>NC_044395.1:0-10000000 GCF_006542625.1 Nomascus leucogenys | reverse complement strand
TTTACATTTCCACCAACAGTGTATAAGGGTTCAAATTTCTTCACATGTTCATCAACACTTGTAATTATCTGTGTCTTTGCTTATAGCCATCCCAGTGGGTGTGAAGTGATGTTTCATTGTATTTTTAATTTCTATTTCCTCATGGCTGTAATGTTGAGCATCTTTTCATATACTTTATCTCTTTCAGAGAACTGGCTTTTCAGATCCTTTGTTCACTTTGTAGTTGGGTTGTCTTTTTGCACAAGTATTGGAATTTAATATAATTAATAATTTTTACTGCTTCATCAAGGATGTTGTGAAATAAAATTGGATTTTCTTTTTTTTATTTATTTTTTGCACACAAAACAATAAACACTTTCTAAAAGTACATACAAACAAAAAGATGCATATCAAACATATTAGGAAGGTTGCCCATGGGAAGACAGGGAATAGAAATGGGGGGTGGGAATTAAAGAAAATAAATGAGAGAGGGACTTTGTATGGATCAATGATAATAACTCAATCCTCTATTTGACAAAGAAGAAGGAGAAGGAAGAGGAAGAAAAAGAAAGTGGGATAAAGGATCAGAAAGGGAGGAAAATAGAAAAAATTAGAGTATGACTCCAGGGTAGACCTGTTTTGTTGTCGCTTGGTTGGTTGGTTGGTTTGTCAGCTGTATTTTTCATATGTTTCGCCATGTTGGCCAGGCTGGTCTCGAACTCCTAGCCTCAAGTGATCAACCCGCCTCGGTCTCCCAGAGTACTGGGACTACAGGCGTGAGCCACCACGTCCAGCCCCCACATTGCTTCTGGCCTCTGTGGTAGACCTCCCAGACGAGGCGGCCGGGAAGAGGCGCTCCCCACATCCCAGACGGGGCGGCCAGGCAGAGGTGCTCCTCACTTCCCAGACGGGGCGGCCGGACAGAGAAGCTCCTCACTTCCTAGACGGGGTGGCTGGGCAGAGGCGCTCCTCACATTCCAGATGTGGGTGGCCCGGCAGAGGCGCTCCTCACTTCCCAGACAATGGGTGGCCGGGCAGAGGCGCTCCTCACTTCCCAGACGGGGCGGGCGGGCCCCCAGGGGGGGGGGAGGCGCTCCTCACTTCCCAGACGGGGCGGCCGGGCAGAGGCACTCCTCACTTCCCGGACGGGGTGGCCGGGCAGAGGCGCTCCTCACTTCCCAGACGGGGCGGCCGCGCAGAGGCGCTTCTCACTTCCCAGATGGGGTGGCGGCCAGGCAGAGGCCCTCCTCACATCCCAGACGATGGGCGGCCAGGAAGAGACGTTCCTCACTTCCTAGACGGGGTGGCGGCTGGGCAGAGGTGCTCCTCACCTCCCAGACGGGGCGGCCGGGCAGAGGAGCTCCTCATAACCCAGACGATGGGCGGCCAGGCAGAGATGCTCCCCACCTCCCAGACGGGGCAGTGGCCTTATTTGTCTTTTTGTTATTGAGTTATAAGTGTTCTCAGTGTATTCTATATATAGGTTTCTTATCATATATATGATTTGCAAATATTTTCTCCCATTCTGGGGATTGTCTTTTTACTTTCTCTATGATTTTCTTTGCAGCACAAAAGTTTTAAATTTTAACAAAGTCCATTTTATCTACTTTTGTGGTTTGTGCTTCTGTTGTCTTGTCTAAGAAACCATTACCTAATTCAGGGTCACAAATATTTACTCCTAAGTGGTCCTCTAAAAGTCGTATAGTTTTACCTCTTATATTTAGGTCTGTGATCCATTTTGAGTAAGTTTTTGCATATGGTGTTAGGTAATGCCCTAACGTCATTCTTTTGTATATGGATAACCAGGATCCCAACACTGTTTGTTGAAAAAGACTATTATTTGCCCCATTAGATTGACAGTACACATGAACTTATATTTCTGAACTCTCAATTGTGTTCCAGTGATTTATATGTTTTACCTTATGCCAGTGCAATCTGTCTTGATTACTGTAGCTTTGTAGTAAGTTTTGAAGTCTGGAAGTGTGAGGCTTCCAACTTTGTTCTTTTTCAAGATTGTTTTGCTCTTCTGAGTCCCTTGCATTTTCATATGAATTTTAAGATTACCTTCCTACAAAAAGCTGGCTGAGATTCTGATAAGGATTATCTTAAATCTATTGATGAATTTGGGGACTATTGCCATCTAACTTATGAACATAGGATGTCTGCCCATTCATTAGATTTTCTTTCATTTCCTTCAACAATGTTTTATAGTTTTCAAAGCGTAGCATTTGCATTTATTTTGTTGGGTTTATTTCTAAGCATTTTATTCTTTGATGCTCTTTTTTTTTTCCTCTCTATTTTCCAGGATTTATTACAGTTGTATTATGACAATATGACTGTGTTTTGGTAAATAAATATAAGTAGAAGTGATGACTCACTCTGGTTCTGTGCCTGTTAGAGTCCTTGTTTCTCCTTTACCTTTTTTTTTTAATTATTATTATACTTTAAGTTTTAGGGTACATGTGCACAATGTGCAGGTTTGTTACATATGTATCCATGTGCCATGGTGGTGTGCTGCACCCATTAACTCGTCATTTGGCATTAGGTATATCTCCTAATGCTGTCCCTCCCCCCTCCCCCCACCCCACAACAGTCCCCGGAGTGTGATGTTCCCCTTCCTGTGTCCATGTGTTCTCATTGTTCAATTCCCACCTATGAGTGAGAACATTCGGTGTTTGGTTTTTTGTCCTTGCAATAGTTTACTGAGAATGATGGTTTCCAGTTTCATCCATGTCCCTACAAAGGACATGAACTCATCATTTTTTATGGCTGCATAGTATTCCATGGTGTATATGTGCCACATTTTCTTAATCCAATCTATCATTGTTGGACATTTGGGTTGGTTCCAAGTCTTTGCTATTGTGAATAGTGCTGCAATAAACATACGTGTGCATGTGTCTTTATAGCAGCATGATTTATAGTCCTTTGGGTATATACCCAGTAATGGGATGGCTGGGTCAAATGGTATTTCTACTTCTAGGTCCCTGAGGAATCGCCACACTGACTTCCACAATGGTTGAACTAGTTTGCAGTCCCACCAACAGTGTAAAAGTGTTCCTATTTCTCCACAACCTCTCCAGCACCTGTTGTTTCCTGACTTTTTAATGATGGCCATTCTAACTGGTGTGAGATGGTATCTCATTGTGGTTTTGATTTGCATTTCTCTGATGGCCAGTGATGATGAGCATTTTTTCATGTGTTTTTTGGCTGCATAAATGTCTTCTTTTGAGAAGTGTCTGTTCATGTCCTTTGCCCACTTTTTGATGGGGTTGTTTGTTTTTTTCTTGTAAATTTGTTGGAGTTCATTGTAGATTCTGGATATTAGCCCTTTGTCAGATGAGTAGGTTGCAAAAATTTTCTCCCATTTTGTAGGTTGTCTGTTCACTCTGATGGTAGTTTCTTTTGCTGTGCAGAAGCTCTTTAGTTTAATTAGATCCCATTTGTCAATTTTGGCTTTTGTTGCCATTGCTTTTGGTGTTTTAGACATGAAGTCCTTGCCCATGCCTATGTCCTGAATGGTATTGCCTAGGTTTTCTTCTAGGGTTTTTATGGTTTTAGGTCTAACATGTAAGTCTTTAATCCATCTTGAATTAATTTTTGTATAAGGTGTAAGGAAGGGATCCAGTTTCAGCTTTCTACATATGGCTAGCCAGTTTTCACAGCACCATTTATTAAATAGGGAATCCTTTTCCCGTTGCTTGTTTTTGTCAGGTTTGTCAAAGATCAGATAGTTGTAGATATGCGGCATTATTTCTGAGGGCTCTGTTCTGTTCCATTGATGTATATCTCTGTTGTGGTACCAGTACCATGCTTTTTGGTTACTGTAGCCTTGTAGTATAGTTTGAAGTCAGGTAGCGTGATGCCTCCAGCTTTGTTCTTTTGGCTTAGGATTGACTTGGCGATGCAAGCTCTTTTTTGGTTCCATATGAACTTTAAAGTAGTTTTTTCCAATTCTGTGAAGAAAGTCATTGGTAGCTTGATGGGGATGGCATTGAATCTATAAATTACCTTGGGCAGTATGGCCATTTTCACGATATTGATTCTTCCAACCCATGAGCATGGAATGTTCTTCCATTTGTTTGTATCCTCTTTTATTTCATTGAGCAGTGGTTTGTAGTTCTCCTTGAAGTGGTCCTTGACGTCCCTTGTAAGTTGGATTCCTAGGTATTTTATTCCCTTTGAAGCAATTGTGAATGGGAGTTCACTCATGATTTGGCTCTCTGTTTGTCTGTGATTGGTGTACAAGAATGTTTGGATTTTTGTACATTGATTTTGTATCCTGAGACTTTGCTGAAGTTGCTTATCAGCTTAAGGAGATTTTGGGCTGAGACAATGGGGTTTTCTAGATATACAATCATGTCATCTGCAAACAGGGATAGTTTGAGTTCCTGTTTTCCTAATTGAATACCCTTTATTTCCTTCTCCTGCCTGATTGCCCTGGCCAGAACTTCCAGCACTATGTTGAATAGGAGTGGTGAGAGAGGGCATCCCTGTCTTGTGCCAGTTTTCAAAGGGAATGCTTCCAGTTTTTGCCCATTCAGTATGATATTGGCTGTGGGTTTGTCATAGATAGCTCTTATTATTTTGAGATACGTCCCATCAATACCTAATTTATTGACAGTTTTTAGCATGAAGCGTTGTTGAATTTTGTCAAAGGCCTTTTCTGCATCTATTGAGATAATCATGTGGTTTTTGTCTTTGGTTCTGTTTATATGCTGGATTACATTTATTGATTTGCATATGTTGAACCAGCCTCGCATCCCAGGGATGAAGCCCACTTGATCATGGTGGATAAGCTTTTTGATGTGCTGCTGGATTCAGTTTGCCAGTATTTTATTGAGGATTTTTGCATCAATGTTCATCTAGGATATTGGTCTGAAATTCTCTTTTTTTGTTGTGTCTCTGCCAGGCTTTAGTATCAGGATGATGCTGGCCTCATAAAATGTGTTAGGGAGGATTCCTCTTTTTCTATCGATTGGAATAGTTTCAGAAGGAATGGTACCAATTCCTCCTTGTACCTCTGGTAGAATTCGGCTGTGAATCCGTCAGGTCCTGGACTCTTTTTGGTTGGTAAGCTATTGAGTATTGCCACAATTTCAGAGCCTGTTATTGGTCTATTCAGAGATTCAACTTCTTCCTGGTTTAGTCTTGGGAGGGTGTATGTGTTGAGGAATTTATCCATTTCTTCTAGATTTTCTAGTTTATTTGTGTAGAGGTGTTTGTAGTATTCTCTGATGGTAGATTGTATTTCTGTGGGATCGGTGGTGATATCCCCTTTATCATTTTTTATTGCATCTGTTTGATTCTTGTCTCTTCTTTATTAGTCTTGCTAGCGGTTGATCTTTTCGAAAAATTTGTTGATCTTTTTGATTTTGTTGACCTTTTCAAAAAACCAGCTCCTGGATTCATTAATTTTTTGAAGGGTCTTTTGTGTCTCTATTTCCTTCAGTTCTGCTCTGATTTTAGTTATTTCTAGCCTTCTGCTAGCTTTTGAATGTGTTTGCTCTTACTTTTCTAGTTCTTTTAATTGTGATGTTAGGGTGTCAATTTTGGATCTTTCCTGCTCTCTCTTGTGGGCATTTAGTGCTATAAATTTCCCTCTACATACTGCTTTGAATGTGTCCCAGAGATTCTGGTATGTTGTGTCTTTGTTCTTGTTGGTTTCAAAGAACATCTTTATTTCTGCCTTCATTTTGTTATGTACCCAGTAGTCATTCAGGAGCAGGTTGTTCAGTTTCCATGTAGTTGAGTGGTTTTGAGTGAGATTCTTAATCCTGAGTTCTAGTTTGATTGCACTGTGGTCTGACAGACAGTTTGTTATAATTTCTGTTCTTTTACATTTGCTGAGGAGAGCTTTACTTCCAACTATGTGGTCAGTTTTGGAATAGGTGTGGTGTGGTGCTGAAAAAAATGTATATTCTGTTGATTTGAGGTGGAGAGTTCTGTAGATGTCTATTAGGTCCACTTGGTGCAGAGCTGAGTTCCATTCCTGGGTATCCTTGTTAACTTTCTGTCTTGTTGATCTGTCTAATGTTGACAGTGGGATGTTAAAATCTCCCATTATTATTGTATGGGACTTTAAGTGTCTTTGTAGGTCACTGAGGACTTGCTTTATGAATCTGGGTGCTCCTGTATTTGGTGCATATATATTTAGGATAGTTAGCTCTTCTTGTTGAATTGATCTCTTTACCATTATGTAATGGCCTTCTTTGTCTCTTTTGATCTTTGTTGGTTTAAAGTCTATTTTATCAGAGACTAGGATTGCAACCCCTGCCTTTTTTTGTTTTCCATTTACTTGGTAGATCTTCTTCCATCCCTTTATTTTGAGCCTATGTGTGTCTCTGCACGTGAGATGGGTTTCCTGAATACAGCACACTGATGGGTCTTGACTCCTTATCCAATTTGCCAGTCTGTGTCTTTTAATTGGAGCATTTAGCCCATTTGCATTTAAGGTTAATATTGTTATGTGTGAATTTGATCCTGTCATTATGATGTTAGTTGGTTATTTTGCTCATTAGTTGATGCAGTTTCTTCCTAGCCTCGATGGTCTTTACAATTTGGCATGTTTTTGCAGTGGCTGGTACCGGTTGTTCCTTTCCATGTTTAGTACTTCCTTCAGGAGCTCTTTTAGGGGAGGCCTGGTGGTGACAAAATCACTCAGCATTTGCTTGTCTGTAAAGTATTTTATTTCTCCTTCACTTATGAAGCTTAGTTTGGCTGGATATGAAATTCTGGGTTGAAAATTCTTTTCTTTAAGAATGTTGAATATTGGCCCCCACTCTCTTCTGGCTTGTAGAGTTTCTGCCGAGAGATCAGCTGTTAGTCTGATGGGCTTCCCTTTGTGGGTAACCTGACCTTTCTTTCTGGCTGCCCTTAACATTTTTTCCTTCATTTCAACTTTGGTGAATCTGACAATTATGTGTCTTGGAGTTGCTCTTCTCGAGGAGTATCTTTGTGGCGTTCTCTGTATTTCCTGAATCTGAATGTTGGCCTGCCTTGCTAGATTGGGGAAGTTCTCCTGGATAGTATCTTGCAGAGTGTTTTCCAACTTGGTTCCATTCTCCCCGTCACTTTGAAGTACACCAATCAGACGTAGGTTTGGTCTTTTCACATAGTCCCATATTTCTTGGAGGCTTTGTTCGTTTCTTTTTATTCTTTTTTCTCTAAACTTCCCTTCTCACTTCATTTCATTCATTTCATCTTCCATCACTGATACCCTTTCTTCCAGTTGATCGCATCGGCTGCTGAAGCTTCTGCAATCTTCACATAGTTCTCAAAACTTGGCTTTCAGCTCCATCAGCTCCTTTAAGCCCTTCTCTGCGTTGGTTATCTTAGTTATACATTCATCTATTTTTTTTCAAAGTTTTTAACTTCTTTGCCATTGGTTTGAATTTCCTCCTGTAGCTCGGAGTAGTTTGATCATCTGAAGCCTTCTTCTCTCAACTCGTCAAAGTCATTCTCCGTCCAGCTTTGTTCCATTGCTGGTGAGGAACTGCATTCCTTTGGAGGAGGAGAGGTGCTCTGCTTTTTAGAGTTTCCAGTTTTTCTGCTCTGTTTTCTCCCCATCTTTGTAGGTTTTTCTACTTTTGGTCTTTGATGAGGGTGATGTACTGATGGGTTTTTGGTGTGGGTGTCCTTTCTGTTTGTTAGTTTTCCTTCTACCAGACAGGACCCTCAGCTGCAGGTCTGTTGGAGTTTGCTAGAGGTCCACTCCAGACCCTGTTTGGCTGGGTGTCAGTAGCGGTGGCTGTAGAACAGTGGATTTTCGTGAGACCGCAAATTCAGCTGTCTGATCGTTCCTCTGGAAGTTTTGTCTCAGAGGAGTACCTGGCCGAGTGAGGTGTCAGTCTGTCCCTACTGGGGGGTGCCTCCCAGTTAGGCTGCTCGGGGGTCAGGGACCCACTTTAGGAGGCAGTCTGCCCATTCTCAGATCTCCAGCTGTGTGCTGGGAGAACCACTACTCTCTTCAAAGCTGTCAGACAGGGACATTTAAGTCTGCAGAGTTTCCTGCTGCCTTTTGTTTGTCTGCGCCCTGCCCCCAGAGGTGGAGCCTACAGAGGCAGGCAGGTCTCCTTGAGCTGTGGTGGGCTCCACCCAGTTCGAGCTTCCTGGCTGCTTTGTTTACCTAAGCAAGCCTGGGCAATGGCAGGCGCCCCTCCCCCAACCTCGCTGCAGCCTTGCAGTTTGATCTCAGACTGCTGTGCTAGCAATCGGCGAGACTCCGTGGGCGTAGGACCCTCTGAGCCAGGTGTGGGACACAATTTCCTGGTGTGCCGTTTTCCAAGCCCATTGGAAAAGCGCAGTATTAGGGTGGGAGTGACCCGATTTTCCAGGTGCCATCTGTTACCCCTTTCTTTGACTAGGAAAGGGAACTCCCTGACCCCTTGCGCTTCCCGAGTGAGGCAATGCCTCACCCTGCTTCGGCTCGTGCTCTTGTAAATTGAATTGTTTTCTTGCAGATTGTTTATCACAGGTATAAAGAAATACAGTTGACTTTTTTGCATTTACTAATAGTTTTTTAGAGAAAACCTTAGGATTTTGTATATACAAGATCTTGTCATCTATAAATAGCCTTGTATTTCTTTTCCTTGCCTAATTGCCCTGGCTGGAATATCCAGTACAATGTTTTATAGAAATGGCAAAGTGAACATTCTTGTCCTGTTTCTGATTTTAAGTGGAAAGCATTTAGTCCTTCACCACTATATAGGATGTTAACTGTGGGTGTCCTTTTTCAAGTTGAGGAAGTTTCTTTCTATTACTAGTTTGTTGAGTGTTTTTATTATGGAAAGGTGTTGGGTTTTGTCAAATGTTGTGTCTGCATATATTATTATCATGTATTCTTTGTCCTTTTTTTCTGTTAATATGCTGTATTACATTGTTTTCAGGTGTTAAATTACTTTGCATTACCAGGATAAGTTGTGTTGGTTTTTATTTGTTTATTTCTTTCTTTGGTCTTATACAACAATTTTATTTTGCTTGTTTGAGTCTACTATTTTTTTTTGGTTTGGTAATCTGAAACAGGTGAATTGACTTGTTTGACATCAAGTTAGTAGTAGAATTATGATGGGATTAGATCTTGCATTGGATTAGGAGACTTTCAAGTCTTCTTTTAGCCTATGAATATAAATTGCATCTGAGAATGTGTGTGCTTTTGCATTATAATTTGGTTATATGTAGACAATGTCTAATGATTTATGTTTGTGGAATTAGAGAATGCTGACTAGCAGCTACCAACGAGGAAGCCTGAGTCTCATGACCCTTTGTGATAGTAGTATGGTGAATCCTGTTTGGATTGGATCAGTGTACTTTGGAAAGGAGCCTGGAATCTTAAGTGTTTTTTTTGTTTGTTTGTTTGTTGGGTTTTTTAGTTTACAAGTTTGTGAAATCAGAGTTGTATAGACATATTCTACTGTTGCGGGAAGTCAGGGACCCCAAACGGAGGGACTGGCTGAAGCCATGGCAGAAGAACATGGATTGTGAAGATTTCGTGGACATTTATTAGTTCCTCAAATTAATACTTTTATAATTTCTTATGCTTGTCTTTACTGCAGTCTCTAAACATAAATTATAAGGATTTCATGGACACTTATCACTTCCCCAGTCAATACTCTTGTGATTTCCTATGCCTATCTTTACTTTCATCTCTTAATCCTGTCAGCTGAGGAGGATGTATGTCACCTCAGGACCCTGTAATAATTGCATTAACTGCACAAATTGTACAGCATGTGTGTTTGAGCAATATGAAATGTGGGCACCTTGAAAAAAGAACAGGATAACAGCAATTGTTCAGGGAATAAGAGCGATAACCTTAAACTCTGACCGCCGGTGAGCTGGGCAGAACAGAGCCGTATTTCTCTTCTTTCAAAAGCAAATGGGAAAAATATCACTGAATTCTTTTTCTCAGCGAGGAACATCCCTGAGAAAGAGAATGCGCACCTGGGGGTGTGTCTCTGAACTGGCCCCCCTGGGCGTGGCTGTCTCTTATGGTCGAAACTGCAGGGATGAAATAGACCCCAGTCTCCCATAGCGCTCCCAGGCTTATTAGGAAGAGGAAATTCCTGCCTAATAAATTTTGGTCAGACCGGTTGATCTCAAAACCCTGTCTCCTGATAAGATGTTATCAATGACAATGGTGCCTGAAACTTCATTAGCAATTTTAATTTCGCCCCGGTCCTGTGGTCCTGTGATCTCGCCCTGCCTACACTTGCCTTGTGATATTCTATTACTTTGTAAAGTACTTGATGTCTGTGACTCACACCTATTCGCACAGTCCCTCCCCTTTTGAAAATCCCTAATAAAAACTTGCTGGTTTTTGCGGCTTGTGGGGCATCACGGAACCTACCAACATGTGATGTCTCCCCCAGATGCCCAGCTTTAAAATTTCTCTCTTTTGTACTCTGTCCCTTTATTTCTCAAGCTGGCCGACGCTTAAGGAAAATGGAAAAGAACCTACGTGAATATTAGGGCAGGTTCCCCAATATTCTACCAATTTTCTAGATTAGTAGGGGCCTGTAAGAAAGAAGAGGTGAAGATAAGAACTGAGCCGAAATGAATAGATTTTGATTTGGGTGGTAGGAGTGCGAGGGACAGGATTAAATTTGAGTCCCGAATTTCAGACAGGGTAAATGGCAGGCATTTCAATTGAAAAATGATTAAGTAAGAATGAACATTTCCTAGATGACTGTTTTCATCTTACTCAAACTTTCCTCAAACTTCCTATAGGTTTTTCCTTACCTTCACTACCAGTTGGTGACAGTACTTCCTGTGCCACTGAAAAAATAAGCAATCAAAAGGAAACTTCACAAGTTTCCACCATCATACCTACCCACCTACTTGCATCTGTTAATTCCTGTTAATGTGGATGAACTGTTTGTTCTCCTATCTTAGGCCTACCCTGACATGTGGCTAGATCCAGTTCCTTCCCACCTACTCAAGGACATTTCTTCAGCATTTCTTCCTCCTCTTTTCTGCATCAGTTTTTCTCCTGACTACAAGAGTACTACTATCAGTTTATAAACATGTTGTAATTTTGCCCATCTTAAAAACCAACCGACTAAAAAAAAGAGAGGAAGAAAAAAACACCTTTATCCCACATCTTCCTTCAGCTGCCACTGAACTTCTCTGCTTCCTTTTATAACAAAAATCCTTGAGTTGTACATATTTGCTGGTCCTATTCCTCTCCTCACATTCTCTCTCAGATGCATTTTAGTGAGACTATTTGCCTTTCTTTACCTCTCTAATAAAAGTACTCTTATTAAAGTCACCCAAAACTTCCACATTGCTAAATCCAGTGGTCATTCTCAGACTCCATCTTACTGTCTTACTTGCTTACTGTCTTACTGACTTACCTGTCAACAGAATTAAACACAATTGATCAATCTTTTTTTTTTGAAGTACCTTATTACCTGGTTCCCACAACACTAGAGCTTTTTATTTTTCTTCCAACTACAACTGGCTATTGCTTCTTAGGTTTTGTTATTGTTGTTGTTGTTGTTTTTTGCTGTTTCTCCCCCATCTTCAATCCCTTAATATTGGAGTATCCTGGGGCTCAGTCCTTGGACTTCTTTTCTGTCTTGCTTTTCGCTTGCTCTTTTGGTAATCTCTTCTTATCTCATGGTTTTAAATATCATCTAAATACTGAGAGCTCTCAAATTTATATATCTGGTCCACAGCTGTTCTCTAACCTCCAGACTCATCTAACCCTGACTGCCTACTTGACATTTAGTTTTTCACAGATTTGCTCCTCCCACAGTGTTCCTCATATCAGTTAATAGCAGTTGCATCTTTCTAGTTATTGAGGCCAAAAACCTCATGGAAATCATTGACTCCCACCTCCGCTGCTCATCTTTCATCATTCACTCCATCAGCAAATCATTTCAGTTCTACCTTCATAATAGATCTGCAGTTCTCATGACTCCCTTTGCCATATGCCTGATCCACCCACCATTCTCTCTTTCATGGATTATTGTAAGAGTTTTGCAAGTCATCTTCCTGTTTTCACCTTATGTATTTTCTCAGTACAGCTGCCATACTTCATATTAATATATCCCAAAACCAACCTTCTGATCTCTATCGTTGCACACACTCACCCATAAAACCAATCAACAAAAAAATGTTTTCCTTACTATAGTCTTCCCTATCTCAGTAAACAACAACTCCATCCTCCGTTTCTTCTGGCCAAAAAAAGTGTGGAGTCAACCTTCATTCTTTTCTTAAACAACCCATATCCAATCCTTATTGGATCCACCTTGAAAGTATACTCGAAACGCAATTATTTTTCAGTGCCTTCCCCACTACAACCCTGGTCCAAGTCATCATATCTCATCTGAGTTCTTGCAATAGCTCCCAAGTTGGTTTCTTGCTTCCATACTTGCCTCCTATAAACTGCTCTTAGCACAGCAGCCAAGGCAGTGAAAATAATTAAGCTCATGCTACTTCTCTGTGGAAGCCTCCTTTGGCTATGCGTTTTGCTCAAGGAAAGCTGGAGCCTTTACAGTGTTGTACAGGCCTTACACAATCTGATCCCTGTTACTTCTGAGGCTTTATCTCCAAGTGCCCTTCTCCTCGCTCACTTTACTCAGCCACACTGACTTTATTCTTCCTTGAACATTCTAGGGACACTTTTACTTCAGAGCTTTTTCATTTGTTGTTTGCCTGGAGACGCGTCTTCCTTAGAAAATGTTTGGCCACTTCCTTACCTCCTTCAAATCTTTGCTCAAATATGGCTTATCAGAGGGCCTTCCTTGACCATCCTATTTTTAAATGCAGTCTTCCCCCTGCCCCCCAAACACAGGTACTCTATATCCCCTTTCCTTTCTTTTTCCTCATGACACAGCTGTATGACATACTATATATTTTGCTAATGTTTATTTTCTCTATGTCCCCACTAATTTGTATATTTTGTGAGGACAGAGATTCTTGTCTCTTTGTTTAATGCTGCAGCCTCAGTTCTTAAGGCTATGCCTGGTGTGTAATAGGCTCTCAATAAGTATTTGTTAAATGAATGAATACATTTGTCTTTAAAACATTCCAAATATTTCTACATGATTAGTACTTTTACCTAATGTGCTATTTACTAAAAAGGTTATTAGGAATCATTTTACTTTGTTTTCCAGGTTTTCATTGCCATTGTGATTTGGAGCAAATAATTTGATTTCTCTGGGCAGCACTTTCGTCTTTTGTAAAATAAGAGGGTTATACTAAGTGGCCTCCATCAACCCTATAGTTCTAACATGCTAGGAATTTATTATTTGTTTTATACTTTTGACCTCATTGTTTCTCATTTTTCAGTTCATTCACTGTTCATGCTTAGGTGTGGAGTAATGGTACGTTTTACTTGTGGACAGTGAGATAAGGGTGGAACAAGTTTATTCTCCGCTACTGTAACTCCAGGATTGATTGTGTTGTCTGAGTAGATGCAATTTCTATAGGTCAAAGTGGAATAGAAGGGCAGAACAGAGGGCTACAGGATCATATGGACATGAGCCCAACAAGAGAGGCACAACCCCATGAAAGCTTAGCTTTAGCTCTTACCTAGAAGGGAACTTTATTAATTTCCAGAACCCATGGCAAGAGGTGGAAATGTGTATATGATAGAGGCAATTCCAGGATTATGGTAGTAGCAGGGGATAGACATGCTGTACTTTTCCTGTAATAACCATCAGAAAGCATGTATGACATGTTTTCCTAGGCATGCAACGTGAAACAGCTTGCTCCAGTTGTTTTGACTTAGTAAACTTCTGTGTCCTCTCCCTTACATTGTTCCTGGATATTACTTAATTGTCCAGGCCTCACCCTTACCTATTTAACACTTTCGTGATGGGCAGTCAACAACTTTATTGACGACCTACTGGGTACAGAGACTAGAAACTCATGCTTTTTTATCTTCTAGACATTTAAGGTTTGATAAAGGAGGCAGCAGGTATTATTTTTCTGTGTTTATTTACTTAGATTCTATTTTTAGAAGTAAAATATGTCCTTCAGTTTCTCTCTGAGTGTGGTGAACATAATTTACTTGTGCTGCATCTTAAACATTTTTTCATGCTTCTCAGAAAAAAACGTTTGGGAGATTGGAACTGTTACAGAGGAAGACAAAAGCAAATAGCCACCTGGCATGCTGGACCCGTTCTGTTGGGTGAAAGACTTTAAATATGTTGGTTCAGATTTTTATAGCTCTCTTAAGGTGGAAATGAATGGTCCATCTCTGGTCTTGTTCTCTGTATTACTGACCACTATTTGAGGTGGGCTGTATGGAAGCTCTCTAACATAGGTCACACGCTGCCAAGGAGAAGCCAAAGTGATTCCTTTTGATTGAGACAACATGGTGTTGTACCACATGAGTTATCTTATACAGGCTCCAAGATGAGCTTACTTCTTTTAGAAGTTACCACTCAATTCTTGTCATAGATACTCCCCATGCTCAGATGCCTACAGCAATAATTAATGGATGAACTTATTAAACATGGTCATCTGATGTAATGCAATATGAAGCATGCAGTGCCTTCTGTAAAGTATTTTTGCCAAATAAAAGGTCGAAACTAAATGTAATCAAACTTGTCAGTCTTTCTCACTTGGTTTTTGGGAGAAAAGCCCTAATGTTCTAAGGAATTCATTGTATATAATAAATTAACTTCTCTCCTGTTGATCTAGAATGGTATTAGTTATTTATGAACCATCTTTGAGGGAATTAAGAACATAATCACTCAAACTATTTTCTGGTTTAGATGATGATAATATGTAAAGAGAAAAGCCGTGAGGATTCCACTTGTAGGAAATACAAGGAAACAAGTTAGATTATGCCACGAAGAAGCAGAAATCCAGAATATGGGTCATTTTGTAGGAAAATTGAGCCAATTTCTTTAGCAAGTTAAGAGCTTGAATTTTAAAAATGAGGAGATGGCTCTAGACAAACTTACAGAGTTAGCAACCACTAAATATAATGTATGGACCTTGTTTGGATACTGATGTGAAGAAACAGTCTGAAAAAAATAACTTTGAAGCAATCAGAGGAATTTGAATAGAATCTAAGTGATTCATTTTGTTAGGTAAGTCGATGGCATTATGGTTATATACAAGAAATATACAGAGATGGCTACTGAAGTATATAGGGATGAAATTATGTTTGAGATTTACATTAAAATAATTCAGTTTAGATGAAGTAAGTGTGGCCAAAGCTTGACAATAGTGAATCTAGGTGACAGGTTTGTGGAGTTTCATCATGCTATTCTCTGTTTTTGTGTATGTTTGAATTTTTTTAAGTTATTTACTTCAAAAAACTTAAACGTGAAATAATTTTGTTGACAGTATAACTGTCTTCCTTTTCACTCTCCCAAAATTAGGAGATTTGGATGGGAAAGTAGTTCTGGGACTTTCCACATAGTTATTATTAGGTGGTGACTAGAACCTAGAGGCTGCAGTGTTTTGTGGCCTTTCTATAAGAAAGACTGATTAAATAGAATTTAGGTTTATTCAAGAGACCAGAAGCTCCCTCGCATAGCTCACACCCTAAGTAATTAGACAGGCACCTAGCTACCTGGTTTTATAAACTATAACTAGTGAATTCCCAGGCATATAAAAGTTGAGAAATCAGGGATGAAAGACCATGAAGAATATTAATAACAGAAAGAACGAAGTGGTAATTTTGTAAATAAAAGCAGTTTTGAAACCTTAGGGTGAGTTGGGGTTAAGAGAGAATATGTGGTTCAATTCATAGATGGTAAAAGTCCTTTATATTTCTCTCTTTCCTCTGAACAGAGTCTGTAGAGATTGAAAAATTGCTCTTTGTTGTCAACTTTTTCTTGCTGTCTTCAAAGGCCCTGTTTCTGTGGGATAGTTTGTAGTGATTAAGATTGTGTTCACAGTTTAAATTCTGGTTTTATCACATATCAGCCATGTGACCTTAAGCCAGTTATTAATATTTAGGTCTGAGCCACAGTTTTATCATCTGCAAATCGAGAATAGTAATAGTACTTACTTCACAGAGTTGTGGTGAGAATTCCATGAGATAGTAGTTAGCATAGTGCCTGGCACATGAAAAGTACAGGAAGTGTTGGAAACTAATAATCAGAATTAGTATCTTTATTATCATAATTACTGCCACTATTATATGTCCTCTGTCCTACATATCTGAATATTACTACTCACTTCTTATAGTTCTTGCTTAACAATTCAAGAGGGGAGGCCTTCTTTCCTTACATTGGCTGCATGTGGAATCCTTGATGTTTCAGATATTTTAGCCAGAATAAGCTAGTTAGGCATAGGAACACAGAGACATCCAATTTGGCCTTTTGAGTTATTGCCTAAGAGAGGTTTTCTATGTCCCTAGGTTATGACGACATTAACATTTGATTTGCATTTGGCTATTTGATCTCATTCAGTGCTCCATCCTACACTGAGCCTACTTACGACTAAAACCAGATTTTTGTTTTGAAGGTGGAGGAGCAAAGGAAGAGTTTGCCAGATGGATGGGTGTGCCATTTAGATTGCAAATTAGCATGGCTTCTTTATTGCTAGACCTGAGGATTAGGTGATGCCTGTGTTTAAATCCTTCCTGATTCAAAGCTGTAGGTACCCTCATCTGACAACTTACACCCATCTTATCACATTGCCAGAATTGAGTTATGGTTCAGCTGGAGAAAGAGGACATATCTGTCCTTTTTTGCCAGGTGGGCACAGTGTTTTCTCTAATGAGTTCAAAGCATTTGACATACACATGATCAATACCACTTTTTCTTTCACACATTAGGACATTACATCCTACACATAAAATGTGACTCTGATACAGCTCTGTCTTTTAGGGCTTAGAGTGTTTTCTCACATGGCTGTAACTCCTTGTTCTTACCTTATAAGTAACTTGGGTCAGGGATCATAGATAAGGGGGGATATGAAACAGAGCTAAGACTAAGAGGAGGATAACGCAGATACAAGGCAAGGACCAGGACTGAGCTAAGATTAACAATGGAAAACAGAGCTTGAAGTAGAGCAAGATTGGAACTTGAGCCAACACAATAGGAATCAGTAGTTTAGCTAGACATGGGTCTCTGAAAACTGTGGAGAGGTGATTTTAACTAGTCTAATAGACTTACATACAGTGGCTCACGTTGGAAAAATCCATTCATCAAGGAATGTAATCTGACACAGGTAAACCATGATAGCTGGAGACTGAGTTAATGCTCTGTGAATATGTATTTTTATATATATTACATTTTCTGAACCCCTGACCTACCTCTTCCTTTTCACTATTAGCAAAATAGAAATGTAGAGATGAATAACTGTTAATACAGCTTAGTTTGACTCCAGAAGTAGGATATAATTGGATGCATATCACTACTACCTGGCCCACTGAGGCAGCAGGAATAGGGAATTTATTCAGGTTGTGGTATAGCATGTGGTATGTAGTTCTGCTATATGACACACAGGAAGTGGGTTGTGATGCTCATTTCAAGACACATTGCTTTGGATCCATGAGCCACTTATCCCGGTTACCATCACACCTCATGCTTCTGTGTTTCCCAGGAGCCTTTCTTCAGTTGAATAGTTGGGACTGTAAGCCTTGCCAGGTGGGATGATAGATTCACTGGGATTGGTTCCAAGTTGGGTATTGCCCCTGCATGAATCACATGGGACTGAGTCTGGCCTCTCCTTGGGGACTCTGAAAGCTGGCTAGGTCCATTACCATGAGAGTCCCTTAGGATTAACAGGCCTTTTGTTTGCCTGAAATAGTCTTCAAATTCTCAGTCTTAAAATTCTAATAACTCTTAAGGCAAAGTACTAGTAGCATCTGTCTATGAACACTTAACCTGATTTCTCTCACTCGGAAGCAATTATTCCTGCCCAATTACACAGTATACTAGTTGTAACTATTTAGCATATAGATTTTCTGAATTATATGATAATGTTTATATATCTTAAAAGATAATTTTCATAAAAAGGTAAGATCATGACTCATACAGATATAAAAATGAACATGCATTAAACATTTTATTTAATTCATGAGGGAAATAAGTAGATGTTTCAACTGGTTCCAAGAAAAAAGGAAAAAAATGCACAAATTTATATAGATAAAAGAATGTTGGATTGGATGTGCAAATGGAGGCAAAGCTGATCTTTTTCATATTTATCTACAGTTTGCAGAATTGTTAAACCAAGGAGAACTTTAGGCTAAAATCAGGTCACTTTGGAGGGGTGTCCTCTAGACAATACATTATTTTCCACTGAAACATAAATTTTTTTCTACATCCTCTCCCATTTTGATAAAAATAGTCTGAAAGAAAGACTACGCTTGATCACAAAATAAGGCCGGTCTCATTGGATTGGATCTAATTATAAGTACGGTAAGCATGTTAATTTACCATAAAAGTCTTCTTCAGTTTATATTGCTGGAAGTTTTCATAAGGAATTTCAGATTTAACTTTTAACATACTTGTTAACTGGACTGTGTATTTGTTCATAGTGCATCTGTTTTCAACGTGATTGGATTGTTAAATTTTGAGGGGTGTGTGTGTGTGTGTGTGTGTGTGTGTGTGTGTGTGTGCGTGCCTTAAATTTCATTCTGTGCAGTAGACGAGGACTTGATAAGACAATAACGTGAAAGAAACTGAAGTGTTTTCTGGCTTTTCTAGAGATATCGGGGCATGTCCATTTCTCTCTAGCTGAAACTCTGTTATCATAAACTAGGAAGTACTTGTTTCAATTCATTACTAAGAAGGGGGAGAAAAGGTTTAGTAACAGTGATCAGAAAATCCCGGACAAGCTGAACATGGTGGCTCTCACCTGTCATCCCAAGGCTGACGGGGGAGGATCACTTGAGGCCAGGGGTAGAGACCAGCCTGGGCAACATAGCGAGGCCCCTATCTCTAAAAAAGCAAAAATAAAAAAATAAATTAATTGGGCATGATGGTACATGCATGTTGTTCTGGCTACCCAGGAGGCTGAGATGAGAGGATCACTGGAGCCCAGGACTTCAAGGCTGCAGTGAGCTATGGTAGCACCACTGCCCTCCAGTCTAGGTGGCAGAGAAAGATCCTGTCTCTAAAACAAATTCTTTTAATTAAAAAAAAAAAGAAAGAAAATAGAAATTGCTAGGGCATGCTTTGGCATACAGTGAACATTTGGATGTTAATTCTGAAGAAAGAAACATTTGGGCTTGAGAATGAGTTTCTAAGAAGGTAGAGTGGATCAGCACCCTTTTCCCAGAAATTTCCATCTTGATCTTGATTCCTGACTCCTGTAGCCTGTCCTTTGTATATTTTACAATAAGGAATGCCAACAGTATACTAGGAGCCAGGGCTCTCAGGCCAGTGTTAAAGAGTTGTAGGGAAATTCTAGGATGAAGTTTTTGCTGGGACAAAGCAGATGAAAGAGTTGAGTTTTTCCAGATCTGGGGCTTACCTGTTGGGGCTGCTGTAGACATTTAGAGGCAACAGGGATATCTTCAGTCTTTATTGTGTAGTGCTGGTTTGTTTATTGAGACCTTCTTTAATCTTACTAATAAAACTCTTCACTTGAAGACCTTTCCGTCCTTGCCTGTGAAAAGCATCATAGTTCTTGAAGTCACATGCTTTTGATTTCTAAACCCATTTCCATTTTCATTTGTTGAACCTGTTCTCCCTGTTTCATTCCTCTTGCTTCACGATGTTACAATAAGAATGCATTCCTAGTTGTAGACCTAAGGAGCAATGTAAGGCAGGGAGGCATTCCTACAACTTCCTTGAGCCTATCTTAGGCTTAATTAAGCCTATCATAGGCTTAATTGGTCACAGGGACAGAGGTTAGTCCCAAATGATAAGAAGGAATCTGCTTCTACAAATGGAGTGGCCCTTGGGGAAAGCTTCTGTCTCATCTTTCCACCAACATCACTGTGTGGACCAGGCATGTCTGTTCTCTGCAAGTTAAATTTGTTTGTCTGAGTAATAGGGAGGAGTATTATCTCCTAACCATCTAGAGGTGCCGATGAAGCTGTTCGATAAAAGCAGAGTTACACATTTAACAAAATAGCTCAACATCGCTGATCACTAAAAAAATGCAAATCAAAACCACAATGAGATACCATCTCATGCCGGTCAGAATGGCTATTATTAAAATGTCAAAAAACAACAGATGGTGGCAAGATTGCAGAGAAGAAAAGAACGCTTTTGCACTGCTGATGGGAGTATAAATTAGTTCAACCATTGTGGAAGACAGTATGGCAATTCCTCAAAGACCTACAGACAGAAATACCATTTGACCCAGCAATCCCATTACTAGGTATATACCCAAAGGAATATAAATCATTCTATTATAAAGATACATGCACAGGTATTTTCATTGCAGCACTATTCACAATAGCAAAGGCATGGAATCAACCCAAATGCCCATCAATGATAGACTGGATAAAGAAAATTTGGTACATATGCACCATGGAATAGTATGCAGCCATAAAAAGGAACAAGATTATGTCCTTTGCAGGAACATTGGTGGAGCTGGAGGCTATTATCCTCAGCAAACTAATGCAGGAACAGAAAGCCAAACACTGAATGTTCTCACTTACAAGTGGGAGCTGAATGATGAGAACACACGGACACATGGAGAGAACAACACACACTGGGGCCTGTCAGAGGTGGGTGGGGGCTGGGGGTGGCACTGGCTGGGTGTAGAGGG
Source organism: Nomascus leucogenys (assembly GCF_006542625.1). Lineage (NCBI taxonomy): Eukaryota > Metazoa > Chordata > Mammalia > Primates > Hylobatidae > Nomascus > Nomascus leucogenys. Next base: position 9,979,384 of record NC_044395.1, on the reverse strand, counting down.
AGAACACCAGGGGGAATAGCTGGGCTCAATCCTCAGGTGAGGGGATGATCTGTACAGCAAACCACCGTGGCACATGTTTACCTATGTAACAACCTTGCACATCCTTCACATGTATCCCTGAGCTTAAAAGTTGAAGAAAAAAAACAAGTATCATAACTTGGAATCCAAGGCACAGTACTGAAATCTGTATTGCTAGTGAGGTACTTGAGTTAATATGGGCAGCTGACCATGGTGCTCCATAGCGTATTCTCCAAAGGAAAGATTTCTACTTAAAAAGTAAATTTCTCCCATCCCGTTTCTGGAATTAGAAAACTGAGAACTACTAAAAGGAAATTAAAGTTGACATAGAGCTTTTCCTTTCAACTTTATAAGACTTTTATAAACTAAGGATAGATTCACAGGGAGTTACAAAAACAGTTCAGAGACGTCCTGGTAGCTTTTACCTAGTTTTCCCCAGTGATTACATTTGACATAACCATAGTACAGTATGTGTGTGTCTGCTGTTTTATCACATGCATTGATTTGCGTAAACACCAATGCAAACAAAATACAAAACTATTCCATCACCACAAAGACCTCCCTTGTGTTACCCCTATAAAGTTACACCCCTCTCAACCACCACCTTCCTTAACTCCGGTCCATCTCTAATCCCTTTTCCATTTTTATGATTTTGTCATGTTGAGATTGTTATATAAATGAAATCATACAGTATATGACCTTTTGAGATTGATTTTTTTTCACTTGGCATAATGCCATTGTGTCAATAGTTCATTTCTTTTTATTGTTGAGTAGTATTTCATGGTATGAATGTACCACAATTTGTTTAACTTTATTGAGGGGCATATTGGTTATTTCCAGTTTTTTTGTTATTATAGATAAAGCTGCTATGGACAATTCCTGTACAGGTGTTTGTATGGATGGAAATTTTCAGTTATCTTGGATAAATGCCCACGAGTGCAATAAGTGTATGGTAAGTGTATTTTAGTTTCTTAGGAAAGTGACAGCATGTATTTGGGTAATGTTTTTTATCTACTCTGCCAGGGGTGGTGGGGGGTGAAAGTCCAGGTTTCCTATTTGGCCTCTGTTAACATCCCTGGTTGGGGGAGGCAAGGCAGGGCACCTCATTACTGCTTGAAAGGGTGGGAGTTCTGGCTCTCCACTAGGCCTCCATTGATATCACCCTGTGTGGGCTCCTTACTGCTCCCCATGTGAACTCCATGACACCTTGGTGGTTGGGGTGGGGTGCTCTTTACCATTGGAAGGTGGTGAAAGTCCTGCTTTCCCACTTGGAGTTCTCTGACACCAGCCAGGCGGTGGGCGGGGGGGCACCCCTCATAACAGCCAGGTGCAAGTGGAAGTCTAGGTTCCCCACTGGCCTTTGCTGATAAGATGGGGTGGGGCTGCAGTGTTTTCTATGAGGTTTAGTTGGAGCAGGGTGGTTATTGCCACGCTACCCCTTCCTTGGTCCTGTGGCTGGACAGAGCCAGCATTTCTTAGATTTTTGGTGTTCTGTCTGTGTCATTGGTGCTTCTGGATTTGCTGGCTTCTTCAGCACCCAGTCCGGGATATATGAAGCCAAAAGCAAACCCAGATAACTCACCACTGTCTTTCCTTAGATCTCAAGGTCCCTCGCTGATCTGTCTTCTCTCCACTTTTCAGAGTTTTCTTATGCTTGCTTTATATATAATGTCCGTGGTTTTTAACAGTACTTAGCAAGAAGAATAGAGAGAAGTGTATCTCTTCTATCTTCATCCAGGACTGGAAGTCTGACAAAGCCCTGTTAAATGGCCATTTCTCCTCTGAAAACATAAATCTGATCCTGTCTTCACCCTTAAAGCTGTCTTATAGCACCCAACTGTCTAAAGAATACAGTTCCAACCCCTTATTGTTGACATTGAAGGTTCTTCACTATCTCACCACATGTAATAAGTCATATCTTCTGCAGCTCCCCACCTTGCACATGTACTCACCAGCTACAAAGAATGTCTTATGCACCATTTCTTCAATGTACCATGCTTTTTCATGGTTCCTTGTTTTGCACGTGGAATTTTCCAGTTCCAGGTCTCTCCTCTTCACTTGGCATGCACTTAGCTATTCTTCAGACCTAGTTCTTATATTGTCTACAGTAAGCCTTCTGAGATTCTCCTGGAGTTATTTGATCAGTGCCACCATATCAGCATGAACATTTTCTTGTTTATATAACCTATTTCTTGCTTGAGTTGATCTCTTCTGCCAAGCTTTTGAAGTGGGATTATTTCTATACATCTCTGTCCCCTTTGACTGTAAATTCTTTGGGATTAGGGACTGTGTCTGTCTGGTTTTTGTGTGTGTGTGTTTTTTTTTTTTTTTTGAGACAGTCTTGTTCTGTTGCTCAGGCTGGAGTACAGTGGCGCGATCTTGGCTCACTGCAAGCTCCACCCCCTGGGTTCACGCCATTCTCCTGCCTCAGGCTCCCGAGTAGCTGGGACTACAGTCACCCGCCACCACACCTGGCTAATTTTGTACTTTTTTTTTAGTAGAGGTGGGGTTTCACCATGTTAGCCAGGATGGTATTGATCGACCTGGTGATCCGCCCACCTTAGCCTCCCAAAGTGCTGGGATTACAGGCGTGAGCCACCGTGCCCAACCTGTCCTTTTCATTAATGTATCCTCAGCACATAGCACTGTGCTTGGCACATAGTTGTCACTTAACAAATGTTTGTTTGTTTATTTATTTATTTATTGAGACAGAGTCTTGCTGTGTCTCCCAGGCTGGAGTGCAGTGGCACGATCTTGGCTCACTGAAACCTCTGCCTCCTGGGTTAAAGCGATTCTGCTGCCTCAGCCTCCCGAGTAGCTGGGATTACAGGCGTGTGCCAGCACGCCTGGCTAATTTTTGTATTTTTAGAAGAGGAGGGGTTTCATCTTGTTGGCCATGCTGGTTTTGAACTCCTGACCTCAGGTGATCCTTCCACCTTGGTCTCCCAAAGTGCTGGGATTACAGGCAACAAATATTTATTAAGCAAGTAAATGAATGGTTACTTTCAGATACTGGAACAACTAAAAATTGTCCCCAGCTGTGTGACCAGGCTGAGACTACCTCACTTTTGTCATTACCAACCATATATTCCTTTTAATTTTTCCTCTAAACAAGGTGACTTTGGGAAATTTTAATAATCTAACCATTTCTTCATTCTTCTCCTCTCTTCCTGAGGACTACTGGCTGTCAGGCTGTCCTTGTATATACCTGTTGTCACTACTGGTCTCCAAAGGAGGTTGACCATTTGAAAGCAGGGCTGCCCTGTTGGTTGACTGATAGGTCTCCAAAGCCCATTCTTCAGGCCATTATGAACCATCAATCTAGTCTTCAGTACATTGAAGCCTCTACTTTTGGCCAGTTATATAAGGGCTGGGATGTTCTTTGCTAAGCATTCCAGAAGTTTGACTTCTATTGAGAAATAAAATATTTTTGAATACCTTTGGTCACCTTGCTTATCTGTCTCTTGACTGTTAGCTGGGAAGAATTTAGTAGTAATTCTTAGTGAGATTTCAGCATCAAACATATTTAAGACAATAACTTCTTTCATTTTTATGACACTCTACTCAAGCCATACATACATCCTTGTCAACCCCAAATTATTCAACACGTATTACCACAAAGCTTACAATAACTCAGTGGGTTAAGTTGTGTATATATATATACACATACACAGATACACACACACACACAAGCACATTATATTAAGGATTTTGCAGGTCAAAAATATATTTTGTTATACCCATTGATCCTTTTTAAGAATTTTGATCCTTTAACCCCTATATTTTGTTCTCATTTATGACGGTCATTGGTTTCTGTCAGCTACAGTCAGTATCTGACCCTAATACCATATATATTAGCTCCTGCACACATAATTGCTCCATTTGCCAAACCTACTTAATATGGCCAGGCACTGTTACACTTTTTGTGTGCATAAATGTTTTGATTCTTACAGCACTCTGTAAGGTAGGTGCTGTTACACACATTTTACAGAGGAGGGAACTGAGGCTTAGTGAAGTAGTAAGTATCTTGACCAGACTTGGTTCTGACTCCAAGCCAATGTTCTTTTTACTGCACCACTCCGCCTCTCAATCAAAAGGCCTAATATGAAATTGAATATTTAAAAGATTGAATAATTATAATTTATCCTAATATCCCAATTCTTACCCCCTTGATCAAGACTCTGGGTCTTGATTGTATTACCAAAAAATATGCTTTTCTCTGTTTAGTAAGACAGAAGTGGAAGGAGGCAAATGTGTTCAAAAAATGATGCTTGTGGATGTGTTAAAATTTTGGAGTTCTGTTACCTAGTGGCTTATTCTCATGTCATTTGTCCTCAAAGACTTTCTTAAGCATTCAGATCCTTCTGTCCCTTTGAAGAAAACAGGGAAGACACTTGTTGTCGTGTCTTAAAGGGCATAAAATACCAACTGGCTACCCCAACAGTCCTGTGGGTGGTCATGGAACTTACTAGCAGTAGGGACTGGTATTTGATGGGTAAAATGGCTTCTTTCTCACAAGTGTCTCATACTGAACCATAGGAAGCATTTTTGACAGAGTATAAGGCTATCCATATAAGAACTGAGGATCTTTTCCTTTAGTGTTTGATTGAGTAGCTCCTCCCCTCCCTGTTTATTTCCTTCAGATCCTGTCCACATTCTGCAGGGTTTGAGGAGGTAGTGTGCGGGAGGGGGACCAGATAATAACAAGAAGGTGAGTCGAGAGTGGTGAGGTTGTGTAGGTGAGTGAAGGGACTCCCTGAGGCACAATATCCCTTTGTCACTCCCCCAAGCAGCAGGAAGCAAAGAGATCATCCAGCTCACCAACAGAAACGAGCAAGAAAGAGTTCCAACATTGATGGGAGTGTTCCCACTGCCACCCTGTCCCCTGAACAGGGATACGTGGCTGGAATTCACAGGAAGTAACTGTGACAAGGCAAAGTCTGTTTCAGTACCAGCCCTGCTCCCAGCTACTTGGTGCACTGTGAACAATAGCCGTACTACCATGAGGGCATATTCTTAATGCCTTTCTGAGAGTCCCAGCCTCAGATAGGCATGGTCCCCTGTGAGGCAGGAACACAGCTTCCTGACAAATGAGCAGGAATGACCCTTATTCTTGGCTTCTATCTGACTGAAATGGAAAGACAGATGTTCCACACTGCTGAAGTCTGGACAGCACCTCTGAAGCCCTGGAGATGGTCTCTTCCATTCCTCTGGTGATGTCCACCTACTCCTCAAATGTAGCATCAAGGAACTTCAGCTGCTTCCTTGGCTCAACTGGATTCCAGTTTTATCCTTCCCTTTAGTCCCTCAGAAATAAGCAGCGTAGGAATAATTCCCTTCCTGGGGATATCAGCTCATTCCTCTAGTTTATTTGCTGCCCCTTAAAGGAGTACCTTAACCTGGGGTACCTGTGATTATTGACCCTGGAATGGGTCCATCATAGATTCTGGGACAGCAGGTATCTCCTGGGATTGTCCCAGGCAAACCAGGACATAAAGCCACCTTACCTAGGTGGGTAATAGCCACCTAACTGACTTGTAAGAGTGAAATGAACATACCCCCAGGCACAGTGAGTGGTCTAATCAGGGGTTTGATTTAGTGAATCGCCGCTAATGACACTGGTCCTTTGGTGTTTCAAGCCTCTGCACCCTATGTGGGCCTCCTTCTACTTATTGCCTTTCTTCTTTTCTCTATTCCTTTACCTTTCGTTGTTGGTGTGTTACCGTCTTCATTTCTGCCACTAGACCTATGCCCCCTGACTGTCTGGGATTAACAGAGGCTTTTACAACTCTACTTACCCTCTTTTTCTTGATTCTAGGGCTGGTACCAGCCAAGCCCATTATTCTGGGTCCTAATCTGTTTGGTGGAGTTGTTACTCCACTTCTCTGACCTTGCACTAGGGCCTGGGCACTCCTAGGAATTAGGGGCAGGGTGGAGTTAGGGCTGAAACCCATTTGCTCGGACACTCCTATTTTATGTTCTAGTAACTTTATTCCTCAGAGGAATACTTCCCTTTGCAGCCCTCTGTATTTCACCCTTCGATTCATGTACAAGGATCTCACAATTATCAGTGGAAACATACCCTGAAATCTTCAGGCTAGAGGCAGTCACTTTCAGGAAGGACCACAGAAGTCCCTGCCTGGTGGCTGCTTGCCTCCAGAAGGGAGAGCAGGAGTGACTGCCACATTGTCATGGCGGGAGCGCGTGGGGGCCAGTGTCTGTGAAGTGGGGGAGGAGTGGGGTCCTGTGGAATATGAGCAGGGCAGGAAGCCCCGCCTGAGCCTGTGGTGTGTTTGGGGCCAAATATTGTTCCCCCCCCTCCGCCCCCGCCCCCGCCCACGAAAAAAACTCCTGCGCTCCCAGAAGGTGCGAGTACCGAGATTAGTGTCATGCGGGGCCGCTGAGAGTGACTTCCAGCCCTCCAGCGACTCGTGTCCCGCCTGTGTCGGAGCCCATGGCTTTTTAGGACAGGAAGCGCTGCGGGGTAGTGCGGGCAGGCAGGCATGTCACACCGGACAGCGTCGAGATTGCTGCTTTCGGTTCCCCGGCGGGCGGTGAGGCAGAAAGTGCAGGGCGGAAAGAGGAGCCCCAGCACCTCAGAGCTGTCGGGCAGTGGCCAGGAAGCAAAGCACAGGAGCGCTGTGGTGCCAGCGGCCGGGCTAGGGATGACTGGCGGGTTTGCGCTGGACCCGACCCCGAGGGCGGTCAGGCGCAAGGGGGCGGGTGCTGCCGTACTCCGGCCGCGGGGCCAGGGCGGGCCGGCCGGCGGGGCATTTAAACCCCGCTGACAGCCAGTCCAGCCCGGGACACGCGCCCAGCTCCGTAGCCTCCTGCGTCGACTCAGCCTTAGGTACCGGTCAGGCAAAATGCGGTCCTCTCTGGCTCCGGGAGTCTGGTTCTTCCGGGCCTTCTCCAGGGACAGCTGGTGAGCGGGGCAGGGGAGGGAGGCGTGCCGGGACCTCCCGGGCTCGGGGCTTGCAGGGGACGCGGGGGGCCTCGGAGATCACCCCAGATCGGCCCCGGCGCCGGCCAGGGGTGCTGGGGGGACTTGGTCCCGAGCTCCTCCTGTGGCGCCCGCCTCGGAGGTTGATAACCCTCCCTGCCCAACTCCGCCCGCGCTCCCCAAGACCCCGCGACGCTGGCTCTGTGACATTGGGGAAGAACAGGCTGCCAGGGAGGGTCTCCATCATTTCTCCTTTCCATCCTCCCTTCCTAATACACACCCGGGGCGCCTTCAGAGCGCCTTTCTGTCGTTGAGCAGCTGGGGAACCTGGGCTCGCAGGCTGGGGAACCGAGGCCAGGGGATGGTAGAGTAAAGAGGTGGCTACTGGGGTTTGTGAGTGTCCCTCTTGGTCTCCTTTAGCCCTCGAACACCAAGGCCGGAACTCAGTGGTCCTGGGAGCTCGTCTCCAGGCCTTTCAGCACCTGGAAAAGGCACAGCTCTCAGAGCAGAGCGGGGCAGCCCCTCAGCAGTGGGCGAGGGGCTTCACAGTGGTTCTCTTCCTGACCGCAGGGACCACATGTTGGGCTGCAAGGTGGGGTGGAGGGGTTTCAGCCACTCTTCCTTAGAGGTGGTCAACCATTGGAGCAGTCCGTTTGGTGTGCACAGTTTTTAAAATATTGTTAGTTGCCATTATTTACAAATCATAAAATTTAACAAAAATAGCTAGATTCCAGACTTCTCTTGAAAAATAGACAACGTGGACCGGGCATGGTGGTTCATGCTTGTAATCCCACCACTTTGGGAGGCCAAGATGGGAGAATTGCATGAGGCCAGGAGTTCGAGACCAGCCTGGCCAACATCGTGAGACCACCCACCCCCTGCATTCCCCCCTCACACCCCTCCCTGTCTCTAGAAGTAAAAAAGGAAGGAAAAGAAAAATGGATGATGTAGCAATACTGGGCCTAAATTTCCAAATTAAATGAATAGGATTGAGGAGTCCCCATTAGATAGGGCAGGTGCTATTAAAGTGGCCAATTTGTCCTGGTTTTGAAACAGTCTTTGGTCAGCAACCCTCTCAATCCTGGGCAAAATGAGACAATTGGCTACCCTACACACTTTTTAATTGTTGAGAGCTCTCATCAGTTCTAACCTTCTTCACTCGTTTAGATTATTTACCTAGTCTTTCTTGAGTTGGAGACTGTTAAAAGATATTTTTCAGAAAAAGATTAAAATCCTGACTCTCACAAAGACATAAGAATGAACCCATGTTAAAGATTTTCTTTTACTCATAATAAAGGAGCCAGAAGATGTTATAATCGGTTCAAAAGAGAATCTAGAGAGGGGGATTGAGGAATTATTATTTAATGGGTTTGTAGTTTCAGTTTGGGAACATGAAAAAGGTCTGGAAACGGATGATGGTGATGGTTGAGAGACAATGTGAACACACTTAATGCCACCTAAACGTAGACTAAAAATGGTTAGAATGGCAAAATTTATGTTATATATATTTTACCACAATTTTAAAAAGAGAATCTGAAGAACATATTCATTTACAGGTTAGGAATATTGAGACCAAACTGATCTTCTAGAGGTTGTGAGGGAAGACTACTGAAATTATCTTCATACGTATATTTTGCGTGACTTCTCAGTTACCTACCACTTCAAAAAATTTTAAAATAGCTCAAGGTCAATTAAAAGCTGGAATCTGATAACCTGGAGGACTATCCGCTAGACAAGGCATAGTTTTCCATGGAAATACATTGTTTTTCTACAGTCTCTCCTGTTTTAATTTTTAAAAACATTCTTAGAAAGATTATTCTTGATCACAAAATAAAGCTGATCTCATTGGATTTGACTTGATTATGACTACAAGTTTACCATATAGCCCTTGTTAAGTTAATAAACTTAGCTGGAAGTTTTCATAAGGAATCCTAGATTAGATTTTTTAAAGCCTTTAATTATTTATTGTCCTGACATTAGTAAGCTGAGTCAAGAAACCGTCTCCACCAGGTTTTACCTACTGTACTGATGTATTTGGGCAAATTCCTCTTCTCAGGGTCCCCAAAATATCCTAAAGTTTCTGGGCTAGCCAGAGAGTGACCTTCCTTTTGGCTTGTAAACCTGGAAACCCAGTAAGCCCATTTTCTTGGGAGGGTTTTCTTAGTATTGGCTCCATAGAGTGAACCTCAGTTTTTAAAGGAGGCTGTTTGTATCTGATTAAATAGGCATCCTGATCAAACACAACATCCAGGCAAGGTCTTGGTTGCATAACCAATTTTTCTAATTATGTACTGGTAAAAAAAAAAAATTGTTACTGAACCTGTGCAAATAACCGTATTGCCATGAAAAGCAAGAAGATTCCATAAGAGTTTCTGAATTCTGAGGAGTCAGGTAGGGAGAAAAAGATATTTATAAGTGTTTCATTTCAGTTGATGAAAGCATAATCTACTAAGTTCTTATGGGTTACTATAGCCTAAGAAGAAAGAGAAAGGTCTTCCTTATACGTCCAGAAAATAGAACACTATATCAACATCAACAATACTCTGAACATAGAAGACAGTCATCCATCCCCAGTTCATGCCGTCCTGTGTGATTAATTCTGTTCCTCTGAATCTTGGGTTAGCAATCTCAAAAACCTATCTGCTTCTTGACTAAAGAGTTCTGGAATTCCTGACTCAGTCCACTCGTACATTCTTAATGTTGTCTAAGTGGTTCCATCAGAAACCTATATCCAAGAGCAATTACTCAGTACAGTGCTTTTCTGAGACAGCATTTGGTTGTTAAAGATAAAAACTCTGGCCTGCCAGGCTCAGTGGCATGCTTACAGTCCCAGCTACTCAAGAGTCTGAGGTGGGAGGATCCCTTAAGCCCAATAGTGTGGGACTGTAGTGCACCATGATCATGCCTGTGAAAAGCCAGTGCACTCCAGTCTGGGCAACACAGCAAGATCCCATCTCTCAAAAAAACAAAAAACTCCCACTCTATTGTATAACTGATTAGAGAGCCTTTAAGAAGCATCAAAGTAAAATAAAAACTATCTGTAGGTGACAGAGACTTAAAATTGTTGATTTAACTTATTACTGATAATTTTCAAGAATGAATGATCTGATGAGAATTCATGCCAAGAATAATGCAACTGACAAGGAAATTTGGTTGCTTCTGAGGTATGCAAAACAAAAAGATGCTAATCCAAACAAAAAAAAATCTGGACGGTGTCTAAAAATATAAGGCTAATTTCAAAAAACACAATGAACATGACATTAATTTATAAAAATGAACATGATTTTTACAGAGAAAAAATCTTAAGATATAACATATAAAAATTCTGAGATATAATTTACATAAAATGCCAAGAATATCAACTAAAGATATTCAGTAAGCTTAACGTAAGTCCTAAATATCTGTATTTTAATGAAACTGCATAGGAAAGGCTGACGTACATCTCCAGTTGAAAACCAGTGACCTGGAAGATGCTACATTTAAATTAAAGAAGGAAAGTTGCAGCCTGGTAACTTATTTTATTTTATTTTATATTTTATATTTTATTTTATTTTATTTTATATTTTATTTTATATATTTTATGTTATGTTATGTTATGTTATGTTATGTTATGTTATGTTATGTTATTTTTTCAAGACAGGGTCTTGCTCTGTTACCCGGATTGTAGTGCAGTGGCACGATCATAGCTCGCTGCAGCCTCAAACTCCTGGGTTCAAGGGATCCTCTTGCCTCAGCCTCCTAAGTAGCTGAGACTACAGGCATGCACCACCACACCCAGCTAAGTTTTTTATTTTTGTAGAGACAGGGTCTTGCTATGTTGCCCAGGCTGGTCTCAAACTCCTGGCCTAAAGCCATCCTCCTACCTCATCCTCCCACCTCATCCTCCCAAAGCGCCAGGATTGCAGGCATGAGCCACCATGCCCAGCCTCCAGTAACATTTTAAATAATAATTGAAATTGTGACTAGTAACACGTATACTGTTGTCATCAGGGAAGGCACCATCAGGGTGCTGATAAATAGAAACATGTCATGTACAGAGAGGGCACTGAGAAGTCTGCACAACTCTTATATAGCATATAATTTCTCAAATATTTAGATAAATAATAATATTTTACCAATATAAATTTAACCTAGAGAAGACTGAGCATCTCTTCTGACTTGACAATTATTTCCAAGCAATTGATCAATATTAACATATTAAATAAATCTAATTATTTCTAGCACCTCTCTTTTTAAAAGAAGAAAGAACAAATCTTTGTGGTTTTCCAGGAGCCCTCCCTCTTTTTAAATTAAATATTTACAAACTCATCAAGATTTTGCCAACTTTGGCAAAATTTTAACACATTTAATTGCTTATTTTCAGACTTACTGTTTGCATGTACTAAAATCCAAGACAAATCGAATTTCCTTTCTACAAACCTACAAATGTATGCATTCAGATTTGACCTTCACTGTTTTCTTTCTTATTCTAGAACAACCGGTCATTTTTCTTATGTGTAATATTTTTCCTTTTAATAAACAAAAACAGGTTTCCATACCATGTATACAAAGTCATACCTCTCTGCCATGATTGTTCCTAGTAGAGTCTCATTCATGTATATTAGTTATATCTTTTAACCAAAGTAACTAACATTTCAGAGAGAATGGGGAGTGGGGAGGATGGATCATTATAAACCATCTAGAACACATTAGCATTCTAGAAGGGCTCAGTAATAGCATATCATGACTTTCTCCAGCCTCCAACACTCTTCACTTTCACACTTCTCAAGGTGTGAGTGAATTCAGGTACTGTATTCCCCAACATCTCTGGGATTTAAGACAGACCTTGGTTGAAATCCTTTCACCACCATGAGCCTTGACTTTGCTGAGCCCCAGTTTCCTCATCAGTAAAAGTCAGATGGGTTCTTGAGGATAAATGCGATAATATAAGGAAACATTCTTGATGTCTTGTGGCTGCTGGAGGGTAATCAACAGGTATCATTTTACTTCCTTCCAGATAAGTTTAGATTTGGATTCCTATCAAACACTAAATGCCACGTAGTTCTTCTGTAGGTACATTATTATGCTGAGCTCTGAGGCCTGCAAAGACAATCAAGACAGGGTTCTACCTTCCTGGAACTAAGAATCAAGCCAGAGAGGGGCTGTGTACACATAGTCAGCAATTTTAGAAGGCCCTGCTCTACTTATTGAGTGCCAAAGGATGACATTTTCCATGTGCTGTGTCATTCAGAGGACCAGCGAGGGGAATGCAGAAGTCGGTTGGGGAGATTTTGAAGAAAACTGACTTGTTGAGCATTTAACACATAAAAGGTTAGGGATTATATGTATACATTGCCTGGCATACAGGAAGCATGGAATACATGGCGGCCTTTACTATCATTATTAGTGATGATGATGTTATTATTACAGATACATATTAACCCAATTCGCCTTTCTTGTGCTAAACAAAATACAGGGTGCAGACAAATAAGAATAAAGACTTATAGTCTGAAAATGAGAAATCAAATATCTGTCACATTTAACTGCTTTCACATGTCCCCAAGGAGGGCATTTAACAAGTGAAGAAGACAGAATAGGAAGCTGAAAGTGGACTGGCCCTGGGCCTTGGACTCCTCCTCTGTAAAATGAGGATAATAATAATGCCTGTATCACACGAGTGTTTTGAGGTTTAAATGAGGTACTACGTGTAAGGTACTTAGGTCAGTGCCAGGCTGATATGAAGCACTGAGTAAACACTAATGATTGACTATATTCTATTTGTTTTTCCTACTACTTTGTGCCAGGCATTGTTTATTTGTAATTCTTGTGGAACTGCAAGGTGAATGTTAGCTTCCCTGTGGAACATATGAGTATAATGAGGCACAGAGCAGTTATGTAAGCCTGTCCAACACCACACAGCTGATAAATGACTGAGCTGGAGTTGGAATCAAGATTAGTCTGACTCTTAAGCCCATGGTCTTTCCGCTGCCTTCCTAATGATAGTGTTGGGTGGGGAAAAGATTACATGGCCATTTGGCCTTGGACAAATTACTTAACATCTCCAAGGCTCAATTTCCTTATCTGTGAAATGGAAAAAGTGATGTACCTACATCATGGGTTTTTGGTGAAATTAAACGAGAAACTGCTTAAAGCACTTAGCCCAGTGTCTAGCATACTTGGTATTGGCTAGGTGCTTACAGATTTCTGTGGAGGGAGAGAATCATCTCCATTAGGAGAAGAAGGAAGTCTTTGACTTGGATCTGGAGGTGTTCCGAGCAGAGGTCACAGAGCCGGCAAAGGCTTGCAAGTGGAGACATGGCTCGTCCCCTGTCTATGAAGTAGTAACATGTAGCTCCAGCTGGCAGGAACAAAGGGTGCCCCTGGACAGGAGGCTGGGAGTCATATGGCGCCAGGTGTGTGCAGACAGCTGCAGACATCCAAGCAAGAGTCAGAGATGGCGGAGTTTCTGCCCAGGAAGATGTTGCTCTCCTCCTCCTGTTAGGCCTTCCTCATCAGGATGACGATGAATGGCTTGTCCATGGCGTTTCAGAGCCACAGAGCACCCAGAGGTTCCCCAGCCCGGAGCCTGGCTGGTTCCTGCCTTTTGTGCCAGTGTCTGTGTGGGTGCGTCTGGGGGCAGCTGGCAGCATGGGAGATGACTGTGGCTGGTGCTTATGGGGCTGGGCCCATTTCCTGGGGCTCTCTGAGGGGGACGGCCCAGAATGTGCAGAAGAAAAGCCTGTGGGAGGAAATACCAGGGTGACCACAGCTGGATGAGCAGGAATGGGCAGGAAGGTGAACTGGGCAGGCAGGAAGAGCAGGAGCTGTGAGCTCCCATGGCACCATTTTCCCCACACCTCGATCTTCCCCTGTGAGCTGGAAAAGGCCACAGCTGAGCTAGGATGGATGGTTCTGCCCTGTGGAGTTAGCTAAGGGCTTTCACTGCCGGATCCTGGTGCCCACTCTGAGGAGGACACAGAGGAAAGACATTCAAATTCATACCGAGAGAAAACCTGCTGTGTGCCAGACACTTTCACATCCGGGATATCTCATTTAATCTTTATAACACTCTCGCACAGCAGGGGTGTATGATCTTATTTAAAGGCAGATCAGACTGAGGCTTAGAGACGTACAACAACTTGCCCAAGGTCACATTAAGTGGCAGAACCAGGAATTAGGACTCAGCCGATTTTGCTCGAAGTCTGATGTCTGTTTCCCTGTCCTATGGGCTAGCTCTCTCAAATCTTACTTTCCTGTTGACTGCAAAGAGGTGCATGGTAAGGGCAGCAGAAAGGGCTGTTTAAAATGAGCTTTGATGGGAAGAGGCTGCTTGGAAAAGGAAATGAGGGCTCCTGGGGAGAACCTGGAGGCTCAGCCCGTGATCCCTACTGCAGCCCCCCAGAAGGGACATGTGAGCCTGTGGAGGTCCCATCCCCCACCCCTCGTGACAGCAGCTTCTCCCCCAGCTGCCTTTTGGGCTTCCTCTTCCACCCTGCTGTTTCCTCTTTCCCTCCCTACAGTGGACTGGCATGCACCTCACTGACCTCGGGTGGGGCTGTCTGACTCAGGCCTTGTGGGCTGGTCTAGAAGGTAGCAGCAAGGTTTCGAAATAGTCTGTATGGTTGGCCAAGGCCTTGTTTTTTCCATTCAAGCTTCTGTATCAACTGAGAGCTGGGGTCGGGGTTGACAGTCCCAAAGTAACAGCAGAATTGAGGACAGACACCAGGGGTAGAGTCCCTGAAGCCCAGGACCTCCTAACTGAGTCACTAACAGACACTAAGTTGGTGTGTGTGGGGGGTGGGGGGCAGTGTCACTGCTCTCCTGTTGGCTTCTGGCTCAGGTCTTGTCCCCTGGACCCTTCTCGCTCAGGAGAAGGAAGGCCATCCTCCTCCCCATCTAAGCAGGACTGCAGCTCTGCCATCATCACGCTTCCATCAGTGCTATTTACATAACCTTTCTTCAGAAGAGATACCAACTTAAAACCTGTTGGCTGCCTCTTCCTAGCCCCACCAGCACTCCCACCCTCCCTGTTATTCTGGCTGCTGATCGGAGCCCCTGCTGCAGCGTGAAGCCTGTCTTCATTCTGCCTGACCATTCAGGGTCCCCCACTCAGCTTTCTTCCCAAAGCAAAACAATCTATCCTGTATTTTCCTCTTTCCTAAAACAGATTGTCATCTGAACCACCAATCTCTTCTCAAATGTCCTGAGTTCCTCGTGGCTCCTGGCCAATGGCTTCTTTCTCTGGGAAGGCTCTCAGGGCAAGCCCCGAGTCAACTCGATCTCTCTGAGCATAGGCCCACGTCCCAGCTGGAGGAAGGACAGCAAACAGGATTCCCTGAGGGGCTGGCTGCTGCCCTGGGAGAGCTTTGCGCTTCCCAGAGAGGGCCTTGTCCTGTCTTGTGTGCTAAAGACCTGGCTCAGGGCTCTGCCCCTGTGGTATCTGTTCCTGGCTGGCCTTTTCCTTGCAGGGTATCTCACAGTGCTGGTGGAGGGCTTGTGGGGGCGGGGGGTGGGCACCGTCACCATTGAGCCTAGCTTGGTTCTTACTGTGCCCAGCCCTCTATCCTTTTCAGATCTGCTTAGTCTCAAAACAGTCACATCTGAGAAGAGGCACCACTGAATCCATTTTCTCAGGACAAGTGCCAAAGTCACCTGCAGCCACAGCCAGCCTAGCCTGAGACTGGGGAGTGACTAGGGAGCCACTGGGGAACCGGGGCTGTTTCTGACCTCTCTCGGGGGCAGCATCCCTCTGCTGGGCTGTTTCTTGGTTTTTGCTGTTGCAGTGGTGGTGGCAGTCGGTCTTTTGGGGGTTTTGTTTGTTTGTTTCTAATCTGTTGTTGCTTTGGGACATGCCATTTCTTGATTTTTACTCCAGAAGCATTCCTAGTGCAAAGTCTCAACAAGGTCAATAAAGTTATTATCAGGCTCCATCAAAAGAGTAGGTTGGACTGTCAGCTAATAGTTAGGAGATAGCTAGTCGACGTCTCTATCTAACTTGGTTATTCAGTAACCAGTATCCGGTGGGGGGAGGTGGGATTCTGAAAAGTGCCACCTCTTGCTAATAAGGTCTTTGAGGGTCATGGGACAGCCGCCCCATCTGGAGCAGCCGGGGGCCTTCCCCTCTGTCCTTTGGTCCTTGGCCTACTTGCCCAGCCTGGCCCAGCCCCTGGGCTGCCATCCTCCCTGTCACAGCCACCCTGGGGCCAGCTAGGCAAGGCCTGGCTGTGCATATTCTGTGCCCTGCTTCTCTTCTGGGACCTCTTGATTCACGAGAGAAGGACTGGTGAGAGGAGAAGTGAAACCTGCGGGTTCTAAACATGGAAGGAGTGCGTTGGCTGCCTTCCTGAAGCTAGTGCGAGCTTGGCAGTCTTGGCCTCCGTCTAGCCTAGCCCTTAACCTGACCGAAGTTCCCAGTCTCCTGTGACCCACGGCACCTTGATCTTTCTCTTAGAACACCTGACAGTGGGGAATGGATAGAGCACCAGACTCAGGAGGCCCAGCTCCAACTATGCCATGCCCAGAGAGTGGTGTGGCTTTGAGCTCATCCCTCCATCCCTCTGGAGGCCAGGAAGGAAGGCCCAGAAGAGGCCAGGCCTAGTGTCACACAACACAGCTGTGGACGCCCCCCGCCCTCCCCCGTACCCTCAAGACTCATGACTCTCCTGCTATCTTGGGTGTCAGGTTTTCTACTGGCAGCATCGTGGGCGACTCCAGGTGGTGGATTTCAGGGAGTTGGGGTCAGAGCTGGCAGGGACATCAGGCCACCACCTGGAGGAGGGCAGGGCTGGAATCTTGGAACCTACCAGGTCAGGATGCAAGTGGGGACCCCTACTGACCTTCCTGTCTGCCTGTGGGAGCAGGTGGGAGGGCCCTGGGGCTGGAGTCTCTCCTGTGTCCCACTGTAGGCTCCCCAAGAAGCCCTAGGGCTCATCACAGGCAAGGCCAGAGCTCTAGGAGCTTCAGGGGATCCTTATGTTCATCTAGACCCAGCTATGCACAGCGGGCGGCGGGGTGGAGGGGGACAGGCTGGCAGCCACGTCTCTGCCTTCCAGGTAAATCCAGGGCCTGGAACCTCCACTTCCCAGAAGAGTGTGGTTCAGCCCCTGACCCCACTCGGCTCCCCTAACAGAGCAGTGTGGGCCACCTCCACCCCTCCAGCCCTTGTTCCTCGTCTGAAAATTGGAAGCACACTAGCTGTCATCTAAGTGCCCTCTGGGCATCAGGAACAATTTCAAACCCATTAGGTGCATCTCACTAACCCATCAGTAGGTCTGAGAAAGGTGATAGACTCTGCTTTTCCGATGAGCAAAAAGATATAAGGAATGAAACCAGCTTTTGCCTGATTCCCAAGTCCTTGCTCTTTTCTCTTATAGACATCAACTCCCTGGCATCTACCAGCTGGGGTCCCCCGTGATGCTGCTATGTGCCTGGGAGTGGCTGGCAGGATGAAAAAGGCCCAGGAAACTGGCCTTGAGCCTCAGTGAGGAAGCCTGTCTGCGCTTCCCACCAAAACCTACAGGGCACAGCCCTGGGTCTTCACCTGGCTTAGGCTGGCTGGGGTTCAGAGCTGCTGACCTGGGAACTCCCGCTCTCTTCAGTGGCTTCCCATCACCTCCAGAGATAGCCTAAATGCCACAGCTTGGCACCTGAGGCCCCTGCCCTTCCCAGCCACCTCTGCTTCTCTGCTTGTCTCAGTTTCACCCTCCAGATATCCCCACCGAGGCAGAGTTCCCCAAACAGGTAGTGTCATTTCACGCCTCCGTGCCTTTGTGCACGCTGCTTCCTCTCCCTGGCAGTCCTCCCTGCCCCAGCTGTGGTTGACTTGGCCTCGTCCTGCTTGTTTTTGAAGCCTCAGCTCCAGGAATCCTTTCCTGACACTGCTCGCTCCTGCTGGCCCGGAGTCTCTCCTCTGTGGCATCTCTATAAGAGAGAACCGTCACACCAGGTCTAACTGTCTCCCTGCTGACCTGTGCACCCAGGCAGGTGGAGATCCCGCTCACGGATTCTCTTGCTAGTGCTGGATTGTAGCATGGTGCCTGGTGCAGGATGGGCACAGGGATGCGTGGGAGAGCAGCCTCACTTCAGCCGAAGGGAATCAAGATGTTAGAAATGGGCACAGCTCCTCCTACTGAGGTTGCCGGGAACAGGACTCCAGACAAAAGGGCCATGGAGCAGATAAGGAAGAACACCTGGGGCCACAAGCAGGGGAGTTGGGGAGGGCAGGCTGGAGTTGACACAGTGCAGTTGGGGGAGTGGGGTGGGAGGGGAAAGGGTGCTGGCCGCAGGCTGTGCCTCTGGGCCCCCACTGGCTCTGACCAGGCCTGGGAGGGCTCAGCGTGAGTGTGGAGGTACAGTCTGGCTTCCTAGTCAACACCAGCCAGCAAGGGCTTCACTGCCGAGCCTGCGATGAAAGAACAGTCATAGCTGGGGCCCCAGTGGGGCCTTGGGTCCCCAGGAATCTTTCAGACACTGAAAGGATCTGATTTGTCACCATGGTCAGTGGCCAAACATCTTGGCAGAGGCCCTGGCACATCCAAGTGGTCATGAAGGCTGGTCCTGCTTACTGGGGGGCCTTACCGGCAGTATAACCAGGGACCTGGGGACTGAGGGAGAGTCATGCTGTGTTCTCTTATCTTGTGGGACAGCTGGGATTGATGCTAGTGCAGTGTGTAACTGATGAGGAAACCAGAGGCAAATAAAAGGCTTAGGGATTCACGGGAGTTTACACAGGCAATTAGTGGGAGGTGCCATGCAAACCTTCCTGCCTCTCCCTGAACCAGCTGCGTCCCAGGCGGGGCGTGGTAGGTGCTATCTGTAGGGCTGCAGGGTTCTTCCATCCATTGCTCTTTGCAGAAGGCCAGCTGGGCACCCTCTTCAAAGTCTCTCAGAGGATTTCCCTCAGATTCTGGAAGTCCCTGAACTAAGAGTCATGAGCCATATGGCAATAGGTGGAACCCGGAAAACATTGTTGCCACAAGCTTGCCTAGGTCAGTCACTGTGACAGGCACTTGGAGTAGCCCCAGCTTCCCTGGACAACTTGAGTCCTTAGAGGACCTCTGTGACCCACATGTGTGCCTTTGGGAACCGGTGGCCAGAGAGGCCGGGGCGTGGAGCCGCCTGCATTCCAGACTACACTGTTGCACCTTCATGCCGGATGGGATGGAAAGGCACTGAAAGCGTTTTAGCAGAGCTGTGGAGGGGCATGAGCAACTTCAGTCTCTCAAGAAGACAGACAGGTAGGAAGCTCGATCCAGGGGCAAAGTGAGAAGGAGCCTTGTAGCCCAAGCCCAATTCAGGCTTCGCTGAAATGCCCCTTTGTTTCCCAAGTGGTAGTGGGTGCTGCTTCATGCCACATTTGGGGGAAGTGGGTTTGGGGTGTGGAGGAGGATTCCCAGGCAGAGGGAGCATCCAGTGTCCTGCCCTTGGGCTCCTGGGGCCAGGACAGAAAGGGCTTCAGGAGCCCTCCCACCCTTTTTCCTGACCCTTCTCCATGAAGTCTTCCGTGAGCCCTGGGTCTCGCCTAACTCCTGGCCCCTTCTCCTGGACTGGGGCTCCACTCTGAGGCCTATTTTCCATGCATATCCTGGCTCCTGGCTGCAGCGAGGAAGCAGGCAGTGACTCAGCAGGGCTCTGGGGCCCTTCCCCAGGCCTCAGGCTCAGGGAGCAGCCTGGACGCAGTGGAAACGCTGAGTGCCACCCGAATGGACTGTTCTTTCCATCCCGGGTCAGGGCATGGGATGAGACATGAGGGTGAGAAAGAGCACATGTGTGTGAGCCACAGATGGAAAGAATAGGCTCTGTCCAGTGGGATGGACGGACTGGGACTAAGAAGAGGGCTTGGGTCTGTCAACAGTTGTCCCACTGCCACCTCCTTTCCAACTACCGCCTGGCTGAAGGAGGTGCTGTGTCTGCCCTGTTCGAAGCTTCAGAGGAGTACCGACATCACTTTAAAAACAGACCCTTCTCCCGACTGTCTCCCTCCTATCCCCATCATTTCAGACATGTGAAAAACCACTCGAACTCCCTGCCCCCACCTCTGCCACACACATGCACACACACAGGCGCCCTGACCCCAGGGAGCTCGATGAAAAGCAGAGGTGCTGCCAGCTGGTCAGAGCAGGTGGAGGTGCTTCCTGTGGGCTGGGGCCGAGCCGGCTCCAACAGAGGCCTCAGGAGTTGGGAACAGGGAGACAGGTCCCCCTGAGCACCTTGGCCTCTGGGCATTTTTCCCCAGCCTCCCCTTGGTCTCTGCACCAAGAAGGAAAGAGTTGGTGGTGCTCAGGCCCTGGGACTGCCAGAGGGGACACAGGTTGGGGATGCCGGCCCAGAACTTCCAGCTGGGACTGACTTCCCACTAATGCAGATGCTGTCCCTTCCCACAGGTTCCGAGGCTTCATCCTGCTGCTGACCTTCCTAATTTACACCTGCTATCACATGTCCAGGAAGCCTATCAGTGTCGTCAAGGTGAGGCTGGCTGGCAGCAAGGAAGAGTGCAGAAGCTCACTGTCGTAACCATCCTTACCCCTTCCCATGGTCGGTGAGGTTGCACCTTCACCTGGCAGGCTCCCACTCTCAGTGGCGGTCTTCCCCAGGAGCTCCTTTTGAGTTTATTCCCCAAGACAGCTGTGTCGGTGGCTCTGGATGGAATAAGCGTGCAGGGTCCCTGGGCTATGTGGATGCTGCTCATGGGTCTGATGTGGCCGCTTTCCCCTGCAGCCAGTTCCTGCAGGAGGAGGTGCCAGTAGGGGGGACGTGGAATCTGGTAGGAGGCAGTGTCTCTGGTATGGTTGGGGCAGGTGGTTGCTCGCTCCCCTCTGGGTCAACCCCTGACCTGTATGTCCCATTGCCTATCCAGAGCCGTCTGCACCAGAACTGCTCAGAGCAGATCAAACCCATCAATGATACTCACAGTCTCAATGACACCATGTGGTGCAACTGGGCCCCATTTGGTAAGAACAGGGCAAGTTGCTCTGCCCATTCCCCATTCCCTCTTCCTCGAGAAGGGGCTGTCCAGGGAGGGCTTCCTGCAGGGGCATCCACGCAGTCAGCTTTCTGTTTCTCCCATCTGCTTTCAGACAAGGACAACTACAAGGAGTTACTGGGGGGCGTGGACAACGCCTTCCTTGTCGCCTATGCCATCGGCATGTTCGTCAGGTAAGGACAGAGGCTGAGCCTGTGACCAAGAGGAGGATGGTTTAGAGCTGCTACCTCCCCTTAAGGAACCTGGGGGCAGCTGGGTTGAAGCGAACTCCCACCAGGGAGTGATGGCTCCCCCATGTGGGAATGAGACCAGGGATGCTGCATGTACAATCCACCCACAGCCATCCTCCTTGCCTTACTGCGGTCGCAGAGACTGCTCCTTCGCCTGGTAGACTCCCACTGGTAGCAGCTCTTTTGCCTGGAAATGTTCTCCTGGATGCTGCTTTTGAGTCTATTCACTCAGATATCACAGTTGGTGGGTATGGACTAGGATCCTTTAAGAATGGCCCTGTGTGCACATATAGCTGGGAGAATCCCCATCCTCTGCTGCGTGCAAACCAGCACGGGAAGCATGCTGTTCCTTGCCAGAAATCCACGATCAATAAGGCTGCATACTGCCTCCAAAGAGCTCACAGGCTAGCGAGGGCAATGGATGCGTCGGCAGCTGGTGCTAAAACTGTGGCGGCTCCATGACAGAAGTGGCCATCAGGTGTTCTGGGAGCTCCGAGATCATGACTCAGTCCAAGCTGAGCTAGAGCAGAGGGGTCGGGGAAGGCTTCTTGGATGAGATGGTGCCTGACCTGATGCAAGGGACTTGGGTGCGGCGGTGCAGAGGGGTACCTGGGCAGAAGGAATAGCACGAGCAAGCAGGGCAAATGTGAAGAAGCAGCATGATCTATGGGAGGAACTGCGGGCAGATGTATGGAGGGAATGACAATGTAAGGAAGGTAGCAGCAGGGCTGAGGGCTGAGGTCATTTGCACATGAGGCCCATGGGCAGAGACGCATGGAAGGGTTTTTGCCAGGGCGTCCCATCCAGATGGGCATTTCTGAGAGCTCACTCTGAGAGTGATGCTGAGGTGGATGAGACTGGTCACACAGAGTGACCAATTTGACAATAGCCCAAGCTGTTGAGCTTACGTTACTACAGTGGTGATAGAGGGGGAAAGGGGCGATGTACTGGAGCACTAGCTAAGAGGTAGCCCGGTGAGTCTTGGAGACTGAATGTGAGGGGTGGGGAGGAGAGGTGGGAGGATGAGGGAGCTCTGAGCCTGGCTTGAGTGCCCAAAGGGTGGCATTCACTCAGATGAGGATAGCAGGATGATGAAGGCTTCAGGGCGGTTGGCGGGAGGAGGAAGAGGAATTCAGCTTAAGAGCACTGGGTTTCAAATGCCCCGGGGGGCATCTGAATAAAGATGTCCAGGACCCACCTGTCTGCTACTGTGAAGCTCTGGGAGACAGATCAGGCCTGAAGATATGCATGTGGAGCTATTTAGCCTATGGGTGGTTGTTACAATGGTAAAAGTGATACAAAAGACTGCTCTGAGAGGAAAATACACCACACGGAGTGGCTGGCCAAGCGGAGGAAGATAGGCAAGCTGAATTCATGGAGCATGGCCAGGTGTCACAGAAGCAGTGGGGGACAGAGGTTGGCCCCGTCACATGGCAACACAGAAGTCATTGGTGGGACCTTGGCCAGAACCACTTCCTAGTGTGGTGGGGGCAGAAACGTGGTAGGGACTTGAGGTGGACACAGAGGAGCTTAACCGCAGACCCAACTTTCTCTTCCCCAGTGGGGTTTTTGGGGAGCGGCTTCCGCTCCGTTACTACCTCTCAGCTGGAATGCTGCTCAGTGGCCTTTTCACCTCGCTCTTTGGCCTGGGATATTTCTGGAACATCCACGAGCTCTGGTACTTTGTGGTCATCCAGGTATGAATCACCATCTTGCACTTGGGCCTATGTTGCTGTCTTGGGAAGGACCTGGGAGACCGCAGCTCACAGCGGATGGGCGCCTGTGTTCCTGGTTCCCTGCCCAGTGCGCTCTATTACACTGCACTGGGTTCCACCCCCTGGCCCCACTGCCCCTGCATTTATTCACTCAGAGAGTTGGCCTTGAGCACAATGCTGTGGTCACTTCTGATGCACGAGAGGCTTGGTCTCTGCTTGAACAATCTTGAGCGAGAGAAGCCAGCTCATGCCATTGGGGAGGTGTGGCGTGTGTGTAAGGGAAGGGTGAAGTTTGCAGTGTGGGGTATGGAGGGCTTCTCGGCCAGGAAATTGAGCCTCCTCAGCCCAGGGCGGTCAGAGCAGGGAGCCAGTTGCACAGCCCAGGCCTATTCCCACCCTCCCTTCCCTCTCCCTGCAGGTCTGTAATGGACTCGTCCAGACCACAGGCTGGCCCTCTGTGGTGACCTGCGTTGGCAACTGGTTCGGGAAGGGGAAGTGAGTGTGACAAGGGAGGAGGAGTGGGAAGGATTGGGAGGGCTGGGGGTCCCGAGCTGGTCACCATGGTCTCTGATTTAATTTCAGAGGGAAGGGTCAGAAAGCAGCCTCCGCATTGCTGTTCACATGCTTATAAGTGGCTAAAAGCAGTGCTGATTTTCTCACTGATGAGGCTTTAACCCATAGAGCAGGCAACCTTAGTTATGTTTTTTCTAATAATAGATGAATTTCTGTTTTCAACGAAGAAGAAAGAAGCCTATAAAACTTTTTTTCCCCCCGTTGAATTGGCTTGTGTGCAAAACAAAGTTGCTTTGGAGAAGAGGTTCTCACCCTTGGCACTACTGACTTTCCGGGCTATTGGACCCTTGTTTGGGGACTGTCCTACCACTGTAGGCTGTTTAGTAGTAGCCTTCCTGGCATCTGCTCACTGGATGCCATAGCACACCCTGAGTTGTGACCACCAAAAATCTCTAGCTGTTAGCAGATGTCCCTTGGGGGTAGGATCACCCCTGGTTGAGGACAGTGCTTTAGAGTGAGATTGTGGGACAGAAGAGAACGAGGGCAGGGCCCCCAGGCCCTCAGTGTGGCTAGAGCTCCCATCAGCACTCACTCAGGGAGCTGGGCAGGGGGAGCGACACCCCAGGCCCTGCAGCCACCTGCTTGACACCACCCAAGGTCTCCCACTCCTTGCTGACTTGGGGCTTTGGGGCTCAGTCTTTGGTGACTTGGGAAAGCTGCAGTCAGCCCAGATTTAGAGGTTGGCTGGGGCAGTTGCTGTGAACAATGTGCTTTGCTTTTTTCTTCTTCTACCCTCTTCCCTTCTCTCCCTCCCTTACAGGCGGGGGCTCATCATGGGCATCTGGAATTCCCACACATCTGTGGGCAACATCCTGGGCTCCCTGATTGCCGGCATCTGGGTGAATGGGCAGTGGGGCCTGTCGTTCATTGTGCCTGGCATCATTACTGCCATCATGGGCATTGTCACCTTCCTATTCCTCATCGAACGTGAGTGGGCCCCTCACTCCCCACAAGTGAGCCTAGAAGTTCTCGGTTTCTGGGAGAAGGCAGCTGGATCTACTGGAAAGATTGCTAGTCATAGAGTGGGAGGACCAGCCATGTGACTTTGGACAAACTCTCAGAGCCTTTATTTTCTCGTTTGTAAAATAATAATAGTAATAATAATGTCTATTTCGTAGGATTTCTGCAGGTTTAACTGAGACACCATAGTTAAAATGCCAGGCCCACAGGAGGTGCTTGGCAAGCATTGGTTGAATCTGAGAGGTGTGATCAGGGAAGGTGGAGTTGAAGGGACATTTTTACAGTGACCAGGCTCTCCAGTTGCTGCAGGTGGCCTTGTGCAGTAGCCAGGCCAGGTATGAGAGCCACTGTATAGCTAAGAGTACTAAAGTCTAAGAGGCAGTAGTGACACCGCTGGTTGTTAGGAAAGCCAGGCCTAGAAAGTTGTCTCCTGAGCCCCAGGCCCCGCTCCCTCCTGCTGGGACACACACTGGCCACCTTAGGAGTTGGAGGTGGGGCCGGTTCCCAGGATGGCTTAGGTCCAATGCAAGATGAGGGCCTGGCAATCACCTTGGGATTGCAGGGGGGTTGGAAAACTTCTTAGAAAGCAATTTTTTCCCAGACCCAGAAGATGTGGACTGCGCCCCTCCTCAGCACCACGTGAGTGTGAGCCCTCCCAGCCCTATGCCTGCCCTCCAACTCCATCCAGAGGGCTGGACCCAGAGAGGCCTGGGGAGCTAGAGCTGGCCCTCACTGACCTCACGGACCCAGTGCTAGGCCCATGAGTTGGCCCTACAGCCTGATGAGTCTGGCAGATCAGTCCAGCCCGAGACGAACATGTGCCTCCCCATCCTGGGAGCTAGTGTCTCTTGCCTGGGCTGCACCTTCAGCTGGTGGGAGGCAGCACATGGACACACCCACAGCAGGGCTCATCTCCTCTGCTCAGGGTGAGCCAGCTGAGAACCAGGACAACCCTGAGGACCCTGGGAATAGTCCCTGCTCTATCAGGGAGAGCGGCCTTGAGACTGTGGCCAAATGCTCCAAGGGGCCATGCGAAGAGCCTGCTGCCATCAGCTTCTTTGGGGCACTCCGGATCCCAGTAAGAAGTTTGTGGAATGGAGGAAAGAGAGGGGCTTTCCAGATTTTTTTGTTGGTGATGAGGAGATGGGGTGCTTGGGTGATCTATTTTTCTAGAACTTCTTTATAGGGGAGGTGTAAGTTGGGCAGCCTGCTTGGGGAGGGCAGCATGGGAGATTTGTCTCGAAACAACCTTGCACAGTGGTCACGTTGCTTTTATTGGGACTGGATGTGTTGGAGGCTGCCTTGTGTGACAGGTGATGGAGAGTACTAGGGTGCTGCTGAGCACCCCTCGGGGCCACCACTGAACCCAGGACCTCTGGGACCCCTTCCCCTGTGCCCCCTGTTGCACTCCCCAGGGCGTGGTCGAGTTCTCTCTGTGTCTGCTGTTTGCCAAGCTGGTCAGTTACACCTTCCTCTACTGGCTGCCCCTCTACATCGCCAATGTGGGTAAGTCCAAGAGAAGGGGAATGAAGGGGTCTCTGAGGAGGCCAAGGCTGCCTCTGGTGGGAGAGGAAGCCCGTCGTGGTGATGCCTGTGATTCCAGTATATAGGCAGAATTCCTGCTGAACTTCTCCTACAGTGAAAGGAGCTTGATTTAGTTCTTTACTTAAATGAAAGCTAAACCCAGCACACTACCCCCTAGACCCTGACTCCAGCCACCTTCTCTCCCTTGGAACTGAGCTGAGGATTAGGAACTCAGAGCTCTGTTCTGCAGTTCTTGCTGTCTTCTTCTCTAGCCGTTAGTGTAGGAGAAACCCCCTCCAGGCTGCTTGGCTCATAGGTGGTAGGATTGGGAGGTACTAGGAAAGGCCTGCCTGCTGGATCTCTCCCCCAGTCCAAGAAGAGGGCCTGGTGAGTGACCCCACTCCTTGTAGCCTGGTGGTGACCCTGGTGTTCTTCTCCCAGTGGGACCTAATGGGATTGATGCCCCTGTGCCTGGATCTGCTGGGCTGCACTGATGTTCTGCCCTGTCTCATGGACCTACTCTCCTCTGCCCCTGCCCAGGGATGTACAGATGAGAAGAGCTCACTTGAAAAAGGATGTTTCATGTCCACCTGGCCTGGGTCTCTGCTTTTCCATAGGTCGGGCTGCTCTACCAAACAGCAGCCCACCCCGCCCTGCCCAGCCCCCAGGAGCCTCCAAGCTCCACCAGGGCTGAGGACCTCTCACCCAGTGCTGCTCCCCTCCCTCCCAGCCCTGGGGAGGAACAACAGTGCCTTGCCACACATTGTGCTGGCTCTGAACAGGATACTGTAGGCATTAGTCATGGCCAAGTCTCAAGCTGTAGCTTGCCCTGCAGCTCTGTCGGGGCCTCTCTCTGTGACAGTGTGGAGCGCTAGGGCAGCTTCGTGGACACCGTGACTCTTTGTTTTGTGGCCTTGGTGCTGACTTCAGAGTATGAGGCAACCTCGAGGGTGGGGCTACAATCTCAGCTTCTGGACATTCCTTTTTTAAAACATGGATCCAAGGCCTGTGACCTGAGGCCCCTGTGTCCCTGCAAGTCTCTTCCTGGCTCTGTGTTTGAGCACAGCCTAAGGTAAACGGGAAGAGCTCCTAGTGCTGCTAGGGCCAGAGTGAAGCAGAGAAAGGGCTGGGCTGAGCTTCAGGTTGCGCTCCAGGGGAAAGGTGGCCATGGGACAGCAGGCTCGGGGGCCAGATCCCAGAGCTTGCCAGGGAGGGCTTGTTCTGAGAGGTGAAGGTCATCCTGCAGGGGAAGAGGGCAATACAGGACAGGACCAGGAGGGCGTCTGTCCAAACTGCTGCACTCTCACCCTGTGGCCCTGGCCAGCCTGCTCCACAGGTCCCCAGCTCTTCCTCGGAAAAGGGGGCAGTGGCCTGGATCACACTCTGCAGGGCTTCTAGCTGTGACACTCCAGGATGTTTGCTCCGAACCCCAGGTCTGACCACATTCCTGTGTTTTCCACAGCTCACTTTAGTGCCAAGGAGGCTGGGGACCTGTCTACACTCTTTGATGTCGGTGGCATCATAGGTGAGGCCTTGCCCTGCTCTGCCAGCAGGCTCCCTTCCCCTCTTTTCTTGTGGGGTGCAGGAAGAAGGGATAGGTCCAATGGGCTATGACCTGGGTAGGTGGCACCAGAGGAAAAATGGCTCCTGGGTTTATTCTCAGTTCTGCTCCTGCCTGGCTGGGTGGGCCTAAGAAAGATGCCCTTTTGTTTGGTCTCCAGTAGTGATGGGCACTACAGGAAGAGGAGGGCTGTGGAAAAAGCAGCTCTGCTGGTTCTTGCTGACAGGCCCAGGCCAGCACTGGGGCACAGCTGGGGTGCCAGGCGAGGGGATGGCATGGTCCCGTCTGGGAGTCAGTGTGTGAGTGGGTGTGTGTTCCAGGCGGCATCATGGCAGGGCTCATCTCTGACTACACCAATGGGAGGGCCACCACTTGCTGCGTCATGCTCATCTTGGCTGCCCCCATGGTGCGTATAACCTCGAGGGTAAAGTGCGAATGCATGTGAGCAGGAGCCTGCGTGGGCCTCTGGCCTGTGTGCACGTCCACATGATACACACATTGATGTCTCCGCGTACGCGTGCACGTGCATCATTGTGCACACACGGGGGAGGAGAAGCGAGGGTCAGCAGAGGCTCCTTGGAAAAAGAGCCAGACTGCAGACTTTAGAGGGGGATTCATGACTGTTTGGCCTTGGTAGAGAAGGAGACCGCCTCCTAAACTTCTTGATCAAGGAAAGAAGAGACTGAGGTTGAATCTGAGAGAAGACTGTTTGGAGAAAGGGAGATGATAGAGTACCACGTTTTAGACCGTCCATCCCTGGGACATTTAAAGACCAGAGAGATCTGGGTGGGCAGGGGAAAGGAATAGGATGCCCTATGGGGTTTCAGGGCAGGAGAAGGTTGTTCCAGACCTCAGGGCTCCAGGCCGGCAAAGGGATTCCGGGTGACTCTGCCTCTCCCCTCTCCTCTCTCAGATGTTCCTGTACAACTACATTGGCCAGGATGGGATTACCAGCTCCATAGGTGAGGAGGAGGTTGCAAGTCCTGCCAGGCCAGGGGAAAGGCACTGCCTTGGGGGCCCCATGAGGCTGGCCCACGGGGGACACTGGCAGGTGGAGGGGCTGGGAGGGCTCCTGCCTTGGGGTTGGGGCTGCGGGTGGTGCTGCTTCTCTGACTGGCTATCTCTGTGCTGTCCCAGTGATGCTGATCATCTGCGGGGGCCTGGTCAATGGCCCATATGCGCTCATCACCACTGCTGTCTCTGCTGACCTGGTAAGTGGGGCCACCTCCCGAGGGCCAGGGACCGCTCTGGGGGCTTGGTCAGGGCCACCATCTCCAGGTCCATTTCTCCCTGTCTCCCATCCCGCAGAGGAGAAACCGTCAAAGTCCTTCAGAACGCACCATGGGCCCCTCTCCTCTCAAACCCAAACCCCAGTCACCACCTTCCCTGAGTCAGCCCCTCTCCTGTCCTGGTTCCGCTCATGCTGCCGCTCAGCTGGGCCTCCCCACTCTACTGTCTCTCTCCAGGGGACTCACAAGAGCCTGAAGGGCAATGCCAAAGCCCTGTCCACGGTCACGGCCATCATTGACGGCACCGGCTCCGTAGGTCTGTGACTAGCTCTGTTGTGGGCCGGCCCCCGGGCATAGTGCCCTCCGGCGGGCAGGGGAGGTGCAGGCCCCCTGCTCACGAGGCTGTGCTCCATTCAGGTGCGGCTCTGGGGCCTCTGCTGGCTGGGCTTATCTCTCCCACGGGCTGGAACAATGTCTTCTACATGCTCATCTCTGCTGATGTCCTAGCCTGCTTGGTAAGAGTCTTGGGGTACACAAATAGGTATTGAGGGATGCTCTGTCCTGCCAGACTGGAACCCTGGAGGTCCAAAGCATCGGCCATTTGGGGTTCTGGGGCAATGAGAGCAGCTGCTCTTTGCTCAGAAGCACTCTCCCTCCCCCGAGTGACCCCTTACCAAATGGGAGTGTGTCTCTCCCCCTTCTCCACTGCCAGTCCACGGGTTACCCTGGTGCTGGGCACTCAGTGCTCAATGCTAACAGTGCCCTCCCTTTCCTATGTGCCTTGTGCTCCACAGCTCCTTTGCCGGTTAGTGTACAAAGAGATCTTGGCCTGGAAGGTGTCCCTGAGCAGAGGCAGCGGGTGAGTCCGGGGAGCTGAAGCTGCCCCTCTACCAAACTCATTTCTCATGGGAATCAGCCCAGTGCTCAGTTTCTCCAAACACAGGCTGAGGCTCGACCAGCCCAGACCTGAGGAGCACTGAGCCAGTCCCTGGGTGGCCCTCACCCTGCTAACCTGTCCTCTGTTGTACCGTGTATCTCTATAGCTCTAGTATGGTCCTAACCCACCAGCGATAGTATTTTCCTCAAGTCCCATGACTTTTGTGAGTATTTACTTCGAGTCTGTGACTCAAGTGCCATTTGAGTGGGGGCTGCATGCAAATCCTCTGTCCTGCAGTATGACTTTTTCCAACTTCCTCTTTTTTCTCGTGGGCCAGTTGTAAAGACTTTCAACCTCAGCAGAGCGTGGTGCTTGGGAACTGTTTTCCAAGGGGTCTG
Organism: Nomascus leucogenys; assembly: GCF_006542625.1. Taxonomy (NCBI): domain Eukaryota; kingdom Metazoa; phylum Chordata; class Mammalia; order Primates; family Hylobatidae; genus Nomascus; species Nomascus leucogenys. Next base: position 9,949,396 of record NC_044395.1, on the reverse strand, counting down.
AGATGCCACAGAGGTTGGTGGCCTCTTCCCTGAGGGACAGTGTTAGAAGTTTGGACATGCCCTCCGGGGACAGAGGAGGCAGAAATAGGGAAACCAGTTTCCCTCTGAGCTGAGACTGAGCTGCAAGTGCCTCCTGAAGTTCAGAAACCAAGGTCATCTGGCCCCTCTGCCTGGGGTATGCAAAAAAAGCAACTACCAATCAAAGTCTCTGAAACAAATGTGAATCAAGCATGGGTGGCTGGCCTGGTGTGCTCTCTGCCTACTGTCTGGTGGTGGTGGATGTGGTGGTGGCACCAGTAGGTCAGTGGCTGAGGCTGCACAGTGCTGGTGGTCTGATGGTCGGGCGACCCTCTCTCGCTGGCCGTCCTGAGCAGGAGCCTCGTGCTAACAAGGAGGCCGCTAACGAGCTGGCCGGAGCTGTGGACCTGGGCTGGATGGCAAATGTGAGGAGGAACCCCCTGGGTCATGGTAATCAGCACGCATCTGGGGACACACTTCCACCTAAGGAAGACACCACCCAGGGGAGAGAAAGTGAGAGCAGGAAGACACACAACACAGGAAGCACGCAGAGCACCTGTCCTGCCCTGCCCTGCCCTGCCCTGGAAGAGGGGAGCAGGGGGCTGGACTGCATGACCCAAAGTTCCTGTGCCTGTGCTCCTTGGAGCCAGGCCTGAGGGTGGGAAGGGAAGAAGAGCAGCAGAAAGGGAGGAGGATTTAGTGAGCAACTGCTCTGTGCCTGAATTGTGTCTGGCTTTAGACGTGTGAGCTTGCCTCGCGGCAGCCTCTCATTGACGGTGAGAGACAGAGGCTCAGGGCTCAGGCACAGCCTAACACTGAAACTGGGCCTGGGGGTTGTTTGCTTTTCTCTGGACTGCCACCACTGTCCCAGGCTGGTCCTTCTCCATGGGAGGCCTGTGTGTGAGGTGTGCAGTGATTTGTCAGAGCAGACAGAGCACTGGGCTTGGAATCCAAAAACCCCTGGACAGTCCTGCTTTCTCCACTCACTCCATGAGACTTTGGGCATAGCACCCAGATTCTCTGAACCGCCACATCTTTATGTATGAATAGGAATGCTTATCCCTGAATACCTGGCAGAACTGACCTGAGGCTGAGATAAGATGGGATATGTGATATTGCTTTGTAAAGCTGTCAAATGTGGCATGAACATTGTAAGGTTTTATTTAATTTCTTTTTTCTTTCTTTCTTTCTTTTTTTTTTTTTTGAGGCAGAGTTTTGCTCTTATTGTCCAGGCTGGAGTGCAGTGGTGTGATCTCAGCTCACTGCAACCTCCGCCTCCCAGGTTCAAGTGGTTCTCTTGCCTCAGCCTCCCGAGTAGCTGGGACCACAGGCATGCACCACCATGCCCAGCTAATTTTGTATTTTAGTAGAGACAGGGTTTCTCCATGTTGGTCAGGCTGGTCTCGAACTCCCGACCTCAGGTGACCCACCCGCCTTGGCCTCCCAAAGTGCTGGGATTACAGGTGTGAGCCACTGCGCCTGGCCAGGTTTTAAATATTAATCTGGCTTGCTATTTCCTGCCTGAGAGGTGAAAGGGAGGCCTAATTACAGAGAACTGAGATGAAAGCAATGATGAAGGGAACCTGGGATCCTGCCTTTCCTCTCCCCACTCAGCAGGAGCTTATGAAGTCATCTCACTTTCTCTTCTGTCCCCTCTCTCCTCTTCATGCAGTTATAAAGAAATATGAGGCCCCAATTGGAACAGCATCATGGAAGGTGCCAGTTGGGTCCCCAACATGCTCCCCATGGGCAAGACAATGGAAACTTCCACAAGTAGGGGAGGCAAACCCTCTTTATTGAACATCAGCCAGCCCAGCCCAGACCCAGGGCTGCCTAAGGACACAGAGATTCTCCATGGGAAGGGGACTGCCAAGCATGAGGAAATAGAAGATTCAGGGGCCTGTGCTCTGGAAGCTGCAAGCAAAAGGGATGGGACTGGGGCTGAGTTGTGTCTCCATTTTGATAAGGGAAGGATATGCTCAGACTCCTGCTTGTTCAGATTCCAAGACAGAAGGTTTCACAAGGCCAAGGCCTGGAAAATGTGCGTCTCTCCTTCCCATGTTAAATTTTAATCTCTGTAATCTGCCTATATCTATAGGTGGGCATCTCACTCCGTCAACGGAGCCCAGCCTCTCTTTGTCCCTCTGTCCATGAAACAGTCTTCTCTGTGCATTTCCCCAAGCTGGGCCCTCTTCTACCCTCCATTTAGGCCTGTTGATAACTCCATTACCCATCCATCACTGCTGTTCCTCCAGGGCCAGCACTCGGGCGAGGCAGGGGAGCTGCCTTCGGTACATAATTTGAGGGGGCACTCCCTCTTGGGCACATGCCGGCCCTGAGTGCCTCCCTTGCCTCACTCTGATCCCGGCCCCATAATGTCCTCAGTGGAAGGTGACTGGGGGCCAGTGCTGTGGGGAGAGTAGAAAGAGGAGTTGGCATGACTAAAAATACCAGTATGTGTATTAAGTATTTTGAGAATGAAATGCCAAGGAGTGCCTACTGTATGCCAGCTCTGCTCTAGGAATGGAGTAGACAATGGACACAAGAAGGACTTATGCCCTGAACACAGGTGCCAACGGTGACAAGACTGGCAAGACGTGAGGGCATGAATGGTTCATTCAGGCAGCTGCTGCAGGTGTGGTCACCTGGTGCCATCTGCCGCTCCCTTTTCCACTTTTCTATGTCCTCCTTCCACCCCAAGTCCCAGATCACTCGCTATCTTCTGGCTAGCTCTTGGCATCTCCATCTGAGCCTAAAGTTGCCCACTGGCACCAATAGATTCCCTTTGACCTGCTGCGCCCATGCTCATCCTTGTCAGGGCTTGGCTTGGCAGTGAGCGGGGCTGGCATGGGGTGCTGAAGTGGGGTCCCAGGACCATCAGGTGGGTAGTTTAAAGCTGATGACAGTGGGCATTCCTGAAGGGGATGCTCATGACACTGACGATGTGTGGGCAAACTGGGAGCTTAGAGTGCCACACAAGATAAAAGCCTTGCATTTCCTGGGACGTTGTGGGCTGATGCATTAGCCAGATACACACCCTTCCACACTGAAGCAGGCTGCACAGGCGCCAATGGCAACAAACAAGGAAGGCTCCTCCTGCCTGCAGTCACTTCAGCTCTGAGCGTAGGAGTCAGCCAGGGACCTCCAAGTCCTCAGAGCCCACAGGGGCAAGAGCTATACTCTGGTCTTATGTTCAGCATTCAGGAAAGCTGCTCTCTGCTGCTCTTTGACATTGAGAATGAAATGAAATTAGTTATTCATTTACCTTCACATTGGTCTCAATTAAGCTTAAAATGTTCTTCCTTACAGATGCTCCAATAGCACACTTGTAATTAAGGAGTTTAAGGAGAAGCTGTGTTGCTTATATGAGCCACTAGATGGTGACCCAATCCCATCATACAGCCCCAGGGTGGGCTGTGGTTCCATCCTGCTTCCCTGAAGAGAGACACAAGCAGGAGCCTCTTGACTTTTCAGACTTTCAGCTTGCTTTCTGCTTCAGAGGGCAGGGGAAGAGGAATGGGTCTCTCAAGGTCTTCTCTTCCCCAGCTGCACTGCTTACTAACTTTAAGCCTGTTTCATCATCAGGAAAATGGTGACATTACCTACCTCATAGGATTGGTATGAAGGGAGACACATACTCAACATACTCCTGCCCTTGAAGAACTTGTCTAGTTAGGGGAGAAATAGGAAAACACACGGAGAGAGCGACTCCAGGTGAGAGCTATGTTGTGCATTAGTCCAGCCACGCAGGAACATGGCTGGCAGAAGGGCGATTCCAGGGGCAATGGGGAGAGTCCTTCTTCCTTATGAAGGCAGAATTCTCAGGACTTGGATGATTCATTTGATAAGGCAGTGAGGGGCAGTGGAAGAGGGAGGAAGTTAACATGAATACTTATCCAACTCCTAGGATGTTAGGCCTTAGAGACTGAAAACTGAACAAATGGCATTGGCTCCTACCAGCAGGTAAGTGTGGCACTAGACACATGCAAAAGGCATTGTGGGAGCTCAGGGTCTGGCCTCAGAAATGAGGACTTAGGCTGTGGGTAAGGAGTTGGAAAAAATACTGAAGGTTGGGGGAACCCCAGCACTGAGATCTGCCTGTCTGCACCCATCTCCCAGGTCCCAGGTTCCTGGCCCTGTTGGGGCAGCTCTGGGCACGGCCTGTTCACCAGAGGCCTGGTACCTGCCTTCTCCCTGGGCCTCAGCACTCACTCACACAGGGCTAATGTAGGAGCATTACGTTAATTAGTTATTCATTTAATTTAACTTCACATTTGGTCTCAATTAAGCTTAAAATGTTCTTCCTTATAGATGCTACAATAGCACTTGTAATTAAAAAGCAATAAGTCTTTGCGTTTCTCCCTTAGAGATCCACTGGGAGGCTGGGCGACAGTGTGTGGGGTGGCTTGGGGAGGAGGAGGAGGAGGCAAGAGGCAAAGAAAAGAAAAGGAAAGAAGCTCTTGGTCGGTCCTAGCACCATGAGGCCACCACTAAGACTGAGGCTGGCAGGAGGAACTCAACACATCTGAGTGTCTGAGTGGGGGTGGGAGTGTCGCTGTTGGGAATCCTGAGAAGTGACAAAGGAGCACAGCTCCTACTGAAAGGTGTGGGGTAGGGAGGATGGCAGATGGGGGTGGAAGGAGGCAATGCTTAGGGGAGAAGGGGCCCTATATTCTGTGACAGGTACAATGTGCCCCCATAAGATGTCCACATCCTAATTTTCAGAACCAGTGAATGTTACCTTACATGGCAAATGAGATTTTGCATATGTGATTAAGGATCTTGAGATGGAAAGACTGATGGGGTGGACCCAGTGGAATCACAGGGCTCTGGATGAATCACAGAGGGAGGCAGGAGTGTTGGCGATTGGCAGATGCTGCTCTGCTGACCTTGAAGACTGAGGAAGGGTCCACCAGCCAGGGGGACGGGGGCGGCCTCTAGAAGGTGGAAAAGGCAAGGAAATGGGTTCTCTCGAGGCTCCAAAGCCTTTCCTTTACCCCCTGAAACCCATTTCTGGTTTCTGACCTCCGGAGCGATAAATGTGAATTGTTCGAAACCAGTAAGTCTATGGCAATCTGCTACAACAGTAATAGGAAATTGATAATATTCCCAGTGTAAAACCGGGGTATGACCAATTTAACGGCAGGAAAATAACCACAGGCAAACAAAAGAAATCCCCAAAGCTTAAAACAAGTGAAAGGGCTGGCCTCATAGCATTTAGGCACAGCATAAGGGCTACCGTGTGACCACCTCACCCAAGAGTTCTCCGAGGGCAGGACTTGGGCTAAATGCACAGACAGTATCATCCCCAGCATGATGTGATGTAAACCATTAAAAACACACTTTCTCATTCTGTCTGTGTGGCACTGAGCCTGATTTCAATCCCGGCTCTCATTTGTTTGGTGGCAGGAAACTGAGAAAAGAGGGTGGGGGGTAGGGACTCAGAAATTTTTTTTTTTTATTTTTTGCATAAACAGTCACCACCAATAATCTGCTAGGGACAGAGATCAAGTATAAAACAAAACAAAAATTCCTGGTGTGTGGCTTTGATTCTGCCATTGGCACCTCTGAAAACCGGCCCAAGTCTCAACATTCCAGCTGGACGGTGCTTACAAGAGAGGTGGCAGGGTTCTCGAAACTTGAAAACCTAGTCTACTAGCAGCTCAGCTGTTTAGTATCTCTGAGCAAGGGGACAACCAAAGTCTAACAGCAGAGGCCTGCCAGAAACACTGGGCTAACGGGTGAAGCTATCTCTGAGGCCTGCATGCCTGTTCATGCTTTTCCCCAGACTCCTGCTCAATTCCTAAGATTCTGGTTTTTCCACCAGACTCAGCTACTTTTCCTTGGTATTTCTGTCAAGTGGATTTGCACTGCCTGCCCTTGCCCCTCCTTTTCCTTCGAGTTTATCTTATGGAGCAACGCCCTATAACAGAAAGTAGTCAGGCTCTTAGACTCTACAGCCAAACTGCCTGACTTCGGATCCTGACTCCTGTTTACCCCTACCAGCCTGTGCCTGTTCCCCATCTGTGAAATGGGGATACTAAGAGTACCTACTTCATAGGGCCAATATGAGGAAGACATAATGCTTACAACACACTTAGAAAAATGCCTAGCACATGTTTGCTAAATGTAACAAAAATTGTTATTTTGACATGTGGAACCCTTGACTTATTTCCAAGTATTGGGATGGAAATAGAGATTAAAGGTTGAACTTTATGAACTATAAAATCTCTTCCAATCCTGAGTTCTTATGCTCCTATGAGGATAATCAACACTTTTCCAGATTCGTTTCCATACGGTTCTGATTCTCACATCTGGAAATTCATTTCTATGTAACAGCCAGATACTTAAAGGTTTAAGCAAAGGAATTATGATTGAAGTTTGTTATTTGTACTAAAATGATCATTAGAATCTTTTAATGAAACTTTTACCTTTTTGGATATGTGTTAGGAAAATGTCAGGTACAAATAGCTAAGAAACAGTATTAACCAATGTAAAAATAAGGAGTTACTTGAAAGCCAAAAGTGATCTTTAAACTATTTGAGAAATGAGATGTCAGGACTCCTGATGTCAAGTTGGACCCCACTTCTAATTAACTGTGAAACTTTCTAAATCCCTTGTCCTCTCTGCCTGTTTCTCATCTGTAAAATAATCACAGCAGGTTTCTTTACACATTGAGCAAAAAATAAACCAGAAACACTTCAACTGCAACAACCATGAAATAGAGTTGATACTAAAGTTTCTGTTAAATAACAGAACAAATAATGGATTGCTTTGTGTTAGAATAAAAACATTTAAAAATAAATTGGATGCCCTCCTTTCAGGATGGAGTGAGGAAGACAGTCTAGACACCTCACAGCCTAGTTCTCTGATGGACTTACTCCACCAGGACTAGTGCTTTACACCCTATGGGCACATGATACATGCTGAATGAATGGCAGGATGCGAGAATGAATGGCTACGTACTCCCTAGTCCCTGGACATTGGTATGGTAATTCTGATGCAGTTTTACATTAAATTTACATTGTACACAAAGAATGGTAGCTTTACTTCCATTTTTAAAAGTGAAAAATTGAAGGCGCTCATCAACAAATTACCCACTGTGATCTCCACTGGGATAGGGTGGTATCCTGCTAATTCAGCTTTTGTCAGGATACAATTTTAAGACGCTACGAAATAACCTATTTTCTTATATAGAAACCCAGATTTACTCTCCCTCTCCACCTTCTAAACAGTGGGGATCACCAGTCTGCCACAGGATCCCCTCTGGGTAGGGAACAGTATAGGAGGGAACACGTTCTAAGGCCACTGATCACAGAATGGTTCTGAACACTAAGATGACTTCTGTCTGTATTTAAGGAATGACCTCTGAGCCCTGTCTCCAAGAAGGCCACGAGCATACAGGGTACCATAACAGACACTGACTATAGGGTTATCTCATGCCAAACTCTCAGTGAAATTCATTTTGAGCCCTCTCAGCCTTCTACGTCTTATCCCAACCCCGCGGGGCTTTTTTTGCATAACTGCATTGAGTATGCAGGTAGAAAGAAATCTATCATTCATTTCACCACAGCTGGTAATTATAGACTCCAGGTCTGTAGACTGTAGGTCAAGTCAAGCTGAAATAAACTTTGCACAGAATTTTTTTTTTTTTTTTTTTTTTTTTGCCTAAAGCCAATGTTTAACATATAAGCCTGTCATTTACATCAGGCAAAAAAACAAAAATTAGAAAACAGTAGTATTAAGGATAGAATTTAGTTTCCAACCTTAATACACTTTCTTCCATCTAAATAGTCACCCAAAACCTCATAGTTATTATCCATTGATCTAATAGTTGAATAACTTTTGGGGGGAATAAAAAAGATGGATTTATGGTCAGGAACCTATAAGAGTTTTCCCAGAGTTACTTTTTTAGCAAGGCTCTCAGAAGAAGGTAACAATTGGCAGCTTGTGTTTGTCAGGAGCCAAGCTTCCACTTGGGCTGCAGGGAGACTCACAGAGTAGCACAATAGCATGAGGCCCCCAGCTTGTCTCAATTCCCTCAAGACTTAGCATTCTTTTTTCTCTCCCTCAATCTGCTTAGAGGATGTTTCTTCTTTTCTTACCTGTGTGCCCTAGGCCAGATTAGGAAACTATTTCCTTTGAAGTTTTCTGTACAAAGCCTTATCTGCAAAGTTTTTCCAAACTAAGTAAGATAAAGGAAATGGTTCAATGTAGGGATAACTATACCTGGCCCTCACCAGCCCATGACTCTCAATGGGTACCTGTTCTCTCTTCTTGGAATTTAGAGCTTAGTTGCCTCTGGGGATTCAGGACTGGGTACCTTCTCTACCCTGAAAACAGAATTGAGGAGAGAAAGTGAAGGAACAGTGGCCTTACCCTACCTCAAGCTCTCAATCAGAGTTCCACAAAGCCTAGTGTGTTTTCTTTCTGAGACAAGCCCTGGGGCCTACCACACCTGGGTTTGCACACTGGCTGTTAGGTGAAGGTTGGGCAAGTCAGTTGATCTCTTTAAGCTTCCATTTTTTCTACTTTAAAGTGGGGATGATAAAAATGAGACCGTTGTAAAAATTAATTTAAACCTCAAAGGAATTAGTGTGCTACTGGCATAGAGCATGTACTCCATCAGTGATCTCTTTCCAACTTGTTTTCTTGGTTCTTAATTTTAAGCCAGAAGATTCTTTTTCAAATGGCTCTGGGGAGTCAGGATCAGACTTCCAAAGTGGAACCTGACCAGAGCCCCTCCATTTAATGCAAATTTCATTTGGTCTGGGAGATCAGACAGGTATAGAGCTTTATCTGATGTTGAGAATATACTTTCCTCACTAGCTTTGGAGAAAGGGCTACAAAGATGAAAAGAGAAGACACCCCAAAATGGACTCATAGTAATTAAATAAGGCACACGGAGCCCACCACATCATGGAAGAAAAAAACCTACAGATACATGGCAAGACAAAAAACAAAAAACAGTATTTCCATACCTTTCCTCTAATCCCAAGGAAATCTAAAGATAATTGATTCAAAAAGCCGTGGCCAAGAGTTCGAAGTGAAAGTAGCCCTTTAGCTATTATTTATTGCTTCATTAGAGCAGAGGGAAGTGACACTCATTGCCTTCATAGAGCTCTGCAGAAATATATGCAGAGTGGTCCATGACCAACATCTGAGTAAGTCTTCCAAATTATCACATTAAAATAACCTTTCAAATTTGAGTGCCTCTCCTTTGCAAACGACTGCAACCTCATAAAGAAGAATTTTATATATTATCAAAAAGAACCAGAAGCCCATGTGCTCTTTTCCCCAAAATCCACTTACTAAGGACTTGAGTGAAAATCCACTCTAAGCAGATCACTGTTACTATTTCCCTTTCAAAACAGTTGGAAATCCTAAGGTACGGGTACTAAGAAGATAGCAATATCCTTCTTAAGCTGGTAAGAATCTAGCCCCACAGGGACAATTTAGCAATCCTGTTTCTGGAAGCCAGGACTCAAGAGATTTGTCTTAGTGATGGACGGATACTCCTCTAACCTTAAGGCATGAGGGCTGTCAAAACAAGGCTCTGAATAGTGACTTCCTGCTCATCAATGTCATCACAATGAAGGAGAGAACAGGTTTTCGTTTTCCTGAAGGGTGGTCAGTAGGAGCGCAGTGGTTTGGCATAGATCGGCTCGAGAACATGATGGAGTAAAACCAAGAAGAGGCCTCCAAGGAAGATGGCGCTAAGGAAAGCCAGCAGGACATAGCGGCCAATGAAAAAGTCATCCACGATCTGGAGAAAGAAAACATCAAAATGAAATTACTACCAGTTAGGCACCCTGGCTGGGTTAATCTGAACTCCATGATGAGTGGGCCAAGAGTTAGTTCATGTGTATAACTTCCAGTAACATCCTGCCCTGAGTCTCCTCTGTACATGGAGAAAAAAGAATCTTTTCCTCAACTCCCTGAGCAGGAGACACAAGTCAAGAAGGGATTAATGAGGTACAGGGAACAAATGGCTCAATTTAGGAGGTTGGTAAACACTTTGAAGTCCCTGGATGAATTCTTTTATATTCTGAAATCTGTTACCTGAAAGAGTTAATGAGAAGCTTTTGCTTGGTCCTAGAAAGGCTCATTTTTGTTGTTGCTAAAATACATTTTATTACAGAGAATTTTAAACATACATAAAAATGCAATAGTATAATAAACTCCCATGTATCTAAGACCCAACCCCCAAAATCATCAATCCATTGCCATTTCAGGAGAGTTCATTTTCAAAATGAAAGGTGACTCTTTAAAGCTATCAGTGGAAGAGTCCCATGCCACGGGGCAGGGAAAATGGCCATTTACCTGAGATACTAAAACACTAAGAGGATAGGTAACTTGCCCCAAAGCAGACAGTGGGCTGCCTGGCCTTACACTTGAGGCCCCAAAGATGTTGGTCTTTGCTGTCAAAACCCTATAATTGGTGTTGGCTCTACCCACTTGTCCACTGTCCCCTTCCAGAGCTCCACTCTCCCCAGATCCAAATGGTGGTGCTTAAATTTGGGCAGGAAAAAGCAATTTAATCTATAGACCTAGTGGAGCAACACCACCAACCAAAGTGGCTGACTGACTTCACAGAAGCCTTGAAATCCCAGTACCTAGGAGAATTCAAAACACCTGAAAGGCAACTGTGGCAGACAGAATAATGGCCCAAAGATAACCACATCCTAATCCCCAGAAATTGTGAATATGTTAGATTATATGTTAAAGAGAATTAAGATTGCCAATCAGCTGCTCTTAAAATAAGGGGGATTAATCTGGATTATCCAATCCAGGTGGACCCAATCTAATCACAGGATCCTTCTAAGTTGAATAGGGAGGTGGGAGAGAGGGTCAGAGAAAGAGAGGTAAGGATGGAAGTGTCAGTGAGGTGTGATGTCACTGGCTCTGAAGATGGAGGAAGGGGGCTATCAGCCAAGGAATATGAGCAGCCTCTAGAAGCTGGAAAGGATAAGGAAATGGATTCTCCCCTAAAACCTCCAGAAAGGAATGCTGCCCTGCCAACCCCTTGGTTTTAGCTCAGTGAGACTGATTTTAGACTCTAACCTACAGAACTGTAAGATAATACATCTGTGTTGTGAGCCATTAGTTCACATCATTTGTTACAGCAGCAACAGAAAACTAACACAGCGGCCATACGCAAAGTACCTCTCAGACCCGAGCCCTAGTAGGATCACTGAGATCCAAAGACACGTCAGCTGCTCCAGAGATTACCCCAACAGTCAACTTACAACAAAGGTCAGTTTGATAAAACAGCTTTAACATAACTTTGACCTTGGCTCCGGTACTGAACAAGTCTCTTGCGGGCCACATGTTTGCTCGTTCGACACGTTTCACTTTTAATTAGCCAATTAGCAGGCCTTGGGTGCAGAAGGCCCAGGCCATGTATTATTGATACAGCATTGAGCCAGGCTGCTGCAGAGGCCAGCTCTCAAAACCTGAAAATGAGAACTCCAATTCTGCCGGCCATGCTGACAAAAGTATTTTGCTCAAACCCCATTCTTGTCTCCTGGGTCTGAAACTCATATGACAGACAATCGAGGGATTGATTTCAAAAATGTGTTTACCCTGTGCCCTTCTCCCAATGTTTACATCTGCAACATCCAGAAATGTGGCAGCCCACATCACTCTTCCCCTTAAAAGACACGGAAAGCAGCCGGGTGCGGTGGCTCACATCTGTAATCCCAGCACTTTGGGAGGCTGAGGCGAGTGGATCACCTGAGGTCAGCAGTTCGAGACCAGTCTGGGCAACATGGTGAAACCCTATCTCTACCAAAAATACAAAAATTAGCTGGGTGTGGTGGCACATGCCTATAATCTCAGCTATTCAGGAGGCTGAGGTAGGAGAATTGCTTGAGCCCAGGAGACGGAGGTTGCAGTGTGCTAAGATCATGCCACTGCACTCCAGCCTGGCTGACAGAGTGAGACTGTCTCAAAAAAAAAAAAAAAAAAAAAGATAAGTGAGGTGGGAATTTGCCCCTGGCTCACACATGTGGTACCCACACCTCCAGAATGTTTTCCAAATATTGACAACAAACTGGTGCCCATGGAAATAATTCCTTAAGTGTATGTGGTAACTACTATTTCTCTTGGAGTTTAATTTCCTTCCTCTTGCCATAGTTAATCCTACAGTGTCAATTTTAGTTCAAAAGTTACACGTATAATCTTGTGTACTGTTGTTGTCTAGTGTCAAAATGCTAACCCATGAGCTCTCTAGGACTGCCCTGGATATTCTGTTAAGTTCTCAACAATGAAGATTTCGAAGACGGACCTCAGCTTGAATCCCTGTTCTGCCTCTTGCTATGTGACCTTGGGCAAGTTACCTTAACCTCTGACAGACTCAGTGTTCTTACCTATAAAATGGGGATAATAATGGTAGCTATGTCATACTACTTGGGGCTGTCCTGAGGTTTAAATGAGACAGTGCAAACAAAGTGTTTGGCACAGGACCTGGCACACAGAAATCCCTTCAAGAATGTTAGCTATTTTCATGACTATCACTTAAAACATCAAAATGAAGGTTGAGAGGAAAGCTGTGAGAAGGAGTAATGGGACAGAAGAGGTCAATGCCATTGTCAAGATCCCATGGGTCTGAGACCAGCCATGCATGGTAAAGCCATGGTAAAGAACTCCAGAGAAGGATTCTGAGAGAGATGATAAAAATCCATTTAAAGATGTGGGTGCTGGCAGGTATGGTCCCAGGCATGAGGACCAAAGAACTCCCAGAAGACTGTGAGGAAAATTCTAGCACATGCAGTTGGAGAAGCATGTCCTCAGCACCCTCAGGGCACCACATCAATTTCAGCCCAGGATCTGTGGTTAGGAGCCCAGGCTGCCAGGAATGGGAACACTTCATCTCGGGTGCAGGCCTGTGACTATCCCTATTTCATTTTCTTTTTTTTCTGTCCCCATGGTACGAGGTGGCTTTCCAACAGGCTGTTTTCAACTTGATGCAAACTGAAGATGAGACCAAATCAGGCAAATAACTGCCTGGAGGGGTTGTAGATGGAATTCAGAGTAAGATTCTTTTCCTGAGTGAAGGGGCAGGGAAACTTAAAACTCCCTCTGAACTTTCCCCGTCATTGGTTGAACTTTACAATTCTGACATCTTGGGCAACCCGATGTCAGGGAACATCAAGGGCAGGATGGATGTGCAGACCAAGAGAAATAAGAATCACAGCTCAGGAGGCAAAAGAAACCAACAGCTTTACCTTAACTTCCACCTCTGGGGCTGGGAATTCACCAGCTCGCGGGAAAAGCAACAGAACTGATGTGATGATCACAGCACCGAAGAATAAAAAAATGACAGAGAACCTGAGGTCAAAAAGACAAATTATTAAAATCACTGTTTACAATTTCTTCTCTGCTCAATTAGGTCTGGATAGTCTCTTCCTTGGAGCCAATATTCTATGTTTCAGTCCCTTAACAATGTCCAGAGGCCTGCTGTCAACAACCTCTTCATCCCAAAGTCCTTCTTCCTAGACAGGTACCAGCTGGGTGCATTCCCATTTATTCTTGGTAATTCCCAATTCCTAAGAATGGAAATGTGTAGTTTTTATTTTTACTATCAAAGCATCCCCTCTCCACCTCCACTTCTGTTGTTTTTAGAACAAAAGACTTTAGAAAATTCTACCTCTCTCTGCTTCGTACTAACACTATCTTGCCAGAGTGCAACTCTATAGTGTTTTCAGAGTCGGTTTGTGGCCTAACCCTGTTCTGAAGGCAACGCCTGACAGAGAAAGCAGGCCCAACTCATCAAATGTTGCTTTCATTGTTGCTTTCGTTTTCCTGGGCCCAGGGCTAGAGCCTCGGGGACTGGACCAAGCATCTGCCATAAATCTGAACAATTCATAAACACATACACGTACAACCTCGAGAAATTCAATAAGCAGTGAAAGCAGAATTTCTTGCCACAGTTAGAACTCAAGAACACTTCCTTCTCCTCCCATCTCTGCTCCAGAGCATAAATAACACAGTTCGTGTTTATAAAAAGAGGTTAAAATGCAACTCATTCAAACTGCCAGTAATTACAAAACTGATCTCTTAAATTCTAAATGTTTAGTGAGCATCAGCGATTTTGCCTCTAATTGCTTTACCTAGGACTCCCAGTTGGAAAGAATGCCTTACCTCACCATCCCGGAGGCTCTGGACAGCAGCACACACAGCAGCAGCACTGCCACCCAGAGCAGGGCTAAGATGAACACGCCCGCACCGACTCCGAGCACAGTGCCAGCCATCCCGTGGGGAGGCAGCGGCGGCCCCCCGCCCTGCGCGCCACACGATCAAGTGTCCTCTGTGCTCCAGCGCCGCTTTCCTGCCGCACACTCCCATGTAGGCATTCAGACAAATACAGAAAGCCTAAACTCATTACAGGTTATTTTTTGATGATCGGTGTGTTAGGAGGATTACTCAGTACAGGTCATTAATTTTCAGAAATGTCCAGTCCCAGAGTCCCTTAATGGAAACTGGAAATTTAGAAGCCAAAGCTTTTCTCTTTGGTGGGGACTGAGAGGGTGTTTTCTGCTCTGCTCTCCAAGGTTTTTTCTGAGTGTTTCCCTTCAAATTTGGTACCCGAGTTCTACTTTGACCTCTTCCCCCAGCCCACGGGAGAAAGCTGAACCCTCTCTTGATACAAAACCCTACCTAGGAACTGGTAGAAGACAGCAGGGCATGGGAACTCCAGGACCAAAGCAGAAGTTGAAGCTCTCAGGTTAAATCCATGGTGTGAGCTTTGACTCACCAGGCAATCGATCACAAGACAGAAAGTTCCCACTCTATTGTTGAGTTCTTATTCAAGAGGACGAAAACTCTCAGTCCTTAAAGAAGAGGAACAGCCATCACTATTTTTGAACATTTACTGTGTGCTAAGTGCCGTACAAACATATCTGATTTAATCCCGGCACGAAGCTTCTGAGAAACGTATTACTATAGCCATGTTACAGAATAGGTAAGTGAGATATAAGCGCGATGGGGTATCTATTAGTTTCCTAATTAGCGGCTCAAAATAGAAATTTATTTTCTCACAGGCCAGCAATCCAAAATAAAGGTGTCGGCAGGGCTGTACTCCCTCCAAAGGCTCTAGGGCAGGGGTCCCCAACCCCTGGGCCATGGACTGGTACTGGTCCATGGCCTTTTAGGAAATGGGCCGCACAGCAGGAGGTGAGCAGCAGGCAAGCCAGTGTTACTGCCTGAGCTTTGCCTCCTGTCATATTAGTGGTGGCGGCATTAGGTTCTCATAGGAGCACGAACCCTATTGTGAACTGCAAGTGCAAAGCATCTAGGTTGCAGGCTCCTTATGAGAATCTAATGCCTGAAGATCTGAGGTGGAACAGTTTCATCGTGAAACCACCCCCCTGCATCCCCCTGTGGAAAAATTGTTTTCCATGAAACCAGTCCCTGGTACCAAAAAGATTGGGGATGGCTGCTCTAGGGGATAATCCTTCCCTGTCTCTTCCAGCTTCTGGTAGCTCCAGGCACCATTCATTGGCTTTTAACTCACAACTCCGGTCTCTGCCTCCATCTTCCCATGGCATTCTCCTGTGTCTGTCTTCACCTTTTCTGTCTCTTATAAGGGTACCTGTCATTGGATTTAGGGTCTGTACAAAGAATCTAGTATTATCTTGAGATGCTTGACTTAATTAAATCTGCAAAGACCCTTTTGTCAAACAAGGTCACGGTCACAGATTCCAGGGGTGAGGATGTGGACATATATTTTTGGGGACCACCATTCAACTCACAGCTGAGGAACAGCACACCACACTACCTCTCCTGGTTTTCCTTTTCAGCATCGGAGACAAGTCTTAAGCAAACACATTCCTCTAGGTTGCTGATTTTCTTTACCCTCATGGTTTAAATACCATGAAAATATTAGCTATGAGAAGTTATAAAGTTATTGGAAAGGAGGGTCTAAGCATGAACTGCTAAAAAAAAATACATTTATTGACTCAACATTTATGATGTGCCCGCCATGTAAAGCACTGCGCTATAAGCTGGAGATGCCAAAGGTGAATAAGATATCTTCTGACAGAAGCTTAAGGTCTATTGGAGAACATTGTCCTGAAAACAAGTGTCCATATTACATTCTGATTAACAGTAAAAGTGAAGTGCAGTGGGAACTGCAATAGTGAGAGGAGCTTTACAAAGGAAGTACTCCACACAGGCATGTTTAGGAAAGAATCAGAGTGAAAAGATGACAGAGTGAGGGGAGATGGGACCTGCCGCCCACCTACATGCCTGACTTCTCTGGGGAGCAGTCTGTCCTCATTAGGGCCACATGGGCGCCATCTTGGTCACTCTAACATGACCAGGGTTTCCCTGTCTCTGGGTCTTTGTACTTGCTGTTTCCACTGCCTGGAACTAGCCCTCAACCCCAAGCACTCCTGCTACTATTTGTAGGACTGGCTTTCCTCAGCCTTCTGATTTCTGCTTAAATGTCCCTCTTCAGTGAGGTCTTCCCTGAGTATCTTCTCTAAAGTAACCCCTCAAACACTGACTCTCCATCACTCTATTTCCTTCAGAGCACTTTTCACAAAACTAGTTAATATTTTCATTTATTTGTTTACAAGTTTATTTTCTGTCTCTCCAACTAGAATAGTAAACTCCACGAAGGCAGAGACCTGGTATCTTTCTCACCGTGGTAACCCCAGTTCTTAGCACAGAGATTATGCACAACAAGTATCTGTGGGAGGAATAAATGACACAGTGCTAACAAGTCCACAAACATCAGGTGAGGGAGTGAAAGGATCATATGGAGTTTCAGAAAGATGACTGTAACCTCTGGTCAATATGCTGGATGTTAACAAGGGAAGTGCCTCATACAACAAACAGCAAACACAGAAATGTTCAATAAAATAGGACAAGAAGAATTTAGTACATAGCAGAGCTCGAAAGCAATAAAGAAAAATCATTAAGTACTATAAAAAAATGTAACTCAAGGCCTGAGCTGAGCCTAAAAGTCTATGAGGGTACTGGTGCCTGATACAGACCTTCAGGGTGATTCTCTTCAGGGCAGATAAGCCCACAATGGCAAAGAACTAGCAATGAGAACAATGCAGAAAGCTGGGCCCTCACAGGGCTGACCAGTTTTTGAAATAGGGTCTAAACAATTTGCTACTGACTTAGTTGGAAGAAAGCTGGCTGAGTGCTTCAGGCCACAGGTCAAAAAAAAACAGCCCAAGAGAAATCTGAATCCCCACTTCACATCATATCCATGTGTCAAGATTCAGTACTACCAATGTGATATGGGAATCCCAAATAGAAAGATTAACATGAAGACTAGACTAAAAGTGAGAACCCATTGGGTTCCAGCAGAGACAAAACTAAACCCACAGGCTGGAATGCAAGACTCCCTCAAGAGTAAGTGTAAAATAAAGATGTTTTCGGACATACAAAGGGTGAAATGTAGTACACATCTCATGGATCCTCAGTGAAAGAGCTACTCAGAGGCATACTTCAGCAAGAAGGAAAATGAACCAAGAAAGGAGGTATGAGATATAGGAAGCATGGTGAGAAAAATACCAAGAAATATTGACGGTAAATATTTGTGTAATAATGACAATTTTTGAGGGGTTAAAAATCAGAAGAACTAAGTATTACTCAACAGTTATATGGTAGGTGGAAAAAGTTCAAAGTTAAAGCATTCTACAGTTATTTTGTTTTGGAGGAGGTATACTTTTTTAAGCTAAGTACACAAGTTAAAAAAACATATAGGTAAACAGCAAGCAACAGAAGTAGAAAAAATAGCTTCTATACTAGTAAAGTGAAAAAAAAATAAAGAAAACAGAAAGTGGGGCAAGGGTCAGTGGGAGTGAGGTGGGTAGCAGAACAAAGAATAAGCAAGGAAAATGGAAAATACAAAATAAGTTTGTAAAAATAAACCCAAATACAACAGTAATCACAGTACATGGAAACATTATACTTGACTACTAAAAGAAATTCTCTTAGATTTTTCTTTTTAAAAATAGCTGTGTACAAAAGCTCTACAGAAAGTATAATGAGAGGCTGAAAATAAAGAGATTGAGAAAGACATGCAAAGCAAATATTAACAAGACAAAAACCAGGGAAGGAGGGAATAGGGAGATGGTGAATGAGTATACAGTTTTCAGTTTTGCAAGATGAAAACGTTCTGGAGCTCTGTTTCACACTGTGAATATACTTAACACTGCTGATCTGCACTCTTAAAAATGGTTAAGACAGGAAATTTTATGTGTTTTTGTTTTTAAGGCACAGTTGAAAAAAAACCAAGTGAAACAAAATAAAATATAAGTTACTGAAGCAATATTAGAACCAAGCAAAATAGATGTAAAGCTCTGAAAAATATTAATAAGAACAGTGACAAAAGGAACAATTCAGTAAAAAGATACAACCTGAAACAAATGTGAACCTAACAACAAAACCTCCAAATATATAAAGCCAAAACTGACAGAAGTACTACAATAAATGGATAAAACCACTAATTTAGTGGGAGATTTTAATATATGTCTCAGAAACTGATAGATCAAGCAGATAAAAAAGAATAAACACTTGAGAAAGAGGATACCTGAATGAGAATAAATATGTAAAAAGGTGCTCAACTTCATTAGTTATCCAGAAATTGCAAATGAAAACCAAATTCAGTACCTTTATATACCCACCAGAATGGCTAACATGAAAACGACAGACAACACCAAGCGTTGACAAAGATGTGGAGTAACTGGAACCCTCATATACGGCTGGCAAGGGCCATAATTTGTTAACCACTGCTTCGGAGACTATTGACAGTATCTAATAAAGCTAAATATAAATGCACCCTACATCCAGCTCTTCTATTCTTAGATGTATTCCCAACAGAAATGCACACCTAAGTTCAAAAAAAAGACATTGCAGCCCTACCTGAAACAGCTAAAACCTTAAACAATCCAAATATCTGAGTGGATATAGTACTCTACAATCTATTCATTCATACAGTATATAAAGCATTATGTAGTATAAAGCAATGAGAATAGTATAAAGCAATAAGAAAGAACACACTACAACTATACTCAACAATGTGGATGAATTTCACAAATATTGAATGAAAAAAGCTACAGGCTAAAGAGTTCATAGTATATGATTCCATTTATATAATGTTCAAAACAGGTCAAACTAATTTGAGGGGCTAGAGGTCAGGGGTATGGTTGGCTTGTGAAACATAGTGACTGTAGGAGGTTCAGGGAGATGCTGATAAAATTCTGTTTCTTGATCTGGGTTTGGTCACCTGGCTTTGTTCATATGGTGATGTTTATCTAACCATGCACTTAGGATTTATATACTTTTCTGTATGTGTATTACCCTTCACTAAAATGTTTACTTTACAGAAAGAATATTAAGAGATGTATCAGCCAAGTATAGTATATGGACCCTTATTTGGTCCTGATTCAAACAAAGCATTGCAAAAACCTTTTATGAAATGATTGGGGAAATCTGAAGAATATCCAGATATTTGATAATATTAGGAAATTACTGTTTGTATTTTCAGTGAAACAACATTATTGAAAAAGATGGTATTATTATATTGTTAAAAGATTATTTATGATAAAGATATATGCATACACACATGTAGCACATTACAGATAACAGAAAAGGGTTTCTAGGAGCTTTCTATTATCTGAGTGAAAGGAGGTGAAGGGGCTGACACGAAACAAGACTGGTCATGAGCTAGTTGTTGAAGCTGGGTGATGAGTGTGTAGATGTTTGCTATCCTGTTTTCTATACTTCTGAATATATTTGAAACTTTCATAACAAAAAGATGTGGATATATATATATATCTGCATAAATATGAATATAACAAAAGATGAGTGAGATTTGTATAGCTAAAATTATAAAACTTTATTCAAAGACAAAAAAAAAGAGAGAGAGAGACCTGAATAGAGAAATAAAGCAGACCTGAACAGAGAATAACCTGTGTTCCCGGATGGTACGGTTCAATTAAAAAATCTCAATTTTCCCTAACCTATAAATTCAATGCAATTCTAACCAAAGTCTAAAAACAATTTTTTGTGGAACTTGAAAACAGATCCTAAATTCATATGGAAGAGCAAAAACCCAAGAATAGCCAAAACAATTTTGAGAACTAGGATGGCAACTTGCCTTTCTTGTTACCAACTGCCACAAGACACATTAAAAAACCAAAGTAATTAAAACAGTGTGATAGTGGCACAAAAACACATGGCCCAGTGGTATAAAATCGAGAACCCAGAAACAGTTCCATGCATTTGTGAGAACTTCCTACAGCACAGAGTTGGCTTTATGACTCAGTGGGTAAAGAACTTCATAGATAGTGTTGGGACAAATGATTCTCCAATAGGAAAATAATAAAACTAGATCTCTATATGATATACAGAAGTCGATTTTAAGTGGAAAGTAATTCGTAATGAAATAGCATATGTTTAAATATACAAATGTTCAGGCTGACTACACTAGAATACATAATGAAGTACAGTAGTCAGATGCTTGCACCTAAACTTAGAATCACCACGAACGCAAAAGCTTCAAATGCAGACTATGCAGGTGTGTTGTTCTGGCAACTCAAATACCACGAGCTGTGCTGCCTTCAGTTATGTGATTTGCTAGAGTGATGAACAACTCTTGTTAAAGTTCCAAACCACAAATAAGTATAATTTTCCTCTGATTTACATTAGAGTTGCATTCCTGGAAATTTTACTATATTAAACTGTGCCAAAAAATACATTATGTTTATACAAAAACCGGAGTTAGGCTCTAGACTCAGATAATTATAAATGAGTATCCTGTGGGATACTCAAAAGTTGCACAGGATGCAGGACAATTCTTCGTTGTGAGGACTGTCCCATACATTACAGAACATCCAGTATCCACAGTTCTGATCTGTAAACCCCAGTAATGCCTCCAATCAAAGAATAACAAAATACATCTTCACAAATTCCAAAACACCCTAAAAGGGGCAGCAACATCTCTTTGGGGAACCACTGTTCTAGAAAAACTCTTGCATAAACAGACATGTACAAGGTGTTTATTGCAGTTTTGTTTACAGTAGCAAAACATCAGGAAAAAACCTAAATGTCCATCAATCAGGGAACAGATACAATATTATATACTCATAATGAATACTTAAAATGAATGAAATTGATCTATATGTATTGATGTGAATATATATCAAAAACAATGTTGAGTGACAAAAACAAGTTGCAAAATGGAACCCACAGTATGATACTACTTGTATTTTTAAAATTAAATACAATCTAAACAGCAATATATAGTTTCTGACGAACATATATACAGCAAAACTATAAAACATGGGCATAAATGATATGACAATTTCAAAAGACTATTTGCCTCTGGAGAGGGAGAAAGGAAAGGGAATGCGGTTGGGAGTGGAAATAAAAGGGATCTGAACTAAATCTGTGATGTTTTATTTATTTAAAATAAAAAACTTGAGCTGGTGTGCCAAAATGTTAATATTTATTAATCTGATTGGTGGAACATAGATATTATACTACCCAATGTGCTATTTTCTGTTTTTAAATTTTTCGTGATAATTTTTAATTTTTAAAAAGGTAATGGGCAGCAGGATGCATATGAATTGGGTGACCAGTTAGCAAACTATTGCAATTCTCCAGATAAGAGATGATGAGGGTCTGAACTCCAGTCAGCTGTGTCAAGGGAGAAGGTGTTAGAAATGACACAAGTTTCTAGCTTAGTTGACTGAGCTGACGGTACTGCCCTTAAGAAAACAACTATTTAAATTTAATTTGTGCTATTCTGGATATTACACAAATAACCTAGAAGACTTGGACCAACTCTAACAGAATAGAGGGCAAATGGTAGTTGAAGCTGGCTGGCACCATTAGAAATGTTGCCCTTCAATCCCTTAGTAGATTAAGAGTTCGTGAGACATTGTTATATATGGTATGGCTTTAAAGTAATAAATAAATATTCCCAAGCTCTTTTAAGAAGGGAGCTCATAATTTTATAAGCAAACTATACATTTTCTTACTAAGCATAGAAAAGAAGGGCTGGGTATAGTATACAGTGCTGCTATAGGGGAAGAGAGAACATCTAGTCATTTTTATCTTATTTAAATGTGAGAATAATATCTGTGATAATTTCTCATATTAGAATAGCTAAATTATTGTTATTGAGTACAATACAATTAAATATAAAAACGTGTTCACGCCGTCATTAAACCTTCTTTGAGAAGTGATGGCTTCGCCAACCCGATTTCAAGGGTAAGTCCATTTACTTAATGTCTGTGGCATTTAAAGCAGGTAGATTGGAGTGGAAAAAAATAATTTAAATTTGAACAGTTCAGCAGCTGACAACAAAAGCAACTATAGGGCCAAGGTTTTCCTTCTGTGCTCAATGCTGTGAGGTTTTTCTCTGAAAGAGTTTGTCCAAAACCTTTTAGATGTGTGTGTTCATTTAATGGTTGTTTCTACATACCCTTTCATCCACCTGTCAGAGAAAATAGAGAGGAAGAAATGGACTGATCCCTGTGCACAGGTAACCTAATGGATTAAAAATACAGTACTTATCACCAGGCTGATCATCATGAGTGAGAATACTAACGGCCATTATAAGATGACTTACTATCTAAGACAAATGTGGATTCCTCAGAGGGTAATGTGGCCAAGTGCTGCTGCTGGAGGGAGATATCTCACCCATCCCCCGATTTTCACACTGACTCAAGCCCTTGAAATCAACAGAAAACAGTGGGTTACAGGAGTGAAGTGTTCCTCTGGAAGAGTCCTTTTCACTTTGCTTTATAGCTGTTTTCCAACCTTCAAAAATAACTGGGGGGTTACTTTCACACTTTTATGTTTCTACTTTAAACATTTCGCTATCTTTTGAATTTTAAAATATTAGAATAACGCCTCTACTTTGTAATTAGATAAAATGCAAGCCTGGGGAAAAAATCAGTTGCCAAGCTCCCAAAATGCCACTGATGTAGCATCTGCTGTTAACACGTTGATAGAAAAGGAGGATCAGTAAAACCTAGGTCTCTTCCTTGCATCCCTCTCCTGGACGGTGTTGTAGGTTGGAAGCGCTGCAGAGCCTCGGTCTATCCGCTCTCTGCATCTCACAGCACTGCAGCCTGGGAACACCCCACTTGAACTCTCAGCTTCTCCCCAACCCTGTTGCAGATTCAAACTGGCGACAGGAAAACAATGCCCCCCCATGTCTCGTCTTCAGAATGTGCACCTGGCCACCTCCCAGGAGCTGGAGAGGGATTAAGGTCTCGGTCATAAGAGATCTGAATTAGGCACTGACACTTCCTTTTCTTAAGAGCATGAAACATAAAACAGTCCTTCCTTCTCTGCCTCCAATTAAGTATTTATTAGCCGGGCCTTGGGTCCAGATCAGCGGTAAGGGTGGTCTGCGAGGTCCGTGCACCGCCGTTCGCCCACGCCTTCTTCCAACCACCTCAGCCCGACCCTCCACTTTTCTCCCTTCCCCGCAGCCGCCCGGCTTTCCTCACCTCTGCCCTCTTCACCTGGATCCACTCTCCCCCAGGCTCTACTCGCACCTCAGATTCCGGCCCGTTCCAGCTCACCGGGCTCTGGTTTACTTAGGACGAATCACAAGTGGGCTTTCATTTAGGTGATTTAAGATCCACTAATCAGCGTCGCTCTTTCAACGGCCAACTTCTTCCTCATTAGCTTACGCCGAGCGCGGCTCCCGGCAACGCCGAGCGCGGTGGGTTGGCTCGTCACCCTTCGTTACGCCCTCCGATTGGTCAGTGCCTGTCGGCCTTTGGACCGACCTCAGTTCGGTTGGGTAGAGCGGTCCGAGCTGCACTCCCCCGCCTCTCCACTGTCAATCACATCATCTCTCCGTAACTCATTGGGCCATTGGTCAGTCTAGCCTGAGGGCGGGTTGTTGGGCGGAAGAGAGAGGCTTCTTCCGGCCTCACCGGCTGTCACCACAGAGATTGCCCATCCAGGCAGCGAAGCAGCAGGGCCAGGCAGTTCAGATCTTGAACTCCAGAGAGCTGCACAGTCACCTAGACATCAGTGCCTTTTCCGGAGTCTGATGAACATCTCACTCCCCAACCCACTGGCTCGAGTGGGGCGCAAGATGTGGCGGACCAGTCAGCTCAGGCCTGGTCATTAAGTGTCCCCAGCAACCCTCCTGGAGGGAACTGAGGACGAAGCGCCAGTTGTAATAACGGCACGCTTCATTTATCTTTATCTCGACTTGTTTTATTTGGCATTTAATTCTTCCATTAGCCTTGCAAAACAGACAAAGGCAAGGATCATTCTACCCACGGGACAGACTGGGGAAGTGGCCCAGGGTCCATCAAGTAAACCCTCTGCCCCCAGGCTGCTGGAACTGGAGCTGGCCCACGCTACTGGCAGACTGCTGTTACTTAACTGCCAACTAAATCTTGCCATGACTTTGCTTTGAGGATATGGCCTGTTAGACCAAAAGACGCATCAATCAGGACAACCAAAGGAAGTAGGACAGAGGCTGCGTGCTCCACCACTGAATCAAGAAGGGAAAACAAACAATAATCAATACCAAATTGGAGAGCTGCACTGTTTGAACCTTTGACCTTAAACAAAATTCAGAAATATCATGAAGCAAACTGTTCAATCTTAGAGCACTGAATCTCTAATTTAAGGAATTCTCCTGAATCACAGCTTTATGAACCAAAAAAAAAGATGCTTGAATTTCATCAACTGCACGTCTCAAATTTATTCTACTTTCAAGTCTTCATTTGCAGTCACATAAAGTAACCAATGACTTCTTGTGCGTTTAGCAACTTAACATTACTTGGCCCAGTGAGAAGCTCTGTGGCTAAGAAATCCTTTATTTTGATTAATTCATTTCACTGGAATTGAGTGTTGACTGCAGCTATGTTCTGTTAGGAACTGTGAAGATATACAAGAAATGAGATGTGACTCCTGTGTTAATAGCCTGTGGTTTTGTAATGTTAGGTCAACAACACATGAAACAACTAGGAAACACTTTAAAGCAAGATATAACAATGGGCCAACTCTATTGTACAATTAATTTCTCCAAAATATAATAATACTTCATATTTGCAGAACATTTCATAGTTTCCAGAGCACTTCTTCCCTTGTATTAATTGGGGGATATTTTGTTATGGCTGGAATTAATGTGTATGTCTTTATCATAGAGCTAGAACTAATGCTGGGTCCTAGCATATGAGTAGGAACAGGAAAGGTGGAACAGAATCCAGCGAGAGAAAGTAGTTTGAGCAGACGCCAAGGCAAGAACGAGTACTGAGTATCTGGAGAATAATATGGAGACAAATGATGGAAAGTAATGTGTAGACAAGCTGGTCAGAACTGGCTCTGAGACCTTAATATTTTGGAGGAAAGTGGTCAAAAGTTCAAAGTTTGAGACTGGAAAAGTTAACTTCCTTACACTTCTAATGGTCATACTGGCTTCAGTTAAGCTATAAATTAAAAATAGGCATGGCTTGACAGAACTTGAGTCCTGTTCCCACACTTCTCTCCTTAGGCAGCATGAGCTTCACCATTTGCTCTACCACCTCCACCAGCTACCAGTCCCTGCACTCCATCCAGCCACACAGCCACAGCGTCCGGTTCATCAGCAGCACAGCCAAAGTCTATGCAGGCCTCAGGGGCTTGGGCTCCCGGACCTCAGTGTCCTTCTCCACCAGCTTCTGGGGTGGCTGGGGGTCTGGAGGCCTGGCTGCAGGGATGCCAGGGGTCTGGAAGGAATGGGGGACATCCAGAATGAGAAGGATACCATACAAGGCCTGAATGATTGCCTGGCTTTCCTACCTGGACAAAGTGAGGACTCTGGTGACTGAGAGTCAGAGGCTGGTGAGCAAAATCTGAGAGAACTTGGAGAAGAAGAGATCCCACATCAGAGCCTGGGGGCATGACTTCATGACCATCAAGGACTTGAGGGCTCATATCTTTGCAAATTCTGTGGACAATGCTTGTGTTGTCCTACAGATTGACAATGCCCGTCTTGCTGCTGATGGCTTTAGAGTCAAGTATAAGATGGAGCTGGCCATATGCCAGTCTGTGGAGAGCAACATCCATGGGCTCCACAAACTCACTGATGACACCAATGTCACTCGGCTACAGCTGGAGACAGAGATGGAGGCTCTCAAGGAGGAGCTGCTCTTCATGAAGAAGAACCAAGAGAAGGAAGTAAAAGGTCTACAAGCCCTGATTGCCAGCTCTGAGTTGACCATGGAGGTAAATGCCCCCAAATCTCAGTACCTCAGCAAGATCATGGCAGACCTCCCGGCCCAGTATGATGAGCTGGCTCAGAAGAACTGAGAAAAGCTGGACAAGTACTGGTCCCAGAAGACTGAGGAGCACACCACAGTGGTCACCACGCAGTCCACCAAAATAGGAGCTGCTGAGATGACATTCATGGAGCTGAGATGCATAGTTCAGTCCTTAGAGATCAACCTAGACTCAATGAGAAATCTGAAGGCCAGCTTGGAGAACAGACTGAGGGGGGGTACAGGCCCGCTATGCCATGCAAATGGAGCAGCTCAGTGCTGCACCTGGATTCAGAGCTGGCACAGGCCCAGGCAGAGGGGCAGTGCCAGGCCCAGAAGTATGAGGCCCTGCTGAACATCAAGGTCAAGCGGGAGGCTGAGGTTGCCACCTACTGCCGCCTGCTGGAAGATGGGAAGGACTTCAATTGTGGTGATGCCCTGGACAACAGCAACTCTATGCAAACCATCCAAAAGACTGTCCAGGATAGTGGATGACAAAGTGGTGTCTGAGATCAACAGCACCAAAGTTCTGAGGCGCTGAGTCAGCAGAAGCAGTGTACCCTTTGGGGAGCAGGAAGCCAGTGAAAAGTTCAGAAGTCATTGGATGTCAAAAATCAACTAAGTAAGTAAAAGAAGGGACATGAATGGGGAGGTACTCCAAAGTTTTTTACGTCTTCCTGAATGGTTATAACATTATTAGGCTTTCTCCCTCTTAAGAGGGGACCCACCTCCCAAGTACTCCCCAAATGCACCCCTTAACTAGGAGAGGGGTGTTATTAATAGTTTTCTGATTAAATGATATCATATCCTCTCAATGAGATTGAGAGAAGTGCCGTCATCATGGTGCTTCATCTTTGCTGTCTCAGAATCAAAACTGTGTCCCTCACCCTAAAAAAGACTGATTATTTGATCATCTAATTTTTCTCTTTTAAAAAATTGTCTTCCCTGGCCAGGCATGGTGGCTCACGCCTGTAATCCCAGCACTTTGGGAGGCCGAGGCAGGTGGATCACCTGAGGTCAGGAGTTTGAGACCAGGCTGGCCAACATGGTGAAACCCCGTCTCTACTAAAAATACAAAAATTAGCCGGGCGTGGTGGTGCACACCTGTATTCCCAGCTACTGGGGAGGCTGAGGCAGGAGAATCTCTTGAACCCAGGAAGCTGGGGGTTGCAGTGAGCCAAGATGGCACCACTGCACTCTAGCCTGGGCAACAGAGTGAAACTCCATCTCAAAAAAAAAAAAAAAAATTTTCCGCATGCCATGTTATACAGTACCTCTACGCATTGCTCCACATCTCTACTGTATATGTATTCCTCATACTGTACTTGTAGAATGCACATAGGTGCCATATATGAATGCATGCCATTTTGTTAACTTATTTTCTTCTGTCATAAACAAACAAAAAAGTCAAAGCAATAATGACAAAAGCCAGCGTTTCATTTCCTCCTCAAATGTGTAAAATCACTTGTTATGCTGCCTAGTACAGGGGAAGAGTACAAAGAGGCCACTAGGGTTAGCAAGGGCATGGAATGATTTCAAGAGAAGATGTAAAGCTTTCTTGCTCATTTTATAGTTATCAAAACTTTTTCTGCCAGTGAGCCCTGAATTTTTTGTACGCAATTTCTTGTGTGATTACATTAGCATTTCTACAGGTCTGAAAATGTAGCAAAAACTGAAGTAATTGTTGGTTATTGGCTGAGGCTCAAAACTACTAATTTTGCTAATTCTCAATTTTGCTAATTGAGAAACCAAGTAAACAAAAATATCCTCAACTACTATTGTCAGTAGTTGAAGTCAAATTACTGACCTTCCAAGGCCACCCAGAATTATCGCCATGATTTTCTGGATCATAATATTCATCTGATGTTATAGACCAAGAGTTGGCAAACTATATGGCCTGTGGGCTTAATCTTAGCTTGTACAACCTGCAAGCTAAGAAGGATATTTACATTTTTAAATGCTTAAAAAAAAAGAAGAAAAAACGCTTTGTGACATATGAAAATGATATCAAATCTAAATTTTGATTTCCATAAGTAGAATTTGACTGGAATCCAGGCATGCTCATTCGTTTATGTGTTGTTTATTTCTCCTTTTGCTTTGTAACAGCAGAATTGAGTAGTTACCACAAAGACTATATGGCCCATAGCCTAAAATATTTACTATTAGGCCCTTTAAGTAAAGGTTTTAATTCTTACTAACTTAGAGATTCCTAATAAATCATGTCTGATAAACTGTTGGAATTGAAACAAACTTTGGAAATCATTTAGTGTTAATTTAAAGATCTCACATTGGTAGAGCTATGTTACCTCTTGCCTAAAATCACATAGTCAGCAGACGGAGGTGGTATTAATACTAGAACCCCAGTTCCCCTGGTCCCAGGTTTTTTTCCTCCAGACTTCGTCTTTCCTCATGTAGTTTATTTTATGATGGGATAGGTGTTACGTAGGCTGGAAACAAGGAGAATTCATCAAAATTTTTCCAAGTTTTGATCTCATGTCTCATTCACACAACTGCAGTGCAGCATGCATCAGTTTATGGATCCTTGGGCTTTCATTATTTATTTCAGCTCATTTGAACTGCCTTCTGTTTTCCATTTTTCTTCTCAGAAAGTATATGGCCATCATAAAGAAACTTTCTCACTTTTATGCTCTTTCTGTTTTTAAAAAAATTTTTTCTTTCTCCTTTTACAAAGGATTTTGGGGGTGACTGAATTTCTATTCCAGCCTAAAGTTCTTAAAGGAAGTGAGGATAGTTAGAAAAAAAAGAGGGCACCTAGTTTTGACACTGGAATCCACGATGGGCCGTATATGTGGAGAGGAGAGGGAGTGTCCTAAATTGGTGTGTGTAGTGTACATGAACATATATGGGCTTTTCCAGGGAGAGTATTCATAGCTTACATAAGATTTGTAAAAGAGTCCATGACCCAAATAGATTTGGAACTGTAGATGTAAAGGAGATATATTTTGAGGAGAAAGCCGCCCAGATGTGTGGTGGTGGAGATCGATCCAGGTTCCCAGGACTGTCGGACCTCACCCAGTGTGAGGGGAGAGCTCTCCGCCCACTTACATCAGCCTATCCAAGTCTTACCTTTTCTGCCACATATAGAGATGATAAAAATTCATCAGATTCACAGAATGATTGAACTCAGATGGTGATGAAATCTCAGTATAATTCTTTCCAGAGAATGTTCTGATTAATAGAAACTGCAGAGGAACTAATTTTATGAAAATAGCAAATGGGATTGTTTCATTGAAGCAAGCGGGAGAGCAGGAGCTGATGCCAAGCAGGAAGATGCAAACAACCCCATTGTATGGAGCTGACAGCTCCAATCTTGCCGCTTATTTATTAAATGTCTTTCCGCTGTAAATTATTAAGCCTGGATTTTGGGAGATGTGGGAGCTGACAGGATAAGACAATAGAACGGAAAGCAAACCTGGAAAGCTTCCTTCAGTTTTAATGCAGTACTGTACTTTCTGAAAAGCCTTTGCCCCCCTCTGGTGTTGGAGAAGGGGGAGGATTCTCTCTTTGGTGGGACTCAGAGATGGATGAGACAAGTAACAGACTTTTAATTTCTGAATTATTTGCCAGTTCTTGAATGGTTTTCAGAGAAATCAGAATGGTTTTCAGAGAAAATTCAACCTTTTGGCTCAACAACTGAGTGCCAGATATTTTGTCTATTCTCTGAAAAGTCTGTTTCAGACGAGGAGCTTGGTTTGCCTTAACATTATGAAGTGCCAAATTATATGTTTTAGGGCGCTCAGCAGCCAGAGGATTGGGTTTATTTGGCTTATTGGGTAGCTGGGAAGGTGGCTCACTGTGGGAAAGAGGCTCACTGTGGGAAAGAGTTCTAAGGTCTATTTCTTTTATTTATTTATTTATTTATTTATTTTATTTATTTATTTTGAGTTGGAGTCTTGCTCTGTTGCCCAGGCTGGAGTGCAGTGGCGTAATCTCAGCTCACTGCAACCTGTGCCTCCCGGGTTCAAGACATTCTCCTGCCTCAGCCTCCAAAGTAGCTGGGATTACAGGCACGCACCACCATGCCTGACTAATTTTTGTATTTTTAGTAGAGACAGGGTTTTACCATGTTGGCCAGGCTGGTCTCGAACTCCTGACCTCAGGTGATCCACCCACCTCGGCCTCCCAAAGTGCTGGGATTACAGGCATGAGCCAATGCACCCAGCCCTAAGGACTGTTTCTTAAGCTAAAGAGTAGGAAAAGACTGATGGACAGAGACGGAGTTGAACTCTAAGCTTGGCATCATTTGAAAAGCTGGAGTTCTGGTAAATGGGAGAGTAGCTACTTTACGTGAATTTTAGGTTCAATTTTTAGTCCTCTGTTTTCCTGACAGCATAATGGAGGGCAGTGGGCCATATTTCTTGGCCAGGCACCAGGCAAGTAACAGTATGTGCATTAGTATAGATGCATAAGAGGAGGGCCCTTCATTCACTGTGTGTCCATTCATTTGACAAATATTTATTGAGTGTTACCGTGCGCTTTGAACTGTTCTGGAAAATGGGAATAAAGAATAAACAAAACCAAGTCCTGCTCTCATGGAACTTATATTCTAGTAGGAGAAGCCAGATAATCAACAAATAAATGTATCAGCTATCTGCTGGTTTTCAGTGCTATGAAGAAGTAAAGTGAGGAAAAAGAACAAAGAGTGATGAAGGGGCATGTAGGGTGGGAGGGCACCATTTTATATAAGGTAGTCAAGGCAGACCTCTCTGATAAGGTGACATCTTAGCAGTGACCTGAAGGAAGTGAGTGAGCTGGCAGCTATTTGGGGAAGACCTAAGGGTCAAGCAGGCATACGAGGCCCTGAGACAGGCAGGCGGTGGGTGTACTCCAAGAACTGCAAAGTTGGGGGAGGATCTCCATAGAGGGCCTTGTGGGCCATTGAGGCAGCTTGAACTTTCTTCTGAGTAAGATGGGAAGTTGAAGGAGTTTTGAGCAATGGTGTGACAAGATCTGACTTACCAAAAACCAAAAAGAAAATGTAAAGTCCATTAACAGTTAATGCAGTCTATGGTCAGGGGGGCCTAGTTCCCACAATACCAAGCCCTTGGATGATTCCTCCCAGTATGTGGAATGGGCAGGCTCATTTCAGTTCTCCTCTGCAGGGCGGGTAGGATTTCTCTGTTATCTGTAAAATGACATCCTTTCCTGGAGAGTGCCAAGGGTGATGATAATCTGGGGTTAATGTCCCTTTGTTCCATAGAATACGAGGAGGATATAAAGCCATCAAACATCAAGAGAGAGAATCTGTCCCCATTGGCCCTGCCCAGCCACTGGGTTTGCCATCTGGGCATCTTTTCTAGGCAGCAGATATCAACTGGCTGGCCAGAGGAAGATTCTGTGAGTTCTGATCCCTTCAGCTCTTGCCAAGGAGAGGACCTATGCCTGAGTGGCAAAATACCAGGCAACAGCTAGGAGGATCTATATTGCAAACTCGGATGGAGCCTATAGAGAAACATTTGGTGGTGGGGGTTAGGAAACTCATGATACTTTATGGGAAAGTGTAAGAGTATTAGAAGAACCACAGAGTTTCTGTATCAGCAGATGTCTTGAGGCATCGTTATAGCCCATGACAAGGCTGAGCCCGCACTTCCTTATGAAGTCTGAAGTTCACTGTGTAGCTGGAAAGTATTCCCGTTCAGGTGGGTTCACACCAATGACTACTTTCTATCTGTTCTATCTGACAGAAAGGCATTTCAGAACAAGGTCAAGCTGAAGCTGTGAGTAGTGTGACCAGTGTTTTTGAGCTCTGAGTAAGAGGACATGGCCAGACTCAGAACTGAGAGATTTTAAAATATGGCGACAAATCTTATTTGAGCTCTCAGCTGCTCAAATTGAAAAGCTTTTTTACAGATCAGTGCTGTATTCTAGGACTGAAAGTCCAAATAATTGGGATGGAGATCTAAGAGCTAAATCAGGATTAGGAATAGAATATTGTCAGAAGCTCACAAATACCTAGGTGTGGCCCAGCTTGGGAGTGTAGTCTCACAAATATTCCACTTTTTTTTCTTTTCTTTCTTTCTTTTTTTTTTTTTTTTTTTTTTTGGTGAGTGGCACTGTCCATAAGGAAGAGAAGAAGCCTTGAAGATTTCAGTTCTGGGACTTTCTGCCCCAGAACCCTGTTTTGCTAACCTCTGTGGCACCATGCCAAACAATTCTCAATGGAAAATATTGACATTATGAGTTGCTACAAAAACTCAGAGGCCCTGAAGGCAGTAGATGTGATTCAAATTAATAAATGATGATACATGTACTCACTGCTTTGATTACATAGCCAGCAAGGCCCCCAGGTTGAGACAGTCAGGGGGCATTAGCCAGCATGTAAGCAGGGTACAGGGAGAAGAAAGGAGGGGAGTGACAAAGGGCAGGAGACTTGAGCAGTGAAGAGAATGAAGCCAAACGCCCTAAAAAAAAAAAGGAAGCCCAGTGTGCAGTCCTTTAGGTGGTACATGGTTGAGAAGGATCCTCATGGCTTCAACTGCTCAAAATTTCCCACACCCTCTATTTCTGAAGGTCATTGCCCACTGGGTAGACTCCAGATTCTGCCTGATCCCTTGGTCATGTTTTGACCTAAGGAATAAAGGCCTGATGCAATTCACTTCAAAAGCTGAGCATTCTCCCATCCATCAGGCAGATTCTAGAAATGGGGGATATGGAGATAAGACACAGCCCCTTTCTTCACATTGTTCACATTCCACTGTGTGACGCAAACAAGAAAAACCAAGAGGTAGCAAATTGAGGGTGCGTCCTAGGTACAAGGAGGAAACTAGAGGGCTTGGGGATGGCTTCCAAGGTGACATTTCCAAGGTGACACTGCCTCTCTGGATGAATGCATATTAGCCAAAGTGAGCAAGTGGGAAAAGATTCTGGGCACAAGGAATAGCATGTGCCAACACTGAGTGGCGTGAGAGAGCATGGCAGAACAGGTGCTGGGCAAGCAGTGTGGAATGTGTTTGGTATGGGGCATACTGGGGCTGAAAGCAGGGGAGGCAGTAGAGGCAGATGACCAGGCAGGAGGTCGTTGGGATCTGGATCACAACAGCTTAAATGACAGGATAAGGAATTTAGACATTATCCTGCAGATTCTGTTGAGCCACTGAAAGATTTTACAAAGGAGGGTATTTATGCTTCATAAAACAAAACAAAACAACAAAAAAACCTCTTTTTCCATGAATCGCTTATCTAGTCTTTGGCCTCTGCTTGAGCATGTTCAAGGTTGGGGAGCTCCCAACCTCCCAAAGCTGCCCACTTCACTGTTGGATGACCAGAAATTTTAGAAAGTTCTTTCTTACACTGAGCCAAACTCTGTCTCCTCACAATTCCTACTCTTCCTGTCTAGTTTTACCATTTGTAGCAACACATAAAAGGCCATTTAAAAATACATGAAGATGCCTCTCAAACCTTCCCTTAGTTTTCAGTTTTTCAAGTGTCCAGGTTTCCACAGAGCTCCCTCATTCTTTGTCTATTTCATTGTTTCTAGACTCCTTTACCATTCTGGTCACAGTTTTCTGGATGAACTGTGCTTTATTAATGTATCTTTTAGAATCTTGTGCTAGAATTGCTCATAATACTTTAAATCATCCCTGAAAGGCAGGAAGTGCAGTGATGCTACTACGATGCTTCTTCTGAGCTGGACGCCTATGACCATTAGTGATTCCAATGTCCTTAGATTGTTACTGGTCACATCTCACTGCTTTTAAAGCTTTTGATTAACCAAAGCATCTAACTCTTCTGCACATTAATTGCTGCCGTGTCAAATCTCCACCATACTTGGTATGTGCAATTTATTTTTTAAATTTACATATAGGCCTTTACACTTATTTAAATTTTACTTTGTCAGTTGGATCCCAACATTTGAGGCAGTTAGACTCATTTTTAAAGTCTTATTTTTCTTTCCTATGATATCAGTATGTCTCATTTCACATCTGATAAAAATTCTTTGTATGCTTTAATCCAAGTCACTAATAAAAATGCTGCCTTGGATAGAACTTGGTAGCATTGGAGACCTCCTCCCAGTATGTGTTCAGGCAGCTTCAATTTTCCTAATGACCCACTGTACAACATTATTCACAAAGTTGAAGATTTAGTAAACATTCTGTTGAAATCCTGAGAGATTTATTAAATATTCTGTTTAAATGAAGTTACACTATATTTGGCATTTCTTCTCATTCACATCAATAAACATATGTTGGTTGATCTCCTATCTTCTAGGTTCTTTGTTAGGTGTTGTGGAAACAAAAATGACCAAGATATTAGTTTTGTCTTAAAGAGATGACATCTAGCAGAGGCGACAGACATATAAACACCAGATTCAAATTAATACAGGTATAGTTAATGTATGTGTTACCTCTAATATGCATTAAAGGGATAGATATAGATGATAGATAGAAATATACAATATAATAGATAATGTAACATCTCATATGTGTTATATTATACAGTAGCAGTATAAACAAAGTATATTGAAAACCTAGAGAAAGAGGAGATTAATTCTTCATGGTGGAGAAAGAGAAAGGAGGGCGTCACAAAAAAAAGTGACATTTGACTGAGCCTTGAAAATACAGAGTATTTTTTAGGCCAGGCGTAGTGGCTCATGACTGTAATCCCAGCACTTTGGGAGGCAGGCGGATCATTTGAGGTCAAGAGTTCAAGACCAGCCTGGCCAACATAGTGAAACCCTGTCTCTACTAAAAACACAAAAAAGAGCCAGGTATGGTGGCATGTGCCTATAATCCCAGCTACTTGGAGGCTGAAGCATGATAATCGCTTGAACCCAGGAGGGAGAGGTTGCAGTGAGCTAAGATCACACCACTGCACTCCAGCCTGGGTGACAGGGTGAGACCCTGAATCAAAAAAAAAAAAGAAAGGGAAAGAAAAGAAAATACAGTGGGTTTTTGTGAGATAAGTAGAGAATGGAGATAGGAAGAAATTCCAGAGTGGAGAAATAGGAGAAGCAAAGCATGGAAGAATGAATGTCTTTGGCATGATTCAGAAATAGCAAATATTCTAGTGTGAGTTAAGTACCAGGTTCAGGGAAATGAGTGTCAAGAGCTGAGAAAGTGTGTGAAGGGTCTTGAATGCTAAGATAAGGAATTTTGGCTTTATCCTGTAGGTGAAGGGTTTAGCTAAGTCAGAAGTATTTAAGCAGGAGAGTAAATAACATGATCAGATTTATCAACTTCATAACTCTATTCCACATGGAAATAAGTTCAATTTAGCAAAACTTATTCTTAGTGAACCTACTTTGGTTCTAGCATGAATTGACCACTAAACATCTGATTAATGAGTACATCAAACTTTTTGTGTGTGTTTTGCCCTGCTATTATGTTTTTCCTGACTTTCACTTTGACCTGTTGGCCTCTTGGCTTTATTTTTCCCTTAGGCATCTGGGTTCTGCATTCCCTTGGTTTATTTGTCCACCCACATCTTGCTCTGACCTTTATTATTTAACGTGTCCTCTGATTTTGGCTCACTTACTGGATTCTGAGCCACGGCAATTCCTTGACCTCAGTCCTGGACTTGCCTCTGCTTTGGAATTCCCACCTGATTTCAGTTGCCCAATTCTGCTGTGACCTCTGCATTCTGTCCTGCCTTGGATCTAATCTGGTCTCATCCTTTGTGTTGCTGTCTCTGCCTCAGTTCTTCTAGTCTAGCTCCCTGGCCTGCAAGTTATACACACTGTTTGCTCACCTGGGCTCCAGTACTGGCAATAAAATGTAACCTGTCCTTTCTAGAAGCTGTGGTGTGGTTGAAGAGATAGTGCTAACATGCAAGAAATTATAAATTCTAACTGATTGCCAAATTGGACCTGCTAACTAAAAGTGTTATGCAAGCTTAGAGAAAAGACTGAACTGGGAAATTCAAGACCCTTAAGAGGAATGTTCCTTTCTAGGCAACTTCCTTTCTGAAAGATTTTGATATCTGGAGCATGGGCATTTCTTTGGAAGGAGAAAGGGAAATGTAAGGCAGGACTTCCTCTGGACTTTCCTATCATTGGTTCCAAAGCTCCCTATCTTTGAGGAGCTACCTTGTCGGTGCCATCTAGTGGCTGCTGCCACCAGAAATCCTACCAGCCTCAAGGAGAGAGCAATTTAACGCCATTTCCAACTTAAGCACCATATCTACGGGGCGTGAAATTAGTTCCAGCAAGCAGCAAATTTGCTGCTAATAAAAATATTTAGCGATTCACTTGTCTTTAAATCAGCAGCAGAATATTCTTTTACTTGCATCAGTGCTTGTTTCTCCCAATTCTAATATTTGATAATCAAGCTAGACGTGTTTAGCTAAAGCTATGAAACAGCAAGTTCTTCAGCTCTGCAGAAATTTTTTAGTTTCCTGAGCAAGAATTTTTATTTCCTTTTTTCTCTTTGTCAGAAATAGGCCTGGGTGTTCCTTGGATCATAGAGATGGAGCACTTCCACTGATTTGAGAGTCTTAGAAATAAGTTTTCATTCTCTTCTGTCTGCCAACATTAGCTCCTGAGTCATTGCATGTGGAGAATCTGGGATGTTACAGGAAGACATGATCTCTAGCTCATGTTTAGACACTTCTTTTTTTTTTTTTTTTTTTGAGACGGGGTCTTGCACTGTCACCCAGGCTAGAGTGCAGTGGCATGATCTCGGCTCACTGCAACCTCCGCCTCCTAGGTTCAAGCAATTCTCCTGCCTCAGCCTCCCGAGTAGCTGGGACTACAGGCATGTGCCACCACACCAGGCTATAGACACTTCTTTACTCTCTCTTAGTGCCAAACTCATTTTAGTTCCTTTTCTGTGTCTTTTAGCCTCTACACCAGAGGAAGAGTTCTCTGAATACCGCAGAGATACTGTAGAATGCTAAAACTACTTTTTCATTAAAGTTGACGAATATTTATTGGGCACTTTCCATGTGCATCCATTGTTCTAGGTCCTGTTTGGGGTCAGAAGTGTTCCAAGAAGCCCAGCATGGTAGCCAGATGAGAGACTGACATGGCAGATGACACCTCTTCTCCAGCTTGCTGGAACAGTGGGTCAGATAGACTATGTATTTTTCGTCTCCTTAAGGAGCTCATAGAAGGAACAAAGTGCATCAGACATTCTACCCTTCATCACTTTATTAGTCTAAGGGTCTCTGTTTGAGCAGATCACTAGTTCCAAAGTCCAAATAATCTTTTTTTTTTTTTTTTTTTTGAGATTGATTCTCCCTCTGTCGCCCAGGCTGGAGTGCAGTGGCACAATCTTGGCTCACAGCAACCTCCCCCTCCCAGGTTCAGGTGTTTCTCGTGCCTCAGCCTCTGGAGTAGCTGGGATTACAGATGTGCGCCACCACACCCGGCTAATTTTTCTATTTTTAGTAGCGATGGGATTTTGCCATGTTGGCCAGGCTGGTCTTGAACTCCTGGCCTCAAGCAATCCACCTGCCTCTACCTCCCAAAGTGCTGGGATTACAGGCGTAAGCCACCATGCCTGGCCCCAAATAATCTTAAAAAAGAGTATAGTGGCCCCGTGGTAACTCTGTCTTCCGCCCCAGAAGCACCCTGGCTGGATTTTCCCTCTTGAGCTTCTGGTAGAAATCAATTCTGATCATCCTGGCAGGAAATCAGGATACAGGGCAGCTTCAGACAGGAGTATCACATCCTTCTCAGAAATCAACCAACATGAGATGCTGAGTGAAAGCTGGTCTCTTGGTTAAGAGACGGATATAGGCAGGGCTGATAACAAGTAGTTAGAATCAAAGACTCAAACTAAACCTGCTAGCTAACACCAAATTCACTGATGGAGATACCAGAGCAGGTAGGTTGCAGAGAGAGAATGACATTTGACAATGGTCAAGAGACCAACATGGAGGTTCTCTTGTTGGAGCTACAATGGTTTGGGGATCAGAGCATCTGGGCTCTATTCTTGGCCTTTTCTCTCAAGTTCATGACTCTAATACAGCCCCTTCTCCCCTTTGGCATTAGTTTTCTCATCTATAAGAAGGGATAATGAATTTTACTCCCCATCCCAGGTCCCCTTACTGCAGTATGAGAAGGGTGGGATAGGGACTATTTTAAAGGGCTGTGAGAAAGTCTCCAGGGGGGGCTGTGATGAACATCTGTATTCCTCATGGAATGGACGGCCCAGGAAGATGGTACATTTAAGTAAGACAAAGCAAGACTCTTCTGATGGTAAGGGATATAAGACTAGTAAATTGGACCATGTACCCTGGATGATATGTAATTCCCTCATAGTGCTCTAGCCTCAAAATCCCAAATATCGGTGAGGATCTCCCAAAGCTGCTAATGTCAAAAACTTTGATTTTACTGTAGTTAAAGTGATGGAAATCATTAGCTTCAAATTACTGGGGAAATATAAAAAGCGATTTGAGGAATAAGCTCTATCAATTATGTACTTAAGCAAGAACCAGACTCAAGATCGGAAAAAATAAAAAATAAAACCAAATACGTTCATAATTAGAATAAAAATGTTCTCCAGTCCTGGTCCTGTCTTTCTCATTTGTCCATATGTAATCAAGAAAGACTTTCCAAGAGTGAATATCCAAGAAAACAGGTAACTTGGTGGATGCATATTGAACCTAAGGCATCTAGGATGGAGCAGAGTACAAGGCCACTGGGGATCAGGGAACATAAGCAGCAGATAAAGGAGCTATGAGAAGAATTGGAGAGAAAGGAGGGAGCTGGCAGATGAAAGCCCTGGGGACTTCTGTGAGTCCCTTGACCCTAGAGGCAGAGCTGCCAAAGGCTGAAGAGAGGAATGAGGAGACCAGAGCAAGGGTGCAAGCTCTTTTTGCAGGGCAGCCTGGTCCATTGGCACTCTCCCAGTTGCTTCCCATCTTAATGTCCTTTAGGTCAGTGGTTTGCTTCTCCATTTCCTATTCCAGCAGCTTTACCTTGGCCAGCTACCACACAGGCAAGAGATCGCAAGCCTACAGCCCTCTTGCTGTTGGGTGCCAGAGTTGGGTCAAAAGTCATGCAGCTTCTGTGGATGAATTAAGGTGTCTAATTCCTGTATGTTTCTCAGTCATTTCTCATGACAGCATGAATCATGGGCCAGTCATCAGGATTCCCAGAGTTCTCCTTGCTTTGATGCACATGAAATGTAGTGCCTTAGCAGCACCTCTGCAAAGTCCTGATAAACTCAATCCTAGGACGTTGGTAATTCCAAACCTAAGCTGAGCAGAGCACATGATCAGGGATCAGTAGTCAAAAAGGCCTTTATGGATAGAATGAATAGTGCTCAGAGGCATTCACTTATTCTGCCATCTCAGAAAGGGACGTGGGTAATGCGTTGGTTCATAAAACAGGCTGGCCATTTGCAGAATTTCTAAGTGGTTAGATTGCTGATCTTCATTAAAACTAGTTGTCTTAGAGGTCATAGATCAAGTACTGTAGTTTTTCTTTAAGGAAAGCTTGATCACCTCCCTACTCCTTGGCATCAAGGATATGGATTATTGAAATCAAGACTGGATATTGTGTATGAAGGGGAGGAGATATGTGCAGTACAAGACTGTCAAAAAAAAAAAGCCTCTGCTGGGACACAACACTCCAGAATGGGAAGGTAATTTAAAGACTGTCAAAATGAGAAAAGAAGCAACTTTTAGAGGTCCCTTAAAGGCAGCATGGCATCCTAATAATAATACAGGTACTCTTGTCCAACTGCTTCGGTTGGAATCCTGGCTCTACCCCTTACTGGCTGTGTGATTTTACTTTACCTCTCTGTGTTTCTGTTTCTTCATCTGGAAAACTAGAAAAAAGTTACCTACCTCAAAGGTTAGTTTAAGAAAGTAAATATTAGATATTAACACCTTTAGTGATTGACCCATGGCAAATGTTTGCAAAGCTCCTCAAAATGAACCATTCTATTTATATGAGCTCTCTCTGCTTAGTGTAACTAGAAAACTTCAAAAAAACATACCAAGTAGATTGACTACACATTTACGCTATTTAAGCTTGAGGGGCAGGCTATACAGCTGCTGGAAAATTCTTCTACCTATTTCTTGTTAACTTTTAGTGAAATTCCCTTAATAATTGTTCATCTAAAGCATGGTTTCTCAACCTTGGCACTATCAACATGTCGGGCGGAATACTTCTTTGTTGTGGGGGTTTTTCTGTGTACAGTGTTCTCTCCCTTAGTTGCAGAGGATATGGTCCAAGACCCCCAATGGATGCCTGAAGCCACAGACAGTACCAACCCCTATATATACTATGTTTTTTCAATCTGTTAACTAAGACGGCTACTAAGTGACTAATGGGCCAGCAGCGGATACAGCTAGATACACTGAAAAAAAGGATGATTCATGTCTCTGGCAGGATGGAGTGGGTTGGTGCAAGATTTCATTGTGCTACTCAGAACAGCTGGCAATTTAAAACTTTTGAATTGTTTATTTTTGGAATTTTTCGTTTAATATTTCTGGACCACAGTTGACCGTGGGTAATGGAAACCGTGGAAAGTGAAACTGGGGAAGGGAAGGCTCTACTGTATTCTGTATTGTAGGGTGTTTAGCAGAATCCCTGGCCTCTGCTTACCAGATGCCATGTTCCTTCGTGACAACCAGACATGTCTCCAGACATTGCCAAACATCTCTTGGGGGCAGGCGGCAAAATCACCCCTGGTTGAAACGCACTATTTTTCTTCTTCTTCAAGCTTGCAATCTCACCTTCAGAAACCCACCTCGGTTGATAATTATGTCTCCTGTTTTCCTTAAAAAGACGTCATCTGATCTAGTTTTAAAAATATCCCTTTCTTCCCATTCAAAATTCTTCCAGATAATCACCCATCCCTTCCTCTTCTCCTTTAGTCTAGAATTGCCCTTTTTTTCAAGACGAATCACCGCAGGTACATCTTTCATTAAAGTCCATCCCAGCCATGCTGGCCTCCCGCTGTCAGTTAACAGTGCTTCTCTGCTTCTTAGTCATCTGGCTTTGCTGAGCCTTCACTTCAGTCTAGACACCATTTCCGCTTTTTTTCCCCAAACACCTTTAAGACCTTTAGTTATCTTCATTAAGCTACTAGCCCTTTTTTCCCCCATTTAATCATCATGTTTCTCTGAAAACTAAACATCAGCAACAGCTGGTGTTTGTGGCGCACTTACAATGTGCAGGTGTGGTCAGGGAGGTGCAGCCGCCTCAGCCCGCGTGGTATCTTGACTTCTGCCTTAACTGGCTTTCCACTCTTGCCCAGCACAGTTACTTTCTCAATGATCACCGAACCGCCCAATCCGACGGCTTTTTCTCGGTCATCGCTTCTTTACCGTCTCTAAAGCTCTTAACACTGTTGACCACCCCTTGGTTGAAACTGTTTCTTCCCTGGGATTTTAATTTCTGTGGGATTCAATTTAGTTAGCTGAAAGTTGGAGGATTTAATTTAAGTAAGTGATTTCTAAGACCTCCTTTGGTGCCTGAATGCTATACATTTAAAAGCCTCTCGGTTTCTGTTTGCCAGACAGCTGCACTCAGAATACCGTACTTCAGAACCCCAGAGGCCCAGGAGAGGGGCGGGCAGAGGGGCGCCCCCACCACCGGGCACTGCTGAGGTGACCTTTATCTAGATCTTCGGTGCAAGCCTCTAACATTCTCAAGCTTTGCTTTTTCCCCCGACCACTGTTATTATTCAAACACAGGCTGAAAACCATAGAGTGATTTCCTTTGTTTATGTGTGTTTTATGCTTCCCTTTCCCTTGCTGTCCACGTAATCAGCCCCCAAATCCAGCTTCCAGAGCATGTTTGAACTCCATCTCCTGATTTTCATCTCCGGCAGCCATTATTCTAACCCAGGGCTCCTTATTACCCTTTTAAAATTAATTTTTTCTTACAGCATTTAACTCCATATTTTCTAAAAAAAATTTTGCTTCTAATTGTTGATTTCCACCCCCCAACTTCGACATTATCGTTACCTTCTTCCTCTGGAAGATGATAATTTAACTCTCTAACACATATGACACATACACATATATATATATATACGCATATAACACATACACATATATACACGCATAACACACACAACACACACATATATGCACATATAAGAAACACATACATATATGCATATAACATGCAACACATTTATACACATACAACACATACACATATATATGCATATAACACGTATACAGGCACATATACATACACAACACATACACATATATACACATATAACAAATACCTACATACACATGTAATACATACACATATAATACATATATACTCATATAATACATACACATAACACATACCTATATACACATATAATACATAC
Organism: Nomascus leucogenys; assembly: GCF_006542625.1. Taxonomy (NCBI): domain Eukaryota; kingdom Metazoa; phylum Chordata; class Mammalia; order Primates; family Hylobatidae; genus Nomascus; species Nomascus leucogenys. The sequence goes on along the minus strand of NC_044395.1, from coordinate 9,906,879 downwards.
ATATATGCATATAACATACATATACACACATATAATAAATACATACATACACATAAAACATATACACATGTAATACATATATACACATATACATGCATATATATACAGATACATAAATATATACACATAATACATACATACATACACATATAATACATATATAAACATATAACACATACATATATACACATAAAATACATGCATATATAGACATATAACAAATACACATATGTATATATACTTCTCCCTGAATCCTCCTAATTTAGTTACTCTATAATTTTTAATCAAATTGGTATTCAGTATTCACAGTATTGTGACTATGGAAATATTGCTTATAAGGAAGTCATGTGGTAGACTGTGATTACATTTCCTTTCTTGTATGTTTTCTTTTTTTTTTTTAGTTAATATTGGTTCTTTGTTCATTTGCTTAGTTTATTTATTTTTATTATACTTTAAGTTCTAGGGTACATGTGCACAACGTGCAGGTTTGTTACATATGTATACACGTGCTATGTTGGTGTGCTGCACCCATTAACTCGTCATTTACATTAGGTATATCTCCTAATGCTGTCCCTCCCCACTCCCCCCACCCCACAACAGGCCCTGGTGTGTGATGTTCCCCTTCCTGTGTCCAAGTGTTCTCATTGTTCAATTCCCACCTATGAGTGAGAACATGCAGTGTTTGGTTTTTTGTCCTTGCAATAGTTTGCTGAGAATGATGGTTTCCAGCTTCATCCATGTCCCTACAAAGGACATGAACTCATCCTTTTTTATGGCTGCATAGTATTCCATGGTGTATATGTGCCACATTTTCTTAATCCAGTCTATCATTGATGGACATTTGGGTTGGTTCCAAGTCTTTGCTATTGTGAATAGTGCCGCAGTAAACATGCATGTACACGTGTCTTTATAGCAGCATGATTTATAATCCTTTGGGTATATACCCAGTAGTGGGATGGATGGCTGAGTCAAATGGTATTTCTAGTTCTAGTTCCTTGAGGAAATTGCCACACTGTCTTCCACAATGGTTGAACTAGTTTACAGTCCCACCAACAGTGTAAAAGTGTTCCTGTTTCTCCACATCCTCTCCAGCACCTGTTGTTTCCTGACTTTTTAAACTGGTGTGAGATGGTATCTCATTGTGGTTTTGATTTGCATTTCTCTGATGGCCAGTGATGATGAGCATTTTTTCATGTGTTGGCTGCATAAATGTCTTCTTTTGAGAAGGGTCTGTTCATATCCTTCGCCCACTTTTTGATGGGGTTGTTTTTTTCTTGTAAATTTGTTTGGACATTTCCAGTGAAGAGCTTACTTCCTCACCAGCTCACCCATTCTATTATTGCACAGGTCTGTTTGTTAGAAGGTCCTTTCCTATATGGCACTGAAATACCACTCTTGAAACTTCCAACTATTGACCCAACTTTTGACCTGTGATCTTCAAATTAAAAGTTGAATCCCTCTTCCTTATGATAGCACGTTTTACAATTGAATTAATGCTACCGTGTGCTCCCTGGATATACTCTTCTTCTAGCAAAAATCCCAAATTCCTTCAGTCATTTTTTATCTGGCATTGCTAATTGGATAATGTCCAAAATAACCACACTCCTACATTTAGGACCCTCTGTGATATGACTCCAGCCTCCTCTTATGACATCATCTCTCATCTTCTACTTTTGCCATGCACTCCAGACAAAAACTTGCCTTTTCTCATCTTTGTTTACATCCTGTTCTTTTCCTGGGATACCCCTCTCATCTCTTCCTGCTAAAATCATTTCCATCAAAAGACAAGGGCTGATGATACATACCAAACTGTTACAGTAGTTACTTTGGGGGATGGAATGGGATGGGTGAAGGGGAATACTGATATCTTACTTTATATATTTTTTAAAAGGCAGTACAATTGTTGATGCTCTTATTTTTTATGCTGGTCAATGTATTTCCCAAATATATTAAAATTAACTTAAAAAATCAACAACAAATACTAGCTCTCAGTTGCAATTCATTTCAAAAGCTGTAGGGCCCTGGAAGCCTTCTTTGATTCTTCCCTCTGGAGTGAATTTCCTTACTCTGACACCCAAAGCATCTGGGGAGTGACCTTCTTATTGCTGTCATCATGCTACATTTTCATCGTAGGTACTGTGTGCAAGCCTTACCTTTCTAGCAGGCTGCAAGCTCCTGGAGACCAGAGATTGTCTTACTTATTGTGGAAGCCCCTGCCTTATGTGCTGCATAGCAGGAGCTCCACACATTTTTATTGAAAGAGTGAGTCGGTGAGTTCACATTATAATTTTTTTATGCTCCTTCAAACATGCTCCTCTATACTTCTTTTTTTTTTTTTTTTTTTTTTTTTTTTTTTTGAGACGGAGTCTCGCTCTGTCACCCAGGCTGGAGTGCAGTGGCACAATCTCGGCTCACTGCAAGCTCCGCCTCCCGGGTTCATGCCATTCTCCTGCCTCAGCCTCTCCGAGTAGCTGGGACTACAGGCACCCGCCACCACGCCCGGCTAATTTTTTGTATTTTTAGTAGAGACGGGGTTTCACCATGGTCTCGATCTCCTGACCTCGTGATCCGCCCGCCTCGGCCTCCCAAAGTGCTGGGATTACAAGCGTGAGCCACCGCGCCCGGCCTATACTTCTTTAAATTAAGGAGAGAGAGAATTCTGGGCACTCCAGCCTGTGGTGAGCCATTCCCATAGATCACTCGGCCTCTCCGGAGGCACAGGACTTCTCTCCGCAGCCTCGTCTGCTTCAGTGTCTGGGTGTGTGAGCTCACCAAGACTCTCAGAAACCCTGAAGAGGGTGAAGGACTCTGGAGGTGGGGTTGGGGCAGTGGAGAGGAGATGGGCTGAGTCAGGGCCCAAGAAAGTGAACATGTCTCCATCACAGAAGAATATGGAACCCATGACACCTGAGAGTGAGCAGAGGGGAGAGGCAGGATGCACGGGGTGTGGAAGGCAGGGCCTGATGTCCAGCTCTGTGAGGCAGAACAAGCTGCACCCCGGATGTGAGGAGCTGGTCCCCACAAGTGTTGGAAAGTGCCAGTCCTGCTCCTATGGTGCTGCAGCCAATAGCAAGACAAGGATCTCTGTCTCTGCTGAATCTGAGGCTGTTCCCTGCCTGAGGTGGAGACATGTTCTCTGTCTCTGTTTCTCTTTCTTACACACACACATCCCAACACACACACCCCTCTACCCCACCACACATACCCCACACCCTTTTGCTTCCTCCTTCCCTGGCTGGGCAGGATGGAACCATCTCACACAGCTCCTTGCAGCAAGAATAGACTAGGGCCAAAGGAGAACCACCCCCCAATCCCCTGATTCTTGAAGATGCCCCCAGTTACAAGGACGAAAAACATGGGTCCTTGACCATCACTTGTTTCCAAGTCTGTTACTTCATCACCACTGGCGTGTGGGCAGAAGATTAACTGACGTTGATCTACAAAGTGAACAAGGGAGGGACACCTTGCATACAGTCACAGGCAGATGTTATGTTTCCCATCTTTTTATTTTACATTTTAGACTTGGGGGCACGTAATAGAGTTGATCATACTCCTCATTTGATGGTGTGTTGTCATCATTGTTGATAATTTACTGAATTCTTGTTTTCCCGAGTTCTTATTTTCCCCATCCCATTTCGGTTCTCCTTTCCCCACTAAAGGCTCTCACTCTTGATGATTTAATGTGTCTTTTAGATGGGGCTCTCTGGAATCAAGTTCTGAGATGGGAGTGACATGCAGATTTATTCATGAGTGCCCTCAGGAGATAAACTTGTAGGGAAATAAGGAAGGCCGGATTGCACTGGAGGGGAAGGGGATCCCTCTGTGGTTGCAGCTGAGCTGAGCCCTTCATCGTTTTTGCAAACTGAAGCAAAGGGGATCAGTGTTTTATATCTTGGAATCAGCCAGTGACCACGGGCCTTTCCCTAGGAGAAGCATAACCTTAGGCGAAGCAGTTCCTTGTGGCCAAGCAATTCCCCTTAGGGACACTCCCTTGCGCCTCAGTGCAAATATTCCCAGCAGCCAAGGATTCAGGTGGATGGGCCTGAAGCGGGGCTGTGGGTGAGCACCACCTCATCCACTGTAATGTATGTCCTTCTGATCCACCTTCTTTAAGTTTATTCTTGAGATATGTATACTGCTGCTTTGTGTCTTAAAAAAAATTACATAACTGGTATCGTGCTATAAATTTATTCTTTCTCCCCCTTCCTCCCAACTCTGATTTGGAGCCCTATCCACGTTGCTGTACATGGATCTATCACATTCCTTCACACCACTGCACAGTGTTTCATCATTTCTGTTTACTGCAATTCACCCTTCCATTCCCCTGGTGAAGAGCACCCAGGTTGCCACCAATACTTTGCTACCACCATCGGTGAGGGATGAACATTTTTGTGCTTCTGTGCCGGTTTCTCCAGGGCATATAAACCCACCAAGAGGCAATGCTGGGTCATAGGCTATCTGCATTTCTCCTTCCACTACGTTCTACCAAACGGTGCTCCTAAATAACTGCTCCAGCGTTCACCTTCATCAGCTGTTCCTGGTGAACATCTTTGCTAGCACTTGGCATTATCAGGCTTTCTAATGTTTACTAATTTGTTAGATGTAAAGTGGGATCTTATTTTTGTTTTGTGTTCTTCATATTACTTGTGAAATTAAGCATCACTTCAAATACTTATTAGGCTTTAAGACTTCCCTTTCTATGAACTACCTAATCATATACTTTGCCCATTTTTCAATTGTTTCCTGTCCTTTTTTTTTTCTAATTTGTTGGGATTCCCTGAACAATTGTTAGTTGCAAATGTCTTCTTCCAGGCATTACCCATCTGTTAACTCTGTTGATGGTGTACTTCACTGAACAGAAATCCTTAATTTGGGTGTAAAATTCATCCATTTTTCTCTTTATGGTTTTGCTTTTGGATCTTGTTTAAAAAATCTTTTCCTGCTTCAAGGTCACAATATACTATCATATATTTTCTTCTATTAGTTTATGGCTTTGCCTTTCATATTTAGGTATTGAATCCATATAAGGTTTATTTTCATATCCAGTAATAAGATAGATATTCAAATTTATTTCATCACTTATAAAATACTTCATCTTTTCACCCTTTGATTTGTGATGCCAGATTCACGATATGCCAGGTTTTCATGCACACCTAAGTCTATCTGGACTTGCACATTGTACCAGCCCGTTTATCTGTTCTGTGCCTACCACACTCTTTCAATAACTCTGTTCTTGTGATATTTCTTAGTGTCTGGTATAGTCTGATCCTTCTTTTTGCTCTTCTTCTTTTTTTTTTTTTTAAAAAAAACACCTTAGCATTAATTGACTTGTATTCTTCATCACCAATTTTTAAATGATTGTCAAATTCATCCCCCTCTACACAGTCTACTGGGATTCTTATTGGAATGAATTAAATTTACAGGCTATTTTGGGGGAATTGGCATTGTATAAAGTCATCCCTTTCATAATTATGAAAGATTCTTTCATTTATTCAGGTTTTCTTTTATGTTCGCTAATAGGGTTTAAAATCTTTCTCCATAAAAAGTTATATATATTATTTGTTAGAGTACTTCTCATATGCTTTACAATTTTGTTGCTATTGTAAATGATAATATTTTACATTGAATCTTTAATTTGTCTTTACTTGTGAAAAAGGATTGTATTTCATTCTCTATTGGTAAGATAGTTTGATATTTCATGCACTAGGCTGTAGAATACCAAAATAACCCAATAGTTGAGCAGCCTCTTACCTTTTGATGTCAAAAAACCAACTACTCTGAAATTGCTGCTGCAGTCTGGGAATAACAAGTGTCTGAATTGCCTCCTAAGATGTCACTAATTTATATTTCCATGCTATTTTTTCAAAACATGCTTACTTGGCACCAATGCACACCCCAGTCCTCTGTACTTCTGCTTCCACTCCTTCAGAGAACTCAGCCCCTGAAACGTCTGATTGAATTGTGCCTGCCTGAGCTTTACTTAAGTGGGTCCAACCTTGAATGCAAAACTGCTGATTAGAAAGTTGGGCCAGGCCAGAGCAGGAAAAACTGACAAGTGTCTTCCCCATTAAGTGATATCATTTCTGTCTCATTTCTCAAACTAACTCAGAAGGGGGTCCTGGGAGTGCAATGGCGTGATCTCAGCTCACTGTAACCTCCACCTTCGGGGTTCAAGTGATTTTCCTGCCTCAGCCTCTTGAGTAGCTGGGACTATAGGCACTGGCCACCACGCTTGGCTAATTTTTGTATTTTTAGTAGAGATGGGGTTTTGTCATGTTGGCCAAGCTGGTCTCAAACACCTGGCCTCAAATGATCCACCTGCTTCAGCCTCCCAAAGTGCTGGGATTACAGATGTGAGCCACCATGACAGGCCTATAATCCCTGTTTTCAAGTTGGCAATGAGTAAGTCACAGCCTTGCCCACACTAGCTAGTGAATTATGTGAGGATTAGGCCTCTGAGCATTCGGACCTTCTGGCTGAGTGCTTCCAGCCTCCCATTGTTTCTCATATTTGATTAACGTTCACATCGTTTTTAAAAGAGGAAGAATATTTCCCCAGACATCTAATATTGACTTACGTTATTTATATCATAGTGTAACCTAAAAAGTACAAACCAAAAATAGGTATAACTTCCCAATGTTTGTAGCTCCATTATAACTAAGAATTAATTGAATACTAACAAAATTCTAAAGCAAAAAAATATTAAGTTAACAATATTAGTCCAATTTGAACCAGTTGTCTTCCTGAAACGCAAGCATTGCTGTGGACAGGCCCGTGGCCATGACTGCTCTGTGGCAGGCCGTGCCTCCGTGGACTCGCCATTCTTCTCTAGTCCAACTCCTGCAGAACCGTCGTTTCCCTAACACACCATGACACTGGTGGGCCTGCCCTTGCCACAAACACATCACTGAAGGGGTGAAGCTGCCTCTGTCTTTTGCCCTTTCAAAGTTCATTCCTTCCTAAGGAAAAGGCAATTAGCAATTCTTATTAAACCTGGCTTTCCTTCATGAACCGTGGTGGAACTTTGCATCATGGGACAGAATTAATCATTTCTAGATTTGGGGTCTTTTTTAAAAAAGTGATCAGATGTTCCTCTTTGGGCAGGGGGTGTAAAGGGGGAAGATAAATACTGAAGAATTCAATTTTGCTGTGTGAAGGCCTCGTCTCTGACAAGCAGTTAATCTATTTGTTGATACTGTGAGAGGAGAGGCTCCAGCAGGGAGAAAATTAAAAAACGCTCAGCGCCAGTTGCTACTCTGATGAATCTCATCCAATTATTTAACAGGACACTGCTTGCTGGGTGTACCTTTTTTTATTGTTTTAATTTTATTTTGTTCTCTATGTCATATCATTATAAAAGTTTTCTGGATTAAGAAATCTTTCAGTCTACCCTTTTTCATTAGGCCACCATTGATTTTTTTGCTTCTGTGTTCATAACTGAGTTTGAAATTAATGTAGGATTATTATTGATTTATGTATTTATTTATTTTCTTTCCTCTTGGAATGTAGCATGTTAGGGGCTGGATTCTGAATAGAATTTGAAAGATCATCCTCTGCAGGAGGAGAGTTTTAGGTTAGGGAAGGATTGTTTAGAGTTGTGTGAACTGGGAAGAACTGGAGAAGAGTGTTAGCTACACTCCTCAGAAGGACCGAGGCAAGCTGCTCTCCCCGGGGAGAAAATTCTTATTGGTTTGGTTTAGGCCTCGCTAGCCTCGGAGACTCCCGTGGATGTAGAAAAAAGGCAGTTTTTCCCTCTGGGGGAGTCGCTGTGATCTTGTCGGATTCCGGTTCACTCCTAAAGGCACTGGCAGAGATAAAGTTTTGGCCAAGCTCCCCACGGCCCAGGGTGCCTGCAAATGATGCTGCTCTCCTAACCCCAGCTACGGCTGGGACACACTGATCGGAAACGGGCATGGGTAAAGCTCCATGGTATGTTGTAAGACTCCAACCTCTGAGGTCCATAAGGGTTCCCTGGCCTCACCCAGTTTGTGACATAAGCCTTGTGGTCATCACTCCAATCCCTTGGACCCAGGGATAGGGATGCCAGACAAAATACATGCTAGCCAGTCAAACTTGAATTTCAGATAAATGATGAATGATTTTTAAAATGTTAACATAGTGTATCCCAAAGATTGCAAGAGACAGATGTATGGCTCTGTTCCTCTCCACCCTGCTCTGCACACACACTCAAAGTCAGAGGCTTGCCCCCTGCTCCGTTTTCCCTTGAAGCCGCTAACCTTCAGCAGCCTTGATTCCTTCCTCCTTCAGTCTCCTTGCCTCCAGCCGGGAAGCCAGGCTCCCCCTGCTCAGCACTGCTGCTGATGCTTACAGGCTAGGGGAAGGGTCCACGTGGAGACCCTGGCCTCAGGCCCCCCGCCGCACCCCGCTGCTCATACTTACAGTCCAGGGGAAGGGTCCACGTGGAGGCTCTGGCCTCAGGCCCCCCGCCGCACCCCGCTGCTCATACTTACAGTCCAGGGGAAGGGTCCACGTGGAGGCCCTGGCCTCAGGCCCCCTGCCCCACTCCAGTTCTTGGCCCCAGCGCTGTTCTGTGTTTGAGGAGCCTGTGGGCCTTGGTCTTAGATCTTTCCACACTCCACCCCCACCTTCACCCAGACAGCTGTCCCTTGGCCTGCCTGCGCACCTGCCATGTGGTCTGGAACAGGGAGGGTGTTCCTGGAGAAGAGCTTTTGTGGGCTCTCTGAAAAGCACAGAGTCAGGCAGAGACCCAGCGTGGGTCCCAGTACTGCAGCCCCTACTGCAGTCCTGGAGAGCCTGTGTGGCCATTCTTTTGGCCAGTGGCCACTGCTTCTGGATTTCTTCATTCTCCTTCAGAGGGTCCTGTGAAGACCAAGGCATCAGCTGGTTTACCCTCACTGCTGCGTCCCTCCTTTCGCCCTCCTTCCCCACCTCAGCTACCACTTCCCTTCCTCTATCTGGGACAGGATGTAGGGTTTCCATTCCCTTGAACACACAGGTCACTGGGGCGGAGGGGAAGTCACCAAATTTAATTTAACAAAATCTTCACAACCCAACAGTTTCAGTTTAGTGTGTTCTTAAGGCGACAGAGAAACAGATAGAAGGGAGAAACGAGCGTGGGGAGAGCCATTGTTATTTCGGAAAGAATTCAACCAGTTTTCACTCCCTTCCCCCTCCCTCCTGCTTTGGGCAGAATTCAGCTAGTTATTTTCCAATCCGGTTGTGTGTATAGACACACCACAGTTTCTTTGATCCCCGCCTTTCCTCCTAATAGACAAATTGCTGCCAAAGCTTCCAGCTTCTTTCTCCATGGTGACCAAGCCCCTCATTTCCATTTAATCTCAGCCTCCACCTCCCCTGTACCCCACCCCCTCCTTCATGTGGAGCTGGTTATTTCCTTTCTCTTCTCTCATTTCTCTCCCCTTCCCCCAGCAGTTCACAATCCTCTTCAAAGTTTCAGGAGTAAATATCAACGTGTCATTGTTCTTTCCTTTCTCCCCGACCTGCCTCTTTCTACTCTCTACCTCTTTTCTCTGGTGGCTCCCAAATCTTTGCTCTTCAAACACATTCCTCAAAGTTCCCCCTCAAACTCCCTTTCCTGCTCCAGTCTCTGGCCTAAGAGATGTGAAGATGCAGAGGAGGGAGGCAGGAGGGACGGGCCTCCCACTTCCCTACTTCCTTCCAGCAGACCCTTGAAGAAAAGAGGTGGAAGGAACTGGGAATGGGAAGAGTTGGGTTCTTGCCAAGGGGCCCTCCCTCCCTTCCCTCCCTTCCCTCCTCTGTCTCCAGGCTCTGCCTGCACTCGGGTTCACGCGGGAGAAGATGAATCTGCAGCACCAGCCCCTGCCCGTCTCCCACAGCCAGGGTGGCCAAGCCATCAGGGCTCTGTGGGACAATCCTCGGCATCTGCTGCTGCTGCTGCTGCTGCTGGAACCTTCTCAGGGTGTCCTCTGCTGGCAGGCAGGCTTCGCATACAGGTGAGCAGAACTCACCACCAGTGAGAAAGCTGGCCGTCTCATACCTTGGCTAGTTTGTGAAACCCGACTCATTCCACCAATGTCGCCTCATGGACTGGCTTTGGAAATTCCATTAATAGCTCCCCTCTGGCCTTGAAGCCTTGCTACCCTCATCCATCAATGACCATTTCACAACTGGGGAATGACATCTGTCCATGTACTCACTTTTTATGGTCCGGTCCTTTACAGCCTACACACATTTTCCCCAAAGATCTCTTACTCGGTCCTCATGATAATGAAATTCCAACTGTGCAGAGGGAAACTGAAGCCTGCAGAAATTAAATATATTACCCAAATATCTGAAAAAAGAAGTAATCGGTGGAGCTAGGACAAGAACCCAACTCATCCCATTCCTTGTTCCTTCCGCCTCCTTTCTTCAGGGGTCTGCTGGAAGGAAGTAGGGAAGTGGGAGGCTGCACACTCCGGCACAAGGCAAAGGGGTTAACAGGAGTGCGTTGACTTTTGTCCTTCTGCCAAGTCCCCTCACATCCAATTTACATTGTTACACAATGCCGATTTGTACCATTCTTGTTAATGTTTCTTTATAGATGTTTTAGTTATGTCTGTCCCATATGTGCATCTGACTTTTTTCGTAGACTCTGAGCTAGCTCCTTGCTGCACAACTACCCCGGGAATCAGAACAGTTTTCCGCATGCAGCTCTTTGCTGAGAGTGACTTAGGGCCCCTCTAGGGGCATGAGAAAACGATTTGATACCGTCAACACTGGGGCAGGTAGAAACCCAACTTATCCCAGCTTTTCCATCTTCCTGCCAGGCCCCGGCCAGGCTTCCCAGCCTCCTCGTTAGCCTCTGTGAGAAATTAAAGCCCCAATAATCAAATCAACCCTTGTAAATGCTCTAAAAGCCGCTCCAGAGCACCAAGGAGCCAGCAAACCCCAGGCCCAAATCCATGTCAAATTTCATAGATATAATTTAAGCAGGGATCAAAACCCACACTAACCTAGTAACTAAAGCTGCTCAAAATGCACTTTATAGTCCATCTGCCTCTCTGCTTCAGGGAGTCTGTATTAAATTTATTGCAAAGTAAAACAAATAAACCCAGGCAAAGGCAAGATGGAAATCTGCATACTGTCAGAGAATTAGCAGCCCTCTCGGGTTAGGAAGGCTGCCTCTCAATTTGCATCTCTAAGGAGTTGTGACTGGGCTGGGGGCTGGGATGGTCGGGGCAGGACGGAGACTCGGAGCAGGCCTGCCCCCTGCTGGCTGACTGTAGAACTACAACCCTCTGGCCGCGGTGGTGGGCCCTGCAGGGCTCGCCCCGCCAGCTTTTGAAAGACGATCTGCAGCTGAAATAAATGTTGAAAAGGTGTGGAATTGGAAGAGCAGGTAGTAGAGAGAGGGGAGGGAAGGGCTCTGTGGGGAAGAGATCCTCATTTCTAAACGTTAGGCTTGAGGAAGGAAGGCGGGAACTTGAAGTGGGTGGATATAGAGATTCAGAGCTGTCTTTTCAGTTGCAGGAACAGGAGACTGCGGTGCATTTCTTGACTCTTCTTCCCCTTCTTTTCCTTCTCCCTCTCCCTTGCTCTCCATAATCGCAAAACGCAGAAGACTGGAGTGCAGGCGGCAGAGGTTCTTGCGTGGCACTGTTGGCTTTGCTGTGTGACCCTTGGAGAGAGCTGTGCCTGAGACCAGGGTGAGGCCTTGCTTGCAGGGTGGTGCTGGCGGGTTGGCGCCTGTGTGGCTGGAGAGGGGGTGCTTCCTGAAATTCCGCTTCACCCCAGGCCTGGCCCTGCTCAGTCGGCTCACCTGTGGATAGAGAGGGCCTCTGAAGCTCCTTTCAGAGTGAATATCTGAATTCGATGACTCTGGTCCAAGAGCTCAGGCATCAATCACAGACTTTCCAGGGAAGCTCCGAGGATCCCCGATACTCTCCTAGGATATTCCCATCATACCCTCCAGTGGTACCCTCTCTAGAGTGAGGCTTCCCCTGACTTCTTTAGGCAGAGATGGGCTGTCTTCCTTGCACTCCTTTTATAGGTAGGTAGATGGTAGGTAGATAGGTAGACAGATAGATGTAGATATATTGATATAATCACACTGTAATAATTTATTTATGAACCCCATCCCCTAGAATGCAAAGTCCTTGAGCTCCATGGACAAGGGGAAGGAGTAAGGCCTGGTGAGTGTCATGGCCAATCTCAGTATCTACCCGCTCGCCAATTCCTGCTTTTCCCAGCCAGCGCCTGAAACACAGTATGTGTCAAATGAACGAAAGAATGAATGAATAAAGAATAAAGTGGCAGGCCGGGCGCGGTGGCTTACGCCTGTAATCCCAGCACTTTCGGAGGCTGAGGCGGGTGGATCACGAAGTCAGGAGATCGAGACCATCCTGGCTAACATGGTGAAACCTCGTCTCTACTAAAAACATAAAAATTAGATGGGCGTGGTGGCACGCACCTGTAGTCCCAGCTACTTGGGAGGCTGAGGCAGGAGAATCACTTGAACCTGGGAGGCTGAGGTTGCAGTGAGCCGAGATTGCACCACTGCACTCCAGCCTGGGTGACAGAGTGAGACTCTGTCTCAAAAAATAAATAAAATAAATAAATAAATAAATAAATAAATAAATAAATAAATAAAATAAAGTGGCAGAAAATGATGAAGGTTTGGCTGCACAGTTGACCTAGAAACCTGGCTTTGCCCTTGGCTTCCTATTGTATCCCTTATTCTTCGATTACCCCCATGATAGTCCTAGCTTGTGTACCTCCTAAGTGGTCCTCAAACTCATCTGCTTCTCCTCCTTTCCCTCCAGAGGCAGCCCCGCTAAGTGTGAACAGCAGAGAACATGGGATCAGGAAGACCTCAGTTCTTGTCCTGGCACCCATGCTTAACCTAGCCAGGGGAACCTAGCCAAGCCTCAGTTTCCATCTTTTTTTTTTTTTTTGGACAGCACAGCATAGTGGTTAAGAGCATAGACACCCAAGCTAGACTGCCCGGGGTTTTTTTTGTTGTTGTTGTTGTTGTTGTTGTTGTTGTTTTTTGAGACAGGGTCTCCCTCTGTCACCCAGGCTGGAGTGCCGTGGTGCAATCTTGGCTCACTGCAACCTCCACCTTCTGGGTTCAAGCGATTCTCCTGCCTTAGCCTCCCAAGTAACTGGGACTACAGGCGTCCACCACCACACCTGGCTAGTTTTTTGTATTTTGATAGAGACAAAGTTTCACCATGTTTCCCAGGATGGTCTCGAACTTCTGAGATCAGGCAGTCTTGGCCACTCAAAGTGCTGGGATCACAGGTGTGTGCCACTGCCCCCAGCCGACTGCCTGGGTTTTAATCCTGCCTCCTCTGTTTGTTAGCCAAGCGGCCCTGGGCAAGTGACTGTTTAATCTCTCTGTGCTTCAGTTTCCTCATCTATAAACTAGAATTAATAGAATCGACTTCATAGTGTTGTTGTAAGGATTAAAAGAGCTAACACACATAAAGCCCCTAAAACAATGCCTGGGACATGGTTAGTATTAACTAATGCAATAAACACTAGCAATTATTAATAAAAAGCAAAAGAATTTTATAGAACTGAAGGCGAGCACCAGAAGAGGCAGTCCCAGAAGAGGCTTTGAAAGGTAAGGAGGGAGCTTATGGATGAACAAGCAAAGCCTTTCCACAAGGAACACACGCAGTGATGCTGAGGAATGATGCAGCCAACCAGGTGGCAAGGAAAAGCTCATGACTTCTTGGAACCTGCAGAGCCTAAGTTGGCATTTTTTCCAGCAGAATCAGAAGCATCAATGAGGTGAGTCCGAAGTGTTGAAAGGTGGAGCAGCTTGTTCTCTGGAATCTTCAGGGTGTTTGCTTATGAAATGTCAGCCACGCTGGCTCCCCCAACCTCCTCAGCCTCATTCCACCCCCTCTTCCTCTCACCCTCCAGGCTCCATCCATAAAGAAACGTGTTCAGGTCCTCTGACAGAACTTGCTCCTCTTCCCTCAGGGTTTTCACACGTGTGGGCATCCTGCCCTGAGTACTCTTACCTGTTTGCACCTGTTAGTCCTCCCTCCAGGTCTATATTTGGATGGCAGGTTCTCTGGAAAACCTTCCCTCCCCCTGTAGCCTGGGTGGGGCGGCCCTAATCTGCTCTCCCATAACTGATACAAGGGTAAGCCCTTCCCTGCTTACCCTTGTATCAGTCAGCTCCAGCTGTGTAGCAAAATACCACAGACTGCGGGGCTTAAACAACAGACATTTATTTTCTCACAGTTCTGGAGGCTGGATGTTCAAGATCAAGGTGCTAGCAAGGTTGGTTTCCAGAGAACCCTCTCTATTTGGCTTGTAGGTGGCTGCCTTCTCCCTATGCCCTCCCATGATCTCTTTGTGCACAGTTTGGGAGAATGAGGAGGAGGGAATCTCTGTTTTTTCTCTTTTTATAAGGACACCAGTCCTATTGGATTAGGGCCCCACCCTTGTGACTTTTTTAACCTTAATTACTTCCTTAAAGACCCTATCTCTGTGGGGCATGGTGGCTCATGCCTGTAATCCTAGCACTTTGGGAGGCTGAGGCAGGCAGATCACTGGAGGTCAGGAGTTTGAGACCAGGCTGGCCAACTTGGTGAAACCCCATCTCTACTAAAAACACAAAATTAGCCGGGTGTGGTGGCAGATGCCTGTAATCCCAGTTACCTGGGAGGCTGAGACAGGAGAGTCACTTGAACCAGGGAGGTGGAGGTTGCAGTGGGCTGAGATCACACCATTGCACTCCAGCCTGGGCAACAAGAGTGAAACTCCATCAAAAAAAAAAAAAAAAAAAAAAGAAGCCTTATCTCTAAATACAGTCATATTAGTGGTTAAGGTTTCAACATACTAATTTGGGGGGGGATGCAATTCAATCCATAACACCCCATTAGAAGATAAATTCCATGAGGGTAGGGCCTTGTCTATGGCTATGTGTTCCCCAGCACTGAGGCCTCACCCTGTCTCCTCGTGATTCTCTAATTTCTACAGAGCCTGCTCATAGCAAGGGTGCAATAAATATCTGTTGGGTGAATGAATGAATGAGTCAGTTACTTGTGATGACAGCAGGAGTTTGGGAAACATAAGAACTTATAATCTAGTTTTAGGTTGTCTTTTTACAGAAGAGGAAACTGAGGCATGAGGATCCTTGCTAGTTTGTGGCAGAATGATAGCTGGCAGTCAGATTCTCTGTCCCCCCGCTACTCTGAGTCCATGCTTTTTTCATCTGGACCAAGAATTGTCAGATAGCTGTATAAAACTGCCGGTTAAAAAAAAAAAAAAAAAAAAAACCTTGTCCAGAGTTTCCTTAGACAAAAAAGTCTTTGGGCTGGGTGTGGTGGCTCATGCCTGTAATCCCAGCACTTTGGGAGGCTGAGGTGGGAGGATCACTGAGGTCAGGAGTTCGAGACCAGCCTGGCCAACATGGTGAAACCCCGTCTCTACTAAAAATACAAAAATTTGCCGGGTGTGGTGGCGGGCACCTGTAATTCCAGCTACTGGGGAGGCTGAGGCAGGAGAATCACTTGAACCCGGGAGGCAGAGGTTGCAGTGAGCCAAGATCGTGCCATTGCACTCCAGCCTGGGTGACAGTGAGACTCCATCTCAAAAAAAAAAAAAAGGAAAAAGAGAAAGAAAAAAGAAAGAAAAGTCTTCGGTTTTTCATTGACAAGCAAATCAAATGAAACTCTCTCTGAGGGTCTCCTCTCATCCTAGCAACTTAGTCTGCTAGGACTAAGCAATCTGTTAAGGCACTTGAAATGTGTGTCCTCCTTCCCCTCTTGTTAGAGGCCTGGAATTTGGTCTGGGCGAGGGCAGGGATTTCCTTGCCACAGGCTTTGATTCTGAGCCTGACTACCCAGGTGTGCGGCTCTTTAGATTCCTGCCTCTCTGCTAATGGGTTTTGTTAACTGTTTGTCATTTGCTTATGCAAATCTACCTCTTTCTGCATTAAAATGAACCCAATTACAAAGTGAAATTTCACAATTAAACCACTTAGTGAAGGACATTAAGCGACCAGAAGGAATTGATTTGTAAAAACTTCAGCGATAATTACCAAATGTCTCTGAAATGTGACTAAGTTCTAGGTTTTTCTTTAAACAAACACACATACTTGCACATTTTCATATATGTACTGCACAGACACTTGCACATATTTTCACACACCTGGTTTCCATCTTCTCACTATGGGACTTGTTCTTGCTCCTTCTCTGGGTCTAAATTTTCCCCAAATAGAGGAAATTCCACCAGCCATCAGATCATGTCTGCAAAGTTCTTGGAAACCTTCCAAAAGAAATGGCCACTGGGCCGAGGAAGCTGGGGTGGGCAGGAAAATAGAAGAAGGCATAGTGGTTTTAATAAAGTCTCTTGGCCACCTTGGTGATTGATTGATATATTTTGGCATTTGCTTCCCTGCTCTGCTGTAATCGATAGCACTTGTAGGCCGAGGAGCAGGAAAGGGTGGGAATATGGGATGGGGGCAGTATTGATTGATCTTTACAGGAAAGAGCCTTGCCTGGTGATTGCAGTGCTGTGGCCACAAGAAACAGGACCTTGTGGAATCAGGGAAAGGTGACTTTCCTTATACCCCCTCCTTCCCCTGCCAGGCAGGATGGCATGGCATCCAGAAACTTGGAGATGGATAAGGATACATCGGCGTCCACCTAAAAAAAATGAGCCATGCTGGTGTTTGGGAGAGCCAAAGTCACACTCACCTCTCCCCTTGCACCCTCAGTTAGAGTGCAGAAATCGTAGTCTCCGGGGCTGCTGCAGGACAGGGTGGGAAGAGTCTTTAAGGGTGAAGAGGTGATGAAATGCTTAAGGGTTCCAGGTTACATCTATATCCAGGAATGACTCCAATTCACTTGGCAGCATGCTGCTGCTCAGGCCGTATAATGTAGAGGTGACTTCAGCACAGACTCTGGAGCCAGCTTGCCTGCATTCAAAGCCGGCCCTCCACTTACTGTGCGACGTTAGATGGGTTAACTCACCTTCCTTGTACCTGGATTCTCCCATCAGTAAAATGGAGATGACAACAATACCTATTTCCTAGGGTTGCTGTGATAGTGATGAGAGTTAATGCATGTAAAGGACTTGGAAGGACCCTGGCATAAAGGAAATGCTATGTATTAATACATGTTGCTATTATTATCTGATGGTGGTGAACACCCAGGCTGGCATCCATGATTTATGGGTGGAAACTTAAAGGCACAAGTTTCTCTAATCAAACAGGGTCATCACAGCCTTTGCCTTCTGGTGCTGAGAACACAAGGCTCAGGACTTGGCATCTGCTAAATAATTCTCTTAGTACGTCAGCCTATTAGCTACAGGATTTCTCAACCCTTTTAGATTAATACTTTTTCCTAAAAGCTTTCAAAAATAGCAGAAAAATAGGAATAATTTGGATTGGGAATGATAGTTTCAGTGTCAAGATGCACAATTAAGACAGATATTCATTCATTTAACAAGCACCAAACTCCTGCTAAGTTTCAACTGATGTGATGGTTTCCATCCGTGAACCTGAACTTCGTGCAGATACATTCAGATATGTAATCACAACCCTCTGCAACGTCATAAGTAGTTTTCACGTAACTGGAGATCCCTCTGTCAGAGCAACATGCTCAAAATGGAAAACGGTTTAAGGAACATTTGCCACATAACATTTTTGTTGAAAACATATTCGTTTTTGAAGTATAGTTGTATTTTCTTCTATTGACACAGGTGAATGTTTTGTTTTTAGAAATTCATTTTAGCACATGAAGTGACTTTGGGGCTTATTTTCTTTCTAATCATAGAGCTGGATGCCGTGACTAATGGCAGCTGGCAGATTGGCAAGTGAGTACCAAGGGACCCAGGTTGACGGGTTCCACGACACGCTCCTAAGAAGTGAGAACTGGAAGGAGCCCCAGGGATTATTGAGGTCATCCCTTTCATTTGAAAGCTGAGCCCAGGGTGGTGGAATGGCTTTTCACAGCTGAATTGGAACCCGGGCCTCTTGATTCCGAGCATGGTGTTATTTCCCATGCTGTGAGCCTGTTGTTGATGCCTCCCGGCTGCGCAGCGGGCCGTTTGCCTTCTTCAAATCACCTTCTGACCTTAGGTTTCTGTATCAGGCTAAGTTATTACCTGATAATCAGTTCAAGTCTATGAAGATGCTCTGAGTACTTGACTTGGTGCCAAGCATTGTGTTAGGGCCAGTATATCAAAATAAGATGTGGAACCTACCAAGGAGACTCTAATAGACGGTATTAGTGTGCCCAATTATTTGCTGCCTTGCCCTGTGAAAGGCTTCTACTGATGTCAGACCTGGTCATGTGGCTTGCTTTGGCCAATGAAATTTGAGCAGAAGCTTTCTCCTCAAAGCCTGAGCAGGAGGTTTCAGGGACATTTTGTGGTCCCACTGCATTTTCTCTTTTTTATCTTCTAGAAGAGTGGCATGTCCAGAATAGGGCCAGGCCTCTCTAGCTGGGTCCCACAATGAAGAGAAGACATGGAATGCCATTGCCACAGCCGACGTGTAACATAATGAGAGAGAAACCTTTGCATGGTGAGCCGCTGTGATTTTATGGTTGTTTATCCCGCAGCATAACCAGCATAAGCTGATGGCCACGGAGAGAATCACAAATCAGTTGGAGAGACGGTTTATTTACATCCGAAACACAGGGTGATGGATGCTTTGCTAGATGCATCCACAGAAGATTCAAAAATAGATGAAAAGAGGGAATAACTCTCTCTTTGGGAAGGAGGGATCAGGAAAGGCTTTCTAGGAGAGGAGATAGGTTGGAGGTGTTTAAAGGTTGAAGAGATGTCCACCACATTAGGTGATGAGAGCTTTATTTATTGAAGCACTCTCATCAGAGAGACCAACATGCACAGACATGAAATATCACAGCATATTTGATAATTGCCTGTACCCTCCACAGCTGTAGGCCAGGGTCAGGTTTCTTTATCTTTGTAGCCTACTGGCCTCCAACCACTGTGTCGTGTCCCCAAGGGGTATCTGCAGAAACACGGATAAAGACGCGTTGTTTATTTTGGTCAGAGCTTTGACCACAAATCCTCATCTGATCCCACACCCTGAAAAGCTGAGCTGGGATGTATGCAAGTCATGTGGACTCTTTTATAAAAGTTTAATTTTTATTTATCAAAGAATATATATACATAGTTAGGAAATCAACAGTGGCCTTGCCTTACCTCTCCACGCTCCCAAGTCCTGCCCCAAGGCAGTCACCATCAACTCTTACATCTCATTTCTTTTTTATGCATATCACTGTGTTTCTAAATAATATGCTTATATTGTTACTGCTTAATTGACCAATTTTAGGAATTATGTATTGATTTACTGCCATGTAGAGAACTTAATTCTCTCATGGTGTTGTCTCCCAACTCCATCCTTGTTCTTCCCCTCCTCCTATCTCGTCAACATAAACTTAGTTTTTAGTTCAATCACTATTTGATGTTTCTATGCTAATGACTATGCAAATATAATTTGCTACCAAGTCAAGTAGTACAATGTGACCTTGTGTCCTTTTTCGTACAATCCATTGTTTTTCCTGGAATTTACTTTCTATGCATTCAAGCTCATCTGTTTTACTTTTTCCTCCTATAGTAATCCCTCCAAGAACCTTGTGTTTTTCTGTTTCAATCTGGATTAGCTGCTTTATAGGAATGCTGTTTAACTGTCATCCAGAGGCTTCAATTTACCATCATTTTGAATTTTTCCTTTATTGTCTTCCTGTGGTAAATACCCTATTTCCTGAATTCCATGTGTTCTATGTTGCCCTATAGTCTAACTTTATTAAACCCCATCCTCCAATAACTTCCTAAGATAGGGTGCCTAGGAGGTCATTTTCTTGAGTCATTGAATATCTGAAAATATCTCTAGACTACTGTGATATGTGACTGATTATTTGGGTATCGAATTTTAGATTAAAGAACAGTTTCTTTCAGAATGTGAAAAGCATTTCTCTGATATCTTTTAACATCTGAGGTCGCTCTTTTTGAAAGTTTGATTTTTTTTTTTTTTTTTTTTTTTGAGATGGAGTCTCGCTGTGTCACCCAGGCTGGAATGCAGTGGCGCAATCTCAGCTTACTGCAAGCTCTGCCTCCCGGGTTCACGCCATTCTCTTGCCTCAGTCTCCTGAGTAGCTGGGACTACAGGCGCCCACCACCACGCCCGGCTAATTTTTTGTATTCTTTAGTAGAGATGGAGTTTCACCATGTTAGCCAGGATGGTCTCAATCTCCTGACCTCGTAATCCACCTGCCTCGGCCTCCCAAAGTGCTGGGATTACAGGCATAAGCCACAGCGCCCAGCCAAAATTTGATGTTTTTATGCTTGTTTCTTTTACCTGTGTTTTAGGACTTTTAAAATGCTTTATGTTCTAAAATGTCATGATAATGAAGGTGGTGGGCATTGGTATATATCTTTCCTATTCTTTGTGCTGGGCTCATTAGGAGACTAATGTCTTTTTTTTCTCTCTTATTATCCAGCTCTACCGTTTTGTTTCACTCTTTGAAATATTTCTTCAACTTTATCTTCTAAATCTTATATTCAATTTTTGAAAAATTTTTAGTTATATTTTTAATTTCAAAGAGGCTTTTAAAATTAAAATTTTCTCTTTTCATTGTAATCTCTTCTTGTTTTGTGAATACATCCTTTCCTCTTTTTGAGAGTGTTTTTGAAGCATTACTGCTCTTTTGAAAGTTTCTTTTATTCCTTGCAAGAGCTCTATTGCTCCATTCCTTCTCCTTTTTTTTTTCTGTTTCAGTTTCCCTTTTCCATGTTTGCAAATTTCTTTAAATATCTGGCGATCCTCTGTTGTTCATATTTGAGAAAGAGGCACTAAAAGTTGATTTGGGGAGCTTGGGATGTAACTGGGCAGTTTGTTGACCAGTGGGCTTCCTGTAGGTTATTGGGTCACAAGCCAACCTTTTTATTGAGGTGCCTTCAATACCAGTAACTGCAGTTCCCTCTGGGGCTGTTCAACCCTTGCAATCTACTGGCTAAGGTTGGTGGTGTTGGGGAGTTACTAGCAAGGCTGGGGAAAGGACAGAAGGTCACACAGTTGAGCATGCAGACCTCTCCCTAATTCTTTTCACTTTCCACCATACTTGGTATTCCCAAATCCAGTATTGTTCTTATTCAGTTTTTTAAAGGAAAAAAGTTCATTTTCTGGAGACAGAGGAGACTGGCTGAGTGGCTGTGTGGGGTGCGTGGAGCCCTCTTTTAAAAACCGGCTTCCCACCATTGTCCACTGTCCAGCCAGGAGCCTGACCCCAGGCCACTGCGCTTGGTGCCTCAGAGGGCTCCACCCCTCAGGGTTCTGCAGAGTAGCTCAGCCCCACCACAGGCTCTGGGCTTGTGAATTCTCTCTGTGGAGCCAGTTACCATTCTTCCTTCTTGGTTTTTTTTGTTTGTTTGTTTGTTTGTTTGTTTTTTCAGAAAAACAATGGTGGAACTCTCTCGTCCACTGTTTTTATGTTTATTCTTTCCTCTCCCATTCCTGTTGCCCTTGGTTATTACCTTTGCTGTTTCCAGAGGTTGAGCTGGTAATTCACAGGCTTCTCTGGGATGATAGCCACAATGCCAGAGAAGAAGGTGGGGGGTGATCAGTGCCATTCTGGGTGTCGCAGCACTCTGGGCACTCCTCAGTCCCCCTGGTGGGCTCCTCTTCTTTGAGTTGTCCCTTCAGTATTGGCGTTCCTCAGGCTCCTGCCACATATGGACTCTTGCACCTTTTGCATGAGCTGAAACCTGCTTGGGCCCCTTTCTCTGAGTGCATGTCCTGTTGTTGGCTCCTGAATTAGACAGGAGGAGGCAGAGAAGACAGAGAAAGCAGAGCTGGATGGCACCAGCTGCTCAAGGACTCGGGGCCTCACCTCCTTTGGGCCCCACCTGGTGCTTGTCTGGATTTGGTTTCTATGACCCCAAACAGGAGGGGCTTCCAGTTTGGCCCAATTACACCAGTCTCCTGGGAGGGCAGAGAGGTAGAGAATGCCCCTTTTCCTGGTCCAGTTCTGTTCACTGATTCCAAAATTAATCAGACACTGCTCTTGGTGTTGAAATCATACTTGTGAGCAAAGCAGACTGGATCTTACCTTCATAGAAGTTATAATCTAGTTTCAGAAAAGATAACAATAATGATAAAACAAAAACACTGTACTCCATCATATAGTGGCCCCACTGGGGTCACTCTACCATCTGTGTGTCCTGGTGGTTTTTTTTTTTTTTTTTTTTTGAGACAGGGTGTTTTCCTGTCTCCCAGGCTGGAGTACAGTAGTATGATCATAGCTCACTGCAGCCTCAACCTCACAAGCTCAAGTGATCCTCCTGTCTCAGCCTCTCGAGTAGCTGGGACTACAGATGCACACCAGCATGTTTGGTCAATTAAAAAAACAATTTTTTTGGTAGAGATGGGGCCTTGCTAAGTTGCCCAGGCTGCTCTTGAACTCCTGGCCTCAAGCAATCCTAAAGTGCTGGGATTACAGGCATAAGCCACTGTTCCTGGCCCCATGTGGTTCTCATCCAATGCTTGAGCTCCTATTTCTGAAGACAGGAATGGGAGGAGTAGGGGAAGTCATGGAGGAAGCAGGGAGCTTTTGAGTAGGTGGCCAGAACACACAACACTGTTTGATGCCTCCATGGCATTTCCACCTAGCTGGACGTTCCAGATGAGATCGGGTGCATTCGGAGTGGGATGGCTGTAGACTGGACGTTCCGTTCCTTGTCATTTTGGCAAATTCCATTTATTCCTCGAAACTATTCCATAATCCCTTCCTGTGCAGTCTTCCCTAACCCCCTTCCCTCTCAGCATTAACCCCACACTCTTCTGTACTCCTTCCTTACTTTGTGTAATCAACCGCTCCCTGAGGTAGGCGCTGCTTCAGGTGCTGAAGGTACCCCTTGAGCAGTATGTGGAGAACAAGCCTGAACTTTGGGGCCACACCAGTTCAGGTTGAGTCCCAGCTCCACCACAGGCTAGCTTTGGCCATAAGCAAATGAATTAACCTCTCTGAGCCTCAATCTTCTCATCTGTGAAATAAGAATAGTGGAACCTACGATGAACTGCTATGGTGGTGAAATGACTGCAAAGCGCCCAGTGACAGCACGTAATTGGCACTCGAATGTTGGTTCCCTTTCTTTTCTCCCTTTAAGGAGTTCCCAGTCTGATGAGGGGAGAAAAGTAAACAAGCCAATAAATACAAGAATTTATCATAGATGCTAAAGGTGATAAAGAAACGTGAAATAAGCAATCCTGAATTACAAGCATGGATTTATGAGTCTGCTGCACTAGACCATGAGAGCCTCAAGAGCAGGGCCACATGATTCTGTTCTTTTTAGCCCTGTGCTCCTAGCACCTGGCACAGCCCCTGGCACACAGTAGCTGCTCACTAAATGTCTGAGCAAATGAAATGGGAATGGCTCCTGTTTTACCTGATCACAGTCTGATGGCCAGAGCCTGCCCAGCTGTTCCTACTTCAGAGACGGGAAAAGTATAATTTATCAGCCAGCTGGGATGAGAATCTTCGCTCCTCACTAGAGGCTAATTTTTCCAAACATTCTCATAATTTGGGACATGAGCCCCTACCCCTCTTGTATTGTGGGAATGAGGTACCAGAGATGAGGGGCCACTGGAATCATCCACTGTCCTCTTGTGAGACCAGCCTTTCTTGGTCTCTCTGAGCACCCACACGTGCAGACCTCCAGCAGCTTATCCATCCTATTCAAATGAGTCTGTCTCCCAAGAACCAAACATTTTCTCCCCCTGGCCCTGGCTTGAAATGAAACAACTTAGCCCATAGACACTTTTATGGTCCCTCGCCCTCCATTCCTCTTGTCAAGCTGCGCTGGTGAGAGCCCAGCCCAGGCTATGATTTATACAGCTCTCCCAGGCCCCTGTTGGATTCGGAGTCTGGAACAATAAGACAGGGCTATCCATCACCCCTCTGCTCATGTCTCTCCGGACTCATTGGGAAGCAAGGAGGGGTTGGTGGCAGAGAAGACAGCCTCAGGGGTCCTGCCCAGAGAGCATTTGTCACATTGATGGAATGCACAGGGCGGGGGTTGGGTGGGGACAGTGGAGGCTTTTTATTTCACCCTAAGCCTGCCCTGTGACAGCCAGGATGGAGTGAGCCTGGGACAGGGGTAAGAATACACCTGGGGGTGGGGGTGGGGGTGGGGGTGGGGGTGGGGGTGGGTGCAGGAAGAGAATTAGAGCTCAAAGGCTGATCCCGACTAAGGATGCTGCCGCCACGCCTGCTCCAGCTCAGAATGCAGCAACTGCATGGGCCAACACCAGCTTCCCCCCTCCCTGTGCAGCATAGTCCCCAGCATCAGCAGGCCTGCCACACAGATAGGTGTTCACTCACTGACTACATCCCCTTTCCCCCTTAATCTCTCACCTGGCCTCGGGATCAAAGCCATTCGGAGAAGTCCTTACACACTATGTGACTGTGTGCTTGTGTGTCCCTGTGACTGTGTACCTGTGTGACTCTGTGACTGTGTGGTTGTATGATAATGTGTCAGTGTTTCCATGTGACTTTGTGACTTTGTGTCTGTGTGACTTTGTTACTGTGTGACTGTGTGTCAATGTTTCTGTGTGACCTTATGATTGTGTGTGTGATAATGTGTCAGTGTTTTCATGTAACCTTGTGACTGTGTGACTGTGTCTGTGTTCCGTGTGAATGTGTGTCAGTGTGACTGTGTGTCTGTGTGACCATGTGACCATGTATCAGCATCTCCATGTGACCTCGTGATTGTGTAGTGCTTCTGTATGGCTGTGTGTTTGTGTGACTATTTGTCTGTTTCTGTGTGACCATGTGTCATTGTGACTGTGTGTCTATGTGATTGTGTGACCATGTGATCATGTACCAGTGTTTCCATGTGAACTTGTGACTGTTTCTGTGTGATTGTGTTAGTATGATTGTGTGACTGTGTGCCAGTGTGACTGTGTCCATGTGACCATGTATCAACGTCTCCATGTGACCTTGTCACTGTGTAATGTTTCTGTGTGACTGCGTGTTTGTGAGACTATGTGTCTGTGTTTCTATGTGACCATGTGTCAGTGTGACTGTATGTCTATGTGATTTTGTGACTGCATGATCATGTGTCAGTGTTTCCATGTGAACTTGTGACTGTGTTTCTATGTGATTGTGTGTGACTGCGTCTGTGTGTCAGTGTGAACAGTGTGACTGTGTTTCTATGTGATTGCATGACTGTGTGACCATGTGTCAGTGTCTCCATGTGACCTTGTGACTGACTGTTTCTGTGTGACTGTGTGACTATATGTCTGTTTCTGCATGACCATGTGTCATTGTGACTGTGTGTCTGTGTGATTGTGTGACTGTGTGATCATGTATCAGTGTTTCTATGTGAACTTGTGACTGTATTTCTGTGTGAACATGTGTCAGTGTGACTGTGACTGTGTTTCTGTGAGACCATGTGTCTGTGTGATTGTGTGACTGTGTGACCATGTGTCAGTGTTTCCATGTGAATTTGTGACTGTGTTTTTGTGTGAACACGTGTCAGTGTGACTGTGTGTCTGTGTCCTACCTGTCCGTATGTGATGAGTGCATGCCATGCATGTGTTTGCAGCTGCACACAGGTCCACAGGAGTCCAAGCAATAAGTAAGACCTTTCTGAGAGTCAGGGGTTTACGTTCTTGAGTGGGTGACCCAAGGGAAGCCATGACTTTGGCTTCTGTGAATAATTCAATGCTCTAAGCCTGGGGCTGAAGAGATGCCACCCAGCCAGGAGGAAAGGAACTGGGACCCTGTACATGGTCTTCTGTGCTTTCTGACCTTGCTCACACAAGGCAGAGAGGAGGTTGTTATGTGGTGATTGTAAACAACTTGAAATTGCCATTCTTTCTAGGAGTCCCCACCCTTTGGGTTGGGGAGCCCATCCCAGGAAAAAAAAATTGTGGTGGGAATAGGGCCCAGAGCTGTGAGAACAGCGAGTCCCTGTACCCCCACCTGTGCAGAGGGAAGGCTGTGATGCATTGTCTGCCACTCTGGCAGGGTGCACATACCCTGGAGACAGCATTTTGGTTGTCAGGAAATTAGAGGCTTTGTTCAAAGCCAAGAAAAAAAATTGATGCCCAAATCCAGCAGCTGAAGAAAAGAGAATTCCAGGGCTGTGGTGCGGTTGTGTCTTTGTTGTGTCTTTTTCTTTTAGTGCTGCTAAAGCAATAACATGTAATGACCTGAGCGTCACTGCCTTTCTGCTGCCAGCTGCCTCCAGCGCCTGGGAAGTTGGCTGACCTGAGGAGAAGCCAAGGGCGGCTAATGAGTCATTAAGAGTCTTTATCAAATTAGGATTATAATCCATCTCAACATGCAGAGGAAAATGTTTCAAATTATCTACTTTCTTAATTGCAACTCAAAGATTTGGCAGGAAATTATCATGAGAGATAATGTCTGAAAACTGATGGATTGTGCTGATGTGTGTCTAAGCTTCCCTAACTCTAATAGCTGGAGAATTCATACACACACACACACACACACGTACATATGCTTACACTGACACTTTGTATACACAAACACCCCTGCTATCTGCACTGGTTCAAGTTACTACTCAGGCAGACACACACACACTCATGCACACACAGATTATGTCTGCATAGAAGGTCAAGAAATTTGCATTTATTAGTTAATTTGAATAGGCTGAGATTGTTACCAGATGCTGAGAGACTGAGAGATTGGGAAGGAGAAGGTAGGATATAAAAGAAACACTAAGTCCTTGCCTTCATGAAGTTCAAAAGCTGCTTGAACTAATGCATACGTATTTGAAATTTAAGAACATGTACAAAGGAACATACAAATGTATACTACTATGATGGGAATGTGAACACATAAGCTCTGGGGATACAGGACATAGGTGTCCTGAATTAAGTAGTTTCTGGAGTGGACGAGTTTTGATTTGGGTGTGGACATTACTGCTGGGTATTGTGAAAGTAGCCAGTGGGAATAAAGGCAGAAAGAGACTTACTGAGTCTGTCAAAAGGACCACGCAGCCAGGCAGTGACACAATATATATGCAAAATCTCCGGAGATGGGTGAGGCTGGAAGGCAAACCCTGGTTTGTGTTGAGAATCCAAGTGGACTCTTACTTGACTGTTAAATCGGGAGAGATTTGAACACCCTTTCCATGTCCCTCCTACTAGGCCTCAGTTTCTCTGCTGTAAAATATGGGTGTGATCTGAAGGCAGAATTAGGCTTTTCCACATCTCTCATGGCCCCTGAAAACCTTTAAGATTTCTGGGAGTTCAGGGATTCTGATTTATCCATCTTCATAGCCCAGTGCCTTCCATGTGCCTGGACAGCCTAGATGCCGAATGGGAACCAATGAGCTGGTAAGTTTCTTAGAGGCTATCAGTGTATGCATGCTGAATGAGTGAATCAGCGAATAAATGAATGAATGAGGGGGGCAAGGGAGTGAACGTCGATGCTTTATGAAGGAGCAATTCAGAATGGTGGTTTGGAGTGTGGGTTCTGATGGCAGCCTGTCTGAGTTCACACCTGGCGACAAGTTCCTTCACTTACCTAAGCCTCATAGGGGTGCTGTGGAGATCTGATGAATAATGCATGTTCGGCACTCAGCATGGAGTCTGGCACCCAGCAAATAAGCAATACGTATTAGCTATTATTATTGCTGTTGTTGTGTTTTGTTCTTCCTTGCTAAGTAAACCGTGGTCCCTATGTGAGATAAGCTGGGGGTTTCTTGCTCCCTCATTTGGTCACTCTTCTTCACTGTCCCTTTCTAATGCGATAAGACGGGACCATCTTCTGCAGGGCATGTGGCCTTCACCCCTTCCCAGGGTTGTTGGTTGTTTCTCTGAGCCCTGCAGTCTGGCTGCCATGGGGCCTGGCTGCCAGAAGAAAGTTGGGAGCCCAGCCATGCAAAATGCTCAGCTCAGGAGGGCTTAGAGTTTGGATGCAGCATCAAAGGCAGCAAATGCTGATAGGGTTCCTCCCTGGGTACAGGGAGGAGAGGGTCCACTGGGTGAGCAGAAGGATGCAGATGGTTCTGTGTGAGGTGGTGGTGATGCGAGTGATGAGAATGGAGATGGGGCTGAAGGAGAGGATGATGGCAGCGGGAGTGACAGTTCTGATGGCGAGGAGGGTACTGAAAAGGAGATAGGAGACAAGGGGCTCAGGGATGGATCCTTCAGTCCAAATGGGAGAGGTGGTTTTTGCTCAGGGAGAATAATGCTTTCAAAACTCCATGTAACCCTGGGCAGGGGTTGGGGTCGGGGAGTTCTTAGCCACCTCTGCAGTCTGAAGGAGGCCCTGAATAGCCTAATGATCTCCTTTCATGCTGGTCCTCTGTGGGGTTGGCAGAAGCAGAAGAGATGGAAGAGCTGGAGATCTGGAGTGATACATGATAAATAATAAAGGTTTCAGCATCCAAACATAGCTTCTACCAGAACAAAAATGAAGCCCGGAAGGGAGGCTTCAACAAATGGAATGCAAGTCACATAGTAATTTTAAATTTGCTAGTGGCCGCACTGAAAAACTAAAAAGAAACAGGTGAAGATATTTTTAATGGCCTATTATATTTTTATTTAACTCCATGTATCCAAAATATTACTATTTTAATATGTAATACATATGAAATAATTCTTAATGAAATGTTTCACATTCTTTTTTATAGATGAAATCTTCTAAATTTATTATACACACAGCACATCACAGTTAGGACTAGCCACCTTTCAAGTGCTCAGGGCCTGCATGTGGCTAGTGGCTGCTGTAGTGGACAGCACAGGTTTAAATCCTTCTTTCTAAATTTTTTTGGCCAAACTTTTGGGATGGCATTTCCCAGAAATGGCTCTTTTTGGAAGTCGTCATAACATTCTCTCTTCTCTTCCTAAATATAGTCTAAATATTCTCTCTTCCAATCTCTCTTTTTCTCAGTTCTTTCAAGCTGGCTGTGATCCTTCCCACCCCTTGCTAGAACCTAGAAAGAACTTTGAAATTACTCAGAAATCTTCTTTTTCCTTTCCTGCCACCCACAGATCCTCTTATCTGGAGCTAAGGCCAGGACAGCTCCCACCTGAGAGCTGGTATCTGTGTGTGTGTGTGTGTGTGTATGTGTGTGTGTGTTTGTGTGTGTGTGTATGTGTGTGTGTGTATGTGTGTGTTTGTGTATGTGTGTATGTCTGTGTGTGTGTATGTGTGTATGTGTGTGTGTTTGTGTATGTGTGTATGTCTGTGTGTGTGTATGTGTGTGTGTGTGTGTTTGTGTATGTGTGTATGTCTGTGTGTTTGTGTGTGTATGTGTGTGTGTTTGTGTGTGTGTGTATGTGTGTGTGTGTGTTTGGTGTGTGTGTGTGTGTGTGTGTGTGTGGACTTGGGGTGGGGTGGGGAGGGGAGATGCTTGGGTTAAGTAAGGGATGGGGAGGAGACAGTGCTTGAAGAAACTTCCCCAAAGTGCATCAGTACCATAAAGAAGATGGGTTTTTAAAAAGCTTTGGGGATTATATTGCTCCTATATTAGAGGAGCTGGTTAAAGGCATGACCCAATTAATTGCCTATCGTGTGCCCAGAGGACAGGCTTCATCCCTCTGCTTCAGAGGGTGGGAGTGGGATGAGGGAGCTGAGAGGCTTTCCCAGGGTCAAAAAAAAAAAAAAATCAGAGATGGGCAAGGGGCCTGGACATCCCAGCTTTCAGCTCAGAGCAAAATCCCGGACCCACACTCCCTTTTGGAGGATTTCTAGCATCTGAGTTTTTATACCTCTCAGGTCTCCCCTTGTCTGCCCACCCCTTTCTCCAAAGGATGTGCCCTTCCTGCATTATTTCATCAGGAACGGAGTCTTCCTCACTTGGCCCTGGCTCCCCTCACCACAGCCCCACCTAGATCCAGGGTCAGGAAGGAGGTCTTAGGTAGAGAGAAGCGTCCCCCTGCCCTCATTTCCTTGCTCCCATTATCCACGTTGCAGCCCTCAGGGCCTGTGGCAGCTTTCTCCGTAAACAATATCTCCCTTCCTCAGGCCAATTAAATAAGCACTATAATAAAGGCAAAGGCAAAGGCAAATGCAAAGCACTGGGCAGCTCTGGGTAAAGGGCTATTAAACCTAATGCTGCCATTCATTTATTGAAGAGCCTCCCATGTGCCAGGGACTGTGCTAAGCTCATTACATTTGCGAATTTATTTAATCCCCATAGTCTCATGAGTTGGATTCTATTATCATCCTCATTTCACAAACACAGAAACTGAGACTTGGCACTCGCCAGTAATGTCCCAGATAGCTGGCCATTTCATTACAGGGTGGAGAGCTGAGCCAGGGCCTGGTGATTCCAGAGCTGGTGTTCTCTTTTGGGGGATCCAAGGATCCTTTGAAGACAGGCGATGTTCCTATGAAAGCTTACAAGCAGATAAGATTTGGAAGGTAGGAAAAGGGGGAATGAAAACCCAGGGCTGAAGGAAGAGTGTGAGCAAGTACAGGAAAGGCCCAGAATCCAGAATGTATTCTGGGGCCCATGAGCTGGAGCAGGAGTGCTGGGTAGGATGGAAGTTCCCAAACCTCACAACTGCAGTGGCTTTTAAAATATGGGCTCCTAGGCCTTTCTCCAGACTGATTTCTCTAGGGGTGGAACCTGGAACCCTGAATTATAAAGAAGTTCCCTCGGGGGTTGGGGTGGGTGTTCTGATGCATCAGGAAGCACTGGAAATCACTAGACAGTGGAGTTGGGGAGGTGTTGGCAGGAATGCAGCAGATTAGCCTGAAAGGGAATCAGGGCCAGATGAGGAGGACGAACTTGAAGGTCATGCTAAGCAGTGTAGCATTCAAGGTCCTTCTTTTTATTATAAGGCCTAGTAACTTTTTAGGCTAAATCCCTTATAAGCAATGGAAAGCTACTGATGATTTTCAGGGGAATCCAAGGTGTCATCCAACCTTTGTTTTAGGAAGAACATCCATGTGCAAGTGTATAGGAGGGATTGGAGACACTGGAGGCATTTAGACCAGTTGGAAAATTATCAAAATATTCCAGGTGACTGGTGATAAGTCTGTCAACTAGGACTGGAACAATGATGGAGAAATACATTTCATTCAGTTCAATCCAACAAGCATTTCTTTAATATGTTTTCTGGATTGGGCACTGGCCCAGGTTTTAGGGATCCTAAGATGAAATAAGATATTGTCCCCATCCTCAGAGAACTCGCAGTCTATCAATATTCATTAAAAATAATTAAGTTGAGAGTGAAGGGAACTGGTAGTTGGGTGGTATTATGGACTAAATTGTGCCCGCCACCCAAATTAATATGTTGACACCCTAACCCCCAATGTGACCGTATATGAAGACAGGGCCTTTAGGGGTGGTTAAGCGAGGTCATAAGGGTAGGCCACAATCCAACACGACTGTCCTTATAACACGAGGGAGAGACCACCAGAGCTGTCTCTCTGCCTGTGTACACAGAGGAGAGGCCATGCGAGGGCACAGTGAGAAGGTGCCATCTACAAGCTAGGAGGAGAGGCCTCTCCAGAAACCAGCTCTGCTGGCACCTTGATCTTGAACTTCCAGCCTCCACAACTGTAAGAAAATCAGTGTCTCTTGTTGAATCCATCCAGTGTGTGGCATTTTGTTATGGCAGTTTGAGCAAACTAATACAGACAGGTCTTAAATTTTTGTTCATATTGTGACATCAGCAGAATTCAGTTGGGCCATTGATCACTCATATTGGAAGCTTGGAGGAGGCAGCCTGGGCTGGTGTGGGCTGCTTATACCACAGACAAAGTGCAGGTAGAGTGAGAAGAGGGCCCAGAACCAAACAGGAATTCCAAAATTTAGGACTGATAACTAGGATTTGGAGAAACTTCTATTTGGTTATAATGTCAGTGTGTTGATGGCTTATACAATACAACATGTACATTCCTCTCCATTCTCTTCTTCATCCTGAGAGGGATGATGGGGAAGAAATTGTAGAGTATCTGTAGTGAATTCTTTATTTCTACTCTATCCTTTCTCTACTCATTGACAGAGCCAAAACTGAGATGTGGAACTCATGGAATTTGACATATTGACAACTCAATTGTTCATTAATTATTTACTAGCTTGTGTCTTCTGTTGATTCCTGTATTATTGCTACTTAATGTTTTACATATTGGCACTTTGTCTTCTTCAACAAATGAATGCTTCTTGAGGACAGGAGCCATAACCTGAGCCTCTTTGCTTCTGCTCTTTATTCTTAGTGCTACACACAGTAGAGCTTCTGGTGGGTGCAGAGAAAATATTTGCCTTCAGTGATTATAAAAACGATGGTTATATTTTGGATAATCATTGTTTAAGCTCTTGCAAATGACAAAACTAGTCAAAGCAAGATATATTTACTTAAAACTACGATGTACAGTTTAAAGCACCAAAAAGGTATTAGTGAAAATCATAGTATTCAAAGACTC
Source organism: Nomascus leucogenys (assembly GCF_006542625.1). Classification (NCBI taxonomy): domain Eukaryota; kingdom Metazoa; phylum Chordata; class Mammalia; order Primates; family Hylobatidae; genus Nomascus; species Nomascus leucogenys. Next base: position 9,874,528 of record NC_044395.1, on the reverse strand, counting down.
CAAAAATTAATAGCTCATGGCAATGGATCTCCCATATCAGGAAAGTGTTGGGCATTGAACTAGATTTCAGAAAACGAGGGATGTGACAGGTGTAAATCAGTGATGCAAGGCTGTTGCCTGCGGTCCTATTTATGGCTCACTGACACCTCTCTGACGGGGTGAATTCAGCCTGATTTTCCCCTCTGACTCTGCAGGCTGTAGCGACTCACTGGGAGCCATGGGAAAGAGAGAAACCCCTCCCTCCAGGGGTCCTGGGCAGAGACAAATGGATCTCCCCTCCCCCTCCCTTATCTGAAGAGGGCTTCCCCTCTGAGAGTTTATGGCAGCCTGACCTCCAGCCTCTGGGTTGGAGAATCTGGCCGCTTCTGTACCACATAAAAAGGGTAAGTGCATTCATTATTATTATATTATTATACAATGTATAATATATAATAGCGATTATGCTGTCAGCAGCCAGAGACTCTGACCGCAGATCAGAGGCTAGGGTGACATAAATCCACCTAGTGAAGTTTTTGGAGGTTCTGTGTGAAGGTGAGAGGATTCTAATCTGTCTATAATGGGGGCTACCACTGAAGAGTTTCTCCCACAAGCAACATTGGAGGGTGGATTTGAGGGTACTGGGAGGATCTGGACAAACAGTAGTGTGTATATCTGGGATGTGACATAAGAAGGGTCTCAGTTGCCTCCCCTGAGCCAGGCAATGCTAACAGCTCTCATCCTTGCCCATGACGGAGGCAGGTGAGTGGCGACCCAGAGGCCTGAGAAGAGCTCAGGGGCAGCCTTCGACTTCCTGGGTCAGATTTTTTACTGAAAACCCGGCGGCTGGGTTTCACTTTCTGCTTTCCCGCTTATGTCGGTGTCTTTGTCTGGGCTTCATCCAGGCCCCCTGCCTGGCCTGGGGTCAGAGGATCAATGGCTGCCTGACTGGCTGAAAGGGCTCCTCTATGGGGAGCAAGAAGCAAACTTCCAGAGGCAGAAGGGGTTCTCTCGTCCCTTTATGCGGAGGGCCATGTGCTAAGTTGTGGAAGCAAGCATGCGTGCTCCGGTGTGTGGCTCTTAGTAGGACTGTGATCTCCGTTGAGTGAATGGAGGCACTTGTGGGTCTACACATGCCTGCTTTTGTCTTCCACTGTAGATGGCACCTAAGGAGCCCATTTCCTCCCTGATGTAGATGAAGCCACCCCAGCAGGCCCAGGCTGAAACAGCCCAGCTGGTCTTTCCCTTTATATGACTGCACCCCAGCCCCCAGAAGTCTGGGAACTCACTGAATTTCTTGAGGACTTTTTATTAGAATGAAAATAGCAGTGGCTTAGAACAGGCTTGCCTGACATTTGCAAAGAAGTGCTTTACTGACAAAGCCTCTCCACTCTTTCCTCTCTCCCTCTGCCCCACCTTGAACCAGACACCCCGGGAAGCCCACAGCAGAAAAAGCTCTTGAGACCAGGAATAACTAACCAGAGTGTCATCTGAACACCTTTTCTGGGGCCAGGGTAATGAGAATTATTCAAATGCAATCACAAAAATGAGGCCAGCCAGGCAGGAAAAGGGGGAGGGGGAGTGCTGGTGGAAGGAAGGATTTCTTGCCCGTTTTAAGTTTCATCATTTCTGGGGAGTTCTCTTGGGGTCCACAGAAAATCTCACCTCATCTCGGTCCCCTCAGCACCGGTGATATCTTGGAACTCGGCCCCGGTTATTCGCTAAGGAGGACTTGGCTTGGGGGAGGGAGGGTGCTCCTGAGTTCCTGGGGGTCCACCGCGCTCCCCATCCGAGGCTCCTCGCTAGTGGAGCCGCTTCTCCAGGCCGCCCGCCTCCCCGCCGCAGGAGCAGGCCCGCGCCCGCCGCCCGAGAGCCTCCAGTAGAGGGAGACACTCCAGCGGCTCCTCCGACTTGGCAGCGGCCCGGCCGGGAGTGGGTGGGGGTGATGGGGGGTGGGGAGAAAGGGGGAGTGGGGAGAGGGGAGGTGTGTGAAGGGGGGGTCCGGGGGGCGGGTCCCTGTGCCGCTGACGTCCCGAGCAGTGCTGGGAAGTATAGGCTGTGTTGTCACGCCGGTGTCAGTCTGATGAAGATTGGCATCAGGTAAGCTGTCATTCATTTCCATGTCAGAGACTCTTTTGCAGGCGGCGGCGGCGGCGCGGCGGCGGCTGCTGCTGCGGGCGGCTGCCTCAGAGCGCGTGTGTTTTACTCCAGTCCCCAAGCCAGAGTATTATTCATTGCGACAGGGCAAGGAGGAGAGAGGGAGGCAGCAGGGAGGAGAGAGAGGGAGGCAGCAGGGAGGAGGGAGGCAGGGAGCAGCGAGGGACCGCGGGAGCGTGCAGAGAGAAGCTGGGGAAGCGCCGGGAGAGCGAGGAGCGGAGCAGCGCGAGGGGCGGCGAGGCCGGGCACCGAGGCTGCGAGAGCCCCGCGGGCCGCCCGCTCCCCTGCCCGGCCAGCGCTCAGCCCCGCCGCCGCCGCCGCCTCGCCGCGCTTGGGCCCGTGGCCGGCCGCGCATTGTCCGCGGGTGCAAGGAGCTGGGCTGCGGACTCGGATCGCCGCGGGCCCAACCCCATAGCGGGCGGGCGGGGAGCTGTGCGCCGGGAGCGCCAGGGGACCCGAGAATAGGAACAGGCACGCGGGCCGGAGCCCGGGTGCGGAAGGCTCCCGGCCGGGCGCTCCGCGGGGCGAGGGTGGAAACCGCGGGCAGGCTCCAGGTTCTCTTTCTCCCGGCTTCGGGCGTCCTTGGGGCCGGCGCTTACTCGGCGCCACCAGCCTGGAGCTGCTTTCCAGCGGCTGGAGGCGGGAGCGGTCCCAGGCTGGGGCCAGGTGACCGGAGGAGTCGAGGAGCCGCGGCCGCGGCCTGGGGAGGCAGGGCGAATGGGGGTTTGCAGACGGATCGGTGGAGACAGGGGAACACCGGCGGGGTCCGGGAAGCCAGGATCCGAGGGACTACGCGCAGGGACCTTCACCCAGGGAGGAGCGAGAATGTGTAGGGTCACCGGCTTTCCATGATTGTTGGGGATCTTTGGTGAGGCGGGCGTAGGGGCCCGCGCGAGGCTTGGGAATCGGGAGCCCTTCTGGCTCGAGAACTAGGGGATGAGTTCGTAAAAGAGGGGACGGAAAGCGATCGAGAGCGGAGAGCTAAGGGGGATGGTGCAGGGTCCCGAATCTGCCGCTCAAAGTTTGCATTTCTTTCGGATTAGGTGACGGGGCTTTCCTGGCTCCCGATCCCCAGGAAGAAACGAGCGAAATGGGCCGCACTTTCCCGGGGCTCTTCACGGGGGAGCCGGGGGTTTCTGCGCGGTGGGGAGACTCGGGTTGGGAATGGAGGGGTAGGGGCTTGTGGATCGGCCTGAATTAGGGCTGGGTTTTAGGACCAGTCGAGAGTTTGGTTTATAGGATCCAGACTGTTTACGGAATCGGGATTGAAGGGCCGATAGGTAGTTTACACGTCGGCCAGAGCAGAGGGCTGGAGGTCGGAGTTGGGGGCTGGAGGAACGGGTGGCGTTTTTAGGATTCAGTAACAGGATCACAGCTTTTTCTTGTGGCGGAAGCTATTGGGATTTGGGGAGGGTCGCACGAGGGGTCCTGCAGCTCCGCGTGTGAAAAAGCGTCTAGGTAGGCGATGAAAGTAGTTGATCTGAGCCATGGCAGGGGAGCCCCGAATTTTTGCTGCTTCCCCCCGAAAGTGTTTCTTTAGGAGGAGAGGACTTGGGCCACACAGGACCCTGTCCTAGGAGAGCGATTCATGGAAGCGGACAGATCGAAGAGACCTTCTGGGCGAAGCGCCAGGGCAGCCTCGCGGGGCTGGGAGTGGATCGGAGGACCCGACCCAGGCGGCTTGGAGTGCTCCAGGAGCCACTTGGGTCTGCGGGCGCAGCGCGGCAGGGCGGGAGCGGTGGCCCGCAGGGGCCGCGGCCTGCGATGAAGGGAGGGGGGCAGAGCTAGCAGCGAGGTGCCACAGTGGGCCGAGGAGTGTGGCTGTGGCCCAGGGTAGGACCGGCTCGAACTCCAGTGCCCTGATTGGAGCAGCTTCCTGTGCTTACCTGCGCCGGACTGAGAAGCCCACAAACCCGTCCTTTGGTGCGCCCGGGAGAGGAGGAAGCTTGGAGAGCCCTACTGTCATCTCTCCTGTCCGGGGACTTCAGGATGTTAGCTTTTCGGGTTTCAAATGCTCTATAACTGGTGGCAGCCAAAAGCTTCGCATTTTAGGCAGATTAGACGATCCTCCCCGCCCCAAATCTGGGAATGATGGTGTTCAAACATAACACGGTTTATTACCGAAAGCCCCTGCCCCTGCCCTCCTGCTCTCTCTGCCGTTCTGGCCTTCGGAGGCCCCAGGACCTTGGTGGAAGCGGGGAGGGAGGGTCCCGTTTCTGGTCTCATAATCTCCCACTCAGGCTGCATCCCCATAGCTTGGGCCTAGCTCTGGGGTGTGGGGTGGGAAGGGGTCCCGACCAGGGAGGTAGGTTATTCTCTGGGCATCTAGAGAAAGAGTGTGTGTGTGGGGGGGGGGGGGCGGTGGGTGGGTGGGAGCGGGGGGAGGAGGGCATTGAGGGGAGGAAGATTTGAGATTTCCTCCTTTTAGTATTAAATCCACCATCCCAGCCCCCTGCACCCCTGGCAGGGAGAGCCAGACAGTCCTTACAGGGCACGGAAGACGCACGACCCACGACCCACGAGTGGCCTCGGCGGCCCGGGGCGCGGGCGACTGCCGCCGCGGAGCTCCAAGGCTGTTGTTTTGTAGGCTTGGAATTCGTGAGAGCTCTCTCCCGCTGAGAGCCCGAAGGGGGGAGGGAGCCGTGACCCCACGGAGACTCCCTGGTCACCGCCTCCCCTTTGTGAGCGGGAAAGGCTTGAAAGCCAAGAGAAAGAGAGGCTGCTCAGAATAAGGGGCAGGGGGTTACCGGAGGGAGATGGGCCCGACCACCGCTCACAGTAAAATGCCTCGTGCGAATTGCACTGAAGTATACCCAACTTGAGACTGGCTGTTTTATGATCCTCTCTGGGAGTTTACTGCTCTCTGCTTTTAAGTCTATAGATTGCTTTAAGTTAATGAAAGTGCTGCTTTCAAAAGGGGCTTTTATTGTGCGGCAGTGGCAAATCCAGTACCTCCCCTTTACTCTTCCAAAATGGGTCTGTTTAAAAAGAGGGAGCTTGCTGGAGTTCCCACATGGACAGAGCTTGGGGGAGGGCGCCATGTGACAATGAGAATTAATAAAAGTTAATGTCCAAGTGATTCTGAAAGACGAGTTTGCTTCTTTTCCAGTCCGGTTTCATCTGTTCATTCTCGTGTTGCCTTTGGGCTTTCACTGAGTCTGCCTTTAAATGTTGCTTGGTGCCTCCCTAGCAGCCTCTCCCAGCATTGCTTTAGGTAGGCCTGACCCCTGTTTAGTTAAACCCAAGCTGGATTTCAGGATTTCAGCCCAGCTGCCAATTCAAACTGCAACTAAAATATTTACTTGGGACTGGGGGAGGGGCTTTCCCTCGCGTTTAGTAAGATAAATGTGTTTAAATGGCTGGGAACCTTGAGAAGGAACAAGGCAGGCTGTTTTTCAGTGCTTTTTGCTTTTTCAATCTGTTTGGCACAAAAGGTGAGATGAGATGACAAGGATTTTGACTAGGTCCTAACACAGAAACTGCAGTGGGCTCAGGCTGTGGCTTTGACCGCATGTCATAACCATTTAAACTGTGGTTAGTTGTTCAAAGCTCAAAGCTTCTCCAAGCTGGGTTTCATTAACTCTACACCAGTTGCCTGGAAGTTCAGTAGCAATAAATTGTATAAACACATTTGAAGTAAGTTAGTGATGAAATAAGGAGAATTACTGTCTTGTGAGTGGAGAATCCTGAATTCATGGAGTTCTAGCTTAACTGGAAACATACCTCCTCTCCCTTGGCCTTGAAGTTTATGGGTGCACCAGAGTGTGTGTTAAATTTCTTTCTGCCATGTCCATCTTCAACCTGGGCTGTAACTCATTACAGACCAAGGCATGCCTAGAAAGCAAAACGGCTGGATTTTAAAGGGGTCTCTATTAGCTTGGTTTAGGAATCAAACCAAACCAATGGACCTGACTTCCTTACCTTCCGTGAATCCAACGTGCAACGTAAACAGCAGCAGAGCAGGGGGAAATTAGATGTTTAAATGTTAGAGGCTTAATAATACTGCGTTGTTAGCAATTGAATTTGTTTTTATTAAAGAAACAACCAATAAAATTTATAGGCTTCCAACATGTTGCAAGATTTCCTTGCTATTTATTTAGCTTCCCCCTCCCTCCTTTCTGAAATTCTATCTCTAATCTCAGACTTTTGTTCCCGATTTATTTAATCTGGAGCACATTTTCTAAATTAGTTCGAGGAGGGTGAGAAAGGCTGTTATGAGTTTTCCTTTTTCCTACGCTGTGTGGCACAAGGCTGCGATGCTGTAAGATATATATAAACGTGTGATGCAATTGCTGGAGGTGACGGCATGTGAAGCCAAGTGTCTGGATCAAACAAAACGCAGATCTGAGTATGGAGAGGGTGAAAACGATGCTGCAGAGGAAAAACTGAGGAAGTTCTAATGGAAAATGAAATCATCATGAACCACCGTTAGCCTGAGTCTAGCCAACACACCATGCTTTGTATAAAACACTTCACGTGAGATCCGTGACTTATTGAAGATTGAATTATATATTGAGAAGCAGAATTTAGAGGGAGGAGCTCCACGGGCTGGGTTCTATCCAGGCAGCATGGCCAGGATTGTTGCGATGGGGATCTGCTAATTTAATTAAATCTAATACCTGGTGGGAAAGGGAGGAAGGAGGGAGGGAAGTGGTGGGCAGATAATCAAGGTTGGCAGGTCAGCATGCTGAGCTAGTGTTTAGGCTGAAATTCAGTGGCCTGGTCTCTTTTGACTCTGTTATTGCCTGGCCTGCATGACTCCAGTGGGTCATCTGGCTTCTGGGCCTTGGTTTCTTCATCCGTAAAGTGGAATGTATCACACACAGTTCTCACTAGGGTGAGAGGACGGGCTTGGATCAAGCACAGGCTGCGCTCTGAGTAAAGAAAATGGGAGATAGAGGCTTCTCAGCAGCAAAGTCACATTCTGCGGTGTGTTTTCTTTCCTCACCTGGCTCCAGGGCCTTCCCCACAACTCTCAGGAGTTCTTAGGCTATAGTAAAGGGGCTGAATTCCTGCCTTGCATTACATCCTAGAATTTGAAAGGCCTGCTGTGATTCCAAAAATCATCTACACTTTACCAAGAGGGGCAATTTTGGCTGAGTTGGAGGATCCAGCCCGCTTCTTCCAAATGGTTACCTGGAATAGCTTTCATGCATCAGATGAATGCAGAATCTGACTTAGCAGAAATGCAGCCCCTTCTCTTTATTCCACTGGGAAGGCAAGGCCTGAGCCCTGACTGGTGTGTGTGACGTCTGGTCGGCTGCAGGGTTTGGGTGCTGGTCTGGAGCTAGCCACGGCCTGAACCTCTCTTAGCAGTCTCTGCTGGCAGATCAAAGCAGATTCTGGGCCAGAAAGCCCAAGAAGTTACACCCGGCACTTACATAAAACTGTGTGCGCGCTCGTAGACTCCTTCTGTTCCGGTGTCTGATTTGTAAAAGCTAGCTCTGATCCTGGAGACGCGGCTCGGGTGGAATGCTTGTCTTTAATACTCCCTAGTCTTTGGGGATTCCTTGGGGTAATTTTCCTTCTCATATCCTTCTCAGCCAATCACAGGCAACATCTTAGTCTCCATTTTGATTGGGGGTGGGAGACAGCGCTGGGGGTTGAGGGAGAAACAGTTGGAGGGCACAGTCTTTCTACCTGAACTCCAGCTTTTCCTCCCATCCAGAACCCCCAGGAGAGAGGGAGAAGCAAGCCCAGGACAGCTCAGTTCATCTCACGCGGTCAAGCAGAGCTTGAGAAGAGCTTGCTGCAAACGCATTGTCTTCAAGGGGATCTGCTGTTTGGCTTGGATGCCTCACTGCAGGCCCGGCCTGCCTGGGTTTCTAATTAAGAGAAGGACGTTTCTGCTAAGACCTATCTCACTAAAAACACATCCCTGTGTGTAATAAGAAACCCTAAACCAGGCAGGATATTTTAAAACTGAAGCAATGAAGATTAGATTAAGTCTCCACCAAACAGCTTCGTTCTTGTATTATTTTTGGCTGGAATGTGGAGAAAAGCAGCTGGCCCTGGGGCCCAGAGCAGACTCTGGAGAGTTCGGATAGGGCCGGGGTGGGTGGCGTAACTGTTAGTTCTCTGCTTAGTAGGAACGTGGCCAATTTGAGTACAGCTCAGTAAAGGCAGTGGGGGTGCCCAGTGGGGGAGGGGGGAGGCTGGGGTGGAGGAGGGGCCAGATCCAGATGGGCTAGAAAGCGGCCACAGAAGCAGCAGGTCACAGGGCACTGAGGCTTGTAAATCCTCCACCTCATTAGGACGTCGTCTTTTGTGTTCAATTTATGCCTCTACTCACACCGCCATCCCAAACCTAGTAGAGAGGGAACAAATAGTTATTGAAGATTCTTGGAAATAGAACCCAGTAATCTGGCATCATGGGCAGGTGTCCTCCTGCCTTGTTGGGGAGGGGCAGCATGGCATTCACCCATTCCCTTTGTTCTTCCATTCAGCAAATATTTATAGAGCATCTCCTATGTCCCCGGCACAGTCCTAGGCATTGAGGAGACAGCAGCAAAAACAAAGCCAAGACATTGCCTTGAAGCCTGTCCTCAAGGAGCTTGCTTGCGGTGGGGGCAGTGTTGAGTATGGGCTTTATTTAGCATCAGGCAAAACTTCATTTAGAGCCTAGCCCTGCTCTTTACCTGTCATACGGATCTAGACAAGTTGCTTAACATCTTCAATTCAGTTACTCCATTTGTAAATTGGGAAGTAAAAGCACATAGCGCGTAGGACTGTTGAGAGGGCATCTGTTAAGTCCCTAGCACCGTGTCTGGCACAGAAGAGAGGCTCAATCATGGTTTACTCTCCTCTGTCGTGTTATTTTGGAGCTGATGATCCAGTTGGAGGATTATCCCTTTCCTTTTCCTTTTGCTTCCCCAGAACCTGGCTTGGGCCCTTTCCCAGGTCACTGGCACCTTCAACCAGCGTTGCACAAATAGCCAGTCAATGCTGTGGCCTGGTGCTGCCCGCTGTGCACAACCCTGGCAGAGGCTGCAATAGAAAACAGGTACACAGACCCTGAGGACACTTTGGGGATGAGGGCTGTTTGGGGTTAACAGTAGAGGGGGCACATACAACACACAGACATGAGAGATGATAGACAGAGAGGTGACGTGGAAAAAGCCACCAACCAGGTGTTAACCACAGGAGGCAACAGTGGGGCAGGATGTGGAGTGACCAGGACAGAGTGGAGTCACAGGGCAGACTTATGGGAGGAAGGGAGCCTCTGCAGAGTGTTAGAGGAGGACTGGCTGAGCAGCTGGCCAGCGAGGGAGTGAAACATGAGCCTCCTAGGTCATAGTGCTCTGCGCTGTCCTGGGGACTGCAAGGGAGCAGCCTGGACTAGAAGGAGGAGCTCAGCCCCCTCTGCCTATCCCAGGTGGCCAGAAGTGGGCTGTCCCTGCCCCAGGAGCACCAGGTAGGCCTCCTTGTTGGGGTCCAGTTTCCCTTACACACTGAGGGATTTCTGAGCAGACCTTTCCATGTTGGCTTCTCAATGGGTAGAACTTAGACCAGTGAGCTGGTGCACGAGGCACACAAACTCGCTTCACTCCTGGTTGCAACATGGCTGTCTTACCTAAGATCCCCTTTTTCCCTAAGCAGAGAGCGCAGAGACTATGGGCCCACATCCAGCCCTCTTCTGTCTCAGGAACCATGAAGCTGATTGATATCAGGGTGATTGGGATGGTGGAGAGAATGGGGTTGGGACTGATAGTCTGAGGATGGTGGATTCCACTGTGGACTCAGCCACTGACTGGCTGTGTGACCTTCAACAAGGGACTTACCTTCTCTGGATGTCAGCGTCCTCACTTATCCAATGAGGAGCTTGAACTTGCTCTCAGAGGTCCCCATCTACTCAAAGTTCCATGATTCTGTGTTTCCTCCAAATTGGATTGCTTCGTGGCTTCATGGCTAGGCAATCATTAAAACCACCGCCACAGCCACAAATCCAAGCAAAGAATCATGACGACACTCAACAGACTGCAGGGGCTTGGCCCCTGTGGTATAGAGTCTTAAGGACAGTGTGGGGCTGGGGGTTGGTTCTGACCCTTCTGATGGCCTGCCTTGGACAAATGGATGTGTCCTAGCAATGGGGGTTGGCTCCATGAGGCAGCAATTTCAGTCTGAAGATTCACTGGCTTCTTCATAAAAAGCAACGTTTACTTTTCTTGTTGAGATAGCATGGGGCTAGGGGAAGGGACACAGGCTTTGGAGTCAGATTCTGGGTTCTGACCCTGGTTCTACCACAGCTAAGCAGTGTGAACATCGCTTAACCTCTCTGAGCCTCCGTTTTCTTGGCTTTATAGGTGAGGATAATGATACTACCAAGCATATTTAAGACTGCTGTGAAAACTCTGGAAGAAAACATCTGTAAGTGGTTGGCACATGGCGAGCTCATGGTGAAGAAATATTAGTCTTCTCTCCTAATAAAGCTCATTCTCACATGCCCTTGTGTGATCCTCTTAGCCTTGTGAAGCAGGTAAAATGGGCATCATATCATTTTATAGGTAAGAGAAACTGGGGCTCAGAGAGTGGCTAAAGTGGCAGGTCCAGGAAGTGGGTGCAGATGTGTCTGTGTGTAGCAATGGAGCACATTATTTAGGGTAGCCCAGGCCTATCTTCTACAATGATGGTTCTTCCTTTAGCCTTCTGGAGACAACACAAGCCACTCCTGAGCCCTACCTATTCCTCTCCCGAGATCTTTCATAAAAGAACCAGCTAAACTCATCTCCTCCATTACTCAAGTCTTTGGCAAATGCTGGGAAGAGCTACTGTTGTGAAAATCAAAGTCTAGAAGATCTGTTTTTCACTTCCACAAAGTCTTCAGTCTCAGATGGGGCGTAAGCTGGACCCCTGGGTGGAAAGAATTCCCTCGGGGGCTCATGCCTGTGGTCATCAGCTCACAATCCAGACAGATGTCAAGCCCGACAGACACCAAGGGGAGTTTTCCCGTTAGTGGTAGCATCTGTCTAATTCCTATTAGGTAAGGGGAGGGCACAGTCTCTCTGGGTTCCAGCATAGCACAATGGGTCTGTGCTGGAGTATTGGCGAGTGAGCCCTACCCCAGAGCTTCCCCTCACGGTCCTCAGTCCACAGTGCATTGTTAAGGAATGGACGCTCCTCTGTTCCAAGTCCTGTGCTAGGTCTGAATGTGATGTGACCCCTCCTTCTGAGGAGCTGTCCTGCCTTCTTCCCAAGACACCTTCCTCTGTGGAGATTGTCAGTTCTATCTCCAGGTCCAGGGCAGGGAGACAGACACCCAGAGAGTCAAGTGTATGCCCCAGGCCCAGGGGCAACAGGTGCTTGTTCTCATTCTCATTTCCTTCCTAAGAATCCACCTGTCAACAGGTGTGGCCTGAACCCACTATTTAATTAGTGCCCATTAGTATGCTGTGGGGAACACTCAGTGGCCTCGACCTCTAGGAACTACATATTTTTGAACGAGGAGATCAAACAAAACGCACGTGAAATTGAGAACAAGCTATGCGACTTTGACTCATCTCTGAGCTTCTCTGGATTTCAGAACCGTCATTTTATACAACGAGCAGGTTATCCTTCACCCCTTCAAGGCCCGTTTCGAGTCTATTCTTCGACTGTATGGGCTGTACATGCGAGGTCCATCAGGCACCATGAGTTTGTAGAAGGCGATAGGACACGAGAGGACACCTAGCCCAGCAGTGGGAAGGCCCGTCTACCTCCAGGCAGGTGGGCGGGTGGGAAGATCTATTGCAGAGGTAGCTGGCCTCATTTATTTGTCTGCAGGGGCTGGGAGAGTGCTGGTTGAGAGGGACCCTGCAGAGTCCCCCAGCTTCCAGGAGGGTCATGGGGACAGAAATCAGGCAGGAGAGCCTGGCAGAGTGGGAACTCAAGACCGCTGCTCCCCTGTGGCCCACATAGCGGTGGTGGAAGGAGCTCCTCTCCCAGCCCCTCTCCCATTCTGCCCCCCACCCTCCAGCTCTAGGAGGAGACCACTGGTTTCATAGTAGGGCAGCGGTCCCCTGGGGCCCTCTTGACTTGTGAGACAGATTCTGGAGGAAAGCCAAGGAGCTCAAAAGTATTCCTCCAGCCTTCCCCGAAGCCTGTTTCCAAGGAACCTGACTTAGTCTCCGGCACTGGCATAGCACCCCTTGAGAAGTCACCTCCATTCATGAGAGCCTCTTAGTGGCAGCAAGATGGGGGACTGCTAACTCTTGCTGACTTCTAGATTGTAGAGGGAGCCCCTTTCCAAGCTGGACATCTGGTCTCCTGGAATACTTCTCAAAGTCATTTCCACTGGGTTTGAGGAGAAGGAAGGAAGGAAGGAAGGAAGGAAGGAAGGAAGGAAGGAAGGAGAGCTTCAGTCTCAGGCAGTCCTCCATGGAGCACCATTGGCTGCTGGCAGAGGCGATGGGAACTTCCCAGCATTTCTGCTGCACAGAGTCCTGGTTCTGGTGGCCCTGGCATGGCCGTGGTGGAACTGGGCTCTGGGGAGACAGGCTGCCACAGCTAGTTTGCAGGTAAAGGCAGGAGAAGGATGTTCCCTGAGCTCTGTGATTTCTGGGTAGCTGTGCAAGACCTCCAGCATGAAGGCCACAGATAAGTGGAGGCTCCTTTGCTATGTGGTAGGCTCTGTGCTGGGCTCTGTGCTGGGCCCTGTGCTGGGGGCTGTCACCACTATTTTGTTGAGTCATCGATGTAGACCCAAGAAGGAAAGTGAGGCTCAGAGAAGGTAAGAGAATTTGCCCAAGGTCACCCAGCTATGAGTGAGGCAGGCCAGTGTAGAACAAGCAGCAGGTATGGGTGTGGGCCTTGGTAGAGCCCTCTGCTCACTGTGGGACCGTCAGAGCTGGCCTCACTTTCCCCATCAGTCAACTAGTGGCAATAACACCTACTGTCAGGGCTGTGGGGAAGATTAAGTGAGTTAATGTATGTGGATGTGTTATACATGTTGTATAAACATAAATGACAGCGCCTACACAGTGCCTTGCATGTAATACGTGGGGGAGAAAATTGGTTGGCACAGACTGTATATTTCTTATTAGTTTAAAATAGAGTATACACACAAATTCACACGCCTTCTCATACTCACTCACAGCGTGATGACAACCATGTTTAGATGATTCAAAGCTGGCAGGGTGGCTTTCCATGACTTCCTTGTGGCTGGGGCAGGCATGAGTCCCCCTGGGATTCCTGAGCACCCGGTGGTTTTGCCAATTCAAGCTGAGTCAACCAACCGGAGTTGGGGCCTCCAAAGTGCTTGTGGTTGTTCTCGAGTAGGTTTTCCCATCTAATCCAGTGTGGGAGGCTGTCAGGGGTCTGGGGTGAGGAGGGGGTTGGCCTCTGCCAGGTCCTGTTGGCTTGAAGCAGGCCTTGGCTCCCTCCTTGCTAGTCACATTCACTAGATAGATTTTTACTGAGTGTCTTCTATGTGTCAGACCCTGCGGAGGTGCTAGGGATATGACCGTGAACTAGACAGATGGGTTCCTGCCGGGAGGGCTCACAGATCATGGGAGAGGAAGACGTTCAAGTTCCGTGGGTAATTAGTTAAACCACAAGAGCCATCCAGAAGTCCAGGAAGCCGTGAGGGCCTCAGCAGGGAGCATGACCTACTGTGGGGGTCTGGGAGGATCTTGGAGGGCATCCTGGAGGAAGTAAGCTTTAAGCTAAGGCATGATGGGAGACTTGCCGTGAACTATGTAAGAGTAGGCTCATGAACTCTAGTCACCTTGGGCTGGCCTGGCCTGACCTCATGCTGAGTTTTGTCCCTCCTGTGGGGTCCTTCCTGGGGACAGAGTTGACCAACCCCTTCTTCCCGAGCATCTTCTTTTCCATCCCAGGCAAGGGCAGAACAAGGTGAGAGGAAGACAGCTGGGCACCAGGAGAATGCTGCCAGGGATTCTGCTCTCATCTGAGCCTCCCTGTCGGCTGCATCACAGAGCAGGATGCAATTCCCACATCCCCTGTCCCCCTCCTCTGCCATCCTATGCTCCTTGAGGACATGGTTTTCAGGGGAGCCTTTAGAAAATGCAGGCATCCCTTCCGCATTATTCCTACAGCCCCAGTTAGGGCCCTGGTGATACCCTAGGGCTTCCTTGCAATGTTCATGTTCACGTCTTACCTGAGTCTGATTTCTGGAAAGCGCTCGTGGGCAGCAGCTGTGACAGGGGTAGAAATGACTCAGCCCATTTTGCTCAGCACCAGCCACAGGGGGACTATATTTATTACAAAAAGTCTTTGGCAGATCTGGCCTCTTCCCCTACATGGGAGGGTGTCAACTTGACAATGTCTTTTGAGGACTTGGTGCAGGGACCAGGGCTGTATCTTCCCTTTGGAAACACTGAGGAAAATTTGTGAATATTTTGCAGTCTTGTAATTTGGAGGGGGGCAACGAGGAGAGGCAGCAGGTGGAGGTTAGAGAGAGACTGATGAGCTTAAGGGACAAGGGCTATAAATCCAGTTACACAGATGTGAAAAGGAAAGCCAGTGGCCTCCTGCCTAGGGTTCGGGCATCCTCAGAGTTAGCAAAAGGTACATGCTTTGGGGTCAGGCAGGCAGGGGTTAAAGCCCAGCGTCTGCTGCGTGCTGGCTATGTGATCCTGGGCAACTTCTTAACCTGTCTGAGCCTTAATTTCTTCCCTTTTGTGAAATGAGAGTAACAATGTCCCTGTGCAGGGGATTCAGTAAGGTAGCAGCAAAGATCTTGCTCCAGTCCTGGCCTCAGAAGGTTCTCATATGCATGAGTTCCTTTCCCGTCACTTCCTTCTGTCTCCCCACAGTGCTGCACAGGACCCAGGTACCCCTTCAGAGGCAGGAGGCAGGAGGCAGGAGGCAGGAGGGAGTGCAAGCAGGAAGGCTGTGGGCTGTGGGCCTCTCTGGGAAGCACAGCTAGAGCGGCTGACCAAGGATCCTCAGCTGGCTGGGACAGCAATGTCAGAGCCTGGGGAGGCTTTGCAGAAGCAGGGGAAGCAGTGCTCTGGGTGTCTTGGAAGAACCAGACAGCATAGGTGGCCTCAAGGAGGGCTGTGAAGCAGAGAATCTTTGTAATAGGGAGTAGGAAGGAAGGGAGGGAGAGAGGGAGGAAATGAACATTTATGAATTGTCTACTGTGTTTTGACATTGAGCAAGGTACTTTAATGCTCATTTTTTTGATTTTATAAATTTAGAAGCATAGAATCTTCAAGTCAGAACATCTCAGAACTAGAAAGGATACGTGAAACCATCCATACATCCATCCATCCGTCCATCCATCCATCCATCCACCCCAACCACTGTATTTTATATATGGGGAAACTGAAGCTCAGAGAAGGACAGTAACTTACCTAAGGTCACACAGGATATCAGTGGCAGAGGGTTAGAAACTGCCCAGGGCACGTGGTGGCTTATGCCTGTAATCCCAGCACTTTGGGATCCCGAGGTGGGCGGATCACCTCAGGTTGGGAGATCGAGAACAGCCTGACCAACATGGAGAAATCCCGTCTCTACTAAAAATACAAAATTAGCCAGGCACTGTGGCACATGCTGTAATCCCAGCTACTCGGGAGGCTGAGGCAGGAGAATGGCTTGAACCTGGGAGGTAGAGGTTGCGGTGAGCAGAGATCGTGCCATTACACTCCAGCCTGGGCAACAGAGCGAAACTCTGTCTCAAAAAAAAAAAAAAAAAGAAGAAAGAAAGAGAAAGGAAGAAAGAAAGAAAGAGAAAGAAAGAAAGAAAGAAAGAAAAGAAAAGAAAAGAGAAAACTGCCGAGGGCAGGGCAGTTGGGGCAGAGCAGAAAGAGCACGTCCCTGTTGTAACTGAAACAGCCACGCATGCTCCTGCCTGAGGACCCCTGCATGTACTGGTCCTTCTGCCGGGAGCATCTTTCCCTGGATATCTGCGTGGCTTGCTAGCTTGCTTGCTTTTTCAGGTTTCCCCTCCAATATCATCATCTCAATGAGGCTTTCAATCAAAGACTGGGCTTAACTATAGAAACACTTGCGATATGACCCAGGAAAACTTACCTCCTGAGCCTCAGTTCTCTTATCTGTAAGTTGGTACAGTAATTCTCAACTCAGGTGGCAGCCAGGACAATGAAAGGAGATAGCCCGTGTAAAGTGCACAGTGTGGTGTCGCGCTTGGATGGCACAGGTCCTTCTCCTTCAAGCCTTGCCCTCTCCCATGTGTTTCATGGCTCTGGCCACACCCGTGGAACCAACCAATGAATCCTGTGTTTGTCCCACCGTGTGTCCCCTGGGCTTAATGAGCAGAAGGCCTGAGGAGTTATTCATTCTTTCATTCACTTATTCCTCAAGTATTTATTAGGTATCCTGAGCATGTGCCCAGCATTATCTTGGTGCCAGGGATAGAAAGGTGAGCAAATTCAGGTGGCTTCTATCCTGATACGGTTCACAGTTAGATGGCGAACAGAGACGTTACTTTGTAAAAATCACACGAATAAATGTGAGAATATGAGTGACATATAGCTTTGAGGAGAAGAGTGGGAATGCTGTGGGAGCATTCTTCAACAGGAAGATTTTATCTGGAGACAGCAGGGCAGGGCCTCCCAGGGGAGTGATGTTTGAGGTGAGCCTGAAGGGAGATAAGGCAAAACTGAGAAAAGACGGAAGAAAAATCATGTCCCAGGCAGGGGGAGCATAGAGTCGAAGGCCCCCAGCATGGAGGAAGGGCTGTGCCTGCAAGGGCTGACAGGCAGCCGGGGTGCTGGGGCAGAGTGGCGGGTCAGATGCGAGTCACTGAGCTGTGCTTCAGAGGAGCTTGCGAGAGAACCCCTGGAGTCTGACTCTGAAGCAGGGCTGCACCTGCGGGGAGAGGTGGGTAAACCGAGTCTGATATTCTGAAATGGAGACCAGGCCAACATTTGGCTATAGTCCTGGACAGAGAGACAGATGTTTCCAAGCCTCAGTTTTTCTGCCCCGAAATGAACATAATGACAATAAAAATTATAAATAGATTGCAGATCCATGATGGTGGGGGTGGAGGTAAAAATGAACATATCATTAGGTATTTTGCCCTCAGCATATATGTGAATGGCATCAAATTCATTGACGTTAAAGCTTAGATGATCTGGGTTTGTAACTGAATAAAAGCCAAAGTCCTCCCCATGACTGAATCTCCACCTCCCCAATTCATGTCCTGTCACTGTCCTGCTCACTCCAGGCACACAGGTCTTCTAGACGTCCCTGTTGTAACTGAAACAGCCACGCATGCTCCTGCCTGAGGACCCCTGCATGTACTGGTCCTTCTGCCGGGAGCATCTTTCCCTGGATATCTGCGTGGCTTGCTAGCTTGCTTGCTTTTTCAGGTTTCCCCTCCAATATCATCATCTCAATGAGGCTTTCCTCATTTCCCATCTAAAATGAAATCCCTTTTGTCCCCTCCCTGGCTCTCCCTTTCCATCTTTATTTTTCTTTAGAGCCATTGTTGGCTTCTGTCTCTTTTTTTTCCCCTCTGCTCTAATCCGGAATAGTACTTGGCTGTAGTAAAAGCCCAGGCAATGTTTGTGGAATGAATGAATGAGTGAATGAATGGGGAGAGCTGTTTGTTCGTGAAATGATGTGTCAGGTTCATTCAAAGATGCTTTTTCCCTTACTCTGAAATTGACTCATGGAATGTCAGAATTGGAAGGAACTAAGTCATTGGTCTTTGAGCAACTCTCTCATTTAACAACTGAGTAAACAGAGGCCCAGGGAGGTACTTCAGGGGCTTGTGAAAGGTCACAGAGCTCGGAGCCAGAATGAGAACCAAAGCCTCTGGGATTTACTCCAGGACTCTTCACGAAGCTTTGGCTTTTTTGCATGACACAGCTCCTGGGGAAAAACGGGGTTTGCTCTGCGGTCTCTGGCTTCCTGGTGTTCTGCTCCTGGGGACACATGGCCTGAGGGGCTGTAATTTCATTCCAAGATCTCTGGTGCTGCTCCTTGGGCCACCTTGCGGGATGTTGGTAAAGGCAGCTATTGGCAACTGACAGGCAGACATACTTCTCTCCCAGGAGGTAAAATGAATGTTTTCTGTCAAGGTCAATCCACAGGAAATGATTATTTAGCTCTGACTTGGTGGAGTCTGCCTAAGGTGGAGAATGCAAGAAGTATCAGATTCTAGTCTTGCACTTCAGGAACTTCTAGTTTAGCTAGGGAGACAATGCTTACTAACACCGATATTAACATTAAAATAAAGCTAGCAAACATTAACTAGTGCTTACCACATAACAGGCACTGTTCTGAAAACTTTATGCCTATTAACTTTCAGTTCTCATTATGACTCTATGGGGATGTTGCCATACCTCTTTCACATTTAAGTCACCTGAGGCACAGAGAGGTTTAGCAACTTGTTCAAAGCCACACGGCTAGTAAGAGAAGCCAGGATTTGAACCCAGGTGATCTCTCACCAGCACTCATCCTCTTATACATTAAGTGAAATAATAGCACAAGACAAGAATGTGAGATGCATTATGAGGCAGTAGAGTGAGGTCAAGGGAGGAGGTTACACTGCAGGCTGTAGTAGTCTGGGATGGCTTCCTGGAGGAAGTGCTGCCTGAAGGAAGCAGAATGTTTGGATAGCAGGAGAGAGGCCTTGCCCTCTTGGTTTTCCATCCTTAGGTGGAAGGGAACAGTGGTTAGGAGTGTCTGATGAGGGACTTGTGGTAGGGAGGAGTCTCCTCCCTTAATACATATATTTGGGAGCAACAGATCTGAACAAGGTCGTTTACCAGCTGCCCAGTGAGGGCTGGGAGCAGGACTTGGCACTGGCCTGGCCTCTCTCTCTCATAGAAATAGTTCCACATGGGCTTGTGTCATGGGGGCTTTGCCTAGTTTGGGAGAGGAGTCTCTTGGTGAGCCCCTCAGGATCTAGCCTTCTTAAATGTTTGGGAGATTCAGAGAAGATCCTTTAAATGGTCTCCAAGATGCCAAGATGGCTGCTCCATCTGTAAAATGGGCCAGTAACCCCATGCTATGGGGGTGCAATCAGCATTTCATGGCTCAATGTTTTTAAGGAATCTGGCCCATTTGGCTTCAGTTACAGACGACTTCCTTTCTCTGTCCACCTCCCGCAGTCCCCAGTTCAACCCAGACTGGCTACCCTCAGTCTTAGCTTAGAGCTGGGACACAGAGAGGTTTCTTTGATTGTGTGACCTGGCTCTTTGGGGCTGCGCTAGGGGACAGGCCTGAAGCTGCTCTCCTCAGCGGAATTACTGATAACGTCCCTCAATTATGTTTGCATTCTAAAAATATGTTTGCTTTCTTTTGGAGCCATAAAGCACAAAGAAGTCTCAGTCGAAGTTTGTCTAACCACCCCAGTTTGTCTAGGATTGTAATGGCTTTCACACTGAAAGTCTGTTTCTGGGATCCCCCCAGTCCCAGGTAACCTGGGCAGGCAGTTGATTGCCCTATGAGTCAGGAGAGAGGGAGAGAATGTCGTGGAACTGAAGGCTCATGCACCCACTAAAGGCTATCCCATTGCTCCTTCTATGTGGCTGAATCCCCCAGAGATAGGCAGATAGATGTCTACGGAAGATCTAGCTGAAAGGTAAAGGGCTTTGGCTTTTGACGGGCCAGGGTTCAAATCTCTCATTGGCTGTGTACTATCACCTCGACTTTGGCCAGATGTCTTAACTTGAGCCTCAGTGTCCTCATTTGTAAATGTGGGGACTGTAATAACTATGTCATGGTGCTGTTTTGGGACTCGAACGGCCCAAGGCAAATAAAGTACCTGGCATATTACAGATGTTACATCTGTAACAACAGGCTAAGCCATCTGAGCCATTCCATTTATTCCCAGTGTTGGGTTTGGATGGGAAGAAATAGCCTCTTTCTCTTAGGAAAGCTGGGTTGTGAAACTGGCCTCCCCAGCTTCTCCAAATTCATGGCACCTGGCCCATTGCACAGCACTGTCCTGGCCTGCCAGCAGCTACAGAGAAGGGCCTGGGGAAGGACCCTTGGATTTTTTGTGGGGAGAGAGCTAAAGATAGGAGAACTGCTGTTGTCCCTGCCCTCAAGGCTGAGGCTGAGGGCCAGAATCCTGGGGCTTTAAGTGTGTCTTTTTCCCCTTTCCCTGGCTTATTTGACTTTCTGGAAAATAGGAAGGCTCATTACTGTTTGGAATCAATGAGACTTGCAAGAGGGACCATGGAGAGCCTCTGGTTTAATTTGGCCTTCTCTGATAAGAGGACCTTGACGCCCAGGGAGGTGGTAACTCATCCGAAGCTCCACTGCTGATCAGCACCCAGGCTTTCTCAGCCCCTAGCCCAGGGGACCTCCTGGTTCAATAGGCTGGGGAAGTCCTTTAAGCTCCAAGGGACAAGGCACATGGTGGCTGTAGCATGCAATGAATCCTTTTTCTGACAGTAGCTTGCCTGCTTTGTGGATTGTTGGTGACACATATTAAATCCCTGGCCAGCTACCCTCTGCCACTTTAGCACACTCTCTGAGCCACCTCTCTCTAATGGAGGGTGAGCTATGCTCATAAGACACTGACTCTTTTTTTATTAACTTTTTTTTTACATTGACTCTTTTAAATGGTCACACTAAACTAAGAAGATAAACACCATTTCTAAAGACATTCTAAAATTCACAAAAAGGGGTGATTTTTTTTCAGAGAGAATATTTTTCTGGATTAGCCACTACAGTTGACCTTACTGAGCTGAGGGCATCAGCAGATTTCATGTGCTCAATGAATGGAGTGTTCATTCAGTGCCAGTGTGGGCAGGGAACGGTTACATCCAGAGTGGAGAACATGAATGGGCTATTACTCTGAGCAAATGTGATCTGTTTCCTGTGGGGTTTCTTCTGTTGCCTGTGGACCCTCCATTTGCCTCAAATATATTTTCAATTTATTTAGCACCCACTGTGTTCTAGCCACCATGGAGGGAGATAAAAGATGACAAGATTTGGTCTCTACGTGAAGGAGCAGACAGTTTGAGTGGGGAGAGAAGCATGGAAACCATGGAAAGTTTATGATATTAAAGGAGTTACATCACAATACCTGAGGGCGGGTCATCATGAGATGTTACAGGACAGAGAAGACTCATTGCCAAATGAGCAACACTAATAAGAGTGATGCTCTCAGAAGCAGGACAGACTGAGTGGACTGCAAGGATAGGGGAGACTTCTGGAACAGGTGGATGGTGTGGCAGACCCTTGACACTCATTCCCCTTCAGCAGGCTTGGAATGTGGGGATGACTATCTCCATTTTCACATATGGCAAAGGCCTAAGCCACACAGCTGGTAAATTGAGATTTGGAATCCGGACCCATCTGCATCTAAACTTTTTCCATTAGAAACCCTGTCTCCCATGAGCCAGGCTTTGAAGGTTGGGTGGGATTGAATAGATAGAGAGAGGGGAGCCATAAACAAAAGTGTGTGTGAGGAAGATAATGAGCAAAGACCCTACTGCGTGGTGGGGCATTGAGCCCACTAATGTGGAAAGAAGAAAGCAGCGTGCTCTAGGGGAGCATAGCCCGCAGCCCTGGGCTCCTTGCTGGGTAGAGGCTGGAGCCTCTGGAACCTGCCTGTGCTGACTGCCATTCCCTGCCCTCTCCTCAGAACCTCTTCTCACACCCAGGAGCCTCTGATTACTTTCCTAGCCTTGCGTTGGAGGCTGACTAGGCTGGCATCTGTCTCCTAAGAAGACCTAGTAAATCCCTAGTGATAAGAGGAATGACAGCAACACCATCCCGCATCTGTAGAATACTTTTCCATCTACACAGTCTTTACGCTTGAAACCAGAAACAAACCATGAAGAAAGACATCATGATGGGTAGGCAAGGTCCAGGGCTCAAGGGACTTCTGCTAAACCCTCAGAGGACAGGCCAAGGACAAGTGCCCCAGGCAGGTTACTCACTGTTTACCATTTTGTGTATGGTACCTGGCACATAATAGGTGCTCAATAAACATGCATTGAGTCCCACCCTGTTTGCAGGTACCTGATTCCAGCACCTCTGCAGAAAGCATGCAGCATCCCTGACCGTTGCCTCCTGGCATTTCTTCATTGCCCTGCAGCTCTGTGCCCAGTGGCTCCATGCCTCAGCCCGAGTCGAGGCTGTTGCAAAACCTGTGTACATTTACAGCTACTGAGTTTGAGCTTGAAAGAAGTCTGGTTTCATTTGTTTGCTTGGGCTCTCTGAGTTCAATTCATTTTACGTAAGAAATCACATAATTAATTACACTCTACCTTTTCTATTGTCATTTTCTTGGTGGTGAAACATGCATAACATAAAATTTGCCATTTTAACCATTTTCAAGTGTGCAATTCAGTGGCATTACATTCACACAGTTGTGCAAACTTCACCATATATATTTCCAAAACATTTTATCACTTCAGACAGAAACTCTGTACCTATTAAGCAATAACTCTGCATTCTGCCCTGGTAACCTCTCATTCACTTTCTGTCTCTATGAATTTGACTATTATATATGCTTCATATAAACAGAATCATAATTTATTTGTCCTTTTGTGTATGGTTGTTTCACTTAGCATAATGTTTTTAAGATTCATCTGTGCCATTAACATGTATCAGAATTTCATTCCTATTTATAGATGAATAATATTTCATTGAATGTAGATACCACATTTTTTTCATCCATTCATCTGTTAATAGACATGTGGGTTGTTTCCACTTTCTGGCTATCGTGAGTAATGCTGCAAGTATTGTATATCAATACTTACATTGATATGCAAGTATCATTTGAGTCCATGTTTTCAGTTCTTTTGGACATATACCTAGTAGTGGAATTGCTGGGTCATATTCTAGGTAATTCTATGTTTAACTTTTTGAGGAACCACCAAACTGTTTTCCACAACAGCTGCACCATTTTACATTCCCACCAGCAATGCACAAGAATATCAATTTTTTCACATGCTGACCAACATTTGTTATTTTCTGTTTTTTTCTGAAGATAGAATGTGAAGTGGTATCTCGTTACGGTTTTGATTTTCATTTTCCTAATGTCGAATGATGTTGAATGCCTTTTCATTATTGGACATTTGTATATCTTTTTTGGAGAAACAGTTGAATTCTATGCCCATTTTTAAATTTGGGTTGTTTATGTTTTGTTGTTGAATCGTAGGACTTCTTTATATATTCTGGATATTAAACCCTTATCATGAAAAATATGCAAATATTTCCTCCCATTCTGGAGGTTTCTTTTTTACTTCATGATAATGTCCTTTGGGACAGGCACAGTGGCTCATGCCTGTAATCCCAGAACTTTGAGAGGCTGAGGTGGGCAGATCACTTGAGCCCAGGAGTTTGAGACCAGTCTGGGCAACATGGTGAGACTCTGTCTCTACCAAAAAATAAAAAATTAGCTGGGCACACTGGCATATGCCTGTAGTCCCAGCTACTCAGGAGGTTGAGGTGGGAGGATAGAGTGTGTCCAGGAGTTTAAGGCTACATTGAGCTGTGATTGCACCACTGAACTCCAGCCTGAGTGGCAGAAAGAGACTTGGTCTCAAAAAAACAAACAAACAAAAACAAATAGATAATTGTCCTTTGATGCACAGAAGTTTTTAATTTTGATGAATTCTAATTTATATATTTTTCTTTTGTTGCTTATGCTTTTGGTGACATAACTAAGAATCACTGTCAAATCCAAGGTCATGAAGATTTATCACTTTTATTTTCTCCTAAGAGTATTACAGCTTTAACTCTTATATTTAGGTTGTTGATCCATTTTGAATTATTTTTGCATGGGGTGTGAGGTAGGGGTCCAACTTTATTCTTTTGCATACGGAAATCAGTTTTCTCAGCACCATTTATTGAAGAGATTGTTCTTTCCCCATTGAACAGACTTGCCATCCTTGCCGAAGATCAATGTGGCCATAGCCGTTTGGCTTTATTTCTGGACTCTACTCAATTCCACCAGTCTAAATGTCCATCCCCATACCAGTATATGTTGTTTTGATTACTGTAGATTTAAAGTAAAATTTAAAGTTGGGAAGTATGAGATTTCCAACTTTGTTCCTCTTTTTCAAGATTATTTTGGCTATTCAGGGCCCCTTGCAATTCCATTTGAAGTTGAGATTAACTTTTCCATTTTTTTCAAGAGACTGTGGAATTCTGATAGGGATTTCTTTGAATCTGCAGATTGTTTGTTAGATGTATTGACATCTCCATCTAAGCAATATTAAGTCTTTCTGTCCATGAACATGGTATGTCATTTCATTTCTTTAAATCTAATTTCAGCAATGTTTTGTAGTTTTCAGTATATAAGTCTTTCATCTCCTTGGTTGAATTTATTTCTAGATTTTTAAAAATATGCTATTTTAAATAGAATTGTATTTTTAATTTTTTCTTCAGCTTGTTCATTGCTAGTATATAGAAACACAAACTGTATGCTTTGCTGAATGCTTATTAGTTTTAGTAACTTTCTTATGGATTATTTTGGATTTTCTATATACAGGGTCATGTCATCTATGAGTAGAAACAGTTTTACTTTTTCCTTTTCAATTTGGATGCCTTTTATTTATTTGTTTATTTTTCCCTAATTACTCTGGCTAGCACTTCCAGCCAATATCAAATAGCAGGTGAAAGAGGCATCCTGTCTTATTCCTGATCTTAGGAGGAAAGCTTTCTGTCTCACCAGTGAGTATGATGTTAGCTGTCTACCGCCCTTTTGATGATGGGTCACTCCTAGTGGCCTGGGCCAGGTGGGAATGGGGGCACCCATCTGATTTATTACCCAACAAATGGGTTTCTCCTGATGGAGAATCATATTTGGAGTCTTGCTCGAGCAAATACCCACTAATCAGAAAATACCAATTTCATGGGAGCACTAATCACACTGTTAAAATGTCAGCTGAACTGAAACCCAAACATTTATTAAGCTCCTACTATGTTGCAGGCACTTTTATTACCTCATTTGATTCTAAAACAGCCCTTGGAGACAAGCTTTTTATTATTACCACCCCCATTTTAGAGGTGAGGAAATGAATGCTGAGAGAGTGAGGTGATTCATACAGCTGGTAAGCGTTCATAGGAAGTTAGTTAGGTGTATGTGGTAAGTTTTATGATTTGTAAGTGGACTTGTTTTCTATCCAGTCATTCTCAAGGGGAGAAAGGACTCCTTTGTGGAGTGAATCAGAACCTCCCTGGGGGTGGGTTGGAGGACTGGGGAAGGCTTTCTCAAAGGTACTGCACCTCTCAGCCTGTTCTGATAGATCATGTCTTCTGGAGCCTTTCACCCCATTAGAAATTCATTGCTGTAAGGATTCACTGTGACTGACAAGAGCTTGCTGCAACCTTCATGAGTGTGCCATGGTAAAAAGGTTGTGAGCCACTGCAAACTATAGCATCTTCTTTGTTTTGTGATATTGGTGTTAACAGATGAGTCTGAGAGACATGTAGAGTTGATTCTATCAGAAGGTTCCAAGAGGTAACTCTTTCTGAGGATTGGGAGCAAATTGTTTGCAGCTCAAGGAGAACTTCTGGCCCAGCAACTTTTGTCCTATCCCAAACCCCCATGCTGTTAACTCGATGGTAATCAACACTCTCAGGGAGATTAGCTTTATCAAGTAACTGCAGCCTCAAGTACTTGGATAATTCATAGCCAATGGTTAGTTTCTGCCTCAAATTTCTGGGTCACTGGAGCTGTGTAAGATCCTATTCTGGACAGTGATATGAGACCCAGCTAGTGGCCTGTACATTCCTCCTCATGCACCCCCCCCCCCACTTTTTTTTTTAAAGTGTGAGCATGAGCCCAGAACAGAGTCCCCATGAAAGGATGTGGCACCCTGCAGAAAAGTCCTGAGGTTTTCTGAGTCCTGTGCTGGTGCTAATTCCCAGTGTGGACAGGACACAGCAGGAGTTGCTGCTGATGGTCTGATTGGAAAACACCTAAGCACAAAAGTCCCAATCAACTTAGGGCAAGAGAAGGCTGCATTTTTGCTCTCTTGATATTTTGGGGTTGACTTTCCTCTTCCTTTTGTTCTCATCTGCTACGCTATGGTCAGGAAGAGGGGTATAGGTGAATTAAGTTCCCTGCTTCTTCCATCCAGCTTGGAGCAGGGTTCACTGAGTTTCCTCTGCCAGTCTGGCCATTTGATGCCACATTTATGTTTTCAGCCCACATTGGAGTTATTGGTTCATGATGAGACTTTCTGGGCTGCAGATGGCCCAGGGGATAGGAACAAGCCTACCAAGAGACACTTCTATTGAAATTCTAAGTATATATGTGTTATATATATATCAAAACCAAGGAGAGAGCGGTAGCCCTGCCCCATCACTTAACAATCAGTCCTCTTTAGATTAAACTCAGAAGGTCTTTGTTGTCTCAATTCAATTTAACAAATATCTGTGTAATAATTTAGATAAGATGCAGGTCTTCTCTTCAATGAAATAAACGTCTGCTTGGCCACACAACTGGAGCAAACTCCTTTCAGAAACAAACTCCTTTCATCCTTCTTTCTCTGCACTCTATGCCACTTTCTTCCACCTCCCACCTGCCCCTGTCAACTCCAAAATTTTTTCTGTCTTCTAGGCTTGAAATCCTGCAGTCCCTCTTTCCCCTCCCTCTCCTTCCTTCCCTGGTCTATATAATAACCATACATCCCTACTTTCCCTGGATGGTTCTGGTTTAAATCTGTTGTCTTAGTATAACTATTGGTAGCTATCATTTCATTCTTTTTTTTTTTTTTTTTGAGACGGAATCTTGCTCTGTCGCCAGGCTGGAGTGCAGTGGCGCGACCTTGGCTTACTGCAACCTCCGCCTCCTGGGTTCAAGCGATTCTCCTGCCTCAGCCTCCCAAGCAGCTGGGACTACAGGTGCATGCCACCATGCCCAGCTAATTTTTTTATTTTTAGTAGAGGTGGGGTTTCACCATGTTGGCCAGGATGGCCCGCCTTGGTTTTCCAAAGTGCTGGGATTACAAGCATGAGCCACTGCATCCGGCCTTCTCTTTTCATTCTCAAAAGTGTCTCAATTTGGGGAATAAATTAAATGGTGAACCAAACTATCACCTATCAGAGGCTGAAGCTGTCCTCCTATCCTTGCCCAGCATGTCACCGCCTTCCCAGTGCCACCAGCCTAGCTGAGATGCTGTCACCTCTTGCTGGCTCCCTGAGAGTGCCTTTTCTCTGACGTCCATACTTGTGCCACTTACTTCCGATTCATTCTGCAGATCATGGCCTGATTAATTCTCTCAGAATATGGTACTCTGCTGCTCACCCTCTTGGTTCCTTATTTATGGGATACAAATCAAACATCTTAGTCTGGCACTTAAAACCCTTTACAGCCCAGCTTCTGCTTTGGTCTCCCTCTTTTGGTTTCTCAGCATGAAGTCTCATTTCCATTCTAACTGGTTGATACTCTGTCCCCTGACCCTGCCCTGTGCTGGCCACCTGTGAACATTTGCTCTCGAAGGTCCACTTACCTGGGCCCTCACTCTGGCCGTTCCCACAGATGCAAATCCGTGCCTGCATCCTTCAAGCCCAGCAGGGATTCCCATCTTTTAAATACAGCACTCTGTGACCAGCCCATCCCTCAGCACTCTCTCCTCCTCTGAACTCCTTGGCCTACAGCAATTATTGTCTGCACAATTCATTTGGCATCTAATCATGTACTGCCTCATGACTTTTCATATATTGTTTCTTGAACTAGGGCTGGAATTATTTGCTGCAATTTCACTTTTTGTTCTCATATGCCTGTCTCCACAGTGAAATTGCAGGTTCCTTGAGGACAGGAGCTGCATCTTTTTCATCTTTTCACTCCTTATGGCACCAAGTGCCTAGTAGGTATAACATAAATACTTCCCAGAAAATCTTAAGAGGTATTCATTTAGGAATCTTGGGACTGGAAAGAATCTTATAATAGCATAGCTTAAACTTTTATTTTGTAGATAAACAACAACAAAAAAAATGAAGAGACAAGAAGTCAAGAGACTTGCCCAAAGAGACCCAGCTAATGCAGATGGCAGAGGCAGGATTCAAGGACAGATCTTGTCATTCTAAGTCCAGGACACTCTCCAGTCACCACAGGCTACTGCCTGTGTGTTGATTTTATTTTGTGAGTGGGTTGCATTCATTTTCAAGGGTGTGTAGGAATTTAGAAAGCAGAAGAAACCAAAGCGAGCAAGCCAGGAGTGCGGCACAGCCTCAGCAACATCCAAGAGGTGCAAACTTATGTGGCATAACTCTGGTGCCACAGCAATTAGGCCACCATAATTTCACTCTAAGAAAGTGGTGGGGGCAGCGGGTCAGGGAAGACCACAGTCCCATGATTTGGGGATTGAGCAGTAGACGTCACAGTGCAGTCACCTGCCAGTGCCTCTGGCGAGCATCTCATCACTAGATTCCACTGCTGGGAAGTTGTGGTGGGGCGTGTGTTGGGGTGGGGTGTATGTTTTAGGTGGCATGTGGAGTGGAGGTGGCCAGCTCAGGAGGGCTGGACGAGGACATAGGAAACGCCTTCTCAGAGGTGGCTGGGACGTACTTGCTTTGGGTTGTGTTGAAACCTGACTGCACTGGCGTTGAAAAGCATCACTGGTAATGATGTTATATATCCCTTTCAACTTTAATAAGGTGTTGCAAAAACTACAAAAATACATATAACTAAAACCACATTTCACCGGAAGCTTGATCTCGAATCCCTTTCTACTGCTCCAGTGTGGTGCTTCGCACTGTCAATAGAGCTGTTAAAACACAATGGAAAGTGGGTACTTGTGCATTATATGGCTTTTGTTTTCCGTGATGAAATATCGACATCTGAGCAGAGAGAGGGATTATTCTGGCACAGGGCACTGTGAAGAGATGTGAGGGGCAGGCTGGGGACTTGCGGCGGGGGGAGGGCTGAGGGCAGAGGTAGAGGGAGCAGGAATCTGGCTTCTATTCCAATTCCAGCAGGTCTCTCTGAGTCTCGCTTCTTCTCACCATAAACGTGGGGAAATTCATACATCTCACTGATGTGAAGAGGCTCTGAGCTGGTCACCAGGGTTGGCAGAAGGCTCCAGGGTCCCGGCAGAGCCGTGCAAAGCCAAGGCAGAGCTGTGCGCTCATTCACAGGCACTGCAGCTAAAGAATGTGTCTGAAGGCAGCTTGGGAAGATAAGGGCAAATTAAGTCAGGAAACAGGCATTGCAGTTGTTTCCTGGGGAAAGCTGGGCCAGCGTCTATCCTATGTCCTGCTGGCGGGAATTCATAAATGATGCCCTTTAACCTGACGCTGGGGGAGCCTGGCAGGAGCTGGGTCTGGGGAAGGTGGAGACCTGCAAAAGTGCCTTCTGCTTAGAGTACACTTGTTCCTCCCACAAGTAATAACAACAATGAAAGAGGAACAGCCACCCTTTATTGAGTGTGGGGTGGCAGGTGCTTACATGCATTTTCTTAATTCTTTCAGCAGCCCTGGAAGGGCTGAAAATTCGCCCATTTTCTGGATGGGGAACCCAGGCCAGGTGGGAGGACTGTCTGCCTTGTCCCCCAAGTCTCAGCCTCCCTGTTTCAGAGGCCATAGGGAGGAAAGGACATCTGGGTGGCACCCAGGAAATCATGGCCAGCAGGTCGAGGGGGCTTGGTTTTGCTTTTTTGAGGGAAAGAAATCAAAAGAAGCTGGCAGGGAAACCAGCTGTGAGCTCTCAGTGAGCGAGGAGCTGTTTGCATGCAGCAAAGACTGCCCTGAGGTGACCTGAAGGCAGTCCTGGGGTCATCTGGGACAGTCCCTCGCCTCCACACAGGTGAACCACTTGCAGGGTGGGACCCTCAGGGTCACTTCTGTCAGCTGTGCAGCACTGTGGGCTCTGCCATTGAGTTTGAGGGACGACCTGTCTCTCTAGATAGATTACATTTGGTTTGCTCAGAAGGCATTTATAGCTTTATAAAGCTCTTAAATTGGCTCTTTTCCCCCCTCAAAACATTTCTCCAAGCTTACAAGGCCAGTTTTAGAATAGCAATTACCAGCTCCAATATCCCCCAGCAAACTCATGCTGTGCTGTTGTATATAAACTGCTTGGGACATTTGTAATGCTGCCACACAGCGTATCTGCGTGGCAGAAAGCCCCCTCTCTACAGAGGAATGCTGCAGAGGCCCTTTCTCGGCTCTAATTTATGGGCCACATAAAACTCTGTGAAGTTGCCCTGCATCTTTCTGAGGCAAAGTTGAGGTTTTTTACTGTTTCAAGCTGCTAATTTTTTCCATTTAAAGCGAGCCTTCTGTCCGTGCCAGTGTGCATGTGTGCATACAAGTTGGCCACTTTAATTTATGTGCCTCTTTCTCTCTGTGTAAGGCTTATAACTTACAAATGTCTGTATGAAATACAGAGCCACTCTTCCTATTACAAGAGGCATGGATGCTTTGTCCCATGCGTGGGATAACCTGGACCCCACCCTGCCTCAAACCCAGGGACAAAGTAGCCTCAGTGCAGAGAGGGGCATTGACCTAGGAACAGGAGTTGATGGGACTCACCATGTGAACCAAGGCCCAGTGTCCTCACCAGTAAGACATGGGGCTTGATGAGAGGCAGTACGGTGGGGTGCAGGCATAAGAGGTTCAGAGCAGGGGACGAGGATGTAAGGATGGAATGGAGCACATTCCAGAAGTGCTGCCTTGGGCAAGCCATGTAAGCTTTCCAAGCCTCAGTTTCCCCATTTTCAGGATGGGGGTAGGGTTACAAATTTCTCACCACAGTGTTGTGGGTACCAAGTGTGCTAATGACTGCAGAGGCCCTTCCTCAGCTAAGACCATATGGAAGGGCTGGTTGGGAGTTATTCCAAGCTCTGAGCTGCTGGCAGGGCCCCGTAGGAGGGGCGATGACCAAGAGCAATGTGGTGTCTCTGGGCTTTCCAAAGTCAAACCTAGATGCCTTTGTGCGAGCCCTTCCTCCCTGGTCTCTGCTGAGCCCTGTGTGGGGAGTGGTTGCGTAGCGCAGGGCAGGAGAGCTCTGCACATGCTTCTCCTTTTCCAGTAGGGCCCTCTGGGCTGGAAAGAGCTCTCATCCCTTGCTAAGAGCAGTTGGCATCCCCTTCCCCACCCCAGGCTGGCTCCCACTGCAGCCTTTCTTGAGAGCATTAATCCTCTCCTGGTCTTTGCTGATGCTTCTCATCAGAAGATAACACAGCGAGTCTTTTCAGGGTCTCCTGAGAACCTCAAAGATATTGAGCAGGTGCTGGGGGATTCACAGGCAAGGAGGTTTGTAGCTCCCAGTCCCCCACCCCCACCCTGCTTCACAGGAGGGTCGTCACCCTGTGTCCTCACAGCAGGACCCTTACAGCTGGGGAACTTGGCCCTCCTACCCCGAGTTGGGATCACACTGGCTGACAGAGAGGGGCACTCAGCCTCTCCTGGGGTTTTGGTGAGCCCCTCACTGGAGAGGACCCCAAAGGCCCACTCTTGCTTCGATGTCCCCTGGGCCTCATCCCTCCTCTTAAACTGCTTGCTGCTGCAGTGCTCCCACTTGGATATTTTGCCACGAATGTAAAATGCCACGAGTTAAAACAGACTCATTCAACACATTTTTAGTGATGGGAAAGATGCTGCCGTCTATTGAGCACCTACTACATGCCAGGCTGCGGGCAAGGTGCTGTGTATGCTCCAGCTAATTTAATTCTCACCACAAACCCTCCAGATAATAACTAACCTTTATGCAGCACTTCCAACATGCCAGTCATGACTTTGAGCTTTTTATGTAGGTCCTACCTTCCTGACGCTCTTCAGAGGCGGGCTCTGTGGTTATCCTCTTTTGAATTATAGACAGGAAAATGGAGGCATGGAACACTTAAGGAACCTATCCAACATCACACAACCAGGCATTTGGGAAGACGGGATTAGCACCCAGGGAGTCTGTTTCCATGTCTGAACTCTTAACCACCCCACAAGAAACATGGCTTCTTCAAGGAGGGCATTCATTATTACCGTGTTTTAATTGTACCCCACCTAAACTTACCTTTAGATATAAACACTGATTCTCAGGCTAGAAAGAAGCTGAGCCAGAATTTGAACCCAGGCTGGTCTGCTCCAAAGCATCTGGTCTTTCTGTTAGGCCTTTATCCTCTTGCTTACTGGTTCAAGACACGTGTTTTTCCTACCCTCAGTTCATAATCTTTTAAGCAAGTAGGTGATATTATAAAACTAAAAGTTTTTAGGAACATGACGATGGCTTGGAGCTGGGAGGCCTGGGAAGCAGGAGGAGGGGTGAAGACTTTCAGCAGTCAGCAGTGAGTGGGGAGGTGGCGATGTCCTGGAGACGGTCGAGGGTCCTGGTTAGAGTCAAGGCCAAAAGAGGAGAGGTTTGAGAGCTGTCCTGAAGAACCAAAATAACCCGGTGATGGAGTAGGTATTGGAAATCTGGTTTAGGGGGAAATCTACACCCTGAAGACTTGGTGAGCGGACATACTACTCATGAAAATGAGAGTGAAGTTCTCACGGGGCAAGGGTCTCCTTTTTACAACACTGAGTTTGAGATGCCAGGGAAATGGCCAGTGGGGGAGTCTTGTCAGCAGATGGCAATGCCTGATAATTTCTCCAACTCCAACACTGGTTTTGAATGTCAGGGTTCGTAAAGTGTTTGTGCCATGGCCTCCTTGAGGATCTGATGAAATGATGAATTCTCTCCAAAGGAATACGTACACACACACACACACACACACACACACAAACACACAATTCATTGACAATATCCCAGACACAGAAACTCCAGGTTAAGGATGCTGGGTTTACAGCCTCAGGCCGACCTCCTCCCCCACCACTTTGGTGGCCTCTGGGTCTGCTTGGGAAGCTGGGGAACCAGCATTCTGCATGGCTTGGCTTTGTCTTTAGGCATTGGGCATGGGGATCTGTGCCAAGATCCTTAAAGGGGCGACTTTTGCACACAAAGCATGGAGCTGGCAACAGTACAGGTGGGATTTCCTGTCGGATCCTGAGCCTGCAGGAGTGTCAGCATGGTCACTTTCCCGGAGCTTGTGTATTCCTGTGGCACCCGAGAAGGGGCTGTGAGGTGTGTGCATCTTTTCTCTCAGTCACTGACTCTTGTGTGTGCTGACTGTGTCTGGGGCTGGGCTGCGCATTTTGCTGGTTTCTCTAGGGCTCTCTGAGGCCTATAGCTTAGGATAGTGCCTGGAACAAGGCCTGAGCCCGGGACACCGTCTTCTGTTGAGCCCACTTTCTGTCCCCTACACCAGATCCCAAGTGGTCGGAAGCCTTTCCATCATGGGGGCTCCCAACATCCTCACCGAGAAGCTTCATGCTGTGTGTTGCTAACCAGGCTTTTATGGGACAAGGGTGGAAAGGCCACTGTCACAGAGAGTGCTGGTATTCAGAGGCAGTGCAGGGGAGGAGGAAGATCTGACAGCCATGAAGCCAAACCTGGGTCAAACCCTGCTCCAATTGCACCTGTGACCTTGGGCAAGCTGCCTCACCTCTCTGGGCCTGAATTTCCTCATCATTAGAACAAAGGCATTGGATTCGATCATGTCCAAGGTCTCATCCTTGTTAATTTTCCATGATTCTAAGTATTGGTAGAGAACCACAGCTTTCCTGTAGTGGCTACAGGGAATGAAATATCCCTGATGATTTGCGAAGATAGAAGGGGCCTCTCCTCCTGAGCAGGGGCCCTGGTGCTTTATACTTTGAGAAGAGGCCTTTGTAGTAGTGCATGGTATGCGGGTATGAAGAAGGTACTTCCCTGGCATCACTGGATTTTACCCTATTGGGTAAAGCCATAAGCGATGTGGCTACTTAAATTTAAAGGCATTAAATGAACTCACATCAGAAAGTCAGCTCCTCAGTCTCACTAGCCACATTTCACGGGTCAGCATCGCTGCAGGGAGTGCTGCTGTCAGAGTCGGCCCCAGCCGGGACCCCTGCTTCTCTGAGGGGACAGAGATCTTGCTTAGTTGGGGCAGGTTTGTGTTTGGAGTAGTTGAGT
Organism: Nomascus leucogenys; assembly: GCF_006542625.1. Classification (NCBI taxonomy): domain Eukaryota; kingdom Metazoa; phylum Chordata; class Mammalia; order Primates; family Hylobatidae; genus Nomascus; species Nomascus leucogenys. Next base: position 9,840,576 of record NC_044395.1, on the reverse strand, counting down.
GATGACTCTCACGGATACCTTGGTCCTGTGTAATTCATTGCATCTGAGATGGGAGGGAGCTGACATTTCTCAATGAATTCAGCCACTGTGACCCTCAGAGTCATTTAATTACTGCCCAGGCTTAGGGGGCGGCTGAGCAGTGAACCCAGAGACTGCTGCTTGTGCCCCGGGACTGCCCACCGAGGTCCTCTCAGCCTCCCCACAAGGTCCTTGAAGCCAAGGATCAAGCCACCCCTACCCTGAGTGGGGATCTCTCTTTCTGAACTCCCACTTGTCTGGGGACCCACAGAAACCTATTATTCAGCTATTCAGCCGAACAGCCGCCTAAGAGAGGCTCTGCCGTGGCCTTTGGTAGGAGTCCTCAGCTGCCTGTCAAGGCTCTCCTGGGGCTTTAGCCGGGAGGGTCCCACGCTGGGGACCCCATAACAACACAGCTCTGCCTCAGACCCCTTCCCTGCCCCAAAGCAGAGGCAAAAAAAAAAAACAAAAAAAAACCTACAGCTGAGGCTCTTCCAGGGCTGCCGTAGGGGTAGCTGGAGAGTCTCCAAGGGGAAGACACACATCCCCCAGGGTCCTGGGTGCAGCTGCCGGTGCAGGGCTGGTGGGACTCCTGGAATGGCGTCCTGGTGATCTCAGGGTGGGTAATCTCGGTATCTGCTCCACTCTGCCCTTCACACAGACGTGCTGCAGCCACCTCTTTGGGCCACAGCTGCAGCCAGGGGTTGCAGATTAGAGGCCCTAGGGAAGCTGGCGGTCACTCCCTGCAAACCACATTAGCAGCATAATCCTTGTCCTTGCAGGACCAATGCGGGGAAGCAGCTGGGCTTTCAGGCAGCCCTCAGAGGCAAGGCCTTTGGTGGAAGAAGCTTGAAAAGGGCTGATGGTCCCTTGTCTGTGTTTCCCAGCACCACAGTCTGGGGTGGGCCTGGTAGCCCATCCTCTTGGGACTTGTTGGGGCTCTCACATCTACTGACCAGAAAAGAGAGCAGCAGAGAGATGAGTTGAGTCAGGAGCCTAGCATGGAATCCTCACATGGAGGAAGTCAAATGTTCCACCATCATTTCTATAGCTGATTTTTCCCCCTGAACAAGACAAGGAATTCTGTGTCTAGATGGGTTGCTCCCATCAGCTTTTTGGATAGAAAGGCCAGAAGGCAAAAGTGGGGGTAGAGGGTGATATGACACCATATCCCATCAATCAGTTTCAGCCGTGGATCTCCTCTTTACCTGAGGGTAAGAAGGACGGCGCATGGGACAATTTCTCCCTTTGAAACTTGCTTTCAGGTTCTCCGTCGGTATCTTCATTCCCCCTCCATGGTAGTGAGGTAATTTGAGTGTCTCACTGTATTTTCCTTCAGTACAAGTGAATTTGGAAGACAGGCTTTTCACAGGGCAGTAAAATAATCAGTGCAGGCTCATTCTTATGTACACTTCCTTGAGTTTCTGACCTGTGATAACAGGGACCTGCTCTAAGACGATCGGTGGTCCCAACGCTATAGATCCGACCTATGAGCCCCTCACACATGGATGCCCTCCCTTATTGCCAACTGCTCCTCCTGTGATTTTTTGTTCTTTTGCAGATTCTACTCCCTCACTTGTCTGATCCCCCTCCTCCTCCTCCTCTTCCTTCTTCTTCTTCATCTTTTTTTTTTTTTTTTTTGATACAGAATCTCACTCTTGTTGCCTAGGCTGGAGTACAGTGGCGCGATCTTGGCTCACTGCAACCTCCGCCTCCCAGGTTTAAGCTATTCTCCTGTCTCAGCCTCCTGAGTAGCTGGGGTTACAGGCACCCGCCACTGTGCCTGGCTAATTTTTGCATTTTTAGTAGAGACAGGGTTTTGTCATGTTGGCCAGGCTGGTCTCAAACTCCTAGCCTCAAGTGATCTGCCCTCCTCGGCCTCCCAAAGTGCTGGGATTCCTGGCTTGAGCCCCCATGCCCAGCCTTCTTCCCTTTTTTTCCTCCTCTTTGGTAGTTGATCTCACCTGTTGCCCCAGCCCAGCCCCAGGTGGCATGTTATTGCCCTTGTGCCCTGCTGACCAGCCCCAGTCCCTCTGAGAGCTCCCCAAGCTCCTAGACTGCTCTGAGGAGGTCAGCTTCAGTGAGCGGGGAGAACGACTGCTCCCACCATTGCCCAGGTACCCCGTTCTTGTGGCAAAACATTCCTCGGTTCTCACCTTCACTGAGGTCCAGGTGCTCCTGCCAGCCCTGCACACGCATTCAGTGCTAATTAAATATGTTATCCATCTAAGAAAAACCAACTCAGGAAGTTAAATAAGTTATTCCAAAAGAAAACAGTGTGGCATATTTTACTCTCCCAGGTCAGCAATGTGGGCTCCTGGGCTGCTTAAGATATCCTGGGTTGGCCAGGCACTGTGGCTCACACCTGTAATCCCAGTACTTTGGGAGGCCAAGGCCGGTGGATCACTTGAGGTCAGGAGTTCGAGACCAGCCTGGCCAACATGGTAAAACGCCGTCTCTACTAAAAATACAAGAAAATTAGCCGGATGTGGTGGCGGGTGCCTGTAATCCCAGCTACTCAGGAGGCTGAGGCAGGAGAAATCACTTGAACCCAGGAGGTGGAGGTTGCAGTGAACCAAGATTGTGCCACTTCACTCCAGCCTGGGTGACAGAGCAAGACTCTGTCTCAAAAAAACAAAACAAACAAACAAACAAACAAAACAAAACAAAACAAAACTTACTGGGCCTCTCCTTGCTATGCGTATGGACTGGACAAGACAGAAGCAACATCTACTCATTGAATAACCCTGGTCTTGGAGCCAGACCACCTCAGTCCATCACCCATGGCTGAGAAGCTTGGGCAGGTGTCTCCTCTCCTCTGTGATTCCACTTTCCCATCTATAGACAGTGACACCAGTGGCCTCTTAGGGCTGTCTATGCTGAGAGCACCTTGTCTTGCCTTCAGTGTACATCGTCAGAGCCTGGCTGCTGGCCTTTCCCCCAGATGGTAACTGGAGCAGGGACCAGAGGGTCCCCCTGCCAAAGCATTTTGTGCTCCATGGTCACAGCTATTAGTCCCATGAAGAAATAAGGCAAAGGGATGAGCAGAGAGTCCCTCCCAAGGGTTAGAGGCAGGGGAGGGAGTAGAAAGGACCAGGCCAGCTTGATCTCCTCCCCCTACACCTTAACTTGTGCCTCCCCAACCTGCCCAATGTCACCGAATAGTAGCAGAATTCACCAAGTTTCTGCAGTCAAAAACCTGGGCACTGGCCTTGACTTTGACCCTCCCTTGTTTCCTTGTAGCCCAGTGATAGGTTCTGTGAATTCCACCTGTCATGTAAGGTGTGAATCTTGGCCCAACCATGGCTCTCCATGCCCCGTGCCACCCCCTGAGCCCAAGTCTCTGCCACCGCTTGCCTGGCTCATTGCAGTGCCTCCCGCCAGTTCCCAACCTCCCCCTGGCCCTCTGTCTCTTCTCTGTGCTGAAGCCACAGCCATCACCCATGCCCATGTTTCTCCTGCACCAAGGCCACCACAGTCTGCAGTCACATATTTATTTATGTGATGTGGAGTTTATTGTCTGACTTGCCCATGAGACATGCTCCAGGGCATCAAGGGCAGGGCCTGGGTTGACCGTCACTGCATCCCCAGTGCCCTTGATGAGGAACGGTTGAGCAACTGAGTGAATGACCCAGGCAGGGCCCTTGTTTCCTTGCTGTCTCTTGCCTCTCTTCCAAAGGGACTCCCCCTCTAAACCGTGTGATCCTCATGGGCAGGGGGTCTCTGCCTTTTGTACACTGCACATCGAGGGACTTGGTAAAGCTTTGGTGAATGAATCATGAGTCTCTGAAGTAGAGAACTTGATGGGGATCCCTTAATGCAGACCACCGTCCTCAGATTCAGCCAGGGGCCACCTTCTCTGTGCCATCATTGCTCATTTTAGCTCCTCTCACTGGTCTCCCAGGACCTTGGTTTCCATGAACCCTTCCTGACCTGAGAGCTTAGGCTGGGGCTGAACCCAGAGTGCTGCTTGGTTATGGCCATTCTACCCCCAGGAGGAAGCGGGGTCTTCCTTTCCACTTTCTAGTGGGGTTTGGGAGCTAGAGGAGACATGCAGGGGCTCTGAGTGAAGCCCCCTCACTGCTGATGCCTAGAGCCTTCGGCCCGATGAGCTCTTCAGAACCTCTGTGACCTCTGGAACTTCATCCTTCTCAGATATTGCTTTCTTCCTTGGTAGAAAAAAAAAGCAGCCTCCCTTCAAAGTTCTGGGGACTCCCAGACGATATGGAAAATGTCCACAAGGAATGGGCACAGAAGAGCAGGCAAAGCCCTGGAGAGAGAGTCAAGGCTGACTGGAGAAGGTGCGTGGCGCTGTGTGATTTGCTGCCTGTGTCCCTCTCCGAGCTGGAGTTTCCACCTGTGAAAGGGAGATTGCGCCACCTGTGTGGCTGCCAAGCTAAGGAGTATCTGACAGATTCACTGGAAGCAGGAAGTGTGCCAGCTGGAAAATGGTGATTTTTCATCTGACACCATCAGGAAAGCCCCAGACTTCACCCCCTCCCTCTCTCCTGTTATTAATGGCCATGTGGACCAAATTCCTCAGCCTCACTTCCTTCAAGGTTTTCTTCCAGAGCCTTATCTCAGGCGCTCCTGGCTCCTTTTAGTTTCTTTCCTGCTGGGTAGGCATTTCCCCAAGAGCCTAGCGAGTTTAGCATCAGCCCAGGTTGAGGAAGAATGTGGGCTCGGCTGGGAGGCTGGGGGTCGCGAGCTGCCTTGTGGCTGCTCCATGGGGTCTGGCGGAGCCCCAGACTCTGGCTGTGACATACAGCCCCCTTCATGAAGCCAGACAGAATTAAGCCTTTTGTTTCCTGTTTGCTAGGCTGGCTTAAAGAAAACACAGAGGGTCCGTGCGGCTGGGGCTCCCAACAAGACGGCCTTTGTATTCATTTAATTAATCAGTTAGCTGAGGGGAAGGAGAGGGGGAAAGTTCATGTTATAAATACATGTTTTTCTTTGGCTTCCCCTCCTGCAAAAGACACAGCCTGAATGGCATCCCTAAGAGAGCCCCCCATCTCGCTGTAGGCATGCTGGGGGCCAGGGGCCAGCCAGGCTGCAGCTGGGACCCTCCTTGCCCCTTTGCTTGCCCTGCCCCCGCACCCCTCACCAAGGGGCCTTATCCCTGATGGCCGTGGGTCCTGGAGGAATGTTAATGCTGATGGGGTGGGCAAGGAGTGGTGACCACTGGCTTCTAGAGCCCATTCTTCCTCTTTATCTCTCCCCTCAGACCCCACACCCTCCAGGGATGAGGTGGCTGCACTGCCACGTGGGTGAAGTGTCTGTCCCCAAAGAGGCCTGGGCAGTTGGCAGGTGTACCGTGGAGAAGTCCAGGCACAGAGGGAGAAGGGCTGAAGCTGGCACCAAGGTGTGCAGGCCGACAGAGCTCTGAGCACTGGCAGGGGACACCGAGGGACATCCAGCATCCTCCATCCCACCTTCATTGGAGCCCTCTGGAGTGCAGGGGAAGGAGCCGTGGAATGTGCTCTTAGGGCTCTGGGGAGGCTGTGGGTGGGGCGGGGCTAGTGCTCTGGGACAGATAATTTCATCACCCCTTTAGGCTCCACAGAGCATTTTTAAAGCTTTGTTTATATTATTTAAACAATTATTTTTTTCTTTTTAGAGATGGGCAAATTTACTCACTATTCTCCCACCTTTCCTCTCTACCCCCAGCTGCCAGGTATTTTTAGAGTTTAAAAAACCTTTCATTATGAGGTAAAATATTTGCAGTCCCTGAATATATGGCCCTCAGAATAGAATTTCACCATGGTAAATTTTTCCTTATGTGCTCTTCATTTTAATTCTTACTGGAATCTCTGGTATCTGGGGACCATGGTGCTAGGCCTTCTGACTATGCTGCTCAGAAAATCCCCAAATCTAACCAAGAGGTACAGAGTTCAGGCTGGGACCTCACCTCCAGCCTCTAAATATTTATTTACATGAGACAGGCTGGAGTGCAGTCAGGTGATCATGGCTCACTGCAGCCTCAACCAGTTGGGTCCAAGCAATCCTCCCGCCTCAGACTCCCAAGTAGCTAAGACCACAAGTGCACTAATTTAAAAATTTTGGGTAGAGACAAGATCTCGCTATGTTGGCCAGGCTGGTCTTGAACTCCTGGGCTCAAGCGATCCTCCTGCCTAGCCTCCCATGTACGGGGATTATAGGCGTGAGCCAGCATGCCTGACTTTGAATATTTACTTAACTTGCTTTGTCTGGACATCAGGAGAATTACAAGTGGCCCCGCTTCCTTCCTGTAGCTCTCCCTTCCTTGGCCCTTCAGGGAAAGCAGCAGAGCCAGGCGATGGGCAGAGCTGTACAGTGTTCTTTGGGGACAGGACTACAAGGCCTCAGTTTTTGCTCTCCCTCCTTGGAGTACATTCTTCCCCTCTCAACTACAGAAAGAGGTCCACAGTTTCAAACCACAAACCCAAATGCTGTCTCTCTAGGGGCTTTTGGGAGCAGAGTCAGGCCAGGCTGAGCCCTGGATAGGGTGGTATTCCACTAGCCAACCAGCAAAATGCCTGGAGTCATGGGTGCCTTGGGTCAGCAAACTGTTCAATTTAACTCACTGCATGGTGCCTGGAGAGTGTGTCCATGTGTGCCCATGTCCCCTGAAGCAATAGGTAAAACTCAGGGCTCCAGAATCTCTGTGTCATCTCTGGGGGAGTCTTGTATTAGCTCATTCTTCCCAAGCATCATTTCCCCAAACCATGCTTCACTTTCGCCATCTGAGTAGAGAGAAGTACAACCCTCTGTGTTCCTCTGCTCAGAGGGTGGGGCATGGTGCCCTTTGTTTGGGGCTCCTGGAATTGCCTTCCCCAGAGATGTGTGGAGAGGGGGAAGGCAGGGAGAGAGGTTCGACCTAGAGAGCAAATTTCCTTCTCAGAGCCGTTTGAATCCCAGAGATGCCAGAGCTGGAAAGAATCCCAGTGACCAGGTGAACAGGGTGAGAAGCAAAGGCCTGCTCCTTTCCTGGAAGAGGAAGTGTAGTTCATGGCTTGGTGGCAAGTTGGGTAGCAGGGCCTTGGTTTTGGAGTTAAGTCTCTGGGGAGAAGGGGTGATTAAAGCTGTGTTTCTCAAACGTTAAGGTACAATACAAAGGAGTCACCTGGGCACTGTGTTAAGATGCAGATTCTGAATCAGCAGGTCTGTGTGGGGCTGAGATTCTGTGTTGAACAGGCTCCTGGTGACATCGATGCTGCTGGTCCCTGGCCACATTGTGAGTGGCACATGGCTAGTGGATTTAGCAGTGCTGTGCTCGCTCAGTAAAAAGTCATCGATGGCCTGTGGCTCAAGCTCCCAGTTTAATCCCATTGTCACAGGTTGAACGACGCATCCCAGTTTGCCTGGGACTCTCCTGGTTTTATCGATGTGAGTTCTGGAGAAGTTGATGGCTCTAACTCCAGACCTCTCTTCCAAGCCTACCTGCCTTAAAGGAGCTCGCCTATCTTGTCATGGGTCCTTCCCCTGTCACGTCGCTCCCATTTCAGTTGTGAATTGGCCACATTCCCAGTCAGAGACAGCTCTTTGCAAAATTCTAAGGTTTGCATTCTATTGTCCTTCTCCTCCCTCTGCTGACTCCTTTTCTCCTGCTGTGATCCTCTCTCCCACTCCTCCAGGCCCGGCTGAATCTACTCCTTCCTTACCCTGCTCTGAGCTCCTGGGGTATACCTGTTCTTGGTGCCTAGCAGAGACTGTCTGGGGTGACTGGCTCTCAGAGAACACTGTACACATCTCACAAAACTAGACTGTACACTCCCAGAGCATGAGCGCCATGTCTGATCTTTCCTCGTATCCCCATGGTGCCTTGCGCACAGTGGTTGTTGGCCCTTGGAAGGTAGGGACTCTTGCTGTTGCTACCGTAGTCCCAGAACTCAGCATCGTGCTGAGCACAGGGCTTGTGTCCCTTACATGTTCATTACATGTTACTCCTAGAAAGGAGTGAGTTAGAAGATGCTCCATACATATTTTAATCATGGATCCTTTCTGAGTTCTTGGCATTTATTTTGTATCCATTCTATGTCTATTTTGCTTATGTGTGTGGTACATAGTGGGGCTGGACATTCTTTTTAATGGAAGTGTATTGTTGGGTGTGGAGTCCCTTCCAGGGAGGACGGTGGAGGGCGGGAGAGAGCTGGCGAAAGGCCAAGTCTGAACCCAGGCCCAAGTGGGCTCTTTCCCCACAACCACGTTCTTCACGCAGCACATTCCTCAGTGTCTAGCAGGCCAGGCAGGCAGCTTCTTGATCATGGAGGGCAGAGATACTTTTGGCATTTATGCATACTTTGTGACCTCTGTTTCTGAATTCATAATTGTAACTCTGTATTTTATTACATCCAAGTAAAAATTCATTTCAAAGCCATCAGGTGACTCTCTTGCTAGGGGTGGAGATAGGATAAGCAGAGACTGGGTTATAACCCTTTCAGCCCAAATATTCTAAGTAGCCCCTGTTTTAAAATGTCTCCCCGCTTCTCTCTCATGCCACGCCTTGCCCTAAACATATACTGCAGCCCAATCTCAACTTCCCCAGACTGTGTTAAATTAAATCACTGCACATTTATTGGGCACTTAAGATCTACAAGGTACTTGAAAAGATGAAAATACACATGTAACCTAACCCCTAACTTCCATCTTCAAGGACTTTACCCTCTAAATGGAAAGGCAATTTATGAAAAGAAAAGTAACAATAAAAGTTAAATAATAATGAAGATTACAATGCAGGAGATGTCACCTGATGAAATAGGATTAATTAATCACTGAATTGAGTGGCATAGATTCTATGTGCTGAGAGAATTCCAGTAAGAAAGAGATGGCTGTGCACCGGGGTGATCTGGGATCTGAAATGACCGGGGCCTTGGTTGGGTGGGATGGAGCTCAGCTCAGTGCATATTTATGGGGCACTCACTGTGTTCCAGGCACTGTGTCATACTCTGCAGGCGCAGAGACGAAGGAGACAGAGTCCCCACCCTCGAGGAGCCTACTCTTTAGTGCGGGGGTGGGGGGAACCAAGAAGGAAACTTCAAGGGCAAGGACTGTGGGCACACTGGAGAGGGATAGTCAGCTCAGGCTGATGCTGTTCGGGAGGTTGGCAGGAACCAGCCCTGGTGCCGTCTAACCTGACTTGAGCAGAGAGTAGTTAGGTCAAAATGTAGAGGAGGGGGTGTTAAGCAGAGAGATTACTCTGCACAAACGCATGGAGGCCTGAACCAGCTTGGTGTGTGTGCAAAAAGTAAGCAAGTCTGGATTCTGGTCCAAGGAGTGGCAAGAGATGAATGGGAAAGCAGGCAGGGCCAGGTCACAGAGAGCCTCGGATGCCTTGCTAAGGAGTGTAGAGTTCTTATCTCGCCAGCGGTGTCCCCTGAAGAGGGAGCATGAAATAGCGGCTGAGAAGCAGCCACGTGCCCTGCTTTGCTACTTGCAAGCTGGTGATCTTGAGCGAAAAACGTCATCTCTTGGTGCCTCAATTTCCTAATCTGTTAAGAGGGTGAAATCATAGTACTTACCTCATTGAGGTGTTGTGAGGACTGAGTGAGCTAATCAGCATAACAAGCTAACAGCCATCTTGGAGCACAGACAGCGCTCAGTAAACTGCAGCCAGTATTAGCATGAAGGGATTTCAGGTGAGTGACTTAGACAGGTTGTGTTTTAGAAGGATCACGTTGGCAGTATAAGAAGGCAGGATGAACGTGGGCAAGACCAGGAAGCCAGTCAGAGACCTACTGCAGTATTGCAGGCAAGTGAGCCTGAGGGCCTGGAGTGAGGGGTGGTGCTGTGAGAGAGGGAGGGGCTGGGTTCCAGAACTAGGTAGAAGGAAAAATCTTCAGGTGCCGGGGGTGAGGGGGTGGGGGACTGATCTGTATGTGGGAGAGTAAGAGAAAGGAAGGACTCCAGGGAGACTTCCAAGTTTTGACCTCATTCTAGGGGGGTGGTGGTTCAACAACTGTCACAGGAAACATAAGAGGAAAAATAGGTCTTCTGGAAGATAGATTCTTCTCTCTCTCTTTCCCTTCCTCCCTCCCTCCTCCCTTCCTTTCCTCCCTTCTTTGTTTTTCTTTTTTTCTTTTTCTGTCTTCTTTTCATATTGAGTTCTAACATCTATGGAACATATAGCTGGAGACGTCTAGCAGGAAATTGAATACACACGTTCAAGAATATGGCTGGAGACACAAATGTGAGTGCCATTAGCCCATGACGGGTGCATAAGCTCTCCCAGGGAGCATGTGCAGAGCGGGAGGAGCAGTGGGCAAAAGCAGAGTCCAGAGGAACACAGTGTTTAAAACATGATACGAGAGAAACCACAAGAGACACAGGGTAGGAGGGTTAGGAGGAGAATCAGGAAAGGGTGGCATTACTGAACCAAAGGAGTAGAAAGCTTGGTGATGAGAATAAGAGTCAGCTGAAACAAGGACCAAACTCTCCAGTAAGGGAAACAGTAAGAGACTATTCCTTCGCTCGTCAGCATGAAAGCTACTGGCACCTGGGCAGAGAGGTTTTAGTGGCAAGTCAGGGTGGAAGACATTGGAGATGGGTATGGGTGGTTGGGAGGTGAGGAAGAGGTGGGAATAAGTGTGTGGGGGGCATGGCTGGCTGTGGACCTGGCTGTGCCAAATGACTCTTGAATGGAGGAGGAGGCCTCTGGTTGTCAGCCATCAGTAAGCAAAGCTTACATGTGGTTCTTGGATTGAAAACTGCCAGGGAGACTTAATTTAGTCATCCATTTTTTTAATTCAACAAATATTGATTGCATAACTACTATGGATTTTAAAATGTACTGAATGGAATTCTGTAATGAATGTGCCTGATAGAGGAGATAGGACAAATGTAAGTAGCTGTAATGCAAAGATGAAAGGTATCTTAGGCAACGTGCTATGAGTTTGGATGAGGAAACATTGCTTCTCCTTGGGGTGACCAGGGAATGATTCATGGATGAGAATCACTTTTGAGCTGGGCTTGAAGGAGGAGTAGAGTTCTAATAGGCATCAGTGGAAAACAGGCATTCCAGCAGATAGAAGGGATATGCAAAGGCCCTGAGGCAGGTAAATTTAGAGCATAGTCATGGGACCTGAAATACACTAGTTGACTGGGAGTGTGACCACAGCACAGCGGTAGATTCTAAGTTGAGCCTGGAAAGTTAGATTGGGACCATGTCTTGGGAGGTTTTCTATGCCAGGTGTAGGAATTTGCACTTTATTCCATAGCCCACAAGGAGCCATTGCAAGTTTTTGATATAAGGAGTAACAAGAGAAGACTTTGCACTAGAAAAAATCTTGCTGACACTAATGTGTAAGGCAGATCAGAGCAGAGAGGAGTGAGTTAGGAGACTAATGTGATGGTCTGGGAGTGAGAAGTAATGAAGGATTTAGCAAGCATGTTGGTAATGGGACAGGAGAAAGTGAATATGAGAGACATATGTGGAAATTGGGCCAGTTAGGGCTTAAAATGTGCCTGTGTGGGAATGTGTGCGGTCTGGGTTGTTTGCAGGTTAAAGTGAGAGGTAGAAGAGAGTTTGAATGGTCATGAGGGATAAATCAATAAGAATTCCAAGATTCGTACAGCTTGGGTGGTTGGAAGAAAAGGGTACCATTAACAGAAATAGTAAAGACTCAAAGATGAGCAGGTTCGGGGAGCGAGAGGGGATGTGTGCTGCATTCTGTGGACGTATTGAGTGTAGGAGGGCTGTGACTGAGAAATGGTCACTTCTTGGGTGGATGGGAGTACCTGGCCACCTCAATGGCAGCCACACTGGAGTTGCGGGGCCAGTATCCGGGTTTCAGGGTCTCAGGAGAGAACGGGAAGTGAGGAAGTGGCAGCTGTGAGCGCAAATCGCTCTTTCACAAGTTTGGTGGTGAAAGGGAAGAGAGAGATGGGAGGAATATAATTCCAGAGGGCTAAGAAAATAATTTAAAAATTACATAATTCTTTAAATCCATCTTATGAATTACAAAGCACTTCAAATCTCTTGTCTTACCTAGTCCTCACAACACTTAAGGGAGTCAGGGTGGGGAGGCTTTAAATCCACTTTACAGGTGAAGAAGCCAAGTCTCTGAAATAGGCAGGGCCAAGAGGTGTCACAGGTGAGATCCTGCGTGCTGGGCCAGTGTTCTTTCCACTTCAGTATAATGCCTATGGGTCTGAGTAGACTTTGTATGTTTGTAAATCAAGGTCGGTAGCCCAAGTAGGAGATTGAAGGTACACACACATACACATGTGCGTGCACACACACTCACAATTGATGGGCATCACTATGGGATAGAGGGTCAGAGACCAGGTGGGGTCAGCTTGAGAAGGAGAAGGAGGGTTCTGCTTTTGGGGTAGTAGGAAAGAAGAGGGAGGTTAAAGATATAGCATGCTGAGGAAGAAGGAAAGAAAATTAGGAAAACTCAGAAGGCACAGAACCAATGACTACAGAAAACACAAATGAAAAAGTTGAAGAACATTCATAAAGCAACATGCTAACACACAGTAATAGATGGGGCAGGCTGGAGGGGGAGGAGGATGACGACAAGGGAGGGCTGCAAGATATAGATCAGAGCCATCTTTATTGTGGAAAAACAAAGAGGCAAAAGGGCACCTCTCCCAAGGCCCTGAAAATAGAAACCTCAAAAGCAGGAGGGAGTCGTGTCCTGTGCAACCCTTATACCCACCCTGGTGTCATTCTTCACCCCCACCCTCACCTCCACTTGGTCTCTGCTGCAGTTCTGGGCCGGTATTGCTCTTATTTTATCGCTGGTTCCAGAAGAAAGACCAGATCAGCACATGCTCGAGGTCAGAGGTGGACCAGGATGCATGCTGACCATCACTGGAGGTGAAGCAAGGTAGTGGTGGTGTGGGGAACTGAGCCCTGGACAGGTCATCTCTCTGGCAGCAGGAGAATGAAGCTATGCAGTAAAGGTTCCACCAACCTCTGGCTGGAGAATAGAAGGACAGCTTCTTGTGCAGAAAGGATCCCACAGAGGTGACCTTTCCCTTGAATCCTTTGATCTGGGAGTCCTGGAGTGTGCATCCCATGGGCCAGTGGTTCTTCGGAACTTATTGGCAGTCCTGAATTTTGCTCTTTGTGTCGGGAGGGAGTCTGGCTAAAACCAAAGCCTCACTGACTGGAATTCCAGGAATCTGCCGCCCTCTCTTTGCGGATGTCATCTTGCCCTTTAGGGAAGGAGCCCATGCTTTTCTTGTTCTGAGGCCAAAGCCTGCATTCAGGGCACAGGAAGGCAATGATGCCTTGAAGGTTCCTGCTCTTCCCTCTGCTGTGGGCACAAATGTGGGTGCAGGTGCAGTGTTGGATGATGTGTGCACGGGGTGCAGCACAGCGAGGCCCTCCCTTCAGTGCCTGTGGGAAGATGTGAAGAATGTGCTCCCTCTGAGAAAACCCCGTGGTCTTTGGTTCAGAGTTTTCAGGGTCTCTGGCTATGGCTGCATTCACTTAGGGAGGTCAACTGTTTCTGTTCGCCTGGGACTGAGGGGTTTCCTGGAACACAGGAATTTAGTGCTAAAACCCGGAAAGTTTCAGACACACCAAGACGAGTTGTCACCCTCACTGTCCCGCCTCCTACTTCTGGGAAAGTGCAGAGTTCAGGATCTTCAAATTCCACTGGGCAGAGTCTGAATTTTCTTCTGGAGTGATGTGTTCTTTACAGGGGTAAAAGGATAAACTGCACTGGGGCGTCCTGTTGTGTAGAAGTGGCTTCAGGATCTGGGTCAAAATCTCCTATCTATATGTGCAAGTTTGAGTGAGTTACTTTCTATTTCTGGGCCTCAGTGTCCTTATCCGTAAAATGTGAATAATAATGTTAATCTTGAACGAAGGTTGTGTATGGAATGAATGAGACGATGCTTGTCGGTCAGGTGCCTAGCACAGGGCACAGCACTTGGAGAAGACAGTGAACGTCAGTTCCCCTGATTCCTCCCTCTCCTTCCTTGCACTGGAGTGATTCCCATTCTGCAGATGGAGAGGGTGAGGCTAGTGAGCAGGGATAGCTTCCTCTGGGTCAAAATGGCAATTAGAAGCAGAGACCCCTAACAGACTTCTCACTCCCAACCGCAGCTTCCTACTTTGGAGTAGGCAAGGGTTTCTCAATCTGGAACATTACCTGGAAGAGAGAGAAGGATGTATTTTTATGTATTCCTTTATTTGTTCAGTCATTCATTCATTCCACAAATATTTACTGAGTACCTACTATGTATCAGGTGCTGTTCTGGGTGCTGGGAATACAACTGTTGACAACACATGTAAATATTCTGCCCTCATAAACTTTAGATCCTGGTTGGAGACATATAATAAACATCTATATAATATAATGTAAACTAGTGATAATTACTTTGAAGGGAAAACAAAGCAGGTCTCTGGCAGAGAGTGACTGGGGCCTGGGCATTATTCTATTGGGGTGGTCAGGGAAGGCCTCTCTGAGCTGAGCCCTGGAAGAATGCAGCCTGGGACTTCTGGGCCTGCCCTCCTGGCCCCTGCAGCTTCCAGCTCAGGCCCAGCTGCCCGGGGTGGAGCCGGCTGCTCAGGAGAGAGCTGGTGCCTGCTTTGGGCTACAGGGGGAGGTGGGAATGCAGCTGTTTTTATCAGTTGTCCTTCCTTGGTGCTGACTCCTCTGCTGATCTGAGCTTTGGGAATCGGGGAGGAAACCAAGCTGGAGAATCAGTATTGAGGGTCAGATTGCAGATGACAATGATGTAAACAGGCTGCCCTGCCCTACTTGGAGACACACTACATGTGGGGACAAGTCACGATGTATTTGGTTTCCTATATGGCTCTATTTCTTTGGCATTGCCTTTTCCTTTAAGAAAAAAAATACACCTCTGTTTGGATTGTATGCTAAATGATTTATGAGCATTATTCTTCTCCGTTAGTTCTACCTGTAAGAGCTCCAGCCCTTGCAATCCTTTTCATGTTGATTAAGTACATTTGAAAGCAAGAGGAGACTGTCTGAAATTGCTTCACAATATAGACTCACAGCTTCTCTGGACCCAGGAGGGATTCCTCATCTTCCCTTTGAAAGCGTTCCTTTGCAGCTGGTTAAGCAGGAGATCAGTCTAGAAACATGTAACCAGTCTTATGTGTGCTGAACGAGGTAGAGGGGAGCATTCTTTCTGGAGCTGGTAATGGTAGATTTGAGATCCTGGAAATCTCCAGGCAGGAGTGTCCTCCAGGACTAATCCTTCTGGTCCTCTCCTTCCCACCCAGGTGTGGTTGTACCTGACATTGTACCTGATGTGGCCCTGACAGGTCACCACTGGACAGGAGAATACGAGGGGATTCTTTTTTTTTTTTTTTTTTTTTTTAGACAGAGTCTTGCTCTGTCTCCCAGGGTGGAGTGCAGTGGCTCGATCATGGCTCACTGCAACCTCCGCCTCCCGGGTTCAAGCGATTCCAGGAGGGGATTCTTAAAGAGCCTGTCAGAGCTCAGTGTTGCCAGGGGACTACACTGAACAGGGAGGGAAGAGAGGAGAGGGAAAAGGAACTTCACAGCTGGGCTTTTTGTGGTTCCTGTGGAGAGGCGGCAGGATCCATGATCCATAGAGCCAGCCCCCAAGCTGGAGGTCCTCTTGGCTGGTTCTACAGTTAGGACCAACGGCCTTCCCTAGTTGCTCCCACATCCTTTGTTTATTTGTTTGGTGGAGATCTTGTAGGTAGATGGCAATTAAGGGTCTAGGCTCAGAACTCACTTTGACTTGGCCCAGGTCAACCTGGGAAGTAAGACTTCAACAGATTCCGTGTCTACCCCATATGTAGCCTCTTGCACCACCATCTGGCCCAGGGCTCTCTTCCCCAGATCTTTGGGTCAGAGATGAAATAGGACAATTTTCCCTGAACTCCTAGCCTCACTACTGAAATTGTATGACGTTGTCCTCTCTCTCGGCCTCCTTGGCCCACAGGCACTCCCCTGAGATGCCTTCAGCCCCCTGTCTTTTAAATCCAGGCTCTAAAATTTTATTCTCCCCCATCTTCAAAATGCTGTCATCCTTTGTGGCATCCCTTTGTGTCTAAGCCCCAACTTTCTTCACATCTGTCACCTCTCCCTTCCCTTTGCAGAGAGTGTGGAGCTCGTGTCTGCATCAGACATTAGACAAGCCTTGGCTCTCATCTTACCTTTGCTGTTTACCTATGGCATGGCTTTGGATCCCTGACTCTCACTTCCCTCATCTGTTAAATGGGAATAAGACCATTTGAGGAACAAATAAGATGCTGGTTTTGAAAAATGCTTTGTAAACTGTCAGTGCTCATTGTCTCCTCAGGACAAAATATTTTGTTGTTATTTGAGACAGGATCTCTCACTCTGTCACCCAGGCTGGAGTACAGTGCACAATCAGGGCTCACTGAAGCCTCTGCCCCCTAGGATCAAGTGATCCTCCCACCTCAGCCTCCTGAGTAGCTGGGACTACAGGCACATGCCACCACGCCCAGCTAATTTTTGTAATTTTTATAGAGACAAGGCCTCCCTATGTTGCCCAGGCTGGTCTTGAACTCTTGGGCTCAAGTGATCTGCCCGCCACGGCCTCCCAAAGTGCTGGGATTACAGGCGTGAGCCACTGTGCCTGGCCCAAAAGTTAAAAAAACACTTAAAATGTGAGTATTTCAAATTCTACCGCAATTCTGGGAGGGGAGTGAGATGGTGCGCACAGAGGAAAAAAGCCCCAAACCACGTGTGTGGAAAGTAAAGACAAGGACTGCCTGTGCCACCCCGACCTCAGTTCTCGCAGAAGGAGGGCCAGGGAGCGGTTTCCAGCACCTACTGCATGCCAGGTGCCTGGCTTGGCCTTTTGGCTCGGCTATCTCACTTCCTCACAAAACCTGGAGATGTTATCTCAATGTGGGCAAATGACAGGAATGGGACCCAAAGAGGTTATGTCACTTGTCCAAGATCACAAGGGGAATCAAACCCAGTTCATGGGGAATCAAACCCAGTTCTGCCTGGCCCCAATGTCCACGCTGTGCCATCCCATGTCAGGACCCGCCTCTTGGAGGGTGGCTTGGAAGAGAGCTAGGCTGTCATCCAAGTGGGCTCCATGAGCGGCCACCTCCCAGCCCCACCTACCCTTGAACCTGAAATTCCACCATTCCCAGTTTGTTCCTCAGAGCTAGCATTTCCTCTTCTGATTTGCTCTTGCTCTCCCTCTTACTCCCTTTCTGTCTGCCTCTTTTGAATGCCCTGCTCAGGAGGGGTTGCTCTGGAGCATGGATTCGTGCTCTCAGCCCCTTTTCTTCCTGGCTAAGAGTGACAGCCAGAGTAAGAGGTCTAAATTACGTACCTGGGAGGATGCTGATCCTGAAAAGGGAAAAAAGGAAAGGCTCCTCCACCTAAGACAAATCTTATCCCCTTCTGAGTTTTGCCTGGGCTGGCCCTGCCTAGGTGCAAGCTGAGCGATACCCTGGGGCCAGCCTCTGAGGTCTGCGTCCTGCTGTCAGCACCCCCTAGTTAGCATCTGCACCATCAATCGGGCAACACAGCCCCTGCCTGAGGGGTGGAGGGGATGGGGTGCAGCCTCTCCATCTCCTTGCCAACCCTTAGACACAGAGTCCTTCCCTCTCCACCCTCCTCTTTTTCTCTCTCTTCCCTCCCCTCCCCACCTTGATGTGGACAGCTCAGCCCCTCCAAGGCTTCTGTCCACTCCGAGAACCCCTCTCTATCCATAGTGGCTCAAAGGGCTTTTCGAGTGGGGAAGCAGGCAGCCTGTGTGCCTGGGAGGAGAGATAAAGGCATGAGATCCCCCGAGGGCCTGCGGGGTCAGGGGCTGTGTATCTGGTGACTTCTGAATGCAAGCTCCAACAAAGAGAAATCTGTGGTGGGAGAGCCTCTGCGAAGGACATAAAATCTCCATGAAAACAAACTTTTGTTGGAAGCTTTCTCCTCTTGTTTTGGCAGCGTTGCTGGGTCCTGGGAGGGGAAGGCGGTGTCTTCCGGAGCAGTTGGGAGGCTCTCGGATTGTCCAAATATCAGCTTGCTGCAAGAAGGCTGTTCTTCCCCCACCGGGAAGACGGGGCTTGGGAGTTAGCGCAGTCATCACTGGTTTTCTAATCAAGGCTGGACTCTTTTTGGTTGGTAAGCTATTGATTATTGCCACAATTTCAGAACCTGTTATTGGTCTATTCAGAGATTCAACTTCTTCCTGGTTTAGTCTTGGGAGGGTGTATTTGTCGAGGAATTTATCCATTTCTTCTAGATTTTCTAGTTTATTTGCATAGAGGTGTTTGTAGTATTCTCTGATGGTAGATTGTATTTCTGTGGGATCGGTGGTGATATCCCCTTTTTCGTTTTTTATTGCATCTATTTGATTCTTCTCTCTTTTCTTCTTTATTAGTCTTGCTAGCAGTCCATCAATTTTGTTGATCTTTTCAAAAAACCAGCTCCTGGATGTGGCGATTCCTCAGGGATCTCGAACTAGAAATACCATTTGACCCAGCCATCCCATTACTGGGTATATACCCAAAGGACTATAAATCATGCTGCTATAAAGACACATGCACACGTATGTTTATTGCGGCACTATTCACAATAGCAAAGAGTTGGAACCAACCCAAATGTCCAACAACGATAGACTGGATTAAGAAAATGTGGCACATATACACCATGGAATACTATGCAGCCATAAAAAATGATGAGTTCGTGTCCTTTGTAGGGACATGGATGAAACTGGAAAACATCATTCTCAGTAAACTATCGCAAGGACAAAAAACCAAACACCGCATGTTCTCTCTCATAGGTGGGAATTGAACAATGAGAACTCATGGACACAGGAAGGGGAACATCACACGCCGGGGACTGTTGTGGGGTTGGGGGAGGGGGGAGGGACAGCATTAGGAGATACACCTAATGCTAAATGACAAGTTAATGGGTGCAGGAAATCAACATGGCACATGGATACATATGTAACAAACCTGCACATTGTGCACATGTACCCTAAAACCCTAAAGTATAATTAAAAAAAAAAAAAAAAAAAAAAAAAAAAGGCTAGAATGGCTGAAAGAAAGGCCGGGGGCCATGAAGAGGGCTCAGGACTGTGAGTTAGGAGAATCAGCACTGTGTGTGTTACAGTTCCATGACCCAGGCCAACCTGAGATCCCTTCATGCCTTACTTTTTTCGCCTGTAAAATGAGCATAACTTGCCCAAGGTCATTCAGCTAGAAAAGCAGGAGCAGGCCCAGGATAAAAACTGCTATTTCCATGCTGGGGGCGGTGGCTCATGCCTGTAATCCCAGCATTTTGGGAGGCTGAAGCGGGCGGATCACCTGAGGTCAGGAGTTCAAGACCAGCCTGACCAACACGGCGAAACCCCGGCTCTACTAAAAATACAAAAATTCGCCAGGTGTAGTGGCATGCACCAGTAATCCCAGCTACTCGGGAAGCTGAGGCAGGAGAATCACTTGAACGTGGGAGGCAGAGGTTGCAGTGAGCCAAGATCGTGCCATTGCACTCTAACCTGGGCAACAGAGCAAGACTCTGTCTCAAAATTAACTAACTAACTAACTAACTAAACTATTTCCCATTACCCTCATAAGTGAAAAGCAGAGGCTGGAAGTGAAAGGGTCTTTGAAGACATCAAAGGCCCCAGGAGGACTGGATGATTACCTCTTCTTGAGGGCTAGGTAGTCACTTACAGCACTCAGTCATTTATTCTCTGCATCTGGTTTTGCCAACATCAGAGAAGCCAGGGAATGGTTAAAGAAGGGCCTTGCAGTCCATGCTTGCTGCTGACTTGAATTGCCCAACTTCATTGCTTCTCTAGATTGATTTCAGAACACTAGGTCCTCAAAAGCTTTAAAGAATGCAGAAAATGAGGCTTACCCCAGCTGCGGAGATGTTTTTACATTAAACAACGATACCTATTTTTCACGTTGGGTCAGGTCCCATGAGATTGTCTCTTTTTGTCCTGCTCAAGGAGAAAATCCTTAGCTACAACTGTTGTCTACCAGGGCTCAGAGGACTTCAGAGCCATGAGTAGCCAGAGGACTGATGCAGGGAGGGGTCCGAGTTGTGGTTTCGAGTCTGTCTGCTCCTGACAGGCCACGGTGTGCCCCTGGGCCCCTCTCTGAGCCCCGTTTTCCTTCCCATAGACAGTGCCAGATGGGGTAAGTTGCTCTTGCCTCCACCCAGCAGGAAGAGGACAGATAAACTCAGGGCAGTCCTGGTAGGGGGGTGAGTCCCTGCAGGTGCTGAGGGGGCCTGAGAAACCTGCCTGGGGAGGAAGCGAGGCTGAGAACCCAGCCTGCCCCTTCTCCACTTGTTCCCTTCCCACCCCTTTCTCTCTTCTTCAAAAGGGTTGCTCCTATGAGAAGGGGTGTTTGTTTTCCCCTGTGCTCTGGACATCTGTGAAAACTGAGAGACACCCGGGCAGAGGTGCCTTTCTCAGAGTTCTCTCTGCCCCAGCGCTCTGGATTTGGGAAGGCCTGTCCAGGGAAGCCCACTGCATTTCCGAAGGTGCTTCCTCCCTCCCTCTTCCCTCCTCCCCTCCACTGTCCCTTCAGCAGTCTAGCCAGGTCAGTCAGGGGCTAGTAACAGAGCTGATACCACTGAGGTCACGTGGCTGGCCTGAACAGCCTGCAACAGGGGGCCTTGTTAAAGGCATATTAATAGGTGAAGACTCCCACTGTTGACCACACGTGGAGTTCACTTGGGGCATGTTCAGGCTCGGTGTGGCCAGGATGTGCGTGAAAGTAGGCAGGAGGCCAGGCTGTGAAAGACTCCCCATCCCCTCAAAACACACACACACACACACACACACGCAGTCTCTCTCACACACACACAAAGTCACACCCAGTCATACAGAGTCACACTCACACACATGCATGAACACCCACCCATGGAGTCACACACACAGGCATGTGAACACATGACCCTCCAGACAACAGCATGCTGGTGATATGGGAGAAGCCTTTTCTAGGAGCTTCTCTCTCCACTCTTCCATCCCCCTCCTTTCCCACTCCTGGATCTCTCTCCTTCCACACTCCTCTCTGGACACCTTATTAGGCTTAATCAGCAGGGATCACAAGTCCTAGATTTGCCAGACCAGCTCTCACTCCATGTAGTTTGCAGGCAACACGAGACAAGGAAAAGAACTCAGGCGGGAGCCCAGCGGGGCTGGGTTCAGATCTTCACGCTTCTACGTAACCAGGATCATGGCCATGGACATTCACACTAGGCAGTTGTTAACTCCTCTAAGCCTCACTGCAAGGCCAGCTACAAATACTTCCTTGCAGAGTTGTTGTGGGGAATGTGCACGGAAACAGGTAGAAGCCACCTAGCGCAGGCGGGCACACAGGAAAGTGTCAGTGCACATCGGCTCTCTCCTCTGCGTGATTGCCCCATGAATATATTTCTGCTGTGTGGTCCCCATACTGCTGTTTGAGCTGGAAAAGAGACCCACCCTAGGGAAGTGTTTGGGGTCTACTTTGCATGGACTTTTCCTCATTTACCTAGGGGGTGGTTTTGAGCCTAGGAGGGGGAATATTACAGCTATCATTTACTGAGCAATTTCTACGTGAGATAATTACACTCGTTTCATCTTCGCAACGGCCTCGTGATTCCTCCATCACAAATAAGGAAACCGAACTGAAGAGGGGTTAAGTAATTTGTCTGAATTCATGAGCTAGTAAGTGGCTAGGAACCCAGCTCCTAACCTCAACTTTCTGTTGCACTACATGATTTGCTGTAGCACTGGGGACCCTGGCATGAGCCCATGCAAAGACAGACGGCCCTGTTTGATCTGGTGATTCAACAGGTCATCTGTTTCTCCTCTTAGAGCAGGCAGATTTGGATAGGGCCTTTCTTCTAGCTGCTCTTTAAAGTATCGTGGACTTGGGTGGGAAGGCCTTGGTTCTGAGGAGCTGGATGCAGAAGGCCTGAGGGGGCATCTGTGGGAACAAACAGGATGAAAGGGGGGAGCTCCATTCAGGTTTGCAAATGCCATGAATACCACCTCACGCTGGCCCCCGAGCTAGGTACTGGGGATGCAGAAGTGAATAAGACCTTGTCCCTGCCTTCAAGGAACTCATGGGGAAGTGAGTGGGATGGAGGCTCGGCCATGTAAAAACATGCATGGACACTGGGGTTTGTGCAGCCATAGAGAAGACTCTGGGTGCTGCATGGCAGTGACAGGGCGGGGACAGGAACTTGTTCCAAAATTTGCTGGTAGGAGGTGGTGCCAGAATAGACTGTCGTGGGAATTAGACAGCAGAAAGAAGAAAAGGGCACTCAGGGCAGGAGGGACAGGCTGAGCAAAAGCACGGAAGTGTGAGCAAGGCTGGGAGGTGTAGGCAGGGACAGGGTGAGAGCTAAGGCACTTGGATGGTATCTTGCAGGAGATGGGGAGCTAGTGCATGTATTTAGATGGGGAGTGGCACTGTCAGGTTTATATTTTAGAATGTTGGCCTGAGCAGCAGTGCGCATGGATTAGAGGGGACCAGACCTTTGTAAGAAGAGCAGTCAAGATGTGTATCAGTTAGAAAGCCTTAGACTGTAAGTAGCAGCAAATCCAACCCCAAAAAGCTTAAAGAGTGAGGCATTTAGTTTCTTATGTGTTATGAAGTTCAGTACCAGGACTGCTCTAGGGTTGGAGAAATTCAGGGGCTCCATGACATCCACAAGCACCCAGGTTCTTTGTCATCCTCTGGATGTTAGCTCTGTTTTCCAACTGGCCTTCCTCTGGGTCACAAGATGGTAGTGGCAGTTCCAGGCAGCACACCCATGTTCAGGCTGGCAATCAAAAAGGGTAAAGCATGTCAACTGCAAAATTATAGGGAGCAGTGGGGGCTGCAGCCAGTGGGAGGGTGTTGGGTCTCAACCTGTTGGCATTCAAACTAAAAATTTTTAAACTACTATCAAAAATTATAAGTAGCCCAGGCATGGAGGCTCTTGCCTGTAATCCCAGCACTTAGGGAGGCCAAGGCAGGCAGATCACCTGAGGTTAGGAGTTCCAGAGCAGCCTGGCTAACATGGTGAAACCCTGTCTTTACTTACTAATAATACAAAAAAAGTTAGCTGGAGGTGGTGGCGCACACCTGTAATCCCAGCTACTTTGTAGGCTAAGGCAGGAGAATCTCTTGAACCTGGGAGGCAGAGGTTGCAGTGAGCCAAGATCACACCACTGCATTCCAGCCTGAGTAACAAGAACGAAACTCTATCTCAAAAAAAAAAAAAAAAAAAGAAAAAGAATTGTAAGCAAAGCTAAGAGAAAATGACAACCTGCGGAAAAATTTTTACAACTCATATCACAGGGCTATTCTCCCTAATATATGAAGAGCTCCTAAAAATTAACAACAACAAAAACACAACCCAATAGAAAAAATAATGGGCAAAGAATATGAACAGACTATTCACAGAAAAGAAAATACAAATAGCTTTTAATGTATGAGAGCATGATCAAACTTGCACATGGTAAGAGAAATGCAAATTAAAACTGTCCTGGAATACCATTATTCATTTATCTTTTAAATGGGCAAAAAGCCAAAAAAATTGATATCACATTCTATTGGCAAGGCCCTGGGGAAACAGACTGTCTTACGGTGTAAATCCGCACAACCCCTTTGAAGGGCCATTTTGAATATCATCAAAATGAGAAATCATATGCCTTTGACCCAACAATTTCATGTTGGGGAATGATCCTAAAGACATTCTTGTACCTACAGGAAATGACATATGTCTAAGTACCTTCTTTGTAACATTATTTGTGATAGCAAAAGATTGGAAAGAACCCAAATATCCATCAGTTGAAGACCAATTTATTAAATGATGGAATTTCCTGACAATGGAATACTATTCATTTAAAAAGAGAAATGAGAAAGTTTTCTTTGTACTGATAAAGATCTCCAAAATATGTGTAAAAAGGAAAAAAAAAACCCACCAAATTTCAAAAAAAAGTGTGTATAAAAAGGGAAAAACAAGAATCTATATTTGTAGTTGCTTGGACAGGTGGGAGACAGGAATGGGAGGGAAATATTGCAGTGTTTACCTTCTTACACTTTTTGATTTTTGAGCCATGTTCCGTATTACCTTTTTAAAAGCAAAACAAAACACAACACAAAACACTGTGCAAATCCCACAAAATGTCTGGGGCTGCGTTCTGCCAAGAGCGGCTGATTTCCAAGCCCTGGGCTCCAAATTATACAGTGGCAGTGGAGACAGAAGGGATAGATTTGAGAAGTCTTTTTTAGGCGTGGAATCCCCACAGGTTGGGTGTGGGATTGACAGAGAAGGCAGAGGCAGCATCGGAGATGGCTCCAGACCTGGGTACCTGGTGGAAGGTGGCACCATTGTGAGATGGGAAGGCCGGAGAGAAGCATGTTGGGGGAAAAGGAAACAATGGCAGGTCACTGGGTCAATCGGCCCTGGGGAATCATTTCACCTCTTGAACCCAGTCTCTGCAATTCTCCCATCACACCTTGCCTAGGATCCGACCTTGTTCTATTTCCCCATCCATCCATCCATACACCGAAGCAGTATTTCTGACTACAAAAGCAGAGGGGACATTCCTCCAAAGTTTCAAAGGCCAGCATCTGTAGCATTAGGGACAGGGCGGAGGCCCAACCGGTAGACACAACAGCGAAATCCTACATTCGCCGCTGGGTCAGTGCGTCCCAGAGAAAGGGCAGGACTTTGTGTTCTGCTCCCATTTCTGTTCTAATTCTAATCCCAGCACTTTGAGAGGCTGAGGCGGGTGAATCACAGCCTGGCCAACATGGTGAAACCCCGACTGTACTAGAAATACAAAAAATTAGCTGGATGTAGTGGCGGGTACCTGTAATCTCAGCTACTTGGGAGGCAGAGGCAGGAGAATTGCTTGAACCTGGGAGGTGGAGGTTGCAGTGAGCCAAGATCGCGCCACTGCTCTCCAGCCTGGGTGACAGAATGAGACTCTGTCTAAAAAAAGAAAACCAAAAATTCTCACCATCTAATTGGCTCTGCAACTGCTGCTGGAGTGGACTCTGGGGCTGTGAGCCTGGCACTGGGGCATCCCAGGAGACAGTGGACTATGTTCTACTGGGGTTAGTGTCCACCCAGCGGCACCTTGGTACTGGTGACAGTGGGAGAGGTGGATGGGAAAGGGAAGCCAGGTGAGGGGACCTCTAGGCAAAATGAGCATGAAGTGTGTGGCATCCATGTGATAAGTGCAGTGTGTTTGGGGCACATCTGCCTCCTTTGGTGAGAACAGCAGTCCGCGAAGCAGCCCACCCTGCTCCAGGCCTGTCTGCAGAGTTGGGGGCCAGAATGAAAAATGGACCTGAGAGCTAATGGCAGCCACACTGTTTAGTGTTGGAGACGTGTAAGTCAGTATGTGAGATACAGCCACACTCTTGGTTTTAGTTGTAGCTGGAAAGGATTAGAAGACAATTAATAAATCATATAGTGCCCTGAGTTTAAGTAACTTGTTATTATGGGCTGCATATATTTATTACGCTTCACTGAGCAACATTGGCACATTTCCTTCGACTGTCACACAATTTGTATGCAATTTGTTTCAGTAGGTTTTTTTTAAAATGCACATATAAATTATTAGCCTGCATTCTTCAAGGTAGATTGTTGAAATCCCTCCTCCTCCCCGACCACCCACTGTGAGTCTCATAAAAACTTCCTGTCCCCAAAATGATAGTAGTGCCATGACCTACAGCCCACTGCCTGCCCGGCTGGGGAGGGGAAGAAGAATCACTTGCTGTCACCTGGTCGGGTACCTGAGGCAGAGCCCTAACACAGGAAGAAATCAAATGCGTATTTTTGGGTGATTGGCTGGTGCCTGGAGAGGAACTGTTGATGAGAATCATGCCTTTCAAAGCTGCAGTGAAAATAAATCAGGGGGCAAGGAGAATCAGCCCTTGAACAAAGCTGGGAACCTGTTGACCTGGAAGCCAGAAGCACTTCAGACACTGATGGCCCCAAACTGTTCCTCATCTGAATGAGGAAGCTGAGCCCAAAGAGGGGTGACAACTGGCTTGGGGCCATGGTGATGGGTCCTTCCTTATCCTGAGCCACACTCCTTGCTCTCTTCCAGTTGGGATTTTTTTCTGGGGCTGACACAGATGCCTTTCCTTCAACCTTTTTCTGAGGTGCACTGGCGGGGGGGATCTTCTCCACATTTTTTTCAGGGTTGAGGCTATGTTGTCTTTTTGTTTTTCTTGGTGGAGCAGTTTGATGTTTTCATAATGTGATATTTTTAGTTGAACCCTGAATGATTATAGCCCCTTCTCACAAAAATTCTCACCTAAGTACCTAGGCACTGGGTTAAAGAACAGTCTGATTGGCTTGCCTCTGCTTTTTCCAGATGCCTTTTCTAACATCTGTACAATGTGCATCTGTCAAGCACCTAATGTGTAATAGGTGCTCCTGGTGTGTGTGTGTGTGTGTGTGTGTGTGTGTGTGTGTGTTGCATCAAAGGGTGTCTCTGCTTTCATCTTGCTTTCTGCATTGTTGGGGTGACCCAGCAACTGGAGGAGTCCATGAATGTTGAGTGAATGAATGAGCCTAGTTAGGAGTGAATGCAAGCAGTATCTGAACACACCAGACAACCTACAGGAAGAGCCCGGCAGCCTGGAACCATGAAGGATTCTCATCTGGGATTTTCTAGATGGCTAACGGTTTGCGTCTTCAAGTACTCTGAGGATATTGTAAATATTACAAGCGGACATCCTCCCTGTCTTCTTGAGTAAATTATCCAGAACATGATTGAGCCTCATTTAATGACACATTGACTTGCCCTTTAGCTCTCTCCTTGGCCAACCCTCCATGCCTCAGTTTACCTTCTGGGGAAGCCCACACTCTTCCTCTTTTAGTCCTTTTTTTTTTTTTTTTTTTTTGAGACAGAGTCTCACTCTCTCATCTAAGCTGGAATGCAATGGCGGAATCTTGGCTCACTGCAACCTCCACCTCCCTGGTTTAAGTGATTCTCCTGCCTCAGCATCCTGAGCAGCTGGGATTACAGGCACCCGCCACCACACCCAGCTAACTTTTTCTATTTTTAGTAAAGATGAGTTTTGCCATGTTGGCCAGGCTAGTGTCAAACTCTTGGACTCAAGTGATTCACCTGCCTTGGCCTCCCAAAGTGTTGGGATTATAGGCGTGAGCCACCACGCCCGGCTCTCTTTTAATACTTCTTATCAGCTGAGGCTCAAGGTACCCGGTAACTTAGTCTGTTAGAAATATGTGTAAAACCAGAGTAACGAAGCCGTCAGTAAGGGCCTGAGAGTTTTCCTTTTGAACAAGATTCATAAACTTTAATGCAAAGATTTCGTGGCATGTACTTTGACTTCCAGAAGATTAAAAAAAAAAAAAACCGTCCTCTTTCCTCCAGTATTTTTATACCATGTTGGATCTATGAAGCTATTGAATAGCTAAATCATATGCTAGTGAGGAAGGCATTTTTGGCTTAGAAATGATGACATTGCCGCTGGGAGGCTGTAAGTGAAGGCCACAAGGGTTGGTAAAGGCATGGTATCTCCTAGTTGGCTTTCAAGAGGGTCACACTGAAAGTTCGCTGATTCAGTTATTTTAAGACACAAGAAGGCAATTTTGCAACAAGAAGGGCCTCTTGTTACTGGCGATCTTGCACATGAGTCTTGAGAAGGCAGCGGCTGCTGCAGCCTTGCTCACACAGCTTTTCCCCTTTGCCCCTGGACGCTGCTAGCTCTTCAGTCCGCCAGAAACACAGCTGTCTTTGTGTCTTCTACTGATAACTGTCTCAGGCAGACCTTCCTGCAGCCCAATAGAGGGCTCTTCCAGCAAGTCCTGCCTCAACAGGGCCTTCCCCGGCCTCTCCGTGCCTGGGGAGTCTCCCAGGCCAGCCCATCCAGCCAGTGCCACCTGCAAGCTCTGTGGCTGGCAGGTGCCAGGTGGAGACTGTCAGCTGCTCAGGAGAGAGATTGTTCAGGGTAGTTACTGCTAGCAAGGGATCCCATTTTATCTACCTGCCATCAGAGTAATCTGTCCTCTGCTGAGCCCCTCGGAGGAGCCATGTGCAGGTGAGGCAGGCAGATGGCCGTGCGGTCAGGGTGACTGTGACTCCGGGTTGGAGATCGAAGCTGCCAGCCTTGCCTGCCTGGGAGGCCGAGGCCTATGCTGTGAACTCAGGAAATCTCCCGCCCCTTGCCTGTTTATGGTGAAATCAGGCCTCCCTCAGAAAGGCAGTTTTCCTACTCCGTTTGTTCTCAGATTGGTGTTATACCCTGGAGCCAAATTAGTGGCTAAGAACAATTGGAAACAAATGCTCTTTCAGCATCCTGCTGTGATCCCAGATCCAGGTGGGGACACAAGCCGTGGCTGTCTTCTCCACTGAGCCACCCCTCCGCAGAGAATCAGCATCCCAGAACCATTCAGCACAGCCAAACTCCCTCATAATCAGCCAGCACCGTACACATCTGCCTAACCTCAGTGAAACAAGCTGGAGCCCTGTTAAGTTATTTATGAAACAATATTCAGGACCGCCCCCCGGAGGCAAGTTAGGGAATAATGAATGCGAAGTGCCGTGGTGCCCTTTGGAGAGGCCTGTGGCAGGCCTGCTGGAGTGGGGACCATCTCCCTCCCCCAGGGGCTGGGTGCTGGGTGCTCCCTCCAATGGCCTTCGGATAGCTGCCTGGATGGCACCTTTTCTGAGATGCCGATGACTGTTAGCTTGGCTTGGATTTGATAGTGAAATTCTTTCTACTCCCTCCAGCACTGGTCTGAGAAAGTGTGGCCTACCCCAACATGGCCCTGTCTGGATGTACCTGCCCCAAAGGGGAGTTAATAGAAGGTTCTGAAATGCCTGGTGGGGAGAACCCGCCCTGCAGGACCTATATAGCTGCTGGATCATACTTAACTCCCTAGTCAACTGGTTGTCTGTCCCCTCATTAGACTGTGGGCTTCTTGAGGGCAGGGAACTGGAATTGTTGTTCATCATCGATTCCCAGCCTAGTGAAGGGTCTGATGCTTAGAACATTTTGTAAATGAATGAAGGGAATTACTGGCATGGCTTCCAATCTTGGACTTCTCTAAATAAGTCTCCACCACTCTCTGAACTGTTTCTTCAAATGTGAAGTGAGGAGGTCAAGATAGATGATCTCTAAGAGGCTGGCCAGGTCCATCCCTCTCACTTCTAGCACTGACTTCTGCACTGAGCTGCCCCAGACTCCAGCTCCCCCACCCACTGCCTCTGGGCTGGCTTACTCCTGGAGGGCACAGCCCACGGTAGCAATGTCCCCTCTGGCCTGGCGACCCTGGCTTAGTCATTATGCAGTGTTTCCAGTCTGGGGCTGGCTCTCTGATGCCAAATACTGTCCTCTGCCTGTGCTGTTTTCCCCTGATGCATCTTCAGTCTGTCACTTTTCTCAGTCACACAGTTGAAAATTTCCTCCAAAGTAAAGTCGGATGCAAAATGAGGACTTGTTAGCACAAAGAGATGCGTGTGTTCTGCCCTGGGCTGCACCTCCTGGGTAGGCTGTATTTCTTTTTTTCTCTGAGCTAGACCCTTCTCCACAAGGGGAATTAAAGGCCTCTTCATTTCCAACCAAATGAGGAAAGCCCAGGGATCAACGTGTGGCCCATCCATATCCCTTCATCATACTGCCTTTGTTCAGGAAAGCAGAGGTGTGGCATCTTGCCTCCTCCTTTCTGCCTGCTGCAGAATTTCTCTTGCTTCCTGTGAACCAACAACAGCAATATTTACTTGCACAAGACACATAATATTAACTTTTCAAAGTATGTAATTATTTCATTTCATTTTTACAATATGTCTGCATTGCAGGCAAGGCAGGAATAGACATCTGGATTTATTTAACCCCTCCAAAGATTTATTGGTGTCTGGTCCAAGATTTCTTGGAATTTTAGGACTTTCTGGCTGAATGTGAGCCTAGTGAGTGTCTTCTCCACTGATTTTCAACCTCTCAGGGGATGTGGACAGCCTTGAAATCTTGGTGAAATCTGTAAACCTCTCCCCGGAAAAACTTACACACAAATACTATTCTGGATAAAATTTTCAGGGATTTGTGGACTGCTACCACTTTAAGGTTCTTCTTGCTCTAGTACAGCCACTGGGTTGAATAGATGAGGAAGTTGAGGCCCAGAGAGTTAGGGCAATGTGCACAGAGTCATAACACTATGAGGACAAGGGCCATCTCCTAGGTCCTGTCTACACCCTTCCAACACGCCAAACCATTACTGCTGCATCACATTAGGTGCCCAAATCCTCTCATCTGTTTCTGTTCCTCCTATTCCCCTCTTCTTTTAGATTTCTTGCTTATCATTTTATTGCTGTGGATGTACTCCTAGACGGTACAACTAGGAGCGCAGATACTCTCCTACACTCCTAAGTGGCCCCCTTGCCTACCCTCACGAGGCCTTTTTTTTTTTTTTTTTCTAAATCCTAACTCATTGCTCATTTTTCCAGCATCAGCCTTCTGGAGTTGCCTTCCCTGTCGGAGGCTGGCCCATCCGTCCCATCCTCAGGAACGTAGTCCCTCCTCCCTGGCAGCCTCTCCCCTGACTTCTCCCCGCTGGGGCTGGGAGGCTCTGGGTTCGTTGCACTCTCTGTCAGGCCTTGGCTCCCTTATCCTCTCCTTGGACTGATGAGCTGCTCCTTCCCCTACTCCTAAAGATCTCAGGCTCTTTATTTTTTATTATTCTTGATAGAAATTGGGAGACATTAATGGTGGCATATATACATATTTTTAAATTGTGGTAAAACATACATCACATAAAATTTGCCATCTTAAACATTTTTAAGCACCCCTGATAGCTCTCAATGACACCCTGTGCTGGCTGTCCTGGAGTCACCTGGGGGAGGGAGGGAAGGGGTTGCTAGATGGTGCATGTCAGTAATTTGCCTTAGTGTTTGATGACATTAAGTATATTCGCACTGTTGTGCAACCATCACTTCCATCCATTCACAGAACGCCTTTCCTCTTGCAAAACTGAAACTCCATACTCAGTAAGCAACAACTCCCCAGTCCCTCATCCTCCACCTCAGCCTCTGGAAACCACTAGTCTACTTTCTATCCCTGTGAGTTTGACACTCTCAGTACCTTGTACAGGTAGAGCCATACAGTATTTGTCTTTTTGTGACTGGCTTATGTCACCTAGAATAGTGTCGTCGAGGTTCATCCGTGTTGTAGCATGTGTGAGAATTTCCTTCCTTCTTAAGGCGGAATCATATTCCATTGGATGTAGATGCATGCATGCCACATTGTGTCTGTCCACTCATCTGTTGATGGATACTGGGTTGCTCCCACTTTTGGCTGCTGTGAATAAAGCTGCTATGAACACAAATGTACAAGTATCTGCTTTAGTCACCACTTTTGCTTCCTTTGGGTATATAGTATGTAAAAAGTGGAGGCACGTTTTTAAGGTGTCTTAATTATTTTCTGCTGTCCCTTAAGTCAATATTCATTTTCTTCATTAACGCCATTTGAGCAACTACTGACCTCACTGGGTCTGTGGCACCTGCCGCAAAAGGCACTTTCTCAGAGAGCCCCAGAGGAGCCACAGAGAACAGAAGAGACTTTCTACCAGACTTGAAAGGCTCAGGAGGCCCCCTGCTGCCTCCACTGCTGGTCCTGGCTGGAGCAAGGCTGGGTTAGACGAGGGTTAGAACCCAGCTCAGCCGTGTATCAGTGGCATGGCATGACCTTGGGTGGCGTACTTCTCCTCTCCCCTCGTTTACTTAAAAATCAGTGAAACAAAAACGATACAATAGCCTCAACATCCTAGAGCAACTCAGTCCTGCACAACCTTCCACGATGACAGAAACGTGCTCCGTCTGAGCCGTCCGGTATGACAGCCACTAGCTACATGTGCTGTTGAGCACTTGAAATGTGGTGAGTGAGAAGGAGGACTGAATTTTACATTTCATTTCATTTTAATTAATAAGAATTTGAATTTTAAAAGTCACACATGGCCATTGGCTACCTTATTGCACCATGCAGCTATGGAGGATGAAAACGAGTGGCAGTCATGTAGTCCATAGAAGGGGCTCAGCAAGCCCAGAGTCTGGCACATAGTAAGCACTCAATAAATGTTTGCTATTACTAGGTCTTATGTGTCTTGCTTTCCGGCCCACCACACCTGATGGCTCTCAATGCCACCCCACCCTGGCTGTCCCGGAGTCACCTGGGGGAGGGAGGGAAGGTGTTGCTGCATGGTGCATGTCAGTAACGAGCCTTGCACTGAATGTTTCTGGTCTGCTACCTTCCCTGGAGGGTCATGTGAGCCGGAGTGGTATGTGGCCTGCTTTGCAAGTGATTAACATGGTGTAAGCAATCTGCATAGAGAGAAAAAACCCTCGGTTGGTATTCCATTATTCTATTAGAGTTTCAGAGCCAGGATTAAGTGGACATGATTTCTTCCTATGGGCCATTAATTTTGTTTTATTGCTGGTCTGATGGTCATTACCCTTTTTTGCCAATGCATTCCCCCATTAGGTTTGTACAATTAACAAAATATGTGCTGTTAGGGCTTTGATAGGAGGAATGGGATGGAAATAAAGGGAGGGGGTGCAACTGCTACAGAGTTGGGGGTGGGGAAGGTGCCCGCAATGAAGGGAAGCCTTCGGCACCTGCCTTCTGGCCACTGGCATTCCTGGGAAACTGCAGTAAGACCTTTCCCCAGCTCTTTCCCAACTAGGAGTGGAGGAGTTACCCAGGTGAGAGGGAGGGACACTTGGTGTGTCCATGTGGGAGCGGTGCTGGCATTTCCTGGCCCTCCTCCTCCAGCCTGCAGCTGAGTACGGCACAGCTGAGAACATAATGTGACACCCCCACCACCCCCACACTATCACCTTGAACCTGATACTGCTCAGCAGGCAGCATGAGTCAGCCTCTAGGTGTCCGGCCCCATGACGGGGGAGACTTCTGGGGCAACACCTGCCTTCTCTCTATGGGGCAAACAGGAGGACATGTGCCCAGTTAAAAGGAAATGGCCGATACTCTACATCATCCAATGATTGACATGTGGAAATGCAGAATTGGCATGTTTAGGTCATACAATTTCTGGAGAAAAGTTAGGAATCCAGATTTCTCAATGTGAAATTTTGCAAGGTTTAGATGTTGGCAGATATAAAAACACTGGACAGGCAAGAGTCAACCTTGGGGCTGCTAGTTGGCAACCTCTGCCAGTCAATAAGGAGTCATGGAAGGGTACTAAAGGAGACATGGACAGATGAAAATTGTGTTTTAGGAAGATTCCCAGGGCAGGGTTGGTAGGGTGAATGTGCAAAAACAGGGTGAGGCTGGAGACAAGGAGAGTTGGGTTAATGACAATGGGATGGGTAGAAGAGCAGCGATGCTTGTGAGGGAGAATTAGTAAGTCTTGGGTCTTGGTGTTTCAGCACTACAGAGAATGTCCATGGGGCCAGGGAGGCTTGCTTGTGAGCAGGCCCACCCTCATGCTCGAGGGTTTACCTCTGCTGAGACCAAGCCACTCTGTGAGCCCACACCACCCAGTGTATGTGAGTCTTCCCATCCCAGGCTTGGAGGGTAAATTGCTTGCTTCTGTCTGGTGTAGAAAGGTCATAAGTATGTCCAGTTCTTTCTCCCATATGGGATAAATATTAGGGTTAACCCACCAGTGCCAACATTCCTAAGATAACTTCATATGCATACCTATACTGACAGGTCCAGGCCCAAGAGTCGAGGCTTGGCCTGGGCAGGGTCTGAGGAGTGTCACAGAGGAACCCTCTCCAGGTCCTTTGCAACTGGGTGCCCAGCACTGCCTGTGGCCCAGGGGGCTGAGGACTAGTGTGGAATTAGCATCCAGGCCCAGTGGGCTTTGAGGAAGTCTGTGCACTACCCTCAGTGCTGGATGCATAAGAGTCTCAGAGCCAACAAGTT
Source organism: Nomascus leucogenys (assembly GCF_006542625.1). Lineage (NCBI taxonomy): Eukaryota > Metazoa > Chordata > Mammalia > Primates > Hylobatidae > Nomascus > Nomascus leucogenys. Next base: position 9,806,777 of record NC_044395.1, on the reverse strand, counting down.
AGCACTAGGTAATTATATCTATTTAATTACACAGCTATTGTGTCATTTAGAGCCTGCTGGTCAGGGGTCACAGTGCCTGACTGACAACCTCATGGAACAAGCGTAAGCAACTGCAAAACATTATCAGGTGATGAGGGTGCATGGGTGGAACAGAGCAGGGACTCAGTGAGATATGGTGGGAGCTGTGGATAAGCTGTTGGAGGGACGAGTGGTCCATCAGGTGTTTGCTCCTGGAATGGCCTATCTCGATCAGATTTTTCCACCAAAGTTTTGTTTCTCTTCTGGAAGCTTGGCTTATAGGCCTACGGAGGGCTTCGCAGAGGACAGGAGCATCCAGAGAGACTCCTAGTGTTCAAGAAGGAGTTGTCACAATTTGGTCCTCATCCCCAAAGTCTGGCTTGGGCAAGAATAGGAAAACTTGTCATGGGCGGCAGGATGAATGCAGAAGTCCTCAGTCTTCTGGATTTGCCTCTCTTTTTCCTATTCTGTTGCAGCCATTTTTAAATTAAGTTATTAATATGTCCTAGGCATTGCACAAATGAGATGGTACATGAACCATCTCATTTAAAGGTGCTACTGTTAGCAGGCTTTTAAAGATGAGAAAATTGAGGTTCATAGAAGCTAAGGTTAGGTAAATGATGGGCCCTGGCTTAAACCTGAAACTGTTTGACTCCAGCATCTTTACTCTTAACCTCAGTGATACACCGTGCTTGCAAGAGACTTAGCGCCCTCCCTGGAGGATTGGTTTGGGCAATCTCAGAGATTGTCAGATGGAGTTTTATTTTAAAGATCTAGTAGTTTAACTCTATCACTTTGCAGATGAGGAAACTGAGGCATACAGTGATTAAAGTTCCTTGTCCAAGATCAAACAGTAAGTTAATAACAGAGTCAGGGCATGAACCCATGTCTGGCTGACCGCTCGGTCTCGTGCTCTCTGTGTCAGACCTATGGCTTTGCTAAACCCCCAGCTCATCTTCCTCTTTACCTGGGTATGTGTCATAGATGCCTGCACAGCTATCCTTGAGGATGCAGAGACAAGTTCTATCATGCTACCTCCTATGGGAAGCTTTCTTCTATCCCTCTCCCCGCCTGTTTTCCAAATAAGCATGACCATTCAACTCCCTCCTCGTTTACCATTTCATAAATTCCCTCATATCTATAAATGTGAATCGCCAATCTCATTTATGATTCTATTTTATTTTCATGATGAATAAGACAAGCCTGAGTTCAAATTCTGGTTGATTATTGCACGGCTGAAAGCCTTTGCCATGATTATTTGCCTGCTAGGATCACAGACAGCTGGCTTTGGAAGGCCCTAAAACATCAGGCACATGGATGGTTCCCCAACAGGCAACCATGGGGTAGTGCCAGTCCAGGAAGATTTTTTCAGTGGTGCATACTGATGAGTGAAACATAAGTACAGTGTGTAGAGACTGCATGTGCATACACACACAGGTGTGTGTGTGTGTGTGTGTGTGTGTGTAGAGAGAGAGAGAGAAAATGATGCTCTGTTTCTCAAAAGATGGCCCTTTATTGTGAGATTTTTGCACTCTTTATTTTGGGGGAGATGAATTATTTCATGAATTGATGGTGAGAGAAGACACTATTAATGTTTTATCAAAATACAAGTTTGTCAACACTATCAGCCTTCGAATGCTGTTCAACACTTTACTGATGGCTGAAACCCAAATCAGGGAAACATGCTTTGAGCAGTTTCTCACCCAGTGCAGGATTCTCCTCTAAGTGTTGGGAGTTCACTACCTTCCAAGGAAGCCTCGCTCATTTCTGGATGGTTCTCATTGCCAGAGAATTCTTTCTTATGTTGAACTGCAGATTGGCTTCCGCTAACATCTAAAGTTAGTCCTAATCCTATCATCTAGAGCAACACACTCCCCGTCTCACATAGTTTCTTCAAATATTTGGAGGACTACCATGTGGGAGAAGGATTGTATTGCTTTAGTCACTAGAGCAAGGACCAGTGGATAATTTTAGAAAGGGACAAGGAAGATACATGTCTAGTTTTTTCTACCATATCTTCTGCCTCATAGCCTCCTAATAATACTGAAAACAGCCACAACAGCAAAGATAGCTAACATTCAGCGAGTGCTTATTTTGTGTAAGGCAGTGTTCTAAGAACCTTTCAGTATATTAAGTCATTCATCCTCACCACCACCCTCAGAGGAGGAGTTAGCATTAGCCCTATTTTATAGATGAAAAACAGGCATGGGGGCATTAAGTAACTTGCCCATGGTCAAGCCAGAATCGAAACCTATCCAGTGTGATTCCAGAGCCTACCCTTTGAACCACTAGACTTCTAACCCACAATTTAACCACTAGACACCTTCTCTCTCCTCTCTTTTCTATTCATCATTGTCAAAGTTCCTAAAATATGATGCTGAAACTACATATAGAACTAATACAAACTGGTAAGTTCAGAATGGAGGAGATCATTCAACCCTCAGCTGGGTACCATATGGCTATTACTGCAACCTATGATCACATTTAGTGAGTTTGGCAACAATATCATACCCTGGGCTCATTTTGAGCTTGGATTTAAATCAAATAGTCCAAGTCTTTTTTTTTTTTTTCCAAACTGGGTCATCCCATTCTGTTTTTTGTTTGTTTGTTTGTTTGTTTTGTTTGTTGTTTTTGCAATACTTTTTAATGTAAGAGTGGGATTTGGTATATATATTCCTGTCAAATCTTTTCTACAAGAGTCTGTGAAAAAAAAGTGGGTTTGCATGTGGATGTAGGATATACTAATTTGATGGTTTAGAGTAATGAGATTGTGGGCATTTTTTCTTTGTTTTCAAAATTATTTCATTTGCAGTTGTCATGATGTTATTGGGCAAGAAATAAAAACCGGTAAAGGAAAAATGAACTTTTAACTTTTGGCCTGTTCTTTCAGCCTGCTAAAAGTTTTATAACAATCTTGAATCTATCCCTCCAGCACAGTAGCTGCTTTTCTCAGCTTTGCATCATGTGCACCTGGAAAGTCGGCCATATCTTCTTTCAAGTCACAGGTGTCTCAGACAGACAGTCCCAGAGGGCAGGGATAGAGCATAGAGCTCCATGTAATTTAATCTAGAGATTTCATGTGCCAAGTTCATATCATGCTCAGTAGTAATATGTAAGTAGTTTAGAATAATACAAGTTGGAACCCATTGCCAGCCAAGGGTTGGTTCTGAGGTGCTGGTGGTGGACTTTGGTTGGAATGATGAGAGTCCACCATTCAACATTTCAGCAGATATTTACTGAGAACCCAGCACAGGCTGGGCACTCTGCTAGGTTCTGGGGATATAAAGATGCATAAGACATGGTCCGTTTCCTCAATGGTTTGTAGTCCAGTGGTCTGGTTCCGCCTCTGAGGCACCTCCATGAGCCATGAGCCTTGATCATGCAGGTGTAAGGAGACAGCCCCTGAGGAAATGCCTTTGCCTCGAGGAAGTCATCATGAACAAGAGAGAAAATTTGATTTCCTCAGCACATCTCACTACACCCCATGCCTGAATCTTCTAACTGAAATTCCACCTTCCAAAAAGGCTTGCTTGTCTTAATTAAAGGGAAAGTACTAAAGACGGCAGGGACATGTGAGGGTTTACATTATGTCAAGTCCTTTTTGAACAACCTTCAGTGTCTCCGTGATCCCACAGGCTAGCCTGCCCTCTATTGCCTGACACCGAAATCCCTGGATGCTCTGGCCCTACCTTGCTGAGCTGGCACTAGTCTTTCCTTTAGTGTCTTTCAGGCAGACCAGTCTCTGCGTCATCCCAGGACCCTCCATGCTCTTCTGCATCTTGGCTCTTGCTCAGATAGCCCCCTTCTTTGGAATGCCCTCTCCCTTCCTCCCACCAGCCAATTCTTGTCTGTCCAGTCCACCAAGATCCCATTCAAATTCCACCTCCTCATGAAAACTCCCTTGAGTGCCACAACTCTTGCAGACTTTGTGTCTCTGTGGAGAGAGAATAGGCATCACTTCTGCACACTTTAGCACAACTTCATATACAGTCTGGCCTTATTGGGAGTTCTTGTATATGGGTGATCTCCCTTCCCCAGCAATGTGGAGGCAGTGCTTGTATAACAGGACAGCATGTGTAGATCACAGAGCAGACAACTGATACATATGTGTTGACTGTTTTTATTTTTACAAAATTGTTTTTTCCCAGAAACAGAATTAAAAGCAGGCAGATTTTTTTTATCTTTCCAGTCCTGCCCCATCATTCTTCTCTATGCACATTTTTCTTCCTGCCCAATTGGACTCTTCACCTTTACTTGCAAGTTCTCATCTGCAGCAAGACTTCCATATTCCTGCGGTAGACAACAGGATCAGTGTTGTTTGCTTGCCTTTTGCAGCCTTCCCTGTCTAGATTGCAAAGTTTCACAGGGGCCCTGCTGCTCTGTTCTCCTGCATGGGGTCTTCCAATAGGTAGGAGGCACCAGTAAATGATTATTACCTTGGTCAGCTCAGGGCACTTGACAACCATGAGCCTTTTTTCTCCTCTGGTAGTCCTATAGGGAAGGGGAATACAAGTCCTATGAAATGGAGGCATCAAGCAGGTAGAGGAGGTCATGAACCTCTCGCTCTGCCCTGATTAGGTCTCTAAACAATAATGGTTTTGCACAAGGAGTCTCTTGCTAGGAAGCTTTCTCACTCAGCACCGTGGGCACCTGGCTGCCAGCCCTGGCCTTTTTCCTGAGCCATACCCACCTCTGGGTTTACCCCCTTCCCCACCCTGGCTTTCACTTCTGCAGCATCTTACACAGTCTATAAAGATGTTTTCTTTCATTGGCAGGTGAAGTCTGGAGCAGGACTTCTGAGGCTTTCTATCCTCCATGCTGCTCACTAGAAAAGGGGCTGTGAACTGTAAGTAACTTTGATTGGCGTTTTCCATGCTGACTCAATAAGGTTAGGGGTTAAAGAACAGCCCTGAACCTGATCTTTAACAGCCATGCATTGTGCAAGAGAAACACTCAACAAAGAGCTAGTCAGAATGTAAAATACAGTGGAACTCTAATTAGATTATGTCTGAATGTGACAAAGAGGCCCTGTAATATGACATCCTATTTAATTAGACTATATTGATTGTGCATTAAGGTGGACTTGATGTGTTACATGTGTCATGAGTGCCGGAGAAGGAAGCTCTTGAGTCTGCAAGGCCAACCCAGACCCCAGCCACTATCGCCTGTGGGCTAAGCCTGGGAGGCAGCGAGAGGAGGAAGTGGCAACATCAGTTCTTAAACTGGGCCAAGTTTATAGCCTGCACTTGCTTTTACATCTGGTTATTTCTGGGGAGGCATGAGGGAGGAAAAAGGAAATGCTGCTGACCGCTTCCCTTCCATCAGCTCAGTAATAGCTTGACCTCTTACTTAGGCTTATTTGCTCATATTGGTTCTCCCCACTTGGCAAAAGTCTACCCACCTGTGGGACCCGGCCTAAGTCCAGCCTGCTCCATGGAGCCTTCCTTGGTAATGCCAGCTGGAAGCGATCTCTTCCCCTTCTGAAATTCCCCAGCATTCACACACACTGCCCCTGCCTGTGTCCCCTGTGTCTGTCCCCACCTCTGGCTGTCACATTACCATGCCCTCTCCAGCAAGGCCGTGAGCTCCTGGGGGGTAAAGTCGGGGATTCCTACTTCTCAGTCTGCCCACTGCACCCTCAGCCTAGTCGCTCTTTAGTAAGTGTTACCTGGATGACTGAGTTGCCCTGGGCAGGCATAGTTTCCCGACGCTGCTTATGGGGCTACCTGAGGCTGAGCTGTTGCTGCCGCGACTTTGATAGTACATTGGCTTCCAACCAGTCCATGGAATTATAAATGATTAACCGTTATCAGCGCACATCTTCACCTCTGTGTAAAAATAGATGGACTGTAATGAGTATTTGAATAAATCATAAGAATGGCCGCCCTGCGATCGGCTAACATCCTGCCGATGGCTGCCCGGTGAGTGAGCAGGGCGCCGGCCCTCCCGCCTAATGGCCTGCGATTCAGCGCCGGTCGCCTCTGTGATTGACGGGCCTGGGCTCCCAGGGCACCTCCTCTGCAGCCCCGCTCAGGAGCAGTCGGATCTCCAGGCTGGGGGGTTGAGGGGAAGGGTACCTCCCTCCATCCTGTTCCAGGAAAGCCTGCCTAGGAGGTGGGGCGGGGGTGGGCGGAGGGGCAGACTAGAAGATAATGACCTTTGTGAGAATCGATGTCTCCTTGCATCGGAGGTTAGAGGGACCTCATAAGTCAAGTATGAGGAGCAAGCTGAGCGTGAACCTTAATGAGAGCTGAGAGCGTGGGGGGAAATAGGCCTGCGCATCCCCGCCCCCCACCACCCCCGCTGATCTCTGAGGGAAGCTGGGCACCTGGGCTCTGGCCACCACACCCAGGACAGCTCCCTGGCAGGGACACAGCCTTGGGCCTACAGAGAGGAAGCAGCAAACACAGGTTTCTTCAGGTCCCAGGCCTCTGAAATGGAAAGATTCAAATGACCTTGCAGGGAGTGGTTTACCAGGGTGGCCTCAGGCATGGGGAACCTGCCTTTTGGAGGGAAAGGAAAAAGAGGAGGGGGGAGGCAGGCTCAGGGTGATAGGGCCTAGTTGAGGAGGGAAGGGTCTAAAAGTCTGAAGTTTCAGAGACAGGGCCAGTGAGGGCTGGATTTGAGAGGGAAACAGCAAATAGTCCAAGTTAATTCCAGTGGTGTCCCATTTCTAGGCTATGTAACAAATCATCCATAACAGAATGGCTTAACATCATTTATTCTTCAGGTCAGGAATTGAGAAAGGGTGTGGTGGGGCAGCTTGTCTCTGTGCCACCAGGTGCCACCATGGAATCTCAGTGGGGGCAGCTCAAAAGCTAGATGCTGGAATCATCCAAAGGCTTGCTCCCTCATCATTCTGGGCTTTGATGCTAGCTATTGGCTGAGAGGTTGGCTGGACTGTCTTGGCCAGACCCATGTGACAGCTCCATGTAGCCTGAGCTTCCTCACAATATGGCAGCTTGATTCCAAGGGTGAGCATCTAAGAGATAGCAAAAGCCAAGTGGAAGCTGTGTTGCCTTTTATTACCTGCCCTTCAAAGGCAGGCAGCATCATGGCCACTGCATTCTCTCAACTGGGGCAGTTGCAAAGGTCCACCTAGGTTTAAGAGAAGGGAACATAAATACCCCCCTTCTCCATCTCTCCAAGGAGTATCAACATCACTTGAAAGAACAGGATGAGGAATAGGGATGTATCTTGTTGCAGTTGTCTTTAGAGAATACAGTCTACCACAATTGGTACTCATCAAGTTGGTGGTCTGGCACAGCACAGCCTCATCTATTTCCTAGAAAGAATAAAAAGAACCCTTCTTTGGGGGTGATTTGTTCTCCCTAGAAAGACAGGCTAAAGAACCCCCTGCCTTAGATAAATTAAACTGTCCCTTAATTCACAGAATGTTTGAGTCGAAAGAGCCCTCAGAGGCCAGGCAAGGATTCCTTCCTGGGCAGGCCATGCTGGTGTTAGTAGGTCCTGCAGCTAGCAGAAACTTCAACCTCAGGGTCCATCTCAGCGGAAACCCACAGCTTCAAGTGTCAGGTCTGGAGGAGTCCTAGACTGTGAGCTAGGACTCCACAAGCCTTAAGACCTTCATTCACATCCAGGGCTCCCCGGACCTCCATCCCCATGGACTTCTAAGCTGGGATAGGTTTCACACAAAGATTAGGATTTAAGATGCTACAAGGGGCTGTGCTGTAGCTGGGGAATTCTGGGCAGACCTTCTTCCCTGACCCCACGTCCCCTGCTCTCCTTCCTTCCCCTCTGCCACATACTATGTCCTGAGGACACTGTGCCCTTCAAGAACTATAGTCTCTTTCCTTTGCCATTTTTCTGACCTGGATGCAGCTAAATCCTGGAAGAGGATCTGAGTATCTTGGGTGCCTTGTTGTGACTTAAGGGGATAGAAAAAAAGCCCAAGCAACCAAAGAGTAGAAACAACCAGCCCGTATCCCCAAAGGGCTGAGAGCTGAGAATGGCTAACACCAAAGGGGAGGGGGCAGGGACGAGAGGGGTGAGTGGACTTGCTCTTGATAAAAAGTGCTGGAGTTTGGAGGGAGAGTCTTGGATTCTTCCACTTATTGGGCACTTACTACATGCTAGGCATTATGCTAAGCACTTAGGGTGCGTTTTCTCACTGAACCTTCACACTATGTTATGGGATGCTATTATTATCTCTATTACAGAAGAGGAGAGGAGGCTTAGAGAGCAAGAGGAATACCCTAGAAAGTAACATAATTGAAATTCAACTTGAGACTTACACTATTTTCTTGTATGACACTCGGTTGACTCCTCTGTAAATGGAAATGTCTGATGGCATCATCCCCAGTGCTACCATCATTTCTAAGATTCTAAATGTGCAGATAAGATTTTGGGAACTTGCTTAGATATATCTAAGCGGGCCTACTTCATGGAGGTGAGTCTAGGTGAAAGTATGGAATGATTTCCTGTTCTCTCCCCTTTTGTGAAGCTTAGGTCAGGAAACTAACATTTAATTTGGGCACATGAAGGAAACAGATGGATACAAACATAAAGGTCATTTAGATTTTCGAGGCTCCAGCTTGGGAGAAGAATGTTGGATTTGAAGTACAAAGATCAGATTTGAAGCCCAGCCTTAGCACCGCTGTGATCCTGGGCACATCTCTTTGGCCTTTGGCTTCCTCATCTCTGGAATGGAAATGGGGTTGTATATACTTCCCAGGACTGCTGTGAGGACTCACTGCAGTCCAGCATGTGCACGTACCTAGAGCCATTCTTGGCATACAATAGGTACTCACTAAGGCTCCAGCCATTCACTTGCCCAGTAAATAAATAAAAGGTGGAGTTGGAAAGAAAGGCTATTCCTTTCCATTGCTTCTGACAGAGACAGTCAAGAATCTTGCCTTTAACTGTACTCTCCATAAAAGTTCACTCATAAACTATTGATATTTTAATAATACACATTAGCGTCTTGCCCTTTGACAAATGAATATTGAATGAGCAATAAAGAGGCAAAGCACTAGCCAGGTATACTGCTGCAGAGAAGCTAGGATCCTGGCTGGCGGTCCAAGGGAATGCCCCCTTTCCAGAGACCTTGTAACTCACCCCTCACCCCAGTGACCCCTAAGGAAACAGCTCTCAAAAACAGCTCAGAATCCAGCCTGCCCAGCCTGGCCTGAGTAGGGTTTGTCTTCATTGTTTATTTCAGTTGGCTGGAGGGGACTTGAAAGGAGAGAGAAAAAGTCATTAAAGAACCACTAAAAGGGTGGATGTTTTACCCCATGTGAAACACTTTGGATTTTCCCATTACCTTTGCGAAAGGTGGAGGTTTCTTCTTCACATACTCTTTCCTCCGTAGATTGCATCTACAGACAGTCAGACAGTGTGCCCACAAGAAATCAGGCAATGAGCGTAAAAACAACAGACTCGATCCACCCCGCTCGACCAGATCTTGATGGGAACCTATGCTCGAAGGGTGTGTGCTAAGGTTTATAAGATAGAATTTCCTGCCTCTTCCGGCTTTGCAGCCAGCTCCGTGGCCCCAGCCTCCAGGTTCTCATGGCCTCCATCTAGGCTGGTAGTCCTTGAGTGTGCAGAGAGCAGTGACAGGGGCTTTTCGTTGGTCCGGCTTAATTGGTGTGATTTAATGGCGTTTCTGGAGGATTCAGATTCAGGCTTTCTGAGCTGCAAATCTGCTTTCTAAATGTAGAATTTTTGTGGAGTGGTAAAAAATAATGGCTGTTCTGTGATTCCTGCCTCCTGAGCTAGGAGATTGCAATTTACATTATGCAAATAGACATTATGCAATCAAGGCACTTTAGCAGGAATCTGGCGGCAGAGAGGCCGATTGATGAGATGCCGAGGTCTGCAGCCCCAACTGGAGGCGCCCTGGAAGAGTGAGATGGAGTGGGGAGGGGGTGGACCGGGCAGGGGAGGAGGCAAAGAGTCTGTTCCCCTGGCCCAAGGAGGCCGAGTGGAGCTGGCCCAGAGATGAACGCATCAGGGAGCTGCCAAGGCGACTCTCTCAATTAATGGTTTTGTTTAATCATACCCCCTGTCCAGGAGAGTATTGTCTTACGGATAATTTCGTTTGCCTAACGAGATTTTGCTAATTAAATCTCCTTTCAGTTGGTGTGACTATGCCTGCAGGAGAGGGGGCTATTTGGAGTCTTCTCCATAAACCTTTCTGGAGAGGAGCTGGGAAGGAGGGATGGGAGGGAGGAGAGAGAAGAGGTGGAAAGGAAGAGAGACCCTTTCCCGCTGCAAGCAGGGCAAGAGGCTTTGAGCAGAGTTTGGAAGCTGCAAGGTGGCTGCCACCACCCAAATCGCCTTTCTTCATCCACTGAAACGCAGTTCTAAATCCTTGTCCAGCCTGAAAGGATTTCCCTCTTTTTTCTTTCTCTGTGGTGCCTGTCACTTCCACCATTACCCATTCTCAGGTTCTTCTCAAATCCTCAGAGGGAGAACTGGGAGGCTTATAAGGAGGTTCTGAAGGGTTACCAAGTGCTGCTCCCAGTATCCCTGGCTGTGGGGGGGCTAGTGATGGTGTAGGATCCCCTCCTCTTGCCTTTGCAGTTAGCCAGCCAAGCTGGCTCTTCAGAGAGGAAAAATTGCTCCAAAGCTAGCCTTTTCTCCAGGAATAGTTGCATGAATCAAAGAGGAAAATACCTCGTTAGACCCATTTATCATCAGAGCTAGCCAAGGAGAGCCTCCTGCATCTGGAGGAGCCTAGCGCTGTGCTTGCGATAGCTGGAGCCTAATGCTGCTGTGATATGCGTCCATGCCATCCCCATGCTGGACCACCTCCAGTGGTTCTTTGCTATCCACAGGTTGAAGTTCAGCTTTCTTGGCCTGGCTGACCATGGGCTTCACAGTTCAACCATGGTCTACTTTTCTAACTTCATCTTTCACCCTGCAGCGGCTCCCCATCCCTGTAAATACAGACACTCAGATGCACGGGCACACTCCTACAGCTGATACCCCAAGTATGCCGTATTGCTCAATCTCCCGTGACAAATACTCTGTGTACTTTTGTGCCTCGGTGCCTTTGCACATGCTGCTTATCTGGACTATCCTCAGCCTGGGCGGCCCTTGCTCGTTTATCTCCTCTGTGACTTCCTCCTTACAGGCCTTCCCTGCCTTCCCCATCCCTATGCTGCTGCGTTCCTTTGCCTGTAGACCATCACAAGACTCAAACACAATTATTAGTCTATCTATCCATGTGAACCATTGAACCCCATTCTTCTTTCAATCCCAATATCTTGAATCATTCCTGGTCATAACAGGCACCCTACAAGACTGATTAAGAGAAAGGATGGGACTGGCGCGGTGGCTCACTCCTGTAATCCCAGCACTTTGGGAGGCCAAGGCAGTCAGATCACGAGGTCAGGAGTTTGAGACCAGACTGACCAACATGGTGAAACCCCATCTCTACTAAAAATACAAAAATTTACCAGGCGTGGTGGCGCGTGCCTGTAATCCCAGTTACTCAGGAGGCTGAGGCAGGAGAATCACTTGAACCTGGGAGGTGGAGGTTGCAGTGAGCTGAGATCATGCCACTGCACTCCAGCCTAGGTGACAGAGCGAGACTTCATCAAAAAACAAACAAACAAACAAAAAATCAAACAAAAAAAAAGAGAGAGAGAGAGGATGAAGGATGAATGTATGATTCAAGGTGAAGAGGGTGGAGTGATGGAGAGGCACTCTCCAGTTAAGCCCCCAAGCTCCAGTATGGATAGTGAAGATGGAGGGGGATAGGGGGGGTGGGGCAGGAGACTGATTTCTGCTGAGACCATACAGAGGTAGCTGCCTATCCATTCGTCACCTTCATTTCACAAGGTGAGGAGGGGCACTTCATCTGTGGTTCCCCGTCTATGTGGGGGCCCTGTGCTTGGTGTGTCACGTCTCATTTCACACATGCTCACATGTGAGGTGGGTACTATTTTTGCAGAGGGAACTGAGACTCGCCTGTTGTCATCAGAGGACAAGGCAGTGTTGATCTGTAATTGGGCCCACTGGGGAACCCTAGGAGCATCTACCTGTAGGGAGGTAAAAGCTCCTATGCTTCCCAGTCTCACCTCTTCATACTCCCACCTGCCCATCCACCCATCCATCCTTACTGGAAGCTAAGCCGCCCTGGGAGTTTGCCCTACTCTTTCTCCCCACAACACCAGGGTTCATACACGTTCTGGGATGCCTGCATGTACCTGCCTGTGTGTGTCTGCATGTGCTGGGGGCCTGCGTGGTGCACAAGTCCTGCAGGGTGGCCTCTGGTTACTGGTTCTGGACTGCTGCCCAGCTGGTGGGGGAACATCAGGGGTGGAGGAGTCTGCATTCCATGCTGGGGATGGAGCAGCCCAGGGGAAATGGCTCAGGTCTTCCTGTGCAATGCGGGGCAGGGATGGCGGGAGGGCAGGTTGTGTGTGAGTGTGTGAGCAAGGCAGTCTTTCAGGAGAGTGGCTTTGTGTCCTTCTTGGCTCCTGAGTTTTAGTGCCCTGCTTGTTGTTCTTTGTCAGGGCACGTCTGTCCATGACCTATCTCTTCATCTAGGCTTGCAATCATCCTAACGTCCCCATCATGCTCTGCTGAGCCTGTAGTGTTTCTAGGTACACAGTAGGTGCTCAGCAAGTGCTCAGCGAATGCAATGCATAAGTGAAGGATGGAACAAATGTGCATTTTGGTGTCAGACAGACTTGGGTTCTGTTATTTACTTAGCTAGGAACTTGGGATTTAATTTTCTCATCTAGAAAGCAAGAATAATAATATTTCCTATTCTTTCTCAAAGGGTTGTTGGTGGAGGATTAAAAGAGATATGTGAAAGTATTTTATAAACTATAAAGCACTGCACAAATACAGGAGGCTATTGCTGTAATGGTTATCACACTTGAAGTGATCACTGTGTTTGAAAATTAGGGATTCTGTTTTCAGGAATGTAAAATCATCTAGGCCTGATTTGAACTCTGGGACTTGTAGAGCAATGGTTATAGGAACTGATTCTAGATTCGGCCAACAGTGGGAGCTTTCAGGGCCTGGAGGCTCAGCCCAGAGGCCCTTGCCCTCTCCCCTTGCTGGTGGACTGTCCCTGGGGTGGGAGGATGAGTCTGAGAAGGTGGGCCATCTTCAGTTAAGCCACCTGTCCCCAAAGTGGGCCCATGGAGACGGTGTTCCCGAGTCTCTGCCATTGTCTGGACTCCATGTCTCGTTATCTTTGCATATGCTGTTCCCTCTGCCAAAGACGCTTTTCGCCCTTATCTCCACTGGTCTTTTCACCTCCTGTGCCATAGTTGCTGCACTGTTTCCAGGCACCCAGGTTACCAAGTTTACTGCCATGAGGGAATCCATCACAGTGTACCTGGGACTTTTTTTTTTTTGAGACAGAGTCTCGCTGTGTCGCCCAGGCTGGAGTGCAGTGGCGTGATCTCAGCTCACTGCAAGCCCCGCCTCTTGGGTTCACACCGTTCTTCTGCTTCAGCCTCCCGAATAGCTGGGACTACAGGCGCCCACCACCATGCCCGGCTAATTTTTTGCATTTTTAGTAGAGACGGGGTTTCACTGTGTTAGCCAGGATGGTCTCAATCTCCTGACCTCGTGATCTGCCCGCCTCGGCCTCCCAAAGTGCTGATATTGCAGGTGTGAGCCACTGCGCCCGGCCTGTACCTGGGACTCTTAATGCCTGCCTCCCTTATCAGTGTGCACTGCCAGGGGAAGTACTGGGCTTCACTCATCGCTGGAGCCCCAGAGCCAAGTGGATGAATGGATGGAAGGATGAAAGATGAAGGGAAGGGTGCAGCTTGGTAGCTGCACAAGATTGGAGCTTCTGAAGCACCCTGAGCTACAGGGGAAGGCAAGGAAGAAGAAGCTGCAGAGAGATCAGGACTGCCTTGCAAATCACCCCCACATTTCTGAGATATTTCCCAGCCAACCTCATGCTCCAAATGTCAGCAAGGCTGATCTTCCTTGGGGTCACAAGGTCTGGGGACCCCAGTCCCCTGTAGGTGGGTGCCTGGCCCTCAGCCAGCTGGCAGTGAGGCCTACATGCTGGGGCTGCGTCCTGAGGATGGAGAGGCGTCTGCCTGTTGCCGACCTCTAGAGGTGAGCAGTCCTCCACGTGGGATGCAGATGCTGCCTCCCCTTATCCCCAACCCTTCCAGATCTGTCTCTTGATGGGGTTGGCCCCAGCTGGCAAAGAATCTTCTATGAACCCTCTCAGGGACCTGGCTCCCTCGCCTTTCCCCTGAGTTGGAGGCATCTTGTGTCTTGCCTGCTCTGGGCCTCTCCCCACATTGCCCTCCCACTCCCAGCCCCAGGGAGCCTCAGCAAAGTGCCAGGGGGCTGGGAGGCTTTTCATTACCAAATGCACTGAACCTATTTGTGAGTGTTTTGCAAAGTGTTTAATCCAAGGTGTTCCCTCAATTAAATTAGCGCAAACATCTGTGTCCCACATACACCTCCATTTGCATTCTGTGCCATTTATTACAGTGGGAAATTGGAAGGCACCTTAGGAATACTTAGGACCGAATTAGGCTAGGTTGGGGTGGGCATCTGGGGGAGGGCAGGGTGCTTGTGAGACTGGTCTAGAAAGTGGATCCTTTTCCAGGCTGGGACTTGTGAGGACCCACTTCCTGGTGCAGGAGACCACATGGTGGGTGGTGTCTGGGCTTGAGACCACCTGGTCTCGTGGGGGAGACTGGGTGAATTTAATTAATGCTGCCACTCCCCACCTGGGACCACGTAACTGCAGAGGCAGGAGAAGTTCACTGTTGCTGTTTTATAACTTTAAACCCAATTTTTTAAAAAGTGTATCAAGTGACCCATCTGGGACTCTCCCTGGGGGAGCCCTTCCATGCTGGAAGGTGTGTGATTTATTCTGAAACTACTCAGTCTTGGTGGCTGGCTAAGCATGGCTGGCAGCTTCTCTTCCCTTATGCCATGTGATCCCCATGACTGTCAAGTGTTATACTTTAGGAGTCCTACTAATATACCAGTCTAGGAGGCATCAGAGAATAGTTTCTGCTGTGTGACAGGCCTGTGCCAAGTGCTTCACATCCACTATCTGTAGTCACCCTCCACCAGCCCTCTGAGTCAGGACGAACCAGGGACTGGAGCTCAGAAAGGCCAAGCAACACATTCATGGTTCCACTGCTAAAAAGCAGAGCCACTGGGATTCAGACCTGGGTCTGCATGACGCCAAAGACTATCTACTCTCCACTGCACTTGGAGGTCTCTCTCAAATGAAGCAATTGGACTTGACTTTGAACCAGGAATGGTGCTGCCTCCTCAAATCCCCTGACCAGCATGCCTTGGCCGGGTTGTACAGAGGCCCTGGTCCTAGCCTGCCCCCATTAGGATGGCTTATCCTGGGACTTCTGGGGACCTATGATGGGTAAGCTCAGACTGCTGCTGACTCACCAGGAAAAGGGGAACCCTGGCTTCTGAGGGATGGGGCAGGGAGCAAAAGGAAAAGAAGTTTGAGGAGTGAAGGAGAGGCTCATAGGTTGCTGAAGGGACCTTAATGGTTATTGAGTTTCTCAGTACTAAGTGAGGAAACTGAAATTCAGGCTGAACTGGAACCTTAGGACTCCCAACTACTGGGAGGGAAGTGATGCCAAGGCCTGGGAAAGTCCCTAGGTTTTGTTTTGTTTTGTTTTTAAGCATGAGTGCTATCTTTCTAGATGCAAAATGTAAAATAAGATTGGAGCAAGGGTGGAAAGGGGATAGGAGGCTACTGTGGACCCCAGACCTCAGGAAGAAGAACCTCACCAATTCCCGGGGTTCTACCTAGTGATGTCCAGGGAACAGGAAGAATAGCCAGGAGGTGTCTTCGTCTGTTTTGTGCTACTGTAACAGAATACCTGAGATGGGATAATTTATAGTAAACAGGAATTTATTTCTCACAGTTCTGGAGGCTGGGAAGTCCAGGATTAAGGTGCTGGCATCTGGCAGGGGCCTTCTTGCTGTGTCATAACATGGCAGGAGGCATCACATGGCAGAAGGACAAAAGAGAGGGCCAGAGAGAGACAGCAAGAGGGACTGGGACACACTCCTGCAATAACAAACCCACTCCCGTAATAAAGGTGGCACACTCATGACCTAAGCACCTCTTAAAGGCCCTGCCTTCCAATATAGTCATAATGGCAATTAAATTTCAACGTGAGTTTTGGAAGAGACAAGTGTTCAAACCATATCAAGAATATTACTGGGACACCCTACTGGTGCTCATCTCTGCCTTCCCTTTCCCCAGTTTGCCCTGTGGTCTGGGCAGGACCACAGCATCTGGAGGAAGATGGTACAATGGAGGGACATTGAATTTGAGCTCAAATGTCTGCTCTCCCACTTCCTCCCTATGACCATGTCTTAGCCTTAGTTTCTCCATCTATGGAATAATAATGATCTCACCCCACAGGATTGTTGGGAATATTAAGGGAAATATTAGGCATGCTTGACCCTAGATGGGGACTCAAGACATCACTGTGCATTTTGCTTTTTCTTCCACAGCTCCTCTCTACTTTTCCCTCTTAGGCCCTGTGCTTTGATCCTGGGCATTAGGGAGGCTGTGGAGATGAGGATGGGCAACCCTGCTTCAGCTCACCCTCCTCACTTTCCCATTCTCTCTCCTCCCTCTCTCATGAAAAGACTTTAATAAATGCATCTCAGCATGTGGCACTGCCTGGGGCTTTATAAGAATAAATTGCTTATCCCAGCCCTTACTTCCTAGAAATGACAATCTACAATAAAAACGCATTTATTAAGCACTGTCTGTGTGTAGTACCCAGTGCTAGGCACAGCAGGGTCGGCCTGAAAGCGACCCCCAGGGCCTCTTGTCTCCTCCCAGACCCCAGCAGTTTCTGCTTTCTTTAGAATTGGCAGATCCCAGAACCATCTGCCTTTCCCGGCAGGATTTTGGGCTTCTGTACCTCTTTGTTCCTCTCTGCTTATCCACATGAGGTCCTCTTTGCCTAGAATGCCCTCTACACCCCATGTTTACCTGGTTGGAACCCAGTTTCTTGATGAGGAGTGCCTCTGTGACAACATCTGTGCTGGGCTCATCTTCCTTGAGCTCACAGTGCCCACTGAGCATCCTCCTGGGACTCTTCCTCACCCTGGGTTTCTATACTGTCTCTACCAGAGGTGCCTAGCTCTAGTGAAGGGCACTAGAGGCCAAAGTATGATGTCCTAGAGCCAGCACAGGCCCTGGGGTCATCTCTTCTGCCTTGCCTGCAGGGCAGATTATGCCCAGTCCCTCCGCAGCAGAAGAGAATGCTGGGTTATTGGAGTGCCTTCCCCTCTCGTTAGCCTTTTGCACTCAATAAATGCTTGTTTTGTTGGACAACTTCAGCAGCCTCCTTCACTGGCATGCTTGAGGAGAGGTTGTCAAAGCAGCAGCCTCCCTCTCTAGTTTCCAGGGTGTTCAATCTGAGAGCCCTTCCATGTCTCTATTACTTGCAATTCTAGTAAGGATTTGCTTTCTCCCCACCCAGCCTCAGGATATGGGATCTCCAGAGGTGCGCAGGATAGGCAGAGAAGAATGACCCTTAGTGTATTACCCCTGCATCTTTGCCAAGGACATTTCCTTTTCCCAAAGTCTTTTTTTGCTCTCCACATGGCCAAATTCTTCCCATCCTCCTAGCTGCTATCCAACTCTTTCACAAAGTCTTCTTAAGAAGATCCTTCAGGGGAAAGCAATTTCTTCCTCCCAGAGCCCCTGGCCTGAACCTCCTGCCACTGACCATCCCAGGTATGTCTGTGTCTGTCCTTTTCCCCTGGGCCATGTCAGTCCTGGGTCCATAGCTGATGCTTCTGTAGCCCTCGCTCCGCCTGGCCTGGCTCTTGGCAAGTGCTGAATTTGCAATAGATGTTTCCCAAATGAACAGGACTATTTCTTGTTTGTCTCAGAGGGAGGTGTCTGGGTTTTTCTCTCATCCACTGCTTGGAGTTTTCTGCTCCAGGGTTCTAATGAACCTGAAGGCAATTTGTCACTAGTTACTGGAAACTAGATGTTATGGCCAGCAAAAGAAAAACGGGTGTGAAATTCTGCTTGGTATACTGAGCAGACTGGAATTACTTTTGCACAGCAGCTCTGTCAGGTCCCAGGACACTGATACTCTAGAGGCAAAGCCTCCAAAACAGAGTAAGCAAGATGGGCCATTGGAATAAGAGAAGAAAATCTTGCAACTTCACTTATTTGTATTTTTATAAAATCTTATTTTACTTAGATTTCTATTTTTGAAATGTGTTTTATAAGACACATCATATACTGGTAGAGTAGTGTGGCTTACATACAATGTATATATTGTAACATATAATGTAGATGTATTATATATGATATATATGACATATATTATATACAATACATATATGATATGTGTTATATATAATACATGTTATATATAACATGTTATATATACACATATATAATACATTTATATTATATGTTATAATATATACATTTTATACAAGCCACACTACTGTACCAGTATATGGTGTGTCCTATATGATGGGTCTCACTATGTTGCCCAGGGTAGGCTTGAATTGCCCTCAAGTGATCCTCTGTCCATATAACATATATATGTGTATATATAACATATACGTGTATATATGTATATATAACATATACGTGTATATATGTATATATAACATATACGTGTATATATGTATATATAACATATATGTGTATATATAACATATACGTGTATATATGTATATATAACATTTATGTGTATACATGTATATATAACATACGTGTATACATGTATATATAACATATATGTGTATACATGTATATATAACATATATGTGTATACATGTATATATAACATATATGTGTATATATGTATGCATGTATATATAACATATGTGTATATATGTATATATAACATATGTGTATATATGTGTATATAACGTGTATATATGTATATATGTATATATAATGTGTATATATGTATATATAACATATGTGCATATATGTATATATAACATATGTGTATATATATCACATGTATATATGTATATATGTATATATAACATGTATGTATATATGTATAGATAACATATGTAGATATGTATATATAACATATGTATATATGTATATATGCATATATACCTATATTGTATATATGTATATATACACCATATATTGTATATATGGTTTATTATATAACAAATATATGGTGTATATATACCATATATAATATGTGGTGTATATATACATATATAATTTTTGTATATATACATACATACATATATGTATATATAACATATAATATATGGTATATATAACATAAAACCTATACATTATACATAATATATATAACACATATATACACACACACATGTTTATATGTGTGCATCTTGAGGGTACATTATAAATTTTTACTGGTAGAGTTTTGTAAACATCTGGGGATCCTATTCCCCTGGGAATCTCCAGGTCCTAGGACATGGCAGACACTTGCAAATATGTGTGGCTGGACTCATACTGATTTAAATGGATACTATTAGATACTAATGGATACTATGGGAGAATCTTTTAAAGTTTTAAAATTTGACTTTGATTTGGTCCTCAATGATTTACTTCTAAATAGTATACCTAGAGAATCATGGTGCAGCAAATAAACAAGAATAGTCAGCCCTCTGTATCCATAGGTTCCACATCCACGAATTCAATCAACAGCAGATGAAAAATATTTGGAGAAAAGAAAAATGGATGGCTGCATCTGCACTGAGCATGTGCAGACTTTTTTCTTGTCATTATTTCCTAAACAATATAGTATTACAACTATTTACACAGCATTTTCATTGTATCAGGTATTATGGGTAATCTGGAGATGATTTAAAGTATATGGGAGAATATGTGTAGGTTATATGCAAATACAACACCATTTCATATCACGGATTCGAGCGTCCATGGATTTTGGTATCCAAGTGGGATCCTGGAACCAATCCCACGCAGATACCAAAAAACAACTGTATGTGCCTACTGTGTACCAGGTTCTAAGATAGAAACTGGGGTGACAAAATTAAAATAAAAAATTTTTGGCTGGGCGCAGTGGCTCACGCCTGTAATCCCAGCACTTTGGGAGGCCAAGGTGGGCAGATCACCTCAGGTTGGGAGTTCAAGGCCAGCTTGATCAACATGCTGAAACCCCCATCTCTACTAAAAATACAAAATTAGCCAGGCGTGATGGCGCATGCCTGCAATCCCAGCTACTCGGGGGGCTGAGGCAAGAGAATCGCTTGTACCCAGGAGGCAGAGGTTGTAGTGAGCAGAGATCGCACCATTGCACTCCAGCCTGGGCAACAAGAGCAAAACTCTGTCTCAAATAAACAAAACAAACAAACAAACAAAAATTTAGACATGGGACTCTCACTATGTTGCCCAGGCTAGACTCAAACTCTTAGCCTCAAATGACCCTCCCACCTCAGCCTCCTGAATAGCTGAGACTACAGGTGCATGCCACCACGCCCCGCTTGGGGTGATAAATTTGAGGTCCTTCACCTCAAGTTACATATATTCCTTTTTTTCCAAAAACAAAAATAACTAAACAAGAAATTTTTGTAATGTAAATTTTCAAACAGATTTCAAAAAAGAGAACAAGCAGTAGATCACAAACTCCATGTACTCATTACCCCGCTTCAGCAACTATCAGCCCTCCCTCTTTCGTGGGGTTCTTTGGAAACAAGTCCCAGGCCTTGTATCATCTCCTCTGCAAGAGCTCCGGTGTGCACAGCCTTTTAGAGAGAGGCAGACTTCTCAACAAATGCTGCTGTGTTGCAGGAGCTGTGCCAGACCCCACCAGCAAGACCTGGGCCTAGCGCTAGTCTGGAGGGATCACTACTCCCTGGGGAAAGCAGAGAGAGGTCAGGAATGATTTTTATCTCGAGGGTGTCTAGGCTGAGTCGCTAGGCTTAACTTCTAGGCTCCTGTGTTGAAATTTCAGAACGACAGAGGTGACCTGCCAGATAAGGACTGAATATGAGAGGAAGACACACCTGTCGGAGGAGACTGCAGGCTTTCACACCACATAGATGGAACACTTACAGCTCTCACAGTCCGCCTCCCTCATCCCACAATGGGGAAACTGAGGCTCAGAAAGCTGAGGCCTCCTCCCCACAGCTGCACAACTGGAGATTGGCAGAGCAGAATGGGGCTGGGCCCAGGTTCCTCCCTCTGCCTCCCCTCAGCATATGGGGGACCCCCCGCCATGCCAGGCTGGGCTTGCCTTTTTCACACACCCAGGTTTCTGTGGCTGGGAACAGCATAACGCTGATCGCCCAACAGGCTCTGGGCTTGCGGGCGCCCCTCCGTCCCCCGGCAGCTTCTGGAGGGGGCCAGCAGCCTGTAGCCCCCGAGTCATCACGGGAGGCATGTGACTTCTTCTTTCTTCCTGTGCAAGTTGAGCACTTGCCACCCTGCTGTCTGTTTTTCCTTGCTAAGGTTCAGTTCTAATTATGTTGATTTTCTTCATCCCACCCCCTCCTGGAAGCTTATTAGGTTGAATATTTTTATTTATTATCATTTCGCCCAACTCCTGCCAGCATTTCCAATTACTCTCCCCGCTTCCTTGTAATTGTCTTTCTGTAATGGCTCTGAAACAATTGCGCTAAATGAGGTGTCTCCTGGAAGATGAGAGTCTCACTTCATTAAAGGCTAATGTATTCTCAGCTCCAGCTCTGTGGGGCTAGCTTGGAAGGAAGACATTTAAACAGCTTCTTTTATTTTATAGGGAGCAACTTTTCAGCGACAAAGATGTCTGTGGGGTATATGTGTATGTGTGTGCGTTGCCTGGATTTTAATTTAAAGAAAGTTTATGAAATAGTGTAAGTCCCTTTATTGATGAGACTCTGTTCTCAGGGAGCTGAGATCTACACAGATGGGGTGCAGGGGAGCAGAAGGGGAAGGGGCAGTTGATTCTGAGGTCCGCCTGCCTTTTTGCTGGTTCCCAACCCATCCTCTCTTCCTCCATTCCTGCTGGCTCAACCCACAAATGGATTCATGCCTCCATCCTGTGTCTCTACCTCCTCATTATATGCTCAGATTCCACTGTGGTGATGGCCTCAGTGATGTTATTTTGTATCAATCAAGTTTTTTTTTTTTTAGTTCGTATATCCTGTCTCTTCATTGTTCATTCATTTGTTCTATTGTAATTCATTCAACACCTGTCCATTGCCCACTCTGTTCAGGCATTATTCAGGTTAGAGATACGCCTTTTGGAGCTTATAGAACAGTAGCAAAGAAAGACAGCTGACAAGTAAGCAGGCACCTCTAGCACAATATGTTAAGTGCCTCCATCAGGCAAGGCCACAGCACTCCTCAAGCGGTGAGGAGGGCACCTCATGAAACCTTGTGGGATCAGGGCTGATACCTGAAGTGGCCAGGGAGTGAGTGGAAGTACTCCAGGCAGAGGGAGCTTGGTGAATCACATCCTGGTAGCCAGAGAGGGCTTGGCTGATGAGGTGAAATGCAAAATTTCCCACCTGTCAGGAGCATCATGTGGGACAAAGGCTGTGGGGAAAGCCGGGGCTGGAGATTCTGGAGAGTCTTGAAGGATGTGGAAGAGTTTTCAGCAGGAGATTGATTTGGCCAGATCTGTGTTTTGGAAAGGTGACCCCTGCTTCAATATGTGGAATAGGTTGGAGGAAGGCAAAAAAAGAAACAAGGCAAGGAGGCCTTGCAGGAAGCTGTTGCCAGAGATTATGATGACCTGCCTGAAGCCAGAGGCAGTGGAGAGAGAGACCTGTGTACCTTTATGAGGTGTTTCAGATGGAGAAATGGCAGGCTCAGAAGGGGGAGTGGCGGGAGATAGAGGAGGCGCTAAGGATGGGCTCTGGGTTTCTGGCTTGGGCAACTGGTGAATGTTGAGTGGTGGGGTCCTGAAAACGAGGACAAGGCATGGTACCCAATGAGAGGTCCATGTAGCTCCCCCGGGCTGTGGGATGACCAGGCACAAATCCCAGCAGATGCTGGCCACCTTGGTCACTGTCACCACAGGACCTCTACCAACCCGGCCTTTGGGTTGCAGATGGCATCAGGGTTGCAGATGGCATCAGCTCACTCCTTCAGGGGGTCATAGACAGCTGTATCTGTCAAGTTCTTAAAAGCACCTGGATGCTGTGAGCTGTCAGCTGAGCAGGTCACCGATTGGCTCCAACTTCTGTCCCAGGCAACAACAACTCATACCAAGGCCTTCGGCTGTTCACCAGCAGCTCCCAGGGTCAAAGGCTGCCTCTTCTAAGGGAGTTGTCATTGCACAGTCAAGAACGAGTAGGAAGGCCCTTCCTGATATGTTTGGGTTGGAAGTGAAGAATTTAAGTACAACCAAAAATATCTTTATGCTTCTGAGGCATTTGCTTAGGGTCCCTGGAAGCTTGCCCACAACACTGGTGGTGATAGCAATAAAAATCGTAATAAAAGTTTTTCACATTTATCAGGGCCTACTCTTGTCCCAGATACTCTTTGAAGCACTTGCATGATAGCCTCTCAGTCCTATCATGTAGATATTATCATTTTTTCTGTCATAAAGAGGAGGAAACAGAGGCACAGGGAGAAGTACGCAGGCTACTGGGCCTCCCTTGTGGCAGTTTCCTTCTCAGAATGAAAGAAGGAAGGAAAGAGTCCTGCTGACAAGAGCCTGTTTGGGTGCGAGTGAGGAGGAGAGGAGGCTGGCTCAGCCCTGCCCTCCGCTTGCTGTTCTGCTGCTCCTCATGTGCACGTGTCCTGCAGGGTCCCGTGCAAATGCCACTGATGGTCCCAGGCAGAGCTAGGACTTCCTTCCTCCCTGGTTCCCAGACTTCATACATTCTCAGTGATAGCACCGCTGATTTGTCATGATTCCTTGGCATGGCTGTCACCTCATTTCTACCTTGGGTTTTCCCAAGGAAGGATCCTGGCTCACTCCTCTCTATCACTGGCACCCAGCACAGAGCCTGGCACCCAGTAGGCTTTCTATGAATAAATAAATGCTATTAGGGAGGCCAGGATGCTCAGGAGGGACCCTGGAGATCGGAGTCAAAGAGGACCCCCTGATTCCCTTCATCACAGGAGCAGCAAGGCGTCTAGATATGCCCCAGATTGGACTCAGCTTTTCCCAGGGGCCCACTTGGTAATAAGGGGGCAGTTGTCAGGAACACAAATCTCTCTCTGCACTCTGGGGAAATGTGGGGGTTGGGATAAGTGCTCCTGCTGGATGGGAGCATCGAAGGCAGCCGTGTCTGGCTGGATGTTTATCCTGATGAGGTGCTTATGTAACACCAGGCTTCCTCCAGCTCCCAGGGACTGAAGAGCGCGCACACCAAGGAAACAAACAAATGGAGATGCGAACCACTTGTGCCATTAGACAACTGAAGGGAAGAGGTGTACACATCTGACGTCCTCAGCAAAAATTTAGCACCAGGGCAATTTCCAAACCGCTTTTTACAAAGAAAAAAATATCTCTTTATATATTCCAAGTGTGAAAACGCACCAGTGGCTTCCATCTCCCTGAATCTCAGATGGTGCACTGATGGCCATTTGCCAGGGCTGCAAAGGGGTGATGGGGTTCCTGGAGGTTCTACCCACCCCACCTCCCGGCCACGGGGCTGGTACCATCTCCTCAGCAGCTCCCTCCTCACCCAGTGGGATCAGCCTGAGGGCAGCAAGGGGAGAAAAAAAGGGAACGCAGTCCCAGGTCCGAGCCAGGAGTCCTGGTCTTGAGGCCTGATCACTAAATGGCTGTGTGACCTCGGGCAAGTGGCTTACCCATTCTGAGCCTCAGTTTCACATCTGCACAATGAAGAGAACAATCAGTTCTGACCCGCCTAACTCATGGCTTGTTTTGAATACCTGTACCCTGCACAGGTGTAGGGGATCACAACCGCATTGTGACACTGCCTGTCATCCAAGCTGGGTCAAAGCTGAGCCCCAGGTGCAGGTGAGTAACATGGTGTCCCCTGCCTGCTCTAGCCAACCTTCTTTTCCTCCTGCTCC
The DNA here is from genome assembly GCF_006542625.1 of Nomascus leucogenys. Lineage (NCBI taxonomy): Eukaryota > Metazoa > Chordata > Mammalia > Primates > Hylobatidae > Nomascus > Nomascus leucogenys. The sequence continues at coordinate 9,781,828 of NC_044395.1, read as the reverse complement.
AGAGCTGAGCCCTGTTCCCGCCTCACCTTCTGTAACACTGATGACGGTGTCCAGGTGAATTCTAAGTCTGCGGTCCCAAGGGGCTCTTGGAAACAGCAGATGGGGATGGAAAGTGGCCTGCACACTGCCGAACAGTGGATGGTTTAGGGTAAGAAGTCTTAGAATCCTGGAATGGAGCTAAATGGAAAATCACTTTACGCACTTCCTAAACATGTATTAAAGACTTACCACACACCCAGCATTGTGCTAGATATTGAAGATGCAACAGTGAATGATACACAGTCCCTGTCCTTTCAGAGTTTGCTGTCTAGCAAGTATTCCAGATTAATGCCCATTTACCACCATTTTATAGATGAAAAAATAAGGCTGCCCAGGAGGGAAAGTGACTATCCTGGCCACATGGCTGGTTAGTGGCCTTAGCAGGATCAAAAAGCTGCATTGTGAAGATGAAACGAGCGAATGCACACCCAGGACTCAGAGCCGTGCCTGGAACCACCCAGTGAGTGTTCTCTATGTATCTCCATGACATCTCCAGACTCCAGGAGCATTTCCGTGATGCCACAAGACCCCTCATTGCCCTGAGCTCTAGCCTCGCTCATATCTTGAGGTTGGGCATTTGAAATGAGCCCAGCCCACCCCCAGGATGAGACTGACAAAGGCAGGACATGGATGACAGTGGCTCCTGAGGCCCTTGACCCTGGCTCTGATGGCAGCAACCTGCGCATTTTGTTCTTTCATTCAACCAATGCTTATGGAGAGCTTGCCCCGTGCTAGGCACTGGGGCTACATTGCTGAATGGCACAAACAAGGCCCCAGCCCTCAAGAAATTTCTGTGTTAGTGGGGAAGGGGATTGGACAATCAACTATAAATAAATAAACCATATTTTCAGAATGAGACAAGAGCTGTCCAAGTCACATGCAGGGTGATGTACTAGAGAGTAACAGGGTGGTTGTTTGAAGGTGGTGGAGGTGGGGGGCAAGGTGGGGCACAGGCTTTGTTCACTTCTGGAAGTTGCCCTGCCAAATGAGCAGGGTTCTGGAGAGACTCTGCCAAGCACCAACACACCAGAGTCTCCCAAGCTCAGCATTCCAAATAAAGGTCATCTATACTGAGATGGTCTCTACCCTTCCCAGCCCCTGGCCCACAGCTAGAAGTCGTGCATCTAGTATAGGCTACCTCAGTTTTCATCAATATCCCCTTGGAGGGCTCCATGACCTCCCTTCATCAAAATGTGGAATCAGGAGTGAAAGAAATACAGAAAGACCAGGACTGTTCCTCTGATGTTCCTCAGGCCTGAGTTCTCCAATCTCAGGAAATGAGGGAACTTAGCCTGCTGGGAAGATGGTGGGGATGGACTCCAGGCTGATTCCCAGAACGTCAGGGTGAAACTTCCAGAACTGAGAAGCCACAGAAAATGTTTTATTCCAGGGCAGTGGCAACTGCTGGGGAACTACAACAGCCTCCCCATTCCATGAACAGGGGAAGATCCAAGACACAGTTTCCAAGGCACTTCAGGGCCCAACTAAACAAAGCCAGGAGCCTGCCTAGGACATCAGACAAGCAGAGATAAAAAGGGCTTCAGGGACTGGGTTTCTGTATATGGGTGCCCACTGAGTCTGTCTCTTCAGAAGTCTTCAGAATCAAGTATCCTCCTTCCTCTGGGACTGTTCCCCACCACCCTAAACCCCGGGCAGACACCTCAGGTGAAAATCAGGAAGAAGGGAGGTTTTCCTGACCAAGTAGTACCCACTATGTGCGTTTGGGGCCGGGGGAGGGCACCCAGACTCCATCCAGCGAGTACCTGGTGCTGCCAAGCCAGTGCTGGGGGTGCCAGGCCCAGGTTCCCACTTATCTCTGGGGATTGGTGGTCAGCGGTGCCTCCCCCTGCCAGTCCTCATCCTTGAGCCCCTGATCCTCAGAGCTCCGTTTTTGTTCACCAACCCCCTGACTTGGCAGCCCCCGGAGAGATACTTTTTTTCCAGATAGCCACTTCCTGGTTTCTCAGCAGATCAATCCTGCTGCTCTTCTCTGGCTCAGCTGCTGTAGTGGCTGCAGATTTCTTAGTAATGATCTTCTTCCAGGAGCAGGGCGGAGAGAGGCTTCTGCTTCCGCTGCAGCCACCTCTGTCTCGGCTGCCAACATCAAAGCTTTCCTTGTGGCTTTGGTAGAATGTTGAGAATTGTGAGATAATTAAGTTGCATTTCTGTGCATTGTTTACTGTTGCTCTCAACCAATCACTATTCCATAGGGGCTAATCTGTGTAGGGTTTTTTTTTTTCCTTCTTCTTTGCAGTGCTTGTTTATACCACATTCTTCATTATGCTTCAGTTACAATTTTAATTTTACTATTATTAAATCTTCCCCAAAGCTGTATTATTCTGTGCCTCTGAGCTGGAATTCCTGATTTGGGGACTGTTTGCATCTGGGCCTGTTCACAAATGATTGTTCTTGTTTACAAAAGAACATACATTAAAACTCAGCACTAGAGGAATCCCTGCTCCTTTTCCTCCTCGCTGTCCCCAGCTGGCTCACCTGCTCGTCAGAGGTTGGGGAGAGGCGAGAGGGGAAGCAGGAGCCATCTGGTACTTTGTGAGATTGTGCTGTTGAAAGAACATCTTCATGGCCTCCAGTGGTCAAACCCACCTCCAGTGGCCAAAGAAGGTGCAGGGGCCGGCTAGTGAGCTGGAGGCTGTTTTCAAGGCCTGCAGGATCCCAATAGGATACCTCCATGTTTATTCCAGCAATGGTTAGGAGTACGGGCTTCGGAATCTAACAAATCCGGATTTGAAATCCAACTTCTTCATTTACTAAGAATCTGACATTGGGCAGTTAGTAACTTCTCTCAGCCTCAGTTTCCCCGCTGTAAAAATGGAGAAGCAGCAGCTGACGATCCTGCCCACAGTTAAGGATGAAAAGGGATGATATTTTAGAATATTGCCTGCCACATGGCAAGGACTTAGTAAAGGGCAGGTAAATTTAGGTTGCCGTTTCCATCGTCATTGTCACTCTACCATTCTGTCTCCTGTCTGTTTTGTTTCCATTTTGCTGCCCCTCTGAAGCTTGTCTGCTCACTTAGGCTTTGCATGAGAGCTTGAAGGCTCAGGCCTGCCTCTGGTCTCATCACTAAGCCAGTGGTGTGGAGTAGGAAGCACTTTCCCTATGGCCTTAGTGACTGCTAATGGCAGGAATTTGTTTACCTGTCTTCCCAAGAAGGAAAAGTGGCAGGCTTCATGGCACCTGAGCTTGCAGAAAGAATTCAGCCCTGCCCCAGTTGAAGACGGCCTTCCCTGGGGTTTTAGGACCCCAGAGCCAGCTGCCAGCCCCCTACTGCCTTATTGTCAGGCCCCAACCCTGGCAGAACCAGTGCAGCCAGTCACCAAAGCTTTCTCCCGCCACACCCACCCCAGCACCCCTGCAACCTCAGCTTCCTCATAGACTTTCCTTAGCTTCTTTCTTCCTGTCACCCTGTCCCCTCAAGCACCATGCACACACTAAAACCATAACTTTTTCCCCCTCTTTCCCATTATCTCTAACCCATATACTCCGGGAAGTTTAATTTGTTCTCGGTAGTAATCACCATTAACTAGAAATTGTCTTTCTCTGTGTAAACACGTCATTAGTGAAGCTGGTTTTCTGCAGGGTCCAGATTTCATTTTTATTAAAATGAAACACTTTCAGGCGCCTCACTGTGTCCAAGGAAAGAGAGTATAATTTTAACCCATTGGGTTGGCCACAGATAATTGGGCTGGCATTTGATTGGACGATTAGGGAAATATCTTCTTTGCATGCAGTATAATTTGCATTTTTTTCCCACTTATATGAAGCTAAGTCATGCTTTCGTACACAGGCAGTTTTAATGAGCATTATAAATCCTAATGAATATATTTTCATGTTCATTTTATTGGCTTGTTTTTATTACTAGAGGCCTGAAAAACAGGGCCAGAGAGGGAGCTGCAGAGGAAATGGCAGGGGAGAGAAGCACTGTGGCAGCCTCCTGCCCTCTCCCCTGCTGCCCCCCTGGCTGCCAGAGGGTGGATGACTGGCAGGGTGGGGTCACCCAAGTCCTCTTTAACCCAAACCAGAAGTTGCTTTGGGTCCCCTGGGGATGCAGAGAAGATGCCTCTTGCCTCAGGGCCAGAGGAGCTCCTGCTGCAGCCTCAGCCTCAGCTCCAATAGTGACAGAAGCCGTGAAAACAGCAAACCCTAGTTCATCATGGTCTGCCATGGAAGAGGGAGTGAAGTATTTCTGCATAGTGTTGGACATATACTAGGATCTCAATGCAGGTTAATCAAATGGAATCTGATTGAATTCTTCTTCACAAGGAGCCAGCCACCACATCCAGAGTATTCATTCTCGGTCATGACACTGAAAGGCAATTAACAAGTGTACAGAGCATGAATTTTTCCTGGATGATTCAGGAGGTTCTTCAAAATCCTAGAGTCTTTGCACATCATTGTGAGTATCAATTCTAGGTCCCAGAGTTTTGCTTATCTCTAAAATGAGAGGATACATTCATTCATGCATTCATTCATTCACTCATTTAAGACACATGTTGGACACCCACTGTGTTCTAGACACTGAGCCAGGACATGTGTAAGGTAATCCCTAAGATTCCTGCCAGCTCTGACAATTTTTTTTATTCTGTAATAAGTGACCAATAAAGTGAGATTTTTGTTTCAGCTTGTGGCTCTGGTTCTAAAATCACTCCCCGAGTGATTTTAAAGTTGGCTCTCTTTAGGTACCCTAAGTACCTCTGTTGTACCCTGGCCCCCCTGCATATCAGCAGTCCCACCAGTGAGGCCTTTTATCCCTGCTCCCCACACTGAGGCTGACCTGTGGACTTCTGCGTGGCCCTTTACCTTTGCCTCCAGCTGAAGGGCATCCTTGGCATGTCTTCCTTTGGGATCCTGGGGATGGCCTACCTGCCTTGGCTTTGAAGGCCTGGCCCACACTGGGCCATGGATTCAGCTATGGGCAGGCTGGCCGGGGGTCTGCTATGGCTTCACATGTTGTCTACTTACTGACCCACTGCGCCTCACCACGCAGCCTGCTTTCTGTTGACTGTCCCAACCCCGTCCTAACTCTCCCATCCCACCCCTATTCTTTTTTTTAATTCTTTTTTTTTTTTTTTTTTAAAGAGACAGGGCCTTGCTCTGTTGCCCAATCTGGAGTGCAGTGGCACAATCACAGCTCATTGTACCCTCCAGCTCCTGGGATCAAGCGATCCTCCTGCCTCACTCTCCCCGACAAGCACATCACCATGCCCAGCTATTTTTTGTTTGTTTGTTTTTTGTAGAGATGGGGCCTTGCTATGCTGCTCAGGCTGGTTTTGAATTCCTGGCCTCAAGTGATCCTCCTGCCTCAGCCTCCCAAAGTGCTGGGATTATGGGTGTGAGCCATGATGCCTGGCCCAATTTTTGTTTTATGGTTTGTTTGTTTGCTTGTTTTGTGAGACGAAGTCTCGCTCTGTCACCTAGGCTGGAGTGTAGTGGCATGATCTCAGCTCACTGCAATCTCCACCTCCGGGGTTCAAGCGATTCTCCTGCCTCAGCCTCCTGAGTAGCTGGGACTACAGGCGTGTGCCACCACATCCAGCTAATTTTTGTATTTTTAGTAGAGATGGGGTTTCACCATGTTGGGCAGGATGATCTCGATCTCCTGACCTCATGATCCGCCCACCTCGGCCTCCCAAAGTGCTGGGATTACAGGCGTGAGCCACCATGCCTAGCCTGTTTTATGTTTTTTTTTTTTTTTTTTTTTTTTTTTTTGAGACGGAGTCTTCCTCTGTCACCCAGGCTGGAGTACAGTGGCCCAATCTCGGCTCACTGCAACCTCCGCCTCCCAGGTTCACACCATTCTCCTGCCTCAGCCTCCCGAGTAGCTGGGACTACAGGCGCCCGCCACCATGCCCAGCTAATTTTTTGTATTTTTAATAGAGATGGGGTTTCACCGTGTTAGCCAGGATGGTCTCGATCTCCTGACCTCGTGATCTGCCTGCCTCGGCCTCCCAAAGTGCTGGGATTACAGGCATGAGCCACCGCACCCGGCCTATGTTTTTTTTTTTTAATCAGAAAGTTGTTTGATGCTCACATAGGTTGGGAGTTTTGAGGATGTTTCAGAAGTTAATTCAAGTAAAGATGAGTTCCATTGCCTTTGCCACCATCTCTTCAAAATAGCAGCTCAGTGCTTGGGGGTGACGTCTCCCTAGTAGCTGCAGGCTTTCGTGAGTTGCATGTGGTAGGTCAGCCCTATTTTCCTTTAAGACTACAACTTCTGCCACCCCCACCTCTCCATGCACACACACACGGCTGAGGACGTCTCTCTGTGGCTTTGAGGACAACTTTACGTTTTCCTGCTGTACAAGAGATGTTTACTGAACAAACACCATATGCTAGATTCTGTGAGAAACAGGAGAAACTAGCAAAGAGGCCTTGTGGAGAGGTGGAAAGGAAGCTGGCCCCCAGTGGAAGGCCTTGGTGAATTTCTGACTTTGCTACTTTCTGCTGTGTGGCCTCGGGTAAGCATCTCACCTTCCTGGGCCACTTTTTCCCCATCTATAAAATGATAATAATAATTACCTATGGCACAGTAGGTGATAGGGATTTAAATGAGATACTGATTGTGGTAATGACCTGGAAACTATAAATGCTGGTCATTTTTCAGGTGGAATGTGACCAAGTTCCAAAGCGATTTGGATCGTGGGTCCTGGGTTATAGCCTATTTCTTGTCTTGGAAGGGCTGGTGAAGGGGTAAAGGGATGTCTGCTGTCAGGATGGGATGTTGCTGCTTCCTGGAGTCAGATATTTATGTCTGTCTTTTCCAAAGAGGAGAAACAGAGAAAGGGCTCTGGCTGGAGTTCACCACTGGGATGGTTTCATAAATCTGGTTTCAACCTTACCACCATAGAAGACCATGATTGCCAAGCGAGTGCCTGCACTTTGCCTTAAGAAATGAGCTCAAGTTGAGGCAATGTGCAATTCAGGGTGCCCTGCAGCTAAGCACTGATTTGTCTCTGTTGCATGTGGTAGGTCAGCCCTGTCTTCCTTTAAGACTGCAGACTTCTGGACAGGGGTCCTTGTGGAGGCTCTTCTTCCACATGCTCCCTCCTCACCACCACACTCACAGTGGTAGGCTCAAGGTTGGTCGTTTGTTCAAGAACTGCCTTTCAGTGACCTCACTGGCCAGAAGCAGGAGCCCCAGTGATACTCTCAGCAGGGCATCTCACCCCCAAGTCAAGGCTAAGTGTCTGCAACTGACCAGCTGGTCTTGCTCAAAAGGGAGTACATGGCCAGAGGAAGCAGCGCATCAGCTCCAATGCCGCTCTTTCCAATCTGCAAACACAATAGAATTAACTGGCCTGAGACACCAAATTTTTGTGAAAAAGGTGGTGTAAGTGCAAAAGCAATCTGCTGGCCCATTGCAGAGCCAGGTCTTAAATTACAGAGTATAATGGTGTTGGCACATTCTGAACTGTTCCCTGAGTCCCTTGGTGTCCCTGGAGCCAAGGCTTCACAGACAGAGCAACTTCCCAACAGCCCAGGAGGGTGCGGGGATGCAGAGCAGCCCTCCAGACCCCTGCAACCAACTATTTTAGGGCAGCTGGAGGGGAAGAGCACTAAGAAGGGTGTTAATTCATTAGGAGCCGTGATGGGACACTGGAGGGGAGAAGTGGGCCCACCTGTTCACAAGACCCCTTTGGTGTCAGATCCAGCTCTAGATGAGGAAGTGCTGAAGAGTAGGGGCCAGACAGTGAGACAGTGGAGGCGGCGGCGGGTTCTTTATGCAGCTGCGTGTCCCCTTGGGCCGGAAGGAGTGATGACTCGGGAGAGGTGGGGACGAGGGTCAGAACAGACCATGAGGAATGAAAGGATGCTTGTGTTCTGGCAGCCACGCGTGAGGACGGAGGACTGGTCAGGCACTGGGGAGGGAGTGCTATCTCATCTCTCTGGCTGAGGGGGTGTTTGCTTAGCATCCCATCGCAGATTAGCCCACTTGAGTCTAGAAGTGCCTCATCATGGTGGGAGGCAGGCTGGTGTGTTTGCACTGGGCCACTCAGGGAGCTTGAGGCATTGTGGGATGGCAGGAGATGCCTCCCAGAAACCGATTTTAATGCCCGCCCCACCTTTGCCCTGCTCCCCAAGCAGCCCTCCCACCCTTCCCCCGCTCCTGTCCTTTCTGATGCAATCTTCTCTCTACCCCAGAGGCTTTGTCTGTGCTGGGAGGGGCTTGGACCTAGCTGGGGGAGGGGGGTGATCTTGTCCTTTCTTTCCACTCATTCTGGGCAGCTTGTCACCTCTCTCTTTTCTTTCTCTAACTTTCTCTGCCTCTCCTTACCTCTCTGTTTCCCTCTCCCATGCGTTCCCTCCTGCTCCCCGACTCACATTCCCTCCTTTTCCTCTCTGTGTCCCTCTTTCTATTTCTATGATCCGTTTCCTGGTGCTTCTTTTGTTCAGTCATCGGCACCCCCTCCCTCCCCGAGGTTGTGTCGGGAGTAATGCTGGTTAAATGCTGCTGTCTGCACAGGGCAGGCTCTGTAGTGTGTGCTGATTTGCTGCAGGGAGGGCCAAGAGCACAGCACAGAGGGCCAAAGCCAGTGGTGTGGTGCTTCTAGACTCAGTTGGGTGCCAGCCCCAGCTCTAGCATGCCCTGGTTGTGTGACTGGGGACCAATTCCTATTTTTCCTTGGGCCTCAGTTTCCCCAGAAATGCAATGGGGAGGACATTGTCCTACCCTTCAAGGACATGCCTTGGTTCATAAAGGAGACCTCCTCTCTCTAGAGCCAAGCTCCCCCACCCCACCCCCATCCTGCCAGGGCAGGCTCAGCCGCTCCCTTCCCGTCCGTAGCAGTGGGGGAGGCCGCATGAGGAGGAGCGGGGTGGGAGCAAATGGAGGGGATCTGCTGGCGGGCCTAGTTTAGGCAAACAGCAGGGACTGCTGGCAACGGCTCCAGCCCCCACTCCCGCGGTAACAGCTGCAGTCCAGCTGCTGGCATCCCTGCTGGGGGAGCGTGCTAAACCTCTCCGGGGTCAGCACTGTGGTATGTCGGTTTCCATAGCAACCAGCCAACGGGCCACTTTCTCAGAACAATTCCCCTACTCAGCCGGGTTCTGGACTTAGCTCAGCCCAAGGGCATGTGGCTGAGGAGCAGCGCGGGAGGGGGAGAGCTGCCGAGGGCCAGACTGTGCCCCACAGAACGTGGCTATCTCAGTCCGGTTCTTCGCACGGAAGGCGTGGAGCCGAGGATGAGCCCTGCAGACTCTTCTGGCGCTGGCTCTCCCTGGCCTCTCTCTGTGCCACGCCGCCCCCACCACCCGTCCACAGGCTGCCCAGCTTGGCCCGGTTGGAAGAAGTGTCAGGTCTTTGTCTGAATTTGGAGAACAGCTGCCTTGGCTGGGTTCAGAGCTGGGAGGACAAAAGTCCTGGAATGGCGTGTAAGAAGGTGCAGGGAGGGGGCTTTTCCTGGCTTCCTTCTCCGCACCCTTCCATCCAGCTCTTGCAGGACCATGGGAATCCCAGTGACCTCAGGGGATGGGGGGCTAATAAGTCCTCCCCCACATTTAGAGGGTGGGAGAGGATCACCTTTCTCAAGCCCCTACAGGAGTTAACTCCCTGAATCTGAGCAAGTTGGTGCCATCCCTGACACTGTTAGGAAAAGAGAATCCTTAGAGGTGAAGATCCATTATGGGAGCTACAAGGGACCTCGATCCATTTTCTGGATAAGGAACCGGGACCCAGTGGAAAATGGATTGCCTGGGGGCCAGGGTGGGTAGGGGGCAGAGGGCAGCTGCTTCCCAACCCCTCTCCTCTCCTGGACTGAGCTCACCGTATGTCCCCAGGAAACTGGATGGTGCTAGAGCTCCTTCCCCAGATCCCTTGGAATGCAACTCAGGCTATGGTGGGCCTGGGGTCCTGGGGAGTTTGTCGCTGGAAGGGATTTCATTTTCAGAAAGGAGCCATTTGCAAATTGGGAAACTGAGGTCAGGGACAGTGTCTCTTTAGGCCTAATAAGGATTGGACGTTAGGGCTGGGACTTGGCTTCCTGAGAGGTCACCTGGGTGGTCCCTGCTAAGACCTGGGAGGCACAGAGTGTTCTTGGGTGGGGTGGTGGGGCCGGGGGGCTGCCCAGCTGTCTTGATCTTCTACTCCGTGAAATTATTCCTCACTTTCAAGGGGCCTAGTTCTCCCTTCCCCACCCCCCATTCCATTTACCCCCATTCCCTGAAAGGAGGAGACAGATGTCCTTTCTTCCACACATCACAGCTGCAGCCAGACACAATTTCTCTAAGCCCTGGGAACAGGTGTGGAGTAGTTCTAAGCCCCCTAGGGATGTGGGGGACTCGAGAAGGCGGCCAATTTTAGAAGCTGCACGGGTTCCCATCCTCCCCTGGCCCCATCTGTGAAATGGGAGGACTGCTCTAGGTAAGCACTTCGCAGAGTGGGCTCTGGGGGCGTAAAGAAAGTTCTAAAGCTAAGCCAGCTTGGGAAAGCCTGTGTGAACCCCTTGTCTTAAAACAGTTACAGGGCTTACGGCCGGGCGCGGTGGCTCAAGCCTGTAATCCCAGCACTCTGGGAGGCCAAGGCAGGCGGATCACGAGGTCAGAAGATCGAGACCATCCTGGCTAATATGGTGAAACCCCTTCTGTACTAAAAATACAAAAATTAGCCAGGCGTGGTGGTGGGCGCCTGTAGTCCCAGCTACCCGGGAGGCTGAGGCAGGAGACTGCCGTGAACCCGGGAGGTGGAGCTTGCAGTGGGCCGAGATTGCACCACTGCACTCCACCCTGAGCAACAGAGCGAGACTCCGTCTAAAAAAAAAAAAAAAAAAAAAGGTACAGGGCTCATTACAAGTTTAAAGACTTTAACCTAGGGCTTCCTAAACCTGTATGATCAAGGCATGCTGATTTCTGATTCTATGAACAAACCTCCCTGGCAAACACTGGCCTCTGCAAGAGGTTCCAAGGCCTTTCTCTCTCTGAGGTTCCTCTTCAGCACCCAGGATGCTCACGCCAATTCCTGCCACACACCTGACCCGCTCCTCCTCCGGTGGACGCATCCCTGACACTGTTCTCTGCCCCATGGCCTCCGCTGCAACCTCACCCTGCTGGCTGCTCAGTTGTGCTTGGGTCTTCTCCATCCCAGACCTTCAGAGAGCCCGAACAGAGGCAGGGGCAGTGTGGGGGTGTCACCCAGGTTTCTGAGGGGTCTAAGCCCCTCAGCTCAGCCCCCACCCCAATGGTCCCCAGAGGGTTGCGGGTCATCTATGGCTTTTCTGCTTCACAGGGTTGGGTAATGGCTCTAGAGCAAGGAGAGAAGAAAATTCTGGCCGCCAAGGATCTCATCAGGAGGATCCTGAAGGGGGAAGCTTAAAGAGGAATAGGCTTTCCTCTCCTCACCGTCTAAACTCTCAGAGAAGTCACACCTCACATTCCGCAACCCTCAAACTTCCCAAAGGCCCTCAGTGTGCGTTACGCCCGCCCATCAGGAGACAGCTGTGGTGTGGTGGAAAGCGTGTCAGCCATGGAGGAAACCTGGGCCCCCAGCTCCATAACTGGCCAGGTCTCTGCCCGGAGGCAGGTCACTTCACCCCTATGCACACTTACCAAATTTCTCAAAGAAAGGAATAGTTAGTTCCTTTCTCACTGGGTTCTCATCAGAGTTGAATGATATGATAAATGTGACAACGGCTGGCATGGAAGAGTAGCTCAGAAAGCACAAGCAGAGAGGAATTCATGACCCCCTCCCCCGTCAGAGGTAAGATTTCTCTCATTTTAGGAGAGAGCAAACTGAGGCTCAGACAAGTTAAGTCACTTGCCCAAGGTCACACAGGCAGTCACCCCCAGTCCTTTGCCTTCCCGCTTTGCTTCATTTCCAGAGAGATGCCTCTGAGATGGGAGATGTTACACTGACTTTTGGGGGCATTTAGCAAGTGTGATGCCCTTGATTCTTGAACTTTTCATCCTCCCCACTAGTAAAATGCCTGCCAGACAGAGGCTGGAAGACAGCCCTGCTTTTTTGAAGGGGTGGGGTTATGGATGTGTGGAGGCAGGAAGGGGGTATTAATTCTTGTGAAAATAGCTTTTCAAAAATAAAAGTAGGCTTCTGCACTAAGACAATCTCATTTCAGTTTGCAAAGAGCTCCTCCCAGTAAGAAGGGAGAAAGTTTTCTCCTTACCTCCTCGTTCCTGGCCATGCAGACCCTCAACAGGCCCTGCCACCAGGTCCCTCTCACTCTGCATGTGCAGCCACAGGATGCTGAGCTGCTGTCCTTGAGCCCTTTCCTTACAGCAGCAAAACCAATCCACATGCAAGGCCTGGAGGTCAGGACAGGACTCACGGCTTCCTCCCTACTTCCCACCCAGGTTCTAAAGTCATTTTATTTAGCACAAGGAAATGAGGAAAGAACGGGGGATATGAGGAGAAAGAACAAGCATGCCTACCATGTGCTCCACATTGTGCTAGGGCCTTAGGAATGTGCCTTCAGCGAACACTTTATCTCCCTTTTGATTTTTCGGTGGGTGAGACAGGCTGTTTAGAGGCCATGGGAGGGAGGGGTTTTGTCCCTGCTATGATTGTCTGTTTCCGTCACCAGCCAAAGCATGGACCCTGATCGGTATCTCCATTTGGCTAACTCACCTTCTCTTCAGCTGTCTCCTTTCCTCCCTCCATCATTTGAAAATTTCACAACCTGTGAGGTTGGGAAGCATAGGTAGATGTTTGGTCAAGCTGGAACGACAGTTCTACCAAACTCCTCCCCCTGTGCTCATGTGTGTGCTCCCGTACTTACGTGGATCTAAGTCCTGTCCTGGGATAATGCTCGTATCTGGAGTGAATGGAAGGGTCAGAAAGGATGTGCTTGTCCTAGAGGCTTGTAGAGAGAGGAGCTATCATTGCAGCTGCTCCTCCTGAGCTCATTCAGGTGTTCCCTCTGCCTGGCTGGGCCATCTCTTTCTTTGCCCTTTCAGTAAGAGGCTGTGGAATTATGTGAGGGAGAGAAAGAAGCTACTGCTTAGAGGGATTCTGCTCTCCAGGCCTTAAGCTGGGGCGCTTTCTAGCTCCGCTGTTCTCATTTAAAGGGATGGCCTGACTCCAGCAGGTATCTGGAGGTAAAAACAACAAACAACCCCAAACATCTCCCAGCGGCAGACTGGGAGATTTCTACCACAGGCGAGATTTCCTGCTCAGCTTTCTGATGGAGGAAGCCTGCGTGTTTGTGTATGCACGTGTGTGTGTGCAAGTGCTGTGCATGTGTGTGCTTGTGTGTGTGCATGTGTGTGTGTGTTTTCTCTGCTGATTTACAGGCACTTTTTGGGTTGATAGATCTGTGAGGAAGAGTAGGACTGGAGTCAGGGAATTGTCTTCGATCAGAGGCCTGATGAGAACAAGCGCTCATCAACACTATTTAGGAAGGTGTTTTGTGCAGGAATTTGTGGCAAGTGATGGGAGGATGGTAGGGTGTGAGAAGAAGGGGAAAAATGCCACAGTATCTGACAACTTAAAACTCAGGGAGTCATAGAAATGTTGGGGCTTTGAGAAAACTTTGCCAACAACTCTCCTGTGAGGGTCTCTGGCTTGAGGTCACTGAGAATCTCAGAGGGAAAACAGGAGCAAGGACACAGCAGGCCCTCGTGGGAGCAGATGCAGTCCTTTGGCCCACCTGCCCCTCCCTGCTCTCATCTCCGAAAACGTCGGCCCCCAACGCAGACAGGCCACTCGGAAACCAGGGAGTGGGGTTAAAAGCATCTCTCAACCCAATGTTCCCTTCTCCTTTCACATGCAGTATTTTCGGAACCGCGTGCTGTAGAAGCTGCATTTTAACAGTGGAAACATTTTAATTAAATGGGGAGACCTTAGGTCTGTCACATGACCTGGGTGTTCTCCTGTATAAAATGAAGGCTGATAACAGCTCCTTGACCACTTCACAGGACTCTGGGGTCAAACGTGGCATGGGAAAGTGCTTTGTAAGGGAATTCAGATGTATAAGCTGTTCTTAGTAGGAGAGCAGTTTGCTCACCTGCTTAATGCTGGGGTTAGGGCAGGGCTGAAGCTGGGAGCTGGTGTTGGTGACTTCGGGAAGTTAGTTCTCCCTTGCTTCCAAGTCAATCAGTGCTGGCTTTCAGTGATATTATTGAAAGCATATAAAGCTGGTCTGGTTGGCCTTAGAATAAAAGCTTCTGAAGGGCAGGGGGGCCTGGGGCTGTGTGTGACAGAAGTCTCTTGTTTCAAGGAGACATCAGTTCAGTGGTGGTATTCTGCCTGTCCCTGTGAGATCTGGGCTCGGACAAGCACTTTAAACCCACAAGTAGGCTGCATCATCTCTGAGAATTCCGTGACCCTTTCTAGGGTGGGGGCTGAGGAGGCCAGGAAATGGCTCTGGTCCCATTAGTCATTCTGGCGCCAGCAGCCCGACAGCAATGGCTTCTCATAGGGGAGTTGGGGGAGATGCCCATGGCCGGAGGGTGCCATGGGGATGGGGTGGAGGGCAGGGGGGCTGCTGTTCTCATGCCCCTTTTTTACCTAGATGCTGCCAAAGGTGGTCCCTGGAACAGTGACCACAAAGTGTCTCATGGGAGGAAGAAGAATGAGAGATGGGAATTCTTGTAAATTTTTAATCTGAAAAATAAAGTGTGAATTAGAATTAATGCAGGTATTAAATATTTAAACTTTCTGTACTCACTTTCATTTTTAACATATTCCTTCCTCAAAAACCTCAATAACGCTTGTCAGATTTGTTCTCAAGATGTCCCCCTCTCTCCACCTCCCCCCAGGCCCAGCCCCAAAGTGAGACCACAGGTATTCATCATCCTGATGGAAATGCTCATTTTGTTTCTCCTACAGGAACCGTCTGATCTCTCTCTTTATATTTATGCTTTCTCTCTATGGCGGTGTAAATAATTAATGCGGTTATAAACACATCCTATGCAAAATATATATTAGAAAAAATAACTCTTTAATTTGGCATGTCATTTAATTCCATTTTGTAATCATAGCGCATGGGCTACAATTAATGCCAGGGCTGAGGAATCCAGCCTGACTGCTGACACTGGCAGAGGCACGACCAAGTCTCCCAGACTGAGGCCCTCTTGGACCCTCAGCTGTCTCTTCTTTGTGTGCTTTTGGTTGATGGATGGAGATGGTGCCCACTGTCCAGGGCAAGGCTGAGAGTGAGTCTGGAAATGAAACAGGAAACTCACTCCTATCTTCAATAGAGTGGGGTGAGGCTGGTCCAGGTCTCTTCAAGCGCACTTGGTAGCGTTCATCCAAAAGGATGCTGGGACATTTCGATGTAGGACATTTGGTACATCTTCTTGGGGTGGGGGGCGGTTGTCCTTGGACTTTTGGGGAGTTCTCACAAGGATTGGCTTGGGGCACAGTAGCAAAGAGTTTCCTGGAAGTTGGGTTTTATGCATGCATTAATTTAACAAATATTTATTGAGTGCTTCATATGTGCCAGGCGTTGTTGTGGGCACTGGAGATACAACAGTGACTACGACAAGAAATGAAGGTGAGAATATCCAGTTTCCGAATATTCTACCATGGCCTCTGCTCATTCCTTTTTCCATTCAATGGTCTTTCTGGCTATCTGAAGGAATCCATCTATCAGAGCCACTCCTCCCTCAGGTTTTAAGAACTCTTGGCTAGTATTTGAATAACTCAGTGTTGCTGGATTTACCAATTCCTGTGAGTTTAGCACAACCTCGCAAGCAAGATTGCAACTACCACCAGCCCTCCCTCCCCTGGGACGAATCCTGCAAACCGAATGACTGGCATTGGCATTCCTTTCTCCTGGACTCCCGGTGTGGTCTTCCCTCTGCAGGTGGGTGAATGGCTCTTTTGGGAGACTGCAGGTCCTGCCATGACATGGTGTCTTGCACTGCTGATTCTGCCTCTGAGTGTCATCTCAAGGGCCCAGACTTGGGGCTGAAGCCTTGGAGGTTTGAATTTCAGCTTTCATGTGGCATTTGTCAGCCTTTCCCCCTATTGAATATCTTCCGTAATTGTCCCACGCCTGGCGCCATTCAGTGTGTGTTCCCAAGCTAAAAAGCCCTCATTCACTTGTGGCTCAGGCTCTCATTAATTCTTTCATGGGGTGGAGAATAATGAGGGGACAGCTAATGCACTAAAAAAAAATTGATTTTGTAGTTAGCAATTTGCCACTCTTTGTTTGGAAAGCCAGTGTGGACTCCTCAGCCTGTAATTCCACTGAGGAGAAAATTTAAACAATTGGCACCCAGGACCCAGCCCACCTTCCCAGAGAGGCTCTGATGCACTCTGCATTTCATGTTTCCCAGGATAGGATGGCAGGAGGAAACTTGGAAATCATCACCAGCACCCTGCTCTTCTCCCCTGACTCAGGCTTCTAGACCAGGGCCTGTATCAGGCATGGGCTGATTCAGGAGGTGGAGATCTGTCTGAATTGAAAGGCCTATGGGAGGAGTTTCCAGACATCTCAGAGGCTCTTGATTGGCTGGGACCAAAGATGCTGAACCTTAGCTGCTTTGGGGGGTGACACAAGAAGTTCCGCAGGACGAACCCCTGTGACTCGACTTCTTTGTCTTTCATGGGGGCTGATGATCCTGTCTGTGGATTTGGAGGGAAGATGTTTGAATGATTTCACAGTTCCCTGTCCCACCATCCCGTCCTCTCTGCTGGGATAGCCACGGGACTGAATTCTACCCAGACTCTAGTATATACTCTGGCCTTCCTTCTCAGGAAGGATTGAAGGAGCTCTGAGTTAGTTTTCAAACTTTGCTACAAGTCCAGCTTGGCCATTTTGCTCTGCTTTTAGAAAATGGGCTTTCATCTTAGTAATACTAAATTTCCATTTGTACACCGTGTCAATCTGACAAGACACTCATGATCTCTTTCTGGACATCTCCGTTGCTGAATGCTCCCTGAATACAGTGTTCCATGCTCTCCTTTCTTGAATAGACCTTCTCCCATAATTTGCACCAGGGTTTCTTCCCTACCTCCATCCCAAGGCAGAGTGCGTATTTGGGTCAGCTCTCAGCCCCACTCCTATCTTCATTTGTTCATTCAGTATGTGCCATGCTGGCACTGTATCTCAGAGCACTCTGCTCACTTGGTTTTCAGAGGAGTCTCAGTTCCTGTGTTCCAGAAGACACTGATTTCAGTTCTGTCTAGACCTTCAATGTGTGTCCTGTCATGAAAATAGCAGAGTTGAGGGAAGGAGAGTTGCAAATTGATGACTTTGTCAAGAAAAAAAAAAAAAACCCCAAGGTCCGTAAGGAGCACCTCCTCCTTGGGCCTTGCTCCAGCTCATAACCCAGATGTTTTTCCTGGCTCTGCTCAGCCCATGGTACCCAGAAATGATGTGACTCCATTTGGAGCCATTGATGAGCCAGAAGCCGCCTTTGCCCACCCCCTGTGACAGATGCATCATCGAGTCCCTTGGCTCTGTTAATAAAACCTGCCCTTGCTTTCCTAATGCCCTGTGCCTGCAGTGGCAGGGCCATAGACCTCTCAACGCTACAGTGACAAATCACAGAACACTATAATCCCAGAGCCACTCGATGCCTTTTATTAAACCTGACAAATATCCAATAACCCTGGCCTCATGCCTACTCTCCTACATCATTTGATACAAATTGCGTGGAGGCTTGGAGGGAAGAGTGTTTCAAATGGGAACTAGAGCTGGTGATGACAGTGCTCCTGGCTGCGAAGGGCAGTGGGGGTGTGAGGAAAGCTCTCCAGGTGTTTTTCCATAAGTCTGTCTCAGCATGACTGATCCTGGATCCTTAGGTAATTGATTCACTGGTGGAATGTCTGGCTCTCGATGAATCATGATAAATGGCATTTGTGAAGCCCTTTACCAATTGCTAAGCATAGGCACACATATTATCTCATTTAATGCTCACATCAACCCTGAGATGAATGCTCTTGTCCCAGTTTTACAATTGAGAGGAAGAGATGCAGAAGGTTTGACTTGTTAAGGTCACATGATTAATATGGGACAACTGGGGCCCAAGCTCAGATCTTGATTTTGTATCCTGTGTTCCTTTGACTTTCCGTTTCCTTCCGTGCCCTCTCTCCCCTTCTCCCTCCATAACATGGAGGATTTGGGCCTTGTTCTACCCAGCACCTGGAGTAAGGATTAAAGAGGTGTTCTTTACGCTTTGATCTTGTTGAGTAAAGAGGGCACAGGGACAGCTCCCCCACTTCCTCCAAGAGGAACAGCCTTCTTCTTTGTGGGGTTTCCCCTTCTTTATTTTTCCCATGGACTCCCAGTGCCTTCAGCGCAGGTCCTGGTGTGAACAGGAGAGGAGTAGCAATGAATCAGTGCTTTTTTGAAGCTGTTTTCCAGAAGTGAGAGAATTGACTTCTCCGCCTGCCTCACCATACCTTGTTTCAGGCAGTGACAGAAGCAGCGTTGAGCACTGACTGTCAGGTCTGGCTGAAGCGTAGGGAGAACGGCCTGCAAAGGGAGGCAGCCAAAGCCCCTACTGTCACTGCCCATCACTCAAGAGCTTAAGCAGCCAGCTTCCTGCACCAGTCTTGGGTTGAAGAAAACTTGCAGTCTGCCTGCCTAAAAGCCCTCCCAGTCCAGGGTGAGAAGCTGCTTGTCAGGCCCGGAGAGAATGGCTGTGCTGGTCAGGAAGGCAGCCTGTAAATGAGCACACTCCCCAGGCAGGCTCAGAGTTCAGGGATGGGTGTTTACCTTTGCAGCCCACTGTGCTTCTTGCCACTTGAAATTCTCCTAAGAACCCAGAGGAGCAGCTGAAAATATCCCAGGTTATATGAAAATGAATGAAGGCTCAGCAAACAGAACCCAGCTTCTGAGCAAACAGCTGAAAAGGCAGGCAGCAAAACAAGAAAAGGGGAGAATGCAAAAGGAGGATGGGCAGATAGGAGAAGGAGGGAAGGTGGACCGAGGGGCAGGAGGAGGCGGGTCAGAGCGAGGGCTCTGGCTTGTCTTCTGTCCTGGAGATGCCTCTGCCACCCACCTCCCTATGGGGTGAGGAAAGCAGTGCCAAGAAAAAAGTTCTCAACTTTGGGCTGGATGGAGAGACTACTTGGGGGAAAATGCCTTGTGGTCTTGTGAGTTCTATGGTATTTTTCTGCAGTGAAGGGAAGTTGGAAGTGAGGGTAGGTCTGGGCACTTTGCTTTCCTGGGAGTTAGGAGGCCTGGGTTCCAGACCCAGCTGCCATGGTGTCACCTTGGGCAACACCCCATGTTTGTGAGTACAGTTTCCTTATTGGCAAAATGAGAAAGTTTGACTAGATCACGTCAGGGGGATCTTTTAGCTCTAACATTCTATAGTTTTTGTTTTGTTTTGTTCTGTGTTTTGCTTTTACTGTAACTGACAAAAGACTTGGATACATATTTGACTACTATTGAGCTGTGCTAACCGCCTTAGGAAGCTTATCTTCCGAGGCACATGGACACGGATGGTCATGTGAGCAGGAACCAGCAGAATAAGAATCTTCTTGGATATTGTGAGCGAGGCCAGGCTGGGGCCAAAAACGTAGCTTCCTGCCAACAGTGGTGAAGGTAGCATCACACTGGCTCTGGAACCACAGGTTAGAGTTGGAGGACCTCATATTTATTACTTAGTGTGTATTCTGTGTCTAAAGCTGTGCTAAGCACTTTGCATTTATTCTCTCATTTACTTTTATACCAATGCTTTGAGCTAAGGCTTATTACTATCCTACTCTTATGCCTCAGAGCAATAGAGTAACTTGCCCGTGGTCACATAACCTAGATGTCACCCAGGCCTGAATGCTGCAGGGGGTCCACACTCCTGACCACTGCACCACATATACTTTCAGAACCTTATGGTCTCAGGGAAAGACACGATGAGGCTGAAGGGTAAGGGATGTTGAGCCCCACATCCCAGCTCCCTGAGGGGTTGTGTTCCCTCTGCAGAGCACAGAACGGAGTCCCTATATATGAATCCATTGCCTCTGTGGTGCCAGCCCTGTGCAGAGGAGCCCTGCCAGCTCGTCTCAGACAGCAACTCATGAAACCATGGCCTTTGTTTTGTTTTGTTTTGTTTTTCACCTTTTATAAACTAGAGAGCAAACTGTGCAGCAACCATAGAGCCAAGAGGGCAGGCAAGGATGCGCGAATAAGGAACACACGGGGATGGAACATGTCGGCTGCAGCTAGGAGGACTTGACCTGAGGCTGGGGGCTGGAGCAGGCCCAGGCCAGGACGCTGGGCCATGGCCTTTGTCTACTCTCTTAGTTGCTAAGCTTCCTCATAAAATATTCTAGGACCTTGGAAGGCTGAATGACCACCTGTGAGGAATGTTGGAATAAATGGGAGCTCCTGCTGTAGGTGGAAGGTCAGATTAGGGGCGCTAGGATAACACCCAACTCCAAGATGCTACACATCCATGTGCTTCTATTATGTGCTGGTTATGAGCCTGGTGTGGCAGCAGGCCCAGTCTCGGGGCGCAGAGATAAGACAGCACATCTAGCCATAAATCGCTTCCTTCAGGCAGGCAGTCAACAAATGCTAGATGCCTACTGTGTACAAGGCTTTACTGTAGGTTCAGAGAATAGTGCTGAACAAGACAAGGGTCCCTGCCATCAAGGATTTCATATTCTAAGTAGGGAGGAGGAGAGTGAATAAACAAGGAAGCAACCATGGAAATAAGAAAACATTAGGTCCTAACGAATGCTGAGAAGAAGGTAAAGCAGGCTCCGGTGGGAGAGTGTCTGGGCTGGGTGTTGGGGAAGGCTCTCTAAGGATGGGATATTTGTACTGAATCTGATGGTTGAGAAAGTGACAGCCATGGGTAGATGGGAGGGAGAGCATCTCAAGCAGAAGGAAAAGCAAAAGCCAAGTCTCCGGGGTGGACCTGAGCCAGTGTGCCTGGGGAATGAGTAGACAAGAGGGAGGATGAAGAGAAAGGAGGTCAGGGAGGCAAAGAGGGTCTTAGGAGGCCACATAAAGGCATTTGGGTATTACCTGTCTTGGATAAGCCATGAGGACTGTAACGGGGAGAATGAGAGGAGAGCTGAGTGTGTTTTAGAAAGACCACTCAGGTTGCTGAGGGAGTAAAAGGGGCTGGTGGAGGCTTTGTTGGCTTAGTCTTGGCCATGGCAGTGGAGATGGAGCAGAGCTGCGGGATTCAGGTGGTTGAGGACTTCTTGATGGATTGAATGTAGTTGAGTAAAGAAAGGAACCAAGACTGATTTCTAGATTTTTGGCACCTAAATGGAGAGTTTTACTTAGATGGAGGAGGCTTGGCAGAAGGGGGTGTAGGATCTGAGGGGAGAAGTTAAGAGATCTGTTTTGAGTATGCCAAGCTCAGGATGCCTTTGAGACACTGAAGTAGAGGTGTTAAGTAGACAGTTGAATGCAGATGTCTGGTTGTCTGAATAGAGGTTCAGCTGGAGATGGGGATGTGAGAGACCTGCGTGTGTAAGAAGGTCCTTAAAGCAATGGGAAAAGATCACATAGGGAGAGAGAAAGGATGCAGAAAGGGAGAGTGAAGGAGATGCTCCAGTATTTTTAGGAAATGCCAACAGAGGAGGCTGAGAAGGAGTGCTTGCAAAGTACGGGAAAAACCAGAGGAGTGAAGTGTCAGGGCCTGGAGGAGAAAGTTTTTTGAGATCAGCAATTGACCTGCTGTGCCAAATGCTGCTGGGAAGTCAAAATGAGGACAAAGAATTGACCATTTACTTTGGCAAGATATGGTCCTTAGTAATCTTGGTAATTAGTCATCAGTGGAGCGGTGGGTAATAAAGCCTGATTGGGGCAGGTTGAGGAGAGAATGGAAGATGGGAAAGAGAGACAGTGAGTATAGATGACTCCTTTGAATGGATTTACTGTGAAGGGAGCTCCAAAAGAGGTGGAAAATGGAGGAGGGACTTGGGTCAAGGGAGAGTTTATTTAAAGGAGGATGATATGGAGGTCTGTTTATATGCCAGTGGAAGTGATCCAGTTAAAGAGGGAGAAAAGTCCTTGAAATGGCACGGGAGAATGGGTTCAGAGCCCAGTGAAGGTATTGACCTTGGATGGGAGCCAGGACTCTTTTTCTATGGTAATTGCAGGATAGCATGGCCTGAGTATTTTAGATCTGAGACAGACACAATAAAGGGCTTGTTGATGGGAAGATTTCATCTTATAGAAATCTGTTTTCTGTATGAAATATACTGCAAGGTCATCAACTGAGAATGGGATGGGGAGGGAGTGTTGGAGACCTGGGGAGAGAAGGAAGTATGAGGTTTCCCCAGAGACTGGGAAATTGAATTTTCTAGGGACATGTGGTAGTTTTTTCTGACAGTGTTGAGTGAGATTTGTGGTCATGTTTGAAGCGAGTCTAGTCAGCAAATTTGTATCATTTTTCTCCAGTAATGTTCAGCTGCTCTGGTACAGGCCCTGAATAAGTGGGTTGGATACCAGGGCAGGAATTCTGCTAGACCAAGACAATGCAAGGAGAGCTGCAAGAAGCCCAGGTGATCAGCATGGCAGTAGCTGAAGTGTTGGGTGGTGGAATCAGAACTGGGCAAAGAGGGAAGTGAACACATGCAGGGAGTGATGGAAACAGATCATAAAAAAATGTTTTTAATGAAGTAGGATTGGAGAATTGCTGGAGTAAGTAGGGGTGTCAGAGTAAGCTCGGGTGGCAATGGTCAGAAAGTGGGAAGTTGGCAATGTACATTTCTTGGGTGATTCAGTTAGTGGTGTGCCAAAGTCTAGGAAATGGCCACGTGAGCGGAGCAAAAGCTCATGGGATGCCAATCACAGTGGGAAGAAAAAACAATAATAATAAAGGCTCATTGAAGCTAGGAAGGACAGCCAGCTAGAGGCCAGAGTATCAGACAGGTCATCTTCATGGATTTTTGGAGTCTCCGATGATGCTGGCAGAAATAATAATGGAGAAGGGGTCAGCGACCCGAGTGCTAAAGTCATCCATGAATGAGGGGGAATGTCCAGGAGATTGGTAGACTGACAGCATTTCATACGTAGGAGGGGGCATGAGGTCTGATGCCAGGTGCTTCAAGTAAGTGAGCTTGGGTTTCTGAAAGAAGAAAGAGAGATGGTTTAGAAGCTGCAGTGGGGTGCTCGCTTCAGCAGCAAACAGACCAAAACGGGAGTGACACAGAGAAGATTAGCATGGCCCTGCACAAGGATGACACACAAATTCATGAAGCATTCCATATTTTGTATAAAAATACAATTAGATAGAAGGAATAAGTTCTAGTGTTTGATAGTACAGTAGGGAAATTATAGTTAACAATAAATTATTGTATATTTCAAAATAGCTAGGAGAGAAGAATTACAGCGTTCCCAACAGAAAGGAAAGATAAATGTTTGAGGTGATGGATATACAGCTATTATGTATCAATGCAAATATACAGCTATTATGTATCAAATATACAGCTATTATGTATCAATGCAATTTTTTTTTTAAGGAAACTAGCTGGGTGTAGTTGCTCATGCCTATAGTCACAACACTTTTGGAGGCTGAGGTGGGAGGATCGCTTGAGCTCAGAAATTTGAGACCAGCCTGGGCAACATGGCAAAACCCCATCTCTACAAAAATACAAAAAAAATTAGCCAGGTATGGTGGCCCATGCCTATAGTCTCAGCTACTCAGGAGGCTGAGGTGGGAGGATCACTTGAGTCCAGGAGGTGGAGGCTGCAGTGAGCTGTGATTGCACCACTGCATGCCCACTTGGGTGACAGAGTAAGACCCTGTCTAAAAAAAAAAAAAAAAAAAAAAACTGTAGTGGGAAGCAGGGAAGACACACCCATCTCCCACTTCTGAAGTATATGAGACATAAGAGACAAAACTGTCCCCAACAGAAAGGGCTTCTGAGGAAACAGGTCCTCGTGGAGAAGTCTGGGTTTCCCTTAAAGCAAGAAAGTGAAGGAGCCAGTCAGAGAGACTGGGATCTCCAGAGGGCATGGCCAAAGGCAGTGGGAGCAGCCTGGCGCTCAGTGTCTACCCAGCAGTGCATCAGCTAGGACCCTCAGACTCCCGATGACAGCTCAGGCGAATGGGAAGTCTGATGAGCGTGGTCCTGGAGGGCACAGCAGTCTGGGACTGAGGACCTTGGGATGGCTGGGTCTCGGCTTGCGACGGAGATGTGGTGCCTTCAGTTGAAGACCGAGGGAGGGGGCCGACTTGCTGGATTAGTACAATTGATGAGTGAATATCGGGGTGGTGGACACAGCCCACCCCGGAGGTGTTTGGCTGTCGGCATCCAGTAATGGCAGGTGAGAATCATATCACAGGGAATGTCAAAGTAAGAAAGGCATTTAGATATCCCTCGCTAGCTCTTATTTTTCAGATGAAGAAACTGAGGCCCAGAGAGGTCACATAACTTGTCCAAGGTCATCACGCCAGTGAGTGGGATTAGAATTTATTCAGAACAGAGGCAAGCATAGAGTTTGTGGATGCTGCCGGCCTAAGGCTGGGTGGAGGCACAGGAGGCTGGCGGATGTCCGTTTTCCCAGCCTGGCTGAGCCGGGAGACCACTATGGTCTGGCTGTACCTATTCTCTCCTCGTGGTCACCATGTTTGCCCCCAACAGGGGCATGTGCCTGGCTTGGCGGCACTACTGGAAACCAGAGAGCTTGGATTCCATCCCTGTCATCCCTGCGGCACCTTGGTCAAGTGCCCTGGCTCATCTGGTTTTCACATCTCCTCTGTGCTTGTGGGCATGCCTGTGTGGCAACATGTAGGTGCCATGGCCTGTGAAGTGCAGTGAGCAAGGTTGTGCCTGGACCTCTCAGAAATGGGCTGTGGTATCTCCTGGAGGGGCTTCTGTCTGACCGAATGATCGAATCATTTACCGAGTATCTACCCTACACTCAGCCCTGCTTCCATGAAGCTCAAAACCTAGTGGGGAATATCAGACTGGATCTGGAGACTCACAAGCTAATAAAGGAGACCCCAGAAGTATTTTAATTCACTGGCCTCACATGTCAGATGAGGAAAATGAGGCTATGGCAGCAGCAGAGTGAGAGATTTACCCTGGCTGTGAACTCCCGGTCTGAAGCTGTGGCTGGTGTGCCTCACCTTGCCATTCAACTTGCAGTGTCTGCCCCGTGCTCCCAGCATCTGAGGGGCATCTGGTGGGCCCTTCCAGGCTTCTTCCTACAGAGCACCTCAGAAGCGGAACGCAGGGGAGTCCTGGCCCCAACTCCTAGGCCAACAGCCAGGCACCCAGTCTATGGTGGTATCTGGGGGCGCCTTTTGCCACCCAGAATAGGATGCCAGTGAACGTGGCCCCAATGAGCTGGCTCCTGCCTTTCAGCCCTTCTCTCCTTTCAGCCCTTCTCTCCTTTCAGCCTGCGCAAGTGTTAAATACAGCATCAAATTAAGCAAAATTAAATACATTTCCATGCAGCATTTTTCTCTTGACTAAATCAAACAATGCGGTTGCCATAGCAACAGCCTCTTCTGAAAAGGTCACCTGCAAGAAACTGTGTTTTAGGTACAACTCAAGGAGATTATGGAGGATTAACTCATTTTATACATAGATATTAAATATATATTTTTTTTCCTTTAAAGGAACTGTTATGAAGAAATAATATCCAACTGAGCTGGAAGATACCCACAGAAAAAATTTTAAGTCCCCGATAAAGGATTTTTTTTCCTTTTTTTTTTTTTTCAACCAGCGTGCGGTGGGGTGATATCTGAAATGGCGACTCTGTTTTTACTTGGCTTTAATTAAACCTCAGTCGGGGCTGAGAAATGTGGTGAAGCGAGATAATTGCACTATTCCCAGTACAGTTTTTAAACTCCGGCTTTGATATGCACCTCGTGACAGCCTGAACCTGCACCCAGACTCATGGGGCTTCTTGAAGCTCAGCTTATAACCACCCCTCTCAACCTGTGTGCATCTGGGGAACAGTGTTGGGGACCTTGAATGGGAAGTGTAGGCTGGGGGAGGTGGGAGCCCTGGTCATCTGCCGAGGGGCAAGGAGAGGCTGCACCTTCTCTAAAAAGTTCATCTCTGGCACTCAGGGGTTCTCCACTGGACTTGAGAATCCAAACTGTCAGGGAAGGATGAACACAGCCAGTCTAACTCAGAGAATGGGGAGGTCTTCTCTAGCTTTTCCTGTGAGAGAAACTGGAATATCTCCAGGAAACCCTTACCGGATTTGAGTGAAAGTGGGCAGCCTGGCGTGGGTTCCTTTGTGAGTGTCACAGGCAGGGTGAGGGGCGATGCATGTTACTGTTCAGTGCTCTCCGTCAATACCCGGCGTGAAGTTCCCCCAAGAAAGAGGCTCTAGTTTCATACATTCACAGGGCCCTGCATGGTCTGCCCAGCCTGCCCAGCAATGGCACAGGCGTGGCAGGGCTCTGGCTGTCACGGTGCCAGGGTGATGGACATCTGTAGCTGAGGTGTATAAGGAGTATGTCTGCCCCCTTCCCAGTCACCCCCTCGTTCTGCCTGCTTTCCAGGAGGCCAAGAGTCTGAGGGTGTCCAGGTGGAGGGTTCAGATATATGGGGAAACAGGAAACTGGTGACCTGAGTGACCGTGCTGGCTTCCTGGGCACCAGATGGACAGCTTCTCTGGAACCAAAGGTGGATCACACTCCAAAGACAATCCAGAATTTGCTGGGCAGGGCTGACAGCTCTCATGTCAGGGTTTCATGAGGCTCAGCTTTGTCTGGAGCTCAGGCCACTTGCTAGGGCCATGCCTCCCCTCTGGGCCTGCAAGAGCTGGTGGCCAGCACCAGCTCAGCCACCGCAGGAGGAAAGAGATTGGACTCCTGGAACGTATACGTGTGATATGGCCATGTGTAGAGCAGGCCCAGCTAACACAAATACTCTTAGAAATGTTCCTTCAATGCCTTCCTGGTGGCTGACCTGCCATCAAATGAAATGTCTTTTCCTTTCTGTCCTCAGATCCCCAGACTCCAGGCTCTTCTCTTAATTTATCCCAGTGCTAGAAAAGGTGGGCTTGTGTGGTGCAGCAAAGAGGGAGGAACTTGCATGATAGGCAGGCCTGGATTTGAATTCTGGCTGCCACTTACCCCTTGATTGCCTCTCTTTCCTCATTTATCAAGTGAGGATAATAATAGCTACTGTCTTAAATAAGAGGTCCTACAGGGTTCTTCTGAAGATTGAATGAAATGACCTGAGAGAATGTAGCCGGATAACGTAGGTGCTCAATTGATGTTTGCTGAATACTGTATTTCAGAAACATGACTTTCCTACAAAACAAACCATGTGTTTCCTTTCTTGTAAAATCCTGCTTGCCAGCCGGGGGACAACCACAGAGCTTAAAGAAGGAACAGCAATTTCTAGCTCTAATCCCCTAATACAATCACTGGAGGTTTTCTTGAACTCTTAAGAAAAGCAAATCTACCATTATCCAGGGAAGACTTTTATTTTTAGATCAACTCAGCCCTCTGAACTCACATGAACCCTTAAAAGAAGATCCCCAAGTGCCTAGCCAAACTGGAAAGACCTAGGAAAAGACCATCATTCCAAGTGGAGAAGGCTGACATTCGAGTTACTCAAATCCGGCTTATTTCCCTTTTAGGACAAGGTGCAGCTGCTGCCTTGCCGGTGCTGTTGTGGTGTCTGTCACTGAGCAGGGCTTTAGCCGTGCCGCTTTTCTTCTCTGGGGTGCCACTGCTCAGCTTATCAGATAAGATCTCCCAAGTACCTTCAGAAGACACTTGGCAAAGAAAAGCTGTCTGTCAGCTCCAAGCCAGGCAGTGTTAGTGCATAAGCTTTGGAGTTAAACAAAATTGGGTTTGAAACTGACCTCTGCCAATTTTGAGCTGCATGGCCTTGGGTTGGTTACTTCCTACTAAGAATCTTAGTTCCTGGCTGTAAAATGTGAATATTCTGTTTATCTCACAGTGTCGTTGACAGGTTTAAATGAGATAATACTCATAAAGTGTTCACCACCAGGACTGGCACGTCCTAGTCTCTCAATCTGTGGTGTCATGATTATATCGAGACCAGTGGGTGGCAGGCATCTGAGTCACCTGGAGGGCTTGTTAAAGCACAGATTGCTGGGCCCTCCCTCTGGGGTTTCTGATTCAACAGGTCTGAAATGGAGCCTTGGAATTTCCATTTTGAACATGCTCCCTGGTGATGCTGCTGGTACAGGGACCACACGTTGAAAAGCACTGGTCTCTGTCATCCAACGAGGGAAATATTTGACCAAGATCCATGACATTTGAGCTTTATAGGTATCCGGCTTTGTTTACCAAAGCTTCCAAGTGGGTGTAGAGGACCAAATTTAGACTAGTGCTGTCCGGTAAAACGTTTTGCAATGATGGAATTGTTCTATGTCTGTGCTGGCCAATTTGCTAGTCACTATTCACATGTAGCAATTGAACACTTAAAATGCGTACAGCTGAAGGAATGAATTTTACATTTAAATTTCACATAGCCAGCCGGGCACGCTGGCCCATGCCTGTAATCCCAGCACTTTGGGGTGCTGAGGCGGGTGGATCACTTGAGGTCAGGAATTCAAGACCAGCCAGGGCAACATGGCAAAACCCCATCTCTACTAAAAATACAAAAATTAGCTGGGTGTGGTGGCATGTGCCTATAATCCCAGCTACTTGCGAGGCTGAGGCAGGAGAATCGCTTGAGCCTGGGAGGCTGAGGTTGCCATGAGCTGAAATCACACCACTGCACTCCAGCCTGGGCAACAGAAGGAGACTCCATCTCAATAAATAAATAAATAAATAAATAAATAAAAATAAATAAATGCCATATAGCCACCTGCAGCTAAGGCCTATCACCAGATAGCACAGACAAGATTCTCACAGATAGGGCTTAGTGAAGGCGTAACTATTAACCAGGGAAATGAATGGGTAAGTGGCTGACACCTCAAGAATGGAGATTGGGGTCAAGACAAACATTGCAGCCACCAGCCCCTTCAGTGTGTTCCCTCTACCTGAGACCTTCTCTGGAGAATTTAGGAGCCAAGTTGAAGCTTCCTCCTCCACTCCTGTACTTCAATATCTAGGTATACTGCTCTCTGGAAGAGGCAGAAACAATTGAAATATATGACGCGTAGGGTTTGAACATCCAAGTGGAATAAACAGTGATGGACCTCTTAGGGACAGTGGCAGGGTGGAGATGTGCCAGGGCCATGGCCTGTGTGTTTTCAGGATACAATAAATAAAGACGTTTGGAAGGAAGTAGAAATCAGAGAGCAGCGTGATTTGTTCTGGATTGAAAGTGGAAGAAAAGAAGTGTCAGTTAAAAAGAAAACTTTTGACCCAAGACAAGATAGGGACAATTTGAAAGAGGGGAACTCATTCCTTCAGGTGGTGGGGAGTGGGGAAGAAGGCAACCATGTTTGTGTCCAGGATAGAAAGGTGCTTGCTAATTCGAGGTATTTCCGAAAGTGGGAAATGAGTCAAGTATTATAATACTATTCAACAGTCACTCTGACAGTGTTTGCTCTAAAATGTCTCATCTCACACCGGGCCTACTTCGCTTGGGAAAGTGATATAACATAGCAGTTAAGATCATTGGTTCCGAGAGTCACTAAGATGTGGCTCAAAATTAGCTGTGCCACTTACAAGCTATAGAACCTCAGGCAAATGATGTAACCTCTCTAGCCTTGGTCTCTCCATCTGTAGATGGAAATAGTAATCGAACACACCTAAAGGGTTGTTTTGAGAATTAATGAGATAGTGGATCTCAAGTGCTTCATGTAATGCCTGGCACATGGCAAGAGCTTTGTAGCAGCCATCATCTCTTATTATGGTGCATACACCACTGACTTCCCTCCTAGTCTCTGCAGCAAGTACCCCCATGGGCTGTCCCATTAGGGCAGTAGGAGGGCTCTGCCTCTGGGAGCCCTTCCCTGAGAGTGTCTTATCCTGGACCCTTTGCCAAGGTAGAGGTGACCTCTCAGCCCGCTGCTCCTCAGGGGTGCGCCTTTACTCCACAACAACAACCAGGATAGACTGTGGTGCGTGTTAGCGCCAAGACACAAGAAATAGCATCGCCAGAGAACCAACTTAAGCCTGGCCTGATTTAGTACAGAGAAAATGACAGCTGCTGTGCTCGGCTGGCTTCCACCCAGCAGAAGGCTATTTTTTGCAAATAAAATGGTAAGTTGCTAATCAGAAAGATAAATTAAGAAGCATTAAGATAATGATGGTCTAATCACCGTCCACACGGAGAATTGCTAGAGTGAATATCCAGGCTACCGAGTGCTTGAGCGCATTTGGTGATTATTTGTATTATGAAGGGAATGATGAATTCCAGGCCTGGAATCAATTTAGCTTAGGAAACCCACAAGACCAGCCTCCTCAGAGAGGACACTAGGGACTTCTGGAGGTCATTGGGGCCCCTTTCTGTCCTCCACCCCCAGCTCTGAGCAGCCTTTCCTAAACCATTCTTGATTTCTGGCTGTTTCCCTACTGAGGTTCCCTGGCTTCTATGGGGGCACGTCTTGATCCACCTTTTTGGATACCTAATAAGCTTCTGCTTGCTTGGGGACTGATTGGGTGGGAGGCTTTGTTCTACCTTGAGAGCAGCAGAAAGAGCCCCATCTGGGAGCAAGTTGCCACATAGCAGAGAAGGGGATCTGGGCTTCCCTGGCCCTTTCTGTGGGCCATTAGGCAGAAATGCTGTCCCATAGCGTCGTGGCGCCTAAAGCAATCAAGCCATGGAGACTTGCTCTTCTTATCCTTTAGCTGAGAACTCAAGGCTAGGGGGGTGATCTGTCCAATATCGCAGAGACAGAGCCTGAACCAGGACTCAGGCTGGTGCTCCTACACGTGGTCTGCTGCTTTGAAAAGGGCTCTGGTGCTAAACTGAGAAGGAACGTTGAGAAAACACACCCCAGATTCCCAGTTCTCTGCTGAAGCTTCAATGAGAATAAGGATATTGAAGGGTATTAGACATGAAATAGAATAAATAGAGAAGGCCCAGTTCATAGAGTCTTGACAGTTAAGTTGAAGAGTTTAGATTTGATCTAATATCGGGCTATACATCATTTAACTTCTCTTAAGCTTCAGGGTAGCCTCAGCTGTATCTTCATCTGTAAAATGGGGATAATAAATGGCCTAACCTCTAGATTTGCCATGAGGCTTAACTGAAAGCTGCATTTAAAATGCTGAGCTTCCTATCATTCCTATTACTGTGAGTAAATGCAGTAACGACAGTAGTAGAGGTGACTGCAGCTAGATTCTAGGCAGTAGTGTGCTGCAGCCGGCTGGTACCAGCTTGCAAGAGCTGATTGTTAAATTTTCAGAAATTTTGCAAGCCAATGGTTAAACATAGCCATTATTAACATTAAATTACACAAATTTGCATTAAATAAATTCTATTAAAAACACAGGTAATAAATACTCCAAGCTCACAGCTTCCTAAGCACTTCACTACCATCCATGCCCTTGAGGGTGGAAATCCTGGGCGATGGTGTGCTGCTTTGCATCTCCTCCCCCTTCACATTCAGAAACTTCACATCGGTAGCTTGAAACTGGCCATGGTGGGAATATTATTCCAGAAAGTCAGCTATTAAATATTTACCAGCATACTACAGGTCCTGGTGCATAGAGTGTAAGTGAGAGACGGGGCAGTGTGAGGCTGCCTGAAGGACCGTAAGAAAGGCCCCAGCTCAGGGCAGAACACAGAGTGCACACTCCGTTCATGATGGAGGTACTTGTGGATGCACGGGAAGAAAGGAATGGGAAAAAAAAACAGATCTGGGGCCAGGGCATGGAGACTCACAGGTAGCCTAAAAACGGCACAATTGTAACTAAAGGAAATAAGAGGGCTTCACAAATTTGAATTCCTGAAAACTTGCATGTCAACAAAGGTTTAAAAAATCAAATCGTATCCTAAAGGTATTAGGAAGCTCTCACTGAAAAATCCCATGGTAAATAATATTGTAGAGAAAAGAATCCTTTTGGAACATAAACACTTCCTCTCCGACAAAATGAATTTGGGGTAAAAATGGATTTTTGCCCGATTTCTTCAAAGTAAGTTTTGCTAGCCTACGTAAACCTATTGTGCCTCATGTGGGCACAGTGCAACCTCTGTCCACTCCCTTGGCTCTATGCCACCCCTTCGCCACCCACTGAGGTTGCAGGGAGAAGGGGTGATGAGCCCTCCTCCCCACTGCCAGGCCTGGTGTAGCCTGCTGGCCCCCAGTTGTGTAGCCTGCTGGGCTGGGCGGAGCAATGGACAGAGCAGTGCTTTGCAGCCTGTTCTTCCTCCCTTGCCCCAAAGTTCCTTGTGAATCTGGGCTTGGGTTCTGACTGGGAGGGACATCTGCAGCCGTGGACCTTGGCCTCTTCTTGTTTCAGGGCCTGGCACTGCCGTTTGGCCAGAGTCTCCCAGGTCTGACTTGGTCAGAACGTGCAGGGAAGAACAGCGTATGTTGTGAGTGCGCAGGCAGTGTATGGCCTTAGGTTCTTCTTGGCCTTCTCAAGAGGGAAAGCGTTGCTGATCCTTTCACCCAGAAAACATGTTCTGCACGTGGGATCCTGCAGCTCACTTGATCCTCCAGCTTCTGAGGTCTCTGAGGCCTGTGAATTTCCCGGCTGAGGAGGCCCTCTTTGTCTCTGACCTTTCTCTTTCTCAGGCATTTGCTGTTGACAGTCTGACGACACTAATCCTCATCAGGTACATATTTTATTATCCCCATTTTGTAGATGAGGCAACTGAGGCACAAAGAGGTTCCTCAGCTTGCTTAGGGTTGTGTAGCTGGTAAGTGGTAGAACTGAGGCTCAGCTCTAGAGCTGTCTGACCCCAGAGCGCTGGCTGAACCACAACACAGTGCTGTTTAGAAGGTAGCCATCGGAAAGAAAAGTAGCAACACTTTGGGGAGGATTCAGGTGAACCCCAGCTCCACTAGCCTGACTTAGCAACTCTGGGAAACTCACGGCAAAGACCAAGCCCCTTCACAGAGCCACAGCGGCTGCAGCCTGGGGAAAGGGTGTGCTAGCAGCCAAATGCTCTAAGGCCCTTCTGGAAACAGAGCCTGACTCTCTGTCCCATGTGGCGGGGAGGAAGGGGTGTCTAGGGCCTCACCATTTCCTCTTCCGTCTTTAGCTGGGGCAGTCACTCCCTCCCAGCTCCTTCCAAAGCTCAGGCTGCAGGCAGACCCTGGAGCAACACATGGTGTTGGGCTAGTTCCCGGCTGAGTGGGTGGGGGAGGAAAGGGGCTGGAAATTCCTGAAGACTCAGTCTTCTGGGGAACAAACGAATCTTCTTCCTCCCAGGTCTCCTCGGCAGCTGCTGAGCTGCAGAATTTATGGAAGCCCTTCACGCTTTGTGACAGACTGCTAATGAAAGAGAGGCCAGGCTTCTGCGTCTGCCTTCTTTGGTTTCTAATTTGTCCAGAGATTCTATCCCCAAGTGGGGGCAAGCGACTTGGAAGCCAGGGGGGCCCCACAGAGCCCTGCAGCCTGTCAGCAGGGCTTGGCTTGAAAGGCCCCTGCTGAGGGCCACCCAGGGGGCAGAGGGTTGCTCCCAGCTCCAAGTACCTGCCAGGGATGTGAAACATGCTCTGGTATTAATGGGAACCAGATGGGCAGGACAGCCCCTCCACCTGGCCTCCACTGGAGAAACGCTCAGATTTCTGGCATTGTGCTGAAGCTTTTCTTAGGAGTTCTCTGAGACTGTTTTTTTGCTCCAGGCCACATGCCCGGGAACAGAAGCCGGGAGTCCTGGACCTTTCTGTCCAAATGAGAAGATGAGGAAATTAGGAGGGGCCTTAGAGCTTGCACCATGTGAGGGTTCTCAACTCAGGCTGCACGTGAGAATCACTGGGGAGCTTTTGAAAACTACCTGGGCCTGAGCCTACCCGAGATCACTACATAAAAATCGCTTGGGAAGGAGTCCAGGCGCTTTCTTTTAAAAGCCTCCCAGATGTTCTGATGTGCTGCCCAGGTTGAGAACCACTGAACTCTTCTCCATCACAAACGCTTCCTGATTGAGGCCGTGGTGAACCCGAGGTCACACCGTCAGAACTGAAGACCCTGTCTCCAGCTCCCAGCTACAGCTCGTTCTCCCACACGTTCTTTCGAGTCCTCATGGCCCATCGGCCCTGCAAAGTGCCAATTAAACATCTTAGTCACCCTTTTATGTCTGCCTTCTCAATTTTCCTTGCCAATTTGAAGCATTCCCCTCCTTGGAACTGGCAGAGGCGCGTCTCCTGTAGGAAGCACTGCTGACCACCGCAGCGACTCTGGCTTCTCACGTTGTGCACCATCCCCAGCCTTGCTACTCCAAGTGTGGCCTGAGGACCAGTGGGACCCACATCATCAGAAAGATTGTGAGAAATGCCTTAGCATGTCTCCACTCAACCCAGACCCCCTGAATCTGAATCTGCATTTTAGTGAGATCCGCAGGTGCTTTGTACGTATTTCTCAGATGGAGAAGCACTGATATTTGTTGTGAAACACACACGCTCTATCAGAATCATTTGTGTAGATTCTGTCTCCATGGTAAAATTGCCTTCTTCTTGAGAAAGGGGACCATGTCTTATGTGTCTTGCACATAACATATAACAACATAGCACAGTGCAAAGCACATAGCAGGTGCCTTTTACCATTTCATTGGCCCGAGACAGTCTCTCCTAGCTGCTGCGGTGTAGAGATCTCCAGAGGATGGGCAGTGGCAGGAAATCCTCAGCTTTCAAGCGGAACCCATAGCAGACCGGGGCCCTGTTGACCAGGGGAAATCTCTTAGCTCCCAGGTAGGAGACTCCACAGTGGAATGAGACACAAAATGGGGAGAAGGAGATGAGCCTCCCCTCATGACTGACTCCATGCCACGTGCTATAGTAGGATACTGCTCTCTTCCCACCTCCACCAGTGATCCGGGCAGACAATGCAATGTTGTCCTTCAGTTTTCTCCAAAATGGGAATGACAGTGTCTACTCCACGAATCTTCTGAGGTCATTTTGAATTTTGGGCATCTAGAAGGTATTCAGTAAATGCTTTGAATGTGGATCAAGCGAGATCATGGATGCACTTTGCTACCTCTAGCCTTATTTATATATCAGGTCATTTTCTTATTCTTCCCTTTCCAGTTTTTTGGGTGAGCAAACAGAGACTTCACTCTCATCCCTGAGCTTTCAGGCTCTGGCTCAGATTTGACCAACCAGTTGCCCCTGGAGTTGCAGCTGGAGTCTCCATGGAGGAAGAGATTGCTCCTAAAACCAAACAAATGAAAAACCAAATGTTACCCAGGCCAGAGCAGGGGTATAGCCCAGCCAGGACCTGATGGAAAAGGAGATAAAGGTGGGACAGAAGACTAGCGCCTTAAATCACCGTTCTAAAGAAAAAAATTGCTGCTCACCACTGGCGTGTCACTCGGTGCTCATTAACTGTGTAAGCACCTTCACCGGAGGCCCGTGCAGCCTGGAGGCTTCATCCTTTGCCCAATAACTGTTAATCAGCCCACAGTAGCAGCACCAGCCCTTGAGGGCTGGGTCATTCCTGGCAACCACAATCTGTTTCTATTTCATCTAAAAAAAATAAAATGGATAGGATGTTGTATTCACTCCCACCCCAGCATGAAAGAGTGGAGGATCAGAGCTCCTTCCCGGCCCCACCCCCACCTCCTGATGAAATATTAACCAGCTGGGCTGAGTGAATGAATCCCTAAAGGGGAATGAGGTCTCTGATGTGAGCTGGACTGGGTTCTGGGAGCTCCAGATCCTCCCGGTTGTTAATTCTCCAGCCCCTGGATCCTTGGAGCAGCCGCCGATAGGTGTTGCAGCATGCTAATTGGCCGCCCCTCCCAAAGCCAGCTCTGCCCAGCAACTGGTGGAGTGGAGCCGGCCTTGGTCAGGTTTTTGATGTGATGCAAGTTCTGTGTGCTTTTGGGGAAATGGAGTGGCTTGAAGCACACTTTTTGTTTACTTCTGTCTCCCTCTACTCTTCTGTGGGCTTCCTGAAGACAGAGACTGAGGGTTTTTTGCATCTGAATCAGAGTACCTTCTAGATCAGACACAGTAGTGACTATAATAAAGGAATGAATAAATGGGTGAGTGAGTGAGGGCTCGACCGTGATCCAAGAGTCTACTCCACAAGCTTGATTCAGGCCATGGGACACCATTCACTTGCTCATTCAGTCAATCAGTAAACATTCATTATGCAGCATGGTAATGAGGAGCGTGCTGTTCATTCATTCTTTAGTCTCAGTCATACATTCATTCAACAAACACTAGGTCCTGGGGCTTGTCCTAGTGTCAGGAATAGAGATAAAATGCTCATTCTCTGCCCTCAGGATGCTCACAGTGTGGTGGAGAAATGGGTCAGTAACTTGAACATAACGAGATGCCTGTGGTAACAGCCTTGAGAGTGGATGCCTGAGGTTCTGTGGGAGCCAGAGGAGGGCACCCACCTCCACTGAGGAGACAGAGCAGGGTGTCATATGGGGGATGCAGATATGACACCTGAGCTGACCCTAGAAGGATGAGTAGGAGTTAACCAGGAGAAGCTGATGGGAGAAGGGTGTTTCCGGCAGAGGGAGCCGAGACAGACGCAAGACTACACCCCGATACCATGTCATGGCAATGGTAGAGGCAGAGCACAAAGGGGGTCTCTTCCCACTTCTTGCCCTGAGCTGCCCCATTTTTCCCAGACCCAGCTCTGGCAGGCTGGTCCTGCAGAAAGAATAGGGGACAGGGTCAAAAGACTTCAATCAATTGTCATCGCTCTCTGGGCCTCACTTTCCTTGCATGTAAAGTTGGAGGCAGATGAGTAGACCCTAAGAATCAGTGCTCCCCATGCTGCAGGTATACAATGGTCCTTCTCTCAGCAGCTGGCTGGGTACCATGGGGAGTGGTATGGAGAGCCAGTCCCACTAGACTTTATTCTAATGCTCCTCAGCTCTGGACTCATCCCCTTCTTTCCAGTCCAGGCTGAGCAGGCAGGCCCGAGTGTGCTATGTGAGCTCCCAGGACAAAGGTGCACAGAACTCTGTCTCCTAGAGCACAGATTGAGTCATCTTCTTAAATCTTAGGCTAGCCACTGTGCCAAACAGCTTAGTGGTTCCTCCAGATTGAAACATAGAATTACCATTTGAGCCAGCAATTTCACTCCTACGTATAATCCCCAAAGAATCAAAACTAGGGACACAAACAGATATTTGTACACTCATATTCATAGCATCATTATTCATGGTAGCCAAAAGGCAAAAACACCTCAAGTACTCATCAACTGATGAATGGGTAAAGGAAATGAGGTATATCCATACAGCGGAATATTACTCAACCATCAAAAGGAATAGAGTTTTGAAATATGCTACAGCATGGATGAACCTTAAAAACTTGTGTTAAGTGGAAGAGAACAGACAAAAAAGGACAAATACTGTATGACTCCACTTATGTGAAATATCTAGAGTAGACAAATTCATAGAGGAGAATGTAGATTAAGGTTACTAAGGGCTGAGAGGAGGTAGAGATGGGGAATTACTGATTTAAACGGTGCAGAGTTTCTGTTTGGGGTGATGGAAACGTTTTGAGAAGAGATAGTGGTGATGGTTGCATAATAGTCTGAATGTAATTATGGCACTGAATTGTACATTTAATGGTTAAAATGGCATATTTTATGTCATGGACATGTTACCACAATTTTTTAAAATCCTAGGTTAGCTTGTGCAGAAGACCCACCAATCATACTTCATCTGATAACCCCTCTCCAGTCCGCCTCCCCAGCAGGCCTTTCTCCCCGGCTTAGGTCGTCTCTCAGCATTGAGTTCTGCCAGACTGGTGTGTTTCATTTTTGTTTTTATTTCCTGCATCTGCATCTGCTACCACCAGAATCTATTATTGCTCTCTGGGGCTTGTGCCCCTGACAGTGATTATTTGTACATGTAAATCAGAAAGTCAGGGACAAAGCTTTAATGACAGTCTTTTTGGAGTGGCAGTGGCAGCAGCAGGAGACAAGCCAGTGCCAGCCCTCACTGGGTTCCCTCTGGTGTGATGCTGGGTGGGGTGGGAGTGAGGGGGCTGACCCTATCTGGTCCAGGTTCGGGGAATTCTTTCTGGAATTAATGTTGATTCTGGGTTCTGGGGGCGCTGCCTCTGTTTCCTTCAAAGGCAAGATCCATTTGTGTATCCTCGGCTCCTGCTACAAGGCTGGGTTCCTAGTGGGCGCTGCATTGAAGACTGATGGAACAGAGCAGGTCTAGCCATTTGTGGGAAGGCAGCTTTCACTCACGAGGCTGGCCACAGCCACCCCTTCCTTTCTCTCTTCCCTTTGCTGTTTTTCGGGAACGTTGTAGTCCTAGAGAGAAGGCTGAGGTTTCCCTCAGACCATGTCCACATTGCCGTATACCTGAGAAGTGCTTGCCCTAAAAGAGAGGAAGTACCACCTTTCAAGACCGGAGATATTCATCCCCTCTTGATGTGCATGTACGGTGTGGAAGTGCGGGTCTCGGAGAACCAGAACCCCCAAAGTGGGAGACTGTGCATGTTATTTGGCTTGGTGTTTTGCAGGGAGCGTTGTAGTCAGCCTGGACCACCTAACCTTGTTCACAGGCCAACTCCAAAGGGAAAAAGCAAGATGCTGGACAGCGTGGTAGAGTGTGCTGCCATTTATGTCAAAACCACACATGCTTGTATATGCATAGAATCTCCTTGGGAGGCAGATGTACAAATTATAACAGTAATTGCCTCTGGGGGTGGGGTGGACTAATGGGGGATTCAGGGTCAGAAGTAGAAATATTTACACACACACACACACACACACACACACACACACACACACACACATATAGACATATATAATCCCTATTGCTTAAATTCTGTACCATATGCTTTTAATTACTTAATTACAGAACAAATTGTAATTTTTTTTAGGCAAACCCATGTATGTGGGCAGGTGGATGACTAATGGGGCAAGCGGGTGAAATGCAGCTCTCCCTACCTCTGATTCCTCTTAGTGTTTTTCAGAAGGAGTTTGGAGAAGCAGAGAGTGGCTCTCCTGTCCCTGGAGAGCTCACCACAATGTTAGATGTTACTTGAATTTCTTTATTGGGAAGAGATCTTCCTTTCTCAACAGTCTGTTTCCTTGTTCTTTGTCTGGCTTGACAGACACCCCACGTCTTGCATCTGGCAGCCTTGCCATCTAACCCTCTGGGCATCTAAGTTGTTATTGCTTGAGACTCTCCAGAAGACATCCCTGTTTGTCTTTTGCAAATCTTGTCTCTTTAAACTCAGGGAAGAATCAGGCCGCGTTGATGATCAGCCTCATGTGAAGTTCCTTTTTTTTTTGGAGTAGTTGACACTCACACACACACTCACACACACTCACACATACTCACACACCCATACTCTCACACACACTCTCACACACACACAGACACGCTCACACTCACACACACTTACACACTCACACACACTCACACTCACACACACACTTTATCCCTGGAGAAATGGAACATCTCCCATCTCCCTCTTACCGCTTACTCAAATGTCTTCAAAATGGCTGTAGATATTACCTTTAATCTTATTTCTCCCAACATTGATTGAAGGAGGAAAAAAATCCAGAATGCTTTGGAACAATTTTGAGCAATGAAAAACTGTGTTAGGAAGGAAGTCTCAACTGAACTCTGTTGTAGACTGCCACTAATGTTATAATAATATTTTACTCAAATAACAAAACTTCCTAACATCACTATTCTATTTAACTTGTCATTTCAGACTATTATTTCCATGTTAACTACAGGAAATTAACACATTAAGCAGAAACACAAATGATTCCTGCTTGAAGTTGTTTTTGATATTCCTGTTAAGGAAGCCGTTGTTATTGTGTTTTCATTTCCACAAGTATTTAGGGGGTATCTCCTTTGGGACACCCAGAAGCCTGAGATAAACCCCCCCATCTTATGGAGCTTGGCAAAAAGGCATGAACCAGAGCTGGAGAAGACATTCTATAGCTAGGTGGCCAGAAGAGAGGTACAGAGAGGAACCCAATTCAGCATGAAAAGAAAGGAGAAGTCAGTATTGAGTAGAGAAGCTGGGAGAAGTCAGGCTTGGAGGAGAAAGGAGAGCTTGGAATTGGGTTGTAGAGGATTTAGGGAGGCGGAGGTTAGGGGACAGGGTTGGGTGGAGAGGCAGCATGGCAGGGCATTGCCAGTGAGCAGAAAACATGAGTCAGCCCTCCACAGTGGAAAGATTAGTGTGCACAGGGACACTGTGGTGAGATGGAAAAGATGTGGGCTTGGAAGTAAGAAAGGCCTGAGCATCAGCCACCAGTCTGCTCCTCTCTAGCTCTGTGACTTCCAGTAGTCAGGCTTATGAAGAGTCCACTTCTTCATCTACAATATGAACAGGTTAATATCTACCATGCAAGGCTGTTGTGCAGATTACATGAGATAAAAAACAGCACAAACTAGATGCCAACAATTGCTAGATCCCTTCACCACCTGCCTCGCATGGAGTATTGGGGCTCTCTGAGAGTGAAGGGTGAGGCATGACTGTGCAGAGGAGTAAACACCAGGCAGAGGAACTGGAACTCTGCCTCGTTAGACATGAGAACCCACTTGGAGTTTTTGAACAGGAAAGTGAACTAGTCAGGGTCATGCTTTAGCTAGGTCAGTTTGGTGGTGGCCTTCTGGAGGGCTGGCCAGACAGTGAAGCTAGAGGCAGGGCCACAGTGTGGTACTGCAGACATTCAGCCATGGGACATAAAGGAACATTTCATATATACACACACATATATGAGAGGAGGAACGAACCAAAGATGAACCTAGGGCTTGGAACCAGAGTGCTAGGACAACCATGATGCCCCTGACAACAATGAACAAGGCAGCATGAAAAGTTGAAGGAGGGGGAAGGTACTGGCACAGTTTGAACATGAGATGACAGCTGGACGTCCAAAGAAAATGTCCAGTTGAGATCAAAGTCCTTGGGAGAGCGGTCAGCTCTAGGGATATAGATTTGAGAGTCAAGCATTCATGTGGATCAAATCCATGTATGTGCACGTGTGTGTGTGTGCATGTCACGTGTATGCCTGTGTGTTCCTATGCATGTGTGTGTGTGCCTGTGCATATGCACCGCTCTCAGAGCCAGAGAGCAGAGTGAGGGCTCAGGAGCGGCCTTTGCTGGATTCCTGTGGTTGAAGGATGAGGGCACAGTGAACTGGAGGACACAGTGGGAGAGGAGGGAAGCAGCAAGGAAGCTTGGGGGTGTCACCAGAATAGGGTAGACCCTAGTGTAAGATGTGATCTTCAGTGAAAGGACAAGGAGGCCTGAGACAGGGTCACTGGATTTGGCAAGGAGGTGGTCTTCGAAGAGGGCAGTTTCAGAACTGGGGCTCGCATGGACTGCCCCCATCCTGACCACCCATAGCCTTTCTCGTCTGTATCATTTCGTCATCTGCTGGTTTATTCCTTCATAGACGGCTATCTTCTGTCTTCCCTCCTTCTGTACCGCCGGTAGCTCGCCCCCGTTCAATATGTTAAAAGCTCTTCAAGAATGTTCTTCTGTTCTCTCTGCCCCACAGCACGTGGAAGGCAGCCTTTCCATCTCAGTAAAGGGCAAATCCATACTTCCAGTTGTTCCCGTTAAATAAGGTGGGGTCCCCCTGACTCCTCTTTCCCTCACACTCTCCACCCATGGTGTCTTCAGAAACCTTGCCAGACCCAGCTTACTTCCTCTTCAGTGTTTCCACCCTGGCCCCAGTCCCACTGTCTCCTGCCTGGATTATTGCAAGAGCCTCCCGACTTCTTCCCTTCTTCCCACCCTTTTTTTTTTTTTTCAGTCTGTCCTCAACCCAGCAGCCAGTTTCCATTTAAAATGAAAATCAGATCATGCCACTTCTGTGCTCAAAAGCCGCCAGTGTCTTTCCCTGTCATTCAGAATGAACACTCAAAGTCTACTCCATAGTCTGCCGGCCCTACCCAATCCAGATCCCTGCCAGTTCAGCCACGTCTCCTGCTCACTCTGTTCCAGCCACACTGGCCTCCTTGCTGTGCACTCAACACATGATCCCGCCTGGGACACTCTTCCTCCATGTGCTCACATTGGTCGCCTCAAGTCTCTGTTCAACTGTCATCTCATCATCAAGGTCACCTGACGACTACCTTACACAAAAGAGCGAGCCCCTCTCCCTCCCTGATTCCTGGTGCTCTTGATCCTTTTAATTCGGGCTTATTGTTCTCCATGCGTCTCATCTCCATCCAGCATGCTATGCATGTACTTATTTATTTATTTATTTGTATTTTTTGAGACAGAGTCTCGCTCTGTCGCCAGGCTGGAGTGCAGTGGCGCGATCTTGCCTCACTGCAACCTCTGTCTCCTGGGTTCAAGCGATTCTCCTGCCTCAGCCTCCCAAGTAGCTGGGACTACAGGCGTGCGCCACCAAGCCCAGATAATTTTTGTATTTTTAGTAGAGACGGGGTTTCACCATGTTAGCCAGGATGGTCTCGATCTCTTGACCATGTGATCCACCCGCCTCCGCCTCCCAAAGTGCTGGGATTACAGGGGCGAGCCATGGCGCCCAGCCGTTTATTTATTATCTATCTCGCCCAATGAGAAGTTGTCCTATGAAGACAGGGAATTTGTTTTGTTCACTGCTTTAAGCCCAGTGCCTGCAACAATGCCTGGCACATAGCAGGTGATGAATAAATATGAGTTAATTGAAAGAGAAAAGAAACTAACATTTACAGGACGCTTACATGCTAAGTTGTGCCGTAGCATCTGCACTTATGTCATTTACTTTTCACAATAATCCATAGAGTATTATTCTTCCCATTATACAGATGAGGAAACTAATAAATAGAGATATAGATCAATATTTACGTATTTAAACTGAGAGTTCAGAATGGAGGCAGATAGCAGGGAGTGAGTAAATCATTTGACCTCAGTTTGTTCTCATTCACTGATCCATAAAATATTTATTAACCACCTGAGTATGCCAGGCCTTCTGCTAATTTCTGGGGATCTACAATTGAATAGAAAATAATTCTTGATCTCCAGTCTGGTGGTGGCAACAGCAATTTAAACCAAAGCTTAGAGCCATGTGCGGTATACTAGAAGTAGGAACTCATTAGTCTGAGAGCACGAGTAGGAAAGTGCTTCATTCTGGAGAAGTCAGAGAAGGCTTCCTGGAGGAGGTGACATTTGAGATGACTCTTTGCAAATGAGTTCTGTGCATTTAAGGAAATTAGCTGTTCCTGGAAGGATGAAGACTAAGCTCTTGTGCTTGGTGTATAGGCCCTCCACTTTCCTCACCAGCCTCATCTATGGCCAGCCCTTCATCATAAACACAGACTTCTCATTACATCCTGCATGCATTAGGCTGTCTCCTGCCCTTGCAAATGCTGTTTCCTCTGTCTGGAACACAGTCTCTCTCCCCGCACACTATTTTTATTCCTCGAGGCTCAGCTCAGCGTCATCTCCTCCCCACGATGAGCCTGGTGCCCATCTTTGAGCCCCATATCACCCTTCCCATAGATGAGCTCATTGTCACATTTCCATAACTCCCTGGAAACCATAACCCTTCTGAGGACAGTCTTAATCACCTTTGTTCTTGCTGATGGGTGACATCATGAGACCTGTCATATAACGAACAAAGAACATACAACTGATGGCCTAAACTGCGCCTGTGCTAGAGAGGAGAAGAGGACTTTCGGAGCTTGGGAAGACCCAGGCACAGTGAGGGCACCGGGCGAGCAGTCGCTTGAGTAGGCCAGGCTGAATAAGCTGGAGTGAGGGCTCTGGGTCCCTCAGAATGTGGCATTAAGGAAACAGGCAGAGGCTGTTGGTTACCCCTGGGGCTGTGCAGGTTCAGACAGGAGTAGATGAAGGGCCTTTCATAGGATGCTCTTAAAGCTGGGCATTGGAGACCTGGAAAAGTCAAGCATCCCACTGGCTGACAACGTTTGTGGACCACCTTGTGTATGCATCACCAGG
The DNA here is from genome assembly GCF_006542625.1 of Nomascus leucogenys. Classification (NCBI taxonomy): domain Eukaryota; kingdom Metazoa; phylum Chordata; class Mammalia; order Primates; family Hylobatidae; genus Nomascus; species Nomascus leucogenys. Next base: position 9,738,023 of record NC_044395.1, on the reverse strand, counting down.
GATAGAGGCCCACACAGGGTACCCTGGAAGCGGCACGTTTGTCACAGGTTTGTGGGAGCCTTACCTGCTCCCTCCCTGCACACCTGGGCTGGCTCAGCCCTCAGCCTGGCCACCAGAGTGGAGGGCTTTCTAAAACTGGACTGAGCTCCAAAGCAACAGCCCTGACTCTGGGGTGGGTAAAGTAGAACCTCAGCTTCCCTCTGTTCCCTCAGCTCCCCAGGAGCATTTATTTAGCCTGAGTTGTGCACAGACAGGCCTCCAGGTCCCCAGTTCTGAGCAACTGAAAGGCCAGCCCTTAGCACAGTACCAGGGACCAGACAAATACTTGGGATGAATGAATGAATGAATTGATGGATGGATGAATGAATGAATGAATGAAGCCTACACTGCAAGACTGTCAGAAGAAGCCAAACTGTGGCCTCAGACTTTGGCTCCTGACCTCGACATATTCCCAGGGTCTCCACAACCCATGTGGCACATTTGTAGGGCAGGCCTTCTTCGTCCCTTTCTTGTTCTTACCTGACCATTGGTTATCATGTCAGGAGTCCAAGAGACACCTGTTACCTTTCTCCAGATCATGCCCTGTGTTAGGCTATTCTTGCATTGCTATCAAGAAGTACCTAAGGCTGGGTAATTTATAAAGAAAGAGGTGTATTTGGCTCACAGTTCTGCAGGCTGTACAAGCACGGTGCCAGCATCTGCTCGGCTTTGGGGAGGCCTCCGGGAGCTTTTACTCTTGGTGGAAGGCAAAGGGGAGCAGGCATGTCACCTGGCAAGAGCAGGAGCAAGAGAGATCAGGGAGGTGCCACACACTTTTACACAAGCAGCTCTTGAGTGAACTACCAGAGCAAGAAACTCACTCATGCCCATGGGGAGAGCACCAAGCCATTCATGAGGAATCCACCTCCACGACCTGAACACCTCCTGCCTGGCCCCACCTCCGACACTGGGGTTACATTTCATCATGAGATTTGGAGGGGACAAACATCCAAACTAGGTCACACCCTAAACCCAGCTGTGGTCTGAGTGTGTAACTCTGGTTTCCTGCCTCCCCTCCCTGGGCACAAGACGAGGAGCCAGCTACATGAGCCTCTCAGCTGCCTCGGTGGAGAAATGGAGAGCTGACCAGGGCCAGGGAAGGACAGGGTGGCAGAGGAAGCTGTGCTCTGCTGGGCATCAGGAGAGGTGGGTTTGGACACTGGCAGTGCCACTACTCCTGACCTTAGACAAGCCATGAGCATCTCTGAGCCTCAACATACTTGTTGGTTAAATGGGGTTAATTGTATCTGCCATGTTGGTCTCAAAGACTGCTGGGAAAAATTAAAGGATGTGTAAGTGTTTCACAAACTGTGCTGGTAGATGCCTGAAGTTGTTTTCCTGGGGTCCTCCTTCTTACCCGATTTGGAGAGGGTGAGAGTTGGGGATAGGGCTGGATCCCCTCACATCCCCCCACCGGGCTGCTCTGCTTTCCTGGGCCTCGGTTCTGGGCCAGAAGTGACCGTTGGGCTTCCCAAAAGATGTGGAACAAACCAAACGCAGCCTGGTCTCTTCCCCATCTCGCCGTCTGTTTCTGAGACACCCTGTCTGCTGCCCCTCATGGCACGGCTGTGCTTGATAGAAGGTGAGCCTTGGGCCTGTGGGCGGATGACTCTCCTTCTCCACAAATGGTTGGCACGTGGTTAACCCTGGCTGGTTGTCCAGGGGTGGAGTCACCGGCCTGTCAACCGGCATCCTGCACCTGTCTGGCCTTCAGGGCCGTGTAAGCGGTGGGAGAGGGGACCAAGGAGCTGAAATGAGGGCTCCCATCCTGATTTTGGAGTGGCTTCTTTGGAGAGTCTGCTTTTGAAAGGGCAAAGGTGGCTGAGCCCAAGGCTGGAGACTTCTCTTTTTCTACCCTCTTTATCTCTCTTTTGACCCCTCCCTACCAGGCAATGACCACTACTACTAACAATAGCAATAGCAGCTGGCAGTTTCTGAATGCTATGTGCTTGGCACGTGCTAAACACATTACATGTATTATTCTATTTAATCCTCTCTAGGGATATTATTATCCCCATTTTACAGATGAGGCCATTGAGATAGAGAGAGGTTAAGCAGCTTGCCACTGTTCTCCAGCTGGCAAGTAATAGAACCAAGATTTAAGCCCTGGCATTTTGGTTCCCAAGCCCAGACCCTTAATCACCATTACATGAAAAGGAGGAAAGGTGTGTATGTGCATAGAGAGAGAGAAAAAGAGAGACAGAGACAGAGACAGAGAGAGACAGAAAGAGAGAGACAGAGACAGAGAAACAGAGAGAAAGACAGAGAGAGAGAGAGTTGGGTGCAGGAGAGGGGAGGGAGGGAAAGTTGAAAATACTTGCTTCTGAAACTACGTATTGTTTATCCCAATAAACTCTCCCCAGATCCCAACAGGCAGAGCCCTGCATTTTTTCCTCTATAGGGAAACCCGAAAGCTAAGCTCCCAGACTCAGGAAAAGCTACTTGGAGCCAGAACACACTACTTGGCACGTTGCAGGCATTTAATATTTTTTAGATGACTCAGAGGATGGATGGACAAATGAATACACTTCTGACCTAGGTGTCAGGAGAGGAGTTCTTAAGCTCTAGCGAGATTGCAGTGTGTGGCCCTGGGCAAGTCTTGTGCTCTATCCTCCGTCCCCTCCTCCAGGAAATGAAAGGGCTGGTAATAGATGCTTATCTCAGCCCCAGGTCAAAATGTGCTGTCCAAGTCGAGAATCTGAGCTTGAAGGTGTCACTGGCTCTGCTAACTTCCAGGGCTCTGGGCTGGCTCTGGTTCAGGGAGCACTGTTTGGAGCTCAGATCAGATGCTGCCAATCCACTGCTGGGACTGCCTAGGAAAGGACTCCAGGCAGTAGGGACAGAAGGACAGACAGAAACTATCTGGGCCCACCCTGAACACCTCAGGTGTTCGAGATCCTCCGGCCCATATGCCCCGGGGGCAAGTAAAGCCAGGCTGTCCTTTGCCTTGGATAGAACTCTACCCAAAGACTCTTGGGTAGAGAAAGGCATCCCAAGCAGGGTAGACTTCTTCTTGCAAGAAAGAGTGTAGTATCTGCTTTCACTTCCCACAGCTGGCAGTGTCAAATCGATATTTTTCCGTGGTGTAGACAGAGTAAAGAGAGAATAAAGTGTTGAATTGTTTGGCATTATCAAGGATTTCAGCTCCCCAGGACTCCTGCATAAAGAGATGGAAATTTTAGCTACCAGAGCCAAGAAACACAAGTATATGAATTTGTTACATATTATCTTTCCTTCTTCCAAACAACCCTGGAAATGTCAAAAGATCATCTATTGTTTCATTAAAAATAAAAAAGAAAAAAGAACAGTTTGGGTTTGGTGGACTCAGCTTGGGCACAAGGCAGGTGGTGCCAGGCCAGTGGGGAGGAGACAGAAGTGATTTTTCAGGGCAACCTTCCAGAGGCAAAGCCATCTTTCTAATTCTCCCTTTCTGGGTGTTGATTTCGCGGATGTAATTTAAGCCAGGAAAAGCGCGCTCTTATACATTCACCCAGACTCAGTCATTTTGGCCAACATTTACTAGGCACCTACTGTGTGCAAAGTTCGGGGCACGATTCCTCTGGAGATCCCAGTGTGTGTTAGAGAGAGCATCGCCGCGAGGAGTTCAGGGCCAGCGCTTGTCTGACTGGGGCTAAGAGTGGCCATGGCATCTCAGACGCATTTTCCCCAGCTGCCTGGAGAATCCAGAGCCCGTGGAGGGGCCATGCTGCCTGGAGGAGGTCCGGAGAGGCCTCACAGAGAAGGGGACATCTGGGTGGGGCCTGGAAGGATGAGTGGACTCCCACAGAGGATGGGAGCGGCAGCATCGCAGGCAAAGAGAACAGCGTGGGTGATGTAAATTGAAAGGCCACATTCAGCCTGGACCTAGAAGTTGGGCCTGGAGAGGTGGAGAGGACAGGAGCTTCCTCTCCGGCTATGCACTGACCAGCCATGATCTGACCAGCCCCTGACAATCAAGTGAGTGACTGAGGCCACATCTAGTCCACGATCTGCTATGCACACTCTCCCCTGATGCTGATGGGTGCAATTTCCCACCTTCAGGCTGCACACTACCCCTCACTCACTGCCTTTAGCCGGCTGGCCCAGCTCACCTGCTGCTGGGCTCACAGGCTTCTAGAGAGGAAGCCGGCTTCTGACTGTCAAGAAGCTCTCGGCCACCCCCATGTACTGGTGGGGCCATGCAGCCAAGGGGATTGAGTCAGGCCCTCCAGAGTATTGGGGGTGTTTAAAACAAGGCTGTCCCCAGTTCCACCCCATTGCCAGGAGTCATCAGCCTCATGTGCATCCCATACCTAACGGGGAAGCAGAGAGCAGGCCCTGCCGCCAGCCCTGAGTCCCCAGTTTTTCCTCTTCTGGCTGGACACTCCTCAAAGGGAGGCTCTGTGTTCCTTCCTCCATGCCCTCTCCACCTCTTTTCCCACTACAGCCTCAGAGGGCAGTCAGGGAATACCTGAGCTGGGAGAATCCTTGGAGGCGGCAGAACCATCCAGTGCAGTGGTGTGCAGCTCCACCCTGGCTCGCTGCTCCACACGGCGGACCATCTCATGGCTAGTCTGTTCTTCCTTTTGCTTTCTGAGAGCTTAGGGCCCCAGTAGCCCCAGCCCTCTAGAAGGCCAGAAGCCACAGTGCCTCTATTCCTCCATGTCCCCAAGAGCTCTTCTTGCTGCTCCCATGCTGGGTGCTGAGAGCCAGGTGGGAAAATTCCCATCACACAGACCACTGTGTCTCCACACCCTCCAAAACCTGACCCGCAGCTGGGACCCCAGGCCACAGAAATAAACATAACCTAAATCTCGTACTTTTGAATTTTGCTTTTCAGTTTTCATAGCCTTTTCACATTTATTTTTCTTATGGCCTCCAACCACCCCGAAGGGATGCAGGCAAGTGTTGCGTCACCCTCACTTTTACAGATGAGCAAACCGGGGTACAGGCTGAGGAATGTGCCTGGGGCCACACAGCTAATTGGTGGCAGAGCCGGCACTGGGCCCAGTCTCCAAGCTTCTGGTCACAGCCCCAGCCCCCCTGCCACATTCCTAGGCGGGCCCCAGGCTCGGGAAAGGATGTGGGGTGCAGGGTGGGTCTAGATATGAGGATGGTGAGCTCTCCGGCGCTGCCTGGGCCTCTTCCCCTGTGGATCAGGGAGTTCAAACTCATGGCCTTGGAGATTCCTGTCAACTCCAGTGTTCCCCGGCTCCATGACTCCATCACACTTGCCCTCCTCCTTATCAAGAAACCCACCCTTCAACATTTCTCCTTCCATTTTTGGGAAATGCTGGCAGAAATGGAGGACAAAGCTGTATCAGCATTGTAGAACTGGAGAAGGAACTGGGCTTACACAGAGGGACAGGCACTAGAAAGTGACATAAAAAAAGAGGGCACTCCCCCTTACCAATGAAGGATGTGTCATCTAAGGGGAGAGACAGGTTGTCAGGCAGTCCTATGCAGGCTAAGAAAATAGAGGGAGGCTTATGTTTCCATGTGCATTGCAAAACCATCTCCTTCCAACAGCAAACATTCTCTTCTCTGCTTCCCCCAGCTAGATGCATGGCCGGCCTGAGCTAGGAGGCAGTTACTGGGGCTTCCTCTAGGCCAACCTCAAAAGGCTTCTTTAGGAATGCAGGGATGTTGTTGGGATCTGGACACCACAGGGGACGTGGTTGGCAGGGACCCTCTGATACCTGCAGGGAGCTTGTAGCCTGATGGATCCAAGAAACACCTCAGGGCCTCCATAGAAAAGGCTGTTGGTGGGGAGGGGGCTTCTTGGAAATTGACCCACTTAGGTGGAGACCAAGAAGAGATGATGTCCTGAACTGCAGCCCCAGCCCCAGGGGCCCATCTCTCCCAGCTGTGGCCCTGAAAAGACTTTCCATTCCCCTTCCCTGGAAACCTCCTCACTTACGGGAAGCTGGGTGTTATCTTAAGGTCTATAAACGGCCTGCCTGCTTTTCCAGCTGGAGCTGTTCATTCAGAACAATTAGAATGCAGTTTGGAGCTGGATGGAACATATGGCAGAGGGGGTCCCCAGGAGCCAGCGTGTGGCAGCTCAAGAAGGAGGGGAGCAGCCTGAGAGGCACGGGAAGGGGCAGGTGGGAAGGGGAGGGCTCCCAGCCTGCTGCCTGGTCCAGGTACATCTGCTTTTAATCCTGGAGGGAACAGAACCAAGGACTGGTGTGAATTCCTTATGCATCTCAGGTCATAGATGCATTAAACGTCCCCTAAATCAGCATTTTATATCAAGAGACTTGAAAAGCCCTTAAGCCCTGAGCAATGTCCTTCTCTGGAGAGCTTCAGGGCAAATACCCAGGGGTCTTCACAGGATGCTGGTGGAGGTACTGAGGAACTGATGTCTCTCTAGACACTCTTGGGCATTCATTTATTCACTAAATATTGACTGAGGGCCTACTATGTGCCAATTACTGTCCTGGGCATTAGAGATACATGTTTGTTTGTGAAGAAAACAAACCAAGATCCCTGCCACATGGAGCGTCAGACAATAAACATAATACATAAGTAAACTGTTGAGGGTCTTAGCAGGAGTTAGCCTCGTGAAGTCAGCCTGTGAGGTAGTATTGTGATTTCCTCCTTACACGCAAGGAAACGAAAACCAAAAGAGTATCTAAAAAGCATGTTCAAGTTCTCCGAGCTAGTAAGTGGTGGGATCTGGATTCGAACCCATCTGGCCCAATGCCACGCACTCACCTTGTCTTGAAGATGGACAAGACACCCACCTGAGCAAGCTCCAGTTTACCACTCCAGATGGTCTCGGTGAGCAGTAGAATCAGAGGCTCCAGAGCAGAAAGAGCTCTTAAGAGATTGCCACTCTGACTTCAGCCTTTTACAGTGGAGTCACAACCTCTGGAGCTGTGTCTAGCGACATGTGTAAGGTCACACAGCCAGGCAAACTATTATAGAACTGATACCTGGAGGCCCGACTTGCAGGCAAGGGTCCTTTCTACCCAACCACACTGACCTGCTTAGGGCTCTCAGCAAGACCACAAGTGGCTCTCTCAAAAGATCCAGCCTGCTGCGAACTCCCTGAACCCCTTCATGCTTCAGAGAGCACGCATACACCCTCCAGCACCCCCTGCCTGCCCCAGGTCAGAGGCACTTGCAGTCTAGACAGTGGCTGGTTCTTGGGCACCCCCACCCCAGGCAGTGATCCGGCATAGCTGGAGGGGAGCCACTCAGTGCACGGCACCCACTCCAGCTCACATTTTAATGTGCTCAAAGAAATGGCTGTAAACAGGTGTCAGGTGTCTTGCAGGGTCAGGAGCTAACCAGCGCCCTGTCTGGAAGAAAAATTGCAGTAACAGCATCGGGAACGACTGCAAAGGTGGAAGGGAGGGGAGAGAAGAGGCAAACCGACCGAAGTGTGGTGGTTATGACACTTAAATTGGATCCCAGGGCAGGTAAAGAACAGAGCTATAAATCCAGCCTCCTGAAAGAATATTCCGGAGGCAGGAGACACAGGCTCACTTAAAATATGTCTGAGATGAGAACCAAAGATCGTTATTTTTGAGCAAGGATATAAAATGCTAAACACTGCCTTTATTAGTCCTTTTTAAAAGCCAGGTGTAAAATACTGCCATTCCCAAGATTGTGTTTTTCCTTTTTTTTTTCTTTAATGGCAGAAATTAAAATCTCCTTAAGCCATTAGCCATCCCTCCCCAAGGTGAGCCCCAAAAGTGGCTCTACCAGGGGCCTCTCCCCTCACCCAGGAGGCATGGTGGCCATTCACCAAGTCTCTCACACCCCTTCCCACCCCTCCCTCCCCGCCACTGGCACTGAATACCCGCCTGGCGGCAGGTGGCTGAAAAGGCTGGGAAGTTTTATGGGTCTGCCCCAGTAGGCCCTGTCTCCCACCGCTTGCCAATTTGGTCGGTTGCTCCCCACTTGCAAATACCTAACGCTAAAGATATTCCATCCACTGGAGCGCCGCCAGGGCAGCCCCCCACCCCCCAGGGTGCTCACTGATGCAGGTTTAGGTGCCATTGAAGTCCACGTCTACTCCCAGGCCTGCTTCTCTTGGGCTGGCTTTTCTTTCTGCCTTCCCACTCTGTCCTTTCTTTCTTTTTTTCTTTTCTTTCCATCAAAGGCTGGTGCTACCAGAGAAAAAGTTCATAAAAATGTTATGTCCACCATAAAACCCCTAATGTGGCATTCTGCATGATCCATGCATTAACATTAACATTTCCCAGACAGTTATTGTGAGATAATGGTCCCAGCTATAATTCAGCGGTAACGTTCCTTCGAGCAAATGTTATGGAGGAATAAATGACTTGCTGAGTGTGCTGTGGCAGTGGGGGTGGAGGAGAGGTGAACAGCTTGAAAATGCAGACTCTGGACCCTAGAGACCCTGGCACAGCTGTGGAGGGGTCTGGGACTCATTCTAGGTCGGACCATGGGCTCTCTGGGGACTGAGAGACCAGGCCCCACTACCCCTCCCCCATTTTCATTTCACACAAATCACATCTTTCTTCCCAGGGTTGCATTTGGAGAATTTGCCAAGAGAATGGATTCAAGGCCACAGGGTTCCCGGTAGGGCTGAGAAGGTGAAGAAGAGCTTTGGCATCTTAACCAGCCTCTTCCTCCCTGTTTCTCCTTCTCTGTGGGCCCAGCACACTTTACACTCACCTCTGCTACGGCACTTCTCACCTTGTCTTTTTACTATTTGTTTTTTGTTCCTGTGTCCCTTGACATACCTGTGCCCTCCTTAAGAGCAGTTTGTACATCGTAGTCTTCTTGGTGACCTAGCACAAAGCAGATATTCATTTGCTGCAAATAAGGATGGATGAATGGACAGATGGACGGATGGATAGTTGTCTGAGTGACAACGGCAGAAAAAGTTACAGAAATGCAAGCAGACCAGAAGATGGACAGGACTTGACATTAACAATAAAGGGAGGCCGGGTGTGGTGGCTCACACCCATAATCCCAGCATCTCAGGAGGCAAAGGCGGGCAGATCACCTGAGGTCAGGAGTTCGAGACCAGCCTGGCCAACATGGTGAAACCCTGTGTCTACTAAAAATACAAAATTAGACAGGCGTGGTGGTGCACACCTGTAATCCCAGCTACTCAGGATGCTGAGGCAGGATAATCGCTTGAACCTGGGAGGTAGAGGTTGCAGTGAGCCGAGATTGTGCCATTGCACTTCAGCCTGGGCAAAAAGAGTGAAACTCTGTCCCAAAAAAACAAACTATAACAACAAAAAACAATAAAGGGGGTCATACCCTGAAACATTTATTGAGTGAAATCATAAGTGTTTGATCCTGAAATGTGCCTTAGGGATCTGCCACTGTATTCACTTTGCTCTTTAAGAAAAGGAGGCCTAGAGATGTTGGTGACTAGGCCAGGACTAGAACTGTGGGCCACCAGTTTAATGCTCTACCAGCTGCCACCTTGCCGCTAATTTGCAAAGCTAATCCTATGCAAAGGAACTCTTTCTGCCCTCAAGGAGTTTGCTCCCTAGTGGAGGAAACACATCAGCATGAATACAGCTCACCATAGTCTAGGTAGATTACAATGAGTGCTGCCATGGGAAATGTCTTCAATTTGGAAACAAAAAAAGCACTGCCAAGGCTATGGGCCTTGGAGGATGAGCAAGACCCAAAAAGGCAAACATGGAGGGGAGGGGAGGGGGAACATTTGAGACAGAGGAGGCAGTGTGGGCAAAGGAACAGAGATGACTGGAGATGAGAATTTCCCACAGGTATTTAATTTGTGCAGTATCAGCAGGTGTTGAGCGTATGGTCCCGGGAGACCCTTGGCCACTGGGATAGGCTTCCTTAGAATGTGCCCTATTACTGCTTCTTGCTGCCCCTTCCTGCTGAGTTTCAGCTTGTGGATCATGCCCTCGGCCACGATGGGTAGCTCCTTGGCTTACGTGTGGGCTGGGCCTGGCCAGCCTCAGCACTGCCCAGCCAGCTGCCTCGGAGCTCAGGAGGAACCACCCCCAAGAATGGCAGCACCCCCAACCCTAGGGCTTTCCTTTCCCACCTCTGCTCAGTCCTGCTCATGCTCTGGGGAAGACTCAGTGGGAGCTGCATTCCTCCAGAAGGGATGTTAGAAGAAGCACAAGAGAAGATACTGGCTCTTTTCCAAATGCCACATGTCACGGCCACCATGATCTCTCCCAAGAGCAGCTCCCCGGAATGCAGGGCCAGATTTATGACATCAGCAAAGGAGATGGTGACCTCCACAATGTGTTCACAGGACTCGGGGGAGGCTTTGCCCCAATCGGAAATATCTTCCCCATTCACGAGTTTCAAAATAACCTAGAGCTGGAAGGGGCCGTGGAGGTCACCTGGTTTAACCTGCCGTGCTGTGATGGCATCTCTGATTAGGGAGGCTTTTCTTCTCTCCTAACAACTCCTGGTGATGGCAGCTTTCCCATTCTGGGTCGGTTCTCACTAGTAGGACTCCCTCACATAAAGGGGAAATTGGTCTCTCCGTCCTTTCCACCCTCTGTCCTAGTTCAGCGCTCTCGCCTGCACAGTGTAAGACCAACCGTCTTCTGCATGGTAGTTCTTTAAATATGGAAGGTAACAGTCACGTCCCTCCAAGATCTTCTGTTCTGGAAGTATGTTCCTTTCTTCAGCATCCTAGCCTTCCTCCACAGATGCACTCCATATTACCAGTGTTCCTCGTATGGAGAAACACGCTCCTTCTGTGCGGTCTGAACCATTGACTCCTTCGTCTGGACACCAGTCTGCAGTCATCTTGTAGTCATTCAGCCTGAGATCACAATTACTTCCTTCCTTCCTTCCTTCCTTCCTTCCTTCCTTCCTTCCTTCCTTCCTTCCTTCCCTTCTTTCCTTCCTTCCCTTCCTTCCTTCCTTCCTTCCTTCCTTCCTTCCTCCTCCCTCCCTCCCTCCCTCCCTCCCTCCCTCCCTCTCTCCCTACCTTTATCTCTCTCTTTCTTCCTTCCTTCCTTGCATATCACAACACTGGTACCTACTGAATTTTCATTCCAACATCCCTTTATTTTTTTTTCCCACATGACGTGCTTTCGAATTCCATCTCCCTCACCCATACAGTTTGCATTTTACTCTAACAGTACCAATTTTTTTTTTTTGAGAGAAGTCTCACTCTTGTCCCCCAGGCTTAAGTGCAATGGCTCAATCTCAGCTCACTGCAAACTCCACCTCCGGGGTTCAAACGATTCTCCTGCCTCTGCCCCCTAAGTAGCTGGGATTAAGGCACCTGCCACCACGCCGGCTAATTTGTGCATTTTTTAGTAGAGACGGGGTTTCACCATGTTGGCCAGGCTGGTATCAAACTCCTGACCTCAGGTGATCCGCCCGCCTTGGCCTCCCAAAGTGCTGAGATTACAGGCATGAGCCACTGCGCCCAGCCTCTAACAGTACCAATTTATATTGCTGTCTACTCAACATCATCTTCTTGCTTTCAGCCTCTAATTTCTGCCTTATGAGCTCTTTCTCAATCTTAATTCTCTCTGTAAACACATTAACTATTTCTTTCAGTGTGTGGAACGATCAGTGCACCTTCTATAGTGTCATGCAAATCTTTGGCAAAAATTCTCAACAGTATAAAGCTGGTTACTTCAGCATGAAACAGCTCCTTCCAGACTGAATTGTACTAACCAACATTGACTGGAGACAATCACTCACCTAGCTAAAAACTCCTCCGGTTCCCCCATTCAAGCTACTCTTCTTCATCTTACCCAGAAGGATATCATGGAAGACTTTGTCATACTGCTTACTGAAATCAAGATATTTTTCAGAATTTTCCTTATGCCAGCCTAGGAATTCTGTGTGTGTGTTTTTTTAAAGGGCAGCAAAGTTAGTTTGACATGACTATTTTTCAGTGAAGCCATTCTGGTTCTTGGTCATCTCTTCTTTCTTTCATAAATAATCCTATTAGGCCGGGCGTGGTGGCTCAGACCTGTAATCCCAGCACTTTGGGAGGCTGAGGCGGGCGGATCACAAGGTCAGGAGTTTGAGACCAGCCTGACCAACATGGTGAAACCATGTCTTTACTAAAAATACAAAAATTAACCAGGCATGGTGGTGCGTGCCTGTAATCCCAGCTACTCAGGAGGCTGAGGCAGGAGAATTGCTTGAACCCAGGAGGCAGAGGTTGCAGTGAGCTGAAATCCTACCACTGCACTCCAGCCTGGGAGACAGAGCGAGACTCTGTCTCAAAAATAATAATAATAATAATATATAAATAAATAATCCTATTTAGAATTTTCATTAACAAGTAATGCCAAACGTACTGTTACATAGCTTCCAGAACCCTGATGCTTGCCACTTTTTGAAAAGAGGCACAACATTTGCCTCTTTCCGTCTCTAAAAGCTATTTGTTTTCATCAGTTCACAAACAGCTAACAGTGGTTTTGCAATCTTGTTCTTTCCATACTCCAAGATATAATTTGCCATTGTCCACAGCCTTGAGTTCATTTAAAGCTATGAGATGCGAGTTTACCATCTCCTCACCTATCTCAAACTTGAACCCTTTTAAAATCATCTTTCTGGTTTGATGATTGTTGTCCTTGAAAAAAACAAAGCCGTGTGGGAGTTCAATCGTTTGCTTTCCTTCTGTCATCTGGTAACCTCATATGTCTGCCCCGAGATATAGCTGCCTCAATCCCTTATTTTTTTTTCTTTCCATTTTGTTTCAAGTATTGCTTTTTAAGAGAACAGGGAGAGAATGTGTGTGGTATGGGGGAGTCTGGTGGGGGAAGGTGTTTTTAGACTCCAGTTCACTCTGGTCTTTGACCTTCCTAGCACACTTCTCACAGGCCCAGCCTACTCTTTTGTGTTGTTTTTTACTCATCCATGCCTTGTTCCATCTTTTGTACATGTACTTTTAAATCATCACAGAACTCAGATTTGAAAATTCGGGCTAAGATGTGATGTCCATTATATTTCACATTCCCCATTAGAAAGACATGGGTTAGACCTTGCCCTCTTTTGCCAACACTCCTTAGAAATAGCATTAGCAAGGAAATCCAACCCCACCAATATTTTTTTGATCACCTCTTATGCCCAAGGCACAGTGCTAGATACTGCGAGGGATACAAAAGGGAACAAGAATTGTCCCCGCCTTAGACACCATGGAGGAGGCAGACACACAAGTTGCTATAGCCCTGGGTAGAAGGGACAAGGGTTAGAATTCTGTTGTATGCAAAGTGCTGTGAAAGCCCCCCAGAAGGAGAGCCCGTGTCTCCCTGGGAAGATGCAAGAAAGTGACATGAAGGGGGGTGACATTTTAAGCAGTTGTGCATCAGAGATGCAGAGAAGGCTATAAATTCCTTATGGAGGACACAAAGGTAAAGATGCAAGATGGTGTTTGGGGAACAGCAGAGAGCTTTGTGTGGTGATTGTACGGTGGACTAGGGGTAGAACGTAGCCCCGAAGACTCATGTCAAACTTTCTGTTCTACCCAGCGTCCTATCAAAGCCTTGAGCACAGGGCCCTCAAATAAACTCATCAGCACCTCCTCCAAGCCTATTCTTCCTCTGTAATCCTTAAAAAAACATTTTTTTTTAATTTTGGACATTACTGTCCTCCCAGTGAATTGAACACCGAGCTTATAATCAAAACATCTGAATTTGCGCTTGAACCCGGGAGGTGGAGGTTACAGTGAGCGAGATCACACCACTGCACTCCAGCTTGGGTGACAGAGTGAGACTCTGTCTCAAAAAAAAAAAAAAAAAAAAAAAAAAAAAAAAAAATCTTAATTTGGACCTCAGATCCAGCACTTTAGATTGGGCAAGTCCTTTAGGTTCTCTGAGCCTCTGTTTCTTCATCTGTAAAATGGGAAAAACAGTGCCTAACTTTCCTCCTATAAGGGGGAGTTATGATGATTAAATGAGAGCTAGACGAGGGCACTGCTTTGTAAGGGATGGAATGCTGTATGGGGGTAAGAAGGATGTTCAGTATGATCGGGTCCCCAGATCTGTGCACCACACAGTAAAAAATTCTTTTGGATGAAACTGAAGTTTCCTGAAGCTCACTATCAAAAAAATGCCTGGTGGAGGGGAGGACCAGGCAGATAAGAGGCAAAAGGAGAGTGTGAAGGCCACAAATCCAAGCCCATCTGAGTTGGGGCTGAAGCTGGATGATTTTGAGACTCTCTTCAAAGCTGTCTGAGTTCACACTGAGCACCAGGTTCTGTGGGAAGTCACCCTGCTGTGCCCCAGGAGAGCAGGCAGGCTGTGAGGTGAATCAGGAATATTCCATCAGGTGATGTGCGGTGTGTTGAGGTAGGAGGGCTGGGCCAGCGGGTGCTGTGGCTCTGTGGATGACTGCAGGGGCAGACCCACCACACCCTGCCTGCTGCCCCCAGAGTGTCATGCACGGAAGGCACTCTGAGCACAGAGACAAAACCACCCACCTCGAGGAGCTCCATGGAATGGAGGAGACGCATGTGCCCAAAATGCCAATTCAGCAGGCTCAGCAGCACCATACAGGTGTGCTCAGGTGATGGGAGCACAGAGGCAGAAATTACTGTCCACCAGAGGGGCCAAGATGCTCAGACAAGGTTTCCTAGGGAAGATACCCTGAGTTGAGCCTTAGCAATATGCAGTGGCCCAAGTAGGTAAGGTAGGAAAGGGCGTTTTGAACAGAGAAAACAGCATTTGCAGATGAACAGAGGCATAAAGCAGGCCTTCGCTCGTGTGCAGTGTGAGAGGCAGGGGGGAGGCTGCGGAGGAGGCCAAGCCCACTGGAGGCCCGTGTCATGCTATCGCCTTCCACCGAGGGCAACAGGGAGCTTAGACAGCAGGGATGGGAAGCAGAGAGTATTTACGGTGCACTTAAGAAGAACTATCCGTGTGTCTTTCAAAGTAGAAGGTGAAAGAAGGGAGAAAGGGGAAGGAGAAGTCGAGGGCACCCCCAGGTTTGTTTCTTGAATGTCTGCAATGACAGTGCCATTCATCCAAACTGAGGAACATGGAAGAAAGGAGCAGATGGAGGGTGGGCAGGAGGGAGCTGCTGGAGTCCCTTATGGGGCCTGGTGAGTTTGGGGAGGTTGCTGTGGGATATCCAGGTGACATCCTACCTCATTCAGTTCTGCATCTGAACTCTCCTGTCCCAAGTAGAATTTTCTCTTTCAACTGAATTGGGAGCGCCTTGAGGGCAGAAACTAGGTCTGACTCATCTTTGTTCCCCTCAAGGGGTTCCTGGAATCCTCACAGAGCTCCTGCTGGCTGTGAGCACTGCACGGACTTGCTAATGCCACTCCACTTCTTAACCTTGGTTTCCTTGTGCACTTGAAGATAAAGCTTCAAAGGACAGCATCCTGGAAAAGCACATGTGCCCAGGAGGCAGACAACCCTGACTTGAGTCCTGTCCATGCCCTTTCCTAGCTGTGATGTTGAGCACATCGCAGGGCCTCCTCAGATCTATGCTGTCTAACGTGGCAGCTGGTAGCCACAAGCCACGTGTGTCTATTCAAATAAAAATAAAAATGAAATGAAATTAAACATTCAGTGACTAAGTCACACCAGGTTTGAGTCAGTGCTCAGTAGCCACACGGTGTCCACAGTGTTGGAAAATACAGACAGAGAGCATTTCCATCGCCACAGAGAGTTCTATTGGAAAGCGCCGGGCTAAGATGCAATTGGATGTTAGTTCGTACTTCACAGGACGGAGTGCGGGCCTGCGAGCTCTGTGTGTAAAGCATTGGGCACAATGCCAGGCACACAAGAGACCCCCAGTAAGCACTGGCCATTATTATACTGAATGAATTAGAGGAAATAGCTGAGGCCCTGGGCTGCCGTAGCAGCATCCAAGACTCTCCTTGAGGATGCAGGGCTGCGGAGCCCTGTGGGTGTGCAGAGGAGACCCACCCTGACTCTGGGGACCGAAGTTGATGAAGGGGCTTCACCTTGCAGTTGGAGAATTTGGGGTTGATGTCATGGCCAGCTCGTCATGAATCACCAGAGAGAGGCACCTGGGGGGATTTCAGTGATCTCAGAGCACCTGCAGTGGGGTGCCCTCACTGCGACATCACTTGCTCGCAACGTCACCATGGCCAGTTTGGATCTGCTCTGGGTCCTGGGCGGCAGCAGATGGATTGGGAGCCAGGGTGGGCCAGGGAGGGGAGCCCTTGCTCAGAAGTCCATCTGCATCTTAATGGTGGGGAAGACTCAGAGCTTGCATCCAGATGGCCCGGCAGTTTCTCTTCCTGGGAGCATGCTGCTTCCCTGCATGCTTTTGCTCCTCTGGTGTGCTCTGCATGTCAGGGGCCAAATGGGCAGGATCCATCACTGACCTGCAGTCAGTGGGGAGGGGACAAGGCTTCGTACTTCAGCTCCCCCAGAGCCGGCTAGATGCCCACAGCTGGGAGCAGAGGAGGCAGTGCAGCCCCCAGCTCTGGCTGTCCTGCAGAGAGGCTTCCCCTTGGCACGTGCCATCCCAGAAACTCTCACCTTGCCTACTGCTTCCCCAGCCCTGCCCTGCCCTGCCCTGCCCTGCCCCCGAGAGGACAACAAGCCTGGCAGAGATGTTCCGATGAGGATGCTCCTTGGACCCAGCCCCAGGGCAGCCCTGGCTGGACACTGGATTACCCCTGAGCAGCAGCCTCCTTAAGGGAAAAGGAGAATATTCACTTTGGGTCAGGAAAGAGAGTTGGGGAAGGGAATTTTCATGCAGCAGAAGCCCCAGGCAGGCTGGGTTCTGGCCAGAGGCTCTCACTGCTCCCCTGTGTGGCCAGCAAGTCATGCCCCTCTGGTCTTCCCAACCAGGAGCCGGACAGGGTCATCTCTAAGGCCCTCTCCTGCCCTTGGTTCTACCACAGGGTGGGCTGCAGTTACCCTCTGGCTGACGCCTGCTCAGAGGGAGACAGGAGATTCACATGGGCCCACCCCTGCTCTCCACAGCATCCCCCTCTCCCCACCTCCTTCCTTTTCTCCTCCCTAGTAGGATAGATGGAGGCAGTGTGGAGAAATCCGAATAACTAATCAGAGTCCTCATTAACCCCCTGCCAGGATGCTCAAACATTCACTTTGCTGTTTGTGAAGCAGAAAAAAAAAAAAAAAAGCCACCTCTCTCTGCATTAAAATTGATGCGTTATTAATCCTTGTGCTCCCAAACCAGTGGGCAGCTCTGCCTCCTGCCCGAGGCCCAGCCCATGGGGTCTGCTACCTTGGACCGCTTGGACTTTCTGTTATTTATTGGCCCAGTGCAGAGAGGCCTTCTCGCAGGGAGTGGGCTTGGTGCCAGCACAGAGGCAGCTGTTTTGTTTTCTCCCTGGCCTGGCCGGTGGGAGGCCTTTGCTCAACCCCACCCCAGGGTGCAGCTGCCAGGCTGCCTTGCAGTGCTGGGAGGGCTGAGTGCATGGCAGCTAATGGTGTGTCTCTCACCAGATCTGAGGGGGTAGTGACCCACTCCATGCTTCGGATGAGCCAGCCTGGGAATGGGCAGCTTCTCAGTCCAGTGGTGGCTGGGCTAGAAAAGCGTTAGTGTTTGGCTCAAGTGCTGACTCTTTCTGCACACCCGAGACCACAGTGCCGCCATGGCCTCCCCAGTGCCACCCCCTACCCAGGGCTTAAAGCTGTTCTCTGGCTCTACACTACAAGCAGGTACCCTCACATTTATACCCCCTGTGTAAGAGCAGGAATCCACAAATATTTATCTTGTGCCTGGCCTTGTACCAGGAGCTGTGAGGATTCAAGGACATGTAAGGCGCAGTCTCTGTCCTCCCGGAGGCTGTGCTGGAGTGGAGGCAAAGACGTCCATACTTAAGACGACACCACAACAACAGCAAGGGAAGGACAGAGGATGGACCCGGGGAGTGCAAAAGGCTCCTCTGGGTTCTCATGGAGCCCACGATGGTGTGCGAAGGATGCATGGAGGGAATGAGACCCACTGTGAACCCCTAATTCCCAGCCAATTGGTACTGACTCACCCCTCTTTAGTGGTCGTCCATCCACCTGCCCCAATATGGACTTATCCACATCTGTTGCCTGCTTTGACCTGAGAACCCCCATCCAGTGCCGGGGCCTGTGTGAACTCTCTTATGTGGCCTTCTATGCACTGGGCCCCTAAAGACAGCTTTGCATGGAGAAGAAGCTGAAAGCGCAGGGTAAGAAGAAAGAGGAATTTAATCCCTAGCTTCATCTTGAATCACCTTCACTTACTGCATCGAGAAATGATCAGAGGTAGCCTTCTCAATCTTTGACTCAGTTCCTGAGGATGATCATTCCATTACAGGCATAACCTGGAAGACATCGCAGGTTGGATTCCAGACCATGACAATAAAGACAATATGGCAATAAAGCCAGTCACGTGAATCTTTTGGTTTCCCAGGGCATATAACAGTTATGTTTACACTATACTGCAGTCTATTAAGTGTGGAAAAGCATTATGCCTTAAAAAACAACATACATACCTTAATTTAAAAATACTTTATTGCTTAAAAAATGTTTACGATAATCTGAGCCTTCAGCGGGACATAATTTTTTTTGCTGCTGGGGGGTTTTCCCTCAGTGTTGACGGCTGCTGGCTGATTAGGAGGGTAGTTGCTGAAGGCTGGGGTGGCTGTGGCAATTTCTTAAAATAAGACAACAATGAAGTTTGCTGTATCGACAGACTCATCCTCTCACAAAAGATTTCTCTGTAGCATGTGATGTTGTTTGATAGCATTTTACCCACAGTAGAACTTTTTTCAAAATTGAAGTCAATTCTCTCTAACTTTGCTGCTGCTTAATCAACTTAGTGCATGTGATATTCTAAATCCCTTGTTGTAACAATGTGCACAGCATCTTCACCAGGAGGAGATTCCATCTCAGAAAACTGCGTTCTTTGTTCATCCATAAGAAGCAATTTCTCATCCATTCAAGTTTGACCATGAGATTGCAGCAGTTCAGTCACATCTTCAGGCTCCACTTCTCATTCTAGCTCTCTTGCTATTTCCACCACACCTGCAGCTATTCCTCCCACTGAAATCTTGAACCCCTCAAAGCCATCTATGAGGCTTGAAATCTACTTCTTCTAAATCCCTGTTAATGTTGATATTTTGACCTCCTCCCATGAATCGTGAATGCTCTTAATGGCACTAGAATGGTGAATCCTTTCCAGAAAGTTTTTAATTTTCTTTTCTCAGATCCACCAGAGGAATTGCTATCTATGGCAGCAAGAGCCTTAACAAAATGTACTCTTAAATAATAAGACATGAAACTCAAAAGTACTCCTTGATCTGCGGGCTGCAGAATGGATGTTGTGTTAGCAGGCACGAAAACTACATTTATCTCCTTGTACATCCCCATCAGAGTTCTTGGGTAATCACGTGCATTGTCAATGACTGGTAACATTTTGAAAGGAATCTTTGTTTCTGAGCAGTAGGTCTCAACGTTGGGCTGAAAATATTCAGTAAACCATGCTGTAAACAGATGGGCTGTCACCCAGGCTTTGTTGTTCCATTTATAGAGTGCAGGCAGAGCACATTTAGCATCATTCTTAAGGGTCCTAGGACTTTTGGAATGGTAAATGAGCCCTGGCTTCAACTTAAAGTCACCAGCTGCATTGGCCAGTAATAAAAAAAAGTCAACCTGTTTTTTTGTGGATTTGAAGCCAGACATTGACTCCTCCTTTCTAGCTATGAAAGTCCTGGATGGCATATTCTTTCAACATAAGGCTATTTTGTCTACACTGAAAAAATTTGTTGTTTACTGTAGCCTTCATCAGTGATCTTAGCTAGGTCTTCTGGATAACTTGATGCAGCTCCATCAATGATCTTAGCTAGGTCTTCTGGATAACTTGGTGCAGCTTCTATAATACATCAGCACTTGCTGCTTCACCTTGCACTTTTATGTTATAGAGATAGTTTCTTTCTTTAAACCTCATAAACCAACCTCTGCTATCTTCCAACTTTTATTTTTTTATTTTTTTGGAGACAGAGTCCTGCTCTGTCACCCAGGCTGGAATGCAATGGTGCAATCTTGGCTCACTGCAACTTCTGCCCCCTGGGTTCAAGTGATTATCCTGCCTCAGCCTCCTCAGTAGCTGGGATTACAGGCACCCACCATCATTCCTGGCTAACTTTTTTTTTTTTTTGTACTTTTAGTAGAGACAAGGTTTTACCATGCTGCCCAGGTTGGTCTCAAACTCCTGACCTCAGGTGATCCTCCACCCACCTCAGCCTCCAAAAGTGCTGGGATTACAGGTGCGAGCCACCGTGCCTTGCCCCAACTTTTCTTCTGCAGCTTTCTCACCTCTCTCAGGCTTCATAGAATTGAAGAGAGTTATGGCCTTGCTCTGGATTAGGCTTTGGCTTTAGAGAATATTGTGTTTGGTTTAATCTTCTATCCAGACCATTCAAACTTTTTCCATGTCAGCAATAAGACTGTCTCACTCACTTCTCTATCATGTGTTCACTGGAGTAGCACTTTAAACTTCTCTCAAGAACTTTTCCTTTGAATTCACAACTTGGCTCTTTGACACAAAGGCCTAACTTTTGCCCTGTCTCAATGATATGGTTCGGCTCTTTGTCCCTACCCAAATCTCATTTCAAATTGTAATCCCTGCCTGTTGAGGGAGGGACCTGGTGGAGGTGATTGGATCATAGGTGAGTTTCTCCCATGCTGTTCTTGTGAAAGTGAGTGAGTTTTCATGAGATCTGATGGTTTATAAGTGTCTGGCAGTTCCCCTCACCCTTTTCTCCTGCTGTTATGTAAGACGTGCCTTACTTCCCCTTCCCCTTCCACCATGATTGTAAGTTTCCTGAGGCCTCCCCAGTCATGCTGAATTGTGAGTTGGTTAAACTCTTTTGTTCATAAATTACCCAGTCCCAGGTATTTCTTTATAGCAATGTGAAAACAGACTAATACACTCAGTTTTTGACATGCCTCCCTCACTAAGCTTAATCATTTCCAACTTTTGATTTAAAGTGAGAAACATGGGACTCCTTTCACTAGAACACTTAGAGGTCACTGTAGGGTTATTAATTGACCTAATTTTAATATTGTTTCTCACACACATGACATTTATTGATTAAGTTCACCATCTTATAGGGGTACATTTTATGGCACCCCAAAATAATTACAATAATAACATCAAAGATCACTCATCACAGATCACCATAACATATATAATAATGAAAAAGTCTGAAATATTGTGAGAATTACCAAAATATGACACAGAGACATGAAGTGAGTACCTGCTGTTGGAAAAATTGTACTGATAAACTTGCTCAATGCAGTGTTGCCATGAACCTTCAATTTGTAAAAAATGCAATATCTGCAAAGCACACCAAAGTGAAGTGCAATAAAATGAGATGTGTCTGTAATATTTTTAAGTGCTACCAGGTGCTAGGGTTTCAAGAGGAGCAAAACAAGCCTGGACCCTTGACCACATGGAGTTTATAGCCTAATGGAGAAAACAGGCATTACTCAAATAATCACAAATAATATATAATTACAACATTAATTAAATTCTCAAACTGAATTAAGAAATGCATATAACAAAGGAGGCTTACCTGAGAGGTCACTGTAGCTCCCCTGAGGAAGTGACTCTTGAGTTGAGATG
Organism: Nomascus leucogenys; assembly: GCF_006542625.1. NCBI lineage: Eukaryota > Metazoa > Chordata > Mammalia > Primates > Hylobatidae > Nomascus > Nomascus leucogenys. The sequence goes on along the minus strand of NC_044395.1, from coordinate 9,716,489 downwards.
TGAAAGCAAAGCAGGCTATTACTAGTTAAAAGGGAATGAAGAAAGAGCACCTTCCAGGAACATGGGTAGCTTGTGCAAAGGCCCTGTGGTGGGAAGAAGCATGGCTTGTTTGAGGGAACAAAGGCCTGGGTGGATGGAGGCCAAACAGCAAGCTAGATGAGGCTGGAAAGGTGGGAAGGGCCAGACTGACCTTCTAGACCATGGTAAAGATTTTGACGTTGATCTCAAGAATGGGAAAGCCACATTGTGCTTGAAACAAGGGAGGTATCACCATGTAGTAGAATATTTGCACCTTCAAAAAGATCTTTCTAGCTGTTTAGAGGAAAACAGATGGAGAGTGTCAAGAATGTTAAATGGGTCCTCATATCCCTTGCTGTTTCCTGTCTCCCATTTTAGTGAGCAGAAGTCTATAGAATGTTTTGGTGCTTTATGAAAGGAGATGCATATTTAAATTCTGGTTACCCAGTATTCAGCCTAAAGTGGGAATCTAGGAACCCACAGAAATAAGCTATAGCCCTTGAATTAGCACCCCTCCTTTTCTAATGCAGCAGAGATTCAGGAGGTTACGACCACTTTGATCATTATAGACCCAGGCCTGAGATGTACATGGTACCCTGTAGAACAAAAGATACACCCCAGGATCTGTGAGACCAGATGTCAGGAGGGAAAGTAGGAGCTGAGAGGATGAATGGGCTGGGCTTGGAGGAACAGGAGGGTGGGCTGCAGGGGAGCCAGTGATGCAGAAAGGTGAGGTGACTTCTGGTGTTCCAGGTACTGAAATGCCCTGTCAAGCTAGGCATACAGGCTCCATGAGACACACACAAGCCTGCAACCTCCATTGGCTGCAAGCACCTCCTCCCCATTTAGCTAATGGCTCCTCTGTCCTCTGTTATTCCAGCTTGCTACTCTGAAAGAAACTGCTTGCGTCTAGCTTAGGACCAGAGCCCTTCTTTCTTTCATCTCAACAAATATGAATTGATCACATTTGCTGTGTAAAGATGCTCTGAGGGTTAAAAATATCCCCACATTGCCCTTGCCCTTAAGCGTGCTGCCTCCTGGAGGGAGCTGGATATGTAAACAGTTAACCCTTAGGAGGCAGGATGACAGAAGCACTCCATGCCGGCAACCACACAACCCGCTTTGCCTGGCATGGTCTCAGTTGCAACCTGTAGTTGCTGTGTAATTAGTCATTGTGCTCTCTTTCACTCTCAAAATTACTCCAGTTTGGATGATATATTGTGGGGTCATCCTAACAATGTGCCATGGCTGTTAAGAGCTATGAGCAATTCTTTGTAGCAATTCAGGAGGCATCACAGAATAAATAATACTTGAGCTGAGTCCTTGAGGAAGAGCTGTATTTCAACTATTAGACTATGGAAAGAGGCCATCCCAGTCTTGGAACAAGCAAAGGCCTGGAGGTATCTAAAAGTGGAATCTGTATAGGAGAGGGTGAGTATAGTTTAACTATAACCCAGAGCAGAGATCAGCAAACTTTTTCTGTAAAATTTCGAACAGTAAATAGTTCAGGTCTTGTGTTGCAACTGCAATCATCCCTCGTATCTGTGGGGGACTGATTTCAAGACCACCCACGGATACCAAAATTCATAGATGCTCAAGTCCCTTATATAAAATGGTGTAGTATTTGCATATAACCTACGCACATACTCCTGTATACTTTAAATCTCTAGATTACTTATAATACCTAATACAATGTAAATGCTATATAAATAGTTGTCCTACTGTATTGTTTAGGGAATAATGACAAGAAAAAAGTCTGCACATGTTCAGTACAGATTAAATTTTTTTCCCAAATATTTTCTAGCCGCAGCTGGTTGAATCCACGGATGTGGAACCCACAGATATGGAGGGCTGACCATGTTCAACGCTGTCATCACAGTGGGAAACAGCCATAGATAATAGTAAACAAATGGGTGTGGTTGTGTTCCAATAAAACTTTAATTACAAAAACAGGCAGCCCCAGTATTTGGCTTTTGAGTTTATGTCTTAGTCCTTTTGGGCTGCTATCACAAAATACCTTAGACTGGGTAATGTATATAACACTAGAATTTATTTCTCACAGTTCTGGAGATTTGAATTGTAAGATCAAGGCATCAGCAGATTCAGTGTTTAGTGAGGGCTCCTTTCTCATAGATGGAACCTTCTATGTGTCCTCACACAGAGGGCGGGCAAAAGGAGCTCACTCGAGCCTTTTTTATAAGGGCACTAATCCCACTGATGAGGGCAGAGCCCTCATAAATTAATCACTTCCCAAAAGGCCCCATCTCTTAATAGCACCACAATGGGGATCAGGTTTCCATGCAAATTTTGGAGAGGCACATTCAGACCATAGGGTGTGATTTGCCAGCCCCTGACCTAGTGTCCTTGAAGGAGAGTCATAGGCTGGAAGTTAGGTAGGAGCCACATCATGAAAGTTCTCGAATACCTGCACTAAAGATGTGTCTTATTTAAAAAAAAAAAAAAAAATATATATATATATATATATATATATGTTTTCGAGCATAGGAATGGGTGATCTGAGGTCCTAGGGTTTATTGTCAGAGTTTAGAGGGTACTGGAGAAAAATGGGGAACAGCAGTGCAGAAAAAGGCCGAGCTTTGGGAAGCATATCCAAGTGCCGGTAGCCATCCCTCCAGACTCTCCCCTTCTGTTCTACAGCCCCCTCCATTCCCCGTCCTCTTCATCATTATGAGAGTGCTGAGGGACTTTGTCCTCTCTTATACAGACACAGTCACAAGGTGCTGTCCTCTGCGTTTTCCATGGAGTGACGCCCATTAATGACCACCTTCCCCGCCCCACCCAGGATGGCGCTGCTGTCATGGGGGTTTAATCCTGTCATGGGGGTTTGCTCCTGGGCAGCATCACGCCCAGAACCCCCCACGGATGATGACACCCTCACTGCTGAATCACTGTGGCAGATGCTTGGCTGCAGAGCTGGAAGAGGGTGATCTGCCATCACCCCTGTGTCCCCCAGATCCCCCAGAGTGTGCAGGTCACCTTTCCATTGAATATCCCAATAGATCAACTTGAGATTTCAATATTGATTATTTTTGTGACCTTAGCCGAGACAGTTAAATCTCAGTTTTGCTTATTCTGTCTGTAAAATGGGTATATTGATACCAGCACTACCAACCTCACAAAGTTACAGTGAAGCATAAACAAAAAGTTAATGGATGGGACTGGACATGCTTTGGGTTCTATACATCATCTTGCAGATAACCCCAGTATGTAAAGTCTTATTAACACCGGACCAAGACAGAGCAAGGAGTCCCCTGATGCAGACCATGGTGGAAGGGACCATCTGGTCCTAACCTCACTTTGCAGTGGAGAAACTGAGGCCCAGAGCAGTGACGTGCTGATGCAAGAGAGTTACGGATAGAGGCCAGGTATCTTGGCTCCCAGTGTGTTTCCAGCATCCGTGAGTTTCTCGGTGCCAATTTTGTAAGTACAGGGATCCTGGGCTCTGCTTTGAGCCCAGGTGAAAATCACCATGGCTGGAAGGGAAGTCCTAACTTTCAGATATCCTTTCAAATCCCAACTCTTCACAAACAGCCTAGGGAGAAAGGCATTTTAAGTAAAATGCTTTTTACCATCACTTCCACTTCTGAAATTCATTTCTCAGCAGTATCTGAATGAGAATTTTACAGCCATTTCATTTCCCTTCCTTGTTGCCTTCCTTTGCTGTCCTCCAGGAGCTGGTTATGACTGAAACCTCTGCAAGGCACAAGGTGTAAATCTTCCCTGAATGGGATCGTGCCCTGGGGTGCAGGTCATCGGATTGGCACCATCTCCATAAGCGGTGTGGTCATCACAGGAGGAAATAGAGCCCTGAGAAGGGCAGGGAGGCACAGAGAGATTAATTTCTTCAATGTCATGCTTCCTCTGCATTCCTTAATAACGAAAATTTACATGTGTGGGGAAAATGGCAATTTCTCCTGGAAGGCATGGAAGGGAAAGTCAGAGAGAGCCTTCCGACTGTTTTGCAAGTGGGTGTGAGCCTAGGGCTCTGTATCCAATTGACTTGGAATCTTCTGGCTGCTTACTGTGTGTGGCATAACCCTGAACTGGAATCTGTGCCTTTGTGTGTCTGTGACAGTGTTTCTGGGGTTGTGTGTGTGTGTGTGTGTGTGTGTGTGTGTGTTGTCACTGCTGTCTTTGTGACTGTGTAGATCAATGTGTGTTTCTTTAAAAAAATACATTTCTCATTTCCTGCATAAATTACTCCATGTAAAAGGCCATCCGGAGCTCAGTTCCTAGCATCCTTTTTCAATAAAGCAATATTATCAGAGCCTGGTCCCAAAACTAGTCCCAAGAGAGGCTTTTCCTAGATTCTTTGTCAAATGAAATGTCACCGACTCACCAAATGATGAGAAGAAGAATTCTCCTTGTTTATTTCCCAAGAGAGGCAGAACAGAAGCAGCTCACCCTCTTTATAGCTTTTCCTGGACTAGATGGGCAGGTGGGCTCCACCCTTTCCCTTCACCCCTTAACCAGTTTTCTTTGGGCTAGTCACTTAACTTTCTAACCTCAGTTTTCCCTTTTTAAAAATAGGACTAATAATAACTACTTTCCAAAGTTGCTGCAAGGCTTAAATAATAAATCGGATAATATAGTTCTTCGTAAAGGAGATCAGCATGTGGTGTGTTACACACTCCACATGTCCTCTGCTGAATATATGCATGTATTTACTCCTTTATCCAGCAAATATGCTGAACACCTTATATGTACAAAATACATCTTGGGCTCTGGGGAGCTCTATAGGCTTGAGATTCCATTTAGGATTATATAGTCGAGTGGGGTGGCAGAGTGGTACCCAGATGATCACAATGTGGCTGGCTAAGTGTGAAGAGAACTGTGCATAGGATGCTGTAAGCGGCTGGAACGGTCCTTGTGCAGCCTGTGGAGGATGCAGCAGCCCCCAGAGAGATGGATCAGGAGGGAATTGCTGAGCTGAGATGTGGCCGTGGAGATCTCAGGAAGAAAATGTAGCTCACTCTCTCTGATGGCAGAGGCAAAAACAAACAGATTGTACCAAGATGTACTTACCTTCACCTGCTTCTGGAGAGAGCCATTGGAGCTGGGGAGCCTGCCTTGGAACCCAGAGTCATCAAGCAGACTGGCTTGGGGAGACAGCAAGGACTCAGAGGCTGAGGGTCTGACCACTGGGGAAAGGGATGGGAGGGGAGGAGTGAGAGAAGGAGGCCAGGCTGAGTTTGGTAAGGAAAGTAGAGACAGGCAGAGCCTTGCAGAGGTGTTCAATGTCAAAGTCCTCTGATGGGGCTGAAGGTTCCCCAAATAAGAAAATTCTGCTGGGCAAGTGAAAGGATTTTTCTAAAGTCCCTTTCAAGTGGGCTGGTCTTAGCTGAATTAAAGCGGACATTTGCTTTTCATGATGCATTCCCAATTACCAATCTCTCCCCCAGGCCCTTTTCTCCAGAAAGAAAATTTGTGACTGGCCAAACTCTGCCCAGGTCTGTTGACTGCTTCTGGCATTCCTGCTTATCCATTTTTTCCCTCATTTAATAGATGCATGTTGAGCCTGATGCTAGGCCAGGGCTGGAAGTGCACGGTGAGGAATACAGAGTCCCTGTTCTCTGGAAACTCAGAGCTTATTGGGAGGGACACACCTAGGAACAGATAATTCAGTGATACAACCCGGAGTTCATGGCTAAGGACTTTGGACTTTGTCTTGGAGATATGGTCCCAGGTATTAGGGGAGCAGAAAGAAAGGAATGACAGACACCCTGTATGGGGCTCAGTGGCCATGAGAGAAAATCTAACAGAGCTGAGTCTCAGAGGATGAGTAAGATTCTGCTAGATGAGATCTAAACAAGTTATTATTGCCATTATTGTCACTAATGACAATAGTCATCATTTATGAAAGGCTTAGTCTACATCACTACAAAGCCCTCTGCTATCTGCTAAGCATATCACACGTCTAATGTAATACCATCAAATCCCAGGAAGCATCCTGTGGGTTGGGTATTATTGTAATCATTTTACAGAGGTAGGAAAACCGTGACTTACACAGCTGGGAAAACGGAAACCTAGGATTGGAATTCAAGGTTGTCTGACTTCACCTTTCCACCCATTGTATTCTCTCTCTCCCACATTCACTTAGTATTACTGCAGGAAGCATGCAAAATAATACATAGTTTAGTCAACAGCTCTCAATTCAAGAACACACTGAAATATAAAGAACTGTAATACCTTTGGCAATGAATAATAATAACTAAGCAAACCATCAACTGAACTGGTTCAGCATTGATCTGATTTAATATTTTCAAGCAGCGGCTCTTCTTCGTGTGACAGGAACAATACTTTCCATGATCTCCGTGAGTACGGTACTCACCTAGGTGTGTATGGAAGGAATAAGAGAAATATGAAAGTCTCACAGTCAAAAGCTTATGACGACATTGAGGGGAGATTAAGATTCACGCACAGAGCAGGGGCTTGCAAAATTGAGTAAGATCAACAGTCAGTAATAGGGTGAGGAGGGCAAGAGGCTGAGTTCGTTCGGCTGCAGAAAGGCACGACTTGAGCTGGTCTTTGCAGGTTGGATGGGACCTGGACAACAGAGGAAAGGGAAGTGTGGCAGGTGGGCCAGGAGGGCCAGGGAGCTCACACAGGGGGTGTGCTTGGCTGTGAGGCAGCGGCAGCCTGGCCTGGCTGGAGAAAAGGTTCAGATTTGAAAGTAGTGGGGGATTAGGTAAGATTGGTAGGGTCAGGCTGATTATGAAGGGGAAGAATGGAAGCTAAGAAATCTCAATTTTGTCTTTTAGGCCCTGGCAAGCCATTACAGACTTTTGAGCAGAGGAGAAACACCATAAACAGGTCGATGAATTATTTTAGCTTCCAAAGAGCACCCGTCTTTCTAGAGGACTGGCATCTGGTCTCTTTGAGATCAGCCTCATTGCTTTGGTGAAATTTGAGGCTTTCCCTGGGATGACAGTTGAGTTTAACAGCCAATCAAGCGTCATCAGAGAATGAGATCAAAGAATGTCACACTGTCAGGTCCAGCCCCTTGTTTATAGATGGCAATGATGAAAACCAGTAATGATGAGGAGGAAACAGAATTTAAACCGGTGGCATACTTCATCCAACATCACAGAGCAAACGTGTGGTGAAGCTGGTCCTGGCTGCCACGCCTCCATAGCTCACCCTTGCCAGCAGGGAGGTGAAGCCTGAGGATTCACAAACATCAGCTATTAGGGATTGCTGGGGTGTCCGTGTAGGCAAACCACACTTTCATCACTGCACTCATGGAAGAAGAGGTCCCCAGTGGGCTCCAGAGTGAGAACAGATGCTTTTTTAGGCTCTTGGGCCAACTGGGACAAAAACCTTGGTGTTTTATGCTCCTGAGATAGATACCAGAGTGGGGTAACCTTCCCAGAGTGGACAGGGGACAAGCCTTTGGTTTGGGTCTCTGGCCACAGATTCCAGAGGCTCGGTCTTCACCTATCCAACTCATCTACAAAAAGCCTAAGCACAAGTTGGCAAAATAGGCAACGGTGATCTGTGGGGAAGCCAGCCCATGTCCGTAGATGGGTCCAGTAGAATGAACTTGGATAGGCAGAGAGAGGCCTGTGGGAGCTACAGTGCTGGAGGTGGGGAGGTCGTGAGGACAGAAGAACTTTATCTTTCATCTGAAGCTCTTGCTTCCTTTCTTGTCCCCTGAACCATCTGGGCCATTGGGTCACACAGCCCCGTGTCTACCCATCCCTCCATTTCTCTCTGACTTTCTGTCTGCATCTGTGGCTTGGCCCTGCCTGCTGTGCTGCTTATTAGCTTTCAGAGAGGAAGAGCTCTGCATGGTGACAAAAAGGAGAGTGTTGGGTCCCTCTGCCTGCAGTCTAGAAAGGGGCACATAGCTTGAGTGTGGAGGGTAAGAGGCGGGTTGGCTGGGAGGATGGCCGTGGCCATCAGGGGTCTCCTCCTCCCTGCCATCCTGGCTCTCTGTCATGTGAGTGGTCCCCCTTGTGCTTGGTGGAATTGCTGACAGTGACAGGAAGGAGATTACAGACTGTATTTATGCCTTGTAGCTTTCTGTAGGCTGTTGGGAAACAAATGGAACTCGGCAGTTGTCAGTTCTGGGAAGGAGAATTCCAGGTGTATTGTAGCCCTGAAGCGGTGCCCTGTGTGGGGGCATGCTGGTGTCACCTCTGATCATCCTTCCTCTCTCGAATGTGTGTTTTATTCCCTCTCTCAAATGTGTGTTTTAATCCCTGAGTGGAGAACAGGGTCAGCTTCTTTCCCTAATATTGGAGTGATTCCTCTCTGAGTTGTAGCTCCTCTGTGTCGTCGTGGGGCTGGGGCAGCAGAGGCTCAGCTAGAGCAGAAAGACAAGGAACATGTGGCTATGGCAGGATGTCGGAGGGAGCCTTGGAACCCCAGTGCCAGGAGGGACACAATGAAAGAGACAGGCTGGAGGCCACACCAGGCAGGCAGAGCTTCCTCCCCTCCCCAGCCCTGACCCTGGCCCTGAACCCTGCTCTGGCCATGTGGGATCCGGAGGCTGACAGTCAGAAGCAGCATCACACACACATTGTAGGTGACAATTATTTCTTTACCTTCTATTTTGCCCACTAGACTGTAAGCACCTAGAAGACAGGGAGAGAGCAGGGGAGAGAGAGAGAGAGAAAGAGAGTGAGTGAGAGAGACAGAGAGACAGAGACAGAGACAGATAGTGTGTGTGTTGTGTCTTTGATGCCCAGGCCCCAGCACAAGGTAGATTCTTAATATATGGGGACTAAATTGAAGCAATTTGTACCTTCCCAGAACAGGGCAGGAGGGAGTAGTAAAAAGCTACCGAAGAACAGATCTGTCATTTGCCAAGTCAGCCTCAGACACCTGGAAAAGGCTGATGTTAGCAAAGCTTCCAGGATTGGCCCACCCCACCACTCAGGGCACAGCCGCCTCTGCCTCTCCTTCCGGGAGTGCAACATTAATTTAGCACTTACTACTGCAAGCACTGTCTTTGGATTGGTAAGAAATAGAAGGGCAAAGAGAAGCAGAGAGCTTGGGAGAACAAAATGTCTGGAGTCAGAAGGCACACCACTTGCTGGCTGTTTTCTTAGGCAAGCCCTGTTCTTGACTTTCCTAAGCCTCATTTTCCACACCTACAAAATAAGAGCAACCACCTGGCGAGGGAAAGGCGTCTCTCATACACTGCTGATAGGATGTAAATGGGTGTGACCTTCCTGCAAGTAATTTGTAAAAATTCCTTAAGATGAACACACCTTTGGACTTGGCAATTCCACATCCAGAACCTTATCCTAAGAAAATGATCAAGTCTGGAGCAAGAGTCCACTGCAAGAATAGTCATTATATGTTTATAATAGCAAAAACTGGAAATAATCTAAACAACAAATGTGAAGAATTTGTCTGAGTAATTATAGTATACCCATAAATGGAATGCCATAATCATTAAAATTATAATATATTTTCCTCTTACATGAAAAGGTGTTTATGATGTGTTGTTAAATATAAAAGGCTATTTAGTGAACAGTATGAAAATATGATACTGCTTTTAAAAAAGAAGCATTTTACTCCAAATATTAACTGTAGCTTATATTTGTATTGTAGGATTGCTACTAACATTTTTCCTCTTATTATCTATTTTTTACAAGAAGCATTTGCTATTTTTTAAAGGTAACAAAATTATCATATTAAAACGTCTACTTTTAAAGGTTGCTTTAAGAGTTAAAGAAGATATTACACAAGAAAGTGCTTTGTGAACTGAAAAAATTATACAGATTTAAGATAGGACTTCTGCCCATGAGAAGCTTATAGTTTGGAAGGAGATGAAAGATATCTAAGATAACCATAGCATGAGACAGGATGTGACTAGAGCTTTCAGAGAATGACAAGCAGCATGTTATTTGGAAGCACAGAGGAGGAAAAATTACTTCTGGCTATGGAGGTAGCGGCCAGAATGTTTGCGTGAACACTGAGGAATGGTTCAGGTAGAAATATCTGATCAGATAGAAATATAGAATCGGGCTTTGAGGGGAGTGGGAAGTTGTGGACAGGTTTGGAGAATGGCAAGTGTTGTGAGTTGTTGGAGAGTAGAGAGCCACTGGTGCAGGGTGGAAGATGAGTCTAGAAAGGCAGTCAGGGCCAGCTGCTTTCTAGACAATGAGCAGATGTGTGTTGAAGGCCTTCTCTGAGCAGGAAGTCATTGTACTTCTGGAGGAGGTGGTGCCACAGCTGTAAGCCCATCACAGGCGTGAGGCACTCACGGCTGTGTCGGCAGTGCCTGGCATGGACGAGACCTTGAAGAGCATGAATGAAGTCGCCTGTCCCAGTAGCTCTGCGTGGAAGCAGCAGTGCAGGGGTGTGCTGTGGGGCCGATGGTGGGAAGGAGGAGCATGGTGGGGAGAAAGGTCCTTTGTAGCTTGTGCAGCTGGGGATGGAAAGGAGGGAAGATATCTTCAGGCCTGACTGGAAGAGGATGAGAAGTGGGATAGTGATGGGGGAGTGAAAAGGAGATGAGGCTTGGAGGAGGGAGGAATCAGGCATATCTCCCAGGTTTGCTGCTGGGGTGGCCACAGAACTGGGAGTCGGTCACAGAGTTCACAGACAAGGTCACATGGAGGAGAAGCCTGGTGCAGGGAACAAGCTAGGAGTAACTGGACCATGATGATGCCTGTGAGCTGGTCCTGGTCTCTTGGGCTCTTCCTAGGGGCTGCCCAAGGCAGGCAATGGCTGGTATCTCTTATTTCTTCTTGGGAGGAGCCTGGGGTGCAAAGAAGGGAGAGGTTTTTGTTTTAATCCAGAGAGCTTTTGTTAATGGAAATTCACAAACCACCCTGCTTATCCTTGCTTCCTTTGGCTCATCCCACCTCCCAGCACCCTTGGCTTCCTCTCTTCTGCCACCAGGAATTCAAACCTCCCTCAGGATCCCGGATGCTGTCTCTCTGCCACTCTCACCTCCCGGCAGTGCACACACACAAACACGCACACACATACACACACACACACCAGAAGGGAGGTGAGAAAGTCTCATTGTTCAGGCAAATGTCTAAATTTCCACCACCCCACCACCACCACCCCTTGCAGCTCCCGGCCTGGGCCACTGTTTAGCTCCTCCTGTTGTCATGTCACCAGTTAATTACATTCTTTACTGAGGTGCAAATGTGTTTTTACAGGGAGAGTAAGATGGTGTTAACTAGGAAGGAACTGTTAATGTTAAAGATGCATTTACCTCTGGTGTAGGGCAGGCCCTCCTGGCCAGCGGTTCTCCCGATGCTGCTCTGAAAGTGCCGCCCAGGCCTCAGAGCAGCCCCTCCCCTGACCCTGCCATCCTGGCTCCAAGCACAGCCTCACTGAAGTCCAATTAGCAACTCATCCACAAGGAGAAATTGATGGGACTGTTTGAGGAGTGTCCGGCCAGACCTTATGGCCGTGCTGACCACCCAGCCTCCATTTGCCAACACCATGGTCCATTTCAAATATTGAGAAACAAAATTAATTCACTTTAATCTAAAAATAAAAATAAGTCATGCAGCCAAAACCAGCTTGAGGCCACAGGTTGTCCTTTACTGCTAAGTGCCGCTTTAGGTCCATTCCCCTCCGACTCTTCCTCCCTGCTGCCCTGGACACCTCCCCACCCACCCTAACCCCTCAGTGTCTCTCCAGACCCCAGTCGAAGCCCGCTATCATTTGGATCTGCAACTTATCCGCACGCCTGACAAATCTACCACTGTCCCCCCTTCCTCTGAGTTTCCCCACAGCCTTAATACAAGATGTCCGCTGTGGTCTTCCCAGCACCACAGAAATCACTCACAGGCACCTGTCCGCACTTGGGGGAGAGGGCCGCAGGCACTCCTGGTGTCAGGAAGCCAGACAGGCAACAATAGGGCGTGTTCGACAGTGACCAGGGCATGGCTACAGTAGCTCCATGGGCCTCACTGACCACATTGAGAGAAAGTTGAACGGCAAATACAGCAGAAATGGCTGCAAGGGAAATTACAGAATAGAGGACATGCTGGAGAGGCCTGGAGAGGGGAGAACAGGGCCCGGAAGCCCCTCTTCTCTGACCGCCCCTGCACTTCTTGCCTTCCCTGCTGAGAGCTGCTCTACCCTTTTTTGCAGGTGCTTTGGCTCTAGCAGACAGGAAGAAATTCTGGCCCAGCTGGAAGTAGAAAGAGGGGAGTGAGTCTCCTGAGGACCATCTCAGAGGCCCCCGGGATCACCCGAACAGTAAGAAATCCTCTTCTGTCCTTTAACATATAGTTACACCCCCCAAGCAGGTTATCTTTTCTTCTGAAGGCCTCTAGAATGAGCTCAGAACATGAGCTGACACTTAACATGAACAACTTTGAAAGGCAATCATTGTATGATTATTCTCATGTCTTTATGTCACCTCCTTAGCTCCTTGAGGAGGAGGGCTGGGTCTTATTCCTGTGTCTTTTCATCTACGTATTCTGTGAACAATAAATGGTTGTTGATGCCGATGGGTGGGGCCTTGCTTAGTATCATGATGATGATTGCATTTGTACCACTCTCTGGAGCAAACATGATCACCCATGAATGACCTGGTGGTGGCGGGGCGGGGTTGGGGCTTCCTTAAAAATGCAGTTCCAGGACCCCAGAGCCAAAGCTTCTGATGCTTTGAGTCAGGATTAGGACTCAGGAACCTGCACCCCAAATCTTTCTGATGTATGGAAACTGCATTCTAAGTGTTTCTGATGAACTCTGAGAAATGGTTCTTTTGAATGTATAAAGCATTTTGAATAGAGAATCTCATTTAATCCTCTTATCAGATAGCGTTTTTTAAATCCCCTTAAGTAACTTCATGATCCCACAGACGTAAGTATCAATATAGGCAGGGATTTAGAAATCCAGTTATCCAAAACAACCCTTTTCTCTTTCCAGTATGCCATGATAAGGGCTGGATCTGTTATGGTGAGATTGGGCCCCAGCTCCAAAGGACCTTGCCCAGGATTTTGTAAGTTTCCCTGATGTCTTAGGGCCACCATGATCTTACAGTTCATCAGTCTCCATTTTGGCAGCAGAAATCATTGCCAAATTCCTCACAAAGCTGGTTTCCTTGGAGAGAGGGAATGAGGGAGAGTTAATCACAAAGATGAAAGTCCCTTTGCCCAGCTCTCCAAGCAGCTAGTTAGTCTATTCAGAGGACCACATGTCTGAGGATAGACTGGCAACAATGCTCGTCCTTCTTCCTGTCTGGGGAGCTCTGTGTTCTAGGTACAACGAGGGGTGGGCGGCATGGGAGAGCTGTGGCTCCTCGTGGTGGAAGCTGAGGGGAGGGTATCTATGCAGGTCAAGTCTTTGCTGAGTGTGGGTTGGGCGATGCCCGTTTCGGGGGCAAGTTGAGCCTTTTCAACATTTGGAGTCTGTGTGCAGAGTGTTGTCACAAGGAGTTCACTGTAGACAGCAGCTGTGGGCAAGGCTTGAAGAAGATGGGAAGAAGGTACACAAAAGGGACAAGGGTTCTACACCTGGTGAATCCGTGTGAAGTGTGCTGATGCCCAAGTTCAGTGGCTTTCTCTGGGACTGAAAATAGAACTGAGGCTCTTCCTGCTGAACTCTCCTGTAGAGTCCTATTTCTCTGTAGGCTGAGGCTGCGGATGCTGGAGTCCAAACAAGCCAGTCTGAGCCTGGGAGAATGAAGGTGTTCCTTCCATCACCTGCATGGTAGAATATGGATAACAGGGTTGATGGACTGCTAATCCTGCTGTGAATTATGTCTTCCTGTAGAATGGAAGGCTTCCACAGATGGGGTAGAGGCAACCTCAAATATCACCCCTGACCTTTGCCCTCTCACTCCCGAGACACACACACACATACACACTCACACACACACACACACACTCACACACACACACACTAACCACTGAACCGTCTTGCCAAGTGAGTGGCAGTATGGTCTGTTCTAGGGACTAAATACAGTTGACACTATTGCTTGGATGGGTGCAACTGGCAAGGACAATTTTTGCAGCTAATGCTGGAAGTGTGGCAATCAGAGAAGCTGCCAGCTGTCTCACTTAAATTCTTAGCTCTCTCGCTCTCTTTTTTTAAAATCGTTTTGCTTACATAATCCACCCCCTTTTTATTTTCTAATTCTCTCCTTGCAAAGCTGGCACCAGAGGGGAAGGGCTGGGGTGGAGGGGGTAGCAATTACACATCGGTTTGGGGAGCATTTACATTTTGCAATTACAATTTAAAAATAAGTCTCGTTAATGATCTCCACGTGTAAACGACAAACCCTAACTGACATATATACTCTCCTGGGCCTGCCTGCCTCCCCCAGAGTCAGGGCTCAGTGGAGGCAGAGGTGCCTAGGGAGACATAGGAGGAGGCTGGGGGCCGGTGTCTGAGGGGTGGCAAGAGAAGGTCATATGCCTTTGAGGTTGGTACAGGACAGATTCAGGACTAAAAACTTGGAAATCAAGAGTTCTGGACTCCAGCTCCTTCTCCTCCCTGCACTCACGCTAGGTCCTAGCCCATCTTCTTCTGAGCCTGGCACTGTAGGAACTCTGCTAGGGAGAAAGGGAGCCCCAAATGCTGATATCCACTGTGGTGGGGATTTTCAAAGTCCTGTTGGGCAAACATAAACCTTAGTTCTCAAGAGCCAGCCAGTGTACCTGGATAGTCATGGATTAGGTAAAGGAGCTGATTCCATACTCAGGGTTCAGGAAGGGAACAGCATTGGTTGTATCCCCATTTAGGAGAGACATATCTCCTCTTCTCAGCTGGTGAACACATAGTTATTGGAGTCCTCTGGTTCCTTGAGGAAACTTAGGCTTTGGAACCAGACCAACCTAGACTCCAATTCTAGCTCTGCCATTTGCTGCCTGTGAGATTTGGGGCAAGTTACATAACTTAAGTTTTCTTTTTTTTTTTTTTTTTTCTTTTTTTTTGACAGGGTCTCCCTCTGTCACCCAGGCTGGAGTGCAGTGGCACAGTCTCGGCTCACTGCAACCTCTGCCTCCCAGGCTCAAATGATCCTCCTGCCTCAGTTTCCTGAGTAGCTGGGGCAACAGGTGCACACCTCCATGCTGGACTGAGTTTTGTATTTTTTTTTTAAAGAGATGGTGTTTTCTCATGTTCTGCAGCCTGGTCTCTAACTCCTGAGTCCAACTGATCTGCCTGCCTCGGCCTCCCAAAGTGCTGTGATTACAGGCATGAGCCACTGCGCCCAGACACTTAAGTTTTCTTACCATCATTGTCTTTCTGTAATTGTGGCAATCATATTTACCTCATGGGGCTTCTGTGCAGATTAAATGAGAGAATGCACAAGAATGCACCTCACACAATGTCTGGTGCATCAGAAATGCTCAGAAAATGCCAGTTCCTGTGCAAGCCCCTCCCCTTGAGCCCCAAAGCGCTGCCTTCTACTTACATTAAAACTGCTTCTTTCCCACTACCATGGATACTAGGGAAGGGCGATGTGGTCTGATTTGTGCAGGCCTCCCCTCAAAGTCAAGCCATCTGCATTCTGAGCAGCTCCTGAACGGGTCCCCTCTGAACTCCCTGTAGGATTCTCTGCAGGCCATGGTTTTAGGCTCCCAGGTCAGCCTTCAGCTTGTCTGCTGTTTCCTGACTCTGGCTGTTCACAAAGCCCAGTTCTGTCTTTTCTGGACATCATAATTCAACCGCGTGACCTTTTATTGGCCACTGCCCCTCTCTGGGCCCCACATGTGTTCCTTCTCTGTGAATGAGGGAGGAGGACTAGAGGCTCTCTGAGGAGTCTTTCAGGCCTGACATCCTGTAGTCCTTGGATTCTCACTCCCCTCTCTGCTTCCCTCCACCAGATATTTGTGTAGAAAGCTGTTCATCTCTTGTGCAGCTTCATCCAGGCCAGTCTTTGGACTGAGCACTTATACTCAAGAACTTACAGTTGTTACTTGAAATATGCACAAAATAGTTCTTATCTACTGCAAAAAGAGGTATTAATTTTTAAAAAAATTAGCCAGGCATGGTGATGCACACCTGTAGTTCCAGCTACTCAGGAGGCTGAGGAGGGAGGATTGCTTGAAGCCAGTAGGTCGAGGCTGCAGTGAGCTATGATTGCTCCATTGTACTCCAGGCTGGGTGACAGAGGGAGATCCCTGTCTCTAAAAAACAAATAAGCAGGCAAATAAGAGGCATGCAACTTACAAAGGGAAGAGGTCTCAAGCAGGCCAGATGGCCCAGGGCAGAGGACACAGAAGTGGGTGCATGATCAGAAAGCTCCTTGAAGGTAGGGACTACATCTTATCGGTTTTGCTGTTTATTATAACACAGTTAAATGTTATGTTTTAAATATTGTTCTAAAACCTTGCTTTTTAAACATAGGTTATATGATTGATAGCTTTCTGGGTCAAAACAAATAGATCTACTCCATTACTTTTAACCGCTGCATAGTTTTCTATTATATAGATGTATAATTATTTATTTATTGTAGTTATTTTTTAAATTACAAGTATGTGTGAGAGGAAAAAGCAAACAGTGTAAAAGATACAAAATAAAAACTCTCCCTTCCTACCCTCACCTCTCCCCACAAGGCTCATGATCCAAAGTCAACCACAACAGCTTCTGGCTTTAGATATTTGATGGCCAACATTTATTATATTAGATAATACGCTTAAGTCCTTTTATCTCAGTTTATCTATTTATCCATTAACTGTCTGCTATCAAAGTTGAGGAAATTAGCATACATCCTTCCCCTCCAATTTGTATTAGTTTGATAAGTTTTTATCCAATTACATTTGATATTATCTATTTTTAGTTCATAGCATTATGTATACTATATAACATATATACACCATATATAATATATACTATATATTAATATAAGTATAAATCTTCTAAATCTTAATAATGTAAAATAATAGTAATATACTAAATAACACATACCATATAGCATTATATATACTGTAGAGATTATGTATTATATAGTGTAGTACTACATATTATATATAATACTAAATAATATATAATATATACTCTGTAGTATATTCTCTATATAATATAGTATATAGCATTATATATCATACATAATACTGTATACATGATATATAATATATAATACTATACACTATATAATATAGTATACTATATAATATATGCAGTATTTTTAAATCACATATAATAAATAGTATATTATAATATACATTATATAATATGTAATATTATATATTAGTGTATATAATCATATGAGGTATATTATGTGCTATGTACTATAATACATATGTATGCTATGTACTATAATATATAATTATATATGATATAATACATAGGATCTATAGTATACCATATACCTTTATACTGTATATAATATACTATATATAGTACTACATATTATATTTTGCATAACAATAAATTATCTATGATTTTTACATTGCTAAGATTTAGAAGATTTATACTGTTACATTGCTGTAGTTTACCTCTGCATTCTATAGGTGATTATAAGATGGAAGTCTGTTTAAAAGCATTAAAACCACTGTGGGCATGGCAATATTATTCAACTGCAGAACTAAGCAGTGTGAGTGGCCCGTGGAAGGGTCGTTACAACGTGGCTGCTGTGGAAGAACCTTCTGAGCCCTGTGGTGCCGTGACTGGTGCCCTGAGCAGCCACTCTTTCTTGTCCAGTGTTCTCCGCCTCTTCGGATTTCTTCATTTGCTGGGCTACAACCTCTAGTTATTGTTAATATCAATGAATGGGAAATAAACTCCAAGTTCTCACATGTCCAACACTGGCTTTGTCTTCACACTTGACTGATAATCGGACTGCGCTCAGAATCCCAGGTTCAAAACCTTTTTCTCCTAGAACTTGCTGACATGGCTGCACCGTCTCCTTGTTTCCGATCTTGCAATGAGGATCCATGGGAACGTGTGGTTCTCTCTTCTTTTCCCATTAAAGTTCTGATTTCACCAGCGTGTGTTGGGGCTTGAGGTCTGCTTTCTGTTCTCCTTTCTTAGCGCTGGGATCTTTTAAGTCTGAAGTCACCTGTCTGCTTCAGCACAAGGAAATCTCCATTTTGCTACGTCTTCATTTCTTTTCCTTTGTCGTCTCTGTTTTCTCCTTCTGGGACGTCCATTGCCCTGCACAGTGCCCAACACAGAATAGGTGCTCAGTAAATGAGGCCTGGATTTGCTACTTGGGACCTGGGTTCTAATTAGGGCCCTATCTCCAACTTGCTGCATGGACTTGGGCAAGTTTCCTTATTTGTCTCGGGAAGAAGTCAGACCTCATGACGACTCAGGACCCTTCCACCACTGTTGGTCGTCTGACAGTCTGCCCTAGTGCCTGGAGTTCCCACTGCTTCCAGAATTGGAGAAGAAGCGTTCATTTCCCGAGGAGTGAAGAAAAGGCTGAGGCTGGGTTTCAGGGCAGCCGCAGCAGCCGGCTTCTCACTGTGGGCAGCTCCTTTGGACCCTCCATCTCCCCAGCATCCGCTCTCTGTCCCCCTTGGGGAGCTCTCTGCCTGACCTTCCCCATCATTCTGAGATGGGCTTCCTCACCTCCCTGTCTCCCTCTGCCCATCTCCCCTACTCCCCACACTTCCCCAGCTCACATGCACACAGCTTCTGCTAGTGAAATCATCCCTGACCGTGCCAAGTGCCTCATTAAGTGAGCTCTTTTTCTCACGTTTATGAACTGCAGGACAAAGAGACAGCAGACTGCTCTTCCCAGTGCCACAAAGCACAGGCTCTCACTGGAGACAGCCAGGCCCTAAACAGAGAAGAAAGCTCCGAGGGGGCTGCAGACAGCAAGGATCGTCCCCAGCCCCAGGCAAACTTGTGCCCTCGGGGAGTCATCTTAGAAGAGTAGCCCCGTTTACTTCTTCCCATCCCAGAGCCTGGCTCTGGGAGCAGACATCTCACTTGCAGCACCCTGCCTGCTCTGATCAACCTGCTCTGGACAGAACCTCCTGATCTGGAAGTAGAGACACTTTGTTCCTTTTCCCTGGACAGGCTTGACCCTGGAAGACCCAGACTGACAAATGCTCAGATCCCAGGGGATTACCAGGGGATTAGTAACTGTTCTAAGCATCCCAATTTGTCCCTGAGGGCCAGAGTCCACTGTGCAAAACTGCCTTCTTCTCCTCCTCTTCTTCCACTCCCTGGTCCTTGCCCTAGCATAAGAAATGGTGTCCATCTCACTGGAGAAAGAAGAGGGCAAAGTGAAGGCATGATCTTGAACATCGAGACTACAAAGATTCTGTGCTAAAGGCAGGACTCTTTCTTTCCACCCAGACCATAATGATAGGAAATGGGTTGCGTTGCAAAAGTCAAAATTAAGCTTCACTGCGAGTTATAATTTTCAGACCCATTCCTAGTATTCAAAGACTCTGTTGCTAATATGAAACACTCCTCCTCTGTGTCTGAGAGCAGCTGAAAGGGCCAGCACATGACTAAACTTTTCCCTCTTAGGAGCCAGAGAACCACAGCCCCTTTCCAAGGCTGGAGGTTGAAGGGGATGGGACCTGGCAGAGAACAGCCCAAGCCAGTGGGAGGTAGAACACAGCTCCGTCCTTGCACTTCTGTTTAATAGCTGCCTGCCTCAGAGGATGTGGGTAATAACCCTGCTGCTGGCTCACTGGCTGCCCATTCAGACTGCTGCCTGGAATCTCTCTGGGCTGAGAGCGGAAGAGAAGACTCTGAAGTGAACAGGAAGGGGCTTCTTTGGCAAGATGATAAATCTTGGACTCAGGGAGATATGATAAGAGAGGGGATGCCCCCAACGATGGGGTGCCCTGACTTGAAAACACTAATACTGCTCCACTGGACACACTTTCCCAAGATACAGCCAGCTGCTTCTTAGCCTGTGCGTCATGGACAGATTTCATTCCAGAACAGGGACTTCTTTACAGCTGTGGGTGGTCCCTGGAAAGCCAAGGGTGTGTGGGGAAAGGCCAAGTGGAGACCGTCACAGAGAGCAGGCTGACTGCATGCCCCCTTCTACCCCACTTCACTCCTCCTGGACCCCAGCAGGGCCCCTCAGTCCAGTATGACAAGACAGAGACGCTGACAGAATCCCAGTCCATGTGATTCAGAGCCCTGGCCCCAGAGCTGCCAAGAGCAGGGTGAGGCACAGGCAGCCTGGCTTTCGTACGTGCCCCACGCGTTCCCGGAGCTCTGCTCCCAGACAGCTACGACACATTATCAGATTCCAATTATACATCGCCTCTGAGATGCAGCCTTCAGCCATGTATTTCCATCATTTTGTGTTCTTTAATTTTGTTCCTTCTCCTCCTAATTGAACACACAGTCCAATGAGTCCACGATGAAGGCTCAAGATTTGCCGCTTTCAGCTCGCTTCACGTTTTCCATCTTCGTCTCAGTCGTATTATGTTTACGAGACCCCTGCTTCTTATCGCTGGGATCAGCACTTTCATTTTCCCATCTCCCGCTCATTTTTATAAAATAATAAGAGCAAAATGCAATGAAATATTTAACAAAATGTGTACACACACTGCTGTAGCAGGATGACGGGGCTGATGGAAGGAACTTCCCCACCGTGGGAAGGCACGGAGTGTGTGTCCATGAACTGATGTACAAAAGCCCAGGCTCGGCAACACAGAAGACGTTTAGTGGTGTCAGTATAACGTGATGCTTGGAAAATCAGGGCAGAGGAAAGTCAGAGGACAGCCAGCATTCGAGGGCCCAACTCTAAACTGGCAGCTTGGTTTTATAATCAGCCTCACCTTTCCTGCACTTCTCCAGTTTCTAGGAGTCTCAGTCCTTCCCTGCTATTTCCTGCCCTCACCCTGAGACTTCCAGTTAACCCTGCAGACTCTGGGATCAGACTGTGTGTAACATCTGGAAACTTCCTCAAAGCCCCAGTTTGCTCACCCACGAATGGGAACAACTGTAATGCCAACACCATCTGGTTGTTAAGAAAAAGAGACCAGGTGATCCGTATCTGCTGTTAGTGTCATGCCTGGGACACAGGGAGGGCTCAATAAGTGGCAGTTGTTATTAATTATATATTATCATCTCACTCATAGCCAAATTGGCTTTAGGAACTAACAAACTTATTCTCACTGCTGTCTAAATGGCTGCTGGGACGTAAAGGGTTATGCTTCTTGGATTGGCTTGTTTTACATTTTAAGAGCAAGCCAGGCCAGGTGCGGTGGCTCATGCCTGTAATCCCAGCACTTTGGGTGGCCGAGGTGGGTGGATCACAAGGTCAGGAGTTCGAGACCAGCCTGGCCAATATGGTGAAACCCCATCTCTACTAAAAATACAAAAATTACCCAGGTGTGGTGGCAGGCGCCTGTAGTCCCAGCTACTCAGGAGACTGAGGCAGGAGAATTGCCTGAACCCGGGAGGCAGAGGTTGCAGTGAGCCAAGATCACGCCACTGTACTCCAGCCTGGGCAACAGAGCAAGACTCCATCTCAAAAAAAAAAAAAAAAAGTAAGCCGGCCAGGCACAGTGACTAATGTCTGTAATCCCAGTTTGGGAGGCCAAGGCAGGCAGATCACATCAAGAGACCGAGACTAGCCTGGCCAACATGGTGAAACCCCATCTCTACTAAAAATACAAAAATTAGCTGGGTGTGGTGGTGCATGCCTGTAGTCCCAACTATTTGGGAGGCTGGGGCAGGAGACTCGCTTGAACCCAGGAGGCAGAGGTTGCAGTGAGCCGAGATCGTGCCACTGCACTCCAGCTTGGTGACAGAGCAAGATTCTGTCTCAAAAAAAAAAAAAAAAAAAAAAAAAAGAAAAAGAAAAAGAAAGAAAGAAAAAAAAAGAGTTAAGCCAAAGAAGTTAAACAATAACCATGTATATATATTGAGGCTCCATAAGGAGGTGGACTTTGTGGAGTCATATTGCATAGGCTGCCCCTTCTCCCCCAGTGAACATGCAAGGCAGAGCCATCTTCTTGTCTGCTGGGGGAACAGGGGCCAGTGGGCAAGATGGGACATGCGGGTGAGGAGCAGATTTTCCATAACACAGAAACATGCATGATGATTTTTCCCGCCATGATTTCCCATGTGTAGTCCTGGAGTGGAAAGGGAAGGAAGCCTTCATGGAACAGTAGGCTTTGGAGCCCAGTGTTGATGAAGGGAAGAGCATGGCTGTGAAATACAGAACACCTTGCTGGCGCGCAAGAAACACAGCAAAAGGCACGAGAGCATCTTAGGTTGGGTGATGGAGGGAGTGTCTGCTGGGGTGTGAGTCTGGGTGGCCGAGCCACGTCCTCTCGCATCATGGCTGTCATCTTCCCTTCCCCAGGGCTGGCTTTCCTGCAGCTCAGGAACACAGAGCCAGTGTACCCGCCCTCCTTCCAAGGGGGTAGTGAGGACCAAGGGTGGGGCAGCCTGGCTGGGCAGCCTTTCCTCCTCCTCTAGCCGATCCCATTGCCGTGGGCTCTATTTAGAGCTCTTGTTTATTGTGAGCTCTTCCTGGGCCAACACGAAGGCGCAGGAAGAACACACGTTGGCTGGTTATGGGCGTGTCAGGAATTGGTGGCTTTTCAATGATAAATTGAACGCACAGTGCCACTTGCTTCCACAACCCTGACTCTGGACTTTTTTTTTTCCTAAAGGCAAGTTTTAAAAATTGGAAAAAGGAATCATCTAGCCAGAGGATATGGTACAGTCCTCAGAGAGAAAAGTGGCCTGGCTGACCCTTTTAGCTCCTCTGGCTCCAGGAGAATCTGAGGTTGCACCAGGGATGGAATGCGTAGGCTTCAGGTCCCTCGCCTCCATGCTCTCCTTCCCCCACCAGCTCCCCCTCCAGCCACCCTGCCCACACCTTACTGGTCCCCATGCCTGCTTTCCTCCTCTCCCCAGCTCCCAGGGAGTGTCAGGGCCCTCCTGACTGCCTCAGAGAAGAGAGACTTATGAAACGGAGGGAGCCGGAGAGGGCTGCCGGAGGTGGCTCTGCGCTTTTCCACCTGGGATCCCAGCGCTGGAGCTGTTTGTCTGTCTCTGTTGAGTTGTGGGTCTCAGGGGCCGGGCCTGTGTTGTTTTCTCAGCTCGGTTCCTGAGTAGCGGCTGCTGTCAGCTCTTGACAAATAATAATAAACCTGGGAATCAGGTTTGTCGAGGGGGACTTCGGTCCCAGGTTCATTTTTAGATATGTTTCTCTGTGAGTGTGTGCAGACAAGAGAGCACATGATAGAGTCTCCAGGGGAGGGGCGGGCCGGGGCTCCCAGGCGCCCTGACACTCCACCCTAGCCACCACCGTGGAGGAGCTGGAGGGCTCTCCACTGTCCCGATCCCTGGAGCTGACTGCAGGTTGAAAAAAAAAAAAAGAAAAGAAAAGAATTGAATAAAAGGCTTCAAGCTCTCTCCTTTTCCTGGGCCTCCTCGTCTCTCCCACTCTTGTTGTTTGGCTAGAGATGGAGGGGCTGGAGAGGAAAACAAAAGGGCCGAATCCCCTCTCTAGGTTAGAAGGTTCCAAGGGGGCCACAGGCTGGGGGAGGGAGTTGGCTCAGACCACCCCAGGGCAGCAGCTGTGGCCTCCCTCCCACCTCCATTCCTGGGGGTGAACAATACGGGGAGGGGCTCCTGGAATGGGAGAGGTATCCTAAGTTGAGCATCACTGGCAAAAGCAGAACCCAGGTGTGGTGAGTGTGAATTTTTGGGACACAATAGTGATGGCCCTCTGGGGCAGAGCAGCACCCACTTTCCAGCAGACAGGACCCACCAGAGGTCATTGCAACCATCCCCCTGCCTCCAGGTGGGAAAAGGCGCACACCACTTCCATGAGCAGAATGCAAGGGCTGTGCTCCCCATTCCAGCCGGCACGCTTTTTTTTTTTTTTTTTTTTCTGTTTTTTGTTTTATTTTGTTTAAAGGAACCAAAGGGGGAAAAATTGCCAAGTTGTAAAGTGCTTAAAGAGGAGATGAGAATCTTCATCAAAATGCTAAAAGCTGGAGGGGAGAGTAATGTGAGAACTCTTGCCTGCTATTTATGGGATTGATTCTCAGATCAAGAAGAAGCAAGCAGTTGGATGAAAGGAATTATTGTTAAGCTCCTCGGTAGGAAGATCTAATGGACAATTGCCGCTATCAGGGGGAATTAAATTGCTGTTTCAGTTTGTAAAATATATCAGCGGCTTTTTGAAGCCAGAAAAGGTGTGACAGCGAGGCAGGGAGGGCGGTGGGGCTCCAGCACTCTTGTTCCTGGTGTGGAGAGGCGGGAGCAAGACCAGGAAGAGGGCGCGGGAGTAGGGCGGGTGTTGCTCCTCTGACTCTCCTGCTCCGTGTTGTGAAGCCCAGTTAAAAAAATAGCCGAACTGGGGACTCAAGGAGGAGAGGCTGCAGGCCTGGAACTCTGGCTTCTGTGTGAGTCAGAGGGGCATGGCCATCAGCAAAGGGCAGGACGGTGGGGCTCCTCTCTGGGAAACCTGGTAGGGCTGGAGTTCAAGGAAGGCAAGTCCTGTCCATGGAGGAGGGAGTGGCTGAGGAGGGTGATGGACCCAGTGCTGGGGCCTGTCCCCAAACACTGCTTTGTCATGCTGCTTGTGTGCCCACTAATCCTCCCCATAGTGAACCGTGGACACAGAGGGACCCGGCACCCTCTCCTCCAGGGTGGGTCTCTAATGTAAGCTTCTGCTCATCTCTAGGCTGGGGTCAGTGAGTGCATAAGTGATCTGTTGGCCCGACCACACTGGGGACATATTGTTACTCCAAATAAAGAGCAAACAGTAAAATGGTCTTGGGAGTGGAGACGGGAGACGAGGTTGAGGCCCTTGAAAGTAGGATCACAGGCCATTAGGGGGAGGCCACGCTTCTTGGGACGGAAACTGGGGGTTGGGTGGGAAGGGTCTCTGGATTTTCTGGTCTCACAGAAGGCTCTTACCTTTTCCAAAGCATTCACTCCATGTGGCATTTAAGGGCTGAAGGAGGATTGAGAGAGAGAGATTTGCACATCTCTTAGTAAGTCAGAAGCAGGCAGTCCTAGCCAAATCTCATGCTGGCTTCAGCTCTGTCCCCACTCTGTTCCCTGGACACCAGCATCATGATATTAGGGCATGACCTGGCACCACCTCCCAAGTTGGCTTCCCAGAAGGGTGGCAAATGACAATTAGTATGGAGAGCTATGGGTGGCCAAAGCGTCTGCTTGTCTTGGTTGTCATCTTTGCCTCCCCACTGAGTATTCAAAGGAGGACCCGGAGGAGCAGTAGGGAAGCAGGTGTTCTGGCTGTGACATTCTGCAAGGACTTGGGCTCTGTGCCGGGTGCAGTGTGCCCTGGGACCTGGGTCATTGTGGAGTTGCAGCTTATTTTTGACCTCTTAGCTGGCCTTCAGGACACAGAGCGAACCAAGGATGTGAGACCTGAGTGCAAATCCCACTCAGTTCCTCTGCACCTGTCCCTCCTTCAGTAACATAGATATGTACAGCCTCCCTGCCTGGCTCCCAGCCCCCACTCCGAGCCTGACCTCATCACACTGGAGGATCTCCATTTCCCCCCATCAGCCCAGGATCAGAAAGACAGGCAGAAAGCAGCACCCACTCAGCCCCACATTCCTGCTGCCTGAATCCTCAGGGTCCCCAGCTTCCTCTCAGCGCCCACAGCCCCTGGGGTGAAGAGGTAGGCGAGGGTGTTTGCTGTGCTGTAAGGTGGGGCAGGCTCTGGGGAGCTTGCCCCTCTTCCCAAATTCCTTAGTCCTCCCCTCCAGGAGCCTCTACTTCTCCCTCTTTTGAAACATTTCAACACAACAACTGATTTGGAGGTGACAAACCCCTGCTCACATGGTCAAGCTTCCCAGCCCACGATGCGTCCTCTCTCTCCCTTCTGTCCTCCTCTGCCACCACAAATTGACCTCACCCTTGTCACTGCTCAGTTCTCGGTGCCAACTCCATCCACCAAGCCTCAGGGACCACCGAGCTCCGGCAGACACCCCGCCTCCAGCTTGTCACTTCTAGCCCTTACTGGGTTTTGCAGAGAGACCCGGTGCGTGTGTGTGTTTCTATGTGTGTGTGCTCGCGTGCACCCACACGCCTTCGCTTCTTTAGATAAATCCACAGAGTCACATGAAATCAGTGACAGGTTGACACCGTTATTTCAAGATTCATCGCTATGAGTTGCCAGCAGAGGAGACCTAGCCAACTCCGTTCCACCAGCAACACTTTTTTTTCCAGGCATAATTTATAGCACTGGGGTGAATTTGTTTCCAAAAGATGAATATCACACTATCAGCAACAGCTGCCTCTCATTTTTATTTGTTTTTAAATTTGACTCAAAGTCCAATTCTCCATACACATCCCAAGCTGCAAATCCTAAGGCGACTGATTACATGATTTAGTAAACAGGTTATATTATATAATGCAATTAAAGCGGGCCCTGCGACGCCACCTACAGGCCACTTCTGGGAAGGGAGCTGGGCCAGAGAAGATCATTTTGGACGCGGTGCTGGGGCTGAGGGAAAAAGAGACGGATTGCGCCAGGGTTGAGGAGGCTGCCCCAGAGGGAGATGTTGAAGCCAGCCAGGTTACTAATGCAGCTTTTCGGTCCCTCCTGCTGAGTTCACTGTGTTATTTCAGCCTCCTGCAAATCTGTCTAGACGTCAGAATCCAGGCCTGGGCAGCTGCTCAGAGGGGACGGTTTGGGGGTGGGGGTGGAGGGGTAACCTAGGGGCGTCTGGGCTAAAGGGATTGACGGCTTCTGGCTCGCTGACCTCAGGGGCCTCCTTCCCACCCTCCAACTAGACGAGAGGAAGAGAAGTCGGGTGCTGGCTGGCCTTTAGAAAGAAGCTACAATCCAACCCTTTCCGTTCCATTCAGCAAGCATGTGTGCAGTGCAAATCCTGGGCAAAGGCTTCCTGAATGTTCTGGGGAAATCCCTTAATTTTGCAGTCCGAGAGGGAAAGTGACTTGTACAGGCTACAGAATAAGTGGTAGATTCCACTGGATGTGGAATCCAGACTTTTTTACCCCAAGGCCAGGCTTAGATCATGGTAACTGAGAACTGAGGGGTAGCCCTGTGAATTCCCTCATCCAGTCCCAAAGTTTACAGATGGGGAAATTGAGACCCAGACAGAGGATGGGACTTCCACAGCCCCTACTTGTCTCAAGGGAAGGAAAATCATGAACATGCTGCTTGTACGTGTCAGAGGACAGAAAAGAAGCATTCCTAGGAGCCCTCATGAGTGTGTCTTAGCTGCCATGGAAAGAAGGGAGGAAGAAAGGGAGGAAGGAAGGAAGGAAGGAGGAAGGAAGGAAGGAAGGAAGGAAGAAGGAAGAAGGGAGGGAAGAAGGATGGAAGGGGGGAAGGAAGGGAGAAAGGGAGGAAGGAGGGGAGGAGGTCAGGGGCCAGAAGGCAGGCAGACCCGGGCCACCCTCCCCTCCATCCCTCTCTCTGAACTCCAGCACTCTTCAGATGAACGGGGCTCTGGGCCTGAAGGATTCCAGCTTCTCCAAAGAGTTCTTCTAAGAGGGTAGCATCACTGAAAAGCAATTCCTGGAGAGAAGGGACTCACTTCCCCGGGGCTGAGAAAGAAACTTGACCAGAGGGAGTGGGGGGAAGGGCGTGAAGGAAGAAAACAGGACTGTCAGAGTCCAGGAGGGTGGGAGTGTCCCCTCCCCCTTGTCCTTGTGCCAGCCATGGGCCCTGTCTCCAGTTTGGGGCAGGTGGGTGGGACAGTGAGGGGCAAGCGAGCTGGCCCTACTTTCCCTCTCCCCCATCAATTTATCTCAGCTAGGGTCAGGGGCCAGGAACAAATGCTGTCAGGCCAGCTGGCCAGAGAGTTCCCAATTAGACTTTGTGTCTCATCCTTAAGGCCCTGAGCCCCCAACCCCAGCACCCTGGCCCAATTACTGCCTGGCAGCATTAACCCCTTGGTGCCCCAGGCTGTTAATGGAATGTTAATTGGTCTAATGGGTTTCATGTCAACAAGTCCTAATGAGCTCCTTCCTAATTAGCTTGGTATTTTTTTCTGAGCCTGTTTGTCAACATTCTGGATTTGGGGCTCCAGACCTGGTGGTGCAGGGCTGTGGGAGGCATGGGTTGAGGAGGCTGAGGGAGGTGGGTACCCAGGACTGCCTATCCCATTTCCTAAAGGGATGTGCTTTTATGACTCTGCATCCACTGACCCTGCCTTGCCGGCTCCTGGGCTCTCTAAAATGGCATTTTCGTTTCTTCTGATGATATCAGAGACACAAATGATTTCTTCTTGGATATCACTGTGGGGTCGAGTGTTGCATTAGAATTTTTCCCTCCTAGATGTCACTTCATAAAGGTTTTCAGCATTGAACAAAACAAAACAAATCAAAAAGCAACCTTTCCCTGTGAGCCTGTTCGCGATGGGAAATCTCTCCATGAGAGATGCTCCTCGTCTGTCCTGCACTTGCAGTCTTGACTGTGCCCCCTTGAATGTCCAGGTGTCTGGTGACAGAGCACTGGGGCCTCTGGACAGGGCCAAGCAGCCTCTCAGAGTCCTTGACAAAAGTTCCGCAGCCCGGGGCTGGGTTTGCAGGGGGCTCAGGCCTGCTGCTCCCCT
Organism: Nomascus leucogenys; assembly: GCF_006542625.1. NCBI lineage: Eukaryota > Metazoa > Chordata > Mammalia > Primates > Hylobatidae > Nomascus > Nomascus leucogenys. The sequence goes on along the minus strand of NC_044395.1, from coordinate 9,688,059 downwards.
CCCTCTCCCAAAGAAAATGCAAAAAGGGCAGGCTTCCCCCAAAGAGCCAGGACCCCCGCTGTGGCTCAAGGAGTTCCCCCACACCCCACTGCAAAGTCCCAGCCAAGTCAGATAAGGCGAGTCAGATCCCCAAATTCCTCTCCAGGATGGTTGCACGTGGCCCCTCAGGAACCGGGGAAGTGCATGTGTGGGTGGAGAGGTGTGAGGAAAAGAGCCAGCTTCCGGACATGGGTGCAGGGTCTGCAGCAGCTGAGCTCCCGGAGTGTCAAGTTGCCAGAGGCTTCTGTGCCTGAGCGAGCAGAGAAGGAAACTTAAGCCTCTGATGAAAAGGCCTCCTGTTCTCTTGCAGGAGAAGCCCCCAGAGGGTAATAGGGCAGTGGCCTAGTGGCCTGTGGTGACCCCAAGGAGGGGGAGGGGCCAGGGCCATCTGGGTCCTCAGAATATTGTTCCTGTGTCTTCTTCTGAGGCGGGTCTGGCCCTGCTGCACAGCCTGGTGGGCTCAGGACTGAACAGTCTGGTCTCAGCCTCATGGGTGGTTGTCTCTGGGCGCAGACTACTCTTAACCATCCCTCCTTACCCCCAGACAGGGCAGCCCTCCTGCTGCTACAAGTATTTCTAGGGACAGCACCTCTAAAATGACCCTGCCTTCCATTCACTGGACAGTGAACAAAAGAATGTGAATGAAAGGCGCCTCTCTGTAGCCTATGCCCTCCTCGTTGAGCTTCCTTTGTTTTGCCTTCATTATGACTTTCTAATCCGTGGAATGAGGTTACCAAAAGACCCAAGCCCGAGGTTAAAGAGAACTAGTTGCCCCTAAGAGGGGGAGAAAGCCCTTCTTCCTGAGGCAGCTCCCACCCTGGCTCTGCCCCCAGGCTCCCTCTTCTGGAGGCTGCAGGCACTACAGTGCTATGGCCCTTCACTTTTTTCCCGGCAGATGAGCATCTGTGATTGATGCTCCCGGGAACAGATCCCACCATCCTGGCCCTTGGGCCCTATCCAAAGTCGCCTTCTCTGCCAGAGTTCCAGGGAAGGCTATGTTTAATAGGCCCCTGAAACATTCCTATTTCCTTTATTTTTGGGGGGTCCAAAAAAGAGAAATTCCACCCACTTTAATGTCTCAAAAGTCTTAATTCTGGAAGTTCCTTCTGATGTCTCAAAGAGTCTATATCCCCCCCCCACCTTTTTCCCTCTACAACCCTCACTCTGCTCTTGGCTCTCTGGGATGCTGACCACCACCCAGACAAAGATCCAGCTGTGAACAGAGGCCTTGGTTCCCCTGCCTGAAGAGAGAGTCTCCCCCAAAGCCCCCTCCTGCGCCGCTTTGCAAAAGGAAATTGGATCTCAGGGACCAGCGGTGTGTGAGATGGGTGAGGCCCTGCATGCTGTTGTGAAGATATCCTGGTGGTCTGTCTCCTGAAGGAGGCCAGGCGGGGGCGAGTGACAGGCAGTGAGGCCGACGGAACCTGCCTGAAGTCGGCATTTTTAGCACCGGAGAAGCCATCCCTCCCTGTGCATTCTCCACCCACCTCCACCTCACTTTCTTCCTTCCTTTAGGACCATGACCTCCCTCTCCTAGCCATGCCTCATTCATCTGTCCCACCACACTCCTTACACTGTTCTCTGCACAGAGTTGGTAGATGGTAGACATCTATTGAGTGAAACAGGCCTTTCCAGTGCTTTTTGCAGAAGGTCAAAGCGTACTTGGTACCTTGGAGACTCAGGTCAGGTCAGAGTAGATCTTACTTCCACTTCCTGAAAAAGAACCAAAAGAATCATACACACACACACACACACACACACACACACACACGGCCCCAGAGGCCAGCCCCTTTAGTTGACAGCAGCTCCAAAGCACTCTCAAATTCCCACAGAATTCAGGTCTGTGAACATTTTGGAAGACCCTGGGAAGGGCCAGGCTGGAAGACGATGAAGCCCTAGGTGCCTCAGGGAGAGGGGACGGAGGGTGTGAGTACTGTGCTCACAAAGGTTTCTAGACCAACAGTGCCCTCCACCCAGGAGAAGGACGCGTCCTGACCTCCACAGAGGCTCTTAGCAACCTCCTACCCTACAGTGGACAGCCCTGTATCAGGCAACTAGCCTGTGGCTTCTAGATCTAAATATTTCAGAGCATCTACTGCAGCACAACAGCTCTCTGGGCATTCTGTTTCCTTGGGTGGCACAGCCGGGCTGTCTCCACTTATGGCACCACATCCTAGTTCAAGAGGAAATCTTGAGGCTTCATGGGGGCAACTTGCCTGCTTACTGGTGATGGGGAAATGATGGGGGGATCAGTGGAGCAGACCCAAAGCTGGGAATCTGGAGGTGCTGCTTCCATGCTAGCTTCACTAACAAGTCCCCCAACCCCCGCTCTCCCATGCACAAGTCACCTTTGGCCTCTGTCTTCTACCAGGCAAAGAGGCAGGTAGCCCATTTGGCTCTGATAGGTCTTCTGGCACCCCCACATTCCGGTGACCGTACTGAACCAAGGCTGAGGAAAGTCCTCCTTAATAGGATATGCAGGCACATCCGTGGACACGCCCATAGTCACAAGCCCGCGCCTGGAAAAGTACAGGAGTGGACTGGCATTCCTGACTCTTTCCCTTCCCCAAGGCCTCCAGGCAGCCACCCTGGGGCTACAGTCTGAGGACGGGTCCGGGCCCCCGTGTCCTTGCCACCACTAGGGGGTGTGGTGAGCCCTGGGGAGGGGCGAGCTTGGCGCTTGGGGACCCTGGAGCCCAGTAGCTGGTCTGAGGCCCTCCTGCCCCTGTGCGCGCTGTGGCTGCTCCAGAAAGCCTGGGAAACAGCGGGGCCAGGAGCACCCTTATCAGGTTGGGACTCAGTGCCCTCCTGGGGAAGGAGGGGTATCCAAATGGCCTCGTCTCCCGGTGCTGCTACCAGGCAGGCCCCCTCCCTCTTCGTGCCACCTCCCCACACGCACAACAGCCCGGAGCTGATGCTGAACAAAGCGCCTCTGCAGGGGTACCGGTTGTTTTACATATGATTTGAATATTATTTCTTTCAAGTCAAAATAGCACAGCAAGCCCCTCCCCACCCAGGCCTCTTCCTTAGCTCTCATTTGTTGCCCTGAAGGGCGTGCAACCCTTGCTGCATCCAGCCGGCCCAGGTGGCCCAGCGGGGGACACAGGGGCTGCTGGGTGCCCAGGGCGGGCCTGCTGAGCGGTGTTAACGGTGCGGCCCCCTTTCTCCTGCCCACAGGTCCTCCATGTGAATCAATCCCATGATGCAACATGCCTCCCCAGCCCCCGCTCTGACGATGATGGCCACGCAGAATGTCCCGCCCCCACCCTACCAGGACAGCCCACAGGTGAGTGTGCAGGGGCCGCTGCCTCCCACCACGGGGGAGGGAGTGTGGTGGCCTTAGAGCCCCAGCTGCAGGCTGGGATATTCCAGGTGCCGACGGGCTGGGCCAGGCCTCCTGCAATCATGTCCTGGCGGCACTCCAGGCTCTTTCCCGCCAGCCTGGGGAGCGAGAGCCCTGCAAACAGACCCCGAGGGGAGTCACCAGGTTCAGACCCCAGGACCTAGGACTGGAAGCTAGATTAGTGGTCACAGTCCTGTCCCCCACCCCATCCATCAGACAGCAGACAAGCACAGCCAAGCCCCTTTGTCGTGACTGGGGCAAAATCCGCAGCTGGGGAGACCCAGGTACCAGATGTGAGCGGAACTGCCCTCTGAGTGTTTGAGAAACTTCACACTCAGCGGCTTCTGAGTGCCAGGCCCCCCATTCTCGGGTCACTTGGGCCCTTTTGTCCTCCTCTGCCTGCCTATCGGAAGAATCTCTGTTCTCTTCAGAACTCTTCTGGGCTTCTACTTTTAAAAAGCCAAGATTCTTTCTGTACACCCCACAACCCCTTCCTTCTGGTCCCCAGCTTCCATCCCTCAGCTCAGACACAGCCACCCCCCAAGATCTTCTAGCGGCTCCCCACCCCGATTGCCACTCCTGCAACAGGCCCCTCCTCAGCAGTGCCTTCTTGCTGTCTTCATGCTGTCTGCCCTTCTCCTCCTGGAAGCCTGCCCAGCTTGTGGGGGCTGCCCTCCTACATCCTTTAGACCAGCCTCTTTTCCTTTTTGCTTCCCCCAGGTGTTCCTCTGGTCCACCCTTGGTTCTTTGGAAACTTTGAGTTTTGCGTCTGTGCTTTCACAGAAGCCTTCATTCTCTGACCCTTCCCTTCACACTCTCCTGTCAATATGAATTCGATAATTATTTATTGGGCACCTGTGATGTGAAATGCACCCAGCTAGAATGTCCATCCACACATTCACCCATGTGCAGCAGGTGCCCGCCGGGTGCTGTGGGCAGGCTACCATCTGCACTCCTCCAGCAGTCACTCTCTGCCCTCCCCTGCCATCCCTCACTCATTGGCATTTTCAAACACAGTGGTTCTCGTGGGCCACACAGAAGATCTGTGCAGCATGAAAGGGGTCTTAAGATGCAGATGCCAGGCTTGTGCTCGCTATGACCCTGATGCCCCCAGCCTAGTGGGAGCATATAGTGGCTGCTTTATACATCACTGTCATCCTCCGGGAGATTACCGGAGGCCGTGGGGCCTCCTTCTAGAGTACCCAGCATATGGAACACCTTTGACTGCCCTGCCCTGGAAGGTCCGAAAGCCCTGGTCCTTCACCGATCTCTGAGCACGTGTCTACGGCCCCGCTCCCACATACCAAATCGTATTACTTCCCCAGCTCTCCCAGCCTAACCCCATCCTCAGCGAGCCCTCTGCTCATGCCAGTAGCTTCCATGAATAAGCCACAGGGTTGAACTTGGCCTTTACAGGGCTCTTGTATTTGAAAGCTTCCAGGCATCCAACACTATGTCAAGTCCCTTCCCTCTGTAGTTTCAGCTCCAGAGACAAAGTTCAGAAGGAGCCCTCAACTTCTTTTGCCTCCCAAGAAAGAAGTGAGAGAAGGAGAAGCTAGGGGCCAGAATAGGGGCAAGATCATCCTTCTTCGATAGCAGCAGACCCATTCCCACTCTGCTCAGCCAGCACGCATCGATGCCCACATATCGATTAAGTGGTGGGAACATGGGCCCCACTTGTTTTGTGACTGGATTCCCTCTCCAGTCAGAATGGGGAACAGAGATGGAGACCCTTCCTGTATTTAGCAGGTGGTAGCTGCCAAAGCCCACACCTCCATACCCAAGACTCAAGGATAGACCAGGGCAGGGCTGAGAGGTCAGAGAACACTGTGTTGGCATGACTGATGGCGGCTGCTTCCCTCTCACCCACCCCTCCCTGTTTTGACTGCCTGGGGAGCTGAGAGAAGTTTTGGTTTGGCAGGGATTAGCAGGAGAGCTGCAGCAAGGGCCTGTGTTGAATGCTGATCCAGAAGCCTAATTTAATGATCAGCATACAGCTGGATTAATAAATCCCAGCTGCCAAGGGACAGATGGAGGTGGGCTGCAGCCCTAAGGTGCTCAGCCCCCCAGAAGTCACCACTGAGCTGCTCCAGCCTTTGTGAGGAAGAAGGGCTCCACTTCCATATCTGAGGTCTCAGACAGAAGCCAGATACAGGGACTGCCCGAAGGCTCTCCTCTCTGAGGATCCGCCAGAATGTCACCATTTAAAATCTTCACATTTAGAGCAAAGTAATAATTTGCCCTGGGGAAGCTGCCATCTATTTATAACCCTGGTAATCCACGAGTGAAATGTCTGATGAGAAGCATCAGTGTCCATGGTGAACTGACCAGGTCAAGGTGTCAGGGTCTTTATGGCCTTGACGAAGCCACTGGGCTATGCCCAAATTGCCATTGGCCTTCCCCAAGCTGAGCTGTTTCCCAAGGAAACTGAGCAGGATGCGGGGCTAAGAGAGAGGAGCTAGGGCAGGGGTGGAGTGGGAGTGATGGGGGAGCTGGGGGATGCCCCCAGAACAAAGGCTTCTGACTCTGGGGGAAAGGCTGTTCTCTCCAGAGAGTGCTGGTATTTGAGGGCCTTCTGCCCACTCTTTCGGGCTTCTAGGAGGGGCTCCCTTGTAGGAACAGCTCTTCCATGCATGCCTGGCTGCTGGCACTTTCTGCAAACTTGCATTGGACCCCTGACTTCTTCCCTTTATCTTTTTGAGATATGGACCCCAGCTTCCTAGGGGGAGACTGCTGCATTTCCCTTCAGAATGCTCATATCCCCAAGAACCAGCCGCTCTCTGAGACTCCACATCTTCAGGGAAGCAGGGCCTGATGGGGACATGGGTCAGGCACATCAGGGAATCCTGTCCAAAACAGAGCTCTCAGGAAACAAGGCCCACGCCCTCCTCATTCCTTTAGGTCTGATCTCATTACTTTTGGACCACGTATGACTTGTTTCCTCACAACCTGGGCAGCTGAGCACACCTCTCCATCACCTCTTCAGAAACCCAGTTTCTTCCACAGGCAACAAATGGACAGTCTCTGATAGGAAGTCTCCCAAATGAAAAAGGAAGCGAGACACAGAGCCCGTCCTCTGAGACCCATGCGATCGTTTTAATAATGTTCCCATTGTGCTAAGGGCTAGCAATACCGAGCATAATCTATTCAAATGCACAGGAGAATCTCACTTTGGAAAATTAGGAATCTGCATTAAAAAATTCCCAAGCCCCGGACCTTCTTTATAATAAATTAGAATTTTTTTTCAAGGCAAGTTCTTAACTTGGCAATTTCATTTTTGAAGTTTGGGGAATAAAGTTATTAAAAATGAGGGAGGCATTTTTTTCTTCCCATTTTAGTAGAGAAGCATTCACTGTTTTGGCCTCGTGCTATTTGGGCACAAGCCAAGTGATACGATGGCTAAGCGGCTTCTAGCCCCTCAGTTCTGTTGCAGTCCATCCTGGAGAAACTTTGTGATTGCTTGTAAGGCCGCCACTCTCTGTTGATTATACACTGAAGGATGACTATATGTTTAGAAAGTGCAAAAGCGGGCTGGGCACGGTGGCTCATGCCTGTAATACCAGCACTTTGGGAGGCTGAGGTGGGCAGATTGCCTGAGGTCAGGAGTTCGAGACCAGCTTGGCCAACACAGTGAAACTCTGTCTCTACTAAAAATACAAAAAGTAGCCATGGTGGCACATGCCTGTAGTCCCAGCTACTTGGGAGGCTGAGGCAAGAGAATGGCTTGAACCCGGGAGGTGGAGTTTGCAGTAAGCCAAGATTGCGCCACTGCACTCCAGCCTGGGCAACAGAGTAAGACTCTATAAAAAAAAAAAAAAAAAAAAGATAGAAAGAAAGAAAGAGCAAAAGCAACAACCCAGTGGAACCCTCCCTGTGACCTACTTCCTCTTTCTGGTGGCTTCCTGCTAAATTCTGCCAGAGTAGCAGCGCCCTCTACTGTCTTAACTACAGGACCCCAATTCCAGCATGCTGTAACTGGGTCCTTGATGCAGACCCTCACTTTATGCCCTGAAGAGGTAGGGGTAAGTCATTGGGTAGTGGAATTCTACAATGATTGCCTAATGACCACACTGTCTCTAGAGAGACCTGGATGTGAACTAGGTGTGTGATCCTCAGTTCAGTGTGCTGTGTTGATTCCAACATCACCCCGCTTCTGTTCTGTATCTCTGCCATAGTGGGCCTGGCTGTCAGCCGGACTTTCACAGCCCCCTCCTCCCACTGCCCCAGCATCCCCACTGACCCTTCCATTTGCTACTATTTCTCTCCTCTCCTGCCTTGCTTAGAATCCCAGCAAGTGTCACTCCAGCCTCCCTCCCAGAATTTTCTTGGGAACACACAACCACCCTGTCACTCCTTCTAGGCAAATACCTCTCATTCGTATACTCTCAGAAATGTCACTTGAGACCTTCCTGTAACACCCATATGCAACATCACCCACCAAGCGAAGTTCTCACTTCTATAGCTCCATCAGCCATTCCAGGGAGCCATCCGGGTTCACTAGCAAAGGCAACCACTTCACTCCCCTCACCTTCCCACACAAAACACACTCTCACTATCAGCACCCCCCCGCCGACAACTTTTCCTCAAACACAGACACATACCTACCGTTCCACAAATATCTTTGCCCTTGGCTTATTAGCAAGACAAATATTGTATCTGGTCTATTTGAGTATGTATTCAATTTTTAGTATGCTTCAGTCTGCGTGTCCCTGGCATGTCAGCTGCATGAGCATTGGACTAGAAAGCAGAAATCCTGGTAGATCCTAGTCTGACCCACTAGGCACAGCCCCTGTCAATGTGGAACTAAACTCAATGGATAGTTTAGGAATAAACTGATGGGTAGGTAGCTAGGGGCTTACGTAGCATGACTTGATGATGAGTGGCATTGAAAGGGTTTGAGAAGTTCACTAAGGATGCAGCCTCATTTTTGAACAGAGAGAGAAAAGACAGGCAATTAGAACTCATAGTTGAGGTCTGGTTTGTGAAGCTCACTTCGGAAGGAAGTCAAGTGTTTGCTTGAGGCCCCTTTGCAAAAGCTGCATCCCTCCCATTCCCCTCACCCCAATCCTCCAGCATCCCTCAGAGTGGGGAGAATGGTGTCTGGGACTCCAGGACATGGCACTCAGAGATCTGGGGTCAAGACAACATTGTCTCACTTACCCTGCAAGAGGAAGGCTAAGGCTGGGCCAGCCACACTGAGGAAGCCAGACCTGTCTCTCTGGGCACCTTCTTTCCCTCCCTGTCCTCACACCATCCCCACTCCAGGTGGGGCCAGGGGAGGCAGATATCCTGGGGAAGCTGGATGGGCTTTGATCAGTCATTAGGATCCCCATGCTGGTTTAATTAACTGGAGGCAAAAGGGGGTGGCTGGGGCCCCTGGCTGTGAATGGCCTCCATCCAGGCCATGCAGCTATGACAGGCAGAAGTGGGTTCAGATGTTTTCACACTCGCTTTACATTCCTCTCATCTATTTAAGGGCTGGAGCCCCCTGCCTTGCAGGGCCCTCTGCTCAGCTGCCTGTGAAACACATTTGCTTTGCAGCAATAGAGTTAATTCAGCAGCTTTGAAAGTTCCCCTAAGCCTTTTCTGTGATGGTGATTGATGGCTCCCTCTGCCCCTGGGGGCAACACCCCAGGGACCATATGAGGACCCACTTTCCCTTGCTTCGACTCACCAAAACAGACTCTTCTCTTTCTTTTTTCTTTTCTGCTGGGCCTTTCTTCTCTTCGTGCGCAGTGACCTCTCTCTCTGCCTGCTTGGGCCACCCATGTCTTTAAGCTGGACATATCCCTGAACTCCAACTCACTCAAGACCTGGACTCTTCATTGTGTAAAAGGCAAAAACAGCCTCCAGGTCCAACCATGGGGCCTTTATGCCCATGTAGGAGATGGTGGGCTGTCAGCATGGCTTTAAAGCTTGGGAAGAAACACTCTACTGGCCTGGTCTAGGCATCTTATTTGATGAACTTACTATATTCTGATATTTACCAAAAACAGAGATTTTATTGTGTACTCCCTTGTCTCCAAGCAGAAGGAATGCCCTAAACAGCTACAAAAATAGTTAATGGCCGTGGGATACAAAGCCTAAAATAAATCAGGGGACAGGTGATCCAAGTCAGCAGCGGGTCTGGGGAGGACCTTACATACTCCACCTCCCTTTCCTGCGCCGTCGGTCTTAGTTGGTCTTCGGAAAGCTTTGGTGTCTGTGCGGCCTGGCAGGAGGCAGGTAGGTGAGTTAGGGCCCCAGGATGCTTGCTGTTCTTGAAGTCTGTGGTCTGAAGAGGAAGATGGAATGACTCAACCTCATAGAAATTCAGGAATCAGGACTTGTAATAAGAATTTGTATAATTTATCAGCTCCACTGCTGATGAATTATACAAATTTAGGCAAGTAATTTCAGAGCTGTTTCTTTTATTCACTCATCCATTCGATAAACATTGAGTGTGTCCTGTGGGCCATGCGGACATTGTGCTGTGTACTGGGGTGCAAAATCAACGGAGTTCCTGTCCTCTTGGAGCTTAGAGTCCATGTGGGGCATTAGTTTCTGCATTCATAAAATGAGAATAACTCTACCTTCCCTGCCTCATGAGGCTGTTGAGAGTGTGGGAACAAAAAGTACAGTGGTGTTCCTCGGCCCCTTTTCACCCGTACCCCAACTTCATTCTTCACTCGATCACCTGCACATCTCCAGCAGCCCAGATGGGATTGAACCTTAATTACTTTTTATTAGGAACATAATAGGCATGTCAAATAGGTTTTACCAGCTGTGAACACCCCCTTACACACACGCACACACAGAGATGTGCACACACTGGGATTCTGGCGTGCCCTCTGAAGGATCTATTGGAAATCACTGGTTTGGGACTATTACAAAAGGGAAGGATCTTCCAGAGGGAAGCGATGGGATGGGCAGGGGGCCATCAGTTCCCAGGAAAATGCACAAAGCTGGAAAGTGGAGTCCACAGCTTTCCTCTTCTTAGCCTCCTGTCAGTGACAGCCTAGGAAATGCAGTTAGGGGCAGTGAATGTTCCATGAGTCACATTGTGTGAACCACCGCTTACAAACCCTTTTAAAATTAATTAACTAACTGAAACCCCCATTGTACACCACAGAGTAACTCTTCTGTGGCCGGTTCTATCCACTTGGCCTGGGATCAGAATGGAGGTGACCGAGGCCCACTCTTCCGAGAGCCTCTCTGAGCTACGTTGGGCTGTCTGGCTCTGATGCCGGCCCTTCCTCTCCCTGGGCTGACTGGGTTGGGGAATATTTTGAGGGGCCTTCTTTGGCCTCTCCCAGGCTTTGGGATCCCTGAGGCCTTTAACACATCACTCAGTCATTGCCTCCTTTGGGTCATCCTTCAGTCATTTAACACGTGGGAGTGCACCGTGGGCAGGCATGGGAGCTGGGAGGCCAGCATGCTCATGAGACAGGCAAAGGGCCTGGTGTTGCTGGTGTTGGGGTACGTTCAGATGAGGCAGGAGTCCAGTCTTCTGGGGACTGGGGAGGGAGGAGAAGCAGGAAAGGCTTTTTGGAAGAGTTGAAACTGCAGCTGGGTGGGAGGCAGGCTGTGGGGGACATAAGGACAGTCCTTGCTGAGGCAGCTGTGGGAGCAAAGGCAGGAAGGTGGACACCATCGGGTGCGCTCAGGCAACCAAGGGTAGGTGTGAGGCAATAGGGTAAGGGGAGGAGGGCTGTGCAGGTGACAAGGCTGCAGATCCGTGGGCAGCCTTCAGTAGCTTTGAAAGTTCCCCAAAGCTTTTTCTGTGACTGTAAGTGAAGGGTCCCTCTGCTTACACTCCAGGGACCATATGGGGACCCACCTTCCCTTGCTTTGACTCATCAAAACAGACTCTTCTCTTTCTTTTTTGTTTTCTGCTGGGCCTTTCTTCTCTTTGTGCACAGTGACCTCTCTCTCTGCCTGCTTGAGCCACCCATGTCTTTAAGCTGGACATATCCCCGTACTCCAACTCGCCTGAGTAGGCCCAAGTCTGGAGCGCCCTGGACTCTGCGCCCCGCAACATTGTTCATGTCCCCTGTTGCCTCCTACCTGTTAAGGCCAAACTTGATGTTTACCAAGTGACTTCAACCCCTGACCTCTTCGCGGGTCCTTGGCTTCTCTCCTGGTTGCCAGGAAACTGATCCCATACCCGGTTTGCCCCGAACTGGAGGGAGTGCCAGCCCTGCCGGGCCTGCCTGAAGCCTCAGTGGCCCCTTGAGGGCTAGGCCCGGGCAGCCCCAGGGGGCCAGAACACAAGGTTTTGGCAGCCTAAAGGGGCCCTCATGGGGCTGGCTGGCACCCGCTCTGCCATGTCAGGTAGAGGGCTTGGAAGAGGGGATGTCCTCTTAGAAGGAGTGTCTGTGCTTTTTTTATATTTTTAGTAGAGATGGAGTTTCTCCGTGTTGGTCAGGCTGGTCTGGAATTCCTGACCTCGGGTGATGTGCCCGCCTCGGCCTCCCAAAGTCCTGGGATTACAGGCGTGAGCCACTGTGCCCGGTGTAATCCCAGCTATTCGGGAGGCTGAAGCAGGAGAATCGCTTGAATCCAGGAAGCGGAGGTTGCGGTGAGCCGAGATGGTGCCACTGCACTCCAGCCTAGGCAACAAGAGCGAAACTCCATCTCAAAAAGAAAAAAGAAAAAGGAAAAAAAGGAGTGTCTGTGCTGAGAAGGTGAAGGCTTGGGTGTTCAGCGTTTTCACAAAGAGGCCCTGTGGGAGGTGTGTGGGGGTTTAATAGTCATAACAAGCAAGACTGTATGCAGAGGAGGTGGGGTGGGGGGCATAGGAGGTGTGGGGGTACTGGGGCCAGATCTGGACAGGGGGTGGGATTTGGATTTGATTCAGAGGAGAAATCTAGCAAAAGGAAGCGTTAGAATTGCTTAGAAACCAAGGTTTGCGGGGCATCTGCTGCTTGCAACGCACCCTCACATATGGTCTCACAGTAGCCCTGGGAAGAGATATTAATAGCTCCATTTTTACCTGATGGGGAAACTGAGGCTCAGAGGAACTGAGTCCTTGCCTTGGGCATGCCACTCAATTCCAAGCTGGTAACGCATAATGTAACCTTCTGTGACACCAGGGGCCCCTTGTTCCTGCACTTGAACTCACACTTGCCTACCTCCCAGGGAGCTTATGCAGAATGGGTTCCTTCAGCAGGGGTGGCACCCATACTGGTAGGACCCCCAGGGCAGCCCACATGAGAGAAACAACAGCAGCCAGCTCTCAGGGTGTGGGCTGTAGGGTGTGTGGATTATATTAACAATAACCGCCATATGCTGAATAGCGACTGAGTGCCAGGTACTTTGCATATAATTGTCTCATTTAATTCTGAACACCCTGTACCTTGAGTGTAATTATTCCCATTTTATAGATGAGGACCCTGGTTGAAAAAGGTTGAGTAACTTGCCCAAATCACACAGGCACAGAGAGCCAAATACAAAGTAGAGATTCATCCCAGCACATCATGCTCTATCCCATTGTCTCCAGCTCTGGGCTGGATACCCAATTCCCCCCAGTCAGTTATGTGGTCAGGAACTGTAGACTTCTCTTTTGTGGCCTGAGGATTCAGGATCAAGGAGGTAAATCTGCAGCTAAAATGGTAGCATTCAATCGGACCTGCCCACTCCATACCAGTCATTCCTGATTCAACAGATATTTCAGATACTCTCTCTACCAGACACTGAGGCTATGACAGTAAACAGAACAGCCCTGGTCCTGTCCTCAAGGATCCTACAGTCTAGTGAGGGAGGGAGGCGAGTGAGCAGACAGGTCGCAGCAGCATGAGGGCCACGCAGGCCTGGGGCAGAGGAGCCTGACCCGGTTCTGGATGCTCTGCCATCATCCACTGGAGGAGACAGCCACCCCCATCATGGCGGTGGGAGGTAGGGAGCATCTCGCCTATTTTTCAGATGAGGAACCTGAAACCCCAGAAAGTAAAGTTCCATCTTTAAGGCTGTAAGTGGTAAGAGTGGGATTCAAAACTAGTTCTATCTGAAACCCAAGCTTCTGCTCTCCCTAACGCCAACCATCTTCTTTTTTTTTATTTTATTTTTATTTTTTGACTTTATTTATTCTATTATACTTTAAGTTCTAGGGCACATGTGCACAACGTGCAGGTTTGTTACATATGTATACATGTGCCATGTTGGTGTGCTGCACCCATTAACTCATCATTTACATTAGGTATGTCTCCTAATGCTGTCCCTCCCCCTCCCCCCACCCCATCTTCTATGGGTGCTGGAAAGACCTTGGTGTCAGCCCCACTTCTAAACCATCTGCTCCCACCTCCCGTGAGCAAGAGAGGAAGTCTGAAGGGAAGTTGGCAGGAGGCAGCAGCTGAACGCAACTCAGGCCTCCGGGCTCCAGAAGGCTTGAAGCCCCTGCAGGCAGGTTTCCTCTGGGCTCTCGGCCTCCAGGCTCCTCGTAGCCTTGGAGGGAAGTTGACCCAGCAGTGAGCCACCTTCGATTAATAAACCAGCTGTGCCTTCCTACTTGGGTTCCACGTGGGAGAACTGTTTCTGGCACGATCATTGTTGGGAGAATGATTTGAACTCGTAGGGGAGAGGTTTGTTGAGGGAGAGGGACAAACTGGGACCAGCAGTGAGGATGGGGTGGACTAGATAGAGACTTAGAACACGTGAAGAGGGGGAGTGAAGTTTCATTCTAATTTGAGCCCCCCTACACCTCCTGCCTCTTTTTTCACAGAGGGGGAAATGTCTTCCCATTCTCCTCTTCAAGGAAAAGTAATTAAATGCTCCAATTCATGTAGTGCGATTAGTCAGAAGGCCCTCTGTGGGCTTCTGTTTTCTCATCTGTGAAATGGAGATGGTGATAACCTACTGCACAGGATTATTGTGAAACATGAAAGCCCACATGGCTTCTTTCTTTTTCTTTTTTTGTTTTTTAGAGACAGGGTCTCGCTCTGTCTCCCAGGCTGGAGCACAGTGGTACGACCATAGTTCACTGCAGCCTTGACTTTCTGGACTCAAGCAATCCTCCTGCCTCAGCCTCTAGAGTAGCTGAGACTACAGGCACATACCACCGCATCCAGCCAATTTATTTTACTTTTTGCAGAGATGAGTTCTTGTTTTGTTGTCCAGGCTGGTCTTGAACTCCTGGCTTCAAGCAATCCTCCCACTTCAGCCTCCCAGAGCACTGAGATTATAGGCGTAAGCCTCTGCACCCAGCCCAGAAATATTTTATTAGCTTATTAGAACAAAACATGTCACTCTTCCCCTACAATTGGAAAAAGATGGTGCTTAACAGAAAAGAAGCATCTGTGGGGGCTTTGGGTGTCAGTGAGGGCAAGTAAGATGCTTCCTAGCACCCCTTAAAACACACCAGGGAGCATCTCCTACTCATTTTCATGAGTAGAAGGCCAGACTGCCAGCGTGGCTGGATCTCTCAGCCCCACCCAGATTTTACAAACCTGCATATACATCTGACAACCCCCGACTCTTCCCATTCCTTTTTAGAATGGGAAAAGAAGGAACCTTCGAACCAAGAATCTGGGCAGGGTTTCCTTAGCTGCAAGCTTAAGGCAGAACTGGTTCTGGCTAGATGGCAGAGAGAAGTCCAGTGGTTATAGCATCTATAGGAGGGAAGTGCATGGAGGTGATGGCCCCAGGGTCTTATGCCCCAAGAAAGAACCCTAGGCCAAGAGAGGACATGGGAAGAGCAGAACCAGCTTCAGCCTCCCAAAGCACTGGGATTACAGGTGCGAACCACTGCACCCACCCCAGAAATATTTTATTAGCACGTGTGTAGGTGCTGGCGCAGTGTCACATCTCATAGGGGCCTCCCCAGGGCATGCTGCCTCCTGCCCCATCAGTAGCCATTGTCTGGTTCTCTTGATTAATCTGCACAACCTGCAGAGTGAGTATTATCTCCTGCATTTGACAGATTAGGAAACCAAAGAGATCAGGAAACTTGTCCCAAAACACATAGCTAGTAATTGGCAGAGGGGCATCAAACCCAGGGCCGGATCCTCTACTCTTTCCATTCTCTGAGGCTTTTCTGATCTCCCAGGCAGTTCTCAGGACATTGTTCAACCTTGTCTCTCCTCTGTGCCTTAGCTTCCCCTGGTTGAAAAGGGACAGTCCTCCATGCCTATGCTGATGGCCTACCTGTCCCTGTCCCTAGCGGGCTGCCAAGGCAGGGTCTCCAGAGTGCTGTGAGGGCTCCTTGGAGAAAAGCTCCAAATCTGGAGTGGCAAGTTCTGAGACCAGCTGTGAATGCACCAAGTGGCCTCCTGGAGTGGGTAAGACGAGTTTCTTCCCGTGCCAGACCAAAAAGAATGGAAGAAAGCTACTTGGGGAAAAACTGAAATTAGAGGTGTGCTAGTAAATATTTAACAACTTAACTCTCTGGGATTGGGGGTGTGGAGGGCAGGGGCAAGCCCTGATTTGCAGCATTTGCCAATTTCCATGGTGTAAATGCTCCCACCATGGCCAATTTCAAGCTGTCAATGTGATGTCAGCCAATTTGCAAAATTTCTGAAAATTTAACAATTGGCTTTCACAGGCCAGAACAAGGCAGTTTCAGCCCACTGCTTAATAGCCACACCCTGCCCCTGGTCCACACCTGAGCCTACTCTTTAGGCTGTGCTGCCCAGTAACTTCCCCCAAAAAAACTGACTTCAAGTTATCCCCATCCTCCTGGCCCCCAAGCCCTGTGGACAGCTGCAGGTCCTCTCCCTTTGAGCTCCAGTTCTTGGGAAGTGGATGTCTCTGGCTAGAAAAAGAAACCTATTTGGGGATAAACACTCATTCTCCAAACCTGCAGGAAATGCAGAGTTTGCTGACTTGGCCCCCATGAGCTATATAAATTTGAGTCATCGTCCTCCTCAGACCAGCTCTGCTGTCTTCTTTCCATACTTCTGCCAGTCACAGCCTCTCAGCTGGAGCCTCTTGGGACACTGGCAAGTGACCGCTTTTGATTTACATTTTATTCTGAGCTTCCCTCCAGGGCCTTCCCCCGACACCTTTCCCCGAAGTCCTGCCTAGGAGGGGGACTTCATGCTCCTTCATCCCTCTTCATCCCAGGAGCTCAGCTAACAGAAGCCGCTTGTGGATTCCTTCAAGGACACAAGGAAACTCACTCCTAGTGGGCAGAGCAGAGCACACTGCTCCCCCTACATGTCACCCTCAGACGAGCTGTGCAGATGTAGCTATGCCTTGCTTTATGGCAGAAGTACATTCCGGAAATCTCGTGTTTAATAATAACAACCTCTCCTCCATCTGTGAAGCGCTCTAGAGTTTCCAAAGCACTTTTACATACTACACATCGTCAAATCCGAGCCTCACACCAGCGCTGTGTGGTGGGTGGTGATTATTAAAACACTCTCATGGTGTCTGAGCCTGTCAGAGTTGGAGAGGCTTCAGATATCATGTAACCCAGCCACCCAGCTGAAGCTCCCATCTTTTCCGTGGTGGCCCAGCTGGTCAGTCCAACTCTGCTTGGCCTCTGCAGTGGCAGGAAATTCACCTGGAAAGGGAGGCAGCCCATTCCAGCCTTAAAGAGTTGGGGGATTGAAAAGGTATTATTTAGGTTGTCTCCTTGTTATAGATCAAATGCATTGCTTGTAGTTTGGCCCTTCAAGTCATACAGAACTGATATAATCAAATCTCATTCGGTATTCAAAGGGGGCTCTCATGTTTCCCCTTCTCCCCTACCCCCCAAATCTTGCCTATATATCCCACGTTCCTTCAAATATTCCTCATACAACGAAGTACCGAACCCCTTTACCATCCTGGCCAACTCTGCTTTGAATGTACTTTCATGTACTTGTTTAATCAGAGTAGTGCAAGACCAGAAGTTTCTGCGTGCTGTGAGCAATGCCTCTGTTAATGCATCCTCAGCTAGGATTAGTTTAGGTTGGATTTTTTTTTTGACAGACACTTCTGATATATTGAGCCAGCTGTCAACTAAAACATGGCTACTAAGCCATGTCTCTCCTTCCCTGCACTTCAATATTGATTTTTCTTGGCCCAAATGTTAGAAGTGTTAAATTTTAACTTATTAGATGAAGAGTAATCTTATCAGATTTAGCCCCTTGCCAAAATCTGTAAAGATCTTTTGGATCCCAGTTTCACAGCATTCATAAATTTGTTGAGCATTTTTTTTAGACATTCTCTAAATCACTGATTAAAGTGCTGAATAAGAGGATAAGGAGGAAGTATGTGACACTCGTTTGGAAACCTGCCCCAAACTGACATTTATCCTTTAATTGTCATCCCTTGGGTGTAGTTTTCTAATCCATGCAATTGTCCACCAGGCTGCGTCTCTCCACATTTTCTGCCAGGCTGTCACGGGAAACACCTTGCTGAGGTCGCTTACACCGTGTTTTCCTGATCTGCCAGCTGAATGATCATGTCAGATCCACGAGCTGAGCTTTCTGACAGCAGCCTCTCATCTTTGTCACCCCAGTGCCCAGCACGGTGCCTGGTACATGGCAGGCACTCAAGAAATATCTGAAGAAATGATCAGTTGCATTAGTGAATGAAGGAATGAATCTGGCCCAGATAAGTGTGAAGATTACTGAGTTTTAGTTTTTTTCAGAATTCACTTTATTTCTCTATTTTGAAAATTGGAACAGCATTTGCTTCTACTTGCTTTCTTACAGCACCTCCTTAATACTCATGAATTCCAAAAGGTCACCAGTTTGCTTACTGATGAGAAAATAGGAGCTTAGGAAAGTTAAAGAATTTGCCCAAGGTCAAAGGCTAATAGGGGAAGACGGTAGGACTCAAGCAATTGTCTTCTGGCTTCCAGGCACCATGATGCTATGTCTAGCCTCTTACCCACTGAGATTGGAAAGGCTCCCCCAGATCAGCCAACAGTGGCAAGGGTATTTCTGCCTAATAAATGATGCAATCTAGGAAAGCAGGTACATTTCTTTTATAGTCTCAACCTCATTCACCACCCATCATTCATCTATTCATTGATTCAACAAATATTTATTGAACACCTACTAGTGCCAGGCTATTCTGGGCCCTAGGAACACAACTGTTACAATCACTCCATAGGCTTGCGTTTCAGCTGGCAGTGAAGAGAAAATCAATAAGCACATAAATATAGAATATGATCATGGTAAGGGCTATGAAGAAAAATAAAGCAAAAGGCAGAGGGGCTGTATGGTACTCCAAAGAGGTGGCATCTGAGCGGAGATCTAAATGAAGAGAAGATCTAAATGAAGACATGCAAATGTCTTGGGGATATATGCACCAGCAATGCTTGTATTCACGGAAGTATAATACTTTTTCTTCCAGAAAGCAGGGACCTAGATTCATATGATGAACTTTGCAACTATAAAATATCTGATTCTTTCAAGGCATGTTCATTCGTTTATTCACGCACTCATTTTCTCCACAAGTATTTTTATTAAGCATCAAACCTTTTTACTAAGTATGTGCTAGTTGGAAGCCGGCGATGAAGGAGTGATCAAGGCCTCAGAGGAGAAGACAGACAAGTACATGAAGCCCAACACCACATGTGGGGAGAGCTACCATCGTGCTACGGACAGGGCGATGTAAGAGAACAGTTGAGGCTTATCATCATTCACACTTTTAGAGATTTCTTTGACTGAAGGAAATAAAAAAGCATGAAACTCCATAATGATGGTTTAAAAAAAATTTAAACCATTGAACCATTTCTTTAAACAAAACCTTAGATAGAAAATCTAATAGATAATATTAAAAGGAGTTGCTCTGGTTGGTACAAAATTGCCAGCCTCGGGACACCTTCAAAAACATGTCACAGATTATGAAAACCCCTGCCCTAAATATTTGTTATGGCCAAGAACAAGAATCTGTTCATTGCCCACTAAAGCCTGCTTATCTTGAAGTGGCCAGGTAAACCAAATTTGGAGAGCCATTCAGTCATCAGTCAAAACCACTGGGACCATTGCCTGTGGCTTGCATTAAAGGGAATAAATAAACCTGTGTCCAAACAACAGCTGATTCAGCTCCTGTTTTCCTGCTTTTCAACGTCATCAAATCAACTGTATGATGGTCCAAACGACTCATAAGCACAATTTAAAGAGTTCATCCTATTGTTTTTTCTACTTCTGGGCAAGGGTTACCATATTTGCACTGAGTCATCTCTTTTCAGAGTGTGCTGGGCATCTCCTGGTTTTGGATGGCCTGAAATTGTTTTCTAGAACATGCTCATTTGAAGAAAGCCTGCTTTTCTTCCCACTGTAGCACACGTATGAATGGATGTTCATTGTGTGCTCACAGTTCTCTTGGCCACATGCTCTCCTCTGGGCACAGCACAGGCCAAGGCAGACCTCACACTACAGCCTGGAGACCAGCACTCTGGCCATGCTAACCCACCACCTCCCCTTTCTTCTCTCTGCAGATGACGGCAACCGCCCAGCCACCCTCCAAGGCCCAGGCTGTCCACATCTCTGCCCCCTCAGCTGCTGCCAGCACACCTGTACCCAGTGCCCCCATCGACCCCCAGGCCCAGCTGGAGGCTGACAAGCGAGCTGTGTACAGGTAGGAGACACTTCAGCTGTGTCTACAGCCCTCAACCAGCTTCAGGTCCAGCTCACCTGTGAGGGATGAGAATGCAGGCCAAAGGGTGGGCTCGACAGAGATGATGGCCAATAGCTATTCTCCCTCGGCCTCCTTCTCTCTCTAGTCAATCCAGAAACCCCTCAGCTGGCCACAGTGACTCTAGCTTTCTGGAAATGTCTAGGGAGGGATATGGAAGCCTAGGCAGCATCTTCCAAGAGCAGCACTTCCTATCTCAACCAGGGAGATGACCCTAATGGGTATCAGAAACCCTCCGCTCAGCCCAACAGGCAGCTGCCTCAGGACCCTCTCCTCGCCCTGTGCCCTGTTGTTGCTTTCCCTCCATCAAGTCCACCAGAGCACTGGACCTCTGACCGCACCCTCTAGGACTTGGCAGTCCACAAACTTTAGGAGGCATGAAAATCACAGGGAGAGCTTGTTAAAACACATGGTTCTGGGCTCTGTCCTCAAAGATGACAAATCAGTAAATCAAGCTATAGGAAGAGGGATATGCATTTTTTAAAGCATTCCAGGTGAATCTGATGCAGCTGGTTATTGGACCACACTTGGATTCATGGTAGTCTTTGTTTTTAAACAATAGGTATTGCGTGTGACTGTAGATTCTGGCACTTTTCCCCAAGAAGCGGAGTTTGCTGAGGGCAGGCAGCTTGTTTTGTCTTGTTCTGCATCTGCCCCATGCATCCAGGGCTGAGTCTTGAATGTTGCAGAGGGTGGGATGGGGCTCAGGGAAATGCCTGTCTCCTTGATGAACTCCCATTCTTATACATAGTTGGGGAGGAAGATGCTGTCATCTGAGAACAGGCCTGAATGAGGCTCCTACAGGGACTTTAGTTATCATTAACAACTAAGAAGAGGTGCCCAAGTCTGCACTCAGTATTGAGGCTGGACCCTTGCTCACATTCCCTTGTGGGAGCTTATATGTTCACATGCATCAGCAAGTGTGGCTCGCCTCTGGCTGGGCACACACTGCAGCAGGTGCGAATGCCAGTAACACGTGGAATGATTCACCCAAGACTAATGAATAGGAAGATTGATTTCTTTCTGAATCCTCCCCCACCACCCCAGTGAGAGTGCCTTTATGGTAATGGTGGTAATTAGGGCTGTTATTCTCATTCTCATCGGCATTATTTTTAGTTCCTCAGATAAGCCGAATGCCTTTAATAACAACAGTTGGGAGTCCAGAGCAGTGGCCTCTGATCAGGGATCCTGGCACTGGGGGCTTCCCAGGCCCAGCAGAGGGACAAAACACAGCACCTGTGCCCTGCCCTGTGAAACACACAGGCCAGGCCCAGCTGCCTGCTGGTGGAGAGCTCTGGCTTGGGCCCCAAAGAACTCCAGGACCTGGTCACAGTACCTGTCAGGGAGACTCTAAGAAAGGTCAAGCTAGCTACCCCAGTGTGGGATGGGCCTCCTTCCCTCCGCCCTTCCCTCTTTACAGTCTCTTATTGAATCCTTACTACTCCTATGTGAGGGCTGTGCTAGACTCCAGCGGAAGGAGGGTCAATGTATAGGCTCTTCCCTCCATCTCTCCAGGCACCGATAGATGTACAAACAAGAAACCAGAGCTACGTGGTCAGAGCAACAGGGAAGGCTTCACAGAGGAGGCAGTATTTGAGTTTGGTCCTAAAGGTTGAGTAAAAGACCCCACTAGGTGGAGAAATGGGGTAGGAGAGGACCTTCCAGGACCAGCCAGTGGCCAGAGAAGCTGGGAATGGGGAGATGAGACTGCACAGACACCGGTAATTAACCTGGGCGAGGTGCAGTGGGCTTGTGCTTTTGTGGGGAGCATAAGGAGGGAAGGGAGTAACGTGGCCTCTGAAAACTCCCCGACAGCCTGATGACATATGTTTGTCATACTCTATTTGGAGCATTGCTACTCAAAGTATGGCCTGTGGACTGGCAGCATCATATCACCTGGGAGCAGATGAGAAATGCAGGCTCTTAAGGCTCACTCAGGCCTAAGGACTCACAATCTGCATTTTCACAAGATCCGGGGGGATTCCTATGCATACTGAAGACTCACCGCGCAGCTGCTCAGACCCCTGGGTCAGGGGCCTGTAGTGAGCATAGATCATGGTCTAGAAAGACCCTCAGATGAGTGGTGTAACAAACAGTTTTTGGAAACCTAGGTTTGAGTCCCACCTCCACTGTGTCCTAGCTTCTCTGAGCTTTCATGTCCCAATGGAACCTAAGCAGCAGACTTGATAAGAATCAATGAGACAGCCCACGGAGGCACCTGGCCCCGCATCTGGCACCAAACAGAGGGTTTACTCGGTCCCACCAATGGGAACCATGGGTTCCAAAGCCCTTCTCACAATCCCAGGCTCGTACCCTACCCAGGCCAACCTGCAGGAGAGGTGGGTCACCGCCCCCATGGGAGCCACCACTTGGATGTCACTTGAAGAATGGCCTAGACCTTTCTGCAATTAACACTTCTTCCTACTCCCCTTCCCTCCTGGGCTTTATCTTCTCCCACCGGGCTGAACACCCGAAACCCTTGGTGTTTGCCCAAAGTATGTCTGCAGCTATCTGACCTGGAAGAGGGAATCCCAGGCAAATGCGGCTGCCCCAGCACCTCAGGACACCGAGCTGACAGCAGCACCATGCTGGCTTCCCATCTCTCCAGTCCTGCTCCTGCCTCCTGGCCTGGCAGCCCCAGGGTTGTCTCCTACAACCACACCTCACCCATTAGTACCAGCCGCCCTCTCTGCAGCCATTGCCCAGGGACGACCAGGGAGGGAGCTCAGCCTCCTGTAGGGTCGGGTAATTTTAATTAGATTTGCCTGCCTGGGGCAGCGTGGCTGCTCCAAAGCACATCAGGGAGTCGGCATTTCATGTCAATAAATGTAACCAGACCCTTTCCATTCAGATGAATGCCCCACACCGGCTTTTGGGAGCCCCCATTATGGCCCCTGCTAGAACCACAGATGAAGGAAGGGTGTGTGTGTGGCCCCTCCCTGCCTAGGATCCTGCTGGGTGGCAGAGGGGCAGTGTGACAAAGGGGAGGGAGCCTGCTAGTGCCCGGGAGGTTTTATTTGTGTATGAGGATGTGTTAATGAAATGTACTGGTTCCCTTCTGATGTGGAAACTGTGGGGTGGGGGACGGAGGGCAGCGTCTGTCTTTAATTGGATCATACCAGTGCATCATCTGGACTAATCAGCAAAGCAACCAGGGGCTCCAGCTCAGATTAATGATTTGAGTCTAATCCGAGCAGATCCCATGATTGGATGCACATCGAGGGTAATTGTGTTTGTGGCCCAGGAGCAGCACTGAGAGGGGGTCCAAAGAGGGGAGGCTGGTGGAGTGAGGGACCACAGGTTTGGACCCAGCTCAGTTCGCTCCTCCCCCAGCTCCCACCTCAACCCTGGGGTTTTCTCCCAAAGAAGTTCAAGCTTAGCTTGAACCACAACACTCACCCACCCATGCTGGTGATGGGTCCGATGTTAAGGGCTGCCTAAATCGAGGGATGAGGTTGCCAGCGGCGTGCAGAGGCAGGGCCAAGAGGGTGAGGTTAATCCAGCTTTCCCTCCCCCTCCTCCCCTCCAGTCTCCTGCGTTCCCCTTTGAAGTGAGTGGGTTCCCATGGAAACCATGGTGTCCTGAGGAATGGAAAAGGGGCAGGAGCTAGGCCTGGCCAGGTGCTGGTGGGGGAGGAGGTTGGCTTTGCGAAGACTGCTCTGCTAGGGTGTTGGCTCGCTTCCCTAAGGCTGAAAACCTCTCTGGGAACCAGGGACTCAGAGGTGCTAAAGTTGTTGCCCATTATTGATAAGGAAAAGCTGGGCTGGAGGCATGAGCAGTGAGAAGACAGTGAGGGCAGTGGTGCTTTGCCTTTCCATTAAGAACCCAGAGAGCGGAGCTGTGGGTCAGGGATAGAGGGTGAGGTAGCTTGCGGACCCTGCCTGTCTCCTTTGCAGCATTACTCACAATTGAATTAACTGTGTTAGCATTTGTGTCAACTTTATTTCTGCTTCCCCCGCTATACTGTGAACTCCAGAGGACAGGGTCTGCGTCTGTCTTGCTCATTGCTTTATCCCCAGCACCTTACATGATACCTTAGAGTCAGCAGCTTAGACGAAGTAGCTACTGCATCAAAGCTTGTTGGATGGCTTCATTAAATAGGTTAGGGAGCACCCCATAAATATACCATAGTTCTAGGTTGATGTGCTGCCAAATGTCTCTTGAGGTGGAGAAGGGGAGCAGCTCCGATTCGTAGCATTTGCTGATCCCCGTAATGTAAATACTCATACCATGGCCCATCCCAAACCGCCCACCTGATACCACCGAGCAGTAGGGAAGACATGAGCAGGGTGGGCTCTCGCTGGCCTCAAAGCCCAAACACCTAGGGAGCCAGGTTCCAGGCACACAGTCTCTAGATTTACACGTGTAAGCCCATCTTACAGGCCAGTTCTTTAGAATGGTGTTACTGATACTTTTAGCTGCAATCCTACATTCTTGGTCCTCACTGTCCTATCTGGTCCACTCTTGGGTTCTAAATTTGAAATGTTCTCTCTTAATCAATGAACTCTTGAAACAGCACCTGGTGTGGATAGGTGTTTTATAAGTGTCTGCAGTGATGATTTTCCACCTGAATGCCAAAGCAGTCTGTCTCTTTCCATCTGCTTCAGCAGAGCCCCACCTTCACTCCAAACTTCTCCATCTTTTCCAAATGGCTTCCAAGCCTTTCCTGGTCTATCAGCGAATGATCTCCTTCCTCGCAGCTCCAGAAACCCTGCCTCAAACCATTCTTCTGCCTCCTCTTTAGTTTCTTAGCTCTGAGAATCTTGCACTTTCCACACCATGTGTCTAGTTCGTTCTGTCAGTCTCATCTCCCACACAGCACAAGCTCAGAACTTCTAAAAGCAATGTGAGCCCTGTTTATAATGCACTTGTTTCTGTCTCATGCAGACTGGATGGCAGAATCCACACTTGTGTGGGGAAGGAACAGAGCAGGACAGTGGGCAGTATTCAGATCACTCCCTTGAGACTATCCTAAAGGTCACGGAAGTTTCCGGCATGATCCTGACAGCCCTATAGCTAGAGGTGCAAATGCAGCCATGGCCCCGTGTTGGGCAGTGGGAAATAGAATCATGCTCTAGAAATAGACTTGGTGAGAACTAGCTTTGTCACCATGGGCTAGCTCATCTCTCTGGGCTCTGTTTTCTCAACTCTCAAAAAGAAAAATGATAATAGCTAGAATACAATAAGATAATAAATGGCCTACAGATCAGTGTTTGGTAGACTGGGGTATTTTAAACAGAGGAGCCAGCATATGTTGCTTTGGCCCATTCAGGATGTGAAGTCTGGTACATTCGCGGGGGGCAGGATCAGGGTTATGAGCACAGCCTGGTTCACACTCTGGCTCCATCACTGGACACTAAAACTTTCTGTGCCTCAGTTTCCTCATCTGTAAAATGGGGCTAAAAATAGTACCATCTCCTCATCTAGATTGTCATGAGGTTTAAATGAGATAACGCAGGTAATGTGTTTGGTAAAGAACCTGGCAGGTGGTCCACATTCTGTGGGTGTCAGCCGCTGTTGGATGTATTGGTGTCAGGCAGGAGCTTGTGAGCCAGGAGGTAAATGCTGAGAGGTGGCACAGCAAGAGGCAGGGCTGCCAAAGGTTTCCAGTCAAGTGGTCTTCACTCTACAATTCAATTAATTATTAACTGAGCTCCAGCATGGGTAAGGCATTGTGGTAAATCCGGAAAGGGGTCCTGTGCAGGGACAGAGGGAAAGATAGGCGTAGAAAGTAGCTGTGACATAAACTTGGCACCCAGCGTGGGCTAAAAAAATATTTGTGGATTTGACCACAGAGCTTCAGGCCCACAGTGTAGCGTGGGAGAGTTGCACTGCTTTTCCCAAGGGAGGTAAGCTCCGAGAGAATGACAGCCACGCTACCAATCCTGGGGCTGGGCTGATGGATGGGGTGGGAGGAATCTCTCCAGGTTTGAGGCTACACAGATAGGCTGGGTCCTGTGTGACTGTCGTCTGTAGCAGCTGCCTGGTCAGGACCCTGGGAACTGGCATTTCCTAATGAAGTGTCTTTGAGAGAACTCTTCCACCCTGTGACCAAAGAGTGTCCTGGCTCCAGTGAAGCTGACCCTGGGGCTTAACCCTCTGCCTTCCCTGGCATTGGGCTTGGTCATTCCTGGAATGTGCTGGGTGAGGTGGCCTGAGAATGGTGTGGGAGACATGCAGCCATTCCAAGCAGAGAAGTTAGGACCGGATGCTTTGTGCCAGGGCCTCTGGACTACTAGGTGCTGTGGGCAGATGTTCCAGGCTGTGTCCTTGGCTGGGCTTTGTGGGATGGGGGTTCTAGCAGATAGTCCCTGCTTTTTGAAGCAGCTGGGTTCACTGGCACCTGAGGTAACATCTCAGCTGCTGACTATAGTCAGGGGGGTGATCCTGCTGGAGCCATAATCTGAAAAGTGAAACCATGCTCAGATTTCCTCTGTACCAGGCAAAGCCCATTCCCTGCCCTTTCTACGGCATCATAAGGCCTCCCGTGCCAAGCCCAGCCTTACAACTGCTGCTGACAGGCCCAGAGGCTGCAGCTGTCTTGCTCAGGGAGCAGGTGTGCTCAGGAGTGTGGGTCCTGCTGCTCCCGCGGCTCACCGGCCTGGTCTAGGTAGAGCTCCATTATCCAGGGTCCCCACCAAGACAAGAGATCCAGGAGTCCTGACATCTGATGAATTTATCCTCACAAGGTTATATTAGGATTCAGTGAGATAACCAATGCTAACAGCTGGCAGTGCTTGGCACACAGAAGGCTCTTGGTGAATGGTAGCTACATTCATGAAGAAGGACTACACTGGGTCTGTCCCCCTTACAAGAAGGAAGACAACCAGCAATTGGGCCTCCTGCTAGTGCAAATGACGTGGGGTGCGGTGGGGTGGGAGGAGAACAGAAAGCTGGGGCCATGAAGGTTCATATGGCCAGTGGCTTCTCACCGGGCCTGAGCTAAGCCAGCTTGCCCATCTTTTAACCATAGTGCCACTTTCTGCTTTTCCCGGGCACTGATCCATTTCATGGTTGAGTGGAAGGAACCTGAACTGAAAATTTAGTTTGCATTCTGACTCTACCATCAGGCAAATCATTTAACTTCTTTAGATAAGCTTTCCTACCCCACAGGGTAGGCATCAAACGAGGAAAGGAGAGATCTGCAGAACTGTTAAGGCCTCTCCAAACACACACAAGTATTATTACAACAGGAGGTTCTTTCGGAAACTCACCGGATAAAGCAGAGATTCTCTCATACAGCAACAGTCTCGTGGCTCCCAGGGTAATCCTGGAAGCTCAGTTCTTGGACCCCAGGATGTGTATGACTCAAGAATCGTAGAGAAAAGGGGGAAGGCAGATGAAGTGAGTCCAGTCACTGCTCACAAGTAGTACATGGGAGAGAGGGGCGAGCACACGATTTGGAGTTTGAATACCCGGATTTTAAATCTCAACTCAGTTACTGCATAGCCTGATGCAATCATTTAACCACACAGCACATCCGTTTGCTAATGACTGAAATGGAAATGAGAAGCCCGTTGGGGTACCAGAATGTAATAAGTACATATAAGAGCACTTTACAAAGTGCCACCAAGCATGTGTGGGTGCGTGTTTAGTCCTTGACTGTGACCAAGACAACATGGTTAGGGCTCACCTCCTCACAGCATCTCTTCCCCTTGAAGTTCTTTCTCTAGGGGGACTGGCTGAATTTCTGGCGACTTGGATGGAATCTCTGACCGCCTTTCACTAGCTGCCTAATTTCAGGAAAGACACTTGTCTTTTCTCTTTTGTTTATAACTTTTATTTTAGGTTCGGGGTGCAGGTGCAGGTTTGTTATATAGGTAAACTCGTGTCACGGGGGCTGTTGCACTTCTCTTTTCACTGCCAGAGTCACCTCGCCTTGTTCTGAAGGGGCTGGACGTGACATCCCCACCAGGTCTCATGTATCAGGCTCTTTGTATTTTTGCCCTCGCAGAGCAGTTTTAACTTTCACTGTGTTGAGATTTCACATAGATGTGTTTAATGTGCCGGGAGGAGTGTGTGCATGCCTGTGTCTGAAGGGAGGAGGGCTGAGCAGACTTCGACCTGCCCTGGGCCCCACACTTGCTGGGAATGGACCTGTCCACCCACCTGGGGGAGGAGAGCTGGGCTGGAGCCCAGGAGCCCTGACAGATGCAGCTCCAATTTAGCAACTCAAAGAAGTCCTCTCCAAGGCAACCCAGGCGAACACACCGCCCACTGGGCAGGACTAAAAATACACCCGCATGGTTTCAACGTCACACCTGAAGTAAAAATACATCCAACCAGGGGCCGCTGGCTCGCTCCCACCCCCCTCTGTTCTCTCCATCTGGTGCCTTCAAGGGGAGGAGAAGCAGAGGGCTGGACAAGCACCTTCCTCCCTTCTCCCTCCCCTCCCTCTAAGACCTCACCACCCTCTCCGCAGGCAGCCCCCAGCAGAGCCCCAAAGAAGGCAGGTCCTTTCGTAGCAACTGTGGCTAGAAGCTGCCAGATGGCAAAATCTGTTCCAAGTCCCCCTAGTATGGATGGATTCTGAGCCTGAAAGAACTTGAGGATTGTATCTCAGAACCTTCATTCCAATAGTCATTGCTTACTCCACTCATTCATTCACTCATTCCCATTCACTGATTCGTCAAAATGTATTGATCCTCTGCTGTGTGCCATACACTGTGCCTAACCCTTGGGAGTTCAGAGAGAGAGAAAATGTGGTCAACAACTGGAGGAGCCCACCATGCCGTGAGGAAGACAGACCTGTGCTCAAACGACTGTGCTTAGTAGAGTTTAAGAAGTGTCATAAAATAAATAAAAATAAATTTCTATTGGCAGTCCTTTTTCGGTTAAAAGAAAATGAGGTTCGAAGTTCTGATAAATTGTAAGATGTCTCTCCCCCTCCTCTTTCTGGGCCTCTATTTGAATTGGCATGTGGGTTTGTTTTCCCAGCCAAATGAGTCAGTGGAGATGGGAATATAAATTTATTGGAGTGGATGGTGTCAGTGTTGCCCTGAATTTAAAAAGTGCCCACGCACCATTCCAGGGAAATGGAGCATTAATTGATAGTTTACTAAGTGCCAGACACTCTCTGTGTTTCTTCATTTAATTCTTACAGGAACCTGCATGGGAAGTGTTATCCTTGATGAAAGAGGACACTGAGGCTCCAAAAATTCAGGAACTTACCCAAAGTGTAGCTTATTTCAGACCACCCAGCTTCCCATCCTAAATTGTGAGTGAGGTCAAGGAAAGAACCCCTAGCATTTGCTGTGAGGGCTCAGAGGAGGCAATGGTTTCTCTTGCAGGAGAGACCCATGAGGGGAGCCTGCACAGAAGGCATGTTGGCCTGGATGCTGAGGTCGTTGGAGGGGACATGAAGAGACACAGGAGCAGGGAATTCAGGTGGAAGGAGCAGCGGGAAGAAAGTCATGGGCACACGAAAGCAAAGGGCAAAGATGGGCATAGGAAGGCACAGAAGTTTGCTTTCCACAGGCTGCTGAAGGAGAGTAGTGACCATTCCAGGGACCAGGGTGTGCCTGCCCTCTCCTTCCAGCCACCACCTTTCTCTGCTGAGTCCGTCTACAGGGGTGTCCAATCTTTTGGCTTCCTTGAGCCACATTGGAAGAAGAATTGTCTTGAGCCACACATAAAATATACCAATACTAACAATAGCTGATGAGCAAAAACAAACAAACAAAACAACAAAACAACAACAACAACAAAGCAAAAGAAAAAATCTCATAATGTTTTAAGAAAGCACGAATTTGCATTGGGCCACATTTAAAGCCGTTCTAGGCTCCATGCCACCCATGGGCCATGGGCTGAACAAGCTTGGTCTAGGAGAGATACTGAAAAGAGGCTGAGGCCACATGATGAAGAGCCTGGAGCGCCCATCTGCGAGCACTGGCTTCATTTCACCGGCATCCAGGAGAAAATTTACTGCACTTCCCTGAAAGGGCACTCGTTGTGGGCCTTCTGCAGTGAACAGATGCCGCAGGAAGGGGTTAAGGGTCTGTTTGGGAAAGTGGTTTCTAGGATATTCTCTGGTTCTGAGATCCCAGTGGTCTCTGGCCTGGGCACTAAGAAATAAAGGCTCAAAACGCCAGTCCTCAGGCAGAGTTTCTGGAAAGGCGAGCTTTTGGCAACTTGACAGCCACTGTGTGTCGGTAGGGCGTAGGTTGGTAGCCGGAACGCCACCGATCCCTGCGTGCCCCACCTCACCCCACCCCACCAGCCAACAGCCTTGCGTCCTCTGAGCAGTGGGACCCTGGCCAGGCCTCTGGTCCTGCTGGCCCAAGCCTGAAGATGTCCACCAAAAAATCTTGTTCTCCCATGCATTCCACCTCTGGATCATCCATCCTTGGCCCAACGGGAAGAGACAGAGGCTCTGTGCCCCCTGTCCTCATTGGAAGAAGCAGTGGGGGTTCAGGGATGGGGTGGGCACTGACCCTGGGCTTCCCTCTTCCCACCTCCAAGAGGGTGAGAATGGCTGTAAGGAAGGTGCAGAGGGAGCCGGGGGGCTCCAAGGTCAGTCACAGGAAAGGAGGTGGATGGCCCAGGCAGGCAGCCACACACTTGGCTGGACCCATAATTGAGGTCTGCAGTCCTGGCCAAGGTCACAAGGGAATGGACGGCTGAGAGGCTTAGAAGGGACAGAGTGGCATGACTGTGAATCACAAAGTTTATCACCCAGAAAGAGAACTCAGCATTCACATCTCCCCTTGCCGGTGACCACCCTCGCCCCCGCTCATGGCTGGTGCGGTTTCTGTCTGCATATCCGCTCTCTGGCTCCCTTGTGTTTTGCATCTTCGCCTCTCTGAAGCTCTGTATTTTTGCATTCTTTCTAACTTCTTTTCTGTCTCTGCTTCTGTTTCCACTCCTCCCCTAAGAAGGAAGAAATGTTTTATTTTTTTAAAAAACCCAGGTGGTCCAAAAAGAAAGAGAAATGAAAAAGGACCCAATTACCTTTTTTTTTCCTTTTTCTTTTCTTTTTTTCTTTCTTTTTTTTTTTTTTTTTTTTTTTTTTGAGACAGTGTCTCAATCTTTCGCCCAGGCTGGAGTTCAGTGACGCGATCTTGGCTCACTGCGACCTCCACCTCCTGGGTTCAAGCAATTCTCCTGCTCAGCCTCCCGAGTAGCTGGGATTAAAGGCACATGCCACCATGCCTGGCTAATTTTTTGTATTTTTAGTAGAGACAGGGTTTCACCATGTTGGCCAGGCTGGTCTCAAAATCATGACATAAGGTAATCCACCCGCCTCAGCCTCCCAAAGCGCTGGGATTACAGGCGTGAGCCACCACGCCCAGCCAAGGACCCAGCCATCTTTTTTGTAGTCCTTTTAATAAAAAGAAATTAGCCACAGCCACATAGGGAAACTTTAAGTTATATATGAACATAAGAGTTACCAAGGAAGTTGCGGGGTCCATTCCTGAAGGCCTTTAAAAATGTTAGGGCAATCTATCAGCCCAATTTATGTTAAGAATTTCTGTCTTGAGGTGGGGAGGAATACATGGGCTTTGTTGAATCTTGCCTGCCCCATGATGCTCTCCGAAGCTTTGGTGTTGATTGAGGGGTCTCAGCCTCTCTGTTGCTAAGAGAGAGGGTGGTGCTAACCTCTGCACAGGGCTGCAGCCAACATACTGCCCTGTCTCTAATCGCCTCTCCCGGGGACAGCTGCACACACCTTGTCCTCAAACTGGGCATTCCAGACCAGCAAATTTGGGTGATGTAAAAAACACGAAGGCAGAAATGTCAGAAGTAATTAAACCAAACGATGGCTTAAACCCCTGTAGAAATCAACACATCCGGTTTAATCACCTTCTTAAGCTAGCACAAGACTGCAATTCTGTGGAGAGGGGTTCTTTCTTTCTTTGGATCGTTAACAAGAACTGCATATCTTGAGTTTGATTTTAGTTCAGATGCTCCTGGGGAGAGGCGATGGGGGTAGGGGGTGGGGGGTGGGATGGGGGACTCAGAAAAGAGAAAAGAAATAATAAAATGTTATTCGCGATCATCTCTTCTTCCCCTCTCCCTGAGCTGAGCTGCGTCTCCCTCCTGCCTGCCTCTGTCCGCACTCCTGGTGAAGGCGCCCGCCCTCCCAGCACCCAGGCGGAGGCGCAGTGCTGAATGTGCTAAATTAGGCCATTAGAGAAATTCATTTCTCTTTATTAGTCTGTGTCAAATCCTTTTTATTAGTGGCTGGAAACGACCTCTCTTCTGCAGTAAAATGTCATGCCAGTTCACTCCTTTTATTTGTTCTGCACTGACGAGGCTCAAACTCTCACTGAATTAGTGCAGAGAGATTTATTTCCTCCAAATTTTGAACGGCTTAAGAGAGATTGGGGTGGAGGGGGCGGTCGGGAGGGAGGTGACATGGGGGGAGAAGAGCGAAGAAGGGGTCTGGGAGGGAGAAGGTGAGCTCTTATGGAGGTCACATGTCCTCAGCTCTTTGGATATAAAGTCTAACGACCATTCCTCATATCCCACTCATCGTCATCGACACTCGGCACTGGAGACCAAGTGTCCACATCTCTGCTTCTAGCCCATGGAGGATATGGACCCACAGTGGAAGATATCTGGACAACGGGAAGAAGCACTCCTGAAAAACCATTTTGTAGTGGGACACACTGAGGCTCAGGGAAGGCCAAAGTCTCTCCTCTAACTGGGAATCCTTTTCCCCACCCATCCCTGGCTCACACAGGGCCATTTGTATTGCAGGGGGCTTTGATGGCAGCTCTCATGGGCCCTGCCCTCAGGGTGGACCCCCAAGCCTAGAGCTGAGACTGCTGGGAAGAACTTTTCCAAAGTGGCTGCCAGCCTCCTCTCATGCTTTAGGGGGTGATGTTGGAGGGTAGCTTAGAAAATATAGGTCAGCCTTTAGGCTGGTACAGGCTGGGCACCTGGGGAAGGGGAGGTGACTCTCCCATAACCGTGTTGGGAACAGCTCGCGAGAAGCCCAGGACCATGCTGCAGCCACAAAACCCATGGAGTCGCTGGGAAACTGAGCCTGTCTCTCAGTGGGCAGTGCAGTGTCTCAGGGACCCCCGGGCATAAGGTAGAAGGTAGTGTCTGTGTTTATCAAGTGAGCCAGGTGGATGGAGCATGGGAGCCACAGGCGCCCCACTGACCATGACCATGGATCACAGGAAAAGCTGTGGGTGATCTCAGATGCCATCTGAGCTCTGAGAGAGCAACAGGGCTCTGGGATGGGGTGGGAGGAGCCAGACGCTGGAGCCTGGGGAGGCTGGGATAGGAGAAGAGAGGATCGGGGGGCTGACAGTACTGCTCTCTGCTCTCCAACCCTGACTGCTCAGTCCTCAGGTTGCAGAGCAGCTGGAGAGAGGGTGCCAGGCCAGTACCTGTGAAGTCTGCCCTATGCTCCATGGACTCTTAGTTAACTTGGAGGGAAGGATGGGCAGCATGTTCCTTTCTTCTGAGACAGCAGGAGCCACAGAAGACACCCCCAGATATGTCCCCACATCCATACACACAGCCATTCTGGGGAGATCTGACACCTGGAAGTGAAGGAGGTTTAGAAGACCCTGGCTGTGGTTCTGCAGAGGAGGTGCATGTTCCCTGCCGTATGTGACAATACCTCCCACCCCATCCCTGCAAGCCCAGCTCTGTCACGAGGCACCTCATGATCTGACTCCTGCTGCCTTTTCAACTTCATCTCCCTCCACTCCCCACCTGCCTACCTGGCTCTAGCCACACTCGGCTACATTTTGTTCCAGAAACATGCAAGCTCATTCCTGTCTCAAATGCCTTGCTTTTTCTCCTGCTGGAACGCCAATCCCTTAGCTCTTTGCGTGACTACGTCTCATCATCCAAGGCTTAACTTAAATGTCACCTCCGCAGAGAGGCCCTCCCTGACCACTCTAAGAAAAGCTGCTCCTCCCTGCAGAAGCAAGGACAGAAGCAGAGGAGATCACCCTCCTCTCCCTACCCAAAGCCTAGTGCTAGTAGCTGGGGGACACAGTCGTGGCAGATCTCTCATCCTTACCCCACATGCCACTCCCACTGTGTAAATAGAACACACCATCCCTGTACACATACACACATATTGCATACAAACAGCACAGAGAACGTGCACACTGTGCTCACAGCACACAAAATCAGCACCCCAGTTACATACACTACCCATCTGTGCATATATACAGCATTAGCACAACACTGTGTGTGCACACAGTGAAAACACACAGGACCCCACACAACACTTGTTCTCATTGACAACCTGCATACAACCTTGGTGCACACACATGCATATGCACGTGCACACACACACACGCACACACACACTTTGTCCCCTCCCTCCAACTAACCAGTGAGAAAAGAATGTGCGGTGACCGCAGCTGCCATGGGGTTGGGGCGGGGGCTGCACCCCCACCACCTGGCACGATGCTGCGGATTATTAGTTCCTGGTAATTTAGTGCCCTTGTACAGAGTCGATTTGTGCCTTTCATTCCTAATTGATCTAGTGGCTGTTTAAATGGCAGCAGGCATCTGTTGAGAGTAGAGAGGTTCATAAGGCGCAATAATTCATAACACCGTCTGGAATTTGCCTTTCATGTCCCTCAGCTAAACCACTGCAGGGCTCTGCTTAAATTACAGCCACTGAGGCTTTCTTTGGTATTCCACTCAGGGCCAGGAGAATCTTGCATTAAACTGGGATCAGGTTAGATTAGACTATAATATGCTGCAGTATTAGTGGCTGCAAATGAAGACTTATACTGGAGTTTAACCCCTTCACCTGGTTTTCTCTTTGTCTTCAGCCGAATGGCTAAGCTAACCCATTGTTTTCCCTACCAGCTTCCTGGTAGATCTTTCCCAATGGATCTTCTGGCAATTTGGAGCAGCAAATAGGCCACCCTTAAATACTGACCCTTTTTTTCTGCAGACTGCACACCCAGTCTGCAGCCCTGGGGCCCAGCAGTTTAGGCATCAGCTTCCAAAGCGAGGGTTGGGGAGAGAGTGTGCAGGCACAGGCTCTGCCAAGCCCAGCAGCTCCTCTGGAGCAGGAATCTCTCTTTTCCTCCCCCACTACCCCTGAGTCTGAGTAGAAAGACCCATAAAATGCGAGTGTGAGTGTAGATGTGGGTACGCACTTACTGTCTTTTTGTCCAAAATTGTTAAAATTCCAAGATGGATAGGCTCCTAGGGGTTCCCCCACCCACGTACAAATACCATATAAGCTAGATATTCAGTCCTTCTCTGTGTGCTCGGTCACGGTGTGCTGCAGGGGAGACCATGGTCTGTTTGCCTTACTTACTGTGTTCTCGGTAGGACGCGGTGGCTCACACCTGTAATCTCAGCACTTTGGGAGGCCAAGGCAGGCAGATCACTTGAGGTCAGAAGTTTAGACCAGCCTGGCTAAAGTGGTGAAATCCCCTCTCTGCTAAAAAAAAAAAAAAAAAAAAAATGATTTGGGCATGATGGCGGGCACCTGTAATCCCAGCTACTTGGGAGGCTGAGGCAGGAGAATCACTTGAACCCTGGAGGCAGAGGTTGCAGTGAGCCAAGATCATGCCACTGCACTCCGGCCTGGATGACAGAGCAAGACTCTGTCAAAAAAAAAAAAAAAATGGCTTACTGTTTCAGTATGGTAGCCACTAGCCACATGTAACCTCTTAAATTTAAAGTAACTAAAATTAAGTAAAATTAAA
Organism: Nomascus leucogenys; assembly: GCF_006542625.1. Lineage (NCBI taxonomy): Eukaryota > Metazoa > Chordata > Mammalia > Primates > Hylobatidae > Nomascus > Nomascus leucogenys. The sequence goes on along the minus strand of NC_044395.1, from coordinate 9,652,479 downwards.
ATTTCAGAGTCCTAGTTACAGTAGCCATATTTCAAGTATCCATTTGCCTCCTGGGGTTAGTGGCTACCATATGGGGCAGTGGAGATTGCAGAATATTCCCACCATTGCAGAAAGTTCTGTTGCACAGCGCTGGCTAGACCATCCCCTTGGGCAGAGGCATGGGGGCCAGGGCCAGGTCCAACACACATTCCTCCTCCTTGCCCAGCAAATGGGACTACCTCAAAAAAAAAAAAAAAAAAAAAAAAAAAAAAAAAAACCTACATTGCATAGTCCCAGGAGTCTGGGGAGACAGACCAGAGAGGGATGTGCAGATGCATTTTTGGAACTGCAGTGGAAGGGAATGGGACTCTCTGGAGTCCAGCGTCAACAACCCGTGCACTCACATGCACACATACTGTGGAAATAAAGGTGCTGTGGACTTATACATGCAAATACGCCTATACACATATAACATATATATTTACCAAATACTTTTTGAGATCCACATACATCTAACTAGATTTTGGACATACAGTGATAAATAAAGTGAGCTAGATTCCTGCCCTCACGTAACTCACAGTCTAGTGAGGAAGGCAGACAATAAAACAAACAACTCAGGGACTATCAGTGTAGGTTTGGCGGTGAGGGAATGGGGGTCAGGAGTCAGAAAAGCTTTCAAGAGTTGCTGATCTCCAAGATAAAATCCACAGAGCCAGGCCGGGTGCGGTGGCTCACGCCTGTAATCCCAGCACTTTGGGAGGCCAAGACAGGCGGATCATGAGGTCAGCAGATCGAGACCATCCTGGCTAACATGGTGAAACCCCGTCTCTACTAAAAATACAAAAATTAGCCGGGCCTGGTGGTGGGCACCTGTAGTCCTAGCTACTTGGGAGGCTGAGACAGAAGAATGGCATGAACACAGGGAGGTGGAGCTTGCAGTGAGCCGAGTTCGCGCCACTGCACCCCAGCCTGGGCGACAGAGCAAGACTCCGTCTCAAGAAAAAAAAAAAAAAGATCCATAGAGCCATTTAGGTAAACACTTTGGCTCACATCTAGATGTCATAGAACCCCCCACCCCGACCACCACACACACCCTCTTCACTCATTGATTCCTGCATTCACCAAATATGTATTAAGTGTCTGCTATGAGCATGCATGCCAAGGTCTTAGGGATATCAAGATCACTAAGTCAGGTAGAGTCTTGGAGGAAAACAGTGAGCAAATGATTTGCATCACGTAGTGATCTAAATAATCATTGCATCATTGTGTGATGACCTAACACACTGAGTCTACCAAGACTCAGGACAGGTGGAGACATCTGCCCACCATGTGTGGATGAGTCTTCAGGCTCACATATGTCTCCTGCATGCACTTGCAAGCACACAAGTGTTTGTGCACATCTGTCACCCTTAGCTGGCTCCAGAAAGCCAAGAATGGATCTATGACCTACCACGAATGTTCACATCCAGGACTTCTCTGGACACTCCCCACATTAGCCTTTCTAGGTTGACTCTCAGCCAGAAATGGACACCTACTTCTTGGAAGGTTTATAATCCATCATCCCTCCCCAAATATTCATGCAGTTTATCTGACCAAAGAGAAAAGGTAGGCGACCAGTGGGTAGGGACAGGAGCCTCTTAAGCCCACAAGCTGGAAGAGTGGACCCTCCTTGCTAAGGCACAAAGTGCTGCCATCTAGATTGACCATAGGGACTGGGGATGTTATCAAGGAGTGGGACCTTGGGAGAAGTGACGGGAACGTGGGCAGGGGAGCCTGGTAGCTTCTGAGCACAGGTAGCTGCACGGTCTCTGTGTGTGCGCATGTGTGAGCTCTTGATGTCCCCGCAGGCACCCTCTTTTCCCGCTCCTGACGCTGCTGTTTGAGAAATGTGAACAGGCCACCCAGGGCTCTGAGTGCATCACCTCCGCCAGCTTTGATGTGGACATCGAGAACTTTGTCCACCAGCAGGAACAGGAGCACAAACCCTTCTTCAGCGATGACCCAGAACTGGACAATCTGGTAAAGACCCTCCACCCTCTACCCTGGCTAGAGTCTTCCTACCCTCTGACCCCCTTCAAAATGCCCTAGAAATGATCCTTTAATTTACCAACAAAAGGTTTTGAGTGCCCACCATGAGTCATGCACTAGATGCACCAGTCTTGCAGCCAAGAACCATTTCTAAGTGCCTTAAGCCAAGAGTTCCATGCACAGGCTTTGCTGCCAAAGTTCTGCCCATCTATGCTGAGGGTGACACTAGCATCTTAGCACCCACCCTTTTACAGTGCAGACAGGAGGAAAGAAGGGTTGTAGCAGCCAGAACATCTGGGGTAGCTGTTCTGAGTCCTGGAGTCCTGGCATGTTAGCAAATCTGTCTTGGGCTGTCCAGAGAGGAGCTAATAGTTGATGTGCTACTGTATGGAGGATGAAGGTAACTGATGTTGGAGCACATTAATCGAGAGAAAGACCTGACATCGATGTGCTGAGGAGACCAGTGGAGGACCCGTTCATTCTGGGGACAGGGTAGATCAGGTTCCCAAACCTAATTTGTCAACTAGAGCATAACTACAGTTTTATAAAAATACATATTTCTAGGCCACACCACCTCGGAATTGTGATTCAGTGAGTTTGGTGGGAGCCTGTGAATCTACATTTTAAAAAGTTTCCTGGGCAGTTGCAATTGTCATTAGGTTTGGTAACCACTGAGTTGGATGACATCTGAATTCTTGTGTAGTTCTGGGAATTCTGCGGAGAGAGCAGTAGAGAGGTTGCTCTGTTTGTCCATTACTCTAACTAGTCATCTTGGAATTATTAACCACAATTATTTATTTTTGTGGGTGGATTACCCAGGTTATGCACAGTGAATTTGGAAACTCTGGAAAACTCTCCCCCACAAATTGATTAATGATAGTGCTATCCTCTTGCATTAGAGTTTAACTGGTACCTACTTCCAAAAGGGAAACAGAATTAGAAAAGAAAAGGTGGTTCCAGAAAGGAAGAAAAAGAACACACACACACACACACACACACACATACGCGTGCACGCGCACACACACACACACACACACACACGCTGCATCTGCAGAACAGGTGTAACTGGTTTTGGTATTCTGTGCTGTGAATTATCCACACCACTGCTTCTCTCAAGAGCTGAATATGTGACTGTATGGAGTCCAGAAGAGCTGCCAGGAGAGCCTACCCTGGCCTGAAGCTTTGTGAAGTGTCATGATGGGTGGAGTGTTTGAAGAGCAGAGGAGGCCCTGCCAGAGGATAAGGGCTCGCTTGCTGTCGGGAGGGTCAGTGAAGGCATCTGAGAGCCACAAAGCCACCTTTTCTCATCCTGGGGCATCCCTTTCCCTGCCTCGGATTGGCAGCCCCCTTCCCGGGAGGTGGGCCATTGTCTCTCAGGTCCCACGGGAAAGCTGCCCTGTGCAGGTGCTCCAGTTGCAGGCTGGTTTTGCGCTGCCCTGTGCTCTGGCTGATCAGAACCATAGACTGCAGTTGGGGAGCAGATCCTCACAACCTAGACCCATGGCAGCCAGGGGGCCAGGAGATGCCGCAGCCATTTCTGTAGGAGCTGGGATGGACCTGGGGGGCAGGGCCCACTCCCTTCATTTGGCTCAAAAAGAAACTGAGGCCTAAGTTGGTAAGAAAATATCGAAAAGTAAACTGGGTAGCTAATGTGAAACAACTGATACCTTCTTAAGAGGGAGGAGTTCTGGGGGAACAAATTTCTCATGTCCTACCCATCACCACCTGCCAGGTGAGCTCTGGAAGACCCACCAAGAACAGCCTCCCATCCTAGCTCAGCCTGGAAAACGCCCAGGTGGCCACCTCCATGCTCTCTCCTGGCCAACATGATGTAGGTTCCCCAGGGTTCTGTTCACTCAAAGAATCATATTTAGAATCAATCCAACAGAACTTGGTTGTGTGTTTGCCACATGCCAGGCCTGACCCAGGGACGTGGATGCTGTGGAAGCTGCCCTGGTGGCCCCACACTGCCAGCGTTCCCTGGTCTTCCATCTCAGGCACTGGGCTGGGAGTGTACAGCCATTGGAGCAATCCTTGGACATTCCATCTACTTGGGTGCACCTGATTTCTCTAGTTGAGTTAGCCATGGTCAATGACTGGTTGATTGACTGGCTGATGATGTAAATGGAGATATTTGAAAGAGCGCTATCCAAGCCTCACCACTACTATCTGTGTGATTTGGATGACTTAACTCCTTTGAAGCTCGGTTTCCTCATCTGTAGATCTAACACACCTGTCTCGTGTGATGGTCATACAAAATTAATGAGATGGCGCTGGGAAATGGCCTTTAAAAATGCCTGGTATCTGGAAGGTTAATCTCAAGTGCAGGGCCCCTCCGACAAGGTGCTCCAGTTCCTCAACCTCATATCCTGGCCACCAAAGAGACCTTGCAGCCAGGACCCTGAAACTTGATGTGGGGAGTCAAGCAGTGCCCCTTGTCACCCCCACCCCTGGTCCTGTGTCAGGAAGGGGGAGATAAAGAGGCCAACCACCGGAGCCATCATTAGAACAAGAATCATGTAGCCAGCACAGCCGAGATACACATAATTAGAAATTAGAAAAAGGTCAGATCGCGTCATTATCAGCTCAATCAGCTGCCGAGTGCCACAGCCAGTTAATTTGGCATCTGTATTTTTTACAACCCTGCACACGTAGCCCAACGGACTGTAACTCTTTATCTGGACAGATATACTGCGCAGCCGGGCAGGGACATAAAATGAGAGACCCCAAGCAAATGAGCTGAGATAATTGAGAGATTTATTTTTTATATATGTGTGTGTCCGGGCGGCTTTCCTTTGCCCTTGAATATTGACTTTCATAGGGATTGTCAGGAGGGCACTTGGGTCCCCAAAAACTTTGTCCCTTGGAAGTTCCTCTCTCCCCCAGGGTCCTCAAGTCCCACTTGGGCCCTGCTTTCTCCCAGGCCCTGTAAGCCTGTGGTCTCCAGCCCTACCAGCCCCCCATTTGAACTCAAATCCTCCCCATCCCCAGCTGGCTGCCCCCCGTCCCCCAAGCAAGTTGCCCTGTACCACACTCCCCTGTGTCCCACAGTCACCCAGGGCCGCCCCGAAGATCAGAGAGGTTCCCAGATTGTAGATTTCAGCGGGAACTTCCCTCCCTGCATTAGCCACCTGCTCCCACAGTACCTCTACCAGAGAAGAAACAGATTCGTGAACCATTAGAGGGAAAAGCCCTAGGGAGGGCCGGGCACAGTGGCTCACGCCTGTAATCCTGGCACTTTGGGAGGCCGAGGCGGGCAGATCACATGAGGCTAGGAGTTCGAGACCAGCCTGGCCAACATGGTGAAACCTCGTCTCTACTAAAGATACAAAAATTAGCCAGGTGTGGTGGTACATGTCTGTAGTCACAGCTCCTCGGGAGGCTGAGGCATGAGAATTGCCTAAGCCCAGGAGGCAGAGGTTGCAGTGAGCCGAGATCATGCCACTGCACTCCAGCCTGGGCAACAAAGTGAGACTCCATCTCAAAAACAAACAAACAACCCTAGGGAGAAGCACACCCTATCTCCTTTTATAGCCTGGGATGTAAGTTCACAGAAGGAAGTTACTTGCCAGGACCAGAACCCAGGTCAGCTGACTCCTGATCCTCCGCTCTGCCCACAATATCACACCACCACTCCTCCTTCACTTGCAAGTAAAAGTGCCCCCGATATCTCTTTCCCTGCACCCACACTCTACCTCCCCATTTCCAGGGAACGAGGGTGGCTTTCCACCCTCATGGTGGTCAAGCTGCAATGCCCCTGGCTGGCTCCCCTGGGAAAGGCCGGCTTCATCCTTCACTCCCTCCACTCCAATCCCCACAGCCGCAGGGGCTCACCAGGACGATTCCTAAGCTGGGCCCACAGATCCCCTCCTTGGGCCCACCAGCCTCTGACTGGCAGTTGGTAAAGTTTGTAAAATTTGCAAGTTCCCCAAAACCCTTTGAAAGGTAAAAGCTTTTGTTTTATAAAATCTGATTTACGGGCCCCCAGTGCAGGGCCAAGGTTTTATATATTATGCAAGATTTCAAACCGTGGCTGTAAAACGTACGGTTTCAGTTTCATGCATGGAATTTTTTTATGTGTAAATTTTTTAACATTTATGGGGCACGTTTTAATGAGACTCTGGTGTGGCTCGAGGGACAGATTACGGCTGCCTGACCGCAAAGCCAGCTCTAAAATGGGGCCCCCCAGGCCCCTGGGCCCACTCTGAAGAGGCAGGGTCAGAGGCCGGAGGCTGTGGATAAGCAGGCACGTGAAGGAATCAAGCCAGAGCTCTGGGCCCAGAGGGCTCAGGCCAGCGGCATTCAGAGACTTAGCCACTTTGGCCTTCAGTCCAGGCTCTCTTTGCCTAGACAGGAGCAGAAAATCCCACAGACACCAAGAAAGAGAAAGGAAATGGGAATCATCAACGCTGGTAATAATGAACATTTATAGAGCACTTACCAGGTGCTGGGTACTGTTCCAACTGTTTTACATATATTATCTTATTTAATCCTCTTTCTAAACCCACAAGGCACATGTTACTATTATCCCCATTTTAAGAGGAGGCAATTGAGACAAGAGATGCAGTCACCATCACGCAGCTGGTCCATGGCCCAGGCAGGAATCAAATATAGTGCAAGACTCGCACTCCAGTGACCACACCCAAAGCAGCTCCGGAGCTAATATCTTCTTCCATCTTTCTCTGGGCCAGGTCTTGTTTTTCATTTTCTTCTAGCCACATCGCATTTAACCCACAGTGCAACTCTGAGGAGTCACTATTATTATCTTATTTTCCAGGTGAGGAAACTACAGCTTAGAGATTATGTAAATTGTTCAGGGTCTCACCATAGGTGGAAGACCCAAGACACCCAAGACCTAAAGCCCTGAGTGTCTTCTTTGCTGTTTAATTCTCACAAGAGCCCTATGAAGTAGTTGTTATTATCCCCATTTGACAGAGGAAGAAATCAAGGACTAAGAACCCTATAGCCAATAAATTACATAGCTGGGATTTGAACCAAGTGGATCTAACTCCCGAAGCCCACCCTCCTTCCTCGGTACCACTGCTTTCCCAAATTCTGAGGCCATCAGAAGGAAAGTGCCAGGTTATTGACTCCAAAATGATTTAACTTGTCCTGCGTGATGGTTTCCACAAAATATTTGTTTTGTCCCCGAATCATCAGGCAGTTCTCCAGTCACTGGTATTCACCTTTTTCTCATGTCCCATTTCTTGTTCTAGTGACCCCACACTTCCAAATGATCAGGCCAAGCTGGCCTGGTCTGGAAAAATTCCTGATTAGATTTGAGCGTTGGCAGCCACAATGACCCACAGGAAATATCATAGCACGTTAAGGAATGTGTGTTTATAAATTCCTTCTTCTGTCCGTGAGGGAGAATAGTTCCAGCTTCCCAATTTGCAAAAAGGAAGGAGAGGGTGAAAGGAATGTGCCTGCAAAACAAAGATGCCTCCCTAATTCCTGCATGGAGCTGAATGGGTTCCGTAATCTCTGAGCCTCAATTTCCTTATCTCTAGGGGAGATAATATTGCCTGTGTCCCTGCGGTGACGAGACTCAAATGAGATAATGGAGAGAAAGCATTTTGTAAATTGTAAAGTGCTGTGTATACAAATGTTTTGAAAGGCAAGAAATTATTATTATCAAGTGGAAAGGCCATGATCCTACAAGAGAGGCAACCACTGAGAGAGGCATTTGATGATGGAGGGAGGACCACATTGGTATGAGGAATTGACATTTCTTGAATGGCCGCTATATGCCCAACACATTTGCATACATGATCTTATTCAGTTTTCACAACAACTCTAAAGTGTAGGTATTATTGTCATCCTAAATTTTGCAGATAAAGTTTAAACTACTTGTTCAAAATACCCAGGCAGAAAATAATCAGTGTGGGACATCAGACCATATGGCTTTATAGAAAATAAGAAGCCCTGTTTTTGTGTACTTTCCTGGGACTGTGAGACTTGTGTACAGTGGTAGGAGACTAAAATGTGAGGTTGCGTTTGTTTTGCCTTTTTGATACAGACTTCTTAGAAAAAGAGGGCTGAATCATTATTTTGAAAGAGAAGAGAGGGAAAGAAGCTGAAAGACGGAGCAACACCTGGGGAAAGGATTTAAGGATGCATTCACCGCATTTGGTGGTGATGTTAAATTAAGTGGCATTGTTATTGCTCTAGAAGACTTGGAATAAATTTTCACATGACCCCGATCATTTAGAAAAATAGTTTAATAAATCAGAATTTTCTAACTTAGAGACAAAAATCCAAAATTGTAAACACAGGATAGAGGATGATTTACTAAACACAAATATGGGAGTAAAAAAGACCCTGGGAGTTACTATTTTGTCACTGGCTGGACATAGAATAGCAGTAGAAAAGCCAATGGGATATCAGACATTATTAGAAGAGATTATTTTTACAACTTGCATGCATTTGGTTTACTGTGGTTTATAAAGCATGTTTACATCATTATCTCCTTTAGCCCCTTTCAAATCTTGTGAGTTAGAGATGAACATTATCCCCATTTTACACGTAAAGACACTGAGGCTCAGAGAAATCACGGAATTTGCCCAACGGCACCCAATTAACAGAGAGAGGGCTCGGACGCAAATCCAGGCTGCATGACAATGAACCCACAGTGTTCCTGCCCTGCCAGGCAGCCCCCTAACCTTGATGGTGTTGCCTACCTTTCTAATATTGAACAGGTCCTACATATTCATTGCCTCAGAATACCATTATGATTTACTTTACCTCCTTAAATCTTTAAACCAGTTCCATTAGCCCATAAAAAAGTAATCCTTCAGCTGCACTTTATTAGTCCAAAGGATAGGTCCACTTTTGGTCACTGTGCACCAGACCTGGTTTAAACATGCTATGCATGTATTTTATTTGAGCAAAGCTCTTCTCAGTATATTTTACTTTTGTTTTACTTACCTGTATTTTCTGATTTTATACAGTAAGTATAAATTAGTTATATATTTAAAATAAATGAATAGATATGTGCACTCTTCTCTGTGTATGTGTGAATATATGTATGTGTGTGAGAAAGAAGGAAAAAAGAAAAGGAAAGGAGGGAGGAAAGAAGGAAGGGGGGAAGGGAAAGAGAAGAGGGGTTTAAGGAATGACGATCGTTTTTGTCTAGAAAAGAGAAAGTTAGGCCGGGCATGGTGGCTCACACCTGTAATCCCAGTACTTTGGGAGGCCGAGGCGGGCGGATCATGAGGTCAGGAGATCGAGACTATCCTGGCAAACATGGTGAAACCCCGTCTCTACTAAAAATACAAAAAAAAATAAAAATTAGCCGGGCGTGGTGGCAGGCACCTGTGGTCCCAGCTACTTGGGAGGCTGAGGCAGGAGAATGGTGTGAACCAGGAGGTGGAGCTTGCAGTGAGTTGAGATCACACCACTGCACTCCAGCCTGGGCGACAGAGCAAGACTCCGTCTCAAAAAAAAAAAGAGAGAAGAGAAAGTTAATTGAACAACTTGTTCAAGTCAGATGCCTGGTCCAATATGTGGCATATAGTAAGACTCAATACTTGCTGAATTAATAAAATTAAATTAAAAAGAAGTTGCATTGATAGAGGTCCTAGAAGTTCCTTGATGTTCTTGGTACCTACAGAAGGCACTTTACATTAAGGCGGGAGAGATTTTGATTGAATATAAGGAAAAGCTTCTTAATCAGCAGATTGAGAGAATATGGAGATGGTCCGAGGCAATAAGGTCATCGCCCAGTGACCAGGAGAGGCTGGAGGAGAAGATGTAGCCTGTGTCCTGATGAGTTTGGACTGTGCAGCCACCTAGAGGCTGGTCCAGGTCATCGTGTGGGATTCATTCCAACACCATCAGGCGTGAATTGAGGGCAGAAGTCCTGGTAATGTTCAGAGAGTCAGAAAACGTAAGGGACCTGACAGTCTAGCCCTCTCCGTGTGCACACGGAGAAGCAGGCACCTGTGTTGGTGAGATGTTTGGACCCCGGGGGGCTGTGCCAGGAGTGAGAGATGGGAGATCAGAGCAGCCAAGAAAAGGCACATTACCAGGAAGCGTTCTGGAAATCCTAAATTTTAATGTCTCCAAAGCTATTTGGCTTTCTAGAACCCCATACTTGCTGTCACTGAGCCACTTTCTCTCAAACCATGTACGCATTACACTGCCACTTCCTCTACCTACATAATTCTGAGAGTCCATATTGAAAGACAAGGCACACAGGTCGGGAATGGGGCAACCTGGCTTCATATCACTCACCAGTTGTGTGACTCTAAGCAAGGAAACGTAATATTTTTGGATTTTATTTTCTTCAAACACAAAATATGAGCAATAACGGCACCTACTTAATGAGATGGTTGTGTGGAATAAATAAGGCCTGGAATGGGCTTAACACAGTGCCTGAGACATAGTCTGAATAAGAAACGTTTGGGTATTATTATCAATCCAGCAACACATATCTGTTAAGTACCTTATCCTGTGCTCATTACACAGAGAGACATAGACCAAGATGTTCATGGCCAAAGTCAAGTAGAACATTAGGCAAGAATAAATCTTTATTAAGTACTTAACTCCACTTTGGGGTCCAAATGATCCATTCTGAAGTCACCATTTTCCTCTTTGCTTAGGATGGCTCAGTCTCCCTCAGTCTCAGCCCCACGGGGGTGGCACTTAGGAGGAGACCTTGTGACTGAGCCCTGCATGATGACACACAATCGCTGCTTTCTGTCTTTGAGTGACACTTGGTCTAATTTAGTACTCCAAAAACCCTTAATTAGTTGAGCACAATCCCTGCTCATCAGACAAGCCACAAGCCTAGCCCAGGGAATGTGGGCTCCCCACTTGAAATGCCAATGAGGCTCAGAGAAGGGTGTAATGCTGGCTTCAAGCCACACTGCTCTACACACACCTCACAGTCACAATTCTCTGGGAGAGATTTCCTTCCTTGTTTCCATCCCTTTTTATATTGTCCAAACTCTCCTCTAGGCACCCAGGAGCTAGCCAAAAACTAGGAGGGTGGGATTAAATAGAGATCCCATATATTGCTTGCGTCAACATAAATGGATCTGGAAAAGCAATAAGCATCACCTGCTCCTAGCATTTTTTTTCTTTTAATTTTGATATAAATGTAGATTCACATGCAGTTATAAGAACTCATACAGAGAGCTCCTGATTCACATCTTGTATAACCATAGCACAATTTCACAGCCAGGAACAATCCACCAACTGTATTCAGATTTCACCAGTTTTACATGCCCTCGTGTGTGTGTGTGTGTGCGTGTGTGTGTACATGTAATTAGTTCTGTGCAATTTTATCATATACTTAGATCTACATAAACATTGTTATAGCAAGGTACAGAACAGTTCCTTCCTCCCTCCTCCACTCCACCGCTGTCAACCACTAATCTGTCTTCCATCTCTATAATTTTGTCATTTCAAAAATGTTATGTAAATGGCATCATATAGTATATAATCCTTTGAGACTGGCTTTTGTCTCTCAGCAAAATTCCCTTGCAATCTATCCACATTGTTGGGCATATCAATAGCTCATTCTTTTTTATTGCTGAGTTATATTCCATGATATGGATGAATTACAGTTTCTTCATCCACTCACCCATTGAAGTACATTTGAGTTGTTTCCCATTTTTGACTATTAGAAGTAAAGCTGCTTTGAACAATTTGTATACAGGTTTTTGTAAGAACATAGGTTTTTATTTCTCTGGGATAAATGCCCAAGAGTACAATTGCTGGGTCATATGGTGCGCACATATTTAGTTTTGTAAGAAATTGTCATACTGTTTTCCAGAGTGGCTGTACCATTTTACACTCTTACGAGCAATGTCTGAGTGTTCTAGTCTCCAGTTCCTCACCAGCATTTGGTGTTGTCATATTTATTTCTTTTATTTTAACCATACCAATAGGTGTGTAGTGATATCTCATTGCGGTTTTAATTTGCATTTCCCTAGTGACTAATGACATTGAATATCTTTTCATGTGCTTATTTGCCATCTGTATATCCTCTTCAGTGAAACGTCTAATCATGTCTTATGACCATGTTCTAATTGGGTTGCTTGTTATTTTACTGTTTTGTTTTGAGGGTTCTTCATATATCCTAGATACAAGTCCTTTGTCAGATTTTTGGTTTGCAAATATTCTCCTCCAGTATGTAGTCTTTTCATCTTCACAAGGTCTTTTGAAGGGTAAACATTTTTAATTTTGACAAGGTCCAGTTCCTCACTGGATCATCTTTTTTTTTTTTTTTTTTTTTTGAGACAGAGTTGTGCTCTGTTGCACAAGCTGGAGTGCAGTGGCTCGATCTCGGCTCACTGTAACGTCCACCTCCTAGGTTCAAGCGATTTTCCTGCCTCAGCCTCCCAAGTAGCTGGGACTTCAGGGATGCACAAGCACCACTGGCTAATTTTTGTATTTTTAGTAGATATGGGGTTTCGCCATGTTGGCCAAGTTGGTCTCAAACTCCTGACCTCAAGTGATCCTCCTGCCTCGATGTCCCAAAGTGCTGGGATTACAGGCATGAGCCACTGTGCCCGGCCTGGATCATGCTTTTGGTGTCAACTCTATGATCTCTTTGCCTCACCCTAGATCCTGAAGATTTTTTTCCTGTTTTTTTTAAGAGGTTTATAGTTTTATGTCTTACATTTATGTCTTTGATCCATTTTGAGTTAATCTCATCTACGGTATGAGGTTTAAATCAAGATTCAGATTTTTTTGCATATGGATGTCTAATTGTTCTAGCACCATTTGAACAACCCCCTATTGAAAAGCAATTTGGCAATATTTATCATAATTCACAAGAACATTCATAGCTTTTTTTCCTGTCAGTTCTGGGAATTCATCCTAAAGAAATAATGCAGAAACATTTTTTTTTAAAAAAAACCTATAAGCTTAGAAAATATTCACCGTAACATTTTTTATAAAATTGAAAAATTAGAAGTAATCTAAATACCTAATAGGGGACTGGTTAAGTATGGCACATACATGAAATAATATGCAACATTTAAAAATACATTTACTCAATAACTTTCATCCATTCAGCAAATGTTTACTCCATATCCATATGTGTTGGTGCTGAAGATAATATGGTGAGCAAATTAGACATCACCCCTGCCTTCTCAAAGCTCATAGTCTAGAAGAGAGGATAGAGAAAACAATTCTGGCACTTAGAAAAACAGATTTGCTAAACTAGAGGGAAAAAACAGAAAACAAAATTGCATGCATAAGGTTATTGAAACTATGTTAAAATATATGTGTGTGGGAAAAAAAATCATCATTCTGTAGGGCAATTGGATCAAAGACAGGTTTTTTTCACCCTGCTTTCCATACCTTCCATAGTATTTTCTTTTTATGATAATAACAGCAGTAAAGAGCAAAGCTTCAATTGCAAAATAGCTTCTTGCCATGAAAAGGTTAGGAATGTCCATTTGAAGAGGCAGCAGGCTCCCATACAGCAATCCAAAGGGCATGGAAAAGGCCACAGCAGACAGTGAGGTAGCTGGTGCCCAGCTAAGTCATGCTGGATTATTCAGTCCGTCAGCGAGTATCCACAGAGTGTCCACAAGGTAACCGGTATCCCATGAGGCACTCAGAATGCTTGTTTAAGAATAGACAGTCCCTGAGCTCTAGAGGCACTTATAAGAAATTCTGATCTCCGTCTTCTTCATGCTTGCCTGGTCCTTCACACCTCACAATGTGCTACCATGTATACGCCCTCATACAACACTCGCAACAAACCTGTAAACTTGTCAGGGAGAATATAATTATCCCCATTTGTTAGCCACTAAGGCACAGAGAGCTTGAGCAACTTGCCCAAGCTCACACAGATAGTAAATGACAGGCCCGGGGCTTGGACCTGGCCTTCCATCGCTAAGGCCAATGCTGTTCTCAGAATATCACAACTGCCTCAAGAACAGCTGTGATAACAGAGGGCTCAGAGCAAAGGAATAATTAGCAGAGAGCCATCATTAGAACTGAAGTCAAGGGGATGAGAAGGCACCGCCCACCACTTCTGGGCCTTTTGGCCAAGATCAAGTGTAGGAAGCATGAGCTAGGGCAGGGTGTAGGCTCCCCTCCCCTGGGGTGCTGGGGGCTGGGGGTCCAGGCAGTGAGGGGAATAGGATGCAGACACCTGGGCTCACCTCTCCTCCCTCTCCGCAGATGGTGAAGGCAATCCAGGTCCTGAGAATCCACCTGCTGGAGCTGGAGAAAGTCAATGAACTCTGCAAGGACTTTTGTAACCGTTACATCACCTGCCTCAAAACCAAGATGCACAGTGATAACCTGCTCAGGAATGATCTAGGGGGGCCCTACTCCCCCAACCAGCCCTCCATCAACCTCCACTCACAGGTAACACCCAGAGCTGGGTCCCATCTCTTAAGCCAGGCTCCTAAGCCCAGCTCTGAAGCCAGGCGTGGAGGAAGGTCCCCTGGTGACCTTCATTGGGTTAGACCCACTGGGTTCCTTTGCCATGAGGGCCCTCCTCTGATGCACTCCTCTTCATATCTGTTAGGTCATCCCATCCCTTTTTTACACACACCCTGCCCTGCCAGGGCATTAGTATTCCCTTGAAAATGACCAGATCGGAGAGGGACAATGTCCAAAACCATTCCTGGCTTCCTGGCCCAAAGTATCCCCCAGAGTGGGCACCAGAGCTAAGGAGATGGAAAGCTCTCCTGGAGGATGAGCTGGGACTGGGCTCAGACATCCCAGCCCCACAGGCTTCTTAAGAGGCTGCGGCTTGCCGAGCCATCTGCATTTCTGGGAAAGGGCATCTGGGGAAAGCAGTCATTCCCTGAATCCTGCCCACCTAATGGGTGAAGCCAGCTTCCCATGGGCCTGCTGCTCCCTAATCATTCTCCAGGCACTCACGCTACTCTGGCATCTCTGTCCCCCTAAGGTTCAGGGCCATGGTCAATGTCACCTCAAACCACCCTGTTCCCAGGTTCCCCTGCCACCTCCTTCCTGAGACCTGGGAAATGCAGAAATGCTGACTACACGCTTTGGGCAAGAATGGGCTTTCCCCTCCAGGGCGGCATATTTTCCCCAAACCTACAAACGGAGAACGCTGCCTGGCAATACCTTCCCACCCAACTCACAGGCATCTGCATAAGCCACAGGCTGGAGACTTTGTTCCCCTTCCACTGAGCCCCTGAGTCCTGGGAGACACCTGAAGGGTCCCCAAGGAGTCCTCCGTAGCCTCTTCTCATTAAACAATCAGGCATGGGGATGCAGGTAAACTTTCTAGGAGTGCCGAGAGGTGCTGGAAGTAGTACCAAAGAAAGGCTGTGCCATTTTTGTCCCTAGACCCCTAAGGAACCACCCATGTACTCTGTCTCCCCAGATTGGTGGAGTCGGGGGAGGGGACAGGCTGACTTCTAGAAGGCCAGCCTCACTTTGCACATTTTGACAACAAGCACAAAAGATACACTCGGTATCACATCCAACCCACCCCAGTGGGCTCTTTGTGCGACTCAGTAGTGAGTACTGCCCAGGACATAGGGCAAGAAGTTTACTTCCTCTTCCTCTCGCTTGAAATCACCAAGTCACTTTATTACACATCTAAAAACACCCGCCCGGGCTTCTGCCTGCTAATATTCTCTTGAAATAGACTCATTCCTTCAGAGTCTTATTGTACTTTCCCTTATGATCAAAATTAGCAAGAAACTTGCATAAAAGAGGACAATAATTGCTCAACGAGCATCTCGTTTGTAATTTATTAGTTTCTATTATTGTGGGTTACCATGGTGACGCTGCACAGTCCCGGTGATGGGAGAGATGCAAGATAGGAGCTGAGCAGGCTGTGAGGCCTCGCCAAATGGAGATGCACATTTTTATCAGTAATTTTCATGAAAATAATAAGTGAGGAGTTAATGAGATGGAAAGCCATCCTGTGGCTATTGTGAATTTTTTTTAAGTGTTGATCTAATTAGAATGCATCGGTCAGGAAAAGTAATGAGGATTTAGTGCCTCACAGAGATGTGAGGATCATATCAGAAAATTAGCACAAGTCTTTGGAAGTAATCAGGTCCTTGGAGAGGCACTGGATTTCCCCTCCTGGGCCCTCCAACTCCACCTCGAGCTCTGGAGCTGGGGGTGCACCAGGGTAGTGGGGGAAGGAAGGAGAGGCAGAGGGCTTAGCAGCCACCTCAGCCCCCGCAGGGTTGGAGGTCTGAGCCTGACAAGTCAGTTTGCAGAAACGGTCACTGGAGAAGTGGGGTTTGCAGAAAAGGATAACGTGGGCTCTGGATGGTTAAGGTCTCAGAGATGCTGCCACCTGCAAAAATCAGTCCCCCTGGAGAATCCCAGCACTCAGCCTTCTGAGTTTGAGGAAAGAGGGAGGAATTTTGATTCCTATCACTGGAAGCATCAGATCTCTCCCTGGAAGTCAAGCTGGCCCCGGGGTAGCCACTGCAGAAAGGCCATTGATCAGCTGGGAAAGAGGAAACAGACAACTGGGCGTGGGTGTGGGGGAGGGGGGATGCCAGCGAGGCACTAAGAGAAAAGACACTTAGTGAGGTATTCCTACTTGGTATTACTCCAACGTGTCCCTGCATTTTCTTTGACTGCCACCACCTGCTTTGTTCTGGCTTCAGGGGTAAATACGGTGATTACACATAGGCTACGGCAGGAGCTTCCTAACCTGCTCTCTGGGCCATCCCTCAGCCCACCTGCACATCCACGCATCGCTTAAGCTTCTGCTGCTGGATTCATCTTTCTAACTTTGCTCGTGTCATTCTCCTGCTCAGAAACCCTGCTTGCCATGCCCCTGGGGGTGGAAGGGAGGGCTTTCACATCTGTTCACCTGACATTCAAGGCCCTCCTAGGTCGGGCTTCAGCCTTCCTGGCTGGGCCAATCTGACTGTTCGGGGTGCTGTAACCATCATTCCATGCCTGTCTGTTCGGGTGAGACCTCCCCCCCAACCCCATCATCTCTGCACAACCAAACCCAGCTTCTTCCCCAAGGGGAGGAACAAGGCTGCTCACCCAGAAGGACTCCCTGATGCCCCATCCAGAATGGACGCTTCCTGCCCTCCACTAACCGCTGGAGCTTGCTGAGCCATCAATATGGCACAAGTCGCTCTGACTTTATATTATAGATGCTTGTGTTCATCTCATCTCCTATCCCAGATAACACTTTTTGAGCTGTGACAGTATTTTACATGTTTGAAATCACCCAGTCACCTTATTATAGACCAAAAACAGCCATTCCCGGCCTCTGCCTGCTGATACTCTCTTGAAGTAGACTCATCGCTTCAGATTCCTTGTGTACTCTCCCTGTGACCCCAGCAGTGGCTACCACAAGGTCTTGTGCAAGATAGATGGCCGGAAAGTATTTACTGAAAGAAATAATGGAATGAGAGAAAGAAAACTGGGGGGGCAGGGGCAAGGGGAAGCCAAAGGAGGAAAGGAGAAATAGGAAGAAAAATAAAGGGAAAGAAAGCCAAATATGCAGGGTCAACATTCAGGAGGGAGGCAGAGACAGGCTGAAGAATTGGAGGAAAAGAGCAACAGAGAGAGACAGGGAGGCACACAAACCCAGGAAAAGGGAGATGATACAGAGAACGACGGGGCAGAAGGACAGACGGAGAGAGGAATGGCAGCAAGAGTGAAAGCAAGTGAAAGGACAATGGATGTGGCTCAGTGCGCAGCCAGGGTACGAGGAGGCAGGAAAGTCAGGAGGATGTGCTATGTGCTGCTCCTATTGTATTACTCAAACTTGCCCCTGCATTTTCTCTGCCTGCCACTGCCTGCTTTGCTCAGGCTTCGGGGGTAAATACTGTAATTACACATATGCTATGGCAGGAGCTTTGTAACCTGCTCTCCTGCCTTCTCTGGCCATCCCTTGGCCCACCTGCACACTCACACATCTCTTAAGCCTTCCCAGGACGGGGCCCTGTCATTGTTGCCCTACGGTAGGGGCGGGGCTTGCATGGGCTCTCCCAGGAAGGAGAGGCCCAGGGCTGCTAAGAATCGGGGACCAGAGACTTTCAGTGCAGGAGGCAGGTCTTGGGTTCAAGATGCAGGAGCCTCTACGGGAGAGGAGAGAGAAAAGGAGTTGTGAGTGTGTGTGTGTGTGTGTGTGTGTGTGCACACGCAGGCACATGCAGTCATCATGGTTCACCCTTAATCCCCCCGGCCTGAAATAGCCTCACTGAGCACCAGCCTGGCCTGGGGAGGGGTGTCTCCCCTCTGGAACATGATCCTCTGGATCAACATTCCAGCCGCCTGCCAGCTTTGTTGCAAACTGCTGGCTCATGGTTTTCCCTGTGTGCTAATCATCCAGCCTTGTGTTGCAAAGCGGGAGACATTTTTGTTTTCAACTTGGTACCCCCACTCCCAGATGCTATGCCGTGTCCTCCATCCAGATCGATGGGTTGAGCGTTTTCCTGCTCAGCCTTCGATTCCTCTGTGTGAGTCTTCTCTGCTGGGCAGAGTGGAGATGGGAAGTAAGGGAGACTGTTCTACAAGCAGGGGACTAAAGCAGACTTTCAAAGACCTGGGCCACAGCTAGATTTTCCCCCTCCCTAGGAACCCATCCTGTGCTGCAGGCACCCAATGACACCTAGGCTTCCTACTCCTCAGAGCCCAGGTTTCTTGGCAGGGGGCATCCTCTGTAAGGAGACTGGTTCTAGACCCGACTCTGGGTTCTCCTGTCCTTCCTAGAGGGCACAAATGGAACCATTCCACTAGAGAGACCTTAACTCCCACCTCACTCAAGTATTAGTTTGACCTGAAATTCATCCTTTTTTCTCTGTGGAGATTTAAGCCTCTGCTCTATTCCAGGCAAATTGGATTGAATCATGGTTCTCATTCAATTGCCAAGCATTTGGGGGGCACTCACTGTATGTACTGTGCTAGGTCCTGTGAGAACAGGCACAAGCCATTGTCCAAGAGGAGCTCCCAGTCTCAGGGAGAGAGAGCCATGAATCGCAATGAGGATCTAGATAAATCATGTCAGCCGTGAAATGCTCAGGGTCAAGAGTATAGAGGAAAGGAGCAGCCAAAGAGATGGGGAGAGGAGCTGCAGGCAGGGATTCTGGACTGGGCGATCCACACATGTGGCTTGAGGTTGCCCCAGTCTCTACTCAGCATCCTTCATCCTTCCTCAGAGAGGGACCAAGTCCCAGACCCAGCCCTCACACCTTCATGGACAGTTTGTTCCTGCACCACAATAGGACAAACAAACCTCAGGACAGAGTGGAGAGGCCAACAGGAGGACTTTGCCCATTGTGATTGGAGAAGTTACAGATTCACTGGCCTTGGGAGGGCTTCCTGGATGAGGTGGCATTTCAGGCAGGCTTGGTGAGAGTTGGTAGCCTATTTGGCAATCTTTATAAAGGTGAGTGTTTCCAATGTAGCGAGAAGTCTGGAAGAAGGCGAGAAACAGAGAGAGCCAATCAGAATCCCTAGAGAGGAGATGGGGTGGAGGGGGCTCATTCATTCATGCATCCTGCATCCATTCAGGCACCTCTGGAGCCTACTGAGTTCTGGGGATATAAAAATGGATGTGACACAGTCCCAGGTCTCCAAGTGTAATGATGGAGTACCTTGAAGCCAAATGTGTGGGAGTTCTGTTTGGGGGCTGATAGTGGTGGCCGACTGCTAAAGACTTTAAACGTAGTGGAAAATGTAGGCAACAGGGTCAGGGCTGGAGACACGCTGGAGACAAATCAATTGAGTAGCCACATCTTGTATTGGTCCAAGAAGAGCTGGCAGAAGAGGGGAGATGGTGACCATTTATTAAGCTCCCCTCTGTCTCAAACATGGTGTGTGCTAGGTGCTTTCCACAGATTATCTAATTTACTCTGCATGACAGGCTGCAAGGGACACATGATTTTCTCCATTTTACATCCAAGAAAAGAGAAGCTGAGAGAAGCGAAGACCCTGGCTCTAAGTCACACACCTAGCAAGTGGTGGAGTCCAGGATGGGCTATTCCAGAGCCCATGTTCTTCTTGCTACATGGGGATATGTTTTTGTGACACCTGGGGAGAAGAATCAGGGGTCCTGGGACCTGGGTGGGGAGGGATGACCCTACCTAGCTATTGGTCAGGGGGTTAGGGACTACAGAGGAAGAAGCCAATTGCTACAAAGCAAGGATTTGGATTTGCTAGTAGACTGGAAGTAGGGAAATGAGAGGTGCAAAGTTGAGGACATTCTGAGATGCTAGGCCCAGCTGCCAGATGTAACTCTGCAGCTCTACACCTCCCCAGCAGAAGAGGAAGGGGGCTAATCAATACATCCCTACCTGGGAAGGGTGGCACTTGCCTTGACCTCTAAGGAATTTTGGATTTTCCAGATTGGCAGGGGGCCGAAGGGGTAGGGGGCCATCACCTCAGCCAGGACCCTAGAGGTTCTGCCCAGTGGCTAAGCATCCTGAGGACAGGACCAGGGAGAAGACTGGATGGGGCTGGGGTAGGGGGGCGATCTGCCCTGGAAAGATCACTACTTAGATGGACAGGGGCATCCCTAGACTGAAGTGGGATAAAATGAGCCACACTGCCTGTCACAGGCATTAAAGCTGTCTCTTCTGCTGGTTCCTCACCCCCAGCTCTGCAGCCATGGAGCCCGGAGACCAGAAGGTGGCCTTTGCTGCCAGGCTAGTGAAACCTGAGCGCTTCTCCCGCCTGAGAAGGAATGTTCCTTAAGAGCAGCAGCTGCTGCTTGTCCCCACAGGCCAGAGCTGCCTTTCCCTTGAGACCAAGGCCCCCAACAGGAGTGGAACAAGAACAGGATTAGGTGGCTTGTTTACATGTGCTTGGCTTTCCCGAGTGTGGGAATCTGGCTTTTCTTGGTCTAAGACAGGGCCCTGGCTCTGCCATAACGGAGGGATGCTGCCGGGAAAGGGTGTCTGGGGACAAGGACAACCTCTCCACCCTCCTAAGGCACATTTGCACAGGCACACACAAACACACACATCACACACACACACACACATCCCACACACACACACACATCCCACACACACACATCCCACCACACACAGGAATACACCCACAGCCTTAAGCCAAAGTCAGACCACACATGTATCTAGCATGTACCATGCACTTCACATTGTGCTAAGCAGTTTCTGGCAATTCAGAGAAAGACCCCTCCTTCCCTCAAAAAGCCTGCCACCAAGCTAGGGAAAGAGGACGCCTGCATTCGAGAGAACCATTCTGTGGTGTCCAGTATGTAAGGCAGATGGGAGGCTTTGAAGAGTCCAGAGGACGGGCCGCGGCTGTGCCCTGGGGAGGTCACGACAAGCTTTCCAGCAGAAAGGAGACATTCAGAACCGACCCCCACCCGCCCCCAGCCCAGGCAGGGGAGCCGCCAGCGCGGGCCTTCTGGGAGGCTTTGGTGAGTGTGGTCTGAGCCGGTGGATCAGCAGAGACCTCTAGTGGCCAGGGGGAGGATGGCAGGTGGCTGGGGCTGGCTCCACACTGCACCCCACTCCGGCCACCGACTCACCGTCCCTCACCCTCCCACACAATCCTTAGGAGATGGCATTGGCTCTTTTACAATCCTCAGCTGGAAGGATCTTTGCCAGGCCATCCCGTTCATTCCCCTGTTTCACAGGCATCCAAGTAAGATACAAATTCCATCTATTTCAAAACAGCTTAAACAGAAACTTTTCTGTCATTTATTTCCTTCACTCCTTCATGTCTTTGTCCCGTTCTGGTTTCTTCCAGGAATTCCTTCCTTGAGTGGAAATGAAGTCTTCCTTGAGTCTCCCAGGGCAGCTCAAGCCCTTTCTCTGTTAACAATGAAGCACAGTGGCTCACAGGGACAGACAGCTCTTCCTGGGCTGACGTCAGACCACTGTCCATTCATGTGGGCCTCTGCAGCCCCCACTTCCAAAAGTCATTCCACAGCTTCTCATCATTTCTTAGTAAGGCCTTCCTTTGGAACAAGTCATCTTTCTGCTGTTCCAAATGCAATTTGGAGTAAAACTCCCCTGGTGACCACTGAGGTCCGTGAAGAATGAGTGGCGGCTGCAGTTCCAGCGTGTTGCAGCTGGCCCAGAGGGTAGTGCTCGGAAGGCACCAGTTCTCTGCCATTCCAAACTCTGCCATTCCAAAACCAAAGCCCTGCCTTGCTCTGCCCCTCCTGAGAGGCTCTTTGCTTCTGAGTCTCAATCAACAGCACACAAGGAACAGGAGTGGGGCCTCTTCCGGGGGTGCCCGCGGAGCCCAGCGTGTTGGTTTTCATCTGATTCCCAGGCTTCAGGCAGTTCCCAGAGGCTTCGGGACACCACGGCTGTGTTCCTAGTGGAACAAAACAAACAGAATTCTTGGGCTGGATAACCAGCTGTCATCCCCAGGTTCCTGGATAATCCCAGCAGGGATGTGAGGCTCTGGGTGCTGAAAAACGTAACTAGAACCATACCAAACGCTCTTCTCACCTCCATCTGGGTGCTAAGGAGCCTAGAGGGGAGCAACTCTGTGTCTAGACACAGTGGCACCTACCTGCGTTTGGAGTCTGATAAGTCCTGAGGGGAAGCTGTCAACAAATAATACCGTGTGCTTAGCTAACATGCACTTCCCACGGGGTTCCCACTGCTGCTCTGGAAGTTCCTTCCTCAGAAAAGAGAGTCAGAGCCCCCTTGTCTCCATTCTACAGCGCTAGAGACTAAGCCTCGACTGGAAATCGCAGCCAAGTGGAGTTGTGGGGCTAGTCGGAGATGATGCTTAGGATCCTGGGACTAGACCATTGCCCGGGAACATCTCAGACAGGGAGACATGTAGCAAGGTTTGCACAACTCTGCCTGCGCGCGCAACCCCAGCTGAACCCCTTCGGTTGCTAAGTAAAGAACTCAAGTGACTTGAAGGCTTCTAGGACAGGTTTTTAAATCCCAACTGTGCCACTCCCTAGTTGAGTGACCTTAGCCAAGGGAAGTGGGAAATAAACTATTGGATGGCTAAATGTGCCAGGCACTGTGCTTGCATTGGAGCCTGTCTGTCTGACCCGGAAGCACATATCCTCTCTGTGTGAGCACTCATCCTACACTCAGAGCCAGAGGCCTTAGGCTGGAGGCACACTTACTTGACTCTGGGAAGTCACTTCCATCCTCTCTGGACCTCAGTCTCTCTTCAGGCAAACAGGACAGTCTGTCCTGCTGACCCCATGGGGTGATGGTGACATTAAAATGGAATAGCGTGGTGAAAGAATGCTAATACTCAGTGTGTATGGTAAATGGGTCGTTTGCAGACCCATCTGATTTTTGGGACCATCACAAGGAGGTTTTTAAAAATATAGATTGCTAGATGATGGGTGAGGGTCTTGATCCAGTGGCCCTGAGAACCTATGTCTTAAAAAAAAAAAAAGCACGCTCAAGGCAGGTTTGTGAAGCAGCTCATGTTTACAGATGTAAGGGATGAATATCATTTCCCCAGACCTCCAGGATGCCAAAATTTTGCTTCCTCTTCCCTGCCCCACCTAAAACGTTGCCAGTCCCAGCCCTGCCCTTGGACTCTATCTCTGAAGGTTTTTATTTTATTCCTTCACTGACAGAATCTGGCTGCCTCTCAGCACCTTCCAGCCAAAGACCCAGAGAAGGGAGAGAAGGGTAGGAAAGAGAAGGCTCTGATCCAATGCATAAATTGCCTTTAGTTACCCAAACTGGGTAAATTGGCATGGAGGGTATCCAAGCCACAAGGTGGAGAAGCAGCCAGGGTCTGAGTAAGCAGACGAAGCATCCAGGTGGTGGCTCACCTTCTGCCTTTGGCTAGGAAACAATGTGTGTTGGTTGAATCCCAAGGGACACATCTTGTATTTATTTTACTGACTTTGCTTGTATTTTTCTAACCTTGTTGGGTACTTTTTGGGGGGTGAAGAAAGTCTGGGACAACCTTTTATGTTTGAAATTCTCAAATATCCCTACCAGAAGAGGCACAAGCTAGCACGGATGATTCCAAACAAGGGATTGAGAAGTCACTTCCACTGGTTTTAAGGTGAATGGCATGGAGGTACCCACTCCCCCATTAAATTTACCTTCAAGCCTGGTGTGGTGGCTCACACCTGTAATCCCAATGACTCAGGAGGCTCAGGTGGGAGGGTTGCATGACCCCAGAAGTTTGAGACAAGCCTGGGCAACATAGCAAGACTCTCTACCCTGTCTCAAAAAAAAAAAAAAGTAAATTTACCTTCCGAGTTTGCGTCAGCTTCAAATATAGTATCAGCACAGTTTACATACCATGAGAATGGTAGGCTGGGATGTTGAAACAAGGAGAACTCAAACTCAGAGCAGTCTCATCACTGAAAACTCAGGTGTTGAGGGTCCTGGTGTCACATGCACTGTATACATCAGGAGATGAGGCCCACAGAAGGGTGGTGACATGATTGCCTTTCCTCCAGTGCCCACGCTGCTTCTGGACTTCCGAGTTTTAGTTGTTTTTATCTGTTCACCTTGCCTGCAATGACGATTGGTTGACCCGCAGGATTCAAGGAGCATTTGCAGCCCAGAACCTGTGTAGGGGGCATTTGTGGGTGAAGGAGATCTGTGTTCTGGTCCTCTGGCTGCTAACTGGCTGTGTGGCCTTGGGAAGTCCCGGCCATCTCTAAACCTCAGTGCCTTATTTGTACTTCAGGGAGGGGAAATGTGTGGCTTCCAGGGGCTCTTCCAGTTTCTAGGCTTCTGCATGGCAGACTCCATTCTAGACCGCGACTGCAGGAACAGGAAGGCCCAGAGCTCTGCTCAAAGTATAAACTTCAGGGGCTAGGAGGCTCCCACGGGGCCCCAGGAAGGGGAAGCCAAGGCAAGAGCTGCCCCCTCTGTTCCCCAAGGTCACAACAGCAGAGGTGAGCTCAGAATAGAAGCAAGGCCTCCATCGCCCCACCCACCCGGAGGAGCTAGACCAGGAGGCCCGTGTGTGCGGCAGGTGGGTGGGAGGAGGGCGTGCTTGGCTCCTCTCCTCCTGGCGCTGCTTATTTATAGGCAGTACTCCTCCAGCTCTTGGGCCAGAGACAACCCAGGAGAGTAAAAAAGGCAGCTCTGGAGGAGACGCCAAGGGGGATTTAATCAGCTGAATCGAGTGAGATGTATAAATCAGTGCCGACTTCCACTTCCTGACAGGCTCTGCCAGTTTCTGTGTTGTCAGGGTCTGGGAGGAGATTCGCCATGGCTGTCCCCTGGGCTGTCACACTTTCCCTTCGTCTGTTGCTACAGGTAGGCAGTCACTGGCTCGAGGTTTCCTCCAAACACAGATTTCTGGGCTCAAAACCCTAGACTTGCCCTGGAGGCTGAAGACCCAAGCTTCTTCACGTCCTAAAAAACTGGGAAGCTGGGGCCTTCTTTTTCCCCCCATTTTGTCTATTTCCTTGACCATTTACCTGTCTCTAAATCCTTGCAGTTCACGCCTTACGATTCCAGCATTTGAGCGTGGGAATGTCACCTAAATGGCCATTGGACCTGTTGACTGGTTCAAGCCCTGTCTTCAGATGAGGAACCGTGGCTAGGAGGAGCTAAGAGACCCAGGCCGGCCTCCTGAGGCCCCCACACTTCACTCGCTGCCTTTTTTGTCTTCTCCAAACCTAGAGACCCTAACCTCTCCCACATCCTATTCCTTCCTCACGAATTCTCTCCAAGCACCCAGCCTCCCAGTGCAGGCTCCCCAGAGAGCAGGGAGGGCTCCACAGCAAGTCCAAGGACTTCTTTACCCAGCTGTTAACCGGGAATGGTGAGGGGAGCGGAGGGCCAGGAAAACATGTCTTACCTGCCTGGGCTAACGCAAAGAAAAGCGGCAAAGGTTCTGTGCTGGTCGGCAGTGTGGGGAGACGAGGGTCTGTTTCCAGTGGAATCCTGTGGGGAGCCTGAGGAAGAGAACAGAATCGATGCCATGTGCCGAAGGTGGCTGAGGCTCATATGAGACACCCTTAGAAGAAAGGTTATGGGAAGGCTAGGGCGGCTTTCATTTGCTTATTTAACATGCATTTTAGTATCCTGAGCTAGGTGCTAAGGATACAAAGGTGAGAACTGGAGGCTGCTCTGTGTGTGCAGCCTAGTGTGACAGGCCTGTGATGGAGGTAGGTGGAGAGGAGCCGGGGGACAGGAAAGCATCAGGAGACAAGTGTGGCTGAAGGAGGAGCAGGTGCTGACCAGGTGAAGCCAGTTTCTCAGACCCGGCTGACAGTGGAATCACCTGGGGAGCTTTTAATAACCCACAGCCCATTGAATATGATAGATCTGATCAAGAAAAAATCCAGAGCCCAGGACACACTCCTGACCAATTAAACGAGACTCTCTGAGATTGGAACCCAAGCATCATTACTGGAGATTTCAAAGTATAGCCAAGGAGGAGACCATGGGGTTATCAGATAATTTGTGCCTTAGGTTTTCAGGGTAATGGAATGGTTACATGGGTGACTCTTTGGGGTTTTTTTTTTTTTTAATTGAGCCCTCTTATTCACTCTTTCTAGGAAACCAAGAGAATTGCCTTCTGGACCTGGGTCTGGGGAGGAGCTAGAAGGAGGGAGGGGGGCAGGCAGGAAGGGGAAAGGACAGAAGAGGACTCTGGGGCTGTAGGGTCTAAGCTCTCAGTGTCCTTGTCACAAACCACGCCTCCCTCACTGCCAGGACCTCCTGCAGAATTCCCCCAATTCCATGTCTGGAGTCTCCAGTAATCCCCAGGGGATTGTGGTCCCAGCCTCAGCGCTGCAGCAGGGCAACATCGCCATGACAACCGTCAACTCACAAGTCGTGTCAGGTCGGTGCAAAGACCGGGAAGGGGGATTGTGGGAATTCCCTGGGAGGAGAAAGGGTGGCCCCGAGGCGGTTCCAGGGGTAGGGGTTGTCCTCCACCGAGGGAGGGGCTCCCAGCTCAGTTTCTTGACTAAAGTTTTCTGTAAGTTTATAGACGGTTAGCACCAAGACCCAATTGTGATGGCTTAGAACAAATTTGGGTCAAAATCTCATGAGCCCCTGAGGGGACCAAGTAAGCCTGTTGTCCCTTTCCGGAAGCACCTCCCACCAGAGGCTCTGCCCTAGGCTCTAGATACCATCCCCCACCCACCCATAAAGCAGAAGAGCCATAGCTCACTACCCAAGGGCTCCAAAGTAGAGGGTCTTTACACGTGAGTGCCAAATGAACTGGGAACCCTGCTTGCCCTCGCTCCTACCCACTCCCATGGCAGGGGACCCCAAAACTGGTTGTCTCCTCAGGTGGAGCCTTATACCAACCGGTTACCATGGTAACCTCCCAGGGTCAGGTGGTCACCCAAGCAATCCCCCAGGGAGCCATCCAGATCCAGAACACACAGGTGAGTGTGTGTAGGTGTGTGCACATGTGCATGGTGTGGGCTAGGGCACCTGTAATCGCTTCTTATCTGCCAGGCAGTTTACACGAGTGACTCATTGAGTCCTCATCATCCTCTAAGCAGTATCATTACCCCTACTTTACAGATAAGAAGCTGGGTCTTGGAAAGGTTTTATCAACTCCCGGGATTTTGCTGCCTCCCTCCTGGGGTTACATCAAAGGATCCTGCACTTCCTATTCCTGTCTGCAGACTGAGCCGCTGTGTCCCTCAGTGGTAGACAGTGCATACACAAAGGAAGAGTAGAAAGATTGGAAGTCAGAGTCTGGGATCTGACATTAACTCTGGGTTCTCGGATAAGTCACCTAACCTCTCTGAGCCTCAGACTTCTTATTGATAAAAGGGGGATTAATAGCAACTGCACACAGCCTAGCCAACCTATAGGGCTGCTGTGAGAATGAACCACGGCGATGGATAGGAAAGTGCTTTGCAAACTGAAAAGTACCACAGAAATGCTGATAACTACTTGACAGCTTATGGCAAATTCATATCTTCTACTGTTCTCTCTGCATGGCCCTGTTTCCTCTGTCTTTCTCTCTTTCTCTCTCTCTCTCTCTCGCTCTCTCTCTCTCTCTCTCCCTCCCTCTCCCCCTTCCCCATCTCTTCCTCCTTGTCCTTCTTCCCTTCTCCCATCACCCAAGCCTCACCTCCACTCTCTGAGGGGCTGGCGTGGGGTGAGAGGGAAAGGTGACCTCCCCAGGGCCCTAGGAATGAGCCGGGAAAGGGGCTGGCAGCTGAGCCTGCCGTCGCTGTGGCAACAGGTCCCCAGCCGCTGGCCTCACAGGCTGCTGATGCTGATTTTCTCTCCACGTGCCCTGAAGGTTAACCTTGACCTCACCTCCCTCCTGGACAATGAGGATAAGAAGTCCAAGAACAAACGAGGAGTGTTGCCCAAGCATGCCACCAATATAATGCGTTCTTGGCTCTTCCAGCATCTCATGGTGAGTGTGTGTGTCTTGGGGGTGTGGAGTCACGGCATGGGGTATGAATAACCCACCGTGTGGGTACCAGACTCTGCTGTCGGCTCCAAACCCACAGACAGAGGGCGCGGCCTCTGGGAGAACTCTCTGATAGGAATGACATCTGGACACCAGGCCAGGGGGGCTCAGGTGGGGCCTAAAGCTGGAGACCTTCTCTAGTACCTGCTGCTGTTGCTATCTGGAAAAATGTGGCAACACATGGGGTAACGGGGACAAGCGCATGCTCAAGTACTGGGCAAGTGTGTCACACTGTTTCATGAACAGAGAGAGGGTCACTGGGGGGAGTGGCTGGTTTCTGGTCCAGAGCCCTCCCCCTGCCGCAGCCACGCTCACCGTGCCCCTCTCCCATGAAGAACGTGTTGACTCTGCCAGGACTCCTGAGTCCTCCCCGCTGGGCGAGCCAAGCTCTCTGTGGTGGAGATGGGCGCCAAGGCTGGAATCCTGGCTCCTCATGTCACAGCTCAGCTCTAGGACACAGCACTATTTCTTTCATAAGCTGCAGCAGCTCCTTTTATAAAATGGCACGCTACCTTGGGTTACAGCGGAGTGTAATAGAGTGCATATGTGTGATGGTTGCTGTGTGTTTGTGTGCAGCATTAGTTGCAAAAGACAAGCCTTTGGTGGAATGTCAGGAAAGACTCAAAATTGCAATCTCCTAACACCACTTTCAAGGGCTGTGGCAGTAAATAAAGGCCAGTGACTGTGCTGAGTGTGTATGCGCTGGTGTGTGTGCGTTCTGGGATGGGG
Source organism: Nomascus leucogenys (assembly GCF_006542625.1). NCBI lineage: Eukaryota > Metazoa > Chordata > Mammalia > Primates > Hylobatidae > Nomascus > Nomascus leucogenys. The sequence goes on along the minus strand of NC_044395.1, from coordinate 9,623,466 downwards.
AGGTAGATACTGTGACCACAGGTGGGCTTCCATTAGTCTGCGAGCTCCTGCCCTGGCATGTCAGGACAGACAGACACAGATACAAGACAAATTCCAAGGGACTGAGGATCCATTGGCTGGAGAACTGTGGGAAGACCCAGGAGGAAGAGGAAATCCTTCTCCAGGGAGGAGAAAAATCAAATGGGCCATGGGCTAATGAGTCCATCAACAGCCCTTTATCTGAAATGGGAGAGCCTGCAGAAGCCATGGAGACCAGGCCTCAGTGGTTCTCAGGCTTTAGTGGCAGCAGAAGACTGACTGGGTCTTGGGGGCTCTGATTTGGAAGTGCTGGACCTTCCTGTGCACCCAAGAGACTGGAAGGATTACCTCCTAGCGAGAGACGAGAGCCGGAGCTCGGCATCTCCCCAAAAGTGTTCCCTCACCTCTGGGGTTGTGGGGCTGCCCCGGTGGTTTGCTGAGTGAGTACATTTTGAAAGCACTGACTAGTCTGAACAGCTACAGTTTCCAGATGAGAAAGCTAATTTGGCGAGGAGGGGCTGGAATGCTGGCGTTAAGGTGAGGAGAGGAGGCTGGAGGGACCTCTATGCCTAGGTGATGAGGCCAGAGGCCCCGCAGCAGGTCCAGCGGCCCCGCAGCAGGTCCAGCCTCGTGCCTCTAAGGAGCAGCTCTGATTCAGTGGGCGGAGTGCACAGGGGGAATGCCCAGGTCTCTTGCCTTTCTGGTTTTCCAAATTGCCTGAGAGCCAGGGCGCTCAGATGGACTCAGTGACCTGTGGGTCCAGTGTCCATGCCACAGCTCCCAGCCTACCTGTGGGAGGAGGGGCTCCCTAGGGAAGGACGCGTCTTCTGTGCACTGACCTGGCACAACCGAAATGAAAGCACCACCCTCTCCCAACTGCTAGTAGAGCTAAATCTGGCTCCATTCGTTGTGGTGGGTGACATACGATGCAGGGTCACAGGTGTGCTAGAAAGCTCATGGGCTTTTGAGGCAGCTGAACCTGGGTTCAAATCTCAGTGTTACCTTTTACCCTGCAATTTGGTCACACTCGCCTCTTAGGAAGACTGTGATGAAGTAATGAAAGATTGCCAGGACCCTGGCACACTGAATTGCTTAATAAATGCTCTGTTTCCTTCCCCACCTTCCACCCCCATGCATTTTCGAAGACTGTTGTGAACATACCTACAACCTCACTTCTGAAGGGGGAGAAAGGCAAGAGGAGAGAGAGGAAGTTGCAAGGCGGATTCCCCCGCCCAGGAGCCCAGGTGTCCAGGCCAGCACCTGCCCACTGACTCCCATCACCCTATCTGTGGCCTTCCCCTTCACTACTTTCCACTCCCCACTTGCAACTTACCCCTGGGAGTCGTTAGCCTGAGACTGGAGGGTCACCCATCTCTGTCCCTCCTGGTCGTGCCTGGCCTCTCACCTGGGACCTCAGTTCATGCCCTGCCCTCTCATCTCCTTCCTTGTGAGCCTCCCTGCAGAGCCCAGGGTCCTGTCTTTCCACTCCATGGTCACTTCCACCCAGACTTGGGAAGGCAGAGGAAGGGGAGATGGAGAAGAGAGGAGGTAGTAGCTGAGCACAGAGTGAGGCAGGACCCAGGCTGGCGTCTACAGAAAGCACCAGGGATGGGGTAGAGGACTTGCTGAAACGCATGAGGAGGGGCTTTCTGCCACACTTTCCCACCTACCCCTGTTGCCCTCTCCAGCCTGGCAGTATGCACAGGTGCAGGTGCCATTCATGACGCGCTTAACATTGGCAGAGTCCTCCCCCAGTTCATCACAGTGGCCTCTAGAGAGGCAAGGGGAGTGGCCACTGGGCCTCTAAAAGTCAGAGCTCAGAACTTTGGGACTGAGGGGGAGGAAGAGAATGAGAAGTCCAGGCTGCTCTAGGGAAACAAGCAGACCCAGCTGTGCTTGGCAGGCCACACCTGGGCCACACAGCCATGCACATGTGGACACACCCTCCCCAAACCTCAGCTGCTTCAGGAAAGAGGCTATAAAGGCTCTTCATAACTAGGCGCAGTAGAAAGAAGACAGGATTTGAAGCTAGACAGATCGAGGCATGAATTGAGGCTCTCCCACTAGCAGTGTGATTACGCTGGTTCTATTTCTTTGGAAAAAAAAAAAAAGCTAATACTTATTTCCCATGATTGTGAAAACTCAATGAGAAAACGCATATAAAGAGCCAGGCCCAGCACATAGCACTTAAGAAATAAGTTCCCTTTGAATTTTTTAGAACAGTGGACCAAGAGCACGTTTTGGAGGCTGAAGACCCAAAATCTGTGAATATTAATCAGAGGTAGATGGCTGATTTGTTGTTTTCATCTATAACACCTACTGATTTTACTATCATTTGACCCTAAGAGTAACTGACAGTACAGTGACTTACCCGTTCTTTGGGTAGATGTGTGTGCCTCTCTTGCATCTCTGAGTCTGTTGTAAATTTCTCAGAAATAAGAATCATACATTCTATTCCTCTAGGAGCCCTACAGCATTAATTCCCAAGGTATGGAGCTTTACAGGATTTATGAGGTCTTGCACCCCAAAAGAGGTTCCATAGTGAAATAAATTTGGGCCAATCTAAGTTATACAAAGTTTGGCTTTTTTTTTTTTTTTGGTGGTGGGGTACAGAGTCTCACTCTGTTGCCCAGGCTGGAATGCAGTGGCACGATCTTGGCTCACTTTAGTCAGACTTTAGTGGCAGCAGAAGACTGACTGGGTCTTGGGGGCTCTGATTTGGAAGTCCTGGACCTTCCTGTGCACCCAAGAAACTGGAAGGATTACCTTCTAGCGAGAGACAAGACCCAGAGCTCGGCTTCTCCCCAAAAGTGTTCCCTCGCCTCTGGGGGCGTGGGGCTGCCCCGGTGGTTTGCTGAGTGAGTACATTTTGAAAGCACTGACTAATCTGTGTAGTCTGAACACGTACAGTTTCCAGATGAGGAAGCTAATTTGGAGAGGAGGGGCTGGAATAACTCTCCTGGTTCAAGTTCAAGTTCAAGCGATTCTCCTGCCTCAGCTTCCCATGTAGCTGGGATTACAGGCATCTACCACCACGCTTGGCTAATTTTCATATTTTTAGTAGAGGTGGGCTTTTACCATGTTGGCCAGTCTGGTCTCGAACTCAGCCTCAAGTGATCTACCCACCTTGGCCTGCCATGGTGTATTTTTTTTATTCTTACAGGATGAAGGGGCATGGTGAATTTGCAAGAGGGATAAGGTTCAAAGCTTCTCCCAAACTTATGTGAACACTTTTTATCCCCCTTGGTGTTTTCACTGTTGCTCTGAGGAACAACTCTGAGACTAATTCTTGAAAAACGCAACTCTAGGGAGACACTGTGTCAGGCCGATAGGAGCTGCTCAGCTTTAGAAAAGAAGAGCGGAAAGGGTATGAAGTAAGGACAGAGCTAAATATACCATCGATGTTCTCACATCCAGTGCAGTTGGGACAACTGATTTGTTGTTGATTGAAAAAATTAGTTTAAAAAAGAAACAACCATTCAAAAGAGATACTTTAATTTAAAAGATGGACATACCGTATACATTCATTTGCTAATCTTTTGATACAGGACTAAGGTCTTTTTCTGATTGTCAGTCATCTTGCTTGCATAAACCTCTCCTATGCTGTAACATCTATAAATTCCACCTCAATAGAAAATGGAATTACAACTTTGACGTTTGGGAACTAATCTGTCCGCAAGATCTTTCCAGATTTTTATTATGTATTCCAATCCTTTATGTTTGTCTCATCTGATCTTAACTATTCAGCATTTGCAAGCAAATTTGGGCCTCAAGACTTTTGAAAGCTTTCTACTTATCAACAGCGACGCTTTTTGCACTCATATTTCATTGGCTTACAGAAGAGTTTGTTAAATTACAGAAATTCACATACTTCATTAATAATACATAGAATTGGCATAAACCAGTCTGCATACGAGCACTGCTGACTTTCAGATAAGCAGATAGTGTGGCTAACAGACATTCTACAAAACAGCCTACTCATCTCAAGCATTCAGAGTGCTGGGGACAGCAGTTCTAATGATTTACAGAAGAAGTGGAGACAGCATTGATTAATCCACAAACTTCGCTAAATAGGGATTGGTTGTGAGAACATCTGTAGTAAATACTGGTTGTTCCTGTTGTCTTCTTTCCCTGGGGTATAAGTTTGTATTCTTCGGTTCCCTTTGTCTTATGTCTGGGGCTTCTTGTCATTTCTACTGTTCTGCAGAAAAGTATTCAGATGATAGAGGGCTCCTGAGATGGAGGTGAAATCCCAGAACCTTTTTGCTGTTAGGCTGCAGGGAGATTGGGATGGTTTCATCCATTAGCTGCTCGCCTCTGAGTCCCTGAAGAATCCGGTGGCATTTTCTTGCTCTTGCATTTGGCTGCAAGAGGCCACACTCCTGCTGGAAGCGATCATTCCATAGCAGACTCAGGTCGGCCGAGAGCCCATGGCAGACAGTCCTCCTCTTGGAGGGTGGAGAGGTAGGCACTGTTCCCTGTCCCTAGCTTCTACTCCACCCCTTCTGCTCCAGATCCTGGAGTCTTCCTGACCTGCCATGTGATTCTGCTCCTTTCCATCCCAAAATATGACATCTGTCTGTGCTGCTGCCAGCCAAGCACATGAGCAGCTTTTCAGAATATGCTCTGTGTGCGGGGAGGTCCTAGAGACCAGGCCCCAGCAGGCCCTACCATCCACCAGAGGAGCTGCTTCTGCATTGATCACTGCAGCGTGCCAGGTTCTGCACTAAACACTTTAATGCATCATCTCATTTAACCCACACAACCACCCTAGGAGGAGGTAATACGATTCGCCTCATTTTACCAGTGACAAAACTGACACTCGAAGAAGGCAACATATATCTCAGGGCCCTCCTGTGAACTCTGCTGTGGTCACAAAAGCTGAGTGCACAAAAAACACCCAGGGCCTTCTCTGTGTGACTTTTTAAATCGAAACATAATTCACGTACCATAAAATGTACCCTTTTAAACTGGAATTCAGTGGCTTTTAATATCTTTACAGAGTTGTGCAATTATCACCACCATCTAATTCCAGAATATTTTCATCACCCCAAAAAGAAGGGCTGTACCCATTAGCCATCACTCCCCAGCCCCTGGCAACCACAAATTCACTTTCTGCCTCTATGTGTTTGCCTATTCTGGACATTTCACATAAATGGAATTGTGGGATTCTCATGTCTAACTTCTTTTACTTAAGACAATGTATCAGTACTTCATTCCATGTTGTGGTTGAAGAATATTCCATGGTACAGATGTACCACATTTTGTTTATTTATCAGTTGATGGACTTTGGGGTTGCTTTCACTTCTTGGCTCATAAGTCCTGCTGCCATGACGGGTATATTCTGCATGATTCTGTGCCTGTTGTTCTCTTAGACTCTGTCAGATGCCCGGCTATCCTTCCCCCAACCTGAGAAACTCACATGCCAGGCTCATTCTGGCTGTGGGGAGGCAGAGCGGCTGTACCCCAGGAAGAGCATGTGCACTGCACAGAGCTCCTGGACAAGGAGGGCACGCGGAGGTGAAGCCCAGCCAGTTGCCTCTGTGCCTCGGTGGTGCCTTTGGTCACTCCACATCCTTTGCATGCCTCGCCACCTCCCCTGCGCAGAGCATTGCGTTAAGTCTTGAAGGGATTAAAGTCAGCCCTCTGTGTCTATGGGTTCTGAATCCCTGGATTCAACCAACCTTGGATTGAAAATATATTTTTAAGTGGATGGTTGCATCTGTCCTGAACATGTATCGCCTTTTTTCTTGTCATTATTCCCTAAACACAGTACAATAACTATTTATGTAGCATTTACATTGTATTCGTTATTGTAGGTAATCTGGAAATGTTTTAAAGTATATGGGAGGATGTTTGTAGGTTAGATGCAAATACTATACCATGTTATATCAGGGACTCGAGCATCCATGAATTTTGATATTCACCAGGGGTCCTGGAAACAGTCCCCCACGGATGCTGGGGGTTGACTGCATCTAGCTGTATCCCTGTCAAAGGCCCACCTACAGGACCCATCCACACACCTGACATAGGAATGGCAATGTTTCTCAGAGACCACATAGCCTGTGAAAGGACATGGCACCTGGGGCAGGACCTGGGTTGAGTTTTCACCACCCCTTCTACCTAGCTTGGCAAGCTTGGGTGATTGACCTCGCTAAGCCTCCGTTTCCCCTGCTGTAAAACAGGAGCCGCAACATCCAGCTCATAGGTTGTTGTGAGAATAGAATAAGCAAATGGGCATGAAGGTTCTTTGTCCCGATACAGGCACCGCTACTGCTACAAATGCCTCCAGTCTCACCTTGGGAGTTCCCATAATTGGCCTTGCCTTGGAAAATGCTGAGAGAAACTACAAAACTTTTGGGGAACCTGTGGAGGAAAGCAAGAACCCCTGAAAAAAAAAACAAAAAAATGGTTTAGGGAGGCCCATTTTTGTTCCAGAATATCTTGTCTGCTACCTTTTCCTTTAACTTCCTCATAGTGTCTGAAATTCCACTTGCATACATATTAAGGATTAATTTTTTAATGAAATTCCACTATTACAGACCCATTTTAAACTATCCAATCCCTGTAAAAAGCAATGACTATGAAAGGCTGTGAGGCCATCATTTACTCACATCTTAATATGAATTAGTTCAAAAGCTTGCTTTACTTATTCCTACTCAGCTAAGATCAGCTTCAGGGGTAGAATGGGGCCAGGCACAGTGGTAATCCCAGCACTTCAGGCGGCCAAGGCGGGAGGATCGCTTGAGCCTGAGAGTTTGAGACCAGCCTGAGCAACATAGCGAGGCCTCATCTGTTTAAAAAAGAAAAAATTAAAAAAAAAAAAGCAAGGTGCAGTGGCTCACACCTGTAATCATGCCAGCACTTTGGGAGGCTGAGGTGGGTGGATAGCCTGAGTCTAAGAGTTCGAGACCAGCCTGGGCAACATGGCAAAACCCCGTCTCTACTAAAAATACAAAAAAATAGCCAGGCATGGTGATGGATACCTGTAGTCCCAGCTATTCGTGGGCCTGAGGTAGGAGGATCATTTGAGCCTAGGAGGTCAAGGCTGCAGTGAGCCCTGCTTCTGCCACTGCACTCCAGCCTGGACAACAGAGCAAGACCCTGTTCCCCCCCACATTTACCCCAAAAAAGCTGAGTTTTTTGTTAAAAAAAAGGGAGGGGCCAGACGCAGTGGCTCACGCCTGTAATCCCAGCACTTTGGGAGGCCGAGGCGGGCAGATCACGAGGTCAGGAGATCGAGACTATCCTGGCTAACACGGCGAAACCCCGTCTCTACTAAAAATACAAAAACTTAGCCGGGTGTGGTGGCGGGCACCTGTAGTCCCAGCTACTCAGGTGGCTGAGGCAGGAGAATGGCGTGAACCTGGGAGGTGGACCTTGCAGTGAGCTGAGATTGTGCCACTGCACTCCAGCCTGGGTGACAGAGCAAGACTCCATCTCAAAAAAAAAAAAAAAAGAATAGGAAGAATGCTAGCGCTTGTTGATGGTAGAAGATGAAGGTTAGAACACTTTCTAACAGGGTTTTAAGGAGCCAAGCCAGAATGGGGTGCCAGAGGAGAAGTTTCTAGCAATTGCTCTCAACCTCTCTAAGCTTCTCTATCTTTTGAGGATCTGATGAAAGCTTATTTAGATCATCGTGAACATAGTTTCAGGGCATTTGACCCTGAAGTCGGGGGGCCCAGAGGCCTGAGATTCAGCATGCTGACTGTAGGGTGACACAGAACGCAGGGGCTTCTGAGAAAAGGAACTGGGGCATCGTGTCAATAGGGCACAAAAAGGAGACGCTGAAGGTTCACATGCATCAATCATGGAGTCTTCCCCAGTCTAGTTCTGACCCTGAAAGCAGAGAGCAGTCTCTCGCCTGTCCTTCCTGAAGCCCATGGACCCCTCCCCACTTGAGCACAGATCTTTAATCAAAGTGGCTTTTAGGACTAGGCAGGAAAACTGCCTGTTTTTAGAATAACTTCTGTCTATGAAAAAAACATGATCTAAGTTCCAAATAACATATCTCTTCATGAACACCCAAATTTCAGGTATGAGACGTGATTTCAGCACTAAGGGGGTTGATCGTGTAATTGGGGAAATAAATGATAGACATAAGCCAGGAGAGGTCAACCCATGATGTGATCAAGTGCTGTGACACAAGCACGGACACTTGGTGGCTCAAGAGCCAGAAGAGCGTGTCCAGGCCCTAGAATCAGGTTGCAAAAGGTTCTTTGACAACCATCTTCAGAGGGGGCAGGCAGGATGGGGAGATGTTTGTTCCAGTAACTCTAACAGGAAGCATGTCACGTGAGGAGCGGCTGAGGGGTCTGGGGATATTTTGCCCGCAGAAAAGAAGACTCGGGCAGCCTGTTCCTTTGTGGCAGCATAGTGTAGCGCAAGGAGCAAGGGCTTTGGAGGCAGATAGGCTTGAAATTGGTCCAAGTTCTAATTTTACTTACTGTGTGATCTGGAACAGGTTAATGAACTTCTCTGATATTGCTTTCCTCTTTATAAAATGGAGATAGAAATGCTACCTATGATGAATAGGATTGATAATAGTTAGAAAACACAGTGTCTGGCGGATGGCCACGTGTTCAGCAAAAGGCCTTCTGACCCATCAGAGCAAAGGGCTCTGCACTGAGCGATGGTGGCCTTGCAGGCCAGCGTCTCACATTTTTTATGTCAGCACGCATAGAAAATGATAGTAAACCCACTAGGCTGCTTATGCCCGGAGACCAGCTGGGGAGCCCTTGCTGCTCCAGACTCTGCAAACCACACCCGGGGCTGAGGACGTCGCTGTCTGCACACTGATATCTTATTGGGGTATGCTGGCTGGAAAGGGCTGGTGTAAAGGGCTCCTGCCCTGTGGGAGAAGCTGGGCACAGAGACCCTGAGAGCTCTGTGTAATCTCGAGTTGTTGGTTAACAGGGTTTGGTTGGAGAAGCTGGCATTTGGGCTGGGCCTTATGAAGGATGGCTAGGATTTAGGATTGGGTAGGAAGAGAAAAAGGAGGGGTCATTTTGGATGACAATTATCTCTTAGATAATCATCGATGCCACTATGATTCGTACTGGCCAAAGGGAGTGACCCCTCGCTCCAAGTTGTTGTGGTCATCAAATCCCCTTCACTCCTTATTCTCACTCTTGAAGCCTGGGAACACTGTGGCCCCTTACCCCAGCCACGACTGTTTTCATTCTAGATGCTGTTCAGGCATCTGTGCCTGCCTTTAGTGTAAGGCTACCAGGAGGAAGGAGGTCAGGCCAGCTGGGTTCTTGGTTACATTTCTCTCTTTGTCCCGGAGAAATCTTAGACCTCAGACTCCTGCCTGTGGGGCGAGAGTGTTTTCTCCACCCATCCTTCACTGTAAGGATCTAGAGAGAAGCTGCCCTCCAACTTCCCAGGAGTGATGTCTGACTGTCGGAGGCATCCCCTGATGTAGCGCTGTCCCAGGGTATGTGCCCCACTGGCAGTGAGTCCCCAGGGAAGGAAGAATTGGACTGATGCTTCTCCATCCAAGACAGCCTTGTCAACAACAGGCAAGTCAGTTGCAGGGCTGCATGGAGGAGCTGAAAAGGGAAGGTGTGCAGGAGACCCCTGGGTTGCACTGAGCCCCAGGACACCCCAGAGGGCTGCGGCTCTAAGACAGTCCACCTGAAAAATGGCTGCAGGAGATTTACAACCTCACAGCATTCCCCAAGAAGCTTAAGACCCAGGTTAGGATAAAATGTCCCCATCATAGTACATGGGCTGGGGCATGCAGGAAATAAACCCCATTCGAAAAAATGAGTGTATTTGTACGCTCACAGAAGGGGCTGCTGGGAGGCTTCTGCCATCTGCCAGGAAACAACCTGTGGCTTCTTCAGAGACACAGCCACATGCGTCAAGCCACAGATTTATTTTATTTGTTATTTATTTAACAAACACTCAGAGTACACTAAGCACTGTTCTAAATAGCTTTCATATATTAACTCACTTACTGGTACTGATCAGTTTAGCTACACACACACATATATATATATACACATACATATATACGTATGTATATACACATATATACATATATACACATTTAATTCTTATAACAACCTTGAAGCAGGTGGAATCATTTCTCCCATTTTACAGAAGAAGAAACTAATAATTTGCCCAAGGTCTCACGCTGGTTAGAGACAAGACAGGGATTCAAACCTGGGCAGTCTGACTCTAGAGTCCGTGTTCTCACCTACTTCTAACAGTACTGCCTCCAAGTCTTCTTTAGAGAGGTGACCAGTGTGCTTTAATGGACTCTTATGTACTCCCCTTTTTCTCTTCCACATCCTCCCTGAATATACGTTCAACAATAATTGAAAAAGCAGCATTATTACTAAGTAGAGCAACCTGCCTCTAGGTGGAGCTCCTGAGGGGTCCGATCACTGGTGCTTTCCCCACTCACCTTTAACCTGCAGATGCCCACAGGAAATGGTGAGAAGTACCAGTTACTCCGAAGGCCCCGTGTTCGTTCATTCAACAGACGTGTACTGAACACTTACTACATGCCACACATTCTTCCTTGGTGCTAGTGAGGTAGGGTTGAAAAGAAAGACATGGTCCCTTTCTCAAAACACTTGCAGCCTGCCCCTTGGGGTGACAGGTAACTACGCAGATCCAAAGCCCTTGTAGTAGGAAGAACCCTAGATAGGGCAAGCGCTCAGAGCTCATAGAAGGGGCATCCGAGAGGGCTTCACTTATCAGGGATGGGGATGGGGAGGAGGTTAAGAAGGACCCATCTTGCTGGCATTGTGAAGGATAGATTGACACAGAAACCAGAGGGAAAGAAATTTGAGATTGCAGAGTTTTGAGATTGCAGGAAGGTAAAGAATGGGACAACAGTGTATTTTCACAGTGGAAAACTACACAGTGATTAAAATGAACAATTACAGTTAAACAGAGCCAGCGTGCATGAATGATTCCATTTACGTCAGGTTCAAAAACCTGATGTCAACTAGGCCATCATGTTTAGGATGTAACACAGATAGCAAAACTATAAAGAAAAGCAAGAAAGTGGTTACTGTAAGAGTCAGGAGATCTTTGGACAGGTGTTTGGGGGGACAGGAGGGGTTAGTGGGGTGCTGGTCGTGTCCTATTTTTTTGACCTGGGGGGTGGTTACATGAGTGTTTGCTTTTCTTCGTACTTTTCTGAGTGTTCACAGTTTTAAGGGGAGCAGGGATAAAAACAAGAGCAAAAATAAAAGAACGGAAAAGCCTGAACAAGGGCAATGACTACAGAAAGAGAAGTTTCTTGGGTGACTTATTGTGCTTCTCTTTATTCTAAAAGGCTTTTATTTTTTTTTTCCGTTTTAACATCTCTGAAATTGGGTACATCCCACCATCAGTGGCCTCTTAGATGTGATGGAATGTGGTCGTTTTGGGGCCCCCACTATCCTGGCTACCTTCCTCTGGGTCTCTGGCCCTCCTAAAGTGGAACTACCCCCGAGTGGTGGCTGGCAGCAGCCCATGGCCCCACAGCTGTCAAGAGGGAGAGGAAGGGGAAAAGCGTGTGGTGGACTCTGGTGCAGCGCTGCTGATGGCAGGAAAGTGAATGGAAGCTCGCTGATCTGCATCAGGCTCCATGCCCTGCTCCACCAGCAGCTCAGCGTCCATTGACACTGACGGGCTGCGGCTTCCCGTCTGCTGTGTCCCTTGGTGACCTGGCTCACCTCGTGGTGAGATCTACGTGGCTAGGAGGTGGAACGACAATTGCCCATGGGCTATGCATGAGAGAAATGTCCAGGGACGTGTGAACCAGAGCTGGCTTAGCTTCCTTCTGAACCAGCCCCTGGGCAGAACTCAGTCTTTCAATTGGAAGATGCTTTTAGCGTCAGTTTAGTCCAGAGGAGAGTTGCGTTATGGGGCTATAAAGGGAGGTATCAGAGAGGTGGGAAAGAGTTGAGGTCAGATTTCAGAGGAACTTTCTGGTGGCAACTACAGTGCCGTGAGACACCTACTTGGTGTAAATACCATAATTCCCTTCTCTAGAGTCCTTGAGTATTCAACTAGATGATGCCGGGAGGCTTCAGTGCATCGCCCAGAGCGAGTCAATGGAGCACACAGGCTTACCCTGCACCATCTCATTAAATCATCCCCACATCCAAGAGGTAGTCTCTGTTTTGCTATTTCCATCTAAGGATGGAAGACATAAAACAAACAAAGGTCACTTGCGTGTGCCAAGGTCACACAGTGCTAAGGGGTGGGTCAGGACTTGATCCCGTCTCTGAAGGTCCTTTACTCCCTGGCAGCACTGCCCAGTCGTGTGAGGCTCCAGCTGTCCCTGAGAAGGCTCTGTCATCTTCTAGTCTGTTGTGTACCTCTTTTTCTTTTTTCCTTGCTTTTCATGAGCTGTATATACTTCTTTTTCAAGGAAGGATTGTCTGCTTCCAGAGAGCTACTGTCTGGGCCCTTCTCTTCCAACTCCAGGGAGTTCCCTCCAATAATGATCAGAGAGCAGCCACTGTGGCTTGATGGTTTGCCGTGATCTCATTTGATTCTTCTTCCCGTCCTTGGCCCCAAGCCTGGCCAGTTGTGCTAAAAGTAGCGCTGACCCAATCGTGGTCTGTCCAGAGGCCAGAACTATTTTGACTCTGTCCTCAGGAATCATGTGGTCTGAGGCGTGTACAAGCTGGACTGCTCCCATGACCACTCAGATGTGGTGCCAGGAATGTTCTGGCTGACACACCTGTCCCCAAAGCTGCTAAACGCTGCTACTTACCCTACAGCCCCCACAGCGTGCGTCCTGAGATATTGGTTCCAGGAGGGATAGGTGGTGAGGACTTGCACCAGGGGGTGCTTAGGGGCTTTCTATCCTCATTCATAAGACAGCAACCAGCCGGTTTTGGGTGGCATTGCTTCTCATAGCTCCCCACTGGACTGGAGCATGTTAATCTGTGTATTTGTGACATTCTCTCAGAATGGGGGCCCGACAACAGAAGCCTCCTTAGAGACAGCAAACATTATTCTTCCAAGGAAGGCTGGAGGATTTCCTTCTCTGGAGGCCGTTAACAGTAGAAGAACCTTTCATCCCATTGGCTTAAATATAAGTCCTAGTGCAAGGCTCCTGCCTGGAATAGCATCCTCTCCTCTACTAGAATGGCTTTGCCATTCTTCAAAGTCCAACTGAAATCCCCTTCCCTAAGGACTTTCTTCTTTTGTCACCAGAGGGGTACTTAGCACAGACTTCCCATCAATAGAGAGGCTTTTTCCTCCTTTTTTTCTTTCCATCTAGTCTGTGAGTTCTTAACTTCAGATACCTTTTGCTTGCCGGCACCCAGGATGCGGCAGATGCCGAACAGTTGTGGGCTGGTGAACCGGCACAGCCAGCACGGCCACTAGCTCTGCTCAAGAAACAAGTCTGCATCTCCTTATTGTGCTAGTTCATTCCTCAGTTCCCTACACAATCCTTCAACACTGGCCTCTTTGTGCCTGGTCTGCACACTGGAAATAAACAATGTCTAATAAGATGGGGTCCCTGCCTGAGAGAAGCTCATGGCCTAGTGGGGGACACATATCTTGCCATCTAGTGGGCGAAAAGCAATCATTCAGAGGCCACGGTGACCAGCTTTGCCTCAGGGAGTCGGGAAGGGCCTTGCAGAGGCTGTGATCTGTGGCAGGCCCTCACGGAAGCTCAGAAACGCACGTGAGGACAGGCAGGAGGAAGCGCCCTCCAGAGGAGGGCCAGCACGCGCGCAGGCATGGAGGCATGAAAGGCCCTTGCACCCCAGAAGGCCAAAAAATCACCATATTTTTGCTGCATTTTGTCTACAGACTGGCTGGCTATGGACAGGGAGGCTGCTTGGCTCTTTCCCACAAATAGGGAGGTTGGAGCCAGGCACTAGGGCTTAACCCCAGAAGGTGTCAGAGCTCCCACAGTCCCTGCCCCTCTGCCCCCTGGGGCCGTCTGCACTCTCTCCTCCCATCCTCCCTCTACTCCTTCCCAATTAGAATAAAAATTGGCTCCTGTAATGCTGATGTGCCTTCTTTCTTGTTAGAATCTTAATATTGTATGAATCACAAGTCCCAGCTGCCTTGGCATGGTGGTCAGGGTCAGAGGTTTGAATTAAAGCAACACATGGTCCTGATCGCTTCATCTGGGGGATGCTGAGGTAGGGGAGAGGCTGCTCCTCCTTTTCCACTGATAATGCGAGTACCACCAAGGCTGCTGACCGCAACCTTTTCCCTCAGAAAGTTTTAAGCACCTTGTAACACCCCCTGATAATAACAGTATTGGTACCTTTTATTGAGCATTTTACAAGTATAATTTCATTTATTTGTTAGATGACTTGATGATATGTAGTTAAGTGGCATGCCTGAGATTTCATAGCTAGTCATAATAGAGCCAGATTTTGAGACCTCCTATCTTGGGGACCTTAGACAGCTCAAGCACCACTTTCTAATACCACTCCAATCAAAAGGAATGATTTTAGCCTGAGGATGCTGGATGGCTTGATCTTCTGCCATAAGAGCCCCCAAACCTCCTCTAGCTTCCAGGACAAAACTCTGACGTATTCAGACGTTCGCCACACCTTAATTGCATGCCTGCTGGGTGCCAGGCACTGGGCTGTGGCCTGAACAAGTCCTAGGGATGCATAGACTCAGCCATCAGGTGGCCTCCCTCCCAGTGGGGGTCAGGACTCTCTTCCCACTGCCACCCAGAGCCTTCTCATTCTTTAATGTGACCTGTTCAGTCTTCCCCGCCACTCTGGCCGGCACCTATTTCTCTCCTCCTTCTTAGCCTCTACAGTGCTCATCACCCAAACCACAGCATCGAGTGCTGTGTTTTTGCTTTCCTTCCCTCAGCAGGCATTTGTATGTCATTTGTATGTGGAAGGCACTGGGGATACATTCAGTATCCCGGTGCCGTCATGAAGCACAGTCTGAGAGAGGGAGACAGATGTGTAGTCAGTGCACGGGCTGCAGCATGTGCGTGCGGGGGACTGAGAGATGCCTGCCCTGCTCTCTTTCTCACCTCCACTCAGTCCTGTAAAGTGGCATCGTGAAGCAATGGAAGAAAGACTGGACCCAAATCAGAAGACCTGAGCTGGTGCTACCATCTGGGGGACACTGGAGAAGTCATTCCATCTCTTCATCTGCAAAGTGGGAATAACAATACCTAACCTGCCTACCTTTCAGAGTTTTAATAATGTGCTTTATTAAATGATGATTTTTTAATGAACAAAATGCATGAAAGCATTTTACAGGTTATAAAGCACTATACAAGTAGTACTCTTCTGTCTCCTAGCAATGCCTAGCATAAATCTGGGCACATAGTAGATATTCAGTAAATATCAGTTAACTTAAATTGATCCATTCACCCCGCTTACCACCTTCTACGGGCATTTGAGGCCATTGGAAATCCTAACACTGACAATGCCTGCCCTGCCTGCTGGGGGCGGCAGTGAGGATCAAGTGAGAAAGATGTGCCTTGGAAGCTGTCAGTACTGAGGGCAATCTTGGTCTTGGGAAACCTCCCTGGGTCCCCATTGTGGGGGCTGAACTGAGGGCTGGCCAGCCTGGGATGTGGAGTCCTGGGCATGGGGCAGCCTTCCTCCAAGCCCTAGGTCCATTCTCTGTGGGGAGCAAACATGACACTTCCCCAATTTTAGTTCCCAAACCACTCGGGCTGCCTGGCCCAGGATAGTGCCAATGGCGTGGGCACAGTCTCTCGGGGGGGCCAGATCAGCATGTGCCCAGCCCTCACTAGCTTCCACCTCTTGTTTCAGCACCCCTACCCCACGGAGGACGAGAAGAGGCAGATCGCAGCCCAGACCAACCTCACCCTCCTGCAAGTAAACAACTGGTGAGTTTGCATCACCTGCACACAGGCTCCCAGATCCAGGGGCCACCTTCTGGGCAGGGGAATGCGTAGCAGGGAAAAAAGACTCGAATGCCAGGATCTGCCTCAATCTCAGCCCAGCTACCATGCCAGTCTCCCCATTTAGGCTAGAAGCAGAAAGCAAGAATCAACACTGGCACCTGTGGCTTCATCTGCAGCTTGTCAGCGCCCTCTGCTGGGACATTGTGTCAGGCACATCCCTGGACGCTTCTTGAGGAATAGCAAACCCACGCACACCTGAGCACCCAGCCCACCTGCACTTCAGAGACAGACAGGATTGCCCGCAGCTGTGCACTGGAGGCCAGTGGTCATCTGGTCTACCCCACCCCCATGTGAACTGAGACTAAAACTTGCTGCAAAGCTGGGAGTGGGGAGAGGGAGGAGGAGTAGCCATTCTACCCCACAGGGATCTCGGCTTTCCCAGTCTCTGTGCCTGGCTGGGCTGTCAGGGGAGCTCAGAGAGCAAGGTCTGGCTGGATGGAAGTAGACCCCAGAGTTGAAGGCCCTGATCCGAGCCCTTGGCTCTCTGGAGGGAAGTCAGAGGTTAGTGCCTATGACCGCCATGCTCCCCCGCTCTGTTCAACCTGGAAGGTCTTGATCAGGGATTTCTGACCCCCCGTGCATTCTTCCCATACAACTTTGCAGTTACCAAGCCCCAGGAAATTTCATGAACTTCTCAGTACCCAGGGCTCTCCTCCCTGCTGGGCTTTTTACATCCGGGATGGGAACCCCGGTCTGCTCTGTGTGATGGAGTCTGAAGGCAGCTTCAGCGTCCCTGCCCCCACCCCAAGGCCATGCAGGCCGATGACTAACCAGGTCTCCACTTTACCTCTGGGCAGGTTCATCAATGCCCGGAGGCGCATCCTGCAGCCCATGCTTGATGCCAGTAACCCAGATCCTGCCCCCAAAGCCAAGAAGATCAAGTCTCAGCACCGGCCCACCCAAAGATTCTGGCCCAACTCCATCGCTGCGGGGGTGCTGCAGCAGCAGGGCGTTGCCCCAGGGACAAACCCCGATGGTAAGAACTGGGGCTGAGTGCACCCTAGACAAGGGTTGGGGGTGCTCCTGGAGCTTCTTCAGGTCAAGCTGTGCAAAGATTCAAGGGCTATCTCCTTACCTGGGCTCCCATCGCTGCTCTGTCACAGTGATTATCCCTCCCCAAAGCCCTAAAGAAGGGGATGTTTTTGTACATAATTTAACAGACCAGATGCACTCTCATAAAGAAAAGCGGGAGGTGGTGGTCACGCAAGTCAGTGACTGCTCAGCAGAACCCCCCATGTCCGCACCCATCTGAGTTCCTTAGCACCAGTCAGTATCTGCACAGCTCCTCAGGAGCAAAGGCCATCTATAAATATCAAGGCAGGCAGCTGGCTCGTGAACAGAGGCCAGGAAGAGCTCTGTTTTCCCAGCCTCTCCATCACACCCTCCATATACACTTTTCTAATTGCCAGTCGCCTAGTGCACAATGAATAATTCAATGAGCCAGGCATTTTATAGCTTGGCACATGAAGATAGCTCTGTATGGGGAGTGGAGCGTAGGTGTGCGTGTGTGCACACAGAACCTCATGCACACGTGTATGTGTGTGGTTGCACACAGGTTCCTTTGTGATGAGCCATCATCTTATGGGTTATAATGGGAAAAAAAAAAAAACAGATTTAGGGGGCTAGACAAACCTGGGAGAAAATTCCAGCTCTGTCATCACTGACAATGTCATCTTGAGCTAATGACTTAACTGTCTGAGACAGAATGGGGATAATAATACCCGCCTTACAGAATTGTTAGAAAGTCAAAAGTGGCCAACACATAAAGAAAATGCGCAGTGAATGGTGGCTGGGAGTGCTGCTTCCTGAGGTGGGGCAGGGAGTAGCTGACTAGTGAATGGATGGGAGACTTCATACCAGGGCATTGTCCAGCTCAGGCTTGGACAGCCCTAAAAACGAGTTCACTGCTCTATGAGCCAGTCCATTAAACCCTGTCCAGCACAGAGGTGCTGGCCCTGACCGGCAGCCCCTGCCTCGTCCTGACCCTTGCTTTCTCTCGCAGGTTCCATCAACTTGGACAACCTGCAGTCCCTGTCCTCAGACAATGCCACCATGGCCATGCAGCAGGCTATGATGGCTGCACACGATGACTCACTGGATGGGACAGAAGAAGAGGATGAGGATGAGATGGAAGAGGAGGAGGAGGAGGAGGAGCTGGAGGAGGAGGTCGATGAGCTGCAGACAACGAATGTCAGCGACCTGGGCTTGGAACACAGTGACTCCCTGGAGTAGTCGGGCAGCCCAGATGGCACTGATCACCGAGTAGGAGAGGAGTGTCGCCGGGAGGCCTTCAGGGTGGGGGGGAAGGGGACATGGGCAGGAAGCACCGAGGGAGTTGGGCCCTAGCTTCCCCAAATCAGTAGCTTGAAGAAAGGCAGAGGAGACACCTGTTCCTTCCCAACCACCAAGTTTCAACGAGGACCCCAGCCCCACTTCCCTGGAACTGCCGAGGACTCTGTTTGGCGGGGCCAGTCGAGCAGCCTGTATGGAAAGACAGGAGTGAGATCTGGACTCACCAAATCCCTGAGGACAGATGGCACCCATGGCCCCCACCCACGGAAGGACTTGAATTGTTTACAAGCCCTGCACTGTGAGGCAGATTGGTGCTGTTCGCAGAGTGGGCCTTTGCCCGGGGGCAGACTTAGAAGGAAGGGGAGAGACAAAGGGGGACTGAGGTTCATCCCCAGAAGGTTCTCAGCTCCTTTGACAGACATTCAAGGGCAGGAGGGAGCCCCAAAGCATAACCAGTGGCCAGAGGAGTGGGGGGGGCCTGAGGCATCACATCTTGCAGATCAGAATGGGGTGGAATCCACCGCTCATCCCTCCAAGGCCCTGTCTCTGCGCACAGCAACCATGGACATGGGAGAGAGGGATGGGAGCCACAGTGCCCTTCACTCTCTCCTGGAAACAAATTGTAAGCCGGTGGGCTCAACCTGTGGGAGGTTAAGAGGAGTCCCTTCTGGGTTGACTCCAGGAGCCAAGGAGATGGCAGACCCTGGGCTTGGAGTCATATCAAGGTGACTTTGAGGCCACAGCTGTCCCTAGGTGGTCACAGAACTTAGCTCCTGTAACAACAGGACAATGGGGTTTTACCCTAGATGTTCCCACCCTCAGTGCTCCACGCCCTCCATAGACCTTCAGAGAAGGTGAAACCAGGTTATCTGGGAATCTTTCCACCCCGCAGGTCGCCACAGCCATCCCTCTGCTCCCAGGCTGGCTCCATCAGCCTCCAGCTTCCTTTCTTCATTCTGTCCTTCAGGGAAGGCAGAAGAAACATTGGAAAGCATCTAGTCCAGTGGGAAGACAGGGGTTGGAGAAGGTGCTACATCCCTCTTCCCATCAAAATCCTAAATGTGGGGGAGGGCCCAGAGAATGGCACCCAAGAGCCTGCGGGGATGCCCACCCCACCCACCCTACTGTTCTAACCCTGCTGTCCACAGCCCTGGAGGAACTGGGGCTCCTGGAAGGAGGAGGAGGCTCTCCACTGTCCACCCTAACACATACCCTCCCACCCACCTTCCAGACCCCCTTGGTTGGCACCCTCTTCTCCCGTTCCCTCTCACCCCATGGCTGTGAATGACAGGACAGGTCACACGTGTGTTTTCCATTGGGTTTAATTTAATGGACGTGCAGTTTCATTTGTAAATTGTGCATTAGCAGCCATCTCCTTCCGTGGCAGGATGTGAGTGGCTACCTGGCTCAACTGGAGGGGACCCTCGGGGCCCTCTGGGGCTTCCCCTCCTCCACCTGGTTGGGGTAGAGCAAAAGGATGGTCACTCTTCCGAGGTCTCCCTGAAATGAATGTATTTCTCCCCCAAAAGAGCTGATATTTAATGTTTTAATAGGGATTTTTGAGAAACAACCTTATTTATAATCTGGGTGATCCAATCATTTTTTACTCCCTTTTGATGCCATACATAGAGGAAAGTCTAGCTTTTTTCGGCGTGAGACTTTTGCAATGTGCAGTGGGATAAAATGCATTTCCTTTTCTGGTTCGTTTTTCTTGTTAACATGCGCACACAGACACACACACACACCGTTCCACTCACCACCTGGACAGGCGTCCCCCAGCACGGACACACTGGCACACAGGTGCCCACATCTCTTCCTCCCAGCCCCTCCACCTGCCTAATGTTATGCAGCCTCCTTCTGATGTATCCACCAAACCAGTACTGAATGTGGCCGAGACGTTTTCAGTAAATCTTATTACCTACCGTAACCCTGGTGCACAATTCTCTTTCTGTGGTTGCTGTGGCAATCCTTTGCTCTTTTTATGGGACCCGAGGCCAGACAAAATTTGGAGGCCTCAGTATACACCTGACTACCCAGGGAAGGGGACAAGGTAGATGTGCGTCCTGCGTGAGCTCAGCTGCCCTGTCTGGGGAGGAAGAGCCAAGTGCAGCACACTCACCTTGTGTGCGGCCAGTTGTAAGGCAGAGCTAGGGAGAGAAGGCAAGGAAGCTGTGCACTGCCCTCTCCTGACAGCTTTCCCCACAGCAGCGGAAGCTATGAATCTGGTCCCTCTTGTCCACCATACTCCACCTCCCTCAAAGCCTTCTGCTTTCCCATCTCCAACCTCGGCCCACGAGGGATTTCATGATTGAAGCTGGTGCCACCACGGCCCACACCCAGCCTTGAGCGCCCACTGTTTCCCAATCAGCAGGTGAAAGTCCCAGGCAGCGGGAGAGAGAGACAGTCTTGGCTGCCGCCTTTCACCCTGGAGCTGTGTCCAGCAGGGAGCCTACCTACCCTTGAATCCCAGGGGTCAGCACCATAATCCCCCAGGCAAGAAGAAACTCAGGGGCAGCTGATCTCCCCACAGAAGTGAGAGGCAGGCCTTCTTGTCACCTCCAGACGTGAGGGTACCTTCCTTAGCCGCACTTGCTGAGAGGTCTGTGGCATCTGTTTAGAAGCAGAAGGGGAGTGCCTTGTTCACGTTCAGGAATGCTGGAGAGTTTGCACGTACTGGCGGATCACCCCATGGCCAGGTGGAAGATAGGGAAGCCAGTGGTTGATTACACAGGCAAAGTGGGCTCCGACCCGCTCTGGTGGAGTTCCCTGCATCACTGCCCTCAGGGAGCCCAACCTCCCTCCCCCTCCGCACACCTGGGGAGAGTTCTGCAAACTACAGAAACCCCGCCTCTCTGGGCAGAGGGAGAAAATCTTAAGAACTGCAAGATGATTGGAACCTCACTTCCAGAGCTGGGAAGACAGTGGTTTCTAAGGAACACACTGTTGAAAGACACGCTACCAAAAAAAAAAATCCATGCCCAAATTAGCCTAAGATTAACTGCGTATTCTGTTTTGTTAGTAGAGTTTCATCACGCACATTATTATACTAAAGGCTCTCTGAAAAGTCCTACAGGAAAGAAACCTGTTTAACTTTGTTTCAATTGTTCCCAGATTTGCTTCACCTCCCTTTTTTTCAAGTAATATCTATTCAAGTTATACCAATATTCCACAAAACACACTTTAGGGAACACTATTCTAAAGAAATTGCGGAGTAGCCTGTCCTGCACTCTCCCCGCTAAGTTTTTCTATCAAGTTCTGCCAGCCATCTTTTCAACCACGCTGTCAGCTGAAAGTGGGTTTTTTTTTTTTTTTTTTTTTTTTTTTTTTTTGAGACGGAGTTTTGCTCTTGTTGCCCAGGCTGGAGTGCAATGGCACGATCTCGGCTCACCGCAACCTCTGCCTCCCGGGTTCAAGCGATTCTCCTGCCTCAGCCTCCCAAGTAGCTAGGATTACAGGCTTGAATCAACACACCCTGCTAATTTTGTATTTTTAGTAGAGACGGGGTTTCTCCATGTTGGTCAAGCTGGTCTCGAACACCAGACCTCAGGTGATTCACCTGCCTTGGCCTCTGAAAGTGCTGGGATTACAGGCGTGAGCCACTGCGCCCAGCCTTTTAAAATTATTATTATTATTTATTTAGTTATTTATTTTTGAGACAGGGTTTCACTCCCAACACCCAGGCCGGAGTACCACGGCACAATTTTGGCTCACTGCAACCTCCGCCTCCCAGGCTCAAGTGATTATCCTGCCCTGGCGTCCTGAGTAGCTGGGACTACTGGCATGCACCACAAGGCCCAGCTAATTTTTTGTTCTGTTTTGTTTTTGCAGAGATGGGGTTTTGTCACGTTGCCCAGGCTGGTCTCCAACTCCTGAGCTCAAGAGATCTGCCTGCCTCAGCATCTCAAAGTTCTGAGGTTACAGGCATGAGCCACCACTCCCGGCTGAAAAGGGGCTTCTGAAATCACTTGAGATGTAGGTAGCTGTGTTTTTAGGAGCCAACAACCTGTCTCTGTGCATGACCCAAATGCTACCCAACCCAAGGAAAAGACACGCCATAATCCCTGTGGAAATACAAGAGATGGATGACAGTGTGAGGGGTAGGGGAAGGTTTCCTTTACCTCAAAGTAGAACTCTGATATCAGGGCTCTGGCAACTCTCAGACTGTCTTCTGCCCCCCATCCCCCGACCCATCAGGAAAGACCTTTCAAGTTCAGAGATCCTGCTCACGGGAGTTGGTGGCCAGAGTTCAGCTTCCTTGACCGAGGATCCCCTCTCCTGCCTTGCGTGGGGCTCCAGGAGGGCGTGACCACCACACTGCAGCCTTCTCAATTCATTCCTGATGAGTCGTTCATTATCTCAGCACGCATTTATCGAGCCCTGACTCTGTCCCACGCACTGTTTTACAAGGATACACCTGTGGCTAACAAGGACGGAGTTCTTTACCTTCTACTAGAAACAACTGAGACTGAGCCAGGTGCGGTGGCTCACACCTGTAATCCCTACACTTTGGTTGTCCAAGGTGGAAGGATCACTGAGCCCAGGATTTTAAGACCAGTCTGGGAAACATAGTGAGACCCCCCCACCCGCCCGCTATTCTCTACTATTTTAAAATGAATATACGTGAGACAAAAGAAAAAGATTGAGACTGAAAGAGTGCTCGTAGCATCCTTGTAATGGCTATAACTATGATCTCATCCTTACCACAGAGATCTCAAACTTCTTCATTCAGAGTTGCAAAGCAGGAAGCTTTCAGCTCCACTGTGAGGTTCGGGTTAAGCTCAATTTTCAGTCCTGTTTTGATCCATATATTGTTTTTTAAAAATTGTGTGCCAACATTTAAAAGAAGGTTACACATTAAAAAATAAGATTCCTGGCTTCTCCTGAAAAATCGGGCAATCAGGTAACTTGGGACCTATATAATCCCACTTGGCCATGATTGAGTGTAGTTGAATTAACTGCTGCCCCCTAAGGCACGTTCTCTGTGTCATCAGGACATTTGCAGCCCCTGTGGTCTCCCCAACACTGAGGCTGAGGGTTCATTGCCCATTTACTATTGGCTGTCACTATTTGGGTGGCTGGTGGCTTAGTTAAGCTTCCCCCATGCCCTTTTTTTAACCCCCTTTTGCTGCAATATCTAAGTGGTTGTTTTTAAGAAGGGAAATATTTATCTCTACTCATTAATCCATCAAGAGTAAGAAGGGCCAGGTGCGGTGGCTCACGCCTGTAATCCCAGCACTTTGGGAGGCCGAGGAGGGTGGATCATGAGGTCAGGAGTTCAAGGCCAGCCTGGCCAACATGGTGAAACCCGTCTCTGCTAAAAATGCAAAAATTAGCTGAGCATAGAGGCTGAGGCAGGAGAATCATTTGAACCCGGGAGACGGAGGTTGCAGTGAGCCGAGATCATGCCACTGCACTCCAGCCTGGGTGACAGGGCGAGACTCCATCTCAAAAAAAAAAAAAAGAGTAAGAAAACAAGATAGTCCAAGAGGGAGGGTCCTGCCTTTGGTACAAAATATTGGAGAGAATGTATTTGTTTGTGGGCATAAAGGTACTCCTACCTTTCATTGCAAAGTATACCTGTGTCTCATATCCAGATATCTTCACTCATACATTTTCTGCCTACCCTGCCTCCCCAGGCAACAATGAGGCTAGAGGCATAAAAATCACCAGGGTTGCTTGTTATAGATACAATGTAGGTTCCACAACCGGTGTTTGCCCCAGATAGCTAGGCAAGATGCCCAAAGACTTGGAGGAACAATGCTCTCAGAAAATAGTTTTCAATTGTCAGCCAGGCACAGTGGCTCATGCCCAGCACTTTGGGAGCTGAGGCAGGCAGATCACTTGAGGTCAGGAGTTTGAGACCAGCCTGGCCAACATGGTGAAACCCTGTCTCTACTAAAAATAAAAAAATTACTCAAATGTGGTGGCACGCACCTGTAGTCCCAGCTACTTGGGAGGCTGGGGCATGAGAATCGCTTGAACTCAGGAGGCAGAAGTTGCAGTGAGCCGAGATAGCGCCACTGCACTCCAGCCTGGGCAACAGAGTGAGACTCTGTCTCAAAAATAAAAATTTAAAAAAAAAAGAAAAGAATTTTCAATTGTCTCTTGAAGCTCCTTGCTTTATAGCTGCTCCTTTAACTTCCTTTAGTCAGATACGCCACCACCCTCAAGCCAGTGATTCATTCAACACAAATTCCCAGGTGCCCACTATGTGCCTGGTAACCTACGAGGGACAAAGGATGATGAACTTTGCAGAGCATCACAGACCAAGGGACCGATCACCAAGGACTGACAGAATGGTGGTCACCTCACATGCTCCATTTCCACTTTGGCACCTTATTTGCATCCCACAGATGAGGCAGATTTTATTATACCACTTTCCAGCATATCTTATACTTTTTATTTCTCAGCCTCTCTCTGGGCCAATCTCATTTAGCCCCTTTGCAAATTAAATGCATCTCATTAAATCGAACCCATTTAGGACAATGCCCTTCAGGTGTGTGCATCTTAGTACATCTTTCATTTTAAGACAAGTGTTTGATTTATTTTTCATCTCATTACGCTCTTTAAAATTATGTGCATCTCATTACACTCAGCGCCTGAGACAACTTATTTCTGGTATAGACATTACACCCAGTATTATCAGGCAAGAATATGATTTTTTTTCATTTCATTACAAGCCTTACAATTTATGTACATCTCATTACAATCAGCCATTTAAGACAATTCCCTTCAGTTATGTGTATCTCATTATACCTTTTCATTTTCACATTTTTCTCATCTTATTATTCAGAGAATCTACTACAGGTGTGTATACCTCACATCCACCTGTTATTCCTGTGAACTTCTAGGTTCTAGAAATTCTAGCTGTTTCCACTGATGTATTGCAAAATTTTTATTCTACCAAATTCATTTAAGGCCAGCTCTGCCCATCTGTGGACCTTCCCTGACCCCTTTGCACAGGAAAGAACACTGGGCTCCCCTGGATGAAGTTAAGATTCTGCCCGTAACTTTCCCTTACACACAGGGACCATCTGAAGCAACTTCCCTCACTTGCATATTGAGGGGATTAGAGGAGACGGCACTAGGAGCCCCTTCAACTGATAGTCTATGAAACTCTAGTCTTGTGGATGACAGCTTAGCAGCTTCTCAGCTTCTCCTGGGAATGCAGCTGCTCTCCTTGGAAGCCACCCACCCTGCTGGAGAAGCTGACACTGACATCATTGCCCAGCTTCCAACAGCCAGACAGCTTCACACGTCTTGCTCCCTTTTCGACTGGAGAACACTGTGAATCATGTGGGGACACATTTTGGAAGGAGGTGAAATATTAAATAACTGCTCTGTTATGATGGAATCTTCCCCACCTCCCAACCAATGGTGTCTTCATCTCTCCTCCAACCCCTAACCCAGGGCTTCTCAGCTGGAGTGCACTGTAGAATTGCTGAGCAAGCTTTAGTTACAGGTGCCCAAGTTCTATTCTCCATCTACTGAATCAGAAACTCACAGGGTGGGGCACAGGGAGGTGCATTTTTAATAGCACCCCAGAGATTCTCAACCTGATTCCACAAAAGGACCGGCAGTGAGTCGCTCTGAGCGGAAAACACCTGATGCTCTCAGTATTGCTCGTCTCAGCTGAATTTGTGTCTTAACAAGAATCCAAGCCTAGAGTTAAAAAAAAAAAAAAATCATTTCTCAGCCCTGAAAAGGGTACTATGGGCCAGTAATCCTAACTCACCCATGCCATATAGGAACCCTGCCCACGGAACACTAAATTGTCATCTCCTGGCCAGGCACAGTGTGTCACACCTGCAATCCCAGCACTTTAGGAAGCCGAGGCAGGAGGACTGCTTGAGCCCAGGAGTTTGAGACCAGCCTAGGCAACATAGTGAGACCTGCCCCCCAACCATATCTACAAAAATAAAAATATATATAGCCAGGCATGGTTGCCCATGCCTGTAGTCCCAGCTACCCAGGAGGCTGAGGTGAGAGGACTGCTTAAGCCCGGGAGGCTGAGGCTGCAGTGAGCCATGATCACTGCACTCCAGCCTGGATGACAGAGCAAAACCCTGTCTCAAAAAAAAAAAAAAAAAAAAAAAAAAAAAAAAAAAAAGTCATTTCTGTTTACCTTACACTGCCCACTACCTCCCAGGGCAAAGAAGTCCAAATTGTTACACAGAGCCAACTGATCCCTCCAACTTCCACCCAGTGATCTGAGCTCTGCCTTCTGCAGACAGAGGGAATATGTAGGAACCCTCCAGACTGCATACTTGCGGTCTTCAGGGCTTATGGAATTTGTAGGAGCAGCAGTTCAGGAGATCTACAGGACCTTTCTCCAACCTCTTCAACTAATCCTCATGTTCCCACCTGTCTTGCCTATCCCTAAAGCACAGGAGGCTTCCCTGAGCGTGTCTGCAGTGGTCTGTGTGTTTCTCTTCTGTGAACCCACCCATCTCTTTGCCAGTGGAAATAGAGTCTGTTCTCTAAGCTCAAAAATAAATGTGACTTTTCACTCTCCCTCCTCCACCCCTTCCCTTGAATGAACCTGCTGAGAAGCCAGAATACACTCCCACTCTTGCCTCTTCACTTTGTCTTCTTGTCCAGATGTACTTGGAGGCCGCTAGTTCCAGAATCCACAAGTACCAGGGCTCCCTGGGCTACCACTAAGCAGGATTTAATGAGCATAAAGGGTAGGTATAAAGCTGGTTTTACGCCGGGCATGGTGGCTCATGCCTGTAATCCCAGCACTTTGGGAGGCCGAGGCTGGTGGAGCACTTGAGGTCAGGAGATCGAAACCAGCCTGGCCAACATGATGAAACCCCGTCTCTACTAAAAATATTTTAAAAATTAGCAGGGCGTGGTAGCGAGCAGCTGTAATCCCACTTACTCAAGAGGCTGAGGCAGGAGAATCACTTGAACCCTGGAGGCGGAGGTTGCAGTGAGCCGAGATCACACCATTGCACTCCAGCCTGGGCGACAAGCGAAACTCCAAAACCCTGTCTCAGAAAAAAAAAAAAAAAAGCTCGTTTTAGGGCAACAGGCTGTATTTGTCTTGTTTTGATTTTGTTTTTGGGTTTTTTGTGCCTGTTGAATTGAAAAAATGGTCACATCCCCAAGGCTAAAGAGGCAACAGAACCAGCACTTTCTCTATGGTTTTCAAAGTTTACTAGGAAAAAATAAAAGTCACATTTCATTGAGCACTAAAGATTATTTAAAACAACTGTGGGAGAATTACTAGTATTATTAATATTAGTATTCCCATTTTTTAAATGAGGAAACCAAGGCTCAGAGAAATTAAGTAATTTTCTAAAAAAATTATTTAGCTTAATATGTATCTAGAGCTGGATTTGAACTCAAGGCACAAAGCCCATGCTCCTTTTAGGAGATAAGCTGCCTCCCCAATCATTGGCTGACCCAGGCTGGCCTTTGGAGTCAAGGAGAGAGGCCCCCTCTGTCCTCAAATCCCAAGAGGTGCTTGTATCCCTGCACCTGCCTATGCCTTTCTCCTCCAAGGTCCCGGATGAAACAGCATCCAGGGATGTGGGCTTCAAACCCCAGCCTGCTTCTCCCGTAGCAGAGCACCTACTCTGTCACCCACCAGCTCCTGACTTGACCATCTGCATTTCGGGGAGGAGCAGGACTCATGTCATCTGAACTTAAGGAAATCCTCTTCATACTATTCAAGTACTCTGCTATGGGAGGGGGTCAGGAAGCAAGTCATGAAGGAGACGCTGCTGCTGGGATAAAGGAGGGGGCAGTAGCACCGCCGTCCGCACTGTTGGTGATGGTTGTGCAGATGTGTTTTGGAAATTGGTGTGTGTCAGGACATGTTGAGTCCCAGTGACCTGTCGGTGCTGACAGCTGATATCCAGACCTTCTCTCCTGATCTGTGCAGCTGATTCCTTTCCTTTCTTGCTTGGAAGGCAAGGCTAGGTTCTTAGGTTCTTAGCCTTGACTGCTGAGAATAAGGGCAAAACAGATTGGAAGATGGAAGAAGAAAGACAAAGGGAAGGAAGTTAATCCCTGGGACAGGTGTAGAGTGGGTCCCCAGGCAAGAGTCAGGGGAGTCAACGGAGAGCATAGGACAAGCCGGAAACCTTGGGATGTTGTCAGATCAGGCAACACTTTGGTAGGAAAAAATAAAACGACTCTGTTGAAGGAGGAGAGAGGAGAGGCAGGAGTGGAAATACATTGGACTGGAATAGCGACACCGGGCTCCTGCATAACTTGCTTCTTTGGTTCTGTGATTCATTTTCCTGTTCTCTGGGAGGCTGGGAATGGAAGAGAGTGAGAAGCAGGACACAGGGGTAGAGAAAAGAGAAAGGGAGAAAGAGAGAAACTAGATGTGCATGTGTCTCTGGGGTTTTTCAGACAAAGCTATTATCAAAATGCCAACCAGCTCCTGCCTGGCTAATTTGCATATTCCATGCTGTGCTCTTTGAAGCAGGATGAATATGCATGAGGGCTTGGGCGGGGTGCAGAGCTGCTGGGCTGTGGGCTAAGGTGGCTCATTGTTCTTTTAGAAGAAAGGCATTAGTAAGAAACCAAAGCACTTTTCCAGCGAGCAGAGTGGCCTCGGCTTCCCTTTCCCGATGAAGGGAAGAGAGCAAACCTCAGGCTCAGACAGAAACCCTAACGACCATTCTCTCATCCTCTCAAGGAAATAAATAATCAGGCGCCATCAAGAATGCAAGTATCTCTTCTCCAAGAGTAGCATTTAATTACTTTCCTCTCCACGTATACTAATTACGGAGGCTGACTGGGTGATGAGAGTCACCTCTCCTGGCTTCCCTGGAAACGAGGCTGCCACTCCCCATTACTTGCTTCTGCTGCAAAGAAAGCTGGGCGTCCTGGGGTGCTTTTTGCCTTTGACCTCTGGTGAGCCCCCTAAACCTCTAAGTGACTGGCTGTGGTGGGAGTGCCTGGGACATAGTGGGTGCTCAAAAGAGGCTTGGCCATGGACTCGGTGAAGTCCATTAAGACTTGGGTTATAATTAACCCTAAGACACCTGGAGGACCAGTTCTTCTCATTAACGGTCTCCATCCATTCTTCCCTGACCACCAGTGGAAGATAGTCCTTCTCCAGACATTAGTCCAGCAAGTATGAAAAGGGTTTATTTAACTTTAAAAATCCAATTGGTCCCACAAACTTAGGGTCACAAAATGCTCCCTTTGGGTTTTCTTTCTGAAGTATCACATTGGTCTCCTGAAGTAGGATGAAAGGATAGAGACTGTTGGAATATTCCATTTGGAAAATAGTTTTTCCCGCATGATCATTTGTTTCAATTACACATAAATAAAGGCTGGCCTCTGGTGCCATGGTGTTTTTTTTTTGTTTGTTTGTTCTTTTGAGATAAAGTCTTGCTCTGTCACCCACGCTGGAGTGCAGTGGCACAATCTCAGCTCATTACAACCTCCACCTCCTGGGTTCAAGTGATTCTCCTGCCTCAGCCTCCCAAGTAAGCTGGGACTACAGGTGTGCACCACCATAGCTGGCTAATTTTTGTATTTTTAGTAGAGAGGGGGTTTCACCATGTTGGCCAGGCTGGTCTCAAACTCCTGACCTCAGGTGATCTGTCCACCTCGGCCTCCCAAAGTTCTGGGATTACAGGCATGAGCCACCACGCCCGGCCCTATGGTGGAGTTTTCTTATCAGAACTTGACCAGACTAGGCCTAGCAAAATCCTTTAATTGATGGGAACATACCTCATTTATAGGCTGTATTTGCCAGACAGACCTCTGACCTACCTTGGAGGGCTCCCTGCAGACCTTGGCTCTCTGATACACTTTGCTGAGTGCGGACATCCTAGACGGGACTTGAGTTTTGCAATCAAGATTGACTCGGGCCTGAAAATCAGTTAATTCTTGGGACTTTTCCCTGAGGTTTCTACAATCCAGGAAGACCAGAAGAGGGAAAAGCTGAGGGAAGACAATTGGGTTCACCTGATAATCACATTATCCACAAATTCCCCAGGTTCAGCATTGAAGAGTCAAGGATTCAGCAACTCTGAAAACCTAGGGCAGAGCTTCTCCAATCCTTGATGCAAATACAAGTTGCAGGGAGATTTAGCTTAATATGTAGTAGAGCTGCATTTGAACTCAAGGCACAAAACCCAGGCTCCTTTTAAGAGAAGAGCTGCCTCCCTTTTAAAGGGAGACCTTGTTAAAATGCAAATTCTGACTCAGTAGGCCTGATGTGGGGCCTGAGATTTTGCATTTCTAACAAGCTTCTAAGTGCGGTCAGTGCTGCTGGCCTGGAAAGCACACTTTGAGTAGGAAGAACACAGGGAAGGGCAATGCAAAACCATGAGGAATTGATTTCATATTCCCCTTAAACTCCAGATAGACGGACAAACAAGAGAGAAAGGAGGAGCCACTGTTTTCAGCCTGCCCTGCTCACCTCCTCCTAGCCAGAGCGTATCCCTGACACTCGAGATTTATTTTTAACTGCCAGCAGCTTTGATTAGCTTGTCTCTGCCGCTTCAGACACCTGCTGGCAGGATAAATTGGGGGAAAGGAGTGGCTGACCCAGATCTGACAAATCCAAGGCAGAAAGAAAAGCTCTCAGGAATTCGCTACTTCCCCTTTGCTGAGGCTGGTGAAAAACCCCATCACCGGCAGAGTGCTAAACTTGCTAATGACCTCACACCACTAATGACCCTGGGCATGTTCAGCCTTAGCACCAGTGAACTGCAGAACTGAATCCATGCCCTTTTGTCACAGGACTAGCGGTCACTTCCATGCTCCTGTGGCAGCCAGGGCTCTATCTATGGAGAAGCTCTGCTCTGGGCAGATGCCTGGACTAGAGCTTTAGGCATTGCAGCAGTTTTCCGGGTGGGATGAGTCTCCGTCACCCCGAGCTAAGATTGCTAGTGTTCTGCTTCTGGAAAAGCAGAGGCCCAGCTAGGCACGGTGACTCATGCCTATAATCCCAGCACTTTGGGAAGCCGAGGAGGGCAGATCACCTGAGGTTGGGAGTTCGAGACCAGCCTGACCAACATGTAGAAACCTCATCTCTACTAAAAATATAAAATTAGCTGGGTGTGGTGCTGCATGCCTGTAATCCCAGCTACTCGGGAGGCTGAGGCAGGAGAATCGCTTGAGCGTGGGAGGCGGAGTTTGCGGCAAGCTGAGATCGCACCGTTGTACTCCAGCCTGAGCAACAAGAGTCAAACTCCATCTCAAAAAAAAAAGAAAAGAAAAGCAGAGGCCCAGGAAGGGAGGCAGGGCACTGGGAATGCCTTCTGTGTCCCTTAGATGGATTCTGTGGCCTTCTGTGGAGCTGTTGATGTGATAAAGTATGGCTTTCTCTGTGGCATGCTTAGTTCAAGCAGACACTAAACTCCTGGGAATCAGTGGAAGTCTCACTGGATAAGAAACCTAAATGCCAGCCTGACTCTACCACTTCCTACACGGCCCTGGGCGAGCTACTGAACATCTCTGGTGCTTGGTTTCCTCCTCTGCAAAATCAGGATCATACTAGTACATGTTTACACGTGGGGGTGCTGTGATGTGTGCTAATGTGCGATGAAGCCAGTGTGGGCTCCAAGTGCCCAGTACAAGTTTTTGCTTTCAGAGGAGGATACGGGAATTGGCAGGCTCAATGTCTTTCAAGCCAGAAGATGGAAGCCAACAGAATTCAGATTGTGGTGAGATGGAGCCAGCATCCGGGATACGAGGAGACCTTCGCCTACTGGTTGGTCAAGGCTGGCAGCTGCCTGCCATCAATGCCGGAGACAGTGCGAGGAGTCAGAGCTGCTGTTCATGGAGGGCTGCGGGAAGGGCCGGGGACAGCACTGCAAAGTCAAAGGACACTGTTGCCAGGGGTCGTTGGGGACAAACGGGGAGTGGTGGTCTCGTCAAGTACAGGAAACAAGTTGCAGTCCCCTACATTGGGAAAGCTCAGCAGAGCTGACTCCCCGCAGGCCCTGAGCCTCCAGGGTCCCCGTGGAGGGCCTGGGGAAGGTCTCCAGGGCCAGCCTGGCCATCCCACCAGCAGGTCTGCAGCTGTGTGGCTCCTCTATGAGGCCCACTTTCTATCTGCTAATTGCACACTCTCACCCCGGTCTCACACCCACTCTGACCAGCTCCTTTCTGCAGCCCCTGGTGCAGCTCCCTTGAACGTGGCTGAGCAGCAAAAACTGAGGTTGCGGAGGGTCTCCTTCTGCCTATACCATATGCAGCCCCACTGTGTCCCAGGATCCCACCACGACCCACAACAGGGCATGTGCCCGGTCCCTAAACACAGCACTGGCTGCCACAGGCCACAGGCCAGCGTGTGAAGAATGCTATACAGCCCATCTTCAGAGTCTGGAGCAGAGGGCTAATGGACATCACACTCCAAAGCACATGAAGAATATTAATTAAATGAAGGTTTTATTTCAAAATTAGTCTTAGAGTATAAGCTGTTTTTGAGGGCTGGAGCCAGACTACATAATGAGTGGTGAAAGCGGCTGCCTTCCCCTCTTCTGACACCAGCAAGGAGGAGGCACCATCACCGGCCCTGCCCCATCATGCATCCAATGATTACTAGCACTAGAAGCCAACGGCAAAGGACCCCGCGCGCTTGCTCATGTTTAATCCTGGTTAAGCTATACACGTTTAAATACATGTCGGAGGTTACGTGGTGTCATGCAGTCCCTGTGATGGAATGACTCTTGCTCAGTGACCTCCTGCAGCGAGGCTGCTCCAAAGGGCAAGGTTAGGTAGGGCAGAGCACTGCAACGAGAAGAGAGGAGGGGAGAGTGGTCAGAACACAGCTGCAGGTCGGGACCTCTGAGCCCAGGATAACCCTAGCTGAGAGCAGTCACACCAGCTCCTGAGTGGCGACAGCCCCACTTAGTGCCTCGAATAAGGGAGAGACAATGGCAGGTGGTTGCTGGCTATAATAACTAAGCGTGTAGTCTCCAGGGCCTGAGTTCAAATTCTGGATCCAGCCATTACTAACTACGTGACCTTAGGGAAATTAACTTCACCTTTCCATGCTTGGTTCATCAATACAATAGAATGTACCTGCGCCTACCCCACAGGGTTGTTGAGAGGCATGTGGCAAGTGCTTAGTAAATATTAATTACTTGTACAAATTCATTGACATTTCAGTGGATCATGAGGGGTAAAGTCTAGCCCTCAGACTACCAAATGTATATAACCTGTCTATAATCCTCCTTTGAGAACCTCCTTTGAGAAATGTACTGCTCTTTTAAAATCTTTGAGTCACAAACCCTTGTTGTTGTTGTTGTTTTGTTTTGTGTGTGTGTGTGTGTTTTTTTTTGAGACAGGGTCTTGCTGTATCACCCAGGCTGGAGTGCAGTGGTGTGATCACAGCCCCCACTGCAGTCTCAGCTCCTGGGTTCAAGTAATCCTCTCACCTCAGCCTCCTGAGTAGTTGGGACTACAGGCGAGCACCACTACACCTGGCTGATTTTTTTTTTTTTTTAATTGAGACGAGGTCTCACCATGTAGCCCAGGCTGGGCAAGTTATTTTTAATGTTTACTCTAAGTTCCTCCTGCTGAAATTTAAGGTTAGTCCTTCTGTTCCTTATAGAAACAATATATCTCAGGATTTCTTAACTATAGGTCCCACAAATATGGTCCCTCTGCAACTGTACATAGTTTTGTGTGCATGCAGGACAAAAAACAATAAAATAATAGATCTAGACAGTGAGCAATCCTCAATGACTATTAACATCACAAAAGGGAAGACAATCAGACAATATATGTCACCCCATGGAAGTCTGGAAACGTATAACCACCTATAATGTAGTGCTTATCAAAAAATCTGAAGCTGAATCTGATCAGGCTTCCATTTTTATCAGTTCACAGGCAATAAAGAAGACAGGAGAACATATTAAATTACACCATGGGGATGAAATTAGCAAAAATCCACAATGAGGAAATTCTATGGCACAAACAACCTAGTTTCTCCAACAAATGCATTTCAAGAAACGGAAGAGAGAAAGAAAAGGGGAACCTATATACATCAAAGAGATGTAAGAGACATATTATTATCTAATTGCAACGTACTGATCTTTATTGGCCCCTGATTCAAACAAATAAACTGAAAAATACTTTATGGGAAAAACAGGGAATACTGATTGGATAGTCAGTACTAAGAAACTCTTGGCTGGGCACAGTGGCTCATGCCTGTAATCCCAGCACTTTGGGAGGCCAAGGCGAGTGGATCACCTGAAGTCAGGAGTTTGAGACCAGCCTGGCCAACATGGTGAAACCCCGTCTCTACTAAAAATACAAAAATTAGCTGAGCATGGTGGCAGGTGCCTGTAATCCCAGCTACTTAGGAGGCTGAGGCAGGAGAATTGCTTGAATCCAGGAGGCAGAGGTTGCAGTGAGCTGAGATCACGCCATTGCACTCCAGACTGGGTGACAGAGAGAGACTCCATCTCAAAAAAAAAAGAAACTCTTAATTTTTTTTAGTTGTGAAATGGTATTGTGGCTATGTTTTCCTCAAGAGTTCCAATGTTTTAGAAATGCATACTGAAATGGTTATGAATGAAAAACTATGACAGAGATTTGCTTTAAAATAACATGGGACGGGAAGTTGGGTAGAGGCGTAAATGAAATAAGTCTGGCCAGGACTTAATAACTGTTGATGCCGGCTCATCAGTACCTGAGAGTGTATTATGCCATTTCCTCTACTCTTGTATGTACAACCAGTTTCCATAAGAAAAGGTTAAAAAGTTATGAAAGGGTGTAGTCAATTATGTCTCCAGCTTCCTTTCAAGTGCTTGAAAAGTATTAAATTATCATCAGGCTTTGTTTTTCCCAGCTAAATACTAAGTAGCCCAAACTCTGCAGAATTTTCACAATAAGTCCTTTGTTGGTTTGACGCTCCAAGGAAAGTCACTCTGGTGACTCGGGGGTGATGGAATCTCCTCCTGCCGCCTCCCGGCAACACCCAAAGGCAAAACCTATTACTGCAAAGCCTCACAATTGTCCCTGATTTCCCTGGCCCCTGCCTGGTCTGGTCTGGCATGGGCAGGCTGGGAAGGTTCCCTAACTGGAGCAGGAGCTCCAGAGAACCCCTTCTGCTCCAGGAGACCTGGGGCCGCTCTTACCTTTTAAAATGTAGTCCGTTAGCAAAGTAGGCACCTTCTCATTATCCTCCTTCATGGCAAAGAGAACTAGGAAAGGAGAGAGAGAGGAGCTAAGATACCATCTGGTCATGAGGCTTATTTCTAGGGCCACATGACCCACCGGCCCAGAGTGAGAGAGAAATGATTCAAAGGAACCAGACATTTATTGACTATTGAGCAAAAGTCTAGAAGCCTCTATCAAGGGTCAGCATTTCGGGGGCAAGGGCTAAAAAACTACCTATCCGGTACTACGTTCACTACCTGGGCGACAGGTTTAGGTTCAGTCATAACCCAGACCTTGAGCCCAGGAGTTCAAGACCAGCCTGGGCAACATGGAAGAACCTCATTTCTAAATAAAAAAAAAAGATAGCTGGGCATGGTGGCACATACCTGTAGTCCAAACTACTTGAGAGGCATCATGCAATATACCCCTGTAACAAACCTGCACATGGTGATAGAGGAGAACACAGCAAGAGCCACAGTGTTTGTCTCTAGGTAGTGGACCTATTGGTGACTTTCTTTTCTTTTTTCTTCTTGAGACAGGATCTTGCCCTGTCAACAGGCTGAAGTGCAGTGGCGTGTTCTCAGCTCACTACAGCCTCAAACTCCTGGGTTCAAGTAATCCTCCCCCTCTCAGCCTCCCAAGTAGCTGAGACTTACAGGCACGTGCCACCATGCCCAGCTAATTTTTTTTTTTTTTTTTAGTAAAGATGAGGTCTTGCCATGTTGCCCAGGCTGGTCTTGAACTCCTGGGCTCAAGCAATCTTCCCCACTTGGCCTCCCAAAGTGACCTATGATCATGCCACTGCACTCCAACCTGCGCAACAGAGTGAGACTGTCTCAAAAACAAGAAAAAGACCAGCCTGGACAACATAGCAAGACTCTGTCTCTACAAAAAAAAAAAAAAGAGGAAGAAAAGAAAAATAAGAGAGAGCTATATGTACAAGACGTAGTCATCAGTGAAGAAAGAAGGTTACAGAACATGTATTAACTTTATAATTAAATGCTAATGTTCATAGAAAAAAAATCTAGAATAATAATACATGAAACTGTTAAGTGGTTATCTCTGAGTGTAAGACAATAGGGGATGTTCTTTTCTATGCTGCATTTCTGTGGGGTCTGGCTTTTCTCAATGAGCATGTATTACTTTTGTAAGCCAAGAAAACACTAAAGATCAACTGGCACTGATAGCTAGAGTCAGGAGGCAGCTGCAACAGTGGGATTCCCACTTCATTTCGATATCCTTATCCTCCATTGATTACCTTGTCTAGTTTCAAGATAGGGTAATGAAACTTGAATCCAAGAATTGGGAGTGAGTGAGGAAGAAAATCCAATGGTGGCATGAGTCAGTGGCCAGGTCCAGAAAAAGAGACTCAACCTGAGGCCACTGAGGGGTTGGTTTGTTTCTGTTTTATTTCTTCTGTATCTTTAGACATGTATTCATCTCAGCTTAAGTGGATTCTAGGGGGTCCTGGTTTCTTCTGGGTTTTTTTGGGTTCTTTTTGAGATGGAGTTTCACTCTTGTCATCCAGGCTGGGGTGCAATGGTGCGATCTCAGCTCACTGCAACCTCCGCCTCCCAGGTTCAAGCGATTCTCCTGCCTCCACCTCCCAAGTAGCTGGGATTACAGGCGTGCACCACCACATCTGGCTAATTTTTTGTATTTTTAGTAGAGACGGGGGTTTCACCATGTTGGCCAGGCTGGTCTCGAACTCCTGACCTCAGGTGATCCACCCGCCTCGGCCTCCCAAAGTGCTGGGATTACAGGCGTGAGCCACCGTACTCGGCCTGTTTTATTTTTTTCTGCCTTTTTAGACATGCTTTCATTTCAGCTTAGTTGTCAAGAATACTTTGCAACTGAGCATAAGCAGACTAAATGCCACATCACAAAGATCATGTAAAAATACAATAATTGCTCTCGCCAATACATATTTAAATTAATCTCCAAAATCTAAAATTTACAAGGATTGGCTAGTCGCAGGAGCTGGTCTTTGGCCTATGTACTTAGTTCAAAGAGTAGAAGAGAGAAGAGGCATTGTTCACAAATTCATATGAGGATCTGCCAAAAAAGAAAGGCTTCATAACCTATAGGAGAATTGGTATTCAGAAAAGATGGCAGTTTTTTTTCTAAAAGCAATAAAATGTTGGAACGTAGTATATCCACATGATAGAAGAGATAGCCACAAAAAGAACACTAACAAAGTGTTAACTAATGTGACTAAAATCATGACACAAAATTTTATAGCTAGTATAATCTCAACTATATAGAAAAGATACAAAATATTATGGCTGAAAAGCACCAAAATAGTAACCATAGTGGAGTGGACAATGAGTTATTTATTCTTCTTTGTTTGCTTTTCCTTATTTCCAAAGTAGTCTAAATGATGGATACACTCTAGCTATAATTTTTTTAATGAACTTAAAAAATGTAAACAAAACCACTCAAAATAGAAAAAAGTCTGGTTCTTAATTAAAATGAAAAGATTTCACACTGAATTCCTGAATGGGTATCTGCAACAAATTAATAGCTATTTATTTTTTTGAGCTATGATAGAATACATACATCAACCTTCATAATTTGTCCAAATTACTTTCCAAATGTAACTTGTGTGAAAACACAAACATCTATAAATGTCAGTTCATCTCTATTTTCTCCCTTAAAAAAAAAAACTTAGTGCATATTTATGCAAATAAAGGAGTTTACAATGAGTTATAAGGACAAGTCACTGTACTTTGATTTTAAAATTCCTGATTCTCAAGGACACAGTGTCTATTGATGTAGGCATGATGTAGGCAGGATCTCTGTTTGCCAGAACCTCCTGCTTTCATTCTCCAAATTGATAAAAAAATGAAATGTTTGGTCACCTTCAGCACCAGGGCCCGGCAGGTATCCATCCTCCTCAGCTGAACAGAAGCTCAACTTCCCTTCCCCTGGGGTATCCAGTAGCCCCGCACTGGCCCCTTCCTTCCAGAACAGGCTGCAGTGGGCAGGGCCTCGTTAGCTGTCACTCTCTGCAGGGCACGGTTGCCAAGGAAATGGAATTTCCCTCGTGATCCTCTGGGCCTGTCACCACATCTCAGCCTAGGATTTTTCTCGTCCTAATAGGGCCAAGCTGACACTGATGGCTAACACCATGTGCCCCCCAGCCCTTTGGGGGTCGTACCGTTTGATGTATATAAACAGTTACTGTCTACAAAAGGCTCTTTGTTGCACACTGTTTTCCCTCATAGCTCAGAATGTTTATTAATATTTGACAATAGGGCAAAGTGGAGGAGAGGAGGCAGTCACTTCCTGGAAGGAAAGCTAGACTCTATTTTTTCCAGTCAGCCTTACCCCACCCAAGAAACCTTGCTTCTCATTAAAAATAGAGCCAGACCCACAGACCGAGCGCCCTGCTTCAAGGGGCACAAGTGCCTACCAGGCAACCTCAAGTTGCAGGGAGAGAGAAAACAGGGAGGCAGAGGATGCCAAGCCTTGAGAACTACAGGGGAAACAAAAAAGTCCCCTGCACCAGCACCCCAACCTCTTTCACCAGCTCATTTTTTTTTTCCCCAGCAGGCCTCTTCCCTTATGGGAAACAGGAGAAAGAAAAGACAGCTCTGATTATCACTGCAGAATATTTTAATTTTACACTGTGCAGGAGGATGTGTCGCAGTAATTTGGAGGGTATTTTGGCCCATCTAAACCTGCTTTGAGGAGTCTCGGGCCTGCGACACGGAGGTACAACGTACAGGCAGGAAGGGAGAAAAAGGAGGCCCTGATCTGGCTGAGAACAAGAGGAACTCACTGTTTGTCAGCATCTGCAGGTCTTCCACTGAGGGAGGAGAGGCTTTCTTCTCATAAGGAATGACTGTGTTCAGATACTGCAAGACAAACAGCACGCAGGGGGCTTGAGACAGAAGACATGCTTCCTCTGGGTTGAGATTTAGCCTTTCTCTAAGACACACACTCTGCAAATCTGACCTTCTCTGAAACATTCATGGTCACTGGTACATCACTGTTTCAGAACTTCTTCCCCATCTTTAGGGGATGTCTCTTTAAAAGTAGGACTTTCCCACATTTAGGCAGGAAAACTTCTCTCCATCCCAACTTCTAGATTCTTCCTACACTACAAACTTCTCTGTTATTTAGGAATCCTGGGGAGCTTTTTCTCCTTCAGACTGAGAGCAGAGAATATCTCCAAGGGGATTATATTTTCTTATTCTTTGCAGTGCAATTTGGGAAGGAATTGTTTCTCTTTTGTCAAAAAAGATACGCAAGAGAACCTTAACCCCACCCGGGGTCTCCGATGTCAGATTTGCTCCCTCTGCTGGATGTCAGGTGCTCCTACAACAAAACCAGCATCAGGGCCTAGTGGACTGTCAAAGGAGTCTCAAGGAAGCCTGAGGTGGTGAGTGCCAGAGCTCTAGATCAAAGCTAAGAAGCTCACTATTTTTTTGAGACAGAGTCTCGCCCTGTCACCCAGGCTGGAGTGCAGTGGCTTGATCTCGGCTCACTGCAACCTCCACCTCCCGGGTTTAAGCGATTCTCCTGCCTCAGCCTCCCAAGTAGCTGGGATTACAGGTGCCTGCCAGCACGCCTGGCTAGTTTTTGTATTTTTAGTAGAGATGAGGTTTCACCGTGTTGGCCAGGCTGGTCTCGAACTCCTGACCTTGGGTGATTTGCCTACCTCAGCCTCCCAAAGTGCTGGGATTACAGGCGTGAGCCACCGCGCCCGGCCAGAAGCTCACATTTTAGTCTTGGCTCTGCCACTGACAGTGTGTGTGGCTTTGGAAAAATGCCTTGAATCTCCGGGCCATAGTTCTCACTGCCATAAAACAAGAAGACTGTGATCAGTGCTGCTAAAATCTCTTCCCCTTCTCTAGAATCTCTAGAAATCTAGAGTTCTAGAATTCTAGCACTGAGAATTCAGCTACAAATATGTTTAAAACATATATATTTTCACGTGCACTCATTCCACCATCTCAAACTTTCTGTTCACGTGCCAGCCATGTCTATTAGATTATATACTCCATGAGGACAGGGGTCAGGACTTTTCACCTTTGCACCTGAGGGCCTAACAACAGAGCTTAGCACATAGCAGGCGCTTGATAAAAGTTGTGACTGCTGTCTTAATAACCAGAAATGCAAGCTATGTCACAGGGAAATTACTGAGCCAACAAAAAGCCACAGCATGGGTTACAACCAGAGCTGGGCAGCTGCAGAGGCAGTCTTAGTGGGAATGGCTTGGTGGATGATCCAGTGTGGTGGAAAGTTAATTAAACTCCAGGATGGGATCCATCATCAAATGGACTCCCTTTTAATGCATTTCATCCTTAAAACAACTTAATTCTTAGACCTACGAGCAGTGTTGAATTTTAAGTCTTGCCCATGTCCTAGAACACTAGAGCTCAAAAAAAAAGTTTGCCTTTTAAAAAGATATTCTCTGTTCCTCCTTAAGAGGAGAGGAAAGTGTTAGGACCCCTAGCCCCCTAAATAAATGCTGGGATAATTCTGGTGAGTCACTGTCCCCTGCATTGCTGGGGAGGCCAAGCTGCAGGAGTCTAGGAAGAGAGCTTGGAGCAGGGAGACTGCGCGTACCTGTTTGTCAGTTCCTGAGGAGCCAAAGGTCTGGCGGATGCCACTCTGCAGAATGTTGGAGATGCCTTCCATGCTGAAGCGCTGTAGGGGGAGAGACACTCAAGAAGGGCAAATGCTTCTTGCTCCATCGCCACCACACCCAGGGACCTCTCAGCTACCAGGCTGTCCCAGATAATGCCCCAAGGTTCTGTGACTAGACAGTAAGTGTAAGACAGTGGCTTACAGAGACAGGCCAGAATTGAAGCCTGAGCTTTGCAAGAATAAACAGAGTCTCAAGAACTCTTATCTTAGTAAATCCCTCAGGGCTACAAGACCTCTCTGCATCCCCCAGTTTTCCTCCTTTTATCCTTCATCATGCAAATAGAAAAATAAAGCAGTTCAGTCAAACTTAGATGAACCATGATGCAAAGATCTTAGGGGAAAACAAAATGTTCAGCTATCAGAAAAGCCTGTCTTAAAGCAACTGTCCTGATGGGGGAAGTTTTTTTCAAAATGTACATGCAGAGGACTAATTCCATAGGTCTGTGATAGAGCCTAGGGAAAGGCATTTTGAAAAAGCTCCTTAGATAATTCTACTGAGCTCCCCTGATTAAGAACCATAAGTGGCCAGGCGCAGTGGCTCACACCTGTAATCCCAGCACTTTGGGAGGCCGAAGCGGGCAGATCACAAGGTGAGGAGTTTGAGACCAGCCTGATCAACATGGTGAAACCCCATCTCTACTAAAAATACAAAAATTAGCCAGGCGTGGTGGCGTGAACCTGTAATCCCGGCGACTCAGGAGGTTGAGGCAGGAGAATCGCTTGAACCCAGGAAGCAGAGGTTGCAGTGAACCGAGATCGCACCACTGCACTCCAGCCTGGGCAACAGAGTGAGACTCCATCTCACCAAAAAAAAAAAAAAAATGAACCGTGAGAACCACGGGTTTGGGCATCTTGTCAATAGAACAGTAAGGCATCTGGGGCCAGGTGTGGTGGCTCATGCCCGTAATCCCAACACTTTGGGAG
Organism: Nomascus leucogenys; assembly: GCF_006542625.1. Taxonomy (NCBI): domain Eukaryota; kingdom Metazoa; phylum Chordata; class Mammalia; order Primates; family Hylobatidae; genus Nomascus; species Nomascus leucogenys. The sequence goes on along the minus strand of NC_044395.1, from coordinate 9,581,588 downwards.
GCCAAGATGGGCAAATCACCTGAGGTCAGGAGTTTGAGACCAGCCTGGCCAACATGGTGAAACCCCATCTCTACTAAAAATACAAAAATAATCTGGGAGTGGTGGCATGAACCTGTAATCTCAGCTACTAGGGAGGCTGAGATAGGAGAATCGCTTGAGCCCAGGAGGCAGAGGTTGCAGTGAGCCGAGATGGTACCACTGCACTCCAGCCTGGGCAAAAGAGTGAGACTCTGTCTCAAAAAATAATAATAATAATAATAAGGCATCTGATCATTTTCAATCATTGAAACACCTTAGCACACCCTAAAGAGACCAGTCAGGACTGGAACCTGGGACACGAAGAGGGATTTGGACCCAGAATTCCAAGGCCCATCTCAAGACTCCCAACACGAAATACCCTCACTCCACTTTCTTTTAAGGTCTTGCCTACAGAGAACACAAGCCAAATTCAATTATTTCCTAATGTTCACACACTGTCTTCCTGGGTTAGACTGTGAGCACTTTGGGGGAGTGGAGGAGACAGGTGATATCTTCCCCCTTTCTGACCCCCTGTCTGTCACAGTGTGCTGCTCACCACCACTGCTCAGTAAATGTTGATGAGTCCCCTGCAGGGTTGGTAGGGCACTGAAACGGGCAGGGTTGGAGGTTGGAAGCACCCAGTCTTCCGCCTGGTTGTTCACCTACCTTGAGAGGCATCTGGTTCCCCTTCTCTATCCGGCTGCTTTGCAGGCTCAGCCCTTTCTCTTTCCGCCTCTTTTTCATCAGTTCTCGCTGCTCCTTCTGCTTGTTCTGAACCTCAATAAGCACCGTGATAAAGGAGTTCTTCACTTCCTTCTCAAACTCCAGCTCGTCCCGGCGGGCCAGCTGCTGCACCAGCTCCTCCGAGAAGTCGCGGATGGCACCCTCCACCTGGTCCAGCAGCTCGGTCAGCTCAGACCCAGACATGTGCCTCAGCCCTGCAGGGGAAGACCGTCTCCCGCATAACACCTGCATCCACACCAGAGCCCGCTGGGGAGGCTTCTGGGGCCACCACCAATCAAGATGGGATGGCCCCTCAGAGGAGCCCCCTTCCAACTCCTTAAAGATCCAAGAAAGACCTTCACAATCTAGGGGCACGCCAGGAAGGCGGGGGCCTGTGTACTGACTGCAGAAGAGAACATCCCTATCAGGAAACAAAGGAAGAAGAAGAAACAGCCCACAAGGAAGTCTGTGGACTCTATTCTCAAAAATGGGGATGGACAGACAGATCCTTTGTTCCTTCTATTTTCTATCTGTGTCCATAAGATTCCTTGTGTGAAATGGGTCAAGAATTGGGGATGGAAAAGTGATGGGAGGGAGGTTTTTGTCATCCATACTGAAGAGCAATAGAGACGTTGGTGCTTATTCCCAAGAACTGATCGAGATATAGCATACGGCAGCAACAACAAAAAAGCTGACCATCTGAGCCCTTCTTTACATCTCTAGTCCTGTGTCGCAGCACATGTATTCAAAAATACGTGAAACCTGGAAGACTGGCGACTATGCATGAAAAAATAATGCCTAGCGGGTCAGCATATGGCAGTCAGCTACTCTCAGAGGAAAGAAAAGGGAAGCTGAGATCATGGGAAACATATAACTTTAAGAAGTCTCCTAAGACTTCTTTCATTTAAAATAGATTTGGATATTTTATTCCAAATTTTTCTGTTTACATATTATATATTTTCATAGTTGAGATTATACTTGTATACAGGTCTAAATCATGCTTTAAAACTTTATACACTTTAGGCCAGGAGCGGTGGCTCATGCCTGTAATCCCAGCACATTGGAAGGCCGAGATGGGCAGATCACCTGAAGTCAGGAGTTTGAAACCAGCCTGGCCAGCATGGTGAAACCCTGCCTCTACTAAAAATACAAAATTAGCCAGGCATGGTGGTGCCTGACTATAATTCCAGCTATTCGGGAGGGTGAGGCAGGAGAACTGCTTGAACCTGAGAGGCAGAGGTTGCAGTGAGTAGAGATCACGCCACTGCACTCTAGCCTGGGCAACAAGAGCAAAACTCTATCTTAAAATAAAAATAAATAAATAAATAAATAAAAACTTTATACTCTTTAAGCATTTTCTGATTAAAAATTCTTTTAAACACTTAAAAAAATTTTTAGGCCAGGTGCAGTGGCTCACACCTGTAATCCCAGTACTTTGAGAGGCTGAGGCGGGTGGGTCACCTGAGGCCAGGAGTTTGAGACCAGCCTGGCCAACATGGTGAAACTCTGTTTCTACTTAAAAAAAAAAAAAAAAAAAAAAAAAAAAATATATATATATATATATATATATATACACACACACACACACATATATATTATTTGAAAAAATATTTGAAAAAATAAAATATACTTGGGAAACATCTTTTAAAATGTGTCTCCATCTAATGGTATCTTTTTGTGGCAGGGGAGGAAGAATTGATTGATTGACTGATTTTTAATTTTTAATTTTTGTGGGTACATAGTGGGTGTATGTGTTTATGGGGCACATGAGATGTTTCGATACAGACATGCAATGTGTAATAATCACATCATGGAGAATGAGGTATCCACTCCCTAAGGCATTTTTCCTTTACGTCACAAACAATTCAATTACACTCTTTTAGTTATTTTTAAATGTACAGCGTCTAATGATGTCCTTCACTTTCACCTCAGAATCCATTTTCCTCTTCCTCTTTGTTTCTGCTTCGCCCGGATATTTGCTGACTTGGTTGGGCTTTCCCCTTATTCTGCTCTTTGGAGCTGCCCTCTCCCCCTTCTGTTTTTTTGCCATTTCACTCTGCCTTTCAGCTGTTTTTACAAGTCTTTTGCTGAACGCCGTCTATCTTTGGGACCTTTGTGTGGCTGGGAAAGGCCTGACAAGGGCAGTTGGGAATGCAGCGAGGCAGCCAAGTCCAGTTCAGCACTGAGTGGACTCTCTGCCGGCCACCTCCTGCCACTGCTATTCAGAGCCAAAGTCTGACTTGCAGGATGCAGGCCTCCAGATTCTGCCTCTGCTTTCACCACTTCTAACCCGCGGTTGACCTTTGAACCCTGACCAACCCACCTTCTCCCTCCCCTGTTTCTAAGTTCCCACCTCCCCACGGGTAGATCGACTCCTAGGATGGGGCCCCTTCTGCAGCATGGGCATTTGATACCCTACGGCTGGTGAATTGTTCTGCCTTTGCTGTGTTACACTTTTTCATTTCATGCTTCATCCAGCCGTTTCTTGTGCACAGTCATAAATACTATAAACCTGTGTCAGAGAGTTAAGAGGACGGCCTCTGGAGTTAACCTACCTGGCTTCAAATGTTGGCTTCACCCCTTATGACTTCTGCATGGACTAAGCGCAAATACAAGTTTTAAATTAGAGGCTTGATTCTCCCCGTTGAAAATAAGGGAAGAGACTTTTCCTCTCCCCCACCTCCCTTTTCTTTCAGAATTTCTTCTACCTATCCTTTCAATCTCTCAAAGATTTAGATTAAATCTTTAAAATAAACGTATGTTACATTTACATTAAATTATTGTCATGGCTAAATAAGCCTCTTGCCATTCTTATAATTCAGGAGGGTTTCTTCAAGGGCCTGGGGGTTACTGCTTCGAAATATAATCATCGGGCCAGGCGCAGTGGCTCATGCCTGTAATCCTAGCACTTTGGGAGGCTGAGGCAGTTGGATCATGAGGTCAAGAGTTCGAGACCACCTTGGCCAAAATGGTGAAACCTCATCTCTACTAAGAATACAAAAATTAGTAGCCAGGCATAGTGGCACATGCCTGTAATCCCAGCTACTTGGGAGGATGAGGCAGGAGAACTGTTTGAACCTGGGAGGCGGAGGTTGCAGTGAGCAGAGATCATGCCACTGCACTCCAGCCTGGGCAACAGAGCAAGACTCTGTCTCAAAAAAAAAAAAAAAAGAAGGAAAGAAAGAAAAGAAAAAGAAACATAATCATCTCTCATTGTTCCGAGCAGAGGGGCCTTACTCCCTTCCGACTCCAAATTGCAAAACCTACTCAATATAATGGGTTCCATTTATCCACTTAGCTACACAAGAGTGAGACTGCTTTCTGTCTTTGCAGTCTCTTTAGAGAGTTGTCTGTGATGTGGCTCCCATCCTGGTTTAACGCTTATTCAATGATAAAATAGTTTTCTAGGCCGGGCATGGTGGCTCACGCCTGTAATCCCAGCACTTTGGGAGGCTGAGAGGGGCGGATCACCTGAGGTCAGGAGTTTGAGACCAACCTGGCCAACATGGAGAAACCCCGTCTCTACTAAAAATACAAAAATTAGCTGGGCATGGTGATGCATGCCTGTAATCCCGGCTACTCAGGAGGCTGAGGCAGGAGAATCGCGTGAAGCTGGGAGGCAGAGGCTGCAGTGAGCCAAGATCATGCCACTGCACTCCAGCCTGGGTGACAGAGCGAGATTCTCTCTCTAAAGAATAAATAAATAAATAAAAATAGTAATAAAATAGTTTTCTTTCTCATCTGTCTTTGTGGAGAGGTTTTCTGAACAGGAAGGAAATCTCATTTCTAATCATATTTCCCTAACAGTGGCCTTGGACAAGTCATGTAACCTCTGAAAGACTCAGTTAGCTTGATCCAACTGGGGTTGGTGTGAAGATGAAATGAGATTAGGCATAGAAAGTCTTAGAATACGGCCAGGAGCAGTGGCTCACACTTGTAATCCCAGCACTTTGGGAGGCTGAGGCAGGCAGATCACTTGAGGCCAGGAGTTTTGAGACCAGCCTTGCCAACATGGTGAAACCTCGTCTCTACAAAAATACAAAAATTAGCAGGGTGTGGTGGCACGTGCCCGTAGTCCCAACTACTCAGGAGGCTGAGGCTTGAGAATCACTTCAACCTGGGAGGTGGAGGTTGCAGTGAGCTAAGACCATGCCACTGCACTCCAGCCTAGGTGACAGACAGAGAGAGACTCTGTCTCAAAAAAAAAAAAAAAAGAAAGAAAGAAAGTCTTAGAATAAGGTCTGGCACATAGAAAGCACTTCAAAAATATGAGCTGTTACTATTACCTTTTTTTTTTCATTGATTTTTTGGTAGCATCATTCATTGCTTCTATATAGTAGTTCAGATTTCTTCTGCTTATTCTGCCTTAGTCTTGTTCTTTGGTTAGTTTTAACATTTAAATTTTGCTCAACTACTTTATTCTTTTCTCAAAAATGCAAACTTCTCTCCTGGTGCTGAGTAAGAAAGGTATTGCTGACCACCTGGATCTGCAAGGCTCTGCTCTGAGGCAGTCAGGGTTCTATTAGCCATGTACAAAGCACACAGCCCAGAGCCTGGCCCCGAGCAGGTGCTTACTCCTCGGCCAGCCCAGCGCCCAGGGCCCTCACCTTCGTAGGACCAGTTGTTGTTGAAGGTCTGTGTCAACGCCTGCATCTCCTGCAGGAGGACCGAGTCTGCCTGGGAGGAAGTTTCTCCTCCATCCTCTTCTTCCAGAACCTCCTCTTCTTCCTCAGGGTCTGGGGAGTTCTGCATCATTTCCTCAATCTCCTCAATTACCTGAAGAAGGTACACGAGAGAGTGCTAACTCTGTTCTCTGCTAGAGGGGAATTCTGGCTTGAATTTTGATCAGTTAAGTATGTTTCTAATTAGCTATCTGGAAATTTCTAAAGCAATATTGTTTTTAAATAAATACTGAATAATAAAAATAGTTCTAACCAAAGACTTGCATACACTCTTTCTTTAATGTAAGGCACTCTTTAATGTAAAACCTCTTCCAAGAGCTCCATTTAGATAAATGACTTATTGGAAATAAGCTACTCTTTCAGGAAGCAAGGCAGAGCTGCCTGGAAGGGAACATTTACTTCAATTTGCTGAGCTGTTTCTAAGTGGGAAAATATTTCATTCACCCGACTTTAACAAAAAACCCCGTCCATTAATTGTCATAATACATGTGACTGTAAAAAACAGTGTGCTCCTAGAACAACACAAAATGGGGAGGAAAACAGCTATTTCTCCAGAATTCACCTAGACAGGAACTGAAGCTGCCCAGCAACAATGAAAATAGAGATAATGAAATAATAGAAGGATAGGTGGAGTCTAGAGAGCAGCAAATGGATGAGAACCCCAGCTCTAGTCTAGACTATTGACAGGAGCCAGCTCCCAGAAGTAGAGGGAAAATTGGATATCTGCCAAAAGGAACAAGAGCGAATTACTAGCTGGGCATGGTGTCTCATGCCTGTAATCCCAGCACTTTGGGAAGCCGACGCAGGTGGATAATTTGAGCTCAGGAGTTCAAGACCAGCCTGAGCAACATGGTGAGACCCCATCTCTGCAAAAAAAACAGAAAAATTAGCCAGTTGTGGTGACATGTGTCTGTAGTCCACGCTACTTGGGGGGCTGAGGTGGGAGGATGGCATGAGCCCAGGAGGCGGAGGTTGTAGTGAACTGAGATTGGGCCACTGGACTCCAGCCTGGGCAACAGAGCCAGATCCTGTTTCAAAAAAAAAAAAAAAGAGTGAATTACTTTGTACATTAATTATTTACAAATAAAGAAGACTGCTGCCGAAAGCAGGTCTTTAGATGAGCTTTGTCACAGCCTTCACCTTTGTCTGTTCTCCACGGATGGACTAAGTCACCGAGGCCAGCATTGTAGTGTTTGAGGTGGTTTCTTCACAGTGGGCTGGACCAAAGGCAAGGGGCTTCAGGGTCTCCTCCTTTAGAATAATTTCCATTCTTATTCCCAAACCTTCTCACCTCTACTCACAAACTTAGGAAATACCCAGTCTTTGACTACTGAAAGCCATATTACCGAATGCAACCAAATGACACAAGTCCCTGTCAGGGTCTTATGGCTGAGTGTCCTTTTCTCTACGAGTAGTTATAATTGAGTTCATATCATTGAATTGCAGTTCCTCCTACAAGTCACAAGAATAGCTATTAGCCCCTATTTTTAAAAATCTGGTTCTCTTCAGTCTCCTAATCCTCACATGTTTCAATTCCCACCTTTTTATCACAGATATGAAAAAGCACCATTGCTGCTAAAAAGCACTTTCTGGCACTGAAGGCTGCCAGTGGAGCTTTGCAGAAAGACTTTGTGGAAACTTGTGTAGTGTTTAGCTCAAAGTAAGCACCCATAAATATTTGTTGACTAAAACATTGAATAAGGAATCCAGAAACTGAACATTATCCTCTCTAAGTAATAAATTATTAAAGCTATGATGATCTCAATTGAATGTGAAGCACTCTATCTTTTTTCACAAAGTCAAAGTGGCTCTAAGACTCCTTTCGGAAGGCCCAAAATTTTGAGTGTTCTATGAAATGTAAGAAAATATCTATCACACAAAAGCCTCATCTGTCACTTCTCTTTTTGGAAAAACAGGTATTTGAGACCCTTGTTTAAGTGTCTTGACTCCAAGTACAATGAATTTCAATAAGAAGGCTTAGCAGGATTATAGCTACTAAACACTATGCCTGTCTCTGGCTCCTATCAGAGACTGACCCCAACTATCCCAAGTGTCAAGAATGTCATTCATGTTCACTGCAGGTGGGCAACCTGATGCAGAAAGAGAAATGAAATCTCTTATCAAAAATAATCTGAGTTGGACAGGCACCGTGGCTCATGCCTGTAATCCCAGCACTTTGGGAGGCCAAGGCAGGTGGATTGCTTGAGTCCAGGAGTTTGAGACTAGCCTGGGCAGCATGGTGAAACCTCATCTCCACTAAAAGTACAAAAAATTAGCTGGGCATAGTGGTGCATGCCTATAGTCCCAGCTACTTAGGGGCCTGAGGCAGGAGGATCACTTGAGCTGAGGAGGTTGAGGCTACAGTGAACCCTGACTGTGCCACTGCACTCCGGCCTGGGTGACAAAGTGAGACCCTGTCTCAAAATGAAAAAAAATAAAAAGGCCAGGCACGGTGGCTCATGCCTATAATCCCAGCACTTTGGGAGGTTGAGGTGGGCAGATCACTTGAGGTTAGGAGTTTGAGACCAGCCTGGTCAACATGGTAAAACCACATCTCTACCAAAAAATTTTTTATAAAAATTAGCCAGGCATGGTGGTGCATGCCTGTAATCCCAGCTACTCGAGAGGCTGAGGCAGGAGAATCACTTGAACCTGGGAGGTGGAGGTTGCAGTGAGCCAAGATCACGCCACTGCACTCCAGCCTGGGTGACAGAGCAAGACTTCGTCTCAAAAATATATATGTATAAAGAAAAAAAGAAACAAAAAATACTCTGAGTCATGAGGACAGGCACCACATGACCACATATCTTTCTTCTGCCTTAAATGGATGTGGCAACTGTGTTCTCTTGAACTTTTTCTCCATCAAAAGAACAAAAGGTCCCAATAACCTGGAGAGATTCTCATACCTGATCTGCTGTTAGCAGAGGCTCTTCGTTGATACCAGAATCATTTTCACTCTTCTCATTGAACTCTTCCTCTTCTTTCTCATGGATCTGGAGAGGAGGTGGGGAAATGGAATTCTGGGTGACCATCGGAAGAAGTGGGATTGCCTCTAGTCTCGAGAATGGATGATAGTGACTGGGAGGCCACTCCAGCCAGCTGCTGTCTAAACAGTGGAGCTGAAGAGGTGTCCAGAGTTTCATCCAATTCCAAACATATCTTTGCCCCATCACTAACTCCAGCATGCCAGAAATCCAGCATGCAGCACTGAATCCAACTTGGCAGGAAAAGACGATAGGGGAGTGGCCAGCACCATTCTGACTCAAAGGAAACAGCACCGTTTTTTAACCCACAGACAGGTCATCCTGGGGTGAACAAGGCACCTTCTCCAGGTAAGTGACACTGCAACCAACTGCAGCAAAGGTGCCCTGATTTTGTTAAGGAGTTCCAACCTGGGGGGTTGTTTCCAGATTTCGTCTTACTAGGCATTTTAAGGAATAGGTTGTTCTAGTCCAAATAATGATGACCTTCAGAATTTGATGAAATACCATCCTGTTACTGGAATCCAGGTGTGATGTTATAGCTGATGGCAGATGTAAGAAATCTACATGGGACATGCCACTGAATAACCTGACCACATAAACGAAACAACAAAACTACGAAAGAGAACCCCATTTATCTCATTTGCCCTGTGTCTCTATAATTCCATAATCCCAAGTAAGATTCTCAAAGTTCACAGCCATCAAAATTCTAGATGTTTAAATCTAACAAGATACTCAAAGCATATCTGGCTTAACTGACCATATCCCAAACTGCCATAGTCTAGCATTTACATTCAAGTCCCACACAAAAATTAATCACTAAACACCTAACAAGCTGTATGTCTAGAAGTCTGATTTGAACGTCATCCAAGGGAGAGGCAGGAGGTGTCTCTAGGAAATCTTTCTGCTGAGTCACCTCTCATCCAGGAATAAATCCTCCTTGCGCTCCAGTAGCTGGCACACTGATTGGCCCCTTCCCTGGGGCTTGTATTCTGCCTTTTCTGACAGGAAACAGCCCAGCTCCAACCCAAGCAATAATGTCAGAGGTAGTCTATCCTCAGAAACTTCTCTCGTCTTCTGTGAGCTTTGCCTTGGCAGACATCCCTAACAGAGCACATCACCTTTTATCTCCATTTGCTTAAAACCAGGACTATGTCATTAAAAAAGAAAAAAAATTAAGCAAATATATCTCAAATGCCATCCGCACTCAACCTAGATATGGGGTAGGACAGGGAGGTAATGGAATCATCTGAAGGGCCCGGGTACCAGATGGTGACATCTATTTCCGCTGTCAAATCCATATGCTCCTCTCTCTGCCAAGTCCACCACCTGCAGTGGCCTCATGGTTTCCACTGCTCCCCACTATGCAGAACAAAACTCCTGGAGCTACACTTTGTTCACAACTACACTCATATGGAAGAACTTTCTTCAGGCCAGAAAATCCTGCAGTAGAAGTTAGCCCAAAATTAAGAGAACGAAGATACATTTTTTCCTCCAGACAAAAATTAGGGGAGAAAAAGGAAGAAATGTATCAATATGAACCCAGACCAAGTTAGTGTGAGCCCAAGCTAGGCTCGTCCTGGGAAATGGGGTTATTTTTCATAAGCATCTAACAGCAACTGTTAGTCTATAACCAGGATTTGGCAGGGGGTAGGGGGTGGTGGGCACTAAGTCTATATAAAAATGGCATGTTTACATTTTCTGAAATGTGGCTGATTTTAGTGGGTTTAACTCCCTGACTGTTAATATTGCTTCTTTCAACTACACCATCTCCTCCCTCCCCAAGGTCCTCACTCCTTGGGGAGTTCCAGGAAGAAGGCAGGAAGGAAGCTTCTAGGGATAGATCCTTCATGCTGCTCAAATGCTAATAAGCCTGGGCTGTGGCCGGAATGATGCACTAGTAGAGCTTCTCTCCCCTCCCCCTCTCAGGCACAAAGCCTCCAGGTCTGAATTGTCAGGCTTGGGAAAACAGAGATGGGAAAATCAATTATAAGCTTATGAAAAGTATTGTGAGTTCCTACTATTATGGGAACCATACTCATCCCTTATTTTCCTATCTCTCAGAAGTCTGCCACTAAAAAATAAAATAAAAGGAGAGGCAGACACAAAATACTGCCAAGAAAACCCTGGCTCCTTCCCTCTATGTGCGGGTTACCCCCTAATCCTTGGGCTTCCCCACCTCCATCGTGCCCCAGCCTCTTCACCTCCCTCTCCAGCATTTGATTCTGATCCTCTCACCCTTTCCACCCTCCCTAGGCCTGGTTCCCACATTTTCTGTCCATCCTGCCAGACTTTGCTCTGTTCCAACAGCATCCATCACTTCACAAGCCCTTGCCTCTTTACGGGCACTGTTTACAGACTCCCTCCCTCCCCTCCTTGACCAGGACAGTATCTTGTGCACAGGGTGGAGAGCTGGAGGGGAAACAACGAAAGAGGAAGAAAGAAAGGTTTTTGAAAAATGACAGCCCTTGTGCATATAAATACTCTTAATTCTAGCATAAGACACTGACATAGAAATTGTGGTAGAGAGTTCCTTTAGTCCCTTGTGCGGCAGTGGGGAAGCTACATGTCAAAAATAACTTCAGTCCAGGTCATTTAGGGCTGAATTTCTTTGTCAGCTAAAACTGCTAGTTGTTACCAGGTGTGGTGGCTCACACCTGTAATCCCAGCACTTTGGGAGGCCGAGATGAGAGGATTGCTTGAGTCCAGGAGTTCGAGACCAACCTGGGCAACGTGGCGAGACTCCATCTCTACAAAAAATAGAAAAATTTGGCATGATGGCACACCTGTAGTCCCAACTACTCAGGAGGCTGATGTGGGAGGATCAATTGAGCCATGGAGATAGAGGCTGCAGTGAGCCGTGATTATGCCACTGCACTCCAGCCTGGATGACAAAGTGAGATCCTGCCTAAAAAAAAAAAACAAACTTGCTAGCTGTTTGGATACTACTGAACTGAACTATGCTCTTCCAAGAAAAGTCACTCTTCCAAATGACTTCTTCCCAGAATTGAGAAGATTTGAATCCAGAAAGGGGTCTGGCCATACTATTCAGCAAGCTGTTTCTTCCTCCTGCTTTTGGGAAGAGTGTGCCTCCAGGACTATAACGTGAAAGCTTGAAACTTGAAAAGAAATACAGAAAACCTTCCCTGAGGCCTATAACATTGCTAAATCTTGCTGCACAGTATTCTGAATGATGATTAAAATTATGTGGAGTCCTTGATTCCAATAATGACTATTAACCAGTTTATTTTATTAAAGTGTTTCGAATGACCCCATTCATAGAAAAGGTAATTTTTACAGCATATTTAGCCCTTTGCATAATATTTTCCTCCCCTTACCACTATTGTTTGACATGAGTGGTTGCCCCCCTGACAAAAATTAAGAGAACAAAGATACATTTTTATCTTCAGACAAAAAGTAAAAAAAAAAAAAGAAATTCACCACAACTGTGTCCCATTTTTTTTTTTTTTTTAGAAACAGGGTCTCGCTGTGTCACACAAGCTGGAATGCAGTGGCACAATCATGGTTCACTGCAGCCTCTAACTCCTTTGCTCGAGTGATCCTCCTGCCTCAGCCTCCCAAGTAGCTGGGACTACAGGCAGGTGCCACCACACATGACTAAGATTTTTTTTGTTTTGAATTTTTTTAGAGATAGGGGTCTCACTGTGTTGCCCAGGCTGGTCTCAAACTCCTGGCCTCAAGCAATCCTCCCACCTCAGCCTCCCGAGTGGGATTACAGGTGTGAGCCACTGTGCCTGGTAACTATGTCCCTTTTATGCTTACGAACAACCAGGAAACATCTGTGTGGATTAAGTCAATGGCTGTGCATTCCCATAGGGAGATGCACTAGGGCATGCAGCCAACACATATTTGTTGAAAGAATTAATGAACAATTGAAAAAGAGAGGACTGAGAGCAGTACTATCATCTAGATTCAGTCCACTTCCACAGGTAACTTAGCTATTTAGTCACCTGGAAAAGAGGAAGATGTGACTGGGCATGGTATCTCATGCCTGTAATCTCAGCAATTTGGGAGGCCAGGGTGGGAGGGTCACTTGAGCCCAGCCTGGGCAACATAGTGAAACTCTGTCTCTACAAAAAAACTGAACAAAATTAGCCAGGCATGGTGGTGCACACCTGTAGTCCCAGCTACTCAGGAGACTGAGGTGGGAGGATTGCTTGAGCCAGGGAGGTGGAGGCTGCAGTGAGCCATGACTGTTGCCACTGTACTGTAGCCTGCGTGATATAGTGAGGTCCTGTCTCAAAAATATGGAAGACATAATTCACTATCCTGGACTTCCAATTTCCTCTTATCCAGACAACCACTGTCTGCTATTAAATAAAGGTTACAAGGTAAAAGGAGACTGTGTTTTACATCACAGGAATAGAATAGATTGCTTAATTGAAAGCCCCAATAAAAGTGGTAAATTGTGAAAAAAAAATACTAATGACTCCTACAGACATATCAACTCAAGCAAATTATTTTGACCTAAAAATGTAAATGTACATTTATTTATTCACCAAGTTCCTAGTGTAGGACCAAGCTTACAATGAAACTCTGAGTAGAGTTCCACAGTCTCTCTTGCATCATGCACATAATAACTTTCTTTTTTTTTTTTAAACAGAGTCTCACAATATCACCCGTGCTGGAGTCCAATGACATGATCAATGATCAAAGTCCACTGCAGCCTTCCCTTCCTGGGCTCAGGCAATTCTTCCACCTCAGCCTCCCAAGTAGCTAGGAACATAGATGCACACCCCCACTCACGGCAAACTTTTTCATTTTTTTGTAAAGATTAAGTCCAATACTCCCTCTTTATCTTTACCCAGGCTGGCTTCTAACTCCTAGGCTCAAGTGATCTTCCTACTTCAGCCTCCCAAAGTGCTGTGCTTACAGGTGTGAGCCACCACACCCAGCCCATAACATAATTTTCAAAATGATTTCCTGTTTCCATTTCTTTATAGTAGAAGGTGGGTACACAGGAGATTGGGCACACATTTATCAGCCCTTCCTCCTCAAACCCTACTAAAATGAGAGTCAAGGGATCAAAAAAAAAATAACCCAAAAGGGACAAAGTGAACAGGAGAAAAGACAACAGCAAGAGAAATGCCAGAAAACAGATGCCAGCCTAGCAGTCTCAGCAGGGTTAAACTTGGCGAGAGGAGGCTGCCCAAGGTAAAGGGGGTCACACAGCAGATGCTGAATGGCTTAGGAATTGCAGACCCCTGAGGGGCAGCATGGTGGGGCTATGTAAGGAAGATTTGCTGGTATTCTTCATCAAGAATAGTGAGACCCAAGTGTCTTCTTCCAACCTCGATAGAAAGGGAACTGCATCCTTTCAGCTCAAAAGGACTGTAGACTTCACTCTGAGCAGGTTGAACTGGAGGCTCTGGACTCAGAGCACCAGGCCACCTAAAAGTGAGGGTGAGGGTTCTTACTGAAAACAGAGAGAGGATGTAAGACTCTACAGAATGACTCACCAGACAGACCTCTGGCCTCCTTCCCTGATTAGGCTCCAAGGACACTGGCAGCTGGTTTATTCTGTCCATCAAGCCATTGGAGGACACCTCTCTATGGATACTATAAGTCTACAAATACATGCCAACTGTCAAGATCTCCGAACAAGACGCATAGGTCCTTACTGGCACTGTGATCCAGCAGGAAACAAGCCCTGACCCCATAGCCTTTTAGGGCCTCGCTTTTTTTTTTTCAAGGGTTTCACTCTGTCACCTAGGCTGAAGGGGAGTGGCTCAATCTCAGCTCACTGCAACCTCTGCCTCCCGGGCTCAAGCAATCCTCCCACCTCAGCCTCCTGAATAATTGGGACTACTGACGCATGCCACCATGCCCAGCTAATTTTTGTATTTTTTGTATAGATGGGGAACTTGCCATGTTTCCTAGGCTGGTCTCAAACTCCTAAGTTCAACCAATCCACCCGCCTCGGCCTCCTAAAGTGTTGAGATTACAGGCGTGAGCTATCACCGGCCACTTTTTTTTTTTAATTAATGTTTTTAGAGACAGGGGCTTGCTCTGTTGCACAGGCTGGTGTGCAATGGTGTAATCATAGCTTACTGTAGCCTCAAACTCCTCAGCTCAAGCGATTCTCTAGCCTCAGCCTCCCAAGTAGCTGGGACTACAGGTGCATGCCACCAGGCCCGGCTAATGCTTTTTTTTTTTTTTACTTTTTGTAGAAACAGGGTCTCACTATGTTGGCCAGGCTGGTCTTGAAAATCCTGGACTCAAGTAATCCTCCTGCCTCGGCCTCCCAAGTAGTTGGGACTACAAGTGCACTCCATCCACCATGCCTGGCTACCTTTTTGCATTTTTTTTTTTTTTTTTGGTAGACTTGTAGAGATGGGGCTGGTCACAAACTCCTAGGCTCAAGGGATCCTCCTGCCTTGTCCTCCCAAAGTCCTGGGATTATAGGTGTAAGCTACCATGCCTGGCCATAAAGCCTCACTTTTAAATAGGAAAAGATGCTCAAGGATTGCCAGACATTTGAGAATAACCCCCAACATGAAAGACAAAAACGTACAGAGGAGGGAAATCAAAAGCAAGAGAGAGAGCAGAAGAAACCTCTTCTAAGAAACTGCTATACCTGCCTTCAGAAGGATAACAGAACACCTTGCTTCCTCCAAATGTGTCCTATTTATCAGAATTAATTTAAAAACTACAAAGATGTACACTTACTAAGACCAGAAAAAAATTTTAAAAAACACACAAATTTTGTAAAAACTGGAAAGGGCTCTTAGAAATTAAAGGTATGATAGAAAATTTAGACTTTTCCATTGAGCTGAAGGCTGAGGAAGTCCCCTGGAGAGTGAAAGAAAATAAGCAGATAGAATATGGGCGGGGAAAAATATTCAGAAGATCAGCTTCAGAAGTCCAATACTTGAATAAAAGGAATTCTAGAAAGCAAAAACAGAAGAGATGGCCCCCTTCAGCCATGACAGAGTAACTAGTATTGGACTTACTCCTCCTACCATAAACAACTACAAGCTGGACAAAATCTATGAGCCAATTGTTTTCAGGCACTGGACACAGGCAGTGCAAGCCTGTGTGTTTTGAAAGAAGGGAAAAACATGAAATAAATAAATGAAAGCTGAAGGAATCTGTCACCTGTGGCTCTACACTAAAAGAAATGCTATAAAACGTATTTTGGGTTGAAGGGAAATGATAGAAAATCAGAATCTTCAGGAAAAAATAAGGAACGCCAGAAATGATAAATATGTAGGTAAATATTTTAAAAGTATCTTTTTTTTCCTTCTTTTGATTTTCTTAAAAGACAACTGTCTAAAGCAAAAATAATAACTTTGTGTTGTGGAATATATAATGTAGATTGAAATAAAATATATGACAATTATAGCACAAAAGATGGAAGGAATAGACTTTATACTGTGACAAGTGTTTTACATTTTATGTAAAGTACACAATATTAATTCTAAATGGACTACGATAACTTAATAATGTATAGTGTAATCCCTAGAGAAACCACTAAAAAAAAACACGACGAGGTATAGATAAAAATCCAACAGAAGACATAAGATGGAAAGCCAAAGAATATTTGATTAACCCAAAAGAAGACTAAAAGTGTGGAACAGAGGAACAACAAAACAGCAACAAAACTAGATGGGACCATCAGAAATGAAGACAATACACTTCAACACAAATTATCAATATTATGTCAAATGTCAATGGACTACACACTATGCAGATAAACTAAACACAATAATCAAGAAGCATAAATTGTCAGACTGAATATAAAAGCAAGATCCAACTATGTGCTACCTGCAAAAACACACTTTAAATAAAAAGACAGAGATAGGCAGAAACTAAAAGGATTGAGATAGATACATACACACACACACACACACACTTTGCAAACAGTATGCAGAAGAAAGCTTGAGTGGCTACATTCGTATCAGACAAAGTAGATTTTAAAATAAGTATTACAGAGAAAGACTAATATTTCATAAGGATAAAAGGATCAACTCATCAGGGAGATGTACTCAGAGCTTCAAAATATATAAAACAAAAATCAACAGAACTAAAGAAATAGAAATAAAAGCACAATAACGGTTGGAGATTTTAATAAACCTTTCTCATTAATTGATAGAATAAACAGACAAAAAATATCATTTGGAACACAGAGGAATTCAACAATATTATCAACCTAGTTAACCTAGTTGACATTTATAGCACATTGCAACCAACAATTGCAGAATGCACATCATTTCCAATGACACATATTACATTCACTAAGATGTACCATATGCTGGACCCTAAATCAGTCTTAACGTATTTTAAAAGATTTAAGTCATACAAAGTATGTTCTCTGACAAAATTAAATTAGAAATCAATTTTTAACAAGATAGCTATAAAATCTTCCAATCACTTTGAAATTAAGCGGCAAACTTCCAAATAACCTATGGGTTAAAGAAGAAATTGCAAGAAAAAATTAGAAACTATGTTTTTAATTGAATGATGAAAACATACCCAATCAAAATATTAGAATTCAGCTAAAACAGTGCTTAAAAGGAATTTTATAGCTTTAAGTTTTTTTTTAAGTTTAAAATATAATCAAATTTCCTGCCTTAAGAAGCTAAAAAAATGAGGGCAAATTAAACTCCTACGAAGTAGAAGGAAGGAAATAATAAAGCTAAGAGAGGGAATCAATAAACTAAAAAGTTAACAAACAATAAAGGAAATCAAAGAAATCAAAAGTGGTTCTCTGAAAAGATTAATAAAGGTGATAATCCCACAGATCAGCTGACAAGAGAGAATGAGAGAGGGATGGAGGGAGAGAGAACACAAGTTAACAATGTCAGGAATAAAAAAGGGAACATCACTATAAATCTTACAGACATTTTCAATAACAAAACAAAATTATAAACAAATGAATGGTCAATACATTCAATGATTAAATAGATAAATTCCTTGAGAAATGTAACTTATCAAACCTGACTCAGTAAAATTGAACTTGTAACCGAAAATCTTCCACAGAGAAAACCCTAGGTCCAGATGCTTTCACTAGTATAGTCTATCAAACATTCAAGGAAGAAATAATACCAATGTAATACAAATTCTTTCACAAAGTAGAGATAGAGAGGATAATTTCCAACTTATTTTATGACATTAGAACAAAATAAAATTTCAGAAAAAGAACATGATGCAAAAATATTTAATAAAATATCGGCAAATCAAATCCCACATTATATAAAAAAGATAAAATATCATAACTAAGTGGGGTTTATTTTAAAATAAAATGCTGGTTTAATATTTGAAAATCAATTAATGTAATTCATCACATTAACATGATAAACTGATCTACATATATAAATTGGTCTGTAGATTCTACACAATCAAAGTCAAATTTCCAGCAAGATTTTTTGCAAAAATTCATCCGCTAATTCCAAGATTTATATGGAAATGTAAAGAACCTAAAATAACTAAAACAAATTTGGAAAGAAAAAAAAAGGACACAGTTGGAGAACTTATACTACTTTATTTCAAGACTTACCATAAAGCTACAGCAATCAATACAGTGTGGGACTGGCATAAAGATAGACACATTTTAAAATAAATTAGGGATGATAAAAAAAGACACATCTATATATATATCATTGAAACAGAATAAAGAATTTGGAAGTAGATCCACACATACGTGATCAATTGATTTTCAACAAAGATGCCAAAACAATTTAATGGGGAAGGGATAAGATTTTCAATGAATGGTACTGGAATAATTGAATAGCCATATGCAGAAAAATAAACCTTGAAGCCCAGCACTGTGGAGTGCCTCGGTAGTCCCAGCAATTTGGGAGGCTGAAGCAGGAGGATGGCTTGAGCCAAGGAGCTCAAGACCAACCTGGGAAAGAGCAAGCCTTTATATCAAAAATTAAAAAAAATGAGACCTGACCCTGACCTCACACTATGTACAAAACTAATTTGAAGGCTGGGCACAGTGGCTCGTACCTGTAATCCCAGCACTTTGGGAGGCCAAGACGGGTGGATCACTTGAGGTCAGGAGTTCAAGACCAGTCTGGCCAAAATAGTAGAACCCCATCTCTACTAAAAATACAAAAATTAGCTGGGCATGGTTGTGGGCATCTGTAATGCCAGCTACTGAGGAGGCAGAGACAGAAGAATCGCTTGAACCTGGGAGGTGGAGGCTGCAGTGAGCCAATATTGAGTCAGTGCACTCCAGCCTGGGCAATAGAGCAAGGCTCCATTTCAAAAAGAAAGAAAGAAAGAAAGAAAGAAAGAAAGAAAGAAAGAAAGAAAGAAAGAAAGAAAGAAAGAAAGAAAGGAAGGAAGGAAGGAAGGAAGGAAGGAAGGAAGGAAGGAAGGAAGGAAGGAAGGAAGGAAGGAAGGAAGGGAAGGAAGGAAAGAAACTAATTTGAGATGGATGATAGACCTAAATACAAGAGCTAAAATTATAAAACTTCTAGAAGAAAACTTAAGAAAAAAATCTTAGTGACCTTGGATTTAACAAAGATTTCTTAAATACAACATAAACACAAAGTATACAAAGGAAAATATCAATACATTGGACTTCATCACATTAAATTTTCCTTTTTTTTTTTTTTTTTTTGAGATGGAGTCTCACTCTGTTGCCCAGACTGGAGTGCAATGGTGCGATCTCAGCCCACTGCAACCTCCGCCTCCCAGGTTCAAGCAATTCTCTTGCTTCAGCCTCCTTAGTAGCTGGGATTACAGGCATGTGCCACCATGCCAGGCTATTTTTTTTTTTTTTTTTTTTTTTTTTTGTATTTTTGTAGACACAGGGTTTCACCGCGTTAGCCAGCATGGTCTCAATCTCCTGACATCGTGATCCACCCGCCTCAGCCTCCCAAAGTGCTGGGATTACAGGCATGAGCTACCACGCCTGGCCTAATTTTTGTTTTTGAGAGGGGATCTCACTATGTTGCCCAGTCTGGTCTTTAACTCCTGGCCTCAAGCGATCTGCCCACCTCAGTCTCCCAAAATGCTGCGATTACAGGCGTGAGCCACCACAGCTGCCTTCATCACATTTAAAAAACATTTGCTCTTCAAAAGATAATGTTAAGAAAATTAAAAGGCAACCTATAGACTAGGAGAAAATATTTGTAAAACATATATTCAACAAATAATTTTTATCTAGAGTTTATAAGAAACTCTTGTGGCCAAGCACGGTGGCTCATGTCTGTAATTCCAGCACTTTGGGAGGCCGAGGCAGGTGGATCACTTGAGCTCAGGAATTCAAGACCATCCTAGGCAACATGGTGAAATCTCATCTTTACTAAAAATACAAAAATTATCTGGGTGTGGAAGTGTGCACCTGTGGTCCCAGCTACTTGGGGAGCTGAGGTGGGAAGATTGCTTGAGCCTGGGAGGTGGAGGTTGCTGTGAGCTGAGATTGAGCCACTGCCCTCCAGACTGGGCAACACAGCAAGACCCTGTCTCAAAAATACACACACACACACACACACATTGTAAATAACCACTTGAAAAGATGCTCAATATTCTATGTCACTAGAGAAAAGCAAATTAGAACTGAAATAAGGTATCAATTTTGTTACTACCCATGAAGATGTCTAAATTTTAAAGATTGTCCATAACAAGTGTTAGTGAGAATATGGGACAATTACAGCTCTCAAACTGGGAAACAGTTTGGTAGTTCCTTAAAAATTTAGACATGGGAGTTAAATGATGAGAACAAATGGACACACAGAAGGGAAAAATACACACTGGGCCCATTGGAGGATGAAGGGTGGGAGGAGGGAGAGGATCAGGAAAAATAACGAATGGATACTAGGTTTAACACCTGGGTGATGAAATAATCTGTACAACAAACCCCCATGACACAAATTTACCTATGTAACAAACCTGCACATGTACCCCTGAACTTAAAATAAAAGCTAAAAAAAAAAAGTTGAACATACACCTACCATATGACTCAGCCATTCCACACATAGGTTTTTATCCAAGAGAAATGGAAGCATATGTTCACACAAAGACTTACAGAAGAATGTTCACAGCAGCTTCATTTGAAATATGCAAAAAGTAGAAAAAAAAACTGTTCATCTATAAGCGAATGAATAAGCCACTGGTGATATATCCATACAACAGAATACTACTCAACAATAAAAAGAAATGAACTGTTGCTATACTTAAAAACATGGATGAATATCTAATTACACTGAGTTTAATAAGCCAGACAAAAGAAAATGTACATATTGCATATTCCATTCATGCCAAATTCTAGAAAATGAAAATTAATCTACAATGACAGAAAGCAGATAAGTGGTCGCCCAGAGATTGGGCAGTGAGAGGGGGATGATGAATATGTTGAATATTTCGATTGTGGTGATGGTTTTACAGATACATGCAGATGTCAAAATTTACCAAATTGCTCACTTTAATACGTGCAGTTCATTATATGCCAATTACCTTTCAATAAAGATCTGGGGGTAAAAACAAAATAAAATAAAATGATAATACATCATGATGAAGTTGTGTATATCTCAAGAATGCATGGTTGAGTCGATATTTGAAAATTAATTTATGAAATTCATCACATTAACATCATAAAGGAGAAAAGCTATATAATCATCTCCACAGAGGCAGTAAACAAAAATAATAAATCTTCAGAAAAAATAATAAGAAAATGTCACAATTTAAAGTTATGAGCTTCTCGGTTGAAAGGATTCACTGAGGATAACATAATGAAGGAAAAAAAAAAAACTTCATTCTAAAGCACATTGTTGTAAAATTTCAAATGAGAAAGGAAAAGAACATCCTAAAAGCTTCCAGAGAGAACCAAAAAAGTCATATAATAAAGGAGCAGGAATCTAAAGATGGAGAACAGAGTCAGCCAAAAAAGAAGGACTGGGAATCAGAAAAGATTTAGGGTTTCTCAACACGACCTAATGCTAGAAGAGAACAAAGCCCTCAGAATGCTAAATAATAATATTCTTATATATCCTAAAAACCATTTCCTCTGTACCCCTTTCTCAAAAATATGCTGAATAGTTTGGTTTGTTGTTGCTTTTTTCACCAAAACAAGGAACTATATCTAGAAAGATTTTTAAAATATGGTAACCAGATGACAGGAGAGGAAGACAAAAGAATCCCCAGCATCAAGGGAAGGACGTTCTCTGGACAGCAGCTGTGCAGCTGATCTAGCAAATGACCAGACCAGTTCGTAGCAGAAAGATGAAAGGTACTAACTGGGATGTTTTCAAGAAAAAAACATGGAATTGACACAATACAGTATCTGATTTCTTTAAGCATTGTGTTATTTATACTTTTTAATTTTCTGAAAATTATGATTTTTAACATTTTAAAGATCTTTCTGGTGGGGATAGACCGTACCTTCAAGATTAGCCAATTCTGGCTGGGTGCAGTGCCTCATACCTGTAATCCCAGCCCTTTGGGAGGCCAGGGCAGGCGGCTCACTTGAGATCAGGAGTTCAAGACTAGCCTGGCCAACATGCAAAACCCTATTTCTACCAAAAATACAAAAAAAAAAAAAAAATTAGCCTGGCATGGTGGCACATGCCTGTAATACCACCTACTTGGGAGGGTGGGGCAGGAGAATTGCTTGAACCTGGGAGGTGGATGTTGCAGTGAGCCGAGATCTTGCCACTGCACTCCAGCCTGGGTGACAGTGTGACTGTCACAAAAAAAAAAAAATTAGCCAATTCTTAGAGGTAGCAAAGGGCTCAGCAAGCCTTCTATATGCAAACTAACCAAAGCAGAGCCATGCCCCCTCTACCTGACCTCTACATCCCAGGAGGCAGAGTCCTCTTCCTTAGTCATCCCAGGGTCAGGTACTAGCCACTAAGGACCATCCCTAGTGTTTACAGCTTGCAGAAATTACTCAAACTAGCCAGTCCTAAACTGTTTACCTCATCTTGCCATTCCTGAGGCACTGGCCTGGCTCTTCCCTGGCTCCTGCCTCCAGGGGACACTGGAGCTTCCCCATGTGGCCCCACATGGCCCCACTATAAAACTGGAGCTATATGCAAAAAAAAAAAAAAGTCAGCTGAAAGAAATGTAAGCAGTTGCCTCTATGGAGTAGGGAAAGACAAGAAGGCAGGGGTCTACTGTTTTGGGCAGTTGTTTTGTCTTGTACTTACAGTGCATTACTTTCAAAGCATTAATTAACTTTTTAAACTATGTAGATGTGTTACTTTGATTTTAACGAAAAATGACACTCTTTGCAGTCACAATTCAATAGTTGGTACAAAATTTAATTAAATTTCTTAGTGCAGTCACAAGGACAGCACAAACAGGTTTGGGAACAACTGATTCTTAAAAATGGACCACTTGGCCAGGTGTGGCAGCTCACACCTATAATCCCAGCACTCTGGGAGGCCAAGGCAGGTGGATCACCTGAGGTTGGGAGTTCAAGACCAGCCTGGGCAACATAGTGAAACCCCATCTCTATAAAAATACAAAAATTAGCTGAGCATGATGGCGGGTGCCTGTAATCCCAGCTACTCAGGAAACTGAGGCAGGAGAATTGCTTGAACCTGGGAGGCAGAGGTTGCAGTGAGCCAAGATCGCGCCATTGCACTCCAGCCTGGGCAACAGAGAGAGACACTGTCTCAAAAACATTAAAAAAAATTTTTTTAAATGGACCACTTAAGTGGAGGTATGAGGGCTCACTAGAGAGAAGCCTCACAGCTGTGCACATTCAGCATGCCAAGCACTTTTGGTCGTATGTTTTACAGAAGGAATACAGAGCACTGGTTAATCTGGTAAATGGTTTAAATTTAGGGCAGTTAATAGAGCTCCTACTGTAATTAATCCAGATAATAAAAGAAGATGAAATAAAACAGCCTTAATCCATCTACTTTTGCTACCCTGTCCTTTTCTCATGGGTTAGACAGAAGAAATACTACAAGGAACAGAGCTGAAGATCATCCTTCTCAGGGTCATTCAGTTTGCCCTGAAATATTAACCCTCTTGAGGGAAATCTGGAAATGAGGATAAATTAAAGCCCTTTTGAAGGGCAGGCTATCCTATATATCCTTTGGCTTAATCCACAAAATTAGTTGGAAAGGTGTCAAAAGAGATAACAAAGCAAAATCTGCCTTTTGTACCATGATGGACCTGATTTAATTTCAGTAACTAGATTTATTCCATTATTGCCTCCATCTCCTTTGCGGTTTGGGTAAGTACTAAGCACCATACCTGTAAGCATTACAAGAGAAAATGCACAGCCGAGAGTTCAAAACAGGACCTGAGACACGGCCTCCTATGTCTGTGCTGAGGAGGCTGGCAGGAAATCTTAATCTCAAAGTCATCATCTCACTTGCTCCCGTCAATGAAGCCTTGAGGTTTTGAGTACCTTAGATTGCTAATTACTAGAAAAATGGAGGAGGATATATATGGCTACATTTTCAACAAATCAGTCAACTGCTGATCTCTTTGCTGTGCTATTTTGAGCAATAATCTACAAATATATTGCCGAGTAAGGGGAATCTGTTTCTTGCTCTTTTACTTGGACTCAATTCTGAAACACTTAGAAAGATTAGACCCATCCAACTCTATCACTTGCTGAGCCTGCAGGGCTGTGACAGCCCTTCCTGACGATAAATTGTCAAATTTTCCTTCACAGCTGAAACTAGAAAACCGAGTGAGGCAGAAATTGGCTTTTAACATAGAGCCATTAAATGATTTTATCTTTTGCTGTGCTCTGAATGTTTATGTCCCGCCCCCCAAATTTATATGCTAAAATCCTAATGCCCAAAGTGATGGTATTAGATAGTGAGACCTTGTGGAGGTGACGATATCATGGAGGTGGGATGCCCACAAGTATCTTTCTAAAAGAGGCCCAAGGGAGCACTTTAGATCCTTCTACCATGTGGGGACACAATGAGAAGGTGCCGTCTGTGAACCAGAAAGCAGGTCCTCACCAGATACTGAATCTGCCAGGGCCTCGATCTTGGACTTCCCTGCCACCAGAGCTGTGAAAATCAACTTCTGTTGTTTATAAATTACTTAGTCTAACGTATCCTGTTACCACAGCCCAAACTGACTAAGAAACCATTCCATATGTAGATTCAGATAGGAGGGGCAATTTGGATCTTCTGAAAGTTCACCCCCTTTATGGCCTTTGCAAATCAACTCAAAATAAATATCACCTTTATTTTTCAGAAGCCCCTAGGCAACTTTCTTCCTTGGAGTCAGTAACTCATGGAGTGTGACTCTGGTCCAGACACATAAACGTCCCCTTGGCTGAGTTTCATAAACAATTCTAGGCCAGCATGGTGGCTCACGCCTGTAATCCCAACACTTTGAGAGTCCGAGTTGGGTGGATTGCTTGAGCTCAGGAGTTTGAAACCAGCCTTGGTTACATGGCAAAATCCCATCTCTACAAAAAATACAAAAATTAGCTGGGCATGGTGGCATACGCCTGTAGTCCCAGCTACTCAGGGAGGGGGTGGTGGGTAAGACTAGAGAATCACTTGATTCTCGGGATCATTTAGAGTGCCCACTTTTCTCCTCTGAGCCTTTGCTAATAAGCTTTGAATTTTATCTTCTGATTCTACATTTTTAGCGACAATTCCCTAAGCTTATATCTTGTCAGGATTTCAAGCCATCCTCATTCTCTTTCATATTTTGTCCAGGTTTCCTTTTTCCTTGCTGACATACTTTTTATCCTTTGAAGGAGGTCAAGGCTGTAGTGAGCCGAGATTGCACCACTGCACTCCAGCCTAGGCGACAGAGTGAGACCCTGTCTGAAAAAAAAAGAGAGACTTCTTCCCCATTGTGTGGCCACATTGCTAATATCTGGGCCCCACCTCTGGCCATTGTCAAGTGCAAGATCCGTCAGCACTTGTTCTCAGCACTGTTTTTGTGGGCCTGAACTGTTCATTTAAGATGGGAAAACCTAATTTTTTTAAACCATCATTGTTTGAACCCAAGAGAAGCCATGACAGTTTCTTCCTCTTATTTCCGGCCTGAACTCTTCATTTAAGATGAGAAAACCTGATATTTTTAAACCACCATTATTTGAACCCAAGAGAAGCCATGACAGTTTCCTCCTCTTATTTCAGGCCACTTTATTTTTCATGTTGTAGTACACAGGTTAGAAATATTGATAGTAATGGCAGGCCGGGTGTGGTGGCTCACGCCTGTAATCCCAGCACTTTGGAAGGCCAAGGCCGGCAGATCACGAGGTCAGGAGATCAAGACCATCCTGGCTAACACGGTGAAACCGCATCTCTACTAAAAATACAAAAAATTAGCCAGGCATAGTGGCATGCACCTGTAGTCCCAGCTACTTGGGATGCTGAGGCAGGAGACTCCCTTGAACCCAGGAGGCGAAGGTTGCAGTGAGCCGAGATTGCACCACTGCACTCCAGCCTGGGCAACAGAGCAAGACTCCATCTCAAAAAAATAAAAAGAAGAAAAAAAAGGAAAGTAATGGCAAAAACCACAATTACTTTTGCACCAACCTAATAGAAGTGATCTGTGTTTCTGCTTTTCTATAGGTGACCATTCCTATCATTTCGGATATATTGAATGTCTTCCTTATCTTATTTTTCACCATCCTCCACAACTCCTCCTTCCCAACAATAATTTTTTTTTAATTGAGATGGGGTCTCACTCTGTCATTCAGGTTGGAGGGCAGTGGCATGATCTTGGCTTACTACAACCTCTGCCTCCTAGGCTCAAGCAATCCTCCCACCTCAGTCTCCTGAGTAGCTGGGACCACAAGCATGCGCCACCATGCCTGGCTAATTTTTTGTATTTTTGGTAGAGATGGGGGTTTCACCATGTGGCCCAGGCTGGTCTTAAATTACTGAACTCAAGCAATCACCCACCACGGTCTCCCAAAGCTGAGATTACAGGCATGAGCCTCCATCAACAATTTTGAGGAAGACTATTGAGTTACTGAATGTTTTTCTAACTGGACTGCACATCTTCTCAAGCCTTGCTAAACCAGGGGCCCCGGAGAGGTACCTCAGTGTCAGAGCAGTTGCCATTCAGAGCCTCGATGTTTGGATCCCTCCAGTCTTCTGAGAGTGAAGGGATGTAATTGTCTGTCAGAGCATCCCAAACCCTGTAAACAAAGAGAAGCTCTCATTAACACACATCTGTGGCCTGGCCCCGCCTGGAGGAAGGAAGAGCTGGGCCGGGAGAGGAGAGAGGCTTCTGTGTGTGCCAGGCTGAGATCATCTGCCTTCCAGCATGCAGGGGCAAAGCAGCTTAAAAACTGAATCAGAGGCACATCCAGGGGAGACAGTGCATGGAGCCTGGCCAGGGGCTTCAGTGTGAAAGGTGTTTGCTTGAGGGAAGAGGAATTTCCTACCACTGAGATACAAATGGCAGCGTCTATAATCAAACTGCCTCTGGCTCTGAAAATAAATCTGCCCCTCATCCAAATAGCTCATGTTTCTGAATCTAAGAGATGCCCATGTTTCTTTTCCTATGGGCAGAGAGAGAGACAGAGAAAGGGAGAGAGAGAGAGAGGAACACAGAGACAGAGAAATTTGGGCAGTTTTTCTGGCCAAATCTCATTAAGATCAGAATCATTATCTAGTTTATAACCGTTTCAGTTTCAGAGGCCTACAATCTAAATGATCAGGAATTCCCTCCTTGACATCTAATGTAGGTAAGGGAATAATGCCAATATAGTGAGTGCTTACTTACTATCCAAAATGTTCTATCGAACCCACGGGTTGCAAGATCCTGCCCTCTAGCAATGTAGAATCTAAATCCTGCATTGTGTCATTCCAACATCACGGACACTCTCAGGTAAATACTGTATATAAAAGAAACCAACAAATACACCTCTGTCTACACAATTTGTTTTTAGTGGGGAAAGATGGAGCTACATTTATTACATTTCTTTTTAAAGTTCTGATATGTACATTATAAGAAAGGATTTCTACAATTCTTATTCCTTAACTTATTTCAGAAAGATTTCTTACAAAAAAAGAGGAGGGAGGTTGGGGAAAATTTCAAAGTCACAAACACACGTCAGGAAGATACATAAATTATTCAACACCAAGAGATTAACGTAAATCAGTAAACAAAGCCCTTAAGATAATGACCACCATGGAAGCCAATGGCGCCTGAATTAATATTAATGAGGCCGGGCGCGATGGCTCACACCTGAAATCCCAGCACTTTGGAAGGCAAAGATGGGCAGATTGCTTGACTCCAGGAGTTCGAGACGAGACTGGCCGACATGGTAAAACCCTGTCTCTACAAAAAATACAAAAATTAACCGGGCATGGTGGCATGGGCCTGTAGTCCCAGCTACTTGAGAGGCTTGAAGTGGAAGGATAGCCTGATCCATGGGAAGAACCTTAGGAAGTCGAGGCTTCAGTGAGCCATGATTGTGTCACTGCTCTACAGCCTGGGTGACAGAGCAAGACACTGTCTCAAAAAAAAAAAAAAACTGAAATATTAGATAATGATAAATTAGGGCTCTATGCTACACTCTCCTTCAGGTGCCTCTGCATGTCAAACACAAATGATACCTGTGAGAGCAAGATTTCAAAAATAAGCAAGTATGTATATATACACCAGCGCACAGACACCTGAAATCAGAAAGTAATGAGGGCACTATTAACTAAACAAAATGCCCATATATCACATCACATTCCTGATTTTGTTTATATCAGGAATGCGACGTGATATATGGGTGTAAAAGCAAAAAGACTTTCTTAGTGCACAATGCATATAATTGGTGATGGAACAAATAAAAGGAACCCAAGAAAACACCATTTAATGGCAGTGCTTGGGGCATCTGCTTATTCATTATTTTCCTACTGTTACAAGAAAACACTTTGAAGAGAACTCATCAAGTACTCATTAGCCATCTACTCAGCAGGATTTCAGAGCAGACTTCTTAAACCATGGGTGATATCCTAATCTCCATCAGGCACTATTAGAGCTGCATTAATCCAGGCTAATTCTAAATCCAAGTGCCATTAGCATTCTAGAGCCAAGAAGCAAATAGGATTTGCTTTCTCCAAGACAAAACTCCAAGGCACCACACCCGCTGGAAAGGTCACTGTAGGACTACTCTTTACATCACTGCATTACATTCTGTGCTGCAAGAATGAACATGCATACAGGCACTGACCTTCAGATTCATCCCTGCAGGAAGTGCCTGCAGAAATGAAATTCAGCAAAGCCCAAAATAGGCAGGAGCCTTTTGTATCTCTCCCAGGCTAGAGGGAAGCTGAGAACTTTAACGAACTACACACTTTCCAATGACCTTGAGACTATTTACATCCTTAAAGTGATAAGCAGGGGCTCTCTCGGGATCATTTAGAGTGCCCGCTTTTCTCCTCTGAGCCTTTGCTGATAAGCTTTGAATTTTATCTTCTGATTCTACATTTTTAGCAACAATTCCCTAAACTTATATCTTTTCAGGATTTCAAGCCATCCTCATTCTCTTTCATATTTTGTCCAGGTTTCCTTTTTCCTTGCTGATATACTTTTTATCCTTTGAAGTTTATAAACAAGCTTTAAGATAAAGCAGCTTTCATCTCTTTATAATCAGTTGCATACCCTTTCCATACTTACCCAGTGCCCATTTAACAATAACAATGGCATTCAACACTTGCTGAGCACTTACTATGAGCCAGGTAGTACTCTAAACCGGATTCTAAGCATGGATTAATTCATTCATTCTTCACAACAATTGTACAAGGCAGATGCTAATGAGAAAAAATTTGAGACATAGTGAAGTTAATTCACTTGTCTCAGCTCACACTGCCAGTAATGGTAAAAGTGGGATTTGAACTCAGGCAGCACAACTACAGAGCCCATATTCCTAACCACTTAACAATTCTAAGTCTTTATGAATTATGTAATTGGCATCAGCATGGGCATCAGAATAATATACGAAGTTCCTAATCATAACCTAGGAGAGCAGTTTAGAAACTGGCTCTGCATGAAAATTAGCTAGGCGTGGTGGCACACACCTGTAATCTCAGCTACTTGGGAGGCTGAGGCAGGAGAATCGCTTGAACCCGGGAGGCAGAGGTTGCAGTGAGCCGAGATGGCGCCATTGCACTCCACCCTGGGCAACAAGAGTGAAACTCCATCTCGAAAAAGAAAAAAAGAAAAGAAAAAAAAAAAGAAACTTGCTTTGTGTGAGAAACCCATGAGTACCATGATCCTGAACATTGTGTTTTCATGGATCTACAGAAGGAGGAATGACAAAGATAGCAGGGGTGCATGGCCACTTTCTATGTAGATCTCCAGCCCAGGGAAGGGCACAAGGAAGGCACAGGCAGACGCTGGCAGCCTCAGCAACAGAGGAGCCGATGCAGCCAGGGCAGGGGGAAACAGCTTTCTGTGAGGAAGAGAAAGGGAAGTGCTGTCTATCCCATCATATATCCCATCATAAGCAGGGTTCTTGGGAGTGTGCATCGCCCCTTTTGTGAGTACCCGGAGGTGGACTCTAAAGTTTTACTTCCCTGAGAAGCATCCTGCTATTTACTCTTACCTTGGGGAAAGAAGACTTTGAAAGCTATCTCCTCTATCATTCGTCAGAGAACTAAGATTAAACAGGTTGCCTCAGTTCCTATCATTATGCTGCCATGACACCTGAGATTCAATTTGCTCTCTCCATCCCTGTGTAACAGAAAAGGCTTTTTCAGATGCATATTTTATAGCTTGGGCTTAGGTGCCTGTAGAACTGACTTAAGTATCTTTCGCCACAGAGAGCAGGGGCTTTGGGAAAGGCTGCTGGCAGAGTAAGAGCAAACCCAGTGGAGGAGGGTGGAGACTGGGGGGTGCCAGGACACATGTACAAAGAGCTCCAGGGCCTGGAACTGGCAACATAGCCATCAGGGCTCTCTCAGTCCTGACGCACATGCAAACCCTTATATACCTATTTCTGACAATATGGCAGGCGGCTTAAAGGGCTTATTAGAATTCTAATTTGCTGACATTTCCCTCAAGCCTGGCTACTTCCCTTGTCTAGTGTTTTTCCGGTGTGCAGTCATGCCAATATCCACACCCAAATGTGTATTAATTTGAGTACACTTTTGCACTTTAGAAAGTAGAAATTAGTGGCCAGGCGTGGTGGCTCACACCTGTAATCCTAGCACTTTGGGAGGCTGAGGTGGGCAGATTGCCTGAGCTCAGGAGTTCGAGACCAGCTTGGACAACATGGCGAAACCCCATGTCTACTAAAATACAAAAAAAAAAAAAAAATTAGTCTGGCGTGGTGGCGTTCGCCTGTAATCCCAGCTACTTGGGAGGCTGAGGCAGGAGAATTGCTTGAAACCAGGAAGCGGAGGTTGCAGCGAGCCGAGATCACGCCACTGCACTCCAGCCTGGGCGACAGAGTGAGACTCTGTCTCAAAAAAAAAAAAAAAGAAAGAAAGAAAGTAGAAATTATTAGCAACACATTAATGCGTTTGCTCAAATTTCTAGATGTCCTCAAATGTTTAAATAGAATCAATACTATATCTGCTTTCTATAACCTCTAAAAAGAGAATTAAATTTTCTAAAAATCACAATTATATGTAGTTTTCCCTAGCTGATTATTTGGTATTTACTTGTCTTCAACATGTAGTATATCTGATGACAGGCAGTTTATTGTGTGTACTTTATTTTTAACATCACCTGTAACAATTCTATCTGAAGAAACAGCCATTGCATGGTTAGCCCCTCTGTCTTCAGGGTACTCGTAAGAGGGCTGATAGGGATCCCCAATGACGTAGGAGGTAAGCTGAGGGCCATCCATTTCCATTTTGTAGTGGCCCCTAAGAGGCTCTGACCTCCAGGCCCAATCTCTTATGGCAAAAGAAGAGGGTGGTCACATATACACAAAGAAGAGATTCTGGGATATTTCTTGAATTCAAAACCAAAAAATGTGTATTCAAATCTGACTCTCCTTTAATGCCTAGAACTTCCATGCCCTGACAAATCAGAGATAAGTTGATAAATCTTAGCCAACTCCCCTCTTGGCTAAATAGTTCCAAATGAAGACTAAAGAAAGCTTCTAAGGGAATCACTACATTTGCTCTATGATTTGGGCTGTCTTTAAGGAGGCAGTTTAACCAAGTATTTCCCTGCTTTTGTTTTAAGCTTCTATTATTTACCTCCAACCCATCCACAGCACTTTTAACTCATTTGTGGATGAAACAGCCCTCTAAATACTAAACCTGAACAAGTTTATAACAATAACATTAGAGCTATGTTCAGGAGAAGTGTAGTCAGGTGAGATATTAAATCACCCTGTTCCTTTACTTAGCCATAATTTCACAGCTGAAATATCTGGATGGTGTCTCTAAAACAAAGAGTGTAACAGAATTCTGATTTTTATTTATAAAGAGGGGTTAGAACTGAATGCCCAGAAAGTGTTGTGTTAATTTTTCTCTTCCCAGCTTCCTCCCTCTACACTGTCCCCAAATTATACTTTATCTCGAAGGAATTATTCAATCTTTGGTCTCTTAACTGAGGCAGTCAAGTCAGAAAAATCAGGCTGAGAAGGCCAATAATCCCATGTGATGGTAATTAACATTGAGTAGCCTCTTCTAATGTGCTACAAGACAGTAAGAATCTGCTCATTGGGCCTTCATCCTTAATGAGGCAGAGGAGGGGTTTTGATAGGGGGGAAACGATTTGTTGGAAGCAAAAGAATGGGACGCATCTTGAAATGTCACTTTCAGAGCACATCCCGGGTGAGGTAAGAAATTAGGTTCTTTACAAGTCCTTAGCCTCACTTCATCAAGATTGAGCTCTGGAGGTTTCATAGATGAGGACCTACACAGTCAACCAGGGTTAAGTGACTTGCCTAAGGTCACACAGCGAGTTAGAGAGAGTACCAAAATTAGAATTCATAGTCTTTGTGTTTCTAGTTCATTGGCTGGTGTGCTCGAATGAAAAAATATTCTGCATAATAAGCCCCAGAGCCATTCTTTTTTGACTTATAGATGTTGAGCAGATAACAGGCTCAGAATCTAAAAAGAATCTGTTTGAAACTTAAAATTTAAACACATAGCCCACAGCTGTAGGACTAGTCAGCAGAATGAAATGTTCTCTGTGATCATACATTCCTGCCAGCATTAATCAAAAAGAAAAGAAGGAAATGGTGGGGGCTTAGAAATATATTACATGTACATACAAGGCTACTAGCTATTATCACTCATCTAGTTTATTCAATATTCAATATTTCATTCAAAAATATTATTTGCTTATTGCACTGTATTAGACAGTGGGGCTGTAAGAGTGAATAAGACAGATATTTGGCCCTTCTATGTGTAGAGGTAGAGTCTTATAGTAGTCATCAAATAAGCAACCCTCTCCCAAATACAGTCAGGTTCCAATCCTCTAGGACATGCCTCTTACCCCATTATCTGTGGGCCATTCTTCCCACTCAAATCCACAAAAAGGGGAAAAAAAAGCACAGGTGCTTCAGACTTCCCTGACCTTTGACATTTCTTGTGTGATAGCTAAGGAACAATGGATGCATATTGTATCTCTGCAGGGAACTCATGTAGACAGTAGTCCCCCCTTATCTGTGGTTTTGCTTTCCCAGGGCTCGGTTATCTGCTGTACAGTACAATGAAATATTTTGAAAGAGAGAGAAAGAGAGACCACATTCACATAATTTTTATTACAATATATTGTTATAATTGCTCTATTTTGCTGTGAGCTGTTGTTAGTCTCTTACTGTGCCTAACTTATAAACTGAACTTTATCATATGTACGTACATACAAGAAAAAACATTAGGGTTTGGTACTAGCAGCGGTTTCAGGCATTAACTGGGGGTCTTAAAACATATCCCCCACCATGGGCCAGGCGTGGTGACTCACACCTGTAATCCCAGCACTTTGGGAGGCCAAAGCGGGCAGATCACGAGGTCAGGAGTTTGAGACCAGCCTGGGCAACATGGTGAAACACCATCTCTACTCAAAATACAAAAATTAGTCAGGCGTGGTGGCGCACACCTGTAGTCCCAGCTACTCAGGAGGCTGAGGCAGGAGAATTGCTTGAACCTGGGAGGTGGAGGTTGCAGTGAGCTGAAATCGTGCCATTGCACTCCAGCCTGGGCGATAGAACAAAACTCCATCTCAAAAAAAAAACCACATCCCCCGAGGATAGCAGGGAACCACTGAATTTTTACTAAATGCCTAAAACATCCTTCTTTAATTTGTGTAACATATCACTCCCTTCTCTTTCTAGTCCCTCCTGAAAGAGTACTTTTCTCAGATCCCTTTTCTTGACTACTATTAAGACCCTGGAAATTAGCAAGCAAGTGATACAAGGAATCTGCATACTCAAAGGCCACATCACCTAGTTTCCACCTTTACTTTGTCCAGGGTAGCCCCCTGTGCCCTCAGTTCAGTTTAGATGCTTTCTTATGTGGACATATCCTAACATCTGTAGATAACTCTCCAGGCCTGAGGGGCTGTCAAAAATTCGGGATTTTCAAAATTCTGGTGTTTCTTGAAGCAAATTAGTCCAATAACATAGATTCATCCATCATGGTTAATTAATTTTTTCTGGCCTTTATTTCTAATATCTCGCTGGATTTCCACTGATATAAAGAAAGCTTAAGATAGACAGACCCTGAAATTTACCGTGCTCCTGAAATTCCATTTTGTATCTAGGAAAACCTTCATTCCTCTAAGGTTTCAATTTAAGAAAGTTCTCCGCAGGGGACTGTAAAGGGACATATATAGAGCTATGACAGCAAGTACCAGGGCACTGCTCCACTGGCAACACGAAAATGAAAGTAATAGGCCGTAAACCTATAGACAGAAACTAGCACTATGTCAAGGAGACAAGGACTACAGGGCTCTCGACTGAAGCAGGAGAGGGCAATTAAGACTTCTTACTCCTCGTCCTGAAGGGTCTCCTCCTCCTCTTGGATCTGTAACTGGTTCTTCACGGGAGCTAGGTTCTCGGTCTTGGCGTTGTAGTTCCGAAAGCAGACATTGAGCTTCTCATCAAATTCATTCACGAGGTCCTCCATGGACTTGAAGCTGATTATTTCAGAAGAAAAATTCTCAAGCTCGGAGAGGGAGGGGTCCTCGAGATGGTGGGGAGATGAACCATAGAAACACCGGGGCTTCTCCTCCGGGTCCTCCGAGCAGCAGGGTCGAAGGTCCTCAAACTCTTCATCCAGACTCACCAGTGGGGCCTCCATTCTTGCTCAGCAGGAGAAGAACAGCGACTTTCAGGATGAGTTTATCTAAAAGAAATGAACAGCGTAATATGAGTTTAGACCAGGCTAATCTAAATAATAGAGTTAACTTTAGAGACACACCTGCTTCCAATTCCCTACTCCAAAAAACAAGGCACTGGTTAAGTACGAAGCTCCTGGACAAGATCGTCTAGGTTTGCATTCTGTTCTGTCCTACCAGCTGTGACCTTGGGCAAGTGATTAACTGCTCTGTGCTTCTTATTCTTCTCAAGACAGATACAATACTGAACCCACCTCAAAGGGCTGTTAGAAGACTAAAGGAGTAAACAGGTGAGTGCTTAAAACAGTGCCTGGAAGATAATAAGTGCCAATATTGTTGAATACTTTGTTGGTGTTTTAGTATTATTATTTTTATTACTATTACTATTACCACAGATCCACATCCTTAACTATGTGATCTGAAAGCTGAAAATTCTCCATGACTTGTTTGGCAGCAAAATGTGACATGATCTAAACTCATCTGGCAACTAAACATGACCAACATGAATATAAAGCTGCTCATGGCTTTAATTTATCCCATTTTGTGTGTTTTGCTGCAGAAATATTAACTTTTTAATTACAAAGATTGCTATCCCAGATCCCACTGGATGAAATGCAGAATGTACACTCTATTACTACCTTCCAAAATCTGAAATAATCTGAATTCAAAATGCCTGGCCCCAAGGGTTTTGGATAAGGGTTTGTGTACCTAGATATCACTACCCTTATCAATAAATAATAGAAACTAATAAAACATTCCCTGGATGTGGTGGCTCATGCCTGTAATCCCAGCACTTTGGGAGGTTGAGGTGGGAGGATCATCTGAGCTCACTCAGGAGTTCGAGACCAGCCTGGGCAACATAGTAAGGTCCCATCTCTATTTTTTATTTTTTTAAAAAAAACATCAATAGAGACTTTCCAATAAATGCCTGAGTTGTTTTTGTTTTGTTTTGTTTTGTTTTTGAGACATAGCTTCACTCTGTGGCCCAGGCTGGAGTGCAGTGGTGTGATCTCAGCTCACTGCAACCTACACCTCTGGGTTCAACCAATCCTCATGCCTTGGCCTCCCAAGTAGCTGTGTGTGCCACCACACCCAGCTAATTTTCGTGTTATTAGTAGAGATGGGGTTTCACCATGTTGGCCAGGCTGGTCTCAAACTCCTGACCTCAGGTGATCTACTTGCCTCAGCCTCCCAAAGTGCTGGGATTACAGGCATGAGCCACCGTGCCCAGACAAGCACCCGAGGTTTTCCCACACATAGAGCATATGCCTAGGAACAGAGGAATACACTAAATGATCTATTATCCTGTATCCTGTAAGAAACAGACCCAAATACCCATGTGCTCCAAAGCCATACTCCATAACCATCTTGGGCACTGTACCCTGGAACGCTGCACACACAGACCTCCCTTCAATTCCCACCAACTGTGGGACCTCTACCCCTCATCGGGCCGTCTTCATACACTGCTTCCAACTGTGATTTATCCATCTGTGTGTACATCTGGGCCCCATTCAATTTTAACTTAAATTCCTCGAGGACACAGAAATCCTCTGGATATCTTCCCTGGCTCCAAATATACACTGCCTATCCTGTGGCTAGGCAGTCAATCAATGTGTGCTCCTTGAAAAAATGATCTATCTCCCACATACAGTTTTCCATTTTCAGTTTCAGGCAGCACAAGCATTGCTGACTATCATACCCTTCTCTACATGCTCAACAGAAAGGCAACCAAGCTTTTCTCTTCGGTCTATAGGGTTATTGCTATAGTTAGGTGCTCAAATTGGAGGCGCTTCCTGAGGAGAACCAGACAGCCAAATTCATGGATTTTGCCCTAGGAGTGCCCATTCTCCATCTCTACCTACAAAACTAAAACTCTAAATAAGCAAGGCAAAGGACATGCCAGGCAAGGACACTGCCAGTTTGTACCGGGATTTTGCTGGGATCAAGTTGATTACCATTGCTTTAAAACATATTTGGAGCATTTACAGTTTGCAAAGGCAACATGATAGGACCTTTGAATACAAAAATATATACAAGTAGTACCATATCTTGGAAAGAAGACAGACTCAAGAGCCAACAGATATGCCAATGGCTGGCTGAGTGACAAGCATCATTGGTCCTGATTTCCTCATTTGTTATGAGGAAGGTGTTGGTACAGAGTTAACATCTTTAGGAGTTATTTTTAATAAATCAATAATTTAATTGATCATTTTGATTGAAATAATGTGTTTATTTAATCCAATATATGCAAAGTGTTACCATTTCAAAATGTAATCCACAAAAAAACTAATGAGGCAGTTTTTATTCTTTTTTTATACTAAGTCCTTTGAAATCCAGTGTATATTTTCCATTTACAGTACATCTCACTTTGGACTAGCCACATTTTAAGTGCTCAACAGCCAAATGTGGCCTGTGGCTACTGAAATGGACAACACAGCTCTAAAACAAACACAAGTAATTGCCAGTCAGGGGTTCTTCATCTTCAGTACATAGATCCCTGCGGGCTCTTTGAAGGTAACTATATTTCAATGAAATTGGTTTCCTTTACAAGACTAAGTATTTTATTTTATGCATTTAAAAACATTATTTGGAGAAGGAGCCCACAGGCTTCTCCATACCACCAAAGGAGGTCATAGTGCAAAAAAGATTAAGAATCCCTGAGCAACAAAAAAATGAGATTAGAAAAGATGGCAGAATGCAGTAGACAGTAAAAAAGGTTTTACAGCCCAGGGATTTGTGTTGATTAAGGCAGTACTCTGTGATGGCTAAGAGCATAGGCTTCGGGTTCCTGTCCTGGTCCTGTCACTCCTAGCTGGGAGACTTTGGGCAAGTTATCAGCCTCACTGTGCCTCAATTTCATCATCTATAAAATGGAGTTTAAAACAGTGCTTCCCTTGAAGATTACTTTTTGGACTAAATGAGATCATCTTTGAAGTGTTAAGCACAATGTGCAGAATATAGAAAGCATCCAATAAATATCAATCATTCTAGAAAAATCAAAGCTGGGCACGGTGGCTCACACCTGTAATCCCAACAACTGGAGAGGCTGAGGCAGGAGGATTGGTTGAGTGAGCCCATGAGTTTGAAGCTATAGTGAGCTATGATCACACTACTGTATGCCAGCCTGGGTGACAAAGTGAGACCCTATCTTTAAAAAAAAAAAAAAAAGTTAAAAATAATTCTAGGAAAACCAGGATAGCTTACTTACATAGAAATGTGATGTGGGGGCTGGGCATGGTGGCTCATGCCTGTAATCCCAGCACTTTGGGAGGCCGAGGTGCATGGATCACTTGAGATCAGGAGTTCAAGACCAGCCTGGCCAACACGGCAAAACCCTGTCTCTACTAAAAATACAAAAAAAAAATTAGCTGGGCATGGTGGCAGGTGCCTGTAATCCCAGCTACTTGGGAGGCTGAGGCAGGAGAATCGCTTGAGCCCAAGAGGCAGAGGTTGCAGTGAGTGGAGATCATGCCATTGCACTCCAGCCTGGGCAACAAGAGCGAAACTCCATCTCAAAAAAAAAAAAAAAAAAAAAGAAAAGAAAAGAAAGAAATGTGATGTGGGAGTGCTTCAAGTGAAAGAAAAATTATCCCTGCCATCATATTCTCTGTGCAATGCTTCAATATGCTTATCAAACAAGAGAACTATTGCTGAAAGAATGTTAGCATCTTTTTTACTAAGGCTTCTTTTTTCAATTCATTTGTTCAAAGGTTGCTGGATCATGGGTTCCATTTTACAGAGATATGAAAGCCAATCAGATAGTGTTGCAGGTATTTACACTGCCTTTAAATTTGTACTTTTCTCTGGGAATGACAGGGGAGAACCAGATGGTGACACCAGTGGGGTTTCTGATTTGAAATGACACAGTCTATATGATTAACCAGCAACAAGAGGCCAATCCAACTAGAATCTAGGACTAAGACTGAGTTTTGAGTGTTGGCAACAAGAAGAGTGTGCTGAAAGCACCTATCCTCAGCCTAGGCAGAGTGCAGAGAAAATGGATTCATCTAGAAAATTATAAAAGACGAAATGAATATCACAGCTCTAGGGTTCAGACACATGCTCATTTGAAACAGTCCATAATATAGACTGATTGTTTTTTGTCAACTCATTATCCAAGAGCCAAGAAGTGCTGCATGAATGACCATCTGGAGATGAAGTTAAAGTGAAAGCCAGTGCTGGGAAACTAGTCACTCAACACCCAAACTGAATCCAGCATTTGTGGAAAGACCTCAGGCTGTGGCACAGGAGATGAGAGTCAGGCGTTCTGACTGGCCCCACTATAGCCTCCAGGAGGGCTCAGTGGATTGGGGCTAGCAGCACTTCCTTAGATGGTGACCCTGCCTTCCTTCCTTTAGCCCACTTTCTTTCGCCCTCCTCTCTTCACGGAATGCTTTCATCCTTCAACTAAAATGTCTGCAACAACCTTATCTTCCATCCTGGCACGCTTGCGCCATCCTTATTCATAGCTCATCTAGGAGTCTTCTTTTCCTTAAAGTAGGATTAATACAAGTGATAGCTTATTCCCTTTAGACTTCCAAGATCAAAAATAAATACATACATACATGAAAATGGCAGAAAGAAGGAACCATGGGAGGGTCACCTTTTCTTTTTCTCTTTACCACAGAACAGAGCGCAGGACTATAGTTTGATTGTCCTACAATCTATTCCATTTATTTTCACTCCCAATAGATGGTGTAATTTGGAAAAGAAAAGACACTCACGGGGCTTAACAGAGACCCAGTAGGAAACGCATAAACGTCTCCTTGCAGCATAATGATGCACTCGCTGCATCTCGGGGCTGCGGTACAAATGCTCAGTCCCTGCTTTGCTGAGCTGACCCGAGTGGAGCGGAGCGGTGGAGATTTCACCACGCTAACCCCGCTGGGCCTCGGCACCTCCACACAAGCCCCATTCCATCTCCTTCTTCCAATCACTTGCTCCATAGATCAATTGATTCCGTGCCTCGTCCCTCATATCCGTCCCTAAAACCTACCCTGCACTGATCCACCTTCAGATTTCCCACTGCTCCTCCGCAGAACCCACCCAGTGTGCATGTTTGTGCACATTTTGACAGAAAAAGTATTTCGTTGCATATGGATCAGCAACCCCTTCGCGGTTCTGCTTGCTCCCCTCCCCCTCCTCCCGCTGCTCCATTCACCTCCATCTCAGATCCTCCTCCTCCCCCCAGTCCGGTGGGGTAAAGAAAGGCTCCTCCAGGCAGCACAATGGCTGGCACTCTGAGGAAGCCGGACTCATCCCGTGCAGGCCGCATACACACTCCACTGCCCTTCTGGCCAAACAAGCCCGGACACGGGAGAGGGATGGGAGTCGGGGATGTCTAGCAGCGGGGAGCGAAGGGATAGGCAAAAGGGAAGAATAGCGGGCTGTGATACCCCCTCGACGCCGTCAAACACGGCTCCCAGCGCTCCAGAGCCCGGGGCCCACCCGACGGCAGCGCGCCCCGCCACCGCGCAGCCGCCCCGGTCCCTTCTCCCGCCCGTCTGTAGTAAAACAATCGCTCTCCCGGCGTCTGCGGCCGCTGCCAGCGGTTCTGACACTACAGGAATGCCCGGTCTGGGGAAGGCTCCGCACTCTGGGGAGGGGCACGAGCGGGGTCGGGGGTAAGTTTTTAGGGACAAAGATGATCTTGGGGCGTTTACGGCGACTGGACCAGATAACGGTCCCAGGACGAGGTACCAACCCACTGCCCCAGCGCGATCGGGCGGCGTTCCCTTCCTCCCCCAGCCCCCATACCTCGCCGCCTGCCTTCACACGCGCGCACACACGCGGGCACACACACGCGGACACACACACACACACACACACACACACACACACCAGGCCTGGCTGGAGGGCCGATGCTGAGATGATACTGGAAGTGCCCATCATCCCGCATCTCCAGGGCCTGGCGCGGCGTCCCAGCTGCGCTCCCTGAAGGGCTGGGCAGGAAGGCGACGGCCTCCTGTTGTTCCTTTCCAATCCCAGGATGGGACAAGGTGAGGGGAGCTGCGGCGACCCCAGACTGTCCTGTCAGAGAATCCCGGGGCCTCCTTACCACCCCCACCAGACCCCACCCCCAGCAGTGGGTCGGGTCCTAACTAATGTCGACCCCCGCGACGGCACCTGTGCGGGTCCTGGCGGAGGGAGGCGGATCCCGGGGCTCAGCCGGACACCCCCATCCACGGGCCGCGGGAGCGGCCGGAGCGCAGCGCAGCGCAGCGGAGAGCCAGCCAGCCAGCGAGCGCTCCCCCCGCAGCTCCGGCGGCGCCCGGCTCCGCTCCCGCCTCCACCCCACCCCCTCCCCGCGCTCGTGCCCGGGCTCCGGGGGCGCGCCCGCGCTCGGGCACCCGCCCAACTGGCACGCGCGGGAGCTGGACGTCATCCGCTCATTAACATTCATAACCTTCCTCCCAGCACGTGGGCCTGCCTTTATTAATATTTATGCATTTCTGTTTCTCTCCTCTTTAACATTGGCCTTTCTGCTTCCCTCATGAATATTCAGAAGCTCCAAGATGAAAGCGTGCAATAACTACCAATATGGATACCTCGCAGGGCCTGACACCAGCTTCTGGATAAAATGCAGGCGATGGCTGCTGGCGGATGCCGGCAGACACACTCAAAGGCCCTCTTGGACTTTCCGAGTTTCCCATTCTCCTCTACTGGAGGCTGAGGCGGGTAGGCCCAGCGACGTCTCCCAGCCCCAACTGGGTTCAGACCTCAAGCCAAAAGTGAGGATGCCGGCAGGAGAGCTTTTCTCTCCCAAAGATGCTGGGTGGGAGCCGGATCCAGCTGAAAAATCTGAGTGAGAAGGTTTCAGGCCCAGGAAGACTTGAGACAATACAGGAAAATTCAAGAGGCTGAAATAAGAAGGGTCCCTGGGGTCTTGTGAAAAATTATTAATTTATCTTGTCTACTGTGCATAGGCCTGTGCTTATAGAAGTTGTCAATAAAAGTCTAATAATTCATAAATACACACAACTAAGAGCACAAGAACTGTAATTATCGAAGGAAGGCACTGGAAAAAGCATGTCGGCTTGGAAAACCCCAAGTACTTTTGTCTGATGGCAAAGTACCTCTGGGCTGAACTGAGGACTTCAACTGGAAGGGTCAGGGAGCTTCTCTTTTACTCGTTTATGCATTCATTCCACAGACATTTCAACCATGAGAAGGATGGAAAGAGGAATAACGTCCCAATGAGATGAGAAGAAGCGTTGGCCTATTTGCCTTCGTGGGAGCAATAGACAGAGGATGTCTTCCTATAAGAAATCATAAGGCCAGGCACGGTGGCTCACACCTGTAATCCCAACATGTTGGAAAGCTGAGGCAGGAAGATCACTTGAGGCCAGGAGTTCAAGACCAGACTAGGCAACATAGTGAGACCCCATCTCTATTAAAAAAAATTAGCCAGGCATGGTGGCCCATCCTGGTAGCCCCAGCTACTCTGGAGAATGAGGTGGGAGGATCGCTTGGGCCCAAGAGGTTGAAACTGCACTCCAGCCTGGGTGACAGCAAGACCTTGTCTCAAAAATAAATAAATAAATCACAAAGAGTAGCTGGTTAAAAGACCCCTAAATCTCCTTTCTTGGGATCGTGCCCAGTTCTGTGACCTTGGGTTAGTTAACCTCCCTGTGGCTCATTTCCTCATCTGTAACATGAAGAAAATAATAGTGCCTGCCAGGCGAGGTGGCTCATGCCTGTAATCCCAGCACTTTGGGGGGCCGAGGCGGGCGGATCACGAGGTTAGGAGATCGAGACAGTCCTGGCTAACACAGTGAAACCCCATCTCCACCAAAAATACAAAAAATTAGCCCGGCGTGGTGGCGGGCGCCTGTAGTCCCAGCTACTTGGGAGGCTGAGGCAGGAGAATGGCGTGAACCCGGGAGGCAGAGCTTGCAGTGAGCCGAGATTGTACCACTGCACTCCAGCCTGGGCGACAGAGCGAGACTCTATCTCAAAAAAAAAAAAAAAAAAGAAAATAATAGTGCCCCACTCTATTGTGGCCTGCTGTGGGATTAAAGGAGTGAATATAAGTAAAGTACTTCCAGGTTTATTAGAAGGCATTATATGTATGTATGTGTGTACATATGTATACACACACATATATATGTCATACATATGTATATATGTCCCATATATATGTGTATATATAATATGTGTATATATATACGTATACATATATATGTATATGTATACCATACATATATATATATGGATACATATATATATATGTCTTGGCTAATTTGAATGCATCTTTTGTCTAGATCTTCAGAGCATGGGACAAACAGGTTTGAGAGAAGCTTGTGAAGTACTGAAAGTGATAAAGAACTTGATCTTGAGCTGGTGACCTTGTTAGTTATCCTCTCTGTACCTCAGTTTTCTCATCTGTAAAATGAAGATGCCAATATCTGCTGTTGGATGCCAATATCTACTACAAGGTTGTTGTCATGCATATTAAATAATATAATGCATGCAAAATGCTTAGCACAGTGCCTAGCATATAAGTAACCAATTAGTGGATTCTGTTGTTATTTTTGTAAGGCTATGAAGAAACTGAAAGCTGAGGACAGGTAGCCTAGGCTAGGTACCTGGGATGAGAAATCCTTCAACATGAGCCCAGTTATTCTTCCAGCAGTTATTTTATTGTAGTAAGATATATATAACATAAAAATTACTATTTTAACCATTTTTAAATGTACAATTCACTGGTATTAAACACATTCACATTGTTGTGTAACAACCACCACTATTCATCTACAGAAATTTTGTTATCCAAACAGAAACTCTGTATCCATTAAACATTAACTCCCCAGTACTCCCTTCCCCAGGCCCTGGTAACCACTATACTAATTTTGTCTCTAAGAATTTAACTATTCTAAGTACCTCACGTAAGTGTAATTATACAATATTTGTTTTTTGTATCTGACTTATTTCACTTAGCACAATGTTTTCAAGGTTCATCTATGTTGCAACAATGTCAGAATTTCCTTTCTTTTTAAGGTAAATAATATTTCATGGTATGTATATACTACATTTTGTTTATCTATTCATCTGCCCATGGACATTTGGATTGTTTCCACCTTTTGACTATTGTGAATAATACTACTAATCTGTCATGGAATTAGAGTGAGAAAGAAGGAATAAAAAAAAATGCTGCTGTCAACATCAGTGTACAAATTCCAGCAAACATTGATTGCATTCCATGAACTAGGCTAGAACCTGGGGAGCCAAAAATGAAGGCATGCTTTCAAGAGGTTCCATGTTTAGTATGTTGATTTCCAAACTCTGCTGCTTAGAACCTGCAGTGGATTGAATGGTGTTTTCCTAAAATTTGTGTCTACTCAGAACCTCAGAATGTGACTTTTACAGATGTAATTAGTTATGATGAGGTAATACTAGATTCGGGTAGGCCCTAAATCCAATGACTGGTGTCCTTATAAGAAGAGGAGAGGAGGCTGGGCGTGGTGGCTCACGCCTGTAATCCCAGCACTTTGGGAGGTGATAGATCAACTGTGGTCGGGAGTTCAAGACCAGCCTGGACAACATGGCGAAACCCCATCTCTACTAAAAATAATTAAAAAAAAAATTAGCAGGGTGTGGTGTCACACACCTATAATCCCAGCTACTTGGGAGGCAGAGGAAAGAGAATCACTTGAACCCAGGAGACATAGGTTGCAGTGAGCTGAGATTGTGCCACTGTACTCCAGCCCAGATAACAGATCAAGACTATGTCAAAAAAAAAAAAAAAAAAAAAAAAAAAAAAAAAAAAAAAGAAGGGAGAGCATGTGCAGGAAAGGAGGCAGAGACTGCAGTAATTCAGGTACAAGCCAAATGACACCAAGGATTGCCAGGAACCACCCAAAGCTAGAATGAGGCAACAAAAGATTCTTCCCCAGGACTTTCAGTAGGTAGCATGGCCCTGCTGACAGCTTGATTTTGGACTTCCAGCCTCTAGAACCATGAAACCATAAATTTCTATTTAAAGATCAGTTGTTGGTCGGGCGCGGTGGCT
Organism: Nomascus leucogenys; assembly: GCF_006542625.1. Classification (NCBI taxonomy): domain Eukaryota; kingdom Metazoa; phylum Chordata; class Mammalia; order Primates; family Hylobatidae; genus Nomascus; species Nomascus leucogenys. The sequence continues at coordinate 9,537,006 of NC_044395.1, read as the reverse complement.
CACGCCTGTAATCCCAGCACTTTGGGAGGCCGAGGCGGGAGGATCACGAGGTCAGGAGATCAAGACCATCCTGGCTAACATGGTGAAACCCCATCTCTACTAAAAATACAAAAAATTAGCCGGGCGCAGTGGCGGGCGCCTGTAGTCCCAGCTACCCAGGGGGCTGAGGCAGGAGAATGGTGTGAACCCAGGAGGCGGAGCTTGCAGTGAGCCGAGATTGCGCCACTGCACTCCAGCCTGGGCGACAGAGCGAGACCCCGTCTTGGAAAAAAAAAAAATAAAGATCAGTTGTTATGGCAGGCCTAGGAAACTAATACAAATTTTGGTAGTAGAAAGTGGGGTGCTGTTGTAACAAATACTTAAAAATGTGGAAGTGCCTTTGGCACATGGTAATGCAAAGAGGCTGGAAGAAGTTTGAGACACATGACAGAAAAAGCCTATATTGCCCCAAAGAGACTGTTGGTAGAATTATGAATATTAAGGGCAATTTTAGTGAGGCTTCAGAAGTGAGGAGACTGTAGAGAAAGTTTCTATGGTCATAGAGAATACATATATTATTATAACAAAATAGGAATATGAATGTTAAAGGTGATTCTGGTAAGGTCTAAGACGGAAATGAGGAACTGTTGTTAGAAACTGAACAAAAGACAAACTGTGTTATAGAGTGGCAGAGAACTTGGCTGAATTTTGTCCTGCTCTTGGAAGGCAAGTAGAACTTGTAAGCAATGAACTTGTATATTTAGCTGAGATTTGCAGGCAAAGTGTAGGAGATTTGGCCAGGTTTCTCCTTGCTGCTTATAGTAAAATGCAAGGAGGAATGATGGTGTGGATCCCTTTCACTCCTAAGTAGCGAGTTACAGAGGAGACCAACGTGGGTTCTGAGAATTTTATACCAAGAGAAACACTGTCAGCCTGGAATGAAAAGGACAGAGATAAAATGAAGGACAAGTCTTAGACCTCTGAAATTCCACAGGCAGAAAATAGGCTGATGCATGTTCTTGGCAGCAAACATGGGTTATCCTTCAAGAAAAAGAAAGAATAACTCTTAGGATGGGGCCCACTGCCCTGGATCCAGAGGATGGAGCATCAAACCACAAGGGATTTTTTCTCAGGCCTTGAAACCTAATGGAACTTCCCCTGCTGTTCTACAAGCTTGCTTTGGACTAATGACCCCCCTGTTTTCCTTCCATTTTCTCTCTCTTTCAAAAATGTTTTTTAAATTTTTTTTTGTAGAAATGGGGTCTCACTATGTTGCCCAGGCTGGTCTCAAACTCTTAGCCTCAAGGGATCCTCCCACATCAGCTTGCCAAAGAGCTAAGATTATAGGCAAGAGCCACTGTGCCCAGCTCTCATTTTCTCCCTTCTGCAAGGGGAACGTCCATCCAATGTCTGCTCTACCACTGTATTTTGGAAACAGATCATTTGATTTCTAATTTCATAGGTCCACAATGGGAGAGGAATTTTGCCCCAGAATGTATCACACCTAGAGTTTCACCCATACCTGATTTAAATGATGAGATTTGGAACTTTTAGATTTTATATTTGTAATAGATGAGATTTAGATTTAGAGCTAATGCTGGAACGGGTTAAACCTTAGGAATGTTGGGATGTGACCAGGTACTGTGGCTCACGCCTGTAATCCCAGCACTGTGGGAGGCCGAGATGGGCAGATCACCTGAGGTCAGGAGTTCGAGACCAGCCTGGCCAACATGGTGAAACCCTGTCCCTACCAAAAATATAAAAAACTAGCCTGGTGTGGTGGTGTGTGCCTGTAATCCCAGCTACTCGGGAGGCTGAGGCAGGAGAATTGCTTGAACCTGGGAGGCAGAGGTTGCAGTGAGCTAAGATTGAGCTGCTGCACTGCAGCCTGGACAACAGAGCGAGACTCCTGTCTTAAAAACAAAAACAAAAACAAAACAAAACAAAACAAAACAAAAAAAACCAGAACGTTGGGATGGGATTGATATATTTTGCATGAGGAGTAGACATGAACTTTGGGGGAGCCACAGGGTAGATTGTATTGGGATAGATAATGTTCCCCAAAAACACACGTCCACCCCAAACTTCAGTATATGACTTTATTCGGAAATAGGGCCTTTGCAGATGTAATTAGTTAAAACGAGACCATACTAGATTAGGGTGGTCTTGAAATCTAATTATTTGGTGTCATTGTTAAGGCAGTCCTAAAAAACTAGTATGGAACCCTAGAAAGAGTTAAGGATGTAATTCAATATTCAACACACTTTAATACCTCCTGTGTACAAAGCACTGTGCCAAAATTAAGGATGCAGCAATGAAGAAAATAACTCATGCACTGGCACATGACCTAGCATATAGTATGTACTCAGTAAGTGCTGACTGTGTGTTATTAGGGGTTTCAGGGATCCTCCTTAGAGCTGATAGAACTATTCCCACCTCCCTATCCCTTCAATCAGACTTAGTCCAATTTTATTTCTATACATACTAAAAGTTTCTAGAGCTTTACAAAGTTTCAGCTGGGTGCAGTGGCTCATGCCTGTAATCCCTGCACCTTGGGAGGTCGAGGAGGGAGGATCACTTAAGCCCAGGAGTTTGAGACCAGCCTGAGCACCATGGTGAAACCTCATCTCTACTAAAAAGTAAAAAGTAAAAATTAGCCGGGCATGGTGTTGCACTCCTGTAGTCCCAACTACTTTGGAGGCTAAGGTGGGAGGATCACTGAAGCCCTCAGAGGCGGAGGTTGCAATGAGCTGAGATGGCTCCACTGCACTCCAGCCTGAGACACAGAGCCAGACCCTGTCTCAAAAATAAATATCTAGCTGGGTGTGATGGCTCACCCCTGTAATCCCAGCACTTTGGGAGGTCAAGGCTGGTGGATCTTCTGAGCTCAGGAGTTCGAGACTAGCCTGGGCAACATGGTAAAACCTCGTCTCTACCAAAAATAAAAATAAAAAGTTAGCTGGGCATGGTGTTGCACACCTGTGGTACCAGCTACTGGGGAGGCCGAGACGGGAGGATTGTTTGAGCCTGAGAAGTGGACACTGAAGTGAGCTGAAATTGCACCACTGCACTCCAACCTGGGTGACAGAGTGAAACTCCATCTCAAAATTAAATAAATAAATAAATAAATAAATAAATGAATAAATAAATAATATATACTAAGGGAAAGTGTACACATAAAAAAAAAGAAAAAATCCACATCCACAGAGAAGCTGATTATTTGATAGCATGACTTAGGCATTGAAATAAAAGATAGTGGACATTGAGTAAATGTTTGTCAAATGAATGAACCAAAACATGCAAAAGGAGATTTGGGCTCTGGGGTCTGAATAACTAGGTTTAAACCTTGATTCCACAGTCATTAGCTATGTTTCTGAGTTAACTTCTCTAATATTTTCTTTTGCTGGGGTTTTTGTGAGTGTTGAAACCCTTAGATACAAGCTGAGTGCCTTGAATCTAGTTAGTGCCTAATAATGAAACAAACTACTATTTGCTAAGTAAGGAAAACTGAGGACTGGCGCCCTGTAATCCTAGCACTTTGGGAGGCTGAGGCAGGAGGATTGCTTGAAGCCAGGAGTTGGAAACCAGACAGGGCAACAAAATAAGACCCTGTCTCTACCAAAAAAAGAAAAGGAAAGAAAGAGAGAAAGAAGCCTGGACAAAAAAATGAGATCTTGTCTAAAACACACACACACACACACACACACACACACACACACACACAAAAGCAAAACTAAGGCTGAGTCATAGCTACAAACTGCTGCTTTTTGGGGATACAGAGTAAATCATTCCAGGAATCCCATCAATACCACTCTAGGGGCTGATTTCAAGGCATTCTGATTAACTTGATAATAGAATCAGAGAACCTTAGAACATATGGAGTATTTAAAGCTCATCTAGCCTGATCACCAACCTGATGCGGAAACCAATATCCCTCCCAGACTGGGAGGATAGAAACACATCTATAGTGATGAGAAAATTTACCTCATAGGGTCACCTAGACCCTTCTTAAAAAATGGCTTTCAAGTCTGGAAATGGCTTTTTAAGATTAGAAATTCGGTGATAGTGTGCTATGTATTGTGGTTATTCTATTTGATCTTCCTTAGAAAGATCCTTCTTGATGAAGCCAGTTTTCCATGAGACTCTGGAAATGAGCTGCTGAGGCTTTATTGAAAATCTGTGTCAATCACAGTGCAGCAAATAAAGATGAGCTCATACCTACCAACATTTTAAGACTGCTCTGCTTTTCCATCACTGGTAGTTCTCAAACTCTAACACTTAATTCAAGCCTGTATTCATTTCCATCCTTAATATCCAGGGTTGCTTAAACTCCCTGATTTGTTTCCACAAGGGAAATGGAATATTCCCCCAAGATTCAAAATCTATTCATAGCCACCCAGTCGGCAGGTAATTACTCCCTACCACATGCACTAAGAACAAGATCATATTACTATCAAAGAGAATGGGCAGTAGTATAAAAATGGACAATAAATCAACTCCAAGAATAATTATAAATTTCAGAATGCTCACCTCTGTTACCTGATAAAAACACAAAATACACAAACTAGTTGACAAATAGAGTAAATGAATGAGATCACTCAAGATACTGGAAATTTCAGGCTGAGGTGGGAAGACTGCTTCAGCCCAGTAGTTTGAGGCTGCAGTGTGCTATGATCTTACCTGTGAATGCCAGCTCCACTCCAGCTTGGGCAACATAGTGAGACCTTGTCTTTGAATAGGAAAGGAAGGCTTGGCGCGGGGGTTGGTGGGGAGGGGAGGCTGGGAGTAGAGGGGAATGGAGGAGAGGAGAAAGGAGTGGAGGGACAAACTGGAAATTCCCATAAGTGCACCTTGTCAAAAAGAAAAAGAGGTAGAAAGGGCCAGGGGTGGTGGCTCATGCCTGTAGTCCCAGCACTTTGGGAGGCCGAGGCAGGAGGATTGCTTCAGCCCAGGAGTTTGATACCAGCCTGGGCAACACAGTGAGACTGCATCTCTATAAAAAGTTTTTAAAAATAAATAAAAGAAATATATATATATGTATATATATAAAAGATAAAGAGGAAGGAAGAAAAGAAGGAACTGGAAATTCCCATAAGTGCAAATATGTTGACAATTGTTTTTTCTACACAAGAAGAAAACTGGATATTTCAAAAAAGGAGACCCTCTGGAATCTGGCTGTTCAATAGAAAAAAGAAAGGAGAACCACAGATTTTAATAGGAATAGAAAATGAGGTCCCCACTGTGGGAAGCTTTTAGATCTACAGTGGCCCAGGAAAAACAAACAAACAAACATATCATTAATCTTCAATTCTCTGTGGCTACCAAGTGATTCATCAGCACAGATCAGCATATGCCCTGGGTGAATGAGGGAAGGCATAGGCTATTATTGTCTCTTACTCTCTATAGGAAATAGAGCCCAGTCGACAGTGCCATGGTAGGGGGCAGAGGGCAGCACTCTTGAGATGGCTCAGCTCTGTGAGCTCACTTTTAAGTTAGATTTTTATTCTTCTTAAGACCCCCCAGTTCAAGCAGGGACTTTATCTCTGCAAACCCCTGAGGACTGACTCCCACTCCTCTCCATCTCAGACTAATCTTCTCTATTTTCTGCTATCCCCAGGATGCCCTGGTAATCAGAGTTGTGATTCAGAAATGACCTTGAGGAAACAGAAATGCCAAAGAACATTAGCATTTCACTGTACCAGTCCAGCCACATAAAAATCACTTCACTACCAGCAAACCCCAGGGCCCAGCAAGCCATGCAAATACTGCCCAGGGCCACCTCTGTCCTCTTTAAGGCCTCAACTTTAAGCCATGACTGCATTTTCAACCCTGTGAACATGATGAGCAAAGAACCCACATTTTCCCCAAAGTCTCACTTAGCCAAGATTTAAATAAGCCAATCTCTTCTAGTTGTCACATTCTACAAGGTGAGAGCCTAACAACACGGAACACCAAGTCCCAAAGAAGAGGTGTGCTGAGCCAGGTTGCTCTGACAAAGATTCTTTGCTTGACCAATCTTTAGTTGGGCTCCTGAACCTTCCCCTAGGTCGATCTATGCACTTCCTTATAAAATCCAGTTTCAGCAAGAACCATGTGAAGAAAGTTTAGCAAGAACCCTCTACTCCCAATATCTGATCAGGGTCCTCATCCTCTACCATCTCCCAGGTGATGTCTGACCACCCTGGCCTATCTTCAGCAAAAATCCTGTTAGGTTGCTTTAGCCAGAATCCCCCTTATCCCTGATGTTTCCACCTAGCAATTTTTCATCCACTGATCCTTGTCCTGTTTTTGGCTATAAATTCCCATTTGTCCATCTGTTTCAGAGTTGAGCCCAATCTCTGTCCCCCACTGCAGAATCCAATTGCAGTGGTCCCTATGCTTATTGCAGTGGTCCTCAATAAAGTTTACTTTACTGTGCTTTAACAAGTATCATTGAGGCCGGGCGTGGTGGCTCACACCTGTAATCCCAGCACTTTGGGAGGCCGAGGCGGGTGGATCATGAGGTCAGGAGATCGAGACCATCCTGGCTAACATGGTGAAACCCCGTCTCTACTAAAAATACAAAAAATATTAGCCGGGCGTGGTGGCAGGCACCTGTAGTCCCAGCTACTTGGGAAGCTGAGGCAGGAGAATGGTGTGAACCCGGGAGGCAGAGCTTGCAGTGAGCCAAGATTGCGCCACTGCACTCCAGCCTGGGCCACAGAGCTAGATTCCGTCTCAAAAAAAAACAAAAACAAAAAAACAAAAAAAAAAACAAGTATCATTGAATAATTTTTTCTTCAACAGCTCCCTTAAGAATATACAAAGGAAGGGCTGGGCACAGTGGCTCATGCCTGTAATACCAGCACTTTGGGAGGCCGAGATGGGTGGATCACAAGGTCAGCAGTTTGAGACCAGCCTGGCCAATATGGTGAAACCCCGTCTCTACTAAAAATACAAAAAAAATTAGCCAGGCATGGTGGCACATGCCTGTAATCCCAGCTACTCAGGAGGCTGAGGCAGGAGAATTGCTTGAACTCGGGAGGCGGAGGTTGCAGTGAGCCAAGGTCGCGCCATTGCACTCCAGCCTGGGCAACAGAGCGAGACTCCATCTCAAAAAAAAAAAGAAAAAAAGAATATATAGAGGAAATGGCCAGGTGTGGTGGCTCACACCTGTAATCCCAACACTTTCTGAGGCTGAGGAGGGCAGATCACCTAAGGTCAGGAGTTTGAGACCATCCTGGCCAACATAGTGAAAACCCGTCTCTACTAAAAATACAAAAATTAGCTGGGTGTGGTCGTGGGCACCTGTAATCTCAGCTACTTGGTAGGCTGAGACAGGAGAATCGCTTGAGCCCAAGAGGTGGAGGTTGCAGTGAACCGAGCTTGCACCACTGCACTCCAGCCCGGGTGACGGAGCAAGAATCCATATCAAAAAAAAAAAGACTACATAGAGGAAATGATATCCTGAAAAACTCTTGACATGGTACGGCATTGAAACTGGGTTTTGGAAAGCTATGAGAGAAAAAAAATTCATTGTTGGATATTGATCAGATACTCAGGGGCACATGAGAAGTGAACTATGGAGTGCTTACCACTGTCTTAGAAAAGCCATTGGGCAGAGAATGAACATAAAACCAAAAGCTTTGAGAGGCTTGGCATCTATGATCAAAGTCAGCTGATTTTGTAGACTGGCAGAGTCAAATAAATCCAGATTCTTTCCAGGGTAAGAATGTGTTCTTTGGGTATAGTGGTTGGACGTGAATGCAATGCAAAATGTATAAATCAAAGAAAGCTCATTCATGACCTATTAGAAAAGAAAAGATTATCCCAAAGTCTGATAGTGGCACCTTTGTTTATAGCTAAAAGAAATGAATAGAAATTATTCTTAAATCCTTTTGTAAACTTGTTTAGAACAGAAAAAAATTGATCCACATTAAGTAATCCAGGTCTCTACTACTTGCAAGACCAGAAAGAATTCCCAGTTTAGTGTTCCACATAATTGTGTGATTATGGCAGATCTAATATCTAGTGCATTAAAAGAGAGGAAAACTAAAGATCAGGGAGAAGAGGGAGAAGAATACGTGACCTTGGTAACTGGGAAAAGCTCCATAGGCTAGGAGTCAGGAGTTTCGGACTTAAGTGTCAACTTTACCATTAGCTAGCTTTGTGACCAGGGAAAATTACTTAGGTTTTCTAAACCTCAATTTCCTCTGGTATAATATAAAGGGCTTACAATAAAATCCTTTCCTGGTTATAAATTTCATGAATCTAAACTCTTTTCTTTAAAAACGGATCCCCAAACTGCCCCAATTTTGTTTAAATTGACCCCAAATTCATTCAGGTATCATACATTGTTTTTTAATATCTTTGCCTTTGTTTTCCAATTTGTAGACTCCTATATATTTCATAGGGATATTGTGAGAATGTGAGATAAAACAATACTTAGTTATACAAAATCCTAGATAGAAAGCAAAGAAAGTGAAATCTATGAATTAACTTCAATTCCATTTTATTCAGAAATTTTCTCTAACCAAACCTCAATTGCTACTTAGTCATAAAAAGAAAAAGTTCATGACTTATATCCATTGGATATTCTTTAATTTCCCATTCTAGGATGCTGGGTTTGCCAAATAAAAATATGGGACACCCTGTTAAATTTGAATTTCAGATAAGTGATGAGTAATTTTTTTAAATAAATATCACACAAATATTGCATAGGACAGATTCATACTAAAAATTACTCATTGTTTATATGTAATTCAAATATAACTTGGCAGGCTGTATCTCTATTTTATCTGGTGTAGGGGTAAAGAAAATTATTTCCTCCCCCTCTGAATGTTTGAGTCCTTAATTCTGCTGAAATAATAGACATATTAACAGGGGAAAAAAAGCATACAAATTCATTAATGCATAAGTGTGCATGGGAGCCACAAAATATGAGATTCAAAGAAGGGCCAGATGGTTGAAGCTTAAATACCCTCTTCACAGGGGAGAGGGAAGAGAGGAATGTAGGCAATTTTAGAGGAAGAAGAAATGAGTTTTTAGGAGCACTGAGTGGGCCCAAAGAGCAGACCATAGCTTAGTACAAAGCTCTGCTGGGCTTTGTGAAAGTGTCAACAAGTTACAGGAAGGTTGGGAGCAGAACTGTACTGAGAACAAAGGCTATCTTATGATGCAGATAAAATAGCTCAGATTAGCCCTTGGAAGAACAAGTGGAAGGAATCGGTGAAAAGTCTGTGAAAGGATGGTGTCCTGGGCATAGAAACTTTTACCTTTCTTGCCTTCAATACAAGTTAATCTTCTCTAGTTAATGTCAATCCCAGGAAGAGGGTCCAAGACAGTTGCATTCCTTCTGGATGAACTCCCCTCAGTCAGATAAGGGAATTTCTTTTTTTTTTTTGAGACACAGTCTCACTCTGTTGCCCAAGCTGGAGTGCAGTTGCACAATCTCAGCTCACTGCAACCGCCACCTCTCTGGTTCAAGCAATTCTCTGCCTCAGCCTCCTGAGTAGCTGGGATTACAGGCGCCTGCCATCACACCCTGCTAATTTTTGTATTTTTAGTAGAGACAGGGTTTCACCATGTTGGCCAAACTGGTCTTGAACTCCTGACCTTATGTTCGACCTGTCTCAGCCTCCCAAAGTGCTGGGATTACAGGTGTGAGCCACCACACCCAGCCGTTTTGTTTGTTTGTTTGTTTTTGTTTTTGTTTGAGACAGAGTTTTGCTCTTGTCGCCCAGGCTGTAGTGCAATGTCCCGATCTCGGCTCACTGAAACCTCCGCCTCCTGGATTCAAGCAATTCTCCTGCCTCAACTTCCTGAGTAGGTGAGGTTACAGGCACCTGCCGCCACACCCAGCTAATTTTTGTATTTTTAGGAGAGATGGGGTTTCACCATGTTGGCCAGGCTGGTCTCGAACTCCTGACCTCAGGTGATCCACCCATCTCAGCCTCCCAAAATGCTGGGATTACTGGTGTGAACCACCACGCCTGGCCAGATAAAGGAATTTCAGAGATGACCTCTCACTGCACTTCCTAAGGGAAAAGAGGGAAGGAGAAGTTTGCAGAGAGAGCTTTATTCTAAGTCTTATTTCTAAGACCTTTCAATCTCCTTTGTTCAAAGCATTCAGCCTGCCAAAGCTTCATATTTTGGAGTATCATTTTCTGAGCCCTAGCACTGGTAACCCTTTACCTATCCTTACCTTGGTGGAGATATGCAATTCCCAAATAATTTGTGTCAGTGATAATTAATTAAGTTGTGTACTTTTTAGTATATATATTCTGTCTCAATAAAAAAGTTTGAAACATGGCCAGGTGCACTGGCTCACGCCTGTAATCCCAACAATTTGGGAGGCCAAGGCGGGTGTATCACTTAAGCTCAGGAATTTGAGATCAGCCTGAGTGACATGGCAAAACCCCATCTCTACAAAAAGAATACAAGAATTAGCTGAGTGTGGTGGTGCACACCTGTAGTTCCAGCTACTCAGGAGGCCAAGGTGGGAGGATCACTTGAGCCTGGGAGGGAGAGGTTGCAGTGAGCTGAGATCACACCACTGTACTCCCTCCTGGGCGATAGAGTGAGACCCTGTGTTAATTTAAAAAAAAAAAAAAAAAAGTTTAAAACAATGTTCCTGGCTGGGCACAGTGGCTCACACCTGTAATCCCAGCACTTTGGGAGGCCGAGGCGGGTGAATCGCCTGAGGTCAGCAGTTTAAGACCAGCCTGGCCAATGTGGTGAAATCCCATCTTTACTAAAAATACTAAAATTAGCCAGGTGTGGTGGCAGGCGCCTGTAATTCCAGCTACTCGGGAAGCTGAGGCAGAGAATTGCCTGAACCCAGGAGGCAGAGGTTGCAGTGAGCTGAGATCATGCCATTGCATTCCAGCCTGGGTGACAAGAGCAAGACTCCATCTAAAAAAAAAAAAAAAAGGAAAGAAAGAATGTTTCTAAATGATATTTTAATTATTTTTGGATAATAACTCTGATTTTATGTGCTGTTGTCTTTCTTCTCCCTTTCCTCCACACTTTAAGAGTATCTTCTGTGAGCATTTCAGAGTGTCACATCTGGATATCCCCTGAAACCAACTGCTCTATAGGGAGAGTGAAAATATGAGTAAGAGGCCAGTACAGTGGCTCACGCCTATAATCCCAGCATTTTGGGAGGCTGAGGCAGGTGGATCACAAGGTCAGGAATTCGAACTAACCTGGCCAATATAGTGAAAACCCATCTCTACTAAAAATATAAAAATTAGCTGGGCATGGTGGCGGCCACCTGCAGTCCCAGCTACTCAGGAAGCTAAGGCAGGAGAATCGCTTGAAACCAGGAGGCAGAGTTTGCAGTGAGCCGAGATCGCCCCACTGCACTCCAGCTTGAGTGACAGAGCAAGACTCTGTCTCAAAAAAAAAAAAAAAAAAAAAAAAGAAAAGAAAAGAAAATAGGAGGAAGAAAAAGGAAGGTGTAGCCAGCAGAAAATTTCTAAAGAATTAATTGTTGCGGGACGCAGAGTACTAGAGAGACTAGTACGGGTGAATACAAGAGGATATTTATTTTAAGGTACACAGTGGCTCAGTGGATTTACATCTAAAAAGCTAAGCCAGTGCGTACCTTAAAATAAATATCCTCCTGTATTCACCCATACTAGTCTCTCTAGTCCTCTGTGTCCCACAACATTTCTTGGAGAGCCAGCCAGGAGGAGTGGAGATGGCAGATTTACTGTCTCCTTTGCCTGTGGGGCTGGAGCTCCAGGTCAAAGGAAACCTGTGACCCCAGGCGCCGCCAGGAGAACTTCAGCCCAGAAAGGAAATCAGCTCTCCTGTGACCCGGTACCCCTAACCAGCAGCACAACGAAACTTGAGAGGCTACAGGACAATTCCAGAAACAGCGCGCTTCAGGAACCGCAGTAAAGTATTGAGTCCCAAGGCAGGACCTGTCCCATAAGGACAGAAGAGGAGCCTGATCGTCTCCAGGGGTGTGACTATCAATCTGACCCAGAGGGGCTGGGGCAGCGAGAGTGGCTCGCCAATTTGGATGGAAACTCACACCCCAACTGACACAGGACATGAGAGTGGCTTGCAAAGTAGGTTAAGAAAAAGAAACTAGAGGTGGTGAGAGTGGCTCACCACTCCAGTTGGAAACACAAGAACAACAGAGCATCAGCTGCTCTTTTATATTTCCCATTCCTTTACCTGATCATATCATGTAGGCCATGAGGCCTGATAAATCATTAAATAAAACTTGATCAATACATACATACAAAAACGTGTACACAAATGTACATAGCAGCTTTATTCATCATAACCAAAAAAGTTGAAACAACCTTTTGGGGGTCAGAAAACATGACATTTTGAAATGCTGAGTACTTTGAACTAAAGAAGCAGTCTCTGGCAGAGTACAGTGGCTCACACCTGTAATCCTAGCATTTGGGGAGGCCAAGGTGGGAAGAACTGTTTGAGCTGAAGAGCCTCAGACCAGCCTGGGCTACACAGTGAGATCCTGTCTCTACAAAATAATTGAAAAATTAGCTGGACATGGTGGCACATGCCTGTGGTCCCAGCTACCTGGGGGGCTGAGGTGGGAGAATCATTTGAGCCTGGGAGGGTGAAGCTGCAGTGAGCTGTAATGGTACCACTGCACTCCAGCCTGGGTGACAGAGCGAGATCCTGTCTCAAAAAAACAAACAACAACAACAAAAACAGCGATAACAAAAAAAAAAGCAAAAAAAAAAAATTTAAAAGGAAGGGGCCTCAGAACCAAGGTCTCTCTGACCTTTCCCTGCTTACTATCTCTTGATTCTCTTTTTCTTTTTTTTTTTTGAGATGGAGTCTTGCTCTGTAGCCCAGGCTGGAGTACAGTGGCACAATCTTGGCTCACTTCAAGCTCTGCCTCCTGGGTTCACGCCATTCTCCTGCCTCAGCCTCCTGAGTAGCTGGGACTACAGGCACCCGCCACCACGCCCGGCTAATTTGTTTGTACTTTTAGTAGAAACGGGGTTTCACCATGTTAGCCAGGATGGTCTCGATCTCCTGGCCTCATGATCCACCCGCCTCGGCCTCCCAAAGTGCTAGGATTACAGGTGTGAGCCACCGCACCCGGCCACTTGATTCTCTTTTTCTCCCAAAGCATAGGGAAGCACTTTCTCTGACATTTCCTTTATCTGAATAAGAGAAGTCCCTCCAGAAGAAATGAAGTGTCATGAACCCACTCCCTGGAATCTACATGATCTATAAGAGAGGAGACTAAATGTCTCCACATCTAGGACATCATGCCCAGACAGAGTTTTCACCTATGCTTCTGAGAGCTATCTGAGAGACTTCTTCTGCATAATAAGACAACCTTTGCTTGCAGTGCTCTTCCTCCCCTCACTCTCCCATAGCTTGATGCCACCACCCTCCAGGAGTCTCTAAGCTTCTAATACTTTTTTTTTTTTTGAGACAGGGTCTCACTCTGTTGCCTAGGTTGGGGTGCAGTGGGTGCAATTACAGCTCACTGTACTCACTGCAGCCTTGATCTCCCTGGTTCAAATGATCCTCCTTCCTCAGCCACCTGAGTAGCTGGGACTACAGGGGCATGCCACCACACCCAGCTAAGTTTTGCATTTTGGGTAGAGATAGGGTTTTGCCACATTGGCCAGGCTGATCTGGAACTACTGGGCTCAAGCCATCCTCCCACCTCAGCCTCCCAAAGTGCTAGGATTACAGGTGTGAGCCACCGTGCCAAGCTAATTTTTTCTGTAGCTCACAATGCTATTTAAGCTTCAACCATCTGGCCCTCCTTTGTGTCTCATATTTTGTGGAACTCCTATACATATGCATGTAATAAATTTGTATGCCTTTTCTCCTGTTAATCTGTCTACTGTCAAGTTTATTCCAGAGATTATCAAGCCTTTAGAGGGTGGAAGGAAAGTTCCTTTCATTCCTACAAACCCAAATGTCCATCAAGGAATAAATGGATAAACAAATTGTGGTATATCCATGCAATGAAATGTTATTCAGCCATAAAAAGAACAAAATACTGATACAATGCTACAACATAGATAAGCTTGAAAGCCTTATGTTGAGTGAAAGATAGCAGACACAGAAAGGCACATGTTACATAATTTCATGTACATGAAATATCTACATAGTGTCAGTTGAAGAAAATGATGAGACAAGTCTCAATCATTTTAGGAGATTTATTTGCCAAAGTTAAGGACGCATCCTGGAGACAGGTCTATGCCTTTCTCTGAAGATGATTTTGAGGCTCCAAATTTAAGGGGGAAAGGGTGGGATATTGAGAAGCACACAGTTTTCACATAAGCAAAAGGGGCAGAGGAAAAATGTGGGGAATCTGCATTTTACATAAGATAACACAGACAAAATGGGGTAGGGGAAAAATCAGATATTCATTTGTGTCTGGAAGGCCTGCACCTGTAAAGATGACCTAACAATTTGCATTGCCATAGTGACGTTTTAACAGCTCACTGGGAATTTCCCCATATTTTGCCCATAAGGAAATTCCCAGTGAGCTGTTAAAACGTCACTATGGCATGCAAATTGATAGGTTATCTTTACAGGTGCAGGCCTACCAGACACAAATGATGCATATCTGATTTTCGACTTTTCCTTTTGGCTAAATGACTTTGGGGTCTCAAAATGTAATTTCTTTTCACAATAGAAACATAAAGTAGATTGGTGGTTGCCAGGGGCCATGGAGAGTGACTGCTAATGGATGTGTGATTTCTTTAGTTTGGCAGGGGCGGGGGGCGGGGCGGGGGCAGGCAAGATGATGAAAATGCACTAAAATTAAATTGTGGTAGATAGTAAAAGTAAGTAGTTATGTGATTGTTGCACAATTCTGTGCCTATACTAAAAGCCACTGAATTGTGTACTTTAAAAGGGTGGCTAGCTGGGTGTGGTGGCTCATGCCTGTAATCTCAGCACTTTGGGAGGCCGAGGCAGGCGGATCACCTGAGGCTGGGAGTTCAAGACCAGCCTGACCAACATGGAGAAACCCTGTCTCTACTAAAAATACAAAATTAGCCAGATGGGGTGGCACATGCCTGTAATCCCAGCTATTTGGGAGGATGAGACAGGAGAATCGCTTGAACCTGGGAGGCAGAGGTTGTGGTGAGCCAAGATTGCGCCATTGCACTCCAGCCTGGGCAACAAGAGCAAAACTCCATCTCAAAAAAAAAAAAAAAGGGTGGCTGGATGCTGTGGCTCATGCTTATAATCCTAGCACTTTGGAATGCCAAAGCAGGAAGATTGCTTGAATCCTGGAGTTTAAGACCAGACTGGCCAACATAGCAAGACCTCATCTCTACAAACAAGTTTTTTTTTTTAATTAGCTGGGTAGGGTGGCACACACCTGTGGCCCCAGCTACTTGGGAGACTAAGGCAGGAGGATCACTTGAGCCTAAGGGGTAGAGGCTGCAGTGAGTTATGATCACACCACTGCACTCTAGCCTGCACAGCAGAACAAGACCCTGTCTCTAAATAATAAATGAAAAGGTAAATTTTATGGTATGTGATTATATCTCAGTAAAGGTGTGATTTTTAAAAAATCAATGCATCTTAAACAAATAAGCAAACAAAAGCTTAGTCAGATCTCAGGTGATGCCACAGAACTACCCAAACAGATCCATTTCTAAAGAGCAAGCAGTGTAACAAGAGCAGCCATTTATGTGCTTACTATGTAAGGAGCTTTACCTAACAATACTGTTTATTAAGCTTTTCATCTCATTTTATTTGCACAATGACCTTATAAAGTATGTATGATTACCCTTTGTTTGGGAAAATGAGAAAATGGACTCTCAGGGATGGGATAATTTGTTCAAGGCTCACACAGCTAAGAAGGGTTAAGGCAGGAGTTCTAACCCAGAGAGGCATCTGACTCCAAAGTTCAGGATAGCCACGTTCCCACTATGTTTGTCAAAAAAAACAAGAATGAGCCGGGTGCTGTGGCTCACGCCTGTAATCCCAGCACTTTGGAAGGCCGAGGCGAACAGATTATCAGAGGTCAGGAGCTCGAGACCAGCCTGACCAACATGGTGAAACCCTGTCTCTACTAAAAATACAAAAATTAGCTGGGTGTGGCAGCGGGCGCCTGTAATTCCAGCTACTCGGAGGCTGAGGCAGGAGAATCGCTTGAACCCGGGAGGCAGAGGATGCAGTGAGCCGAGACTGCACCACTGCACTCCAGCCTGGGTGACAGAGCGAGACTCCAATGCAAAAAAAAAAAAAATTGCTGACAAGGATTTTAGCTGAGTCTAAAACAAGTACTGGCAGGGCTCTGCTAACCACCCTGCTGCTCACTCCTTCTGCAATAGTTATTTTTCCCTAATGGGTTTTTGTTTGTATTGGAAGGAAGTCTTTTCTTCCACCAACTAGGTTGTAGTGTGTGTTTGGGGCTTGGGGGACTGCAAATTAATTGATGATAGACAGATCCACAGAAGAAAAGACAAGGATTATTTACGCATGCATGGGGGAGTACTCAGTAAAGGGTAATCCCTGGCAAAAATAGCCGGGGGTACGTGTGACTGTACCAGTTTAACAAAAGGGAATGGTGGTTAAGGTTTCAGTGGGAATGTATGGAAGACTCTATTGGGCTTTTTTATTCTGATGCTAATGTACAGTCTTCTTCCTGTCTGGAAGCTGAATTAGACCAAATCTGGGGATTCTCCCAAACCTGAAGGGGGGTTAATGGCAGTTGTATTTTGGGAGGCTCTACTTTAGTTAGATCAGGGAAGTCCAGATATGATTTCTATCTGCATCTGCTGTAGCTCAAATGTTTTCAGTTTAAAATAATCTTTTTATTTTTCTGAGGGTTTCTTGGTTCCTTCATTTGTTTGTTTCTGCTTTTACTATATTCCCAGACATTCTCAACATTATTGCAAAGATTTTTTTTTCTTGCTTTAGGTGCTGCTTGGAAATGTCCTTGTCCCTAGACATCTTTAATAAAAGGTTATTGGGCTCCAGAGCCCGAAAAAGCTCTGGGTGGTATTTTGCCTGCAACCAAAGCTTGACGTCAGAATCTGCACACGTGTTGTAGGATCCTTTACTCTGTGTCTCCAGCCCCTACTCTTTTCTTGGTGTTCCTGAGTTATACTTCAGAACAGAAAAATATCAATGGGTTTAGATCTTAGTTCCACATTTGGCTCCCAGCCCTGCTCTAAGGCCCACCTCAGCTGAATTAAGGAGTGAGGTTTGAACTCATCAGGGGATTCTCCTTGGGGCCAGCTGCCCTCCTTTCCTCCTTTTTCTCTCCTCTGCAGGAAGGAAGGCTGCTTCCCCCTCCCCTATTCCTAAGGACTACTTCCCACCTCTTCCCTTCCCTCCGCCCCCCCAGCTGCCTTTCTTATGGCTGCCAGGTTGCCATGCCAATAAGGTTCCCATGGTTACTAGGAAGAGCTGCTGCATTCCCACAGGCAGCTTTTATCTACCAAAAGAGAAAGGGAAACTAAATTGCTCCTAGGGAAAGTAAAAAAAAAAAAAAAAAGGGAGGGGAGGGACAGAGTTGGTCTTAGCCCAGGAGATCCTGCAAAAGGGATATTGTTCGCTCTGGTATCTCCAGGCTGGACCTTGAACCAAATCCTGCTGCATCTATTCAAGTTCTCCTTCCCCTAAAGCTAGGGAGAGAGGTGCCTGGCACTAGTTCAAGTCCATTGTTTTGCCTAGTATGGGGTCCACATAGACACCGCATTGTGAGCATCATGTTAATACATAAATACACGAATACATTTGTGCTCTTTGTCTATTAAGGAAACTGGCAAAATGCAAGGCATGCCCTGCTGCCTCCTCATTGGGATATCTTGTCAGAGAAACTGCTTTTCTCCTGCTGGAGTTTCTTCCTCGGTAGACTATCTTAGGCCACGCCACATTTTTTTTTTTTAACTCAGTTCGTTTTTCTCAAATATAAACAAATATATGTTAGTGTACAATTAAAAAATAAAGTAGCCAGGCACGGTGGCTCACGCCTGTAATCCCAGCACTTTGGGAGGCCAAGACAGGCGGATCATCTGAGGTCAGGAGTTTGAGACCAGCCTGGCCAAAATGGTGAAACCCCGTCGCTACTAATAACACAAAAATTAGTTGGGCGTGGTGGCACATGCCTGTAATCCCAGCTACTCAGGAGAATCGCTTGAACCCAGGAGGCAGAGGTTGCAGTGAGCCGAGATCACGCTGTTGCACTCCAGCCTCGGCTACAAAAGCAAAACTTTGTCTCCAAAATAAAAAATAAAATAAAATAAAGTAAATAAGAAAAAAAATCATTCACCATTTCAAAATCAAATTATTTATTTCTTCTTTTTAACATATACAGTTTTTGTTGTTACTAGTTTGTCTCACATAGTTGTAGAACATCATTTTTGAAACACAGTTTCCTTTATTTGAAACACAGTTTATTTTGGAGGCAAAAAACATGATCTAAAATTAGATCATTAAAGGTATTTATGCATATTTTAAAAAATAAAACTAGATCATAGTGATAATTGCACAACTCTTTGAATATGCCAAAAACCATTGAATTATAAATTAAAATTTTTTTTTTTATTGTTTGTGGAAACAGGGTCTAACTATGTTACCGAGGCCAGTCTTAAACTGCTGGCTTCAAGGAATCCTCCTGCTTTCCAAAGTGCTGGGATTACAAGAGTGAACCACTGTGCCCGGCCTGAATTATACACTTTTAGTGGGTGAAATGTATAGAATGTGAATTATATCTCAACGAAACTGTTTTGAAAAACTGAAAATAAAAAATTAAAAGGATGTATTTAGGTCTCAGCAAATTATTGAACTCTAAAGGCTATAATAGCTTAACATGAAAAGTCAGATGAAGCCTATTAGCCTGAATCTGTAATTAACTAACGAGAAATTCCTTTAAGCCTTTTCCAATTCTTGGGCTCAGCAAATTCAGTGCAGAACCTTTATTTTTAATTCCACCATGAATGTATTGCTTCTTTAATTTCCTGGATGTTGTCAAGATAAAGGGCGGGATACGGGAGATTGCTTTCCTAAACATTCATGGAGGGGGAAATCCCCCAACATCATGCCATTTGTCCTGGAGAAGCAATTACTTTTTGGCTTCAACTTCATCATATCTAAATGGGGACAATAATAAATATAAGTTCTAGGCCGGACGTGGTGGCTCACGCCTATAATCCCAACATTTTGGGAGGCCAAGGTGGGCAGATCACCTGAGGTCAGGAGTTCGAGACCAGCTTGGCCAACGTGGGGAAACCTCAAACCCCGTCTCTACTAAAATACAAAAGTTAGCCCAGCATGGTGGCATGTGCCTGTAATCCCAGATATCTGGGAGGCTGAGGCAGGAGAATTGCTTGAACCTGGGAGGCAGAGGCTGCAGTGAACCAAGATTGCACCACTGCACTCCAGCCTGGGCAACACAGCAAGACTCTGTCTCAAAAATAAATAAATAAATAAGTTATGTTAGCATATGGAAGAAAACTTGGAATAGGCAAAAGAGACTAATTGGGTTTCTTCAGTGGAAAACAAGCCATTGTTTAGAGCAAACCTGAGGTATCAGATACATGCGGTCTCTGTCACCAGCTCCTGGCACAGAACTCTCAAAACTCTTGGCATTTCCTAAATGATAGGAATGTCTTTTGTTTTTCATAATGAGTTCCTCACTATCTGTACAATAGTTCAATTTTACCTTCTTTGAAATTTATTCTTGTCAAGAGAGAAAATTACAACAAATTTAAAGATCTCAATTAGGTGTATGCAATTCTATAATCAGAAAACACATTAGTCCATAAAGTAGAATAAATGTTCCAATGAGTCGAGCACAGGAGGTTCACTTTATAGACAGAATAAAGGGCGGAAGAAAGCAAAAACAAAGATCAAGGCCCAGTGCGCTGGCTCACGCTTGTAATCTTAGCCCTTTGGGAGGCCAAGGCAGGTGGATCACGAGGTCAAGAGATGGAGACCATCTTGGCCAACATGGTGAAACCCCATCACTACTAAAAATACAAAAAATTAGCTGGTCCTGGTGTCTCACGCCTGTGGTCCCAGCTACTGAGGAGGCTGAGGCAGGAGAATTGCTTGAACGTGGAAGGTAGAGGTTGAAGTGAGCCGAGATCACACCACTGCACTCCAGCCTGGTGACAAAGAAAGACTCTGTCTAAATTAAAAAAAAAAAAAAGGGCCAGGTGCAGTGGCTCACGCCTGTAATCCCAGCACTTTGGGAGGCCGAGGCAGGCAGATCATGAGGTCAGGATATCAAGACCATCCTGGCTAACACAGTGAAACCCCCATCTCTACTAAAAAATATAAAAAATTAGCCGCGCGTGGTGGTGGCTGCCTGTAGTCCCAGCTACTCGGGAGGCTGAGGCAGTAGAATGGCCTGAACCCGGGAGGCAGAGCTTGTAGTGAGCGGAGATTGCACCACTGTACTCCAGCCTGGGCAACAGAGCGAGACTCCATCTCAAAAAAAAAAAGGGGGAGTGGTCATTTCAAAGTTACTTTCCTTGTAAGGCAGGGACAGGGAGACAAAAGGGAAAGATAATTGACTGGTTAACATCAGGTTACTTCACTTTACTCTTTTTTGTAAAAATTAAAACAGAGGGGCCCGGGCACAATGCCTCATGCCTGTAATCCCAACACTTTGGAAGGCCGAGGCAGGTGGATCACCTGAGGTCGGGAGATCAAGACCATCCTGACCAACATGGAGAAACCCCGTTTCTACTAAAAATACAAAACTAGCCAGGCGTGGTGGCGCATGCCAGTAATCCCAGCTACTCGGGAGGCTGAGGGAGGAGAATCTATTGAACCCGGAAGGCAGAGGTTGCGGTGAGCTGAGATCACGCCATTGCACTCCAGCCTGGGCAACAAGAGCGAAACTCCGTCTCAAAAAAACAAAATAAAACAAAACAAAAACAAAAACACACAGAGAACTTCATTATCATGCATACTGAAGATGGAAACTGGAAACTGGCCTTTTGCTGGTGGTTCTCCTCCAGTATAAACTCAAGAATTTTTTTAAATTTTATTTTTTTAAATGAAACTGGCCTGTTGGGAAACTAGTCTGTAATTTTTTTCTCCTGGTTTCTCTAAAGACCAAATAACAAGTCAGTTTTGGTTTGGCGAGCTTAGATGACTTCATTTTAATTTTTAGTTTTGTCTACTGGGGCCTAGTGGAGGAATTTAGTCCAAAATGATAGCCTCCTATAATTTTTGTTTAACATCTTTTAACACTATTAACTTTCTGTTTCTGGTAAAAGAAGAAGGAACACTTCTAGACCTTGACTTTTTCCCGTGCACTGCAAACCTTCTCAGTTAAATTGAGAGGGTAAACATTTATTTCAGTAAAGGTTTGAACATAGGCTCATTTTAGTTTTCAGCTATGCCTCTACACATCAAAAAGCACATCAAAAGAAATTTCCCTTTCAATGTTAGACATGGATAGTAGTAACTATTTACATTTACTCAGTAATTTATATATTTCAGGCACTATTTTAAATATTTTATTTGCATTATTCCTATGAAGTGAATGCTGAGAACAGCAATCCTCTCTTCTTTCCGTCAGCCTGATCACTGAGAACCAAAACCATACTGGACTGCCTACGATAAAAAGACTCTGCTGAGCACAGAGGAGGTCTACAGGAAAAAAAAAAAGACTGCTACTTCACTGACTTTATTAGCATTTCATACTTTTCCTGACTTGCCCAAGCAAATGGTTAGATTCTGCATTACAGGAATTTCTCAAAAGACCCATCAACTCTTCAACAGAAAGCATCAAAAAAGCATCAATAGACAGCCTGTACTTTACAATTCTTTGAATTATATTATTTTGCAATAAAAGAGAATAAAGTGCTGATACATAATATAACATGCATGGACCATGAAAACATTATGCTAAGTGAAAGAAGCCAGCCACAAAGGACCAGATATTGTGTGCAGAGGTGCACGCCTGTAATCCCAGCTACTTGGGAGGCTGAGGTGCGAGAATCACTTGAGTCCAGAACTTCGAGACCAACCAGAGCAAAATAGCTAGACCCTGTCTCTAATTTAAAAAAGAAAGTAGGGCCAGATGTGTTGGCTCACGGCTGTAATCCCAACACTTTGGGAGGCTGAGGTGGGCAGATCGCCTGAGGTCAGGAGTTTGAGACCAGTCTGGCCAACATGGTGAAACCCCGTCTCTACTAAAAATACAAAAAAATTAGCTGGGCGTGGTGGCACACACCTGTAATCCCAGCTACTCAGGAGGCTGAGGCAGGATAATCACTTGAATCCAGGAAGGAGAGGTTGCAGCGAGCTGAGACCGCACCATTGCACTCCAGCCTGGGCAACAAGAGTGAAACTCCATCTCAAAAAAAAAAAAAGAAAGAAAGTAGATTGGTGGCTGCCTAGTGGTAGTGGTCGTGGGAAGGGTTTGGGTAAAGGGGGAGTGACTGCAAATATATAGGGGGTTTCTTTTTGGCATGAAAAATACGTTCTCAAATTTATTATAGCGATTGTTGCCCAACTCTGTGGATATACTAAAAACCACTGAATTGTATACTGTAGATGGGTGAATTGTATGGTATGTGAGTTACATCTCAAAGTTATTTTTTGAAAAAGTATTCTTTAAATCCTTCTTAAGGCCGGGCATGGTGGCTCACACTTGTAATCCCAGCACTTTGGGAGGCTGAGGTGGGTGGATTGCCTGAGGTCAGGAGTTCAAGCCCAGCCTGGCCAACATGGTAAAACCCCGTCTCTACAAAAATACAAAAATTAGCCAGGCATGATGGCAGGTGCCTGTAATCCCAGCCACTAGGGAAGCTGAGGCAGGAGAATTGCTTGAGCCCAGGAGGCAGAGGTTGCAGTGAGCCGAGATCACACCACTGCACTCCAGCCTGGGTGACAGAGCAAGACTCCATCACAAAAAAAAAAAAAAATCCTTCTTAAAATCCTTGCCTCGCTGTTTCCACCAATTCTAGACCATTGTACGGGACTCATAAAACAATATTCTAAAGTATGGTGCTGATATGGTTTGGCTTTGTGTCCCCACCCAAGTCTCATCTCGAATTGTAATCTCCACGTGTTGAGGGAGGGACCTGATGGGAGGTGATTGGATCATGGGGGCGGTTTCCTGCCTGCTTTTCTCAGATAGTGCGTGAGTTCTCAGGAGATCTAATGGTTCAAAAGTGGCAGTTTCCCCTGTGCTCGCTCTCTCTCTCCTGCCACCATATAAAACCTGCCTTGCTTCCCCTTTGCCTTCCACCATGATTGTAAGTTTCCTGAGGCCTCTCAGCCATTTGGAACTGTGAGTCAACTGAGCCTCTTTGTAAATTGCCCATTCTCAGGTATTTCTTTATAGCAGTGTGAAAACAGACTAACACAGGTGCTTTGGTATGTTGGGCACTTTTGAATCAAAAGAAATTAGAAGATCTTAGAAGCTGCTTCAGAATCAAAGTCCTTCTAACCGTCTCTTGTTCCTCCAGCCCCAAGCACAGAGAGGGATTCCCTCTGGAATTTCTTTAGCTGAATAAGAACATTTCAACTTTTTTTCTTTTTCTTTTTTTTTTTTTTTTTTTGAGACAGAGTCTTGCTCCATTGCCCAGGCTGGACTGCAGTGGTGTGATCTCAGCTCACTGTAACCTATGACTCCTGGGTTCAAGCAATTCTTGTGCCTCAGCCTTCCAAGTAGCTGGGACCACAGCCACGTACCTCCACGCCTGGCTCATTTTCTGTATTTTTAGTAGAGACAGGGTTTTGCCATGTTTTCCAAGATGGTCTCAAACTCCTGGCCTCAAGTGATCCACCTGTCAGAAGTTCAAAACCAGCCTGGTCAACATAGCAAAACCCTGTCTCTACAAAAGAAAAATGTAAAAATTAGCTGGAAGTGGTGGTGCACACCTCTAGTCCCAGCTACTCAGGAGGCTGAGGCTGGTAGATTGCCTAAGCCGAGGAGGTCGACGTTCCAGTGAGCCATGATTCTTCCACTGCACTCCAGCCCGTTTGACAGAGCAAGACTCTGTCTCTAATAAAAAAAAAATAAAAATTAAAAAATTAAAGGCTTTAATTCCTTGAATAATATTCTGTTGCATGTATGTGCCACATTTCATCTCTCTATTCATTGTCAGTGGACACTTGGGTTGTTTCCACATTTTGGCTGTTGTGAATAATGCTGCTACTATGAACAGACACAAATATCTGTTTGAATTCTTACTTTCCCTTTTTTGGGTATACACCTAAAAGTAGAATTGCTGGATCATATGGTAATTCTATGTTTAATTTTTTGAGGAAGCACCATAGTGTTTTCTACAATAGCTTCTCCATTTTACCTTCCCACCAGCAATGTACATGGGTTCCAATTTCTCCACATCCATGTCAATGTTTGTCATTTCCTGTTTTGTTTTTGTTGTTGTCATTTTTGTTTATCTATATAGTAGCCATCCTAATGGGAGTGAAGTGGTAACTCATTGTGGTTTCAATTTGCATTTCTCTAATAATTAGTAGTGTTGAGCATCTTTTCATGTGTTTATTGGTCATTATTGAAGAAATGTCTATTGAAGTTATTTGACCGTTTTTTACTCTGGTTTGTTTTTTGTTGTTAAGTTGTGAGAGTTCTTTATGTATTCTGGATAGTAACCCCTTACCAGACACATGATTTGCAAATATTTTCTCTCATTCCATAGATTGTCTTTTCTGTTGATAGTGTTCTTTGATGCACAAGTCTTAAATTATCATGTAGTTCAATTTACCTATTTTTTTTTTTTAAGATGGAGTCTTGCTCTATTGCCCAGGCTGGAGTGCAGTGGCATGATCTCAGCTAACTGCAAGCTCCGCCTTCCGGGTTCACACCATTCTCCTGCCTCAGCCTCCTGAGTAGCTGGGACTATAGGCACCCGACACCACGCCCGGCTAATTTTTTGTATTTTTTCTTAATAGAGACGGGGTAATTTATCTATTTTTGTTGCTGCTGCCTGTGCTTTTCATGTCTTATCTAAAAAATTATTGTAGAATCCTATGTCATGAAGTTTTTACTTTATGTTTTCTTCTTAGAGTTTTATAGTTTGAACCCTTAAATTTAGGTATTTGGTTCACTTTGACTTTTTTTTTTTTTTCTTTTTGAGACAGGGTGTCATTTTGTCAACCAGGCTGGAGAGCAGTGGCACAAACTCAGCTCACTGCAACCTCCGCCTCCCTGGCTCAAGCGATCTTCCCACCTCAGCCTCAAGAGTTGCTGGGACTACAGGTGAACACCACCATGCCTGGCTAATTTGTGTGTGTGTGTGTATGCGTGTGTGTGTGTGTGTGTGTAAATGGAGTTTTGCCATGTTTCCCAGGATGGTCTCGAATTCCTGAGCTCGAGCCATCCACCTGCCTCAGCCTACCAAATTTCTGGGATTACAGGTGTGAGCCACTCCACCCGGCCTGACTTAATTTCTGTATATGGTGTCAAGTAGAGGTCCAGCTTCATTCTTTTGCATGTGGATATTCAGTTTTCCCAGCCTCATGTGTTGAAAAGACTGTTCTTACCCCATTGAATGGTCTTGGTACCTTGTTGAAAGTCATCTGACCTTACATGCAAGGGTTTATTTTCAGACTCTATTTTATTCCATTGGTCTATATATCTGTCTTTATGCTAGTCCCATGAGAAGTCACTTTTTTTTTTTTTTTTTTTTTTGAGATGATGTCTCGCTCTGTTGCCCAGGCTGGAGTACAGCGGCGCAAGCTAATTTTTGTAGTTTTAGTAGAGACGGGGTTTCGCCATGTTGGCCAGGCTGGTCTCAAACTCCTGACCTCAGGTGATCTGCCCACCTTGGCCTCCCAAAGTGCTGGGATTACAGGCCTGAGCCACTGTGCCCGGCCTAATTTTTTTTTCTTAAGACAGGATCTTGCTCTGTCACCCAGGCTGGAGTGCAATGGAGTGTTCTCAGCTTGCTGCAACCTCTGCTTCCTGGGTTCAAGCAATTCTCCTGCCTCAGCCTCCCAAGTAGCTGGGACCACAGGTATGCGCCACCACACCTGGCTAATTTGTGTATGTGTGTGTGTGTATATTTTTAGTAGAGATGGTGTTTCACCATGTTGACCAGGTTGGTCTCAAACTCCTGACCTCAAATGATCCGCCTACATCCACCCGCCTTAGCCTCCCAAAGTGCTGGGATTACAGGTGTGAGTGAATGTGCTGGCCTGAGAAGTCAGCTTATAAAAGAGCTTTTTTTTACAGATGATAAAACCAAAACAAAGACAGATTAAATAACTTATCCAAAGATATACAGATAGCCAATAATTCAGAGATTTTAACTTAGTAGTCTGACACCAAACCACAGTTTAACTACTACAAAAGAAAATGTGCCAAGTGTCTAAGCATAGAACTTCACTCGTGCAAAGTTATGAGTAAGAATTTTACTGATATGTTTTGTTAAATGAAAGAACTAATGTATAAAATAATATTTTAAATATATTTAAAATATCAACATTATGACTTATACATTATTATTATTATTATTATTTTTGAGGCAGAGTCTCACTCTGTCACCCAGACTGGAGTGCAGTGGTGCAATCTCAGCTTACTGCAACCTTTGCCTCCTGGGTTCAAGCAATTCTCCTGTCTCAGCCTCCCGAGTAGCTGGGACTACAGGCGCATGCCACCACGCCCAGCTAATTTTTTTTTTTTTTAGTAGAGATGGGGTTTCACCATATTGGTCTGGCTGATCTCAAATTCCTGACCTCAGGTGATCCACCCGGGTCAGCCTCCCAAAGTGTTGGGATTACAAGCATGACCCACTGTACCCGGCCAATTTATACATTATAACTTGAATCACAGTATGCCCAAATCTATGTAATAATGATTCATGTCATAAAAAATCCCCATTCCTCACAACATTTTCAGGAATATGGGTCTGTGTTTCCAATAATCTTCACCTTAATGGCCCATAGGCCCTTCAATTCAATCATATTTATACCTCAACTCATGATCTTCGGATTCCTCTGTTCTATTCTAGTCCATCGTTTCTTTAATTTTTGAAACACAAATCTGATCTCATTCTCTGATTCAAATGTTTTAATGTGAAGGTCAGGAAATGGTTAAATTGAGCTTGCAGAAATATTTTGTTTAGCCTTCAGTTTTTCCAACATTGAAAAAATCAGATTTCTTGCAAAAATCCTGATTCCTGGCCTCTCTTGAAGAATTTGGTTGTCTTGCAACATGTCCTGCATTGCCATATGGCTGCAACTACCTGCATCTCCACCCAGTTAACCTGCTGTGGGGCCTACAAACATCTGACTTTATAGATAATGCTCTAAGGGTTCCTTGGGGCCTGCAGTACTGTTAGGACAAACTGGTTCCTTAGGCAGCAATGAGATTACTGAACTAAATGTCCACATATCAACCTAAATGATCTTCAAAACACTGCTAAGTGAAAAAAAGTAACCTCCGCCTCCCAGGTTCACGCCATTCTCCTGCCTCAGCTTCCTGAGTAGCTGGGACTACAGGCGCCTGCCACCACGCCTGGCTAATTTTTTTTTTTGCATTTTTAGTAGAGATGGGTTTTCCCCATGTTAGCCAGGATGGTTTTGATCTCCTGACCTCATGATCCGCCCACCTCGGCCTCCCAAAGTACTGGGATTACAGGTGTGAGCCACCGTGCCCAGCAGAAAACCTTTTTTTAATGTTCTTATAAAAGTTCAATATGTTTATTTAATTCAAAGCTTATTTAAAGGTTATGTATAAAACAAGGTAAAAGGAAGCAGGAAATAAGAGATGTAAAGAAAATTATAAAGAGGTATTTTTGGTAGTTAAGGCAAAAAGGAAAGTAATTTTATATGAGAAAGAATCTTGCATAGTGAATTTTTGTTCTAAAATAAAATGACGGGGTTGTTTAACAAAGTGAAATATTTAGGACAAGCCAGAAGGTCCAAGTATGTTGTGAATGGTCTAAGTTGTAATAAGGTTAGTAAAAAGGGAACTTATAAGTATTATGTGATTAATTGGTTTTAATTACAGAAAATTATAATAGTTTTTTAAAATTGAACTTAGGTATTTTAAAATATGCTAATACAAAATTAAATAATTGGTTAAAACAAGATTTTATTAAAATATTGACTTATACTTAATACAAGAGGTTTTTAATTTTTAAATTCTATAATCTGTCTCTTTGAAAGTCTTCAGATTAATATCTCAAATTACAGGTCTTTCTCTTTCAAAAAGGCCTTCATCTTTTGTTGGCTCTTGTAACTTTTAATTATCTAAAGTAAGAGATGAATTTTTTTTAAAAAAACAAGGCAATTAAATATCTTTTGGACCTGCCATTTGTATTCTGCATGCCTGTGATAGGTCTATTCTTATATGTGTCGTGTGGAAGTGATAGTTCACTACTGTTAAATCAAGTTTAGCCTAAAGCTGTCTCCTTACATATTTTAAGTTTGGCCTAAGGGTTTTACTGCACATCATGAACTGCTGCAAGTGGAGGTGTAAACAGACTGTACCCTACACTTGTGTCAATCACAGAGTTTCTGCCAATCAAATGTAGCC
Organism: Nomascus leucogenys; assembly: GCF_006542625.1. Classification (NCBI taxonomy): domain Eukaryota; kingdom Metazoa; phylum Chordata; class Mammalia; order Primates; family Hylobatidae; genus Nomascus; species Nomascus leucogenys. The sequence goes on along the minus strand of NC_044395.1, from coordinate 9,508,592 downwards.
AACTGTTCAAACCATGTTCAAATAAGGCAAACACTGAGCTATAACCAATCCAGCTGTTTCTTTTTGTTGTTGTTGTTGTTTTGTTTGTTTGGTTGTTTTTGAGACGGAGTCTCGCTCTTTCGCCCAGGCTGGAGTGCAGTGGTGTGACCAATCCAGCTGTTTCTGTTCCTCACTTCCATTTTCTGTACATCACTTTCCTTTTTCTGTCAATAAATCTTTTTCACCACATGGCTGTGCTGGAGTCTTTGGGCCTACTCTGGGTCAAGAGGCTGCCTAATTCACAAATTGTTTGTTGTTCAATTAAATGTCTTTAAATTTAATTTGGCTGAAGTTTTTCTTTCATCAGATGGTGTCAAAAGTGGGATCTGAAATAGAGCCTCTAATGAGACTCCCAGGAGTGCTGAGTGACCAAGCAAGGTACCTGCTGGACCCATTGTGTTCATTTCTCTCTCAGAGTAGTTGAGGATCATGGTAAGGTCTCTCTCAGATGCTGAAGCTCCATGGATTTGTTTTGAACTGAGTTTCTTTGAGCAAGTTTCTGATTCAATCTGGATTTGGAAGTTGTGACAGAAACTGGACTTAGTTCAGGATCAGATTGGATCTGGAATTAATCATCTTGGATCCAGTTAGAGGCCTCTTACATCTAACTGGGTCAGAAAGAAACTGGTAGTAAATGGCAATGTTGCGGGGGATGTAAAATTTGGCTTTTGGAAATTCTCATGGACTTTTGTGTACTACACCTTTGTTTCATTTTTCATGTGCGATTATGTAGAAAAAAAATTATTGTCTAAGTTGATCAAGGGAACCTGAGAGCAAGGCCAATATTTGAGGTAAAAATGAGATCCTTAATTTCTTTTTCTCAGTTTTTTGTTGTTGTTGTTGTTGTTGTTTTGTTTTGTTTTGTTTTGCTTTTTGAGACAGAGTCTCACTTCATCACCCAGGCTGTAGTGCAGTGGCATGATCTTGGCTCACTGCAACCTTCACCTCCTGGGTTCAACAGATTCTCATGCCTCAGCCTCCCAAGTAGATGGGATTACAGGAGTGTGAAACAACACTAGGCTAATTTTTGTATTTTTAGAGGAGACGTGGATTTTGCTATGTTGGCCAGGCTGGTCTTGAACTCCTGGCTTCAATTTATTTACCTACCTCAGCCTCCCAAACTGCTGGGATTACAGGCATGAGCCAACACACCTGCCAAGATCCTTAATTTCTGAAGAACTGAGTTCCTTCCAGCTTAAACATGCATAAGTATTATACTCTGGAAGCAGCAAAGTTTTACAGAAATGGCAAAATATTACTAAAGATAACTTACAGTGGAACATTCCAAATAAACAACACTGTACTGAAATGAATTTGAAAACAAGGGCTCCCAAATTAGTCTCATCTAGGGATGCCTATTGATGTACAGAAGCTTCTTTAAAAAATCAGTATTTTCATTTAAAATTGTATGGGGCTGGGTGCAGTGACTCACACCTGTAATCCCAACACTTTGGGAGGCCAAGGTAGGTGGATCACCTGAGGTCAGGAGTTTGAGACCAGCCTGGCCAATATGGCAAAATCCCATCTCTACTAAAAATACAAAAATCAACCAGGCATGATGGCGGGCACCTGTAGTCCCAGCTACCTGGGAGGCTGAGGCAGGAGAATCACTTGAACCCAGGGGGTGGAGGTTGCAGTGAGCCAAGTTCATGCCACTGCACTCCAACCTGGGTGACAGAGTGAGATTCCATCTCAAAAATTAAAAATAAAAATAAATGAAGACTTTACAAAAGGTAAATAAAAAGCCTAAGCAACTAACTGATTTAAAATTTTAAATCTGCTAAACTTTTGGTTTAGTTACTATCCCCATCCAAAGGAAATAGACTGTGGCACCAATTGGCTGACTTTGGGTAAGCAGTGAGGTACATTTTACCTCTGTAAAGGATAGGATTGGGTTTGAGGCCCAACTTAGGAAGATTAGAGTCCCTCCTAAGATTTAGGGGGTTAGAGGTGCCTCTCAGTAAAGTCTCTCATGGTTAAAAATGGATTTGGCACTACAGAATGTTAACCACTATTCTCTTTGAATTTAATCTGCATTGCACTCTTTGCTGATGGCTGTGGGTGACAGGATTAGGTGTGTACAGGAACATGGGACTGCTTTAAGAGATCACTTTGTGACTGACAAGTGGCTGCCTGAACATTTGATTCAGTGTCACTGCAAGGGGTTGGCCTTTCTCTGGGCTCCCTGAGTTCCTAGCCTTCCTCACCTCAGCACAGGCAACACTTTTCTCTCTCTTTTTCCTTTCCCTTTCCTCTCTTTTCTGTTACTCAGAGCGACCATCTTGCCCAGAGATCACATGTTGAAACTTCTATAATCAACTTTGAATGGATCAAAGATGACAGAGCCGAACCAGGGACAAGTTTGAGCCTTGACAGTTCAATATCTGGTGCTAAGCAGAGTGGCTAATGTCTGTTTTGTCACATAAATTTTGCTCTGACCAGAATGGAAAATGTTTATTTGGTAACCCCATGCAAGTTCTGGGCACCATCTTGCAAAATTGAGAGGTGTTGCCTATGGTTTCATGAAATGGAAAAAAGTAAGTTTCCTTTGTAATGTGGATTGGCCCCAGGGCTATCATGCAGCAAGCAGGGTGGCTAGGGCTGCTCAGGGAAAGGAAACCCAGAAGCCTGACATGCTGGCAAAAGGGTAAGAATTTCTTACCAGTCAGACTTCTGGCCTCTCTCTCTCTATGCAAACTAGTTGTAGGAATGGCAAAAATCACTGTCTCCTCTACAAAGTTGTAATTAATGAAAACAAAGGATTCATGAGGCTAGTCTTAAGCTGTGGCAAATCTGGTGTACTTTGTGCTTTGAATTTGTCTTTCTGCATTGTTCTGTCATAAGAAGTGATATCATGTGATAGAATGCAGGCCTAGAACCCCCATAAACTTGCTGTTCAAGTTAGCCTGGTCAGTGACAAACTTTGCTGCAGGTCTCCAAAACAAACAAAAAAACTGGATGAGGTTTCCCCCTCAACTTGTTTTATGTCTTTAGGAGCTTGACCTTGTAACCACATGGCCATACTTTCTCTTTGTCTTTGCCATCCAGGGAACAGGAATTTTGGGGTTGGTATCATAGTTAGCTCTAAAAATTATCTTGAAAAGTTAAAAACCATTGCAAGCTCAAAATTGACTGCTCTAGGCTCCTTGTGGGAAGAACAATGAAACCACCCAATGCCGTAGCTTAGCATCTAAGGCTTTGTCTTTTTACAATGGCAGTCAGGGTTCAATTCCTGGCTTAGGGAATGAGTCTTTTTGGTTTGATATCTGGTGTGAGTTTTGCCACTTATTGATTCTCTTCTTCTCCATGAACAACTTCTGACTTCCCATTTTGAATTTTCCTTTCTCTGAAAGGAAAAGGTTACCTTTGTTCAAGAGCCAGAAATATTTGCTGTTTGTTCTGGCTAGAGTTTCATAATAAGATATTTGGTTAAAAGTCAGCTTAGTTAAAAGCAGATAGTCAAACCATAGTATATTTAAAAGGCCTTTATAGTTCTTCCTCTTCTTGATTCTTATTTTTCTGGAAAAAAAAGTTTTGTTTTTTCTTTTCAGTCAACTGAATTGTATTTCTCCATTTTGTCTTCTCACCACTCTTGATGCACACATGAGGAGAGCTAACATAACTTCTAACAGCCTGGGACCCCTGGGGAAAAACAGAGGAGATGCCACAGACCCTGTTATGGGAAAAGCTTGTTTTCCTCATGAAACCCCAGGAATTGAAAGCACATAGATCCCTCTCAAAATCTAAGGCTAAATATACTTTTGGGGATGGCAAATGGCAGTTATGGGGAAATACTCAGCTCTTTGCATGTTTTGATCAGAGAAGCATGCTCTTGGCCATGTAGAAAGTATGGAAATGTCCCCACCTCCTACTGAGAGATAAGACTCCCATGGAGCTGGGCTGATCACAAAATGGGCTGATCGGCTTTGGGTTGCTTTGCAGTGAAATGCAAAGTAAAACCATTGCTCTGGCTAGGCGTGGTGGCTCACCTCTGTAATCCCAGTGAAATGCAAAGTAAAACCATTGCTCTGGCTAGGCACGGTGGCTCACCTCTGTAATCCCAGTGAAATGCAAAGTAAAACCATTGCTCTGGCTAGGTGTGGTGGCTCACCTCTGTAATCCCAGCACTTTGGGAGACCGAGACAGGTGGATCACTTGAGACCAGGCGTTCGAGACCAACATAGTGAACATAGTGAAACCGTGTCTCTACTAAAAATACAAAAAATTAGCCAGGCGTGGTGGCACACACCTGTAGTCTCAGCTGCTTGGGAGGCTGAGGCAGAAAAATTGCTTGAACTTGGGAGGTGGAGGTTGCAGTGAGCAGAGGTTGTGCCACTGCACGTCAGCCTAGGTGACAGAGTGAGACTCTGTCTCAGAATAACAACAACAAAAAGAAATCATTTATTTGTCTTGTTCTGTAGCATTTCTCTTTTGGGGATCTAGGATCCAGTATTGTTAGGAGTAGTGAATATCCAAGTTACTGGCAGCAAATCCAAACGAGTATGCAGAACCTAAATTCTTGCCTCTTCAAAAGAAAGAATTTGGCAGAGGGGCACAAGATAGAAAAAGAGACTGAGGCAAGTTTCAGAGCAGGAGTGGAAGTTTATGAAAAAGTTTTAGAGGAGGAAAGAAAGAAAAGAACGCTTGGAAGAGACCAAAGTGGGCACTTTGGAGGTCAAGTGTTCCCTTTAACCTTGATCCTAGGACTTTATATACTGGTGAAGCAGCTACATTGTCTGGGGTACATACCCTGACAATGTATCCTGGGGTCTGTTTTCACACACTAGGGAAACTTAAGACTGTGTAAACAAGGTATGAGGCCAGTTCTCCCCATGGGGCTTTTATCAGCTCTGCAGGTAGAGGTTGACTCCTTAAAGGGAAGCATACCCTTCCAGTCAAAGCCTGGATAAAATAACCAATTTTTCCAATTGTGGCCTGTCAAAAAATAAAAATGGATTCTTATTGCACTGATGCAAACAACTATATCACCGTAAGTTGTTTGGCAATATAGTTGCCAAACACACAGATAGTTTCCAAATTCTAGAGGAACCAGGCAGAGAGAAACAAACATGCTCCAAATTTTGTTCACAGGAGTATAACTTACTCAATTATTAAAGACCATAAATAGTTCAAAATAAGTTTCCTTGATGCTGAAAAACAAAACAAAGATCAGAAATATTCTAAGCAAAAGTCAAAAAGGTTGCTTTAACTTTCTGAGTGCAGTCCATTTAGTTAATTCATTTTGCTTAATATTCGTGAACATGTCAGTTCTTTACGAGTCCTGTACATTTTTTCTCTATTCCAATGTTACAATTTTCAAAGCTATTAGAAAACTGCATTTGAGAACACTGTTAAAGTCTTATAGCTTGGGCTGGACGTGTTGGCTCACACCTATAATCCCAGCACTTTGGGAGGCTGAGGCAGGTGGATCACCTGAGATTGGGAGTTCAAGACCAGCCTGACCAATATGGAGAAACCCCGTCTCTACCAAAACTACAAAATTAGCTGGGCATGGTGGCGCATGCCAGTAATCCCAGCTACCTGGGAGGCTGAGGCAGGAGAATTGCTTGAACTCAGGAGGCAGAGGCTGCAGTGAGCTGAGATTGTGCCATTGCACTCCAGCCTGGGCAACAAGAGCGAAACTCTGTCTCAGAAAATAAAAAAACATAATAATAAAGTCTTATAGCTTGATTATAGCCCATCTTTTGAGAAGAAACAAAGCAAGGCAACAATTGTCTGTGAATGACAAAATTTCCAGGGTAGTTGCAGTTAAATACATGACTGACAAAGAAGTTTAGTTATCTCTGTGATTTATAAAAACTTTACCCTTAATTATGATTGATAGCATACACTTAGACATTAGAATTTTAGAAATTCCATACAATTTTGGAACATATATTATTATTATTCACCAAAATATAACCTAAAGAAGATTAGACATCATTTTGGCAATCTCATGTGACTAAACATATCACATAATCCTGTTTACCACTTCTCTGGATGTTTCAGGGGCACTCTGAACCATCCAGAAAGTCAGACATCAAGAAAGACAATTTTGAAACTTGAAGTTTGATTTTGGGATGCCTGTTAAATGTTACAGGTTTAAAACACTTGATGTTATAAAATAGAATTCCAGATTTCCATAAATTATTTTACCAGAATGATGACTCAAAAGGCAAAAACCGTTCATTAGCCTTTACTATTGCACAGAAATCCTGCTCAAGGCCAAATTTTACCCTTGCATTACTTTATTAATGGTAATCCCAATTTATTTAAATGAAACCTTAAAAAGGATTCCATCTAAACCAATTTGACCATAAGGTGAAATCTTTACAAATCCTTTATAACCCCTTTTGCTAAAGGGCAGATTAGTGTCTTAAGACAAACTTGCTGTGCTTTTATCTGAATGCTCAATTTACAAAAAGACCATATAATACCTTTTTGAATTTAGTTAATGTTTGCACATTTTTTGCAACATTAATATTTATAATCTTTCCACAACTTACTTAAACCTTTAGCTGTATCATATCAAATTTAAGATAATCCCTCATCCCTGGGAAAATTTACGTTTCCATGCTTTCTTATAATCTTTTACTAAAAGACACATTTTACTACTTTTATATGTCTTGCATATAAAACTGTTTAGTGACCTTAAATACATGTTCCACTGTCAACTCTTAGCAACTTTTACTTTTGGTGAAAACTTCGTAAGCAATTTCAATCATGCACCAGGTGTGGAGCCTAGAATCCAGACGGAAGTGCAGATAAGGTTGGACTCTTTCCAGAGTCTAACTCCATGTGTTCCAGGCCTTGCCTATCTGTAAAGCAGGCAGTATACAACCTTGGAACATTTAGCAAACCTAGCATCTGACCTTGATGATTTAGACCACCTATTTGCTTTTTGATGACACCTGCATTTTATCAATAATCCCTAAGACTATTTTTATTTCTTTTTTTTTTTTTGAGACAGAGTCTCGCTCTGTCACCCAAATGAGTGCAGTGGCACCATCTCGGCTCACTGCAACCTCCACCTCATAGGTTCAAGTGATTCTCCTGCCTCAGCCTCCCAAGTAGCTGAGGTTACAGGTGCCCACCACCATGCCCAACTAATTTTTGTATTTTTAGTAGAGATGGGGTTTTGCCATGTTGGCCAGGCTGGTCTTGAACTCCTGACCTCAGGTGATCCATCCACCTCAGCCTCCCAAAGTGCTAGGATTACAGGCAGGAGCCACCGCGCCCAGCCTATTTTTATTTCTTAAAGATTAAAGTCATGTGAACTAAAAATATATTTGATTTAAGTACTTATTTTCTTTTAGAGCCACCTCTTTTTTACAGACATTACACACAACATACATATGCACAGACAGAAGATTTAGCGCTTGCAAGATTTTTCATTTGCCAGTTTCTTAATTAGATTACTGGCTTCAGGATGGAGCCCTTGGAGAAACAGGGCAAGGCGGCATGCATTTTTAGGGTCTAATAAGCAGGCACAGCTGATGGCAAAGACGGATCTCTAAAATCAAGGGATCCATTTTATACTGGATTTTGGATCCCCAAAAGGAGGGAAATACTATGAGAGAAGATAATGCAGTGCTTCTACTGTGTATTTCATTGCAAGGCAATCCAAAGCCAATTGGCTTATTTTGTAATCAGCCCATCCCCCATGGGAGTCTCATCTCTCAGTTGTGGGTGGGGATGTTTCCATATCTTTCAGGTGGCCAAGAGCATACTTCTCTGATTTATAACTATTATTAGCCATCCCTTAAACTGTATTTCCTACCTAGTTATTACACACCAAAACTCTCTCCTAATGTGAAGTAATTTGGTACCCCCAAAACTCAAAATTTTCAGATAACATAATGCAAACCACAACAGAGCTTCTGATTTTAAGAGAGAGAACTATGTGCTTTTAATTCCTGGGGTTTCATGAGGAAAACAGAGGTTTTTTTCCCAAAATGGGGTCTGTGGTGCCTCCTCTGTTTTTCCCTAGGAGTCCCATGCTACCAGAAGTTATCTTAGGACCTCTCATGCATGCATTAAGAGTGGCAAGACAAAAAAAAAAAGAGAGAAAAATAATTCGGTTGACTGAAAAGAAAAAAAAAAAAAAACGTTTTCCAAAAAAACAAGATCCAAGAAGAGAAAAACATAAAGGCCTTTTAAATCTACCTATAAATTGAATATCCACTTTTAATTAACCTGAGCACTGTTTAAGAAAATCACTTTAAATCCCTTGTTACTCGACTTCAACCATGCCAAGCGTTAAGATTTTCAATTTTTGAACGTCACAAAACGTAACCTCACAGGTGAAACCAACAGGCCTTAATTAGGTTATGACTTAACCATGAGTATAAGAGGTATTTTCAAAAGGGTAATAAGGAGATTTTGAAATTGTCATTGCAAAATTGTGACTGAGAAAGTGAAAGATATCTGATCCAAACAACTCCATTTTGCTTCCAGCCCCCAAGTTGTCCTTGTCCATCCCAGGCATAGGCCAAACCAACTTTGGGAGGAGGCTGGTTTACAGTTTATAGTCTGAACCAAAGATGATAACAACACTTTCTTAAGATGTACTTCCCTCTTGCCTGGGGACCAGACCAAGAACCTAGCCACACGATTAGAAACCATGGCCTAGGAGTCACACAGCTGGAGGCTACACGATTTTGACCCTCCCCAAACTGCTCTCAAGATTAGTGCTTAAGATATTTTGTAAACTCTGCCCTTGATGGATCAGCTGGCACCACCTAGACTGACAAACTGGCTTATCTGATTTTGTGGCCCTCACCCAGGAATTGACTTAGTACAAGAATACAGCCACCATTATAAAATGGCAGAGACTAAAACAAAGTATTGCCATGTGGTAACAGGTCATGTTCCCAAGGACATGAAACAAGATGGAGGCTTGTAGCCTAGTTTGTTACTGACCATTTTGTTGTGCTGGCTTGAACAGCAGGCTTATGGGGTCCTGGGCCTGCATCCTAACCGCAGGTACCCTTTTTCTTTTGACAGAACCATACAGAAAGACTCACAAAGTACACCAGATTGACTACAGCTTAAGACCAACCTCACAAATCCTTTTTCATTAATTAAAACTTTACAGAGAATATAAACAATAATTCTTATTATGCCTTTTGCCAGTTTGCATAGGGAGAGAGAAGCCAAAAGCTTGACTGGTAAAAATAAAACTTTTACCCTTTTGCCGGCATGTCAGGCTTCTGGGTTCCCTTCCTCCTAGCTCAACTCTAAGCCGAGCATTTTAAGGTTTGGGGAAGTTAACTTTTCCCAGGTTGGAAGAACATTGTAAAAGAACTATTTTAAACTGTGAAAGAAGGAAAGATACCATGGAAAAGTCCAGGGGATCCAATTAGGATTGTCAAGAGGTACTGCCTCTCTTCCTATTAGGAATGGTGTTTCCCCTATTTCTTCACATTTTCTATTGTCCCTTTTCCTTTTAGGCCTACTGTAGGAGACATATTGCTCATCTCCAAATTTCTCTGCTGCCTACATAGCTGCCTGCTTCTCAGCTGCGGTTAGGGTTTGGCTTAGGAGCAGCATAACATCCCGCTATGAGAGGACAAATACCTGTTTTGGAAGGCTTCTATATACTTACCAGGGTCATCAGAAAATCAGCCTAAATCTCCCTTTATTTGCTTAAGATCCTATAATGAGAAGGGAACTTGAACCCTAGTAGCATCACCTCCATTGGGCATTTCCTGTAGGAGGGAGACTGAAGCCGGGGGAGTGGGAAATTTTGGAGATGGTAGAGATGGAAGAGCTGGTGGTGTGGTTGGAGGTGGCTCCAGATAAGGGGGACTGGAAGGGCTGAGACACCCAATAGCTTCCTCAGATGGTTCCCCCAGAAGTTGCTTTTTCACTTTTGGGGAATTATTCTCTTTGGGCCTGCCTGATAAGATTGCTAAAAGAGCTGTGTTGATTTTAGAATGTCTGCAAAAGGTCTAGTAAAAAGGCCATGTCCTTGTGCAAAAGAAAATGAGCCACTTTTTCTTTAAAGTCTCAGGGTGAAAGGGGTCCCAGTGCTTCAGAATGCACTCCAGGGGAGTGCAGGTTGAAGATGGTACCCATCTAGAAAAAGAAGTGAGAAAAGGGTATCCCTTTAGTCTCCTTGCTTTTGGTGTGACCCAGGGTGGAGAGGAAGACAGTGGGGATGTCCCCTCCTGCTGTTTTCCATCCATGATTTCTGGGTCCTGGCACATGCCACCCATGGTTGCAGGTGTGACCCCCCAGCCATGGAACAAGAGGAACTAAGCAATTAGGACTAGTCACGCTCACCCAAGTGGCTCTAGTCCTCTCCCTGTGATTTCCCTTTGACTTCCTAGACTTATGTAACCTGCCTGGCTCCCCAAAAAATGGATCTCAAGAAAAACTACATAATATTTGGACAAAGCCCCTTTAATGGAAGGGCCATGTGAGATTGAACTCTGTATCTTGCTATTATGGCCCATGCTAAAGCATTTACCCTTAAAGAATGGTTCTGGTTAACTTCCAAACTTAAAATCCCCTTACTAATTAAGTACCATTCTAATTGGAGGCAGAATAGGTGCTATAAAAGAATATAGGGACTAAATGGCCATTTTCCTGCAGAAGGGACAGTATCGAGACTAAAATTTGGCTTCAGAGTATATTTTACTCCTAGTTGTTGGAGGCAGAATTTTCCTGTTTACAGAAGCAGCATAAAGCCTGGTTTCTGGTAGAGGGGTGCACAAAGGGGAGGGAACTGGGAAGCTAACGGCGTTTCCGTGAAGGACCAACAATATGCCTCATGGAGAGGATCCCTATGCCACTAGGTGGCAATGTTGACCTTGAAACACCATGCACTCCCTAGACTAGGGGCAGAGTGAGCTTGACATGCCATGTGCTCTCCAGACCAAGGGCAGAGAGTGACCTGGAAGTGTTATGTGCTTGCCAGACAAAGGGCAGAGAGAGACTTGGGAATACCATGTGTTCTGTAGACCACGAGCAGAGAGAGTGATGCTCACTGTTGTGTGGGAACCTCCGTTCCTAGAAAATTACAAAGACACCTTCCCTTGAGCTGTATCCCCAGTTACTATGACATTCCCTGATCCTGCCAAACAAGATTACTTCCCTGAACTGTAAAACTTCCCGCACATTGCATACAAAGAGAGGATAAGAGATATGACCGTTGTGGACAAGAAAGGAGGAAATTATGATAGGAAAGTTGGAGATCCTGTTGCTGACACCCCATTGGGGTGGTCAGAGGCTGGGGTCAGTCCAGAAGCCTTTGGATAACACTGAGGGGTAGCTCCAGCCAGAAATCCTCAGTTGCCCCAGGACTTCTTCCAGCCCCACATGATGGCTAAGTCCTCCACGAAAGGAAACTGGTTTAAACAAGGCCAACATAGGCTGGGCACAGTGGCTCATGCCTGTGATCCCAGCACTTTGGGAGGCTGAGGCAGGTGGACCACTTGAGGTCAGGGGTTTGAGAGCAGCCTGGCCAACATGGTGAAACCCCATCTCCAATAAAAATACAAAAATTAGCTGGGCATGGTGGCACACACCTGTAATCCTAGCTACTTGGGAGACTGAGGCAGGAAGAATCACTTGAACCTGGGAGGTGGAGGTTGCAGAGAACTGAGATCACACCACTGCACTCCAGCCTAGGTGACAGAGCAAGACTGTCTCAAAAAAAAGGTGGTGGTGGGGGCAATATGCCCAGCATCATCCTATGGATACTGGGGGATTCTCCATGTTCTCCACAGCAAGCCTGTCCCCCAAGTCTTCTAAGGCTGGCAGCCACACTAATCATTTTTAAATGGCTAAAGGGGGTCCAGTATTTGGTTTGATTTTGTTCTAAAATGGAGGCTGAGAGCCTCAAAATGAAAGGACAGAGTTGGAGTTCACTCCTCTACTCACTTTTCTGATGAATGCTATACCTTGGTATCCCAGGCAAGGTCCCCATTATGAAGCAGCTACATTGTCTGGGTTATATAACCTGGGGTTCATTGTCGCCTGCCAGGGAAATTTTGGACATGGACACACACAAGGAGTTTAGGAACAGAGGTAGAAGAGAAAGAGAAACAGCTTCCTCTACAGAAGAAGGGCCTTGAGTGGAAAAGACTAGCTAGCAGTCAATGTGTCGAGTTCTATAGTCCAGTTTGAGGATGCAATTCTGATTTACCTAGGGCTCATAGATTGGTTTTTTCAGGTATGACATTTACACAGTGCATGGGGAAGGTTGTCGTCCCACCCTAATGTTTTTATGCAAATGGGCTTTCTAGTTGATTAGTGCCATCTTGTCTGCTCCTTTACAGTGCATGTGGCTGGAAGAGAAGGGACGATGGAGCCACCACCTTGAACATGTCTAGTCCTTGGTTCCTGCCTGCATTCACCCATGCAAGCTTCCATCTTGCAGGCTGCTCTTTGTTAGAAAATGATTTGGGGCTGCTTTTCATTAAAAAGAAAAGCCTCACTGAGGACTCCCATACCCTTACTATCTGCCTAAGTGATTTCTTAACTACCGTAACACTGGTACACTTCTAGCCTTACACCACATTCCCTTCATTCTCTTTCCTCAGGGTGAGCTGCCCACATGCACAGTGCTGTGCTTAAACTTGGGAGGTAAGCTTGCGCGGTGTGTTTAAGAAGTTGTATACCTGGCTGGGCGCGGTGGCTCATGCCTGTAATTTTAACACTTCGGGAGGCCGAGGCGGGCGGATCATGAGATCAAGAGATCGAGACCATACTGGCCAACATGGTGAAACCCTGTCTCTACTAAAAATAAAAAAATTAGCCGGGGGTGGTGGCATGTGCCTGTAGTCCCAGCTAAGGCAGAAGAATCGCTTGAACCCAGGAGGCGGAGTTTGCAGATCCTGCCACTGTACTCCAGCCTGGGCTACAGAGCAAGGCTCCGTCTCAAAAAAAATAAAAATAAAAGAAGTTGTACACCTGCCCACCTGAAGATTTCTTCCCTTTTCTGGTGAAATGCCCCTGGAAGGTCATAGTCCACCATTTTATCTGATAATGCAGATGCCCACGCTCACTCCCCCAATTCCTGATATTTTATTGGAAGCTGCTAATTACCAATATCTAGCATTTTTATCTATTGGGAAATTGTCTCTCCCTGGCCTCTGTGACCAACTATAATTTTTAGAGAGGCAGTGTGGCAACTGCCAAACCATCACCTGATGGTCGCCTGACATTCCTGGTGGGTGGAGGCAAGCCCTTTCCTGCCCTGCTCATGCCTGGCTAGCTACCTAATGTAACAGTATGAAAATGGGACCCTGAAATTTTTGGGATCTGTTTTGCTTTCCAGATCCTGTTTATTAGGCCCAAGAAACTACATGTTTTCCTAGGCCTGTTCCTCAGAGAACTGCACCCTGAAGCCAGTAATCTAATTAAGAAACTTAAAAACTGGCAAATGAAAACACTTACAACTACTGGATCTTCTTCTGTCTGTGTAGTTATGTGTGTAACGTTTATGTTTGAAGGAACTCTTGTTAATTAGCTTAGAAATAACAAATGCTTAAATCAATTTTTTTGTCAGAGAATTCGAAAACTAATGCCTTTTAGTTCATGTGACTTTAGTAAGCTTTGGGAAATAAAAAATTTTAAAGATTATTGGTCAAATAAAGACATTTGGTCTAAATTAGGCAGGTTAGATATTAGATTTGCTACATTCTTTAAGGTAATAAACTGCTTTAACTTTTGAAAATTGTTCAATTTACCTGCTTTGGAGCCATTAGATTCTAGGTGAGGCCTGGGGACATACGGAGTTAGCTATTCCCCCTGATTATGCTGGAAAGAGTCAGACTTTATGTGGACTTCTGTCTGGTGTCCTGGGCTCCATACCTAGTACAAAATTACAATCGCTTACTTACCAGGTTTTTCACCAAAAAAAAAAAAAAAAAATTGCTAAGAGTTAGCATTGTAACATGTAATTGAGACTTAGAAAAAAAAAAGTTTTACTTGGAAGGTGTGTGAGGAAAACTGAAATGTGCTTTTAGTAAAAGATTACAAGAAGGCATGGGAATGTAAATTTTTGCCTAGTTTAGAGGGTTAAAGGATTATTTTAAATTATATAGGATAAAGCTAAAGGTTTGAGCAAGTTGTGGAAGGTTTGTGAAAAATTAATCTTGTAAAAGAAATTCTGTGTGTGAACATATTGGCTAAATTTAAATTGAACATTGGAACGAAAGCACAATAGGGTTTTCTGAGAACATTGATCTGCTCTTTAACAATAATTTGTAAAGGGTTATAAAAGGTTTATGAGAATCTTACCTTATGGTCAAATTGATTAAGACTAAATAGCTGTCCATTTTTTGCTAACGTTTGGCCAGGCGCGGTAGCTCATACCTGTAATCCCAGCACTTTGGGAGGCCGAGGCAGGCGGATCACAAGGTCAGGAGATTGAGACCATCCTGGCTAACATAGTGAAACCCCGTCTCTACTAAAAATACAAAAAGAAAAAATTAGCCAGGCGTGGTGGTGGGCGCCTGTAGTCCCAGCTACTCAGGAGGCTGAGGCAGGAGAATGGCGTGAACTTGGGAGGCAGAGGTTGCAGTGAGCCAACATCATGCCACTGCACTCCAGCCTGGGCGACAGAGCGAGACTCTGTCTCAAAAAAAAAAAAAAAAAAAAAAAAAGACTGAATAGATTTTTCTATAATGTTTTATTTAAAAATTGAGTTGACATTAATAGTACACTAATGCAAGGATAAAATTTGGCTTTCTCTCTTGAACAAGATTTTCATGTAATATTAAAGGATAATGAAAGATTTTTGTTTGCCTTTTGAATAAACTACAGGAAAAACAAGGGAAAGACAAGAGACAGATTGTTTGGAAAGCTAAGTCTTCCTTCTATCAATTAGTAAAGGTTTTCGCTTTTTTAAACTGTTCGAGTAATCATTTTGACTAAATGAATGACTTATTGTGCCCTGGAATCCTACTTGATAACAGCAAGTGTTTTAAACCTTTAACATGTTTGACAGCCCTCCCGAAATCAAAGTTCATCTTCAAAATTGTCTTTCCTGACCTCTAATTCTGGGATACTACAGAGGGCCCCTGAAGCATCCAAAAGAGAGGTAAACAGGATTTTTTGACATGCTGAATTATATGGGAAGCATTTTTTGTTTTGTTTTGAGATGGAGTTTTGCTCTTGTTGCCCAGGCTGGAATGCAGTGGCATGATCTTGGCTCACCACAACCTCCAGCTCCCGGGTTCAAGCGATTCTCTTGCCTCAGTCTCCGAGGTAGCTGGGATTACAGGCATTCACCACCACCCCTGGCCAATTTTGTATTTTTAGTACAGGCGGGGTTTCTCCATGTTGGTCAGGCTGGTCTCGAACTCCTGACCTCAGGTGATCCACCCACCTCAGCCTCCCAAAGTGCTGGGATTACAGGTGTGAGTTACCATGCCTGGCTGGGAAGCATCGTTAAAAATAATAATAATGGGCTGGGCACAGTGGCTCACGCCTGTAGTCCCAGCACTTTGGAAGGCCGAGGCAGGTGGATCACAAGGTCGAGTTCAAGACCAGCCTGACCAACATGGTGAAAACCTGTCTCTACTAAAAATCCAAAAATTGGCCGGGCGTGGTGGTGTGTGCCTGTAATCCCAGCTACTCAGGAGGCTGAGGCAGGATAATCACATGAATCTGGGAGGCGGAGGTTGCAGTGAGCTGAGATCGCGCCATTGCACTCCAGCCTGGGCAACAGAGCGAGACTCCATCTAAAAAAAAATGTTTAGCCTCCTTCAGGTTATATTTTAGTGAATGTTATTAATATTTGTTCCAAAATTGTATGGGATTTCTAAAATTCTAATAAGTCTGAGTATATGTTATCAATCATAATTATAGTTATTATGTTAAGCTATTCTGGACTACAGGAATAACCAAATTTCCTTGTTGATTTGTCTTTTACTATGACTATTTAAAGTAATTTCCAGTCCGGACACAGTGGCTAATGCCTATAATCCCAGCATTTTGAGAGACCGAGGCGGGCAGATCACCTGAGGCCAGGAGTTTGAGAGCAGCCTGGCCAATATGGTGAAACCCTGTCTCTACCAAAATACAAAAGTTAGCTGGGTATGGTGGCAGGTGCCTGTAATCCCAGCTACTCAGGAGACTGAGGTAGGAGAATTGCTTGAACCCAGGAGGTGGAGGTTGCAGTGAGCCAAGATCATACCACTGCACCCCAGCCTGGAGAATACAGTAAGACTGTGTCTCAAAAATAAATAAATAAAAGTAAAGTCATTGCCACAGTTAATTACTTAATTCAGATGCAGCTTCTGAAAACTTCACAAGTACACAAAAGCCTATAATATGATGTCTTTTAGGAAGTTCAGGAAAGGACGGAAAAGACCCTGAAAAACACTTTTGAATACAGGTTTCTGACAACTTGATAATCATATCATTTAGACTGGGTGAGAATTCCTGGAACTGTAATGAAAAGACTGACTGGTTTATAAAACTGCTAACCAAAGTAGAACAAAAATTTTTTTTTTATTTTTGAGACAGAGTCTCGCTCTTTCACCCAGGCTGGAGTGCAGTGGCGCAATCTCGGCTCACTGCAGGCTCCACCCCCCGGGGTTCATGCCATTCTCCTGCCTCAGCCTCCAGCGTAGCTGGGACTACAGGCGCCCGCCACCTCGCCCGGATAATTTTTTGTATTTTTAGTAGAGACGGGGTTTCACCGTGTTAGCCAGGATGGTCTCGATCTCCTGACCTCGTGATCCGCCCGCCTCGGCCTCCCAAAGTGCTGGGATTACAGGCGTGAGCCACCGCGCCCGGCGAACAAAAATTAATCGAATACCAAGAAAATACTTTGCCAGATTTTCCTGCTAAATCAGCCAATACTAAAATTGTGTAGCTACACAATGAACTCCATGGTCTAAGTCAAATTACTTATGATAACCCATCAGTTATTAGTGCTATGCTCCTAAATTGGAGAAACAACTGGTATTCAAGAAGACATATGTTCAATGTTAAGCATGGACTCATGGAAAACCAGAATGGCTGCCTTGTCTTTCCTGAGTCCTTAAAGCTCTTGTTATTAAAAGTTCTGCATTCCATGACTTATCATGGAAAAGATAAAATGATCCAAATTAAATATATATTGGTGTGGTGACTTCTAAATTGCTAAAATAATTTATGACTAATGTTTGATTTGTCAAACCCATACTCCTGGAAAGACAATCAAAGCTATAGGTACATTTTGCTACTTGATGGGCCATTTAAACATTTACAGAGAGATTTCATCCAATTGTCTTTTTTTTATCTTGAGACAGTCTTACTCTGTCATCCAGGCTGGATTGCAGTGGCATGATCTCAGCTCACTGCAACCTCTGCCTCCTGGGTTCAAACAATTCTCCTGCCTGAACCCCCTAAGTAGCTGGGATTACAGGTGCCTGCCATCTCACCCTGCTAATTTTTGTATTTTTGGTAGAGATGGGGTTTCACCATCTTCTCCATTACCATGTTGGCCAGGCTGGTCTCGAACTCCTGACATCAAGTGATCCACCCACCTTGGCCTCCCAAAGTGCTGGGATTACAGGTGTGAGCCATCAATCACACTTGGCCAATTATCATTTTCAATTCATGTTTTCTAGTTGTATAAAAGCTTTCCTATGCAAGACAGCTTATGTTATGATAGTAGATTATTATGCCATAGTGTATTTTGACAAGGTAAAGAAAGCTTTTCATGGTTCCCTGAATGAGTACAATCAACCCCTTCATAATCCAGAATCTGAAGATTGGATCTTCTGAGAACATCAGAGAAGCACTGCCCTTGCCATCTACACTGTAGCAAAACTTTGGGACCTTGAACTTTGGGTTCGCAATCTCACAACCAAGAAGGGTCCCTCTGCACTCTTGGAACTGTACACCCGTTTGAACCCTTAAGGAAAAGATAACCAGGGGAGTTTCTCCTAAGAAGATGGCATCCTTGATGTGGACAGCTTTTCCCAAGATCATGAATCAAGACTTCTCTACTATCATGAGATAGTAGAATATTTATCTTTGAATAATTTTTCCTTTGCTTATGCCTCTATAGGAAATAGAGGTGAAAAGGGGGTCTGTGCTGTGCACGTATGGGGTATACTTTTATTTGTGAGGGATTTTGTAGCCAGACTTACACATGGATGACCTTACATTTTGATAGATGAAAGATGAAGGCCCAATGTAGGTTGAGAAACTTTAATGATACATACATTGCCTCACAATCAGCCAGAAACAGAACATTGGTTCACTCCTCTTAACCCACATCGTGGGTTAAAGAGAATATTGCCAGGAGGCCTTCACTTTTCTAGAAGGACATCAATCGTTAGGTCCCTTTTTCCATGGTTTGGAGTAAAAGAGGCAATAATTAGAAATGTATCCCTCATGATAGGCTCTATAGCAGATTCGGCTGTAAAGGCCATGGTTACACAACAGACTTTAAATTCTCTTGTGAAAGTTACGCTAAATAATAGTATTGCTCTAGATTACTTACTGGCTAAACAGAAGTATCTGTGCAGCTGCTGGCACTTGTGGTCTATGGAGAAATACATCAAATGTACATTATAGAGATTCAGTTGCAGGGGATTAATTAAGAGACTGCTTAGTTACGTGAGTAGACTCTTTATCTAACTCATTCTTTGATCTATTTAGTTTTACGTGGTTTGGTTTATGGAAACCCTCGGTAAGGAGCATACTCCAAACTCTTGGTGTTGTCCTCCTGATAGTCATAATAGTAGTCTCCCTGGTGTGCTGTATTCTCTCAAAAATTTTAAGTGTTTGCATGCAGCCATCTCTAGAATGTCAAATGGTCTCTCTTCAACTGCAATTTCAAGAGCTGAAAGAAATGTGTGACCATGAGGACACTGTAACCTATAAGTGATATGCGGAGACCGGAAACCCAAAATGATGGTAACTGAATAGTGGTGCTAAGGCCCTAAGTTTTGGTCACACCCTCACCTAAGTAAGAACCTGACTGAAAGGAGGGAATTTTAAAACAACATTATGGGAGCCCATTGTTTTGGACTGAGCTCATGAACCAGGCCCCAGTGGACCAGACCAAACCAAAATGGAGTTACTCATGCTAAATGTGACATAATCAAACTAAGACTTTAAGAAAACACATAGGTTCTAGACCAGACCAGGTTTTATTTTTCTCCTATAAACAGGATGTTCAGGCATAAGGAGGTACCCTCTACTCAGTCTTTGTTCCTACCTTACAAAACCTGCTGTTCTACTGTTTCCCAGTGGGTTTCAAGACCAAATAAGTACACTTATGATGGTATTAGTGACATCAATGACTAAAGTTTTGGTCAATCTCTCAAAATTGAAAAGATGACCAAAAGTGGGGAATTGTTAAATCAAGATTAGCCTATGCATACTAAAGTATGACAAGAAGAAAAAAAAGTCTAGCCTAAAGCTGCCTCCTAATATATTTTAAGTTCAACCTAAAGGTTTCTCTGTACATCGTGAACTATAACAAGTGGAGGTGTAAACAGACCATAGCCTACACTCGTGCCAATCACAAGGTTTTGGCCAATCAAATGTAGCCAACTGTTTGAACTGTGTTCAAATAAGGCAAACTCCAACCTGTAACCAATCCAGCTGTCTGTACCTCACTTTCGTTTTTTATATGTCCCTTTCCTTTTTCTGTCCATAAATCTTCTTCCACCATGTGGCTGCACTGAAGTCTCAGAGCCTACTCTGGCTCAGGAGGCTGCCCCATTCACAAATCATTCCTTGCTCAGTTAAACTCCTTTAAATTGACTTCGGCTAAAGTTTTTCTTTTATCACTACCAAACTATATAAAAGAGCTAATCAATCGACTTAAAAGAAAAGAAATGCTTATCAGATTAGTAACAATTAGCTCAGATACTTTTAATTCACATGATCTTGGTAATCTTTGGTAAAATTAATTGTTAAATTTAACCTCAAAACTGTCTCCAGTAATTTAAAATGTTTAAGTCATATTATGTCAAAACCTCGATTTTTTTTTTCCATAGGAAATTTGGGTTACTAAATTAAAATGGAGCATAAAAAATGTTTTTGGTGAAGTTTATAAAACACAACGATAAGGATTTTGCAAAAAACAAAAAGCGTGTTTCTTTCTAGTTAAGAAAAAATTTAAGAGTCACTTTAAGCTGAAGGAAAAAGTATACAAGTAAAAGTAATGGTTAAAAAAACAACTAAGGAGGCCGGGCGCAGTGGCTCACGCCTGTAATCCCAGCACTTTGGGAGGCCGAGGTGGGCGGATCACGAGGTCAGGAGATCGAGGCCATTCCTGGCTAACAAGGTGAAACCCCCGTCTCTACTAAAAATCGGGTGTGGTGGCAGGTGCCTGTAGTCCCAGCTACTCGGGAAGCTGAAGCAGGAGAATGGCATGAACCCAGGAGGCGGAGCTTTCAGTCAGCCGAGATTGTGCCACTGCACTCTAGCCTGGGCGACAGAGCCAGACTCCGTCTCAAAAAAAAAAAAAAAAAAAAAATTAAGGGCCGGGCACGGTGGCTCACGCCTGTAATCCCAGCACTTTGGGAGGCCAACACGGGCGGATCACGAGGTCAGGAGATCGAGACCATCCTGGCTAACACGGTGAAACCCCGTCTCTACTAAAAATACAAAAAATTAGCCGGGCGTGGCGGCAGGCACCTGTAGTCCCAGCTACTCGGGAGGCTGAGGCAGGAGAATGGCGTGAACCCGGGAGGCGGAGCTTGCAGTGAGCCGAGGTCGCGCCACTGCAATCCAGCCTGGGCGACACAGCAAGACTCCATTTCAAAAAAAAAAAAAAACAAAGATTTCTAAGCTTTAGTAGATGGATTCCTTATTCTATTCTATTTTATATTGTTTTGTTTTGTTTTATTTTATTTTATTTTTTGAGACAGTCTTGCTGTGTCACCCAGACTGAAGTGCAGTAGTGCGATCTCGGCTCACCGCAACCTCTGCCTCCTGAGTTGAAGTGATTCTCATTCCTTAGCCGACCGAATAGCTGGGACCACAGGCGTGTGCCACCATGCGCAGCTAATTTTTTGTATTTTTAGTAGAGACGGGATTTCACCATCTTGGCCAGGGTGGCCTCAAGTGAGCTGCCTGCCTCAGCTTCCCAAAGTGCTGAGGTTACATGCATGAGCCACCGTGCCCAGCCACTTATTTTATTTCATTTTATTTTTTAAATTTATTTATTTACTTATTTATTTTTTTTGAGACTGAGTCTTGCTCAGTCGCCCAGGCAGGAGTGCAGTGGTGTGATCTCGGCTTACTGCAACCTTCATCTCCTGAGTTCAAGTAATTCTACTGCCTCAGCCTCCTGAGTAGCTGGGACCACAGGCATGTGCCACCACACCTGGCTAATTTTTGTTTTTTTTAGTAGAGATGGGGTTTCGCCATGTTGGCCAGGCTGGTCTTGAACTCCTGACCTCGTGATCTGCCTGCCTTGGTCTCCCAAAGTGCTGGGATTAAAGGCATCCTGTTACTAATTTCTCAGGATTTTAGAAATGCAAGCAGCGTTGTGGAGTCAATGGGGGAGGGCAAAGAACAGGAGGAGAGATCTGTGATAACGGGATCGGGGAGGAGGCGACGAGGAAGGGTGAGGGGTCCTCTCCGCCGCCAGGCAGAGTTAGGAGCCGGGCGACCCCGCACGCAGCGCGAGGCGCGACCCCGGACTGACTACATTTCCCAGTCTCCGTAGCTCCGCGCGGCCCACCCCTTCGGCTCTGGGCCCCGCCTCGTCGTGCCGGCTGGTTCTTCGCGCCCGCCCGACTTCCCAGCGGCCCCGTGCGGCCCGGGCATGCCCAGTGCGGGAGCAGCGGCCCCGGCCCTGGAAGCGCCCCGGCGGAGCGGGCCCGCGGTGGGCGAGGGGCCGGGCCGGAGCCGCGGTGGCGGAGCTGCGGGTAGGTACGGGCTCAGCCGAGCCAGGCCTCGGGGCCGCAGCGCCGCCCATTCTGAGTGGCAGGGGCCGGGAGGGCAGGCAGGGCCCGAGCGTGGGTTGGTGGGGCTACCGGCGAGGACCCCTTGTGGGAAGGGGCCGGAGGGAGCGGGACGGTGCCGGGCACATTCCCTGGCGAAGCTGCCCCAGGTGCGGCGCAGCTATCTTTAGCTCCCTGTGTAACCCGGAGTGTGCGTGGTCGGCACCTCGTGCATAGTTGTGCCTAGGGAGACCAGTTTTCAGCTGAATTGCCTAGGAGCTGTGGGGAGATGGGCCCGAAGGGACCCGTGGACTCAGAGGCAGCCCGTGGAGCCCCGTGGGAACTGAGGATGTTTACCTTCCCTGTACCTGGAGTGGGCTACCACAGCTTCCTGTTTGCCGAGACTTGGGTTTAGTGACTTAGAAATAAAAGTGCAGGGCTGTGCCTCAGCAGATGCTTATTAGCTTCGAATGACTTAGGAATTTAATGGCATTTGTATTTCCAGGTTTGAGAGGTTATTTGTCCATGGGATGCTCGTGTTAAAACAAAAATCTTCATTGCAAAGCTTAAGTAAAAACAAGTCTCGACCGAGGTAACGTTAGGACACCGGGTTCTGAGGTTCACTGTAGCTGCCATTCATTTGCTGTCAGTCTGGGCAAGTCATTTAACTTCTGAGACTGGGTTCTGTCACCTGTTAAATGAACCAGATGCATCTTCATCTGTCTAGCTCAGCTGTAGGATTCCCCCTGTGTCATTCAGTCTGTGTGTGTGTTCTCAAATTGTGGCAGGTTATTTTTCCCCATGCCTCAGCTATTTGTCAGACTGGGTAATTCACCAAATATTCCTGTAGGAAGGATGTTAGGATCTAAGTATAAAAGCGAAGTGATTTATCCTTCATAGGTCACTCTTAGGAGGTGTCCTGCCACTTGGTACATGCAGAAACCAGGTGTTAGCTGGCCAGGGATCAAATGACACAGCTGTTGTGGACTGAGACAGAATGTTTCAGGTTCCCTGTGAGAAATCCAGGCCAAGTAATGGGCTTCCTTAAACCTCCAAGCTGGCTCACTTTAGTGGGGTTGTGTTTATATAGAATTTTAAGTTTTTTTCATGCTGTTGTGCCCTATTAGATGCAAGAAACCTATGAAGAAGTTTAGTACCCTTAATTTATAGATGAGCAAGTGGCAGGTTAAGGGAGTGGATCTGTGAGTCTTTACAAACTAGTGTCATGCGTATCACTGAGCCTTTGCTAGTTATCTAGCTCAGTTGCCATCACCTCAACCCTGAGAACATGTCTGTATGGCTGTACCTACGCGACTGGAACCCTGAGGTGTTTGTTTTCAGGAGGAAACAGTGGGAGTATTAACAGAAGTTTCTTACCCTAGAGACTTCTATCCGAAGTGAGCCTATCTGTGTAGGATTTGACCTAAGGAGCAGAGGGTATATACAATGTTGGGCAAATTGCCTTCCTACTGCCATATCCCCTGTTCTTCCAGTTCTGAATGGCATTAGTCCAGTTGGGTCAATGAGGAGCAGTTTGGTGAAGTGGTTAAAGGTCGGGGAAAGTGTGCTTATATTTTGAAATTTAAGGTTTGTACAAGCTGCTTGTGAAATTCTGTCTTTGTATTATGGTCATACCTCTTAAACTGAGAATACTGCAACTTGATTTAGTGAGTGTTGAGAACTTTAGAATATCAGGTTCTTAAAAAATGCCTGAAAGTGGGTTTTCTATTCATCTTAGAAGTCACCATAGATTAAATGAGAGAATAGTATATTAAAAGTATTTATACACATGAACTCTCAAGTTCTTAATTTTTGAAACTAGATATCCCATTCACCTGAGAAATAAAATGGGAAAGCCTTACTGTTTTAAAGACTGTTTATACATACGAACTTTTTTGAGGCCTAGTTTAAAATCCACTATTTATTGCATATTTATTAAAATTATATCTATATATATTTAAAGTTAGAAAACAGAAAAGACCAGCCGGGCGTGGTGGCTCATGCCTGTAATCCTAGCACTTGGGGAGGCTGAGATGGATGGATCACCTGAGATCAGGAGTTTGAGATCAACCTGGCCAACATGGTGAAACCCCATCTCTACTAAAAATACACAAAATTAGCTGGGCGTGGTGGCGGGTGCCTGTAATCTCAGCTACTCTGGAGGCTGAGGCAAGAGAATCGCTTGAACCCGGGAGGTAGAGGTTGCAGTGAGCCGAGCCCAGTGTTGCACTCCAGCCTGGGCAACAAGAGCGAGACTCCATCTCAAAAAAATAAAATAAAATAAAAAAGACCTATTTGGAGGTTTTGGTATGCAGTTTCATGTCATACCTTAAACTTTACTGTGTGCCTGAGGGCTCTGTATGACTGAAGCATGTATTTAGTAATTTTTGTAAGAACTTTTATCTTGCTCTTGTATTTTCATTCAAGTATTTGAAGGTATCCAGCAAACATAAAAATTGCTTAAGAAGATATTGAAATGTAATTATCATCCATCTCCAAACCCTCAAAAGTGCTTAGAATGTGTAGGAGGGATAGTTAGGGGCATTGAGGCTCAGAGGAGGTTACTGGTCAAGAGCACATTGTAAAAATGTAAAATGTAAAAATGAGAGGGTGTAAAATGTAAAACCCCATGTAAAAATGAAAGGGTGTGAGTGGTTTCGAAAAAAATTAGGGATTTTAGGTTTCAGCTGTACAGAAATAGCTTCATTTGATTCACTCTATTAGTGCTAGAATCTACCGCTATCTTATTAGAGCTACAAGTATGTGAGGTCATCATGTGGAAATGTGCATGAAGTAACTTATCTTTAAAATAAATATTTGCCTCCATTATGTGCCATCTGTTTCCAGATCCTTCATGATGAGAGATTTGGGGACACGTCTCTCTCCTGTGTGTAGTTGATAGTTTGGTGGTGAAGAGATGGCTGACAGTGTCAAAACCTTTCTCCAGGACCTTGCCAGAGTGAGTACATCTTGTTTATAGGAATTCATCTCTTGGCCTTTTTTTTTTGGCTAAAGGAACTATCTAGGAAATCCTATAGGGTTTTTGGAACTTTTATCATATTTCTTGGGTTCTTTACATACAGGTTGTTATTCTAGACCACACTACTCAAGAGATAGGTATTGTTCTACATCTTGCAGACAGTCTTGCAGGTGCTTGGAAGACCTCTTCAGTGGATGTCTCCAGTATTGGGACCCTGGTCATCTTGGCTTCAGAGCTTTTTTTTTTTTTTTTAACTTTTTATTTTGGAATGTGTTTAGATTTACAGAAAAGTTATAAGATAGTACAGAGAGTTCCCGTATATCTTTCATCAGCTTCCCTTAATGTTAACATATAACCGTGGTACATTTGTCAACTAAGAAATGAACATTGGTTCAGTACTATCACCTAAACTAATTAATTCAGATTTAAATTAGAGAACCTATCTTTTTTTTTTTTCCCAATTTTTCATATATTTAAAAATTTTTCTTTTAAAAGTAGAGATGAGGTTTTGGCATGTTGCCCAGGCTGGTCTCAAACTCCTGGGCTCAAGTGATCCGCCCGCCTTGTCCTCCCAAAGTGCCGGGATTATAGGCGTGAGCCACTGCACCCAGCCAGAACCGTTTTTCTCCCCATTCTACAAGCTGTGCACGTGAGGGGGATACTCTAGGAAAATGCCCTATAAAGATTTGGTTAGGACCCAGTCATCCAAATTACCAACAGCACAAAAGTCTGCTACTTTTAATGTATGTCTGAAGCCTAATAATGTCCCATTTGTAACCCCCTCTTATATTTCCACTAGCATGAGAGAAGCCAATTCTTGGAGTGGGGAGGTTCTTTCTTTAGTGGAAGAGTTTAAAAGGTTGCCTTTATGGCCAGGGGAGGTGGCTCACACCTGTAATCTCAGCACTGTGGGAGACCAAGGAGGGAGGGTTGCTTGAGTCCAGGAGTATGAAGCAGCAGTGAGCTATGATGGTACCAGTGCACTCTAGCAGGGCAAGAAAGTAAAAAGGTTATTACTTTTGAGTAAAAGAGGGAGGATTGAAGGAGTATCTTACAAGGTCTAAAAATACTTTATGCATATGATCTACTTTTTTTTTTTTTTTTTTTGACAGAGTCTCACTGTGTCGCCCAGGCTGGAGTGCAGTGGTGCAATCTCGGCTCACTGCAACCTCCACTTCTTGGGTTCCAGCAATTCTCCTGCCTCAGCCTCCCAGGTAGCTGGGATTACAAGCACACACCACCACGCCTGGCTAATTTTTATATTTTTAGTAGAGATGGGGTTTCACCATGTTGGCCAGGCTGGTCTTGAACTCCTGACCTCAGGTGATCTGCCCACCTTAGCCTCCCAAAGTGCTAGGATTACAGGCATAAGCCACCGTGCTCAGCAGCATATGATCTACTTTTAACATCTTTACCTTGTTGTCTTGCCATTCATGTGCTATAAAATTTCAACCCTCCCAGCCTGGCCAACACAGCAAAACCCCCTCTCTACTAAAAATACAAAAAAAATTTAGCCAGGCATGGTGCACATGCCTGTAATTCCAGCTACTCAGGAGGCTGAGGCAGGAGAATCGTTTGAACCTGGGAGGTAGAGGTTGCAATGAACTGAGATCATGCCACCGCACTCCAGCCTGGGCGACAGAGCAAGACTCTGTTTAAAAAAAAAAATTCAACCCTGTGTTGGTTTTACAGTGTGCTATTTACATGTTTGTCTGCCCCACTGGACTGTAGATGTCTTAGAGGTGGGGATCCTATCATCCTAGCATGTACTAGGCCCTCAGCCATTTGAACTTAACTATCTTAGATAGTTGGAGTTTCCTGTGTTAAAAGCAAAATTAAGAGCAAAAATTATTCAGACAAAGATCAAAGGCACACCGTGCCAATTTATGCTCCTGTCAACAGATAATACATCAACTTGCCCATTTCTCTGTATCCCAGCTATTATTTCTAAAATTCGTTTTGTCTGATAACAGTAGGCGAGAATGCTATCCATTCTTAAATCCAGCTTGGCCATTGCTTCCAGAGTAACTTTTTCTGCCTTCTCATGAAGTTGAATGCCCCAGTGCTAACACTCTACTTGGGTCATACATCTGTTGTGGCACTTATTAAACTATGCTGCTTGCTTCTGTAGCACATGTACTAAAATTGGAACAATATAGAGATTACCATGGCTCCTGTGCATGACACACAAATTCATGAAATGTTTCATATTTAAAAACTTTCTTTAAAAAAACCTTTAATGTAATTTTTTGGTTTACTTGTATGCTTTTCCTACTAAGTTATAAGCTTCTTGAGCATTTCTATATGACAATATATAGCTTATTGAAGATACTGAGTACGTGGGTGGGAGATGGATGCATGAGTGAATTCTTAGGCTTTGGGAGGCTGAGGCAGGAGGATTGCTTGAGGCCAGGAGTATGAAACCAGCCTGATAAATATGGTGAGATCCCCATCGCTGCAGAAGAAAAATTTAAAAGCCAGGTGTGGTGGCGCACATCTGTATTCATAGCTCTTTGGGAGGCTGAGGCAGGAGGATCATTTGAACCCAGGAGTTGGAGGCTGCAGTGAGCTATGATTGAGTCACTGCACTGTAGCCTGGGTGACAGAGCAAGACCCTGTCTCAATAATAATAATAATAATAATAATAATAATAATAATGATATCCTTTTCTATAGGGAATCAAAGACTCCATCTGGGGTATTTGTACCATCTCAAAGCTTGATGCTCGAATCCAGCAAAAGAGAGAGGAGCAGCGTCGAAGAAGGGCAAGTAGTGTCTTGGCACAGAGAAGAGCCCAGAGTATAGAGCGGAAGCAAGAGAGGTAAGGAGTGCATGCCTGATATCAAAATGTCCAAGGGAGGGAAGACCCTACATAGTGACTTGATGTTTCATTTTATTTCTTTTGTGCTTTTTCCTATAAAAATGTTGCAAGTGATTTCTCCCCCACAACATTGACTTAAACTAGGGTCTAACAATAATCCTTGCTAAAAATGTCATGGTGTTAAATCAGAAAGCTGAATAGAGAATCACAAAATATTATTTGGTTTGATAGATACTTCTAGGGAAGCCTGTGTGGATTTACGTATTAATAGAAGAACCCCAGCCCCACACTTTCTCTTTTAATCTTTTCCAACATCAGACTTTAGAAAATAAATTACTTTTCTTTTAAAAGCTGGTTCCCCAGAAAAAAAAAAAAAAAACATATGTATATATTGTTTGTTTGTTTGTTTGTTTGTTTTTGTTTTTGAGACGGAGTCTTGCCCTGTCACCAAGCTGTCACCCGAGATTGCCATGGTGCAATCTCGGCTTACTGCAGCCTCTGCCTCCCAGGTCCAAGCAATTCTTCTGCCTCAGCGTCCCGGCTAGCTGGAAGTACAGTTGCGCACCACCACGCCTGGCTAATTTTTTGTATTCTTTAGAGGAGACAGGGTTTCGCCATGTTGGCCAGGCTGGTCTCGAACTCCTGACCTCAGTTGATCGCCTACCTCGGCCTCCCAAAGTGTTAGGATTACAGCCGTGAACCACTGCGCTTGACCATTTTTTTAGTCTTTTCTCATTGACTGACATTAGAACATTGGGAGAACATGAGGTACTGAAAAATAATATAGTACCCACAAAAGATAAGATATAAAACGAACTACTGAATGACAATTAGGAAATAACTTATGCTTTATAAACTAAATACATGTGATCTTTTCCAGTGAGCCACGTATTGTTAGTAGAATTTTCCAGTGTTGTGCTTGGAATGGTGGAGTGTTCTGGGTAAGTTCTTAAAATTCCAGGTGCCTTATAAGCATCTTCAGATTATTGCTGGGTTGATAGCTATGAACTGTTTTCTTGAAACACTGAGACAAATAGTTTTCATCTGCTGATGTACACTTAGGAATATAACTCAGGAGTCTGTGCATCTGCAGAGATTTTATTCCCACTCAGGAAAGCACACTTGTATGTAAGCAAACGTCACAGTTAGCCCTGAATATACACTTGAATTTTGTTTCTAAAATGACTCATTCACAAGTATTAGAGGTAGCAGTTTCTCTTGACACTGTCTAGACATTTTAAAATGCTAACGGCAACTATGGGGAATCAGGGGAAGGGCAGATATGGCTAGACAAGAACAGGGTTCTCCCTGCTTCTGCTTATAGTCATCAACAAGAATTAATTTGCATTGAAACCTATAGCAGAAAAGATTGCCTACCATTTACTGAGAATCCCAGTGCAGGCTTAACTGAAATTTGGGTACTTTGAAGAATGGATAAATATTTACTTTGATTTAGAATTTAGAGTAATTCATCACATCTTAATCTAAACAATTCACAGATGTTTTCAGATGTTAGCTTTAAATTTAATTAATATGTATTCCTGTGTACTTAGTACATGCCTATATTTTGGCCTGAATACTATTTGAAATGTTCCTGTATGCCCCCAAAAGTTTCATTGTTTTATAGGCAGTATCAAGTTTGTATCTCTCAATTGGAGTGTTGGGAAATAGAAATGGATCCAGTTTTGGTGCTTTTTCAGGCCTCCTGATTTATTTTATTTATTTATTTATTTATTTATTTATTTATTTGAGATGGAGTCTTGCTCTGTTGCTCAGGCTGGAGTGCAGTGGCGTGATCTTGGCTCACTGCAACCTCTGCCTCCTGGGTTCAAGTGATCCTCCTGCCTCAGCCTTCCCAGTAGCTGGGATTACAGGCGTACACCACCACACCCGACCAATTGTATTTTTAGTAGTGACGGGGTTTCACCATCTTGGCCAGGCTGGTCTCGAACTCCTGACCTCAAGTGA
The DNA here is from genome assembly GCF_006542625.1 of Nomascus leucogenys. NCBI lineage: Eukaryota > Metazoa > Chordata > Mammalia > Primates > Hylobatidae > Nomascus > Nomascus leucogenys. The sequence goes on along the minus strand of NC_044395.1, from coordinate 9,478,924 downwards.
TCTGCCTGCCTCGGCCTCCCAAAGTGAACCACCGCGCGTGAGCCACCGCGCCCAGTCTAGGCCTCCTTATTTATAAAAGGCACTTCCATCTATAAAATCATTACACTAAAAATTGAAGCTCTTGTTTTAAAGACTGGATTTTGATGTTTGCCTGTTGCTTCTTTTCTTTAGTTCAGTCTCCTCTTGTTTTATCGAGTATTTATTCCTGTGCTTCAGTCAGTAACAGCCCGAATTATCGGTAAGTGTATACCCTGCTCCTTGTCTGTTGGGGACGGAGTGGGAGATGATGTTTCAGTCTCCCTCAGTTTACTGAACATTTTCTGTGTACCAGGAGCTTTCGCTGTTTATTTTTTTTTGTTTTATTCTTTTTAAAAATTTAGTTATTCTCCTAGAGCCTTCAGATGAGAGCGTTAGCTGTTTTTTAACTCAGGCCTTTCAACAGCCCTTTAAGAATGGATACTGTTATTCTATCCATTTTATGAATGAGGAAATGGAAGTTACCAAGGTTAAACCATTAGTAAGAGGCAAAGCTGAGAATTAAACCCAGATGGTATCCTGCAAATAGTGTACTGGTAATCACTGTGGCATCTCGTTACCATCACGTAAGCAGGTTTGTGTCAAGCAGCACATATCTATGGTTTCTTTGAATTGGAATTGTGGCCAGAATGTGTGTCTATTATGAATTAGACTCTCTGAGATAGGTATAGTGATGTGCTGGCAAGAACTAGAAAGATCCAGGAGGAGACAGAGAATAGTCACGAGATGGGGGTTCCGCATTTGGTCTTCTGGATTTCCATTTCTGCATTTCTAGTGACTCGTTTCCTCTTTCTTAGGTGACCCATCACTACATGGAGATGTTTGGTCGTGGCTGGAATTCTTCCTCACGTCAATTTTCAGTGCTCTTTGGGTGCTCCCCTTGTTTGTGCTTAGCAAAGTGGTGAATGCCATTTGGTTTCAGGTAGGTCCAGGGCAGAATGGAATCTGGGTCCCGCAGCATGATTGGTTGACAGGTGACAAGTTTCAGCCTGTGAAGTTAGTGGGCATGTAGGGGGTCCTGTTTTTCAGCCTTAATGTTTCTTGGCCAGGTAGCCAGTAGCTGATCTTTGTGTTCTTATTAGAATGGAATTATTGTCTCAGCGTCTCATTGGCAGGTGTCTGGTGTCTTTTCTTTTTTTTTTTGAGACAGAGTCTTACTCTGTCACCCAGGCTAGAGTGCACTGCAACCTCTGCCTCCCGGGTTCAAGCAATTCTCCTGCCGCAGTCTTCCAAGTAGCTGGGACTACAAGCACGCGCCACCATGCTTGGCTAATTTTTTTTGTATTTTTATTAGTGACAGGGTTTCACCATGTTGGCCAGGCTGGTCTCAAACTTCTGACCTCCTGATCTGCCTGCCTTGGCCTCCCAAAGTGCTGGGATTATAGGCGTGAGCCACCGCATAAGGCAGCAATCCTCCTACCTTAGCCTCCTGAGTAGCTGGGACTATAGACACATGCCATCATGCCTTATTTTTAAATAAGCCTTTTCTTAACTGGCAGCTCTAGTGGCAGACCAGTGGCCTTAGCTTTGGGGATGTATATCAAGGCCATTTAATTCATGTTTTGGTACACTTTCTCTGTTACAGGATATAGCTGACCTGGCATTTGAGGTATCAGGGAGGAAGCCTCACCCATTCCCTAGTGTCAGCAAAATAATTGCTGACATGCTGTTCAACCTTTTGCTGCAGGCTCTTTTCCTCATTCAGGTGAGACTGACCTTCTGGGCATATGGGCAGCTTTATTAAAAAGAAAAACTGTTTCACTAGAGGGAGCTTCACAAAGACAGAGTATTATATTTATACAGAGTATTATATATATGCTGGTGGGAGGTAATGATTTTTAAATCTTTTTTTTCCACAGAAAGGAGAATTTTAAAATTACATTATAAAATTATAAGAAACATGAATTTACCTGCTTTTTTCTGCTACTGTGGTTATTCTCCAGTCCTGCCAGCTGGAAACTGTTTTTTTCTTTAAAGTTATGCCTAATTTTTTTTTTTTTTTTTTTAAAGAGACAGGGTCGGCTGGGCGTGGTAGTTCATGCCTGTGATCCCAGCACTTTGGGAGGCCGAGGTGGGCGGATCACCTAAGGTCAGGCATTTGAGACCAGCCTGGCCAACATGGTGAAACCCCGTCTCTACTAAAAATACAAAAATTAGCTGCGCGTGGTGGCAACATGCCTATAATCCCAGCTACTCGGGAGGCTGAGGCAGGAGAATCGCTTGAACCCAGGAGGCAGAGATTGTAGTGAGCCGAGATCACACCATTGCACTCCAGCCTGGGCGACAAGAGCAAAACTGTCTCAAAAAAAATAAATAAAAGACAGGGTCTTATTTTGTCACCTAGGCTGGAGTGCAGTGGCACAATCATACCTCACTGCAGCCTCAAACTCTGGGCTCAAGCAATCCTCCTGCCTTAGCCTCCTGAGTAGCTGGGACTACAGGCACATGCCATCATGCTCATTTTAAAAATTTTGTTGTAGTGACAGGGTCTCAGTATGTTGCCCAGTCTGGTCTTTAACTCCTGGCCTCAAGAGATCCTCCCACCTCATCCTCCCAAACTGTTGGGATTACAGGAATGAGTCACTGTGCCCACCCTGCACCCGGCCTTTTAGAAACTTGAGAAGCAACTAGGAAACTATCTCAGACAGTGATGATTGGAGAGTGGCAGGTGAATGGTGCTAGGTTTCTGAGGCTTTGGGATTAAGATTTTCCATATTTGTTCTTCAGGGAATGTTTGTGAGTCTCTTTCCCATCCATCTTGTCGGTCAGCTGGTTAGTCTCCTGCATATGTCCCTTCTCTACTCACTGTACTGCTTTGAATATCGTTGGTTCAATAAAGGTAAGTCCATCTAAAGAAATGCAGAAAATGGAGGCCCAGTTTGGAAATGCTACTGCTAAGCAGACTTCTTAAACTACTCATAGGCTCTTGGCAGACAATCCTTTGAGGGAAGCAGCCTCATTGGCAAGAGGGAGCTTACCTTCGGCTTAGTGGGTTTAACTCTCAACTTTGAGGCTGGGGGATGTGGTAGTATAGCATTATCTTTTTGGTGCTTAACGTGGTATATCTGACTGGGTTGTAAGATGGCATAAAGGAGCATGAGTTGCTCTAAATTAGAGAAATCAAATTGATATCAGCATCTGGATCCTTTTGGGGGTGTTTTAGAAAGACCTTCAGATATTTACCAGGGTGTGGGTGGTTGAAAGAGGTTAACTGATACTTACAGGATGGCATCCTTTTGATTTGCTATCTTGCTTAGTTCCAGACTAATCCTGATGAAGGATGCTGGTGCTGAAATTCTTAATTCACTTAGCCTGTCAGCTTTGAAATTATGATTATGGAATTCTAAGAAACTTTGCATGCTTTATATCAGATTTGTACACTTCTAATTTATATGCTGTAGCTCTGTTCTAAATCTGTACCTGGGCTGGGTGTGGTGGCCCACACCTGTAATCCCAACTCTTTGGGAGGCCGAGGTGGGTGGATTGCCTGAGGTCAGGAGTTCAAGACCAGCCTGGCCAATATGGTGAAACCCTGTCTCTACTAAAAATACAAAAATTAGCCGGGTGAGGTGGCAGGCGCCTGTAATCGCAGCTACTCCGGAGGCTGAGGTGGGAGAATCGCTTGAAACCGGGAGGTGGAGGTTGCAGTGAGCTGAGATTGCACCACTGCACTCCCGCCTGGGCATCAAAGCAAGACTCCATCTCAAATAATTAATAATAATAATAATAAAAAAATCTGTACCTAAAACTCATGGTTTGTCTACCATAGTTATTTAGTCACTTGACTAAAAGGAAATATAATATCTAATTGTATTGGCTTTCTTGTTTTAGGAATTGAAATGCACCAGCGGTTGTCTAACATAGAAAGGAATTGGCCTTACTACTTTGGGTTTGGTTTGCCCTTGGCTTTTCTCACAGCAATGCAGTCCTCATATATTATCAGGTAATTTGGCTAGAGGGATTTGAAGGAGACTAGTAAAAATAAAAATTCACGAAGTCAGTGCCTTTTGTTTGCTTGGTTCTGTTTCGCATTCTGCATTGTCATTTGTCCATCAGGAGACCTGCAGGCTATTTCTATATTTGTTAGGATGAAGATCTAGTCTGAATGTCCCTATATCCCATATACTTTTTCTATGTTGCCTCCTGGAGCAATTATTCTTTTTTTTTGAAACAGAGTCTCACTCTGTTGCCCAGGCTGGAGTGCAGTGGCGTAATCTCAGCTCACTGCAACCTCTGCCTCCTGGGTTTAACTGATTCTCCTGCCTCAGCCTCCCAAGCAGCTGGGATTACAGGTGCCCACCATCATGCCTGGCTAATTTTTGTGTTTTTAGTAGAGATGGGGTTTCACTATGTTGGCCAGGCTGGTCTTGAACTCCTGACCTCGAGTGATCCACCCACCTTGGCCTCCCAAAGTGCTCAGATTATAGATGTGAGCTACCACGCCCAGCCCTGCAGCAATGTTAAACATGCCCACTGCTTAGAAAAATCTTCTGTTCTTTTTGAAAGATGTGTTTGATGGGCTGGGCGCCACGGCTCATGCCTATAATCCCAGCACTTTGGGAGGCTGAGGTGGGCAGATCACCTGAGGTCAGGAGTTCGAGACCAGCCTGGCCAACATGGTGAAACCCCATCTCTACTGAAAATACAAAAATTAGCTGGGTGTGGTGGCACACACCTGTAATCCCAGCTACTTGGGAGGCTGAGGCAGGAGAATCGCTTGAACACAGGAGGCAGAGGTTGCAGTGAGTTGAGATCTTGCCACTGTACTCCAGCCTGGGCGACAAGAACGCGACTCTGTCTCAAAAAAAAAAAAAAAAGTTTGAAATATTGAGGTTTCATCAAGCCATAATGTTTACACTGGAAGCAAAAGAACTTGGAGCTTCTAATATCTTCTTCAAAGTCATGTCTGTTATAAAGGTAACTAATTATTATTATTATTTTTTTTTAAACAGTGGCTGCCTTTTCTCTATCCTCTTTCCTTTATTCATTATCAGCGCCAATGAAGCAAAGACCCCTGGCAAAGCGTAGTAAGTATTAGCCAGTGATGAAATGTTTGCTGTGTAAAGGATTGGGGCTGTAACACCACAGTTATGTCAGTGAGGCTTTAAAAAAAAAAAAAATTCTTACATTGTAGGAAAATCTTAATATAAGGTTTAATGAGAGAGAAACACTTCTGGGATATAACCCAAACTTTTCTCCATGCATATATGCACATGAGTATATATATATTTCCAAAACTGATCCCATTATACATATTCAAGTAGAGGGCTGTATGACCTGGCCACATGAGTTTATTGATAACAGTAGTAAAATACACTTTAAAATGAGTTTTTAGCAATAATAATAGCATTCTAAAAGTTTTATCACTTCAAAGAAAAGCTCAATCAATCTTTGATCAATTTTGGTTAAGTCAGTGTGGATACTTGTATTAGAGACTTAGGTCTGCTTTGGGTTTTTGTATGCTCTTGCTGTACAGCAGAGCTCACTGTTTATCTTAAGAGGAATATTTGACTTTCTTTTGAAACTCTTTTTCCTGCAACCACAGATAGCATATGATACCTTCAGAAATAGCTTGAAGTCTGTACCCCGAAGTCAGCCATAGAAAAGTACTTCTCAAAGTTAATCTAAAATATAACTATTTCCTGTAAGAGCCACAATACTTCAGCGCTGGTGACTGCATTATGTTCATGGCAGCAGCAGGGCCCAATGCATTCTTTTTTTTTGAGACGGAGTCTCGCTCTGTCACCCAAGCTGGAGTGCAGTGGCGTGATCTCGGCTCACTGCAACCTCCGCCTACCAGGTTCAAGCGATTCTCCGCCTCAGCCTCCTGGGTAGCTGGGATTGCAGGCGCATGCTACCATGCCCTGCTAATTTTTTTCTCAAGTGATCCACCTGCTTCAGCCTCCCAAAGTGCTGGGATTACAGGTATGAGGCACCACGCCCGGCTCCAATGTATTCTTTAGTTGCCTGTTCCATCCATGTATCTAATATCTGTATTTCCTTGATCAAGTTTCATTTGTCTTGTCTTTCCCTGTGTAGTTTTAAATTTAATGTCAAGTTGTCAAATAATGGAAATAATTCTGAGTAACTGGGGAGCTAACAAGTTGGGTTTCTTGCCTTTTAGTCTCTTCCAGTTGCGCCTCTTCTCTTTGGTGGTCTTCTTAAGCAACAGACTCTTCCACAAGACAGTCTACCTGCAGTCAGCCCTGAGCAGCTCCACTTCTGCAGAGAAGTTTCCTTCACCACATCCGTCACCTGCCAAACTCAAGGCTGCTGCAGGTCACTGAGTTGCCTGCCATCCAAAGGGGATGGGCGGGATTGGAAGAAGGCTGTGGCAGCTCTTTTCCCTGTTCACCTCCCCCTGCCAGGGAAGGCAGGACCCACTCTGCCAAGGGCCCTCTGCGTATTCCCTTCTCTCTGAGGAATTGAAATTTTTGTCTCTGGTGCACGTAAGGCAGAATGTTCCCTGACACCAGTGTGTGGATTTTTAACATCACCGTGAGTCTAAAAGGACCACAGGTTTTTCTGCAGCTATTTTCTAGCATTTGCCAGTCCCTGTGCCTGGAATGATTGGAATACTTTGTTTTTCTCCTTGTGCCATTTACCCTTCCACCTTTCCATCCTGCCTTCTATCACCCTTGGATGAATGGATTTTGTAATTCTAGCTGTTGTATTTTGTGGATTTGTTATTTTTGTTGTTTTTCTGTGAAACACATACATTGGATATGGGAGGTAAAGGAGTGTCCCAGTTGCTCCTGGTCACTCCCTTTATAGCCATTACTGTCTTGTTTCTTGTAACTCAGGTTAGGTTTTGGTCTCTCTTGCTCCACTGCAAAAAAAAAAAAAAAAAAAAAAAAAAAAAGGCCTGAAGAGATGAGATAGGAGGAAAGACCTCACAGCCAGATCTGCTGGGTTTTGAGGAGTGATTTTCTTTCTTCCCCTTGAAGGGGAAAAAGCTATTTTCACTGGTACATTTAAAGTCCCCCAACTATGGGGAGGTACCAATTCTGGACAAGTGCCACTGCAACAACACTAAACCTGAACTTTTCAACTCCGTTGGGGGTGGGAGGCGGCGGGCAGAAATTTACTGTTGGCCACTGCCAGGTCTGTTTCATATTTCAAAGGAATATTGGATGCTGCAAATAGGAACTGAAGGGGTTAATGTATTAAACCTGTGATTGGTTGTTTTCCTGTCATTTTGAGAGACGTGGGGGGCAGATGTCAAAATACTTGTACAATTTTAAAATGTCACAATTAAACGTGAGCTGGTTTCCCACAAAGTTGTCTGATGGTTGAATTTGCAAATCATGATCTCGAGAAACGTATTCATGGAATATAAGACTTTGTCTTGGATAATTTAGTTATAGTTTTGAGAAATTAGCCCTGAGAAAGCCTGGATTATATGACTTAATCACATTTATATTTGGTAGAAGACTCAGATTATCACCTGTTCTAAAGTCTATATGTATATTGCTACTGTGTATTCATGAAGGGAGAAAGACCCTCCTAGATAGTGGTGTACTGAGTAATAATCGAGGGAAGCCATTAAACATCTGGTTGAGACCTTTACTGTGTGCAAGACAAAATATGGAATTAAAAATTGTTGCTGGGGCCAGGCATGGTAACTGATGGCTGGGATTCCAGCACTTTGGCAGCGGCCAAGGCAGGAGGATCACTTGAGTCCAGGAGTTCGAGACCAATCTGGGCAACATAGTAAAACCCCGTCTCTATTAAATATAAAAGAGGTTAGGCTGGGCATGGTGGCTCATGCCTGTAATCCCAGCACTTTGGGAGGCTGAGGCGGGTGGATCACCTGAGGTTAGGAGTTCAAGACGAGCCTGGCCAGCACGGTGAAATCTCATCTCTACTAAAAATACAAAAAATTAGCCGGGCGTGGTGACACACACCTGTAATCCCAGCGGCTCAGAAGGCTGAGGCAGGAGAATCGCTTGAACCCAGGAGGCAGAGGTTGCAGTGAACTGAGATCATGCCATTGCACTCTAGCCTGGGCAAGAAGAGCAAAACTCCATTTCAAAAAAAAAAGGTCAAAAAAAAAATTGTTGCTGGGAGTTGTAAACCAAGTTTGAAGGTTTATGCAGTTGATGGAGGGTTTTTAAGTGGTGGGCATCTTTGAAGTGAACACTTTCCAGCTTGGGCAGAAAAAAATTGTAAAAGACATGGTTTAAAGTAAGGTTTACTTCCAACATTCTCCTATGACATCTCTGGTCATTTAACAATAGTATTGCAGACAACTACTTCCAGATTGCTATGGGTGTGGTTTGTAGAAGACTTCAGTATTATTTCATCAGCTTGTAAGTGATAAGTGATTGTCTTATTTAAGCTTAGTTCCTTAAAACTAAGTTTTAAAAGTAGGCTTAGTTATTTAAGCAGTCACATCTTTGCTACCTGAAATTTATATTTGTACCATTTAGAAGCATCTCATAAACTATTGGAATAAAAAAAAAAAAGGAACATCTCAGTTTGGTTTAAAAGGGTGAAGGAGGCTGGGCATGGTGGCTCACGCATGTAATCCCAGCACTTTGGGAGGCTCGAGGCGGGTGGATCATGAGGTCAGGAATCCAAGACCAGCCTGGCCAACATGGTGAAATCCTGTCTCTACTAAAAATACAAAAATTAGCTGGGCATGGTGGCGTATGCCTCTAGTCCCAGCTACTTGGGAGGCTGAGGCAGGAGAATCACTTCAACCTGGGAGGTGGAGGTTGCAGTAAGCCAAGACCGCACCACTGCACACCAGCCTGGGTGACAGAGTGAGACTCTGTTTTGGGGGGGAGAAAAGGGTGAGGGACGTTGAGTGGATGAAGGTATATGATTTTTATCCCCAGCACTGTGCCTGGCTGAAGAAAATGTGTAAAGGTTTAAATGACTGGAAGTGAGGAATCTCGAGTTTTATTAGCATAGTTGAGCAGCCAAGCCTTTTGTATAAAGGCTAGATTAGGCATATCTGTGATAAGAGAAATGTGACAATCTCAAATGAGTTATATACACAAAGCAGTGTAAATTTTTCTTGCCTTTCACGAGGGTATTGTCACTGAGAGCAGTGATTAGGAAATGGGTCAAAAAGAGACTAGACTATTTTTGCCAAGTTCAGAATACCTGTTTGAGGCAGACTAATAATTAGTAACCAAAAACAAGGGAGCTCACAAAACTAAAAGTGAAAATTTGGTTGAGTTTTAATCACAAAACCAGTAGGATCTGAGGAACTGTTCCCAGAAGCACTTTTCAAGGGATAGACATCACAGCTTGGGCAGGTATATGTAATAGAAAACACAACTCTTTTGATTCTATCTATAGAGCTGAGTTGTCTGTTATAGCAACTCTCAAAATTAGAAAGTAGATGCTTTAGATCTAAGTACATTAAGTCTGCTAGAAACTTAAATGACACATTCATGTACTGATGTGTTAACTGCTCTGCACTTAATAAAAGGATAGCATCTATGAGAGAAAAGGCAACTATAGTTGTCCATTCACTGTCCTCATTTTCCACCCACAAATATTACTTTATTTTCTGATTATAGCAGTAGTACGTTCATTCTGCTCCTTTATGTGTGTTTACCTCCATCATTGATATTGCTCTGGTGAAGGTTATCTGTTCATCAGTAGTGGGGTGGAATAGATAGTTTAGCAGTCATCTCACCTTTTATTAACATATTCTGGGCTGGGTGCAAGTGGTTCACGCCTGTAATCCCAGCACTTTGGGAGGCCGAGGCGGGTGGATCATGGGGTCAGGAGATCGAGGCCATCCTGGCTAACATGGTGAAACCCCGTCTCTACTAAAAATAAAAAAAATTAGCCGGGCAAGGTGGCATGTGCCTGTGGTCCCAGCTACTCAGGAGTCTGAGGCAGGAGAATTGCTTGAAACTGCGAGGCAGAGGTTGCAGTGAGCCGAGATCACACCACTGCACTCCAGCCTGGGCGACAGGGTGATCTCAAAATAAAAAAAACAAAACGATATTCTGCCTAAGTTGCATAACCTACAGCAGTTAAAAGGAAGCTGACTTTAGATCAGCGTAATTTACACCTTTGTAACAACGAGAGCCATACACCAGTACAAATTTTGGATGGACCTAAAATGAGTCTGCAGAACCACTGAAGGATCAAGTGAGGGAATTATGATTTAATCATGTAACAAGCATTTGAGCACCTTCTCTGTCAGGTACTAAGCAAGGGACTGGGGACTCAAGGTTGAACCAGAAAGATATGAATACTGCCTTCTAGGACCTGACGGTCCAGTGAGAGAGACTGACAAGCAAATGACTATGCAAAAATTTCAAGAATTACATGATCAGCTATTTTTCCATAGGTCTCAAAGCTGGATCAAACACTGGAATTCAGGGAATCTTTGAGTAAGATGAGCAATTAGGCCATATGTTCAGCCTGTCCTTGTACTCATTCTGATTTCAAATTTAGATATTCTGTAGTGCTTTGAGACCTAGAGAAAAAAAATAATGACCATTTAATCATTTAGGTAAGTTCCTCTAATCATTCCTCTTCACGAGGAATCAACATCGGAATCAGCTCAGCAGCTTTTCCAACACACAAATAACAACACCTGGCTCTGGAGGAAATTTAAGTAATTGTGGAAACAAAAGGTGATTTAAAAAATTATAATAACTATTTTCCCAGGGATTTCAGAAGCTACTGCATCCATAACGTAAGAACAGATTTGGCTGGGCGCGGTGGCTCACGCCTGTAATCCCAGCCCTTTGGGAGGCCGAGGTGGGCAGATCACGAGGTCAGGAGATCGAGACCATCCTGGCTAACATGGTGAAACCCCATCTCTACTAAAAATACAAATAATTAGCCGGGTGTGGTGGCGGGCACCTGTAGTCCCAGGTACTTGGGAGGCTGAGGCAGGAGAATGGCGTGAACCCGGGAGGTGGAGCTTGCAGTGAGCCGAGATTCTGCCACTGGACTCCAGCCTGGGCAACAGAGTGAGACTCCATCTCAAAAAAAAAAAAAAGAACAGATTATTGTAAAAGAACAGAATAGGAAAGCTCTTGGAAATTAAAGCAGTTATGGAAATTTTTAAAAATGAGATGGCTTATAAAAGTGACACTGGCCAGGTGTGGTGGCTCAAGCCTGTAGTCCCAGCACTTTGGGAGGCTGAGGTGGGCAGATCACAAGGTCAGGAGACCAAGACCATCCTGTCTAACACGGTGAAACCCTGTCTCTACAAAAAGTACAAAAAATTAGCTGGGCGTGGTGGCACAAGCCTGTAGTCCCAGCTACTCGGGAGGCTGAGGCAGAAGAGTCGCTTGAACCCAGGAGGCAGAGGTTGCAGTGAGCCGAGATCACACCACTGCACTCCAGCCTGGGCGACAGAGAGAGACTCCGTCCCCGCCCCCCACCAAATAAAAAGTGGCACTGGCCGGGTGTGGTGGCTCATGCCTGTAATCCCAGCACTTTGGGAGGCCGAGGTGGGTGGACTGCTTGAACTCAGGAGTTTGAGACCAGCCTGGGCAACATGGTGAAACCCTGTCTCTACAAAAAAATACAAAAATTAGCCATGGTGGCTCCCGCCTGTGTTTTCCGCTACTCGAGGGCTGAGGCAGGAGGATCCTTTGAGCCCAGGAGGTTGAGGCTGCAGTGAGCTGAGATTGTACCACTGCACTCCAGCCTGGGTGACAGAATGAGACCCTGTCTCAAGGAAAAAAAAAAAAAAGTGACACTGAAGAGGCTAAATTAGTGAACTGCAAGATAATATTGAGGAAATCTTCCAGAACATATAGCAAAAAGATCAAGAAAAAGTTAAGAATGGTAGAGGTATCCAAGAACCAGAAGATAAAACATTTGTCCAACAGCAACTTCAGAAAATGAGAATAGAAAAATGGAGATGAATAAAATCAAAGAACACTTCCTGAACTGATGATACAAATTGTAGTTTTCAGACTGAAACGGCCTGCCAAATGTAAAGCAGAAAAAAATGAAAGAAGACGAAACACATAGATGAAATCTCTAAGGAAAGACAATTTATCAGAGAGGGAAATAGATTACCCATAAAAGAATGTGACTCAGATTGGCATCGGGTTTCTTAAGGCACAGTGGCTCACAAGACAATATAGTCACAACGCCTTGAAAGTGTGCTTTTATGTGTCTGTGTGCATACGGGGTGGGGTGGGTAGGTCCCAATTTTGTTTCTAAAATTCTAAACCCAGCCATGCTATTAAGGACAAAATACAGATATTTTCTAACACGCAAAAGCAATGTTTGCTTCCATTCAGCTTTTCTAAAACACTTAAAAAAAATTCATCAAAAGTGAAAAATAAATCTCAGAAATAGCAAGATGGCTTATCAGATGATAATCTATGAAAAAAAAAAGAACTATGTCTTATTAAGGCAAAACACCCAACCAAATAACATGAAACAGTGGAATCCAGAAGTGCATTCAGGGGAAATCCCAGTAATAGAACTTTGCACACACTAGAAACGTGGTTTCTGGAGAGAACCGCTTCGAGAACACAGATACTATTACTCTGGTTGCTACAGATGAGATGAAGGCATGAGTTTCATTTGATCAATGATATACAAGAAAGGTAAACTGATACTTTAAGAAAAATCAAAAGCTCTACAAAAAAGTTCTAACTTCTACATCAAAACATTCCTTTTAAGCAACTGATGAAATAGTAAAAGCATTGCTTTCTGAAACAACCAATTCAAAACTTTTGGACTTATAAATCAGGAGGGAGGAGGATTAACTGATACACTATAATTCATGTATAAACTGTAGGTTTATTTTATTTTATTTTGAGACGAAGTTTCACTCTTGTTGCCTAGGCCGGAGTGCAATGGCACAATCTCGGCTCACCTAGACCTGCGCCTCCCAGGTTCAAGAGATTCGCCTGCCTCAGCCTCCCGAGTAGCTGGAATCACAGGAATGCGCCACCACACCCAGCTAATTTTGTATTTTGAGTAGAGACGGGGTTTCTCCATGTTGGTCAGGCTGGTCTTGAACTCCCGATCTCAGGTGATCTGCCAGCCTTGGCGCCCCAAAGTGCTGGGATTACAGGCATGAGCCACGGTGCCCGGCCTATTTATTATTTTATTTAGAGATAGAGTCTTTCTTGCTCTGTTGCCCAGGCTGGAGTGAAGTGGCATGATCACAGCTCATTGCCGCCTAACTTCTGGGCTCAAGCAATCCTCCTGCCTCAGCCTCCTCAGTAGTTGGGATTACAGGCCAGCACGACCATGTCCAGCTAATTTTTAAAAATTATTTTTGTAGACACTGCATCTCATCATGTTGCCCAGGCTGACCCCCGGCCTCAAGCCATCCTCTCGCCTCAACCTCCCAAAGTGCTCGGATTACAATCTTGAGCCACGAGGCCTGGACCTCAAGGTTTGTTTATAATAATTATAAAGATTTTCCTGAGTTTGTTTTCCTTTGATTTTATTCACAAATAAGCCTTTCCTCATGGACTGGTATCAAAGACTCATCCTAAAAATAGGATTAGATTTTCAAACTTTGTTCTTTTTTTTTTTTTGAGACAGAGTCTCGCTCTGTTGCCCAGGCTGGAGTGTGATGGCGCGATCTCAGCTCACTGCAACCTCCGCCTCCCGGGTTCAAGCGGTTCTCCTGCCTCAGCCTCCCGAGTAGCTGGGATTACAGGCGCACGCCACCAGGCCCGGCTGATTTTTGTATATTTAGTAGAGACAGGGTTTCGCCATGTTGGTCAGGCTGGTCTCGAAATCCTGACCTCGTGATCCGCCCGCCTCGGCCTCCCAAAATGCTGGGATTACAGGCGTGAGCCACCACACCCGGCCCCAAACTTTATTCTTTAATAGTACATTTTGACGTGAAAAGGTTTACTTAATTTCATCACTTGGAAGCTTAAATGTATTCTCTTTAAGAAACATGTTTAATACTTTTTTTTTTTTTTGGTGGCGGAGTCTTGCTCTGTTGTCCAGGCTGGAGTGCAATGGCACGATCTCAGCTCACTGCAACCTCTGCCTCCTGGGTTGAAGCAATTCTCCTGCCTCAGCCTCCTGAGTAGCTGAGATTACAGGAGCCCACCATCTCGCCTGGCCTTTGAAAAAAATTAATAAAAAATCTAACATCTTAATATTCTTTTACTTTTTTTGAGACGGAGTTTCGCTCTTGCTGCCCAGACTTAAGTGCAATGGCACGATCTTGGCTCACTGCAACCTCTGCCTCCTGGGTTCAAGCGATTCTCCTGCCTCAGCCTCCCAAGTAGCTGGGATTACAGGATCCTGACACCAAGCCCAGCTAATTTTTGTATTTTTAGTAGAGATGGGGTTTCACCGTGTTGGTGAGGCTGTTCTCGAACTCCTGACCTCAGGTGATCCACCCGTCTCAGCCTCCCAAAGTACTGGGATTACAGGCGTGAGCCACCACGACCGGCGTTAATATTCTTAGGGTAGTACTTAAAAAAAAAACAAAACAAAAAAACACAGTCTTTCTAATTTTAATGCCCACCCCCCATCCGCTTTTTTTTTTTTTTTTAAAGAGAAAAAACTTTTTTTTTTAGACGGAGTCTACCTCTGTCGCCAGGCTTTAGCGCAGTGGCGCGATCTCGGCTCACTGCAACCTCCGACTCCCTGGTTCAAGTGATTCTGTGTCAGCCTCCCGAGTAGCTGGGACTACAGGCGCGCGCCACCAAGCCCAGCTAATTTTTGTATTTTTAGTAGAGATGGGGTTTCACCATGTTGGCCAGGATGGTCTCCATCTCCTGACCTCGTGATCCGCCCGCCTTGGCCTCCCAAAGTGCTGGGATTACAGGCGTGAGCCACCGCGCCCCACCGAAACTCCTATTTTGAAGAAGCATTTACTTCAAGTTCTGTAATTCCTTCAGGCTCAGCTTCAGTTTCCTTTTGTTAAAGTAAAATTACATCGAACACTTACTATTAAAAACAAAACAAAACAAAAAGCAGATCTATTGAATCACAACGTCCTGGGGCGAGCCTGGTCATGTGAATTTTTAAAAAAATACATGTGATTCTGAAGCACTTATTTAAATAATGACCTTTCAATAAGTGGTGGGTTCCGTTCATGGGAGAATAGGAAGCTGCGTGAGTGGCAGAGGCAACAAGTTCGAAGAGCTGCGGGACGTTCCCACTCTCTCTGGTGTAGCCTTGGCTCACCGAGGCGCGCAGGGAGTGGAAGTGCCTGAGGATAAAGGTGTATATGTGCGAGTCTGAGATGATGGAATTGCTGCTGAAACTTCGTCCCCTTCTCTGCCCTCGGCAAACTTATTGGGGGTCGGGGAGCGCGTGGGGTGCGAGAGAAGAGAGGCAAGTTAGGATAGGGAGAGCGGCTCTCTGGCGGGTATCTTAACAAAGGGCTGAACTGACTAAGCATGGCCGGGCTGCCTCCCGGTCTCCCGAGGAAGCCCGCTTGCTGCTAGGGAGGGCTGTGCCTCCGCGGCGGTGGCTGTCTCAGCCGGCAGTAGAGACGCTTCCAGCTTAGCCCCGACAACCCCTTTAGGCCTAGGCACGCTCTTTCACAAAGCCAGGGGCTGTGAACTCTGTCAAGGTTCCCAGGTCCATCGCAGTCACCAGAGAACAGTAAAAGCTCGAGTCAACTATGAGGCACATCCTGCAAAAGAACTGTCTGGACCAGAGTAAGCGTTTGAGTTTTAATTGAGAATAAACAGGTAGAAAATGCTTCCCTCCTCTCCTTTCACCTTGTATTAGGTAACAATTTCTGCCTTAAAAAAGACGGAGACGAGCGGCTCCGCATTTCGAATTACTGGGACTTGGAGCAACAGCCTATTGCAGCGTAGTTTCCGCTTCTTGTCACATGACGGGAGCCAGCGAGCCACGCCTTTCCACCGCGACTCCCCGTGGGTCCGCAAACCGACACGTCACTCCTCGGCCCTCAACCAAACTGCTTGGGGCGCGTTCTTTCCGCGCTCTTGACTCCTACGCGCCGGCCTATGACAGCTCGGCGGGAGCATACAGACCCGCCTCTAGACTGCTAAGTGATAGCTGTAATGACCAATTAACAACTGGAATCGCAGCCCGGTTTGCGCCTCCGGATTTGACAAACAATTCCGGGATCCTATCGCTCTCCCGAAGCGTCCTATTGGCCTGGAGCCAGCCAACGGGGGAGCGGTCCGGGAGGCTGACCCGGCTGCTGCCAGGGTTGGGTGCGCCGCTGAACGGATGGCTGAGGGAGCCCCGCGGATCGTTTAGGAAAGCCGGCCAGGTGAGAAGGCCGTAGAACGTAACTTGAAAATCAGCGGCAGGTACAGTCCATGGCGTTGATGGGGCTGAACGAAGTGCAGGAGGCAAAACTCTAAATGGGGTTGGAGAGCAGAGCTTAGGGCCTTGCAGAGGAGAGGGCGTGGGGCGTGGTGTGGGGGCTTCCTGGATGGAAGGATGTGAAGGTCTGGGGAGGGAGGGTAAGGTGGGTCTTGAGGACAGAGCGTGGGAAAGACTGGGTCCTGGGACTAGTTATGGAGGGGAAGTCGCGTAGGATGCTGGGGTGATGAGTGTCCCGCGCTGAGGGGTATCAGAGATGGTCAGTTCTTTGAGAGTAGGAAGAAGAGGGAGGTGGGACCCGCTGGAGAGACCAGAAGGGAGAAGAGAGTAAAAGGTTGTGAGAGGGTGTGGAAACGTGTGTAGGAAAACGGGGCTGGGGAAATTGCAGTCTGGGAAACTAGAGGTAGGGTGGCAGGAGATGCCACAGTTTGCAGGGCACAGTTGAGGAGAGCAGATTGGTAAGTGTTTTAAGAAAGGTGTCTTTGCTCTTATTTGCTTGGCGGTGTGCGAAAGTGACCAAAGAGCACGAGATGAAATCTCCCTTACGGCCCTGCCCTAAATGACTAGCTCGTTTACTCAGTTTTCAGGTAGAGATCCTAGCAGTCTCATTTTGGTGTGTGGCTTATATCAACGCAGTGGTGTTAAGTTTGTTCCTATTTCAGGCATTCCAGAAAACAGCTGCAAACCCTGAGAGATACGGCTGGATTGTTGACCTCCTGGAGTAGTTAGGCCTTTATTTTTAGTTGCAAAATAAGGTTTCCCTTTGGGACTATACTTAAACACATTTCTAAAACTGCTCTTCTGGAGCAGTTAATTATGGAAAACATGCTTGACTTCTCAGTGTTGGGGCTAGCATTCTATATGCCTTCCACCTAGTCCAGTGTTGTTGCTGTTGTTGTTTTTCTCCTTTATTCCAATAATAGTGGGAGAAAAGATTCACGGAGGAGGACAGACAAAGGTCTGTTAAGAGATACACAAGTACAACTAGACAGGAATAATTTCTTGTGTTCTATAGGATAACTATTATTAGGAGTATAATTAACAAAAATACACAATTTATTGTATATTTTCAGATAGCTAGAAGAGTGGATTTTGAATATTCCTAAGACAAAAAAATAGGTCGGGCACAGTGGCTGATGCCTGTAATCCCAGCACTTTGGGAGGCCGAGGCAGGTGGATCACGAGGTCACGAGATCAAGACCAGCCTGACCAACATGGTGAAACCCCGTCTCTACTAAAAACAGAAAAATTAGCAGGGCGTGGTGGCACGCGCCTGTAATCCCAGCTACTCGGGAGGCTGAGGCAGGAGAATTGCTTGAACCTGGGAAGCGGAGGTTGCACTGAGCCGAGATCGTGCCACTTCACTCCAGCCTGGTGAAGGAGCGAGACTCCGTCTCAAAAAATAAATAAATAAATAAATAAATAAATAAATAAGGTGAAGAATCTACTAATTATCCTGACTTGATCATTACACATTATATACATGTACCAAAGTGTCACACTGTACTCCATAAATATGTACAATTATATGTCAGTCAATAAGAATAAAAGCAAAACGTCTTGAACGATGTTACATATCCTTTGTTATAGTCGTTATAACTTAGCCTTTGATCACCTTGTAATTTTAGAAAGTAGGGCCAGGCGTGGTAGCTCATGCCTGTAATCCCAGCACTTTGGGAGGCTGAGGTGGACAGATCATGAGGTCAAGAGATCCAGAACACCCTGGCCAACATGGTAAAACCCCGTCTCTACTAAAAATACAAAAATTAGCTGGATGTGGTGGCGCACACCTGTAGTCCCAGCTTCTCAGGAGGCTGAGGCAGGAGAATCGCTTGAACCCAGGAGGTGGAGGTTGCAGTGAGCCGAGATGCCACCACTGCACTCTAGCCTGGCGACAGAGTGAGACTGCGTCTCAAAAAAAAAAAAAAAAGAGAGTAGTACTGTCTTATACAAGAATAACTAACCTATGGTAGATTAATGCTATATTGCTATATAAATAATTCATATCTGTCATGTGATTTCCATTTTGAACTGCCTACAGATAGTGTCCCTCAACATTTTAATCTACTTTTTTTAATCCCCTGACTCTTCTGCTTCAGTAGGAAAAATTCGTTTTCTTTCCCTCTAGATGATCATCTGATGCCATCAGACTGTCTCTGTGTAATTTAATCAGTCTCTTAAATCAGCATTGTCAGTTACAGAGATGCCTTGAGAAAGATGATTGGAAGCGGGTATAGATCTGAGCAGTCGTTACAGTCTGATATATGGGATTGAGAGCACAGTGGATCTGTGTTTGTGTACCTCCTCCTGTTCGTGAGTGCATGATTGTACCTGCATTAGTTATCAGTTATGCTCTTAGTTGACCCGACAGCCCCATTGGGATTTGGAAAAGAAAAAAGTTTATAGCCATTCAGTTGAAGTTTAAATTTAGGGCTCGAAATTGTGTTGATTCAGTCGTGACTTCTATTTTTCCTCTTAATGCCTTTCACTTTTTTTTTTTTTTCCTTTTTAAAGAGAGGAGGTCTGGCTCCGTTGTCCAGGCTGGAGTGCAGTGGTGTGATCCTAGCTCACTGCAGCCTCCAACTCCTGCCTCAGCCTCCTGAATAGCTGGGACTGCAGGTGCAGACCACAAGCCTGCATAATTTTATACAATTTTTTTTGTGGAGATGGGGTTTTGCTGTATTGCTCAGATTGGTCTTGAACTCCTGGCTTCAAGCGATCCTCCCTCCTTAGCCTCCGAAATTGCTGGGGCTTGCACTTCTGGTCTCATTGTTCCTGCCTTCCCCCCCACCCCCCATACAGTCCTGCCTTTTCCTGAGTGCTCTCTTTCTCCATTTTATTATTTTTCAGTATTTCCAATCTTTCCTGTTTATTTTTTATCTCTTCCTTGTGCTATACTATTGCTAATTGTGCTTATGTACTTGTTAGCTGTGAAGGAGTGGGAAATAGAATTATGGATGGTTTATTCTGACCACTCCATTTTAGTCTTGACACATAGACCTGACTTATGCCTACTTCCTTGCAAGTTGATCATACTTTAGGCCAGGCTTGGATATTAGTCTTAGCCTTGACCCTCCCTGGTGTTTTTGCTAGCTCTTATGTCCTTTATGATTCCCTCTCGTCATAAAATATGAAAATTAAGTAAATTGAAGGTGTTCAATATCTTGTGGTCTTGACTTTTTCATTTTAGCTGATCGTCGTGTGTTGCCACCCATTCATGTCAAGATGACTAAATTTGGATTTTTGCGATTGTCCTATGAGAAGCAGGACACACTTCTGAAGCTTCTCATTCTGTCAATGGCTGCTGTATTATGTGAGTGTGCATGTGAACCTCTCTTTGGGGATAGAAAGAAGAAAGTCTAGAAAAAAATTGAAAATCGCTATCTTAAAATGCCTTGTTCTTTTTAGCAGATTGTTATGTTTTTCCATTCCTCATCAGTATGATTTTATGAAGGCAAAATAAAAGGAATATAAAAGTCAGGGCTATGGGCCATGCGTGGTGGCTCATGCCTGTAATCCCAGCACTTTGGGAGACTGGGGCGGGTGGATCACTTGAGGCTGGGAGTTTGAGACCAGCCTGGCCAACATGATGAAACCCTGTCTCTATTAAAAATACAAAAACTAGTTGAGTGTGGTGGTGGATGCCTGTATTCCCAGCTACTTGGGAGGCTGAGGCACGAGAATCGCTCAAGCCTGGGAGGCAGAGGTTGCAGTAAACCGAGATTGCACCACTGCACTCTAGCCTGGGCAACAGAGCAAGACTCTGTCTCAAAAAAAAAAAAAAAGAGGGCTATGATCATCTTTGAAATAATGGGAAGCATGCTGTGCCAATTCTATTTTCTCACAGGGCTGAAAGTGATATTGGGGACCCTTGGATAACTGATTTTTGTAAAAGACAATTATCTTCAATTTAGGTGCCTCCTATAGTATTTTCGAAAGTCTCTTGAGAGTTTACTCTGTATTTTAGATTTTCTGGCGCTTCATGAGTCCTAGGTATAGTTTTGCTTGCCATACCTATTACTTTGCTCCAAGGTTAAGTTTAGTTATGTGTGTATGGTGGGGGAGTCAGCATATATAAAAGATGACCATGTAAGTTGAGTTTGGTATTAGTAGGTGAATGTAATGTTATAGGCTTTTATAGTTAACTGTGACCTATGAAAGTGGAAAATGCAGATGCCATTGTCAGGGGAAAGTAAACTTCTCTTGTTTCCTTTATGTGGGGAGAGATGGATAAAGACTTTATTCAGGGATTATTTTATATTTTCTGTGACCTCTCTACTGGATAATACTGTCTTCATTATAATACTATATCTGCTGTTCTTTCATGGCACATTACCAATAAAATATTAACTCTCTGGTTTTTGCAGCCTTCTCCACTCGTCTCTTTGCTGTCCTGAGATTTGAAAGTGTTATCCATGAGTTTGATCCGTGAGTACCTTTGCTTGATCTGGTATTATTTCCTTTGGGAGGCATTCAGGTTCATGGGTTTCAGATTCAAATTTCAGTCAGCTCTCAGTGATAGAGATGTGCTTTCAGTACATTTAACGGAAAAAAAAAAACCTTAAAGGCTTCCAAAGGAGATAATTATCTCCTTTTAAGACCCATGTGTTGGAGTCCAGGCACAGTGGCTCACACCTGTAATCCCAGCACTTTGGGAGGCCGAGGTGGAGGGATCACTTGAGCTCAGGAGTTCGAGACCAGCCTGGGCAACATGGTGAAACCCCATCTCTCAAAAAAAAAAAAAAAAAAAGTGTGTGTGTTGGAATTGACCAAGTCTCTGAAACTCAAAAAATGTGAGAAGCATTGCTAGTATGTCTGCCTATCACTTAAGATCTGGCTAGGCTAAGAGAATTCTGGCTGCTCAGTTTGGTAAAAGTTTGCAGATTGAAGGAAAGGGTCCTGGTGTGTATTCCAGGCTCAGAAGAGAATCACAAATGATGAACTTGAGATTCATGACATTTTGCTGTTTGTTTGTTTAGCAATTTATGTGATAGAAATTGGGCTTCTTAGTTAAATTCTAGGGCGATGAAAAAAACTCGAAGTTATCAGTTTGATTAGGAATTTTGTTCAATAGATGAAAAAGATATAGTGGAAGTCCTTAGTGGTATTAATAACTAGCAGTTACTTTGTTCCAAGTGCTAATTTGCAGATTATCTCTAAATCCTTTCAGCAACCCTTTAAGACGTAGGTACTATTATTCCCTTCTTAGAAATGAGGCGACTCCACTGGGCACAGTGGCTCACGCCTGTAATCCCAGCACTGTGGGAGGCCAAGGCGGGCGGATCACAAGGTCAGGAGTTCGAGATCAGCCTGGCCAACACAGTAAAACCCCATCTCTACTAAAAATACAAAAATTAGCTGGACATGGTGGCATGTGCCTGTAATCCCAGCTACTCTAGAGACTGAGGCAGGAGAATCGCTTGAACCCAGGAGGTGGAGGTTGCAGTGAGCCAAGATCGTGCCACTGTACTCCAGGCTGGGCTACAGAGTAAGGCTCCATCTCAAAAAAAAAAAAAAAAAAAAAAACAAAAAAAAACAAAAGAAAAGAAATGAGGAGACTCAGGCTGGGAGTGGTTATCTAAGGTTGCTTATTCAGTACATGGAGAAACCATGATTTGAATGTTGGTTTGTCTGACTCCAGAGACTGCAGTCACTGTGTTATATTGCCTAAAGTTAAGGCTTATAACGAATTTGGAGGGGCAAAATCATAGGTTCTTGAAATATTATTGATATCTTAAAAATAGTATATTCAGTCTTGTGGAGTATTGATTGAAAATGCCTGCCTCTATTTGCAAATTTATAATTTTGTTTTTGTGTAGATATTTGAAAGCATTTTGGAAGCATTACAAATATTCTGTTTGGGGCCTCCCAAATTCAGTTTATATTTTTTCTCATGAATGAGGAAACATGTCCTTTCGTTTTTTCTTTTTTTGTTTGAGATTGGGTCTGACTCTGTCACCCAAGCTGAAGTGCAGTGGTGTGATTACGGCTTACTGCAGCCTTGACTTGTGGGGCCCAAGTGATCCTCCCACCTCAGTTTCCCAAGTAGCTGGGACCACAGGCATGTGCCACCATACCTAGCTAATTTTTAAAAAATTTTTTGTAGAGATGGAGTCTCACTATGTTGCCCAGGCTGGTCTCAAACTCCTGGGCTCAAGCAATCCTCCCTCCTCAGCCTCCCCAAGTACTGGAATTACAGGCATGGGCCTCCATGCCCAGCCTCCTTTTGTTTCTTGATCCCAATCTGTTAGGCTTCTTTCTCAGACCCTCTGAATGAACAAATATTGATGTTAGATAATCAGGGAATGCAAGAGCATCTGCTTTGTCGTCAAGAGCTGCTAGGGAACATAAGGGACTTGGCACTTCCTTTTGCAGAGGAGGAAACTGATTCCCAGAGTGGTGAACGCAGTCCAGACCTATTCCTACTAACTTATACTTCCTCTGTCACTCTGCCTCTCTTACTGGTAGGTAAAGGACACAATTCTGACACATACTGATGTCTGCAACCCTCATCTCTTCTGTTTCTGACAGTCACCAAAATAACATCAGTGACAAACAGAAAGAGAGATTTCTGCCATCTGTTGCTTCTGTTTACTTCAGCTTTCAAAACTTGACTGACCAAGGAGGAAATAGGGTTAGAGAGGTGGGCAGAGAGGACGGTTAGTCATGATTATCCATAGTAATTAAACTGTCTCTAGTTTGAGACTCTTTTTGTTTATTTTTGTCTGTCTTCCTTTTTTTTGGAAACAGGGTCTTGCTGTGTCACCCAGGCTGAAGTTCAGTGGCTCAATTATGGCTTATGCAGCCTCAACTTCCTGGGCTCAAGTGATCCTCCCACCTCAGCCTACCGAGTAGCTGGGACTACAGGCACGCGCCACCACGCCTGGCTAATTTTTGTATTTTTTGTAGATTGGGTCTTGTCATGTTATACAGGCTGGTCTCAGACTTCTGTGCTCAAGCGATCCATCCACCTCTGCCTCCCAAAGTGCTGGGATAACAGGCATGGACTACTACGCCGGCCTCTTACTTATTTTTATTTATTATTATTATTAATTTTTTTTGAGATGGAGTTTCGCTCTTGTTGCCCAGGCTGGAGTGCAATGGCACACTCTGAGCTCACCACAACCTCTGCCTCCTGGGTTCAAGTGATTCTCCTGCCTCAGCCTCCCAAGTAGCTAGGATTACAGGCATGTGCCACCACGCGTGTCTAATTTTGTATTTTTAGTAAAGACGGGGTTTCTCCATGTTGGTCAGGCTGGTCTCGAACTCCTGACCTCAGGTGATCCACCCGCGTTGGCCTCCCAAAATGCTGAGATTACAGGAGTGAGCCACCACGCCTGGCCTTATTATTATTATTATTTATTTTATTTTTTGAGACAGGGTCTTGCTCTGTCACCAGGCTGGAGTGCAGTGTCATGATCAGGGCTCACTGAAGCTTCAACCTCCCTGGGCACAGGTGATCCTCTTATTTCAGCCTCCTGAGTAGCTGGGACTACAGGCGTGTGCCACTAAGTCCTGCTGATTTTTGTATTTTTTTTTTTTTTTAGAAACAGGGTCTCGCTATGTTGCCCAGGCTGATCTTGAATGCCTGAGCTCAAGTGATCCACCTGCCTTGGCCTACTAAAGTACTGGGATTACAGGTGTTAGCTACCTCATCCAGCCTTCTTTCTTTTTAAATAAGAAACTTAAGGACTTATATATTTTGGGCCTAAAGAACTATCTTTCCATTTATAGCTCTTAAGCATTTTATATCAAATATTTTTCATGTGGTCTACATATCTGTGTATCTTTCTATATTTTTTTGAGAAAGGGTCTTGCTCTGTTGCCCAGTCTGGAGCACAGTGTTGCGATCATGGCTCACTGTAGCCTTGACCTCCTGGGCTCAAGCAGTCATCCCACTTCAACCTCCTGAGTAGCTGGGAGTATAGGTGTGTGCCACCATGCCTGGCTAATTTTTAAAAAATGTTTTGTAGAGACGGAGTCTCACTGTGTTGCCCAGGCTGGTCTTGAACTGGGCTTAAGTGATCCTCTCGCCTCAGTCGTCCAAAGTGCTGGGCTTACAGGCATGAGCTGTCATGCCTGGCTGGAATCTATATTTTTATGCTACTATGTAGGTGACATAAGAAGCATTTTAGATAACCACATGAGTAGACCTTGTTAAAAGTTTAAACACTGATTAAGAAAGTTGTGTTATGAAGTAGGTTAAAATTTTTTCATCCTGCATATAATGGTATACCAACATCTTTAAAGATTCTCATCAGTGGAAATTATTCACGTGTCTTTGTGTGCGGTATAGATTTTTAAAAATATGTTCCTGTCACTTGAAAGCCAGAATCTGGCCAGGCATGGTGGCTCATGCCTGTAATCCGAGCACTTTGGGAGGCCAGGGCAGGTGGATCACCTGAGGTCAGGAGTTTGAGACCAGCCTGGCCAATATGGTGAAACCCTGCCTCTACTGAAAATACAAAAATTAGCTGGGCGTTGTGGCGAGCGCCTGTAATCCCAGTTACTTTCAGAAGGCTGAGGCAGGAGAATGGCTTGAACTCCGTAGGCAGAGGTTGCAGTGAGCCAAGATCGTGCCATTGTGCTCCAGCCTGGGCAACAAGAGCGAAACTCCGTCTCAAAAAAAAAAAAAAAAAAGCCAAAATCTATTGGTGCCCACATCTCAGTGGCTTTGTCTTCATGGTGCTTGAATTCTCTGACCGGTCCTAATGCTTACCACATGTCAGCTTGATGAAGTATCCCATTTGATTGCTTTGTTACAATGTTAGGCTCCAGTTTCTTTTTTTTTTTTTTTTTTTGCACACAAAACAATAAACATTCTCCAAAAGTACATACAAACAAAAAGATGCATATCAAACATATTAGGAAGGCTGCACATGGGAAGACCGGGAATAGAAATGGGGGGTGGGAATTAAAATAAATGAGAGAGGGACTTTGCATGGATCAATGATAACAACTCAATCCTCTATTTGACAAAGAAGAAGGAGAAGGAAGAGGAAGAAAAAGAAAGTGGGATAAAGGATCAGAAAGGGAGGAAAATAGAAAAAATTAGAGTATGACTCCAGGGTAGACCTGCCTTGCCGTCGCTTGGTTGGTTGGTTGGTCAGTTGTAATTTTTCACATGTTTCGCCATGTTGGCCAGGCTGGTCCCGAACTCCCAGCCTCAAGTGATCAACCCGCCTCGGCCTCCCAGAGTACTGGGACTACAGGAGTGAGCCACCATGCCCAGCCCCCACATTGCTTCTGGCCTCTGTGGTAGACCTCCCAGACGGGGCGGCCGGGCAGAGGCGCTCCCCACATCCCAGACGGGGCAGCCAGGCAGAGGTGCTCCTCACTTCCCAGACAGGGCGGCCGGACAGAGGCGCTCCTCACATCCCAGACGGGGCGGCCGGCAGAGGCGCTCCTCACTTCCCAGACGGGCGGCCGCGCAGAGGCGCTCCTCACTTCCCAGACGGGGCGGCCGCGCAGAGGCGCTCCTCACTTCCCAGACGGGGCGGCCGCGCAGAGGCGCTCCTCACTTCTTCCCAGACGGGGCGGCCGGGCAGAGGCCTCCTCACTTCTACCCAGACGGGGCGGCCGGGCAGAGACGCTCCTCACTTCCCGGATGGGGTGGCGGCTGGGCAGAGATGCTCCTCACTTCCGGATGGGGTGGTGGCCGGGCAGAGGGCTCCTCGCTTCCCGGACGGGGCGGCCGGGCAGAGGCGCTCCTCACATCCCAGACGATGGGTGGCCGGGCAGAGGCGCTCGTCACATCTCAGACATGGGTGGCCGGGCAGAGGCGCTCCTCACTTCCCAGAAGGGGCGGTCGGGCAGAGGGCTCCTCACATCCCAGAGGGGCGGCCGGGCAGAGGCGCTCCTCACTTCCCAGACGGGGCGGCCGCGCAGAGGAGCTCCTCACTTCCCAGACGGGGCGGCCGGGCAGAGGCGCTCCTCACTTCCCAGACGGGGCGGCCGGGCAGAGGCGCTCCTCACTTCCCAGAAGGGGCGGCCGGGCAGAGGCGCTCCTCACATCCCAGAAGGGGCGGCCGGGCAGAGGCGCTCCTCACTTCCCAGACGGGGCGGCCGGGCAGAGGCGCTCCTCACTTCCCAGACGGGGCGGCCGCGCAGCGGCGCTCCTCACTTCCCAGACGGGGTGTAGGCTCCAGTTTCATTTCCTTTTTATTTATTTTTTTTTCTGAGGCGGAGTCTTGCTCTGTTGCCCAGGCTGGAGTGCGGTGGCGATCTCGGCTCACTGTAACCTCCGCCTCCCAGCTTCTAGCCATTCTCCTGCCTCAGCCTCCTGAGTAGCTGGGATTACAGGCACGTGCCACCATGCCCAGCTAATTTTTGTATTTTTAGTAGAGACGGGATTTCACCATGTTCGTCAGGCTGGTCTCGAACTCCTGACCTTGTGATCCACCTGCCTCGGCCTCCCAAAGTGCTGGGATTACAGGCGTGAGCCACTGCACCCGGCTCATTTCCTTATGAGAGAAGCAGTGCTTTAGTTGAGACAAGCATGGAGATAGAAGTAAACAGACTTATGGTAGAGTAAAATGATTTTCATGGCATAATATTTGATGCTAAACTGATTTTTCATTGAGTAATGCTGAATTTCTCAATGGTGTATCCTGAGGAGCAAAATTCACCACAAATTTACAACAAAGTTTATTTCTTGCTATAGGTACTTTAATTATCGGACTACCAGGTTCCTGGCTGAAGAGGGGTTTTATAAATTCCATAACTGGTTTGATGACCGAGCCTGGTACCCTTTGGGACGAATCATTGGAGGAACAATTTACCCAGGTAAGGAGACCAGATGTGTTTTTTAAAAAAAAAACAAAAAAACCACAAATATTTGTATGCTAGAGAACCAGTTTCTTTTCTTTTTTTTTTTTTGAGACGGAGTCTCACTCTGTCACCCAGGCTGGAGTGCAGTGATGCAATCTCGGCTCACTGCAAGCTCTGCCTCCCGGGTTCACGCCATTCTCCTGCCTCAGCCCCCTGAGTAGCTGGGACTACAGGCGCCCGCCACCCCGCCCGGCTAATTTTTTGTATTTTTAGTAGAGACGGGGTTTCACCGTGGTCTCGATCTCCTGACCTCGTAATCCGCCCGCCTTGGCCTCCCAAAGTGCTGGGATTACAGGCTTGAGCCACCGCGCAGTTTCTTTTATTTCTAATAGCTTTGTCTTGTGACACTTGTAATTTCATCCTGATTACAGGTTCCTAAAAGTGCATCTTATATAAACAGGAGTACATTTGTAGTAGAGTGGAGATGGGTGGTTTTTATACATTCTAGACTTCTGATTGAATCCTTAGGAGAGAAATTTATAGGCTTACTGCAGTTGCTGTGTTAGTATTTCTGGTGATTTGTTAAGACTTTAACATAGTCACTTTATTGTATCTGGGATTTTCCCTTTCTTTTTCCCTTAAGTTCTGGTAAGACAACCTAATGGAGTTTCTTCTTCCTGTTACAGGTTTAATGATCACCTCTGCTGCAATCTACCATGTACTCCATTTTTTCCACATCACCATCGACATTCGGAATGTCTGTGTGTTCCTGGCCCCTCTCTTCTCCTCCTTCACTACCATCGTCACGTACCACCTTACCAAAGAGCTCAAGGTGAAGGATTTGGGGTGACAGGAGGCTTGGGAATGAATGTTATTGAGCCTCTCTAATAAATGCTGGAGGGTGGGGGACAGAGCCTTAGAAAGGAAGGGAGCCAGAGGGTAAAGACAGCTTTTACTGGGCCAGATTAATTGGGTTCATTCCAACCCCTTTCTGGAATATGTGTTTTTTTTATCATTAGCAACTGTTTGTCCTTATGAGAGTACAGTTGAAAGTGAAATGTAAATTGCTACATGAAGAAAAAAAACCATTTAAATGCAAAATGTGAGGTTTGGATTTTGAAGTCCTCACAATATAAGGGAGAGGAAAAAAACACAACATGAAACATTCCAGGGGAGAACAAAAAAAAAAAAAAAAAAAAAGGAACATTCCAAAATGGTTAGTTTTTCCTACCAGGAATGTACTCAGCAATCATTTGTTGATTTAAAAAAATTTTTTTTTTATTTTAAAATTCTTAAACCATTTGGCTTCCGTAGTAGACTCCATAACGCTGACTCTCTTTTTCCAGGTTTCAGCATTGCTGACCTTGGCTTCCTAGATGCTATTCTTAGTTTGTGCTGTGGTGTTAGAGAGATACCTGAGAGGTGATAAACTAGTAGGGGGTTTGGGAAGCCTGAATTTAGTTTGGAAAACTTTTTCATCCTTCTCCTTGCTGCCCTTTCCCAAATTTGACTCTTTCAACAGACAAGTCTTTACTTTTTTGGAATGTGGCTTATATCTGTTCCTTTCTCCTGAGCTCAAAGGGTGCCTGGTGATATTTAAGCTTTATTGCCTAAGCTCCTGGCATCTTCAGTTTAGGTAGATTATCACTTAGCTTTCTTGGCTTTTTAACTGAAATCATAATTTTCTTCCTTTGATTGTCCTTGCATGGCTTTTAGAGGTGTGACTGGTGTTCCAATGATATACAGATATTGTTAGGGTTAGAGACTTATGAGCTTGGGGAGATTGGTAGCCAAACAGCCCATTCTGGGACAGCATTGATGTTTGACATCTCACTTGATTTGTCTGTCCTCAGCATATGTGTTTTCAGTGTCAGGTTTGGTGTCATCATGGGGAATTGGTCATGAAGTTTTTAGCTTTCTTGTGCTGTGAGCATTTCTAGCATTTCTAACATCTCACATCTACCTTCGATATTGTTGGACTGTTTTCTGGGCCCCTTATAAAGAGAATGGACTAGTGGATCCTCTATTCTTTCTCAGCATTGTATTGGTGTTAAAGTCTTACTACCTTTTTTTCTTACAGGATGCAGGGGCTGGGCTTCTTGCTGCTGCCATGATTGCTGTAGTTCCTGGATATATCTCCCGATCTGTGGCTGGCTCCTATGATAATGAAGGTAAGACTTTTAAAATGCTGAAGAAGATCTTCTCGCCTCATTATCCAACAGAGCTTCACAAAGTGCAGTCTATGGTTTAGCAATAATAAAAATGGTAACTGGGTGAGAAGATTAGAAATGGGCAGGAACGGATCTTGGACAAGCTCATGTTCTCTTCCCATCATCCTTTCCAGAAAGGTAGTTGGTAACTTTTCTTACAAGTCTTTGGTTCATCTCTGCAGTCATAAAATAGTTAACTGTTGTTTTAACATTATAATCATTTGCTTTATTTTCCTACATAAAGGGAATAGATGTCCTTAAAATTTTAATGACTTATTGACTTATTTTCAATTCAACATACATTTGTTTAATGTTATTGGGAAAACATAGTATTAAGTGTTAGATAATGAATAAGATTACTTTGTGCATAATTATAAGAAATTAAAGAGATAGATAATGAATAAGGTTATATTGACCCATCATCTATTAAGGAAGATTAAAATGGACATATAAATATAACTCCAGTGACAGGAGATAGTACTATGTGCCATGATAAAAATTTGAACAGAGTACTTCAGGAATGTAGTGAAAGGAGAGATTTGGGGCTGTGCTTGGTGGCTCACGCCCTGTTATCCAGTACTTTCGGAGGCTGAGGTGGGTGGATCATTTGAGCTCAGGAGTTTGAGACCAGCCTGGGCAACCCTGTCACTATAAGAAATACAAAAATTAGCTGGGCATGGTAGTATGCGCCTGTAGTCCCAACTACTCTGGAGACTGAAGTAGGAGGATCACTTGAGCCTGGGAGGTTGAGGCTGTAGTGAGCTGTGATTGCCACTGCACTTCAGCCTAGTAATAGAGCAAGACCCTGTTTTTTTTGTTGTTGTTGTTGTTTTTATTTTTATTTTTTTAAGAAAAAAAAAAAAAAAAAAGCAGATTCGGGAATCAAGGAAGGCTTTCTGGAAGTGGCTGAGGGTCAACTAGGTCCTGAAGTTGGGACTTCATTAGGGAGATATCAAGGAAAGGGGCAATTGGGGCATGAGTATTATATGTTAAGACATAGAGGCAGGATGATGAATGATAGTATAAGATGTCTTTAGAACTATACTAGCAGGATGTTCAGTGCTTGGAAAGAATGATAATAATGGCCAATATTTACTTAATGTTTATTATATGCTAGGTACTCTTCTAAGTGCTTTACAGGCATTAATTATATTTGTTTTCAGAACACTTTTATGAAGTAGATATTCTTCTTACATGAAACTGAAACAAAAGGAAGTAAATAATTTGCCTAAAATTACACTATTACTTGGTAGTAGATCCAGGCAGTCTGTTCCAGAACAGTATTCTTAATGACTATACTAGCCTGGCCTCTTGTTGAATTTTTGGTGTGTCCTTTCTGCAGGGATTGCCATCTTTTGCATGCTACTCACCTACTACATGTGGATCAAGGCAGTAAAGACTGGTTCCATCTGTTGGGCAGCTAAGTGTGCCCTTGCTTATTTCTACATGGTAACTTTTTCTACATGTTTTTAATTTTTAAAGTTCTCTCAATACTGTATTTCCTATGGGTACTTATTGTTTTACCAACTTTCTTTTCTGGTAGGTTCCCCTAAATTTTTTTCTTTTCCAGTATATTTTTTCTGTTCATACTTACATATACATGTAGACTTCCTTAATTGCTTCTACTTGCTCACATATCCCTAAATCCTCTGTATGATCTTACAGTAGATTGCATTTAGATTAATTCTGAGGCTTGAGTCCCTCTCGTTATGTGATCATGACACCAGCAACCACAAGGGAGCAGGGGATTGAGTTACAGTGATGGGTTTGAACTTGATTTTATATTTTCTTTTTTAAAATTTATTTTATTTTGTGTGACCTGTACATGTAAGGACTTGATTTTCCTGGTTAAAAAAAAAAATCAGTTATTTGAACTCTTTAAGCCATTTGGCATAAATAAAGTTGTAGTTACTATAAGTGTTCTTTAAAAAGTCACAGGTAATATCCTACAATATAGTGGTGGTGGTCTGAGGAGGCATACTCAAAGGAACTGTTTTTTTCTATTCCATCATAGGTCTCGTCATGGGGAGGTTATGTGTTCCTGATCAACTTGATTCCTCTCCACGTCCTGGTGCTGATGCTCACAGGCCGTTTCTCCCACCGGATCTACGTGGCCTACTGTACTGTTTACTGCCTGGGCACTATACTTTCTATGCAGATCTCCTTTGTGGGTTTCCAGGTGAGCCCTTGACTGAGTAGGGTTTTCAGCTGCTACTTTTTCTATGCAGCCCCAACTAGACTGATTTATCTTAGATTCTGTTAAGAATAGCACGACTTATTCACAGCCTTTATATTGAACTACTTGTGTTAATTGAAGCAACAGAATTACTGGTCATTAAAGTTTGCATCCGGGAGTGTGCTAATATTTGCTCCGTGGAGTTTGAATTCCACGGCTCTTACTTTGGCTTTAAGTTTGTGGGAAGGGGAGGGATATTTAGTTGAGTTGAGTTCAGATGAGTGATCAAAGTTAAAATTTCCAGTCCTTTTAATGCAGATGACCCCATGTAGTAGCAGAGAATCCTAATCTTAATGGCATCTAATTGTAAGTGCTTCAGGAAGTAAAGCACAAACCTTTAACCACATTGCTCCACAGGGTTAACAGACAACTGTTAAATCAAAGAATAATGTGGTGTGTTTGATTTCTCTTGTGAAATTATCATGAAAGTGCAAACCTTATCTAGAGGTCAACAAGTATTTCTTTACTGATCACCTACTGCAGATTGTCCCCAACTTATGAAGTGTGACTTAGGATTTTTTGACTCTAGAATGGTGTGAAAGTGATCTGCATTGAGTAGAAACCGTACTTCCAGTTCTGTTTTTCACTTTCAGTACAGTAGTCAATAAATTACATGAGATTCTCAGCACTTTATTATAAAATAGGCTTTGTGTTAGATGATTTTGCCCAACTGTAGGCTAATGTTAAATGTTCTGAGCATGTTTAAGGTAGTCTACGCTAAGCTGTGATGTTCCATAGGCTAGGTGTATTAAATGCATTTTCTACTTAAGATATTTTCAACTTAAAATGGGTTTATGGGGATGTAACCCAATCATAAGTTGAAAAGCATTTGTATATGCAGTTTGCTAATCACTTGAACATGTTAAAAGAATAAAAATATGGTCATAGTCCTTAAGGCAGTTTTGGTCTTCTTGCAGGGAAAGAAATACATGCAGTTGTCTATATCCGATAGGCTACAGTTCTGGAAGTGTGGTTCTTGAATCATCATCACCAGCAGCAGCAGCTAGGAACTTGTTAGAAATAAATGCAAATTCTAGAGCCCCAACACAGACCTACTGAATCAGAAACTCTGGAGGTGGGGCTCAGCAATCTGTGTTTTAACACTCCTACCCCCTTGGTGATTATGATGCCCACTAGCATTTGAGAACCACCAATCTAAGGCAAAGAATGATTAAGTGCTAGAAGAGAACTAATGTTATATGGAACATAGAGAGGAGTGATTGATTTCAGTTTGGCAGATTAGGAAGAGATGATATTTGAGTTGGACCTTGAATGATGAGAATTTTAGTGGATGGGAATTTGGGGACAATTACAGTCTAGGCTAAGGAAATAACCTGAGCAAAAGCCAGAGATGTGATAATGATAGTGTATCTTATGCTTTAGGGGGCTGCAAATATTCTGTAGAAAATATGGCTGGTGAATTAAACCCTTCCCTAGATTGGCCCTGATGCCTTTGGGGCCTCAGAACTCATTTGACCATTTGGTTTGAACTAGATAAGAATAATGCAGGCCTGCACTGGACTTACTCATTTTTTTTCCTTAGTGTTAACATATATATCCTTTTACCTACAGCCTGTCCTTTCATCAGAGCACATGGCAGCCTTTGGGGTCTTTGGTCTCTGCCAGATCCATGCCTTTGTGGATTACCTGCGCAGCAAGTTGAATCCACAACAATTTGAAGTTCTTTTCCGGAGCGTCATCTCTCTGGTAGGCTTTGTCCTTCTCACCGTGGGAGCTCTCCTCATGCTGACAGGTAGGGAAGGCTCACAGCTTTTTTTCTTTTTTTTTTTTTTAAGATGGAGTTTCGCTGTTGTTGCCCAGGCTGGAGTGCAGTGGTGCGATCTCAGCTCAGCCTTTCAAGCGATTCTCCTGCCTCAGCCTCCTGAGTAGCTGGGATTACAGGCACCCGCCACCATGCCCGCCACCACGCCCGGCCAATTTTGTATTTTTAGTAGAGACGGTTTCTCCATGTTTGTCAGGCTGGTCTCAAACTCCTGACCTCAGGTGATCCACCTGCCTCAGCCTCCCAAATTGCTGGGATTACAGGTGTGAGCACTGCACCCGGTCAGGCTCAGAGCTTTTACTATTAAATGCAGATGGGTACAGACATAGAATAAACTCCAAAAGACAGGGTATTTTCTGAACACAAAAGATTATTTTTTTATTTCTTTTTTCATAGGAAGCATGTACAATCCCACAATTTTACATTCAATCCACTTTTCAGCCCAGTGTTTGGATTCAGCATAGCAGAAAATGTCTTGTTGGAGCTGCTCTTAATCACACCTGCTGAAAGGACTATATGTTACCTTGTGAATCTTTCTCCTTTTTCTTTCCTTTTTTTCTTTCCTATTGGTTGGGTGGGAGAAGTCATTATATTGCTTACCATATCCTCCAAGGTGGCACTCATCTAATCCCATGAAAACTAAATCATGGCTGTTTAGTTGGTTGGAAAGCCAAATTTTCCTTCTTTTTCCCTACTTTGATTTCTCAGAGATTAATTTGATTTTGCTCAAGTCTACCTATTGACTAATTCAGAGCAGGACTCGAGGATATAGTTGATATAATCTCTACAGTTGGCCTTGGTTTGACCAAATTTGGCCTAAAACCCTTTCAGGTAGCATTTCTGCCTCTATTCTTCTCTCCAAGTTTATATACAGCCTGGCTTTATTCTGCTGGCAGTGCTGACAAAAGTACTCTCAGGTTTGAAAGAAAGGAAGGAGTGAAACTCTTAAGTATTGGTGGCAATTAAGCAAAAACCTAATCCTTCTCTGTCACTGAGAATCTTATTAAAATGGGAAGTTGTGATTAATTTGGATCAGATGTTTGTTTGAAGAGTGTGTATGGAATATTTATTGCCTCTTTGCTGCTAGGAAAAATATCTCCCTGGACGGGGCGTTTCTACTCACTGCTGGATCCTTCTTATGCTAAGAACAACATCCCCATCATTGCTTCTGTGTCTGAGCATCAGCCCACAACCTGGTCCTCATACTATTTTGACCTGCAGCTCCTCGTCTTCATGTTTCCAGGTATGTGGCCTTGTGTTCTGAAATGGCCTTGTTTGTAAGAATCACGATTTGATTCCAAATTTGCAAGCTACCCTCATTCGTGTTTTGTTTTTCTTTGCCCGTTTATGTTGTGTAATACAGAGGACGGCTAAGCAAATTTTCTCATGTATGAAGCTGAGCAGAAGTCAGAAGTTCAACAGTTGTAGATATTGGCAAGTTCAGCCTCACAGTTTTCTGTTCATTTGTCATTTGTGTTATAAGTTAAAACTTAACCATAATTTTTACTCAGGTTTTGTTTTGTTTTGTTTGAGTACTTCTATCGTACTCCTTCCCCTTTACCCTTGTTTTTCCTCTTGGCAGTACTGAAATCCCATAATGAGTACTGCTGATTGTAAAGCCTCATCAATCTCTTATCTTCTGGCCAATCCAGATGTGTTTTAGAATTTACCAGTGTTAGTGGTCTTTTTCTCTTAAAAAATAACTTCTACCTTTTTTTTTTTTTTTTTGGAGATAGAGTCTTTCTCTGTTGCCTAGGCTGGAGGGCAGTGGTACGATCTCAGCTTACTGCAGCCTCTGCCTCCTGGGCTCAAGCCATCCTTCCACCTCACCCTCCTGAGTAGCTGGGACTACAGGTGCACGCCACCATGCCCGGGTAATTTTTTTTTTATTTTTTTTTGTAGAGATGGGGTTTTGCCATGTTGCCCAGGCTGGTCTTGAACTCATGGGCTCAAGCAGTCTGCTCACCTTGGCCTCTCATAGTGCTGGGATTACAGGCGTGAGCCACTGTGCCTGGCCAACTTTTACTTTTTTCCTATTGTGAAAGTAATTTGTGTATTGTAAAAAAAATATAAATAAATAGAAAAAGATGCTGGGCACAATGGCTCATGCCTATAATCCTAGCCAGTTAGGAGGCTGAGGTGAGAAAATCACTTAAGGTCAGGAATTTGAGATCAACCTGGGCAACATAGTGAGACCCACATCTAAAAAAACAAGAACAGGCCTGGAGTTGTAGCTCACATCAGTAATCCCAGCACTTTGGGAGGATGAGATGGGAGGATTGCTTGAGGCGAGGAGTTCAAGACCAGCCTGGGCAATATAGCGAGACCCCTGTCTCTACTTAAAAGAAAAAAAAAAACCATGATGTGCGCACACACCCATACCCCCACACACACACATACACACATATAAAATAAATAAAATTAGCTGGGCATGGTAGTGTGCACCTTCAGTCCCAGCTACTTGGAAGGCTGAGGTGGAAGGATTATTTGAGCCCAGGAGTTTGAGACCAGCCTCGGTTATACAGCAAGACCCCCATCTCAAAAAAGGTAAATATTAAAGAGCTCTCACTACCCATCTCTAGCCACTGTTAACATTTTGATGTATATTTATCAAATAAGAATGAGATCATAATTTTTTTCCCTGATTTTTTTCACTTCATAAAGAATCAAATTTCTCTGTTACTTAGTATTATTTTATAGAAATATTTAAAATATATCATTTACTAGTTTTTTTAAGTACAGAGATGTATCAAGATGTGTAAGAAGGCAAGTAGTCCATAATCTCATGCAGCAATATTTTAATATATTCCATTTTATAAATATACTATAATTAGCTCCTTGTTTTTGGACATTTGGGTTGTTTCTGATTCTTTTGCTACTTTAAAGTGTGCTGTAGTAAACATCTTTGCATGTTTCTATGATTGTTTTTTTAGGATAAATTCCTGGAAGTGGAATTGCTGGGTTAAATGTGTGGAATCATCCAGTGATATAATGAAGATGCCTTTACCTTGTAGGTTTCAACCTACAGGACTCAGCTGTTTATTTCTCCTTCCCTCTTTTGTAGTTGGCCTCTATTACTGCTTTAGCAACCTGTCTGATGCCCGGATTTTTATCATCATGTATGGTGTGACCAGCATGTACTTTTCAGCTGTAATGGTGAGGATGCCCTCAGTCTGGTAGACTTTTTCACTCTAACTCTGAGGTGCTTTTTTATCTGCCTGGCAGAATTCAGAAAGTACTGATGATTGTGCACATGCTTCCCTCTGAGCATTTGAGGGAATGAGTTGTAAGTTGTTGATCCTTTCCAGGAACGTATGGGACACTCATACATTCTGGTTGTGGGGTCCAACTTTCTTGGATTCATAACTTTGTATTATAGAAGCATTTTTGCACTTTGTTGGATAATATGACCCTGAGTGTCTTAAAACGGGAGATGATATTTTTTTTCTTGAAGGCGTGGGAGTATTACCCAGTGCTAGATCGTTAAAAGAGAGGAGGGATTTGATTTTTTTTGTTGTTTTTTGAGACAGAGTTTCACTCTTGTTGCCCAGGCTGGAGAGCAGTGGCTTGGTCTCGGCTCACCTCAACCTCTGCCTCCTGGGTTCAAGCAGTTCTCCTGCCTCAGCCTCCCGAGTAGCTGGGATTACTGGCATGCACCACCACACCCAGCTAATTTTGTATTTTTAGTAGAGATGGGGTTTCTCCATGTTCGTCAGGCTGATCTTGAACTCCCAACCTCAGGTGATCCACCTGCCTCGGCCTCCCAAAGTGCTGAGATTACAGGCATGAGCCACTGAGAATACACACATTCTCTTATATACTTTAAATCATCTCTAGATTGTACTACTAATAACTAATACTAGGTAAATGGTTGATAATACTGTATTGTTTAGGGAATGATGACAAGAAAAAAGAGAGGAGAGATTTTATATATTGTATTAAAATAGTGTTTCTCATACTTTTTTGGTCTCAAACCACAGTTAGGAAATATACTTTATATCATTCTTCAAGACGCACATATATATGTACATGCATATAATTGAAACAAAGTTTAAGAAATATATACTTCTACTGTAACTGTTTCAAGTATTTTCTCTTTCACTTTTTATGGAAGTCATGTTTGATGAAAACCCCTAAATTGATGTCTTGATCTACTAGTAGGCTGAAATCTGTAAATTGTGGAACACTGATTAGACTGATCATGCTTCCTGTCTCTGTTAGGTGCGTCTAATGCTAGTGTTGGCACCTGTTATGTGCATTCTCTCTGGCATTGGAGTCTCCCAGGTGCTGTCCACATACATGAAGAATTTGGACATAAGTCGTCCAGACAAGAAGAGCAAGAAGCAACAGGATTCTACCTACCCTATTAAGAATGAAGTGAGAAGCAATGTTAAGAGTAGACTTGGGAAACTCTGTGTGTGTGTGTATGTGTGTATGTGGGCAGCAGGGGGTGGGAGGAGTAAAGTAGAGCACTGTCCTAGGTGGTCAGAATTAACTCATATAGCCTCTGACTTATTTTGATCAATCTCATCTATATGAATGTGTCTAAGAAGTTGTCCTGTGTTGTGTGAATTTAGTCTGGTTAACTACACAATTAATTCTTTTTCCTTGTTTAGGTGGCAAGTGGGATGATACTGGTCATGGCTTTCTTTCTCATCACCTACACCTTTCATTCAACCTGGGTGACCAGCGAGGCCTACTCTTCTCCGTCCATTGTACTATCTGCCCGTGGTGGGGATGGCAGTAGGATCATATTTGATGACTTCCGAGAAGCATATTATTGGCTTCGTCACAATACTCCAGAGGTGAAGATTTGGGAGGAGTGGGAATTGTGGGTTAGGGGCAAAGGGGGAGACATTTGATGTTACAGTGAATCATACAGCTTTTAGATGGGTGGAAAGCTTGGTGAAATTGGAACTTTGCAACTCTAGTCTTGAATAAGCCTTAAAGGTGAACCTCCATTCAATTCAGGGATCTTTTATAGTTACTCTTACTAGTAATTATCTAGACTTTGCATGGACACTTTTATTGATATGATGATTTTTAACATGAGGTAGAACATCCCAGTTATAAAAGAAGAAAAAAGTTATAGATAAATAATACATGTTCACTTTAGAAAAATCAGAAAATTGAATAAAGAAGAAAGATATAAATCTTGTGTAAAGTGATCACCTTATGATAACTGCTTTTAACAATTTATACCTTTTGAGAATCTGAAATGATTTCCTTTACAATAACTATTAGGAATATCATTTCTGAGACAATTTGTTAGGAATAAAAACTTTTAAGAGTCTCTTAATTCTTGTCCATCATATCCTGTGATTTGAGTTTCCACGGCATCTTTATAATAAGTGATTTTTGCAATTCTGTTAAAAGGTTATTTAAGAAAATTGTCTAATGACACTAGGCTATTGATGTGGCTACATTGCACAGTCTCCCACACCTCCCACCCCATTATGTTTGTATAAAGTGACCTGGGATGAAGTGTTGGGAATGTTGGTTTGTTATTTGTGCTGAGATTTTATTGTATATAAATGGAAGACCAGGTGCCAGGATTTATTTTCTGGTTTGACATGCATTACTTTGTGAAGAAATTGATTAGTTAGCCAGGTGTCACTTCTGTCAGACCAAAGATGCCTTCTCTGTTGCATTTGATTTTTAGAGACAGTGAGAAGCTTGTTATTTCCATTTCCCATTCTACTTTCAGGATGCGAAGGTCATGTCCTGGTGGGATTATGGCTATCAGATTACAGCTATGGCAAATCGAACAATTTTAGTGGACAATAACACATGGAATAATACCCATATTTCTCGAGTAGGGCAGGTAAGATAAAAGGGATCTTGGAGTGTTTG
This sequence comes from Nomascus leucogenys, assembly GCF_006542625.1. Taxonomy (NCBI): domain Eukaryota; kingdom Metazoa; phylum Chordata; class Mammalia; order Primates; family Hylobatidae; genus Nomascus; species Nomascus leucogenys. The sequence continues at coordinate 9,439,797 of NC_044395.1, read as the reverse complement.
GTGTGCAAGGTATAGTGGGAAATGTGTCTGCATGAGGGGATCACATGACTTCGGATTTTGCTCTGAGAATTGCACATTTGTTTTTCCAGGCAATGGCGTCCACAGAGGAAAAAGCCTATGAGATCATGAGGGAGCTTGATGTCAGCTATGTGCTGGTCATTTTTGGAGGCCTCACTGGGTATTCCTCTGATGGTAATATACTTGATTCTGTTTCTAGCTGCAGGACATAGATTCTAAGAAAACTAGATGAATATCCTAGTTTTCTGTACTTTTACAAATATTTTACTAAGATATTTTTCTTTCATGGGAAGTTCCTAAGTATTTGCAACCTGAGGTTTGGGTATTTTGATTTTTTTCCTTTTGCAACAAGAGGACATAAATATAAACAATTCTTGTGTAGGTACAGCATGCTATATGATTGTCTAAGGCATAGAAGTAGTTCCACAACCAGTAATAAAACCAAGCTGAACATAAGGCTCGTGACAATGAACTTAAGAATTAGCATTTTTTTAGTAGTTTTGAGCCATATAATCATTGACCAGCTTAGAAATGTTTTATATGGCCTGACAGCATGTGAAAAAAGAGAACATTTTATATATATATAAAATATATATAAATAAAAGTATGTGTAAAGTGGAGGTTACCATGTGCCCTATGATTATTGGCACAAAGATTTTTAGAAGAAACATCCAAATATAGTTATCTGCCTTAAAAGTGAATGTAATGCCTGTTTATACTTTAAAAAGTTAAGTAGTTCACAGCCGGATGTGGTGGCTCACACCTGTAATCCCAGCACTTTGGGAGGCCGAGGCGGGCAGATCACTTGAGATCAGGAGTTCATGACCAGCCTGGGCAACATAGTGAAACCTTGTCTCTATAAAAATTAGCCAGGCGTGGTGGCACATGCCTGTAGTCTTAGCTACTCAGGAGGCTGAATCAGGAGAATCGCTTGAACTCAGGAGGGAGAGGTTGCAGTGGGCTGAGATTGCGCCATTGGACTCCAGTCTGGGCAGCAGAGTGAGGCTGTTTCAAAAAAAAAAGTTAAACAGTTCTGAAGGTTTATAATAAAAAGTGATAGTTCACTGCCCGAAAATCTAAGTCCCCTTAACATCAGTCCCCAGAAGCTATTATTCCTGCAGCTATTTCTTCTAGTACTTACGTGCATATTTCTAAATACTGTGTATACAGTTTCCCCTCCATATCCATGGGTTCTGCATCTGTGGGTTCAACCAACTACAAATGGAAAATATTTGTGAAAAAAAAAAATCATAATACAACAATAAAAATAATACAAATAAAAAATACAGTATAACAACTATTTACATGGCATCTACACTGTATTAGGTGTTATAGGTAATCTAGACATGATTTAAAGTATATGGACAGATGTGCATAGGTTATATACAAATACTATACCATTTTATATAAGGGACTTCAGCATTTGTGAATTTTTTTTTTTTTTTTTTTTTTTTGAGACGGAGTCTCGCTCTGTCGCCCAGGCTGGAGTGCAGTGGCGCAATCTCGGCTCACTGCAAGCTCCGCCTCCCGGGTTCACGCCATTCTCCTGCCTCAGCCTCTCCGAGTAGCTGGGACTACAGGCGCCCGCCACCACGCCCGGCTAATTTTTTGTATTTTTAGTAGAGACGAGGTTTCACTGTGGCCTCGATCTCCTGACCTCGTGATCCGCCTGCCTCGGCCTCCCAAAGTGCTGGGATTACAAGCGTGAGCCACCGCGCCCGGCGCATTTGTGAATTTTGATATTCTGGTGGGAGGGGATATGTAAGTTAGACTTTTTATTTTTTAAAGAAGATAATATGATAACCATTAAAAAACAATGCAGAGTCCGGGTGTGATGGCTCATGCCTGTAATCCCAGCACTTTGGGAAGACTCTTGAGGTCAGGAGTTTGAGACCAGCCTGCCCAACATGATAAAACCCCGTCTCTACTAAAAAAAACACAAAAATTAGCCACGTGTGGTGGCACATGCCTGTAATCTCAGCTACTTGGGAGTCTGAGGCCAGATAATCACTTGAACCCGGGTGGCAGAGGTTGCAGTGAGTTGAGATTGCGCCACTGCACTCCAGCCTGGGTGACAGAGCGAGACTCCATCTCAAAGAAAAAAGAAAAATGCAAAACACTGTTACTGTCTAGATCCATGAAAACATGTATGTGAAGATCATAAAAGAAGATAGTGTAGTTGTCCTTCTGTTTCCATGGAGGATTGTTTCCAGGACACCCCCACCCCACCCCTACCCCTCACCAGGATAACCAGAATTTGTGGATGCTCAGGTCCCTTATATAAAATGGTTTAGTATTTGTATATAATATACACACATTCTCTTATATACTTTAAATCATCTCTAGATTGTAATACTAATCCCTAATACTAGGTAAATGGTTGTTAATACTGTATTGTTTAGGTAACAATGACAAGAAAAATCTTCATTACAGATGCAGTCATCTATTTTTTTGTTTTGTGAATATTTTTGATTAGAGTTTGTTGAATTTATGGATGTCAAACCCACAGATATGGAAGGCCAACTGTTTTGATTAATTTGTTACACTGAATTTATTTTTCAAGGTCAAATTATTAATTGGGCTTTACTAATAGGAGTTCTGTAACATTTGAGAGGCATAATAAAAATAAGAAAAGTTGGGCCTGGCCCAGCTTCTTTTTTTGTAGACAACCATATCTTTTGAACAATGGGCTGTCCTTGATGCAGTTCCTATCATCATCATCATTATTGTTTTTGAGACAGTTTCACTTTGTCACCCAGGCTGGAGTTCAGTGGCACGATGTCTGCTCACTGCAGCCTCTGCTTCCCATGCTCAAGTGATCTTCCCACCTCAGCCTCCTGAGTAGCTGGGACTACAGCCACACACCACCATGCCCGGCCAATTTTTGTACCTTTTGTAGAGATTGGGTTTTGCCACATTGCCCAGGCTGGTCTTGAACTCCTGTGCTCAAGTGATCCGCCCATCTCAGCCTCCCAAAGTGCTAGGATTATAGGTGTGAGCCATCACACCCGGCCATTCCTATTATTTTCACTCTTCATAGAGCTTATGAGGTTTTTGCTTCAGACATACCTGCCACGCGGCTACAATACTATTGTTCTATGATAGCTGAGCTGATGTTCTGGGGGTTTATTTTTGTTCCTGTTTCTGGCGCTATGATCTAGGGAAGTCTCTGTGCCTCAGTTTTTCCATTTGTAATATGAAGATAAGAATGCAGACACTGAACAAGATAGTAATATTATTCATTGGATGTTTACCATGTGACAAACAACTTATTAAATGCTTTACCCGTTGTTACTCATAGTAACAGCCCTATTGTTGTAGATACTCTTATTTTTCTAATTTGACAGATGAGAAAACTGAAGCACAGAGAGGTTAAATAACTTGCCCAAGGTCACCCAGCTAGAATTGGCAGTGCTGGAATTCAAACTTAGGCAGTTTGGATCCAGAGTCTGTTCTTAACCACCGTGATATCCCCTCAAACTCTTTGCAGTAGTGCAATAGGAATCTTATCTTTTTTTATGCATTAGAAATATTTTTAATACTAACCATCCAGTGAAACATGTAGCAACTGATTTCCCTAAAGTCTGTGCAAGCAATACAGTAAATGATGAACCCTAAAAGAGATATCATGAGTTGATGGTAGTGTCAATATTTATTAAGCATGGGAGTGTGTTTGACACAGAAGTGTTGACTTCTCATATACATGCTTTGGAGGTCTATAATTATGCAACTGTTGGTCAAGAAGGAGAACACTCATGTCTTGTCTACCTTTTTGGTAAAGCTACTACTCTTTAGATCAGTCCTGCCCACTGTCTAATAGAAATAATGGAAACCACATTATCATTTTAAGCTTTATATTCGTCACATCAAACTAAGTATAAAGAAACAGGTGAAAGTAATTTTAATAATTTTATTTAACTGAATAGTCATATCAAAACATTATTTAATTTAACATGTAACCAGTATACCCCCTTTTGGAGTTTTTTTTTTTTACTAACTTTTCAAAATCTAATGTGTATTTCATACTTCTAGTGTGTATTTTATACTTACAGTACATCTTAATTTGGACTAGCCACATTTCAGCTGCTCAGCAGCTATATGTAGCTAATTGCTACTATATTTGATAGCCTAGCCCTAGCTAATCTATAGGACCAATTTCAGTTGTGGCTTAAGTCTGGACTAGTAGCGTAGGATTTCAGGAGTATAATAATTTCTCAGAAAAGTTGTATATTTTGACGAAAAATGCTTTGCCCGTATGTTGTCCTCACTATTTTTACAAATTAGAGTTAAATGATACCAATCCCCATTAAAAAAATGTTGAGGAATTTTCTTAGAAACACTAACCTGCTTTAACTCCAGCAACCTTTGTGATGCAGCAGTTCTTTTTTTTTTTTTCTCCTAGATATCAACAAGTTTCTTTGGATGGTCCGGATTGGAGGGAGCACAGATACAGGCAAACATATCAAGGAGAATGACTATTATACTCCAACTGGGGAGTTCCGTGTGGACCGTGAAGGTTCTCCAGTGCTGCTCAACTGCCTCATGTACAAGATGTGTTACTATCGCTTTGGACAGGTTTACACAGAAGCCAGTGAGTGATTCATAATAATATTAATAACAGTAGTAATAATAGTGATCACTAATGCACAGTGTTTTCCATATGCCAAGCACTAGTAAGTGCTTTGTGTCTGTTAACTCATTTAATCCTCACAGCAACCCAAAAGGCATATACTGATATTATTGTCATATTATCTTTATTTTTGTTGTTTGTATATTTATTTGAGACAGGGTTTTTGCTCTGACACCCAGGCTGGAGTGCAGTGGTGCAGTCATGGCTCACTGCAGCCTTGATTTCCTGGGCTGAAGGAGTCCTCCTGATTCAGCCTCTTGAGTAGCTGGGACTAAGGTGCACACCACAACGCCTGGCTGTTTTTAAACTTTTTGTAGAGATGAGGTCTCACTGTGTAGCCTGGGCTGGTCTGGAACTCCTGAGCTCAAGCAATCTTCTTGTCATGGCCTCCTGAAGTACTGGGATTACAGACATGAGCTACTGCACCTAGCTATTGTTATTTTTGTTTTCTTTTCTTTTTTTTGAGATGAAGTCTTGTTCTGTTACCCAGGCTGGAGTGCAGTGGCACGATCTTGGCTCACTGCAACCTCCACCTCCCAGGTTCAAGTGATTCTCCTGCCTCAGCCTCCCAAGTAGCTAGAATTACAGGTGCGCTCCACCATCCCCAGCTAATTTTTTTTTTTTTTTTGTATTTTTAGTAGAGACATTGTTTCACTGTGTTGGCCAGGCTGGTCTCGAACTCCTGACCTCAAGTAATCCACCCACCTTGGCCTCCCAAAGTGCTGGGATTACAGGCATGAGCCACTGCACCCGGCCTGTTATTTTATATATGAGGAAATTGAGGTACAAATAGGTTATTTAACTGCCTAGTGTCACATAATTAATGACAGAGTCAGGATTCGAACTGACAAAGACTGGCTCCAAATTCTGTGCTTTTGACCATTACTTTTTATTGTCCTTAAGGGTATTACAGTGAAGACAGGAACAAAGGGGTAAGAAAGTGACTTTTCGTATCTTCTGATGACTATATTGAGAGTTATTTGATTAGGTTAAGTCTCTCCTTCTGACTTCAATTTCTTGGTTCTGCACTAGGGAGAATTTCTGACATGAATGCAGGTCTTTGACTTCTGGTAGGCTTTTTTCTCTGATCCATGCAAGGGTTGCTAATGTATTAGAGGCTCTGAATGACAATCCTCAGGAATAGAGGGCCTTGGAAGTCGGCTCCCTATGTCTGTCTTATCAGAGATAAGACATTGACTGGCAAGCATCATCTTGCATAGAACTTAAGTTAGGGTAACACTTGATTTGCCCTTACTACCTGATGCCCTTTTTTGCAGGCTCTACTCTCACCAAATTGCAGGCTGAGGAATAATCATTCAATTAGTAGATGGTTTACTGAATCCATATACTGTCTCTAGGAAATTAGCACTGTAGAAAGAAGTGTGTTCTTTTTCATCCCTCTCTAGAGCGTCCTCCAGGCTTTGACCGTGTCCGAAATGCCGAGATTGGGAATAAAGACTTTGAGCTTGATGTCCTGGAGGAAGCATATACCACAGAACATTGGCTGGTCAGGATATACAAGGTAAGCAGATGCTATACATCTCAGGAAGCAACTTTTATTTTTGCAGATTGGTTTCAGTGCTTATAAAATGGGCCACATATTTCTCAAATAGGGAAATTTCTCATGACATCTGTGTTTGAAAAGTAGTTTGCAAACTCATTGAAAATTTTACTTTTTATTTTAGATTGTTCTTAGAGAGTAGATGATCCCAGTCTGCCATCATTTTGGCAGTTGTTGCAGTGATACTTTTCCATCTGGGGCTTGACTCAACCAGTTTCTGTGATTATCAGGCTCACGGGTGGGGAGAGTGTAGGAAATAGAGAAAAAGTTCACATGTTTATATTTAACTGCATTTTCTTCTCTCTCTGAAGAACTTAAGGTATATAGAGTCACATAGAACCACATAGGAGTATATCTCTCATATAAGAAAAGATTGAGAACCCTTGATCTACGTGGAGGGTAGATCAGTAATATTGCTCCTCACAGGGGTATTCCAAAAGGCTAAGCAGAGAGAATCTAGTCTCTAATCAGTGCTTGTGTATTCACAGCACTAAACCAGGCTGCAGAACCCAACATAATCCTGCCCACTCTGGGTGAATCCATTTTAGTAGAAAATTTCTCCAAAGTTGATCTGATTGTAAATATTAAACTGACATCTTTATGTTGCAGGTAAAGGACCTGGATAATCGAGGCTTGTCAAGGACATAAATGTCACGTCCAGCTCTGATATGCTTCGCACTGAGCACATCACATTTAGGACGTTGAAGACTTTTTTTTTTTTTTTTTTTTTTTATGCAGTTTGTAAGAACAAAACTGGATGGCATCAGAATTGTCTGGAAGTTTTGTCCTGGGCAGTATGGGCTGGGCCAAATGAAATGATTTTTATAATTCTAAACAGGTTACCAAATGAAATGTCATGGCTTTACTTTGGTCGATTAAAGGGGGGAATTTTTTAAAAAAATGTGCCTTATTTGTTTTGACTTATAACTGATTTGAGGAAGGCAAAAGCTATGTTAGGCTGCCAGAAGGACATAAGCAGACCTTGTCAATTCTCTTAGCTCCCTAAATTAGCCAAATAGAGACTTCTTTCTCAAATCAGGAAAACTATCAAAGACCAATTCAGATCCTACATTTACAGACAGTTTTGTCATACTCTTTGCATTGCAGCACCTAGTACAATTCCTTGCAAATAGCGTGGCTCAATAAATTTTTATTGAATGAATAAATGTGGGACTAGAAGAGTGCCTTTCTGGGCTGCTATGTCTCTGTTCTCAATGTCTCTTATCCTTAGACGCTCTTTGACTTTATAAATCGGCAGTTTTGAAGACTCAAGACAAACAGTGAAATTATTGGTTTATCAATGGAGAGGAAGAAACTCTTCCAGCATTACATATAGAGCTTGATGGTCAGTAGGTGTTTTTGAATCAGCTTAAATATAATCATACATATCGATTTGAAATGGAGCTTTTCAGTACTCTCACTTACTCATGACACAGGAATGACCCTTTACTCAAAACTCTTGTGGTTATTCAAAGGTGAGCTTCTTTTTCCCTTAGTCTTAGCCTATGTGTTGCTATTATATATTGCTAACAAGTTTAACTACCTAATTTTGAAGCTCTTTCCAAATAAGATACAAATTAAAAAGGGAAGCATTGCCAGTAACAGGTCCCTAGAGAGTAGTGCCAGCCTGCCTGCAAGAAAAGAGAGGAGAAACTTCTTGAAAAGTTTTAAGCCTGGGCAACATAAGGAGATTGTTTCTATGAAAAATAAAAATTAGCCAGGTGTGGTGTACACTGTAGTCCCAGCTACTTGGGAAGATGAGATTGGAGGATCACTTGGGCCTGGGAGGTTGAGGCTACAGTGAACTGTGATTGTGCCACTGTACTCCAGTCTGGGTGACAGTGAAATCCTGTCTAAAAAACAAAAAAAAATTTAACTGGAAAGCACAGTGGTCCTTGAGGACAATTTAATATCAGGACAAAGAGCCTACGAATATATCACTGATGTATATAAACCCTAAGTCATTAATAAAAGCTAACTGTTTAGTGTTATCCATTTAAGGGAACAGGAGGAATTGCATAACTTTTAGATTAGTCATAGTGGTGCTCCTAAGGGATATGCTGTTGTATATTTGTATAGCCAGGGCACTTAGCCTTCCAAACCAATTTATATACCATGTTCTTCAACTGTGGGTGAGATTTAGCCTCAAGATTTGATTTACTGTATGTAAGTACATTACTTGATTTATATAAAGAATCTTTAGTGGAAGAGGTTATTCTGAATTATTTATCAATATGATTAATACCAGTTAGAAATTATTAATGATCTTCCTTTATACTATAAATAGGATAACTTTTAACTTGTTGCTACAGTTGTTGCTCTGAGGATCTTAATTTTGTTACTTTCTAGGCTACATGAAGCTATCTTTCTAAAAAGTGTACTTTTCATTTTCACTGTTACTGTGCACTTAGCATAAAAAACTCAAATCTAGGCCAGGTGCAGTAGCTCATGCCTGTAATCCCAGCACTTTGGGAGGCTGAAGCATGCAGATCACTTCAGCACAGGAGTTCAAGACCAGCCTGGGCAACATGGCAAAATCCCATCTCTACAAAAAATACAAAAACTAGCTGGGCATGGTGGCACATGCCTGTAGTCCCAGCTACGTGGAAGGCTGAGGTGGGAAGATTCCTTGAGCCTGGGAGGCGGAGGTTGCAGTGAGCCAAGATCACGTGCACTCCAGCCTGGGAGACAGAGTGAGACATTGTCTTAAAAAAAAAACAACAAAACAAAAACTCAATTCTAAAAGGCAGTAATGCTGTTTTCTACTCCCTAGTGGCAATCACTTTAAACTCTGATTCTCACATTACTTACTTTCAATACCATAAATAATTGCTTTATTTTTCTATGTTTGGTATTTCAATTTTAGGCATCATGTGTAGAATCTGTGGTAAGGAAACTGTAGAGTTAGCTTTTTCACCATCCCATTACTTCTACAGACAGACATATTCGTGCTATGTATTACAGTTTTGTTTGTTTGTTTGTTTTTTGAGATGGAGTCTCGCTCCCTGTCGCCCAGACTGGAGTACAGTGGCATGATCTTGGCTCACTGCAGCCTCTGCCTCCCAGTTTCAAGCGATTCTCCTTCCTTAGCCTCCTGAGTAGCTGGGATTATAGGTGTGTGCCAGCACACCCAGGTCATTTTTGTATTTTTAGTAGAGATGGGGTTTTGCCATGTTGGCCAGGCTGGTCTAAAACTCCTGGCCTTAGGTGATCTGCCTGCCTTGGCCTCCCAAATGTTCTGGGATTACAGGTGTGAGCCATTGCACCCAGCCTATAGTTCTAATAGTTATTTTTCTATTATCATGATTCTATTTATTATTTGATTTAGTTAAAATTTAGGTTAGATCTGTATTTTGCCTTATGGCTATTCACAACTAGGCCATGTAGTTTATTTACTATTACTACTTTTCCTGCATAACTTTTTTTTTTTTTTTTTGAGACGGAGTTTCGCTCTTGTTGCTCAGGCTGGAATGCAATGGTGCAACCTTCGCTCACCACAACCTCCACCTCCTGGGTTCAAGCGATTCTCCTGCCCCAGCCTCCCGAGTAGCTGGGATTACAGGCATGTGCCACCACGCCCACCTAATTTTGTATTTTTAGTAGAGACAGGGTTTCTCCATGTTGCTCAGCCTGGTCTCGAACTCCCGACCTCAGGTGATCTGCCTGCCTCAGCCTCCCAAAGTGCTGGGATTACAGAAATGAGTCACTGCACCCAGCCCACCTGCATAACTTTTTTAAGGGAGTTTTTTCATTTCTTTTTTGTACTTATCACTAATTTGTCCCCCAATTCTTCATTTGTGTCAACTTTTAATATGTTCAGACACATGAGGCATTTTCTTACATAAAAGTCTTTATGTTCCGTTTGGACTGGTTTACTCAAGGTTTGCTGCACGCCTCTTGGGTTGATGTATCTTTTCATTGTCACATTGTGTGTTAATCTCCTGACTTCTTTCTTATCATCTTTAAGTGCCTTTCTGAGAAAATGTTTGTGAGAGATAAATTTCTTGAGAACTTTTCATGTCTCTTGTCATACTCCATTGATAGGTTGGCTGGGTACAGAATTCTAGATTGCGAATGATTTTTCCTTAGGACTAGGAAGGCATTGACCCATTGTTTTCTATCTTCCATATGTTGAGAAATGTAATGCTGTTCCAATTTTTTTTTTTTAATGTATCCATTCCTTCTCACCTTCAACCCAGACCTCTTAGGATCTTCTCTTTATAATGTTTTGAAATTTTCCCAATGTTGTATCTTGAGTGGGTCACCTATTGTGCTGAGCAGTTTGGAATTTTATGTATGGAAAGTCAAGTTCCTCAGTTCTGGAAAATATTCTTGCATTATATATGCAAGATATTAAGAGAGGAAAGAGGATAGAAATCCCAACCTTCTTTTTCTTTCTGAAAAATAGTTATTTGGATGGTGGACTTCCTGAATTTATCTCCTAATGGTCTTATATTTACTCTTCTATTTACTTTTCTTCCTTCTCAGAGATTTCCTCAACTTTATTTTCTAATCTATTTAAAATAGCTTCCTTTTTTTCTTCTATACTTTTAATGCCCAGAGGGGTTGGATTTTTGTTGTTGTTTGACTATTCCTTTGTTTTGATGTCTTTCATATTAAAGACTTTCTCAAATTCTTGCTAGTCTGTTCCTCTTTAAGAGTGGGACCCTAGGCTGGGCGCAGTGGATCATGCCTGTAATCCCAGCACTTTGGGAGGCCGAAGCAGGCAGATCACTTGAGGCCAGGAGTTCGAGACCGGCCTGGCAACGTGGCAAAATCCTGTCCCTACTAAAAATACAAAAATTAGCTGGGTATGGGGTACACACCTGTAATCCCAGCTACTGGGGAGGCTGAGGCATGAGAATTGCTTGAACCCAGGAGGCGGAGGTTGCAGTGAGCAGACATCATGCCACTGCACTCCAACCTGGGAGACAGAGCAAGACTCTGTCTAAAAAAAAAAACAAGAGTGGGACCCAAAAAAGCTGATTGAAAGGTCTGTTTGTAGGGGGTGTAGATGGGGATTAATAATGTGGGTTTCAATGTACTGTGATCTGGCTGGGCTGTTACATTGGGAAATCCATGATACTGATTTTTAGATTTTTATCTTTTGCATAGGTAAGATTTCCCTTGAGAAGGCTTGCATATTCTCTTACTCAAGGATCGAAGCCAGGCAGTCAGCTTTCTGGGAGTAGAGTAGGGAAAGAAGTTTTAACAGGCTCAACCTTCAGTGGATAAAACTTAAACTTAATCCCTCTGTTTTCAGTAAGGTGCCCAAGCTTTTAACTGTGCCTAATGGTCTCCAGTTCACATACTGTGCATTTACCCTCTTAAATCTTGTACCAGCTTTGGGAAGGGACAGTTCCTTGGTTACATAGAAAGGGAAGGGATACGGGGATCTATTTGTTTTTTTATGTAGCCTTTAAACCTACCCCTTTTAGCCCCATTTTTACCTCCACCTTCAGTTACCTCGTGTCACCAGTTCAACTTGAGCTTTTTGAGAGTTCTGTGATGTTAATTCTGCTTTCCATTGCTAGCTTTGGGATTCACCTTCATTACCTTTCATCTAAAGGCTGCTTTCCAAAATGTGCCTCATACTCTGTTCTTATGGGTTCTTTTAAATATTGGTATCCTTTACTATTAAAATATTTTAGTAAGCTTTCAGAAGAGAATAGAGGCTATTTCCATGTATTCTGTCTTTAACTGGTATTCTGCTGGAGTCTGTATATCTTATTTTTTTTCAGGCTAAAAAGACTCCATCAGACACAGGAAATTTGCAGGTCTTCTCTTCATATTCTGTGTTTTCAGCACACAGTGGGGAAACAAGAGAAAATGGGATAAATGATATAAAAACTTGCTTTTATTTTTATACCAGGCCCTGTGGCTCGCTTCTGTAATCCCAGCGACTTGGGATGCTGAGGTAGGAGGATCACTTGAGCTCAGGAGTTCCAGGCTGCAGTGAGCTAAGACTGCCCAATTGCACTCCAGCCTGGGTGACAGAGCAACATACCTTGTCTCCAAAAACAATAAACTGTAAAAAGATTACCTGAAGCCTAATCTGTGATGTCATGATTCAAAACTATACACATAAGCATTTTAAGAGTTTTTTCCTTGATTTTTGTTCCTGACTTTGCTTCTTTAAAAGAAATGTGTTTTTGTTGTTGGTTGATTGTTTTTGAGACGCAGTCTTGCTCTGTCACCCAGGCTGGAGTGCAGTGGCGCAATCTCTGCTCACTGCAGCCTCCGCCTCCTGGGTAGCTGGGATTACAGGCACTCGCCATCATGCCCTGCTAATTTTTGTATTTTTAGTAGAGATGGGGGTTTCACCATGTTGGCCAGGCTGGTCTTGAACTGCTGACCTCAGGTGATCCACCCGCCTCAGCTTCCCAAAGTGTTGGGATTACAGGCCTGAGCCACCAGTCCCCGGCCTTGAATAACATTTTATACTTGTTTCACTTTACTATTATCATAATAGCCAGTTATGCTTAGTGTTTGTATGCGGCCCAGTCTTAAGGACTAAGAAAATATATATGTATATATATAAAATATACGAATATAAAAATAAAAAATATATATATGTTCTTTTCCTACAGAATCATGCTGTTGCTCAGGCTGGAGTGCAGTAGTGCTCACTAACCTCTAATGCTGGACTCAAACGTTTATTCTGCCTAGGCCTCCCAAGTAGCTAGGGCTACAGGGACACACCACCAAGCCGAACTAATTCCTAAATTTTTTTATTTGTAGAGATGGGGGTCTCCCTATGTTCCCCAGGCTGGTCCTGAACTCCTGGCCTTAAGCCATTCTCCTGCCTCGCCTTCCCAAAGTGCTGGAATTACAGGCAGGAGCCACTGCGCCCGGCCAGTGCTGGAGAATGTAATGGAGATGATCCTGCCTATCCTTTTCCAGTCTAGTTTACCGTCGGAGAATACTTATTTCCATTTTTCCTATTTTGTTGAGTCTCTTCCCTCAGAATTTACTTTTCCGTTTAAATGACGTACGCAGCTTTTAAATTTGCACTGTAAAATTTATTTTGGCTCTCCCCGCCTGTTTTTTGCACATTAAAAATGAAAAAGTTTGTAGAACTAAGCTAAGCAGATGGTCTTCCTGCAAAAAGATTAGGCTGAAGTAAAGCATTGTTTTGGAGCTGGTTCACAGAAAAAAGGCAAAACTGGTTATCCTGACTTCAAGCTCCAAAATAAACTGCTTGCTTTCTCCGGGAAACTTCCCCCGCCACACACACTTGACTGCGTGGCCAGTCCTTTCGAAGCCTCTCGCTCCCAACACGGAGTTCCTCTCATTTCTTCAGTCGGCTCTCAGCAGCTGCTGCTGGTTTCTCGGCTCCAGCACCACGGGTACCGCACTCTGAAATTTACAAAGCACTTTACAGCACCGACTGTGATCCTCACAGTACTGTCCGGTGGCCTCACGCACGTGGCGGTGCAGCCTTTCAGGCCCAGAGCGGCCGGGAGCGAAGCCCGCAGACCTGCCTGGAAGCGCAGCGCGGTCGGTCGCGCGCCCCCGCGGCCTGGAGGCCTGGGCTTCGCCCAGCAGCGCTCGAGCACCGCTCAGTCGAGCCTCACACCGGATGCCACTTCATATTTGGGCCCAGAGCTCAATTCGCGCCGATGCGGTCGGCCGTCCTTAAATCACTTCAGCCAAGATCTCTCCCCGACTGCAAAGCAACCCTGAGCGGGAGCAGCAACCTCTCCGCGTCAGTCTTTTGGAGCCGCCGACATTCAGAGGGGCAGGACACGGGAATGCGCGCTGTCTTGCTTTACGGCGCGAGTGCGCGAGTTTGCGGCAGCGTGACGCCAGCAAGTTTTGGCGGGAAAAGCGCTGCATTTGGATTCCTGCAGCGGTGGGCAAAGCACAGTCCGGTGAGGAGGGGCGGCCGGTAGAGTAGGAAAGGCTTCTAAAGAAGGAGTTCAGGGTCTAGATTAGTGAGGGAGGGTACGGTGGGAGAAAGTTAGCATTAACTAGCGCAGGGGATTGGAGAGACTCCTGCGGAGGGGCGGTTTCGGAGGGTGGAGGGATGGTACCAGGAGGTTCCCGTTGTAGAGGGTGGGGGTGGGCAGGAGGGACTAACCCGCTGCTAGCTAAGAACCCCAAGGAAGGGTCCCAGCCCTTCCTTCCGCCTCTGGGGGCAGTTTGGCCCCGCCCCGGCCTTTGGGACAGGTGGGGCTGTGGATAGGGATGGGAATTGGAATTGAGCAATTGGGAGGAGGCGCTGCCGCAGGCGTCTTCTGCTCCGTTCCGCTCCCTGTATCCCCTTCCTCTCTTCCCCAGACCCCCACCTCTCCCTCCTCCTTCCCCAGTCGTTCACCGGAAAGCATTTATCTCCCACCTCTTCATCACAACAATTAATTTCCTCTGAGGCCTGAGGAGGGCAGAATTTCAACCTTCGGTGTGCGTGGGAGTGGCGATTGTGATTTACACGACAAAATGGCCAAGTTTAGAATAGTTGTTCGTGATTGAAAGACTTGGATAAATGTGGATGAGATATAAGGGGAAGGCAAGAGCTGTTATTTTTCGTGGGGAATCCTGGGGAGAGGCGGGGCGCAGTGGCTTCACAGGTGACCTTACACTCGCTCTCCATCTTTTCTGGATTCCTACCTTTTACAGCCGAAGTGCTCGGTGGAGTCATGGCAGTGCCCTTTGTGGAAGACTGGGACTTGGTGCAAACCCTGGGAGAAGGTGCCTATGGAGAGTGAGTTCTTTTAAGCTTGCCTCGTTTTCTTCTGAGTGCATATTCATTGTTTTGGAGTCTCATACTCTGGTGATTTAGAAAGTAAATGTTTGAGATTCAAGGGTTTTGGCAACTGAAGTTACACAGCCTTTTGCTAGGGTTAAAAATTTTTCCTTCCCTTTAAAAAAAAAAGTTTTCTTTGTAACGAGCTGGAAGGGACACGAAGTTGTTTCCGTGCCCACAAATTGCTTCTCAGGGTTTAAGCATCAAGGTTAATGAGCAAATGAGCAGACTCTGGAGATTGCCTGCCTGGTTTCAGATCCTTGCTCTATCACATACTGTCATTGTTTTGTGATCTTAGGCAAGCTTCTTAATGTCATTGTGTATCTCTCCTTCACTACCTTTTAGGATGGCAATAATAGTATCTACCCTATAGGAGCTTAGGACAGTCAGTTACACAAGCACATATAGTATTGGATTAATGCTCTTAAAAGTATATGAGTAGAATATGTATATATGTGATGTGGCTTAGAATTATCTCAATCTATTTTGTGAAGCGTTTATTAAATGACTTGTGTGACAGCATAATGACATCTTTGGAGGGTTAGCTATTGTATTTCACATTTTAGAAAGGAGTAGTGTGTGTTGAGAACATGGCAGAAACCACTTCCTTGGTTTCTCCTTTGTGGAAAAAGTAATAAAGGTAAAATAGTTTTGTATGAGTCATGTTTAATCTTTGGAAGTTTTAGAAGAAATGGAATTCTGTAATGTTAAAACTCTTTTCCTTTTTAGAGTTCAACTTGCGGTGAATAGAGTAACTGAAGAAGCAGTCGCAGTGAAGATTGTAGATATGAAGCGTGCCGTAGACTGTCCAGAAAATATTAAGAAAGAGATCTGTATCAATAAAATGCTAAATCATGAAAATGTAGTAAAATTCTATGGTCACAGGAGAGAAGGCAATATCCAATATTTATTTCTGGAGTACTGTAGTGGAGGAGAGCTTTTTGACAGAATAGGTATGGAAGAAATTTAAGATAATTATTTTAAACAAGTTTTTAAATTTGTTTTTTAAATCTTAGGCATGCTATTTGGTCGTTGTCCTTTCAAAATTGCTCATGCAACAGTGAAATTGGAATAAATTATCTTTAAAAAATTTTTCCACCTGGTGTTAATAACATAAAAGCATATATAGAGTCAATGAAAGAAAACTTCTTTCCCAAGTTATGTAAGTGATTTTGATTTAAGATTGGTGTCTTACAGAATTTAAGAGTGACAAACAAGTTTTATGCTACATCATAAATGCAATGTATCCTAAATGCAATGTATTGCCTACACAATTTTTTCTTTGTAGACATTCTAGTTACATGAAATCATTGTATACATTTACAGATCTAAAATAGCATGCTGTTTCCTCTTGGTTTACATGAAATAATTGAGAATTTTCTAGGATTGCTTTTTGTATATTAAGTAAATTATATGTTTGCTATTAATACTTAAACATTCTATGTAGAATCAAAGGATTGATATTTCAGAACACTGAGAAGTCCATAAAATCTTGATCTAAATTTATAATTTAAATTTATAATTTAAAGCTATTGTATTAGATAAGTTTATCAGTTAAAAACTGATAAACAGGTATTAGGATCTCCATTGTGACTCAGGGGAGAGTTGAGGGTAAAAGAAATGGAGTTAATGAGAGAGATCAAAATATAAAAAGATAAAAGAACTTTCATAATAAAACTGTGTTTGATGAAGGACCTCACAGGCATTCGTGGTTTTATACTGAGACTATATGAAGTTTAAATCTGAGCCAGGTGTGGTGGTACATGCCTGTAATCCTAGCTACTCAGGAGGCAGGAGGATTGCTTGAGCTCAAGAGTTCCAGGTTACAGTGAGTTATGATCTCACGCTAGGGTACTCCAGCCTGGGTGAAAGAACAAGACTCTATCTAAAAAAAAGTTAAATAATAAAAGAAGTATAATCTGTAAAATATTTAGTGAAATTGGCTTAGATTTGCCCAGACTTCCCCTTTGGCATTATATTTCAGGAATGAGAAAAATAATTAGCGTAGCACTTAGAAGTAAAGGGGGGAATTTGAAGGTTACTAAATAAATCAGGGTTAGTATAAGAGGAAGCAGAGGCTTTCAAGGCATGGCTTGCATTCTTGATTTGGATATTGGTTTTCTCTTTATAATTTTTCTGTGATGACTCCTTTTGCCATCTAACAGAGGTAAATGTGAGTTAAGCCCTGTATGTGTTAGTGGACTGCTGAATCGTTTGTTGGCATTTGCTTCTGTTTGCCTAAGCACATTTGTAAATGTCTAAGCTTCAAATTAAGAAGCTATGTGGTTGCTACCTGATTATATTTAGTCAATAAACTTACATTCATATTTGTTTTAGAGCCAGACATAGGCATGCCTGAACCAGATGCTCAGAGGTTCTTCCATCAACTCATGGCAGGGGTGGTAGGTATAGTTGTCTATTTCCCTTTTACTTAAAATTAGTATGAATACATTACATTACCAAATTCTAGTGTGTTTCTCTCTGTATCCCTCTTAGGTTTATCTGCATGGTATTGGAATAACTCACAGGGATATTAAACCAGAAAATCTTCTGTTGGATGAAAGGGGTAAGTTTAGCATTTTATCACTACCTAAAATGAAACAAAATAATTACCTAAATTATTTTAATTACCTAATTATTTTAATATAGCCATACAAGGCAAAATCAAGTCTTTTTGCATTACTGGAATTTCAAGACAAAATCTGAAAAATCAAGGAAATTTTGGAGACTTCGTATATTTGGAAATCACAAATCTCATTTGGCAATACAATTGCAGATGAGGTAGAGAAATCTGACCTAGGTGCAAGCCTAGCTCACTATATGTATAATAGTAATTTTTTTTTTTTTTGATACAGGGTCTCACTCTGTTATCCAGTCTGGGGTGTACTATATTATCACGGCTCATTGTAGCCTTGATCTCCTAGGCTCAAGCGATCCTACCATCTCAGCTTCCCGAGTAGCTAGGACTAACCACAGGCAGGTGCCACCATACCTGGCTAATTTTTAATTTTTTGTAGAGATGGAGTCTTCTTGTGTTGCTCAGGCTAGTCTTGAACTCCTAGACTCAAGCAGTTTACCGGCCTTAGCCTCCCAGAATGTTGGGATTATAGACATGAGCCACCATGCCTGGCCAAGAATAGTTTAAAATAATTCTTTAATGGATTAATAAAGTGAAGTTCCTGTGGAATACCCTGGACCTTAGTCTTGTCCTGTTCACTTTTTTTTTATGTATGACTTGGATAAATATGTAAGAAATTTAGTTATATTTTCTGAATGTCATCAAATTGAGAAGGATGGATAGTGAAAGCAGCTTTAGCTTACAGGGTCAGAATCAAAAAAGAAATGTCAGCTGTATGAGGCAGTAGTTTTTGTCTGGTTTAATGCTTTATTCTTAGTATTAGAATAGTGCTTAACAAATGGTGGGCTTTTTTTTTTTTTTTTTTTAAACCGAGTCTTGCTCTGTTGCCCAGGCTTGATCTTGATCTGTTGCCCAGTGACATGATCTCGGCTCACTGTAACCTCTACCTCCCTGGTGTAGGTGATTCCTGTGCCTTAGGCCCCTGAGTCGCTGGGATTACAAGCCTGAGCCACCACACCTGGCTAATTTTTATATTTTTAGTAGAGACGGGGTTTTGTCATGTTGGTCAGGCTGGTCTCGAGCTCCTGGCCTCGAGTGATCTGCCCTCCCTTGGCCTCCCAGAGTGCTGAGATTATAGGTGTGAGTCACCGCACCCAGCCTATACATGCTTTTTTCTTATGTGCATATGGATTTTACTTTTTACCCCTTTAAATTGAGCTTATATAACATAAAAATCTTTATTTTTATTTAAAACTTTAAAAATTCAGGCACACAAAAATTCTTATATATAATATTATAATGAAATGTAAATACATATATATCAACCCACCTGGTTTAAAAATACAACATTATTCGTATATAAGAATGCTCACAGTGGTGATGTTTTTAATATAGCAGACAACTAACCCAAATGTCTGTCAACAATAAATTTATGAAATGCATGACTTTTCAAGCCATGTCACAAGCAGTGACATGGATGAATTTCAGGTATATAATGATGTAGAGCAAGAAGAGACAGTTGCAAAAGAATTCATATGGTCTGATTCTGTTTATACAAAGTTCAAAAATATGTAAAACCTAGTATATTGTTCAAGGATGTAAACATGGAGAAAAAAACACGCAGAAAAGCAAGGGTATAATACAACCAAATTCAGAATGGTCTAAGAAAGTAGGGGAGGGAATGTATTTAAGGAAGTATTTACAGATTTCAAAGGAAATAGAACATTGTTTTTCTAAAGTGAGTGGGTGTTTATTACATTGTTATTCTTTATATCTTGTATTAATATACAAGATATAATGGAGTCTTTTAAAAAAAGAAATAAAATGTTACCAGTATTTAATGTCCTCCTGTTTATTTCATCACAAATATATTCTTCCTTTGTTTTTCTAAGAGCTAAACACATTCCTAAATTTAAATTTTATTATGTGCAGTTCTCTAACATAGCTGAGTATTATGTTACAGATGTAACAAAGTCCAAGGAATATTATAGTTATCCATTAGTATTTTAAGTGATTACTACTCATAAGTAATTTGGAACTCAGTCTCAGTGGTTTGTCCAATAGTGTCATATTTAACTATTGAAAAGATAATCAACTGGGTGCAGTAGCTCATGCCTGTAATCCCAGCATTTCAGGAGGCTGAGGCGGGAAGATTGAGTGATCCTAGGAGTTTGAGACCAGCCTGGACAACACAGACCCTGTCTTTATGAAAAATTAAAAGAAAAAATTAGCTAGACATGGTGGTGCACACCTGGAGTCCCAGCTACTTGGAAGGCTGAAGCAGGAGGATTGATCACTTCAGCCTAGGAGGTCAAGGCGGCAGTAAGCTGTGATCACATCATTACACTCTAGTCTGGGCAGCAGAGTGAGACACTTGCTCAAAAAAAAAAAAAAAAGGATAATCATAGTAGCTACCTCCTAAGTCAGATAGAGGTAAACATTTCGTTGGTTTACATATTGTGTGAATGTACTTGATTTTTAAAGAAATCAGTCCTCTATTTTGAGACATTTAAGTTGTTTCTAACTTAAAAAATACAATAGGACAGTGATGACTTTTATCAATTTGTGTAAAAGGCCAATGTAAAAATTGCGTCATGCTATAATATTTTTTATGCCATTAGCCTTTTTGTGCCACTTACGCACTATTTCATGTCAGTATTTATAGATATACCTTGTTGATTGTTTTCAAAACCTACCTCCACATTTTCCATTGTACAAATTTGGACATTTATTTACAAATAATATTGCTATGAATATTCTTATGTTTGTGAATTTGTGGGATTATTTCTATGGATATAGAAGTGGGAATTGCTATTTCAAAGAGTGAGTGTTTCACAGTTTAGTAAGTTTTGCCAAATTGCCCTCTGATAATAGAGGGCCTTTTCTAACGCTTAAGACTGGGTTAGATTCCTTTAGCTGTAAGATCCTGTAGTGCTCTATATTTTTATAACCTTCATAAAAGTTTTCTATCGTCAGTCTTCACTAATTTATCTGTTACCTGCATTGGATGGCATAGTGTCTGTCACTAAGTTACAGTAGATATTCACTAAATATAAGTTAAGTCCTTCCTGCAGTTTTTGTGTGTTGAAAATGGGAAGTTAGGGTGGAAGTTTGGTCTTCTGATTTTTTTTTTTTTTTTTTTTGTACAGAGTTTTTCCTCTTTTTCTCAGACTCCCTACTTTGAAGAAAAAAATTACTGTGGTTTGTTGAATTTTGGTGTGTCTTCACATATTTTCTTCTGCCAACTGGGTTTGTTTGCTGCTGAGAAAGTTGTGCCTAACATATTACTGATGTTTCCTTCCTGCCCTCCACCCTACTTGATGAGGGCCCTTGCTTTACTTTCAGCTCAGGTTTAGAGTGCTCTTTTCCAGAAGGGCAGCCCCTTCTGACTCCAGCCTCTTTCTTTAATCTGGTCCAGACTGTTCTGCGTGTTGATAATACTTCTTTTAAGTTAATAGAAGAGGTGAGGCCTTTTTCTACTTTTAGCATAGATGATTTATTTTATTTTTTTAAATTTCTTTTTGTCTATTTTGCTTATTTTAAGAGAAGTTCTACAAACCTTAAGAAACACCAGTGATTTTTTCTCAATAAAACTTAATTCCTGTAAGTATATCTATTTGCAAAACATTTTTATTCAGTGCCATCTTTTTTTCTTTTGGTTTAGATAACCTCAAAATCTCAGACTTTGGCTTGGCAACAGTATTTCGGTATAATAATCGTGAGCGTTTGTTGAACAAGATGTGTGGTACTTTACCATATGTTGCTCCAGAACTTCTGAAGAGAAGAGAATTTCATGCAGAACCAGTTGATGTTTGGTCCTGTGGAATAGTACTTACTGCAATGCTCGCTGGAGGTAAGAGCTATTTAATCATGGTAAAACTCCTATAAAAAGTCAGATTAGTTATACTGAAATAAATGAAATAAACCAAGGAATTCATGTTTATATAATAGTTTTTGTTTTCTTCTTTAAGAGACAGGGTCTCACTCTTGGCCAGATTGGAGTACAGTGAGCTATTATAGCTCACTGCAGCCTCAAACTTCTAGGCTCAAGCAATCCTCTGGCCTCACTCTTCCAAGTAGGTAGGACCAGTGGTGCCTGCTACAAGACATCTGGCTAAGTTTTAAAAATTTATTGTAGAGATGGGATCTTGCTGTGTTGTCCAGGCTGGTCTTAAACACCTGGTCTCAAGCAAGCCTTCTGTCTTGGCCTCCAAACTGTTAGGATTAAAGGCATGAGCCATGGTACCCAGCTTCTATAGTAGTATTTTAGATCAGTTTGGTAACTGCTGTAACAAAGTATCATAGACTGCATAGCTTATAAACAGCAAATTTATTTCTCACAGTTCTGGAGGCTGAAAGTGTGATATTAGGGGTGCCAACCTGGTCATGTTTCAGTGAGGGCCCTCTTCGTGATTTGCAGATGGCTGTCTTGCTGTGCTCTCTCATGGTGGACAGCCAAGAGAGCAGAAGCAAGCTCTACTGGTTGTTTTTTTTTTTTTTTTTTAAGACCAGAGTCTTGCTCTGTCACCCAGGCTGGAGTGCAGTGGTGCGATCTCAGCTCACTGCAACCTCTGCCTCCCAGGTTCTAGCAATTCTATCCCAGGCTCCCATGTAGCTGGGATTACAGGCATGTATCATCACACCCGGCTAATTTTTGTATTTTGAGTAGAGAGACAGGGTTTCACCATGTTGGCCAGACTGGTCTCAAACTCCTGACCTCAAGTGATCCCCCAACCTCAGCCTCCCAAAGTGCTGTTTTTTGGTTTTGTTTTTTTTTTTTAAATGACCAGATGTTGTGAGATATTGTGTCTGTTTTTTTGTTTTTTGTGTTTTTTTTTTGAGACAGGGTCTCACTCTTTTGCCCAGGCTGGAGTGCAGTGGCACAATTCAAGGCTCACTGCAGCCTTGAGCTCCCAGGCTCAAGCGATCCTCCTGCCTCAGTCCCTTCAGTATCTGGGACTACAGGCGTGCACCACCACGCCTGGCTAATTTTTTGTGGGTTTTTTTTTGTTTTTTTTTGTTTTGTTTTGTTTTGTTTTTTTCAGAGATGGTCTCTCCATGTTATCTAGGCTGGTCTTAAACTCCTGGGCTCAAGTAATCTGCCTACCTCGGCCTCCCAAAGTGCTGGGATTATATAAGTAGTGCCCTATAAAGACACAATATTGGCTGGGCACACAAGCCCTTATTAGACATTAGTAAGCTCTTAATAAGAGCACTAATACTATTTTTTGAGGGGTTCCATCACCAGGACCTAATTACATCTCAAAGGCCCCACCTCCGAATGCCATTGCATTATGAGTTAGGATTTCAACATGACTTTTGAGGGGGATACAAATATTTAGCACATTGCAAATAGTAACTTATTTATAATCCCAAAGATTTTTTAAGATGAGGCATGCATAGTTACTAAATATCACAACACTTAACTCTCCTGTGAA
The DNA here is from genome assembly GCF_006542625.1 of Nomascus leucogenys. NCBI lineage: Eukaryota > Metazoa > Chordata > Mammalia > Primates > Hylobatidae > Nomascus > Nomascus leucogenys. Next base: position 9,416,826 of record NC_044395.1, on the reverse strand, counting down.
TCATGTAAACATTTGTGAAAACAAGACTAGAGCAAGAAATGATTCATCTGGTTTTTTTTATTATTATTTTATTTTTTGAGACAAAGTCTTGCTCTGTCGCCCAGGCTGCAGTGCAGTGGTGTGATCTTGGCTCACTGCAGCCTTGACCTCTTTGGTTCAAGTGATCCTCTCCCTTTAGCCTCCTGAGGAGCCAGGACTATAGATGCACACCATCACACCCAGCTAATTTTATTTTTTTTTTGTAGAGATGGGGTCTCACTGTGTTGCCCAGGCTGGTCTTGAACCCTTGGGCTCAAGCAGTCCTTCTGCCTCAGCCTCCCAAAGTGCTATGATTACAGGCCTGAGCTGCCGTGCCTGTCCTGATTCATCTGTCTTTGAAGTGCCTCTAAAGTTTCCAAGTTGGGATTCTTAGTGTGAAAACCATATTGAATTAATTCAAAAGAAACTTTTCATGGATTTATATTATTATTTTTCCTTGAAATCTTTATAATAAGAACACTAAAAAAACTGGGACTTGCTTTGTTTTTAGAATTGCCATGGGACCAACCCAGTGACAGCTGTCAGGAATATTCTGACTGGAAAGAAAAAAAAACATACCTCAACCCTTGGAAAAAAATCGATTCTGCTCCTCTAGGTAACTGAATTATCTTGAGTGAAAGAGTACTGATTTCTAGGATATGAAGTCTTGTGCTATTTGAATTTTTTCTTACTTTTTTTTTATTTTAAACTTACAAATAATTCATGATCCTTGCAGACAAAATAGTAACTATAAGTAAAAATTAAGGAAAAAATAACTCTTTAGTCCCAGAACTCTTCAATAGATTTTTAAAAATATTTTGGGGAGTGTATATTCACAGCAACTTCAATCTGTGCTCTTAGGTGGCTTTTTACTTAAAAAAAAGTTTTCATATGTGCTATACTTTGTTGCAAATACACTCGTTTGTTGCTTAATTATAGGGATACACTCTAACAAATGTTTCATTAGGTGATTTCATCATTGTGTGAACATCATAGAGTATATTTACATAAATCTAGATAGTATAGCTTACTATAAATCTAGGCTATTTGGTATAGCCTATTGATCTTAGGCTCAGGCTGCAAACCTGTACAGCATGTTACTATACTGAGCACTGTAAGGAATTGTAACATAATGGTATTCGTGTATCTAAATATAGAAAAAGTATAGTAAAAATACAGTATTATAATCTAATGGGACTGTCTGTTATACATGTGGTCCGTTCTTGACTGAAACATCATTAATGTGGCCCATGAGTATGTAAAATGAATATATGTATATTATTTATATGTGTTTTTATACAAAATGAGATCACACTAATAATATTTTGTAACTGTTTTTGGTTTTAATGCACAGTGAACATTCTTCCATGACTATAATTGTAGGTCTACATCATTGTTTCAAAGGCTGTGATAATATTCTGCCATGTGCACATGCCTTACTATACTCTTAATCACTTTGTTGGAGATTTTTCTAAATTTTCACAGATACAAAAGAGATACAAGTATCTGTGTAACTTAATCGTGACACATACCCTTAAATTGTTCGTTAAAATCCCCAGAAGCAAAATTGCATGATCAAGGATGTAGTTTTTATTATTATGGCTTATTTTGTCAAATTGCTTCCCAAAATTTCGAACCATTTCATCACAGTCTCATCAATTTACATTAAGGAAAAAAACTAACAGGCCTTTAAATAATAGTTTTTCATTTTCATTTTAAATTTAATACTAATGAAGTTGTATACCCTTTATATAGGTATTAGTTTTGTGTCTATTTTGCTCATTTTTGTCAAGGATATTATTGTTTTTCTTACCACTTTGAAGTTTTTTTTTCCTTGATAACACATTGACCTTTGCACTTGTTACAAATACTTTTCACAATTTATCATTTGTTTTCGTTTTGTTTTGCTATATTGACATTCAAATCTATTATCTTGTCCTTTGTGGTCCCTGACTATAATGTCTTTGGAAAGGTCTTCTACCTCTACTATTTAAAAGTTCCCTATGTTTTCATTTAGTGTTTTAATGGCTTCATTTTTACCTTTAAATCTTCGGTCCATTAGGAAACAATTTTCACATAGGAAGATACATGAATTTTTTCTCAAGAAAATCAGGATACCGTAGGATGGTTAGTTAGATTACTGTCTCTTAAAAAGTTATTGGTAAGTAAATGTTCATTATAAAACTGTGTAAATAAGGAGGTCACGTGAGAACATGACATTGAAGTAATGAGATTTGGTACTGAAAATGGATAAGAGGGGTTTCTGTATCTTTTTGTTAATGTTGTCACATGAGGAGAAACATTTCCATCTAGCTCTTGTTCTCAGTTGCAAACAGTTGAGAATCAGATCAGGGAAGACTATTTCAAGATACAGACAGCAGAGAAAAACTGCATGAAATTAAAGCAGTAATTTAGTAGCTTTAATTCTTTCTCTTCCCCAGAAATAATATTTAGACATAAGTAGGCTAACAGAAAATGTGTTTCTTACCACAAGCCATAGGCTTCTCTAACATGACTCTTTCGTGAATGTTGTCTTAATGTTTGTTTTTAGCTCTGCTGCATAAAATCCTAGTTGAGAATCCATCAGCAAGAATTATCATTCCAGACATCAAAAAAGACAGATGGTACAACAAACCCCTCAAGAAAGGTAATATCGTTAAACTACAAGTTTGTTTGTTTTTCTGTGGAAGAAAAGGTAATTGCAAAGTCATTATCACAAGTCAACAACACATGATAGCTATGATCTCTGTCCTCATGGAGATTATAATGTCTAGTAGAAAAAAATATAAAAATAATTTTGTTTATTAAAAATTATAAAGGGGAAAGTCAGGGTACTATAGCTAAGTGTTTGACGAAGTCTAAGGGACAGGGAAGACTTTTCTTCTGGAAGAAATTACATTAAATCTAAGATTTGAAGATTAAAGTGAAGCTAGCCAGGCAAAGTAAGTGGCAGATTTGATTCTGAACAGGGGAAGCAATATTTGAAAAATCTTAGATTTTAGAAAGTCTGATGCTTTTGAGAAACTTGAAAGATCAGTATGGCACGAGCCATGTCTGTTGTGTTCATCATGGTATCATCAGTGCTTAGCACAGTATATGGTGCACCATAGGCACTCATTAAATATTTGTTGAGTGAATGAGTGAACAGCGAAGTGGGAGAGGAAGAGAGGTTTGAGATAAGGCCAGAGAGGTCGCTAGTGGCCAGTTCGTGGAAGAAGACCGTGTAAGCCATGTTAAGGATTTTGGGCTTTAACTTAAGACCACTGGGGAGACCTTTGAGAGATTTTAAGCAAGAATATGACATAGTCATATCTTTGGTTTAAAAATATCTGACTTTTTTTTTTCCATTGTTTTTTATGAATAGGGAAATATTCAGGGTGCTGTAGGTTTTTCTGCTAGTTGTCTAGATGTGGGAGGATGGTGGCTTGGAATAGGTTAGGGCAATGGTATTGGAGAAATAAGATTATTCCAAAGAAATTTAATAACTAGTATTGATAGGACTGTTAGGCTGTGAATGGGAGGAGAGAGGACAATGACTAGAGATGATGAATGAAAAACATTCAGAGAGTTATTAAAGAATAATTAATGTTTAACTCTGTCCTCATGGATAGAAAAGAGTTAATGTTTAAACATTCACTTTTCTTTAATACCTCTCTGCATGTTTCTTTCTCCTGGTTCTAACTTAAAGTCCAATTCTCTCCTGAGGACACTGCTTCCTCTGAAGCGGTAGGTGTTTTCTTTCCCATACCCTCATGTCCTTTGATCTGGACATGGTACAGGTGTCCTCCTTATTCTTCATTGTTACTTTCTCCCATCTTCCTGTATGTCTCTCCCCTCTAACTTTTGAACCCCAGATTAAAATTTGTGCCATACTATCACAGTCTCCAAAATGACTCTTGATGTTATTTTCGTCACGATTCTTGGTGATTTAAATATTTATTTGGATCATCCTCCTGATATCCTGACTTCACTGTTACTTCACCCTCTCTCCTGTAGTGGTCACTCTGCAGTGATCACCAGTATAATTTTTTCTGACTTCCTCCCTTAATATTCTAACTTAAACAGTCTTTTGTATCTGGACTTGCAATTTATTAATTCTATCTCTTCAGTCTCTTACCTGCTTCCTCTCTAGGTCCTTGATTTCAACTTTACCTATCTTAAATCTTTAGGTTAGTCATTATAAATGACTGCTTTGCGTTCATCATCTTCAACTTCCTTGTCTCCTTCTCTCTTCATCATACTTAGTGGGTAAAACCCAGTAAGTAGTTTCTGGGTTTGATCTAGTAGTTTTCTACATACTCCACACTTGTACCTGCACAACAGATTGCAGCAGGAGAAAAATACCCAAAAATGCTCTCTTTAAATTCAGGATTACTAATCTCAAGTGGGCCCTTAATGCTTCCTGGCATTTGGCCTTCATTTCCCCACATCTTTTTCTATCCTGTTCTCCTAAATCATGTTTTTATAATACTTTTCTCCTTTTTTTTTTTTTTTTTCGAGACGGTCTTACATTCACCTAGGCTGGAGTGCAGTGGCGCCATCTCGGCTCACTTCAACCTCTGCCTCTCAGGTTCAAGCGATTCTCGTGCCTTAGCCACCCGAGTAGCTGGGATTACAGGTGTGAACCACCACACCTGGCTAATTTTTATATTTTTAGTAGAGGTTTTGCCATGCTGGCCAGGCTGATCTCAAACTCCTAGCCTCAAGTGATCCCCCTGCCTCGGCCTCCCAAAGTTCTGGGTTTATAGGTGTGAGCCACTGTGCCTGGTCCCTTAACTTTTATTATCTTCCTCCCCATCCTCACTCTCAGTTGTTCTCTTTGCTTCCTGTGTCACTGGGAAATGAAAGCCACAAGAGAACTTATGCAAGCTCCCACCACCATCTACCCCACACTAACTGCCTCTGTGCTCATGTGTTCTCGTTCATCCTGTATTGCTGTGGATAGATTGCTCCGGATGTAAGCCAGGTCTTTCTCTTACCCAGTCAAGGACTTTGTCTAGCAATTTTTCTCTCTCTCCTACATTATTAATTTTTCCTTCTCTACCGGGTCTTTCTCATCAGCATACCTACATGCTTTTTCTCCCATTTTAAAATCAAATCATAATGGTAATAAAATTTCTCTTAACTCCACTTTTCCCTACCATTCCATCTTCTTCACAATTGAACATTCCTAAAATTGCTTCTCATTTCTGACACCTCAAAACTAGTTTTCAATTTCATCTATTTTGTTGTCAAAAGTCAGTGATTTTTGGAACATGTTGCCAAGTTCAGTGTAATAGTCCACTGTGGTCAACCGAGATCTGAAAAGATTAAATGGAAAGTACCAGAAGTAAACAATTCATGGATTTTATTTATTTATTTAATTTGAGACAGGATCTCGCTCTGTTGCCCACACTGGAGTGCAGTGGCGTGGTCTTGGCTTACTGAAACCTCTGCCTCCTGAGCTTAAATGATCCTCCTATCTCAGCTTCCCGAGTAGCTGGGACTACAGGTGTGAGCCACTATGCCCGGCTAATTTTTGTATTTTTGGTAGAGATGAGGTCTCGCCATGTTGCCTATGCTGTTCTACCAAAAATACAAAAATTAGCCAGGTGTGGTGGTTTACGCCTGTAATCCCAGCTGTTCTCAAACTCCTGGGTTTAAGCAATCCACCCACCCCAGCCTCCCAAAGTACTGGGATTATAGGCATGAGCCACGATGCCCTGCCATAGGTTTTAAATTGTGTGCTATTCTGAGTAGCATGATAAAATCTTGTGTTGTCCTCCTTCATCTCACTTGGGATGTGACTCATTCCTTTTTCCAGTGTATTCACGTTCCATGTGCTACCTGCTTGTAACTCACTTAGTAGCTGTTTTGGTTATTAGATTGAAAGAACGTATATAGGGTTTGGTACTATTTGTATTTTCAGGCATCCAATTGAACATATCCCTCCATGGATAAGGGGGGTACTGCTGTAGTCAGTTCTCAGACCTCTTGTTTTATCTCATCAGTATTTTATACAGTTGATCGTGCCCTCCTCCTTTAAACACTTTCTTCATTTGGCTTCCAGGCATTACACTCTTCTGATTTTCGTCCTTCTCACTAGTCGCTCTTTTCAGTCTCTTTTGGTGTTTTTTTTTTTCATCTTCTCAGCCTCCTACTATTGGAGTTCTCCAGGGCTGAATCTATGGATCTCCTTCGTTTTCTTCTCCACACTCACTCCATTAGTGATATTACTTGGTTTCATGGCTCTAAATAAAACTATATGTTGATAGTCACATTTATATCAACCTAGACCTTTCCTCTGAATTCCAAACTTACATGTCTTAACTGCCTTCTGAAATTTCACTTGAATATTAAGAGGCATCTCAAACTTGATGAATTCCAAACTGAGTTACTGATCTTTTCCTTTCAAACCCATTCCTTTTCAGTCTTTCCCATGTTGGTTAATGGCAACTGCATTATTCTTATTATGCATATCAGAAACTTTGGAATCATCCTTCATTTTTCTCATTCTCTTTTACTTCACATCCAGTCCACCAGGTAATTCTGTTAACCTCTATCTTTAAAAAAATCTTAGAATCTGATTACCTTTTTTTACCTCTACTGCTACCCTATCATTCCAAACTATCATGATATCTTTCCAAAATGTTCTGATTTAAAAGTAAATTAGAATATATCACTGTTCTACCCAAATCCTTCAAAGCTTTAGTTCTCACCCATAGTGTAAGCTAAAATCAGTTCATGACCTGTGAGTTCTTACACAATTTTGTCCCTTACATTACCTCTCAAACCTCAATTCTGCTTTGCTCCCCCTTGGTCATATTGTTGGTCTTCTCATTGTTCCCCAAGTGCTCTAGGCACACTTCTACCTCACTGGTTTTGTAATGACTGTTCCTATGCCTGAAAATGCTTTTTCCCATGGGACTTATTTGCATGTCTTATTCTCTCACTTTCTTTGGATATTGACTTCAATGTCATCTTTCCAATAAGCCTTGCCTGGCCATGTTATTTAAAACGGTATCCTCTTCCCTCTAACACATTTCTTAAATTTTTAAAATTTTTACTATCTTATGGACATATGCAATCCAACACATTTCTTCATTTTATTTTCCTCCATTGTACTTACCACCATTTAGCTTATTGATTTTTTTTTTTTTTTTTTTTTTTTTTTTTTGAGACGGAGTCTTGCTCTGTCACCCAGGCTGGAGTGCAGTGGCGCAGTCTCGGCTCACTGCAAGCTCCGCCTCCCGGGTTCACGCCATTCTCCTGCCTCAGCCTCTCCGAGTAGCTGGGACTACAGGCGGCCGCCACCACGCCCGGCTGATTTTTTGTATTTTTAGTAGAGACGGGGTTTCACCGTGGTCTCGATCTCTTGACCTCGTGATCCGCCCGCCTCGGCCTCCCAAAGTGCTGGGATTACAAGCGTGAGCCACCGCGCCCGGCCTGCTTATTGATTTTTAACTGTATTTGAATTTATTTTATGTTATTTTGTCTCTCCTCAGTAGAATGTAGGATTTAAGAGGTCAAGAGTTTTTTTTCTATTTTGCTCACTGCTGAATACCTAATACCTAGAATAATGCCTGGCACAGAGTAGACCTAATAAAATATTTGAATGAATGGATTAATAAATAAAAAGCAGGTTTAAAAAAAAACTTAAGCATGTTTAAAAAAAAAAAAAACTTAAGCATGTTTAAGTGGTTTGGGTACAGATCCTGTAGAGAGGAAGAGGCTGACAGTCTAAGAGAAAGGAAATAAATAACAGAGATCAAGATCCCTAAGGAGGTAGAAGGGTATGGGCTCCAGAGCATGAGTAGAGAGATGAACATTCGATAGGAGAATGGAAGGGATGAAAGGATGTATAATAATACAAATAATTTAGCTTTGGTAGGGATAAGTTGATGTAGTTTCTGTCTAATGGCTTTATTTTCTCTCTGAAATGGGAGGTGGTAGTATAGGTACTGGATGGTAGTCTTGGGAATTACAGAAAAGTGTAGTTTTGAAATGATCCTTGTGGAGAAAAGGAAAGGAAACTAGAGAAACAAATATTATCTAGCAGTATTGAGGTGTGGCTAGGGATTGTAACCATAAATTTACAGTGGCGTCATTTTCCATATAATATTCTTCTTTATAAAGCTTTTCCAAGGAATCAAAGAATATTGGCTATAGCAGATTCATAATGTTTATTGCTATTATCATAAATTATTTTTTATTTTAAAAAGTTCTAGTCCTTTAGCCAGGTCTGTCATCTTCATAGAACATTGTTCTGTTACCCATAAAAGATGCCATTAAGATTGTGGCCTGGGCCGGGCGCGGTGGCTCACGCCTGTAATCCCAGCACTTTGGGAGGCCGAGGCAGGCGGATCACGAGGTCAGGAGATCAACACCATCCTGGCTAACACGGTGAAACCCCGTCTCTCCTAAAAATACAAAAAAAAAAAAAATTAGCTGGGCGTGTTGGCGGGCACCTGTAGTCCCAGCTACTAGGGAGGCTGAGGCAGGAGAATGGCGTGAACCCGGGAGACGGAGCTTGTAGTGAGCCAAGATTGCACCACTGCACTCCAGCCTGGGTGAGAGAGCGAGAATCTGTCTCAAAAAAAGAAAAAAATAATATTGTGGTCCACACTTTGAACATGTCTACAGATCATACTTAGGTATTATAAAATACCTAATTTGACAAATGAGTCTTAGTAATTTTATAACTTGGCCATATTTTTTATAAAATCATATAGGAAGACTTTGTTTTATATCTTACAAAAATTTTGTGTTAAATAAATAGATTTAGACATAGTTTTACTTCTTCAAGTTGCCAGTTGGGTTAATTTAAAAACATACTTGCATAGAAGACTTGAAAACATTTGTATTTGTTTTCTTTTTTAGGGGCAAAAAGGCCCCGAGTCACTTCAGGTGGTGTGTCAGAGTCTCCCAGTGGATTCTCTAAGCACATTCAATCAAATTTGGACTTCTCTCCAGTAAACAGTGCTTCTAGGTAAGACTGATAAAGATTGAGTAGTTTTTGATTGTAGTATTCCCCATGAAGAATAATACATGTATGTGTTTTTTCATAATAATCGACATTAACATAATACTGTAAGCGTGAGAACTTTTGTGTGATATAAGAAAGGCCTGATAGATTTTATTTTATTAAATGTATGTTTCTTTCTGTCTTAATGCCTCAGTGAAGAAAATGTGAAGTACTCCAGTTCTCAGCCAGAACCCCGCACAGGTCTTTCCTTATGGGATACCAGCCCCTCATACATTGATAAATTGGTACAAGGGATCAGCTTTTCCCAGCCCACATGTCCTGATCATATGCTTCTGAATAGTCAGTTACTTGGCACCCCAGGATCCTCACAGGTGAGGGAATTTAATTTTTTAAAAGTAATGGCAGCTCTGTATTTTTTTATTGTCTTAAAGTCCTTTTTTAATGTGTAAATCTTAGATATATAACTTTTAAATCACATGTATTTTTTTTTGGTCAAGGAAGAAAGAGAGGAGGGAGGCCTTCATGCAATATAATTTTAAGTCAGACTAAATAGCTATGATATTACTGTCTTTAGTCATAATGGATTTATTCAGTTGTCTTCTGTTTGACATGTAGAACCCCTGGCAGCGGTTGGTCAAAAGAATGACACGATTCTTTACCAAATTGGATGCAGACAAATCTTATCAGTGCCTGAAAGAGACTTGTGAGAAGTTGGGCTATCAATGGAAGAAGAGTTGTATGAATCAGGTGTGTTCATTGATTTTCATTATACCTTTTCCTGAAGAAGACTTTAAATATTTGAGTAAAAGCTATTATTAGTATATTGTTTAAATATAGGCTGTGGCTCACACCTGTAATCCCAGCTTTTTGGGAGGCCGGGGTGGGCGGATCACCTGAGGTCAGGAGTTCGAGACCAGCCTGGCCAACATGGTGAAACCCTGTCTCTACTAAAAGTACAAAAATTAGCGTCCTGGTGGTGCATGGCTGTAATCCCAGCTTCTCAGGAGGCTGAGGCAGGAGAATTGCTTGAACCTGGAAGACGGAAGTTGCAGTGAGCTGAGATCCTGCCAGTGCACTCCTGCGTGGCCAACAGAGTGAGACTGTCTCAAAAAAAACCAAACAAACATAAAAATACAAAGTAATTAGTTAGTTTGAAAAAGAAACTATTTAAGTAAAATGTTCTTTACCTTAAGAAATAATACATATTTTTTTCTTTTAAGTTTTGTTTATTATTATTTTTTAATTTTTAGCCACTGTGCCTGGCCTAAGAAATAATATTTCTTAAAAGACCTTTTTATTGTTATTAAAAATAGTAGGGAGCTGGAATCATTATCTTCTTAAAAACTATGTATACTTAAACTGTAGACCATAACAGTTTACTGCCTGCTATGAAAGACGAATACATTAGCAATCCCACACTTTCTCCCATCTCCCTTGATTGCACCCGTCAATTTTTATTGTTTATATTATTAGAGCATAGTTATAACATTGGTATTCTAAACTGCCTTTAAGGCTTTTCAAAAAATTGTTAATGTCAATGAAAGACAAATAGGGGAGCTGTTTTATACTGAAGGAGACTAAAGAGGCCTGATAACTAAGTGCAATGCATGATCTTTCACTAGATCATGTATTTGAATCAAAACTATAACAGACATTATTGGAACAATTGGGGAAATCTGAATATGGACTGTATATTAATTAGGTAATGTTTTTGTATCAGCGTCAGATTTCTTGGGTGTGATAATACCGTGGTTTGTAGGAGAATGCCCTTGTTCAAAGGAGAAACGTGTCAAAGCAAAGTTGAAGTGAAGTGATATCTTCATTCAGCTTAAAATTAAAAAAAAAAAGGGCAAACAACTACATAAAGGCAAATAAACACACATATATCTGGTACATAAGGCCAATGAAGAGTATATGGTTATTTATTATACTCGTCTTTCAGTTTTTCTGTAGATTTGAGTTTTCAAAATTAAAAGTTAGGGGGAACTGTTACTGTGTAGAAATCTGAGGTCAGCCTGATAGTCTTCTCACTCACATAGGTGATTCACTTTCTTTCAGGTAGACCCAGAGATAAAATTTGCATAACCATTTTAAAATGTAAAATGCAGTGCTTTTTAGTATATTCACAAGGTTGTGCAACCATTGCCCCTAATTCCAGAACGTTGCATCACCACAGGGGAAAAAAAACAAACAAAAAACCTCTGTACCACCTAGAGTCACTCTTTATTCCTTTCTTGCTCCATTCCCAGGCAACCTTGAATCTACTTTCTGTCTTTAGGGATTGCCTTTTTGGACATTTTATATAAATGGAATCATATAACATGTAGTCCTTTGGGTCTGTTTGCTTTCATTTAGCATAATGTTTTCAAGGTTCATAGCATTTATCAGTACTTTATTCCTTTTTATGGCTGAATAATATTCCATTGTGTGTATGTGTTACATTTTGTTTATCCATTCATCCATTGATGGACATTTGGGTTGTTTCTACTTTTTGGTCATTATGAATAATACTGCTATGAACAATCTTGTACCAGTTTTTGTGTGACCATATGTTTTCAATTTCTTAGATATATATGGAGGAGTAGAATTGTTGGAGCATATGGTAACTCTTCATTTAACTTTTTGAGAAACTGTGAAATGATTTTTCCAAAGCACCTGTACCATTTTACATTCCCATCAGTAATGTGAGAGGGTTCCAATTTCTCTACATCCTTGCCAACACTTAACTGCCTCCCCTTTTTACTGTAGCCATCCTAGTGTGTATGAAGTGTTATCTCATTTTGCTTTTGATTTTCATTTCTCTAAAGACTAATGATCTTGAGCATATTCTTATATGCTTATTGGCCATTTCTTTATAACAATATCCGGATATTTGTCCATACTTTAACTGGATTGTTTTTATTGTTGAGTTGTTAGAGTTCTTTGTACATTCTGGACACTAGAACCTTCTCAGTTACCTGATTTGCAAATATTTTATCCCATTCTGTGGGAGAAAATTCCCCCATTCTTTTGTTTTCTTGTCAGTGTCGTTTGATGTACACAAGTTTTAGATTTTGATGAATTCCAGTGGATCTATAATTTCTCTTTTGTTGCCTATGCTTTTAGTGTCAAATTTAAGAAACTGTTGCCTAATATAAGATTGTAAAGATTTATATTTTATTTTTTCTTTTAGGAGTCCCAGCCTCCTAAGTAGCTGGGACTACAGTCTTAAAGTTTAGCTCTTATATTTAGGTCTTTGTCCATTTTGAGTTAATATTTGTATATAGTATGAGGTAGGGTGCAAATTCAAATGTTTGTATGTGAATATTCAGTTTTTCCAGCACCATTTGTTGAAGATATCTTTTCCTATTAGATGGTCTTGGCACCTTTGTTGAAAATAAATAGGTCATAGATGTATAGGTTTATTTCTGGACTCTCAATTCTTTTTTTTTTTTCCTTTTATTTTTCTTCCCCCGTGGACTCAATTCTTTATTTCATGGATCTGTATGTCTATGCTATGCCATTACCACACTATTTTGATTACTGTAGCTTTATAGTGAATTTTGACATTAGAAAGTATGAGTTGTCCAAGTTTGTTCTTTTTTTCAAGGTATTTTGGTTATTTGTGGCCCCTTGTTTTTCTGTCTTTTAGGATTATCTTATTTCTGCAAGAAAAAAATTCGGAATTTTAAAAGAGATTACATTGGGGAGTATTTCCATTTTAGTACATATTGAGTATTCCTTATTCAGGTGCTTGGGACCAAAAGTTTTGTGGATTTTACATTTGTTTGGATTTTGGAATATTTGCATATGCATATTGAGATAACTTACAGATGGGACTCAAGTTGAAACATGAGTAATTTTATTTATGCTTCATATATACCTGATACAGATAGCCTGAAGGTAATTTTATACAATATTTTAAATAATTTTGTGCATGAAACAAAGTTTGTACATTGAACTATCAGAAAGCAAACCTATCAGGTATGAAATTTTCAATTTGTCGCACGATATCAGCACCTGAAGAGTTTTGGAGTTTGGAACATTTTGGATTTCAGATTTTAGATTAAGGATGCTAAACCTCTAATAGTAACTCTTCCAATCCAATAACATGGGGCCTTTTTTTTTCCATTTTTTTAGGGTCTTTAATTTCTTTCAAGAATATTTTGTAGTTTTCAGTGTTCAAGTCTTGCACTTCCTAGGTTAAATGTAATCCTGTTTATTCTTTTTTTTTATCCTGATGCTGATGTACATGGAATTAAAAAAAATTTTTTTTCAAATTGTTCATTGCTAGTATATATGCAAATGAATTTTGTGTATTGATCTTGTATCCTGAAAATTTGCTGAATTCATTAACTCCAGTAGTTTTTTTGACAAATTCTTTAGGCTTTTTAATATATTAAGATTACATTATTTGGCAAGGCGTGGTGGCTCATGCCTGTAATCCCAGCACTTTGGGAGGCCAATGTGGGTGGATCATGAGGTCAAGCGTTCAAGACCTGCCTGGCCCACCTAGTGAAACCCCGTCTCTACTAAAAATACAAAAAATTAGCTGGGCGTGGTGGCGGGTTCCGGTAATCCCAGGTACTCAGGAGGCTGAGGCTGGAGAATCGCTTGAACCTGGGAGGCGGAGGTTGCAGTGAGCCGAGATCGCGCCACTGCACTCCAGCCTGGGCGACAGAGCGAGACTCCATCCCCCCCAAAAAAAAAAAAAAAATTACATTGTTTATCAATAGAGATACAGGAAATTGTTTTACTTTTTTTTTTTTTTTAAACCCAGGTGCCTTTTAATTCTTTTTGTTTAGTTGTCCTGGCTAGGACTTCCAACATTATGTTGAACGGAAATAGAGTCTTTGTCTTGTTCTTGATCTTAGGGGAGTTTCGAGTCTTTCAGCATTAAGTATGATCTTAGCTGTGGGGTTTTTGTTTTTATGATGAAAGAGTATTGGATTTTGTCCAATGTTTTCTCCGTCTGTTGAGATAATCATGTGGGATTCTTTTTCCCATTATTAATATAGTGTATTAATACCTTGATCTCCTGTGCCCAAGTGATCCTCTCATCTCAGCCTCCTAAGTAGCTGGGACTACAGGTGTACACTATCATACCCAGCTAACTTTTTAAAAGTGTCTTTGTAGAGATGCAGTCTCTGTGTGTTTACCAGGCTGGCCTTGACTTTCTGGGCTCAAGTGATCCTCCTAAGTAGTAGGTACTACAGGTGTGCACCACCATGTCCAGCTAAATTGACAGTTTTCATCAGTCTGTTTATTTTGTCTAATGTTAGTATATCCACATCAGCTCACCAGCTATCTTGTGTATTTTCCTTTTTTTAGTTGGAGTCTCACTATGTTGCCTAGGCTAGAGTGTAGTGGCTACTTACAGGCACGATCATAGTGCAGTGCAGCCTCAAATTCCTGGGCTCAAGTGACCCTCCTGCCTTGGCCTCCCAAGTAGGTGGGACTGCAGGCTTACGCCACCATACCCAGCTACCAGCTCTCTTTTGGTTATTGTTTCCATGGTCTATTTTTTTTTCCTTTTCCTTTTAACCTATTTGTGTCTTTGAATCTAAAGTGCCTTAGCCAGGTGTCATGGCTCACACCTGTAATTCCAGCATTTTAGGAGGCTGAGGTGGGCAGATCACTTGAGGCCAGGAGTTTGAGACCAGCCTGGCCAACATGGTGAAACCCCATCTCTACTAAAAATATTTTAAAAATTAGTTGGGCATTGTGGTGTGCACCTGTAATGCCAGCTACTGGGGAGGCTTTAGGTGGGAGGATAGCCTGAGCCATGGGAGATCAAGGCTGCAGTGAGTCGTGATCTGATTGCGTGACTGCTCTCCAGCCTGGGTGACAGAGCAAGACTGTCTCAAAAAAAAAAAAAAAAAAAATCGCTTCTTAGCCTTTTGGCTAAGATCAAGTGTAGTATCTATTCCTATCAGTTTGAAGTGCCTTAATTTCTCTTCCACTTTTTGGACAGGTAGTTTTGCTGGATATAGAATTCTTATTAGCTTTTGTCTTTGAGTACTTTGATTATGCCACTGCTGCCTTCTAGCCTTTGTGGTTTCTGGTGAGAAATCAGCTGTTAATCTTACTGAGGATCTCTTTTATGTGAGACGTTGCTGCTCTCTTGCTTTTATGTTTCTCTGTTGACCACAGTTTGACTATGATGTATCTTGGTGTGGATTTCTTTGTTCATTCTATTTGGAGTTCATTGAGCTTCTTGGATATATAAATTAATGTTTTTAATCACACTTGGGAAGCTTTTGGCCGCTATTTCTTCAGATTTTTTTTTTTTTGTATCTAACTCTCCTCTCCCTCTTGGACTCATTATGTTTATTGTTGGTATACTTGATGTACCACAGTTCTTAGACTGTTCATTGTTCTTTATTCTTCTTTCTTTATGTTTCTCAGGGACAGTTTTGGTTGCTGTTTTTCCTTTATATGGGCCATACTTTGTTTCCTTATATGCTTTGTAATTTTTTGTTGAAAACTGGACATATTGTGGCAATATGTGGCAACTCTAGAAGTCAGATTTTCCCCTCTTGCCAGTGTTTGTTACTGCTTGATGTAGTTGTTTGTTTTTTTAGTGTTTTTTTTGTTTTGTTTTTTGTTTTTGATATGGAGTTTTGCTCTTGTTGCCCAGGCTGGAGTGCAGTGGTGTGATCTTGGCTCACTGCAACCTCCACCTCCTGGGTTCAAGTGAGTCTCCTGCCTCAGCCTTCCAAGTAGCTGGGATTACAGGCACCTGCCACCGTGCCCGGCTAACTTTTTGTATTTTTATTAGAGATGGGGTTTCATCATGTTGGCCAGGCTGGTCTCGAACTCCTGACCTCAGGTGGATTCATCCGCCTCAGCCTGCAAAGTACTGGGATTACAGGTGTGAGCTACCATGCCCTGCCCTAGTGATTTTTCTGATATAATTTTTTAAAGTTGGTATTGTTTGTCATGCATGGCTGTACAGTTTCTGTCCCATTAGTTTAGTGGTCAGCTAATGATTGGACAGAGATTTCCTTAAATTCTTTGTACCAAAAACAAAAAATCTGCAGAGTAGTTCTGTATTTGTGTTGGGGCACACCTGCAATACTCAACCAAGAAGTTTACAACGTTGCTTCAGCCTTCACTATCTGCTTGTGCAAAATACAAAGTTAGGGCACATGTAGAGCTTAGGGGCCTTCTCAGCTCTTTCCTAACCATATGTACTGCCCTGGTCATGGGCAGTAGGTTCCCAGGTATATGTTGGACCTTTTCAGAGTCCTACTCCCCAGAAACATCTCACTCCCTAACCTCTTCTAAACTTCTTGGGTAGTCTGTTTGCACCAGTTGCTTTCATTGCTTCAGGCAACAGAGACTAAAGCATTTTCCTGTAAGTGTTTTCAACAAACGCTACTCAGGAGCAGCTTTAGCACAAGGTGAGTTAGAGTTACAAAGGTGAAATAAAGACAAGCCTCTTTTTTTTTTTTTTTTGAGATGGAGTCTCGCACTGTTGCCCAGTCTGGAGTGCAATGGTGCAATCTCAGCCCACTGCAACCTCCACATCCCGGGTTCAAGCGATTCTCCTGCCTCAGCCTCCCAAGTAGCTGGGATTACAGGCACCTGTCACCACACCCTACTAATTTTTGTATTTTTAGTAGAGACAGGGTTTCACCATGTTGGTCAGGCTGGTCTTGAACTCCTGACCTCAGGTGATCCACCCACCTCGGCCTCCCCAAGTATTGGGATTACAGGCATGAGCCACTGTGCCTGGCCAGGACAAGCCTTTTGATCAGGTCATTTTAGAGAGTCAGATCGGCTTAAGATAGTTTGTAAATGAGGTTTATTCTGCTCCCACCTGGACCTATACCTTAAATATGGACTGTTATTTTCAAGGCTGCTACTTGAGTGAGGAGCAGGGGATGACAACAGGGTAAGTTACAATGCCAGAAAGCTCACTGTTCTTACTGCGTTTCACTTGTTTTGAATAAGTTGCTGCAAGCTTTTAGTTAGTTTACAATATTCTGAAAAAGTTGATTCTGACAGGTTTTGGCAGGTTTTTAAAATTGCTTTTGTGGAGTAATGGACTTCTGGAGTTCTTTTCTCTGCCATTTTCAGGACATCACTCCTTGATTCACTCTGTCTCTCATTTCTTGAAGTATTTTCTTTGTCTTTGAAGTTTAAGAGCTTAATTCAGATGTGTTGAGTTGAATATCTTGTATTAATTTTCCCAGAACATAGTGGGTTATTTCAGTGCTGCACAGTCGTGGTATAGTTGTGTGTTTTCATAGTTTCTTGAAGTAAGAATTATTACAAATACTTTTGTAATTTGGGCTGTGTTTTTCAGGCACATCTGCTGATCTTGCTCGGGCTTAACTCATCCAGCTGTATTCATCTGATGTCTTTACTGTGGCTGGTGGTCTAAAACATCCTTACTCCCATGTCTGGAGTCTTGGCACTGGCTGTTAGCTGAGCCTTTCTTTCCACATCATTCAGCTAGGCTAAGCATCTTTACATGCCATAGGAACATTCTAAAAGACTGAAAGTGGAAGTTGAAGGCCTCTCAAGACCTTTGCCATCTTCTAATTGCCGCTCTAGCTTTTCAGCCACAAGTCAGGCCTTTTTCTTTCTTATGTTTTAATAATCTTGTTTTTCCTCCCATTATGTTTTCATCTTTGATTGTTTCTTCTTTCAGTGGTATTTTGGTAAAATACAGTAAGTTTTGTTGCTATGAGTTCATATACACTCAATCCCTAGGAGCTGCACCCCTGTTGATAGATTGGGTTAGGGACACACATACCCATTAGGAGAAGAGAGACTCTGGAATGAGTGAGATTATCAGCATACTTAATATTACTCCTGTTATGGAGGTAGCCAGCAAATTTTTTTAATTTTATTTTTTAATTGATACAATAATTGTAATGTATTCATGGGGTATGTAGTGATGTTTTGATTCATATAATGTATAGTGATCAGATCAGGATAATTAGCATATTCATAATCTCAAACATTGGTCGTTTCTTTGTGATGGGAATGTTCAGTATCCTTCTAGCTATTTGAAACTCTGTTATTGTTAAGTATAGTCATCCTACAGTGGTCTAGAACTTACTCCTATCTAGCTGTAATTTTGTATTCTTTCACGAATCTCTATCTTTCCCTTCTCTCTCCCCTTCCTAGACTCTAGTGTCCTCTGTTCTGCCTTCTGCTTCCATGAAATTAACTGTTTTTTTGTTTCCACATATGAGTGAGAATATGCGATGTTTAATTTTCTGTTCCTGGCTTATTTCACTTTACATGTCGTCCTCCAGTTCCACCCATGTTGCTGCAAATGACAGGATTTCATTCCTTTATATGGCTGAGTAGTATTTCATTGTGTATATATATCATATTATCCTCATCTGTTTGCTTGGCTTTTTGTTTTTTTGAGACAGGGTCTCGCTCTGTCGCCCATGCTAGAGTGCAGTGACACAATCATAGCTCACTGCAGCTTCAACCTCCTGGGCTCAAGTGACTCTTCTGCCTCAGCCCCCTGAGTAGCTGGGCCTGTAGGCATGCACCACCATGCCCGCTAATTTTTTGGGAATTTTAGTAGAGATGAGGTATCGATATGTTGCCCAGCCTGGTCTCAAGCGATCTTTCTGCTTTGGCCTCCCAAAGTGCTGGGTTACAGTCGTGAGCCACAGTGCCTGGCCTACTCTCATCTGTTGTTGGATACCTAGGTTGATTCCGTATCTTGGCTATTGTGAATAATGCTGTAGGGATGCAAATGTCTCTTCCGTATAATTTCCTTTCCTTTGGATAACATCTCAGTAGTGGGATTGCTGGAACATATAGGTAGTTTTATTTGTAGTTTTTTGAGAAACTTCCATTCTGTTCTTCATAGTGGGTTTACTAGTTTATTATCTACCCACCCATGTGGCTTAACCTTATTTTTGTTGCCTTAGGTTACTGTATCAACAACTGATAGGAGAAACAATAAACTCATTTTCAAAGTGAATTTGTTAGAAATGGATGATAAAATATTGGTTGACTTCCGGCTTTCTAAGGTATTTTTATGTTTTATTGTATTCTTTCTATGGAAATATTTCTGTGTGCATTTTTTTAATGGCATTATGTTTGTATATATGTAGCATTTGTAAATAGGTTACTTGCTTTTTTCATTTAATATTATGAGCATGTGTTTTTGTTATCTATTTACCGAATATTGTTTTTTTCAAATGACATTTTCCTTATTATAAAAGATTTTGCCAGGCATGGTCGCTCATGCCTGTAATCCCAGCACTTTGGGAGTCCGAGACGGGTGGATCTCGAGGTCAGGAGTTTGAGACCAGCCTGGCCAACATAGTGAAACCCCATCTTTACTAAAAATACAAAAAATCGGCCAGGCGTGGTGGCAGGTGCCTTAATCCCAGCTACTTGGGAGGCTGAGGCAGGAGAATCATTTGAACCTGGGAGGCAGAGGTTGCAGTGAGCCGAGATGGCACCACTGCACTCCAGCCTGGGTGACAATACGAGAGACTCAGTCTCAAAAAAAAAAAAAAGTTTCAGGCCGGGCGCGGTGGCTCACGCTTGTAATCCCAGCACTTTGGGAGGCCGAGGCGGGCGGATCACGAGGTCAGGAGCTCGAGACCACGGTGAAACCCTGTCTCTACGAAAAATACAAAAAATTAGCCGGGCGTGGTGGCGGGCGCCTGTAGTCCCAGCTACTCGGAGAGGCTGAGGCAGGAGAATGGCGTGAACCCGAGAGGCGGAGCTTGCAGTGAGCCGAGATTGCGCCACTGCACTCCAGCCTGGGCGACAGAGCGAGACTCCGTCTCAAAAAAAAAAAAAAAAAAAAAAAAAAAAAAAAGTTTCTGCTTTTGTGAAAAATGTAGATAAGCAAAAAATGAGAAAATAAAAATAATTCTAAATTTTCAGTGATCACATTAATATTTTGAAGCATTTTAATATTTTTCTTAATTTATGTCTTTTAATAAAAATTATGATTTGTTACAAATATTTCATTATAATTTAATGAACCTTTACCTGTTATAATAATTCTGTGATTGCTATTTTATGCATAGATTTTTTTGTTCATATTTCTGATGATTTCTTTAGAAATCATTGATTCTAAGATGATAGTATTACAGCCCTTGATACATAAAACCAAAATAACATATTTCTCTATTTTCTGAGAGATTGTATGTGGCTCTAAAGAGGGTTGGAGGGGTAGCTGCTGTGTTGGAGCATTTACTGCAGTACTCTTTGTATTAGAGATTTGCTGCAATACTGTTTTTCAGATGCTTGCTACAGAATTAAATTAAGATCGTAGTATAATGAAATTCTCATAACTAAATCTATTGATTTTGGTCAATAGTGTTATGACAACAAGACTTCAGTTTAGTTGTATAGCTTATCATTAGTTTCCAAACCCTCACTGCCTATGGAATGTAATGACTTAGGTCCAGATATACCAACACCTGAAACAGATAGGATGCCATGTTTATCTGCTCTCTGAGCTCAGTGCAGTAGGAACAGTGATGGGCATGAAACCACATCAGAATTATTTGTGTAACAATTTTCTCTGCCAGGATATTTGGTCTTCATAAACAGACCTAAAAGAAAATTGCAGCTAGACATATCTAAGGATGTTTGTCTGTTGTTACCACTAAAAAGAGATTGATTTTAGGGCAGAATTTTTTGTTTTGACATTATTTTTTAATATTATTTCTAATATAGGGTGATGGATTGGAGTTCAAGAGACACTTCCTGAAGATTAAAGGGAAGCTGATTGATATTGTGAGCAGCCAGAAGGTTTGGCTTCCTGCCACATGATCGGACCATTGGCTCTGGGGAATCCTGGTGAATATAGTGCTGCTATGTTGACATTATTCTTCCTAGAGAAGATTATCCTGTTCTGCAAACTGCAAACAGTAGTTCCTGAAGTGTTCACTTCCCTGTTTATCCAAACATCTTCCAATTTATTTTGTTTGTTCTGCATACAAATAATACCTATATCTTAATTGTAAGCAAAACTTTGGGGAAAGGATGAATAGAATTCATTTGATTATTTCTTCATGTGTGTTTAGTATCTGAATTTGAAACTCATCTGGTGGAAACCAAGTTTCAGGGGACATGAGTTTTCCAGCTTTTATACACACGTATCTGATTTTTATCAAAACATTTTGTTTAATCCAAAAAGTATATATTTCTTCCATGTTGATTTAATTATAAGATGAACCAATAAAGACATAATTCTTGTGATTTTGGACAGTAGATTTATCAGTCTGTAAAGCGAAGCCAGCTTCAAAACATATCCCCAAGATTTGTACTTATATTTTCAAAAGGGCCTGGCCAGTTATATAAACCTGTTTTTGAATTATAATGATTAATTAAAATTGCAAGTAGGTGTTTTTTCCAGTGTAGTTAGTAAAATACTTGTATTTTACAGTATTGCATAAACTCTAGTGCTTAACTAACTTTAAAAATTACTGTTGAACATCTTAAATATTTTTCTATATTTTCTACTTTCATAGCCATATTTTAACCTTTTGAACTTACTGGTGACCAAGCTTTTAGGTGATAAAGAATAAAAGGGAAGGGAATAGTAAGGAAGCTATAAGAAAAATAGATCTGATTCTTTGTTCCTTTACCTATTAGACTTACAAAAACTTTGTTTTTCTAATAAAATTTATATTAACTTTGGGGCATATTAGGTTGAGGCCTTGGCTCCTGCATGTAGTCCCAGCTACTTAGGAGGCTGCGAGAGGAGGATTGCATGAACCTAGAAGTTTGAGGCTGTAGTGAGCTGTGATTGCACCAGTGCACTCCAGCTTGGATGACAGAGTGAGACCCTGCCTCTAATAAAAATTTTTAAAATTGTAAAACATTATAAAATTAATCAGTTATTTTAATCTGAAGCCAAGAACATGTAGAATGTTATGATTAGAGTTTATCACATATTAATGTATACTGGCAAATTGTGTTACTGGAGTATACCCATATGAGGAATAAATTTGAACCTGTTTTATTTATTTGAACCTATTTAGGGTATGCCTAAGAATTGAGTCAGTATAAATTCTCAAATATGGGAGAAATTTTGTTCTTGAGAATTATCTGAGTCATTAGTATCTTTCAAAAACAGCTCTCACTGACTTGAACCTCTTCTGTGAGCTCTAGCCTTTTACCTACTTTACATTTCCACTTGAATGTCTAGTAGGCATCTCATGACCAAAAACAGCTTTTGATTCCTGTTCTCCAACCTGTTCCTCTCCTAGTTTTCTCCATCTCAGAAATGTCACTTCCTCTGCAAAGTGTTTCCCTGACTTACCTAAAATAATAACCTCCTCTGTTTGCTGTGGGAATTTGTATAGAATGGTGGGAAAATTTCAAGTTTCATATTTGGATTAGCTCTGACATTTATTTATCTGAACACTGGTAATTGCCTCAGTAAAGACACTGATAATAAATACCTTTTAGAGTTATTTTAATCTTTAATGCTTTAATGTGCAGGAAGAGTATAGTGTCCTGTTTTGCACAGAAAGGCATTCTGTAAATAATAAGTTGCCTTAATTTTCCTGTAATGTTCATTATATTGTTGTGGGAAGGTATTTACTCCTATTATTAAAAATAAAAATGTGTAAAATTTACTACCTGAAGATAACAGTTCAAATTTTGATGGAAAAATCAACCTATGCTTGTGTGTGTGTGTGTGTGTGTGTGTGTGTGTGTATGTGTGTGTGTGTAATGTGTACAGTGTGTGTGGTTGTCGAGATAAGCATAATTACATAAAAATACATAAAATATGTACAGTTCAATGTGCAGTTGTAAAGTTAACATTCACTTAACCACAACTCAATTGTAGAAAGATCATTTACAGACCCTTAAGAACTTCCTATATACAGTCTCCCAGTCACAACCCACTTCCTTCCCCCAGAAATAATCACAAAATAGACTTTGGCGATAATCCTTTCCTTGGTGTGTTTTAGAGTGTTCTCAACTATTTATGCAAATAATATCATTTAGTTTATGTATTTTTAATTAATATGGTTTTTATTAATGAACTTTATATAAATTTTGCTGTATTTTTCATGTGTTGATTTTTCTTTATAGCCATGCTTTTGTGCATATTGAATTCATTAATTTTAATTTTTATATAGGATGGTATTTATGAACATCCCACTATTCTGCTGCTAATTGATATTTGGGTTGTGTACAGTTTGATGCTATTATAAAATTCTTCTAAGAACATTCTTGTACACATTCATTTGTTTTGCTAGGTCCTAGAATCTAAGGTATATATCCAGAAGAGGAATAGCTGGGTATTAGGACAGAATAATGACAAACTATTTTCTAAAGTGATTGTACCAATTAGTGTTTCCATAGGAGAAAAGTGTACAGTTACTGGAAAAACAGTTTGGAATGATCTAAAGTATAAGAATGTTCATAGCAACAGAATGTGTTTCTAGTATTCCAAATTTTCACCTACAGTTGGTGTGGCCAGTATAAGTTGTTGTTTTTGTTTTTGTTATTTTTTTTTCCTTTGAGACAGGGCCTCACTTTGCTGCCTAGGCTGGAGAGCAGTGGTACAAACACAACTCACTGCAGCCTTACCCTCCCAGGCTCAAGCAATCCTCCTGTTTCAGCCTCCCAAGTAGGTGTTAATTTGCTTGTTCCTAAGTTTAAATGAGGTTGAGCATTTTATGACATGCCTGTTCTAGTCTTTTCCTTATTGTTCTAATTGCCTTTTCTTTTTCTTAATAATTTCAGTTCTTCATATGTTCAGCATACTAGTCCTTTGTCAATTTACATGTGTTGAATATATATACCCTCCCATTCTGTGGCTTATTGTTCCATCCTTCATGGACATTTGTAATTTTAATGTCCTAGTTAGACCTTTTCTCTGTCTAGTGTTTTATATTTTGTATTAAAGGAGTCATTCACTACTCCAAGATCATGAAGATTTTCTTGTATGTAATCATGCAATCTTAAAAGCTTTATGGCTTTTGCTTTTTTTTTTTTTTTTTTTAAGAGTCTTCTTGTGTCTCCAAAGCTGGAGGGCAGTGGCACAATCACAGCTCACTGCAGCCTCAGCCTCCCTGGCCCAAGTGATCCTTCCACCTCAGCCTTCTGAGCTGGGACTATAGCCATGTACCACCATGCCCAGCAAATTTTTTATTTTTTGAAGAGATCAGATTTCACTGTGTTGCCAAGGCTGGTTTCGAATGCCTGGGCTCAAGTGATCATCCTGCCTTGGCCTCCCAGAGTGCTGGGATTACAGGTGTGAGCCACCATGCCTGCCTGGCCTGTTTTTTGGCTGATTTAGGTCTATAATTCATCTGAAATTGGCTTTTGTGTAGAATGTGAGGTAGAGATTAGGTTTCATTTTTTTCCTTCATATGGCTATCCAGTTTAGCACTGGTTATTGAAAAGATCATTATTTTTTCACTAGTCTTCATTGATATCCAATCAAGTGTTCAAATGTTTTAATTATTTTTTATACTTTGTATTGAATCAGATCCAAATAAAGTTTAAACTTTGTAGCCATGCTTTTGTGCATATTGAATTCATTAATTTTAATTTTTATATAGGATGGTATTTATGAACATCCCACTAACTATTCTGCTGCTAATTGATATTTGGGTTGTGTACAGTTTGATGCTATTATAAAATTCTTCTAAGAACATTCTTGTACATGTTCATTTGTTTTGCTAGGTCCTAGAATCTAAGGTATATATCCAGAAGAGGAATAGCTGGGTATTAGGATAGAATAATGACAAACTATTTTCTAAAGTGATTGTACCAATTAGTGTTTCCATAAGAGAAAAGTGTACAGTTACTGGAAAAACAGTTTGGAATGATCTAAAGTATAAGAATGTTCATAGCAACAGAATGTGTTTCTAGTATTCCAAATTTTCACCTACAGTTGGTGTGGTCAGTATAAGTTGTTGTTTTTGTTTTTGTTATGGTTTTTTTTTCCTTTGAGACAGGGCCTCACTTTGCTGCCCAGGCTGGAGAGCAGTGGTACAAACACAACTCACTGCTTTTTGTCTGTAAGTTCCCTCTTTATTCCCTTTTTTTTCTCTTGCAGTTTATTGGTTGAAGAATCCAGCTGGTTTACTCTATGATTTTCTTAAGTCTAGATTTGTGGGTTTGATTGCTATGATAGTTTCAGATCTTTCTTCTATTTTCTGCGTATCCTATAAATACATTTGAGATACTAGTCCTGTGTCAATTATATGTTGCATATAGGCATTTTATAAATTTCGTAAGTACCATTTTTCTTCATGCCACAAATTTTTATGTGTACTATTTTTGTTATCCAGCTCAAATTTTTTTTCTAATATTGTTATGACTTTTTTCTATATTTTTACATTGTAGTTCTCAGATCTTTATATGATTTATTTTTTGATCCATAAATTATTTAGAATTATGTTTCTGAATTTCCAGGCCTTTGGGAATTGTTTTTATTGAGATGTTCACATACCTTAAAATTCACTTTTTAAAGTGTTGTACCCCCTTTAAAGTGCACTTCTGTGGTTTTTACTATGTTCATAAAGGTATGCAACCATCACCACTCTCAAATTCTAAAACAATTTCATCACTTCAGAAAGAACCTCCCTACTCACTAGCAGTCACTCCCCACTTTTTCTTCCTCCAGTCTCTGGAAAATACTAACCTACTTTTTGTCTCTATGGATTTGCTTATTCCAGACATTTCATCTAAATAGAATTGTATAACACATGTGTGGCTTCTTTCACTTAATGGTTTCAAGATTCTCCATGTTGTAGCATGTATCAGGACTCCTTATGGCTGAATAATTTTCGTGTGTGTATTGTACATTCTGTTCATTATGTGGACATTTGAGTTCTTTTTACTTCTTGGTTATTATGAATAAGGCTGCTGTGCACATTCTTTTACAGCTTGGTGTGTGTCCACACATTTCCAGTTTTCTTGGGTATGTACCTAGGAGTAGAATTGCTTGATAGTGATAGTTTTTACAATTGTTGGGTACAGGCTTCTATATATCTCCATGTAATCAACTGAGTTAATCATATTCGGATATTGTATATCCTTACTGCTTATTCAGTGAATTACTAGAGAAGCATGTTAAAATTTACTATGATTTGGATTTGTGTATTTTTACTTGTGGTTCTCATTTTTTTTTTAAGAGACAGGGTCTCACTATATTGCCTAGGCTACACTCAAGCTCCTAGGCTCAAGCGATCTTCCTGCCTCAGTCTCCCAACTAGCTGGGACTACAGGTATACGCCACCATGCCTGGCTAGGTTCTGTTAATTTTGCTTTATACATTTTGGGACTATTTCCTTAGGTTATATACTGATACATACTTGTCATATCTTCTTAGTGAATTAAACCATTTATTTATTTAGAAGTAACTTCTTTATAGATATAATAATACTTTTGCCTTAAATATTCTTTATCTGATATTAATCTAGCCCCACTTGCTTTCTTTTGGCTAATATTTATATGATTTCCATGAAGGATTTATTAACAAAAAAAAGAAAAAGTTTGCATGGCATAACTTTTTTGAGACAGAGTTTCACTCTTGTTTCCCAGGCTGGAGTGCAATGGCGCCATCTCGGCTCACTGCAACCTCCGCCTCCTGGGATCAAGCGATTCTCCTGCCTCAGCCCCCCCCCCCGAGTAGCTGGGATTACAGGCATGCGCCACTATGCCTGGCTAATTTTTGTATTTTTAGTAGAGACAGGGTTTCTCCATGTTGGTCAGGCTGGTCTCGAACTCCTGACCTCAGGTGATCTGCCCACCTCGACCTCCCCAAGTGCTGGGATTACAGGCATGAGCCACCGCACCTGGCCTGGCATAACTTTTTATCTTTTTATTTTTACCTTTCTAAATCGTGTAAAATGTCCCTCTTTTAATTATTTTTAAAATCCAATCTGACAGTGTTTGTTTTTCAATAGACCATTTATTCCATTTGCTTTCACCGTAATTACTGATATATTTGGATTTATTTCTATCATCTTACTTTGGTTCCAGTGGATTTGCATTCTTTTCTACCATTTTTTTGCCTTAAAAAGTTTTTTGTCTTGCTTCGTAATTTATTTTTGAGACAGGGTCTCACTCTGTCACCCAGGCTAGAGTGCAGTGGTGCCATCTCAGCTCACTGCCACCTCTGCCTCCTGGGTGCAAGTGATTCTTGTGCCTCAGCCTCCCCAGTAGCTGGGATTATAGGCGTGTGCCATCATGTCTGGCTAATTTTTGTATTTTTAGTAGAGACAGGGTTTCACCATGTTTTCCAGGCTGGTCTCAAACTCTTGGCCTCAAGTTATCTGCCCACCTTGGCCTCCTAAAGTATTGAGATTACAGGCGTGGGCTACCACGCCCAACCTTGCTTAGTATTTTTAAAAAATCATTTTATTTATCCTCCTCTCCTACTTTGGAATCTATATGCTTTTTTTTTTGAGGGTTACTCTAGCTTATTACAATACGCATACTTGTTATAGTCTGAAGTCAGTCTCTTGTCCTCTGACAATCAAAGATCTTTACACTTTTATAATTTATATACAATTGTTGTCTATTTTGATAATATATATGTGTTTTTCTATGTAAATATGTGTATATACATATCTTTGAAGAGATAGTAGATTTGCATGTAGTTGTAAGAGTTAATACTGAGACATCCTGTGCACCTTTTACTCAGTTTTCCCCACTGATATCCAATAAAATAATATAACCAGGATATTGGCATTGATAAGGTCAAGATAGAGCATTTCCATCACCACCAGAATTCCTCATGATACCCTTTTATAGCAACATTCACTTTCCTACCACTTCCTGGCAACTACTAATCTTTTCTCTGTTCCTGTAATTTTGTCATTATAAGAATGGTATCTTAGCCTGTTTAGGCTTCTAGAACAAATACACTGTAAACTGTGTGGCTTATAAACAACAAACATCTATTTCTAACAATTCTGGAGTCTGGGAAGTCCAAGGTGCCAGCAGATTCAGTGTCTGGTGAGGGCCTCTTCCCCATAGATGTCACCTTTTTACTGTGTCCCCACATAGTGGAAGGGGCAAAGCAGCTCTCTAGGGCCTCTTTTTTAAGGGCACCAATTCCATTCAGGAAGGTCCTGCCCCATAACCTAATCACTTCCCAAAGTCCCCACTTCCCAATACTATCACATTGGGAACTAGGTTTCAGTATATTAATTTGTCTGGAGGGGAATATGAGCATTCAGACCACAGCAGTTACATAAATAAAATCATATAGTATTGTACCTTTTGGAACTGGAACTGGCTTTTTTCAGTCAACATAATTCTCTGGAGATCATCCAGGTTGTTAGCCTGTATCAAGTTCATTCCTTTTTATTGCTGTGTGGTACCCATGGTATTGTTTAACCATTCACCTGCTGAAGGACATCTTTGTTGTATCTACTTTTTTGCTATTGTGACTAAAGCTGCTATAAATATCTACAGGCTTTTGTGTGAATATAGTCTTTTTTTCTCTGGGATAAATGTACTGGAGTGGCACTACTGAATTATATGGTAGTCATATGTTTAGTTTTTGAAAAAACTGCCACTCATTTCCAGAATGGCTGTACTGTTTTATATTCTCACCACCAATATATGAGTAATGCAGTTTCTTCACATCCTCACCAATGTTGTCACTATTTTTTATTTTAGGCATATTTTAGCCATTCTGATAGGTATGTAGTAATATCTCATTGTGAGTTGAATTTGCATTTCCCTAGTGGGTAATGATGTTGAACATCTTTTCATGTACTCATTTGTCATCTATGTATCTTTGATGAAATATCTCTTCATGTCTTTTGTTCGTGTTCCAATTAGATTTGTATACATTGAGTTTTTAAAGTTACTTATGTAGTCTAGATACTAGTCCTTTGTCAAATATGTCATTTGTAAATATAGTCTCCCATTCTGTTGCTTATCTTTTCATCCTGTTAACAGGGTGCTTTATAGGGCAGAAGTTTTTAATTTCAATGAAATCCAATTTACCAATTTTTTCTTATATGGATCATGTTTCTGTTAGCTATCCTAGAATAAGCCTAGATTCTGAAGATTTTTTCCAGTGTTTTTTCTTAAATTTTTAGTTAAAGACTGAAGCATTTCAAATTAATTTTCATATAGGTGTGAACCTTAGATTGAATTTCATTTTTTTGCCTCTAAATCTTAAGTCGTTTCACCATTTGTTGAAAAGGCTATCTTTCCTCCACTGAATTGCTTTTTAAAATTTAATATTAGAGAGCAGTTTTTATTTTTATTTTTTTATTTTTATATATTTATTTTTCTTTATAAGTTCCTTGTAGATTCTGGATATCAGACCTTTGTTGGATACGTGGTTTGCAAATATTTTCTTCCTTTCCATAGATTGTCTCTTTACTCTGTTGATAGTTTCTTTTGCCGTGCAGAAGCTCTTTAGTTTAATTAGGTATCATTTGTCAATTTTTGTTTTTGTTGCAATTGCTTTTGATGTCTTCATGATAAAATCTTTTCCAGGGCCTATGTCAAAATGGTATTTCCTGGGTTATCTTCCAGGGTTTTTATAGTTTTAGTTTTATGTTTAAGTCTTTAATCCATCTTGACTTGATTTTTGTTTGTGGTACAGGAAAGGAGTCCACCTTCAGTCTTCTGCATATGGGTAGTCAGTTATCACAGCATCATTTATTGAGTCCTTTTTCCATTGCTTGTTTGAATCCACTTTCCATTTGGGTCCTTTTCCCCTTGCTTGTTTTTGTCAACTTGGTCAAAGATCAGATGGTTGTAGGTGTGCAGCATTACTTCTGTGCTCTCTATCCTGTTCCACAAGTCTATGTGTCTGCTTTTGTACTTAGTGCTATGCTGTTTTGGTTACTGCAGCCTTGCAGTATAGTTTGAAGTGAGGTAGTATGATACCTCCAGGATAATAGCCATTTTAACAGGAGAGATATCTCAATGTGGTATTGATATGCATTTCCCTGCTGATTAGTCATGTTGAACTATTTTTTGTTTGTTTGTTTTTTTGTTTGGAGACACAGTCTCACTCTGTTGCCCAGGCTAGAGTGCAATGGTGCGATCTTGGCTCACTGCAACTTCCACCTCCTGGGTTCAAGCAGTTCTCCTACCTCAGCCTCCCAGGTAGCTGGGATTACAGTCACCCGCCACTATGCCTGGCTAATTTTTTGTATTTTTGGTAAAGACAGGGTTTTACCATGTTGGCCAGGCTGGTCTCGAACTCCTGACCTCAAGTGATCCACCCATCTCAGCCTCCCCAAGTGCAGGGATTACAGGTGTGAGCCACCATGCCTGGCCAAACATTTTTTCATATACCTATTGGCCATTTGTATGTCTTTTGAGAAATGTCTGTTCAGTTCTTTTGCCCATTTTAAAATCAGATTTGTTTTGTTTTATTTGCTATTGAGCTGCCTGAGTTTCATATGAATTCTGGTTATTAATCCCTTGTCAGATGGATACTTTGCAAATATTTTCTCCCATTCTGTAGGTTGTCTCTTCATTCCGATTTTTTTTTTTTTTTTTGCTGTGCAGAAATGTTTTAGCTTGATGTAATACTATGTCTGTTTTTGCTTTTGTTTCCTGTACGTGTGATGTCTTCCACAGAAAAACCTTTGCCCAGACCTGTGTCCTCTTAGTGTTTTCCAGATGTTTTCTTCTAGTAGTTTTATAGTTGCAGGTCCTACATTTACATCTTTTTTTTTTTTTTTATTGAGACGGAGTCTTGCTCTGTTGCCCAGGCTGGAGGAGTGCAGTGGCGCGATCTCGGCTCACTGCAAGCTCCACCTCCCGGGTTCACGCCATTCTCCTGCCTCAGCCTCCTGAGTAGCTGGGACTACAGGCGCCCGCCACCATGCCTGGCTAATTTTTTGTATTTTTAGTAGAGACGGGGTTTCACCATGTTAGCCAGGATGGTCTTGATCTCCTGACCTCATGATCCACCTGCCTCGGCCTCCCAAAGTGCTGGGATTACAGGCATGAGCCACCACACCCGGCACACATTTAGATCTTTTAATCCACTTTCAGTTGATTTTTTTGTGTGTATATGGTGAAAGATACGGATCTAGTTTCATTCTTTTGCTTATGGATATCCAGTTTTTCTAGAATCATTTATTGAAGAGACTGTCCCCAGTGTAGGTTCTTGGCATCTTTGTTGAAAATGAGTTGGCTATAAAAATGTGGATTTATCTCTGGGTTCTCTATTCTGTTTCATTGGTCTACATGTGTATCTGTATTCTAGTATTGGTCTGTTTTGGTTACTATAGCTTTGTAGTATAATTTGAAGTCAGGTGGTACGATGTCTCCAGCTTTGTTTTTTTTTTTTTTTGGTTTCTGTCCTTGCTTCTATTGATGTTGATATGTCATGTTTATTGATTTGCATATGTTGAACTATCTTTACACCCCTGGGATGAATTCTACCTGATCATGGGAAAGATCTTTTTAATGTGTTTTTTGGATTCTGTTTTATAGTATTTTGTTGACGATTTTTGCATCTATATTTATCAGGGATATTGGTCTGTAATTTTCTTTTTATGTTACATCTTTGCCTGATTTTGATATTATGGTAATGCTGGCCTGCTAAAATCAGTTTGATAGTATTCCTTCCTCTTCACTTTTTTGAGTAGTTTGAGTAGAATTGATATTAGTTGTTCTTTAAATGTTTGATAGACTTCAGCAGTGAATCCATTAGGTCCTGAGATTTTCTTTGATGGAAGACTTTTTATTACTGCTTTGATCTTGCTACTCATTATTGATATGTTCAGGTTTTCTATTTCTTCATGGTTCAATCTTGATAGGTTGTTTGTATCCAGGAATTTATCCATGTCTTCTAGCTTTTCCAATTTTTTGGCATATAGTTGTTCATGATAGTCTCTAATGATCTTTTGTGTTTCTGTGGTACCAGTTGTCATTTTTCCTTTTTCATCTCTGATTTTATTTATTTGGGTCTTCACTCCCACCACCCCCCCCTTTTTTTTTTTGTAGTCTAGGTAAAGATTTCTTGAATCTTGTTGATCTTTTCCAAAAAACAACTTTTTGTTTCATTTATCTTATTGCACTTTTGTCTAAATTTATTTCTACATTGATCTTTATTTCTTTGCTTAACTTTGGATTTGATTTTTTTAAAAAAATTTAGTTCTTTGTTTTAGTTCATTGAGGTGCATTTTTAGGTTGTTTATTTTTTTTCTATTTTTTTATGTAAGCATTTATTGCTACAAATTTCCTTTTTAGCACTACTTTTGCTGGATCCCATAGATTTTGATGTATATTGTGTTTCCATTTTCATTTAAGAAATTTTTAATTTTACTTCTAATTTTTTTTTCTTTTTACTTATTGGTCTTTCAGAAGCACATTGTTTAATTTTCATGTATTTGTACAACTTCCAAAGTTCCTCTTATTATTGATTTCTAGTTTTATTCCAGTGTGGTTGGGCAATATATTTGATATGATTTTGACCTTTTTGAATTTGTTGAGACTTGTTTTGTGGCCTCTCATATGGTCTGACTTGAAAAGTGTTCCATATGTGATGACAAGAACATGTATTCTGCAGTAGTTGGATGAAATGTTCTATAAATTTCTGTTAGATCTGTTTGGTCTAAAGTGTAGTTTACCTCTGATGTTTCTTTGATCATCTGGATGATCTGTTCACTGCCAAAGAGGGTTGTTGAAGACCCCTAATGTTACTGTATTGCAGTCGGTCTCTTCCTTGAGATCTAGTAATATTTGCTTTATTTATTTAGGTGCTATGGTGCTGGGTACATGTGTATTTACTATTTTTATTTCTCTCGCTACATTGACCTCTTTAACAATCTATAAGGATGTTATTTCCTTTTACAGTTTTGGCTTAAAGTCTATTTGATATAAATACAGGTACTCCTGGTCTTTTTTGCTTTGTTTACTTGGAATATATTTTTCCAACCCTTCACTTTCAGTTTATATGTATCTTCGTAAAGTGAGTTTCTTGTGGGCAGGATATAGTTGAATCTTGATTTCTTTTTTCAATCCATTCAGCCAACTTTTGTTGTTGTTGTTGTTTTGTTTTTGTTTTTGTTTTTTTTTTTTTAAGAAAAATTTACCTTTGTTATAGATTAAAGGGTACACATGCTGGTTTATTACATGGGATAATTTCATGATGCTGAGGCTTGGGGTCCCAGTGATTCTGTCACCAAGGCAGTAAGCATAGTACCCAACAGATGGTTCTTCAGTCCATTTCCCCCGCTCTCTCTCCCTGCTATTGATCCCCACTATTGTTCTCATCTTTACATTCACGTATACTCCATATTTAGCTTCCACTTATAAATGAGAACATGTTGTATTTGGTTTTCTCTTCTTGCATTAGGTCACTTAGGATAAAGGCCTCCTGCTCCTTCCATGTTGCTGCAAAGGTCATTATTTCATTCTTTTTCATGGCTAAATATTATTCCTTGTAAATGATTCCTCTCCATTGTAAATGAACTTGTGCTCTTGAATTGGTTCTCAGCTGGAACACCGTTGGCTTATAAAAATGCTAGTGATCATTGTACATTGATTTTGTCAATTCCAGGAGCCTTGTGTCAGATTCTTTAGTGTTTTTTATGTATGGACTCATATTGTCAGTAAAGAGAGATAGTTTGACTTATTTTCCTATTTGAATTTCTTTCATTTCTTTTTCTTGCCTCATTGCTCTGGCTAGGACTTCCAGTACTAAGTTTTTTGTTTCTGAGACAAAGTCTTGCTCTGTCACCCAGGCTGGAGGGCAGTGGCACGATCTCAGTTCACTGCAACCTCTGCCTCCTGGGTTTAAGAAATTCTTGTGTCTCAGCCTCCCAAGTAGCTGGAATTACAGATGCGTGCCACCCCGCCTGGCTGATTTTTGTATTTTTGGTAGAGATGGGGTTTCACCATGTTGGCAAGCTGGTCTCAATCTCCTGACCTCAAGTGATCCACCCACATCAGCCTCCCAAAAAGTGCTGGGATTACAGGCATGAGCCACCACACCCGGCTGATTTTTAAAAGAGTTTCCAGTAAGTTTTAGTTACTATCTTCATTGTAAGGATTAGTCCAAATAATGTATCCCATCATTAAGTCTCAGTTGCTAGTATTTTTCCTCTAATTGATTATGTAGTTCCTTAGAATAAAGGCCTTCTCACAGACAACCTGGTTTTGTTAACAGAAATGAGGGTATTTAACGTTGATATAACACTATTGTCTAGTTCAAGGTCCGCATTCAAATTTTATCAGTTCTAATAATGTCTTTTATAAAAAAATGTTTTTCCCCTTGCCTGTGTTCAGACCGAGATCATGCATGGTTTTCATGTCCCCTTAGTCTCCTTTCATTTGGAATAGTTCCTTGATGTTTATATTTCTTGACCTTGATACTTTAGAAAAATACAAACCAGCTATTTTGTATAATTTCCCTAAATTTTGTTTTATCTCATGTTCTCACATTATTGGGTTCAAATTATGCATTTTCACAAGACCACTGTAGTGATGATGTATACTCAATTATTTATGTTGGGATTTTTGCCATTTTTTTTGTTGTTTAACATTTTTCTTTGACCCAGCTAATTGTTGGGTTTTTTAAAATTTCATTTTAATTTCTCTTTTTTAATTAATTATTTATTTATTTTTGAGACAAGGTCTGTTGTCTCAAAAACAGACCTTGTCTGTTGTCCAGGGTATAGTGCAGTAGCACAATCATAGCTCACTGCAGCCTCAAATCCCTGGGCTCAAGGAATTCTCCTGCCTTAGTCTCTGGGTAGCTGGGACTATAGGCGCACGTCACCATGCCTGGATAATTTTTTTAAAAATAGTTTTTAGAGAGGGGGTCTTGCTATGTTGCCCAGGCTGGTCTTGAACTTCAGGGCTTAAGCAATCCTCCCATGTCAGCCTCCCAAAGTTCTGAGATTACAGGTATAAGCCACCGTCCCCAGCCTTCATTTTATTTATTAGCTTTTTAACTGTACCTTTCTGTATTTTTTTAAATTCTTTTTTCCAAGGATTATCATATCACAGTTTAAAGTTAATATTGTACTACTTCACTTAAAAATAAGAACCTTTCAGAAGTATAGGTCCACTTATCTCCTCATCCTTTGTGCTATTATTATTGTCACATATATCTACTTACATTAAAAAAAAAGTCTGCTTTAAGCAGGCATGGCTTTTAAAATTCAGAAAAATAGTATGTATGTCTTAAATTTGCCCACATCTTTACTATATCTGGGACTGTTCATTTCTCCCTGTAGGTCACGGTTTCCACGTGGTATTGTTTCTCTTTAGCC
This sequence comes from Nomascus leucogenys, assembly GCF_006542625.1. Taxonomy (NCBI): domain Eukaryota; kingdom Metazoa; phylum Chordata; class Mammalia; order Primates; family Hylobatidae; genus Nomascus; species Nomascus leucogenys. Next base: position 9,381,666 of record NC_044395.1, on the reverse strand, counting down.
TGAAGTTCTTTTAGCTTGTGTACATCTGCTGGTTGTGAATTCTCTTAGCTTTGGTTTATATGAAAATGTGTTACTGTCGCTTTCCAAGGGTTATTATCTTGGAGATAACATTCTGCTGACAGTATTTTCCCTTCATTACTTTGAAGTATCTCCTCTTGTTTTCTGCTTTCCATTGTTTCTGATGAGAAATCAGTCAACATTTGTATCAGTGTTCCACTATATGTAATGTATCTTTTCTTTAGACCAGTTTTGAATTTTTCTCTTTGTCTTTGAATTTCAGTAATTTGCTTATTATGTTCCTAGGTATATTTCTTTCTTTTCTTTTTTTTTTCTTTTTTCCTTTTTTTTTTTGAGATGAAGTCTTGCTCTGTCACCCAGGCTGGAGTGCAGTGGTGTGATCTCGGCTCACTGCAACCTCCACCTCCCGGGTTTAAGCAATTCTCCTGCCTCAGCCTCCCAAGTAGCTGGGATTACAGGCGCCCACCACCACACTTGGCTAATTTTGTATTTTTTTAGTAGAGACGGGATTTCACCATGTTGGCCACGCTAGTCTTGAACTGCTGACCTCGTGATCCGCCTGCCTCAGCCTCCCAAAGTGCTGGGATTACAGGCATGAGCCACTGTGCCCGGCCATGCCTAGGCATATTTCTTTGTATTTATCCTGCCTTGGGTTTATTGAGCTTCCTAGATTTATAAGTTTATGTTTTTCACCCAATTTGGCAAAATTTAGTTATTATTTATTTAAATGCCTTTTTCTGTCTCATCTCTTTCCTATTCTCAACTGCAATATCTTACATATTATTTGTTATGTTCCACAGTTCATTGAAGCTTTATTTTAATTAATTCTTTTCCTGTGTTCTTCCGATTTGATAATTACTATTGATCTGTCTTCAGATTTGGTGACTAAACATGGTCTCCAATATGCTATTAAACCATGTAGGGATTTTTCTCAATTACTGCACTTCTTAGTACAATAAATACAATAATTTCCATTGGTTCATTTTTATAGTTTCAGTATCTGTGTAAGATTCGTTGTCTGTTTATTCATATGGCACTATTTTCCTTTACATTCTTAAATATATCTGTAATAGCTGTTTATTGCCTTTGTTCACTTTATTCCAATATCTGTGATTATTTGGGGGTCAAGGTCTATAGACTGCTTTTTTTTCTTGGCTATGGGTCACAATTCCCTGCTTTTTCTATGTGTAATAATTTTTTATTACATAGTAGACATAGTAAATGAGGAATTGTAGAGATTCTGGACTCTCTCTGTTCCTCTGAAGAGTATTGACTTTTGTTCTATTAGGTCTGTCTCCTTCAAAGTGGACAGAAGCTAAAATCTCTGCCCTGTTTTTTCAGCTTTCAGATGTTGTTTTTGAGCCTCCTGGAGTCAGTGACCAGACAAGAATTTGGTCAGAGGTTATCCTCAAATTTAGGGGCTTCTCTGTGGCTGTCTTCTTTTCAGGAGTACCCCCTAATTTTGCAGCTGCTCTGCTAGTCCCAACCTATGTTCTCTGAAACCTCAAACCAATGAGCCTGTGGCTTTTTGCCAGCCTGTGATGCATGGATTGAGAAGTACCCTCAAGCATAAGCTCACAAATCTCTCTTTTTAGTGGTAACTTCTCTTCAGTTCCTTTGGAGGAGCTTTCAAATCTTTTTTTTATGTTTCGTCCAGAACATATAATTGTTATCTGTGAGAGGGTTACTTCAAATTATTCCACTATAAATGGAAGCCAGAATTTTCCTACCTTAAATTTTTTTTTAAGATGAGTCTCACTGTGTTGCCCAGGCTGTCTTTGAACTCCTGGGCTCAAGTGATTATCCCACCTCAGCCTCCCAAGTAGGTAGGCCTATAGACATGAGCCATTATACCCAGCTAATTTTTTAACTTTTTGTAGAGATGGGGTCTTGCTGTGTTGCCCAAGCTGGTCTCAAATGATTTTCCTGCCTCAGCCTCCCAAAGCACTGGGATTACAGGTGTGAGCCATCATGCCTGGCTCCTTAAATTTTTTTTTTTTTTAATACTTTAAGTTTTAGGATACATGTGCACAATGTGCAGGTTTGTTACATATGTATACATGTGCATGTTGGTGTACTGCACCCATTGACTCATCATTTAGCATTAGGTATATCTCCTAATGCTGTCCCTCCCCTCTCCCCCCACCCCACAACAGTCCCCGGAGTGTGATGTTTCCCTTCCTGTGTCCATGTGTTCTCGTTGTTCAATTCCCACCTATGAGTGAGAACATGAGGTCTTTGGTTTTTTGTCCTTGCGAGTTTGCTGAGAATGATGATTTCCAGTTTCATCCATGTCCCTACAAAGGACATGAACTCATCATTTTTTATGGCTGCATAGTATTCCATGGTGTATATGTGCCACATTTTCTTAATCCAGTCTATCGTTGTTGGACATTTGGGTTGGTTCCAAGTCTTTGCTATTGTGAATAGTGGCGCAATAAACATACGTGTGCACGTGTCTTTATAGCAGCATGATTTATAGTCCTTTGGTATATACCCAGTAATGGGATGGCTGGGTCAAATGGTATTTCTAGTTCTAGATCCCTGAGGAATCACCACACTGACTTCCACAATGGTTGAACTATTTTACAGTCCCACCCACAGTGTAAAAATGTTCCTATTTCTCCACATCCTCTCCAGCACCTGTTGTTTCCTGACTTTTTAATGATGGCCATTCTAACTGGTGTGAGATGGTATCTCATTGTGGTTTTGATTTGCATTTCTCTGATGGCCAATGATGATGAGCATTTTTTCATGTGTTTTTTGGCTGCATAAATGTCTTCTTTTGAGAAGTGTCTGTTCATAATCCTTCACCCACTTTTTGATGGGGTTGTTTGTGTTTTTCTTGTAAATTTGTTTGAGTTCATTGTAGATTCTGGATATTAGCCCTTTGTCAGATGAATAGGTTGCAAAAATTTTCTCCCATTCTGTAGGTTGCCTGTTCACTCTGATGGTAGTTTCTTTGGCTGTGTAGAAGCTCTTTAGTTTAATCAGATCCCTTTTATCAATTTTGGCTTTTGTTGCCATTGCTTTTGGTGTTTTAGACATGAAGTCCTTGCCCATGCCTATGTCCTGAATGGTATTGCCTAGGTTTTCTTCTAGGGTTTTTATGGTTTTAGGTCTAACATGTAAGTCTTTAATCCATCTTGAATTAATTTTTGCATAAAGTGTAAGGAAGGGATCCAGTTTCAGCTTTCTACATATGGCTAGCCAGTTTTCCCAGCACCATTTATTAAATAGGGAATCCTTTCCCCATTGCTGTTTTGGTACCAGTACCATGCTGTTTTGGTTATAGTGTAGCCTTGTAGTATAGTTTGAAGTCAGGTAGCATGATGCCTCCAGCTTTGTTCTTTTGGCTTAGGACTGACTTGGCGATGCTGGCTCCTTAAATTTTAACAACATATTTGAACTTACATTTTTCCCTCAACACATATACCTGATAGACTATTATTTATCTTCTCCCTTCAAAAAAAAAAAGGTAATTAGTGTTGACAATGTTGGCAGGCTTTCATTTCCCTTCTGGCCAAGCTGAAAATTCATTTAGGATTTTAGTTCCTGGTTTGGGGATTTTATTTTCTGTACTATTTTATCTAGGGATATGAGTATAAGTTCAAAATAATTTTCATTCAGAAGTTTGAAGATGTTCCGTTTTCTTCCAGCTTACCATTATTGCCAGTGAAGAGCTTGTTGACAGTATATTTTGGGGAAGGGGTCATGATGTGTATGTATGTTGAAATTTTAAATTTTATATACGGTAAAATTGACTTTGCTTCTTGTTTTACTGTTCTAAGGGTTCTTAAAACCATTCTGGCTACTTTCATTGTGGTGGAAACAGCTCAGATTTAGATCTTGCAGATTTGGTTGTGGAATCTGCCTATAGCTCCCTCTAGCTCTGTAGCCTTGGTAAATTTGGAAAAACATGGAGTATGAATGAAGAAAACATCTTTGTGTCACATTTCCTTATTTGCAAAAAAATATGATGCCATCTTTTCTGTCTACCCCTCTGGGCTCTTTCCTGAGGATCAGATGAGACCATGTATGTGAAAACACCTTGAAGAATGTAACACTTATATGAGAGACTTTTTAGTATTTCCATTTGCCCTCCTATCCTGAATAGATGATTCAGTAACATTGTGTGTGAAAAAAATGATTTAAGCATTATGAACTGCTGCAATATATAGCAAATAAGGAATCATTATACTATTATCATTATGTATGTTAGTAGTGGACTACTGAAGATTGGAAACCCTCAAGAGCCAAAGAGTTGAGTTTCTGTATGCCATAATAAATGGAAGAGTATGTAGGGATGGAAAAGTGGGGGTGTCAGAAGTACCTACAACATTTACAGCCTGTAAAAGATTAATACCTACTTTGCATTCCTCTTTGTTGTCTCTGCCCTTGGAGACTCGTTTACTTTCATAAATATAGAATGCTTACAAAATGCACCCACTTTAGTGTCGGCATGGAAGGAAGCTCATGTTGACCCTGCAACTAGATTAATGGGGAAAAAAAAGTCTGTCTTGAGCCGTGTGCTTTAACCGTGTGAAATTTATTGGAAAAAAAAATCAGGAATATTGAGAGATAGAGTTGGAGCAGGGAAGACAGGACAGAGAAGAATGGATAAAAGCATGAATAGAAGAAGAAAGATAGGATGTTTGAGCATCCTAATGCTCAGGCAGAGGGAGATGTGGTCAGTTCTTGACTGGGGAAGGAGCTAAATATAAAATGAGCCAAATAGAGTGACAGAGGCTTTTTACTGCCTGAGTCAAAACAAGCAAGGGCCCAGGCTTCTAGATCTTATTGCAGAAAGATTGATTTCGACAGCATATAATTTGCATCCTGGTTCCATGGGAGAAGAGGTTCATAGATGGGCACATGTTCTCACACCCTTGAACCATGAATTGGAGTTTTCCACCTGGAAGGAGCAGAGACAGACAGACTGGTGAGCAGAAAGCTTCGTCCTCCAACCTTAGCCTTTACCTGTAATGCTCAGTGTCTCCATGCAGGATGGTCAAGACCTCCACTTGTACATTATCCCTTCTCTCTCTTCTATTTGCTTCTTCTGGGACCTTCCCCCCATCAGTTGCCCACTCCTTTCTTATATTGTCAGCCTGTTTCTATGGACTCCTTTTTTGGTTTACAAGGATGCTCAAGTTACCCCAAATTTAAAATACTTTCTCTTAATTGTGCTACTCCCCTAGCACTATCCTTGCTTTCCTTACAGCCTTCCCAGAGTCTGCCTAGCCTCCTCACCTTGGTCCCTCACAGTCAGTCATGACCCTACTATGCTGAAACCTCTCTCAAAGGTCATAGAGATCTACTCATCAAATTCTGCATCCTTTTCTCAGGACTTTTTTAACCTCTTTGCTTGCACATCATACTGTGGACTACACCCTCTTTCTTTCTTTTTTTTTTTTTTGAGACAGTCTTGCTCTGTCACCTAGGCTGGAGTGCAGTGGTGCAACCTCAGCTCACTGCAGCCTCCACCTCCCGGGTTCAAGCGATTGTCCTCCCTCAGCCTCTTGAGTAGCTGAGATTACAGGCGCACCACCACACCCAGCTAATTTTTGTAATTTTATTAGAGACGGGGTTTCACCATGTTGGTCAGGCTGGTCTCGATCTCCTGACCTTGTGATCTGCCCGCCTTGGCCTCCCAAAGCGCTGGGATTACAGGCATGAGCCACTGCACCTGGCCTGAAACTACACCCTTTCTTGATACTCTCTGCTTCTGACAAGGTCTTCTCCACTGCTCATCTACTCCTCTGGATCCAATTATTTCTGCTTTCCCAAGTTGAACTGTCACATTACCAACTAACTGATGATCACCTCCATGCCAATATGCTAAGGGCATCTAAAACTTACTATGCCCAAAATGAAACTCATTACCTTCCTCCCCAAACCTGCTTGTTTTTGTGAGTTTCCTTTATATACTTCCTGTGCCGCTCTTTCAAAACCTCTGTCATCTCTGATTCTTCCCTTTGCTTTTTCCATCCAATTTGTTGTGAAGGTCTGTCAGTTCTACTTGTAACCTAGGTTGTTTCTGTCGCTCGGTTTCCATTTATCAAACATTTGGCTGCGCACAGTGGCTCATGCCTGTAATCTCAGCACTTTGGGAGGCCGAGGTGGGTGGATCACTTGAGGCCAGGAGTTCAAGACCAGCCTGGCCAAAATGGTGAAACACCATCTCTGCTAAAAATACAGAAATTAGCCAGGCATGGTGGCAGGCGCTTGTGATCCCAGCTACTCAGGAGGATGAGGCAGGAGAATTGCTTGAGCCTGGGGGGCAGAGGTTGCAGTGAGCCGAGATTGCGCCACTGCACTCCAGCCTGGGTGACAGCAAGACTCCATCTCAAAAGAAAAAATTAACTGACCTAGTAAGGAACTATGCTAGACTCTGGAGAATGCAAAGATTAATAACATCATTTGATGTCAAGAGCTGAGAGAGATAAAAATAGCCAGTTATTACATGAAATGGAAAAACTATGTTATATGCTATGCTGGCAAATAAATGATTAATTTTGGTATTTTGATTAAGGGGGGCATAGTATCAAGGAAATTCTTAGGAAGGAAGTGAGATTGAACTAAGCTATGAAGAATTGGTAGCATTTTGATTAGAAAGGAAAGAGGATAATTTCAGGCTGAAGCATAACTGGAGAAAAAAACATGAAAACATGAAACTGTTCAGGAAATGGTGACTTGCGTAGCTGGAGTAAGTGTGGAGTGTAAACGGATGCAGAATGAGTGAAAAGACATGGGAGATATGTTAATAAGTCTTTCCATCAGTCACTCCTATTACCTTTTACTGAAATATTACAATAGCCCTTTAACAGGTTCTCTTGTGTCCACTGTAACTTGCTTCTAAGGTAATCTTCCTGAAGAAGCGCTGTGACCAACCTGGATGGGCTACTGGCTCTGCCTTTTCCTAGTAACAGGTCTTTAGGCAAGCTATTTCTCTTTTCTAAATTTGTTCCCTTTCTGTTAACAGAAAAAATTCCTACTCTGTGAGGATTAAATGATAAAGAGTATTTTAAAATGTATATCATACTGTCTGGAGCAATAAATAAAGGAGAACTATTAAATTCAAACTCTTTTTAACTGACACTGAAGCTCTTGTATCAGCTGGCTCCAGTCAACCTTTCCAAGTTTATCTTCTATGTCTCTGTTCACCATCCTCAAAAAATTCTTTGCTCTTTTTCCTATTTACATCCTGCACTTTTCTGACTTTTGCTTTCATTCCCTGTCTCTGGAATACCCATCAACCATTGCTGTATGACTAAATCAGTATCTCTTTAATCTTGACAGCACATTGGAATTGTCTAGGAGCCTTTAAAAAAATACTGATGCCTGGATTCTATCCCCAGAGATTCTGGTTTAATTGCTTTGGTGCAGCCTGAATATTAGGATTTTTTAAAGCTGCTCAGGTAATTGTAATGTGCAAACAAGATTGAGAACTACTGGCCCAAATCATAAATGTTCCCTCAAAGCCTTTTCTGAATACCACCTTCTCCCCATACGCACCTCTAATCTTTCCTTTCCCTGAACTCTCTGCACTTTATATGTACCTTTCTTAAGACACAATTTTCTCCCTTGTGATATTCTTATTTCTTACATTAGAACATAATAATCTCTTTGTACAGTTTATATTTGAGTCATCTTTCTGTAGGGGTTCATGGTATGTGTCATTAATGTTTTCCGAGTGGTGGTGGATGAATGCCTGCATGTAGAAATAGGAAAATGACATTTCTAGTGAGGAAGAAGAAAAACTACAAGAGGAGTCAGGCAGTGTGGTTCCTGGGATGGAAATAACCAGTATCCCTTATTTAGGGATGAGGAACTGAGAGTAAGGGTAAAGAGGTATGGGGATATACTCAGACAGGTCTGGTAACCTGTGAACACAGACTTGTAGACAGTTATTAGTTTATCCATTCAATATTTACTAAATGCCTACCATATGCTTGACATTGTGCTAGGTCCCAGGAATATATAGCTATAGCTTACAGTCAATGTCTCAATTTCTCATGGGACAATCGACACATTGCTTTAATAGGAAGACACAGCTAGTCTCCCTGCCTTCTCTTAGGCCTAATGGGAAGGGCATGTATCTCTTCATCGGTACCTGGTGATAGAATAAAGAATTCTATTCTTTATTTTCTTTCTTTTTTTTAATCTTTTTTTAGATGGAGTTTCACTCTTGTCTCCCATGCTGGAGTACAATGGCACAATCTCAGCTCACTGCAACCTCCGCCTCCTGGGTTCAAGTGATTCTCCTGCCTCAGCCTCCCAAGTAGCTGGGATTACAGGTGCCCACCACCACACCTGGCTAGTTTTTGTATTTTTAGTAGAGATGGGGTTTTACCATGTTGGCCAGGCTGATTTGGAACTCCTGACCTCAAGTGATCCACCTGCCTTGGCCTCCCAAAGTGCTGGGATTACAGGTGTGAGCCACCTCGCCCGGCAAGGGATTCTGTTCTTAGTCCTTGAAAAAATAAAGTTCTGAATCTTCAAGTTCCTTGATTCTTTCTTGGGCCCCTCTCACTCCAACTGCCCCCTACCAGAAGTAAGTTGATGTGTTCTCAGGCAGAAATTGCCTCATGAAGTCCCCATATACCTTCAAAGATCTTCTTTAACATGCACTGCTGGGAATTCTGAGTGATGCAGGTTCCCTCTCCACGAAGACATTTTCCTTGATCATTCATATAAGCACATGTGTAGCAATTTAATATTGTGCCTGAAAATTTAAGATAAGCCTTCAATAAGGTAAATTTGAAAATGGAGAAGGACACAGACTCTTCACAGGATTTGCAATGTGACATTTCCTTGTGGACCAGATGTGTAGCCTTGATTCACATCTGGGAGGGGTAATGAGCAATAGGTAGCATGGATACTACACATTTATTTCTTAGTTCTTTTTGGGGATCTGAGGGCCCTGTGTCTGATAGACCTGTGCCAGAGGAAATTCTTCATTCTTCTTCATCTCTGACCTTCATTGCTGATGAATCCCAAATTTCTCTCTCTAATATTTTTACTCCAGTCCATATCCGCATTGACTTCCTGGGCATTTATCATTAGATACCCTTCTGTCATGTGACACCATAGGAGCAAAATGTATGTGTGATTTTCATCTCCCTTTTCTACTCCCCATCATACTCTCACCCACAAGGCACAAACACTTGGAGTCATATTTGACCGATTAATAAGCTATGCTAGAATGCTCTAACATTGCAAACCCTGTAAAGAGTCTGTGTCCTTCTCCATTTTCAAATTTACCTTATTGAAGGTCACTAACGGCACTATCTTTGAAATACTTCCATGTTGCCTCTTTTACTATCTCTACTGCTAATCCCCCAGTTTGGGAAGCCTAAAGAAGTGGAAAGATTATGGGCTTTGCACAGTCCTAAGTTTGAATCCAAAGTTTGCCACTTTCTAGCCATGTGACATTGGACATATTACATTCGTCTCACTTCTTTCATCTGAAAATTTAGAATAATGATATTTATACAATAGAGTGAAATGTGAACTATGTCTGGTAATAACTTGAGGCATCAAACTTTGGGTCTTGTTTTCTTTCCCAGAACAAACCCTTTTAATTAAGAGCCATAGACTAGCAGTTGTCCTAGGAACTCATTTCTGGATCTAAAAGAAAATAGCTTTACATTCCATGTTCAAACAAAAGGAACCACCAGCTGTACACATCTCTTTACAGAATTCGTAAGGTTATAGCATTCTAACATGGTTTAAGAGGCAGGGTTAGCATAAAGCTAATGAAGGTTAGTCTTCAGAACTCTGCACTTTAATGACCCCCTTCTAGGGAAGTCGGAAGGGCTGTGTATTCATAATTTCTTATGGAGAGTGAAGTTGGAAGGATACTGGCATTTTGTATTTGTTTTATTTTTCTTATAGAGGGCCCTCCATATTGTTTAGCTTTCAGGCTCCCACATGCCTCTTGGTATGATTGTGAAGAGAACTAGAGAGTCTTTGAGAGAGCTGTTTGTGAAGTGTTAACAATTCTTTCTTCTGCACTCCTTCCCTAAAGTTGGTTTTCTTGACGTGTTCCCCATTTCCCACCTGAAGTCAATGACTGGCACCCATCCAAACATGGCTCACCTGTAGATGTGCTTGAAATTGGTGCACCTGAAGCCTGTTCCCCTGAAGGCTCTTCACTCAAAGCACGCTCACCCAAAGACTGTTCACCTGAAGCGTGCTCACCTGAAGGCTGTTCACCGGAGGCATGTTCACCTGGAGGCTGTTCATCTGAAGGCTGTTCGCCTGACTCATGCTCACTCAAAGGCTGTTCTCTGGAGAGGTTCTCACCTGAAGGCTGTTCTCCTGAAGGCTGCTCACCTACAGTATGCTCACCTTCAGCATGTTCAGTCGCAGCGGGCTCACCTGAAGCATGCTCACTCTCAGCATGTTCTCCAGAAGTGTGCTCGGCCACAGTGTGCTCCCTTGAACCATGCTCACTGGAACCATGCTGACTTAAAGTGTTCAGGCCTGAAGAAGTCTCATGTAAAGCCTCAGCATCAGAAGGGTTTTCAAGTGAAAAGAACTCACCTGGAAGTTGCTGAACTGAAGTTTGATGATCTATGGAGCCAGAAAGCTCATCAGGCTGACTTGATGTTCCTGGGATGGAGAAGGAACAGAAGAGAGATGGTGAAGCTGAGAGAGAGAATGGGATAAAGACTATCTTCCTGTGGAGTTAGGCTAATGTTATGAGACTCCTAGGTTTCCTATGGGCCTAGATTGGGCACCTGAAGCCTGCAGATGTTGGGAAAAATCAACTAAGTATCCCAAAAGGCCATGGAGGACAGAAGTGTTTAGTGAAACAAACAGAGGCCACCTCTGGGATTGAAGGGAAGAATCCTAAGTTCCCCAATATTAAGAACTACGTAGGAGAATCCACTCATCCATGTACAAAAAGCACCTGAAGGAAAATGAATGTGCCTCCCTGACAAAGTCAGCATCAGGAAGTCAATGTACCATCACTGATAGAATCAGAAGTTCACCACCAACCCTCCCTCCCATTCCTCTATGGGTGAAAGACAAGAAGAGTAGAGATAGAAGAGGGAGAGAGAAAGCAAGTAGTTTTCAATACCTGAGTATTTGTAATCTAAATTAAGGGTGGAAGAGTTAACCTTTGGACAAGGATGACAAGTATGAGCCACCTGTATTTGGTAATGTCAAGTTATCAGAAGGGATTAAGCCACCTGTATTTGGTAATGTCAAGTATTTTCTCACAGTCAATCCCCAATCCATGTGGGTTGGGGATTCAGAGAGCAAAGTTGCTATAAGCTATTAAGATTAAAAAAAAAAAAGTCTAGGCATATTTCATATATATATATAGACACACATATATGAATTGTATTATTGTGACATAACATTTACATTCACTTCATGGAGTTGTCCTGAGTACTTAATAAGATAAATTGTGAAGTGCACCATTGCCTAGTACTCAATTTTATTTTTCTTTTCTTCCCACCTTACACTGGGAATTACAAAACTCTTACATGGTTTTTTTTTCTGGCAAGTCTCTTCTACCTTTAATCCATCTCTTTTTTTGTTTGTTTCAAAGATAGAGTCTCACTCTGTTGCCCAGGCTGGAGTACAGTGGCACAATCTTGGCTCACTGCAACCTCCGCCTCCCGGGTTCAAGTGATTCTCCTGCCTCAGCCTCCTGAGTAGCTGGGATTACAGGTGCGTGCCACCATACCCGGCTAATTTTTGTATTTTTAGTAGAGACGGGGTCTCGCCATGTTGGCCAGGCTGGTCTCGAACTCCTGACCTCAAGTGATCCGCCCGCCTCAGCCTCCCAAAATGCTGGGATTACAGGCATGAGCCACTGTGTCTGGCCAATCCATCTCATTGACTGTCAGCCAAATATTCCTTGAGTATATTTTAAGTGAACAGAAGCACAAAACAGATAATTTGATTATTACTCTTTGATTAAACTGAGCCACCTAGAGGAGGAGAAGTAGGCTACAACAACCAAGTTATTTTATTCTAGCCAAAAGCTGAGAGGAATTATTGGATCTTTGAGGCTGAGGTAGTCTAAAACCCCAGAGTACTCAAACCCCAGAGTTGAACTCAAAGAATCTTACGATAGATATATTTTCTTGGCACAGTGCAGTACTTACAATCAATGACTTTCTAAATGACTAGGGTGAGAATATGTTGATAAAGGAAAGGTAAGATTTAGTAAAGCTTTTAGGAGGTTTTTATTTTTTAAACTTATTACATAAATACTATCTACTTGACTGGTTTTTCAATAATTAACGCAAGTTTTGATAAAGAGATGTTTCTGATATAGAAAGAAGGCATGAAAAAGCATGCTAATTTCTTGATCTTATAGTTTATGACTCGTGTCACCATGTGACTGGCACATACCATCACCTGGTGGCTGTGTATCTACGTTTTTGAGTCAACTTTTGAAGGTCTAACAAAGCAAAAAGCAAAACCTCTGACAGTCAACATTATAGAAAATACATTGTTATTTCATTAAAAGCTCAGAGCTCATGGCCTCTTTCTGCTGTAGGAGGCAGGAGGGAACACAGCACACCATGAATGGGGGATCCCGAAAGAAGAGATGATACAGAAAACCTGATTTGATATAACACAGCCATGAAGAAGAGGCTTATGAAGTCTCTGGCCTATAGCTCTGTCGTGTTCTGAGATTGTTTTCTGAACACATCACATCTTCCCTTCTCCCGACTTTCCTTGGCACATTAACCACACAAGGATCCCTCACATGTAATTGGTGGGACAAAGCTTCATTGGGCTTCTACAGAACCTCTATGCCTACTTTTTCATCTCATGCAGCATCAGCCACTCATGTTGAGTGGCTAAAATAAGTAGAAACAAGACTGTGCCAAGCCAGTGGGACCTTCTGACTAAAGCTGTGACTAGAGAAATCAACTGGTTCAGGAGCTCTCCGAGTTGGACTTGTTCTGCTGCTCTTGATTCTGACTCAGATTGGTTTGCGTGACTGAGAGACTGGTCTTCCTTCTTCAAGGCCTGAAATGTCTTAAGGGAGACCCCTTTTGTATTTACCTGAAGCCTAGATCAAACACTCACCTCTGGCAGATCCAAGCAAATAAAGACTCATTAGTAAGAGAAACATGTTAATCTGGATTTAGGAAAAGAGGGGACCCCAGTGTGGGCCACAGCTTCTTCACAGAGCTATGAAGCAAACTGCGAGCAAAAGCTCCCAGTGCTGAAGCAGAGCTGGGAATTCTAGAACCTCAGAAGTAACCCATGTTTCTTCACAATGGGTTGGGCTCTGAGGTTCTTGTGTAGCCTGTTCAGGCAAGTTGGCCCTTAGCAACCCATTGCTTATTTCACTAGCGAAGACCAATGAGTATTTTCTGTGTGCAGGGTGGTGTGTTGGGGCTATCTGCCCTAACTTTAAAAAAAAAAAAAGAAAGAAAAAAGTATTACCAAAAAGCACATATTTTTTGTAATACAGTTTAAAAGATACCTACTCTCTTTTAAAAGTGTTTTTGACAATGAGGTGTGATTGTTGATTATTTTCTGTTTGGCTTTCTAAATCAGCCTTTCTTGGCTCTGATCTGTACCCTGGAAGGCTGACCTCTGTTGACTTTATCACCTGAATGCTAGCTGGATTTGGCTTCAGATTGGGTTTATACAGGATTGGAGGAGAGGAGAGAGAGAGAGGAAGAGGGAAGGAAGGAATTGGGAGAAAGAGAGACTGGAATATTTGTTCTTCCTATTCCCTTCCTGCCACAGTTGACACTGGCTGAGTCTACATGACAGAGCTCCTGTTGGGTGTCCTCTCTTCCATGGCTCCAGCTCTCATCCATGCTATGGCAATATGTTTCTCTCCCCCTGCCCTCTTAGGCCTAGGGATGATAATGGTTTCCTGCTGTTACTAAAATCTGGATGCCCAAACCTTCCTCTTTTTTTTTTTTTTCCTTAACCTTGCCCACTTCTGTAAACAGTCTTTTCATACAGACCTTTATCAACCATGGTTTTAGCAGGAAACAGGTGGCAAACTCAAATGCGTAACTGAGGAGAGTTTACACAGATATGAGCAGAGTAAAGAGATCAAGAGACAGTAGAAAGCTGCGTTTTGAGCTGCAACTTCTACCAAGGGGGTGGCCAAGCTGAGAAGATGGTTGCAGTGAGGCATCCACCTGATACAAAGCTAGAAATTATGGGGGATTGAGTGGCAAAGATCTGGTAGCTTCCATTTCTCGCTGCTTCTCTGCTCAGCTCTCTTGAACAACTTTGTTTTATATACCACTGAATGCTAAATCTAGAATAGATGTACTTATTGTTACATTTTGAAAGGAAGGTGAGGGTTAAATAGAGAGTGGCGGCTCTACATCAAATTCAGGCTTTCTGTCTAGCATAAGACCTACAGAGGAGGGGGACTAGCTTAATGCCAGTGCCCACTGCTTCTTACAGGCTGGGGTACTTGTAGGTATGAGCAGGACAGGTCTGGGCAGTATGGCTTGCTGCCTGGGAAGATGTTCCCATAATGAGGCATTTTGGGCCTTGTTCCTGCAGAATGTGATGCTGATGTTCCTTGGACTTTTTCCCAGCAGAATGTGATAAAGTCAGACAGGCAGTTGGACAGGCTGTTTCTAAGGGCCCAAACCCCTGTGGAATGCTTCACTTTAGCCAAGGTCTGCAAAATGGCGGGGGGGGCGGAGGGGGGGTTACAAAATCGTGCAGTTTGGACTAACACTTTATCACTGTTATAATTGTTTCATGTTTGTACTTCCCATTGGACTCTAAGCTTGAACGCAGAGACCCTGTCTTGATTACTGTTGTAGTCCTAGTACCTAGCAGCATGCCTGCTAAGCTTTTCCTGAAGGGAGGAATGAATGAATTACCTTTTGGGGCCTCTCTCTGCCTCATAGAGGAGAATTTATAGAGGATCATGTAAGAGAATCTATAGAAGAGAATCTGGATTAAGGTTCTGGGTCAGTTGAAGATAGCAAGATCACCAGGGATCAAGTTACTTGACTTGAGTTAGAGGATAAAACTAGGATTTCTGAGCCTCAGGGCAGGTTCCTTTAAAGTAGAGAAAGGTATGAAAGGGCATGCTATCAATAATTCTTTTCCTCCAGGATGAGTTTGGAAGAACAGCTATGAGCCTTGGTTCTGACTTTTGTTGACAGAAGCAGTGGAAATTAGTAGAAGGGAAGAGGTGCTATCTATTCCACCCTAACTTAGAACATACAGTGGGCTCTGGAGCGCTGATGCTTTCAGCTGAAAGCAATTGTTTTTAAAAATTCCCTATGTAAATTTGCTTCAAAATAACCTAAGTGAGGGGTTGTAGCAATGAACGGGGAAAGAAGACAAGACTGGACGCAGTGGCTCGTGCCTGTAATCCTAGCACTTTGGGAGGCTGAAGCGGGCGGATCACCTGAGGTCAGGAGTTCAAGACCAGCCTGGCTAACATGGTGAAACCCCATCTCTACTAAAAATACAAAAAAAATTAGTCGGGCATGGTGGCGGGCACCTGTAATTCCAGCTACTTGGGAGGTGAAGGCAGGAGAATCGCTTGAACCTGAGAGGTGGAGGTTTCAGTGACCTCAGACTGTGCCATTGCATTCCAGCCTGGGCAACAAGAAAGAAACTCTGTCTCAAAAAAAAAAAAAAAAAAAGAAGATAAAATAAGATTGGTCCTGTGTGCATGATTGTTGAAGCTGTGTGATGGGTACATGGGGGTACTCTCTACTTTTGTATATGTTTGAAACTTTCTATACTGAAAATCTTCAGGGTGGAGGGCAGAAATACCTATTTGGAAAGCCTAGATAATCAATGCCTTATTTAAATAGCTTCAGGGGGTGATGGAGAAGTCTTTTTAATGTGTGTGTGCATTAAGACCTAGATGGGAGCTTAATTGCTCCCTATTATACAAGTGTCCTACACCCAGGGCTGATTGTGGTTGGGGAGGGGGGGTGTGGGTGTTGGGTGGAGTGGATGGGAGATTGGGGGAGGATGGCTGAGCTTCTCAATAAGCAGCAGTCCATGCATGTGTGCTGTTACTTAACCACCTGAAACTCGGAGAAATCTGGACAAGCTTCAGAGAGGAGCTCCCATTCCATTAGCCTCTTGCAGAAATCCCTTCCTGACCTCCGCAGGCCCAGACCACTGGTCCATTCTGCATGAAATATCCCTTCCTGGAGGTTGGTGAAGCCCACATGGGCACCAGGAGGCCTCTCAAGTTTGTGCTGACTTGGAGCCAGAGCAACCAGAGAAGGAGGAAGAGAACAGAAAGAGCAACAGTTGTGTCTCGTGTGCATCCCTCCATGTGTTTCAGTGCTGTCCCCACTGATGTGGCTGCACTGGCACGGTGCCACCAAGGAAGGGCCACCATGCAGACTTGAATTGGAACCTGCTCTGAATGTTTCTGGCTATGTGACCTTGGAAAGAGAATCACCCTCTCTGAGCCTCCGTGGCCTCATTTGTACAATTGAGATAATACCATTTCCATGTTTCAGACTTCTGAGGATGAAATGAGACCATGTAGGTGAACATACTCAGCACAGTGCCTGGCACGAGGCAGGCATTCACAGAGTAGCTACTGAGTATGATTTTCCTTCCCTTGAGGGTTTCCGTTTTGCTGATATTATAATAACTGTTTAATTTACTCCTTTTTCACATGGCACTTTAGAGTTTACCCTGTATATCAATGATACTGCCAAGCATATATTATCTCTATTTTATAGAGGAGATTCTGAGAAACTACATAGGATGTAATCCATTTATCTTGACATCCCATCGTGCTCAGGAGTGCATGATTCTCCATGACTGGTAATAATGTGTGTTGAACACATTCCAGGGCCACAGCTCCAGGGAGAATGACCAGGGCGGTGGCTGGGAGGGAGGAGGAGTCTATGAACTCTGAGAACCTCTCTTCACAGGCCTGAGGCCAGCTCCTCACTGTGAGCCTCCTCCCACCGCTCCCCACCCTAACCTGAGCACACACCTGGCCCTCACAACCTCAGAGCTCAGGGCACAGGAGCAAGTGCCGTCTTCCCAGAGCATGCGGAGGCCTCCACTGCTAAACCCTGTTGCGGCAGCAACTTCTGCCAGAGACAGTGCTGTGCAAAAAGAGATAACTTAATTTCTTCACTTCAGCTTAACATTTTATCCCCTTTTAACAAGCAAAGAAAGGATTAGAGAGATTCAATATCCTCTCCAGGACCATACAGTGAATAAGTGGTAGATCTGAGATTCAAATACACAGACAGCTGACTTCAGAGCCTAAGGGATATTCTTGTTTAGATTTCTTTTTCAATTATGCCTTGTGGTCTCCTAGGGACAGAAGAACATTGTAAAAGGAAGAAAAGGGAATACCTATTTACAGATAATGTTCATAGTAAGGCAGAATAGGATTCAGCATTATAAGGGAGGTTAAAATGGAAACAGGAAATATTGGAGGCAAAGGTAGGAGAAAAGAGTATCAAATATTTTGTGTAAAATTGTCATGGGGGTGGGACTACAGCAGTGGCTCTCCCCTGGGAGTGAATTCCCCTCCAGGGCACATTTGGCAATGTCTGGAGAGATCATCAGTTGCACAAGTTGGGGATGAGCTGCCGTTGGAGTGCAATCCTGGAGGACTGGGTATGAGGTGAGGCTCATTTGGGGAGACTCTTGAATGCCACACCGAGGAGTTGCTGTTTCATCAGGTGGACCAGGAAAGCATTTTGAGCAGGAGAGTAAAATGATTGTAACTGTACTCTAGGAGGCCATACCCAGGCAAGCATGAGCTCTGCATTGCAGCTGAGAGAGTGAAGAAGTGGTGACTACATCCAAGAACACAAAGGCCAAAAAATGGACAAGGCCGAATTCCATGGAAGAAGCTGCAGAGACATCAGGAGGAGCCAGAAGTGACATCCTGAAAGGTTTCACTGCCAGTGCCTGTGCCACAGGATTGCCCTGAGAGACAGAAGCATGCAGAGGCAGAAGGGACACATCAGGACGCTGCACACCACCAAGTTCAGCTCTCTGCATATGTGGAAGCTGCACTGCCACCCACCCCACCCTCCGCATCTGGCAAATACGTGGAGACAAACATTGCTAGGGAAAAATGTAGTGGGGGTTTTTGCTTGCTCCTCAATGCTTTCCAAGACAGCAGCTTCACCAAGTCATTGTGGACTCAATGTGTGATCAAATAAATTCTGATTCCTCCCATGGAAACCCAGTCAGGGACACCATGATAAGGGTCCTGCCAGTGGCCAGGTCTGTGCACTAGCTGTGCCGAAGTGGCATGCTTGCGAGTGCACCTCAGGGAGTCACTGTCAGCTACCAGTGTCCTGACTCAGCCAGAGGCAGATGCAGAGGCTGCCTGTGCTGCAGCCACAGGTTGCAGTTCTTCACTCTGATCCTTATATCTACTAAAAATCCGAGCACAAAGAAACTTAACTAGGAAAAACTTATCAAGGAACATATTCGTCAAGTAGGGAAGAGTGCAAGAAGAGGAAGAACTGTCTGCTTGGAGCCAGCAGCCTGGACTTAGGGGTGCCCTAGCTCTTCCTAAAAGGAAACTTCCTCAACTTGGTTTCAGAGGCCAAAGTTTTCCAACACCAGATGGTGATGCTCCTAAGGAGACTGGAAAATGAGGTCTAGGCAGGACTGGAGACAGTACTTGTGGGACCCAGTGCAAAGCAAAAACGAGGTGCCTTTGTTGGAAAGCGATGAAGAATTTCCAGTGGTTGATAGCAGAGCATGAAATCAGGGGTGCCTGCTCAGGAAGCCAGCCCTGGGTCTAGGAGACCTGTATAATAGGGAGCAGTTAAGCTACTATCTAGGCCCTAATGTGCACACATATTAAAGAGAAGACTTCTCCACCTCCCCAAAGCCATTTTAAATAAGGCATTGATCATCTAGGCTGTTAAATAGGGATTTTTTTCTGCCCTCCACCCTCAAATTTTTCAATATCAGAAGTTTCAAACATACAAAAGTACAGAGTACCCCCATGTACCCATCACACAGCTTCAACTACGTGATTGTCTCCAACAGTCATGCAGACGTGACCAATCTCATTTTATCTCCTTTCCCCTCTCATTGCTGCAAACTCCCCCTTAGGTTATTTTGAAGCACATTTTCCTAGCGGATTTTTAATAACCATTTTTTTTTCAGCTGAAAGCATCAGGAACCTTGCTCCACACTTTTATTTCCCACAACTTTATCTTAATGATAGTCTATCACATAAACACAAGAGAGGTGGGACCAGAGGGTTTAGAAACAATGTTTCACAGAGTAGAGGACAGGGATACTTTTGCACTGTTGCTTCTGTGGGTCTCAGGATAAAATTCCCTCCAGCTGTTCTGACATATTCACTTCAGCTTACTCTGCGGGAAGATTCAGAGAGGTTGTGAGTCACATCTAACTGTTCAAAGTCAGTGAGTCTACATAAGGATCCTGAGCAGT
Source organism: Nomascus leucogenys (assembly GCF_006542625.1). NCBI lineage: Eukaryota > Metazoa > Chordata > Mammalia > Primates > Hylobatidae > Nomascus > Nomascus leucogenys. The sequence goes on along the minus strand of NC_044395.1, from coordinate 9,362,244 downwards.
AAAGTTCTCAGTCTTTTGCAGAAACTCCAAATACAGATCTCCAAGATCGGGGCTTCTCCAGCTAAGCTCTCACTGCCTTCCATCCCTGCCAATTGCACAGCAAGCACACAGCCAGTGAGACACTCCTGCACGGTGCCTTTGAGACAATGCATTCTCCATTGTCATGGTTCATGAACCCAGAAAGGGAACAAACAGCCTATTCAAAGGTGGGGAAATTTCTTGTTTGGCTGTCTGTATAGGTTTGTTTCTCTGTGATAAATTAAGTCAGGCATAGGACGAGTAATGTCTCTAGGAATTGTGTGAATAAAGGGGTAAAGCAGCTTCTACTTTTCCTTGCCCAGATTCACATAATTGTGACTCTACCAGTGGTCTGTGGACCTGGCCTGTGCCAGCTTGTGAGAGCCACCTGTGACAGTTTCAGGACTCTGATGAGCTGGTGACTGAGCATAGCAATTATTAAAAGTTAAATTACAGAAACTGACAAATAAACTGTATTAGAAACAAAGATAATCCCTAAATCCTCATCAGTTCTTCATAATTTTGCGGCATTTTACTATTGTCTTGCTCTGAGGGCTATTTAGTGCTAGTGTAACCATGTGCTCTAAATACTAAATATGCTCTAAATACTAGAGAATGCTGTGCTCCTGCATGGTGATCCCATCAGTGATGTCAGCGTGGCAGCTCGAAGCTGCCATTTAGACCTCAAGAGTCTGCAAATGCTATAAACCAGGACTCTCCCCATCCCCCTGCTCCCCAGAAGCCAGCTGCTGAACATTTACCAGTGCACAACTGGGCTAAACCCATGCACTTGTAACCTGGAATAAGTGGATGACCAACTTGTCTTCAGGACACTGAAACCTGTCAAACCTCTTCAGTGTAGGAACTCAGATCTAACAGATATCTGGTAAGTGTGTTTAAAATGAATTGCCGGTGGAGCCAAGATGGCCGAATAGGAACAGCCCCGGTCTACAGCTCCCAGCCTGAGCGACACAGAAGACGGGTGATTTCTGCATTTCTGTTTGAGGTACCGGGTTCATCTCACTAGGGAGTGCCAAACAGTGGGTTCAGGACAGTCGGTGCAGTGCACCATGCGCGAGCCGAAGCAGGGCGAGGCATTGCCTCACTCGGGAAGCACAAGGGGTCAGGGAGTTCCCTTTCCTAGTCAAAGAAAGGGGTAACAGACGGCACCTGGAAAATCGGGTCAGTCCCACCCTAATACTGTGCTTTTCCAACAGGCTTGGAAAACGGCACAACAGGAGATTGTGTCCCACACCTGGCTAGGAGGGTCCTATGCCCACGGAGTCTCCCTGATTGCTAGCACAGCAGTCTGAGATCAAACTGCAAGGTGGCAGCGAGGCTGGGGGAGGGGCACCCGCCATTGCCCAGGCTTGCTTAGGTAAACAAAGCAGCCAGGAAGCTCGAACTGGATGGAGCCCATCACAGCTTAAGGAGGCCTGCCTGCCTCTGTAGGCTCCACATCTGGGGGCAGGGCACAGACAAACAAAAATTCAGCAGGAACCTCTGCAGACTTAAATGTCCCTGTCTGACTGACAGCTTTGAAGAGAGTAGTGGTTCTCCCAGCATGCAGCTGGAGATCTGAGAATGGACAGACTGCCTTCTAAAGTGGGTCCCTGACCCCCGAGCAGCCTAACTGGGAGGCATCCCCTAGTAGGGACAGACTGACACCTCACTCGGCCAGGTACTCCTCTGAGACAAAACTTCCAGAGGAACTATCAGACAGCTGAATTTGTGGTCTCACGAAAATCCGCTATTCTGCAGCCACCACTGCTGACACCCAACAAAACAGGGTCTGGAGTGGACCTCTAGCAAACTCCAACAGACCTGCAGCTGAGAGTCCTGTCTGGCAGAAGGAAAACTAACAAACAGAAAGGACATCCACACCAAAAACCCATCTGTACATCACCATCATCAAAGACCAAAAGTAGATAAAACCACAAAGATGAGGAAAAAACAGAGTGGAAAAACTGGAAACTAAAAAGCAGAGCACCTCTCCTCCTCCAAAGGAACGCAGTTCCTCACCAGCAATGGAACAAAGCTGGACAGAGAATGACTTTGACGAGTTGAGAGAAGAAGGCTTCAGACGATCAAACTACTCCAAGCTATGGGAGGAAATTCAAAACAATAGCAAAGAAGTTAAAAACTTTGAAAAAAAATTAGATGAATGGATAATCAATGGAGAGAAGGGCTTAAAGGAGCTGATGGAGCTGAAAGCCAAGTATCGAGAACTACGCGAAGATTGCAGAAGCCTCGGTAGCCGACGCGATTAACTGGAAGAAAGGGTATCAGTGATGGAAGATGAAATGAATGAAATGAAGCAAGAAGGGAAGTTTAGAGAAAAAAGAATAAAAAGAAACGAACAAAGCCTCCAAGAAATTTGGGACTATGTGAAAAGACCAAACCTACGTCTGATTGGTGTACCTGAAAATGACAGGGAGAATGGAACCAAGCTGGAAAACACTCTGCAAGATATTATCCAGGAGAACTTCCCCAATCTAGCAAGGCAGGCCAACATTCAGATTCAGGAAATACAGAGAATGCCACAAAGATACTCCTCGAGAAGAGCAACTCCAAGACACATAATTGTCAGATTCACCAAAGTTGAAATGAAGGAAAAAATGTTAAGGGCAGCCAGAAAGAAAGGTCGGGTTACCCACAAAGGGAAGCCCATCAGACTAACAGCTGATCTCTCGGCAGAAACTCTACAAGCCAGAAGACAGTGGGGGCCAATATTCAACATTCTTAAAGAAAAGAATTTTCAACCCGGAATTTCATATCCAGCTAAACTAAGCTTCATAAGTGAAGGAGAAATAAAATACTTTACAGACAAGCAAATGCTAAGTGATTTTGTCACCAGCAGGCCTGCCCTAAAAGAGCTCCTGAAGGAAGCACTAAACATGGAAAGGAAAAACCGGTACCAACCACTGCAAAAACATGCCAAATTGTAAAGACCATCGAGGCTAGGAAGAAACTGTATCAACTAATGAGCAAAATAACCAACTAACATCATAATGACAGAATCAAATTCACACATAATATTAACTTTAAATATAAATGGGCTAAATGCTCCAATTAAAAGACACAGACTGGCAAACTGGATAAGGAGTCAAGACCCATCAGTGTGCTGTATTCAGGAAACCCTTCTCACGTGCAGAGACACACAGAGACTCAAAATAAAGGGATGGAGGAAGATCTATCAAGCAAATGGAAAACAAAAAAAGCTAGGGTTGCAATCCTAGTCTCTGATAAAATGGACTTTAAACCAACAAAGATCAAAAGAGACAAAGAAGACTATTACATAATGGTAAAGGGATCAATTCAACAAGAAGAACTAACTGTCCTAAATATATATGCACCCAGATTCATAAAGCAAATCCTCAGTGACCTAACAAAGGGACTTAAACTCCCACACAATAATAATGGGAGATTTTAACACCCCACTGTCAACATTAGACAGATCAACAAGACAGAAAGTTAACAAGGATATCCAGGAATTCAACTCAGCTCTGCACAAAGTGGACCTAATAGACAGCTACAGAACTCTCCACCCCAAATCAACAGAATATACATTTTTTTCAGCACCACACCACACCTATTCCAAAATTGACCACATAGTTGGAAGTAAAGCTCTCCTCAGCAAATGTAAAAGAACGGAAATTATAACAAACTGTCTCTCAGACCACAGTGCAATCAAACTAGAACTCAGGATTAAGAAACTCACTCAAAACCGCTCAACTACATGGAAACTGAACAACCTGCTCCTGAATGACTATTGGGTACATAATGAAATGAAGGCAGAAATAAAGATGTTCTTTGAAACCAACGAGAACAAAGACACAACATACCAGAATCTCTGGGACACGTTCAAAGCAGTGTGTAGAGGGAAATTTATAGCACTAAATGCCCACAAGAGAAAGCAGGAAAGATCCAATTTCTACCGATTGGAATAGTTTTAGAAGGAATGGTACCAGTTCCTCCTTGTACCTCTGGTAGAATTCGGCTGTGAATCCATCAGGTCCTGGACTCTTTTTGGTTGGTAAGCTATTGATTATTGCCACAATTTCAGAGCCAGTTATTGGTCTATTCAGAGATTCAACTTCTTCCTGGTTTAGTCTTGGGAGGGTGTATGTGTTGAGGAATTTATCCATTTCTTCTAGATCTTCTAGTTTATTTGTGTAGAGGTGTTTGTAGTATTCTCTGATGGTAGATTCACAATTAAAAGAACTAGAAAAGCAAGAGCAAACACATTCAAAAGCTAGCAGAAGGCTAGAAATAACTAAAATCAGAGCAGAACTGAAGGAAATAGACACACAAAAAACCCTTCAAAAAATTAATGAATCCAGGAGCTGGTTTTTTGATAAGATCAACAAGATTGATAGACCGCCAGCAAGACTAATAAAGAAGAAAAGAGAGAAGAATCAAATAGATGCAATAAAAAATGAAAAGGGGATATCACCACCGATCCCACAGAAATACAATCTACCATCAGAGAATACTACAAACACCTCTACACAAATAAACTAGAAGATCTAGAAGAAATGGATAAATTCCTCCACACATACACCCTCCCAAGACTAAACCAGGAAGAAGTTGAATCTCTGAATAGACCAATAACAGGCTCTGAAATTGTGGCAATAATCAATAGCTTACCAACCAAAAAGAGTCCAGGACCTGATGGATTCACAGCTGAATTCTACCACAGGTACAAGGAGGAACTGGTACCATTCCTTCTAAAACTATTCCAATTGATAGAAAAAGAGGGAATCCTCCCTAACACATTTTATGAGGCCAGCATCATCCTCATACCAAAGCCTGGCAGAGACATAACCAAAAAAGAGAATTTCAGACCAATATCCTTGATGAACATTGATGCAAAAATCCTCAATAAAATACTGGCAAACCGAATCCAGCAGCACATCAAAAAGCTTATCCACCATGATCAAGTGGGCTTCATCCCTGGGATGCAAGGCTGGTTCAACATACACAAATCAATAAATGTAATCCAGCATATAAACAGAACCAAAGACAAAAACCACATGATTATCTCAATAGATGCAGAAAAGGCCTTTGACAAAATTCAACAACCCTTCATGCTAAAAACTCTCAATAAATTAGGTATTGATGGGACGTATCTCAAAATAATAAGAGCTATCTATGACAAACCCACAGCCAATATCATACTGAATGGGCAAAAACTGGAAGCATTCCCTTTGAAAACTGGCACAAGACAAGGATGCCCTCTCTCACCACTCCTATTCAATATAGTGCTGGAAGTTCTGGCCAGGGCAATCAGGCAGGAGAAGGAAATAAAGGGTATTCAATTAGGAAAAGAGGAAGTCAGATTGTCCCTGTTTGCAGATGACATGATTGTATATCTAGAAAACCTCATCATCTCAGCCCAAAATCTCCTTAAGCTGATTAGCAACTTCAGCAAAGTCTCAGGATACAAAATCAATGTACAAAAATCACAAGCATTCTTGTACACCAATCACAGACACACAGAGAGCCAAATCATGAGTGAACTCCCATTCACAATTGCTTCAAAGAGAATAAAATACCTAGGAATCCAATTTACAAGGGATGTGAAGGACCTCTTCAAGGAGAACTACAAACCACTGCTCAATGAAATAAAAGAGGATACAAACAAATGGAAGAACATTCCATGCTCATGGGTTGGAAGAATCAATATCGTGAAAATGGCCATACTGCCCAAGGTAATTTATAGATTCAATGCCATCCCCATCAAGCTACCAATGACTTTCTTCACAGAATTGGAAAAAACTACTTTAAAGTTCATATGGAACCAAAAAAGAGCTCACATCCCCAAGTCAATCCTAAGCAAAAAGAACAAAGCTGGAGGCATCACGCTACCTGACTTCAAACTATACTACAAGGCTACAGTAACCAAAACAGCATGGTACTGGTACCACAACAGAGACATAGATCAATGGAACAGAACAGAGCCCTCAGAAATAATGCCGCATATCTACAACTATCTGATCTTTGACAAACCTGACAAAAACAAGCAATGGGGAAAGGATTCCCTATTTAATAAATGGTGCTGGGGAAACTGGCTAGCCATCTGTAGAAAGCTGAAACTGGATCCCTTCCTTACACCTTATACAAAAATTAATTCAAGATGGATTAAAGACTTACATGTTTGACCTAAAACCATAAAAACTCTAGAAGAAAACCTAGGCAATACCATTCAGGACATAGGCATGGGCTAGGACTTCATGTCTAAAACACCAAAAGCAATGGCAACAAAAGCCAAAATTGACAAATGGGATCTGATTAAACTAAAGAGTTTCTGCACAGCAAAAGAAACTACCATCAGAGTGAACAGGCAACCTACAGAATGGGAGAAAATTTTTGCAACCTACTCATCTGACAAAGGGCTAATATCCAGAATCTACAATGAACTAAAACAAATTTACAAGAAAAACACAAACAAACCCATCAAAAAGTGGGCAAAGGACATGAACAGACACTTCTCAAAAGAAGACATTTATGCAGCCAAAAAACACATGAAAAAATGCTCATCATCATTGGCCATCAGAGAAATGCAAATCAAAACCACAATGAGATACCATCTCACACTAGTTAGAATGGCCATCATTAAAAAGTCAGGAAACAACAGGTGCTGGAGAGGATGTGGAGAAATAGGAACACTTTTACACTGTTGGTGGGACTGTAAACTAGTTCAACCATTGTGGAAGTCAGTGTGGAGATTCCTCAGGGATCTAGAACTAGAAATGCCACTTGACCCAGCCATCCCATTACTGGGTATATACCCAAAGGACTATAAATCATGCTGCTATAAAGACACATGCACACGTATGTTTATTGCGGCACTATTCACAATAGCAAAGACTTGGAACCAACCCAAATGTCCAACAACGATAGACTGGATTAAGAAATTGTGGCACATATACACCACGGAATACTATGCAGCCATAAAAAATGGTGAGTTCATGTCCTTTGTAGGGACATGGATGAAACTGGAAAACATCATTCTCAGTAAACTATGGCAAGGACAAAAAACCAAACACCGCATGTTCTCACTCATACGTGGGAATTGAACAATGAGAACTCATGGACACAGGAAGTGGAACATCACACTCCAGGGACTGTTGTGCGGTGGGGGGAGAGGGGAGGGACAGCATTAGGAGATATACCTAATGCTAAATGACGAGTTAATGGGTGCAGCAAAACAACATGGCACATGGATACATATGTAACAAACCAGCACATTGTGCACATGTACCCTAAAACCTAAAGTATAATAATAAAAAAATAAATAAATAAAATGAATTGCCATGTATTCTGTGGGGACAGAGTGATAAGAAATGATCATTTGCACTGATGGTTGGGCCCAGTGTATGCATTGGTTCTCCTCACTGGTTACTGATTATGGATAGCAGTAACTTGATTTTTTTTTTTTGAGACAGAGTCTCGCTCTGTCACCCTGGCTGGAGTGCAGTGGCGCAATCTCAGCTCACTGCAAGCACCGCCTCCTGGGTTCACACCATTCTCCTGCCTCAGCCTCCCGAATAGCTGGGACTACAGGCGCCCGCCACCACAGTCGGCTAATCTTTTTGTATTTTTAGTAGAGACGGGGTTTCACCGTGTTAGCCAGGATGGTCTCGATCTCCTGACCTCATGATCCACCCACCTCGGCCTCTCAAAGTGCTGGGATCACAGGCGTGAGCCACGGCACCCGGCCCTTTTTTTTTTTCTTTAAGACAGAGTCTCACTTGGTTGCCCAGGCTGGAGTGCAGTGGTGCCATCTTGGCTCCCTGCAACCTCCGCCTCTGGGATTCAAGCAATTTTTGTGCCTCAACCACCCAAGTAGCTGGGATTAGGTGTGCGCCACCACACCCAGCTAATTTTTGTATTTTTAGTAGGGACGGGGTTTCGCCATGATGGCCAGGCTGGTCTAGAACTTCTGACCTCAAGAGATCAGCTGGACTTGGCCTCCCAAAGTGCTGGGATTACAGGCGTCAGCCACTGTGCCTGGCCAGACATCAGTAACTTTCATATGAGCCTCAGCATCACCTGGAAGCCCTGGAGTTTTGCCACCTTGTGCCAATTCTTGCCCTGGAAGGATTCCTGACACAGGAAGCCCAGGACAGTCCTTTCTTGGGGTATATCCACAGTCATGCCTCCTCTGAGTCCTTGGGACACAGAAGAAGCCAGGCTACCTTCTTGTAACTGAAGGTAGGGATGAGAAGTAGCCAACACAAGCTAAACATCTCATCAAGTTATCACAGTACGTAACTGTTGTTTCTACATCACGTAAGAGAGAAGAGGGTTGCAGAGAAGTTTTAGAGAGTGACACAGGTCCTGCTGGGAGGATCCCCAAGTTATTTGTTCCTTGTCCTAAGTAACGGGGGAAAATGTGAGGTGGACATTTCTGGGGCACCATCAAGGTATCCTGGTGGTGGGGTGGGTTGGGGGGTATGTGTACAGGAGTTGCTGCTGGGGCTGTAGGCCATATGGTGAGGATCTGGGGAGACACTGTCTGCAGGATCAGAGCTGAATGAGGAGCTCATTGCTTAACGAATCTCTGGCAGTCTCTGGGCTGACTCCGCATCCAACTGGGAAGAACTAAATTAAATTATAGCTTTCTCATTGCCCACCTCACCACTTTCTTAATCTTTAAAAAGCAATGCAGATCATTTTTTGGTAAACATATAAAATCTTTTTCACACTAAGGAGGTCCCTTTTAAACCATCTTTAAGTGTACCTGAGATGGGGCTTGACTGCTTTCTGATATCTCCATGTGGTGAGATGATTTTGTCAAGCTGTACTTCAGCAGTGTCTACTAAGGAAGCAATTAGGTTTATTTTCTATTGTCCAGCATATTATATTAGATATCATAATACATTTCATTAAGATGATGCATGCTTCCTCATCCTAAGATGCTGATGTTGTCTGCCCCAACTCCAACTCCTGCACCATGCACAATGTTGAGCCCTCCAGCCTAAAAGGAGTCTTGTCTGTCTTTTCCACTGCAGGAAGGACTGTGAACAGGAGCTAGGGACCATCCCTGGCCTTGGGGAGCTTCGACAACTGAGCACTCTGGAAGGAGGAACAGGGAGAAGGCCCAGGGAGGGGAGAGAAAAGAATCCCCTAGGGCTGGGCTAAACAGCAAGGCCCACCCCCTCCCTGTGCAGAGCATTCTAGGATTAGCGCTAAAAGGGAGTCTCAGGATAACCACTTAGTAAGAAACGCACTCTTAGGAAAGTATAGAAACTTGTTTCTGCTGACACATGTCCATTCTTGTCACAATGTGGGGCTGGTGCTTGGGACCTTCTGTGTCTAAGGGAGCCCAAGGTGGCATCTCTCACAGCAGGGTTCTTTTCCTCTGGTCGTTGGACACCAATTTGGAGGCTCTTGGGACCCATCAACACATGGGTTCAACTGGCAGAGTGACAGTCAAGTCTGCAGACCTGGGTTTGAATCTGCCGTTTATCCTCTGTCACCTTAGCCAGACTGTGCTCTCACCAATAAAATGGAGACATGGATCACCATCACATGGGCTGTGGTGACAATCAAATGGAATAATACTGTTCAAGGGTTTTGCACTATGCCTGTCAGACAGCAAGCCCTCAATCAACGTCATGCTGTTTTTGGGTGGGCTGGGGAATAATTCTACCCTTGGAGAGTAAGTCCCCCATTTCTGTGATTTACAGCTCTTATGCTGGGTGAGAAGGTGCAGAAGGGGAGAGGGATGTTAATTGGTGAAGTCCCCTGTTTGAGTGAGAGTGGACCCAGGTTCTGGGGTTTCCCTGGGACCACAGAAGAGCCTGAAGCCAAAACTGCAACACTTTTTCTCCAGATCAGTGTTGTTAAATTCCATTCATCAAGTGCATAAGGCAATCAGAATCTCTACCTAGTCTGGACTGCAGCCTGCCTAGAAGACAAACCATAATCTGCTATTTTGGGTTTACTGCTTTCTGTAACAACAGTCTAGGTATACGTCCATCTCCATGAAATAGGAATAGACAGGCCTGGGTTCCAACTCTGCTTCCCCTGCCTACTTGACAAATTATTGATCTCTTCGACTGTCAGTTATCTGTGAATTTCTTATGATTATAGTGAATATTCACTTATTTCTTCATTCCACACACAGTGAATTCTTCCTATATCCCAGGCACTATTTTAGGTATTGGAGATTCCGCAGAAAACCCTAAGAAAACCCAAACAAAACAAACAAACCAAGCACAAGACAAAACAAAAATCTTGCCTTCACAGGGTCGTATTATAAAAGGAAGAGACAGATAATAAGCAAGTTAGTAACTGAAATGCACTTTGGAGAAAATTAAACCAGGGAGAAAAGATAAGGAATGCTGGAGAAGAAATGAAGAACTGTGATTTTTCAATTAAACATTCTGGAGAAGTGGCATTTGAGTGAGAAAAGAAGGGGAGGTGCAAGTTACAAGGAACTCTGGGGGAAGGACAGTTGCTTGCAAGGCATGTAAAGCACTTGGCACATTGCCTGACCCACAAAAGTTCTCATAGAAAAAGTGATGAGGCAGGTGCGGCACTCCTGCCTGTAATCCCAGCACTTTAGGAGGCCTAGGCAGGCGGATGGCTTAAGCTTAGGAGTTTAAGACAAGCCTGGGCAACATGGCAAAATCCTATCTCTACAAAAAATACAAACATTAGCTGGACGTGGTGGTGTGCACCTGTAGTCCCAGCACTCAGGAGGTGGAGGTGGGAGGATCACTTGAGCCCAGGAGGTTGAAGGTTCAATGGACAACTGCTCTCCAGCCTAGGGGACAGAGTGAGATCCTGTCTCAAAAAAAAAAAAAAAAAAAAAAATTGATGAGTGGATCAAAGTAAGAGGAGATTGCCCAGGAATAAGTCTTATCTGTTAAATAGGCACTTGGCTTTACAGCTGTAGACAACTTGATTAGAAGATGGACGGAGAGATTATTACATTGTGTTAACAAGCTAGGTAGTTGTCTGGGAATCTGAGAAAACAAATTTAACAAATGTTAAATAGAGCTACTCACTAAAATGAATTAACTTTCAGTATTTTTTTCAGCACATTTTTATCTGTGGGAGTTGTGAACAAGGGCCTTTGTGACTAAGAGAGGAGCTGTTTGCATAGCTGGGTTGGTGGGAAGAACAGAAAGAGAAACATGAAATAAATGATCTGACTCATTTTTGCCATAGGAAGGTAGGCCTATCTCTCTGGGGGTGTAATGCCATTTTCTGCCATGGTGTCATTCAAAGGGTTATGAGGGTCCCACACTTGTCTGACCTGGGCTCTCTTTGGGGATATTGAAGGAGATAGGAAGTAACCAAATAATCAATTCAATTGCTGGCTCCCTCCAAAATTAAAAATAAGACATAGAAGAGTCTATTGCAGTTATTGGTAGCAGTTTACCCTCTTCTTGACCTTTAAGAGAAGAATGGGAATCTCCAGGCCTGGAGCCAAATTCGTCCCTTGGCTTTGTTGAGATGTTACTGCTTTGGTCATAGATTCTGCCTCCTATAGGTCAGATTAGCCCTCCCTAAAGACAGAAATCATTCTGATGAGCTGTGAACGGTAGCTTTCCATTTACTAGCCCTTTCTCAAAGTCTATAAGAGGTGTCCATGTTGAGGCCGAATGAAACTCTCACAGTTTGTCTCCATGCCTTTCGAATATTTACTGCCAGACATCATTTGAGGGTTGGACACACAGAGCAGTAGGAGACATTCGTTGCTTTCAGTTAGGCTGCAGTCTAGTTGGGAAGTCTGACAAAACAATCTCATGACAATGTGTCATGTGTAGGGAGAAAGGTAGGAACTGGGCACTATGGGAGCCTAGACCGTGGCACCCAAGCCAGTCTAGGGCTTTTGGAAGGTTTGTATGAGATGATAGTTGAGCAAAATATATGGGGATTCTTTACAGCCAACTGTGGGTAAGAGTGGAGGATGAGACATTCTAGAAAGAAGGTCCTTTAAGACCAAAGAGCCAGAGCTGGGCAGTGTATGTGGGCAGCCACACGTGGTTCAGAATTCCTGGACGGTAAAGTGAAAATCATGAATGAGTGGGAGGGGAGGCTGGAAAGGAGGTGGGAACAGGCTATGAGAACTTTGTGTGCCAAGTACACAAAGAATTGTATTAGTAGATGCAGAGAGGAGAGAGCAGATTTACAAAATGTTTAATAGGTTTAGTCTTGGAGATTGGTTGGATATGGGAATGGCAGATTGAATGCCTACGTTTCTGGCTTGGAGGTAACTGGAGGCATTTAGGCTAAGAAAAATTTAGTGAGGAAAAAACACTTTGCATGGGACGATGATGAATTCTGTTTTGGACATGATGGATCTGGTGAGCCAGAAGAAAATCTGGGTGGCGATGTTAGCAGGAAGTTGGATAGAGAGGTCTGAGGTTCCAGAAAGACACCAGGACGATGGATGAAAGATTTGTGGCCATCAGTCCACACAGTAGATGGTTCCATGCATTCAAAGAGCATTTGACAGCTACTGTTACGAGTTAATGGGAGTTTTGTTTATTTTTTTATTTTTTATTTTTGTGAACTGTGTGAGAAGAGCTGTGAATTGAGGAAGAAACACCAGAGAACATCAGTGTTGATGGAGTGGGTGGAGGAGACTGAGACAGAGAGTGAGAGATAGAAGGAGCAGCATCAGATTATTCCAAGAAGCAGAGTAGGGTCAAGAGAACCCCTGGAATGGATTTGAGCGATGTGAGAGAAATGTGAGAGGAAAGAGGGTAGGATGGTGGTGGTCGTGGGTGTGCTGACCTAGGCTGGGTCCTTGTTATTAAAAACAAACCTGGCCGGGTGCAGTGGCTCATGCCTGTAATCCCAGCACTTTGGGAGGCCAGGAGGCAGATCACAAGGTCAAGAGTTCGAGACCATCCTGGCCAACGTGGTAAAACCCCGTCTCTACTAAAAATACAAGAATTAGCCGAGCGTGGTAGCACATGCCTGTAATCCCAGCTACTCAGGAGGCTGAGGCAGGAGAATTGCTTGAACCCAGGAGGCGGAGCAGTGAGCCAAGATTGCGCCACTGCACTCCAGCCTGGCGACAGAGCAAGATGCCGATTCAAAAACAACAATAACAACAACAACAAAAAACCACCCCAAGAATCAAACACCACAAGCTCAAGGAGCAGCCATTCACAGACCCAAACCCAGGCCAATCTGAGTCAAGCTGGAGATGACCCTACATAGCAGAGAAGACAGGGGCCAGGTATGACAGAGACAGGAGCAACAAGTGGCCTCTGTTTTGTTTTAAAATCATTTTCTTAACACAAAGAGAAAAATAAAATACACTCATAAACATGTCACCCAAACACAACCACTATTAATATAAAAGCCTTTGTACTTTTTGCAAATGTGGGCATTGTGTGTATGGGTGTAAACGTGTATATGTGTTTTATATACAAATGTATTCCATGAAAAGGGGCTATCCTGCAGCATGTGATTTGGAAAGATGACTCTTTCCTATGTGGCCAGGGGCCCAAGCACAGGTGGGTTGCAGGCCTTGGCTTCTGAAGCTCTGGGACTTCAGGCGACAGAGCCATTCCAGCTCCTGAACTCCAGCAATTCCTCTGTCATGAACTAAATTGTGCCACCCTCAAATTCACATGTCGAAGCCCTAACCCCTAATCTGATTGTATTTGGAGGTGGGGCTTTAGGGGATATAATTAAGGCTAAATGAGGTCATCATGGTAGGTCCCTGATTCGACAGAGCCTGTGTCCTTTTAAGAAGAGGAAGGCCAGGCGCGGTGGCTCACACCTAAAATCCCAGCACTTTGGGAGTCCAAGGCAGTTGGATCATCTGAGGTCAGGAGTTTGAGACCAGCCTGACTAACATGGCGAAACCCTGTTTCTACTAAAAATACAAAAATTAGCCAGGTATAGTGGTGCGCACCTGTAATCCCAGCTACTTGGGAGGCTGAGACAGGAGAATCGCTTGACCCTGGGAGGTGGAGGTCGCAGTGAGCCAAGATCACGCCACTGCACTCCAGCCTGGGTGACAGAGCAAGACTCTGTCTCAAATAAATAAATAAATAAACAAACAAACAAACAAACACATACATAAATACATAAATAAAATAAAAAGAAGAAGAGGAAGAGACATGAGAGCTGTCTCTTTTTTCACGTGTGCACAGAGGAAAGGCCATGTGAGGACGAAGTGAGAAGGTGCCATCTACAAGCCAGGAAGGAGAGGCCTCACCAGAAACAACCCTGTCCTGTCCGGCAATTTGATCTTGAACTTCCAACCTCTGGAATTGTGAGAAAATAAATGTCTGCTGTTGAAACCACTCAGTCTGGCATTTTGTTATGGCAGCTGAGCAGACTCATACAACTCCTCCAGCCCCCTTCTCTATGATTCCCCTAGAGGAAGTGGCTGGGTGGGGAAGGAACCTACACTCCTGCTCCAGCAGTGGGCACTGGCCCCAGCCTGCAGGGCGGAGCTGCTTTTGGCACCAGCAGCATGTCCCCTTCTGGCAGGACCTGAGATTCTGCATGCAGATGGCTTTGCAGGCTCCATAGCCCAGCTTCCTGGCACCCTAACCTTATACTGACATTGGAAGAAGCAGAGACCAATATGCCACAGGGAAGTTTTTCTCTCATTGTCCTCAAGAAGTTAGATTCTGTTTCCTCACCTCTTCCAGAAACAGACAGATGTAATCGAAGGGGAAAGGTAACTCACTCCAGAGGGGATTTCTGCAAAGGAGATCCATGGAGCAACTCAATCTCTCCCCAGAATCATCCAATCATGCCTTAGTTTGCTGGGGCTGCCATAACAAAATATGATAAAGTGGGCAGCTAACACAATGGACATTTATTTTCTCACAGTCCTGGAGGCTGGAAGTCCCAGATCAAGGTACAGGCCTGGTTTCTTGGTGAGGGTTCGCTTCCTGGCTTGCAGAAAGCTGCCTTCTCACTGTGCCCTCACATGGGAGACAGAGAGAGAAAGAGAGAGAGAGAATGGCAGTGAGCTCTGGTGTTTGTAAGGGCACCAATTCTATCATGAGGGCCCCACCCTCATGACCTTATCATCTCCCAAAGGCTCCTCTTCCAAGTGCCATCACATTGGGGATTAGGGCTTCAACATATGAATTTTGGGGGGATACAGCTTAGTCCACAGCAGACAGCAACCCCAGAGGAGGGAAGTGGGAGAAAAGATATGTAAAAAGCTGGTGAGGAAGGGTTCTCCTAGAGTACCGCTGTTCTTGTCCAAGATAGGACAGGAGAGACTTGTGTGCCGATGTCAGCTGGAAAACTGAATCAATGAATGGAAGGCTGAGTCTAGGCTCTTGTTGGTTTCTCCTTCTAGGGACAATTTCTGACTCATCAACTTCCCATGATCTGCTCCTGTTCCCTCCTTGTATTAGGCTGTTCTTGTGTTGCTATGAAGAAATACCTGAGGCTGGGTAATTTAAAAAGAGGTTTAATTGGCTCATGGTTCTGCAGGCCGTTCAAGCGTGGCACAGGCATCTGCTCCCCTTCTGGGGAGGCCTTAGGGAGCTTTTACTCATGGCAGAAGAGAAGGGGGGAGCAGGCATCTCACATGGCGAGAGCGGGAGCAAGAGAGAGCAAGCGGGGAGGTACCACACATTTTTACACAACCACATCTTGAGCGGACTCACTCATCACCAGGGGGATGACACTAAGCCAATCATGAGGGATCCCACCCCATGATCCAAACACCTCCCCAGGCCCCGCTTTCAACACTGGAAATTACATTTCAATGTGAGATTTGGAGGGGACAAACATCCAAACCATATCACTCCCCAATTACCCACATATCCAACCATACCTCACTCACCACTTGGAGAGTCTTGGCTATAGCAGAGCAAGGCTGGAAACGGACAAGCCTTTCCCATGTTGCCCAAAGCGGAGGGGGACGTCGTGATAGGGGGTGAGGAGTGTGGCTGTGTGGGGAGGGAGCTGGGCCAAAGCCTTGCAGGCTCAGATCAGGGGTCCTGGCAGCTGAGGACAACCCCACCCTGCCCGAAGCCCTCCTCGAGAGCATATCATCCACTTGGCTGATCTGAGCCCGCTTTCACTGGTGCCATTTCCACAGGTATAATTTGTGAGTTAATGAAGAACTCCTGGTCTGGGCCATCTGTTGGCCCTTCTGTTGGCTGCAGCTTCCATTTCTATCTTGTCCTTTGGCTCTAGGCTGAGGTAGAGCCTGCTTCAAGTAGAACTCATGGGAGATAAGAGCATGGCATGGGATGGGGCAGTTTGGGGCAAGGTCTGCCCACAGGCTGAGGCAAGGCAGGGTTTTACTGTCTGTGCTGTGAGGGGAAAGAGAAGTGTTGCCTTGCAGAGGTGTATTCGTTTATGTCAGGGAGGGTGGGGCTGTGAAGAGAATGGGAGGACTCAGAAGGAGAAGCTGAGAGAGGATCATTATATTCAGTTTTCATCTTCTCCCCAGTCCCAATTTTACCCGGGACTTGTCACAGTGGGGCCACAAAGTTAACACTGATAAGATAAGTCAGAACATGGCTAACACATATTGAGCACTTAAAAGGTATCAGCTTATTTAATCCTGGCAAAACCCTAGCAGGCAGGTTGTATGATTGTCCTCATTTGCCACATGGGGCAGTGGATGTTTCCAGAGAAGGTAAGTAACTTGGCCAGCATCACCAGCCATAAGTGTCCGACTCAGGATTCAAGCCCAGATCCAACTAGTTACAGAGCCTGCACTATTATCAACCGTGCTCCACTCTAGCCCCACCTGAACTACAGGTCTGATAGGGATTGAAGGGACCTGGGAGCTTAGGGGATTCTCAAGGAGAGACTGCAAGTCCCTAGTCAGGCAGGGAAGCTGGGTTGGGAGGCTCCTTGTGGTGGGAGAGGAGTTGGCTCTCATGACCTCGAGGGCTCCTGCCAGCTCTCAGAGGCTTAGAGTCCATTATCTTCTCTACATTTGCAACCATCAAGGCTCCCTCTGGTCTAGCTCATGGATTCTTGAGCAGCCTGGAAGCCCCGTGGTTTAGCATCAGGCAGTCCCCCTAGACCACCTAAACATGTCTCCTCCCACAAATGAGGCAGAGGCTTGGGCAGTGGTGCTCAGGGGCTCTGGAGTGTGGGCAGGGGTGTTCCTCCACCTGAGACCCTCAGGAACTGGGGGCACATTCTGGGGGTGGAGGTGATGATGACCTACCTGGGACATGTGGGAAGGAATGAGTATGAACTGAGGGGAACTGTGAGGACAGCATGTAAAAGACTTTGTGAAAGGTGTGTAGGGGAGGCAAGAGGGAGTAGAGATAGACGATTTGCCTTTTTACACATAGAATAAACTGGAATAGAAAAAAATGAAGTAATAAAAAAATCTTAGCTCTTGCTTTGAGGATTGAGTCGGGATACTATATCAGGCCTTTTTAAGGCATTTTACATCAAACACTCCCAACTATTTCATTGCATTCTCATAGTAAATGAAATTACTGATGCCTCAGGAAGGCTAAATAGCTTCTAAGGACATGTATAATAGCAGAGAGAAAGGGGGAATTTGGGAGGCAAAGCTCTCCTCAGAAGAGATTAGGATTGGGGTCAACATTTGAAAATGTCTTCAATGAAGGAGCAAAGTCCCAGAAACATCAGAATACTCCTTAAGGGCTGCAGACCTTACATCATCGCTTTGCTCTTTTCCTTGAAAGGCTGAAGCTGGCACCTCCAGCCAAGAGAATGAGACATCATGGCAACAAAAAGGAGAATGGGTTTCAACAGGGAGGCAGTGGTCAACCAGGATAAATGCTACTGAGGGGTCCAGACATGTAGACAGAGAAGCCACCATTGGCTTCAGTAACATGGAGTCACTGGTGAGCTTGGCTAGAGAAGTTTCAGTGGAGCAGAGGGGTGGCAGCTTAATTGGAGTAGGCTGGGCACAGGCGAGAAGGAGAGGATGGTGAGGGCTGGTAGAGAATAGAGAACCTTTTCAGTAAGTTCAATTGTGTGTAAAGGTGGAAAGAGAAATGGAGTAGCTGTAGCAGAGTGAGGATCAGCCTAGGTTTCTTCCACCTCCACCATCACCTCCATACAATTGAATCTTACTGCCATTGGCAGGGAGCTTGCTGAGAAGCTCTGCAAGGAGATACAGAAAAGATGTAAGAGGAAGTAGAAGAATCCGGACTGCCCCTGTTTGGATAAGGCACAAAGACCCCCTGAGAGACAGAAATCCAGAAGGTTCCACATGGGCAGATAGGCCTGAGGCCAAGTGAATGGACAGATGGTGAGGGTAGGGGAAGTAGACCCAGAAGACTGGAGCATTTCAGCACAAGCCTTGATGAGCAAGGACTCCAGTCCTTGGGCTCTGAGAACTGGGGCGAGTCCCTTACTAGGCAGCATGGCTACCTTGCATCTGATGGCAACTTCAAAGGGACCAGCAAAGATAATGGGGGCACCCTTGGTCCACTGGCCAAAGGGCCTGGTTTGGTATCCAGAATTCCTAGGCCTGGGAGGTGGAGAAAGACCCATAGGCCAGTGTCTAAAATGAAGTGTCTGTCAATGGCCTGGGAGTAATTCCAGTTGGAGCCCTCCCATCCCACCCTATTACAGCCTTTCTAAGGCTCGGTCCAAAGTTCCAACCACCTCCTTCCTCCCCTATATTCCTGCTATTCTCAGAAGAGATGGACAAATTCCTGCTGTTATTGCTGCTGCTGCTGCTGCTGCTGGGAGTCTTCCTTGCTTTTTTTGTGTTTTGTTTGTTTGTTTGTTTTTCCTTTCTAGTGGGTGAGACCCCCGGCTGGGCAGGGGCAGAGCTGAAGGGCCAGGGGTAGATGGAGGCTGAGGATCAGGTCCAGGAATGTGATCAGCAGTGAAGGCAGTCACAGGGACTTATGTGCTAACTGGGCCCTGGCCCTGACCCTCTGGCCACTGGCCTCCACAAGATGGGCAGTGGTTAGGATCTGCTCAAAGGCTCTTTTTAAGGGAGTTACTGGCTCGTGGCACAATGGAGATGGGGCCCTTTATGCTTTAGAGTTGTTGGGGCTGCAGCAATAGACAAGGACAGTAGTTCTCCCTGCCCACTGAAATGGTTGAGATGAAATGGAAAAGGGTAACAAAAGATTCATCTTGAAGCTGCATTTCAACAGCAAACACACTCATTGTACTTCAATTGCAAGTTTACCATTCCTGCACGGAGATGGGTGAATCTCAGTGAACACGGAGTCAAAGGCCTGTCTCCTAGCTCCAGGGCCAACCTTGGTGACTTGGTCAGTGCCCAGGTGTCCTTAGACTTCTTCATTCCTGTAGGCAGTCTGAGCTCATCTACCATTTATGGGCCAAAGGCTTCTTTCCATTCCCTCCTCACTTCTCTACTATTTGCTCTCACCTCGCCTCCTGCCATTATCTTACTGAAGCCTGGGGTGCTTGGATCTTCTTGAATCCTGAACAGGGTTATTCCTATTTAATGAAGTGGGGAGAACCTGTGTAGAAGCACCCCCTACTCCAAACATCCAAGTCCCAGTGGAAGCAATGTAGTGGAGGAATCTCAGGCACCACAGTATGTAGTGGGGAATCTGTTAGGCGCATGCTGAGCCTCTGAAATCCCTGGCTGACCCTAATCTAACCAAGATGGGTCCTAGTCCACTCAGCTGAGGGCTGGGCCTCAATATGTGCCCTCTCAGCCTCAACCACCGTGTGACTGGCCTGCCAAAAACTTAAAAATTGCTGACAGCAGGAAGGTCAAGGGATCTGATTGCAAATTATTTCCAAGTGTACTGGGCTAGTGCTCTTTTTCTGCCCACACCATGGGGAATTCAAAGGTCTGAGATACTATCTAGCCCTGTACTTTCCAACATATGCTTCCAACTACAATGTCCTCCAACCCCCTGGAAGATTTTCTTTTTACTTTAGGGCAGTTTTTCCTCTCCTCGACCACCGGTTCTTTTGTCAGTGCCTACAAATACTCTCAGTTCTTCCCTTTTCTGCCTCTGCACTTCTTTTCCATGATTCAAAGAGCTATCTGTACTCCCTGATTTGCATTTTTTAATCTCATTTGCTTTAGTTCCTTACTGACCTGGCTGCCTGTTTTCTAATCAGACCAAATCTGAAGAAGAGACAGTTTCTTAGCAAAGACAGTGGATACAGTATAGGTCATCTAGAAAATGTTGGGCCAGGTAGATGGAGAACGAGGTGGAAAGACTTGGGGCAAGTTCACAGCTAAAGATGGCAGATTTGAGATCATAAATAACAACATGACACCAAGGACATATGTGCTGCTAAAATCATGCCAGTGGGGTGATTGTCCACTGAGCCGAGTGATGAAGGGTAGGAAAAGCATGGAATTCTAAGGAACATTAAAGTTAAAGGATTGGATGGTGCAAACGCCCTTAGAACAAGGGGTGGTGTTTAGAAGGAAAACCAAAAGGAATAGTAGCCAGAATTCAAGAGCGTCAGATATTCTAAGAGGCAGTGAGGGGTTAACATTGTCCAAGGACTTAGAGGGGTCCAATCACACAAGGATGACCTTGGCCATCATTGACGACTTTGATCAGAGAAAGTTCAGGTGAGAAGCAGAGGCAGAAGCCAGATGACAGTGAATGAAAGAGTGAACAGAGAGGAAGTGGAGATGGCAAGTGTGGCCAGCTCTGTAAAGCAGCTTTAGGAGGAGAATGAGATGATGGTGTGGCAGCCATAGAGAGGGCAGAAGCAAGGACAGCTTTTTAAAGAAAACAAACAAACAAACAAAAAATCCCCAATGATTTTGGCATGTTTTTAGGCAAGGATAAATTTCTCTCTTATGTTTTTCTTTCCTCAAATTAACACAGAATGTCTACGTCATGAATTTGGGAATCTCTACTTTTATTCATCTTTTTATCACTTTTTGCACCTTTATTTTTTCCTTTAGCTTCCCTCTCTTCATCTGTTTATCATGTTTCATATTTCTCTTTTCTTTTTCATTCTTTCCCCTCTCTCTTCTTCCTCTTCACTCTCTCTTTTAAAACAGGGGTTAATGTCAAAATAAAGGATATTTTTATTATTTATGTTATTATTAAATCCATTTTTTAAATTCCCATTTTAATTGTATGTGCCTATAATTAGTTTATAACACTTTCTGATAAAAGCTTCAACGAGCATGTCTTTAATGCTCAGATTATTGAAATTAAATATGTTTTAATGGACTTTTAAAACATGAGAATGAGAAAGGAGAGAAATGTAAAGCAGGTGAGTCTGTCTAGGTCAGGATCTGGTTAATTCTCCCTGTACCTACACAAAAGCACCAACCCAAACAGAAACAATAACCAAACTCAAATTCTCCAGCCTAAATGAGGCAATTCAGTCTGGTCCTAATCAAGAGAGACAGGGAAAGACCAAAAATGATAAAGGCAGGACCAATGAGTAGAATTTGTATTTTTTAAAATGACTTTTATAATTTCTCCAACTTCAGTTGAACAATGAGAACACGTGGACACAGGGAGGGGACCATCACACACCAGCGCCTGTCGGAGGGTTGGGGGCAAGGGGAGGGAGAGCATTAGGACAAATACCTAATCCATGCAGGATTTAAAACCTAGATAATGCATTGACAGGTGCATTAAACCACCATGGCACATGTATACCTATGTAACAAACCTGCACATTCTGCACGTGTATCCCAGAATTTAAGTAAAATAAAAAAATAAAAAATAACAAAAAATATAATTTCCCCAACTTCTCTGTTGAGCAAATTAAGACTTGGTCACCGTAGTAGACACATATCTTTACATATTTGTTCAAACTCAGAAAGCACAGCACCAAGAGTAAACCTTAATGTAAACTCTGGTGATAATGATGTGTCAATATAGGTTCATCGGCTGTAACAAACAGACCTCTCTGGTGCAGGTTGTTAATACTGGGGGAGGCTGTGCATGTGTGGGGGCAAAGGATATATGGGAACTCTCTGTATTTCCTGCCCAACTTTTCAGGGAACCTAAAACTGCTCTAAAAAATAAAACCACGTTGGTCACTGTAGACAATTTTAAAAATACATAACATTATGTATAAAAAGTTAACATAGGCCGGGCACAGTGGCTCACGCCTGTAATCCCGGCAGTCTGGGAGGCCAAGGCAGGCAGATCATGAGGGCAGGAGATCGAGACCATCCTGGCTAACCCAGTGAAACCCCATCTCTACTAAAACTACAAAAAAAAAAAAAAAAAAAAACTTAGCCAGGCATGGTGGCGGGAGCCTGTGGTCCCAGCTACTCAGGAGGCTGAGGCAGGAGAATTATGTGAACCGGGGAGGCAGAACTTTCTGTGAGCCGAGATCACACCACTGCACTCCAGCCTGGGCAACAGAGCGAGACTCCGTCACAAAAAAAAAGTTAACATAACCAGTAGCCTGTTAACTAGATAATAGGTTAATCTAATAACCTACTAATGAATATAAATATTTTGGTTTCCACACTTCCAGGCTAATTATCATGCACATAAGTAAGTGTATAACCATCTCCATCTGCCTGGGAAAGAGGGTTTTCTGGGATGTAGGACCTTCAGTGCCAAAGCCAGGAAAGTCCCAGGGCCAACCGGGATGAGTTTGTCATCCTATTACAGTTTTATGTTGTATTCTGTTTTCTAAAAAGATAATGATTTTGAATGGCAATTTTTTCTTGGGCCCTCAGGTACCAAGGTGTTGGCTGGGATCACAAATGAGCCAGACAAGCTCCCTGACTGCTGACCACCACTCACAGACCACCATCCACCCAGGACTCATCGCCCAGGAGGAAGAGCAGAGCCACGCTCAATGCCAATAGCTTGGCCATCGTCCTCAGGAAGGAGGTCCTGGAAGCAGGCTGCCACTGCAAGGCCAGCTTTCCCAGGCTTTGGCTCTCTCCTAGCCCTGAGCAGGGGGCAGGGACCCACGTCTGCAGAGTGGTTCTGCTATCAGCATCTTCTGACTCTCACTGCAGGAGTGTAACAGCCCCATTGCACTTTCTGCAGAGTAAACACCCTAGTTTATGAAACTTTTTTTTTTCTGTTTTTTAGGGCAGTGGGAGAACCTGAGGACAGGATCTCTGAAGGGATAGTAACATGGTGTACAGGAAGAATTGATGTTTGCTGGGAACCTGACACGCTCCAAGCCTGAGGTCCCTGAGCAACTTCCCGCCTCACTGCATCCCTCCTTCTCCCCTACCCGCTTACTCTCAGGTAGAGCGTAAGCCTCACACACAACCTGGGGAGAGTCCAGGCTGCAGTGCAAGGGCAGAGTAAAGGACTCCAGGCTGAAAATGCATCAAGTCGGGGACCTCCACCTGCCTGAGGAAGAGCTCCTCCATCAGAGCACACCTCCTGCCAAACAGACGTACCTGGGGACCAGGTGAGCAGGTGATGGAAGAGGGTACCATGTTTCCTGTTGAAACATGAATGGTACGTATCATGGTAAATCTATTCATCATCCCATATCATAGTATTCTCTATTCAGAAGCTGTCTGGACATGGAGAGTTATTCACTTTGTCCTGTGGCCCTGGGCTGAGACAGTGACTGCTCAGGGTAGAACAAGAGGCGAGGAAAAGTTGAGATGGGAGATAGCCGGCCTCTGTTTTAGGATGTGACAAAGAAGGAATGAGGGACTTCATGAATGAGTGTGTGTGAATGGGAATGGGGTGGCATTGGGAGGAGCTGCTAAGAAAAGCAAAAGTTCACGAAAGAGAAAGATGCCCTCATATTTAGGCTTCCTTTGATTCCCAGTTCCGATTTTAAATATGACTTTTTAAAGAGTGTTGTTAATAATAACATACAAGAATAATATGAAGAGTAGAAACAATAGTTATTGTGTCCCAGATCTGCTAAGAACCTTATGAACAATAGTCTCATATGTTTCTGATAATAGCCTTAGAATTTAAGTGTGGTTTTTTTCTCTACTTCCTTGATGAGGAAATTAAGGAAAACAGATTCAGTAACTGGTTGCCAGGGTTTCTTAGCCAATAAGTGCTGGCACCAGGCTTCAAACCCAGTCGCGTCAGATTCTGGAGTGCGTGTTCTGGCCAGGGCACTCCCTTTGTGAGTCTCAGCCTAAATGTATCACTGGAAGATCTGATGGGGGTTGGAGTGGGCCTGGAAGCTTGTGGTATTTCTGAACACCCACTGTCTTGAATGGTCAGAGGAGGCGGTTCCTGCACTGGGAGAGAGATTGTGCTTGATGATCTCTGAGTAGGCTAGCCACGTAATACACCCTGGGGACTGAGACATAATGGGGAGGAAAAGGAGCTTTACTAATCATGAAGCTTGGACAAGGCCATAGACTAAGAATACACCTAAGATTCATCAGGCCAAAATAAGTGGCATTCCTCAAGGACCTCATGTCTTCATGGACCTCCCAATCTTGTTTCTTCTTGAATGGCCTGGACGCTCTGGGGTTTGGCATTATTCAGTCCTCCTAGATCATCTACACATATCTCCCACCACAAATGAAGCAGAAGTGTGGGGTGATGGTGTTCAGGGGCTCTGGAGTGTGGGTGACAGGGAGGAAGTGAGACTGCTTAGGAGTCTGGGGCACTATTCTGGGTATG
The DNA here is from genome assembly GCF_006542625.1 of Nomascus leucogenys. Taxonomy (NCBI): domain Eukaryota; kingdom Metazoa; phylum Chordata; class Mammalia; order Primates; family Hylobatidae; genus Nomascus; species Nomascus leucogenys. The sequence goes on along the minus strand of NC_044395.1, from coordinate 9,337,753 downwards.
GAAGCTATGATAACCCATGTGGGAAAGGTATGAAGGTTGTAGGTTCAGGTATGAAAGAATGAATATGAACAAGAGGGAATTGTGAGGAAAATACATACAGGTGGTCTTTGTTTTGCATGTGTCCCATATGCAATGAATTTAAGTTACCATGGATTAGTTAAATGACACCAGCCCCTCAATAACATAGTTCAAATTTTGATTACCATGTTATATGTATTATGGATAGTTACATAAAGATGACCTTTGCTACTAGCTCTTCAGTCCACAAATCAACATGTAAATAATTTATGCTTATCAATCAGTTATCAATCATGTCATTTCTTTCAAAGTCTGGCACTGTGCCTCTGTTTATTAGTTCACTCACAGACAGGAAAGCATTTAGGTGTGTTGCTTCCTTGTCTCCAGGGAACAAATTCACATGATTCAGGAACTCTTGGATAGACTGCATGATACTGAGAGTGCAAGGGGTAAAATGTTGGAAGCTGATCCAAACATAGAAAGAAGTATAGCAATCTATTCAGGGAGTGAATAAAATACCTAGGAATCCAACTTACAAGGGATGTGAAGGACCTCTTCAAGGAGAACTACAAACCACTGCTCAATGAAATAAAAGAGGATACAAACAAATGGAAGAACATTCCATCCTCATGGATAGGAAGAATTAATATTGTGAAAATGGCCATACTGCCCAAGGTAATTTATAGATTCAGTGCCATCCCCATCAAGTTACCAATGACTTTTTTCACAGAATTGGAAAAAACTACTTTAAAGTTCATATGGAACCAAAAAAGAGTGCACATTGCCAAGACAATCCTAAGCAAAAAGAACAAAGCGGGAAGAATCACGCTACCTGACTTCAAACTATACTACAAGGCTACAGTAACCAAAACAGCATGGTACTGGTACCACAACAGAGATATAAACCAATGGAACAGAATAGAGCCCTCGGAATCTGGGAGGCAGCCCCACATGATGCCCAGGGTAAATTTAATATATAAGTGGAGCTAATTTTGGTCTCTGTACATCAATTATGTTCCTATGCGATAGGAGTCATAAACTTTTCCTAGTGGAACCAAGCCCCATAAATGCATAAACCCAGGATTTTATTTTACAACAAACAGCCAGGACAGAACATATACACCAGGCTAAATTGTTCTCTTGGAAAGGACCCATCACGATCTTTTCCAGAGGAAATACCATTAGGATGTTCAGTAAGCATAAATTTCCGCTAGAAAATTTGACCAGATCCTTATTTTCTTATTCTCAACCTCTCTTCCTATATTCTCCAGCTGATAGTATTTTTTTCCAAAATCACATTTTGTGTTATATTTGTTAATAACACATTCTTTAAGTCTGCAAAAATCACAGAGAGGTGTTAGTAAGTTCATGAGTCAAAGAAATTTATTCTTTGGCATCTGCAATAATTCATTTGTATCCCATTTCCATTATTTTCTACACCGTCCACAGCCCCTTTTCTGGCACAATTATGATGGGGTGATGTAGGATTGGGAACCATGGGCACCCCTGGCATTCCTCAGCCACTGTGTGAGAGGCATATGCTGAGCATCCTTGTGATGGGGGTAACACAGCAAAGTGAGTCAGTTTGAGGTCTGGGTACAACATGGAACCACCCGTTCATGCACCTCACTCCAGCGCTGCAGTGCAAGCCTGTCTTCCATGCACGGGGAAGGGCAGCTCTCATGCATCACAGCTGTGCACTCAAGATGTAGATTTCAGGAAGGCTCTCTGTCTATGGGTGCATGGGGGTTCTCGGCCCTTCCTCTCCAGCAGCTGCTTTCTGGTCCAGCAGACCATCCTGCATTAATTCACAGGTGGTATCATCCTTTGCCTACTAATACATATCCTCTGAGTGTCTGCTTTGCCCACTCAGCACGTGCTGTGCAGAGTGCTCTGGTTCACTGAAGATCTGACTGTTAAGGTCTCTGCCATGAAGGGTTGTCTAAATGGAGGAGAGAGCCTGCCACTCCCACCTGGATTATTTTGTCTAGCGTCCAAGCTGGATAGCCCTGGTCTTGTTCCATGCTCTTCCTCTCCTTGGCTAGATCTCGGGAGTGCTGAGTATCTAGAGGCTTGATTGTTTTTATCAAGCATGATGAATCAGCTAAAGACATTTTAGAGAATATCAGTAGAAAATTATAATTTTAAAAAAGTGAAAAGTATTTTGTACTCTAAGTGTCTTACCTGTCACACCCTAGTCCAGGCCCTACAGGTAATGTGTGTGGAAATTCTGAGCCTTCCAGCCTAGTGCTAGAGCAGTAAGTGAGAGCCTCTATCTACATAAACCCAGCTCGATTCCAATACCTCTGTGTTTCAGCGACTGAAAAATAAGGGTATCAAAAGTAGCAGGCATTGTTTCTTACTTTGCAAAATAATCCATCACCTGTAAGGCCTCTGTTACTTTTGTTGTTTAGATTGCATTTGTTGTGTACTTGATGTGTTTATGATAGACTGAAGACATATCTTAAGTGAGATATTGAATGGTAGTTGCAGATATAGATCCTGCTGTATAGATAATACTGAATAAGTATTTGCTATTATGACTACTCCCAGCATTGCCAAAACCAATTCAGTAATGGGAGGGCCATGGTCCTGACTATAAGCTCAAACACAGAGAGGGTCGAAAGAAGAGTGAAAGACCTGGACTTCGCCTATGAGGAACAGGACAGGGTTTCAGGGACGTCCTTTATTCTTGGCAGCTCCAAAGGGGCTGGCTCTGTGGAAATCTTTCCTGAGCTTGTACAGTGGTGAAACACCCACTGGTGAGTGTGTAAAAGGAAGCTTCTGCCCACAGCCTGGGAGCAGCTCAGTCCAGACTCTCCAGCCTGCTCTCATCTGCACACTGAAGCAGCCTGTCTTAGCCTTTCCGGAGCGCTTAGCTGCCTGGTTCCAGCCACCCTGCTGTGTCTTTCTGACCTCCCAGACTGAGATGGACAAGTTCCTGCTCATGCTCCTGCTGCTGGGGGTTTTTCCTCTTGTGTTCTTCCAAGGTGTGAGTGAGGCTTTGGGCTGGCTGGGGCAAGAGGTGAGGACAGGGGCGAAGATAGCTGGGGTGCAGGCTGAAGATGATCTGGCCAGCACAGGAGGAGGTCAACACCAAGATTCTGGGATGATGTGACCAACAAGAATTGGAGGTGTCTCTCTGCTGTCCCCACCTCAATTCCTACCAGGAAGAGGTCAGGCCTCTTCCTGAGGTCTAACTCACTTGGGAAAATCAAGGCTGGTGTGTGTTTCTCAACATGGGGCTTTGAGGCTGTCTGGCTGGGATTATGTGGCAGAGCCAATGATTGCTCAAGGCTTTCTATATAGAAGCAACCTAGGGACAGTGGTCTAGTAGGTGGAAGTCACTGAAGGGCTTATCCTAAACCAATGTTTCCATAGCAAATATCCTGTACAATCTTTCCAAGGCAAGTTTCACTTAGCTATGTTTGGATATCAGATACCTCTTTAGCAGGGTGTGGTGGGAAACTTTGTGAGAATGCCTGTCTTCCTTGAAGCCAGCACAGTCTTTATGCCTCTTTCATTTTCCAAGAGATCATCAACCTCAGAGAAGTTGTATGTAGATGCTCTGATTGTGCTCTGCACAATGGTACCACTGTCAAAGGGATACCTTTTCTTTTATTTTCAATAAAATTATATCACTTTACCAAATCTCCAGCTCTGATGGGAACATTTCCACCTTCTAAGATTATGCTGGGAGATGTTCTTAGGGTTATTCTTTACCCGTGAACTCCTGGGCCCTAATAGTTGCCTAGCCCACCTTGGTCTCAGCCCATTCAGCCCTGGGCACAGCCTTCACGTTTATTTTCCACAGGTGATGCCACAATGTGCATGGTGTGCAAGCTGTTTAAGAGGGGCCACTGTTTAATAGGCAAGGGCAACTGCACCGTGGACCATGGCTCTGGATGCAGAACCAGGGATTTCTTCATTTTTGCTGAGACAGGTAATGCTGTGAGCCAGTCTGAGAGAGCCTTGCTGGGTGGTGAATGCGTTCGGGGACCAGACTTGGCATGGTTGGGGAAGGTCTCCCCACTTTGAGGTACAAGTATTGTTTCTGGCACTGAATGTGAATGCCTGTCTTCCAGGTGGGTGGTTCTATAATCACACGGAGTTGGACTGCTTAAATACATGTGTGCCTTCACATATGTATCTTATGGACCTGAAGGTTTCAACCTTTTGCTGTAAAGATCAAGACTTCTGTAATAGAAATAAAGGATGATTAACGACCACGAGGACTGACTGACGACCACTTCCTTGGCAGTGGTGGTTTGCCCTTCACCTCTTTCTGCGCCAGTATCTCTGGTGTGCTCCCCCTCCCCATGTGCTCCTGCCGAGCCTGCAGGATCCTGGAGTGCCCTCCAAGTATCCCTCCTCACTTCTCTCTGCGCTACTGGCTCCATCCTTCTGACGCCAAACACTCTCAGTTCACCCTCTGATATTGTTTAGATGTTTGTCCCCTCCAAATCTCATGTTGAAATGTGATCCCCAATATTGGAGGTGAGGCCTGATGAAAGGTGTTTGGGTCCTGGGAGCAGATTTCTCATGAATGGCTTGATGCCCTCCTCATGGGGATGAGTGACATCTATTAGCTGACATGAGAGCTGTGGTTTAAAAGAGCCTGGCACCTCCTCTCCTCTCTCTTGCTCTGTTTCTTACCATGTGGCACCCCTGGTCCCCCTTTGCCTTCTGCCATGAATAAAAGCTTTCTGAGGCCTCACCAGAAGCCAAGCAGATGCTGCTGCCATGTTTTTGCAGCCAGTATAGCCATGAGCCAAAATAAACCTTTTTTCCTTATAAATTACCCCGTCGCAGGTATTCCTTTATAACAATGCAAAACGGATGAACCCTCGCTTCATTCTCATCTGCTCATCCCCAGCAGCCCTGTGTCACTTGCATCTCCTCAGCCCTCACCATTCCTGCGTTAATTTGACTAACTGCCCAGTTTCCAGTACCAACAACTTAGAAGTGACTGTAGAGAGCACAGAAAGGTGATGGGCTCCATTTCATACACCAGGAGGCAGAGGGGTCAGGGGAAAAGTCAGGAAAACATGTCCACTTGGCAGAGGGACAGAGAGGGCTTAACGTCCAGGAAGGTTTCAAGGCCTGGGGCAGACCAGTGGGATCATCAGCTTTAGATGCCACCTACACACACAGAACCTACTGATAGCCTAAATTATGAGATGGAAAGAAGTCACCAGTGAGTTGAGTGAGAACAGGGATGGATGAATCATAGACACTAGCGACCACCCAAATACAAAGGCAGTGAAGGTTTCTCTCCAAAAGATTGCTGAGTGGCGGTCAGAGAAGTAGGAGGGGAGCCAGCATTCAGTGGCATCACTGTCTGCTTGGACAACGTGGAGTCTGGGGCAGAGCAGCCTCACTGGGGAAGTGGGACAGAAGCCGCATTTCAGCGGGTGAGGAAAGAGGAGTCTGGGATGGGAGGAAATGGTGAGTAAGTGCAGCTCTTCCAAAAAGTGTAGGAAGAATGGCAAGAGTGTGGGGTGGAGCCAAGATGGCCAAATAGGAACAGCTCCGGTCTACAGCTCCCAGCCTGAGCAACACAGAAGACGGGTGATTTCTGCATTTCGGTTTGAGGTACCGGGTTCATCTCACTAGGGAGTGCCAAACAGTGGGTGCAGGACAGTCAGTGTAGCACACTGTGCATGAGCCAAAGCAGGGCGAGGCATTGCCTCACTCGGGAAGTGCAAGGGGTCAGGGAGTTCCCTTTCCTAGTCAAAGAAAGGGGTAACAGACGGCACCTGGAAAATCGGGTCAGTCCCACCCTAACATTGCACTTTTCCAACAGGCCTGGAAAATGGCACACCAGGAGATTGTGTCCCGCACCTGGCTCGGAGGGTCCTATGCCCACGGAGTCTTGCTGATTGCTAGCACAGCAGTCTGAGATCAAACTGCAAGGTGGCAGCAAGGCTGGGGGAGGGGCGCTCGCCATTGCCCAGGCTTGCTTAGGTAAACAAAGCAGCCAGGAAGCTCGAACTGGGTGGAGCCCACCACAGCTCAAGGAGGCCTGCCTGCCTGCCTCTATAGGCTCCACCTCTGGGGGCAGGGCACAGACAAACAAAAATTGAGCAGGAGCCTATGCAGACTTAAATGTCCCTGTCTGACTGACAGCTTTGAAGAGAGTAGTGGTTCTCCCAGCACACAGCTGGAGATCTGAGAACGGACAGACTGCCTCCTAAAGTGGGTCCCTGACCCCGAGCAACCTAATTGGGAGGTACCCCCCAGTAGGGACAGACTGACACCTCACTCGGCCAGGTACTCCTCTGAGACAAAACTTCCAGAGGAACTATCAAACAGCTGAATTTGTGGTCTCATGAAAATCCGCTGTTCTGCAGCCACCGCTGCTGACACCAGCCGAACAGGGTCTGGAGTGGACCTCTAGCAAACTCCAACAGACCTGCAGCTGAGGGTCCTGTCTGGGAGAAGGAAAACTAACAAACAGAAAGGACATCCACACCAAAAACCCATCTGTACATCACCATCATCAAAGACCAAAAGTAGATAAAACCACAAAGATGGGGAAAAAACAGAGCAGAAAAACTGGAAACTCTAAAAAGCAGAGCACCTCTCCTCCTCCAAAGGAATGCAGTTCCTCACCAGCAACGGAACAAAGCTGGATGGAGAATGACTTTGACGGGTTGAGAGAAGAAGGCTTCAGATGATCAAACTACTCCGAGCTATGGGGGGAAATTCAAAACAATAGCAAAGAAGTTAAAAACTTTGAAAAAAAATTAGATGAATGGATAACTAGAATAACCAATGGAGAGAAGGGCTTAAAGGAGCTGATGGAGCTGAAAGCCAAGTTTTGAGAACTACACGAAGATTGCAGAAGCCTCGATAGCCGATGCGATCAACTGGAAGAAAGGGTATCAGTGATGGAAGATGAAATGAATGAAATGAAGCGAGAAGGGAAGTTTAGAGAAAAAAGAATAAAAAGAAATGAACAAAGCCTCCAAGAAATTTGGGACTATGTGAAAAGACCAAACCTACGTCTGATTGGTGTACCTGAAAATGACGGGGAGAATGGAACCAAGTTGGAAAATACTCTGCAAGATATTATCCAGGAGAACTTCCCCAATCTAGCAAGGCAGGCCAACATTCAGATTCAGGAAATACAGAGAATGCCACAAAGATACTCCTCGAGAAGAGCAACTCCAAGACACATAATTGTCAGATTCACCAAAGTTGAAATGAAGGAAAAAATGTTAAGGGCAGCCAGAAAGAAAGGTCGGGTTACCCACAAAGGGAAGCCCATCAGACTAACAGCTCATCTCTCGGCAGAAACTCTACAAGCCAGAAGAGAGTGGGGGCCGACATTCAACATTCTTAAAGAAAAGAATTACCAACCCAGAATTTCATATCCAGCCAAACTAAGCTTCATAAGTGAAGGAGAAATAAAACACTTTACAGACAAGCAAATGCTGAGTGATTTTGTCACCAGCAGGCCTGCCCTAAAAGAGCTCCTGAAGGAAGCACTAAACATGGAAAGGAAAAACTGGTACCAGCCACTGCAAAAACATGCCAAATTGTAAAGACCATTGAGGCTAGGAAGAAACTGCATCAACTAACGAGCAAAATAACCAACTAACATCATAATGACAGGATCAAATTCACACATAACAATAATAACTTTAAATGTAAATGGACTAAATGCTCCAATTAAAAGACAGAGACTGGCAAACTGGATAAGGAGTCAAGAGCCATCAGTGTGCTGTATTCAGGAAACCCATCTCATGTGCAGAGACACACACAGACTCAAAATAAAGGGATGGAGGAAGATCTGTCAAGCAAATGGAAAACAAAAAAAGGGAGGGGTTGCAATCCTAGTCTCTAATAAAATAGACTTTAAACCAACAAAGATCAAAAGAGACAAAGAAGGCCATTACATATTGGTAAAGGGATAAATTCAACAAGAAGAACTAACTATCCTAAATATATATGCACCCAACACAGGAGCACCCAGATTCATAAAGCAAGTCCTGAGTGACCTACAGAGGGACTTAAACTCCCACACAATAATAAGGGGAGACTTTAACACCCCACTGTCAACATTAGACAGATCAATGAGACAGAAAGTTAACAAGGATATCCAGGAATTCAACTCAGCTCTGCACAAAGTGGACCTAATAGACATCTACAGAACTCTCCACCCCAAATCAACAGAATATACATTTTTTTCAGCACCACACCACATCTATTCCAAAATTGACCACATAGTTGGAAGTAAAGCTCTCCTCAGCAAATGTAAAAGAACAGAAATTATAACAAACTGTCTCTCAGACCACAGTGCAATCAAACTAGAACTCAGGATTAAGAAACTCACTCAAAACCGCTCAACTACATGGAAACTGAACAACCTGCTCCTGAATGACTATTGGGTACATAATGAAATGAAGGCAGAAATAAAGATGTTCTTTGAAACCAATGAGAACAAAGACACAACATACCAGAATCTCTGGGACACATTCAAAGCAGTGTGTAGAGGGAAATTTATAGCACTAAATGCCCACAAGAGAAAGCAGGAAAATCCAAAATTGACACCCTAACATCACAATTAAAAGAACTAGAAAAGCAAGAGCAAACACATTCAAAAGCTAGCAGAAGGCTAGAAATAACTAAAATCAGAGCAGAACTGAAGGAAATAGAGACACAAAAAACCCTTCAAAAAATTAATGAATCCAGGAGCTGGTGTTTTGAAAAGATCAACAAAATTGATAGACCGCTAGCAAGACTAATACAGAAGAAAAGAGAGGAGAATCAAATAGCTGCAATAAAAAATGAAAAAGGGGATATCACCACCGATCCCACAGAAATACAATCTACCATCAGAGAATACTACAAACACCTCTATGCAAATAAACTAGAAAATCTAGAAGAAATGGATAAATTCCTCGACAAATACACCCTCCCAAGACTAAACCAGGAAGAAGTTGAATCTCTGAATAGACCAATAACAGGCTCTGAAATTGTGGCAATAATCAATAGCTTACCAACCAAAAAGAGTCCAGGACCTAATGGATTCACAGCCGAATTGTACCAGAGGTACAAGGAGGAATTGGTACCATTCCTTCTGAAACTATTCCAATCGATAGAAAAAGAGGGAATCCTCCCTACACATTCTATGAGGCCAGCATCGTCCTGATACCAAAGCCTGGCAGAGACATAACCAAAAAAGAGAATTTCAGACCAATATCCTTGATGAACATTGATGCAAAAATCCTCAATAAAATACTGGCAAACCGAATCCAGCAGCACATCAAAAAGCTTATCCACCATGATCAAGTGGGCTTCATCTCTGGGATGCAAGGCTGGTTCAATATACGCAAATCAATAAATGTAATCCAGCATATAAACAGAACCAAAGACAAAAACACATGATTATCTCAATAGATGCAGAAAAGGCCTTTGACAAATTCAACAACCTTCATGCTAAAAACACTCAATAAATTAGGTATTGATGGGACGTAACTCAAAATAATAAGAGCTATCTATGACAAACCCACAGCCAATATCATACTGAATGGGCAAAAACGGGAAGCATTCCCTTTGAAAACTGGCACAAGACAGGGATGCCCTCTCTCACCACTCCTATTCAACATAGTGCTGGAAGTTCTGGCCAGGGAAATCAGGCAGGAGAAGGAAATAAAGGGTATTCAATTAGGAAAAGAGGAAGTCAGATTGTCCCTGTTTGCAGATGACATGATTGTATATCTAGAAAACCCCATCTCCTTAAGCTGATTAGCAACTTCAGCAAAGTCTCAGGATACAAAATCAATGTACAAAAATCACAAGCCTTCTTGTACACCAATCACAGACAAACAGAGAGCCAAATCATGAGTGAACTCCCATTCACAATTGCTTCAAAGAGAATAAAATACCTAGGAATCCAACTTACAAGGGATGTGAAGGACCTCTTCAAGGAGAACTACAAACCACTGCTCAATGAAATAAAAGAGGATACAAACAAATGGAAGAACATTCCATGCTCATGGGTTGGAAGAATCAATATCGTGAAAATGGCCATACTGCCCAAGGTAATTTATAGATTCAATGCCATCCCCATCAAGCTACCAATGACTTTCTTCACAGAATTAGAAAAAACTACTTTAAAATTCATATGGAACCAAAAAAGAGCTCACATCACCAAGTCAATCCTAAGCCAAAAGAACAAAGCTGGGGGCATCACGCTACCTGACTTCAAACTATACTACAAGGCTACAGTAACCAAAACAGCATGGTACTGGTACCACAACAGAGATATAAACGAATGGAACAGAATAGAGCCCTCAGAAATGATGCCGCATATCTACAACTATCTGATCTTTGACAAACCTGACAAAAACAAGAAATGGGGAAAGGATTCCCTATTTAATAAATGGTGCTGGGAAAACTGGCTAGCCATTGTAGAAAGCTGAAACTGGATCCCTTCCCTACACCTTATACAAAAATTAATTCAAGATGAATTAAAGACTTAAATGTTAGACCTAAAACCATTAAAATCCTACAAGAAAACCTGGGCAATACCATTCAGGACATAGGCGTGGGCAAGGACTTCATGTCTAAAACACCAAAAACAACGGCAACAAAAGCCAAAATTGACAAATGGGATCTAATTAAACTAAAGAGCTTCTGCACAGCAAAAGAAACTACCAACAGAGTGAACAGGCAACCTACAGAATGGGAGAAAATTTTTGCAACCTACTTATCTGACAAAGGGCTAATATCCAGAATCTACAATGAACTAAAACAAATTTACAAGAAAAAAACAAACAACCCCATCAAAAAGTGGGCAAAGGACATGAACAGACACTTCTCAAAAGAAGACATTTATGCAGCCAAAAAAACACATGAAGAAATGCTCATCATCACTGGCCATCAGAGAAATGCAAATCAAAACCACAGTGAGATACCATCTCACACCAGTTAGAATGGCCATCATTAAAAAATCAGGAAACAACAGGTGCTGGAGAGGATGTGCAGAAATAGGAACACTTTTACACTGTTGGTGGGACTGTAAACTAGTTCAACCATTGTGGAAGTCAGTGTGGAGATTCCTCAGGGATCTAGAACTAGAAATACCATTTGACCCAGCCATCCCATTACTGGGTATATAACCAAAGGACTATAAATCATGCTGCTATGAAGACACATGCACACGTATGTTTATTGCGGCACTATTCACAATAGCAAAGACTTGGAACCAACCCAAATGTCCAACAAGGATTGACTGGATTAAGAAAATGTGGCACATATACACCATGGAATACTATGCAGCCATAAAAAATGATGAGTTCATGTCCTTTGTAGGGACATGGATGAAACTGGAAAACATCATTCTCAGTAAACTATCACAAGGACAAAAAACCAAACACTGCATGTTCTCACTCATAGGTGGGAATTGAACAATGAGAACCATGGACACAGGAAGGGAACATCACACTCCGGGGACTGTTGTGGGTGGGGGGAGGGGGAGGGACAGCATTAGGAGATATACCTAATGCTAAATGACGAGTTAATGGGTGCAGCAAAACAACATGGCACATGGATACATATGTAACAAACCTGCACATTGTGCACATGTACCCTAAAACCTAAAGTATAATAAAAAAAAAAAAAGAATGGCAAGAGTGGAGGCAAATGTTTTAAAGAAGAATGAGTTTAATAACAAGAAGGTTTATCTTCTCATTTTTTCACATTTCTTTAATGTAAAATTTCTCTTGTTTCGGCTATAGGAGTCTTTGTCATCATCTTATTATCTCTCTCAATGCATAGTTAAACATTTTTTCTCCCATTCTATAATTAATATATCCTGCTCATTTTGTCTGCTTCTTTCTGCTTCTTTTTCTTTTCATGTCTCTGCCCTTATCCATTTTTTTTGTCTTTCTTTTTGCAGTTCATTTTGAAAAAATGGAATTATTATTTGCATTTTTAAATTACTACCTGTTTCTCATTTAATATTTAAAACAAAGTAAATTGAGTATGTTATATTTCTGTTGAAAAGACTAACAAAAATAAATTTCATTGATTTTCTATGGCTTATGTTTAAAACTTTTTCCTAACTCATTAGAAAAATATTCTAAAAATCTACTTTTCTTTGAGACTGTCAAATTTAAATATTTTCCATAGATTTTTTTCTTGAAATTTGCGAGAAGATAGGAGATGAAAGGAAAAGCATGTTAGATGAGGCATTGTGAGGCATGCCCTAAGTCATAACTTTGTTAGTAAATGTTAAAATATCAGTAATAACCATGACAGTATCCATGATAATAATTCTAATGCAAATATTCCAGCCTCCATTTATCTGGGTCTATTTATGCCTGGTCTCACCAGAAAAAAAACACAGATGGATCATGGTGATGAAGGCAGGGCCAAGAGGGCTTTTTATCGTTTTTTAAGTTGCCTTTTATCACCTCCCAGCCATTAGGATGGTTACTATCAATAAGGCAGAAAAGAACAAGCGTGGGGGAGGAGGTGGAGAGATAGGAACTCTTGTGCCCTGTTGTTGGAAATGGGAAATGGTGCAGCGGCTGTGGAAATCAGTGCAACGTTTCCTCAAAAAATTAAGAATAGAATGACCATATGATCCAACAATTCCAGTTCTGGGTGTATATCCCAAAGAATTGGAAGCAGGGTCTTGAGATATTTGCACATGCATATTCATAGCTGCATATTCACAATAGCCAAAAGAAGCCAGCAACCCAAGTGTCCACTGACAGATGGATGGATAAAAAAAATGGGTTTATATATCCTGCATAATTTTATTCAGCCTTAAAAAGGAATGAAATCCTATCACATGCTGCAGCATTATGCTAAGTGGAATAAACCAGCCACAAAAAGACAAATACTTTGTGATTCTACTTATATGAGATATCTAAAGTAGTCGAACTCATAAAAACAGAAAGTATTAATAAAATGATGGTTGCTGGGGTTGGGAAAGGGCAAAAGGAGTGTTATTGTTTACTAGGTATAGAGTTTCAATTTTGGACAATGAAAAGTTCTGGAGATTAGCTGTACAACAATATGAATAAACACTACTGAACTGTTTATTTAAAAATGGTTACAATGGTAAATTTTATGTGTTTTTTTACTACAATTAAAAATTTTAGATACTCAGGGAAAATGGCAGATAAGAAGCAGGACCAACCACTTGGATGGACACAGCAGGAGGTGGAGACCCACACTGTGAACTTTTGCTCCAAGAATCACCATAGGAACACGCCAGGAAAGCTGAGAGAATCCACAGGCCCTTTGAAAGAGGCAGATTGCAGCTGCAGGCTCTGTGGGACAGCTGAGGCACTGGGACAGCCTGCTTTCTCAGCTGGGAGGCTTGTAACCTGGGGCAAGTTCTCAGACCTGCCCAGAGGCTGCCTGGAAATAAACTTAATGCTGTTGGTGGGGCACAGTGGAAGTGAGACTGGCCTTTCAGGCTGCAGGCTGCAGGCTGCAGGGGAGCTGAGTGAGGCCTGTGGCTGGAGGCTTTCCCTCACTTTCCTGGTGACCTGTGTGACACAGCAGAGACAGCTATAATCCCCCTGGAAACATAACTTCATTGGTCACCCCCATACCCCACAGCAGCCATAGGAAGCCCCATCCCAGAAGAGTCTGAGCTCAAACATGCCTAACTCTGCCCCCACCTGATGGTCTTTCTCAACCCACCCTGGTAGCTGAAGACAAAGGATAGCTCTATGGGAGCTTTATGGCCCTGCCCACCTCCTGAGAAACCTGAATACTTATCCAAAGGCAACCCTAGGGCAAACTTGTATCCTCCCTATGAAACTGCAGCTAATGCATTCTTGAAAGTGCCACCTTCTGACTGGAGACCAACACAAAACCAGTGCACTTATCAAAAATACAACCAACGACCCTCACAGAGTCACTTCACTGCCCAGCTACCTCCACTGGAGGAGGTTTCTCCATGGCTGAGAGACCTGAAAATGGATCACATCATATGACTCTTCGCAGACACTCCCCAGTACCAGCCTGGTGCCTGGTAGCTCTGCTGGGTGGCTAGATCCAGAAGGGAAATAACAAACACTGCAGCTTGGCTCTCAGGAAGCCACATCCCTAGGGGAAAGGGGAGAGTACCACATCAAGAAAGTCTGAGAAACTGCCACAGCCCAGAAGAGGGTAAGGACACATGATGAATAAAAACAATGTGTCACCCTTGAAGAGAAAGACGACGTTAAGTAAGACACTAATGAAATCTGAATATGGTATAGAGGGTAGTTACTAATATTAGACAATCCAAAATTGGTTCATTTTTTATGGACAAATAGACCATTCTAATGTAAGCTCTTAACAACAGGGAGCACTAACTGGGAGTACAAGGAAACTGAGCTATGTCTGAAATTTTTCTGTAAATTTAGAATTACTGTAAAATTAAAAGTTGTTAAAAAAAAAAAAAGAACATTCAAAACAATCATTAAAGAGAGATATTATGGAGGAGGGGCTAAGATGGCCAAATAGGAACAGATCTGATCTGCAGCTCCCAGTGAGACCAACACAAAAGGCAGATGATTCCCGCATTTCCAACTGAGGTATCCAGTTCATCTCACTGGGACTGGTTAGCCAGTGGGTCCAACACATGGAGCGCAAGCAGAAGCAGGGTGGGGCTTTGCTTCACCCAGGAAGTGCAAGGAGCTGGGGGACCTCCCTCCCCCAGCCAAGGGAAGCCATGAGGGACTGTGCTACCCAGCTGGGTTACTATGCTTTTCCCACAGTTTTTGCAATCTGCAGATCAGGGGATTCTTTCATTGCCTACACCACCAGGGCTCTGGGTTTCAAGCACAAAACCTGGCGTCTGTTCGGGCAGACACAGAGCTATCTGAAGAAGTTTTTTTTTTCATATCCCAGTGGCGCCTGGGACCCTAGCGAGATAGAACCATTTACTCCCCTGGAAAGAGGGCTGAAGCCAGGGAGCCAAGTGGTCTCACTCAGCAAGTCCCAATCCCATGGAGCCCAGCAGGCTAAAAACCACTGGCTTGAAATTCTGGCTGCCATTACAGCAGTCTGAAGTCGACCTGAGATGATTGAGCTTGGTTGGGGGAGAGGAGGGTCTATCATTACTGAGGCTTGAGTAGGCAGTTTTCCCCTGACAGTGCTAAGGAGGCTGGGAGGTCTGGAGTGGGAGGAATTTACCACAGCCCTGAAAGTGGCTGTGGCCGGACCGCTTCTCTAAATTCCTCGTCACTGGGCAGGGCATCTCTGAAGGAAAGGTAACAGCCCCAGTCAGGGGCGTACAGACAAAACCCCCATTTTCCTGGGACAGAGCACCTGGGGGAAGGGGTGGCTATGGGTGCAGCTAAAGCAGAGTTAATCATTCCTGCCTGCTGGCTCTGAAGAGGGCAGCTGATCCTGACAAGAGGGATTCTTCCAACACAGCACACCAGCTCTGCTAAGGGACAGACTGCCTCCTCGGGTGGGTCCCTGACCCCCATGCCTCCTCTGGGAGAGACCTTCTGACAGGGGTCAACAGACACCTCATACAGGAGAGCTCCGGCTGGCATCAGGCTGGTGCGCCTCTGGGACAAAGCTTCCAGAGGAAGGAGCAGGTAGCAATTTTTGCTGTTCTGCAGCCTCCACTGGTGACACTCAGGTGAACAGGGTCTGGAGTAGACCTACAGCAAACTCCAGCAGACCTGCAGAAGAGGGATGACTGGTACTAGAAGAACCTGAGAAAAGAGCCTAGACTTAGAAAGAAAAAACTAACAGAAAGAAACAACATCAACATCAGCATAAAGGACCCCCACACAAAAGCCCCATCCAAATGTCATCAGCTGCAAAGATCAAAGATAGATAAATCCACAAAGATGAGGAAAAACCATTGCAAAAACTCTGAAAATTCCAAAAACCAGAATGCCTCTTCTCCTCCAAATGATCACAGCTCCTCTCCAGCAAGGGCACAAAACTGGATGGAGAATGAGATTGACAAATTGACAGAAGTAGGCTTCAGAAGGTGGGTAATAAGAAACTCTGAGCTAAAGGAGGATGTTCTAACCCCATGCAAGGAAGCTAAGAACCTTGATAAAAGGTTATAGGAACTGCTAACTAGAATAAACAGTTTAGAGAGGAACATAAATGACCTGATGGAGCTGAAAAACACAGCACAAGAACTTTGTGAAGCATACACAAGCATCAACAGCTAAATCAATCAAGCAGAAAAAAGGATATCAGAGATTGAAGATCAATTTACTGAAATAAGGCAAGAAGACAAGATTAGAGAAAAAAGAAAAAAAGGAAGAAACAAAGCCGCCAAGAAATATGGGATTATGTAAAAAGACCAAATCTATGATTCATTGGTGTACTTGAAAGTGACAGGGAGAATGGAACCAAGTTGGAAAACATACTTCAAGATATTATCCAGGAGAACTTCCCTAACATAGCAAGATGGGCCAATATTCAAATTCAGGAAATACAGAAAACACCACTAAGATACTCCTCGAGAAGAGCAACCCTAAGATACCCAATCATCAGATTCTCCAAAGTTGAAACAAAGGAAAAATTATTAAGAGCAGCCAGAGAGAAAGGTCAGGTTACCTACAAAGCGAATCCCATCAGACTAACAGCAGATCTGTCTGCAGAAACCCTACAAGCCAGAAGAGAGTAGGGGCTAATATTCAACATTTTTAAAGACAAAAAAATTTCAACCCAGAATTTCGTATCTAGCCAAACTAAGCTTCATAAGTGAAGAAGAAATAAGATTTTTTGCAGACAAGCAAATGCTGAGAGATTTTGTCAGCACCAGGCCTGCCTTACAAGAGCTCCTGAAGGAAGCACTAAATATAGAAAGGAAAAACTGGTACCAGCCACTGCAAAAACATACCAAATATAAAGACCAATGACACTATGAAGAAACTGCATCAACTAATGTGCAAAATAACCAGCTAGCTTCATGATGACAGGATCAAATTCACACAAAACAATATTAACCTTAAATGTAAATGGACTAAATGCCCCAATTAAAAGACACAGACTGACAAATTGGAGAAACAGTCAAGACCCATCAGTGTGCTGTATTCAGGAGACCCATGTCACGTGCAAAGACACACATAGGCTCAAAATAAAGGGATGGAGGAATATTTACCAAGCAAATGGAAAGCAAAAAAAAAAAAAAAGCAGGGGTTGCAATCCTAGTCTCAGATAAAACAGATTTTAAACCAACAAAATCAAAAAAGACAAAGAAGGGCATTACGTAATGGTAAAGGGATCCATGCAACAAGAAGAGCTAACTATCTAAATATATATGCACTCAATACAGGAGCACCCAGATTTATAAAGCAAGTCCTTAGAGACCCACAAAGAGACTTACACTCCCACACAATAATAGTGGGAGAATTTAACACCCCACTGTCAGTATTAGACAGATCAACGAGACAGAAAATAAACAAGGATATTCAGGACTTGAACTCAGCTCTGGACCAAGTGGACCTAATAGATATCTACAGAACTCTCCACCCCAAATCAACAGAATATACATTGTTCTCAGGGCCACATAGCACTTATTCTAAAATTGACCACATAATTGGAAGTAAAACACTCCTCAGCAAATGCAAAAGAAAGGAAATCATAACTGTCTCTCAGACCACAGTGCAATCAAATTAGAACTCAGGATTAAGAAACTCACTCAAAACCACACAACTACATGCAAATTGAACAACTTGCTCCTGAATGACTGCTGCGTAAATAACAAAATTAAGGCAGAAATAAAGAAGTTCTTTGAAACCAATGAGAACAAAGAGAAAATGCACCAGAATCTCTGAGACACAGCTAAAGTAGTGTTAAAAGGAAAATTTATAGCACTAAATGCCACATCAGAAAGCAGGAAATGTCTAAAATCGATGCCCTAACATCATAATTAAAAGAACTAGAGAAGCAAGAGCAAACAAATTCAAAACCTAGCAGAAGATAAGAAATAACTAAGATCAGAGCAGAACTGAAAAAAGGTAAAGACATGAAAAACCCTTCAAAAAAATCAATGAAACCAGGAGCTGGGATTTTGAAAAGATTAACAAAATACATAGACTGCTAGCTAGACTGATGAAGAAGAACAGAGAGAAGAATCAAATAGACAATAAAAAATGATAAAGGGGATATCACCACTGATCCCACAGGAATGCAAACTACCATCAGAGAATACTCTAAACACCTCTATGCAAATAAACTTGAAAATCTAGAAGAAATGGATAAATTCCTGGACACATATACCCTCCCAAGACTAAACCAGGAAGAAGTCAAATGCCTGAATAGACCAATAACAAGTTCTGAAATTGAGGCAGTAATTAATAGCCTACCAAACAAAAAAAGCACAGGAACAGATGGATTCACAGTCGAATTCTACCAGAGGTACAAAAAGGAGCTGATACCATTCCTTCTGAAAATATTCCAAATAATTGAAAAGGAGGGACTCCATCCTAACTCATGTTATGAAGCCAGCATCATCCTGATACCAAAATCTGGCAGAGACACAACAAAAAAAAGAAACTTTGAGGCCAATATTTCTGATGAACATTGATGCAAAAATCCTCAGTAAGATACTGACAAACAAAATCCAGCAGCACATCAAAAAGCTTATCCACCACGATCAGTGGCATCAACCCTGGGTTGCAAGGCTGGGTACAACATACACAAATCAATAAATGTCATCCACCCCACATAAACAGAACCAATGACAAAAACCACATGATTATCTCAATAGGTGCATAAAGCCTTCGATAAAATTCAACATCCCTTCATGCTAAAAACTGTCAATAAATTAGGTATTTATGGACCATATCTCAAAATAATAAGAGCTATTTATGACAAACCCATAGCCAATATCATATTTAATGGGCAAAAACTGGAAGCATTCCCTTTGAAACCCAGGACAAGCTAGGATGCCCTCTTTCACCACTCCTATTTAACATAGTATTGGATGTTCTGGCCATGGCAATCATGCAAGAGAAAGAAATAAAGCATATTGAAATAGGAGGATAGGAGGTCAAATTGTCTTTGTTTGTGGATGACATGACTGTATAGTTAGAAAACCCCATCATCTCAGCCCAAAAACTCCTTAAGCTGATAAGCAACATCAGCAAAGTCTCAGGATACAAAATCAGTGCGCAAAAGTCACAAACATTCCTTTACATCAAAAATAGACAAGCAGAGAGTTAAATCATGAGTGAACTCCCATTCACAATTGCTACAAAGAGAATAAAATACCTAGGAATACAACTTACATGGGATGTTAAGAACCTCTTCAAGGAGAACTACAAACCACAGCTCAAGAGAATAAGAGAGGACACAAACAAATGGAAAAATATTCCATGCTCATGGATAGCAAGAACCAATATTGTGAAAATGGCCATACTGTCCTAAGTAACTTATAGATTCCATACTATTCCCATCAAGCTACCATTGACTTTCTTGGCAAAATTAGAAAAAACTACTTTAAATTTCACATGAAACCAAAAAAGAGCCCATATAGCCAAGACAATCCTAAGCGAAATGAACAAAGCTGGAGGCATCATGCTACCTGACTTCAAACTATGCTACAAGGCTACAGTAACCAAAACAGCATGGTACTGGTACCAAAACAGAGATATAGACCAACGTAACAGAGACTTCAGAAATAACACCACACATCTACAACCATCTGATCTTTGACAAACCTGACAAAAACAAGCAATGGGGAAAGGATTCTCTATTTAATAAATGGTGCTGGGAAAACTGGCTAGCCACATGCAGAAAACAGAAAATGGACCCCTTCCTTGCATCTTATACAAAAATTAACTCAAGATGGATTAAAGACTTAAATGTAAAACCCAAAACCATAAAAACCCTAGAAGAAAACCTAGGCAATACCATTCAGGACACAGGCATGGAAAAAGACTTCATGACTAAAACACTGAAAGCAATTGTAACAAAAGCCAATATTGACAAATGAGATCTAATCAAACTAAAAAGCTTATGCACAGTAAAAGAAACTATCATCAGAGTGAACAGGCAACCTACAGAATGGGAGAAAATTTTTACAATCTATCCATCTGACAAAAGTCTAATATCCAGAATCTACTAGAAAAATAAGTTTACAAGAAAAAACCAAACAACCCCATCAAAAAGTGGTTGAAGGATATGAACAGACACTTCTCAAAAGAAGACATTTATATGGCCAATAAACATGAAAAAAAGCTCATCATCACTGGTCATTAGAGAAATGCAAATCAAAACCACAATAGATCCATCTCATCAGTAGAATGATTATAAAAAAGAAACAGCTGGGCGGTGGTCACTTGTAATCCAGCACTTGGAGGCGAGGCGGGCGGATCACGAGGTCAGGAGATCGAGACCACAGTGAAACCCGTCTACTAAAAATACAAAAAATTAGCCGGCGTGGTGGCGGGTGCCTGTAGTCACAGCTACTCAGAGAGGCTGAGCAGGAGAATGGCATGAACTGGAGGGAGCTTGCAGTGAGCCGAGATCGCGCCACTGCACTCCAGTCTGGGCGACAGAGCGAGACTCCGTCTCAAAAAAAAAAAAAAGTCAGGAAACAACAGATGCTAATGAGGCTGTGGAGAAATAGGAACACTTTTACACTGTTGGTGGGAGTGTAAATTAGTTCAACTATTGTGGAAGACAGCGTGGCAATTCCCCAAGGATCTAGAACCAGAAATAACATTTGACCCAGCAATCCAATGACTGGTTATATACCCAAAGGATTATTAACCATTCTACCATAAAGACACATGCACACATATGTTTATTGCAGCACTATTTACAATAGCAAAGACTTGGACCCAACCCAAATGCCCATCAATGATAGACTGGATAAAGAAAATGTGGCACATATATACCATGGAATACTATGCAGCCATAAAAAAGAATGAGTTCATGTCCTTTGCAGGGACATGGATGAGGCTGGAAGCCATCATTTTTAGCAAACTAACACAGGAACAGAAAACCAAACACTGCATGTTCTCACTCGTAAGTGGGAGTTGAACAATGAGAACACATGGACATAGGGAGGGGAACAACACACACAGGGACTGTCAGGGGGTGAGGGCCAAGGGGAGGGAGAGTATTAGGACAGATACCTAATGAATGCAGGGCTTAAAACTTAGATGACAGTTGATAGGTGCAGCAAACCACCATGGCACATGTATACCTATGTAACAAACCTGCACGTTCTGCACATGTATCCCAGAACTTAAAGTAAAATAAAATAAGAAGATTTTTGAAGTCTGTTACTCATATAAATAGAAATTACCTACAAGATGTTAGCAAATAAAATGCAGCAAGATATCAAAAATAACTCATGAGCAGCTATTTTTAATAGAAGAATTAAGTAATGTTCAGTATAATAATCAATATAATTAATTACATTAATACATTTACACATAGCATGTCATAATGTGAATAGTTGTTGAAAATACATTTTATAAATATTTCTAATAAAAGTTTAAGTAAATTATAAGTAAATGTGAATAGAATAAAGCTATTTTAATATGAAACTGTGTTACCAAAATCCAACAGCATAAGTTTGTTAAAAATTTTTATTTTTTTGTGGTAAGAACACTTAACATGAAATCTACATTTTTTTTTAATACTTTAAGTTTTAGGGCACATGTGCACAATGTGCAGGTTTGTTACATATGTATACATGTGCCATGTTGGTGTGCTGCACCCATTAACTCATCATTTAGCATTAGGTATATCTCCTAATGCTATCCCTCCCTCCTCCCCCTACCCCACAACAGTCCCAGTGTGTGATGTTCCCCTTCCTGTGTTCATGTGTTCTCATTGTTCAATTCCCACCTATGAGTGAGAACATGTGGTGTTTGGTTTTTTGTCCTTGCCATAGTTTGCTGAGAATGATGATTTCCAGTTTCATCCATGTCCCTACAAAGGACATGAACTCATCATTTTTTATGGCTGCATAGTATTCCATGGTGTATATGTGCCACATTTTCTTAATCCAGTCTATCGTTGTTGGACATTTGGGTTGGTTCCAAGTCTTTGCTGGAAATCCTCATTCTCAGCAAACTATCGCAGGGACAAAAAACCAAACACCGCATGTTCTCACTGATAGGTGGGAACTGAACAATGAGCACACATGGACACAGGAAGGGGAACATCACACTCCGGGGACTGTTGTGGGGTGGGGGAGGGGGGAGGTACAGCATTAGGAGATATACCTAATGCTAAATGACAAGTTAATGGGTGCAGGAAATCAACATGCCACATGGATACATATGTAACAAACCTGCACATTGTGCACACGTACCCTAAAACTTAAAGTATCATAATAATAAAAAATAAATAAATAAATAAAAAGAAAGCAGGTGCAATCCCACATAAATGGTGCTAGATATGAGCACTTAGGGATGAGGAGCTAGAGGAGCAGCTCCCTTCAGTAGCCACACTAGATTTCAGAAACTCAGCCATCTTACTGTAATTCACCAAATCATCCAAATAAAGTTACTTAACATCTACTTTGTGCATGACACTGAGCGGGTGAGTGTTAGTAGCTTCCCTATAGGAAAAATAATAAATCTATATTGCATGCCTTTCTAGAGGAAGGGAGTGGCTACTCTTGCCACCTAGAAAGGAGGGTTATTCTGAATGCTCAGGTCAGTTGGGGCAGGGGCCAGAAAGAACAGTAATGTACCTGGGTTTTGAAGAAGTCAGAAGCCACAAAGCAAGAAGGAGTGAAAGAGCATTATAAGCCTAGGAAACAATATGTAGCAGGGCAGTAATGCATATTAAAGCTTACTCACTAGATGGCAGCAGGTGGGTAAGAGTCAATCAGATAGAAATGGTAGAGGGAGTCCAGAAGATGAGCCTGCTCAGTTAGGTTGGGATAAGGTCCTGAAGGACTTGGCCATGAGCATCCCCTTTCCTCTCCCTCCTCTTTCTAACAATTTCTTCTCCCAACTCAAGCACAGCTCTGAAGTATTTCCCT
Organism: Nomascus leucogenys; assembly: GCF_006542625.1. NCBI lineage: Eukaryota > Metazoa > Chordata > Mammalia > Primates > Hylobatidae > Nomascus > Nomascus leucogenys. The sequence continues at coordinate 9,314,781 of NC_044395.1, read as the reverse complement.
CAGTGAATATGGATCTTCGGTGACAGATATTACAATGTTTCTCTGTAAGACATTTCACCCCTGCACTGGTGTGTGTGTTACACTTGTTTTTGATGCACCACAGTGCTCAACTGTAGCACATGGAACTACACATATATATTGGATAACACAATGGGTAATCATTGCCCAGGAATGTGGATGTACAGGAAAGAATGGCCCCCTTAAAGCAAAGCCATTTATTCCTTCATAATGCCTCGATTATGAATATTGGTTTGTTAACAGGTCTTTTTTCCTGGAGAAGTGACTATGACAGTCCCTGTGGAATTTGACTGGACACCTATTGATTGCTTTCATAGGCCCCATTTCCATTCACTCTTCCCAAGAGCCCCATATGTTTCCAGGGAGGCTGAGTCCACCTCAGGTTCCACAGGTGGAGCAAGAACTAAGATACAGACAATCAGCCATCTTCTGGCCAAGAGATTTGTTTAGAGATGACTATGGGATTTAAGCTGATTAATGGAGAAAAATTCCAACATGAAGGCAGTCCCTCTTGGATAATGCTTTCTGCAGCTGCTGTAGCCATTTCACTACTGTTAAAGAATAGAGGTCAGAGGACTGTTCTTTTTCCAGGATGAAAGTGGAGCTGAGAGAATCACAGCAAAATGAAGTCCCAGAGCTCCTGGACTAACCCAGCTCTGAACTCCTCTATCCCTTTGATTTCTAGCATTGTCAGATAAAAAAATCCCGCAAATGTTTAATCCAGAATATGATGGTTTTCCGTTATGTAAAACCATGGATTCTGTTTGATAAAGAAGTTGACTCAGAACATGTTTTAGAAAGCAGATAGTACAGTCCCTCCTCAGTATCTGGGAGATTGGTTTCAGGACACTGCATGAATACCAGAATCCACAGATGCTCAAGTCACCTATATAACCTATGCACTTCATACTTTAAATCCCCTAAATTACTTATAATACCTAATACAATGTAAATGCTATGCAAATAGTTATGATGTTTGGTTTCTTGTCTGTATTATTTTTTATTGTTGTATTGTTATTTTGTTCTGAATATTTTCCATTTGTAGTTGATCGAATCTGCAACATGACCCTACAGATACAGAGATTTGACTGTACATACCAAGGTAGCCCTTTGAAATTCCAAGAGGGCTCAATTTGAAAGCACTCTCCTATCTCCTTCTAGGCTTCTTAGATATTACAATTCATCCTATTGATTTGATTAACATGCCTGCTTCACACTATGTAGGCTGTTTTTTCTTTATGTATATGCTATATGCAGATATCACTAAATTATCAACCTCCTACTTAATGAAGATGTAATGTATTAAAATAATATTTTTAAGAAAAATATTTTGCCTCTTTAAAATACAAAATGGAATAATAGATATCCTTCTTTGAGAAAAGAACACATGGAATTTGAAAGAATCCCTTTTTCTAAAGGGAATAATATTTTAGTAAAATGGAAACTAAAGGAAATTACTTGGAATTTAAAACACTCCGTTCATTGTTCCTTAGATGCAGGTATAAGATTACACTTCAATTTCTGAAAAGTGTTAAATAATCTCAAATAGTTATAACCTCAAAATTACACTAGTAATTGTAACTACTTGTAAGTACTTGTAATTACATCATTACAAGTAAATGAAGAATATTCTTCTATGTTCAGAATAAACTAAATATACAATTGAATTAATATTAAGAATCTTTGAGCCAGGCACAATGGCTCACACCTGTAATCCCAGCACTTTGGGAGGCCGAGGTGGGCGGATCACAAGGTCAAAAGATCAAGACCATCCTGGCCAACATGGTGAAACCCCATCTCTATTAAAAATACAAAAATTAGCTGAGCATGGTGGCATGCACCTGTAGTCCCAGCTACTCAGGAGGCTGAGGCAGGAGAATCACTTGAACCCAGGAGGTGGAGGTTGCAGTGAGCTGAGATCGTGCCACTGTACTCCAGCCTGGTGACAGAACGAGACACTGTCTCAAAATAAAAGAAAAGAAAAAAGAATCTTTGGAGAAATATGGTGCCTTTATTGTTTTACTCACAATAACTGAATAGAACTAACATATATCTCCATAGTGCTTCAAATTTTTATGGATTTCACAAGTAGCATTTCAGAAGAGATATCTATTAGTGAGATTATTAATAAATTTTATTTATAAACCTTGGTTCATGTTGTGTTTACATTTTCCCAGGTAACAACATAGGGATAGTAAATTTTATGTGTTCTTTATTTTAGTTTTGCTGCAACAATCTGAATTTTTTACATGGTAAGTATACTGAGCTTATATCTCATGGTTTGCTTTTTGACAAGGTACTGTTGTCACAGATATAAAATATATGATCACTTTTAGAAGAAAAACCAACAAAACTACATAAATTCCTTTACATTTACTATAAAATATTGGTTTGTAGATTTTTTTCTCTAATGTCATTGTCTGGTCTTGACATCAGGGTAACGCTGGCCTTGTAGAATAAGTTAGAAGGTAGATGCTTTATTTTACTTTTGAAAGATTTTGGAAAATTTGTTTCATTTCTTCCTCACATTTTTATTAAAAGACACCCTGAAGCCAGAATTTTTCTTTGTGGAAACTTTTTTTTTTTTTTTTGAGACAGGGTCTCACACTGTCACCCAGGCTGGAGTGCAGTAGCACAATCTGGGCTCACTGCAGCCTCCACCTTCCCCATTCAAGCCATCCTTCCACCTCAGCCACCCGAGTAACTAAGCCTACAGGCGTGAGCCACAATGCCTGACAAAAACTTTTTTTTTGTAGAGATATGAACATTTTAGAAAAATTAAGAAGATAATACATAGAGTTCCCATGTACCTTGCACTCAGCTTTCACTATTATAAAAAACTTACATTGGCATAGTACATTTGTTAACAATTTATGAACCAATATTGGTACATAATTATGAAATAGAGTTAACAGTGTACTTGGATGTCCTTAGTTTTTACCTGATGGCTTTATTTTTGTAGTCTAGAATCTCATCTAGGATTCTACATTAAATATAGTTGTCATGCCTCCTTAGACTTCTCTTTGCTGTGACAGTTTCTCAGACCTTACTTGTTTTTTACGACCTTAACAATTTTGAAGAATACTTGTCAAGTATTTTGTAGGATGTCCCTCCATTGGAGTTTTCTTTTTTTCCTGATTAGACTTTTTTGTTTCATGTTTTTTTTCACTATTAGGCAAGGGTTATGAGTTTTGGGGAAGAAGAAGCTGCACATAGAGGTAAGTGCAGCTTTCATTACGCCACGTCAAAGGTATATAATATCAACATGATTCACCACTGCTGATGTTGACCTTGATCACCTAGCTGAAGTAGTGTTTATCAGGTTTATCCACTGTAAAAATTACTCCTCCACCCTGTCCATACTGTATTCTCTGAAATAAAATCACCATGTGCCACCCACACTTAAACAGAGAAGAGTTATGTCCCTTCTCCTTGAGCATGAATTATCTGGAATTCTACATAGGAGATTGGTCTTTTCTCCCTCACTTGTTTATTTAATAATTTATTTATTAAATATATTAGTCAAGGTTCATAAATACTTATTTTGAACACTAAGTAAATAGCTTCAAGCCATGTGAAAAATGCTGAGAGACCTAAGTATAAGATGCTGAAGAATGATGCCCCCATCCAGGTCAAAGCAGCCCCAGGAACTCTGCCATGTTACCGTAATTTATTCAATTACTAACATAAACAGCTATGTAACATCCAATTTGTTCCAGACACTACAGTGATTATACAGGAGATTGAACCCAGATTATCTAGTGGGGTAAATGCCATCAAAATGAATCATCACATATCAATAAGATTAAATGCTCAGAGGAATGAAGAGTCTGCTTGGGGAACCCAGAGGATGCAGTTATTCTGCTTACTTGGATTAGCTGGAGAAGGGGTCATAGAAGATTGATATTTAACTGAATCTTAAAGAAGGAATAAAAACCTACTAGTCAGAGCAAAAGGGAAGGAAATGCCAAGCATGCTTTTTAACATGTGCTAGGGTGCTGACACACACGAAGGGGTAAGTGTGGAGGGTAGAAGGAGTATAAGAAGATAAAGCTGCTATGAGAGATTGGAGCCAAGTGTTGGGTGATATGCTTTCTTCTTTCTTTACTTTTTTCTTCTTTATTTTCTCCAAATTTAGGGTCCCATTCTATGTACACACTGAGATTGTCCTAGATTTGTGAAACTGTTAGAGTGAGGCCAGGCGCGGTGGCTCACGCCTGTAATCCCAGCACTTTGGGAGGCTGAGATGGGCGGATCACGAGATCAGGAGATCGAGACCATCCTGGCTAACACAGTGAAACCCCGTCTCTACTAAAAATACAAAAAATTAGCCGGGCATGGTGGCCGGCACTTGTAGTCCCAGCTACTCGGGAGGCTGACGCAGGAGAATGGAGTGAACCCGGGAGGCAGAGCTTGCGGTGAGCCGAGATCGCGCCACTGCACTCCAGCCTGGGCAACGGAGAGAGACTCCGTTTCAAAAAAAAAAAAAGTTAGAGTGTTGTTCAACAGAAAACTGTTTGGGCAGAATGGAGATTATCAAAGGTCACTTTAAAAATGGAGGTTCTGTATGTTACAACTTATTTCATCCAGGAGAGTAACTCCAGCAGGCTACTTCTCCATTTGGAGAACTACGCAGGAGCGTGCAGTGGGCAACTCTGTAGGACCCAGGAACGATTTCCCGTCTCTCTTCCCGAAGATGTCAGATTGATATCCAGGACCCATGTTATTCCAGGTGAGGTAAATGCAATTCAGTCTTCATGGGAGAAACAAAGACCATGACTCAATGCCTCACCACATTTTCCATTTCTAGTTTGTTTTGAGATGGGCATGTGACCCAAGTTGGACTAATCAGACTCTAATTGTAAACAAGCACCCCAATTTTTCTAAGAGAAAGAGAATGAGGGTTTTTGTTGTTTTCTTCTTTTCTCTTTCCTCCTTCTCTTTAGTTCCCCACTTCCTACTTAGCTCTTTAGAAATGCAATTATAACCTTCACTTTCCCTTCACTAGACACTCCTACAGGGCAAGTGTATCTAACTGGCTGCTTACTCAAAAGAACCAGAGGCAGAAACTTCTCCCACCAGGAGATTGCTTCAAGAGACAACAGTCAATTTACAACCTAAAATTTTCCTGCTGGGAAACTCTCGCCTACCTGGAGAGTATCTTGAGACAACAGCCACTTTACAACCTACTTCTACCCATGATGGCACTGGCTCAATCACCCAGCAGATAAGGCACCAAAGTGAGCCATGCAGACCCCCACTTGTGCGTCCCCACCCTTGCATGCCATTCATGTCAAGTTCTCCTCTTTAAAAGCCCCTGCTTTCTGCCCCAAAACTGAAGCAGCACCCTTAAGGGAGGAATCCCATCCTTCTTTCCCTAAGCTGGATTTGGCATAAGAAGTCACTTTGTTTATACCAGACCTTGCTTTTGTTAATTGGACTCTGCAACTGGCAAGTGACTGAACCTGCAATACGGTTACATTATGATTTCAGAAAATTTACAGATCTTTGGAAGTCACAGACCCAAGTGTAAGCACCACTGAATTAGGGTTAATCCCTGGGGTTTGGATGAAAAATTAGGAACACAGAGAATTTCTTCCTCTGGATGCTATAGGGTTCAGGTATGGGACCCAGAACTGCCAAAGAGATTTTGCTATGATGAAGGAAGACAAAGAGAAGTCTGAACCCACCCAGAAATAAAAACAGACCTAGAAGAATCCCAGAAAAATAGAGTCAGAGATGCTAGATCAAGCCATGCTTACAGTCCTATATCCTGTTGGACTTCTAGTGTTATTTAGCCAAAAAATTTATTGATTGTTTAAACTGGCTTTGTTTTAGTGAATGTTATCTATAAAATGGCAAACTAGGAAGCTCTAAGCCCTTGTTGCCTTATAGAATCATTAAAAAAAAAAAACAAGCATAACTTGTCAGAACCAACTATGTTGGGGCTCTGGAAAATAGCCAATGGTTTATAGAAACCAAGCAAATGCCCTATCAAGAAAAAAAAATCTGGCCAGGCCTGAGGGCTCATACTTGTAATCCCAGCACTTTGGGAGGCTGAGGCAGGTGGATCACTTGAGCCCAAGAGTTTGAGAACAGCCTGGGCAACATGGTGAGACGCAGTTTCTACTAAAAATACAAAAAATTAGCTGATTGTGGTGGTGTGTGGCTATAGTCCCAGCTGCTTGGGAGATTGAGGTGGAAGAATCACCTGAGCCCAGGAAGTCAAGGCTGCAGTGAGCTGTGATCATGCCACTACACTCCAGCCTGGGCAACAGAGGGGAGACGCTGTCTCAAAAAAAAAAAAAAAAGTCTTTAAAATGGTAGAAAAATTTTGTGGCATTTTTACTCACCCTTTTTGTCAGGCCTCTGAGCCCAAGCTAAGCCATCATATCCCCTGTGACCTGCACGTACACATCCAGATGGCCGGTTCCTGCCTTAACTGATGACATTCCACCACCAAAGAAGTGAAAATGGCCTGTTCCTGCCTTAACTAATGACATTGTCTTGTGAAATTCCTTCTCCTGGCTTATCCTGGCTCAAAAACTCCCCTACTGAGGACCTTGTGACCCCCACTCTGCCCGCCAGAGAACAACCCCCCTTTGACTGTAGTTTTCCTTTACCTACCCAAATCCTATAAAATGGCCCCACCCTTATCTCCCTTTGCTGACTCTCTTTTCGGACTCAGCCCGCTGCACCCAGGTGATTAAAAGCTTTATTGCTCACACAAAGCCTGTTTGGTGGTCTCTTTACACGGACGAGCATGAAATTTGGCGCCCTCAGTCCCAACCCCAAGCGTCGCTGAGTCTTTCTAATCCTCCTTTTCTACAGACCCATCTAACCTCTCCCCTCCTCCCCAGGCTACTCCTCGCCAGGCCGAGCTAGGTCCCAATTCTTCCTCAGCCTCCGCTCCTCCACCCTATAATCCTTTTATCACCTCCCCTCCTCACACCCGGTCCGGCTTACAGTTTCATTCCGTGACTAGCCCTCCCCCACCTGCCCAGCAATTTACTCTTAAAAAAGTGGCTGGAGCTAAAGGCATAGTCAAAGTTAATGCTCCTTTTTCTTTATCCCAAATCAGATAGCGTTTAGGCTCTTTTTCATCAAATATAAAAATCCAGCCCAGTTCATGACTCGTTCGGCAGCAACCCTGAGAAGCTTTACAGCCCTAGACCCTAAAAGGTCAAAAGGCCGTCTTATTCTCAATATACATTTTATTACCCAATCTGCTCCAGACATTAAATAAAACTCCAAAAATTAAATTCCGGCCCTCAAACCCCACAACAGGATTTAATTAACCTCGCCTTCAAGGTATACAATAATAGAAAGAAGTTGCAATTCCTTGCCTCCACTGTGAGACAAACCCCAGCCACATCTCCAGCACACGAAAACTTCCAAACGCCTCAACCGCAGCGGCCAGGCGTTCCTCCAGAACCTCCTCCCCCAGGAGCTTGCTACAAGTGCCAGAAATCTGACCACCAGGCCAAGGAATGCCTGCAGCCCAGGATTCCTCCTAAGCTGTGTCCCATCTGTGCGAGACCCCACTGGAAGTCGGACTGTTCAACTCACCTGGCAGCCACTCCCAGAGCCCCTGGAACTCTGGCCCAAGGCTCTCTGACTCCTTCTCGGCTTGGCGGCTGAAGACTGATGCTGCCTGATTGCCTCGGAAGCCCCGTAGACCATCACGGACGCCGAGCTTCCGGTAACTCTCACAGTGGAGGGTAAGTCCGTCCCCTTCTTAATCAATACAGAGACTACCCACTCCACATTACCTTCTTTTCAAAGGCCTGTTTCCCTTGCCTCCATAACTGTTGTGGGTATTGATGGCCAGGCTTCTAAACCTCTTAAAACTCCCCAACTCTGGTGCCAACTTAGACAATACTCTTTAAAGCACTCCTTTTAGTTATCCCCACCTGCCCAGTTCCCTTATTAGGCTGAGACACTTTAAATTATCTGCTTCCCTGACTATTCCTGGATTACAGCTACATCTCATTGCCGCCCTTCTTCCCAATCCAAAGCCTCCTTTGGTCCTCCTCTTGTATTCCCCTTCCTTAACCCACAAGTACAAGATACCTCTACTCCCTCCTTGGTGACCGATCATGCACCCCTTACCATCTCATTAAAATCTAATCACCCTTACCCCACTCAATGCCAATATCCCATCCCACAGCATGCTTTGAAAGGATTAAAGCCTGCTATCACTCGCCTGCTACAGTGTGGCCTTTTAAAGCCTATAAACTCTCCTTACAATTCCCCCATTTTACCTGTCCTAAAACCAGACAAGCCTTACAAGTTAGTTGAGGATCTGCGCCTTATCAACCAAATTGTTTTGCCTATCCACCCCATGGTGCCAAACCCATATATTCTCCTATCCTCAATACCTCCCTCCACAATCCATTATTCTGTTCTGGATTTCAAACATGCTTTCTTTACTATTCCTTTGCACCTGTCATCCCAGCCTCTCTTTGCTTTCACTTGGACTGATGCTGACACCCATTAGGCTCAGCAAATCACCTGGGCTGTACTGCCGCAAGGCTTCACAGACAGCCCCCATTACTTCAGTCAAGCCCAAATTTCATCCTCATCTGTTACCTATCTCGGCATAATTCTCATAAAAACACACGTGCTTTCCCTGCTGATCGTGTCCAATTAATCTCCCAAACCTCAATCCCTTACAAAACAACAACTCCTTTCCTTCCTAGGCATGGTTAGTGCGGTCAGAATTCTTACACAAGAGCCAGGACCGCACCCTGTAGTCTTTCTGTGCAAACAACTTGGCCTTACTGTTTTAGCCTAGCCCTCATGTCTGCGTGCAGCGGATGCTGCCGCCCTAATAGTTTTAGAAGCCCTCAAAATCACAAATTATGCTCAACTTACTCTCTACATTTCTCATAACTTCCAAAATCTATTTTTTTCCTCATACCTGATGCATATACTTGCTGCTCCTCGGATCCTTCAGCTGTATTCACTCTTTGTTAAGTCCCACAATTACCATTGTTCCTGGCTCGGACTTCAATCCAGCCTCCCACATTCCTGATACCACACCCGACCCCCATGACTGTATCTCTCTGATCCACCTGACATTCACCCCATTTCCCCATATTTCCTTCTTTCCTGTTCCTCACCCTGATCACGCTTGATTTATTGATGGCGGTTCCACCAGGCCTAATCACCGCACACCAGCAAAGGCAGGCTATGCTATAGTACAAGCCACTAGCCCGCCTCTTAGAACCTCTCATTTCCTTTCCATCGTGGAAATCTATCCTCAAGGAAATAACTTCTCAGTGTTCCATCTGCTATTCTACTACTCCTCAGGGATTATTCAGGCCCCCTCCCTTCCCTACACATCAAGCTCGAGGATTTGCCCCCGCCCAGGACTGGCAAATTAGGTTTACTCAACATGCCCCGAGTAAGATAACTAAAATACCTCTTAGTCTAGGTAGACACTTTCACTGGATAAGTAGAGTCCTTTCCTACAGGGTCTGAGAAGGCCACCGCAGTCATTTCTTCCCTTCTGTCAGACATAATTCCTCAGTTTAGCCTTCCCACCTCTATACAGTCTGATAACAGACCAGCCTTTATTAGTCAAATCAGCCAAGCAGTTTTTCAGGCTCTTAGTATTCAGTGAAACCTTTATATCCCTTACGGTCCTCTGTCTTCAGGAAAAATAGAACGGACTAAAGGTCTTTTAAAAACACACCTCACCAAGCTCAGCCACCAACTTAAAAAGGACTGGACAATACTTTTGCCACTTTCCCTTCTCAGAAGTCAGACCTGTCCTCAGAATGCTACAGGGTACAGCCCATTTGAGCTCCTGTATAGACGCTCCTTTTTATTAGGCCCTAGTCTCATTCCAGACACCAGACCAACTGAGACTGTGCCCCAAAAAACTTGTCATCCCTACTACCTTCTGTCTAGTCATACTCCTATTCACCATTCTCAACTACTCATACATGCCCTGCTCTTATTTACACTGCCGGTTTACACTGTTTCTCCAAGCCATCACAGCTGATATCTCCTGGTGCTATCCCCAAACTGCCACTCTTAACTCTTGAAGTAAATAAATAATCTTTGCTGGCAGGACTATGCTGAATCTCCTCAGGCACTCTCTAATCAGATGTCCTGAGTCGTCCCAATTCTTAGACCTTTTATACCTGTTTTTCTCCTTCTCTTATTCCATTTAGTTTTTCAATTCATACAAAACTGTATCCAGGCCATCACCAATAATTCTAAATGACAAATGTTCCTTCTAACAACCCCACAGTATCACCCCTTACCACAAAATCTTCCTTCAGCTTAATCGCTCCCACTCTAGGTTCCCACGCCGCCCCTAATCCCGCTGGAAGCAGCCCTGAGAAACATCGCCCATTATCTCTCCATACCATCCCCCAAAATTTTCACCATCCCAACACTTTACCACTATTTCATTTTATTTTTCTTATTAATATAAGAAGACAGGAATGTCAGGCCTCTGAGCCCAAGCTAAGCCATCATATCCCCTGTGACCTGCACGTACACATCCAGATCTCTGGTTCCTGCCTTAACTGATGACATTCCACCAAAAAAGAAGTGAAAATGGCCTGTTCCTGCCTTAACTGATGACATTGTCTTGTGAAATTCCTTCTCCTGGCTCATCCTGGCTCAGAAGCTCCCCTACTGAGCACCTTGTGACCCCCCACTCTGCCCGCCAGAGAACAACCCCCCTTTTACTATAATTTTCCTTTACCTACCCAAATTCTATAAAATGGCCCCACCCTTATCTCCCTTTGCTGACTATCTTTTCGGACTCAGCCCGCCTGCACCCAGGTGATTAAAAGCTTTATTGCTCACACAAAGCCTGTTTGGTGGTCTCTTCACATGGAGTCGCAAGAAACTTTTCCCAGCCCTTCCCCAGCAAGGCAGCCGTCTGGGTCTTGAAGCAGCAGCAGGCCAGTTCCCAGTTCCCTCTCGAGACAGTGGGAGCAGAGAAAACCTTATTTTCAAATTATCGTGTACCTTTATTCTAACTTGTCAGAGGGATACCTGTAGGACTGATGTGAACTGTTCACATGTGTTTCACCTAGCTCAGAACTCCAGCAGGAAAAGGGGTGGGCAGTGCTCGTAAATACTGCAAGGGAGACTAAAGACCCACAGACCTGTGGGGCAAGAGATTACAGGTTGAGACATACAAAAGACTTTCTAAGGCCTGAAGGAAATGCTGCGGTGTGATTCTTAGGAAAATCTGAAAATTAAGAAGCAGGCAGGTGGATCACCTGAGGTCAGGAGTTCAAGACCATCCTGGCTAACATGCTCAAACCTCGTCTCTACTAAAAATACAAAAATTAGCTGGGCATGATGGTGAGAGCCGGTAATCCCAGCTACTTGGGAGGCTGAGGCAGGAGAATCACTTGAACCCAGGTGGCAGAGGTTGCACAGTGAGCCGAGTTTGCACCACTGCACTCCAGCCTGGGCAACAAGAGTAAAACTCTGTCTCCAAAAAAAAAAAAAAAAAAAAAAGGAGGTATGTATACAGGTGAATTTCAAAAGTCATACACATATACAACATATACACATAACCAAGGCAAAACACACATTCAGAAAAAACTAAGAAGACCTTAAGCTTTCACTTTGGGCTGACCCCTAGGCTCAGAACACGCCAAGCTAAGTGTGGAAGGAAAGGCCAGTTTCCAAGTGTGGAAAAGTCAGTCTGCAAAGACTAGAAGAGATGGGTGTGTGTGTGTGTGTGTGTGTGTATGTTGGCCTTTTGTGTGTTTGTTGTTTAGCTTCTGGCATTAAAAAAAAATCAGCCAAAATATTAGCTGATCATAAGTCAAAGGAACAGAGACTTCAGTGACCACACATGGCAAGGAATAGCTTGTGGAAAATAGTTTTTAAAAATTTCAAAAGAAATGGACTACTACAGACATATATATATGTGTTCAACAACAGATGGATGGATAAAGCTAGACATGGAAAGACAAACACGGCATGATCTCAGTCATATGTGGAATCTAAAATTTTAAAAAGTTGATATAGAAGCAGAGAGTATAACAGTGGTGATTAGAGAATAAGAAGGGGAGGGTGGGAAGAGTCTGGTCAATGGGTAAAATGTTACAATTAGATAGGAATAAATTCTGGTAATCTATGGCACAGTAGGATGACTGTGGTTAAGAGTAGGGTATTTTATATTACAAAAATATTTAGAAAGAGACTTGAATGTTCTTATCACAAAGAAATGACAAACGCATGAGGTGATGAATACACTACCTACCGTGATTTGATCATCATAGTACATATGTATCAAAACCTCAAATTACACCCCATGAATAAGTACAATCACAATCTGTCAATTTTTTAAAAAAAGAAAACACTGTCGGCTGGGTGCAGTGGCTCATGCCTGTGATCCCAGCACTTTGGGAGGCTGAGGCAGCAGATCACGAGGTCAAGAGATCGAGACCATTCTGGCCAACATGGCGAAACCCCGTCTCTACTAAAAATACAACAATTAGCTGGGTGTTGGCAGTGTGCGCCTGTAATCCCAGCTACTCGGGAGGCTGAGGCAGGAGAATGATGTGAACCCAGGAGGTGGAGGTTGCAGTGAGCCGAGATCGTGCCACTGCATTCCAGCCACATCATAGAACAAGATTCTGTCTCAAAAAAAAGAAAAGAAAGAAAACACTGTCAACCAAGAATTCCACATTTGGCTAAACTGTCCTTAACAAATGAGCATGATATTAAGTCATTCCAAGATAAACAAAAACTGAAGGAGTTTGTTACCATGAGACCCACCATACAAGAAATGCTAAAAGATGTCCTACAGGTTGAAATGCAAGGATACTAGACAGTAATACAACGCTGTCCAGTGAAGTTTAAAACATGGGCAAGCAGAAAAGTTTATCTTGTTGTAATTTTGGTTTGTGACTCCACTTTTTATTTTCTATATGATTTTAAACACAAACGCAAAAAAAAATATAAATCAGTGTTACTGGGCACACAGTGGATAAAGGTGTAATATGTGACAGCAAGACATAAAGTGGCAGAGCTGTATGTGAGAAGAGTTTTTGCAACCAGCAATTATAACAACCATACCTCATGCTTATTGACTCTCGTCAAATTGTATCCTCGTATGAAACCATCACACATTCATGACTTCAGTTGAGCATCAGAGAACTTCTCTTTTCACAGAGCGAATAGTAAATTACGGGTGACTGATATTAAAAATGTAGCCAACACCCACTTCTAGGGAAGAGCTGTCTTGTTACTTGGCAGCCTCTAGGGAAAGGTATTTGGGGCGAGAGGGTCAAACTCAAGCAATCCTCTTCAGAATTTGTGTTCCTTAATACTTAAGTACTACAATAACCAGAAATGTTTCCTTCCCCTTTCCTCATCACACCTCCCCATCCTAACCAGCCCCAAGGCAGAGGATTCCCTTGCGGAAAGCCAGGCCGGTTTTGTTAGGGCACCCTATTTCTGGAACAGACCCAGGCCTAGAGTATCTGGGGCCTAACAGGATTTAGGAAATAATTTGGGGACCTTTGTCAGACCATTCTGTGCTTGGTGTCCCATCCTTATCTGATCAACCGTAAAAATAGTCTGTGATTCCCCTTGTGTATGGTCATGTTATTCATTAGCGTTGTTACTGTTACCCATTTGGGGTGTTACAGATGTTCCAGCACAGTCTGATCCTCTTTTCCATCCCCACCTGGACTTGAGGTTTGGCTTCCGGCCAGAACAGCAAAGCCAGATGCTTTTCCCATCGGCTCTGACTCAGGCCCTGACAGCATTTCAAAATCCCACCTCCTTTCTTCTTTATCCACAGCTCATTTCTCCCGGGCTCTCAAAAGACTGCGTGAGTGGGGGTTAAGAGTGAAGGCATTTCTGGATCTTGATATTTGTTCAGGAAGGAACAGGCAGGACGTGGTCGGAAGGAGGTTTCTGCAAATCAACTGAGTCAGGCAAATTTCTGTAGTGGGATGGAACTGAGTGAAGCGTTATCTTTTACTGACAGGCTATTGCAGTAGTTCTCATTGCAACAGAAGAATACGTTTTTCTCCCTCCTGGCAAAGCGTATGTATTCCACACATCTCTTTGGACAGCCCAGGACTGAATATTGGTACAGGTATTCTGAAGAGAGTAGGAGAGTATTAGAGAGGCTTCAGGTTAGATCTGGGATGGGACAGGGGGTATGGCTGAGTAAGCAGCCCTTCTCTTCCCTCCCCTCCCCTCACGCAGAGGCTGAGACTTGAAGACCCTTCCACAGAAGGAGTAGCCTTCCCCCGCGGCAACTCACCCCTGCCTCCAACACATTTACAGCAAAGAAGCTGTCACAGCCATGCTCTATTAGGAAATAAGTCACTGAATATCAGAGATGAGTGGGGAATCAGGAGATCACTTATTAAAACCCAATCATTGTACAGATGAGAAATTTGAACTCTGGGAAGGGAAGTAACATGTTCAAGACCATCAGATGAGGTAAAGCCAGAGCTAGCGGCACTGGAGAATTCTGGCTCCAGATGGAGTGCTTTCTTTTTTTTCGCCAGGTTGAGTCATAAAACTCAATCTCCCATCCCTCCCCTTTCTCCTGCCCCAAACTCACCTCCAGTGAAATGTTGAACATACACCTCTTTGATCTGGCATGCAAAGTCAGGATGTTTGGATTGACAGGAACCTGGGTTCTTTCTGCAGGTCTTGTCAGCAAATTCACCACAGGAGGTGCAAATTATAGATCTCGTAGGTTCTGAATCTTATGTCAAAACCATAGCATGAGAGCAGGGGTGGCAGGTAGTCAGGGAAGAGAGGAGAAATACTGATGAAGGTATCTGGCTTGCTACCCTGGACCTTCCAGATTTCCCTAGCCAGACTTCTGGGGACCTCTGAGGACCCTCTCTTCTAGGTATATCTCAGCAGAGCCCAGGTCTATCAGGGAATCTGGTTTTAGGTGTCATGGGACTACCGGGAAGCCCTCTGCCCTCCTCTTTACAGGTGCAGCCTGTAGCTGTGTTTCCGAAGGGGACACTGTGATGGGTATTTCCTTGCTGGTACAACTGGGCAAGTTTGGCTGAGAGAGAAGACCCAGTATCCACGGGAAGGGAAAGAAGAGGACTTGTCTTCAGAGTTATTCACCAAGACCTGAACCCTAGTTGAGAGAAAATCGTGCTATTGCTCTCCAATTTGCACATGCATAGGCACTCAATTATTTTTTATCACCCCTTCCCTTCAAGCGTCCCTCCTCACACCCTTCCTGTAGTTAGAGTTTGGTGGGCAGCAGCAACAGCAGGGTCCTCAGCAACAGCAAGATCCTCCATGGTGGGGAATGGCATTTGCATCAGCCACAGACTCAGGAACCTGGACCCAACAAACACTGGCCCTATAGCTCCTGCCCCTCAGGATCAGGACATTTAGAACATCACTCCCTGACCCCATCACCCTACCCCCTTTGCCTCCCTACCGTGGGACTCACCCTTCATGGGAGACCAGCACAAAACCAGGAGAGCTCCTGGGAGCAGGAAGAACAGGAACCAGTACATATATGCTGGAGAAAGCACTAGAGGGAAAGAATGAGGCAGCAGGCAATCAGCTGCAGAAAGGGCTCAGTGATGGTGCACCGAACAGGATGTGGGATGGAGGTGAAGCTGCAATTTCCTCCCTAGTTTCCTGTGAGGTGTGTCCTGGGCTATAAAAGGTGTAGTTTAGTTACTTGTATTGGGAGGCCCTGCCTAAGAGAGTGGGTGTTCTGCTTCCTCTCACTATTCCAAAGTCAACCCAGGGCCTTGATCAAAAATTGTATATAGGGAAGAGGTAACCCTAGCATCAAGGGAAGATGTTATAGCTTCATGTCACAGGCACACAAGTGCATGGCATACCGCATGCTGTGTTGGGATTTCTGATTCGGCCATATCAAACAACACTGCGCTGATGAAGGAAGAGACCATTCAGGTGAAGATGAGGAACAAGCTCACCTCAGAGTTTCAGTATGTCTGATAAGAATGGAGTTGGAGACTACAAATTCATAAACAGGTCCAGCACAGGGGACCCAGGATGTAGCCATATCAGATTGTTCCAAGTGGTGACCAGCAATAGGATATGGAATCTAAAAAGAGTATATTCATCAATCCACAGCTGGGACAAGTCGAAGGCAAGAAAAATTAAGGAGAGAATTGGTAATCAATTTGCAACCATTCAATGTTACCTATGGAAACATAAAGACATTGTTTTAAGGAAACCATGGCACCTATACAAAAGAAAGTCATCTTAAAGGTTGCAAACACCCCAACATGTTTTCTTCTCCCTGCATCCTTTTCTTTTCTTTCTAATACTCATTGATTAAGTCCACTTGTTCTTCTTTCTCATGTCTTTTGACTAAATCATTTTTGAACCGTTTCTTTCTTTCTTTTTTTTTTTTTTTTTTGAGATGGAGTTTCACTCTTGTCACCCAGGCTGGCTGCAATGGCGCGATCTTGGCTCACTGCAACCTCTGCTTCCCGGGTTCAAGTGATTCTCCTGCTTCAGCTTCCTGAGTAGCTGGGATTACAAGTGTGTACCACCATGCCCAGCTAATTGTTGTACTTTTAGTAGAGACAGGGTTTTATCACGTTGGCCAGGCTGGTCTTGAACTCCTGACCTCAGGTGATCCGCCCGCCCCGGCCTCCCAAAGTGCTGGGATTACAGGCGTGAGCCACTGTGCCCAGCTTGGACCATTTGTGTAGACACAACCCAAGTCTAAGCCTCAATCTGTTTAGCCTGGCTGAAAGAAGCTTGTTTTTCTAGTTTTCCAGTTTGTTCTCTTTTCAAATATTTCCACCTCTATGTAGATGAATTAAAAACACATCTCTTCAAGCCTATTCTACGGTCTACAGCTATAGACCCCAATTCATTTCAGAAAGTTCCACACTATAGCCCACTGAACAAGACTAAAGGCAATTCAGAGTAAAATCAGTCACCATTGACTAGGATGAGAGAAAAATATCTTATACAGGGGATACAACGTAAGGAATTGTAGGACTTAGCTAAGCAGAATTAAGGTGAATGGCATTCTTTAAGAGAAAGGTGCATGCAAAGTTCTAGAGATTGCAGGCTATGTCACAGATTAGATTTTTCTCTTGTAATGTCTTTATCTAGTTTTATATCAGTGTAATGTTGGCCCTATAAAATGAGATATGGCAAAAATAACCGCTCTTCAATGTCTTGGAAGACTTTTTATAGAAAATTGGTATTATTTCCTCCTTAAATATTTGATAGAGCTCACCAGTGAAGTCATCTGGGCTTTCCCTATGAGAAGGTTTTTATTTATGTATTTTTTGTGAGGTTTTTAACTACAAAAGCCCAAAGTCAATATCTACCTAAAGCACATTTATTTCTTTTTGGGTGACCGTTGGTCGTTAGAGTCTTTAGGAACTGCCCATTATCTCTCATAATAAGTAGCACACTAAGCACCATATGAGTTTGCTTATTATGGTTTTGTGTTGTAAGGACTTAATGTATTACAGTACTGACAACAGGGTAAGTGCAAAGTCATTATTGTTATCAATATTTTCTAAAGAGAATAAACATCTTTGACTGAGACAAAAAATACTCCAGGTTAATTTCATTCAATTATCTATTCTATAGAATGACAGAAATTCAAAAGACCCAACTACTAAAACACACCTAGAAAGAAGAGAAGTATCAACATTTTCTATGATTTGAATGTCCTCTCCAAAACTCACGTTGAAACTTCATCCCCAGTGTGGCAGTATTGAAAGATGGTGAGTTTAAGAGGCAATTGGATCATGAGGGCTCTGCTCCTGGAGCTGCTGTGACTCAGGCAGCCCCAGATGTGGCTCATGCCATAGCTCCAGAAGGTATAAGTCCTAAACCTTGCTGGTGTCCATGTAGCGCTAATTCTGCAGGCTTGCAGAAAGAGAAGAGCTGTGGAGAGGCTTTGCAGCCTCCACACAGATTTCAAAGGATGTTGTCAACAGTCTGGGCCCTCAGGCAGAGACTTGTCACAGAGAAGGATCCATACTGCAGAAAGCCCCCACTACAGCAATGCTGAGCAGGAATGTGGGGTTGGAGCTGCTACAGAGAGTCCCTCCCAGGGAAACCCGTAGTGGAGCCATGGGAACAAGATGACCACAAAGAGTCTCCACTAGGGTAATAGCTAATGGAGCTGTGGGAGCAAGACTACCATAAAAACTTTAGAACTGCAGAGCTGCAAGCATGCAATGCCATCCTGCAAAAGCTGGTGGACTGAGTCCAGTCACAAGCCACAGGGGTCTTGAGAACCCAATCCCCATAGCAGTGTGCAGTGGTTGCCAGACATGGAATTGAAAAAGACTGTTCTGGAGTCTTAAGACCCAATGTCTGCTCTCTTGGGTTCCAGACCCGCTTAGAGTTTATTACCCCTTTCTTCTTGTCTCCGTCTCCATTTTGGAATAGGAATATGCTTGTCTCACCATTGTGTCTTGGAAGGAGATAACTTGTTGTGATTTTACGGGTTCATAGATGAGACCCTGGACCTTGGACTTTGGGCTTTTGAGTTGGTGCTGCAATGAGTTAAGACTTTGGGGCTATCAGGGTGGAATGAATGTATTTGTATGTGAGAAAGACAGGAGTTTTGGGGGGCCAGGGGTGGAATACTATGATTTGAATGTTCCCTCTAAAACTCATGTTGAAACTTAATTCCCAATATGGCAGTATTGAGAGGTGGCCCCCTTAAGAGATCATTGGTTCAAAATGAGTTATCGTGGGAAGGGAGCTGGTGGCTTTATAAGAAGAGAAAGAGAGAAGTGAGTGAACATATTAGCACACTCAGCCCCCTCATCATGTGATACCCTGCACTGCCTCAGAACTCTTCATAAAGTTTCCACCAGCAAGAAGGCTCTCACCACCTGCCTCCACGTGTAAGAAATACATTTCTAAAAGAAAGATGGGATGAAAATGCTAGAGATAAGATCATGCAGACTTGCAAAAGAAGTGGCCTGTCCTAGGACTCTGCCTTTTGAGGAAAAACACCTCTTCTGTTTTTGTGTCCTGCAACTACTGTTTCCCCATTATAAACTACCCCATTTCAGGTATTCTGTTACAGAAATGGACAGTAACAGAAAATGGACTGGACCTAAAACAATGTTGAACCTTGGGGTCTTTCAATGTACCCCTTTCTTCTTCTCTTGGCTAATGTAATCTTTCAAACAACAGGAAATCATTTTTTCTAAGACTGTCCCTATATCCCACATATTATATCGATACATCCGTGTGTCAAATAAGTCCTCTCCCGCAGTTCAAGGGATTAGCAAATGATCAATTCTGCCCTCCTTTAGTGGCTCTAGTAAAGGGCCATAGTTGAAAAATCAGTGTCCTTTATTCTAGTGAAAATTCTTCCAAAGATTCTGCTATGGTCAAGAAGACCCTTGGTGTGAGCATCACAGTAAGTTACACTGCTTCCGTCTCATGTCCTCTAGTTCTGGATGGCCAAAGTCATTCCTCCATTAATTCTGATGCAGGTCTTTGAATAAAACTCTGAGAAATTAACACTAGAATGTTTTCTCCTAGAGGTATCATTATACCCACCTTACAGTTTTGGAAACTGAGGCTAAGTGATTTGCCAAGGTCAAAGTACTAGGGAGCAAAACTGGGATTTGAACTTGGGCCTGTCTCAACAGTCCATGGAGCTATTAACTGTTGTGCCAGCACCTGCCATATGTAAAGCACCCAGTTCAGTGTTTCAGAAACAACAGGGACTCTTCCAGCATTTTTTCTATTTCCTCTTTTTTTTTTTTTGTTTTCTGAAGCACATATATAACTCTCTGATGTCTGAGCAGACGTCAGTAGGTTGAATATTGAGATACTCTGGAGCACCGTTTTTTACCTGGAAAGCTATAGAGGCAGAAAAGTGTGCAAAAAACCCAGGGGTGTAACTGTTCATGAGAGCAATCCTAAAACTCAAGTACAAAGGAAACTCAAGTACAAAGGATGACCCTGCTTTCCTTTTTAAAAGGGGGAGGAGAGAGGCATGTAGCTTACTGGTTAAGATCCCCTCATGAGCCAGGCATACCACCTTGAATCCCTCTTAATAGCTCTGTAATCTTAGACAAGCAAGTAACTTGTCTAAAGTTCAATTCCCTCAGTGGTAAAATGGAGGGGACAGTATCACCTCCATCAGGTTGTTTGGATGAGTAAATGAGTTATGTAAAGCCATTACAATAATTCCTGGCATGTAGCTAACATTACTAATCAGTGTACAATGGACAGGGGGTAGAAGAGAGGGCCACTCCAGAATGTGAAACGTGCTAGGAAATTGGCTGTGAACGTCTGGCAGCAGCATGAGAAGCAGGATCAAGCAGAATTGCATAACAAGATTATGTTCCGGTGACAGAACCATATTTACAGTTTTAGCCAAGAGCTGAATGCTTACTGTAGCCTCACCTGGCACTGCCGGGGCACCTTGCCCATCCTATGAGCTCCTTACAAGTTTGGGGATTAGGTACTATTATCCCCATGTTTAAGTAATGAACTAAGACAATATATGAAAGAGCTGAGGTTCGGGCCATAGTCTGTCGGGTTCTACTGCTTATGCCCTTTACAATGCTGGTACCACTTTATAGGTAAGGCAGTAGTAGTAAAAGGCTTTGCACCCTGACTGCCTGTCTAAAAGAAAGTTGAGATGAAAATGCTAGCGATAAGATCATGCAGACTTATAAAAGAAGTGGCCTATCCTAGGACTCTGCCCTTTGAGGAAAAACACCTCCTCTGTTTTTGTGTCCTGCAACTACTCTTTCCCCTTTGGGCCCCTTGAACAGCTTTCCTCTTTAAGCTTCATTGCCAATACCCACTCCCCACTCCCAGCTTTTGCTCTGCTTTAAGAACCAGGTAAGGACCGCTATCATGCCCCACATGCTAGAAGTTGGTCGTTTCCACAAGCATTTATTTCCTGGGAGAGAACTGGGGGTTCTGGAAGCAATGCCTAGAATGACAGGGAAGGGGCTGGCTACTGGATAAAATTCAGTGGGGTCAAACTCCTGGATTCCAAGGACCAGAACAATGGTAAGAAGAGACAATGCAGGAGCTGCTTGATAAGAACAGCCAACATTTATAAGGTTATTGTATGTACATTATCTTGCTGTACACTTGTTCCCAACCATAAGCCCGTGAGGAAGGCAATGTGGTGGTCAGTTTCAGCATGAGGAAGCAGAGGTCTGAGAAGGTGTGGCTTGAGGGTTTCAGGACTCCAAGCCCAGCGCTGGGTAACCACATCTCACAACCTGCTCAGTCTTAAACATAATTTGGGACTGAGGGGCACACTGGAAATGAATGTGGACCTTTGAAATAATGTTTATTGCCTAGATTACTACCCCGAGATCAACTTTCTCCCCACCTCATACTATTTATGGCAGACTCTCTGAGAAGCAGAGTAGAAAGAGGATGAGTGGGGAAACATGCGACCTTCTTTAGCCAGGAGAGAAGTAACTCAGCAGGAATCTTCTCAGAAGTCCAAGTCTGAGGCTTGATCAACTGCCTTTGAACTCAGGGCTCAAGGTCTGTGTGTGCATACACCAGCCCTCAGTGATCAGAAACTCAGGAGACATCAGGGTCACCACATGAGAGGGACTCTTTCCTTTTCCAGCACTTAGGGCTTCCTCTGGGCACCAGAAATTAGTGACCTTTTCTTAAGCTGTTGCCATTGCTAAGAAAGAAATTTGATAAACTAATTCATGATCTGGGGGTGACATCAGCAAGATGCTGACCAGAAACTTACAACACTCTTCCCCTCCACGAATTAAAAAAAAAAATGTTTTGACTCAGGGTGCCCCAGGGAGTATTCTAAGCTACTTAATACATGTTTAGTGTGAATCTCAACATTCTGGGACTTTGTATTAGAAAACACAATGCTGAAGGATGAAAATTGTTAACCCGAAGGTGACTCTGATGGTGGAGGGTCAGGCTGTGCGGCATCTGGGTCCAGTCATAAAATGTAATGGTAGTAATCATGATAAAATAGCGACCAAGTATTGGACATTTATTATGTGTCAGGCACTATGCTACAGTTTACACGTCTATTTAAAGATCATAACAGCATTATTATCCCCATTTTCAGATGAGAAACAGGCTTTTTGAACAAGTTTGAAATGCATATTCATATGGAGATTTAGAAAAAAGGCAGTATGGATCTCAGAAGAGGATGTAGAGAGGAAGATGAAGACGTGTGGGTCGTCAGCCTGTAGAGGGTATTTAGAGCTATGTGATAACTGGAGGAGATAATAGGGCAAAAAGGCCAAGGACTGAGCAAGTCATGTAAATTATATAGCCTCAGGTTTCTTGTACTATAAAGGAAAATTTTAAACCTGAAATTCAAGCCACCAGGTATTATTATAATTAACGGTGTTGGTGTTGTTATTGTTATTTTGTACAATTTTTATGCATCTGCCTGCATAGATGCTGTGCCAAATAAACACAGTGCTTTA
This sequence comes from Nomascus leucogenys, assembly GCF_006542625.1. NCBI lineage: Eukaryota > Metazoa > Chordata > Mammalia > Primates > Hylobatidae > Nomascus > Nomascus leucogenys. The sequence continues at coordinate 9,292,345 of NC_044395.1, read as the reverse complement.
TGTCTGGTTTTCAGATTGTTGCCTATGCTCTGACTGAGCTGCCTGCTAAGAATTCTCCTGAATGAATGGTGTTAGATTTGTGCCTGCTGATTGTCTTCTGAGGAGCAGCTCGGAGGACGAGAGGGCATCAGAATGAATGAAGTGCCCAAAAGACGGCCGCCATGCCAACACCTCCTAAAGCCAGAGTGGTGACCCTGAATGGTGGGAGGTGGGCAAGGAGACAGGATGGTAAATGACTGGCAAGTAGCGAGAACCAAAAAATTAACTTGACAATTAAAAAAATAAAACATATCATAGTTCAAATTATGCCCCAATTGTACTTGTGATACTAAATTTTGACTGCTCCATCAATTTTGAAACTGTGGAGACCCAGGTACTTCACAGGTGCCCAAGTGGAGAGTTTCCTTCAAAGTGCCTTTGGACATGCATTCTCGATCTCTATTTGAGGAAGAAACTTTTCTGGGATGGGGATGGGAGTGTGGAAGTGTTGCCAAAAATTTCACTTTCTTACAGCATGTGCGAGCATGCAACCTTAGAAAATTTCTAAAACTTGGAGAAAAGGCTGTGTCCTTTTATAACCTTTGATTTTTATCATTTTGGCACAAGATTCAGCCTTTGAAATTATAAGAGCTTTTTTTTCTTAGTATTTTTACATCTTCTAAATGTCCTAGTACTCTTTCTTCTCCACCACCCTCCAAATGCTGCCAAGAGTTCTTGGTGCCGCATCGTTCCAGTGCGCCTTGTTCCCTCTTCTCACCCGACTGAGCTTTTCACCTCTCATCTGCTGCCCATCTGCACTTTAATGATAAAAATCTGCCTCAGCTCAAGGCCCCAAGAAGATGATGTTCTATTCCCCTAACCCCATGCACTGAACCCAAGCTGTTCCTGGAACAATGGTCCCAGGCTTATCAGGACTACAAACCACTGAGCTACTGTCTCCACAACCCACCTCCCACCTGGACTAGAGCTTCACAAATCTCCCAGAAAGACCCACTACATTCTTGCCTGACCTTGAGAACAGGGATTCAATCTAAGTTCCCCTGGCACTTTAGGTCATAGCCAGGGGAGATATTTCTTTCAGGGCCTCTTCTTCTTGGTTTTAGTTATACAACACTTCCTTCTGCAGTTTCACCATTTTATTCTTTTCTCTGAGCCTTTTTTCAAGTTTAGTGCTTAGAAAAAAATCTCCTTCCAGCTTCCAGTGCCTTCTTCTTTCATTCCTGCAAGTAGTTCTAGCATCCCAGCTTCTCCTTCCTGCACTGAGAGGAGCAGAGCAAATGAGTTGTCTGCCTTTTGCCCTGCACAAACCCAAGGCTCACAGGACTCCATTTTAATTGATTCAATTCAGCAAATGCTTACATATTGAAAAAAGAATGGGCTCCAGGTGAGCAACATGGAGGCCATAAGAAAAACAGCAATAGCAGGAATGGAGAGGAGAGTGATAGTAGTGATGTGATGAGTGCTGAACAGACTAGACTCTGTCACTGGTTGAATGTGGAACAAGGGAGGAAAAGGAGTCAAAGGTAATGCTGACTATATCCATATCACGGCTCTAGGCTAAGCTATGGGAACACAAAGGAGGAAATGGGTCAGAGGGCATGTGCTGAAAAACCAAACATTTATACCAAGATCTGAGGTTGAGCAGAAGTTTTCTAAGCAAGGAAAGGAGTGGCAAAAGCATATGTAAAAGAGAGGGGCTTACTTAGGGAACTTAGAAAGGGTCTTCATTGTTGAAGCCTCTGGTGCAAGCTGAGTGGGACTGAATGCAAAGGCAGCAACTAGGTGAGAGCAGTACCCTACCCTCCAAGGAGCTTCCCCAGGATCTCCACACTTTCCCCACATGACCAGGGACTCAGCTGCCTTTCTTTCCTCCCTAGACTTCTACTATCCACTGTATCTTTTGGAGACTTTTCTTCATTTATGCCCGGCCGCAGAGTAGGCCACTAGGTTCCGTCTCGCTATTTGTACTTTTTGGTTTCAGGATTTTATTGTCAATCACTTCAAGCACAGAAATATTACAGGGTTTAAAAAATCTTACTAAGTTCTTATAAACCTTGATCTATGGAAACCAGCTCCCTTCTTTCCACATTTGGTCACTATAGCACCATGGTTAGGAGTTAGACTAGTCTCTGTTTCAATTTGGATTCTCCACTGTCTAGCTGTGAGAGATTGTGTGTGTTTTAACCTCTGTATCATCAGTTTTCAACAGAAAAATAAATAAATAACAGTATCTGTGAAACAACATTCTGAGTACAAAATTAGTACATATAAGCTATTTAGTTGTTTTAAAATAGTATACCTTTTGAGGAGGGCTGGAAGTAACATCAGTGAAAAAAACAAAAGAGGGAATTCCAGTAACCTCCACAAACACACACACAAACTCACACAAAATTTGTCAGAATCAACCTTATCAGAACTCTGGAAAATATCCAAAGATTTACATTAACCAAAAAAATGATGAATCAGAATAAGGTGACTTAAACACGGTAGGAAAGGTTTGCAGCATTTTTAAGTTAAACTTTGTTGAGCTTGCTCCCTGGTATAGTTGAAATCTTAAAGACAACAGCCTATATTCCTGGTCATAGGCTGGAAATTACCTGATTTCAGAGGGAACAAAGTTGATCTTGTTCCCAAAAGATTGTTTGTCTGTTTTGACTTGTCTGCTCTTGCCTTTATTTTACCTAATTTGTAACTCTCTCAGTGTGAAAAATCAGCTAAGTGGTGGCTTTCCTTGAAAACATTGAAAAGCAAATGAATGAGCTACTGAAACCTTGGACAATGGAGTAGAGTTGAGACAACAACAGACATGCCAAAAACCTCAGGGAAAACTCTGTCTGGGAAGAGAGTTACTTCGGTGAATAATGACTCCAGAAAGCTCTCAAAAATAATAGAAAATTACACACATGTTCAGAACAGGAATGACTTGAGAATATCCTGAGCTTTAACTTTTATCTGATCTTTAGGCTCAAGTAGGGAGTGAAGGCTAAGGCAGAGTTGAAAAAATGGACTTGCCTAGCATTGAAACAGTGCCCCAACACAGAGCCAATCTGCAAAGACTGGAAGAATTTTTTGTTTGTCTGCTTTTTATTTCAGGCATTTAAGGAACTTTTGACAATTTGAGTATGGTGTGTGTAAGCGTAGATCTTTTTTTTTATTTTATTCTATCTGGAGTTCCTTGAGCTTCTAGAATATCAAGATTCATGTATTTTATCAAACTTGAGAGGTCTGGGGACTTTATTTTTTTCCAAATATTATTTTGCCCCTTCTCTCTACTCTTTCTGGAATTTATTTCATGTGTATATTGGTGTGCTTCATGGTGTCTCACAGGTCTCTAAAGCTCTGTTCATTTTTTATGCTTTTTTCTTTCTGCTCCTTGCTCTTGATAATTTCAGTTGATCTATCTTTAAGTTCTATAATTCCTTATTCTACCTGCTCAAATATCTTGTTAAACCCCTCTAGTAAATTTATTTCAGGTATTGCACTTTTCAATTCCAGAATTTCAATTTGGCTCCTTTTTTATAATTTCTGTCCTTTATTTATATTCTGTACTTGTGGACAAGTCGTTTTCCTAGTTTCCTTTAGCTCTTTGTCTATTGTTTCCTTTGAGTCTTTAATCCAAAAAGAAAGATCTCAACTCAATAGCCTTACTTTCCATCTAAAAAACTAGAAAAAGCAAAGCAAACTAAACCTAAAGGGAGCAGAAAAAAGGAGGAAAAGAGATTAGAATTGAAATAAACAAAATAGAGAATAGAAAACAGTAGGGAAAATCAATAAAACCAAAGTTAGTTTAGGAGTAAATCAGAAAAACTGACAAACCTTTAGCTATTCTGACCAACAAAAAAAGAGAGAGAAACGTGAAATTCCTAAAATTAGAAATGATGAGGGGTATTTTACTACTGGTCCTACTGAAATAAAAAGGACTAAAAAGGAATACTGTTAACAACTATATGCAAACAAATTAGATAACCTAGGTAAAAAGGACATGTTCCAAGAAACACAGAAACTACTACTGACTCAAGAAGAAATATACAATCTGAATAGAACTGTAACAAGTAAAAAGATTTAATTAATAATCAGAAACCTTTCTTCAAAGAAAAGTCTAGACACCAATGGCTTCATTAGTACACTCTACCAAACATTTAAAGATAAACACCAATCTTTCACAAACTTTTTTTTTTTTTTTTTTTTTTTGAGACAGAGTCTTGCTCTGTCGCCCAGGCTGGAGTGCAGTGGCGCAATCTCGGCTCATTGCAAGCTCCGCCTCCCGGGTTCACGCCATTCTCCTGCCTCAGCCTCTCCAAGTAGCTGGGACTACAGGCGCCCGCCACCACGCCCGGCTAATTTTTTGTATTTTTAGTAGAGATGGGGTTTCACCGTGGTCTCGATCTCCTGACCTCATGATCTGCCCACCTCGGCCTCCCAAAGTGCTGGGATTACAAGCATGAGCCACCGCACCCGGCTACAAACTTTTTCAATAAAAGAAGTGGAAGGAACACTTCTAAATTCATTCTATGAGGACAGCATTACCCTCAGATGGTCTGGCAAATCTCATGTTGAACTGTTAGAGGTGGGGCCTTGTGGGAGGTGATTGGATTATGGGGGTAATTTCTAATGGTTTAGCACCATCCCCCTAGTGCTGTGTCCTGATAAAATTCTCATGTGATCTGGTTGTTTAAAAGTATATAGCTCTTCCCCCTTCACTGTTCTTCTTCCTGCTCCCACCATGTGAGATGTGCCTCCTTCCTCTTCACCTTCCGCCGTGATTGTAAGTTTCCTGAGGCCTCCACAGCCATGCTTCCTATACAGCCTGTAGAATCATGAGGCAACTAAGCCTCTTTTCTTTATAAATACTAGTCTCAGGCACTTCTTTATAGCAATGCAAGAGTGGACTAATACACCCTGACACTCAAACTAGAAAAAAAAATTAGAAGAAAATAAAACTATAAATCAATATAACTAATGACTATAGATATAAAAATTATCAACAAAATACTAGCAAACCAGACTTCAGTAAAATATATTTAGAAAGGATTATATACCATGACCAAAGGGGATTTACCACATAAAGCTTAATTACATATACAAATATTAATTAAGGTAATACATGAATAGAATAATATATAAATAGAATATATGACTAGAGTAATAATAATAGACACATGAATATCTCAATAGAGAGAAAGTATTTGAGAAAATTCAACACCAACACCCTTTCACAATAAAAAAGTAATAAACCAGTAATAGAAGAAGAGAACTTCCCCAGTATGATAAAGGGCATCTAGGAAAAACCCACATGATATATAATGGGAAAGATTGAAAGTTTTTCCCAAGATCTAGAACAAAATATGGATGTCCACAGTTTTCATTTCTATTTAACATTGTACTGGAGGTTCCAGCCAGGGCAATTAGGCAAGAAAAAAATAAAAGGCATCCAAATTTTAAAAGATAAAGTAAAACTATCTGTATTTAGAGATAACATAATCTTTTATATTGAAAATCCTAAGGCATTCACACAAAAAAACCATGAGAGCTAATAAATCAATTCAGCAAAGTTGAAGGATACAAGATCAATAGGCAAAAATTAATTATATTTCTATACACTAGCAATGAACAATCTGAGAATAAATTTTTAAAGAAATATCCAATTAATAAGTGTCAAAAAGAATAAAATAGTTATGAATAATGTTAACAGAAGTACAAGACTTGTACACCGAAAACTACAACAAGTCACTGAAAGACATTAAAGAAGACAGAAATAAATGTAAATAAAGTCTTTGTTCATGGATTGGAAGACTTAGCATTGTTAACATGGCAATATTCCCCAAAGCAATCTTGAGATTCAGTGCAATCCCTATCAAAACCTCAGTTTTTGTTTTTGCAAGAATTGACAAACTGATACTAAAAATCATACGGAAATGCAAGGGCCTAGAATACCCAAAACAATCTGTCAAAACAAGAGCAAATTTGAAGGACATACATTTTTCCAATTTAAAAATATAGTACAAAGCTACATATGGTAACCAAAATAGTGTGGTGCTAGCATAAGAATAGACTTTTAGATCAATGGAATAGAATTGAGAGTCTAAAAATAAATCTTTATATTATAGTCAATTGACTTTTGAAAAGGGTGTTAAGACCATTCAATTGGGAAAATAGTCTTTTTAACAAATGATGCGAGAGAAACTGGATATGCACGTGGGAAAGAGTAAAGTTGGACTCCTGCTTTACACTATACACAAAATTAAGTTAAAATGGATCAAAGGCCTAAATCTAAGACCTATAACTATAAAATTATTAGAAGAAAATATAGGCATATTCATGGCACTGGATTAGATAATGGCCTTAGTTATGACCCTGAAAGCACAGCAACAATAATAACAAAAAATAGACAAAATACACTTCATCAAAATAAAAAACTTTAGTATTATACTTCAAAAGACACTATCAAGATAATAGAAGACAAGTCACAGAATGGGAAAAAATATTTAGGTCCAGGAGAGCTTTTTCAAGGGCTTCAACAGCAAGCCTGCCCCACAAATCCTGCTAGAAAGCCTGCCCAGAATCTCTGGAAAGGCTAACTGATAAAGGGCTTTCCCTGTCAAACTCAGTCTGTAAAAACTAGAATAGGTGCCTACTTCTTCAAACGTTCCGATTTCAACATATGGCCAAATGGATGATGAATAATCAAGGAAACATGACACTACCAAAAGAATAAAATAAAATATCAGTAACTGACCCTAAAGAAAAAGAGATCTACAAACTGCCAGACAAAGAATTCAAACTAATTATCTTAAAGAAACTCACTGAGTGACAACAGGACTAAGATAGACTACTATGTAGAATCAGAAAAATAATACATGAACAAAATCAGGAGTTCAACAAAGAGATAGAAACCCTTAAAAAAAGAACCAAACAAATTCTAGAGCTAAAAACAGAATTACAGCATTACAAATTTTCATAGAAAGCTTTAACAGCAGAATCAATCCAGCAGAAGAATCAGTAAGCTTAAAGACAGGTTATTTGATATTACCTAGTCAGAGAAACAAAAAGAAAAAAGAATGAAAAAAGTTTAGAAATCCTATGGGACTTATGGGATGCCACAAAGTAAACTGATATTATAGATTCCAGAGGAATGGAAAAAAAGAAATGAGCAGAAAGCTTATTTAAATAAACAACGACAGAAAATGTCCCAAATTTGAAGAGGAAAATGAACATTCAGATCCATGAAACCCAAAAAATCAAAGTAATAGTAATCAAAACAGCACGTTATTGCCATAAAAACAGACATTTAAATTAATGAAACAGAGTAGAGAGCCCAGAAATAAATTCTTGCATTTATAGTCAATTGATCTTTGACATAGGTGCCAAGAAAACAAAATAGGGAAAGGACAGTCTCTTCAAGAAATGGTGTTGGGAAATCCGGATATCTACATGCAGAAGTATAAATTGAACCCTTTCTTACACTACATATTTTTTTAAAAACTCAAAATTCAGTAAAGACTTAATCATAAGACCTAAAACTGTAAAATTACCAGAAGAAACCAGAGGAAAAAATCTTCTTGACATTGGTCTGGGCAATTAATTTTGTATATGATCCTAAAAGTACAGGCAATAAAAGCAGACAAATGAGATTGCATCAAATCAAAATGCTTCTTTACTGCTAGGAAACAACAGAGTTATGAGACAATCTACAAAATGGGAGAAAATATTTATAAAGCATTTACATCTGACAAGGAGTTAATATCCAAAATTTAAAAGGAACTCAACTCAATAGCAAGAAAACAATTAAAAATGAGCAAAAGACCAGAATTGGTATTTCTCAAAAGAAGACATACGAATAACCAGAAAGTTATGAAAAAATGCTCAACATCACCAATCATCAGGGAAACGCAAATCAAAACTACCATGAGATATAACCTCACACTTTTATTAGAATTGCTATTACCAAAAAGACAAAAGGTAAGTTTTGGGGAGGGTGTGGAGAAATAGGAACCCTTGTGCACTGTTAGTGGGAATATAAATGAGTATCCTCATAATGGAAAACACTATGGAGGTTGCTCACAAAATTAAAACAGAACTACCATATGTTCCAGAAATCCCTCTTTTGGGTACATATTCAAAGGAAATGAAATCAGTTTCTGAAAGAGATATGTGCACTTCCATGTTTATTGCAGCATTATTCACAGTAGATGAATTATGAAATCAACCTAACTGTCCATTGAAAGGTGAATGGACAAAGAAACCATGATGCATATGCACACACACATACACACACACAATGGAATACCCTTCAGCCTTAAAAAGAGGAAGAAAATTCTATCATTTGTGACAACGTGAATGTATTTGAAGGCTGTTATGCTAAATGAAGAAAGCCAGGCACAGAAAGACAAATACCACATGATCTCAATTATATGTGAAATCTTAAAAAGTTGAATTCGTAGAAGTAGAGAGTAGGATGATAGTTACCAGAGGCTGACACGCTGAGGAGGAAAGGAATGGGGCGTTGTTGATTAAAGGGTACAAAGTTTCAAGTAAATAGGAGGAATAAGTTTTGAGATCTATTGCACAGCAAGGTGACTATATTCAACAATAATGTATTGTACATTTCAAAATAGCTAAGAGAGTAAATCTCAAATGTCTCGCTATAGAAAATAATAAGCAAGGTGATGTTAATTAGCTTGATTTAATCACCCTACATTGTATATATATTTCAAAACATCACATTGAACCCCACAAATGTATACAATTATGATTCATCAATTTAAAATAATATTAATAAAGCATTAGTGTGAGGAAGGAGAAGGAAGAGAGAATATTAAAAATCACACCATGTTTTCAACTTCACATAAATGAGGAACAGGAAATTAGAAATAGTTGTGTATAAAATTGCAAAAGCTTGTTTCTTGATATTACACTCAAGAATAATAAAACTTTTCTGACATGTACTAAAAAAAAGAAAAAATGTTAAGCAAAAAATAAAAATAAAGACATAACAGTGGACTTAGTAAGTACTGCATAAATGTTATTTATAGTTTTTTAAATTGACATATGTTTTGTGTACTTCATATGTATTTGATATTTCTCAATGGAAAGAAGCACAAAATTAAAAGATACATGATAAGTTAGAGGTGTCAGTGGCTGGGACACCGCTACCCTTTGAACATGCCATGTTTTGTCAGTCTAATGAGTGTTTGTTGCTCCCCACACTAGTTATAGAGGCACTATATGAACACTCTAGTACTGAAAGTCATGCTGATTCTTTATGGCCTTTGTTATTGCCACCACAGTGTGATTTTAATCCCTCTATGTGAGGATAGAATGCTAATCAAAGCTTCAATAGGACAGAAGTTTGAACTCAACTGACCTCATTCTTTTTTTCTCAAAACTGAAAATCTTCCCTAAGCTTCCATGATCAAAAAAGGAAAAAAATACTTATCTTTTCTATGGCTTGGAAGTTCTTCTCAGTGAGAATTCAGCACCTACAAGCAACATCATGACCCTGCACTAGTGGCTACCAACACCCAACTTATTCTTTCTCTTTTTAAATTGTTTATTTGAGAAGTACAAAATGTATGTAAAGGATTTCCTAAAACATATATAAACAATGCAAGGAAAAATTATTAGACTCATGCACAAAACATTTTTGAAACAATTTTGCTGAGGTAGAGATTACATATATTAAAATGAACACATTTAAGTGTAGATTTCATTGAGTTTTGACAGTGTGCACAACTGTGTAACCACCACCATAGTGAAGATATAGGACATTTCCATAATCTCAAAAAGCATCCTCATGCCCTTTGCAATCAACACCAAACCCTACTTCCATCCCCTGTAACCACTCCTCTACTTTCTGTCACTAAGATAAATTTTGACTGCTACAGTATTTCAAACAAAGAGAATCAAGCACTTTTTGTGTGTATATTCTTTCGCTCAGTAGAATGCTTTTACCCTAGAAGAAAGAAAACACATGTTCCCACAAAAACCTAGAAAGGAATGTTCATAGTAACTTTCCCTGTAATATCCTCAAACTAGAAAGAACACAGATATTCCTCTAAGGGTGAAAGGGTAAACAAAGTGTGGTACATTCATACAATGGAATACTATCCAGCAATAAAAAAGAATGAACTATTGATACTTGCAACAATTGGATGGCTCTCAAGGCTATTACGCCAAACGAAAATATCCACTTCCAAAGGATTGCATACTAAATGAGTCCCTTTATGTGGTGATGGACAGTTATGTATCCTGCTATAGTGATTTTACACAAACCTACACAATTGATAAAATTTCATAGTAATATACACCAAAAAAAGTATATGTAAAAACTGAAGAAATTCAAATAAGGTCCGTAAGTTAATAGTTAATAGTATTGTACCAAGGTCTATTTCCTGGTTTAGAAAATGTATTGATTTTTGAAGATGTTATCACTGGGAAAGCTGGGTAAAAAATACACAGAAGCTATTTTTTGGTAACTTCTTGTGATTTCAAAATAAAAGTTTCTGTAATAACTTGTTTGATTTTTTGGATCTTAGCTTTTTAAAATTACATTATTTTCTCCTCAGAGAAGTCGTACAGCTTGCATCAGATTAATTCCTAGCTACTTCATCTATTTTACACTCTATGGTTTTTAGAACTTTATTTTCTAACTTTTCTGCTAGACGATTCACTCTTTATTCCCTTTCATCTGGCTTCCCCTTCTCTCCTTTACTGTTCTCACTGTGGACATGAATGACCTCCATGTCCTCAATCATATTGTCACCTTCCAGGTTTCATTTTAATTGATCTCTTAGTAGAATTTGGCACTGAATTTGTGCATCATCCTTGATGTCTCTGGGTGATTTTTTTTTATGAACCTCTTAAGTACCAAAGGTACTTGTGGCGCAAAGATAACACATCTGTGTCCCTCTGGATTCAGTCAGAACAGCTGGACAGCTCATGCATTCAGGAAGATTGACCATGGAGGAAGATTCTTGGAGTTTGAGCTTGGTGAACTCCAGGCTGAAGCACTAAGGAGGTCTGCAGTGTAGGGAGTCTGTGGGCCTGAGGCACCAAAGAAGATCACATTGGAAATCTTTTCTTTCTTCTCTACAGTAGTTATTGAATGGATACATTTGTCCTCCAGTCTTGATTAATTCAAACTAACATATCAATGCAACTGAACAATTATTTATTGATAGTACTTAGTCCCAATAAGTGCAAGTTTGTTAATGGCATTATTATTGCTTAATAATGTGTTTATTTCACTTTAATGCAGAATATTTTCTCTGGATACACAATTCTATGTTGGCATATTAAAGACATCATCCCATAACATCTAGCCTCCTTCTTATTGAGAATTCAGTCATCAATCTAATGTTCTTTGGAATGTATTATGTCCTTTGTCCTCTGGTTGCTTTTAACATTTTATTATTTTCTTTGACTCTCTGAAATTTTACTATCATGCTGCATTTTTTTGTTCTTCTTGCTTAGGGCTTTTTGGGCTTCTTGAATCTCTGGGCTGCTGTTTTCCATCAGTACTGGAAAGTTCTCCACCATAATATTCATATAACTAAATACCATAATATATTGCAAAAAAGTAAAGCTTTATACAAAAACATGAATAATTCCTAGAATGCATACTGTATGATTCCATTTACATCAATATTTAAAATAGGTGGCCAGGCGTGGTGTCTCATACCTGGAATCCCAGCACTTTGGGAGGCCGAGGTGGGTGGATCACCTGAGATCAGGAGTTTGAGACCAGCCCGACTAACATGGCGACATCCTGTCTCTACTAAAAATACAAAAATTAGCCGGGTGTGGTGGCATGCACCTGTAATCTCAGCTACTGTTGGCGGGGTAGTGGGGGAGCTGAGGCAGGAGAATTGCTTGAACCCAAGAGGTGGAGGTTGCAGTGAGCCAAGATCGTGCCACTGCATTCCTGCCTGGGCAACAGCGTGAGACTCCATCTCAAAAATAAAAAATAATAAATAATAAAACAGGCAAAAATAAAATGTGGTAAAACTACAAAAGAAAACAATGGTTAGAATTCATAAAAGAAAGAATAGTGTTTCCCACCAGATGAGGAAAAAAGAATGTATTTAGAGAGGACCACTTGGTGTGGGGAGTTTTCCGTGGTTTGAGCAACATTCACCTTTCTGACCTGGTTTGTAGTTACACAATTTGAATTAAAATGGTTTAAAATATTAATTTAAATCCTATGCCTTTTCTGGTATGTGAATTATATTTCACCCATATAAAAGTCCCACACCTCTGCACACGTACACACACACACAGGAAATAACAAGGTGAGAAACTGCTTGGGCAAACTGGCCAGGGATAGCTTCTCTGAACACAGAAAGACCATTTTTATTGTCTGGAGAAAGACACTTCACAAGTACGTAGTAAACTCACCAATACTGGCAGCTGCGTGCCTCCTTGGGTGCACTGGCAGTTTGAGGGGAGGTCTGCGGGAGTGGCCTTCATGTACTTATGAATTTACCATGCAAAGTAGGGGAGGAGTCCCTAATTTCTCCTTAGCTGAGGTCACCCTTAAAAAGAATCTCCGGGGGATAGCTAGGTTTGTTGGTACAAAATATTAAAATCCAGGACTTTAATCTGCAAGCTACAATAGGAACAATAAATAAATTATTGGTTACTTCTTCATCTTGAATCCCAGACCTACCTCCCTGGTCACTTTACTGTCCAGGATATCTTCTCCCACCCTGAGTACAATGGAAAGAAATTACCGGGGGAATTGTCAACATATTGAGAGATTCTGAGATTCACAGAATTCTAAAGAGATGTGAAGTTTCATGGTAGCAAAGAACATACACAGAAAGGCTCCCCAGAGTCATAATGGCTCCTAGAAACTCCTTCTTGGATCTGCCCATATTGTCTGAATATTTCCTCCATCTTTCATGTCCCTCAAGAGGATAGAATGACTCTGATTTCATCTAGTTTGAGTCACCCAGAGCTATGCTGTTCACTTGCCTGAGGGAAAAGGAACAGGCTATTCTGATCTGACCATTCCTTCAAAGCCTGACAGAGAAGAACTGTCCCCTCTCTGCACACTACTAGTATAAGTCCTGTGGTATTAGGGAAACACCAGGGGCCTGGACACTGGTGCTGCAGTGGAACCATAACTGTGGTTCATCTGGTTTACCCTCCTCCTCATATGTAAGGTCCACCTAAGCTGAGATGTCTTTCCTCAAATCCTGGTACTCATCACTAGCCCAGTTAACATATTCAAAATGATTATTACATAAAAACATCTCAGTTACCAATGCAACTCAGGATGTGTTGCTGTATCCCCTGTGAAGCATAGATTTATTTCTTTTAAAATTAATAACTGGAAGGTGAATTTCCATTCAAAAATCATCATTTTTTTTATTTGCAGGATAACATCGGAGATGCAAACTAAAAGTTCTCAGCCATAATCTAAACACCTTCTAATCGCACACACAGAGACATAACTAAGTACCTCATCACTCTCAGAGTTGAGGTATAAGCCAGGGCTTACTCTTCTGGACTAACCGAATCTCCAGAACTCTGTGTTAGAGGGAGGGGATTGTGAATAAAGGGCTTTACAAACTTCCATAGGGTTCAAAACAATAGGGCAAAAGGGATTGCTGAATACTTTTTGGCCACAGGTCTGGAATTTATGACATAAGAAGAATTTCGTGGTGGGAGGGTCCCTTAAGGCAAAAAGTAAAAGGACTAGAGTCACAAAGAAAAGGAGCAGAGTGAGGCTCAGTAAGAAAATCAGGTATTAGGGCCACAAGACTAGGGAGTATTCATACATTTGAGGAGATGTTAGGGGTAAGTCGATAGAGGAGTTCAAATATAAGCAAGGAATACAGGTGGATCAGTACAAATCATTAGCTGGGAGGAGGAAATTTCTGCTGTAGGGGAAGTGGTATAATAGTATTATAGACGTGGAGTTAGGTAAGGAGACGTTTCCGACAGGGCAGAGGAAGAGAACATTTCCTCCTTTCTCATGGGTGCCATTAGGCAAATAATTATGGGGTTCCTGGAAGGAAAGGAGAGGAGATCTCAAAAGGCAAGAGAAAGGAATGCAAGGGAAGATGCTAAATTTCAGGGAAATGAGAGGAAGGAAAGGAAGACTTCTGTCCGTGAATATGCTCAACACAAAAATCAATGCTGTCGTATGTGTGTGTGTGTGTGTGAATACGCATGTGCATATGTGTGCACAAGTGTGTATATAGTACATTAATGCTTCATGGTGTTATTCTAAAACTTCATCAGGGTAGTCAGTGCCAGGTCAGGAGTTAGTATATAACTCTCTTCGTCTGTGCATGGAAATGCCAGTTTGATCTTTTGGCATGTGACAATAACCTCCAAAATATCATGGATGCAAAAATCTTTTTTGTACATTACTCTTGCTGTCCGCAACCACTTCAGCCAACAACTTGCTTAGACCACCATCCCACTTGGCTGTAGACCTGCATTGTGCCCTGTTGCAACCTGCATCCTTCCAGTTGCTGCTCTTCTTCTCATATAGAGAAGATGCTCCTAGCAATACATGCTTTGCCCTAAGCATGGGCACAAGCTCTTCCGTCAGTTCTCTACAATGACAATGAAGACTAAGCTGCAACATTCATTACAATGTACTGAATGCATAGCAATAACTGAAGGAAATGAACAGAAAACTTAAAATGAGATACTAGATATGGCTGCTCTTAGAATCCGCAGGTTCAATACCCTGGCCTGCCATCAAGTGAGAAGGACCAGCTTACCTCTCTCCAGATGAAGTGGTCTTAAATCCCTCTCTCCCAACTAAAGTCTAAGTCGCAGCCACCAGAAAGCCCCAAGAAAGGAAAACAGTTCCCTCCTCAGCTTTCATCTTCTACCCTAGGGTCTGCTTCTTTCCAGGATGATTGACAGTGAGAAACTTTACTCTCCTCATGGGAACCCTCTGTATGCCTCTGAGCCTAACCTTTCTGGGCCCTCTCTTCTCTATTCCTAGAGGTATGTATTTTTTAAGTCTGTGTTCAGCGTTCTTTTTGCCTTTCCGCATTCCAATGATTTATACTTATGTATTCTTTCAACTTTAATGAATGTCTTGGTGTAGATGACTCTCAATTCTACCCATCCAGCCCAGCTTTATCCTTGCATTCTCTTACAGTACAGTATAGTGAAAAGACCATAGAACCTGGCATCAAAAATCCTGAGTGGTAGAACTGGAATAAATCAGATTCAGGATTGACCTGGCCATTTCCTCTCCCCACCAAGTTGCAAGGAAGAGAAATTACAGAGTCATTGATTTCCCTAGGAGCAGCGTATGCCTTCCAAGAACTTCCACAGAGTCCCCACCCCTAACCCTTCACAGGAAAGCCCAACCTTGCAGGTGTATAAATAGGCACTCTTGAAGCTTCGTGCTGTAGCCTGGCCCTCCCTCTTTCCAAAATGGACAAGTCCCTCTTGCTGGAACTCCCCATCCTGCTCTGCTGCTTTAGGGGTGAGTCCCTAGGATTGACATCTGGTAAGAGTCCTGAATTTAGGAACAGGTGAGAGCACCCATGACAGAGGCCTTCTCATGGGAGTCCTGTGGTAACCGAAGCATGATGAGCTTCTGCTCTAATGTTATGCCTTCTACCAGGGGTATGTCACGTCCCCAGGACCTTAACTAAAGCTCTTCTCCCTTCCTTTATGGGGGGGAAATAGGCAGATTACAGAGGAATTGAGTGGATTTTCATAGAAGCTTTGAGTTGGGGTTTGGAAAATGAGGTCTGCAGACAGTGTATCTTTTTTTTTTCAACAGCATTATCTGGGTCACTTTCAATGAGAAATGATGCAGGTGAGTAGAAATAGGTAAGTGGTATGAGAAGGGGAAGGTCTGAGGAGGAAAAGATGAGTGGGGTGAGGTGAGCACCAGGGGCTAAAAAAAACCAAAATACAAATAGACCTTAAGTTCCAACACTCAACAACCTTTCCTAGCAGGACGGAACTGGGATGGGAGCTGATTTTAGGTCTGACAAAATAACATTAGCATCAACTGACAAGGTCAGGAGTGAGTGTCAGTGAAGGGCAAGGAAAAGGAAAAGGAGGAAGTGGAATGCTGGCTTTTCCGGTGTTGCTTGGCCAAATCTAAAGCGTGGCAACTTCAGGAATTTCAGGTTGTCCCCATTGTCAGATTCCAGGCACCCACAGGTAAGAGTGCCACACAGAGTCAATTAAAAAGAACGGAATGAAGCAAAAAAGCATGTGCACTTATCTTTCTCCTTCTGGTCTGTGCTGCATCCTATAGGAATGGGTAGATGAATCTGAGAAGCCCTGAAGAGGTGAAGAGATTTAGAAGGAGAGAAGAGATGCAGAGATGCCCAGTAGGTGACTAGGCATTAGGGGGACAGAGAGGGCCTGGAATGGCTCCAGTTTAAGAGTGCAGGATGGACCCTGAAAGGCAGACTATAAGAACCCAATACAAGAGTAAATCTCAGGCACATTTCGGATGTGTTTTCTTTCTCTTGCCAGTACAGTCGATGAAATAGTTGCCGTGAAAAACAATTTTCCTGGTAAGTATGAAGAGGACCTGTCTGATCACCTCAGTCTTGATAATGTTTCACTTTTCCTTATTCCTCCACCTTTCTTTCCCCTCCCATTTTTCAGGCTAAAATTCCTGAGACCATAAACCTCAGTCACTCTCTTGGCTTAGTGTATTTTCACAGAGGAAGATGTTCACGCTTGATGGGCTCTGGCAAAGCCCTCTGGCTCTAGGCAGACTTCTAACCCAAAAGGGGAGAGGATTTCTTTCCTGGTAGTGCCATCTTTTCACACTTCTCTTTCCCACTCTCTGGCCAAGTGATAGAAATTGTTCAGTGTAGGATGTGCCACCTCCAGTTCCCAGGAGAAAAGTGCTCTAGAGGAAGAGGAATATGCATAGCAGCAACAGAAGAGGCCTGCGTGGCTGGAAGGATGTTCAAAAGTAAGTTGTGGGTTGGGGAAAAGAAGAATGGGCAGAGGAAGTCTACAGGGACGTATCAGCCACAGGGGAAAGGAGAGACCTTACTTTACTTTTACTACAGGCAGTCTCACACCTGGGATGGCTGATTCCATCATCCCCATCTTATACAGTAATGAAAATTAGATGGAGGTGGTCACTAAGGAGGGTGGGGGCCTACAGCTAAGGAATTAGTATTTTGAGAAGGCTGAAGAAAACAGAGGAGAATAAATCAAGGTAAGAGAATAGGTGTAATCTATGCCCAATGGGTAACAGTGAGTTGTTGAGTTGGGGAGGGGGCTTTTGGTCCTTGTGCCTGTCTGGGCTTCCTTACAGATGGTTCTAAACTGTGGAAATAGAAGGGCCAGTATCATCAGTAGACTCTGGCTGAATTGCCCTGGATGGTTAAGATGAGACATCATGATTTCTCTTTTTCCACCCTTTGTGCTAAACTACCTCTTGGCATTTATAACCCTCACTTGAACCAGTGTTAAGATTCTCAAGAGAAACACCCAGCTTTGGCAATCCCTGAATTCCTGCTCTCGTTACTGCCCTACCCCAGATAATCCTTTGAGACTGCTCCATCACTGCATTTCTTTTGGGAAGCCCCCAGCTTGCTTCCAGTTCTTTACATTTAAATAACTGAGCTTTGAACTACACAAGGTTACTTCTATATGTTGCCGTGGTCTGGAGAAAAGTTTTTTTGCAGAAGTTTCATGGCCAGGCTTTCTGATCTGTTTTTTCTCCCCTCCACAGGGGATGGTACTCCCTGGTTAACCTTCATGGGCTGCCTAAAGAACTGTGCTGATGTGAAAGACATAAGGTGGAGTGTCTATTTGGTGAACTTCAGGTGCTGCAGGAGCTATGACCTGTGCAATGAAGACCTTTAGAAGTTAATGGTTCTTCTGTGACTACAATTTCTGGGTGAGGTTGTTGCCTCAGCCTCTTCACAATGACTTTCTAAAAAAAAATCACACACACACACATACACACACACACACACACACACACACTACAGAAGAGGATTGCAAACACATGGCTCCATCTTCTGCACATGAAAGTCCCTCTCATTTTCTACAGTCTCTGTCACGCCCCTTAAAATAAGTAAATAAATAACCTTGAAAGCAAGAACAAGATCAATGTATCCTGCAGGTTGCTACAAACCCTTGTGCTTTCACTGTATAGCCAGTTCATTCAGAAAAGGAGGAAAAGGATAGTTTAATTTCAGAAAAGAATCCCTTCCTCTTTCCTCTGCTGCTTTCCTTCCTTCTGCGGCAGGGTATTTTAATATTTTTCACATTTTTTTCCTCTCTGTGTTATCCTTCTTATCCCACTCCAAAGAAAGCACATAACTGTGGCCTTAAGGGATGGGGAGTAGCAACATAAAAAGAAGTGGCTCAAGTCTTCTTGGAGTTTGTTCATGAATGCTGATCCCAGAGTGAGGAGAAGATTGGGACACAGAAAGGAAGCTGCACCAGAAACATGAACAGAGAAAGATTGTCTACCTTCTAGAATCAGATCTGTTTGGGGCTGGGGGTTGGAGAATAAAAGCAGGAGAAGTCTATGGGATTCTAGAGATAGTACCTGCATCCAGCTTCCCTGCCAAACTCACAAGGAGACATCAACCTCTACACAAGGAACAGCTTCAGGATACTTCGCCAGCAGCAAAACAAATATTCCCATGCCTGGAGCATGGCATGGAGGAAGCTGAGAACTGTGGGGTCTGAGGAAGACATTTGAGTCTGGCCACTAGACATCTCATCAGCCACTTGTGTGAAGAGATGCCCCATGACCCCAGATGCCTCTCCCACCCTTACCTCCATCTCGCACACACTTGAGCTTTCCACTCTGTATAATTCCAACATCCTGGAGAAAAATGGCAGTTTGACCGAACATGTTCACAAGGGTAGAGGCTGATTTCTAATGAAACTTGTAGAATGAAGCCTGGAAAGAGTGATGAATTATATTATATTATATAAAAATAATAATAAAAATATAAAGAAAGCTACCTTTCTTCTATACCCAAATTGTGTTTCCTTCTTTCTCCCTCCTCCAACCTCTTCCTAATTCCTTTAACAAACATGTATTCAAAGCATACTATGTTCCAGGTACTGCTAGACCCTAGTATGTATACAGCATCATAATCCCTATCCTCATGGAGCTTAGACTAATGGGAGAGACAGATCTTAAGTAAATAATAATAATAGCTTCCACTTATATGACAATTACTATATGAGAGGCACTGCTATAAACACTTTTTATTTTCTGACTCATTTACCCTTCACACAAACCTGAAAGTCATACTACTCCCCATGTGGGTCACTTGGAAACCAAAAACAGCACCAGTTATTTTTACAGAGACTTTAAAATTAAGAGCGGTTAACCAGGTATTGAAGGACACAAAAAGCCAAAGGGAGATATTGAGTTAACAAAGACAGAAATTGCAAGAAACAGCTAAAACCTGAAGGTCTAAGGAACACAAGGAAAATGTTGGCGGTCCATACTTCTAAAGTCTAAGGTAATTAAGGTAATTAGACTACACCTTAGAAGTGTGGGGGAAGGAAGTGCAGCTGGAGGATCTCTTGAGCCCAGGAGTTCAAGGCTGCAGCGAGCTATGATTGTGCAGTGGCACTCCAGCCTGGGTGACGGAGGAAGATCCCATCTCTAAAATTAATTAATTAATTAATTAATTAACTTAAAACTGTGAGGGAGGGATCCCTTGGAACTGGAACCCAAACATCTCAGGAACAAAGGGCCTCTATGAAGATAAAATGCATACCTCTAGGGAAGGGATACTGTTTGGATGGTGCTGGTATCTCTGTGGGGCACCAGGAAGCTGGTTCTAAAAGTGTTGGGGGGAAAACCATGGAACAAAACCAACTGTAGCTCTGAAGCCAGCTGCCACTGCCCAGGTAAAAAGCTGTTGAGAGGAAGAGGAAGCAAACAGGAAAAGATGCATCCCTTGTCCAGCTTGCCAGTCTCCCTCCAGCACCCACTATTGGCAGAATTTAACAAGGATCTAGCTTGCAAAAACCACCATCATAAAGCAGAGTATAGAAGTGTGAACTTAAAACTGAGAGACAATCATTTAATAACCAGCTCAATCACACCTTTGGCCTTTCAACATCTGTACATACCTTTTTATATATGTTTGGACTCCATTGAACAAGAAAGGCAACTTTATGCTTTTGCCTAAAGAGATGCATTTATCCTCCAAACAAGTAAAGATACTCTTATTTTTTCTCTAAATAAGGACACACAGTCCTAAAGTCATCTCTACTTCAGAGTAATATCCTAGATATTCATTTCCATGCAATGTTAAATACTCTTGAAATCCAATAAATTCCACCTGTCAACTACTGTCAATAATTTTTACGTAAAATAATAAAAGGATAGAGGAAAACAAGAAGAAAATATGACAAGAAAGGAAAAAGATATGCCTAGGTATCCAGTATTTGTTTTTTTTTTTTAACCGGTAATGAGGCTGCAAGCAATATTTATAACTTCCTTCTTCTGCTACCAATTCTACATTTTGTTTTCCACAACTAGAACCTCACTGGGTCAGCATTATCTATCTGATGGGATGATGAAAATCTTCATTCTTGAAAGGTTAAAATTTTCAATGGCCTGGATTTTTTTTCAGTTTCAGAGCTTTATATTTACTGTTATTGGACAGGAAGAATAAAGTAGCACTTCGGAGAATTTCCTGTATTCCAGACACAGTCATCCCTACCTCATTGTGCAACAGCCATACAATTCCCTTTTAATAAGCAGGATCAGTTTTCTCAGCCTGTAGAATAACCTCTATGCTTATATTGTGGCACGGAGGCATCGGGAGCCCAAAACGGTCCTAGCGTTCAAATCAACTAAAGTGTTGTTATATTCCCTAGTGGAAGCATTTCTCCCTTGGTAACTAAGACTTCCAAATGAACAAAAATCAAAGTTGCAGGGATGGGAGAATTTATTCCCACTTCTACATCTTGATTCTTGGACTTGTGTACTCTGACTATGGGAAAAGCAGAATTGTATATTAGTTGCTGATTCTGAGCATATACTGCATTCTAAGATATAATCTAATCTTTTCAGAGTGTTTGCCCCAACTTACAGTTAAATTGAAATTTCCTTTGACCATTCATTCCACTATTCCATCAGGCTGGTTGCTTCTGATGATGGGGTGCATGGTAAGATAAATGATTTCCATGGGCATGAACATATTGCTATACTTCTTTGGGGTGAAATAAGTTTCTTGGATGGAAATAATTCTGTGTTTAAAACACGCTGATGGAGAATAAAGCATTCCCTAAGTCCACAATTAATGGCGGTGGCAGAAGCATTATTAACAGGAACATCCATATCCAAAAATATCTGTTTATTCCAGTGAGGATAAATTCTAACCATGATGGAAGTCAAGCTGTTAGCAACTAGCCATGAATTAATGTAGATCTATCCAGACTAAATGGATGAGACACCCCTGATTGTGGTTTAATGCTTGGGGAGTCCACCTCCCAGTTGTTGCCAGAATATCCATTTGTAAATGCCAGTTTCTCCTATCTCAAATCAGTTCATTATTAAACAGAAAACTAAGAGGCCATAGGTGTGCAATAGAAGAGAGGAGGCAATGGAACAGAACTACCTGCTCATGCAACTAACTTGTGCCGTCCTTGCTGGCTTGAACCTGTTCTCTTGTTGGCTTCTTCTCCTTAGTGGCAGATTGCTATCTTACATGCCCAATCTATGGCTTCATGACCCAGAAAACACAGTTCATGATGGGAAGCTCAGGTATCATGATTACTTGATGACCCATCGTCAGAGAAACTGATTATAGAAGATTAAATTACTTGCCAAAGTCATATAAATAGAAAATGACAGAGGCAAGAGTCAAACTTAGGCTGCCTGTCTCAAGTCTTTACTCTTAATGATTATGCACAAATAACTAAGAAATAACTATAACAGGTGTAGGAAAAAATACAGGGTAATAAAAGTAAACAGAAGACAATGCTAACTGGGGTCTTAGGAAAGCTCTTTCTAAAGTTACATTTAAGCTCAGAACCGTGGACTAACCTATTTAGTCAGGGCAAGAGGGAAACGGTCGGGGACAACCACGTACCAAAAGCACCTTCCTTCCAGGTAAAGGGAACAGGAGGTGCAAACCATCTGAGTAAAGAAGTTCCCTTCGTGACCGCTTCCTTTGAGTGTTCTTTCTTTTTTCTTGTGAATTCAACGATTCTCTTTAGCCTTTTAGAAATCATCATGGCCCATGTGTTTGTTGTTTTTTGTTTTGTTTGTTTGTTTGTTTGTTTTAAGTTACATCTGCCTTAGGTTTAAGATTCGGCTTTCTATTTTGGAGGATAGTAAACTCTCTCCTCATACACAGACTTAGGAGATTATAAGAACAGAAGGCAGGCAGGGCGCGGTGGCTCACGACTGTAATCCCAGCACTTTGGGAGGCTGAGGCAGGCGGATAACCTGAGGTCAGGAGATCGAGACCAGCCTAGCCAACATGGTGAAACCCCATCTCTACTAAAAATACAAAAATTAGCCGGGCATGGTGGCACGTGCCTATAGTTTCAGCTACTCAGGAGGCTGAGGCAGGAGAATTACATGAACCTAGGAGGCGGAGGTTGCAGTGAGCTGAGATCATGCCTCTGCACTCCAGCCCAGGCAACAGAGCGAAACTCTGTCTCGAAAACAAAAACAAAAACAAAAAACAGAAGGCAGACTATTTGGCCCCCATGAGATGAATATATAGCATGATCTCTGTCTGTCTCTTCTAAAGTCAGCCCTAGATAAGCTCTGAAACTGGGTTTCTATGAATCAACAAAACCATTAGAAGTTTGAGAAGTTCTGGCAGGAGGTGTTCAGTTGTCTGAAGCAGCGTGTTTGTGGCGGGGTGGGTGGAGGGGCGGTGGCATTTTTGGCCATAACCTCAGTGTATTAGAGAGCTGTTTCAATTCTGTGCTCACTTATCTTCTTCATCTCTGTGGGACTATATCACCTGTTACTTCAACACAGAAATTGGCATGGCCCAGACTATATTTGGGGGGCAAGAGTGCAGGAATATTATCAGGTCAGAAGTTATTAGTCTGCTCATTTCAAAGCCCCAGGAGTTGTACATTATAATTTAGGAAAACTGCCTCATCCCAGTGCTACTTCTCTTTAAGGGTTTAATGGTAAATCTCGAATAAATCAGTTGTTTGGTAATATGTATGCAAACGGGAGTTATTGAATATTTCATAGTCCCTGGAAACCATCTCTTTAAGGCTAATTCCTTCCCCACTCTTTGAACTCACCAAGACTATTGGACTAGGATCTGGCCTTTCTAAAATCCGTTATCAGGTGGAGATTTTGCTAACCCTGGAGAAATAGAAATCCACAGACAAAAAATAATTATAAACTGAAGAGTACAATTATGCTCCAAAAAAGCACTAAATTAGTGTACTAAATAGTATGTACTAACTGAAGCCAAATTATTAGAAGTAGGAATTCAAAACAAGAATGAAAATATATTTAGAGATAATTAAAAGTACAAGTTGAAACAAAAATCATCAAAAAGAGATAGGTAGGAATATTTGATATAAAGTAGATATAAAGTATAATCAATAAAGAACACAATAGATGGAATATTAAAATAGATCTTAAAAGATGAACAAAGATAGGCAGTTGGAAGATCAGAATGAGGATATCTTCCAGAATACAGTAAGAAGGAAGAGGACTTAGATGGGAGATTTTTTATTATTGATTCAATTTCCTCACTATTCATATTTTCTGTTTCCTCATGATTCAGTTCTAGGAGGTTGGATTTTTTTTGAAAATTATTCATTTCCTCTGGATTATCCAGTATGCTAGTGTATAATTGTTTATAGTAGACTCTTACTAACCTTTGCATTGCTGTAGTATCAGTTGTAATGTCTCCTCTTTCATTTCTAATTTTATTTTTTTTTCTCTCTCTTTTTCTTAGTCTAACCAAAGGTTTGTTGATTTTTTTTATCTTTAAAACAAACTCAGTTTTATTGATTTTTTTCTATGTCTTTTCTGGTCTCTATTTTATTTATTACTACTCTGATCTTTATTATTTCCTTCCTTCTACTAACTTTGGACTATGACCATAGAACAAAAAGTTCACAGAATACAAGTTAGAGAAATAGGAGAAAACATACGCATATTGAATGTATGAATACCAAAGATAACGACAAATTTTTAAGCACATCTAGTGAGAAAGAGCCATTCATCTACCAAGGAAATTATGCATAAAGGGAGAAGAATGAAATGCCAAAGTTCAATACCTTAACAAGGAAACATAGAACATTCTTCAGAAAACTAGTTATGTTTAAGTGTTATTTCTAGAGTAGCAAATTATTAGTCAAAATATCCAGTTTCATAGAAGATTGCAACAATCTTTGATGTCTAGGTATTTGAAAGACCCTTTTAGTAAGGAAAAAACATAAGTAGAAGATATATTTTTACACATTTCTCTGCCTTGATAGGAACATAAGAATGATATTTTGAATGTTCTCAATGTACCTATTTATCAGAAACTGCTTTATAACAGAAAATACTATGTGTTTTATGCAGTTGTAGAATATTTTCTCATTCTTATATATTTTTTTTTTTGAGATTTTTTCAGTTCTTTATTTTGACATAATTTCAGAGTTACAGGAACCTTGCAAGCATAGTACAAAGAATTTCCATATATCCTTCACTTTGATTCTCTAGATTTTTATATTATACCCCATTTGCTTTACTGCTCCCCCCAGTCTGTGTGTGTGTGTGTGTCCATTTAATCTTTTTTTTCTAAACTGTTTCCTGAAGAGTAAGTTGCAGACATGATGCTGCTATACCTTTAAATACATCTATACCTTTGCTAATGCAAAGACATTCTCTTACATAACCAGTGCTATAGCCAAAATCAGAACATTAGCACAGATATAATACTATTGTCTGATCTACCTTATTCAATTTTACTAATTTTCTCAATAATGTCCTTTTACATCAAGAGAAAAATCCCAGACGATGCATTGAATTCAACTGTCAAGTCACTTTAGTCTCCTTCAATCTGGAACAGTCCCCAGTCTGTCTTTGTCATGACCTTGACATTTTTGAAGAGTATAAATCAGTTATTTTGTAGAATTTCTCTCAGTTTGGGTTTGCTTATATATTTTTCAAAATATAAAATATTCACTATGAGAGAGTCAGAAAATTCTTGTTGCTCTAGAAACCTATAACTTCAAAATTTATTGACTTACGTGAGCACAAATACATGAAACACTAAAGGGATTTAATCTCTGAATTTATATATGTGGTTCCTGAGCCATTTGTACACATGTGTGCATTCTTTTTTTTTTTTTTTCTTTTCTTTTTTTTTTTTAAGATGCATATCAAACATATTAGGAAGGTTACACATGGGAAGTCGGGGAATAGAAATGGGGGGTGGGAGTTAAAATAAGGTAGAGAGGGACTTTATGTGGATCAGTGATAATAACTCAATCCTCTATTTGACAAAGAAGAGGGAGAAGGAAGAGGAAGAAAAAGAAAGTGGGATAAAGGATCAGAAAGGGAGGAAAATAAAAAAAATTAGAGTATGACTCCAGGGTAGACCTGTTTTGTTGTCACTGAGTTGGTTGGTTGGTTTGTCTGTTGTATTTTTCATGTTTCGCCAAGTTGGCCAGACTGGTCTCGAACTCCTAGCCCGAAGTGGTCAACCCGCCTCGCCCCCCAGAGTGCCGGGACCACAGGCGTGAGCCACCACGTCCAGCCCCCACATTGCTTCTGGCCTCCATTGTAGACCTCCCAGACGGAGCAGCCGGGCAGAGGCGCTCCTCACTTCTTCCCAGACACGGGGCGGCCGGGCAGAGGCGCTCCTCACTTCCCAGACGGGGCGGCCAGGCAGAGACGCTCCTCACTTCTTCCCAGACGATAGGTGGCCGGGCAGAGGCGCCCCTCACTTCCCAGACAATGGGTGGCCGGGAAGAGGCGCTCCTCACTTCCCAGACGATGGGTGGTCGGGCAGAGGCGCTCCTCACTTCCCAGACGGGGCGGCCGGGCAGAGGCGCTCCTCACTTCCCAGACGGGGTGGCCGGGCCGAGGCGCTCCTCACTTCCCAGACGGGGCAGCCGGGCAGAGGCGCTCCTCACTTCTTCCCGGACGGGGCGGCCGGGCAGAGGCGCTCCTCACTTCCCAGACGGGGCGGCCGGGCAGAGGCGCTCCTCATCTCCCAGACGATGGGTGGCCGGGCAGAGGTTCTCCTCACCTCCCAGACGGGGCAGCCGGACAGAGGCGCTCCTCACTTCTTCCCGGACGGGGCGGCCGGGCAGAGGCGCTCCTCACTTCTCCCCGGACGGGGCGGCCGGGCGGAGGCGCTCCTCACTTCTTCCCGGACGGGGCGGCCGGGCGGAGGCGCTCCTCACTTCCCAGACAGGGCGGCCGGGCAGAGGCGCTCCTCACTTCCCAGACAGGGCGGCCGGGCAGAGGCGCTCCTCACTTCCCAGACAGTGGGTGGCCGGGCAGAGGCGCTCCTCACTTCCCTGACGGGGCAGCTGGGCAGAGGCGCTCCTCACTTCCCAGATGGTGGGTGGCCGGGCAGAGGCGCTCCTCACTTCCCAGACGGTGGGTGGCCGGGCAGAGGCGCTCCTCACTTCCCTGACGGGGCAGCTGGGCAGAGGCGCTCCTCACTTCCCAGATGGTGGGTGGCCGGGCAGAGGCGCTCCTCACTTCCCAGACGGTGGGTGGCCGGGCAGAGGCGCTCCTCACTTCCCAGACAGGGTGGCCGGGCAGAGGCGCTCCTCACTTCCCAGACGATGGGTGGCCGGGCAGAGGCTCTCCTCACTTCCCAGACGGTGGGTGGCCGGGCAGAGGCGCTCCTCACTTCCCAGACGGTGGGTGGCCGGGCAGAGGCGCTCCTCACTTCCCAGACGGTGGGTGGCCGGGCAGAGGCTCTCCTCACTTCCCAGACGGTGGGTGGCCGGGCAGAGGCGCTCCTCACTTCCCAGACGGTGGGTGGCCGGGCAGAGGCGCTCCTCACTTCCCAGACGGTGGGTGGCCGGGCAGAGGCGCTCCTCACTTCCCAGACGGTGGGTGGCCGGGCAGAGGCGCTCCTCACTTCCCAGACGGGGCGGCCGGGCAGAGGCGCTCCTCACTTCCCAGACGGGGCGGCCGGGCAGAGGCGCTCCTCACTTCCCAGACGGGGCGGCCGGGCAGAGGCGCTCCTCACTTCCCAGACGCGGCCGCCGGGCAGAGGCGCTCCTCATCTCCCAGACGATGGGTGGCCGGGCAGAGGTTCTCCTCACCTCCCAGACGGGGCAGCCGGGCAGAGGCGCTCCTCACTTCTTCCCGGACGGGGCTGCCGGGCGGAGGCGCTCCTCACTTCTTCCCGGACGGGGCGGCCGGGCGGAGGCGCTCCTCACTTCTTCCCGGACGGGGCGGCCGGGCAGAGGCGCTCCTCACTTCTTCCCGGATGGGGCGGCCGGGCGGAGGCGCTCCTCACTTCCCAGACGGGGCGGCCGGGCGGAGGCGCTCCTCACTTCCCAGACGGGGCGGCCGGGCAGAGGTACCCCTCACCTCTTCCCAGATGGGGCGGCCGGGCAGAGGCGCTCCTCACTTCTTCCCGGACGGGGCGGCTGGGCAGAGGCGCTCCCCACGTCCCAGATGGGGCGGTGGCCGGGCAGGGGCTCGGGAGGCTGAGGCGGGCAGAGCACTCAGCGTCAGGAGCTGGCGAGCAGCGTGGCCAACATGGCGACTGCGCGCCTGCAGCCGAACGAGAAAAAGCAGGCGGCGGTGGCGTGCGGCGGCAGTACCAGGGAGTCCGCGGCGCGGGCAGCAGTGAGCTGAGTAGATTGCAGCCTGGGCCACAGAGGGAAAGAAGAATGAAAGAAAGAAAGAAAGAAAGAAAGAAAGAAAGAAAGAAAGAAAGAAAGAAAGAAAGAAAGAAAGAAGAGAGAGAGAGAGAGGGAGGGAGGGAGGGAAAGAAAGAAAACATTCTTATATTTTTTAATCCTTTTGGATTAATCTAATATTTCTCATTTATCTTCCCTGATAGTTCTTAAATTCTTTAAGAATTTAAGATATATCTTAATATATTCTTTAATAATTCTCTTAGTAGTCATAATTGAGGTTTTATAGTCTACCTTTAAATTAGGGCATTTATCACCTAATTAGCAATATTAGAATCTTGTATGAGTCTGACTCCAGGTTAGAAAAGAAATGTTTTGGGTGGCTGGCAAGATGGCCGAATAAGAACAGCTCCGGTCTGCAGCTCCCAGCGAGACCAACGCAGAAGGTGGGTGATTTCTGCTTTTCCAACTGAGGTACCCAGTTCATCTCATTGGGAATGGTTAGACAGTGGGTGCAGCGCATGGGAGGCAAGCAGAAGCAGGGTGGGGCATCACCTCACCCAGGAAGCACAAGGAGCTGGGGAACTAGCTAAGGGAAGCCATGAAGGGCTGTGTCTTGAGGGACTGTGCTATCTGGCACAGATACTACGCTTTTTCCATGGTTTTTGCAACCCACAGACCAGGAGATGCCCTCGGATGCCTACACCACCAGGGCTCTGGGTTTCAAGTACAAAACTGGGCAGCTGTTTGGGCAGACACCGAGTTAGCTGCAGGAGTTTTTTTTCGTACCTCAGTGGCACCTGGAACCCCAGCAAGACAGAACCATTCACTCTCCTGGAAAGGGGGCTGAAGCCAGGGAGCCAAGTGGTCTTGCTCAGCAGGTCCCACCCCCACAGAGTCCAGCAAGCTAAGTGTCCACTGGTTTGAAATTCTCACTGCCAGCGCAGAAGTCAGAAGTTGACCTGGTACGCTCAAGGTTGGGGGGGAGGGGCGTCCGCCATTACTGAGGCTTGAGTAGGCATCTTTCCCCACACAGTGTAAACAAAGCCTCCAGGATTTCAGACTGGGCGGAACCCACTGTGGTGCAGCAAAGCCGCTATGGTCAGAGGTCTCTAGATTCCTCCTCACTGGACAGGGCGTCTCTAAAAGAAAGGCAGCGGCCCCAGTCAGGGGCTTATAGATAAAACTCCCACCTCCCTGGGACAGAGCACTGGGGGAACGGGGGACGTGGGCACAGTTTCAGCAGACACAAATGTTCCCGCCTGCTGACTCTGAAGAGAGCAGTGGATCTCCCAGCACAGCATTTGAGCTCTGCTAAGGGACAGACTGTCTCCTCAAGTGGGTTCCTAACCCCCATGCCTCCTGACTGGGAGACACCTTCCAGCAGGGGTCGACAGACACTTTATACAGGAGAGCTCTGGCTGGCATCTGATGGGTGCCCCTCTGGGACAAAGCTTCCAGAGGAAGGAGCAGGCAGCAATCTTTGCTGTTCTGCAGCCTCTGCTGATGATACTCAGGCAAACACGGTCTGGAGTGGACCTCCAGCAAACTCCAGCAGACCTGGAGAAGAGGGGCCTGTTAGAAGGAAAACTAACAAACAGAAAGCAATAACATCAACAAAAAGGATGCCCACAGAAAAACCCCATCCAAAGGTCGTCAGCATCAAAGATCAAAGATCAAAGGTAGATGAATTCACAAAGATGAGGAAAAACCAGTGTAAAAGTGCTGAAAATTCCAAAAACCAGAATGCCTCTTCTCTTCCAAAGGATTACAACTCCTCGCCAGCAAGGGCACAAAACTGGAAGGAGAATGAGTTTGATGAATTGACAGAATTATGCTTCAGAAGGTGGGTAATAACAAATTCCTCCAAGCTAAAGGAGCATGTTCTAACCCAATGCAAAAAAGCCAGCAACCTTGACAATGTTTACAGGAACTGCTAACTAGAATAGCCACTTTAGAGAAGAACATAAATGACCTGATGGAGCTGAAAAACACAGCACGAGAACTTCATGAAGCATACACAAGTATCAATAGTCAAATCGATCAAGTGGAAGAAAGGATATAAGAGATTGAAGATCAACATAATGAAATAAAGTGTGAAAACAAGATTAGAGAAAAAAGAAAAAACAAACAAACAAAGCCTCTAAAAAATGTGGGACTATGTGAAAAGACCAAATCTATGATTGATTGGTGTACCTGAAAGTGATGGGGAGAATGGAACCACGCTGGAAAACACACTTCAGGATATCCAGGAGAACTTCCCCAACCTAGCAAGACAGGACAACATTCAAATTCAGGAAATGCAGAGAGCACCATTAAGCTACTCCTCAAGAAGAGCAACCCCCAAACACATAATTGTCAGATTCACTAAGGTTGAAATGAAGGAAAAAATGTTAAGGGCAGCCAGAGAGAAAGGTCCGGTTACCTACAGAGGGAAGCCCATCAGACTAACAGTAGATCTCTCTGCAGAAACCTTACAAGCCAGAACAGAGTGGGGACCAATATTCAACACTCTTAAAGAAAAGAATTTTCAACCCAGAATTTCATATCCAGCCAAACTAAGCTACATAAGCAAAGGAGAAATAAAATGCTTTACAGACAAGCAAATGATGAGGGATTTTGTCAACATCAGGCCTGCCTTACAAGAGCTCCTGAAGGAAGCACTAAATATAGAAAGGAAAAACTGACACCAGCCACTGCAAAAACATACCAAAATATAAAGACTCACGACACTACAAAGAAACTGCATTAACTATTGTGCAAAATAACCAGCTAACATCGTGATGACAGGATCAAAATCACACATAACAATATTAACATTAAATGTAAGTGGGCTAAATGCCCCAATTAAAAGATACAGAATGGCAAATTTGATAAAGAGTCAAGACCCATCAGTGTGCTATATTCAGGAGACCCATCTCACGTGCAAAGACATACATAGGCTCAAAATAAAGGGATGGAGGAATATTTACCAAGTAAATGGAAAACAAAATAAAGCAGGGGTTGTGATCCTAGTCTGATAAAACAGGCTTTAAACCAACAAAGATTAAAAAAGACAAGAAAGGGCATTATATAATAGTAAAGGGACCAATGCAACAAAAAGAGCTAACTATTCTAAATATATATACACCCAATACAAGAACACCCAGATTCATAAAGCGAGTTCTTAGAGACCTACAAAGAGACTTAGACTCCCACACCATAATAGTGGGAGACTTTAACACCCCACTGTCAATATTAGATCAACGAGACAGAAAATTAACAAAGATATTCAGGACTTGAACTCAGCTCTGGGCCAAATGAACTTCATAGACATCTACAGAACTCGCCACCCCAAATCAACAGAATATACATTCTTCTCAGCACCATGTAGCACTTATTCTAAAACTGACCATATAATTGGAAGTAAAACACTCTTCAGCAAATGCACAAGGATGGAAATCATAATAAACAGCCTCTCAGAAAACAGTGCAATCAAATTAGAATTCAGGACTAAGAAACTCACTCAAAACTATACAACTACATGAAAATTGAGCAACCTGCTCCTGAATGATTACTGCATAAATAACAAAATCAAGGCAGGAATAAATAAGTTCTTTGAAACCAATGAGAACAAAGACACAATATACCAGAATCTCTGGGACACAGCTAAACCAGTGTTTAGAGAGAAATTTATAGCACTAAATGCCCACATCAGAAAGCTGAAAAGATCTAAAATTGGCACCCTAACATCACAATTAAAAGAACTAGAGAAGCAAGAGCAAACAAATTCAAAAGCTAGCAGAAGAGAAGGAATAACTACGATCGGAGCAGAACCAAAGGAGATAGAGACATGAAAAACCCTTCAAAAAACCAATGAATCGGCCGGGTGCGGTGGCTCACGCTTGTAATCCCAGCACTTTGGGAGGCCGAGGTGGGCGGATCATGAGGTCAGGAGATCGAGACCACAGTGCAAACCTCGTCTCTACTAAAAATACAAAAACAAAATTAGCCAGGCGTGGTGGCAGGCGCCTGTAGTCCCAGCTACTCGGAGAGGCTGAGGCAGGAGAATGGCGTGAACCTGGGAGGTGGAGCTTGCAGTGAGCTGAGATCGCGCCACTGCACTCCAGCCTGGGTGACAGAGCGAGACTCTGTCTCAAAAAAAAAAAAAAAAAAAAAAAACCAATGAATCCAGGGGCTGGTTTTTTGAAAAGATTAACAAAACAGGTAGACAACTAGCTAGACTAATAGAGAAGAAAAGGGAGAAGAATCAAATAGACACAATAAAAAATGATAAAGGGGATATCACCACTGATCCCACAGAAACACAAACTACCATCAGAGAATACTATGAACACCTCTATGCAAATAAACTAGAAAATCTAGAAAAAAATAGATAAATTCCTGGACACATACACCCTCCCAACATTAAACCAGGAAGAAGTCGAATCCCTGAATAGACCAATAACAAGTTCTGAAATTGAGGCAGTAATTAATAGCCTACCAACCAAAAAAAGCCCAGGACCAGATGGAATCACAGATGAATTCTACCAGAGGTAAAAACAGGAGCTGGTACCATTCCTCCTGAAACTATTCCAAACAATTGAAAAGGAGGGACTCCACCCTAACTCATTTTATGAGGCCAGCATCATCCTGATGCCAAAACCTGGCAGAGACACAACAACAACAACAATAAAAATTTCAGGCCAATATCCCTGATGAACATCAATATGAAAATCCTTAATAAAATATTGGCAAACTGAATCCAGCAGCACATCAAAAAGCTTATCCACCATGTTCAAGTCAGCTTCATGTCTGAGATGCAAGGCTGGTTCAACATACGCAAATCAATAAATGTAATCCATCGCATAAACAGAACCAATGACAAAAACCACATGATTATCTCAACGGGTGTAGAAAAGGCCTTTGATGAAATTCAACACCACTTTATGCTAAAACACTCAATAAACTAGGTATCAATGGAATGTATCTCAAAATAATAAGAGCTATTTATGACAAGCCCATAGCCAATATCATACTGAATGGGCAAAAGCTGGAAGCATTTCCTTTGAAAACTGGCAAAGACAAGGATGCCCTCTCTCGCTACTCCTATTCAACATAGTATTGGATATTCTGGCCAGGATGATCAGGCAGGAGAAAGATATAAAGCATATTCAAATAGGAAGAGAGGAAGTCAAACTGTCTCTGTTTGCAGATGACATGGTTGCATATTTAGAAAACCCCATTATCTCAGCCCCAAAACTCCTTAAGCTGATAAGTAACTTCAGCAAAGTCTCAGCATACAAAATCAATGTGCAGAAATCACAAGCATTCCTATACACCAATAACAGACAAACAGAGAGCCAAATCATGAGTGAACTCCCATTCACAATTGCTACAATGTGAATAAAATACCTAAGAATACAACTTAAAGAGATGTGAAGGACCTCTACAAGGAGAACTGCAAACCACTGCTCAAGGAAATAAGAGAGGACACAAACAAATGGAAAAACATTCCATGCTCATGGACAGGAAGAATCAATATTGCAAAAATGGCCGTACTGTCCAAAGTAATTTATAAATTCAATGCTATTCTCATCAAGCTACCATTGACTTTCTTCACAGAATTAGAAAAAACTGTGTTAAATTTCATATGGAACTAAAAAAGAGCCCATATAGCCAAGACAATCCTAAGCAAAAAGAACAAAGCTGGAGGCATCATGCTACCTGACTTCAAACTATACTACAAGGCTACAAAACAAGGCTATACTACAAACTATACTACAAGGCTACAAAACCAAAACAGCATGGTACTGGTACCAAAACAGATATATAAACTAATGGAACAGAACAGAGACCTCAGAAATAACACTACACATCTACAACCATTTGATTTTTGACAAACCTGACAAAAACAAGCAATGGAGAAACGATTCCCTATTTAATAAATGGTGCTGGGAAAACTGGCTAGCCATATGCAGAAAACAGAAACTGGACCCCTTCCTTACACCCCTTTATAAAAAACTTAACTCAAGATGGATAAAAGACTTAAACATAAGACCTAAAACCATAAAAACTCTAGAAGAAAACCTAGGCGATACCATTCAGGACATAGGCATAGGCAAAGACTTCATGACTAAAACACCAAAAGCAATTGCAACAAAAGCCTAAATTGACAAATTGGATCTAATTAAACTAAAGAGCTTCTGCACAGCAAAAGAAACTATCATCAGGTGGGATGGTAAGGGTGGGAGGGTAAGAGTTGGAGGGGAAAGAGGGATAAAAGACTGCGCACTGGGTACAGGGTACACTGCTTGTGTGATGGGAGCACCAAAACCTCAGAAATCACCACTAAAGAACTCATCCATGTAACCAGACACAACCTGTTCTCCATAAACCTATTGAAATAAAAAATTAAAATTAAAAAAAGTTTGCCTTAGAGTCTATATTGTCTGATATTAGTATAGCCACTTCTGTCTTATTTTGATTACTATTTTCATTGAATATTTTTCCATTCTTTTGCTTTCAACCTGTGCATGTTCTTAGATCTAAAGCGAGTGTCTTATATACAGTGTGTCGTTGAGTCTTGTTTTTTAAATCCATTCTGCTAATCTATGTCTTTCAATTGTGGAATTTAATCTTTTTACATTTAAAGAAAACACAGATAGGAAGGATTTACTTTTGCCATTTAATTTGTTTTCTGTTTGTTTTTTGCTGCTACAACAGAATGCCACAGCCTGAGTAATATATCTTTTAGAAAAACTTATTTCTCACAGTTCTGAAGTCTAGGAATTCTAAGATCAAGGGGCCACATCTGGTGAGGGCATTCTTGCTGTGTCACATTATGATAAAAGGCATAACATGGTGAGAAAGTGGGTGTGTGAGACAGAGGAAATCAAGGCACACTAATTCTTTTTATCAGGGGCCTATTCCTGGAATGACTAATCAACTTTTATGATAATGGTATTAATCTATTTGTGAGGGTAATGCCTTCATGATCTAATCCCCTTTTAGAGGCCTCACCTTCCAATACTGTTACATTGGCAAGTGAATTTCAACATGGGTTTCGAGGAAACATTCAAACCATAGCATTCAGCCCCTGGCCTCCCAAAAACTTATGTTCTTCTCACATACAAAGTACATTCATTCCATCCTAATAGCCTCAAAAGTCTTAACTTGTCCCAGCACCAACTCAAAAAGCTAAAGCCCAGAATCTCATCTAAGTCAGATAAGGATGAAACTCAAGGCATGATCCAACCAGAGGCAAATACTCACTCACCTGTGAGCTTGTGAGATTAACAAATTATATGCTTCTAAAATACAATACTGGGACAGGCATAGGATAGACATTCTCATTCCAAAGGGGAGAAATACAAAGAAAGAAAGAGGTAACTGGTTCCCAATAAGTCCAAAACCCAACAGGGAAATTATTAATTCTTAAAGTTGGAGAATAATCTCCTTTGACTCCATTCTGGGCACACTGGGTTTGGGTTATCAAGACCTCAAACATCCCCTCTAGTATGGCTTTGCTGGGCTCAGTATACCCAGAAGCTTTCATAGATTGGAGTCTCATGCCTGCAGCTCTCTCAGGCTGGTGTTGCAAACTGACAGTGCTACAATTCTGTAGTCTTTGGTTGGCCCATTCCAAAGGCTTTTAAACTGATATGAATTTAACTTCAATAACATACAATAACTCTACTCCTTTATAGTTCTGCCACTTTATGTTATTGATGTCATAAATTATATCTTTATGTATTGTGTACAAATGAACATAAATTTATAATTATTTTATGCATTTTCTTGTAATCTGTATAAAATGAAAAGTGGAGTTACAATCCAAAATTATAATAATATCAGTTTTGATATTTGTCCATGTATTTATCTTTACTAGACATCAGCATATTTCCATAAGGCTTCAAGTAACTCTCTAGCATACTTTTATTTCAACTTGAAGAACTTTTTTTTGAATTTATTGTCTGGCAGGTCTAGTGGTAATAAACTGACTCAGCTTTTATTTATCTGAAAATTTCTTACTTTTTCCCTCACTTTTGAATAACAATTTTATCAGATACAGAATTCTCAGTTGACAGTTTTTTCTTTCCACTCTTTAAATATACTACCCCACTGTCTTCTTGCCTGCAAAGTTTCTGATGAGAAATCCACAGATAATGTTAGAGTATTTTTGTGTGTGTGCCAAGTTACATTTCTCTTGCTGCTTTCAAGAATCTCTCTTTGTCTTTGGCTTTCAACAGTTTGATTATAATGTGTCTTAGTAAGGATTTCTTTGGGTTAATCCACTATGGAGTTTATTGAGCTTCTGGATTGGTAGATCCATGTCCTTGTCTCAGACCTGATCTTCCTCTAGCATCTCAGAGCAACTCCAAGACTTTGCTCTGACTGCTTGCCTGAATCCCCAAACTCTCCAAAACTCCTGACCCTTCATATCCTATTGTATGGCCAACTCACATCAGCCTGCTGACCAAGCCCCATTTACCCTCCTCCTAACTGCCCTCCAAACTTTCTAGCCTCAGACAGCCTTGAAGGTACCATGGAAGGCACTATTATGCATAAAATAGAGGAGTTAGGCATAGAAGCAATATAGTCAGATGCCTTTAATTTACAGAAGAAACAGGACTCAATTAAAACATCAACCCAAATAAAGGTGGAGGAAGACCCTGATTCATACCCTTTCGGTTATCAGGCCAGACACCATGTTGTCAGGTGAGGGAACTATGGAGTATGAATTGGGGGTCAGATATGAATTCTGAGTCATTTCCTTTCATTAGTTCAGTTCCTGCCAGCATAGGGCATAACTTACTGAACTTGGTGAAAGGAGCCCCATAGCCCTGCTCCTATGGCTTTGCCTCCCCTGAGTCACTAGGATGTCAAGGATGTCAATCTCTGAGGGTGAGATGGCTTTCTTCTGAGTCCCTTCCTCCAGCCTTATTCCAGCTTGCCAGCCTCCTGCCTTCCACACCCTCAGTGTGACAGTAGCACAGCCCCCTTTGGGAGTGACAAGCATAGGGATGGGGGATTGCTGCAAGCCACCCCCAAACAGCAGTTCTCGAGCAGTTTCCATGGCTGCAGCTTCAGCAGATCTCTCACTTGCCCTTCCCACTGCAGGCTGCTGGGACACTGACAAGTCAGGCTGGAGAGGAGGGACTGGATGGTGTAGCTCCCTAGCTGTGACCTCTGCCTATTCTCCCCTGCCTGAGAAAGCCTTTGTGTAAAGCACATGAGAGTGATAATATTGACCTTTGGTTCACATAAATTTATTACAAAAGTGCTTCAGGAAGAATAGGAAGTGGTACTACCCAACATGATATTGTGGGATCCATTGTCTCTATATTCCCAGACCAAGAGTGATCCAGGCAGGCACTCACCCTGTCTGCCAAAATTAAAAATGTTGTATGCTATGGCTGAGGACAGATCATTGAATACATTCTTTTTTCTTGTTTTCAACAGTAGCTCAGATCCCCTAGCCAGGGTAGATGTCAGAAACTTCAGGCTTCAAGAGCCACTGTCAGAGGTCACATGCCCAGGGAGGGCAGTGAGCTATGGTCTACAGCTGATGCTCTGCTATGGGAAGGGAAAGAACCTGGCAGTGGGATGGCTGCAGGAGTGGCCCGATAAAGGTCAAATACCACTAAGGCTTAGATTTGGCTTGCATGTTGGAGTGGGCAGGAGATCAAGAACAGTTTCTTCTAGATGGCCTTTGGAGTCAGAGGCTCAGGTTCAGAGCAGACTATCTGGTTTTTCTTGGTGGGTGAGAAATTAGGACATTCACTGAGCTTTACTGTTGAGATTCAGTGAGACTAGACTCTGATGTACAATTCTGGGTTGCCACGGACTGAGGAAATATCTAGAGAATGCATAGAGGTTCCAAGAAGCTCAGGTGAAATGTCTAGAGAGGCTCTCCTAGTGTCTCTTCCCCGTTTCTAGAGTTCCCAACTCTTGGAGATTTGCTGGCAACTCTGAAGTGCCCTCACAGCTGTTCCAAACTTCTAGGAATAGGTAGTCTTCCGTAGGTTGCTGAGGAGTGAGGAGGTTGTGGAAAAAAGGAAGGAGAAAGCCTAGAGGGACTGGTCAGTGTTCTTGGGATATAACCTATTCCGCACCCAAGTCCAAGTCACAAAATTTCCAAAGCTGTAACACATTGTGACAGGAAATTTTATCACGCAGTTGTTTCCTGAGGCCTCAGATGGTGTAAACTCACAGATTACACGCTATTAGATGAGAAGGTCAAGAACTCCTTTACTTACATCACAATGAGTGGAAGGAACCAGGAACCAGGCAAGAGAATGATAGAGAATGTCATGCTCAGAGGAAGGGAAGGGAAAGCAGTGCCTGATATTGCCTTACTGATTATCTACCTTACTGATTTTCTTAACGATTACTGATAATCAGGAAATTCTTTGATTAACTGCTATCAAGATTTCCACTGCTTACCCTCCAAGGGTCTCACATGCTGCTGCCATTGCTGCCTCTGCCTCTTTTTTCCTGCCCTCTTTTACTAGCAGTGCCTTTGCTATCTTATTCAATGAAGTCACTTCCTCACTGAATCCTGGTTGTGGGGTAAAAGAGGTAGAAAACTGGCTAAGAATAGTTCCTTTACCTCTATGGGGAGGCCATTTAAGATTAGAAGTTTCTTATCATTTAGACACTCACTTGTCTGAATTTAAAGCAGGAACTTTGGGGGAGGTTTTCAATGCATCAGATAAGGAAATGACCTAGAAACCATTGCACTGTGTTTCACAAAATAGTATGTATCTGGAAGAACAACCACCCCACCACCCCATTCCCCTGTATATGTAGCAACACATACACAACCACCTCTCTGATTCCTCATTTATTTGGGGGATGTAAAAAAATGGAATCCTCTTGCTATCCCTATTCAAACAGAGAGAATGACATAGAAATCTCCTGTCTAAAATAGTAGTCTTCCCAACACAGAAAGAAAGAAAGAAAGAAAGAAAGAAAGAAAGAAAGAAAGAAAGAAAGAAAGAAAGAAAGGTAGTAGATTCAAAACTTCAGCTCAGACTTTGTGAAGTCAATCATTGAGTATCAAATTACAGAGGTTTTGTTGCTTAAAAGTGTAGGACCCATGGCCTCATTCTTATGCCCCTGAACCTCTGGGCAGGCTTGAAGCAGGAGGATGAATAATAATTAGGACCAAGTAACATTAATTTCATCCTCATGGTTGATGGACTTATATTAGGTTCTAATTTACTCAGCAAAACATTTATCTCTGCAAATTGATGTTGCATTTGGGATAAGCCAGTTTCCAACTGGATACCCCATGATGGAAGAGGCATTGTCTCACCTTGTATTACTGGGAAGCTCTTACAAGGAACAGGAGTCCAAGAGCTGAAACCAATCCTTGCTCCTTGCACATTTTGGAGAGCTAAAGCCCATGCTAGCCTGTCCTCCTGAATAACATGCCCCCCACGTCTGCAGCAATGTTGATCAATTCCTTGCTTTGGAAGTAAAATTCCAGGAGTTACTGAGTACCACTCTCAGACTTCTGGGAAGCGGACAGGCCTTACCTTATTCCTGGGTTCATTCCTCCAACAAGTATATATTGGATGCCTGCCACCTGCTAGGTATTGAGAAGTGGCTTGAGGTACTGAGAACACTACTTACAACAAAAGAGACAAGTGAAAACAATGGTGTTTTGAAGAAAGATTCAGAGACTTGGGGATAGAGGAACAAAGCCAGGACCTGGGTTATATCCACAAGAGAACCAGCTGAGATAGATTTCACTTTCCTTCTCTTTCCATTGGACTGTGGAGTCATATTGAATGCGTAGTTTGCATTTTAGTTCCACCTATGCCAGCTGCTCAGTAAGTCTGACACATTTATACATCCCTGAATGATAGTATTGTTGGAAATAGAGAAGCTGGGCCCGCCTAATTAAATTCCTTACTGAGACCCATGTCATGGCAGCAGCATCATATTTGGGATAAAGCTCCTACAGTTTCTAGCTCTACCACTTATGAGACTTTACGAAAGTGACTTGACCTCCCTATACTTCATAAGGTTGTAGAAGAAAATAAAATGGGATAATGTGCATAAATGGCTTAGGTCAGCACTTGGCATAAGAAAGTGCTCATTATCTATTTATTTATTTATTTATTTATTTTGAGACGGAGTCTCGCTCTTTCACCCAGGCTGGAGTGCAGTGGCGTGATCTCGGCTCACTGCAGGCTCCGCCCCCCGGGGTTCACGCCATTCTCCTGCCTCAGCCTCCCTTGTGGCTGGGACTACAGGCGCCTGCCACCTCGCCCGGCTAATTTTTTGTATTTTTAGTAGAGACGGGGTTTCACCGTGTTAGCCAGGATGGTCTCGATCTCCTGACTTCGTGATCCGCCCGCCTCGGCCTCCCAAAGTGCTGGGATTACAGGCGTGAGCCACCGCGCCCGGCCTCATTATCTATTTAATATTAAAAGTATAATAATAATCAATTTTATTATATCAAGAAGGACAGTCGTTGAGTCCCAGAGAGTGACCTGTTGTAAATGAACCAGGGCTCGTGATAGAAATGAGATGTGCGGTTATAGCATTGAAGTGAATCATGAGCAAAATAAGACTAATCTTTTCCCTCAAATGTGCTTGCAAGAAGAGCGCTTCGAAGGGGGAGTTTTCAGGAAGTGTAGAAACTTAACTTGAAGAAGAGTACTTTGAACTGCTGCTGGACCAAACCCCTGAAACATACAGGCTTGTCCTCCCGTGAGGCAGGGGAGCAGCCAAGCGTAAGAAAGAGCCCGTAGGCCTGGCCTTAGATCCTTCCTGTGGGTTCAAAGCAGCTAATGCCTTGGAGTAGATGGCCAACATTTATCAGCCTGCGAATAGAAACCTAATTTCACAGATAGTATTAGAGAAAACATATTAACTTTCTGACCACGTCAGTAGAAAAAATCTTTGCTTATATGTAGAGGTTAAATAAGTTATTGCAGAGGCAATAACTTGGACCCAGGAAACATGGGAGCCCAGTTTGGGAATTCAGGACCCACTGGAGAAGACGTCCAAGGTTTTTAACAGTGAGACATTATTGTAGAAGCTTACATTTCATGAGATACATGAACAGTGCCTGGCAAATTCTCACTGTTAACATAGTTAATTCAACAAGAAGAAAAGAGAAGAAACACCATGTTGGTTTTGTAACAAAAAGACTCAAACTCTGTAAAATATTTGAAGAGATTTATTCTGAGCCAATTATGAGTGACCATGGCCCATGACACTGTCCTCAGGAGGTCCTCAGAACATGTGTCCAAGGTGCTCGGGGTGGAGCTTGTTTTATACATTTTAGGGAGACATGAGACTTCCATCAAATACATTTAAGAAATACATTAGTTTGTTCCCAAAAGGCAAGACAGCTTGAAGTGGGGGCTTCCAGCTTATAGGTAGATTTAAAAATTTTCTGGTTGACAAGTGGTTACGTTTATCTAGAGACCTGAGATCAATAGAAAGGAAATGTTTGGGTTAAGATAGAGGGTTGTGGAGACCAAGTTTTACTGTGCTGAGGAAGCGCTCAGCAGACTTCAGAGGGAGTAGGTTGTAAAATGTTTCTTGTTGGGCTTAAAAGGGTGCCTGGCTCTTAGATGATTGTTCCCTGGGTCTGCAAAGAAAGAAAAAGTGGGGGAAAGGGGGTTCCCTACAGAAAATGGATTATTCCCACAAGAGACAACCTTGTTGCAGGGTAATTTCAAGATAATGGCAAGAAAATATATTCGGGGTTAAAATATTTTGATTTCCTTCCTTATTTGTTATGTGACGTGCCAGAGTCAGTCTGGAACGCAGGCCACAATATGTAGGGTTAAATAAAATCCCTACTGTGAGACCTCATGGTTTGTAGGGCAGATTCCCCAGGCCCCTTAGCTAGGATTTGAGCAAGATAAAAAAATCAAAGTTCTCAGTTTGCAGGAAAGATAAGGTGGCTCTCAAGTTGGCATTCTGAACCCAAGCTCAGCCTTGTCAGGAGGCGCTGAAGTAGATCTGGCCACGCAGCCAAGGGCCTGCGGGCAGGACCTCAGAGGCTTCTGAGACTGGGAGAAGTTGTAACAGGGAAAGGTTTATTTTATTTTTGATGTGATTTTTCTCTTTTGTGTCCTACAGTAGCCATCCTGATGCTAGTATAACCTAGGTATCTCTCTGTTCAGGAGTGAAACAAGATTTGGTACAGAAAAAAAGCTAAAATAATATAGTAATAAACAGGGTTTGACATTTAAAATCTGATGATGCAACATAATTGCAGCCTCTTAAGTTGGGGAATTATTTTGAGAAGGGGTTTTCCAAACTCCTTTTATCTTTCATCTATTATATCAACAACTGAGCCTGAGGCACACATATCCAAAAACAGTCTCATGATTTAGAGAGGATACCTTCAGCCCATTAGTCAATGAAGGCTCAGTGCCTCTACGTTAGAAAGAGAGAATGGGAAGAGGGGAGATGAGAGAGTAAAGATAGCAGAATGTCAAAATTTCTCAACTGGTTGTGTCTGATAGGTGGAGAGAAAGGTCACTGCACTGACTGAGGAATTTATTCTGATTACAAGAATTGAAGTTTCTATTACACAATGGGGGCAAGAAAGACAATATTTGAAAATCAGAGAATTCACTGGCTCCTTTGCCTAAGAGTCCTGTTCATTAGAAAACTGTAACGATGGCCGGGCGCGGTGGCTCACACCTGTAATCCCAGCACTTTGGGAGGCCGAGACGGGTGGATCACGAAGTCAGGAGATCGAGACCATCCTGGCTAACACGGTGAAATCCCGTCTCTACTAAAAAATACAAAAAAAAAATTAGCCCGGCATGGTGGCGGGCACCTGTAGTCCCAGCTACTCGGGAGGCTGAGGCAGGAGAATGGCGTGAACCCGGAAGACGGAGCTTGCAGTGAGCCGAGATCACGCCACTGCACTCCCGCCTGGGCGAGAGTGAGACTCTGTCTCAAAAAGAAAGAAAGAAAAAAGTAAACTGTAACGATGCAATAAGACAAACGAACAAGCATTCCAATCCTGCAGGGTATGCCCCCACGTTGAGAACCCCACCCAGCTAAGATGCTACAGAAGTAAGAGCATGGGGTGGGAAGAGGGCCACTTTGACTCTCAGGTCAGACATCACAGCCAGTTAAGGAAGTGGAGGCTGCAGCAAACATTTTTATATTGTTTAGTCATTTCATTTGCCTTCCTTGAACTCCATGGCTTTATAGCAAGAGCCCTGATGGTGACTGCTTCGTGGTCTTTTTGGTGACAGAATGATGAATTGCTATCACCTCTCAAGCGTAGGATTGTAATGAGAATTTGTGCATTCTGTCACCCAGATGAAGAAGAATGGATGCTCAGAGGCAAAATGGGTGGGGTGTGCTGGGTGTGCTGGCTTTCCTGCATTTACCCCTTTCACACCCATTCCCTACCTTTCTCCAGCCTGCTCTCTGCCCCACATCAAATATGGATTATATCACTGGGCCCCCAAAGCCTCTGGACTCTGTTTGAGTGACCAGTGGGAAGCTAATGCAGATCAGCAGAAGGAAATAGTGTGAGGTCACAGGCTTTGGTCTCCTGGTTCCCACTGTGGGACGTGGCTTCGGGCTGGCTATGCTCCCAACAAAACGTCGCTGTTCAACACACTTCCTTCCCAGTCCCAGCAACATCCTTTCCACCTCATCCCTTTAGGTTAAGGGTGGTGAAAATCCAACCTCCTCTTGCTCCAGATCCCTCAACTGTCTTTGTGGTTCCCTTATTCCCTGCATAACCCTGT
Organism: Nomascus leucogenys; assembly: GCF_006542625.1. Lineage (NCBI taxonomy): Eukaryota > Metazoa > Chordata > Mammalia > Primates > Hylobatidae > Nomascus > Nomascus leucogenys. The sequence continues at coordinate 9,248,843 of NC_044395.1, read as the reverse complement.
GTGATTAGACCCTTCATAAAAAAAAAACTTGTTGAAATGCTAATTTAATGTGCCATCTGTTTCCTATCTGGACCCAAATAATACCAACATGTTTCTTGAGACTTTGGCTAAAACCTTGAGAGAGTCAGGTGATATAGAAGAAGATGTGCTGCCCAGGGTGGATGCCACAAAGCACTGAAGCAGGTGTTTTCAGGAGTTACAGGACTAATGCATAATGAGGGAGATTTGACCCGTGGGCTAGACTGTTAAACTGAAAAAATGATGAGTATCTTAAGTTTGGTTACCTAGAAGCAGAATCTGAGATACGAATTCTAGTGCAAGTGATTCATTGAAAAAGTGCTTTCAGGAATAACCTGTAAAGGAGTAAAGAAAGCAGAAGAGAGCAAGGGGAGAAACAAGGCACAAGCATGGTTTCAGCTTAAGCATCAGGCTTAAGAGCATGCCGGAGGATAATTGACAGCACAGGCTCATCCCATCTCTAGGCAAAGGAACAACCTCATGTGTCCCTGTATCAAGTCATTTTTTTGTGTGTCACCCACAACAAGAGGCATTTCTAGGTGAGGTGGCTCCCCTGATCCAAAAGCAATTCTCAAGAGAAGGGTGTCACTGGTAGCTATTAGTAGCTAATATTTATAGCACTGCCAAGTAAAGAGGACCTGGACAGGGCTCCAATTGCATCTATTAGAATCTATACCTTATTCACTTATTTCTGTCGATCACATGTATTAAGCACTACTCTTGGAGGGGCATACAACTTGTTCCTAAGAAAACCAGGTTTTATTTATTATTTCTGTAGAGTTCTAGGGGCCAGGATTCTATGGCTACCATCCAGTCTTGCTACCCATTACAGGAATTTTGCCCACCTCAAACCTGCTGATTAAGTGCTGACACCTGGCTCTTCCTAGCTTGTGATCCTATCTTCCCCATTCTTAGGGAGCCCAATTCTGTGGCAGCACCTCTTTCCATCAGCTCCAGCCTACAGAGGAAAGTCACTAGTGATCTTCTCAATTGTGCTGACAAATCCTTCACCTGCAGATTTTTACCTCCTTGATACAGGCCAGCAAGTAATGCTTCCAAACTTATATAAGTGATCTACTCTAACATGTTGAATTCTCTGAGCCTTTTGTTCCCCTCTTCCGCAATCTGACAAGGCAGTTTTTGCATTTCTACTTTATTTAATGTGGGCTGACACTTTTTCCAATGCTTCAAGAGCTGTCCATCAGTGGATCAGGAACAATCAGTCTCCAGTGCACTTATCATGGGAAAGTGCCACATAAAAAATTCTCCCTTATTTGGTTTCATATTCCATCCTTATCAATCCAGCACCCTCAGGATTTACTTCCAGGTATGTTCTCCCAGTGGTAGCCAGAATATGTTAGCTAGGCTCTTCAGCTCCTTCAATGTCAAATCCCTCTCCTCGCTTAAAAAGAGCAGCACTTCCCCAGTTGGTCTATGATGAGCTTTGACCCAATTCATTGCTCTGGTTGCCAGCAGAGAAAGTACGGGCAGATCCTGGGAAAGTCAAGCATTATCCTGAAAGACATTTTTGTGGTCTTTCTATGCTGTTCTAGCGAGAAGACTGCTATCTTCCTGCGTGGTCACTGGGACAAAAGAAGAATTTCAGGGCTTAAGGAGTTAAGTATACCAATCCAGATATCCCCATTATCCCAAGTCTCAGAGTCACACTCCTTCCTTATGAGGGCCCTGACTTTGGCTCAGGAGACTTGTCTTGGCTAAGGATTTCATTCTCTCTAAAGTTCTCCAACCCTTACCATTGAATGCCTTGCCTCATTATCAGCTGCAAGAAATGAAGGTATTTCTAAATGCTGCCAAGAAAGTCCTCTGACTCACACTTTGCTCTAAATTTTTGAATTAATAAATACGAGCCTGCCATTTTCTGTCTTTGGTGCTCCAATCATGCTTAGCAACAACCATCCAATGCCACAATCCTTATCATCACTATCATCTCTGTATTTCTCAGGAGTCAGAGATACCCACGAGCAAATTCATCTTCTTCCATCTCTTCTAAGTCCAAGTTCACCACAATTGAAAGTTTTAACAATCACACTGCTACCACATATCAGCAACGGTCAGTACTCCACCTACCACCATAGGGTACTCATTGACATTTAGCCAGTTGAACAATCCAATGCAATATTCCTTATTATGGCCTGCTTTTTGTGACCACTCCTGTTACCAATTGTCTTTGGCCAGGTTCCACAGAAGCAGAACTTGGGAAGAGGATTCTGGTGCAAATAATGCAGTGAGGAAGTGCTCTCAGGAGAAAACTATAAGGGAATGAGGCAAACGGTACAATGGGGTGATGCTTGAAGAAGATGTGATTCAGGTGAAGTCAGGCTTTGTCCAAAAGATAACTCTGGAACATAAATGACACTATACCCAGCCCCAACTTGTGCAAGTTAACCTCCCCTTTATTCACACATATCAGTCAACCACTGGCTGTGGGGCACCCTTGGGGAGAGGGCAAACCTTCCAGTCATTTCAGGTGAGAAGCTCCTCCTGTCTGAGAGCAATGCTCAGAAGAGTGTGGCCATGAGTTGTTAGCGGGAAAGAAGCAGAGTTTCTCAAGGGCTGGGCTGTCAGTAGCTGACTGCTTAGCCATAATTCAATAGGGATTTAATAACATGGAGAACAATGAGATAGTACGTTTTTATGTAACTTTGTAAGAAGTAAGAACAAATTCATAATGTGTTAAAGTTATAACAATGGCTGCTAGATAAAGCAGAGGATGGCTACACACAGAAGGAAAGGAGACAGCTAGGCTCGACCATCCTTGCTTGTGTCTTCCAAGCCTCCTTCCAAAGGGATCTGTGGGGGCCACAGCCCCTGTGTAGACCTGTCCTCCACGACACAACCACAAGGCCTTTCGCACTACAGCAGGCACCTGAGGCAAGTGCGGACAAATGTGTAGACTAGCAATAGATCTACGAAAGTAACATCAAATAATGAGCTGGGACAATCAGATCATTTCTCCCATTTTTTTCAATTATTTATTTATGCATTCATCTTGTATTCATGGTAATTTATTTTAAACTTTGGGCTTATTTATTTTGTCATTCAAATTGATCCAGTTTGGGCCATGGGGAGATCTCTCAGTTTGTTCCTATTTACCTCTGATATACTCCCTCAGATTTACAGGCTCATCTTCTCTTCATTTAATTTCCTGCCCCAGTCCTACGATCAGCCATTTCTCCAAGGACTTCTGATTTCTTTTTTTTTTTTGAGAATGGTGTTAGAAACCACAGTCTGGGTGCTAGGGGTACTCATTACTATTGTTGTTACTGTTATTTGACAGAGCAAGGAAATATACGTATCAATAATAACTCATAAATATACATATTTATAAATATTTCTTTCTTTTATATACATATTTACAAATAATCTGTATTTATATTTAACTAAATATGAATTCATACTGATGTCTAATTCATTACCTCATTGATCATTCTAGCACCTTTCTCTTGCTTATCTGTAACTTCTAACTCCAACAGTGAGAAACCTGGATTCCCCCAGCCCCCATTCATTTGCTTAGGAGTTCAATTACAGTGTACCTGTATAGCAGTATCAGAATTATTAACCTATAACCTTGGGGAAAACAACTTTATCAACTAGAGTGCTGAACTTGTGTACATTTTCTTTTGCCTTTAAGCTTACAGGCTACACTCATTTACAAAGTTACTCAGATCAGAAACTTTTCCCCCAACTCAACTCAGAGAGATTGTTTCACACATTTGTAACAGTTAGATCATTTTTGTCACATTCTGCATTCCTTCCTGGAATTCTCTGACTTCCTAAATGTTTTTTTTTAATTTTCATACATTGTTTCATTCTTTGTGCAGTAAAGTTCTATGGGGTTTGACAAGTGCATAGTGTCATGTATTTACTGGTATAATATCATACAGAATAGATTCATCACCCTAAAAAATCTTTTAAACTTTACCTATTCAATCCCTTTTTTCCTCTTAATCCACTGGCAGTCATTGATATTTTCACCAACCCTGTACTTTGGTCTTTTACAAAATTGGAATCAGAGTACACATGTTCCCAGACTTACAATGATTTGACTTACAATTTTTTTAAACTTTAAGATGTGTGAAAGCAATAAGCATTCAGTAGAAGCCATACTTTAGTACCCATACAAGCATTCTGTTTTTTACTTTCAGTACAGTAGTCAATAAATTACATAAAATACTCAATTACACGAGATACTCAAAGCCAATTATAAAATTGGCTTTGTGTCAGATGCTTTTGCCCAACTATAGGCTAATGTAAATGTCCTGAGCACATTTAAGGTAGGCTAGGTTAAGCTATGATGTTTGGTAGGTTAAGTGTTTTAAATGCATTTTCAGTTCACAATATTTTCAACTTACAATTGTTATAACAGGATATAACCCCATCATAAGTTGAGGAGCATCTGTATGTAGCCTTTTCAGACTGGCTTTGTTAACTTAGCAATATTCATTTAAAAATGTATCCATATCCTTTCATAGCTTGATAGATCATTTCTTTTCATCATTGAGTAGCATCCCACTGTTTGGATGTACCATAGATTACATATCCATTCACTTATTGATGGGCATCTTTATTGCTTCTACTCTCAGGCAATTATGAATAAATATGATTTTAACATTTGTGTGCAGATTTCTGTGGGGGCATAACTGTTCAAATTGGTTGAGTAAATATCTAAAGGCATGATTACTGAATGACATAGCAAGAGTATAATCACCTCTCTGAGAAACTACCAACTGTCTTCCAAAACAGCATTACCATTTTGCATTCCTGCCAGCAATAAATGAGATTTCCTATTGCTCTATATCCTTGACAAAAATTGCTACTGTCAGGGTTTTTTTTTATTTTTTTGATTTTGACCATTTAAAATGTATAGTTGCATAATATTGTTGTTTTAATTTGCAATTCCCTAGTGAGATATGATGTTAAGTATATTTTCATATGCTCATTTACTATCTGTATATCTTTTTCTATTCAGATTTTTTAGCCAATTTTTCTGGCCTTTTTTTATTTTTATTTTTTTTTATTTTACTTTAAGTTCTGGGACACATGAAAGTGCAGCGTGCAGGTTTGTTACATAGATATACATGTCCCATGGTGGTTTGCTGCACCCATCAACCTGTCATCTAGGTTTTAAGCCCCACATGCATTAAGTATTTTTCCCCTTGCCCCCTACCCCCTGACAGGCCCTGGTGTGTGATGTTCCCCTCCCTGTGTCCATGTGTTCTCACTGTTCAGCTTCCACTTATGAGTGAGAACATGCAGTGTTTGATTTTCTGTCCCTGTGTTAGTTTGCTGAGAATGATAGTTTCCAGCTTCATCCATGTCCCTGCAAAGGACATAAACTCATTCTTTTTTATGGTTGCATAGTATTCCATGGTGTATATATGCCCCATTTTCTTTATCCAGTCTATCACTGGTAAGTATTTGGGTTGGTTCCAAGTCTTTGCTATTATAAATAGCGCTGCAATAAACATACATATCCATGTGTCTTTATAGTGGAATGATTTATAATCCTTTGGGTATATGCCCAGTAATGGGATGGCTGGGTCAAATAGTATTTCTGGTACTAGATCCTTGAGGAATCGCCACACTGTCTTCCACAATGGATGAACTGATTTACACCCCCACCAACAGTGTAAAAGTGTTCCTATTTCTCCACAGCCTCTACAGCATCTGTTGTTTCCTGACTTTTTAATGATCATCATTTTAACTGTCGTGAGATGGTATCTCATTGTGGTTTTGATTTGCATTTCTTTCTCTAATGTCTGGCCTTCTTTTAGAAGCTAAGACTTCTGGTATGATGTTCAATAAAACTGGTAGGAGAGGACATCCTTGCCCTGTTCTTGATCTTAGGAGGAAAGCGTCCAGTTTTCATTGTTAAGTACAATGTTAGCTGTGGGTATTTTTATAGTTGCTCTTTATCAAGTAGAGGAAGTTCTGTATTTCTACGTTTCTCAGGGCTTTTATCATGAAGGGATGTTGAATGTTTTTAGTGCCTTTTCTGCATCATTTGATATGATCATGATTTTTTTCTTTAGTTTCATGTTGTGGTGGATTACATTAGTCAATTTTTAAATGTTGAACCAGTCTTGCATACCAGAAATTAATCCCACTTGGTCATGGTGCATAATTTTTAATACAATTTTGTATTTAATTTGCTATTTTTTTGAGAATTTTCTCATGTCAGTTCATGAGAGCTATTGGTCTATACTTTTCAGTTTTTGATGTTTTTATATGGTTTTAGTATTAGGGTAATTTTAGGCTCTTAGAACGATTTAGGAAGTGTTACCTCTGCTTCTGGTTTCTGAAAAGAATGAGGAGAATCGGTATCATTTCTTCCTTAAATATTTGGTAGAATTCACTCATAAAACAACCTCAGCATAATGCTCTCTTTTTTGTAAGGTTATTAATCATTGATTCAATTACTTTGATAGATTTTGGCCTATTAATGTTATCTATTTTTCCTTACATGAATTTGGTAGTTTGTGTCTTTCAAGAAATTGTCCATTTCATCTACGTTATTAAATTAGTGAGCATAGAGTTATTTGTAGCATTACTTCATTACTCCTTTAGTGAACACAGAATAAGGAATGAGGGCCTCTTTAAATTTATCATATTGATAATTCATGTTTCTTCTCTTCTTTTCGTGGTTATCCTGGGTAGAGGTTTATCAGTTATTTTTATTTTTTCAAAGAGCAAGCTTTTGATTTGTTTGATCTCTATTTTCCTGTTTTCAATCCATTTCATTGATTTCTTCTCTAACTTTGTGGTTTTCTTCTTCTGCTTGTTTTAGGCTTTAAATGTTCTTTTTTTTTCTGGTTTCGTAAAGTGGAAGTTTATGTTATTAATTTTTAGATCTTTCTTCTTTTGCAAAGTATGCACCTAATGCTATTAATATCTCCCTAAGCACTTTTTTCTTGCATCTCAAAAATTTTGGTAAGTTGACTTTTCATTTTCATTTAGTACAAAATCCTTTAAAATTTTTCTTTAGGCTTCTTCCTTGATCCATATTTTACTGAGAAGTGTTTTTTTTTTTAATTTATAATATTTGAGGATTTTCCAGTTATCTTTCTGTTATTGATTTCTAGTTTAATTCCACTGTGATCTGAGAACAACATACTTCATATGATTTATATCTCATAAGTCTGTTAAGTTAGGTTTCACAGCCCAGAATGTGCTTCATCTTGGTGAATGTACTATGCAAGCGTGAGAAGAATGTGCATTCTGCTATTGTTAGACAGAGTATTTATAAATACCAATTAGGTCAAGTTAATTGATTACCACTTATTGTTTTTGATAAATGTCCTGAAGATAGAAATTTTCCCACTGAGAAAGCTCTGAATCAGGTCAAAAAAGGACAATCTCTGTGAATGGGGCTTTTTTAGAGTGCATCCAGATAGGTTTAATAATGATACTTCTCTGGGAATGGGGACTTTTTTGGTTAGTTCCAAGCTCATTCTTCACCCTTTGGCATCTGCTACCCTGATAATTTTTACAGCTACCATGATTACAAGGTTGCTGGCTTTTAATACTATCACACAGCTGGTTAAAGGGGGATGAGAAGAGGGAAAGTTGAAATGCCACAAAGTTCACTGTTCTTACATTACTTTAAAAGGCCAAAATTCGGCCTTTTTAAAATAAACACTCCTCAGAATGTTCCAAGATTATGATTAATTTCCAGAATTTGAAAAAAGTTGATTTTGTCCATTTTTGCCAATGTTCTCATTGCTTTTGTGGAGAAGCAGAATTTTGGACATCCTTGCTCTGCCATTCTGGAACTGCTTCTCAAGATAGTCTTTTGAAAGGAGGAAAAGAGAAGAAAATTGTTTGCAAATTCAGTTAACTTTATAGCTGAGATATTCAATATAAGGGCATAGTTTTAAATAACAGATCTGTCAAAAAATTAAATAGGTTGCATTGGCAGGTAATTAAACTAGATTATCTTCCGGTTATCATATAATCTTAAGTTCCAACGAGTTCTAATTCTTGGTTACATTTTGTTCAGGTGTTCAATAAAAATTTTTTGAAAGAACGTTTATTAATATCTAGAGAATAACAGTTTGTTTTCCTCGTATCTTTCTCTTAACCTTTCTCTAAATTCCAATCCCATAACTCTGAATAACATTCCTAGAGATAGGTTAAAAAATCTGGGTTACTTAATGCATGGAGATGAAAATGGCTTGTAAATTCTGCAACAATGAAATTATTGTTTTTAAAATCATATATTTACAAATAATAAAATTTTACTTTTGCCTATCTCTACCTTGTTTAATGTCCAAACCACTGACTAGGGTTTGACAAGGATAGTCTACCATAAAATTCAAGAGCATTTATTGTACAAGATGTGTGTTACTTTGTCATTTGTTGTTCCAAAATTTCAAAAGAAATACAATTTGTGTACAACTTGTAGGTTTTTGAGTCCTGTGGAATAACACTTTGTGCATTGCTATATTCTCACAAGTTATAACTCATTATTCTATTCCCACTTCATGAAATACTTACTGGTCAAGTCAAAGGAAACTATGTAATATAGCTACTGATATGTTTACTGTCATTGCTTTTCATCAATACCAAATATTACTATAATCACAACAGTTTGTCAAGAACATGTCACACATTATTTGCGTGGAAACTTAAAGTAGTTCCCTCTTAGAAGAACCAAATTCATGCTTCTAAAAAGATCTGTCTGAGAAGGAATATCTAATTTTCTTGTCTGTGGGTGATAATATAGTGCAATTGTTAAAAGTAGAGACTCTAATGTCAGACAGCTATTAAATGAATCCTGGTGTTACCACGCAAATTAAGTTTTGACCTTACAAAACTTTAATCTCTACTTATGGAGACTCGATTTCTGCATCTGGGAAATAGAGATGATAATATCACCAGCAAAAGCATTTTAGAAAGGTTAAATTGCTTGGCACATAGAAAGTGCTCAAAATATTTTCAATGGTTCATAAAGCAATGAAATTCATACTGAAGTTCACGTGAAGTGGCTTTTTACATACATATGGAATGAAAAACAGAACTGAAGGAAAATTTTGGTAGCTCAAGAGTTTGTATTAATGACTGCTCTTCCATCAGGATCTTTGTTATGTATGAGACATGAGTAATGATTTTATTATCTGCTTGTCACCTAAGCCTAGCAAATTGCCAACAATAACATAACTTAAAAGAAAGTTAAGCATATCTACTTTGATAAATCTGATTTATTAATACAATATTATGTTATTTAAATGAGTTAGTTTTTAAGTTATTTAAAGATAATTTTATGCCTATGTTTAAAAATTAAGAAAAATATAAATTACCTATAACATTACTGCTACAGGAGACCTTTGGTCAAATGGTTCTCTTATGTATTTTCCAACTCTCTGTTGAGATTTACTCTCTATCCATTCATGGCTATCTTTTTTTTCAGTCCCTGAGAATATTTATAGAAGCTGTTTTAAATTCCTTGTATATCAATTCCAACATGTGTATTACTGCAAGGGCTTTTTATATTGAATCTCTGAGACTTTTTCCACAGTTTTATTTCTATGAGGAAAAAATATATGTGCCAGAAAACAGCATCATGCCAATTTTCAAAACTAGGTAGTACATCCAAAACCCAGAATTTTCCACTGGTAAAACTGCAATTATTTTAAAAGTTCATAGATTGAGAGAGAAAGAGAAGTGAAGTGATGATAGATGAGAGATAAACAATAGGTTTTAAACAAAAATAGAATTTCAAAATTTTCTCTTTTTCACTGAATATATTTTAGGATGCTTTCATGTCAATAAATTCACAATGACATTATCATCACTTCCTATGGATGCATTTCAGCATATGGATGTATCTTGTTTGATTTAGGTAATTTTGGTTATTTCTACCTTTTCACTTTTATTACCAACACTGCTGTGAAACTTCTTCACAAGTTGTTTTTTTTTTTTAACTTTGCCTCATTCTTTCCCCAAAATTAAGTTTGTAGTAAGAATTTTGGATCTGAATATACGCCAATTCTTACAAATACTGCTATTTTTTTATTTGCTTTCAGAAAACCACTTATATTCGTATCAACAGTGTACAACGTTTTCATCTTTGGCAATATAATCAGAAGTTAAATTTCTTTTGTTTACTTAACTTGCATTTCCAAAATTAAAAATAAGATTGGATATTTTCATATCCAATCTTGAATTGGATTACCTGTTAATGTCTGTTTATTTTTTAATTGGAGAGTTGATCTTGTTTTAATTTATATGAATGTGCTATTGGTATACTAAGGAGGTCAACCATTTATCTGCTTTATTTATTAAAAATATTTTTTCCATGAAGTCATTTATCTTCTTTTTTTTTTTTTTTGATGGTTTTGACTCACTAAGTTTTTATTTTTGTATGCAGTCAAATCTGTTGATCTTGTCCTGGTTTGTGATTGCTGTCATAGTTAGAAAACCTTCTTCACCATTAAATTACATAAATATTTATAAATATTGCTAATATAAGAGTGGGCACAGAATGAGAGAGAGCTTTGGAATTATACAGATATTGGATCAGATTCCAGCTCTGCCATTAACTAGCTGTAACATATTATATTTTCCAGAGATGGCTGCAACAATAGCTCCCATACCACAAGTTCTTCTACAATTTTACTACTCTCTAATCAAAAGATTAGATTAGAATCTGGCCAGGCTTGTAACTCACTTGTAATCAATAGAACATAGCAGAAGTGATGAAGCATGACTTCCAAGGTTAGGGCCTAAAATGAGATGCAACTCCTATCTTGTCAGCTATACATTTACCTTTAGAGCCTTAAGCTACCATGTAAGAAGTCTGGGACCCCCATGCGGTGAAGGGGCCTGGGCTGCATGCAGAGTCTCCATGTAGGTGTTCTGACAAGAGCCCCAGGTGACAAGAGTCTCCATGCTGGTGTTCTGATAAGTGCCCCTGGTGACAAGAGTCTCCATGTTGCTGTTCTGATAAGTACCCTAGGTGACAAGAGTCTCCATGTAGGTGTTCTGACAAGAGCCCCAGGTGACAACAGTCTCCGTGTTGCTGTTCTGATAAGTTCCCTAGGTGACAAGAGTCTCCATGTAGGTGTTCTGACAAGAGCCCCAGGTGACATCACAACTTATACCACCATCAACTCCAAAGACATGTGAGTGGAGACACCTCCAAATGATTTCAGTTTCTAGCTCTTTCATCACTTTTAGTCTTGGAGTCTTTCCAGTTGAGGCCTTAGACATCACAGCACACAGACAAACCCACTGTATACTTTCTTAATTCTTGACCCATGGTACTAGTGAACGCAATAATTTGTTATGCAGCAGTAGTAACCAGAAAGCTTAATTGTGTGTCATTTGACAAGTTACTTAACCAGTCTGTTCTTCAAGTTTCTCATCTACTGAACTGTCTTGAAATAATAGCTACTTTATAGGAAGTTGTTAAGGTTACATGAGATCATATATTAAAAATGCTTGGCATATGCCTAGCACATAACGACAAGTTCAAATAATGATAGCCACAATGTTATTAAAAAGCAAGCTTTTCTTTGTTTATTACGTTTATATTTGTAATACATGTGAAATTTATTTTGGTTTAATGGGTAAGTTTGTGTGAGTTATTTACCAGTCAATTACAAAGTAACAGATTGTTAGCCAAAGTATTGTCCTTTAAAAAGATATTTGAAGAAAAAATTCTCTGTAAAATTATGTATATATATATGAAAGAAGAGCATGTGCATATCAGAGGATAAATTCTTGTTGTTTTATCACGTGGGTAAAGAAATTTTCACCTAGCTTTTGCTATGTTCATTTGCTCAGGTTGGAAAATGGAACTGGGAAGAATATCCCAAGATAGGGTAAGGCAAAAGAAAATATTCTCCAAGGTTAGAGAAATTTTATCTAGTCTGTAAGGAAGGCTAAGAAGAAAGATTATCCTGACTCAGGAAGAGTTAGTTTAGACACTACACACACTATCACTTGGAAGTGCCAAAATGTAACTTTGTTTTCTAGCCTGACCTCATCTTGTTTTAGAGCTCTGTTCACAGTGAGACAAAACACTTGGGTCTTGTCAGCTTAAAACTTAGAGAACAAGGGAATGAAGGGAAGTTAGGGGGGAAATACTAACAAAAACATGGTCTCAGCTGAAGACTAGCTTTAGCTGGATCCCATGGAAAAGCTCTGGAGTACAAATTGCACCACAGACTTAGTTCTACCTTAATACAAGGGACCAGTCATTCATTAGCTGAGGCCCGTATGCAGGTTGGGAGTTTAGCATCTGGGCTAGGCTGCTTCTATTAATATTTAGTAGAGAGCAAATCTCCAAAGAAGTAAATAACTGTGAGTTGTCATAAGCCAACACTTGATGCAGCTGGGTGCACTTATCAGCAAAGGGGATTTTGGAAGCCACCAAATTCAAATCCAAATCATCCACTACATAAAGACAAATTCAATGCTATAATGCTGAGAATGCCAGTGTGTGCTCTTGAAACATAAAGATTTTATAATTAAAACTCTCTGCATGCTCAACAAAACCAAACTTCGGCTTTGTTAAACATCGATTCAAACATATTTTTAAAGTCTATTTTGAAAACCAAAGCTAAACAATATTTTCTTTTCTTTTTCTAGGCTGACTTCTACCATCCCCATGATTCAATGGGGAGAGAGCTCTTACACAACTAGATCCCATAACTCAAACTTAAAATATTCATATTATGTTGGCTTTTCTAGTTTGCTTGTCTACCTTGAAAGAACTGTCTTCATGTATTTTTCATCCTGACTCTGCAAAATCCAAATTGAGAATTCCTCAGAAAGGATTATATTCTCAGACATAGACAAAGATAGGGTATACCAGACTACTCAAATAGAAGGTTGGTTGGTTCATTGTAAGAATTTTATGTGGCATAATATAAGAGAAAGAAGCTCAGGACCAAGAACTGCAGTCAGCCTCATAAGGACAGAAACACCACGGTTAGTGTGTATCCAAGGAAAACGTGCCACCTTGGCCACAGGTGTGCTCCAACATCAATGCTACTCAGTTTCTCTTCCTATCTGTTTCTCTGTGTCTTCCTGCTTCTCTTCCCACCACCATTACCCCGTATATGCTACCTTTCTCACACTTTCTGCATACTCATAACTTCCTCTTACACAGGTCATTCTGTTACTTGAACACTACCTCATGGTATCTATTTACATCCTATTATCTTCAACTACCATGCCACCTGCCACATTATCAGCATTTTGTTTTCTCAGTCCCATGAGAAGAACCTGACTAGCCATCCTTTAAAAAACACTCTGTTCCCAATCCAATCACCTAGTTCAGCCATGTGCCCAAGGCTGCCTGGCCAGCCAGGGCAATGATAATTCAAGCCAATTCCACCCACAGCAAGTTATTTCTCAGATCTTAGTTTTTACCAATTGAAATGCCCCCTGAAATTTTCTTTGATGCTCATCCCTATGTCTGTTCAGTTCTTTTTCTGCCCTGAGGTTCCCCCAAGAGCTCTATCAGAGAAAGACTTGGCCCATGCTGCCAACACACTGGGAAGCTGGGGTTAGCCCTCTCCAGAACCCATGGGCAGAAAAGGACAGTGCCAGAAAGTGTCAGGGCTAATCCAAAGAGAATTCCAACGGAGAGGAGTGTGTGTATAGATGAGGATAGAGGATAGTCACAGAATTCTCAGTACAAATTGGAGATTATTATGGCCCGAGTGTTCACATTTTCATACAGGAGATAATAAATGACCAAGTCTGAGCTTATTCATGGCAGTATCATGTAAGGAGAGCAAAACCCCTCCCACCTGTGAGCGACAGGGATGTGCAAAGAGTGAGTCTAGTGCTCCATCATCAATAGGCTCTGCTGTCCGCACTGCGTCTCCTTATGCCTGCTTGTGTTTTCACTATGAGCTGGCTTCCTCACTCTCTACCATTGCATAGAAGAGGAGAGCAAAATTCAGGTTCAGGGAAGAGAAAAAGAGGGTAGTGGTTGAAAAAGAACCCAAAATCCAGGAGAGACATAGAACTAAACTCCCTCAGGGAGGTTGCAGTAGTTACTATGATCACAACAGATGAGCTCTACCCTCTTCGTGAACCCCAAGAAGTTGATGTCCTCACAGTTGGTCATACACGACAGTTTTGAATAATGATACATGCTCTGCCCTGAGGAGGTAAAAGAGAGGAAATATGATCATAATGACCTCATTTCCTTTTACTGCGTTCCTAGGAGTAATCTGTTTCTGTGTCCTCACTAACCTTTCTCTAGGCCCAAATGAGTTCCAAAGCTGAGTCTGTTAGTTGCTGACCCAGAGAGTAGATTTTATTCCCTGCCAGGTAAGGGACATCAGCCTCTTTTTCACCCAATATGGTCTTAGGGAAAAGTTTGTCTTTGCCATCCCCTCATGACCACCCCATACTCACCCATCCCATTCACCCACTCACTCTGAGGGCAAAAGAACACCACTGTTTCTCAGGGATCATGGTAGTGATTTTCCAGTCACTCTATACTCCACATTACCTTTCTTTGTAAGGATGTAAATGTTCTCAACTGCACAGGACTGTTTATGCTTCAGGGAGCAGGATGTCATGACACCATAGCATAACCCGAGATGATATTTTTTACATTTATAACACATTATTTCAGTCGCTGCCAGATACAAAAAGAGGTGCTTAGAGGATGCAGTCTTGAGAATATTCTCTGGGGCTGGGGGCTCCACTACAGGACCTTACTCTTGCCTAGTGGTTCCTAACATTTTTTGGACCATGGACTCTTGGTAATCTTGAGAAAGATAGGGATAATCATGCTGCAGTCCTCCCCATGTACACATTAATAAATTTGTACACATTTTCTCCAATTAAAAAATCTTGTGAAAGATCACCTGTACAAACATAAATCAAACACTGTATATGATTTCAGGAGGTCAGGGTTCCCATGAAATTTATCCATGGACCTCCAGTAATGAACCGCTTATCTAGCCTGATGATTTTGCCGAGTAATGGGTAAAAGAAAGTAAAGCAGACCTTAGCCTCCTTACTCTAAGAAATGGACAAAACAGGTCTGGAAGGAGGTGAAACCCCTACGATTCTATAATAAGAATGGATTGCAGGGCTCTCTGAAGATGAAGGGAAGGTTTGCTCCTAAACATGTCACAAATCGCCTTCAGAGAAGGCGTGGACTTCAGAGAAGCCATGATTGTACCTTTTATAGGGTCATGAAGTTCACCTGTGAAAAGAAGAAAAACCTTCCATGTTACAATCTCACATACATCTGCCACTGCCCCAAGAGCCAATTTTGAAAACTTTCTCTTCCCCCAGCATCTGTCCATCTCTTAAGCAACCACCAATTTCCCCTCTGTCTCCAGGACTTACCCCAATATGGGCAGAGCAGAAAGACTGTGCCTAGCAGAAAGAGAACAAGCATCCTGGAGCTTCTGTCGGGTGCAGCTTCCTGTGGAAGGAGCAAGTTGTTCTCTCGTGATCTGTCCTTGGGCTAGTCATCTAAATTATATAATCATAAAATTTCAGGGACAGACAGTATGACAATATTCCCAGGGCCAAACCACCATATCTGATTGCTGCACAGCATTCTAAAGAGGGTACTCACTTTGATTTTGTGCAAATCCTCTAATAAAAATGAAATGGTAATATTCCTGATTCACCAGACCTGCTCCTATTTCAATATTGCAGAGTTTTAAAAAGTATTTTCAACTTTCATTCTAGATTCAGGGGGTACATGTGCAGGGTTGTTACAGGGGTATATGGCTTGATGCTGAGGTTTGGGGTATGAATGATCCCGTCACCCAGGTAGTGAACATAGCACACAACAGTTATTCAGTCCTGCCCAGTCTCTCCTCACAATGTTGCAGGATTTAATACATCTGGGAGGTATTCTTTACATTTTCTTGTGTTTCATCCTCACTGAGCAATCTAACAGCAAGTCTTATCCATTCTACCTACTAACTTCTCACATGGGTTTATTATTCTCTGTCGCCACTGCCACTACCGTAATCCAGTCTATTATCATGTCTTGCCTGGACCAAGCAATGGCCTTATTTCTGGCCTCCATGCTTCTCCCCTGCCCCTTCATAATCATTTCTTCATAAAGCAGTCAGAGAACAAGTCACAGATGCCACATCCCTGCTGAAAACACTCTGACAACTTTTTATTACCTTTGAAAGAAAATCCAGAGTTTTTATCATAGCCGGCAACGGCTTCATCATTATGAGCAATGGCCTCCTCTCCAATCTCCTTTCTCTCCACATTTCCCTTGCTCACTCAGATCTTTGCTCAAATGTCACTCCCTCAGACAGAGCAGCATTTTCTGCTTAATCTCTAGAAAATGACAGCCTTCATTTCCTACCCTTTTCCCTGTTTTATGTTTCATAGCAATTCTAATAAGCTGATCTTACATTCCAATTGGCTCACTTTTTTACTCCTCCACTAGAACAAAGCAAGGGGTTTCTTTGATTTATCATGGCACACTTGGCATCTAGAGGCTGGGAACAAAGGAAATGCCCAACAAATATTTGTGGGAGGAATTAATAATGTTCTTCCCATATCCCGCCTTGCATCCCTCCAGTCCATTCTCCGCAGAGCATCCAGCTTTATCAGATTGGTTTTTTGAACTATAATAAAGATGAGAAATGAGACCTTCTACATTCCAGCAAGGGTCCCAAGATAGTAGGTGGCAAGTGTTTCACATTTCAAAGTGATATGCTATGCTGCTTAGGCAGATTTACAAAGAAAATCAATGAAACCGTGTTTAATATCCTGGACTTGCTGCCCACCTGGAGGGTATAAATAAACAGTGAAGTGCCAGAAAATAAAATGGAAGGAGTTTCTATAGTCTAGGGTGAGGGTTACTTTTCTATATATGGCTCAAAACACAGAACCATAAAAAAGATATGTTTACCTATATTTTTAAAAAATCTTCCACATAGATGGAAAACCAGTCATTAATCCATAAGCAAAGACCAAATAACAAATAAACCATTAAAAATACTTGCAACTCATATCTCAGACTAAGGGCTAATCTCCCCATTATACAAAGATATTCCAGAAATTGATTTTTAAAAGATTAACAATTCAAAGGGGAGGGACGCAGCCAATAATAATGTCATAGTTCACAGAAAAAAGAAACAGAAATTCTTCTTAAACACATGAAATATGGTGAACCTTGCTCCTAATTTTAGGATATTAGTTTTACTTAACAGATTGGCAATAATCAGAATTTGGTAACACAACTGTGTTGGCAAGATTGGAGTAAAACAAGCACTGTCATACCTTGCTGATGGGGCTGTAACTTATCAGTAAGGAATAAAATTAGACAATAGCTTTTCAATTTTATATCTTTCCTGCTTTCTCTTGTGGGCATTTAGTGCTATAAATTTCCCTCTACACACTGCTTTGAATGTGTCCCAGAGATTCTGGTATGTTGTGTCTTTGTTCTCATTCGTTTCAAAGAACATGTTTATTTCTGCCTTCATTTCGTTATGTACCCAGTAGTCATTCAGGAGCAGGTTGTTCAGTTTCCATGTAGTTGAGCGGTTTTGAGTGAGTTTCTTAATCCTGAGTTCTAGTTTGATTGCACTGTGGTCTGAGAGACAGTTTGTTATAATTTCTGTTCTTTTACATTTGCTGAGGAGTGCTTTACTTCCAACTATGTGGTCAATTTTGGAATAAGTGCGATGTGGTGCTGAGAAGAATGTATATTCTGTTGATTTATGGTGGAGAGTTCTGTAGATGTCTATTAGGTGTGCTTGGTGCAGAGCTGAGTTCAAGTCCTGGATATCCTTGTTAACTTTCTGTCTCGCTGATCTGTCTAATGTTGACAGTGGGGTGTTAAAGTCTCCCATTATTGTTGTGTGGGAGTCTAAGTCTCTTTGTAGGTCTCTAAGGACTTGCTTTATGAATCTGGGTGCTCCTGTATTGGGTTCATATATATTTAGGATAGTTATCTCTTCTTGTTGAATTGATCCCTTTACCATTATGTAATGGCCTTCTTTGTCTCTTGATCTTTGTTGGTTTAAAGTCTGTTTTATCAGAGACTAGAATTGCAACCCCTGCCTTTTTTTGTTTTCCTTTTTCTTGGTAGATCTTTCTCCATGTGTCTCTGCTCGTGAGATGGGTCTCCTGAATACAGCACACTGATGGGTCTTGACTCTTTATCCAATTTGCCAGTCTGTGTCTTTTAATTGGAGCATTTAGCCCATTTACATTTAAGGTTAATATTGTATGTGTACATCACAATTGAAAGAACTAGAGAAGCAAGAGCAAACACATTCAAAAGCTAGCAGAAGGCAAGAAATAACTAAGATCAGAGAAGAACTGAAGGAGATAGAGACATAAAAAACCCTTTAGAAAATCAATGAATCCAGGAGCTGGTTTTTTGAAAAGATCAACAAAATTCATAGACCACTAGCAAGACTAATAAAGAAGAAAAGAGGGAAGAATCAAATAGACGCAATAAAAAATGATAAAGGGGATATCACCACCAATCCCACAGAAATACAGTCTACCATCAGAGAATACTATGAACACCTCTACACAAATAAACTAGAAAATCTAGAAGAAATTGATAAATTATTGGACACATACACCCTCCCAAGACTAAACCACGAAGAAATTGAATCCCTGAATAGACCAATAACAGGCTCTGAAATTGAGGCAATAACTAATAGCCTACCAACCAAAAAAAGTCCAGGACCAGATAGATTCACAGCTGAATTCTACCAGAGGTACAAAGAGGAGCTGGTGCCATTCCTTCTGAAACTATTCCAATCAATAGAAAAAGAGGGAATACTCCCTAACTCATTTTATGAGGCCAGCATCATCCTGACACTAAAGCCTGGCAGAGACACAACAACAAAAAAGAGAATTTTAGAACACTATCCCTGATGAACATCGATGCAAAAATCCTCAATAAAATACTGGCAAACCAAATCCAGCAGCACATCAAAAAGCTTATCCACCACTATCAAGTTGGCTTCATCCCTGGGATGCAAGGCTGGTTCAACATCTGCAAATCAATAAATGTAATCCAGCATATAAACAGCACCAAAGACAAAAAACACATGATTATCTCAATAGATGCAGAAAAGGCCTTTGACAAAATTCAACAGCCCTTCATGCTAAGAACTCTCAATCAACTAGGTATTGATGGGATGTATCTCAAAATAATAAGAGCTATTTATGACGAACTCACAGCCAATATCATACTGAATGGGCAAAAACTGGAAGCATTCCCTTTGAAAACTGGCACAAGACAGGGATGCCCTCTCTCACCACTCCTATTCAACATAGTGTTGGAAGTTCTGGCCAGGGCAATCAGGCAGGAGAAAGAAATAAAGGGTATTCAATTAGGAAAAGAGGAAGTCAAATTGTCCCTGTTTGCAGATGACATGATTGTATATTTAGAAAACCCCATTGTCTCAGCCCAAAATCTCTTTAAGTTGATAAGCAAATTCAGCAAAGTCTCAGGATACAAAATCAACGTGAAAAATCACAAGCATTCCTATACACCAATAACAGACAAACAGAGAGCCAAATCATGAATGAACTCCCATTCACAGTTGCTTCAAAGAGAATAAAATACCTAGGAATCCAACTTACAAGGGATGTGAAGGACCTCTTCAAGGAGAACTACAAACCACTGCTCAATAAAATAAAAGAGGACACAAACAAATGGAAGAACATTCCATGCTCATGGATAGGAAGAATCAATATCATGAAAATGGCCATACTGCCCAAGGTAATTTATAGATTTGATGCCATCCCCATCAAGCTACCAATGAGTTTCTTCATAGAATTGGAAAAAACTACTTTAAAGTTCATATGGAAACAAAAAAAAGCCCTCATTGCCAAGACAATCCTAAGCCAAAAGAACAAAGCTGGAGGCATCACACTACCTGACTTCAAACTATATTACAAGGCTACAGTAACCAAAACAGCATGGTGCTGGTACCAAAACAGAGATATAAACCAATGGAACAAAACAGAGCCCTCAGAAATAATACCACACATCTACAACCATCTGATCTTTGACAAACCTGACAAAAACAAGCAATGGGGAAAGGATTCCCTATTTAATAAATGGTGCTGGGAAAACTGGCTAGCCATATGTAGAAAGCTGAAACTGGATCCCTTCCTTACAGCTTATACAAAAATTAATTCAAGATGGATTAAAGACTTAAATATTAGACCTAAAACCATAAAAGCCCTAGAAGAAAACCTAGGCAATACCATTCAGGACACAGGCATGGGCAAGGACTTCAAGACTAAAACACCAAAAGCAATGGCAACAAAAGCCAAAATTTATAGTTCTTTGGGTATATACTCAGTTTGGGAATTGAACAATGAGAACTCACGGACACAGGAAGGGGAACATCACACTCCGGGGACTGTTGTGGGGTGGGGGGAGGGGGGAGGGACAGCATTAGGAGATATACCTAATGCTAAATGACGAGTTAATGGGTGCAGGAAATCAACATGGCACATGGATACATATGTGACAAACCTGCACATTGTGCACATGTACCCTAAAACCTACAGTATAATAATAAAATAAAATAAAATAAAATAAAGCCAAAATTGACAAATGGGATCTAATTAAACTAAAGAGCTTCTGCACAGCAAAAGAAACTATCATCAGAGTGAACAGGCAACCTACAGAATGGGAGAAAATTTTTGCAATCTACTCATCTGACAAAGAATCTACAAAGAACTCAAGCAAATTTACAAGAAAAAACAAACAATCCTATCAAAAAGTGGGTGAAGGATATGAACAGATACTTCTCAAAAGAAGATATTTATGCAGCCAATAGACACACGAAAAAATGCTCATCATCACTGGCCATCAGAGAAATGCAAATCAAAACCACAATTAGATACCATCTCATACCAGTTAGAATGGCGATCATTAAAAAGTCAGGAAACAACAGGTGCTGGAGAGGATGTGGAGAAATAGGAACACTTTTACACTGTTGGTAGGACTGTAAACTAGTTCAACCATTGTGGAAGACAGTGTGGAGATACCTCAAGGATCTATAACTAGAAATACCATTTGACCCAGCCATCCCATTATTGGGTATATACCCAAAGGATTATAAATCATGCTGCTATAAAGACACATGCATACGTATATTTATTGGGGCACTATTCACAATAGCAAAGACTTGGAACCAACCCAAATGTCCATCAATGATAGAATGGATTAAGAAAATGTGGCACATATACACCATGGAATACTATGTAGCCATAAAAAACGATGAGTTCATGTCCTTTGTAGGGACATGGATGAAGCTGGAAACCATCATTCTCAGCAAACTATCGCAAGGACAGAAAACCAAACACTGTATGTTCTCACTCATAGATGGGAATTGAACAATGAGAACACTTGGACACAGGGTGGGGAACATCACACACCAGGGCCTGTTGTGGGGTGGGGGTAGGGGGGAGGGATAGCATTAGGAGATATACCTAATGTAAATGACGAGTTAATGGGTGCAGCACACCAACATGTATACATGGCACATGTATACATATGTAACAAACCTGCACGTTGTGCACATGTACCCTAGAACTTAAAGTATAATTTAAAAAATCAACTATTCTATTGGAGAAGGAAAGTGAATAATAAATTGTCCCTTTGTTGCAGTCCACAAACCATTTCTAACATAGATTACTAGAATTTGCTGATCACGTGGAGCATCTTTCATTTAGCAAACTGGCAAAATGTATGAGAAGCCACAAGAAAAGGGTTTTGTAAAGCAGCAAAACTGCATTTCGAAATGTGCCATTTCTTTTTCAAATCGAGCTTTCTTATCAGGAAAATAACCCACATCCTGAGATGCATTTCTAGCACATGCAGAAATAAGATGCTCTTTCATTTTATCTGGCCTCACACTTCCATTCACAAGAATGTTTTCACAGAAATAAAACCAGGATGACCTTTGTGTCTTAACAAGTTCAAAGATGCAAATGAAATCATTTAATTCCTGATCTTTCACTTATTTCTGTTGGTAACAAAGTCTCAGGCACTGCTAATACTCATAGTTTGTTGACAATATTCAGTAGAAAAAGAAATTATTCACATCAATTAGAAGTTAATAAAAAATAAAAATCTACATTTATTTATCAGAGTTCATGGACTCCATGAAACTAAGAGGACACTAGACCCATATTGGTTAAACCTTGCTCAGGAATGGAGGTAAGGAGTTAACAAAAATCTGATACCGCATGTATAAAATCAGTCCATAAATGTTCTGAAGGAGCTTTTTGCAACTTTTTATTATTCATTGTGATTTTTCATCTGAAGCATCGTATTAACAGCAGTATGGTGAATGAAACGTGAATTTTAGTGACACTGACCTAGGCTTGAACCCCAGCTTTGCTCCTTGATATACATTTCACCACCATGTTGTCACCAGGGCTCCATGAGACAATCTACATAGAAGGGCCCAGCCTTGTGCATGGCACATAGTAAGCATTCAATACATGTTGGTTTTGTTTCTTTTTCCTTCACCTCTCTCTCCACCAGCAATTGGAGGTAGGAAGGGCTGGATGTATACTCTAGGTGTTTTTCCTGGGCCCTGCAAGTAGGCACTCCTCCACCAGATATTTTTAAAGGGCCATTATCTCCTGCTCTGTTCCTCATATACACTCTGAAAAACCAATGCTGCCCCTGGGAACCCAGGAACAAAGCAGCCTGATCCCTGACTCTATGCCAAAGTCCATTCCCCTAAAATAAAAGGCAGCACTTAGAAAGACAAGTTCATGGGACTGCTCATCTGTGCTATCACCAAGATCTCAGTCACCCATCCTGGAGCCAAGTGAGCCAAGAAAGACCATGAATATGAAGACACGATGTTCTGGTTCCTCCTCCTCAGAGCAGAACAAATAGCATCTATTCAGAGTGGAGGGCTTTCTAGGAATGGGGGCACATCAATTTGGGTGCTGTGGCCAATGACAGTGGCATCACAGATAGTGGTATCATGTGCCAAGCAGAGTGCTAGGAACTTCAGAATAACAGAACCTGCTACCAATTTTTCATGATGTATGTCATGTAACCACAGAATGTTAAAGTTCTAAAGGGCCCTTAATATGATTAAAATCTGATATTACAGATAAACGATTTGCTAAAGACACAATGAGTTATCTAGTGATCAGGCACAGGTCTCCAGACTCTCAGGAATATGCTATTTCCATTATGCCACACTACCTCTATTAATAGTTTCTAACACCTTCTTCTCTCCTACCCCATGATAAACGAAGAAAGAAATTGTTTTCAAGAGAAAATGTGATGGATGAGGTACTGTGGGAGGCTGAGAAGTAGGTCAGAGGACTCCAACATTTGGGTAGAGTTGCAAAATTCTACAATCTTAACTGGAAATAATCGGTACAATGGAGATTCAAAACACAACTGGCCTTTCAGAAGGCACCTGCCAAGGAGAACCTTGAAGGAAGAAGAAAAAAACTGCAAATCCACTGCAGTTTAACCTAGAATGTCTGCTTATTTTGCTCTGATTCTAGTGCTGCTCCCTCTCTATTTTCTTATGTTTTATTTTTATTTTTATAGATTCAGGGAGTGCATACACAGGCTTATTATATGGACAGATCATGAAATGGTGAAGTTTGGGCATCTAGTGCACCCATCACCTGAAGAGTGAACATTATACCCAGCAGGTAATTTTTAAATAGAGGATAAAGCAGAGAAAACAAGTGACAAATGAAATACCCTAATAACCTGGTAAGCCCAGGCTCCAAAGGCTCAGAAGTTTGTCTTCTTGATAAGCCTGGGAATGTTCTGAAAAATGCTATCCAGTGTTCAACACCCTCTTCTAAAATATGGCAGAGTAGAAAACTAGATCCAAAGGCCTCACAACCTTACTCTCCATTCTGGAATCTAGTCTTTCAAAGGAACCAGTTCCCTCATGTGTAAGTCTCTAAGACTTCTTGCTCTCTTCTTAGGCAAAGGTGAGCTCCATATTGTTTGTTCATAGAGAAGAAACATTGTAAATTTTGTGACACTTAACAAAAGATCATATTTTACCCAATCTTCATCTGATGTCTAAAAAATGTCAGACTCAATATATTTCAATGATCACATCATTCCTACAACTAAAGAACATGTTGTTAAATCAGTTTAGTATGGAATACTTCTAGTATCTCTAACCAAGTGCCATCAGCCATTGGGCTGGTGGTTTAGGAGACTTAGAATGCCAGGAGTGGTCATGGTTTTCCAGTACTTTACACATAGTGAATCTTAACTGAGTTAGCTTTCATAAAGATAGACATCTAAATCATGAACAAAAAACCAGCCAGATTCAAAATATAAATCTGCTAAAGATCAAGTCATGGAATAATTCTAGAGAGGATTTAATGGCTCCACAAAGTAAACAGTCCCTGGCCTTGAAGGACAGATTTCTTGTAAGTAAAAGAGTTCTTGACTGAGAATCAAACGTTCTTGGTGGAAGGTCAACCTTGGTCACAGACTATATATCTTTTCCTCTCTCACTCTCTGGTTTCTTACCCATAATGTGAGGAACCAAGTGAGCTTGTCTGCCTTATTCATTGCTTGGTCTTACTCATGTAACTGTATTGCATATACAATTTCTCAACAAATATTTGTTGAATGTATGAATAAATCTGAGAGAGGCATTGAATCACGGTGGTGAAACATGTGGACTCTAGAATTAGGAAGTCATACTTTGAGTACCAGCACTATCAGTCACTGGATATGTGACCTGGGGTAAGCTTCTGGAACCTCAACAAGCCTCAGTTTCCTCCTCTTGAAATTGGGATAAGAATAATAATATCAAAAGTATATGTTTTTAAAAAGGTTAGCTCCATGCAAACCTCAACATTTATTAATTTTCTTTTTTCTCTGCCTTGAGGAGGACAGCCAATGAACTTGAGCTCCAAGAGGAAACCTTGTGTGACAGGCTCTCTCTAGGCATGAATAATCACACGCCTCTGATGAAGAAGAAAGTTTTCTCTCCGGAGCCTAAAGACCTGTGCTTGCAGCCCCTAGCTTCTTTTTCCTGCACAAGAGATTTCTGGGTCAGGATGAACAAACACTTCTTGTTCCTTTTCCTCCTTTGCTGCCTCATTGTGGGTGAGTCCCAGACCTGAGGGGTACACTTGAGAGACAGGATCTAAGGAGCTCCAGGGAAACTACATGTGTAGCATGCATCCATGCAGGGCTGAGCTCTGGCCACTTTCATGAGCCAGGGGAAGCCAGCCTCCAGAATGCTCCTCTGCCTTCCCTGTCAACTCTTCCATCCTTTTCAGCCTCCTGCCATTCTCCTCCAGGTGGGCAGGCCTATGTCCTGCCCTTTTAACCCATTTTCTCCCTCTGTCCCTACCATTCCCCATAATCCCAAGCCCTGGCAAGATTTTCCTTAGGACATCCTTTTTATTTGTAAACCTATATCCCATTTGTTGAGGGAGCTGGTCAGTCTATAATGAATAATTTTCAGTTTATTTTAGGACTGAACAATGGCTTTTGATACCCTTTTCAGAGACTTTATATTACAACAAGTAATTCTATGAGAGAAAGTACTGAATGCTCTGGAATCAGACAGATTTTTTTCATGGTTTGTGGTCATGGTCTCAAACTCTCTGTACCTTTGGTTGCTCATTCAAGAAATGGGGACAACGGTGCCTGCTTACAAGGCTCTTGTGAGGATGAAATCAGAGGCAACTTGAGAGAACATGGCCCAAATGGAATGCTCAATCATTGCTACTTTCCTTTCTCATTCAGGTGCACTAGGGAAATTTTTTTAAATTAAACCTGTATTTTGAATAGCTCACCCCACAGAACCTCATAGAAGTGTCACTTATGGTACTATTATTGATGATGCCTTTATGTAGATTCCGATTGAAGCTCAAAAGAACAGAATATATCACCTAACAACAATAACAATAGCTTTCGTGAAATGTTTTAAAGCCCTCACCCTCCTTATCACACCCATATCTCTAGTAGGCCAGGATAGCATTCACAGCACCATTTTTAAGCTAGAGAAGTCAATGACATGGAGGCTAACATTTTGCTTAAAGTTATCCAGGTTAAAAGGGCTAAAGTTGGGATCAGAATCCTTTGGTGACATTTTCTTTTTATTACTCTGAAATGAGGAGTTGATAAGAGCTCCAACTGTTTACCGCCTAAATACCCCAACCAGTAGCTCTTCATCTGCCTGCCCCCTCCACTCTTCGTTCCCCACGTCCATCTGAATATTTCCAACTCCATCCCAAGTCCCTGCTTTTGCCTAGTTGCACACCATCTCTATGCTCTCTCCAGCAGTGACATCACTTCGGTGCATAACATGCCACCTTCGCACACGGACAGACCGCTGTAGAAGAGGCTTTGGTGTCTGTACTGCTCAGAAGGACGAGGCATGCATGCTTTTAAGGATCTACCAGCGTAAGTTAGAGGGTCAGGGAAGGTGTTGTAAGATTCTTAGAATTCTTAGGATAGTGCTTCAGCAATTTCATATCTCAAGAGAAGAACCAATGCAGAATGCCCCTGAGCACAGGTGGTAGCACAGGTCCCTGTGGATACAGACAGAAGATAATTTGGGTCAATGAGACAGAAGGGAGAAGTTGGGGATTCTATATTTCCAAGAAAACTGACCAAACAGATTTTTTTTTTGGTAATTGACACATAACAATTGTTCATATTTATGAGTACATGTGATTTTTCATACAAGCCTTCAATGTGTAATGATCAAATCAGGGTAATTGGATATTCATCAACTCAAACATTTATCATTTCTTTGTATTGGGAACATTCCATATGTTCTCTTCTAGCTATTTTGAAATATACAACAAAGAAAATATGGTATATACACACAATAGAATATTATTCAACCATAAAAATAAATGAAATTCTGTCCTTTGCAGAAACACAGGTGAGCCTGGAGGTCATTATATTAAATGAAATAAGCCAGGCATAGAAAGACAAATATCACATGTTCTCAATCATGTATAGGAGCTAAAGAATAAGTTAATGTCATGGAGGTAGAGACCAGAGTGGTGGTTACCAAAGGCTGAGAAGAGTGGTGGAAGGAGAGGATGAAGAGAGGATGGTTAATGACCAAACAGATTTTGACTTTGAAGACACTAAATCACTAGTTGCTAATCTTCTAGCAAGAGAGAAAAATGAAGCAGCTACATAGAGTTGAGGATTTTCAGGGACCTCAGGCAAACAAGCCCTGCAGCTGACCAGTGACCTCTGTATCTCCCTGCCTGGGTGCTTTTAGGGAGTATAAGCTGAGAAGCCATTCCTCAACCTACCCTGATTAAATTTTCACCAACAGAACTAGTGCTGGGTTTGACTCACCTTGGAGAGCTTAAATCAAATGTTTATTTTCTGTGGTTCTTTCCTATTTTAGGCAATACTCTCCAGATATCATACATGGTGTGTCAGAAATTCTGCAGAGACATGACATTTGATCTCAGGAATCGGACTTACGTTCATACATGCTGCAACTACAATTACTGTAACTTCGAACTCTAAGATATTTGCCCTCCTGAGGTCTCACTTTGGAATGTCCCCAATGTTGCTCATCCTTCACACTCTGCTGGCCCTTGCTTTCCTTCTGTGTCTGTGCTGACAATACCCCTGCCCTCTCGTTAACCTAAGAAGACTAAACTAGTGTCATCCTTTCTGGTGTCTTCAGCTTGGCTTCTCCCTCAGTCAGAGAATAGTGGTTCTGAACAATGAATTTCTTCTATTATTGGGATTACTGGCATTGCCATATTCCAAGAAACCTGCCCCAAGAGTTCCTGTACAGTAAAATTTAAAGCAGGAACATTCTAGAATCTGAATTTGCTTAACTACTTCAGGTATACTAGAAAGTCTTCAGCTAAAAATTCACAATATTTTTATCTAAAATTCCCATGTATCAGGAGAATGATTAAGCAGAAATAGCAATAAAATGGATTATGGATACTGAAGATTTTTCTCTACGGACACCAAGTTATTTCTACCAGCAGGCAGTGCCCACTTCAAACTCAACCATTGTGATTTTCTTGGCATTTACAAACTACATCCTTACACTGTTATTAGGAGATAGCAAATAAGGGACTTCCTGGCCTCTGTGACATTCACCAAGCTCTCACACAGCCACTACTACTCCTGTCGAGATGTACATTCAAGGTACATCAGAACTCTCCTTTCTTCCCCTTCCTTTCCTAAACCTTCTCTCTTCCTTTCCCCCTTTGCCATTCACCTTTACTATCACCTCCCACCTCCATTATCACCTCCCCATTGCCACACAAACTCTCCTTGTAGAGGCAGGAGGTCCTTTGAAGCTTTGCCCCATGTGTCAGATGGCACCTGAGGCACATAACCTAGGGTGGGCTGCCTTTCAGGATCCCTCAGCAAAGGGAAGCTAACATAGTCAAGATACCATCTCCCCTGTACAGCTTTCTTGAGACTTGGGGGCCTGGCTCAAAGAGATTTGTCTGTCGCTTGCTGCCCATCTTTAAGTAATAAACCGACTTCACATAACTTGTTTTGTGTCGGTGTGTTCTGTCTCACTGAACTCAGACAAATAGGCAACTAAAGCATGATGGACCTAAATAGTAGCCCAAGATATAGGGGGACTCCTGTTTCTGGTGATAGGCAGAGTGCTGATTCCTGTTATTCTCCAGGAAGTGGGAGTCCTTGCTTGGGATTGGTAATTAGCATTGCACTTCTATATTCATGAAATAATCGTGACTGTTCTGGAACTTATTATAAATGAAATCACACAGAAACTATTCACTTAAACCTGGTTTCTTTTACTCACCATAATACTGTTTTAATTTTTAAATTTTTAATTTTTGTAGGTACATAGTTGGTGTACGTATTTATGGGGTACATGAGATATTCTGACAAAGGCATGCAAAGCACAATAATCACATCATGGAGAATGTCATTTATCTTTTGTGTTACAAACAATTTAATTATATTCTTTTTTTTTTTCTTTGAGATGGGCGGAGTCTGTCTCTATCGCCCAGACTGGAGTACAGTGGCATGATCTGGGCTCACTGCAAGCTCCACCTCCCGGGTTCACACTATTCTTCTGCCTTAGCCTCCCCAGTAGCTGGGACTACAGGTGCCCGCCATCACGTCTGGCTAATTTTTCTATTTTCAGTAGAGATGGGGTTTCACCATGTTAGCCAGGATGGTCTCGAGCTGCTGACCTTGTGATCTGCCCGCCTCGTCCTCCCAAAGTGCTGGGATTACAGGCGTGAACCACCATGCCCGGCCAATTATATTCTTTTAGTTATTTTTAAATGCACAATTAAGTTATTATTAACTATAGTTGCCTATTGTGCTATCAAATACTAAATATCATTCATTCTTTCTATTTTTTTTACCCAATAACCATCACGACCTCCCCTCCAGCCCCCATCATTCCAAACCTCTAGTAACCATCCTTCTCATCTCTATGTTCATGATGAATTCAATTGTTTTGATTTTTAGATCCCACAAATAAGTGAGAACATTTGATGTTTGTCTTTCTGTGCCTGACTTATTTGACTTAACATAATGACCTCCAGTTCCATTCATTGTTGTCATTGTTGCAAATGAATGGATCTCACTTTTTTTATGGCTAAATAGTACTCGCTTGTGTATATGTACATTTTCTCTATCCATTTATCTATTGATGGAAACTTAGCTTGCTTCCAAATTTTGACTATTGGGAAGAGTGCTGCAACAGAGTGCAGATATCTCTTCAATATGCTGAGACACTTTACAGCCCTAGACCCTAAAAGGTCAAAAGGCCGTCTTATTCTCAATATACATTTTATTACCCAATCTGCTCCCGACATTAAATAAAACTCCAAAAATTAAATTCTGGCCCTCAAACCCCACAACAGGATTTAATTAACCTCGCCTTCAAGGTGTACAATAATAGAAGTTGCAATTCCTTGCCTCCACTGTGAGACAAACCCCAGCCACATCTCCAGCACACAAGAACTTCCAAATGCCTGAACCGCAGTGGCCAGGCGTTCCTCCAGAACCTCCTCCCCCAGGAGCTTGCTACAAGTGCCAGAAATCTGAACACCAGTCCAAGGAATGCCTGCAGCCCAGGATTCCTCCTAAGCTGTATCCCATCTGTGCAGGACCCCACTGGAAATCGGACTGTTCAACTCACCTGGCAGCCACTCCCAGAGACCCTGGAACTCTGGCCCAAGGCCCTCTGACTGACTCCATCTCGGCTTAGCAGCTGAAGACTGATGCTGCCCGATCACCTCAGAAGCCCCGTAGACCATCACGGACGCCGAGCTTCGGGTAACTCTCACAGTGGAAGGTAAGTCCGTCCCCTTAGTCAATACGGAGGCTACCCACTCTACGTTACCTTCTTTTCAAGGGCCTGTTTCCCTTGCCTCCATAACTGTTGTGGGTATTGACGGCCAGGCTTCTAAACCCCTGAAAACTCCCCCAGTCTGGTGCCAACTTGGACAACACTCTTTTATGCACTCTTTTTTAGTTATCCCCACCTACCCAGTTCCCTTATTAGGCTGAGATATTTTAACCAAATTATCTGCTTCCCTGACTATTCCTGGACTACAGCTGCATCTCATTGCCGCCCTTCTCCCCAACCGAAAGCCTCCTTCGCATCTTCTTCTCGTATCCCTCCACCTTAACCCACAAGTATGGAACATCTCTACTCCTTCCCTGGCAACCGATCACATGCCCGTTACCATCCCATTAAAACCTAATCACCCTTACCCCACTCAATGCCAATATCCCATCCCACAGCACACTTTTAAAGGATTAAAGCCTGTTATCACTCACCTGCTACAGCACGGGCTTCTAAAACCTATAAACTCTCCTTACAATTCCCCATTTTACCTGTCCAAAAACCGGACAAGTCTTACAGATTAGTTCAGGATCTGTGCCTTATCAACCAAATTGTTTTGCCTATCCACCCTGTGGTGCCCAACCCATACACTCTTTTGTCCTCAATACCTTCCTCCACAACTCACTATTCCGTTCTCGATCTAAAAGATTCTTTTTTCACTATTCCCCTGCACCCCTCGTCCCAGCCTCTCTTTGCTTTCACTTAGACTGACCCTGACACCCATTAGGCTCAGCAAATTACCTGGGCTGTACTGCCGCAAGGCTTCACAGACAGCTCCCATTACTTCAGTCAAGCCCAAATTTCATCCTCATCTGTTACCTATCTCGGCATAATTCTCATAAAAACACACGTGCTCTCCCTGCTGATCATGTCCAATTAATCTCCCAAACCTCAATCCCTTACAAAACAACAACTCCTTTCCTTCCTAGGCATGGTTAGTGCGGTCAGAATTCTTACACAAGAGCCAGGACCGCACCCTGTAGCCTTTCTGTCCAAACAACTTGAGCTTACTGTTTTAGCCTAGCCCTCATGTCTGCGTGCAGCAGCTGCTGCTGCTTTAATACTTTTAGAGGCCCTAAAAATCACAAACTATGCTCAACTCACTCTCTACAGCTCTCATAATTTCCAAAATCTATTTTCTTACTCACACCTGACGCATAGACTTTCTGCTTCCCGGATCCTTCAGCTATACTCACTCTTTGTTAAGTCTCCACAATTACCATTGTTCCTGGCCCGGACTTCAATCTGGCATTCCATATTATTCCAGATACCACACCTGACCCTCATGACTGCATCTCTCTGATCCACCTGACGTTCATCCCATTTCCCCACATTTCCTTCTTCCCTGTTTCTCACCCTGATCACACTTAGTTTATTGATGGCAGTTCCACCAGGCCTAATCGCCACACACCAGCAAAGGCAGGCTATACTATAGTACAAGCCACTAGCCTGCCTCTTAGAACCTCTCATTTCCTTTCCATCGTGGAAATCTATCCTCAAAGAAATAACTTCTCAGTGTTCCATCTGCTATTCTACTACTCCTCATGGATTATTCAGGCCCCCTCCCTTCCCTACACATCAAGCTCAAGGATTTGCCCCCACCCAGGACTGGCAAATTAGCTTTACTCAACATGTCCCGAGTCAGATAACTAAAATACCTCTTAGTCTAGGTAGACACTTTCACTGGATAAGTAGAGTCCTTTCCTACAGGGTCTGAGAAGGCCACCACAGTCATTTCTTCCCTTCTGTCAGACATAATTCTTCAGTTTAGCCTTGTCATTTCCTTCTGTCAGACATAATTCCTCAGTTTAGCCTTCCCACCTCTATACAGTCTGATAACAGACCAGCCTTTATTAATCAAATCAGCCAAGCGTTTTTTCAGGCTCTTAGTATTCAGTGGAAGACTAAAGGTCTTTTAAAAACACACCTCACCAAGCTCAGCCACCAACTTAAAAAGGACTGGACAATACTTTTACCACTTTTGCTTCTCAGAATTCAGGCCTGTCCTCAGAATGCTACAAGGTACAGCCCATTTGAGCTCCTTTTTATTAGGCCCCAGTGTCATTCCAGACACCAGACCAACTTAGACTGTGCCCCAAAAAAACTTGTCATCCCTACTATCTTCTGTCTAGTCATACTCCTATTCTCCATTCTCAACTACTCATACATGCCCTGCTCTTGTTTACACTGCTGGTTTACACTGTTTCTCCAAGCCATCACAGCTGATACCTTCTCGTGCTATCCCCAAACTGCCACTCTTAGCTCTTGAAGTAAATCAATAATCTTTGCTGGCAGGACTATGCTGAATCTCCTTAGGCACTCTCTATCAGATGTCCTATGTCCTCCCAATTCTTAGAACTTTTATACCTGTTTTTCTCCTCTTATTCCATTTAGTTTTTCAATTCATACAAAACCGTATCCAGGCCATCACCAATAATTCTACATGACAAATGTTTCTTCTAACAACCCCACAATATCACCCCTTACCAGAAAATCTTCCTTCAGCTTAATCTCTCCCATTCTAGGTTCCCACGCCACCCCAATCCCACTTGAAGCAGCCCTGAGAAACATCGCCCATTCTCTCTCCATACCACCCCCCAAAAATTTTCACCACCCCAAGACTTCAACACTATTTTATTTTTCTCGTTAATATAAGAAGGCAGGAATGTCAGGCTTCTGAGCCCAAGCCAAGCCATCATATCCCCTGTGACTTGCACGTATACATCCAGATGGCCTGAAGTAACTGAAGATCCACAACAGAAGTAAAAATAGCCTTAACTGATGACATTCCACCATTGTGATTTGTTTCTGCTCCACCCTAACTGATGAATGTACTTTGTAATCTCCCCCACCCTTAAGAAGGTTCTTTGTAATTCTCCCCACCCTTGAGAATGTACTTTGTGAGATCCACCCCTGCCCGCAAAATATTGTTCTTAACTTCACCGCCTATCCCAAAACCTAGAAGAACTAATGATAATCCACCACCCTTTGCTGACTCTCTTTTTGGACTCAGCCCACCTGCACCCAGGTGAAATAAACAGCCATGTTGCTCACACAAAGCCTGTTTGGTGGTCTTTTTACACTGATGCGCATGAAAGTCTCCTCTGACTGTGAATTTTCAAATAGCTTGTCTTCAAGATTACTAATTCTTTCTTCTGTTTGATCAATTCTGCTATTAAGAGACTCTGATGCATTCTTTAGAATGTCCATTGCATTTTTCAACTCTAGAACTTCTAATTGATTATTTTAAATTATTTGTCTCTTTGTTAAAGATGTCTAATAGAATTTTGAATTTCTTCTGTCTGTTATCTTGAATTTCTTTGAGCTTCCTCAAAACCACTATTATTTGGGAGAAATTGGCCAAAACACAGTGGCTACAGGACCCATGCAAGTCTGAAAGCCAATAGGGCAGGCATTAAAGTTCCAAAACAATCTCCTTTGACTCCATGTCTCACATCCAGGCCACGCTGATGCAAGAGATTGGCTCCCAAGGCCTTAGGCAGCTCTGACCCTGTGGCTTTGCAGGGTACAGCCCCCCTCCCAGTTGCTTTCACAGGCTGGTGTTGAGTGTCTGTGGCTTTTCCAGGTACACAGTGCAAGTTGTCAGTGGATCTACCATTCTAGAGTGTGGAGGATTGTAGCCTTCTTCTCACAGCTCTGTTAAGCAGTGCCCCAGTAGGGACTCTGTGTTGTGGCTCCAACCCCATATTTCCCCTCTGCACTGCCCTAGCAGAGGTTCTCCATGAGGGTTCCACCCCTGAAATACACCTCTGCCTGGACATCATGCATTTCCATATATTCTCTGAAATCTAGGCAGAGGATCCCAAACCTCAATTCTTGACTTCTGTGCACCTTCCAGACCAACACCACGTGGAAGCTACCAAGGCTTAGGGCTTGAACCCTCTGAAGCCATGGCCTGAGCTGTAACTTGTCCCCTTTAGCCACAACTGGAGCAGCTGGGATGCAGTGCACACAGCAGGGGTTCCTAGACCCGCCCCAGGAAACTATTTTTCCCGCCTAAGCCTCTGGGCCTGTGATGGGAGGGGCTGCCACGAAGGGTTCTGACATGCCCTAGAGACATTTTTCCCTTTGTCTTGGAGATTACCTTTTGGTTTCTCATTATTTATGCAAATTTCTGCAGCCAGATTGAATTTCTCCCCAGAATTTTTTTTTTTAATCACATCATCAGGCTGCCAATTTTCCAAACTTTTATGCTGTGCTTCCTCTTGAATGCTTTGCCACTTAGGAATTTCTTCAGCCAGATGCCCTAAATCATCTCTCTGAACTTCCAAGTTCCACAGATCTCTAGGGCGGAGGCACAATGCTGCCAGTCTCTTTGCATAGCAAGAGTGACTTTTACTCCAGTTCTTGCAAGTTTCTCATCTCCATCTGAGACTACCTCAGCCTGGACTTTATTGTCCATATCCCTATCAGCATTTTGATCAAAGCCATTTAACAAGTCTCTAGGAAGTTCCAAACTTTCCCACATCTTCCTGCCTTCTGAGCCCTCCAAGTCTCTAGGAAGTTCCAAACTTTCCCACATTTTCCTGCCTTCTTCTGAGCCCTCCAAACTGTTCTAAACTCTGCCTGTTACCCAATTCCAAAGTCACTTCCACATTTTTGGTTACCTTTACAGCAATGCCTCACTACCTGGTACCAATTTACTGTGTTAGTCTGTTCTCATGCTGCTAATAAAGACATACCTGAGACTGGGTAATTTACAAAGGAAAGAGATTTAATTGACTCACAGTTCTGCAGGGCTGATCAGCCTCAGGAAACTTACAATCATGGCAGAAGGGGAAGCAAACATGTTCTTCTCCTTCTTCGTGTGGTGGCAACAAGGAGAAGTGCAGACTGAAGCGGGGGAAAAAGCCCCTTATAAAACCATCAGAACTCAGGATAACTCACTCACTATCATGAGAACAGCATGGAGGTAACTGCCCCCATGATTCAATTACCTCCCATGACATGTGGTGATTATGGCAACTACAATTCAAGATGAGATTTGGGTGGAGACACAGCCAAACCATATCAGTCATGATCAATGATATTTTAATGTGTTGTTGAATTCAGTTTGCTAGTATTTTCTTGAAGATTTTTTAATAAATATTCACCAGATATGTGAGCCAGTAGTTTTGTTTTTCTGATATTTCTTTCTCTGGTTTGGTATCAGGATAATACTGGCCTCATAGAATGAGTTTGCATGCATTCCTTCCTCCACTATTTTTTGGAATAGTTTGAGTAGGATTGGTATTAGTTCTTTAAATGTTTGGTAGAATTCAGTAGTAAAAATATTGGCTCCCATTCCTTACTTTACTGGGAGACTTTTTATTATTACTTTGATTTCATTACTTATTATTGGTCTGTTCAGGTTTTGTATTTCTTCTGATTCAATTTGGTTGGTTGTATGTATCTAGGAATTTGTCCATTTCTTCTAGAGTTTCCAATTTATTGGTATATAGTTCCTCCTATTAGCCACTGGTGATCCTTTCATTCTCTGCAGTGTCAGTTCTAATGTTTTCTTTTTCATTGCCAATTTTATTTATTTGAATCTTCTCTCTTTTTTCTTAGTCTGGCTTGTCAATTTTGTTTAACTTTAAAAAAAAACCGACTTTTTGTTTCATGAATCTTTTGTATTTTTTAATTTCAATTTCATTTATTTCTACTCTGGTCTTTATTATTTCTCTTCTTCTGCTAATTTTGGGTTTGGTTTGCTCTTATCTTTCTAATTCTTTAAGATCCATTGTTAGTTTGTTCATTTGAAGGTTTTTTAAATGTAGGCACTTAGAGCTATAAACTTCTGTCTTAATACTGCTTTTGCTATATCCCCTAAGTTTTGGTATATTGTGTTTCCATTCTATTTGTCTCAAGAAATTTTTCAACTTTCTTCTTAATTTCTTCATTGACCCACTGGTCATTTAGGTGCAATTCAGGAGAATATTGTTTAATCTCCATGTATTTGTATAGTTTCCAATGTTCCTCTTCTTACTGATTTCTAGTTTTATTCCATTGTGGTCAGAGAAGATGCTTGCTATTATTTCATTTTTTAAAAATGTTTTATGGCTCGTTTTAGAACCTAACATATGAAGAGAATGATCCATGTGCTGAGAAGATCAATGTGTGTTCTGCAACTCTTGGATGAAGTGTTCTGTTAATATTTACTAGATTCGTTGGCCTGTAGTGCAGATTAAGTCTTATGTTTCTTTGTTGATTTTCTATTTGGGAGATATGTCCAGTGCTGAAAGTGGGGTGTTAAAGTCTACAGTTATTATTGTATTGAAGTCTCTCTTTTTAACTCTAATATTTCCTTTATATATCTGAGTGCTCCAGTGTTGGGTGTATACATATTTAAAGTTATTATAGCCTCTTGCAGACTTGACCTCTTTATCATTATATAGTGATATAATGATATTGCTTCTTCTTTGCCTCTTCTAGTTTTTATCTTGAAATCTATTTTGTCTTATGTAAGTACAGCAACTCCTGCTTTTTTTTTGGTTTTCATTGGCATGGAATATCTTTTTTCATCTCTTCATTTTCAGTCTATGTGTGTCTCAGTAGGTGAAGTATGCTTCCTGCAGGCAACAGAGCAATGAGTCTTGTATTTTCATCCATTCAGCCAGTCTATGTCTTTTGATCAGAGAGTTTAGTCCATTTACATTCAATGTTATTATTGATAAGTAAGGACTTATTCCTGCCATTTTGTTATTTTTTTCTGGTTGTTTTTTTGGTCTTCTCTTTATTCTTTATTTCCTTTCTGTCTTCCTCTAGTGAAGGTGACTTTCTCTGTTGATATGATTTAGTTTCTTTCTTGCTTTTTATATATTTTAGTTTCTACTTTGCCACACCTTTTCTTCTTTCTGATTTCTTTGTGTTTTTTTTGTCGATTATTTTGAGTTGGGTGTATTGGTTGTTTCTTTTCTTTTTCTTTTTATGTATATTTAATACTATGAATTTTTCTCTGAAAAATGCCTTAGCTATATTTTATAATTTCTGATATTTTATGTTTCCCTATACTTGCTATTAAAAAATTCTGCATTTTTGTCTTAAATTTTTCTGTTGATGTAAGAGTTGCTAAATAGTATGTTGCTACATTTCCAGCTTGCAGTGCTTTTTCGGATTGGTTTTTAGCATCTAGTTTATTGCACTGTAGTAAGTGACTATTGCTTATGTTAATTCTATTTTTGGAAGTTATCAAGTATTTCTTTGAGGCATTGTGAAGGTTTCTCAAGTTCAGATATTTGAAAGAACCACCAGACTTCATAGAACACACTTATTCTCTGTGGAACATATAAATTCATAGAGCATACTTAATAAGGTCTTTATTTAAAGATAAAAGACACTGCAGCAAATGAAACAGTGCAGACAAACACTGGGAGATCTGAGAGAAATCCCATGCACAAATTCTGCAGTCCTTTTTTTGCACAGAGACCACACTCTGTCTTTGGATTGTGCAACCACAATCTGTGTGGGGAATCTTGGCTTCAGGAAACATCAAAGAGTTACAACATTTCAGTCCGACAAGATGAATAAATTCCAGAGATCTATTGTACAACGTATTAACTATTGTTAATAATAATGTATTTTATACTTACAAACTGCTAAAAGTAGACCTTAAATGTTCTAATGACAAAACATAACAAGTATATGAGGCAGATATGTTAATTAATTTGATTTAACCATTTCACAATTTTTATGTATATATATATATATCTCCAAACATCATATTGTACTATCTTCCTATCTTTCTTCATGATGTGATGATTTTTTTGTAGTGATATGCCTTGATCCCTTTATCTTTGTCTCTCTCTCTCTCTCTCTCTCTCTGTGTGTGTGTGTGTGTGTGTGTGTGTGTGTGTGTGTGTGAATCTACTACAGACTTTTTCTTCCTGGTTACAAGGCTTACATAAAACATATTATCATTAGAACAGTCTATTTTAATCAGATGAAATCTGAATTAGCTGCATACAAAAACTCTACACTTTACCTTTTTCTTCCCTCACATTATGTTTTATTGATGCACAATTTACATCTTTTATATATTGTTTACTAATTAACAAATTATTATACTTATAGTTGTTTTTAATGTCATTGTCTTTTAACTTTTTACTAGAGTTAAAACTGATTTATGCACTACCAATACAGTATTAAAGTATTCTGAATTTGACTATATTCTTACCTTTATAGTGAGATTTATACTCTCATATGTTTTTATGATGTTAGTATCCTCTTTCAATTTAAGGCATTCTGTTTAGCACTTTTTATAAGGCAGGTCTAGTGGTGATAAACTCCTACAGCTTTTGTTTCTGCGAAAGTCTTTATCTCCCCTTCATTTCTGAAGGACAGTTTTGCTGAGTATAGTACCTTTGGTTGACAAGTATTTTCTTTTTCTTTCAGCATTTTAAATATATCATCCCACTCTCTCCTGGCCAGCAAGTTTTCTGCTGAGAAATTACTAATAGTCTTACAAAGGATACCTTCTATATGATGAGTTTATTTTCTCTGAATGCTTTCAAAATTTTCTTTTTGTTTTTGACTTGAGAATTTGATTACAATGTGCTCATAGAAGGTTTTTTGTATTTAATTTATCACAGTTCTTTGGGATTTGTGGATCTGA
Source organism: Nomascus leucogenys (assembly GCF_006542625.1). Classification (NCBI taxonomy): domain Eukaryota; kingdom Metazoa; phylum Chordata; class Mammalia; order Primates; family Hylobatidae; genus Nomascus; species Nomascus leucogenys. The sequence goes on along the minus strand of NC_044395.1, from coordinate 9,209,873 downwards.
TGTTCATTTACTTCTCCAGATTTGTGAAGCTTTCTATCATTATTTCTTTAAAAAAAAAAAAAGGCTTTCCATCTTTTTCTTCTGCTCTGCTTTCTAGGACTCCCATAACATGTGAATTAATTTCCTTGCCAGTGTCCTATATGTCCTGTAGGCTTTCTGCTTTCTTTTCAATTCCTTTTTCTTTTTGTTTTTCTGATTAGGTAATTTCAAATGACCTGTCTTCAAGATTACCAATTATTTATTAAGCTTAATTGAGTCTGCTATTGAAGCTCTCCATTCAACTTTTTATTTCAGTCATTGTATTCTTCAGTTCTAGAATTTGTGTTTGGTTCTTTTTAATGGTTTTTATCTGTGTTGAAATTCTCATCTTGTTCATATATTGGGTTTTCCTGATTTTGTTTAGTTCTGTGTTCTCTTGTAACTCAGTTTTTTAAAGATAATGATTTTAAATTATTTGTCAGACAGTTCATAGATCTCCATTACTTTAGGGTCATATACTGATACTTTATTTTTTGCCTTTGCTGGTGTTATTATTATTATTATCTTTCATGATTCTTGTGGCCTTATGTTGGTGTTTGTGCATTTGAAGAAGTATGCACTTCTTCCAGTCTTTACAGACTGGCTTTGTCCAGTAAAGCCCTTTACCAGTTAACACATATAAGGATTCTAAGTATGCTACCTGGCAGGGTCTATGAGCAGGCTTGTTACATGAGTCCTCAGGAGAGCTGGTTGGTGCCTACGTTAGCAAGTGGAAGATCTTGGTGCTGGGTTGGTGCCTGGGTTACCAAGTGGAAGATCCTGAGTCCAAGAGGGCTGGCCTAACAATGAGGTGAGCCAGGTGCCTGGATCCACAGGAATTGGCCTTGTCCTGAGTCTGCCGGCCTTATGCCAGGGTCCACTGGAGCATGCCCGGTGCCTGGGTCCACAGGCATGGGACTGGAGCCTAGGTTCACAGAGGCCATTCTAGTACTGGAGTGGGCAATAAGCCTAAGCCCATAGTGGTGGATCTAGGTTCTGATCTGAAGGTATCATCTTGAAATCTGGTCTGGAAGGGTGATCCTGGAGACTGGGTTCATGTGGCCCAGTCCAGTGCTGAGGTCTCCTCAAGTGGCCTTATACCCTGGATCCACTGAAGCAGGCCTGGAACTTGGTGCCACTGGAAGCTAGGGCTATAGGCTTCAGCCTGGCATTGGAGTGGACCTGGAGCCTGAGCCTTTGGGATCTTGTATAGAGCCTGAGTCCACAGGGGCTAATATGGCATTGGGGCAAATCTGGAGCATGGGGTTGCAGGTGGTAGCCTGGAGTCTGGGTCTGCAGGGAGTAGCCTGAGTCCTGAGGCCACAAGGGAAAGTCTATAGTCTGGATGTTGGGGGACAGACTGATGGTTGGCTCTGCGGGTGCAAACCTGGAGCCTAGGTCCATGGGGGCTGGCCCAGAGCCTGAAGCCATGGAGAACAGCCTGATACTAGGGTTCACGGGGGTAGGGGGAGTGGCTCATACAGGGTCTGCGGTGACACTGGGTGTTTATTTCACTCTCTTTACCCCATGCAGAGGGTATCTGTCTCCATGTTGTACTGCCTGGGCTTGGGGTAGGGGTGATATGGGTAATGTGAGACTATTCTTCCTACTCTCTTCAATCCATCTTTTCTTATTTGTGTACTCCACTAAGGTTCTATAATCTCTCACCTGAATTCCTTAGCTCTTGTCAAGGTGTTTTGATGGATGGATAGTTGTTTAAATTGATGCTTCTGCAAGTGATGATCATTTGAGTGTCCTATATGGTCATCTTGCTAGTCACTAGTCCATTAGGTTCTTTTTAATACATTCTATTTCTCTGTTAAAATTATCTATATTTTCATATTGCCCATCTTTTTCTCTCATTTAATATATCTTAATAGTTATTTTAAAGTCATCATGTCATAATTTCAACATCTGGTCTGCTTCTATTACCTATTTTTTCCTGCTTCTTCATATGTCATATAATAAGAATTTATGTGACATAAATTCTTATTATATTCCCAACATTGTAGAAAGCATTATCTTCCCCTAGAGAGAGCACACTCCTTTCTTTGTGAAGCAGATACATGGAGGAATTCATCACCAAGATCACATCAGATTTGAGCAGGGTCAGGACTATTCTGAAGCTTTGGTTGGTTTAAGTTCAAAAAGACTCTCTATCTATGGCAAACCTGTTCTTCTATCAACTGTGAAAAGTCTTGGCAGATATCTTTAAAGCTCCTATTCATCTCTGCTCACCTCAGAAGAGGGTCTTCCTTTCTGGAATTTGAGTTTCTTTTTATTCTGAATCCACACACCTCTCATATCTTTTTAAAATATTTGATTATTTATACAAAAAATTAGCTGGGCGTGGGGGCGTGTGCCTGTAATCTCAGTTACTCAGGAGGCTGAGGCAGGAGAATCATTTGAACACAGGAGGCAAAGGTTGCAGTGAGCCGAGATTGTGCCACTGCACTCCAGCCTGGGTGACAGAGCGAGACTCTGACTCAAAAACATAATAATAATAAATATTTGACTATTAATTTATCCATCTTCCTGGTTATTTCAAAGGCATTCATTGTTTCCAACAACTCTCTACATTATAACCAAAAGCCAGAAATAACAGTATTAATTTCTGAAATGTTTTCTACAAGTATTTTCAAACATATCTCTTACAGTGTTTTTTTTTGTTTTCTAGCCATCTCCATTCTAAGCTTTTCTATATATTTTTCTCAAATTGTATTTAACCCAGCCAAATTCTAAGCTAAATCATATACTTTAGATTGATTATAGTTTGATTGAAGAGTTACTGTTTCTAATACTACAAAGAATATCTTTTTTCTGCACTACTTGTTAATGATACAAGTTAATAATACAATGCTTCATTATTTCTGAACTCTTTCCTATGTGTTTCCTAAAAACAGAGATATTTTTTCTTATAACCACAATACAATCATCACAATCACAAAATTAGTACTGACAAATTACTATCATGTAATCTACAGACCCCATCCAAGTTTTATCAATTTCCCAGTAATATTTTTCATAGCAAAATAATTCAATCTAGGATCATGATATTGCATTTATTTGCAATGTCTCTTTAGTCTCCTCTAATCTGGAACAGGTTCACAGTCTTATTTTCATGGCTTTAATACTTTTAAAATTATAAGCTGGTATTTTATATAATTCCCCTCAATTTGGGCCTGCACAACATGTCTGCATGATTAGATACAGATAATAGATCTTCAACAAAAATTTCGCCGAAGTGGTGCTGTGTTCTCAGTGCATTCTATCTAGGGGCACATAATTTTATCTCTTTACTAGTGATGTTAATTAATTACAATTAAAATTATTTCTCTTCTATAAAATTACTCATTTTCCCTTTGTAATTGCTAACTATTTTCTGGTGAGGTTCTCAGACTTTGTGAATGTCCCAGTATCTTTCCATTTTCACGAAGAAGTTTTATCACTTACTAGTTTTATCATCTGTTAACACTAATAAGTTAGTGATAATCTTAGCATTTTTGCCTGAATTAATGAATTATTTCTTAGCATTTTTGTCAGATGGTGATTCTCCAATTTCAATACTCCTTCAATGTTTATTAGAAGGAATCTAATTTATTAGCTGGCAATCTACTGTAAGGAAAAGTTTTCTCCTCTCCTTATTTACCTATTTGATTACATAAGTATGAACTCATTATTCCTATTTTGTTCAATGAGTCATATTGATCATTATAACATTTATTTTGATGCTCAATTTTGGCCAGTGAGAGTCCCTTTAAGCTTGATTCAATATCCTTTCAGCATTTCCATTATTCTTTGAACACTTCCTTATTTCAGCCCTAGCCTAAATATTCCAGGCTCATTTTGTATTTTCCCTGCAAGGAGCCCTGCCTACTTCTTCTTAATGGGAAAGGATATTTAGAAACCAAAATACGGGTGCTAGGTGTGCCCATTGCTATTGTGGTGTTACTGCTCTATGTCCACTCTATGTTCAAAGCTAGAGAATACATGTGCATACAGAAACATTATATTCTTGGCCAGGCACGGTGGCTGACGCCTGTAATCCCAGCACTTTGGGAGGCTGAGGTGGGCAGATCACCAGGTCAGGAGACCAAGACCATCCTGGCTAACACGGTGAAATCACGTCTCTACCAAAAATACAAAAAATTAGCCAGGTGTGGTGGTGGGCACCTGTAGTCCTAGCTACTCGGGAGGCTGAGGCAGGAGAATGGCATGAACCTGGGAGATGGAGCTTGCAGTGAGCCGAGATCACACCACTGCACTCCAGCCTGGGCATCTCAAAAAAAAAAAAAAAAAAAAAAGGAAACATTATATTCTCTGATAATCGCAATCTTTATACCCTGCTCAATTTTGTTTCTACTAACAGTTCCTTTCTTCCTAAGGATCAAGCTCTATTTTGTGAAAGGAATTTTAGTGACGTATTTCCATATATCTGAGATATCCAAGGGCTTGGGGAACCCTGGTTCCCTGATTTTGTCTATGGCATGTTCCCTTTGCTATCCTAGTGTTACATGTTTTTGTAAAAGGATTTACAGAGCTTCATAAACTATACTGCTGCCTCCAATATGTCCTAACTGAAAGTTCAGAGTACTATGTTGATAGTTCTAAGCAAAGCCTTTTAAAATTAACCCAAGAATTCTAAGGCAGTCAACTTCAGCCTTCATGACTCACAGCCTCTTTTCAGTTGCTGTTCACAGCAATTGAGAGCTGTTTCCCCTGACTGAGGGCTAGGGGGCAGGTTACCCTGCCCTAACAAATCTGCATTAAAAACACAATATATAAGCAATAGTACACTAAAAGCCCAGACTAATATATTTCACGTGACACAACTGCGCTTGTATCCAGAAATCCACACACACACATACACAAATTTTTGCGACAGTGTCTCACTGTCACCCAGGCTGGAGTGCAGCAGTACAATCACGACTCACTGCAGACTCAATCTCCTGGGCTCAAGCTATCCTTCCACCTCAGCCTCTCAAGTAGCTGGGACTACAGTGCATTCCATCATGCCCAGTTAATTTTTGTATTTTTTGTAGAGATGGGGCTTCATCATATTGTTCAGGTTGGTCTTTAACTCCTGAGCTCAAGCAATTCACCTGCCTTGGCCTCCCAAAGTGCTGGGATTACAAGAATGAGCCACCAGGCCCGGCCAAGAGAAAAAAAAAAATTAAGAAAAGTAAAAATAAAATTTTCAATTAATTATGGATCATTTAAATTATACACAGAGAAGGACCGAGCAAGATGGTTGAAAAGAAGCCTACATCATTTGTCCGTCTAGTAGGATCACCAAATTTTAACAACTATAAGCACACAGAAAAGCACCATCACAAGAACCAAAAGTCAGGTTGTTTGAACAATCACAGTACCTGGTTTTAACTTTATATCACTGAAAGAGGCATTAAAGAGGGTAGAAGAGACAGCCTTGAATTGCTGAAACCACCATTCTCCCATCCTCTGGCAGTGGCCATGTGGCACAGAGACCCTGTACACTTAGGAGAGTGAGATCGCAGCAACTGGGGGACTTGGCATTGAACTCAGTGCTGTCCTGTCACAGAGGAGAGTAAAGCCATGCTGGGCTTAGCCAGCACTTGTGTACAGAGGGAACGATTTGGACCAGCCATAGCCAGAGGGTAATCACCCATCCCAGAAGCTAGAACTTGAGTTTCTCAGCAAGCCTTGCCACTGCAAGCCAAAGTGCTTTGGGGTCCTAGGTAAAACTGAAAGGCAGTCTAGGACACAAGGACTGCACTTCCTAGGGAACTCTGGTGCTGGGCTGGGCTCAGAACCAGTAAATACCATGAATCATTGCATTTTTAGAACATACTGCCTGCATCTTCATTCTGTCCATTTAAACTAATTAATCAACCCTGCATGAAAGAATCTACTTTCTATTTCTCAAGATGTTAAAGTATAGTATTCATCCAAATATTATAAAATTTGGGAGAAATCTCATCATACATATATTGAAAATATTTTTAAATTTATTTGTAGATTTAAATATTTAATTCTACTTATATAAATACAACATTACACAAACTAATGAGCAGTCATAATCCTGGATATCAATAGGGATGAGACTAACCCTGGGATAATATTACAAATGTGTGTATGTAATTATAAGCTAAAAAAGTACATTATCATAGTGCCTGTAGATTCTAATACATAGGATGGCTAAAATCATTTTTAAAACGTAAAACTAAAGTCAACCAATAATAATTCAGGGATTAATTATTGTTATTTCATAACTTATTATTTTTGTTAAGGAAAGTACAGTGATGATCTGAAACTCTTATCTCTCCTTAACATTTTTTGTTACAGGGCTGTGCCAATAGATTAAAAACAATCAGCTTTTATCAATGAGTATGTAGAATATGAGGTGATATTGAATATTTTTGAGGACTGGGCATCCCTCACATGCTGTCTTAATTTATTTTCTATCGCTACAACAGAACTGGGTAATTTATAATGAACAGAAATTTATTCAGCTCATGGTTCTGGAGTCTGAAAATTCCAAGAACATGATGCTGGCATCTGATGAGGGCCTTCTTACTGCATAATAACATGGTGGAAGATCAAGCAAGCACACAAGACAGAGAGAAGAAATCAAGCCAAACTCATCGTTTTTAGCAGGAGCCCACCCTCATGATAACAGCATCAATCCATTCATGAGCTCAGCACCTCTTAAGTGCCCCACCTCCCAATATTGTTACATTAGCAATGAAATTTCAACATGAATTTTGGAGGGGGATATTCAAACAACAGCACATGCCAAGAGACAGAGTAACTGGCCGACACTCAGCCAAGTGTGATCAAGGAAAGATGATTAGAAACTTTGTAGCTTAAGACGTGTTGTCAGGAGTAGCTGTGCAGTAGTTTCCCAAAAATGGTGACAGGCATTGTGACTCTTATGTCTAGTACATTGACTATTTCTTTCACATAAGTCAGAGTTTCTAATTTCACATTGACTTTCCCAAACCCCTTCTTAATATAAGCCCTACCTACAACCGCCCCCCACATCAAATACTTTCCTACTCTCCTCTCAAATCATTCTCCCAAAATTTCTGGTAACTTTTTCCCTATTTTTATACAATCTACTTTCTCCTAATCTTCCCCCAGAAGCTCTACCATAAAAATACTCTGCTTCCTTTGCAAGATACTTTAGAATTCTAACTTCAGGCCAGGTTTAGCATCGGAGAACTTAAGGGCAAATGGAGACTGCCAGGCGGTATCAGGTAGCAAAGACCGAGGAATCCAACCAGAAGGCAGAGTTGAGGTTTTTGTGACCTAGATATTTACCCATTCCTGTTAATGGAAACATGGACACTGGAAAGACAGAGCTTCCATAGGTAGATATGCTGGAATAGAGAAGAGAGTGGTTTGGGGGAAAATGTAAGATGATGGTATTACCATTGGGTAAAAAAAAGGGCCAAGACTACAAGGAGATATAGTTTAACAACCTTAATCATTCATAATTACTTAATCATTCATTCATACACTACTTCATCATGAGGCTCTGCTCCAAGAATCCTCGTAATATCTACATTATCTCTGCCAGTATTACACCTGTTTTGATTAATGCAGCAAGTTGTTTCTCTCAGGAGGTCGTGGAATACTTGGAACATTCCCTCATCACAGGGCCTGCAAGACAGTGTTGTATAACGGAACAGATATCTCCCTAAAGGGAAGAAAAGCAAATGTGGTCAGTTTGCCTCATTTCATCATCTTCCTAGCAATGACCTGTCCCCAGTACCTCCTCAATTTTCTGTAGACTGGAATAAGCCCCTAGACTGTGTCTACATCTTGTCTATGTCTCTCTAGCCATGACCAGGCAGAAGACATCTGCCTCCCACACAGGCCCCCATACCCAGGTCTGTGTATGGTGAATCCCACTTCCCACCCTCTCCCATGATTCCAGATTCCCTCCATTCCTTGGTTCCAAGGAATGTGGGCACCATTGGTGATATTTTGTGTCTCTCTGTAACCCCCACACCTACCTGTAGTGCGATCACTAAAGTAATAGTGATCTGTGGCACAACTCCTGTTTTTCAAATATATATTAAACTTCCAGCAACTTCTCATGCCATCACGGCAAATGGATCCATCAAAGTGTTTACAGGAATTGCAAAATCGAACCCCTGAAAAAGAGAGGCACTTTAAAGAATAGCACTAGGGAAAGTGATTCTGCTTCAGAAGTCTGTTCCCACCTGGAAACATTTATATCAGGGTGGTGCAAACCTCATGAGAAGAAAGTTGACACTAGTCCTGGCCTCTGTCAGGGGACCTTACTCCCTTGATTGGGTAACAGCTATGACCCCCAAAGAAGTCAAGGAGCCTCCCAAGTCTAGGGAGGAAAGAAGACACTGGAGTATTGAGTGGGGAGAGGACAATGTGTAAAGAACTCAAGAATGTCTCCCTCATTGTGGCATTATTTATCCAAAAACGACAAACCAACTACACCGTACATTTCCATGTCAGGACTCTGTCTCCTGTGAAGAGAAGAAAAATTGGCCTTAAATTATTTCACAGCAGCCCCAAAAGCCAAGTGTAGAAACCCCTTTCTCCCTCTCCATACATTCTCTCACCACCCATTCGTGCATTCCTCTCCAGACCTTACCCTCATCCATGAAGAGCACTACAAACATGCCCAGTAGAAGCAACCGGAACATCCTGGGGCCTTTTCCTGAGAACATCACAGTAGGAGGTTCCAGCTTTATTTATTCTCATCACCTGCCCTCAGGCATCCCACTAGACTCACAGAATGATAAATTTCAGCTCAAACCACCTGAATGCTCTCTACAACGTTCCTAGAAGAGGGTACATCCTGTCTGTGTTTGCATTCCTCTGGCTACTTGGAACTCAGCCCACCCAGACACCCCATTTCATTTTATCATAAGACATTAATTCATGTTGGCATAGAATCTCTTTGGTTGTGTTTTCATATGTTGGTCTACACAGAACATTTCTAACTCCACATCCACATGACTTCCTTTCACTTATAATAAAGCTGGGATCACTAAGCATCTAAGAAAGAGTCCATCCTTTTCGGGCACCACACCATCCTGGGTTATCACCTGAGCATGACCTCCAGTGGGACTTTCCCCCTCACAGTGAGGCATCAGGAACAGAGCCCAATACTCCAGATATGGTCTGACTGCTCAGTGTACCACACATCATTGATGGATGGGATGAATAGGACAGGCCAGGAAAAAGTGGAGAAGACTTGAAGACTGTCTCAGCTTCTCCTGAGCTTTATTCATCCATTTTTTTCAAGGGAGACAAACATCATAAATGATTCCAGTGGGAGAGAGTTACACTGCTATTATAGGGAGAAAAAGGGAGATCTATTTGGACTGGTCTTTGGAAAGGGTATGTAGAGGGGAAGTTAGGGAGGGCTGGAGATGAGTTTTCCTATTGGTTCTCTGACTTTTCCTTACTTCCTCCAGAAGATGTCATACTTTCCTGCCACCCCTCTTTCTGCTGTCAGCTGCCACTTTCTCCATAAGGCATTTGCTGACCACCATATACATAAAAGACCAAAACTCCCTAACTACACTGCTTTGTCCCTTCCCTCCTCGGTTTTTCTCCAGGATACTTAACTCAATTTGTGCTCCTATAACTTTTGCTTATGTGTATGCATTTTGTTTCTCTTCCCCCACAAGATGAAAACTCTACAAACACCCAGGTTTCAAGTGTTGCATTCATTGCTTTCACCATAGTACCTGTAATTATGCCCTGCACACATCAGATCATCAGCAATATTTGATGAAAAGATTAATGGTGTGACTGGATAAGGGTCACCTGAGAGGCACAAGGGAAGGGTACAAAAGTCTTTATATTGACAGTCCCTAATTCCACTTGACAAGATGAAATTCCTAGCCTTAACCTTGCAGTTGGCAGTCACTACAGAGAAGACAGGCAATGGTAATGGCAGATTCCCTTGTGGTGAACACAGACTGAGGGTGGGGCGCATGTATCTGAGTGGACTCATTCCTATAACTCGACATGGGCTACGTGCTGCATGTCAAGTACGATCCCTCACATAATCCTGACTATGAAGGTACTCCCCACACACCTGGGATAGAAGTCCAAGTATGCTGCCCACTTGCTGTGTGACCCTAAACATGTTATTTAGCCTCTCTGTGCCTCTGTGACCTAATAGGTAAAAATAAAAATCATCACAGGTACATCCGAGGTAGTTGTTAATAAATTTACACATGGGAAAGGGGAGAAAACAAACATTTGTTAAGGCTCTACTTGGCGTTGGACATTCATCTGGGCATGTTACTCACCTGATATCTTTGAATTTTCTGAACAACCTTGTGGGTTAGAAATAATTGACCTCATCTTACAGATGATGACCAAGGATTCTTGAAGTTGAAGTGTTTTCCCTAGGGTAACAAGATGTGCATCTGTCTGATTAAATAGGACATTATCTATCCATTTCACCACAAGGTTTACAGTCTGGAGAGGGGTTCCTAGAACTGGAGCTCCAGGCGGGTCTACCCTAGAATCATCAGGACGATGGGGAGAGAAGTAGAATGAGTAAGAAATGGGTCTCGATCAAAGAAAAATGGGTCTTTCTCTGTCTGGCAGAGACAATACTCATCAGCAAAATCCCACTGAGACTAAGGGGTTCCAAAGCATGACCAAGATCTAGGATTTATGTGCCATTGTCAGAGAAGCAATTCCCATGGGGACCACCTTTATGGATCTTGCATTTGGAACATGTGAGACACAGGCAGCAACCCATGACCATAAGCCCCAGAGGGTCTGAGCTGGGAACATCAAGCATAGGCCTCCAGGCCTTTTTCCTGGCCTAGGAAGATACTCCTGCATAATGATCTGGCCACCCAAACAGGTGGGTGTGAATTACAGACTCCACCCAACCCAAGTCTCTCTCTTCTAGTTCATCCAAGGCATTTTGAACAATGTTTTCCCAGAATAAAAGTAACAGAAATTTTGAAGATACTTTAAACTTACTAATAGATAAGTGAAAATTCCCATTGTGCTCCTAATTCTGAGAAAAGCAGTGTGACTATTTCACCAAGCTCCTTCCAATATAACTTCTGTACATGTATCACACAACCCCATGTTAATAAGCACTACCGTGGTTAATATCATATATGTGATACTCTGATTTTTGCACTTAATATTTTATTGTAGAATTTGTCCCCTTAAATCACTCTCCCTCCTAGAAGTGAGGCCCAGAATTGGCCAGGAGATTCAGGAGCCCATCACCTGATAAACTCCTGTGAAAAGGCTGATGCCCCAGTCCTGACTTCCAGCCTCAGCCACAGCTTCAGCCAGCTGCTCAGCCTATCGACACCTCTCACTCTACCAGCCTAATGTGGACTGCAGAAAGGCCTTGGACACCTGGGGCCACCTCTCCCTCCCAGAGAAAGGAGGCTGTATTGTCTAACTTGCCCTTTCTTCCCCACCTTTCATATCTGAGCCTCCAGAACCTTCCCAGCCCTGCACCGAGTCCTCTCCTAGGGCCCAGAGCATGTACTTTCTCCCTTCCATGCCTGGCTCCTGCCCAAGGCTTTGACATTCCTCTCTGCTCCTTCCTATACCAGGGGTTGTAGGCCATGCTGCCCTGCCCTGCCCTGTCCTACTCCTGTCCTGCCCAGAAGCACAAATTGCACCCATCCCTTATCCCTACAGAGAGAGGAGAAGGTGGTAGATTTGAGACCAAATTAGGCTCCTTGTAGTCAGTCCAGAGTTGTGTTTACTTTGCCCCTTTAGGGAAACGAAGGAAAACAAAATAAAAACAAAAGTCCCCAAAAGAAAGCTTCCTGCACTCAGCAAGATACCACTTCTGCCAACTCCAAAGGAGCAGTGCCCCAGTCCTGCTCAGCAGGGAGGAGACCCAAAAAGCAGAATCACCATGGTTCCAGTGAGTCAGCAAGACGGCAGAGACTGGCTTGATGGCCGGGCTCTATTACAACTCCTCACAGGCGGAGAAAGGAAGCATGTGGCCAGGGTGTGGTCACATTTCTTCTCCATGACAGTTTCTTCTCCATGCCATCTAGTCTGTATCACTCCCAGACCTGACAGGATTTAGGGGTCTAGACAACTAGGTCTCCTGACACTTAGGCCTGCCTCAGACCCAAGCTCCCTCTAGCAGCCAAAAGCAACCCCACGGCATTACCCTGCCTGTCTTGATATTCCCCAGAAACCCTTGACCCGCCCCCCATCTCTTTCATGGCCAATGCACATCAGCCCGCTGACCAAGCCCCATTTACCCTCCTCTTAACTGCCCTCTAAGCTTTCTACCTTCAGACAGCCTTGAAGGTACCATGGAAGGTGCCATTTTACCATATGCATAAAAGAGAGGAGTTGGGCATAGAAGCAATATAGCCCAATGCTTTTATTTTACACACAAGAAACAGGGCTCAATTAAAATGTCACCCCAATATAAAGGCAGAGGAAAACCATGATCCATGTCTTCGTAGTCATCAGGCCAGTGACCATGTTGGCAGGTGAGGGAGTCACGGAGTATGAATTGGATGTCAGATACGAATTCTGAGTCACTTCCTTCCATTAGTTCAGCTCCTGCCACATGCCTGGCATAGGGTATAATTTACTGAACTTGGTGAAAGGAACCCCATAACCCTGCTCCTATGACTTTGCCTCATTTGAGTCACCAGGATGTCAGTCTCTGAGGGTGACAGGGCTTTCACCCGAGTCCCTTCCTCCAGCCTTATTCCAGCCTCCTCGCCAGCCTCTTGCCTTCCACGTGAGATGGTAGCCCACCACCTTTGGGAGTGACGAGCATAGGGATGGGGGATTGCTGCAAGCCACCCCCAAACAACAGTTCTCGAGCAGTTTCCATGGCTGCAGCTTCAGCAGATCTCCCCACTTGCCCTCCCCACTGGAGGCTGCTGGGACACTGACAAGTCAGGCTGGACAGGAAGGACTGGATGCTGTAGCTCCTAGCTGTGACCTCTGCCAGTTCTCCCCTGCCTGAGAAAATCTTTGTGTAAAGCACATGAGAGTGAGAACGTTGATCTTAGGTTCAGATAAATGCGTTATAAAGTTATTCTGGGAAAAGGAGGGCCCACTGCCGTGCAACATAACTTTATGGGATTCATTATTTCTCTTTCACCAAGTAAAAGTGAACCAAGTACTCTGCCATCTATTCTCCCAAAGGCCAAAACACAAGGACATAATCGAGGTAAAATCATGAAACACTTGGTATTTGGGATTCCCAGGAGCCACACAGACTCACTAACCAGAGAATAGGTCTTCGGTCAGCATTGGCCACTCTCAGAGGTCACTTGTCCAGGGAGGGGAGTGACCCAGGGCCTATAGCTGATGCTCTCGCATGGGAAGGGAAAGACCTGGCAATGGGCTTGGCTGCAGGGGCGACCGCTTAAAGGTCAACTACCATCACAGATGAGATTTTGCTTGCATGTTGGAGTGGGCAGGAGATCAAGAACAGTTTCTTCTAGATGGCCTTTGAAGTCAGGAGCTCAAGTTCAGAACAGATTGGTTTCCCTCAGATGGGTGAGCAGCTAAGAAGTTAGCTGAACTCTGACTCACTAAGATAGAGTAAGAGCTCGACCTCTACAACACAGGGTAATCTAAAGACAGAGATATATTCAGAGGATTGTGTAGATCCCAAGAAGGATCTCCACTAAAGGTTCTGGGGATGCTCACCTTGTATATTTCCCCCATCTGCAGGCCTTCCTTCTCTTGGGGATTTTCTGGGAGCCTCCAAGTGCCTTGCCAGATTCTAAACTCCTAGGCATAAGTGGCTTTCTTCTAGGAGAATGCCTACAGGAGCTGGCCCAGGAGTATTAGAGGAGAAACTATTCCCAAACCAAACCCAGAATCAGGCACAATTACCAAGATTTCGAATGCTAAGTCAATGCTACCAATCCCACTGTGCTTTTCCAAAGGCCTTATCTTTAGTACTCTCATATCTTTTGATCTTAGGATGACAAAACTCCTTAACGCTTCCCACAGCAAGTGATTGAAAGAGGGCATCAAAGTCAGAGAACGGCCCTGATCACAAAGGGGCACAATCCTTAAATGCTGTAATAATGACATCTGTAACAACTCCCACTGTGCTGCTTACCCTCCTGGGCCTCACTTAGTGATACTATTACGACCTCTGCTTTTTCTCCCTGCCTCTACCTTTCTGACCTTTCTTTCTTGACAGGGCCTTTCTCTCTAATAATATACCTTTTCCCACTGAAACCAGGGTACAGCAAAGGTGGGATTAAAGACAGTGTTTATCTCCTCTGCTTAACTACGGCCAGAGGGGAAGACTTCTAACCCACAAATTGTTCCTATTATCATAAATAACAAGTTCTACCCTAGGTCAAGAAATCCATTTAAGTGTCAAAACCATTTACTATTGGGACAGCTGAGTTTCATACATTTAAAGCAGCTGTCTTGGGAAGTTTGGTTGCATAAGAAAGATGGTATGGTCCGATAACCATTATGTTGAGTCACAAATGTTTATGCACCTGGAAGAGCAGCTCCCCATGCCTACTTTTCTGATATGTGATGTGTGAATAAGAACTATCTTGTTCCTTCCCTTCTCTCAAGTAGAATAGTTAGGAATATCCAGCTTTAAAAGGAGGTACAAAAAACTAGAGTTTCAGAATTTCTGCCAGATTTTTGTGCACCCATTGGTTGGCAGTCAAGCAGGAGAAACTCTGATGCTTGAAAAAGATAGAATTGTTGGTCCTATTTTTCTGTGTATCTGAGACCACTGGACATAGTTGCAGAGGGAGAGAATGAACAAAGTAGGGTTTACTATCATTCTGCATAATACAGTCCTTACAGTTGGCATACGTTTATGTAGATTATAGTGTTATTTAAAGGAATGTGTCCCATCTTAATTCTGATCTCAACTGACTGCATTGTCTCTGAGAATCTATTTTTTGGAGAGTGATAAGCTTATATGCACACAGGTGTATGCGTTTATGTGTGTACGTGCTTACCATTAATTTCCTGCTGAATGACCAGGAAGATTGAGAAGGGACATGTGCACCTTATGTTGATGGGTGATCTTAAAGGGCAGGGATCTTGGCACAGCAGCACCATCGTGGGCTATTTCAGCAGGTACAAAGACCCAAACTCCTTCTGAATGGCATGGTGGAGGCGTACACCTTTGGACGACAGATTTTTCCCATTGTTCTCCCCTAGGTTACAGAGGTTCTTCTCCTTAAATCCAATCCCTATTCATGCCTGAATAATTCCATTTGGGGGCAAGAGTATGTGGATTATTATACATCAGAATGTACACTGGTAGGGAGAAAGCAGGTCTGTTCTTCCTGAGAGCGGGAAGTAGGGCAACTGAGGGCACCTTTTCTAAAGCATAGTGGGAATTTATACTATGGAAGGTTTAAGGGACACAAACTTTCATACAGACAACCACAACCAGGAATTGGGGTTTGCATGGGCACCACCTGTGATCGGGGGTTTCTGTTTGTTTTTGTGTTTGTTTTTATCTTCTTGTCCTTCTAACCATGGGCGAGGTATATTAAGTGTATAGTTTGAAACGTTCTGTTTCTCTTGTTAAACCAATCTTTCTCAACATTTTGATACCGTAAAGTCTTAAACATCCATACAACCTTTTATTGTGGTGTCAGTAGTAAGAAAGGAATGGGGCAAGAGAAGTGTGGTCCTCCGCACTTTCTTTCCACTGAGTCCCACACCGTGACAGCAGCATCTCCTCAGGAGAACGTCATGCTTCAGACCATCTGGTTTCCAATCCCAGCTCTGCCTCTTACTGATTATGTGATCATGCCTAAGTTGGTTAACTTCTCCCTGCCCATACTAATTACAAGATTACACTCATTATATATGTATATGAAGTATAATTATTATTTTTAAATAATTTTTAAAATAATTATACTAAGCTCATGGGAATTTTGTGATGATGAAATGGGATGATGCAGGTAAATGGTGTGGAATAGTGTCCATAACAGTAAAGTGTTCACTGGATGTTTCTGGTTACGATTAGCATATGAAGAGTCAGTAGCCAAAGAATACCAGGAAGTGTCTCGGATCAAATTGAATAGAGGTTGTATTAGTTTGCTAGGGCTGCCATAACAAAATCTCACAGATTAGGTGGCTTAAAAAACAAAAATTTATTTTCTCACAGTTCTGGAGGCTGGAAGTCCAAGCTCAAGGTGCCAGCAGGGCTATTTTCTCCTGGGGCCTCCTTCCTTTGCTTGCAGGTGGCTGCCCATCCTTACAGGGTCTCTCCTCTGTGAAAGCACATTGCTGGTATCTCTCACTCTTCTTATAAGGACACCAATCTTATTGGATTAGGTCCCAACCATATGCCGTCATTTAGCCTTAATCACCTCTTTAAGACCCTATCTCCAAATACAGTCACAGTCTAATGTATTGTGGGTTAGGGGATTCAGCATATGAATTTGGTGGCGACATAATTCAATAACAGGGATTCTGGTTGGAGCTAAGTCTAGCATGGAACACCAACTACAGTGCTTAACTGGCATAAACGTGGACATAATAATACAGATTTCCTTTGCTCTCAAATATACTCACAAGAAGCACAGAGAAAGCCTGGACAGCAGTAGTTTGCATTGCTTCTAAATGAAGTTGGAGGCAGTCAGCCCTGAGGCAGAGGGGATGCCAGGCATGAGAGAGCCTCTGGAGCCTGGATTGGGCACTGCCTACAGTTTCAAAGCAGCCTTACAGAGTAGGAGAAATTCACATGTTCATTGAGTACACATGGACATACAAAAAAGGAACAATAGACACCAGGGCCTACTTGAGGGTGGAGGGTGAGAGGAGGGTGAGGATCAAAAAACTGCCTATCTGGTACTATGCTCATTACCTGGGTGACAAAATAATCTGTACACCAAACCCCAGCAACACACAATTTACCTGTGTAACAAACCTGCACACATACTCCCTGACCCTAAAAAAAAACTTAGAAAAAAACTAAATTAACATATTCAGTTTCTAACATTCATATAAAACAGTGGGGGTAGAAGGCAATAAGGAAAAAAGCCATACAACAGAAACTAGCAACAAAGTTGTAACCATTGTTTCTGGGTCTTCTAAGGAAATCTGTGCTGTGCACAGTTCTTGGTATCTAAGCAGTCATGTCCCACACCACATGAGCCCATGACCCTTTATAACGTCACAAAATGGAATTCTATAGAATGGAAGATTAGGAAGAGAAACAAAAATAGAGCAAAGTTTTTAAAGTAGTCTGAATCTGCTCAAGGAAATATTTTATGCTTTAAGCAAAATCTCTTGGGACCACCGAAAACCACATTCAGAAATTAATCATGTTGCATTATTTCCCAACCAAATTACATTTCATATTTTTAAACATGTTTAAGCTTCTGCTTACGTTTTTCATATTATATAGCTGTTGCAAATTTTAATCAATACAGAAATGTGAAAAAGAAGTTGATGTTCTTGCTCACCCACCCTCAAATCACACACTTGCAAGATAACCAGTTTATAGTATTATCACACTACATTACATCAGTTGAAATTTTAGTTCCTGAGCCAACCACTGTAACAGGAATCCTTTTCAGCAAAGGAGTGGGGACCCTCCAGCAGCCCTGGCCTTTGAAACACTGTCTCTCCTGCCCCCTTCTGGACAATGCTTTGATTGCCACAGGATGAGGCCGCTCTTGCTGGTTCATTTCAGCAGAGAAACAGACGCTCTGCCTGCCTCAAGGCTTTCATTCTTTCAGCAATATTTATTGATCCCACTTCTGGATTCCAGGCACTATCCTAAGAGCTGGAAAAACAGTGATAGATATGATAGATGAGGTTTCTACTCTCACGAAATTTATATTCAAGTAAACAAGTAAAAGAATGAAGTGTAACATATGCTATGAACAAACCAAAGAGCATACTGGCAAGGAGAACTACGAAATACAGCTGCAAGAAATCATAGATGACACAAACAAATAGAAAAACATTCGAGGCTCATGGATTGATTGGAAGAATCAATATCATTAATATGGCCATACTGTCCAAAGCAATCTACAGATTCAATGCTATTCCTGTCAAACTACCAACATTATTTTTCACGGAAATAGAAAAAACGACTCTAAAATTCAAATGGAACTAAAAAAGAGCCCAAATAGCCAAAGCAATTCTAAGCAAAAAGAACAAAGCCAGAGGTATCACATTACTCAGCTTAAAAAATACTACAAGGCTACAGTAAGCAAAGCAGCATGGTACTGTTACAAAAACAGACACACAGACCAAGGGAACAGAATAGAGAACGGAGAAATAAGCCACACAACACACCTATAGCCATCTGATCTTCAAAAACGTTTGACAAAAACAAGCAATGGGGAAAGGACTCCCTATTCAACAAATTATGCTGGGATAACTGGCTAGCCATATGCAGAAGAATGAAACTGGACCCCTACCTTTCACCATATACAAAAATTAATTCAAGATGGATCAAAGATTTAAATGTAAGACCTCAAACTATAAGAATTCTGGGAGAAAACCTACGAAACATCATTATGAACATCAGCCTTGGGAAAGAATTTATAACTAAGTCCTCAAAAGCAATTGCAACAAAAACAAAATTTGACAAGTGGCACCTAATTAAACTAAAGAGCTTCTGCACAGCAAAAGAAACTATCAACAGAGTAAACAGCCAACCCATAGAAGAGAAGAAAATGCTTGCAAACTATGCATTCAACAAAGATCTAATATCCAAAATTTATGAGGACTTAAGCAAATCAACAAGCAAAAAACAAATAACCCCAATGAGCAAAGGACATAAATAGACACTTCTCAAAAGAAGACATACAAGCAGTCAACAAACATATAAAAAATGTTCAACACAACTAATCATCAGAGAAATGCAAATCAAAATCAAAATGAGATACCATCTCACACCAATAAGGATGGCCATTATTAAAAAGTAAGAAAAAAAAAAAATAGACGCTGCTGGCAAGCCTGCAGAGAAAACGGAATCCTTATACGCTATTGGTAGAAATGTAAATTAGGTCAGCCACAATGGAAAGCAGTTTGGAGATATCTCAGATAACTCAAAACACAACTACCATTTGACCCAGCAATCCCATTAGTGAGTATATACCCAAAGGAAAAGAAATCATTCTACCAAAAAGACACATGCATTCATATGTTCATCATAGCACTATTCACAATAGCAAAGACATAGAATCAACTTAGATGCCCCTCAATGGTGGACTGGATAAAGAAAAGTGTGGTACATACACATCATGGAATGCTACACAGCCATAAAAAAGAATGAAAACATCCTTTGCAGCAACATGAATGTAGCTGGAGGCCACCACCCTAAGTTAATTAGTGCAGGAACAGAAAACTAAATGCCACATGTTCTCACTTATAAGTGGGAGCTAAACACTGGGTACATATGGACACAAAAATGGGAACAGTAGATACTGGGGACTACTAGAAAGGGGAGGGGAAAAGGGACATGGGCTGAAAAACTACCTATTGGGTAATATGCTTACTACCTGGGTGATGGGATTATTTGTACCCTAAACCTCGGCACGACACAATATACCCATGTAACAAACCTGCACATGTACCCACTCAATCTAAAATAAAAGTTGAGATTATTTTTAAAGTATATGTAGAAATAATAATAAAAATATGTCAAGAAAAAAATTGTAATGGTACATTGTGAAGTGGCAATACATGAATATGGGATTGTAACAAGGAAAGTTTTTCTTTTCTTCACAGGAGGATTACTGGATGCCAATAAAGGCATAATACTTGAATAAATTTGGTCACTTTAGAAATGTTTGGGAGTAAAGAGGAATGATTTACTATGTTTCTCCTACCTTTTGAGAGGATTATATCTTATTCCCTCACTACAAATATCTGGGTTCCCTATTTTCTCCTAATGTCTAATGACAGCATTTTCAACTGGGGTAGCCAGTTCACCTCATTCAGACTGGTTAGGCAGTGGGTGCAGCTCACGGAAGGTGAGCAGAAGCAGGGTAGGGCATCACTTCACCCAGGAGGTGCAAGGAGCCAGGGGACCTCCCTCCCTTAGCCAAGGAGGGACTGTGCTACCCAGCCCAGATACTACGCTTTTCCCACAGTTTTTGCAATCTGCAGATCAGGAGATTCCCTCATGTGCCTACACCACCAAGGCCCTGGCTTTGAAACACAAAACTGGGTGACTGTTTGGGCAGACACCGAGCCAGCTGCAGGAGTCTTTTTCATAGCCCAGTGGTGTCTGGAACCCCAGCAAGACAGAACCATTCACTCTCCTGGAAAGAGGGTTGAAGCCAGGGAGCCAAGTGGTCTTGCTCAGCAGGTCCCACTCCCACAGAGCCCAGCAAGCTAAGAACCACTGGCTTGAAATTCTCACTGCCAGCACAGCAGTCTGAAGTTGACCTGGGATGATTGAGCTTGGTATGGGGAGAGGTGTCTGCCATTGCTGAGGCTTTACTAGGCGATTTTCCTCTGACAGTACTAAGAAGGCTGAGAGGTTCGGACTGGACGGAATTCACCACAGCATGGCAAAGCAGCTGTAGCCAGACTGCTTCTCTAGATTCCTCCTCATTAGGCAAACATCTGTGAAAGAAAGGCAGCAGCCCCAGTCAGGAGCTTACAGATAAAACGTCTATCTTCCCTGGGGGAAGGGGCAGTGGTGGGAGCAGCTTCAGTGGACTTAAACTTTCCTGCCTGCCAGCTCCGAAGAGAGCAGCTGATCCTGACAAGGAGGATTCTCCCAGAACAGCACTCACGCTCTGCTGACAGACTGCCTCCTCAAGTGGGTCCCTGACCCCCATGCCTCCTGACTGGGAGAAAGCTCCCAACAGGGATCAACACACACCTCATACAGGAGAGCTCTGGCTGGCATCAGGCTGGTGCTCCTCTGGGACAAAGCTTCCAGGGGAAGGAGCAGGCAGCAATCTTGGCTGTCCTGCAGCCTCCACTGGTAATACCCAGGCAAACATGGTGTGGGGCAGACCTCCAGCAAACTGCAGCAGACCTGCAGAAGAGGAGCTTGACTGTTAGAAGAAAAACTAGCAAACAGAAAGGAATAACATCAACATCAACATAAAGGACCCCGATATAAAAACCCCATCCAAAGGTCATCAGCCTCAAAGATCAAAGGTAGATAAATCCACAAAGATTAGGAAAAACCAGCCCCAAAATGCTGAAAATTCCAAAAACCAGAATGTCTCTTCTCCTTCAGATGATCACAACTCCTCTCCAGCAAGGGCACAAAACTGGATGGAGGATGAGATTGACAAATTGACAGAAGTAGGCTTCAGAAGGTGGGTAATAACAAACTCTGAGCTAAAGGAGCATGTTCTAACCCAAAGCAAGGAAGCTAAGAACCTTGATAAAAGGTTACAGGAACTGCTAACTAGAATAACCAGTTTAGAGAGGAACATAAATGACCTGATGGAGCTGAAAAACACAGCACGTGAACTTTGTGAAGCATACACAAGTATCAACAGCTGAATCAATCAAGTGGAAGAAAGAATATCAGACATTGAGAATCAACTTACTGAAATAATGCATGTAAACAAGATTAGAGAAAAAAGAATGAAAAGGAACAAACAAACCCTCCCAGAAATATAGGACTATGTGAAAAGACCAAACCTATGATTGACTGGTGTACCTGAAAGTGACAGGGAGAATGGAATCAAGTTGGAAACCACACTCCAGGATATTATCCAGGAGAATTTCCCCAACCTAGCAAGACAGGCCAACATTCAAATTCAGGAAATACAGGGAACACCACTAAGATAACAACCCCAAGACACGTAAACATCAGATTCTCCAAGGTTGAAACAAAGGAAAAAATGTTAAGGGCAGCTAGAGAGAAAAGTCAGGTTACCTACAAAAGGAAGCCCATCAGACTAACAGTGGATCTCTCTGCAGAAACCCTACAAGCCAGAAGAGAGTGGGGGCCAATATTCAACATTCTTAAAGAAAAGAATTTTCAGTGTAGAATTTCATATCTAGCCAAACTAAGCTTCATACGTGAAAGAGAAATTAAATCCTTTCCAGACAAGCAAATGCTGAGGGATTTTTATCACCACCAGGCCTACCTTACAAGAGCTCCTGAAGGAAGCACTAAGTATGGAAAGGAGAAACTGGTAACAGCCACTGCAAAAACACACCAAAATATAAAGACCAATGACACTATGAAAAAAACTGCATTAACTAATGTGCAAAATAACCAGTTAGCATCATGATGACAGGATTAAATTCACACATAACAATATTAACCTTAAAAGTAAATGGGCTAAATTTCCCAATTAAAAGACACAGACTGGCAAATTGGATAAAGAGCCAAGACCCATCGGTGTGCTGTATTCAGAAGACTCATCTCACGTACAAAGACACACATAGGCTCAAAATAAAGGGATGGGGAAATATTTACCAAGCAAATAGAAAGCAAAAAAAAGGTAGAGGTTGCTATCCTAGTCTCTGATAAAACAGACTTTAAGCCAACAAAGATCAAGACAGACAAAGAAGGATGTTACATAATGGTAAAGGGATCAATGCAGCAAAAAGAGCTAACTATCATAAATATATATGCACCCAATACATGAGTACCCAGATTCATAAAACAAGTTCTTAGAGACCTACAAAGAGGCTAAGACTCCCACACCATAATAGTGGGAGACTTTAACGCCCCATTGTCAATATTAGACAGATCAACAAGACAGAAAATTAACAAAGATATTCAGGACTTGAACTCAGCTCTGGACCAAGAGGACCTAATAGACATCTACAGAACTCTCCACCCCAAATCAACAGAATATACATTCTTCTCAGCACCACATAGCACATATTCTAAAATTGACCAAATAATTAGAAGTAAAACACTCCTCAGTAAATGCAAAAGAATAGAAATCATAACAAACAGTCTCTCAGACCAAAGTGCAATCAAATTAGAATTCAGGATTAAGAAACTCACTCAAAACCACACAACTACATGGAAACTGAACAACTTGCTCCTGAATGACTACTGGATAAATAACAAAATTAAGGCAGAACTCAAGAAGTTCTTTGAAACCAATGAGAACAAAGAGACAACATACCAGAATCACTGGGACACGGCTAAAGCAGTGTTCAGAGGAAAATTTATAGCATTAAATGCTGACAATAGAAAGCTGGAAAGATCTTAAATCAACACCCAACATCACGATTAAAAGAACTAAAGAAGCAAAAGCAAACAAATTGAAAAGCTAGCAGAAGACAAGACATAACTATGATCGGAGCAGAACTGAAGGAGATAGAGACACGAAAAACCCATCAAAAAAATCAATGAATCCAGGAGCTGGGTTTTTGAAAGGATTAACAAAATAGATAGACCACTAGCTAGATTAATAAAGAAGAAAAGGGAGAAGAATCAAATAGACACAATAAAAAATGATAAAGGAGATATCACCATTGATCCCACTGAAATACAAACTATCATCAGAGAATACCATAAAAACCTCTAGGCAAATAAACTAGAAAATCTAGAAGAAATTGATAAATTCCTGGACACACACACCCTCCCAAGACTAAACCAAGAAGAAGTCAAATCCCTGAATAGACCAATAACAAGTTCTGAAATTGAGGCAGTAATTAGTAGCCTACCAAACAAAAAAAGCCCAGGACCAGACAAATTCACAGCCAAATTCTACCAGAGGTACAAAGAGAAGCTGATACCATTCCTTCTGAAACTATTCCAAATAATAGAAAAAGAGGGACTTCTCTCTAACTCATTTTATGAAGCCAGCATCATCCTGATACCAAAACCTGGCAAAGACACAACAAAAAAAGAAAATTTCAGGCCAACATCCCTGATAAACATCAATGTGAATACCCTCAATAAATACTGTTAAACTGAATCCAGCAGCACATCAAAAAGCTTATCCACCACGATCAAGTCAGCTTCATCCCTGGGAGGCAAGGCTGCTTCAACAATTGCAAATCAATAAATATAATCCATCACATAAACAGAACCAATGACAAAAACCACATAATTATCTCAATAGATGCAGAAAAGGTCTTCCATAAAATTCGACACCTCTTCATGCTAAAAACACTCAATAAACTAGGTACTGATGGAACATATCTCAAAATAATAAAAGCTATTTATGAAAAACCCATAGCCAATATCATACTGAATGGGCAAAAGTTGGAAGCATTTCCTTTGAAAACTGGCACAAGACAAGGATGCCCTCTCTCACCACTCCTATTCAACATAGAATTGGAAGTTCTGGGCAGAGCAATCAGGCAAGAAAAAGAAATAAGGCATATTCAAATAGGAAGAGAGGAAGTCAAATTGTCTCTGTTTGCAGATAACATGATTGTATATATAGAAAACCCCATCGTCTCAGCCCAAAAACTCCTTACGCTGATAAGCAACCTCAGCAAAGTCTCAGGATATAAGATCAATGTGCAAAAATCACAAGCATTCCTATACACCAATAATAGACAAGCAGACAGCCAAATCATGAGTGAACTCCCACTCACAGTTGCTACAAAGAGACTAAAATACCTAGGAATCCAACTTACAAGGGATGTGACGGACCTTTTCAAGGAGAACTACAAACCATTGCTCAAGGGAATAAGAGAGGACACAAACAAATGGAAAAATATTCCATGCTCATGGATAGGAAAAATCAATATCGTGAAAATGGCCATACTACCCAAAGTAATTTATAGATTCAATGATATTACCATCAAGGTACCATGGACTTTCTTCACAGAATTGGAAAAAACTACTTTAAAGTTCATATGGAACCAAAAAAGAGCCTGTAAAGCCAAAATAATCCTAAGCAAAAAGAGTAAAGCTAGAGGCATCATGCTATGGACTTCAAACTATACTACAAGGATACAGTATCCAAAACAGCATGGTACTGGTACAAAAACAGACACATAGACCAATGGAACAGATTAGAGAACTCAGAAACAAGATCACACATCTACAACCATCTGATCTTCAACAAACCTGACAAAAACAAGCAATGGGGAAAGGATTCCCTATTTAATAAATGATGCTGGGAGAACTGGCTAGCCATATGCAGAAAACTGAAACTGGACCCCTTCCTTACACCTCATACAAAAATTAACTCAAGATGGATTAATGAGTTAAACATAAAACCTAAAGCCATAAAAACCCTAGAAGGAAACCTAGGCGATACCATTCAGGACATAGACATGGGCAAAGACTTCATGACTAAAAGCAATTGCAACAAAAGCCAAAATTGACAAATAGGATCTAATTAAACTAAAGAGCTTCTGCCCAGCAAAAGAAACTATCATCAGAGTGAACAGGCAACCTACAGAATGGGAGAAAATTTTTGCAATCTATCCATCTGACAAATGGTTAATATCCAGAATCAACAAGGAACTTAAACAAATTTACAGGAAAAAAAAAACCATCAGAAAATGGGCAAAAGATATGAACAGACACTTCTCAAAAGAAGACATTTATGCAGCCAACAAACATATGAAAAAAAGCTCATTATCACTGGTCATTAGAGAAATGCAAATCAAAACCACGATAAGATACCATCTCACACCAGTTAGAATGCCGATTATTTAAAAGTCAGGAAACAACAGATGCTGTAGAGGCTGTGGAGGAATAGGAACACTTTTACACTGTTGGTGAGAGTGTAAATTAGTTCAATCATTGTGGAAGACAGTGTGGCGATTCCTCAGGGATCTAGTACCAGAAATACCACTTGACCCAGCAATCCCATTACTGGGTATATACCCAAAGGATTACAAATCATTCTACTGTAAAGATACATGCATACTTATGTTTACTGCTGCACTATTTACAATAGCAAAGACTTGGAGCAAACCCAAATGCCCATCAATGATAGACTGGATAATGAAAATGTGGTGCATATACACCATGGAATACTATGCAGCTATAAAAAAGAATGAGTTCATGTCCTTTGCAGGGGCATGGATGAAGCTGGAAACCGTCATTCTCAGCAAACTAACACAGGAACAGAAAACCAAACACCACATGTTCTCACTCATAAGTGGGGGGGGGGGGGGGCAGTGTGCAGGGGGGGGGGGGACGAGGTCAGGAGACGAGACACGGTGAAACCCGTCTCAAAAAAACAAAAAATAGCCGGGGGGGGGGCTGTAGTCAGTCCGGAGGCTGGCAGATGCGTGAACTGGAGCGAGCTTGCAGTGAGCGAGATTGGCCATGCACCAGCTGGTGACAGAGCGGACTCGTCTCAAAAAAAAAAAAAAAAAAATAATGGAGGTGAAAATGAGAACACATGGACACAGTGAGAGGAGCATCACACACTGGGGCCTGTCATGGGGTGGGGCACAAGGGGAGGGAGAGCATTAGGTATTTTTCCTAATGGCTTAAAACCTAGATGACAGGTTGATGGGTGCAGCAAACCACCATGGCACATGTATACCTATGTAACAAACCTGCACATTCTGCATATGTATCCCAGAACTTAAAGTAAAAAAAAAAAAAAAAAAAAAGACAGAAGCCCTATCAGATTAGGGCCCCACCCTTATGACATCATTTGACCTTGATAACCTGCTTAAAAGCCCTACCTCCAAGTACAGTCATGTTGGGGGTAAGGGCTTCAGCAAATGAATTTTGGAGGGACACAATTCAGTCCGTAACAGAATGAATATTAAGTGGAATTATTGCTAATTTGTAAGGGATAATGTTAGCATTGTGGTGATGTAAGAAACATCTAATTTTTTTGAGATGTATTCTGAAGTATGTAGGAGTAAAATCAAATGATGTCTGAGGATTTGCTTTTAAAAACTTTAGAAGAAAGGAAGGGAAAAAGAAAAGATGAGAAGGGAAAGGAAGGAAAGAAAAGGAAGGAAATCAGACCATATATGCCCAACTCTTGATAATTGTTGAATCTTGGTAATGGGTATATTGTGGTTCATCGTATCTCTTTACTTCTTTGTATGTTTGAAATTTTTTGTATTAAAACTTCTACCTTTTGTTTTGAAAAAAAAAGGAAAGATTTGTCTAAGGCTGAATAGCAATATTCAGTGATAAATTAGGACTTTAATCAAGGCTGTCTGTTCCTAAAGTTGAGGCACTTAACAACTATGCAACATTGCTACACAGAGAGATGAAGTATTTTTTAACCTTTTGGTAAATGTAACTGATTCTTAAAAAGAAGGAGGTGCTATAATTTTTCCACACAAATTATATGTGGCATATCCCGGATAAATCCTTCGGGTTAAGCAAAGTTTTAAATTGATTAACAATAAATATTAGAATACCAATGGCTGGTTTATATACCTTCCTTTATTCCAAGACTTGAAGTTTTGAGTGGTGGTTGTTTAATAAATATTTAACCCTTCTTTTTATTCATCATTGTAGTAAATACTCTTGAATCCATCTGTTTATATTTAAAGTGTGTTTCTTATAAGCACCATATTGTTGGTTCTTGTGTTTTTATCCAATCGGACAAACTCTGCCTTTTAATTGGAGTGTTTAGACTATTTATATTTAATGTGATTATTGCTATTGTTGGATTTAAATCTATCATCTAGCTGTTCATTTTCTATTTGTACTTTTGTTTTTGTTCTCTTTTTTTTCTTTTAATATTTTCTTTTGTATTGATTATTTCTAATGATTCCATTTTATTTCCTTCATTGGATTATTAGGTATAACTCTTTGTTGTTATATTTTAGTGGTTGCTTTAGGTTTTATAAAACACAGGTTTTTTCTTTGACTTACCTCGGCCTGCCTTTATATTAAATTATGTTTTTATTTTCTGTGTTTACTGATGCTTTGACATCTGGGGGCCTAACTGATCCTAGACAGATTGTCCCATCAGAGCAAACCAATGTCTAGAGATAGTAAACAACTTGTCTATGAGTTACACCTTTCATATGAAAACCAACCAATCCAAAGCTCATAACCCCAACCACCTCCTTTATCAACCTCTTATACTCTGATTCACCATTTCTTTGCCCTAATCACCAAAGGGCCAGGTACCAGACAGCTAGAGACAGCCCCTTACACTTCAGAACCTGCTAAAATGATGCAAACTAGCCAATCCTAAGCCTACTTCCCTGCCCTGAATTGCTTTTCCCACAGAAACAATAAAGGCTCCAGTCTATGTTTCCCCTTGCTTCGTTTCCTGACCAATCCTGGTGCTTCTCTATGTGCCCCTCTATGTGCACCCCCTGCATGGTGTTCTGTGCCTCCTGCTTCTTGGTAACTATGAGCAAAATCTTTCTTCACGATAGTAATTTTTATATCTGCCTGCCTTACCATATCTGAGTAAAACAAATTCTGGGTGTATATATATATATATATATTTTTTTTTTTTTTTTTTTTTTGAGACAGTGTCTCACTGTATTGCTCAGGCTGGAGTGCAGTGGTGCAATCTCGACTCACTGCAAGCTCCACCTCCCAGGTTCACACCATTCTCCTGCCTCAGCCTCCCGAGTAGCTGGGACTACAGGCACCTGCCACCACACCCTGCTAATTTTTTGTATTTTTAGTAGAGACGGGATTTCACTGTGTTAGCCAGGATAGTCTCGATCTCCTGACCTCATGATCCACCTGCCTCAGCCTCCCAAAGTGCTGGGATTACAGGCTTGAGCCACCGTGCCTGGCCAATTCTGGGTATATTTTTTAAGTAAACTTCAAGTTATATTAATCATCACAAATATAGTAAAAGAACATTACAACATTCAACTTCCATTTCTCTTCTCTGGGCCTTGTGCTATTGTTGTCATATTTTACTTAAACATATTAAGAAATTTTATAATTCCTCATTATTTTTTGTTTTGAAAAGTTAACATTCTGTCAAAGAGATTTAAAACTAAGAAATAGTTGTTATATTTATCCATGTAGTTACTGTTTCTGATACTATTCATTCTTTTGCATAGATCCAGATTTCAGCCTGATGCCATTTTCTTTCTTCTTGAAAGACATCCTTTAACATTTATTATGGAACAGGTCTACTGATGATGAATTTCCTTTGGATTTCATATTAGAAAAAATCTTTATTTTACCTTCATTTTTTTAAAGATATTTTCTCTGGGTAAAGAATTCTAGGCTTACAGGTCATTTTTTTTTTTCAATACTTTGAAGATGTTGCTTTTCTGTCTTCTGACTAGCATTGTTTTCAACAAGAAATTTGTTGTCATCTTCATTCCACTGTTTGTAATGTGCCTTTCCCTCTGGATGATATTAAGATTTTTCTTTTCATAATTGTTTCAAGTAACTAGGTTACGATGTGCCTTGATATGGTTTTCTTCATGTATCTTGTATTTGGGGTTTTCTAAACTTCTGAAATCTGTGGGCTTATTGTTTTCCTCAAATTTGGAAGAATTTTGGCCATTATCTCTTCAAATATTTTTTTCTGTTCTTCCCTTTCTTTCCTTTTTTTCTAATTATATGTGTATTATTCCATTTGAAATTGTTCTGCAGTTCACCAATGCGCTGTTCATTTTTCCCAGTTTTTTCTTTGTTTCATTTTGAATAGTTTCCATTGCTATGTCTTCAAGTACACCAATAAGCATCCTCTCCCCAAGCATCATTTCATCTCTCAGTCAACCACTCTGCCCCCCTCTGTTTCCAGGAGTTATCTATAAGTGGACAGAGCTGAGCAACCATGCCCAGTAGGCACAGAGGTGCAAAACAAACATCCTGAGAGCTTTGTCATGTGCAGCTCCCTGTGGGAGATGCTGGCTGTTCTCCCCATATGATCATTCTTGGGCTATTTACCTAATATCACAGAATCATGAAATCCCATGGCCACTTACAATCCCCAAAACCAAGCCACCCTACCTGAGTTCCCCACATCATTCCCAGGACAATGCTTACTCTAATCTTCCAGCTACTGAAAACTTACTACCCAAAGGCCTCCATTGTATCTTTTGTTCAAGTTATTATAAAATTCTCCCCAAAGTTGAGCTGAAGTCTCTGTCCCTATAACTTCCACTTATTAATTTACCAACATTGTTATTCAAGGAACCATCATTGATCACATACTAAGCGCTAGACTCTCCATTAGTCTAAGACACTAATTGATGACCTCACAGAACTTGAAATCTAGTTTAAAAGACCACAAATACATCAACCACAGCTAGCCACAGAGGCTTAAATGACAGGCATTCAAATTAAACTACCTGATCAGGTAAGCCTTCCTTGAAGAGGGAGTAGAAGAGCAGGACTTTGAAAGCTAGTGAGGAGTTAGCTAAATGAAGAAGGGAGTTGGGGAGGGTGCCAAGAGAACACAAAATATCAAAGCATAGATTTGTCAAACAATCCAACAGACTGTTAGAAGAGCAGGTGTTTGCTATGGCCCAAATAAAGGGATAATAGGAATGTAGATGGGCAAGAAAGCCAGGCAAAGAAAGACATATCTTACTGGAAGTGGTTGCTTATGGATAAACAGAAGGGCTTAAGGGGATGGTGCAATGATTGTGCCTCTGAGAATATGTATTAGGCTAAATAACAATCTCCAAGGATTTTTACATCTTAATTTCTGAAACCTGTGAATGTTACCTTTTACACAAAAAGGGCTCTGAAGTTCTGATTAATTTAAGAATCTTGAGTTGGGGAGGTTATCTTGCATTATCTCAGTAGCCCTAAATGCAGTCACAAATGTCCTTATAAGAAGGAAGCAGAGAATTTGATTATAGAAGAAAAACAGGCAATGTGATGATGAAAGCAGAGACTGGAGTGATATGCTTTGAAGATGGAGGAATGGGCAATAAGCCAAGGAATACAGGAGGCCACTAGAAGCTGAAAAAGTCAAGGAAACAGATCCTCTCTTCAGAGCCTACAGAAAGAACCAACTCTGCTGATACTTTGCTTTTAGCCCCATCAGACTTCTGGCCTCCAATACTTTGGGAGAATAAATTTGTGTTGTTTTGAACCACTAAATTCCTGATTTATTTATAGTAGCAATAGCAAACTAATACATAGTACTTAAGCCAAAGATTACAGAATTGAATTTCTATGAATTACTATGGTGCAGTTCCAGGAAATCAATAATAAAGGACTCCAAGGGTTGGGAAATATAGCAAAAAGCACACTCCATCTGCCTTAATGATGACTCCTAGAAAGGATATCTCCTTTTTATCTCAAATATAAGTTTGCTATACACTGTCATGGGTTCAAACCCTCTGCTACCTGCTAGCTGTGTGGCCTTGAGTAAGTTACTGAACCATTCTGAGCTTATTATCTCATGCATAAAAATGAGACAAATGTACATATCTCACAGGGTTTCTGTAAAATAAAGGATATGAAAGGAGGAAAGGTGGGCAATCCATATTAAGATCCTAGAAAGTGCCAAGCACCAAATACCCAAGAAGAAGGACATGGCTGAGGTGGAAACAAGGAAGACCTTAATGATGGTTATCTTGAAATGAAATCCAGACCTGTTAGCTAGGGTAAATGTCAAAGGCTTCATCCAGCTGGTGCCACACATAGACAAGGGCACCTGGGCAAGGAGAACAATGAGACAATGGCTATAACTAGAATGAGGAGGGGGGAGGAGTGACCTTGGAGATGGCAGTTGAAAGGGTTACATTTTACCAAGAAGATTGAAATGTTTAAGGGGCAAAAATCAAGAAACCTTCTTCTAGAAGTTTTTTTCTAAATAAAACTGAAGAATATGGGATGAGGTTAGAAATGGACTGTTTCCCTAAAGAGTAAGGAGAAAGGACATTATCTGAGACATACCTGAGAATAGTTGAGACATAGTTCTGGCTCTAATACTAGAAGAGCTAACGTTAAGAAAATATCCAGAAAATGTGTGGAGATCCCAAGAAGGACCTCACCCAAAACATCTCTGGAGAAGCCCTTCTTGCATCTCTTCCTGCATCCCTAAACTTCTCATCTCCAAGAGATTTGCTGGGAACCTCCAAGAGCCTATCTAGATATTCCCAACACCCAGGCATAGGAAATATTCAAGGTTTCTAAGGGGTGAAGATGACAATGCTGGAAGTTAGAAGCCTAGGGGAATTGTGATGTGGTGCTTAGGAGAAAAAACAACCCTTGGCTGGGCATGGTGGCTCATGCCTGTAATCCTAGCACTTTGGGAGGCCAAGGCAGGTGGATCACCTGGGGTCAGGAGTTTGAGACAAGCCTGGCCAACGTGGCGAAACCCCATCTGTACTAAAAATACAAAAATTAGCTGGGCGTGGTGGCAGGCACCTATAATCCCAGCTACTCGGGAGGCTGAGGCAGGAAAATCGCTTGAACCCGGTGGGTGGAGGTTGCAGTGAGTCAAGATTGCACCACTTCACTCCAGCCTGGGCGAAAGAGCAAAACTCCATCTCAAAGAAAAAGAAAAAGAAAAAGAAAAAACAACCCTTGCCCAAGCCTTAAACTGGGGAAAATTTTTTCAGTATTGGAGTAAGCTGTATCACCACACCTCATGTTACATAAAACTCTCTGGATATCTTTGAATTCTGAAATTCATATGTCATCCCAATTTATGTCATTGTCCTAATGATGAATAGACACTCTTTCACTTAGTATGCAAAAGAAATTTCTAGGGAACCAGAAATCTGATAGTATTGCTGTATTAGGCCATTTTGCATTGCTGTAAAGAAATACCTGAGGCTAGTTAATTTATAAAGAAAAGAGGTTTTATTTTGGCTCATGGTTCTGCAGGCTGTAATGAAACATAGTGCCAGCATCCACTTCTGGAGAAGCCTCAGAAAGCTTACAATCATGGAAGAAGGCAAAGGGGGAGCCAGCACATCACAGGGCAAGAGATGGAGCTGGAGACAGGGAGGGGAGGTTCCAGCCTCTCTTAAAAAACCAGGCCTCACATGAACTGATAGAGTAAGAATTCACTTATTACCACAAGGTCAACATCAAGCCATTTATGAGGGATCCTCTCCCATGACCCAACGCCTCCTACCAGGCCTCACCTCTAACACTGGGAATCATACTTCAACATGAGATTTGTAGGGGACAAACATCCAAAACATATCATTCTGTCCCTGGCCCCTCAAATCTCATGTCCTTTTCACATTGCAAAATACAGTCATCTATTCCCAACAGTTTCCCAAAGTCTTAATTTGTTCCAGCATCACTCAAAAATCTAAAGTCCAAAGTCTCATCTGATTCTCAAAGCAATTTCCTTCAATCTATGAGCTTATAAAATCGAACACAAGCTATTTACTTCCAAGATACAATGGCGGTACAGGCATTGAGTAAACATTCCCATTCCAAAAGGAAAAAATCAGCCAAAAGGAAAGGACAAGAGGCCCATCTAAGTCTGAAATCCAGCAAGGCAGTCATTAAATCTTAACGTTCCGGAATAATCTCCCTTGGCTCCATGTCCCACATCCTGGGCATGCTGGTGTGAAAGGTGGGTTTCCAAGGTTTTGGGAAGCTCTGCCTCTATGGTTCTGCAGGATGCAGCCTCTGTGGCTATTCTCACAGATTGGAGTTGAGTAGCTGTGGCTTTTCCAGGCTCAAGATGCAAGCTGTCAGTGGCTCTACCATTCTGGGGTCTGGAGGGTGATGGCCCCCTTTCCACAGCTCCACTAGGCTGTTCCCCATTCAGGACTCTTGTGGGGGCTCCAATACCACATTTTCCCTTGGCACTGTCCTAGTAAAGCCTCTCTGTGGGGGCTGTACCCTTGAAGCAGGCTTCTTCCTGAGCACCCAGACTTTTCCATAAATCCTCTAAAATTGAGGTGGAAGCTGCCAAGCCTCCTTCACTCTTGCATTCTGCACACCTGCAGGCTTAGCACCATGTGGAAGCTGCCAAGGCTTACAGCTTGAACCCTTCAGAGCAATGGCCCAAGCTATACCTGAGCCCCTTTGAGCTGAAGCTGGAGCTGGAGTGGCCAGGATGTGAAAGCAGTGTCCCAAGGCTGCACAGGGCAGAAGGGCCCTGGGCCTGACCCCTGAAAACATTCTTTCCTCCTAGGCCTCTGAGCTTGTGATAGGAGGGGCTGTCTTGAAGATTTCTGAAATGTCTTCATGGCCTTTTTCCCATTGTCTTGGATATTATTAGCCAAGAGCTATTATCCAGTAATAGCTATTATTATGTAATAATATATTATTGGATAATAGTTCTTGGCTCCCTTTTAGTCATGCAAATATATCTAGCAAGTAGTTCCTCCATAGGCCACTTGAATTCCTCTCCTGAAAACATTCATTCCTTCTCTGCCACATGTGAATTTTCCAAATTTTTATGCTCTACTTATCTTTTTTTTTTTTTTTTGACGGAGTCTCACTCTGTCTCCAGGCTGGAGTGCAGTGGTGCGATCTCAGCCCACTGCAACCTCTGCCTCCTGGGTTCAAGCAATTCTCCTGCCTCAGCCTCCTGAGTAGCTGTGACTACAGGCATGTACCACCACACCCAGCTAATTTTTGTATTTTTAGTAGAGATGGGTTTTCACCATGTTGGCCAGAATGGTCTCAATCTCTTGACCTCGTGATCCGCCCTCCTTGGCCTCCCAAAGTGCTGGGATTACAGGCTTGAGCCGCTGCACCCAGCCTCTACTTATCTTTTAAATGTAAGTTCCAACTTTAAGTTATTTCCTGCCTCCCATACATAATTATAATTGTAGGCTGTTAGAAGCAGCCATATCACATCCTAAACACTTTACTTATTAGAAATTTCTTCTGCCAGATACCCTAGGTCATCATTCTTAAGTTCAATCTTCCACAAATTCCCAGGGCATGGACACAATGCAGCCAAGCTCTTTGCTAAGGCATAGCAATGGTGACCTTTGCTCCAGTTCCAAATAGCTTCCTCATTTTTATCTGAGACCTCCTCAGCCTGGTCTTTGCTATCCATATTTCTATCAGTATTTCGGTCACAACCACGTAACAAGTTTCTAAGAAATTCCAACATTCCCCCATTTTCGTGTCTTCTAAGCCCTCTAAACTCTTCCAACCTCTGCCCATTACCCAGTTCCCAAGCTTCTTCAACATTTTCAGGTATCTTTATAGCAACACCCCACTTCTCAATATCAATTTTCTGTTAGTGCATTTTTGCATCACTATAAAGAAATAGGAGACTAGGTAATTTGTAAAGGAGAGAGATTTAATTGGCTCACAGTTCTGCAGGCTGTACAGGAGGCATGGTGCTGGCATCTGCTCCTGGTGAGGGCCTCAGAGAGCTTGCAATCATTGTGGAAGGCAAAAAAGGAGTTGGTGTATTACATGGCAAGAATGGGAGCAAGAGAGAGAAGGGAACAAGAGAGAGAAGGGAACAAGAGAGAGAAGGGAAGGCGAGGTTCCACACTCTTTTAAACAACCAGCTCTCACTTGAACTACCAGAGCAAGAGCTCATTCATTACAATGAGGATGGCACCAAGCAATTCATGAGGGATCTGCCCCCATGACCCAAACAGCTCCCGCCATGTCCCACCTCCAACATTATGGATTACATTTCAACATAAGATTTGGAGGGGACAAACATTCAAACCATATCAATCACACTCACACATACATGCAGACACACAGAGAAAAAAGGGTGAGTAGAGACTGTAGTCCCAGCTACACTGGAGGTTGAAGCAGGAGGATCGCCTAAACCAAAAAGTTTGAGGCTGCAATGAGCCCCTGCACTCCAGCCTGGGCAACAGAGTGAGACCCTGTCTCTTAAAAAAAAAAAGCGTGGGCCGGGTGCAGTGGCTCACGCTTGTAATCCCAGCACTTTGGGAGGCCGAGGTGGGCGGATCACGAGGTCAGGAGATCGAGACCACGGTGAAACCCCATCTCTACTAAAAATACAAAAAAATTAGCTGGGCGTGGTGGCAGGCACCTGTGGTCCCAGCTACTCGGAGAGGCTGAGGCAGGAGAATGGCGTGAACCCGGGAGGCGGAGCTTGCAGTGAGTCGAAATTGCGCCACTGCACACCAGCCTAGGCGACATAGCGAGACTCTGTCTCAAAAAAAAAAAAAAAAAAAAAAAAAAAAAAAAAAAAAAAAAAAAAAGACAGATATGGGGCAGGGAAGGCAGAGAGAGGATGGAGAGTCGGGGTGGAAATCTTACTCAACTTTAGCCAGAAGCATTCCCTGACACTGCTCACCAGCCTGCACTTTCCACATTAGTACAGATTTACGGCTCCTTAAGAGAAGGGAATGAGGAAAGGACAGTTCTGCCTCATGCCTTTATCAGGGACTCCTCCCTCCTTTCTATTTACTGGCTGTGATAGAACATCTAAGCTTTATAAAGCAAGCTAGTGGCTGTCCTTTCCAATACCTCACTCAGCACACCTTCTGTCACCCGAACAAGCATCCAATAAGGAAAATGAACACACTGCTCCTCGTCAGCTTCTCTCTTCTCTACCTCAAAGAGGGTAAGTTTGAACAATGGGGGTGGAGGGAGGCAACTTAGGGGTGCTGTTCTCTAAACCTCCACTCTCCAAGTCTCACTCACATGCTCCAGCTGAGACCTGAAGACTCAGTACAATCTGAATTTCAGGATGTCAGCGAGATCATATATAACACACTAATCCAGAAGAAAATGTACTGATTGCAGGGAAACAGGACAATTTTCTGACTTCATATTAATTGACTTTTCATCCATACTTATCTCACTTTGGTCCCTTACTTTCTTAATATACTTTTCTCCTTTATTCTCTCCTACGCTCTGCTAGTTTTCCTTTCCTCTGGCTACTTCTCAGTGTATTTTGTAGGATTCTTTATTCTACCTGATCATTAAACACTGGGATACCTCAAGGCTTTATAGTATCCACTCAGACCCTCCTCTATATCAACTTACCCACTTCCATGGCTTCAATTACAATCTATATGCTGAAAATGCCCAGTTTCATATCCTAGCCAGATTTCTATTCTGAGCTTCAGTCTTTCGTCAACAAACACCTCCTACACTTGGAAGTCACCCTTGAAATCTCTCTCTCCCTTAACACTCACTGAAAATTAGTGAAGGATTCCTATGCTTCCTACCTATTAAATGTGCTTCAAATATGATTATATTTCTACCTTATATTTCTATTTTGCTACTTTTTGACACTTAGTAAGAAATAATAAACCATAAAAGAATTATAAGAATATGTGACATAATTTATAAGCTTAGAAATGAGAAAGGCCTTTCTAACTATGACACAAAATCCAAAGCTCTTAAAAGAAAAACTGACAAATTTGACACAAGAAAATCAAAATATTCCTCGTGGCAAAAATTAAAAATGCAACTCACATCACAAACAAATGGCTAATATCCCTGATATGTAATGCCTCCTTTAAAAAAATCAAAAAGGAAAAGGCCAACAACCTAATAGAAAAATGGGCAAAGTATGTAGATAGTTCACACAAAAGAAAATGAAAATGGCTATTAAACATATAAAAAGTGCTCAATCTCACTCATACTAAGAAAAATACAAACTAAAAGAACACTGAAATACCATTTTTGACCTATCAGATTGGCAACATCCAGGAGTTTGATAAAATACTTGAGTATTAAAGTTGTGGTGAGACAAGAATTTTCCAAACATTGATTGCAAGAGAATAAATAGTTACATCTCCTGTGACAGGCAATTCAGCAATACCTATCAAAATTACAAAAGTGTTTACTTTTTATCCAGCAATTCTGCTTGTATGAAATTATCTTACAGATATACTCCCACACAAATGAAATATGTTCAGCATTATTTACTGCAGCAAATAATATCAAAAAGTGCAAATAACTTAAATTCTCATAAGAGACTGGTTAATTAAAGCATGGTACAGCACTACAGTGGAATACTATACACTTAGTGTACATTATTCAAAAAATCAAAGTGTAAAGTATGTATAGTATACTACCAATTATGAAAAGGGGGTAAAAAGATACATGTACATATTTATATTTGCTTGAATATACTGAAAATCAATCTAAAAGATATAAAAGAAATAAATAAAACTGGTTTCCTTTATTTGGCAGATGAAAACTGGATAACTAGCTGGCAAGAGTGGGAGATCAACTTTACACAACATTCTTTTTCTATTACTTACTATTTAGTCACATCAATGTGTTACCTATTTTTAAATAATGCATTTTTAAAATGTTGAAATTAG
Source organism: Nomascus leucogenys (assembly GCF_006542625.1). NCBI lineage: Eukaryota > Metazoa > Chordata > Mammalia > Primates > Hylobatidae > Nomascus > Nomascus leucogenys. Next base: position 9,171,887 of record NC_044395.1, on the reverse strand, counting down.
AAATACTCAGAGGTTAAAAATCAAAGAGACAATTATTCGAAAAGCATTATCAGTGTACTGCGCAGCCTGCTCCCAACTCCCATGAGAGAGAGAAGCCTCATGAAAGTTGCTTCAGGGAGAAATGGATAGTGTCCTCTGGTGTTTGGAAGGCACAGTGAGCTTGAGGAATCTAAAGGTGAGAGAGAGCCTGAGGCTACAGCCCTGAAATGGTGGAACTGAGAGACAGCTGAGCTGCATTACATACAAGCAGGGAGGATGTGCATACATTCCCCTGGATCTGATCTGGGCCATGCCATATCAAGCAAGTCAGGCTTGCACTGTTTAAAGTTCTATCCAAGAGGGCTGTCTGGAGGAACAAGGTATTCTAGCAAGGTGTGGGCCACTAGCTTCTTACAGCTGAGAGAAAATATAACCACCAGCTGCGGGAAATACACCACTCACAATACAGCAGTGGAATTGAATATTTTTGTGGGGGAAATCCTGAAGAACCCGCAAATGTTCCCCTGACTCAAGGAACTCAAGAAAGTGAGTTCTCCTGGCTCAAGAAAATGAGTCAGTTTTTATTAAACACAAAGTCCAAGAGATTGGGTTTTAAGTAACTACCATGGACAAAAGATGATGGCACCAGAGCCAGTCCGATGACATCTTTCCTGTCCTTTACCTGTCCCCCTCCCTGTCACCAACTGAAATGGGTCAGAAACTATCACTCATAAGCCAGAGGTGAGTAGGAGGAAGCCAAGAAGAGAAATAGAGAAAAAGTCAAAGCCACCCCCTCCTGCCCATTACAAACACCTAAGCAAGCCTGAGCTATGTGTCTGTGCATATGTATGTGCATGTGGGTGGGTGTGCATGGGCATGCATACAGGGATAGCGGGTTGTTGGTGAGAAACGTGGGCTTTTAATAGAGCTATTTTATTATTATTGCTTGGGGCTCGATGCATAAATTACTGAACCCAGATTATTCTTATGCCCAAAAGTGACGGCAAGACTTTTTTTTTTTTCTAAAAGTACATAGACAAGTTAAGAGACTTGCCTGAAATTACCTGCAGGACTAGAAGAACTAGCTTTAGAAAGAATACTCAAATGGGTAATGGGCAGAAGAATAAAATTGTTTTCTGTTTGCCCCTTTTAAGTCCCATGTTGACTTAGATGGCCTGCTAGATAAATGTAAATAGGATCAGATCACTTCCTTGCTTAAAATTTTTCAATAAATTCCCGTTGCTCATGGATCAAAAACCATACTCATGTCTTTGGCCTAGGAGGGCTCAGGAAGTTGAATCTCTGCTCACCTGACCAGCCGTGTCTCATAGCACAACCCACTCCATTCTGTGCCCCAGTTACATTAGCATTTTTGTCCCTCAGCAGACAAGCTTCTTTTCACTGCTGTTCCCTCTGCCTGAAATGTTCTTCACTCTGTCCGTATCACACCACCTATTTACCTGGCTGACTCTTATTTATCATCAGGCCTCACCTTACATCCCACTCCCCACAGAAACCTTCCTTGGCTCTCTAAAATACGTTAATTCTTCCCTCCTAAATGCTCTCATTGCATGTTTAACTATTTCTTGATATTACAATACAACTGTATATAATTTGGAGGGATTGTGTAATGCCTGCCTCCCCAGCATGTATATAAACACTTGTTTATCTTTGCATTCCCAGCACCTAAAAAAATGTCCAGAATGTGAACATGCTCAAAAACCAGCAACTAACATCATCCTTTCCCTCTAAATAAGAGGAAAAGAGAAGGATGTTCACTCTCACAACTTCAGTTCAACATTGTTGAGTGAAGGAAAAATGAATAAACTTTAGGGTTATGCAAAGGCATTTGGTTTATCATTAAGAGGTCGTTAGCAGCAAGATAGTCTTGATGGAATAGTGAGAATGGAATTTAGAATGAAGAGATGCCACAAGACCATTCCCAAAATTGGACATAAATCAATAGCACTCAAGTCCTCCTGGGCTCCATATAAATTCTGATTCTATAACCTTGGAACGTCTGAGATGAAGATTGAAATCATCTACTTTCTTTCCCCATCATCACCATCACTTAGTCCTTAAATCTAAATTACCCATAGGCTCCAATGTCCTCTCCCTACCCTGCATCTCCTCTCCTCTTACTTCCTGGTCACAGGGACTCCCAGATCACCTCTCTCTCTGCCTGGTTGCAGTTATTCCCTGAAAAAAGAGAAAGGCCAGACCAAGCCATATGGAGCTATTAGAGGGTGTAATCTCAGTCAGTCCACTCTAAACATGCCATTTCCATTCCTACCTCTGTGTTCTCCCTCTTTATGACCAGCTATCTGGAACACCTTGTCTGCCCATCCCCTGCCCCACCTACCCAAGTTTAACCTACACCTCAAGAGCCAGCTCAAGTCTTTAGCTAAAGTATTCCCCTACTTTTCCAGCCCACAGTAATCTGCCTGTTGCTATACTCTTAATCTGCATCACAGGATTTATCTGGTTGACTATACATTATCATCTCTGTTCTTTTATTATTTCATACGTTTATCTTGCCTTCAAATATAAATGGACACTATTCAGGTCACAGAGACTGTCGTATCTTTTTTATCCACCTCCTAGCTTAACTTACAAAGCTAAATTAATCAGGAATTCCACAAATACCAGCTAACGGAGTGAGTGGACAGTATAGTCAATATGCAACCTCTTACTGATGCTGAAAACCCACTTTCCCATTGTCCCACAATCCAGCCTGAATATTCTATTCTCTCCACCCTGCAGTTATGGGTCTGAAGTGTAATACCTGCATATACACAGAAGGATGGAAGTGTATGGCAGGCCGAGGCACTTGCATTGCAAAAGAAAATGAGTTATGTTCAACAACAGCCTATTTCAGGGGTAAGTGGGGCTCATGAAGATTCCAAAAATGCCTGCAAAGAACCATGACTCTTGCTAGTGCCTGCAATAAAGAACTCGATATCATTTAGCCCTGCTAGGAGGTAAGGCAAGGAATAAAAGAGGGGGCAAGAAGGGATAATTTCCAACTTTGCACTGTAGGGTTTGGTATCCAGAGCCACTTACGGTGGTGATTGGGAACATGAACCCAGGAGCCAGGGAAGGAGACCCAGTGTTAAGTGCTATTCCTCTTGGTGGTGAGTTTTAGTAAGTCACTATTGAGGCAATCTCCTCCAGCATTTGTAACAGGCTTCTTCATTTTTAGGAGACAAACATATGTACTCAACACATATGTGTAAGTATAAGTGCCGGGAAGAGGAGTCCTCCAAAAGAGGCCTGTTGAGAGTGACACTGTGCTGTGACAGAAACTTCTGTAACGTCTTCTAATGGAGCTTAGAAACTTGCAGAGGATCATCTGATCAAGATCTAGAATCAAGACCAACCAATATGAAATGTTTTATTTCCCACGCCAAATTCCACATTGGCCTAAGACCCCAGAGAGAGCTGCAGGGGCCGTGTCCTCATTACAACGAAGGGGCTCCCCACACCCAACCTCCACCACTAGATCCCTAAAATCATGAGCATTGAAACAAAATCCTCCATGAGCTATGCTTACTCTTTTGTCTTCTACTCCTGATTTCTGATTTCTATCCCTATGGTAGGCTAAATAATGGACCCCCAAATATTTCTACATCCTAATCTCTGGAACCTGTGAATGTTACCTTACATGGCAAAAGGGACTTTGAAAATGTGATTAAGGATCTTGAGAAAGGGAGGTTATCTTGCATTATCTGGGGGGGCCCTAAGTGGAATCAAAATGCAAAGTGCAATAAGATGCAAATAAAGGGAGATACGACACAGAAGAGGAAAAGATGATGTGATAATGGAAGCAGAGACTGGAGTCATGTGCTTTGAAGATGGAGAAATAAGCCATAAGCAAAAAACTAGGAGGCCATTAGAAGCTGAAAAAGTCAAAGAAATAGGTTCTCCCCTCAGAGCCTCCAGAAACCAGCCCTGCCGACACCTTGATTTAAGCCCTGTAAGACTCATTTTGGATGTCTGGCCTCCAGAACTTTAAGGTGGTGTTGTTTTCAGCCACTAAGTGTGTATTGTTTTAAGCCACTAAGTTTGCAATAATTTATTATAGCAGCAATGGGAAACTAATACAATCCAAATAAACTTCTAAGAATTCAAATCATTGGTAAGCCTGAGTACCCAGGGGCCAGTCTACGTGACAACAGTATCCACCGCTCAGGGCCTATGGTGACCTTCAGGAAAAGAGGAATACAGAGCAAGTGCTATGAACGAATGTGGAGATCGATTTATGGATTTTAAACTTCATGACATGCTGCAGATAATCCTTTAGGTATATCTGTGGTAAATGGTGCCTCGCTATGTTCTGAAGCAATCAAACACGATGTCCTAATAGCTCAATTTATCAGTTCCTCATTAGCTTGTGTACTCACTGAAATTCTTTTAGCAGTTAATGTCCCTGTATTAGTCTGTTTCCACGCTGCTGATAAGGACAAACCCAAGACTGGGCAATTTACAAAAGAAAGGGGTTTATCAGACTTACAGTTCCATGTGGCTGGGGAAGCCTCACAATCATGGCAGAAGGTAAAAGGCATGTCTCACACAGTGACAGACAAGAGAAGAGAGCTTGTGCAGGAAAACTCTCCCTTATAATAACCATCAGATCTCATGAGACTTACTATCACGAGAACAGCACAGGAAAAACCTGCCCCCATGATTTAATTACCTCCCACCAGTCCCTCCCACAACATGAGGGAATTCAAGATGAATTTGGGTGAGGACACAGCCAAACCATATCAGTCCCCTTCTTAAAACTCTCCTCTCTTAGCTCCTATGACTGTATATTTGTAGTTCTCTTACCTCTCTGAAGAATCCTCCGTGAGGGTCTCTGGGGACCTTGTTTTGATTTGTTACTGTTTTTATGTTCAGTCTTTAACCTATGTGAAGTCACCTTTGTAATATTGAGTTAAGTAAAGATCCAGTACCATTTTTCTCCATAGAATGAGCCAGATTTTTTAACACCATTGACTACAAAGTCTATCCTTTCTCCATTCACTTGTGATACAATTTTTATCATTAATTATAAAGGAAAAAAATCACTATTTTCTCTACTATACTGTCTCACACACAACACTTCTGACATGAAATATGTGGGGTTTTCCACACCAACAAATTATCCAATTACCCAGTGCACACTGACTGAGTGCTCTAAAATTTAACTCAATTCTGACACTAATTGTCCAGAGTTAATTCAAACCCCACAAAGGGCTCAGTACCACAAGACTGCCCCCCAACTGCAGATGCCAATCACAAATTATGGGTCCTCAGGTTATGCACAACTTAGGTCCAAACTGGAAATTCCCACATTCCCCTCCTCAAGTTCAATAATTTGCTAGAACAGCTCACAAAACTGAGGAGATAATTTACGATTACAGATTTATTGCAAAGGATATATTAAAGGATACAGACGCACAGCCAGATGAAGGGGTATATAGGGCAAGGTATGGACGGGTCCTGAGCACAGGAGCTTCTGTCCTTGTGGAGTTTGGAATGCACCACCCTTCCAGCACACAGATGTGCTCTTGTTCACCACGCAGTAGCTCCAAAAACCTTTTTAATTAGTAATTTTTAATGGCAGTTTCATTGCATAGACATGATTGATTATTAATAAATGATTGGCTACTGGTGATTAATTCAGCCTCCAGTCCTCCCTTCTCCAGAGGTCAAGAGGCAGGGCTGAAAGTTCTAACCCTCTAATCACATGGTTGATTCCCTTGGAAACCAGCCCTTATTCTGTGATTATTTAAAGGCTTTGCAAAAATCACCTCACTAATATAAACTCAGGCATGGTTAAAGGATTTCTTGTAAGACATGTAAATGCTTCATGAACCAAGGACAAAATAGCAAATATTACAACACAAGATGCTCCTATTGCTCTTATCATTTAGAAAATTACAAGGGTTTTAGGAGCTCTGTGCCAGGATGTGGACAAAAGGACAAAAATATACAGTTTACCTTTGAACGACATGCGGGTTAGGAGTGCTAATCCCTACACAGTCAAAAATCCAAATATAACTTTTGACTACCCAAAAACTTTACTAACAGCCTGCTATTGACTGGAAGCCTTACCGATAACATAAACAGCCAATTAATACTTATTTTGTACATTATAAGTATTATATACTATATTCTTGCAATAAAGTAATCTAGAGAAAAGAGAGTATTAAGAAAATCGTAAGAAACAGAAAGTACACTTACTATTCATGAAGTGGAAGTCATCTTCATAGAGGTCTTCATCCTCATTTTCTTTACACTGACTAGGCTGAAGAGGAAGTGGAAGAGGAGGGGTTGGTCTTGCCATCCCATGGGTGGCAGAGGCAGAAGAATCCACATATAAGGAGACACAGAGTTCAACCCTGTGTTGTTCCAGTATCAATTTTGTATTTGTTATATCAAAGTATCATATACATACAAATATGTTTGTGTGTGGCCATGTGTGTGCGTGTATATAAAACTTTCCATTCTAGACCGGGCACGGTGGTTCATGCCTGTAATCCCAGCACTTTGGGAGGCTGAGGCAGGCAGATCATGAGGTCAGGAGATCAATACCATCCTGGCTAACACAGTGAAACCCCATCTCTACTAAAAATACAAAAAATTAGCCAGGCATGGTGGCAGGCGCCTGTAGTCCCAGCTACTCGGGAGGCTGAGGCAGGAGAATGGCATGAACCAGGTGGCGGAGCTTGCAGTGAGCCAAGATCGCACCACTGCACTCCAGCCTGGGCGACAGAGCAAGACTCCATCTCAAAAAAAAAAAACAAAAAAAAACAAAAAAAAACACTTTCCATTCTATTCCACGGTCTATTCATGCTATGGTCTGAATGTCTGTGTCCCACCAAAACTCATATGCAGAAACCTAATCCCCAGTGCAATAGCATTAAGAGGTAGGGCCCTTCAGAGATGATTATGTCGTAAGGATGGGGCCCTAATGAACAGGATTGCTGTCCTCATGAAAGAGGCCAGAGAGAGCTTGTTTGCCCCTGCCACCATGTGAGGACATAGCAAGAAGGCATCATCTGGAAAGCAGAGGGTGAGCCCTCACCAAACATGTAATCTGTTTGTACCTTAATCTTAAGTTTCCCAGCCTTTAGAATTATAAGCAATAAATGTATATTGTTTATAAATTACCCAGTATATGGTATTTTTGTGATAGCAGCCCAAACACACTAAGACAATTTGTTTTCAAATGAATACTATGCCATTTTTTTTTACTATAGTTTTGTAGGAGGTCTTTAAATCTAGTAGGGAAAGTTCCCTCATTGTGCCATTTCTTTGTCTGTTGGCTCTCAGTTCCATTGCTGTCCATTATTCCTCTTCTCTGAATTGCAGGAAATTCAAAATGAGCCTGTGGTTCTGACTGTGGCAGCAGCAAACAACTGCAGGAGACTGCCAGCTAACACAATAGCACCATATTCATGGCAGCTGTGGCAGCAAATCCAACAGCATCAGCAACTTCTGCTTCTGCAGAAATATAGGTTCCTGCTTCCTGAAAAGTGGTGATGACGATATTACACAAGCAGTTTCAGCAGCAAGCTCTCCCTCGTCCCAGTTACCCCCCAGCACTTATGGACTCTAGATAATACCAAGTTCCCTTTGCTCCTGCAGCCCTAGGGATGATAACAGCTTCTCACAGGTACCGATATCTGGGGAATAGAATTGTTTCCTTTTTGGCTCCTTCAATCTCTCAACACTTTTGTAACCATTTTCTTGTATTTACTTCCCCTTGCTTGAAAACCTAGAAATGTGAATGTTTCTTTTTTTTCTTTTCCCCCATAGCTCTTGGGGTCCAAGTGGTTTTTGGTTACATGGATGAATCGTATATTGGTGAAGTCTGAGATTTTAGCATAACTGTCACCTGAGTAGTGTATGCTGCACCCAATATATAGTTTTTGGGGTTGTTTTTGTTTTGTTTTTGTTTGTTTGTTTGAAATGGAGTCTCAATCTGTCGCCCAGGCTGGAGTGCAATGGCGTAATCTTGGCTCACCACAACCTCCACCTCCTGGGTTCAAGTGATTCTCTTGCCTCAGCCTCCCAAGTAGCTGGGACTATAGGTGTGTGCCGCTACACCTGGCTAATTTTTGTATTTTTAGTAGAGATGAGGTTTCACCATGTTGCCCAGGATGGTCTTGAACTCCTGACCTCAGGTGATCAGCTTGCCTCAGCCTCCCAAAGTGCTGGAATTACAGCCATAAGCCAACATGCCAGGCCCAATATATAGTTTTATCCCTTGCCACCTCCCACCCTCCCCTCTTCTGAATCTCCAAAGTCCATTATACCATTATGTATGCCTTTGTGTCCCCACAGCTTAGCTCCCACTTATAAGTGAGAACATATGGTATTTAGTTTTCCATTCCCGAGTTACTTCACTTAGAATAATGCCCTCCTGCTGTACCTAAGTTACTGCAAAACACATTATTTCATTCCTTTTTATGCCTGAGTAGTATTCCATGGTGTATATATACCACATTTTCTTTAGCCACTCATTGGTTGATGGGCACTTAGGTTGGTTCCATATCTCTGTAATTGGGCTGTAATAAACTAAACATATGTATACAGGTGTCTTTTTGATATTATGACTTCAAGAAAGGTTAATGTTTCTTAACTGAACTCTGATACATTCTTCTTAACTCTTCTTATTCAAGGCTGATTTTGATATTTATGTGCATTTATTCTTCCACATAAATTTTAAATACATTTATTAAATGCAACAAAAGTGCAATTGAAAATTTTATTGAGGTGAGTTGACATTTCATTCAAGAACATGAAACAATTCTCCATTTTTTCATATTATAATCGAAACCATTTATTAGTCTTTAGATTTTCTCCATAAAGTTTTTGAGTATTTTTGGTTGAATTAATTTCTAGAAACTTTTCTATATGTGTTGTTGTGAATAGTAACTTAGCTTTTCATTATATCTTATGCTTCATTATTACTTATGCAGAGAAGTGCTATTAATTTTTGTAAGTTGTAGGAGAGGTACCAAGATCGCCCAATAGAAACAGCTCCAGTCTGCGGCTCCCACCAAGAAGAACGAAAGGGTGAGTGAATTCTGCATCTTCAGCTGAAGCACCCAGGTTCTCTCATTAGGACTGGCTAGGCAGTTGGCACAACCCACGGAGAGTGAGCAAAAGCAGGGTGGAGCAAGGGCCCACCCAGGAGCTGAATGGGGCAAAGGGAGCTCCTTCCTCCAGCCAAGGGAGACAGTGAGTGATTGTGCTACCCCACCCAGGAAACCACGCTTTTCCCACAGATCTTTGCAACCCACAGATTAGGAGATTCCCTAGTGAGCCCACGTCACCAGAGCCTTGGGTCCAAAGCACAGAGCTGTGCAGACTCACAGCAACCGCTCAGGGCAACAGCCACTTGGGCAGGCACTGAGATGCAGGAGTTTTGCATATTTTAGCTCCAGGAAATCCAGTGAGGCAGGAGATCTATCCACTCCCGTAGGAAAAGGGCTGAAGCCAGAGAGCCAAGTGGCCTCACTCAGCAGGCTCCACTCTCACAGAACCTCACAAATTAAGACCCACTGGCCGGGCACGGTGGCTCACGCTTGTAATCCCAGCACTTTGGGAGGCCGAGGCGGGCGGATCACGAGGTCAGGAGATCGAGACCACGGTGAAACCCCGTCTCTACTAAAAATACAAAAAAATTAGCCGGGCGTGGTGGCGGGCACCTGTAGTCCAGCTACTCAGAGAGGCTGAGGCAGGAGAATGGCGTGAACCCGGGAGGCGGAGCTTAGGAATCCCACTGCCAGCTTAAGAGAAAAAAAAAAAAAAAAAAAAAAAAAGAATCCCTGCCAGTTAGGCCAGCAGGCTGGAAACTGCCTAAGACTACTGAGCTCCTGGCAGGGAGGGGTAACTACCATCACTGTAGCTCCATTTTCCCCTGCAAGTGCCAGGGAGACAGGGCGGTTTGGACTGGAAGGAGTTCCCCACAGCACAGTACAGTGGCTGTGACAGATCATGGCCAGGCTGCTTCTTTAAGTGGGACCCTGACCCATCCTTCCTCACCAGGCAGGGTCTCCCTATGGTAATTTCAGCATCTCCAGTCAGGGAGTTATAGACAGAACTCTGATCTCTCTGAGATGAGCCCCTAGGGGGAGGGGCACTGCGGTCTCCACAGATCAGCTGTCTTAGTCTTTTCTGCCTGCTAGCTCTGAAGAGTTAGGGTAGCCCGGATGAGGGGGTTTTCCCCCAGTGCAGCACACCTGCTTTGCCAAGAGGCAGCCAGACTGCTGATTTAAGCAGGTCCCTAATCCTGTTATTCCAGACTGGGTGAGACCTCCCAACAGGGGCCTCCAGACACCTCATACAGGAGCATTCCAGCTGGCATCAGGTTGGTGCCCCTCTGGGAAGGAGCTCCCAGAGGAAGGAACAGGCAGCCATCTTTGCTGTTCTGCAGCCTCCACTGGTGATACCTCCAGGTGCAGGTGGGACCCAGGTGAATAGGGTCTGCAGTGGACCCCCAGCAAACTGCAGCAGCCCTGGGGAAGGGAGGCCTGACTTCTAAAAGAAAAACAAACAGAAAGCAACAACAACAACAACAACAAAAACAATGAAGAAGACCCCACAGAAACCCCAGCCAAAAGTCAGCAGCCTCAAAGACTGAAGGTAGATAAACCCATGAAGATGTCAATCAATGCAAAAACACTGAAAACTCAAAAAGCCAGAGAGCCTCTTCTCCTCCAAATGATTGCAACACCTCTCCAGCAAGAGCACAGACCTGGGCTGAGGCTGAGATGGATAAATTGATGGAAGTAGGCTTAAGAAGGTGGGTAATAACAAACTTCACTGAGCTAAAGGAATATGTTTTAATCCAATGTAAAGAAGCTAAGAACCATGATAAAACATTACAGGAGCTGTTAACCAGAATAGCCAGTTTAGAGAGGAACATAAACGACCTGATGGAGCTGAAAAACACAACACAAGAACTTCACAATGCAAACACAAGTATCAATAGATGAACAGACCAAGCAGAAGAAAGAATATCAGAGCTTGAAGACTATCTTGCTGAAATAAGAGAGGCAGATAAGATTAGAGAAAAAAAAATAAAAAGAATGAACAAAACTTCTAAGAACTATGGGATTATGTAAAAAGACCAAACCTATGACTGATTGGGGTACCTAAAAGAGATGGGGAGAACAGAGACAAGTTGGAAAACACAATTCAGGATATCATCCAGATCTCTCTGGATGCCTAGCAAGGCAGGCCAATATTCTATCAGGAAATCCAGAGATGCCCGGTAAGATATTCCATGAGAAGATTAACCCCAAGACACATACTCATCAGATTCACCAAGGTCAAAATGAAGAAAAAGATTTTAAGGGCAGCAGAGAGAAAAGCCAGGTCACCTACAAAGGGAAGTCCATCAGACTAACAGCAGACCTCTCAGCAGAAACCCTACAAGCCAGAAGAGATTGGGGGCCAATATTCAACATTCCTTAAAAAAAAAAATTTCCAACCCAAAATTTTATATCCAGCTAAACTAAGCTTCATAAGCAAAGGAGAAATACAATCCTGTTCAGACAACCAAATGCTGAGGGAATTTGTCACCACTAGGCCTGCTTTGCAAGAGCTCCTGAAGGAAGTACTAAATATGGAAAGGAAAAACCATTACCACCCACTACAAAAATGCAGACAAATGACAATATGAAGTAACTACATAAACAAGTCTGCAAAATAACCAGCTAGCATAATGATGACAGAATCAAATTCACTCATAACAATATTAACCTTAAATGTAAGTAGGCTAAATGCCCCCAATTAAAAGACACAAAATGGAAAACTGGATAAAGAGTCAAGACTCATTGGTGTGCTGTATTCCAGAGACCCATCTCACATGCACAGGCACACATAGATTCAATAAAGGGATGGAAGAAAATTTACCAAGCAAATAGAAAACAACAAAAAAAGCAGGGGTTGCAAATTTACTATATTAGTCCATTTGCATGCTGCTAATAAAGGCATACCTGAGACTGGGTAATTTATTAGAAAAGAGGTTTAATTGACCCACAGTTCAGCATGACTGAGGAGCCCTCAGGAAACTTACAATCATGGCAGAAGGGGAAGAGACATGTCCTTCTTCACATAGTGGCAGGAGAAAAAAGAATGAGCAAAGAGGGAAAAACCCCTTATAAAACCATCAGATCTCACTCACTATCACAAGAACACCAGCATGGGGGTAACCACCCCCATGATTCAATTGCCTCCCACTGGATCCCTCCCACAACAGATGGGAATTATGGAAACTACAATTCAAGATGACCTTTGGGTGGGGACACAGCCAAATTATATCCCTTATTTTCTGACAAAACGGACTTTAAATCAACAAAGATCAAAAAGGACAAAGAAGTGCATTACATAATGGTAAAAGGTTCAATTCAACAAAAAGAGCTAACTATCATAAATATATATGCACTCAATATAGGAGCGCCCAGATTCATACAAGAAGTTCTTAGAGACATACAAAGAGACTTAGACTCCCACACAATAATAGTGGGAGACTTTAACACCCCACTGTCAATAGTAGACAGATTATTGACACAGAAAATTAACAAAGATATTCAGGACTTGAACTCAGTTCTGGATCAAGTTGTCCTGACAGATACCTACAGAACTCTCTCCACACACACACACACACACAAAACAAAAAAACAAACAGAATATACATTTTTCTAAGACACCCCATGACACTTACTCTAAAATTGATCACATAACTGGCAGTAAAACACTCCTCAGCAAATGCAAAAGAACTGAAATAATAATAAACAGTCTCTCAGACCACAGCACAATCAAATTAGAACTCAAGATTAAGAAACTCACTCAAAACCACACAACTACGTGGAAATTGAACAATCTGCTCCTGAATGACTCCTGGGTAAATAATGAAATTAAGGCAGAAATCAAGAAGTTCTTTGAAACTAATGAGAAAAAAGACACAATGAGGCCAGGCGCAGTGGCTCACGCCTATAATCCCAGCACTTTGGGAGGCCGAGGTGGGCGGATCACAAGGTCAGGAGATCAAGACCATCCTGGCTAACACAGTGAAACCCCGTCTCTAATAAAAATGCAAAAAATTAGCCAGGCATGGTGGCAGGCACCTGTAGTCCCAGCTACTGGGGAGGCTGAGGCAGGAGAATGGTGTGAACCCGGGAGGCAGAGCTTGCAGTGAGCTGAGATCATGCCACTGGACTCCAGCCTGGGTGACAGAGTGAAACTCTCTCTCCAAAAAAAATAAAAAAAGAAAGAAAAGAAAAGACACAATGTACTGGAATGTACTGGAACCTCTGAGACACAGCTAAAGCAGTGTTATGGGGGAAATTTATAGCACTAAATGCCAACATAAAAAAAATGGAGAGATCTCAAATCAACATCTTAACATCACAACTATAAAAACTAGAGAACCAAGAGCAAACAAACCCCAAAGCTAGCAGAAGACAAGAAAAAACCAAGCGTAGAGTAGAATTTAAGAAGATAGAGACACAAAAACTTTTCAAAAGTCAACAAGTCCAGGAGCTGGTTTTGCAAAAAAAAATAAAAATAAAAAAATAGACCGATAGCTAGACTAATAAGAGAGAAGAATCAAATAGACACAATAAAAAATGTTAAAGGGAATATCACCACTGACCCCACACAAATATAAACAACCATCAGAGAATACTATAAACACCTCTATGCAAAAAACACTAGAAAATATAGAAGAAATGCATAAATTCCTGGACACATACACTCTCCCAAGACTGAACCAGGAAGAAGCTGAATCCCTGAATAGACAAATAACAAGTTCTGAAATTGAGGCAGTAAATAATAGACTACCAACCAAAAAAGCCCAGGACCAGATGGATTTACAGCTGAATTCTACCAGAGGTAAAAAGAAGAGCTGGTACCATTTCTTCTGAAACTATTCCAAACAAAAATGAGCGAGTCCTCCTTAACTCATTTTATGAGGCCAGCACCATCCTGATACTGAAACCTGGCAGAGATACAAAAAAAAAAGAGAAAACTTTAGGCCAATATCCCTGATAAACACTGATACAAAAATCCTCAAATACTGGCAAACTGAATCCAGCAGCATATCAAAAAGCTAATCCACAATGATCAAGTAGGTTTTATCCCCGGGATGCAATGCTGGTTCAATATACAAAAATAAATAAAAGTAATTCATCACATAAGCAGAACTAAAGACAAAAACCACATTATTATCTCAATAGATGCAGAAAAGGCCTTCAATAAAACTCAACATCTCTTCATGTTAAAAACTCTCAAAAAAACTAGGTATTGAAGGAACATACCTCAAAATAATAAAAGCCATTTATGACAAACTCACAGCCAATATCATACTGAATGGGCAAAAGCTGGAATCATTCCCCTTGAAAACTGGCAAAAGACAAGGATGCCCTCTCTCACCACTCGTATTCAACATAGTATTGGAAGTTCTGGCCAGGGCAATCAGGCAAGAGAAATAAAGAGTATTCAAATAGGAAGTCAAATTGCCTTTGTTTTCAGATGACAAGATTCTGTATCTAGAAAACTCCATTGTTTCAGCTTAAAAGCTTCTTAAGCTGAAAAGCAATTTCAGCAGTCTCAGGATACAAAATCAATGTGCAAAAATCACAAGCATTCCTATATATCAACAACAAAGCAGAGAACCAAATGAAGAATGAACTCCCATCCACAACTGCTACAAAGACAATAGAATACCTAGGAATACAGCTAACAAGGGAAGTGAAGAACCTCTTCAAGGGGAACTACAAACCACTGATCAAGGAAATCAGAGAGGACACAAACAAATGGAAAAACATTCCATGATCATGGATAGGAAGAATCAACATCATGAAAATGACCATACTGCCCAAAGCAATTTATAGATTCAATGCTATTCTCATTAAACTACCATTGACATTCTTCACAGAATTAGAAGGAAATATTTTGAAATTCATATGAAATTTAAAAAGACCTCATATAGCCAAGACAATCCTAAGCAAAAAGAACAAAGTTGGAGGTATTAAGCTACCTGACTTGAAACTATACTACAGGGCTACAGTAACCAAAACAGCAGGGTACTGGTACAAAAAGAGACACATAGACCAATGGAACAAAATAGATAACTCAGAAACAAGACTGCATATCTACAACCATCTGATCTTCAACAAACCTGACAAAAACAAGCAATGGGGAAAAGATTCCTATTTAATAAATGATGCTGAGAGAACTGGCTAGCCATATGCAAAAAAAAAAAAATTGAAACTGTACCACTTCCTTAAACTTTGTACAAAAGTTAACTCAAGATGGATTAAAGACATAAATGTAAAACCCAAAACTCTAAAAACTCTAGAAGAAAATCTAGGTAATACCATACAGGACATAGCCAGAGGCAAAGATTTCATGACAAAATCACCAAAAGCAATTGCAATGAAAGTAAAAATTGACAAACATGGGATCCAATTAAAGAGCTTCTGCACAGCAAAAGAAACCATCATCAGAATGAATACAATTTACAGAGTGGGAGAAAATTTTTGCAATCTATCCATCTGACAAAGGTCTAATATCCAGAATCTACAAGGAACTTAAACAAATTTACAAGAAAAAAATGAACAACCCCATTAAAAATTCAGCAAAGGACATGAACAGACACTTTCAAAAAGAAGACATTGGGCCGGGCGCGGTGGCTCATGCTTGTAATCCCAGCACTTTGGGAGGCTGAGGCGGGCGGATCACAAGGTCAGGAGATCAAGACCACGGTGAAACCCCATCTCTACTAAAAATACAAAAAATTAGCTGGGCGTGGTGGCAGGCACCTGTAGTCCCAGCTACTCGGAGAGGCTGAGGCAGGAGAATGGTGTGAACCCGGGAGGCAGAGCTTGCAGTGAGCTGAGATTGCGCCACTGCACTCCAGCCTGGGCGACAGAGCAAGACTCCATCTCAAAAAAAAAAAAGAAGACATCGATGCGACCAACAAATATATGACTAAAGCTCAACATCACTGATCATTAGAGAAATGCTAATCAAAACCACAATGAGATACCATATCATGCCAGTCAGAATGGCAATTATTAAAAAGTCAAGAAACAACAAATGCTAGAGAGGTTGCAAAGAAATAGGAACACTTTTACACTGCTGGTGGAAATGTAAATTAGTTCAACCATTGTGGAAGACAGTGTGGCAATTCCTCAAATATCTAGAATCAAAAATACCATTTGACCCATTACTGGCTATATACCCAAAGGAATATAAGTCATTCTATTATAAAGATACATGCACACATATGTTCATTGCAGCACTATTCACAATAGCAAAGACATGGAATCAACCAAAATGCCCATCAATGATAGACTGGATAAAGAAAATGTGGCACATATACACCATGAAATACTATGCAGCCATAAAAAGGAATGAGATCATGTCCTTATCAAGGTCATGAATGCAGCTGGAAGCCATTATCCTCAGCAAACTAATACAGGAACAGAAACCCAAACATTACATGTTCTTACTTATAAGTGGGAGCTGAACAATGAGAACATATGGGCTCAGGGAGGGGAACAACACACACTGGTGCCTGTCAGGGGTTGGGGGGCTGGGGGAGAGAGATCATTAGGAAAAATGCCTAATGCATGCTGGGCTTAAGCCTAGGTGATGGGTTCGTAGGTGCAGCAAACCACCATGGCAGATGTTTACCTATGTAAAAAACCTGCACATGTATCCCAGAATTTAAAATAAAAATAAAATAAAGTTTCAAAAAATATTGTAAGTTGATTTTATACCCAGTGTATTTGTCAGGGTTCTCTAGAACTAATGGGTACATATAAATATATATATCATATTTATATATAAAGGGGAGTTTATTAGATATTAACTCACATGATCACAATGTCCCACAATAGGCTGTCTGCAAGCTGAGGAGCAAGGAGAGCCAGTCTGAGTCCCAAAACTGAAGAACTTGGAGTCTGAAGTGTGAGGGCAGGAAGCATCCAGCACAGGAGAAAGATGTAGGCTGGGAGGCTAAGCCAGTCTACTCTTTTCACATTTTTCTGCCTGCTTTACATTCTAGCTGTGCTGGCAGCTGATTAGATGGTGCCTACCCAGAATAAGGGTGGGTCTGCCTTTCCCAGCCCACTGACTCAAATGTTAATCTCTTTTGGCAACATCCTCAGACACAACCAGGATCAATATTTTGCATCCTTCAATCCAATCAAGTTGATACTCAGTATTAACCATCACAACCAGCAAACTTTCTATATAGATTCTCCTTATTTTCCCATATAAATGCTATATCATCTGCAAACTATTTAATCAGAACACAATTTCTTTTTCTTTTCTAAAATCATTGAAAAAAGCCACCTTTCCTTGGGTCTTGTGTATTTTCAAAGTTATTTTCCTTCATTATGCTGAAAAATTATATTGTAGTATTTTTGTATCCATTGTTGCTGTTGAGAATTCTGAATTGAATCTGATTTGTGTTTCTATGTAAATGCCTATTCCTTCTCTCTGAAAGCATTTGAAATTTTCCCTTCATCACATGTTCTTTAATCTCGCCAAACTGTAAGTGTAGGTTCTGCCTCATGTCTCCTGTTTTGCACTCTATGCACCCCTTCAATTTCACTTATTTCATTTTCTTTTTTGTTATTTTTATTTTGGGGAGTACATAGTAGGTGTATATAGTTATGGGGTACCTGAGATATTTTGATACAGACATGCAATTTATAATAACCACATCAGGTTAAATGTAATATCCATCACCTTAAGCAATTACCCTTTGTGTCGCAAACAATCCAATTATACTGTTTTGGTTATTTTTAAATATAAAATTAATTTTTTTTAGATGGAATCTCACTGTCACCCAGGATGGAGTACAGTGGCACAATCTCAGGTCACTGCAGCCTCCACCTCTGGGTTCAAGTAATTCTCCTGCCTCAGCCTCCCAAGTAGCTGGGATTTCAGGTGTCCATCACCATGCCTGGCTTTTTTTTTTTTTTTTTTTTGTACTTTTAGTAAAGACAGGGTTTCACCATGTTGGCCAGGCTGGTCTCAAACTCCTGACCTCAAGTAATCCACCCACCTCGGCCTCCCAAAGTGCTGGGATTACAGGTGTGAGCCACCACACCTGGCCATATTATTTTTTTCTATATTCATCCTGATATGCTATAAAATAGTGGGTCTTATTCATTCTTTCTATTTTTTGTACCATTAACTATCTTCACTTCCTTCACACCCACCTCCTGCCTCACTACCCTTCCCAGCTTCTGGTAACCATTCTTCTACTCTCTGTCTCCACAAGTTCAAATGTTTTAATTTTTAGTTTCCACAAACAAATGAGAATATGTGAAGTTTGTCTTTCCATGCCTGGCTTATTTCACTTAACATAATGACCTCCAGTTGCACCCATGTTGTTGTAAGTGACAGGATCTCATTCTTTGTATGGCTGAATAGTACTCCATTGTGTATAGGCATCACATTTTCTTTACCCATTCATCTGTCGATGGACACTTAGGTAGCTTCCAAATCTTGGCTATTGTCAATGGTGCTTCAATAAACACAAGAGTGCAGGTATCTATTCAATATACTGATTTCCTTTCTTTTGGATATATTCCTAGGAGTTGACCCAGTTCTGCTTGGATTAGGAGACTTAAGGAAGTTCCTATTATTCTCATGTGCTGAATAATAAATATAATGTTCCAATGTCTTTATGATTAGTTGAGAATAATCAACAATTTATAAACATAGGTATGAGGGTAAAATGGATTATACAGTAGCTCTACTTTTAGTTTTTTGAGAGACCACCAAACTCCATAGTGGTTGTACATTCCCATGAACAGTGTACAAGCCTTTCCTTTTCCCAATATCCTCACTAGCATTTGTTATTTTCTAACTTTTGGATAAAAGTCATTTAAACAGAAGGGGATGATATCTCATTGTAGTTTTCATTTGCATTTCTCTGGTGATCAGTGATGTTGAGCACCTTTCATATGTCTGTTTCCCATTTGTGTGTCTTATTTTTGAGAAATGGCTATTCAGATGTTTTATCCATTTTTAGATTATTGTTTTTCCTTTAAAATTGTTTGACCTCTTTGTATATTCTGGTTATTAATTCCTTGTCAGATGGGTAGTTTGCAAATATTTTCTCCCATTCTGTGGGTTGTCTCTTCACTTTGCTGATTGTGTCCTTCGCTGTCCAGAAGATTTTTAACTTGATGTAACCCCTTTTCTCCATTTTTTTTTTGTTTTGATTGCCTATGCTTGTGGGGTATTACTCAAGACATATTTCCTCAATACAATGTCCTGGAGAGTTTCCCCAATGTTTTCTTGTAGCAGTTTTACAGTTTCAGGTATTAGATTTAGGTCTTTAATCCATTTTGATTTGATTTTTGTATATGGCACGAGATGGGGGTCTACTTTCATTTTTCTGCATATGGATATCCAATTTCCACAAGACCATGTACTGAAAGACTGTCTTTTCCCCAGTGTATGGTTCTTGACACCTTTATTAATAATGAGGTTGCTGTAGGTGTGTGGATTTGTTTCTGGGTTCTCTATTCTGTTCCATTGGTGTATGTGTCTGTTTTTATACCAGTACCTTGCTGTTTTGGTGACTATAGCTCTATAGTATAATTGGAAGTCAGGTAATGTGATTGCTCCAGTTTTGTTCCTTTTGTGCATGATAGCTTTGGATATTCTGGATCTTTTGTTCTTCTGTATAAATTTTAGGATTTTTTTATTTCTGTGAAGAACATCACTGATATTTTGATACAAATTGCATTGAATCTTTAGATTGTTTTTGTAGTATGGACATTTTAAAAATATTGATTCCTGCAATCCATGAACATGAAATATCTTTCTGGTTTTTGGTGTCTTCTTCAATTTCTTTCATTGGTGTTTTATAGTTTTTATTGTAGAAATCTTTCACTTCTTTTGTTAATTCCTAGGTATTTATTTTTTTCTGTGACTATTGTAAATAGGATTTCTTTTTTGGTTTCTTTTTCAGATTGTTCATTGTTGGCATATAGCAATGCTACTGATTATTGTATGTTGATTTTTTTATCCTGTAACTTCATGGAACTTTTTTATCAGTCCTAACAGGTTTTTGATGCAGTCTTTAGGTTTTCCAAATATAGGATTGTATCATCTGCAAACAAAGATAATTTGACTTCTTCCTTTCCAATTTGGATGCCCTTTATTTCTTTCTATTGTCTGATTGCTCTAGTTAGGACTGCCCGTACTATGTTGAATTATGGTGGTGAAAGTGAGCATCCTTGTCATGTTTCTGTACTTAGAGGAAAGGCTTTCAGTTTTTCCGCATTCAATATGATATTAGCTGTGGGTCTGTCATACATAGCTTTTATTATGTTGAGGTGCGTTCCTTAGATACCCAGTTTTTTTAGGGTTTTGTCATGAAAGGATGCTGAATTTTATCAAATGCTTTTTCAGCATCAATTGAAATATCATCTGGTTTTTGTCCTTCATACTATTGATGTGATGTACCACATTTATTGATTTATGTATGTTGAATTACCCTTGCATCCCAGGGATAATGCCCACTTGGTTATGATCAATGATATTTCTAACGTGTTGGTGAATTCAGTTTGCTAGTATTTTGTTGGAGATTTTTCCATCAATATTCAACAGAGATGTTGCCCAGGAGTTTTCTGTTTTTGATGTGTCTTTGTCTGGTTGGGTAATGCTAACTAAAAATACAAAAATTAGCTGGGCATGGTGGCAGGAGCCTGTAGTCCCAGAAGCTTGGGACGCTGAGGTGGGAGAATGGCTTGAACTCAGGAGGCGGAGGTTGCAGTGAGCCGAGATCACATGACTGCACTTGAACCTGGGAGGCAGAGTGAGATTTTATCTCAAAAAAAAAAAAAAAAAAGGATTGGTGAGCCTGACAAGAGAACATTTGAAATTATCCAATCAAAGAAGGAAATGGGGGGGGGGGGGGAGAAAGAAAAACAGTGAAGCAGACCAGTGGAAATTATGGGAAACCATAAACTTAACAAATCTTGACATAATAGGAGTTCCTGAAGGAAGAAGGGAGAAAAAATTTACAAAGCATATTTAAGAAAATAACGGATGAAAGTTTCCCAAATCTGATGAAAGGGGATATCATTCAGGTATAGGAAACTTGGAGATCACCACCAAATTCTACCCAAAGAGGAGAATCATAAGACATATCATAATCAAATTATCAAAACTTAAAGGAAAAGAAAGAATACTTAAAGCAGCAACAGATGAGAGACATATTACATTCAAGAGTGCCCCAATATGGATTTCAGTATATTTCTCAGCAGAAACCCTGCAGACCAGAAAAGAGTAGAATGATATATTCAAAGTGCTGAAGGAAAAAGGCTGCTAATCAAGAATACTTTACCTGACAAATCTGTCCTTCAAAAATAAGGGAAAAATTAAAACTTCCCCAGACAAACAAAAACTGAGAGAATTCTTCACCACTAGGCTTACTTTACAGGAATTACTAATGGGAGTTCTTTAAGCTAAAATGAACAGCCACTAACTAAAAACAAAAAAATATAAAAGTAAAAAACCCAGTGCTATAAGTAATAGAGCCATACTCAGAATTCTCTCACGCTATAAATGAGATGTGTAAAGCAATTTTATTCCTACCATGAAAGTTAAGAGACAAAACTATTAAAAATAATTGTACCTACAAAAAAATTTTAAGGGATAAAAATTACCAAAAAAAGTAAATTTTGATATCAAAATCATAAAAGATGTGTGAACAGGATGAAAATGTAGAGATTTTGCATGTGATTAAAGTTAAGTTGTTATTACCCTAAAGTTGCTTGCTATAAGGATAAGATATTTTGTGTAAGCTGCAAGGTAATCACAAAGCAAAAAACTGTAATAGTTGCATGACATATAAAAAGAAAGTATTCAAAGCAAACCACAACAGAAAACCATCAAACCACAAAGGAAGACACGAAGAAAAGAAGAAAGAACCAAAGGACCTAAAAAACAATCAGAAAACAATACTAAAATGATAGTAGCAAGTTGTTAACTGCCAATAATTACATTGAATATAAATGGATTAAATGATCCAATAAAAAGGCATACAGTGGCTGAATGGATTGAAAAAACAAGATTCAACTACATGCATGTAAGAGATTCACAGTGCTAGTATGGACATACACAGATTGAAAGAGAATGAATGGAAAAAGGTATTCCACACAAAATGGAAATGAAAGAGGGTAAGGATAGCTATATGTAGACAGAATAAACATTAAGTCAAAAACTAGTTTTTAAAAAAGACACTCTCCTTATCTGGTGATAAGAATTAATTAATTAGCTAAAAAGACTGAGGTCATTACATAATGATAAATGAATTCATTAGCCAAGAGGATAAGTTGTAAATATTTACAAACCCAACATCTGGGCACCTAAATACATAAAGCAATTATTAAATGATCTGAAGGGAGAGATCGATGGCAATACTATACTAGTATTGCATTTTCAACAATGAACAGATCATTTAGACAGAAAATCAATAATGAAACAACTGACTTGAATTACACTTTAGACTAAATGGGCCTAACAGACATACAGAACATTCCACCTAATAGCAGCAGAATACACATTCTTCTCAAGCACACACAGAAAATTCTTCATTATGATAATATGTTAGTCCACAAAACAAACGTTACCAAATTTAAGAGAATTGAAACCATACCAAGCATCTTTTCAGACTACAACAACAATAAAATAGAAATCAATCACAGAAGAAATATTGAAACACAACTATGCGGAAATTAAACAACATGCTCCTAAACAACCAAAGGATCTCAAAAGAAATTTAAAAAAATTTTTAAAAAAACCTCAACACAAAAATGGAAACACAATGTATCAAAACTTATGGGATTCAGCAGAAACAGTCTTAAGAAAAAATATATAATGGTAAATGCTTGCATTTAAGAATAATCCAGATAATCAAATGTTACACCCCAAGGAACTAGAGAAAGAAGAAGTAAGCCCAAAGGTAGTGCAAGTATATAACAAAGATCAAAGCAAAAATAAATGACGTAGAGACTACAAAAACAATAGAAAAAAACATACAAGACTAAGAGATGGTTTTTTGGTTTTTGTTTTTTGAGATGGAGTCTTGCTCTGTTTCCCAGGCTGGAGTGCAGTGGTGCCATTTCTGCTCACTGCAAACTCTGCTTCCCAGGTTCAAGCGATTCTCTTGCCTCAGCCTCTCGAGTAGCTGGGACTACAGGCATGTGCCACCACTCCCAGCTAATTTTTTGTATTTTTAGTAAAGATGGGGTTTCACCGTGTTAGCCAGGATGGTTTTGATCTCCTGACCTCGTGATCTGCCTGCCTTGGCCTCCCAAAGTGCTGGGATTACAGGCGTGAGCCACTGCACCCAGCCTAAGAGATGGTTTTATAAAAAGATACATAATTTCAGCAGATTAATAAAATCACTAACCAGGAAAAAAAGAAAAATTCAAATAAATAAGATAAGAAATGAAAGAGACACTGTAACTGATGCTACAGAAATACTAAGAATCATAAGAAACTGCTATGAACAAACATATGCCAACAAATGGGATAATCTAGAAGAAATGAACAAATTTCTAGACAAATATAACCTACCAAGACTGAATCAAGAAAAAATAGAAAATGTGAACAAATAAAGTAAGAAGTAAGAAGGGCAAGAAGATCAAATTAGTAATAATAAAAACATTTTATAAAAGAAAATTTCAAAACCAGACAGTTTACCACTGAATTTTACCAAATATATAAAGAAGAACTAACATCAGAACTAACATCTTCTCACACTCGTCCAAAAAATCAAAGTGGAGAGAATACTTCCAAATTCACTTTATGAGGCCAGCATTACCCTGATACAAAATCCAGACAAGGACACTAGGAGAAAGGAAAATTACAGAAAATATCCCTGATGAATGCATATGCAAAAATTCTCAACCAAATATTAGCAGACTGAATTCAAGAAAATATTAAAAGAATTATTCACCATGATTAGGAGGAGGTTCCAAGATGGCTGAATAGGAACAGCTCCAGTCTACAGCACGCCCTCTGAGTGACGCAAAAGACAAGTGATTTCTGCATTTCCAACTGAGGTACCGGGTTCATCTCACTGGGGCTTGTCCGACAGTGGGTGCAGGACAGTGGGTGCAGCCCACAGAGCATAAGCCAAAGCAGGGCAAGGCATCGCCTCACCTGGGAAGTGCAAGGGGTTGGGGAACTCCCTTTCCTAGCCAAGGGAAGCCGTGACAGACTGTACCTGGAAAATCAGGTCACTCCCACCCTAATATTGCACTTTTCCAATGGTCTTAGCAAACGGCACACCAGGAGATTATATCCTGTGCCTGGCTCAGAGGGTCCTATGCCCATGGAGCCTCGCTCACTGCTAGCACAGCAGTGAGATTGAACTGCTAGGCAGCAGCGAGGCTTGGGGAGGGGTGCCTGCCATTGCTGAGCCTTGAATAGGTAAGCAAAGTGGCCGGGAAGCTCAAACTGGGTGGAGCCCACTGCAGCTCAAGGAGGCCTGCCTGTGTCTGTAGACTCCACCTCTGGGGACAGGGCACAGACAAACAAAAGACAGCAATAACCTCTGCAGACTTACATGTCCCCGTCTGACAGCATTGAAGAGAGCAGTGGTTCTCCCAGCACGCAGCTTGAGATCTGAGAACAGGCAGACTGGACGCAGTGGCTCACACCTGTAATCCCAGCACTTTGGGAGGCCAAGGCGGACAGATCACAAGGTCAGGAGTTCAATAACAGCCTGGCCAATATGGTGAAACCCCATCTCTACTAAAAATACAAAAATTAGCCAGGCGTGGTGACAGGTGCCTGTAATCCTAGCTACTTGGGAGGTTGAAGTCTCCAAGGAATGCTAAGTTTCCTCCTTGTCGTGAGAGACATGAAGTGAACTTAGTTTCGGGAGATGGAGGCTGGATGGCCCTCAGGGGCTGACCCGCAGGGTGTCGAACTTTGGGATATAGCAGAGAGAGAGCTTGGCACGACTTGTTATCCCGGGCTGTGGAATCCTGGAAAAGAGCTACCATACAGCCCATGCCTGGTCGACTGGAGGACCATCCTAGTGGAAAGGGGATAATCCGGGCCTCTGGCCTACCGTGGTCACAAGCATAACAATTCCTTTTGTTTAAAGTGTGGACAGACAGTGTGGCGATTCCTCAGGGATCTAGAACTAGAAATACCATTTGACCCAGCCATCCTATTACTGGGTATATACCTAAAGGACTATAAATCATGCTGCTATAAAGACACATGCACACATATGTTTATTGCAGCACTATTCACAATAGCAAAGACTTGGAACCAACCCAAATATCCAACAACAATAGACTGGGTTAAGAAAATGTGGCACATATACACCATGGAATACTATGCAGCCATTAAAAATGATGAGTTCATGTCCTTTGTAAGGACATGGATGAAACTGGAAACCATCATTCTCAGCAAACTATGGCAAGGACAAAAAACCAAACACCGCACGTTCTCACTTGTAGGTGGGAATTGAACAATGAGAACACATGGACACAGGAAGGGGAACATCACCCTCCAGGGACTGTTGTGGAGTGGGGGGAGGGGGGAGGGATAGCATTTGGAGATATACCTAATGCTAAATGACAAGTTAATGGGTGCAGCACACCAACATGGCACCTGTATACATATGTAACAAACCTGCACATTGTGCACATGTACCCTAAAACTTAAAGTATAATAATAATAAAATTTAAAAAAAGTGTGGACAGAATGCTTGATCCATTCCAACCAGGCATTCGCATCTTTATATCCTATCTCAATTGCCAAAGTTTGTTTATTAGTTTTCTTACATACCAAGCAACTATCTGTAACTTGTTTGGCCAGGGTACAAATTCCTATACACCCATAACCTCTGAGAACTGCATCACACGTGGCCTGGGGTCCCCAGTGGGTCCCTTGATGTAATTGGGATAAGATTTCCCTCATCATTTCTCTCTGGTCTAGCAATATCCATTTTCTGTCTGATTCTCTTTAGTGCCTATTTTTATTAGTTTTTCTTTTTCAGTGGAAGAGAAAATGGGGATTACGGTAGAAGGAAGGTAGGGAGTTAAGTGGAAAGTAGGCATTTTAGAGGAGACAGCAGCCTGTTTGGCATGTGATCTGCTAGGTTATTTCTTTGACTTCCAAAAGAAAGGCCTTTCTGGTGTCTGGGAACATGGACAATAGCTATGTCTTCCAGCAACTGAAGGTTATTCAATACTTGGGTAATTAGCTCCTTGTGAACAAGGTCTTGACCTTCACTATTAATGAGACCTCATTCAGTCCAAATTTTTCCAAATGTATGAGCCACTCCAAAGGCGTAGTTAGAATTGGAATAGATGGTTTCTTCCTGGTTCTGTAAGTACTTTAAGGCTTGGCTGAGTGCAAACAGCTCACATGTTTGAGCAGACCACTTATTAGGCAATTTTCCTGATTCTATTTCTACAAGAGTTTCTCCATCAATTACTGAATGCCCATTGTGTCTTTTTCCCTCAATCACCTGGGAGGAACCATCTATAAACAAGTGTCATCCTGTCCTGAAGGGAGTTTCTCCTAGGTCTGGTCAGACTTTTGTATGGTAATTAAATCTAAACATGTGTGCTCTCTCTTTAGATTTGGATCCCCTGTTAGGAAACCTGCTGGGTTAAGTGAATTATCAGTGGTTAATGTTAAATCATCTTTTTCTAACAGAACGGCCTCATACATTAAGATTCTTGAGTCAGTAAGCCATCTCCCTGCCTTCTGGTTTAAGGCAGTTCTAACTTGGTGAGGCGTACTGTCAATTTTCCTCCAAAGGTTAACTTTCTACTTTCTTCAACTAATACTGCTGTAGCAGCAATGGATTGGATGCATTGAGGCCATCCACAAGTAACCAGATCTGACTTTTGGCAGAAAGGCCACGGGCTGCAGACAGCCTCTGTGTTCTTGAGTAAGCACTCCTAATGCTACTCCGTTGTTCACATTGACAAAAAGGTGAAATGGCTTCTCTAGTGAAGGTAACGCTAAAAACAGGGGTGGTTATGAGCCTTTTTTTCAGCTCTTCGACCTGATCAACTTCCTCAAGAGTCCACAGGAGATGGTCAGGCTTCTCCTGGGCAAGTTTTTGATATAACAGTTTACTGTATAGTGCATATGTGTCAATGCATAAGCAGCAGTATCCAACTAACCCTAAAAATTTCCTGAGTTTTTGTTTAGTTTGAGGCAAGGGTAGGGACACGATTCACTCAACTCATTCAGGCCCTATCCTTCACTTGCTGCACATATTAAGTGGCCTAAATATTTAACGTCAGGCTCTACATACTGAAGCTTTCCTTTTGAGACTCATAGCCCCTTGAACTGCAGATGGTTAAGAATATCTGTAGAGAAGTCAGTTACCTTCTTTATATCTTCACCAGATATAAGAATATCATCCATGTACTGGAGCAAGCATATTTGCTTCAGGATGACCAATTTTTCTAATACTTGTTCTAAAATTTGGCCAAAAAGATTAAGGGAGTCTGTCTTGCGGCAAGACTGTCCATCGAGGAGATGGACAAACAGAGGAGTGAGCAGCTCCTAAATCGACTAAAAAGGTGACAAGCTCACGTTTAGGTCCCACCTCCAAATTTATCAAAGGCTCCTGGTGGGACTCAAGATAAAAGAAACAGAGCCCCTCACCCCCCTATTCTTCCTAGAAAGTCATGAGTGGAAGGGCTTCTTTCTCCTTTCTTAGTTCGGGACATTCTCCCTTGAAGTGACCTGTTCTTCTGCATTGGTAGCACCTATCTTACGCTTCCTCCCTCTCAGTTCTGGGATTCTTTGACCTTGCTCCCCCACTCAGCACAGAGCAGGGGGCCTGATAAACCCCTTGGTCTTAGTCCTCCAGATGGAGGCTGGGGTCCTTTAAAGGAGGGTTTGGACCCTTTATAGTTTCTGGCTCCCTGGAAGTTCTGTTTAGAAGTACATGGGTTTGGAGCCATCTGTTGGAAGGTGGATAACATAAGATTTGTCTTTTGTTTCTGCTTTTCTTTGTCTCTCCTCAGATACATCTTTTGAACTTCCCTGAGAAGTTCACTAAGGGGCCGGTCTACCCAATTTTCTATCTTTTGTATTTTTGAAATGTCTGACCAACTTTTAATGACAAATTGGAGTTTTAACATTCCTTGCCCAAGGGGATCATCCAAATTGAAGCCTGCATATTGTCTCATTTGCTCCTTCAGTCTGTCTAGGAATCTCATAGGCCCTTTATCTTTTTCCTGTTGTATATCAAATGCTTTAATAAGATTTTGGGTTCAGGGCACTGATTCTCAAATTCCTTTTATTATCATCTCTCTTAGGTCCTGCATGTTTTCCCGGTGATCTGCATTGTTATTGTCCCACCAGGGGTCTTGGGCAGGGAATTTCTGTTCCCCGGCAGGAACGTTTTGACCAGGAGGATGCTCATGTTCCCAAACTACCATAGCAGCCCTATGAATCATACTCCTTTCTTCCCCTGAAAAGAGGATGCCCAAGATGGATATTAACTTGACCCAAGTGTATAACTGAGGTCCTAAGAATTGATCAATTTGATCTGACACTCCGTAAGGGTCATCTAGTGGTGGCTTAAGCTCCTTTTTTAAATTCTGGACTTCTGAACTGGTTAAGGGAGCATTTACAAAGCCAATGGCTCCCCCTCTTTTTGGTACCTCTTTTAAGGGAAAGAGAGTCAAGGCTGACTCCTTAGGTGCGGAGGGAAATGGGAAATTCTGATTATCTTTTTTACATTGTTCTACTTCATGCTGGAGTCCTTTTAGAGAGGGGTATTTAGGTTGGGAGGCAACCGGCTCTTGGGATGGTAATTCCCAAGAGTCGGGGTTATAAGAAGGAGGGATAACGTAAACAGAGGAAGGATTTGGAATGGAATCTGAGGCAGCAGCGGCTGCCTGAGGGGAAAGATTGGGGACACTGAGCAGGGGCAGATGGTCTAGGGGGTCCCACGCACTGGAGTCTTTAGGCATGGGAACTGGCTCCTCTGACTTTTCATTTTGAGGTGCAAGATTGGGCTCTTCCCTAGTTGTTTTTAAGGAAAAAAGAAGGACAGGTCCCTGCCTCCAACAAAGACCTGTTCTTCTTGAGAAACTGGACTTTTATCATTAACATATTGAATTAGAAGCTAGCACATTACACTCCCATTCCACCCAAACTTTGGCCAGAAGATTGAGGGTTTGAGGATGGGGTCCTGAGTCCAAATAAAACAACAATATTTTATCATTTGTTGTTTTTTCTTATGTTTAGTCCTTTCATTATCCTTCCAGTATTTTAACATGAGACCTAGGGGGCTATCAAGGGGATATCCTTATTACCATCTTTATCCTTCTTGCTTCCTGTCTTGCTTGGGGTATTTCCCACATTGGGTCCTGGTTAGGCTCAATCTCTTGTATTAGAGATGTCTCGCCTATCCTTCTCTGGAGGCTTGCTGGGGCTATTAGACTCAATCGCTCATATTAGAGATGTCTCGCCTATCCTTTAGCCCCACCTGCTGGAGGCTCCTTGCATTCACGCACACTTTCAACCCCCAGAATATCCCCACCACCAAGGAAGTATTTTGTTGTCCTTGTGACATTTCTTACCTTGGTATGTGCACAGAGTTACCTGGTCGCAGCGGTATGTGAGGATCCTTTCCCCCAAGTCGCCAGCTGGTTTCTTTCTGCGTTGCTGAGAGTCTGGGTTTATTTGTCACACTGGGTGGGTCTTGATTCTTTACCCCTGAGGCCACTGCAACAAGGCAGCGGGCATGCCTCCTCACGGGAGAGATCTAGACCCTCCCCAGAAGAGAATGGGAATCCTGGATGAGCCCTCAAATTTGTATTTGTATTTCAGTGCTGCAAAAGAAATAGCACTCGAGCATAAATTTTCTCAGCAAGGCAATTTACTTCTATAGAAGGGTGTATTTCACAGATGGAGCAATGGCAAGAGCACACCTGAGCAAAGAAGGAGAAGGGGGTCTTATCCCTGATGCAGGTAGCCCCTACTGCTGTGCCATTCCCCTATTGGCTAGGGTTGAATCACACAGTCTAAGCTAATTCTGACTGGCTATTTTAAAGAGAGCAGGGGTATGAACCAGAGTGGTGGGGTGAGCAGTTTTGGCGGGAAGGATGGTTGCAGAACAGGTGACTAAAGGTGACTCAGGTCAGAGCAGGTGACCAGGGGTGACTCAGGACAGAGCAGGTGACCAGGGGTGACTCAGGGCAGAGCAGGTGAGCAGGGGAACAGATGTGAACTACTGATTAGAACTGGTATAAAAGGTTGTTTACTGAAACTAGGGGCAAGGAGATGAAGAGAATGAGGAAGTGAAACTTTAAAATGGAGAACAAAGAACTGAACATACTGACATACTGATTGTTTGAAGAGAAATTTAGAATTCACTGTATTTAACATCAGCAAACCAAATTCAACAACACACTGAAAAGATAATACACCACGATCAAGTGACTTTTATACCAGAAATGCATGAATGGTTCAACATATGCAAATCAACAAATAAGATACATCACATAAACAGAATTAAGAACAAAAATCATATGATCATCTAATAGATGCTGAAAAAGCATTTGATAAAATTAAGCATCCCTTTATCATAACAACCCTCACCAAACTAGGCATCAAAGGAACGTACATCAAAATAATATGAGTCACAAATAATAAACTCATAGCCAACATCATACCAAATGGGAAAAAGTTGAAAGCATTCCCTCTAAGAACTGGAACAAGACAAAGTTGCTTACTTTCACCACTCTTATTCAACATGGTACTGGAAGTCTCACCAAAGCAATCAGACAAGAGAAAAATATAAAAGACATCCAAACTGAAAAAGAGGAAGTCAAATTATCCCTGTTCACTGATGATATAATCTTGTATTTGGAAAACCCTAAAGACTCCACCAAAAATCTCTTAGATTTGATAAATGAATTCAGTTAAAGTTTAAGGATACAAAATTAATGTACAGATATCAGCACCATTTCTATACACCAGTAATGTTCTAGCCAAAGATATCAGTCAAAATAATATTAGTAATTTTTTAAAGTAAAACCTTCTGCTCTAAAAAACATACTATTAAGCATAAGAAAGGGCAAACTATAGACAGAGAGAAAATATTTCCCAAAAATTCAGTCCTTCCCAAAAAGGACTGAATATATTTCCTATGTAATAAATTATATATTTATATACTTATATTTAATTTATAAAAATATATATAATGAATTATATATTTCTTGAATGTATAATGAATTCTCATAACCTAATAACAATAGGACAAACACCACACAAAAAAATTTATTTAAAGGGAATAATATAGGCTTAAGAAATTATTTAGGCAGATAATGAGGGTACAGGAGTCCTCGGTAAGGTTTTTGTTTTAACAGAAAGCAGCCCCCAAATCATTTCTTTTCCAACAGAAGGTAGCCTGAAAAATCAAGCTGCAAGCATAGATAAGCAAGCTGGAAGCTTGCACAGGTGAATCCCGGCAGCTGTGCCAAAAGCCAGGTATATACAACGTAGAGGTTTTCTTCTCCCTTCTCCTTGTCGCCATGTGTGCCGGTGTCATGGCACCGGCCAGGTGGAAACCACATCTGCCTAATAAAAGAAAGATTAGGGTGGGATGGCCAGCCTCTTTGTGGACTATGTAAATAGCACACTTGGTCCAACCAAACCCCTGCGCCCTATGTAAATCAGATACTGCCTCCTCAAGCCCTCTATAAAACCAGCCGCTTCCCACCACAACCCAGGAGATCCCTTCGAAAACCCCCTCCCTCTACACAGGGGGGCTTTCCTCTTGTTTCTTTCACCTATTAAACTTTCAGCTCTTAAACCCATTCCGTGTGTGCCCACATCTTTGTTTTCCTTAGCGCGGGACAACGAACCTCAGTTATTTCCCCAGACAAACAACACCACTTCACTGTGGGGACTCGCCCAGGATCAGAATCAGAACAGAAGGTATATTCATCAGAGGGGTGAGTACAGGCGCAGAACTTAACTTTCAACTCTGTCCTTTCATTTGGAGGCTCTCGGCCTCCATCTTAAATTCAAATCAAACAATGGGCATCCTACAGCCATCTCAATGCTGATAGGGCGGCCGCCATCCTGGAAGTCTCGGATGTTAGGCTTGCTTGGGAGAACTTGGAGAACTTCTCAATACTCACGGGTCATTGGGCACGTTGGCCATGCTTCTCGAAGCATTTTCCTTTCACGGAGGACCTAGCCGTCGCGTGGGGCTATAAAAGGTCCTGAAGCAACTTAAGATTTCTGGCCAGGGCTACACCCTGGTGTTATCTTAAGGCTTCTGGACTGACCCCAGCCTCCAACTGCCGGACTGGGTGTCGGCAACAGGATCTCCAGCTGTCCTGTCGCAAAATTTCCTCATTTCCTATCCGCAAATGCCATGTCTCCTATCCACTCTGTGTATGCAGTGTTTGAGAATTTTTACAGTTCAGGGAAATAGTCCTCTTAGGAAAGATTAGCGAATGCCATAGTAACTGGGCATATACCACAAGGTAAGGCTGTTTTCTGTGATTTTGTAGGAGCAAATAGCCTCTCTCAATAAGCATTTCTCTACCCTTCCTCTGGGAAGCACATGGTCTTTCTAAGTAACATCGCCACCTAGTGGAATAGGAAGCCTCTCCATGAGGCACAGC
Source organism: Nomascus leucogenys (assembly GCF_006542625.1). Lineage (NCBI taxonomy): Eukaryota > Metazoa > Chordata > Mammalia > Primates > Hylobatidae > Nomascus > Nomascus leucogenys. Next base: position 9,139,218 of record NC_044395.1, on the reverse strand, counting down.
ATTGGTCCATTCCGCACCCTCATACTACAGACCAGGCTTTATGCCACTTCTGTGAATGGGAAAACTCTGCCTTCAACAATTAGAAGTAAAATCTCCTCCAAAGCCAAATTTTAATTCTGATACTGTCCCATCAGCAGGAAAACCGCCATTAGGTCCCTAAGTTATTTTAAGGCACCCATTCTACCCCCAGTTAAAACAGTACTTAATTAGCAAGGAGATTTTAAGTCCAGAAGTTAACCAGAACCGTTCTATAAGGGTAAAACCATTCTCTAAATACCTGAGATTGGATAATTTGGAAAGAAAAGAGGTTTATGTAGCTCATGGTTCTGCAGGCTTGGAAGTTCAAGGACATGGCCACCCTGGCTTCTGGTGAAGGTGTCATAACCTGGCAGAAAAGCTCAAAGGAGAAGAGAACAGATACAAAGAGAAAAAACCTGAAGAACATCTGGGCTTTATAACAACCCACTCTTATGGGAACTAATCCATTCCTGTGTTGCCAGAGTGAGAATGCAAAGCCATTTCATGAGGGATCCACCTCCATAACCCAAACACTTCCCACTAGGTCCCACAGAGGGGATCAAATTTCAACGTGAGTTTTGGTGGGGACAAACAAACCATATCCACCTTATACAAAAATTAACTCAGGATGGATTGCAGGATTAAATATATAAAATGTAAAACTATATAAAACTTTTAGAAAAAAAGAAAATTTGGGGGATTTAGAGCTAAGTGAAGAGTTCTTAGACTTGCCACTAAATGTATGATCCATAAAAGGAAAAATTAATTAATTGGACTTAAAACTTTGGTGAAAGGCTCTATTAAGGGCATAAAAGTACAACCGATAGACCAAGAGAAAATATTTTCATACCACCTATTTGGCAAAAGACTAGTATCTAGAATATGTAAAGAACTCTCAAAATTCAACATTAAAAAAAAATACAGTTAGCAAATGGGCAAAAGACATGAAACAGTTCACTAAAGAGAATATTCAGATGACAAATGCATGAGAAGATTTTCAACACTATTAGCTACATTGAATTTAATAGAAATTAAAACCACAATGAAATGTTTCTACATACCTAGGGGATGGCTGAAATTAAAAACTGACAATACCAAATGCTGGTGAGGATGCACAAAAACTGGATCATTCATACACCACTGATGGGAATGTAAAATGTACACGAAAATAAATTAGTCTGGCAGTTTCTTTTAAAACTAAACACGAAACTACCATATAGCCAGGCAATTGTACTCTTGGACATTTACTCCAGAGAAATGAAAACATACTCACACAAAAACCTGTATGTGAATGTTTATAGTAATACTGTTCACAATTGCAAAAACAATTGGAAATAATCCAGATGTCCCCCAGCGGGTAAATGTTTAAACAAACTGTGATACATCCATGCCACGGAATACTGCTCAACAATGGAAAAGAACAACAACCTGGATGAATCTCTAAATAATTTTTTGAGTGAAAAAAATCCCAAGAAGTTCTATACTGTATGATTCCATTTAAATAGGAAGTCAGGGTGGAAAGACATTGGGTGTGGATATAAAATGGCAACATGAGGGAACCTTGTTCTTTATCTTGACCTTATCAATGTTAATATCCTTCTATGGTATTGTACTGTAGTTTTACAAGATGTTACCTGTGGAGATAATTGGGTAAAGTGACAGAGGATCTCTTATTTCTAAAAATTTAAGAAGTAAGCCAGATACAAAGAAATATGATGTAAAGAAAACCTCATGTCCTTTGCAGGGACATGAATGAAGCTGGAAACCATCATCCTCAGCAAACTAACACAGGAACAGAAAACAAAACACCGCATGTTCTCACTCAGAAGTGGGAGTTGAACAACGAGAACACATGGACACAGGGAGGGAAACATCACACACTGGGGCCTGTCAGGGGGTGGGGTGCAAGGGGAGGGAGAGCATTAGGACAAATACCTAATGCATGAGGGGCTTAAAACCTAGATGATGGGTTGATAGGTGCAGCAAACCACCATGGCACATGTATACCTATGTAACAAACCTGCACGTTCTGCACATGTATCCCAGAGCTTAAAGTAAAATTAAAAAAAAGAAAAGAAAAGAAATACAAGAAAACCTCATTCACAATCTGGCATGTCTAGCCTTCCTTTTATTTAAAATAGTTGATTTTCAATCCTGGATGTTGTAACTCCCACAGTAGACTTTTGGTGATGTCAGGAGACATTTTTGATGGTCACAATTGAAAGAGTGCTGCTGCATCTAGTGGGTAGAGGCCAGGAATGCTGCCAAACATCCCAAAATGCACAGAACAGCCCCCATAACAAAGAAGTATCAAGACAAGGCCGGGCGTGGTGGCTCACGCCTGTAATCCCAGCACTTTGGGAGAACGAGGCGGGCGGATCACGAGGTCTGGAGATCGAGACCATCCTGGCTAACACAGTGAAACACCATCTCTACTAAAAATACAAAAAATTAGCCGGGTATGGTGGCGGGCGCCTGTAGTCCCAGCTACTCGGGAGGCTGAGGCAGGAGAATGGCGTGAACCCGGGAGGTGGAGCTTGCAGTGAGCCGAGATCGCACCACTGCACTGCAGCCTGGGTGACTGAGCGAGGCTCCATCTCAAAAATAAAATAAAATAAAATTAAAATAAAAAATAAAAATAAAAAAGAAGTATCAAGACAAAAATGTCAATAGTGCTGAGGTTGAGAAACCCTTATTTACAACATTAATATCTTTCACTCTGCATCAACATTTACAACATGCGTCCCTTCCAAATGAGGAATCTCATTGATTATTAGTAATTTCAGGACAGGAACTAAGTGAAATAAATTACTAAGTTAAAGGTAGGTAGCAACTAAATGTTCTTCTCCTGAGGGATAAAGTCTAAAATTACCAAAAATGAAAATAAAGCAAAATTAATTCAACCAAACTTGATTTTCATTGTACATGTGGCAATACTAGATGTTATGAATAACAACAAATATAAGACATATGCTGCCCAAAAAAGCTTAATATTCTTGAGAGAATAAGACACATATACTTGGAAAAGCAATAACAGTAAGGCAAAATATGAGTAAAAATGCTTAATATGTAAATAAGCATAATTGAGAATAACAAACGAGCTGGCCCTTAAAAACTAGACTTAAGAATTTTAGAATTGAAACAATTAACAATATCTCATTTAACTATTTATTTTGTAGGTGAAGTAGCTGAAACACAGACTGACCAACTTATCCAAATCATGAGAGCAAATTACTGAGACCAGAACTCTAGTCTCCTGATTCCTGATCCTTTGTTGCTGTTTCCTGTATAACACACTGCCTTTGTGATTGCTGGAAAGAGACATAAACAGAGAAGGCCATGTATGACTATCAGTGGAAATGTACATCATCTCTTCATCATCATCATCGTGTAGCAATGCTAGACGTTGTGAATACTAGATGCTGATTCTCAATCCTGGATATGTTGACCCCACAGTGGACATTTGGTGATGTCTGGAGACATTTTTGATTGTCCATCATCATCACAGCTGACACTTGAGTGTTTAGTAAACATATTGGTGAAGGGTTCACATTATGAAATATCAGAAAGTAAGATTGGAAAGGAATGAGCATCTCAAGAAGAAAAGATAAGATTAAACAGAATATTAACAGTCTCAATCTAAATGTTGTAGATGTTAAATGACAAATAAAAGCAAGTGCTACAGAAATTTCAAAGATGGTCAGATTCTGATGGCTTAAGGGTAGTTAGGCATGGCTTGGTAGAAGAGGTAAGTTGGAGCTGAGAATTCAAGAGATCCATAGGATTTGAAAGGAGATGAGAGGACGATTTAGATAAAGAAGGCAGTATATGGCACAGAGTTAAATAAACCAAGTGGCTTTCAGGACAGTGAAGAAACAAAACTTGCTAGAGTAGAGGACTTGAGTAGAGGGGAAATAAGACTGAAAAGGCACGACATCTCCAGATCGTGCAGGAACCCAGAGAAACTGAATTTACTCTGGCAAAGAGAAGTCACTGCAAGTACTTAAGCAGAATAACTTGATTAAAGTTTTAGGAAGAGTCATCTGGCAATGGTGTAGGAAGGATTGAGCCAAGAGAGATATAAGGGAAGGCAGAGAGCTATTAATCTAATAAGAATAAAGAATAACAATATTATACAATATCTATAATGTATTTCGTTATTATTACTTGGTAGACACTGTGCTAACCTGCACTTTTTAATTTAATTCTCACCACAACCCTATAAAGGAAATTGAATTAGTGAACATTTTTTCCCCTCCACTCTCACATACCAGTCAACACAACACTTCCAACCCCACATGTGTGGGAGTTATTTCTTCACACACCAAGCAATCAACTCTGCAGTAGACATCAGCTGGGTGTCTTCTAGTTCAATTGTGATTCTATCTACTTGGAAATAGGGTCAGATCCCATAGGTTGAGGGCTCAGGCCCACAAGAATTCCCCCCGCTTCAGATGCCAGTCACAAGTAGTAGATTGTCACCCATACTTCTGACTGACCAGCAATAAATTGGGAGCCCCTACAACCCCCTCCTTAGATTCAGTTAACTTGCTAGAGCAGCTTACACAACTCAGGCAAACACTTTACTTACATCAACTCACTAATTATGGAGGATATTACAAAGGATACAGATGAGCAGCCAGCTGGAAGAGGTACATAGGGCAAGGCATGTGAGAGGGGGTATGAAGCTTCCATGCCCTCTCTGGGCATGCCACCCTCAAGGAACCTCTATATGTTCAGCTATTCGGAAGCTCCCCACAAGCTATCCTTTTAACTTTTTATGGAAACTTTATTACACAGGCATGATTGATTACACCGGTCATTGGTGATCAACTAAATCTGTAGCCTCTCTCCCCTCCCTGGTGGCCGGGAGATGGGGCTGAAAGTCCCAACTCTAATCATGCCTTGGTCTTTCTGGTGACCAGCCCCCATCCTGCAACCAGTCATCTCACTAGCATTCAAAAGCCACTCTTATCATTTAAGAGATTTCAAAGGTGAGATTTCTAGCCTGGGTGAGATGTCACCCAGGCTAGAGTGCAGTGATGTGCTCATAGCTCACTACAGCCTCTACTTCCCGTGCTCAAGCATATTACCCCATTTTAAAAGTGAGAAAATTGAGTCAAAGAGAGGCTAAGTAACTTGTCCTTATCACAAACTAGGGAGCAGAGAAGACAGAATTTGTACCTAGATAATATGACACCATAATATGAGCTTATATTCTTAACTATGCCATGTAAACAAAGTATGGGAGGCCACTGTTTGGACTAGCCTCCTGCACGAGGCCCCAAGAAACCAAACAAAACAGAATGAAGTCGTTCATATTAGGTGCCACATAATCAAACTTACCTCTGAAACAGGCCAGTTTTCCAAAAACAGAAGATTCATAGCAGCCAATCAGAAGGAGTACGGATTACCTAAGCTAGCATGATGAGGATGTTCTCTGTTTTAACACTATAAGGAAAGAAATTTTGAACCAACCAATCTACTTTCTGTTCCATTTCTGCTTTCTTCTACTCTTTTCTGCCTATGAAGCCAAACTCCTCTGCTCACTTCATCTGAACACTCATTCTATTTTATAAAATGAGGTGTTGCTTGATTCTGGAATCACAAATAAAAGCCAATTTGAACTTGAAGCTAAATTTGCTGTAATTGTATCTTTTGATAGTCATGTCCTCCCATATTATTAAATGTGTTACTGAAAGAATCCAAGAATGAAATAATTAGGACTGAACTAGTAATTAGTAGTAAAAAGGAAATGGAAAGGAGAGAAATAAGGCTTAATAATGTAATGTTTATTAGAAAAATGGGGATGAGAAAGAGTAAAAAAATGTTTAAGTGTTGGGAGTGATTAATACCACAGATAGAAACAGGGGAATCGCAAGGTGATTCCAGAGAGGAAAGATGAGTAATAAAAATTTCAGATATTTAGGAGGCCAAGGCGGGCGGATCATGAGGTCAGGAAATTGAGACCATCCTGGCTAACATGGTGAAACCCCGTTTCTACTAAAAATACAAAAAAATTAGCCAGGCGCAGTGGCGGGCACCTGTAGTCCCAGCTACTTGGGAGACTGAGGCAGGAGAATGGCGTGAACCCAGGAGGCAGAGTTTGCAGTGAGCTGAGATCATGCCATTGCACTCCAGCCTAGGCAACAGAGCGAGACTCTGTCTCAAAAAAAAAAAAAAAAAACAAAACACATTCAGATATGTTGCATTTGGGAAGATGAAAAGACATCTATGTGGAAATGCTAGAATACAGCTAAGGTAGACATTAGAAACTCAGGAAAGAGGTAAGGATTGGAAATACAGATTTTGAAATTACTCCACATAAAATGGATGATGGAAGCAACAAAACCATTAAGCTCTCCAAGGTTTAAAAAAAAAAACGGAAAGGGTCAATACTTGGGGTGCAGCAATAGTTGAGAGGCAGAAGGCAGGTGGGAGGAGAGCCAGGACAGGGTACTCTTAGAGCTCCACAAATGAGAGTTTCAGGAGAGGGCAGTGAACACACTTCGTACCACACAGGCTGCCTTCCTTCATTCTGTACTTTCTCCCTGGAAGACTTTGTTTTTACCCTTTACTTAAACCACATCCACCTATATGCAAATGAGTCATACATCCATATCTCCAGGCCCTATGTTTCATCTAAGCTCCATGCTCAGTCCTCATTCTTTTTTACTTCTTAAAAGTAGGCTAAGTAACTTGTCCTTATCACAAACCAGGGAGTAGAGGAGGCAGTATTTGTGCCTAGATAATATGACACCATAATATGAGCTTATATTCTACCTACTTTTATCTCCACCTGGAGGCCCCCAGGGTATCTCAAATTCTACATGCCCAAAATCTAACTCTCTTTCTCAAAACACAGTTTTCTTCCTGTATTCCCTATCTCAGAAAACAGAATCCAGCTACACAAACAGGAATCCTATGAATAATACATGACCTGCCTCTCTTTCACATCCCAACCCCAGTCAATCCATTTCAAGTCATCATGAGGTCTAGCAACTAACTATCTCTATCCCCTTCTTGAAATCTCTGGCTATTATCCTCCTAGCCTAAGCTACCACAGTCTTCCACCTTGAATAATGCAACCATCTCCCACTTGGACTTCACATATAATCTTCCCCTCTTCAAATCCATTCTCCTCAGTGCTGCCAACAGATAATTTCAAATGCAAATCTGAATACGTAGCCCTTATCTGACTAATTAGTCATGCCTCAACCCTGCTTAAAACACTTCAGTTTCTATAGCTCTTGTCAAATCTCTTGCCTTGGCCTACAGGACCTGCATGATTTGACCCTTGCCTATCTCTCAGCCTCATCTCTACCATTATTTTCTCTGCTGGTCTGTTTCTTGACTCTTCCATTCTCATAGACCTTTGAGTATGCTTTTCCCGCTACCTAGCAAACTCCTTTCACCCTCTTCACTTCCCTCGTCCTTTCACCTACTTATCCTTCAATTCTTGGTTCAGTGACACGATGCCAAATCTCCCTAGTATTAAATGTTCTCATTGAACCATTTGCCTTTCCTTAGCATTGAACACAACTGTAATTTCATAGTACAGTTGCCTCTTGAACAACATGAGTTTGAACTTCACAGGTTCACTTTTACGTGAATTTTTTTCAACAAAAGGCAATGGACAATACAGTATTTGAGAGATGTGAAACCTGGGTATACAGAGGGCCAACTTTTCATATAAGTGGGTTCTGTAGGTCTAATTTTAGGACTTAAGTATGCACAGATTTTTGATATATGCAGGCGCCCTGAAACCAATACCCAGATTATACTGAGGGACAACTGTAATTTGTGATTGTTTGATCAATGTCAATTTTTCCTATCAGACCAAAAGCTCCATAAGGGCAGAAATTGTGTCTTTCTAAATTCACTATCAAATCACCAAGACATAGCACAGTACTTACCATGGGTGTTCATTAAATATTTGCAGAATTGATTATCAAATACTTTTTTTAAATTTTTGTATTTATTATTTTATTTACTTATTTATTTATTTTGGAGACAGACTCTCGCTCTGTCACCCAGGCTGGACTGCAGTGGCGCCATCTCCTCGGCTCACTGCAAGCTCCGCCTCCCAGGTTCATGCCATTCTCCTGCCTCAGCCTCCCAAGTAGGTGGGACTACAGGCGCCAGCCACCATGCCTGGCTAATTTTTTGTAGTTTTAGTAGAGACGGGGTTTCACAGTGTTAGCCAGGATGGTCTCGATCTCCTGACCTCGTGATCCGCCCGCCTCGGCCTCCCAAAGTGCTGGGATTACAGGCATGAGCCAATGCGCCCCGCTTTTTTATCAAATACTTTTAAGAAGTAAAAAAGAATGAGGGCTGAGCAAGACAATTGGAGCTGACTACCAAGATCACTGGTGACCTTTGAAAGCACAGTTTGAATATACTGATGAGGGTAGAATCCAGAATGCAGGGACTTAAGGAGCAACTGAGCAAAGAAAATAGGGGAGAGAGGATGGACAAAAAGGCTGACAGAAGGGAGCAGCAGTGTCAAGTGAAAGCTGGTTATTTTCATTGTGTTATTCTTTATGCCATTATTGTTCTGCCTCCAATACTGAGAAGACTTAAACAGAGAAGAACTGAAAATATTAGGGACAGGATGTAATTAGTCAGATAAGGGAGGACTATAGTTGAAAAGTTTGTCTGAAAATGTCAACAAAGAGGTGAGGTAAGCAAAGATATCATAAAGGAGTGGTTAACTTGGCCAGGCACGGTGGCTCACGCCTGTAATCCTCACACTTTGGGAGGCCAGCACTTTGGGAGGCCAAGGTGGGCAGATCACCTGAGGTTAGGAGTTCAAGATCAGCCTGGCCAACATGGCGAAACCCTGCCTCTATTAAAAATACCAAATTAGCTGGGCATGGTGGCACGCACCTGTAATCCCAGCTACTCAGGAGGCTGAGGCAGTAGAATCACTTGAACCCGGGAGGCGGAGGCTGCAGTGAGTCGAGATCGTGCCATTGCACTCCAGCCTGGGTGACAAGAGCAAGACTCTGTCTCAAAAAAAAAAAGGAGTGGTTAACAAGCATGATGATATAACCAGTTGAAAGCAATATTTCAGTTCATAAAGAAGTTAATGAGTTGATAAACCAACAACACCTAATTAGGGAAAGCATACGGAAGAGAGCTGTGTTGCAATCAAAAGGTAAGGAAGCCATGTTCAACTACACCGCTTAGATGTAATCAGCAAAATCCAGATTGTGGGAGATTGTACAGGACCAATAACCTGGTTCCTTCAACAAATAAATTGCAAGGAAAAAAATGAGGGAGAAATTTAAAGAATAAAAGAAACTTAAAGAACATATGGATTTGACATATCATGTGGATTTGACTGGATCCTGACCCAGTTAAGCAAACTTTAAAACAAGAAAGACAAGTAGAAAATTGAACTCTGGATATTTGATGATAGTAAGAAAATATATTAACTACTTCAGGTGTGATAATAGCATTATGTTATGCTTTTAAAAGGTCCTTTAATTTTTCAGAGATCATACTGAAATATTTAGATTTCAGATACTTGGTATTTGCTTCAAAATAATACAAGACAAGGTATGTGGTTAGTGATATAGAAGCAACAAGACTGGTCATAAGTTAATCATTGCTGAATCTGGTATTGAGTTCACTGGGCTTCATTATGTATGGTTTTTTAACATTTGTTTGAAATTTTCCGTAACAAATTTTTAAGATGAGATTTGGTTTGCAGAGTAGGATTTTCCTCTATATACTGTTATTTTAAGTGGTCTTGGTTAAAGTTTCTTGTTTAAGGTTTGACCTGGGTTCAGTAGATTTCTGGGAACCACAAGCATTATTAAATCAGATCTAAGAAAAATTGGAGGACTAAGTAATCCACAAAAAAATCAGGGTTGGGTAGAACACAAGATACCACTTGAAATATGAAATATTCAGGAGTAGATCCTTCAAGTTGCTATGTATTAAACGTTTTCAAAGATCAAAATTTAATATAAAGGATAACAAGAAACTAATTGGGGCTGCACACGGTGGCTCACGCTGGAAATCCCAGCACTTCGGGAGGTGGAGGCCGGCGGATTGCTTGAGGTCAGAGTTCAAGACTAGCCTGGCCAATATGATGAAACCCTGTCTCTACTAAAAATACAAAAATTAGCTGGGCGTGGTGGCACACGCCTGTAGTCCCAGCTACTCAAGAGACTGAGCCATGAAAATCATTTGAACCTGGGAGGTGGAGGTTGCAGTGAGCCAAGATCGTGCCACTGCACCCCAGCCTGGGCTAGAGAGAGAGACTCTGTCTCAAAAAAAAATTTTAAAAAAAGAAAAAGAAACGAACTGGGGGATCCATAAGGAGTATGCTGATGTTCAAAGCTGGAAGAAAAATGATTCCATCTACTCTTTGCTTTCTAAGACAGATTGGAGATTCAAAGCTAAAGAAAAAGTCGTGCTGGCATAAGATAAAACCTGAGCATATAAATTTGCTCCTATGGAAAGAAAAGAATATGTGCACTAAAACAAAGGTCCCCAACCCCCAGGCCACGGACAGGTACCTAGGAACCAGGCCACAAGGCAGGGGTGAGCCGTAGGAGCTTCATCTGTTTTTACAGCCACTCCCCATCTGGCATTACTGCCTGAGCTCTGCCTTCCGTCGGATGAACAGGGGTGTTAGAGTCTCACCAGAGCGTGAACCCTATTGTGAACTGCGCAAGCCAGGGATCTAGGCTGCGTGCTCCTTATGAGAATCTAATGTCTGATGATCTGTCACTGTCTCCCATCACCCCCAGATGGGACCATCTAGTTGCAGAAAAACAAGCTCAGGCCTCCCACTGATTCTACATTACAGTGAGTTGCATAATTATTTAATTATATGTTACAATATAATAATAATAGAAATAAAGTGCACAATAAATGTAATGCGCTTGAATCATCCCAAAACCATACCCCCTCTCTGAGCCATGGAAAAATTGTCTTCCATGAAACCTGTCTCTAGTGCCAAAAAGGTTGGGACCGCTGCACTAAAGGAGTGTTATGATATTGCAGATGTAGGGGCAGTCACTCAAATCTCCACAACCTACTTCTGTCATCTTCCCTCCTTTGTTCATTCCATTTTCTTCCTCCCACAAATTCAAAGTGCCTTAGAGGTAGCACAAAGGCCCTGAGGCAAAGAGGGAGAGTAAGAGATAATATGAAGTGTTTGGAGGAAAAGGATTAAACATTTCTCCCCTCCCACTGAATCCTGGATTTAAGAAATGGTGTAAGTTGAACTTGACAACTAGCACCTATTTGTTTAAGGTGGAAAATGCAATGCTCAGGACTCAGGACCAATTGAGATAGGTTTGCTTGGTATTGACTAGGATATTGAACCCTGGGGGCCTCTCCTCTTGCTTTTACAGATCTCATCCTCAGCAATCCCCAAGCACTAGATTTTTTTTTTCTTTTTTTTTTTTACAGGTACAGATGCAAAAAGAGTTAAAACGTCGGGTTTAAAAAAAAATTAGTGGCTGGGCGCAGAGGCTCACAACTGTAATCCCAGCACTTTGGGAGGCCGAGGGGGTAGAATCACCTGGCCAACATGGTGAAACCCCATCTCTACTAAAAACACAAAATTATACGGGCATGGTGGTGCACGCCCGTAATCCCAGCTGCTCGGGAGGCTGAGGCAGGAGAACCGCTTAAACCCGGGAGGCGGAGGTTACAGTGAGCTGAGATGGCGCCACTACTCTCCAGCCTGGGCAACTGGACAACAAGAGGGAAACTCCGTCTCAAAAAAAAAAAAAAATGTTTAGAGTAATACCATGTGAAGGAGACAGGCACATTCCAAAAGAAAACAAGTGCATGTTGGAGCAAGGCAGTCAGTGGCTCGAGCACAGTTAGAGGAACGTGGGAGGAGCTGTGGAGACCATGGGTCACGCCAGGGCTCTGCACAGCATGCAGAGGAAAGGAAGAGCTCAGTGCGCCGGGGTTTCATACAGCCGCTCTGTCAGGCCCCAGGGGCACGTCTACAGTGCACAGGCGGACTCACCCCAGACTGTTCGAACCGTGCCTGAGCGCCCTCGTCTGCCGGCACCACTGGCCCCGCAGCAGCCAGGAGTTGAGAAGGGCGGAGGCTGATTCCAATGAAGTGGCAGAACGTTAGGCGGCCTCTGCAAACGTCGCCATTAGCCAAGGTTCGAGGGTCTTCTTCTCTTGGAGGGCCCAACCTCCCCTCCAGATTTAGTACACCAGAGGCGTCACAGCAACGGCTGCTGCCTGCGCGCCTCAGCTAGGCGGACTCGGGTATTTTTAAGGCCGCATTGGAAATCCCGGGCATGCTCCCGCCGGCGGAGAAGGCCAAGAGAAAATGTGCGCCAATCAGGATGCAGACTTGGAGGACGTTTACCCTCAGGACCAATAAGAGGGAGGGCGGACGGGGCCAAGGGTGCCGGTTCGCTCGCAGGATTTAAACCTCAGCGGCCTGCGGTTAACGCCAGGCTCGGCGCGTGGGCCGGCAGTGCGCCTGCGCAAATTGCGCGAACGCTAACAGAATCTGCGGTGCTCTGCTGGCGACTGGCAGGACGCGGTACAGAGAGCCGACTTCGGCGACGCGGGTAAGCCGGGCGAAGGCCGGAAGCGGAGGGACGCGGGGACCTGGTGGCTGCCGGCCCACTGCGGCGGGAGCCCTCCCTCCTTTTCCCACCGTCGGGACGGTGCAGAGTGGCAGCTTCCTTCCCTGGATTCCAGGTCCTGCCTGGCGAGCCGTCCCCAACCTCTGCGTTCCTGAGGAAGGCGGCCCGGGCAGCGTGAGCTGCAGGCGATGTGCGCGGCGGGCCGCGGCCCCTGGAGGTCACGGTGTGCGCTGGCCGCCGCCGCGGTCTTTGCCCCGGCGGTGTCTCTGAGCTCCCGGGCCGCGCCCCTGGGATCAGTCGGAGGCTGGGGACTGCCCCAGGGCTGGAGCGGAGTCCCGAAGGCCGCTTGCGACCTGGGTCCTAGCCACGCCCACGGCCAGGCGGGGCGACTGCGAGCTTTGCCATTGAAAGGCGGAGCGTGTCTTGTCGCCTTCTAGCTGCACCTTTTGTGGACTGCCGCATGGAACCGTCCAAGGTGTTTGCCCACCCCGAAATGGAAATAAATCTTTTTTATTCTAAACAGTATACAATCTCACTAAGCAGGCAAAGAAAAACAGTAAGATATCTTTTTACATTGGTAAGATTTTTCAGTACCCAATACTGCTGAGTGAAGAAATAAAAGCAAGCACCTTTATGCCCTGTGTGCTAGGGATAATCCGTTTTTCTAGAGGGCAGTTTGGCATTATAAATAAGAATTCAGGCCGGGCGCGGTGGCTCACTCCTGTTATCCCAGCACTTTGGGAGGCCGAGGCGGGCGGATCACGTGAGGTCAGGAGTTCGAAACCAACCCGACCAATATGGTGAAACCCCGTCTCTACTAAAAATACAAAAATTGGCCGGGCGTGGTGGCGGGCGCCTGTAGTCCCAGCTCCTCGGGAGGCCGAGACAGGAGAATCTCTTGAACCCGGGAGGCAGAGGTTGCAGTGAGCCGAGATCGCGCCACTGCACTCCAGCCTGGGCGACAGAGCAAGACTCTGTCTCAAAAAAGAAAAACATAAATCAGAATTCAAATTGTACCATAACTTCTAAGTCATAATCCAATTCCAGGAATTTATTCCAAGAACATAAATCGGACAAGAATGCAAACATAGTATGTACATGTTTTTAGCAATCCGAGCAACATTTAGTACGTATAAAGAAGAAAGAAAATACTCGAAATTTCATCAGTCACAGATAACCATCAAAGAAAACACTGTTCACGTTTAGGTTTACTTCAGATATATTCATAATGAATATATACCTTATATTTATGTGATTTCCTTATAAAATGTATTTTAAATAATTGCATGTTACGAATATAATAAAGTATGTTAATTTAAAAGAACGTGAGTTAAGCAGATTATAGATTATTGAGTCAGTAGTAAATTGGGAACACATTTCTCTGTCAGTGTCGATATGCATTACCATTTTTAATGGATGCGTGGTGTTTCTTGCTGTGGCTGTATTGTGTCATATATTATTTAACCAGTCCCCTACTAATGTACATTTGTTTCCAGTCTCTTCATAATCATAAAATAGGATGGTAGTGGTCACTTGTATGTATACATGTTTGCATTCTTGTCCAATTTATGTCCTTGGAATAAATTCCTGGAAGTGGATTATGACTTAGAAGTTGTGGTACAGTTTAAATTCTGATTCATAATGCCAAACTGGGCCGGGCGCGGTGGCTCACACCTGTAATCCCAAGCACTTTGGGAGGCGGAGGCGGGCGGATCACTTGAGATTGGGAGTTTGAAACCAGCCTGGCCAACATGGTGAAACCACGTCTCTACTAAAAATAGAAAAAAAATTAGCCGGGCGTGGTGGCAGGTTCCTGTAATCCCAGCTACTCAGGAGGCCGAGGCAGGAGAATCGCTTGAACCTGCGAGGCGGAGGTTGCAGTGAGCTGAGATCAGGCCACTGCACTCCAGCCTGGGCGACAGAGAGAGACTCGTCTCAAAAAAAAAATAATAATAATAATAATAATGCCAAACTGCCCTCTAGAAAAACGGATTATCCCCAACACACAAGGCATAATAAGGATGCTTGTTTTTATTTCTTCACACACTCGCCAGCACTGGGTATTGAAAAATCTTATCAATCTGAAATGATGTCTTAATGCTTTTATACACATTACTGAGATTGAACATGTTTTCTGTTTATTAATTTTTGTTGCTGTTTAGAAACAGACTTTGGCTTTGTGCCCAGGCTGGAGTGCGGTGGCCAGATCATAGCTCAATGCAGCCTCAAACTCCAGGGTTCAGGCGGTCCTCCTGCTTCAGCCCCCATAGTACTGAGACTACAGGCTTATGCCACCACGCCTAGCTAATCTTTTTTTTTTTTTTTTTTTTTTTTGAGAGATGGGGATCTTGCTGTGCTGCACAGGCTGGTCTTGAACTCCTTCACAGCCTCAAGCGATCTTCCCACCTCAGCCTCCAAAGTGCTGGAATTACAGGCATGAGCCACTACGCCCAGTCTGTTTATTAGTTATTATTTCTTTGGCAAAGCATCTGTCTTTTCTCCCTTATCTTACTGATATGTGTACCCTTTAATAGCTTTCTAAGAGGAATTCATATTACTGATTTTTAAACGTGTTACAAGTGTTTCTGCCAGTTTGTCGTCTCTTTTGCCTTCATTATGGTATTGTTTGCCTTTGTGGTAGGATGTTTTGTTTTAATACTATGATTCTTTAAGCTGCTTGCTTACCTCCCAGAGGTAGAGAAATTTGTTACAACTCTGCAATAGCCTTCCTGTAACAGTCTACTGACCCAGTCCCTTTATCTCATTTTAAAGTCTTTGCCCCTTCTACCCTTGAAATCCTTTTGATTGTAACTAGCTAACCCTAGGATGCTGAGTCACTAAGATTTTTGAAGAGAAGATATTGTTAGGTATTTCGGTCAATGTTGTCTGTGTTTACAGAATACAAGTTGCTCTAGCTTTTATGTGAAAGTTTCCCTCTAAAGAGAAAGGATTGTTCGATCTTTTATATTAGAAAGAGAAGGAACTGACAGTTACCTATGGACCTTATTAAAGTTTCTATTTTATTTATTGTTTGCAAACATCATCTTCATACGTTCAAGGAAAAAAATAGGAGTGTGACACAGTTGAAATGCAGAGGAAATAACACATTAATCACTGTGTAGTAGGACACATGCCATTAAAAAAAAAAAACTAACTTTTGGCTTTACTGCCAAAAATCTTCCTGGTCCAAACAGAGTCTCACAAATCGTTATTATGTATAGATATATAAAAAGTGTCATTTAAATTTCACAACCTAAATAGTTCCTTCATTCTAACATTTATTTAATCCTTACCATGGGTCAGAGACTTCGGAATTTGTATAAACGCTGCCTAAGAGAACAAGTAATTTTGCAAAGTTGCATTTGGGGGCTTCCCATTTGTTCCACCTGTGATGACTGTCTTGACTTTTTCTATGGCAACTACCAAAAATGTAGTCACTAAATTCTTACTCTTCTAGATTGGATAATATAATCTAGCCAAACTTGAAGGGATTTTACTTAAGATCTAAGACCCTGATCTTCTGATTCCTTTGCTTCTACACAGTATCCTAACAATGACTTTTGGTTAGTGCCTTTTGTTCCATGTATCACTGCTTCAGAGTTAATTTTTTTAAACTCTATTCTTCTTTTCTAGGTTTTTTTTTTTTTTACTTGAATGTAAATGCCAATCAAGATACATTGACATAAGGTAAGAAATTGAAAAAAAAAAGAAAAACCTTGGTTTGCACATCCATGTTTAAGTTATTCCACCATGATCATTGATTACATGAAAAAGAAGATCTTTAAATCGAAATTAAAGGCCAAAGTAATTATATTTTGAGAATACTCAGGGCATAATGAAGTGTTGATAGACTGGGTCCCAAAAAGCAGTGATAATGATTCAAATCCAGAAGACTCGGATCATACAATGGGCAATTTTGAATAAATCTTAAGTAATTTGTACCACTAATTCCCCATCTCTAAAATGGGATATTTTCTGGTTCCCTCTCTGCTAGGATATAACAGCTATTATAATGTACTTTTTAGTACTACAGGGTCACCTCACCTTTTGTATGCTATTTTACTTCCTAAATCTGGAACTGTTTCAGTGAAGTCTATTTCTGTGGTCCACCCCCTGCTGGGCTTCTGTAGCAATTATGCAGCATTAGTTCATGATTTATATATTAGTATTGTTTTTAATTGTCCCATGTGTTATTTGCACTAGCAGCTGGAGGATAGAAAACATATTCGTATACCTGAAGTCTTGAACACGGGTAGGAAAAAACTAATTATTGGTTGGTAAGTAAAACTTTGGATCTCATAAACATGGTAGAATTGTAAATTAGAGGATCAGGGTCTTAGATCTTAAGTAAAATCTTTCAAGGTTGACTAGATTATACTGTCCAATCTAGAAGAGTAAGAATTTAGTGACTACATAAGTCAAGACAGTCATCATAGGTAAAATAAACAAAAAGCCTTCAAATGTTAAGTTTGCAAAATTACTCGTCCTCTGAGGTAGCATTTGTAAAAATTCCAAATGTGGTTAACACTCGCCGCAGTAATGAAATTATTATTGAGGAAGAAGGTCTGAGTTCAAACTTTGATGTTTATTATTTCTATGGTTGCAAAGGATAATGTATTTAAGACAACTCTGAGTTCTTTTGAATAAATACTGGTGTTCATAAGTAATATTTTGAGGATCACTTATTAACTTTGAGAACAAGCAAAGCCCCGTCTCATTTTTCCTCTCAGTATGTGGTACTACCAGCCACTCATTTTGCTCACATCTGAAACTTAGGAGTTATCTAGAAAGCCTCCCTAGTTTTGAACAGCATATTTATTCAGAGTCCTGTTGTTTCTACTTTCTTAATCTTAAATTCATCTACTGCTCTCCATTCGCCTCACTAAAAATCTCTTCTAGGCCATTTTCATCATCTATTGCCTCCATTACTCCAACAGCCCCCTAATTGGTCACAATGCCTCCAATCTTGCCCTCTTCCCATCCACAGAATACTCAGAGCAAAATTTTTGCCACACAATTCTATCGGGCATGTAAATTTTTTCAGTGGCCCTGCAAAATCTAAGCTTTTTAAGGCATGCCTTTGCTCTGCAAATGTGACCTTTGCTTACCTTTTTAAACTACATTCTTGTCACTCTCAAGCCATATTAAAGAATTCAGTTGCCTGAATGCATATGCTGTCATCTCTAACCCTTTACACAAACTGGATCTTCTGCCTTAGACACACTTAAAGTGGTTCTTTATCCTCACTTTAACCGGCTTCCACTTGTTGTGCAAGATTTAGCTTCAATATCTCCTCTATAAGAACTTGCCTATAGTCACTAGCCCAAGGCTTGGCAAACACCATGGCCCATGAACTAAGAGTGCTTTTTACATTTGTAAAGGATTGTAAAAACATGTATGCAATAGAGGCCATTTGTGGTTCACACAGCCTAAAACATGTACTCTTTAATCCTTCACAGAAAACATTTACCAACGTCTGCACTAGATTTATATGCTTTGTAAGATAAGGTACTGTGCTTTATTCTAGGTAGGTAACTTTGTGCCTGGCATTAAACCAATTTATCCAATCTTTAATTAAATGAATTTAATATTCTTAAATTCTGTCTTAGAAAATAAGACACTCAGATGAAGCACTTTATGAAAATTCAGATGAGTAGTGAATATCTTATCTGCTTTGGGGAGAAAAACACAACAAATCAGATACTTGCAGGATTAGGCTTTAATGAATTTGAATACAAGGCACAGGTTTCCAGGTGTACGTAAATACATCTCCATTTTACGACTGCTTTTTGCTGCTTTAATCGCTTAATCCTTTTGGACCGGGATAAGAGAATATTTGAAATTTTTTATTAAATAACTTCCTTAATAGGGCTTTCGTCTTTTTTCTTTTTTTTCTTTTTTAAGACTGATCATCTGAATTCCTAGTACTTGCAAGTAAATTTTTTTTTTTTCCTTTTCTGTCCACCTACCATTAGGTGGTTCCTAGGTCCTGGCAAATTGTCTGTGGTTAAATGATGCTTTTAATTTCTGTGTCAACACAGACCCTCTTTGTTGGTGTCTCCAAATTAGTATTCTCTTCCTCTAGTGTGTCATTACAGTCCCTTTTGGCTTTTGTTTCTTCCTCATGGAATAAATGTGGGCGCTCAATTCGTCCCCTACGTACAAAATGCTGGATCCGGGATTCCAGTCCTTGGCATTTAGGACGGTCCATGAGGGGCTTATATGTGCGCATCTTCACTCCTTCTACAAAGGCACTGGTCTGCTTTATGACAGAGGACTTCACATTTCCCCATTCTGTCATTCCATCCATCTGTGGTCCTATTCCACAGGGTACTGAAACAGAGTCCAGTCCTTGTAGCATACTATACAACATGTGAGTTTTGACAGCATGATTAGCCCACAGTTGTTGTAGGTGGGTGATATTGAACTCCTGAGCCTCCTGGTCATAGATCCACTTGACATTTTCAAACTTACAGTCATATAAGACCAGAGGAAATTCTACAGCCATACTAGAGAAAAAGAGGAAAGAAAGTTTGAGAATACATAGCAGCCATCTAACAGTTCTTTAAAAACTAAGGGTTAGTTGCGTTAAGGGAGCCGGGTAGGGGGCCACCATTGATGTTAATATTGACTAATAGCTGAGAAAATATCTCACCATCCCTAACTTTGAACACCTTTATTACCATAATGAAAAATGCAACAAATCATAGATCAATGTGATCTATGTTAGGTAAATGTCAGTGCTAACGAGACATGGCTCCATCATACTGCTATAAAATTAAAACAGCTGGGATTTTTTCCAAATTTGTTAATGGCATTGCAATTTTGTATAGTGTGAGTAATATTATTGGTATCTATCTCAGCCTGTTCCCAAAAGAAGTATCTTAACTATTCTTTCATTCCTACCATTTCAGAAATAGGAAATTAGGAAAAATTCAGAAGTACAGTAGGATGATTACTCAGTGATATAAAACAAGCAAGATTTAATATGAATAGTTTGTTCATTTTAATTTTACCACATCCTAACAATAATACCTCTTAACATAAATTCAGAAACAACAAAGATGTAGAAATTAATGTGTTTTTACTTAAGGAGCCTGGTCAAAACACCTGCCTCTTTACTCATGGGATAGAACAATGAGAGGAAATTAGAATATACTGCTCCCTCTTACATGTTCATAACGTTCTACAATTCAGATTAAAGCTTCATGAAGGCAGAATCAGTGACTTTGTTATTTAGACAGTTATGGTGGAGAGGAAGATATGCTATTTCTTTTTTTTTTTTTTGAGACAGTCTCCCTCTGTCACCCATGCTGGAATGCAGTGGTCTAATCTCAGCTCAGTGCAACCTCTGCCTCCTGGCTTCAAGCAATTCTTGTGCCTCAGCCTCCTGAGTAGCTGGGACTACAGGCATGCGCCATTTATTTTTTGTTTTTGTTTTTGTTTTTTGAGACGGTGTCTCGCTCTGTCGCCCAGGCTGGAGTGCAGTGGCGCGATCTTGGCTCACTGCAAGCTCCACCTCCCGGGTTCACGCCATTCTCCTGCCTCAGCCTCTCCGAGTAGCTGGGACTACAGGCGCCCGCCACCACGCCCAGCTAATTTTTTGTATTTTTAGTAGAGACGGGGTTTCATGTCTCGAGACGTGGTCTCGATCTCCTGACCTCGTGATCCGCCCGCCTCGGCCTCCCAAAGTGCTGGGATTACAAGCGTGAGCCACTGCGCCCGGCCTATTTTTTGTTTTTAACTCACCTATATTGAGGCTTCTGGGGATTTTTCTCTATGTTCAGCAGCTCATCAATAAGCTCTGGCTTCTCCATTCCTTGGCCAATCAGAAAGAGGATAGCCATCATACATCGGACTTGATGATAAAGGAATGCCTGGCCAGTCACTTCAAACTGACATAACTGGAAAGGTTCTTGCCATCTCCCCTCACCTGGGCTCTGGCCCACTAGCTGTACTTGAGCAGACAGAATAGTCCTCTGAAAATTAACCACACCGTTGGCTACATCCATTTTACACAAGTTCCTGAAATCATGGGTGCCAACATACTTCTGAGCTGCATAATCCATGGTTACAATATCTAAGTCAGCACGAGGGAAAAAATAGCGGTAAGTCCGCTCAAGACAGCTGAACCTAGCACTGAAGCTTGGTTCTACAGGGGCCCAGGCCAATATACGGATGTCAGGAGGGAGTACCCGATTGAGAATGTGGGTATAACGGATCTCTTCAGCAGCAGCATTAGCTTCCTCTTTTACATTAAAGTCCTCGGACTCCCTGCCCCTTGGAAACTGAGAGCGAAGGTCAAGTGAAATCACCTGTGGAGTTAGACAAAGATACTGGGTTTTAGAGACACAAATAATCTCAGTACTCAGTGTGTATACCTAGAATATCCTAGTATTGCTTGCTTTGAGAAACAGTGTATTGGCCCTTACCTGTCCAAAGGCACTAACTCCTTTATCTGTTCTCCCACATCGGTGATAGTTGGATGTCTGTCTGCTTTCTACTAGTCGAGTCTTGGTTAGAGCTTCAAACAGTTTCTCTTCAATGGTATTATTTGTGTTTTCCTGACTAGCAAAGCCCTGGTATCCCCAGCCCATATAGGCTATTCTTAGGGCTACATGTCTTCGGCCATGAGCACTGAAATCAAATGCACGCTTAGTTTTTCCAGCTCCTGATGAATTTTCTCTAATGTTTGAATCCTCCTTATTTTTGGCCTGTTCCTTTTTAAGTCTTTGCACCTCTTGCTCCAGTTCTTGTACTCTTTTTAGGAGTTTCTCAGTCTGGTTTCTGTCTGTGTCATTATCAGCCATGATACGACAACCCCAGGAATGAACAAATCATACAGGTCTGCCCTGTCTGAAAAGAGAGCAAAGGGATACAACAGTTTCAATGCTAGTTCCTTTGATGATGTTCCAGTGGTATATAAGATTTAATTTAATGCCCAAAGAATATACTTTTGCTTTTCCAGGGATACAAGCATTAGCTTTATTGTGGGTTGATCATCCACAGATAGCATTCTTTTCCATCCTGTCTGGCCAGTTCACAGAGGAAAAGAACTATTATTCAGCTGTCA
Source organism: Nomascus leucogenys (assembly GCF_006542625.1). Classification (NCBI taxonomy): domain Eukaryota; kingdom Metazoa; phylum Chordata; class Mammalia; order Primates; family Hylobatidae; genus Nomascus; species Nomascus leucogenys. The sequence goes on along the minus strand of NC_044395.1, from coordinate 9,117,540 downwards.
TTATTAAGGTTTCATTAAAGCAGTCAAAATTCAGGAAGAATGTCTATAGATTTCATTTCTCTATCTTCACTGAATTGATTGAGGACTGATGTTACAGATATTTTTTCTCTAAAACATTTCCATTTGATTTCTCATTGTATTTGTTCAATTCGCTAGTCATAAGATTTCTTTATATGGGCTACTTCTGTCTGCTCTGGGTTTCTATTGCTTTCCATTATCTCAAATAAATGACTTGTATGTTCCATCATCTAATATTCATTAGATGAATATTAGGTGGTGCAATAGAAGCTAGCCTAACTGAAGAAGCTTACCGATGGTTGTATTTCACGTTGGAAGTAGAAGCTAGAGATAAGATTGTCTCACTTTAAGCAATTTTGATGGGAGAAAAAAAGGTAATTAAGCACTCTGACCCCTTTTTAAAGCTGAATTAAATGCATATTTTGATAAAAGATTTCCGTGCCTCTAATAGTTTAAAAAGTCAGTCTGATGTAATGTAGATGTCAGTGTAGAAATTCCTGTAATATTTCAATAATCTGAGGACAACTGTACTACATCCTTAAAATTGGGATGGTCCTAGACAATCTGTGACTGATGGTTACTTTAGTTAGAGAAGACCATCTCCACATCTGTTCTAAGGCTATGTTATCTAAGTGTAGGTAGCTTAGTTTTTTACTCTGAGTTTCTGTATCTATAATAGATTAAAAGTTTAAATTGTAAAAAATGAAACTGAAAGTACTAGAAGAAAACATGGAATAACTTTTTTCTTAAATTCTGGAGTAGGAAAGACCTTTCTAAGCAAAACAGTCTAGAAACCCAGAAACTGTAGAAAAAAGATGTGACCTAAAAGTAAAAATTTCTGCCAGCAAAAACTAAAAGGCAAACAACAAACTGAGAAGAAAAAAATAAGTGACGGTAAAGTGCGACCTTCCTTAATATATATTTCATGAATATATAAATCAGTTTTAATGAAAAAGTAAAAGAAGTCCAGCAACCTGAGAGTCAAATGGGCAAAGACCAAGCATTTCAAACAAAAAGAAAAAAGCTTATAAAAATATTTTTAAAAAAAATTTTAAATGCTCAATTTTACTCAGCTGAAATAAATGCAAAAGGATATGAACTATTTTTCAAGGAAGTGACTGCAAAGACAAAGTTTGATAGTATACCACTTTGGAGAGGGAATAGAGAAACAAGCTTTATTAATGTATGGTCAGTACAGCTTCTTTGGAGGTAAACATTTTGGCAACAGCTGTCAAAATTGAATATACACATACCTTTTGGCCCACCTCTCCCATGTCTAGAAATTTAATCCATTCATATGCTTGCACAAATAGATAAAAACTTGCAAGATACTCGTTTTAGCATCAGTAAACCTATAAACCTAAATTACAACAGTAAGGGAATGGCTGACTAAATTTATGATACATTCATACATTGGAATTCCGCGCAACATAAAATGAAGGTTGGCCTGTGCTGATACAGCTGGATAACCAAGATTATCTTTAAGGTTCAGAAGAGTTATGTAGTGTTGTCCTTTATGGTATTAAAAAAAAATGTACATGTGAATATGGAAAATTTCTAGATAAATCATAAGAAATTGCCTTTGAGAGTAAAACTTGGTGGGGGAGGGAAAATCCTTGCTTAAAATTATCATGTGCATGTATTAGGTTTTCAGTTTAAAAAGAAAAATAGTGGGTACACAGGAAATAGTGGACAGTAGATACCTATCTCACATCCAGTCAGGAAACTAGCATTGGGTATGTGGCTGATTGATGTGGGTACTAAGTTATTTCAGACACTAGAATAAACAGATTTAGCTGGCAACTGAAGATGCATTAAAACTACTAAGACAGCCAGGCGCGGTGGCTCACCCCTGTAATGGGAGGCCGAGGCGGGCGGGTTGCCTGAGGTCAGGAGTTTGAGACCAGCCTGGCTAACATGGTAAAACCCCATCTCTACTAAAAATTCAAAAATTAGCCAGGCGTGGTGGCCCACACCCGTAGTAGTCCAGTTACTCCAGAGTCTTAGGCAGGATAATCACTTGAACCCAGGAGGTGGAGGTTGCAGTGAGCCAAGATCGCGCCACTGCACTCCAGCCTAGGTGACAGCAAGACTCCATCTCAAAAAAAAAATCATTAAAGCATAGAAATTATATGTATGCATATATATACACATTATATGTGTGTGTGAAAACACAACACTGCTTTTGTGATTTTTTTTTTTTTTTTTTTTAGATAAAATCACTCTTTTATGGTTAAACGCAGGGACTCAGTCTGAAGCCAAACTGCTTGAGTTAGAATTTCAGCTCCACTACTTACTAGCTGAGTAACCTTGGGCAAGTTATTTAACTTCTCTGTGCCTCGTGTTATTCATCTGTGAAAAGCAGATAATCCCACAGCTAAAAATTACATGAATTAATAAATGTAAAGCACATAGAACAATGTAATGGCAGGCACATAAAGTACGCCCTAAGTACCTGTTACATCATGTACATTAAGCAGTATGCCCCATATCATGTAGTTTCAAGTTTTTCTTATGCCAGAACTATACTGTCCTGTTTTAGGACCTGAAGGTGGCAAGACTAGAAAGCAGGAGAAAGAGTGGAAATGAAAGCAGGTAATAAGATTCCCTAGAACTGAGTTAATGCCCCTCTAAACTGTTCTGATACTACCCTGTATTGAATTTATGATTGCCTTAGCCATTCTTTCTCCATTTGACTGCTATGAAAGGGAGATAAGAGAATGAGCAATTTATGAACTGGGAATTTATTATCAGAAAACTGACCAATGTTATCTCTTGCAGAAGGTCCTACAGTGTAGAGGAAGCAATGGAAGAACTTCTACCTGATGGACAAATATGGGCTAATATGGATCCAGAAGAACGAATGTTGGCAGCTGCTACAGCTTTTACCCACATCTGTGCAGGGCAGGGTGCAGGAGATGTCAGGAGAGAAGCCCAATCTATCCAATATGATCCCTACAGTAAAGCTTCAGTAGCCCCAGGGAAGCGACCTACTCTTCCTGTGCAACTACAGTACCCACATGTGGAAAGTAATGTCCCTTCAGAAACAGTCTCTGAGGCCTCCCAAAGACTCCGAAAGCCAGTGATGAAGAGAAAGGTGCTGCGCAGAAAGCCAGATGGGGAAGTATTAGTAACAGATGAGTCGATTATCAGTGAATCAGAATCTGGTACAGAAAATGATCAGGATCTCTGGGACTTAAGACAAAGGCTGATGAATATACAGTTCCAGGAAGACAAGGAATCTTCATTTGATGTTTCACAAAAATTTAACCTACCACATGAATACCAAGGAATTTCTCAAGATCAACTCATTTGCTCTCTACAAAGAGAAGGAATGGGCTCTCCAGCTTACGAACAAGACCTGATTGTTGCCAGTAAACCCAAGTCCTTTATTCTCCCAAAGCTGGACCAGTTAAGCCGAAACCGGGGCAAGACAGACCGGGTAGCCCGGTATTTTGAGTACAAACGGGACTGGGACTCAATACGTTTACCTGGTGAAGATCATAGGAAGGAATTACGCTGGGGTGTCCGAGAGCAGATGCTTTGTCGAGCAGAACCCCAATCCAAACCTCAGCACATATATGTCCCAAACAATTATCTAGTACCAACAGAGAAGAAAAGGTCTGCACTCCGTTGGGGTGTTCGTTGTGACCTTGCAAATGGTGTCATACCCAGGAAGTTTCCCTTCCCTCTTTCTCCTTCTTAAATCTTTTTAAACTTCTTTCACATGATTGTTTGAGATAACCTAGCTCTTTATATCTTCCCTTTTAAATAGAAACAACTGTCTTGAAAAGCTCTTAGAAACATTTTACGGTAAGGACTTCACCTATCATTAGTCTTTCCTAGCTATGTATCACATTGGTATCAGATAATACTTCCAAATTGCCACTCAAATCCAGCAACTGCAAGATAAATCATACCAGAGAAAGAACAACAGACCTGGTCTTTCTATTTTGTCCAATTAGTAAGGGCCCTTTGTGTCCTGTAACCTTTTTTACCTATCAATATGAGTTGCTGTGCTTTAATGTGTGTTTTTTAAGTTGCTGGGCATTACACTTACCAATTAAAGAATTTTGGAAATTCATGAACTTGAACATTATTTCATGAAATACTTGCCTAAGATGATCTTGAACCTGGGCTATGATGAGAGCTCAAAAGAAGGAACAAAAACCTGCCTTTTACATAGTCCTAAAGGATGGGAGAGGTTAACAACATAGATAGCCTCATTACTAAAAGGTGTACAACAAATCCAAGTAGCTTTATTTAAAATACTTTTTAATAAATGCCCCAAAACAGTACCATGTAACATACAGGATTCAAACTTGTTTTATTTCAGAATTATTTCATTAATATTTTGCCTGCCAGCCGTTATTTCTGGAATACCATGCTTTTTATAATTTGCCCCTGAGATTTTTGTAGGAATTATGCATCATTTGGAAGGCTATTCCTACTCCAGTAGAAATTCAAACTACTAACATCTGGAATCAGATGCAAACATAAATACCAATATGAAGCTAGCCTGTCTGGGTGCAGATCAAAATAGGAATTCTGCTCACCTTAAATTGTAATTTATCTGTTCTTGATATTTCTGACCCAACAGGGACCATCTAAAATCTGAAAGTTGTCAGTTTTAACACCAGAGGCCAGAAGAATGATGGCACAGTTTGCTTGTTGACAGAGAAAAAGCTCTAACATAAAGATGAATGACCTTGACCGTTACTATCTGTGAAAATCATTTTCCCTGTAACATTTAAAGCCACATAATTCACACATTCACCCAGTTCTATTTGTTAGGCATTTGTCTGGAAAAGAAGTAATCAACGACTCAGGTACATGTAGGATATACTCACCGCAAATAAGTAGAAACTGCAAACTGTCCACCAACAGTGGAATAGTAAATGTCTTTAAAGATATTAGAATATTAGTCATTGGGAATCTTGGGAAAGTAATATGGGAAGGTGAAAATTAAGTGACATGAATGTATCATAAACTATACAGGATGATCTCAGTACACACAGGGAAAGATCAAAACCTAACTCTTGAGTAGTGGGATTAAAGGTAATTTGTATTTACACCTCAACTTTTCATGAGGTCAAAATTACATGGTGATTTTAACATGCAAAACACTCCAGTGATTATTTGGATCTCAAAGTCCAACATTACCAAAGTCTCCAAAGTTACCTAGTTCAACTCCCGTGCTAAATAAAGAACTAGGCCAGGGAGTGAGTCTAGTTGGTCATAAGGCAGATTTGTGGCAAAAACGGCTTGGTACACTACAGTGCTTTTTCCAGCATATCTTACCCTAATTCAGGGTGAAGTGCAGTAGTTCCCAAGCAGACGTTTAAGGTAACACCCTGGCCAGGGCTGCGAAGTGACCACAAAGAGGGAATTCGTGTGTCCCCTAAGCACCAATTACAAACTAAAACAGCCATCACCAGATGTTCCATACATTGGGCCAGGCGCCGTGGCTCACGCCTGTCATCCCAACATTTTGAGAGGCCAAGACGGGGGGTGGGGGGGGGGGGGGAGGGGGATCGCTTGAAGCCAGGAGTTCGAGACCAACCTGGGCAACACAGCGAGACCGTCTCTACAAAAAATTAAAAACTAGGCTGCCAAGATGGCGCGCGCCTGCAGTCCCAGCTACTTGGAGGCTGAGGTGGAAGGATCGCTTGAGCCCAGAAGGTAGAGGCTGCAGTGAGCAGTGATCACGCCACTGCACTCAGCCTGGGCGACAGTCTCAAAAAAAAAAAAAAAGTCCTAATCTCAGGAACCAGTGGGTTAACACATAAATAACATTCCTCTTGCTAAACTTTATATTAATCCAAAGGGAAGAAGAGGGAGTACTGTCCAAAGGATTAGCAGACACGCACTATGATCACTAGAAAGCAATCGTGGTCTATATGTAAGGCGATCCCCAAAATAATTTGAAAATTGCTGCCACAGCCTCCCACATACTCCTGGGTTCTCAACTTCTACTGTTTTATGAGCACCCAATTCTAAGTGGGGCAGCAGAGCACTTTTGTACTCCACAGTACAAGGACCACTGAAGCTCCCGTCACAACGGAATTAAAGACGCCCCTACTGCGGCGAGTTTCCGCCGGGAGCTCCAGGAAGTACCAGGCACAAAAGAAAAATACACGGTCTTAAGCGAGGTCTCATTTCCATACAGTAGTGCTTTCCTGAAAAGACCAAAGTATGTGAAAGAGGGCAAAAAGAAGACAACAGACAACCGTTCAGTAGTGTGTCCATTTGTCCCTTCCCCTGTGGAACCCAGAAAGTAACCCACTCCAAAAAGCCCACACTTACTTTCCCGCAGCCGGCCGCGCCGCGTTTCCGAGACAGGAAGCTGTCACTGTGCGTCTTCTGCGCACGCGCCCGAGCCCTCATGGGAGGTGTAGTCCAAGTTTGTGGGAAATGTAGTTCTGAGAACCGAGCTTGGTGCTAGAATCTACCTCAGGTTTTCTAGTCCAGCTACTGTTTCTCCACCCACAGGGAAGAATCTGGGCCTGTGGCAGGACAGCAATAGAAGGAGGAATTCTAGTGCTACTCTAAAATAATAGAAAAAAAGTAATTTTTCAAATGTCTGCTAGCCTTATAAGAAAACTAAAAGATTGAAGATCTTGGCTCGATTTTATACCTAGTTAAATGAAAAGAAAGTTACCATTAAGAGACGAAAACATTTACTATTATAATTCAAATTGAAAGCTGAAATGAATATGATAATCTCAAAACAAACGACTAGGTGCCCTGAGAGTGACCGAACAGAGCGGGGAGCATTGCTTCAGCACCACGGAGAGATCATGACTGCAGTTTCCTGTGGGTTTTTGTATTTTTGCCCCCAATTCCAGAAATGCTGATCAAAATCTCAAAATTACAATTAGAAAACTGGGGGGCGGGGGGGAGTGGAATTTGGTTCTTTCGCCCAAATTGAGCAGTCATTAAATCATTAGTACTAGGGATCCAGGGATCCGGATTATGCAAACGCATGTAGAGGTTATACCGAAAGGAAATGTTTTTAACAAGAGACCACATTTCCGAATAAAAGCTTTAAAAAGCCTATGTGGAACATCACAGGTATCTAGGGCAGGAACAGCAGTTAGAGCTTGAACAGTTCTGCTTCCTTTCCGCAACTGTGGCATTCGAGGTCATTCGTCATATCAAATTCATCAGATTTTTGTCTCCACTGTCCTAACCAATTCGCTAACCTTTCTGACATCTTGTGATGTGGAGGCAGAAATTTCCAGGGAAACGGACACGGGGCGTAAAGCGCAGCTGGGAGTCCGGAGAGCTCCCGCCTGGAGGCCTGTGTGCGCGGCGGGCCGCGGGGCGGGGGCGGGGCGCTGTCCACTCTGCGGAGGCTGCCCCCTCTGCCCTCCGGTTCGCGCCCTTTCGCCCTGCTCTCTGCCCTCCGTCCCGCTCTCTGCCCTCCGCCCACGTCTCTGCCCTCCGCTGCGCTCTATGCCCTCCGCTGCGCTCTATGCCCTCCGCTGCGCTCTATGCCCTCCGCCCCTTCCGCGCGCCACCCAGCCTTCCAGCGCCTGCGTGCCGCACCGCGGTGGTCGCCGGCGCGGACGCCTGCCCCCTGAGGAAGCCCATTGGCCAGCAGATGGGGCCAGCACCGCCTCGCGCCTGTGGTGGAAGCACGTGCTGGGGGCGGGAGCAGCAATCGCAGCCATGGCGTCGTTACTGTGGGGAGGCGACGCAGGGGCGGCGGAGAGCGAGCGGCTGAACAGCCACGTAACCGCCACCGACTCGGGGGGGGCACAGCCGCGGGGGTGGAGCTCCCCCTCTCAGAGGGAGATCGGCCGGGAGGGGAGGGAGAGCCCGCGAGCGTTCGAAGTGGGGCGTCAGATGCTGGAGGGGAGATGCGGGAAGGGTTTGGAAGAGGGCCACAGCGGGAGACCCCGTCCCCACCCCCACGAGAGGCAAGACCTTTGGTTAGAAAGGGCAAAAATGACTACCCCTGGAAATCCAGGGTGGGAACGCAGCTGGTAGTCCCAGCTAGACCCCGAGTTTTCTACTCTGCCCATTTGCGCGTTAAGCCTCACCTCGCTTCCATCCATTTGCCAGCTCACTTTCCTAGCCACCCTCCGCTTGTTGGTGCCTTGAGCCCCAAGTACTGCCCAACTCTAAACTAGAGGCCTAGGAAAGAGAAACTTCACCTACAGGGAATACAGAAAATCTCCAGTTTTAGGATGATTCGTACAGGAAACCCAACCTTGAAAGGAATCTGCTGCTACCTAATATTGCAAAGGAAACAACACCCGGGTGTCCTTCCCTGAATCCCTCCCGGCCCCTGTGGTAGGGAAGCACTGGGCTGTTTGAGGGCTTGCATCCTAATATTGGTTGAAATTTGTGTCTCTCAATAGTTTTCAAACCTCAGCCACCCCCGGAAGAACCTTCGGGGTATTAAGAGTACTGCAGTCCGAAACATAGGTGAGTGCTGTTAGGGCAAAGCAGAGCGACCTCCATGATTAAAAAGTATTGCTTTGCTTTCATCACGTCCCTGCCAAGTGAAACACTGCGGGTTCATTAGTGTGACATTGAACACTCTCCATTACCTTCCCAATCGTTTCGTCCATTCCTCCATGAAATGACTATTCTTGCCAGTAGACACTGAAGAGTCAGGAAGAAAAAATTGAATAGTATGCTTTACATTTCTGCTCAGCATTTGTCTTTACTTGTATTGTTTCTCTTCCATCCTTTCCAGATGGTTCTATTAATAACACCAAAGAAGATGATGAAGAAGATGTAGGTAGGAGATTAATTCATTTGCATCTATCTACTAGCATTGTTTCCATTTATAACTTTAATAGTGTGAGTGAATAATATAATCTCAATTGGAAAAGGCGTGTCTTTGCTTCTATTTTCTTATAGTGATTATCAGGAGACACACTAAATTAGGAATAAGGTGTATTTATTTAAAGGAAGTTGAAATGGAATATGCAGGGATTGGGTTCAGAATTTCCAGCTGTCAAGGATTTGGTCTCATGGAGATGGACTTAGGCTACTTTGAAGTTAGAGGATGGTGAAGTAACAGAGCATAAGAAACTGAATCCTCATAAAGAACGGATTCTCAGTGCTATATCATTCTTTCTGGAACCCTCTTTTAGAGGAAAAATGAGCATAGGTGCAATTGCTTGGTATACAACCACTGAAAGAGAAAGAGCAACTTATTTGATGTCATTCAGGAAGCTTGATGTCCTCTTTTTTATTTTTGCTTTTCTAGTGGATTTGGCAGCTAATTCACTCTTAAACAAGTTAATCCGTCAATCCTTAGTAGAATCCAGTCACCGTGTGGAAGTTTTACAGAAGGATCCCAGCTCTCCACTTTATTCAGTAAAGACATTTGAAGAGCTGCGGCTGTGAGTATTTTTACTCTTTTAATATGGGAAAAATGCTGAACCACAGAACAAACGCATCTGCTTATAATAAAAACCATCAGGATCTCCTCTTTGTTTTCTGATATTCAGTATGTTGTTTTTGTTATTTGAGACAGAGTCTCACACTGTCCCCCAGGCTGGAGTGCAGTGATACGATCTCGGCTCACTGCTCTACCTTACAGGTTCAAGCGATTCTCCTGCCTCAGCCTCCCGAGTAGCTGGGACTACAGGCATGTACCACCACGCCCAGTTAATTTTTAATATTCAGTATTAAAGTGAGGTTTGTACATTTTCCATGCAATCAAAATATAGCTCAGGCCAGGCACAGTGGCTCATTCCTATAATCCCAACACTTGGGAACTGAGGAGGGCAGATCACCCGAGGGTCAGGAGCTTGAGACCAGCCTGGCCGACATGGGGAAACCCCGTCTCTACTAAAAATACAAAAAGTAGCCGGGCATGGTGATGCACACCTGTAATCCCAGCTATTCAGGAGGCTGAGGCAGGAGAATCACCCGAACCCAGGAGGCAGAGGTTGCAGTGAGCTGAGATCACACCATTGCACTCCAGCCTGGGTGACAGAGTGAGACTCCGTCTCAAAAAAAAAAAAAAAAAAAGGGGATATTCTAAAGAAGAACATTAGGATACCCAAGTTGCCTGGCAAATTGAGAACATTTTTGATAGTAAGATATTTTCATCCTGCAGTGCTCAGGGGGATAGATAGCTAAGCTAGGCACAGCCAGATTGCCTCTCTCCATATCAGAACCCAGATTCTGATGACCCAGACATCCTCCTTCACCCACTGTAGATAAGTTACAAGCTTTTACTTTCCTGATTATATTTTGTTTCAAATGATATTAAACTGAATAACTTTCCCAAATTGGTTTGCATTCCCTAGGGATTTATCATTTGATGCTAAAAAATGTATTTTTACAGAAAGAGAAAAGCACCGAAACCTACTTATGTAAAGGGTAAAAATCCAAAATCCTAGTTCCCAGACATTTTCTAAATGGTAGAAGAAGCCTACCCATGATTTAAGATGGGCTGCCAGTCCTCTACCAATTAAGTCCACACAAGTGTGCATGTCATTAAAAGTTGAAGTGTTGGCTGGGCGCGGTGGCTCACGCCTATAATCCCAGCACTTTGGGAGGCCAAGGGGTGCGGATCACGAGGTCAGGAGATCAAGACCATCCTAGCTAACACAGTGAAACCCCATCTCTACTAAAAATACAAAAAATTAGCCAGGCGTGGTGGCGGGCGCCTGTAGTCCTACCTACTCGGGAGGCTGAGGCAGGAGAATGGCGTGAACCCAGGAGGTGGAGCTTGCAGTGAGCCGAGGTCACGCCACTGCACTGCAGCCTGGGCGACAGAGCAAGACTCCGTCTCAAAAAAAAAAAAAAAAAATGTTGAAGTGTTGTAGTCCACTTGATTTATCCTCATTCTAGCATTTTTCTTAAGACCCTCAGGAAAGCTGCATTTTAAAATATTGCCTCAGAAGGATGAAGTAATATTGTGTCTTCTACTCCTAGAAAGAATATAAGAATCACCTAAATAAAAATTTGTCTTCTCTGAAAATTACTGTTAAAAACGTCAATATCATTCGTGAAAAGGAACTAAACAGTAAATGTCACTTAGTTTTCTGCTTAGGCAGAAAATATAACTCTCTTGGCAAACGGATATATTCTTTTTATCCGATGAGTTTTTCCTTTTTTGCTTTGTTCAACAGAAGCTTTGGCTTAAGGCCTTTACCACTGTCCTTCGCCTAGGCTTATGGCGTAGCTTATTATTTTAGTGGTCCAGCTCTACAGGTGTGATTGTTTATGTTTGGAAGTTGAGGTATGAATGATCCATCTCCAAATACTAGTTTTAAAGCTCAGCTGCAAAGTGACTTAATTTAGAATGCACCTTTCAGGTATGTATTTCTGATGCTACTGACCAACTATAAGCTGTAAATATTTGATTTTTTTTTTTGACAGAAAGGAAGAGTTACTAAAAGGAGTCTATGCAATGGGATTTAATAGGCCATCCAAAATCCAAGAGATGGCTCTCCCTATGATGCTGGCACATCCGTGAGTTTCCAGGGTAGTGGTATTCCAACTTGGTTATGTTTAGTTTCTTATTTTCAGTTTATGTCCACTCTCTTGTATTCAGTTTATGCCCAGTGGTCTTCTCTTTTCTACAGACCCCAGAACCTCATAGCACAGAGTCAGTCTGGAACAGGAAAGACAGCGGCATTTGTGCTGGCAATGTTAAGCAGAGTTAATGCCTTGGAATTGTTCCCACAGGTAAGGGAAGGCTGAGAGAAGACTGGGAATGCTTGCACTACCAGTGCTAATTTAGTAATAGGCTATATTCCTGTGCAATGATATGGTTACTACCATGATAAAATATTTAGAAAAGACATGTTTTCATAATATCATAGAGCACTGGGCAGCAGTATGGGACAGTGATGGAGAGGACAGGCTTTATAGTCTTGAGTGGTTTCAATGCTAGCCTCCCACTAACTAACTGAATATCTTAGGCAAGTTAATAAATCTGAATCTGTTAATGCTTGTCTGTAAAGATAGCATCTGTAAAGGAATGTATCATAGTTGATCTGTTCACCTTTAAATCCTAATACCTAGCATAGTGCCTGGCTTGTAGAAACCACTCATTAAACATTGAATAAAGTCATCATATGGATTTAATGAAGTAATTTACATTTTTAGCACAGTGCCTGGCATAAATTAAGCATGCAATAATTATAGCCATCTAACTACAGGACCAGAAGGTCATGTAGTCCACCTCACTCTAGCAGAGGAGGAGGGTGATGCTTGGAGAGGGAAGTGTCTTTCTTGAGGTCCCCAGAGAGTGGCTGAGTCAAGACTGGCACTGGTGTCCGGTTTACCATTCTCCTAGTGTAGTCTCCACTCATGAAAAGTATCTGGTCATCTCTCCCTATTTGCTTGACAAGCTGAGTACCCATATGCATTAAGTGCTGTGGGGAATACCAAAGCTCTCTCAGTAACCTTCCACTCTGATCAGCCAGGTCAGCTATAGGTAAGGCATAGGAAATCTTACGCATTTTAGACAAGTTCAGTGAAATTTATGTTTAGGGTTTGATATTATCAATAAAAATTATGTAGGATAAGTTATGTTTGAGCATATTTTGAAAAATGTGTGTGAAAGATATTTTTAGCCCTTTGGCTATGTTTCCCTATCACAGATTCCTAATTGACACATATAAGTGCATTAGATATCACCAGTTTTTTCCATCAGCATCTTTATTCATCAGCAACCACCATTTTTATGGAGTATGGAATAACAGAGTTTGGGGGAATATTCTACCTATTATATATTATGTTATACATATCATATTATGTATTGTAAAGATAACAGATAATATAAACAGATTGGATCAAGCAAGGAGTGTTCCCGAAATAGGCAGTCTTTTTTTTTTTTTTTTTTTTTGACATGGAGTCTCACCCTGTCACCCAGGCTGGAGTGCAGTGGCATGATCGTGGCTCACTGCAACCTCTGCCCCCGCCCTGGTTTAAGTGAGTCTCCTGCCTCAGCCTCCCGAGTAGCTGGGATTACAGGCGCCTGCCATCATGCATGGCTAATTTTTTTGTATTTTTAGTAAAGATGGGGTTTTGCCATTTTGGCCAAGCTGGCCTCGAACTCCTGACTTCAGGTGATCCGCCCACCTCAGCCTCCCAAAGTGCTGGGATTACAGGTGTGAGCCACCGTGCCCAGCCTCAAAAATAGACAGACTTTTAATAGCAAATGAGAGGCTATGGGGTAGAGCTCAAACTGTAATTTGCCTTGCATTCATTGATTCCCAGCTTCCCCGCATCCCATTCTTCCCCCCTTCTATGCCTCCCCAACTCCACAAAGGGTGACTAGTAACTTGTGTTTCTAAATAACCCTTTAGAGAGGAATATGTAAAAGGTAGCTGTTTCTCCATTCCTCGGCCCCTTCCCCTTCTCATACTCAACATTCACCTCAAATCTGTCAACTATTAAACTGTATCCAATCAAAAATATTTCATTCAACCAAAACCTTCAATTTCCTTTCTGTGCCTCTCCCTGTACAAATTTTTACTGTAGTTGAAATTTGAAAGATGCCTGTAAGAACCTTTCTCCTCCCCTCTTCTGTCTCTATCCCACAGTGCCTCTGCCTTGCTCCTACTTATGAATTGGCTCTGCAAACTGGCCGCGTGGTTGAGCAGATGGGAAAATTCTGTGTGGATGTTCACGTGATGTATGCCATTCGAGGGAATCGAAGTATGTACCAGTAAGCCAGTCCTGGCTGATTTTTCAAATCCTGGCTTCACCACTAATAAGGATTTTATATAACTTCTTGGCATTCTCATCTCTAAATGGGGGAAATAATACCACTCATGTCATAGAGTTGTTATTAGAATTGAGATGACGTCGGTAAAGCATTGTGCACAATGCCTGGCTCGTAGTAAGGACCCACTAAATGTTAGCCACATCATTTCCGCATCCTGCAAGAGGATGCCTTTGTCCTTGCTGCGACACTTGGTGGTTTTGTGCAGGACAGCTTTTATTTTTGGATTTTTCATTAAACTATTATAAGCTTATAATGGGGAAAAAACTTTAAAAGACAAAAAGATTAAAAGTGAAAGTTGCTCTTCATTGCCTTCCAGAAACGCAGTCCCAAAGATCACATAGTAAACAGGCAAGCCTTTGTTTTTTGCATTTTTTTTTTTTTGAGCTCATACAAGCACATACAAATGCCCATATTTATATTTGTTTTCATTGAGTGTTTACAAAAATGGGAGGACTTTTTTTTCATACTGTTTGTTCCTTTGACTAGCTGCCCAATATTTCATGATTTGTTTAATGTAACCTATTGATGGACATTTTGGTTGTTTTCTGTTTGGGGAAGTGCCATTTTTCACAGTTAAAAAAAGTCAGAAATTTATCCTAAAAATTCTGCAGAATCAAAAACCACAATGACCCTCAGGGTTTCCACTTGGAAAATTATTACAAACTATATTTTTGCTTATGAGCTTTATATTGCGCTGCCCTGGACTGTGACCCGTTGGAGTTGTTTGCATCTGAAAGAATGCTTAAAACCCTTTTCTCCCCAGTTCCCAGAGGCACCGACATCACTAAACAGATTATAATTGGCACTCCTGGGACTGTCCTAGATTGGTGTTTTAAACTAAAATTGATTGATTTGACTAAGATTCGTGTGTTTGTCCTGGATGAAGCAGATGTGATGATTGACACCCAAGGATTCTCAGATCATAGTATTCGTATTCAAAGGTAATCTTCAGAGTCCTCCTCTCTTCCTCAGCCTTCTGTCCAGATGGGGAATTTCATTTGTTTACTCCTCCACATTATCTTTATTGCTTAACTCCTCACCACCTTCACCTCTAAAATAAATGTGGGTTTTTACATTATTTTCACCAGTTCAAGGGCCCCTCAGACTGCTATAGTTTTCCAGCTTCTTCAGTTTGTAATCTTGCCTGAGTGCTTTACTCTGCAACACAGCTTACAGATGGACTCTATTAATATATATGCATCTGCACCAAATTTGCCAATATGTTCTATATTTTGGCCAAAATTCTAAAGAGGATCTGTTAAAGCCTGGTGAGAATACAATGGATAATTGAGATAAAGTAGAGGACACAGTCATGTGGGATCAGGAGACTGGTAATCTAGTCCTGACTTTCCCTCTAGTTTGTAAAAAGCCCTGTCATTTTCCTAGGCCTCTCTATCAGGATCACCTGAGGGATTTAAAACTACAGATTACCGGACCCAGCCTCAGACTTACTGAATGACAGTTTCTGTAAGTGGGATTTAGGAATCTGTATCACGTATTTTTTAATGAAGTATTACATACTCAATGTTAAATTCAATTAGTATTGAAAGACTTGTAATGAAAAACAGTAAACCCTTGCTCCAACCTGAAGAGAATACTTCTCTTTTCTGATATTAACCTTCATAGCTTTAAATAATATTTTCATACTGCTGTTTCCTAATGTATAGTCATTGTCAACTGATTTCCCATTATAGGAAGTGGGAATTGAGTTGTTTGAAAACACCACCCATTCTACCTTTCCTGTCCCCCCATCACCTCTCTGTAATTATGTCATGAATTAGGTTACAGTAACTGTCAGTATTGATATCATGTGACAGTGTAAGTATTGTTCACTGCTGAGCCAAACAGCATATTATTATAATTACAGTTGCCCCTCCATATCCACAAGGGATTGGTTCCAGGACCCCCTGCACATACCAAAATCTGTGGATGTTCAAGTCCCTGATGTAAAATGTTGTAGTATTTGCATATAACTTATACACATCCTCTTGTGTACTTTAAATCATTTCTAGATTATTTATAATGGCAAGAAAAAAGTCCGTATACATTCAGTACGAGCACAATTTTTTTCCAAATATTTTTGATCCACAGTTGTTTGAATCCACAGATGCAGAGCCCACAGATACAGATGGCACTAATATAAAGGGCTGTTTTTCTTGTAAAGCTTTTTCTTCTAGAAGTAATCATTGCTTTTGCTTTTTTTTTTCATTTTGTTAGTATCACTGTGTAAGGATCTTTGATTTTCCCTTAACTATTCTATCATATGTATCATATGTCTGTGGTATCTCCAAATAGTAAAATAAAATTTAAAAATCCATCCATTTCTCAGCTGGGCACGGTGGCTCACGCCAGGAGTCCCAGCACTTTGGGAGGCTGAGATGGGTAGATCAGAAGGCCAGGAGATCGAGACCATCCTGGCTAACACGGTGAAACCCCATCTCTACTAAAAATACAAAAAAACTAGCTGGGTGTGGTGGTGGGCGCCTGTAGTCCCAGCTACTCAGGAGGCTGAGGCAGGAGAATGGCATGAACCCAGGAGGCAGAGCTTGCAGTGAGCCGAGATCATGCCACTGCACTCCAGCCTGGGTGACAGAGCAAGACTCCATCTCAAAAAAAAAAAAAAAAAAAAAAAACCATCCATATCTGTTTTTTCCTGCCAATATTCCAAGTTCCCTCTCTCCAGCTTCAGTCTGGTAGATCTGCTGTACAGCTGTCATCATGGGTCTTTCCTTTGCTCACTTAAATTTTAAATCTCCTATATCTTGGGTCGTTTTTCTTGGAGTACTTCCTCAGTATGCTGGAGTATATTTTCTAATGCCTTCCTGAAAAATAATATAAAAGAGATTCATTTTTCAGCCCTTACATGTCTGAAAATGTCCTTATTGTACCTGTAAATTTGATCTTTTGACTAATAGTTTGCCCAGATAGGAATCCTATGTCATTCTGTCTCTAAATTCAGAGAAATATTGAAAACAGAAAAGTTTTTAAAAATAACTTTATAATTAATATCCTCAGCTTCCACTGTTGTTACTGAAAAGTTTAATATCACGCTGATCTCCAAGCTTTTGTTTATGACCTTTTTTTTTCTCTCGCTAGAAGCCTTTGGAGTCTTCTTTATGGTATTCTGAAACTTTTCAGTGACATACTTTGGTTCAGGTCTTTTTTCATTCATCATACTAAACACATACTGCACCCTTTCATTCTCAAAACCTGGGCCTGCCAGTTCTGGGAAAATTTTTTCAGTTATCTCTTTCCCCAGAGTGACCAACTTTTTAGAGAGCCCATCTGGGGCACAATCATAACAATCCAAAAAAAAATGATATAAAATAGAAGAAATAATCATACACAGGGTTATTATTTTGTTGTGTGTTTCCTTCCAGTTGTCATTAAAATAACAGGGTCGTTGAGCATTCCGCTTCTGTCTGTCTCAATCACACTGGTGGTGGTCTCTGATTTTTTTTATAGAGCTTCCTCTTCTTGCGTTACAGATGCAGTATCTTGTCTCTCTGAGAACATTAATTCTAGTATTTTAAAATTTTTTCTGTTTTAACATTGTGAATTATCCAAGTTTCCTTTTTGTTTGCTACAGCCTCTTTCATAGCAGAACGTTCCTCTTCATATGTGGTGACACTTGGCTAGCCTTTCATGATCTAGGGTGAGAAGCTAAAATTCCAATGGACAGTTCTGTGTGCATGGCTGGGGCTGTAACTTTGGAAGCCCTACTGTGTGATGATTGTCATCTGGAGGTCTTTAGGACTATGTAATGTCTCTGTTCTCTTTTCTGGGGGCTAGACCTTTGGTTGCTGACATTCTGGGAGCAAGGCGGGGGAATAGGCTGAGAGGGCCGTCCCATTTAGTATGCATATTTTCACTCGATCTCCTCTTTTCAGCCAAATGTTTTGCCCCCACTTTCTACTAAGGCTTGTATCCCCAAATCTGGAATTTCTGCACAGAATAAACATCTAATCTTCTGCTTCCACAGGCCTAACTACCTAAAGTAGGGGGATCCACCTGCTCCTTATACATATTTTCTGCCTCAGCCTTCCTATTTAAAATAATTTTGGGCAGAGATCAAAGGAGGTTCCCTTCTTGTCATCCTCTTATCCTCTTACCAATAAGTTGGTTTGTTTTATATAATTGCAAATGAAAAATTCAAAACTCCAGGAAATATTTAGTAGTGAAAAAGGGCTTTTTTTTTTTTTTTTTTTGAGACAGAGTCTCACTCTGTCACCCAGGCTGGAGTGCAGTGGCACCACCTTGGCTTACTGCAACCTTTGCCTCCTGGGTTCAAGCAGTTCTCCTGCCGCAGCCTCAAGAGTAGCTGTAACTGGGATTACAGGCACGCGCCACCACACCCGGCTAATTTTTATACTTTTAGTAAAGATGGGGTTTCTCCATGTTGGCTAGTTTGTTTATGACCAAAAAACGGTAATAAACAAAAGCCTGGATATCAGGGTGACATTAAGTTCAAGGCCAGGTCTCAAGTTCCTGGCCTCAAGTGATCCACCCGCCTCAGGCTCCCAAAGTGCTGGGATCACAGGTGTGAGCCACCATGCCTGGCCCCAAAAAGGGCTTTCTAAGAAAGTCTCTTTTATTTTATACTCAAGAGAATATTAAGTAATAATTAGATAGAGCATTTATGTTGGTTGGTCAGCCCTCCATTGTTACAGTCTTCCTTCCATTTGCTTAAAACAGGTTAAACCAGTGGTGTCCAACAGAAACTTAATACAAGCCACATGTATAATTTTAAATTTTCTAATAGCCACATCCAAAAAGAAAGAGATGAAATTAATAAATACATATGTTGTTTAACCCATTGTATCAAAATATCCCTTCAACAAGTAATCAATATAAAAATTATTAGAGATATTTTACATTATTTTTTCATACTAAGTCTTCAAAATCCAGTGTGTTCTACAGAACAGCCATGGTTTTCTTTCCTTATGTATTGTTTAAATTTTTTCTTTGTGAATAACAATCCGAACTCTTAAACTTTCACTAAGCTTCAAACTAGACTACTGCTCCACAATATTTATCCCAGTAAAATGGCCCAAGCCTTAGGATATAAATCCTTGTGCCATCTTTCTCCAGATGCAGGATTGTGACCCAGCAGGTGGCCAAGAGGCTCTAGCATGTGGAATGCAGAGTTTTCCTCATGTTTTCTAACATATGCCGTTTTCAGTTCTTTCCCCCTGATTCTCTGGTTCCTGGAGCTCGCAGATCCTAGACCTCCCAGTGGTTCTGAGGGAACAGTTAGCTGCGTTTTCATCAACACTCTGTTCTGCAGTGCTCATGGTGTAGCTTCATCCACTTTCTCATTTACCACCCCTTCCATCTTCCAAAAATGTATTTAGATAACTTATCCAGCAGTTTCTCCTCTCCCATTCTCCACGTTTTTCGTGGATTCTTTTTATCTCTTTATGATCACATTAGTGGGATTTGAGCAGCTGAGAAGATAACACAGGTAGACAGTCTGACATCACTGACCAGAGGTCTATTATAGTTGTTTGATGATCGAGACCCTAGGCTTAAAATTGAGTTTGAGAATCACTGGACTATATGGTCTTTCACTCCCTTTTAGCACTAACAGTTTATTCTTCAAAGTTCTCTGTCTCTCAAAAGAGCCGATTTGCCTCTGGTCTCATTTATTTTGTTTTAAAAAGTTAACGTTTTATTGATGTATGAAATATATACAGAGAAATACACCAATGTTAAGTGTACCACTGAGTGATTTATCACAAGAAGCCATGCTCTTGTAACAGCAGCGCAGATGAAGGAATAAAATTTTACCAGCACCCTAGAATTTCCTTAATAACCCCTTTCTGCTCACTGGTCCCTCTCTTTTCCCAAGGATTAGCCTCTATCCTAACTGCTAACTCCACAAATTTATTTCACCTGTTTTTTAACTTTATGTGAGTCAGCCCTGTATTCATTCTGGGTTCAGAATGCGTACATTTTGGTCACTGTACTTTCCCCTGTTGCTCCCCTTTAATTTGTATCTAGTTCTTCCCATTCTGAATCAAGTTAGTTGTGGCTGTTCTTTCCCTCCCAAGATATATAATGCCTGCTGTCAAATAACTGGCTCTGTTTCCTTCATCTCCATTTACCTTTGTGTGAGATTATAAAGAGCATCTAGTCTACCCTTCTTGTGGCTGAGTCTGCCTCTCCTAAGGAGGAAATTGGCATGAGAAACCTCAGACCCTCCACAATATATACCTAAACTTTGCCCTACGCTCCACATTCTGTTTATATACTTTTCTAAATTCTTGGTGGCAAGGAGGGGCAGGACCTTGGCTATCTGCCTGGAGATACAGCTGGTCGTTGCAGGCAGCACCTCACGTGGAACAGGGGTGCGTGCAGTGGCTGATGGCAGTGGCATGAAGTGCTTGAAGAAGAGTGACGGGATGGCAGCTCGGTGACAGCCTTCTCTCCTCTGTCACAGAGCTCTACCCTCCGAATGCCAAATGCTCCTCTTTTCAGCAACCTTTGAGGACTCTGTGTGGCACTTTGCTGAGCGAATCATCCCTGACCCTAATGTTATCAAGTTACGCAAAGAGGAGCTGACACTGAACAACATCCGGCAATATTACGTGCTGTGTGAGCACAGGAAAGACAAATACCAAGCTCTGTGCAACATTTATGGCAGCATCACCATTGGTCAGGCCATCATCTTCTGCCAGGTACACTCTGTGGATGTGTCTTCATCGAGCCCAGATATGCCTACAGGCCGAGGTGGGGGATGATAATAAGTGCCCTAGAGCCAGGCACCATGTTCAGCACTTCTTGTGTGTCTCCAGTTTAATCTTCAGAACAGCTCTAAACAGAAATTACCTGTATTTTACGGGTGAAATGTAAAAAGGTTAAGTAATGGAATAGGATCTTCAAAGTGATGTTAAACACAGGGCCTCTTTTAGAGGGACTGCTTCCAGCACTTCCCCATTTCAGCTTATGTTTACTGTACCTTGTACAGACACCCTTTATCAGGTGAAGGATGTTACTCACTATGAACAGCACCCCATTTTTATGTTTGTTTTTGCTTTCTGACATTCTCATGTTCATCTGTTTTATTTTCTCACTACCCCGTAAACACTCTAAGCTTCATGACAGGCAGGGTCTCCCCTCTCTCATTCACTGCCGTATCCACTGCACTAGACCAGCACCTGTCTGGCACACGGACAGCACCAAAAACTTATTTGTACAATAAAAGAAAGCTCAGCTCTGCTGCTGGCTAACCATGCAACCTTGGGCAAGTTACATAACATTTTTAAGCTTTGGGAGTTTTGTCTGTTTTTAATTTTTAATTTTATTTTTTATTTTTTTATTTTTTATTTTTTTGTGACAGAGTCTCGCTCTGTTGCCCAGGCTGGAGTGCAATGGCATGATCTCAGCTCACTGCAATCTTCGCTTCCTGGGTTCAAGCAATTCTGCTGCCTCAGCTTCCCGAGTAGCTGAGATTACAAGCGCCTGCCACCACACATGGCTAATTTTTGTATTTTTTAAGTAGAGACGGGGTTTCACCATGCTGGCCAGGCTGGTCTCGAACTCCCAACTTCAGGTGATCCACCCGCCTTGGCCTCCCAAAGTGCTGGGATTACAGGTGTGAGCCACCGCACCTGGCCTGTTTTTAATTTTTTTAATGAAATTAGGTTGCTACTTCACTCATTTGTTGTGAAAACACATGACCCTTACCATAATGCACATAAAGATTTCAGCCAGATGCCTGGCACATGGGAAGTAAGTACTCTTAGAGTGTCTGTTGTTGCCATTGTTACATGACATCATTTTGTCATCATAGCACATGTGAGGCAGATGTAGCACATTTCTCTCCATGTCATGTGTGAGAAAGCCAGAGGTCTGACTGGTGGAGAGGATGTGAGCCTTAGAAACACAGATGGAGGGAGGATGCCCTGCCATATTTTAAGGCCCTCGAGGACTGAGGGAGAGGTGAAGCTCAACTCCTCTGCAGCCCTCTCCCACCGCCGCCCTGCATGCATGGTGTCACAAGCACAGCTAGGCTGCTTTGCTTAATCTTGGGGTGCTGTGGTGGCTTTTGCTTTTTTACATAGACTCGTCGAAACGCTAAGTGGTTGACCGTGGAGATGATAGAGGATGGCCACCAGGTGTCTTTGTTAAGCGGGGAGCTGACCGTGGAGCAGCGAGCTTCCATCATTCAGAGGTTTCGGGATGGGAAAGAGAAGGTTCTCATAACAACCAATGTTTGTGCTCGAGGTGTGTGTTTAAAGTCAGGTCTTGAGTTCTAATTTGCATATGATAAAATGCATTCTTTTTAAGTGTACAGTTTCGTGAGTTTCAACAAACATGCAATCATGCAGCTATCACTGTCATCAAAATACAGAGCATCTCCATCTCCCCAGTTTCCTCACACTCCTTTTCAGCCAGTCTCCCTTTCCATCCCATGGCCCCTGGCAACTCTGATCAGATTTCTGTCTCCATATTTTTGGAGACACGGAATCAGATCATACAATATATAGCCTTTGTGTAACTTCCTCCACCTGACATAATGCTCATAATAATACTAATGAATTTAATTAGTATTGTTACATGCACCAGCAGTTCATTTCCTTTTAATTGCTGATAGTATTCTATTGATAGTTCATCTGTTCACCAGTTGATGGACATTTGGATCGCTTTCAGTTTGTGGCTATATTTAACAAGGCAGTAATAAAAATTCATGTGCAGGTCTTTATTTAGAGATATGCTTTCATTTCTCTTGGGTAAATATCTAAGAGTGGGGTTGTTGGGTCCTATGATGAGTGTACGTTTAGCTTTATAAGAAGCTGTAAAACTCTTCCAGTTGCTCTGCATTCTTGCCAGCAATTGCTAATGTCACTCTTAATTTTACCCATTCTAGTGGCTGTATACTGGAATCTCATTGTGGTTTTAAGTTGCACTTCTCTGATAACTAATGAAGTTGAGCATCTCTCTGGAGTTTCTATTTTTAAAAGTGTTGACTACTGGTGAAAAAAATCCTTTGTTTTTTCAAGAGAAGGGCCTTCCTGCTTTCTTCGTCCCTCCTAAATCATCGCTTGGACCCCATACTCAAACCACATTTCCTAGTTCATTCTTAGTTTAGCACACAGAACTGACAACCTGCCATGCTAGGAGTGGATGCTGAGCTCTGCTCTTGGGAAGGGCATCCTGAAAAAAAGATGATGTCCCTATCCCTTAGGAGCTCACAGCCTAGGCTCTTGCCTCTCTACACTGGCACTATTCAATAGAGCTTTCTGCAGTGATGGAAATGTTCTATTCTGTGCTCTTCAGTTGGTAGCCACTAGCCATGTCAGCTCTTGAGCACTTGAAATGTGGTTAGTGTGATTGAGGAACTGAATTTTTCCGCTCACCATATCAGCTCTTGAGCACTTGAAATGTGGCTAGTGTGATTGAGGAACTGAATTTTTAATTTTATTTAATTTAAATATAGCCACATGGTGCTAACGTTTATCATATTGGACAGTGTAACTCTAGACCCTAGAGGAAGGAAGGCACAGAGAGCTCCAGGTCAAGGCACAGTGCAAGGAGTACAAGGATCCTGACCCGGACAGCTTGTTAATGTTGAGAAGGAAGGTACAGTGGGGAGGGGAAGTGCAGAAGTCTTCCGAGGCAGCCTTCAATCTGAAAGCGGTTTTGCAGGGGTAGGTGCGGTGGCTCACACCTGTAATCCCAACACTTTGGGAGGCCGAGGTGGGTGGATTGCTTAAGGTCAGGAGTTCAGGACCAGCCTGACCAACATGGTGAAACCCAGTCTCTACTAAAAATACAAAAATTAGCCAGCCATGGTGACGGGCACTTGTAATCCCAGCTACTCAGGGGGCTGAGACGGGAGAATCGCTTGAACCCGGGAGGCAGAGGTTGCAGTGAGCCAAGATCGTGCCACTGCACTCCAACCTGGGTTGCAGAGCAAGACTCCGTCTCAAAAAAAAAAAAAAAAAAAAAGAAGTTTTGCAGGAAGGGTAGCAGTTCAGTTGAATGGGAATCTACATTTGTTCAGGAAATGGCCAGACCTTGACTGGAGTGTTGTATTTGAGAGTCAGGAGAGAAAGAGATGAGACTTTAGGTGGTTTGAGGTCTTGAATTGCTTGTACTTTTCCTGTACAATTTGGGCAGTGGGTTTTGAACCTAAGTGTGCTGGACATTGCTGTGGTGACCATCATAGGAGAGATGAGAGGAGTAGGGAAGAGAGTGGTGAGAAACCAGTCTGGAAGTTGTTGTAACCACTGAGGCAAGGGCTTAAAAAGACCTGACCAGAACAGTAGCCATGAAACGGAGCAGAGCCAGAGCCCCATGATGGGTAGCGGGTATGAGACTACAGGGCCTGCTGGGGACTTGGCACAGCAGGAGCAGAGAGGAGAGGGTGGCTCTGTGGGCTTGGTGAGGGCACCTCTCCACCACACACACACACACACACACATACACACACACACACACCCCTTGTGTATATTTACATTTCTGTAGCATTCTCTATGGACACTCTTATCATAGACATCACAGCATGCAAGCAAACTTCCTAACCAAAGTACCTGTCTCAGTTACATAAGCCCAGGTTGGATTTCTAAATTTTCTCTATAAATAGGAATTCCCTTGGCAGACATGGTAGCTGAATGGCCTGTGTACTGAGGAAAGCATTGCAGGACCCTACAGTGTTTTTCTTCTTCTAGGGATTGATGTGAAGCAGGTCACAATTGTTGTGAACTTTGATCTCCCTGTAAAACCAGGAGAGGAGCCAGACTATGAGACCTACCTCCACCGCATAGGGCGGACAGGGCGCTTTGGGAAAAAAGGCCTTGCCTTCAACATGATTGAAGTGGATAAGCTGCCCTCGCTCATGAAAATCCAGGATCACTTTAGTAAGTAGCACCACCCTCACAATATGAACTATAGACCTGCCAGTCTGACAGTGATGATGTGTGCTGGAGAGCTGGAGTCCAGGGGCTCATGAGAGTAGTGGAAGCAGAATGCATGAGCTGGAAGGCTTCTAATTCACCAGGACCAGGGTTCTAATATGAGACAGATGATTAAATAATGCTTATATGGTAATTAAAAATTATTTTGATCAAGTAGAATTAATATGAGCTCAGGCCGGGTGCGGTGGCTCACACCTGTAATCCCAGCACTTTGGGAGGCCAAGGTGATCGGATCACGAGGTCAGGAAATCCAGACCATCCTGGCCAACATGGTAAAACCCCATCTCTGCTAAAAATACAAAAATCAGCTGGGCGTGGTGGCACATGCCTGTAGTCTCAGCTGCTGGGGAGGCTGAGGCAGGAGAATCGCTTGAACCCTTGAGGCGGTGGTTGCAGTGAGCTGAGGTCGCACAACTGCACTCCAGCCTAGCGAAAGAGCGAGACTGCATCTCAAAAAAAAAAATATGAGCTCAGATTTACGTGTTATAACTCATTCTAGAGTCAGAATTTCACATCTTGTGAAGGCAGAGCAGATTACAGGAGCAGATTTTAATATCTTATAAAGAAATCCCCTAAGCAAAGTTTAACATCCTTTAAGATTCTCTTCAGTTCTCCTCTTTTACTTACCCTTTTTCCCTCCTCTTGCCCACCCTCCCAAACAGGAAAGTCCTAAATTCTGAAGTCCGTGACCTTTCCTCCAGCCCCCCATCTAAACAAGGCAGGCTCTGATGATGGCCTGCTGGAACTCTGGATTGGCAGATTTCTCTGATGGAAACTCAAAAGGTCCCATGGCTCAAATTGTCCCATGCCCCAAAGCCCATGGATGTGGCTGGGGAGCAGGGGAGAAGGAACACCTTCCAGGACAGTGGTACTTAACCTTGTAGAAAGCAATAAGTACTGTCCCCAGGGAAGTGCACATAGGCACACACATGCCATTTGGAATATAATTTTCACAGGTTGGCAGACTGAGTGTAGCACATCCACCAACCTTTCGGGGAAGTAGGTTAAGTGCCCCTGTGTTAGGCTAACTGGGGAGGACAGGGCGAGGAAGATGCGTTAAGGCCGCTGTTGCTATGGTGAGCTCCTAAGGCCCTGGTCTCAGGAAGTGACTGCAGTAGAGGAGCCTCAGTCCCTCCCAGGCTCTCGTCACTTCCACTCTGGCCTTCTCTGCCCCAGCGTATCTAGATATATACATTCCATGGTCTGGTGCATTTGATGCTGTTTGAGTTAGTATTGGTCAGTGATTTTGGCACCCTTCCTTCCTTATGTTCCTATACCAAGGCTTTCTATACAAGGTATCACTGTCTTCAGAAAGATGGATGGAATGAAGTTCCATTTAGACCCTGACGTAAGACTAGTTCTGTTCTCTTTTGTTCTTTTAGACAGCAGTATTAAGCAACTCAATGCTGAAGACATGGATGAAATTGAAAAGATTGACTATTGAAGAAAGAACTTTATTGTTTATGCAGTATCCTAGTTTATGTGAGAATGTCTCAGTGGGTTTTGAAGGTAATTCTTTTATGTTGAGGCTTTTTCAACGTGAAACTGTCACAGATGGCAAAATAAATGTCACGGTACTTCGTTTTAAGACATGAGGTCTTTTTGAAACCAAATTGATGTGAAGCTTGTGATCCTTTTGAATAAAAAAAAAGCAAGATTATTTCTTATTCTAATCTTTGTACATGTAATGTCTCAATGTGGGCTATGGGGGTGTTTTTGGATTTGGTTTATACAATCTGAGCAGATCATGCCTCTTGGGAGCATCTTACTGTGTCACGAGAGGGCAGTAGAGCTTCGCTGATTTTGGAAGCTGAGCGGGTAGGAAAAAGCCCCATGTCTTCAGACCTCACTCACAGGTGCCCTTTCCAGCCATTTACGCCTTTCCCTGCTCCCCGCCTTAAACTCCCCCATGCATGCACATGCATGTTCTTGAGTGAAAGTACAGATTAAAACTTTTAAAAAGTGAAACCATTTGAAAGAAAGAGTATTTTGCTTCTTTAATGTTTCAAGGGACATACAGAACTTCAGAATATTTTTCTATTTTGCTTCTCTTCAAATTAGAGAAGACTTACTCCCTCATCAGTTATTTCATAGTCTCTAGAAGTGTGGCTGTATTATGGGCATTTCTTAAAAGCAGTCAGGGGAGGGTAAAAAAAAACCCACATACCCTATTAAAGAAGTAACATTTTAGAGAGCAAAAGTTTTTTGCTTTTAAGAATTTAAAGGTATGTCTGAGAATCCTGGACATTTTCCCACAAGTCCCATTAAGATACTTTTTAATTTTTCATATTTCCTACTCAAAAGTAAAGTGTAGTGAGCTTGAGAAAACGGGTAAATGGAGAGTCTCCCAGAAAGCTGGAGCAGACCTTGTAGCCAGAGCGCCAATACCAGCTCTGTCACGGCACCAAACTGCACCAGCGGCTGCAGTGAGTGGCCCTGTCATCAGTGGGATGGTGGTTCCTGGCATATCGATTTTGATATTCCTCTTCCATGTCACCCTGCCCATGTTTTCTCCCAGAGAGCAGGGCTCAGAAATACATAAATATCATCATGTGGCTGGGCACGGTGGCTCACACCTGTAATCCTAGCACTTTGGGAGGCCAAGGAGGGCAGATCACGAGGTCAGGAGTTCAAGACCAGCCTTACCAACATGGTGAAACCCCTTCTCTACTAAAAATACAAAAATTAGCTGGGCGTGGTGGTGTGCACACCTGTAATCCCAGCTACTCAGGAGGCTGAGGCAGGAGAACCACTTGAACCCGGGAGGCCAAAATTGCAGTGAGCCGAGATCGTGCCACTGCACTCCAGCCTGGGCAACAGAGTGAGACTCTATCTCAAAAAAAAACCACGCTGCCTCATTTAGCAACAGATATTTATTGTATACCCTTTATGCTAAACACCAGGGAAAAGGAGGTGAGTGAGATACAACAGCCATGTTGGAATTCAGAGCCTAATGACAGAGACCTAGAATAAGCCAGCATGATAACAGACTGTGCTAAAGCAAGCGGGCCCAGGTCACTAGTGTAGCACAGAGGAGGGACCCTAACACCATCTAGGCCGGCTCCCAGAGGAGAGGACACTCAGGATCTCCTACAGGAGAGCAGGATGTATTCAACTGTGCCTTCTCAGCATGGACTTTGTGCCACCCAGCAACTTTCTAACCTGAGTCTATGAGAGGAAGTGTTCCAGACCCAGCTCATCATAATTACCTGGAGAGCCCGGGGAAAAAAATACAGATTTCCTTCCCCATGCAGATGAAACCAGACTCTCCGAGGGCAGGGCCCAGAAATACCCACTTCCATAAGGGAGCCGCAGGCGCAGGTAGAGCAGTGGTAATGAAGACGGCCATCCCTGGGGAGACCCTCAGGCAGAGAGGCCCTTGGGGACAGAACTTGTAAGACGCGGAACTCCCGCTGCTCGGTGTCCATCCTGGTTCTCCTTGTCCTACATCTGCCCTCCTCTCTGGACTGGAAGCTGGTGATCACTCTTGTCTACTCAATACCCCTAACACAGTGCCCAGTGCATTCTAGGTGCCCAAGGAACTTTTGTCTTTGTTGAGTTAATTTTTTTTCTTTTGCCACTTCCTTATTCACTAATAATTTTTTTTTTTTAGGTTTTCCATCCTAGTTTTGAACCCCCATTATATGGCACAGGATGAATGAGCATGGGAAGTGTTTCCAGACACTTTGTTCTCTTACTATTCGAGAATCGAGTTGGACTTTTCACCGTGCTCAGCTCAGCCTTGGGGTGTCCTAAATAAAACCTTACCACTTCCCTTTCCAGTTCAAATCTCTGGTAAGATCTCCGCCAGTTACCCTCACAAATGTCCTCAGTAATTTTTGTTTGGCAGCTGTTCCTGCGGGTCTGCATGCACCAGGTATTTTTCCGCGTTCCCCTTTGCCCCCTCCTCACGTCCCTTTGTCTCGCCACCTAGGAGGCAGCAGAGCCATCCTGTATCACAGCTGCATTAACACAAACTGGCTGGTTTGGTGAGTCAACAATCCAAAGGCTATTTTTTGCAGGGTGCAGCTCCTTGTCAGAGCTGTAAGCAATTTTCCTGTCTTCCTGCATGGCCTGGCCAAGGTCATCTCTCTCAATGCCTGCCTGAGGACAAAGTAGATAGAGAGGCAAGGAAACACCAGGTGATCTCAGTGCAACTGTAAGCTGGGTTAATCAGCTGTATGTTTCTTGGCACCAAATACTAAACCAAATCTATTAAGTTTATCTTGGCCAGCTTAATACTGTTAGCATATTGAAATTCATGATTACGTAGAGCAGGACTGTGATTTCCAGTGGGTGAGTGAACACCTCACCTGGAACACGGCTGCTATGATGTTAGGTGCTGGATCTAAGGCAACCATTAATAATAGGAAAGGCAAATAAGTTGGTCATAGTCTGGTAGGATGTGTGACAGCTGCTTCTCAAGAGACATTATTGCTTTTGGTCATGAGAAAGTGTTGATCCTCCTCAGCAAAGCTTGGTCACCATGAAAGCTGCTGGCAGTGTCTGCACATATGACCAACAGTGGAAAATCTTAGAGGAGTGATGGGGGTGGTGGGTGGTGAGCAGTACCTTTCCAGACACCAGAGAGAGAGAGGCTGGTTTTGTCAAGCCTTGGCTTGGTTCCTGGTCCTCTGAGAGGCTCAGTCTCCTTCCTTTTGATTCAAGTCAGGACCTAGATTAGAAAGAGAACCCATGCAGAGACAGTCCAGCTGTTGGGATGGGCCTGCACTTTGCTCTCTGAAGCGGGGGGCGTTACTATGTTCTCACCCACATTGTACAGACAGCCCATCATGCTCAGCTTTGCAGGAGGGTCTTCAGGAGCCCAGCCATCTGGCACATAACTGCTTTTCCCAAGAGAGTAACAGAAAGGTCAGATCCTCTTCAATCCTAACCCTCTCACTTCAACTTTCCATTACTTCTGGGGAATAATGATGTATATCCAAGACCCTCATATCATATTAACCCACAGACGATGAAATCATCACAGTCTTGTTCTATGCTACAGGGAATACCAACTTTTTGCCCTAGAAAGAATCCAAGAGGCACTCAACCCCAACATTTTCTATACTTTTGCTAATCCGTGGCTGAGAGAATTTGACATTTCCCCTTCTTTTTTTTTTTTTTTTTTTTGAGATGGAGTCTCACTGCGTTGCCCAGGCTGGAGTGCAGTGGCATGATCTCGACTCACTGCAACCTCTGCCTCCCTGGTTCAAGCAATTCTCCTGTCTCAGCCTCCCGAGTAGCTGGGGCTACAGGCACATGCCACCACGCCTGGCTTATTTTTGTATGTTATTTTAGTAGAGATGGGGTTTCACCATATTGGTCAGGATGGTCTCAAACTCCTGACCTCAGGTCATCCACATGCCTTGGCTTCCCAAAGTGCTGGGATTACAGGCGTCAGCCGTGGCATCCAGCCTCCCCTTCTCATTTCTGTCTGCTGACTCCTCTTCCGGTTCTGCTGCTCACATCCCCAGGTTGATGTTTTCACCCTCGGGGTTCTGCCTTATCCCTTGCCACCCTCCTGTGCCACCTGAGTCCCTCAGAAGGATGGGCCTGGACTTCCCGCACCCTCCTTCACTGCCCCTCACTGTGTTGCCTGGTGTCTGCCTGGAGAGATGCTGTTTGGGCCATTGGCTGGTTTCTCTTACTGCTTTGCAAACTATCAGTTTTAAATGTGGGTGGGGCTGAAGCACCATTCTTCATTTTTAATGTGGATTTTCCATCCCCCTTTAAACATTAAACTTTAAGATTCTTCTAGTGAAATACAGAAAACACACCTGAACTGGGATGATTCTTGGCTGAGAGATGTCCCACTGCGTTTGGCAAACCCACGGCAGGGCCCACGGGCCCATGTCTGGAACTGCCTGGCCCTCCTTTACCAGTTTATCAGCCTTCCACTTCTGCTGAGGTTAGAAACAGCCAGAGGCTCTGATACAGTAAAGATGAGCTCTGAAGAGGGGCTCTCTCCCTCTTGTATTCAGAAGAACTGAAAGTTTTCGTAAGTCTCTAGAGAAGCATAGCAACTATCTGCAGCATTTTTCTTTGGGAATTAACCTTTGCCCATAATTATTTCTATTCAGTAGAATAACCATGGGTTTCTCTATTCTAGTTTCTAGAATATAATTTTCATAAATGAGGATGGTCTCCTATTTTGAGCTTAATATTTTTCTATTGCTAGAAAGAATGGTACTGCCTCACTCCAGTTCCTTAGTGTGTGATCATGGCTTGAAATCTCTGCTTTCTGTTATATTCGGAGGTATAGTCATGTATAATGGCCTCAGGCATGATTTAGAAGGCACAGACTGAGCAGGCAGCTTTGTGAGGTGGTGAACTCCCCATTCATGAGAGCATTCAATAAATCAGAAGATGAATAGTTACTTGTAATAGATGCTGTAGTTCTGGTTCTTGAATTACCAGGAGTTTAGAATAAAATGATCTCAGAGCCTCTGTCCATTCTAAGATACCATGTTTCCATGACCCTACACAGAATAGCTACACAGGTAGAGGAACATGAGTCTGAGAAGCTTTGCACAAAAGAAGATTGTTTTCCACAAATGAAAATGGGGTGATTAACTTCTAATTGCACCCTGTCTTAGCGTTCAGATGCATTGGTTCCTTCCCCATGTGACCATCTCTTTATACCAAGCTTATGCTGAATGTGGATTATTTTTAATTTAATGTTCATATTATAAAAACAATGAAACGGCAAAGTAGAGCAAAATATCAACAATCCAATGACTTTATCATAAAAATTATCAGCTTGATACAGTCCTGTTCTTAATATAAACATCTGTGGTTAATTATAGTATTATATCTTTTTATTTGAAACATTCAAGTGTTTTTCTTTTCATGTTGCCACACAGTCTTTGGGATTATATTTTCAAAATAATAATTGACCAGATTGTCCTATCTAGTGAATATGCATATAGCTGACTTTGTTGAACATTTATGGGATGTCCATTTTTCCAAAGCTTTAATTATAAATCATGCTGCAGCAAATATCTTCTCGCCCAATATTCCAAATTATTTCTTAAGATTAGAGACGTTAAGTGCGAGTACCAGGTCAAAAACTAGAAGCATTTTAACAGCATTTAACAGATTTTGTTAGAGCTACATTGCATTCAATAGACTGGCTATATCAATATATAGTTGCACACCAAATTCACCTCGGCTTACCAGCAAGGGATATTTTCATTTTAAAATTGCTTGGTAACTTTTTTGGTTTATGTTTCTCTTAGCACAAAGAATATATCTATATATTTATATATAATACAAAGAATATATATGTATATATATATATTTTTTTTTTTTTTTTTTTTTGAGACGGAGTCTCACTCTGTCACCCAGGCTGGAGTGCAGTGGCGCGATATCGGCTCACTGCAAGCTCCGCCTCCCGGATTCACGCCGTTCTCCTGCCTCAGCCTCTCTGAGTAGCTGGGACTACAGGTGCCCGCTGCCACCCCCGGCTAATTTTTTGTATTTTTAGTAGAGATGGGGTTTCACCGTGGTCTCGATCTCCTGACCCCGTGATCCGCCCGCCTCGGCCTCCCAAAGTGCTGGGATTATAAGCGTGAGCCGCCGCGCCCGGCCAAGATTATATTTTTTAAAGTGTTCATCATTTGAAAAGCATCTGTAGTGTTCTTTGCCCATTTATCTTGTGGGATGTTAGTGTTGTCCTTGTCAAGTTGTGTGAAATACATGTGTGAATTTATTTATCCAAATAAAGACACGAACCTTCTATTTTACTGACAACATATTGTCTGTCTCAGTCTGACTGCATTTTAAAATGTGTTATAGTTGTTTCACACAAAATTATTTAATTGTTTGTAATGAAATATATCAATAATTGATTGTCTACTGGTTCTAGAATATTAGCACTGCTCTAGAAAACATGTTTAATTTTATTTTTAGTTATTGTGATTTTTATCTTTAAAAAGATACTCAGCTTTAGTCCATCTGTAATTTGTTCTGGTGTGAGGTGTACACTGAGAAACCTCTATTTCCTATTCTTATATCTTCCTTATCATATTAAATTTCTATATACCTCGACACATAAAACAAGATTCTGGGTATCTACTTAATTCCAGTTTATTCTTGGGCCAACACCGCAGTTTTATATATTATTGTTATACAATGTGTTTTATTTTAAGGACTTGTTCCCCCCTCTTGGCTATTTTCATAATCTCTCGTATTTGAAAAAATGTCATTACCAGTTTATTCCTCAAGATTAGTTTTAGATCCATTTAACCAATTTCCAAAAGTTCCTCTGATATTTTATTTGATGGCATCCATTTGGCAGAAGTAATGTATTCAGTCCATACATTACTTTGTGGAGAATAGATTTCTTTACAGTTTTGAATCAAATGCTAGATCTTTCTTGTCTCAAAAAGGTCAGGAGATATGCTAGGAGCAAAGCCCCTTAGACACCTGAGCAAGAGGCTGTGCCAGCCGAGGGGAGAGGCAGGGAGGGTTGGCGCTGAGGTGGTCTCCAGGGGCGTGCCTGATGGAGGAGGACCTGGCAGCAAGCTTGGGCATTCCATTTCTGTGCATCCCCTTATGCCAACTTGTCTGCCGGGGGTCCAAATTCTGCTGGCAGAGTGAGTGCACATGAGGGGAGGAAGCTTGGGCTCGAGTCCTGCCTGCCCATGAAGCTGCTCTGTGGCTGTGGACAAAGCCATATCACCTGCCCGGGCCCCACCTCCCCAGGACTCTTCCAGCTCTACAATCCTATTCCTCCCTGACACCACAGAGCTATCATGCTTCAGCCTCTGACGGGCCTACATGGCTTGAAGGTAGAGACCATTTGTAATGGACCTGGCTGTCTGTCAGGCCCAGCACCCAACCCAGTGCCTAGCACCCCCCAGATGTTCCACAGCTATGGCAAGAGGGAGGGAAGGAGGAAATCGTGTAACCCCAATTCATAGTAGAGTTTCGTCTTAGCTAATGTGTTTTACAGCAGGGGTTCCCAACCCCCAGGTCACTGACTGGTACTGGGCTGCCCAGCAGGAGGTTTGTGGCAGGTGAACGAGTGAAGCGTCATCTGTATTTACAGCCATTCCCCATCACTCACATTACCACCTGAGCTCTGCCTCCTGTCAGATCAGCAGCGCCATTCGATTCCCATAGGAGCACAAAACCCTATCGTGAACTGTGCATGCGAGGGATCTAGGTTGCGTGCTCCTTATGAGAATCTAATGCTGATGGTCTGTCGCTGTCTCCCATCACCCCAAGATAGGACCATCTAGTTGCAAAAAAACAAGCTCAGGGCTCCCACTGATTCTACATTATGATGAGTTGTATAATTATTTCATTATATATTACAATGTAATAATAGAAATTAAAAGTGCACAATAAATGTAATGCACATGAATCATCCCGAAGCCACTCCCCCCACACCCCTGTCCGTGGAAAAATTGTCTTCCACAAAACCAGTCCCTGGTGCCAGAAAGGTTGGGGATCTCTGTTTGAGAGCACTCTATCTCAAACTTTAACATAAATATGATCTGCTGGGGATCTCATTAACCTGCAGATTTCTGGTTTAGTAGGTCTGGGGTGGTGCTGCTACTAGTTTCCTGACCACACTTTGAGAGGAAAGTTTTAGAACACGGATCGAAGTGAGGATTCTTGGCTGAAAAAAGGGACAGCGGAGTTAGCGGTGCTAGAATCCTGGTCACAGTTATGCTTTAAAAGTATGTGTACAGGCCAGGCGCAGTGGCTCATGCCTGTAATCCCAACACTTTGGGAGGCTGAGTCAGGTGGATCACCTGAGGTCAGGAGTTCGAGACCACCCTGGCCAACATGGTGAAACCCCTTGTCTACTAAAATACAAAAATTAGCTGGGCATGGTGGCACATACCTGTAGTCCCATCTACTTGGGAGGCCGAGGCACAAGAATTGCTTG
Organism: Nomascus leucogenys; assembly: GCF_006542625.1. Lineage (NCBI taxonomy): Eukaryota > Metazoa > Chordata > Mammalia > Primates > Hylobatidae > Nomascus > Nomascus leucogenys. Next base: position 9,082,979 of record NC_044395.1, on the reverse strand, counting down.
ATCCCGGGAGGCAGATGTTGCAGTGAGCCAAGGTCACGCCACTGCACTCCAACTTGGGCAACAGAGTGAGACTCGGTCTCAGAAAATAAAAAAATAAAAATAAAAGGTATGTGTATAGGCAAGAAACTTAGAAACACAAAGCCATTTGACAAATTATAGGGCTGATAAGGGTGTGGGTGACTTTCTTTCACATGTCTGTTGCTATAAAGTGTCTGCAAAGAATAAAAACTGCAAAGAAAATCAGCGAAAGGGAAAAAAGCAGTTCATTCTCAGCCACATGGAGGCCATGTGGGGCACACCACTCATTGCCTCTTCCCTGAGCTGCTCTGCACTGCTAGAACAAGGTTTCTTTCTGGCTGGGAGGTTTTCAAAATGTTTTCAAACAGCCTGCTTGAGTTTGCTCCAGTTGAGAAGCATCGGAGGCTATGATCACAGCCAAGGGTGATATGTAACAAGCTGTCCCACCTCTGATGCAAATGCAGCCTGCGGAGATATAAGAAAAGCCTTCATTCCCCAGCCAGAGGTAACACACAGGCAGACCAGGTGACCAGTGACACCTTCGGCACCCACTAAGAGCAGTAAGAAAAAATCAATTTAAAAGTTTGCCTTTCTTACAAAAAGAATTTTTATGAGGCCAAAGCGTTGACAAGTTTGTCAGTCCCAGAATCTGCTAACACCCTCCCCCTAGCCCCTTAGATTTTTTAGTACTTTTCCCCTCCTCATTTTTAGAGGGGAGGAAAAACCATCTTGAACAAGCAGAAAGTTTTATCCAAGGTGTTTGGCAGTGACTCTGAGCTCTAGGAAAGATTTATGTCTTCGTCCTCTGGCACTGCCTAGCGTTAGCTCACTTAAAACAACTGAATATATGAGTTCACTTTATCCTGTCAAAGTAGAACCTAGGGCGGCATGGTACCCAGCTGGGGTCCACAGGGACCCTGAGGCAATGGTCATGTCTCAGTCACTTATGCTGAGCTCAGCCATTTTTATGTCTGTCTGAGATCATTAAAATGAGGAGGGCAGGGAGCAGAAAGCCCTGTGGAATGAATGCTGGGATGGAAACACCACTAGAATCTAGACGGCTCCACCAAAAACATGGATTTAGGGGTTCACTTAAAACGCTGCCTGTCTCCCATTGTCACCCCTCCCATTAGTAGTCCTTTGGACAGGAGCAAGACCAGTTGCTTGGAGTATGAGCTTCCTGGAGGGCGCCTCCAGAGAGGTTTCTCCATGCTGACGATCCCAAGAATATTTTAATTTTCCTTGTTAAGTCATTTGTTTTCTTGGCTGCTGCCCCACTACCATTAAGACTAGGCCCTGTGACGGGGCCTACTGCCCCTGAAAAAGGAACGTGTATTTGGTCCTGGATGGATTCTCTAGGCCAGACCCAGTTCCACCCACCTCACATGGGCACAGGCTCAGGATTCACCAAGCAGCTTTGATATTAACCTAAGACAGGAAGATTAGAAAAGGCACTGCTGCCCCACAGGACTGCACTGTGCAGCCTGAGCCCGGGGAGGTAGGCGAGCTGGGGGCCCAGGGTCTGTGCCTGCCCATCCGGGGGGACGGTTGCGGGACCCTCTGCTCCCCAGTCCAAGCCTGCTTCCCCTTCCGGAATCCTCAGGCTTCAGCCAGAGGGAGGGGTGGTTTCTGTCGTAAGGGTGGGGACCTGGGATTCTAATAGCCCCTCCCAATTTCTTGGCATTTAAAGGTGACAGAGCCTGTCGCCTAGAATGAGAACAGTCCAGGGGCAGGGATTGTGCCCTCCTCCTAGGGAAGGATGGAAAGGAGGGCAAGGAGCTAGTTAGTTGTTAGTTAGTTGATCCTCACACATCCTGAGAAACACTCATGGAAACGTAGTAATGCCATTTTATAAACAAGGAAGCTGAGAGGCTGGATCTGCCATCACACAGTGGAAATGGAATTTGACTGGAGCCTATCTGAATCCCATTCTTGGCCCTTTCCTGCGTCAGCACTGCCCAAACCTCAATCGTTCCCGTAGCACCATCACCATCTTCGCCAGTCTTCATACTACATACAGCTACATGTATATGTAAATATATTCTTAAATCTACTTATTGTTTAAAAATATAACTAGTTTGATGTGCTAGTTGCATTTTTCCAATATGCATTAAAACAAATAAAAGAATTGTCCATCCACGTGTCACTAGCATGCTGGCCAAAGTGCATCTATCACACTAGAGCAGCGGTTCTCACGATGTGGTCCCCAGATCAGCAGCAGCAGCGCAGCAACCCCTATGAACTTATTAGAAATGCAAATTCTCAGGCCCCACCACAGACCTCGTGAATCAGAAGCCCTTGGGGGTGGGGCTCAGCAATCTCTCTCTCAAACTCCTCTGTGATCCTGATGCCTGTAAAGGTTCGCTTTGCTAGAGTGTTTGACCACTTAAGAGTGTCCTGGTCGTTTCACCTGTGTGCCCCCCAGCCCCTCCAGCCATGCCCTGCTCACCCCACCTCTGGGCCTTTGCCAGAGCCCTTTGCCCCTCCTGGATTACTCCGACCTCCTCTTCTCACAGTGTCATTATGAGGACAGAGCAGGTGAAATCAGACGCAGCCTTTCATGGCTGAGTTCAGAAAGACAGTGATAATAATGTGATGAACATCCGCCTCAAGGAAAACACCTTGAAATTTACACATGAGCATGCAAAGTTGTCAGAGGTGTTTGAACCAGAGCAACTCCGCCTCAAATAGGCACTGGGTAAAATGAGGCTGAGACCTACTGGGCTGCATTCCCAGATGGTTAAGGCATTCTAAGTCACAGGATGAGATAGGAGGTTGGCACAAGATACAGGTCATAAAGACCTGATAAAACAGGTTGCAGTAAAGAAGTTGGTCAAAACCCGCCAAAACCAAGATGGCCACAAGAGTGACCTCTGGTCATCCTCACTGCTACACTCCCGTTAGCTCCATGACAGTTTACAAATGCCATGGCGATGTCAGGAAATTACTCTATATGGTCTAAAAAGAGGAGACATGAATAATCCACCCCTTGTTTAGCATATTATCAAGAAATAACCATAAAAATGGGCAACCAGCAGCCCTCAGGGCTGCTCTGTCTGTGGAGTAGCCATTCTTTTAACTTTTTAAGTAAACTTGCTTTTGCTTTGCACTTTGCTTTTCTTTCTTGAGTGAAATCCAAGAACCCTCTCTTGGGGTCTGGATCAGAACCTCTTTCCTGTAACAAAGTGGCAGTGCTTGCTTATTTTTCTGTGACTCCTTGGGCCAGGATTCAGAAATGATGGAAAGGACCTAGCAAATAAGTGAGTTCCACATTCCCTAGAACTCTGCTGTCCAATAGAACTTTCTGCAATGATGGCAATGTTTCATATTCACACTGTGTTGGGGGACAATTCCCCATGGGTCTCGTGCATTTCTGCACATTTTTTATTTTTTTTTTTAGACAGAGTCTCACTCTGTCATTCAGGCTGGGGTGCAGTGGCACAATCTTGACTCACTGCAACCTTCACCTCCCGAGTTCAAGCAATTCTCCTGCCTCAGCCTTCCGAGTAGCTGGGATTACAGGTGCGGGCGCCACCACGCCCTGCTAATTTTTGTATTTTTGGTAGAGACGAGGTTTCACCATGTTGGTCAGGCTGGTCTTGAACTCCTGACCTCAAATGATCCACCCTCCTCAGCCTCCCAAAGTGCTGGGACTACAAGTGTGAGCCACCGTGCCCGGCCGCATTTCTACACATTTTGTAAGCAGAGGCACTGCCTTTGTTCTGGACACCTTTCAAGGATTTTTGTATTAATATGTAACCAGCAGTCTTGGAAGACAATGTCTTCCTCCAGCACAAAGGGCAGATGCTTACTGCACATTGCAAAAGAACCAGGTTTCCTAAACTCAGGGTTCCTTTCTTGTACAGCAACCCACTGTATGTGTGGGTATCATTTGGCCTCATTCATGTTGTCCTGTGGGAATTGGAGCTCAGGAAACTGAAGCAAGAAAATACTGATACTCTGGTTACTGATATTGCTATAAATAATAAAGTTCTTTGTCTCTGACCCAGGAGTCTCATGTCTTCTGCCAGCATCCATGAAATGGTCAGACTAACTTGTTAGTTTGCAACTGTGGTAAAAAAAAGCGACCCTTCATATTTCTTGACAATCATCTAACACATGTAGCATTGAGCACTTTAAATGTGGCTAGTGTGACCAAAAAAGTGAAATTTGAGTTTGATTTTAAATAGCCACATGTGGCTAAAGGCTACCATATTGGACAGCACAGTTTAGAATGCTCAGGCATAAACTGGAATAGCCACTGGTCAGGGATGCTGTAGAGGGAGCTGCAGGATTGACACTTAGGTGATTTCTAGGTTGTTTTCAATATTTCAGTTTTGATTCTGTAGCTCTAGGAAGAGTAGAATTATGGAGAGGCCAAGGGTTAGAGAGACGCCCTTTCTTTTTATTACATCTGGAGAGGTTTCCTGGTATTGTTGAGAGATGGAAGTAAAGCAAAATGGGGGCTGAGTTTGGAGACTGGAGATGAGGAGATGTTTCTGGCATAGAATGCAAGGCTTTTGAAGGAGGCTCAGAGGCCAGAGAAGATGAGCAAACCAGGGGTCCTTGAAGAATTTACTCAGCCCTGCCCTCCCCTCCTTCCCCCAGCCCGAGAACCTCCCCCATCTCCTCCTGGCTGGCCCGAGTCTCCTTGGACCCTGCTCGGCTTCCCAGGCCTCTGCCCCTCTCACCTCCTGGCTCAGAACAATCTCCTCTTTGATTGCTGGCTCAGGCCCCGCTGACTGTCAGGTCATCTGTACCTAATCAGAAGGAGCAGGGGCCTGAAGGATGATAAACGGGGCTTCTCATTTCAATAAAGTTTGTGCAGAATATTAAAAACAGCTGTGGGACTTGGCTGGCTGTGCCAGAACCTGTGGGGGCCTAGCGTTTGGGGGAGGAGAGTCGAGATGGAGAACACCAGGGCAGAAGTCTGTTTAAAGGGTGCTTTGCCATCTAGGGCTGGCAAAGCCAGTAAGCTTCATTCAACACCAGCCCCTGCCCGGAGCCCTAGGCCTGGACCAGCCTGGAGAGTGCTCTGGAGTTGGAGGACTCAGGGCGCGGCCAGGCAGGTCTGGATTACCCAGAAGGCGTTTATTTACCTTTATTGTCATTTATTTTACAAATACCACATAGATTTCTCTGCAGATTGCTTTTCTCACCTAACAAAACATTGTGAAAATCCCTCTAATTTATTCTCTCTTTTTTTAATCATAGTAAAATGCACATAACATACAATTTACAATCTTAGCCATTTTCAAGTATACAGTGAGGTAGTGTTAAGTATATTCACATTGTTGTGCAACCCGTCTCCAGGACTTTCCCTTCCAAAACTGAAATTCTATATCCATTAAATAACTCCCCATTTCCCCTCCCTCTCTAGCCCCTGGTAGCCACCCTTCTACCTTCTGTCTCTGTGGTTTTGACTGCTCTAGGTATCTCACCTAAGTGGAATCATAGAGCATTTGACCTAAGTGTCATGTATTGTTTTAAAAGTTGTATAACATTACATTACATGGGTATACGTATATCATTCAATCAATACTAATGGTTTTGCCACTACAAAAAAATGCTATATTTTTGTATGCATATCCTCAAATACTAAAGCTTGCTTTTTTTCCCCCATAGTATAATTTCCAAAAATTACGTAGCTCAAAGAGATGTATATTTTTAGTTTTCATATATTTTACCAGGTCCCTTTCTCAAAAGTCTGGGGTAATTCACATATCCACCAGCTGTGATTAAGGGTGGTTTCCCCCTCATCTTCTCCAGCCCTAGGTATGATCATTCTTACCAAGTTTTGCTATTCTGATAAATGAAAAGCAGTATCCCATCTCTAAAATTTGCATTTCCTTGACTATTAGTGAGGGTCAGCATCTTTCCATAAATGTATTATCCACTTGGATTTTCTCTTCCATGAATCACCTATTTCTATCTTTTGCCTATTTTTCTACTAGGTTATTTCTCTTTCTTATTGACAGACAGGATCTTTGTGTACCACATATTAACTTGTTATTGGTGGTACATATTGAAATATTTTCTCCAGTCTATAGTTTGTCTTTTGACTTTACATATAGTATCTTTTATCTTTCTGGTTTTTTTTTTTTTTTTGTCTTTTGTCTTTTGAGACAAAGTCTCACTCTGTTGCCCAGGCTAGAGTGCAGTGGTGTGATCATAGCTCACTGCAGCCTTTATCTCTTGGGTTCAAGCCATCCTCCTACCTCAGCCTCCCGAGTAGCTGGGACTACAGGCACGTGCCACCACACCTGGCTAATTTTTGAATTTTTTGTACAGATGGGGTTTTGCCATGTTCCCCAGGCTGGTCTCGAACTCCTGAGCTCCAGTGATCCGACCACCTTGGTCTCCCAAAGTGCTGGGATTACAGCTATGAGCCACTGCACCCTGCGGTATCTTCTTCTTTTTTTTTTTTTTTTTTTTTTGTGAGACAAAGTCTCACTCTGTTGGCCAAGCTGGAGTGCAGTGGTGAAATCTTGGCTCACTGCAACCTCCACCTCCTGGGTTCAAGCAATTCTCCTGCCTCAGCCTCCCGAGTAGCTGTGACTACAGACACGTGGCACCATGCCTGGCTAATTTTTGTATTTTTAGTAGAGATTGGGTTTCACTATGTTGGCCAGGCTGGTGTTCAACTCCTGACCTCATGATCCCAGCAGTATATTTTATCTTTCTAAAACTTAAGCATCTTATGTCTCTCTTTTCCTCTGTAGCTTATGGATTTTCTATTTTATTTAGAAAAATCTCTTCAAACTCTAGATCATATATTCTTCTAATATTTTTCCTCATGAAACTGTTTTAAATGTTACATTTAAATCTTTTGGCTCTGAAATTTTGTTTTAATAATTTAATGAGGTAGAGGTCGTAACCTTTTTTTTTTTTTTTCATTCAGACATAGAGCCAACTGTGCCTATACAATTTATTAAAGAAACCATAGTTTGAATCCACTGGTTTGAAATACCACCTTTATTTTACCCTATAATCCATACACACGGGGATAAGTTTCTGAACTTTGTTCTATTTCTGCCCTATGGGGCTATTTATCTTGTCCTGTACTGTTAATGTACGATTTGATCCCAGTAATTTTATAGTTTTCCTTAGGCCACTTGTAATATTTCTTTGCTGCTGTTGTTTTCATCATTACCATTATAAAAATTCCTTTCAGCTATCAGAGCCTGTGAATGTCAGTAACTTCAAAATAGGCCAGAATAAAGCCAAGAAGGGGAGGGAAGGGCCTGTCCCTTACCTGCCCATGTGCCTTTTCAGGAATCAACTGAGGCAGTGGTCAGACAATGATATTAGGTGAGCACCCACTATGCATTCAGCATTGCTCTTACCACTAACGACAGGGCTGGAAGACCAGAACTTCCAGCACTGTGGTAACAAGGTTCTTATTTCTCAGCTCTGGACCTGTATCTTCTATAGCCAGTTTTGTGATGTTGGGCTTGGACCCTGCCAACTCCATTTCTGCTTTGCCAGTCACTAGAAGGAGGCTGCAGGCGGGACAGGAAGTGTGGACAGGCTCCTTCCTGTTTGCATCTGTGTGTTCCCTGTGAGGTCACCCCAGCAACACATCTTCATCCCAGGAACAGCAGGCCCCTCCTGGAGCAGCACCTGATCCAGTTTGCAGTGTTTCCAACACTTGCAACTTCTTCATCCACCCCACCCCCAGCCCTGCACCCCTACCTGAGAGACCGCAGCACCAGCTGGCAGGTGCCCCTTCCGCAGAGGTCTGGGTGCAGGAGTCCTTCCTTCACACCCAGAGACCCCAGCTCCTGCTGAGTTGAGCCCCCTCCTCAGATGTCTGGGTCACAGGCTCTGGAGCCCTCCTTCAAAACTCTTCCTTAGGGTTCTCCAGCTCTGGAGTGGTAGCTGCTCCTGCAGGTGCAACCCCCATGAAACCTTACTCTTCTCTCTCCTTACCCTCTCCTTACCTAATTAACAACTTCATACCTCATTATCAGTTCCTTATGCTGAATTCTCTTTTCAGACTAACTGGTGTGGTTTCTGCCTCCTGATTGAACCCCAGTTGACACAGGTAATGAGGAATTGAAGTTTTCTGGGAAGTGAGGGCTGCCTCTCTTGGCCGCCCTGCTGAGAGCTCCCTTCCCTCCTCCATTCCCAGAATTATTTGGCTGCTGGTCGCCAAGGAGACGGCTGACAATTTCCAGTTGCCAAGCCTCACCCTGGAGCTCTACAGAGACATTATGGAAACTCCCCACTCCTTCCTGCTCCCCAGCCAGGGAACTTGGAGAATCTAGCCAGGTTGGGTGGAGGGCACTGGGAGGGGATAGAAGGGAGGTGACAAGCCTGAAGATGGAGAGAGCAACTAGAAGTTTCCCTGGGCCCTGGGTTCCCCAACAGACCTCAAAAGTCTGGCCCACCCTTGAAGGCTAGGGCCGACCTGGTGGGCATCCCCTGTGCTGGGTCCAGACAGACTCCTACCAGGGCCCTGCAACAGACCCTCAACTACAGAGAACTGTCCCTATATTGTCATTCCCGGCCTGGTAGCAGCACCATTGCCAGATGGGGCAGAACCCAGAAAGAGCCTCGGAACTGAAGGGCTAGGAGTCTTTCCTGGGGGAAGGAACTGCAGCTGTCCTGAGCACTTTTCTCATATCAGACAGCACTCAAATGCACTGAGGCCTAGTGTCACAGCCCAGGAAACAGCAACAACAACAACAACGCTAATAATAATAATAGTAGTGGTGTAGCAGGTGTGACTCTTACTCTACAAACTTAGGTGCACAAAAATATCCATTTCTCTATTTCACTAAAATCAAATGGAGTTGAGTTCATTCCTGGGGCTTCTGCCTTTTTCCAGTGTCCCACAAGAACCTGGGGGCTTATTGCTATGGTTTAAATGTGTCCCCAAAATTCAGGTGTTGCCAATGTGGTAGTATTAAGAGATGGGGTCTCCAAGAGGTGGTTAGGCCATGAGGGCTCCTCCTCTGTGAATGGGAGTAGCTGCCCTCATAAAAGGGCTTGACAGAGGGAGTTTATCCCTTTTTGCCCTTCTGCCTTCCACTATGTGGGGACACGGCCTTTGTCTCCTCTGGAGGATGCAGCAACAAGGCGCCATCTTGGAAGACAGCAGCTCTCACCAGACACTGGACCTGCTGGAGTCCTGACTTTGACTTCCCAGCCTCCAGAATGGTGAGAAAATAAATTTCTGTTCTTTATAAATTACCCAGTCTCGGGTATTCTAGTATAGCCACACAAATTGACTAAGAAACTTAGGAGGGACGAAACCAAGGGAAGCCCTCTAACTGCTGGTCCATCGTGGTGGTTGGCCTGCTCGTTGTCCAAGCCTTCTGTGGGCCTGTGCAGTCAGCAATAGCTCTCCAGTCCTGTACGCTCTGGGGTCCTGGCCTGCTGTCTCCAGACTCTTCTTCTCCCAGGTACCTAGTGACCTCTGACCTATCCCCAAACTCAGGGAAATCTCTTCCTTTCTGCTCTAACTGCCCCCAAAGGCACTCTCCTTTCTCCATCTCACCCCTTCCACCACCTCGCACACCTCATGCAACTTTTATGAAATTAGGAAGATGTTAATGTCTGTGTCAAGCAGGTACAGCTTCTTCCCTGGAAGAATCCCCATGGCAATGCAGGGCTAGAGGCCTGGTGAAAGCAGCATCTCGTCTATTTTTGTGCAGCAGTTTAAGGTAAGCTAAAGACATGGGGACATCTCATTGCTGAATGTTTTAGTATTCATTAAAAAATAGAAACATTGTCTCACATAATCAAAAAACTATTCCCACGTATAACAAAATTAATTTTCTAACTTATTTTTTGTGGGGGGACTGAGTCTTTCTCTGTTGCCCAGGCTGGAGTACAGTGGCGTGATCTCGGCTCACTACAACCCCCACCATCCGGGTACAAGTGATTCTCGTGGCTCAGCCTCCTGAGTAGCTGGGACTATAGGAACACGCCCCCACACCCGGCTAAGTTTTGTATTTTTAGTAGAGAGAGGGTTTCACCATATTGGCCAGGCTGGTCTCGAACTTCTGACCTCAAGTGATCTGCCCGCCTCGGCCTCCCAAAGTGCTGGGATTACCGGCAAGAGCCACCACACCTGGCTTCTAATATTGTCTAATAAACAATTAGTCCCATTTCACAGAGGAAAAACTAAGACTTGAAGTGGGTGAGTAACTTGTTCATCGTCACTCAGGTAGTGGGCAACAGAGCCAAGATCTGAACCCTGATGTGATTCCAGCTCTCCCCTTTCTTCACATCTCTGTGAGAGGTGACAGCCTGCTGGCAGTCCTCCCAGCCCTCGCTCGCTCTCGGCGCCTCCTCTGCCTGGGCTCCCACTTTGGCGGCACTTGAGGAGCCCTTCAGCCCACCGCTGCACTGTGGGAGCCCCCTTCTGGGCTGGTCAAGGTGGGAGCCGGCTCCCTCAGCTTGCAGGGAGGTGTGGAGGGAGATGCGCGAGCGGGAACCGGGACTGCGCGCGGCGCTTGCGGGCCAGCTGGAGTTCCGGTGGGCGTGGGCCTGGCGGGCCCCGCACTCAGAGCAGCCGGCCGGCCCTGCCGGCCCCGGGCAATGAGGGGCTTAGCACTCGGGCCAGCGGCTGCGGAGGGTATACTGGGTCCCCCAGCAGTGCCAGTCCACCGGCGCTGCGCTCGATTTCTCACTGGGCCTTAGCTGCCTTCCCGCGGGGCGGGGCTCGGGACCTGCAGCCCGCCATGCCTGAGCCTCCCACCCGCTCCATGGGCTCCTGTGCCGCCCGAGCCTCCCCGACGAGCGCCACCCCCTGCTCCACGGCGCCCAGTCCCATCGATCACCCAAGGGCTGAGGAGTGCGAGCGCACGGCGCGGGACTGGCAGGCAGCTCCACCTGCAACCCTGGTGCGTGATCCACTGGGTGAAGCCAGCTGGGCTCCTGAGTCTGGTGGAGACGTGGAAAACCTTTATGTCTAGCTCAGGGATTGTAAATACACCAATCAGCACCCTGTGTCTAGCTCAGGGTCTGTGAATGCACCAATCTACACTCTGTATCTAGCTGCTCTGGTGGGGCCTTGGAGAACCTTTTTGTGTAGCTCAAGGTTTGTAAACACACCAATCAGCACCCTGTGTCTAGCTCAGGGTCTGTGAATGCACCAATCGACACTCTGTATCTAGCTGCTCTGGTGGGGCCTTGGAGAACCTTTGTGTCGATCCTCTGTATCTCACTGATCTGATGGGGACGTGGGGAATCTTTATGTCTAGCTCAGGGATGGTAAACGCACCAACCAGCGCCCTGTCAAAACAGATCACTGGGCTCTACCGGTCAGCAGGACGTGGGTGGGGCCAAATAAGAGAATAAAAGCAGGCTGCCCCAGCCAGCAGTGGCAACCCGCTCGGGTCCCCTTCCACGCTGTGGAAGCTTTGTTCTTTTGCTCTTTGCAATAAATCTTGCTACTGCTCACTCTTTGGGTCCACACTGCCTTTATGAGCTGTAACACTCACCGCAAAGGTCTGCAGCTTCACTCCTGAAGCCAGCGAGCCCACGAGCCCACAGGGAGGAACGAACAACTCCAGATGCACCGCCTTAAGAGCTGTAACGCTCACCACGAAGGTCCGCAGCTTCACTCCTGAGCCAGCGGGACCATGAACCCACCAGAAGGAAGAAACTCTGAACACATCTGAACATCAGAAGGAACAAACTCCCGACACGCCGCCTTTAAGAACTGTAACACTCACCGTGAGGGTCCGCGGCTTCATTCTTGAAGTCAGTGAGACCAAGAACCCACCAATTCCAGACACATCTGCACAGCAGCTTATACGCTCTTACTAATCCACCATCAGCCTCTTACAACAGCCCTGAGCAGTATCAGGGTGAGCACTGCAATCACATTTTTAACCAATCAGGAAGCAGAAGCCATGAGTGTTTTGCTCCACGTGCCCAAGTAGGGCTGGTTGAGAAAGGGCTCCGGGAATGGAAAGCAGATGGAAGGAGGGTTAGCTCCCAGGTGAAGCTGGTGCCAGAAACTAGGCCTCCTTCCCTGCGGCCCCAACAGGTGCTCTCCCAGCACTGTCACTGCCTCAGCCTCGGCCTGCGTCTGCCTCCCCTTCCTTCCTCTCCTGATCTGTTCACCTCCTGTTCCCAACCCTTCCATCCAGGGCCTCCTTCATTTCCTCTCTAGTCTCTAAGGATCAGTTTACAAAGTGACTAGGCAGTGGCCCCTGCCTGTCCTCTGTCCCTGTTGTCCTCCTTCCTTTCCTTAGCCGTGAACACAGCCGGGGACACGTTGCCTGTGGAGCCTCTAACCCATTTCCTCTGCAGCCCTCGGCTGGTCTCCTGCTGGGGTCCCGGAGGGCCGGGCTGGCCTGACACACACATGGAGAAGCCATTTCCTGCAGGAGCATCTGCTCCCCTCCCCAGCCCAGCTGTCCCTGTCCTTTCACATGCTGCTGCTCCAAAGCCCTGTGACTTCCGAGTCAGGATTCAACATGGTCACACGGCAGGAGAGCTGGGTTAAAACCCACAGCACAAAAGGAGGGGCCTGTCGGTTGGCTCAGAGGCACAGGGATATGGTGCGAGACAAACATCATCTGTCCCTGGGTTTACCAAGTACCCACGGTCTGGTGTAGCTGCTGCCCATGCACAGCGGAGGGTCCTGGAGAGGAGGCAGCTGCAGGCACCTGGTGCTTGTTCCAGCCGCACCACTGCCTCGTCCCAAGACACAGGGAGACTCAGGGAGCCGCCGCTTCCTCTCAGGAGAGCCAGGTGTGCCCAGCCATCCTCGGGAGCCAGGGGAGGCCTCAAGGATGCGGTGTAGCAAACATGCCCTGATACATGATAAATGTTAGCTGAGGGGGATCCGTGAAACTCAGTAAATAACTGAGCAAGGCTTTGAGCATTCTTGTCAGAAGAGAAGGGACTTAGCAGTTCCACAGGCCCCTGGCCAGACTGAGTGAGCCACAGTCTCAGAGTGGACGGGGACAAACCAGAGAATGTCTAAAGATGGGGAGCAAACTGGGGCACAGGAAATCAAGCCACAGGGAGAAAATAGGGGAGAGTTTGAGCCCATTCATAAAATATGAATAGTAATGCTTTCTCATGGGGTTGTTGGGAACCCCTAACCCATGCCTGGTGTATGTAAGTGTACAACAAATGGTGACTAGTATTATTTATTTAGGTGGAGAAGAGAAGAGCAGCACACGCAGTTTCAAATAGTGAATGACTTTCATCTGGAAGTGGGATTTGAGTAATTTTACAAAACTTCCATGAAACAATTCCCCAAGGATAAAAGTGTCAGGGAAGCAGATTTTCATTCAACTTAAAGAGAAGGAGGGCAAGAGCTAACATTGATTCAATGTATCTACGTGCCATGCTGGGTACTTGCCAGGGGCTTAATACTGGTGGTTGTATGTCATTTGTCCAATAACTTGAAGAGGGAGTTATTATTATTTTTATTTCACAGATGATGGCCACAAGATGGAGACAGAGTGGGTTGCTCACCCAAGGTCATGCAGCGCCCAGCTGACGTTCCCCCGGGAGGAGCTACAGGGCCTTCTCTAGAGGAGGTGGCAGAGGGGCTTCCTGTGTGCAGAGGAAGGTCCCACCAGCCCTTTTGGAACCTCAGCCAGGTCCTCGAGAATTTCACCTCAAACTACTGGAGTCTAGGTCCTGAGTCCCTCCTTATAAGCCCCTCATTTCTGAGTTCAGCTGCGAGTCCACTCCAGGGACTCCAGGTTGCCCCTTAGTCCACACAGTTGCCTGTCCTTCCCTCCAGGCTGATGTGAGCCCTGGGGGCCCAGGCAGGCTGGGGATGGAGGCCATGCAGTGAGGGTGGAGAGCACAGGCCCTGAGCAGGAGGGGACGATGAGAAGCAGGCACCAGAACCTGGGAATCCACAGCTTTACCTGCCCCAGGGCCCAGCTGCTGAGCTTGCACAGTGCAGATCACAGCTCCGGGTGACCTCAGCTTGGCTGAAGCTCCTTGGGAAGTGGGGAAGGAGGGAAAGAGAGGATCTCTTGTCAGGCCTCCAACCCTGTCACCAGAGGATGGAAAAATCTGACCCCATCCCTGTGCCTTAAACTTAGACGCTCAAGAAACATTTATTCAATTCATTGTTTATGTTCTTTGGTTAAGGGGTATAAGTAAGTTTAAGAGGCAGGAGCTATACATGCATAATCTCATGCGTTCCTCTCAGGAAAACCATTAAATAAAGGAAGAAATTGAAGCTCAGAGAAGTTCTGTAAGATGCTGAGGTCACACAGTAATAAAGAGATAAATGTGTGTTCTCACTACTACGCTTTCTTGTCCCTCAAAGCAAGGAACCAGCTCACCTTGTCTCTCCCAGCTCCTCACCTCCTGAGGCAGCCCTGGGCCTGTTTTCCCATTCCAGACACATCTCTTCTCTTCCAGACAGGGGCTGTGGCTCTGCCATGGGGTTCCTGTTCTGGCAGAGCCAGGGCACAGGATCGGGGGTAGGCTTCACCTCTGTGATGGTCTGTTTTATGTGTCAACTTGGCTAGGTCATGGGGTACCCAGATATTTCAAACATCGCTCTGGGTGTTTCGGGAGGGTGTTCTGGGGTGAGATGAACATTTGAATTGATAGAATCAGTAAAGAACATTGCCATCCCCAACATGGGTGGGCCTCATCCAATCAGGTGACGGCCCGAAGAGAACAAAAAGGCTGAGTAAGACGGAACTCCGCCTGCCTGACAGCCTAAACTGGAACTGCGGTCTTTTCCTGCCTTCAGACTCAAACTGAAACCTCAGCTCTCCCGGGATCTCAAGCCTGTGGACAGCAGATCGTGGGATTTGTCAGCCTCCATAATCACATGACCCAATTCCTTATGATAAATCCCTTTCTGTATAAACATACAGCCTCTTGGTTCTCTTTCTCTGGAGACCCCTGACTAATATACCCTCCCTCCCTGACTCTCCCTTCGAGGGTCCCCTTCCTAAGGGGAAAGAGCAGGTTGAGGAGCCCCACCTGACTTCCGTGTTCCTGATGCCCCAGCTGAGCAAAGGCTTGGGGGCTGATAACGCAAGCGTCGTAGACTAACTACATCAGCACAAGCTCTTGTCGCCGCCAGAGGATCCTTTAAAGCTCTCCTGATTCACACGGCTGGAATTCTCCTGTTCTCTCCAGAGACAGGGGCTGGCCACCCTGAGGTGGAGAGTGCTGCCAGATCCCCACACTTTATTTCCATAGGAACCTCTAACAGAGTTCCGAGGAGATACCCAGTTTGGGGAGTAGGGGAATCAAATGAGTGGCCCGTATGCACTGGTCACCAGGGGCAGTCAAACCTGACTCTCAGGGACCACCTGCCATTCTGCTCCATAGCTGAGTTAGGAGGGAACAGGGACTCGAGACCCTGAGGAAGGCATGGAAGGCCTTGGCCGTGGATCGAGTGAGGGCGGGATAGGGGTCTGTCCATACAGCCTCTGTCCATGCAGCCACTGTCCCAGGCAAGTGAGAAGCCAGAGTGCCACAGTGACATCTCTGGGCCCCGGAGGAGCCACCTGGAATTCAACTCTGACAGCTCCTGTCTTGGCTGACCCTTGGAGAACCTGAAACCGGACATCAGATCCCCCTTCTCACTGGGGTTCAGGAATCTCATCCTCAGTCTAACCCTGCCACCAGAGGATGGAAAAATCTGACCCCCTCTCGGGCTGTCATTCAGAGACAGCTAGACAACAGGATATGCTCCGAGAGCTAGAGAGAGGGAGGATTCAGAGAGCCCTGGACAGCAGGAATGCCGGGCTCCAGCCCAGCGCCAGGGTCCAGACTTGATAGTTCAAATCTACCTAGGAGCATGAATTGTGCACCTACTGCATGCTGGGCACTGTTCACCCGTGTGTGTGCATGAGCGCATGCATGGACAGGCATGAATGATATCAAACACATATGTGTGCATGAATTATATCAAAGATTTGTAAGGTACATAAAAAAATAAATGTACAGCTTGAGGAACTGTAACCCTCACTTAACTCAAGGAACAGCACATTTCAGCACCCAAAAAGCACCCCCATGTGCTAATTTAAGTCTTGTCATTTGATATTCATAATATACGCTTTACAGCAAAGAAGGCGTTATTATCCCACTTATCTGTGAGGAAGCTAGGGCCCAGGGAGGTTCTGAAACGTCCTCGCTTTTCAGTTTATCACCAACCCCAGCAGTGTTTGACTCCAAAGCGCCTCCCGCCGCTCCACCTAAAGGTTGTTTGAACCTCAAGGTCCCTGTGGTCAGAGTCCTGTGTTGGGCAGGTGATTGGAACAGAAGAGTTTGGGGGCCTTTCTCAACTCTGTTCAGTGACTCTAATTTTACAATATCCTTCGAGTGAAAATGCAGGGAGCTCGTGGTCCTCTCCCCTGGGTCTGCCCCAGCCACGTCCTGCCCTCCCCAACTCTGCATTATGGATAGAGTGAATCATCTGGTAAATAATTCACAAGTCATCGAGGCACTGAGGGTAACAGGAGAGCAGGGGTGGAGGCATGGGCAGGGCTGAAGTTGGCAACCTGAACCAGACCACCATCCTCCCAGGGCTGGGCTCTGCTGTGGGTCGAAAGGGCCCACAAGTCAGGCAGGAGCCTTAGGTGGGTGGCCACCAGTGAGATGGGGCCATGGTGGGTCAGAGGGCCCAGCACAACCTGGTCAGCCTCCTGCTGCTGATACGCCTCTGCCTTCTGCACCCGAGGGCCTCAGGTGAGTGATACTCAGATCCTCCAGGGGGTTCATTTCCTACTCCCATCCCATTATTCCTGCCACTTCCTGGGGGATCCTCCTTTTGCATTCCATTTCATGAAGTCCATTCAGTCATTCATCGGCTAGACATTTAACTAGCGTTCACTGAGCGACTACTATGTGCCACGTAGGTGATAGCACTCTGCTTAACCTTGAGAAGCTGGAGTCATCCTGAGAGCCACTGTGAGGTGGTAAGCTTAGGAGTGGCATGGTCAGATCTAGGTTTCAGAAAGCTCCCTGGTTTTGAGGGGGATTAGGGCAATCAGGAGATCATTGCCATAATCCAGGTGAGAGATGCTGGCATCTTGGGCCAAAGCAATGTCCATGGGGTTGGAAGAAATTGGTTTCTGGGTTACGTATTTTTATTCTTTTTTTTTGAGATGGAGTCTTGCTCTGTCACCCAGACTGGAGTGCAGTGGTGTGATCTTGGCTCACTGCAACCTCTGCCTCCTGGGTTCAAGCGATTCTCCAGCCTCAGCCTCCCGAGTAGCTGGGATTACAGGTGTGTGCCACCATGCCCAGCTAATTTTTGTATTTTTAGTAGAGCCGGGGTTTTGCCATGTTGGCCAGGCTGGTCTCAAACTCCTGACCTCAGGTGATCCGCCCACCTCAGCCTCCCAGAGTGCTGGGATTACAGGTGTGAGCCACCGAGCCCGGCCCCAGGGACTTATTTTCACACAAATTTGCTGAGGTCCTCAGCACTTTATGGCATGAGGCCCACCTGGGCCACATGTAAGGGGACAGCGGGGAACATGGTACTTGGGCTTAGGCTGGGGTTGAGGGCCGGGCCCTGAGCCAAGAACACCTGTTAAGTGACTTACTCCACAGGAACTACTTAATGGCTGGTCCCTGATAGACTGGGAGCTCCATGAGAGCAGGGGTGGGGGCCCATTTGTCCTTGTGACCCCGGCACTCTATGTTTAGTTGAACGGATGCTGGATGGGCTGATGGGTCCTCTTCCCCTTGCTGCAATGCGACAGGAACAGGGTAGGATGGAGCCCTGGGATCCTCCTAGAATCCTTACACAGGAACTCCAGACCCCGAGCCACCAATGGCCGTGCAGATCTCCTTATCTCCAGGGTCACCATCGTCACAGGACTGATCATCAGACTGATCTTGGGGTGCTTGTTACAAATATACATTCCTGGGTACTGACCCCCTCACCACCGCTGGGAGTGTCTGACTTGATAGTCTGGGGTGACGTCCACGAATCTGCCTTTTGAATGGTCTAGTGACCCATGAGGAGTGGGGATCACTGTTCCAGTCCATTCTCTGACTTCAGTCAACCCCTCCTTCAGTGCCTCCAAACAGGAAACCCGGAGGCTCCCACAGAAACTGTCTCTTGCCCACCAACTCCAGAAGTGCTTTTATGTGGCCTTCCTGAACCTGCCTGGGCCGCTTGGGACTGCAGAACCAAAAAGAGAGGCTCCAGGCAAGGCAGGGAGTGCAGGAGAGCCCAGAGCAGCCCAGAAGTCCTGCTATGCCCCTTCTCTCCCCAGGCCAGCCCCACCCGACCCCCGAGGCCCCTGCAGAGGAGGTGGTGTCTGTCCAGGGAGTGCGAGGTGGCTCCGTGGAGCTGGCCTGTGGCTCCGGGCCTGCCCCGCTGCTGGTCCTCTGGAGCTTCACCCCCCTGGGCTCCCTGGTTCCCCGGCCTGTGGCCGTCACCGATGGAGCCATGTCCAAGGTGGAGGCCATCGCCTCGGCTCTGGGAGTCGTGAGTCTGAGGAACAGCAGCCTGGTGCTGGGGGAGCTTCGCGAGGGTGCCCGCGGCCACTTTCTATGCCAGGTTCTGCACGTGGCTGGCGGCCAGCTCCACACTGCCTACTCCCACCTCACGCTGGCTGTGCTGGGTGAGGGCCTGGCCCCAGCTGCAGCTGGTCCACGGGCTGCTTTGGATTTCTCTGCATGTGTGTTGCCCATTCCCTTTGTGTGCGTGCAGGACCCGGATTCTAAAGGGCGCCCCACTGCAGGGACTGAGGAAAGCTAGGGTGATGAGGAAGGGATGGTCAGGGTGGGTGGGCAGGTGAGGCCCCAGCCAGCAGGGGTGGGGGCGCTGGACACAGCTGGGCGTGTCCTGGGTCTGTAATAACACAGTGGGCCTCTCCCTCCTCTGGCCAGTGCCGGTGTCCAAGCCTCAAGTGCGACTGAGTAACCCATCCCCGGTGGAGGGAGCCTCCGTGGTGGCCACGTGTGCAGTGTGGGAGGGCACAGAGCCTGTGACCTTTGCCTGGCAGCATCAGGCATCCCGAGGCCTTGGAGAGGCCCTGGTGGGGGTCACTGAGCCACTATTGCAGCTGGACCCTGTCAACCGGACACACCTAGGCTGGTACGTGTGCAGCGCCAGCAACTCCGTGAACAGGCTGAGCAGTGACGGGGCCTTCCTGGACGTCATTTGTGAGTCAGACTGTGGTGGGGTGGGGGAGCTGTCAGGGCTGACACCCATCTCCCCATCCACACTCGGCCTTCCACACCTCAGAACTCCCCAGATCCCTCCACTGCGGGAGTGCCCCATCCCTCTAAAATCTCCAGCAGGCAAGAGTCACGGGGTGCTGTGCCCCTGGTGCCCAGTGCAGCTCTAGTTCCAGGCTGTTAGCCTTTTTAAGGTCATGGACACCCTTTTCCAGGAAAACGTGCATACATTCATGCTTACAATTTCACTCACGATTTCACTGGTGGCCTGGAGAGTCTGCCTTTAGGTTGAGCCTGGAGGGCTCTCAGAAACCCATGGAACCCCGAGGAGATGGGGGTGGGGCCACAGTGGGAGGAGAGGGCAGTAAGCCTGAAGTTAGAAATCAGGAGCCCCGGGTGAAAGACGAAGGCCAGGGTGGCCTGGAGCTCGCTGTCCCACATGGCAGCCACGCATGTGTACCTTCGGTCACTCGAGATGGAGCCAATCCAAACTGAGCTGTGCTGTAGGCATGGAAGGCACACTTGATTTTGAAGATTTAGTCCAAAAGAAAGAATGTAAACTATCCGTAACTTTTATATTGATTATATATTGAAATAACATTCTGGATATATATGCTTAAATCAAATATATTCTTAAAGTAAAACACCTATTGGTGGTTTTTGTTTTTGTTTTTTGCTTGATTGGGTTTGGTCATTTTTACTTAAGATTTGGCTACTAGAAAATGTTATAAAAAAAATCTGTGGCTGGCATCCGCCCATTGGACAGTGCTGGTCTTAGATGTTTTAAGGAGCAAGGACGAATGGTGTCCAATTTATCGGTCTTCACGGTGGCGGTTTGTGGAAACTGTGAACTGAGGACTGTTGAGGAGGCAGGTGAGCAGGAGAGTTCTTGGGAAAGAGGCAGGAGCACACTGGAAGGAGGCAGGTGAGCAGGAGAGTTCTTGGGAAAGAGGCAGGAGCAGATTGGAAGGAGGCAGGTGAGCAGGAGAGTTCTTGGGAAAGAGGCAGGAGCAGACTGGAAGCAGGCAAAGAATTCAGAACTCTTGGAGTCAGGGAGAGCTTCGAAGATGGTGACCCTGAGCTTGGAACGCAGGAGAGAGGGGAAGATGGAGTCCAAGGAAGTGAAAGGAGGCGGCTGCTGGGATAGGGCTCAGGACATCACCCACTGGAGTATCTTACTTCTGCAGTCTACAGTGGCCGACTGTCTGCTTCCAAGAGCCCCTCAGTCTCAGGCACATGGGGAGCTCGGGTCCCCTACTTCTCTTCTGCCCCACCTTGGCCCAACCCAGGAGTCCCTCGAGGAAGCGCGCCCACAGCCCAGGGCGCTCACCTCCACACATAAGCCCTGAGCATCCTGGAATGTGCCCATGGCCCCTGGACTCTGAGCTCCAAGAGGGCCTAGCCTTGGGGCGGACATGGGCTAATGCATACTACATGCCCCTAAGATGGATGCATACATTCAGAGATGAGCATGTGCGGGGATGAAGGAACGAAGCTGGGGAGGTGTAACTGGCCTTCCTTGCTCTCCAGATGGTCCTGACAAGCCTGTGATCACCGTGGAGCCGCTGGGACTCACTGAGGAGGGCTTCTGGGCCAGTGAGAGGGAAGAGGTGACCCTGAGCTGTCTGGCTGCCTCCAACCCACCTAGTCACTATGTGTGGCTCCGTGACCACACGCAAGTCCACACGGGGCCTACCTATGTCATCGCCAGAGCTGGCCGTGTCCACACAGGCCTGTACACCTGCCTGGCCCGCAACAGCTACCTGGACGCCCGCACCCAGACTACTGTCCAGCTCACCATCTACTGTGAGTGTGGGGGTCGGGTGACGCCCAGACCTGGCCTGGGGACAGCTCACGCCGGAGCCTTTGTGGGGCTGTCCTCGGGCAGACCCAGCGGCCCCGTGGAGAGGCGCGTGCCGAAGTTGCTCTTGTTGGAGGGATGTCTCCAACCAAGTGGAGTTGGAGGGCGGGGAAAGAGGATAAGAAAACTGTGGGAAGGGGAAGGGACGGGGGGAAGCTACCGACACTACATAGCACCCCGCTACTAAGTGATTATTCCCATGGCCCTGCGGACTGAACTGAGGCACAGAGAAGGGCAATGGCAGTGAGGCAAGGTGTGCTGGCTCCTGGGTGCCCAGGGACAAAGATGAGAATGGGAGATGGGGCCTTCCACGGGGCCTCTGGGATTCCTTGGGGACTCCAAACTCCTGTACACTCGGTAACCTCCTGCCCCGACCTGAGAGCTCAGCCTGTTGCTTACCAGCCCCTCAGAGAGGCTCAATCTTTCCCCTAACCGACTTCTCCCTACTCCCCTACCCATTGACACCCCTGGCCTTCAGACTCGCCTGCCTGGGCCTGGGGGCTGCAGGGCACTGGCAGTGGAGCCTGCTCCAGCCTCACCCACTTCCCCATCCAGATCCCCCTGAGGGACAGCCCTCCTGTGCAGTGCATCCCAGCCCTGAGGCTGTGACTCTGCTCTGCGCCTGGCCTGGGGGGCTTCCGCCTGCCCAGCTGCAGTGGGATGGGCCCCAGGGACCTGGCCCTACTGCCCCCAGCAACGCCACCTGGAGTCATGCAGCCGCCCAGCTCCCCAGTGGCAGCGTCTTCACTTGCACTGGCCAGCACCCAGCCCTGGCACCACCTGCCCTCTGCACGGTCATGCTCTGTGAGTGGACACAGGAAACCCCAGGGCTCTGACATTCCAGGCAGAGTGGGGGTAGAGGTCAGGGGAGAGCCGGGGGGCCTGGGATCTGGGTGGCGCTCCAGACCGCAGGCTCCAAAACACGCCATGTAACAAGGAGGTGGGCGGCACTCAGCTCTCAGTCCCCATCTCCCATCTTTCCCATCCACACTGTGCTCTGTTCCCCTCACTTTGGGCTTGGAGCCCTGTCACCTCCCCACTGTCCCTGCCTGCAGGATCAGCAGGCTGTCACTGCCCTCACACTGCACTTCTACCGCTCTGACGCACGTTGGGCTTGAAATTTGCCTTCAGCATTCTCTCTGCCAAGTGTGCAGAGAGAAACTCCCAGCCATCAGCCAGGACAGAGTTCAGATGTCATCCTGTCCTCTTTCCGGAAGCCCCAGGGAGTTTGTCTGTCTTTCTGTCTATATTCTAGCACACATCAAATCATAATAATTGTTTAATGTCTGTTCCCACCATTTCCCTGGCACATGATCAATAAATGATGAGTGTGTGAATGAGTGGGTGACAAAGTAATGAAGGAAGGAGGGAGTGAAGGAACAAATGAAGGAAGGGGGATAGGGTGGAACTGCCAAGCCCTTCCTCCTTCCACAGGGCCATACTGAGCCATCATTCCTTCCAGGGGAGCCTCTCGGGAGGCCTACCTGCTGGAGCACAGCCACAATGGGGCACCAGTTCGTCATGCTGAGCTGTGAGTGGCCTGGCGGCGAGCCCCCCGCCACGCTGAGCTGGCTTGATGAACAGCAGCAGCCCCTGGGCGGTAGCAGCTCCTCGGTGGCCGTTCACCTCCTGCAAGCCCAAGAAGATCTGGCTGGCAGAGAGTTCACCTGCCAAGGCACTCACCTGCTCAGGACCCCTGACCCCCACTGCCACCTCCAGCTGGGTGAGTAGGGGCTAGCGAGTTTGTTCTGGGGCTGGGACAGGAGGAGGAACCCTTTGGAATCAGGACAAAGAGATCTTAGGGGGTGGCTGTGCTGGCATGGAAAGTGAGTCAGTGCGGACAGGGAAGCTAGGAGGTAGGTAGGAGCTGAGCTCCCAGGGACTCAAATTTTCTTTGACCCATAAAATGAGGGGGTTAGGCTAGGTCAGAGTTGTGTAATAAAAATATAATGTGAGCCATATATGTGATTTAAAATATTCTAGCAGCCACATTTAAAAAGAAGAAGAAACAAGTGAAACACTTCAGTTAACTCAATATATCCAGTATGTTATCATTTCAATATGTAATAATAAAAATTATTAATGAGATATTTTACATTCTTTTTTTATCTTGTCTTTAAAATCTGGTATATATACAATTACTGCACATCTCAATCTGGACTGGCCACATTTCAAGTTCCCATATTGACGTGGCTGGTCACTACAATATTGGATAGCACTGATCTAGAGGAAGTGGAAATGCCAGTTGCATAATCTTCATTTACATGGATTTGCATAAGAGAGGTGCCTGATTATATTGTTGACTTACATTAATGTTTCAGAAGTCAGTTCCCCACCTCTCTTACTCTGTTTGGTTTTGGTCTGCTTCCTCTTTGTCTTCATCTGGCCCTGCCAGTCTGTTTACTGCAACCAGGAAAAAAAGAATTAAATATCAAAGTAAAAAAAATGTGAGAAAAGCAAACAGAGAAGCTGTCACATACAACAGTTCTCACAGAATGGTTTACCTCTTGGTCCCCAAAGGCTTGGTAACTAGCATGTTCTCAGGGCTCTAAGGAGGCCTCAACCCCAAATATTTCCTTCCCTATTACTCAGTCTCAGGACCGGAAATTCCATCGTAGGAGATTCATTGACACCTGAGAGACTGGGTCTTTAATAAGTCAGTCCATAAAATCTGAGCACCTGCTATGGTCCCAGCACTATGCCTGGAGCCAGCCGGGAGGTGGGGGGCCACTAGTGGGAGGGAGGCCAGGTGCTGGAAGGGGCCGTTCAAGCAGAGACTAGTAAGGCAGGGCCCTGCCTGCAGGAGCCGAGGCTAGGGTGGGGCAGGGAAGGAGCAGGGAGGAACGCTGCTGATTTTATCATATATCAGCAAGCCCTGGAGCACACTGTGACAGGAACTTGGCACAGGATGGGAACCTGAAGAGAAGGCAGACTGGCCCCAGACAAGCCTCATTGTCAACTCCGCAGCACTCCCGCTCCATCTCCTCTCCATGTCTTCCAATGCTGGCCAGCACCTTGTCCCCAAGCCCTCCCACTAGCCAGCCTCATCCTCTGTCCCCGCAGAAGCCCCACAGCTGGACGTGGCTGAGCCCCGCGTGTCAGTGTTGGAGGGGGGAGAGGCCTGGCTGGAGTGCTCTCTCCGCGGGGGCACTCCACCCGCCCAGCTCCTCTGGCTGGGGCCTCAACAACAAGAAGTGGACCCCGGCACTTCAGGATTCATGCTGCACCCTGAGGGTGCCCAGCTGCGCCTGCGCATCTACAATGCTGACCCGGCACACCACAGGGGCACCTACCAATGCGTGGCCCGCAACGCCGTGGGCAACAGCAGTCAGAGCGTGCTGCTGGAGGTCCTGAGTGAGTGAGGGGTCGAGTGCGTGTGTGTGGTGAGGTGGGGGCTGGGAGACCAACAGCCACAGAGTGCTTGAAGTGGAGAAAGCACAGGGATTCCCTGCTCCAAAATGCGGACGCTTGAGCCTCCTCGGGCATAGGCAGGACTCAAGAGCTAGATGGGCAACACGTGCGTGAATCTGGCGCTGTCATGGCAAACAGAACGCCATGCAGGCAGGATCGCCTCCCTTTCATTTTATAGATGGAAAAAACTGATGGGACAAGACAGGGCTTCTCAGGCCCACAGACTCCAATCCTGTGCCTTTTCCACACTGCCAGGCTGTCTCTTGACAGGAGCAAATCTGGGGGCACAAGCTCACACGGTTGTAGGTATACATGTGCCTTGTTTTGTCCCCACCCTCACCCAGGATATCCAGCTCCTCCCAATGTCACCATCAGCCGCCTGACCTACGGGAGGCACCGGAGAGAGGTGCAGCTTCAATGGGCCATCTCAGGATCCGGGAACCTGACCGGCTTCCTGGTGCAGCGGAAGGCCAGTGCCCTGGGCCCAGGAGCTGGGGCGTGGGAGACGGCAGCTAGTGACATCGAGCCGGAGAGTCGAGGCCGGCGGCTGGGAGGCTTGGACCCCGGGGTCCTTTATGCCTTCCGCATCCTGGCTCTGAATCACCACACTGCAGGACATCCCTCAGAGGTGAAGACACCAGGTGCCAGCTAATGCCAGGGAGGGACCCACCTTTTCTCCAAAGCACTGGCCCCTGGTTCATCTTCCTCTTCACAGGGCGTCCCCTCCTCTGTTCCTTTGCTCGCTTCCTACTGAATTCTCCCGTCCCTAGCCCGTCCTCGTCTCCACCCTCCCCTCAGATAATCTCCACGGCTCTTTCCTGTCCCTCCCTGGGGGGCTCAGGAGGCTCCAGGCTGAGGGTTAGGAACCCTAATTCATATGATCAGAATAGAGAGGAAGGAAAAGGTGCGGGTGACTAAGAACAGGAGCCCACTCTGTGCCTCAGTCTCCCCTCCAGGGCTACAGGCAGGCTCTCAGCTTCCTGCCGCCCCCTGTCCATCCTGGGAACTCCTAATTTTATGGCATACTCCCCTTCAGCCCCAAGCAGCCAAGATAACCAAGCTTTTGTCTTCTGCACCAGAAACAGGGGATTTGGCGGGAGATTCAAACCCCAGAGCACTAGGCAGACAGAGCGCCGCCTTCCTGATCTCCAGGATTCTCTGGGTCCCCATGTCAGCTGCAGGGGGAACTGGATGAGCAGGGAGGGCACCGCTTCTCCAGAACCCTAGTGGTTCCCTACAAGCCACTGTGGCCCAAGTTCTGCAGTGGCTCTAAACCATGTGACCTGTGCTCTCCCCTCCTAGCGGACCCCCCCTTCAGCGCCTATCCAGCGGTGTTGGGTGCAGCAGGCACAGGAATGGCGGTAGCAATGGTGGCCTGTCTGCTGGTGTTCCAGTATGCTGCCCGGCACCCGGAGACTTTCCCCCGTGAGTGGGAATCGGAAGGGAAGGGCTGCTTGACCCCACAGGGTGGCCAGGCCCTGACCTACCCACAGGAGAGATGCAGCAGTCCCGGGGGAGAAGAATCTAGGCTCTTCCTTAATTCTGACCCTCTCCCCAGTGCTAGATGTTGCCATTCGAGGCTCCAACCCCCAACCTAGGCACCTGGGGCCATCCCCTTCTGGGTTCCTGAGGCCCCAGTACAGAGCCCATTGGGAAAGAGAGGGCCGTCCTCCTGGGATCTCTGCTGGGCTGGCCAAGTAATACTCCTTTTCTTTTCCTTCTTACAGGCCTTGGTCAATTGCTTGTTCCCATGTGAGTGTGGAACCCCAGTCATCCTGGGGGCCAGGGCTTTCCTCCAGTTGGAAAGGAGAGCGAGGGAAGTGAGTTGCCACTAACTTTACTCTCCCACTTCACTCTCAGGGAGCAAAGGCACCAACAGAGGGGTTCCAGAGAAGATGCTGAGGCACAGGCAGGTAAGCACTTTATCCAGAAGACGACGACTCGTGTGCAAGGAGACCAGTGCGGGGTGCTGAGGCTGATGCTTGGTCCCTCTTGAGCTCTGGGAACATGTGGACACTCTCAAAGCATCTCTCTGTTCTTTGCCCACATACGCCCTTCATAGGCCTTGAAACACCAACCACCACCCCAGGTTTGGATCCTGCACAAGAAACCATGGATGCTCCAGTGAATGTCACCATCACAGTGACTGCAACACCATAAGGCCCGAAGAGGAAGATGCAAATAGGCTTAGGGAAGGCAGGTGGGATTTGGGAAGAGCCCTTCTGTCAGACTTTGGTCATAAAACCAACGTAGCTAAGACACCAACTACCACTTTCACTTAATATCCAGTCTTTACAACTGGTGCAAGGCCCAGCTGCAGTGTCCCTAAGTGACATGGTTACAAGAGAAGCCCTGGCCCACCTTGGGGAAGACAGAGGTGGCAGGACAAGGAAGAGGACCCGCAACTGGGAGAGAGGGATCTCTGGGTGTCTGAGGGCAAGTGAAAGCCATGGTACTGGGAACCATCTGTGGTGCTATAGAAGTATGAGCAAGCTAGCTGCTTCCAGAAAAAAAGTCTGTGGATGGTGCAATTCCTAAATAAATCAGAGCTGATGTTCACGCCAATAGAGGGCTATTTCCACTGCAACTCCCGCAGAAAGAGGCTGATGGCTGGGCCCCAGGTTTGGCTGGTGGGAAGAAATAAGGTGTGTAGGTGTGTGTTCCTTTGCTCAACCGTAGCTTACAAACATCACTGACCCTGCAGTGGTCCCACTCCAGGAGTCCCAGCCCACAAGATACAGAGCAGAGGTACTGCAGATGTAGCTTCCCGCCCCCAGGCTGGGGGAGCTGGCCCACAGAGCACCGGGGCTGTTCCAGAGTCACAATGTCAGCTGCCAGCATGACTCACTAGCTCCAAGTGTGTGTGTCTGTTTGTGTGTGTGTCTGCAATCTGGGTGAAAACACAAATGAATGCTTGTTCAACTGACTAGAAGACTTGGGACTCCAAGCCGCCTCTGCAGGAGACACAGATGAGAAGAAACAGCAAGACAGCCAACGGGTGACCCGCCAGCACAAGGGAAGTGGCGCCTGAAAGGAGACAGAAAATTGAGAAACTTAAGAA
This sequence comes from Nomascus leucogenys, assembly GCF_006542625.1. NCBI lineage: Eukaryota > Metazoa > Chordata > Mammalia > Primates > Hylobatidae > Nomascus > Nomascus leucogenys. The sequence continues at coordinate 9,055,527 of NC_044395.1, read as the reverse complement.
GATTCTGTGGTTCTCACAGAGTTAGACTTTATTAGATAAGGGGTTTCGGCTACCCTCAAAGCTCTCAGGACTGGGGCTAGGGTTTAAGGAAGGCTTATTTAAATATGGGAAATAAAATACAAAAGGGCCACACCCCATGCAAAAGACTTTGTTGGCTTTCTGGGCAGAGAAGCCTAGAGATGTGTATTTGCTTAGGGCAGTAAAACAACACGTTTTCGCAAGGAGGCTAAATTTCTAACCTGGAGTTCATAAACATGTGGCCCTAGGTTAATGGTAAAAATAGACAATGTGTGAGGCGGGACCGCTCCTCCTCATCCTCCCAAGCTCCTCTCCTACCCACCTCCCTTCCTTCCAAAGAAATGCAAAGTTGCCCCGAGGAGGTGGACCTGCCTCCCCATCGCCCCCAGGCTCAGGTATGTTTTCAGCCTCTCCTAAAACACTTGCCCAAGATCCTGCTCCTTCAGGGCCTTGATCTCTGCAGTCAGAACAGAAGGGGTGTGCACAGGGGAGTTTCAGGGGAGGACAGGGGTGGAGGTTCCAAAGAATTTCAGAGGAAGACATTTGCCCACCCCAATCACAAACTATAAGCAGCGTTGTACAAACAGGGAGTATCCCCACCTTCAGGGGCTATGCTATATGAAAGCAGCGTTCTCTTTTAATATAAAATCATACCAACCAAATAAAACCTGCCAAAGCTACATCATTTAAAATATGTACAGTTTCACACATAATATTACAACTTTAAGGAAAATAAAACATACTTTTCAATATGATACAAAGCATGCATCTCAAAGTCATTACTTAAAAAGACAGCAACACAGGTAAAATTCAATGATAAACTTCACTTCTTGGCAGTACCGTAGCTGGAATGAGATCTGTGGCATGATCAGCCCAAGATGGATGCATTGAGTCTTCATAGACTCATTCGACAAAAACAAAACCCAGAAAGAAATGCTTTTGCCAAGAACACTTCAAAAGGTTTAGAACATTGCAATGTAACTTGCACCCTGGCAGCACCTGTCACCAGACCGTCAGTGCAAAACTGAAAGAAAAACATTAAAAGGAGATCGTGGAATGATACAGTGGGAGCGGGCAGTTTAATGCTAAAACAATCACACAGAATTCTAGATGAGAAGGAACATGAAGAGGCTTGACCAATTTCATGATCACTGAGCACAGTAAAGATCAAATTTCCAGGTGGAGGTGGTAGACAGGGGCCGTCAAGGGGAGAAATGTGGACTCCTGGAAGACGAAGTCATAAGCAGAGCTCTGTCCGCGGAGGCCAGAGGGCAGCTTCTCCGGCTGCAGAGTTGGAGCCTCGGAGGAATTCCACGGCAGGGATAGATCACAGCATACGGAACGGGACTGGCTCCATCTAAAGAGTGAACCGCAATGCTTTTGGAAAGCAGTATGGAAAAATGGGAGGAGCCCAGATTATGGCTCCAGATAAACTAGGTTTGGATTCAGGTCCCATGGCTCACTGAGTGACTGGGGGATTTTAATACCAACTTTGTAGATGAGTTGTGAGGGTTAAATGAGTCAACAGTAACAAGCACTGAGCACAGTGCCTGGTACACAGTAGTTATTCAACACGTGTTAGTGCCGTCTCCCACACTGTACCATGTCCTCTCATTTCCTGGCGAAGTGACATTAGGTAGGATTGTTTGGGTGCCTGTGCAGGGCAGAAAAGTTCAGAGCCAACTCACGCTTAGGGAGAAACTCACACTGCCTAAACATAAAGGCAATTCTATATATATATATATATGTGTGTGTGTGTGTGTATATATATATATATTTATATATTTCAATATATAAAGGCATTTTTATAAATAAAATACAATAAAAATAACACTTAAAACAGCGTTACTAATAATATAAATAAAGCAGTCCACAATGAGATTGTCCTAAAGGTAAAGCCAGTTTCTCTTCCTTGTGGACAGATCCCATATTCAAACTCAATCTTTAAAAGCAGTTCATGACCTAAGGCTCATGCTAATACACCTGTTTCCTGAATCAAAATGGCTGTCTACGGACAGTGACTCCCCAGTTTTCTAAAACTCCCTTTGTGACAGCATTGCTGTGACTTGATTGGCTAACACAGGGTATGTTTTCATATTCTGTGCGCTGGGACTTTGTCCTTTGCTAGTCACAGAAATAAGGGACGCAGCTATCCCCCTCCAGAGTTAATTGCATCTAAGCAACATGAAGAATAAATCCAGTACACTATAGGCACGGACATCTGGAATGTAGAACTTGGGGCTACAGCATCCCTAATATCCGACTAGGGAATTACATTCACTACATTCTACTGGAAGTAACTCTTGCATAGTGACCCAGCTTAAACAAGCACATTTTCACTAACAGTTCTATTATAAAATATATAGACATATGTAAGGGAATACTGATGCATTTATACAGAAAGTTGGTTAACATAGTATTATATTCTATTCCACTGTGATTTCTGGGAAACTAACATTTCTTCACTTCTGCTGGAATTGCTTGATTCTATAGAAACAGAGTAATTTTCTGTTTCTTTCCCCAAAGGGATGCATAATGCAAAAAGGAGCAGTGATCCTTGAAAGCTTGACTCAAGCTATGAAACACACTTATATAATTATTGTTTTTTAATGTGAAGAGACTTCCAAAGGCAGCTGCAAATGTCCTTGTCACGCAGAGGCAGCCGTGGTCAGGAGCTCTGCTGACCAACGCTTTAGGTGCCTGTTCACAAGGGTGACATTCTGAAAAAGGTATCAGGAAATTTCAGGAAAAAAAAAACAACAACCCTTTTCTTCCAAAGTAAGTCTTTTTGGACACTCACCCCTGCAGGCCGCTGCCTATGTTGGAGGTGGGGGATGACTAGTTTCAGCGTCATGGCACCATGAGCGTGTCCCTGTGCTAATCCAACAGATTGGAGAGCTCCTGCCAACCGGGCTCCCTGCAGCCCTCCCCTTTCTTTCTTCTGAAAATGCATATCTTTCTCTTCAAGCCACGATTTAATGTCTTATTTTGTTCCTACTCCGAGAAACAGTCAAAAAGAGCCCCACAGTGGCCATTTTATAATTCAATGTAATTGTAAAGCAGTGGGACATTAGGCATTATTTGTCTCTCCGGCCTTGGTTCCTTTTCTGCATACTGCCGTAATTCATCAAGACCTTACACTCCACCACGTCCATAACACTATGACTAGTGCCTAGCAAACTGAACATCACTTGTGCCCACGTGCAGAAAGTCAACAGGTCGCATTACCACTTTTGTGGAAGGCACTCTTGTAAAATCCATCAGCCAGGTCTGCTATTATAAACATGGGTCACAACTGCAGTTGATTTCAAAGTGTTCTCAGGAAGTCTGATAATACAGGCCGGGTGTGGTGGCTCACGCCTGTAATCCTAGCACTTTGGGAGGCAGAGGCGGGTGGACCACTTGAGGTCAGGAGTTCAAAACCAGCCTGAAACCTTGTCTCTAATAAAAATACAAGACAATTAGCTGGACATGGTGGCAGGTGCCTGTAATCCCAGCTACTCGGGAGGCTGAGGCGGGAGAATTGCTTGAACCCGGGAGGCGGTTGTTGCAGTGAGCCGAGATCGAGCCATTGCACTCCAGCCTGGATGACAGCAAGACTCCATCTCAAAAAAAAAAAAAAGTCTGAGAATACACTATTGAAAGACCATTTTCCACCTGAAAACCCAGCTGGTGGCAACCTTCAATTGGCCCCTGCATTCCCTCCTAGCCGAAGCAGCCAAGAGATGGGATCCTTTGCATGGGGAGCTCTTGCTGTCACTATAGCTGTTAGAAAACATGGAAGGACCCCTCTGCCCTCCAGGTGACGGAATACCATGCAAAACAAGGTTGTTTCCTACCGAGGGGGAGGAAGGAATGGGGAAGAAAACATTTAAGGCATAAATAATATAAAAGGGCACACGTTTTAAGATACATTCATATGACATTACTACTACAAAAAAATAAATAATGATTTTCTCTGATTTGAATTAAGGTCCTTCACACAGTTCGCTCCCAGGCCTGTTTTGTGCAGTTACTGGCTTGAAGTTGGAACATGACTGCTTGTTTGCACGTCCTCAGGTTTCCTGGGGCTGCTGAAGGACCTCTGTCGGGCTGTCTAAAGGAATGCCAGGCGGAGACCACGTTGTCTTTTCAGCACAGCCCTCTGGGACAGGTGGCAAAATAAGAGCATTCCAACTTACAATGTTGTTCTCTGTTTCTGAATGGGCACAGCTGTCTCCTGAAACACAGAAAGGTTTGGGAGCATTATCAAATGATAAAGGCTGATTTTTACAAAGCAGTCTAAAAACTTCTTCACACTTGGAGCCAAGAAGAAAGAAAAACGAGCATAAATAGAACCTGGTTTGTGTTTGGTTTGAATTTGAGGGAGACAGAAGGTTTAAAAGGTTTAAAATAAAGTTGAGCTCTCATGAGAAGCTATACAATTCACCTGAGGAGTAAAGCAACCCCTTAAAAGCCCTAAAATAACCACCTGAAAGGTTACAACTCCAGAACCAACTCAAATCAAAAAGGGGCTCATGTTCACAAAATGCGTTCTTCCAGCAAGTCTTCTGTTACCCTACGAATGAAATCAAAGCCTATTTCCAAATAGATTTTCCAAAGTGTGATGGGACTGACAGCCTGAGATGAAGGACATGAGTAATAACAGAATTTCAAACAATCCTTTATCTTGAGTCCTATCTTTTCTTGAAGGACCCAGCACCCCGCCCACTCTCCCAAGAAATATGTAAACTAATCATAGAGGGGAAACTCTGAAAGCATCACCTTCCTATACACAGCTCTTAGCTAACTGAAGATGATCTGGAATCCTAAGGTTGATCATGCCTTCCTGACCTCTGCTGAACTCTGCTGGATCTTCTGCGCCATCAGAGCTGACGTCATTTACAATGTCCTGACAGCAGGTACGCTGAGTAGGGACTGGTTCCGCATTGTCCTTGACGCTCTCCTCCGGCAACTGGCCACAATCAGGGACTGCGGAAGTCAGGCATACAGGCACCTTCATGTGACTGAGGGGCTTCATTTCCAAACCATCCTGAGGATAAGGTGCTACCACAGGGACCACAGGAAGAGGGCTGCTGCTGAAAGTGCTATTGGTTTTGGTGAAACACCTGCAGAGTTTAAATCAAAAGAAACAGAATTGTGACTAGAGGAACCAATAATTAAAATAAGCCTATTCTGAAATATCATTCGGTATTCTGTATTCACAGACTCTTAAGAAAGAGTGATGCTTAAAAACAACTGAATGATTCACTATGATTTGAAGTACTGAGAATTTCAAAATGATAGTGAAAGTGCCATACAACAGGAGAATACACCAAAAGAATACTTAAGAATGCATCCTTATTCAATGTCCCAGCACACAGGCTTCCTTTGTCTTAGTCCACTGTCAGAAGTCATCTACTTCATTATTAACTAGCTCCCAAAAGTAGCACCCAGAAGGAAAAGGCCATTAGCTGCTGGGAAGAATGAGAGAATAAAAGAGGAAGAGGAGGACAGGAAGCTAAGAAATGTATGGACACATGAAAGAAACAACCTTAGGAAAGTTAACCAAAAACACACTGCTTTGAAATCAGATGGTATGTTCCCCCCATTCTTGGAGGAAACGCTATAAGGATTAGACATTCAAAATCCAGGAATTTTTAATTTTTCAACTTTTTTCTTCACAGAATTAACTGCTGGAATTTATTACCACTGAGCATTTCATGTCAATTTTGTTCTACTTTTACTTCCCGCCTTTACCTACAATGTGTGTTTTCTTTAATTTTTTTCTTTCTGTTCTTCAGACTGGACAATTTCTACTGATCTATCTTCTTGTCCGTTAACTTCTGGTCTCCAACAGCTGTTAAGCTCATCTAGTAAATTTTCCATTTTAGTTATTAAGCTCTTTAGCTCTGGAATTTCCATTTGGTCTTTTGTACCAGCTCTGTTTATTGGTTGAAATTCCCCGTATGTTCATTTATTATGTGTATACCTTCCTTTAAATCCTTGAACATATTTATAATGGCTGCTTAAAGTCATTATCTGCTAATTGTGACATCTGGGTCGTCTCAGAGTCTGTTTCTATTGACTTTTTTTCCCTTAAGTAATTATCACATTTTCCTGTTTCTTCACGTGTATACTAATTTTTTTTAAAACTAGATTTTCCTTTTAATTTTCTGGTTGCTCTGTTGGCATCAAACTCAGTTCTCTGATAGTTTCTGCTTGCATCCTGGCCCCAAGATTGGAGACTGCTTTCAGACAAAAACCCATAAACTCATGAATCTCACACATTTTATTTCAAGGGTAGACTCTTATTCAGTTTCTGCCTGCTTCTGCTTATTCTCCTATACTTTCAGATTATCCAGATTTTATCATTATTATCTGTTGACGATCAAGCTATTTCACCATTACTGGAAGTTGGAGCCTCAGAGACACTTTTTTTTTTCCCCTAAAATTGGGAGTAAGAAAAGTCTGGAGATGACATTGCACTGGGCTTTGATTTGGACATGTTAGGTAGGAAACACATAGGACTGACCAGTAGTACCCTGGAGCTAGATAATGTTAGGCAATGAAGATAAGAATTATTTGGATTTGCATCCTTTAAACATGGGCTGATATGTTTCTGGGGCAAAGAAAAATCAGTAAAAGTCTAATCAACTGTTGCTAGCAGTTATACTCATTCAAGTTATTGGAAATACCAAATCTTAAGCATGAAGACAGATATGAACCTGAAAGAGAATAAGATAATCTGGCAGCAAACCAAATCTTTAATTTAAATAACTCCAACTTTAATTTCAAATACAGAAATATACTCACTATATAGATAATTAAATTCAGAGACCAGTCACCTGGTAAGTAAAGTGTGACAAGTATTCATCTGTGCAGAATAATTTGAGTATGGTATTTTCTAATATGACTCTAATTTCAATGTTTAATTCTATAGCAAAAAAATGCCTGATTTAGATATAACCTATGTGTTTCCACGCATGTCTTCAGTGAATAAATAGTGAAGAAAGCTCTGGTGCAGAAGGATGTTAACTGGAGCCACAATCAGAGCACTGGTCTAGACGTGTCATGACTGCAGAAGAGTACGGCATTCCTGACTTACTCTCTTGTCTATTTTATTCAACCCTAAACTTATAAAAAAATTTTCTGGATGCTGGCAAAGGTGAGCACTAATCTGAAACCCACTTAAAAATGTCCATGTGATCAGTGTCTTCCTTTCCTGCATTTTGTTCTTAGTCTCCCAATACTCAAGGAACCCCCAAGTCCCCCTGAATGTATTCAATGCATGGAATCTACAGACTCTAAACAGGGTGAAATGTGGGGCAAGGTTGGGGGGAGAAAAGCCTTCGTGAATTCAAACTACTACTACTGAGAATTTAATGATTATCCATCTATATAACTAACCTTATCTGAAAGAACCCTTTATTGAGAAAGCATTTGCTAAATACCTTCCTTAGGTCAGACATCGTGGTAGGCACTGAAAGAGTGAAGAGTGAAGCAGGAAGAGAGCAGAGAGGGCTTTTACAAAGACTGCAACTCAGGAGCAAACCACGTCAATCCCGGAATGACTTAAAGTGATCTGGCCTTTGTCCAACTGCCTGCCAAAGGCAGAAGTAAATCCTTTCCAGAGGGGAAAACATCTTCCAGAAATTCTGCAAGTTTGTGTATCTGATGTCTAAAATTCAAAGGTAAGTAAAGCAGAGTTCCAGCTCCCAGTCTAGCAAAGGAGATAGACCAAAAAAAAAAGGTTACAATATAATCAATATAATGTAGTGTTATCTAAGAAAAGATAAAAGACACTGGGAGCAATTAACTTTGAGATAAATCATAGATGTGTGGCTGACAAGAATAGGACACTTCGCACGTTCTAACCAGAGGCCAGTCCCAGTGTATTCTTCCATATTGCATCAGACTCAATCATCTCACAATCAGGAAAATTACATTAGATAACAATTATGGAATTAGAGAGGAAGAAGGACTCTAATATCAAAAGATCAGAAATATCTTTCGTCGGGGCAACCTATATGGCTGCCACGTTTTGTTGAAAATAATTCTTTTTTTTTTTTTTTTTTTTTTTTTGAGAAGGAGTCTCGCTCCGTTGCCCAGGCTGGAGTGCAATGGAGTGATCTCGGTTCACTGAAACCTCTGCCTCTCAGGTTCAAGCAATTCTCCTGCCTCAGCCTCCCAAGTAACTGGGATTATAGGTGCATGCCACCACGCCCAGCTAATTTTTTGTATTTTAGTAGAGATAGGGTTTCACCGTGTTGCCCAGGCTGGTCTCAAACTCCTGAGTTCAGGCAATCCACCCGTCTCTGCCTCCCAAAGTGCTAGGATTACAGGCGTGAGCCATCACGCCTGGCCAAAAATAATTCTTAAAAATTAAATTCCTGGCTGGGCGCGGTGGCTCACGCTTGTAATCCCAGCACTTTGGGAGGCCGAGGTGGGCAGATCACGAGGTCAGGAGATCGAGACCACAGTGAAACTCCGTCTCTACTAAAAAATACAAAAAATTAGCCGGGCGTGGTGGCGGGCGCCTGTACTCCCAGCTACTCGGAGAGGCTGAGGCAGGAGAATGGCGTGAACCCGGGAGGCGGAGCTTGCAGTGAGCCGAGATTGCGCCACTGCACTCCAGCCTGGGCGACAGAGTGAGACTCCGTCTCAAAAAAAAAAAAAAAAAAAAAAAAAAATTAAATTCCTGACTTCTGGCTATGGCTGATTAGCTTTTATCAGAACAACTCTGATTGTTCCTGCTACCAACAACTAGAAAAAAAATGGAGGAATTTTGTCTTAAATCTGTTAAAGGAATGTGAGGGCTACCAAAGCACTCGAGGGGCTGAGATTCTGCAGGAAAGGTACAAGTGGCCCTGAGCATCAGCACCACTTTTCTTCTGGAGGCATCTGCCCGATTCAGTGCAGGATGAAACAAAGAGGTGTCAAGAAGAAAGAGACAGATAAGAAGCTGAGCAGAGCTTTTGGCTGTTTCATGGCGCTGGGAGGACAAAAATTGGAGTTCAGAGTCTGCCAAGGAGAAAAGGCCCAGTAAACACCCCAGGCTTTTAAGTGGGACCCTTGAAGGGCTACACCCTAAAAATAAGAGTGAAGCAGGAAGAGAACAGAGAGGGCTTTTACAAAGACTGCAACTCAGGACCAAATCATGTCAATCCCAGAATGACTTAAAGTGATCTGGCCTTTGTCCAACTGCCTGCCAAAGGCAGAAGTAAATCCTTTCTAGAGGGGAAAACATCTTCCAGAAACTCTGCAAGTTTGTCTATCTGATGTGTAAAATTCAATAAAAAGCCTGGTTGCAGTGGCTCACGCCTGTAATCCCGGCACTTTGGGAGGCCGAGGCGGGTGGATCACCTGAGATCAGGAGTTCGAGACAAGCCTGATCAACATGGAGAAACCCCGTCTCTACTAAAAAATACAAAAAATTAGCCAGGCGTGGTGGCACATGCCTTTCCCAGCTACTCAGGAGGCTGAGGCAGGAGAATCGCTTGAACCTGAGACGCAGAGGTTGTGGTGAGCCGAGATCACGCCATTGCACATCAGCCTGGGCAAGAAGCGTGAAACTCCGTCTCAAAAAAAATAAAATAAAATTCAATAAAAAGTACTGGGCACATCAGGAGACAAGAACAAGAGAAAAACAAGTGATGCAGATAGTGAGTGAGCAAAGACTTTAAAAACTGGATGAATACATTCAATAAAGTAGATGACAAGAATTTTAACAGAGAACTAGAATCTAATAATAATCACTTGGAAATTCTGAAATTAACAGTAAAGTAACTGAACTTTAAGAACTCAACACATGGGGATAAGAGCATGCTGGGCACAGGCGAAGAGGATTGTTGACCACGAAGCATAATCGGTTCCCACGACAAGGGATGGAAAATATGAAAGCAGCTGAAGGAACATAGGAGGCACCGTATGGCGAAAAACTGTGTTTAACTGGAGCCTCTCTGCAGGGGGAAAAGAGAGAATGGAACAGAAGCCGCATTGGAGACATAGAAGCTAAGAGTTTTCTAAACCTGATGAAAGCTCAAGCTGCAGATCCAAGAAGCTCTGTGGACCCCAGGCAGAATAAATACAAAGAAAATTACACCGATCAATGCCAATAATTAAATGGGTAGAAGCAAAATACAAAGACAAAAATCAAAAAAAGCAGCCAGAAGAAAAAGTATTACCTTGAAAGGGAACAACAATAGCTGTACTGATGATTTTTCAACAGAAATGATGGAAGCAATAAAGTAACAGAATAATGTCTTTAAAGTACAGAAAGACAGTAACTGCCAATCTAGAAGTCAATTAGCAGTTAAAAAAATAAAGAAAAAAATCCTTCAAAAAGGAAGACAAATTAAAGATATTCTTAGATAAAAAAGCTGGGAAAATCTGTCACCTTCAGTCTTGTACTATAAGAAATATTAAGGGAAGTTCTTCAAGTTCAAGGAAAATGACTAGCAACAGATTTTTTAAAAAAAGGAAATACAGAAAGGAATGAGTAGCAACAAAAAAGGAATGTGGGGAATTCTGAATAAATATGGATTGCAAAAGCAGTAAATTTATATCTTAGAGGATTTTAAATATTTTTAGAATACAAACATATGACAAAAATAACACAAAACACTGGAGAGGGAAATGGAGTTAAAATGTTCTAAAGTATTTGTATTGTCTGGAAAGTGGGAAAAGTCCTAATTCACATTAAACTCTAACTAATGTCATAATGGCTAGCACCAAGCACATGGAAAATGACACACAATAGGACCTCAAAAATGTTTTTTAAAAATGACAAACATTAGAACACCAGACTTTTTCCTTTTTTAATGATCAGGGAGCAACAATTAAACTAATAGTCAAAGTACCTTATAGCAGCCCATGCCCAATAGTAAGATGAGACACGTATAGTAAAGCGAGAATGAACAGATACACCTTGAGCTTTCTGTATCATGATAGTAGTTATTTCTGTCCTAGTTCAATATTGATTCTGTGATCTGTAAGGTCCTTCTATTATCTGTCTGCTTCAAAGTTGTCTGACTTACACTTCAATCTCCTGGAGCAAAGGCAATGACAGTTCTCAGTGTCGGATACCTTAGGACACACAGCACAGTCAGGTACTTAATGAAATCCCTCAACAGTGATGGCCTAAAATACACTAAGTGATCTTCTGCCTTGATGTCGCATTGCTCTGCAAGAATCTGGAGGTAATAAAAAGCTACTAGAAACTTGTATTTTCTTTATGGGTCTCACTCTGTTGCCCAGGCTGGGTATGATCATGGCTCACTGCACCCTTGACCTCCCTGGCTCATGTGATCCTCCCACCTCAGCCTCCAGAGTAGCTGAGGCTATGAGAATAGGGCACTTCCCACATTCTAGGTAGAGACCAGTCCCAGTATATTCTTCCATATTGCATCAGACTCAATCAGACTACAGGCACGTGCTACCATTCCTGAAAAATTTTTAAATTTTTTTTGTAGAGAAGGGGTCTCATTATGTTGCCCAGGCTGGTCTTGAACTCTTAGGCTCAGGCAATCCTCTTACCTCAGCCTCCTAAAGTGCTAGAATTACAGGTGTGGGCCACCACGCCTGGCTAAAACCTATATTTTAAAGATGAAGAAGTATCAGATCAGAAAGAAAAGTTTTCATTTAAAAGAAGTAAAATTAAGATGTAGGAAAAAAAACACACATACACGTATTTGCCAGAATTTGAAAACCTAGGACAGCTCCCTACAAAATATTAGAAATTAATAACTTGTTTACATAGAATGAACTTGAATGAACTCATAATGTTGATATAACAAAACAATGATGACTTGCCAGACAATGAGATGCCCTTAAAGCCTTCTGCTTCCTTCTGTTTAATTTCTTTTTTTCTGCTCTTGTCTTTAATTTAAAGCCAAGTTACAGAATGAGATTTTTGAATGAAGTCTAAAGGCAGACCAATAGTTTGTAAAGTACTTCTGTCAGAGTGACAGTGAAGTTTTACGCATGGGGCAGGACTGGAGGAGCGGGTGAGACAGAGACGTAAGGGCCAACCGCAAGTGTGGTCATCAGCGTGTCGACACAGGTTTTATGTGCTGGGAGCTAACCGGCGTATGAAATACACACACTTCTTAAAGAAATTACAGATATTTAGCAAGAGAGAAGTACAATTTCCTATTACCTACTCTTTAGCATCTGTTTTTCAGATAAGTAAAACAGGAAATCATAGCAGTGTTTACTTTATTCTGAACTATGACCCTCAATCACTAGAGTGGTGTTGACAGTAACATACTTGGGAGTTAGATCTGTAAAGCAACTGTAACCTGAATTTCAGCATAAACCACATTGATTTAAAATTTTCTAGTACACTGAATCTTAACTCATAATCATCAGTAATTAACCAATTAGCTAACCAAATGTAAATGATTCAGTTATATTACTTTTAGTTCAATTCCAGATGTCTACATGTGTCAGCATAAAAATGGCTTTAACTTAGGGGTTACATGTTGAGATACAGGCATGAAGAACATCATCTACTAAAAAGGAATATAGTCTGCTCTGAATATAACCAGATATGATATATGAAAACTATTATTATTATTATTATTGAGATGAAGTTTTACTTTCATTGCCCAGGCTGGAGTGCAATGGCGTGATCTCGGCTCACTGCAACCTCCGCCTCCTGGGTTCAAGCGATTCTCCTGCCTCAGCCTCCTGAGTAGCTGGGATTACAGGCATGCGCCACCATGTCCAGCTAATTTTGTATTTTTAGTAGAGACAGGGTTTCTCCATGTTGGTCAGGCTGGTCTTGAACTCCCGACCTCAGGTGATCCGCCCACCTTAATCTCTCAAAGTGCTGGGATTACAGGCGTGAGCCACCACGCCTGGCCCGTGAAAACAAATATTTTACTAATAATGCTTTAGTTAAAATTTCCAAAGCAATTAGATGATCACAAAAATCATATCTGTACATATGTAAACTTAAGAGACAAATCTAAGGTAGTAAATAAGAAAACAGGACAACTGTCTGCAAACATATGACATTCAATAAAATGCTCTCACGATGCACATTTTACAGTTTATATAATGCAAATAGTTTGTAACTTCACTATCTTAGGCTTCTCAAATGGTCTTTCAAATGCAGTTATTACTGGCTTAATGTGGAATAAAAGTTTTTACTGAGTTTTCTCTAGCTCAGTGAAACTACTTTGTTTAATCTTAAGTTTAAAAACATTGAGTAAATGTAGCTCTATGCATCTTGCTACATACAAAAATCTAAGCTGTTTTGTAAAACCTCAGGTGGTCTGGGACCTGTTAGTTTACTAAGATACCTTTTAGTAACCCAGGAAAGGCCTGTCTGACCAATCTGAAAGATAGGAAAATGACTCTATTGTGGTATCACAAAAAATAATAAAATATTCTTTAAGCAACACTCTGAATAACACAGACTAGGAAACAGAAGATTGGAAGAGTAGTGTAGGATTGTGCTTGGAAGAATATTCTTGAAAACTATACAACACCTCTGAAATATTTTCTAGAATCTATTTGAAATATTCCACTTCTGATTACACAGTTGAATATTTGTTAAGCATGATTATGTACAGAATTACTCTGATTAGGTGATTACATAATGTTTGCATTAAGTTTCCTCTTTTGATTATGCCTAGAGGGAAAGAACTATCCGTGAATTTCTTGGATGTGTGATGCTTATTCTCATGCATATATTCTTGAGACTTCTAAAATAGTTACGTCTTGGTGGTAGTTTATGTTTTTTTTTGAGACAGAGTCTTGCTCTGTCGCCAGGCTGGAGTGCAGTGGCACGATCTCGGCTCACCGCAACCTCTGCCTCCCGGATTCAAGCAATTCTCCTGCCTCAGCCTCCAGAGTAGCTGAGATTACAGGCGCATACCACCACACCTGGCTGATTTTTGTATTTTTAGTAGAGATGGGGTTTCACCATGTTGGTCAGGCTGGTCTCGAACTTCTGACCTCGCGATCTGCCTGCTTCAGTCTCCCAAAGTGCTGGGATTACAGATGTGTGCCACCGCACCTGGCCGGTAGTTTATGTTAAAATTCCACTCACCTCTGCTGTTTCCACTTGTCACTGTGTCATTTTGCTGACCCAGTTCTTATTTTCGGGAGCTTATCAGTTACTACCTAAAGAACCCTGATGGTACCACTCCAGGGCCACGGCTGTCTTCCCTTCTCGATGTCTGCTCTGTTGGATGCTGCGATGACCGCAGCATTAGAGCGAGAGTTTCCTTTTGGGAATTAATTTATCAGCAGCTGTCACATAAAACATGACAGTAAATGTTGCGTGACAACAAATGACTGAGTGTATTCCTGAACATGGCAAGTTGACAGACACACACGAGCTTATAAAGAAAGACAAAAAGCTGGACTCCCTGACTTCCTGACAACAGGCCCTACGTCTCCATTTTAGAAGTAGAAGACAGACTTGGGGAGATATATAATTTCCCCAAAAGGAAAGTACTGATCAATTTTTAAAATTCAACACAGCACTCTGAATTTCTTAGGGAAATAGGGAGATTACCATAGATGGAAGAGAAGCTGAATGCATGTTTTCTGCTGGAAGAAAAAGCTCAGGTGAACTGGACAACTGTTGTTTTCATACTTAGCAAACCAACTGGTGGATCAAACCTTAGGCCGGAAAGAACTACTATTATAATTAATGTTCTCTGGTGGCTCACGCCTGTAATCCCAGTACTTTGGGAGGCTGAGGCAGGCGGATCACGAGGTCAGGAGATCGAGACCATCCTGGCTAACACGGTGAAACCCCGTCTCTACTAAAAATATAAAAAATTAGCCAGGCGTGGTGGCGGGCGCCTGTAGTCCCAGCTACTAGGGAGGCTGAGGCAGGAGAATGGCGTGAACTCGGGAGGCGGAGCTTGCAGTGAGCCGAGATGGCGCCACTGCACTCCAGCCTGGGCGACAGAGCGAGACTCCATCTCAAAAAATAAATAAAATAATAATAATAATTAATGTTCTCATATTCATCTCTACATGTTGTTGTCATCAGAGGACATCTGACATCCACGGAGGGTTTCAAGTTGGTGAAAGAGCATTCCCAAATCCAACACACAGACTTTTAAGGTTGTCATTGTACAAAACTCTGAAGTCATTTGTAGTATCTTTGTTCTCTAAAGCACTGTTCTCAATAGTTTCACTACTTCTCTTGACTATCAGCCATGTAACTTGTACTTTTTTTCCCAGATGAATTATATAATTTTTCCAAGCTGATTTTTCCTGGGAGACTTCCTGTCCATCTCCAGTCTCTCTAAGACCCTTCAAGTTAATTTCTCATTCCTTCCTGATGGGATCTCTCAGTTTGTTCATCTGTGAATTTCATCAGTGTCCTCTCTACTCTCTCTTACAAATTATCAAGGCTGATGCTAAAAAAGACCAGATTTAATGTCAATCCCTTTCCATTAAACTAGCCAAGCAACTAATAAGCCACATTTGATTACATATCCAGAACTGCATTACTGCCTTTTGAATTCAGGAGAGAAGAAGAGAAGAGAAGGGTAGAAAGCTTTTGATGTTTTTTGATTAAAATCCGTTTAACTCTTGAAATACCCAAATGGCACAAGGATTTCTTGATTAGGTCTCTGGTGTAAGGAACTGGCTCTCTGCAAAGCTGCATTAAATACGCTTCTTTCTAGGTGTTCATAGTGAGCTTTACATATTACTCTTAAAAACTGCAAAGGGGTCAGGTGCAGTAGCTCACGCCTGTAATCTCAGAACACGGGGAGGCCGAGGCGGGCAGATCACATGAGGCCAGGAGTTCCAGACCAGCCTAGCCAACACGGCAAAACTCTGTGTCTACTAAAAATACAAAAAAATTAGCCAGCCACGGTGGCACATGCCTGTACTTCCAGCTACTAGGGAGGCTGAGGCATGAGAATCGCTTGAACCCAGGAAGTGGCGTTGCAGTGAGCCAAGACTACACCACTGCACTCCAGCCTGGGTATTAGAGTGAGACTCTGTCTCAAAAAAACAAAAGAAAACCAAAAGAAACTAAAAAGGATTCAAGGTAATGGAACATAATGAGGCAAGCAGTCATTTACAGCATGTCACAAGAGCCCCAGAATCAAGTAAACTTCCCCACACATCTATATAGTGCACCCACTCCTCACCCGTTCTCAACTTTTCACATCATACTCTCATTTACATAACAGAGGCAACATTTTCCCTCCAGATGGTTATTACTAAAATAGATGGGTGATAAAAGGAGTCAAGGATTGGCAATGTCTTGTTTCTTAAAAGCTCACTCCAAGAAATATGCTTAAGTTTACAACTGAGAAGCCAGAGAAAAAAGAACCTGGAGCGGCAGGGCACAGGGCAGGTAGGAGTCCATATGGGAAAGGCCCCACCCAAGACTTCTCCAGTTCTTAGTATCTGTGGAACAAAGAAGGTGAATTGCAGAGGCACCACCAGATCTCAGAGGACAACTTCCCAGAAGTACACTGTGGAGTAGCAGCTCCTCTTCACCTCCTGCAGTGTTTTCTGCCTCAATGACTGCACCCAGACACCTAGACATCATCTTCAACTGCTTCCTCCACTGGCCTCTTCAACAATTACTTGGTCTTTTTTTTTTTTTAATCCCTCAGGCTCATCTCTTTCTAAATCCTAAATCTCTCAAAATTCTTCACTTTCTCTCCCTACAACTATGCTAGTCTACTGTTTCTCATCTGGACTACTGCAACGGCCGTCTAACTGGTCTCCGGGTATCCTCTCCTGCCCCATCCAATTTAGTCTCCAAACTGCATCCAGAGTGTTCTTTAAAAACCCAAATTCGGCTGGGCGTGGTAGCTCATGCCTGTAATCCCAGCACTTTGGGAGGCCGAGATGGGTGGATCATGAGGTCAGGAGTTCAAGATCAGCCTGACCAACATGGTGAAACTCCGTCTCTACTAAAAATACAAAAAATTAGCCAGGTGTGGTGGGGGACACCTGTAATCCCAGCTACTTGGGAGGCTGAGGCAGAGAATTGCTTGAACCCGGGAGGTGGAGGTTGCAGTGAGCCAAGGTCGTGCCACTGCACTCCAGCCTGGGTGACAGAGTGAGATTCTGTCTCAGAAAAAAAACAAAACAAAACAAACAAAAAAAACCACAACCGAATTCCTGCTTAAAACCATCCACAGACGTGCCATGGCTCTGTGTGATCTGATTTCACTCACCTTTTAATTCTGACTCCTCCACTTACTAGGTTTCTGCTATGTTGGCCTTCTTTAAGTTCTTTGAGGATTCGGGCATTCTGTTTTAGAGATTGTGTATAAATGGTCCCCTTTGTCTGGAAAGCTCTAAACCTATCTCCTTCCCTTAGACCTAATTTTATAAAGCTTCAGAGCTCAGCAAAATGCCACTTGCTCAGAGAGGACTTTCCTCTCTACCACATTCTTTACTTTTCCTTTAAAGCATCCAGATTTAATTACATATTCATTTTTATGATTTATGTCATTTTTTTTTCTTTTGAGACAGAGTTTCGCTCTTGTCGCCCAGCCTGGAGTGCAGTGGCATGATCTTGGCTCACTGCAACCTCCGCCTCCCGGGTTCAAGTGATTCTCCTGCTTCATCCTCCCGTGTAGCTGGGATTACAGACACTTGCCACCATGCCCAGCTAATTTTTGTATTTTTAGTAGAGACGGGGTTTCACCATGTTGGTCAGGCTGGTCTCAAACTCCCGACCTCAGGTGATCCGCCCGCCATAGCCTCCCAAAGTGCTGGGATTAGAGGCGTGAGCCACCGCACCCAGCCGATTTATGTCATTTTCTTAAAAGGTATGTCTCTCCTATTAAACTCTAAGCTCCACGCAGGCAGGAGCAATGCCTGTTATGCTCACTGCCATATCCCCAGTACCTAGTTTGGTGCTTGGCCCACTACAGACCTGCAGCAAACATTTGTAGGTAGGTAGGAAGGAAGGAAGGGAGGGAGGGAATTCTCTTTTTCTTTTTTACTCTCCTTATTTTATCATTCTCCTTTTCCTATCTCTGTTATTCTCTGAAGATGTATCAAGGCAGTAAGAAAAAATAATAAAAGATATGATGCCTTATAAAAAGAATGTCTAATCACTTTAAATACATAAGAAATAAAAGCAAATAAATGCATCAAATAATTAAATATATAAAAATAACCAATCTGCCAAGGATATTGTCTCCTTTGGTGTCATCTGTTTTTAAGTTCTATTACTTGGATAGAACTTAAAATGGTCCTAAATCTGTATCATAGTTCCATTCTACCCCCTGAACCCAAGACCAGCATTTTCATCTTTCTCCTTGACTTAAGGTATCAACTCATACTTCAACTCTAAAACCAAATTCATCACCTTTTCATGACATATCATTTTATTAAGTTTCTTATTACTATGACTACCACCCAGGTCATCCATGCTTGAAACTTCTTACGCATCTGGAATCTTCTGTTTTTCTAGATCCCTATCAGTCAATGGCCAAGTCCTGAAGACTCCACGTCTGCAGTCTCACTCATCCCTTCCTCTTCATCCCCATTCCCTCATGAAGGCTGAGGCCTTTGCTCTACCCATATCTCACTGGTTCCCTCCCTCCCTTCCCTCCTGTGCACCGCCATCTTTCATCCCGCCTGAGCATATCTGAACAGATCATTCCCGTTCTCAACAAGCTTTGCAACAATTATGATGCTGCTACCCCAGTGTTTCTCAACATTTAACGCATATCCCCTTTTGATTAATATAAAAATCGCATACCCTTGTATACATAGACATTACAGACATAGAGATTTTTTCTATTCTTTAAATATAAAATTATAAAACTCAACGTGCTTCTTCAAACTCTACTCCCTATATCCCTACCTCTGCCTGAGAATCACTATTGTTAGACTATGGACTCTCTGAAGGCAGGGCCTAGGCCAGTACCTAGTACATGACAGGCACTCAATAAAGGGCCTTGTTTATTAAATCAACTTGCTTATTTAATAAATAATATTTAATAGGACTATTATTAAGTAATAGTATTTAATAGGACTTGTTCATTAAATAAACTACTAAACCTTGACATTCAGGGTTATCCATGATATAAACTCGGTCCAGTTTTCCAATTTTAATATCCTACTATTCTCTAGGTGCACTTCACAGCTTGTCAAATTATTCCAGTGGTTCTCAAAGCATGGTCCCAGGACCACGAGCATCAGTACCATCTGGGAACTCATTAGAAATGCAAATTCTCAGGCCCCACCCTAGACCTGCTGAATCGGAAACTCTGGTCTAAGAATAGGAGAAGGAGTAGAGCCTAGTAATTTGCATTTTTATTAAGTGTTTCAAGTGATGCACGCTAAAGTTTGAGAACCACTGAAGTCGCCTATTCACTCTTATGTAAACATTATCCTTTCTACGTCCATGACTGTTCTTACATTCCTTCTACAGGGAAACACCTCAGAACCTAGTCCAGAGCCTGGGTAGTGCTCAGTAAATGTTTGTTTTGTTTGACTGAACAGCCAAAAACCCTGAGGCTCACTTGATAGCCCTCATATAGCAACTGACATCATGCTTCTTTTTATGTTTACACTATTTCAGCTGACATTCAGAAATGCAAACCATTCATAGTAACAATGTCGATATTCTAAAAGCATAAATTGACTACAATTTTCTATATTTTGAGAGTAAATCACGTATCATCTACCTTTCAGCATTCACAGCTTTTTACAAATTTTGTCATTTGTAAGATCTTAAGAGGAGATACCTGTTCTCAATTCCAAAGTGAAAAGACTTAAAATCTTTAAATTTAATAATTCAAATTTTCTAGAGCCGAAGATAGGTACTTATTGATACTTATCTGTCCAATTATTAAGTGTCAAAATCATACAGTTGCTCCTGGGAGCCAGGTGAGACACTGGCTAACCTTGAAGGCAATGCAGGCAAGTAAAGACTTGTGCTAAACAGGTAGATTCTCATGAGGAAGAAAATTTAAACCAGGAAGAAAAAGAATCTGGTGTTCCAAGCTGAAGAGAATTCACCTAAATTCCCAGATAACAGTAAAACCCACACACATGAAATGTAGTAAGTCATTAACTTGAAAATTAATAGAAATACAATTGTCCATTGTCTTAAAGGAAAAAAAAACTGTATAATAAAAATTTTCAAATACTAAAATACTACATACACAAGCGCGCACACACACACAAACACACACACACACTACACATACAAATAGCCACAAATCCAAGGTCATTTAAATGGCAGAGGTCACGTAAGTCCTTCTAAGCAAATGGGATGTATTCTTGATATTAAGATGATACTTCATCAAAAAGACATGATTGGCAGGAAATTGCCAGAGACTACCGTCAGATTATGTTGGGAGCAATCTTATATTACCTAGGACAATTTTCCCCTTTTCAGTTAACGAAATAGCTTCAGAAACATTATGTAACTTTCGCAAGATCACAGGTTTAAGCTATATCAGAGACCAGGTCTACTTATTCTTAGACCAGAGATCCTGTCGTTATACCATTCTATTGTCCAGGAGAATCAAGATCTGCTGATGACCAAGAACCACAAAAGAAAACACGTTAAATTTTTAAGCAAGACCACTTGTAACCAAATCCATCTGATCACTCGCCAGGTACATGAACCATCTTTACCAGGTCTTTAGCATGTTGCCTAACAAACTATGGTAAAGTCCATGAAAAGCTCAAGGCAAAAATGTGGTTTCAATGTTATGAACATTTTCAAAACCAGGGTCATACAGAATTTAAATACGTAACAAGCAAACCTTAGTACATAAAATAAGCAGATGGCTCTTTTATAGACACCCTGAAATGGGTTAAGTAAATGATAACAAACAATCTCCAAGAAGCTTTGTTGCTTTTGTTCTGCAACTCTCAAAACACAGGCTGAAACAATGTACTTTTAATTTGATGGTTGGCCTGATCCTTCTTCAAGTTCTGGTTTCAATAACTCCCAGAGAGAACTCTTAACCTGTTAATCCATTTTAAATATATAGGTCAAACATCATCTCAATAATAAAATATCTAAACTCCAATCCATACTCCAGTTATTTTATGTACTAACTATGATATAATCTTTTTGGTTGTAGAGTTTTAGGACTGAGAAGGAAGGACTTTTGACACCATGTAATTCAATAACATCATTATGTAAAAGAAAACTAAGATTTCTGAAACAACATTAATACAACAAAAAGCTTGGTAATCCTTTGGGATTAATATAGAGAGAGGTCGTAGGAAAGTGTGTTGAGTATCCTATGTGTTAAATGCACATTGCTCTACATATTTCTATCTTGTTTGAAATATTGTGAGTACATATCACTTTTAAAATTAAAACACAAAATTCAAAGCAAGGGTTTGCTACTTAATTTTCTTAAGATTTTAAGAATAAAAAAAAAACACTGGATAATCTGGTAGGAAAATTTCCGTAATATTACTATGAAAAAAATTACTATATACAGAGGGTTCCCCCCTCCCCCCAACACTCAGACACACTGTCATTCATCCTCATAACATCCCATAACATAGAGTAGAAAATAAAAGGTGAGAAAAGATAAAGTCTTTATAACAGAGAATGACTCTAATTTAAAATTTTCAAAAACATGAAGCCTTATAATAATATTTCAGTGACAAACAGAGCCTTTAAGATTGTGTCTATATAGCTAAAGAAACCGAGGCACAAAAAGATAAAAATTGGAAAGCAGAGGCAAAAAATCAGTAACAGCCTTAAACTTAAGATTGCAAATCCTTAAGATTGCAAATCCTGAACTTTATATCCTAGGTAAAATTCCAAGAACTTCCTTTGCTGAAGGGAAAAATAAAAGGATGCATATGCCTTATTCACAACAGCTTGTGCAGATACATTATTAACATACCTATTGTTATTTCGACAATTTCGGCAGTTAACACACTCCAGAGGGTCAATCTGAGGCACGGCCATGTACGTTCCACCACCCTGGACAGGAAGGAGCGTCAGAGAAAAAGAAAAGAAGAAGAAATGCTGAAGGTGCCCACAGACCAGCAACCAAATAATCACAAATACACACAAACCATGTCAACCATAAATGGGCACACGGTATATTCTAACTAACTCCCAGAACAACGTCATTGTGAGTATCACTGACCCATATTCACAAAGGAGTGAATGAGAGTTCTGCACTATATTAAACCGTATTCCAAAAACTTCACTGCCATGTTTTCCTACGTATTTCTGTACTAGACAAAGGTAAATAAATGAAGGGAAAAGTTTAGTCACTTCCCTTCAAATCTAGTGGGCTCAAAATACATTATACGTTACAGCCTCCGTTCATTTCTCTTTTCTCGGCCGTCAGGGAAGAATTTCATGTGATGCCAGTTGGAGAAACGGGGTGTAAAACCTGTGTAGATGATGTCACATGATAAACTCATCTTCATTTTCCTGTAATTATTTCGATTAGGTCTGTTCACTTGACAACGCTAAGTTTTAAAGCATGCTATATTTTTCCAGATGGAGTAGATCTTCAGCCAGCAATGACTTGGAGGGGGTGTGTTAATATTTGGATGTTGCTTTTGGCGGAAACTGCCCAGCAATTAAGAAAAATGCCCAGATTAACACATACCTCATTGTAAAATGTTCACTTGACAAATAGCAAGGTTCTTCAAAAATGAAGTTAAAAATTAAACTAGCCTGATAGTCAGAGGCAGAATTCTGCTTTCAGAAGAAAAACAGCAGAACTGAATTTGATAAAAGGTGGGAGAGGCTGTCACACTGCACCCAAACCCAAAGCAGGCCTTCAAGGTTAGGAAAAGTTCAGGCAATTGTTTTTCCTAGAATACTTTCCATTTCCATTCATTTCATAACAGCAGCCAGAATCTAAGCAAACCAAAAGTGCTGAAAATTTCCTTCAGTGTTTCTGATCCAGCCAGCAACAGGAATTATTAAGAACATATCGAGAGAAAGAACTCTCCTATACTATATTCCATCTGAGGGCAAACCTGAAAGGCTCAGAAAATGAAGTTCACAACCTGCAGGGTAATGTTGTGGGTTAGGGATTCTCTGAATCCCTCAATATGTTAAAGTTAGTGCAATGATTTTTAGGATCACTAACGCTGTTAAAATTTCTCTATTTCCCCCACCCAGAAAAGTAAGACAATGAATAGTTTAGAATCACAGATAACTTCTGACATTGTACACCAAATGGGGCGCCTATTATTTAAATAGAAATTCATTGTGCAAAAAACCCAAGGTTCCGTGTTCAAACACTAAAGCAAACATTGGCCTTATGTTTTCTTCTTATGGAAACAGCGTGTGCTATTCAAACGTTAATGCTCTCTCCTTCAGTTTTCTTGGAAGATGGTAGTAGCTTGGACTAGGAATGGTGACCAAAAAAAGTTTAGAAAGTCTGAATACATGCTGTATCTTTCCACAGGAAATAATGAAATCATGATTCTCTTTTAAATGAGATGCATTAAAGCAAATTAATATTTCTTCTGCAACATACAAAAGCTAGGTCACATAAAAGCCATTCAATTTCTAGCTTTAAAATATGAGTATATATTAGTTTTGTTCTCCAAATAGATTTTAACAAATCTTTAATAAACTGAAGATGGGGAAAAAAAACCTCTAAGCTTCGTCAAATTGTAGCACATTGTGGGTCATGGTAAATTTATCTGTAATCGGAACAATGACAAAAACTGAATGCTTAATTCCATCAATTAAACAAATTATCTATTTGATCCAAAGTAATATAGATGTGCATCCAAACAATGTCATAAATCAAACTTTCTAGTGCAGAGAACCCCAGCATAAGTCTAAAATATGCTAGTCATTCTACTCCCATTTCGAAAATTAAACGCTATCAACTAGTTATCTCTGATATAAGGCTGTCTTAAGGGTTTATCACTCTTTGTGTGGCTAAAGAATACTAACATTGTAAAATGTAAAAAGCTTACCAACCACAACAACAAAACATATTGGGCAAAACAAACAAAAGAAGCCCATGAAAGGTCAGAAGTCACAACCCGGTGGCCTGCAGAGATGTTTGGCGTGGCCTACGTATGTTTTCAAAAATTTGAATTAGGTGCCAGCATGTAAAAATCTGTCAATTTCACTTGGATTTACAGAGGTTTTGAAAAATCAGAAAATTTGGCAACACTGGGCCCTCAGCCCATGACGACTGTAAGTGTCAAACTGCGGCTGCTTCCTGAAGACACTGTCTGTGCTCTCCAGGTGGCCATCGCCTCCTCCAGCGCTACCATCTCACTCCCACAATTTCCTGATCTGCCTGACTCTTCTCGGCATTTGCATTTTCAAGACCCTGCTCTCAATAAATCAAATTTAAGGTATTTGGTCTAGTCTATGTCCAGTGGTATTTCCATTTCATCTAAAGAACAACTTCCAGTCTGTTCATTGCTGGTATTCCACTTTCAGTGTTAAATAATTTTAAAATGAAACTAAACTGATGAATATAACTATTACCTGGCAATAGAAAACAACTTACAAAGACCACTCTGGATCAAAGGGCTGCCAGTGATCGATGCTGTTTCCATTCAAGGAAACGTGTGAGGTTTCTATACTGAACTCTATACTGAACAAAGCCAAGCATGCTGTCCCTGTTCTGGTACTTGGCACCCTGAGGGACAGAGGGGCTTTTATTTATAGTTAGGTCTCTTACATTCACTAGATGATGAGGATGTTCAAAATCCACGTGTGTCCTGGTTAGAGAGTTGGTGTGCCCGAAGGAAAGCCCTCCATTTAGGCTCCCATTCACAATTCCATTGACTCCGTTGGGGACCTTATGGCGAAGGTGGGAATAGCCACTGCTGAGGCCGCCATTGGTTAGGAAGCTTCCATGAACACTTCCATTTATCTGACTTGCTCCTGAGAGAGTGGTGTATTCCACCATCTGCCCATTAATATCTGATCCTTGGTAGAGATATCCTGGTGGGTCATATTCTGTTAAAAGAGAACAAAACAGACACAGACACACACACACACACACACACACACACACACACACACACACACACACACAGTAAGACACTAAAAAGGACAATCTTCTTGCTGAGAAGGTCTTACAGATAAAACCCCTAAGAAACTACAAATAGACTAAAATAAAAACATTTTTAAAATGTTCACTTAAAGCCTACTTGTAAGACATGCTTTAATAAAGTTACTGCTATTATTTTCCATAGAGTGTAGAGATAGCTGTGAACTCTGAGTTAATTGTGATTCTGTTAACGGGAAGAAAAATTAACTAGGGAGAAATTACTCAAAAGAGAATGAATATATTGGGCAAGCTGAAACTATCAGAGTACTGGCAATACTAGGAAAAAGTGCTTAAACTCCTATATATTATACTTCAAAGTGCTGAAAAAAAACTGCATAAAATGACAACAAAAGACTAGCTTTAGGTGGGATATTTCAAGTAGCAATAAACAACTTTGTTAAGTAAAAGGATGGAGTTGTATATACAGTCACTGATCATTCATATAGCTCCTTAGTCATTACAGCCAATTTGGAAGGTGTGGAGTACCAAAGGCAAAAAGCGATTCTATTTTCTTTTCTTTTTTTTCTTTTTGAGATGGAGTTTCGCTCTTGTTGCCCAGGCTGGAGTGCAATGGCGCAATCTTGGCTCACTGCAACCTCTGCCTCCCGGGTTCAAGCAATTCTCCTGCTTCAGCCTCCCAAGTAGCTGGTGCGTGCCACCACATCCAGCTAATTTTTTGTACTTTTAGTAGAGACAGGGTTTCATTGTGCTAGCCAGGCTGGTTTCGATCTCCTGACCTCGTGATCCGCCCACCTTGGCCTCCCAAAGTGCTATGATTACGGGCGTGAGCCACTCCGCCCAGCCTTCTATTTTCTTCTATTAAAAGCATATAAATGACTGCCTCAAAACTCTGATTTCCAGAGGTACATCTACCAGATATATTTAGAAAAAGTAAAATATCTCTTAGAAACTAGAGTGTCCAAACTGTACAAGATTTGTTGTTGGAGTCTGGATAAATTCTTCGAAGGCAGAAGAGCTTGCCAAGGCTGGATTAGGTGTCCCTCCTTTCCTTAGCTGCCCGCATTACTGTGCGCTCTCGCCCAGGTATGTAATCTCAGTACACCTGCTTGTGGTCTCCACTAAACTATACACTTTGAGAGGGCAGACGTGGTGTTTATGTTTATTTTATTTACCATTACATCTCCACTGTCCACAATAGTGCCTGGTATACAGAAGACGATGACTATCTTTTGAATAAATGACTGAATGAACACCACCATGAGAATTTTCCATTTTTAAACATATTATCAGGTCACAAAGTAGGATGACTTTAATCTGACTAATATGGCTCGGACGACCAGATTAATACTTCTCTTTTAATGATTCAACACGCATTCACACAATTAAAGGCGATGGCATTAAAACCATTTAGAAAATCAAATGATCACCATCCCTTTCAGCCTGATGCAGCCACCGTCTCTCCCCCTATCTCTTGGAAGGCACCATTCAATACAAACAGAGTACTTCCTTCCCCCGGAACTGGTAACTAAAAGGCGAGCGTGCGTGAGAACTGGCTAACAGCCACTGGAAGTGCCTGCTGAGGTCCTCCCTCACTTTTCTTTCATTTCCTTACTCTGGAGCCAAAGGGGAAACTAAAAAACTTCCTCCCACCAAAAACTAAACGCTCTGCTTGATTTGATTATCCTATTTTATGATAGCTGAGATAATAGGAAAAGTAGGACAGTGAAGTGAAGAGAACTGAAGGAAGAGAAAAGAGAAAGGGGGTTCTAGGTTACTTCACTGTTATTTCAAAGCAGGGCCATCATCGATGTTCAAGCACACACACTCCTAGCTACACTGCAGGGAGAAGGTGCCACGCTGGAGCAGTCTTGAGTCCATCAGGTACAGAAACAGGGCTGCGTTACCCTCACTGGCTAAGTGTCATTCAGTGACAGTGACTTAGAGAAGTTTTCACTACCTGCTTTCCGTCATGGCTTTTCTATTCCCTGTTGACAAGCTCTGTACCAGTGTAAAGGTGTTCCTACGGCAATTCCAGAGCTCAGGCTTCAAATATGCATCCTCTTTGGTGGTCCAACAAAGCTGGAGTTTCCCAGCAATAAGTCAGCTATTTACTTAGAGACCTGCTTAGTTTTGGCTTTGGTGTTTATGTCTGCTGGGCAATTTAATTTGATGCTCCACTTACTCTGGCTGACAGCTAGAACAGTTTTAAAGTCATCTCCTCTGAATGACAGTATCTAATGTGTTTCATACCATGACACTAATACACAACAGTGTTAGAAATCAATATTTATTCTGACAATATTTGTCTACCCATCTTTAGAAAGAGAGAAGGAAATACTTATGAGTGACTTACTTTGTATGGTATTCTGCTGGCGATTCTTCCACAGGCACATTGCAATGAAAACCATCAGAATGAGGACCATGAC
The DNA here is from genome assembly GCF_006542625.1 of Nomascus leucogenys. Lineage (NCBI taxonomy): Eukaryota > Metazoa > Chordata > Mammalia > Primates > Hylobatidae > Nomascus > Nomascus leucogenys. Next base: position 9,028,142 of record NC_044395.1, on the reverse strand, counting down.
GCCCAGCACGCAGCCAACGATCAGATATAACATGTCACTGCTTCTGGCAGGGTTGGTTGCAGGCCCCACATTTCCTCCACTTCCCAAAGAATTTGGAGGGGTACTCAAGTCTTTGACAGGATATTCAGAAGCTCCAGGAACACGTTTCACTAGTTGAAATATAAAGGAAAACATGATGTCAGAGTGAATACAGACTCCATGAAATGGTTTACTCTCTGAAGGAGGTCTGGTTAGGAATGCAAGCCAGTCTGTTTACTCTTGTTACTGAGATGATCTGACCACCAATGAGTCACAAAGAGGGCTCTAAAGTTTAAAAACCTGATGTGCCAAAGTTTTAGTCCACAAACTTTAGAGAGATCCTAAGAGCAGAGGAACATATGCACTGGTCTAATCCAAACTGCTATATGATTATCTGCTTAACTGTACTTGGAGAAAACTCCCAGAGTTGAAATAAAAGTGTTTCCACTTAGGCCGGGCATGGTGGCTCATGCCTGTAATCCCAGCACTTTGGGAGGCCGAGGTGAGCGGACCGTCTGAGCTCAGGAGTTCGCGACCAGCCTGAGCAACACGGTGAAACCCCGTGTCTACTAAAAATACAAAAATTAGCCAGGCGTGGTGGCGGGCACCTATAATCCCAGCTACTGGGGAGGCTGAGGCAGGAGAATTGCTTGAAGCCAGGAGGCGGAGGTTGCAGTGAGCCGAGATCGCGCCACTGCACTTCAACCTGGGCAACACAGCGAGATTCCATCTCAAAAAAAAAAAAAAAGTATTTCTACTTATGGATGGAACAAAAACTCCTTTCTGTCAGATATATTTTGAGCTAAACAAGACTCAGAATTACATATTTTATGTTTCTACCATGTATATAAAAATCACTACCAATATTAGAAGTTACAGCTTTGGACTGCTAGACCAATGACATTCCGAAACCTCACACATAGTATTAAGCATTCCAAAAACAAAGACTTTGGAGCCCGTGTAGGTGTAGTACTTTTACCCGGTTCATCGGTGTTCTGGGTAATAGTGATAATGAAAGCTAATAACAGGTGGGACTCAAACCTCATTCTCTCAACCCCAAATCGTATGTTCTTAAGTCTCTAAATGTCACAGAAAAGCAGTAGAGCAAAGTGGTTGGCAGCCAGTCTCTGGAAGCACACAGCCTATGTCTACACCTCACCTCCACTTATCATTAGCTGTATGATTTTTACCTCCAAAACCTGTTTTTATTTATTTTTTGTTTTTTATTTTTTGAGACAAAGTCTTGCCCTGTCGCCCAGGCTGGAGTGCAACAGCGTGATCTCAGCTCACTGCAGCCTCCATCTCCCAGGTTCCAGCGATTCTCCTGCCTCAGCTTCCCAGGTAGCTGGGATTACACGCACGTGCCCCCATGCGTGGATAATTTTTTTTATATTTTTAGTAGAGACAGGGTCTCATCATATTGGCCAGGCTGGTCTCAAACTCCTGATGACCTCAAGTGATCTGCCCACCTTGGCCTCTCAAAGTGCTAGGATTACAGGCATAAGCCACCGTGCCCGGCCAGTTTTTACATTTTGAAATGCGGATATTAATAAGAGCTCTATCAATTATCTAGTGGTAATGAAGGGTAAATGAGTTAAGCCATGTAAAGCACTTAGAGCCTGGCTCAGAGTGGTGGTCAATCAATTCTGCTGTTATTATTGGTTATTATACTGAATTTCCTGTTACGGTGCCAACAAACCACAGAAGCAAAGTAGCTTTTTAAAAATCTACTCGTTGAACAGACACATGAAAAAAATGCTCATCATCTCTGCTCATCAAAGAAATGCAAATCAAAACCACAATGAGATACCATCTCACACCAGTTAGAATGGCTATCATTAAAAAGTCAGGAAACAACAGGTGCTGGAGAGGATGTGGAGAAATAGGAATGCTTTTACACTGTTGGTGGAAGTGTAAATTAGTTCAACCATTGTGGAAGTCAGTGTGGCGATTCCTCAAGGATCTAGAAATAGCAATACCATTTGACCCAGCCATCCCATTACGGGTATATACCCAAAGGATTATAAATCACTCTACTATAAAGACACGTGCACATGTATGTTTATTGCGGCACTATTCACAATAGCAAAGACTTGGAACCGACCCAAATGTCCATTAATGATAGACTGGATTAAGAAAATGTGGCACATATACACCATGGAATACTATGCAGCCATAAAAAAGGATGAGTTCATGTCCTTTGTAGCAACACGCACGAAGCTGGAAACCATAATTCTGAGCAAAACCAGACACTGCATGTTCTCACTCATAGGTGGGAATTGAACAATGAGAAGCCTCAGACACAGGGCGGGGAACGTCACACACTGGGGCCTGTCAGGGGGTGGGGGGATAGGGGAGGGATAGCATTAGGAATGATGAGTTAATGGGTATAGCAAACCAACACGGCACATGTATACGTATGGAACGAACCTGCACGTTGCGCACATGTACCCTAGAACTTAAAAGTATAATTTTAAAAAAAAAGAGGAAAAACCAGGAAAGAAAATTAAAAATAAAAATCTACTCGGCTGGGTGCAGTGGCTCACGCCTGTAGTCCCAGCACTTTGGGAGGCGAAGCTGGGCAGATAACGAGGTCAGGAGATTGAGACCATCCTGGCTAACATGGTGAAACCCCATCTCTACTAAAAATACAAAAAATTAGCCAGGCTTGATGGCACGTGCCTGTAGTCCCAGCTACTCGGGAGGCTGAGGCAGGAGAATAACTTGAACCCGGGAGGCAGAGATTGCAGTGAGCTGAGATTGCACCACTGCACTCCAGCCTGGACGACAAAGTGAGACTCCATCTTAAAAAAAACAACAAATTAAAAATTTATTCAACAAACAACATTAACTTGGGGTTCAATTTTCTAGCAGCATCAACCACACAAAACAGAGCTGGGAATGAGAAAAGAAGTCATCTTTCAAGAGAAGGTGTTCTCTCTTATTGAAGGCTGGATGAATACTTGGCAGAGATGCTAAAGGAAACTTCTACTTGAGGTGGTATGTTAGATTATACAATTCTATGTCCTGGTCAACCCTAAAGAAAACAAAAGAGTTTCTGAGGCACAATGGATGTTCGTATCATATATTAAAGATCATGATTACTCATAGGGAAGTCCATCAGGTTTAATCACTCTTTATTTATTCTTAATTCATTTGTAATTCTACCAAGCTTCATAATCTGGTTTCTAACCCCTTGCTAAAGTTAAAAACTGAGGACAGATGGCTTACATTGAAGGGTGAGTGAGATCCATTAACCCTGATAGGAAGAGACAGCTAACAGCCTGAAATAAGAAAGGTGAGATGAAAAACATAAAGAGAAGCCAAAGAACTAAAAGAAACATCACAGCAGTCTCTGATCTTCGGTGGGAAGTGAAAATGGCCAGACTTCAGCACCTCTGTCATCCCTGAAAACCTTCCTCAGTTACTCAAGATAAAACCATCATTGTTCACAAGAACCTACAGTCATTTTTTAAAGGTTGAAGTACACATGAGATCTTCCATCTAAACAGGCTGGGAATGATGTAATACATAATTACATAAAAGTCATTCAACATGAATAGTTAACATTTCAAAGAAGTTTTTTGTTTTCCACTGACCTGAAAGTCTGTAGGTAGAATCTTTTCATTCCCTACTGATGTCAGAAAATGAGGTATACTATTGTAATCACAGCTATACTGTTATACTATTATAAACAACAGCTATAATGTTTTATGTTTTGTCTGGCTAGATTCTTAAATGTCCTGGGGACAGAGATGATAAATTTCATTTTTATTTAACTTTACTCCAAGTATCCCATGAACACATCACAGTGTCTGGTACAAAAAGGCACTCAAATATATGCTAAACAAATGAAATTCAAGGTAAGTCCAAATGTATGTGGATATATGTTTAAATATGGACTTAAGATGTGTGTATTGCAGCAGAAACACACATGGTTTAGAATTTAAAAGCTGGAACTAAGCCTTGGCTTATCATTCAATCTTTCGGAGCCTCCATTTCCTCATTTTCTAAAAATATACTTTTTCATATCCTCATTTTTAAAAAGGAATAATAAGATCACCTGTAGAGACCCCGACGGCTGCCCAGCTCACTCAACAGCCTTCTTTACCATCTTATGAGAGCTCCAATTTTGTTTGGGTGTCTACCTCAACCCCACAGAACTCTGGGATAAATCTGGTCAATGGTTTAGGGGCTGTGTGGGGCTGAATTGTGGCTGAGACTTGTGGGAAGATCTAGTAGAGGACTTTGGGGGAAATTTTCCTTGTTCCTGAAAATAGACACTGTCAGATATTATAACACTTTAAAGGTGACACCCAGAACTGTGGCGAGCTATCAGCAGTGCTAATCTTAGGGCCAAGCTGGCAATGGGAACACGACAAACAGGAAAGACAGAAAACAAATGAACTTTTTTTTTTTTTTTTTTGAGACAAGGTCTCACTCTCTCGCCCAGACTGGAGAGCGGTGGCCCGATCTCGGCTCACTGCAACCTGTACCTCCCAGGCTCAAGCGATTCTCCTGTCTCAGCCTCCTGAATTAACAACGTTGGAGTTAGTTACCTACTTCTGGTCTGCTTATTTTTGGGATAACACATTTCCTCACTGTTGAAGCCTACTGAGAGGAGATTTTCGTGTTCCTTGCAGTTGACAGTATCCTCAAAGTTGTTGTGAAGATTAACTGAGACTGTGGATGAGTGGTTTTGCTCGTAAACATCTACATGAGCTATTTCTATTGTTCCCCTGTGGTGTCTTCTCTTCTTAAAGACGGCAACATTTGACAGTGAATCTACCTATGTAGGCAGAGTTGAGAATGTTCAATTTAGAATTAGCAACTGCTAATTCTAAACTTTACTACACTTAATTAAACAAGTAGATAGAAGTTACATATCTGTCATTCAAGAAACCACCTTAAACATACATTGCACTTCTCCTTAATATTCCTAAACTTTTGTTAGTATTCTCATTCTCACAGCAATCTAGAAAGTAGTCAACAAATATTTCTAATATCTTTGTCAAGAAAAAGGGAAGGGTTCATGACCAGCCTGGGCAACACAGTGAGATGCCGTCTCTAAAAAAAATAAAATAAAAATAAAGGGAAGGGAGGTGATTTACTTAGAGTCACACATAAATTAATGAACAAGAATAATGATTATGTATATATTTTTTAGACAAGTATTCTAGCCCACATATGATACATTTGTTGGGACAGTCTAAGTGTATGCATCTAGAAAATGGTCCAAAGCAGAAATTTCCTTAGGCAAATATATCAATAGTCATGTCCAGGCATGGTGGCTCATGCCTGTCATCCTAGCACTTTGGGAAGCCCAGGTGGGTAGATCACCTGAGGCCAGGAGTTCGAGACCAGCTTGGCCAACGTGGTGAAACCCCATCTCTACTAAAATCACAAAAATTAGCCAGGCGTGGTGGTGGCACCTGCAGTCCCAGCTACTCCAGAGGCTGAGTCAGGAGAATCACTTGAACCCAGGAGGTGGAGGTTGCAGCGAGCTGAGATTGTACCACTGCACTCCAGCCTTGGCGACAAAGTGAGACCGTGTCTCAAAACAAGACAAAACAAAACCCAGAATATATCAGGAGTCAGAAGCAGAAATCCAGGGTTGGAATTCTATCACTGTCCAGGGAAAAGCAAGAATTTTCCTACCTTTAGTCTCGCAAATCATCACATTGCTAAATTCACTTTCTCCTCCTTCATTGAAGCATTGCATTTTAATGTCATAGGAGGTTTCTGGCTGCAGGTGGCCAATCATGTGCCACTGCTTTGAACCTAAAGGGAAAAATAAAAGGCTTTACACATCATACAGCCTAAATGATAATGTCAATATAATTAGTTAACGTTTTCAGGATGAGGCTGGAGCAGCATCCACCACCATCTAGTAGTTTGTGCAATAAAAATGTACTTAACAGTAAGTATCTGACTAATGCACCACAGATAAACAGCATTTCTATTACATGGCATGAAAAAAAAGGTAAAGAGAGGAGATAAACTGACTGACTTAAAACTATATCTGTGTGTTGGCAATAATACTTGTTTCACTAAAAATAATTAGTGGGGGGTCTTTCACAAAATACATGTTAATTTTACGCATAGGAAAGAAACCCCAAGTCCTTTCACCCCTATCTTAACCCAGCAAGTCAATCCACTATGTTCTCCCACCAAAAAGCAACGGGACATTCGGGACCAGCAAATGGTACACTACCCAGAGCAACTGACCAGTTACAAGAATGGCCTTAGCAAAGCTCTCAATTCCATTTTCATGGATGCAACATGAACTGACATATGACCAAATGCCTGAATACACTGCTGAGAATCACCAAAAAGCAAAATCTACTCTGGGAAACTCTTGGCCGCCACACCCACTCCTGCTTTTCTTTTGAGGCAAGATCTCCAAACCACACAAGTATCCCTAGTAGATGATTCTGTTATCCGTGGCACACAGCCAACATTTCATTTAGAAACACTCCTAAACTGAACACTCCAGTAGAAATCACTCTTCATGTTGACTTCCAGGGACCTGTGACAACCTTTCATAAACAGGGACACTTTTGCCAGATTAAATTAACTCTTCAAGCACCCTTAATCCCTTGTGGAAAACATCTCTTCAGACTGTCTCCACTGTTTCTTAGAAACTCAAGTACACCCCCAACTGATTTAAGAATTAATTAAAGGGGGAGAAAAAAAGCAAAACAAAACCACACATGCAAGTTAAATCTACTTGGCTGACAGGACCAATATCACCAGACTCCTTTCTAACTGAATACAGACAAAAATATTTCAATCTGGAAGTACAAGCCTCTTTTCAGGTCAACAGTACAAAACCCTTCACTTGTACAGACCCACGTTTTCTAAGGAAGAAAATCTGCTTGTTTTAGGATTGTCTCTGAAAGGCTCAAAAGTGAGGAGTTCAATGCCCCATTTATAAATGTAAAAAGGACCCCCCAAAAGATGTTGACTCAAAAACTGGTTGAAAATGGAATAGATCTGTCTCTAAAATCCAAAGGCTTTCCAAAATTCTTTTTTTATAGCCTTGGGTCTTTCCCAACCCAGCCCTACACTCACCCTACACTATAAACATTCTCTTGAATAATTACTACACTAGATTTGAAGTTTTCCTTTCATAGCGTTCATAAAAATGGCATTAAACTAGGCTTCTGATATGTTACTAAGAAGAGAAAAATAGTTAAAATTATACATATCTTGTTAGATTAATATTCCATTGTTATAGTTATTCTTCCACTGGCTAAAATTATAGGAAATATCAGCAAAGAGAAATAATTTTACTGATCATTGATGAATAAGACAACTAAGTACATCATTAGGTTTAAAACTGACGAACCAGCACATATCCTTTGATTAATAGGCAATTATTTTCCCAAAGGATATTTTAGAAAAGGTAAGGATTTACCTCAGAGAGAAACCAAAGCACAGACTTAAAGATCAGAATGACTGATATTTTACTTGGAATTAACTTTAGAAGATAAAAATATTCAACACCAAAACACTGGTGTGTTGGAAACATTTATAGTTTATCTAAATGTGGAACCTAATTCAGAAAACAGGATAGCTTAATCGTCCTTCTCTTACTGTATTCTTTTACAATTTGACTTTTAATTTTGTTTTCAAAAGTTTAAATTTTGGGTCGATTTACAGAAGTAATCTAAAACTTAAAAAAAAAAAAACTTTAAGTACAAAGGATGAATACTTTTGTTCCTGCATTTTGGAGAACAGACCAATAGTTTCCAACTGCTACAAAAAGAATTTCAAATGCATAAACTTGAAAATATAGAATAAGCAAATTACACAGCATAGTGGAGTCCACTTAAACATCTAACTGCTCAGTATATTACATTTATAAACAAGTGCTCTGTGAACCTAAGGCAAAACTCACATTTGCAGACACTACTACTAGATATAAAAGCTTCTTAATTTCCAACTTCCACGCTCAATATGCATTTACAGAAGTTTGTAAAAGCTCAAAGATTTGACTAGAGAATATAGTTTTAAAACTGTTTATTAGTGGATAGAACCAAGAAGGGTGATGATGATGAGAGAGAGAAAAACAGAGAGACAAAGACAGATACTCATTTTATTTACATGTCTTGTTTAGAACTATTTTATGGCAAATATTTAGCTTCTGTCAAAAAATTCTTAAAATAAAATTCGGACATCCCCACGGCCCTAAACCCAGTGAAATAAAAGGAAGACCTAGACAGGCCCAAAATGGAGGACAATCACTATTAGGTTGGTGCAAAAGTAACTGCGGCCTTTGTCATTAAAAGTAATGGCAAAGACCACAATTACTTTTTACTTTTGCACCAACCTAAATATTATCCTTCCATTTCTTTTTTTAAAATAGCCTTTTCACTGGTGTAAAGTATGCACACAGAAAAGTCCACATAACTGTACAGCTCAATGAATGTTCACAAACTGGACATGCTCATGGTATCTGTACCTAAGTCAACAAAGAGAACACAGGAAAGCCCCCCACCCCAAACATCCCCTCATGCCCCTTCCAGGCTCTGCTTTCCCACGAGACAGCTACTAGTCGTGAGTCCTAAGAGCACAGAATAGTTTTGGCACTAAAAGTTATGGCAGAAAAGAAACAATCATTCCCTCATTCAAAAAATATTTACTGAGCACCTACCAAGTGCCGGGCATTAAAAATTGGGTCATAAATTTCTCATTATATTACAAAAGTCATTCCACTGGATAAATCTGAAAAGGACTGCTACAATATTTTAAGAAATGTGATACAGCATAATGTAATTTACTATAACACAAACTATATGCAGTATTTGATGTCAAGAAGTCATATGGAAAATAATCTTGGCCTATGGCAATTTTCTGACATAATTCACTAGGACATTTCTTATTTCAAAGAATCAGAATCTTGGAGTGAAAAAAAGACCTTGGAAAAAGCCTTCCTCCCAAAGCAAGAATCCCTTCCAAGATACCACTGAGAAGCGGGCATTCAGCTTCTATTGCGCACTTCCAAAATTAAGGAGTCTACAACTTTGTGGGGGAACCTATGTTAGAAATGCTGTTAGAAAGTTCTTTCTTACACTGCTTTCTTGCAACCTCCCCTCCCCCAATTGACTCAGCTCCTCTTCCGCATAACAGTCCTTAAATATCTGAAGGCAGCTATCATGTTGCTTCTGTTAGTCTTTTTCAACCTGAATATCGTTAGAGATTCTCTTGTTCTTTGTGGACTCCATTCATACATGAATTCAATACTGGCCACCTCACCACTGTAGGGGCTGGAGACATAGCAGTGGGAAAAAAGGTCCTATGCTCACAAGGGAGTTAACATCTAGTAGAGGAGACAGATTTTAAGCAAATAGTTTCAAACACGCACACAGTCTCTGTCTCTCAAACACACACACACGCACACGCAAAACCATGTACTTAAACTTTGGTAACTGCTATGAAATAAACATAAAGGGTATGGTTAGAAACTACAGCAAGGTACCCTCTCACGCAAATGAGAGGAGGACACCCGAGGGGAAGTTACGGGGAAGATTTGACTTCCCGTAACTTGACTGTCAAACATTTTGAAAAGTGGGACAATTTTTCTGTGCACATAACTAGGTAAAGGCAACAGGAACTACCCTGTGCCAAGGTCCTGAGGCAAAAATGTCTCGGTGCACACAAGGAAACTGAAAGAAGGGCCAGAAAGGGAGAGATGCAAGAGACGTGGTGCAGGCAGGGGCCAGCCAGGTCAGGGGGGGCCTTCAGGCCATAGGCAAAATTGTGGATTCTATTTAAATGCAGTAAAAAAAGCAGTTTCAACACCCTTCACCATCTTAGCCGTTTTCTTTCTTTACTACATGCATCCCAATTTCTCAGCATCTCTACAAGTGAGCAAGATGCTTAAGACGTGATCTTTCTAGGACAGACTCTAGTGAAAATGAGTGAGGTATTTTTTTAAAGTAGCTAAACATTATAATGGCTTTTTATACTCAGGTCACTGTTCATTTAAATGAAACAAATCAAAATTTTCTTTCAGATGAACTACTACTGATTAATTATATTTCCCCCAAATGTTTGTACAAGTTTCTGCAACCAGAATATAAGGTGCTGCATATATTAAATGGGAAAAGGTGGCTTTCTTTGGGACAAATTCAACAGCAGTAACACATACACCATTTTGTACTGTCTTAACTTGGGATGATGCATTTTATATTCATAAACCTTCTTTCTCCAAAGCCCCTTTACAGGGACTCCAGTGTGCCGGGGGACTTACCTTCTACAACATCCCTCTTGTAATCACTGTCATTGTCACTATCTGTTGGTCGGTAATAGATATAAAATCCTTGAATGGGAGTGTTATTGTTACTTGATGGAATGTACTAAAAAACAGAAGCAAAGACTTGTCAAAGAGAAAAATAAATGTAACCTTCTCATTCATTAAGGTTTCTTTATCTACTTGGTCACATTTTTCTAGTTTCATTTTGCAAACATACAATAATGGCCATTTTTAATTTACTTCAAAGGTATTAAAAGCATTTAGCTTATTGCAAGGTTAAACAGAAATAAGGCAGTACGTTTCCCTGGGTTCAAAAGCATAAAAGCACATTTGGTTCAAAATGAATCACGACGGCAATTAAGTTAACAACATTTGGATAAGAGCCGAGGAAACAATAATTTTCCTTGTAACCCTGCCCCTCCTCAAAATACGTGCTCTTATTTAGACAAATATTGGTGCCCTTGCACTTCCCCTCAATTAAAAGTTCAAAATTTGCTGTTTACTGTATTGTGTCATGAGAATATTAAATTGATTGTTAACATGACCAAACCACAAAATCTCATTCCAGAAGATGTTTACTGACCGTCCACTTTAGCATGATTTGAGTATCGCTGACAGCCTCTGTGTATGCAATGTGAGGTCCAGTTATTGGACGGTTGGAAAAGCGATTGGGGAACCCAGCCACCTGATAAGGACGAGATGCTGAACTCCGAAAACTCTCACCATAATGGTTGATGGCAATGACCCTAAATTTGTATGTTGAACCTTTGAGGGAAAACAAAAACAAACAAACAACAATAAAAAAAAACATAACTAAGAAAAGCTATAATAAGACAACTAAAGGCAGAATAGTCAAAATATGGCAATTGTGCTTAAGTACCTATCTATAATAAAGTATCTAAAGCCTGTATGGTAAAGAGATTTCAACCCAATTGACAATCTCAGTCAACGGGGAGTGGCTCCTCCGTGCATGGTGTTCAAGATCCCAAGACCATCTTAGGAGTCACCAAGAAAGAGGGCTGCGAAAGATTAATGACATCTCAGGGAAGAAGCAGGTAGAGAACAGGAAAGAGGACATTTGCTCTTTTCACCATCCTGTTCTAAGTCATACCCATCAATAGCAGTATTAATTGAACTATCTGTCCCCAAAACTAGGTTCTTTTCACTTTAAAAGAAACAACTGAAGCACGGTTTAATACGGTGAATACACTCATAAAGAGGCACCGTGTGGACGGCTGCAGATGTCACTCTGGTTTCACTGCTAACAGGGTAAGAGGGAGCAGATTTAACTACTGTAGAAGGAATTATTTGAATTAGATACTAAGAACTTAAAAAAATGTTGAGGATTGTGAACTTCTGAAAACCTGAACCTAAAGAAGAAATCAAAATCCTAAAGCAAGTTTCCCGATAGCTCAAAAATAATTACTAAGCTTCTGAAAACAGTGTTTTCAATCTACGGAATGTTTCTTAGCTTCACCCGCATTTAAAACTGATGCTTCTCCCAACTACACCTACATGACCCTATGCTGCGCACGTTGCTTGTTTTGACAGCCACAGGCATTTGCTACTAATGTACATTTAAAAGTCCAGAAAAAAACCGCCATGAAACCTAAACGAATGAAAGTACAGAAAGTTTATTTGTGCTTTTTGTCTTTTATGGTTTAATTTCTCTCATATAGCCTCAAGATTCTTGTGGGGAGGGGAGGGTTCCTCTGCTGAAACAAAACTTAAAGAACAAACGCGTGTTCATCATTGACTCATGTCCATAACACTAAGCACTGAGTATTACAACTGTGCTGAAATTCAGCATCAGATCAAATAATTTTTGTCAAATAACAAGCAATTTTCCTCTTATTCAGTCACAGCAAAACACACCCACACATAAGATGTACATCACAGTATTTCTAACTGTAAATAAACAGAAATAATCTAAAGCCCAGAAATAAAGAATAGCTAAGTGGATTATGGTATATTTATTTATATGAAAGGTAAATCTCTACTGAAAGTTGAGTTTGTGAAGAATTTTTAATGACTGGAAAACATATATGACAAAATATGGGGAACATGGGATAATAAAACAATATTTACGGCATGATCCTGCGGTGGCTCACGCCTATAATCCCAGCACTTTGGGAGGCTGAGGCAGGCAGATCACCTGAGGTCAGGAGGTTGAGACCAGCCTGACTAGCATGGTGAAACCCCATCTCTACTAAAAAATACAAAAATTAGCTGGGCGTAGTGGCAGGCGCCTGTAATCCCAGCTACTCAGGAGGCTGAGGCAGGAGAATCACTTGAACACGGGAGGCGGAGGTTGCAGTGAGCCGAGATCGCACCATTGCACTCCAGCCTGGTGACAGAGGGAGACTCCATCTCGAAAAAACAAACAAACAAACAAAAAAAACAACCAGAGAGAGAGAAAAATGGCTAAGAAAAAAAACAACGAAATATAAACAATGATTATCTCTGAATGGGTGGATTTTAGGTGACTTATTCTCTTCTTTATATTTTCTTTATTTTCACATTTTTATACAATAAGCGTGAACACTTCAACAATTAGAAAAAAATATAAGACTACTAAAAATATGCATCTGCCAGGTGCTATGGCTCACGCCTGTGATCCTGGCACTTTAGTAGGAGACGGAGGGCGGCAAATTGCATGAGCCCAGGAGTTCAAGACCAGCCTGGGCAACATGGCAAAACCCTGTCTGTACAAAAAACACAAAAATTAGCCAGGCACGGTGGTGAGTGCCTGTAGTCTCAGCTACTTGGGAGGCTGAGGTAAGCCATGATTATGCCACTGCACTCCAGCCTGGGTCAACAGAGTGAGACCCTGTCTCAAAATATATAAATATATGTATCTGAAGTTCACACCGATGGTAAAAGGAAACGTTTGAATATTACTACCTGGTTCTAAACTACGAACTTCCACTGAAAGTTTGGAAGGAGGGATGTCTTCAGCTGCCACCAGCCAATTGCTGGTCCTCATTCGTTTATATTCGACTTTGAAGGCAGTGATTGGAGAACCTCCATTTGCCCGAGGAATCCAAGTGACATAGACTGACGTCTCTGATGCAGTGGAGATGGTAGGCCGATCTGGTGCCTCTGGAACTGAACACGGAAACGTTCATTTCAATAACCCACCATGTCAGAGACAAGAATAACATAGATAAATTAAAGGGATAAGTCCCAAACTTCATGTTATTAAAGGTTCTTCACCAAACTTTTTCCCAGAGTTTATAACATTTACAGCAGTCTTCCTGTCCTCTGTGAAAAGCTAATGGGAATACAGGAAATAAAGAGAAAGTAAAATAATCTATAAATTTGATAATTAGCTCTGAAAAACTGAAAGCTAACAAGTATGATCATTTTGACCACACTATTCAGATTCATGGCTAAAATAATATGTAAGTATTATTTGGTGCTTCAAGTTTGATTGTCGTTAAAATTTATAATAAATTTTCATAATTACGTGTTATCTTATTTAAATGTTTTCCTTCATCTATCCAAGCTACACAAAATGCACTCAGCAATCTACTAATTCTTATTTACTATTCCATACTATCTTAATACACCTCAAGGCTACAGGAAGGTTACTCCAAAATACAGACTATAAGTGGCAAATAGAGATAAAATCTGACTGATAAAATCAATACTGTTAATAAAGGGGAGAGAGAACGCTGCTCAGGATGAATACGGGAAGACAGGATGTGTCGTTAAATAAAAGTGCTAACAGAAAACATGATCCACGTGAACATGTAGAAAAGGGGGTCAGGGAGCTAGGGTCTAGCAGTTTTCACTTAGCACTGCCAAGGAAAGTGGATGCTCTACCACACAAGGTAGATGGTCTCGACTCTGCAGGAGGTGAAAACATGAGGAGTAAGCTCATCAGCCATTGAAACCATGTATCTAACTCTTCTTGATGACCAAGTGATATGGCTTGGACACTTATTCCCTCCAAATCTCATGTTGAAAAGTGATCCCCAATGTTGGAGGTGGGGCCTGGTGGGAGGTGTCTGTGTTGTGGGGGTGGTTCCCTCATGATGGCCTGGTGCCCTCCCCATGGTAGTAAGCGAGTTCTCGCTCTGTTGATTCACACGAGAGCTGGTGATTTAAAAGCATGTGGCGTCTCTCTTGCTTCCTTTCCCACCCTGTGATATGCTTGCTCTCTCGCTTCACCTCCCACCATGACTGTAACCTGAGGCCTCACCAGAAGCCAGTGATGCTGGTGCCATGCTTGCATAGCCTTCAGAACCGTGAGCCAAGTAAACCTCTTTTCTTTATAAATTACCCAGCCCCAGGTATTCCTTTATAGCAACACAAACAGACTAACACAACAAGCAATCTTGTGGTTGTAATTGGCTTCCCACTTGGTTCCTACAAGGAAAGAATGCTGACAGAAATAATCTGGTCTGTATGACAGTGACATTGCAAACTTGTAATTGCCATTCTGGTTTGCCTTGATCATCTGTGAACTGTATAGACACGAGCCGGTTTTTGAGAGACCAGTGATCTTTTGGCATGCTGACAATCAAGTTTCTAGAGCTGGAATGTGGAGGGCCAACTCTGGGCCATGGTGACACTAGTTACTTTGAGAAAGCCACTAGGGAGCCCCATCTCTAGCCTATGCCATGCTCCTCAACTGAGCAACACCTTTCCACCTCAACATGTCTTCAACCCACCATACAAATACATAAGAAAGAAGAAAATAAAGTTGAATGTGGTATTTGTATGAAGAAAACTGTAGCATTTAAAAAAAACAAATTGCTTAAGGGATAAAAGAGGAATATATTCAAAGCAGGCAATGCTGAGTGATACTTACTGTATTCCTTTCAAGTTAGAAAGCAATGAAAACAGAATGAATAGTATGGTTAGTGAATCTTTTTTAATACTAGAAAAACCATACGACTTCCTTATGTTGACTCGTCTGAAATCAAAACTCTCCAAACACCACAGATCAAATAGGAAAAAGAAAGTTATTGGAGAAGATGTCTCCACAGAATATAATATCTTCAATATCTAAAAGAAATAGCATGTGACTGTTAACAAGGTATAAAAGACAGACAGCACTTGGAGTTAGAAACGGACTTGGAGAGCAAGCAGTTCCTCCACTTTCCGGATGATCTGAGGCATCGTGCATAACCTCCTCATGTGTCAGTTTCCTAATCTGCAAAACAGACGTGGAAATCTGTTCCTCATTAGGTTGTTATGAATATTAAATAAATCTTTTCTTGCGGTTATCTCTTCTTGGACAACTCCAAACTCATGATTTCCAAAACTGAATCCATAATCTTCACCTAAAAACTCTTATTACTTATCTTGGTAAATGGTCTTCTGGCACCCACACCCAATCCATCATCTTTCTCCTTCTCATTCAGTGTGGATTCCAGTCCCCTAATCTCTCATACAGGTCTTCCCTCTCCTCCATCCACACTGTCACTCCCCTTATTTCTCTAGCCTTTTCTTTTGCTATTCCTCCCTTCTCCTTCTCTAAAATCCTTTAGGGTTCATTATAGCTTTCAAGGAAAGATTCAACTTTGAAGCGTATCACACAAGGCACCTACCTGCCTGCCCACTATAGCATCATTCCCCACAGTAACCAGTCACACTAAAAAAAATCTCTAACCTCTCAATCTCTAAACAAAATAGAATGTCAGCCACTTGTCGAGCTGTCTTTGCTAGAAACTCTTCTCCTGTTTCATCTGTCTGTATTGTCCTTGTCCTTTGAAGCTTAGCTTACGATGCAGAGAAGCCTCTCTTATCTACTCACCCTTGTCTACATTGAGGGACTGACTTAGATATTTCTCGTGAACCCATAACACCAAGGGTATGATCTCGAGCATAAGCAATCAAAATTGTTATTAGTTTGTCTGCATTATCCACATATTGTTATGGGTTTAGCTACCTATATCATCCACTATACTGTAATTAAAAAAAAAAAAATTGAAACAGGATCTCACTCTGTCACCCAGGCTGAAGTGCAGCGGAACAATCATAGCTCACTGCAGCCTCAAATTCCTGGGATCAAGCGATCTGCCTGCCTCAGCCTCCTGAGTAGCTAGGACTACAGGTGCACCCCACCACACATGGCTACTTTTTAAATTTTTTGTAGAGACCAGGTCTCACTATGTTGCCCAAGCAGTTCTCAAACTCCTGGACTCAGGCGATCCTTCTGTCTCAGCCTCCCAAAGCACTAGCATTACAGGCGTGAGCCACCGGGCACCACCATGCTAGGCCTATACTGTAAACTTCTTAAAGGCAAGGATTATTTTATCTTTGCTGTTCCAGCATTTCATACAGTATCTGCCAGAGAACGTGTAAAATAAATGGTAAGGTTTTTGCTTTTCAGACATTACTTTTATTCACATGAAATTAATACTCATATATGTAATCTGCTTAAGGCAGCTGAAACGTGCCTCAGAGAGAACAGCACTCAAGTAAAAGAGATTCATGATATTGAAGATACAGAGGTGCTCTGGAGGGAGTTCAAAGCATTACAACCTGCTTTTGTTTGACATCAATTCACGGAAAACTGTAAAAATATGGAAGAGAAGTCTGAAAATTCTTACAGCTTAGCAATGAAATCTTAAGTCTTCCCTAGTTGTCCTGACATTTTAGGACAATCACAAAAAGCACACCTGGCTATAAGTGTAGAGCTCATATAAGTGTGAAATTTAAATACTAAAAAAGTCTTTTGAAAATTATACAGCTAAGACTTTTAAAAACCATAAGATTAACTAGATATAGCACACACAAAAAAAGTGAATGTAACATGTAATCCTTCGGTAAAATAACTTACCACAGGTACCACTATACATTTTGATGCGTCACACACATGAACAGTGAGATTTTCAGAGTTCAAAATATAAATTTCCTTCTCGTACCAGAAAACTCCTTTCTTTTTTTTTTTTTTTTTTTTTGAGACGGAGTCTCGCTCTGTCACCCAGGCTGGAGGCTCCTGGGAGGCGGAGCTTGCAGTGAGCCGAGATCGCGCCACTGCACTCCAGCCTGGGTGACAGAGTGAGACTCCGTCTCAAAAAAACAAAAACTTAGTACCAGAACATTTTGAGTCAGAGTTAATGAAGTTAAGTACTAATCATGACACTGAGATGCCAGAGTTTAAATATAGGACATTAAAATGGTTGAAATAGAACCTAAAAGACCTGTATGGTAAGACATGAAAATAAACAAACACCCTATTCCACCCCACCTCCCCAAATCTGAAGCAGGTCAGTTATATTTGTAAAGAAACAATAAAATATTCTTCTTTTTACCTCCACTGTGCCTAGAGGAATCTGTAAGTACCACTCCAAAATTGTTGTTTGCAGCCTCTGAAACAATAGGATACTTAGGGATGCCCACGGGTGGAGAGGATGCCTGGGTGTTTTTTGATGATGCTGTTTTTTCTAGAAAGGTAAATCAACATATACAGTAACATAAGCTTACATGTATGTAAAGTGGGGAAAAAAAGAGTACTGTGAAACTTATCTGGTATGTGGTTATAAATTTATGAATTTATCTGCCACAGCATCTAAATGTAAGACCTACTTCATAAATACTTAGCTGATCTGAGGAACTGACCAAAAATTACTTGGTCTTTTTCTAGTATCTTTAAAGTAAAGCTAAAATATGTCTTCCTTCATTTTAACTTTACGTATGCAAAAAAAAAAATAGGTGAAAAAGCCAAATGACTAAGTGTTCAAACTATTAGTCCATTTTTCTTTTTACTGTATATATTTCTTAATTCTAAGCCATAAAACTCATCATTAAAGAGCTTCTGCTAAGTTTTCTAAGGAAAAGTGTCACATCGTTTTAATATTTCAAGAGGCGAAAAGTGAAATGGAGTGATTTGTTAAAACCTGAAATGCACGATTACTCAGTATTTATAGGTCAGACTCCATGAACACCTAATGACTGATTATGAAAATTAACTCAAGATACATTTAAAATAGAAAGTACTTGTTATTTTTCTGGCCAGACTTAGTAATTAGATGAAAGGGTCTTTTTCAAAAGCCACTAGTTGGTTTCTTCTCAATCTTCATACCTCCTTTTCGTTACAGTGCCATACTAAAATACTCTTCCATCCAGTTCCCTTCCCTACCCACCAAAGTCTCTTTGTTCATTTACAGCCAAGCCACGATGGCATCTTTTTTTATCAAGCCTTCTCTCACAAGCCTTTTCTCTTTCTGCAGAAAGAATATCCTTCCTTTGTGCTTCCCCAGCACTGTCCTTGGAAATCTCCTGTGGTACTTGGCATATTCTGGTCTCTTTGCCTACAATCCTACCCACCTCCATTCTATCCAGACTCCAGCCAGCTCGAACGCTCCAGCTCTTCTCAGCTCACTCAGAGGTAAAGTCAAAGTCCTCCCAAGGTGGATGGTGTGCTGTGTGATGTGGACTCCCCATTGTTCCCTGGCATCTCTCCCCTACAGCCTCCTCACCCACGTTGCTCCCATCACAGCAGCCCCCTCGTGCTCCTAGTGAACACCATGCACACCCAGCCTTGGGCCCTGGCACTTGCTATCTCTGCTGGGAATGTTCTTTCTCTAGAGAGACACATGGCTTTCTACTTCCCCTCCTTCGTGTCTCTGCTCTGATGTCGACTGCTCGTTGGGGACTTTTCTGGCCGCCTGCTTAAACTGTTAACAACTCCTACCCCATATACTTCCTGTATCCACCCCCTAACTTATATCTCTGTTAACACCTTCTAATGTACTTATAACTTACGTATAAGTCTCTCTCAACTAGAATGGAAGCTCTATGAGGCCATAAGTTTTGTCTATTTTGCCTCTTGCCTGACATGTAAAAGGCATTCAATAAATACTAGCTGAACTGACTACAGTCTTGTAGTTGGTATTAAGTTACACATCTTAGCTTTCTTATCAAAGTGTAAGCTCTGTCGGGATGGATCTCATCTTGACCATCTTCATTTTCCCTATATCATCTATCCTCATTGCCTTGTATAACATAAGCCTTCAAAAACATCTGTGGAATATTCTATAGAATAGGACAACACAACCATGTAAATGTGACCCCAAAATGGAAGGGGGAGGCTATAATAGGGTCGTTTAGTGAATTTATATATAGGAATTTCTACTATCCAAAAGAATTCTGGTTGGGCACAGTGGCTCACACCTATAATCCCAGCACTTTGGGAGGCTGAGCTGGGCGGATCACGAGGTCAGGAGATCGAGACCATCCTGGCTAACACTGCGAAACCCCATCTCTACTAAAAATATGAAAAATTAGCTGGGCATGGTGGCACACGCCTGTAGTCACAGCTACTTGGGAGGCTGAGGCCGGAGAACTGCTTGAACCTAGGAGGCGGAGGTTGCAGTGAGCCGAGATTGTGCTACTGCACTCCAGCCTGTGCGACAGAGCAAGACTCCATCTCAAAAAAAAGAAAAAAAAAAGAATTCTTACGAATAAATTGACATCAGGGCAGCCAGCTCATTCCTCCAAAGGAAGCCCTCACTTCCTCACTTACCTTTGCTGGTTCGGAAGGTAAGCATGGCAGGTTGGCCTTCACCTGCTGCGCTTCTTGCTACCATCAAGACTTCATAAAGACTAGATGGCTCCAGCTCAGCTAAATGGAGCTCATTTTCACTTCCTGGGACTCGAACCGTGTGCCAGCTTCCCACCATGCCAACCCCATCGTCCAGCTGCCCAAGAGAAAACACACCAGAAAAGCAGGAGATGGAGGATAGGAAATCTTTCAGTCACATTTGATCAAAACTAGGATTCATTTAATTCTAGAAGAGTTTTAAGAAGTAATACACCATGGTAAGTAACTTCTTCATATTAAGAAATACAAGATCTGTTGCAAGAACGCTGCAATTCTCACTGTAGAAAAACTCCTGGCTCTGCATCTGACCACTAATGTGTGGCCTCAAGCAAGTTACTGCCCTCCCAGACTCTGTTTCCTTTACTTGTTATGGAAACAAAATCTTCTTTCTTCCTGGGCTAATGAAGAATAAAATAAGTATAAAATAATAGGTATCATTGGTAATTATATAATATACATAGTAGATATATGGTAAATTAAGATGATATTATGTTATATGTATATGAATTATATAATTATGTATTATATATTTCCAGCATTCTTGCTTCATGTCTTGATGCTGTTCAATATGTGTTACAGGAAATAAAAAGATCTAATCAGTTGTTTCTTGATTAATGGAACCAAGAAACAATATTGCATGGAGGTTTTAGGGTAGATGAGATTACTAGCAAAACTTCTTCATCTAGAATCATTCATTAGGTTAGAAACAGTACATAAACTTTAAAATAGCATCATATTAAAATATCATCATGTTGTTTTTCCTAGTCATTAAAAACATTACCATTCAACAATGTATACTAAAATTTCTTGAACAAAGAAAATTATTTTAAATATGGAATGCATCCCTCCCATTTCATTCATTTACTGGTCTCATTAAACAGAGAGGAGCTTTTCCATTCTGCTCCAATACAAGCCCATGGGGAAAATAATATTTGAAGAGTTAACTGAGAGAGGCCCAAGGTTTACCACCAAAAATGACCAAACAATGTGTGACTTTAATACAATTAAAAAGGCAACTTGAAGCTGGGCACAGTGGCTCGTGCCTGTAATCCCGGCACTTTGGGAGGATTAGGTGGTGGATCACTTGAGGTCAGGAGTTCAAGACCAGTCTGGCTAACTTGGCAAAACCCCATCTCTACTAAAAATACAAAAAAATTAGCCAGATGTGGTAGTGCATGCCTGCAATCCCAGCTACTTGGGAGGCTAAGGCACGAGAATTGCTGGAACCCAGGAGGCAGCAGTTGCAGTGAGACGAGATCACACCACCGCACTCTAGCCTGAGTAACAGAGCAAAACCCTGTCTCAAAAAAAAAAAAAAAAAAAAAAAAAAAAAAAAAAAAAAAACCTTGAAATGCAAACAATTGGCATAAATTATGCCAGAGACTCTGTTCAAATAGTTGTTTTTAATAAGAAACTGCTTTATTTGCTACATAAATGGTATTCTACTACCTTAGAGAAGGAAGGAATTTGTGTTTTAAAAGTGGTTATAGAGCTTTATGTTGAAGGGTTTAAATGGTTGATTAAATATGTAGAGACATCATTGGCTTCCTAGAATTCCAGTTTGGGGGGAAATTATACTTCATTCTCAGTGCTTTCCTAGGATTGGTAAATCCAGCATGATTGGGATCTCTCTGACAAACTCATCAGTCTGGAACACTCTTATTCTGTTTCCTGCCATTCTACAAACGGAAAAGGCAACAGTATGTGTCATACAAAGAACGTTCAGGTGTGAGCAGAGAAAGATGATAAACGATAAGACATTACCTTTCGATACTTCACAAAGTAAGCATTGATGGGCAGCCCACCATCCTTGCCTGCCCTCCACACCAGGTTGTACGTGTCTGGTGTGTGGGTCTGTGGGGGGCTCAGTATGATGGGGGCGTCAGGAACAGAGATGCCGCTGGCGTTTTTCTCTGGTGCTGATTCCACTGCACTGGGATGGACCTTCCCCGGCAATGAGCTCAGTAACCCGGTTTCTAAACCATCTCTCTTATTTCTTTCATCATTCTGAGCAGCATCAGGAAGTGTGACTGTCTCTGCTTTTGTATTTGTTTCAAAAGGAACTGCAGGGAGAGAGGAGAGAGCTTGAAGATACCCCTCACTGCAGTGTCTTCTACCCAGTTTGTGACGTGACTGCCCTCACTTTTATTGTTAGCACAATTTAAGCCCTGGAAGTTAAAACGGGTAACATTGCCATTTATAATTCATGGAAACATTTAACCTCTAGTCCCAATCTTTTCTCATGGTAGAGCAAATAAATTGCTTGAAAAACCAATTATATGATGCAATAGTGTAGCAATTAAATGTTCTTATTTTTTCCTTGTTCTCTAAGAGTATTCTTTTTAGTAATAATCATTTGCTAGTTTAACCTCAGAAGATTTCAAGTTGGCTAGGCATGGTGGCTCAACCTGTAATCCCAGCACTTTGGGAGGATGAGGCGGGGGGATAGCTTGAGCCCAACAGTTCGAGACCAGCCTGGGCAACATGGTGAAACCCCATCTCTACAAAAAACACCGAAATTACCCAGGCGTGGTGGCACATACCTGTAGTCCCAGCTACTTGGGAGGCTGAGGTGGGAGGATCACCTGAGCCTGGGAAAGTTGAGGCTGCAGTGAGCCATGATCGTGCCACTGCACTCCAGCCTGGGCAACAGGCCAACTAACTACTACCCGAGGGGGATCCTGCAACTACACCTGACTCAAAAAAATTTAAAAAAGATAAAACAAGCAGGCAGCCTTAACACTTACTACTAACAGCATACAGAATATACAGAGAAAGATAAAAACAATTTGCACTGAAAAAATAAATAGGTTGCATACAGTCAAAGATAATTACTGAGCACATATTATGTGCCAAGCATTGTACTAGCTATCTTATAAACATAATCTCATTTAATTCTCCAAACATTCTTAGGTAGATGGTAATACTCCCATGTTACAGATGAAGAAATTAAGGTTCAGAGAGACTAAGTGAAGGCTGCCAGAAGAATGTTAACGGTACTGCTGTGAAAAAAAAAAAAAGAAAGAACAATTTACGAAAACGAATATATTGCCAGCGCAATAAAACCTAAGGAGTGACAGCTTGCTTTCTTGAAAGTGCTATTAATACTGGCAACGGAAAATTCTATTTTTCACTCCTTTTGTGGAGGAAGAGTGCAGAGGAAACAACGTACATTTATTTCCAAAATGAAGTCAGATTCCTGGTAAAAGATGGGTGTGTTTTTAGAAGGGCTGGACTGTAGTAGAGAACCAGCAGAAAACAGGACTAACAGTGTAAGGTTAGTTCCCTGTTGGTTTAAAAGAGAGAAAGGGTGTCCCAGAAGCATCCTCCATCAGAGAAAACAAGAAGCTAGTAAGGAAATAATGTAGAAGAAAACTAATTAAGTTCACTGAGACAACTTCAAAATATTGCTCCTGGAACAGCAGAGTTTATCTAGTGAGTCAGACTGCGGACTGATGTTCAGGGTGTGATCCGGTGCCTGCTAATGCAGACAGACGGACTCAGCAAGTGGAGGTAATTAACTGTGGCTTGAGGTAGTGGAGAAGGACCTTTTTATCATTAGAAGTTTAGTGGATCCTCCGGGCAGTTTTCCACTGGGAAGTGGGATCTGGCTGTAAAAGAGTTTAAATGCCACATGCCTCATACAGAAGCATGAGAAAAACGTTACGCTGCAGCTTCTCCGCTGTCTGAGTATCAAAATTCCATTTCTGTAAGACTTAAGATGCAATAAGACCTCTCCAGAATTTTTATTAAAAGGGGGATTCAATTAACTTTCTTCTTCTGTTTCAATGATATAATCTGGGCACTTGGGAGATACACTCAATACAACTGAAAAGACCTTACCAGTACTTCCCCAGTGTTTTTGCACGTATTATCTCAACCTATCTTCAGACTCTACGAAATGGGTAGAACAGGCATCTAGCATCTTTTAAGGTGGAATGTTTTTTGAATTGGAAAAGAGATTGATGCAACTATGACAATGTAAATAAATTTAATGACTGTAAGTGGAAACTAATTAAATAGGGAGGGAGTACAACCATATCTGTCAAAGATGCTCCCACTGTGACCACTGCTGCCAGCAACTCACAACCCAAACTACTTAGGAAACCCACGCCAACTCCCATGACAGTTTTAAAGAGTACCACACACTCTACAAATATTTGTACATCCAGGACCTCAAAAACCCAAGGTCTCTGGAAAAAACAAAAGGCTGGGGAGAGAGTTCTCTCTTTCTCTAACCTAGCTTGCTCTCCCCTTTACAGTACAGTAGTCAAAGTAAATGACTTGTCAGGATGCTAGAATCTCACAAGGCTCAGATTCCTATGCAAAGAAGTGAGTTGTTATATATTGTTTTGAGTTTTAATAAACTCAGTTGGATCTTAATAATTATGCTAGAAAATTTAAAAAAGACAATGTAGGACCTCTCTGGTAGAATATAGCTGATGGGGTTACCATACATAAAAGTAGTATTTATCAAGACATAAAATCCTGGAGCACATGGGAATCTTAAAGATCTTCGAAAGTTAGTTCACATAACTTCAAAGGGCTTCCGATTTATCATATTTAAGGTGAGGAAGTTAGACAAAATATCTAGTTCCATCAGCCATAACTATGACATATGTATCTCTACACCTTGCATTCACATAATCCCTTCAGCTAAATTCTACCCAAGGAGCTCCTGCAACTACACCTGTCATGCAGCTAACAATTTTGACAGAGCCACTCTTATTTTTGCCTAGAGGAATAGAAATATAAACACACACACATATTCATTTATAGGTGCAGATTTATGTAACACTGAACTACTTTCTTCATTTAAGGATTCTTAAGGTTTCTAAAATCACTAACTATTTCTTCCTTCCCTTAACACTGCCACAGGAGATCACTATAATTTAATAATAGACAGTAATAATCATAACTTTATACTTAGTACCATTGGAAGGCTTTCTATTGCCAGACACCATTCTAAGCACTATGCATTAACTCCTTGGATTCTCACATCAACCCCATGAGTGGGGCACCTTCACTATACTTGTTACACAGACGAGGAAACAGAACAGAGAAGTGTAGTGATTTGCCCTCGGGTTACAAAGCTGCTAAGTGGCAGAGCCAGGATTCTGACACAGCCCACGTGCTTAGCCTCCACATCTCCCCCACCTGTAACATGCACAAGAAGATAAGGGGAAGTCCCTGGTCTCCACCACTTCTCCTCCGCCTCCAGCTTCATTCAGAGCCAGGGCGTCCTTGTTTGCATGTGAAGGGAAATCGTATGTGCACATACGAACTCTTTTTTATTTCAACCATCACTCCTTTGCCAAGGACCCCCCGTTGGCCACTGCTCTGGCTAAGGGTGCCCACACACTGGTCGTGTGGTCCAGACTGTGGCAGATGGGCCAGGGGAGAGGAACTGTGGGGACCAGACTGTGAACTCACTAAAGCAGGAAATGCTGGAGCCCCAGACCTGTCTAGAAGGAGGAACGTGGGCTCTGAGCTCAGCATAAGCACTGCTCCTTGACCCTATGGGCTCTATGGCCTGTGGGACCATGGCCCCAGGCAGAAGAGGGCCAAGCTAAGCCCCTTAAAGCAGAGGCCAGGGTCAGAGACCTCAGTTACCCAAGACTAAAGGCAGTACTGCCTTTGATGTTGGGCCTCTCACAAGACAAATAAGGTGACAATCTATACCCAACTGACTAGTTGTTGGGGAAAGCTGCTCTAAATGCCTACTGATGGAAGGTCCGAATTTGAATTAAGTCAAGTTTGAGTCCATTTCCATGAATATTAATCGTCTATATACCAGTACATCAAAAATCATATATAGTTTTTAAGTCATCATCACATAAAATCAGTACAATACGAAGAATTAATATTATACATCCCATTAGAAAATAACTTTGGATAAGACACAGGGAATATATACATACAGGTATTACTTAGTAGTACCACAACTCCACATTCTCAATGAAGGCCAGTCTTTCAGACCCAATACTGGAGTTATCAAGGGCGTAAAAAATGTCTGCAATATCATTTTTGGTGGCTTAGAAAACCAAAAGCATTAATCTCAAAGACAGGTTATATTCTAGGCCTGCTCCCAAATGAGAGCTTTCTATATTGCAACTACAATCTTAACAAACACATCAGAAACACAGACCAAAATTCATGTGATTCACATAAAGCGAAATACCAAGAAATACAGTTCTACATTTCACTGTCATCAGGAAAAAATAGAGAGAGATTGCTGGATTCATTAAAATAACATATTTCAAATCACTTTATCTTCTATTATAAAAGGAAATTATTCAACTAAAAATAAAAAATAATGGCAACTCACCAACCATGAGAGATGCTTCTGCCTGGGTGGTACCATGTTCATTTGTAGCTTCACAGATGTATTTCCCCGCATGTTCCTGACTCACAGCTTGAATATGGAGAGAGCTTGCACCAGCTTGGGACATGACAAAGTACACAGGCTCCAGGTTCAAGCCTTCAGGTCTTGATAACTGTGATTTTCGGGATTTCGATCTCAGGACTTGAGATGGATGGCTGGTTATCAATCCATGGCTGTCATACCAACGAATGACCGGAACTGGCAGCCCACTGGCATTGCAGGACAGAGTGACAAAGTCTCCGTCTGCCACCTTTGCACTTACTGGTGCTGTAATTATAACTGGCTTGAATCCACTGTCTATTAAAAAAGAAATTCACATATGAAAATTAAAGAACATTGTAGTATCTATGATGCAAAACAATTTCATCCTATCACGTAAATGTGGGAGTAATGACTGAAACCAAGATAGCAACCTCCTTGTTAGTTCCCTTCTCAACTTTCACCAAGTAAAACTGTCAATAGATGGTAGAGTTGTTTCATAGCTGTGGGCTGCTAAACATTTCCTACGTAAATTTCCTGTCCTTCGGAAAGAAAGGAATATATATAAAGAAATCTTCGGCGAGTTTTCTGAAGGTACACTACACATATTTGACCACTGCAAATATACAACATATGAGGCTGAAACCTCAGACCTTAACAGGAAAAATGTGTAAATAAGTATAAAAGTAGATAATTTTCCTTCAAGAAAATGGTCAATTTTGTGGGGTAGGGTGGGAAGGGAGGCAGGAATCTGATTATAAAAAGCTTGGGAGAAAAAAACCTGTTCTGAATAAAAGTTGATACTGATGATACCTGTATTTTTTTTCCCATAGGCATGAACAGCATTTTCGTTTCTAAATTAAAGTGGCACCAAATCTTTCTTTTTGGTCCTGGTATTCTCTGGAGGTATTTTTAAGAGAGCTTACAATGGAATATTGATCAAAGTAAATGACATTTTCTCTAGCATGTCTGTCTTTTTCTCCAGTCCTCCTTCCCATGTCTGAAAAAACCAACCCACAACTGATACCAGATTTCTGGATTTTTGCCAAGCTAATGAGTGTAAAATGCTATCTCACTGGTCAGAACATGCATTTTCCTGAGGACTAATGAGGCTGAACATCTTTGCATGTGATTATGTGACATTATTAATCTTCCTCCTCTGTGAAATGCCTTTGTCAGTTTTTCTATTGGGTCATGAATCTTTTCTGTAGTGATCGGAGTTCTCTGTATATACTAGATTCTGTTCTTTTGTTTAGGTATGTATGTGACTAGTATCTCCTTCCTAATGTACTGCTTTTCTTTTCAGCTTTTAACAGTATCTATTAGGAAAATGTTTTCATTTCAATGTGGTCATCTTTTAAAATGAGCCTTTTAAAATGTCTTATTAAAAAGTTTTACCCACAGATCATACATTCTTCAATGTTTTCTTGAAAACTTTTTTCATCTCATCTTTCATATTTAGATCTTTAATCCACTGAGACTGTATCTTTTACACAACGTAAGACACTGAGTTTCACTTTTACCTCCATGTTGGTAACAACGATCCCACATCAAAATGCGAAATGGGTCTCCTCCCTGCTGATCTGCAATGCCAGCTCAGTCAAGCCCTCACAAGCAAATGTCTTTTTGAAAGTCTCTATCTTGTTCCAAGAGTCTATCTATTTCTGTACCAATATAATATTTTCTTAATTACTACAGATATTTTAGATGTTTAAGGCAAGTCTCCCATGTTCTTTTTCTCCTTCCTTTAGAGTGTCTTTGCCATTCTTGGGCCTTGGGTTATCCATATAAATTTTAGAATCAGTTTGTCAAGGTCCTTAAAATATTATGAGGGGATTTTAATTAGAATTGCACAAATCCACAGAAAATTTTTAGAAAGACCAGATAACTAAATAATACTGAATACAATATATAATATTGAGGAACTGATACATCTTCCTATATAACTGGCTGTGCTTTACTGCTGTGATATAAAAAAGGTGGTTTTAAAATTATACTTTTTTTGTTACTGGTATACAGAAAGGCAACTGATCTTTTTAAAGAGATGTAGTCTCGCTCTGTCGCCCAGGCTGCAGTGCAGAGGTGCGATCTCAGCTCACTGCAACCTCCACCTCCCGGGTTGTAGAAATTCTCCTGCCTCAGCCTCCTGAGTAGCTGGGACTACAGGTTCACGCGGCCATGCCTGGCTAATTTTTTTTTTGTATTTTAGTAGAGACGGGGTTTCACCATGTTGCCCAGGCTGGTCTCGAACTCCTGAGCTCAGGCAATCCACCCACCTCAATCTCCCAAAGTGCTAGGATTACAGGCGTGAGCCACCGCACCTGGCCAAGGCAACTGATTTTTGTTCACTGGTCTTCATCCACCCACCTTGTTAAATGTTATTATTTATCATAATAGGTCATAATAGGACATACAACAGCCATCATAAGGGCCAGCAAACTATTTGGGATAGTCCATGTTGACAATCATATCTGGCTGTAAATTAACAACGATCTGGGTTCTTTCCTTCTTTTTCATGTCTTTCTGTGCTGGTCAGGATCTCTAGTATAATGATGGCCAGAAGAGATTTTCAAAGGAAGTGCTTCTTATATTTCACCATTAAATGCAATGTTTCCTGTAAGTCCTTGTTAGACACTCTTTATTAAGAAAGTTCAACTCTATTTCTACTTCTCTAAGTGTCTAACATGGATACCTAATTATGTCCAATGTTTTTCCATCTCTAGTGAGATAATCATATTGTTTTTCTCCTTTATTCAGTAAATAGGGTGAATGACACTCTACATTTTCAAGTGGATTCCTGGGATAACTGTTTGGAAATGACGTATTTTCTTTTTTACACTGTCCTGGCTTGCTAATATATTATTTAGGATTTTTACACCTATGTTCATAAATGAGATTGGCCTTTGATTTTCCTTTCTTGCACCATCTTATTGTGGTTCTGGAATCAAGACTGGAGAGTTTCCATCTTTTCCTCGTCTCTGGAACAGTTTGTATAATATTTGAAATGGTCTATCACTTCAAAGTTTGGTAGAACCTCCATAAAATCATCTGGCCCCTTATTTTCTTTGTGAGAAGAGTTTTAACTCCTAATTCAACTTCTTTCATAGGTGTAGGACTATTCAAGCTTATTTCTTTTCAGTCAGCGTTGCTAAGTTACATTTTTTCCTCAGAATTTGTCCGTTTCTGTCTTTATTATAATTTTTTGTCATAAAATTTAGCTTAATCTTATTATCTTTAATTGCTGTAAGACTTGTATTTATAGCCCTCTTTTGTTCCTAATATTATTTGTACCTTCTTTCTTTTCTTTGGATCATTTTCCCCAAAGATGTGTCCATTTTCTTAGACTTTACAAAGGGCCAACCTCTATCTTTATTGATCCTCTGTATTTTATCTTTGTTTTCTATTTAATTGATTTCTGCCCTTATTTTTATGATCTTTTTTCTTTCTTTGAATCTATTCTGTTATCCTTTTACTTCACTCAGTAGTTTTTAGTCTTACTAATTTTCTTTTACAGCCACAGAAGGCTATAAATTTCCTTTTAAATTCCATTTGGCTGTCTCTTACAAAACTGATCTGTAGCATTTTCATTATCATTCAGTTCAAAGTATTTTAAATTTCCATTATGATTTCTTTTATTGATCCAGCTATTGAGAAGTATAATTTTAAGTGTCCAAATACATGCCAATTTTTAAAAATTGTTTTATTAACTTCTAAATAAATTACACTAATGTCATAACATTTGGTCCATATTATATTGATTCTCTGAAATTTAAAATATTTATAACTCGTATCATCAACAATTGATTTCCCTAACAGATAACTCTTATAAATCAAGAAGAAAAAAGACCAATAACCTAATTTTTTCAATGAGCAAAAGACAAAGAACAGTCAATACACAGAAATGCAAATTTAAAGGGCTCAAAAACATGAAAAGAGGCCCAACTTTACCTGTAATAAAAGAAATATAGATTAAATGGTTCTCTTTTTTACCTATCAGATTGGCAAAGACTTTAAAAACTGACAATGCCCCATGTTGGTGAGGGTTTGAGGAAACAAGGAGAGTTAAGTATTGCTGGTGGGAGTGTACGCTGGTAAGGACCATGGAGAGTGATTCAGTAATTTCTACCAAAATTACTAACACAGATATGGTTTTATTCTGCAAGTCCATTTCTAGGAATTTCTTTTACAAATACTCACACAGGTGCAAAATCATCTGTGTAGAAGGGCATTCATTATAGAACTATTTGTAATAGCAAAAGATTAAAAACAACCATCAATAAGGTACTAGTCAAATTGTTACAACTACACAATGGACCACTAAGCAGCAACTTCTTAAAAAAGAATGAAAATACTTTTTATGTACCATATGAGAAAATATCCCAAGATGTTAAGTAAAAAATTTATGATAAAGAATGCTACCACTATTTAGGTAAAAAAAAAAACAAAAACAGATATTGTTATAAAATGCACACACACTCTCTCATGTTGTGTGAAAGCACTTGTATGTGCACTACATACAAGGCTGCTCGAGAAACTGACAAAACTAATTATTTCTAAGGAGAGGAACTGACTGTCTAGGGAATAAGAGTAAGAGAGATTGTACCATATAGATTTTTAAAGTACACAGAATCTGTTGAAAATTTTTTAAAAACTTTTTTTAATGAGCTTGATTAAATAAGATTACTTCTTCACGGAAATGCCTACCTGTCACTAGCCAGGAACATGGAAAATGAACACCGTTCTTGTACGGTGCTAGGGTTATTTTCTTTTAGTAAAAGTAATTTCATTTTTGACCACAACAACAAAAGCCCATCTGTAAAATAAAAGTTCTTATGACTGGCATGACCTAAAAGCCTACCATTTTCAATTTCAAGTCTTCCAGTAGAGTGCATAAATCCAATCCCATTATCTGCTACACACTGATACATCCCAACGTCTTCCACGGTAACCCCACTGATTTTCAGTCCGTTTCCTGCAGTTAGATGTCGTGGGGAAGGATGAATAGGCTGTGCATTGTGAAACCAGGTACAGTTGGGGGCTGGGTTCCCACGAACATCACAGGTAAAGTGTACTGTGGCACCCAGAGACACTATCTGATCCTGCAGTCCTTTAGAAATGGAAGCATGTTCTGAAAATAAAACACACAAATTAAACTCTAGCCCACAAAATGTACTTCTTAAATTATCACTCAAGTGATAAAAATCTTCTCTCTACCAATAACCAGTTGAAACAAATGCGTTTTATTCACATTCTTCTGTCTACTGTGGTAATCAAGAAAAAAATTAGAAATGTTCCACTAATAGGATAAACCATATGTTACTAAGAAGATATAGTCTCCTTTCATAGATTACTCCACCCACTTAACTCCCCACAACATATGCGAATACACACATATATACAAATAGTTTCTAATCCTGGGCTTCTCTTAGCATTTATTTCGGGTGATTAGTTTGAAATACAGTAACAATTTCCCTGGATTTCACACTAAACAGGAGCCAACAGTAGAATGTTTATAAAACAGAAGAATGTTTATTCAGAGGTTAAATTATTTTTATGGTCAATTCAACTTTGAGGTTAGATGTATAATAGGTGAAAATAAAAAAACAAAACTTCATTTAGGGATCCTTAAAGTCACTTATTACCCAAAAGTAAATCATTTATCAGAATTTGTAGCCTAAGTCTAAATTATGCATATTAATCCAGTCCTAATCACTGAATTCCAAAGCCCGCTTGTCATACACTTATGTTAATTCCAGTGTTGCTAACCTATAGCAGGCCATGGTTATAAATATTATAAATACATGCAAAGAGTTTACAAAAACTTTATTCACTATGAAACCACTTTCCACCTATTTTTTTCATGAAAATCTGTTTCAATAAAGGAAAACGTTTTCTGCGGCTACACATGATAGTGAGGTAGGTAGCTGGTTAGAAACAAAGGAATAGCTTTGAAATAAAGTATACATAGAAATGTGGGTGGAAATAATTCAATTTTATCACCCAGGCGTTGGTAAGAGCATCCAAAAAAAGAAAATTAAATTAAATAGATTGATTTCTTTTTGAGATGACATTTTCTTTTTTGAGACAGGGTCTGGCTCTGTCGCCCAGACTCGAGTGTGATGGCGTGATCTCAGCTCACTGCAACCTCCGCCTCCCGGGTTCAAATCACCCTCCCACCTCAGCCTCCCAAGTAGCTGGGATTACAAGGCTGTGCCACCACACCCAGCTAATTTTTGTATTTTTGGTAGAAATGGGGTTTTGCCATATTGCCCAAGATAGTTTTGTACTCCTGGGCTCAAGTATTCTTCCCTCCTCAGCCTCCCAAAGTGTGAGTTACCGTGCCTGGCCTGACATTTTCTCATCAGTACTCTGTCTTAGTTACTACTACTGAATACTACACACACATATAGGTTAGATTCTTCCATTCTCCTGATTTCCAGTTTTTTCCTCCATGTTATGAAGAAGGGAGAATAATCTCTATATTGTACAACAAGGTTGGGGGTGAGGTTTCCATGAATATTCCATGCGAAATGCTTTATGCCACCCAGAAGAATGGCCTAATTCAGCAGTCATTATCAAAATGAAACTTGTTCTGGCTAGGATATACATATTTCTAGATATTCCCTATTTCAATTTCACAAATAGATCTTTCCTTCAGATATCCGTTAGACCAGAAAAATGGCTTCATTTGAAAAGAATTAAAGACTAACATCTTACCAAGTACATTAACCATGTAAGTCACATATTTTACATCTCCAGACTTGTTTCCCACCATGCAGGAATAGTTTCCGGAGTCCGCTGGGTCAATGCTATCTGTGGCAAGATGAGAATACAACCTTCTCCACTTGCTTCCTGGTGCAATGTCCTGCCCGTCCTTTAGCCAATACACTTCAGGCGCCGGGACCCCACTCACCACACACTCCAAGGTTACGGGGCTATGAGAAAGAACAGCTAATGCCTGTGAATGGGTGGGGTGAAGAATGTGAAAATCATCTGAAGAAGGACCTGGAAAAAGGAAAGGAGACGAGAGATTATTAGTTAGTCTTTGCTTCTAATCTCTTGCTTAGCAAAGCTGTGGGCATCACCATTTTCCCATGTATTCTTTATACTACAAGGTCCTATTTGGCAGTTAAATCCTTTTTAGTTGAGGATTAACAGATTTTTGTGGTCCTTTAGGGCTACTTCTGAATTGGCAGTTTGGAAATGCAGAATTCCCAACAAGTTCAGAAGCCACGCCTCTACTATGCTCTAACTATTGGTGCTACCTCAACTCAACCGCCACAACCTAAAAATCAACAGTGATTTTCATTACATCTGAAAGAAAGAGGACAGACACATCTCTTTTTTTTTTTTTTTTCAAAATTCACAGACATCAATTTAATGACCACTGCTATAAAGTTGTATCTCCTCTATTTCTTCTTGTTTGAACAAAGGGCAAAATTCTCCACATGTATTCACTCTGTCACCTTGGCTAAAATTCCCTTCTGTAAGTTACATTTTTAAAGCACGTACAGTACTCTTCTATAATGCATTAATGTATTTACTTTTTTTTTTTTTTTTTTAAGACAGAGTCTCATTCTGTCACCTAGGCTGGAGTGCAGTGGTGCAATCTCAGCTCACTGCAACCTCTGCCTCCCACATTCAAGCAATTCTACTGCCTCAGCCTCCCAAGTAGCTGGGATTACAGGCGCGTGCTGCCACACCCAGCTAATTTTTGTATTTTTAGTAGAGATAGGGTTTCGCCATGTTGGTGAGGCTGGTCTCAAACTCCTGACCTCAGGTGATCCACCTGCCTCAGCCTCCCAAAGTGCTGAGATCACAGGGGTGACCCACCACGCCCAGCCTGTATTTACTTTTTTGGTAAGGCTTTTTATGATAAACAAACAGGATTTGAGAAAAAAGAACTATCATTGCCCAACTTTTTATGAGGACTCTTCCTCTTCCAGTTACCATTATTCTCCCAAATACTTACGACTCACAAGGAGCTTTCGGCCAATAGGTTCAACTTTTAATTGATGTGTGACAGGATTATAAGCTGCACATTTGTATGATCCCTTGTCCTCTAAGGATACATTCAAAATCTGAAGATTTCCTGATGGAAGGATTAAGTAATTCTCTGAGGAAGGAAGGGAGTGCAGTCAGGCCTCTCCCTTTATGAAGGACACCACAGCACAACTAAAACTCACAAAGGTTGATCATTATGTTTTATTCCATCTTATTTTCTTTTATTTTAGAGATGGGGGGCTCACTCTGTCACCCAGGCTGTAGTACAGTGGTATAAGTATGGCTCACTACAGCCTGGAACTCCTGGACTCAAGCGGTCCTGCCACCTGAGCCTCCCGAGTAGCTGGGACTACACGTGCATGCCACCACACCCGGTTTTTTAATTTTTTGTAGAAATGGGGTCTCACTATATTGCCCAGGCTAGTCTTGAACTCCTGGCTTCAAGCGATCTTCCGGCCTCAACTTCTCAAAGTGCTGGGATTACAGGCGTGAGCCACCAGCCAGCCTGTATTACGTTTAGACACGAGATTAGCGGTAAAGAAGCAATCAAGGAAAATTTCTTAAATGAAGGAAAGGGAAAGTCAAGGCAGAATAGAAAAAAAAGTCTACAGAACTAGCATAGCAAACCAAACCCAGGAGAAGCATTTTAACGATAGTGAATCTCAAAGCACAAGAAACATGCTTCGACTTTGGCAAACCTCTACCTACAGCACTGGTCACGTGGTGTTCCTGCATCGTCTAGTCATTCATTTTTTTTCCACAAATACATATGAAGGGGCTACTTTCTGCCAACAATGGCCAGGCACAAGTACTACGGCAAGGAAAAGAGCAGACAAAAACCCTGCATGCATGCAGCCGGCATTCCAGTAGGGGTATGTGCGGAGGTCAGAGGAAAAGACATACAATAATAAACTAACAGAAATATGAATAACACGGTATCAGGTGTGATCAATTCTATGAAGAAAAGCAAAACTAAATAAAGGGGCCAGAGAGCACCAGGTATATTATTTTAGATAGGAACATGAGGGCTATCTTTTCCAAGGAAGCGAAATCTGATGGGGGTCTGAAGGAACTGAGGGAGTGAGGCCTCAGGGTATGGGACCATAATTATTTGTATATTGTAACCATTTGTTTTAGTCCTCTCCACTCATGCCTTCTTGTATCCACGGTTCATCCCTAGCACACAGAGCTTAGAAGCAGCTTATTTAATGAACATTTGTTCTGTGTGTGCCACCGGCTTTTCACAAAAGGTCTCACCTGTGGAATGTTTCAGCCATTTTCCCCGGATTTTATAGCGCACCTCAGCTTTGGGGTTACTCTCCGGTACCCTGCAGCCAATGAAACCAGCACTTTTTTCTTCTGCTGTAATAACATGCTTTGTGGATGAAGCAAAATCACCAAGAACTGAAATATATAAGGAAACAGATAAATAAATAAATAAATGCAAATTTGAATTCTTTTTCCCAAAGGAAATTTAAAAATTAGAAACAACATCTGCAGCATGGCCTTTTGTGGCAGCTGACCCCAGTCCAAAGGGCTGCATGATCTTTTCATCTCAGAAAGCAGCTGGGGCAAGCTACTCAGGAGGCTGAGGTGGGAGGATCGCTTGAGCCCAGGAGGTTCAGGCTGCAATGAGCCAAGATCATGCCACTGCACTCCAGCCTGGGTAACAGAGTGAGACCCTGTCTCAAGAGAAAAAAAAAAAGAAAAAAATAGAAAAGAAGAGAAAAAAGAAAGCAGCTGGGGCAGATGTGCATGGTTGAGGGCTAAGACCTAAGTCATGGAACCCTTTTTCATAAGTCAGTGCTTCTAGGGAATAAATATAAACTGCTCCTAAAGACATCTAGAACTATAAAGCATAATTATTCCCATTCGGTCAAGATAAATCCTTCTCAATCCAGTGTCCCATCAAAACTCACTTTCCCTACGGATCTTTAATCTGTTTGTAGCTATTTACATTGCAATAAAATGATTTCTGGAATGAACCTAGGACATGAAAAAAATAAGGAAGGATATCATTATTTAGATTATCTGAATCTACTAACTTGGTCTCAACTCCTCTCAGTCTCAGTTCACTACGGATGGAGCCTGCAGGGGAAACTCTTTATGATCTCCAGGGCTCAAAGCACTCAGCAGCCTGCCACGAGGAATTCAGCCCTCCAGTGTGTGTCTTACAGCTGTCCATGGGTCACAGCTCTACAAAAACATTTACTCTTCTCAGTTATGACAAACTCACTACTCCTGGGGAATCCAGATTTGTTCTGTAAATAGGGGTGCCCTTACGAAGGCGTTTTCCATTACTGGAAGCCATCACCGTTTGAAAGGCAGATGGCTCCAACTTACTAAGAAAAACCACGCATTCCAGATTTTCCGTAAGTTCAATACTCAGCATTCCTTTCTTCACAGTTACTTTTTTCCTGCTTTTTAACCATGGTTTCAATTAAATACATTAAAATCACTCAGTCATCAAGGCAAATAAAACAATTAGATGTGAAAAAAAGACAAAGGACTCCAGGAAACAAGTAAGTGTTAGAGTAGACAACAGCTTTTGTTGTTAATGATATCATGGACTTCCAAGTACTCACCAAGAAATTGTTCAGAATTCACATTAGAAAAGTGTCCTTTCCCTGGCAAAGTTGCAGAGATTATAAAGGAAAAAAATAAACTGTCCTAACCGCGTAACTTTAAAAAAATCATTTCCATGTCATTGTTACTGATGAGGACATGAGGCCAGGCTCACAGAGCTCTAAGGGCACTTCCACAAGTTATACTCGCAGCAAGAGTCAAGGCTGAGATAAAAACTCCCATGTGCCTTACACCAAAGCCCCTCTTTCCCCTCTTCAGAAATGCAAGCACTAATAGTAATTGCAAGAAAACCCATACATAACAGGGACAAAATTAAACTCACCTGCCGCAGATACTGTCGCAGGGTCACTCACAATGGCACCGACGCTATTGTTGGCAAGGCACTGGTAGTAACCCAAAAGGGAGGAGTTGAGAGAAAGAATTGTCAGAGTCCCCTGATGAACCTTAATATGTTCCAGGTTTCCATCCAATTCTTTTCCATTATGCAACCATGAGATACGAGTGGTCACGGGTTTAGCAGAACAATGCAGTACTACAGGTCCACCAAGTTTCTGGACGGCAGAGAGTGGCTCAGAAGTAAAATAAGGTGCCAAGTCTACAAGGGAATATTCCCCATTTGCAAAGAAAGCAGGGGAGAAAATAGGAAAGAGAAAGAAGATTATATTAAAAACATTTCATCTGTATCTTTATAACTAAAGGCAATCTCCTATTTTATATATGTTATGGTTCTTGATGCTTGTAAAAGTTCTAGCAAAAATTCTTATAAGCCTGTTTGTTGGAAGTAAAAAAGAGCAACATGTTAGCCTAGCACTTAACAATTAGGGTACAAAAGACAACAATTAGGGTACAAAAGAATGCTGATGATATAAATCAGATACAATACCAATCCTATTAATAAGAAATAGCAAAGTGCGGCTGGGCCCTGGGCCCCCGCCTATAATCCCAGCACTTTGGGAGGCCAAGGCGGGTGAATCCTTGAGCTCAGGAGATCCAGACCAACCTGGGCAACACGGCAAAACCCTGTCTCTACAAAAAATACAAAAATTAGCCAATGTGGTGGTGTACACCTGTAGTTCTAACTACTCCAGAGGCTGAGGTGGGAGGACTGCTTGAGCCCAGGAGGTGGAGGCTGCAGTGAGCCATGACTGCACCACTGCACTCCAGCCTGGGTGACAGTGGGAGACCCTGTCTCACAAAAAAAAAAAAAAAAAAAAGATGAAAGAAGAAAGAAAGAAAGAAAGAAAGAAAGAAAGAAAGAAAGAAAGAAAGAAAGAAAGAAAGAAGGAAATGGCAAACAGCTCTTTTAATAAAGTGACTTGGAAGAATTGGAAGTTAAGAACCTGAAAAAGTGAAGATGACTTTCCAAATAAAAAGAATTCTCCCGTATTTTACCAACAGGATTTGATTTACGAGAGCAAGTTTTTCTACAAATGAGGGCTGTGGTACTTCCTTACTACTTCCCTTCAGTATAAAACAATGTTTAAGTTTTAAGAAAACAGAAATAGAAAGCTAGGAAGCCACAGCTGAAATATAAAGGCTACCCTTTCTTAAACATAGGGCTTAGTAGTTTTATTTGGGATTTGCAATTGTTTCGTCTGTGATTTCTATTACTCCAGGAACACGGGAAGGCGGGGGTGTTCTTGCACTAAAGTACCCATGAGGATCCTTCTGTTCCAACCCGAAAGTGGGAAGGGGGAAGACACATTTGTTAATTTGGTGGAATAAAATACTTAAGAGAAAAAAAAAATCAATAAATTGCTGAATCTACTTCTATAGAATATTTAATCAGAAATGAAGTTACGGAGAAGTATCTCTTTTGGCTGAATCTGGGGTGGTTGTTTAGCAAAACAGAAATAAAACCACAAAACCAATTTTCCCCTTATTAAATTTAACACAGCTATACAGTATTTTAGCAGATATTAAAAATAAATAGTACTCAATGAATAAACATCACTATTTGTATCTACTTATATATTCATCTTCACACAAGTCTAAAATAAAAAGAAATGCACGTGAACCATGTCTTAGGCGTGGGGCTTACATACACATTTAACAACAAACACATTTAGCTTTTCAGTAACCCAAAGAGGTAGGCAATAAATTAGACAAGGTCGTAAGAGAAAGTGGCAGACCTGGGATTTGAACCAAGTTCTCTCACTCCCAACTGAACACAGTATCATGCTGATTCTAAAACTTCTCTTTGGTATATATAGTCCGCATTTTATTCCTGTTCTTTCCAAATTCAGAAATTAGTAACATATCTCCTTATTTTAAAAAAGCATGATTGGAAAATATGTATTTTTTTAAAAAAAAGAAAGGGATAAATTACAAGGGCCAGGACAGGAAGGTCTGCTAATGCCCAAAGCACTACTAAGA
Organism: Nomascus leucogenys; assembly: GCF_006542625.1. NCBI lineage: Eukaryota > Metazoa > Chordata > Mammalia > Primates > Hylobatidae > Nomascus > Nomascus leucogenys. Next base: position 8,988,971 of record NC_044395.1, on the reverse strand, counting down.
GATCCTTAAATTGCTTAATTTATCAAGTTTTTAAATCATGTAGTTGGTCAAACCAATCTTAGAAACATCTTTAGATACCACCATTACCACAAAGCATTGAAGTAAAAATGTATTTTTTATAGGATTAAGATGGGTAAAGGCCAAACCACCCCCTCCCCAATTCTTCTAGTCTTACCTGAACTCACAGAAGAGCACAGAATTATAAGAGTAACATATAGCAGTGTACATAAGGGTCCAAGATCCGGATGCATAGCGCCAGATTACAGAAGCAGGCAGGACAGGCTTCCAGAGCAAACCCCAGGCCTTGGTTCACTAAAAAAGAAAAATGAAAGAAAATCTAAACCATGGAAATCTTCCGTCTGAGCAGCTGGAGGTGTGAGCATGACGGCTGCCATCTATTTTGAAAGCTCTGTGTAGAGTACGTCAAATACTAGGCACTTGATGATCCAAATCTTCCCAATTCACAGACTGATCTCTAGACGCTAGAGCTAGAAGTTTTGCTCATTATTCCAAGGTCCTAGGATATCTCTTACTACACAGAACTAATCACTCCAAATGAATACATTCAACTGCCTGTAATGCATTTATACTTACACATCTCACAAACATATAAATCTCAATGCAACCAACATGTATTCCTCCTCCACAACCCCCAAAATAGTAACTATAAGGAAAACAACAAAATAATGGCTAACATTTATGTAGTGCTTACTATGTGCCACACACCATTTCAGTGCTTTAATACACGAATTTAATCTTCACAACAACCCTGTGAGGTAAGTACTACTGGTTTTTGTTCCTTTTTTCAGATGGAGGACTCCTGGCTCATGGATTGGTCAAGCACAAAGAATATCAAGGTCAGGCCTGTGTTGGGATTGGGCTTGGCACTATTGTGAGAGTGGAATAAGCCAAGAAAAGGATAGTAATGGATGAAGCCAGAGAGGAAGGCTGGACCAGATCACATTCAGCTTTGAAGGCCATGGTAAAGATTGTGGGATTTATTCTAAATGCAAGAGCAAACCCTTAGGGGACATAGAGAAGGGGAATGATGTAATTTTATTTATGCTTTAAAAAGATCACTGGCTGAAGTGGAAAAGGGAGACTAAGCAGGACATACTGTAATCACCCTGGAGACAGATGAGGACACAGTGGTTAGAGCAGTGAGTCAACCGTGGAGGTGGAGAAAAGTAGTTGGATTCAGAATATATTATAAAGGTCAACCCAATAGGACATGTCAAAGGCTTGGATATAGAGTGTGGGACAGAGATGTGTGAAGGATAACTCTTGGGTTTTGGTGACACAAAATAAATAGTTTACTGAAATGGGGAAGACTAGAGAAGGAGAGACAGAAGAGAGGGTTCATCACTGGTTCTGTTTTGGCCAAGGTAAGTCTGAACTATCTATTAGACATCCAAGTACTACTGTCAAGTCAACAGTTGCATGTGTGAGTGTGGAGCTGTATGAAGTCAGAGCTGGAAATGTAGATCTTAAACGTATGAACACCTTGGCACTAGATGAGCTCTCTCTGAGGAAAATATGTCTAGACGACTGAAGAGAGGAGAACAGATAAAACAGGAGAGCCTTGGAATACTCCAACCTTTAGAGACGGGAAATAGCCAAGGACACGCAGCAGAGGTAGTTAATGAAATAGAAAGAAATCTATTTGTCCAGGGAGAACCTAAGAAATATTTCTAGGCTGGGCACGGTGGCTCACATTTGTAATCCCAGCACTTTGGGAGGCTGAGGAAGGCAGTTCACTTGAGGTCAGGAGTTTGAAACCAGCCTGGCCAACATGGTGAAACCCCGTTTCTACTAAAAATACAAAAATCAGCCGAGCCTGGTGGCATGCACCTGTAATCCCAGCTACTCGGGAGGCTAAGGCAGTAGAATCACTCGAACCTGGGAGGTGGAAGTTGCAGTGAGCCAAGATCATGCCACTGCACTCCAGGCTGGGCAACAGAGTCAGACTCCATATAAAAAATAAAAATAAAAATAAATTGAAAAAATAAGAAAAAGAAATATTTCTAGAAGAGTGTGATCAATGGTCTCAAACATCGATGAGAAGCAGAGTAAGACGAGACTATCAGAAGGACTACTGAAGGTCATTGGTGATATTGACAAGAGTGGTTTCAGTGGAGAAAAGACAAAAGCATGATGGTGGTTCAGGGTAGAATGGGAAGACAGGAAACAGCAGGCACAGACACTTCCTTCCAGGGTTCTGCTATACAAAGGCAGCAGAAAAACAGGGAGAATTGCTGAAGACAAATGGTAGTCAAGGGACGGTTTGTTTGTGGTGTGTGTGTGTGTGCGTGTGTGTGTGTGTGTGTGTGTATTTTACTATAGAAACAGTATAGCACATTTGGTAAAACTACAAAAGTTTCACAAAACCCAGCACTGGCAGGAATGTGAGCAAAAATCATTATCATATATTGCTGGTGGAAACAAAATCAGTACATACTTTTTGGAGTCAGTCTGCTATTTCTATCAAAAATCATTCATGCAACAAATACTTATTGAATGCTTATCATATGCTAAGACTATCCTAGGAGGTGGGAATTGAGCAATTAAAAATGTATACATAAAAACAAGTAACAGACAAAAAATGTATACCATATATTCAAGTAGGAGAGATGGACAATATAAAAGATAAATAAAACTAGTAAAACTAACACTGTCCATGCCATTCTCCAGACATGGCCAATTCTTTCTCTTCTATGCTACCTCTACACCTGGGACATGCGTAACCACAGCACTCAATACTCTCTTATGTAACTTATCTGGTGACACAACTGTGACCTTTTTGAAGGCAAGAATGACATATTTAGCTTTGCAAAATTTTAGTGCCTAGCAGAAAGTAGGTATTTCAGAAATGTTTCTTAAAATGAAAGGAATACAATAGAATGCAATTCCCAGAAGGACCTTAAGGAGTAGTGTTTAATGAGAACTGCCATCTCATCTGAATTTAGTATATTCTAGCTATATTGTTTATTCCTTCACTCACTTATTCATTCATATGTATAATTTTAAAAATCAACAGAAAATACAGTAAGTGCCTACTATATGCCAGGCACTATGCTAGACTAGGCTACTATGTCTGCAAATCATGCCCCATGTTCCTGCTTAGCCAGGGCTAGACACTGGACTTACGACTATAGAATACAACAAAATCTAATGACAGTGCTACATTAATGACATTTTAGAAATGAGAATTTTATGTGCATTTTCATTTACGCAAAGAAAGGTTAATGCTAACCATTAATAAAATTAGGTAGTAATACAGAGGAAGGCACCTTAAGTACAGCTTTTAATAAATCAAATAGTATCTCTCAGAATCTGCTCACCTTCTCTATGCCAAGTACTCTAAAATCTAAAAGGTGCAAACTCAAGTTTCTCTAGCTCATGGATATCAGGTTATAAATCTGCTTTTCCAGTTTTTTCTTGCTGACCTCCTTTAAAAAGTGGGAGAGGGACTACTGGCAATGACTCATTGGCAGAAGAGTCCAGCTGTGTGAAAACTTTTTTGGTTTATTTGAATTCTCACATGGTTCAAGGGTAAGAACTGACACACCACTGGAAAGCAGTCAAGGCAAAGTAAACATTCAAATAACTTGTTAACAGGAGACATTTTCCTGAGAGAATGAGGACAAGAAGGATTGTTTCTTCCTTTTGCCAAATCTTTCAGCTATTTATTTATTAAAAAGCAGTGAAACAAATTTCAGAGTCAACTTTAACCCTAGTGCATGACCTACTGAGTGACTTTATAGTTGTCCTTGAAAGTTTCACAGATCATTACAGCTACCTAAATATTATCACGCAGGAATCTTCTTAAGTCTATCTTTCTATTGGGTTACTCTCTACATGCTCTCAGTTGATTTTGGAAGTTGGAAAGAACCTATGGCCAGAAAAGGCATTTACTAAACACATGTTGGCTTGGTTTACATGTATCCAAGGCAAGCTTGCTCAGTTTGTTAAAGAACTGTGATAATGACAACAAGGAGTTGGATTCTGCTGTTTTATGGAGTTGGGTAGCTTGACGTAATAGTCAACAGCTAGCAACAGCACCCCAGGCCCAACCTCACAAATAAACATTACTGACCACACAAAGGTTAGATACGTATAAATCACAGTATATCCATTAGTACTACTGGAAAATCTTTCAATGGTATGTCATTTTCAAAAGTACTATCTTTACCAAAAAAGAAACCCTTAATATTAGTGTTATGGCTATTTAACTAGTAGGTTATTAGAAAACCAAATATACAATTTATTCATATGTGTGTGTATATATACATGCAAATACGTGTGTGTGTGTGTGTATTTAAGTTCCCCTACATTGCTCTGGCAAATAAACACAATTTTGTTTGACAAAGTTTACCATAACTAAACAAGGTTTCTGCCATCTTCTTATTCACAAGTCAGTGGCCTTAACATACAAGTCATTTTTCTCACCTACAGAAATTGACCTTGGCAAGGGAGACAATAACCCTAATTTCCTTTACACAGTTGTTATCCCATCCTCATCGTTTCTTTCAATCTGGAAATAATGACCAGCAGAGAAAAAAAATCCCTGATAAGGACAACCACCCCACTCTACACCACACATAACACATTACTTGCCAAAGGTGCTTAACCTCTGTTCTAGTGAACGTAACATTCAAATCTCCTCATGTAAAAATTAAAAACAGGATTCTGATTTAAATCATGTCAGATAGAATAGAATTCTGATTTAAACCACACTGCCTTTTTTTTTTCTTACTTCAGAGTTTCTTTCATTTTGAATTTTTTTAAAGCACTGGATGTTGTCAACATAATGCCTGGTGATATTTTAAACAAAATATTCAAGTTTCCTTTGCATATTTGATATGTCAGTTTTACAAGAATTGCTAAATTTCTACAAATACCCGAAAAAGGTACACATTCAATATAGAATGTGCAGAAAATACATAAACGTATAAAAAGGAAAGTAAACAAGACAATCCCGCCACCTATAGATAGCATGTCAATACTCTGATGCACTTCCTTCTCATCTTTTTCATGTATGTGGTGTACTGCATTTACATAATTGTGATAATACATGTTAGGGTTTTAAGTGCTTTAATTTATTTTTTAGTGATCATTTTTCCTTATTAAAATTCTTTTTTTTTTTTTTGAGATGGAATCTTGCTGTCACCCAGGCTGGAGTGCAGTGGCCTGCAGCCTCCACCTCCCAGGTTCAAGCGAATCTCTGCCTCAGCCTCCCGAGTAGCTGGGATTATAGGTGTGCGCCACCATGCCTGGTTAATTTTTGTATTTTTAGTAGAGATAGGGTTTCGCCATGTTGGCCAGGTTGGTCTCGAATTCCTGGCCTCAAGTAATCTGCCGCCTCAGCCTCCCAAAGTGCAAGGATTACAGGCATGAGCCACTGCCCCTGGCCCTTATTAAAATTCTTCATAAATAAAACTTTTAACAGCTGCAGAGAATTTATTTATTATTTATTTATTATGTCTTGTATTTTAGTCTACTTAACCATTCTCTTTTGGATAGTTAGGCTACATTTTTATATATGTATGTATATATGTTACTTTTTTGCTATTCTAGATGATACTGCTATGAATATTTTGTCCATAAATCTTACACCACTCTTCTAATTATGCCCCTAGGACACTTTTAGGAGTAGAATTATTGGATCAGGGAGTACAAACATTTTCAAGACTCTTAATACATATTGTCAAGTCGTGTTCCAAAAAGAGGCCCCCAATAGCCAACCCCATCCCTCACAACCAAAATCGGCACATGAAGGTAACTCCCCATCACCGGCATATGGTTTAGATCCTCACACTGTGGTAAGCAAAGCGTGGATATAAATCATGACTTTGAGTAATGAACTAAAATACCTGCTAAGGCATAAAGCAACTTTCACTCTCTATCAGGGATTTTTTAAAACAATATTCTAAAGTTACATAAAAGTAACTGGAAAAAGAATGTAAGGCATGGACATTGCAGGCCATATTCATCAAACCTTGTCAATCCGTGAACTTCCAATGACAAAAAACAATGTGGACATAAAATCTCTGCTTTTTACCCATAATCTATTATATAGTAGAATAAGGACCTACTATTGTTACACTGTGTGGTTTTAACTCATTACACGTATTTCTCAAAATAAATTTGTATGCAAAAACTGCTGACACTCTGAGGGAATATTTGCTGACATTCAAAACAGTAAATTGCTATTCATTTCAAAACCGTATTCTCCCTTTCTTACTGCTTTTCTTGTCCATGTAACATACATATATATATATATTTCCCTAATCTACTAGAGGTAATAAAATCAGTGAAGAGGTTAGAATTTGAATTTGATTCCTGATGTGAAAAACAGAAGTGGTGGGCTCATCGAACCCAATGGTCTCAAATGGAATTAGCACGACCACGAGAAAGTTCTTCCATCTCCTTCCCATCTTCATATAAAGCTAGTGGCCAACATAATTCCATTCTTTTCACCGACATTCTGAGTGGGTGATTTGTCTGAGAAGATGCTTAGTGGTCACTTTGCTCTCAGGAAAGCGCCTGGTAGTACAGTCTCTCCAGAAAAAGATTGTAGAACATGCACACACACAAACACACAAAACGCAGCTAAGTGTAGTAAAACCATTAAACCACCTACAAAGCAGGACAACTTATTGCTCAATGCTGTAAAAATCTCTGGAGGCTCCCCAGTCTCGTGTGGCACAAGTACTGCTCCCAAAGTCCAAATGTCACTAAACAACAGCTGGTGTTTCCTAAGTTACAGGGCTTTCTTTAAGCCTTTCCCTCACATCCACATAGAAGGCAACCTGTCCTATAAGCTCTACTTTATATGCCATGCCAAGCTTAGAGCATTTCTGTGGGCAGAGGGAAGCTAAAGGTGTACCTCATCTTAGAATAAGAAAGGAAATACTTTCCTAACGTTTACTTAACTTATTGTTCAGGTTGTGAACTTCTTGCTTTTATAACCCCTTTTCAACATGCTGCCAGAATAATCCTTTGGGAAAAGTCTTTCCTGAATTTCTAGATTTGATTACTTTGTTTTTGAAGCAACGCCTTTGCTTTCATAAGGACGATCAAGGCTGTCTTTCTGAATCATTCCTCTTCCTAGCCTCCTATTTCAAACTTTCTTGTAGTTTTCTTTCAAGCTTAGGAAATAACCGTGATTAATTTGTGAACAAAAACTTGGCTTTGAGATCAGTTATAGTTCTTCAAAATAGGAAATTATTTAAGTTAGATTCCGTTTTTTAAAAAGAATCTTATTCTGTATGAAACACGGTATTTCCTTTTTTAAAACAATGATTGATCTCGATTTTCAAACAATCTCAAAATATGCTATTCATCAACTAAGAAAAAATTATTTTCAGAACTACGAAGAAAAACTAACACATGTCCACTTAAAAATACTTGATTAAGTACTATCAAGATTAGTGCAGTCCAATCTCAATTATGGAAGTCAATTATAGTATATACTGTTTTTTAACCCATTGGGCTACCTTGACCTTAACCACAGGCAACTTTAAATCTCCTGTCAGTTTTCTTCATTCTGAATATTTAATTTAACTAAGAAGTTAACATCACTTCCTACACAAACTTCTCAAATAACTCTACTTTTCAAGTAAGTATTCATTCAATCAAACCATTTAATACATAGAACATCTACTTTGGGCAAGAACCTATGAGGGGTGCAAAGATGTACCAATCTAAAGGAAACTGCTCAACTGAGAAAGAAGGGCATGAACATAATTATCTCCAGAATAAAGAAAAAAGTCTTAAATGTAATGAGAGTAAGAAGTATTTAAAGAGTTCAAAGCAGAGGAATTCATCTTTTATTCAGTAAATACTTGGTGCATGCTTACTATATACCAGGCACTGAGCTATCTTGGAAACTCTACGATGAATAAAAGAGACCTAGTGTCTGCCCACATGAGGCTTACAACCAGGTGAGGAAACGTGACAAGTAAGGAAGCAATTAAAACACAGAAAATACAGACTCGTCTAACATAGGAATGGCTCAGATAGCAACTTTTTGCAATAATGGCTCTTAGAAAGTTATTCCACTTTTTTAAAAATACAGCTTCGTTTTATTCAGTACAACTTTTTCAATCAGAAACTAAAGAAAAACACTCTAAAAAGTGATATTATAGCTTCAGGCAAAGCTGCACATGCCAATTTATATAATACCACAGTTTTTAGAGTTTACACCACATCATGTAGAAAAAAGTGAATTGCTTGCTATGTTTGGCTGACCCCAAACATTGTGCTCTGTGTTCAGATGCCAGCTGAGGGGGAGGACAGTGGGCATTCTCCTGATCTTCTGTGAGATTCCACTAATTAGTGAGATTCTACTAATCTTCTCTCTGCAGTGTGTGTGCACCATTTCCGCGAGTTGTGAAACACTCTTGTGTTGAGCTTTTGTTTTGCCATAAGGTGATTTTAGGTGCTTTTATTTTCTAAGTGCAGTTTGAATGCGAGGTAACTACGAGCCTCAAGAAGATTTTCAGTGTCCAAAAATCCATTTCCTGACTCTACACCACCCGTGAAGGAATTCCTCACCATTCCTCTTTCACCAGCCTCAAGGCTTCTCTTCCTCCCTTGACAAGCATAATAAACTCAATGCATTTTATTTAAGAACAAACTGGATTTATTTACTTTTAAAGTATCTTTTGCCATCTCTACAAATGTGCTTTCACTGCTCCATTGACATGTTTTTCTATCTGTGAGATCTGGCTATCTTGGATTGGGACAGAACATATCATGACTCTTTACATGAAAAGCAATGGATATGCTTTATACTAAAAGGCAGAATTCTTAGGAAATAAAGGTTTTCAGAGATTAAAGCAGTTACATGAGAAAAGGACAGGTGAGCAACAGAATAAAGCAAATACAGGTGCTCCAGGAAAAAGGCTCACTTAACCTAGATTCGGACTTGGAGAGGTGAAGACTTCTCAGAGGAAACAACTGACTAGGTGAAATCAGATGGATACGTTTGGGGGATGGAGTAGAGGAAGGATGGAAGAGAAGGAAGGAAGGATCCCAAGCAGAAGGAACAGTGTGTTTGCAGAATCAGAGTAAGGAGGTCTGGGCTGGAGAATACAGTAAGAAGAGAAGGATAAGACACAGTGAGGGGAAAGCAACATAGGTGAGCAGAAACAAGAGTGTAAAGAACAATATAAATCATATTAAAGTGTTTGGCTTTTATTCTGAGAGGACAGTGTCAAAGGCTTTTAAGCAGGCAAGGACATGATCAGTCCCGTACCTTTGAAAAATCACCGACACTGCAGTGTGGAAAATGGCTGAGGATAAGAGAATTCAGAAGGCTATTGTGAAAGATACGGGGACCTGTACTGGAGAAATATCACGGGACAAATTTGAAAGGTTTTTCAAAAATTTTTAAGACACGGTCATATTCAAAAGACGTAAGAGGCCAGGAGCGGTGGCATACACCTATAATCCCAGCACTTTGGGAGGCCAAGGTAGGTGGATCACTTGAGCACAGAAATTCCAAGACCAGCCCGGGCAACATAGGGAGATCCCATCTCCACCAAAAATACAAAAATTATCCAGGTGTGGTGGTGCACACCTGTAGTCCCAGCTACTCGGGAGGATGAGGTGGGAGGATCCCTCAAGCCCAGGAGGTTGAGGCTGCAGTGAGCTATGATCGCACCACTGTACTCCAGCCTGGGTGACAGAGTGAGGCCCTGTGATCAACAGGACTTGGATAATGAATGAGTTGGACTGGAAAAGAATAGACCACTAAGACCTAGGACATCTGTGGAATCCATTCATCTGTCCACTGCTCTGTTTCCCCACTGCTGTGACTGTAAATAAGGAATCGAGGCTGCTGTCCAGACTTCTGACTTAGACAAGTGAGTGAGTGGATGATGTGCATTTTCTGAGATGGGAGCAGCATGGTCTTCTGTGGTCTGCTGCTGCTGTTTGAGGTGGCAGAGGGAATGGAGAGCGTCTGAAGGTGTGGAGATAACAAGATGAGCTGTGGGGTTCTAAGGAAGGTCGGGCAGGCAAGCAGAAAGAAGCCTGAAGTTCTTAAGAGATTTGGGTCGCAGATGACACTGTGGTGGGCAACAGCAGACACACGGAACTATGGCTCAGGCTGAATCCCAAAACAACCATGCTTGAAGGGATAGGAACTTCTCATTCAAAATAAACCACACTATCCATACTACTAATGAAGAAGTTTTCAAACAAAAAAAGGAAAAGACAGAAATGATATTCAGACTTTAAAAATAAGTTTCTTAATGTGGTTTAATTTCATATTTCACACTGTTATACCTTTCCAAGGTACTACAGTGTAGGGTAATCAGACACATTCCTTCATGCTTACTAAAGGCTTTGATTAGGGACAGTCTTCATGCTGTCTACAGGGGGTCTCCCAAAATGAGAGTAACAGCTGGCATACATCTTCCATGATTCTACAGGAGGAAATGAGAGGCAAACAGAGTGCTACAAGTCTAGTGGCAACAAACATACTATCTAATAGCATGCTACTCTCTGGGGCTTATGGGGGTTCTTTTAGAAACGAAAGAATTTCTTAAAGCAGTCATGTGCAATTAACAATGATGTATCTTCTGACCTGCCGCATCGCTCCCAGTCCATAGGAGGACCATATAAATCTTATCAAAGTAAAGTTGCAGGATCTCAGACACCAAGGCCCACTGCCAATCACTGGGAGTGCGCTCTTCCTGCCAGGATGAAGCCCCTGGGTTTGAAATGCAGCTTTCCATAGTACTCACTTTATAAGCACTTATTAATGATCGTGCAATCATTCAGATCAACTCAAACAAAAAAGTTCACACCTACAGACTTCGCAACCCTTCCCCCACTTCTCCCAAGTCTCAATCAAGTCAGCCAAGCATACAAACGATCCTGCTGCCTGCGAAAGCATTTCCTTTCACTGTGGACTGCCAAAAGTAGAGGAAGAAAATGGAAGTGACTTGGAGTTATGGCACCAAAAAGGCCAAATGAGCAAAGAAATAATCAACTCCACATGAGCCACTTCAGCTCCAACACAATGAAAAGGGCCCAGGACGAACCCCAGGAAAGGTCACTGAGATCAAGGGTCACACGCAGAAAAAGGCAACAGTGAGGGGCTGCCAGCTGCAACAGGAATCAATGTGGTCCTAATTACACCAAAGGAGAGGGGGCAAGAGCTCAGTTAGGTTCTATTCACAATATTTGTGTGTTTAAAAAAAAAAGTCAAGTGTTCCTGTTCCACTCTCTTTCTAAGAGACTATTTCTTCCTGCCACTAGAGCACAGGAAGCCAAGAATCGTGAAGATAATCCTGGCATCCACAGTGGGTTGTACAGGAGCATTATAAATATTTAAAAGCATAGCTGCATACAAATGGTGAAATTCTAAAAAGCAGCGTGAGAGAGATCATTAAAAAGACAAAATACAGAAAATTTCAAGGGGATTATTTTGCAAGTCCCATGGAGTCAACACTTCCACAAATCCAGCACTTGGTAGCTTTTCAAGTTTGTCACTGGAATTGGCTTTATGGGGAAAAATAACAGTTATGGTAACCACAAAACAAATGCTAAAAGCTAAGTTTGCTAAGAACTAGCTATTGCAAAGATGCAGACACACATTTGACTAACTTCTGCTGGAGGATGAGGAGGAGGAATATGGAAACATTTGAAAAAGAGCCCCATGTAGGTGTTAGGTAATATAATTAACATAGTTGTTACCAGGTCCAGCGCTTTGCTTAGACCTTACTGACTTATGCACTGGACTAACCTAAGTATAAGAGTTTCCCTGACAGTTACGAAAGACTCACCCTCATGGGGTTTGGCTTAGATTCCATTTTAATAACGAGGAAAAAGTCCTCAAGGAGAAACTCATTTCCATGAAGTACATTATTCAAATATACACAGTCAAGCATTGAAAAGGCAGATAAGAAAAAAACAGAAATCCTGGAAAAGGATCTTTGCTGCAAATAAACTTGAATCAATGCTGGCTGAACACTGGGTCTCTGCCACAATGACTTTTACATTATCTTACTGTCAAGTTATAAGTTTCCTAGAGACCTAGAACATATTAATACTAGTTTCCAAGTACCTTATTCCATCTTTAAACTTGGCCACATAAAATAATGAAAGAAATCTAGATTTCTTATAAGCCCCTGCTTTGTTCAAACTGGTAATAGGAATTAGGTCAGACACAGCTTCATCAAAGCTGTCATCCTACCATGGAAGAGAGGCTGTGCATTGATAAAGGGGTTCTTCAAGCACGTTCATAAGCTGACATACAAGTCAATCACAGATTACTATGCAGTTAGTACATAATTGGCACCAATTGACTGTTAAGTCTAAAATTAAGTAAAAACACAAATTGGCCTATGTCAGGAAAACTTACACCCTCGAAAACTTTAAATCAGTGCCAGGCAGTTAAAACCAAAGTAACAATCAGGATACAACACCCTGATGAACTAGAAAATAGAAAAACAAATCAATTAGGATCACAGTATCTTTGGAAATATAACACAACATAGCATGAAGTTTTAGTCCAAGCGGAAAAGCCCAAGAAGTGGCCTTTGGCATCAGGTCCGGCCTGACTATCAAAAATAAAGCAAAGTTTGTTGGAACAACTCTGCTAGGCCACACGTGCGTGAAGCAGCAGTGGCTAGATTGTAACACAACACTGGCAGGATGGTCAAAGAAATAATTCACAGACACTGATACAGAAGAGGTACATACACACACATATAAATACACACGTATGTATACATACTACTAAAAAAACACAGCCGCAGATAGACCCAACCTGGAACCCAGATAAACTTATTCCAATGATGCTTCTCTGTGTAAAACATAATCCCTTATTATTTTTTGTATCAATGTATAAAGCAGGCATGAATATCATTCTCATTATGATTACATCTGATTTTTAAACACAGGTAGTTGTAACTCTAACATTATGACCCAATTTATTCATTAATGACTATTTCTAAAAAATCAAGAACATCAAACACTTTCTTTAGTGTACCACAACCAATAAAGGTAATTTTAAAAGAACTCCAAATTTCTTGGCACAATAACAGTAACATGAGATTAAATATGCAGTTTCCCAAGGTAACTGACTGCTTTAAAGAAACAATTCTCATGTATAAGTCTTGGCATAGTGCTTAAGGGTTTTGTATTATACTATACTCATATTTCATAGTTACACAATAACAGATCTTATGTTTACAGAATACACTTCTACCTGTATATACCCTTGTAGTCCTCACTCTTCTTTGAAGGACTTGTCATTGTTGACTTCTGTGCACAACATGAGGGTTTCTTTTGTTTTTAGTGAGTTTTCTTAAAACATACAACTTTACTCATGTTTTTTGTGAGACAGGATCTCACTCTGCTGCCTGGACTGGAGTGCAGTGGTGCAATCATGGCTCACTGCAACCTCTGCCTCCTGGGCTTAAGTGATCCTCTCACCTTAACCTCCCAAGTGGCTGGGACCACAGGTGCAAGCCATCATGCCCAGCTAATTCTTCTACTTTTTGTAGAGACAGGGTCTCACATGTTGCCTAAGCTGGTCTCAAACTCCGGGCCTCAATGGATCTGCCTGCCTCAGCCTCCCAAAGTGCTGGGATTACAGGCATGTGAGCCACCACACCCAGCCTACAACTTTATTCTTTATATAACATCATATAACTAATTTGAGCCTGAGGATTATAAGAATGCTGGGGGATGGATCCTTAACTTTCTAAAATCTCTTCATTCAACCCATTTTCTTTCTTTTCTTTTTTTTTGGAAGATGGGGTTTCTCTCTGTCGCCCAGGCTGGAGTGCAGTGACACAATTATGGCTCACTGCAGCCTTGACCTCCCCAGGCTCAGGTGATCCTCCCACCTCAGCCTCCTGAGTAGCTGGGACCACAGGCGTGCACCACCACACTCGGCTAATTTTTGTATTTTTAGTAGAGATGGGTTTCACCATGTTGGCCAGGCTGGTCTTGAACTTCTGATCTCAGGGGATCTGCCCGCCTTAGCCTCCCAAAGTGCTAGGATTACAGGCGTGACCCACTGTACCCAGTCCATTCAGCCCATTCTCTAAGCACAGACTATGAGTGGGGTTGGAATCTACAACCTAAAACTGCAAAGAGCAGTTTTTCATTCATTTATACAGCAAAAATACATTGAGTATCTATATTCAAGGTAGTTAGGGAACAAATATGGGTGGGGGATAAAGTAGAATAAAATAACAGAGATCTTGACCTCATTTCTTAAAACACTCCATCTCTGACATCTTTAACTCTTGTATAGCAATTCATAAATAATTGAATTTAAAACTTTTTTGCTATAAAAAAGTTTCAAAACATGACAGGATCCCTAATTTTTTAAAACAATATATTTAAAACAAAATTATTAGTTGGTGGTCTGAATGGATTTATCTCCTTTTCCTAGAGAATGTTAGGCAGAACACTTACTTAGTATGGCTTAGGTTCTGTCTGCAAAAAGAAAAAAAACTCAGTTTTTTTCCAGCTTTGGAATTCTATGACAAATATTTACAACTATTGTGTGTAAATGAAAAAACATACAAACACTTAAAAGTTTATCTTACACTATAGTTTTGCCTCATCTATGGCAGGCTCCAAAAATGACTGCACTAAGAGGAAAGCGGGGAAAAAACAGCAAAGATATCCAAAATCCATAAAATTTCAGCTCTAAACATTTAACTTCATCACTTCAGTTTGCAAGCAAAAAAGAGTGTTCATGTTCACTCAAAAAAACAAAAAGCTAAGTTGAAAAGAAAAAAAACAGTAGGAGACGTGAAGTTCAGTTTCATTCTAAGAACCCGGAGAGGCGGGCCTTTCACTTTATATTCAGGTAAAGAATTTGGAGAAATTTCCCTAGCCAACTTTACTTTGTGAACATCACAGCCACTGTCAAACAATCATTGAGGTATCCGTAGAGTTCTGGAAAGACTGTCAGAAATATGTATACAGTAGAAGAGATAGGTCTTCTCATAAAGACTCAGTAGTTATTTTAAAAAAAGAATCTCAGGCTTGACATAGCGGCTCACGCCTGCAATCCCAGCACTTTGGGAGGCCGAGGTAGGAGGATCACTTGAGGTCAGGAGTTCGAGACCAGCCTGGCCAACATGGTGAAAACCTGTCTCTACTAAAAATACAAAAATTAGCTGGGCATGGTGGCGGGCACCTGTAATCCCAGCTACTCGGGAGGCTGAGGCAGGAGAATCGCTTGAACCCAGGAGGCAGAGGTTGCAGTGAGCCGAGATTGTCCCACTGCACTCCAGGCTGGGCAACAGGAGCGAAACTCCGTCTCAAAGAAAAAAAAAAAAAGAATCTCTGGTTATGAACAAAAGAGCATTTCCAATTTGAAACTATTTAGTTGCAAAGTGTTCCAAGAACTTAGGACGTTTTAAGATGTTTCATGGCTCCACATAATCATCTTTTTCTCTTCCTAGCTTCCCTGCCAACATAAGTAAGTACCTCAGGAGTAAAGGATCAGATGGCAAGTGTAGGTATTCCAAAACATAAGAAATGATTTTGTTGATTTAAATTACCTTCTTTGCTTGAACAGCCTCGGGGTGCAAATAAAACATACTACTAATTAAAAGAGCCAACAGTAGTATTAATAAAACATCTACAAAGCAGCTTTTATATAGACAGAGGCTTTTAGGTACTTGCCTCCTAACCTCAGTACATGGAACAATGAATGTGCCCTTAAAACGAAGTGAGCTATTTCCATTTCTGTTGGAGAAGAATAAAAAGCCAACTTAAGTCTATGGCTGGAGAGAGAGAACCCTACTTGATACTGAGGCATCACAAAAACTTGGGCATAAATCTTACAGGTGAAGAAGTATCTAGCATGAGAAACAGCACAGAAACCATTTTCCAAGATAGATAATTGTACATAGGTCATTTTACTCAATGGAAACTACGGCAATGGTTCTCAAACTTTGGGATTTCAAGAGACAGAAAATTTACAAACAAAACACCTGTATATCCTAAGTAAACTTTCCAAAATCTGCCCTAAAAATATTTTTTAAAAATTAGTCACTGCCATCTACTATTGGTATTTCATTAGAAAACAAAGTAGTAGGCAAGAAGTAATTTCAGTATAAATGCAGCTTATGTCTTCTGGTTAGCTGCTTCTCATTTTACTCCAGACGAATATAAAATCTTCATTAAAGATCATGCTGGTTCAAATATCAGTGTCAAAAAACAACTAATCTAGAGACTTAACGTTTTGACTGTCTTCAATCAGTAGGATTATGCTACAACTGCTCAACACCACACATTTGGCTATGAAACAGGCTGAGTCATCTGCAAACACAGGTATTCCACAGCTCTTCATCCTCAGGGTCAGCCAATGGTCTCCCTAAAGCAGCATTATCACTCTTCTCAGCAGTGACACGTTTCTGCCACTCAAAAAGACCCAATGTGTCCCAGAGTCCCATCCCTGCCTTCTTGATTAAGCTTCCCCTCCAAAATAAGCCGAACTCTTAGACCTTGCTGGGAAGCTGATGTCTCAGAGGCAGGACCCTCATCACAAGCAGCCCTACGTTCCACTCGAAACCCCCCATCGCCCCCTCGCTCTCTTCTCAGCACACTGCTCTCCAATGTCATGTTTTAAAACTGTTTTCCTTCCGCACTCATGGCCTTCATTTTCATTTTAATCTGATTTCCCCTGCGTAAAAATCATAGCCAAGGAAGGGTCATGAACAGACAGAGCAGATGATCCTACCTGACTCACTATACTCAAATAAATAAATAAATAAATAAGTAAGTAAGTAAGTAAGTAAGTAAGTAAAAGAGCTAGACTAGCTTATTCACAGGTCACATAAATGCAAAAAAGGTCTTTGGGAACAGAGGGCTGGGGGGTACATGGGATATCCCTGTACCTTCCACTCAGTTTTGCCGTGAATCTAAAATTGCTCTAAAAAATAATTTTTAAAAAAATTTCTAGAGGAACTAGATTAACCACTAGTTTGCCAGTTCCATGAGAAAAGGGGCCTTGTCTATTCTGCTCATCACTGTACAGACACCACCTGGGAAATACCTTGCACAAAATGAGTGCTTAGTAAATTGTGATAAATGAAAGAACTTACACTGTGAGAAACCCAGCAATGTTTTCTGGGAATTATGAAGTTACTTAACAACCACACTGACTTATGTTTTATTACAATAATTTTTAAAAAGTGATTAAAGGATATATAATTAAAAATAGGTACTAAAGTCAAGGCAACTAACCAAGAGCATGGTGCAGCCTACAGTAAAAACATGGGCAGGCTGGACACGGTGGCTCACGCCTATAATCCCAGCACTTTAGGAGGCCAAGGCAGGCGGATCGTGAGGTCAGGAGTTCGAGACCAGCCTGACCAACATGGTGAAACCCTGTCTCCACTAAAAATACAAAAATTAGCAGGGCGTGGTGGTGCACGCCTGTAATCCCAGCTATTCAGGAGGCTGAGGCAGGAGAATCGCTTGAACCTAGGAGGCAGAAGAGGTTGCCGTGAGCCGAGATCGCGCCACTGCACTCCAGCCTGGGCGACAGAGTGAGACTCTGTCTAAAAAAAAAAAGGATAAAAATTAAAATAGTTTAACAAAAGGGTCCCTTTAAACCTAAGGGGAAAAGACCATAAACAACACCAAAGGCATGTTATTTTGTTCACAAATAGAAATGACTTGGTGGGCTGCAAGACATTTATTATGATCTTAAAAGCTCTAAAAGGCATGTGACCAACTGTGGGTAAATGGAAATCTCTACGTTTAGGATGCTTTACGGATCTGTAGCCAAAACAAACATAACAGACTCTCTTCACACACTTATGACACAGATGGGCATTACTGACTAAACTATCAGGTTTTTATTGTACATAGTTAGGCTTCCCACAACATATGAACTTCTGTATAGTCAAAATCATGTAATAGCAAACTATGTTAAAACAAAATTCTACCACATAATGCCAGTACTAAATAGGATAACTTCTTAGGATAAATTTTAAGTAGATTTTAACAGTATTGGACAAACTAACTGGGTCAAACCACAGTTTCATAAATCTTCTTAAAACCATCAGGTCAATCTATCCCACCTCCTGCCAACACTTTTTCTTTTAAGTCTTAAATTTGGTAAATATCTAAGGAAAATCAAATACACTTTTTAAACAATCTGCCACAATGCTAACTTAACCTACACATACACGTGAGGTTAATCCAGCTCGCATGTGAGTTGATCCCTGTCAATATCAGGCAATATCAATTTGCTGATTTATTTTATGTATTTTTTTTTTTTTTTTTAGTTTTGCTCTTGTTGCCCAGGCTGAAGTGCAATGGTGTGATCTAGGCTCACCGCAACTTCCGCCTCCCAGGTTCAAGCGATTCTCCTGCCTCAGCCTCCCGAGTAGCTGGAATTACAGGCATGAGCCACCACGCCCAGCTAATTTTGTATTGTTAGTAGAAACGGTGTTTCTCCATGTTGGTCAGGCTGGTCTCGAACTCCCGACCTTAGGTGATCCGCCTGCCTTGGCCTCCCAAAGTGCTGGGATTACAGGCGTGAGCCACCATGCCCGGCCAATTTGCTGATTTATTTACATAAATTTGTCTTCATAAGCAATTACAAAATTAGGATTTTAAAATATTGTACAAGTACTTAAATCAGAGCTGCCCGAGAAAGACTCAACTGTTTTTAGTTGATAGTACTCATTTTTCTGCCTCAGCACAGCAGAGTTATGCCACATTCCCAGTGGTAATTGTGGGTCACCTGTAAGTGATAAGAAAGTGGGACACATGCAGTATGAAAAATCTTGCCAAATAATTCTGATAATCTAATCCACCCCGGCCTCTTGCTTCCATAAAGACAAGAATTGGTTTGTGCAGAAACATATATATATATTTATGCATCTTATTAAACATGTTTTATGAGATTATTCAAAGAATAATAACAGCTACCAATTATTAGGTTTATAACTACTAATTATTAAGTTATTAATCCACCCCGGCCTCTTGCTTCCACAAAGACAAGAATTGGTTTGTGCAGAAACATATATATATATATATGCATCTTATTAAACATGTTTTATGAGATTATTCAAAGAATAATAACAGCTACCAATTATTAGGTTTATAACTACTAATTATTAAGTTTATGGTTCAAAGATTTTATTTTATTTATTTATTTATTTTTTGAGACGGGAGTCTCGCTCGGCCGTCCAGGCTGGAGTGCAATGGCACAATCTCGGTTCACTGCAACCTCCACCTCCCCGGTTCAAGTGATTCTCCTGCCTCAGCCACCTAAGTAGCTGGGATTACAGGCACACGCTGCCACACCCGGCTTCTTTTTTTGTATTTTAGTAGAAACCGGGTTTCACCGTGTTGCCAAGGCTGGTCTCCAACTCCTGAGCTCAGGCAATCCACCTGCCTCGGCCTCCCAAAGTGCTAAGATTACAGGCGTGAGCCACCTCGCCTGGCCGATTTTACATATATTATTGAGGCAGGAGAATGGGGTCTGGAGGCAGGGAACCTAAGGCTGTTTCAGACCCGACTTCCTAGAACTAAATTGAAAGGAAAACCCTAATTTCCACACCTAAGTAACAAATGGACCAGAGGCTACTTGCTTTGACCTTTTCTGCTTGGCAGGTGGGAGAATGGCTGTCCGCAACAAATCAGACTGATTGTGGGCTGAGTCTTCCTTTGCACAGAAGTGTAACTTTGCAAAAAGCAACCAATCAGATGTTTGCACAGGAGCGTTACCTTTGTAACTTCACTTGGGCCTCTGGTTGGCTCCTTCCTGCAACCAATCAGACCGATTGCGGGCTACCACTTCACTTACAAGAGATGAGCATGAAGTGGCCAACGGGAAGCTTCTAGGGGGTATTTGAATCCAAGAAGATTCTGTATCCAGGCCCTTGAGCCGCTGCTCGGCCCACTCCCACACTGTGGAGTGTACTTTCATTTTCAATAAATCCCCACTTTCATTCTTTTGTTGCTTCATTCTTTCTTTGCTTTGCTGGGCGTTTTGTCCAATCCTTTGTTCAAAAATGCCAAGAACGTGGACAACTTGCAGTCAGGACCCTCTACCGGTGACATTGTTACCAATCCTCAAACAAACTTAAGGATAGGTATTATTTCCATTTTACAAATGAGGAAACAAAGAATGCTCAGATAGCCTCCCCAAGGGACCACAGCAAACAAAGACATGGGTGAGGTTTGCACCCAGGGCAACCCCAGGCCTAAGCCTTCCCGCTCCATACACAGCTTCCTAAGGAAAAGAAAGGCCTTGAGTACACAGTTGCGCTTACATCCACTCACTTCAGTGTGAATCGATGGGCATTCTCATTCTGGAAGATTCTCAGACCTACCAGGTTTTAGTTCTTTTTCTCTATTCTAATCTGCGGATGGATTTCAGGGGGTATGAAATTCTCTGAAAAAAAAAAAAAAAAAAAAAAAAAAAGGTCATTGTTGTTATGCATTGCTGATAAAGAAATTATGGTGATAATTTGATCCAGCGAAGTCTGGAACATCAAACAAAGACAGGTCCCAAAATTTCAGTGCCCAATTGCATTTGCATTTTTGGATCACAGAGATGACATCTGAAGGTCATATGACATTATAGAATGCTGTACAAACAAAGTTTGAAACAGATAAAAAGAAACTTGGGAGATTTATCTTCTAGTTCATGGCAGCATTGGTGTGCCAAACTTGAAAAGCACGACATAGGAGACGACCTTACACAAAGTAGGAACACACGTATTGCACAGATCCCATGTGAATATGGTTCTTCAACAAAAACTAAATATTAATACATAACAAAAAGTTTTCATTGAATGGGTTTTCTTCATACTTTGGTATTATATGTTGGGGTGTACTTTTAAAGTGGCTGCCCTGCAAAATAATGGATTGTTAAAAACAAATTCACTGTTAACAGACTACGGTAAGATCTAGCAATGATACTGCTGGATATATATCCAAAAGAAAAGAAATCAGTATAATACATCAAAGGGATATCTGCATTCCCACGTTTACCGCAGCACTATTCACAATTGCCAAAATATGGAATCAACCTAAGTGTCCATCAACGGATGAATGGATGAAGAAAATGTAGTATATACACAAAATGGAATACTATTCAGCTATAAAAAGAATGAAATCTTGTCATTTGCAAAAACATGGATGGCACCAGAGGACATTATGATAAGTGAAATAAGCCAGGAACAGAATGACAAATTTCACATGTTCTCAACCACATGTGGGAGCTAAAAACTTTTAAAAATTGAATTCAGAGGGACAGAGAATAGAATGATGGTTACCAGAGGCTCAGAAGGGCAGCAGGGAGGTGGGGATAAAGTGGGGATGGCTAATGGGTACAAAAATAATTAGATAGAATGAATAAAATCTAGTATTCAATAGTACAATCAGGTGACTATAGTTAACAATAATTTATTGTATATTTTTAAATAACTAAAAGCGTGGAATTGAAATGTTCCTAACACAAAGAAAACCTAATTACCCTGATTTGATCATTACACACTGTATGCCTTCATCAAAACATTACATGTACTACATAAACACATACAACTATTATGTACCTATAATAATTTTAAAATATATATATATATATATATATTTTTTTTTTTTTTTTTTTTTTTTTTTTTGAGACAGAGTCTTGCTCCGTCGCCCGGGCTGGAGTGCAGTGGCGCAATCTCGGCTCACTGCAACCTCCGCCTCCAGGGTACAAGCGATTCTCCTGCCTCAGCCTCCCAAGTAGCTGGGATTACAGGCATGCGCCACCAGGTCCAGCTAATTTTTTTGTATTTTTAGTAGAGACGGAGTTTCACCATGTTGGCCAGGATGGTCTCGATCTCCTGACCTGGTGATCCGACCACCTCGGCCTCCCAAAGTGCTGGGATTACAGGCGTGAGCCACCGTGCCCGGCCAATAATTTAAAATGTTTAAAGCCCTTAAATTTGTGGGAAAATTGTTAAAAAGAAAAAATAATGGTAATCATGCTTAATATCAAAAGAATCAAAAAACAGACAAAGGAAGTATAAAATAAACGAAAATAGTTCTCAATCATTAAACTCAACAATAGCAAATCTAAATGTTTTTAAAATATTATTTTAAATTTTTGAATTGTGTTGATTTTGGAGCCAGTATTTACTTTGCAAATTTGTTTTAGTTTTATGCTTCCGCTCAGTTTATTTTATACATAATTATATGAAATTAAAAACAAGAATTATTTCATCAACATTAGGATTTTATAATAATTTTTCCTTTTCAAAAAAGTCACACATTCGGCTGGGCATAGTGGCTCACCTCTGTAATCCCAGCATTTTGGGAGGCCCAGGTGGGCAGATCACCTGAGGTTGGGAGTTTGAGACCAGCCTGACCAACAAAGAGAAACCCCATCTCTACTAAAAATACAGAATTAGCCGGGCGTGGTGGCACATGCCTGTAATCCCAGCTACTTGGGAGGCTGAGGCAGGATAATTGCTTAAACGTGGGAGGCAGAGGATGCGGTGAGCCGGGATCACGCCACTGCACTCCAGCCTGGGCAACAACAGTGAAACTCCATCTCAAAAAAAAAAAAAAAAAACAAAGTCACACATTCAAGGTTAAGTGCTAGCCCCTTTTTAGCAAAATACAGAATATTATCATCTCAATTAAGACATATTCACTGAAATGGCATTATAACTAGCCAAACACATAGCTGTTTCCTTGATCACACATCTTCACAAATCTGGACTAAGAATGGTGTTGGGATGGTAGGATAAGAATTGTAGTTTCAAATACAAGATTCCCATTCCCTAGAATCAAAAAAGTTGTAAGAATCTTATAAATGCTACCCTAGCCATGAAGACCATTACCCTAATAAAATTCTATAAATGCAATGCAATAAACTTATCCTCTATTTCAGGGGACCCACAGAGTATCGTAAAGTCCAGGCATTTCTAGAGCTGTGGTACAATGTTTTCTCCTGCATACATGTTCAATATTGCTACAAAAATTACCGTGCTGCTCTGAAAACCTGTAGACCAGTGACAAAAATTCAGTAATTAGGCCAATCTGTGGGGTCAAAGAAAAGAATGAGATTCTCAAGACTTATCTAAATAATATTTTTAAAAAATATTTAAGACAAGCATCTACTTTCTGCAGCACTGTTACTGTCACTGCTGAAGACAGAGAAGCAAGAGCCAGCTGAAAAGGGGCGACGGTGGCCCCCCTTGTCATTTTCCGATTCTACAACACCTTCTGGCTCCAGTTTTTTGGATGCCCCTCCATTACTAAATCCCAATCTTCAACGGCCACTTGAGGTCAACTTCTACTGTACTTATCCTGGCCAGCTAGAAACAAAACAGGGGAGTGTCTGGGTGGGGCTGACAGTGTGCACACTGGTCTATCTCCAGGCAAATCTCTGCTCTGGTGACCCCACTTCTACTCTATTTCTTTCTGTGAGGCACCTTGAGGATGTTACTTTATTGGTAGTTTTAATACTACCAATCACAGTTAAGTGTTTATCTGCTCCAAACATATGTAAGCCCAAAAGAAAAGTAGGAAACCTGAAAGAACAGAGGTAACAATCATGCTCAGTATTTAAGTATACATCTAAAAATTCTAGGAAGTACTGAGATTTCCCATCAATGACAACACTCATACTTTTGGGGGAAAACTATTATCAGAAAAGTTAGCAAAGAATTCCAATGATAGCTATCCCCTTGCTTTTAGCTATCCCTTGCTTCATACCTAGCCTAGTAAAGCTAGGTATGAAGTACATCTCTTATAAAAATCAGTGTTATTTACCTGGTATTAAACTGAAGAATGTTTACATTGAGCTTCAGGAGATGGAGGGGGAAAGGGAAAGTAACAAAATGGAAAATTTAAAGCAAGAAAATCAAGATGGTGTTCAGTTGCTTGAAGATATGCGAATTTACCCAAACTTTCACCATTACGTATTACAGCACTCCCCTAACTGCTCTCTTTCCCAGGAGCCATGTCCTCACCAACCCAAGCACATACAATCAATTCTAGTTATTCCCATGTCAAGAGCTCCTTAAATTTTAATCCTACCCATTTTATTTTGATTTGACAGTCTCTCAGTAAGCTGTACCACAATAATGTCACATTTTGTCAATAACAAAAAGCACTCCATCTCAAACAGAACAGCAACAGAACAGCAACAGCAACTGCTCACATGCAGTAAGTACCTAGCAAGTACCAATCACTAGCCCAAGCTATTGTGTCCTCATTTTGCCTGTAAAGACTAAATGGGATGATCCCACAGCCTCATGGACCACCATATAGAGATGGGGAAATCAGGGCACAGAGGGGTCACATCACTAGAATATGGTGGAGCCTGGCTTTGACCCCAGGCTCTCTGACTCCGGGACCTATCCTAGTCTAAACTGCTATAATACACTGCCCAAAAATGCCTAGGTTAAAGCTCCCATTTATGTAACACAAATTCATTCTAAATTCAATCATTTCATTAATCTACAAATTCCACATGCTGCATTTATGTAAAATAAGGATGTGGATGTCTTTCAGTCCCATATCTACTTCCAGAGAGTAGTACGTGAATGACATAAATGATAAAAATCAAGAAATGGTCTTCAGCCATCGTGGTGGCTCCTGCCTGTAATCCCAGCACTTTGGGAGGCTGAGGCAGGTGGATCACTTGAGGTCAGAAGTTCAAGACCAGCCTGGCCAACATGGAGAAACCTCGTCTTTACTAAAAATGCAAAAATTAGCCAGGCGTGGTGGCACACACCTGTAGTCCCAGCTACTCTAATTGGGAGGCTGAGGCATGAGAATCGCTTGAGCCCTGGGAGGTGGAGTTTGCAGTGGGCCAACATCGCACCACTGCACTCCAGCCTGTGCAACAGAGTGAGACTCTGTCTCAAAAAAAAAAGAAAAGAAAAGAAATGGTCTTCTTCAGTTGGACTCAACAGTATAGACTAATGATTTAGTGTTGCCAAGAACATTTGGCACATTCCCATCACACATTGTATTAATCTGTTGGTAATGGGAATGAGATAAGGAACAATCTAGCAAAAAGGTCAGCAGCAACGTTCAACGCCCCAGATATGCTATTACAATCATCCAAATCATTTTTTATAGTTAGAAGGCAAAGAGTCAAAAATTCCTTAAGTTAAAGCCAAAGACTTCCAAATAATTCAATTTCATTAGAGAATGAAGAGGAAAATTTCCTACAGGTTAAAAAATTCTACTATATAAAGAATATACATTATCAAAGAAAACCATGTTAAGAAAGATATTAAGATATGAAGCAGGTTCTCTAAAATTTCAACAATTTAGTTATTTTTTCTTCTTTTTGGAGACAGAGTTTCACTCTTGTTGCCCAGGCTGGAATGCAATGCTGCAATCTCAGCTCACTGCCACCTATGCCTCCCAGGTTCAAGCGATTCTCCTGCCTTAGCCTCCCAAGTAGCTGAGATTACAGGCATGCACCACCATGCCTGGCTAATTTTGTATTTTTAGTAGAGACGGAGTTTCTCCATGTTGGTCAGGCTGGTCTCGAACTCCCCATCTCAGGTGATCTGCCCGCCTCGGCCTTCCAAAATGCTGGGATTACAGGAATGAGCCACCGCGCCCCGCCCCACTTTAATTCTTTAAAAGCCAAGTTAACCTGTAGACCTGAAAAATTATTATTTTTAAGCCATTTAATTATAACCTAAAAAACAGCATACAAATTAATGCATATTGCTCACTATAGATAAAAATACTACAGACAGTTTATACTGGGCAATTAGAGATCTGAACAAGTAGTCTTTCTTGTTCAATTTTTCTCTTTTCAAATTAAAAAAAGAAAAACTTACAGACAAGCATCATTAATCATTAAGAGGGCCTGGTTCTGATATTATATGAGCTCTGTCAACCTTAATCAAATTGCTTGACAGATCGTAGATAAGTAATGACTTGCTTAGGTTAAGCAAGGCCAGAGTTTTCCTTCTGTAGTATATACATCTCCAGAGTGAAAATAAACAGCCTCACACCTCTTACTGGGAGCTGCACTCCACTGCTATTACAACTCAGTCTTCATTTCAACAGAGGAGGAGGAACATCTATTTTTCTCTCCTTACTTCTCAAAATGGTCATCAAAAGTCATCAAAGCCATTTTTAAACTATCCCATTAAACAGTTAATAATTATTTTAATCTACACCAAAATAACACCAATTAGCTATTATTAAATGCCAAAACATTTGTTTTGGCCTGTATTACACAGTGATATAAAACAAAACGGAAATAGTTAACAACTGACAAAAGCAATACTAAAGGAATCACCTAAAACTGCAAAGCTTGAATTCATGTTGTAACACATCCAAGAAATTGAAAGACAAATTTTGTTTCAATATAATCAGTCGCATTTTGGGTGCAGGGGCACCATGGAATAACAGTTAAAATAAAGAGCATCCCAATTCAGATTTTGTATTCATTCTATAACCAAGACACAAATAACGAACTAAAACATCCTCCTTGTTAACTTCTTTACATATAATTGGAAAGGGCTTTCATACTTCATATTCAGCCAGGATATACTGTTAAAGAATTTCTAAGCATCCAAGTATTCTGCCTGCTCTAAAGAAAAGTGTTAAAAAGCAAGGATCCCAACGGCTAGGGGAAAAGAAAACTGAAATGACTTCTTTAGAAGAACTTTAGAAGAATGAGTTTAAAAATATAAGATACCAGGGAGTCAATTTTACCTTAGGCAAAATGCGCTTCGATGTTTTCCATTAGGTCAATAGTATCTAGAATGCAGAGCTTGTGGTTTAGAAATGTCAAAGACCAAAAAAGCAAAAAAAAAAAAAAAAAAAAAACACACACAAAAAAAGCACCCTTAGAACTTAACTATTTTAATCTATTCCTAAACACATACAACTGTGCAATTATAACCTAAAATAAACCTAAAAAGAAAGACTAAAGTTTCAAATAACACTTTTCTCCAACATGCGAAAGAGGTATTTTAAAGGACACCTAACTTTGAACTAGATTAAAACTTTTATATCTGATATCAATGCTCGATCATTTAGTCTTCATGATTTCCATTCTAACAAAGATTTTACAATCTCACACATTTCCTGTAAGTAGCAAACACACACATACACACACACACACACACACAAACCAAAAAAAGTCTGTAAAATACTCCAAAATACAAAGGGCTCTATAAAAGTTATTTAAGAAATGATCATTATCGGAAACAGAAAAGGAGAAAATTATTCTGTATACAGAATAAAAAGAACCACAAAACAAGATTTGTAATTGCCGAAATACAAACTCCTCAGCAGGGGACCAAGGACGGGGTGTGCTGTGGCTCCTCCTAAGCCTGTCTGTGCACGCAACGCACAGCCTGGGTCAGGACTTTTCTTTCCCAATCCCCTGGAGGCTCCATTCTTATAGTCTGCAGGGCACACAAACAGACAAGGGCCTGGCTCTGTAAAAAGCAATACTTCACTCCTTTGACACTATATTAGTTATTGTTAAATTGCCCAAGTACACATGCAGCATACATTCACTCTAGGTGAATCGGAAACAAAAGACACTAGTATTTCTCAGTGAATTAGAAAGAACCTTTACAAGCAAATGGGGACTTCGCCTACTCAATGTAAATTTTTTTTTTTTTTCCAGAAAACTCACATTTCAACATGAAGGAAAAAAATTCTTAATTGCACAAATGAAAAACTCAAAAATCAGTTTCTCATTCTTGGTTGCTAAAGGCCAGTAGCATTTGAGATGTGGTGGCTGCTGCTTTGATTCTATGGCCAGCTGACACCTGTAATCACAATGAATTAAGTGTCCTGTATACATGTACAGCTAAGGAAACGTGAATCTAACCAAGTGTTATAGTTTCTGCTTTGTAAGGGTAATCACTTCCTTATCTTTTCCCTAACAATCTACCTATCTGGGAAGAGACACCCTAAAATAACAAGTAAAACACGGACAGTGTTTTCTTTAAGATAATTTTGGATATTACTTTCAAGGGGGGTGGAATGCATTAGCCTGGATTTACCAAGGTTCACATTTAGAAATCCACTTGGGGAGTTAGCTACAAGACTCCTATTAACATTACTAAGATGCATGCAGTCCAAACCCTGAGCTAAAGTTTATCTGATACCACAAAATATTGATATGAAATCTCTGCACAAGCTGTATTGTATAATTAAAACCCCCACTGTGACTGCTGTCATAATAACAAATGTGAAATAATTGTAAGACCTAATCGCTATAACAACAGCTTTTTTTTTCTTTTTTGCCTTTTTTTTTTTTTTTTCAGACAGAGTCTTGCTCTTGTTGCTCAGGCAGGAATGCAATGGTGCAATCTTGGCTCCCTGCAACCTCTGCCTCCCGAGTTCAAGCGATTCTCCTGCTTCAGCCTCCCGAGTAGCTGGGATTACAGGCACCCACCACCATGCCCAGCTAATTTTTTTGTATTTTTAGTAGAGACAGGCTTTCACAATGTTGGCCAGGCGGGTCTCGAACTCCTGACCTCAGGTGATCCACCTGCCTCGATCTCCCAAAGTTCTAGGATTACAGGCATGAACCACCGCACCTGGCCAACAATAGCTCTTAAAATGTATCCTCAAGCACAAAAGAAATAACAAATAACATCAATTGTGTTTGCTAGCCTAATAGGAGACCACAGTTAACAGTCAATCTCATAATGACTCAAAATTGGCTTTACTTAGCCATGGGATTAAAACAAAACAAAACAAAACAAAACTTGAGCTCTAAATGTATTATGAAAATTATACAAAAGACCTATACACAGTCAAAACATGATTACTGCAATTTCTTTTAAGAGAGAAACCCAACCAAAATATAAAATAATTTAAAACATGGTGACTAGAGCTTGGAATTGGGAACTCAGGGTAGAAATCTGATCCATTTACTTTTATTGTAACCTTAAAAAGGACTCATACTATAAAAAATAAAGTATGCCTAATTTTCAATAAATAGAAATCAAACTACTGATTTAGAGATCAGAACAATTCTAATCAAATTATAATATCACTTGAAAATATGTTAAGTAGAGGTATACACACTCGACACTTGGTATCCACAGTTCCTCATCCACAGATTCAACCAACTACAGACCAAAAATATTTGGAAAATAAAAATAAAAAATAATACAGGCCAGGCGTGGTGGCTCATGCCTGTAATCCCAGCACTTTGGGAGGACGAGGTGGCTGGATCACTTGAGGGCAGGAGTTCAAGACCAACATGGCCAAAGCCCATCCCTACTAAAACTACAAAAATTACCTGGGCATGGTGGCAGGTGCCTGTAATCCCAGCTACTTGGGAAGCTGAGGCAGGAGAATTGCTTGAACCCAGGAAGCGGAGGTTGCAGTGAGCCGAGATCACACCACTGCACTCCAGCCTGGGCAACAGAGCAAGACTCCGTCTCAAAAAAAAAAAAAAATTTAAAATCTACAGTATAACAGGTATTTACATAGCATTTACATTGTGTTAGGTATTATAAGTAATCTAGAGATGATTTAAACAGGAAGATGTGCATAAGTTATATGCAAATACAGAGAACTTCAGCATCTAAGAATTTGGATAGCCAAAGGCAATAGGGGGTGTCATGTGCTGGCATGGATCCCCCATGGGTATTGAGGGACGACTGCATTTACAATTAGGTTTAAAATATACTTTCACCCACCAGAACCAACTCAGCAGAACCTCACTATAATTCTTATTGCTGTAGAAGAAAACCTGCCATTTCCTTTTGGATGAACATCCAAGATTTAATGGAAGAAACAATAAAATGACCCCACTTAAAAAGGCGATCACACAGTAAGATGCACCCAGGAGGTAAATCATGGGTACAACATAGCAGTTAAGACTCCAATGTGGCTCTACTCAGGAGTTTAATAATCTATTAAGAACTATAAAAATACCTCCTCCAGATTTAGTAGTCCCAAGGTTTACTGGAACTACTGCTCGGATGCTAGGACACCAAACCGAAATCCTGATAATGAGTTGTCATTAAATCATGGTCACATCTAGAAATCTAATTTCACAATAAGAGTGCATAGGATGAAATGGGAAGGAGGAAACACTAAATCAAATCAAACCGCTCTGATTGGTAATCTGATATTATTTGACTGGTGTTTTTACACAGAGGGATAAATGGCACCTTTTCTGCAAAACTGTACTGTCACATACATAATCACATTCAGACATTCAGCCACATGATCATTTTATGAGCCAGTATCAGATGTTTTCAATACATTGCAAGCTACGTAATATCAAGCCAAACTGTGAGGTTCAACCCCATTTTATAAACGAGGATTCCCCATACCCACTCTCATACTCTCATGGTCACCAACATGAGAGGGACAGTTAGAATGATGGAAATAGAGGTTAGTGATAAACACTATGTCCATTCCAGCTGAAACCATGCTCACTCCCTAATTCTTACTGCCTGTTATTCACTGTGTTGTTGTTTTGTTATACACACACCCTAAGGCCAAAATCATGAAAAGAAGCCAAATTAAATGGGCAGGAAAAATGTCTTATCCCCAGCTTGCAATGCTATTTTTCTTTTTATTGGAATAAGAGACTGCCAAGTTCTGATGTCACTACAATAATTTCATGGCCTGATAAAAGCAGTATTTTATCCATTAAACATTCGTTCCCCTTGCCAATTTTACCTCTAACCAGGCAGTGTGTACAATTACTCACTGAACAGATACCAAACGATAGTAAAATAAAGAATTCTAATTACTTTTACTCTGATACTGTAAAAAGCCAGTAACTGTCAGAAGTTTCCCTGGCAAGAGACACAATCCAGAATATATTTTTTAGTACCTATATACCCAGGAGAACCCCCGCAAAATACAAAAAGACAAAACATGACATCAGCTCTCTGGGCACTGAATAATGCTGCACAGGACAATCATATACATTTTAAATATATAAAATTGTTAAAATATTCAAAATATTTGACAAGGAGTCCAGTAATGGCGTGATAATGCACATCCTAGTATCTTCAACACGTAACTGTTTTTTTCTTTATCTAAAGCTTTTGTTCATCTTCATTACTTGAAGCTGTGGTATCGCTCCCTGAACTTGAGAGTCATTGATGTCACTGAATTTTTAAGAGCAAAATTGTGTGTTGAAATCATTCATGAATCTAGAGAAGATGGTTCAGCATCTTTCTACTCAGTGTGTTCCACCCAGCTCATCAGTATTATCTGGAAACTTGTTAGAAAGGGAGAATACTGGGCCCCACCTCAGACCTACTGAATCAGAATATGCAGTCGAACACACTCCCTCACCCAGAATTCCAATGCACATTAATGCTAGCCAGGATATCTGAGTGTTTAGTACTTGTTCAGCAGAGTGCAAAGAAAGGGGTGGGTGGGCCAATGGTACATAGGGGAAAATCACATTGTCCTTAAAGAATAAGGGGGAGACCGACATGTATGCAATTATGATGCCGTATCAGTGCCAGGAGAGATGCGTTTCCTGCCTGCGAGAAAGCATGGTATATTCATGGAAGGCAAAGTAGCTGGGATGGCAGAAGCTTCCAGTAGGCATATGACCCTGTATATCCAATCAAAGACCTGGGCTTCAATAAGTGAGCAATTCAGGGACTCTAAAGGATTTTAATGAAAGCAGTCACGTGATCACATTTACATTTCAGAAAGATCATTACTCAGGCAAAATGTAAGAAAAATCAATGATCTGGAAGGGGGCAAACCAAGACTGAAGACAAGGGGATGAGTTAGTAACAGTTTAAGCAGGAGTTGCAAAGGCATTTTTTTCATCTCGCATGCTGAATCTCCTCTGTCCCTCTCCCACAGTTTGAGAAGGAGGATGGAGGGGTAAGGTAATGGTAACAGACAAGAGATACAGAAGGCCCACTTCTAAGCTACAGGGAGGATGGAATTGGTATTGATGGGCATACATAAATATAAAACAGCAAAAACTCAACATACTTTTCTGTTTTATAAAATAGAGAAAATATTATTTTGGTGATTCAGGATCCCACAGTTCCTTCCATCATTTTAAATAACAATGATTAACATAAAGTACTATATTTACAGATATAAGATGTATACATGGTTAAATATCTATGGATCCCAGAAAATATCTTGAACATGGTTTTGATACTTGGATATGTCACTGATATCAGCCTTTCTCCTCCTATATGAGTTATTTATCTCTCTTGTAACTCAAGTTTAGAAAAGTTGCAGTGGAGGAGGGACAAGAGGGATATTTATTAATGTTTACATATATTTGTTAAAGGAATGAATAAATAACTGGGCCAACAAATGGCTTCAGATGTGTACCTATATAAAAAGGTAGTATATGCTATATTTTTAAGTATTATCATTTCTGATACCAATACACTTAGAACATTGAAAAAGTCCCTATTTAAGTAAGGAAGAAAGAATATTTGACATTTACTTGTTAGTGATAAACTAAGGATTACATTTAAAGTGAAAAGGGCCAGCAAGTTGAGGCAATCTCCAACTTTAAACTGGAGCTGGTTTAAAAAATGTATTTATCCAATGGCTGTTTGGATACTTTGAACATATTTCCTACCTCCAAGATCATGTGCGTGGTGGGTGTGTAGCCTAGGCACACCATAAAAGCCTCTTTCATGGAACCTCAGTCCTACAAACGCCCTAGAGGTTATTTGGTTCAATGTCGCAACCAAGGAAGAGATTCTTCCCACAGTACCCTTTGCAAATGCCATCACAACACTTTCAGGAATCAGGAGTCCGTGCCCCTTCCAAACAGCACGGTTTCACATGAGGCAGCTCTATTTGTTGGATAGTTCTTCTTTCTTCTGAAACATAATCTGCATCTTTGAGTACGCCTATAGATCAAAAGATGAATCACGTATCACTATTTCAACGCTCCCAACCCCCAATGAAATCCTGACCACGGATGGTCAGATTTAGGAAGTAAAGGGGACAATTTGCCCCTCTCCAGTCCAGAGGAACCCATCCCTGCATATGGCTGTATGTGAAGAATGACCTTGTGTCAAGAGCTATGAATAGTCAGATTTAATAAAATTATAAATGTTGAAAAATACAATGTCTCCTGAGAGAAAAATGGCTAGTGTTCAAGAAGAACACCCAGAAAATCCTTAATCAACATTTCCAATAACAGAAATACAAGCTATTAACCGCAGCCAAAGTCCCTTCCAAAATTTAAAACAAACAAACAAAAACCCTTCTGATTTCATCTACTGAATCATCTTGTCTGTCTGTGAAATAAATTTTATTTAGCATATTAGAGAATTTCAACAATACAAACAGAAATTCTGAATGTACAGGCATAGCCTGACCACAATTGTTAATAAGTTAGTGGCCAAAACTCTTCTTCCTGATATAAGTGCTTGGTCCTGTTCTTCAAAATCTTCCTGCAGTATAACATCCTAGCTCCACTTTCTTCCTTTTATGGTGGGCTTTGTTTTTTCTTCAGAAAAGCGTTGTACTGTTTCATTTTAAACTCAAAGAATATTATAGTAACGCTGGACTAGTGGTTACTTCTGTACAACGCTAAGTGTTGATTATGGCATTTAGTCCTAAGCATGAAGGATATAAGCTACCTTGGATGGTCCTTTTCCCCTATTTTGAGGCTCCCTCCTAAAAACACACACATAAAAATGAACACAGTTTTCAAAATATTTGGTTTATGGAATTGTAACTGAAGGTAATTATACCTTCAAGTAGTGAATAAACCCAGTTCTGTGAATAAAAATGAGGTCATGGCTGTTTTCCTAAGATAGCCATTGGGATCTGATTTTCTAGTAATGAAGGAAGAAGTGTTATTTTCTTTTTTCCCCCAAAGGCTGTGTATCCAATGTGCCAATAAAATGAATTATTATGGATTTCAAACCGCACAAAAGACTCTACAACAATTTACAAAGCATGAATTAGTACTGTATACATAAATAAATGTTATTCAATAACATGAATAAATCCCACAGGCTTGTGTCTACTATAATGCTCATTATTGAGCAGTGCAAGAACTCCAACATAAGACTACATACTGTAGGAGTCCATTTTCATACGGTTCACGAACAGGCAAAACTCATCTATTCTAACTCGTCAGAATAGCTGCTGCCTGCTAGCAAGAGGGAGGGCTGCCTGGGATGGGCACCAGGGAGCCTTCTAAGGCCAAGAAATGTTCTATATCTCCATCTGGGTACTGGTTACCACAGACATGTGCATATGTAACAATTCATCTAGCTGTTCACTTAGTATACATTAGCTGTACACTTGTGTATATCACTATGTTACACCTCAACTGGAAAAAAATAACACACGATGTCCAAGTGCCTTCTAAGTTTCAACTGCAAATTTAAGAAAGCTGTATGGTTCCATGTGCCTGCACTATTACTAGCTTCTAAGAAATAACATGTACACGGCCGGGCACGGTGGCTCATGCTTGTAATCCCAGCACTTTGGGAGGCTGAGGCGGGCGGATCACGAGGTCAGGAGATCGAGACCACGGTGAAACCCCGTCTCTACTAAAAACATAAAAAATTAGCCGGGCGTGGTGGCGGGCGCCTGTAGTCCCAGCTACCCGGAGAGGCTGAGGCAGGAGAATGGCGTGAACCCGGGAGGCGGAGCTTGCAGTGAGCCGAGATCGCGCCACTGAACTCCAGCCTGGGCGACAGAGCGAGACTCCGTCTCCAAAAACAAGAAAACAAAAAAACAACAACAAAAAAAGAAATACATGTACACTTACATATACAGGAGGAGTTAATAAAAATAACAGCAGCTAACATTTACAGAGGTTTTACTATATGCCAAGTGCTTGACTTTCATTATCTCATTTAATCCCACAATAGTGGTAAGACATAATTTCTGTTATTATCCCCATTTTACAGATAAAGACCCCCAAGGCTTAAGTCAAGATCATTGCCCAGGCTTACATAAATAACAAGAGGTGAGCTGGTCTAGAACAAGAATAGCTGAAAAGCAAGCTCTATGTCAGCGTCCGAATTCTCTGTTTGTATTAGGGTAATATAAAAACAAAATTGGCCTCACAGTTCCAAGTAACAAAACATAAACAAAATATGTAACCTAAGTTGAGTGATATAACCCATATATTTTTTCTCGAGTAGGATTAAAGGCACATCAGTGGCTCTTAAGCATTGGAGTCCCTACTCACATTCCAACAGATATACAGCAGAACAAAATGTTCTTTGGGCTAGTTTTTTATTCTCTCTGACCATCAAAATATACCGCACAGCAAAGCGACTAAACAGCTGTGAATGTGGACAGGCATAAACTGCAGTGTTTACTCCAATTCATTCGAGGGTCCTTTCAATTTGGCCATAGTAGTAGGAGAAATGCACAGGATTAAGGTGGAAAAAAGCTAAACATATCTTCAGAAAGGCTTCTTTATTTTCTGAACACACCGTATTGTGAGCAGAATTTGGTAGAGGGCTACATGGGAGTAGGACGGAAAAGACTGTGCACTATTTACAACACGATTTCACTTGGAAACAAAATATATCAAATGAACCATCAAATACGCTACTGCTTTCTGCATTAGCTGAAAACTAGGAGCATTGGAATTCACATTCTTGGTAGATGAAAACCAATTAACTACACCATCCACCATTCAGAACTGGTCTTCCTTGAAAAGTACACAAGAAACAAACTGGGCTAATATTCTGAAAAAAAC
This sequence comes from Nomascus leucogenys, assembly GCF_006542625.1. Classification (NCBI taxonomy): domain Eukaryota; kingdom Metazoa; phylum Chordata; class Mammalia; order Primates; family Hylobatidae; genus Nomascus; species Nomascus leucogenys. The sequence goes on along the minus strand of NC_044395.1, from coordinate 8,953,306 downwards.
TTTGTGCCCAAACATTTGAGGCAAGGGAAGAGGGACTTGGGAAGGAAGACACACTGATGTTTCTCAAAAATTTTTCTCCAAAGATTTTACAGAATGTTTTTGGCAGATAGATTTTCATTTACTTGGCGCTGCTAGCAAGTCTGCAGAGTAATGCCTCAAAAACACTAGAAATGATAGAATTCTTAAAAAGACAACAGAAAAGACATAATCTAAATCAGAATTATATAATAATGATAATGTAACAGAAACAATCAAATTCTATCAAGAGTAAACTAAAATATGCCTATTAAAACAAGCATTTTATCACTGCAAAACAATTTGTTTCACATGAAATCTAATTTTGCTCTCAGTTTGAAAGTTATTAAAACGATACATCAGCCTTTACAGGCAAGACCAAACAGTAAGATAATTTGACATATTTATCAAGAGATAATTCAAAGAAAACTTACCAAGTCTGCAACGTGTATATGCTTGTGCTTCGGAGGAAAAGCAGAGAAGCCACTTTCTGTACTTACACTGGAGTTCACTTCAGTGCTAAAAACACATCACTGAAGTCCTGCTTGTAATAAAGTCCGGACTAGCAATCTGCCTTTGGGTTGGGCTTTTCTCTTACAAGATAAGTTGTTAAGTCATGCCTTGATTCTAGATCTGCCAACATACGGAGTCTTCTAATGTAGCCTTCCCTCCACCCCCTCAACCCCCCCTGCCCGCATCCCCCCAATCCCCGCTCTGCTCCACTCCCTCTGCACACACACACATACACACATACAAAAAAGGCACTGCAGGGCAGAAATTCCTCAGGTGCTCGCTAATGGAATTCCCAGGGTCTTGGAGCCGCTTCGGGGATCAAGAGATCTCATAGCCCCCGCTGGGGTAAGGAGCAGCGAGTCTGTTCCATTTAATCAAATACAGAATGAATTTTCAGCTCTATTCACTAGCTTGTCTCCAGGGCTCTCAAAAGGCACCAGGCAGCTAGAATCACACACATGTGGCTCTTTTAGGCAAGTATAATTAGCTTGATTTTAAAAAGCCACATTAATAATATCACCTCAGGACCATTATTCAGGAGACAGATGACAATGATACTGTATGTTTTAAGCCTGACAATGGGGGAAAGAGCACAAACAATGAGGGAAAACTTGAAGGATTAAAAAAAAAAAAGCCAACAAACCAGTTTTTCATTTAATTGTAATCCAATATTTTTCAAGTAACATTAAGAATATTCCATACACCATCCCTTATTTCTAACAAAAAAGAATCAAGTAACGCCCTCCCCTGTGCTGTTGAAAGTGAGTTAGTGCCAAATACACAACAAAAACTTATCACATGGAATGTTTACATACAATATAAAAATTTAAGTAAAAATAAAACATTCTCGAATTCAAGTTCACGAAATTTCTTGAAAAAATTCCCCATTAAAAAAATGCTGTAAAAAAGCATGTCCTTCAGAGCAACATATTTGGCAACCATACTCCAAATTCTGTTTCTAATCTAATTAGTTTGTACTAAGTTCACTTACTTAAAGGGGGGCTACCACGTACGCAGCTCATCTACAGCTCCACTGTATTGTCTTACCCATACTTCTACATCATGCCATAGCTGATCACAAGGCGCTGGCTCATATCATTACACATTAAAGCAACACATTTTTCAATTCATGATTTATTTTCTAACCCTTCCCTGATTTTTACTGCGATAATATTTAATTCCTGAAATCATTTCCCTAGCATTTAACTTAGAAACAATCACCAATTTTTAGTCTAAACGTTCGCGAAAAAAAAAATTCTACAGGTTTTACTTCAACTTATATTTCGACAAAACCATACAGGAAATTGTCTATAAAGTCATGAAGGCAGATGGGCAAAGTGGGAAAATAAGAAGAAAGGCCAAGAAATAGTCAACAAATCTTTACCTGCCCTCTTTAGCGCAAAGCCCTAGGACATTAGTTCCTATTCCTACCTACTGCCTTCATCTGTATATACCCTGACGATCTGGAGGAGAAAGTCCTATCTTAAAGTGAACTTAATTCTTTTCCTGCAAAGTCAAACCACCTGCAAAGAAAGCAAGGCGTAAGATAGATTTAGAAGCCAAGCTACACAAGCTAGATCAGTACCCAAGTCCTAAGGGTTCTTTGTACTTGATGGCTTGAGAGTCAGAGCTGTTTAAGTACTTTGCACAGAGAGGAGGTTGATGAGAACCATGGCAATCAATCAAAGCATCCCAAGTGAGTTATTACACAAACAACAGCACAGTACCTCTAGTAACTGATTCTCCTGGTTGACTAAACTATTCAAACAAAGACAGATTTCCCAAACACTGGGAAGTTTTTGCATGAAAGTTAAACAATATACATTTGTGTGTTTCTTAATAGAAATATAAATGTTTCTGTTCTACACACTGCCAAACACACACCCAGGGCACGTCGTTACAAAATGAAACAGGTTTTCTCCATCCTTCTCATATAACTTCAAGTATAAGGCAGTTCACTTCAACATGTGCATAACAGAGACTGCAGTATCTGGTGCTTCTCGGGTTCCAAAGAATGCTTTCTAGTTAAGCACTAATTTAAAATTTCCAGAAAATTTTTTGAAGGTTTTCTTTCATCTTATCTTAAAAGTTGAACTATCCCCAAATTTTCTGCTAAAAATAGACTGAGGGCGGCGGAGAACTATAAAATGTCATAGAATGTTTAGAATTATGCTGACAATAAACTCATTTCATTTTGTAACACCCTCCCCACCTTCCTCTCCTTGGAGACACTGTCCACTAGGTATGCCAAGTGTCAGTTGGGAATGTGGGGGTTATGTTATCAGCGCCGAAAGGAATCAGAATTCACTGACTTGGCCTCTTTCATCTTTACTGGCATAGGCCTGAAAATAAATCTCATGTGAGCTTTTAGTCCAACCTCCTGTTTTTCAAGGTGTCTGGTTTGGGACACAAAGGCTGACTTTCTGTTGATGAGGCTCTCTAAATTCTGGATTCCCACTGGAAAGCAGTCTGCCCTTAAAGCACCTGCCACCCTCTGTCGTCCTGATGAGGAAGGGCAGGCATTCTGGAAACAGCTCCTTTTGGAGAGCCTTCCACCTGATTTGGTGGGGTTAGGGAGAACAATGAAGGGAAGGGCAAGAGAGTCTATCTATCCCCCTCAGTGATTTATTGCTGAAATTCCTAGATGTAGAGAGAAAGCAACAAAGGTCTGGAAGCTGCCGACTGAAATAAATAGCGAGCTGTAATGTATTTAGCAAATGATAATGCAATCCACAGAAAGCTTTACACAGGAGAAGGAAAAATACACTCCCTGGGGCTGGGAAGTCACTGAGTCTTGTGAAGGCAGAGAAAGATACATTGTGCAGGAAATTTCTCTTGCTTCTCCCTACACATAAATCACTGTCTCTCGCGGGCGCTCTGCAGGGATGGAGGTTGAGAGGGGCCAGGGACCCGGGTCCCTTGGGAAAACGCGCGGGCGCCCTAGCTCCCCGCTCTGCGGCATCTCACCTGCCCCCGAGGACCATCGTCAAGAGGTTTCGTCGTGTCACTGACACCTCACCCCGCCTCCTCCCGCGAGGTGCCTCCGAGCCCCCGAGGACGCGGAACGCCGGGGCTCCCCGCCGGGCAGGCATCAGCATCCAGACCCCGCACGCAGCCCTGGACCCCCACGCCCTCCGGGGAACGCCGGCCCGCCCGTCCCCGGGACCTCCCGTCCCCTAAGCCAAGGCCCCCCAAGCCCAGTGCCCGCGCGCCACCCCTCCCTCCGACCCTGCGGCGGGACCCCCGCCCCCGCACCTCTCTGCGGGGCTGGCTAAGCCTCCAGACCTCCTGCGCTGCAGCCGGCTCGGAAAGCCACCCCCCAGGTCATCCCCCCGCGCGCGCGGCGGCGGCTACGGTGGCTGCGGCTGCGATCCGAACGGGCCCCTCCATGCACCGCGCAGGGCAGATGAGGGAGCGGCGCCTCGCACGCCGGGGCGGGGGCGCTGGGCAGGGCGGGCTGGCGTGGGGTCCCGGGTCTCCTCGCACCTAGCCGCGCGAGCCGGGCTCCCGGGCTCAGGGGAGGGGAGCTGGGGGGCGGAGTCACCGGGGCGCGCCCCCGCGGCCGCGCTCCTCCCCGCCGGGGAGCGCGGGCGCGTAACTCGGCGGGTGCTGGGCCGGCCCGGAGCACGCGAGCAGCCGGAGGAGGGACCGGGGAAAGACAGACGGAGGCGGGCCGTAGAGGCCGCTGCGCCCCGCCGGCCCGCGCCCCGCCGGAGGGTGCGCGCGCAGCCTGCCAGATCAGCGGCAGGGGCACGGGCCGTACCAAGTGCTGGAGGGGGGCACGCTCTAGGCAGGACCCTCTCCCCGTCATTGACCTGCCTACTGTGCAAGAGAGATACCCCAGGGAGCATAGAAGAGGTTCTTCTTGCGTACAGGACAGGTAAGGATGAGTTGCCTTAGCAAGTCACAGAGATTCCCATCATGCCTGCTCTCACGCTCCCCTCACCTTTCATTCCCTTGGAGAGGCGTCTCTTCTGGCAGGTCTCCAAATGGTCGACTCTGTCCTCGAGGCCCCGCCCCAGCCTCGCTCCGGCCCCGCCCCTCGCCCAGCCCCGCCCCTCGCCTCTCAACCTACATTCTCTGAGCCGCCAACGGGTGCATCCCTTCTCCCGGTTCTTGCCTAGTCTCTCTTAGGGTTCCGGCGGCCCACCGCTTATACGTCCTTCGCCTTTCCACCACTTTCCATGTTTAGTTCCTTAGGTAGCTTCATCTGATTCTCCCACCACCACCCACCCGCCCTGCCTGCACATACACGCAAGCAGGTAGCAAAACTCAGGGGCTAGGAGAGGCGTGGTGTATCCTGGTGGCCTTTGGCCCCAGAGTCTTTCCAACTCATCCGTTGGACCTGCCCCAAGTTATCTGAGCTCAATGAACTTAAGTTGTTCAAACAGAAAAAGGAAAAATAAATTTCTATTCAAAAGGTTGCTGTGAAGCATAAATACGATACTTCGTGAAAAGCACCTGCCACTTAGTGGGCATTCAAGGACTGTAACTTCTTTATAAATTGTTATTATTAGCAGTTAGCTCTTTTTTTCCCCATCATCATTACTTACTATTAGTTTAACTACAAAAGGAGCCCTAATAATAGTTAAGTTTATAAATACTCAGTACTGAACTTCAGGAGAAATATGCCAGTCCTCCCTTACCTTCTTACATGAATTTTAAAAAGAAATGCTTTGAAAGTGTGGTATTGTTCAAGCAGGTTAGCTTTCTGAATTAGCTAGATTCAGGGTTTTTGTAAAGCCCCTGGAAAGAAAGTCAGTACAGGAGGGAAAAAGCAAAACAAAAAACAACAAAAAAAAAACCACAACTTTTTTTAAGACAGAGTCTCACTCTGTGGCCCAGGCTGGGGTGCAGTGGCGCGATGTCGGTTCACTGCAACCTCCGCCTCCCGGGTGCAAGCGATTGTCCTACCTCAGCCTCCCAAGTAGCTGGGATTACAGCACACGCCACCCCGGCTAATTTTTGTATTTTTAGTAGAAACGGGGTTTTGCCATGTTGGCCAGGCTGGTCTTGAACTCCTGACCTCAGATGATCCACCCGCCGTGGCCTCCCAAAGTGTTGGGATTACAGACGTGAGCCACCACACCCAGCCAGAAAAAAACTCTTAACAGTGGAGTTTGTCCTCCACTGTTCCATTGTTCACTTATTGAGACCAAGAATCGATATGTTATTAACAAGGTATAGTAAACAATTTTTCACTCGGCAAGTAAGACTTTCTATAAACATAGAGGATTTAACTGAAATGAGAGTTTTATGTGGATGTAATAGAAGTCTTGCAAATTTATTGTGGCCACAGAGAACTCCAGGTTCTTCTCCTGGGACACAATGCACTCTGCGCACCTCCAGATCTCACAGTACCATTTGAATTCACTATGCCTACTGTTACTCATAGTCAGACTGAGAAATAATCACAATGTTTGTTGATATTAATTACTTCCTCTCCCCCTATTTTTGTAAAGAAGAGAAATCATTTCAGGTGTAAAACAGTTTTTCATTAATGAATCATTCATCCATTTGTTCAACATTAAGAAACAATGTGCACCTTCTGGGAAGTGAGGAGCGCCTCTGCCCGGCCGCCCCTTCTGGGATGTGAGGAGCGCCTCTGCCCGGCCGCCCCGTCTGGGATGTGAGGAGTGCCTCTGCCCGGTCACCCCGTCTGGGATGTGGGGAGCGCCTCTGCCTGGCCGCCCCTTCTGGGATGTGAGGAGCGCCTCTGCCTGGCCACCCATCGTCTGGGATGTGAGGAGCGCCTCTGCCTGGCCGCCCCATCCGGGAAGTGAGGAGCCCCTCTGCCCGGCCGCCACCCCATCTAGGAAGTGAGGAGCGTCTCTGCCCGGCCACCCCGTCTGGGAAGAAGTGAGGAGAGCCTCTATCTGGCCGCCCCGTCTGGGAAGTGAGGAGCGCCTCTGCCCGGCCGCCCCGTCTGGGAAGTGAGGAGCGCCTCTGCCCGGCCACCCATCGTCTGGGAAGTGAGGAGCGCCTCTGCCCGGCCGCCCCGTCTGGGAAGTGGGGAGCACCTCTGCCCGGCCACCCCGTCTGGGATGTGGGGAGCGCCTCTGCCCGTCCGCCCCCTCTGGGAGGTCTACCACAGAGACCAGAAGCAATGTGGGGGCTGGGCATGGTGGCTCACGCCTGTAGTCCCAGTACTCTGGGAGGCCGAGGCGGGTTGATCACTTGAGGCTAGGAGTTCGAGACCAGCCTGGCCAACATGGCGAAACATATGAAAAATACAACAGACAAACCAACCAAACAAGCGACAACAAAACAGGTCTACCCTGGAGTCATACTCTAATTTTTTCTATTTTCCTCCCTTTCTGATCCTTTATCCCACTTTCTTTTTCTTCCTCTTCCTTCTCCTTCTTTTTTGTCAAATAGAGGATTGAGTTATTATCATTGATCCATACAAAGTCCCTCTCTCATTTATTTTCTTTAATTCCCACCCCCCATTTCTATTCCCCGCCTTCCCATGTGCAACCTTCCTAATATGTTCGATATGCATCTTTTTGTTTGTATGTACTTTTAGAAAATGTTCATTGTTTTGTGTGCAAAAAAATTAAAAAAAAAAAAAAAACAATGTGCAGTCCCTAGCTTCAAAGAGCTCACAATCTAACTGTGATACAGACACACACGTGGATAAGTACAAGGAAACATCTTCAGTGCAATGAACAGGGAGCCGTGTGAACACAAAGTCAGTGTTGCCTACCCTGTATGGAGCTTGCGAGAAAGGCTTGCCAAGAAAATCTTACCAAAAGAAGTGCCCCATGAACTACATCTTAAAGGATAGTGGGAGTTGGCTAGATAAAGGTGAAGAAGTAGAAAGATGGACCAGGCAGAGGGGACATTAGTAACAGAGGGGTAGCCAGGCATGGTGGCTCACGCCTGTAATCCCAGCACCTTGGGAGGCTGAGGCTGTCAGATCACGAGGTCAGGAGTTTGGGAACAGCCTGGCCAATATGGTGAAACCTCATCTGTACTAAAAATGCAAAAATTAGCCAAGCATGGTGGCAGGTGCCTGTAATCCCAGCTACTCTGGAGACTGAGGCAGGAGAATCGCTTGAACCCAGGAGGCAGAGGTTGCAGTGAGCCGAGGTCGTGTCATTGCACTCCAGCCTGGGCAACAGAGCAAGACACTGTCTCAAAAAAAAGTAATAGAGGCATAGAGGCAAGCAATTATGAATACATTGTTGATCAAGGGAACTGTAAGCTCTTCTTTGTGGCCTAAGTGTAAGGGGTCAGGTAGGGATTGGTAAGCGAAGGCACTGCAGAAAGAAGCTGAAGCCAGGTCACAGATGGCCGTGTATGTCATGCCAAGAAGCTTGGACTTCATCCTGCAGGTAATGGGGAGTCCATGCAGGGTTTTAAGTGGGAATGTGATACAGTCAGATTTGTGCTTAGAAAGATCGCCTAGCAACAGTGATCTTTTGCAGATAGATTTGAGGGAGCCAAGCCTGAGGTCAAAAAATTTGGAAGCTTTGAAGCAGTGCAGGCAGTTTAATTCAATCAAGAGACTGCACTAGGAAGATAGCAATAAGGACAGAGAAGTGGGGATAAACTTCAAGAACACGAGGAAATTTGGGCAGGACTTGAAACTGATTGCATGTGGAAGGTAAAGAAGAGAAAGGACTCAAGGATGAGCCCAGCCTGCTAGTTTTGATGGAGAGTGGTTATTCTCCCTACCCCCAAAGTACCTAGAAAGAGAGTTATGTCCTGCAGAACATACAGGTTTCAGGGAAACAATCACGTGTTCAATTTGGAGCCTTTTGAATTTGAGGTAGCTGTATGCTATTATCTGAATGTGTTCCCCCAAATTCATATGTTGAAACTTAATTGTCGGCCAGTGTGGTGGCTCATGCCTGTAATCCCAGCACTTTGGGAGGCCGAGGAGGGCGGATCACTTGAGGTCAGGAGTTCGAGACTAGCCTGGCCAACATGGTGAAACCCCATCTCTACTAAAAATACAAAAAATTAGCCAGGCGTGGTGGCGCACACCTATAGTCCTAGCTACTCAGGAGGCTGAGGCAGGAGAATCACTTGAGCCCAGGAGGCAGAGGTTTCTATGAACCAAAATTACACCACTGCACTCTAGCCTGGGTGACAGAGTGAGACTCCGTTTAAAAAAAAAGAAAGAAACTTAATTGTCAATATGATAGTATTAAGAGGTGGAGACTTTAGAAGCTGACTAAGTCATGAGGACCACCCTTATGAGCAAGATTCATGACCTTATAAAAGGGCTTCAAGGAGCTAGCTAACCCCTTCTGTCCCTTCTGCTATGGGAGGACACAGAGAGGTCATCATCTGTAAGGAGCAGGCACTTACCAGACCCTGAATCTGCAGGCACCTTGATCTTGGATTTCCCAACCTCCAGAACTATGAGAAATAAATTTCTGTTGCTTAAAGAGTACCCAATCTAAGGCATTTTGTTATAGCAGCAGAAACAGACTAAGACACTATGGGGCCTCCAACCACAGATGTCCACTAGGTAGAGAACTCCAAGTGGAAATACGGATTTAAACATCATCAGCATAAAGTAGTGTTTATACCATTAAAGTGGAAGCGATCTCTCAGGAAGAAAATGGAACCAGAAAGTTGTAGCCAAGGATGGATCTCTAAAACTCCAATAACTAAAGCCCCCAATTATCTTGATGAATTTGGAGCAAAGGCTGTTTACTGAACTCAAGGTATGGGACTTGAAAAGGATGCTTGAAGAAGGAGGTAAAGGTTTGGAATAGTCATTAGGAAAAATGAGAGTTGAAAAATGAAAGTAGAAAATCAATCAGAGAATTGATAAGTGATGCTGAGGGCCTGGCTGAGATTGGAGACCATTAATGTTTAGTGATGGAGCTTGCATGATTATGTGATTTTCTCCATCAAAATTTGATCAATCAGGTAGAAGGGGAAAAGCATAACACCAATCCAATTTTGAAGTTTTTCTGGAGGCTGTACAAGAAGGAAAATAACACATGGTATTGGTAAGAAATTTTTAAAACAGCAATCATAGACTCCAGGCAGTGGAAAAGGTGTAAGAGGTTTGAGAAGAATAATAGACTGGAAAAATTACAGATTAAAGAAAAGGAGATACGTATGAGATTAAAGAGCTGTTGTTACAGGATTGAGTAAGAAAGAAGCAAGAGGTCTTTGGTAATAACCAGAGTTTATCATTTCAGAAGTAGAACAGTTCCATGTAATGATTAGATCTAGTATGTTTACCGGTGCTGGTGGACTACGTGGTGTGGATATTTATGCCACCAGGGGACATATTGAAGGAACTGAGAGGCTGATAAGTGAAATACTATGAGCCAAGTACTCAAGTCCTCAGGGATGAGGTGGGAAGGCTGTTAGATACTAAATGACATTTAATACATTCCAGGCCTGAAGTGGGTGCTTTTATAATACTGAATACATGTTAAAATTGGTTCTCCAAGGCTGGGCATGGTGGCTCACGCCTGTAATCCCAGCACTTTGGGAGGCTGAGGCAGGCAGATCACAAGGTCAGGAGATCGAGACCATCCTGGCTGACATGGTGAAACCCCATCTCTACTAAAAATACAAACAATTAGCCAGGCGTGGTGGTGGGTGCCTATAGTCCCAGCTACTCAGGAGGCTGAGGCAGGAGAATGGCATGAACCCAGGAGGCGGAGCTTGCAGTGAGCCGAGATCCCATCACTGCACTCCAGGCTGGGCGACAGAGCGAGACTCCATCTCAAAAAAAAAAAATTGATTCTCCAAGAATAACATAATAGAGTAACTAGAGTCCATAAACTTGTATGACATTCTGACTGTACCTTATTTGATCTTGGTCAAATAACTTAAACTCTTGGAGTCTTGATTTCGTCATTTGTAAGGTAGTAAATGACTTCATCATTTGTAAAGAGTAATAATACCTCATATAGAGTTGTTAATAGGACCTACTTCAGTGGTTTGCTAGGAGGATTAATTGAGATGATACACACAAAGCACTTAATACAGTGATTGTCAAGTAGCAAACACTGGATAAAAGTGTTTTTAATATAAATAAAAGCTATTTATAATAATAATAGTTAATGCTTATATAGTTCCTTCTGTGCGCCAAGTACTATTTTAAGCATTAGTCCCATATTACAAATGAGAAAATTGAGACATGAAGTGCCTTGACTATAGTCACACAGCTAGTCAGTGTGAGAGCTCATATTAAAACTCAGGTAATCTGTGTCTAGAGGCTGGACCCTTAATTATTACACATTAATGTCTCCCTACAATAATGGGAAGTGTTTTTATTAATATCACTTCAAATAAATTGATCAGTTAAAAAACTTCTGTTCTTTTTTAGCACCATCTGCTCGCAGTGCCGCCTCCTGCTCCTCCTGCCGCCACCGCCGCCTTGAGTCACTGCCTGCGCAGCTCAGGCCTCCTGGCTCCCCATGCTAGCCGCCGATATTTGGAGTTCTTACAACATGGCAGACATTGACAATCTGAACTTGATCAAGATTTGGATGATGTTGAAGAAGTACATGAAGAAGACAATGGTGAAGAAACAAAAATCAAAGCACGTCAGCTAACTGTTCAGATGATGCAAAGTCCTCAGATTCTTGCAGCCCTTCAAGAAAGACTTGATGTTCTGGTAGAAACACCAACAGGATACATTGAAAGCCTGCCTAGGATAGTTAAAAGACGAGTGAATGCTCTCAGAAACCTGCAAGTTAAATTAAATGTGCACAGACAGAAACCAGATTCTATGAGGAAGTTCACGATCTTGAAAGGAAGTATGCTGTTCTCTATCAGCCTCTATTTGATAAGTGATTTGAGATTATTAATGCAATTTATGAACCCACGGAAGAAGAATGTGAATGGAAACCAGATAAAGAAGATGAGATTTCAGAGGAGTTGAAAGAAAACGCGAAGATCAAAGATGAGAAAAAGGATGAAGAAAAAGAAGACCCCAGAGAAATTCCTGAATTTTGATTAACTGTTTTTAAGAATGTTGACTTGTTCAGTGATATGGTTCAATGACATGATGAACCTATTCTGAAACACTCGAAGGATACTAAAGTGAGGCTCTCAGATGCTGACCAGCCTATGAGTTTTGTCTTAGAATTTCACTTTGAACCCAGTGAATATTTTACAAATGAAATGCTGTCAAAGACATACAGGATGAGGTCAGAACCAGATGATTCTGATCCCTCTTCTTTTGATGGACCAGAAATTATGGGTTGTACAGGGTGCCATATAGATTGGAAAAAAGGAAAGAAACTCACTTTGAAAACCATTAAGAAGAAGCAGAAACACAAGGGAAGTGGGACAGTTCGTACTGTGACTAACACAGTTTCCAATGACTCTTTATTTCATTTTTTTGCCCCTCCTGAAGTTCCTGAGAGTGGAGATCTGGATGCTGCTGCTGAAATCCTTGCACAGACTTCGAAATAGGTCACTTTTTATGGGAGCGTATAATCCCAAGAGCAGTGTCATACTTTACTGGAGAAGCTATTGAAGTTGATGATGATGTTTATGATGAAGAAGGTGAAGAAGCGGATATGATAATGTTTACCAAACGAGCAAATAATCCTCTGTGTTTAACACATTCAGAAGCAAATTGAATGACTTATGTATTTCTTTGCTATAATCATTCTGTGATTTGGGATAAAAACATTTTGGAAAATATGATTTTAGAATTCTATAGCCAAACAGTGTATGTATAAAGTTTCAATAAATAAATTGAAAAAAAAAACTTTTGTTGAGCACATTTTAGGTATAAAGCACAAAATTAAAGATATACAAGGAAATAACTGTATTAAAAACATCTTGGCTAGGTGTGGTGGCTCACAGCTGTAATCCCAGCACTTTGGGAGGCCGAGGCAGATGGATTGCTTGAGTTCAAAACCAGCCTGTACAACATGGTGAAACTCTGTCTCTACAAAAATTATAAAAAATTAGCCGGAAGTAATGGCATGCACCTGAAGTACCAGCTATTCAGGAAGCTGAGGTAGGAGGATTGCTTGAGCCTGGGACACAGAGGTTACAGTGAGCCAAGATCGTGCCACTGTGCTCCAGTCTGGATGACAGATTGAGACCCTATCTCGAAAAAGAAGAACATTTTATGTGGCCTCATCAGACTCTCTTAGCCTCACCTGTCTCCAAGACCCTGCAGTGACCCACTCTGTGTCCCTCACACCATTCCATTTCTAGGCACCGCAGAGCTTGAAATCTGGCTTCCCCAGGATCTGCTGAGAGGGCTAAGCAACACAACTCAAAAATATAGTGTGAGGCCAGGCGTTTTGGCTCATGCCTGTAATCCCAGCGCTGTGCAAGGCCAAGGTAGGTGGATTGCTTGAGCCCAGGAGTTCAAGACCAGCCTGGGCAGTACTGAGAAACCCTATCTCTGTTAAAAAACACACACACACACACACGAAGAAAGAAAGAAAGTGCAGTGTGTTATCTCTGCTATGTGAGGAGGGAATGGGAGCAGGGCAACAGATCAACTCCTTCTCCCATCCTCTATCCATGGACTGCTCCAAGGCATGGCTTGTCTACACTACTTGTCTGGAGCCATCCCTCGTGGCCAAGCAGAAGCACCTATTGAGGGCCCAGCTGGGTATTGTGTGACTTGTCAAACGCAATGGCCTCATAACAATGCATCGCCTTGCGTTTGTTTCCCAACTTTTTATATCCTATTTCCCTTTTCCCTCACTCTCACCTGTGATTGACCAGCCTCTGTTTATTAGAAACTCTTTGTTATAAACCTAAAGAGTTTATAATAAAGCTTTAGAAAGTTTAGGCCTATGTATATATAAAACAAGTAACAGTGCAAGTCACTAGTTGACAAACACCAGATGAGAGGAATACAGCCAGGCACAAGTTTGAGGTCCAGCCTGAATGTTATTAACCACTTAATTTTGTATTTTCTGTGCCTCGGTTTTCTCATATATAAACTGTAGACAGTGATGCGTGCGTTGCACTTTCATACATTGCTGGTGGGAACGAAAAATGGTATGACCCCAGGGAAGAAAATTTGACAATATTTATCAAAATGTAGCATGCTTTTACCCTTTGATCCTGCAGTCCCAGTCTGGAAATTTGTCCTACGGAGACTCTTGCATTCATATGAAAAATCTATTCACTGCATTGTTGTTTATAGCAGATTAGAAACAATCCAAGTGTCCACCATCAAGAAGTGCATCCACACAATGGAATACTGTGCCACCGAAAAAAGAAAAGGGAAGCTCTCAGAGAACTGCTGTGGAGGGTACTCTAGAATATGTGTTAAATGGAAAAGGAAAGAGAAAGAAAGAGAGAGGCAGGTGCAGGACATCTTGTGGGCAGTATTATGCTCTAATTTCTTGAGAGGTAGAAAATAAGATTATATATTTGTATTTACTGATTTTTTTTGCATAAAGAACCACTAGAAGGAACTAAAGAAGACCTCTTTCCTTTTATTTTTATTTTTTTTGAAGGCAGGGTCTCATTCTGTTGCCCAGGCTGGAATGCAGTGGCATGATCATGGCTCATTGCAGCCTCGACCTCCTAGGTTCAAGTGATCCTCCCACCTCAGCCTCCTGAGTAGTTGGGACTACAGGCACATGCTACCACACCCGGCTATTCAAAGAATATCTTTAAAAATGATTACTTATAGTGGAAGGTGGATAAGATACTTTTAAACTTGTATCTTTTGGCTGGCTGCAGCGGCGCATGCCTGTAATCCTAACACTTTGGGAGGCCGAAGAGGGTGGATCTCTTGAGCCCAAGAGTTTGAGACCAGCCTGGGAAACATGGCAAAATCCCATCTCTACAAAAAATACAAAATTAGCCAGGCATGGTGGTGTGTACCTGTAGCCCCAGCTACTTGGGAGGCTGACGTGGTCAAGGCAGCAGTGAGCCGAGATGGTGCCACTGCACTCCAATCTGGGTGACAGAGTGAACCCCATCTTAAAAAAAAAAGTGTAGCTTTTTATGCTGTCTTGATTTTTGAACCATGCAAACAGGCTACTCATCCAAAACAAACAAAAAATTTAATGTGAAAGTAAGACCTGCCGTTCAAGAGTTAAATGAGATAATGCATCACATTTCTAGCACAGTACCTGACACAGAGTAGGGTCTCAGTAAATGGTAGCTTCAGAAATAACTTCCAACTGAAGTAGAGGAAGGAAGGCTTCAAGGAGGAAGGAAAACTTAGCCTAAGTCTAGAGGCTGGGAAAGACTGAGAGAGAAGTAGAGAAGAGGGGACCATTGCCAAGGAGGGATTGGAAGAAGAAATGGGAGACAGTGTTAGTAAGATAGGATGAGGCTGCATAGGAGAGGGTTTGAATGGTAAGATAAGAACTTGGGATTTTATTCTTTAGGTGATAATAACCATAATTAATCTTTACATTCATACTGTTATCTTATGGTTTATGAAACCTTATAGATTCCCATTCAGAAGAAACTCAAATCTTATTGTCTAGAATTTGATACCAACTCAAATGAACATTATGAGCCTCTAGAATATTCTTGGACTAGAAATGATCTGACAGATGTAGCAAATGTCAGAAGGTGCCCATTTAGCAACTGCAAGAGTGGTCAAAGTTGATCATCACCAAGATGACTTAGTCTGCTAAAGGCTTGCAAGCTAAACAGCAATTTCACATTATGACTTCGGATTTTTATTTGGTCTTATTTACATGAGAAAAAAGCATCAATCAATTTAAAACCAAAAACAAGAAGGGAAACTGACGATCTAAAAGTCAATCGGTTTAACGCCTTTCTTTCTACTCTGTGCTAAAAGCATCAAAGTTCGAAACAACTAAACCCCCACAATGAGTTAGACCCAGAGGGCTAAACAATAACATAAGTCAGTTGTCTCAATTTGGATGATTTCCAAATTTACACAACAAAGTTCTTGTTAAATATTCAGGAAGTTCCAATTATTTATGATGTAACTTGATATTGACATGGTATTAAATGACCTGACCATCCCCCAAGCCTTAGGAATTTTACATCTAATGACTGACTGCAGGATAACTCTCCTGACAAGGCTGGAAGGTTGGCAATCAACAATTTTCCTTCTCAATCTATTTTTTTCTTCGAAAAAGAAATTCCAATAGGTTGACTGTATTCTCACTGTCTTGTACATTTCCTGAATTGTGTGCAAGAGGATTTCACGGAGAGAGGGATTTCTATGGCCTTTTTTATGCTGAACTGGCTAAGCTCCGGAGACTCACTGCCTAAACCCATTACACACAGATCACCTAACTCTGTTACTGGGTTTGCGATGCTAGATTGATTTACCCATATACCAGGTCAGGAGAAAATGACTTTCCACATCTTCTTTGCACTAGCAAAGAATGTGGAGATCCTTTTACAGGAAAGAGAAAGGCCTGTACGGGAGCCTGGCGCTAAGCAGACACAATGCCACCTTCCCTGTCATTAGGCTACGTGTGGCAAAGGAGCCCTTGGCTGAGATGTGAAAGAAAGCAAAGGACCTGAGAGAGAATGGCAAGGAGCTGGGGATATTTGCAAAGGATAGGGAGCTAACGAATGAGCTATTCGAGGCTGGATGGTCTCACAGAAAAAAAAACAAGCTGAGAATTGGGGAACCTGTCCAGTATAATTTATCCCAGCTCCCTCATTATCCTCCTGTCTGCGGTATGGACTTGGGCCAATCACTAGGTCTCCGTGGTAGAATTTCTCTTTTTCCCCTCCAAAGGAGAAATGAACTACAGTCTGTGAAAGTCTCTAAGGGGCTGGCATTGTTAGAGCAAGTTCTGACAACTTTAACAGCTCTAGCGCAGGTTGGACCAACAAGATTTGGATATAATGACTAGTCCCTGGAGGTACAAGAGGTCTTATGTTTGGTCCAGTTGTCCATAAAAGCTGTAGGAAGTTGGGCGAATTTCCTCATCAGTAAAACAGGTGTAAATACACCACAAGTTGCCAGGTTGTTTTGAGGATTTAAGGTGTATAAAAT
This sequence comes from Nomascus leucogenys, assembly GCF_006542625.1. NCBI lineage: Eukaryota > Metazoa > Chordata > Mammalia > Primates > Hylobatidae > Nomascus > Nomascus leucogenys. The sequence continues at coordinate 8,936,862 of NC_044395.1, read as the reverse complement.
GCACCTGGTACTGTGCTGGACTCATAATGGGCATCATTATTATTCATCAGCTTGGTTTCCACACCTGCAGTTCCTTATCAGTTGTGAACGTTTCCTGTATCAGAAGCAAGGAATGCTATGACAACTAACTTGCATCTTGGATAAATCACTTAACGTGCTTTGTGCATCAATTTTCTCATCTAAGAAATAGTAATAGGTCTAGCAGTGGCTCAAGCCTATAACCCCAACTCTTTGGGGGAGCTGAGGCAGGAGGATTGCTTGAGGCCAGTAGTTTGAGACCTGCCTGGGCAACGTAGTGAAACCTTATCTTTACAAAGAATTTAAAAATTAGCCAGGCATGGTGGTGTGCACCTGTAGTCCCAGCTACTCAGGAGGCTAAGGCAAAAGGATCACTCAAGCCCAGGAGTTAAAGGCTACAGTGAGCCATGATTGCACCACTGCATTTCAGCCTTGGCAATGGGGTGAGACCCTGCCTCAAAAAAAAGAAAAAAAAAAGACCGTGATAGCACCTATTTTCTATATCTGTTCTGAGGATTAGGTGAAATAATGCATATAAAGTACTTGGCCCAGACATAACCAAAAATAACTATTTTTGTATTTATTATACATATAACAAGTACATAATCAATAATAAAAATCAACTATTATTATTTTTCTCATCACCATCATCATCATTGTGGTAAAAATCATTGCGAATTCTACCCCTATAGGTCAAAATTTTCTCTTATTTTTTCAGTTGTTAGCAACTATCATGCATTAGCAGTGAAAGTTTGAACACACATGAATTATTGATTTGTAGTATCATCTATTACATATTAGTAATATGGAGAATATTCTACGTATTGATACTTATTCATATATGACACAGCTGTAGAAGATTTATAAGGATTAAGATAAGCTTGGCCCATGCTCAGCATTATATAAGTGCTTATCAACAAAATAAACACATACATACATGTATTCAAAGAACAGGAACATCTCTTGAATCTCTATTACTAGTTTTGCTTTTACATTATCTAACCAAGTGTTTCCTCTTCTCTTGGTCAGTTAAAAGTACTGGCCCATCGCTTTGGCTTGCGCCTGTAATTCTAGCACTTTGGGAGGCCAAGGTGGGCAGATTACTTGAGGCCAGGAGTTCGAGACCAGCCTGGCCAATATTGCAAAACCCCATCTCTACTAAAAATAGAAAATTAGCCAGGTGTGGTGATGCACACCTGTAATCCCAGCTACTCAGGAGGCTGAGGCAGGAGAATCACTTGAACCCAGGAAGCGGAGGTTACAGTGAGCTGAGATCGTGCCACTACACTCCAGTCTGGGTAACAGAGTGAGACTCCATCTCAAGAAAAATAAAAAATAAAAATAAAAAAAGACAATGGCTGTGCACTGAGGCCTCTGGAGTCAAGCTCCTGTGTCTTCCCCGAAATCATGTCCTCATGCTAGCCTCATGCTTCCCACTTTCCCTCTTCTGTGCCTCATCTTCTCTCTCCCCTTGGCCAGATCTTTGACCAGCTTATTTACTACCTGCCTGTTCCCCAGTTACTGTCTGTCCCATTCTGGGGGTTCTGGGAACCAAATTTCCTGGAAAAAATGGAAACTGCATTACTGACTCTGTGCCTCCATCTCAGCTGTATCCCTTCCCTGAGGGCCAGAGAGAGGCTGGACCAGGGCATGGGCAGGGAGAGGACACCATGAGAAGAGTGACTGGAACTCTGGCATCTTGGGACAGAGGTAGGAGACTAAAGAAGCTAGTGGCTCCTGCCTTGGGCTGCTCTTCTGCAATGGTCTGAATGTTGGTGTTCCCCCCTAAATTCATATGTCAGAACCTACTATTCAGTGTGATAGTGTTAAGACATAGGGGCCTTTGGGAAGTGATTAAGTCATGAAGGCTCCACCCTCATGAATAGGAGTAGAGGCTCAAGTGAGCTTTCTTTGCCCTTCTGCCGTGTGAAGACACAGAAAGAGGTACCATCTTTGAAGCAGATCATGAGCCCTCACCCAACACCAAATCTGCTGGTGCTTTGATTGTAGACTTCCCAGCCTCCAGAACCATGAGCAATGAATTCCCGCTTTTTAGAAATTACCCAGTGTAAGGTATTTTGTTGTAGCAGCTCTAATGGACTCAGACATCTTCTCACAGTAGTTTGGATATAGACGTTACATGCACATTTATGTCAGAAAAGGGGGGAAACCAAGTAGGGAGAGTACACACACAGAGGAACGAGATACCGGAATAAGGGAAGTTCACAGGGAAGGTGGCAGGGATGGAGAAAACTTAAGCTTGGGGCCATTTCCCTTCCCCTTCAATCTATTCCTCGTGGACGTGCTGTTACAAAGTTGTTACCCACCCGCCAGGCGTGGTGGCTCACTCCTGTAATCCCAGCACTTTGGGAGCCCAAGGCGGGTGGATCACCTGAAGTCAGGAGTTCAAGACCAGTCTGACCAACATGGTGAAACCCCCATCTCTACTAAATACAAAAAAAAAAAAAAAATTTAGCAGGGCGTGGTGGCGTACGCCTGTAATCTCAGCTACTTGGGAGGCTGAGGCAGGAGAATTGTTTGAACCCGGGAGGTGGAGGTTGCAGTGAGCCGAGATTGCACCACTGCACTCCAGCCTGGGCAACAAGAGTGAAATTCCATCTCTCAAAACAAAACAAAACCAAACAAAGTTGTTACCAACCATTCCTTGCCTCCTTGTGTCTAGGACTGCCTTCTTCAATGAGTGGAACGGAATGGAATGGAGAAAAAGACAGCAATTTTCTCACGGTTTCTCCTGGTCATAACTGCAAACTGGTCATAGGCTTTTCTGCGTGTTTTCAGACTGAAAAGACTTGAGTGAAGGAATTCAATCTAAGGTATCAATAATGGAGAAAAGCTTCAGAATTCGTTCTCTGGGGATCTAAGGAGATCCCTACGCAGCAGCGGATTTTCAGATACTCTAGCAGGTCCCTGTATTTGGGGGATCTTGACTTTCCATCTTTCGGCTCACAGCAGGCACTTGACTCTCTGTGCTACTAACGCTTAAGGTCCAGCCACTTTTCACAGCTTGTCCCAAAGTCAGTAATTTCCCTGGTGACCAGCAAGGGCTCTAGGGGCTGAGATTAGCAACTTATGACCTGTGTGAATGGTCCCAGAGTGGGAGGGGGCTTGCTCACATGTCTCCTCCTGTCCTTCTCAGACCCCCACCTGCACTGAGGAACACCTCTTTTCCCACCCCTCTGTTCCATTCATTTAATGGATTTGTCAAAAGCTCATCACTGAGCCGATTAGCAGCCCAGCTTCTCCACTGCCCCTTCACAAAGGGCTTCCACCTTGATTAAAGGACTGTGCCTGAGGAGATGCTGTGCTCACAAATGCCAGAGGGAGGAGGCAATGGGGCCTTACCCTAGAGGGAGGAATGGAGGTGGGGGTGTTGAGAACTAAGAAAGAAACTAAACCAACACGAAATGTTGAGACTTTGGAATCTTTTCCAGAGTGAGATAATTTTCTTTTTTTTTTTTTTTTTTTTTTTTTGAGACGGAGTCTCGCACTGTCGCCCAGGCTGGAGTGCAATGGCGTGATCTCCGCTCACTGCAACCTCCGCCTCCCGGGTTCAAGTGATTCTCCTGTCTCAGCCTCCCAAGTAGCTGGGATTACAGGCGCATGCTGCCATGTCCAGCTAATTTTTTGTGTTTTGGTAGAGACGGGGTTTCACCATGTTGCCCTGGCTAGTCTCAAACTCCTGAGCTCAGGCAATCCACCCGCCTCAGCCTCCCAAAGTGCTGGGATTACAAGCATGAGCCACCACACCCGGCCAATTTTCTTTTTTTTTTTTACCAACCGTCAGTCTCCATGACTTTGGGGACTGTGTGTACCCTCTAGAGCTCATGAGGCCCACCCCCTGCCTCCATGCATGAGGATGGCATAGAGAAGACTGGTTCTTATTCAACTCTTCCCTCTCACTTGTGTCTTGGCTCCTGACCACAAGGTATGGAACCTTTAGGGCCCCCTCCAGACACAGAATCCAGCTTTGTCATCCTCTAACACAGAAAACATTTCAGCACTTCTTTGGTATGTTCGACCCACCTGGATTTGTGTCCTAGAACCCTGCTACCTGTCTGCAGCAGGAAGTCAAACAGAAGGCAGCCATTCCCGTCTTCTCTATCAGCATTAGCAGCCACAGTTTAGAAATTTAGCCTGTGCTTTTCTCTAGGGCCTACATCTGTGCAGACTTCTACCCTAAGGCTTCCCTACAAGATGCTCAGAAGGTGCTGAACAGAACATGCACTTGGAAAAATGACCGAAAGCACAAAGGCAAGGGAATAGATCACCTTCCCCTTTCTTCTTTCTATTCCCCTACATCTCTCTTTGACTTTAGAGCCCTAAAATTGCCATAGTTCTTAATTTTAGTCAACTTGCTACTAATTTTAAAGTATAAGAAAATTAGTTAATGACACTTATTAAGCACCTATTATGTGCAAGGTATTATCAAGCAAAATGTAGTGTTCCTACAGTTCTTTCTGTTTTCCTCATATTTTGCTGTTTTCCTGGGATGGTCAGTATACATTGCCTCCCATCACACACCATGTTTTTTGAGCAGCCAGAGACCCAGGCAAGTCAATAAATTTTTATCAAATTTTTTTATTTTTTATTTTTTTTGAAACAGAGTCTCGTTCTGTCACCCGGGATGGAGTGCAGTGGTGCGATCTCAGCTCACTGAAACCTCCGCCTCCCAAGTTCAAGCTATTCTCCTGCCTCAGCCTCCCAAGTAGCTGGGACTACAGGCACCCACCACCACGCCCAGCTGCTTTTTTTTGTACTTTTATTAGAGATGAGGTTTCACCGTGTTAGCCAGGATGGTCTCTATCTCCTGACCTTGTGATCCGCCTGCCTCAGCCTCCCAAAGTGTTGGGATTACAGGCGTGAGCCACCGCGCCTGGCCAAGTTTCTTCTATTTGTTACTAGCTTTGCACCTGTGGAAGAATACAGTCGCATATCGGCCCTTGAGACCACTATGCTGTACAGTCTGTCAAAAGTGTCTCCCAAACAATTAGAAACCATGCAAAGCAGCACATAAATAAATACTTATCTGCTATGATGGAGACTGAGGTTATGCTTTTTTTTTTTTTCTTGACACAGAGTCTTGCTCTGTCACCCAGGCTGGAGTGCAATGGCATAATCTCTGCTCGCTGCAGCCTCTGCCTCCCGGGTTCATGCGATTCTCCTGCCTCAGCTGCGATTATCACGCCTGTAATCCCGGCACTTTGGGAGGCCGAGGTGGGTGGATCACCTGAGGTCAGGAGTGCGAGACCAGCCTGGCCAACATGGAGAAACCCTGTCTACGAAAAATACAAAAATTAGCTGAGTGTGGAGGTTATGCTTTTAAAGAGCAGGGTGGAAATGGTTCTTGGGAAAAGAACTACAGAAAGAGTTGGTTTCCTGGCCGGGTGCGGTGGCTCACGCCTGTAATCCCAGCACTGTGGGAGGCCAAGGCGGGTGGATCACTTGAGGTCAGGAATTCCAGACCAGCCTGGCCAACAAGGCGAAACCCTGTCTCTACTAAAAACACAAAAATTAGCCAGGCATGGTGGCGGGCACCTGTAATCCCAGCTACTCAGGAGGCTGAGGAAGGAGAATCACTGGAACCCAGGAGGCAGAGGTTGCAGTGAGCTGAGATCACGCCACTGCCCTCCAGCCTGGGCTACAGAACGAGACTCCGTCTCAAATTAAAAAAAAAGAAAAAAGAAAGAAAGAGTTGGTTTCCACTGTTTCAAGACTAATGGAAGAAACTCTTCTCATGAAGAATGGGAAGGACAACCTATAGACTCACAGGAAGCTAAGGGGTAGGGTGGGAACCTCGCCTGGGTTAAGAATAAGGAAACTAGGCAAGTTCCTCTCTGCAAAATGATGGTAACACTACTGCCTGCCTCATGGTGGTGAGGATTAGAACAGTGTCTTGCAAATAGTAAGCTCAATGTCAGCGTTCACTACATTACGACTATTTTCGTTCTTAGGTGAACTGTTTTACTTTCGGACTGGCTAGAGGTGGGGGTTGGGGGCTGGCTTATATTATGGTGTCTTGGGTTAGTGACTGAAACACACTGACAATCTTTGTTCCTGGCAAAGCAACACTATGCTCTCATTTCAATCCCACTTATAAATTCTGCAATGGAAAAAATGGAGCTGGCCCTTAGGGAACTCACTATAGGGGCCTGAGACTTGGGCCATGCTCTCACTAAACCCTCTGGCGGAAGACCTTCGGGCCACCCAGCCCCACCTGGAGGTGGAAGGTGATTAAATGGATGATCTCACCCAGTCCCTTTTGAGAGGGCCTGAGTCTGTGATCCTGTAAACAGACTCCTATGCATTGCAAACCATGGGCGTTTTTGTGGATTGTTCTTTGTTCAGAAAAAGCCAGAGCAGTTTTGAGAAGTCTGCAGAATGTTAGAGCTGTCACTTCTAAAGTAACGTAATGCTGTCTGTTACCCCACCTATCAGCAAAGCAGAGCAAGGTATATGTCTCTATGAGTCAGGGTTTATTTAATATTCACAACCCCGGCAGTTTTTTGACTGATGAAAATATTTTGTAAACAGAACCTGGTCCTGTTTTTCTCCTCACTCTTTCCCCCTGCCACATGTAGAGTGAGAGGTTGGCAGAGGCAGTGCTAAACTAGTAGGGCTGATGAGATACTATCTCCGTCTCCTTGTAACACAAAACATTTATTTTGCTGGGAGTGAACACAAAATTGAAAAGGGGCCAAGATTTCTGGGAGCAGGAGGCTTGGTCTTCCCCCTGGCTGGACTGCCTGGTTTGTTGACTTTCTGCCTTTGCCACCCCCTGAGCCACACACCAGCCTTACCTAAGACATAGACCATTACAAAGGCAGCTCTACAAGCACCAAACTACCCCCGCCCCAGCTCCAGGGGAGAGGACCAGCCATTATTTAGCAAATGAGTCAGCCGTGAGTGACAAAGCCAGGCTTGGTGACTCCCTTCCCCACTTGTTGCCTTGCCCTCTAGCTGTCTGTCCAGGGACCCAAAAGCCAAGCGATGGATGTCCCAAATGCAGACACCACTTGGAGACCCACCCGGCAGCTAGGCAGACATAGCAGGCACTTTGCTGAGGGCCTAACTCCCATGCTGCAGGATGACTGTATATCAAGATCTGTGATCACCGGGGAAGTCTCATTTTCCCAGACTTGGTTCCGCAGCTGTGCTGCCTTCAGATGCTGCCTTGGTTGAAATCCTGGCTCTTACTCGGTACGTGGCCATGGGCAGATTATTTATCTTTCCCATGTTTCAATGTCCTTATCTTCAAAATGGGGATACTAATAGCACCTTTCTCCTAGGCTGTTGTGAGAATGAGACCAGCACGCTCACCATGGGTATTAGTTATGTGAGTACTATTACTGTCGAGTTGAGTTTCCTCTTATACTCTCAGCTTCACAGTGCGAGAGTCATTGACACCTGCTCTCAACTGCCTCGCTGTGCCCTCAACGCTGGGCCCTGGTGCCTCTGCCAGGGCTGTCTTCTCTGCATGAAGAGTCACCTTCCCCTTACATCAGGGCTGGCTTCGTGTTGTCTCTGAAGCTCCTTGTACTCATAACCAACTTAGACCTTGCCAGTGTGTTCTTTGGTCCTGCTTCTTACGTGGAACTGCCAGTATCAGTGTTCCACTGAGCCGCAGTCTGTTCCATGATTTGTTTATTTTTAAATTTTATTTTATTTTATTTTTAGAGACTGGGTCTCACTTTGTGGCCCAGGCTGGAGTGCAGTGGCATGATCACAGCTCACTGCAGCCTCAAACTCCTGATCTCAAGTGATCTGTCTGCCACAGCCTCATGAGGAGCTGGGACCACAGGCAGTCACCACCATGACTGGCTAATTTTCTCTCTCTTTTTTATTTTTGCAGAAATGGGAGTCTGTGTTGCCCAGGCTGGTCCCAAATTCCTGGCCTCAAGTAATACTCCTGCCTCAGCATCCCAAGGCACTGGGATTACAGGCTTGAGCCACAGTGTGCCTGGCCTATTTAAAACCTTTTCTTTCAAGAAAACAGAAGTATCTTAGGGTATTTAGAACCATACTACTGTGGTCCTGCTCCAGAAAGTCTACCATCTCTTTATGTATTTTTTCATCTAACTCAGGTTTGTCGTGCATTGTTTAGGTCAGAGTTGTTTAAGCTCAGCACTATTGATATTTTGGGCCAGATAATTCTGTGTGGTGGGGACTCTCTTGAGCAGTTGAGAATGTTTAGCAGCAGCCCTGGCCCTCCCCCCGCCAGATGCCAGTAGCACCCACTCCTCCAGTTATGGCAAAATATCTCTAGACATTGCCAGTGTCCTCTGGGGTAAGGTTGTCAGATTTAGCAAATAAAGATATCAAAATATATTTTATCTGGCAGCCTTCCTCTGTGGGCAAAAATCACTCCAGGTTGGGAACCACGGGTTTAAAAACCCTACGCGTTCACATTCATTTACTCACATGATAACTGCATCAGGTAGTTACTAGCAACCCATTCTAAAGATGAGGAAACTGAGTCTAGAAGAGGGAAAGTGGCTTGCCCACAGTCACCCAGGTCGATGGCTCATTTCAGTGCTCTTTCCATTTTATTACAGTGGCCCAACAGAGCTCAGCCTCTTGCAATATCTTCCTTGTTTATGAACATTCAGGAGGCCCCATTCCAACCCTTCTGGGCTGATGCTCTGATAATTGGGACATCGATTGTGTGAAGGGCCAAACTAGACATTGTCCTACAAACCTCTCCACCTCACACAGCTCTGAAAACGTTTCTTGGAGAGAGGGCAAAGGGAGAGGAAGGGAAAGGAACAGCAGGGGGTGCAGGGTCCCTGCCTCCCACAGCTCCGCAGCCAAAGCCTGGAGAGACAAAAGGCAGTGCAGCGCAAGGGTGATTATTTCCCTTGCTCTATCACCCAGCTCAATGGGGCATTCTGGATGCCCACCCTCTGATGCTCAGGGGCCTTATTAACAGACCTCAGCTGTTGCCCAAAGCCCTTACCTCACCCAAGAGGGCTCTATTTGCATGATAATGCCCTCTTTGGGGGAATTATTGCTTAATTAAAGAACAGCAATCACTTTAATTAGCATGTCTCCTTGCTCCCTGGTACTTTGCATGGATTCAAATGAGCTCCTCATTAGGTATTGGCACTTGGACAAATCGAGGGCCTCTGGCTGGGAAGGGAGGCTCCCAGGGCAGGCAGCCCCAGCCGGGACCTCAATGGCAGGGAGGCCCAGCCCTGCCAAGAACACAACCCGGGCTTTGTGAAGGGAATAGCAGACAGGGCCTGGGCCAGTGCCCTTTGAGGCCCACAGCAGGGCACACAGGGTAGGGCCAGGCCCTGGAGGGTGGTGTTTGCAGGCGCCGGCCAAGGGCTTTCTCTTTACCTCTGTCCGCTTGAGCTACACCTCCCTTTCAGCTCTTTTGCCATTGGCATTTAGCTGCATTACACCATCCTCCTCCTCCTGTAAGAATGTTTGGAGCCTTTCTCTATCAGTCCCCCCTACACCCATGCACACCTGGCTCAATCTCAGTGCCCCTCAGACTCTTCACTCCCAGTTTTGGAGTGCAGTTTTCTCTTCTAACTGGTAGTGTAGGAGGATGGCACATAAAACAAAACAAGCAAACAAGAAAACACACCTGTCTTCATCCAGAGATGGTATCTCTCTCCCAGGGCAAGATCACCCTGCTCTTTAGCTTCTCTCCCCTGAGATCTAGAAAGAATCCAGGAACAACTCCACCCACAGACCCCTGAGCTGGATTTCCAGAAATAGGGGCCACTGTGGATTCTCACCACCACAACTCACCCTCCCCCAGTTATTAATAAAACCTAGGCTATCCTGTAGGCCACCGAACTACTGCTTTCAGCACATGGAGTCCGATGCCAACCTAATTATACTTTGATACTTCTCTTGATCTCTGTTAGAGTAGAGCAACTGGCTCCCCTCCAGGAAGAATCTTCTTCCCTCTGCCTGGATGTCAGTGTACTTAAAATCACCTGACTTTTGTTCTCTTTCCTACCTCTGTCTCTCTCTCTTTCTCTCTGTCTCTCTATCTATCTCTTATACACACACACACACACACACACACATACACACACTCCATGGAGAAGGTAAAAATGTCTCTAGGTTTGTATTCAAGAGATCTGGTTTCCAGTCTAAGCTTAGCATCCAGGGAAGAAGTATCTTTCTCAGCTGTTTTCTGGAGTTTTCAGGAAAAGAGTGAGAATAGCTCCAGGCTGCCACCCCAGAGAGACCCAACGCAGCCCTGACTCAATCCAGGACCTTCCTCCATAGCCCTAGCAGGTGCACATTCAGTCTCTCAGGCAGCTCCAGCTCCAGCTCCCTCACCTCCAACCTCCCCCGCAACCCCAGTGAGCCAGCCTGGGGCTCCCCTATCTTTAGAGTCTCTGCTTTCCCCGTATGTGAGGAGAATTCCCCGAGAAGAGGAGGTAGCTGGGAGCTATGTCAAGGGCTCAAGCTGGAGAGCCGTGGAGGGGAGTGGAAGGGGGGAGCTGGTGGTGGTGTCTGGGGAGAAAGGAACTCACTCCCCTCAGCATCATCCTGCAGAGAGAGTAACAACAAATCAGAGGTAAATCCACTTCCTGGCAGGAAGCTGAGCCTGAAACCAGATGAAGCCACAGTGGTTCAAAGGCAGAGTGACACTCAAACAAGAGAGCAGCCCTTAATCCCCCATAGAAAGATGAGAATGGCGCGCTTGGGCCCAGGAGGGAGACCGTGCGGCTTTGTGTAAGCAGGATTGAAAACACAGCCCTATTGAAAGGCTGGGACTTTGAGACACAGACCCGGAGGGGCAGTTGCCAAGTTGAAGGCAGCCCAAGGCTGCCAGCTTTCACCTCTTTAGTTCTGGGCTTGGCAGTAATGAGGTGAAGGGCCGGGACTTTTAACTGGCTAGGTCAAAAAGGTTTCCTTATTAGACAAACAGTGTGGGCTGGGGGTGGGGGGTGTATTGGTGTCTAAGCTTAGAACTGATAGCTTCCAGAAAAAGAGGCAGAGACAGAGGCCTGTCTCCTTACACACCTGCCTCTCCCACCGAGCCAGCCCCTGCCCATCTACACCAGGCTTGAGGAGGGGACTTGAGGAGGTGTCAAGGGGGCCAGAAGAGGGCCCAGCGAGATATGGAGTGACACAGAGGGGACTAGGGAGGAACCTGCCCTGAGGCTGCTGCTTTTTTTTTTTTTTTTTTTTTTTTTTGAGACAGAGTCTCATTCTGTTGCCCGGCTGAAGTGCAGTGGCATGATCTCGGCTCACAGCAACCTCTGCCTCCCGGGTTCAAGTGATTCTCCTGCCTTAGCCTCCTGAGTAGCTGGGACTACAGGCACGTGCCACCACGCCCAGCTAATTTTTGTGTTTTCAGTAGAGACAGGGTTTCCCCATGTTAGCCAGGATGGTCTCAAACTCCTGACCTTGTGATCTGCCCACCTCAGCCTTCCAAAGTGCTGGGATTACAGGCGTGAGCCACCGTGCCCAGCTGAGGCTGCTTCTTGACCTATAGGCCAGCGCCTGTGATAAGGCAAACTTGGGGAGAACAGCCCTGTCCAGTGGGTAGATAGCCTGCAGCAGTGAGCGCCCCCTTTCCTGGGTGGCAGCAGAACAGCTCCACACACAGCTGCTGTCCCCAGCACTGACCTGGCATCAAAGGCCCACACCTTGCTTGTGTCTCTAAAGCTGTTTGTCAACCAGTGCTCTACAAAGACCTCAAGTTTAGAAGCTGGTGCCTGGGGGACCAAAAGACAGGGTGTGGGGGGTGTAGGGGAAGAGGATTCCCAAGCTGAGTGAAAGGATTGCCTATCCCTTCACTCACACATCTCAACCAGAGCAGCTTCTTTTTATTGACTTGCCATATCTTCCATGTAAGACTTCATCCGAGGAGACAATTACAGAACCCAGAGAGTTGGAAAAGCACTGTGCTACAAGGTGAGAAGGTGCTCTGGAAGGGAGGCTCATACTTCTCTTGTTTCATAACAATATCTTTGCACAGTTAGCATCCAAATATAATTCATTAAAGAAGTGCTTCTTAAACACCTTATTCACATGGCCAATAGTTCCACGGAGTATTGGTGGCTTGCAAAGAGATGCATGCACTAAAACAGGAGTAAGTCCAAATGAGAATGAATAACCAGGATCAGAGAAAATATATATGAAATGAAATCAAGACGAGGGAAGAGAAACACACATACACGGGGGATAAAGTCCTGCATATTTGCTGTTATTGGACTCCAGATTGGCTTCCGAGCTTCCCTGAAGGCAAATCTGGGGAGGAAAAGAGAGAGGGAAAAAAGGAGACAGACAGACAGATGTCTGGAATCTGATTCTCTTTACCAGAATAAAGGAAATACACCAGCGTGTCAGGCTAAGCAAAAGTTTTTCCGGCTGTAAGTTTTAGAAGAAATTTCTCACAATGAAATTCGTATACGCAGTGCTGAGTAACAGGATTGGCACTGTCTTTAGTTGACACCCTACAGTAATAAGACTCCTGTTGATGAGGGTACAAGATAAAATGGCCCAAAAGAATGGTCTTGTATCACTTTAGTTTGATCTAAGCATAACCCATCCATTTTAGTTTGGGTTCCCCTAGAAGCAGACCTTGAGAAAGGGACTCAAATACAAGTCATTTGTTTGATCCCAGTAAACACTGGTAGGAGAGTGGGCAAGTGAGACAGGAAAAAAGTCCCCCAAAAAGGTGTGTTACCAAGCTAGTTCCTACTAAGGGAATTAAAGCTCACCCCCATTGAGGAATTCTGGGCGTGTTGAACAGCCTCTGAATCATCCTACCTGAGGTGAGGAGGGAGCTGGGGCATTTATATACCATTTATATACCTCAGCCACTGGTTGAGGGCTGCTTTAGGAGCATGAATTCCCCGGTGTGTCTGGTTACCACATATGTGGGCAAAGCAGGCTGCAGCAGGCAAAGAAAGGCCTCAGGCAAGTGATATAGAAGCTGGCAGTCGGAATGTCAGCCAGCATGCCCCGAAATGGTACAGGCCAAGGAGGTGCTGGCAGGATGCTGACAGCATCACATCAGCTTGGAGACCCATGGTGACACCCTAGCAGGAGCAGCCCCAGGACACAGAGATTGCAGTGAGCCGAGATCACGCCACCACACTCCAGCCTGTGTGACAGAGTGAGACTCCATCTAAAAAAAAAAAAAAAAAAAAAAAAAAAGAATAAAAAAGAATGACATTCTGATTTAGAGTGTTCTAAATTTTTGTTTTTATAATATATTTATAATTTTATAATTTAAAAATTTAGAAACTGTTTATAACGACATTTCTGCCAGGAAATACTTCCTGTGGACTTTGATTTTCATGGCAGTATCAAAATGCATGTTTTATATGTACATCAGCAACTAGGGATCTATACTCTTCACATGTGGTCTACTTCCTGGCCCCTTTGTCAAGGCCAATGAAAGGTGAGTAAAAACCTCAATCTGGCCTGGTGCAGTGGCTCACACACCTGTAATCCCAGCATTTTGGGAGGCCGAGGCGGGCGGATCACTTGAGGTCAGGAGTTCGAGATCAGCCTAGCCAGCATGAAGAAACCCCGTCTCTACTAAAAATACAAAAATTAGCCGGGCGTGGTGGCACATGCCTGTAATCCCAGCTACTCGAGAGGCTGAGGCAGGAGAATCACTTGAACCTGGGAGGCAGAGGTTGCGGTGAGCCGAGATTGCACCATTGCACCCCAGCCTGGGCAACAAGAGCAAAACTCTGTCTCAAAAAAAAAGAAAAACAAACAAAAAACGAAACAAAACAAAACCTTCAATCTTTTTTTTTTTTTTTTTTTTTTTGAGACGGAGTCTTGCTCTGTCTCCTGGACTGGAGTGCAGTGGCGCGATCTCGGCTCACTGCAAGCTCCGCCTCTCGGGTTCACGCCATTCTCCTGCCTCAGCCTCCCGAGTAGCTGGGACTACAGGCGCCCACCACCACGCCCGGCTAATTTTTTGATTTTTTTTAGTAGAGACGGGGTTTCACTGTGGTCTCGATCTCCTGACCTCGTGATCCGCCCGCCTCGGCCTCCCAAAGTGCTGGGATTACAAGCGTGAGCCACCACGCCCGGCCAAAACCTTCAATCTTCTATTGGTTTAGACAGATTCGTTCACAACCACAGATAGTAAATCAATGATCAATAATGGAGTGGCTGTGCTTGAAAACTCCAATTGCTCCCCATGTAAAAATATCGACCTAGGGGAAAAAATGGGGTAAAAGAAAGTGTGCGCAATTTTATTAAACACAATTACTTCATTTTATTCCTGTAACAGAAAGAATATTCCATATCATTAAATGCTGCCCCTAAAAGATGAGTAAGATGAAAGCTAAAAAGAAGTTGGAGGGTCTTCCTCCAGTTAGAGTAGAGTTTCTGAGCATTGGACAGTTATCGAGGTGCTGAACCTTGCACTGGCTGTTTTCCGGTTTCTCTCCAAAACCTGGTTGAGACCACCGGTATTTGAAAAAGTTGGGGTAAGGGGCATTCTGGTCACTGATACTATGAAGCCAACCCAAGTATGAAGCCTAAGGTAGTCTGCTTTAAGGGGAAGGGTATGAGCATTATAACCTCCACCTTCTGGCTATGTGGCCTCAGCAAAATCATTTAACCTTTCTGTTCTGTCATTTGTTAAAAGAGGATAATAACAACTTCCTTACAGGCTGTTATGAGAGTTAGAGATAATGTATGCAAAATGCTGGCCCTGTTTCTGATACATAGTAAAGGCACAGTAAAAGAAACTGATTTTCTAGTGAGACCCATCTCTACAAAAAATAAAAATAAAAATAGCCGGTCGTGGTGGTGAATGCCTGTAGTCAGTCACAGCTACTCGAGAGGCTGAGGTGGGCAGATCGCTTGAGCCCAGGAGTTCAAGGCTGCAGAGAGCTATGGTCACACCACTGCACTCCAGCCTGGGAGACAGAGTGAGAGCTGGTCAAAAAAAAAAAAAAAAAGGAAGAAGAAGAAACTGATTTTCATCACCACATGAGGAGTTCTTTAAATGGAGATGGGGTACATCTTCTGTTTGACATGACCTAGGAGTATAATCAGGGGACCTTGGCTTCAGGTATCTAATCATACTCAAAAAGACTTAAAGTTATAAATCAACCTGGCAATTCAAGAGTACATTTACAATTAACTTTCCTCAAAGAGCCATCAGAGCATTGCTCCAAGCTAGATATTCTAAGGGAACATTTTTGAGATTTTTCTATGGCTGTGTATGGTCGTTGACTGGCAACATTCCCCTCTGAACATCAAGGCCCAAGTAATTTGGATCATTCTTTATGGCCAAGCTTTTCAAATAAAGTTTCTATACCCTTAGGGAAACATCCAATATGCCACAGGGGTGTGTAAAGCCACAGGATAAAAATGGCTCTTAAGAAAGAGTATCCTTTTGGTTAAAGACCATTAGGGAAAACTTTAAGTAATTTAACAAGTAATTTCTCAGAAGTATATTATAGATTATAAAAAATATTTTAAGATAAAATGTGAGAATTTGAAGGAATTTCATGCTCATGGCCAGTGACATCCGGTGTGAGTCTCAGGCTCTTCGGGCTGTGCAGAAGGTTCTCATTATTGGAAGGCAATCGATCCCGGAAAACGGCCATTTAAAGAGAATGCACTAAAAACAGGGACCAAATATTTCATAGTAAATAATAGGGGGAAAAGTGTCTATTAGAATTTTATATTGCAAATTAAACCCCCAAAAATATGTAAAGTAAGCTGCTTACAGCAAAGAACCACACCCTTCCTCAAATGACTAAGACTTTACCTATGACAAGGCCAGTCACAGACCCTCCAGAGTCCCTTGCTCTGCCTCGTAAATGATTAGCTAAGCTACTTGTCTCCATGGATCAACTGGGACAAAATGCTTGTTAACTGAACTTCATTGAAGAGTTTCTTTTTCAAGGCCCCTGGACTTTGGGCACCTTCAGTCTGAGCCAGCAGACAGCCCTTCCTGAGAAGAGGCAGGCCCCTGGGTCAAACAGTCCCTGCCTCACTGCCTGACCCTGCTGCCCCTTCACCCACCCCGTTCCCCACACCTGCTTCTTTCTAGCCCTGTTTACTCTTCCCTAGAAAGGAAAAAAATCCCTGTCTGCCTTATTCTTAAGATGCTTTCAGAAGGATGGTCAGGGCCTTCTCCCTACTGCAATAGTCCCTCCCCCTCCCCGAACCTTGCGATAATCCTCTTTGGATAAAAGTCTACTCTTACCAAGTCTGGATTTGTTTTTTATTTGACAAGAGTAATTTATCATATAAAGAGTAGTTTTATATATAACTTGTATGTAGACTCTATTATATCTAGTTATGTATTTTATATATAGCTATATATTTGTTGTGTATTTGTTATATAAGTCTACTCTTTCAAATAGTAGTTATATATTTATATACTATGTTACATATTTTTAATATATAAGCAATTTTTTTTGAGAGATGATCTCCCTCTGTTGCCCAGGCTGGAGGGCAGTGGCAATCATAGCTTGCTGCAGCCTCTAATTCCTGGGCTCAGTTGATCCTCCTGCTTCAGCCTTCTAAGTAGCTGGAACTACATGTGTGTGCCACCACACCCAACTAATTTTTCTAATTTTTCGTAAAGCCAGAGTCTCACTATGTTGCCTAGGTTGGTCTTGAACTCGTGGCCTCAAGCAGTCCTCTTGTCTTGGCCTCCCAAAGTGCTGGGATTACAGGTGTGAGCCACCACGGCCAGCCTCAAGCTACTCTTTATGTGGTAAATTATATGTGTGTGTATAAATTCATTCAAGTTTCATGATAACCATATAATAAAGTCCATATTCTTGTTTCAGCTTTAATTTACAAATAAGAAAGCAGTCTCAAGAAACATTTGCCTAATAGGTGAAGTAGGGATCTGAAACCAGATCTTCTGTCTTTAAATCCTGGCTTACTCTTGCTACACAATCACTAACATTTTTTTATTTTTTTATTTTTTTTTTTTGAGACAGAGTCTTGCTCTGCTGCCCAGGCTGGGGTGCAATGATACGATCTTGGCTCACTGCAACCTCTGCCTCCTGGGTTCAAGCAATTCTCCCTGCCTCAGTCTCCCGAGTAGCTGGGATTACCGGCACCTGCCACTGCACCTGGCTAATTTTTTTTTTGTATTTTTAGTAGAGACAGGGTTTCACCATGTTGGCCGGGCTGGTCTCAAACTCCTGACCTCAGATGATCCACCCACCTCCGCCTCCCAAAGTGCTGGGATTACAGGTGTGAGCCACCGTGCCTGGCCTCACTAATCTTTTCTGAAAGTGGACAAGATGCAAACACTAAGCTTCACACCATAAGGGAGAGTGCTTGCCTCTGGCCCTTCCCGTCTCTCAGGCCTGCCCTGATGTGCTTACTCACATGCATTGTGACGGTTGTTTTTGTTTGTTTATTGCCCCAGTGCATGCAGCTGTGCTGGTAATTAAGAACATTCTGTGGTTACGATGGAGGACAATCCCATGTGACGCCTTTAGCACAGAGACCAGCATGGAGTCAACCCTCCATGCATACGAGTGTCAACACTGGGCACCATGCTGGATGTGTTATTGAAGTCACATTTGGCCTAGTTCCAAGTGGATGTGAGGTTTGACTTAGTTACTGCATTGAATCTCCCAACAGTTTAATGAGCCAGGTGGAAGTGAGGAACGAAGACCTGAGTGTTTATCCTTTGGTAGATTGGTCTGTGTTTCCAATAACCAGTAGTGACATGTGGTTACCACATATTAGAGACAAAAAAAATCCTGCAAGTTATGTACTATTATCCTCATTTTTGCGGAAGAAAATAATAGAAATTAAATAATTTGCCCAACATACAGGAGAGCTCAGTCTACTAGACTCTTAGGCTCTCCCTCTTTTTTTCCTCCTCCTCCTCCCGTTCCTCCTTGTATCTTTTATCACATTCTCTTAATCAGAAATTGTCAAGCATAGTTTAAAGACACCAAGAGTTCTGTAAGACTTGATAAGAAACCCAACAGCCCCCTCCATCACTCCCCCTCTCCCCACCAATTCTTGCTCCTCAGGAGTAACCTTCTCAACCCTTTTTTTTTCTTTTCTTTTCTTTTATGAGACAGAGTCTCCCTCTGTTGCCCAGGCTGGAGTGCAGTGACACGATCTCAGCTCACAGCAACCCGCCTCCCAGGTTCAAGTGATTCTCATGCCTCAGCCTCCCAAGTAGCACACGCCACCCTACCCGGCTAATTTTTTTGT
Source organism: Nomascus leucogenys (assembly GCF_006542625.1). NCBI lineage: Eukaryota > Metazoa > Chordata > Mammalia > Primates > Hylobatidae > Nomascus > Nomascus leucogenys. The sequence goes on along the minus strand of NC_044395.1, from coordinate 8,918,664 downwards.
ATTTTTAGTAGAGACAGGGTTTCACCATGTTGGCCAGGCTGGTCTTGAACTCCTGACCTCAAGTGATCCGCTCACCTCAGCCTCCAAAAGTGCTAGGATTACAGGCGTGAGCCACCAGGCCCAGCCTTTTCTCAACTCTTTTGAATGGATTCTTTACTTTCTTTGCTAAGTAGCAAGCTTATATTGCTGCTGCTTAATTTTCCAATATTAACCATTTCCTAGATTTTTCTTAAGTTAGGCCTTTGTCTATTTCTCATTAGGAAAGGGGAGGATTTCAGGCCCGGCGTGGTGGCTCACGCCTGTAATCCCAGCACTTTGGGAGGCCGAGGCGGGCAGATCACCAGGTCAGGAGATCGAGACCATCCTGGCTAACACGGTGAAACTCCATCTCTACTAAAAATACAAAAAATTAACCGGGCGTAGTGGTGGGCGCCTGTAGTCCCAGCTACGCGGGAGGCTGAGGCAGGAGAATGGCGTGAACCCAGGGGGTGGAGCTTGCAGTGAGCTGAGATTGCGCCACTGCACTCCAGCCTGGGCGACAGAGCGAGACTCCATCTCAAAAAGAAAAAAGGAAAGGGGAGGATTTCTCTCTCCATTGCCAAAACCTCCTGTTGCCACACACTGACGCACGCAGCTCCCGCCCCCACTCAGCCGGCCATTTCTCGAGTATAATTAGATCGTAATTTTCATTAGATCAACATTCAATATTTACTTTATCACAAATACATAAACGCTACCCACAGCCAAGTCATGAGTGTATAATGATTATTTTCCCTCTGCTAAATTTTCCTCCTGGAGTTAAAAATCGTTTGGTTTTGTTTGTTTAGTTTTCTGTATATTTATTGCTGGTGTATTCCTAAACTCTCCCCAGACTGAGTAATCTTGTTTCAATTCCCTCAAATATTGAGATGACTTAGGTATTCTATCTGTCTCGTTTTCTCAAGGAGATCATCCCTGGATCTTCTGGCTGGGCCAGTCTGCACTAGTTGTTCCCAAGGTCTATTACAAAGCCGGTGGCTTGAGATCTCCCTTTACTATGTTATTGGGGCTTCCCATTCCCTTGTTCAGGGTCCTCTTTGTGCTGGGTGACATGTCTTGCTTCTTGGTGGAGCATATCCTTTGCAGTGGAATCCTGAGACAGCACATGACAGACAATCTGGACACGTGGCATATCTGAATATGTCTCCATTCTACCCTCACATTTGATTGGGAGTTTAGGTGAGTAGAAAATTGTACCTCGGAAGTAGCTGGCCTTTCTCCATTGTCTTCTAGCTTCCAGTGCTATTCTGATTCCTTGGTATGAAACTTGTTTGTTTTCTCCGGAAACTTGTAGGATCCTCTCTTTGTTGCTAATATGCTAAAATGTCATAATTTACTTTCTTTGGGTGTTGGCTTTCTTCACTGATTATTCTGGGCACTTAATGGGCTCTTTCATTCTGGAAACTCATGTCTAACACTAGGAAAATGTTCATGAATTATACCTTTGATCAGTTGATTTTTTAAATATATTTTTTAAAAATAGAGACAGGGTCTCACTATGTTGCCCAGGCTGGTCTCAAACTCCTGGACACAAGTAACCCTCCCCTCTTGGCCTCCCAAAGTGCTGGGATTACAGGTGTGAGCCACTTTGCTTGGCTGATTGACCGAATTGTATTTATTTTAGTTTTTTAGAGATGAAGTCTCACTCTGTCACTAAGGCTACGGTGCAGTGGCGTGATCATAGCTCACAGCAGCCTCAAACTCCTAGGCTCAAGCGATCCTCCTTCCTCATCCTCCCAAGTAGCTAGGACTCCAGGCATCCATCACCATGCCTAGATAATTTATTTTTTATTTTTTTTAGAGATGGGGTGTTGCTCTATTAAGCAGGCTGATCTCGAATTCCTGGCCTCAAGTGATCCTCCCACCTTGGCCTCCTAAAGTGCTGGGATTCCAGGTGTGAGCTGCCATGCTCAGTCTGATTTACTTTTTTAACCTCTATTTTCTCTATTATCTCTTTTTGGAATTCCTGTAATTTGAATATTTTCTTGAATGCATCTTATAATTCTCTTTTTTTGTTCTCTCCTAACTCTTCCCTCTACTTTCTGATTAATTTCATCCACTTATTTTTCAATCATCTATTGATTGTTAAAAATTTATCCTATCATATTTAGTTTCCAAGAGTTCTTTTTTGTTCCCCAGTAATTCCATTCTTTTTTTGAGACAGGGTCTCACTCTGCTGCCCAGGCTGGAGTCCAGTGGTATGATCACAGCCCACTGCAGCCTTGACCTCCTGGGCTCAAGAAATCCTCCTGCTTCAGCCCTCCAAGTAACTGGGACTACAGGCACACAGCACCATGTCCAGCTAATTTTTGTATTTTTATGTAGAGATGGGGCTTCACCATGTTGCCCAGGCTGGTCTCAAACTTCTGGGCTCAAGTGATCCATCTTGGCCTCCCAAAGTGCTTTGATTATAAGCGTGAGCCACCATGCCTGGCCAGTAATTTTTTTATTAGTGTCCCATTCTTGATTTTTAAGATGCAATATTACACCTTTCTAAGTATATAAAAGTTTTCTTCCCCATGCATAATCTTTGTTTTCTCCAAGACTTGTTGTCTTCTCTTTGTTTGGCCTTTTGCTGGTAGAAGCTTTTTTCAAATGCCTGGTGCTTCTTAGTGACTGCTTATGAACAGGGTACCAAACAGGTATGTGCTAGTACTTACCACTGGATGGGCAAGACTTGCCAAGTGTAGATTTCACTCCAGGTAATCTAGCTGGGCCATTCCCTTGGGAAACTCTTGGTGTCATTTGACAAAGTTTCTCTGAGAAACTTTATCTCCTGCTAGAGAATATAAGCCTAACTTTTACTATTCAGTGGAAGAAGGCTGGTGGTCTCAAAATTCAGTGGTAAACTGGCATTTAACTTCCATGTCTTCATGTGTCGCAAATTGTGCCTCCTGTCCCACTGAAACTGTTGAAACTATTTTATCATCTCTAGAGAACAGAGGTCTAGCCTTTGGTAGGGATGGAAACTGAAGCCCAGACAGGAATATTAAGAAAGTTGCCATCCCATAAATATACACAATTATTATTTGTCCATAAAAAATAAACTTGCCATAAATGCTATAAGGTCAGCTAGCCAGAACATACTGGAACAGAATTACCTTCACATCAGATTTCAGAGCAAGTGAGACTAGCTAAAGAGACAGGATATCAGGGAATGATCAGGAGGGAAGCTTATGGTGCAGGAGGGCACCCCGGAGGGTACCCAGAAAATGTGGAACAGTGGAGAGGGTAATGGAATCAAAACCATATTTGGCTGGAGGGACACTAGAAATCTGGGTACCCTGAATTGTGAAGACATGGTAGGGGTGGGGACATCTTAGGCATTTGATATTAGTGCTGGGGGCTTCTACTCCCCAAATTTCCCTCGCATGACTCCTATCAGAGTAGCCTAGGGTGCTGGGCAGAGGCTCTGGAGTGAGGAGGAGTTAGCCTGGGCATCCCGGTTGCTGGTGGGTTTGTGTCAGTGGAAGCTGAGAGTGAGGAAGGGGACTGGCGGAGCTGCCAGCACTCTCCACAAGGCAGGGCCCCCACGGAGCAAACAGCTGTGGCCTCCAAAAGGCACCAGTTCCAAAGGTTCTCTTTTGCTTCACGAGACTACAGGACCAGGATGAGGGAAAAGCGGCATTTGGTTGGGAACCTGGTTTACATTTTAGATAGAGACTCTACATGATTCAGACCTGAGCCTCGTCACTTCTCAGGAGTGAGGAGCCACTGAGGATCCACTGAGCTCCTTTCATGTTCCAGGAGAGCAAGGGCTTTTCCTCTCCAGAAAAGGTTCTGGCTTAACCCATTCCTGGCCCTCAGATGTCTGTGTCCTCTGGCCAGTGTAAGCTTGCAGAGCAGGCAGTGATGGGAAGAGGCCCTGGCATCAGGAAGATGCAGAAAGGATCAACACCCACACCTTTCCTCAACTTCAGGCTTTGCTTCTTCCTCACAGACACATCCCTGCTGCCATGTGGCCTGGGTTCCCCTGGCAGCCTCACGACCCTCCCATCCCTGCAGCTATACTGGACGGACGCTTAAAGAAAGTACACCTCCTGGGCGGTTAGAAGATCAGGGTCTAAATATCACTTATTTTTCTGCATACGATCTTGTGCCGGTCATTTAATTTCTTTGTACTGCATATTCCTTAGCACAAAATACAAGCATTAGACTTTTTCCTTTTTATTTCTATTCTTTTTTTTTAATACAAAAGCAATATATGCCTTTGGTTAAAAATTTTAAAAATAAACATGAATATGGAGGTGTATAGCCCTTCAAGCTTTTAAAAAATGAATTTTAAATACTGTCCATAAATCTATAAAAACATAGGCTTTTGTTTTGCTTCATTTTACATAAATGAGATGATACTGTGCAGACTGCCTTGAAGCATGCTTTTTCATTTTTTTATTTTATTTTTTTTCTTGAGACAGAGTCTTACGCTGTCACTGGGCTGGAGTGCAATGGTGTGATCTCAGTTCACCGCAACCTCTACCTCCCAGGTTCAAGCAATTCTCCTGCCTCAGCCTCCTGAGGAGCTGGGATTATAGGTGCTAATTATAGCCCAGCTAATTATAGCCCAGCTAATTTTTTGTATTTTTAGTAGAGACGAGGTTTCACCATGTTGGCCAGGCTGGTCTTGAACTCCTGACCTCATGATCTGCCTACCTCGGCCTCCCAAAGTGCTGGGATTACGGGCATGAGCCACCGCGCCTGGCTGACTGAAGCATGCTTTTTAAAAAAACTTACTATATTATAGAGATTTTCCATCTAGAGATGTACAGTTCTACCTCAATCTTTTCCACAGCTACGTAGAATTTCCTAAGAGGTATCCCAGCGTATTCACTTGTTTCCCTGTTGATAAACGTGTGGATAGTTTATAAAATTTCATTATTACAAACAATGCTGTAGCGAAAGTTCACTTTGTAGTGACTCAAGTTGGGGTGGTTGCCCAGCTCATTAGCCACCCAGGGGCGGTGTCTGTGATGTTCTTCCCCTCATGGGGAACCCTCTCCTTGGCAGCATCCTTTACCCTGTAGTCCAGGCGTCCACTGGGTCTTCTTGCAGGGCTGCCGTGCTTGGTCCTGGGGTGGTGGGCACCCCTCAAGCTGGACCAATGCAGAATCCTTTGCTGAGAATGTTCTCACTGAATCCAGGAGAGGCTGGGGCTGGAGAAGGGGAACTAGCAGCTTTGGAATGCAGAAAGTATTCAGATGTCCGAGCCAGGAGTGAGACCCCCACCCCTAACATTATTCATCTCCCTGGAGGGGGTGGCCTCAAGGAGTTTCTGTGACCTGCTCAGAGCAGGGGCTGCCTGAGGCCCGCCGCCTCTCTCATAGTCCATCTGTCTGTCTCTCCATCCATCTCTCCCAGGCCTCAGGAGCTGGAGGGAGGCTCTTTCCCCCTGTCCATTCCTCAGACTTCCCGAGGTGGAGAGAGATGGGCAAGGAGATGCTGGTGTCTAGGAATCCTGGTGGGGTTGAGGGAGTTTGGATCTGAGCTCTCCACTCTCCACCCCATCATCACTCGAGGACCACAGCGGGGCAGTTGGGCACAGACAGCTTGGGGATGTGCGGCTCCCCCAAGGCGGGGCTGGGATATCAAAGTTGGAAGCGCGGGGGCATGTCAGCCTGGCTTTGTGAGTGGGGCTCCCATCAATGCATGAAAGCCTTGCTCTACAAACTGCATTCGCTGCGCTCCCAACCTGCATTCCCGATTGGTCACGGCCTGGCCCCCAGCTGCATTCCTGGGCTAGAGGAGGCAGAGGGGCCTGGCCTCTTTGTTCTTCCCAAATCAGGGCTCAGAACCATGACAGGCTGATCACATTACCCAGCTGAGGTCAGCTTGGCAGGAGTGACCCCCTCCTCCTCCTCCCCCATCTCACCAAGCCAGAGCCCCCACCATTCCACCTCGCTGGCTCTCTCTACCTGTGCTGGGTCCTTCATAACAGGTTGCAATGGGTCTCCATTGGGGAAGGAAAATCTCCAAAACTGCAGCTCTGCTTCTGCTTCCTTCCAAGGTCAGATGCTGGGAGCAATGCCCAGACCCTCATTCCAGAGCTTGGCCAATTTCAGGCCATCTCCAAGGGCGTACAGCTGCTCTGGGGTGGGCCCAACTGCCCTGCTTGCTGCTGGACCTCTCAGAACCCATATAACATACACCTGGATGGCATCTCAGATCTGAGTTCAGTATCAGAACAAAGCCAGGTTCCTGCATTACCATAGATCGGATGCCTTTCTGACCGATCCCCCATTTAAACCACTGCCCCCTTGGCCTAGGGGTGACATCTTACCACGCCACTCCCTGTCCTATGCCTAGTGACAGGAACGCAAGCTTGAATCTGACCCGCCTGGGTCGATTCTCGGCTCTGCCACCTCCTTGCTGTGCGACCTTGGATGACTTACTTTACTTCTCTGTCCTTAATTTCCTCATTTGTAAAACTCGGCCAATCATGAGGCTTGAAAAAATATTGTATTATAGATTTCTGGTCTGTTGGGTACACAACAAAAGCTACTTCTCCCGCCCTCTTCCCTTCGCTTCCCTGGAATAAGTGGCCTGAAGGAGAGTCTTCACTAGGTCCTTCAGATCCTTTCTTCCTTTCTCTGAATTCCTAAAACTCCAAGAACGAGGGCCAAAGTATCTGGAGATAGCTATACCTAAATCACCTTGTGCTGTTCTGAAGAGTTTTATATGTCAGCTTTTGTCTCCCCAGAAAGCTTGTTAGCATTCCAGGAAAGACCTTTACTTTGTTATTTGTCCAACAAACGTGTAGTGAAGGTAACTGACCAGGCCACTGGGGATCCAGCAGTTGAGAAAGCAGTCCAGGTACCTGCTCTCAAGCCACAGCATGGACAGGCAGGCCCTGTTGAATCGTACAATGAGTCGCAATGAGTTTTCCCAGTTGCACTGAGCACTGTGATGGAAAAGCACAGGCCATCATGAGAACATAACAGGAGACTCTGAGAAGGCTCCTCTGAGTAAATGACATTGAAACTGAGACCCGCAGTCCTAGCAAGGAGCAGGAGGCAGGGAAACAGTCCTGGCTGAGAGCCCAAGAGCAACTGTGAAGTGGGTGGGGAGCAGCCCAGCCTGATAAGGAACGTGGACTGCATTCTAAGTGAAATCAGAAGCTATTATGAGGTTTTGAGCAGAAGCACGGTGAGATCCGGGGTACTGGGCAAAGAGAAGAAAGGAGGTGAGGCTGGCCAGGGATGGAAGGTGGTGAGACTCTCGGTGCTTCTTGGGCAGAGGATAGCTTGGAGATATCGATTGGTGGCCCGGGCTGTATAGGGGCAGCAGAGACCGAGAGAGGCAGGCAGACCCATAGGGGCTGCTCCACAAAGATGTATTTGAAATTGAGGGCTTGGTTGGCCTGGGAGAACCATACTTTGGCCTGCTCTGAGTTACACAGAAATGTAAACACCCTCGAAATAGCCCAGCCCTCATGGCTGAGGGGGTGTTTTCAGAGATTTTCAGCACGGAGGACTCCTTTTATTGTTCTCACTCTCGCCTCATGACTTGTGTTGAAGGATTTTTGTCTACTAGACAAATTGAATTCATTAAATGACTAATTAACTTTGCTGGCTCGTGTTTTACTAGTCAGGCCTACAGACCTGGTAATCCGAAGCTGCTGATGGCAGAAGATAACGACTGCTTCCACGTGGGGATGATTTAATTGCATCCCAAGCAAAGAAATGTGATGTTACGGTGAATCTGAGCAGCCTTGTTATTTATTTTACCCAGTGGAGTTTATTGAGTATGTGTCAACAAAGCACAGCCCCTGCCCTCCAGGAGAGTTGAGTCTTGGAGGAGACACAGACAAGGAAACAGCCAATCGCAATACAGTGTTACATACCAGGCAAGCACAGGGTTCCGGGGTCACAGCCTTGGGAGGTGGGCTAGATGTTCTCCTTCTGTCCCCCCAGACGCACTCTACACCTGCACCCACCCTGCTGCATGCCCCAGGCTCACTCGAAGGACTGTGCCAACCGCACTCCTCTGCCCTGTCTCTTCCAGTTGAGTTTTTGCCAGTGGGATTCCCTGGCAGAAGGGGGAGGAGGTCAGCTCCCTCCCTGATCAGCCACCATGGATCTGGGGCTGCTGTGGCTGTGGTCCTCTACTGAAGGCCACAGAGCCTGTCAGGAGGCCCTTCTTACAGCTATAGGTCTTGCAAGGTTCTGGTAGCTACCCCCTTCCCTTGTCCCTGTGGACCTACGGTGGAACGAGGACTTGAGCTGCTGTTGCTAGCCGTTTCACCACCCCTTGTGGGTGTCCTTTAATCCAGCCAAACACATTGTCAATAGTCGCTTGTTAAACTCTCCTCAGTTACCCCATTTGCAGGACTCATCTGTTCTGGCTGGGAACCTACCTGACTCACACAGGTAGGAAAGCTCCCTAGAGGGTTGCCATTGAAGTTGTTATCAGAAGAATGACTAGGAATTAGCTTTAGTGCAGAAATATATGATTTCTAGGAGACTTTTTATAAACACTAAAATAGCTCCCCAACCTCCTTTGCTACTATGGGACATTTAGGAACTGGGTAAGTCCAGGCTGGGAATCACTGGCCTAGAGCCTAAGAGGCTGCACAGACCCAAATGTAGGGGCCTTGGCTTTCTGCTTGCAGACTCTAAGGTGGGAAGCAAGAAAGTCAGGGGCTGCCTGCACCAGAGGGGCACTTCCCCTCAGGGGCTCCCTGGGACATGCGTGGAGGCCGTGCCATTTCCATTCCTTTCCCTGACCAGGCTCTGTCTTTTCAAAGAGCCAGCCTTGGGGAAGGCTGGTGAGAATGATGCCTGGGGAAGGAATGTGTCCTGCTCTGTCAGGCTGAGGGGGACAGCTGCCTGAAAGATCAGGTTTCAGGAGAAACAGGCCTACCTCCTCCTGCATAGCAGTCTGGGCTCCCGGATGCCTGGACACCTGCCGAGGTCCCCTCCCCCGACCCCTCCCACTCTTCTCGGGGATGGGAAAGAGCTGAGCCCGGCTGTGGGTCTGTCACGCTCTCCCTCCCACTGCCTCTGGTCCCTCTTCCACTCCCTGTCACCTCCAATTAGACAACTCACATTCACGCTTTTCAGAATCTGGCCTCCTCACCAGCTTAATTCTGCACCTGCCCATGCCCTCCCCTGCATCTCCCCTCACCCCCCCACCAGCTTCTGGGGGCTTCCATTTGAGATTTCATGCTGGCCTCACCCTCCTGTCTCTGTGGAGAGTGCACTGCGCTTCTTCCTGCCAGGTCCTGGGCTCCAGCTCCCGTTCCTCTTCCACCTACCTGAGCCTCCCGGTCCTGCCATCTTTGGAGGTTAGCCTATGTCCCTCCAGCACCACCAATACCAGCACCTGCACCTCCGAGGAGGCGCTCTGCTACCCTGTATTATTATGTACATAACCAGCTACTATTATTTCCAGCGCCTACTCTGTGCCAGGTGCTTTGTTGTGAGCCAGCTCTCACCATAACCCAGACAGGTAGTGTGCTACCATCACCGTGTCACTGCCGAGGCCGTCAAGCCCACGGACCTGGAATCTTCTGTCTTGAAAGCCCTGGCTCTGAGCACCACACACACTGCCCTGTCTCATCTCCCGGGTACGCTGCAAGTCTCTAGAGTGGGGACTGTCCGGTGCAGTTCTCGTGCTCCACTCGGGCTGCCCGGCAGCATTGGGCACATAGGCTGTTCTCAGGGCAGCTGCAATTCTCCATTTAGGGCTTGAATCAGGTCGTGTAGGGCTCTGCTCAAAGGCAGCCGTTCTCAGGATACAAGCCAGAGTCCTGTTAGTGGCCCACGAGGCCCTGTGTGATCTGCTGCATGCACTGTGCCGCTTCCCTGCTCTGCTCCAAGCACACTGGCTCCTGGCTGGGACTCCCATGTTCCAAGCATGCCCAGAGTCCCGCCATGAGTAACTGGCAAAGCCAGCACCCAGGACTCCTGTCTCCGGCCAGCGCTATGTCCACCACTTAAGGCTGCCTCCCAACTGCCTGGTCCACAGGACCTTATTTCCTGCCAGAGCCGAGGAAGCTGTGTCCTTGCGGCAGTGGCTCTGTTCCCATGTGAGCACCGTGACCATCGTGGACTCTCCCACCCTCCTCCTCTTGCAGCTATTGAGGCCTCCGGGCTGGCCCCGCCTCTCTCTCAGAACTGTGTCCCCTCCTTTCTCCCCACACTCCCAGGCCCCAGGCGCCCTATCCTTCGGCTGCACATACCATTCCCAGGGGGAACCAGGACCCCTCGCCACCGGGCCTTCGCTGTTGCTGTTCCCCACTTGTGCCTGTCCAAGTCCTTGAGGTCCTGTCCTAATCACACCCACCTGCGAGCTGCTCCAGTCTCCCCTCTGTCCCTTCTCCACTTGAATAGCAGCCACTCTCCCTCCCTCTGCTGTTCTCCATGGCCTGTTGATTATCCGTCTCCTCACCCTCAGCCCCCATCTCTGCCATCAGGGCCACTTTTCTTTTTTTTTCTTTTGAGATAGGGTCTCGCTCAGTTGCCCAGACTGGAGTACGGTGGTGGGATCTCGGCTCACTGCAGCCTCCACCTCCCAGGCTCAAGCGATCTCCTCCCCTCTGCCTCCCACGTAGCTGGGACTACAGGTGGCATACCTGGCTAATTATTGTCTTTTTAGTAGAGATGGAGTTTCACCATGCTGCCCAGGCTGTCCTCAAATTCCTGGCCTCAAGCGATCCGCCCACCTCAGCCTCCCAAAGTGCTGGGATTACAGGGGTGAACCGCCGCGCCCAGCCTGGCACCATATTTCTCAGCCTTTTGCTTGTGTGTATTTCAGTCTCCACCTTTAGAGTGTGAGACCCTAAAGGCAGAAAAAGGGTCATGTACATGTCATGCCCCATGGTGGCTGGTGCCCCATCCATACTTGCAGATTTTAAATAATTCAGTGGAGATCTCTGAGGGGGTAACTGAGGGCCAGATGAGAAAAGAATTGCCCCAGGTCATGAGGCAAGGTCCACAGCGGGTCTAATCCCAGCAGGGACGTCAGGTGCAGTTTTCATTTCAGAGAGGCAGCCCATATGTGTTTAGTGGAAGTGGCAAGCAGACTTGTAGGGCAGTCCCATGACTCTTGCTTCTGGGCGTTACTAGTGCGATTGTTATGTCATGCGACAAAAGAGAGATGACCTGGAGGAGCCTACTATGATCTCAGGAACCCTTCAAGAGCAGTTTTCTTTGGCCGGGGTGGAGGGGAAGTCAGAGATGAGAAACGTGCTTTTGGAGACAGCTTGGAGACACCTGGCCAGGAATGTGGATGGACCCTGAAGCTGAGAACAGCCTCAGCTGAGAGGCAGCAAGCAAAGAGGGACCTCGGCCCTCCAATCACGAGGAAATGAATCCAGCCGGCAACCTGAGCGAGCTGGGAGCCGACACATCCCAGAGCCTGCAGAAAGAAGCGCAGCCGCTGGACATGTCTACTGCAGCCTGTGAGACTCTCCGCAGAGGACGAGGCCGAGCCATGCTGACCTGCAGAACTTCCAGCTATGGAATTTGTGTTTAGGCTGTTAGGTTTGCAGTCATTGTTACAGAGCAATAGAAAAATAATACAGAAGTATGTCTCAAATACTGCGCGGGACATGGACTGAAAAAGCGTCAGTCAAATTTAACTGGGTCTTCTGTCATTTGATCTGCTAAATCTGGCAATCTTAAGTCCCAGGCAAGGCACGAGCAGAGTCGGTGGGGCATAGACTCACTCAAGATGTCCCCAACTGGCACAGCATTCCCCAGACTGGAAGTGGTTTGCACACTCCCTCCAACCAGAGAGAAAAGAGAGGGTTTCTAACGAACCCACCCAATAGCTGCACACAAGTTGTAGCAACTTTCCCCACCTGGAGCCCATACATAGAGCTCAGGGGTCTGTGACCTCAGAAGGGAAAACCGTGCACCTTCATTTTCACTACTGTCTAACTTAAATATTTCCTTCAATTAAGAATATAGGCACTGTCAGTACCTATGACATTGTTGCCAATAGAAATCACATTACAGCTTTTCAGTTGGAATGGTGATCATTAAAAAGTCAGGAAATAACAGATGCTGGTGGGGCTTTTGAGAAATAGGAACGCTTTTACACTGTTGGTGGGAGTGTAAATTAGTTCAACCATTGCCAAAGGCAGTGTGGCGATTCCTCAAGAATCTAGAACCAGAAATATCATTTGACCCAGCAATCCCATTACTGGATATACACCCAAATGATCAGAAATCATTCTACTATAAAGATACATGCACACGTATGTTTACTGCAGCACTGTTCACAATAGCAAAGACTTGGAACCAACCCAAATGCCCATCAATGATAGACTGGATAAAGAAAATGTGGCACATATACACCACGGAATACTATGCAGCCATAAAAAAGGATGAGTTCATGTTCTTTGCAGGGACATGGATGAAGCATCATTCTCAGCAAACTCACACAGGAACAGAAAACCAAACACCACATGTTCTCACTCATAAGTGGGAGTTGAACAATGAGAACACATGGACACAGGTAGGGGAATATCACACACCGGGGCCTGTCGGGGGGTGGGGGACTAGGGGAGGGATAGCATTAGGAGATATACCTAATGTAGATGATGGATTGATGGGTGCAGCAAACCACCATGGCACGTGTATACCTATGTAACAAACCTGCACGTTCCGCACATGTATCCCAGAAAAAAGTGTAATAATACAAAAAGAAAGGTTAAGAAAAATCACATTACAGCTTTTGCTGACAATACAAAATAGTATTTACATCCATCACTATTTTGAAATTATGGTAGTTATTAGATCTTATTTCTTTTTTTTTTTTCTTTTTGAGACAGAGTTTTTCTCTTTCGCCCAGGCTGGAGTGCAGTCGTACAATCTCGGCTCACTGCAACCTCCACCCACTGGATTCAAGCAATTCTCCTGCCTCAGCCTCCCGAGTAGCTGGGGTCATAGGTGCCTGCCACCACGCCCAGCTAATTTTCATATTTTTAGTAGAGACAGGGTTTCCCCATGTTGGCCAGGCTGGTCTCGAACTCCTGACCTCAGGTGATCCACCCGCCTTGGCCTCCCAAAGTGCTGGAATTACAGGCGTGAGCCACCGTGCCTGGCAGAGATCTTTTTATTTCATGTGTTAGTTAAAAAGCACATATATTACTATATCACGCATTTGTTTAATGTTTTGATAACCACATTTTAATATAATTGGGTTCCTTTGTAAATCTAATCTATTTTTTTAAATTATTCTAGGAAGGGGCCCATGGACTTCACCAGACTCCATCCATGGCACAAAAAGATGAAGGACCCAGCTAGAGGCCAGGCCTGTAATCCCAGCACTTTGGGAGGCCAAGACAAGTGGATCTCCTAAAGTTAGGAGTTCAAGACCAGCCTGGCCAACATGCTGAAAATACAAAATTACAAAAAATACCCTGTCTCTACTGAAAATACAAAAATTAGCTGAATGTAGTGGCAGGTGCCTGTAATCCCAGCTATACAAGAGGCTGAGGCAGGAGAATCGCTTGAACCCAGGAGGCAGAGGTTGCAGTGAGCTGAGATTGCGCTACTGCACTCCAGCCTGGGGACAGAGTGAGACTCTGTCTCAAAAAAAATAAAAAACTGGGCTAGAGGAGGCTATGTAGCATAATGAAAGAAAAGTCATAAATATCAGACAACCTGGGTCTAGATCTTGGTTTGAATGCTTAATTTTTGTGAAAATGAGGTCATTTATTTACCCTTTTGAGCCTCAGTTTTCTCATCTGTAAAATAGAGTTATTGAGAGCATTAAAGAAATAATAGATGTGAGCCACCTAGCACAGGCTGGTCCTCAGTAACTGAATGCTAGTTATGATTATCAATGCCCACAATTGTTGCCAATAATCACAATCACAGTGCCATTGGTTCTGCCTTTCCCTCTTCTCCAAATCTTAGCATAGTTGCCCTTGGTTCTAGCAGGGACAGTGGTGTCCTGTGGCCTCCAAATAGCTTTGCCCCATATAACCACAGCCCCTGCCCTGGGTCCCACAAGGCTCTGGTCAACTCTTCTGACCGCCTCTGCCCTGTCCCTGGCTCAGCCCACACACCCCACCGTTCCAGCAAAGAGGATCCACTGTCCAGCAAAGAGGACAAAAATGCACATCCACCCTATGGTGGTGACACCCTGCAGTTTGCTAATGAGAAACAAGTGGCCTTCCATGCTCCGTGCAGAGGGAGGAGAACAGATTCCCACCTCAGCCCAAACCCACATTCCTGAGGTGGCACAGGGTGACATGGCCAGGAGGGTGCAAAGGACTTCTCCACCTAGATGGCTCCTTGGACATGGAGGCCCTTGGCGGGGCAGCCTTCCCCTCCCCCTCTCCCACACCACAGCCCTTCCTGTTATGGGGCACTGGACAGGGCTTGGGTGTGGGCAGGAGGGCAGCCAAAGCCTGAGTCACTGGGAGGGGACAGCTGGGTCTTGAGTTGTGGTCTCCGTGGGGAGGACTGGGAGGATGGGGATGGGTGCAGAGGCTCTTCCTCTCCACTCCAGAAGAATCTCTTCGCCCTCGAGGTGTGAGCTGGAGGCCTGTCTCTGGAGCCCTCTGCAGCTGTCTCAAACCTCACTGCCCTTCTCAGCCTCCAAGGCCCATCTCCTTCTCTAGGGGCACCCACTCCCTCCTCTGCAACTCACTTCTTTCTTGCCCCAGCCTCATTAGTCAAACAGAAAACAGGCCCACAGAAGGTCATTGACTCATTCTGGGTAACAGAGCAGTGTGAGGACTAATGTCTACTGCCTTAGACTCTGAGTCAAGCTGGAGACTCTGGCTGGACCCTTGGCACTGGAAAGAGGGACTGTCCCTGAGGCTGGAGTGACCTGGCGTGTCTCTCCCAGTCTGGCCGACTGGCAGCTCCATGCCCAGCTCCAGAAGCACAAGTAGGTCAAAGCCAGCCTTCCTGAGCAAGGCCTGCCTGACGCCTGCCCAGAACCCTTGCTGCCCCTCTCAGCTATCTGTCCAATGCACAGGCCTTTCTGGCACCATCCGAGGCTGCACACTCTGGCTCTTGCTACCTGCATCCTGCATCTATGCCCTCCACACTCTGGGTCCCGGGGTCCTTGATGACTCTCCTTTACAACACAGCAGCCTTGGGTTGTCTCTTTGCCTGGGTTTCAGTATCTTCCTGAGCTTCGGGAGGGAGAGCTTCCTTTCCCTTATCAGCCCGGTGGAGCCCTGCTCAGTCGGGCTTGTGTAGCCTCCTGTGAAAGGGACTCAGTGTCTAGTGAGGGCCCATTTCCTGGTTCATAGACGGTGGCTTCTTGCTATGTCCTCACATGGTAAGGGAGGCAGGACAGCTCTCTGGGGCCTCTTTCCTAAGCGCACTAACCCCATTCCCAGGGGCTCTGCCTCTATGACCTAATCACCTCCCAGGGGCCCCACCTCCCAATACCATCACACTGGGGATTTGGTTTCAACACATGAATTCTGGGGGGACACAAACATTCAGACTCCAGCATTTCCAATACGACTCGAGCCCCACCACACCACCCAATTCTTGGCAGTCCCTTCCCTTGGCCCTTGTGGCCCCCAGAACCCACAGGGTCCCTGCACGCAATGGACTGAGCCCCAGAGCCACGCTGTGGCTGCCCTTTCACTTTTCCCAATGCCCCGTCCCATCCAGAGAATTGGACCTCCTTGGAATGATGCTGACCCAAAAGAAGGCTGATTTGCAGCACCCTCTGGGATGCTGGCCACGGGGCCAGTGCTCTCAGCGCCCAGCATGACGGCTGCCTCGCCCCAGCTCTCTGGTCTCACTCCAGACTCCCTCGTGCCTTGGAGCTGAGCCTGCAGGAGCTGTGGCCAGGGCAGGTTCTGGACCCTGTTCCACCTCCCTAGCCCCTCCTCTCTCCTCCAAGCAGTCCCGTAGTGGGTGCCAGCCCTGCCTGGGGCTCTGGCTCCATGACAATTTCCAGGCCTACCTTGCGTGGGGACTGGGGGTTGGGCATGATAAGAACCAGCATATGACAAATGTAGAGGTTGGGAAGGTGGCCTGGGAAGGCCTCTGCAGTGTGGATGCAGGAAACTCGGAGGAGAGCGGCTGGCAAGAGCTGCCCAGTCCTGGGCTTCCCAGCACGAAGGGAAGCC
This sequence comes from Nomascus leucogenys, assembly GCF_006542625.1. Taxonomy (NCBI): domain Eukaryota; kingdom Metazoa; phylum Chordata; class Mammalia; order Primates; family Hylobatidae; genus Nomascus; species Nomascus leucogenys. The sequence goes on along the minus strand of NC_044395.1, from coordinate 8,902,571 downwards.
CAGACCTGGGGGTGGAGAGAGGGGCGAGAAGATGCCCTCATCTCCCATGGAGCCGCCTGTCTGCTCGCGGTGCTTTTTCCAAGCTGCTGGCACAGCTCCCTCGCAGGCTGTTATTGTCAACACCCTCCCTGTTGCCTGGTGTCCCCATGGAGGGACACTGCCATCGGCCATGTCTTTGCCACACCCTGTCCTTGCCATATCCCAGAGACCTGGGAGAAAAGACTGGGGATTTGAGGTCCCCAGGCAGCCCAGGGTGCCGAGAGACCTCACTGCCCCTTAGCTGCCACGCTCCTCTCTCCCTGGCTTCTCTCCTGTGAATCTGAGACCCCTCTCTGCCATTCTACCTATGTCTTCTCCAAAAGCCTAGGGAAGGAAGGCTCTGAGTGATGGAGACCCCTCACTCCCACACACAGGAAACATCAGGATGAGAAGCCCCCATCCCTCCTCACTGGCGTCTCCCAAACCCACCTTCTCAAGGGATCTTTAGCCCCCAGCCTAGCAGTAGGTCGCAATGGGCTTATTTTGAACCATGAGCCCAGAGCCGAGCTGAGCCCTTTCTCCACTGAAAGCCAATCTCTTGCCTATCCCCTGCCACACAACTTTCCCATCCATTCTGGAACATCCTTAGTCACAGACTGTCTGCGTGGACTAAGGGGAGGCTTGGGTGGCAGTAGCTTGACACTGTCTATACCTATGTCACCGAGGGATGCGGGGGCAGCTATTTCCTGGAAGAAGAAAACAGAGAGGCCCAGAGACAGGCAGGGGGGAGACAGAGGCGAAGACCAAAAGCAGCGTGACAGAGAGACAGGAGCTGGGGGAAGCAGAGAGGGCCAAATCGACACCACATGGCCGCCGCGCCGGACCCCAGGGCCCAGCAAACAGGCTTCATGCTGTCAGTTGCCATGGTGACAAACATGCAGGAAATATCCAAGATAACTAGAATAGTGGCAATAACATGTGTTTTGGATAAAACCTTCCGCGGCCCCACCCCCTCCAATGTATTCGTTGCATTACTCAGGATAAACTTGGCTTTTGCACAATCACCTTTCCCGAGAGGCTGGGGCTGGGCATTCTCGGGTCATCAGGTGAAAGGTACGGCTGCCCTTGGGAAACAAGTGGACCTGAGGCAGATTTTTGCTCAGGAAAAAAAGGTGTATTTTGTGCCTCTCACCTCACTCCTGCCTCTCCGAGTCTGGATTTGGGTACCCATATCCTTCTGCTCTGGAACACAAAGGCCAGGAAGAGTCTGAATTCCTGTTTGAGGTCACATAGCAGGGTCTGAGGACAGAGGGGACATCCCGGGAGGTCCTTCAGGAGCCCACAAAGCATCCCAAGGGAGTTCAAGATCCATCAAGAAGCCAAAGCTAAAGTGAAGGCTCCTGAGGCCGTGTGCAAAGCTGGACACCCTGGCAGTGCCGGTGCCTCTGCTGGGGCGACACTGCCTCCGCTCCCGAAGCAAGGGCAAGGTATCCAGGGGGAAGAGGCAGAGAAGAGAGGGAGGAACAGGGGCGCTTTGGGGCAGGTGACTCTGAGAAAAGGAAGAAAAGGACAAGCTTGGCCTGGTATTCACACAGAAAGGTGACTCCCACACCTGTGAGAATGGAAGGAAGTAAATGGGGACATCTCAGAAGAGAGCAGAGCCTCCTAGAAAGCACCCCCATCCCCCCAGCTCCTAAAGATTGACAGAGGGTTGGGGGGTGGCAAGCATGCCGAAGTCACCACAAAGGCCCAGCTGGAAGCCAGCCAAGACAGTCGGTGCCCTCCAGACTGTGTGGATTCCCCCTGCACTCTCTGGGTTGCTGGCAGAAAAGATTCCGTGGAAAGGACGCGAGATTTCAAGTCCTGCCACCTACTGCCTGTACAACCTCGGTCAGGCTGGTGACTTCCCAGGGCTTCCATCCCTGCCTCTGCTGGGTGGAGCTAACACTAACTTATCTCTCCGGGCTGCTAGGCGGAGTAAATGTCACAGGGCACGTGGGAGCACTTGGCACATTGTAAAGCTCTGTGTCCAAGCTGTTGATTGCTGTTGTGACTCAGGCAGAGAGCAGCGGGCAGGCCAAGGAGCCAGGGAGAGGTTGCAGGCAAAGGTTCATGTGAGGAGACTCTGGTTTTTCTAATGACACTACACCCAGATTTTCCGATCTAAACAACCAGCTTCAGTTGTGATTTCCCATGTTGGAAAGTTTCTGGAAAATGATCCGTGATAGAAATGGGTTTGGGAATGGTCCACCTGGACACAGTGGCCCTTACTTGGCTTGGAGCATTCCCCTTGGGAATGCCAGAACCAATTCGTGGCCTAGTGGGACAAAGGGTGCCATTCTACCCAAAGACCCTTGCTCCTGACCCTCTTCAGTGACCACAATCCCAGCCAGCACCCCCAACCCCCTACCACCAATCAGGAGCATGAGCCAGGTCTGGAAGCAGCCCTTAAATGACCCTCTAGACCCAAGTGAGGTTTCCCAGCTCCCTTGGGAATCTAGGGATCTTACAAACTGAGATGAAACCAGATTCGCTTCCAATTTTGCTGTTGGGAAGAGTGAAATTCACCCCACTCATCCCAAGTTCAAAGCCTTACTTTGGTACCATGTTGCAAGGAATGTGGGTGGAGGTGAGACAGAGGCAGGGAAAGCAAGAAATGGATGAACCCTTGGTGCTCAGCTTCCCCAGTAACTGCCAAGTATAGGGAGGGATTGGCTCGGGGAATCCTGTTCCCCAAACCCAGGACCAGGGCAGGACCACTGGAGGAGCAAGGAGCTGTCAGCCCCTCACAGTGGCACACCAACTGGGCATGCAGGGGAAAAGGCAGACCGAGGCTGGGCCCAGGACCTCCACCATCCCTGGTTCCGGAGGAGGACAGCAGGAGGCCTGCTCGGCAGAACACCACCCACCACCTCCCCAGCTGGCTGCCTTCTCTGTATCTGGTTTCACTCTCTCCACACTTATTTGCCACACCAGCAGAAGAGGCGGCTTCAGTGGCAGAAGGCTGGGTGTGTGTGGTGGGGGTGGGGGATGATGGGGGCAGAGGATGGTGGTGGAGTGATGGGGCAGAAGGAGGACCCAGACAATCCCAGTTGCTTCTCCAAACACTATCAGGAAAGTTCAGAGCTAATAAGAGCTCTAGATGGCTGGAGCCCAGAGGAGGGCCTAGTGCCTGCCTGCACCCTGTCTTCAAAATTCCCTAGGGTGTTTGAGAGAAGCAGAGGCAAACTGTCCATTACAGAAAAGCCTTAACCTGAGAAGGGGGAACCCGGTCTCCCTTCCCTACTCCATAGCCCCAGCTGGGACCCCAGCCCAAGCGCCATGCAAAGTGTGGGCAGAATACGGAGGCACAAAATCTGCCCCAAAGACTTTGTGGTATGGTGTTTCATGGCCCCAGGGTGGGGACATGGTGCTGACAGCCACTTTTTTTCTGTTTGCCAAGGAGCTTTCTCCCTGGGGATTAACAGGGCCTTCCTGCCACCCCATCTGGCTGGTACAGGAGCCAGAACACCACCCCTGGCTGCCTGCCAGCCTGTGTCGGGGGAGCCAGGGCTCTCTCAGAGACTTACAGACGTGGTGCTGGGGACTTAGGGCAGGAAGAGGGAGGCAGAGGCCTCTGGGGAGTCCCTGGCCACCCAGCTGGGAAGTCCTGACCCTGAAATTCAGCCAGTCCCTACCTCTGGCCTGTAGCTGAGGGTGGACAGGGAGTCAGGAGGGTCTCTTGTTTTGCCTTCCTCCTCTCTCTCTCTCTCTCTCTCTCTCTCTCACTCTCTCCTGAAGATAGGGAATATATAACCGATCTAGAACCTGGAAGACTGAGGACAGGAGACTAGGAGCTAGTGGACTTCAGCCTTGGTAAAATGTGATGGCCCATTGGAAAGGTCAAGCCTAACTAAGATGAACATGCACTTCGAGAGGGTAGGAATGGGACTGAGAACCCACTGTCTCCTCCTCATACCACTGCCCGCCTTTTATCCACTTTCTCTCAGGGACCCCCAAGACCCTGTAGCCAGGAATCCTCCCCCAGCCCCATGAGGGGAAGGAGGGCCCACTGCCCTGTGGGGTAATGAGCAGCTCCACTCTGCCTGGGAGGAGGGTCAGTGAGAGAGCCGCTGGCACATCAGACAAGGCAGGGCCTGTGTCCCGGAAGGCAGCTCTCTACAGCCAGCAGCACCCATAGAATGGGACCACACCAGATGGCCCCCAAGACCAATTCTCATCTCACGCTATGTGGCCCCCCACCAAACGGCTGTAGCCTGCACTTGTCTCTCCGATCACCCTTCCCTGCACTGTGCTGAGTAAACAAACACAGCACTCAAGCAGCCCTCTGCTGGCAAACACGTCTGACTTAGCAACCGCTCCTAGAATAAACACACGCTTACACACACACTCAGACACACTTGCTCGTGCTCCTTCCTGGAACTGGGGACTGCTGCCTGTCCCACATGCAGCTCCCAGTGGGCCCCAGCCTCAAACAGGCTACATCAGAGTAGTGCCTGAGACTGTCACCTTTTGCCAGGGTGTGGGAATGCGCTGGGGCCTCAGGTACACAGAGACCTGGACCCAGGCTTGGGGCTTCCTTGGGCAGCCCACCAGTCCCAGGGGGGGTGAGGGGTGCTCTGTTAAGAGCCACTCATGCTGAGGGGACCACTGGATTGAGACTCTAGACACTTGGAACATTACAGAAGTAAAAAAACCTTCAACATGATCCAGTCACCAGCTCAACCAGCAAAACCTCAGGCAAGAAGGGGGTGACCCGAACCCCAAGGATAGGCCTCACAGAGCCTCACAGATCAGAACTCGGGCCCCAAACCCTTTCCACTTCCCCACAGAGGCCCCCCTCCCTGCATCGTCTGGATTCTTTTCACAGTTGTGTCCCTTCGGGGCCGGGCTAGTTTAAGGGGGAAAACACCACCCAGATGGCAGATTCAGAGATGACAATTGGGCAGTAAAGCCTCCCGCTTAGTCCTGGAAGGACCTTCTCAGCAAGGCCCTGCTGGCCTTCACCCTTCCCTGGGAGCTTCCCAGGAGGTATCCTTGCCCTCTCCTTGGGAAGGGTGGTGTCTGGAGACTGCCAGCCCGACAGTAAGTGCCAGGTATCCCCATCAAGAAGTCAGATGAAAATGTCAGTTACCTGGAGGCCTGTATTAAATCTAGGGGAAAGATACAGGAGAAATCACTTAGGCCAAAGACACTGGAAGTTACCCCCCGGAATCTGTGTTTAATACATAAGAAAATGCAGGAGCACTGAGGCAGGGGTGGTGGTAGTGTTCATTCCTGCCTTGAGAGACAGCTACAGACCAAGACAGGCCTGGCGTCCGGCAGGGTGGCACAGCAGAGGCACCGAAGCTTGAGCTTCGGGCAGATCTGGTTTCAGATCTCAGTTTTTCTCTTATTAGCTGTGGAGGACTGGGCAATTTACCTCATTTCTTCTGTCTGTAAAATGGGGGAAATTCCCCTCTTTCATGATTGCTGTAAAGATTAATAAGATGCCATATATAAAGACTCCAGCACTAGCACTGTTGCCTTCAACGGTGACTGACAGAGATGGCATGATTTAAAATCCCACCCTTTGTTAAAGCTGGAAAAAACATATGTACTGAGTTGAAACAGAATATGTGAGAAAGTGCATTATAATAAAAACGACCTACAAAATTGAGGCATTATCATTTAAAAGTTTCACTGTTCAGATTAATCTGTACTTTGTATATTTCTAAAGCCCAAGCCTTGTTCAATGACTGCATATTGTTACTATAATAATTGTAGTCAGGTACAATAATTATTCAATAAAATAACAATAAAAGCTAAATGCAAAATATTCATCCTGTCAGGCAAGAGCGTATTTCTTTTACTTGCCCTATAACTTTGTCACAGTGAGAAACTATCGGTGGCCAAGAAGAAAGCACATAAAGGATTCGCAGTTGCAAAAATATGGAGCTGGGGACTGGGCACAGTGGTTCATGTCTGTAATCCCAGCACTTTGGGAGGCCAAGGGTGGGCAGATTGCTTGAGCACAGGAGTTTGAGACCAGCCTGGGCAACATAGTGAGATCCTACCTCTAAAAAAAAAAAGGAGCGAACTTAAATGCCCATCAACCAACAAGTGAATAAAGAAAATGTGGTAGGCCAGGCACAGTGGTTCACACCTGTAATCTCAGCTCTTTGGGAGGCTGAGGTGGGTGGATCACCTGAGGTCGGGAGTTCAAGACCAGCCTGTCCAACATGGCGAAACCCCATCTCTACTAAAAATACAAAATTAGCTGGTCATGGTGGCACATGCCTGTAATCCCAGCTACTTGGGAGGCTAAGGCAAGAGAATCTCTTGAACCCGGGAGGCGGAGATTGCAGTGAGCCGAGGTCGCACCATCGCACTCCAGCCTGGGCAACAAGAGCAAAACTCCATCTCGAAAAAAAACAAAAATAAAAAAGAAAATGTAGTATATATACACCATGGACTACTACTCAGCCATAGAACGGAAAAAAATAAGGGCCTTTGCATCAACTTGGATGGAGCTGGAGATCATCATTCTAAGAGAAGTAACTCAGGGATGGGAAACAAAGCCATATGTTCTCACTCATAAGTGAGAGCTAAGCTATGGGGATGCAAAGGCATAGGAATGGTAGAAGGGACTTTGGGGACTCACAGGGAAGGGTGGGAAGGGGGTGAGGGATGAAAGAGTACACACTGGTGTACACTGCTCGGGTGGTGGGTGCAACAAACTCTCAGAAATCACCACCAAAGAACTCATCCATGTAACCAAAAACTACCTGTACCCCCAAAACTATTAAAATATATATTTTTAAAAAGAAAACAAAATATTGGGGAATAAAACAAAGTCATCTTTGTATACAAAGATGACGAAGAAGAAAGCCAATAAAACCGGCTGGTGGCTGCAAAGGCACGCAGGTGTGCACTCTCAGCTTGCAGATGTTGGGGTGAGGACCCTGAGGAGGCAGTCTCGCCTGGACTCCCGGAGACCCGCATAGCCCTCCCTGGGAGACACTATGGGCGTTTTCTACGTGTCCCCTCACCTCTCTGTCTTCTCTGGCTGGCTGGCCCCGAGCTGCCATCCGTGTGAGCAGACACGGCACTCAGGGCCAGGAGACTCAGAGCAAGGCCAGGAGGGCACAGGGGAAGGGGACTGGCAGGCTGAGAGTCCTGGGGCTACACGGGAAGCGGTCAGCTCAGAGCCAAGGCTGTGGACCAGGGCCGCTCCTCAGAACTAAAGGCTCGCAACCGACTACTGGCTAGACAAGGCCGGGAAATCAAGCATTACAGAATGCTGCTGACTGTGAGTCCGCATGGGCAAGAAGCTGAAATCACGGCCAGGAGACTAGGACATCAGGCAGCAAATCTAGGAAGGGTCTGGGCAGCAACTATGGGACCCTAGAGGCAAGAAAAGACTTTGATATGGGACCAAAGACTGGCTGAAGAGGGAATGCCTAAATTTTGTTTGCCAAGTGCAGGCCTCAAGGCCTGAGTTGATAGGTACAGGGAAGCACTAAATGACTGGGGGTGTGACAGACTGTGTGCAAGGCAGTTCCTTAGAGCAGAGGCAGAACTCGCCATCCTGAAACTCTACCCATGTGACTGCCTGCAAATAGCAGCATGCGCTCATGGGGAAGAACATGGTTCGTGACTCTTCTGTGCCACTTACTAGCTTGGTGGAGTTACCTAGCCTCTGTCAGTCTCAGTTTTCTCATGTTTAAAACAGGGATAATGACACCTCCCTCATCTGGTAGTGGTGATTGTGTGAACTCAGTGATGTAAGGGATGTTAAAACGCTTTAGCACTTGGCCTGGCGCTATTGAAAGTGCTCCATAAAAGCTAGGCATGATTACTAATTAAACATTTCTTGAGACTACCCTGGCCAACATGGAAACCCCATCTCTCCTACAAAATATAAAAATTAGCCACGCATGGTGGTGGACGCCTGTAGTCCCAGCTACTCAGGAGGCTGAGACAGGAGAATCACTTGAACCCAAGAGGTGAAGGTTGCAGTGAGCCAAGATCGTGCCACTGCGCTCCAGCCTGGGGGAACAGAACGAAACTCCATTTCAAAAACAGCCACAAAAACAACAACAACAAAAAGTTTCTTAAATGTAGGCCAGGTGCAGTGGCTCATGCCTATAATCTCAACACTTTGGGAGGCCAAGGTGGGTGGATCAAGTGAGGTCAGGAGTTCAAGACCAGCCTGGCCAACATGGTGAAACCCTGTCTCTACTAAAAATACAAAAATTAGCCAGGTGCACTGGTATGCACCTGTAATTCCAGCTACTCAGGAGGCTGAGGCAGGAGAATCGCTTGAATCCAGGAGGCAGGGTTGCAGTGAGCTGAGATTGCGCCATTGCACTCCAGCCTGGGCAACAGAGCAAGACTTTGTCTCAAAAAAAAAAAAAAAGTTTATTGAGTGCCTATTATATGCCAGGACTTATACTTTGTATACGACATACAAAGATGAAAAGGTGTAGACACTGCTTTCAACAGGTCTAGGCTTCGGGGGGTGGGCAGAGGCTCCTACTTCAAATAAGCAACCACAGCCCGGTATGCTCATTAGCAGTGGAGGCAGGTACAGAATGCAGAAGGGGGAGGTGGGGGCAACAGCATTCGAATTTGCCGTGAGAAATCAGGGAAGGCCTCCAGGAGGAGAAATCAGGGAAGGCCTCTAGGAGGAGACAGGGAATGAGTTGAGCCTGGACAGCTGAATAGGAGGTTTTCTGGTGGACAAGTGGAGAAAGAGCAGTGTAGGTAGAAGAAGGAGCAAGTGCAAAGACACAAGAAAAAAACTGTGTCACAAGAAAGCCTGCTGTGTTCTGGGAGTTCGGACAATGAACTGCAGCGCTGCTGTGGCTTAAAGAGGAGAGCTTGGTGGGGGAAATGAGGCTGGGCTGACAGATGGAACCAGAGCATAAAGGATTTTTTTATGCTATGTTAAAGAATTTAGATTTTACCCTGAGTGACGAGAAGCCACTAAAGCATTTTAAGTAAGGGAGTGATGGACAAGATTTATTTAATAAAGAGACCACTCTTGCTGCTATGGGTAGTATGGATCGGCTATGGTCAGGACTGGCTGAAGGGAAACCAGCTGGGAGACTAGCAAGAAGTGAGAGCCTGATCTAAGGAAGCCAAAATGGAGCTAGAGGCCAGGCGTGGTGGCTCACGCCTGTAATCCCAGCACTTTGGGAGGCCAAGGCGGGCGATCACAAGGTCAGGAGTTCGAGACCACCCTGGCCAACATGGTGAAACCCCGTCTCTGCTAAAAATACAAAAATTAGCCAGGCGAGGTGGCGGCGCCTGTAATCCCAGCTACTCGGGAGGCTGAGGCAGGAGAATCGCTTGAACTTGGGAGTCGGAGGTTGCAGTGAGCCAAGATCTCGCCATTGCACTCCAGCCTGGTGACAGAGCAAGACTCTGTCTCAAAAAAAAAAAAAAAAAAAAAAAAAAGGTGGGGGAGGGGGGCTAGAGTAGGGCAGATGGATGCTTAAGCAGGAAACCTGGCAAGACAGACTGGGTGTTAAGAAATGAGGCAGAGGGCCTGGGAAATGTTGACAACCTTCTCCAGGGTGGGGTCTTCAGAAATGTGGAACAGACTCAGAGGGAAGCGAGAGTCCTGCTTTGGTCTCAGAGAACTGAAGGTGGAGCTCAGAACAAAGTCCTTGGCTGGACATGCAGATCTGGGGTCATGGGCATGAGGGTGTAACGTAGCTGGAAGTGGGGGAGATAGCTGTGCAGAGGGAGGAGGGAAGACAGCACTGGATAGCCACAGATAGCCATGGGAAATCCCAACCAATGTACACGCTTCTACTGGAGAAAAGAGGACCCATGAAGCAGACTGAAAAGAATCTTGCAAAGTTGTAGGAAGAGATCCAGGAAAGAGCAGTGTCACGCAGCACGAAGGGGCAAAGCATGTCAGGATTGTGGGGAAGGTCAATGATGTCAAACACTGCTGACAAGTTCAGTAAGGAAAAGACTGAGATGTGACTACAGGTGGTCCCTGATGACTTCAGAGAGGGCATTTTTTTTTTTTTTTGAGACAGAGTCCCACTCTGTCACCCAGGCTGGAGTGCAATGGCACAATCTCAGCTCACTGCAACCTCTGCCTCCCGGGTTCAAGTGATTCTTCCACCTCAGCCTCCCGAGTAGCTGGGATTACAGGCACCTGCCATCATGCCCAGCTAATTTTTGTATTTTCGTAGAGACGGGTTTTCACCATGTTGGCCAGGCTGGTCTTGAATTCCTGACCTCAGGTGATCCACCCAACTTGGCCTCCCAAAGTGCTGGATGAGAGGCATGAGCCACCATGCCTGACCCACAGAGGGCATTTCTGTGATGACAGTGCATGCCAGACTACAATGCATTGTGGAGTCAATGTGACATGAAGGGATAAAAAACAGGGGACGCTTATGAGAGGCTTGACTAAAAGAGAAGACATGAGGGGTCATAGAGACTTCAGGTGGAAGGAAGGTTTCATTTTGTTTTTTAGTACGGGGAAGACTTGAATGAGTATATATGCTAAGGAGAGGTGGAGCTTAAAGATTCAGAAAAAACTCAGGATAAAAGAGAGGATCTTAGAGCAAGGTCCCGGAGGACACAGGAAGAAATGGGATCCTGATGACATGCCCCTCTTCCTGAAACATTCTTAGCTCACATCAGCAGAAACAGACCCTGAGACTCTGAGGTTTTCACGAAGGAGGATTACTGGTGAGAGATGTGAGGAACCAGCCCTGAGAGGGAGCCCGCATGGAAAAGGAGGGTGGCTGAGGCATGGAGGTTTGTAAAGCATCACAGGCAATGGAGGAAATTCTTTCCTCATGGACTCCTTTTTCCTTTCAAAATGAGAAATTGCTGAAAAAGAGTGCTTGAGATCTCCAGAAGAGTGGAAAAGGCCTGGAGTGACCTTGGATGACAGTAGGAATCACAAGCTGGGATTAGTGTGTACCCTGGAGGGTGCAACAAAGATCAGATGCCATAAATCTGTGGTGTCACCATCTTCTAGGCTGAGTGATTTTTCCCTAGTCGGGCTCTGCATCCCAGAAATACAAGCAGAAGAGGAGGCTGAGGGTGAGGCTAACCTAAGGCATATTTCTGGGCTTCTGGCCTACTCCCTGCTCCTGCTGGGCGCCTGTCTCCAGCTGGGACGAGGGGAAGAGCCTGCAGGTCATGCCTCTACTTGAAGCTTCCTTCTCTCTCTCAGGATTGCTATTTATTATGTCTTGGCCAGTGTACCGATCCAGAAGTTGAAAAAAAGCAGAGTACACATCAAACCATTCCCAGAATCAAACTCTAGGATGATTTAGAGATCAGTGAGTCAGATACATGTGGATTAAATTTTCCTCTAACTACATACTTGGTTAGAAAATCCTAGCCTGGGACTTGGAAGTGATGGGTCCTGTTTGGGACACCCAAGTTTCTATAAAGGGGTACAACGTGTGTTCAGTTCCAGTCCCTGGATCATCAGGCAAGGTCTGAAAACCTCTGTTTGAGATGGCATAAATTCCCAGGACTGCAGACCACTGGACCAAACTTCTAGGAGGCAAGACTTGTGGACCCTGGTGAGAACCCAAGCCAAACCTTTCATGGGGCCAGCCTGGGGAGAAACTGGCCCTGCTTGGCTGGCTTCTGCTACCGTCACTCATCCTTTCTAAGTGAGGGCAGCCTTGAGGCCACAAAACAAAGGCCAAAATGGCCTCAAGGACAGTAAGCTCAAGGTAAGTTTGGATAACTTCTTTAGATCAAAAAAGAGGAACCTCAGGTTAGAAGGCAGGTACTTTTCTGGAATAAATGAGCTTGAAAATATGAAAGTATGGAGAAGAAAAGAGCAACATTTTGTCAGGGACAGAAAAAAAAAAAAAGAGTCAAAAGACCCCAGTCTTCACTCTGGTTCTGTGATTTTAAGGAAGTCACTATCCCCTTGAGGTTTTGGCACCCTCTGCTGAAAATGTAAAGGTTTGGATTCGATGATGACTCATCTTTTATTTCTGATCTTGCTTATCTAGTTTTATGTCCTTTATGCTCAATTTAAGCTCTTCCATGCTCTGCCTCTACCATATCCATTTTTCTTCTTCCCAAGGGACATGAAAGTATTTGGTGAGCTAAAAGATGTTGGCCTTCTCTTCCTGTTTCTTGCTCAAACCCCAGTTCGTTCTCCAAGCTGTCACTAAACCATGCATCGATTCATTCATTCATTCATTGATACCAGTTTCCCTCCACCACTCTAGCTGGAGCTGAGCAATTAGACACATGGTAACCTTGTGCGCAAGAAGTTAAGAAGTCTACCAGGGACTCCAGAGGCCAAAAAAATGGGCAAAAATTAGGCAAGGGGCAGGCCCACTCGGACCCCATGCTTCTTCCTCATCAGTTAGCAAAGGGAGAGGTCTCTTTTTCCAGCCCTCTCTCCCTCTGCTCATACCTTGGTGAAAGGAAATAATGACTCACCACGTGACCCCATGCTGAGGACGGAGAGGGGAGAGATACGCAAGGATGATGAGGCTTTGTGTCAGGTGGCAGTAGCTGGCAGCTCTCCACGCCTTGATCCCAAGGCCACATTCTCTCAAAGGAATGATGGTGGGAGGGGAGCCAGGAAGAGATCCTTAGGATGGACCGGGCTCCACAACAGCTGCCCTGCAGATGGGGAAGAGCATTTGAATCTTGAGTTTATATTTCTAGAAAAACTCCCCCTCCCACTCTCCCTTGCTGTATTATGGGGTTTTTTGTGAGGTTTAGAAAAATAAACAGAATCTAACCATAACTGTCTGAAAGTGCTAAATTACCAAGAAAGACATAACAGATTAGCAGTGCAAACTGAGCCTGGGTGGGAGACAGCCAGTACACGAGGGATCCAAGAACGACCCGTAGGGTGGTGGCTTCTCTGCTCTTCCTCCTCCCGCAGGATGAGTTGTCTTTGCACACTGCAGCCTCTCTGGTGGATTTGAAGGCTGAGCTGCATTGTCCAGAGAGCCTGAGGTTTAGAAATGGGGTACCATGTCCACTTTCAAACCAGCCACACTCCCCGACTTGAAAAGATCTGGCTCATGCCATCAAGTCCATCTCTGGCTCTCAGGTAGGACTGCTCCTGTTACCCTGGTTGGAGGTGAAACTCTTTTCTGTTTCTAGAGACAACCTTCTCAGATGAACCTGGAGGGCATTACGTTAAGTGAAATAAGCCAGGCACAGAAAGATAAAGACTGCATGATCTCACTTATATGTGGAGTGTAAGAAAGTCCAACTCATAGAAACAGAATAAAATGGTGGATCCCAGAGGCTGTTGGGTTGGAGGATTGAGGAGATATTGATCAAAGAACACAAAACTTCAGTTAGACAGGAGAAATATGTTCAGGAGACCTATTGTACATCAGGGCAACTACAGTTCAAAACAATATATCTTATATTTTAAAATTGCTCAGAGAGCAGATTTTACATGTTCTTACCACCATTAAATAAGGATGTGAAATAATACACATGTTCGATAGTTTAAATTAGCCATGCTGGCCTGTATACATATATAAAAACATGATGTTATATGCCATAAATAGGCACAAGTTGTACTTGTCAATTTTTTAAAAAATAAGCTTTTAAAAAAGAAACAACCTTCTTTATCTTTTCCCCAGGAATCTGGGAAGGTGTTTAGGCGAGTAATGATTCAAAACTCCCAGAATGTGGGAATCGGAAGGATCTTAGAATAAGGCCCCCATCCTTCACTTTACAAATAAATGAACTGAGGCTCACAGGGAGGAAGCAACTTGCCCAAGATCCCCCAGCTGGTGAGTGGCAGAGCTGGGACTAAAATCCCTGCAGATGCACATTCTGTAGCAGCTACTTCCAGGCCTTCCATCCAATTGCCCAATTCCCCTTTCCTCGTTATTTTTCACTGGGTTGTGTCCAGTGAATTTATATGCTTTTGGCCAATCTGCAACTATAGCTTCTATGATTTTGAAGTTCTCATATCTTAATCTTAAGGTGTCCTCAGAGATTAAGACCATCCTGGCTAACACAGTGAAATACCGTCTCTACTAAAAATACAAAAAATTAGCCGGGTGTGGTGGCGGGTGCCTGTAGTCCCAGATACTCGGGAGGCTGAGGCAGGAGAATGGTGTGAACCCGGGAGGCGGAGCTTGCAGTGAGCTGAGATAGCGCCACTGCACTCTGGCCTGGGCGAAAGAGCGAGACTCCATCTCAAAAAAAAAAAAAAAAAAAAAAGAAAGGTCTCCTCGGTTAAAGTCAGTAGCTTACCTTTCTTGAGCCCCTGCTATTTGTCAGCCACCAGGAACTCAAAGGTGAAAAAGGCACAGTGCCTGTCTTTAAACACTGACGGCCAGGAGCAGTGGCTCAGACTTGTAATCCCAGCACTTTGGGAGGCCAAGGTGGGCAGATCACCTGAGGTCAGGATTTCAAGACCAGCCTGGTTAACATGGTGAAACCCCGTCTCTACTAATAGTACAAAAATTAGCTGGGCATGGTGGTACATACCAGTAATCCCAGCTACTCGGGAGGCTGAGGCAGGAGAATCACTTGAACTTGGGAGGCAGTGGTTGCAGTGAGCCGAGATTGCACCATTGCGCTCCAGCCTGGGCAACAGAGCAAGACTCCATCTCAAAAAAAAAAAAAAAAAAAAAAGATTGACATGAAGCCAGAGGGGAACTCTGGGGTTCTTTCTGACTAACAACCTGAACTCCTCCTGCTAACTCTACCTATTGCCCCACTACATCTTCAGGATGTGTGCAGGATGGGTTAGGAAGTAGAATTTACCAGGTTAAGCTACAGTCTGTGAGGCACTGTTCTGGATTCTGGAAGAGAGACCTCCCTACTCTCCAGGAGACATGTGAAAGACCAGCTTCTAGTTTACTAACAGATGCAGGGACAGATAACCGGGATTTGAATTATAGCTCCACAACTTACTAGCAATGAGACCACAGGCAAATTATCTAATCTTCCTGGGCCTCAGCCTCTTCTGAAATGAGGATAGTAAAGCCCACCTTATAAGACTGTTATGAAAATCAAACAAAATATGTGAACTCCCTAGTTCCATGCCTAGTGCACAGGAGACCTCAAAAATGCTACTTTCTTTCCTTTCTCTTGAATTCTGGTCTTATGTGACTGTGTGTTACCCAGAGCATGATGATTACTGAAGATTTAAATGTGTATTAGTCTGTTCTCACACTGCTAATAAAGACACACCCGAGACTGGGTAATTTATAAAAGAAAGTAGTTTAATTGACTCACAGTTCCACATGGCTGGGGAGGTCTCGCAATCATGGAGGAAAGCAAATGACGAGCAAAGTCACGTCTTACATGGTGGCAGGCAAGAGAGCTTGTGTAGGAGAACTCCGCTTTATAAAACCATCAGATCTTATGAGATTTATTCACTATCATGAGAACAGCACAGGAAAGATCTGTCCCCATGATTCAATTACCACCCACCAGGATCCTCTCATGATGCGTGGGAATTATAGGAGCTATAATTCAAGATGAGATTTGGGTGGAGACACAGTCAAACCATATCACAATGCTTTGTGGAGAGACTGTTTCACTGCTATTCTCTTCCAAGCACAGCAAACGGGGCTGGCTGGCCACCCTCTCCCTTGTAAGTGTGACTTCCCACTTCAAGTCTGCCTGGGGTAGACCCTGATCTTGGCTCAGCATGACACCCCTTCCTTCAGACTAAACTCTCTCCCTTGGCATCCACCACTGGAAAAGGATGAGCTGCCCTAATCTGAGCCACACTCTGTCTCTTTTGAAGAAAGAAAAGTGAGGGGAAGCCATGGGGGAGGTGTGTTCCTCCTTGATGCATCATAAAAGACACACAGATTTAATGTCAGAAGACAGGCTGGAAACCCAGCCCTTCCTCCACATCTGTGTCATCCGAGCCTCGCTGACCCTCAGTTTCTTGATCTGTGAGAAGGGAACACAAAAGCTGCTTCAGTTAGTTACTGTGAAGATTAAATTTGAAAAGACATAGGAATAGTCATAACAAAGAGGAAAGTATTAACACTATGTTGATACCACTATACTATTATTGTCTCTTCTCCTGTTCCCCTGACACATCTCAAGTGATAGTAGGCCCAGGCCAAATCTGCAGAAATTCAGTTTTATTCTTGCTAAGCAGCAGTCCTATCTGATGCTCTCCACTTGGTAAGGGCAGGGCCCTCCTCTCTCCACCTGAGCTGTGGGAGGCAGGAAGCGAAAGGCCAGTCCCAGAACAGGAACCATGGAGCTGTCTCCTTCTCCATCTGTCTCTGGGGGAGTGCTCTTGACAAGGAGCGACCGTTCCAAAGGCCAATGTCCAAGGTGAAATCCATCATGGGGCCCGGGACTGGGATAAGATAGAAGAAAGTAAATCAAGCCTCTCTGAGATAAGAAGGCACAGTCTGGAGCATTTAAAAAATGCAACTCTACCAGCTGCCCACTTTTGCGAAGTTTTAAGGCAGAGGGCTATGCTAGGTAAGAAGGAACCCAGACCCCATCCCCCTATTTAAAAAGTGGGAGGAGCCCCGATATGGGGCTTCTCTCTTCTCTCTCCCTCTTACCGCAAGTCTCAGCCAGAGAGTAGCAAAAGGCATTTTTAATGAATCTCTCTCAGCAAAGAAACAGGGAAACATGGAGGCCGTCCATTTGGTATCACAGATTAAGGACAGGGGTTCTAGGGTCAGGCATTCTGGGTTCTAATCCTGACTTTTACACTATACGTGTAGCCCTAAACAATCTACTTAATCTCTATGAACCACAGTTTCCAACAGGGATAATATGCTACCTTATAGAACTGTTTTCAGGACTAAATACAGGATAATTTTTATAGAGCATTTACTACAGTGGCACACAGTAAGTGTGTAATCAATAGTGTTATGGCTATTTGTAAGATCTGTAAGAGAGCGGGGAAGCCAATACTTCTCTAACTTCCTTTTTATCCCATTTGTATAGTCATCTCTTTAAAATTATCTGAATGGTATCCCCCAAAACAAATCTGGTAGCATCAATCTTGTGTTGAACGCTATTGAACAGTGGACATGTTTCTTGCCATTATGTCCCATTTGTAACCTATGACCATACCTGTCCCACTCACCATGTCTCCAAAAATTTGTATGTTTAAGTGCATGTCTGTCTGGCTGAGCCTGGAACATCTACAAAGAGACGTTTTGACCACACTCGGGTCATGAAGGGAAGAAAATCGTTAACAGACACCTGGAGTCTGAAGATCGAGGCGTGGGGAGGCAAGGGAATAATGTCTTAGGCAGGAGGTCCCTCGGTCAGAGGGGAGGACTCTGCATCTGAAAGAAGACCTTCATATCCCTCAAAGTCCCCCTAACCTCATCTTTATCTTTCTTGCTCTTCATTATCAATAAGCCACACATGTTTTCCATGTGCCTGGGCTTGGCGCGTGATGGGAGATGTTTATATCTTGGTCCCCAATCTAAAGCTATCAACAGGATGGGCGCAGTGGCTCACGCCTGTAATCCCAGCACTTTGGGAGGCCGAGGCAGGTGGATCATCTGAGGTCAGGAGTTTGAGACCAGCCTGGCCAACATGGCAAAACCCTGTCTCTACTAAAAATACAAAAATTAGCCTGGCATGGTGGTGTGCACCTGTAATCCCAACTACTCGAGAGGCTGGGGCAGGAGAATCCCCTGAACCCAGGAGGCGGAGGTTGCAGTGAGCAGAGATTGCACCATTGGACTCCAGCCTGGGTGACAGAGCAAGACTCCATCTTAAAAACAAAACAAAACAAAAAATAAATAAAAATAAAGCTAGCAACAGTCTAATCAGAGAGGGAACTGAGAAACCTGGGATGTCTCAGGGAGTCTGGGAACCTGGCCTTCTTAGCATGGAACCCATGGTAGAGGGGAGATGGGTTCATGGCAGGGAAAAGGAAGCAAATACTCAAGGGCCCTGGAAGCGAGGCACAAGGCTGTGGCTGCAGCGGCACAGTCAGTGGAGGAGGCTTTACGGCTTCCTGAGCAAGGAATTGCATGATGAACATGTGAACATGGTGTGTGGGGTGGGCGGGCCAGACCAGAAGCCCTTGCGAGAGAATGAAGGAGCACGAGACCCAGCTTTGACCTTGGCTCAGCCTCGCACCAGCTGTGTGAGTGACACTGAGCGAGTCGCTTAACCTCTCTCCTGGTTTCTCACTTGGAATAATAAAGCCTGACTTCCAGGTTTGTCATGAAGCTGCGAGGTGACATATGGAAGGTTGCTTTGTGCAAATGTATGGGTTCTAGTGACTGGAGTGGTGTGCTGGGGAGATGAGCACTGCAGGAAGGGAGGCCACCTGGGGACAAGTGGGGCTGTATGGCCAGGCAGGCCTGTGGGGACAAGGGCAGCATGGAGTGGGGGAAGCACTTGAACCTTCTTCCACTGTGTGGCTCTCCTCCTGCTGCCCACGGGTTCTAGGGGCTGCAGAGAAAGAGTCCCATAGACTTAAACCCTCTCTTGGCTTAAAACCCACAGTAAGAGGCAGACAGCTGAGAAGATCAGGGAGTGACAGAACAGGAGTGGATACACAAATAGACAAGATTAACTATTCCCACTGTATACACAAGAGGCTTTGCTAACACTCGGCCAATTAGAAAACTAATCTAAACAGCCACTGGCTTCCATTCTCCCAGGAGCTCTCCAACAGCTGTTCGCTCGCACTTGCCGCTGCTCCCAGCAAGTGCCCTGAGGCTTCTCCTTGGGTCTGGCCCTCACTTGAGCCTCAAGGGCTCAAGAGCAAAGGATTGTGTCACTTTCCTTTCCTTTCCCTGAACTCCCCCTCGGGTCCTGCTGCTGTTATTACAGGGGGCTCCCTCCATGTCACTGCCTCTGGGAAGCCTTCCCCCGTACCCCTGAAGAGAGGGACCATTACAGCACTTTCCAGGTTAGACTGCCATTCATCTGGGAGGCATGTACATGAAGAGGGTAAGAGCAAAGCCTTTGAAGTCTGACAAATTGGAGTTAAAAACTCCTAGATCCCTCACTGTTGTGCTCTCTCTGATACCCTGTTCCCTCGCCTAAAAAGAGGATAATAATGACACCTACTTAGGAATTAAAAGCAGGCTAGGCGCGGTGGCTCACACCTGTCATCCCAGCACTTTGGGAAGCTGAGGTGGGTGGATCGCTTGAGGTCAGGCATTCAAGACCAGCCTGGCCACTATGGTGAAACCCTGTCTGTACTAAACATACAAAAACTTAGCCGGGCGTGATGGTGGGCGCCTGTAATCCCAGCCACTCAGGAAGCTGAGGCAGGAGAATCACTTGAACCACTGCATACCAGCCTGGGCAACAGAGCGAGATTCCATCTCAAAAAAAAAGCAAATATGTATATACAGGTGTATATGTGTGTGTGTGGGTGTGTGTGTGTGTGTGTGTGTGTGATACCCCTCTATTTAGATAAGTAAATATATATATATATGTATGTATGTATCTATGACAAGCTAGTATAGCCCCTGCATACTGTAAGTATTCAATGCATTGCTTTTGCCATTATTATTACTATTGTACTGCTACTACTATTATAATTGTCATTATTGCTGTCTCTGAGTTACCCAAAGGCCAAAAACAACTTTGACTTGGGGGCAAGTAGCCTCTAACATGGTCCCTGATGGTCTCTGTCTCCCAGCCTCCACACCTTTGTGTAAAGCCCTCCCCTGGAGTGTGGGTGGAACCTGGGACTTGCTTCTAATCCACAGAATATGGCAAAGGCAATGGGATGTCACTTTCTTCCTCAGGTTATGAGAGATTGTGACTTCCGTCCTGCTGGCTGACCCTCTCTCCAGCCTTCTCAGCTTGCATATCTCCAGGAAGCAAGCTGCCATGCTGGCAAGACCTACGTGGCAAGGATTTGAGAGCATCCTCTGGCCAGCAGCAAGCTAGGAACCGAGACCCTCAGTCCAACAACCCTCAAGGGACTGAATTCTGCCAACACACACATGAACTTGGATGTGGATCCTTCCCCAGGTGAGTCTTCAGACGAAATGCCAACCCTGGCCAAAACTCTGGTTATAGCCTTGTGAGAGATTCTAAAGCAAAGGACCTGGCTAAGTTGTGCCCTGACTCTCGGCCCACAGAAACTGTGAGATAATAAAAGTGTGTTGTTTTAAACCATGATGTAGTATGGATTTGTGACACAGAAATAGATAGCTAGTACAGCCTCTCTGTCTTCCTAGCCCAGCACTTGGCATATGGAGTGGAAGCCAAGTGTCAGTTGAGTGTATGAATGAATGAATGATGATGGTAACAGGTAAACTCATCAGGACCTAAGAAAGGCCTGGATGGGCTAGATCCAAAGAGAGAGCTCTTTCCCCGCACCCACTGCCTGTATCTTATGTCTTCTCTCCCTCACGACCCTAGGTCCCTCCTCCCTTCCCCCGTCCTCAGGACCCTGCTCTCCTCCTGGTTCCTGCATTTAGTCATTCTCTCTGAATTTTTATTTTCCTCCTTAAAAAATAAAAAATCCAGCTCTCTCTAAAACATCTGACCCTGGTGAATTGGAATAATTTTTGATGGAAAGCGGTCTTGTCCAGAAAGGCTCTTACCCACCCTGCTCAGGAATGTGGTTGCTGCAGATATTAAAACAGACCTGCAGGCGTCTGCAGTGAGTGGGGAGCTCGTGCCAGCAATGACCTCAGCCTGCACAGCAGGGCTCTTACCTAGGACAAGCTGCTGCACTGAGCTGGATCACAACAGACCTTCTCCAAACTCTTCCCCTCCCAGGTATCCCAGGCTGCATCCTCTAGTTTAATGCCTGAGACACATCTTTCCACCCAAGCCTGGTCCGAGAGAGGATGCTGTGGGTCCCACTGTCCCTTCACATTCAAGTGGCTTTGGCTGAAGAATGCGGGCCTCACGCTGGCAGCCCCCTTTTGGCGCATGGAGTCCTCTTCTCCTGACTCCATGCCTCCCACTCCTGACAGCTCCAAGGGATCCTGTTCAGGTTGAGAAGTATCAGGCTTCATTTCTTCTGCAAGAGGCAACCTCCCAGGGAAGGCCAGGATTCTCAGGGCAGAAACCAGAGCCTGGGACCCCTCATGGTAAGGCTCCCCATTGTGTGGCTGAGCTTGCATTCAGGCTTAGATCTTGCCCTGCTTAATTCAGCTCCCTTTGTTGAATCTGAAGCTGGCTAAGATGAAGTAGAAACTCGTGTCAATTTTCAGATTTCCCTCTTCCACTGGGAAACTCAGAGAACTAGGAGTATCCCAGCTATACTCTATTCCAGCCTCCGAACCCAGAAACCTATCCTGGGATAATCCCAGTAATTACCACAACAGCTAACGTCTGCCTAACACATTCTTGTGCGCAAAGTACTTTTACACATGCTGTTTCTCATAAGAATCCTACAGTATTTTTAGCCCCATTTAACAGAGGAATAAATTGTGGCTCAGAGATAGTAAGTAGAACTTTCCCAGTTATGTAGTGAGCAAGTGATAGAAGGGGAACCTAAACCAAGGTCTATCGACTCATACGTAGTCCAGTCTTCTTTCCACTACTACTCATGCTCCCAAATCTGTAAGGCTCATTTTCCTCTAACTTTGCATTTCATTTGTAAGTTGATCACTTTGTACTTACATATACCTATTACATTGTCCAATTCCCGCTCCTTCCTCCTTAGTTTTGCCCCATGCCAGCCTCTGGAGGGCTGGGTCAAGTAGCTTTATGCAGATCAGCAATGAATTGACCACTGGCCTTCAAGACTGGAGATCCAGGTTTTAAGTTGTGGCTCTGCCACTAATGAGGGGTGTGACTTTGAGTCAGTTACCTCACTTTTCTACCTTACTTTTGCAATGTGAAGGTGATAAATTGCGTGATCACTGGAGTCCCTTCCAGCTCTAGAACTATGATTCTTTGATGTAATTCCTGGTTGGGCTCCCTCTTGGGGAGGAACGATTTTTCAAGACAATGGCAAATTCACTCTTGCACTATGAATGCCATGCGGAGCTTGGGCTGAGAAGGGCGAGCGTTTAGCTAACTGCTCCAGTGATGATAGGAAGACCCTGTCCCCCACCTCTGCCTGAGCAGGTCCCTTCATTCCTGGCTTCATCTGTCCTTCCAAAACATGCTGTGACCTCTTTTGGGTAGGATTGTAAGCTCCCAAAGGCCTCTGTCCTTGATCCTCTTTGACCAATGATTATTGCCCAACCTGGTACCAGACAGACTGGCACTTCCCTGATCTCCTCAGGATGTCTGTGAGCCCAGGATGAAGGTTGTTCACAATCCCCAGTGCTAGGGAGACCCAGGGGGCCCCGCAGCTGCTCCTGGCTGTCTGGCTGAACAATGCCGATTCTGTCAGGTCTCCCGGCTGAGCCTTCTTGCAGAGGGTATTCGGGTTGCAGTATTAACTGGAGGCATCTCAGCTGCTTCCTGTTCCTTGGGTCTCAGCACAGATTCCTGAGTGAAGACAGTCAGCCCGGCTTTGCATCTGACCCGAGCCCCCAGCAGTTGGGGTTGGGGGCAGGAAAGATGAAAGAGCTTCGCCATCATCTCAAAGCAAGGAGTCAAACCTCCTCAGCTGGAAGGGGCCCCAGGGACCAAGTGCCCATTAGACACTGCCCCCAGACCTGTCAACCAGACACAAGGACAGGAGTGTAGCTCAGTTCTCAATCTTTGGGAAGGTAACTCTGCAGCCTCCTAGGTCACTAACAAAAACTCTCTACTCTGTAGCCAAACCACTTGTACAAACTACCAGTATTACTTGTACCAGTGTGAACTCCCCACTTCAGCAAGACATCCTCCTGCCTGTCTCCCCCGCTCAGCTGTCCCCAACAATTATGAAGCATGGCAAGTGCTGTCACCACGTTCTTATGTCCTTCCCCATTTCCACAGCCACTCCAGTTTTTTTCTGGCATCACATCTCTGCTATAAGACTACTTATCATCTCCCTAAAACTGCTGTAACTGATACCATGAGACTCTAGCTTGGCTATGCATTCTCATTTGTTTTTCTTCTAGATTTCTTTTTTTTTCTTTTGAGACAGAGTCCCGCTTTGTCATCCAGGCTGGAGGCAATGATGTGATCTCTGCTCACTGGAAGGCAATGACGTGATCTCTGCTTATTGCAACCTCCACCTCCTGGGTTCAAGCTATTCTCATGCCTCAGCCTCCCAAATCGAGTAGCTGGGACTAGAGGTGTATGCCACCATGCCCGCTGACTTTTGTATTTTTAGCAGAGACAGGGTTTCGTTATGTTGGCCAGGCTGGTCTCAAACTCCTGACCTCAAGTGATCCACCCGCCTCGGCCTCCCAAAGTGCTAGAATTACAGGCATGAGCCATTACACCCGGCCTTTCCCCAGATTTCTAAACACTCCATGCTTACCTGACAATTTTTGCCAATGTAGTGACCTTGGTATATTCCTTCTCTCTTTTTTTTTTTTTTTTTTTGCTTATGTTACTGTCTCTCTAACCTACTCCATAAAGTGGGAGTTCCTCCGCTGTACGGACAAAGTCTCCTCCCTCCCTCTGAACTGTTGCTGATGCTTGCTTTCTGATTATTGACCATCAGGAAGTCCCACCTGAGAACTAACGCTCTGGCTACTGTTGAGTCCCATTTCCTGTTTGGTTGGAGCCTGGAAATGTGATAAGGCTTTGGCCAGCTGCCACCATATAGCTGGTCCCCAAGGCCAATTTGGGGATATAAAGGAGAAAATGACTCCTATTATTTAAATAGTGTTTCAGAAATGCCCCCGAGTAGAAACAATGGTCCTTGCTGCACCCGGATCCACTGTAACCCTCTTCTTTTGCACCCAGCATCCTGGTCTGCCAGACGGCAGTTCTAGTAAGACGTACTATGTAATGAGGAATGTAACTCAAGGCTGGTCACACCAGAGACTTGTGGAAGGGCAGCTGCCAGGCAGGGGACACAGAGACTCAGCAGAGGAAGACTCCAGCCAAGTGGGCCAGCTCTGTCCTCTGCTATCTCTACAAACGGGCTAGTTTCTTTAAGATTTTTTTCCTTGAGTCCTAATGAAAAACAAGTTGGAACCATGACTGGAGGCGGGGGTGGGGGCTGCAGGGCAGAGTTTATAGGCACTTGCAATTTCTTAACGGCTCCCTCCTCACACATTCCTCTGCATTTTTCCCTTTTATTAACGTGGCATCTTTCCCAGGATACTCTATGGGACCGTGTGTTTTCACTTATGCCCTGATTAGGGTCGATCGTGTCTGTCTCTATGAAGAGCCCTCAGGTCTCGCTCAAGGCCTCCCCTGCACCCCCTGCAAGGGTGCAGGCCATTCTTTTGCTCTGGGGCTCCTGGGCTCATCTCTTAACCTGTCCCCAAGGGCTCCACTGCGTTTTCTACCACACAAGGCACTCTTCTGCCTTAGGGTCGCACCTCATTTGGACCCCAAATAAGACACCTCAGTTGGCTTACTCAACTCTGAAGGGACTCCTGGCACTTGCCCCCAAATTAAATCTGCCCCAGAAGATGGAGAGGAAGATTTGTCACACTGAAGATTTTCTTTTTCTTTTTTTGAGGCGGAGTTTCGCTCTTGTTGCCCAGGCTGGAGTGCAATGGCACAATCTCAGCTCACTACAACCTCCACCTCCTGGGTTCAAGCGATTCTCCTGCCTCAGCCTCCCTAGTAGCTGGGATTACAGGCATGTGCCATCACGCCCGGCTATTTTGTATTTTTAGTAGAGACGGGGTTTCTCCATGTTGGTCAGGCTGGTCTTGAACTCCCTACCTTAGGTTATCCACCCGCCTTGGCCTCCCAAAGTGCTGGGATTACAGGCGTGAGCCACGGCGCCTGGTCCGAAGATTTTCAAAGGAATGTGCTGTGAGCCCTGAAGGCCATTGCCCAAGAGGAGGCTCTGAAAATGTTTTGAGCAATAGCAGCTCTGAGAGAACACAGCTTTCCAAGGGGCCCGCTTTCAAAGGCACGGCATGCTTTTCAGAGAGTCAAGCTTTGGCGTGTTTATTAAAAAAGATACCCATGTTGCTTTCAGGAACACTGGACTCTTAGCTCTTCTTTTCTCTTTAACTCCATTCCAAGAGGGGCTGGGACTGAGGTTTGGAGCTTACTTGCTCTCCTTCAGCCCCGTTTTAGAAATGTTTCCACCTATCCGTCTCCTGTTATCTGGGAGATTGCTCCGTTTCACTCAGACATGAAGCGGCAGGCTTGGTGGCAGCCCCATGATCTTTGAAAACATACCCTCTGGGAGTTGCAGTTTCTTCTTCTGTAAAATGGGGAAAGTAATACATATTCTGCAAGGCTGTGAGAATGAACTGGAGCGATGTCTGTAAGAGGACTGGCATGCTAAAGGCCTTCAGTAAATGGTAGGGATTTTTGTTATTAATACTATTACCAATATTAGGCAATTAGCCAATATATATTGACCTCTTTGAGAATCTGCTTTTGTTCCCTGGTCCCTCCCCTTGTTCATCCAGGCCTTCTCCTACTGCAACCCTTTCTTTCTGGAACGTCTGTGGACAACACAACATCAAACTCCCCATTCCTGGCTCCAGGGCAAGAATCTCTGAGTCCTTTGGGAAATGCAGTGCTGGGATCATTTTCCTGTTGTCAGCAGGCTCTGGAAGAGGCATTAGCCCCACAAGGCTTGATGTGGGAAGTTTTTACAGGTATTGCTCATCTGGTGGGCAGATGTAGCTTCGCAGCAAGATAGAGCTCTGCCTTCCAGATGGGGGGTGCCTGGGAGTCTTGAGGTAGAACTGGTTCCTCTCTGCTTGGAGCCAGTGTGGGCACACACATGGGCCTGTCGCCTCCTTCAACAGCCCTGGGATCCTTGAGCCAAGTTAGATGGAGTGCCTTTAACCTCTGAAACTCATATCCTGTCAATCAGCTGACCATGCCTCCATCATCCCCGTTCCCCGCAGCCCTGACCTCTGCCATCCCCCAACACACAGACACACACAGTGTTATTTCCAGGGAAGAGGAGGATAGTTCTGGTCAATAGCTGTGGACACACTGGTGGTTTCCCCTCAAGGTAAGAGTTTCATTCATTCGGACATTCTCAAGGAGGTGAAACAGGGTGCAGAGGGCTTCCCAAGGTAGGGTTACCCCAGAGCATTTGAGCATTTTCCTAAAGGAAGATGAAGGGGGTAGTAGCCACCAGTGGCTGAGTTCTCCTCCCCTATACATCCCACTGGATGTCACCAATCCCTAATTCTCCACTCCAAAGCCCTAGCTCTGCCTTGATAGAGTGGGGATGTGCCTGGGCCATTAGTAGTCATTGTCCACTCTTTTATTGCTCGGGCTTTTTAGGGGGACCTTTATGCGAAGATGCTCCCAACCTCATCACATCTGGCCAAAGTGCTTTTAGTCACAAGGGGCAGAACTCGGTTCACAGGAACACATATAAAAAGTGGATATAGACATAACTATGAGGGATATGAGACTTTAATTAAACAAAGTACCCGGCCTCGTCGTTCTCTCTCCTCCTGGGCTATGTTCTCTTGGCTCAGCCTTTCTCTCTTCGTGACTTTGGTCTGCCTATGGTTTTATAACATGTGGCCCTAACAAGTAAGTGCTCATTGATCGTGACATTTACTTGAGCTCCTATGACCAAATGGCTACAGAGCCTGCTTTTTAATTTCAAACTCTTAAGAGAGAAAAACCGGATGGCTGTTTATTGCCAACACATTGGCTGGCCTTGGGTACTTATTCCTGGTCTAGTTAGCCGTGGCTGAGGAGCAGAGCATGTGGTATGAAACACATATAAGGTAGCAGGGGCTGAAAGTGGGAAACAACTTCTCTGAGAAGAAACCCAAGCTGGTATTCCACCTAAGGTGTGCCTGATGCACCCCCTGTGTGGTTCTGGGATTCACCCGAGGGACAGGTAATAGCCATCCTCAGTGACTCTGTCTCAGCAGAGGCTGGGCTTGGAGCTCAAAGGCCAGGGAAGCAGCAGGTCCACTGATGCAGCTGCCGCCTCCACAGCATGCTAGGGACATGGTGACATTCTCCTAAGAGCACTTACAGACACAGTGTCCTGTGAAAACAGCACTGGACTGGGAGTCGGCAGTCCTGGCTTGTGATCCAGCTCGGCTGCTAACCCCCATGACCCCGGGGAACTGACCTTCTTCCTCTAGGTCTTAGATTCTCCAGGAGCTAAAAATGAATTTAAAAACCATTATTATTAATAATAATAAACAGCATTGAATGAAATCATCTCCAGGGTTCTTTTCAATCCCTAAGATTTCCCTAAGCCTCCCCCATCTCCACTTGACAACTTCCCAGAAATGCTTTCAAACGGAGCTCTTTAACCCATAATTTGATGGGGCCTCTGCCAGCTGCCTCTCTCCCACAACACACCCAGTCCCTGTGATAAGTCCTCCTCAGGGGCTTTCCAGCCTAGACCTGCAGCCATTCAAGAAAGTCCAGGCAGGGCCTTCCCGGGCAACTGATTTCTGAGCTTGTTCAAGGGGGAGGAGGGGGTCTGAGCATTTGCTGTCTGGCCACGCCAAAGAGGGAAGTCTGGGCCTGAAGACGCATCTACTGGGGGGTTTCCGTGTTGATGATCAGGGCCTGGGAGGCCAAGAGAAGCTCCAGAAGAAGGGTTAGCAAAATCCCCAGAGAAACGGGGACAATGAGTGGAACGGAGCTGGAGAGGAAGAATGGAAAACACTGTGGGTTCCCGGGAGGGGGGCAGGGAGGAGGGAAACAGTTTGTGTCTTTTGGCAGGAAATGAATAACATTCAAAGAATATGCAAAATGCCATTCTAATCGGCACCTGTTCCCTTTGGAGCCAGTCACTCGGCCCACAGCATCTGAGGGTGAGTCCAGTTTGGGTCTCCCCAGGGGAGGAAATACAGCCATTGAGATCCACTTGAGTGATAAGAGAGGCACTGGTCCTAAGTGGGGTAGAGGAAAGGAAGGCACCCTCAGCCTCCATTGCTCCTTCCCAGCCCCAAATGCTCTGTCACAACCCCCCCAGCTCAACCCCAGGCAGATGGCTACAAATTTTGCAGGGGCCTCTGAGCATTCCCTTGGCTAACAGCCACATTCCAGAACAGCATATGTTTCATCTCAAATCCACAAGGTTTGCACTTCCAAGCAGAGCCAAAGAGAAAACCTTGGCCCAGGCTGCAAATTTCTCAGGAGAGGTGGGGGTCAGGAGCGGCCCCCAGGGAGGTTGTAGCTGTTATGTTGAAGAACATTTGAGTTCAAGTTCATGCAAAGCTAGGTCCCAAATATATGACGCCCGCATTCCTAATTAATAACCCCTCAAAGTACCTACCTGGAGAAGGAGTGAGCAGCGCTGCTTCCTCTCGCTGTCACCCAAATGGCCCTCATGCCACCTGCC
Organism: Nomascus leucogenys; assembly: GCF_006542625.1. Lineage (NCBI taxonomy): Eukaryota > Metazoa > Chordata > Mammalia > Primates > Hylobatidae > Nomascus > Nomascus leucogenys. The sequence goes on along the minus strand of NC_044395.1, from coordinate 8,874,364 downwards.
TGTTCCTCCAACCCCATACCAGTTCTGCACCTTTGCCTAACTTCATGGCCCCTTTTGAATCAGTGATTCACAGCCCAGGGCTGCGTGGAGTCTGGGTGGGGACGGAAGAAACAGGGTGACTTCTGATCTCACTCTACCCCTTAAAAAAGGCCTGGACCTCATCTGTGCTGGCTCCCATCTCCGTAATCTGAAATTTATTTGGCTACTGAAAGACACCAAATCTGGAGGAGGGTTTAGGAAGGACAGGGCTGAGCTGGGTGGAAAGGAGGAGTAAGGAGGGGAAATATGAAGGCATGAGAGCTGGAGGGGGCGGCGGGGCAGAGGTGCAGAAAGGGACGCAGAAGGCTCTCGGCTGGGAAGAGGGAGAGGTAAGCTCTCTCCTGGCGGGTGGGGAATGGGGGGGACAGTGGGAGTCCTGGTCCTCTGGGGGTTCTGCTCTGTGGTAAGCTATGGGATTTCTGACAGCAAAGTAAACTGTGGTGTGCTGAGTTTACCCAGCTCCAATAAGCAGTGTTGGAGTGTTTAATGTTTCCTTCCCACTGAATTGGTTGACAGGCACTGAACCGCAGCCAGCCCCTTGCTTTTCTTGGGGAGGTAGTAGGTGGGGAGGTTAGTACAGGGCTGTCAGGAAAGCTGGCATTGTTGACCCCAACCCAGGATGCGGAGGCTTGTGTGGAAGCTGGGAAGTTCCCCTCACGTAGGCCCAAAGTTGCCATTAAGGACGAAAAGCCTGAAATACAAGTCACCTCCTTATCCCAACCACCCTAGCCCGGCCGGTGCGCACCAGCCCTCCTGCGCTCTGCAAAACACAGCCATTTATTTCTCTCGTCATGCTCAGCTTTATTAAATGCCTGCCTAAGGGGCTGCAGCCTCAAACAGCCATGCTTATGCGGATGGATGCAGAGGACAGGCACACAGACCACAAAATAAATCAGGAAGACACCAGAGCTCAGCGCCCGAGTACAAAATAAACTATGCCTGGCAGGATGCCCGGCACGATGTGCTGGTGGGTTTTGTGCTAAGCAAGGATGAATGGGTTGAGGGATAGGGAAAAATAACTTTCTTTTCTCTCAATCCAAAGAGACTCCTGGGAAGAAACTAGCACGCGCAAAGCTCTTAGATGGAATGGAAGAGAAAGTTTGGACAGAAGGGATCTCAGGGAGTGGAGTGGACACAAGCACAGGGGAGGGGCAAGAGAAGTAGACGACGGTGCATCCAGACAGCGAGTGTGTGTAAAGAGTACGGAACAGCTCAGAAAAAGGACATGGGGAAGGTTGGCGTGGGCTTCGGGCATAGAGCTAGAAGCTGTCCAGCAACTGCAGCAGAGAGCCCTGGGCTACTACTGCATCCTCCCCATCCAACTAGCAGAGAATCGGAGGCACACTCTGGACCTATAGAGCAAGGGGAGGGGGCCAAGGGCTAGGGAAGTGGGAGGAGCCACAGTGGCACCCAGGAGCAGCCCAGGTGAATGACCAGGGCATGGGATGCCCATTAAGCAGTGAGCATGAAGAGGGAGGGGGAATGTGACAAGATTATCGAGGGGTGCACAGCAAGGTGGGGGAACTGCCTGGATGAAGACAGCTTAAAATAGAATAAAGAAATAAATAAGCCAGCAGGAGTCATTCATGGCTTGGGAGTGGGAGGATGAGCGAGTTTGAGGATACTGCTCAGAATCATGGTGGGGTGTGTAGGTATGTAAAGGTAACACTGCTGCTAAGATCTTTATGCAATTTCAGTCATATTTTCTTGGATCTCAAGTCCTGCATTCCTACAAAAAAATTTAGAAATAGCCCCCCTTGGCCAGGTGTGGTGGTTCACACCTGTAATTCCAGCACTTTGGGAGGCCAAGGCAAGTGGATCCCTTGAGCCCAGGAGTTGGAGACCAACCTGGGACACATGGCCGAATCCTGTCTCTATTAAAAACACAAAACATTAGCCAGGAGAGGTGGCGCTTGCCTGTAATCCCAGACACTCGGGAGGCTGAGGTGGGAGGATCACTTGAGCCCAGGAGGTCAAGGCTCCAGTGAGCCGTGATGGCACCATTGCACTCCAGCCTGGGTGACAGAACCAGACCCTGTCTCAAAAATATAAAAATTAAGATAAAATAAAATAAAAATAGCCCCCGTAAAAGCAGAGAGTAGAACAGACTAGTAGCTTTCAAATAGGCTCCAAGGTACACTGGTAGTGCACCCTGATGCCCAGGCCCCATTTCAACCAGAGCAGCTCAGCTTTATCTGTTGTATTTGTTTATGCATTGTGTAAGATTTCTTTGAAAGAAAAGCCTGCCATTGTAAGCCTGTAAAAGAATAGTTTGAGGCTGGGCGCGGTGGCTCGTACTTGTAATCCCAGCGCTTTGGGAGGCTGAGGCGGGCGGATCACAAGGTCAGGAGATCGAGACCATCCTGGCTAACACGGTGAAATCCCGTCTCTACTAAAAACACAAAAAATTAGCCAGGTGTGGTGGCGGGCACCTGTAGTCCCAGCTACTTGGGAGGCTGAGGCAGGAGAATGGTGTGGACCCGGGAGACGGAGCTTGCAGTGAGCCGAGAATGTGCCACTGCACTCTAGCCTGCACGACAGAGCAAGACTCCGTCTCAAAAAAAAAAAAAAAAAAAAAAAGAATAGTTTGAAAGCCACTATGCTATTTCTTTTGGAATTCCCCACCAGCTTGAAGAATGACCATTCCCAAAAGAAACCTGCAGTGAACAGATGTAACAACTTTTGGGCACATTTCTCAAATTCAAATCACCTGGCCTGTTGTCAAATCATTTGTTCTCATTCTTTTATTCAAAGGAAAAATTATGACCAGCATAAGGAATTGTAACCCTTCCCCTCTTTTCATTTGGTCCAGGAATGGGAGACACACACACACAGCACAGGTTCTGCCACGCGTCCAGCTTGTGCCCACGACAGGCACCATGAGTCAGTTATTACACTCTCTGAACAATGACAACAACAGTCTTGGGGTCCTTCTACACAGAGTGCCCAGGCAGCTACCCCCAATCCGGATAAATTGATACATTAGCTGAAACCTCTCTGCTAGCCCAGATTTGGTTGGCTGACTCCAAAAATGTCAGCTAAAGGGGGCCCCACTGTCCCTCCCCATCCCAATATCCTTCCTGGGTCCTGGATCTGTTGGACAAGGGACCGGTTAAATATTTTTTTATTTTTATTTTTTAATTTTACTTTAAGTTCTGGGATACATGTGCTGAACATGCAGGTTTGTTACATAGGTATACATGTGCCATGGTGGTTTGCTGCGCCTTTAAGCCCCGCATGCATTAGGTATTTGTCCTAATGCTCTCCCTCCCCTTTCCCCCCATCCCCACCCCGACAGGCCCTGGTGTGTGATGTTCCCCTCCCTGTGTCCATGTGTTCTCATTGTTCAACCCCCACTTATGAGTGAGAACATGCGGTGTTTGGTTTTCTGTTCCTGTGTTACTTTGCCGAAGATGATGGTTTCCAGCTTCATCCATGTCCCTGCAAAGGACATGAACTCATCCTTTTTTATGGCTGCATAGTATTCCATGGTGTATATGTGCCACATTTTCTTTATCCAGTCTATCATTGATGGGCATTTGGGTTGGTTCCAAGTTTTTGCTATTGTGAATAGTGCTGCAATAAACATACGTGTGCATGTTTTTATAGCAGAATGATTTATACTCCTTTGGGTATATACCCAGTAATGGGATTGCTGGGTCAAGGATCTAGGACTAGCCATATTTTTAACAGGCCAAGTAGGCCTGGCCTTAACTGTGGAGGGTGTGGGGGGAATGGGGGGGATAAGGCCTTCAAACTCCTTGTTAGCTGCCTTGGCCCTAGAGAAAGAGGCTTACAACCTATGAAGAATAGGGCCATTCCTCACGCCTTGCCATCCATGCAAGGTTCAGGGACTGCTACCATACATGACTCAGTTTGTATCTTCAGACCCTTCCCATCTGTTTATTCTCTAAAAATATATATGTGTGAGAAAAAGACGCTCAGGAAAAACTGGAAAGGACTTTGAACTTGTTGAAAGGGGAAGTCTAAAAAGGGGTCGAGACAGAACTGGATTCCAAATCCAAAGCTGGGCTGGGAAAGAGGAACTCTCTGGAGGCATCCAGTGAGGGTGCAGGGAGAAGGAGGCACATCATGGCCCAGGAATGATCTGGGAGGGGCCACTGTCAATGAAACAAGACAGAAAAGATTAAAAGGCTTATGTGAATGCAGGGGAGGTAGGAGGGATATGAATTTGGTTGACAGTCAAAGACTTCATTCATTCATTCATTTAGAGAAAGGGTCTTACTCTGTCTCCCAGGCTGGAGGGCAGTGGTGTGATCATAGCTCACTACAGCCTCAATCTCTGGGGCTCAAGCAATCCTCCTGCCTCAGCCGCCTGAGTAGCTGCAACTCAGGTGCACACCACCACCATACATACATAGATCTTTTTTCTTTTTTTTTTTTTGAGACAGAGTCTCGCTCTGTCGCGCAGACTGGAGTGCAGTGGCGCAATCTCGGCTCACTGCAAGCTCCGCCTCCCAGGTTCACGCCATCCTCCTGCCTCAGCCTCCCGAGTAGCTGGGACTACAGGCACCCGCCGCCATGCCTGGCTAATTTTTTGTATTTTTAGTAGAGACGGGGTTTCACCGTGTTAGCCAGGATGGTCTCAATCTCCTGACCTTGTGATCTGCCCGCCTCAGCCTCCCAAAGTGCTGGGATTACAGGTGTGAGCCACTGCACCTGGAGAGACGGAATGTTACTATGTTGCCCAGGCTGGTCTCGAACTCCTGTCCTCAAGCGATCCTCTCACTTCAGCCTCCCAAAGCACTGGGATTACAGGTGTGCCAGCCTCAACTTTTTAAACAAGCAGAATTACCTTTTCAGAAGAAATCTCCCTCAGATCCCCTAGGATATAAACTGGTAAAGGAGTTACTATAGTTTGATGTAGAGAGCAGCCCTCCCTACACCAGCTCTGTGCCTGCCCTCAGGAATGGGACTCAGAGAAGTACAGTTACTGCCTGAGGTCACCTGGCTAGGAAGTGGCTCAGCAGGGTTTAGAACTCACACGTGTTGGCCGGGCACAGTGGCTCATGTGTGTAATCCTAGCACTTTGGGAGGCCGAGGTGGATGGATCACGAAGTCAGGAGTTCAAGACTAGCCTGGTCAAAATAGTGAAACTCTGCCTGTACTAAAAATACAAAAATTAGCCAGGCATGGTGGCACGTGCCTGTATTTCCAGCTACTCGGGAGGCTGAGGCAGGAGAATCACTTGAACCCAGTAGGCGGAGGTTGCGGTGAGCCAGGATCACACCACTGCACTCCAGCCTGGGCAACAGAGCGAGGCTCCATCTCAAAAAAAAAGAACTCACACATGTTGATGACAGAGGGTCCCATGTCTTCTCAGGAACAAGAAACACCCACTGCTTTGCTCATCCCTGTGTGCCCAGTGTCTGGGATGGGGTCTGGCACCCAGAAGGCCTTCATTTGGGTGTTTGTGGAAGGCTCTTTCCACCGTAGCTGTCCTCGGCATTGACTCAGCCTCGCAGGTCATTGGGCACTCTCGGGGAAGTTTTCTGTGCTGGGAGTCCACTCCAGCCCGCTGTTCTGGGTGCTGCCTCGAAGGCCAGTCCCTCTGGGATGTGTGTTGGGACAGGATTGGGTGAGCACCCTGGGCATCAGCAGGTGAGGTCGTTCACCTCTCCTTCTCGGAGGGACTTCTGGAAACTTGAGGCATCCTCTGAGCAGCATTGTTCCTGCCCTTACTTGGTCAGGAAGCTGTGATGCAGCCCAGAGACCCCCCAGTCCTTTCCTCCCCCCACTCTCCTCTCTGTGTACCTTGAGCACAAACACTCGGGAGAGCTCGTGGAGAGACGAGTTCCAGCAGGAAGCAAGAGGTGTCCTGGGGGCCCAGGGAGAGAAGGCCCTATTGTCTGTGGGGGTGGCAGGTCTCCACTCGTGCTCAGCCACCTCCCTCACCTCCTCCCATCTTCCTCAGGATCCCGCTCCCCCCGACCCCCTCATCCCTCTGCACAGACCTGCCAAGTTTGGGACATGAGAACAGGCCAGGTCCCCTCTGGGGAGCCCAGGGTGGGCGGAGCCAGGCCTGGCTGGGCCTCCAGGTTGGCCTGCCCTGGCCTCTGGGTTTAATAAACTCCGAGAAAGGTTTTCAAAGGCCACTTGATCTTCCCCATCAGGCAGCCCCTGTCTCCCTTTCAGAGCCGCAGGACTGGAAAGAAAAAACCGCTCAATGAACAAGGCGGCCAGAGAAAGCCGAGCTGCGGGGCACCTTCTATGAATTTCTGATGAGCACACGGCCCTGACTCCTGGGTCCCGGCCCAGTGCAGTCAGGGATGTTAGTTTAAGTCATTTCGCACGGTTCACTGGTTCTCTCAGAGCAGCTTGTCTCCAGCCTGGGCCTCTCTAACAAGCTCTTTTTACTCAGGGCTTCTCTGAGCATAGACCTCGAACAATAGCAGCTTTCAAGGGGCTCGGCCCTCCTCTGGCAGCCTCCCTCTCCCAACCCCAGCCAAGCCCAGCCTCTATCACTCACTGCCCACCTGAGCGCCCCCACCCACAGCCTGACCCACAGTGGCATTCAGGGAAGACTCCCTTCCTCCCTTCCTTCCCTCCTTCCCTCCTTCCTTCCTTCCTTCCTTCCTTCCTTCCTTCCTTCCTTCCTTCCTTCTTCCTTCCTCCCTCTCCTTCCTTCCTTCCTTCCTCCCTCCCTCCCTGCCTCCCTTCCTTCCTCCCTTCCTCCCTCCCTTCCTTCCTTTCCTGTCTTCCTTCCTCCTCCTCTTCCTTTCCTTCCTTCCTCCCTCCCTCCCTACTGCCGCTGCCCTTTCTTGCTGTAAACAGGGCAGGAGTGCGCAGCAGTGCTCTCAGGAGCAGGCCACACTGCCACGCAACTCTAGAACACTGCGTGGATGGCACCCCCTGGGATTGTGCAATGAAGAGCCCCTAGTCAAATGCAGCTCATTCCAACACTCTAAGCCTATTGGGCTCCTCAGCCCCCTCGAAACTGAGCAATTTCCTCCTCCCTTTAGTTCAAGGAGGGAGCTGGCTTCCTCCACACTGCAGGCTGTCACCTGCCCCGCAGGACCCAGACCTGGTGGGGTTGATGGAGGAGCTTCCAAGACGCGTGAAGCCGGCTCGGAGCACCTCTAGTGCGCAAGCCTGAGAGCGGAACATTGACGGCAGCGTCGCCCTGCAGAGGGGCTCCAGACACGGGAGGGACCGTGGCTCTCATCAGTCCAGGCCTCTCCATCTTCCCCATTCCCACTTTTCTCCACTGTCTCCCCTATTCCTCAGAGCAGTGATGAGACAACTTCCAGTCCTCTCTACCTGCCTCTGGCCTTCTTGCTCGCTAAGGGGTCTTAGGAAGAGATTCCTGGGAAGAGGTTCATTAATCAGCAGATGAGTCATTTACATGTTTAGACTAGACCTCCAGCCAAAGCAAACAAACAAACAAAGTTCATATTGAGACAAGTCAATATTTGACTTAATGAGAGTGCCTTGCCAGTTGAATGATTTGATGGTGACCTTTGACCTGGGAGCTTTGGCAGGCATTTGAGCTGCCATCCCATGGACACTGCACTTTGGGAGGGGCTCCAGCCCCACTCCTAAAGCACCTGCCAGCAATTAAGGTTCCCTCCCCAGGGATCTAGGCCCAGCCTCTGGGGCCATGGGGTCTTTCACCTTTCAGGAGTCCCAGGCAGCCCAGGACTTCTTTCTGGAAGCTGCTAGAGAAAGCCCAGTTTCACGTCCCCTTTGCAAACCCCCCCATGCTAATAACCCACCTTCTTCAGGAAGTGAAGTCTGATCAGAGACAGCCTGGCAAGAGGAAAGAACGAGAAACTGGGGACAGGACCCCGATCTCAGCTATACCTTCAACCCCTGCTTGCTGTACGACTTTGGTGAACATTCCTGTTCTCCAGCCTGAATTCCTCATGACAGTGTAGGGACTGGATTTCTTTTCTTTTCTTTTCTTGTCTTTTTCTTTCTTTCCTTTTCTTTCTTTCTTTCCTTCCTTCCTTCCCTTTCTTTTTCTTTTTTCTTTGTTTCTCTCCCTTTCTTTCTTTTTTTTTGGACAGAGTCTCAAAGAGCAGAGTCTAAAGTGCAGTGGCTTGATCTCGGATCACTGCAGGCTTGACCTCCTAGGTTCAGGCAATCCTCCCACCTCAGTCTCTCGAGTAGCTGGGACCACAGGCACACAAGACCACACTCAGCTAATTTTGAATGTTTTGTACAGGCAGGGTTTTGCCATGTTGGCCAGGCTGGTCTCAAACTCCTGGTCTCAAGTGATCCACCTGCCTAAGCCTTCCAAATGCTGGGATTATAGGTGTGAGCCACCACTTCTGGCCCCATGTTTCTTAAGAGTTTAGTTCCCACTTGTCCAGTTTCAGAATCTCCTGGAGGTCTCATCAGAAATGCAGACTTCAAGTCCCCTCCCCAGACCTGCCACTAAAGCAGAATTTCTGGGGGTAAAGCACAGTCTGCATTTGAACATGTCCCCAGGTGAGTTTTAGGCCCACCAGAATTGAGAACCAGTGTCCTAGTTGGTCCCAAACTATAGCTTTAGCTGAAAATCTGCCTAGGTGCTCAGTCTGAAGTCACTTTAGCCCTATTCAGGGCTGGATTTTCCAGGAAGCTAATGGCCTTTGCACAGGATCCTTGCAAGGCCCTGGGACGCATCCTGGTACATTTGTATTCATACTTGTGAATTCTTTTACTTAAAAAGAGTTCCCCCTACCACCACCAAATTGTAAAAGCTCAGACCCCGCCAAGCCTGGCTTTGCTCCTGGTTGAACAGCTGATTGGTGATTTTGCATTGAGTCTGAAGTTTTGCCACAACTCTCCCCTCTGATAAGTTCACCTTCAGTTTCTCTTGCATTCCGTATCCTTGTGGAGTCTAGTGTTCTTTGCACAGTGAGAGCCATAATATTATCTCTAACTATCACTCCTACTGAAATCCCAGGGGTCAAATTTCAATGACCCATTATGGCCAGAGGTAGAAATAATTCCAGAAACAGAAAAGTGTCCCAGGCTGGCTGCTGCCCCCAAACCCAGACTCTATTCACCAAAAGAGATTTATTCTCAGGTGTTGGGACAGGTCAGACCAGGCCAGGTCAAGAAAGTCGGGCCCAGTTTTTAAGCCAATTGGCCACTCTTCACATCAAAACCAGATTTAAATTCAAATCTTGACTTGGCCTCTTATCAGCTGAGCGATGCTAAAACCTCAGACTCCTCCGGCATGAGGACGTGAGGATCCCGTATCCAGGGCTGTGGCGAAGGTTGCAGGCACAGTGGATGTAAAGGCACAGTTGTAAAATATTGCTCATTGGGCAATATGGAAGCAGAGGGGCCTTGACACCATCAGTGATCTAGAGTGTGCATGGACTGTGCCAAATCCTTCCAGTGCAGCTCTGTTGCAGAGAGGGGACCAAGGCCCCCTACTGACCATACTCTCAGCGGTAGGAGTCCTGCCTAGCACTGCCCAGCACCCCTCATCGTAGGGACTAAACAGTACCCTGGCATGCACTGCGCTCCCTTCCCTCCTTAGTGTGGGCCACAGAGCTGGGCAGGGAAGCAGAAGAGGGGGGCAGGACAGGATGTGGGTGGAGAACCTCTCTGCTCCCCTGACCCCCTGCAGCCCTTGGCAACTCAGGGGGAGTGGGAGAGGGAGGAGGAGGAGAGGAGGAGGAAACCACATCTGGTTTGAGTGAGGCTCGTAGCCAGGAGAGCAGGGCCCTGAGCTGGGAGGAGAGGAAGCAGGGAGGGCTGGCATGGGCCTTGGCCAGTCCAGAAGAGCAGAGGGAAAGTGGTTGGTCTTAGAGGGAAGCAAATAAATAGAGGGGTTGAGACGATAGTAATAAAGAGAAGAGCCATTAAAATGAAGAATAGAGATTGTGTCACACCCAAGACAAACAGAAAATAAACAGCCAGTAGATCCCCCCGCAGATGTTTGGCACTGAGTGAAGACAGATTAAAGATGGGTGGAAGGTGCCTAAATCAACCCAGCCTCCACCAGCAGCAGCTGGAGAGCAGGTGGACGGAAGCCTCCGCCAGAGAGGTCCTTGCGGCTGAAGGGAGCCGGCCCCAGAGACCGCGGCACCCACCGGAAGCCGGCACCTGCAAGTGCAGGGTGGGAGGAGAGGGAGATGCCGTCCCTCCCCGGACAGGGCTGGTCCCTCTGTCGGTGCAGTCCCCTTGGCCTCCTGCAGGACCGCGTCCCCCAGCACCCAGGTGGAGTAGGTTCTTCAAGTGGCCTCATAGGAATCCTGCCCCTTTGCTGCTTTGCCACCAGGCCCATTTCAATGACTCTTCAAGGACCTGGTCTTTTTTTCTTCTTGGCATCTGGCTTCTGAGCTGACCTTTGTCCTGTCCCAGTGAGAGGGTGGGGGAGCTCAGCATCGGGGGTACTGCACCCCCATTGACTCAATCTTCTACTCTGGGTGTCTGGCACCACAACAGGCACCTTGGGGGTTACAAAGACGAATAAGACACCATTCCTTCTCCAAAGGTACTTATGATCTGGGATAAAGGAAACTCACATTTTTTGAGTGTCCATTCCATAATACCTCTCTGCCCGGTGCCTTCAAATGGTCTACCTTATTTATTCTTCAAAATAACCCTGTTCGTAGGAATTATCCCTTCATTATTCCTAACCAGGAGGAGGCTGAGGACCAGAGAGATTTGGTGCTGTTTCTATGGTTGCAAAGCTAGGAAAGGATGATCTGGTACTCAACCCAAAGTCCAGTGCTCTTTCTCCGACCCCGTAAACAACCGTAAGGTGAAGCAGAATTTGACAACAACCAAAGAAAAGCACGTGCTCTTAAAAGATACAAGAAAGAGTTCTGTCTCACATCCACCTCTGCCCCCTTAATGAGAACCAAACTTCATCTATCTGTTCTGTGCGCCAGCAGGGAGGAGCCGGCACATCCCATGCCCAGCTAGGGCCAAGTGCCTGCAGGTGTCTGAGGAATGCTAACAGCCGTGAATTGGGGGGAGGGTGTGCACAGGCTCTTCTGCAGCATTTGCTTCCCATTAAGCCCATTCCTCTCCAGACCCTCCTGCCCCCTCCAGCAACATGCAGCTTTCATGAGCCAATTACCATGCCCAGGTTTTTCTGTTCCTCTGAAGCCACTGACACTGCTAACCAGGCACAGATGCAGTAGGGCATGCCCCTGCTGCCCACTTCAGAGCAGGGTTTTTCTTTGCCCCAAGGACCACAGGTAGAGGGAGGAAGGTTGGATAGTCCAATTTCAACTCAGCCCCCCAACAGGAAGGGGAGGCCTCAAAGGGCAATTTGGTGATTATCAGTGGATTTCTGAGTGGAATAGGATCAGCTGGGTGACTTGTGCCTAGCCAGGACTGAAGACTCATGGACAGAGCAGGGGACCCAACTGGGAAGAATAGAGACTAGGTTTGAAATAAATGTGCAGGCCAGGAGAGCTTCCCTGAAACCTTTAGTTTACAAACAGGTATCCAGAGTCTTAAGAGTAACTTAATTCAAAACAAATTGCATTAAAACCTACTTAGAAACTAATCAGAGAGGCTGAAACCTCATATTTTCTTCCTATTTCTTAAATCTCATCAGTCTTACCATATTTTCAACCTCTTAAAATTTTCTTTGACCTTCAAGTCTCAGTTTTCCATGGACTTTCACAGATATTCCTGGACAAATTTAACTTCTCCTTTCTCCTTAATCCCTCCACACACTGGCTATATTTCCTTGAATCCAGTTTCACTCTACCATATCTCTGTGGATTTATTCTTATGTATTTTCCCCCAGAAGTCCCAATGTTTCTTTAATCTGAGGACAGTGTCCTTTCATCAATTCTGGAAAATTGAATGTTGCCATGTCCCTTTCTCTATATTCTTCTCCTCTGCAACTCCCTGTAAAGGTAATTTGGATCCTCCCATTTTATCCTCTATGCCTTTTGGCTTCTCCTCCACATTTTTTCTCTCTCCTGTGTCCATGCTACATTTGGTGTAATTTCCTCTGATCTATCTTTCAGTTCATTAATTCTCTGCTCAGCTTCATCTAATCTGCTGTCTGACACATCTATTGAGCTTTTAATTCAATGACTCCAACTATATTTTTTATTTCTAGAAAGTTCTTGTTTTTTAAACAAATTTGCCTGTTTCTTCCAAAATATCCTATATTTTATGTTTCTATGTTTTCATCTTTTTAATCATTTTAAACATAGTTATTTTAAAGTCTTTCAGATTGTTACGTTGTTTTATGTTATTGGAATGCTAAACTAGTTTGATATGTTTGCTGACTTTCTCTAATAGTATATCATTTCCTGATGTGGTTTGTAATTTTTTTATTGTTTGGGCAACTTCAAAGGGGATCAGATTTTGCTGTGAAATGCTGTTGCTCTGGGGCACATTCCTCTCAAATAGTTGTGTATTTCCTTCTCTTGATACACCAAGAGTTTTACTGGTCTGGGATCTATTTTTATATTAATTTCTCAGCTTGGGAATTCCAGCAGTGGAAATTCAGACACTGTAGTCACATATGGTTCAGGCCCGCAGCTTCTATTTCTCACCGAAGACTTTTTTTCTATTTAGAGTCCCAGTCAGGTTAAGATTAACTGTCCCTACCCTAAGCCTGTGATTGGTATTTTTTTGGTCCTGGTTTCTCTGAAGGTATATCTCTTACAGGGTCCCAGTTTTTGCATAGGTCTCAATTTCAGTCATCTTCCTCTTATAGACTAGAGATCATGTCACCTGCCCCCAGGGCAGCATCAAAACCATAATGCCTAGCACCTAGAGCTACATCCATCCTGACGTCCCGCATGGAATAGCACCATGGCTTCAGCTGGTGGAGCTCACCACTCAGACCTTACGTTCTATGTTTACTTACTGGTAATTTTTTCACTGTGCTTTCCATTCCAGGTCATGAATGTCAAGCACTTTTTTTCTCCTACAGTGCCTAGCATGGTGCTCTGTAATGAGCCTTCTTATTTAGCCATTCACAGACTCAACATCCTTAGACCCAAACAGGACTCCTTTATACGTGCAGAATCTAGAAGCCAGCAAGGGCATGAGACATGATGGAAGCAGGGACTGCAAGCACGGGGAAGAGGAGAAACGGCAGCAGTGAGCACGTACCTGGAGCAGGATGCTCCCCTGTTCTCCCTGGAGCTTGTTTCTTTCCTAGGACCTAGTGCAGGTCATAAGGAGAGATCTGGACCAAGAGCTGGACCTCCTTTAGTCTAATCTCAGGCACGTATGAGCTGGGTGAACTAGGAAGTCACTTCATCTTTCTTGAGCATCTGTAAAATGGAGATGAGGGGTTGGCCTGGGTGATGTCCAAGATCCCTTCCAGGTCTCACAGCCTTTGGAGCTGCAAGTGAAGAACATGAACTGGTCATAATGGGCTGGTGTCCGCCACCTTTTCCCCACCCCAAATCACCCACTGGAGTTTCTAGCTCTCCCGTGCCACTCCTTCCTCTAGCACCCAAGCCTCTCCTTTCCACCCAGCCTTCTTTCACCATTCCCTGCTGTCCTTTCACATCTACTCCCTACTGAAGCCTTTGTCCTGTGTCTGTGTCTTATGAAAGGAGGGTGACACTGTGGTGGCAATGAGTATCCCCTCCAGTGGTGGGGGATGAGTCTCATGGCGCATCCGAAGGGAAAGGCAGGTGAACAGCGACCCAGCACCTAGGTGTGCAGAAGCTCCACCTGCTTCTAGCTCCAGGGGTTTCCCGAGCCTTGTACTGGAGACTCTGCATCTTAATGAGCCTCTTGAGCTGGTTCAGAAACAATGAATCAAAACCAGCTGGAAGCTGCCCTCCGACCCAGCTAATGACTTGTTTATTGTCAGAGCAGCAGTGCGTCATATAAGGGAATTTCAAAGTGTCACTAATTGGCAGAGCGCCAGTAAATAGCACCATATAAATCTGAAGGCCCTTCCACTAGGGCTGAGGACTGTGGAAGATACAGCTGAGGCAGGGGAAGAGGAGATTGCAGGGCGTGGCCGTGGGTGCAAAGCGCACCCGCTTGTCAATGGCTGCAGCCTCTTCCCTGCATCTCTACCATCCCGTGGGGACTGTGTTTGCTCCGTGACTAGGGAAGAAAGCCCTGTGATGGGCCCTGTCCCACCTTTTATGACACTGTACTGCACACTTCCAACCCCAAGATGCCTCACTTCCTGCCATACTATGGGGGACGCAGCTTGTGGCACTGTATTATGGGAAAAGGTGTCCTCTTGCCGAGGAAAGGACTCATGAGCTCATCCGAGTCGGGTGAGTACATCTGTAGACATAAATCCCCTTCTATGCATTACACAGAAATGTTCTGCTAACAGAAGAACTGCAGTGAGACCCTTAGTCCAGTGGGCCCTTCCCTGCTCTCCCTTGAGTTCATTTCTTTCCTAGGAGGTAGTGCAGCTCATAAGGAGAGACCTGGACCAAGAGCTGGACTTCCCTCGGTCTGATCTCAGGCATGTATGAGCTAGAAGGACCAGAGAGCAATGACTGATAGGATAATAAGGAGCCCCCTCTCACTCAGCAGGACCCATGAGCTCCAGCTGGAAGCAGAACGAGAAGGTGGGCCAGCAACGGGTAATCAGCGAAAGCAATGGCTGTTCCTTCCTTGCTCCCCAGCGCCTCTCATACATGCAGCCTTGCTGGCGGCTCTGCACTTATCTATTGTTTTGAACTAACAAGTTGGAGAAGAGGAAGCAAGAGTAAGTGAGAAAGGAGGAAAAGCAAAAGGAGAAAATAAAAGGGGGTAGAAGGAAAGACAGAAGGTCAGCATTTCAAGCGGCATAACCTCTGTGAGACTTGGCGGGCCAGGGCAGGCACAGAAAGCCTTTTCCTTCTGGCCCAGCTGGGAAGGCGAGTTTGGGCTCTGCAGCTCTGTGGAGAGGGCAGTGATCGGGCAGAGGCACTGAGGGCTGATTCCTTGGGGTTGACCATTCTGTATCTGGGAGTGATGGCCCTAAGGTTAGGCCCAGCCTACTGCCGGCTAAGCTTACGACATGTGGCATCAAGAAGCCAGGTGGAGAATGGGAGGAAGGCAAGCTCTGTGTGCAGCAGAGGGGACAGGTAGTCCAAGGACACCTGTGATCTGAAGATGAGAGCAAGCACTGCGTAAATTTAGGGACATCCATCAGGGCCAACGGCGCAGCAGAGAACTCCCTAGCTGATCTCTCACAGGTGGGTTCCATGATTGCCATCCCCATTTTACAGATGGAAAACTGAGGTTAAAAGATTCAGGACATTTCAGGGCCTGTCAAGGAGGTTCTGAGGCCTCAAGGCTGCTTACTTGCCCACTCATGCACTCCCAAGCGTGGATAGAGAACTTACGTCCCGGTCCCTGGGCTGGGAACGGTGGGACTTGTAGATGTGGATGAGCCACGGCCTGTGTCCTCCGAGGGCTTCAGAGCTAACAGGGGAAATGGCATCCAAACAAATAAAGAGAATGTAAAACGCGACGGGGGGAAAGAATTGGGAAAGAGGAATGACCAGAACACATGGGAGAGGATGGGGGGGTAAAGTCTGATCTGGTAGGAACAGGGGGCACTTCACAGAGGGGTGGTATGTGAGGTGAGTCTTGAAGAAAAGACAGATTTCTAACAAGTGAGCGAGGCCCGCAGGGGAAAGGCAGGCCCCACCGAGAGGGCCCAGGCGCTGCAGCTGCATCTTCCCACCTCCCCGCCCACAGCCACACTCACAGCACACGGAGGCTGTGGCAAAAAGTACCTGGCTGATGAAATTCCCCCAAACAGAGACACAGGACGTCCTAGTGGCCTTGGCTCCTATGCCCCCCAATCTCCATGTCTTTCTTCTCCGAGGAATCCCTCACGATTAGCCCTTTGCCTAACTTTATGAGCCAAATACCCGGTTTCAAGTATTAAGAACACCTGAAAAACTTTATCCTAGTACATCTACTTTATGTTTCCAACATTAAAATTTTAATTTTATTAATTTTTATAATTGGTTTCATATGATGCAGACAAAAAACAAGAGTCAGAAGGACATATAAGGAGACCAGGCACGGTGGCTCACACCTGTAATCCCAGCACTTTGGGAGGCTGGGGCAGGCAGGTCACCTGAGCTCAGGAGTTTAAGACCAGCCTCACCAACATGGTGAAACCTCATCTGTACTAAAAATACAAAAATTAGCTGGGCATGGTAGTAGGTGCCTGTAATCCCAGCTACTCAGGAGGCTTAGGTGGAAGGATCACTTGAAGCCAGGAGAAGGAGGTTGCAGTGAGCCAAGATCGCACCACTGCATTCCAGCCTGGGTGGCAGAGGGAGACTCTGCCTCAAAAAAAAAAAAAAGAAAAAGAAAAAAATTTTAAAAAAGGACATATAAAGAAAAGTATTCCTCCCACCTCTGCAATGGGCCACTTAGTCCCTCTTCCTGTTCCCAAATATTCTCAATATTACCAGAGCCTTGAGTATTTTTTTCTGAGACTTTCTACTTGCATGTCCTTTTTAAAAAGAGAAATACCTTCATTCACTGAAATACACTTTCTGGGCTGTTTTAGACCTTCCCTGTGGGGAGACAAGAAGGAACAGTACATAATTCCTGGCCCATGTGGAAGAGCAAAATCCTCCTTAAGACTCTACACACAATTGCACAACATTCATCCTCAGAAATCTAACTCATGTTGTGTGCGTTAAATGCATCCTCTCTTGTAATGCTCTCAGTAACCTATGGCCAGCGTTACTGTCATTATCCCCATTTCCCAGATATGGAAACTGAGGCTCAGAGAGGTTCGGAAACTTTCCTCTCTCACCCATCAAATAGGTGGCAGCATAAGGATTTGAACCCAGGCCTGTCACACTGCACATCTTTCATCTTTTTTTTTTTTTTCCAAACGGAGTCTCACTCTGTCGCCCAGCAGCACGATCTTGACTCACTGCAACCTCTGCCTCCTGGGTTCAAGCGATCCTCCCACCTTAGCCTCCCAAGTAGCTGGGATTACAGGCGTGCACCACTACGCCTGGCTAATTTTTATCTTTTTGGTAGAGACAGGGTTTCACCATGTTAGTCAGGCTGATCTTGAACCCCTGGCCTCAAGTAATCTGCCTACCTCAGCCTCCCAAAGTGCAGGGATTACAGAGTGAGCCAGCGTGTCCAGCCCAGACTGCACATCTTTGACTCTTAACCACGATACAACTGTTTCTAGAAAAAGGAAGTGGAAAGCACTTTGGATTTGGTGTAGCAAAAGTGAGGGGACCTGCACAGAGCAGAGCCTAAAATCCAGCCTCCCACTCAGATGTCCAGGGAGAAGTCCACCTGCAGAGAACACCCCAAGTTTCTGCATGAGATTGTTCTCCCCCAGCTCAGGGTTTGCACTGCATTTGGAGCAGGGGAGAGAGCTGTGCCAGGAAACAGAACCACTGCACAGAGAAATGTCTTCTGGGCAGCCTGAGTCAACAGGCCTCCCATGGGCAAACACCACCAGAAGACCAGAGCTGGCTTTCAGGGAGGCTGCACTGAGAGACCCACCTTCCTGGACCTGATCCATCATAGCTGCCTTCCTATGGGCCCTGAAAAGATCTATGTAAACCCCCATACCCAGTGCCACTTGGCGCTAATGGCTTCAGGGGAGAAATGCCCTGGTCACTCTGAAGACCCAGGGCAGGGTTTTCCAGCAGCCTAGGAGGAGCCTCTGAGCAGACAGGGTTCTAGGAAGAGCTTGGCCATCACGCCAGACAGAGATGATTGCGCTAATAAGGAGAGAGGTGGCCGGCCAGAGCCCTCCCTTGGCCCCAAGCCTCCAGTTAATGAGACTTCACAGGGAGAAAGCGCCTCTTGGGTGAGGGGGTGGAGCCACAGGGGCCACAGAACAGCTGGATGCCAGCAATCACTGAGGCTGTTTATTAGGAGACAAAGAACGAGCTTTGCTCCCTGCACTGAGGTCAAACTCAAGGTATCCCGGGGAAATGACAGGGGAATTGATGAAGT
This sequence comes from Nomascus leucogenys, assembly GCF_006542625.1. NCBI lineage: Eukaryota > Metazoa > Chordata > Mammalia > Primates > Hylobatidae > Nomascus > Nomascus leucogenys. The sequence continues at coordinate 8,856,451 of NC_044395.1, read as the reverse complement.
AAGGAGGCAGCCAGTTTGACAAGCTGTTGGCTGGCCCCTGCTCCAGCAGTGTGGTCTCAGCCTGCACCCCCCCTGCCCCCCTAACCACCAAAGTCCTGGAAAGCACGCACCTTAGTGGAGCAAGATTCTCCCCAGCAAGCAGGCCGAGTCCCCAGGCTTCCAGGCCACTGGATGGGCTTCTAGCAAATGATGCACACCCAACCACCACGCAGGGAAGGGGAATGGAGAAGACAGTGGCAGCTACTTCCTGGGCTCCCACAGAAGTTCTGAACCACCTCCATGCACTTCCCAATTAGCCTCCAGTTCAGACACATGCAGATTTTGCTCAGGGCTAGAATGGCCCTGAGGTAAGTAAACAGCCTCTGGTGATGGTTGTGGCAGTCTCTGCCTCTGGGGACAGGCAGCTGAGTCCCAGTTTTGAATGAGCAGGACTGCCCCCCACACCATCCCAACATCCTTGGATGTATAAGGAGGGAGGGGTGTGGAGCTTGCATAGGATAGAGTGGGAGTCTTTCTGGGAGTCTCAGTGGGAGGAAATTCAAGCACTGCATTGTGGGACGCTGGAGAAACAGACTGGGGGGAGACATTATGCACATTTACATTATTTAGAGAATGGAAATTCAGACACGTGAGCCACTTAAGTGGCAGGTTTCCATGAAAATTAGGTTTCTATGTTTTTAATAAAAGAAAGGAATGTGTGTGTGAGAGCCTGTGTGCCCATATGGTGTCTTGCACAAGTGAGTGTTTGTGTGAGTCTGTATGTGGATAGCAACTCGCATGAGTGTGTGGGTTTGAGACTGTCTGTGTATGGCATCTTGCATGAGTGTGTGTGTGTGTGTGTGTGAGCAAGCCTGTGTATGTATGGTGTCTTGTATGACTATGTGTTTTTGTATGATGTCTTGCATGAGTGTGCGAGAGACTGTGTATAGTGTCTTGCGTGAGTACATGAGTGCGTGTGTGAGCGTGTGTGCATACAGTATCTTGTATGACTGTATGTGTGTATGGTGTCTTGTATGACTGTATGTGTATGGTGTCTTGCATGAGTACGTGAGTGTGTGTGTAAGCGTGTGTGCATACAATGTCTTGTATGACCATATCTGTGTATGGTGTCTTGTATGACTGTGTGTATGGTGTCTTGCATGACTGTATGTGTGGTGTCTTGTATGACTGTATGTGTGTATAGTGTCTTGTATGACAGTATGTGTGTATGGTGTCTTGTATGACTGTATGTGTGGTGTCCTGTATGACTGTATGTGTGTATGGTGTCTTGTATGACTGTATGTGTGTATGGTGTCTTGCATGAGTACCTGAGTGTGTGTGTGAGCCTGTGTGTGTACAGTGTCTTGTATGACTGTGTGTGTATATGGTGTCTTATATGACTGTGTGTGTGTGTATGGTGTCTTGTATGGCTGTGTGTGGTGTCTTGCTTAGTGGGTGAGTGTGTGTGTGAGTGCAGGGAGTGGGGTAGGGCAGAAGATGGTGGTAAGAAAGGCAGTATCTTCTTTGCATGCATACTAAGTTCAACACATGCACCCATACCCATACAAAACCCAGGAATTTTCACCTTTAACAAGACAGAAACACAACTCAAGACGGTCCTCTCTGGCCACGTCCCCCAGCGTGTAACTTCTCTTCCACATGGAGTCTGTTCTTCCTCCCTCCCCACAGCTTTTCAGCTGGGAAATTGATACCTGCCTCCCATCAGCAGCCCTTCTAAGCAACCGGGAGCTCCCTGCACCCTCAGCCTGACCTCGCTGTGCTGAGCCTGGGCCCCGGCCCCAGCGGGGCAGCCAAAGCTGCCGCCAGGACCCATCCATCAGGCTCAGCACAGCCTCCCGCCCTCGCCTGCCCCCACCACACCCAGCCTGTAAAAGTCAGCAGGCCGCCGAGAGGAACCCCCAGGGCCTATCTGCCACCACTGCCCCCTCAGCACCCCCCTCGGCGTGACAGCTACTGGGCAGAGGAAAGTGATGATTCCTCCCCTCCCAGCCTCCTCCTTCTAAAGCTGACAGCCTCCACCTCCTACCTGGTGACCTGCTGAGATCTGCTGAGACCAAAGCTGCAGGCCAAAGATAAAAAATGCCTGGCTATTGACTAAGACACAATAAAGGGCCAATTTGCATGTTATTTGCATACCAAGTTAATGTCAAAATGGAATGAGCCCCCGTCCCGCTGCAGCTTTCCTCAGTGGCCCTGATCCTCGACCTTTCTCTGCAGGCCCTGCACGGGGCAGGGGTCTCGTTCAGGCCTGTGGATGGCAGGGGTCTGATCCCAGCTGGGCTGCGGCACATGGTAAGCAGCCCAGAAGGCACCTCTCCACCGTGTCCTCGGCAGCCCCCGCCTCGGCACACTTTCTCAGCACCCTGAGAAAGGCCAAGTCCCTTGCCGGCCTCTTGCCCCCGCCCACTGCGCCTCACGCCCCACCTGCTGTGTTTGTGCAGGGGTGGAGGGAACATAATGAGAGGCTGATGCTCCTGCAGCTGGGCTGTGTTTGGAGTCTGGTGGAGTGAGGGGAGGGCAGCAGGGCAGGTCGGGACAGCAGGACGGAGGGCCAGGCGGCGCCGCAGAGCCTCGGGGCCCAGCAGTAACAGCTCACACATGATTTTTCTCCCCACAGTGTTCTCCACTCCAAGCCTGTGGGCCCCCAAGTCGGAAGCTTCCAGGACTGTAACAAGCTTTAGTTTATACACAAGCAGCTGCATTTTCCTACTACTGTTTACTGCAAGGGAGCCAGCGCAGCATCCTCCCAGCTTTGCTTGGCCTCAGCAGTGAGTTGAAGCTCGGCTTGGCCGGCCTGGGAGAGCGGGGACAGCAGGGCCTGTGGATGGGACCCATCACAGGCGGGTCATGAGCTCCGGGGTCTGTGATTCAGTTTCTTCTCCTCCAGTTCCTGAGATTCCCTGCCCCCTTGGACTTCAGTGTGTACTTACTCCAGCATCCCTCATCTCACCCACATATAAACACACAGAAGGAAAAGAGTTTCAGAACGGAGGCAGTCGTTTCAGAACGAGTTGGATCATTTGCCAGGCGAAGGGACCGCCCGTGATGTCCTATAGCGCCCTGGTGTGCCATCACCTCCAGGCAAGGGTGGCACACGGGAACCGTGCATGTCCCCTCCCCTTCCACACTTCACCGCAGCCAACCAAGGCTCTGCTTCCCGGTAGCCTCTCCCAAGGCCCAAGGTGGCCTGGCTGACAAAGGACAGATCACTGCCCCAAGGAAAGGGCATGGAGAACAGTGGCCCACGTGAGAGAGGGGTGTGTGGACAGAGAGGGCATCTGAGGACAGGAGGCGAACCCAGCTCTGATGTGCTAAGGGCTCTCACAGCCCTGCAGGCCCCACACCCAGTCACCCTGCAGCTACCAGGCGAGGAGGAGGAAGAAGCCTCCGTCCAAAGTGGAGCTAAGCTCGCCTCTTCTGACCTATAGCATCAGAGAATGGTGACCCTACCCATGCCGCCCCTCCGACCACAGTTTGGAGCGGCATGGGGTGCCAGCATCCCCCTCAGGGCTGCACGCTGAACGTAAGCAGGGCGAGCTGGAAGCAGACGCTGACACCTAACCAAGTGAACCAGTCACTCCACCTCTCTGTGCTTCCGTTTCCCGCCCCCACCCCCTTTTTTTTTTAATACTTTAAGTTCTAGGGTACATGTGCACAACGTGCAGGTTTGTTACATATGTATACATGTGCCATGTTGGTGTGCTGCACCCATTAACTCGTCATTTACATTAGGTATATCTCCTAATACTATCCCTCCCCCCTCCCCCCACCCCACGACAGGCCCCAGTGTGTGATGTTCCCCTTCCTGTGTCCATGTGCTCTCATTGTTCAATTCCCACCTATGAGTGAGAACATGCAGTGTTTGGTTTTTTGTCCTTGCGATAGCTTGCTGAGAATGATGGTTTCCAGCTTCATCCATGTCCCTACAAAGGACATGAACTCATCCTTTTTTATGGCTGCATAGTATTCCATGGTGTATATGTGCCACATTTTCTTAATCCAGTCTATCATTGATGGACATTTGGGTTGGTTCCAAGTCTTTGCTATTGTGAATAGTGCCGTAATAAACACACATGTGCATGTGTCTTTATAGCAGCATGATTTATAATCCCTTGGGTATATACCCAGTAATGGGATGGCTGGGTCAAATGGTATTTCTAGTTCTAGATCCTTGAGGAGTCGTGACACTGTCTTCCACAATGGTTGAACTAGTTTACACTCCCACCAACAGTGTAAAAGTGTTCCTATTTCTTCACATCCTCTCCAGCACCTGTTGTTTCCTGACTTTTTAATGATCGCCATTCTAACTGGTGTGAGATGGTATTTTCCCCTCTTACAATCGGGATAAAGAACCTCCTTCCTGTGGTTGTAGCAAGAGTGAAATGTGTAACCCACGTGAAGCACTCGGAATGGGCCAGGCACACAGCAGGCACTCAATAACGGCAGCTGTTAGATCTCAGCAAGGCGGGGCAGGGAGCATGAGAGGGTGGCTGGGGAGAAGGGGAAGGCAGGCTTGAGGCAGACACTGGCCTTGCTGCCTCCATCTGCACACTGCGAGTGGCCAGCCAGGTGCAGCGGCTGTGATCACCTCCAGGAATCTCCTGGCCCTCTTCTCAATCTTCCTTTAGAAAAACGGCCAGAGGAATCCAATCTCCTCACCTCCACTGGGGTCCTTCAGCCCTGGCTGCTCACCCCCTTGATTCTGCTGTGTAGCCCCTGAGGAGAAGCCATGGGTTTTGGAGGCAAACAAACATGGGTTGAATTCCCTATTCGGCCTGGAGCGGGCTGTGTGGACTCGAGCAGGTCTTCATACCTGGCAAGAACTCGAGCACTGCCTGAGAGCCATCAGGCCCTTGGGACAATGGGGGTGCCCTCCCCACGAATCCCTAGCTCTGTGTGACCCAGGACGAGTGGCCCAGCCTCACACAGGCAGATTCTGCTCAGATCAAAAGCAATCACGAGCACAGGGCCTCAGGGCGATGAGCAAGACATGGGACCCCAGGATTGCTACAGTGTTCACTTGGAGAAGGCAGGAGCCTGGCTAATTCCCCGCTCACTGGCAGACTTTTCCAGGGGTGGTCCGGCCAAGAAACATCAGGTCCCTGCCACAAGGAGTGCGGGGGAGCGCAGAGCAGCTCACAGGAATGGCATCTTATGCCTTCCAGAAAGAGCGAGATTGATGGCACTTTTCAGGCCTCAATGAATCACACTCCCATGTGACCGCCTTTGCCTCCTGGCAGCAGATGTACTCAGCAGTCACTGTCCTCAACAACGGCACGTTTCTCACACACCCAGATGCACACGCATTGGCCGAGGGTCTTCCCAGCAGGCACTCATGACCCAGCACCCGCGGCTTGAAGTGCAGGTATGCAAACCGGCACAGCCAGTGCCTATGTCAGGCATCGCTGCAGCCAGCTCCAGCTCCTGAGACCCAGGCTGGGGCCCCAGGGCACAGAATGCCCAGTGGACCGCAGCTCGGACAAGCCCCGGCCCCTCTGCCCTAACCCCTTCCCTGCAGGGAGAGTAGGCAGAGGGAGGGGCAGCCTGAGGGAGAAAACAAACTTCAGGCTCATTATCCCCAGCCCCAGTCTCTGCTCTCAGCACAATTAAAGGTCTCTAATCCGGAGTGAAAAGCAAACACAGCTCTCCTCTTGTCCCCCTGCCTCCTCCCATCAGGCTCGGGGCCCTGGCTCCTGTTTTCAACACAAATATTCAATTAAACTTTCCTAGAGGGTCCAGTAATTGGGTCCCAAAGGCAAAGGTTCCCACAGAGAGAGTGAGACCCCGAGACAGTGAGACCCAAGAGGGGCGGACACACCCGGGGACAGAGAGCAGGAGGCAGACCGGGAGACGAGGCAGAGAATGGGAGGCCCCAGAGGGAGGGGTCTCAGATTTGCCCGGTAATCAGGAAACCCTTTCCTAGAGCTCTGTGCCCTCAAACTCTAGCTTCCTCTGAACTGTTCTGAGAAAGGAAATGAATCTTCAAGAACAGACCACAGGGCCCCAGCTGCGGTGCCTCACACCTGTAATCCCAATACTTTGGGAGGCCAAGGCGGGCAGATCACCTGAGGTCAGGAGTTTGAGACCAGTCTGGGCAACATGGCGAAACTCCGTCTCTACAGAAAATTCAAAAAGTAGCCGGGTGTGGCTACTCAGGAGGCCGAGACAGGAGAATCACTTGATCCTGGGGGATGGAGGTTGTGGTGAGCCAAGATCTCGCCACTGCACTCTAGTCTGGGCGCCAGAGCAAGACTCCATCTCAAAAATAAAATAAAATAAATAAGTAAATAGACCAAGGGCCTGCAGCAACGTGCTTGTTCCCGTCACAGCCATCTTCTTCATCAGCAGCTCTTGTTCCATCAGCCCTGAGCCCTTCCAGGGCCAACAGCCTCTCCTGGCATTTACCACATTTAAATCAAAACACTATAGTCCAGCCCCACCACCAAATCCTTTTAAGACCCCTCCACCTTTGATCTGAATTGCTACTAGTATAATCACTCCTGTTCCTGCAGTTGCTTAAATGGAATGGCCTCAAAAGCAGAAAAATTTTTCTACTCCTATGAAAAAATTGAGACCTGGAGAGGAGGAAAATCTGGCCCAAGGTCACCCTGTAAGTTAGTGCCTGAGCATGACCAGACCCCAAGGCTTCTGGTGCCCCATAGGTTATTTTTACCTGGTTACTGTCAGTCAAGGCTGGAGAGGGGATGTCTGAGTTCCAGCCCTCGCCCCATGTCTGGTCAGCTATAACACAAGGGAAAGAAACTCCATCCTGCACAACTTCCACGGATCCATTTCCTCAATCAGAAACGTTCTCTTGCAAACCCTGAGGACGCTTAAACACCTGACACCAGGATTCAAGAAATTAAGAAACGGTCGGCCACAGTGGCTCACACCTGTAATCCCAGCACTTTGGGAGGGCAAGGTGGGAGGATCACTTGGAGCCAGGAGTTTGAGACCAGCCTAGGCAACACAGGGACACCTGGCCTCTACAAACAAACAAACGAACAAAATAGCCAGGTATGCCCTGTAGTCCCAGCTGCTTGGAAGGATCACTTGAGCCCAGGAGTTTAAGGCTGCAATGAGCTATGATCCATGACACTGCACTCCAGCCTGGGTGACAGAATGAGACCCTGTCACCCCTCTTCGACTCTGTAAAAAATAAAAGGAGACTGGATACAAGGTGATTTTTAAAACACAGGGAGGAAGTGAGGTTAGTAATTCATGCTCCCTTCTCTTCCTTTCCCTCCTTCCCTTGGTTCCATCTTAAGAAGTCAAGTTACAAGCCAGGCTGGGGGGTGGAGTGGGGGACTAAAGAAGGAGCCCAGCTGGCCCTCCTAATTAAAAACCCTAAAGCTCTCTTGACAGATCTGCCTGACAGTGTGGGATTGACTCCCTTAGCCCAGCACAGGCTGCACCTGGAGGTCTCTGCTCACGACCTCTAGACGAAGGACAAGGTTGACTGGAAAAGGAAGAAGTGAGAGGAGGGGGCGGGAGCCCCATCATCAGAGTAGGAGACAGACTCCTGGGCAGCCGGCTGGAGCTGGCGTGGGATCAACACCCTGGGATGGGGCCCCAGAGGGAATGGATGGGCCTGGGTGTTGGGGTCTCCACCGAAGGGAGGTAATTGAGATTGATTTCAACTGGACTTTTCCTGGATTTCCTCCTCTCGTAACCCCCACTGGTTGGATGGATGGCTGTCTGGGACCTCTTCAAAACCCGGTTTATCAAGCCTTCCCCAAAATGTTAGGTCAGCATCTCAGGACCCAGTGACCTCAAATTTCAGAAAAACTTGAGGGTTACCGTTCAGCCCAAACATGCTCATTCATGGTAACCCAAGCAGGCTGGAGGCCTCCGGCCAGGCAGGGCACAGGCTGCCCCCAACCAGAGCCAAAAGTCAGTGTGTGCAGTCGGCTGGGAGAGAGGGAGAGCAGTCTGGGAGACGCTCCTCATGGCAGGAAGCCCGGGAGGCAAGAGCTGAGCCAGGAGCTTCCAAGGGAGTCTGGCTTTGGGATTTACGAGTCTCTTGTTTCCATTCAAAAGGACTCTAGGCCTCAAGTGCTCTGGAGAGGATTCTTCCATGGAGCCAAGACACCAGGCAGAAGGGAAGCTGCTTCCTCACCAGGCACCGTCCTGTCCTCTCTGAGGCCAGATTCGGGGCTCACTAACTCCCTTGTTGCAGGCCAGGGCTTACAGCTTCCCTTTCTATGATTTAGGGCAAAGGAAGTGCAGAAGAGAGGCGAAGGCCATGTTTCCTTGGTCTTGAACTCAAGGAGGAGCATCAAGTCCTTGAAATGTATCAGTGAAGGCAGGAAGTGCCATGATTCTCATGTCGTCTGACTTGAGATTGGAAGTCACTATGTGTGACCTTAATATCTTTCCAGGATCACTTTTCTCAGTTGTCCAGAAATCTCCACTGTGACCCAAATCGTGCTGTCCATTCCCCTCCTCCTGCAAGTCCCATGCTAGAATTTGGGTACCATGTAAGTCTTTGGTTTAGATCCCATATAAATCCTGAGTTTGTCATCAGATTGTCAGACAGAAGGGAACACTGAACTCTGTGTGGTGTCCAGCACAGGCCATGTGCAGACACTGCTGCTGATGATGATGATAATGGTGGTGATGATGATAAAAATTTATCTTGCATTTGTTGGAGAAGTCTTTTGGTTATGGATCCTGCTTAGGGACAGTCCCAGGATGACTGGGATCAAAGAGATGACATGAGAGAGACTAATGGTCTATTCCACTGGGAAATGAGCTGGGTTAGTGTAGAAAAGAAAAATCCTAGGAAGCTTGGACTAAAAGTAAAAACACTACTGAGATCATTTATGGGAGCGGAGAAAGAGCGAGAAAGAGGGAAATAGTGAAAGTGAGGGTGGGGGATTCATATGACCCCAGTCCTATCAGGGAAAGAGCGCTCTTGCTGGAGACTGTCTTCAAAGGAATAAGAATGCCCTGGAGGCATTTGAAATCCATCTCACAGTCAACAGGCATTAGCAACTGCAAGATATTTACAGAAAGCTTTTCCTCCATGACAGAGAAAAATACTTGCAGGAAGAGGCAGGTAGAGCCCCAAATTCCGTTTGTACAAGGTGCCTCCATACCTTTCACACACCATTCCATCTGCCTAAATGCCCTGCCGTCCCAGATGTACCTGTTTTTGCTTCCCACTTCCCTACTAAATTAGGTGGTCCTTCTCTATGCGCATAGGGTTATTGTGAGAATTAACACTTGTAAAATCCTTAGACCTGGGACACAAATATTCAATAAAGATTTTCTGTTGTTAGTGTTGTTCTACCACAGTGCCCTTTGCACACCTCCACATGAATCCCGTGGGTTGGCAATCATGTATGCTTGTCTATTGCACCCCGTCTGTGAGTTCTTGGCCAGCAGGAACCATTCATTAAATGCTTTTGTATTATAACCTGGGTATGGTAAGTGGGATCTGGGACAGTTCAGAACCTGGAATATGCTAAGTGATCCTTAAATGTTGAATAAATGTATAAATGAAAAATGACTGTTTATGCACTTTTGAGATGTGTTATGAGCAAAACATGTGCCTGCCACCAGAGGTGGTCATATTCCTTCGGACATGTGTTCCCTCCCCCCTCACCCACTGGTTCAGGCACTCAGCCAACAGCCTGTGGTCCACACTCTTAGGAGGGAGTTCGTTTTGCTCTTCTCCAAGGCAGCCAACATCAACAGCAATGTAGAGATGGAAAACAGACCAGAACCAATGAAAGTTGTTCCTTCTCCATCTGAGGTTCCAAACATTTTAAATCTGCTAATGAGACCCAGCTAGGAGTAATCAGGAAGTGTCTAAAATTAGCTGTTTTAATTTGAGCAAGAGGGAAAGGGACCAACTCAGAAGGGGGCACAGTCTCTAGTGGAGAGTGTGGGATTCTGGGAGCCTCCAGAAAAACCAGAGCAACATCTGGTGCTCCCACACCCAAGGGAATGCCCAGGATGGACCCCAGGTCCCTGTGGCTCCACACCTGGTCACAAATTAGAACAATGCATTGGCCACCTGTCCGTCCCAGAATCCATTGTGTGTCAAACTAGAGAACAGAGGCCACGAGCTGCCACCTGGAAAACATTAGCTACAGTTTGGTTGTGAGAGGTCTTTCTCCTGCCCGACTTACCACTTTCTAACTACATTATTTTGGCTCTCATTTCCCACCACTAAAAGTTGGGCATATAGTAGATGCTTCACTGCTTTTGTCAGACATTTCCTGAGCATTCTGGCCCACAGGGGTCCCTATAGTCTCGGATTTCTATGAGAAAACTGTCTTTACCATTCATTTATTAATCCATCAAACATTTATTGAGCATCTATTATGTATTAGTCTGTTTTCATGCTGCTAATAAAGACATACCCGAGACTGGGCAATTTACAAAAGGAAGAAGTTTTTTGTTTTTTTGTTTTTGTTTGTTTGGTTTCGAGAAGGGGTCTCGCTCTGTCGCCCAGGCTGGAGTGCAGTGGTATGATCTCGGTTCACTCTAACCTCCACCTCCCCAGTTCAAGCAATTCTCCTGCCTCAGCCTCCCAAGTAGCTGGGACTGCAGGCACATGCTACCATGCCCAAATAATTTTTTTGTAATCTTAGTAGAGACGGAGTTTCACCATGTTGGCCAGGCTGGTCTCAAACTCCTGACCTCAGGTGATCCACCCACCTCGTTCTCTCATAGTGCTGAGACTACAGGTGTGAGCCACCGCGCCTGGCCCAAGAAAGAGGTTTAATGAACTTACAGTTCCACATGGCTGGGGAGGCCTCACAATCATGGCAGAAGGTGAGGGAGAGCAAGTCACATCTTATGTGGATGGCGGCAGGTAAAGAGAGAGCGGGGTCGTACAGGGAAAATCCCCCTTACAAAACCATCAGATCTCGTGAAACTCATTCACTATCATGAGAACAGCACGGGAAAGACCTGCCCCCACGATTCAATTACCTCCCACTGGAGGTCCCTCCCACAACATGTGGGAATTCAAGATGAGATTTGGGTGGGGACACAGCCAAATATCATATTATAAGCTAGATACTGAGGTAGGGCTCAGGGATTCATGCAAAGAGGAAAAGGCCACAGTGCTACTTTAAGGAGCTCAGTCTGCTGGGGAGACAAACATGAAAACAACTGCAATGTCATATGATCACTGCTCTCTGGGAGGTGAGCTATGGACCAGGAACAATGGGAACAGGCAGAGAAAAATCAAGGAAGACTTTATTTGACACTTAGTATATATTGCCTTGTGTTACTGGCTTTCTTTCTTATTTCCTTATGTCTATACATGCAGTCAAAGAATGTGTCTTCCAATTTCTTATATCCCAACCTACAGAGACCCTTTCACATAGTAGGAGTCCAACAACGTTTTTCATTTGCAGTTTTGTAAGAATTTGGGGATCTCTCATTACAGCAAATCACGACCGTCTCCATTCCTCTGAGCATCTACAAAAATAAGTCAAAACTACAGAAGCAAAGAATTAGGGTGAGGGCTCCTGGATCAACCAAGGGTTACCCAGGGAACCCGTACGACCTCCTTCTTTAAAATGCTTTAAACACACGAAAGTTTCCTACATGTCCAGGACAACTTAGGCCTAGTACTCCCTAAGGACAAGAGGATGGATTACACGACCTTCCAAAGGCCTGTTGGCTCTAAGGATTCTCTTATGTTCAGAGGCCCCCAACAAAAGACAAAAGACCAGGTCTTGGGGGGAGGGAAATTTACAAGTTAAAGGGTGGTGCCAGGGAAAGGATGGAATCCTCTACTTGGCTTCCACAGCTCTTCTCGGCTGGTCCCAGCCCTCTGGCCAGGCTCATTCCCATCATTCTCCCTGCACGCCTATCACTGCCACTTTGAACTTTCCACCTGGCACCCACACATGCTCAGGACACTTTTTTTTTCTTCTTTCGTTTTTAAAGAGATGGGGTCTTGCTCTGTTGGCCATGCTGGAGTGCAGTGGCATGATCATGGCTCACTACAACCTCAAGCTCCTGGACTCAAGCAAAACTCCTTAAGTATTAAATAGCTAGGACTACAAGCACATGCCACCACACCTGGTGATTTTTAAAATTTTTTGGAGAGACCAGGTCTTGCTGTGTTGCCCAGGCTGGTCTCAAACTGCTGGTCTCAAACTCCTGGCCTCTAGCAGTCCTTCTGCCTCAGCCTCCCAAACTGTTGGGATTACAGATGTGAGCCACCCATGCTGGCCACCCTTCTTTCTTCAGGTGAGAATTCCTGCATGTCGTTTAAGAACCTACTCAGGGCTGGGTGCGGTGGCTCACACCTGTAATCCCAGCACTTTGGGAGGCCGAGGCAGGTGGATCACGAGGTCAAGAGTTCAGACCAGCCTGGCCAAGATGGTAAAACCCCATTTCTACTAAAAATACAAAACTTAGCCGGGCGTGGTGGCAGGCGCCTATAATCCCAGCTACTTGGGAGGCTGAGGCAGGAGAATCGCTTGAACCTAGGAGGTGGAGCTTGCAGTGAGCAGAGATCATTCCACTGCACTCCAGCCTGGGCGACAGAGCGAGACTCCATCTCAAAAAAAAAAAAAAAAAAAAAAAAAAAGAACCTACTCAGGCCGGGCGCGGTGGCTCAAGCCTGTAATCCCAGCACTCTAGGAGGCTGAGGCAGGCGGATCATTTGAGCCCAGGAGTTTGAGATCAGCCTGGGCAATATGACAAAAGCCTGCCTCTATTAAAAAAAAATTATATATATATATATATATCAGATGTGATGGCATGCACCTAGTCCCAGCTACTCAAGAGGTTGAGGTGGGAGGATCACCTGAGCCCAGGGAGTTTGAGGCTGCAGCGAGCCGAGATTACATTACTGTACTCCAGCCTAGGTGACAGAGTAAAGATCCTGTCTCAAGAAAAAAAATACATAAATGAAAAGAAAAAATAACCTACTCAAATGCCCCTTCCTCTGTAGTGCATGCCCTGACATTCGCCAGCAGAATTAGTTATTCAGAAACTCTATCATTTTATTTATATCTGGATTGTGACACTTGCAATGTTTTGTTGTAAACATACTACTTAGGACAAAAGTGATCTGGACTTCAAAGCCTGGGGAATCTTCAGGGCACACTTGAGCTCACATATTCAGATAGAAGCTGGGGCGCTTAATGGGAGCGTTAGCATAGCAGTTTCCTAAAAGCCAGAGGCCCCTGGAGCCCATCTCTGGGGTTCTCCATGAATGTCCATCACTCACTCACTATTTCCCCTTTCCTCTCTCAATACCTCCCCTTTCCCTTTCCATCATGCAATCAATTGTACCAAATCCTATAAATTGAAGTCTAAGGTACTCCTCAACTCAACTCTGTCCACTTGTTCTTGCTTCAACTGCCGCCACCTTAGTCCCAGAGGTTTCAACCCTGAATCCATATCTGAATCCCCTGGAGAGCTTTGAAAACTATCCAGCGGTTTCCCTCTGCTCTTTTTGAGATGGAGTCTCACTCTGTCACCCAGGCTGGAGCGCAGTGGTGCGATCTCTGCTCACTGCAAGCTCCGCTCACTGCAAGCTCTGCCTTCCAGGTTCACACCATTCTCCTGCCTCAGCCTCCCAAGTGGGACTACAGGCGCCTGCCAAATTTTTTGTATTTTTAGTAGAGATGGGGTTTCACTGTTAGCCAGGATGGTCACGATCTCTTGACCTCGTGATCTGCCTGCCTCGGCCTCCCAAAGTGCTGGGATTACAGGCATGAACCACCTCACCCAGACCCTCCCTCTGCTCGTTAGAGACCACATCCTGACTGGGTGCCAAGGCCCTCACGCTCGGGCCCTCTGCAGCCTCCCCTGTGGCCTGTCTCCTGTCCTCCACCACAATGACCTTTCTGTTCCTTACATGGGTCATGCCCTTTCCTTCTTGGGGCCTTCTCAGGTGTCCCTTCCTCCGCCTGAGGGTTCTTCCTCCTTTTTCCTGCCTAGGGAACACCTCCACCTCCTCCTGGAGGCAGTAGAGGTTAAGAACGCGAGCTCCAGAGCAAGACAGCCTAGATTCAAACCCCAGCTGCAGGACGACACCTGCTGTAGAGGGATCCTGAGCATCTGAACCTCTCTAAGCCAGAGTCTCTTCTTCCTGGTGTTGCTGCTTCAGAAGACGACTGTGGTCCACAGAGACCCCTCCAGGGGAATGGCACCAGAACGTATTCAGATGGGTGGCTCCCCTACTTTCTGCTACTACTCACAGCAGAGGATCGTGAGTTCTTTATCTGGTGCTTGTTACTGTGCCCGACACTTGCTAAGTGCTCGATGTACCTTTTGTGCAATGAGAACAAGTACCCTTGTCTGTGTTCCTAAAGCAGACCCCTGCCTGGAGTTCCCTCCAGTCTTCCAGCACTTGGGGTCCTGGATCCATCTCCAGCTTTCCCCAAAATGGGCAATTTACAGCTAGAGAATTGTGACTTCCTTTCTCTCTCCCCCCATAAAAAAGCAGAAAGCGAGTGGGACATCAAAAGCCTCTTTAAAACCAACATTTTGATGACTTAAGAGTAAATGAATGAGAAACATACGGCTTAAATTTTCTTTATGATCCACAAGGGCTCTTTCTGGACTCACTTTCCAAAGCTGCCAGGCTAATGATGAGAGTGGAAGTTGCTCAATTCTCACACCATCAACAGATGGCTCTCCATACTTGGAAAATTTTCACGTGGCAGAGGAAGGAAACCGCCAGCTCCTCAGATCTGTCATGTGCCCATGGCTCTCCTGCCCCCTTCCATATCTCATCCGGGTTACGCAGGACATTCCACTCCCAGTGGCCCCGGAGTTGTGGGCAGTCGCGATTGCCTTCCTGGGGCCAGGAGCCACGTAGCAGACAGAGCACAGGACTGAGCAAAGATCCGCAGGCCAAGAGGCTGGTCCAGGATTTGCCACTGGCAAAGCCACACAACCTCCTTGGCTCGACTTCAGTTTTCTCATTGGTGAGATGGGAAAATGACCCTTGCTCTATCTCACAGAGCTGCAACCACAAATGAGACAACATTCAATCCCACGTCCAGCACACGGCAATGGGTCAACATTAGTTGACTCTGAATGCAACACACATGTAAGGCCCCTGCTAGGAGTCTTAACGTTCTGTGAGCATGTCAATCAGCAGCTGACTCCTCTTGCTCCCTTCTAGTTGGGAGAATTCAGACTGTGTGGCTTGAGGGGAAAGGGAGAGATCAACCCACGTGGAGAAGCAGAGTTTAGGTGATCACTCCCAGGACACCTTCATTCCCAACGCAGTGACAGGCCTCATGTCCCCAAGATCCATTCTCACCTTCAAAGTCATTGGTGAATGGCTGTGGTTTCAGTGTCATTTTTAAAACCTTTCAAACACTGACTTGCGGTGACAGACAGAAAATACCTCAGAGTCACAGCCAGACCAGGCAGGCTGACCTGAGGCATGAAACAAAGCACCTGTTATCCCAAAGCAACAGGAAGGCGCAGGGCATTGCCATGGGCAGGCGGTGCCGGGTGGGTGCCGACCTCAACACTGTGGGTCCTCCCTGTCCATTAACATTTGTTTATGGTGAAAACTAGTTCATGTGAACATCAAGCAAAGCCCAAGCAGGGGTGTGGAGGTGAGGTGAGGTGAGGGGTGGGGAGAGATGACATAAGACGACGAGTAGGGCCAGGCATGGTGGCACACACCTGTAATCCCAGCACTTTGAGAGGCCAAGGTGGGTGGATCACCTGAGGTCAGGAGTTCGAGACCAGCCCCATCAACATGGCGAAACCCCGTGTCTACTAAAAATACCAAAAAAAAAAAAAAAAATCTGGGAATGGTGGTACATGCCTGTAAATCCCAGCTCCTTGGGAGGCTGAGGCCGGAGAATTGCTTGAACCTGAGAGGCAGAGGTTGCAGTAAGCCGAGATCATGCCACAACACTCTAGCCTAAGCAACAAGAGCAAAATTCTGTCTCAAAAAAAAAAAGAAGACAACGAGTAGCAGGATGTTTTCTCTATTTTTAAAGCATTGTTACTTGCTTTTTACTTTTTAAATATTTTTGTAAAAAGCTAAGACTTCAGCCTACACAGGGGGAGAACCATCAGTATCACCGTCTTCCACCTCCACATCTTGTCCCACTGGAAGTACTTCAGGGGCAATAATGACCATGGAGCTGTCGTCTCCTGTGATAACAATGCCTGCTTCTGGGGACCTCCTGAAGGCCCTGCCTGAGGCTGTTTCACAGTTGACTTTTTAAAAAATAAGTAGAAGTGCATTCTAAAATGGTAAAAAAGTATAGTATAGTAAATACATACACCAGTAATACAGTCATTTATCATCATTATCAGTATCGTGTACTGTGCGCAGTTGTAAGTTCTGAACTTTCACAGGACTGGCAGCGCAGTAGGTTTGTGTACACCAGCATCACCATGAACACATGAGCCATGTCTCGTAACACAACGTCATGGTGGCTGTGATGTCACTATGTGAGGGAACTTTTCATCTCCTTCTAACCTTATTCGGCCCCCAGTTGCATATATTGTCCATCATGGACCAAAATGTCGTACAGGGCATGATTGTTCTCAAAGCAGACAGGAGCCAGGGTGAGGCAAGCACTGAAAATCATGTTCATGGAGAAAGTCTGAAAGATCTGGCATTTTTAGCCCAGAGAAGAAAAGGCCCTCAAAATGCCATCTTTCATTTATATATTCAAATATTCATGGGATGCCTATTAAGTGTTAGGTAGCACGCTATCTGTTACCACGGCAATCAGAAAGCCTCTTCCAGGTGTTCATCCCAGGTTCCGTCCTCAGGAGGCAGACCCGTCTGCCAGCTACTCGGACTGTCAGCTGCCGGTGGCTTTCAGGGCACAGCCTAATGCAGGGAAAGAAAGGCCTGGCCTCCTTGCCACAATCTGGGTCAACTCCAAAGAGTCACCCCAGCTCCAGCGCCCCTTGTGGGACCAGATGAGGCCTCAGTTTCAACCACAGTGGGACTGGCTTCTCCCTCTGACCAATACCCCCTTCCCATTTTCTTCCAAGATGTCTCCCATCAGAGTCTGGCCGGCGGGGGACAGGGGCATGCCAGCAAGTGATGGCAACCCGGTTGACAGGGCTAGGGAAGGGTGGGCAGTACATAGTGCTATGTCCCCCCGCCCCCCGCCACCTGCCCAGGAGATGCACCTAATCCAGCCTTGGGGGTCAGGAGACTTCCTAGAAGAGACAAGTTGAAATGAGCTCCACCCCAGGGGAAGAGGGCAGGCAGAAATGATTTTCACCTCCAGCTTGTTCTAAATGTAAGAAGACAGACCACCCTCCACCCCTTGCCCCATTTACTGTGAGCCCAAGGTTGTGCTGACACGGCCTCCAAGGAGTGGTCCTGCTCCATCTCCGCTCTTCTGGCCTCTTGGATCACTGCCCAGAGCCTGCATGGACAGGACCCCTAGTTCTTAGCTGCTGGACACCGCCAGCCCGTCAGAGGGACCCAGGACGGGAGGAAGGGGCTGTATGTTTTCAGATTCAGTTTTCCTGCCCCCCAACCCCCACTCCATCCAAAGTGAAGCTGAGCTCAGAGATTAAAAACTCATTCCCGTGCAGGAAATGAAGATGTTGCCAGGACCTCCCAGCCGAGAAAATATGAACAAGATGCCTCGTGCCGCTGATGAACTCCCCACTCTTAGGGCCTCGAGGGAAGGCGGGAAGATGGGCCGCTAGCCCGGGCACTCCCATGCTTGTTCTCAGCTGCGCTTCACCCCTGGAGTGTGGGAAGTCCCTGGCTGCCATGGCATACACAGCCATAACATGCCCTGGCCACGGTGTTAAGAAATTGCCCATTCAAGAGGCAGAGAGGCATGGGAACAGCATGGAAAGGGCTCTGGGTTCCAGCCCAGCTGCGCAGCCAGCCGTGAGACCTGGGGTGTCTGTCCACATTTCTGGGCCTTGGTTTTATTGCCTATGCAATGAGATTGTTGGGCTTCTGGACTCCCCGGGTGTCTTCCATCTAATTCTAATTTCTGAGGAAGGAAATGGAAAAGTTTACCAATATGATGAGAATCTTATAGCCCAACAACCGAGATCTCAAATCCAACAGGACCACTTCTTCCGAACAGAGTAAAGGGCCCACAGACATCAGTGAGAAGTCTCTTCAAAACCATTCTGGAGTTTCCCTCAGGCTCCAGGTCGAGGTGAAAACTGATGGAAAGTTCAGACTGAGATGGCAGTACAGCATCTCCTCCAGCCCTACTGCCAGAGAACCTGTCCTAAAGTGTGGATAACAGATGCCCTTGATGGCGCCTGACACTCCTTCATCAGCCCCAATCTTAGGCCAAGGTGGACAGAGGATAATTCTGCAAGGCATAATTCTGCAGAAGATAACTGACAGCCATGATAGCTACTAGCATCTGGGAGCATGCACTATTACCTGGGAAGGACATCCTTTTTGACAGAGGGACACACAATTAACATGAGAGACGTATCGGTTATCCATCATGTAACCAATTACTACAAACACAGAAGTTTTTTGTTTTGTTTTTGAGACAGTTTCACTCTTGTTGCCCAGGATGGAGTGCAGTGGCGTGATCTTGGCTCACTGCAACCTCCACCTCCCAGGTTCAAGCGATTCTCCCATCTCAGCCTCCTGAGTAGCTGGAATTACAGGCGTGCGCCACCATGCCCGGCTAATTTTGTATTTTTAGTAGAGACGGGGTTTTGCCATGTTGGCCAGGATGGTCTTGAACTCCTGACCTCAGGTGATCGGCCCCCTCGGCCTCCCAAAGTGCTGGGATTACAGGCATGAGACACCATGCCCAGCAAACACAGAAGTTTAAAGCAGCATGCGCTTATAATCTCATGGGTTCTCTGAGTCAGGAATTTAGATACAGCTTTGTGAGGGTTCTCTGGTTCAGGATTTCTCACAAGGCTGTGATCAAGTTGCTGGCCAGGACTGGAGTCTCATCTGAGGTTCAAATGGAGGAGGATTCACGTCCACAGAGAACTGATGGTGGGACTCAGTTCCTTGAGGTCGGTCAGACGGCAACAGCCCTCTGTTCCCTGCCATGTGGGTCTCTCCGATATGACCACCTGCTTTGTGAAAGTGTGCAAAGCTCAAGGGCAACAGAGAGGGCCTGCCAGCAAGAGGGAAGTCACGATCTTATGTCACACAAGCAGAAATGTGACAGCCCATCATCTTTGTCGTATTGCATTTGTTAGAAGTTAGGTCACAAGTCCCACCCACGCTCGAGGGGCAGGGACTACACAGGCTGTGGATACAAGGAGATGGGGACCATTGGGAGTCATCTTAGAGGCTGCCTGCCAGAGAGGAGGCAGAAAGAGGCCACCCACTGAGCCTTGAGCAGAATCGGCCCTGGCAAGCAACGCAGGGATAAGTGTCCCAGCCAGACCAGCTTACATCCAGAAGGTTATGTGTCCTGGAGGTGAGAATCAGTGGAGCGGCATCTCAGGATGAGATGATGCCACACTGCGCACACTGACAGCCTGGGAGAATAGCGTCAGAAGAGGGAGCCAGTGGCAGGGTGTGTGGTGGTCATTGTGTGCTGGCCGTGTGCGTTCTCAAAAGAAGGGAAAGGACCTGGTCACCATTTGAGGGTTATGATAGAAACTGAGGAAGGGATGATCAGCCCATCCTTCACTCTCCTGCCGAGTCATTATATGCCTTTTTAAGGAAAGACCCACCCTGCCATCCCCTAGCCAGGAATCAGCCCCACCTATATCCACTGTAGTGTTGAGATATGGAATTGTCCAGTGGGGTAGAGGTGGGGAACTCCAGGCATAACCGGCCTTCTCCCCGGAATTCAATGTGTCCTTCGGAGACGTCCTCATTCTTTGCCTCCTCTGAGTTCCCCCTCCTCAGGCAGCTTCAATGACAAAGCTGTAAAGCACTCTCCCTCTCCTCCTCTTTTTAAAACACAATTTTTATTTTTAAATATACTATATCTGTTAAGGAAAAGGGGCAAAGTTTTCTGTCTTTGTAATACCTGTTCAGGAGTTTAATGGGTTAGGAGATTGGTTTTAACTGTGAGAAAGCATCTACCTCTTGCGCTCAAGTGATCCTCCCGCCTCAGCCTCCCGAGTAGCTGAGACTACAGGCACGTGCCACCACACCCAGATAATTTTTTAATTTTTTGTAGAGATGGGGTCTCCCTTTGTTGCCCGGGCAGGTCTTGAACTTCTGGGCTGAAGTGATCCTCCTGCCTCGGCTTCCCTAAATGCTGGGATTACAGATGCGAGCCACCGTGCCTGGCCTACTAAGCATTTCTGAAGGCTATAGTTTAACATTCGGTTTCAAAAAGAAAGGAAGCTTTCATTTAAAAAATAATTTACTGAATTATATTCTTTCATAACTTCCACCCTAATTAGTCACAAAGATAATTCTAAAGATTCTTAGTTTTGTGTACTAACATTTTTCTTTTTTGAGTCAGGGTTGCATTCTGTTGCCCACGTTAAAGGATGGTGGTGCAGTCATGGCTCACTGCAGCCTCAACCTCCCGGACTCAAGCAATCCTCCCACCTCAGCCTCCCAAGTAGCTGGGACTACTGGCACATGCCACCATGCCTGACTAATTTTTTGCAGAAATGGGGTCTCCCTATGTTGTCCAGGCTAATCTCAAACTCCTGAGCTCAAGTGATCCTCCCCCCTTGGCCTCTCAAAGTGCTGGGATTACAGGTGTGAGCTACCATGTCCAGCCATTTTTGTCTACTAATTTACATTTATGTTTAAAGATTAATTTTACTGGTATCTTAAAACAAGAATGTTATGTTGGAAAAAGAGAACTAAATACATTTTATAAAGGCTGTAAATGTCCCATGGCAAATGTTCTGTCTCAGTATTTTCTACCACATTTAGAAACAGGATTCTGCAGAGAGAAACTTGGGTCGTTAAGATTCACCTTTCCTAAGGAGTTGTAGGCTGCAGATCCGAAGAACACACAGCAACAACTCGATTTCTCTTTTTACAACTGCAGAGCGTCATAGCTGCAATGATAGTACAAATACATGAAAAAATGACTTTACCAGTCTGGGCGTGGTGGCTCACGCCTGTAATCCTAGCACTTTGGGAGGCTAAGGTGGGCAGATCACTTGAACCCATGAGTTTGAGACCAGCCTGGGCAACACGGTGAAACCCTCTCTTTGCAAAAATAAAGAAAATTAGCTAGATGTGGTGGCAGGTACCTGTAGTCTCAGCTACTTGGGAAACTGAGGTGGGAGGATCACCTGAGTCTGGGAGGTCAAGGCTGCAGTGAGCCGAGATTGCACCACTGCACTCCAGCCTGGGCAATAGAGTGAGACCTTGTCTCAAAAAAAAAAAAAAAAAAAGACATCACTCACGTAAGATTTAGAAAAATCAGAGTGACCTCAGGCCAAGGCACCACCCAGTGTGGTGAGAATGACATTCGATAATGGAGAGAGAGTGTGTGTGTGTATGTGTACATAAGTGTGTATGTATGTACAGATATCTCTCTGTATAAATAGCCATGTTCAGCCCCTTAAAAGCCTGTAAATACGATGTTGTGCTCCATATTCACTATTTGAAACTTCAAATACACAGGCCATGCAGAGGAGAGTTTCTTGCGTATCCCTGTTTGTTACCACCAATAAAATTGTGAAGTTTTCCAAATCACTGTTCATCATATATTTCCCTGGTAAGTGTTACGGCTTGTGGATGAAGCTAATCATATCTTCACACATCATCTCTCTCCTCTTTTAAGTGGCTCCTACAGCATGTTGCAAATGAAATTCACAGGTTCAAGAGCCCAATACCTTGGGAAGTTTGAAAGCCTGTGTCCCTCTGTCCTCTAGGCAACCCCTAATGTGCAGGTTGTGCCTGCACAAAGGCATCAGTTGAGGGGTGAATGCAGCTCAGGGCTACACTGGAGGGAAGGGGCCCTTTGGGAATCCACCTGAAGACACCATATTGGCTAGCTGCCGCCAGTCCCATCATGACCCAGAGGCTACCATGGAGGCCAAGCTCAGCAAAGGCTTCGTAGTCACATACATCTTTGTGATCTTGGTTAAACAACATTTCCTTCTCTATGACACTGAAAGCACAAGCAACAAAAGGAAAAATAGATAAACTGAACATCATCAAAATTTAAAACCTCTGTGCTTCCAAGAATACCATCAAGAAAGTGACAACACAACTTGTCCACAGACTGGGATGACATTTTTGCAAATCATATATCTGATAAAGGACTTGTATATAAAGAACACTTAAACAATTCGATAATTAAAAGACAAATGATCCAATTTAAAGATGAGCAAAGGATCTGAATAGACATTTCTCCAAAGAGGATACACAAGTGGCCAATAAGCACATGAAAAGATGCTCAACATCACTGGCAATCATGAAAAGTCAAATCAAAACCACAGTGAGTGCCGTGGCTCACGCCTGTAATCCCAGCACTTTGGGAGGCTGAGGCAGGCGGATCACCAGGTCAAGCAATAAGACCATCCTGGCCAACATGGTGAAATCCCATCTCTACTAAAAATACAAAAATTAGCTGGCGCACACCTGTAGTCCCAGCTACTTGGGAGGCTGAGGCAGGAGAATTGCTTGAGCCCAGGAGGCGGAGGTTGCGGTGAGCCAAGATCACGCCACTGCACTCCAGCCTGGTGACAGAACGATACCGTCTCAAACAAACAAACAAACAAACAAAACCCACAGTGAGATATGACTTCGCACCCACTAGTATGTCTAGAATGAAAAAATAATAACACTAACAAGTGCTGGTGAGGACATGGAGAAACTGGAACCTCAGACACTGCTGGCAGAAATATAAAATGGTACAGCCTGTATGGAAAACAATCTGGCAGTTTCTCAAAGACCAGACACTAAGTTTCCATATGACCCAGCAATTCCGCTCCTAGACATACACCTAGGAGAAATGAAAACATATATCCACACAAAACTTCTACACCAATGTTCAAAGCAGCATTATTCATAAAAGCAAAAAGTAGAAACAACTCAAGCATCCATCAACTAAAGAATGAACAAACAAAATTTGGCATATTCATTCCATGGAATATTATTCAGTACTAGAAACGCAGAGCTGGGCATGGTGGCTCACTCCTGCCAGCACTTGGGGAGGATCACTTGAGGATTGTTCACTTTGGGAGGCAGGAGGATCGCTTGAGGCCAAAAGTTCAACTCCAGCTTGGGGAACATAGCGAGACTCTGCCTCTGCTGCTGGAGAGGCTGAGGCTTGAGCCCGGGAGTTTGAGGCTGTAGTGAGCTATGATCGTGCCACTGCACTCCAGCCTGGGTGACAGAGCAAGACTCAGTCTCTTTAAAAAAAAAAAAAAGAAAGAAAGAAAAGAAAAAGAAAAAGAAAAAAAGTGAAGTACTAATCCATGCTACAGCATTAACCTTAAAGATGTTATGCTAAGTGAAAGAAGCCAGACACAAAGGACCACATACTGTATGGTTCCATTTAGATGAAATGTCCAGAATCAGCCAGTCTTTAGAGATAAAAAGTAGATTAATGGTCTCCTAGGGCTGGAGAGAATTGGGGGGCAGGGGATTAGAGGCGTTGGCTAAGGGGTACAGGGTTTCTTCTGGAGGTGGTGAAAATATTCTAAAATTTATCGTGGTGATGGTTGCACAATTCTGTGAATATACTAAAAACCATGGAATTGCATACTTTAAATGTGTAAATTACATGGTATTGTGAATTCACAATAACGTTATTTTAAAAAGAGAAAAAGGGAGAACCTCATTTTCTAAGCTAGAGATTCTTAACTTGGGGCCCATGAACCCACTGAATTACAAACTAGTATTGTGAGAGCACTTGTGCATTTTCTAAGGCCTGCGGCTTTCCTGAGATTCTCCAAAGGCTCCAAGCCACAAAAAAGAATCCCTGTGCTCAGGATGACCTGGAGTTGGGGCTTCAAGTTTGGGGGAGCCTCCTCACGGCTTCCCTTTTGGACCTCCCCTGGGGGAGTCGGGGTATGGAGGGGAGGGGCGCCCAGAGTCCATTTCCTGTGTGCTTGTTTAATATTCACTCAGTGGTGTGGAGTTGGGTTTGCCGCCGCTCACCTGGAGGGGCAGCCACTCTGATCACAGCCTGGAGCCACTGGCTCAAGCTATTCTCAGACCCTTCCCTTCTGTGACCCTCTTCCTTCCCTGATTGCCCCCTCCCAGGCTGTCCCTCCAGGCCTCCTGAGAGGCCAGCAGTGGCTCCACTTGCTGCTTTTGCCACTTGCTCCAGGCATTAACTGGGACACAGATCCCTGGCTCCTACTGCCCTGAACTCCAATGCTGGAGTAACTCAGAAGTAGAGTGACCATACTGCTGCCTACCTGTGGGGACAGCCTTGCTTTAAACCCGATGTTCCAGTGTGCTTTTTGTTTTGTTTTGTTTTGGAGACAGGGTCTCATTCTGTTGCCCAGACTGAGCACAGTGGTGATCATGGCTCACTGCGGCCTCATCCTCCTGGGCTCAAGCCATCCTCCCACCTTAGCCTCCCAAGCAGCAGGGACTACAGGTGCACGTCACCACAACTGGCTAGTTTTTTGTTTTTTTGTAGAGATAGGGTCTCACTGTGCTGCCCAGAATGATCTCTAATTCCTGGATGCCAGTGATCCTCCCACCTCGGCCTCCTAAAGTGCTGGGATTACAGGCATGAGCCACTGCACTCAGTCCTGGTGTGACTATTGAGTGCCAACTTTCATTCTCAAAAGTATCCTGGTTTGTAAGATACGGTAAATTTCATTAACCCCTTACCTAAAGATGGAATCGTCACGCTTCCTGGGGTGAGCAGCACTCCAGCGGTCTCTGAAGCCATGGTCCAGCCTGCAGGAAGGCGTCACATCCACCTTCCTCAGCAGACAGGTTTCATTCTGTTCCGTTCAGACCTCAGCAGGAAAGCGCATTGCCACCTCTCACAGGTCTGGTGGCCCTCCATTGAGGATGGATAAGATGCCTCCTCTCCCATCTCACCCATCCTCAGTGCAGGGGGTCTGGGCCTCTCCCCTCTACAATTCGATGTAAGGCAAAGGTGACATTCCTCTGTAGCCCTTGCCACCCTCAGCCTTTTCCTCCCAGGGTGAAAAATCCCAACCCCTTAATTTTCATTCCCTCCCACCTCCTTCAGTGCCCAAGCCTCTCTGCTCCTTAAGACCACAAACCGCATCTTTTCTACTTTACATAGCTAGTGTCTGGCAGAGGAGGTGCTCAATCTTTTTTTTTTTTTTTTTTTTTTTGAGATGGTCTCGCTCTGTCGCCCAGGCTGAGGTGCAGTGGTGCAATCTTGGCTTACTGCAGCCTCCGCCTCCTGGGTTCCAGTGATTCTCCTGCCTCAGTCTCCCAGGTAGCTGGGACAACAAGTGCCTGCCACCACACCCAGTTAATTTTTGTATTTTTAGTAGAGATGGGGTTTCACCATGTTGGTCAGGCTGGTCTCAAACTCCTGACCTCAGGTAATCTGCCTGCCTTGGCCTCCCCAAGTACTAGGATTGCAGGCATGAGCCACCGCATCCAGCCTAGATCATTCTTTTCAATAATCTTTTTTTTTTTTTTTGAGACAGGGCCTCATCTGTTGCCCAGGCTGGAGTGCAGCAGCACAATCTGGGCTCACTGAAGTCTTAAACTCATAGGTTCAAGTGATCCTCCCACCTCAGCCTCCCAAGTAGCTGGAACTACAGGTGCATGCCATCACACCCAGCTAATTTTTTTTTTAATAGGAAAGATGAGGTCTCACTACGTGGCCCAGGCTGGTATCAAACTCTTGGGCTCAAGCAACCCACCTGCCTCGGCTTCACACCTGGAATTACAGGTGTGAGCCTTACAGGTGAGAGCTTCAGTGGGTTCAAGGGACCCAAGAATCTCTAGCCTAGAAAATAAGGTTCTTCCTCTCTCTTTTTAATAACTTCCTTGAGAATTCACAGTACCCTGCAATTCATACATTTAAAGCATGCAATTCAATGGTTACCTTGCCAGACTTGATAGATAATTTTTGGATGAATGAGGCACTGGCAAAATGAAGCTGAGGCTGCTATCACATTGCATGGGGCCGAGGACATCGCAGAGCCTGGGCCCCCAGGTGTGGGCAGCTCCTGGGACCACCCTCTCCAGAAGAGTAGGACTGAGAGGGCCGGCCCCACTAAAACGCACGCCTGTGGATGCAGCAAGAGGTCGGCCGGGCAGGGGGAAAGGGCATCCCCTTCCATTCCCGGAGGTGCTCGTCTTGTAGGTCACACCCAGGGCCCTTCCCCAGAACCGTACTCCTTCTAGCCAAGCCCACTTCCTCTGCTCACAAGAGAAAGGAAAACTCTTTTGCTGGATGCAGAGGTGTACAATGAAGAAGGGGCCACCTTAGGCTTTGTATCCAGGGCCCTTTTATTTTGTTCTTTTGGTCAGTATTTACTACCCATTTGACAAGCATGTCCCAAGCATTTCCTATGTACCAGGCCTGTGCTGGGCACTGGGGATGCGACTGAGGACAAGCCATCCAGGTGCCTCTGCCCTGCAGGGCTGTCTTTAATCATGATGTCCAAAGCTGGCTCCAGGGCTACACTTAGAATAAAATAAGACAGTGATTTCTGGGTTCCTGCAATTTCTGGGTTTCTGGATATCTCCATGTGAACCGCCACCTTTATGTAAGCTTCATAAAGCCAATGAGACAGTATCTGCTTGACAAGAGAACTTTTGGAGTGAGATGAACCATTTTCGAATCTCAGTTCTGTTTCTTCTTGGTTGAGTTACACTTGATCTTAGCCAAAAGGCAGAGAAGTGATCCCCTTGGTTGAGTTATTTAATCTCCAGCTCGCGTGTGAATTGTAGACAATCCCATCCGCCTTGCAGAATTATCTGAAGGGTCCAATGGGTAACGGCTGCAAGACAACACAGTGTCCAGTACATGGGGACACTCAGTAAATGGGGTGACGATTACCCCTGAGCACTGGGGTTTCAAATCCTAGCTGATGATTCTGTTGGAGTTGGCGTTACCTTGTGTTGCAAGACTGTGGCTCCTAAACTTGACTAGTTTTAAGAATCACTGGGAGAGCTTTTTAGAATTACAAATTTTCAAGCCAGAAACCAAACCGACTGAACCAGAAGCGGCAGGGATAGGCCTAGAAATGTGCATTTTCAGAAGTCTCCAAGTTTGCAATCCAGTGTTAAGCAACGCCTCTCAAATCCAGCCCTACCCATTTATTTTCCAAAACTCCTAGGAGGGACGACAGAGGTGCAGGGCTCTGTGGAAGCTGGGCCTGCACCCCTCCCCCAGGCGGCCTCCTCTCCACTCTGGGACCAGCCCTACCTTCCCCCAGGCTGCGGTGGGTCCCGTCGGAGCACAGCGGCTGCTCATAAAGCTCCCGATGAAAGGCATGCTGGACAGGAGAGGTCAAGGTTCACACAAGCAGCTCCACCTTCTGTTTCATTTACAAGTGGCAGTCACCTCATTAAACCCGGTCCCCCTCCACCCCTACCCCACCCTCACCCCCAGCCCACTGCATGCATCCCCACACCAGGTCCCTCCCCCTCCGCCCTGCCGGCACACAGAGGCTAGGCTGGAGATCGAGTGGTCCAGAGACGGGCAGGTGACCTGCTGGACACGCCCACCCATACCCCAGACTTACCCAGTGCCTAATGTACAGAATGCACTCAACATGTTTGTTAAACTTGGTGTTTATAAACGCATAAAACTGGCATTTTGTGAAGTTGCTGCAGCACAACTTGAACTAGGAAAGCATTGCTGATCCCTTCAGAGTCCTGGGAAGGAGAAAAGGCAGCGATTGCTGTGCGCCCCAGGCTGACTTTTCACCTCTCCTAGCCTCTGTTTCCTCCTCTATGAAGGGGTTACCGAGGCGATTAGATGGAGCAGGCCACACGAAAGAGCCTAGCTAACGACTGGAACATTGCAGGTGTGCAGTCGGTGTTCCTGAACCCACAGAGGGCAATGGAGACAGAACGTCACACAAAGGTAACTCTACCCAGGCACAGTGGCTCACGCCTGTAGTCCCAGCTACTCGGAAGGCTGAGGATGCAGGACAGCTTGAGCCCAGGAGATCGAGGCTGCAGTGGACCATGATTGTGCCACTGCATTCCAGCCTGGGTGACATGAGGAGACCCTGTCTTAAAAAAAAAAAAAATTAAACAGAGTTAACTTCAATTATGATGACAGCATGGAGGCTGGCAGGCATAGGGGCTGTTAGACCACACAGAAGGACCTGAGGTCCTCAGCAGGGTTTGCAGGTGGCTCCTGGGGAGATGGGAACCTGTAAGCCTGGACCTGAAGCAGGGGCTTTAGCCAGGCCGAGGGGCTGTGATGGAGCAGAGACAAGCCGCACACCAGGCCTCGAGTGGAAGGGGTGCCTGCACATCTGAGGCCTGGGGAGAAGCAGGCCTGGTGACTCAGGCCCGTGTGTCCAGCAAGGGAAGGGAGCCGGGCGAGGCCAGGGAGTGGACAGCTGGACGCCTGCTGGACCTCCCCCAAGGAAGGCTTCCGGGCTCCAGCTGAGGGATCATGAAGTGCTGAGGTGCCTTAAGCCCAGGGGCCCATGACTGGAGTCGCCCCTACTGTTTCATTTTAGTCTTCACGCCAGTTTATGAGCTATTGAAGGGTCCCAACTTTAAAGTGTTACCTTAGGATCACTCCCCAGGGTCCCATGTATACCCCACTCCCCTGCAACAGGAGAGCCCTGCCTCGCCCCTCTTGGACTCAGCACAGCGCTGGTGCCCATCTCTGAGAGGTGGAGGCTCTAGCATTTCTATACAGCAGGGGCCTGGGGAGGCTGGAAGGGAGGTAGAGGGGACTGGTCATCAAACGTTTGCAGAGCAGGCTCAGTTTGTTTGAGAGAGGAGCTGGTGGAGACCACCAGAGGCTAAAGTCCACTACTGCCCCACAGAGCCCCAGCTGCAGGATGCCAGAGAAAAGAGCGCCATTCCTGCCTCCACCTCTGTGAAGGGCGTCCCGGGCTGGGACTGGGTGAAGTGAAGGAGGTTCCTCACTTCCCTGACCAAGGCCCTGCCCATAGCTCTGACCACCCTCTCCTCACCTCTGCCCATCCCTCCTTGCCTTCCCACACAGGTCTTGTGGGGGCTCAGGCACCCTCATCAGCACCCCTGCATCATGGAGCCGCTGCTGGGCCTCCCCTAAGAGGGGCTCTCCCCAGTGAAAAGGAGGCTGAAGAGAGGATGGGGACGAAGCTGCCACCCAGAGGAGAGAAGGGAAATTAACACAGAAGGAGAGACTGGAGAGAGAAAATAAGAGACAGAAAATGAGAGGCAGGGAGCGAGGCAGGTGCGAGGGGACGAGAGTGCAATTTTAACAGAAGGGGAAGGCACTAACGAGAGAACACATTCTGGGGCACAGAGGGATGAATACATATAAACGCTGAGAGTCAGACAGGGACAGAGACTGTGGCAGGAACCCCAACAGAGGCCGGCAGATGATGGGCGCGGCCTGTCATCTTTTGGAGCCAGGCCCTGTTACAATTCTTGGCCTCAGTTGATGCTGGGGGCAGGATGGAGTGTGCCTTCCCCTCCAATTTTTCCAACTGGAACCTTACATGCAGCTCCAAGCTTTCCCCATCCTTTCTGAGGTTCCGGCTGCAAAGACTCCCAGGACACGCCAGCCGGGTTGCTGGGCCTGAGAGTGGCCCACCCAGGGCCCACCTTGGGCAGGTGGGGGAGACCGTGGGCTTCCAGGAACAAGGAGCCCCCAACAAGCGCAAGAAGGACCCTAAGGGCTGCACAGGGTGGCAGGGTGGCTCACACTTGTAATCCCAGCACTTTGGGAGGCTGAGGTGGGCAGATCACAAGGTCAGGAGATTGAGATCATCCTGGCCAACATGGTGAAACCCTGTCTCCACTAAAAATACAAAAATTAGTCAAGCGTGGTGGTGCGCACCTGTAGTCCCAGCTACTCGGGAGGCTGAGGCAGGAGAATTGCTTGAACCCGGGAGATGGAGACTGCAGTGAGCCGAGATCGCGTCACTGCACTCCAGCCTGGCGACAGAGCGAGACTCCATCTCATAAAAAAAAAAAAAGGCCAAACAGACCGTCCCACACCCCTTCCAGGTCTGCACCAGACACAGCTGGGCTAAGTGGTGACCTGAGACCCAGGGAGAGCTGAAGCCGGGGGTTTCTGGGTGTCTTAATGTTGAGGGGTAGCTTGTCTGCTGCTTGGAGACTGGTGCTTTAGTCACCGGCTGAGCGGATTATCAGGACGGCGCAGGCCTCCAGGTGTGCCACAGCCCCGACTCCTCTACAGCTCTGTGCTACCTACCTCCCCCTCCCTGGGCCTCTGACCTCTGCCCTCTCGTGCTCCCCTCCCCTGTGGGTCAGGATCCAAGCTCCCCAGGCTTGCTACTTCTCCAGCCATGTCGCTCCCTGCCCCAAGCTCTACACTGCAGTAACACACCAAACTACTTGCAGATGCATCTAGAAACCACATCACTCCTTCCTCTGGAATGCCCCTCCCTTCTCTCCACCTGAAAGCTCTCAGGTCCCTGTGAAGGCCCCCTCCCCACCCAGGCTGCATCGGCACTTTGCTAGTGATCTCCTGATGCCTGGGTGCCTCTCCTGCCATCTCTCTGAAACATGTTAGGTGCTCCAGGACAGGGCTACAGGTGCATCGCGACACCCACTACGGCCAACACACAGCCCGGGCCCCTAAGTGATGGGCGGACAAACGAGATGCGGTCAGGATCATAAACCACACCTCACCTGACTGGTTCTCCACTTCCTTTTTGTCTTTCCACCTAGATGGCAGGCGCACTGTGTGCAGAAACTGTTATCTTCTGCTTCCTTGCCCTCTCCCTAGTTTCAGACAATGTTGGGCATGACAGACACTTGCTGACAGAAGAGGGGTCAGTCTTGCGTGTCCCAAGGGATCCACCTGAATTCTTCAAGGACCCTGCGTTCCGGGCACCAGGGACAAAGCCAGGTCCATGTGTGGCTTCTCTCTTTTCTAGGGGC
Organism: Nomascus leucogenys; assembly: GCF_006542625.1. Lineage (NCBI taxonomy): Eukaryota > Metazoa > Chordata > Mammalia > Primates > Hylobatidae > Nomascus > Nomascus leucogenys. Next base: position 8,825,586 of record NC_044395.1, on the reverse strand, counting down.
TGCAAGTTGGAGAGATGCCCTCCCTTCCCCATAGAATCCCAAACGCTGGCCTGGGACTCATTCAGGTGGATTTCGGGACAGGCCAGAGGGAAGGGACAGCAACGGAGAGCTGGGGATGGGGGCGCTTTTCCTCGGAAAATAATGAGGCAATTAGAGGAGGCCGAGAGCAGTTCCAGATGTGGCGGCTGACTGCTGAGATAGTGACGTGTACTTCTAACATGTCAGCACGCTGGGGACTGAGGCTGTCTGCAGCTGCTGCAGCTGTCACCTGGCCCCACTGCGCTGCTGCGGTTACCTGGCCTGATGGTTTTGGAATGAGCTAGGCTGGGGCCCACGGCCTAGAACCCTGGTCCCCAAAACTTCTTACCAGAAAGAAACTCAACCTCAGTAAAAGCCCCATCTGATGAGGGCTGTCAAGACATTCACCGTCACTTGCCTCGCCTTGTAAGTTCAACCCCCTCCAGGACAAGCTTTCAGGGGAAGCTCAGAGCCTGGCCCTGAGCAAGTGCCGGGGACAGAACACAGTGTGGTTGGATGTGGCCCTAGGCCCAGAGTTGCCTAAAGTCCAGGCATGGGAGACAGGACAGGGACAAAGCCCCTCTGACAGGAAGCAGCCAGTGGCTGGCACTGATCAGGTGCACACAAAGGTGTCTGTGTTCCTGTCTGGCCCCTCCCCAGCAGGCCCTGGACCCTGCCCTCTCCATCCCATCTTTCCCAGGCGTCCTGAGCTGCCTGGCCTTTTCAGCGATTACTGGGACAGGACACCAGCACTGACAGCTCTTGTCACAGCCCCCCAGGCCTCATTCATGCTGGAGAGGTGAGGACAGCTTAATTCCCAAACTCAGACACAAGACTGCCTGCCAGATAGGGCATGGGGCTGCCACTGACCCCCACCCCTCCCTCCCTAGGAGGTGGGCACCTGGGAACAAAGCCCCTGGTGTCCCCTCTGCTCTCCTCCCTCCTCTGACCTCCCCTTCCCCTCTTTCTGCACCAAACAGCAGGTGCTGATGGCAGCTAAATTGTCCAGGGATGAGTGATGCTGGGTGCTTAGGAGGATGAGAAGGAAAGAGCTCTGGACAAGACAACCTCAACCCTTCCCCACTCCAGCCCCCATCTGGGGACAGGGAGAGGAATTGATGTCAGATGTAGGGGGTTCCCTTAGCCCCAGTATTCTGAGCTTCTGGCCCCCAAACCAGGAACCAAGGTGCACTGGCTTCATGCCAACACCTTCAAACCACCCCACACTCCATGTGGAACCCAAGGCCCTGCAGGAGCTGTCGGACAGCCCCAGGGAGCTGCTGGCCGTGCTGTGTTCTCCTGGCATCTTCCCACTACCAGGCCAGCCACCTTGGCTGGGGGTATCTGCCATGACCTTCACTCTGAGCCCTTGGTCTTCACATCCATGGTGGACAATCCCAGATGGGGGTTCCCCAAGTCCCAGCCAGTTTGGGCAACAACTGTGCCCCCTCCCATTTCCGAGGCCATCTTCTAAGCTAGCCTGAGGGCTCCTCACATGTGCTCCTGAGGTTTTAACAACCACTTAGGCGTGGCCTGCCCTCTCCGGAGTCACAGCCACCAATTCAGCTTGGAATGCCCGTCTCCACATGCAGTGGAGAGGAACTGACCCCCTTTTTCTGCTTTTCCTTTCCTAGTTCTCCCCCAAACTGCAGTCAGAATAGCAGAGTTAGGGCTCTTCTTCATTCCCATTAGGACTCTAGAATTAAACAGACTAATGGCCCCAAAGAACGTAACCGCATGACCCTCCTCCTCTCTAGAGAAAGTGCTAGAAATCTAATCGGGCAGCAACATAGCACCGTGGGTAAGTCCGTGCGTCCAGGCCTGTTTCCTGGCTTTCTAGGTGTGTGCCCTCGGGCAGTCTGCCCAAGCTGACTTCCTCATCTCTGAAATATCTCCTTCGTGGAAGCGCTGCGGGATTCAGGGAGCTCACATGGCACAGCCCCAGCACCGTGCCTGGCTCGCTGCAAGCGTCCGATAGAAGCCAGCCTCTGCAGCTGTGACCACCTGCCCCAGCAGTGGCTGGTGTGTGCTATGGGCTGACTGTCTCTCCCAAACTCCTGTGTTGAAGACTCAACCCCAGTACCTCAGAATGTGACGACCCTTGGAGATAAGCCTTTAAGGGGCGAGTCCATTGAAATGGGGCGTCGAGGATGTGCCCTCACCCACTCTAACCAGTGTCCACGTAAGAAGAGGCCATCAGATCACAGGCCCACACCGAGGAGAAGCTGTGTGAGGGCACACGGAGAAGCCAAGCCTGCCAACACCTGGGTCTTGGACTCCCAGCCTCCAGAACCAAGAGCAAATGAATTTCTGTTGTTTAAGCCACCCAGGCTGTGATATTTCATTATGGCAGCCCCAGCAAACTGTGATATTTCGTTAATGGCAAGCTGCAGTGTGACCAGTTACTGCCTGGGATGCCAGGCCCCAGAAAGGACAGGAAGGCCCCAGGCAGGATAGTAAAAGGTCCGATGTCCAGGTCCCTTCTGGGAGGCTTCACTTCCAAGTACAGTCTGGATTCCTAAACGGGATCCAAACATTGAGTTTCTACACTGCCCTTTTCTGAGATGCTGAATCTGTGGGTTCCAGTAAGGGATTAGGGATGTTGTGTCTTCTCCCAAATAAGTAATCTCGGCATAACCAGACTCAGGGTCCTGAAACTAGAAAGGATCTCAGAGATTGTCTTATCTGGAGACTGAGATCATCAACTTTGTCTCATCTGCCCATTTTACAGGTGAGGAAACTGAGGTCTGGAAAGATGGTGACACAACTAGCTAGTGGCAGAATTAAAAAAGAACCCAGTTGCCTTGTCTTTCCATTAGGGGTCCTGCCTTCCTGCTCCAAGTGCACACTCGCTCATCCCTGGCTGGGATCTGGGAAGGCTGGAGAGAGAAGAATCAGGACTTCTCCTTTGGTCTCTCAGCACCTGGTTCACTGGAGAAACACAGGTTAAGAGCGGGGCTCCCAAGTTAAACGGATGGGTCAAAACCTACTTCTGCTGTGTACAGATGTGACCTCGGGAAATCAATGGACCACTCTGGGCTTCATGTTCATCATCCATAAAATGGAAATAAAAACAAGGAAGAATAGTATATCCCTCACAGGGCTATTATTGGGAGCTTTTAAATGTAACAGGCTCCACATAGGCAACAAAGGTCGAATACAGAAATTACCATGAGTGTTGGGTTTCGGGGTTCCGTGTGGGAGTAGGGAAAAGAGGAGCCAGTCTCAGCTGTGATCACGGGCCCTCTAAGCCGCTTGCTTGCTTTCTCTCGTGGAATTTTCTTTCCTGGGCTGGAGGAGTAGGGTGACAAGGGAAATCTGGCTTATTAACTCCAGAAAATAAACCCAAGGATACTTCTGGAAAATTCTGTAACTTTAGGCAGGAAAAAGGCCAGACTCCCCAGCAGGGCCAGGATGGGCTGGCAGCCTTTCAGACATGGCTTGAAGGGGGCCTTGGTGTGAGACAGAGGCTGGGAGGGCTGCACAGAGCCCAGGGCGCAGTGGCTTGCTCCCTCCCTGTCCTCCTGCCGCCTTCCGGCCTCCGCCCTCTCTTTTCCTCTGTCTTCTTTCCCATGAAGGTGGCACCTTCAGTGGCCGGTAAGTCCCTGGCAGCTGTGAGTGAGTGAGACCAGGCTTGGCAGCTGTCTGTTAGCAATGGAGTTGGAGCATCCCAACATCCAGGTGGGGGTGATGCCCAGAGCCTGAGGCCCCTTCCCAGCATGGGGAGCCCCTGTTTCCAAGGGGGAGATTCTCGCTTCACCCTCAGTGCGGGTGTTGCATGCATGAAGTGATGACCACATGCCCCTTAAAGCCAACTACAGAGAAAGTGGGTGGATGGGTCTGGCCACCACAAGCTCCTCGGAACACAAGCTGGAGGTTTGGGATGAGGGGCCCACGGCTGTCCACTTGGGCAGCAGGGAGGCCTGAGAGGACAAGAACCAGCCCCAGAGAACGGAGAGATGAAAGAGGTGATGAGGACAAGCTGGCGTCTTCCTGGAAACCTGGATGGGAGAGGAGACAGTGCCAGCCGCTCTCCCCGTTGGCCTCCCCCCTGCTTGCTCCCTGACCTCGCTGAGCACATCAAAGCGGGAACCCCTTCCCCCAGGCTGGCTCCCTGAATGGCCCAGGTCATCACTGGCTCCTTGAAGCTGCTGACGGACAGATGGTAATCGCTCCCAGCCTGCTGGAAGAGGACGCGGCTCCAGGTCGGAGCTGGGCCTTGGTGGGCTCCCTGCATGGGAGGCTGTCTTGGCTGCCCACTTCCCGGTCCCCCTCACAGCTCCCTGGGACAGTCTGGTTAGCTTGTCTTGGGGAAAGAGGGTGCTCGGGTAGCTCTGATGCTGGGGTTCAGAGGCCCACAGGCACAGCAGGTGAGATGTGTAGAGACCTAAGGGGTCTGAGGACCCCTCAGTCCATGTCAGACAGGCGGTGGGAGCAGCAGAGGATCCTGCAGGAACGGCAGGAGTGAGGCCTGCCCTGGGGAAGTTTGTCACCCAAGAACAGCAGAGGATGAAGGGAACAGCTGGGGCTGGCACTCACACACTTACGTGTCAAAGACACGTCATTGTAGCACAGGCATCCAAGCTGTCACTCCCTTACTTTCTCTCCACTATTTAGTAAATAATGCAGGGAAATAATCCATTTACCTCATTTTGCTTAGTGAAAATTGTACATAACTATCAATCAGTGCATCTGATCAGCAGAGATGGCAACTTTTTACTACCTTAAACCAAAATTAAATCAGCAAAGAACTAAGAATGCTTGACGTTTAGCTACACTGAACTCACGTGGTGGGTAAATGCCTGTTCCTATTAGGCTTTTGGGTAGCTGAGGACAGCTTGACTATATTTTCTACATTTTTATAATGAACATGTAACACTCTTCTCACTGAGTGTGTAGGAATCAAATTCTATTTAAACTTCACTCAAAGAGCCCAAAACATGACCTCCTACTACTCCACCCTACACAAGAGAACAGAAAACCCAGCGTCAGGCTAGCTAAAAAAGCAGGGGGCTGAGATTTACAACGCTGGAGTAGCCACGGTGAGGGTTATCAGGGGTTAGAAAAAGACAGTAAGGCTCTTGTGCAGGATACTTCATACTTGATTAAATCCTGTTCCCATTTTTTGGAGCAGCATAGCCTGGAGAGGGATAAAAGCTGGAGTACTGCTGCCATCTGGTGGCAACATCAGAAAATGCATTTTACTTCCTTCATATTAATACAGTAATAAAACTACATTTTACCCTATGAAATTGTCTATATTTGACCCAGTGTAACCATCAAAAATCACAACTTACAAAAAAAATTCCACTTGGGAAAGAACAGACTTCAACAAATGGTGCTAGGACGGCTGGCTACCCAGTCAAAATTGGACACCATCCTTATACCACACACAGAAATGATTTAGGATTATAGACCTAAATCTAGAAAACTCTTAGACAAAAATACAGAACGAAATCTCCAAGACTTTGTATTAGGTGATGGTTTCTCAGATATGACACCAAAAGCACAAGCAACAAAAGGAAAAATTGGACGACATCAAAATCGAAAACTTTCCTATTACAAATGATATAATCAAGAAAGTGAAAAGACAACACAAAGGGAAAAAATATTTGCAGACAATACCTCTAATAAGACAGTGGTATCCAGGCCGGGCGTGGTGGCTCACGCCTGTAATCTCAGCACTTTGGGAGGCCAAAGCAGGCGGATCACTTGAGGTCAGGAGTTTGAGACCAACCTGCATGGCGAAACCCTATCTCTACTACAAATACAAAAATTGGCTGAATATGGTGGTGCATGCCTGTAAACCCAGCTACAGGGGAGGCTGAGGCAGGAGAATCACTTGAACCCAAGAGGCGGTGGTTGCAGTGAGCCGAGATCATGCCATTGCACTCTAGCTCAGGCAACAAGAGCGAAACTCCGTCTCAAACAAACAAAAAAAAGTGGAATCCAGGATACATAAAGAACTCCTACAAACTAATAATAAAAGCAAATAACTGAATTTAAAAATGGGCAAAAGATTTGCATAGATATTTCTTTAGGATGCATAGTCAACAAGCACATGAAAAGATGCTCAGTATCATTAGCCACTAGTGAAATGCAAATCAAAACCACAGTGAGAAACCATTTCACATCCACTAGGATGGCTGTAATCAGAAAGATAGGTAATAACAAGTGCTGGTGAGAAACTGGACCCCTCAGACACTGTTGCTGGGAATGTAAAATAGTGCCACCCCTTTGGAAAACAGTCTGGCAGCTCTGGAAACAGAGTTGCCATACGACCCAGCAATTCTACTCCTAGGCAGGTACCCAAGAGAAGTTAAAATACACATCCACATAAAAGCTTATACATGAATGCTCAAAGCAGCGTGATTCACAGTTGTCAAAAAGTGGAAACAGCAACCGATTAATTGATAAACAAAATTTGGTATATCAATACAATGAAATATCATTCAGCAATATAGATAAGTAAAATACTGGCCAGGTGCTGTGGCTCACACCTGTAATCTCAGCACTTCGGGAGGCCGAGGTGGGAGGATCACTTGAGGCCAGGAATTCAAGAGCAGCCTGGTCAACATGGCAAAACCCCGTCTATACTAAAAATACAAAAATTACCCGGGCATAGTGGCACATGCCTGTAATCCCAGCTACTTTTGAAGCTGAGACATGATAATCGCTTGAACCCAGGAGGCGGAGGTTGCAATGAGCCAAGATTACGCCACTGCACTCCAGCCTGGGCCACAGAGCGAGACTCTGTCTCAAAACAAAAACAACAAAAACAGAAGTGAAAGAGTGACATATGTTACGTCGTGAAGGAACCTTGGACACACAACACTAACTCAAAGAAGCCAGTGGCAAAGGAGCACATACTCTATCATTCTGTTTATATGAAACATCTAAAATAGGCAAATCTATAGGGAAATAAGAATCTATTTCCAGAAAATAGATTAGCAGTTGTCTACGGCTGGGAGTGGGAATGGGGAGTGACAGCTTAGTGCAAGCCACTGTCACATGTTGCACAGAGGACTGTGTCGGCCTCCTCGCTGGTCTCCATACTCCTATGTTTCCTGACAAAGCACTCTGCAGTCCTCTGCTGAAGGTCCCATGGAGTGAGCTGGGAGCAGACAAACAGCCCAATAGGTGTGGAGGGTGGTTAGTCCTCGAGAAATCATATGAACAATGCAGGGGTTTGGGATGCACAGATACATCTAGGAGGTGGGGCATGTGTGTGGACAGATTGACGGTGGTGAGAAGGCAGGGGCCAGCTGAGCCTTTAGGGTGTATCTGAGTACAAGTCACCATGGCCGTGCCCTCACAGCATGTGAAAATACCTGGGAAAGGCCGGGTGCAGCGGCTCACGTCTGTAATCCCAGCACTTCAGAAGGCCAAGGCGGGTGGATCACCTGAGGTCAGGAGTTTGAGACCAGCCTGGCCAACATGGTGAAACCCCGTCTCTACTAAAAATACAAAAAATTAGCCAGGTGTGGTGGCAGGCACGTGTAATCCCAGCTACTCGGGAGGCTGAAGCAGGAGAATCGCTTGAACCCGGGGAGCAGAGGTTGCAGTGAGCCGAGATCACGCCATTGCACTCCAGCCTGGGGATAAGAATGAAACTTTGTCTCAAAAAAAAAAATAAATAAAATAAAATAAAAAAAAAGAAAAGAAAATACCTGGGAAAGAAGAACTTCACCCATCTGTATAATCGCCCCTGATTAAAATCCCTTTCCCACTGTGAGGATGGCAGCAGATGACAGTGTGCCACAGCAGGTGCCAGGAGGGAAGTGAACAGAAATATCTCAAGGCTTCTTGCCTGAAAGGACCCTAAGGCCACAGCCAACAGGGGCATCTATGCAGACAGCCACCAAGGCTGGTCACTTGCTGGGGGTCAGAAAGTTGAAGAGATCCCTAAGAGAGGACATCAAGAGATGACTAAGGGAGTGCGGGATGGAGAGGAAAACTCAGCGTTCTATAATAATTTGCCTTGCTTTCGTCCTTGGTTCCTGGGAGAGAGAACCCAAATCCTTGGAATTTCCCAAGTGATGGTAACATCTTTGTTATTCATGATGGGCTCTAATAGTTTATGCTAATGTGAGGACTCAAGGTGGGGCCTTAGATTCAGGACAGGGCTGGCCATGCAAAAAGACCGACCATGTGATTAGAGGGTTGGCACTTTGCATCCAGCAGAACTGAGTTCAACAATGTAGCCAATAGTTCAACCATGACAACATAATGAAACCCCAATAAAAACTCTGGACACCAGGGCTTCAGTGACATTCGTGGTTGGTGATGCACATCCACGTGTTGGGAGGGTGATGCGGTGGGCAGAGGACATGTAGCTTCAGGTTGGAGACTCTCCCAAACCTTGCCCATGCATCTCTTCTTTAAGCTGGTCCTGATTTGTATCATTTTATTGCTACAGCAAAACCATAATAGTAAGCATAGCTAGCGCTTTGCTGAGTTCTGGGAGTCATTCTAGTGAATGATCAAACCTGAGGGGTTTGTGAACCCTCTTGAATTCATAGCTAGTTGGTCAGAAGTACAGGTGGCTGGGAAACCCCAGAGCTTGCAGCTGGTGTCTGAAGTGAGGCAAGTCCTGTGGAATGTGCCATTAACTTGTGACATCTGGCCTAACACTGGGTAGCTGGTGTTCGAATTACATTGCCCTGAGCCAGCAGATTTTGCACCCCACTGGGAGAAAGCTGTCTGCATCCACATGGCATGCGTTGCACAAGCACAAGCAGGAGGCCATGTTTTTGTATATCCTACCAGGCACTCTGGCTAAAAGCAGTCCAGAGAGCCAAGGACAGCAGACTTAGAAAACATGGTGGGAGGCTGCTCTATTTGCCTGTCCTGTTTAAAACAGGTACCCCCTCCCACACTGCTCTATCCCCAGGAACCTGGGGATGGTCTCAACACCCAGTTGTGAGTTTGGTTTCTGGTGGGAACTAGCAGGTTGCCTATGATCCTATTTCTAACACACTACGCCCTTCCACCTTCCAGACTTATCCCATCATAGCTGAAGGGTGGAGACGGTGAAATTGGTGCTCGGGAGATATTACAATTAAAGAGGGAAGTGCATTTTAAGAGGAGGGTTTTAGATGGAACTGGCAAAGAATTAGTGGCTAATTGGATTTGGGGACTGGTGTGAGGGAGGAGTTAAGGGTGATTCCCAGGTCTCTGGTGATGCCCTCTAAACTAAGGCAGGTAAGAGGACAGGAGCAACAGGCCTGGAGAGGGAGCTCCCAAGGGGAGACGACCACAGGCAGATGGATGTGAAGATAAGGAGCTCAAGGGGGAGATCAAGGTCAGAGACAGACTTGAGAGTCATCAGCACACAGGTAGAAGCTTCCCAAGTTGGCCCAGCTCTCCCTCTGGGAGAGGGGCAGGATGCCAAGATGGAGCTCTGGGGGGCACCATGCTGGGGCCCTTCAAGGAGCCCGGATGGAGGTCAGACAAGGAGATGCAGGAGGAGTTCATGGAATCAAAGCGAGTGAGGAGCTCAGAGTGGGCAATTCGGTTATCAAATGCAAAGATGTGTGATATGAGCAGAAAGTGCTCCGTGGGCTTAGGCTGGGCGTGCCTAGCACGGAAAAAAACCAACTACCCAAGAGCTGCCTCCTGGAGCAGAAAAGCCAGTGCTGCCACCAGAAGGGGCACTGGGAGAGCTGGCCTCCCCGCTCTGCTGAGCACAAGCACCTCCCAGAGCTCACAGCAAACAAAATCCCCACGTGGGCAAGGAGCTGCTACTTCTCATGGCAAGCCTTTAGTTCTTGATTTTTCATTTTGATTTTTTCTTATTCTTTTTTTAACCAGAGTCATTTGAGCAGAATAGTTCTTGATTTTTTAAATCACGTGCATATAGAACTTTGATAAAAATAGAAATTTAAGAAGCCCATTTTCTTACACTAATTACTGTATATGACTTAATACTACTAAATCATATCCTTTAGCTGGCTCTGATCAGTATTTCAAAATAGATGAAGTTCATTTTAGGCACATTCCAACCTCCTTTGCTGTGTAACCCATTTCTCAGGCCACACTAACCTTGGGTAAAATTCCTCTTATATTATTGTCAGTGATTAAAGGTAGCCACTGGGCCAGGCACGGTGGCTCACGCCTGTAATCCCAGCACTTTAGGAGGCTGAGGCAGGTGGATGACCTGAGGTTGGGAGTTTGACACCAGCCTGACCAACATGGAGAAACCCTGTCTCTACTAAAAATACAAAATTAGCCGGGCATGGTGGCACGCGCCCGTAATCCCAGCTACTCGGAAGGCTGAGGCAGGAGAATCGCTTAAACTCGGGAGGCGGAGGTTGCGGGGAGTGGAGATCACGCCATTGCACTCCAGCCTGGGCAACAAGAGTGAAACTCTGTCTCCAAAAAAAAAAAAAAAAAAAAAAAAAAGCCACTGTACCTAGCAAGACCCGCTGCTCAGGCAGTCCAGATCCCACTAAGAATCAGAATCAGAAAAATGTTAATCCTTTCTTTAGGCCTAAGAAAACACAGAAAAGGAAGAACTTCGTCATCCTTCACCCTCGCCTGCCCAACTACGGCAGCAGTGTGGGATGCTATGCGGTTCTTCAAGCCGCTCCCCATCTTCCCAGCCGACACCTGCAGCCCTGCTCTGTGACCAGACTGTGGCATGCGGGCTAGTGCCTGGTCCTTTGTGGTGCCTTCCTGGGCATCTGGGATTTCGTCAAACACCCACAAGACCAGGGGTCCTCTTCATCTGTCTCCCTGAATTAAAGTCAAAGATCAACATTTCCTAAGTGTCACATTCCCGTCCCTTTATCTCGAGAAGCATCATTTACTAGAAATATAAGCAGCCACACTATAGCCTGTGGGCTGAATGTGGCCTGCCATATGTTTTTGTATGACGTGTGAGTTAAGAATGGGCTTTACATTGTTAAATAGTTAGGGGAAAATAACAAAATAGTAATTAGTGTTAGGGACTGAATTGTGTCCACTTCCCTTCCCCGCTCAAAATTCATATATTGAAGCCCTAATCCCCAATGGATCTGCGTTTAGCAAGGTTTAGAAACCAGTGGGTGCCCCACCCCTGCCCGACTCCCATTTCAGAGAGGCTGGGTGCCACCTCTGTGGCCAGTGTCCTGGGTTAAACGGCCCGACCTGATGAGCAGATTCCCACACCTTGTCCTCCCTGCACATCCAGAGCAGTATCTGTTCCCAGACCATAGCACCCTGGGACCCCCAACGCTGGATCTGACTCCGGACAAATCTGTCACAGTTTTTTTTTTTTTTTTTAATTTGTATTGAGACAGAGTCTCTCTCTGACACCTAGGCTGAAGTGCAGTGGCACCAGCATGGCTCACTGCAGCCTCAACCTCCTGGGCTCAAGTGATTCTCCACCTCAGCCTCCCAAGTAGCTGGGACTACAGGGGTGCCATCATGCCTGGCTAATTTTTGTACTTTTTTGTAGAGACAGAGTTTCGCCAAGTTGCCTAGGCTGATCTCAGAACTCCTGGGCTCAAGCGATCCTCCTGCCTTGGCCTCTCAAAGTGCTGGGATTACAGGCATAAGCCACCATGCCCAGCCTACCACGCTTCTTAACACAGGTCCCTCTCAAGTTCAGATGGTAAGTAATTACAAGCAGATGGCATGACCTAATATTTGATGTTTTTCTTATGGTGTGCTTAAATGTTCTATTAATTTTTAAAAGGCCATTCCATATTTACAAATAAAAGTTATTTAAAGCACAAACACATTTTTAAAAAATTATACTTTTATGGCTAATGAATCAACATACAAGAGCATTTCAGCTTACTCTGCCTAGCTATAATCACATTCCCTGCACCCTTAAAAGCTGCAGATCAACTAGGTTGTATGAGGTTGTTGTCCTGGTCCTTAAGCACCCCCATGAGTCAGTCGACACTAAAGAAGACAGTCTTTTTGTGGGGCACAGAGCCGCTGACCTCAGCTTCAGAGAGGTCTGGGAAGGTGCAGCAGGGCAGACATCTGCCCCAGTCTCCAATGTGGTGACCCCGTATCCCAGGGAAGCTTAGGAATTCTCAAAAAGTCAACTGTCAATAGCTTGGTAGCTCCCAGTTCAGCAACCAACACAAAACCCAGCACTGAAGTGCCAAAGAGTCACGAAGAACAGCAGGGCAGCATTTGTGACAAAGCCGGGCAGATATAATGACACACCTGGTTCTCAGTCCAGCTCCAACGTGCCCGCCTGGGGAACAACAGTCCCACCTCACACTTACTTGTCAGTAAACCACACAGCTAACTGAATTTTCCCAGCTAATGAGAGCTCCCTAAGATGAGTGAATATCCCCAGATACCTTCAGCCTAGTAAATATTTAGTTTGCCAAATTAAAGACTAGATTTATATCTTGGAGGAGACCATATTTATATATGAGAACATAAATCGTCTGTTGCTTCTCCAAAATGTATCCTGACTAGCTCCTACTTTTCTACATTTCCCAATTCTAACTTTTATTTCCATCATCTGGTCTTCTAAGATTGTTCTCCTTTTTTTGAGACAGGGTCTCACTCTGTCATGAGGCTGGAGTGCAGTGGCACAATCATGGCTCACTACAGTCTCAACCTCCTGGGCTCAGGTGATCCTCCTAGCTCAGCCTCCTGAGTAGCTGGGACCACAGGTGTGCGTGTGCCACCACACCCAGCTAATTTTTGTATTTTTTGTAGCAACAGGGTTTCACCACGTTGCCCAGGCTCGTCTCGAATTCCTGGGCTGAGGTGATCCGCCTACCTCGGCCTCTTCGGCCTCTCAGAGTGCTGGGATTACAGGCGTGAGCCACCGCGCCCAGCCTGTTCTCCATTCTTGTGGGTATTCCTGTTCATCTGTTTCCCTGAATTAATGTCAATTATCAATATTTCCTAAGTGTCACATTCTTGTTCCTTTTTCTTGACTAGCATGGTTTACCAGAAACAGAAACAACAGCAAAAATGTTTAGGTCTTATATAAACAAATATAGTCATCTCGTCTGTGCTTTCAAAGTTAAATTTATTATGCACAGTAATGGGTACCATGGAGACAGGAAAAGGGCTAGAAAGTGGCATAATCTATACAGAGGGAACATATAAAGACTGTCCCGGGGTGTACCCCCCTAGCTGTGCTGTCACTCCAACTTTCTTTGTCAGAAAGAAAAAGTAGTGTGAGGCATATTCGTTTGCAAGAAACAAGGTGGAAACTAGATGGACCAGCTGAGCAGGGAGGCCAAGGTCATTTCCATCTACCCCTAATGGCGTTCAATACAGCCCTCCCCTTCCTGAGACCTAAGAACAGAAGATATGCTTCCACAGTAGAGATTTTTTTCTTAATGGCAGCACTCTCTTTTTTTTTTTCTTTTTTTTTTGAGACGGAGTCTCGCTCTGTCACCCAGGTTGGAGTGCAGTGGCGCGATCTCGGCTCACTGCAAGCTCCGCCTCCCGGGTTCACGCCATTCTCCTGCCTCAGCCTCTCCGAGTAGCTGGGACTACAGGCGCCCGCCACCACGCCCGGCTAATTTTTTGTATTTTTAGTAGAGACGGGGTTTCACCGTGGTCTCGATCTCCTGACCTCGTGATCTGCCCGCCTTGGCCTCCCAAAGTGCTGGGATTACAAGCGTGAGCCACCGCGCCCGGCAATGGCAGCACTCTCATAACTACACATTCACGGACCAACCAAAGCCATCTCCAAGTCTAGAAAGGATACATACTACATGCAACTAAAATGCCAACCACTGATCCAGAATTTTCAAGATGGCACCTTTCCCCAAACTTCTATACCATTCATTCAACATAGACTGCAAACTGATAGCCTGTAGACCAAATTCAACCTGCAAGTATTATTTGCTTAGCTGCCTAAGCATCTTTAAAAATTCGATTTAGTTAGCAATACACTGGGAGGTTTCGCATAAATATCTAGGTTTCCAGCTTCTCTGAAGAAATAAATGAGAAAATCCTTTCCCATATGGCAACAACCAGCTGGAACTAACAACTGTTAGATAGCATGCCGCTCCCCGCTACTGCCTACACCCAGCCAGCTTCATGTATGCATGTTATCTGCCTGCCACTCACATCGGCTCTCCTTGCTCAGCAAATGTCCCACCTCAACCTCACACTCAACACTCTTTTACAGGTTCCATAATCAGAGTGCAGTAGGGCACCCACACTATAGCTGGGCAATCCCTGGATGCTGTCATATTTGTTAACCATTATGTTCTTTCCAACCACAGGAACCTTCCTAAGAAGCTCAAGAGCTTCACTGCTGGATAAAAACAGTTCCTGATCCTGGATTCTGTCCTTTAGTTTTCCTTTTCCAGTCACTGCCCCAGTCTGCCTGGCCCTGGGCTCTGTTCCATATTGGCAATGAGAGCCCACGGCAGGGAGACGTCCAGCAGGCTTTTCCACAGTGTAGCCAAATTACCAGTAAATAGACTTTGTTCTCCATCAAAAGCCCTGTAGCAGCTAAGCTGCTTCACCTTATCTCACCTAGCTCTTATGGAGTCTGTTCCAAGTGAGAAGTTAGCAGAGTCCTGTAAACAAAAAACAGTTCAGGGGCCAACCTGTGCTCCCAGGTGCCAGGGTGCTCTCAGGGTCTTCACTGTGCTCCCAGGTGCCAGGGCGCTCCCACGGTCTTCACTGTGCTCCCAGGTGCCAGGGTGCTCCCACAGTCTTCACTGTGCTCCCGGACACTTGGCTTCACTGTTCTCATTTTGATCCTGATTTGGCATCTCTAAACGCAGGCGGTGCAGGGAATGTACAAAGAAGCGAGGAAGTTTGCAGACCAAGTTGAGTTCCTCCTTCCTGGACCCCAGGGCAGGCAGGATCAGCTGCCGGGCGTGCAGGTGAAGGGGGATGTAGCGGGCCTTCGACTGTTCCAGCCCCAGCTTCTTCAGGGTGCCCACGGACAGCTTCTACACAAAGAAAGGACAGACCCTTGAGAGCAAGGCCAACAGTCCACCCTTGACGAACATGCAAGGTCAGGGCACTTCCACTTACAGGGAACCAAAACTAATCCCCTGGAAGACACAGTGATGGAGAGCCTGCTTCAGCGGCATGTCTAAGAAGGGCTCAGAACTCAGGTAAGGGAAAAATGACCACACCAAAGACATTCTTTTCGGCCAATGCTTTTTGGCCTAACAAGAGAATGGGCTGTGGTATAAGGATGAAAAGCTTTCCCTGCGGTTCTTTAGTAGTAGCATGAAAAACTGCTCCCAGCCTTCAGAAACACCCCTCCTCTTGCCCACAGCCTCCCAACAAAATCTGACTAACAAATGTAACAGTAAGCTTTTCACTAATAGATCCTGCAGTTCCAGGAGGACAGTAACTGACTGCTTCTAAATTTCTCTAAAATCAAGATAACAAGCTTGGTACCATGTCTGAAGACAATCAATAGGCTTTGTTCTAACTCATTTCAGAGTTTTAAAAAAAGGAACGCCTAAGTTCTCTCCCGTATCTGCTGCACATTGGGTCAAATTAGTATTACCTGGGGGGCCAACCTATTCCAGTCTGAGTACTTGTGATCACCAAGGATTGGACAATCCAATCCAAAAGACAAGTGAACTCGAAGCTGATGTTTTATTCCTTAAAAGAGAGAGAGAGAGAGAGAGAGAGAGAAAACTCGTGAGGAGCTACAGAAACAATACCAGTATTGGCATCTGCTTCAAATCGTATTACATCAAAGTGCAGTAAACTGGCCGAGTCCCAACTATAATAAAGTATAACGAATAATACAGCAAACTATAAGCTATGTAACACCAGCCAGCTTAGGAAGTAAACGCTGTAAATACTCTAAGTACCCCTCCCCACCACAATCCCCTCTTTCCACCATAGATAACCATTATCATGAACTTGCTGTCTACCATTACCCTAACTTTTTAGTAATTTTACTACATAAGTAGTATTGATTTGCACATTATTTGAATTGTAGTAAAATATATATAAAATTTCCTGGTTTAACCACTGGCATTATACTCAATGCCAAGTCAGTGGCATTAGGTGTATTCACACTGTTTTTGCAACCACCACCACCATCCATCTCTAGAACTTTCTTATCTTCCCAAACTGAAACTCTGGACCCATTAAACAATTCCCCATTTATCTCCCCTCCTTTACCCTACCCTAAGATTTTGGCAACCACCATCTACTTTCTGTCTCTATACATCTGACTCTTCTAGGTACCTCACATGATTGGAATCATATAGTATTTGCCCTTTTGTGCCTGGCTTATTTTACTTAGCATAATGTTTTCAAGGTGCATCCATGTTGTAGCATGTGTCAGAATTTCCCTTCCTTTAATTCTTTTAAAGCTGAAAATAACATTCTATTTTATGTATATGCTACATTTTGTTTCCCCATTCATCCCCCAATGGTCACTGGGATTATCTTCACATTTTGTTACTGTGAATAATGCTGCTATGAATATGTGTGCAAATATTTGATTTCTGGGGTATATACCCAGAAGTGGAACTGCTGGATCTTACAATAATTCTGTTTAATCGTTTTGAGGAACCACTCTGCACAGTTTTAAATAGAGACATTCAAACTGTTTGTATTCTTTTGCTAGCCACAACCATCTCTATGGGAGTCCCCAGCCTCAGATCAGCACCAGAAGCACATTCTCACACAAGTCAGCCACAGTACTAGCTGCTCAGAATGAGGCCCTGGACAAAACCTGGTGGCACAGGGTTTTGTGATCCCACTGCGGAAAAGTGACACTCTCACCAGTAATGGGCTGGAGCTCCACGAGGGCGGAGGAGAGAGTGCTGCTGAGCACCTGGTACTGAGTTACAGCAACTTGTGCATTCCGGCTGCGCCGCACTTTCACCATTTTCCCATCATCCACACGGTAGCTCGGGGACAATGTCATCTGAAGCCAAAGAAATCAAGATATGATTCCCAAGGAAGAGCAGCAACCCATGCCTCAGGGAGGCTGCTTGCCCACCTTGTGGTGTTGCTGCTGGCCTTGCACCTCCTTCTCCACAATGGGGATGTCCACGACTCCTGCTGAGGGCATGGGGACACGCACAGTGATGGCCCTGGGGGTGACACAGATCACTGCTTTAGCCAACCAAGCCAGAGAAGACCTCCTAGATTTGGCCACTTAGAGGATTTCACGCTGGACCTTCTGCACTAACGTGTGATTTCTTATGATTGA
Source organism: Nomascus leucogenys (assembly GCF_006542625.1). Lineage (NCBI taxonomy): Eukaryota > Metazoa > Chordata > Mammalia > Primates > Hylobatidae > Nomascus > Nomascus leucogenys. Next base: position 8,808,440 of record NC_044395.1, on the reverse strand, counting down.
AGGGTCGTGCAAGATTCTCTTGGTGTAATGCTTAGCCTGAGAGCTGATAGATTTCACAAGCTTATCTTTTTTACTACTGAAGTCATACATGCTAATTGTAGAATATTCGGGGTAAAAAAAGAAAAAAATTACATTAATAACATGGTCTTTCCAGCCTTTAAAAATGGATAGGTACAGTTAAAATAAAATTATGATAATATAGTTTTGTATTTTTTTTTCAAATAATAAAAGATAGTAGATTCTGACTGCATGCTAAATGAACAAATGAATCATTGGATGAACGAACCTAATAAAACATTCAGCGAACCGTTCCTGGCTCATTTGCCACATAGGTAAAATAGGAGGGAACTGTACCCAAAGAAGTCACAGGGGCCAGGCACGGTGGCTCACACGTGTAATCCCAATACTTTGGGAGGCCAAGGTGGGTGGATCACTTCAGGTCAAGAGTTCGAGACCAGCCTGGCCAACATGGTGAAACCCCATCTCTACTAAAAATACAAAAAAAAATTAGCCAGGCGTGGTGGCTTGTGCCTGTAATTCCAGCTACTTGGGAGGCTGAGGCATGATAATCACTTGAATCCAGGAGGTGGAGGTTGCAGTGGGCCAAGATTACACCACTGCACTCCAGCCTGGGTGACAAAGCAAGACTCTGTCTCAAAAAGAAAAGAAAGAAGTCATAGGAACCACAACCACAACTCAATAACTCATTCCAAATCACTTCTGTTGGTGTTCTTCCTCCCATGACCTCATGACCTCACAGACAGGTAGAAGACTGTTTAATCTGTCTGTAAATTTATGCCTCTTTCAGGTCAATGATGGAAAAGTCCATCTGGGTACCTGGTGGTCTGTTGTATAATCATTAACCAAGGGGTCAAAATCCCACTCACACACACTATTTCACAACGTAGACACTCCATTTGTTTCAGCTACTATGTGGTACATTTTATCATATTTTACAGATTTTGTAGATCTTCTATGACAAGACTGCCCTTCCTAATGATATGACACTACAACTCAAGAATGTTCAATCAGCAAAACCCAATTGATTGATTTCAATTCCTCCATGAACCTGATACCAAGAATGGTTACCAATTTTGAACCTTAATGGACATTTTTCACAAATAACATAACATGTACTTTATAGTCTTAACATTTTGATTGCTTGAACAGAAAAATGTCTTTATTTTTTATCTTTTCCTATGAACTAGGTACTGTGTTAAATATTTCACATGAATCAATCTTATTTAACTATCTCATAAATCCTATTATTTCCATTACTCGTATGAAGAAAACAAAGCTTATGGACGTTTAATAACTTGCCCAAGGCCCCACAGCTATTAAATGACACAGTTGAAAGTTGAACACACATCTTTTTGAGGTCTTAGCGACTGTCCTAAATTCCTCCATTCTCCATAATCTTACTATAGTTCTTCTTAAATTTGATTGTACATCAAATTTTAAAATACAGATGCCAATCCCCACAACCACCAGACTTATGAATGAGAACGTCTCTGGGTAAGTCTCAATCATACAGATTTTTAAAGGGCTCCTCAGATCACAAAGTATCTGCGAAATCTGTAATCTAAAAAGGACTAACATTCAAAATATAAAATGAATACTTACAAATCAAATAGAAAAGAATAAACAACCTGGGCCAGACACAGTGACTCACGCCTGTGAGCTGTAAGTGCTGTAATCCCAGCACTTTGGTGGATGGATCACTTTAGGTCAGGGGTTCAAGACCAGCCTGGCCAACATGCTGAAACCCCATCTCTACTAAAAATACAAAAATTAGCTGGGCGTGGTGGCATGTGCCTGTAAGTCCAGCTACCTAGGAGGCTGAAACATGAGAACCGCTTGAACCAGGGAGGAGGTGCAGTGAGCCAAGATTGTGCCACTGCCCTCCAGACTGGGTGACAGAGCAAGACTCCATCTCAAAAAAAAAAAAAAAAAAAAAAAAGGCCAGGCACGGTCTTAAAATAAATAAAATAATAAACAACCCAATAGAAAAATAGGCAAAAGAAATAATCAGTCTGTTCCCAAAAGGGAAACTCAAATAGCCAATAAACATGTAAAAAACATGTAAATTGATAGCCAACATCACTGTTATACAAGGAAATAGAAAATATCTTTTTTTTTTTTTTTAACTTATCACAGTGGCAAACCCTTTAAAAATGCTTTGGCTGATAAGGGGAGGTGGGTACTCACCACTGCTGGTGGGAATGTAAACTGATAAAAAACCTTTGTGGAGAGCAATGTGAGTACTATTAAAATTTAAATATACACACCATTCAGCCCAGCGATTCAATTTTTAGAAATTTATGCTAAAAATATATTCACATATTCTTTGCAATAGGCTCTAAAAAGTGAGAAATTACCTAAATATCCATCCATACAGTGGTATTTCACAGAGCAATTAAAAAGGAGATAGCTCTAAACGTATGACACAAAATGCTCTAAGATATATGATCCAAGTGAAAACTGCAGGGTACAAAACTGTGTGTGAAATACACTAGCATACAGTAATATACTTATATATGCTCGATAACTCTGGAAGTTTACACAAGACACCAGTCACAGCGATTGCCCCTGGAGAAGGGAACTGCACAGATGGGGAATAGAGGGTTTCTTTTTTGCTCATGTATCTTTTTTCTACGAAAAACACTGAGGTAAACTTCTATGTGCTAACACAGAATGATCCCCAAGACATAGAGTTGAGCAGGGGAAAAAAGTATAATGTAAACTGTACAATGTGATATATATAGAGATATATATGTACATACATATCTACACACACACATACTGTATACACTAGACATATATGTAAATGCGCTGAGTAAGAACCAGAGGAATAAAAACCAAACTGATTACATGGGTTGTTACCTCAAGGGAAAAGACTAGAATGGCAGAGTGGGTGGATTCTCCAGGAGTTTTTCCCATTATCTTTGTTGTTTGACTATTTTTAGCACAGGAATAAAATCATATATTACTTGTATAATTAATTAATTTTTTTTTCTTTAGAGACAGGATCTCACTCTGTCATCCAGGTTGGAGTGCAGTGGTGTGATCATAGCTCACTGTAACCTTAAACTCCTGGGCTCAAGTGATCCTCCCATCTTGGCCTCCCAAGTAGCTAGGACTACAGGTAGGTACCACTATACCGGACTAACTTTTTACTTTTTATAGAGAAAAGGTGTCACTATGTTGCCCAGGCTGTTCTCCAACTCTTGGCCTAAAGTGATCCTCCCACTTCTGCCTCTCAAAGTGCTGTGATTACAGGTGTGAGCCGCCATGTCCACCCCATGCTTGTATAATTAATTTTTGATAATTTTGATGTATACCAGAATCAAGAACCATTGTTCTATCAGACTTAACATTCTAAGCACCAAAGCTGTTTCACACACTTTTTATAATCTCGCAGGTCCTAGTGCAGTGCCTTCTATTAATGGGAGCTTCTGCTTTTAATGGATAAGTAAGTGAGAGAAATCCCTCCACTTATACCACCTCTACTGCCATCAGCAGGCCTCATACCAGTACTTCTTCACCACCTGACGGGTTCTAAACAACTCTTGGACTTGATGTGCCATGTCCTTGTCCCAAGCCAACACCATTACGCCTGTGGTTTCCTTGTCCAGCCGGTGGCACAGATGCAAGGGCTCTGCCTTGTGGCCATGAAGCATCTTTGCCAGGATAGGCAGTACATCAGTGATGCAGAGCTGGACCCCAGGGCCACCTAAGAAGGAAAAAGCCAAAGGTTTGAGTGGCCAGGAAAAGATCTCGCCAAAGAACTCTTTTTGGGAGAAAAGCCCTTAATGTATAAACTGTCAATATTTTCTAGAGCCTTACTACTGAAGTGTGGTCCAGAGACCAGCAACAATGGCATGTCTAGGGAGCTTATTAGAAATGAATCTCGGGCTCCCAGCCTAGACTACTCAGTCAGAATCTGCATTTTACAAGCTGCCCAAGTGATTCAGAAGCATATTAAAGTTTGAGAAGCACCATTCTAGAGCATGTGGCTTTCCTCTCAGACATACTTTGCAAAACCATGAGGCCTTCAAGAAGCATTAAACAAGAGTGATTAGGAGGATAGGCTTCGGGGTTAGACATTCCTGGGGTTCTACTCTACTCTTCTTACTAGCCATTTTTTTGACCTTGGACACATTACTTCTCTTTCCAACTTTGCTTTCTCGTTCTAAAATGTAAATATCTGGAAAACAACTTCATTGGGGAATGGGAAGGCAAAAAACTGTTGTGAAAATAAAGAGAGAAAAAAATTATACAAACACTTGGCGACGTGATTTAATTCCTTGTCTTTATGAACAACTATCTCCGAATCTCCCCAAAAAGCATTACCTTCTTCTAGCTAAAATGGGCCTTTTCCCTCTTTCACAAATGCATTTTTTAAATCAATCTTTCCTGATTCACTTCAGCTGTCCCTGACAACTACATGCAACATTTGTTGAGAGACATTTGAAGGTCCACTAAATTCCAGTCACTCTGGGGTTGTATGTTACATACACTCCAACACACACACACACACACACGCACACACCCTTTTTTCTTATGTATCATTTTCTCATTCCCAGTTTCGATGGAAGATAACCTTTAGTCTAGAACCACACAGCCTTTGTATATCTCTACAGCGATCCCTGTAGTCTGCACACAGCGTATTCTACGAATTGCTTACTGTCAGATGTTTAGAAGGGGAGGACCGTCTTATTTATTTGTTTCTGTGTTCTCGGTGGTTCCTTATGTTGGACGGTAGTCTACAAAAGTTTAATTAATTTGAATGCAAGCCTTTAGAGTGCACCACAAGTAACGTCTCAGTTTTCCTCGGTTGTAGCAGAAAGCAGCTGCAGGTCCCTCCACCTTTCCCGCGTGGTCCTTACCATGCACAGGGAGACCGTAGGGCTTATTGATGACCACAAGATTCTTGTCCTGGTGGAGAATTCCTCGGGTCAGTGCCTTAGCAAGCACGTTGGGGTGGACTTGCTGCAGCTGCCGTGTGAACCGCACTATTTCTTGCACTCTCCGCTGAACAGCGTTTGTGGACACCTAGGGAGAAAGAAGGAGCTGTGGGGAATGCCTGGTGCGGAAGCGGTGGAGAAGACCTTCCATAAAGGTCTGGGTGAGAATCTGAGCAGGGAATGACTATCTTTGCATCAGACCCGCGCCTTCTTCGAGTAATTTGAGAGCAGAGGTACCCGTCTGTCTAACCTGCGTACCGACGCAGTGGTTAGGACTGAGCCTGACAGTAGCCAAAGATCCAGCTCACGGGAAAACACCGTACCCTTACTGACCCCTCCCCTCCGCCTTCTCCCCATTCTCCCACCTTGCGTCCGGGCTATTGACTCACACGCTTTCACTTAGAGGACCCTCCTACCTACTCCCCGCCTGGGAAACCAATGAGCGCACTGCCTCTTGGGAGTTCTGGTCCCTTCGGACTCACCGGCACCTTCTTTGTGTCTTGTTCCCGTTTCTGGGCTCGGAGCCTCTCCGCTAATCTCTGAGCATTTATGGACGTAGAAGCAGCGGCAGCGGAACAAAATGGCTTTGAGACGGGAGTGAAGATACTCCCGAAACCCTGGCCGTTTCCCCGGATCCAGAGGCCCGACGCACTCCATTTGGGCGCCGCCATCTCACCAGGAAGGGAGGGGCGAGCCAAGACCACGTGGAGAAGAGCGACTACAGTGAGGAGGGAGTGGGTGGGCCCTGTAGGTCACGTGGTGCGGGGGTGGGGCCTGGACGAGTCACGTGGGGACGGTGCGCGCTCAGTGCGGCTGCGCCGGCCGGTAGCTGCAGCTGGAGCGGTGGCGTTTGGAGGAGACTCGGTGAGTGTGTAGGGAAGCCGGGCTGGGGCTGGGAAATGCCGGTGCCTCAACGCTTTAACGTTTTCCGCGTCCCCGGGATTTCCGTTCAAGAAGAGCACTGGTCTGAGAAACGTTTCTCCTTTTGGTACACGATCCCACTCAAAAACTCCTCCCTGCCCCCGCGCCCCCTTAGGAGCGATGTCCCATAAACGCTCGTTCCAGAGCCCTCCTAGGCACCGACGCCGTCCCTCTAGCCACTGAATCTCCGGTGATCCGCCAGTCCCCTGCGGGACGCGTCGAGGACCCTCTTGATCGGATGCCTGGATCTCTGTAGTCTCTCCACCCTTCATCTTCCAACTCCCAGCCTCTTTGTTTCACGTTGTAACCTGTACCCTTCTAAGGATGACGGCCCCTTCCCTTATCCAGGGCCCCCAGCCCCTATTTCCTACTTAGGAAGCACTGTGAGTGTTTTTTCTGTCCTTCCTCAAGAATTCATTTCTTGGGGTCTCCTCCCTACCTTCCCTACTCCTCCTAAAGAAAAAGCTGAAAGTGCGGAGCACAGACCTTCACTTTTCCTGTTTCCTTTGTTTTTCCTCTGCATAGTTTGCAGCCACACCATACCTCCTCTCACGAGATGCGATGTTGGGATTCCCTTGCCCGAAATGCAAGCGACTCCCTCTGATTTCACTCAGGGGTGGCTGGGAAGATGAACATCTGTTTGGGATGGTAGTGTTAAAAATAACTTGGAATATACCTGCCATTTGTTAAGAGGAAAGCTTATGCTGAGTTCAGAAAGAATGTCCTGAAAATAATGGGTCTGTGACGATAGAGGGAACAATTTTTTAAGACTGCTTGGAATGAAGGCTGCCTGAGGAGTTATTAGAGAATAGGTAGTTGAATTAGATTTGGGTTCCACACCTCCTAAAGGGTTTGGCCGAAGGGAACCGTACCAACGAGAAACAAAGTTGATTAGGTGGAGCTACTCATAGAAGACTCAAGTTGAAGAGTTTGAACTAGAGGTGATACGTAGTGGGGAGTCATTGAAGCTTCTCGAGTAGGGCAAGAGAGACTCCTTGAAAGTGGAATTCTGGAAATGAATCTGGCAGTTGAATGCAGGACAGATGGGGAAGGAAAGGATTTGATAGTAGGAAAACAAATTACAATCTAGGTGGTCAGTAATGAGGTCTGGTCTTTTTCCCCTACACTGTAACTGTCCTTTGAGTTTGAATTAATTGAGTTATGCAGGTCAAGGCGTACTCTTGGCAGCTGCTGTTGATCTGTGAGTCCCTGGAAGAATTTTTTGTTTTTAATCCACTCACCTGGCACATAGTAAACTCACAATATCTGTTAGATGGCTGAAGTGCATCATAAATGTATGCTAGGTGTGTCTGAACATTTTGAATTGTCTTATTTCTGTCAATGTTTGGCCTGAAGAATGAAGGTAGGGGCAGATGTATTTGTAAAGTGGGAAAGAAGCAAGGCTTGTGTACGTTTCTCTTACAAGGCAGGTGTAAATGCAGATCCAGATACAAATGCAAAGAATTCCAAGGGAGATTGGGAAACATCTGTTTCTCCTGTTCCCCACCCACCCCCTACAAATTTACTAGTAGGACAGAGGTCTATAAAAGTTGAGAAATTCCACCCTAAAAGAATTATTACCTTGCATGCTCCAGACCTGGGTTCTAATTTCACTTGAACATTACATATTAGATACTTGAAGCTCCCTTTTCCAAGGACCCTGAAATTTTGACATCGGGACTTAAATTCATATCATTACATTAATTAAAAACTTGTTTTGGGTACAGGACTTTTATGGTTTTGTGTCGGGGATGGGAAAGGCTGTTTCTACCCTGACCTTATGGCATTCAAGAAACTACACCTGTTCTTGCAGAATTGGCCTTCTGTGGCAGGAAACAGAATGAAGAACCAACTCAAATGTCATTGCTAGTGACACAGAGCTTATGCTCTAGGGTTTCAGGTTAACTCAAAGCACACACTTAGTGACTAAGAATAAAAATATTGATCCCTTTTTTCTGGAGAAGGAACTTTTAGGTTTGTCTTGTTGAAACTTTGTAGAGAAATTTAAAGAATTCAAAGTTTTTGTTTGATATGACAGTACAGCTTTAGCCAGTATGGGTACATAAGTTACGACATCCTTAATGTTTCTCCTGTGAGTCTAGGCACTTGGTGATTTAAACTAGAGTTGTTCTCAGTATAAAGAATTTATGTGGCCAGGCGCAGTGGCTCACGCCTGTAATCCCAGCACTTTGGGAGGCTGAGGTGGGCGGATCACGAGGTCAGGAGATGGAGACCATCCTGGCTAACATAGTGAAACCCCCGTCTCTACTAAAAATACAAAAAAAAAAAAAAATTAGCTGGGCGAGGTGGCAGGCACCTGTAATCCCAGCTACTCGGGAGGCTGAGGCAGGAGAATGGCCTGAACCCAGGAGGCGGAGTTTGCAGTGAGCCGAGATCGCATCACTGCACTCCAGTCTGGGCAACAGAGCGAGATTCCATCTCAAAAAAAAAAAAAAAAAAAAAGAATTTATGCAAATGTCGTGTCTTTTTTTTTTTTTTTTTTTTTTTTTTCAATTTTCAAAGAGCAATAATCACCCCTCGGATAAACCTCATTGGCTGCAATACTGCCACTGCAAAAAGCTCTTTTGTTTCTGTTTTTTTTTTTTTTACCTCTATATTGCCTCCTCCCTCTTCCTCATTCAACTGGTCCTTTTTTAGGCAGTTCACTTTTCCACTTCTGTGCCAATGTAACAGTCCATTTGTTGGGAACTCCTTTTGTCTAAATGTTTTCTTAGAACAAGGAAGGAAATTCTATTAGTGATTTATTCATTCTTACAGAGTATGGCTCTGTTCAAACATGACTTATTTACATTGATTTTGATATGTCATATGTGCCCCCAAAATAACCATATAAAGAAGAACTTGATAGTTTTGTTTTAAAGATATTTCCTAGTCTATTCAGGAACAAAAAGGCTGCATTAGTATTTTGCAAGTATAAACAAGGACTGACTAATAAAGGAACTTACGTTTATCACAAATTTAAGGTTAATTAGTGGCATAAAGTTAAGTTACGCCTCCTCAAACTGTGATTTGCTAGTTGAAGATTAACCAGCGATTCCATTTCCTTGAAGAGCAGAAAGTACTTGGACATTGTTGTATGGTTTTAGAGAGATTAAAGGAGGCAATTAGCAGGAACTCTCGGGAGGTGCCCTGGAAAGTGCAGTCACTGGGAACCAGGAGATGTGGGACTAGTCCCAGTTCAGCCACTGTGAACTTGAACAAATAATTTGGGCTTCAGTTTTTTGTCATTTAAAAGATTTTTGCAACTCCGTTTCTAGTCTATGAAGATTTTCCACTGATACTTGAATACTTCTCTTTCAGCCCAAATTAGTGGGATTTATTTCAGATTTATCTTGAATACATTTAGCATTGATACTAAGAAACCGGATTCTGCTCTTGTCCCCAGAATTTAACTTTTTGCCACTGAGCCAATGTTTATATTTGGAGGTTACTTCATTGAGTGGTGTTGGAATATACTTTAAGATTTCTGGCCGGGCGCGGTGGCTCATGCCTGTAATCCTAGCACTTTGGGAGGCTGAGGTGGGCAGATCACGAGGTCAGGAGATCGAGACCATCCTGGCTAACACGGTGAAACGCTGTCTATACTACAAATACAAAAAATTAACCGGGCGTGGTGGCAGGCACCTGTAGTCCCAGCTACTCGGGAAGCTGAGGCAGGAGAATGGCGTGAACCCAGGAGGCAGAGCTTGCGGTGAGCCAAGATCGCGCCACTGCATTCCAGCCTGGGTGAAAGTATGAGACTCTGTCTCAAAAAAAAAAAAAAAAAAAAAAAAAGATTTCCTAAGTGGGGGCGGGGTGCGTGGCTCACACCTTAATCCCAGCACTTTGGGAGGCCTAGCAGGGAGGATCTTTTGAGCCTAGGAGTTTGAGATCGCCTGGGCAACATAGCAAGACCTCATCTCTACAGAAAATCACAAAATTAGCTGGGCATGGTGACTCACCTGTGGTCCTAACTATCCTTGAGGCTGAGGTGGGAGGATCATTTGAGCCCAGGAAGTCAAGGCTGCAGCTGCAGTGAACCGTGATCGCAGTACTGCACTCCAGCCTGGGTGACAGAGACAGACCCATCTCAAAAAAGAAAAAGTAATTTGTGTAATACGGTTTAAAAGTCAAATAGTAATAAAAGATTTATAATTAAAAAACAGTTTCTCAGGCCAAGTGTGGTGGCTCATACCTGTAATCCCAGCACTTTGGGAGGCTGAGGCAGGTGGATTGCCTGAGGTCAGGAGTTCAAGACCAGCCTGGCCAACATGGTGAAACCCAATCTCTACTAAAAATACTAAAATTAGCTGAGCATGGTGGCGTGCGCCTGTAATCCCAGCTACTTGGGAGGCTGAGGTAGGAGAATCGCTTGAACTAGAGAGATGGAGGTTGCAGTGAGCCAAGGTCACACCATTGCACTCCAGCCTGGGCGACAGAGTGAGACTCTGTCACCAAAAAAAAAAAAAAAAAAAAAAAAAAAAGCCAACAAAACAAAAACCGTTTCTCTGCCCTCCCTACCTCATAGTCCCATTCTTTAGAGGCAACCCTACTCGGTTGTTTTCCTCTTTTCCTCTGTCTTTACAGTAAGTTGTCAACATCATCAGTATTCTTGAAACACCATATAACAAAACCAGTTTTACCATATGGTTTCTATGGCGTTTTTCTGGTCACAAAAACATACCCAACTTCTAAATAAAGACCCAAACATTTCTAACATGAAACACTGAAACAAGTAAGATTTTCACCCACTTTTTGGTGAGTCAGTGAGTTACTGCAGTCATAGTGGTGGTGGGTTAAATCAAGGAATAAATGTGTGCAAAGTGAAAATTGTCAGAAGCATTTCCTACTACCATACTCAGTTCCAAAGCAATCAATCAGCAATAGGGCAGGCTCGCTGAGAGCTTTTGTGCCACATCATTTATTGTTGTGCATTTGGATAATTACCATAGACTTTGCAGATTTTTATTTGCCGGTAATTTGTATTCATTCATGCATTTTCCAGCTCAGGCTCACAGGTGGCTGGAGCCTATGCTGGCAGCTCAGGGCACAAGGCAGGAGCCAGCCCTGGACAGGACACCATCTACGCCATAGGGTGCGTATGCGCACACACACAAACACAGGGACCATCTAGACACACCAGCTAACCTAGTAGGCACATCTTTGAGATGTGGGAGGAAAGCAGAATACCTGGAGAAAACCCACACAGACATGGGGAGAGCATGCCAACTCCACACAGACGGGTGACCTCAGCCAGGAATCACTTATTCTCTCATCAATGTTATGAAAAAACGATGTTGAACAAAAAGACTTTTTTTTGAGAATCTGTTGTATCTTCTTGTTGCTAAATAGTGGTTTCTTACTCTTGGTTTTCTCCTCATGTTTGGCCTGTTGATTTCTTGTTGCGATAGATTCGTATTTAGCTCTTGCATCCCACCGCTTTCCTATTTTTCCATGCCCTCTATCCCCTAATATAGCTCTGTTGTAATTTTTTGCTGAAACAGGTAGCTTTTATGTGCTTACACTTCTGTCAAATACTGTTCACTGTTGAGCTGGATGATCTATTACAGTGTGTTCCTCCTGGTGTGTAGGTTGGCATTCACCTGTGTTTTTTCATGTACCTACTGTTAATTTTTTTTTCCCAAATGCTCCAATATATTTGTCACATTCTTATCAGTAACATTTTCTGTGAACTCAAATGTATCACCTGTCTGTTTATTGGATCCCTGCCCCTTCCTCCTCCTGCCGTTACTGTTGCTCTCAAGAACGGCTGCCATGGGGTCCTCCTGGACCTGCCCTTTCCTGTGCAGGAACCGTATCTTCCTCTTTCTGGGCTTATGTCTTTATTTTTTAAAAGCACATACTTCAGTTATTTCTAAGAAGTATTTAAATGACTTGGTTTTGCCCACACACTTGTTTGATAGTTTGGCAGTTATATAATTCTAGATTGGAAATAAGGTTCTCTCAGAATGTTGAAGGCATCTGTAATTGCTCTAGAGACATGGTGATTCAAATCCTTCTTACGTGACCGTATTTTGTTTGTTTTCTCTCCTTCTGGAAGCTTTGAGGATATTCTCTCTCTCTGGTGTCCTGCAGTTTTATGATGTGTATTAACAGCAGGATATGGGTCTTTTACTCAGCTGTTGTGCTGGCTTCTCACAGACGGTTTTGATTCTGGAAATTCATGTCCTCTAGTTCCGGGATGTTTTCTTGTACTATTTCTGTGATTTTTCACTCAATCTTTAATTTCTCTTTGATACCTTTTTGTAATATCCATTCTTGTTATGTGGATATAGTGGGCTCAGAGGGCCCATTGTAGTGTTTTAATTTTCTTCCTCTCTGCACGGGCTCCACTTCCTCCCGGTGATGTGGGCCTTTGCACCTGTGCCTCTGTCTGGATGTGTCTTCCCTGAGATACCCAGTGACTTGCTCCCACACCTCACTTTGGATGAATCCACAAGTCTTTCCTTAAATGTCACCTCAGTGAGGAGAGCACTGGATTGAGAAGTGCAGACCCCCATCTCACTTCCCTGCTTTGTTTCTCTCCGGAAGCATTTCCCACCATCTAGCATCCCACATATTTATTTACTTGTTTCCCTCACCACTAAAATAAACATTCTGTGAGGGCAGGGATTTTGTTTACCTCTGTAATTCCAGCCTCTGAAACAGTGCCTGGCGATGAATAGATGCTTGATAATTTAAGGAATAAATGAATTATTTTATTGTGGGATTTCTTTGAATGTCTGATGATTCTGACTGTTCATTTTTGTTTTTTGTTATTTTAAGTTCCCAGAGTGGGTTTTGTTGGGTGGTGGGCATTGCTATAAGGTGGTGGTATATATGGGTTTTGTGTATATGTTTGTACAAATGTATATGTTTGCTAATATTTCTTTAGCTGACAGTGCATTGGTTGCTGGGACAAGGATGGGGGCTTGGAGAACCTTCTGGTATGCATCTTTTGACACAATCTGTATTTTCAGTTCTTCATTGCTCCTGCTGATGTATTTTTCTCCAGACCTATTTCAGATTTCAGTTCATTTTTCTCTAAACCTCTGGATTTGGAGGTGGAGAAAATAGATGAAAATAGGAGGTGAGGAAGAGAATTTGCGCATTAGTTAAATAGACTTTATGCCAATCCACATTTTCAGGTCTGCATTTAAAGCTTGCTTTCCATCTCCAAAAATTCATTGAAAAATTGAATGCTTCTCTCCTGCACCTCACATTCTTGGTTTTATACCTTGAAAAAAGAAAAGCTCCTCTGCTGCCATTTTAATAGGGTACTTGGAAAAAGATTAAGAAGTAAACACGTAAGGACAGAAGTTATCATGTTTTATATTCTTAGTGTCATGGAATGCAGCACAGGAATATCACATAAGGAAAAGCACAGATTTCTTGTTTTCCTCGTTTATTTTGGAAGCTTATTCTTCAGCTCTTGTTTATCTTTTTTTTTTTTTTTGAGAAAGGGTCTCTCTCTGTTACCCAGACTGGAGTGGGCATGATCATTACTCACTGCAGCCTCGACCTCCTGGGTTCAAGCAATCTCCCACCTCAGCCTCCCCAGTAGCTGGGACCATAGGCATATGCCACCACACCTGGCTAATTTTTTTTATTTTTGTAGAGACAGGGTCTCCCTATTGTTTATATGCCTGAAGAGTCAAATTAACAGAGTACCTAAGAAACACTCTCTTTTTAGCTCTCTTGCTAAGGAGCAGGTTTGAGATCTGTTGCCAGAACTTAGTACTTCACAGTTATACGGATTCCACAGGAGTCTCGTCCATGGGGTTGGGGGGTGGCTACCCTCTGCTGACTCTTCCTAGGTTCCTGCTCTTCCCCAGTGCCTCCCTACCCCCAGCCACTAGAAATAGACTGCTTCTTTCTTTATTCTACTGCAGAAATCATGCACTACTGTACTTATTAAAATTAACTAAAAAAAAAAAAACTCAAGCAGCTTGAGCACTACTGCTCAAGCACTACTCAAGACATTGAAGGAAGAATTTTTTTTTAAAGGGAGGGCTTATATGTATGAAGACGTATGGTGTGAAAGCAGGGACAAACTCTAATGAATGAAGTTTTTAGAATTGATATGAACATGAACCCAGGATACTCAGACTTATTCCGAGAGTTCCTCTTAAAAACTGCTTTTCTCCACATAAACCCGAATGTCAGCAGTGGTTAGCTCCATGTTGGAGGAAGGGGGGCTTCATTTTGCTCTTTCTGCATATTTCCTGCAGTGATCTGTTACTTCCAAATCTGGAGGAAAGGTGCTCTCTTTTTGCTGAATGAAGTCTCCACCTGCCTCCCTTGGGCCCAGGCTGCCCAGCTTTCTGGCTGGTCCCTGAGAGTCCTCCTTGGTCTTCCACTGACCTCCTTCACTTCCTTATGAAAGTATGTTTTTAGTCTCCCTAACCTGCTTTCTGTTTTCTCTCTCTCTCTTTTTTTAATATGCTCAATTGTTTTCACTGGCCACTTTTTTTTGAGACTGATGCTTGGCTGGGCTTGGTGGCCCATGCCTGTAATCCCAACACTTTGGGAGGCCAGGGCAAGAGGATTGCTTGAGGCCAGGAGTTCAAGATCAGCCTGGTCAACATAGCAAGAGCCTGTCTCTACAACAAAATTTAAAAATTAGCCAGGTGTGGTGGTGTGCATCTGAAGTCCCAGCTACTTAGGAGGCTGAGATAGGAGGATCCCTTCAGCCCCAGAGTTTGATGCTGCAGTGAACTATGATCTTGCCATCCTGGGGAACAGAGCAAGACCGTCTCAAACAAAAAAGACTGATGCTACCTGCTTGGCAAAACAATGTTTTTAGAGCTATTTCTCCTAAGTAGCCTGGTCTTTGTAGTTGTTCTGATGGCTTCTGTGACAAATGATGCCTTTTTTTTTTTTTTTTAAGAACTTTCAGATTCTTATTTCAGATCTAAACAGTGCTTTTCAGCTCTCAGTTCATTTTCAGATCAAAGAGAATGGTAGGCCGGGCGCAGTGGCTCATGCCTGTAATCCCACCACTTTGAGAGGCCAAGGCAGGTGGATCACTTGAGGCCAGGAGTTTGAAACCAGCCTGGCCAACATAGTGAAACCCCATCTCTACTAAAAATACAAAAATTAGCCAAACATGGTAGCGTGCGCCTGTAATCCCAGCTACTTGGGAGCCTGAGGCGGGTAGAATAGCTTGAACCTGGGAGGCAGAGGCTGCAGTGAGCTGAGATTGAGCCACTGCACTCCAGCCTGGGTGACAGAGTAAGACTCCATCTCAAAAAAAAAGAATATTAACTTTCAGCTAATTTTAATTAGGAAAAAAAGAATATCCTGAAAAGAACATCATGCTAGTTTAAGGTTACAGATTTACTTTCTTCCCTGGGTTCCCTTTGGTTCATATTCTCTTGTTTAGAAATGATCCGAATACATTATTCTGAAGTATATGACAGTTTTTCCAAAATCAGTAAATACATATGTTGGTGCTTAAAACAGAAAGAAAGAAATAATGGCCTATAAATATTATCACATAGCTTATTTCTACTATTCAGAGATCTGTATAACTTAGGATAAGGAGCAGGTTGTTGAACGGTTTTTTGGCTTTTAAGTTTGAAGTACAGTCTGAAAGTACCTGTCAGTATTGAAGGGCTGCCTGACTGAAACTTACATGGCTATCTCCTGGGCCTGAAGCACCACCGAGATCTGGCCTGAAGCACCACTGAGATCTGAACTGAAGGTAGCGTTTTGGGAGTCCTTAGCGTCTAGTTGGTATTTTAAGGTCTAGGGGTGAATGGGGTGGGAAGGGAAGGGAGTATGTAAAGGGAATAGACTAGAGAGCCCTGTGGATCCTCAACATTTAGGAAACGGGGAAGACCTCCCACTAGAGGGGAGGGAGGAAGACCAGGAAAAGGCAAGATGGACTTCAGTGTTGGGTGTTTCAGGAGGCAGAGGAGGATAAACACCAACAATTTCATTGAATTTTGCCATAAGAGTATTTATCTCCCATAAAGCTTTCCTTGATTTTCCTCAAGCAGAAGTGCTCATCTCCTTGGTACCTCATCCAGGCATATTAAACTTGGCACAAACATGTTGTAAAGATTTGTTTATAGGTCTGTTTCTCCAAAGGTGTAGACTTGTTACGAGTGTGGCCCACGGCTTGTTCATTTTTGTGAGATCATGGTATTGTTTTGTGTCTTAACAACATGAACACTGACTCCATGTCTAATGTGTAATAGTCGTGTGACCTTTAACAAGCTGCTTAACATCTGTGTGCTTCTGTTTCATTGTCTATACCATTTATGATATGAGATGATAATAGCATCTACCTCACAGAAGAGCAAATAGTTGTGAAGTTTAGGAAACAGTGCCTGGCTTGCTGTCAATGCTATGTAGTGTTTGGTGGAGGAGAACTGGATGCAGCAGTACTAATATTCTTAGCACAGTGCTTGAGGTTTAACAGATATTTGAACGTGAAAATGTAGTAACCTGTGACGAATTCAGTTCCTAGCATTTTAAAATTCTACAAGCATATACAGAATATAATCATGGCCAGGCCATAGGAGAACTACAAATGGAAGTGGACTGAGAGGAAAGTGCATGTAGCTTTGATGAAACAAATCTATAGACTTTCAACCAAAGTACTATGTGATCCTAATTTCTTGTTGTTAGGAAGGAAAGAACTAAAAGATGAAGACTCCTCCAAAGCAGGTGAGAATCTTTATGTTTAGGGATGAACAGCTTTAAACAGGTTAGTGGTGGATATCAGCACGGAAGGTATTTGTTTGGATGAGAGAAAATACTACAACCTTCCCAAATTCATCCTAATTTTTGCAGCTCAGAAAATCAGAAATATCCATTGATCCCTTAGACTTTAATTAACGGTAGATACACACTCATTCGATCAGCAAATGTTTGAACATTTTCTGCACTGTGTACACACTTTATAACAGGAACTATGCTATGGGATGGGGATAGGATGATAAATAAATTAGACACTGTACTCGCCCTAGAAGGGCTTTTATTCTTGTGGGAGAGGCCAATAATTGCAAGTACTGTGAGATACAAACTAGGAACTGAAGTATAAATGAAGAACTTGGAGTAAAGGGAGAGGAAAACCAGGCTATGGGTGGTAACATTTAAATTGAGATGCCAAGGAGGAGGGTGTGGGGAGGCCCTTGCAGAATATCACTCTGAGGAAAGGCTGCAGCCTTTCCTTGAGGTGGGAGGGGGGAGGGGGGCGTATTCAAGCAACTGAAAGAGGCCTGTGTGCCTCAAGAGCCCAGTGAGTGAGGGAGGGAGCTGGATGGATGTTGTGTGGACGGCGGACACCGGATCATGCCAGGTCTTGTAGCCACGATGGGGAGTATAATGTTATTAAACACAGTGAGAAGCCGTGGAATGATTCAAACATGACTTAACCCAGTTTGTGTTTTGAAATCTCTTTTGCTGGGGCCGGACGTGGTGGCTCACACCTGTAATCCCAGCACTTTGGGAGCTGAGGCGGGCAGATCACGAGGTCAGGAGATCGAAACCATCCTGGCTAACAGGGTGAAACCCCATCTCTACTAAAAATACAAAAACTTAGCCAGGCGTGGTGGCGGGCGCCTGTAGTCCCAGCTACTCGGGAGGCTGAGGCAGGAGAATGGCGTCAACCCAGGAGACGGAGCTTGCAGTGAGCCGAGATCGCGCCACTGCACTCCAGCCTGGGCGACAGAGCGAGACTCCGTCTCAAAAAAAAAAAAGTCTTTTGCTGCTACATAAGCTTTTCTTCTTTCTCTAATTTTATTTTAGATAGATTTAATATGTAAAATAAGAGAAACTGATTTCTTAGCTCAAAATACTGATGCCCTTGAATCATTTGCCAGAAATAGTTCTTCCCCTAAGAATCAACCCTTAAAAATCAGTTTGCAACGTAGACATCAGAGACTTGAGTTATAAAGTGATTTATATGTAAAATGTTTTGGTGCCAAACAATGGTCTTGGAACCTTAAGTTGAAGTTTTCTTCTGCCTGCTAGAATCAGATTACGTTCACTGTTAGGACCACTGGCGTATCCAAAGAATGATAGTCTGAATATTGATTTATTTGTGTATACAGTTTTCCCATTTGTTCCATTTAAAAACTAAAATGGCTTTTTATGGTCCTTATTAAAAGCAGTTACAGGGTGTTCTTTCATTTGAGTTAGTTTGTGAAATAAATATCTGAATGCCTACTGTGTGCCAGGCACTGTTCTGCACTTTTGGACTACATCCATAAACTAAATAGGAAAAGGACCCCTGTCTTTGGGGGACTTACATTCAAGTAGAGGAGGCAGATAACAATAAATATAATTAGGGCCAGATCCAGTGACTCTCGCCTCTAATCCCAGCACTTTGGGAGAGTGAGGCAGGCAGATTGCTTGAGTCCAGGTGTTTGAGACCAGCCTGAGCAACATGACAAAACCCTGTCTCTACAAAATACAAATAAATTAGCTGGATATGGTGGCATGCACCTGTAGCACTGGGAGGCTAAGATGGGAGGATTGCTTGAGCCCCGTGGAGGTCAAGGCTACAGTGAGCCATGATCACGCCACCATGTTCCAGCCTGGGTGACAGAACGAGACCTTGTCTCAAAAAAAAAAAAAAAAATTAGTAGAGTCATACTACTAATAAATATAATTGGTATGTTAGAGGGTACTGTGTGCTATGAAATAAAAAGTAGAACAGCTGACATGGTGGAGGGTATAATTTTAAATAGAATGGTTAGAGTAGCATCATTGAGAAGGTACAATCTGAGTAAAGGCATGGAAACCTGTGCAGATACATAGAGAAAGAACATTCCAGGCAGAAGGAATGATCTATACAAAGGAAAACCCCAAGGTCAGGGTGTACCAGGCCTGTTTGAGGAACAGTGAAGAGGCCAGTGTAGCTGGAGGGAGGGAATGTGAGAATATCTTGGCTTTCTAGGAATGTGTTTCTCCTCAGTCAATTTCAAAAAGTTCATAAGCCAAAACAGATGAATAATTAGGCAGAGATCTCCCATCCTATGAATGTTCTGCAGATGGTAACCTATAAACACCCAGACTCATGTCTTAACTCAAATTAGGTAATTCCAAAATAATGCAAATGTTCCTTAAATTCAGTTCATAGGGCAGCTGAGCAAACAAGATCTCCTTCACGTGAATAAGAAACTGAAGTCTTTTGCCATTCCAATTTCTAGATCTCCAGATTAGAAGCCAAAAGGTTCTACTTTGCAGCAGAGGATGGCAAGGATGCCAAGTGCACTTGGCATCTTAAGAGAGGCAGCGATTGCGGGCTTCGGGAGAACTGCCCCTTAAGAGCAGCTTTTCTCAGGTCTCTTGTTTTTTTTGAGCTCAGTAGCACCAAATCCTTTTCAGTTTTTCATTTGGCAATCCACATTTTCTGTTCTTTGACGCAGTGAAATTTTCCGTTTGTTCCCTAAGTTTCCAATCTTAAATTTGGCACACTACTTTCATAAGGTCATAATCAATACCCACTATAGTAGAATATTGCCCAAGTTGTGCGTACATCACGTGTATTCTGTGGGTGTAGAGCGTCAGCATTGTCTTTGTTTCAGATGCACAATACTTTTTATAAAGAGCCACACCCAGTTTCTCCAGTGAGATCGCTAGAGCTGTTCCAGTCGTACTTGCCCACAGCTAATCCTTTCCCATGTTGTTTCTGAATTTTATTTTTTATAAGTAGGGTGTCCTTTTATAGTTTCTTAAGCTTCAGATTGATTCCTTTCCCAATTTGTCATGGTTGGTCAGTTTGAATCCTCTTCTGTGAGTTGCTGTTCATTGTTTCCAGCTTAGTTTTCCATGAGGTTGGAGTGAAGTAAGATTATTAAAGACCTGTAATCCCAGCACTTTGGGAGGCCAAGGTGGGCAGATCATTTGAGGTCAGGAGTTCGAGACCAGCCTGGCCAACATGTTGGAACCCTGTCTCTACTAAAAATACAAAAATTAGCTGGGCGTGGTGGTGGGCGCTTATAATCCTAGCTATTTGGGAGGCTGAGGCAGGAGAATTGCTTGAACCCAGGAGACGGAGGTTGCAGTGAGCTGAGATTGCACCACTCTCACTCCAGCCTGGGTGACAGAGTGAGACTCTGTCTCAAAAAAAAGAAAAAGAAGAAGATTACTAAATAAAATATTCAGAGGCATGGATCTTTTACTTTCTGAGGCAAAAAATAGTCCACATTCTTCTCACAGCCAAAAAGGAACATGGTACAAGTTCCCATCACTGTGAGTTAGAAAGGCCCTTGAGAAATTTAATAGGCCTTTTCTCTCCTTCCCCCAGGCAGGACTGCATATAGATCACCCCCAAATCTACTAGTCTACTCTCTTTTTCTTTAAAAGGAAATGCAACTACCTCTTTTGGCCTCCAGTTCTGTTGCCATTTTAAATAGGAAGGTGAAGAACCCAGCATTGGCCAGGTGCAGTGGCTCACACCTGTAACTGTAGCACTTTGGGAGGGCTGAGGCTGGCAGATCACTTGAGCCTGGGAGTTCAAGACCAACCTGGACAACATGGTGAAACCCCATGTCTACAAAACATTAGCCAGGCATGGGGGTATGTGCCTGTAATCCCAGCTACCTGAGAGGCTGAGGTGGGAGGATCACCAAGCCTGGTGGTCGAGGCTGCAGTGAGCTATGATTGTGCCTGGGCAACAGTGAGACCCTGTCCAAAAAAAAAAAAAAACACCTAGCATTTTGCATTTTGTAGACTTAAATTTATTAACTGTTGAATGATAAAAGAGAGAAATTGAATGCTCTCAAACAAAACAAGCTGCTGCTGCTGCTTCTTTTTTTTTTTTTTTTTTTTTTTTGAGACTGAGTCTGGCTCTGTCACCCAGGCTGGAGGGCAGTGGCATGATCTTGTCTCACTGCAACCTCTGCCTCCCAGGTTCAAGCAATTGTCCTGCCTCAGCCTCCTGTATAGCTGGGACTACTGGCACCCACCACCATGCCTAGCTAATTTTTGTAGTGTTAGTAGAGATGGAGTTTCGCCATGTTGGCCGGGCTGGTCTTGAACTCCTGACCTCAGATGATCCACCTGCTTTGGCCTCCCAAAGTGCTGGGATTACAGGCATGAGCCACCGTGCCCAGCCACAAGCTTATTCATAAATCCCTCTTTAGTTCGTTTTAACTGGGTTTTATATATAACTAAACCTATGATGGGTTTTTATTCAATTATTTTTAATCCATTGTATCTGTCTAAAATATTGTGCACGTGAATGTGAACTCGAAAGTAATTGTGTAATGATAAATGGATGAATAAAGTGAACTTGAGTGATTTTTTTGTACCTCTTCATGTTGTAAAACATTTATTTTCCTTTTAATTCTAAGAATAACTGTAACACAGATCTACTTCGTATCTTTCTTATCCTTCTGTTCTTGGTTTTGCTATCAATGGGTTTTGGATTCCATGCTCACAATGTGGGGACCTCCAAGATATTTCACTTGGTGCAGCCAAGTGAATTCACTTAATCACTGCAGACAGTCAGTTACACTTGAGGGTTTTTAATGGTAAAATTTTTTAATTTTCAAAATTTGTTATTTATTTATTTTTGAGATGGGTTCTCACTCGGTCACCAGGCTGGAGTGCAGCAGCATGATCATGGTTCACTGCAGCCTTGACTTCCCAGGCTCCAGTGATCCTCCGATAGCTGGAACTATAGGCATGTACTACCACACCTGGCAAATTTTTGTATTTTTGGTACAGATGGGGTTCCGCCATGTTGCTCAGGCTGGTCTTGAACTCCTCAGCTCAAGCATTCTACCTGCCTGAGCCTCCCAAAGTGCTGGGATTATAGGTGTGAGCCGCTGCGCCCAGCCAGAAAACTTGTTTTTAATTTTCAGCTCTATTTAAGTTGGAAATCCTCAAGGAAGTGAAAAGGGGTGAAAATTAAGTGGAATATATTTACTAAACATTTTTTTTTTTTTTTTTTTTTTTTTGAGACAGGGTCTCACTTTGTCACCCAGGCTGGAGTGCAGTGGCATAATCTCAGATCACTGCAACCTTAGCCTCCTGGGTTCAAGTAGTTCTCCTGCCTCAGCCTCCCTCCCGAGTAGCTAGGATTACAGGTGTGTGCCACCACACCTGGCTAATTTTTGTATTTTTGGTAGAGACGGGGTTTTGCCGTGTTCGTCAGGCTGGTCTCAAACTCCTGAGCTCAAGTGATCCTCCTGCCTCGGCCTCCCAAAGTGCTGGGTTTACAGGAGTGAGCCACTGGGCCTGGCCCATTTTAATTTTTATGACAGAAAAGTCTTCCTTCATTAAGACTTGTCAATTTTTCGTTTGTTTGTTTGTTTTTGTTTTGAGATAGAGTCTCATTCTGTTGCCCAGGCTGGAGTGCAGTGGCATGATCTTGGCTCACTGCAACCTCTGCCTCCCGGGTTCAAGCAGTTCTCTGCCTCAGCCTCCTGAGTAGCTGGAATTACAGGCGCCCACCACCACACCCAGCTAATTTTTTGTATTTTTAGTAGAGATGGGGTTTCACCATCTTGGCCAGACTGGCCTTGAACTCCTGACCTCTTGATCCACCCGCCTTGGCCTCCCAAAGTGCTGGGATTACAGGTGTGAGCCACCCGCACCTGGCCTCAAATTTTAACTCATAGAGAATATCCTTTATAATAATGGCATCTTCTGGAATGTCCCAGACTCAGAAGAATCTGCATTTGTACGCAGTATATTGTGTTTAGTCTGTTGACATAAAAGCAAGCTACTGAGGGTTATTTCCCATAGGTAACCCACACTATTTTTGTAGTAGAAATTCAATTGTTAAGGACTCACTAGAGTCCTTAAAGAGTTATCTTGCCCTTAAAGAGTTATTCAATTTCATTTTTCATGAATAACCTATGCCATTTATGATGGAATTGTTTGTATGATCATACTACTTGATCTATGGGAAATATCTGATATTTTAAAAGTCTCCTTCCTTAGCAACATGTGTCATTATTTTCAGGACATACCTTCTCAGAAGCTGCACAGGAGGAAAGCAGTGACAAAGAAAGAAGTTGTCATTCTTTGCACGGTAAAATCATCACCTCCAGTCACCAACTTCTAATTCAAATTAGGTTTTAATTTGTTCCTTATTTCTTCTCGAAACACTTTTGTTCCCTATACATATGTGTTACTTTGGCTTTATAATAGAAAATAACAAGCAACATCTGAGCTCTTTTGTTTGTTTGTTTTTTGAGACAGAGTCTTGCTCTGTCACCCAAGCTGGAGTGCAATGGCGTGATCCTGGCTACCTGCAACCTCTGCCTCCCAGGTTCAAGCGACTCTCCTGCCTCAGCCTCCCGAGTAGCTGGGATTACGGGTGTCCGCCACCGCACCCGGCTAATTTTTGTATTTTTAGTAGAGACGGGGTTTCACCATCTTGGCCAGGCTGGTTTTGAACTCCTGACCTCATGATCCACCCACCTCGGTCTCCCAAAGTGCTGGGATTGCAGGCATGAGCCACCGTGTCCAGCCACATCTGAGCTCTTGAGCCTGGAATACCAGTATGGTTTATTTTGGGGGCTTAAGTTAAAGGGCATTCTAGAATTTGGGGTTATTCTTCTCAATCCTTAATGTCTTTCAGAAACCTTACCTCTGGTGAGGTCTTTCTCCTTACCTTGTTCAGATAGGGGTCATTGTTTGCTGGTAAAATGGCAAGAATAAGTGGCATCAGTCTGGCATTTCCTCAGTGATTCTGTTAAAGCACATGTTCAGGAAATGAGTGTGATACAGATCGTATCTGACAGAAGGTAGAGGGTCTCAGGCATGCTAAGGGATAAAATTAGGGCCAATCGAGTTCACCATAGATGAAATATTTCAAGACTGGGATCCACAGAGGAATCAGATCTTGGCACAGCTAGACATGATTCCTGTCTCTCTGTGTGCTGAGATGGAGGAAACAGTGAGTTTGCTTTATCCACTGATGGGAAAGGCTGCAGTCTACATATGGAACTGAATTCATCAACTACCCAAGCAAAGTCTTTAGGATTTTCTTTAATTTGTTCACTACTGACAAACTTGTTGAGAACTCTTTAGTAGTACTTTACTCTGGGTATCTTTCCCTTCCTCCCAAATCCGATAGTTGCTAAAAACCCAGATGTGTTGGAATTAGTCCAAGAGCCACAGTTAGAAAGGTTTGGTTTCTTCTCAAGTCAGAGGATGACTCTTTCCCCTTAAGAAATGAAGTTAACCCTTTTCTATATTTATGCTAGAGAAATAAACCATTCTTTATTCCAGTCACTTTTATTTTTTAAAAGGGGGTGGAGGAAGCTTGCTGATCTTTTTACAGCAAGAAACGTACCACTTTCTCAAGCTGGTAATTGTAGATCTTTCATTTCCAGGCAAAAATACTTCTTAAAACATTAGAATTTTTCTCTCCATTTGATTTATTTTGTCTGCTAATATACCCAAGTGTATTACTCTGAGCTCCTTCTGGCATGTCACTTGTTTGAGTTGAGGAGTATGCACTGGACATGCAGGAGAAACATAGCTCAGAATGAAGAAGGCGGGCTGGGAGACCTCACTCTGATTCTCAAGTGAAGGGAAGCCCAGAGCTTGCTATCTTTTTAGCACCAAGATGCTATGAAAACAAGAGCTGCTGGGATTCTTTGATGTTTTCAAGTCCACAAGTCCTCTGCTGTCTGCAAACTTAATTTCATTTGGATAACCAGTTCCTTTTCTGTTGTTCCTTTACCATGTTTCTTCTGGATTTTTTCTGGAACACTTGCCCTTTTTTCTTTTTCATCTATCAGAGATAGAAGCATTACATTTCCTGCCAAGCTGACAGGTTTCAAAGTACAAGTGTTCTGTCTCATATGAAGACTTCAGCCTTAACATTTCTGTTAATGAGGTTGCTGTTACTTTGCTCAGCTTTTACCAAGTATCTGACTTTTATTTTGCTGTACTCTATTGGCCTTGAAGGATTTCTCAGTGGCTTAGCAGTAATTGAGGTAATGAAGACACTGCCACAGGTAATTGACTTTGTTTTCTTGTGCCAGAAAAACAGTTTCCACTTTTGCTATACATAGCAAGTCCCACAAAAATGAAAACTCAAACCGTGATCACATAAAAAAAATTAAAGTGTGAACTAGCTTTGAAGCTCTTTAGCAATAACTGCATTTTGTTTAGGGTACATGCTAAAATTGATTTTTTTTCCCTGAAAACAGTACTCTAGAAGGAATAAAATATGGTTTGGGGGTATACATGTGAGATTGTATCATGTGAGGCATCCTTTAGGCTAAAGAAGTTTCTCTGTTAGAAAACAGGATGAGTATATGATTGCATATAATGTAGGCATGCTGAGCTACGTCTCATTCAGTACCTAAATAAGAAGACCCTAAACATTCTCAGTCAGAAGCAATTGGCTATATTTAATTTTTTAAAGTAATAGTAGATGGAATGGACCTTCAGAAAAGCTGACTGTGTAAAGAAATAAGTCAGAAAGCTTAGTATTCAGGTCTAGACATCATGAATTGACCATCTGGCAGAAATAGAATCCAGCAAAAACGATCTTACATAATTTCCAGGAGAAAATGGTAGGACAGATCTAGGCTCTGGTGGATAAGTGGTGGTGAGAAGTAGATAACAAATAGTGCTTGTCACTGGAGAAAGTAGTTTTCCCAGCTTCTGAATGTAGTTGACTGCCAAGATTGCATCAATGGAGTGCCTAGTTAAGAAGCAACTGTTAAGGATTACTTGGGATTATTTCAGGTAAATCTCCTTT
This sequence comes from Nomascus leucogenys, assembly GCF_006542625.1. NCBI lineage: Eukaryota > Metazoa > Chordata > Mammalia > Primates > Hylobatidae > Nomascus > Nomascus leucogenys. The sequence goes on along the minus strand of NC_044395.1, from coordinate 8,782,859 downwards.
CTAGAATGCAGGCACTTCCTTTGTTGATAGTTTTGGACTTTAAGTTTTGTTTTTTTTTTTAAGCTGAAAAGTTAATACAGGTTTATTATTCCTCATCTGAAGTGCTTGTGACCAGAAAGAAGTGCTTTGGATTTCTGGGTTTTTTTTTTATATATATATATATATTTGCATTATACTTAATGGTTGAGCATCCCTAATCTAAAAAATCTGAAATCTGAAATGTTCCAATGAGCATTTCCTGTTTAGCAATAGTGTAGTTAAGAACTTGGACTTGAGAGGCAGAGTTGCCATGCTTTGAATACTGGTACTACCAAGTACCCGATCTTTCTGTGCCTCAGTTTTCTCATCTGTAAAATAAGGTAACAATAATGCCTCGTGAGGTTATGCGGATTAATGAGTTAATGTTTGTAAATAGTCCACGGCATGTAGTTAAGAGCTCATAAGCTGGTTTAGTAGCTGAATTGAGCATTGAATTCTGAAGATGTCCGTCTTCAAAACTTAATAAGCATTAACTTCCCTCTACATTTTACTTTCATCTCTCTCAAGATGGTGTTTTTACCTGGATGTAATCTGTTTAGATGATGGGTTTATAGAACCATATTTAAGAAAAGAACTTAAGCACCTAAGTTTTTTCCTTATGTATTTAAAAAAACATATATCCCCAAACTAATGGATTGTCCTGTGGGGGGAAGAAGTAAACACATTCTATCCCTAGTTCACCATTCTAGAGCGTTGACTTTTAGAATCGGAAGTGATTCACGTAAATTAAAACTGCATAAAAATATTTTAAGGACAGTTAAAACCTGGCTATTGGTATAAGCAAACTGGGAAGTCGTTAGGCTGTAATAAGTTATTACACTTAAGGGAAGATGGCTTAATGGTATACTTCATGTGCATCCTATATTTAACAAAATTATTGCATTGTAGAAAAATTAAGTTTGCATCTTATTTAGGTGTTTCCATTTGAAGGAAGATTCTGAAGATTCTGGAGAATCTGATTCTGTAATTTTGGAGTAGAGCCTAGAAACAAACTTTTTTAATTTAATGAATTAACTTTATTTTCAAGAATATATATACTTTTAACAAACATCCCAGCTGGGCGCGGTGGCTCACACCTGTAATCCCAGCACTTTGGGAGGCTGAGGCGGGTGGATCACCTGAGGTCAGGAGTTCGAGACCAGCCTGATCAACATGGAGAAACTCTGTCTCTACTAAAAATACAAAATTAGCTGGGCGTAGTGGCGCATGCCTGTAATCCCAGCTACTCAGGAGGCGGAGGCAGGAGAATCGCTTGAAGGGAGCAACTGCCAGGAGGGGGAGGTTGCAGTGAGCCGAGATTGCACCATTGCACTCCAGGCTGGGCAACAAGAGCGAAACTCCGTCTCAAAGACAACACAAAACAAAAAAACCCAAAAAAACCTACATGGTTGTGTTAAGGCAGGATTTACTGAGATAAGTGACTCATCTGTCTTCTCCTGAGCCCCAGCTTTCTCACTGACAGAATCAAAGATTTGACTGGAAACGTGATCTAATTCCTAACTCACTACTGTGATTTTATTATTTCTATTTTCTACTACTGTGATTTTATTATTTCTATTTTCCTTATGATTATGATATAAAGAAGAATTACACCATGTGTGGTGGACTATGGGGTGAGGATGTGAGCCTTCTGTTTACCACAAAAAATTAATTCAGAAACTTCATGTTTTAATAAAGAAAAAGGCATGTTTGGGCTGGATGCAGTGGCTCATGCTTGTAATCCCAACATTTTGGGAGGCCAAGGCTGGAAGATTACTTGAGCTCAGGAGTTAGAGACCAGCTGGGCAACATGGCAAAACCCCCTCTCTACAAACAGTACAAGATTCCACCAGATGTGGTAGCATGTGCCTGTAGTCCCAGGTACTGGAGAGGCTGAAGTGGGTTGATCGCTTGAGCCCAGGAGGCCGAGACTGCAGTGAGCCAAGATGGCGCCACTGTACTCGAGCCTGGACAACAGCGCAAGACCCAGTCTCAAAAAAAGAAAAGAAAAGGGCTTTCTAATACAACAGTAAACTTCCAGTAATTATTAGTAATTCAGTTCTATATGTTGGCAGTGGAATGTACTAAAACACCCCAAACGGTGGTAGTATGTATTGTCTTCTATATTGTGTGTGTGTTTAAAATACTATTACTATTTTTAAATTCACAGTCTTTAGATTTAACAAGTTTGCTGAAGTTTGAGCAGTTAGAACTTTATAGTATTCATTCTAATCCATGGTAATTATTTACTTTTGCCAGTTATTCCAGCACCCGAACATAATTGGCCATTTTTCATACATCTTTGCTTGATGATACCTTTACCAGTCATCACAGTGGCTTGATTTAAAGTCCACTTCATGTTTAATTAGAGAGACATGCCCCACTGGCTACAAGGTCACCATCATCCAACAACAGAGAATGTTTGTCATTCAGCAAATTAGTATTGATTTTTCTGTTCTTTTTTTTTTTTTTTTTTTTGAGACGGAGTCTCGCTCTGTCGCCCAGGCTGGAGTACAGTGGCGCGATCTCGGCTCACTGCAAGCTCCGCCTCCCGGGTTCACGCCATTCTCCTGCCTCTGCCTCTCCGAGTAGCTGGGACTACAGGCACCCGCCACCACGCCCGGCTAATTTTTTGCATTTTTAGTAGAGACGGGGTTTCACCGTGGTCTGGATCTCCTGACCTCGTGATCCGCCCGCCTCGGCCTCCCAAAGTGCTGGGATTACAAGCGTGAGCCACCACGCCCGGCTGATTTTTCTGTTCTTGACTTAGTAATTTCTTCAGCTGAGAGTAAATGGATAATTGGGGGCTATTAATACACTTATCTATGGGTGGTTTTTATCCCCTGAGTCTTCGCAAACCCATCTTGTGGGAGAATAACTGGTTTTTCTTAAGTTCTACAAAGTGATGGCCAGTAATTGACATGAGTTGACACTGTTTTTGGTGGGAACTTGGGGGCAGGCCTTCAGAAACAGAAGCAAGATGGTAGTATGGAGCACCAAAGTCCTATAATTTCCAGATTACTTCTTTTAGACTAAATTAATTTAGTTCCTTGTTTAGAATGTTCATTAATTAACAAATTTCTGTTAAGTAGGGGGCACCTCCAAAACACCTTTAAGGGTATACAGCTTTTTAAAACTGTTTAATATATGTGCTATTTTGAATGGTATACTTTACAGATCTAATTGTGGTCCATGGTGTTTAATCTATTTTAGAAACTGGATGGCTTCTACAGGGAGCCAGGCCTCTGATATAGACGAGATTTTTGGATTCTTCAGTGATGGCGAACCCCCCACCAAAAAGCCCAGGTAAACAAGAGAAGGGAATCAGCAGAGTAAATTACCATTAGTGGGAGAGAAAGAAAAATAGCCAACTTATGCCTTCTATATCAGTTGTTTTCACTAATCAGTATTGACCTTCATACTAAAAATTAAATTATTTTTATTTTGGATTTAATTTTTATTTTTTAGCGAGGCAATACAGGTACATAGTTTTTAAAATCAGTATTTCAAAGTCTACCCTTCCTCAGAGATAATCACTTTCAACTTTATCTGTTTCTTCTAATGTTGACATCCATGTTTTAAAATGCTATATATATTGCTGCTTTTTAGTTTTTCGGTTTTATTGATTTCCGAGTATGGAATATAAGGACTGCTTTGCTCTCGTGACTCCTCCCCTGTATTGCCACTCCACACACTCTCCCCATGTTCTTGTATGTTTGTATCACAGTGTTTGGTTCAATCCACTTTTAATGTTTACATTATTACAACTGTATAAATAGTATTCATAGCTTAGCCTAATGCGTAACGATTATATTTCCTTTCTTGCCCATTTTTTTTGCTTATGTCATTCAAGACTGTCTTTTTTGTTTATTCGTTTGCTTTCAATGTCTTCTCACATGCTCTGACAGAAGAATAAATCTCCTAGCTATACTGAAACACACCGATAACTTGCTAGTTTGTGTCATGGATTCTTCCTTCTGGACGCTAGTCCACTCTGGACACTTGTTCTCCAGTCCTGTTGCGTTCCTGATATTTGCTATTTCCCATTCCCATCATCCTGATAATTTCCTTTACATCTCTCCTGTATCGATTCTCTGTTTGCTGGATCTCATGTCCTCTTTTTTGGTGCACTCCTTCATTTTCCTGAAGCATATCCTTGCATAGCCTCCTAAGTAAGGACCCACAGAAGGAAATTCTTTGGACATATTTGAAAATGTCTTTATCATACACTTACATTCATTTGATGGTTTGACTGAGTATAGAATTTTTAGTATCTCTCATTCATACTCTGCTAACATCTAAGTATTCCTGCCAAAATAGCCACTCTGTTCTGATTCCCAATCCTTTGTATTGTATGACCTCTTTCCCTGTTTTTTTGTTTTGTTTTGTTTCATTTTTGTTGTTGTTGTTATTCATTAGAAGCTTATAAGGATCATTATTTTATTCTCAGTAACCTGAAATTTCACAGTGGTGTATCTTCTCATACGAATCTAGGCACCGGGCAGCTCTTTAAAGCTGGCAACTAGTATCTTCACTTTGGAGAAGTTGACTTGTATTACTTTTTTGATACTTTCCATTACAATGTTTTTTCTATTCCACATTTTTTTTAAACTCTTCTTATTCAGTTATTGGACTTCTTGTATTAAGTCTCTAATTTTCATATGTGTTTCTTTATTTTTTTCCGCCATTTCGTTTTTTTAAATTTTGCTTTCTCGGGGGTTCTCTGTTTTATCTTGTGGATTTAAAAATTTCTGTTGTGTTATTTTTGATTTATGAAGTCTTTTTGTTTGTTCATTTTTCACACAGCACTATGTTTCACAGATGCTTTTTTTTTTTTTTTTTTTTTTTTGGACAGTCTTGCTGTCTCCCAGGCTGGAGTGCAGTGACACGACCTCAGTTCACTGCAAGCTCTGCCTCCTGGGTTCACACCATTCTCCGGCCTCAGCCTCCCGAGTAGCTGGGACTACAGGCGCCCGCCACCATGCCTGGCTAATTTTTTGTATTTTTAGTAGAGACAGGGTTTCACTGTGTTAGCCAGGATGGCCTCAATCTCCTGACCTCATGATCCACCTGCCTCGGCCTCCCAAAGTGCAGGGATTACAGACGTGAGCCACCACGCCTGGCCTTTTTTTTTTTTTTTGAGATGGAGTCTCGCTCTGTTGTCCAGGCTGGAGTGCAATGGTGTGATCTGAGCTCACTGCACCCTCTGCCTCCCGGGTTCAAGCAATTCTCCTGCCTCAGCCTCCTGAGTAGCTGGGATTACAAACGTGCTCTACCACACCCGGCTAATTTTTATTTTTTAATTTATTTATTTTTTAAATAAAGACAGGGTTTCACCATGTTGACCAGGCTGATCTCGAACTCCTGACCTCAAGTGATCCACCTGCCTTGGCCTCCCAAAGTGCTGGGATGACAGGCATGAGCCACCCCACCTGGCCAATTTTAAAAAAATCTAGGCCAGACTCAGTGGCTGACGCCTGTCATCCCAACACTTTGGGAGGCCGAGGCGGGTGGATCATGAGGTCAGGAAATCGAGACCATCCTGGGTAACATAGTGAAACCCTGTCTCTACTAAAAAAAAAAAAAAAAAAAAAAAAAAAAAATACAAAAATTAGCGGGGCGTGGTGGCGCGTGACTGTAATCCCAGCTACTCGGAGGCTGAGGCAGGAGAATTGCTTGAAGCTGGAAGGCAGAGGTTGCAGTGAGCTGAGATTGTGTCACTGCACTCCAGCCTGGCAACAAAGCTAGACTCTGTCTCAAAAAAAAAAAAAAAAAAACAAAACAAAAAGAAAAAACCTATGTGAAGATATCATTGTTTTCTTTTAATTTTTTTTTTGTCCTTCCCATACTATCTCTTATTTCCTTCAAATTTCTCTCTACCTGCTAGTTTGTTTGGTATAACTGTTATGTTGGGAGCTTTCCTCAGATGTAAGGTGACCCTTGTTTGTCTGCCCATTTTTAAGAGAAAACACTAAAAAGCCAATGGAAGAGGCCAGGTGTGGTGGCTCACGCCTGTAATGCCAGCACTTTGGGAGGCCAAGTCAGGCGGATCACTTGAGGTCAGGAGTTTGAGACCAGCCTGGCCAACCTGGTGAAACCCCGTCTCTACTAAAAATACAAAAATTAGCTGGGTGTGGTGGCACGTGCCTGTAATCCCAGCTACTCGGGAGGCTGAAGCAAGAGAATCACTTGAACCCGGGAGGCGGAGGTTGCAGTGAACTAAGATCATGAGATTCCATCTCAAAAAAAAAAAAGCCAATTGGAGAATCTGTGTGTACATAAGGGGCTTGGTCCCAGACTCTAGGTAGAGTTAAGGAATTCCCACCTATCAGAATCTGCAGATTTTTCATCTCATACTGGCCATTTTCCTGAAAGAGGAATCCTCCTCATTTCCTAACTGGATGGGGGATGGGGTGCTGGTACAGAGTTGATTCCTAGAGTCTGAAAAGCTTCCTCTGGGGAAAGAGAGTTGGGGGAAATCTTATATTTTATATACAGACTTTTACTTAATCCCCACCCTCAGCTGTGTGCAGTGTTCTCAGATATAGTCCTCTGGTCAACTTCTGCAGAAGGGAAACCTCTAGTCTGCTTAAAGTTGCAACTCTTAAAGGCTTGTAACTGATTCTCCTATTTTAGCCCCACCAGCCCCTCTACCTTTAGATGTACATGAACATTCCCAAAATTCTACCAAGAGAATCGGCCTTTGCATTACAATTGGTAAAATTTTGTTGCCCTTCGACCTCTGTCATCTGCTGTCATCTTTACCTAGCCTACTTTTTAGGTATGTATACCTGCTAAAAAAAAAAAAAAAGTAACTGTTACTTGGTAGTTTACAAAGAACCAGTAATAAAACACAATTGTTAAATTTTTTGTTTTTAACTGGAAGTCTTTTTCTTTTTTTGAGACAAGGTCTTGTTCTGTCACCCAGGCTGGAGTGCAGTGGCACAAACACAACTCACTGCAACCTCAACCTCCTAGGCTCACGTGATCCTCCCGTGAACTTAGCCTCCCAGGTAGCTGGGCCTACAGACGTGCCTAATTTTCTTTTTCTTTCTTTCTTTTTTTTTTTTGGTAGAGATGGGGTCTCACTAAGTTGCCTAGGCTGGTCTCGAACTCCTGGGCTCAAGCTCAGCCTCCTAAAGTGCTGAGATTACAGGCATGAACCACTGCACTTAGCCAAATTGGAAGTCTTAATTAGGAGGAATTATAGTTCAAATCTATATGTTATATAAAAAAATACAGTACAACAGTATAAAATGAAAAGTAAAAAGTCTTTATTCTCCCCTATCCCCATTTAACCACTATTTATAGATCTTGTGAATCCTAGAAATTTTCTATGTGTGTGTATATATGTTTATGTGGATTTGTGTATGCTTCACTATCTTGATTGCTCTGAACTGCAACTCATTTTTCATCATTTGCTTCCAACATCTATTATTATTGTCTTTTCTAGTAGACTGATCTTTCAAGATCAGGGACTCCATTTTGTTCCTGGATACATGACTCCTGTAGTGTCTGGTACATACAGGTTTTTCTTTCCTGCCTCAGCCTCCCAAGTAGCTGGGACTACAGGTGTGTGCCACCAGACCCAGCTAATTTTTGTATTTTTAGTAGACACAGAGTTTCACCATGTTGGCCAGGCTGGTCTTGAACTCCTGACCTCAAGTAATCCACCCGCCTCGGCCCCCCAAAGTGCTGGGATTACAGGCGTGAGCCACTGCTCGTGGCCTCGGTTTTTCATATGTGTTGAATGACTGAATGCAGAAGCTAGGGTTAGGGAAAGCAATTTTAGAGGCTGTGTCCCCAAAACCGGGTTTCCCAAGGCTTGAAAGTGCTATTCCTTTCTTGAGTTATGCCAAAATGCTGATCCTCTCCATTTTATTATTTAGACAAAAAGGTTGGGGAGAAGCCATTTTCAGGGGAGGGGAACATGCCATCAGCAAAAATTAAAGTGAAGGAACATATTTCAAGCGGGGATAGGCTCCAGAATGAAAGAGAGGGGAACAAAAACAAAAATTAGCACCCATGTCTCACATATGGGCCTCAGAACAGAGAAGTCTGTCTCTGCTTATCATGGTAAGAAAGGAACGTTTTTCACTTTTTGTCATGTCCCTTTAATAGTTAATGTCTTTGTTTAGATATGTAGGGCTCCTGTGTTTTCAGAATTCTATTGGCCACTTTTTTTTTTGCCTGAGGTTAATGTTTACAAAATTCAGAGTTAAATTTTGTATTGCCTTTCTTTCCCCTCGTGTTTTACATTTCTCAATCATAGGAACTTAATTTGTCCTGCAGTTCTTTTCTCTTTTGCTAGAGTACAAATCAAACGTCTGCTTTTGAAATTTAATACTGGTATTAAAATATAATTTAGTTGGCAGAACTCAGCTGAGCTGTAATCTATTTGGATCTCTGCCTAATGTTAGTGGAATTTCTTAGGTTGAGAGAACTAAGAAGGAGAAAACTGATTTTAAGATTGGTTTTGGGATTCCTGAAATAGGTTTATGACTTGTTTTTCAGCAAGCACTGACACAATATTCTGGTTGTTTTCTTTAAACTGCTTTGGAAAAGTGTCAAAAGCTGCTATTCATCTTCTTTGCAACTATAAAAGCTAAAAACTATAACCTTAGTCAGACAGTCTTTCTTTGTGCCTCATATCTATTGGATATTCCAATCCTCTCATTTGTTTTGCTTTTATAGGAAGCTGCTTCCAAGCTTAAAAACTAAGAAGCCTCGAGAACTCGTGCTAGTGATTGGAACAGGCATTAGTGCTGCAGTTGCGCCTCAAGTTCCAGCTCTCAAATCCTGGAAGGGGTTAATTCAGGCCTTACTGGATGCTGCCATTGATTTTGATCTTTTAGAAGATGAGGAGAGCAAAAAGTTTCAGAAATGTCTCCATGAAGACAAGAACCTGGTCCATGTTGCCCATGACCTTATCCAGAAACTCTCTCCTGTGAGTACCCTTATATGTGCCACAGTGTTTGGAATTTCCTAAAATTTGACTATCATAACTAGCATGATTTGGCTGTCACAGCTAGCATGCCAAATGTAACAGGGATATTCATTTACATCTTGTAGGTTTCTATAACATTTGACTCTTCTGCACAATGTCTATTTATGGACCCTATTCAGGGCAATTATCTTAACCCCATTTCACTGTGTGTCTGTGAGAGAGAAATGATGTTGAGGACTTTATATGTACAAATTACCACTGTGTTTTGGATTTATTTTTTTCTGCATCACTACTATAAAAGCTGTGTTCTGTGGCATCCATGCCTTGTGTGGAATCCCACAAAGATTGGAGATAACTTTATCATTTTATAGATGAAACAAAACCAGTTTTTAGTGTTCTTTTTAGAGGTAATAAGTCAAAATATTTATAAGGAATTACATCTTATTTTACCAAACTGAGTTGGATAAAAGGACTCTGTCTTGCTTTGTCTGAAAATTAATTAATTGGGCCGGGCGCGGTGGCTCACGCCTGTAATCCCAGCACTTTGGGAGGCCGAGGCGGGTGGATCACGAAGTCAGGAGATCGAGACCATCCTGGCTAACACGGTGAAACCCTGTCTACCAAAAATACAAAAAATTAGCCGGGCGCAGTGGCAGATGCCTGTAGTCGCAGCTACTCGGGAGGCTGAGGCCGGAGAATGGCGTAAACCCGGGAGGCAGAGCTTGCAGTGAGCCGAGATCGCAGCACTGCACTCCAGCCTGGGCGGCAGAGCGAGACTCCGTCTCAAAAAAAAAAAAACAAAAAAAAAAAAAAAAAAACAAAGAAAAAAAAAAAGAAAATTAATTAATTAATTTATTTATTTATTTATTTTTTTGATGGAATCTCCCTCTTGTCACCCAGGCAGAAATTCAGTGGTTCGATCTCGGCTCACTGCAGCCTCCGTCTCCTGGCTTCAAGCGATTCTCCTGTCTCAGCCTCCTGAGTAGCTGGGATTACAGGCATGTGCCACCACACCGAGCTAAGTTTTGTATTTTTAGTAGAGACAGGGTTTTGCCATGTTGGTCAAGCTGGTCTCGAACTCCTGACCTCAAGTGATCCGCCCGCCTCAGCCTCACAAAGTGCTGGGATTATAGGCATGAGCCACTGCACCCAGCCTGTTTTAAAATCTTAAAAATCAGGCTTCTAGGGCCGGGCGGGGCATGGTGTGGTGGTGGGTGCCTGTAATCCCAGCTGCTCAGGAGGCTGAGGCAGGAGAATGGCTTGAACCCAGGAGGTGGAGGTTGCACTGAGTTGAGATTGCGCCACTGCACTCCAGCCTGGGAGATAGAGGAAGACTCCATCTCAAAAAAAAAAAGGAATTAATGAGGTTTTAAAGAGTTCATGGAATCTCCACTTCATACACTTTACAAAAATTAAAAATGGATCAAAGACCTAAATATGATACCTAAAACTGTAAAACTCTTAGAAGAAAATACAGATTTAAAATTTCATGACTGGATCTGGCAGTGGTTTTTTAGACATGACACCAAAAATGCAAAAAACTAAAGTAAAAAAAACATATAGATAAACTGGACTTCTCCAAAGTTAAAAACTGTTAGGCTGAAAGGACACTGTCAAGAAAGTGAGCCGGGGATGGTGGCTCGTGCCTATAATCCCAGAACTTTGGGAGGCCAAGGCAGGAGAACTGCTTGAGGCCATGAGTTCAAGACCAGCCTGGACAGCATAGTGAGACCCTGTCTCTACCAAAAGAAAAAAAAAAGTGAAAAGACAGCTCCCAGAATGAGAAAATGTTAGCAAATCACATATCTAATAGGGGTATAATATCCAGAATCTATAAAGAACTACTGTAACTTAATAAAAGCTAATAATTCAATTTTAAAATAACAATGTAGTTGAATAGACATTTCTCCAAAGAAGATACACAAACGGCCAATAAGTGCATACGAAAAGATGTTCAGCATCATTAGTCATTAGGAAAATACAAATCAAAACCACAACAAGGTACCATTTCACACCTGCTGGGATGACTAGAATCAAGAAGACAATAATAAGTGTTATTAAGGATGCGGAGAAATTGGAACCCTTGTGGGAATGTAAAGCGATGCAGTTGCTTTGGAAAACAGATTGGCAGTTCCTCAAAAAGTTGAACAGTGATTCTGTGACCCAGCAATTGCACTCATAAGTATATACCCAAGCGAATGGAAAGCATATTCATGCAACAGCTGTACACTCATGTTCATAGCAACGTTATTCATAATAGCCAAAATAGTGGAAACAACTCAAATGTCTAGCTCATGAATGGATAAACAAAATGTCTGTCCGTACAATGTTACTTGGCCATGAAAAGGAATGAAGTACTCGTCCATACAACGACATGGATGAACCTTGAAAACATTAAGTAAAAGAAGCCAGACACAAAAGGACATATATTGTATGATTCCATTCATATAAAATGTCCAGAAGAGGCAAATCCACAGAACAGAAAGTAGATTATTGCTTGACAGGGCTAGAGGAAATTCTTCCCAAACTACTCTGAAAAATAGAGTAGGAGGGAGTACTTTCCAACTCATTGTATGAGGCCCGTATTATCCTGATAACAAAACCAAACAAAAGACATCAGAAGAAATGAAAATGACTAAACGCAGTGGTTCACGCCTGTAAGCCTAACACTTTGGAAGGATGAGGCACAAGCATCACTTGAGCCCTGGAGTTCAAGACTCCACTGAGCTGTGATCGTGCTACTGCACTGCAGTCTCGGTGACAGAGCAAGACCCTGTCTGCCTCTAAAAAAAAAAAAAAAGAAAGAAAACTACAAACCAGCCAGGATCTCTTAGGAACATGGACACAAAAATCCTCAACAAAATACAACCAGACTGAATGCAGCACCCATGAGGAAGTCCGAGTCTTCTGGGGAATGAAAGGATGGTTTAACATCTGCATATCAGGCCAGGCGCGGTGGCTCACACCTGTAATCCTAGCACTTTGGGAGGCCGAGGTGGGCAGATCACTTGAGGTCAGGAGTTCAAGACCAGCCTGGCCAACATGGCAAAACCCTGTCTCTGCTAAAAATACAAAAATTAGCTGGGCATGGTGGTGCATGCCTGTAATCCCAGCTACCCAGGAGGCTGAGGCAGGAGAATTGCTGGAACCCGGGAGGCAGGGGCTGCAGTGAGCCAAGATCGCACCACTGCACTACAGCCTGGATGACAGAGCAAGACTCCGTCTCAAAAAAAAAAAAAAAAAAAAAGTCTGCATATCAATATAATACATCATATCAATAGGACAAAAGACAAAACCACGTGATTTTCTCAGTAGGTGCAGAAAAAACATGTTAGCAAAATGCAACACTCTTTCATGACTTTTTTTAAAAAAGCCACACTCTACAAATGAAGGAATAATAGCAAACAATAGAAGGAAACTACCTCAACACGATAAAGACTGTATATGAAAAACTCACAGATAACGTATTTAATGGTGAAAGACCGGATTTTTTTCCACTAAGATCAGCAACAAGACAAGGCTGTTTTCCCACTCCACTCCTGTCCAACATGGTGCTGGATGTTCTAAACCAGGCAATTAAGCAAGAAAAATAAAGGAATCCATATTGGAAAGGAAGAAGTAAACTGCCTCTGTTTGCAGATGAGATGATCTGGTCTATAGAAGATCCTAGGTTATCCTCTATTAGAACTAACAAGTTTAGCAAGGTTGGAGAATCCAGGATCAATATATAAAAATAGTATTTTTATACACTTGCAGTGAACAATACTAAAATGAAATATTAAAAATTATTCCACTTAGCATCAAAAATAGTAAAATAACTAGGAATAAATTTAACGAAAGAAGTGCAGAAGGCCAGGCGTGGTGGCTTACGCCTGTTGTCTCAGCACTTTGGGAGGCCGAGGCGGGCGGATCACCTGAGGTCGGGAGTTCGAGACCAGCCTGGCCAACATGTTGAAACCCCGTCTCTACTAAAAATACAAAAATTAGCCGAGCATGGTGGCGGGTGCCTATAATCCCAGCTACTCGGGAGGTGGAGGCAGGAGAATCACTTGAACCTGGGAGGCGGAGGTTGCAGCGAGCCGAGATCTCACCACTGCACTCCAGCCTGGGCAACAAGAGCGAAACTCTGTCTCAAAAAAAAAATAAACGGAGAACTTACGCTTTGAAAACTACGAAACATTGAAAGAAATGAAAGAAGATCTAAAATGGAAAGACATGCCATGTTCATGAATCAGAGGACCTAATATTATTAAGATAGAATACTCTGCAAATTGGCCTACAGATTAAGCATGGTCCCTATTAGGATCCCAGCTGCTGATTTTGTAGAAATTGGCAAACTGATTTAAAATTCATATGGAGCTAGGCACCATGGCATGCACCTGTAGTCCCACCTACCTGGGAGGCTGAGGCAGGAGGATTGCTGGAGGGCTTGAGCCCAGGAGTTCTGGGCTCCCAGGAGCAGGGGGCCACCAGCTTGCCTAAGGAGGGGTGAACCAACACAGATTGGAAATGGAGCAGGTCAAAACTCTCATGCTGACCAGTAGTGGGATTGCGTCTTTGAATAGCCACTGCACTCTAGCCTGGGCAACATAGTGAGACCCTGTCTCTAAAAAAAAAAATTAAAACTTAATATGAAATTACAAGGGAGCTAGAGTAGCCAAGACTGTCTTGAAAAAGAACAAAGTAGGGAGACCCAAATGTTTTTTTATTTCAAAGCTTACTACAAAGCCACAGTAACTAAGGCAGCATGGCAAAGGATTCTTACATCAGACACTGAAAGCACAAGAAACAGTATAAAACTAGATAAATGGGACATGATGAGAATTTGAAACGTAAGTGCTGTAATGGTTGTCATCAAGAAAGTGAAAAGAGAGCCAGGCACAGTGGCTTGCACCTGTAATCCCAACTACTTGGGAGGCTAAGGTAGGAGGATCATTTGATCCCAGGAGTTCGAGGCTGCAATCAGCTATGATCATGTCATTGTACCTCAGCCTGGGCAACATAGTGAGACCCCCGTCTCTAAAAAAGAAAAAAAAATGAGGCCGAGCGCAGTGGCTCACGCCTATAATCCCAGCACTTTGGAAGGCCGAGGCAGGCGGATCACCTGAGGTCGGGAGTTCGAGACCAGTCTGGCCAACATGGTGAAACCCCATCTCTAATAAAAATACAAAATTAGCCGGGCGTGGTGGTGCATGCCTGTAGTCACAGCTACTGGGGAGGCTGAGGCAGGAGAATCGCTTGAACCCGGGAGGTGGAGGTTGCAGTGAGCCGAGATAGCGCCATTGCACTCCAGCCTGGGCAACAGGTGCAAGACTCCGTCTCAAAAAAAAAAAAAAAAAAAAAAAAAAAAAAAAAAAAAAAAAGAGAGAACCCACAGAATGGAGGAAAATATTTGTAGATCATATTTGACAAAAATCTAGTATCCAGAATATATAAAGAACTATTACAACTTAATAATAAAAATGATATATTTAGGGGAAATTTAAACACTAATATTAAGGAATTAATATTTTTTAGGTGAGATAGAAGTATTGCAATTTTGTTTTGTTTTGTATGTACTCTTCTAACTTTTGTGTGTGTTTGGAAATGTCCATATTAGAAAAGAGTCAAATCTAACAGTATCAACTCAGCAGTACTGTGGCAGGTTTAACAGGCCTATCTACTGAGCCAGTTTAACATATACCGGGGAAGTGACATTACAGATTCACTGCAAAGAGCTTGGGTTTTAGAATCAGACTCTGTCACTTAAATGCACTGGAACCCTGCACAAATCCCTTAACTTGTCAACATCTGTTTTTGCACCTGTGAAACTGGGATATTACTTCCTTGTGTCGCTTTGTGAAGAATAGGTGAGATAATGTATATAAAACGTCTGGCACATAGTTGATGCACTAGAAATATTAATAACCCTGGGCAGGTTGCAGGGGGGGACAGGGTTTTTTTCTTTCTTTTTTTAAATAGAAATAGGGTCTCCCTGTGTTACCCAGGCTGGTGCTGAACTCCTGGGCTCAAGTGATCTTCCTGTTTCAACTTCCCAAAAACTGAGATTACAGGCTTGAGCTACCACACCAATTTTTTGTTTCTTGTTTTTACTAAGTTTCAGGGTAGAAGGAAATGAAGGTCACTGTTTTAGATGAATGGGAAAAGGCCCTTAGAAGTTGTGTGGGAGTTTGGCATTTCCTTCTGACTACTGAGCCTCCCTGTTTATGTTTTCATTCCTTTGTCTTTGCTTATAAAGGGCACTGGTGGGAAATTTAGTTCTAGCGTCATCTGCTTTAAGAGAAAAAAACTTTCCAGCCTGTGCAACAAAGTGGGACCCCCTACCTCTACACAAATTTTGAAATTAGCCTAGTGTGGTGGTGTCTGCCTGTGGCCCCACCTACACAGGAGGCTGAGGCAAGAGGATCACTTGAGGCCAGAAGTTTGAGAACAGCTTGGGCAACATAGTGAGACCCTGTCTGTACAAAAAATTTAAAAAGTAGTTGGTGTGGTGGTGTGCGCCTGTAGTCCTAGCCACTTGGGAGACTGAGGCAGGAAGATTGCTTGAGCCCAGCAGGTCAAGGCTGCAATGAGCCATGTTCATGCCACTGTACTCCAGCTTGGTGACAGAGCCAGACCTTCTCTCAAAAAAAGAGACAAACTTCCATTTTGAATCTGAGGAAATCAATGCAGTTGCAGAAGCATATTTCCTTCCTATGTTGATATGTAGGATTTAGTAGCTTAAATAGGTCTAAAAGATACTTAATTAAAACAAGTGACCTGGATTTTTTTTCCCCCAGGTTTTAACCTTTTGTATTCTTTTTCTTAGAAGCAAGAAAATATGTTCCACACCCATGATTATGTGATTGTATAGCCAGGCCTTTTTATCGGTGTGTGTAATAATAAAACTGGTGTTAAAATATAGTACGTATTTGCCGGTGCGGTGGCTCACACCTGTAATCCCAACACTTTGGGAGGCCGAGGCGGGCAGATCACAAGGTCAGAAGTTCAAGACCAGCCTAGCCAACATGGTGAAACCCGTCTCTACTAAAAACACAAAAAATTAGCCTGGCGTGGTGGCAGGCACCTGTAATCCCAGCTACTCGGGAAGCTGAGGCAGGGGAATTGCTTGAACCCAGGAGGCGGAGGTTGCAGTGAGCTGAGACCGCGCCACTGCACTCCAGCCTGGGTGACAGAGCGAGACTCCATCTCAAGAAAAAAAAACATATATATACATTTTATATGTATATACATTTTATATATATACATTTTATATATATACATTATATATACATTATATATATACATTATATATATACACTATTATATATATATATATACACTTTAGTACTCTGACTCACAGGCACACACTATCAATACATTATATGTATTGTATATATATGCAAGGTGTGGTGGCACGCACCTGTAGTCCCAGATACTCGGGAGGATGAATCAGGAGAATCACTTGAACCAGAGAGGCAGAGGTTGCAGTGAGCCTAAATCGCACCATTGCACTCCAGGCTGGGCAACAGAGCGAGACTCCATCTCAAGAAAAATAAAAATAAATAAAAAATAAAATAAAATAATGATGCAGTGATAACCTCGTATGTGTCATTTCATTTGTTTGAAATTGTATTTGTAGGATACATGTGACTGCTAGATCATAGGGCATATGGATTTGTGATTTGGGTAGACAAGAAAAGAGCACCATATTTTTTATAACAAATCTAAAAAAGTATCTGACCTTCAATAGTAGTTGACTCTTTTTTTTTTTTTTCTTTTTTTGAGATGGAGCTTCGCCCTTGTTGCCCAGGCTGGAGTATAATGGTGTGATCTCGGCTCGCTACAACCTCTGCCTCCCGGAATTAAGCGATTCTCCTGCCTCAGCCTCCCGAGTAGCTGGCACTACAGGCACCACCACCACGCCCAGCTAATTTTTTTATTTTTAGTAGAGATGGGGTTTCACCATGTTGGCCAGGATGGTCTCCATCTCTTGACCTTGTGATCCGCCCACCTTGGCCTCCCAAAGTGCTGGGATTACAGGCGTGAGCCACCACGCCCGGCCCAGACTCGCTTTTATAACTGACACACTTAGGATAACAAATCCACTCCTGCAATAATGACATTAATCAATTCATGGAGGCAGGGCCCTTGTGACTTAATCTCGTCTTACTAGGTCTCGCCTCCCAGCACAGTTACATTGGGGTTAAGTTTCCAACACATGAACGTTAGGGGACCAGTCCAAACCCTAGCAAATGGCATTTCACAGACAGGCTAGGGATCAGATATTTATTATATCACATTACATAGTTACTTTCCCATTTCAAATTCCCTTCGTCCCAAGGGCCACTTTGTCTTTTCAGTTGTAAAGCCAGCTTCCCACCTGAAGTTGGTATTATAGTTCCTCATTAGTACTCAGAGATATTTACATGTATTCAAAATGAATCTGAAAAGCAGTTATTTAAGTAAACCGTATATTAAGAAATAGGAGGTCTGGAAAAGTGGCTCATACCCATAATCCCAACACTTTGGGAGGCTGAGGTGGGAGGATCACTTGAGACCCCAGGAATTCAAGGCCTACCTGGACAACATAGCCAGACCTCACATCTGCAAAACAAGACATGGGGATTCTGTTTAGAACTGCTTGGTGTTTGATGTTTTTAACAGTTGCAAAATACAAATTTTTAATTTAAAAAATGTATGAAATTGTTTATGTTAACCTTTTGTATACTGGATATTCTTCAGAATAAACCTATGAACTGCTGAATTATGGCATATAGAAGTTAAGCAGTTTTTCCTAAATTCATAAACAGCTGTACAAACACCTAGGATTAGAAAAGGAGATGCTGAGTCTGGGCGCGGTGGCTCACACCTGTAATCCCAGCACTTTGGAAGGCTGAGGTGAGTGGATCACAAGGTCAGGAGTTCAAGACCAGCCTGGCCAACATGGTGAAACCCCCGTCTCTACTAAAAATACAAAAATTAGCCGAGCACAGTGGCAGGCACCTGTAATCCCAGCTACTTGGGAAGCTGAGGCAGGAGAATTGCTTGAAGGCGGAGGTTGCAGTGAGCCGAGATCACACCACTGCACTCCAGCCTGGGCGACAGAACACGAGACTCCGTCTCAAAAAAAAACAAAAAAGGAGAGGAGATGCCAAATCACAATTAGGGCTGTGTCTCAGTGGCACTTCCCTAAATAAGGCAAGATGAACAAAGTGTTGCCTTCTTACCTGGCACCTCATGAGAGGGTAGCTGTCGCTCTGCTTTGTACCCCAGCTTCCCTTTAATACCCACAGTAAGTTCATATCCCTTGGCCAGGTTTATTTTCTTCATTCTATAAAAATGCCTATTTTAGGAAGCTTACACTTGTTTGCATAAGTATAGTAGCACTTGCTATGTACTAAGCATTGTGCTAATCACTTGGCATGTATCATCTCATCTTCCTTATTACGTTCTTATGAGATAGATAATATTTTATATCTGGTTTGAATTCAAAATATTCTTCAAAAATTTGTTATTGCTGTAACTAAAACAACTGACCTACCGAAGCACCTTGGACTAATTTTCTTTTTTCAAATCCCTCCTCAGCGTACCAGTAATGTTCGATCCACATTTTTCAAGGACTGTTTATATGAAGTATTTGATGACTTGGAGTCAAAGATGGAAGATTCTGGAAAACAGCTACTTCAGTCAGTTCTCCACCTGATGGAAAATGGAGCCCTCGTATTAACTACAAATTTTGATAATCTCCTGGAACTGTATGCAGCAGATCAGGGGAAACAGCTTGAATCCCTTGACCTTACTGATGAGAAAAAGGTAAAAAGTAAAGCATTGGTCCCTTCTTCAGGCTAGTGGATTGTGTCTTCATCAGAAAAGCTCTTTTCTAGTTGGTATATTGGTATTTTTGTAGAGCTAGAAAGGAGAAATATTTTCCCTGGTTGGAGTTTTGGTTTTTCTTTTTTCTTTCTTGTTTTTCTTTTTAAAGATCAAATCAATATACTGTAAAATGCATAGAACTTAAAAGTGTTCAGTTCTGTGACTTTTGACAATTTCACCCAGTTGTAAAGCAAGATTAGAGGAAGTTATTTGAACTGTAAGATCTCTTCAGCACTCGACAGCATTGAGTGGTGTAATATTGATAATACTTGTTCCATTTTAGGATACTTTTTTTTTATGGCATCTATTGGAAATGTATGAAAACTACTTTATACTGATTGGAAGAACAACTTCCAGGCCAAGCGATGGCTGATTTGAGGTTAATGTTTAGTGGAAACCTCAGCTGACTTTGTTTTAGCATAGTCTATACTGTACCTACCATAATTATTGAATTATAGATGTTGATCTGTGTCAGCTAATGAGATGAGTTCTTAAAGTCTCATTTGTCCTACTCTGTGATTTTTGTAATTTTTTTCTACACTTTGTTTTCCTCAGGAATCTGCCTTTATGTCCAATTTAGAGCCTAAGTAGAGTTGAATAGACAAGTGATTTGCCCGCTGGCATTCAATACTACAGTATTGCCCCTGCCAGAGTGGTAGCTGAAATACCACTCTTGTGGTTTTGCTGACCTTGATGGCAGGATTTAAAGGCAATTGAATTTAGAGAAAAGTTGCCCCATGAAGACTAGTTTTCTCTGGCCCAAGTGTCTTCCGCCTACTCCCTCATATTCCATATGGTCAGCTCCTTCTTCATTTATAACTCTCAACCTAGGGACCCCCTCCTGAGAGACCTTCTCTGACCATCCTATTTAAATTGGATACTTATTTTTTGATCCAGTCTCTTGTCCATTTCCTTTGTAGCACTTAGTATAACTTGCAGCTTTTTGGTTTTTTTTTTTTTTTTTTTTTTGAGAGACAGTTGCGCTCTTGTTGCCCGGGTTCAAGTGATTCTCTTGCCTCACCCTCCTGAGTAGCTGAGATTACAGGCATGCGCCACCATGCCCGGCTAATTTTGTATTTTTGGTAGAGACGGGGTTTCTCCATGTTGGTCAGGCTGGTCTCAAACTCCTGACCTCAGGTGATCTGCTAACCTCAGCCTCCCAAAGTACTGGGATTACAGGCATATGCCTGGCCGTTTTTTTGTTTGTTTGTTTGTTTGTTTGTTTGTTTTGAGATGGAGTTTTGCTCTTGTCGCCCAGGCTGGAGTGCAATGGTGTGATCGCAGCTCACTGCAACCTCCTCCTCCCAGATTCAAGCGATTCTCCTGCCTCAGCCTCCCGAATAGCTGGGATTACAGGCACCCACCACCACATCTGGCTAATTTTTGTATTTTCAGTAGAGACAGGGTTTCACCATGTTGGCCAGGCTGGTCTCGAACTCCTGACCTCAGGTGATCTGCCCACCTTAGCCTCCCAAAGTGCTGGGATTACAGGCGTGAGCCACCACACCCAGCACAGTTTTTATCTTGGCTGTTTATCTGTTTTCTGACTGTTTACCTCATAGGAATAGTAACTTCACTTGGATAGGTATCATGGATAGGTATCATGTTAGTCTTTCTTACCCTCATAGCTCAAATACAACTCTCATGTCTCAAATATGACAGAGTTAGGTGCTTGGTAAATATTTTTTTGATTAATAAATGATTGGGCTGGGCACAGCAGCTCAGGCCTGTAACCCCAGCACTTTGGGAAGCTGAGGCGGGAGGATCACTTGAGCCTAGTTTGAGACCAACCTGGGCAACGTAGCAAGACCCCATCTCTACAAAAAGTTTAAAAATTAGCTGGGCATGGTGGTGTTTGCCTGTGGTCCCAGCTACTTGGGAGGCTGAAGCAGGAGGATCGATTGAGCCGAAGCAGTCGAGGCTACAGTGAGTTGTGATCACACTGTTGCATGCACTCCAGCCTGGGTGACAGCATAAGATCATGTCTCAAAAATAAATAAATAGGCTGGTTCACGTCTGTAATCCCAGCATTTTGGGCGGCCGAGGTGGGTGGATCACTTGAGGTCAGGAGTTTGAGACCAGCCTGTCCAACATGGTGAAACCCCGTCTCTACTAAAAATACAAAAACTAGCTGGGAGTGGTGGTACATGCCTGTAATCCTGGTTACTTGGGAGGCTGAGGCCGGAGAATCGTTTGAACCCAGGAGGCAGGGGTTGCAGTGAGCCAAGATTGCGCCACTGCACTCCAACCTGGGCAACAGACCAAGAGTTTGTCTAAAAACAAACAAACAAATGATTGAAATTTTAAAACTAGCAGCTCAAGTAGCTTCCATGCTATTTGTGATAAAATTTCCAAAGATTATGACCAAGTGTGTTCATAGATATCAGAAGCATAAGGACCTTTTAAAAGCTGAGGGTATCTATCACATTTGATGTTTTTCTTCTCATTTCTTCCTTGGGCCTCAAGATTTGCATTGTATTTTCAGCTCACATTAGGGGCAGTGTTGCAGTCTAATGGTTAAAGACATTGACTGGTAGTCAGAATGGGGCCTAGTAACATTCAAATTCTAAATCTCTGTGCCTCTTGACTACTTTCCTGATTCATAGCCTATTTCTCCAAAATGTGATAAGAATAAATGTATGCTGTCTCCAGTCCTTGGGAAAATGGAGCCATGGAATCAGGTGGCTATTGCATTCACTGTCGTCTAAATGATTATTCTTTGCTACTAGCCTTTTAGGTTCCTCAGAGGTGACTGAAGTGATTTTTCTATCACTTCTCTATTGCTGTACAAGTAATGGCCCTGAAACTTTGTAGCTTATAACAACAAATATCTTATCTGCCCATGATAAAGCACATTAACAATTGAACTGGGCTCAGTGACTCAGCCGGGCATTTCTTCTGCTGATTTTTGCAGCCTCTTCACATACCTGCAGACATCTGATGGCCGCACCAGGGCTAAGTGATATAAGGGGACCATACTTCCATGTCTGTCAATGCAAGCAGTTGGCCAGGCCATATATGTCCTAGCAGGCTAGCCCAGGCTTCTTCACTTTCTTCACATGGCAGCTGGATTCCAAAAGTAACACAAGAGAAGTAAGACTTCTTGTGCCAACACTTTTCAAGCTTCTGCTTGTGTGTGTTTGCTAGTATCCCATTGGCTAAAAGCAAGCCATGTGGTTAGCCTGGAGTCACTCTGAAGAGGGGCCACACAAGGGCCTGGATGCAGAGGCTTGATTTCTTGGGGCAGTCACTGAAGCAGTTGTCCATAGCGCTCATGCATGTCACCAGTGTAAAGGGTCCCTGTTGTTTCTGCAGATTATGACAAATTGTAATTTTTGATGGTTACTTTCAAAGAGAAATCACCAAATTTGCTGCCATCATTCTTGACAGTCATTCCTGAAGTGGAAACTTAGACCACATCGGGTTTTGCATTCTTGTACTATATCATGAAGCTAGAGAGTTTATGTCAGAAGTCTAGTCCTCAAAACAGCCTCTTGCCCATTGTGACCTTTAAACAGGTGCTCAGCCCTGCCAAGCTGGTTGGGCTATATGTGTGTTGTGCAGGTCCTAGAGTGGGCTCAGGAGAAGCGGAAGCTGAGCGTGTTGCATATTCATGGAGTCTACACCAACCCTAGTGGCATTGTCCTTCATCCAGCTGGATATCAGAACGTGCTCAGGAACACTGAAGTCATGGTGAGTGGGGCTGATCCTGCTGGTCTCAGGAACTCCTTCCTGGGAAATCTCTCTAAATATGCCATAGGTCTTAAAGGGGAGCATCTTCTTTTCATTAAGGTCAGGGGCTAGGAGCAGTGGCTCATGCCTATAATCCCAACACTTTGGGAGGCCAAGGGGACAGGATCGCCTGAGGCCAGGAGTTCGAGATCAGCCTGGGCAACATAGTGAGACTCTTGTCTTTACAAAAATAAAATTAGCTAGGCATCATGGTGCATGCTGTCCCAGCTACTTGGGAGGCTGAGGCAGGAAGATCAGTTGAGACTAGGAATATAAGGCTGTGGTGAGCTGTGTCTAGAGCCACTGCACTCCTGCTTGGGTGACAGAGCAAGACCCTATCTCTAAAAAAAGAAAGAAACTGGAAAGTCAGACATTCTTCCTGTGCTTCTTAACTTGTGGGTGTGCATGCTGTCCCAGGAAATGTAGAACTTCTCTTAAGATGTCAAACCCTGTGATCTTTGTTTATACTTAATTGACAACCAGCAGATGGCATGCCATCATTGGCATCATCTTCACATACAAAGGATACATTAGTACCCTTTATCATCATTTGGTTTATTAATAGCCCTCTCTGTGTCAGAAATAATTGAGTCAGCTTCTTAAAAACCAACCACTACTAGAGAATACATTCTAAAGAGACTTGGTATAAATGGCAATGGGCTTATATTGAATTAACCACATTTATTCACACTTACTCTTTGTGAAAAGCTTATTGATCTTTTGGGATGCACATTTATGACTTGTTCAGATAAACATGTTCAAACCAGAAGTATTCGCTGCCCCCCAGCTCTAAGAATCTTGTTTGCTGTTTTCAGGACTGGGTCATACAGAATATAGCATCTTTATTTATTTATTTATTTATTTTTAATTTTTATTTTTTTTTTGAGACAGTCTCGCTGTTGCCCAGGCTGGAGTGCAATGGCGCGATCTCGGCTCACTGCAGGCTCCGCCCCCGCCCCCCCGGGGTTCACGCCATTCTCCTGCCTCTGCCTCCCGAGTAGCTGGGACTACAGGCGCCCGCCACCTCGCCCAGCTAATTTTTTGTATTTTTAGTAGAGACGGGGTTTCACTGTGTTAGCCAGGATGGTCTCGATCTCCCGACCTCGTGATCCGCCCGCCTCAGCCTCCCAAAGTGCTGGGATTACAGGCGTGAGCCACCGCGCCCGTTCAGCATCTTTAAATAATGAGGCAAAAGACTGAGAAAATGTATTGTCTAAAGCACAAGGGACTTTTTTTTTTTTTTTACCCATTCTTTCCCAACATCTGCTGTAACTGCATCCATCTCTGACATTGAGTGATCCCTTAGGCAGAGTCATTTCTGTGTTTTTTTGTGTGTGTATATATACACACACACACATACTGATGTTCTAAGTATCAAATGCCTTTCCTTGAGCAAATCCAACGATGGAATTATCTTCTCTGGTGATTCACAGTTCAGTTTATGAGACAAAAAAAGGCAAATATGGTCCAGAAATGGAAGGATTAAGATATATGAAGACCTACTCTTTGCCCAGTGACCTCTGGGCACATAAATCTAAAAATGTATACCTGTGATCCCAGCACTTTGGGAGGCCGAGACGGGCAGATCACATGAGGTCAGGAGTTCAAGACCAGCCTGGCCAACATGGTGAAACCTTGTCTCTACTAAAAATAGAAAAATTAGCTGGGCGTGGTGGCAGGTGCCTGTAATGCCAGCTATTTGGGAGTCTGAGGCAGGAGAATCGCTTGAACCTGGGAGGCAGAGGAGGTTTCGGTGAGCCAAGACCATGCCACTGCACTCCAGCCTACGTGGCAGAGCAAGACTCTGTCTCAAAAATAAAAATAAAAAAGTAAACTACTGGCCGGGTACAGTGGCTCACGCCTGTAATCCCAGCACTTTGGGAGGCCAAGGTGGGTGGATCACTCAAGGTCGGGAGTTCCAGACCAGCCTGGCCAACATGGCAAAACCCCGTCTCTACTAAACATACAAAAATCAGCTGGGTGTGGTGGTGCACACCTGTAATATACTTGGGAGGCTGAGGCACGAGAATCACTTGAACCGGGGAGGTGGAGGCTGCAGTAAGCCAAGGTCACACCACTACACTCTAGCCTAGGTGACAAAGTGAGACTCCGTCTCAAAAAATATATAAAACGTAAAAAATAAATAAGTAAACTACTAGACCAGTACACTGACACCAGCTCTATGAAACCCTGATTAGAGAGCCTACAGAAGAATGCCAGGTAAAGATAAAATTTTAGACCAATCATCAAGTTACAGCAATAAGCAAGAGATCACACTCCTTGATGGGACATACCAACCCACTTAAGTCTTGGTTAATTGGTCATCACAGTCTGCTCAACGTAGCATGACCTTCTTGTTTCAGACTTGCCTTGAGTGTATCTTCACAATGTCAATATGTCATATCTTTTCCTTCCAGAGGGAGATTCAGAAACTCTACGAAAACAAGTCATTTCTTTTCCTGGGCTGCGGCTGGACTGTGGATGACACCACTTTCCAGGCCCTTTTCTTGGAGGCGGTCAAGCATAAATCTGACCTAGAACATTTCATGCTGGTTCGGAGAGGAGACGTAGATGAGTTCAAAAAGCTTCGAGAAAACATGCTGGACAAGGGGATTAAAGTCATCTCCTATGGAGATGACTATGCCGATCTTCCAGAATATTTCAAGCGACTGACATGTGAGATCTCCACAAGGGGTAGATCAGGTAAGATGCATTTTGAAGCTGAGGGGAATCAGAGAACAACAGCTCTTCAGCCCTTTGTGTATTCGTGATGTGATGGGCAAAATAGTTGCCAAGATGAGGAATGTAATGACTGACCAAATTGTAAAGGAAGCCACAGTCTTCAGGTTAAAGTGCCACTTGGATTATGGGAAGACAGATAAAAAGGAATACTCGAGCAGTTCAATATAGACATAGGAAGAATGAACAAAATAGATGTTCAGCCTCACTAGTTATGAAATGCAGTTGGAATTTAGATTACAAAATAGAGAAGAAAGATCCCTCAGTTTTGGCTAAGGCTGTGAGAAAATAAATTTATTCATGGAGTATTTGTGGAAACGTAAAGTTAGTACAACTTTTATGACCATAAATTAGAGGATGTAACAAAAATTTTCAAATCTTTGACCTAGAAATCCCATCAAAACAATTTATCCTAGAAGAAATTTCTCATAAGGAGATAATTGGATGATTGCACAATCACGCAATTGTACAAAGATGCATGTGTGGGAATGTAATCTCCATTGAATGTAGTGGCAAAAAATTGGAAGGAACCTAAATTAGTAGAGAGATTCTACAGATATGCCAATATTTATTTAATTGATGAAATACAATGAAACCATAAAAGGGAAAATGTTTTCATTGCCATAAAAAAAAGGTTAGAGACATATGAGTAAAGGAAGAAAAAGCAGATTGTAAATACCGTGGTCAGCTATATTCATATAGAATTGTACATTTTTTTTTTTTGGTGTATGTAGAAATATATCTGGAATGTTTACTAAAGTAAGTGGCTATCTTTATGTAGTAGGATTTAAAGTGTTGATTTTTTGGTTTCTGTATTGGCATTTTCTATGATGATTATGTATTAAATTTACAAACAGAAAACTAACTTTTAGAAATGCTATTTGGAAACGGATAATGGTGGTATTCAAGTCAGAGGATAGGGGTATCATTCACTTGATATTTTACGTCCACATTTTAACAATAAAGAGCAAAATGGTAATTAAAGATTCAGCTGATTAGTGGCTGCAGGCAAGTTCCCAGTAACCGCACAAAACACAAACATTTTTGGTATCAGCTAAACCAAAGAATGCTTTTTCTTTTTTTTTTTTGAGACGGAGTCTCGCTCTGTCACCCAGGCTGGAGTGCAGTGGCGCAATGTCGGCTCACTGCAAACTCCGCCTCCCGGGTTCACACCATTCTCCTGCCTCAGCCTCTCCGAGTAGCTGGGACTACAGGCGCCCGCCACCACGCCCGGCTAATTTTTTGTATTTTTAGTAGAGACGGGGTTTCACCATGGTCTTGATCTCCTGACCTCGTGATCCGCCCGCCTCGGCCTCCCAGAGTGCTGGGATTACAAGCGTGAGCCACCGCGCCCGGCCAAAGAATGCTTTTTCAAAACCTCACATTGCCAGGCTCCAGAGTATGGCTAGTTTGACTCATCCATCTAATTCCAAAAAAACTTTGCTGTTGTACACAGAATATTTCCTGAAAACTTATGTAAGTATTTTCATTGTCAACCTGAATGCATCCTAGGAGGGCAAAAGTACAGGTAATTTGTCCTGTAATCCCAACACTGTGGGAGGCCCAGGTGGGAGAATCACTTGAGGCCAGGAGTTCAAGATGAGTGTGAGCAACATAGTGAGACCCTGTCTCTGCAAAAAATTAGCCAGGTGTGGTGGCACACACCTATAGTCCAGTTGCTTGGGAGGCTGAGGCGGGAGGATCACTTGAGCCCAGGAGTTGGAGTCTGCAGTGAGCTATGATTGCATCACTGCCCTACAGTCTGAGCAATAAAGCAAGACCCTGTTTCTAAAATAAATAACATACAGGTAATTTAATAAACATAAAGCAGTTTTCCTAAATCAAATCATCCCCAGATTTCTTAACTGAATCAGATGGCTTCAAGTAGAATTCTCCTGTAATGAAAAATTACACAGCTTCTTCCATGGCTATGCTTTGATGGAACCAGACTTTTAAAAACCATCACCACATGAACAAGTCTCATTTGTAAAAAACTATTTACTATTCTTTGTGGGAAATGAGTTTTTCTGGTGTCCTGCAGTGTTCTAGGCTCTTCTGCTGTTTTTTGCCCACACTTGAGACTTTGAGAAGGCTTTTCTGTTGCACATGTTGTTTTCATTAATAAGACATACATATCCAAGTTCTACATATTTCTTTTGATCTATGTGCTGAGGAAAGATGTTAAAATTTAAAACAGCAAAATCCCTCTGCATAACTGTTTCTGTTGCACTAAACCTTAGCAAAAAAAATATATGTCTTTAGACTGTTGCATTACATAACAAAGAAGCAGTAAGGTTCCTTAGAGCACTAAGAGTGCTCTAAGGAACCTTAACTGCTATTGTGGAATGGCACAAATTCTTTTATTAGCTGTGCAGGCTTCCTACCAGAGTAGCTTTCCCCAAAGTTACCCATCATTAAGGTGTTCTGTATCTTTAAACAAAATCAAGGATTTTCAGTATGGCCAGAGTGCTTTATGGGAATGGTCAGCTGAGTTTCTCATGTGAAATGAAGTAGAGCAGTTTCAGGTTAAAACATCATTTCATTTTGAAATGAGTCAAGCGTATCTTTCACCCTTGCATAATGTTTTGAGTCTCTGTAGATATAGACTAATAAGAAGTTACAGGTCTTTTGCTGTTATTTTGTTTTTTAACACTGAGCTTTTGCTATGTGCCTGGCATCATGCTGTATACTCACTTTTGCATAGTGGAAATTAATTGTCTTCAAAGGATTCTGTAGTATGTAGTCACACATATTTTGGAAAAATCAAGCAATGGGAAAAAGAAAAATAATTCTTATAATCCATTACCATACAAGCAGTTGTTTTGGTACTTTTTTTTAATTTTTTTTTTTTTTTGAGTGGAGTCTCGCTCTGACACCAGGCTGGAGTGCAGTGGCACAACCGGCTCACTGCAACCTCCGCCTCCTGGGTTCAAGTGATTCTCCTGCCTCAGCCTCCTGAGTAGCTGGAACTACAGGTGCGCGCCACCATGCCCGGCTAATTTTTTGTATTTTTAGTAGAGATGGGGTTTCACCATGTTTGCCAGGATGGTCTCGGTCTCCTGACCTCGTGATCCACCTGCCTTGGCCTCAGAAAGTGCTGGGATTACAGGTGTGAGCCACCATGCCCGGCCCTATTTATTTATTTATTTATTTATTTATTTATTTATTTATTTGAGACTGAGTTTCGCTCTGTCGCCCAGGCTAGAGTGCAGTGGCGCAATCTCGGCTCACTGCAAGCTCCGCCTCCCGGGTTCACGCCATTCTCCTGCCTCAGCTTCCCAAGTAGCTGGGACTACAGGCACCTGCCACCATGCCCGGCTAAGTTTTTGTATTTTTAGTAGAGACGGGGTTTCACTGCATTAGCCAGGATGGTCTCGATCTCCTGACCTCGTGATCCACCTGCCTCAGCCTCCCAAAGTGCTGGGACTACAGGCATGAGCCACTGTGCCCGGCTTTATTTTTATTTTATTATTATTATTATTATTATTGATACAGGGTCTTGCTTTTTCACCCAGGCTGCAGTGCAGTGGCACAGTCATGGCTCACCACAGCCTTGACCTCCCTGGGCTCAAGCCATCCTCCCACCTTAGCCTCCCGAGTAGCTGAGACTAAAGGCACATACCACCATGATGCCCAGCTAATTTTTGTATTTTTTGTAGAGATGGGGTTTCACCATGTTGCCCAGGCTGTTCTCAGTCTCCTAAGCTCAAGCAATTCTCCCGCCTCAGCCTCCCAAAGTTCTGGGATTACAGGTGTGAGCCACGGCACCTGGTCTTGGTACATTTCTCATGAAGTTTTCCCTGTGCATTTTTTCATAGTTGTAAACAAAATATAGTTGTTTTTTTTCAGTCCTCTGAAAATTCAGTAGTGGATCGTACATTTTCCCACATCCCTATCTTCATAACCACTATTTTAGTTGACTTTTATATTCCAGTAGGGGTGTTACAGTTGTAAATTATTCCTGTTAGGCAATGTCTGATTTTTTTTTTGCCAGTTTTTTATAAGTCATCTTGTGAAAATAACATCTGTATCTCTTCAGTTTTTCCAGTAATTTCCTTGATGAGTTCTCACTGTATTCAGGTCAAAGATCAGGAACATTTCAGTAATTTATAAATACTGCTAAATTGTTTCCTACAAGGGTAATATCAACTTGTATATTTGAGTACCGTGCCTGTTTATACTGTAATTGACCATATTTCTAATGACTGTTTTCTTCCATGTGTTCAGTTTTTTACTTTTTCTGAACTATTATCTATGCCAAGTGTTATCCAGTAGAATTTTCTGCAGTCATAAAAATACTGTATAATCTTCACTGTCCAGTATCATAGTGGGGAGCCACATGTGGCTGTTGCACCATTGAAATGTGGCTAGTGTGACTGAGGAATGGAATTTTTAATTTGAAACTAAGTAGCTGCATATGGCTAGTGCTACTGTATTTTATATTGTGGGAGTATTCTGCTACTTTTCACTCTTCTATTTGAAGTTGCTCACTCACATGCCACTTGCCCATCCCTGGTGAGATTGAATTTTTACCTAAACTTGGCCCTCCAGACTGTTTAGGGACAGCAGACACATGTTGCCTGTATGTAAAATGTAAAATGTTTTGTCTACAAGCAATCGTAGTGCACTGTGGAAACTCACTGCTTCCCTGTTAGGTAATGCAAGTCTAAAGACTACTCCAGTTTATCCTTTCTGCCTCCTTATCTTCTCAATGATTGTTTCATTTCTAAATGCCCATTCCTTTTCAATCATACCATATATCCTCATCTCCCTTTAGTTTTCTTTTTGCTATTAATAGTTTTAGCTTTTCAGTCTAATGTCTGATGCTGATGTCCTCTATTTAGCAGGGATGGTGAGAGAAGGTCAGCTAAATGGCTCATCTGCAGCACACAGTGAAATAAGAGGTATACTGTTTCCTATTCTGCTATTTATCACTCTGTAGCAGAAAGTCTTTCTAGGTCCTTGGTTAAGGCTATATAGAATGTTACTTTGGACCTCATATTGCCAAATTTTAAAAAACCCTATAGAGAATGATTTTCCTCACCTACCCATTAAGGATTCTATCTTTTCCTATCAAGTCTATTACAATCTAGTGAAATGATCAGTTAATTTTTTAAAAAAGTACTGCTGGGTGTGGTGGCTCAGGCCCGTAATCACAGCACTTTGGGAGGCTGAGGCGGGAGGATTGCTTGAGCCCACGAGTTTGAGACCAGCCTGAGCAACATAGCAAGATGCCATTTCTACAAAAAAAAAAAAATTTAAAAATTGCCAGGTGTGGTGCTGTGCGCCGATAGTACTGGCTACTGGCTGAGGTGGGAGGATTGCTTGAGCCCAGTGAGCTGATTGTGCCACTGCACTTGAGCCTGGGTGACAAAGACCTTGTCTCTAAAAAGTAAATAAAATTTTAAATAAATTACAGGATTCCTAGAATCTCCTGTCTTGCCTTCTGAAGGGTTAGGATTGACTTAAGTATCTGCAGCTTCCGATGCATATATCTGTTTTGTGAAACTTCATTTTGTTCTCCTTTCTTTCTCCCTACAGGCTGTAGTACATGAGCGAGCTAGAGAAATCACCACCGTTTAGACCAAGCTGTAAGGCCTTACCACGGACAGTGTTTAACAAGTAAACTTAGAAGAACCCAACACAACTCCCAGAAAGTAACAATAGCCAGAGGTTGAAGGGCAGGGTAGAAGAGGGGGGAATGTTCCAGCGTAATCCGTCATACCACCTGGTTCTTGATATTCTGCTGCCTGTTCAAGTTCAAGAATAAAAGTGACAGCAGGACCCAAATGCAGCTCCCAACCCACTCCCCAGGCTGGACATGCTTGTGTCCACACAGCACACCAATGTGATACCTCCACTGACTGGCTGCAGCTCTGCATGAAGGACTTGGGGTCTAGATGCCATGGAATCACTGTGGCTCTTGTTGCAGTTTTGTACTCTATACTTGGTTTTTCAATTAAGCTTAATGGCTTTTTTAAAACATGACTTGAAGCTCTAGTTTTCTAGATCTTTTACAATGTACAGTATTTTACATAACTGAGCTGTATTAAAAGCTTGTTCATTTACTTGCCAGGACCCTGGCTCTACTTTTAGAGTCATTGTAGAAAACTCTAACTTGCATCAAGGTACTAATAAGCTTAATTTTAATAACCCAAAGTTTAAAGGTTCCGATCTTTCTCCTTGGGGTGGAGTGATCTCATTCTCAGGACAACTGTTTACTTACCTGATTCCTTGGAGCATTATCAACTTCTGCTCTGTTGTCCTGACCATACATACACCCTAGAACTACAGTTAGTGTGTTGTGGAATTTTAGTTTTGAATGCTGTATAAAAGAACTCCAAGACCTAAGAGGCAATTTATTTATGAAATTTATTTTCTTATATAAATTACTTATTTCTCTGGGCAGACAGCCTTCACCTTATTGCACTAATAGCACATCTGTAATATCAAGCTACAGGACAAGTCTTAACAAGAGGTTTGTATTCTTCAACGTAGCACTTGTCTACCAGGCACTGTAGAGGGGAGTGATGAGGGAAAGCCAGGACTGCTTAGGAGGTGAAGGATGGGAGGGGACGGGGCCAACATATATCCCTCTGACAATTGGTTTCCTCCCAGGAAGGGGAACATGCACAGCTTACTTCTGGATTCTGGGAGTGGGAAGAGTTGGTAGGCCAAGAAGCCCAATGCAACACTGCAGCTGAGCCCCCTTTATTTCTGAGGGAAGCAAGGACTCATCTTTTGCTCATTTGTAACAAATCACTCCAGCCTAGCTGATGCTTTGGGGTAAACAATGGAGTAGGAGTCATCAGAATTAGAATTAGCAGCAATTAACAGGCAATACACTGCCACAGTGAGGTGGGTGTCATCCAGGTCCCAGAGACCTGCAGGCTGTGTATCCTAGGGAGAGGTGCCATTCGAGACCTGGCGCTGGCTCTAGAAGAGTCTCTTAACCTAATGCAGCTGGGACTCATTAGGCTCAAATGGCTCCTGACCACAGTAATTATTAGCAAAGCTCTGGTGTTGGGTTCCAACCATTGGTCAAAGCTGTAATAAGACTGAGTCTGTAG
Source organism: Nomascus leucogenys (assembly GCF_006542625.1). Taxonomy (NCBI): domain Eukaryota; kingdom Metazoa; phylum Chordata; class Mammalia; order Primates; family Hylobatidae; genus Nomascus; species Nomascus leucogenys. The sequence goes on along the minus strand of NC_044395.1, from coordinate 8,750,498 downwards.
GCAGAGTGAAGGGGGTGCCTGAGTAGGAAGGGGGAGGCCCACTGGGAGAGGGTCAGTGGGCAGTGATTGTAACATGATTAGGCCCTCCTTGCAGATGGTGGCTATGCTGAACGGGGAGTGGGGTTGGAAGGAGCCACAAGCTCCCTCACTCTGCCTTTGTACTACACTGAAGAGAAGTTGCTCACATACTCTAAAGCACATTCTTGATACAGGAAGAAGGGCTTGTGGGGAAAGCGGTGATTTGGTATTGGGCAAGAGCCACGTTATGCCTTCATGAGGGCAGCCACCACAGCCTTGGCATTGAGGCTGCGTAGGTCACAGTAGGTCTGGCCGGTGCCCACAAAGACGATGGGTTTGCTCGTGATGTACGTCATAGAAATAGCAGCTCCCACCTAAGTGGAGAAAGAGGACAGCCCATCAACACAAGCCCACTTTTCACTCACCCTCTCAGGAACAGGAAGCACTGGAGCCAAGGTTTCCTTGCAGCCTCAGCTCCTTTGTGCAGGATGCCCATTCCACCCTCCAGTCTCACGTTTACCTTGTCATCAATGGTATCAAATTTGGTAAGAACAATGCCATCAATGAGCCGAGGTGTCTGAGCCATAGAATGGTCAGCCAAGGCTCTGTTGAACTTGACCTGGAAAGAAAAAAGGTGATAGAAGTGTAAGAACCATCTAAATTGACCAAAGCTTAAGTTGTAAAGGGAACTGGGCCCACGCTCTCACCAGCTGGTCCACGGCTTCATTGCCTACTAAGGCTTCTCCTACAAACAGCACCAAGTCAGGTGTATTGACAGTAATGAGTTTGGCCAGGGCAGTCATCAGAGGGGCATTGTCTTGCATGCGGCCCGCCGTGTCCACCAGCACCACATCAAAGCCTTGGTTACGTGCTAGAGAAAGAAAGTAGTCAACTCGGAACACCTGGACTACCACTCATGCTCATTCCCAGCTTCCTCTCAAAAAGTCCTAGTTTGGCTACCTGTTCACTGTCTTGGGCTCTGGATTTGGTTCCAAGGTAATGGAAGAAAAACTTGATTGTATGCTTGGCCATCACCAAACATATTCAGGAAAAGGAGGACAACATGATAAAGGTGACCAAATTCAGGTTTCTTTGGTTAGGGCATATTAGCTTTGCCTGCAACTACATCTATTACCCAAAAGCAGAGCATGGCAAGTAACTGATCTGACTTTTTACTGTAATTGAGCAACGAGTCTGTAGTAGCACAAGCCTGATCTTCTGCAAATTCCAAGAGAACCCAAGGAGGAAAAGGGACCCCAAATAAGCCCCCACACTTCCCGTGCACTGTACCAAAAGCAATGGCTTCCATGGCAATGCCAGCAGCATCCTTGCCATAGCCCTTTTCAAACAACTGCACCATGGTGCGGCCACCATGCTTCTCTGGAGGGTGTAGGGCACTCAAACGCCGGGTGTGTGTACGCAGCTGCTCCACAGCCCCGGCACGAAATGTATCACAGGCAGCAATGAGGACACTGAAGCCATTCTCTAACAACCAGAAGGAAATCTGTGAAAAAGAAGTGAGAAAAGTCACCTAAAGCCAGGATTTTGAGACACAAGAAGTACAGAAATATCAGCGACAGGCCGGGGAACTGCACTGACCTTGGCAAGATTAGTAGATTTCCCCACTCCATTAACGCCACAGAAGGTGACGACATAAGGGCGCTGGCGACGCTGGGCATCCATGATGTCCCGGAGCATGTCTACACGACGCTGTGGCTGCAGAATCTGCACCAGGGACTCCTGTAGGGCTTGCTTTACTGTGGAAGTCACCGCTGAAAGGGGAGGTGGAGGAGGTTGCAGCTGTGAAACTCAAGGAATGCTCTCAAAAATGCCTAACACCTTTCTGAGCTAAGGGGACTAAGACAGTTAATTAGACTCTTGTCCCAGAAATTCAGAACAGACGCACATTACAAGGACTAACTCATTGAATCCTCTCAATAACCCTTAAAATCTAGGTTACAGAGGTTTATTAGAGGTTAAGGAATTTGGCAAAAGTCACATACCTATAAGAACTGAGGTCTACGCGCTTAACAGACACATAAGCATTTTCTCACTTAAGGAAGTACTTACTGCTGAACGTCCCCATCACCTTCCCTTCCAACTTGTTGGCAACAGATTCACAGAGCTGGACGGCAATATCTGCAGCCACGTTCTTAGCTGAGGAGAGGGGGACGGGCATGTCAGTTCATGTCAGCAATGACCAGTCTTTATGGTACAGGTGAGAAACGCTAGGTGATTCTGCTCTCAACTACCCCTATCCCGCGAACATGAGTCAGCCTGGTCCTCAGAACTTACCAATGAGATGATCACGCATCTTGTCCAGCACAGATTCCATGTCTTCACGACTCAAGCTCTTTGAACCCACAAGGCCCTTCAGCATACCAAACATGCCACCCAGTGTTCCCTTGGTCGCACTGCAGGGACAGGAGATTACAAATACACATAAAGCCAGTAGGTAGGAGTTGTATCTTACCAGTTTTGCAGATGCATATACCACCCCCAACCTGAAATTCCCCTACCTAGGTTTGGTGGAGTTTTGAGCAGCCCCTTCGTCATCGGAGCTGCTGCAGTCCAGATCCTGAAGCTGGCCCCCAGGCCCAGTCCCTCGAATCTGGAAGATACGGAGAAAGGAGATGGGGTCAGGAACACTAACATCTCTGAGGAAAAAGTCCACATTGCTCTATCTCTTTCATTTGGGGAAGCTCCAAGTATAACTTACCCCTCATTCAAATCCAAGTATCATGTTCCCACACTCTACTTCCTCTCAATTTGTTATTAAAGATAACCTTCACTTTGACCCCTGTTACCTCTTACCAGGTTGATGTCCTCAGACAAGGCAGCCTCAGGGGTTCCATTGGTGGTGGGAGTACTGTAATCCAACACTTCTTTGTTAGCACAGCCACCCAGTTCCCACACCCGGGGTGCTTTTTTGCCCTTCTCCTTTGGAGCATCTGACTTCGTGGACTTGCTGCAACAGGTTATGATACAAAAAGTTATGGTGGAGAAGTAGGAAAGGAAACATGAGCCAGAGACCAGAACTCCCTTGCACCCACTGTGTCTAGATAACAGTATTTTGAGAGTACTGGAGAAAGAGTGCTCACTTGGACTTCTCCATACCCCTCCCATGCTTCTGAATGAACTCCTCGCGCTTCCTGCGGATCAGCTCCTCTTTGGAAAGTTCTCCATTCTCCGGACCCACTGGAAGACCTGACTTTTCTGCAGGGACTGGTTTGCTGGTAGCCAAAGGACCATCAGAACCTATTGGGAAAAAACTCACTGAAGAAAAAAAGACCAATCCCAACCACTAGACAATAGCTAAAAGTCTTCCGAATTGTTCAAAGGAAATTTGGACCAAACATCTTGGAGTTCACAAGGCCTGGGGATTATAGGATGGTGAGCATTTGAGTGAGAAGGAGGCAAGCAATGACAAAAGGAAGGACCACCTCAGTCCTTAGCACCGTGTTAATACCTTTCATGTCCCAGTATATCCAAAGAACTCAAACTCACCTTCCTTCTTGGCCCCCTTTTTTTTGCTATTCTTTGCTTTTTCCTTGGGCTTTTCCCCCCGTGTCTCAATCATGGACCTCACAGGTTTCTTGGCCTTTTCAGAATCTTCAAATTTCTTCATGGTAGTGGGAGCACGGATCTTACTGCTCTCCTCTGCTTCGCTAAACAAAAAGGAGAATGGTTTATCTTTCTACCCCATGCAGGAGGAAAAATAACAGTCTAGAGAAAGGACTCACACACCCAAGAGGACAGTGAGAACTGGGTAGCAAATTAGGAATGTCTTTGAACACACCAATTTACCACCTTTGAACCACCTTTAGAGAGGTCATCAAATCATGGAAATAAATTGATTTTAGAGAAGGCAGATCTCTCACCGAAGGAGCCGCAGGAAGTCATTTTGGAAATCAAAAGTGCCGTTTAATAAACTTAAAGCACTTTGCTGTTGGATCTCCGTGCGGTACTTGTCCCGAAACAGCCGGTGCACGTCATCTATCAATTTGTCTACATACGTCAATGTCAGGATCTTCTGAAAACCAACCTGTTTAGGGGAAGAAACAGAGCCAACAGATCTGCTTACATGCCAGCCTAGAATGGAGGGACGCCAACTCAACCCTGGCTTTCAGAGAGAGGTTCAGCTACCTGGCCGGTTTCCCTGTCCTGAGAGGCAGCCAAGCTCCCTGCCTGGGCCCAGTAGCTGCTGTTTTCCCCCCATATACCTTTCTAGTTTTTTCAGTTACGTCATCATATACACTGGCTGCAATTAATCAGAGTTTTCTTAATAATCAGGACTATGTTAATAATGCAATCGTCCCTCTACAACACCCCACTTACCACAAACACCAGCTCAAACTGGTTGTCCAGTTTATACTTGAGTGTGAGTGCCTCATGGGTGAAGGAGTTGTTACCTCCCCGTTCCTGGAGAAAGAGTATGTCTCAGTGTTCAGACTATCCCCAGAAAACCCAGGTTTGGGCCCTGGGTTTGGATTACCTTTGGGAAAAAGCCAGACATTTCCCCCAAACTCAAATCTGTCCCCAGGACAAGAGGATGCTGGGGCACTTCTCTCTGGCATTCCACCAGAAATAAGATAACCAAGCTGGGGGAAAGAGGTGAGAGAGACAGCAAGACACATGGGAGCCAAAAGGGAAGTAGTCATATAAACAATCAGATTATTAGCAGCTATACACCATTTAGTTTTGTAAAGGTGTTTTCCCATCTGTTATTTCACCTAGGCTCGAAACAACAAAACCAAGCTGCTGGGGATAAATAGAGGGAGCGGAGGGGAATCCCAAAGGCGCCGGAATTCGGCTAGAGTCCAGACACCAGAGGTGGGGGCCGTCACTAAGTTGCGGGGTAGTCTGAAGGGGACGAGAAAACGAAGCGGAGTCCGGGTTACGCGTGAGTGGTCAGTTTGAGGTGGGCGGGGAGGGTGGGAGAGGCGCGGAGTAAAGTCGAAGGGGACCATGGATCGGGTCAGGAAAGAGCCTGGAGTTCTGATCCCACGGGGACGGTACCTGCAGCAGCACGGAACGAATCAACGCGTTAACGGGCCCGGTGCATGAGTCGCTAACGCCCTGGAAGCACCAGAGCACAAGCCCGCCCTTGGAGAAAATGGTGAAGAAGTCGAGCATGGCGGCAGCGGCAAAGGAGCTGGAGCCGGCGCCGGGAATTCAGGCCGCGATCGCCGCCGCTTCCTGCTGCGCCAAGCGCGGGACACGTCACACCAGTGGCCCCGGAAACCGGCTCAACCGTACTTCCGCTCAGAACGCCGGGTGCCCTCCCCATCTCCGTCCGGGGGCGCGCAGGACTGACGTATCGCAAGGCCATCCAATGGCGGGTGGGAGCGGGCCTGGGTGGGGCTCTCGGAGAGGTCACGGGGAGACGGCCACCTATAGCATTGGGCGGGGCAGAGCCCTGAGGGCCGCTGGCCAATTGGCGCGCTCGTCTGAATGGCGTTTGGCGCGGAGCAGTGACGGCTGGGATAATAGCGAGGCAGCAGTGCCGCTCTCAGAGGGTCCGGGTTCAGAGGGGCCATGATTCGGAGGGTTTTGCCGCACGGCTTGGGCCGGGGCCTCTTGACCCGGAGGCCAGGCACGCGCAGAGGAGGCTTTTCTCTGGGTAAAGTTGAGGACGACAGAGGGCATTGTGGTTCTGGGTTGTCCCCAACCTCCGACTGTGTGTCCTTCAGGACCCGAAACCATGGCCCACACTGGCAGGACAGTGGGTCGGCTTGGGGAAGGGGGTGAGCTTGCCTACCAGAGCTTGTAGGGGCTGTGCAGGTGTATGGCTCCCAAGGCGGCCGTTCTCAGGTGGCAGGTCTCACATCATTCTACATTTAAGCTTACAGTCAGACTGATTGATAATCGGTGGCACAGATGTGCATTAAGCCCTGCCCGTGTTCAGGATACTGTACTTAGTGCTGTTGCGGTAAAGGAGTGAAGAGAAGACTGGATTCAGTGAATGTCCTGGAAAATGGCTAGAGTGTACCTACAGAGGGGAAATTTCAATAGACAGTAGGCCAGTTCAAGACTGGATAGAGGCCGGGAGCGGTTCCTGTAATCCTAGCACTTTGGGAGGTCGAGGCGGGTGGATCACCTGAGCTCAAGAATTCAAGACCAGCCTGACCAACATAGTGAAACACCGTCTCTACTAAAAATACAAAAATTACCTAGGTGTGGTGGTGGGCTCCTGTAATCCCAGCTACTCGGGAGGCTGAGGCAGGAGAATCGCTTGAACCTGGAAGGCGAAGGTTGCAATGAGCCGAGATCATGCTATTGCACTCCAGCCTGGGCGACTTAGCGAAACTCCCGTCTCAAAAAAAAAAAAAAAAAACATTGGATAGAACTCAACTTAATGCTTTGCACTGCTAGCTAGTATAACGGGAGAAGTACATGAAGCAGGTGGGAACTGAGATCAGCCTTGAAGGATGTTTACTGGCTTAAGAAAGGTGTGTGTTGCAGTCTCTAAATAACTGAGTGCAGATTAGGAGAAAAATATTGTTCTTATGCAAGGAACTAGCAAAAGCCATCTAGGTAGACGGTGTGAGTAGTAGCATGAAATGTAGTGTGGACAGGTAAGCTAAGGCCAGACCAAAGAAAGATTCCAGTGCTGCTGAGAAGAGTTTGAGTGAGGTATGAAATGGCAAAAGGATTCATTTATTTAAGATACTTACTGAGCACTTAGAATATGCCGGGTGTTGCGATAGGCTGGAGATTCAGTGGTGAAGGTAAACACAGCCTCCTCCCTCATGGATTTTAGAGTATGTAACAATACAAACTGCAGTTGTGTCCAAGACATCATGTAGAGTTTGACCTGGTCTGGGGGTCAGGAAAGGCTTTCCCAAGCAAGGAATTAACTAGGCAAGGAAGTGGACACAGTTTAAAAGCAGAGAGCACGTGTAGGTTCCCTGTGGTGGGAGGAAATAAGGTGCCATCAAGCAACTAAAGGGCCTGGAGTGTAGGGGAGGATAAAATGAACAGAAGCCAGATTGTGCAGTATCTTACAGGCTCTGTTTAAGGCTTTGGACTTTGGTTCTTAGAGTAATGGAAACTCATTGGAGGGTTTTAAGCAAGAGGGTTTGTGATTAAATTTGTGTTTTGAAAAGATATTTCTGGCTATATTGTAAAAATGTTCGCAGCAGGGGGTGGGGTGGAAGCGGGGAATCAGTGGGAACAGTTAGGATGCTTTTGCATTTGTCCAGTTGAGAGATGATAGTGGCTTGGCCTAGGATGATGGTGGCAGGGGAAGAAAGGGGACAGATTGAGGAGTTACTTGGAAGCCAGAGCCCTCAGGACTTGATTATAGATAGGATATAAATGTAGGTTTGGTGGTGGTGATGGATATCCAGGATAAGCATGGCACCGCTTAGAGGTGCCATGCTTCAGAGGGTGCCGTGACTTGGGGTGTGCCAGGGCCTCTTGGTCCAGAGGCCTGGAAGACCCAAGTGGGGATGACAGTGCAGTTGAATATGTGAGTTGGGATCAGGAGAGGTATATGCAGGAGGTAATGTAGAAAATTAATTTTAGGAAATTGAATCTTGCAGTGCTTGGCACAATGCATGAAAAGGGAGACTGATGGCATGTGGACTATTCAGAAAACTGTGGCAACACTGTTGGGTGCAAGGTGATCTTATGAGATGGGCTGACAGTGGGGACTGCCAACTCATGTGTCTGTTTAGCTCACCTTTTCCTGTGCCCATCCTCCAACCCTCCAACCATGTGGGAAGGAAATGTTTGGCCCTCTGACCCTAACTACATCCCACAGACTGGGATGGAAAGGTGTCTGAGATTAAGAAGAAGATCAAGTCGATCCTGCCTGGAAGGTCCTGTGATCTACTGCAAGACACCAGCCACCTGCCCCCCGAGCACTCGGATGTGGTGATCGTGGGAGGTGGGGTGCTTGGCTTGTCTGTGGCCTATTGGCTGAAGAAGCTGGAGAGTGGACGAAATGCTATTCGAGTGCTAGTGGTGGAACGGGACCACACGGTGAGGTCTGGGGTAGGGCAGAGTCATGAGTGGGGCAAGAAAGATGACTCACATTTTATTAAGGACTCTAGCGACAAGGGAAGGAGAGGAGGGGAAGACCTCAATCTCGGGGGATCCAATGGGCAGAGGTTGTTCTTTGGGCCTTGTTGAGAAATTTTCCTAGGATCTTCCTCAGTCGAACCAGGAAGCTTGGCAATAAGGTTTGTTCTTTTGAAAGCAGATATCACAATATTGGATTTTTTGAGATCTCACAGCGCTGGTCATGTGAGCCTGCATTCAAGCTATAACTAAGTGTCTCAACTTTCTTTTTTTTTTTTTTTTTTTGAGACAGAGTCTTGCTGTGTCACCCAGGCTGGAGTGCAGTGGCACGATCTCAGCTCACTGCAACCTCCACCTCCCAGGTTCAAGTGATTCTCCCACCTCAGCCCCCTGAGTAGCTGAGATTATAGGGATGCACCCTGATGCCCAGCTATTTTTTGTATTTTTAGTAGGGATGAGGTTTCACCATGTTGCCTAGGCTGGTCTCGAACTCCAGACCTCAAGTGATCCGCCCACCTTGGCTTCTCAAAGTGCTGGAATTACAGGCGTGAGCCACCATTCCCAGCCCTCAACTTGCTTCTTTTGGGTCCCATTACTTCTGAGGTTTTTGCATTTTATTGTATTTATTTATTTCGAGACAGGGTCTCGCTCTGTTGCCCAGGCTGGAGTACAGTACAACCTCCACCTCCCAGGCTCAAGTGATCCTCCCACCTTAGCCTCCAAAGTAGCTGGGATCACAGGCATGCACCACCTGGCTAATTTCTGTATTCTTTGTAGAAATGCGGTTTTGCCACGTTGCCCAGGCTGGTCTCAGATTCCTGAGCTCAAGCAATCAGCCCACCTCGGCCTCCCAAAGTGCTGGGATTACAGGCATGAGCCACCCACCGGCTGATTTTTACAGTTTAGATGTTCCTGTTTGCATTGCCAGCTAGCCACGAGTCTTGCTACTTTACTTCAATCATAACCTTTCATTTTCCAAATGGTAGATCAAATGTTAATCACCTGCCCTTGGACTTTCAGGCCATTACCATTTTGTACCACTGTGTCAGCTCTTTCCAGATGACTGACCCTCTCTGCTCTGCACATCCGCTACTAATGATTTTAAACACCGTTGCCTTCAAGTTGACTTACACGTGGGTCTGAGATTATAGACTTGCAAATAGGACTGCCCTTCAACTTTAGGTGTATAGCTCGAAGCTTTCATTGTAGTACTCTAGTCACGTGATAGGGTACTGGTCTATCTCAACTTTTCTTGTCTTTCCACAGTATTCACAGGCCTCCACTGGGCTCTCAGTAGGTGGGATTTGTCAGCAGTTCTCATTGCCTGAGAACATCCAGCTCTCCCTCTTTTCAGCCAGCTTTCTACGGAACATCAATGTAGGTGCAATGATATCTGGGATGTTGGGGTGGTTACCCCTCCTTTAGCCCAGAGTGGGGAGCAGCCCAGCTAGCAAGGTAGCCAGAGAGCAAGAATGGGTCAGCCAACTAGGAGAGGGGGGCCCTGGCCTTTCTTCCTAGTGGTGGTGCCTCAAGGTCTGGGGCACTGAGCCTGGGGAGCTGTGGGGGAAGAAGGCAGGAAAACTCTTCCTGGCATCCTTAAGTCAGTCTCTTTCAGGAGCTTCTCTCTGCACACAGGAGTACCTGGCCGTAGTCGATGCCCCTCCCCTGGACCTCCAGTTCAACCCCTCAGGCTACCTCTTGCTGGCTTCAGAAAAGGATGCTGCAGCCATGGAGAGCAACGTGAAAGTGCAGAGGTGGGTGCCCGGCACAGCCTCTCAGCTGCTTGGCAGCCAAAGGTGTTGGGTGACTCCTGCACCAGGTTAGGAAGTGAGAAAGTGGAGTTGGTAAGACAGATCCCTGCAGTCTAGGACCTCAGTGTGTCAGGAAGGAAATACGCAGACCTGCGGTGCCCTGTGGGAGTGCTGTACCATGGATATGGACAAAACACTGCAAGGTGCTTCCTAATTTGTCAGATCATGAAAACCACCTGGAACACATCCGAGACCTAATAAACCAGAATGTCTAGGGAAGGAGCCCACAAATCTGGGTTTTTAACAAGAACCTTACGTCAGGAGTTAGCAAACTTTTTCTGTAAAGGGCCAGATAGTATATATTTTAGGTTTTGCTGGCCGTACAGTCTGTATTCCAACCACTCTGCTATCAGCATGAAAGCAGCCGTAGACAAAAGTGCAAATGAAGGAGTGTGGCTCATTTATGAAAACAGGCAGCAGGTCGGATTTGGCAACCCCTGCTCTAAGTGATTCTCATGGTCAGGTGAGGGTGGGCATCTTTGTGATGCAATATGGCCAGAGGCTTTATTTTTATGTTTACTTAACAAACACCCAAGTCTCACAGTGACATCAATTAATATCCTAAATGCTGTACAGATATTAACTCATTTAATCATCAGAACATCCCCATTTTACATATGAGAAACTGAGGCATAAGGCGCTAGTAAGTGGTGGCGGTGGGATTTTATTTGAAGCCAGCAGTCTGGCTTGTGAGTGTTCTGTTGGTGCATCCGCTGTGCTGCCTTTGAGGGACAGTGTCCCAGAGGAGATACCTGTGCCCAGGAACAGGGTCATACAAGGAGTGGAGAGGAGGTGGATCCAGGCAGGAGTGGAGGGAACAAGGTTACCACCTTGTTGTGAAAGTTCATTGAATAGGCTGGGTGCAGTGTCTCATGCCTGTAATCCCAGCATTTGGGGAGGCCACGGCAGATGGAACACCTGAGGTCAGGAGTTCGAGACGAGCCTGGCCAACATGGTGAAACCTCGTCTCTACTAAAAATACAAAAATTAGCTGGGTGTGGTGGCGTGTGCCTGTAATCCCAGCTACTCCAGAGGCTGAAGCAGGAGAATCGCCTGAACCCAGTAGGAGGAAGTTGCAGTGAGCCGAGATCGCGCCATTGCACTCCAGCCTGGGTGACAGAGCCAGACTCATTGAAAAAAGAAAAAAAAGTCATGGAATAGACCGGGATAGCAGGGAGCTCTGTGTGCTGAAGGGAGACAAGGGAGTAGGGAAGGAAAGGCAGTCAAGGCTGAAGAGCCTGACTAGGAGGCTTGGTCTTCAGCCATTCAGCAATGAGGAAAAATAGGGGCATTTGGGGCAGAGAAGTGACATGACTGAGCTGGACTCCCCACTTGTGGAGTTGGGGTCCATACTTCATCCCTCTGTACACTCCCCTCTCTGACACACATACACCGACCCACACGTTTATCTCAGGCAGGAGGGAGCCAAAGTTTCTCTGATGTCTCCTGATCAGCTTCGGAACAAGTTTCCCTGGATAAACACAGAGGGAGTGGCTTTGGCGTCTTATGGTGAGGCTTGCTTGCAGAAGGGACAGCTTTTTTCCTGAAGATAGAGACTAAGGGGTGCTACACGTTGGGAGTCTCAGTACCCCACAGCCAAGCTGAAGGAGGAACACTTCCCTCCTGTGTCACAGGAACTGCCCTGGGCCATGCTAGTTCTGTGTCCTTCAGCAGGCTTTGTCTCTGTGGTTCGGTTGGTCAAGATGACCTTCCCTGGCTTACAAGCCCTAGAGAGGGGTTGGGGGGCACAGGAAATACAATCCAAGAGCAGAAGTCCTCATCCCTCTTTGTGAGTTCTCTTTTTCTTATCGCAGGGATGGAGAACGAAGGTTGGTTTGACCCCTGGTGTCTGCTCCAGGGGCTTCGGCGAAAGGTCCAGTCCTTGGGAGTCCTTTTCTGCCAGGGGGAGGTGACACGTGAGTCTGAGCTTGTTTCCTCTAGCAGCCGGGGCACAGGCCTGGACTAGGTCTTATCTGCTCACTCACAAGCTAAACAGGGGCTGGAGGGGGAGAGGGGTCTCCCCGAGAGCAGGTCCTGGGCATCTTGACCCGGGCCCCTCACTGAGCTGCATTGTGACTTGTGATCTGCTTGATGATTACACCTCAGCACTGTCCTGTCAGAGTGTGGCCAAGCTCATGCCAGCTCCCTCATCTCTGTTTGCTTCAGTGTCTGTAGGAAAGCTCCCATCCTTCCAGCTTTCTTTCCTTAAGAAACCAGTGAAATCCCCATTTCATTCCTCTTCAGCGCCTCCACGGCCTAGTTTTCATTTTCTTCTCTGCAGGTTTTGTCTCTTCCTCTCAACACATGTTGACCACAGATGACAAAGTGGTGGTCTTGAAAAGGATCCATGAAGTCCATGTAAGTTTCTAGTCTGTGATGTCCTTTACCAAAATGGAGGGACAGGGAAGGTAGTGACTCTCCTTGTTTTGGTCTTCTTTGACCCACTTTCCAGTATGGGTAAACTAAGGCTCAGGAAGCAGTGCATCTGTCAGGGTGCCTGGTATGTGGTCTGGGCCTTCCCCCCTTCACCCTCTGGGGTCTGCAGGTGCAGATGGACCACAGCCTGGAGTACCAGCCTGTGGAATGCGCCATTGTCATCAACGCAGCCGGAGCCTGGTCTGCGCAAATCGCAGCGCTGGCTGGTATTGGAGAGGGGCCGCCTGGCACCTTGCAGGGCACCAAGCTACCTGTGGAGCCGAGGAAAAGGTAACTGCCCTCCGGGGAGCCGAGGAGGTTGGTGAGAGAAAGAAAGAAATGACATCAAAGTTGGATAGCGTGTGTGTGTGTGTGTGTGTGTGTGTGTGTGTGTGTGTGTGTGGTGTATGTGTATGGGGTCAGGGAGGGTGTATGTGTGTGTGTGTATGGGATTGGGGAGGGCGTGTATGTGTGTGTGTGTGGGGTTGGGGAGGGTATGTATGTGTATGTGGACAGGGTTGGGGAGGGTGTGTGTGTGTGTATGGGGTTGGGGAGGGGGTGTGTGTATGTGTGTGTGGACGGGGTTGGGGAGGGTTGCCAGCCATGCTGTTTCTGCAGTTCATAACCGCACTAGGGGTGTGTGTGTGTGTGTGTGTGTGTGTGTGTGTGCTGGGTTGGGGAGGGTGTATGTGGGGGGGTTGGGGAGGGTGTGTGTGTGTGGGGACAGGGTTGGGGAGGGTGTGTGTGTGTGGGGACAGGGTTGGGGAGGGTGTGTGTGTGTGGGGACAGGGTTGGGGAGGGTGTGTGTGTGTGTATGGGGTTGGGGAGGGTGTGTATGTGTATGTATGTATGGGGTTGGGGAGGGTGTGTGTATGGTGTGTGTGTTTGGGGTTGGGGAGGGTATGTGTGTGTGTGTATGTGTGTATGGGGTCAGGGAGGGTGTGTGTGTGGGGACAGGGTTGGGGAGGGTGTGTGTGTGTGGGGACAGGGTTGGGGAGGGTGTGTATGTGTGTATGGGGTTGGGGAGGGTGTGTGTGTATGTATGGGGTTGGGGAGGATGTGTATGTGTATGTATGTATGGGGTTGGGGAGGGTGTGTGTATGGTGTGTGTGTTTGGGGTTGGGGAGGGTATGTGTGTGTGTGTATGTGTGTATGGGGTCAGGGAGGGTGTGTGTGTGGGGACAGGGTTGGGGAGGGTGTGTGGGGGTGGGGGTGGACAGGGTTGGGGAGGGTGTGTGTGTGTGTGTGTGTATGTGTGTGTTATGGGGTTGGGGAGGGTGTGTGTGTGGGGGGACAGGGTTGGGGAGGGTGTGTGTGTGCGTATGGGGTTGGGGAGGGTGTGTGTGTGGAGTCAGGGTTGGGGAGGGTCTGTGTGTGGGGGAACAGGATTGGGAGGGTGTGTGTGTGTGGGGACAGGGTTGGGGAGGGTGTGTGGGGGTGGGGGTGGGGGGTGGACAGGGTTGGGGAGGGTGTGTGTGTGTGTATGGGGTTGGGGAGGGTGTGGGGGTGGGGGGTGGACAGGGTTGGGGAGGGTGTGTGTGTGTGTGTATGGGGTTGGGGAGGGTGTGTGTGTGGGGACAGAGTTGGGGAGGGTGTGTGGGGGTGGGGGTGGACAGGGTTGGGGAGGGGGTGTGTGTGTGTATGTATGGGGTTGGGGAGGGTGTGTGTGTCGGGGGAGGGTGTGTGTGTCGGGACAGGGTTGGGGAGGGTGTGTGGGGATGGGGGATGGACGGGGTTGGGGAGGGTGTGTGGGGGTCGGGGGTGGACAGGGTTGGGGAGGGTGTGTGTGGGGGGTGGGGGGTGGACAGGGTTGGGGAGGGTGTGTGTGGGGGGTGGGGGGTAGACAGGGTTGGGGAGGTTGTGTGGGTGTGCGGGATAGACGGGGTTGGGGAGGGTGTGTGGGGGTGCAGGGTGGATGGGGTTGGGGAGGGTTGCCAGCCATGCTGTTTCTGCAGTTCGTAACCGCACTGGTTGTGGCAGGTATGTGTATGTATGGCACTGCCCCCAGGGACCAGGCCTAGAGACTCCGCTTGTTGCAGACACCAGTGGAGCCTATTTTCGCCGGGAAGGATTAGGTAGCAACTACCTAGGTGGTCGTAGCCCCACTGAGGTAAGCTGAGTGGGGTGGGACATGCCGGCAAGGAGACATAGAATAATTGTCACAAAACAATCAGGCTTTAGGCCAGGCACAGTAGCTCATGCCTGCAGCATTTTGGGAGGCCAAGGCAGGTGGATCACCTGAGGTCAGGAGTTTGAGACCAGCCTGACCAACATGGCGAAACCCTGTCTCTACTAAAAATACAAAACTTAGCTGGGCATGGTGCTGAGCGCCTGTGTAATCCCAGCTACTTGGGAGGCTGAGGCAGGAGAATCACTTGAACCCAGGAGGCGGAGGTTGCAGTGAGCCAAGATCGCACCATTGCACTCCAGCCTGGGCAACAAGAGCAAAACTCCGTCTCAAAAAAAAAAAAAAAAGAAAAAGAATCAGGCTTTTTTGGGGGGCTGCGTGCTGTGTTAATTGATATTAGAGCCCCCTCCAGATTTGAACTGGGACCATTTCTCCCCATCCCCTACCTACACAGGGATTGTTAAACACGTCTGGGTCTGTCCTTGTGTCCCAGGCAATGTAAGCCTTGTCCTCACCTCTCACTCCAGCAGGAAGAACCGGACCCAGCGAACCTGGAAGTGGACCATGATTTCTTCCAGGACAAGGTGTGGCCCCATTTGGCCCTGAGGGTCCCAGCTTTTGAGACTCTGAAGGTAACTGGCAAGGGCTGATTTTCCTTTTTATTTTTGGACATTGGATGGGACAGATGACAGCGGAGCACGTTGGTCCCCTCGGACCTGTGACTGCCGTAGTCCCTCCGTGTCACAACTGCTAAGGAATTTCTTGGACACATCCCATCCCATAGACCCCTCAGCAGCAGGTAGAGGGTACTTTATGCTGACTCCTGACGAGGAGTGAGGATGGAGTGTGGCTACAGCCTTCCTGAGAACCCCGGTGTTTTGTGCACCCGCAGGTTCAGAGCGCCTGGGCCGGCTATTACGACTACAACACCTTTGACCAGAGTGGCGTGGTGGGCCCCCACCCGCTAGTTGTCAACATGTACTTTGCTACTGGCTTCAGTGGTCACGGGCTCCAGCAGGCCCCTGGCGTTGGGCGAGCTGTAGCAGAGATGATACTGAAGGGCAGGTTCCAGACCATTGACCTGAGCCCCTTCCTCTTTACCCGCTTTTACTTGGGAGAGAAGATCCAGGAGAACATCATCATCTGAGCATGTGTGCTCTGCACTGGCTCCACTGGCTTGCATCCTGGCTGTGTTCACAGCCTTCTTTGCTGCTTCCGTCTTCCCAGCACTGTGCCAGGCCTTCTCCCCCTCCCCAGTGTCCTCTCCTCTCAGGCAGGCCATTGCACCCACATGGCTGGGCAGGCACAGGCACTGAGGCCCAGGCCAATAGCGAGTGATGAGCGGGATCCTAGGACTGATCTGTAGCCCATGCTGATGTCACCCACCAGGGCAATCCATCTGGAGGCCTGAGCACCCTGGCCTAGGACTGGCTCCATCCTGGCACTGACCAGGAAAGACTGCCTCTGACCCTCTTAGCAGACAGAGCCCAGGCATGGGAGCACTCTGGGGCAGCCTGGCTCAGGTTTATTGATTTTCGTCTGTTTACCCTACCCATTAATCAATACATGTAATAACTCCTTCCCTCTAGTCTTCTGTCTCTTCTTTTCATTGTACAGCAGGAGCTTTTGAAGCACCCCATTAGCTTTATACCAGGACAGGGAGTTTTTTTTAAAAAACAAAACAAAACACGAGCACAAACCCACCTTTCATTAGTTAAATCCTTGAGTGGTGCAGTATCACACAGATTCTGTGTCCGTAGTCTTAGCAGGAAGATTGGGAATTTGGCATAAACCATGCCACTGTTTCCATGAACCCAAGTTACTTTTTCCCAGATTACTCTGGTTTTGTTTGGTGTGCCACCAGGAGTCGCTGTGTGGTTCTTTGCTTTGTATACATGAGCACATCTCTTGCCCAAATAGAATTCAGTTTCATCCCAGGCATAAATGCTCAAATTTTAAGAAGAGCTGTGTGCCCCCTTTGGTTCTGGAAACCCCACTTACAGCCAGCAAAAAATGGCCTTGGACCACAGCCTTCCTGTTCCCAGCAAGCCCCCACAGGCTCCAAGGTGGCGGACAGAGTCCTTAGATCCTAGGTGGTAGGCATCTTGCTTGTAAGCAAGTGCCTCCCATTCCTGAGTTCCTGCAGGGAGTTTGGTTGTAAAGAAGAGGGATGGGTTTGTCCATCTGTTCTACCAACATTTATTCAGCCCAGCTGTTGGCCAGGGTCAGGGTCACATGTTGAGATACACCAGCAAGCAAAACATAGTCATGTCTTTGCTGGAACTTTCATAGCCCTGCCCCTCCTAGCCCCTCACCCCTAGATCAGATACAGTGTGACCCCCACAGTGCTGGCATAAGCACACAACACAGACACCTCACCCAGGGTGGGAGTAGGAGGGTGGCAGAGGGGTTTCTCCATGAAGCTCCTCGAGGGAAGTTGACCTCTGAGCTGAACCTAAAGGATGGGCATTTAGTGAAGTGAATGCAAGGTGGCCAAGGAAGGATCCAGGCTGAGGGCAAACCATATGTAAAGGCCCAGAGACAAGAATTAATACAATTCAGGGATTTGTCCTAGTCTACTTGGGCAGTTATCACAACATATCCTAGACTGGGTAATTTATAAATAATAGAAATGTATTGCTTACAGTTCTAGACGCTGGGAAGTCCAAGATCAAGGCACCAGCAGATTCAATGTCTAGTAAAGGCCTGCTTTCTACTTCAAAGATGTTGCTTTCTCACTGCATCCTCACGTGGCAGAAGGGGTAAGGCAACTTCTTTCAACCTCTTCCAAGAGTACTTGTCCCTTTCATGAGGGTAGAGTCCACATGACTTAATCACGTCCCCAAAGCCCCACCTCTTAACACTATCACAATGGGTATCAGGTTCCAACATAGGACTTTAGGGCGGACACCAACATTCAGACCATAGCAGGATTCAGTGTGACTGTTTCTGCCTGGGTCGTGGAGTGCAAGAAGAGGAACTAGAGCCACTGAGGGGTTTTAAACGGGAGCAACACGATCCGATTTTCCTTGTAGAATAATCACCCGGGTGACCTTGTGGAGAGCAGATGAGGATGTCAAGGCAGGCAGCAGCAAGGAGGCCAGATGGAGGCTGTGGTTGCAGTCTGTGTGGCAGGGACAGGGAGTGCCTGAACCATCATGGCAAGAATCAGATGGATCCCAGGGTGATGCCAGCAACAAGAAGTGGGTTAAGTCGGATGGCCAGGTTTCTGGGTGGAGGTTCTACCCCTCCCAGAGATGAGGAGCACCAGGGAGAAGCGGAGTGAAGGACAGAGTGAGTGGTGCAGTCTGGGATGTGAACGAGGGTACCTGTAGGGCATCCCTCAAATAGGGGGTTGGGCTGATTGGCATGGTCCTTGGGGGACGATCTGGGCTATAGATAGTGATGTGGACATCATGGAACAGGATGGCATCACCCCAGAGGGTAGAGTAGGGGGCCAAGGAGGGAAGCTGGAGGGACCCCACCATTTAAGGGACAAACCAGAGAAGGGGACACTGAAGAGGTGCCCACAGAGACAGGAGAAAAGCCAGGAGAATGTGGTGTCGTGAAGCTAAGGATGAAGTGATCATGGTGCCTGCTGGATTCAGTCCCAAGTAGGTCAGTGGTGGCCTCACGAAGAGCAGTTTCAGTGGAATCTAAGGTGTGGACACTTGCAGAGAAGGAGAAGTGAATGGGAATAGAAACAGCTGGTAAACTGCCCACTCTGCCTTGAAAGTGGCCTTTGGGATCGGGCGCGGTGGCTCACAGTTGTAATCCCAGGACTTTGAGAGGCCGAGGTGGGAAGATCGCATGAGCCTACGAGTTCGAGACCAGCCTGGGCAACGTGGCAAAATCCTGTCTCTACAAAAAAAATACAAAAATTAGCTGAGCGTGGTGGCATGCACCTGTAGTCCCAGCTATTAATACGTGGGAGGCTGAGGCAGGAGGATCACTTGAGCCTTGGAGGTTGAGGCTGCAGTGAGCTGTGAGGCACCACTGCACCCAGCCTGGGTAACAGAGTAAGACCCTGTCTCAAAAACAAAAACAACAGGCCGGGCGCGGTGGCTCACGCCTATAATCCCAGCACTTTGGGAGGCCGAGGCGGGTGGATCACGAGGTCAGGAGATCGAGACCATCCTGGCTAACATGGTGAAACCCCGTCTCTACTAAAAATACAAAAAAATTAGCCGGGCGTGGTGGCGGGCGCCTTTAGTCCCAGCTACTCGGGAGGCTGAGGCAGGAGAATGATGTGAACATTCTCCGGGAGGCGGAGGTTGCAGTGAGCTGAGATTGCGCCACTGCACTCCAGCCTGGGCAACAGAGCGAGACTCCGTCTCAAAAAAAAAAAAAAAAAAAAAAAAACAACAACAACAGAAAAAGTGGCCTTTGTGGAGAAGGATGAAAGGGAGGGAAGAAATGATGGAGGTGGGCCTTACTAATGGCAGGGGAGGAGATGTGCTTCCAGTAAGGTAACAGCAGAAGCCCCTGGGGTTGGGGTAAGGGGGCCAGGCCTAAGGCGGAAGCCAGAAGAGGAAGAAGGCGGTGCTGAAAGACAGGAAGGAACTTGCCAGGGATATGCAGGAGGGACAAGCCAACATCCGGGTTGACCCTGTGAGGTTTCCCTAGGTGCCAGCCAGTTGCTCCCCCTCCCTTCAGCACGGACATTCCAATCTCAGGGCAAAAGGGAAAAGGCCTTCAAGTGTTTCTCACCCAGAAGCTGCTCCCTTCCACACAGTGAGCACTATGTTTATTAAGAAGCACTGAGGCCTGTAATCCCAGCACTTTGGGAGGCGGAGGTGGGCAGATCACCTCAGGTGGGGAGTTCAAGACCAGCTTGACCAACACAGAGAACTCCCGTCTCTAGTAAAAATACAAAATTAGCCGGCCATGGTGGCGTGTGCCTGTAATTCCAGCTACTCAGGAGGCAGAGGCAGGAGAATTGCTTGAACCCTGGAGGCAGAGGTTGCGGTGAGCTGAGATTGTGCCATTGCACTCCAGCCTGGTCTACAAGAGTGAAACTCCGTCTAAAAAAAAAAAAAAAAAAAAGCACTGAGCAACTCTCCTGTCCTCCCACCGGGCTGTACTTCAAGCTGTGGGCAAGCCCTTACCATTGTCTCCGTGCATCTGTCTTCCCCACTGAGCTGTGCAGAGCTGGGACCAAGCCTTCTTCATCCTTGCCCGACACTCAGCTGTCCCAACACTTGGCCCATACTTGGCGCAGTCAAGGCCTGTTTATCTGAGTGTTCCTCGAGTGTCCTTCTGCTCTGGCTGGAGCCTGAAGAACCATCCCTGGCCTCGGGGAATGTTTACTCTAAAGTGGGAGCTAAGCAGCCAGAGCACAGGCTCTTTACAATGAAAAGCACTGTGGCCTTTGAGGGATGGAGGTGGGAAGGGCTGGGTTAAGCAAAGCTTTCCTGAATAAGCTGCAAACGTGGGCCTTGATCCCTTTGTAGCTCATAAGCATGACGATTGGGTGTTCACGCACATGTGTGAGATGTGCCTCCCTCAAACCTTGTTAAGGGTTATTACCCGTGTGTTGTGAAAAAAAAGAAAAAGGAAAACAAAGAAACCCAAAAAATAGGCCTTGCTAGAAGAAGGGCGTTTTGCAGAGCGGAGTCGGGGAAAAGGAGAGCCCTGGGTGGAGGTGTGCTTGGCAGAGTCAAAGCAAACTGGGCATTTGGGTGCAGGGCCAAGTGCCTGATCTACTTTATGTAGACTCATCTCATCCTTGCGAGAACACCAGCAACCAGATATCATAATTTGATGACGGAAGCAAGCCTAGAAAAGTTGCGTGACTTCACCAAGGCCACACAACTAGTAAGTGATGAGCGCTGGTTGTGAACCCAGGCAGTTGACTCCAGAGCCTTCCCACGATGGGCAGCTCATCCGCTTTGGCGGGCTGGTGAGAAAAGGAGGAAATCAGATTGGAGGGGGAGATCATGAATCTTACATGGCCTAATTAAACCACCTCCACCCTCCAGCATTTCGTGCACATAGTTTTAGGATAGTGTTTCCCAAACTGGCATGCCCTGGAGCGAGACGCTCAGGAAGACATGCACATTTCTTAGAGTGAAACAAGTGTGGGGAATGCTCCGTTCCCTTCTCCCCAAGGTGCTTCACAGCGCTCACCAACATCTGAAGAGCTCTAAGAAGTGGGAGGCAAAGGCATCTCTTCACCCAGGACTTCCCAGCATCTTGCCTACATCACGCCATTTGCAGCGGCTCTGCAGCATACTGCAGGGCTGTTCATCACGCCCATGTGGGATCACCGCTTAGAGGAGCAAAGAAAGCACTTTGGCGTAAGACGGGGTTTCCATCCTCATTGGCATCAACCAGTGTCTGGGACAGGAACTGGCGGCCGCTGCGGCCTGGCTTCCCAGCTGCCGCCCGAGTCTGCCCCTCCTACACTGCAGCCCCGTACACCCCTCGCTGTGTGTGACCTTTGGAAAAGTCGTTCTATCTCTCCAAGCTTCATGTTTCTCATTTGTATAAAAGGAAAAAGGTATGAACACCCCCCCCTTGCAGGGTGTTAGGAGGATTAAATGGGTAGAATAGGGTGTTTTTTTCCCCTTCTCCCCCGCCTAGAACAAAACCCAGGTTTCAGGTTGTCACGGTGGGCGCCGGGGGACCCTGGTCACAGGCTCGTCTCCGAGTTGCTGCGGACCGCCCTGACGCAGCTAGCGGAGAGGACGGGCGCCCGGAGTCATGCAGAAGCCAGGCTGGCCGGGGCTCGGGCTGCTGCGTCTCCCGCAGCCGGATCGTGCCCGAGAGTCTCCCGGGTCTGGACTGGGCCGGGCGGCGTGGGAGGGGCGGTGCGGCGGGAGGCGCTTCCGGAGAGCGGGGCCTGCGCGCTGCTCTTCCCCGCGGAGCCCGCGCAGTCCGCGCAGCCCGCATTGCGACTGGGCCCGCGCGCAGGTGAGCCCGGGGCGGGGTCGCGGGGGACCGGGAGGCGCGGCGGGGCTCCGTGGGGTGGGCGGGGCGGAGCGCGGCCGGCCTGGGCCCCGGAGTCCCGGCCCCACCGAGAGCCGCAGAGGTCCGCGCCGCCTCCAGTCCGGCCTTGCCCCGCTGGCGGCACATCCGCTTCCCTTCTTCACCTTTCTGGCACCCGCAACACGCAAGCGGCATGAAAGGGCCCTCCGAGGAGGCTGTCACCTTTTCTGTCGCAAAGACGCTCGCGCGGGGCGGCTCCCCTTTCGCTTGCCTCGCTGGAAGAGCCTGGCGGTCAGTGCGTTGTGGATATCGTTTCTCCTCACATTCTTCTCTGCTCCGGTCACAGCCTCTTCCTCTGCTCTTCGGGTTGTCATTGTGGCAGTGATTCAGCAACTGCATAATATTAGGGTTAGGGACCTATCGAGGCATTACACCACAGTCATGTGCAGCTACACACGGGCTGGGCAGCCACTGTGCCGCCACTGTGCCAACGACTAGGGTGACCGCGGTGGACCAGACAGATCCAGTCCTCTGGTCCCCAGGGGACAGACAGGTACGTTAGAATCACAGCACACCCTAGAAGTGCAACAGAGGGGGAAGTGTGGAGAACTCCCGTTGAAACACCAAACCTAGGGGACACCAGGGTCAGGAATGACTCAGAGGGAACCACATCTAGTTATATTTTAGATTTAAAAGAGTTGCTGTGTAGGCACACAAATAGTAAGTGTACAGCTCAACCATTTTCCATAACATGCACATTTCCTGATTCAGAGCGATAAATAAAACATGACTACATCCCTGGCTTCTAACGCCATCAAATAGGTTTGCCTGTTTTGGATTTTCCATCCATGGAGTCATACATCATGTACTTCTTTTTTTTTTTTTTTTTTTTAGATGGAGTTTCGCTTTTGTCCTCCAGGCTGGAGTGCAGTGGCGCAGTCTCGGTTCACTGCAACCTCCGCCTCGTGGGTTCAAGCGATGCCCCTGCCTCAGCCTCCCGAGTAGCTGGGATTACAGGCGCCTGCCACCACGCCTGGCTAATTGTTGCATTTTCAGTAGCGACGGGGTTTCACCATATTGGCCAGGGTGGTCTCGAACTCCTGAACTCAGGAGATCCGCCTGCCTTAGCCTTCCAGAGTGCTGGGATTACAGGTGTGAACCACCGCGCCCAGCCCTTCATGTACTCTTATGTGTGTGACATCTGACATTCAGTATGTTTTGTGATACCCATGTTTCGTTAGCAGTTTGTTCTTGTTGGTGTATAATATTCCATTGTATGGCTAGACAATTTATTTATCCATTCTACTGGACACAGGTTGATGGACAGTCATTTCCACTGTGGGGTTATTTTGTATCTTGCTGCTACAGACATTCTTGTGAATGTCTTTTGGTAAACATCTGTAAGCAGGCGGGGAACAATGGCTCACACCTGTAATCCCAGCACTTTGGGAGGCCGAGGCAGGCGGATTATGAGGTCAGGAGTTCGAGACCAGCCTGGCCAATATGGTGAAACCCCGTCTCTACTAAAAATGCAAAAATTAGCCAGGCGTGATGGCGGGTGCCGGTAATCCCAGCTATTTGGGAGGCTGAGGCAGTATAATCGCTTGAACCCAGGAGGCAGAGGTTGCAGTGGGCTGAGATTATGCCACTGCACTCCAGCCTGGGCGACAGAGGGAGACTCCGTCTCAAAAAAAAAAAAAAAAAAAAAAATCTGTAAGCACCGCTGTTTGAGTATATTCCTAGGACTGAAACTGCTGATGTGTGTATGCTCATCTTAGTCTATGGCCAAACACTTCTCCAAAGTAGCTGTACAGTTTACATGCCCACTGGCAGTGTTCCAGTTCCCATTCCTGCACACTCTTACCACTACTTGTAGTCTTTTTCTCTGTAGCCATTTGGCTGAGTGCCCAGCAGTGATGCATTGAGGTTTTAGTTTGCATTTCTCTGATGACTAATGAACTGTTTTTATGTCTATTGCTCATTTGAATATTCTTTTTGTGAAGTGCCTGCTCAATTCTTCTGCTCATTTTTCTGTCGTCTTACTAGTTCCATTGAGTCCTTGAAATATTTGTGATATAAGACATTCATTGGATGTATGTATGTGTGTGTGTGTGTATATATATATATAATTTTATTTTTGAGACGGAGTCTCTGTCACCCAGGCTGCAGTGCAATGGCGCAGTCTCAGCTCACTGCAACCTCCGTCTCCCGGGTTCAAGCGATTCTCCTGCTTTAGCCTCCTGAGTAGCTGGGATTACAGGCACCCGCCACCATACCCAGCTAATCTTTGTATTTTTAGTAGAGATGGGGTTTCACCATGTTGTCCAGGCTGGTCTCGAACTCCTGACCTAGTAATCCGCCTGCCTCGGCCTCCCAAAGTGCCGGGATTACAGGTGTGAGCCACTGTGCCCAGCCCTGGATATATATTTTTAAACATTTTATCCCTTGGGAGATTGCCTTTTTATTCTCCTATTTATGTCTTTTGATGAACAGAAGTTCTTCATTCTAATGTTTTTTTATCATTTTTCCCCTTATAGTTGTATTATTTGAGTTTGGTTTTTTAAAAATCTTCCCTAGCAAGAAGACTCAGATAAAAGTAAAATTAAAGCTGGGCATGGTGGCTCACGCCTGTAATCCCAGCACTTTGGGAGGCTGAGGTGGGCGGATCACTTGAGGCCAGGAGTTAGAGACCAGCTTGGCCAACAAAGCAAGATCCTGTCTGTACCAAGAAAAATTAAAAAATGAAAAAAATAAATTAGGTAGGTGTGGTGGCTCACGTCTGTAATTCCAGCTACTCTAGCTAGAGGTTGAGGCTGCAGTGAGCTGTAATCACAACACTGCACTCCAGCCTGGGTGACAGAGCAAGACCCTCTCTGGAAAAAAAAAAAAAAAGGGTCGGGCGTGGTGGCTTATGCCTGTATGTAATCCCAGCACTTTGGGAGGTTGAGGCGGGCCAATCACTTGAGGTCATGAGTTCCAGACCAGCCTGGCCAACATGGTAAAACCCTGTGTCTACTAAAAATACAAAAATTAGCTGGACGTGGTGGCGAGCACCTGTAGTCCCAGCTACTCAGGAGGCTGAGGCACAAGAATCACTTGAACCCAGGAGGCAGAGGTTGCAGTGAGCTGAGATTGTGCCACCGCACTCCAGCCTGGGCAATGGAGTAAGTCTGTCTGAAAAAAAAAGTCATGGGTCCTTCCCACAGTCCCAGGTCTGCACCATAGTCTCCCTAGGTCTGCACCATAGTCTACAAACCTCTTTGAGAACACTGTATTGTGTCTATTGTAGGGGAGGCCTGCCCCTCCACTCCTGTGGGTGCTTCTCGTTAGGTGGGACGAAAGACTTGAGAAAAGGAATAAGACACAGAGACAAAGTGTAGAGAAGGAAAAGCGGGGCCCAGGGGACCAGTGCTGTGCTTACAGAGGACCCACACCGGCACCGGCCTCTGAGTTCCCTTAGTATTTATTCATGATTATCTTTACCATCACCGGTGCTGTGCTTTGAAATGTATATGCGAACATCTCCATAAACCTTTTAGCAGTATTGCTTCAGCAAGCCCCACCTTATTCCTAAAGGCGGTTTTCTCCTTTATCTTTAAACAAAGCACATTCTGCACCGCCCAAAATCCTTTTAACCTTAAGTCACCACAGCACATGTCTCTTGCAAGGACAAGGTTGGGGGTAGGGTCACAGATTAACAGCATCTCAAATACAGAACTAAATGGAGTCTCTTATGTCTACTTCCTTCTATATAGACACAGTAACAGGCTGATCTCTCTTTCTTTTCCCCACAGTCTATCAAGCTATAAATGAATTATATTCAGGACTTTAAGTGACATTGTCCTGCAAACCATAATTAATCCTACCTAAATGTTTTAGCAAGTGTTTGAGAACAAAACAGCCTTTGAAACCAAAATTATTTTAAATGTAAAGTCAAAGTCAGGTGAAGTGTAGATGGTAATTTATTTATTTAAAGATGTAAAAACTGTTTCAAACAATTTGAACCTTTAAACAGACCAGTTTTTAGCACTCAACTGAAATCCCATACTTTCTCCATTCATTGGCCTATCTAATCAGACATAGTGTAGTAGTTTCCTATTGCTGCTGTAACAAATTGCCACAAACTTAGTGGCCCCAAACAACACACATTGATTATCCTGCCGTTCTAAGATGGATCAGCAAGGCTGTGCTCCTTCTGAAGGCTCCAGGAAAGAACCCATGGACTTGCCTTTTCCAGCTTCTAGAGGCCACCTGCATCCCACTGGCACCTGCTTCCCTTGGCACAGCTCTTTCGTCTGCCTCAGACCTTCCTGCCTCCCTCTTGAAAGGAGCTTTGTGGTTATATTCGGCTCACCTGGGCAATCCAGGAATCCCTCCCCATCACAAGGTTCTTAATCACAGCTGCCAAATCCCCTTTTGCCATGGAAGGTGACGTATTCTCAGTTCTGGGAATTAGGATGTGGGCCTCTTTGTGGGCCACTATTCTGTCTACCCCAGATAGTGATTCCTGCTTAACAGAAATCGAATATGAACTCTAAGAGATACATATTCTAATTACATGCCTTCACAGGCTCCAGTACATTCCCTATATAATAGAAATTGGAGACCAATTTGATATTGGATACTAAATACACTTTGGATTTTTTTTTTTTTTTTTAATTTTTGAGACTTGAGTCTTGCTCTGTTGCCCAGGCTGGAGTGCAGTGGCACGATCTCGGCTCACTGCAACCTCCACCTCCCGGGTTCAAGCGATTCTCCTGCCTCAGCCTCCTGAGTAGCTGGGATTACAGGCACGTACCACCACGCTTAGCTGATTTTTGTATTTTTAGTAGAGACAGGGTTTCACCATGTTGGCCAGGCTGATCTCAAATTCCTGACCTCATGATCCGCCCACCTCGGCCTCCCAAAGTGCTGGGATTACAGGCATGAGCCACTGAGCCCATCCCCTTTACTAATTTTCTATCAAGTCTTCGTTCTTACAAAGTGGGTATTTTTGGTATGATTCTACTTTATGAATTTTTTCAAAGCACAAAGAAAGCGACTGTGTATTAGACCACACAGCAAATCAGAGAATAGGCAGAGCTAGTGAGTAGAGCTTCCAGTTGGAGATTTGGGTTCATTACCTTACCTACTTGTCAACCACATCTCAAGATATGATGACAGTTACCAGGTCTTGGAAAGATTAACACGTGTTTGAATGTGTGACAGTTCCACAGCTCCAGCTACAAAAGAACTGAAAAGGAACAAGGAAGGTGCATGGCATCTTGGATTCCAGAAGTAGGCAGTGTGTATGGTTACTGGAATTTACCTGCCATCTTGCTCAATTATCCTGTCAAAGGTGCTGTTATTTTTCTCTTTAAAACGTTTCCATGTTTCTCATGAGGGCTTATACCACCCCACTTCTAGTGGCATATACTGCTGGACAACTGGATTTCTTCTTAACCAAGCAATGGAAAAGCAATTTCCCCCAATTAGCATGCGTTGCCAAAAGGGCAAGTCATTTCATAAAATGAGAAACTGAAACTTTTAAATCTACATATATTAAGTAGATTAACATAATATGTTAATTTTTAACCTTTAGAATATTTAAAAATCAAATGATGCTCTAGTTTACAAGTGCACCAAGGCCAAATAATTGATATTAAAATTAAAACAGAATTGAAAAAATATTTAATGCAAAAACCAAGTGACATCATGTTTACTACTGGGGGCAAAAAGGCATCCTGAACGTCCCTAGCTGCAACCTACCACTTAGGCTGTCTGAAATCCCAAGCACATTAGGAAAGAAAAGAAACTCATATACATACTCATAGTCAACTTCCAGTGCCTTTTTGGTGGCTTCACATTTAGCTGTGTTGCTTTTTCAGATGTCTTCTCTGGTTCCTGTACCCATTCCAACTCTTTGCTCTGCCTCCTTTGCTGCTATGGTTTAAGTTCTACTTCTTTTTTGAACTTTGATATATGATCACAAATCCTCAGCATCCCTTGTCTTCTATGCATCAGTGAACAAAGCATTAATGTACAGCATAGAATGACATTCTTTAATTTTTTTTTTTTTTTTTGAGACGGAGTTTCGCTGTTGTTGCCCAGGCTGGAGTGCAATGGTATAATCTCAGCTCACTGCAACCACTGCCTCCAGGTTCAAGAGATTCTTCTGCCTCAGCCTCCCAAGTAGCTGGGATTATAGGCACCCTTCACCATGCCCAGCTAATTTTTGTATTTTCAGTAGAGACAGGGGTTTTACCATGTTGGCCAGGCTAGGCTTGAACTCCTGACCTCAGGTGATCCGCCGCCTTGGCCTCCCAAAGTGCTAGGATTACAGGCGTGAGCCATTGTGCCTGGCCACATTCTTTAAATTTTGAAACCTTTTATTTTAGTGTGTCTAATAATACTTGCTTCCATGAGTTCTCAGGTTTGTTTTGATCTCACAGATCCACCAAAGAGAAAGCAGCCCTGTGCCAGTTGCTCTGCCAGCCTTTCACAGGAGAAGTGTCACTAGAATACTATAGCCCCCACAGGCTCTGCTCCACAGAAACTTAAGGCTGAAAGAGTGTCCGCCATCAGGGACATCCTCTGTCACTATGGTGGGAAGGGAACATGGCAGGTTGCCTTTCTAAGGGATTCTTGGGCCTTTGTATTTCCATATACATTTAGAAGCAGTCTGACAACCTCCCCACCAAAAAACCTAAAAAACAAAAATCTTCTAGACTTTGGAACAGCACTGAATTAATGATCAGTTTGGGAAACATTAACATTACAAGTTTTATAAACCATGAACATAATATATCCCTCCAATATCTAGATTATTTTATATACATAGCAGCCCACATTTTCTAAGCATTTATTACATGCCAGGCACCATTAAGACTTTACATAAATTATTTCATTTAATCTTCACAATAATGCTGAGAAGGAGGCTCTAGTACTTCCATTTCACGGATGGAGAAACTGGAGTTTAGCAACATGGCCAAAGGCCACGTTAACCAGAGATGAGAATCAGGCACTCTGCCTGCAGTCTGCAGTCTTTACTACTTTTTGACACGACCTTCCTAAGCTGACGGCCGCAGGAGCGGTGGGTCTATGGATGGAGTTATTCGGGGGAGGCAGACTTGGAGGAAAAGTCTGCCAAGATTTCCTGCATGTGCTTCTCTCTCTACTGTTCAGCTTCTGTCTATCTGGACACATCATTATTTGTCCAAATAGCAACTGTCCTTCTTCTGCCATTTCAGGCCTTACATAGGAAGTCCTTCTAAAGAGCTGCCTGCCAGCTACCCTTCCCCAGATCCCGAATATCCTCCTGGCCAGGTGGAGCAGAGAACAGTCCCTCAGCTGGTCATGCTGAGCTCAAACCCTGTAAGTCTGCCCACACTACACAGCTCTGGCTTTATCTAGAATCCAGCTCCAGTCACAGTCGTGTCTGGCCCTAATCTCATGAGGAATGAAGGACCCATTCAGAGAGGAAGCCTCTGTCAGGCAGTAGGAGAGAAACAGAACTTCCCAGAGCTCATCCACGGGGAATGAGAGCAGGGTAAGTGCAGCCTTTGTGATTCTCTCTCTCTGCCCTCTGTAGGATGGCTGCTCCATGAGGTCAAGACTGGGTCTCCTCCCTCCTCCCCCTTCACCAATGCCTGGTCTCACGGGGCTAGTTTTGACCCCCACGCTATGGCATCATCGACCTCCCTCCCAGCTCCTGGCTCTCGGCCTAAGAAGCCTCTAGGCAAGATGGCTGGTGAGTGGAACCGGACTCGCGACTCTGCTGTGTTCCTGAGTGTAGTGCTCAGCCTCCATAGGGCGCGGTGGGAGGCCTGCCTGGTCCAAACTCAGAGAGATGCAGGAAGGCTGACGTGGGGAACTCCTGACCTGACTTCAGGGCCTGGATGCTTTGTGGAGAGTGAGGAGGGGAGGCCTGTGTCAGCTCAGCCAGATCTTTATCCTTTTGGCTCAAAGGTTTTCCAGGCCTGCTCAGCTAGCTTTCCTAGCCTGGAAACCACTGTGCTGAGTGCTTAACACCGTCTCTCGTCGTCCAAATCTTTGTTCCAGAACCATTTAGAGGAGAAGCCAAGCAGAGAGAGAAAATGAATCAATCCTCACCACAACTATCTGTCCTTATCAAAGGCTGGGGAAGCTGTTTTCATCTCCTTATGGAGTCCCATACTCCAAACACAGGCCTGAGCAGTGTTTCTCCCCCACAGACTGGTTCAGGCAGACCCTGCTGAAGAAGCCCAAGAAGAGGCCCGGCTCCCTGACCTACCTGACACTGCATTATCTCAGTTAACTTTCAGCAACTAAGACAGGTCCACAGGTCCACAGTCAAAGCTGTGTCCCTGACTCCAGAGTGTGGGTTCTGAATCACGAAGCTCTCCGCTCCTCAGCAGCTCTGAGCAGTAGACTCTTCCCCTTTTAGCGACAATCTAGGATTTCTTGGGGCCAAACAGATGCCAGTCCTCCGTACCCCTTCCTTCCTGTATAGGTAGCCCTTCCTAATCTAAGGCCACCTCCCCTCAGTGCTGGAAGTGGGCTTCGGGACTGATGGCTCCTTGTTAGCATAACGTAGCTCTGCCTGCAGACTCCCAGGTGGTTGACTAGTCAGCTCTAGTGGGAAGTTCTGCTTAAGGTGGGCTGGGGGTACCAGATAGCAAAGGCCTGGGAGTAGTGCAAGGCCATTTCTCTTAACCAGGCTGGTGGAACACTCTCACATAAGGATTCCAGAGTTCTGACACATGTCCAAAACCTTTACCTTCAGAGGGCCCTTTTAGGCAAGTCCCAAAAGATATACAAAAATAGCAGAGTGCTGGGCGCATTGGCTCACGCCTGTAATCCCAGCACTTTGGGAGGCTGAGGCAGGCAGATCACAAGGTCAGAAGTGCAAGACCAGCCTGACCAACATGGTGAAACCCTGTCTCTACTAAAAATACAAAAATTAGCCGGGCGTGGTGGTGCGTGCCTGTAATCCCAGCTACTCAGGAGGCTGAGGCAGGAGAATCGCTTGAACCTGGGAGGCAGAGGTTGCAGTGAGCCAAGATTGCGCCACTATACGCCAGCCTGGGGTGAGAGTGAGACTCCGTCTCGAAAAAAAAAAAAAGAAAAAAAAATAGTGGAGCAACAGGTGTCTGAGAATAAGATGTTTCCCAGTGCAGGGAGGTGGGCTGCAGTCTGTCCTCCCTGCGAGGTGGGGCTCCTCCCTGTGTGGGCAGTGAGAGGGCACCTGGTAAGACACAGGCCTGAGCAGTGTTTCTCCCCCACAGACTGGTTCAGGCAGACCCTGCTGAAGAAGCCCAAGAAGAGGCCCGACTCCCCAGAAAGCGCCTCCAGCGATGCTTCACAGCCTACCTCACAGGACAGCCCGCTACCCCCAAGCCTCAGCTCAGTCACATCTCCCAGCCTGCCACCCACACACGCGAGTGACAGCGGCAGTAGTCGCTGGAGCAAAGACTATGATGTCTGCGTATGCCACAGTGAGGAGGACCTGGTGGCCGCCCAGGACCTGGTCTCCTACTTGGAAGGCAGCACTGCCAGCCTGCGCTGCTTCCTGCAACTCCGGGATGCAACCCCAGGCGGCGCTATCGTGTCCGAGCTGTGCCAGGCACTGAGCAGTAGTCACTGCCGGGTGCTGCTCATCACGCCGGGCTTCCTTCAGGACCCCTGGTGCAAGTACCAGATGCTGCAGGCCCTGACCGAGGCCCCAGGGGCCGAGGGCCGCACCATCCCCCTGCTGTCGGGCCTCAGCAGAGCTGCCTACCCACCTGAGCTCCGATTCATGTACTACGTCGATGGCAGGGGCCCTGATGGTGGCTTTCGTCAAGTCAAAGAAGCTGTCATGCGTTGTAAGCTACTACAGGAGGGAGAAGGGGAACGGGATTCAGCTATAGCATCTGATCTACTTTGACTTTTAGGAGACAGCCCTGTAGCCTAGTAGTTCAAAGTGCAGCCTTCGGAAAAGGCTGTTGGGGTTTGCATCCTGGCTCCTGTACTTATTATCAACCCATAAAAAGTAACGTGGTCAAGTTACTCACCCCCTCTGTGCCTTGGTTTCCTCACTGACCACCAGGTTTCCATTGCTA
Source organism: Nomascus leucogenys (assembly GCF_006542625.1). Taxonomy (NCBI): domain Eukaryota; kingdom Metazoa; phylum Chordata; class Mammalia; order Primates; family Hylobatidae; genus Nomascus; species Nomascus leucogenys. Next base: position 8,719,107 of record NC_044395.1, on the reverse strand, counting down.
TGAAATGAGAACAGTATATACACTAAGGGCTCAGAACATGGCCTAGCACATGTATTCATAACAGGCAGAGCCTAGCACAAATCAGGTCCTCAATAAGTTAGTAGCTAGTAGTAGTAACAGTAACAGCATTAGGTTTCTCTGAGATTAGGCTGGAGATGTCCATCAGGAGCTGGGAAGGTGCCGGGAGGGACATTGATTTAGTAAGGCAAAATGATGCAAAATAATAGGAAAGAAGTGCATGTAAGTGTATCTGGGGAGGGCCATGCTATTGCAGTAGTTTTGGAAGTGTGGTAATAGATAAAAAGGTAGAAGAGGCAGGACCTGTTGGGGAAAACAGAGATGCTGGGTTTGGAAGGGGTGACAACGCTGTGATTGGTCTCTTTCAGATCTGCAGACACTCAGTTGACACTTGTTATATCACGGGACCCCGGAAGTTGGAGTAAAGCTGGAAACAGAAAACCCATGCAGGGCCTCGGATTCCCACAGATGTGACAAGAGGTATAGGGAGCGAGTCTGCAGCACTTTGCTCATGACCCTGGGATCAGAGCACCCATCAGGCTTCCATTACTGTGGGCTCCCTAAGAAGACCATGGAGAGGTTGGGGACTCCCCTATGAAGGCCGTGAAGCTGGGGATTCCCCCTAAGAAAGCCATGAGGAAGCTGGGGACTCCCCAAGAAGGCCATAAGGAAGCCAGAAATTGGAGGTGGTAGGAGGTGGTACTGATCAATGATGGCCAGCAGGGCTCATCTCCTGCCTAACTGGACAGGAAGCCTGGTACCCACTTCTGTCTTCCCCTGCAACTGGGCACTGGCATACACTGGTATCACTCCTAAAGAGGTGACTCACCTGACTAATCAGCAAGAAGCCTAGATTGCAGGCCTCACCATGGATGGTCTTCCCAGTTGCCTGGGGAAACCCTGGAATGGGCGTCAGGAGAAAGCAAGAATCCAGTCCTTCACACTCACACTACTCTGTTCTTCTTCCCAGAGACATCGATTCACTTCAGAAAGCTGTAGGGAAGATGCAGTCAGCACTGCACTGTATTTCTTATTTATTGCCTAAGTGCCATTAAAGACACAAACCTAGAAGCCTAGAAGCCATTCTGAATATGGGGGTGGGGTGGTGGAGGGAGCAAGTGAAGAGATGGGAAGCCAGGGCTCAGGGTTCAACGCCTTCACCTGAGATCACAAGCCCATGGATGCTGTGACATCTGGGAGCTTCATCAGTGGTCTGGCTAAAGCTGATACTTTCACAGTCACCATCTTTACCTTTGGACTGAGAAGAATCAGCATTTTTCTTCTGGCAGATGACTGCATTCCTTATAGGACAGGCAAGGTTTCATTCATCTGTTCTCAGTAAGTTTGTTGTTGAACTGAAATGAATTTCATTATTTCCTCCAACGTGTACTTTTGTGCCCTCCTCTCACTTCTCCCTATCATGACCCCTCTTTTGCTGAAAAAAAGTTTTATTATTTTTTCTATATCTAGTTCTAGAAAGAGAAAATTTATTTTTTAAATTATAAATTATTTTGCCGGGCACCATGGCTCACACCTGTAATCTCAGCACTTTGGGAGGCCGAGGCGGGTGGATCACCTGAGGTCAGGAGTTCAAGACCAGCCTGGCCAATATGGTGAAACCCCGTCTCTACTAAAAAAAAAAAATATCAGCTGGGTATGGTGGTGGGCAACTGTAATCTCAACTACTCGGGAGGTTGAGGCAGGATAATTGCTTGAACCTGGGAGGTGGAGATTGCAGTGAGCCGAAATCACGCCACTGCACTCCAGCCTGGGCAACTGAGCGAGACTCTGTCTCAAAAAAATAAAGGCCTGGCGTAGTGGCTCATGCCTGTAATCCCAGTACTTTGGGAGGCTGAGGTGGGCAGAACACAAGGTCAAGAGATGGAGACCATCCTGGCCAACATGGTGAAACCCCGTCTCTACTAAAAATACAAAAATTAGCTGGGCGTGGTGGCGTGGGCCTGTAGTCCCAGCTACTCGGGAGGCTGAGGCAGTAGAATTGCTTGAACCTGGGAGGTGGAGCTTGCAGTGAGCCGATATCGCACCACTGCACTCCAGCCTGGGCGACAGAGTGAGACTCCATCTCAAAAAAAAGAAAAAAAAATATTTTATTATGCACAAAAGGATTAACAAATAATATGTCCACTCATGTGCCTACCACCCAGTTTAAGAAGCAAAACCTTTTCATCCCTTATAGTGGTCCCTTTGTGCCCTGAATTGCAGTCTCCCCTTCCCCCACCAGAAATAACCAGTATTTTGAATTTTGAACTTCTTGCTTTTAGCTTTTCTCTATACATTTACTACATATGTATGCACCTCCACCAGCATACTGTGTAGTTTTACATGGTTTTATATTTTATGTAAACAGCATTACAGTGTTTGTATTCTGCAGATTCCTTTCCTTGTTCACCAAATGTGAGATTTATCCATGCAGATGGATGACATTCTAGTTATTAATAATACACTTTCATCCCACGATGTAAATATGCCACCATTTAGTTACACATTCTTCTCCAAATGGATATTTGGTGTTCTTAGGTTTTTGCCATTAAAAACAATGAGCCTCTGAACTTTTTTGTACATTTTCACAAGCAAGATTTTCTAGGATTTAGCCTAGAAAATCCTGCTGGGGCTGGGCGTGGTGGCTCACGCCTGTAATCCTAGCACTTTGGGAGGCCGAGGCAGGCGCATCACTTGAGGTCAGGAGTTTGAGACCAGCCTGGCCAACATGGTGAAACCCTATCTTTACTAAAAATACAAAAATTAGCCAGGTGTGTGGTGGTGCATGCCTGTAATCCCAGCTACTCGGGAGGCCGAGGCAGGAGAATTGCTTGAGCCTGGGAGGTGGAGGTTGCAGTGAGCTGAGATACTGCACCACTGCACTCCAGCCTGGGTGACAGAGCGAGACTCCATCTCAAAAAAAAAAGAATATACATACTGTTGTTCTAGAAGATGCCACAGTTTCTTCCAAATTGGCTGTACCAATTTAAGTTCCTACAATTTGTGTTTAAGAGTTCCCACTTTTTCCGGCCGGGCGCGGTGGCTCACGCTTGTAATCCCAGCACTTTGGGAGGCTGAGGCGGGCGGACCATGAGGTCAGGAGATCGAGACCACGGTGAAACCCCGTCTCTACTAAAAATACAAAAAAAATTAGCCGGGCGTGGTGGCGGGCACCTGTAGTCCCAGCTACTCAGAGAGGCTGAGGCAGGAGAATGGCGTGAACCCGGGAGGCAGAGCTTGCAGTGAGCTGAGATTGCGCCACTGCACTCCAGCCTGGGCGACAGAGCGAGACTCTGTCTCAAAAAAAAAAAAAAAAAAAAAAAGTTCCCATTTTTTCATGTTCTTGCTAACACTTAGAGTTATCAGATTTTTAAATGTTTGCTAATCTGGTGGGTGAAAACTGGCAACCTATTATCATTTTTTTCCTTTTCATCATTTTTATGAAAAAAAAATCAAGCATATACTGAAAGGAAAAAGTTTGATGAATACCTATGTGCCCGTCAGCTAGCATGTACAATTACCAACTCTGAGCTACTCTTTTATCAATGATACCCTACTCATATCTCTCACTCCCCCCAAGATCATTTGAAGCAAATCTCAGAAATCACTTTATTCCTAAATATTTAAGTATGCATCTCTAAATTATTAAAATTTTTTTGGTTTTGTTTTTTGTTTTTCTGAGACGGAATTTCACTCTTGTTGCCCAGGCTGGAGTGCAATGGCTCAATCTCGGCTCACTGCAACCCCTGTCTCCCAGGTTCAAGTGATTCTCCTGTCTAAGCCTGGGATTACAGGCGCCCACCACCACACCCGGCTAATTTTTGTATTTTTAGTAGAGATGGGGTTTCACCATATTGGCCAGGCTGGTCTTGAACTTCTGACCTCAGGTGATCCACCCGCCTCGGCCTCCCAAAGTGCTGGGATTACAGGCGTGAACCACCACGCCCAGCCTAAATTAATATTTTACCTTTTACTTTGTGTTTTTTGTGTTTTACTCAGGAAGTCCTCCCCTACATCTGTATTTTCTTCCGTATTTCTTTTCATATTTAGGTCTTTAATCCACCTAGATTTTTTGTGTGGGTTTTTGTTGTTCTTTAGTCAAAGATCCAATTCTTTTTTCTATTTAAATAACCATCACTGACTGACTAGTCCATCCTTACCCCACCCCTACTGATTACGATGTCACTGCTGTCGCATATTGTCATATGTGGGGGCCTGTTACTAGGTTCTCCAGTCTCCTCCCTTTATCTGTTTGTGTATCCCTGTGCTGGTGCCACACTGGCTTGTTCACTGTTTTTAATAAGCCTGGACCATTTATAGGTCAATTCTTCCTGCTCTTCTTATCCATCAAAAATCACTTTAACTTTTCTTGTTCCTTTACTTTTCCATATAAATTGTTTATCCAACCATCAGGTTCCAGGAAAAAGCCTGTCAGTATTTTCACTGGACTTACATGGAATTTATAGATTTTGAAAAAACAGATATTTTCATCAGTCTTCCTATTCATAAAAATAGTATGTCTCCATTTACTTACATCTTTAAGTGTATTTCAATAAAGCTTTCTATCTTTTCCACATTGGTCAGCTCCTCTTTTTATTAGAATTATTCTCTAGCATTTCATATTTTCTGTTGCTGTTGTAAAGGGTAATTTTACATTTTTATCTATTACTGACATAAAGAATTGTAATTTATTTCACATATTGATCTAGTATTAAGCAGCATGCTGAATTACTTAATTCTATATGACTGTAAACTTTGCAGGGTCTTGCTGTTGCCCAGGCTGGAGTGCAGTGGTGTGATCATGGCTCACCACTGCCTCGACCTCCTGGGCCCAAGCAATGATTCTCCTATCTCAGCCCTCTGAGTAGCTGGGACCACAGGCCTGTGCCACCACTCCTGACTAATTTTTGTGTACTTTTTGTAGAGATGGGGTTTTGCCATGTTGCCCAGGCTGGTCTTGAACTCCTGGGTTCAAGCCATCTGCCTGCCTTGGCTTCCCAAAGTGCTGGGATGATAGGTGTAAGCCACCACACCTGTCCTGTTGGATTTTCTATAAACAGTCATACAATTTGCAACAGAAAACAAAAACTTTAGTTCCTTTTGTGGTTCCTAAGGCCTCCAATAAAACAGTGACAATAGCAGCCATCCTTGTCTCATTCCTTCCTTAAAAGGAATGCTTCACACATTTCTCCACTAAATGTGTACGTTGTAGGTTTTCTGATACATAATTTTTTCTTTCTTTCTTTTTTTTTTTTTTTGAGACAGAGTCTTGCTCTGTCGCCCAGGCTGGAGTGCAGTGGCGCAACCTTGGCTCACTGCAACCTCTGCCTCCCAGGTTCAAGCGATTCTCCTGCCTCAGCCTCCCAAGTAGCTGGGACTACAGGTGCGTGTCACCACACCCAGATAATTTTTTGTATTTTTAGTAGAGACAAGGTTTCACCATGTTAGCCAGGAGGGTCTCGATCTCCTGACCTCACGATCCACCCACCTCGGCCTCCCAAAATGCTGGAATTACAGGCATGAGCTACTGCGCCCAGGCTTTTTTTTTTTTTTTTTTTTTTTGAAGAATTTAAGATTGGAATTAATTGCTCCTCGAATGTTTGGTAGACTCATTTGTAATACCATTTGGGCCTAGAATATTCTCTGTTTTTTTTGAGACAGAGTCTTGCTCTATTGCCCAGGCTGGAGTGCAGTGGGATTACAGGCATGAGCCACCATGCCTGACCAGAATATTCTTTATTGTAAAATTTAAAGCTATAATTTCAACGTCTTGAAGTTATAGATCTATTTAGATTTTCCATTTCTCCTGGAGTCAATTTGGTATAAACAGTCAATAAAGACTACAAGACCAGTTTAAGTAGATTTTTCAGTTTGAGTGTCCTGGATCATGTACACAATCATGAATGTGAAGTCTGTCTGCATGAAGAATCATCTGTGGTTATAAATTCTTAGGAGGTTTTCTCCTTCCCTCTGGAACAACAGTTGAAGCAGGCAAGTTTCCTAATCACCTTCTCTCCTTTAGCAGGGCAGCATTTTTCTTTTTTAAAAATAGTTGGCCCGGCCAGGCATGGTGGCTCACGCCTACAATCCTAGCACTTTGGGAGGCCAAGGCGAGCAGATCACCCGAGGTCAGGAGTTCAAGACCAGCCTGACCAACATGGCGAAACTCCGTCTCTACTAAAAATACAAAAAAATTATCTACGTGTGGTGGTAGGTGCCTGTAATCCCAGCTACTCAGGAGGCTGATGCAGGAGAATTGCTTGAACCCGGGCGGCGGAGGTTGCAGTGAGCCGAGATCGCGCCATTGTACTCCAGCCTGGGCGACAGAGCAAGGCCTGTATCCAAAAAAAAAAAATAAAATAAAATAAAAAATGTTGTCCCCTTCATTGAGCTAGTGGACCTTCAGGGATCTTAGCTCTATGGAAATTTTTGTATCTTAATTCCTCTTTACATAAGCTCAAGTCTTGTCTCTTGTCCCTTGAATCGTGTCCTACACATCTAGAGATCAGCAATGGCCCTTAAAATAGCTTCCACCTTAAAAATCCCCTTACCACTCTATAGATTCAAACTCCCACATCATTTTTGGTTCTTGCAAATTTTACTTTTTTGAGAGCTCAGCAACGTAACTAAAAGAATGTTTTAAATTTTACATCCAGAATGTAGCTGACTTGTTTTCAGTTTAGTCTGTCATAATCCCTGAAATGGAAGTGGGAAGTATCCAGTCCTTCTTTAGACTAAAAAAGAAAAGATTTGGGAGGTTTTTTTTTTTTTTTTGAGACAGAGTCTCACTCTGTCACTCAGGCTGGAGTGCAGTGGCACAATCTTGGCTCATTACAACCTCCACCTCCGGGTTCAAGCCATTCTCCTGCCTCAGCCTCCCGAGTAGCTGGAATTATAGGCGCCTGCTGCCACACTCAGCTAATTTTTGTATTTTTAATAGAGATGGGGTTTCACCATGTTAGCCAGGCTAGTCTCAAACTCCTGACCTCAAGTGATCCACCCGCCTTGGCCTCCCAAAGTGTTGGGATTACAGGTGTGAGCCACCGCACCTTGCATGGGAGAAATTTTAAAATTTCTAGAAAACAATTGAATAGGGCTTTATAATAAATGAGTAAGCTAATATAGCATTGTCTAGTAGAACTTCCTTTGATAATGAAAATGTTCTCCATCTGTGCTCATACGATAACCACAAGTGGCTACCAAGCACTTGCAAAGTGGCTAGTGTAACTGAGGAAATGAATTTTAACTGTGCTACCATAAAGATTCCTTTCACTCTGAGGTCTGGTATTTAATAGAACCTCTGGTAGCTGAGGCTTCCTATGAGCTCATCCTTTCCTTGAAACAGGCATTCGTTTTTTTTTTAGAGACAAAGCCTCGCTCTCTTGCCCAGGCTGGAGTGTGGTGGTGTGATTATAGCTCACTGCAGCCTCAAACTCCTGGACTCAAGTGATCCTCCCACCTCAGCCTCCTGAGTAGCTGGGACTACAGGTGTGAGCCACCACATGGGGCATGAGCCAGGCTTTTTGAAGAGTAGAATTCTGGTTTTATATTTTAATCAAAATTATACTCATATTGATGGATTTTGCCGCTAATGAATACATTTCTCTATTTCATTTCAAATGTTTCTCTTTTGCTCATTATATTTTAGCTACACAGGTCATTCCTTTTTTTTGAGACAGTCTTGCTCTGTCACCCAGGTTGAAGTGCAGTGGCATGATCTTGGCTCACTGCAACCTGCAGTGAGTTCAAGTGATTCTCCTGCCTCAGCCTCCCAGGTAGCTGGGATTACAGGCACACACCACCACACCCGGCTAATTTTTGTATTTTTAGTACAGACTGTGTTTCACCATGTTGGCCAGGCTGGTCTCGAACTCCTGATCTGAAGTGATCTGCCCGCCTCGGCCTCCCAAAGTGCTGGGAAAGTGCTGGGATTACAGGTGCAAGCCACTGTGCCCGGCGGTCATTCCTATTTTTTAAAAATGTCAAGCACATTACTGCTCTAGGGTCTTTGACAGCTAATATTTACTCTGCCTGGGCTCTTCATATGGCTGGTATAGCTGGTTCCTTCTCATCTTTCAAGTCTCAGCTCAAATGTCACCTTTTGAGAGGCTGTCCATGATCATCTTATCTAAAGGGCTTGGCCAGGCATAGTGGCTCATGCCTGTAATCCCAGCACTTTGGGAGGTGGGCAGGTCACCTGAGGTCAGGAGTTTGAGACCAGCCTGGCCAACATGGCAAAACCCCATCTCTACTAAAAATACAAAAATTAGCCAGGTGTGCTAGTGTATGCCTGTAATCCCAGCTACTCAGGAGGCTGAGGCAGAAGAGTCACTTTAACCTGGGAGGTGAAGTTGCAGTGAGCCAAGATTGCGCCACTGTACTCCAGCCTGGGTGACAGAGTGAGACTGTCTCAAAGAAAAAAAAGGGTGGGGGGGCTCCTATCCCCAGGCTCTTTCACACTGTCCAGTTTTGTTCTATTAACAATACTTGGCCGGGCACGGTGGCTCACGCCTGTAATCCCAGCACTTTGGGAGGCTGAGGTGGGTGGATCACGAGGGCAGGAAATCGAGACCATCCTGGCAAACACGGTGAAACCCTGTCTCTACTAAAAATACAAAAAATTAGCCGGGCGTGGTGGCAGGCACCTGTAGTCCCAGCTACTTGAGAGGCTGAGGCAGGAGAATGGTGTGAACTCGGGAGGTGGAGCTTGCAGTGAGCTGAGATCGCACCACTGCACTCCAGCCTGGGCGACAGAGCCAGACTCCGTCTCAAAAAAAACAAAAAACAAAAAACAAGAAACAGTACTTAATCATTATTTTGTTTACCTCATGTACCCCATTTGAATATACATTTTATGGAAGAAGAGGCCTCGATGTCTTGCTTAGAACTAATAGCGGCTGGCACATGGAAAATGGAGACCTGGAAAGGTTAAGAGACTTTTCCGAAGTTGCACAGCTAGTCAGTGTTGAGGCCCGACTTCATGGCTCTCAATTCTGGGCTCTTTTTGTTAAAGCATAGCTACTTTGGCAGGGTGCGGTGGCTCACGCCTGTAATGCCAGCTTTTTGGGAGGCCCAGGCGGGCGGATCACGAGGTCAGGAGTTCGAGACCAGCCTGGCCAACATAGTGAAACCCCGACTCTACTAAAAATACAAAAAATTAGCCGGGAGTGGTGGCAGGCGCCTGTAATACCAGCTACTCAGGAAGCTGAGGGAGGAGAATCGCTTGAACCTGGGAGGCAGAGGTTGCAGTGAGCCGAGATCGCGCCATTGCACTCCAGCCTGGGTGACAGATCCTAAGTCTCTCCTAACTGCTTTCTGCATCACACACACACGTACACAAAATAGTCTTTTATCCAACTCCTAATCTGTATTTCTGGTAGAAGTAATCCAAAAATCAAACTAACACATGGTACACTTTGTTATTGACCAAAAACTGACTGTAAATTGCATCTTGTTGCTAATGTTGAAAATGGCAAAAACTGTCCCACACCCATGAGATCTGTCTGAAAACCTAAACTCAAATCACTGGCAAAATCAATGTGTGGCTGACTGAAGCGATGTAAGTGCCAACTCCTTTTTTTTTTTTTTGAGACGTATTCTCGCTCTGTCGCCAGGCTGGAGTGCAGTGGTGCGATCTCGGCTCACTACAATACTCCGCCTCCCGCGTTCAAGCGATTTTCCTGCCTCAGCCTCCCGAGTAGCTGGGACTACAGGCGCGGGCCCCCACGCCCGGGTAATTTTTGTATTTTTAGTAGAGACGGGGTTTCACCATGTTGGCAAGGATAGTCTCGGTATCTTAACCTCGTGATCCGCCCACCTCGACCTCTCAAAGTGCTGGGATTACAGGCGTGAGCCACCGCGCCCGTCCTTAAGTACCAACTCTTCACAAAATTTAGATCTGTTAAATAACACCAGCGAAAAACGGGCTAACCAGAAACAATGGTCACCAAAGAAACCCTCAACAGCAGAAGTTACAAGTAATAATTTTATATGGCAAAAAAAAAAAAAGAGAAACGAAACCCTGGGAGACGATTCATACTGCAAATCATATCCCCGGGTAGCAGGGCAGAAATACAGGCAAACCAGATAGAGAGGAGGGGGATGCCTCTAGCCCGGAAATAAGTGGGTGTTGGAAATGGTTCTTCTGGCCGTATTCGTTTACCTTTCTTGTCAGCAGAAAAGTACTGAGTCTACAAAGTAAAAAACTGACCATGATGAAAATTTCTGCAAAGTAATTAAAATGGGAGAAAAATGGAAATGGCTTAAATACTCGGTATAAAAAATCGACCAAGGAATCAAATGGGCTCACGGATTTGCGTCAGAAACGTTGCTTCCCCGATAACTGGTCAACGTCGGTGTAACTATGATTAAAATGTCAGTATTCAAACAAGGCCTCCAACACTCCCGTGGCCCAAGGGGGTCTTCGGCTCCCACCCCGGGGCGTGGGCCTGGGGGTCCCTCTTCACTGCGCAGCCACCTCTAGCCCGCCGCTTTCGGGACTCTCAGCCTTCTTTTCCCTTCCCTGAGGGCCGGCCGGCACCACAACGGGGCCAAAAGCAGTAACTTGGTTGAAAGGCGCGCCCTGGGACAGGTCAGCGGGCTCCGCCATGCGCGGCACGCAGCCCGCAGGAGCGGGTGGGCGAGCAGGGTACGCCGGGAGTCAGCAGCCCAGCCGGGCCGCTAGACTCGGGCTAGGGGCGGGGCCAGAGCAGGGGGCGCAGGCGCACACCGCCTCCCGGGCAGCATGGCGGATGCAGCTCCTCAACTCGGGAAGAGAAAGCGCGAATTGGACGTGGAGGAGGCCCACGCCGCCAGCACTGAGGAAAAGGAGGCAGGAGTTGGAAATGGTACCTGTGCTCCTGTCCGCTTACCGTTCTCCGGCTTCAGACTGCAGAAAGTGCTGAGGGAGTCTGCGCGGGACAAAATCATTTTCCTACACGGGAAGGTACCAGGAGGCAACCCTGAGGTGGGATGCGGGAAGCAGTGAACCAATCATCGCCTCGAAGGCAGATTTTTTTCGGATCTCGGCTGGAAAATACCAATCATTATCACTCGAGGGAGGCGGGAGTGTGCCACTAGAATGCATAAAGGGGCGGTGAAAGGCGGCAAGATTGCCCTTGAAATTAAGGCAATGAACACATCTAGCTCTAATTTTTCTAATGTTTCCTTCACTAGAAATATCTACTAGGAGAGTGCATTGCAGATTAAAGATCACATGTTACATTCCCCAAGCCATTTATCATCCATTTATGTATATAGGGACTAGGAACCCAGTAAATGTTAGATGTCTCGCTCATCCCTGTTCCTGGAAACGACATGAGACTGTAGGAGATGTGATCTCTGCCTTACACGACTTCAGCCCTAACAGGAGAACAACATATTATAATTGTTAATTCAGTTCTACGCACGCACTTTCACGCATGCCAGATACTAAGCTAGGTACTGGGGATGTGGAAATGAAAGTTACCATCCCTGATCTTCAGGACTACGGAATATTTCTGGCGAGACAGATACACACAGCTTGCTCCAATACCAACGTGCTCAGCAGTCTGGCAGGGGCTGAGGGAGAGATGGAGACCATTCCAGGAACTAGTGAGGAGGCCTAGCCAGGGCAGATATGGGGGTTCCCCAGAACTACTAGCAGGAACAGCAGGAACTCTCACCTTTGGGAGGATCAGGGAACCTTGGCCTAGGCTTCCACGAGTATCTGGTTTTTAAATTTTTATTTATTTATTTATTTAGAGACAGAGTCTCTCCTCTCTGTCGTTCAGGCTAGAGTGCAGTGATGTGATCTCGGCTCACTGCAACCTCCGCCTCCTGAGTTCAAGCGATTCTCCCTGCCTCAGCCTCCCAAGTAGCTGGGATTACAGGCCCCCGCCACCATGCCCAGCTAATTTTTGTATTTTTAGTAGAGACGGGGGTTTCACCATGTTGGCCAGGCTAGTCTCGAACTCCTGACCTCAGGTGATCCGCCTGTCTCTGCCTCCCAAAGTGCTGGGATTACAGGCGTGAGTCACCGCACCCGGCTTTTTTTTTTTTTTTTTTTTTTTGAGATGGAGTTTCGCTCTTGTTGTCCAGGCGGGAGTGCAATGGCACTATCTTGGCTCATTGCAACCTCCACTTCCTGGATTCAAGCGATTCTGCTGCCTCAGCCTCCCGAGTAGCTGGGATTACAGGCATCTGCCACCATGTCCAGCTAATTTTTGTATTTTTAGTAGAGATGGGATTTCACCATGTTGGCCAGGCTGCTCTTGAACTCCTGACCTCAGGTGATCCACCCACCTCTGCCTCCCAAAGTGCTGGGATTACAGGCGTGAGCCACTGTGCCGGGCCTTGTTTTGTTTTTGTTTTTGTTTCTTGTTTTCTGTTTTCTGTTTTTTGTATGAGGTTCTGTCTGTTTCTCTCAGCCCAGCTGTCTTCAGTGTGCAGCACCTGTTGAAGGTGTTAGTCATGAGAGCCTTCGAGCTAGGAGTCACTTGGGAGACCTAGATTCTAGTTTCTGTTTCAATGCTGACTGTTCATGTGACCTTGGGCAAGTCACTCAAGGTCTGTTTTTCATCTTCTGAAATGGGGAGAACTTGACAGAGGTCTTGTAAGTCTAAAATGGAAGACAACTGAGAAGGCTTGTATTCTGGGGAAGAAAGGTGTGAGAACTGCCACAAGGATTTGGGTGAAGATGCCTTCTCTGGCTGGGCGTGGTGGCTCACACCTGTAATCCCAGCACTTTGGGAGGCCGAGGCAGGCATATCATTTGAGGTCGGGAGTTCAAGACCAGCCTGGCCAACATGGTGAAACCCCATCTCTACTAAAAATACAAAAATTAGCCAGGTGTGGCAGCATGTGCCTGTAATCCCAGCTACTCAGGAGGCTGTGGCAGGAGAATTGCTTGAACCCAGGAGGTGGAGGTTGCAGTGAGCCGAGATCATGCCATTGCACTCCAGCCTGGGCAACAGAGCAGCACTCCATCCCCCGCTTCGCCAAAAAAAAAAAAAAAGGAGATGCCTTCTCTGAGAAAAGAAATGTGAGTGCCATTGGCTAGACTTCCCCAGAGGGAAGACTTCAGGGAAGGAAATCCCAAGTACTGGGATTTCAAAGGCCCTGGAAGCTTCTGTCTTGCTCTCCAGAGTCTCATCGTGGTTCTGCCCTTGAGCCCACTGATGATGCCTCTGCCCACAGGTGAATGAGGCCTCTGGGGATGGGGATGGAGAGGATGCTGTTGTGATCCTGGAGAAGACGCCATTTCAGGTGGAACAGGTGGCTCAGCTCCTGACGGGCAGCCCTGAGCTCCAATTGCAGTTCTCCAATGATATCTACAGCACCTATCACTTGTTCCCTCCAAGACAACTGAATGGTGAGCAAGAGGTGGCCAGGGTGGCTGTATGGAGGAAGAATGGGATGGTGGGAAATTAGGTGGTATGGTGACCAGACTCTCTATACCTGATTTGCATATTCTAGTACAATAGGGAGATTACTTCCCTAGGGGACATTTGGCCATCGGTGAAGACATTTTTGATTGTCAGAATCGGGGGTAGTGGTGGGGTGTTGCTTCTGGCATCTAGTGGGTGGAGACCAAGAATGCTGCTAAGCACCTTACAATGTACAGGACAGGCTCCCACAGCAAAGTAATGTCAATAGTGCTGAAACTCAGAAACCTGGCCAGGCGCGGTGGCCCACACCTGTAATCCTAGCACTTTGGGAGGCCAAGGCGGGCAGATCACCTGAGGTCAGGAGTTCGAGACCAGACTCTTGGCCAACATGGTGAAACCTCATCTCTACTAAAAATACAAAATTTAGCTGGGCATGGTGGTGTTCACCTGTAATCCCAGCTACTTGGGAGGCTGAGATGGGAGACTCGCTTGAACCCAGGAGGCAAAGGTTGCAATGAGCCGAGATTGTGCCACTGTACTCCAGCCTGGGTGATGGAGCAAAACCCTATCTCAAAAAAAAAAAAAAAAAAGAGAAACCTTGTTCTAGTGTAGTATGTTTTAGGGAGAGAATGTGATTCATGGGATAGAATAATAGATTTTTTGTTTTTGGGATGGAGTCTTACTCTGTTGCCCAGGCTACAGTGCAGTGGTGCGATCTCGGCTCACTGCAACCTCCGCCTCACAGGTTCAAGCAATTCTCCTGCCTCAGCCTCCCGAGTAGCTGGGATTACAGGTGCCCGCCACCACGCCCAGCTAATTTTTGTATTTTTAGCAGAGACAGGGTTTCCATCATGGCCAGGCTGGTCTTGAACTCCTGACCTCGTGATCCACCCGTCTTGGCCTCCCAAATTGCTGTGATTACAGGTGCGAGGCACCATGCCCGGCCAGAATAATAGATTAATCTACTAATTGAATGATAAAAATTGTCAACAACACTTAGGAAATCCTTACTATCGTGCCAGTCAGCATTCCAAGTAATCTACATGTATTAACACAGTTAATCCTCAAAACAGCCCTCTTGTAAGGAGGACTTTACGAACGAGGAAACCGGTTTTTGAAAGGTTAAATAACTTGTCCAAAATCCCACAGCCAGTAGGTGGCAGGAAAGCTAAGCTTTTTCAGTAGACCGGGGTCTTGTTCACTGTACTCATTCTGTGGGCCGGCCAGCATGTCTGGTGCTGCAAAAATCAGTCACTTCCCTGAAGGAACCTACTTTCTGGTGGGAGAGACAACTAGTGAGATCAAGGGGGATGGGAGAGAAGGGCAAGAACTCGTGGGTTAAAAGGCAGAGATTTGTTTTTCATTGCAAGCATTTCTTAATTTATTAAAAAGAATATTCCATGCCAAAAGCCGGGTGTAACGTGCATTTTTTCTCAAGATGGTTAGATTTTGTAGGCAGCTTTGTTGGCAGCATGAGGGAGACTGGTTGACCTTAAAGATTCCTTCCAACCAGCAAATTCTGGAATCTGTTTTACAGCACATGGTGACTTTGTCATATCCTTCTGTCTTCTTGTTTGCCCTCCAGCATTTAAGAGCAGTCTGGCATTGCAGATATCCTGCCCCACAGTCTTTTGATAGATATTCTTTTCTGCCCTCCATGAAAGGGTGCTATTGTTGTCCTTTGTAAATATATGTGAACACTTGATGGTGAGACAAGAAAACCTTTCATGACTTAATGCAAAACAGCCTGTCTTCCATTGAGCGAAAGCCAGATTAATTGGTGCAAGTTGATGGAAATGGACAGCTGTATTTACTTTCTCAGGCATTGGCGTTTAAGCAAATGTATTCCTTAGCACAGGGCGGCAGAAGAATGACAGAAGGCACCGTGGCCAAACACAACTTCGGGTGGCCCCCGCATTAAAAGCTCTGGGGGCTATTATTTTACTGCCACACCCTTTCCCTCACCTTCCGAAATCCCTCTACCCACCCTTCCCACCCTTGGCCAAAATTCAGAAGGTTCTGCCCAACAGATGAACCCTGTGGAATTCACAGGCTCTCCTTTTTGTTTTCCCAGTCCTTCTGTGGCATTGCACACAAATGGAGGTAGTCCCTGCCCACTCTTCCTGTTTCTATTGTTTTTCCCAAGATAAGCACTGAAAGAGGCAGTGGGTTATTGGCCCACCACAAGTCCTTGTTCCCACTCAAAACCCCACCCACCTGGTAGCCTCAGATCTTAGTTCATCTTTTCTTTTCCTGCCTTCTTTTTTTTTTCTGAGACGGAGTTGTGCTCTTGTCACCCAGGCTGGAGTGCAATGGCATGTTCTCGGCTCACTGCAACCTCCGCCTCCCAGGTTCAAGTGGTTCTCCTCCCTCAGCCTCCCGAGTAGCTGGGATTTACAGGCACATACCACCAAGCCCAGCTAATTTTTGTATTTTTAATAGAGATGGGGTTTCCCCATGTTGGCCAGGCTGGTCTCGAACTCCTGACCTCAGGCGATCCAAAGTGTTGGGATTACAGTTACAGGCATGAGTCACTGCCCCTGGCCTTCCTGCCTTCTTGGCATGTAAGTCATCCCTCAGTATCCACTGGGGATTGGTTCCAGGATTCTGCTCGGATACTAAAATCTATGGATCCTCAAGTCCCTGATATAAAATGGTGTAGTATTCACATGTACCCTAAGCACATCCTCCTACCTGCTACAATGTAAATGCTATGTAAATAGTTGTTATACCATGTTTTTTAGGTAATAATTACAAAAGTCTGTGTTCAGTACAGACGCAATGTCCTTTTTTTAAGTATTTTTATTCTTCATTTGGTTGAATCCACAGATATGGAACCCACAATATGGAGGGCCGACTGTACATGCGGTGCCTTTCACTCCTGCTTTTCCTACCAAAACTAGGGATGGGGATTTGGAAGTCGCAGTGTTTTGCTTCAGGGCCCGGTTACTCCCTTGTTTAGCTGCACACCTTGTCCCTGGGTGATATTCGAGGTCAGGATTGGCAAACTTTTTCTGTCAAAAACCAAAGAGTAAATATTTTAGGCCTTGTGAGGCACAAATGGTCTGTCTCCTCTTCTTCTTTTCCTCCCATCTTCCTCCCCAACACCTTCTTCTTCTGCCTTTTCCGCCTTCTCCTTCCTTCTTCTTTTTCTCAACCCCTGTGAAAATGAAAATATCACTCTTGGTTTGCTGATTGTAAAAATAGAGGCCCAGCTGGCCATAGTTTGTTAACCTCTGTTCCAGATTTTTACCACTCAAAGTGTGGTTTGTGAACCAGCAGTATTGGCACCACCTGGGAGCCTGGTAGAAACAGAATCTCTGCCCCGTTTCAGACTACAGAATCATCGGAGTCTGCACTTTAGCACAACTCCCTGGTGAGCCATATGCACGTAAAACTTTGAGAGGCACTGGTCTTTAAAAAAAACACCATCTGTATGCCGGCGACGCCCACCTTTATTTCTCCATCCTTGACCTCTCCAAGAACTCCGGGCTCATATTGAAATAAACCCCTCCTTGACATTTCCATTTGTAGGTCTTATAGGTGCAATTCAAGAATCCGATGCGCTAATGTACTTAAAAGCACTGAGCACATATTAAGTAGTAGCTGCTATTATTAGTCTCATGTGCCTGGCCCCATGCCGTGTACTGTAGCTTCAGAGATGAGTAAGATACCATCCTTGTCCTCACAGTCTTGTTTGGGGTCAGGGGTGGGGACATAGTGGTGAAAAGAGGAGAGTTTGGTCACTGCCTGGATATAAGGGGTGAGGTCCTCGAAGGTTGGAGCCATGTCACCCATATTAGGTGCTTTCAGTAAGTGAAGAATGAACCCACAGACTGACCTATGTGTAGATTTGTTTTCCTGTGGGCTGGGCATTCCACAGCCACAAGGTGGCAGCATTGCCAAAATAGTCCTGTGGCCCACTCCAACTGTCCCCTCTGTGGGACGGCCAGGTAAGTCAGAGCCTAGGACCTCCCTCTCCAGTCCCAGCCTTGGAGTCAACTCAATGCTGCCCACCCCGAGGGCCCTGAATGTGCAGTTCCTGCAGCCTCAGCCCTCTGTCCCCCTGCATGGTTGTGCCTTTGAGTTTTTCTGCTGTCTCTGGCTGCTTCTCTAGACCTCCTTCCTAGAATACTGTTTGCCTAGGGGAGCCCCCACCCCTCATTTCTGAGCTGGCCACAGTAGAAATCATGGGCTCAGCTGATTTTTTTCTGGTATTTCTCTGGTCACTGGCAACTTTCTTTTTCTCTTCAAGTCCAGAGGCTTTGCAATCTCCTCATTCATTTATCCCCTCCACGTTCTCAGCTGACTGCAAGAGGCTGTTCCTGTGAGCCACTCATCTTCCAGCTGCAATGTCCATCCCCATCCCAATGACATAATGGAGAGAGCATGGGCTTTAGGAGTTAGTCATGCTGGGGCACTCATGCTTTCTCATGGTGTGCGCTGGGGCAGCAACGTGCTGGTTCTGAGTTTTAGCACAGCGCCAGTGCTGAGAACGAGCCTCACGTCCGACAGACCTGGGTGCAAATCCTGCCTTTGCCATTTGCTAACCATGAGGACCTGGGACATTTCTTTATTCACTTAACAAATGTGAAGTGTCTGCTATGTGCCAGCTGCTCTAGTAGAAGCGAGGTCTGTGTTGGTGAAGATAACCGATGTCTCCCTGTTTTTGCAGTTCTAGTGGGGAAGGCAGACAGCCAACAAGGAAGCAGATGTCTGAGTGGCCATGAGCAGGAGAGAGCCTACTCAGACCAGGGCTCTAGGAGAGCTCTCTGCAGTGGGGATGACACCCAGGCGGAGACCTGAAGGAAGGGAAGAAGCCAGCTGTGCAAAGAGGGGAGAACACTGTGGGCTGAGGAACAGCATGTGTTCTGAGAATGGAAAGAAGAACAGAAATGAGGCTGTTATGTCAGGAGTGATGGGGTGGGATGGTGGCAGGGGTGTGTACTACAGATGAAGTTGGGGAAGTAGCTTCAGTTATTTTCTCTGTTAGGTTAGAAACTGAACTTACCTCAGTGGGACGGTTATGAAACAGATAAGGAAGTTTTCACAACTTTTTTTAGCCACTGCCCGCAGTGAGAGATACGTTTCACATTATGATCTATTACACATGGACTAATAGACATGAATAGAAATGAAACTTGTTTTTTTTTTTTTTTTTTTTTTTTGAGACGGAGTCTCGCTCTGTCGCCCAGGCTGGAGTGCAGTGGCGCAATCTTGGCTCACTGCAAACTGCGCCTCCCGGGTTCACGCCATTCTCTTGCCTCAGCCTCTCCGAGTAGCTGGGACTACAGGTGCCCGCCACCACGCCTGGCTAATTTTTTGTATTTTTTAGTAGAGACGGGGTTTCACCGTGGTCTCGATCTCCTGACCTCGTGATCCGCCCGCCTCGGCCTCCCAAAGTGCTGGGATTACAAGCGTGAGCCACCGCGCCCGGCCCTGAAACTTGTTTTTGAGATGGAGTTTTGCTCTTGTCGTCCAGGCTAGAGTGGAATGGCGCGACATTGGCTCACTGCAACCTCCGCCTCCTGGGTTCGAGTGATTCTCCAGCCTCAGCCTCCCGAGTAGCTGGGATTACAGGCACCCGCCACCACACCTGGCTAATTTTTGTATTTTTAGTACAGACAGGGTTTCACCACATTGCCCAGGCTAGTCTTGGACTCCTGACCTCAGGTGATCCACCCGCCTCAGCCTCCCAAAGTGCTGGGATTACAGGCGTGAGCCACTGCATCTGGCCAGAAGTGACACTTTAAACAATACTTACCCATCCGCTATGGCATACTCTCTAGTATTTTCTATCTAGTTTCAGTCTTATTGGTTTCCTTTTTATTTTTTAATTTTTAAAATTACGTATTTATTTTTGAGGCAGAATCTCTCTCTGTCACCCAGGCTGGAGTGCAGTGGTGCGATCTCGGCTCACTGCAACCTCCGCCTCCCGGGTTCAAGCCATTTTCCTGCCTCAGCCTCCTGAGTAGCTGGGACTACAGGCACCCGCCACCACGCCCAGCTAATTTTTTGTATTTTTAATAGAGATGGGTTTTCACCACGTTGGCCAGGTTGGTCTCAAACTCCTGATCTCGGGTGATCCGCCCGCTTTGGCCACTCAGAGTGCTGGGATTACAGGAGTGAGCCACCATGCCCAGCTGGTTTCCTTTTTTAAAATGCTGGTCTTAATCCCCTAAATCGACTTCATGGCCCTTGTCCTGGATTAGCACCCGTTAAGAGAAGGTGTATAGAGCACGTGGCACAGTAGCTGTCATATGGTCTGTATCCAATAAGTGTAATTATGGTGTTGCCTGTTATTTTTTTCCACCTTTCAATTTATGTGAGCTTTAAATGGAATAATATATATAACATGGAAAAGTGACTGGCTCTGCCCATGGGTAGGTTTCCTTTCTTCTTCCTGTTGCTGTGTGGCACATGTGAGGAGCTAATGGCCTGAAGGCTGGCATCTGAGAGCTTCCTCTGACCCTCCAGGCCGGGCAGGGCCTGCATCTCCTTTCTGCCATAGCTGTCACCCTGCAGCCTGTCAATGGAACCCTTTATTGCGGTCTGTTCTCTTTTACCTGGGGAAGAAGGGGGAGATAGCAGGGAGAGGGGTGTGACTCAGAAATCCAGGCTGCCTCTTGAAAGGCCAGTTGTTTCCCCATGTAAACCAGGAAGTGAAATCTCAAGTTCAGAAGAGGAGACAGGCATTTGTGAGTGAGGCCAGGGCGGGGAGCAGAGGGATGGGATCCTGGGAATCGTTTCTCTGGTTGCGGGAACTCCCGGTACTGTAGCCACAGGCCAGGGTTTTCCGCTCTGTGCTATTTGCAGAGGCAAAACCCGGACTTCCTGAGGGAGGGGTGAGTTCTTGTTTGGAAGGAGCATTTTTTTTTTTTTTTTTTGAGACGGAGTCTCGCTCTGTCGCCCAGGCTGGAGTGCAGTGGCGCAATCTCGGCTCACTGCAGGCTCCGCCCCCCGGGGTTCACGCCATTCTCCTGCCTCAGCCTCCCGCGTAGCTGGGACTACAGGCGCCCGACACCACGCCCGGCTAATTTTTTTTTGTATTTTTAGTAGAGACGGGGTTTCACCGTGTTAGCCAGGATGGTCTCGATCTCCTGCCCTCGTGATCCGCCCGCCTCTGCCTCCCAAAGTGCTGGGATTACAGGCATGAGCCACCGCGCCCGGCCGGAAGGAGCATTTTAAAAGACAAGTCATTCTCAGAAGAGTTTGCTTGGTAGCGTTGTTAATGAAGAACAAACTAGAAACAAATAACAGTAGAGTAGGTAGATAAACCGAGGTATATTCCTACAGTGCCTCTCTACAGCAGTGAAAATGAACTACAGCTGCCTGTATTAATGACGGATAAATCTCACCATGTAGGGCAAGAAAAGCAAGACAGAATACACATGGTGTGATTAAAATGGTACAAAGTTGAAAAACAAGCAGAAGTGAACAATATACTGCCTAGGGATGCATACATGTGTGATAAGACTATGAGGACAAAAAGGACAAAAGGAAATGATTAACCCCCAAATTAGGGAGGTGATTATCCTTGGTCGGGGTGGGGCAGGACAGAGAGAATGTTAAAATTCTGGTTATATTTTGTTTCTTGGATTGTGTGTTCTGAGCATATGTATTCTTTTTATTTTACTTAGGTCTTTAAGTGGTACATATTTTATATACACACACACCCGAGTTTTATATGTACAATGTATTTCCCAGTTGAAAGTTAAGACAAACTGGCAGGTCCTTAGATGGACTAGAAAGATCGTCCCATGAATTTCAAGGGCTCCATCCTCATTCTGAAGTGTGGTTTTCAGTTACAGTTCTCAAAGTGATGGTATTTGGTTTCAGCCTCCTACTTCTGGGTTTTGGGCATTCGTGGACTTTCGTTTCTGCATGCTTCCCCTTCTTTGGGGTGTGGGGATGGCTGGGCCCCCCCTTTTCTCCCCAATGATTGTTGTTCTCTTCTTTGTGTCCATATGTCCTCAACGTTTAGCTCCCACGTATAAGTAAGGACACACATATTTGGTTTTCTGTTCCTGCTTTAGTTGGCTTAGGATAATGGCCTCCAGCTCCATCCATGTTGCAGCAAATGACATGATCTCACTCTTTCTTATGGCTGTATAGTATTCTATGGTGTATATGTACCACATTTCTTTAGTCAGTCTAGATGTTGGTGTGGATGCAGTGAAAAGGGAACACTTCTACACTGTTGTGAGAATGGAAACTAGTACAACCATTACTGGAAACAGTGTGGAGATTCCTTAAAGAACTAAAAGTAGATCTACCATTTGATCCAGCAATCCCACTACTAGGTATCTACCCAGAGGAAAATAAGCATTATATGAAAAGGATATTTGCACATGCATGTTTACAGCAGTACAACTTGCGATTGCAAAAATATGGAACCAGCCCAAATGTCCATCAATCAACAAGTGGGTAAAGAAAATGTGGTATATATCATACTATGGAATACTACTCAGCCATAAAATGGAATGAAATAATGGCATTTGCAGCAAGCTGGATGGAATTGGAGAATATTATTCTAAGTGAAATAACTCAGGAATGGAAAGCCAAACATTGTATGTTCTTATTCATATGTGGGAGCTAAGCTATCAGGATGAAAAGGCATAAGAATGATACATGGGACTTAGAGGAAAGGGTGGGGAGTGGTGAGGGATAAAAGGTTATACATTAGGTACAGTGTACACTGCTCAGGTGATGCGTGCATCAAAATCTCAGAAATCACCACTAAAGAACTTATTCATGTAAGTTCCTACCTGTTCCCCAAAAACCTATTGAAATAAAAAGATAAAAAATTTTTAAAAATTGCTCTACCGTAAAGACACATGCACATATATGTTCGTTGTAGAACTATTCATGATAGCAAAGACATGGAATCAACCTAGATGCCCACTTGAGGGTGGAGGGTTGGAGGAGTAAGAGGATCAAAAAACTCCCTATCAGGTATTATCCTTATTACCTGGGTGATGAAATAGTCTCTATGCCAAACCCCTGCGAGACAATTTATCTGTAAACAAAGCTGTACATGCACGGTTTAACCTAAAATAAGAGTTAAAAAAAATAAAAAGAATATTTCTGGGCCGGGTGCAGTAGCTCATGCCTGTAATTCCAGCACTTTGGGAGGCCGAGGCAGGTGGATCACTTGAGGCCAGGAGTTCGAGACCAGCCTGGCCAACATGGTGAAACCCTTTCTCTACTAAAAATACAAAAGTTAGATGAGTGTGGTGGCATGTGCCTGTAGTTCCAGCTACTCAGGAGGCTGAAGTTGGAGGATTGCTTGAGCTCAGGAGGTCAAGGCTGCAGTGAACTGTGATTATGCCACTACACTCCAACCTGGGTGGCAGAGCAAAACCCTGTCTCTCAAAAAAAATAAAAGAAAAGAAAACCAGTAAAACCAGTAAGGAGTATTACATGATTGAGGCCATGTTAATATGCATGCTCAACCAGAGTGCTGAGGTTCTAGTTTTTCCTCCACCTGCCCAGTGTCTCATCTCCATGCCACTCAAAGGAGAGTGTCTTTTCTTTCTCTTTGAGACAGTCTCAGTCTGTTGTCCAGACTGGAGTACAATGGTACATCTTGGCTCATTGCAACCTCCACCTCCCGGGTTCAAGCGATTCTCCTGCCTCAGCCTCCCGAGTAGCTGGGATTACAGGCGCCCGCCACCACACCAGGCCAATTTTTGTATTTTTAGTAGAGACAGGGTTTCATCATGTTGGCCAGGCTAGTCTCAAACTCCTGACCTCAAGTGATCCGCCCACCTCGCCCTTTCAACATGCTGGGATTACAGATGTGAGTCACCACGCCTGGCTGGAGAGTGCTTTTGATGTCCAGGTCGAGTGGATTCTCTTTTCTTGCATTCCAACAGTCCTTCAAATCATGCTGCTTTTTAGTTTGTTTCATATTTGAACCACTGTTTTATTAGCTTTTACTTTTTCATGGAGTTTTTAGTTGCCTCTTTTTTCATTGTGGTTAAAGGAATAATGTACCTTTACTCTGCTCTTGAAATTATCCAGTTTGATAATCCATTACATCAAGTTTGTCCAACCTGCAGCCCAGGACAGCTTTGAATGCGGCCCAACACAAATGTATAAACTTTCTTAAAACATGAGATTTTTTCCGTGATTTCCTTTTTTTTTTTTTCCAGCTCATCAGTTATTATTAGTGTTAGTATATTTCATGTAAGACCCAAGACAGTTCTTCTAGTGTGGCCCAGGGAAGCCAAAAGATTGGACACCCTTGCATTACATCATATTTCCTTCCTTGCTGGTAACATTGTTTCCAGAAAGCTCTTTCCTGCTTTTCCAATCTGGACAGGTGATTCTTTAAGCGAGTTGTTCAGGCCTCAATCTGAGACTTCCTTTTGCAACTTTTGTGAGTTAGATGTTTTCTGTATTCTACGTCTGTTTCTTTCTTGTTTTATTCTCTTTATTAGCTGAAGTACATTCTTTTTTTTTTTTTTTTTCATGTTTTTCTTGAGATGGAGTCTTGCTCTGTCGCTCAGGCTGGAGTGCAGTGGCATGATATCGGCTGACTGCAACCTCCGCCTCCCGGTTTCAAGCCATTCTCCTGCCTCAGCTTCCAAGTAGCTGGAATTACAGACACCCGCCACCGCACCTAGCTAATTTTTTGTATTTTTAATAGAGACAGGATTTCACCTTGTTGGCCAGGCTGGTCTTGAACTCCTGACCTCAGGTGATCTGCCCACCTCAGCCTCCCAAAGTGCTGTGATTACAGGTGTGACCCACCATGCCTGGCCTCTTTTTTCTCTTTTTTTTTTTGAGACGGAGTCTTGCTCTGTCGCCCAGGCTGGAGTGCAGTGGCGCCATCTCGGCTGACTGCAAGCTCCGCCTCCCAGGTTCACGCCATTCTCCTGCCTCAGCCTCCCAAGTAGCTGGTACTACAGGCGTGTGCCACCACGCCCAGCTAATTTTTTGTATTTTTTAGTAGAGACGGGGTTTCACCATGTTAGCCAGGATGGTCTCGATCTCCTGACCTCGTGATCCACCCGCCTCGGCCTCCCAAAGTGCGGGGATTACAGGCGTGAGCCACTGCGCCCGGCTGCCCGGCCTCTTTCTTATAGTCTGGTAGATTGTCTGCATTTTGTCTTCTAGACCTTCTAGTGAAGGTGTTAATTTGACAGTCATATTTTAAATTCTCCTCTCTCTGGTTCTCTGATTATTTCATTCTCATAGCATTTTACTCTTTTTTTTTTTATTGAGGCCAAATTATGTTGAATCTCTCTGGCACACTAATTATAATTATTTTTAAAATTATCTCCTGACCCTCAAATTATTTTATTTCCTCTGGGATCTGGTTGTTTATCTTGGTCATCCTTATTCAGGCTGCTGGTTTCTTTCAATGGCTGGTGATTCACATGCGCTCACTCATATTTTACAGTGCAGCACAGTGTGGCATGTCCAGTGACATTCATTGAGACTTGGTACCCGTGCCCCTTTCAGAGTGAACTAAAGACGTGCCCTTCAGGCAGGAAGTTGAGAGAGGCCATATTTTGGAGTGTTCAGCCTACAGCTCTTCTTGTGGTCTGGTCTGCTCAACCCCAGCACAGTTTCTTTCTGTGTGTGGAGAAGTAGGGGGGGCTCGCAGCTCTAAGGCCAAGCCTGTCATTTCATAGCTCCCTGACGCATTGCATATCGGCTCTTGCTCTTCCTGTTCACACGGAGCTTTGCAGAATGCCATTAGCCCCACAGCCATCCTGAAGTAGTGTTTCCCACTCTCTATCCATTGTAACTGAGGGCCTCTCCTGCCACCCCAGGGGCTGCATTTGGAGTTACCAAATTTGCTTGTGGGCCAGGAGACCCTGGAGTTTTGCCATCAGGTCCTGTTGCCTCCCTACCCCCTCTGCTTTCTGGACTTCAGAGGACTAGCGAGAGGGAGGGAAGGAACTGAGGGTTTGTACAAGAAGCCTGTCAGATCCAGGGTCTTGCTAAAGTCAGCGTCTGCCTCTCCTCTGTCTCTAATAGCAGCTCTGTGCTTTCCTAGAGACAGGTAATTAGTGGTTAGAGGCTTGCTGTGGAGTGGTTGAAGTTTCCAGTAGGATCCTGACCACACCCTTCAGCCCTGTTTATCCTTGACGTGGAGGTCTCTTCGGGCTTCACTTGAGCACTTCCAGTGTTTCTGTAATGTGGGACAGAGAACACCCTGCCTTGCTTGGCCTGGGGCCAGAGGATGACTTAAGATCCACGGCAGCCAGCCTTCCCTCCACCCTCTGGCCTGGTCTCCCCATTACCATGCAGCCAGGGCTGAGGAGAGTGTCGCCTAGCCAGGGGACAACCCACAGAGGAGGAAAGAGAAGGCAGATCCAGGAGAGCCTCCCACCAACCTCTCGTTCTTTCAGCCTTTCTCTGGCATGCCTCGCGAAGTCCCGTCATCTGACCCATCCCTGGCTGGCTCTGCCTGGCTCTTGTGGAGAGGACATGGCGGGTGGGCTTCAACTCAGATCATGCATTGCTGTTGCTTCTTCTCAGTGCTCCTGGGCCTGCACATCTGGGTTAAATAAGTTAAGCTGGCTCCTCCGAGCAATGGGGAAGCAAAAGCCACAGACCGAGCCATAGAGATGAGCTCATCCTGTAGAAGCCATCAGCAACGGCTGGAAAGCAGTCTTGTTTGAACATGTGTATGGGAAGGAGAGCAGACTGTCTGTGGTTTGTGTTTTCATGTTTCATGTGCAGCAGCATTTTCCTGGGGATTTGGCTAAGCTAGCTTTGGCAGGGAGCAGAGAGGCAGCTGCTCTTAACTTTCCTCTAGATAGCCCTGCCTCCCACCTCTGAGAGCGGTTGGGCTTTTGTGTCTAGATGGGGGACAAAGGGTTGCTTTATTTATTGGAGAAGGGCTTGCAGCAGATCCTCAGGGTCTTGATGGACAAGTCAGAGCTGTGTTAGTCCGGGGCACATCAGCCTGCTCATCTGAGCTGCAGAGAGAAGGAACATATGCCTAGAGGGGTACTTTTCAGCTGGAGGCATCACTATCATCATTCTCACCGCTAGAACATCCTGTAGATGAAGAGCTGCTGCCCTGAACTCCACCAGGCCCCTCTGCTGGGACTTCCCCCTTCATGCCTCCCACCGCATAATCTAACACTGCTATACTTGGTAGGGGAGGTGGTAGGGGACAGGATGGTACCACAAATGTAGGCCAAAACAGCTATTGTTTCTAGTTGTGAACCAGTCTGGAAGCAAGGTCCTCTTCCGTCCCTTTGTGCTCCCCCCAGAACCTGCTGTCCCGCAGCATTGGCCACAGTATCCCCTGGTGAAGCTGTCCTCACATGGCTCTCCAGAGCTCAGGGGAGTGGACTCTCCTTCCCTGAGCTCCCCAGGAAGCATCGTGGAGAACACAAGCAGAGCAAGAGCAGCGTCATCTCTGCATGCTCTGACCACACCCCTCTGTCTCTACCTCACTTGCTCTGGCACCTCATTTTGCCCTCTGGTTTCGCCGACAGCTGTTTACGTGTCTCTAGGAAGAATTGGAGCTAGTCATGTTTTTCCTATCTGATAGGGCTGCTTTTGGAAAACATGGCCCCAGCACAAGTATCTTAGGAACGGCCCAAAAGAGGTTGGGCCTTTGGGATACGGGAGTATTGCATAGAGGAACCAGACTGCCTGGGTTCAGATCTCAGCTCTGCCACCATTAATAGCTGTGTGTCCTTGGGCAAATTACTTAACATCTCTGGGGCTCAGTTTTAAGGGGTAGCTTCCTTTTAACATATTTGTTACACAAGTGATATGTAAATATATATAACTCCATCATCCAGGATTGATCTCTCTCAACATCTCAGAGTATGTCCTTTCAGATTTTTTTTTTTTTTTGAGATGGAATCTTGCTCTGCCACCCAGGCTGGAGTGTAGTGAGGCAGTCTTGACTCATTACAACCTCTGCCTCCCAGGTTCAAACGACTCTCCTACCTTAGCCTCCCGAGTATCTGCGACTACAGACACCCCCATGATACCCAGCTAATTTTTGTATTTTTAGTAGAGACAGGGTTTTACCATGTTGGCCAGGCTGGTCTCTAACTGCTGACCTCCAGTGATCCGCCCACCTTGGCCTCCCAACGTGCTGGGATTACAGGCATGAGCCACTGCGCCTGGCCATTCTTTTTTTTGTTTGTTTGAGACGGAGTCTCCCTCTGTCACTCAGGTGGCATGATCTCCACTCACTGCAACCTCCACCTCCTGGGTTCAAGCAATTCTGCCTCAGCCCCCGGAGTAGCTGGGATTACAGGTGCATTCGGCCATGCCTGGCTAATTTTTGTATTTTTAGTAAAGATGGGATTTCACCATCCTGCCCAGGCTGGTCTCAAACTCCTGACCTCAAGTGATCCACACGCCTCGGCCTCTCAAAGTGCTGGGATTATAGGCGTGAGCTACGGTGCCTGGCCGTAATGTATTCTGTTCTACAGACTGTACTGCGAGGTCTCATCAGTGTCAGGTGTTATCTTAGGCACTGCACACACAGTGTACGTAACAGAGTTCCTGCTCTCGTGGACCTGATGTTCCACTGGAGACTGTCTTAAAGAACAAGCAAGTATGTCACGTGGCAACAAACAGCAAAGATTGAAAGTAAAGCATCATAAGGGAGACAGGAGGACAGGGACATGGGCTTCTAGTGCCAAGGGGACAGTTTGAATGCCCACCTACTTCCTTTATAGCCTGCTCTGACAATGATATTAAAGGAATATTTAAAAAAAATTAACCCATCAAGACTACAAGGGCCAGGTGCAGTGGCTCATGCCCATAATCCCAACACATTGGGAGGCCGAGGTGGGTGGATTACTTGAGCCCAAGAGTTTGAGACCATCCTGGGAAACATGGCAAAACCCCATATCTACAAAAAATACAAAAATTAGCCAGGTGTAGTGGTGTGTGCCTATAGTCCCAGCTACCTGGGAGGTTGAGGCGGGAAGATCACTTCAGTCCAGGACGTAGAGGCTGCACTCCAGCCTGGGAGACAGAGCCAGGCCCTGTCTCCAAAAAAAAAAAATGAGAGGAGACAACAAAATTTCCAAACCTAGGATACATAAGGAGGAGCGGTAACTGGATCTGAGAGAGGACACCTTGGCCAGCAGTCCCTCAAGTCTCCTTTCCCCTTTCATATGGAACTTGCTCCTTCCTTGCCCCAGCAGGAGAGTAGAGCAGAAATGTCTGGAGAGGGTGACATACCAGGTGGCCAGGGAAGGTGGCTCACTCCTGTAATCCCAGCATTTTGGGAGGCTGAGGTGGGCAGATCCCTTGAGTCCAGGAGTTGGAGATTAGCCTGGGCAACCCTGTCTCTACAAAAAATACAAAAATTGGCCAGGCATGGTGGTGCATGCCTGTCATCCCAGCTACTCAGTAGGCTCAGGCAGGGGGATCGCTAGAGTCCGTTTGGCAGAGGTTGCAGTGAGCCAAGATCACACCATTGCACTCCATCCTGGGTGATAGTGTGACCTAGTCTCAAAAAAAAAAAAAATTCACACAAAGGGTGACACACCAGGTCTGGAAGAGATTCAAGGTACAGCTGAGAGTGGGGTCAGGGCACTGAGGTGTGGAGAGATGAGTGGATGTTTACACCTTGAGCATTTTCAGTGTTGCCGTGATCCCCCGGCCCCCATCCAGCTGCTGCCCTTTCTCATCCCCAGAATACTGTCAGCCAGGCTTATAGCTCCACATGTGCAATTGGAAGTCATCTGTGGAGAATCTGCCCAGCCCGAGAGAAAACCTAAACTCTTGAGGTTCCCTAATGCAAAAGAACAGCCCGACCACCCTAACACAAAGCTCCAGGTGACCACAGTGACACCCACAGAGCTGCCCTTCAGGAGTGAGTGGACAGGCAAGGGGGAGCAGACTCGAAATAAAGCCTCTGCCGAAAAAAGAGAAGAAAAAGAAGAGAAGGAAAGGAAACTTGGAGGAGACAGAAACTGTGTGAGGAGAAGACATTTCAAGAACTATAATTAATCTCAGAGAAATTATGCTGCTATATTGAATGTATAAGATATTATCAATACGGAATTTTATTAAAGCTCTTGGAAATTAAAAATACAGCAGAAATGGAAAATTAAAAAAATAGAAGAGTAGAAGATAAAGTTGTGAAGAAAACTTCCTTAAAAGTCGAGCACAAAGACAAAAGAGATGGAAGATGGAGAAAAGATAAGAAAGTCAGACACTGAATCCAAGAAGTTAAATATCCAAATAGGTGTTGCAGAAAGAAAAGGCAGAGAAAATGAAGAAGAAAGGTCTTTAAAGAAATAATTCAAGACAGTTTCCCAGGTCTGAAGAATATGATTTTTGAGATTGAAAAGGCTCAGCAATTACCTAGCACAATGGATGAAAATAAAGCCACTTTGAGATCCATCCACACCATCAGGGCATTGGAGACAGAAGAAAACAGGTCACAAAGAACTGGGCATCATAATGATCTCAGACTCCACAACAACAGCATTCAGATTTTCTTTTTTTTTTTTTTTTTTTGAGACGGAGTCTAGCTCTGTCGCCCAGGCTGGAGTGCAGTGGCGCAATCTTGGCTCACTGCAAGCTCCGCCTCCCGGGTTCACGCCATTCTCCTGCTTCAGCCTCTCGGAGTAGCTGGGACTACAGGCGCCCGCCACCACGCCCGGCTAATTTTTTGTATTTTTAGTAGAGACAGGGTTTCACCGTGGTCTCGATCTCCTGACCTCGTGATCCGCCCGCCTCGGCCTCCCAAAGTGCTGGGATTACAAGCGTGAGCCACCGCGCCCGGCCCAGATTTTCTTATTTTTATTGATTTTTATTTTTTTGAGACAGAGTCTCACTTTGTCGCCCAGGCTGGAGTGCAGTGGTGCCATCTTGGCTCACTGCAACCTCCGTCTCCTGGGTTCAAGCAATTCTCCTGCCTCATTCTCTCTAGTAGCTGGGATTACAGGCGCACACCACCACGCCCAGCTCATTTTTGTATTTTTAGTAGAGACGGGGTTTCGCCATGTGGGCCAAGTTGGTCTTAAACTCCTGACAGGTGATCCGCCTGCCTGAACCTCTGAAAGGGCTAGGATTACAGGTGTTAGCCACTATGCCCAGCCAGCATTCAGATTTTCTTTCTATCCTAAAATTCTTTTTTTTTTTTTTGAGACAAAGTCTCTTTCTGTCACCAGGCTGGAGTGCAGTGGCGCAATCTCGGCTCACTGCAACCTCCGCCTCCGAGGTTCAAGTGATTCTCCTGCCTCAGCTTCCTGAGTAGCTGGGAGTATAGGCGCGTGCCGCCAGGCCCAGCTAATTTTTTTCATTTTTAGTAGAGACGAGGTTTCACCATGTTGGCCAGTCTATCCTAAAATTCTTTAGCAAAAAGAAAAAAAAATTTTTTTGAGACAGTGTCTTACTTTGTTGCCAGGTTGGAGTCCAGTGGTACAGTCATAGCTCATGGCAGCCTCAAACTCCCGAGTTCAAGTGATTCTCCCACTTCAGCTTCCCGAGTAGTGGCGACCAGAGGCAGGTACCACCACATGTGGCTAATTTATTATTTTTTTGTAGAGATGGGGTCTTGCCACGTAGCACAGGCTGGTCTCGAACTCCTGGGCTGAAGAGATTTCCCCCGTTTCAGCATCCCAAAGTGTTGGAAATACAGGCATGAGCCACCACGCCCAGTAAATTCCTAAGTGTGAGAGTAGAATAAATAGATTTTCAGATGTTTCAAGTCTCAAAATATATCTTGCTTGCACCACGTCTCTGGACACAACTTGAGTTTGTGATTCACAGTTTACAAATTTGATGATTCTGTACTGTTACTAATAGTTACAAGAGACCTTTTTAATCCTCTTATCTGGGAAACAATTTTTAAAATACAATTATTGTTTTACCTTGAGCGGTAGAAAGTTCAGCTTTAGAAACATTGTGTTTATTTCCATTGTAATGTTGTATATGCAAGCTGATGCATGTATTTTTCAAAGCAGGTATACTTTAATGGTTAAAAAAAATACACAGGATGCAAAAAGTTCTTTGAACAAGTAAGGCATTCAAACAATTCTAAATGAATTAAAGTTGCATTTCTTTCTTTTCTTTTTTTTTTGAGACAGGGTCTTGCTCAGTCACCCAGGCTGGAGCGCAGTGGCACGATCACAGCTCACTGCAGCCTTGACCTCCCAGGCTCAAGCAATCCTCCCGCCACCTCAGCCTCCAGAGTAGCTGGGACTACAGGCATGTGCTATCACACCCAGCTAATTTTTGTATTTTTTGTAGAGATAGGGTTTTGCCATGTTGCCCAGGCTGGTCTTGAACTCCTGGGCTCAGGTGATCCAAAGTACTAGGATTATAGGCATGAGCCACCAAACCTGGCCCTAAAGTATTTTTTGTTTGTTTGTTTTTTGAGATGGTGTCTTGCTCTGTTGCCCAGGCTGGAGTGCAGTGGCGCCGTCTCGGCTCACCGCAACCTCTACCTCCCAGGTTCAAGCGATTCTTCCACCTCAGCCTCCCGAGTATCTGGGATTATGGAAACGAGCCATCACGCCCGGCTAATTTTTTTGTGTTTTTGTAGAGATGGGGTTTCACCATATTGGCCAGGATGGTCTTGAACTTCTGACCTTAGGTGATCCGTCCGCCTTGGCCTCCCAAAGTACTGGGATTACAGGTGTGAGCCACTGCACCCAGCCCTAAAGTTGTATTTCTACAGTTATTTATTGTACTCACATAACAGATTGCAGTAGCAAAATTTTTTTTTAGTGTAATTTTTAAATTTTATTTTTAACTGACAAATAATTGTGCATGATGATTTCTGTTTTATGCTTTGGTGGAGCTTTGAATACCTACCTGCTGACCTACTTGGTAAGTTATTTCAGAGAATTGAAAATATTTTCACAGTTTTCCTAATGAAAATTCCAAGAATTGAATTTATAATAATAATAATACCACACTAAAGTTTGAGAATTACTTCTGGGGGTGGCAACTGGAAGTTCTGGGAAGACACATTGTTCTTGTGCCTGATGAGTTTTTTTTTTAGACAGGGTCTCACTCTGTCCCCCAGGCTGGAGTGCAGTGGGGAGATCTCCGCTCATCACAGCCTCCGTTTCCCAGCTCAAGGGATCCTCCCACTTCAGCCTTTTTTTTTTTTTTTTTTTCTTGAGACAGAGTCTCGCTCTGTCACCCAGGCTGGAGTGCAGTGGCGCGATCTCGGCTCACTGCAAGCTCCGCCTCCCAGGTTCACGCCATTCTCCTGCCTCAGCCTCTCCGAGTAGCTGGGACTACAGGCGCCCGCCACCACACCCGGCTAATTTTTTTGTATTTTTAGTAGAGACGGGGTTTCACCGTGGTCTCGATCTCCTGACCTTGTGATCCGCCCGTCTCGGCCTCCCAAAGTGCTGGGATTACAAGCGTGAGCCACCGCGCCTGGCCCACTTCAGCCTTCTGAGTAGCTGGGACTACAGACATGCACCACCATGCCCAGCTAATTTTTCTGCTTTTTTTTTTTTTTTTGTAAAGATGGGATCTCACTATGTTGCTCAGGCTAGTCACAAACTCATGGTCTCAAGCAATCTCCCTCCTTGGCCTCCCAAATTGCTGGGACTATAGGCATGAGCCACTGTGCCTGGCTTGCCTGATGAGTTTAACACGTAAGAGGAGATTTATGTAAACAGGGAAGTGGATTTGGGGATGAATTAGTGACATGTTTATAGAAAATTAAACAAGTAGCCAGAATTTGGGTGGAGATGCCTTCTCTGGCTGGGCATGGTGGCTCATACCTATATCCCAGCATTTTGGGAGGCTAAAGCGGGTAGATCATCTGAGGTCAGGAGTTCGAGACCAGCCTGACTAACATGGTGAAACCCTATCTCTACTAAAAATACAAAAATTAGCGGAGCATGGTGGTGGGCACCTGTAATCCCAGCTACTCACTCGGGTTGCTGAGGCACGAGAATCACTTGAACCCGGGAGGTGGAGGTTGCAGTGAGCCAAGATCGCGCCATTGCACTCCAGCCTGGGAGACACAGTGAGACTCAGTTTCAAAAAAAAAAAAAGAAAAAAGAAAAAAAATTAAACAAGTAAAAATGTAATGACTTATTCCATACACCAAAAATTATGCTGAAGAGAAGAAAATAATCACAGTAAATTTGGCAGTGAACAGCATTTACATCATCATCATAGCATCAGTGTTGAATACTGATTTATCAAAAATTGTGGTAAAATTGTACTGTGAGGTTGAGGGTTAGGAAGTATCTGTGTGTATGTGTGTGTTTGTGCATGTGTGTGCATTTGGTGAAGGGATGGTAAAAAGAGGCAAATTCTCATCTTCCTTAATGAGAAGTCAGTAAGTAATAGTAGAAGTTAAAAGTCAAGTAGGAACAAGATATAAAAATATAATTTAGAATTCTGGAAGTATATAACCAAAGAGGTGGCCGGAAGTGTTGAAAGTGGTGCCTTTGAAGGAGCTGGAAATTGGGAGCAGGGAGGAGCAGAAAAGTGTTTTTGAAAACAAGCTTCATTTGACTCTTTGACATATATGCAAGTACAATTTGAATTAAAAAGACAAACACAATGTTAAAAAGCATGACAGGGGAACTCTGTAAGGAATGTCAGAGGTGCTCTTAATATATTGTGAACATTTTCCAGGGATAGATTTTTGAGGGTTTATGGTTATCCCAGGCTGTGTTTGGAGAATGCCAGCAGGAAGGCCAGGCGCGGTGGCTCACGCCTGTAATCCCAGCACTTTGGGAGGCTGAGGTGGGTGGATTATGAGATCACGAAATCGAGGCCATCCTGGCCAACTTGGTGAAACCCTGTCTCTACTAAAAATACAAGTATTAGCTGGGTGTGGTGGCGTGGGCGTATAATCCTAGCTACTGGGGACACTGAGGCAGGAGAATCGCTTAAACCCAGGAGGCGGAGGTCGCAGTGAGCCAAGATCGCACCACTGCACTCCAGCCTGGTGACAGAGCAAGACTCCATCTCAAAAAATACATACATAAATAAATAATGAGAATCCCAGCAGGAGGGTGGGACTGGGGAGTTGGTCAGTTCTCTGGCTACCAGGAAGAGCTCTGGGCAGGGGCGTTGCCCGGTATCACTCATCCTGAGCAGGCGGTGCCCTCAGTCCACTTGCCAGACAGCATGTGGCAGGGAGAGCCTGGCAAGGCCACCGGGCCTCATCTGCTGACCTGCCGTGGGCAGATGGGGCTGCCGGTGTGGGGCCTGGCCCTGAGCACCACACGGGGATGGGGGCCCTTGGGGGCCACTCCAGGCCCTGGGCCTCAGTTTCCTCGTATGTAAAATGCAATCATAATACCCGTTCATGTTGGTCATGAGGAGTAAATGAGTTCATTTGTGTGTCAGGCTTCGAATAGTGTTATAGGGCTGAGGTTCCGAAAGGTATTGACACCTTAAAAAAAATTTTCCTACTAAAAAAAAATTCCAATCCTGCAGAAAAGTTGTAAGAATAGTACAAAGAACTCCCCTATAAAAGGACTTCATGGCCGGGTGCGGTGGCTCACGCCTGTAATCCCAGCACTTCGGGAGGCCGAGGCAGGTGGATCACGAGGTCAGGAGATCGAGACCATCCTGGCTAACACGGTGAAACCCTGTCTCTACTAAAAATACAAAAAATTAGCCAGGCATGGTGGCAGGCGCCTGTAGTCCCAGCTACTCAGGAGGCTGAGGCAGGAGAATGGCGTGAGCCCGGGAGGCGGAGCTTGCAGTGAGCCGAGATGGTGCCACTGCGCTCCAGCTTGGGAGACAGAGCGAGACTCTTGTCTCAAAAAAAAATAAAATAAAATAAAATAAAAGGACTTCACCTGTTAACATTTGCCACATTGGCTTTTTCTGTCTCCACATATACATAGAATAATGATAACGATGGATATAAAAAAGGGTAAAATTATCCATTTCAGGAAATTTCCCATTCGTATGAGACTTCTGTGATATACAGTCCATAGTTAAGTTGTGCTAGTTGCTTCAGTGCAGGGCACCCCTCCCCAGATCCCAACCTTGGATCTAATCCAATCCCTTTAGTCCCGTCTCTTTAGTCTCCCTTCATCTGGAGCAATTCCTCAGCCTTCTTTGTCTTTCCTAACTTTGACATTTTTGTAGTGTTATAAAGCCACTAGTTTCATTGAATGCCCCTGGATTTTGGTTTGCTGATATTTCCTCATGACTGGACTCAGGTTATGCGTTTTTGGCCAGAATTCCACATGATCAGGAGGCACATGATGTCGGCGTGCCCGGCAGGGGTGACGGTGACTCCCATGGCCTGGCCGAGGTGGTAGCCTTTTGCTGCTCTAAAGCGACTCGTGTTCCCTTTGTAATTAATAAGTAATCTATGGGAGATATTTTTGAGACTGTGCCTGTGTATCCTGTTTCCCAACGTGTTTTCACCTGATGGTTTGATTGTTTATTGAGCATTGACTCCTGACCAAACTCCTCCTGAAGTTCAGCTGCAGGTCAACATCTTAATGGGCATTGAGGTAAACACCAGCGTTCATTTTTTTTTTTTTTTGGCTGCCAACGTAAACCTTAGCATTAGGAAATATATTGATTTGTATCAAAGAGGTTTTATTCCATTTGGGACAAAAATGTTCTTCCTGGGTTTAAAGTCGAAAAGGCCAGATTCATTTATTCATTTGTTCACTATTTATTGAGTGCTTACTGTATGCCAGGCACTATTCCAGGTGCTGGGGACAAATTTTTTTTTTCTTCTGGAAGCTGCATAGTAGTTGGGGAGTCAGACAGTCAGTCCACATGCTGCTGTGAGGGAGTGAGAAGTGAAGAGGAAGCAGGCTGGTGGAGGAGACAGAGGGCCCCAAGGTTAGGGCTGCTGTTTTACCAGAGCTGACCGAGCCTGAGGAGCTGG
The DNA here is from genome assembly GCF_006542625.1 of Nomascus leucogenys. Taxonomy (NCBI): domain Eukaryota; kingdom Metazoa; phylum Chordata; class Mammalia; order Primates; family Hylobatidae; genus Nomascus; species Nomascus leucogenys. Next base: position 8,682,915 of record NC_044395.1, on the reverse strand, counting down.
CCTCAGAGCAGAGGCCTGGATGAAGCAAGGAGCAGCGTGGCTCCTTGGGTAGGAGGGTCAGCTTGGCCGTGGGAGCGGCCAGTGCATGGCCCAGAGAGGAGCCCATGGCTGACGTGAGTTAGTGGGTCAGTGGGGAGCCGGCGCGGCTGGAGCAGAGGCCCCAAGCGGGAGAGAGGCAGTGCATGAAGGTGGAAAGAGGGCCAGGGTGAGGTGACCAACAGCCTCGTAGTCCACGGCAGGAAGCACGGGAGCTGTGGAGCAGGGGACAGTTTGAGGGTGGCAGCCCCCACCTCAGTGTGGCCCTGACTGAGGCTTTTGGTGGAGATGTGAGGGAAGCCAGGCCCCTTAGGAGTGAGTGCTCTAGGGGTACGTGGGGAGCTCTGAGAGTACTGCAGTCAGGTTCCCATCCCTGCAGGCGCACCTCAGGAAAGGCAGGAGGATGGCAGGAAGTGAGCAGATGGAAAATAAGCGCCTGTGGATGCGCTTGCTGCTGAGGGGAGGCGGGAGGGGCCGGCTTGGTGAGACGCCAGTTTCCCTGCACCCTGGGTGGCTGGGGCAGGTCTCACACAGGCCTCGGCAGACCAGGGCACGCTCACAGGCCGGGTGGCTTTCTGATCCGGAGCAGCCAGGAGCCCCAGGCTGGGAGCCCGGCTGGGTGTCCCTGCCCGCAGAGGCCGGCTGCTCTCCAGTGCCCGCTCTGGCTCTGTGCCCTGCCCATCTTACCCCCACTCTCAGGGAGCTCCACTGCCCAACCCAGGCAACTGAGGCAACAGTGGAGAGAATCCAAGCTAGGATTGGAGGAGCGCTTTTCTCCATGCGAGGCACTTCCTGCATCTTTCCTTCTACTGACTCGTTTAATTCTCCCAACAGCCCTGGAATGTAGGTGCTGTTATTGTTACCCCAGATTGTAGAAGTCAGGAGACTGAAGCCACAGAGAGGGTCAGTCACTTGCCTGAGGTTATGCAGCTAATAAGTGCAGAGCCAGGACTTGCACCCAGGCTGACTGGCTCCAAAATCTCTGTTCTCATCCACCAAACTCCACTGCAGATGTATGGATTTCCCTCAGGTCCACTGCAAGGGCCAAGGTGGTGCCGTTCAATCTACTTCAAGCAGTCTCCTACCTCTTGAGATCTTGGTGTGCCTGACCTCTGACCTCTGGCCTATGACCCATGACGCTGAGCTGTTAGAGAACAGAGTGAGAAGCAAGAAAACAGTTTTTTGCTGCTCCTCAGAGAGTTGTGAGGAGGCCTTCATGCCCCCTTTTCAGAGTCAGATCCAGGGATTCCCAGGATTGGGTGACATTTATTTAGCACCTCCAGTGATCCAGGTGATATGTTTTATTTAATGTAAACAACTCTGAGGCAGATTTGATGACCACCCTTTAATAGGTGAGGAAACCTAAGCTCTAAGATGTTAAGCCCCATGCCCAAGGGTACACAGCCAGTATGGAGAGTCATGTGGCCAGCCTGGGGCCAGCGTCCATGTCTTCCCACTGTGCTGCTGTGCCTCCCAGAGCTGATGGACTGGGATGTTTGATGGGACAGAAGCCATGTGCCTGGTATGTCATCTCTGCACATCCCCACTGGGACTTGGAAGTAGAAATTGGAAGTAGGCTGTGGTGTTGCAGGAGCGCTGGCTTTAGGGTGAGAAGGCCTCAGTTCCAGGTTCGCCTCTGCCATATTTCACAGTGTGGTACTGGATGACTCTTTTGAGTCCCAGCCCACTCTCTTCACTGACATATGAAAGCAGGGTTAAAACCACCTATGACCTCAGACCAAATATGAAAGTCTAGGTTGGTAGTTCTTAGCCGGGTTTTGCGGTGTGTGAGTCAGTGTGAGGACTTCGTGGTGGTGAAATGTTCCTGCCGGGTTCTCAGCTCTCTCGGGTTTCCCTGGGAGAACCTATCTGAACCCAGATTAAGAGAGTCAGAGGGGAACCATGGGTCTTTTGAGAAAGATCCAAGCTGATTTTGAAATACCCCTAAGATCTATGTTAAAACACTATGTATACAGGTTAGAGTAATGATAACAATTGTACCAGATGTTATTAAAAATAAGGGAAAGGACTTAACCAAAACCAGGTGGTTTTGGACCAGGAAGCTAGCCTAGAGTCTGTTTACGAAAACTGCAAGACATCCTTCTAGTTTCAAACTGTGCTTCTCACCTGAGGACAGTTTTTCCTTTCAGGGGACACATTTGGCAATGTCTGGAGACATTTTGGGTTGTCACAACTTGGGGAGGGTGCTACTGACATCCCAATAGAGGCCAGGGATGCAGCTGAACATCCTTCAATGCACAGGACAGCCCCTGCAACAGAGAATTATCCAGGCCAAAATGTCAGTGGTGCTGAGATTGAGAAACCCTGGATTAAACATCACAGCACTTATGTGGTGGTTACTGTGTGCCAGACATTATTCTAAGAACTTCACAGGTAATTGACTTGTTTAATCCTGCCAGCCTTATGACACAGGAGCTTTTACTATCCTCATTTGGCAGATGAGGAAGTAGTGGCACCAAGAGGTTAAACAGCTAAACCGTGCTCCTGGGTGGGGCCAAGGTCCCATTCAGAATAAGGAGCAGGCAGAGCCGGGACTTGAACTGAGTCTGGCTGCAGAGTCTGTGCCTGGAACCACTGCGCTGTGCTGCACTGCCCGTCATTAAGGGGACTACTGGGCTTTAAACCATATATATACGTATATATATATATATATTTTTTTTTAGATGGAGTTTTGCTCGTTGCCCAGGCAGGAGTGCAATGGTGCAATCTGGGCCCACCGCAACCTCTGCCTCCCAGGTTCGAGTGGTTCTTCCGCCTCAGCCTCCCGAGTAGCTGGGATTACAGGCATGTGCCACCACGCCCGCTTAATTTTGTATTTTTAGTAGAGACAGGGTTTCTCTACGTTGGTCAGGCTGGTCTTGAACTCCCAACCTCAGGTGATCCACCTGCCTCGGCCTCCCAAAGTGCTGGGATTACAGGCATGAGCCACTGTGCCCGGCCTTTAAACCATATTTTCAGCGTTGGGTCCAGAAAGCCACATACCTAGAAATTTGGTATGTGAGAAGAGTTAGAGACCTCTCATTCCTCTGCCAGTAAGATGGAGCAGGAAGGGCTGGGGTTCGCCTGATGAGGGGCCCAGTGACCCATAGGTAAGAACCTTATGTTTTCCAGATTCTGAGTGTGGCTCAGCTCGTGAATGCAGTGGCACAAGGCGCTCTGTGGGAGTGGATCTTTGGTGCATGATCCTCTTGGATTTTGGCTTCCCTCAGGGAATCAAAGCCAGGGCGGGAGTTCTCTCCTCACCGTGGTGCCTGTGGCATAGAGAGTGGACATTGCTTCCCTGTCACAGGCTGTGCTGTGTCGTTGCAGATGTAAAGACGACCGTGGTTTACCCTGCCACAGAGAAACACCTGCAGAAGTACCTGCGCCAGGACCTCCGCCTGATCCGAGAGACGGGAGATGACTACAGGAACATTACTCTACCCCACCTGGAGTCCCAGAGCCTCAGCATCCAGGTGACTGGCTGCGTGTCTCAGATGCAGAGCACTGCTCCCGTGACTGGTGCCTCCTCTTACGAGTGTCTATTGGGGTCGTATTAGGGGCCAGGCGCTGTGCTGGGCGAGGGGATGGGGGTACAGTAAAGAGCATGGCGGACAGAATCCCCGCCTTGTGCAGCTTACATCCCATGCACAGTCACACAGTGTGTGACCATACACAGATATCTCAGGATCTATATGCTCTGTGAGATAATGAGGGCTGCGGAGAGAAATAGACAGGATAGGTGGGACCAAAAGGCCTGGGGTGGGCAGTTGCCATTTTATATAGCATGGTGAGAGAAGGCATTGGGGTGGGGGAACTGATGCTGGTCTTGGTCCCACCTGATGTGCTTGAGCGTGCCATGGATGCTCTCTGAGGACCTCAAAGCAATCCAGTCCTTTGGAAGAATGTGTGTCTGCTCTGCAGTAGCCCCGATCGAGCCTCAGGATGACTGTGCCATTGCTTCGGGTCCATGAATGGGTAAAAGGCTGATGTTGAGTTAGTCCCACCCTGTCCAGACTCTTATTCCTGGTTTCACCTGTGGCAAACCGGCCTGCAGGATCTCAGTCTCAGAGTAAAAAACTCTTCCCTTACCCACTCCCCCTTGCATTTGTCCAAAAGAAGGCAGGACCCCATTGGCCCTGGGGATTTGGTGCAGGGACTCCATTCACAAGCTGGCAGTCGTCTGGCCAGGCCAGATGCAAGGCCATTTAGCTCCAAGATCCTGACTCCTCCCTGGGTCTAGGCCCAGCGCCAGCTGGAACCTCTGCCTGGAACTGGCCCCATGTGAGTACTCAGAGTTAAATATGATTGATGCTTATTGATGAGTCAGTTTCTTGCCCACTCACTGACTCTCACACTGTGCCTTGTCTTTATCACTCACCTTTGTTCTCTTTGAGCATTTCTCACTTTTCTCCCCAAGATTCAGGTCACTGTGGTGGAGGGTGTTGTGATGTGAGGAACTCACAGCCACTCCTCCCTGGCCCAGAAGAAGGGAGGGTGTGCTGTGTGTGTGGGCACTGCAAGGTGAATTGTACTTGAGAAGGGTAAGGAAAGGGAGGCTGACACGGTCTGCAGGAATGACGTTTCCTTGGGAGGCCTGTGTGTCACCAGCCCCTTCCCAGCCTGGTTCAGCCCTGGTCTCCCTGGGCAGCAGTTTACGTGGGGTGCATCTGGCTCAAGTGGACTTGCTTTTTGTTGTTGTTGTTGTTGTTTGTTTGTTTGTTTTTAAAGTCCCAGCACTTGTTCTGTTTTCCAAGTGGAAAGGAACTATGTCTCCACCTTCTTAGAGTTTCTGCTGTTCGGGGTCCTAGGGAATCTCCTGGAACAGTTGTTCTGTTGTGCTGGTTGTGCAGACCTGAGATTCAAGTAAGGAAGCCCTGATGTGGTTGGTATGAGTAACTAGGATTACAGGTGCTTGCCATCATGCCTGGCTAATTTGTATTTTTAGTAGAGGTGGGGTTTTGCCATGTTGCCCAGGCTTGCCTCGAACTCCTGAGCTCAGGCAATCCGCCTGTCTTGGCCTCCCAAAGTGCTAGGATTACAGGTGTGAGCCACCGTGCCTGGCCGTGTATATTCCTTATTATACACCATTATGCAGTTCCACTCGGAGAAGAGCACAGTGAAGACTCCACTACTCTTCCAACTCCTGACTGACGGGAGCCGTTCGTGTATTCCTTCTTGGCTATTTCTAGTTTACAAGCATTCAGCTTAACTGGCAACAGTCATTATGTTTACTGAGTACCTACTATGGACCTGGTCCTATGCCAGGCTTTGGAGAGTCACCAAGATGATGAAACCTAAACAAGATCTTCACAGTCTAACAGGGAAGATAGACTTGTAAACGGGCAGTTGTGACAGTGGGATAAGCACTCTGATGCCTAGACAAGCTACCGTGGTGATGCAGAGGGACAGTGACCAGTGCAGACAGTCGGGACTTCACAGGCAGAGGATCCTCCCCTTGGGTCTTACAGGACAAATAGAAGTTTACCAGGTGCACAAGGGGAGGGAGGAGCAAGTCCAGAGACACACAGAGCTGGAATCATCCGATGCTTTGGGGGAGCTGCAAGGAGTTTGGTGTGACTGGGGCTTGGGCTGCTGGAGGGTCAGAGGAGACAGCACTAAGATGGCAGGCAGGGGCCAGGCGGAGGCACGTCGACTTTGTCCAGGTGGCCAGAAGTTCCTGAACCTTGCTTACCATCAGGATTGCCTGGGGATTTTCATAAATACCGAGCATGGAGCACTATTCCATATCCGCTGAATCTCACCCTTCAGGGAGTGGAGCTGGGAATTGTGCATTAAAAAAATTCTCTCTCTCTCTGTCTCTCTGATATTTCTGACAACCATCAGATGTGAGAACAGTTGCCATAGGCAGTGAGGGTGCCCTAAACAGTTTTAAGCATGTGGATAATATGGTCTGATTTGCAGAATTAATTGGTGGAGTGGGGGTGAGCATAGAACAGGAAGACTGGGAAAAACCAGTATGGGTCTGAACCAAGGTAGGGACAGTGGGGAAGGATTCTGGAGCAATTTAAGAGGTAGGTCTTCACAGGGCTGGATGGGGCTTAGCAACTGGTTGACGTGGAGAGGGGAGGGAAGAGGTTGGGTGATGAGTGGATAGAAGGATAATTCATGACCCTGTATAGGGGAAAGAAACAGAAGAGTGGGTTTGCATGGAAGACAGTGAGTTCAGTTTGGAATTTATTGAGCACTTACTATGCATAGTGCCAAGAACTGCTCTAAGCATTTATGTGCATCACACCTCATTTATTTATTTATTTACTTATTTATTTATTTTTGAGACAGAGTTTCACTCTTGTTGCCCAAGCTGGAGTGCAATGGTGTGATCTCGGCTTACTGCAACCTTCTCCTGCCAGGTTCAAGTGATTCTCCTGCTTCACCCTCCCAGGTGGCTGGGATTACAGGTGCCTGCCACTACGCTGGGCTAATTTTTGTATTTTTAGTAGAGACGGAGTTTCACTATGTTGGCCAGGCTGTTCTCAAACTCCTGACCTCAAGTGACCTGCCCACCTTGGCCTCCCAAAGTGCTGGGATTACAGGTGTGAGCCACTGTGCCCAGCCTCACACCTCATTTATTCTTCACAGCAGCCCTTTCGGAGACATGTCTCAAAGCCAGGCAGTCTGGTCCCACTATCTGTGCCCTAAGCCAGAGATACTATTTGGCTCCTTAGATGTGAGGTACTTATAACTTCCCAGTAAAAACTGCAGTGGGATGTCTGGATCTGGAGCCTTTGAGATCATCTAGTTACAAATGTCTCTTTGTGAGTCATCCAGCTAGACTTCAACCTCAGCCTGGTGTTTGGATTCTCAATCTGTCATCTAAGAGCAGCGTGACATTGTCCTTAATTTCGGAGCCCTGGTTTCCTTGTCTGAAAAATGTAACTAACGGCTCCTCCCTCCTGGGTGTTGTGGAAATTGAGAGAGGTGCCATATATCATGTGCCTGCTATTGTTTCCAGCACAGAATGATGCCAGGATGGCAGCCACCAATCTCTACTCCAGGTAACTGTTCAGAGGGACAGGCACAGCAATGTGCGGAGCTAAGACACCTGGGAGACATGGCCAGGCCACACATGGCTGGAGGGGAAGTGCAGGGCAGCAGGCAGAAGCAGAGAGCAGGAGGTGATGGGGAAGGAGCAAGATGTCTCATGGGAGGTCAAAGTGGGAGAGAGGGTACCGAGGGAGCTGCCAGTGTCACCTACTGCAAAGAAGTCCAGCCAGGTGAGTTGCAGAAAGCTGATGGCATCACCCACTGCCCAGTTTATCAGCAGGGCTGGCCAAGTTCTTGGGCATGGTTTCAGATGGTGGCACTCCCCATTACATAGCCCTCTGTGTTTGTGTGAATTTTGTTCTTTCATTCTCCTCTTTCTTATCTGGGCCTCTGGCCTTGAGGCTTTCCGTGGATGCTGCTCCCTGCCACTCTCCCAGAGGCCTCTCCCAGCAGACAAGATGTACCTTGGCCCAGGGTGCAGGCCCAGGAGCCAGATACTCATGGTTGAATTGGCTGACCCAGCGTGAACTTCCTTGCACTTGCATTCTCCTTACCTGTAAAATGGGGACAATGTCCAGGCGCAGTGGCTCACTCCTGTAATGCCAGCACTTTGGGAGGCCAAGGCGGGCAGATCACTTGAGGTCAGGAGTTTGAGACCAGCCTGGCCAACATGGCGAAACCCCATCTCTACTAAAAATACAAAACTTAGCTGGGTGTGGTGGCACATGCCTGTAATCCCAGCTTCTTGGGAGGCTGAGGCAGGAGAATCACTTGAACCTGGGAGGAGGAGGTTGCAGTGAGCTGAGATCACACCATTGTACTCCAGCCAAGAGTGAAACTCTGTCTCAGAAAAAAACAAAAAACAAAAACAAACAAAAAAACCTGTCTCTACTAAAAATATAAAAATTAGCCGGGTGTGGTGGTGGGCACCTATAATCCCAGCTACTGAGGCAAGAGAATCGCTTGAACCAGGGAGGTGGAGGTTGCAGTGAGCCCAGATCACGCCACTGCACTCTAGTCTGGGCGAAAGAGCAAGACCCCATCTCAAAAAAAAAAAAAAAAAATTGGTGACAATGATAGTAGCCACCTCTCAGGGTTGCTGTGACACTGAGAGCAGTGCCAGGCAGACTGCAGCTGCTCTCCTGGTCATCACTCCTTCCTGCAGTCACTTGTCCTCCAGCCCCGCTCTTATTTCCTCTCTCACCACCTCCTTTGCTCTCACCGCCTTTCCCTCTTTTCCTGTCCCCAGTCAGTTTTGTAGCCTCTGGCATACCATCCCACCACCTTTGCCACTCATAGGGTGTGCTGTTATACTTAGACCTTCTACTGGCTGTGCTAGGTGCTTTCATGTGCATGTTCTCTGAAAACCTTCACCACCCTTACGTAGTTATCATCAGCCCCATTTTACAAAGGAGGCATCAGTCGCTCACCCAGTGACAGCTGGGAGATGAAACCAGGTCTCCTTGGCTCAGAACCTGCTCACTCTTGCTCTTATACCAGTCAGAGGCAGATGCCCCTTTTCTGTGACCCGGGGACAGGCCGTGGGGAGGCCTGCTTATGGGGTGCATTGGGGCTCTCTGTAGGGAATGCCATCTCCCTCCCTCCCTTATATTTCCGCTGGCTTCTTCCTCTGGCATCACATTCCCAGGAGATTTCAGGTCAGAGAGGAAATGCCTCTGTGGATGTGCTGGCCATGCATTGCTCTGGCCCCGGCACTGCATGAGGAAGCGGCTGCCAGGTGTCCTCCAGACCCCTCCCAGGAAGGAGCCTCATTCGGTTTCTTGGGAGCTTCCTGTCTTTTGTTGTGAATGGACCACATTGTGACCGGCCTGTGGGTCTTGTCAGGGGTTTGGGGCCTTGTGAGGGGTTTGGGGCCCTCTGAGGTGAAATGCTTCCTGTGGGTAGAGAGTTGCAGGAGACCTCGAGGCCCAGCTGACTTCTCCCCCAGTCCGTCCCAGCTGAGAGGTGAGGACGCAATGCAGTGTGTTCAGCCCTCCAGGCTCAAGGTGTGAGGTGGTGCGGACCCTAAGGCAGTCCCCGTGCCTCTAACCTTTGGTGATGCTGCCTGTCTAGCACTTCTGGGAGTGGAAAGAGGACCATGGATGGCTGCCTGGTAGTGTCGGTTCCCTGGCCTCCCCATCCCGCCTCGTGTCCGTGGCTCCTTCTCCTACATCAGTGAGCTCGGAGACCGTTCTGACTGTGAGGAGGAAGGGGCAGTAGTGTGTCCTCAGCCACTCCCCTCTCTGGTTTCCTAGCAGGTCTCTCCCCCAGATGTAGGGCAGAGTTCACTGTCCTGCATGAGTTCATGTTTGCAAAGGGTCCTGAGAGCTGGGGGAAGTCGAGAAGAGCTGGGGGCACTGGGGTTTGAGGCCTGTGAGCCCAGGGGCCTTCTCAGCCCAACCTCCTGCAGCCTCCTAACCTCAGACAGGCCTCCAGGACCATCTCTGTAAAGTGATGTCCTGGGGTCCATACAGGCCTGGGAAAGATCCTCTGCAGACTGTTGACAGCAGCTGATCCAAGGGTGACACAAGGGCCAGGGTAGCCCTGAAAGGTCTTGGTGAGGTCGCTGTCTCTGTGTCTCTACACAGCTTTCGTTTCTGCTTTGCCATGTGGGGCCTGTGTCAGCAGAGACTGCTGATAAACCGGCATCTGCAGCGGCTCCAGGCGGGCAGAGGTGCTGAGCCCACTGCTGATGAGAATCCCAGCGCAGCGGGAAACCTGCACACATGAGCTGCTAAGGCAAAGGCTCTCACTGCCCTGATGGGTAGCTGGCCCCTCCACAGAGGGAAACTGCGGTGCCCTCAGCCTCCTACCTCTCTTTTCCCCATAGTCCTGAATAGAGTGAAATAGGATCCATGGAGGCAGCTCTTCCCCTGAGTCCTGTGAGCGGTGGAGGGGTCACTGCTATAGAGGGCAGACGCAGCCTGGGTCTGTGAGGCCTCCGCAGAGCATGTGCACTGTGCTGACCAGGAAGAGCCAGGCCCCATCCAAGCTGCAGAGACCCTTGTGATGACTCATGGCTGAGTGCCAGCTGGAGTGGAAAGGGGGGAAATCCCTTCTGGACCCCTAAGAACAGATGCTTGGGGACAGGGCAGCCCGGATGTAGATCCTCTGAGCGTGGCAGCTTTTTATGGCTTGGTCCTGTCTCCTGGAGAGGCCAGGGAATGCACCGAGCTCAGTTTGGGGTATCTGTCAAGGGGTGATGAGTGGATTTGTGAACCATCTCTCTCCCCCTCCTTTCAGTGGGTGTATAACATTCTCGACAAGAAGGCTGAAGCGGACCGGATTGTTTTTGAGAACCCAGATCCCTCTGATGGTTTTGTCCTCATCCCTGACCTCAAGTGGAACCAACAGCAGGTAATGGTTTCTGGCTGGAATGCCCTGGTCTGTAGCCACCCTGCTGCAAGTGCTGGACCTTCTGACCGCCCTCTTTCTCACGCTGGCCTGTCTCTAAGCAGATTATAATTAACCAACAAGGGTTGGCCTGAGCGCTCTGTGGGGACCGGGTGGTTACTTGTCATACATAAGTGCTTTTGCTTTAATGGGTCAGCTTAAAGCCCTTTCTGGCTGTCCTCCCACCCAAGAGGTAAAATGGGGTGATGTTTGCGCCCATGACCACATAGGCCATTCCTTACCAGCCAAGTGGTCTTGGCAGCCACCTGTGCTTCCAACCGCACCTGGAGCCCTCAGGTGGGGTGTTTCCATTTTCTCCGTTCCCCTTGACACCAGCAGATCCAGGCAGGCCCGTGTTCTGAAGCACTGGCAGGCAGGAACCGTGGTGACCAACCCAAGGCATCTCCTCCTCAGCCCGAGCTGTGGAGTAGCTTAGTCCAGACTTCCACTCGGGCCCCTCGGCCCCGTGCCTTGGCCTCCAAGCACCTCTGCTTCTGCTACTTTCCTAAGGAGCAGGTTTGGGAGGAGCCGTCCTCCCTCACAGGTATCCCGTTCCAGTTCCCTATGGTCTTCTGTCTCTCCCAGACCAGCCCACCACCAGAATTATCACTTACCACCACCTCTTTTATACCTGAGAGTGTCAGAAACTTTTATACCCTGACAGGGTCAGAAACAGGAGAGCCACTGTGTTGCAGAGAGTGCTGTTCTTACCACAGACTGGAGCCTGGCTGTGCTCAGTCTGCAACAGAAGAAGGGCCTGGATAAGGCCGAGGTAGGCAGGCAGTCATGGGCACTGGGAGCGGACATATTCTCTCCTGCACTTTCACCTGTGGAGTAATCCAGGCTCAGATGTCCCGTTCTGCTTTCGGTGGGCCCGTCTAGTTTCTGCACCCGTCGTCACAGGCTGGAGAGACTCTCGTAGAGAAGGTGCCTTGGAGTGAGCCTCGTCTGCGCCTCCGCGGGCTCGCTCCCTCTGCTTTCGCAGTTGTGGCTGCCCATGGCGGCTTCAGTTTTGATGTGCGGTAAAGGGCTGGGATTTTGGCTCAGAGTTGCACAGGCAAGTGAGCATAATTCGTCTCTTGACAAGAGCCTTGTGGGAATTCCCAAATGTGACCCAAGGGGTGGGAAAGAATTTGAAGGGATTTTCCGAAGTTGCAGCATTGATCGATGATTTCCTAGAGCCAAGTAAGTTCAAAGAAGAGGGCTCTCCTTGTGTGGGGCGCTGCAGCGAGAGGCTAAGGGGATGCCTGCATCCATGCTGCCCTTCCCTGCAGCTTCTCTCTGCCTGTGCCACCTTCAGGCTTTGAAGGAGGGAGCCAGGACTGGCTCTGTGGGCATTTGAAGAGGTAGGACCTGAAGGTCCTTTGTCTCAAACTGAGTGGTGGCTCTGCAAACCCCCATCTGTCTCATGGGGCTGCCCTGCACCTAGAGATCCGGGGTCAGAGCCTGGGTCATAGGAGGTGGGGCCCACCATTAATGAGAATCCCAGCAGGGCCATGGAGGTGTGGGGTAGAAGGACCTTCTGCCGCACGAGACTCTCGAAGACTGAAGAGCTTGCCAGGTGATCGCAGTCTTAAGGCCATGGAGGGACAACAAAAGATAGACTTGTCCGTCTCTATTCCAGAAGCCCTGAATGCATTTGAGCCCACGGCAGAGAAGAGAAATCTGCTGTCCTTCTGATCCCAGTGCCTCCAGGCTCTGCCTCACCTGCCAGTGGAACCTCCCTTTTTCTGTCCCCTTTAAGACAGGAAAGGCTTTAGGAGCTGCACTCTGGCTGCCAGCCACAGGGCTGGAATTACTTGTCCTCAAGGGTCATGAAAGGGCCAGCTTAAATGTCATACTTTGCTTCATAGTGATGCAGGTGTGGTCCTTCTTAACCTTTGCTTAATTCTTTTTTTTTTTTTTTTTTTTTTTTGAGACAGAGTCTCACTCTGTTGCCCAGGCTGGAGTGCAGTGGTGTGATCTCAGCTCACTGCAACCTCCACCTCCCGGGTTCAAGCAATTCTCGTGCCTCAGCAACCCAAGTAGCTGGGACTACAGGCGTGAGCCACCGCGCCCGACCTTAATTCTTACTTGACTTTTGATGATGCCATATTTTAGCGTCTCAAATCTTTGACTTGTGACAGCACTGAATTGGTAGCTCTCTTTGAATTAGGCAATGTATCCAGCAGGAAGACAGGCCATGCCTGGGCTTCTATCCTTTGTCTTTGGGACAGGGAAGGGCTGGGGATAGGGAGGCACCCTGGTGTTTGCTTTGAGGAGCTTTCCTAGCCACCTTGAATCTCCTCCTGCCACTGGTCCTGGAAGTTACTGTCTCCAAACTGATGGCCCTGAATTAAAGAAATAATCCATTTTTTTCATCCATTCAACATATATTTATCAGGTGCCGGTTTGCTAGAGACTGTGCCTCCTTAGAGGTTATAACATCCCTTCTTCTGTTCTCTTAAAGGATCACCTGTGTATTCTTTTTTTTATTTGTTTATTTTCATGTAGGTTTAGTTCATGCATGTGGCAAAAATGCACACAGTACAGAGGATATTCAGTGAAAGTATGCTCCCTCACCCCACAGCCCTTCCTTTCCCTTCCCCAAAACAACTATTGTTGCTATTTTTTTTGTCTCTGGTAACCTTTCTATATTGCATATATAAGCATATATGTACATGTGTATATGGATACACATGCATTTTCAGCTCATATGATTTAAGTTCTTTGGTCTAAAGTTCTCAGACCAGGTAACTCTTCCTTTGAGTCACCCCAGAGGTTAAGAGATGGCTCTCCAAAGCTCCAGCGATTCTCTTTCTTCCTGCCAGGAAACTATTACTTTGATTTTACTGTCTTGACTTGTAAAAAGAGACTGACGATGTCTATCTGTCTTCCCAGAGTGACTGACGGGCCACCTTCTGGGGCGCCAGCCTGAGGCCCTCTCCTGCCCCTGGCCTAGCTTTTTTCAGATCACTTCTCTGAGCGAGGAGGCCCTTTGGCTGCCAGCAGGAAATTTTGGGTCATGTCTAATATCAAAGAATAGATTATTTTCCCTCTCTTACCCAGCCTGTGAACTGACACCCAACACCACGGGCTGACACCCAGCACCAGGCTCCATGCCCTATTCTGTGCCAGTGGAGCAGAGAGTTGCGAGTTAGCGTCATGTTTGTGATTTGTCAGCAGACATCATCTAAAACAAATGTTACTATTATTTGGGTGTTCCATGACAGTGACACATAGAACAGCTGAAAACATACACATTCACCACCACGTGCACACGTGCGCACACACACACAAAATTCAAGTTCAAGCAATTTTGTTTCTGGGCTTCTCTTTGGACTCCTAAGTCCAAAGTGAGAGAGTACATTTCTTGGCCACAGGCCACGAGAGAGTACACAGGGGACTTGGGGCAAACTGAAGCCTGGGGCATGTAGCTCAGCTACACGTGGAGCTTCCTGTGGACTCATCTGCAGAAGGTCTGAGGCAGAGAACACAGATTCTTAGAACTCTGGCAGGAAAGAATGTTCATGGCATGTAAAGACCATGGCGTAGTTGGATATCAGCCAGTCATATAGGAAAGCCCATCCTGAATTTTCAATTTGAGGCCCCAGGAAATGTGGTTGGGTGAGTCATGGTCCTCAGTTATCTCCACAAGGAACTGGTAGCTCAGACTGCAGGGCAGGGCACTGCTGGGTTCTCCCCATGCCTGGCCCCTCAGAGCCTTGATATCTGGGGCCTGCCAGGCGCATGGATGGAATTACCAGGCAAGGCCAGGGTTTAGGTGAGCAGAGTGGGTTTTCTCGGCAAGAGGAAGAGTTCATTTGCTCTCGGGCAAAAGATCTTGACTTTGATTCTTTGTACTGTTGTGACCTCCAGGTTTTCAGCCAGGCTGTGCTCAGGAAGGACAGCAGGAAGGTGTCCTGTGCGATAGGGGAAGAGAGAAACAAGCTAACTGCCCTGGTGTGTGTGTGCTGCTGAGCTGGCCCTTGGCTCCCTTCTCAGCCTTCAAACCCCACTCCACCCCTTCATGGGCCTTGACTCCAGACAAATCAAGTTGCTTCCTCTCCCCTTACATATACATTCTATGCCCTATACATTCGTACCCTGTACATTCTTGCTGCCAAGCCTTTGCTCTGTTTCCTCTACCTGAATATCCTTTCTCCAAATTCTACCCTTTTTTCTAGACCTGATCCTCTGCCTTCTCTTCCAGGAGACCTTCCTGGGTTCATCCAGGTAGCTAGAGTCTTTCCTTCCTCCTGCGCTGGGATTATTTTGTGTCTTACTTAGAGTAGAGCTACTTGCATACATATGATAAGACTGTAAACTCTTGGAGGGAGAGAGTTGCCCTTGCTCTTTCTTGAACCTCCTGGCTCCCTGCCCCTGACAGCTCTGGCGAGTGAGTATATAGAACTCTCTGCTGGGCACGGTGGCTCACGCCTGTAATCCCAGCACTTTGGGAGGCCGAGGCGGGCAGATCATGAGGTCAGGAGTTTGAGACCAGCCTGGCCAATATGGTGAAACCCCGTCTCTACTAAAAATACAAAAAAAAAAAAAAAAATGAGCCAAGCATGGTGGCACACACCTGTAGTCCCGGCTACTTGGGAGGCTGAGGCAGAAGAATCGCTTGAACCCGGGAGGCGGAGGTTGCAGTGAGCCAAGGTTGCGCCACTGCACTCCGACCTGGGCGACAGAGTGAGACTCTGTCAGAAAGAACTCTCACATGGTATTCTCTAGCAAGAAGTGTACACAGAAGGCCTGCTCCTTAGACCATCCCACACGCCCGGGGTATGCGGATGCCCTGCGGGGATTCTCCTGGCACTGTAGGCCTCAGGGGTGGGTGCTTCCTGGCTTACGTGAGAACTCCAGGGTTGGCAGCCTCCCCAGGTCTGTTGCCTGCTGAGCCTGGTCTCCCCTTGCTCTCTACGCAGCTCGATGACCTGTACTTGATCGCCATCTGCCATCGCCGGGGCATCAGATCCCTACGCGACCTTACTCCGGAGCACCTGCCGCTGCTCAGGAACATCCTCCACCAGGGGCAGGTGAGTGGCTTCACCAAACCACGTGAAAGCTCGGAGAAATTAGATTCAGATTCCAGTGTGTTCCCGGGCCCCTTTCCTCACCCTTCCCAGAGTCCATCTTGGAGAGACTTCTCTCTGGATGCCAGGCTTGGGGACCCCATTAGGCTCTTGAGGTTGAAGAGCAGGGCTCTTTGTCCTGGTCCTGCCTCTGGCGCCTCAACTCTGCTTTCAGCCACCTTTCCTCACCCTCACACGCCTTCCTTGGCCTTTCTCCGTCTGGGATGCACTTCCACCCCTCACCCCATAGACTCTGGTCCTTAAGTCCTGGCCCTTCCTACTCCAGGATCACCTGTCTCTCTCATGACAACCACATCATGCCAGAGTTTCTTGGGAGTATGGGCACATGACTTTGATATGTGTGTACATGTGTGTCTCCTTGTCTAGATTGAAGACAGGCTGAATTCTGTAGCACCTGGTATTCTGGGATACTTTCTCTCTGGGATATTTGTTGTTTTTTTTTTCTGAGACGGAGTCTCGCTCTGTCACCCAGGCTGGAGTGCAGTGGCGCAGTCTCGGCTCACTGCAGCTCTGCCTCCCAGGTTCACGCCATTCTCCTGCCTCAGCCTCCGAGTAGCTGGACTACAGGCGCCCGCCACCACGCCCGGCTATTTTTGTCTTTTTAGTAGAGACGGGGTTTCACTGTGGTCTCGATCTCCTGACCTCGTGATCCGCCTGCCTCGGCCTCCCAAAGTGCTGGATTACAAGCGTGAGCCACCGCGCCCGGCCAGATATTTGTTGAATTGAATGAAATTATTGGGGCTCTAAACAGAGCCCAGGAGGAGGGGGAGATGGGGGAAGAGTGTCTAGAATCTTGGGTGTGGTCCTGGCCTGACATTTGGACCCTAACCAGCTGAGTGGCCTGGGGCAGGTCACTTCACCTCCCTGAACCACATTATCTAGATGGATCCCTTCTAAATCCACCATCCTAAGGGGCTGGGTCTCAGTCTTTTTTCCACTCTGAAATGTGATGATCTGCCTAACACGCCAGAGCTAGCAGTCACAACGATGCCCAGCCAGGAGAGAGATTTGCCCCTTTTTGACCAGTGATGCTTCGAGGTGTTAATGCAGACCTGGAGGAAAGGCTCTGCGCACACCCAGCTTCCCCCTGCTGCTGGGCCCCAATCTATCTTCCCTCCTGCCCACCCATGGCACCACCCCTCGGCTGCCCTTATCTTTGTGGGGTGACTTGTTCAGATTCTGAAGCAGTCTCTGGATATTACAAATGGCAGAGAACGGTGTCTTTCTCTTGGGGAGATGCCCGGCCAACACTTTGACCTGCCCTAGCAGCTCAGACAGCTCCACCCTGGCAGGCAGACCTCACTTACTCCAGGAAGCCCCTCGGTGCCTTGGCCCTGGTCTCGCCCTGCTGCAGGGATTCCTGGGGTGAGCTCCAAATGCAGAACACAGTCCTGGGGTATATACTGAGCCCACTGAGACCCTGGTACTTTTCTCTTCACCTCTGACCACCTCAGGGATTTGCCCACAATGGAGATGTGAGTCTCCGCTTAATTCTGTGCTTTGCAGGCTCCTGAAGGTGGAGGTTGGTAGAAAAAGACCCACCCCCGAGCAAGGCGGAGGTGGGCAAAGGGAGCCAGGGCCAAAGTCAATGCTTTCCTCTTCTGCAAGGAGCCCACTGAGACCTCGCCAGGTCTGTGTGGGAGCAGCCCCTCCCACACCCCTTCCACAGTTCTTGCCCTTTCACCAAGTTCTCAGCAAACCCCCATCCCCAACTTCATTGTTTCCAAGCCCCACCCTGTCCTATGCTGAAAGGGAGAATGAGGCTTCCTCCCATCCACTTCATGACTGATTAAATGCTTCTAAATCATGAAAGTCCCCATCGTCTTGGGAATCTGGGCCTGTCTGTAGACACTGGGCCTTCCAAGATTCCCAGCAGCAACGGTTTGAGGAAGCCAGTGTTTTTTCCACGTTGGGGTGGGGAATGCTGATTGAGGCTGCTACCCCCTTCTTTTGGGAGAAAGAGTCTCAGCTTTGCTGCTGTCACCTGCACTTGTGGATTTCCCAGACGAGAAGAGAGAGGAAGCTGAAGCAGACAGCAGGCAGAGAGCTGTGTGGAGGGTTTTTATGAGCTGTCCCAGGCCAACCCGGGATTCAGATGGGAGGAGGATCTAGGTGGGGACATGGCGCCGGGCCTCAGGCAGCACGGTGACTCCTGCCTGCCCCTGTCTCATCAGGAGGCCATCCTGCAGCGCTACCAGATGAGCGGAGACCATCTGCGAGTATACCTGCACTACCTGCCCTCCTACTACCACCTGCACGTGCACTTCACCGCCCTGGGCTTCGAGGCCCCCGGCTCAGGCGTGGAGCGGGCCCACCTGCTGGCTGAGGTGATCGAGAACCTGGAGTGTGACCCCAGGCACTACCAGCAGCGCACGCTCACCTTCGCCCTCAGGGCTGACGACCCCCTGCTCAAGCTCTTGCAGGAGGCTCAGCAAAGCTGAATTAACTCAGGCAGAAGAGCACAGATGTGTGGGACTGGGGGAGGAGTGGGGACAAGATTTTTTATCTCCAAGTGAATTTTCTAAAAATGTATTTTGTACCGGCTTATTCCTAGTAGTGAATAAACTAGTGGGCTCACTCAGTGTGGACAGCGTGGCCTGGGAGGCAGGCAGATGGTGGGGGAGAGTGGGTGGGTAGAACCTGTGGGAAGGCCTTGAGAATGATGGAAAGTCTCCAGGTGGTGGTTTCAACTGACGGGTGGGAGCTGCCCTGGAAGGGTGCCGAGGGCCTTCTCCAAGCCCCAGGGCTCACCGTCTGTGGTGGCTTCCTTGTCTCCACTCTGTGCCTCTCCTGTCTGTACTCCTTCTTATTCTGCTCCTCTCCCTATCCCCTCCTCCTTCCCCTGCCATCCACCTCTTCTTTGAGGAGTTCCCCAAAAAAACAAACTTGGAACCTTTCAGGAAATTATCTATACGGGTTTCTGATGGCACTTCCTCCTTCCAGCAGTGAGGTCACACCTCCCTGTGAGTCAGTCAACCCTGTTGATAAACTTCTTGTTGACGAGGATAGGGGCTTGGTGCCTGGAAATGGGCAGGTTTTAATAAGAATCAGATTATGCAAGCCCGAAAAGCCTGCCTTGCTCTGTTATTTGGTCAGCGAGTCGCCAGCCTTGAGTTTTTATCTCGGCAGGAAGACAAAACAGACTCACATGAAGCAGCCAGAAGATCAAGTGCAAGTGAATCAGCAAGGGCAAATGATATGGTTGCAGTTGAATACAAAAGCCCAGAGGCAGCCCGGGTTCAAGGCCTATCAGAGGCAGACGTTCAGAGGATCTTGAGACCAGGAAGGGACCTCAAAGCGTCAGAGGCTGATGAGCAGTTAGGGAGCCATCAGGGCTCAAGCAGGGCAGGGACATGGCTTGTATGGGCGGGCACACAAGTAAACACACAAGGCTCTCTCCAGCACACAGGACCAAGGCATCATGCTGCCAGAGGGGCTGGCGTTTGCCGCTTTGTCAGAGTAGGGCTGTGGATTTTGTGCCTTGCTTGGGAAGCTCTCAGGGATGGCAGGATGGCAGGCTCTTAAGTGATAGCAGGGGGGGAAGCCTGAGGCACAGTGGGTGGTCCTTACTCTCCATTCCATGCCTGAGAACCAGGAAGCCTCATTCAGAGATTAGCCCCTTTACTTGCAGGTGGTAGCCCAGGTGCAGCCAACCTGCTTCAGGGTCTCAGGGCCTGCTATGGACCCCTGTGGCCCTGGGAGAGTCTCCTTAGAAACAGCAGAATCACCAACATGGTGAAACCCGTCTCTACTGAAAAATAGAAAAATTAGCCAGGTGTGGTGGTGGGCTTCTGTAATCCCAGCTACTTGGGAGGCTGAAGCAGGAGAATCCCTTGAACCCGGGAGGCGGAGGTTGCGGTGAGCCACTGTACTTCAGCCTGGGTGACAGAGCAAGACTCCCTCTCAAAAAAAAATTAAAAAAATAAAAAAGAAACAGCCAGGGAGTGGAGGGTGTGGTCAGAAAGCCTCAGGGACCTGCTTCAGCCTTCAGGGAGTTCAGATGAGGCACAACGAAGCCACTGGCCGCCACTCAGCCATTCTTCCATGTGGCTTTTTTTTTTTTTTTTTTTTTTATGAGACTATCTCGCTCCATCACCCAGGCTGGAGTGCAGTGGCGCAATCTCGACTCACTGCAACCTCCGCCTCCTGGGTTCAAGTGATTCTCCTGCCTCAGCCTCCTGAGTAGCTGGGACTACAGGGGGTGTGCCCTCACGCCCAGCTAATTTTTGTATTTTTAGTAGAGACCGGGTTTCACCATGTTGGCCAGGCTGGTCTCCAACTCCTAGCCTCAGGTGATCCACCCGTCTCGGCCTCCCAAAGTGCTGGGATTCCAGGCATGAGCCACGGCGCCCAGCCCCCTGCAGTACTTCAACAGTCCCTAGATTCAGGCAACATGGAGTTGCAGCCAAGGAACTTTGAGGTAGTGACCAATGCAGGGAGGTCTGACAGAGAACCAGCAGGATCCATTTCATGGCCACCACACATCTGACTGACTCTTTCTTGGGCTAAGCAAATACTTTTGTGGGCAGTGACACTGGCAGTTGCTGGGGTCTTGGGGGCAGGAGGTTGGATGGAGGTCTTCTCCCAGAGCAGTGTCCAGCTTGCAGGAATGCTCCCTGGGTCTCTGTTGTGCCCATTCCAGGTCCAGGGGAAAGAAGTGACCCACTTCCTCTCTGAAAGCAGATGTCCCAACAAGCAAACACGGGCTCCATCTCCAGCACCACAACTGCCACGGAGCAGAGGGAGGCCTCCCTGTGGCGCAGCCCTTCCCTGCGGCCTCAGCCCATGCCCTCCTGCCCAGCCCCCAACAATGCTGCCGGAGGGTCTGGCTCCACGGGCTCCTGCTGACCTTGCCGTTCCTTCCCCTCATCTCGTAGCGCCTGGCCCCTGGAGGAAGGTGGGTAGGAATTTGACACTGGATGAATAAACGTTTGAGGGGCAAGAGAAATGGGACAGAGTTCACCCAATGGGACAGACGAGGCTGGGAGTCACAGCAGAGGGCAGGCACTCAGGTCTGGAGAGGCAGGCATGGAGACAGGGACCCTCACTCTGGAAGGCTTCTCGACTCCCCCGAGGGGTTGGCCAGTTCTGTCTTCCTTCTGCCCACTCTGTGGGGAGGGGCCTCTCTGGGATAGCGTCCCTGCACTCCTCTCCCAGCCTTGTTTGTCTTCACCACAGTACAGAAGGGGGCCCCTCTCCAGGCCTCACCACTTAACTTTTCTCGTACGTGGAAAGACAAGCCTCTGCTAGAGGCCTGGCAAGGGTTCCCCTTCAGAGCCAGCCAGTGCTCTGCTGCTGTAATCGCCAGGGACCCTGCCGGCCATGGCCCCCTTGCAGCTCCCTCCCTCAATCCAACCCTCTTCGGGCTTATCACCCTCAAGGTCTAGAGTGCACAGGGTTGGCTGCTCTGCCAAGTCCTATTGAGACTCCAAAAGCATAGTCTGTCTTTATAGGGTGACCTTCATATCAGACTCCTGGGTAACTCAAGACGATAGCTTTGCATATAGTGCCTCCTTTTATTCCTATTTGTGAGTTTGTCCACTTTCCCCACTAGACTGAGAGGGTCTTGAAGGTAGGAGCTTTGTTTTAGTTCGCTCTGTATCCCTGGCTCCTAAGACACTACCTGGCTCAGCAGACCAACCTTTGAGACAAAGCAACATTATAACACTACATTCATATAGCAGATCATTTCATGACCCACATTCTCGTTCCTTTTTACGAAGAAATGGGCTCAGGATGTCTTGTCCAGCATTATGGAGTGAACATCAGCTCCAGGAAGCAGAGACTTCTGGCCCTTTGTTCACCATTTCCCCAGAACCTAGGGCGGTGACTCACCTATAAGTGCTCAATAAACATGTGGCGAATGGAGGACCAGAGCTAGGCTCTGAATGAGGCCTCCTGGATCTCATGCAGGGGATGGAGAGTAAGGACCAGCCCCTCTACCTCATGCTTTCTTCCTGCTATCACTTAAGAGCCCAGCATCCTTCTGTCCTGAGCAAGCCACAATCTGCAGCCCTGCTTTGACAAAATGGCAAATGCCAGCCCCTCCCTGGCAGCACGACACCTTGGTCCTGTGTGCTGCAGAGAGTGCCTCATGTGTTGAACTGTGTGCCCTCAGAAGCATGCCATGCCCCCGCTCTGCTGGAGCAGTGGCAGATGTCACCCTTCCTAGATAAATCCTGGACGGCTCCACGACTGGATTTTAGCCCCAACACTTGGCCTACGTTCTTTCTGGCTTGGTTGGAGAAGGAAAGAAGCAGTTGGAGGCATGACTGCTATTGTTCCTTGGCTTCTCTCCATTTGCCTCAAAGTTTCCTAATAGAGCAAAATTGCTGAGTGGTCTCTATCGACATGAAACAGAAAAATACCATCTCAGGCTCCACATTCCATGTCCCTGTTGAATACAAATCCCCGAACTAAGAAATAAGAAACAACTACATATGAAGTAATACTTGAAAATGTTTCTCTTGTAATACTTCCATATCCAAAGCATTTGAATATATTTATTTTATTGATGTAGGTCTGCCAACTCTTCCTTCTCAGGAAGGACTGTTTTTATTCCAAACATGTATATATAAGGTTAAAATGTACTTTTTAAAATAAGATAATTATTGATAGTTGTTTTTAAAATAGCCTTGCTTAGCAAAAGAAATGTTGGCAACCCTAAGTTTGTTCTATTAATATTGTTGAAATTACACTGAATTCTGAAATCCATGTCAACTTGAAGTTACCAAGTTTTCACCACTGTTAGAAAATAAGCAGCAATGAAATTTGTTTCAAGTGTTTCAATTTCAATACAATTTAATAAACAGGTTTTGAGCATCTACCCCCACCCCCTTTTGGTTTGTTTGCAAACACCTGGAGGCAGAGCTCATGTGAAGCTTACAATTTAGTAGGAACACAGGCATTAATTACCAAGTAATTACAATGCTGATGAGTATGTTGAAGTGCCCGGGGCTATGGGGCTTCAGCCCCAAAAAGCTAAACCTGCAGGCTAAAACTTTAAAAAAAATATTTAATTGGCAAATAAAAATAGTATACATTTATGGTGTACAACATGATGTTTTGTTACATGTATATATTGTGGAATCACTAAATCAGGCTAATTAACATATGCATTATGCCACATACTTATCAGTTTGTAATGGTGAGAATATTTAAAATCTCTGTGAGCAATTTTCAAGTATACAGCACATTGCTTTTTTTTTTTTTTTTTTTGAAACAGAGTCTCGCTGTGTCACCCAGGCTGGAGTGCAGTGGCTCAGTCTCGACTCACTGCAACCTCCGCCTCCTGGGTTCAAGTGATTCTCGTGCCTCAGCCTCCCGAGTAGCTGAGATTACAGGTGCGCACCACCACACCTGGCTAATTTTGTAGTTTTAGTAGAGACGGG
Organism: Nomascus leucogenys; assembly: GCF_006542625.1. Taxonomy (NCBI): domain Eukaryota; kingdom Metazoa; phylum Chordata; class Mammalia; order Primates; family Hylobatidae; genus Nomascus; species Nomascus leucogenys. Next base: position 8,660,009 of record NC_044395.1, on the reverse strand, counting down.
TTTCACCGTGTTGGCCAAGCTGGTCTAGAACTCCTGACCTCAAGTGATCTGTCTGCCTCAGCCTCCCAAAGTGCTGGGATTACAGGCGTGAGCCACCACGCCCCGCCCAGTACATTGTCATTAACTGTTGTCACCGTGTGGCACTATAGATCTCTGGAACTTCTTCCCCCATCCAACTGAAAGTTTGCATTCTTTGACCATCTCCCCATTCCGACAGGCGACCACCATTCTACTCTCTGCTTGAGTTCCACTTTGTTAGGTTCTACACACGAGATCACGCAGTGTTTGTCTTCTTGTGCTCTAGGCTGGATCTTGGTCATCAGCCCAATGACAAGCAGAGTAAAGGCCCAGAAGTTAGGGAGACCAGGGCTCAGTGTGGCTGACACTGAGAGCTGAGCTTCTAGCATGGGCCCACACATACATTTAGGACTGTGGCCAATTTCCCCTTCAGAACCATGATGAAGAAATGAAAGCCAAGGCCAAGAAAATCTTTAATGTTATGTTCCTCCCCTGCTTGGGAAGCAGAGTGGTCTGAAGGCTCCAACACAGAATCTGTGCCATAACCAAGTCTCATCTGGGGCAAGTTACATAACTGCTCATGAAATAGGAGTGATAACAATGCTTCCCCCAGAGGGTTTTTCTGAGGGTTAAATAAGAATTTTGTGGGACATAGTAATCACTCAGTAAACGTTATGGTCTGAGAGTGACCAAAAGGATGGAACTAGAGATATTTGGGCAAGATATTTGCTATGGCCTGAATGTCTGTGTTCCCCTAAAATTCATATGTAGAAATACTAACCCCCAAGGCAATCGTGGGGCCTTTGGGAAGTGATTAGGCCATGAGGGTGGGGGGCCCCCATTAATGGGATTAGTGTCTCATACAAGAGATCCCAGAGTCACCCCCTAGGCCCTTCCTCTCACTGTGAGGTTACAGTGAGAAGATGACCTTCTATGAACCAGGAAGCCGGCTGTTGGCATCTTCGTCTTAGACTTCCTAGCCTACAGAACTGTGAAAGATTTCTGTAGTTTATAAGCCACCCAGTCTACATTTTGTGTAGCAGACCAAACAAAGACAATATTAAAAATAACTTCGTGATTAGAAGCACTATGAAATGCTAGACTATGCATGGAACCAAGAGGTTTTATTTATTTACTTTTTGCGACAGTCTCACTCTGTTGCCCAGGCTGGAGTGCAGTGGCTCAATCTCGGCTCATTGCAACCTCCGCCTCCCGGGTTCAAGTGATTCTCCTGCCTCAGCCTCCCGAGTAGCTGGGATTACAGGCACCCACTACCATGCCCGGTTAATTTTTGTGTTTTTAGTAGAGATGGGGTTTCACCATGTTGGCCAGGCCGGTCTCAAAATCCCGACCTCAGGTGATCCACCCCACCTCGGCCTCACAAAGTGCTGAGATTACAGGCGTGAGCCACCACTCCTGGCCAACCAAGAGGTTTTAAGGAAAAAAGCCATAAACTTTTGGTGGTTAACTGACTGTGGCCCTAAACAGAGGCAGGGGCCGTGTGCAATGATTTCTCAGGATCTCTTTCAGCCTACAGGTTCCTGGAATGCATTTCAGCTAACACTACAAGAGTGATGTCCCTTGCTATTGAGAACCCTGGGAACAGCTCAGCTCCATGGTCCAGCCATATAAATCTGATAAAAATAGGAGCTGAAATACCATCCTGGAGTTGCTATTTTTAAAAGCATCTGAGATGCTGGATGGGGTGTATTTCTTCCTCAAACATGTCTTGCTGCTTCCTCCTCTTGGTGGGCAGGATGCTAACGTGGCACATGAGACAGGAGCTGTTCCACGCTGCTGCTCACATCACTCCTGCCAGAGAGGGGCCGCAGGGCCAGGGCTTCCCAGGTCTAGATGCACCTGCTCCTCCCTCTGCTCCTGAGGCCCCTCTGGTTGCCCCAGCACAGAGGTGTCCTGCCACTTCCACCAAGGAGAAACACAAGAGAGTTTGGGAGGCAAAGGAAATGGGAATGGAGGCAGCACTGATGGCTTGGAAAGGGACTCAGACCTGTTGTTCCTTAGGTTGCCTTGGTCCCACTTTGGCACAGTTAACATCCAAAAGAAACAGTCCCCATGGGCCAAAGCCCTGCTTACCCCATCCTACTGCCTCTTGCTGAGCCGCTCATAATGTGTTGTAGTTGCACCAAAGGGGTGCCTGGGGTCGAAAAAGCACAAGGAGAGGAGAGAGGAGAGGAGAGAGGAGAGAAGAGGAGAGGAGAAGGAAAGATGGAAAGAAAAGAAAAAGAGAAAGGAAGGAAGAAAATAAAGAAAGAAAAAGAGAGAAGAGAAGAGGAGAGGAGAAAGGCACCAGAATTGCTTCCCTCCTGCCCCAAAGATGACATGGCTTCTATGCAGTGAGGTAAGCTTCTGGCCGTGCTGTTAAGAAACTGGAGGGGAAAGACCATCATGAGTAAGCACATTGTGGCCTAACCTGAGGGGAGCAGAATTACAGTTAGCTTCTGGGCACCTAGTAACCAGGCTTGGGATAAGCTGGGGGAAGGAGGGGGAGAGGCCTGAATACAGCTTATAGGTTAGAAAAGGCATGCCACCTGCATAGTAACAGCACACGCTTATGTATAGCAGGTTATGCTTTCAGAGCAAATTCGCATCCATTGCCTGATTTAATGCCAATAGCCCTTTGAATAAGCAGTTATTTCCTTTCCCCTCCCCCTCCCCAGTAAGAAAACTAAAGCTATTTAGTGGCAGAGACAGAGTCGGAACTCAGGTCTCCAGGAACAAATGCTGGTTCTTAAGTTCCATTTTCTGGTAGAGTGACATTTACATGATTCACGGCAAGAACTGCAAACTGTGCTTAGATCTAGTTCATCAAATGGCCAAGTTTAGAGGCTGGGCTGATGCTTGGATCAGTTCTGCCAGATTCACTTAGTTATTAAGGGCAGCTGCTTACTCCCTTTGGGCCAGTTTTCCCATCTGTAGAACAAGGAGGCGCTTCCCTCTTCCTCGACTTGCCCAAGGCAGAGACTTAGTCATTGTGTTCTTTATACCCAGCTTAATTCCAGGCCTGGAGATGGCATGCAATAAATAGTTGTTCAATGGCTCACGCCTGTAATCCCAACACTTTGGGAGGCCGAGGCGGGCGGATCATAAGGTCAAGAGATCGAGACCATCCTGGCCAGCATGGTGAAACCTCGTCTCTACTAAAAATACAAAAATTAGCTGGGCGTGGTGGCGCGTGCCTGTAGTCCCAGCTACTCGGGAGGCTGAGGCAGGAGAATCACTTGAACCCAGGAGGCGGAGGTTGCAGTGAGCCAAGATGGCGCCACTGCACTCTAGCCTGGTGACAGAGCCAAACTCTGTCTCAAAATAACAAATAAATAAATAGTTGTTGAATGCATGTCTGACTGATTAAGCCAAAGGCACCATATTCAAACAAAATCAGGCACTGGTGAAATGCCAAATAGCTTCTGCCCGTGCAAGGAATGATTTAGGATGGAGCACAGTCACCTGCAGAGGAACACCTTGGAGGAAGACTCTCCTTACTCAGCTCATTTGGAGCAGAGCTTCCTGAGTTGGGGGTTCTTGACAGATAAGCCCTCCAGCTACAGCCGAAGCAGGCTTGGAGCTGCCACTTCTCTGAACCCCCTTGCACTTACTGTCAGTTACTCACACCTTGCACTTAGTCACATCCTATCCTGCCTCGTTCTTGAATGGAGTCCATGGTGAGCCTCCTCTGTGCCGCTGGATGGTAAGCTTCCTGGGGACAGGGAACGGGTCTGATACTTTCCTTGGAGCCCCTGGCGCTCCCGGCACAGGACTGTTCATACGTGGGGCTCCGGAAACACTGTGCTGACCTGTGAAAGGGACTGGCCTAAGGGGCTGTGGATTGTCCTGTAGGGTGACTTCTGAACTGTTCTTCAGCCTGGGCAGTTCCCAGGTTTATTTGGGGGGATGCCTGGGTCCAAGGAACCGGGGTCAGGGGCCCAGGGGTTTCTTCCTGGAGACAGGATGCCTGGCGCCTTCAATAACGGAAAGGAAACAGAAACTTTCTGAGGCCAAGATAAAGAGTATGCAAGTGAGGGGTGCAGACAGAGCAGTTTGGGGGCGGCAGGCCCCAACCGAAGCAGAGGAAGGGCCCACGTCTGGGCCCAGGGGACTGACTGGCTGCCTTGCGTGCATGGGGCATGGGAAGCATAGGCTCCCGGAACAAGACCCTGCCTCAGTTTCCCCAGTGAGGGAAGGACACGGTTCCCCGTGCGACAGAGCACTGAACCCTTTCTTGATTCTTATTGTTCCCGGGAGGGTCCGCGTTGGCTGCACTGGGCATACCCACCCTGGCGCCATTCACAGGCAGCGCCTGCCCTGGCCCTGTGCTCACCCCATCAGGCCTCCTCTTCCGCCTCTCCGCCCCTCTGGCACCCCCGGCGCCCCTGCCTGTCTCTGTCCGGGTCTCGGAGGCGCGCACACCCTTCCAAGCCGGCGACCGCGCGGCATCGCCCCCGCCCTTCCCCTTCCTCCACCCCGCCCTTTCTACCCCTCCCGGGAGCTCCTGGGAGTCGGGCTGCCGTGTGCGCAAGCGTGTCCAGCCCCTTCCCCGCCCCCAACCCGGGCCCGGGTCCCCGCCTCCCCTGCAGGCGGACTCGCCAGCTCCCAGGCCGGCCCCGCGCCCGGGACAGGGACCGGGCCGAGCCGAGCCGTCGTGCCGGCGCTGCGCCGCTGGTCGGTGCGCCTAGCGGATCGGAGCTGCGCGCGGAACTGTGCTGCCCCGCCCCGCTCCACCCGTGAGGGTGAGTACGCGGCGACAGTGCGCGGGGGCCCGCGGGGCGGGGCGGGAAACCGCGGGGTCCTCGGCCGCCTGACCCCAGCCGGCGCCGCGCCTCCCGGAGGGGGTCGGGCCCTGCACGTGGGCGCAGCGCGGTTTGGGGTGGGGCGGCCACAGCCCTGCGGAGCTGCTTCCCGGGGTCCCTTTCCCTGGACCAGATTTTCGCGGGAAGCCGGATCCTCTCCGCTCCCTTGGAGTGAGCAAGCGGGACAGTCCTGCGGAAAGTTTCCGCCCCCACTCCCCCAGCCCTGCGCCCGGACTGAAACGGCGGCCCCCACCTCCAGCATCCTCGAGCGATGGTTTCTCCCACTACTACCCTGGTCAGGTCCAGCACTTGGGAGCTGACTGTGCTGGAGGTGACAGGCTTTGCGGGGTCCGCCTGTGTGCAGGAGTCGCAAGGTCGCTGAGCAGGACCCAAAGGTGGAGTTGTCATGGGAGGCCGGCTGTGCCCAGGGTCCTAGGGCCACGTTATGGGGGTCGTCAGGCCTAGGCCACTGTGCCTCAGAGCTGCATGGGTGGTGAGCAGTGGGAGGGATGCAATGGTGGGAGTGGGCTCAGCTGTCTGCTGTGGGTGTTTCCTCGGGGGCCCGGCTGGCAGGGACTTCCCGGCCAGTCCAGAACTGCCAACATGTCTGCCAGCACTGCCCCTCCATTCCCAGTCCTGGGGGGAGGCTCTGTCTGGGCAGCGTGAGGCCTGACCTACTGTGGCTGCTTCGTCTGCTCCCCAGCCTGGGTCCCGAGGGCCTGGCTTAAGGGAACTGCTGCCAGAAGGCTGGGAGTGTAGGCAGTGTTCGGGTGCCCAGCTGTGCCCTGTCTGACCTCATGGCCACCCACAGGCTGGCACCCCCCACAGGCCTCTTGGGGAAGCCTGTACTTTCCACCGCCGGAGGGGGGTACCGCGCGGAAGCCAGGCTCAGGCGGACTTATTCCTTGTGAACTTCGGGAACAGGCCTGGTGCAGGCTGAGTTCTCACGAGACACACACCCCTGTCACTGTCTCCTGAGCTGTGCCGGACCCGTCCTACAGACTCCACCTCCTCTAGGTCCTGGCCCTGGCATCTGCCAGGGAGATTTTAAATGAGTTGATATGTGCTAAGTGCTTTGAAAGGCGCCTGCACGGAGGAAGAGCTGTATAAATGTTCACTATTGGTAATATTCCTCCCATGCTGTTACTCTCCAAAGCTGCCCGATAATTCTAGAGCGGGTTCCGGGGACGTGCTGGCTGTTTGGGGCCTAGAAATGAACTCGGGAGGCTGTTTTGCTTGCTGAGAGCTGGTCTGGGAATGCCCCTTGACCGTTCTCTGTCCTGCTCCTGGCCCCCTCCCAGACTGCTCCTGTGCCTGGCCCCATTGCGCTGGGTGGGTGATCCTAAGCTGCCCCATGGGCCCTGGGCTCTGTCAAGACATGGGGAGCTTGCCAGGAGTTGGGGCAAGCTCCAAGATGCCAGGCTCCAAGATGGCAACCGAGGTTGTGAGGGTGCACATGGAAGGGTTAGAAAAGTGAATTGGAAATTGCCAGCTTGGACTTTGGGCAGAGTGGGTGTCTTTAGCCTGGGGATGGCTTGTTGTCCAGAGACAACAGGGCCGCCTTCTCTGTGAGCCGGCGGCCCAGGCTGAGGTGCCTCTGGGCTGCCTTCCCTACGGGAAGCAGTGACTGGCCCTCTGCTTCTCAGAAAGACAGTGCTGTGCCCCCGCCAGCCTCCCAACCTCGTTAGACTCCTAGAATCCAGTTTTCTGGATAGAACTAAGAATCTGCTCCTTTCTGGACTTTTAATCGTGGAAAGGGCTCCCTTCCCCGGCAGGAGCAGAGAGGCCAGACCCCCTTTCTGTGCTCCATCTTGAGCTGTCATTCTATCCTAACTCCCCACTGGCCGCCATCTGCCCTTGCCTTGGGGGCTACCCCAGGTCTGACTTGGGCACGTTCTCTGGGTCTCTCCTCAGAGAGGCTGTTCCAGGGTTGTCCCAATGGAATTGGGAATTCTTCTCAGAATGGCTCAAAGGTTTGCACCATCTGTTGGAGGGAAGGGATCCCTCTATCTCGGACTAATATAAATGTTTTCATGCCTGTCAAGTTCCACACCCTGGGCCGATAGGGAAAGGAGCTGGCTGAGGGGCCCGCAGGAGGTGGAGAGGGAGCTGGGGCCCCAAGTGGGGTCTGAAGTCCAAGCCTACAGATTGCCATCGAGGCAGCCGCTAGAGCCCAGCCCAGCTCCTGGCCCCTCGGAGATGGACCTTGGATACTGGAGAGTGGGGCAGTCCGGCAGTGCAGGGTGTGACACTCCGGGCAAACAGCCCCTGCTTCCTGCCCCCTCGGTTCAGTCGCACTGGGCTGGCTAGACGTTTCCCTGCAGCAGGCCGCTGCAGGTGGTTTAGCTCCCGTTCCGTGTTCCCCTCACGCTGGGATTCTCCTTCCTACTCAAGACCCATGACCTTGACCTGAAGCTTTTGGTTGCTGGGAGGAAATGGTGAGTGCAGGCAGATTTGGGTGACTGTTGTCATTAACCCCTTCTTCTTTGTTGCCCCTTTCCCAGAGGTGTTCAGTGCTTCTGTATGAGTGTCCTGAGTGGCCCTGGATGGACTACTGGCTATCCCTGGCCTCAGAATGACTCCTAACCCCTGCCACATTTGGGGGAGGGAGGTGTGTGAATGATGTCCTTTATTCTACAGACTGAGGCAGTGGTCAGTGTAGCTTCACGTGAGAGCAGCAGCAGGCGATTCCCAGGCCCTAGCCAAGTGCTGGTCAGCTTCCGACCGGAGCCCCTGAGCCCTGCAGGGGCTGAATTCCCCCAAAGGGTTGCTTGGGTTGTTGCTTTTCGGGGTTAGAGGGTGTGAGCGTCCAGAGCTGTGGGTTTTTACTGTTGGCTGAGCCCTTTACCTGGGACCTATAGCCACAACCCCATCTCTGTTCCCTTGCACCCCACACTGCCTTGTGATAGGATGTGATAAGATGGTAGGATTGTCCTGGACTGAAGCCCTGGGTTCCGCTGCTGGCCCAGCAGGGAGGAGGCGGCTGCTGCTCGGGCTGAAGTGACGTGTGGGTCTGGCTGGGCCTTCAGTTTCCCACCTGGGCCTTGATTGTGAGGAAGGCCTGGCTGCAGAAGCCCAGAAGCACCTGAGGAGGAGAGTTCCTTTGTCCCACCTGCAGCTCATTCAGGCCTGTGCATGGGGGTTGGGGTCCTCAGGATCTTGCTTTCCTGTTTAGGGGAGGCAGCCACAAAGAGTGCTGGGACCAGTTTGGAGAGTGCTAGGGAATGCTGGTCTGCAGCGACCCTACTTGTGCTCTGCTTCCTCTGCCAACTGCAGCATGGATGAACATCTGTCCCCATAATGAAAATGGCCTCAGCAAATAACAAAAATATTACCATTTAGCAATCAGGCACTTATTAAAAGCCTGGCCCAATAAACTTAAAAAAAAAAAAGATGTGCTAGACACTTTACATCACTTCATGTGAGCCTCACACAACCCTGCATTTAAGCCCATTTATAAATGAAGAAATGGAGGATTGAAGGATTAAGTTACTTGGCCAAGGTCACAGAGCTCGTAAGCAGCTGACCTAGGACTCATCCAAGCCTGCTTCCAAAACCTTCACTTTTCAGCCCAGTTCTCAACTGCCCCCTGGAGTTTGCTCATTTTGCCCCATGAAGAAACAGATCCCAGCTCAAAGGTGTGAAGTGGTTTGCTCAAGGCCACAGTGTGTTAGTGTCAAAGGTGGAACACAAACCCTGACCTCTGAGTGCTCTCCCGAACCCCACATCCTGGCCGGGCCCGTACCCTGAGCACACCCTTGTTCGCTTTCTCAGTTGGGCAGGGCGGGGTTAGGACAAGGTTCTCCTCCCTCCCTCCTTCCTCCTTCCCTCCTTCCCAGCGGGCCCTCCCAGCCTCCCCAGCCCCCACCCCTGCTGCTTTCCCTTGGCAATTGCTTCCATCTGGCCTGCCTGCAGTTCCTATTCCTTTGGAAATGTGGCTGCCGCCCACATGGCTGCAAGGCAACCACGGCCACACGTGGGGAAGGGGAGGGGCCCTATGGGGTCTAAGCACAGGGAACCCAGCCAAGGTGGCTGCTCCTGGCGTCTGGCATCCTGATTCCTGCCAGGCAGAAGCACCTTGGCTGCCTGGCCCTCCTTGATGCCCGTCCTGGGCTGGCTCAAGGCCAGAGAGGCTTCCACAGACCCAATTCTCCTTCCAACATGGTGAGCTGTTTTGCCTACAGACAAGCTCCGCACCAGCAGCCCTCCCTGTCTCTTAGAGGTTGCTCAGGTTGGGAGGAGGGATTCCTGGCAGGAGAGAATTAGGGGCCAGCCGGGGTATACCCTGGGTTCCCACTGGGTTCTGATCATTTGGAGGGAAGTCATGCAAGGGACTGACGAGGGCAGAGGCTGAGGGATCCACGGAGTTCTGGGCAGGCGAGGAGGCAGCTGACTTGCTCATGACTCTAGGTATGCGCCACCACACTAGGCTAATTTTTCTATTTTTTTGTAGAGACGGGGTTTTGCCATGTTGCCCAGGCTGGTTTTTGTTTGTTTTGTTTTGTTTTTGAGACAGAGTTTTGCTCTTGTTGCCTAGGCTGGAGTGCAGTGGCGCGATCTCGGCTAACTGCAACCTCTATCTTCTGGTTTCAAGTTATTCTCCTGCCTCAGCCTCCTGAGTAGCTAAGATTACAGGCGCCCGCCACCACGCCTGGCTAATTTTTGTATTTTTAGTAGAGACAGGGTTTCATCATGTTGGCCAGGCTGGTCTCGAACTCCTGACCTCGTGATCCGCCCGCCTCAGCCTCCCAAAGTGCTGGGATTACAGGCATGAGCCACCACGCCCAGCTGAGTGTGTCTGTCTTGTTCGCTCGCTGGTATATTTTCTTAATGCCTGGAATGATGTCTGGCAAACAATAAGCACTCAATAGATTCCTGTGTGATGAGTGATGGAAATGCACCTCAGGTATGCTGATTTGTCTTTGCTGCATCTTTACTTTGCTTCCTCCTCCCAGGGCAAAGGGAAAAAGTTTCCCTTTTACCAGTTGAGCTGTTTGCTAGAGAAAGGTCTGGCCCCAGCTGTGTGCTGCCACCTTGGGGGTCTCTGTTCAGACACCAGAGAGGCAGGCAGGAACCCAGGTGAGGATGGGCAGGAGCTTGTCCCCTGAGGAGTGCATGCCCCATTCCACCCACCCCAGGGTCAGGTGGCCACATTTCTCTACCCATCACCCCTCCCTAGTAACCTTCAGGTCCCTGCAGACAGGTCCTGACCTCAGCTCCAATCCCTATGTCAGTCCTCTCCTTATTTGAGGCCCAAGAAAGGTACCCCTATGGTGGAACCCTCACGTGGGTCCTGAGAAGGAGTGACAGCTTTGGAAGAGCGAGGGGTTCACCCACATTTGCCTCCTCCTGAACAGCTGCACTTTTATTCCTTGTACGTACTGCATTTCCACTTAAATTTTTTTTTGGGAAACTGTGACAGAGGGTTTCTTGGCTTTAATTTTTTTTTTGAAAACCCCCATTGAGTTCCAGTTGTGACCCCTGTGGTTCTCATTTTCTGGTGCCATGTGTGGTCTCACCTCCTCGCCTTTGCTTCTGCTGCCCCCTCGCTTGGGCATTGTTGGTAATGACCTTGCTAGACTGCAGATGTCCTTCAGTATCAACTGAAGCCCCAGTCCTGGGAAGCCTCCCTGGCCACCCAGCACCGGCACTTCCTCCCCCTGCATTCTCCACTCCCTGCAGGTCCTATGCCTGTGACAGGGAGGGAACCCTGTGCTGGGGTGACCCCAGCATGGACCTCAGTGGGGCTCAGGCTGAACCAAAGGTAGGTGGTTCTGGGGGTAGTGCCTGAGGTGGTGGTATGGAGCTGTGAGATTTGTATTCCTAGAAGCAGATTGGAGGCTCTCAGCCCTTCCCTCCACGCACAGCCTTGGGTACAGCTTGCAGCCTGCCACTGTAGCCTCCATTTCCTTCTCTGAGAAATTAACACTTTTTTTTTTTTTTTTGAGACGGAGTCTGGCTCTATTGCCCAGGCTGGAGTGCAGTGGTGCGATCTCGGCTCACTGCAACCTCTGCCTCCTGGGTTCAAGTGATTCCCCTGCCTCAGCCTCCCAAGTAGCTGGGATCACAGGTGTGCGCCACCACACCTGGCTAATTTTTGTACTTTTAGTAGAAATGGGGTTTCACCATGTTGGCTAGGCTGGTCTCAAACTCCTGACCTCAGGTGATCTGCCTGCCTGAGCCTCCCAGAGTGCCAGGATTACAGGAGTGAGCCACTGTGTCCGGCCAACAGTTCTTCCTTTTTTTTTTTTTTTAAGACAGAGTCTTACTCTGTTCCCCAGGCTGGAGTGCAGTGGCGCGATCTCAGCTCACTGCAACCTCTGCCTCCCAGGTTCAAGCGAGATTCTCCTACCTCAGCCTCCCGAGTAGCTGGGATTACAGGTGCCCACCACCACGCCCGGCTAATTTTTGTGGTTTTAGTAGAGATGGGGGTCTCACCACGTTGGCCAAGCTGGTCTCGAACTCCTGAACTCAAATGATCCACCTGCCTCGGCCTCCCAAAGTGCTGGGATTATAGGCGTGAACTACCGTGCTCCGCCTGGTCAACACTTCTTAATGGGATAACATTTCAGATAACATCCAGTGCCCGGACTCCAGCACTCTATAAATGCTGGCTGGTGTGCTTTTCTGGGATTCCAGGGTGGGGTCCAGAGACTGAAGAGGGTCTACTTTCTGGCTCAGGGGAAGAGGGGCAGGTGGCTCACTAGGAGCTGTCCTGGCATCCTTTGTCCCTGTCCACTTAGCAGTTATGTGACCTCAGGCAGGTCTTGCACTCTGGCACTCAATTAGCATCTGTGTTAATTGGGGTAAGAGTATCTGCCACGTCTCACAGCCTGGTGATGGGCAAACAAAACAAACATTTTTTAGGCTGGGAGAGGCCTCAGAGGTTGGCTGTCATATTGCAAACGAGGGAGCAGAGACTCAGAAAAGTAACTTAGTTGTTTAAGGTCACAGAGCACCTCTCTCCCCACAGGCAGGGAGCAGGTAATTGGGCTGAGCTCAGGAGTAACCCTTCTCTCTCTGCCTCTCCAGCCCCTACCTCATGCCTGGCCCATTCAGCTGGTCTGTTCTCCAGGCCCCTAGGACTGGGTGGGCTAAGATGAGTGGTCTAGAAATCCCTCCCCAGCTGGGCTGGACTGAATGAGGGGCTGGCCGAGGAGCAGGTGTTGATGGAGCATGGGAGACTGTCCTCACAGGCAGTGTGGGCCGTTTCCCTAGACCTCCTGCCCCCAGCTCCTTCCTGTCCCTGTTTGAGCCGTGCTCTTCTTCAACCCCTTTCTGCCTGCCTTCTCTTTCCACCCCTAGATTTCTCACCATCTTCAGTGATCCCTCTTCCTTCCTTTCTGCCTCCTCTGCGTTCTCTCCTTGCCCTTGCTTCTCTGATCTGCCTTTTTTCTCCAGCCTCAGCATTCAGGTTGTCCTCATAGTAGAACCGGGACTCTGGGGGTGGCTGGGTTGGGTTGCCTGGAGGCCAGGGATGTTCAGGAGAGCCTTCATTGGGAGCCCATGGGAGTAGGAGTCAGCTCCTCCTGTTGGCAGCCCCAGCATTTTCTAATGAAAATGGCTCTTCCAGGAGTTGAGTTTGGCGAAGAGACGGTGCTTGCCCAAAGTATGCAATGCTTCTATCTTTAGCTCAGCTCCCAAGCCCTCATGCAACTCTTTGGACATCTTCCTGCAAAGGACGGTGGGATCTCGTCTTTCTGGGGCCTGAGGGTCTCCAAAGATGGGCTGACTAAGCTTCCCTAGCCTGGGACTTGAACCCTCCACCCTCCTCTCTCTTGAGCTCTTTCTCCCAGGGGAACCTGCTCGAATGAGGGGAGTTGGCCAACACAGTTTTCTACTCTCAGACCACATTGAGGTGAGCACACAACAGTGTTCTGTGTGAGGGTCTGGATACACTCCCCACCCTCCCAGGCCCGGCACCGTGTCGCCCTGCCCCAGCCCAGAGCTTGCCTCTATTGGCTTTGTGACCCTCGCTTTGTACTGTGGCTTTGTTCTGCCTTACGGACCAGCTGGTCCCTTGCTGTGGTTCCACACAGTGGAGACTGATCCCTGACCACCCATTCAGCTGCCTGGCGGCCCTGGGGCAAGTGTTTGTCCCCCATCTCCCAAAATGGCGGGGTATAGGGGCTCCCTGCCCGGAGTCCCAACCCTGCCAAGGCAGAGGGAATGGGGAACAGCTGCGTTGGCCGATTCCGGCTCCATATGGATTTGGTTTGACAACAAAGCTCCCTCTGTGTGTTCCCAAGCCCCTTACATAACCAAGGGCTGTGGGCAGAGGAGGAAAGGAGGAGGAGGTGGAGATGGGGACCAGGAGACACCAGGATGGGATGGCTGGAAAGGACACAGGGACTGGGAGGAGAGGGCAGGAGACGAGGGCCAGAGAGGAGGAGAGGGTGGGAGCAGGAGGGGGAAGTGCTGGTCTTGACCTCCCAGTTCTGCCTCCTGCTTCCTGGGGAGGGGAGGGTGGAGTCCAGCCACTGACCTCTGCTTGTGGATGCTTTGTCTTATTCTCCTTGGACCTTTCCCACCAGTCCTGGATGGGCTGAGGAGGGGCCGTGGGACCTGTCTGGGGTGAGGTGAGGTCAGGTGTTGGGCTGGACTTGGGAGGCTGGTCCTTGGCCGCAGCCTGTAACTGAATAAATGCCATTAAAAGGGGAATCAGTTCCTGGCTTCCATTGCCTCCAGCCAGGTCCCAGCCCTGGTTCCAGAATCCCGCTGACCACTCCTCTTGCAGGGCTCAGGAGGGCAGAATCACTGCAGCCTTTCCCTGTGCCCTGCCAGGCTGGTCCTGGGCCCCCTCCCAGCCCACTCATCCAGGGATGCAGCTCTGGCCTTGGCCCACCCCCATCAGAGGGCCTGTGGCCCTGATCACCGCACTCCCCACTCCATGATCAGACATTCTCTCCTGAGCATCACTGACCCTGCAGCTGTCCAAATAGAGCAAGAAGCGAATGTTCTCTTTGGGGCACAGCTGGATAGGCAGCCCTGCAGAGCCAGGTGAGCTGCCAGTCCTGGGTGTGTTCTCGGGGGTGTGGGTGGGGGTGGGAGGACCACATCCTGGGCCTCGATCCCTTCAGCTCCTCCTGGGCAGGAGGAAACAGCTATGCAGGGGCGGCCAAGAGGACTGGGCGGCGGGTGGTTCTGGGCTCTCCCAGCTTCGGTTGGGGCTGGGACCCTGGGGGACGTGACCCTGGGGGACATGCTCTCCTGGGTGTTCCCAGGCTGTGGCCTGTGCCTCAGTGTCTGGGTTTTCTGGCACCAGGCTTCCTTGGGAAGAGCCTCTGGTTGTGCACCAGCCCTGAGGGTGGGGCTCATCCCAGGCTGTAGGGGACTGAGGGCCGAGCTCCACCACCTCCAGAACAAGGATGGTTCCTCAGGGCTGGGAGGAGGAGGCGGCGCTGGCGAGGACCTTAGATTACCCAGGGCATGGGGTTGGGGCCTCACAGATGATGGAGAAGCCAGGGTTCAGGCACTTGGCGTGACCCCTGGCATCGCCTTCAGTTGATTTACTGTCTCTGCCCTGGGGTATTCCATGGGACCCTGGGCTGGCTGCTGTGTGCAGAGGTGGGTGTGGGCCATAGCCGAGACTGTTGAACAAGTTGTAGGCTCTGGAATCCTCTGTCCCCAGGCAGTGACCAGGCCCTGACAGGCCGGAATCTGTCCCTCCCATCACTCCCCCAGTTATGGGTGCAGATGACCCTGAAATTGCTAAAGCCTCAGGGCTTGAGCCCAGAAAGTGTGAGCAGGCTGGCGGGGCAGCTGGAGGAAGGCCTTGTAGGTTCCTGGATTTGGGTGCTGGGTGGGCTGAGAGGACAGTCCCTGTCACTGGGACTGGGCACAGGTGCAGAGAGGCTGAGACGGGCCCAGAGGACAGTGAGTGTGTGTTGTGTGGGTGCCAGGCCAGGAAGTGCCCTCCATGGGGCAGCAGGCTCTGCAGTACGCTCGGCCAAACGGCCACAGGCTGCCCGGGTACACTCTCCAGGCCTGCTGGGGACACACCTGTGGGGCTCATAGGTGTGGCTGGGTCTCCAGTCAGGAGCCACTCTTCCTGGAAGCTGAGTTTGCTGGACGGAAGGTGAGGAGCCCAGGGCTCCCCTTTCCTTGGCTTTGGGGGAAGAGGTTCCTGAGGGCTGGCACAGCCACTCCCTGCCCCTTAGAGGCTCCGGGCTGCCTGGTGATAGCTCCAGGGACCTGCAAGCTGACAAACAAAGTCTATAGGAGCCAGAGCTGGGGTGGGAGGAACCCAGTGGGCCTGGGGGAGGTAAAGCAGCAGCAGCTGCTGTAGCTGAGCCCGGCCCACGGCCAGCCCTGAGGAATGGAGGAAGAGAGTGCCCTGGCTGGGGGAGTCCCTCAAGCCCTGGAAGCTGTATGTGGGCATGGGGTGGTGGGGGCGTGCAGAGAGGAGGAGGACTGAGAGCTGGGTGTGTGTGTGCACGCATGCCTGTGTCTGTGTCATCTGGTTCCCGGGTGTCTGAGTAGGGACCAGTGTGTTTGTGCTGGAGAAGCCTGTGTAGGTAACTGACATGGGGAGGGGTGGGGCTTGCTTTCCTTACCCACCTTCCCGCGTCTTCATTGCGTCCTCATCTGGGGGCCCTGCTCCACTTTCCCTCCCATGTGCAGGGCCATCCCCTCTGACGAGTCTGCCTCTCACTCGCTCAGCCCCTTTAACCCTGCTGGCTCCTAATGAGACTTCAGGTGTGGACCCTCGAACCCTCAGCTGCACAGGTCTGGAAACATCCTTGTTCATCAAGCACCAGGCTGACCATGGTGTCCGTCTCAGTGCCCAGCAGATGTTCTGGTGAGGGGAGGCAGGAGTGCAAGGTCTGCCCAGTGAGGGTTCCTTCCGGGAGGAGGCAGGGTGAGCGCAGAAACCACTGCTACAAAACACTTAAAAGCAGAGCCGAGAGCCTGAATTCAGAGGCTGTACTGTGGGGCAGGGCTGGAATTTGTGGCACCTGCAGGGCTGAACGTTGCCTTTGCTGTCCCTGCTCGGGGATTTTGGGGTACCGGGTTTGGGTAGAGTGTGTCATCTGCAGAGGGAGCATTGTTCTGGAAGTGGACTCTGCTGAGGTGTGGGGGGCCTGCCTGTAGGGGGCACCGTGGTGGAGATGGAGCACCGCTCCTGACAGGAGGCTGGTGTCTGGTCAGGCTGAGATCCGTGTGCCAACCCTTCTGGGAAGGCTGAATGGGGCGGAACTGGTCAGGGCCTGGCGCCAACTCCAGGAGGTGCTACACCCAGAAAGAGAGAGATGGAGAGCCACCTCCCCAGGGGCCTCTTCCTCCTCCTACCCCTCCCCCTCCCTTTATGCATGCCATCGCACCCCAGCAGCCTCCCCTGAGGCTGGGCCATGGGTGGAGCTGAGTCGAGGGCAGGGCAGAGTGGGAGTGGCAGTGCCTCTGCCTGTCTCCCTGGCCGTGGCAGGTCCTTTGTCACATATGGACCAGGAGAGGTGAGTATGATTGTGGTAGTGGTGGGGGCAGTGGCTGAGGACCCCTCTCTGCTGGGCTGGGGCAGAGCTTGAATGGAGAGGGGCTGCCTTGTGCCTGGGAGGGGAGGACCAGGTGTCGCTGGCACCTTCCACGTCCTGAGTGCTTGTTCTGTGCCCAGCCCCTGCTGAGGCTGCGGACGTTAAAAACCAGGATGTGTTTTGAGGCTCAGGACACTTCTGAGGACTTGCTGCTGTTACTCCCATTTAAAAGACAGGACTCTGAAGCTCTGAGGTGCATAGAGTATAGGGATTAAAAGTAGTTCTGGCTGAATTTTAAATCCTGGTTCCACCATTTTCGAGCTCTCTGATCTTGGGACCGTTAATGTATTCGCTCTGTGCCTCAGTTTCCCCATCTGTAAATGAGAACGAAAAAGTAATCCCATGTCCATTGGTTGAAAACCTCAATAAGATTATGTGTAACAGACCGGGCGTGGTGGCTCACACCTGTAATCCCAGCACTTTGGGAGACCAAGGCAGGTGGATCACTTGAGGTCAGGATTTTGAGACCAGCCTGGTCAACATGGTGAAACCCCATCTCTACTAAAAATACAATTAGCTGAACGTAATGGCATGCGCCTGTAATCCCAGCTACTTGGGAGGCTGAGCGGGAGAATCCTTTGAACTCAGGAGGTGGAGGTTGCAGTGAGCCAAGATCACGCCACTGCACTCCAGTCTGGACCACAGAGTGAGACTCCGTCTCACCAAAAAAAAAAAAAAAAAAAAAAAAAAAAAAAAAAAAAAAAAAAAAAAAGATTATGCACAGCAACTGCAGCACAGCCCCAGGGATGATTTAAAAGTGAATCCAGGGCCAGGTGTGGTGGCTCATGCTTGTAATCCCAGCACTTGGGGAGGCTGAGACAGGATTACCTGAGGTCAGGAGTTTGTGACCAGCCTGGCCAATATGGTGAAACCCCATCTCTACTAAAAAGAAACCCCAGTTTCTGCCATGCCACAGTGTCCAAGTCAGTGACCTGCTCGCAGTCGGCCGTCAGGCCCTGTGGCTCCTGTTTCTGCTGACTTGTCCAGCCTCACAATCTGGGGAGGCCTTGGGGTCCCCAGCCTGTGCTGGGACAGGGGTATTATTCCATTAGCCCTTCTGTGGAGCAAGTAGGGAAGGAGTGATGTGACCCCCTTGGCTCTCCTGGGACACAGGTTAGTCCTGTGGGTGACCTCACTTTAGAGAGGGCTGGCCAGCTGTGCCAGAATTAGGAAGTGGGTACAGCTGGAGAAAAGGTGGCTGGAGCCAGCTCTGCAGAAGCCACACCTGCTCATGAGAAGGGTATCCTTGTGAATACAGGGGAAATGGCATGGAGAAAGACAAACACCAGTGGGTGGCTCTGCCAGCTTCCCTGGGGTGCTTCTGGCGACGCCCAGGCCTGTGCACATCCAGATCTTTGCACTGCGCTGTTTTAACTTGGAGAGGAGAGGAGGAAGTTAGCTGCTCTGAATGGTGTTGCTGCTAATCTCTACAGCACTTTCCTGTAAATTAGGAAAGGTAACGCACACCCCCCTCTCCCGCCCCGTTGGAGAAGCCCTGCACCGGAGCATATAGTTTGGCAAGCAGCGGGAGGGCTGGAGCCCAGCCTCACTTGCCGCCCTGGCCAGGCCTTGATTGCCCAGGGTGCACACTGTGGCTGGTGCTCTGCCACTGCTGTTTCTGTCCTCAGGGTAGGACACAAGGAGGGCAAGTAGGGCCAGTCAGTGAGAGGCGCAGGTGATGCGTGTTCTAGGGCTTGAGATCTGCTGCTTCCATTTCAGTAATTGTCTTTGGAGCTACGTTGTTTGCTCATACGACCTCCCTTCCAGATAGTGCCTTTTTCTTTCTCTCTTTTTTTTTTTTTTTCGGAGACAGAGTTTCACTCTCGTCGCCCAGGCTGGAGCACAGTGGTACGATCTCGGCTCACTGCAACCTCCGCCTCCTGGATTCAAGGGATTCTCATGCCTCAGCCTCCCGAGTAGCTGGGATTACAGGTGTGTGCCACCACACCCAGCTAATTTTTGTATTTTTAGTAAAGATAGGGTTTCTCCATGTTGGCCAGGCTGGTCTCGATCTCCTGACCTCAGGTGATCTGCCCGCCTGGCCTCCCAAAGTGTTGGGATTATAGGCATGAGCCACCGTGCCGGCTGATAGTGCCATTTTTTTAAATCCCTATTTACCCAATGGAAAACCGGAGACCCGGAAAGGTCATTCGCACTCCCAGAGTGATGTTTGGTCCAGAATTCAGGTCCAAGTGTGAGACTGCAACATTTACGTTCCTTATTTTTTCTTCTTCCATTTTTTTCTTTTAATCAAATTATTAGTTGAAAATGTATCACACTCATCAGTTTAAAACAGTTAAGCAGTACAAATGGGAACATGAGAGAAAGTCACTCTCCAGCCTGCCCTCTTGAGACGCTGCAGCCTTGTTTTGCATCCTTCTGAGTATTCACATAAGATATATCTGAATATTCATGTAATTCTTTTGTGAAAGTGCATTTGGAGATAAGATCACTGTTTTACACCTGCCTTTTACATCTTAATATTATGCTTTGGAGATCAGCTGACATCAGTATGCATCGATTTGCATCCTATTTTTCACAGCTGCATAGTGTTTCGTTGTGTGTGCCTAATTTTTTAAAACAGGCGCCTGTGCGTAGATTTCATTTTTCCGTCTTATGCTGTTAGAAAAAGTGCTGCAGTAAAGATCCTAACAGACAAGTCTCTTTGCAAATACAGGAAACTTTTCTGTGGAATAAGCTTCTGGCATGGAAGCCCCGGGGTAAAGGGTATTTTGATAAATATCGTGAAATGTCTGCCCAGAAGGTGGCCTGGTTTTCACTTCCAGCATACATCTGTGAGAGGTCCTGCTTCCCACACTCCCCCAGCACTATATAGCTCAGGACCCTTGTTTTTTGCTGTTACTATTTATGAAAAATGGTGTCTCAACCACACTGGAAGTTTTAAATGTAGATAAATGTCTTATGTGCCATTTATATTTCTCTATAGTAAAGTATATATTCATAGCCTTAGCTTATTTTTAAATTATGTTCCTTCGTTGTTTGGGGAGTGGGGGGTGGACTTGCGTGAGTATGTTATAGGCTAAGGGAATTAACTGATATGTTAATATATGTACATCTTGCAAATGCACTTCTTAGTTTTTTAAGTGTGAGCTTGCTCGCTTGCTCTCTGTATCTCACTTAAACTTTATGTGAGTGTATTCATTTTTCATTATTTAGCTTCTGAATTTATATTTCTTCAATCTCCATTCCTTTTTTTTTTTTTTTTTTTTCTTGAAATGGAGTCTCACTCTGTCACCCAGGCTGGAGTGCAGTGGCACAATCTCGGCTCACTGCAACCTCTGCCTCCCGGGTTCAAGCAATTCTCCTGCCTCAGCCTCCTGAGTTGCTGGGACTGCAGACATGTGCCACCATGCTCGGCTAATTTTTGTATTTTTTAGTAGAGACCATTTTGGTCAGGCAGGTCTCGAACTCCTGAACTCCGTCAGTCCACCTGCCTTGGCCTCCCAAAGTGCTGGGATTACTGGTGTGAACCACTGTGCCTGGCCCTCATTCTTTTTTTTATATGAAAATATTTCAAATATGTAAAAATTAATATAACAGACCTCCATGTGATAATCAGCCAGATTTATCAAGTGTGAACCTTATCTCATATTAGATATTTTTTCCTTTAAGAAATAAAATATTACAAATATAGAACTAAAGATGTGCCACTATGATCTATTCTATTCTTCCCCATATTCCCTTTTTTTTTTTTTGAGATGGAGTCTCCCTCTGTCGCCCAGACTGGAGTGCAATGGCACGATCTTGGCTCACTGCAATCTCTGCCTCCCAGGTTCAAGTGATTTTCCTTCCTCAGCGTCCTGAATAGCTGGGATTACAGACGCACGCCATCACGCCTGTCTAATTTTTGTATTTTTAGTAGAGACAGCGTTTCACCATGTTGGCCAGGCTGATCTCAAACTCCTGACCTCATGATCTGCAGGCCGTGGTCTTCCAAAGTGCTGGGATTATAGGCGTGAGCCACTGCGCCTGGCCTATTCTTTCATCATACACATAAGCACACACTGTTTACAAATATACACAAACTTAGTGCTATTTTCTGATTCATCCTTTATCTATTTGCAACACTTTAAAAAGTTAATGTTATGTTTTCACGTTGATCCCAATTGACCCATATGGATTAATTTCTTCAGTTGACATGGCTATATAGTATTCAGTTGCATGAATGTAGCACAGCTTATGTAGCCATCCCTCTCCTGACGATAGTTAAGTTGTTTCCATTTTTTGCTATTGTAACACTGCTTAATAAACATGCTTGAATGGGGTGTCCCCTACATGGGAGGGTTACTCAGGGCTATGCCTGGAAATGCAATCACCAGATTGTAAGGTATGCACATCTTCAGCCTCACTACATATTGTGAAATGCTCTTCTAAGCCTTTGTATCAACTGGTACTCCCACCAGCAATGTGTGGGAAACTATATTTGGTTTTAATCTGTATTCCCTGGTTACTAGTGAGCCTGAGCATCTTTTCTTATGTCTATTAGGTGTTTGAATTTAATCTGTGAATTGCCTTTTTGTGTTCTTTTTTATTCCTTTGATTGTTTTGGTGGTTGTTATGATAAAATGCACAAGCACAAGGTTCTATTGACCATCTTAACCCTTTTTCTGTGTATAGTTCAGTGGCATTAAGTAAATTTAGAATGTGCTACCATGCCGCCATCCATCTCCAGAAATCTTTTCATCTCGTCAAACTGAAACATCCTACCT
Source organism: Nomascus leucogenys (assembly GCF_006542625.1). Lineage (NCBI taxonomy): Eukaryota > Metazoa > Chordata > Mammalia > Primates > Hylobatidae > Nomascus > Nomascus leucogenys. Next base: position 8,638,925 of record NC_044395.1, on the reverse strand, counting down.
GCTAGTCAATAGCTCATTTCCTTTTCCCCTTAGTCCTTGGCAGCCACCATTCTGCTTTCTGTGTCTATGAGTTTGACTGCTTTTGAGTACCTCCTATAAGTGGAATGATACAATATTTGTCCTTTTGTAACTGGCTTATTTCACTTTGCATAATGTCTTCAAGGTTGATCCATGTTGCAGTGTATGTCAGAATCTCTTTTTTTCTTTTTTCTTTTTTTTTTGAGACAGAGTTTTTCACTCTTGCTGCCCAGGCTGGAGTGTAATGGCACGATCTCAGCTCACCACAACCTCTGCCTCCTGGGTTCAAGCGATTCTCCTGCCTCAGCTTCCCGAGTAGCTGGGATTACACGCGTGCACCACCACACCTGGCTAATTTTGTATTTTTAGTAGAGACAGGGTTTCTCCATGTTGGTCAGGCTGGTCTCGAACTCCTGACCTTAGGTGATCTGCGTGCCTCGACCTCCCAAAGTGCTGGGATTAAAAGTGTGAGCCACTACACCTGGCCCACTTTGGATTTTATACAGCAAAACTCCATAATATTTCCTTTACATGAATTTCTTTTTCAGGCTGAATAATATTCCATTGTATGCATAGATCACATTTTGTTCATTCATCCATTGATGGACACTTGGGTTGCTTCCCCATTAGCTATTATGAATAATGCTGCTATGAACATGGGTGTACAAATATTGCTTTGATATCCTGGTTTCAGTTCTTTGGGGTATATACCCAGAAGCACAGTTACGGGATCCTATCTTGTCTCTTGTTTTCTCTTTGATTCCATGTTATTTTCTCATTGTTTCACGGGAATACTGATATTATATATGCAAGTATTTGTTGATTACATGCCCTGTACCTGACTTGTTTAAAGCCTGACGTCTTGAGTACTGTGCACCCCTGCGCCTGCTGAGTAGTGGAGGAGCTTTGAAAGGGTCTGTTCTGGAGAGGGGGTGCTGCTCTGGAGAGGGGGTGCTGCTTTGGGGATGGATTAATCAGGAACTTGGGTGCTGATTCTAGGAGGTACTGCATCTAGAAAGATGGGAGGTGGGGAGTGCAACTTCCCCAAATTTGCCTTTAACTTCAGATCCTTGGGGTGGGTGCATTGCTTCTCCTGGGACGGAGGGGTGCCAGGGAGCCCCTGAACAGGACCTGGAGCAGGTCCACACAGGCACTGGATTTGTCCTTTACTTTGGGCCCAGGTTGCACTCTTGACTTCCACCTCCTCACACTGGCTTCAACTTTCTCACCCTGAGAATGGAATTCAAAGCCTCTGCCTCTCCCAGGCAGACACCAAGGTATGATTTTCAAGTGGTTGGTGTCTTGTGACTGGCAGCTGATAAACGGGTGATACAATGTTTCTGTACAGGAGTCTGCAGTGCCAGGCTGCAGGGGCGGATGGGGGTGGGGTAGCCTGTAGAGCCCGAGGGTGGGAACAGAGAGCCTTCTTTTGCTGTAGGTGGAAGCCTGTCTGGCCCCTTTCCCTCAAAGGTCAGACAGCTTGAGAGATGTTTCCATCCTCCCATGCGTGACCCTGAGGCAGTTAGCTGGTCAGTTACTCACTGTGCTCTCTGCCAACTCTAATGAGCCAGGAAGCCTCCCCGTGCCCAGGCGTGCTGTGATCACATTGTTCAATGGTGGGGTGAGGGGCTGTGCCACAGGGGCCAGAAGACATCTGACCTACTGTCACTGCCTCTTCCACTCTGTTCCACCTGCACTGGGGCAAGGCCGTCCGATGAACAGATCATTTCTTAATTCAACACGTTTGTATTGAGAGCCTACTGGGTGCCGGGCACTATTGTTGACGTGAGTGATACAGCAGCAAGCAAAGCAAGAGAAACATCTTTGCAAGCAGGGGAGGGGACCTGCAGCGTTGGGTGTGTGGAGTTGTTGCTGGGAAGTAGAGAAGCTGAGTAAGAGCTGGACAAAGAGGCCAGGCACAGTGGCTCACCCCTGTAATCCCAGCACTTTGGGAGGCCAAGTTTGGCAGATCACTTGAGGTCAGGAGTTCGAGACCAGCCTGGACAACATGGGGAAACCCCGTCCCTACTAAAAATACAAAAATTAGCTGAGTATGGTGGTGCATGCCTGAAATCCCAGCTACTTGGGAGGCTGAGGCATGAGAATTGCTTGAACTCGGGAGGTGGAGGTTACAGTGAGCCGAGATCACACCACTGTACCCCAGCCTGAACGACAAAGCAAGACTTTGTCTCAAAAAAAAAAAAAAAAAAAAATAGAGTAAAGGAAAGCTGGATGAAGAGAGATAGCCAAGCCCATGTCTAGGGAAAAGCATTCTTGACTGAGTGAACAGAAAGTACAAAGCCTCAGAGGAGGGAGCATGCCCAGGTAGCCCCCTAGAACTGGTGAGGCTGCTGCGTGGGGCAGCCTCCATGGAGAGGAGTTGGGCAAGGAGGGAGGAGGTGCTGGCCAGTGGAGGTTGTGTGTCTCTGTGGGTCAGAGCAAGGACCCGGGCTCTCCCATGAGTGAGAAGAGGACCCCATGAGGTTTTGGAGCAGAGGAGGAGTTTTACAGATGACCGGTCTGTTCTGGGGACTTGCAGTTAATGGACCATCCGTATCCGAGTGTTGATCGGGTGGATTCTAACCCTGTGGGAGAACTTCCCAGCCCGTAGCCTGCTCTCGCTGTACCTGGCAGTTGTATTAATGACGTTAAATGCACAGTCCAGCTTGAGTCCCCTCCAGAACGTGGGCAGCGGACACTAAGCCGAGAGGAATCGCTGTGGGTTGGCAGACACCGTGGAGACTCACTCCTGGACAGGCTGTGGAATGTGTGGAAGCAGGTACAGCCCAGGCCTGCGCTGAGGTTCAGCAGGGAAGCCAGAGGAGTCCGTAGCCCGGGAGCCCAGGCCTACAGCGGAGAGAGTCAGTCCATGCCAATGGTGGGATGTGGCTGCAAAAAATGGTCAGATTCATGGAAGTCTGGTGTCCAGCTGGCAGGCATTAGTGATCCCACGAATACAGCTGTGTGCCTTGAACACGTACTCCAGAGCTTGCAGAGAGCACCAGGGCTGTGGGGGCTAGAGACTGTGTCTTGTGCGGAAGCATGGCTGAGAAGGGGCTCCACAGGCTCTTTGTCACTGTGTGGAGCCTTGGAAGGACTTGGATGTGCTTGAGACCCCTTCCCCTAATTGCTGTATAGGGCAGAGGTGGACATCCCAGGGATTGTGGAGTCTAGGGAGCCAGTCTGCACAGGATGGTTTTAGAAGAAGCCGTAGGGGCCGGGCACAGTGGCACATGCCTGTAATCTCAGTACTTTGGGAGGCCAAGGCGGGCGGATCACTTGAGGTCAGGAGTTCGAGACCAGCCTGGCCAACGTGGTGAAACTCCGTCTCTATTTAAAAAATACAAAAATTAGCCAGGTGTGGTGGCAGGTGCCTGTAGTCTCTGCTACTCGGGAGCCTGAGGCAGGAGAATTGCTTGAACCCAGGAGGCGGAGGTTGCAGTGAGCCGAGATCACGCCATTGCACTTTAGCCTCGGCAACAGAGCAAGACTCTGTCTCAAAAACAAACAAACAAAACAAAACAAAACAAAAAAACCCAAGAAGCCATATGGTGTGGGCGTTCGGGGGTGAGTTCCGGGCAAAGGAGCCAGAATTCCAGCCCCAGCTCCACTCCTCACGAGTTGTACAACCTGGGCCCATTACTGACCCCTTTCCCACTTTAGTTCCCTGGCTCTACAATGGAGGTAATTATCATGTTGAACTCACCAGATCGAGATCATATTTAATACTTGCACAGTCCTTAGAAGCATCTAGCACAGTGGTCCTCAGCATTTGGAAATGTCTGGAAACATTCTGTCACACCTGGGGAGTGGGATTTCCTTCTGGTGTCTAGTGGGTAAAGCCAGAGATGCTGCTAAGCGTCCCACAATACACAAGACAGACCACACAACAATGAACTGTCTGGTCCCCAAAGTTAGTGGGGCAGAGATTGCAGGATCCTGATTCCTTTTCTTTTCTTCCCCTTTTTTTTTTTGCCCCTGGCTATGAGTAAGAGATCCTGGTTTCGCACAAAGTGAGTGTGCAGCACGTTGTTTTAGTTGTTAATTCGCCATGCAATACATCGTTAGTCACATACTATTGTTTGTCAAATGTGTATAAAACATCTGCCACATTCTTGGCAGTTTAATAGAATCTAGAGATATAAAGAAGTTCCTGACCACAGGGGTCATAGCCTCCCAGGCAAGATAGGAAAACACAGAATTATATAATATGAAATTACATTATATCATAGAGCATATTCTATAGTAAGTTACTCCGATTGGCTCTTGGTATTAAAATGTCTTCAGTTTCAGAGGTCACAGGATAGATAGTGGGCAATATTTGAAAGCCAGTAATGATATAAAATAAAATATATTACCTGTGTGAAAGAGAATTTTTCAGGCACAATAATGTTTTAAAGAGTTTATTTGTGTAAGAAGTGAATTGGGAAACAAAACCAAAAGAGGTTTAGCGGCCCAATGACAGTTTCAGAGGCAGGTGTTTGGAGGGTGAATGTAAAAGCAAAATAAAGAATGTATTTGATTTAATTGGTTGCAATTACAAAATTGCTTTGTTTGGTTTACTTTGTTGGAAGTTTCCTAGTCACATAATCATACGTTAGTTGGCTACTTATGATTGGCTGAAGTTTTATTTGTGTCAAACAGAAGCATTTACCATAAATAACCCCAGTTAAGATTTGACTATGCGGCCGGGCGCGGTGGCTCACGCTTGTAATCCCAGCACTTTAGGAGGCCGAGGCAGGCGGATCACGAGGTCAGGAGATCAAGACCACGGTAAAACCCCGTCTCTACTAAAAATACAAAAAATTAGCCGGGCGTGGTGGCGGGCGCCTGTAGTCCCAGCTACTTGGAGAGGCTGAGGCAGGAGAATGGCGTGAACCTCGGAGGCGGAGCTTGCAGTGAGCTGAGATCGCGCCACTGCACTCCAGCCTGGGTGACAGAGCCAGACTCCGTCTCAAAAAAAAAAGATTTGATTGTGCCATCTTTTGAGCAACGTTAAGGCTGTTGTTAAGGCCTCATTGGTATTGTTTGGTAAGGAATTTTTCAGGCTTGGTCTCCAAATTTTGCTTTAACAATTCCTTGCTTTTGGTTATTCTCAGCAAGCTGATAGTGTGACTAGATGACACAGCATTACTCTCTGTTACCACCACCAATGTAGTCACTGGGACAAAGAGTCAGGCAGATGATGTTGTCATCATCAGTAGGTAGGTTGGGGATGAGAATTCCATGGCCACAGTTAGCAGTTACATAGTCAGTATTGCTTTCCTCAAGTTGAATGATCTTCATGGTAACCGTTTGATATTTCAGCAGCTGTTGGAAATCATTTAGAACCCTTGAGAGAATACAAGGCACCAGGGGGGTAAACATAATAATTGTAAGGAGAATAATAGCCAAGGATTGAAAAATTCCTCTGAGCAAAGATTCCCAGGAGCCAAGACTTAACCAACTGAGTGAATCAATGGAGAAGGCAGTGCCCATCTAATGAAAAACCCATGTGTGTTCTTTAAGGTTTTTTAAATTTTCGGTAATACCTGATTTGTTAACATAAAAAATGACACTTTTTTTTTTTGAGATTGAGTCTTACTCTGTCGCCCACGCTGGAGTGTAGTGGTGCAATCTCAGCTCACTGTAACCTCCACCTCCCAGGTTCAAGTGATTCTCCTGCCTCAACCTCCTGAGTAGCTGGGACTACAGGTGTGTACCACCACACCCAGCTAATTTTTGTGTTTTTAGTAGGGATGGGATTTCACCATATTGGCCATGCTGGTCTTGAACTCCTGACCTCAGGTGGTCCACCTGCCTCAGCCTCCCAAAGTGCTGGGATTACAGGTGTGAGCCACTGTGCCTGGCCAACACCTTTTTTTTTTTTTTTTTGAGATGGAGTCTCACTCTGTCTTGCCCAGGCTGGAGTGCAGTCGTGTGATCTTGGCTCACTGCAGCCTCTACCTCCTGGGTTCAAGTGATTCTCCTGTGTCAGCCTCCTGAGTAGCTGGGAATACAGGCATGTGCCAGCACACCTGGCTAATTTTGTATTTTTAGTAGAGACAGGGTTTCACCCAGGCTGGTCTCAGACTCTTGACCTCGGGTGATCCACCTTTCTCAGCCCCACAAAGTGCTGGGATTATAGGCATGAGCCATGCGCTCGGCCAGCAACACCTTTCTACCAATTAGGGAACACGGTCTCCCTTTTTGAGCAGTTAAAGTAGCAAGAAGTCTTCTATTGTACAGTACTACTGAGGCCAATTTATTCATCCCAGATTGTACTGCTTAAGATAATTCGAAGTGTCATTTAAACTTTTTCAGAAGTTGGCAAAATATTAATTGACTTTTTTCAATTCAGACACTCAACTGAGAGAAACCGGCTCTTACAGAAGTATAAAATCCAGAACCCCTTCATAAGACTGTGTCTGGGATGTTATGATTCTCTTTTGTGAGGGGTCACTTTATGTACAAATGACTCTAAGGATTTGTACGGCAATTGAAGAGTCATATCTAGTCATTTTAGGTAGAAGATAGCCCAAACCACAGATCCAGACTGGCTAGATGGAACACCTTTATGTGTTTTGTTGCTGCATAAAATGAATAATTCAGTGTTATCGATAGGGTCAAAGTGGATCCTATTACCCACCAGTTGGGGGTGATATAAATGTCATGGTTATTCTTGGTCACATCTGCATCTGCACAGTGCCACGTTGAATGGTTATGGTTTCAATTGGAGTAGGAACAAAAAACATTTCTATGAATTTGATAAAATGACTGTATGCCATCATCAATTAGGGATGATTGGTTTTCTTTTTATTTGAGACGGAGTCTTGCTGTGTCGCCCAGACTGGAGTGCAGTGGTGCAATCTTGGCTCACTGCAACCTCCGCTTCCCAGGTTCATGCAATTCTCATGCCTCAGCCTCCTGAGTAGCTGGGACTACAGGCACATGCCACCATGCCCAGCTAATTTTTTTTTTTTTTTTAGACGGAGTCTCGTTCTGTTGCCCAGGCTGGAGTGCAGTGGCGCGATCTCAGCTCACTGCAAGCTCTGCCTCCCGGGTTCATGCCATTCTCCTGCCTCAGTCTCCCGAGTAGCTGGGACTACAGGCGCGGGCCACCGCACCCAGCTAATTTTTTGTATTTTTAGTAGAGACGGGGTTTCACCATGTTAGCCAGGATGGTCTTGATCTCCTGACCTCGTGATCCGCCCGCCTCGGCCTCCCAAAGGGATGGTTGGTTTTCTTTCCAAATATGACCTGACCTGATCTGTCCAATAAGCAAGACTATTATTTACATTATATAGTGGATCTATTGAGGCATACAGTTTTCCTGTAGCGTTTCCATTGAACCAATGTCTAGTTCCAGTAAGTTCTCTGATGATATGGTTGAGGCTTTCATGGTCATGTTTGGATTTTATAGATATGTCATATATAAGAGTCTAGTCTTCATAATCTGTGTCAAACCTAAGAATTTGATTACAGAGGGATTCTGGAACACTGCCTAGATTTGGCCCAGTTCCATTCATGTTTTCTGTGCATAGAGATAAGTTACTATTAATGACATCAATCATAGTTGTAGGCCATCCCTTTGCCCCTGTTGCTTCTTCCCAGAGCTACACTGGTTGATCATATATATCAGCCAACTGCCAAGGGAAGGATACCAACCCTTTTCATAATGCCATTTTCCTGAATTGCTCACTCAAGTGTGTATGGGAGCAGGTTCTAATATTAGTTGTGATTCTTTCCATTTATCTAGAGGATTACGTAGCCAGCAATTGCTTTGCTTAGTAGCGAGAATGGCTTCATGTTGAGCAGTAGATCTTAGAGGATATTCAGTTTGAATAATGAAATTCCCTAACAAAAATAAAAGTGTGAACATTTTGTGCTAAAACAAAATAAAAACAAGTCTGAGTCAATGGAAGGAAGCCACATAGAGTCTTGTTTCATTGTCTTGGGAAAGCCATGTCTATTTCTTTTTTTTTTTTTTTTTTTTTTTTTTTTTTGAGACAGAGTCTTGCTGTCGCCCAGGCTAGAGTGCAGTGGCATGATCTCGGCTCACTGCAGGCTCCGCCTCCCCGGGGTTCACGCCATTCTCCTGCCTCAGCCTCCCGCGTAGCTGGGACTACAGGCACCCGCCACCTCGCCCGGCTAATTTTTTGTATTTTTAGTAGAGACGGGGTTTCACTGTGTTAGCCAGGATGGTCTCAATCTCCTGACCTCGTGATCCGCCTGCCTCGGCTTCCCAAAGTGCTGGGATTACAGGCGTGAGCCACCGCGCCCGGCCAGCTATGTCTATTTCATGATATCATATACTTTCATGGAAGGATTTCTCTTGGGTATCCTTAATTTTATTTTTATTTGATTGTTATTATTATTATTATTGAGATGGAGTTTCTCTCGTGTTGCCCAGGCTGCAGTGCAGTGGCACGATCTCAGCTCACTGCAACCTTCGCTTCCCGGGTTCAAGTGATTCTCCTGCTTCATCCTCCTGAGTAACTGAGATTACAGGCACCTGCCACCACACCCGGCTAATTTTTGTATTTTTAGTAGAGATGGGGTTTAACCATGTTGGCCAGGCTGGTCTCAAACTCCTGACCTCAGGTGATCGACCCGCCTTGGCCTCCTTAAGTGCTGGGATTACAGGCATGAGCCACCACGCCCGGCCTGGTATCCTTAATTTTAAATCACATGTGGGTTGACAAGTCCAAGACTCTAAGAGAGCTCTCATTAGCTGTGAAACATGTACCCAAGGTTCAAGATCCTGACGTTTTGCTACGGTGAGAATAGTAACTGAAACTGGTGTAGTCTCTTTCAACAGGGCTCAAGGGCAGTTGTTCTCTGCCGTCTTACAAAAGAGCTAGTCTCGGCTGGGCACAGTGACTCGCGCCTGTAATCGTAGCACTTTGGGAAGCTGAGGCGGGTGGATCACCTGAGGTCAGGAGTTTGAGACCAGCCTGGCCAACATGGTGAAACCCCATCTCTAATAAAAATACAAAAATTAGCCGGGCGTGCTGACGCATGCCTGTAATCCCAGCTACTTGGAAGGCTAAGGCAGGAGAATCGCTTGAACCCATGAGGTAGAGGTTGCAGTGTGCTGAGATTGTGCCACTGCCTCCAGCCTGGGTGACACAGCGAGACTGTCTCAAAAAAAAAGATCCAGTTTCCAGATTCCAGGTCATGTAAGGTGGGATCATCAGTAGGCAGGTCACAGAAAGCCTCCTTCACCTGGTGGAATATACTTTGGCATAATACATCAAGGCCTTGCAGTATTGAGTCACATCAGAGCCAACAGTAGAGTGGATAAATGAAATTCTATTATGAAAGGCACAAGTCGTTCAGTATTTATTTCGTGAAGGGCCACTTGGTGTGTTTCCCTAGGGGCTGATGTTCTTGCCATAAAGGTCGGTGATAATTCTTTTGGCCAAGGTAATTCAGTTGACTCTGTTAATTTAGCTAATTTTAGTTTTGTGATACCATTTCTCCATTCAGCCTTTCCAGAAGAGACAGTGATAAGGGCAATGATAGTGCCGTCAGGTCTGTAAACTTTTCTTTGGTGGAGAACCTGTCAAATAAAGTGAATTGCCCTAGCACTAGAGAGCTCCTCGGCTGGTAGGTGGGATCTCATCTTTCTGGAGCCTGAGTGTCTCCAAAGAAGAGCTGCCGCATGGAGCTTCCCTGCCTGGTGACCTCCACCCTCTTCCCTCCAGAGCTCTTTGCCCCAGAGGAATCTGCGGGAATGGAGGGAGTTGGCCAAAGCAGGGAGATTTTTACTCAGACCCCATCCAGGTGAGCACACAACAGCCTTTTGTGCTTGGGCTGATGCGTGCATTTCTGTCTGTACGTGCATGCCTGGAAGTGTGCAGATGAGTGTGTGAGAGATGGTATATGGCCATGCTTCCTTGCATAGACAAGAACATGGGGTGCACTTGTGCATGTGCACAGCCCCTCCCCAACCCAGGCCTGTGCTGCTGTGGTGCTGCCCTGCCCCTAGCCCAGGGCTGGCCTCTGTTGGCTTTGAGACCCTGGCTTTGCACTGTGGCTTTGCTCAGCCTTAGAGACCAGCTGCTCCCCTGCTGTGGTCTCTCATAGTGGAGACTGATCTCTGGCCACCCATTCAGCTGCCTGAGGGCCCTGGGACCAGTGTTCATCCCCCACCTCCCAAAACAGAGGTGTGTAGGGGTTCCCTGCCTGGAGTCCCAGCCCTGCCAGGATGGAGAAAATGGGCACCAGTTACTGTGACCCGTTCCGGCTCCATATGGATTTGGTTTGACAACAAAGCTCCCTCTGTGTGTTCCCAAGCCCCTTACATAACTGGGGACTGTGGATGCCGGAGGAAAGAAGGAGGAGGTGGAGATGGGGAACAGGAGACACCAGGATGGGATGGCTGGAAAGGACACAGGGACTGGGAGGAGAGGGCAGGAGACGAGGGCCAGAGAGGAGGAGAGGGTGGGAGCAGGAGGGAGAAGTGCTGGTCTTGACCTCCCAGTTCTGCCTCCTGCTTCCTGGGGAGGGGAGGGTGGAGTCCAGCCACCGACCTCTGCTTGTGGATGCTTTGTCTTATTCTCCTTGGACCTTTCCCACCAGTCCTGGATGGGCTGAGGAGGGGCCGTGGGACCTGTCTGGGGTGAGGTGAGGTCAGGTGTTGGGCTGGACTTGGGAGGCTGGTCCTTGGCCGCAGCCTGTAACTGAATAAATGCCATTAAAAGGGGAATCAGTTCCTGGCTTCCATTGCCTCCAGCCAGGTCTCAGCCCTGGTTCCAGAATCCCGCTGACCACTCCTCTTGCAGGGCTCAGGAGGGCAGAATCACTGCAGCCTTTCCCTGTGCCCTGCCAGGCTGGTCCCGGGCCCCCTCCCAGCCCACTCATCCAGGGATGCAGCTCTGGCCTTGGCCCACCCCCATCAGAGGGCCTGTGGCCCTGATCACCACACTCCCCACTCCATGATCAGACATTCTCTCCTGAGCATCACTGACCCTGCAGCTGTCCAAATAGAGCAAGAAGCGAATGTTCTCTTTGGGGCACAGCTGGACAGGCAGCCCTGCAGAGCCAGGTGAGCTGCCAGTCCTGGGTGTGTTCTCGGGGGTGTGGGTGGGGGTGGGAGGACCATATCCTGGGCCTCGATCCCTTCAGCTCCTCCTGGGCAGGAGGAAACAGCCATGCAGGGGCGGCCAAGAGGACTGGGCGGCGGGTGGTTCTGGGCTCTCCCAGCTTCGGTTGGGGCTGGGACCCTGGGGGACGTGACCCTGGGGGACATGCTCTCCTGGGTGTTCCCAGGCTGTGGCCTCTGCCTCAGTGTCTGGGTTTTCTGGCAGCAGGCTTCCTTGGGAAGAGCCTCTGGTTGTGCACCAGCCCTGAGGGTGGGGCTCATCCCAGGCTGTAGGGGACTGAGGGCCGAGCTCCACCACCTCGAGAACAAGGATGGTTCCTCAGGGCTGGGAGGAGGAGGCGGCGCTGGCCAGGACCTTAGATTACCCAGGGCATGGGGTTGGGGCCTCACAGATGATGGAGAAGCCAGAGTTCAGGCACTTGGCGTGACCCCTGGCATCGCCTTCAGTTGATTTACTGTCTCTGCCCTGGGGTATTCCATGGGACCCTGGGCTGGCTGCTGTGTGCAGAGGTGGGTGTGGGCCACAGCCGAGACTGTTGAACAAGTTGTAGGCTCTGGAATCCTCTGTCCCCAGGCAGTGACCAGGCCCTGACAGGCCGGAATCTGTCCCTCCCATCACTCCCCCAGTTATGGGTGCAGATGACCCTGAAATTGCTAAAGCCTCAGGGCTTGAGCCCAGAAAGTGTGAGCAGGCTGGCGGGGCAGCTGGAGGAAGGCCTTGTAGGTTCCTGGATTTGGGTGCTGGGTGGGCTGAGAGGACAGTCCCTGTCACTGGGACTGGGCACAGGTGCAGAGAGGCTGAGACGGGCCCAGAGGACAGTGAGTGTGTGTTGTGTGGGTGCCAGGCCAGGAAGTGCCCTCCATGGGGCAGCAGGCTCTGCAGTACCCTCGGCCAAACGGCCACAGGCTGCCCAGGGACACTCTCCAGGCCTGCTGGGGACACACCTTTGGGGCTCATAGGTGTGGCTGGGTCTCCTCTCAGGTGCCAGAATCTTTCTGGGAGCTGAGCCTGGCTGGGCAGAGGGCGAGGAGCCCAGGATTCCCCTTTCCCTGACTTTGGAGGAACGAGGTTCCTGAGGGCTGGCACAGCCACTCCCTGCCCCTTAGAGGCTTTGGGCTGCCTGGTGACAGCTCCAGGGACCTGCAAGCTGACAGAGGCTACAGGAGCCAGAGCTGGGGTGGGAGGAACCCAGTGGGCCTGAGGGAGGTAGAGCAGCAGCAGCAGCTGAGCCCAGCCCCTGGCCAGCCCCGAGGAATGGGGGAAGAGAGTGCCCCTTGGGGGGGCCCTCAATCCCCGGAAGCTGTATGTGGGCATGGTGGGCGGGGGCAGAGAGGAAGAGGACTGAGAGCTGGGTGCATGTGTGTGTGTGACCAAGCTTGTGGGCACCTGAGTACGGACTAGTGTGTTTGTGCTGGAGGAGCCTGTGTAGGTTACTGACATGGGAGGGCCGGTGTGAGCTGCAGGGACCGGAGAGCTGCTGGAAGGGGCTATCTATGCCTTCAGGCTCTGAGTGTGGATGCAGCTGTGCCTGTTCAGGCAGATTCACCAGAGGGGCTGCTGCGCAGAGCCTGGGCCCTAGACACCTAGAAGGGCCCCTCCTCCCCTCGTCTTCCCTCCTTCATGACCCACCTTTACTCTGAGGGGGTGGGCTCCCTGCTGGGGACAAACTGGAGAGGGACTCTCTTGCTGCCTTTTCTGTTCCTGGGGACAGGCTGCTGCAGGGTGGAGGGCTTGCTTTTCCTGCCCACCCTCATCTTCACCGAGTCCTCGTCTGGGGGCCCTGCCCCACTCTCCCTCCCAATGCAGGGCCCTCTCTGGCGAGCCTGCCTCGATACTCCCCGGCTCAACCCCTTTAACCCTGCTGGCTCCTAATGGGACTAATGGGACTTCAGGTGTGGACCCTCGGACCCTCAGTTGCACAGTTCCAGAAACTTGTTCATCAAGTGCCAAGCTGACCATGGTGTCCACCTCAGTGCCCAGCAGATGTTCTGGTGATGGGAGGTGGGAGTACAAGGTCTGCCGAGGGAGGCAGAGGAAAGGGGTTTCTGAGCCCAGATCTCCGATGCTCCAAGACACTCAAAGCCAGAGCTGAGAGCCTGGATTCAGAGGCTGTACTGTGGGGCAGGGCTGGAATTCGTGGCACCTGTGGAGGGACTCCAGGGCTGAACGTTCGTTGCCGTTGCTGTCCCTGCTCGGGGATTTTGGGGTGCCGGGTTTGGATAGAGTGTGTCATCTGCAGAGGGAGCACTGTTCTGGAAGTGGACTCTGCTCAGGTGTGGGGGTCCTGCCTGTGGGGTGCACCGTGGACAGGAGGCTGGTGTCTGGTCAGGCTGAGGGATCTGTCTGCCAACCCTTCTGGGAAGGCTGAATGGGGCGGAACTGGTCAGGGCCTGGCGCCAATTCCAGGATGTGTTACACCCAGAGAGAGAGATGCAGAGCCACCTCCCTAGGGGCCTCCTCCCCCTCCCCTTCTGCATGCCATCGCACCCCAGCAGCGTCCCCTGAGGCTGGGCCATGGGTGGATCTGAGTCGAGGGCAGGGCAGAGTGGGAGTGGCAGTGCCTCTGCCTGTCTCCCTGGCCGTGGCAGGTCCTTTGTCACATATGGACCAGGAGAGGTGAGTATGATTGTGGTAGTGGTGGGGGCAGTGGCTGAGGACCCCTCTCTTTGCTGGGCTGGGGCAGAGCTTGAATGGAGAGGGGCTGCCTTGTGCCTGGGAGGGGAGGACCAGGTGTCGCTGGCACCTTCCACGTCCTGAGTGCTTGTTCTGTGCCCAGCCCCTGCTGAGGCTGCGGACGTTAAAAACCAGGATGTATTTTGAGACTCAGGACACCTCTGAGGACTTGCTGCTGTTACCCACATTTAAAAGACGAGTACTCTGAGGCTCTGAGAGGTTAAGTACCTGGTCTGGGTCACCTGGTCAGTTTCTTTCTTTTTTTCTTTTTTGTTGAGATGGAGTCTCGCTCTGTCACCCAGGCTGGAGTGCAGTGGCGATCTTGGCTCACTGCAAGCTCTGCCTCCCGGGTTCACACCATTCTCCTGCCTCAGCCTCCTGAGTAGCTGGGACTACAGGCGGCCGCCACCACGCCTGGCTAGTTTTTTGTTTTTAGTAGAGATGGGGTTTCACTGTGTTAGCCAGGATGGTCTCGATCTCCTGACCTCATGATCCACCCGCCTCAGCCTCCTAAAGTGCTGGGATTACAGGCGTGAGCCACCGCGCCTGGCCCGCCTGGTCAGTTTCTGAGCTCCAGACAACTCATCCCAAATTTCATGGGTGCATAGAGTATAGAGATTAAAAGTAGTTCTGGCTGAATTTTAAATCCTGGTTCCACTATTTTCGACCTGTCTGATCTTGGGACACTTAATGTATTCCCTCTGTGCCTCAGTTTTCTTCTCTGTAAATGAGAATGGAAGAGTACTCCCCTGTCAGTTGGTTGAAAACTTCAGTGAGATTATGCACAGCAGCTGCAGCACAGCCCCAGGGATGATTTAAAAGTGGATTCAGGACAGGGTGTGGTGGCTCACGCCTGTAATTTCAGCACTTTGGGAGGCTGAGGCGGGAGGATCCCTTGAGCCCAGGAGTTTGAGGCCACCCTGGACAACATAGTGAGACCTTGTCTCAAAAAAAAAAAAGTGAATCCAGTGGTGTCATTCTTTGTTGCTAATGCCCTCCAGTGACATTCATGACACCCAAACTTAGAATCTGAGCTTTTAGGGTGGCCTGTGACATCTATACCATGTGTCCCCATGGCCTCCCTGGCACCCCCGTTCCTTCCCGGCTGTCTGCCACCGTATGGGACTTTCTGTGCCTTGCACCCAACAAGCTCAGAGTCTTGGGAGCTTCTCTCAGTCTGGAACCTTCTGTTGCCTACTCCATCTTCCCATGGCTGCCCTTCATGTAGGCCTCCGGTTTATAGCAAGCTCCTCGGAGACATGGTTCTAACCCTGCAGTGGCCAAGGGCTGGTGGCCCTCACTCTCTGCCCTCGTGCTCCATGTTAGTGGTCCTGTGGTTGTCATTGTGCTGTCATCTCCACCATTTCTTGTTTGCCGTGTGTCTGTGCCTCCCAAGGATGAACACCATGAGTCCAGGCGTGCCACCCTGTTTCTGTCCTGCCACAGTGCTCGAGTTAGTGCTCTCCCTGCTTGCAGTCGGCCCGCAGGCCTTGTGGCTCCTGTTTCTGCTGACCTGTCCAGCCTCACGGTCTGGGGAGGCCTTTAGGTCCCCAGCCTGTGCTGGGACAGGGGTATTATTCCATTAGCCCTTCTGTGGAGCAAGTAGGGAAGGAGTGATGTGACCCCCGTGGCTCTCCTGGGACACAGGTTAGTCCTGTGGGTGACCTCACTTTAGAGAGGGCTGGCCAGCTGTGCCAGAATTAGGAAGTGGGTACAGCTGGAGAAAAGGTGGCTGGAGCCAGCTCTGCAGAAGCCACACCTGCTCATGAGAAGGGTATCCTTGTGAGTACAGGGGAAATAGCATGGAGAAAGACAAACGCCAGTGGGTGGCTCTGCCAGCTTCCCTGGGGTGCTTCTGGCAACGCCCAGGTCTGTGCACACTCAGATCTTTGCACTGCGCTGTTTTAACTTGGAGAGGAGAGGAGGAAGTTAGCTGCTCTGAATGGTGTTGCTGCTAATCTCTACAGCACTTTCCTGTAAATTAGGAAAGGTAACGCACACCCCCTCCCCCGCCCCGTTGGAGAAGCCCTGCACCGGAGCATATAGTTTGGCAAGCAGGGGGAGGGCTGGAGCCCAGCCTCACTTGCCGCCCTGGCCAGGCCGTGATTGCCCAGGGTGCACACTGTGGCTGGTGCTCTGCCACTGCTGTTTCTGTCCTCAGGGTAGGACACAAGGAGGGCAAGTAGGGCCAGTCAGTGAGAGGCGCAGGTGCGGCGTGTTCTAGGGTCTGAGATCTGCTGCTTCCATTTCAGTAATTGTCTTTGGAGCTACGTTGTCTGCTCATGCAACCTCCCTTCCAGATAGTGCCATTTTTTAAATCCCATTTACCCAAAAGAAAACCTGACACCCGGAAAGGTCGTTCGCACTCACAGAAGTGCTGGTTGGTCCAGAATTCACATCCAAGTGTGAGATTTCAATATTTTTTTTTCTTCCTCTCTTTTTTAAATCAAGTTTTATTTGAAATGGTATCACAGTCACCAGTTTGAAAAAGGTAAGCAGGCCAGGTGTGGTGGCTCACACCTTTAATCTCTGCATTTTGGGAGGCAGAGGCAGGCGTGTCAGTTGAGCCCAGGAGTTTGAGACCAGCCTGTTCAATGTGATGAGACCCCATCTCTCCAAAATTTACAAAACTAGCCGGTCACGGTGGTATGTGTGTGTGGTCCCAGCCACTGGGGAGGCTGAGGTGGGAGGGTTGCTTCAGGCTGGTGGGTGGCAGCAGTGAGCTGAGATTGGGCCTCTGCTCTTCAGTCTGGGTACAGAGCAAGACTCTGTCTCAAAAAAAAAAAAAAAAAAAAAATATAAAGGTAAGCAGTACAAATGGGAATATGAGCATAAGTCACTCTCATTCCAGACCTCTGACCCCCAGGACTTTTCTCTTGAGAGGCCACAGCCTTTGTTTTGCATCCTTCTGGGTAAACCTATTCGTGTACAGGCATATCTGGGTATGCATGTAACTGTTTTGTGAAAGTGCATTTGGAGATATGGATATCATTGTTTTCACCAATGCTGTTTTGATACTATGGATACTGTGTTTTGGAGATTAGATGACACCAGCACACCTAGGTTTGCACCCTCTTTTTCACAGCTCCATGGTGTTTCCTTGTCTGTGAGTAGATTTCCAGTTGTTTCCATCTTAAGCTCTTAGAAAAAGTGCTGTTGAAGGTCCTGATAGACAAGTCTGTGGAAACGTAGGAAACTTTGTAGAATAAAGTTCTGGCCATGGGCCAAATTCCCTCCGAGAGGTGGCGCTGGTTTTTCTTCCTAGTTCATCTGTGAGAACTCAGGTCCTTTGTGTTTTGCTGTTACCATGAATGAAATACGATGTCTCTATCACGCTGGAATTTGTAGATGTAGATGACCATAGTTTCTTATTTGCCATTCATTTCTTTACATTAAAGTAAATATTCATGTCCTTTGCCTATTTTTATTTATTTTTTTCTTTTTTCTTTTTTTTTAAGACAGAGTCTCGCTCTGTCTCCCAGGCTGGCGTGAAGTGGCTCAATCCTGGCTCACTGCAACCTCCACCTCCTGGGTTCAAGCGATTCTCCTGCCTCAGCCTCCTAAGTAGCTGGGATTACAGGCACCCGCCACCACGCCTGGCTAATTTTTGTATTTTTAGTAGAGGTAGGGGTTTTACCATGTTGGCCAGGCTGGTCTCGAACTCCTGACCTCAAATGATTCACCCACCTTGGCCTTCCAGAGCACTGGGATAACAAGTGTGAGCCACTGTGCCTGGCCCTTTGCCTATTTTTAAATTAGGTTTCTTGTTTGTTTGTTTTTTTCTTTCTGATTTACCTGAGCGCATTATAGGCTCAGTGAATTTACTGATATGTTAGGTATAGGTTGCACATGTACTTTAGTTTTTCAGTTGTCTTTTTTTTTTTGAGATGGAGTTTTGCTCTTGTTGCCCAGGCTGGAGTGAAGGGCAATGACACGATCTTGGCTCACTGCAACCTGCACCTCCTTGGGTTCAGGCAATTCTCCAGCCTCAGCCTCTTGAGTAGCTGGGATCACAGGCGCCCGCCACCATGGCTGGCTAATTTTTGTATTTTTAGTAGAGACGGGGTTTCACCATGTTGGCCAGGTTGGTCTCTAACTCCTGAACTCAGGTGATCTGCCGCCTCAGCCTCCCACAGTGCTGGGATTACAGGTGTGAGCCACCACACCCGGGCACACTTGTCTTTTAAGTGCTTCATTTGTCTTCTCTCCACTCCCTCTCTCTCTTGCACTTGCTGTCTGTCTCACTTAAATTTTACATAGGTGAATATATTCATCTTTGTTTAGTTTCTCAATTTATATTTCTTCACTATCTCTATTAATATGAAAATACTTATCTATATAAATATTAATGTAACAGACTTGCATGTGATAATATGCCAGGTTGAACAAATGGGAATATTATCTCTCATATGACGTTAGTTTCTTTTCCTTTAAGAAATAAAATATTACAAGTAGAGAACCAAAGACATGCCACTGTGAGCTCTTTTATTCTTCCCCATCTCCCCAGAATATAATTATCACTTAAAGTTGGGTGTAAACCTATATTTTATTCTTTCATCATACACACAAGCACACAGTTTATACACATAAATAGTGTTGTTTTTGGACTCATATTTGTTTTTGCAACACCTTTTAACATAAGTTTTTACTTTTATTATTTTATTTAAGACAGGATCTTGCTCTGTCGCCCAGGCTGGAGTACAGTGGTGCGATCATAGCTCGCTGCAACCTCTCATCTCCTGCGTTCAAGTGATCCTCCCACCTCAGCCTCCTGAGGAACTGGGATGATGACAGTTATAAGCCACCAAGCCCAACTAAGTTGTTTATTTTATTTTTTTATTTTTAAATAAAGATGAAATCTTGCTATGTTATCCAGGCTGGTCTCAAACTCTTGGGCTCAAGCAATCCTCCTGCCTTGGCCTCCCAAAGTGCTGGGATTATAGGCATGACTTTAAAAAGTTAACATTATGGACCAGGTGTGGTGGCTCACACCTGTAATCCCAGCACATTGGGAGGCCAAGGCGGGCGAATCACGAGGTCAGGAGATCGAGACCATCCCGGCTAACGCGGTGAAACCCCATCTCTGCTAAAAATACAAAAAAAAAAAAAAAAATCAGCCGGGCGTGGTGGTGGGCGCTTGTAGTCCCAGCTACTTGGGAGGCTGAGGCAGGAGAATAGTGTGAACCCGGGAGGCAGAACTTGCAGTGAGCTGAGATCGCGCCACTGCACTCCAGACTGGGTGACAGAGCGAGACTCCGTCTCAAAAAAAAAAAAAAAAAAAAAGTTAACATTATGTCTTCAAGTTTATCCCAATTGACCCATATGGATTGATTTCTTCAGTTTACATGGCTATATAGTATTCAGTTGCATGAATGTAGCACAGTGTATATTGCCATGGCTGTACTGATGATAGTGTTTCCAGTTTTTTTTTTTTTTTTTTTTTTGCTATTGCAGCACTGCCTAATAAATATCCTGGAGTGAGTTGTACTTATATACTTCAAAATGGAATTACCAGATTGTAAAATATGCACATCTTCAGCCTCACTAGATACTGTGAAGTGCTCTTCTAAGCCTTTGTGTCAATTTGTACTTCTACCAGCAACGTGGAAATGATATTTGGTTTTAATCTGTATTCCCTGGGCACGAGTGAGCCTCAGCATCTTTTCATATGTCCACCAAGTGTTTGGGTTTAATCTGTGAATTGCCTTTTTGTGTTCTTTGCTTTTTTTTTAAATTTCTTTGATTGATTTGGTGGTTGTTACGGTAAAATGCATAAGCACAAGGTTATATTTACCATCTTAACTCTTTTTGTGTATATAGTTCAGTGGCATTAAGCACTTTCAGAATGTGCTACCATCCCACCATCCATCTCCAGAACTCTCTTCATCTTGCCAAACTGAAACATCCTACCCACTAGTCAAGAACTCCTAATTTCCGTCTCCCCCCAGCCCTTGGCAGCCACCATTCTGCTTTCTGTGTCTATGAGTTTGACTACTTTGAGTATCTCTTCTAAGTGGAATGATACAGGACTTGTCTTTTTGGGACTGGCTTATTTCACTTTGCATAGTACCTTCAAGGTTGATCCATACTGGTAGCAGAATTTCCTTTCTTTTTCAGGCTGAATCACATTCCATTGTATGCATAGACCGCATTTTGTTGATCCGTTCATCCACTGATGGACGCTCGGAGGGTTGCTTCCGCGTTAGCTATTACGAAGTCAATAATGCTGCTGTGAACACGGGTGTACAGATATCTCTTTGACATCCTGGTCTCAAATATTTTGGGGACATACCCAGATGTGCAGTTGCTTGATCCTGTCCTGTCCCTTGCTTTTCCCTTTGCTTCCTTGTTTTTTTTTTTTCTTTTTGTTTTATAGGAGTGCTGATATATTCAAGTATTTGTTGATTGCATGCATTATGCCTGACTTGCTCAAAGCATGATGTCTTGAGCACTTAGCAGCCCTGTGCCTGCTGAGCGGTGGAACAGTTCTGAAAAGGTCTGTTCTGGAGTGGGGGTGCTGTTTCGGAGAGCGATTAATCAGGGGCTTGGGTGCTGACTCTAGGAGGTGCGGCACTTGGAAGGACAGAGTGTGACTTCCCCAATGTGGTCTCCTTCCTTTTCCTCACCCCTTCTCCCACCTAACCCCAGCAGTGAGCCCTAGAGTCTGGCTCAGTAGGTGGATCTGCATTCAGTGCGGGGCAGAGCCTGGGTGGCAATGCCTCTCCTTGCCTCCCTGGCTGCTACAAGGTCCTGTGTAGCATATGGTGTGGACCCAGCAGCCAGGAGGAGAGCTGAGTGCGATTGGGGTCATGGTCGGGCCAGTGGCAGTGGATCTCTCTCTTTGTTGGGCTGGGCCAGCGCTTGAATTGAGAGGGGCTGCAATGTGTCTGGGGAGGGCAGAACCCAGGGTCACTGACACCTTCCAGATACGGAGTTCTTGCTCTGTGTTTGGCCCATACCTAATGTTGTGAAGTGGAAATACTGGGGTGTGTTTTGAGGCTCAGCACACCTGTAATAACTTGGTCATGGTGTGTGTGTGTGTGTGTGTGTGTATAATTATTTTCCTTAATACCACTGCCCTGAAGGCAATTACCCGTAATTTACAGATGTGGAATCTGAGGCTTTGAGATTGTCAAGGTCACCTGGCCAGTGACTGCAGAGGCTGGATTGACCCATGGGTCTGAGTCCGTACCCCTTTTCACTGGCTCCTGGAGGCCACACGTACCTTGCGCTTCCTGGGGCTTGGTCCTGGGGTTTCACCTCAGGTTGACCCTCTTTAGGAGGAAGTAAGTAGGAAGGAAGATTTCCTGGGTATTAGGGTGTCCTCAAGCCTGCAGCTCTCCTGGGACTGCACGGAGTTGATTGAGATCAGTTCCTGATGTGATGCAGCAGACATGGAGGTGGTAAGTGGTTAAGATCAGTCGGACATGACAACCTCCAGTTCTGCAGAAACCACATCATTTGCCTGGGGATAAAGCAGGTCCTTGTGAGCTCATCGACATGCATTTGGCAGAAAGTGTGCTGGCTCTGCCAGCTTTCAGTATGAGCTTCTAGCAAGCCCCTTGTGCCTTAGATGCCCAGGTCTTTTCAAAATAAGCCTGGCGTGTTTTAACTTGATGAAACTTTCTGCTCACAGTCATCTTACTGTTTGCTGATGAATTCAGACCTCCATTCATTTAAATATTTGTCAGTTGTCTACCATGTGTCAGGCATTAAATTTAGTGCTGGAGATACTATGGGACATAAGAAGTCCCTGCTTGCTTGGAGTGTGCGGTCTAATTGGTACTTGGGACAGTGTGGTTTAACCGCCACAAAGAAAATAAAGCAGCATGATGTGACAGAGCTGGATGTGGGGGAGTGAGGAGGCTTCTCTGGACTGGGTGGTCCGAACCCCATGCAGGGAGAAAACCGTGGCCAGGAGGAGAGGAGGCCGGAAGAGAGGTCTGGGCTTGGGTCCCAACCACTGATTCCAGATCTCTCAACATTTATAACACGACCAACTCCTGTTCTTTTTTTTTTTTTTTTTTTTTTTTTTTTGAGACAGGGTTTCCCTCTGTCACCCAGGCTGGAGTGCAGGGGGGCAATCATAGCTCACTGCAGCTTCGATCTCCTGGACTCAGGGGGTCCTCCGGTCTCAGCCTCCCAAGTATCTAGGACTACAGGTGTGTGCCACCACACCCAGCTAATTTTATTTTTATTTTTGTAGAGATGGGGCAGAGTCTGCAGTCACATGCCTTGCAAGTAGCAGAGACAGGGTTTAGTCTCAGTAGCCAGTGCCTAGGGCACAGGTCTTGGCCAGAGGAGAGAAGGCTCGGGCGAACCAGTTTCATCTGACCTGCTTGCTAACTCAAACATGGCTGCCCAACTGCGTGGCATACCTGCTCTGGCAAGGTATGTGAGGTGGGTAGCTGGGTGGCCCGCCCCTTGCAGGCACTGGGGCAAGATATCAGGGGGTCCAGAAGAGATTGGGTTTAGGCAGAGTAGAGGTGATTGTGTGGGCTGGGGGGGCAATGTCACCTTGAATGTGTTTCCATGCCCAGGGTCCAGATGGCCCAGGAGGAGGGGGATGGAGACAGGGGGAGAGTGAGGTCTTTTTGACTTCGATGTGCTTTGACTGCACATCAGAGTTAAACAAATCAGAATGAGCGGGGCCCTTCCACAGGCACCTCAGCCCTCCTGATTTAGCCTTTCTGAAGTGGAGCCTTGGGAGCTAATGAAGCTTAATAAACTCTCCTGGTGCTTCCAGCAGGCATTTGAGGGTGGACACTACTGTCTTCGGGTCATAGGAAGTGTGAGCTGGTAGGAATCCCGGAGATTTTCTAGCCCAGCAGTGTCCAGTCAAAATAGAATGGGAGCCAGAAATACAAGCCACATGTAATTTTAAATTACTTTTAAAACATTTAAATTTAGCCACGGTTTTAAAAAGTAAGAATCAATAGATGAAATTCATTTTAATATTTTAACCCAATATAGCCAAAATCTTGGCATTTCAACATGGGATGAGTATAAAATAATGAAGATGATATTTTATTCTTTTTCGGGGGTACTAAATCTTTGAAATCCGGTGTGTATTTTCCACTTAAAGCACGTGTCTGTGTGGACTGGCCCCATTGCAAATACTCAGTGGCCTGGGACTGGGGTGACCAAGTGGGATGTGATGGGGCTGGTGCAGTCCACCATTCTCACAACAGGCATCTGGGGTCAGGGGAGGCAGGGCACTGGCTGTGCTGGAAGCAGGGGACTGGCTGTGCTGGTGGGAAGCCAGATTCCAGCCCTAGACACCAGTACCTTTGGCTTTAGATCCTTGGGGTGGGTGCATTTCTTCTCCTGGGAGGGAGGAGTGCCCGGGAGCCCCTGACCAGGACCTGGAGCAGGTCCACACAGGCCCTGGATTTCTCCTGTATCCTGGGCCTGGCCCTGCTCTCTTGACTCCCAGCTCATCACACTGGCTTCAGCTTTCTCACCCTGAGAAGGAAATTCAAAGCCTCTGCCCCTCCCACGCAGGCACCAGGATATGATTTTCTTTTTTCTTTTCTTTTTGTTTGAGACAGGATCTCACTCAGTCTGGAGTGTAGTAGCCTGATCTCAGCTCACTGCAGCCTCCACCTCCCGGGCTCAAGTGATCCTCCCACCTCAGCCTCTGAAGTAATTGGGATTACAAGCACATGCCACCATGCTCGGCTGATTTTTGTATTTTTTGTAGAGATGGGGTTTCACCATGATGCCCAGGCTGCTCTTGAACTCCTGAGCTCAAGCAATCTGCCTTCCTTGGCCTCCCAAAGTGCTGGGATTACGGGCATGAGCCACGGGGCCCTGCCCTGGGTATGATTTTCAAGTGGTTGGTGTCTTGTGACTGGCAG
Source organism: Nomascus leucogenys (assembly GCF_006542625.1). NCBI lineage: Eukaryota > Metazoa > Chordata > Mammalia > Primates > Hylobatidae > Nomascus > Nomascus leucogenys. The sequence goes on along the minus strand of NC_044395.1, from coordinate 8,615,284 downwards.
CTGATAAACGGGTGATACAATGTTTCTGTACAGGAGTCTGCAGTGCCAGGCTGCAGGGGCGGATGGGGGTGGGGTAGCCTGTGGAGCCCGAGGGTGGGAACAGAGAGCCTTCTTTTGCTGTAGGTGGAAGCCTGTCTGGCCCCTTTCCCTCAAAGGTCAGACAGCTTGAGAGATGTTTCCATCCTCCCATGCGTGACCCTGAGGCAGTTAGCTGGTCACTTACTCACTGTGCCCTCTGCCAACTCTAATGAGCCAGGAAGCCTCCCCGTGCCCAGGCGTGCTGTGATCACATTGTTCAATGGTGGGGTGAGGGGCTGTGCCACAGGGGCCAGAAGACATCTGACCTACTGTCACTGCCTCTTCCACTCTGTTCCACCTGCACTGGGGCAAGGCCGTCCGATGAACAGATCATTTATTAATTCAACACGTTTGTATTGAGAGCCTACTGGGTGCCGGGCGCTATTGTTGACGTGGGTGATACAGCAGCAAGCAAAGCAAGAGAAACATCTTTGCAAGCAGGGGAGGGGACCTGCAGCGTTGGGTGTGTGGAGTTGTTGCTGGGAAGTAGAGAAGCTGAGTAAAGAGCTGGACAGAGAGAGATAGCCAGGACCACGTCTAGAGAAAAGCATCCTAGACTGAGTGAACAGAAACCGCAAAGGCCCAGAGGAGGGAGCATGGCTAGCTAGCCCCCTAGACCTGGTGAGGCTGGTGTGGGTTGGGCAATGATACGGTTTGGCTGTGTCCGCACCTAAATCTCATATTGAATTGTAGCTCCCATAATTCCATGTGTCTTGGGAGAGACCTGGTGGGAGATAATTGAATCATGGTGGTGTTTTCCCCCAAGTTGTTCTCGTGGTAGTAAGTGTCACGAGAGCTGATGGTTCTATAAGGGGTTTCCCTTTTCACGTGGCTCTCCTTCTCTCTTGCCTGCTGCTATGTAAGATGTACTTTTTTTCTCCTGCCATGATTGAGGCCTCCCCAGCCACATGGAACTGAGTCCATTAAACTTCTTTTTCTCTATAAATTTCCCAGTCTCGGGCATGTCTTTATCAGCAGCATGAAAACAGACTAATGCAGGCAGCCTGTGTTGGGAGGAGTTGGGCAAGGAGGGAGGAGGTGCTGGCCAGTGGAGGTTGTGTGTCTCTGTGGGTCAGAGCAAGGACCCGGGCTCTCCCGTGAGTGAGAAGAGGACCCCATGAGGTTTTGGAGCAGAGGAGGAGTTTTACAGATGACCGGTCTGTTCTGGGGACTCGCAGTTAGTGGACCATCCGTATCCGAGTGTTGATCGGGTGGATTCTAACCCTGTGGGAGAACTTCCCAGCCCGTAGCCTGCTCTCGCTGTAACTGGCAGTTGTATTAATGACGTTAAATGCACAGTCCAGCTTGAGTCCCCTCCAGAACGTGGGCAGCGGACACTAAGCCGAGAGGAATCGCTGTGGGTTGGCAGACACCGTGGAGACTCACTCCTGGACAGGCTGTGGAATGTGTGGAAGCAGGTACAGCCCAGGCCTGCGCTGAGGTTCAGCAGGGAAGCCAGAGGAGTCCGTAGCCCGGGAGCCCAGGCCTACAGCGGAGAGAGTCAGTCCGTGCCAATGGTGGGATGTGGCTGCAAAAAATGGTCAGATTCATGGAAGTCTGGTGTCCAGCTGGCAGGCGTTAGTGATCCCACGAATACAGCTGTGTGCCTTGAACACGTACTCCAGAGCTTGCAGAGAGCACCAGGGCTGTGGGGGTTAGAGACTGTGTCTCGTGCGGAAGCGTGGCTGAGAAGGGGCTCCACAGGCTCTTCGTCACTGTGTGGAGCCTTGGAAGGACTTGGATGTGCTTGAGACCCCTTCCCCTAATTGCTGTATAGGGCAGAGGTGGACATCCCAGGGATTGTGGAGTCTAGGGAGCCAGTCTGCACAGGATGGTTTTAGAAGCCGTAGGATGTGGGGGTTCTGGGTGAAGGAGCCAGAATTCCAGCCCCAGCTCCACTCCTCACGAGCTGTACAACCTGAGCCCGTTACTGACCCCTTTCCCACCTTAGTTCCCTGGCTCTACAATGGAGGTAATTATCATGTTGAACTCACAGGGTCCAGATCGTATTTAACACTTTCATAGCCCTTAGAAGTGTGTAGCAGTGGTCCTCAGCATTTGGAAATGTCTGGAAACATTTTGTCACACCTGAGAAGAGGGATTTCCTACTGGTGTCTAGTAGGTAGAGGCCAGAGATGGCCACTAAACATCCCATAATACACAAGACAGACCCTGCAACAGTGAACTCTCTGGCCCTCAAAGTCAGTGGTACAGAGATTGAGAGATCCTGGTTTCGCGTTTTGAGCGTGCAGTACATTTCAGTTGTTAATGGGACATGCAATACATCTTTATTCACATGTTATTACTTATTTGTCAGATGTTTATAAAACATCTGCTACATTCTTGGCAGTTTAATAGGATCTGGAGATACAAAGAAGTTCCTGACCACAGAGGTCACTTAGGCAAGCTAGGAAAGCACAGAATTATATAACACAAAATTACATTGTACCATAAAGCATATTCTACAGTACACTTAACTCTGGTGGGCTCTTGGTATAAAAATGTCTCCAATCTCAGAGGTCACAGGATAGTGGGCAAGACATGAAAACCTCGTATAATATAAAATTTTGTTACCTCTAAGTGCTGAAATTAAGGGATAAACAATGTTTCATGGGAACCAAAACATCAGTCATTTGGAAGTGTAAGTCAAGACTTCATAGGAGAGGAACCATTTCAGCCAGATATTACCAGAGTGAGATGGTCCCAGCGAGCGGGATGTGGAGGGTTAGGGTGTTATCTTAGTCTGTTTTGTGCTGCTGTTACCACCAAGTACGTAATTTATAAGGTGCAGAAGTTTATTTGGCTCACAGTTCTGGAGGCTGGGATGTCCAAGATCTAGAGGCCACATCTGGTGAGGGTCTTCTTGCTGCATCATCTCATGGTGGATGGAAGAAGGGCAAGGTGGAGAGAGAGAGCAGGAAGGGGCCTAATTGTCCTTTTATAAGGAACCCACTCCTGTAATAATGGCATTAATCCATTAATGAGAACAGAGCCCCTTAACCCATTCATGAGAACAGAGCCCTCATGGCCTACTCTTATGAGACCCCATCTCACAACACTGTTAACATTTAGGATCAAGTTTCTAGCACATGAACTTTACACATTCAAACCATAGCATTCTGCCCCAGTCCCCAAAATGTATGTCCTTGTCACATGTAGAATACATTTGCTTCTTACCTATAATCCCAAATTCTTAATTTGTTTCAGCACCACATTAAAAGTCCAAAGTCCACAGTCTCATCTAAGTCAGCTATGGGTAAAACTCAAGGCATGGTTCATCCTGAATCAAATTCCCCTCCAGTCATGGGCTGTGAAATCAAGGAAGTTGTCTACTTCCAAAGTACAGTGATGGGACAGGCATAGGACAGATATTCCATTCCAAAAGGGAGAAATAGGCAAGAAGAAAGGGGCAACTGGTCCGAACAGCTCCAAAACCCAGCAGGGGGAACAATACTAAATCCCGACTTGACAATAATCATCTTTGACTCCATGTCCTGCCTTCCAGACACACTCGGGTAGGGACCTGGGCCCCCAAGGCCTCCGGCAGCCCTGCTTCCATGGCTTTGCTGGGCTCATTCCATGCAGCAGCTCCCACGGGTTGGTGTCTCGTGCCTGCAGCTCCCCCAGGTTGCTGTTGCACACTGGTAGCTCTGCAGTTCTGGGGTGTCAGGACGGCCTTACTCCCACAGCTCCACTAGGCTTCCTGGGGACTCTGAGCAGCTCTGACTCCACAATTCTGCTGACATTGCCCTACAGGGGGCTCCCTGGTGGTGGCTCTGCCCCTGCAACCAGTGTCTGCCTGGGTCCCGAGGCTGTCCGAAATGTCCTTTGAAATCTAGCTGGAGGGAGCCAGGCCCATAGCCCCTGCATTCTGTACTCTGGTGGCATTAGGACCATGTGGGACACCACCAGGACTCACCACTTGCACCTTCTAGAGTGGTAGGTCAAGCTGCACCTGGGCCCATTTGAGCCATGGCTGGGGAGGCGGAGGAGCACTGTGCCCAAATGTGGGAGCAGAGACTTCAGGTGGCCCTGGACAGTGAGCCACAGGTCCTGAGGGCTCCCAAGACCTGGCTTTTGACATAGTTCCTTCCCTCAGATTTTGGCAGTGAGCTGTGATCACAGGTCATCTCTGCAGTGCCTTTGGGATCCTTCTCATTTTCTTGATGAATAGCCTCTGGCTTCATTCTTATCGTACTAATCTCCTTATCAAACAGTGGCTCTGGCCCATACTAATCTCCTTATCAAGTGGTCCATACTAATATTCTTATCAAACTATCAAATGGTAACATGCCTGTACCCTTGCTTTCCTCTCCTGAAAGTTCTTTCATTCTCTACTACAGGGCCAGTCTCAGAATCCTTCCAGTCTCTAAGTTCTGTTTCGTTTTTCGTTATAAATCTTTCTTTTCTTTTCTTTCTTTTTTTTTTTTGAGATGGAGTCTCACTCTGTTGCCCAGGCTGGAGTTCAGTGGCACCATCTCAGCTTACTGCAACTTCTGTCTCCCAGGTTCAAACCATTCTCCTGCCTTAGCCTCCCTAATAGCTGGGATATCAGCTGGGATATCAGGTGTGTGCCACGACACCCACAATTTTTTTGTATTTTTAGTAGAGATGGGGTTTCATCATGTCAGCCAGGTTGGTCTCGAACTCCTGACCTCAAATGATCCACCCGCCTCAGCCTCCCAAAGTGCTGGGATTACAGACGTGAGCTATTGCGCCCAACCCTGCTTTTCTTTATTTCTTCTCAAGTTTTACAGTATACAGTTAAAATAAGTCATACAGCAACCAAAATGCTTTGCTGCTTAGATATTTCTTCCACCAAATAGCCTAGTTTGTCACTCTTAAGTTCTGCCTGCTATACAGTTTGAGGGCCTGGATACAATGTAGCCACATTCTTTGCTGCTTTGTAACAAGGATGACTGTTCTGCCAGTTTCCAGTACCTTAATCTTCAGATATATCTGAGACCTCATCAGAATGGCTTTTACCATCCGTATTTCTACCACCATTCTGATCACAACCACTTAGTCTAAGAAGTTTCAGACTTTCCCTACAGATCTTCTAATCCCTCTTTATTGCCTGCCTGCCTCCTCCCTCCCCTCCCTCCCTCCCTCCCTTCCTTCCTTTCTCTCTGCTCTCTCTTTCTTCCTTTCCCTCCCCTCCCCTGCTTTCCTCTCCCCTCTCCACTTCTTGGCACCAATTTTCTGTCTTAGTCCATTTTGTGCTGCTGTAACAGAATACCACAGATTGTGTATATTATAATGAATAGAATTTTATTTGGCTCATGGTTCTGGAGGCTGGGAAGTCCAAGATCAAGGGGCTGCTCTGGCAAGGGCCCTCTTGCTGCATCATTCCATGGTGGAAAGTGGAATGGCAAGACAGATCAAGAGGGGACCTAACTGGCCTTTTTTAAGGAACCCAGTTCCACAATAATGGCATTAACCCATCCATGAGAGCAGAGCCCCATGATCTAAACACCTTTTATTAGGCCCTGCTTACACTGTTGCACTGGGGATCAAGTTGCAGCACTTGGACTTCGGGGGACACATTCAAACCATAGCAGGCACCTTAATAAAGATGGAAAAGGGATGTGGCAGCCACAGTGGGAGGGAAAAGGTGGCTCCCTTAGTGTGCTTGGGAGGAGGGTAAGAGATGCGTTTGCAGTTCTCGTGGCCGCAGACTGAAGGGGCCTGGTTACCTGCTAAGGAACCTTGGCTTCATGTAAGGAATGCGGAGTGATTGAAGCGAGAGGGTGGTTTGATCCGTATCATTTCTTGGAAGGATACCATGTTGGCAGTTTCGCAGAAGGGGCATGAGTGAGGAAACACTTGTGGTGAAGAGACCAGTTAGGAAGCCTGTAACTTGGGGTGGGATCTGGAACCAGGCTGCGGCTCTGGAAGAGGAGCTGGAGGGCTGCACTCTGAAGTATTTCTGAGAGTCTAGACAATGTGACCTTCACACTGGGGCTGAGTTTTGTAAAATCTGACATCCCTAGTTTCACCTATGATGCCAGGCTGTGGTAAGGAGCTTTGCAAGCATTTGCTAGAATATGAGCAAATGGGGGTAGAACTGATAATATTTAGTAACCACAGGGGATGAAAGAGGAAGGTGTCGGGAAACTGGGTTGATAATATGGGGGTTGGGAGCGAGGAGAGAGTCCAGCTTTGAACATCTTCTTCCATTTGAGGAATTTAAGATCATCCAGCTAGAAAATTAGAAATACTAGAATGGAGTGTGGAAATTAGCGCTGAAAATACAGAGCTCAAATCATCAGTGTATGAACAGTAGTTAAACCTCTGAAAACGAGTGAACTTGTCCCGTGAAAATGTGTGGCAGGGGAGAAGTGGAGGTTCAAGGACAGCGCCCCCGAGAATGCCAGCATTTAAAGGGTGGACCCTCGGTGGCTCACGCCTGTAATCCCAGCACTTTGGCAGGTTGAGGTGGGCGGATCACTTGAGGTCAGGAGTTTGAGACCAGCTTGGCCAACATGGTGAAACCCCATCTCTACTAAAAATACAAAAATTAGCCAGACATGGTGGTGGGTGCCTGTATCCCAGCTACTCAGGAGGCACAAGAATCACTTGAACCTACAAGGCGGAGGTTCCAGTGGGTTCGTGCCACTTCACTCCAGCCTGGGTGACAGAGAGAGACCCCCTCTCAGAAAAAAAAAAAAAAGAAGAAAAAGGTGGGCCCTGGTAGCACAGCCTACTGTCCCAGAGGCAGGAGGAAAACCTGAAGGAAATCTTGACCTTGACCTAGAAGCCAAGGAGGAGGCATGGCCTATGGCATCAAAGGCCTCCAAGCGCAGTGAAGACTGACAATAGACCTTTCTTAGGTTTGGCAATTAGAAGGTCACTGGCCTCAGCAAGAGCAATTTCAGAATAAAAACAAGGGTGGAGGGAGTGGCGTAGGGGTGGGAGGATAGAGTAGGAAGTGAGGGGTGTAGTACAGGTGAAGAAGTTTGATCACTGAGGGAACGAGGGAGATGCGGGGGAGCTTGAGGAGATAGAGCAGAGAGAGGTTTGCTGTTTTTTTTAGGAAGAGGAGACTTGAGCATGTTTATAAGTCAGAGAATAGAGAAAGAGAGGTGGGAGACCCAGGGCAAAGAGGAGTCATTAGAAAGTATTCTGGGAAGGTGAGGTGGATCTGGTGTCTAGATGGAAGGATTTGCGGGGAAGAGGGGAGGTAGGAGAGTCTAGAGGTAGACAGCAGGCAGACAGGGGCTCCAGGTTTTCCCTACAGAACTGAGGACAGTGATGGCCAGGCGCGGTGGCTCACACCTTCAATCCCAGCACTTTGGGATGCCAAGGTGGGTGGATCGCTTGAGGCCAGGAGTTCGAGACCAGCCTGGGCAACATGGAGAAACCCCATTTCTACTAAAAATACAAAAATTAGCTGGGCGTGGTGACACATGCCTGTAGTCCCAGCTACTCAAGAGGCTGAGGCATGAGAATCACTTGAACCTGGGAGGCGGAGGTTGCCGTAAGCTGATGGCACCACTGCACTCCAGCCTGGGCGACAGAGCAAGACTCTGTCTGGAAAAAAAAAAAAAAAAGAAATGAGGACAGTAAGTGGTTGCTTATGATCACAGAACCAGCAAGTAAACCGTGAGCTTCTGCTCCTCTGGTCTTCCCAGACCCCTTCCCCAGAACATTAAGCCATATCACTTTTATGGGTCCAGGGGCTCTGAGGGGCTGGGCACCATACTGTGCCCCTGGGGGCATATCTAGTTCTGCCCCTCTTGGTTTGGCGGGTACTTGCTGAGTACTCACTGTGTGTTAGGCTGTGAATGCTGGGGCAGCAAGGAGGCATGGTTTCTGCCTCCACTGGGCCTTATTTCTTCACCTTGTCCCCCAGTTCTGCCCTTGGGCAAGTTCTGTGGCAGAACTGACCAGCTCCCTTTGGCCAGGGACATCTTGGTTCCTGGCAGAGCACCAAGAAGAGCAGATTGCCTTCCTACCCGGGGGCACCTTTGCCCAGCAGGTTGGGTGAGCTGGCTGGCCTCTTGGTGAGAGGCTGGTCCCCTTGGACGTGAGTGGATTCGATGCCTGCTTTCCCACCCAGGTACTCTACTGTGGTTTTTCTCCTGCCCTTTATGCTCAGAGCTAGACCAGCAATGTGGGGTAGCTGCTGCGAGAAGGTGCCATGTTGAGGCAGCAGCCAGCCCCGGAAGCTCTGGAATGCCTGGGGCCACTGAGCAATCCTCACCCTCAGCCCCACAAGGGGAGGGTGCGGGCTCGTGAAATTCGAGATTGGGTATAGCAGAGCAAGCCCTAGGACTCGCCCAGTTTGCTTAGCGCAACACTGACGCTGTTTTGGAATGAAGACCAGAAAATGTAGAACTTTACTCGGGAAGAGGTCAAAGAAGGGCTAATTGTCTTGTTGTTTAAGACTGGTTAGTGCTGCTCACCTCTGACGCTGCTCACCTCTGACGCCAAAGGTTTTTCCCTGGAGGGCAGCCCTGGAGGATACCTGTGTAATTGTCTTTTACAAAAGGTGAAATGAGCTCTTTGTAGTGTTTCCCGCCCAGGCTGCATTTTAGAATCACAGAGGAGGTGCGGTGCTGGTTTGTTTTACTATTCACTATTCATGCCTGGGCCCCACCCCTAACCAATTAAATAAACATCTTGGAGAGTGGGGCCTAGACTTTGTATGTTTAAGCTCCTCAGGTCATTGCATCGTGCAGCCAAAGCTGTGACCTATGAATAGAAAAGAAGATGAAACGCACCCTGGTCATGCCAGGAAGATGGAGAGAGGGAGCAGGGAGTGGGAGAGAGGCTGTAGTTTGTAAGGTCCTGAAATGTTAGAGCTGGAGGGATCCTGGTTCGGAGCACTGCAACTCAAAGAGTAGTTCTAGCCACACAGCAGGCCCCATTAGGGAGCTGGTTAGAATTCAAATCCCCGCCTGCCCTGTACCCCCATCTGGCACCCTCTGAGTCACAGTGTGCACATCAAGGTTTGAGAAGTGTGCTTTCAGATCACCCACAGATCATCCAGACCAGTGGTTCTCAACCTTGGCTGCACTTTACAATCACCCAGTGGGCTTCAGTGAATTCCAGTGCTGGGCTGGATGAATTAACCCAGAATTCCTAGGTGTTGGGACCCAGATACTCATTTAAAAAAAAATTGTTTAAGTACTTCAGGTGAGTCTCTTCTTAAGCCATAATCAAGAACATCAGGCTTGACCAGTGCTTCTCAAACTCGGACAGATATATGAATCGCCAGGGTAATGTGTTTAAATGCAGATTCTGATTTTATAGGTCTGGAAGGCCTAAGAATCCACTTGTCTAAGAAAGGCTCTGGGATGCCCATGAGACTGATCTGGCCCTTTTTGAGCAGTGGGAATAGGGTGACTTCTCAGTTTGACAGCGAGGAAACTGCAGGGCAGAGAGAGAGGTGTGATCGTCCACAGTAACCAACCTGATATGCATTAAGTACTTTCTGATGTACTCTACTGTGTGCCAAGCAGTGTGCTACATGTGTGACTGGAGCTTCGAACAGGACAGACCCAATTCCAACCCTCACAGAGCTTATATCCCAATTGGGGAGACGGACAGAAAGCAAACAAGTAATTAAGCTGATGACAGATGGGAAAAGCTATGAAGGCGAGGAGGGCCACGTGTAGGGATGACTCAGAGATGGCTGTGGGGTGACGGGTAGGTAAGGCACGCCCCTTTCAGAAGAGCTGTCGGGGGAGTTACGAGGACAACACCTTTACCTGGCGACTTCTGCTGATTACAAACTGATCACTTTCCTTTACTGGACAGGGCCAGGCTTCGTCCCCTCTGGGATTTGGGGATGATGCTTCTGACTCCTGAGGGAGTCTGACCGTGGTCCTTGCCTGGCTGTCTCCTGTGACTCAAGACTCTGATCCTTCGGTGTTTGTGGGTTCAGAGCGGAGCCTGGGAATGAGCCCGCTGGGGAGCAGGACATTGACTCCATCATAGGACAGGGCTCAGGATCATTGGTTAATGGTTTGTAAAATGGACCAGGCCTCATCCAGATGCTGTCCCCAGCCCCTATGAAAACATGGAAAGTTTCCACTGGTGCAGAAACACTAGTGCTTGCCTCCCTTTCCTGATCAACTGTCGGACTCACATGGGCTGTTTGTGAAAATGCCTGTCCCAGGCCATACTCATGCTGACCAAGGTGGTCTCCAGGGAAGGGCCCTGAAATGTATTTTTAGGAAGTGTCCAAGTGACTCTTCCAATCCAGATCATCAGGAAGCATGGCGTGGATGGAAGAAACTGGCACTTGGCATCTGGTGCCTCTGTGTGGCTGTGGAAGCCACAGAAATTTCTTCCGCAGTGACTCTGTGGTGTGGCCAAGGCTGAGCTGGTGCTTGTGAGGAAGCCTCTGCTTGTGTGCAGGGGTGAACAGCAGCTCACCCCTTCCTGTGCACAGTCCTCACCTTATTGCCTTCACCCTTACTGGAAGCATCTCTTGACTCCTCTTTGGCCAGCCAGACCCTCCCGGCTCCCTGTGCTCCCCATTCAAACACCTTCCCTCCCTGAGCTTACCCCATGGCTGGGTGGGGAGGTGTGAGCACTGTTTGCATTTGGTCAGGGTCTAGAAGGGATCAAGGAGGCCTCATGAGGACCATGTCACAGCCCCACCCTCACTCCCGACCTCTGGCCCGAGCAGACCTGTTTGGCTGGATTGATGATGGAGAGGCAGGCAGTGACCAGACCAAGGGATGCCTTGGATGGTGGAGAATAGGTGACCCTCTGTTGGGTAAAATAGGACTCAAGCCCTCACACAATGAGTTGGCTTAACTTTCGTGTCAACAGTGGGCAGGGGTAGCTGTCTGCCTCCTGGAGCTGGCCCTTCCTGGGTCAAAATGCACAAGGGGACGGTGAGAAGAACCACACCATAGAGGCTGGAGTAGGCCAACCTGGCTTGGGACCTAGTCTGTGAGGGCTGGACCCTCGGTTTTCCCTTCTGTGGCAGGACTCACCTGGATCCGTGACGCCGCCCTTAGAGGAGTTAGGAGGATCCTGGATGAGAAACCTCACCCTCAAGATGATTGCCCCAGGGAACAGCTTCCTGCTTTCTGGAGGAAGGGAGGGGCGGACAGTGGGTGTGTCCTGCTCCGGTGTCTAGGCAGGAGAGTTTGTGAAGCCGACCATACACACCTGTGACTCCTATTTCCTAGGTGGCCCGAGGCAGCCAGGATGACAGCTGTCCCCAGGAATCCTGCTGCCTGCTGAGAAACATGGTCAGCAAGTCCCGTGAGTGTCGTCTGAGGGCTACCCTACCCTGGAGGACGGGCCTCCAGAAGCCATCTTCAGCAGGATCCTGGGACCTCTGGGGGCTGTGGAGGGACAGACAGGGAGCCAGGGGCCCTTCTCTTCATCTTGAAGGACAGTGGGTACAATCAGGGTCAAGCCCTCAGCCAAGGCCAGGAGAGGGCCAGAGACTGCTCCTGTCGTGTTAGGGGTCGGAGGGGCTCAGAAGGGGGCAGGTGGGAAGGTGGACGGGGGCTGTACCTGCCTGTTTCTGCCTCTAGCTCCTCTGTGCATGTGTCCTGCAGGCTGGAAGCTCCTGGCCATGTTGGCTCTGGTCCTGGTCGTCATGGTGTGGTATTCCATCTCCCGGGAAGACAGGTACATCGAACTGTGAGTTGGTCTTCCATGTCCTTCCAGTGGTTCTTGTCGGGGACAGGGCTTAGGGATGGAGCATCATAGAGCGGGGGACCTAGTAGAGCAGGAAGGTTCCAAGAGCCAGCTCATGACCTCATCCCTTCAGCTACTGGTACGGAGTGTTTCCATGAGGGTGGATGGGGGTAGGGCCTGGGATGTCTCACTGGGCCCTCACCCAGGGAGTGCAGGGGCAGGAAGACCTGGATCCTCAAGGACTTGGGTTCCAAGTGGAACTTAACTTGAGATGATTCCTCCCTGGCACCTTGGGACCTTCATGCCGTGGGAGAAGGCTTAGGCTGCCTGGAACATGGGCCCCTGGGTCTGACTGGGGCTCCTGCCTGCTGTCCTTTTTCTCTCCAGTTTTTATTTTCCCATTCCAGAGAAGAAGGAGCCGTGCCTCCAGGGTGAGGCAGAGAGCAAGGCCTCTAAGCTCTTTGGCAAGTAAGTACTCAAGGGTGAGGAGGGTAGAGCAGGGCATGGAGTGAGCTGGGATTGAGGGGTTCACAGTGTGGGGAGTAGATGGAAAGAGCAGCTGTGTTGGTGGACATGGGTTAGGTGAAGCCAGGGAGGGAAGAGAAGGCCTTATAATATTAGTCATGGGCCTAACCCTGCTTCTGGCATCAAGATTAATTCTGTTCTCATCCCCACCCGGCTTATACCTCTGTGCAGCTACTCCCGGGATCAGCCCATCTTCCTGCGGCTTAAGGATTATTTCTGGGTCAAGACACCATCTGCTTATGAGCTGCCCTATGGGACCAAGGGGAGTGGTAAGTTCCCACCCGGCTTTGTGGGAACCATGGGCTCACCCTGACCACGTTGCTTCCTATTCTCTGCCGTCCACGGCCCCAGTGCCCAAGTTCTGAGCCTGACTTGGGTACCAGGGTCAGGGGTAGAAGAAGGCAGCCAGGGCTCTGAGGAACAGTGGAGGGAGGGCAGGCAGCCTTCAGAATGCTAGCTGTCGCATCAGTCCTCCGCCTGGTTCTTTTTGTAGAGGATCTGCTCCTCCGGGTGCTAGCCATCACCAGCTCCTCCATCCCCGAGAACATCCAGAGGTAAGGTGGCACTCCGACTCCAGTCTGGGCACCTTCTCCTATTTCCTGCCCTCCCCCCCCACCGTGAAACAGTCATAGACTGGCACCATCCCAGCCAATTCCCATGGTAGCCTAGCCTGGGCATCTGGGTGCAGAGTGGGCCGAGGCTGCTCGAGGATATTGCAACAGTGGGGCAGGGCTTTCTCATTGATACACCCCCTGTGCCTTCCCTCCACTCCTCTGCCCCTCTTCTGTGCTCTGCGCAGTCTCCTCCTCTTTTAAAGCCCAGGGCTGTAAAGTCAGCATGACCCTAAGCAGGACCATGGGGTGATGCCTGCTTCACAGGGACCAGGGGCTGAGGGGGCCTAGGAAGTGGTCCTGAGACGGGCCCAGGCAGATCCAGGGCAGCGAGCATGGAGTAGAGTGTGGGGTGACTTCTGGGCTTGACCGCTCCTCTTTCTATGGCAGCCTCAGGTGCCGCCGCTGCGTGGTCGTGGGGAACGGGCACCGGCTGCGGAACAGCTCGCTGGGAGATGCCATCAACAAGTACGATGTGGTCATCAGGTGTGTGTGACTGTCTCTTCCTACTGTTGTTTGGGAACTGGATGTCCGAGCCAGGGACTGTAGACAGGCCCAGGAGGCCTCTAGTGATGGGAATCCTCCTCCCAACCCCTAGATTGAACAATGCCCCAGTGGCTGGCTATGAGGGTGACGTGGGCTCCAAGACCACCATGCGTCTCTTCTACCCTGAATCTGCCCACTTCGACCCCAAAGTAGAAAACAATCCGGACACACTCCTCGTCCTGGTAGCTTTCAAGGCCATGGACTTCCACTGGATTGAGACCATCCTGAGTGATAAGAAGCGGGTAAGTTGGGGGACAGACTGGGGGCTGAGGCCTGGTGGTGGGGACGCTGCCCGAGTCAGGACCTCACACTCCTTGAGAGCCTGTGCGGGGACAGCATGAACTGGGCTCCCGGCAGTCAGCACCTTAGGCTGCCCTCCAAGGGCGGTGTTCCCATAAGCCGCCCCAGCAACTGGGTATAAAAGCCTGCAGGCGTCAGGTGGCAGCAGCCACAGGCACCCATGCTCCAGGCGTGTCTGCGACAGGAAAGCTTTCCGAGTAGGTGTCTGCCTGTGAGGAACTCAGGAGCAGAGGAACTCTCCAGCGGCCATGTCCAGGTTGAGGGCAGCTTAGAGCATTGAGGCCTGTGTCCTAACAGACGGTCCCCAGAAAGAGTTCACCACGTCACTTTGCCATCCGGTCACAGGCTGAACTGTCCCATCTGGCATTTTTGTCAAGTGTTTAGACAGCCTGAAACTTTAGTCCCTTCTACCTGTGTGGATGTTCTTGGAAGTGGTCCATGGTTTAGACCCTCCGCTCTATACACCTGGTCACCTGGCCTCCCAAGGGGGTGCCTTTCCTCCTCTCTTTCCCTGGTCCTCTCCTGCTCTCCCATCTCTGGCACAGACTTCACCTCCCTCTCCTCTCACCTTGTGCTCCTGAAGGGCTCTGCCATCACTTGGACCCCCTCGCCTGGCTGAGGACCACTGGGTTGGACTTGAGAAACAGGGCTTCACCCGCTTCTGTCTCTCTCTTCTGACCCCATCCTCCTAGGTGCGAAAGGGTTTCTGGAAACAGCCTCCCCTCATCTGGGATGTCAACCCTAAACAGATTCGGATTCTCAACCCCTTCTTCATGGAGATTGCAGCTGACAAACTGCTGAGCCTGCCAATGCAACAGCCACGGAAGATTAAGCAGGTGATGATGGGAAGTCAGGCCTGAGGGCTGGGATCCTGGGCGGGAAGTAGGAGGGATGTTCCTATGGGCGTAGGAAGCCGTGGAAGGATCCCATTACAGAGGCAGCAGTTTGCGTTTTCCCTCCAGGAACACACCTGTCATTAAAGTTGCTGCTGCAAAGGGGAGTGCACACTTTAGAGAACCAAGGGGCATTTACTAAGTGGGGAGGGATGGGGATGGCCTGGATCAGGTTCAGGGGCTGGTGTGAGAGGATGGTTTTGGCAGGCGCTGGTCAGAATTTGTCAGCTGGGGAGCTGCTGTCAGTCAGTGGTCTGATCTGTGGAACAACTTGAGCCATGCAGAGTTACTGTTAGATACTTCATCTGTGATCTTATCTTGAAACACTGGTCTGAACGAGTTATAAGAGTTGGAGCTAAACAGTTTATCTTGCATGTCATGATTTGGTTCAGGGAGTCAATGAACCAAATTGAACCAAAACTCAGGGAGTTTTGCAAGTTACGGGTTTTTGTTTTGTTTTAAAGATAGAGTCTCACTGTGTCACCCAGGATGGGGTGCAGTGGTGCAATCATAGCCCACTGTAACCTCGAACTTCCAGGCTCAGGTGATCCTTCTGCCTCAGCCTCCTGAGTAGCTGTGAGACTACAGGTATGCACCATCACGCCTGGCTAATTTTTAAATTTTTTTGTAGAGATGGGGGGTCTCACTGTGTTGCCCAGGCTGGTCCTGAACTCCTGGCCTCAAGTGATCCTCGTGTCTCAGCCTCCCAAAATGCTGGGATTACAGGTGTAAGGCACTGTGTCTGACCACAAGTTATGTGCTTCTTCTTTTTAACCTGATGTCCTTCAGCCATAGCAAGTTATGGTTTTGAGTGCAGTGCCCTAGTAGTCTTCAGCTGGTTGGCTTTAACCCACTTTGTAGCTTCCCAAGTACTTCCACCCATATCTTGGAGCCCCTCGGGGAGGCCGTGTGGGATGGTGAGAGACAGGCCCAGCAGACACAGGTATGGCGCTTGGCTGTGCTGTGTACTGTGTGGGACTTGGCAGGTCAACTGCTCAGACCCTTGTTTTTCTTGCCTGTATGGTGGGATAATATCCATAATGACCTTTTAAGGCCGTTGTAGGATTTTGAAAAATAATAATGACATAAAATACCTATTCTGGAGATCGGTACACAGGGCCTGCTCTTTAAATATTTGCCAGATTTTGAATAAATGATTTTATTGTTTACTGAACATTTCCTGTTATTCCATGTTCTGTGTTGAATGGCTGCTTTTGTGACTGCTCAATGCCAGGTCCCGAGTCTTCTTGCTTGGCAAGGAAGTTGTGCTCCTTGCTCTAAGGGACCTCAGTCTAGCAGAGTAAGAATGCAGGTTGCACTGTGGAGTGATAAAATTCCACAATGGAGAGTTGTTCCCAGTGCCGTGGAATCTCAGAGGAGGGGCAGATATCTGCTGAGAGATGTCTGGGAGGCTCCCCAGAGGAGGTGGTGCTGGAACCGGGCCTGGAAGGATCAGGCAGAGAGCTGGGGAAAGGCATTCCATTTGGCCAGAGCAGGCGGCTCCTCCAGCACTGAACTGTTTCCAGTACAAGTGGCGTTGAAGGGCAGCAAGGAGTTTCATGCCATTCATAGGATTACAGATGGAGAGGAGGCTGGAGAGGGAGATGAGAGAGGGCGAGGACCTGAACCCAGCTCCTGGCAGTGGGAAGGGAAAAGGAGGAGATGGACTCAACATTATATTGGTTGTTTATTTTTGAGACGGAGTCTCTCTTTGTCTCCCAGGCTGGAGTGCAGTGGGGTGATCTCAGCTCACTGCAACCTCCGCCTCCCAGGTTCAAGCGATTCTCCTGCCTCAGCCTCCCAAGTAGCTGGGATTACAGGCATGTACCACCACACCTGGCTAATTTTTGTATTTTTACAAAAATACAAAACACAGGAGTGCTGGTCTCGAACTCCTGACCTCAGGTGATCTACCCACCTCTGTCTCCCAAAGTGCTGGGATTACACTCGGCCTCCCAAAGTGCTGTGAGCCACTGCGCCTGGCCTGTGTTAGCTTTCTGTTGCTCCCTAACTAATACCACAAGTTTAGCGGGCTAAAACAATATCCATGTACTGGCTCATGGTCCTGTAGATCAGAACAGCAGGGTGTGGCTGGACTCAGTTTGTCAACCAGGTGGTTCTCATCTGGAAGCTTGAGGGAAAATTTTGCTTCCAGGCTCATTCTTGTGGTTGAAATAATTTGGTTCCTGCGATTGTAGAACTGAGGTCCCCATTTCCTTGCTGGTTGTCAGCTGGAGACTGGGGGCCATGCTCAGCTCTTGGAGGTGGCTCACATTTCTTGCCGTACAGCCTCCACCTAAGCCAGCGACGGCACAATAGATCCTTCCTGTGCTTCAAATCTCTGACCTCCGTTTCTGATCTTGACACCCGGATTTAAAGGTTCAGGTAATTAGGTCAAGCTCAGCAGGACAGCCTCTCCTTTTATGTTCAACTGTGCCATAAAAGTAACGTCACGTAATCGCATCATATTCACGGGCTCCCCACATGCGCAAGGGAGGAGATTACATGAGGGTTAGGGTCACTGGGGTTCTCTTATGATTCTGCCTTATATATTTGAGGTGGAATTGAGAGATTTCTGACCAATTCTGGGTTTCTAGCTTGGACGGCAGGGGGGATGGTAACATATTTAACTAATAGAGAGAGTGCAAGGAAGAGGAGGAATTTGGTGAGTGTAAGGAGACTGTGTCCAGGCAGTGCTGGCTAGAAGGCCATGGAAGTGTGGCTCAGCCCAACTGGATGAGATAACACACTGGTGGTGAAAGCAACAAGGGTGGAAAAAGAAGGCCCAGCCAGGGAGTGGAAGATGAGAAGACAGGAGAGCTGAGAGAGGGAGAAAGCTGGGCATGTCGACAGGCCTGATGAGGTCCAGGAATGGCTCCCAAATGGGTATGAGCAGCTGAAATTGTGTGCAAAGCAGGTTGCTGAAGCTGAGGAAGGCGGGGCTGGAGAAGTGAGAATATCCGGCTGCCTGTCACTGCGGATGAATTAGGCATGAGCAAGTGAGGTCCTCAGAGCAGCCAGTAAGGTGGATGGGAAAGGTACTGCTGTCCTGCTTTAAAGGCGAGGCCAGGCACCATTGCTCACGCCTGTAATCCCAGCGCTTTGGGAGGCAGAGGTGGGTGGATCGCTTGAGCCCAGGAGTTCGAGATCAGCCTGGGCAAGGTGGTGAAACCCCATCTCTATAAGAAAATAGAGCGCCACCCCCATAAAGGGTAGCACAGTTAGTGCATGTCAGAGCACCCAGGTCTTCTGAATGAGGTCAGGTTCTCCAAGGAGGAGGGCAGAACACTTCCTTTCCTTTGAATGAGTTGCTTAATGCTTTTGTAAGCCTTGGTTTTCTCATCTGTAAAATGGGGCTAATAATAATAGCTACCTCCAGGTGTTTTTGTGAGACTGGATGAGATAATGCTTTCTAGTAGGTCGGTAAAATACTAAACATAGTATCTGGCACATAGTGTTTAAAAAGTAACTGCTATGGTGATGATTGTCACTCTGATTGTTAGTCTTCTCTCTAGAGGCCCCAGGCCTCCCCCAGATGTATGGGGCTGTACCATCCAGAATGGTAGCCACTAGGCACATGTGGCTATTTACTTATTTATATTTGTTTATTTTTAGAGATGGGGGGGTCTCACTGTGTTGCCCAGGCTGGAGGGCAGCGGCTCTTCACAGGTGCATTCTTAGTGCACGACAGCCCAGGAGTCCTGGGCTCAAGGAGTCCTCCGACCTCAGCCTCCTGAGTTGCTGGAACTATAGGCATATGCACTACTGCACCCAGCACATGTGGCGATTTAAATTTACAATTTAATTAATTAAAATTTAATAAAATAAATTCAGTTCCTCAGCTGCACTGGCCCCATCTGCGTGCTCGTTAGCTCGTGGCTTGTCTTGTTGGACAGCGCAGATGGAGAACGTTTCCGTGACTGCAGAAAGTTCCATTGCAGAGCGCTGGCAGAGATGATGGTGGGAGGAGCAGGGCTCCCACTAACACCCTCCTGCCCCTGTTCCTCAGAAGCCCACCACAGGCCTGTTGGCCATCACGCTGGCCCTCCACCTCTGTGACCTGGTGCACATTGCCGGCTTTGGCTACCCAGATGCCTACAACAAGAAGCAAACCATTCACTACTATGAGCAGATCACGCTCAAGTCCATGGCGGTAAGTGCCTGGCTTGTGAGCCACAGTGGGGCAGGGGGTGGACGGGCAGACAGTCAGAGGGACACTGGGTGAGTGGGAGCAGTGCTGAGACCCAGAGGTGGCTCCTGGAGTCAGAACTGGAGCCGAGGCATCTGGACTCCCTGGCCAGCATCCTCCATGTTCACCCACATGGGCTGTCTTCCTTCCAAGAGCCAGCCTGGGGAAGGGAGCTCCCAAGAAGTGTGGGGCCATGGGGAGGGGCAGGGAGACTTTCCTGGGGACAGAGAGGTCCCTGGGAGTCCCTCAGTTTATTTCCTTGGCTGTCTCCACAGGGGTCAGGCCATAATGTCTCCCAAGAGGCCCTGGCCATTAAGCGGATGCTGGAGATGGGAGCTGTCAAGAACCTCACGTCCTTCTGACCTGGGCTGTAGCCTGTCGGTTGTTGCCTACTCTGCTGTCTGGGTGACCCCCGCCCATGGCTGTGGGGGTGCCTGGTGCCAGTATGACCCACTTGGACTCACCCCTTCTTGGGGAGGGAGTTCTGGGCCTGGCCACGTCTGAGATGAGGCCATGCCCCTGGCTGCTCTTATGGAGCTGAGATCCAGTCAGGGTGGGGGCGCTGGAGCCATGGGAGCCCGGCCAGGGCAGGGGGCTCGTTGCTGTGGCACCCCCTCTCTGCCAGCACCAAGAGATTATTTAATGGGCTATTTAATTAAGGGGTAGGAAGGTGCTGTGGGCTGGTCCCACGCATCCAGGAAGGAGGCCAGTAGAGTATTCTGCCCACTTTTTATAAAAACCTACAGTGATGGCCCCACCAAGGCCTAGACACGGCACTGGCCTCCCAGGAGGGCAGGGGCATTGGGAATGGGTGGGTGCCCTCCAGAGAGGGGCTGCTACCTCCCAGCAGGCATGGGAAGAGCACTGGTGTGGGGGTTCCACCGAGAAGGGGACCTCATCTAGAAAAGAGGTTACAAACCTACCATTAAACTATTTTTCCTAAAACGGAAGCAGTTGTGATGTCCTGTGTCCTTTCAGGTGGGGGAAGGCATGGGACGGGGTGTGGCAGTGGGCAGGCTTGTTAGACCAGAGCAGGGCATGGTCACTCAGGAAATAATTACTTATTGAGTCCAGTGTTGGGTGCCCGGTCATGCATTAT
Source organism: Nomascus leucogenys (assembly GCF_006542625.1). Classification (NCBI taxonomy): domain Eukaryota; kingdom Metazoa; phylum Chordata; class Mammalia; order Primates; family Hylobatidae; genus Nomascus; species Nomascus leucogenys. The sequence goes on along the minus strand of NC_044395.1, from coordinate 8,595,430 downwards.
CGCCCTGGCACAGCAGGAGAGTGAGTGGTGCTCACAGCAGCCCTGTCTGCGGACACCCACCCTGACACCCGGCATCCTGGGTTACTGCCCAGAGAAGGGAGGGGCTGGAGGATGCCAGATGAGAGTGCCAGAGTCCTCTCTCACCTTCCTTCCTCTCTTCCCCACCATTCTTCAGTTACCCAAATCTCATGCTTGGGAGGTATGTGTTTTAAGGACAGGGGTGGGGTCAGACAAAGAAAGCCAAGTTTCCCTTCTCAGATTAAGTGGGAACCAGAAAATGGAGTTTATGGAGGGTCTTGCCAGCAGCGCAGGCTGCCAGGATGGGGTGGGCAGGCGTGGAGGGCAGCGTTGAAGGGATTTGGCAAGGCCTATCAGCCAGTTGCCGGGCCAGGAGATGAAACGGTTTCTTTCCTAGGTCTTTAGAATCGTAACAATCCTGCCGTTTGCCTGTCTCTCCCGCCTTCGTTCTCCATCTTCCCAGATCCTGCTTAGCTGCCAACTGGGCTTCCTGCCACCCCACAGCTGTTCCTTTACATCTGGAGCCAGGAGGGAGAGTTGGAACTCCCCGCTTGGGGAATGGAACTGGCAGCTGTATTCCTGGCTTTCTCGGAAAGAGTTGCAGCCTTGAGGTTTTGAGACAAGCCAGGCTGGGACAGGACAGATAAAGAGGGGCAGCAGTTTGGGAGGAACAGGAAGATGACATGGTTCTCCACAGAGTGTGGGAGTGGCCTTGCGGACACCCACCTCATCCCCCAGAATGGCCCCAAGGACCCTCCCAGGGAACAGAAGGCCTGCTCTCTCAGCAGCCTGGCTGCTTTGCTAGGGGACAGGGGGGTTCTGACAGCGAGTAGAGCCCCAGCATCTGCAGCCCCAAACCCGCTTCCCTCTACACGGGCAAACTTTACTTTGTCTTGAAGGCTGTGTCCTGGGGAGGGAGCTTGCAGACAGCAGGGGTTGTGAGTGTGTGGGGATCTCAACTCTGCTCACCCCGATGCGTCCCCAGCTGCCGCTCATGTGGAGATGCAAGGGAGTGTCCGTTTTCCCATCCGGGGCCATTGAGAATGGCTGTCTGCATACATGATCCAGCTGGCCTGGACTGAGGCCACTGCCTGTTACTGAACGTGCCTAAACTCAAGCCAGAATCCAGCACACAGGGGTGGGTCAGACCCCTCTAAACTCCACACACGCACACATGTAGACATGGGAGCATTTTACATTCTTGGTGGGTTGTTTGTGATTCTGTGTGCAGACAGTCCTTCCTGCTCACATACGGAGAAGACTGAATGCGGGGTGTGTGTATACCCAAATAGGCCATTGTTTGCTTGGGGGGTGGGGATAGCTTTCTCCAGGGTGCCCAACATCCTACGCAGATTGAGGCAATACTGGCCAAGAGTCGGAGCTGAGAATGGAGCTTTGATGTGGGGCTGTTGGATGGGGTTCTTTGGTTTTCTGGGAAAGGGACTTTCAGTCTTCAATTAGCCCAACCAACGGGAATGAACTGCCTGCCAGCCTGCCTGGGACTGATTAAACCATGCCCTGGAAATGAGGAAGGGAAAGAGCACAGTAGGGCACGTGCTTGAGGGCAAGTCAGGGGATCTGGGTTCTCCACCAGCCTCTGTCGCTTTATTCTGTAAGAACGTGGGCCAGTCATCTCTCTGCAACAAAAGGGTGGGTCCAGCTAAGGAGAACCACTTATCTCAGAATTACCTAGGGAGACTTGGGAATAGAGATTCCTGGGTCTCACCCAGGCTGCTGGGGACAGCAGGAACATCGCACGGGCCTCTTGACTACGGTCTGCGTGTAAAGCCTGCGCTAAACCCCGGTGTCCTCGAGCGGCGTTAATTAGGCGCACGCGCAGTTTCCTCCCCGGAGGGCAGGGGAGGGAGGAGCTACTGATGCAGATCGCCCCGCCCTGGCGGCAGGGCAGTGCAGGCGTTGTCCGCACGGGCGCCGCGCCGACCCTCGCGGCCGTGGGAACCCGCCCGGAGTCTCGCAGGGCCCGCCGCGCTTCGTCCAGGTTGCCGGCCTCCTCCCCGCGCTTTTCGGGATGCTGGCCCCGGCGCCCCGCCTCAGGCGAGGCCGGCCCCTCCCTGGCAAGCGGCTCAAGGCTTGGCGACGGCTCAGGGGAGGCTGGGCGGACTAGGGGGCCGCGCCCCTCCGAACTCTCGCTGGGCCTCCGTCATGCCACCTGCTTTGGGTTCATCGCAGAGGCTGGGGTGAAACCGCCTTAGGCTGCGAGGGAGTGGCAGAGCTCTGTCCCATCGAATTTAGATTCTGGAAGTCCACAGAGGGGAAACAGGCCTGGAGGGGAGAAGGAACTCCCCGCTTCATCACCTTGCTGGGCAGGATAAGAGTCAAGGTCTGTAGCGTAGGAACACATTTAAATGTTACTGTATGTTCACATCACATGGTGTGTCTTAATTTTGGAAGCTAAAGATTTTATTTACATTTTCCAAGGACGTAAATACATTCCGTTGCTTTCCTCCAGAGGCTGCCTAGCCTACGAGGAGTTTGAGCTTGGAAGCAGGTTTTTGTGGGAGACAGTAAGGTGCGATGCACACCAAACAGGGACAGTTGGACCGTGAGTTCAACTCCCTGCTCTGTCGTTTAGCCGAGTAAACCTCTGCTTCTCCAGCTGCAAAACAGTGATTATGCATGTCTCTCTCACAATGAGGTTTTAAGGACCTAATGGGAATATGATCATAAAAACATTTTGTAGACTGTAAAGTATGGTATCAATATTAATTAGAAAGCTGCCTTGCATCATGGAAAATGCCAGAGGGTATGAAACAGGTTAGGTACATTTGTAGGGCCAAATACTTGTCCAGGTAGTGAGTAACATGGCTGGTTACAGAAACGCCTTTGTCTTCAAATCACCCACAAGCTAGGTAGGGGAAGGTAAGACATCAGTGAAATGACCGCAACACAGGTTTTGCATAATCAAACCATGAATAGTGTTTAAACTGCTTTCTATTGGTAGTTTTCTTTCTTTCTCTTTCTTTCTTTTTCTTTTTTTTTTTTTTTTGCGACAGAGTTTCACTCTTGTCACCCAGGCTAGAGTACAATGGCATGATCTCAGCTCACTGCAACCTCCGCCCCCCAGGTTCAATGGATTCTCCTGCCTCAGCCTTCCGAGTAGCTGGGATTACAGGCGCCTGCCACCACACCCAGCTAATTTTTGTATTTTTAGTAGAGATGGGTTTTCATCATGTTGACCAGGCTGGTCTCAAACTCCTGACCTCAGGTGATCCACGTGCCTCAGCCTCCCAAAGTGTTGGGATTACGGGTGTGAGCTGCCACGCTCGGCTATCAGCGGTTTTCAAGATGAAGTCGGACACCTTTAGGGATTCTTGGGGAAAGAGATTTCTTGGGAGACATCCATTTCAATGGTACCTACTATGCCACAGTAGATTCCTAAACAAAGGTTGAGAAGTATAACCTGAGTTTGTCAGCTCTATTCTAATCTCTCCAACCTTTTTGAAGTCTTCATTATAGCTTCGGAAAACTATTTGTTAGTTTCCAACATTCCCATGATTCTGTACCAGATGTGGTTCCAAGAAATCGGACCTTTCTGACTTAAAAGTTTAAGGAGGGGTATGCGCATGGTGTGGGTGTGGGTGTGTGTCTGTAGTTATGGCTGGTTTTCCTGTCCAGTTCAATCTCATTGAGTTTATCTCTCTTGTTAGAGATTTTTGGGATCCTGCACCCAATAAATAAGAAGAGATGAACCTTGAGTCTCATTAGATGACAGATTTTTGAGAAGCTCAAATGTACGGGAAGGCTCCACTTCTTCCCTTAAAAGGACTGTAGGTGGTGTGAAGCAGGTGGGAGAGACCATAGTGCTAAGAGGGTTATTACAACAGGGCTTGGCAAGAATTTTTTAGGGAAAAATGAACTTTGGGAGGCAGGTGCTGTTTTTTACCCCATTTTGGGTTCCCAGGGAAAGGTAACAATTTAAACACCCACAGCCAGAACAGAGACATAGCTTCCTCTCAAGAGCCTTGGAAGGCTGGGAGGGTGGTGTTGGGTGGAGAGAATGAGACAGGCTCAGATGTTGAAACGACCCTAGGGGATTGGAGTTGGAATTGCTGAACTGAGCTAGTCCAGAGCCATCTATCATTCTGAGTCTTCCCAAAACACTATTTACACACATCACCAACTTTCACACTTAAGGAGTGTCTCCCCCTGTTTCTCTTCTTCCTAAGCACAGAGCTGGTGGAGTCTGGTTGGAGACACCCTTCAGGTCTGTGCTCTTTTTCTCAGTGAATTTCTGTTGCACTGATGGAGCGCTTGCATGGCAGGAGAGCTAGAGAAACTATATTAAAAGTGAAATAGGAAGCTCTTATCTGAAGATTCTGCTTAAATCCTTGTCTGTATCACTTTATCTCTACTTGCCCTCTTCTTTTAATATTTCTCTGAAATGCAATGCCCATTTATGTCACAAATGTACTTCCTAGTCCATGGGCAGCAGAGCCTGGCCGTTTAATTTCCTTGCAAAGGTGGTGAAAGTGGTAACTTGAACTTAGTCCACCTGGACTTTGTCTCACAGAAAGTGATCTTCAGGCTGGGGGCAGTGGCTCACGCCTGTAATCCCAGCACTTTGGGAGGCCAAGGCGAGTGGATCACCTGAGGTCAGGAGTTCGAGACCAGCCTAGCCAGCATGGCGAAACCCCCGTCTCTACTAAAAATACAAAAAATTAACTGGCCATGGTGGTGGGCACCTGTAATCCCAGCTACTCGGGAGGCTGAGGCAGGAGAATCGTTTGAACCCAGGAGGTGGAGGTTGCAGTGAGACAAGATCGTGCCACTGCACTCCAGCCTGGGCAGTAGGGTGAGATTCCGTCTCAAAAAAAAAAAGCGATCTTCAGAGAGATGAATCCCTTCCTATATTCAGCTTCTATCCAGAATAGTACTTTTTTTCTTGCATAATTGGGAATCGATTTCAGATAAGCTCCATTTAATTAAACTCCAGTTATTTCCAGGAACATCTGGACTGCCTGAGACCTCACTAACCTTCTTTTTGAGCATTAATAGTTTAGATTCACCATAAAGAAGACAGTTACAAAGAACCATTTTTTGAATGTTTTCAGCATTCCAAGATATTGCCAAGGGCCGTAAGGTTAAGGAACAGCGGAAAGAAATGCTATTTCTTGACTGGTATTCTCCAATCAGGGAACTCAAGGAAGCTCTCTACTCAGCGGTTGAGGCTGTCTCAGCCCCATGGGTGGGCTGAGTGGACTGTTTCCGAGAAAAGCACTGGGAACATGGAGTGGCAGGCAGATATTGGCAGAGGCACGAGTATAACCAGGGATGTAGATGACAATTTGATGACGTATCTTGTGAATGGTGTATATTCACAGAAGGCCTTTTAAAGATGGAAGCTGTGGGAGTAGGAGGACTTATAGGGCTTGTAGTAATGAAAGCTTTCAGTGTATGTCAAATAACTTGCTGTTAGCGAGGATGGGAGGAGGGCCAAGGAAGAATGGCGGTTAGAGAGGGAAAGAATGGTTTTGCAGCAAACATGGACTTGGCCAGGAAAACAATTCCTTATTTCTAGAAAGAAGAGGAGTTTTTAAATTTTTAAGAATTGTTCTCAGTTTATGACCTGGTTAGGAACACTGAAACTTAAGGAGTTGGGGAAGAGATGGTTGGAGGCTCGCTGGAAATGAGAGGTGGCTATCAGTGAATGAGCTCTTTATCAGTAACTCCCAGAGATTGCTGCGAATTTTGATTTGAAAGCTGCAAATTGCTGGTATGTGGTTACAGTTCCCAAGAACAACTTAGATAAGAGATTTTCAAAAGACGTTTTGAAAGGGGAAGTGAAATTTAAGATTTAGTTGTCATTGGTCTACATCTAAATGTTTGTTTCTTTAGATATGCATGCCAAGGAGCATTTAAAATAAAAATCTATTTGCAAATTAAGATAGTCTTTATTTAAATTTTTATATTTTTATTTCAATAAAAAGTGTGTTTTATAGAGAAAGCTCCCAGAGAAGAAACTAATCTCAAGACTCCCTTTTGTCTTTTTTTTTTTTTTTCTGGTGCCAGGACAAACCACACACATAATACCTGGGAAGAATTAATCAAACGTGTGTGTGTGTGTGTGTGTGTGTGTGTGTGAGTGTGTGCGTACCTTGTGCCTTCAGTTCTGATTCCATAATAGCAAATGCCCCAAGCAGCATGTACTCCTCTCCAACCAGGAGGTGAGAAACGGAATTTTGGTCGGCTCCTTTCTCCTGTTCTAAGAAATCTCCCAAGGACTGCACCGTGTTTGTTTTCATTTCCCTGGCTCCTTTCCATTCTGGAAACTTAAAATCGGTTCATGGCCTCTTGCTTTTTAGAATTTGTTCAAAAAGGCTTCGTCAGAAACGGATTTGATTTGACATTTTTGCTCTTCACGTGAAAGTACTTCCTATTACCTGAAAGTGGAAGAGGTGGTGGAAATAACCCTGGCCTTGGCCGACTGATCTTGAACCTGAGAATTAGAGACTGGGCCTCCGTCCAGTGACTCTGAGCCAGTAATGAAGTTTAAAGCTATCGGAAGACTGGATGCTGTCCTTGGTAGAGGTGGGGGTGATTTGATACACAGAAGAGCTTTGTTTCCCAGGGCTTTGTGGTCTTTCCGGGTCATTTGGGGACTTAGGGTGGAGGATGCCAGTCTTGCCTTCCTAATGGAGCTGTGCTTGTCCTCGCCCGGCCTGCCCCAGAGTGCATGCTAGCGGATGGCCTTTACCATCAGCCACTTCCAGCCACATTCTAGGATGAATGTGGCTGGAGTTTTCACTGTAGGGCGCAAACATCTCGTGACAGAAATCATGTGTGTATAAATCTCATGTTTGTCACTCGTTAGCGCTTGACGCTGGGCAAGTTTTCTGGCTTCTTTAAGCCTCAACCCACATCTGTAAAATGGTGATACTTTGTAGAATTGCGAGCATTAAATAAGATTACAAATGTAGAGCACTCATTTTATTTAATGTGAAATCACCTACGGGGGAATTCGGGGCTTCCCACTGCCTTTGTTTTTTAGCACCTCCCTTCACCAGCTTTTCTGCACCCCCACTCCTTTGTGAGAAGTAGGTAGTGCTGGAGACAGCTGAGGGATGTACTCAGCTCAGTTCAGGCTTCTGAATGCCCCAGAGTCCTCCAGATCCCCCTCATTTTTTCCCTCCATGCTCTTGTGTCTGACAAAGATCATCCTTGTGACCTCCTATCCCTTGGGCTATTCTTTGCTGCATTGGGCATTGGAGAGCGCTAAGAGGGCTGGGCACCGTGCAGCCTAGTGTTTGCAGCTGCCCCGGTGCGCTCTGCTCAGTCCACATTCTTACCCTGGGTGTGCCGAGGGACAGGACGAAGGGCTCATTTTATAGAACACATTTCTTCCCCATTCTTCTCGTTTATAATTTTGGCTTCCAGGAAAGAATGGAAGAATGGGCACCTCCACCCTATTAGGGCACACTGTTTCTCTGTGTGTGTGCGTGTGTAGCAGGAGCAAGGGGCAGGGTCAGCTGTGTTGAGGACTAGGAGGTAGATGGTCTACCCATATCCAAGGTGAGAAGACCAGGAGAAATAAGAGAAGTAAATGGACAGATCCTCTAAAGTCATCTTTTCCTTATTCCAGCACACCAAGGCATTGTGCATATGGTCTTGGATCCTTATTCTCTGTTAGCCAGTGGAAAACATATATGGAAAGCAAGCAAGCAAGCTTGCTGAGATTAACCTAGAGAGGGCAGGGGCCAGCATCCTGATGTCTATGCTAGGCCAGCATGGTACCAGCAGCAGAATGTAGGCTGTGGACATACCCTTAACATTTCTGATCAGTTTTTACTCCCTCAGGCTTGGGGGCTGCAAAGGAAGATAGCCAGGTTTCTGGGAAATTTTGAAGCACTTGGAAATATGATCGAAGCAGAAAATTCCTCTGAGTGGAGGAGCTGTGTAGGCTGTGTATAGAATCTGTGGATTGGGACCATCCAAGGAATCAGTGTCTGGAAAGAAGCACAAACTGGTGTGATGAAGGTTCCCATGATGGGTAAGAACTACCGGGGAAGGTTGGAGAAGAAAGGTTTAAAACTGACGAGGAACCTCCAACCCACCTTAGGGACAATTTGGGTTCTTTAAAGTTCCATTTGAATCCCACTCCCTCAACAAGCACTCTAACTTGCCCCTGTTTATCCACCCCATCTGCCATGACCACATCAAGCTTCCCCACAAGTGAGGCCCTTCTTAGAACACTATTTGAGTTGTGTGTTAAAGTGTTAGGGTGCCTGGTGGTCTAGACTCTTTCTAGCGGGTCTTGTTCTCTGAACCTCTAGAGGAGGGAACTTTGCCTTCAGAATATTGCTGAGAGGAAGGGTCCAGAATGGCCTGGCCAGTGTCTAGTGTGACCACTCTGCCTCTGAGCTATATTTGGCTGAGTCAGGTGGAGGGTGAGTCCCTCACGTCCTCTGGATTGGGAGAGGAGTCAGCCTGTAGGTTCTATTGCCACCACAACCAGAGCTATCAACTGCCTTCGTTGTCTAGGACGATTGACTCAAAGGAGGGCAGAGAACCTTGGGTTCCCAACGCATCTATGAGCTCTTGGGTTCTTCCTGTGGCTTTGTAGGAACAAAAGAACCGAACAAACATGTTGGAGTAGTGTCCCTAACATTTATTTCAGGTGGTGACTAGGAGGGGTGAGGTGTAGATATACTTCCTCTCTTCTCGTGGAGCCTTACTGAAGACAGGATCGCCGGTCTTGTGTTTATCAGCCGAGAAGGGCAGTCTCACCATCTTAAAGACCTGCCCTCCAGCCCCTTCAAACGCCACACTTCCCAGGAAGCACTTTCTCCATAAGTGTTCAGAGAACCCTGACCAGAGAAGCTCCCGCACTTCTTACATTAACTCCGATTGTGCTGAGGGGGAGGGGAGGAGTACACAAAGCAGGAGGTGGGTGGGGAGGCTGGGGTCACACAGCCCAGGAGGGGCACACCTGACGAGGTGCTCTGTCAGCACAGGCTCCCTCCTCCCTCCCTCCCCCCAGTACACCAGGCTCTGACGGGACCGGTCCCACCGCAGAGTTCAGAGGCATCAAGTCCAAGGACAGAACTGCACAAGTATGGACACAAAACACCAAACAAATTGGGGGTGGGCTCCTGGCCAGCCTGGTGAGAGAGAGGCTCCTTTAGCCAAGGCCATTTCTGGCTTGTCTGCCTCCAGGCTATGGGCTCTGAGCAGCAGTGGGGAGCTGGGGTTTCTGGGGCAGCTCAGTGCTGGGAAGACGTCATCCCCTTCTCCCCAGGGCTGTATGGGAGCACAGGCACAGGGGTAGGTAGAGCTTGTGGTCAGCGAGGGGTAGAGCCCACGGAGAGACCGGAGAGTGGACCGCAGTTTCATGAAAGCAAAGTTATAGCTGCCACTTGTGCCTGTGGGCAGAGCAGGTGGTACAGGGGCCTCCAGGAAAGGGCCGGGGACACGGGTGTCAGCACTAAGCACAGCGCACTCGGCCGCAGCCTCTGTCCGTCTCCCCACCCGCCCACCTCTGGCACACAGCACCTGGGGACCCAGATTTGTGCTTGATCAGAGCTTCGAAGGAAGGCGGTGGCAGAGGCGCTGGGAGGCTGTCTTGGAGGTGGCCAATTCTGGGATCCTCTGCAAAGTACCGCTCGTCCCTGGACAACCGGAACGTGCCCTGACCTCTTCCCTGGCCCGTCCCCACCCGCGGTGTGTGATCCTTAGACGTGAGTCTGCATCCGCCGCTGCAGGGGTCGACTGGGGTCAGAGTTCTGGGACGAGGACTGGGAGTGGTGGGAGGAGGAGGCAGAAGCCTTGCTGGCCTTGTCGAACTGCACGTAGCCATCCTGCTTGCCGCTGCTGCTGACGCTGCTGTCACACTGCGTGTCCAGGAAGGAGCTGCTGTCGCTGAGGGAGCCTCTCTGGAACTCCCGCTCACAAAGCTCGATGGACGAGCTGCCCATGCCCAGCACAAACCGCTGCCCGTAGTCGTAGAGGCGGCCCTGGCCGCTCAGGGTGCTGTAGATGTTGGTGAAGGACATTCCTGTGGGCACACGCTGCTTGCCCGCAGGACGCAGGTCGGGCTGGCAGCTGGAGAGGGAGATGGTCGGGGTTGAGTGGTGCTCTTTGAAGGTGTTGACGCTGTAGTAGCCATTGGTGGGGTCCTGGATGGGCGAGAGGAAGAGGAGCGTCACCTGGAGGAGCCTCCACTGAGCATGGCTGGGGTTTCCAGGCTGAGCCCATCCCCTTATGCGGGGAGGGAAGAGGGAAAACAGGAGGAAGGGAGCAACCTGGTAGGGAGCAAACTCAGGGGTGAACAGCTGCAGGGAAGGTGCAGGGGAAGAAGGACACTGAACAGGAGGTGGCAGAAGGGGGACTGCGGACCCCAGGAGGGAAGGGCCGGCAAGGGTGAGGGCTGAGGGCCGAAGGAGGGAAGCAGAGGCTCTTGACTGGGTTTATGTCAGGGCAATGCAAGGTCATTTGAAAGTCAGGCTTTTTAATTGTTTTTGTCCAGAACATGGATGCTTCATTTTGAATCTACATGTGAGGAGGCTGTGGAAGAGAATTGGGGAGTCTCAGCGTTTGCTCTCTCAGCCTCCTCAGCGTTGGGGTAGGGAGATCAGGTGCCTTAGGCAGGGACGGACACCTGCCACCAAGCTGGCCTCTGGCCTTCTCTTCTCCTACTTGCTGTCATTTGTTGTATAGATTTGGGGTTTGGGCCATCAGAGCTAAAGACCAGATTCCATGGCTGTGCCTTACAACCCGGGGCCCTTCTTACCTTCAGGTTCTGAAACTCTTTCTCCTCTTCTTTGAGGACCTCCAGCTGTTTCAGGACTGAGTCTTGCTGGAATTCACCCCGGTCCATCTGCAACCCAAAAAGGCTGCTCAGTGGATAGGAGGTGGCTAAACCTCCACTTCCCCCAAGGAAAAGATGAGATCGGAAACTCAAAAGATTGCCCTATATAACCCCCACCACCCCTCACTGCCTGGACCATGTGAAAGAGTCAAGGTGAGTTCCTGGAGCCCCATCCTAGGAGACAGGGAAGAGCAGTTGAGGGGGGTGGGTGAGTAGGCGAGGTGAGGGGCAGTTAGGGGAGGTGACGGGCAGGTATCCAAGGCCATACTTTCCTCGCTTGGGCGAGGGCATCACCAGAGATCTCACATGGCTGATTCAACTCCATTCACCAAACGTTTAGTGTAAAATGCCGGCCAGGTGCTCTGCTAAGGACCAGGGATCCACAGATTAACGTACATTAAGATACAGCTCTGCTCGTCAGGGAGATGGACTTGTAGATAAATTATTTCAGAATGTCAATCACTGGGCACGGCAAGGCTGCCTAGGGCAGTTTCTTATCCAGCGTGCAGGCCTAGTGCAGGCCTTAAGAAGTCACAAGGAACAACCATCTGTGAGATGCTGGCGACATGGGCCACACCTGTTTTTCTCATGAAAACTTATCTTCCTTAGAGATGCCAAACAGCCTGAGGGCAAGGATCACTTCCTGCTTGTCTCTGGCTCCTCCCACACCTGGTTCAGTGCTTTACCTGTTGTGGTCACTGACCTTGCATGCTTTTGGGATGGAATCTCTTAATTATTTGATTTGCCAATGCCTAGCGCAGTGCCTGATATACAATAGAGCTGCTTCAAATGGTATGTATATGTTGAATGAATAGGCAAAGTGGCTTAGCTCTAAATTACTGAAAATTAACAAAATTATTAGACATAAGATGAAAAAGCATACTGCACACCCAGTGGGCATATGAATTAATCTGAATAACCACAGTGATGCTTAACTTGTGACACACGAGAGGCTTGCCATGTGTCTCTGCTAGTTGCACGGGAGAGGTAGTAGGTTCCCTCCTACTCTCTGGGCCGGGATGTTTCTTCTCCCTTGCAACCTGCTTTCCTCGTTTCTTTTTGGAGCCCCGTGGAATCAGCAAAAGTGCTGCCACCTGGCTGCCTCCTCACTAAAGAGACCGCGTGGTTCATTTTTCCAGTAAATGCTCTGACGCTGTCGGGACTGGAGACCTTCTTTCCCATCAGATTCAACTTCTAAGTCTGCCCCTTCTTGCAGATGGGGCTGTCTTGGGACTAGGAGGTGAAGGCAATGGGAGAATGACGATGTCCTCAAGGGGTGGCTTAGCCCAGAGCCCTCAGCAAGTCCCTTCTGCTCCCACCTGACACTGAGCTGCCCCTAGTCTTGCCTGTGGATTTGGACTAAGGGATATGGAGACAGTCTGAGGCAAACAGAATGTCCCAATGGGAGAGAATTCAAGGTCCCATTTGGGATGAAGGACACACCTGATTAAGCTTAAGTGACATCATCCCTTCTCAGATCTAGGCTGTGGTTTCCTCCCTCGTAAAACTAAACACTCCACTGTGTTAATTGTAACGCTGTCAGGCCCTGTGTTAGGCCCCAGGGGAAATAGATGAGCGTAGACTCCGAAACATCACCTTTGCCCTTGAGGAGCTCTGGGATGACTGGGGAAGCTGACATGGAATTGGGGGAATGCACTATAAAGGAGGCACATACAAAGTGTTTTGGGAGAGCAGAAGGTGAACAGCGCCGCCAGGGGTGGGGAGGACAAGCCCGGAACATCTTAGAGTTGATTGTTATAAGAGAATGTGAGATTCAACAGACAAAATTACCAGCAGAGGGAACAGCTGGTGCACAGGCCTTTGAAGTCTAAAAGACTCGAAGGCCAGGAATCAAGCTCTTTGGCGTGTCTGGAAGGCCAGATGCACTTGGCCGGAAAATGGAGCTGGAGAGGTTGGTGGCTGCCTGGCATTGAGGAGCCCTGATGACACACCAGGAAGTTGGACTTTGTCCAGCAGATGTGGGGAGCCACCGAGGGATTTTAAGTGGGCAAGTAACAGGACCAGATTTGCATTTTAGAAAGACTCCTTTCTCAAGGCTCTTGAGGGTGGATTGAGAAAAGAGACAAAAGACTACAAGGCTGAGACCAACTGGCAGGCTGCTATAATCATCCAGGGGAGCAATGATGAGGCCGGAAGTAAAGAAGTAATGGCGGAGGACAGGTGGGGCACACATTTGAGACACTTTTTGAAGTGGAATTGACAGGGCCTGAAAGTCAATTGGAGAGAGAAAGTGTAGCCGAGGGAAAAGTCAGTTTGATTCAGTAAACGTCTGTGAACCTCTACCAGGGCATGTGTAAGGGTCCGAAGACCCCAGTATTAACACAGCAGCAGCTGCCCACCCTCTAGCAACATCAACCACTAATATTTATTGAGCACTTATTGTGTTTCATGGGCTTCAAGCCCTTCTGAGTTTTGCCCACTTCAACCTCACCACAGCCCTGTATACTGTGGCTTTCAGACCCATTTCATGGATGAGGACACGGAGGCACCAAAAAGCCCATCTACTTTATCCTTTGCTCTGCTGCCTCCACTCCAGCATGTTATAACCAAGGCAACCAGAAACTTCTAGCATGGTTGTCTAGGTTTCTGCTTGGACAACTGGGTAGATGATGGCCCGTAAATGGGGATTCGGAAGAGGAGGAGAAGGCTTGATGTGGCTGGAGAAGTGGTGAGTTGACTGGCAATCTAGTCCCCAAGGAGGAATCTGTGTTTCTTGCAGACTGTTTTGGTGGGGTGCGGGGGAGGAGGGAGAGGGACATGTATTGAATATCTATAATAGCTATGTGTGTGTGTGCAGGGGAGGGGAGAGGATTATATGTTATGTAACAGCATATTGTGGCAATTTATGCATATGTCTTTTCTCCTTACTGAAGAGCCAGGCTCTCTGAAGGCTGGACTGCATCTTTTTTTGTTGTTGTTTTGAGATGGAGTCTCGCTCTCACTGGGGTGCGGTGGCCTGATCTCAGCTCACTGCAACCTCCACCTCCTGGGTTCAAGTGATTCTCCTGCCTCAGCTCCCCGAGTAGCTGGGATTACAGGCGCCCGCCACCAGGTCCGGCTAATTTTTGTATTTTTAGTAGAGATGCAGTTTCACCATGTTGGCCAGGCTGGTCTTGAACTCCTAATCTCAAGTGATCCGTCCAACTCCGTCTCCCAAAGTGTTGGGATTACAGGCATGAGCCATTGCACCTGGCCTGGCCTGCATCTTAGATGTCTTTGAGTCTGCCAGAACACAGGCACAGTATAGCAGGCACACAATCACATTTGTTGGCTGAGAGAGTGTGCCTCACCTATTGTGGGGTGGGCAGGGGGCATCTTGAACGCTGCTCTGCTTTTTGGAAGCATCTAGTTCATTGAGACACCTCTAGTCCTAGGACCTTCTGGGAATGGGGTCACGGGATGGGATGGGGCGTAATTGCATTCTTACCATCAGCTGCTTGATGGTGGAGTGCTCCTCAGCTTCCCGACCAGAGGCCGGTTCCTTGTGGACAATTTCCACTCGGATATCATTTTTGGCTGACACAACACCTTTGAGATCTGGAGATAAAATAGTAAAGTATAGATGATAGATTTAGTTCTTACCTTTGAGATGGCAAGCTCCCTTGCAGTCCCCTGCCCCTGCCCTGCCGCCCTCTGCATTTCCCCTCCAGCCCCTGAACTCAGCAGCTCCACCGGCCCCCCACCAACAGAACCTCCATATGGAGATGCTGTGGGCGTTTGGGCCTCAGAGGAGGCTGACCCCATGGGCGGCCTGGCTCCTGTCACGTGCCCCTCAGCCATGCACCCTTGGCTTGAAAGATCGTCTTCAGCCACCTGTCCACCTTGCTGAGCTAGATCCTTTTCATCCTACTGATTTCTCACTTCCTTCTAGAAGTCTTCTCTGACCTACTCCACCAGGTGGGCTCCGATCCCTCCATTCATAGAACCACAAATCTCAGTGTTGGAAAGGACCTTAAATTGCCCATGGCCAACCCCCATCCAAAGAGAAACACCCCTGAGGCGGTGGGCAGCTTCTCTGTCGACACCTCCGTGATGGAAGCTTTACTGCTACTTCTGCAGGAGGCAGCCTGTTTCTAGTTGGAGAGCTCTGTTAGAAAATTCTTGGCTGGGTGCGGTGGCTCATGTCTGTAATCCCAACACTTTGGGAGGCCGAGGTGGGCAGATCACGAGGTCAGGAGTTTGACACCAGCCTGGCCAACATGGTGAAACCCTGTCTCTATTAAAAATCCAAAAATTAACTGGGCTTGGTGGTGGGCGCCTATAATGCCAGGTACTCGGGAGGCTGAGCCTGAGACTTGCTTAAATGAACCAGGGAGGCGGGGGTTGCAGTAAGCCGAGATTGTGCCACTGCACTCCAGCCTGGGCAACAGGATGAGACTCTGTCTCAAAAAAAAAAAAAAAGAAAGAAAGAAAAGAGAAAGGAAATCCTTGAGGAGCTGGTGCGGTGGCTCACGCCTGTAATCCCAGCACTTTGGGAGGCTGAGGCAGGCAGACCACTTGAGGCCAGGAGTTCGAGACCAGCCTGGGCAACATGGTGAAACCCTGTCTCTGCAAAAAATTAAAAAAATAGCAAGGCATGGTGGCACACGCCTGTAATCCCAGTAACTCAGGAGGCTGAGGCATGAGAATCGCTTGAACCTGAGAGGCGGAGGTTGCAGTGAGCTGAGATCATGTCACTGTACTCCAGCCTGGCCAAAAGAGAGAGACCCTATATATATATAAAAAAACATATATATATATGTGTATATATGCGTATATATATGCGTATGTGTATATATTTATATGCTTCCCTATAATTTCCACTGAGAGGGTGGTGATGGAGGTCCTGAGACCACGTCGTTGCTGGGGTGGTCATGAGAGCCACGGCTGCTTAGTGCGGAGTACAGAAAATGCAAGGGGAACAGCTTTCTTCAAACATGTGCAAGCTGCTGAGGGGCAGAGGAGCAGACCCATTCTGGTGATTCATTTTTTGCATTGCACTTATATAATGTTAGTGCCAGATGGGGTCATCAGAGTCATATCCTCATTATAAATGAGGAGACCGAGGCCTGGAATCGCTGTGGCTGGCCCAGGGTCATGTGGCAGAAGAGGTGGGACTGGAACACTGTCTCCATTGTCTTCACCTGTTCTCTGCCATCCAATCTCTCACACGTATCTCCTGGGTGTACGCAATTCTTCAAGCATGCACAAACACTAGAATTTTATTGGTAATCACTGAAGACTTTTAAAAGTTTGCTCAAAGCAATTCCTTTATTGCTTCCCCACCCACTCCCCCACAGCTGTGTGAGTGACCTGCTTTTCTGGTGAGACTAGCAGCTCTTTAATTTATTTTTATTTTTATTTTCTTGCAGAGATGGGGTCTCTCTAGACTAACAGCTCTTGTAGAGCAAGGATCAAACCCCAAACCACTTTTCCCTCTATCTTTCTGTACAGTTCCTGATTGAAAGAGCTATGTGTTCAATCCAAAATGCTGGCTGCCCTGCAGATAAGTTCAGTCTAGTCGGGGTCAACCTCAGCCTAGTGCCCACTCTGCCAGACGCCATGTTGCCCAGGCTCACATACACCGATGCATCAGACCCACTCCCTGCCCCAGGAGCTCACAGCACTTTTAGGACCCCTGTTCATTGCACTCCTGCTTACTTGCTCTCCGGGGCAGCCTAAGCCTGGCCTTTTTCTCTGTCCCCCTCCCTGAGATCCCGGATCTCCCTCCCGTACTTCTCTGGGAACGGGCACAGCAGAAGGCCACGATGGTTGCCATAAGGACGAGGAAGGCCACGCCAGCTCCTACGGCCACCCCAATGATGACGGCCATCGGCACAGACTCTGTGGGAGAGAAGCGGGCACAGCTGACGAGGGATGGGGAATGGCCTACTATCCCCCCAAGATCTCACCCCGTTCCTGCGGGGGCAGCCCCTGCCACATGGGGCCCTCCTGGGAAATGCCTCAGTGGGGCCTGGGCAGGCACGGGTTGAGTCCAACTGGGGTCAGCTCTAGCTGGGACTGCAAAGACCAGGGTGGAGGACACGGGGGCTTGGTGGGTGGAGGAGAGGGCGGGAGAACTGGGGTAAAGGGCAGAGGAAGGAGAGCGAGGCAGGCGGACACGGAGAAGGGAGGGCCAGGGGACAGGAAGACCGGAGATGAGGGGTAAGGCTGGCATGATGGAGCGCTCTCTGGCATTAAACAGGAATGCTCTATCACACAGCGGCCAGTGAGTCATAGGCCCTGGCTTTTTTTGAAAAATGACTATGGTCACTGCCCTTGTTTGTTCAGTATGTTCCCTCCTTCCCTTCCCTTTCTCGGGTGAATATAGAGGACATCCGGCTCTTAGTGTTTCCAGGTCTAAGCAGCTTCCCCGCAGGTCTGCTGGGCATCAGTTGTGGCCCTCAGGTGTCCAAGTCTCAGGGGCCAGGGAGCAGGGTTACAGCTTCTCCACTGCCACCTCTCTAAGGAGAGAGGCCCCTTTCCCTCCATCTCCAGGTCTGCAGCTTCTCCCTCGAGGCCCCCGCTCTGAGCATCCTTGCATCCCTCCTGGCAAGAGAGGCCCACACACCAGGCAGGCCAGCCCTCACCCCTGCTGAGTCCCTGCAGCCTGTCTCCTGCCCAAGCCGAGTGGGGGTAGGGACAGGGAGGGTAAGGATGGAGGCGGGGGTGATCTTCCAGACAGCCCTGGCCCTTCTATGGCTGCAAGTGGGGCCTGAGCACATGATTTAGGGCCTTGAGGGGTCCATCAGGAATAGAACTAGAGAATGCTGGGGCAGGGAGAGCTTGGGGCTCTCACTGAGGTCCAGAGAAGTCAAGTGATTTGGCCAAGGACACACAGGAGCTTCCCAGCCAGGGTCAATCCAGGTCTCCTCTCACTGCCCCCACCCCTCCACTCACCCCACTCCCACCCTGTCCAGCTCCACACACAGAGTGACATGTGAGAGTCTCCACATCTCATGTGCTCGGTACCACCCAGACTGCTGCTGCTCCAAGTCCTGGCTCCATCCTTTCTTCTGAGCAACTCACTTTGCCTCTCTTATATCTGTAGGATGGGGATAATGGTACCAGCCCCTCTGAGGGTCGTTATGGGCTTGAGCTGGGTGAATGTGGGCAGAGGCCTTGGAGCAGAGCCTGGCACCCAGCCCTGTTTGGTGTTTGCTGTTGTTATTACCTGGGAAGGGGTCACCAGCAGTTCACGGTCTTTTATTTTGGGACAGAGTCTGGCTGTGACACCCAGGCTGGAGTGCAGTGGCACGATCTCAGCTCACTGCAACCTCTGCCTCCTGGGTTCAAGTGATTCTCCTGCCTCAGCCTCCCGAATAGCTGGGATTACAGGCACATGCCACCATGCCTGGCTAATTTTTGTATTTTTAGTAGAGATAGGGTTTCACAATGTTGGCCAGCTGGTCTCAAACTCCTGACCTCAGGTGATCCGCCGGCCTCAGCCTCCAAAAGTGCTGAGATTACAGGCGTGAGCCATTGTTCCCGATCAGCAGTTCACAGTCTTAAAGGCCAGGAAAGTTCCTTTTAAAGACTGAGCCCCTCCCCAGCCTACCCTGCATTCGTCAGTGTGGGCGACTGGGGACAGCTAGGTATCAGTTCTGGGTTGTAAGCCTCTTGTTGTCTTTTTCTTTAAAGAGAGGAGAAAGACCTCAAACCCTGGCCTCTGAAGGTGCTGCTGAGAGGAGGTGTCGAGGGGTGGGGGTAGGGGGCAGCCATTTGCCCTCCAGCCAGAGGGAGCTGGCACCCCTGGCTGGCGGTGTTGCTGGTTAAGCTGGCGCATCCCTTTGCCACCCCAGGACTTGCACACGAAGCCATTGGTTACCTACCAATTAGTGGCCAGGACAACTCCAGGGGTGACAGGGAGGGGACCAAGAGGAGGTGGAGCGGTGGACACTTAGGGATTGAAACGCGAGGTGCCCGCATTGGTTCAACAGTCAGACTGAGAAAAGGGGCTGGGCCTCAGCTGAGCTTGCCTTGACCAATAGACAACAATGTGTCTAGGTTTCAGTTCCATGAGAAAAGGGAAACTGCTGCGGCAGCTCATTGGCTCTCTGCTTTTGAATTGGATTGATTTGGGTGGGTTTCTCCTCAGATTCCTAGTAAGTCTCCTTGGAAAAACACAGGGCTTGTCTCGGCAGAACTCAGAGCCAAAGCATGTCCATGGAAGGCTCCTTAACACCTCTGGGCCTCAGTGCCTTGTCTGCATCCTGGAGAGCTGGGCAGCAGCACTGAAGCTGCCTTCTGATCCCGGGATCCCCAGCCCACGTTTCCACACGCTGCTGACGGCTGGGGGAGGGGTGCCCTCTTAGCTGGACAACGGTCCCCAGGGTGGTGGGCAGGGGGAGAGCAGGGGGTCCTGTGGGGGCGAGTGCCCCGGGGTGGCATCCCTTCCCTGTCCCCAGCCTGCCTGTGTGTGTTTCCTCCTTGCCTGGCTTCCTGAGGTTTGGCCTAGGGCGCTGTGCAGGCTCCTCCTCTCTGCACAGAGCCTTCCCTGCATGGCCCCTGGAGAGGGACTGGAGGGAGGGGCTGTCCCCACTCAGCCTCCCCTCCATCCAAGGAGGTGTGCCAGGCACCAGGAGTCAGCCACCGAGGGGGGAAGGTGTCGGGGAGCTCTAGATGAGTGTCAGCAGACACAGGAGACACGGAGACAGGAGATACCACCCTCAGCGCTAGCATGGACCCAGGGAGAAGGCAGCGGGAGGCTGGCAGCTTTCTGGGTTGCCCCAGCGTGGGCTGCAGGGGCCTCTGTGAGCGACCTGTGCCCTGGGTTGGTGCTCTGATAGGGGCATGTCTGCCAGGAGGGGCAGAGGCAGGGGCATGAGGATCCCACATGGAGCTTGTTGAGGAGGTAACACAGGCCAGGGGCCGGCGTGGCAGGAGGCCTGGGATGGAGGACCACTCAAGTCTTCAGCATGGCCATAGAGGCTGGCTTGCTTGTCCTGATTCTCTTTTCTGGTTTTCTGATGACTGCTTTGCTGCGTGTGCCTGGGGAGGGAGGCGCTGCCCTGCAGCCTCAGCCTGGGGTGAGTGACACTTCCACGGGGACTGCAGGAGTAGGGAGGGGTGGCAAACAGCAAGCATGGATTGCACAAGCCACAGCAGGGGCTGGGGCCCCCGGCGTCCTGGGAAGCAGTGGCCAAGCTGGTGATGATGTGGAGAAGCGGGAAAGGTCGGAGAGAGCCTGGAAGCAGAAGGCAGTCAGGACAGGGGCCAGCTGACCCCAGAGGCCAGGAGTCAGGGCTTCCGAAGATAAAGGATGGAAGGAAATGGAGCAGGGAGGAGCGAGAGCCAGTGTCCCAGAGAGGAAGGAGTTGTGGGTTCCAGAGGCAGGCAGGAGACAGGTCTCTGGGGTCCCTAGGCCCAAGCTGGCTGGGATCCCCTCTCCCCGCTGCTCTGACTACACTAAACCCTCAGGACGGGGGAGGGCAGAGACATTAGTGGCCAGCACAGGCCTCCCTACCCCCTGCTGGGTTCCCTCCCCCCAGCTAGCCAAGAAGTCCCTTCCCCGCCTCCCAGGGCCATTCTCATCATCTCCTTTCGTACCTGCTTCCAGCCCGGCTCCCGACTTCATTTCCGAACCTGTTTGGAAATAAAGCAAGCGTCTACAGCCAGGGCCTGGCTGGCCAGGGTGGGGTGGGACTGGGGATTAGCTGCTTGCAGGGGGCTGGGTGAGGGGCTCCTTTCCCAGTCATGTCTCTGGGACCCCCAACAGATCCAGGCTAGCCCAGCTAAACTTGGACTTCATTCAGACTGACTTAGAGACTCTGGAAGGGCTAGGGACCGGAGAGAGAAATCACGTCTCGGAGGGGTCTGGGAAGGTTGGGGTGAGGACACTTGGGGGAGGGCATGGGGGTGGGGGCACCAAGGAGAAGACACGGAGGGTAGGCAACAGGGGACCAGGAAGGTTTGGGATGATGTGTGGATGATGTTATGCAAATCATGTGCAAAGCATTATGCAAAGCAGCACCTATTAGGGAAGAGGTGTTGGGAGATGCTGTGTGATTTGACCCATAGGTGTGATCCTGCTATGGCCCACTGAGGCCTGGGGGCCCGGCTGAGACCACCCACTTGGCCTAGAATCTCTTGCTGGGCCTGACAGCCTGCGAATGGACCTTTACCTAAGAGGGTGTCAGAGACCGCACGAATCCCTGGTCCACCATGGCTCAGCCCCTGCTGGCAAAAGGGCAAGATCGACTGCCCCTCTCAGAACCCAGCTTGCTGCTGGCTGTGGTGGGGCTTCTGGAGCCACCCCTCCGTGACCCTCCAAGTCTCCCCATCCTGTTGTCTGTGCCTGAGAGCTCTGAGCAGATGCTGGAGATCTGAGCATCTTTGATCAGGAGCTGGGATGTCAGCGCACGGGGGCACACTGGGGTGAGGCTTCTTCCTCCTCCCTCCTCCCTCTCACCCACCTGGCTGCTCTGCCCAGCGCTGCCTTTGAGGTACAGGGGTCCATGTGCCTCCTGGGTCTGCAGGTTGTTTGAGCCCAGCCCCCGACCCTAGGGATCTGGACAAGCAAGCCCCACCCCTTAGCTTTAGCCTGGGTGCCCTCTGTGGGACTTCTGTCTGAGTAACTGGATGGGCTTGTCATCTTAACTGTGGCTGGGCCAGGTTCCCAGCACACCCATGCCAGTATATCCCACGCTCCACCCAGGCATGACACTTTGGTGTCAGACCAGGGCCCACGGTGGAGGGCAGGGCACAGAAGCCAGGGCCTCTGGAGGCTGCTGGGCAGCTTGTCACTGCCACCAGCCTGCTCACTGTTGTGGTCACCTCCCACTGAAGCAGCGCCCTCAAGGGCTGCCACTCTGAGCTGTGTTCTTCTCTTTCTTGGTTCCTGGTGGAGGCTCGTGCCCCTTGCTTCAGCAAGAGCCTGGCTGAGGAGGCTGCTGGCTGGCTAGGCTGTGTGGCTGGCCAGGAAGAGCACTGTGGCTTGTCCTTGGGCCCTGGCCCAGCTTGCAGCCACCCAGGCCCTGCCCTAGGCGAGGAGAGGGCCCCTCTGTTTCCATCGTTCATCATTCCCTCACGGCCCTGGCAGCTCTCACCTTGCTCCTTGAGCCGGATGATCTCGGTGTCGGAGCCGAAGCTGTTCCAGGCCGTGCAGTTGTAGATGGTCTGGAAGTCGGCCCGCACGATGTTGCTGATGGTCAGGGTGGAGATGACGCCCTCCTCGGTGCTGATGGTCTCCACTGTGTAGCGCCCCGATGTCCCCGACTCCAGAACATTCTCCTTCCAGGACCAGGCCTGCCCGGGGGGCGCGGAATCAGGAGGAGACCCCACCAGAGGGGCCCAGGACACGCCCACACCAGAGTCACAGTGCCACCGTCCTGCTCATGTTCATGCTTACTGCCATACTCTAACACATGTGCACATGGGTATGTAAGCAGGCACACACGCCACACACCACAAATATGCACACAGGCAGGTGCACACACAACACACATCACCACACATGGGCATGCACAGCATCCCACACGGTACCGACATGCATGTACATGTGTGAACACACAACACACGAACACATCACATGTCTATGCACAGCTCCCCACACATGGCCAACACGTTTATATACATACCACACACACCACAAATGTGTACACACAGCTCTGCACACACACTACAAATGTGCACCCACTATAACACACACATCAGCACATACACATACCACCAATGTGTATACACACAGGTTTGTGCACACACACCACACCACAAACATGCATACGCAAGTACACGTACCACAACACACATAAACATGCACCACAACATATGCACACACCAAATCACACACATCACATTGCACACATGCCTGCACACATGTGCACACTCCACAACATGCATACACACATCACAATACATGCACATCACACTTCACACTAAAAACATGATACAGACATGTACACACACATGGCAGACACGACACCACATCTACACGCAACACACAGCCACTCCCCCAAATACATGTACACATGCACACACCAAGATGCACACACCATACGCCACAATACAACACACAATACAAGCATGCTTACGCACATGTATGTACCACAGCACACACTGCAACACATGCACACATTCGCCATACACACACCATCATGTGTACCTACAGGTACACACACTATGACATACACACACAACACCATGTGCTCACACACACAAGTACACACATCACCAACAGATATACATGTTCACATCTGCCATGACACATGTACACAACACACCCACACCACACATGTACACAATCCACAAACACATGTACACACACATACTCCGGGGCATCCTCAGAGGGTCTTTCCATCCCAGAAAGGGGCCTGGGGAGCCTTTCTGGGCAAAGTGGGCGCCTTGCTGGCCTGTGCACTGCGCCTCCACACAAATGCCCCCTGGGACTGCGGCTGCCTGGGCGGGTGTGAGTTAGGACAGAAGCCCCATGAACGCGTCTACCTGTATGACGTTGTATGTCTCTACAGAGCTGTTTGCGATCAACTTCGTCTGCCTCAGTTTACAGGGCTGCTGGTTAACAGTTTTCAGAGCCGGCCACATACACCATCTGCACCTCATTGTGTAAGCACCTCGTACACCCTGGTTCAGGGCTGATGAGAGGGACTGAGTTTCTCAAGCTTGGCGCTATTGTCATGCTGGACTGACCCATTCCTGGCTGTGGGGCTGTCCCAGGCACTGCAGGATGTCAGCGGCACCCTGGCCTCTACACACCCGGTGCCAGGAGTATCCTATAAGCGATGACAACCAAAATGTCTCCAGGCACTGCCAAATGTCCCCTGGGGCCAGTGAGAACCGCTGGCCTAGAATCAGATATTTCTGGAGAGAAGGTGTGAAAATGTCCAGGAGTGAATGGAGTATTTGACAATGAGCATGTGTTACATTTATAATTAAAAACATTGAAGAGCAAAGTGAATGGGGAGGCGTAGGTATTAGTTTTATTCGTGAGTTCTTGCAATTTTTTTTGTGAATCTTTCAGACAGTGAATGAACTGAATGCTTGAGAAAGTGTGTAGCAGCAATAATACTCTAATAATAGTTTACAGGATGACAGTTTCAGTTGGTGCAGCCTGAGCGTCTCAGCCCCTGCACGCACGGGTTAGAGGTGACCTCAGCTGCTCCATGTCTGGGCCAGCCCCACCCTCCCTGCACAACTGCCCTGCCCACTCCACTCCTGGACAGTCTTCTAGCAGGATTTTGCCAGACACTGGGAATTACTACGAATAATAGTTTTCCCCGAGTAGTGCTATAAAATGCTCACTTTTCTTTGTTTTCATGCCTGAGATCCCTCCAGTTTCAGATGGATTTGGGTACAAGACTCTGCCCCTGGATCACCTGAGGTCAGGAGTTTGAGACCAGCTTGGCCAACATGGTGAAACCTTATCTACTAAAAATACAGAAGAATTAGCCGGGTGTGGTGGCAGGTGCCTGTCATCCCAGTTACTTGGGAGGTTGAGGCAGGAGAATTGCTTGAACCCAGGAAGCGGAGGTTGCAGCGAGCCAAGATTGCACCATTGCACCCAGCCTGGGTGATAGAGAGAGACTCTGTCTCAAAAAAGAAAGAAAGAAAAAAAGACTCTGCCCTCATCTTAATTTTTTTGTTGTAGAGACAGGGTCTCACTATGTTGCCCAGGCTGGTCTCAAACTCCTGGGCTCAGTCGATCTTCTCACTTCAGCCTCCCAAAGTGCTGGGATTACAGACATGAGGCTCCGTGCTCAGCAAGACCCTCCATTTAAAAAAATGCAAATACTGGCTGGCCATGGTGGCTTATGCCTGTAATCCCAGCACTTTGGGAGGCTGGGGTAGGAGGACTGATTGAGCCCAGGAGTTTGAGACCAGCCTGACCAACATAGTGAGACCCCGTCTCTACTGAAAATACAAAAATTAGCCGAGCGTGGTGGCAGATGCCTGTAATCCCAGCTACTCAAGAGGCTGAGGCATGAGAATTGCTTGAACCCGGGAGGTGGAGGTTGCAGTGAGCCGAGATTGCGTCACTGCACTCCAGCCTGGGTGACAGAGCGAGACTCCATCTCAAAACAAAAAACAAAAAGCAAAAGAAACAAGCAAATACCTGGTAGGAGGCCCTGAGGGTGGACTCCTCAGTTGCCTAAGCTGCATTGCAGGGATAAGTTCTTCGAGGAAGGGAGGGAGAATGGAATGGTCACTTTAGAGGGGACGATTGATAGGCAGCAGGGCAGGCTGCCACGGACAGTAAAGGCCATGGAGACCTGGAGGAGGGGCTCCAGGAGGCACAGAAAGGGGTTGCTAACTATTAACTGCACTCTAAGATTTTGCTAAAGACTGGCCTGGAGCCCAGGAAAGGGAAGAAGTCATTTGTCTTTTCTCTCCACTACCCTCGTGTGCCCCTCTGCCCTTAGGATGCGGAATTTGGTCAGAGCCGTTCATGTTAGAGCTCAGTAGAATGGCAGCTGAACCCTGGGAGAGCACTGCCTATTCTGAGAAAGGCCTGCAATTGTGTCTTCACGATGCTTTTCCAAGACAGCCAAGGCAGGTATAATTTTCCTCAGCAAGGAAAAGGAGCCTGGGAGGTGTGCGCCGCCTGGCTGGCCACCCGGCTATTGGCAAAAGTGACCGTTGGGCTGCTGGCCCGGCCCCCGCCCGCCGTCCCTGGAGCACTCACGATGCGGTCCGGCGGCGGTGTGCTCCGGATAAAGCACTTGATCTGGCCCTTCTCGCCGTGGAGGGCGTGCTGGGTCTGGGTGCTGGAGATGATGGGAGGTCCTGTTGAGAAACAGCGTCCCATTAGGCACCCGGGAAGGGCACGTCCCTGCTGGCGCCCTCTTGGGTGGGTTCAGAAGTGTATTCATTAATCCAAGCATTCAGCAAACATTTGCCGAAGGCCTGCATGTGCAAGGTAAAGTGCAAGGTGGAGGACTCAGAGATAAATTAGGCATTCGGTCGTAAACCTCTCAAGGGATCATGAACGAATGCTTCTAAGTCAGAATCCCCAGAAGATATAAATAACTGTAATAAAAGGTGGTGAGTGTTAGTACCACAGGAGCGGTGCAGATAAAGTGCTAACCGACTTCAGAGGAGAGAGAATAATTCTATCTGGCGGACGGGGAAAGCTTTAGGGAGGAGGTGGTAAGCCTGGGAGGAGGTGGGGAGGTGTCTGGATGAAGGAAGGCTCCCCCGCCTCAGCCAGCGGCACCCCTGCAAGCCATTCCTCAGATACCCAGTAGAGGGCGCCCTTGCCTAACAAACGGGAGGTCCTCGGCCAGCCGGGCCAAAGGGAAGAAATGGTTGCGGTCCCTCTCCTAAGGGCGGGAATCACCCTGGACGGGTGGAATGCATGCGCTGGCCGTGTTCACAGCCCCGCTCCCACCTGTGTCTCAGGAGGTCCTGCAGTTCGTCACCTTGTCTGCCTCCACGTCCATACCCAGACTGCCCAAGTGAGGCCATGGCTCCCAAACTGACCCCAATATTATGATATCACAGAGTGTGGCACACGTTTATGGGTGTCAGGTTCGGAGAGCGCCTGTCTCATTCACCACATTGCACAGCCAAGAGAGTCCACCTGGTGGAGGGGAGCCTGTTCCCCAGCGCCTCCTGTCCAGTTCCGCCTGTTACCTAACCCAAGTCTTTCCCATGCGACGCCTGCCTGGCGGTGAAAGACAAAAGAAGGAGCAGCTAGTTTAGCCTTGGCTCTGCTGGCTTCCTGGCTGGGCTGGGTGGTTGAAAGATGGGTGTAGGGACGGAAACTGTCATGCTCCCTTTCTAATCCCTGGGGTCACAGTTGGGACTTAGAGGGCAGATACCAGAGGAAAGAGCTGGGAGCAATGCATCTGGAGAACAGGCAGAATTATGCAGGGAACAAAACAAAAATTGCTGCAAACATAATTGCTGTTTATTAGCCACCTTAATTAAAGCAGATTTGCATTTCTATGAGTAGCTCTCAGTCAAAGGAGAAAAGGTACTGTAGACACTCCGGTGACTTCTGTTCAGTTTGAGAAGGCAAAAGGGCTTGGGGCAGCATGAGGTGGGTGTGGGGGACTCTCCAGGGCTTTAGGAATGGGCTGAGCGCTGCCCTCCTTCCTAAAAATCCTTCAGCTCCAACAGGTCTAGGACCCAAAGAGATGAGGAGATTGATGGTTTAGGAACCGGATGGTGCTTTGTTTTATTGCTGGACTAAAAGGTGATGATACTATAAAACCTCTTCTGGTCAGGCGCGGTGGCTCACACCTATAAACCCAGCACTTTGGGAGGCCGAGGTGGGCAGATCACAAGGTCAGGAGTTCGAGACCAGCCTGGCCAATATGGTGAAACCCTGTCTGTACTAAAAATACAAAAATTAGCCGGGCGTGGTGGCGGGCGCCTGTAGTCCCAGCTACTTGGGAGGCTGAGGCAGGAGAATTGCTTGAACCTGGGAGGCGGAGGTTGCAGTGAGCCGAGATCGCGCCACTGCGTTCCAGCCTGGGCGACAGAGCCAGACTCCGTCTCAAAAAAAAAAAAAAAAAAACCCAACACACACACACAAAACCTTTTCCTTGTGCTTCCCAGGAGCTAGGACTTCCCTGAGGGGTTTTCAGGATTCTAAAAGCCATCATCAAATGCATCTGCTTCTTAAAAGAAAACTAAAACCAGAATAAAGGGAAATAGGGTGAGGGTTAGTAAGATTTCTCTCCCCTTCCTGCAGATACCTGATTTGAGCCAAATCGGTTGAGGTCTGTGCCAATTTCTTTCCCAAAGGACTGCTGCGCTGGCCAGCAGTTGTCCAAGGCTGGGATTTGTCACAATAAAAACCTGATTTCATTTGAACGCTTTCATATCACCAGCTCCCTCCAGCCCATGCCCAGGTCCCATCCACTGGGCTTCACCCTCCCTCTGCCTGCTCTGCTGAAGCAGGGACAGACAGTTCCCCTCCTGGCGGGTCTGGTGCGCTCCTCTCTGGGGCCACTGAACTCATCCCCCTGCCTCTAGGTGTGTGAGGCCACCCTAGTCCAGAAATAAACGAGCAGCTTCTTTGCTTCCCTCCAATCCCTTCAGCTTTTCTCTGCCTGGAAGCCTCGGGGAGCTTGCGCTGGCAGGGGGGGAGGCAGAGGAGGGGAGAGAAAGAGACCTAGAGAGTGCAGATTCAACCTTGGTCAGCGCCAGGGCCCGGGTTTCAGTGCCCTCCCCGTCCAAGAGAAATGTCCCTCCAGGTCTGTATTCCCCAAGGGGCATTCTCTCCTCAAGAAATCTCTTTAAATCTCCCTTGGAAATGTCTGAACGTCTAAAGTGACAGCAGATGTCAGCTCCTCCTTTATCCACCTGCTTTTCCCCAGAAACGCCACTGCTCATTTAATGCTCCAGGCTTGGGGGCCCTGGAGTGCGTGAGTGAGTGCGAGGGTCCCGGGCTGGCTGGTCATAGGGCCAGCAGAGCAGAGCCGGCTGCAGGCACGGACAGCCTGACTTCCGAGCGCCCTGGCTGGCGCGGGCTGTGTGGAGGGCCACTGATTTCACTGGGGCCTGGAGCTCTGAGCCGAGTGTCAGACACCTGCGCTGAAAGGAAAAGGCTGCAGCCTGTGTTGCCATGGATATACGGAGGCATGATCAGATGCTGTTATTTTTAGCCCTGCAGTGCCAATTTATTGGTGGCATCCTGGGGACACGCAGGAAAGGCAGGAGGGCTCCGAGTCAGGGCTCTGCCAGGACAGGTGGCTGTGAACGTGCTGGGCTCTGTGTAGACTCAGCCTCCCTCGGGGGCTGCCACGACTCTGGGGTGGGGGGAGAGGAATGGAAATGCAGGGCGGTGTGCGGGGAGCTGGTGAATGCAGACAGCAGAGAGGTATGGCTGAGGAGACACCAAGCTGGTTTTGGTTTTCTAGCGAAGGGGAGAATAGATGAGGCCATCAGCAGGTGGCTTTCTGGGTAGAGGGGAAACTGAAGCCCACTGAGCTAATTTGCAGACCTCAGGAGGGCCCTGCTCTGGGGCCAGGACCCAGATGCCCTGCAAATGTTGGTGGCTCAGTTCCTGCAGGGGCCCAGAGCTTTGGGGTTTTTGATCTGAGTCAGGCTATGGTGGGCAAAGGGGCCTCCCAAAGGGCGGTGGGCATGACAGAGGTGAGGGCGGAGCATTCAGAAACAGCAGAGAAGTCGAACTGGCAGCTTTGCTTTTTGCCTGTGGCCAAAGCACCAGATAGGGCAGGGACGTCTGCATTTGCGTCCTGGTGCCGCAGCCTTCTTGGGTCTGGCCTGAGCCAGGTCCCAGCTTCTCCATGACTGTCTACACGCCATCATCCAGGCCTGGTGTGATGCCCTTGTCTCTACATATTTCATGTAATAGTCACTCATCTACTAACTCCCACCGTGAAAATACTCCCCTGCTGCAATTATTTTTATTGTATATAATAAGACATGCTCCCTGCCCTCAAGGGGGCCCCTGAACACGTGGCCTTGTGGAGATGGTGACAGGGCTCCCCGGCTGGGTGACTCACATGCAACCGGAAGAGGCTGATCAGGAGCTGCAGAGATGCTCTCTTAAATTCTCATGGGGCCAGGAGAGGTGGCTCACACCTATAATCCCAGCCCTTTGGGAGGCCGAGGCAGGTGGCTCACTTGAGGTTAGGAGTTGGAGACCAGCCTGGCCAACAATGGTGAAACCCTGTCTCTACTAAAAATACAAAAATTAGCTGGGCATAGTGGCACGTGCCTGTAGTCCCAGCTACTCAGGAGGGTGAGGTTGCAGTGAGCTGAGATCGTGCCACTGCATTCCAGTCTGGACAACAGAGCGAGATTCCATCTCAAAAAAAAAAAAAAAAAAAATTCTCATGGGCCAAGGCCATGGTGAGTGGATGAAAGAGTAAATACGCTGGTCACCTAGTGACCTCTGATGCTTTTTTTTCCTGGCCAGGATAAAATTCATCACCCACCACTCTTAGGGCTGAGACCCCTTCGAAGGTAACAAACAAGAAGAGAGGTGACTAGAAAACTATCCAGGCCCTTCCTCCCTTGGCCTGGGTCTGACAGGGAATCCAGGAGGTGGACCTAATTGCTGTCTACCCATAGTTGGAGGACAGCAAAGCCCAGAGCCAGTGACAGCTCCTTTGGGGCAATGCCTGGTGCCAAGATACCTGAGGTCCTTCTTCCCTCCCTCAGGCCTGGCTCACCCCAGCGAGGGTCTTACCATTGACGGTCAGGGTCACCTCTCTCTCCCCGGCTCCCACACGGGGCACCACAGCCCGGCACACGTACTTGCCCGCGTCCTCCTGGCGCACGGATTTGAGGGTCAGTGTCTTCTCATTGCTCAGGACCTAGGAGAATTGGCAGGCTCAGACGCCAAGAGCAGGCGGAGGGGTGCGCTCCGTCTCTGGGAACAAGGCAGCTGAGAGGCTGGCCTGGGGTAACTGACGCAGTCTCCTGCATCTCGGTAGGAAGCAAGGTGGGGAGGAAAGAGGCCAAAAGTTTCTTGGCCCAGACAATGCCTGTGGCTGTACAGAGGAGAATCCACCAGCAGAGAGGCCGCCCCGTGTGGCTGCGTATGTTGCACCCCAGGCGCAGCCCTGTGGGCTGGGGGCATGTGGGGGCACATGTGCCGGAGGAGGGGGATGCCTGCCTGGGGACTTCCGGGTTTCCTCCTACAGGAACCTCCCTGCACCTGCGGTGGCTTCTCCTCTCCCAGGCTAGCCATGGGTGACACGATCCTACAGCTGAACTTCTCTGAGGGCCCCTGGACCTGTTTTCAGAGTCATTTTCAGGATCCCTTTGGGATATAGCGTGGAGTGATGAAAACAGGTGGTCTGCGTTTGAATCCCGGCTCCAGCAGTGAACACCTGTGTCTCTTTGGTCAGTTACTTATCTTCTCAGATGCTCCCTTTCTGTCTTTTTATGGGGCCTGGTAGGATAATGCAGTGTCTGCTATATAACCGGCCACACAAAGGTTGCTTTCCTTCTGGTCCCCCTGCTTCCCTACCCAAGGCCCTCCCTGTTCCTTCCTATGTGAGGACACCTGACAATCTCTCATGCACTGAAGAATACATACGTCTTAAAAGAGGAACACAAAGGCTGGGCATGGTGGCTCATGCCTGTAATCCCAGCACTTTGGGAGGCCGAGGTGGGCGGATCACCTGAGGTTGGGAGTTTGAGACCAGCGTGACCAACATGCAGAAACCCTGTCTCTACTAAAAATACAAAATTAGCTGGGCGTGGTGGCACATGCCCATAGTCCCAGCTACTCGGGAGGCTGAGGCAGGAGAATCTCTTGAACCCGGTAGGTGGAGGTTGTGGTGAGCCAGGATCACACCATTGCACTCCAGCCTGGGCAACAACAGCAAAACTCCATCTCAAAAAAAAAAAAAAAAAAAAAAAAAAGCAAGACAAGAAAGTGAAGCCCAAGTCCAAGGCTAAAGGGTGGCTTTATTTGGGGGAAGATTAAAAGGCTTGCTTTCTTTCTTCTTTCTTTCTTTCTTTCTTTCTTTCTTTCTTTCTTTCTTTCTTTCTTTCTTCTTTCTTTCTTTCTTTCTTTCTTTCTTTTCTTTCTTTCTTTCTTTCTTTCTTTCTTTCTTTCTTTTTCTTTCTTTTCTTTCTTTCTTTCTTCCTTTCTTCCTTTCTTTCCTTTTTCTTTCCTTCCTTTCCTTCTTTTTTTTTTTTCCAAGGTCTTGCTATGTTGCCCAGGCTGGACTTCAACTCTTGAGCTCATGTGATCCTCCCACCTCAGCCTCCTGAGTAGCTGGGACTACAGGTGTGTACCACTGTGCCCGCTTGAAAAGCCTTTCTAGTGCCTTCCCTCCCAGCACATTGGTGACCGCCTGCTTTTCTTATAAGGTTTAGGACAGGGCAAGACTGCAATGGCTGAATGTGCTCAGGGTGAGACAGGCACATGAGGGTGCCTGGGTTCCCCCTCCTCTTTCTGGGATCTTTCTCCCTGTGGCTTACACTGGAGGCTGACTCCCCCAATCTAACAGTGAGAGGGGCCTGGGCAGCAGTTCCTTCTTGCTCCACTGTCCCCCACCCCCTGCTAGGGGTACCCCGAGGTCTGAGCTGCAGACTCACCACTCCGGAGCCCCGCTTCATCCAGACGATGGTCAGGGATGGGTTGCCGGTCCAGGCGCAGCTGAAGATGGCATCAGAGCCCAGATCCACGAGCAAGGATTGGGGTTCTGTGGTCATCCGGGGCCCAACTGCGATGTGAGGAAGAAGGAGACAGGTTCAGGTGGGTGGGGAGCTCTGGGATCCTCCTTGCTGCTGCCTCCTTTTCCCCCCAGACCTTGACTGGGGGAAGGGAGGCAGTGGGATACTTGTGCCACCTCATTCACTTCCATTTTAGTCCTATGCCCGGGCAGGGTCTGGGGGCTGGGAGTGGGACTCAGGAAGTCAGGAGGAGACCCCTCTCCCCGAGGCTTCGCCTCTCTTGGGCCCATGGAGGTGGTCGGCAGCCTGGGAAGAAGGTGCTGGGGACCAGGTTCTGCCTGGATCTGCCCCCAGGGCTCTCATCCCCTTCCCTCTATCTGGATCACGCCCGGTGCCAGAAAGTTGTGGAAGCCCCTCCATCCCAGCGGCGGGCAGGGGCCCTCCTCCTTCCCTGGAAATCTGAGCCCTTGAGGTCTTCATGCCTCTGCCTTCAAGGTAGCTCCCATCTCCTCCAGCCTCAGCCTTCATGACCTGGAATCGAGTGACTGGTGCACCTCTGGGGTGGGATGGGGGCTCTGAGATGCAGGGTGATGGAGGCAGGGCTCTCGTGACCCGCGCCTCCTCCCCCAGGGTTTCCCACCCGGTGCTCTCAGGCCACCCTCCTATTCCAGCCGTTCCAGCCTCCGTGTCACCCCCACTTCAGTAGAGCAGCCCTGGGTTCCACTTCCGACCCCTCTCCTAAGCATTAAAGAGCTGAATGCAGGCTCCTCTCCACCTTCCCCAGCATGTCTGGAGCCTCCTGTAGACCAAGCTTGGTCTACACAGTGGGGACCGTGGGGGGATTCCAGGCCCAGGGTCCGACCGTGGCCAGGCAGGCCTCAGAGAGCTCCTTCCAGGGAGCAGACAGAGCCTGAAGCCTGGTGCCAGGAGACTGGGATTAGTCCCCTGATGTAAAAAGGGAGTAACAGCACTTTCTTTGGAGGCTTCAAGGGAGAGGTGGAGGGTCAGATTTTTTAAAGTTTGTAAAAGCAAGTTTAAAACTGTAAGGGGCAGTGTATGTGCTAAGGATGCTTGTTTTGAACACATCCAGCCAGCTAGTCCATGGCAATGGGCTCCCTTGCTGTGGGTCCCTGCCGGACTTCCAGTGAAAAAGAGGGGATGAGCCGGGTGCGGTGGCTCATGCCTGTAATCCCAGCACTTTGGGAGGCCGAGGCGGGTAGATCACGAGGTCAGGAGATCGAGACCATCCTGGCCAACATGGTGAAACTGTCTCTACTAAAAATAAGAAAATTATCTGGGCATGGTGGCAAGTGCCTGTAGTCCCAGCTACAGCTACTCGGGAGGCTGAGGCAGGAGAATCTCTTGAACCAGCGAGTCGGAGGTTGCAGTGAGCAGAGATCTCACCACTGCACTGCAGCCTGGCGGCAGAGTGAGACTGTCTCAAAAAAAAAAAAAAAGAAAGAAAAAGAAAAAGAAGATACGTCCATGAGTCCCCTCAGTGGAAGGCAGTGGAATGTGTGGATGGGCAACGGATTTGGTCATTGCCCGGGTTCAGTTCTCATTCGGCCACCTACTGTGTGACCTCAGACCTCCATCCCCTCATTCAGATGATGAGAATAGTAATATCTATCCATGATGGCCTGCGTGCTTGTGTCCCCTGTCAACCCTGCACTTCATAAGTTGAAATCCTCGCCCCTGTGGGATGATAGTAGGAGGAGGAGCTTTGCAGGACTTTGCAGGAGTGGGGGGTTAGATCATGAGAGTGGAGCCCTCATGATGAGATTAGTGCCCTTGGAATAAAGGCCCCAAGAGCTTGCTTCTCTCTTTCTCTCTGCCATGGGATGCCACAGCAAGAAGGCAGCTGCCTGCAAGCCAGGAAGAGAGTCCCCACCAGAACCCACCATGATGGCACCCTGATTTCAGCCATTGAAGCCACCGAGTCTATGGTAACGTGTCATAGCAGCCCCAGCCAAGACCCTGACTCATGGGGTCATGATGGGGATCGAAATAAACATGAAACATCGCACAAAGCAACTTTTTGTCGAGTGCAAAGCATCCTACGCTCATGACACATGAAGCTTGTGTTGTGTGCAATGAACCTAGCCCTGGTTTCTCCAGCTCTAAGCAGAAGCCAGCAGATGCCTGCTCGCCTGGGGAAGCCTGCACCACTGCACTCACAGTAGACGTCAACCGTGCGGCTGAGGTTGGTGCTGCCCAGGGCGTTGGTCACCTCGCAGGAGACGGGCTCTGAGAAGTACGTGTAGTCCACTGTGGTTCTGTACACCTCTCCAGATGCCTCCTTGATGATCTGGCCCCGCTTGGCCCACCTGCAACAAAGGCCAGGGCCTGATGTGGGCCTTGACTGGCAAGGCCAACCCTCTGGGAGCTGGACGCATCCATCCCATGGAAAAATGAGGCCTGGGTTGGGTGGCAAGTGGGGAGTCCTCTGGGGTCCGTCAAGGGGAATCTTCACAGAGGGGCTACTTCAAGGGCTCAGAAAGAGTTGGTTTTGCTCCCACCCAGGTGGTTGTGAAGGCAGTGGGCTTTGGTTTGTGGTCACCAGGCAGTCAGTGGCACTCAACAAGTGGGTTATTCTGGAGGGGGTGAGTTGATTACTCGGCTGGTGAGCCCATCTGCTGGCTAGACGATGGAAAATCCAACTGTCGGTGGGCAGACAGCTCGCTGTCCTGCTCTGAGCTGGATCATGGGCCCCTTTGGAAAAGAAGGAGGCCAAATCCACGACCTCAGAGGCCAGGGTCAAACGGAGCATGCCCATACATGCATGCTCATACGTGTGCACGAGCACACACACACACACACACACACACACACACTGACAAGGCGAGAAGCTGTAGGAGAGGTATGCTGTAGGGGCTCCATCTCCTGTCCAAACAGTGGACTACTAATACCCATCAGGAGGAGTGGTGTGAGTGAGTAGCCCTGGCTGTCCCTCTCTTTCCTCTCGACCAGCTCTCAGCTCTCCTGTCCTGTTCTGCCTCCTGCCTCCATGGGGCTCTGCATGGTGTCTCCTCGCTCCAGAAAGTCTTCCTAGTTTCCCTGGATGGCACTTGCTCTTCTTCCTGCCCGGCCTCTGCCCTTGCAGCCTGGCTTTGCTCCTCTGAGGCAATGGCTCCATCAGCACTGGCTTGGTGAGAGGATGTGAGTCGGAAGGCTCTTTTATCGGCCAATCGGTACCACACAATAGGGGAGGACAGGAGGCCTCTGGCTTGCTTTGGATCTAGCTCTGGGGCAGTGACCCCTGTGTTAGACCAGTGACCCAGCAGCCTGCTGTGTGCAGAAAGCAACAGAGCCTCACAGGGGTGCATGTGTATACACGTATATGTGTGTGCATGTGTGTGTTCATGTGAATGTGTGCATGTATGTGTGCACGTGTGCATATGAATGTGCATGTGTGAGTGTGCCTGTGTGTGCATGTGTGAACATGTGTGTCTATGTGCACATGTGTGCGTGTCTATGTGCATGTGTGAGCATGTGCATGTATGTGTGCATGTTTCCATGTGCATGTGTGCATGTGCATGTGTGTGCATGTGTGAGTGTGCATGTGTGTGTGCACATGTCCATGTGCATCTATGCATGTGTGAGCATGGGCATGTGTGAGCATGTGCATGTGTGCATGTGTATGTGCATGTGTGTGCGTGTGTGCATGTGTGTGCATGTGCATGTGAGTGTGTGCATGTGTGAATGTGGGCATGTGTGAGTGTGTGCATGTGTGAATGTGGTCATGTGTGAGTGTGTGCCTGTGTGGGTGTATGCACGTGTGAGAGTGTGCATGTGTGTGTGCATATGTGGGTGTGTGTATGCATGTGTACATGTGTAAGCATGTGTGCATGTGCATGTGTGTGTATGTGTGTCCATGTGCATGTGTGCATGTGTGAGTGTGTGCATGCGTGAGTGTGTGCATTAGTGAGCGTGTCCATTTGTGTGTGCATGTGTGTGCATATGTGAGTGTGACTGTGTGTGTGCATATGTGCATGTGTGTGTGTCCATTTGTGAGTGTGTGCATTGTGTGTGCATGTGTGTGTGCATATGTGAGTATGACCGTGTGTGTGCATGTGTGAGCGTGTGCATGTGTGCATGTGTGAGTGCGATCGTGTGCATGTGTGTGTGCATGTGTGCATGTGTGTGTCCATGTACATGTGTGCATGTGTGGGCGTGTGCATGTGTGAGCGTGTGCATATGTGCATGTGTGTGCATGCGTGAGCGTGTGCATATGTGCGTGTGTGTGCATGCGTGAGCGTGTGCATATGTGTGCGCGTGTGCATGCGTGAGCATGTGCATATGTGCGTGTGTGCATGTGTGAGCGTGTGCATGTGTGAGCATGTGCATGTGCATATGCATGTGAAGTTGGGGGCTTCCTTACGGATCTCCAGGGAGAGAGAGTTCTCCGTTTCCCCTGGTTTGATCCTATTTTGAACAACATTCTTTTTTTGAAGCCACGGAACTTCTCTTCAGGCTCTTACAGTTGAAGTGTCGATGGGGAGTTTGTCTTTCTAGAGCTGCAGAGGCTCATTGCCTCCAGAAGCGTCACCCCGCAGCCACTGCTCCCTGGAACTGCAGTGTCTCTGCTCCCCTGCTTTGCCTCCCCTTTCTCTTATTCCTGGAGGCTTTCCTGGCACCACAGACGCTGTCTCCTGCCCTTCCCTCCATTAGCTTCTTGCCTCCGTCTGACCCATCCAGCCCCGAGAGACGACTGTTTCTTGGCATCAGACAGAACACCTAGG
Source organism: Nomascus leucogenys (assembly GCF_006542625.1). Classification (NCBI taxonomy): domain Eukaryota; kingdom Metazoa; phylum Chordata; class Mammalia; order Primates; family Hylobatidae; genus Nomascus; species Nomascus leucogenys. Next base: position 8,558,779 of record NC_044395.1, on the reverse strand, counting down.
CTGGCACCAAGCAGTTGTTATTGCAAATTAATATTGGGCAATTATTAAGAACACAATTAATAATAACAATGTAGTTTAACAACAGAGCAAACCATAGCTCCCTTAGAGCTTAAGGAGCTTCCCGACAAACCATTATGAGTTATTCATGTGTTGTTTCAATCTCTAACTTTGATTTAATGACCAGACTTCTTAAGAGTCAGGCCGGCCCCTGCCTGCGGCAAATGAATTCAGTTCCAGGCACAGCTGGGGAAGTGTGTCCAGCCCCGCAGTTCCTTTTACCCTGCTGAGGCGAGGGGGCCAGGTGGTGGACGCAGCGGGAGGCCAGGCGGGCAGCTGGCTGGGCTGGGAGGGCAGGGAGCCCTGACTGCTCACAGCTGTGGGTGCCGGTCTGGGGCTGGAGGGGTTGGGCCCAGGTGATTGGGCCAAGCATGCGTCTTCCTCAGGGCTTCCTGGAGAAGCTCTCGCCTCTCCTCTCCTTCCAGGGCCCCTCACCAGGAGCATCACAGAGGGTGGAAGCCCCACCTGCTTAGCCCCAAGTAATCAGCAGAACTGCTGCTGGCTCAGGGCGCCAAGGTTCCCTGCCCTCCCTGTCCTCTCCTCTTATGGTGAGGGAGCTGGAGAAGGAAGAGGACGGGGGCCACTGTCGCGGCTGAGTGCGCAGGAGCCCAAGCCAGGTCTTTTGGGGAGGTGCTTCTGGACCCGACAGAGCCTCCAGCTCACATCTCGCCCAGCCAGTCTGTCTTCCCCTCCTGCGCTGAAAAACCCTCTGAGAGGTCCCTGCCAAAAGCACAGACACTCAAACCACTGCATCCACGCAGCTGGCCAAGGATCCAGGCCAAGAGCTAAAGAGTGAGTCCCGCCCTACCCTCTTCGCGCCTCTTCTGATTTTGGTGCAGTTTCTTCTTCCCTGTCATTCCTCTTCGTCTCCTCCCCTCTCCCCCCCCTCCCCCCCCCTCCCCCGGCTCACTGTTGCTTCCCCACCTCTCCCAGCCCCTCTGAAAGTGGAGTCAGCTTAAGCCTCTCCCAATCAATGTCTAATTTGGTCTGAACAAATGTAAAAGGATTAATTATTTATATCACAGAATCAGGGGGCCTGGCGTGTCACAGCCGCCAGGTTGTCCTCAAATAGACCAAGGTTTCATCTCGGGTGGGGGGGCCACATCCCGCTATCTGCTGGGGAACACTGAGAGACTCTCAGAGGAAAGCGCCCCAAAGCACCTTGGGCTCCTGGTCCCTAGGAGCATCTGCAGTGACACCCCCATGCCACCCAGGCCTCCTTTCCAGGCACTGGGATGGAGGAGGGCGTTATCTCTAGTTTCAGAGATGACAGCCTCTTAGAGCAGGGAGGAAGCTATCAAGATGAATGAAAGTAAAGAAACAAAGTTTCCTGTAATCTTGTCAGTTAGGAAAAATCAATGTACTTATGTGATGAGATTTGCTTAGGGCTTTTCTTCTTGGATCCCAACATTGCGTCTGAACACCCGGCTGCTTGGTGAGACCTTGCTGGAGTGAAGGGGCTGAGCGAGTGTGGGTGGGTGCAGGCGCCCACCACCTCCCCTCTCCGTGGTCCCTCCGCCTCCTCCCTTCCCAGGCCACTCTGGTTCTCTGGCATTAACCTGGGGGCTGGAAGGGCTCCCTGAAAGCCTCTGGAGTCCTGGAGGCAGATGACCCCTCAGTGAGGTGTTTTCAGGGCGCTTCACTAATCAGAAGGCCATGAGGGAAGGTGACCAGGAAGAACTAGTGAGTCTCTGCAGGGCACCCTGCCCTCCCTGCCCCTCCCAGCTCCTGCTGGGTATAGAAGGGGCTGGCTGTGATACTGTGAGCTCCAGGGGAGTATGAAAGGGAGGACCCACAGGCCACCTGTAGCCCAGGGAAGCCTACATGTTATCTGCTTGTTCATTAACTTTTCAGCTTGCAAAAAACAAACTTTGGAATTATACAAAAGTTGCAAGAATAGTCCCATAAACTGCCACCCTCCCATCGCCCAGATTCGCCAGTTGTTAACATTTTCTCATACGTGCCTTGCGGTGACCTCTCCTCTCCTCCCACCTTCGCCTCCTTCCCATTATTGCGGTTCTGCTTTTTTGAGGTTGGTGACCCTGGGAATCAGGCCCAGCACTTGGTTTCCTGGGTGTTTGCTGTCCGGGTCAGTAGGCAGGTGTGGGTGGGGGAGGCAGGCCTGGGGGTGGAGGGGTCAGGTCCCAGGGCGTGCAGCCCTGCTGTCTGCCCAGCCTACCCATCACTAGGACCCCGGGTGACCAGAGCCTGGCAGTGAGAAGAAATGAAAGTCGAAAGTTGTGTGTCCTGGTCTCTGGGGTGCCTAACAGGCATTCTAAGGGCGGCTGTGAGGGTGAATGGGGTGCTTGCGGGGTGGTCTGTGGGTGTGAAGGGCTGCCCTGGGAAACTAGCATGACAGGTATTTTCTAGGCATGTTGTACCTGGTGTTTAGGGACCAGGAGCAGAGACCTGGGAGCAGACAGAGGAGAGAAGCTGAATTTGTACGGAGAAACCCAGGCCTGGCAGGTGCAGCATGGAAGCCCAGGGCCAGGGAGTCTCATCGGGTGCCTCTCCTGTATCTTCAGTGGCTTCTGAATAGATGCCAGACCACAGCCAAACCAGACTTGCCCCCTGGACCTGGCTGGACCCACGTGATTCCGGGGAGCCTGGAGTCCTCGGCTCAGAAGGGACTCTGGAGGTCATCTGATCTTTCTTCTGACTCCAGTCAAGCGAATGGTTAAATTGGACAGGACAGATAGGTTTCATCCTATTTAAAAATATTCTTGGGGATAGGGACTCTGTGCTCTGCCTGGGTTTCTGACTCCATTGCTGCTTAATTATGCACTCTGCAGGGAGCACCTCCTCATGTCCAACCTGAATCCCTGGCTGTCCCTGTGGCCCATTTCCTTCCATTCTGCCCGTGGGGGCCACACTGGCTCTTGTCTTCCCTGTTCTCCACTCCCCCAGGCCGGCTTATTTCCTAGGCTGGGACCATTAGCATCCTTGGCCTTTGCAGATGCTGCAGCTTAATGGCCGAGATCAATGGCAGAGGTGACACCTGGGCTCCACCACCAAGCCTATTCTGGTGGAAAGAGACCAGGCTGAGTCAGGGCCATGGCAAGGTCCACGTGGCACCCAAAAGGAGGTGAGTCTGACCTTGAGTGCCTCCAAGGTCACTTAGTCTCCTAGAGTCTTGTGCAGTGACAGTGTCCAGGCAGAAAGGCGCCCAGAGGAGCAGCCCTGTGTGTTTATTAGATCAGTCAGACACATCTAAGGAGCATCTGGTTTATGCCATGTGCTGTGCTACATGCTGAGAGCCATCAGTCACTAAATTGCAGTTCCTGCCTTCAAGAAGCTCTGTCACAAGGCAGAAACAAGTAAAACAAAAACAGTGATGCTTTGGCTGGGCATGGTGGCTCATGCCTGTAATCCCAGCACTTTGGGAGGCTGAGGCAGGTGGATCACGAGGTCAGGAGATTGAGACCATCCTGGCTAACACGGTGAAACCCTGTCTCTACTAAAAATACAAAAAAAAAAAAAAAAAAAATTAGCTGGGCATGGTGGTGGGTGCCTGTATTCCCAGCTACTTGGGAGGCTGAGGCAGGAGAATGGTGTGAACCCGGGAGGCAGAGCTTGCAGTGAGCTGAGATCACGCCACTGCACTCCCGCCTGGGCGACAGAGCGAGACTCTGTCTCAAAACAAACAAACAAACAAACAAACCAAACAGCGGTGCTTTTATCTGTGTTGTGAGCAAGAGACACACAGGGGCCATGAGTGTGTGTGATCCCGGATGCTCACTGGACCAGGCCGGGGCCCAGACATCCTGACCTACCCAGGTGAACCAGTTTAATGGGCACAAGCCTAGAATGGAGGTTCTGATCTTGCTGCTTCTCCTGGTTGTTCTGTTTTTTTTTTTTTTTTTTTTTTCCTGAGCCTCTTCCCCATGTTCGGAGTGTGGGATAAACAGGCTATTCAAGCAGAAGGTGTGAGTCCTGCTTTCTCCAGTGGAAGAGGGCATGTGCATGCGCAGAGGAGAGGAAGGGTCCACATGGCCAGCAGGCAGGCGGGTGCAAGGGGAAGGGAAGAAGGCTGCTGGACATGCGATGTGGACCAGGCACACACCGCGGCCATGCTGAGGACCCTAAGTGACATCCCACGTGAGAGGCACGGGGGTGGGGGCCAGTGGCCAGGCCGGGCCCCCTCAGCAGTGACTCTCACCTGTACTGGGTGACAGCTGGATTGGCCTTTGCAGAGCAGTGGAAAGTGACGACGTTGTCCTCCAGCACTGGCTGTGGCTCCACCGAGAGGTTGACCAGTGGGGGGTCTGCAGGGAGAGAAGAGTCACTTGTAGACCAGAGAAAGAACGGGGGCAGGGAGATCCTGGGTGACATGGAGGATAGAGCCAGAGACCCCACCACCCAGGGACCCTCAGAGCAGGCACCGCCCTGGTGGTCTCCAGGAGGTTGGGGGCCCATGGGAGATGCCTGCTTCAGACAGTCCTGTAGGTGGGAACAAGAGCTCGCGTTGGACTCGGGGCCTGGCGTGGGCATGAACCCCGAGCCAGGAAGCCTCAGGCTTGGGCCCAGGGGTTTCCCATCCTCCGACTTTTGGGCGGAACGAAATACTCCAGGAAGGACAGGTGGGAAGAGGGGTGCAGGGCAGAGAGGGGCACGTGGACACTCAGCCTCACTTCAGTGCAGACTGTCTTTGAAATGTCTGTTTATTATCTCTTTTCCGTAAAGGTTCTGAGGCATTTGTTAACTTGAAAGCGGCATTTACACCCTTTCATCAGCCTAATCATCTCCACTCAGTCCTGGCTGGTGGCGCAGGGCCTCAGCTCCCCAGGCTGGGGCTCGCTTTCTCATTTGACATGATAAGAAGCCAGGCTCTGAAGTGCTAAGTGGTGGGAGGGGGAGGAGACAGAAAGTTAGGGAGAGAAAGAGTCAGGGAGACAAGAACCAGAGACACAGAGACACACAGAAGGGACCGGAGGCCGACAGCGAGACATGTACACAGAAGAGAGGCATGGAGACCATAGAGGAAGAGAGATTGTGTGTGTGTGTGTGTATGTGTATGTATGTGTGTGTATATGTATGTGTATGTATGTGTGTATATGTATGTGTGTGTATGTGTGTATGCATGTGTGTGTATGTGTATGCATGTGTGTATGTGTGTATGTGTGTGTGTATGTGTGTGTATCTGTGTATGCGTGTATCTGTGTCTATATGTGTGTACGTGTGTATGTTTGTATGCATATATGTGTGTGTCTGTGTGTGTCTGTGTGTGTATATGTGTGTATGCATGTGTGTATGTGTGCATGTGTGTATGTATGTGTGTTTGTGTGTGTGTATGTGTCTATGCGTGTGTACATGTGTATGTGTGTATGCATGTGTATATGTATGTGTATGCGTGTGTGTATGCGTGTGTGTCTATATGTGTATGTGTATGTGTGTATGTGTGTATGCGTGTATGCGTATGTATGCGTGTGTCTGTGTGTATGTGTATATGTGTGTATGCCTGTGTGTATGTGTGTATGTGCATGTGTATGTGTGTATGCATGTGTGTATGCGTGTCTATGCATGTGTGTATGTGTGTATGCGTGTGTATATGTGTTTATGCTTGTGTGTGTATGCATGCGTGTGTGTATGTGTGTGTATGTGTGTGTGTAGAGAGAGAGAGAGACAAAGATGAGGAAGTGACAGGGACAGGGAGAGACATGGGCAGACAGACAGAAAGACACACACATAGAAATGGAGAAGTGCAGAGAAAGGGTGAGAAAAAGAGACAGAAATCTAGGGAAGCAGAGGGCAGAGTGATGGAGAGACGGAGAGACTGACCTGTGTGCAGAGACTGTGAATCAAACAAGGATTTCAGACCAAAAGCAGAAAAGGCCACTGAGACCCAGTGCATAGGGCTCTACAATGACAGGGTGTTAGCAACGAGGAAAAGAGATACCAAGGAGGAGCAGACGCTGCAGGATGGAAAGATGGAAACAACCCGAGGGGGCTGCAGGAGACAGACAGAGAGGTGGGAAGGGCTTCCATCAGCCTGGCCCTGCCAAGCTCAGGGGCAGCTGGCTCTGGATCCTCTCCAGAGGCTGGTGTCACCCCCGCTGCTGGGCTCCCGGTGGCCCCCAGGCCTCCGCACCCCTGAGGCATCCACACGCTGAGGGATGGGGGATAACGAGCCAGTTCCCATCCTTTTTCCCTGTCGTGGCCCAGAGGTCTGGCTGAGTTGAGTGGGCAGCCAGGGACCTCGTCTCCATGGACAGGCTGGGCCCTGGTCTGCGTCTTCTGGGTCAGTCCCCACCAACAAGCAGAGCAAATTGCTGGAAAGTCACGAGGACTTCTAGGGGCCCAGCCCATTTCCAGAAAAAGAAGTAAAGAAGCCAGTTTCTCAGAGGCAATGAGGAAAAATGCTGGTCTCTCTTGGTCCCCATGGGGGCACCACAAAGGGAGCAAGGCCCCAGCTGGCCCAGTTGGTCTGGGCTCTGGTTGGGACTATGGTGGGGTCCTGAGACTGTCAGAGAGTCATACACTCAGCCTCTCAGCTGCAGACCGAGCCGGCCTTACCCTGGAGTTGGGATCACGTAACTGCTCAGCTGCCCTCTTCCTGCTGGTGCCCAAGAGGACCCTGCCTCCCCACCTAGTGCCAGGCACAGGAGCTGGCCCCAGGGGCTGTGCTGGTATCTGCAGGCACTGGGGAGAGAACTCTGTTTTCTGAGTAGCAGGTGGCTGACTGTGTCGGGGAGCCTGTTCTCCCACATTTTCCCTAGTTCCAGATGGGGGACCACAAATCCAGGAAACCTCTGCTCCTGGTGCAGCTGGCCTGCCTGCCAGCCTTTCGTGGGGAATTACAAGGGAAGTGCCCTCACTTGTGATCTCAATCCCAGTTGTAAGGCATAATTCAAGTGGTCACAAAGATGGGGTGACAAGGAATAGCCACGAGAACTCTCCTCCCACCCCCAGAACCCTGCGGCCTCTCCTCGAAGCTGCACCCTAGCTTCCAGGGCAAGGCTGAATCAGGACACCCAGCCCTCTTTCCAAGCAGGGCTGGCTGGCTGATCCGGGCGTCCGTGGGACCCTACCTAGAGAACACAGACACCCAGGGAGGAGCCTGCATCTCGCTGTGGGTTGGAGAAGCGGCCGTGGGGCAGAGGAGCTTGGGAATTGCCACCTGGATCCAAAGGCGTTGCCGGCCCGTGCCCTCGCATTATGAAGGCCAACGCTGGGAGGTGAGTACCCACCCCAAGTCTGGTTTGAGGAGGTGAGTACCAGTCCCATAGACTCGAGGGACCCGCCACAGAACTTGGGGGCCTGTTCCAGGAGGCCCTTCCGTCACCTGGGGGTCCTTTCTAAAGTGACGAGGTCTGAGAGCCAGGCAGGTGGGGCACACACCTGCTGTAGGACCTTCCTGCTGCCCGATGCCTCATCACACCCCTGCCATGATCAGCTCGCTTGTGAGGCTGCTCTCCTGCCCTTTCCCTTCCTCTTAGCATCGTCTTTGGTGATCACCTGCCCCAAAGCGATTCACAAGGGTTCCACACTCACTGGCCTTATCTGCACCTCCACCCCAAGACCAGAGGTGCCCAAGCTTCTCTCTCCACTTCTGCTGGTGTACAGAATATAAATTTTCAGGAGTCTGCCAAGCCCCAGAGGTATAAATAGTTTATGTCATATCCAACTATTAAACATGATTTTAATCCCACTTGTGATGTCGGCAGCATAACTTGCAGGAGGGCATCTTTGATGTAGCTGGTGGAACTGAGATCACATTGAACAGATGTTACAGCTGAGAGTCTGTTAGTGTTTCCATCCACCCGTGTGTGCGTGTGTGCGTGTGTGTGTGTTTTCAGGGGAAGTACTACATGGAGGAGAGGGTGGGAAAAGAGAGAATCTTCATGACTCAGTGATTTTGTAGCACATTCATTTGAAACTTGGCAGCTGGACACAGAGTCCAGATGTGGTGAGGCTTTGGGGGTGTTAAGCTTTCTCTCCCATTACTCAATCTGAGGGCTTTGTCTTCCGTTGGGTAACATATGAAGACCGAGAGAAACAAACAACAAATGTGCTTTTGCTGAGTTTGGATGCTTCTTGGTTGACTGAGAAAATGAGCAGGTTCACAAAGGCAGCTCTGATGCAGCCCCTGGTGTCCTTAGTAAACAGTTGGATGCTGACTGAATGAACAAACGAATAAATGGAGGAGAAGCTGGAGCAGGAGGAGGGGGAAGGAGGGAGGGAGTGGGTGGAGAATGTGTGCTTTGCTTGGCAAGCACATATAAGCACCTTCAGGCTAGGGGCGGTGAGCGCGGGGACAAATGGATGAAGATCCCTTGCCTGTTAGGGCTGTGGGGACACCTGATGAGGGGCACCACTCACTTGTGGCTCTGCGCCCTGACAGCAGCTGATAGGTGTGGGACACTCAAAATGTGTCGGACACTGCGCTAGGGGCTTGCCAGGAAGGATTTCATTTAATCCTCACTGCAACCTTAGGAGGTAAGCATGATTACTTCCATGTACAGAGGAGGAAACCGGGGCACAAGGAGGTTAACTAACCGGGTCAGTGCCACTCAGTAAGTGGCAGAGAGTTCAAAGCAGGAAGAATGCTGTGGCCTTCACCACTACCCATTACTGCCTTGGACGAGGCTGGTCTGGGCAACTGGGCTGCTGGGCCCCAAGTGTCACTCTGACCTCATTCCGACGCCTCCTAAGGTGGCTGAGATGTCCTTGGAAAGGAAGCCAGAAAGAGCCTAGAGGCCTGGCAATACCCAGTGTCCTCCGGATGCAGACTGTCACCTGCACCCTGATGAACGATCTTCTGTGGGCATGAGTGCAGAAGGCCAGGTGGGCTGTGGTTAGGAGGGCGAGTTTCCCGTTGCCTGGATAGGTTCTCCTGGGGTAATGCCTGGAGCAGGAAACTGCTTCTTCCCACCTCTCCCTGCCAGGACCTACGCTGCTGTTGCAGGGGGCCAGCTAGATTGTCGCTTTTGTCCAGGAGTCTGTAACATTTTGTACAGGCCTCCTGATCAGGTTGGGGACAGGCTGGGGAAGAAGGGAGGTGGTGGTGAATCGAATGGCAGCCTGGAAGTAGGAAGCTTGGATGCTCTGTGTCTCCTGCCCTCTCCCCTTCCTGATTTGGATTGCATCTGGACAGAGAGCTCTGATCCGTGGCCAGTCCTAGGGCAAGAAGGGGCCTTGGATGTCATTTGGCCAAATCAGACAAGGAACCAGAGTCCCCTAGGGTGATGTGACAGACGTAGGCCCAGCGCACCCGTGGGTGGTGGAGCCATCCTGGACGCTGGACTGCCTGGCCTCGCAGCATCTCACCTTTTCCAGCAGTGGGGCTTACTGCTCCATGCGGTGGCTCACCACACAGGAGGAGGCGGTGCTCAGACCCAGGACCCAGGCCAGGGCCAGGGCCAGTGAGGGGGAAGAGCCGAGGGTCAGAGATTAAGGAGGCCTTGCCTCACTTTCAGGGCCAGCCCTCCTTGCATTTTGTGCCCCGGGGCCTCCTTCCATCACCCTAGCTCTAGGCTTGGCCAGAGCTCCACGGCCCTGGCTCCTTGTGAATGAGGACTGCGAGAAGGCTGCTTGGTACAGAGATGTGTCGGGGGTTGTGGGGCGGATGGAGATACTTGTTAATAGCTGGTGGCAAGACAGTGAAGATAAAGTGCCCCCCCCGCCTCAAGAACTCAGCCTTTGTGTGTGGGTGTCTTGAGCCTACCTGAGGTTTTCAACCATCTCTTCTGCCCTCTGGAATCTAAATGGTGCCTGTCAGGATTCTAGACACTGGCTGGGAGCTTCTGCTCTCTAGCTGCCAAGATGAGCTCTCAGAACCCTAAGACCCGGACCCCATCTCTGGACTCCAGGTCCCTGAAGAGACTCAGAGCCCAGAATCCAGGAGGCTTAGAGAAATCAGGGCTGTTAGGAAGTGTTTTTAATGCACTTGCTTTAAAATGAATAAAAGGCTAAGGAGGACACGAATGCCAGCCTGCAGCTCCAGCCTTGAAATTCAGAGCCCAGGACAGAAGCAGCCACCAGCTTGCGGTGGCGTTACGCTTGGCGGCAGGGAGGGGATCTCAGAGGAGAGAAGTCCACTTTTGAGTCCCGACCCTTTAAACTGAAAGAATCCAGTCCTGAGAGGAAGGCCCTGGAACACCTTGCTGAGCCTTCTTGGCTCTGGGGCTGACAGGCACCTTAGGGAGACTTTTAGGAGACCTTCAGGGGTCTCTGTTAGGTGGTTTTGGGATGCGACGCTGGTGGAGCCCCAAAGCATCATAATTGTCAATATTAGTCCTAACACGGTCCACCGAGGGCTGGCTGTGCAGGAGTGTGGAGAGGATGTTACCAGGGTGGGCTCTGGAAAGCTATGCTGCCTGCATTTGAAACCTAAGTGGCCTTTTGGTGCCTCAGTTTCCCACGGTAGGGACCACAGTCGCACCTTCTCCAAACAGTTGTTGTAAAGATTAAATAAGGCCAGGCGAGGTGGCTCACATCTGTAATCCCAGCACTTTAGGAGGCCAAGGCGGGCGGATCACTTGAGGTCAGGAGTTTGAGACCAGCTTGGCCAATATGGTGAAATCCCATGTCTACTAAAGATACACATATTAGCTGGGTGTAGTGATGGATGCCTGTAATCCCAGCTACTCAGGAGGCTGAGGCAGGAGAATCGCTTGAACCTGGGCAGCAGAGGTTGCAGTGAGCCGAGATTGCGTCACTACACTCTAGCCTGGGCAACAGAGTGAGACTGTCTCAAAAGAATAAAAAAAAGATTAAATGAGATAATACATGTAGATTTCCTTCTTCTTATCCCCTTGATCGACCCTTCCATGAGAGTGGCTGGTGCACCCTCTCCAGAGCACAGCGCTGCTTGCCGATTCTGGAGCCTGGGGACCCTTCAAATACCAGCATCTCCACTCAGACCTCCCCTCCGCCAGCAGAGGCAGCAGCTGACCGTATTTATTGGTATGAAAGTCCCACCTTGTACAGGTGTTGAAATGTGGCCTGAAGATGTCCTTTGCGAAAGACCCTCATCTGTGAGGTTGCATCTCATGACAGCAAGGAAGACAAGATGGTCCTTCCTGTCGGTATCTACAAGCTAGCCGATCTACAGAGCTGCCTCACCCATTTCCTGCCATCAGATGGGCCAGGCTATGGGCAGAGTTGCTGGGTGTTTCACCCTGGGCCTGGCAGGGCTGGGTTGGGGGAGGGGGTGGGTACTCACGCTGGATGTCAATGATGACCGACGTCTCCTTTCCTCCGGGGATGGCTTTGTTGGTGGCACGACACACGATGCTCTGGCCATTCTCCACATCACCAGGGGAGATGAAGAGCGTGCTGACGATGCTCTCCCGCTTGCCGTCCCGAAGCAGGGTCTTGGGAGAAGGGGAGAGGGGAGAGAAAGCTCCATGTCGCTTGGCTGGGGTGGCCAGCCTGGGTTGGGGGTGAACGAGCACCAGCTTAGACAGAAGAGGGAGCTGCGGATGGAGGGGTTCAGCTTAGGAGACCTGGGCTGCCAATGTCTACGCAGAGCTCAGGGGTTACCCTTGGCTCCCTGGCCTGGCTAAGTGCTGGGCTGTGGAAGGAAAAAGGAACTAGACAGTTTTCCATCATGTGAAAATTAGCCTGGATTCACATGCTAAAAGCACAAAAGAAACCAGGATAGGCTTCATGGAAACCAGGCTTCACGGAGGTCCCATGTTGAAATGAACTCACATCTTTTTGCCTCTGGTGCTTGAGTGACAGTCTCAGGCTCTGTAGGAAGCAAGGAGATGGTTTGCAACCAGCAGGGACTGTGGGCCCTGAGCGGGGACAGTCTGCAGAGGGGGCACAGTTTGGGGAATGGGAGTCAGAGTGGGTGGGGACATGGGCAGAATCAATGCACATCAACCTTTTGATTATTTGCCTATATAAATTCAACTTTCCAAAGCGTTTCACTCCCTGATCTCATTAGAGCCTCAATCAAACCATAGGTGGGATAGATACCATCATCTCCCATTGGATAGGGGAAGAAATAGGTGGGATAGACAGAGGCTATGGAGCTTGACCAAACTCACACTTCAAGTTGGTCCTGAAATAAGTACTAGGCTCCTACAGGAGGTTGAATGGTGTCATCTTCAAATTCTTGTCTACCAGGAACCTCAGAATATGACCTTATTCGGGAATAGCGTCTTTGCAGTTTAGTTAAGCAATTAGTAATTAGTTGAGGCTCTTGAGATGAGGTCATACTGGATTCAGAGTGAGCCTTAAACCCAATGACTGGTGTCCTTGGAAGAAAAGAAGACAGTCTGCTGGGTGTGGAGGCTCATGCCTGTAATCCCAGCACTTTGGGAGGCCGAGGTGGGAGGATTGCTTGAGCCTAGGACTTGGAGAACAGCCTGGGCAACATAGGAAGATCCTGTCTTTACCAAAAAAAAAAAAAAACAAAATTAGCCAGGCATGGTGGCTTGTGCCTGTAGTCCCAGCTACTTGGGAAGCTAAGGTGAGAGGATCACTGGATCCTGGCAGGTTGAGGCTTCAGTGAGCCGAGGTTGTGCCACTGTACTCCAGCCAGGACCACAGAGTGAGGCCCTACCTCAGAAGAAGAAGAAAAAGAAAAAGGAGAAGGAGAAAGAGAAAGAGAAAAAGAGGAGGAGAAGAGGAGGAGGAGGAGGAGGAGGAGAAGACAGAGAGACACAGAGAAGGCCAGGTGAAGGTGGAGGCAGAGATTGGAGGGATGCTGCCACAAGCCAAAGAATGCCAGGAGCCGCCAGGAGCTGGAAGAGGCAAGGAAGGATTTTCCCCTGGAGCCTTTGGAGGGGCACAGCCCTGCTGACACCTTGATTCCAGACTCGTTGTCTTCTACAACTGTGAGATAATTGATTTCTGTTGTGTTAAGCACCGAATTGTGGTGCTTTGTAATGGCAGCCCTAGGAAGCAAACCCATCTTAACTGCTGGTCTCCCATCTTCCCAGGTCATTGCTTTTCTCTACTGGGCCACAATGTCATTCCAAAGCTGGTTCCCCATTGTGGCTGCTGCCTCCTTCCCTCTCCTGTTCCTCTTTGCAGCTACTTCCCCATCACTTTGGGGCCCACTAAGTCAGCTGCACCCCAGTGAGGGTGTGCTGAGTGTGTGGGGGGGTGCACTTCCAGGTTGGGATTGGAGTCTTGTCAGTATGCAAAGGCTTCTGCTACTAGGAGGTACTAGGAAGGGACCTCACGATGGGTGCAGTCCTGTTTCCCCTTGACTGGAGCCAGGGAGTAGATGAACAGACCACTCCTCCCTCAAAACCTCCCATAAAGTGACAATGGCAATGTCTCTAATTCTTATGAGGCCCCAGAAGACAGCAGCATTATCTTTGATTAGCCAAAGAGAAACCTGAGTTCCAAGTGAGCCAGGAACTTGCTGGGTGGAGCTAGGATTTGCACTTAAGAATGGGTGAACTCTGAGTCACAGCCTCTGCCGCAGCCCCGGGGGTGCTGGACGGTGGGTACCGTGCTCTTGGCAGGACAGATGGGAACAGTTAGGGCCACAGGGAGAAACCTGTAGGCTTCTGGAACCCACATTCTGGGTCCTTAATTCAGTGAGGTTTTTCTCAACTTGGGGCAAACCTCATGGCCTCAGGAGAACAGGGCCAGAGCCTCTAAATAGAACAGCACATCTTGCTGGCGGCAAAGCCAGACCATGACATTCTAGAGAGCCACGCCGTGCAGCTGCAGGCCTGGGACTCAGGGTACCAGCCACGGCCCTGGGCAGAGGGGCTGGAGGAGAGTGACATGGCCAGATGCAGCAAGCTGGGGGCAGGACCACTGGCCCCGGGGCCAGCAAAATCGGGCAGAGGAGTGAAGTTGAACCCCAAGCCAAAGCCCGGGCGGGGAGGGAGCAGCAGCCGGCACCGCTTTACCACCCTGCCTTGGGCTCTTCGGCAGATCTCACCGAGTCTATAAATAGCCAAGTGATAATAAGAACAATTTCCTGGATGAAACTAAAACTTCGGGTAGGGTGCACAGGGCGGTGAGGTGGTGAGGTGGTGAGGAGCGGGCGGTATTGTTCTTCTCTTCTCCTTTACTTTTCCGTTGTGCTAACAAGGGACATTTACATAAGCTTGACTCTGCCAGGAGCCCTTCCAGTGGATGGGCTCTGGGCGGTGGGTGCCAGCGGGAGGGGAGGGAGGGGCCCAGCTCTAATTAGGCCCTCTGACTGCTCCCCCTCCTCCCTGCACCCAGCGTGCTCCTCTGCCTCGGAATGATGATTAATGACATATTTACTGGGTCCGGGCATGTGCTTTTCTGGGAAATAAAAATTCTGGTTCAAGTTGTTTGTTCCACCTAATTAGAGAAAAAGGGAGATGTGTTCATTAAACAAAAGGAGGGTGAGGGGAAGGTGCATCCCCAGCGCCACCACCCTCTCTGTCCCTGTGGAAGGTCCCAGCACCTCCTGGGCCCCCAGCTCTCAGGGGACCCAGACCCCGTGCGGCAGGTATCCCGGGGAGGAAGGCTGGGTCTGCGAGCTCTGCTACAGGATGACTGAGGGGAGGAAGGTGGGACAGAGCCGGGGGGCCAAGGGGGAAGGCTGGAGGGAGCCCTGAACGTGCAGGGCAGGGCGGGATGCGGAGGGGTTTGGGGGGACCTGCACCCTCCGGTTTCTCTTCCCCCATTCCTTTCTGATCTCACCTCTCTTGTTTCTTTCGCTTCATTCCTTTTCAGAAATGAATCTCCACTAATTGTCACTTTGCTCATATGCAAATGGAGCCTCTGGACTTTGCAGCCTTGAAGGTACTGTCCAGGCGAACATTCTATCATCTGCAGGTTCTAGTCACAGCTCCGCTCCGCCCCTCCCTTCCCTGCTTCCCTTCACCGAGCTTGGCTCTGGGGACGCACCATGGGCACTGAACCTCCCACCTCCTGCTTCAGAAAGCTTCATGCGTTGCAGGTGAGCTCCGGAAGGAAGTGCGTTATGCATGGTGGGCCACTTGCTTCGGGGACCACCGTCTCCAAGGCCTCCCTCCAGTGGTAAGCACCAATGTGCTGCCAGCCCCCCGGGTCGCCCAGGTTGCTCATGTGAGTGCCATGGTGGCTCCCGAGGGTCCCCAAGGACCCAGCCCCTGTGTGCGCAGATATGGGCCAGGGGCAGGCGTATAGATGGCGTGTGTGCAGCATGCGTCCAGGAACGAGCATGCCGGGGCATACACCCCCATGGGTATGTGCGCGTACCTGTTTTCGTCTATGGGTGTTCATGGGCCTCTGTCCACTGACTGCTGTGACTGCGCAGGGCCCCAGGTTCTCTCTGGATGCTGCCTGCTCAGATGCTGCCTCAGGGCTGTGCACCCACCCCCACTGCCCCTCCCTAAGGGCAGGGATTTGGCACTCACCTCTCTAGTTTCCCAGCACTGGCCTGCGAGGCTGGTCTTCCCAGGCGTGGTGTACACAGTGTACCCCGCCACGTGGTTTTCCTGCTCGGGTGGCAGTGGCTGGCCACTCTGCTCTTTCCAAAGCCCCCAGGGCTTCCGCTGGGCAGTGGAGAGCCAGGCTGGGCTCTCAGAGATGGGTGGGCTGGAGGGCAGGCAGGGGGTGGGGGCCCAAGCACTGGTGCTAAATATGGGATGCTCATTGATATGCAATCTGGAAAGGCCAAGAGCAGGCCTGATTACCTGGCAACAAGGCGGCCTTGCTTCTCCCCCAACTCACCTTCCCTACCTGCTGGGTCCTTTTTTTTTTTTTTTAAAAAAAAAAAATCATGGCTCTGCTTCCCCTTTTGATAGCTGCTTGGGGCTCCACGTGGGCTGGTTGCCACCTGGATTGAATAAGGATGTGTGGGCCAGGTGGAGGATGCACAGCGCTGTTTGCCCCAGTCTCTGCATCCAGCCTTGAGGCCAGAGGCCAGAGGGGTGCCCTTCACGGAGAAGGCCAGGATAAGCCTTGGCCACACCCAGTAGAGACTCTAGGCCCCTAAGCTGGGCAGATAGGTGCAGGGTGATGGGTGAGTGACCAGGGAGGGGGTGCCCAGTGCAGGGTGAGGGCCCTGCGCATGTGGGCACTTATCCCTTTCCTGAGTGGGGTCTCCAGAGCTCCTCTTAGCAAAGGTGGTAAAAGGCGAGGCCAGTGGTCCTGGTGGTAGGGGTAGAGGGCAAAGGGCTCCAAGTAGACACAGACACGACTGTGCGTGCTAAGACCTTGCAACCCTCCTGCCTGGCGGGAAGATGCTCTTAGGAAGGGTTCTTTCTGGGCTCAGCCTGTCCTCTCGCCCCTCCTCTTCCATAACCCATCCTTCCTCCCCTGCTGTGTGGACTTGGGCGGGGGCTTTCCAGAAGAAAGAATGTGGTCTCCACTCTGGCACCGGGCCCTCAGAAGTACGAGGAACAGGGGAGGAACCCACTGTCCCCAGGCGGCCCAGGGTTGAGTCTCCAGGAAGAAGCTTGGAGGGGCCTTTCCCTGCTCCGTGCCTCTGCAGCCAACACCCCCTGGGAGCCTGCAGTGGGCACTGCCCAAGGCCCCATCTGGCAGTGTGGCTCGCCCCGCACCCTGGAGGCTGTGACAGTGGCCTGTTAAGGAGAAGCATGGCCAGCTTGTGCTGGGGGAGGGGCTGGGTGCTTCCTCTCCTGCCCTTCCTCCTGGGGAAGGGGCCTGGTGCCCCCCAGGGCTGAGGCTCGTCCCTCCCCTACTGGTCCCATGGTGCAGTCACAGAGACAATGGTTGGTGAGCAACCCAGAAACTTGAGAACAGGCCTGGTAGTTTATGAAATAGCTGTACGACCCCTGGGGCAGGGAACTGGGGTTCCCCCTGTGGGACAGGAGCCAATAATAGTAGCTCACATTTATCCAGTCCTTACTCCTGCCCTTGACAGGGTGCTTCCGATGCATAATTTCTTGTAAGTAATTCTGCAACCCTAACAGACATCCGTGATCATTATCATTGCATTTTGCAGCTGGGGAAACTGAGGCAGAGGGTGACATCACCATGTTATGTTATGGATCCCAGGTTTGAGCTAGGCCTTCAGAACCATGTGGCCAGCCTAAATATGACACCGATGTCTGCATACAGGAAATGCAAGGTCCACAGCAGAGTGGACCTTGCAGCCGTGTGGATCCAGTGAGGGAGTGACAATCCCAACAGCCGTGCTTGTTGCAAGCTCTCTATGTGCCAGGCATGTTTCTCATTCAGTCCTCACAAGCACCCCTTGAAGTGGGTGCTGCTGTCATTCCCATTGTATGGCAAGGACAGGGAGACACGGCAAGGTGAGGTCACACAGCTGGAAGGTGGCAGAGCCCGGATCCAAATTCAGGCTGCCAGCTCCTGAGCCCATGGGGATAATCATCCACCATGCAACAGCCACTGAGGGCATCAAACTCGACAGCAGCCAGGGCTGCCCTGAGGGGTCTTTTCTGGGGTCCTTGAAGGCTGCCTGATTTTGTGTGTGCTCCCAGCTTCTCTTTCTCTCTGCGGCTGATGCTCCGGCCCCTCCTCATATGTAGCCTCTCTGGGGAAGTCAGGAGTGCTGCTGGCCTTTGACAGGCCTCCTTGCAGCCCTGGGGGAGGAGGGGGTGGGCTGGGGCCCTGGGAGGGGAAGCAGAGGGGTCGGCTCGGACAGCCCCTAGAGCCTGCTCCATAGGAGCCCTGGATTGTGCACCCTACTGGGTATACTCCCCATCACGGGCTTGTAGCTTCTCCCTGCCCCGCACACAGCCCCGTGCCTGGGGAAGCTCCACTGACGTGTGCTGGCTCCGCTGGTCACCCCTTTGGTCTCCATGAGAACCACTGGCTGTGGGGTGGACAGTTAGGATGGTGGATGACCATGGTTTGGAGGAGAGGCCCAGAGAAATGAAGTGCCTTGCCTTGGGACACAGGGCCTCTTCCCATGCTCATGTCCAGGGACACACTGAGGGTCTCAGGCCTCTGCTGCTCCCTGGACAAGCCACAGAGGGGCAGGAGACCATCTGAGGTGACTGTCCCCTGAGGAATCTGTTTCCCTTCTGGAGCGTCTGATCCAACACCTTCATTTTGCAGACGAGGAAACAGAGACCCAGGGAGCGAGTTGCCTGAGGTTATGCAGTGGAACCGGGAACCCAGGCCTGGGGCTGCCTGGCACTGCTGTTCCCGTCACAGGCCCAGGAGCATGGACGGGGTCCCCCGCCCTGCTGTGCAGTAGTATGGTACCAGGCTGTCCGAGGGGCCTTCACCATGTAGACAAGGGTGACACGTTGAGCTCGAGGTGATCCTGGGACAGGTCCAGCAGAGTGACCCTGGCCTCTCTCTCCACCCGATGGCATGTATCCTCTGCAGGACATTGACCCTGCCAGGGGCCAGGCTGGCCCAACTTCAGGGAGGGACAGGACAGGTGCTCAGACTGGAAGGAAAGCCCCTGTCCTTCCTTTTCATTCTCCTCTGGACAATTCTGTCTCTGTGTCATATCCTTGTATTATCTAACATGACAGGGTGGCTTCAGCCCAGGACATAAGGGAGAGGCTTGTATTCCAAGAGGCAGCCACCCCTCCCTCCCCCTGGACTTGTGTCTGAGAGAAGGAGTTTGCCCTGGGTTCTGGCACCAGGTGCTGGGTGCTTTGATTGGCAGCCCTGGAGTGACTTCTTGGCAGGTGGTCAGTTTGGGACAGGAAGGACACACCCTCAGAGTGGGGAGGGCCCTGCCTCACATCCTCCTCGGACGGCCAAGGCCCTGCTTATCTTTTCCAGGACCGCTTAGAGGACTTGTGGGTGGGGGGAACCAGGCTGTGTATTTCCCCAGTCTCGGAGGCCAAGGAAAACCCTCGGACCTGAGGCGAGCGGGCGTTCTGGAGGCTGGGCCCCCAGCTGCAGAGCTTGGGGGGCCGGCTTGCCCTAGGAGGAGCATGGGCAAGGGCAGAGGCCAGGGTGTCAGGAGGTTGTGGTTCCAGGCCTGGCACTGCCCACTGCACCACTGAGGACAGTCACCTCCCCACCAGGCCTCAATTTTCTAGCTGCAGACAAAAGAGTTTGGCCCAGCTGTCCTGTAAGGCCCCGTTCATCTTAGAGACTGTGGTACATTAACCCCATCTGGGACGCTATGCACAGTTTTGTTGAGTGGAGTTGGGTGGGGGCTGTTTAAAAATGTACCCGGAATTTTGTTTTTATTCAGGTAGAGGGAGGCCAACAGATCAGGAGACAACTGCCGTTGAAAAGACAGTTTGCAACCGGGCGCGGTGGCTCAGTCCTGTAATCCCAGCACTTTGGGAGGCCGAGGCAGGTGGATCACCTGAGGTTGGGAGTTTGAGACTAGCCTGACCAATATGGAGTAACCCCATCTCTTTTTTTTTTTTTTTTTTGAGACGGAGTCATGCTCTGTCGCCCAGGCTGGAGTGCAGTGGCGCGATCTCGGCTCACTGCAAGCTCCGCCTCCCAGGTTCACGCCATTCTCCTGCCTCAGCCTCTCCGAGTAGCTGGGACTACAGGTGCCCACCACCACGCCCGGCTAATATTTTTGTATTTTTAGTAGAGACGGGGTTTCACCATGGTCTTGATCGCCTGATCTCGTGATCCGCCCTCCTCGGCCTCCCAAAGTGCTGGGATTACAAGCGTGAGCCACCGCGCCCGGCCCGTCTCTTTTAAAAATACAAAAAAAGAAAAAAAAAATTAGCTGGGCATGATGGTGCATGCCTGTAATCCCAGCTATTCTGGAGGCTGAGGCAGGAGAATCGCTTGAACCCAGGAGGTGGAGGTTGCGGTGAGCCGAGATCATGCCATTGCACTCCAGCCTGGGCAACAAGAGTGAAACTCTGTCTCAAAAATAAATAAATAAATAAATAAATAAATAAATAAAAAATAAAAAAGAAAAGACAGTTTGCTACTCATAGTTCCCAGAGGAAGGGGAGGCCCCAGGGTCAGTTGGGGCCGGGGTGGGAGGTGTGGGGAGCGTGTGGGCAGAGCGTCTGTTGTGGCTTGCTTTCACAGGAAGGAATGGTGAGGTAGGGTTGGTGGTTCAGCAGGTTTAGGATTGGTTAGCTTGAATAATTTCCCTGGGCCCTGAGCTGTAGGGGTGGCTTGATGTGTGGCCCTGGGGAGATTTAGGGTAGGGGCTTAATGTCCTGGACTATAGAGCCTGATGAATAAACGCTGTGGGGGCCTGGGCTCCGGATTGGTTGGTCTGCTTTGATATAAAGCCTGATTGCTATTTCCAGGAATTAGCTTACCCTGGTCCTTCCCTGGGTCTGCAAGGCCCCAGATGTCAAAGCATCATAAAATACACAACAGTTTAAAAACACAATTAATACGGGGGCCAGTTCAGGGTGCTTCCAGCCCTTGGTATCGTGTGTGAATTAGAGACAAGAACCCCTGTTGGTAGACACAGCAGGGCAAGGGCTGTTGGGTAAGGGATTATGGGCTGGATTTCAGCCCTCCCTGGCCCCTGAGCCAGGCACCTTGGAGACGGTGGAGCCTAAACAGCTTCACCTGGCAGCCCTGGAAAGTGGCCAGATTTAGCAAATAAAATACAGGATACTCAGTTAAATGTGAATTTCAGATATACAATGACTACTTTCTTTAGTATAAGTATGGCTCATGAGTATGTCCCGTGCAGTATTTAGAAGATATTTACGTTAAAAAGTTATTATTTTTCTGAAACTCAAATTTAACTAGGCATCTGTCTTAGCCCAGTTGGGCTGCTATAACAAGATACCATAAACTGGGTGGCTTATAAACCACAGAAATTTATTTCTCACTGTTCTGGAGGCCGGGAAGTCCAAGATCAAGGCAGATTTGTTGTCTATTGAGGGACAGACACCCGGTTCATAGATGCCTTCTTCTCACTGTGTCCTCACAATGGGGAAGGGACAAGGGGTCTCCCTCAGGCCTCTTTTTTGTAAGAGCACTGATCCCATTTAAGAGGCTCCACCCCCATGACCTGATCATCTCCTAAAGGCCCCACCTCCTCATACTTCGGGGTTAGGATCTTGACACAGAAATGTAGGGAGCCACAAACATTCAGACTGTGATTGCAGCCTGCATCTTATCTGCCCCCTAGACCCCAGCCACCATTGTCCCTGAGTCTCCTCGTCTGACCATGGCCTATTGTTAGGGTCTTCCCCAGCAGTTACCCTCGGACATAGATAGATAGAGATAGAAAGAGAGAGAGAGATCGCACAAGTCAGATAAAAGGATGGACACACATATAAATGAGTAGGAGAACCGCAGCATGAGCGAGAAAAAGTGACACAGAGTGAGAGCGCAAGAAAAGACACAGGGAGACAAAGAGTGAGAGAAACCAAAAGGGACAGCTGCAGAGAGACAGGGGAGCTGGTTCCCTCCCCATCCAGCCCCCATTATACCCCCTCTACCTAACCCCAGCTCCTCCCCAGCAGCCCCCCACCATCCTCCTCTCTACCTAACCCCCACAGCCCCTGCCAACCAGCCCCCCACCATCCCCCTCTCTAGCTAACCCCCCAGCCCCTCCCAACCAGCCCCCCACCATCCCCCTCTCTAGCTAACCCCCACAGCCCCTGCCAACCAGCCCCACACTATCCTCCTCTCTACCTAACCCCCAGCCCCTCCCAACCAGCCCCACACTATCCTCCTCTCTACCTAACCCCCACAGCCCCTGCCAACCAGCCCCACACTATCCTCCTCTCTACCTAACCCCCAGCCCCTCCCAACCAGCCCCCCACCATCCCCCTCTCTACCTAACCCCCCAGCCCCTCCCAACCAGCCCCACACTATCCTCCTCTCTACCTAACCCCCACAGCCCCTCTGCCCAGCCCCCATCATCCTCCTCTCTACCTAACCCCCAGCCCCTCCCAACCAGCCCCCCACCATCCCCCTCTCTACCTAACCCCCCAGCCCCTCCCAACCAGCCCCCCACCATCCCCCTCTCTACCTAACCCCCCAGCCCCTCCCAACCAGCCCCCCACCATCCCCCTCTCTACCTAACCCCCCAGCCCCTCCCAACCAGCCCCACACTATCCTCCTCTCTACCTAACCCCCACAGCCCCTCTGCCCAGCCCCCATCATCCTCCTCTCTACCTAACCCCCCAGCCCCTCCCAACCAGCCCCCACCATCCTCCTCTCTACCTAACCCCCAGCCCCTCCCAACCAGCCCCCCACCATCCCCCTCTCTAGCTAACCCCCAGCCCCCTCCCCACCAGCCCCCCCACCATCCCCTCTTTAACTCCCCCAGCCCCTCCCCATCCAGCCCCCCACCATCTCCCTCTCTACCTAACCCCCAGCCCCTCTTCTCTTAGCCCCCCCATCTAGCCCCCAACCTAGCCCTCTCTACTTAACCTCCACCCCTCCTAGTCCCCTCCTCATCCAGTCCCCACTCCTTTTAGCCCCCTCCTTACCTAGACTCCTCCCCATCAACTCCCTGTCCACCTAGCCCCCTCCCCACCCACTCCCCTTGAAGCCCATCCACACCCACCCCCTCCCCTTCAGGCCTCACCTTGGAGTAGGTGGCCCCATTGATGACCTCTCCCTTTCGCAACCAGATGATGGAGGCTGCAGGCTTGGCGTTGTCTGCGTGGCAGGTGAGGTTGAGGGGGTCCCCTGCACGCAGGCTGATCACAGGGCCCCCCAGGATGACGGGGTCATCAGGCGGCACTGTGGGAAGAGAAGCAGCGAGGTCAGGCCGAGGCTGCCCCCTCGAGGAGGACGGCAGGCAGGCTGGGAGGATTTTGTGGAGATGACGACAAACAATAATTATAATACATTAATAAAACGCATCATCCGCTTGTACCATAACGATGACAGCAGCACCCGCAGTGATCCCTGACATGTGCACTGCGTGCTTACAGTGGAGGATATTCCCGCCAGTCATCGCATCCCTGCTCAGGGCCTGCCGAGAGGGGACAGGGCCAGCAGCCTCAGCCTGCACTCCCAGACCCAGAAGCAGAACTCTGTGGCCCAGGCGATGTCTGTGGCTTCTTTTTAACTTCTTCTTTTTTCTTTTTTCAAGATGAAGTCTCTGTCACCCAGGCTGGAGTGCAGTGGCATAATCTCGGCTCACTGCAACCTCTGCCTCCCAGGTTCAAGTAATTCTCCTGCCTCAGCCTCTCAAGTAGCTGGGACTACAGGCACGTGTCACCAGGCCCAGCAAATTTTTTTTTGTGTGTGTATTTTAAGTAGAGATGGGGTTTCAACATGTTGGCCAGGCTGGTATTGAACTCCTGACCTCAGGTGATCTGCTTGCCTTGCCTTCCAAAGTGCTGGGATTACAGGCCTGAGCCACCATGCCCAGCCAACACCTGGCTAATTTTTGTATTTTTAGTAGAGACGGGGTTTCATCCTGTTGGCTAGGCTGGTCTCGAACTCCTGACCTCAGGTAATCCGCCTGCCTCAGCCTCCCAAAGTGCTGGGATTACAGGTGTGAGCCATGGCGCCCAGCTTTTCTTTTTTCTTTAAATGAAGCACTGTCACACCTGCTGTCTGAGTTAGTCCTCACAACAGTCTGGTGAGGTCAACATTATCACCCCATTGACACAGATCCGGAAGCCGAGTTCCAGCAGTGGCAGAGCCAGGGTTGGAGGCCAGGCCCAGGGAACCTGGGAGCACCAGGCCGGCCCCTTCCCTGGCAGGGAGCAGCGTACAGGGCAGCCCTTCACGGTGGAGCCAGTACTTCGGAGGGCTGTGTAAGCGCTGGCATCTCCTGAGCTCCTCACTCCTCGAGTGGCTCCAGCCCCTTTGTCCCCAGAGGCAGCTTGATTCTCCCCTGTTCCAGCCTTCCCACTGCATTTTGTAGCAGGGTCAGAGATGGGTGGCTCCTGTCAAGGGATTCTGAGTGCCAGGAGGGGACGTCCATGTCGGAGCATGGTCTTCACGGTGCCCAGCACAGAGCCCTGTGCCTGGGGAAGCTCCACTAATGTTTGCTGGCCCCACTGGAGTCACCCCTTTGATTCCCATGAAGACCATGGGCCGAAGGATGGTGGATGATCACAGTTTGGAGGAGAGGCCCAGAGATGTGAAGTGCCTTGCCTTAGGACACAGGGCCGATTCCCATGCTTGTGCTTGGGGACACGTTGAGGGTCTCAGGAGAGGCTGGGCCCACCAGCTCTGGAGGCTGAGAGAGGCCCAGGGCCTCCGGACACATCAAGACGTGAGCTGTCTGTTTACACAGCAAACGCAGAAGGGGTAGTTGGATAACGGGGGCCTCGGGACCCAGCACAAAGGGTCCTTTCTGCCTGGTGGCCAGAGAAAGCCCACTCTTCTATGCAGGCTCTGTGCTTGGGGCTCTGGGTTGGAGAAGTTCAGAGCTGAATAGTCACAGCTCCGGGCCCGTCCTGACTCCGCTGGCTCAGGCTTCCAGCCTCAGCCTGAATGGCAGCTTCCCTCCCCTTCCCAGGGCATTGCCCCATCAGCCGCTCTCCTAGTCCACTCCGGCTTCTCCAAAAGCTCCAGGAGGGACGGGAAGCCCCCATGGGGGCCTAGGAAGAAGCCAAGAAGCAAATCTTCAGACCAGCTGCCTTGCCCCGCCGCCCGGCCTTGGAGGCCTGCTCCCACACTAAGAGCACAGCAGTGCCATTTCCTGAGGAATAAACAACCTCCCAGGGCTTGTGAGAACACATCACTGACCCCAGGTGCAGCGAGCCCCGGACTCCACCGAGATCCTGGCTCAGGAACAGAGTCTGCCTCATGCAACCCACCTGGCCCTGGGCTCTCGAGCCAGGAGGCCCGGAGGAAGCAGGTGGGAATGGGATGGATGGAGACGACCACCCCCCAGCCGCCCACCCCACACCCTTCATTAGTGCCCACGGGCCTCCTTGGGGTGGGCGTGGCCACAGGGCAAAAGGGAGGCGGATTAGGGCTTTCCACCCAGTGGGGTGGGTGCAGCCGCTTGCGGAGGAGGGGAATTGCATCTCCACGTGGTGGGCGGGGGCCTTCCAGCAGGAAGAGCAGGGCTCAGAGGTGGCCAGCCTTCACGCTTCTTTCTTCAAGGCAGCCTACCCGACCAGGATGGAGGAGCTCAGGCTCCATGAGCTCGCTGAGGGCCTGGAAAAAGAGCCACGTGGAGCCCTGGGGACAGCCTGGATACCTGAGGTGTCAGCCTTCCCAGTGACTGTGGAAAGTGCCTGAGAGCAGAGGGTGGAGCAGGAAGCCCCTTCTCTGAGTGGCTTCAGGTGCAGACGTGAGAGCTTGGAGGATCTGGGAGCTGACGGCTCTCCAGCACGGACATTTACTGGGCCTTGGACAGGGGTTTGAAGCCTTGACTGCACGCTCCTCTGCAGAGGTTTTGAAACCTCACGGCGGGCCACACCCTGAGCAGCGAAGTCCCAGTCTCTGGAGGGGACCCCAGGCATCAGGATTTTGGTGAGCTCCCCAGGGGGTCCTATGGCAGGACCCAGCTTTCTGGGATCTGGGCTCTGGGCTCTGGGCTGAGGTGCAGGAGCCTCTGCTTGCTCTGAGCACAGTGCAGCCACCAAGGCCTTCCCCTAGAATCCAAGACCCAGAGGACGGGCCCTTCCTCCTTGTGGCTGGAGTGTTGTGTTACTGGAATATCGGATTAGAGGCAGCGCGGACGAGGGAGGAGGGAGTGGGGCGTGTTGTGGGAGTGCTCAGGCACACACACAGCCACGCACATACATCCACCCTCAGAATGGGGCCTGATTACATCTTCCCAAATAAGTGGTTATCACGCTGGGTATTCATGTAGCCATGCATTATTGATTGGTCTTCGCTTCACTGCACACCAGATGGGGGTGGGGGCTGGGGTGGGGTGGGGGTTGGTGAGGAGGGAGGATGTTTGGGGGCCAGCAGGCTGAAGAGAAATCAGCAGTCGCTCTTGGCAGCTGTGTCTGGTGTGGAAGGGGGCTCCTCATTACCTCCCCATTCAGACTGGGCCAGGCTGGGCCAGGCAGTGGCGAGGGGAGGAAGTTTCGGATGGGTCCCTGCCTGGAGATGTATTATTCATCACCCCCTCGCAGGATTGGTTATTATCCTCAACCACTGTAGAGTTTGGGCTTCTAATTTTTAATCACAAGGAAGGTGGAAGCGTTAGCCTTTTCGTGATTAATCCGGAGATAAAAATAGTTGACTGTTTTGGTGTCGTGCTTGTTGTCAGTCAGGAAAAAAATGGCATTAACTGTTGGGGCACTGAGGCCTGGGGAGGGCTGAGCGGATCCCAAGCAGAGTGGGTCCCCAGAGCTGGAAGCCGGCCTGAGAGGCCATAGCGTGGCCTTAGCTGGGGGCGGCTGAGTGACACTCCTGCACCGAGCTGGCTCCTGGGACATTGATTCCGAAAGAAACACAGTTTACTGTCCCGTTGGCTAGGACTGGAGCAGGCAGCTTCAGCCTCCCTCGCTGCTCTGCCCCTCCCTGCCCAGCTCTGCTGACTTTGCCTTGTGTGGGTGAGCAGTGGGGGCACCCGTCCCTTTCCCTGTGTGTGGGAGGGAGCCCCCAAAAGCTTTCCCCAAGTTCTGCTGCCAAAGGCAATGGGGTCTCGGCTGGAGAGGTGGCATAGGGGGAGGGAAACTGAGGCCAGAGAGCACAAGAGGCTGACCCAAAGTTACCAGTGAAGAGAGCGAAGAAGGATGAGGGTGAGCTTGGGACGCACATTCTGGCTCTAACTGGAGAGGTAAAGCTTTCATCTGTTTCACGCACTAAGGTTCTCTCCAACCTCTATACTCCCCTTTTTTTTAAGAGGCGGCTTGCCAGGTTGGCCAGCCTCGTCTGAGCAGGCTGGAAAAACTCTCTTGGTGCCAGGACAAGGACAGCACTGAGGGAATTTCCTCCAGTGTTCACTTGGTCACCCAACTGGGACCTGGCTGGGCTTCCAGGAATTCCTCAATGCTCCATCAGCCTGGGATGGTTGGTCTCTGAGCATGGCTGATCAGTGGCAGCTGGAGGGGTGGGGGAGCAGCAGCGCCACCCTCCTGCCCCCATACTATACGGTGGAGAACCTCACAGACGCCCAGCCCTTTGGAGAGTAAGACTGGTTCTCATTTAACTCAATGAGCAGCGAGTTCCCCACAAAGCTGGCAGAGTGGGTCTATCACGAACACCAAACCCTCCGGGGGCTTCCTGCTGAAGGAGAGTAGGTGTTGCCTGCAAAGCACCAGCACTTACGGCCCTCGCTGCCCCTGGGGCCTCAGTCTGTTCCAGCCACTCCTTTCGCAGCAGGCCCTGGCCCCACTGCCTCTCTGCTGCTCAGCGAACCCAGTTCCTTCCGGGGCCGGGCTCGCCCTGCTCCTCTGTGTCTGCAATGCTCTTTTCTGTTCCTCACTCTGCTGGCTCTTCCTGTCAATGAAGGTGCAGCTTCAAGAGCCCCTCAGTGACTCTCCACTACCCACCCCTGCACTTTCTGGGTCACTGGGTTCATTTATTATCTGTCACTGTTCTAGAAAGGACAACAAAGACCTTATCTATCTTGGTCATTGTGGTATTGCTGTACCACGTAGTAGGTGCTAAAGAAATATTTGTTGAATATTATTTGTTAAATAAAAGACCCTCAGAAGGGGAGTGGGGATGGGACCAGGGGGCAGTTATCATGGGCTTTGGCTTCTGAGGTCAGCGTTTTAAATCGTGTGTGTGTGTGTGTGTGTGTATATGTGTGTACATGTGTGTATATGTGTGTATGTGTATATATGTGTGTACATGTGTGTATGTGTATATATGTGTATATGTGTATGAATGTATATGTGTGTATGTGTGTATGCGTGTATGCATGTGTATATGTACATATGTATGTGTATATATGTGTATATAGATGTACTTGTGTGTATACATGTGTATACACATGTATATATGTGTATGTATGTGTGTGCATGTGCATACATGTGTATGTAAGTGTGTGTTGTGTGTGTGTATATAATATGTGTGTATGTGTGTGTGCCTGCATGTGTGTGTGCATTGGGTACAGTTGGGAGCGGGCTGGGTGAGTAGTGGGGGGGAGGAGGGCAAAGCGGGGGCCCTTCTGAGGCCAGCTGGGACAGCACTGTAGGAACTCTGTGCTGCTGTGGTATCAGGGTTGGTGCTCCCTGTCTCTCCTGGAGAGAGGGAAGCCTGGCTGAGGAGGGCTTGGTGCTGGGAGCTGGTTCTCAGCCTGTTTCCCCATGGCTGCTGTCCTCTGATTTGTCTGGAACATAGGATGGGAGAGGGCGGCAGGCCGAGCATGTGACAGATCAGAGACACTTGGCTGAGTGGGGAGAAGGACGTTTGTGGGTTCTTTGATTTTGTTCTGCAGCAGCCCCAGGGGCTCTGGGAGAGTCGGTGCTAGGAGTTCCAGCACTGACTACAGTGGAGGGAGGATGCCGAAGCCTTGGGGTGCATCTCCCACACCTTTAGCATCTTCTCCATCCCCATGTTCCCCGCTGCAGCCCTGCAGTCAGCCTGCCATGTGCCCTGCCCTCCTGCCTCCCTCCCTCCCAACCTTTCTCTCCTCCATGTCACAAGCTGAGGCTATGATAGCTGAGTGGAGCCATACATGGCCTGCCGTCTTAGAGCTGATGGGGAGGCCCTTGCCACTCCAGGCCAGTGCCCAAGACAGACGTGTGTGCAGCCTTGGCACCTCCTGGGAGCTTGTTAGAAAAGCAGACTCTTGTGCTCCACCTCAGACCTCCTAAGTCAGAATCTGCCTTTGAAAAGACCCCAGACAATTCACATACATTTTCAAGCTGGAGGAGTGCTGCTCTAAGGGTTCCTAGGTAGAAATCATGACAAACTGACAAGTGCTACGAAGGGAAGGCTTGCTTGACAAAGAGCACGTATGGGGACCCTTGATCCCTTCACAGGCTCCCTGCTCCCTTCGCTCCCCCGGGGCTGGCCAGAGAAAGGGGCAGACTGCTTCCTGCTTACTGGCTTTGGAGGTACACGATCTTGTTTCAGAACAGGTTCCTTTGTGTATGCTGTTTCTTTAGCTTGGAATGCAGGTGTTCTTCTGGACCACTGGTCTTCTCCTGGGTCACTCTTACACACCCTTTGAGACTTAGTTCAGAGGGCACCCTCTCTGAGTGGCCTTTCTAGAATCTCCCAGTTGGGCCAAGTATATATGGCTTCTGTCTATGATCCCACAGCATCCTGGGCATCCCCTGACTCACTAGCTACCACATCCCATGGAAATCTGTGTGTGTCTCTTCCCTGAACCATGATCTCCATCCGGATCCCCATCTCCCAGCAGAGTGCCTGCCTGCCTGCTGCACAGGGCACAGGGTGGCATATGCGTTTGCTGAGCTGAACTTGACTTGAGTCCATCACTTTATGAGCCATATGATTTGTGGACAAGTTATATAATCTGACAACCTTAATCCTCTTATCTGGGAAGTGAGATAATAAAAATACCTATCTTGCAGGGTTACCATGAGGATTACCTTACAATACGAAAGACACACACAGAACATTGTAAAGGTCTATACAAATGTTGGTTATTATATCTAATTTTTAGGAATAATATTTAGCTTTGTGGCTGTGTGAAAAGTGCTGTGCCAAGGCCCTCTTATTTTATTCTTAATATCTTTTGAGGCAGGGACTATTAGGGTCTTCATTTTATAGGTTAAGAAGCTGAGACTCAGAGAGGGCAAATTACTTGGCAAAGATCACACAGCCATAAGTGGTGAAGGTGGAATTTACACTCGAGTTTTTTTTTTTTTTTTTTTTTTTTTTGAGACGGAGTCTTGCTCTGTCGCCCAGCCTGGAGTGCAGTGGTGCAATCTCGGCTCACTGCAAGCTCCGCCTCCCGGGTTCACGCCATTCTCCTGCCTCAGCCTCTCCTAGTAGCTGGGACTACAGGCGCCCGCCACCACGCCCGGCTAATTTTTTGTATTTTTAGTAGAGACGGGGTTTCACCGTGGTCTCGATCTCTTGACCTCGTGATCCGCCCTCCTCGGCCTCCCAAAGTGCTGGGATTACAAGCGTGAGCCACTGCGCCCGGCCGAGTTTCTTTGACCCTTTAATATGTTCTGTTGGAGTTAGAGCAGCTCCCAGACTATCCCTGCAGCTGCAGCAGCCCTTTCATTAACCCCTGCCTTTGTCCTGGCCCTACAGTTCTGCGAAGCAGGCTCTCTGCCCGTCCCAGGGGGCATTCAGACCTGGCAGGTACTCTCCTCCCTTCCCTCCCCGCAATCTGAATTTCAGAGGGCCCCAGGAAGCATGAGCCTGGCTCGCAGTTGGTGCTTTGGCGATGTCTGCTAAGGGAAAGGACGAATGATGTTTGTAGTCCGTCCAACTCCTTGCTCCCTTTTGTGGTTTTGCCCGGTTCTCAGGTTCTGGGCCGCGTGTAATCCCAGCCTCCGGTTTCCTCACTTACACAGATGCGCCACCTAATGGTCATAATGCAGAACTGCAGGATGTAGAGACAAGAGGGAGGTGACCTGGTTTTAAGAGTCAGCTTCCCAGTGGTAGCCGAACAATCTTGGGAGAAATTCGTATTGAGCACCTACTATACGCCAGGCCCTTTCTAAGCACTAGGGACAAGAAGCTTCTGCCCTAGTGGAGTTTACCTTCTAGTGGGAGAGACAGACAATAAATGAATAAACACATACATAATATAAGGTTAGGTGTTGCTAAGTACTAAAAGGAAAATAACACCGGGCGGGGAATAGATACATCCGAAATTGGCCTCCAGGATTCCCTCTTGGCTTTTCTCCTTCCTCTCTGGTTGTTACTTTTTGTTTTCTTCCCACCCCTTAAATGCTGATCTTCCCTAGTTAGCTCTTGCTGGCCCTATCTCATTTGACACACTATCTAATGGAAAACCTTCACTTTTCTGTGAACTCAACTCACATCTTTATGCTGATAAATTCCAAAGAAACATCTCAGGCCAGACCTCTCTCTTGAGCTCCAGAGTCATGACCCAACTGTCCAAGGGCCTTCGAAGCTCAGCAGGTGGGACACCACACTCACCACCTCTCCTAGACACCCATCCCTCCCCATGTTCTGTATTTTGGAGAATGGCCCCACTGTTCAGGGACCAAGTCAGAAATCTGGGGTTCTTTCTGGATTCCACTCTCAGTCACCCTGACTTGCCAACCAGCCTGGTTAACCCTCTGAAGTATCGCTCAGATTTGTCTCTTTCCATTCCCACAGGCTTCCTGGCTCAGCCATCATCATTTTTTGCTTGGATTATAATACTGCTTCTCCCCACCACCTCCTAGTCCTCTGCGCTTTTCCAGAGTGACTGTTACAAAAGTCTGAATATATTCACCCATCCAGTCAACCAGTAATTCACCTACCATGTGCTGAATATCTAGCATTCCTCTGTTTCAAATCCTCTGAAAGTCCCTTATTGCCATCTAAATAGTCTGAACTTCTTGGCCACTGCTGACTCTTCAGCCTTGCTTTTCATCACGTCTTACCTCAATTCCTCCTTGTGGATAAGAGCCACCTGCAGTTGTTGGAGTAAATCGCTTTTCCCCAATTGCCCCTTTCCATTTTTTATTTTTTTTTTTTGAGATGGAGTTTCGCTTGTTGCCCAGGCTGGAGTGCAATGGCATGATCTCGGCTCATTGCAACCTCCGCCTCCTGGGTTCAAGCGATTCTCCTGCCTCAGCCTCTTGAGTAGCTGGGATTACAGGTGCCCGCCATCATGCCCGGCTAATTTTTGTATTTTTAGTAGAGATGGGGTTTCACCATGTTGGCTAGGCTGGTCTCAAACTCCTGACCTCAGGTGATCCACCTGCCTTGGTCTCCCAAAATGCTGGGATTACAGGCATGAACCACCGTGCCGGGCCTGCCCCTTTCCTTTTGCTTTGCTAACTTGAAGGTCGGGCAGCTTGGGTTCAAATCCTGGGTGCTATGTTTACTGGCTTGTGGCCATGAGAAAACTGCTTAGCCTCTCTGTGCCTCAGTGTCCTTATTTGTAAAATATGAAATAAAATAACAAAACCAGATTCACTGTATAGTTGCCAGGGTCAAGGAAGATGTAACATGAGAAAATGCTTTATAAAGGGTCTGATGTATGATGTGGCATGTTATTGGTTCTCTAAGCAGACTGGGCTCATTCCTTTGAAAGGCGATAGATGGGCAGGGCAGCTGGGACTTAGAAGTCCCAGATTGTCCCCTTGGTAAAGCAGAGGTCTATGTCCTTTTCCCTGTTTTGCCCTGCTGGGAGCTGGGTGAAGACCCTGCTGCTCCCATGGGTGATTCCACGCTGCCCTGCCTGGCTTGGCATCCCCTCCCTCTGGGCCCCCTACATTCTGTGCCAACTGAGGCACACACTGCTTATGGGCTGCAAAGGCACACGTGAGCCCCATGTGGAGCAGAGATGAGCCGTCTCAGCTGAGCTCAGCCCAGACTGCTGACTCACATTTTTGGGGTGGTTTATTATGCAGTATCTGCGCTCAGAACACAATACTCCAAGATATCGCATCTTAGAAGTTGAGAAAACAGCAGAAGCAAAAAGGTTACTCTCCAATCCCCTGCCTTCCTAGGCGAGAGCTAGCTGTAAAAAATTCTTTGACCCATCTCCCCTGAAACTAGGTCATGAGATCCTCATTCCAGAGGGATCCTGCCCTATACTCAGAGGAAAGAAATGGCGCACAGGAACTCCAAGAGGAATGCAAGCAAGGCCTGGCTAAGTTCTTCCAGTTTGTTACCATGAGGTCATACCCCCATTTTTGTCCAATCACATTTCTGCACAGCTGCCCATTCTTTGTTGAACATAAGCCTACAAATACACAATTTTCCCATGGCATTTGGGCCTTCATTTCTGAAAGCTCACATAAAACTTTGGTTAAATACATTTGTTGCACTTTTCTCTTGTTAATCTATCTCTTGTTACACGGGTGTCAGCTGCAAACCTTGTAATGAATGAGGAAAATATATTACTTTTTCTCCCCTGCAGCAGCAAGAGCTAACTGATGTAACCCAGTAGTCCCCTGCTGTTTGATTCAGAACTGGGCCCACGGCATCAACTGTCTCTCCACTTCCCTCCGATCCATTCTCCCTCCACTAAGGCCAGGTGACTATTCTGGAAGCCCAGTCTGCTGCTCACAATGCTCAATGCTTCCCACTTCTCCAGCACAAAAATCAATTCCTCATGATAGGGGCCTTCCCCAATTCTCTCCAGTGAGGCCTCATCTCTGCAGCTTTCTCCTGTGTGACCGTTCACTCTTCTATGAGGATAGCCTGCCCTTTTACAACTACACGCTTTGGCTTGTGAGTTCCCTTTGCTGGGAATCTCCTTGCCTGAGTCTTAACTGGCTGGAATCCCAGCCTCTTTTCAATCAGCTCAAAGGCCTGTCATGCCTTGTTAACTCTTGGTTATTCTTTAAGACTCAGGCTATTGTTGCCTCCTCCAGAAAGTCTTCTCTCAGTCTCAACCCCCGACTCTCCCACCTGCAGCCTCTGCACTGCCATAAGACCATGTGCCCACCTCAGCAGGTACATGTGGTGCCTGGCGCAATTACTGCCTGCTGTTCCCCTGACGCTGTGAGCTCCTTGAGGGCTGGTCCTTGCCAAATTCTCTCTCTAGTACTTAGTACAGTGTCTGGCCCATAGTGAGCACTTAATAAATACATGTTGCCTGGTGCCTTGCCTGATCCCACTGAATTAGAAGCCCCCTCCCCACCTGAGCACCTCTTACACTGGTCCTCACCACATCTATATTGCATTGACTTGTGGACCTGTTTCAGGTTCCCTACAGTTGCAGGGTAGGAGTCTCGACGCGTCTTTGTCTGTCTCCCATTGCCTGGTATATTGCCTTGGATGCAGTCATAAAAAAACAGCACCAATAATATGAATAATAGCTAACATTGATATAGGGCTTACCATACAGCAAGAACTCTTCGGCGTCCTTTATAAATGTCCTTTAATCCTCACAACTCTATATAAGGTAGATACAATGATGATGCATATTTTGGAGGTGAGGAACTAGCCACAAAGTAGTTAAGCTACTTGCCCAACATCACGTAGCTAGTAAGCAGCAGAGCTGGGATACGGGTAGGGTTTCCAGACTTAGCAAATCAAAGAACAGTATGCCCTGCTAAATGTAAATTTCAGATAAATTAAAAAATGGTAGTGTAAGTATGTTTATCTGAAATTCACATTTAACAGGCCATCCTGTATTTTATCTGGCAATCCTGTAGATGTGTTAATTACATATATGTGATTTAATTAATGTAGGTGTGCTTTCCCCCTCTTCAGACCCTCCCCACCTCCACTTAGGTCTATATTAAGAAGATGTGGGGCAAGATGCAAATGGGATTTTTTGTTGTTGTTGTTGTTGAGACGGAGTCTCGCTCTTGTCATTCAGGCTAGAGTGCAATGGCGCAATCTCGGCTCACTGCAGCCTCCGCCTCCCAGGTTCAAGCGATTCTCCTGCCTCAGCCTCTTAAATAGCTGGGATTACAGGTGGCTGCCACCATGCCCGGCTAATTTTTTTTTGGTACTTTTAGTAGAGATGGGGTTTTGCCATGTTGGCCAGGCTGGTCTGAAACTCCTGACCTCAGGTGATCTGCCCACCTCAGCTTCCCAAAGTGCTGGGATTACAGCCATGAGCCACCGTGCCCGGCCGCAAATGGGATTTTTAAAGGATATGGCATCCAATATATTTGGCGGCACAATAGAACAGACATGTCTTCAAGGAGGTTGGGGACAGAGAGAAAAGAGGAACAAGGAGCAAGACGCAAGTTTAGGATGATGGCACGTAGCTCGGAGGAAGGCGTGCTGGAGGCTGTTTCAGTTCTGCCCCTAACCTGGGGGTTGGGGGGACCCTGAACTAGCTGACTTCAGAGGTCCCCTGCAAAGGTTTGGGACACTGGAAGTCCACTTCTCAGCTGGAGCTCATATCGTTTAGGGGATAAGAAGGGAGGCCCTGAAGTCAGAGTACCTGGCTGGGCTTCTGGCTCCGTCACTCACTGGCCACGTGACTGTGTGCAAATTTTCTGTGCTGGATGATATTAATGTCATAGATATTATAGTAGCTATTGCACAGGGCTGGTGTGCTGTTTAAATGAGTTCATGTAAGAGTTATGCAGTGTCTTGTCCCAGAGCTTGGCACTGTAGTAAAAACCTACTAAATTTTAGCTCTTAGTGTTATTATTGTTTATTCAATAAGTAACTCCACATGGGGGCAGAGAGTAGCATATTGCATGTGAAATGGGCTTGTTTCCATCTCTTGTTCTGCTATTACCTTGCTCCAGTACCTTGCCTCACAGCACCTTTAAATCTCTGCTATTACCTTGCTCCGTGCGCACTCCTGGACTCCTGAGATAAAATGGTCAGTACCTTGCCTGAAAGCACCTTTAAATCACCAGAGCGATGACAAGGAGATCACAGATCCAAAGATCCCACGGATGCACAACTGTGATGGGCAACCCCACTGCCTTTAGACAGGAGACCCCAAGGGAGGGAGGATTGGGCCAGCGGGTCAGAGCAAAGAACCCAAGAGCTATTAGGGTCAAAGTCAGTAGGGGCTTGGTTCGCTCCTTAAATTAGGGAGGGTGAGTGATCGCTGATTTTTGGTTAAACCCTGAAAGAGGGTCTGAGCATCTCAGGGCAGAGCTACTTGTGAGGAGACAGACGTTTCGTTAATAATGAGCAGGCATGTAAGTCTCAGGCTGTATGCAGAGTGGAGGAAGGGAGGTGGGTAGAGAAGGGAGCCGCAGTGATTTGCATGCAAGCCGACCAGCGTGCCTGTGCCGGCTGCAGGTGACAGAGGGCGCTATGTGGCTGCCATGTGCACAGCAAGGGTGAGAGGGCTTGGGAGAGGCCAGCAGAGAAGTGACAGTGGGGTGGGGGAGGGCATCAAACTGGAGAGAGGAAGGGGCGAGTAGGGCCGGGGCAGGGAGGTCAGTGTGTGGTGCTTGGTGGCTTCCACTCACCCTCCCAGTCCTGCGGAGCGAGAGACTTTCTCCTTTCTCCAGCCCAGCTCCTATGCTGATGGCTGCAGGACGGGTGAGAGCGCTTCTTAGGTGTGTTTGCAGGAATAACCCGCACATGCCCCCTTGCAGCCGCTCACAAAGCTCTCCAGCTGGTTTCGACCTTAACCTGATTTGGGGGTTCTTTTGCTCAACACAGTTGGGTTGGTGGGAAAAGCCCATCATGGAAGCTGCCGTGGACTTGTATAAATCCATGCTTCATGGTATGGTGGGCCCTTGCAGTAGCCTTATTTCATAGGTGGGTAAACTGAGGCATAGACTGGCCAAAACATTTGAGGCAAGTCACACAACTGGCAAGGACTCTGGCTCAGATCCTGCCGCCCCAACCACACAGTCCTAACTGCGGTGCCATAGGCTGCGCTAGCACGAGGATCTGCGTTGTTTCACTTCCGTAGCTTTAATAGCATCAAGGCAGCCATCCTGACCCAGCAAAGGGCCAGGCAGGGACTTGCAGTGTCCCTGCTGGTCCCATAAATAGAAGCAGAACTGATATGGTTAGTTTCGCTATGGGCTCCCCATCCGGTAAATCCACTTCCTCAAGGAGCCTCATGGTTTCAGTAAGGACGAAAACCAGGCCAGGTAGAAATCCTGACTACTGGCACCTGGAGCCTCAGGAGTCTTAACAGAGACGCAGGGGCGCGGGAAGACGGTCGTTACATTAAGGGGTTTAAAAAATAAGCATAAGACATTCCAGTAGCTTTCTTTTGAGACGACAGATTAGGAACACTGAGTTTTGCAAGATAAAAGCATGCATTCGTTCCATATCTTAGCTGGTTACAGGCCAGCAGGGCGGACAGGAGGAGGGAATAGAGAGGTGACCATGAGACAGAAGGGCACAAATAAAAGAAGACAGGCAAACAGGCAAAGACTCAGGGGGGCGTGGGGTGCAAGTCACCTGCTCAGAAAGGAGATGGATGTGGGGAGAGACACACAGTCCTTTGGGATGGAGGACCATACAACCAAATGGCAGTGTTCCAAGGAAGGAAACAAGCAAAACACTTTCTCTAGGCCTCTTGCTACAAATACTCATTTCAGGGAATCCCAGAAAATCACTAAAATATACCTTTCAACTTGATGCAAATTTACCAGATCCACTGTTTGCCAGAATCCTAAGAGGAAAAAGTCAAAATCTTTTTCCAACCTGAGCCGCCTTCTTCTTTTTTTTTTTTCTCAAAAAGTACAAGCTTCTACATTTGAAAAAGGGCAATATTTTTAGAACTCATTAGATGAAAGTGTTTTAATTCTCATCTACAGTCTGGCCTTATAGTTATTTTTTGAAATCTCTTCTCTTCCTCATTTTTCACATTTGCCCCATTCTGGGGAGGGAGGCCTGGCCTTTATACCCTGTGGGGACAGTCACTGGAAGTGAGCTTCCTGTCTTTAGCCACAGGCAACTCCAGAGTGGAACTCAGCAGGGAGTTGGCCGCCCCCACACTCCAGCATGAGTCCTTCTGTCCTGTCCTGAAAGGGGTAAAGAGAAACTTGGTAGCACCGCAGCTTCCACCACGGGGTGCCGCTCACAGGAGGCAGAGGTGGAGGGAGGGAGTGGCCTCTTCCCCCCAGGGTGTCTTCTTTCGCTCCATCACTGTTTAGGTGGGATGGGGCCGGTTTTGGCACTGGAGTGCTTACTATCAGAATAAGCCCCTTATTCAGAATAAGAAGAGCTTGGTTACTGGATAAGGAGGGGACTGTGGGCCTCTTATGTTCGTCTGAGTCCTATTCACTGCGGCAGGGAGGGACTCCTCACCTGGCTCTGATCATCCCTACATTAAGTTTGCTGGTGTTGGTGGGGATGGCTTTGGGGCCACCCAGGCCCTGCATCTCCAGCCCTTGGTGGGTGACGTCAGGCAGGTGAAGAAAGGGCACAGCCTTTGCTCTCAGAGCTGGGAATGATCCCACAGGGTGACCCCGAACAAGTTTATCAACCTTCCTGAGCCTCAGTTTCCTCATCTGTAAAGTGGAGCTAATATGTGCCTCGAATAATGCAGGATTAAAGGAGAAAATGTAGCAGGTCCTCAGTCGTGGAGGCAGCCTGCTGGTCACATGAGCACAAAGGCTGCTGCTGAAGACCCACTGCCTTCTCTTGTGTTAAGATGAGCTGCTCCTCTGGTTACGGCAGGGTGTCAAGGAAGCTCAGACCAAATGCATATGTGCAGTGGAAGAGAAGCAACATGGAAGGAGCCACGGCTCCCAGTGACCTGGCCTGTGGCCCAGGGAGCTGCAGATGGAGGCTCCGTGAGCTGGAGCCCACACCTTCCCACCACCCATGAGCCACACAGGGAAAGCCTGCTAGGTGACTTCTCTCCTCTGGCCTGTCCCTGCTCCCACCTGTTCCCCACAGGGGATCCCCCCAAAATGACAATCTAATCAAGTTGTCCCTCTGCTTATAGTGTCCAAAGCCCCACAGCACCCGGGCCTGGCCACCTTTGCAGCCTTACCCCATGCCCGTCTCCAGCCACAGGGCTCCTCGCCGCAGGCCACAGCCACATAGCCAGGGGTCTTGGACCCTGGCTCTGCGGCCATCTCCTCTGAGACTGCGCTTCCTTTCCTTTCCTGACTTGTGGACACCTACACAATGTTCAGTCTTTGTTCAGATGTGCCCTCTGACCTCCACTAGATTGCGCTTAAGCATCTGGAGTGCAGCAGTCATTCTCATCCTGGGGCGCATCCCAGGGCTCAGCCTGGGACCTCGGCATGGGGCTGAGTGGGATGGAAGCTGTAGATGGATGCCCTGCATTTGCTGTGGAGAGCCGGCTGCATGGGAATCAGTGCTGGCTTGACCCGGGTGCCTGGCTCTATGGGAGCTTCCCAAGGGAAGCAGCCCTGTCATGTTCCTCTTTGTCTCTCCTGCCCCAGCTCAGCCTGCACGGAGCAGGTGCTCAACAGATGAGCACCCCATCAATGATGGAAGGATAAAAAGAGATGCCTGCATGAAGTGGGAGTTAGGTGGGGAAAACAAAGCTTCCAGAGGGGATACTTTGGGAGGGGCAGATCTAGAACACGTTGATAAGCATTGAGTGTCAACTATGTTCCAACAGCTTCCTGTTGGCCCTATTTTTACTCCATCTTGGATTCCTGGGTCAATTTTGGGAGATGCTGAGATTTGTAGTCCATAAGGGCATTGCTGGACGCAGATGTGTGAATCACCATGAGTTTGGACCCAGGACAGCTGGTGTCCCCTGGCTTTCCTGAGACGTCGGACATGCCCCTTCCCCTCTGCATTCCCCACTCTCCACCTTCCACCACCCCTTTCTCAGAGGCCCATCAGCTAGGCCTAGCAAGCCTTGGATCCTTAATCACCTCTGTTCTTTTGCTGGCTCTCTCTGAGGCTTCCCTTTCAGCTTTGATGAGCAACTCACTTGCCATGGAAAGTGTGTTGTTCATGGCGGATCCTTTATCAAAAAACAGGATGGTGTCGAGTTGCAGTGGGTGCGCTGGGATCAGTTCAGGTTAAAATACATGGGTCTCAGCTCAGATCCCCATCCCTGGCACTAAGCAGGAATCTGGGCATGTTAGTGCGCATACGTGGGGGAAAATGAGACGTGTTTCTTGGGAGCAGCTGATGAGCTGCTCTGAGGAGTGAATGGGGTGAGGTGTCCAGTGTTGCTTTGAAGTGAAACGTATTGGGCGTGTCTTAAAGTCACAGTTAGCTCCCATGATGGGCATTCGTGTTGGTGGCCAGAGGCACACGTAATCCAAATCTGGTCTATAATTGAGAATATTATTTGCATTTGGCTTTGGAATGCATTGTGTTGTGTGTGTGTGTGGCGGGGGTGGGGGAGGCAAGGCAGCTTTACTTTCTGAGTATGTTTATTTTAGACTGCCATTAGCATTAATTGGCATTCACTGGACACAGCTGCTAGGGAGAGGTGAGCAGAGCTTTCTCCCCATGAAGTATTCTTCAGCCTGGCCCTGTCCATGAGCCAGGTTATTGGAAATAGACCATGCAGGCCTGTGTTCCACGGGTGCTCAGAAAAGACCATGCATGTAGGCCTGTGTTCCACGGGTGCTCAGAAAAGACCATGCATGCAGGCCTGTGTTCCATGGGTGCTCAGAGAAGACCATGCATGCAGGCCTGTGTTCCACGGGTGCTCAGAAAAGACCATGCATGCAGGCCTGTGTTCCACGGGTGCTCAGAAAAGACCATGCATGTAGACCTGTGTTCCATGGGTGCTCAGAAAAGACCATGCATGCAGGCCTGTGTTCCATGGGTGCTCAGAGAAGACCATGCATGGAGGCCTGTGTTCCACGAGTGCTCAGAAATCCTGGGGGCTGAGATACAACCTCAATGAACAAGCCACTGGGCCAGGGATACAGAGCCGTGTTTGCAGTGAGACCTGGGATTGATTCCTGGCCTCCCAGTTCCGGGCTGTGTGGCCTTGGATACGTTAATTAGTTATTTGAGCCTGTATCTTCATCATAAAATAAGAGGGATAATAATTCTGTGAAGGTTAGGGGATGTTCCATGGGATGGCATTTGTGAAGTCCCCAGAACAGGGCTTAGTGAATGCTCATTCCTTTTCTTGTCTCTCCTCCCTCCTCATCTCCCAAACAATGGGTCTGCCTCCTTCATCTCTTGCGAGTCTGGGACTCCAAGGGCCGAGCAGAGCCGGCAGCAGCATTTGGGGTCAAATAGGAAGATGCCACTGCTTCATCCTGGAGTGCAAGTTCAGGCAGGGATGCTCATTTGCTCTTAAGGGTGCAGGGGGTCCCCAAATGCCTGAGGATCCACAGC
The DNA here is from genome assembly GCF_006542625.1 of Nomascus leucogenys. NCBI lineage: Eukaryota > Metazoa > Chordata > Mammalia > Primates > Hylobatidae > Nomascus > Nomascus leucogenys. The sequence continues at coordinate 8,518,306 of NC_044395.1, read as the reverse complement.
CCACCTGCCTGGGGAGGGGCCGTTTGGAGGGGGGAGGAGAGCCTGTTGTCTCTTTGGAGAATGGGGCAGGGCTCTGTCTGGATTTTGGGTCCATCCCGTGGTGGAAAGGGGTCCTGTGTGAACAGAAGGGAGGGCTTCAGATAGTCCTGAAACTGGGATTCCCAAAGACAAGCCCTGCGTCTCCAGGCCACCACTTTCTAGCTGTGTGAACTCTGAGAGGAGGCTGGCACCTCCCCGGGAGTCAGCAGCTGCATCTGAAAGTGGGCAAGGCAGTGAAGCCACCTGAGGGTCAGGAAGGCTGAGTGGAGGCCAGAAGCCTGTGAGCCGGGAACTCTGCTCAGGTGTCCGAATGTAATGTGAGCCCAAGGAGGGCGGGCGCGTGCTGGCTCTGAGCGGGTGCTTTATTGTGTGATGGGTGGGGACACTTGCTCTCAGGGGGAAAGAAGGTGCCCTCTCCTCCAGCAGGGCTGGTTGAGAACTAATTCAAGGCCATGTGACTCTGGCTAAAGCCTGCGTCCTGGTTCTCTGCTCCCCTCTGGGCCGGACTGTTGGACTCCAGTGTTGTCTGTCCCCCGAGTGGAGGTCTGCGGCAGGTAAGAAGGCCATATCAGGAACACCTGCCCATGTCTGTCCCCAGAGAGAAGACCCAGGAGTTCCAGCATGGTGCAGAGAAGTTGAGCAACACGCCCCAAGCAGCCAAGATTACCATTTCTTTGTATTTCCCACACACAGATTTGGATGTTTTTCTTTTTTTTTTTTTTTTTTGGTACGGAGTCTTGCTCTGTCGCCCAGGCTGGAGTGCAGTGGGACGATCTCAGCTCATAGCAACCTCCACCTCCCAGGTTCAAGCGATTCTCCTGCCTCAGCTGCCTGAGTAGCTGGGACTACAGGCATGCAACACCAGGCTTGGTTAATTTTTGGATTTTTAGTAGAGACAGGGTTTCACCATGTTAGCCAGGCTGGTCTCGAACTCCAGACTTCGAGTGATCCTCCCGCATCAGCCTCCCAAAGTGCTAGGATTACAGGTGTGAGCCACCGTGCCTGGCAGATTTGGAGTATTGATAGAGTGATTTCAGAATCCGGACTTTTCTTTTCTCACTTCCCTTCAGTGAGCCAAAGGGCCCCATCCTTGCTTACCTCAGTTTCCTCCGGGCTTATAAAATGGACAAAAGGATAAGTTGCAGAGGGCCACCGAGGAACTGAGAGGATGATCTATAGATAGTCTCCTTTTCACTGCAAGGGGAAGACGGGCTCAGGCTACAGGGTGAGGGAGTGAGGTTAGACGTCTGGAAGAACTGTTGTTGGAGACACAGCTGGGGAAGAGAGGTCAGGCCTCTTTTCTCAAGCCTGTTCCCCCACCCCCCATCAGGGATGAGGTGGATGTGACAAGGTAACATGACTCTAAGGCAGGGGGATGGACTTGGTGGCTCTGCAACCCCCTCTCAGCCCCTGTCCACTCAAATACTTCCTCATTAGTTTTGCTGAAGTTACTTCCCTGCTCCCAGTTAGCTTCTGTCCGTCCAGTTCTCTGAGAGGTGTTTCTATTTATAGGGGCCGAGGGGCTAGGGAAGCATGGGGCTGCAGTGGGAAGGACAGGACGAGGGGATGAGGCTGCTAATTGCCACTGCCACACAGCAAGCCTCGGCTCAGCTGTTGGAGGGGAACAGCCACCAGGCCATTTTTATGACTTCCTATCAAACTTTGATAAATTGACTCTGAACGGGCCTTTTCCTCCAAGCAGTTCATGCCTCAGTGGCTGTTAATGGTGAACTATCAAGATGCTGAGGGGGCTCTGAGGTGGACCATGCAGGGAGGACTGGCTTCTTACCTGCCCCGAGACCCCACTCTTTCCTCCTCTCAGATGCTCTGGAGAGGGAAGGGGCAGGACTAGATAGAGACCTCCAGGCAGATGGCAAGGCTGGCCTCCAGGAAAGACAGACCAGGGGATGAGGGTGGAGGAATTAAGTTAGACATGCAGCAGATCTTCCTGGCCGTGGGCTGAGTGACCCAAGAGGCCGTAGAACAGCCTCGGTGCTGCGGCTAACTGACAGGACGCAGGAATTGGCACTGCTTGTTGCAAAGCAGTTTCCCTGCAGGGATTGACCCGGAACCTCACAAAGACAGTGAGGTAGGCAGAGTAGCAACCTGCCTCTATCTCATGGCCTCTCAGGGCAGGCAGCGGCCCTCCTGGACTCAGGAGGAAAGGGCTCAGTGGGGACCACAGGCATTGAGACCAGTGGCTCTCAGGCATCATGCAATGAGAACTGGAGCTGAACCTGAACTTCAAGTCCAGAGAGGTTTCCCTACAGCCCCCCTCACCCACAGCAGCCTGCATCTTCTACTCAGTCCCCAGCTGGCCCCGCCTGGACAAACACGTGGTGAAAAGGCAGTCGCTGGCCCAGAGCTGCTTCATTCCTACTTCTCTCTTCCTTCAAGGATGGTGCTGGGTCCCGGAACCATCCTTTCCTGGTTCAGTGGGCGCAGGCCATGCAGCACCACCTCTCTGACCCAAGGCTGGGATTAGTGGGGAGGTGAGTGAGGCTCGTGTCTCGGGCACAAACTTTAAGGGTGTACTCAAAACCCCAGTAATGGAAATAAATAATATCTTAATGCAAATTAAAAAAATCAGAACGAATGTAAAAATATCCACGATGAGGAAAATATCACAATTTTAAGTAAAGACAGGATCAGGGAACTGCAGTTAATTAAGAATTATTTAAGATGGTCACTTGGTCAAGAGAAATGGTCAAAATGCTGATTCTCTCAGTCGAAAAGGAGATAAGCAAAGAAGCAGATGATTACCGTTACTGGTGAGTTAGCTTCCATTAAAGCCAGGAAAGTAAAATGAAATACATTCTGTTTTTGCTGTAAATAAAATATTTAAGTGTAACATAATGTTGTGGGTTTTAATACACCTGCTTTTAAATGTTTCAATATTTTTCCAACTACTTCAATGTTCTGGAAAAAATTTACCACTTAAAGAATACTTTAAAAATATAAATGAGGCGCACGGTTTTCCTCTTGCTGCAGGGTCTATTGTGGCTTGGCTCGGCACTGTTGCCGATCCTATCTTTGTCTAATATTTTGATATTTTGTCTATCATGGATTTTTTCATATTCATTTGGATTTTTAAAAATATTGCTTTAAAATGTTATTTGTCTAGATTATTGATTTTTTGGTACCCTTTACATTTTGTGCCTGAGAATGATGCCTCACTCTGAACTCAGTTTTATTCTGTTCCCAGAGAGGGAAGCTGCCTCTCTTTCCTGTCCTTGGTGGGGATAAAATGAAGAAGAATCCCTCCTCGGGCTCTGGGACCCACCTGGGGCGTGTTCAGGCCTGGAACTGTTGTGGGGAGGTGAGCGCTGGGACAGGCGCAGGCTGCCGAGGAAAGATGGATGGGTTCCCGAGGCCCACAGACAGAGACGGGCAGCCACTACTGAGCTCATCCATCAAGACCCCTGTGGGATGACACTCACCTTCATCAGGCCAAAAGGGCCCCAGGCCTGAGGGATGCGGGTGGCGTGGGATGGGGAGAAGCCGGGTGAGCAGACGCTCCTGCAGGCTCTAAGTTGGTGTCTGGAGAGGAGTGAGAGGTTCAGCCAGGGTGGCTAGGCTGTGCACTGGCCAATTCCAGTGGGCACTGAGCACTTAGCTGGCCCCTTTTAGGCCCTGACCTCCAGGCAAGTCCCAAGGCCTATTGCTCGGACCCTGGGCTGCGCTGCGGGTGGGGAGGGACTAGCAGGAAGGGAGGAGACAGATGGAGGAGGACACTTAGGGCAGGGCCGGCAAAACCGGCTCTTCCTTGCCTTTCAGGAACTCCCAGTGGCTTTCCCTTGTTTGCAGAGGGCAGTGTGACTCATCAGCTTGACTTCCAGGCCCTCTGTCCCCTGGCCCCAGCCTCTCTTGCCCTCTGAGCCCCAGAGATCCTCTACATGAACCTCCCTCTCTGTGCCCTACCTCCAGCGCCCCCTGACCTCCCTGCCTGACCCCAGGTGGTTCTGCTTTTTCCCCAAAGCCTCCCTGGACTGTTTGTGTTCCTCTTCTCCGCTCCTCCTTGCTGGCTGGGTTTCTGGTTGTGGCTGTTGTGTGTGTGGACATGTTGCTAGGAATGAGGGCCTGAGTTGTTGTTTATACCTGGCCTTCCTCCTCCGGGTCTAGCGCCACCCTAGCAGCAGATGCCTCAGGAAGGAAGCGACCCTGTTGTGTCCTCCCTGCTGTGACACCAGGTATAAGCAGAAACTTATGGTCACAGTTAGGACCATGGAGGAGGAGGGGCACTCAGAGATTCACCTGCCCTCTCTGAGTCCATGTGGGCACTCCCTGCCCTTCTCACCGCTCTCCTTGTAAAAGGCAGTGCTGTGCACCAGCCTGAGGCACAGGACACTGGGGCTCTAGTCCTGACCCTCAGCAAATGGCAACTGCATGCTACCAGGAGCTCAGGCCAAACACCTTGGGGTTGTCCTTGACTTGCCCTTTCTCTCATATCCTAATTGCTATGGGCTCCACCTTTGAAACATGCACAGATCTCAACCTTTCTCCGTATTTGCACTGCTACTACCCCAGCACTCCAGCCCCTAGCTGTTTGTATCTGCACAGCCCAGGCACCAGACATGTGACCCCAGCCCCTCCTATGTCTGATTGCAGAGATCCAGAACCATCCAGCTAAGCCAGGCTCAGCTTCTTGACCTGCAGAAACTGTGAGAGCTAAGAAACGATTCCTGTAGTTTTAAGCCACTGAGCTTGGAGGTGATTTGTTATGCAGAAATTGACAACCAGACAGATTTTGCAGAACTAGCCAGTCAACTTTCAAAGGTACTTTGTGCTCGGAACATTGAGAAGCACTGTGCTGTTTGCAAAATGCTTTCTATACACGTTCATCTTTCTCTTTACCATAACCCTGAACACTGGTAAGGCAGGCATTCTTAGTCCTCACTTTATAGATGAAGAAACTGAGGGTCAGAGAGGCTAAGTGATTTGGACAAGGGTACACAGCTGAAAAATGAAAGGGCCAGTCTTAGGGCCTAGGAATTCCGATGATAAGTTCAGTGCCTTCCCTGCTACCCCATGGCTGCCATTTCTTCTCACTCCCTTCACATATGAGAACCCAAGGTGTCGGCCAAGTTTGGAGGGAGGGGTGGGTGTGATGGAGGCAAAGGGAAGGAAGACCACATCCACAGGGTCTTGGGAGGTGGGGTGGAGGGGCATTCCTGGAGAAGGAGGCTAAGTCTGGGGTAGGTGTCAAGAGACTGAGGGCTACTCTTGGCTTCTTGTATCTGCCAAAACCCAAACAGAAGCGCTCAGAAAAGTTGCAGGGCCTGCGTGCAAACTCAAGGCCTGAGGCTGTAGGCAGGGAGTCAGGGCTGGGGAAGCCGGGCTCAGCCAGAGGACTGAGACACAGGTCACAAATCTAGGAGACTTCTCTCTGTGGTCTCTGGAAGCTGGGGCCAGTTCTCCAGTGCCTCAATGGCCTGGAATTGCTTCTTGGAGGCCAATGAGAGTGGGTGGAACTGAGCAATGGAGGAGGAAGCCCACCCTTGCTGTAGGGAAATGGCCAAGGAAATGCACCCCAGCCCGGGAATCCTGTCAGGGAGTGGGGTCCAGTGCTTAGCCAGAGGAGCTGCATACAGGACCACACGTGACACAGCGGCATGCGAGGCTCTGCATGTGCCTGGGCTTAAAGCCTGCTTGGCTGTGCGTGTGTGTGTGTGTGTGTGAGAGAGAGAGTGAGAGAGTGTGAGAGTGCATGTGTAAGAGAGTGTGAGAGAGTGTGTGAGAGTGAGAGTGAGTGTGCATGTGTAAGAGTGAGTGTGTGTGTGTGAGACAGTGTGAGTGTGTGTGTGAGAGGGTGTGTGTGTGAGAGAGAGAGAGAGAGAGAGTAAGAGAGAGAGAGAGAGACTCCCTTTTCCCCAAAATGTCACCAAGGGGGGTCATTTTCTGTGTGCCTGGCATCTCTGTTCCCAATCACTGGCATATTGCAAGTCAAAGGGAGGCCTTTCCGGTGATTTGAGCATTTCCAACAAATAACTCTGGTCTCCCAGTGCACCAGCCTACAGTGGCCCCAGGGCCACAGAAGGGCCACAACGCACTCTTCCCAGAGCTGCTAGAGCTCACCTCTGCTCTTCAGCTCAGATTCTAGTTGGGATCTGTTATCACAGGGAGCTCTCTCTGGATGGAGATGCTCAAGCTCAGAGAAGTGAGCAAACTCTCTTCTGGTTGCCCAGCGGGCTCTCAGCCTTCCCGCTTCTGGTAAGCTGCTTGAACTGAGACGTCACTGATTTTTCTCGCCAGATGAAGAAGCCATGCCATTGCACGTGGAAGCGTGCCTACTGATGGTTAGCCCCACCTCCGGGTGCGCTCCTGGGTGGGAGTTTAGTGTAGCACCTCCTTCAGTTACCAAGCACTCTCTGTGCCAAGCCTGGGCCCGAGCCTGGAGACTCCAAGATGATTAAGCCATGGTCTCCGATCCCCAGAGAGTTTGCGGGCGCCTGTGGAATACACACAGCCCTTTCCTAACCTTCCTAGAGGCCCTGCAGATAAGTGAGTCAGGCAGGCATCTGGCTCAGTAAAAAGTGTCTTCTCCATTTTATGGACAAGGAAGCAGAGGCTCAGAGAGGGTAACTGACTTGCCCCAAATCGCACAGCCAGTAAGCCTGCTTAGTAGATCTATTGCATCACACTGGTCTGGACCAAGCTGACTGAGTGAAAGGGGGCAGTGTTGGGGTGGCTATCAACCCCTAAAACCCGAGGAGGGGAAGAGAGGGATAGCACAAAAGAGGATTTACCTTCCTCCCCCAAAATGATGTCATCGGCTAAGACAAAAAGAAAAAAAAAAAAAACTCCCATTTTCTCACTCCCAAGTTTCCCCCTCATTAATTTTAATCTAATTTGCTCACAACATTCCTCAGTAAACAGCAGCCTCTCTTTAATAAGCCAGGCTCTTCCCCCCGACCCTGCGATTGTGTTCCTAATCAGCCAGTGTATCAGGAAAGACCTGCTGCTAATTGTCGCGAGGCATCACACTATCCTGTGTGTCAGGCAAGGGGTGGCAGTGAGAGATAATTATAATCAGATCTAATTAGTAATTATAACAGATCCCGACTAGAAATTGTTTTCAGTTAAATATTCCCAGAGAGGTGCTAATGGTCTCCGGGGCATGCCAAGTGTCACAGCCAGGAGGGGAAGGGGCCTGTGACCTGCCACCCTGTGACGACAAGCAGAGGAGACTCAGTGATGAGAGGAATGGCGTGTCCATGGGGACAGAGCTGGCCTGGCGTCCCAGTCTCCTGCTTCCTGGGAGGAGCACCTTCCCTTGCGCGCCTAAGGTTGAGTCCCCCTCCCACAGGGCCACCTGCATGGGCCCTCAGTAAATGCCAGTTCTTCACAGGCTCAGGATCTCGACACATGGAAACTTCTGGATCATTAAAGGAGCTATGTGGGCTGGGTGCAGTGGCTCCAACTGTAATCCCAGCACTCTGGGAGGCCGAGGCGGGTGGATCACCTGAGATCATGAGTTTGAGACCAGCTTGTGCAACATGGCCAGCATTTAATACAAAAATTAGCCAGGTGTGGTGGCACATGCCTGTAATCCCAGCTACTCAGGAGGTAGAGGCATGAGAATCACCTGAACCTGGGAGACAGAGGTTGCAGTGAGCCGAGATTGCACCACTGCACCCCAGCCTGGGCAACAGAGCAAGACTCCGTTTCAGAAAAAAAAAAAAAAAAGGCAAAAAAAAAAAAAAAAGCTGTGCTTTGCTCATGCAGCATGGGATATTTCTGCTGGAGTCATCATTGAATTGAATGGGATTAAAGGCTTTACCTAGGAGTCCCCGGGCTAACAAAAATCAATCGGGTGACTCTCCGCCCCACTTTAGCGCCTCCTGCCCCGGGACTTCCCCTTTCTTTTTCATCGCTAGTAAGCATCTGCAAACTCCCGGTTGCCCTACTTACTTTCTGTTAACAGGACCTAACTACCCAACACTTCCCTGCCTTCAGATTCATGCCCCATACCCTGCATGGTTCTGTTCCTGGGACCCTCGGATCAGGCGATGAGCTCTCTTAAACGCCTAGGACGGCTCCACACCGCCCACAGCCAAATTCAGATGCCCCAGCGTGGCTCAAAGGCCTTTCCACTGAGCCCCAGCCTGTTGACTGGGCTGACGTCCGACTACACTTGCTCAAGCATCGCACGCCAAACATCCCAAACACTCACGTTAGGGAGTGGGGGCAGGGTGGGCGTTTATCTTTCTGTGCCTTTGATTTTGTTACTATGATTACGTTTTCATTTTCCAGCTGCTAAAATCCTCCCCATTCTACCAAGGGAGAGTTCAGTAGTTACTGCATTCTCGTTACTGAAGTCTTGTGAAGTCATCTCAGATTTTCTGAGGTGAAATGAACAGTTCCTCAGTATTGTCCTTATATATTCGAGGGCTTCTTTTATCCCGCCTCGGATGGTAGTGAGTTGTTTATATGTCTTCTCCCTCCTTTGGCCATAAACTCCTTGAGGGCACAGAGGGCATTTTGCTATTTCTGCGTTTTCCCATTGGGTCTGATACAATGCTTTTGCACATTGTAAGCATTTAATAAAGATGTGAAGGATAAACCAGTGACTGTATTAATGGGACGCTTCTACCCACTGACTGCACTATGATTTCAATGTAAATGCTTCTGGGAAGCCGATCTCTAGTTCCCCAGGTCCAGATCCTTGAACCTGTCTTTATTATTAGATGCTGTTGGGTTGTCGGAGTATGATTAGGTGGAATTTGGCCAGAAGTTCCAGGAATCTCAGCCTCCCCAAAGCCACCTGATGTGAGGCTAGCGTGACTGACTGAGGAGCTGTATTTTTAGTCTTATTTAATTTGAATTAATTTAAATTTAAATAGCCATTGTGGCTAGGGGCTTGGTGCATCTCAGCTGAGAGTCCTTGGAGACACCACTATGTGGGGCAGCCCGCAGAGTCTGGACTCAAAGCCTGCTTGGTGTCAGGGGAGCCTGGCCACAAGCGACTCACATGAATTTAGTTGAAAACCAGGATATGGCTAGGCACAGTGGCTCATGCCTGTAATCCCAGCACTTTGGGAGGCCCAGGTGAGTGGATCACCTGAGATCAGGAATTCGAGACCAGCCTGACCGACATGGTGAAACCCTGTCTCTATAAAAAGTACAAAAATTAGCTGGGCATGGTGGTGGGCACCTGTAATCCCAGCTACTTGGGAGGCTGAGGTAAGATAATTGCTTGAACTCAGGAGGCAGAGGTTGCAGTGAGCTGAGATCGCACCACTGCACTACAGCCTGGGCAACAGAGTGAGACTCTAACTCAAAAAAAAAAAAAAGAAAAGAAAAACAGGATATGTTTTCACTGCATTCTTATTTTTTTCAGTGCTGATATCAGATCAGCATACTCATAACTCTGTTAACCAGAATGGGAGACTAAGTGGGGAAATGCCACGCCCTGACCATGTGAGGAGTTCAAGTGTAATTTACTTCATTCACAGCTTCTCGAATGGCTGCTGCTGGTCTGTTGCATTTGTACACCTGTTTGCATCTGCACGCGGATCCCAAATGTCAGCCTTTCCCCTTCTGATGCCCTCCACCCGCTGCCGAGACATCTCCGCGTAGCTTTCCTTGCTCTGCCTCTCCCAGCCTCCTCCTCTGGGTTTCATTTCCTTGCTGCGAGCCTTGTGCCAAGCAGGATATCTCCAGTGCCAGGCAGGATATCTCCAGTGCAAGGACACTACTGGTGGACAGCTGGGCCGTCCCATACTTTTCTCTGCAGGTCTGAGGAGTCCAGGAGGACTGGCTGAAGCTGCAGGCAGGAAGCTCAGTTGAGTGAACCCAGGCAAACCCAGGAGTCAGCCTGGCTCTGGCCCCAGCTTGAACGCCTCAGTTGTAGTTCTAAAGCCTATTCATTTCCTCCATGTTCACATCTTTAAGAGGGGAAGACAGGGCTGCAGAGGGAGAGGAGCCAGCTTGGGGCCTGGGGTGCAGTCTTAGAGGCTAAGGAGGCTCTTCTGGGGAGCGGGGGTGCCCAGGAGAGGAAGGCAGAGTGCAGGTTGAGCAGATTCTGCCGCAGCCCGTCCTGGGTCCTGTTGATGTGCTACACATCGTAGGGAGCATTTTCATCCCAGGCGGTGCGGGACAGAGCTAGGATTTGAACCCAGGCTGTTCAACTTCAAGTTCTGGGCTCTTTAAAATAGGACAGCTATTAGCAGGGAAGGAACACACTGCCCACTCATCTATGACAAATCAATTAATTTTTCCAAATTCCACTCATGCTTTCAAACTCACTTAAACCCTCCTTAGAGCCTACGCTTGCCAACTCGCCTGGCCCCGGGCACTGCTTGCCTCTGCCTGCCTTTGCCTCCTTTTCCTGCTTCTGTTCCTAGTTCAACCCCCACCCGCATTGTGAGCTCCCTGAAGGCAGGTCTGTGTCTCGGGTGGGCCAGGTGAGGGGTGGAAAACATCAATGCCGGTGACTTACATGCACCCAGGTGCCAAGGTAAGCACCGACGAGCGGGGACTGGTGGGCCACATCCCGCCCAAGGGAGCAGCCATTACATACTTGTTTGCAAGCAGGCAAACAGGCATAAGCTGACCACGTGTTTGTAAGGGAAGCCAGAAATCAGAATTTTTTTTATATAAAAACCCCCAGAATCTTAAACATGGATAATGAACGTAAAAAACTCTACAGATGCTCCGGAAGCTAACCAGATGCATCCGTGTGCCTGCCCTGGCCCGCTAATTGTCAGCTGCTGCATATGAATCCAGGTTCAGCCATCCAAAAGTTCTCTGCCCACTTGAAAAGGATCTCACCTTGGGCAGACCTCATGCTGCCTAGCACAGGGGATGCATCCACCCACCGCGCTGGACCAGCACACCAGCTAGGGAAGCACAGTTTGAGAGCTCCCGGGACCCGTCCTGGCTGTGCAGCCCACAGCCCCTCCTCCACTCCTCCTGGCAAGAGGAGACGGGGCAGCTCCTCCTACCCAGGCACAGTCAGAAGAAGCTGTCCCTTCTGGGCGGGCACACCTCAGAGGGAAAGCAATTCAATGAAGCCCTGGTTCACAGCGAGTGCTAAAAACCTCCCTCCAGAGAACCATTTTCTGCTATAGATTTTTAAGACCAGCAGCTGGAGAATCACTCTTCCTTTTTCTCTTTTGGTGCTGTGTCTCTAGTCAATAAATAAGTGGGAAATAAAGGATTTGCAAGAAAATAGAATGCAGTCAAAAGGTAAATTGTGGGCTTAAAAGCCCCTAAGAGACTGGCACAGACTTGGAGATGTTTCCTAGTTTGACGCCTCTTGCTTCTCTAAGCCCAGCTTCTGGCTCTCCGATTTGCATCTCCAAAAGGTGAGCTTTAAAACTGATTTCCTTCAGTTGCATTTCATTGGTGTAGAAACTAAGCAGGCTGTTGCAGTACAGTAATAACATCAACATTTCACCTGCCTTCGCCTTAATTATTTTTCTGTCTTGCTGATGGAATCCATTTAATAAGATTTATAGGTGGCAAGGAGGTGGGGTGAGCTGGTGTGTGGCTCAGATAATCGGCCAAGCTGATTTCTCCCTCACTGGGTGTCACCAATATAAAAACATGAACTAAAAGCTTTGCAGTGCTTAAGTAATAATAATGTCAGCATTTCACCTGCCTCCCCTTAATTATTTTTCTCCCTCATTCTTGCCACCTGAACCTGTTTAGATAAGATTGCAACACAGATAGAAACCAAGGGCTCTCATTCTCTTAGATAAGCTGCTGTTTTCTATGGTTTGGTGTGAAAAGGGAGTGTTGCTGGCAGAAAGGCTCTCTTTCAGGTCTTCCTGGTTGGGGGTGTCAGAGCCTGTGGATCCTGGGTGGACCAAAGGCAGCAATGGAGTAGGGGGCAGACAGCTGTTAAGGTGGATGTGGGCACTCAGGTAGGTACCCTGGGGAGCAGAGAAGGGACCGTCTCTAAACATCTGCTCTCTCCCCTAGACACCCTTAGGGGATCCAGGCAGGGGTGAATGGGTTTCATTTGTTGAGGGGAAGAGGTTCTGATTATGCAGCACTAGGCAAGTTCCTGGTGTGGTATAAAAAACATTTGGGTAGCCCTAGCTTTACAACTAGTTAGCTGGGTGGCCACGGGGAAGGAACCCAACCCTTCTGAGCCATAGTTTCCTAAAAAAGGTGGGTTGCTGTGGACTGAATGTTTGTGATGGACCCCGGCCGCAGTTAATATGTTGCAACTTTAACCTCCTTGTGATGATGTGGGAGGTAATTAGGCTTAGATAGGGGGAGGTAATTAAGCTCATCAGGGTAGGACCCTCGTGATGGAATTAGCGCCCTTAAAAGAGGAAGAGAGGATCTCCCTTTCCCTCTCTCTCCCTCTCCCTCCCTCTTCCTCCCTCTTCTTCCCTCTCCCTCCCTCTCCTTCTCCCTCCCCTCTCCCTCTCCTCCCTCCCTCTCCCTCCATCTCCTCTATCTCTCTGTCCCTCTCCCTCTCTCTCCCTCTCTCTCTTTCCCTCTCTCTCCCTCTCTCTCCCTGTATCTCTCTCTCCTTCTATCTCTCTCTCCCTCTTTCTCCCATACTGGAACCCTGAACTCAAACTTCCAGGCTCCAGTCACAGTCTGGAGAAAAAAAATACTTGTTGTTTAAGCCACTCAGTCTATAGTGTTTGTTATAGCAGCCTGAGCTAGGACATCGGTCTGGATTATCTTACATTTTAAACTTAAAGCTTTTGGGGCCTTTACTGAATGACTCCTTTGAGAATGTGAAACCTCTCCCCAGAAATGTGCACGTATATTCTGAATATTGCATCCAACTTTGTAGGAATAAAAGGCCCCACACCAAAAACCTTGGCATCATCTGTGACCCCTCTCTTTGTCTCACACTAGCCGTCCGGTATCTCTGCTGCTGCTATTCCAGGCTGAGTCCCTCATCTCTTCTCTGTATCTTAACAGAGGCTCTTGTCTTCCCTTGTCCTCTTACAGTCTCTTCTCAACCTAGCAGCCAGGGTGAGTCTTTTAAAATATCAGTCAGATCCCATCACTCCTCTATTTAGAAACTTTCCATGAGTGATTTTTCTCTTCAAATAGAAATTGGGCTCTAAGATCCACAGCTAGCTTCTTCACTTCTATGAGTCTTTGTTTACACGAAGTCAGCTTCTAGAGGAAAAATATGAATTGACCTGTATCAAGTAAAGAGATTGAACTAATAAAAATCTTCCCACAAAGAAAATCCTAGGCCCAGATGGCATCATTGGTGAATTCTATCAAATAATATCAATCCATTATGAAATCTTCTAGAAAATAGAGGAGGAATAAACTTCCCTACTCATCCTACAAAACCAGTGTTACCTGATACTAAAGCCAGACAGACATTATAAGAAAAGAGAACTATAGACTATTGTCCATCATGAATTTAGATGAAAACCCTTTAAGATATTAGCAAACTGAAATCCAGTAACATATAAAAAAATATTATATGCCATGACTAAATGGGATTTTTATCCCAGGAATTCAAGGTTGGCTTAGCATCTGAAAATCAATTACTGTAGTATGCTATATTAATAGAATAATAAATAAAACTACATTATCATCTCAATAGATGCACAAAAAACATTTCACAAAACCCAACACCATTCATAGTAAAAACTCTCAACAAAGGAACAGATGAAAACTTCCTCAACCTGATATAGGTCACCAGTGAACCATTTTCTGTTAACATTATACGTTATAGTGAAAGATTGGATGCTTTCGCCTAAGATTGGAAACACAGCCAGAATGTCTGCTCTCACCATTTCTATTCAGCATTGTACTGTAAGGTCTAGCCAGTGCAATAAGACAAAAATGCATTAGGTTGTAAAATACAAAGTAAAACTACCTTTCTTTACAGACAAAATGCTCCTGTATGCAGAAAATCTTAAATTTACAAACAACTATTAGGTTTAAAAAATGAATTTATCAGCCAGGCGCAGTGGCTCATGCTTGTAATCCCAGCACTTTGCGAGGCCAAGGTGGGCAGATCACTTGAGGCCAGGAGTTCGAGACCAGCCTGACCAACATGGTGAAACCCCATCTCTACTAGAAATACCAAAATTTAGCCAGGTGTGGTGGTGGATGCCTGTAATCCCAGCTACTCAGGAGGCTGAGGCAGAAGAATCACTTGAACCCAGGAGGCAGAGGTTGCAGTGAGCTGAGATTGTGCCATTGCACTTCAGCCTGGGCAACAAGAGTGGAACTCCATCTCTCAAAAAAAAAAAAAAAAAGAGTTTAGCAAGATCCAAGAGTCATGCACAAAAATTAATTGTGTGTGTATATAGATACACCATATATATATAATCTTAGCAATGAACAATCTGAAAATGAAATTAAGAAAATTTCATTCACAGTAGCATCAAAAAGAATAAAATGCTTAGGGATAAATTTATCAAGGGAAGTACAAGATGTACACTGAAAACTAGAAAACACTGCTGAGAAAAATTGAAGACCTAAAAAAATAAAGAGGCATTCCATGTTCATGGATGGGAATACTCAATATTATTAAGGTGGCAATTAATCCTAAATTGATCTATGGCTTTCATGCAATTCCTATCAAAATTCCAGCAACCATTTTTTTTGCAGATGTTGACAGAATAATCCTAAAATTCATAAGAAAATGCAAAGGACCTAAAAGAGCTGGAACCATTTTGAAATTCACTGTGGGAAAGGATAGTCTTTTTAAACAAATGATGTTGGAACAATTGGATATCTGTATGCAAAAATGAATTTAGGGCCTTCACAAATCACTAAAACTTAAAATGCATCAAGATTAAATATAAGAACTAAACTTGTAAAACTTATAGGAGAAAATACAGTAGTAAATCTTTGTGACCTTTGATTAGGCAGAGTTCTTAGAGACAATATCAAAAACACAATCTATAAGGAAAAAATTATCAAATTGAACTTGATTAAAATTAAAAGTTTTTGTGCTTCATAAGACACCATTAAGTAAAGGAGAGAAAATATTTGCAAGTCATATATCTGGTAAATGACTTGTATCCAAGCTATAAAGAACTCCTATAATATAGTAAGACAAATGATTCAATTTAAAAATGGGCAAAATATTTGAATAGACATTTCACCAAAGAAGATACACAAATGGATAATTATCACATCAAAAGATGCTCAACATCATTATTCATTAGGGGAATGCAAATTAAAACCATAAGGGATACCACTTCAAACCTGTAACAGTGTTGGCAAGGATGCAGAGAAACTGGAATGCTCATTTATTGCTGGTGGGAATGGATACAGCCACTTTGAAATACAGCATGGCAGTTTCTTAACAAGTTGAGCATAAACTTTCCATATTATGTAGCCATTCCACTACTAGGAATCTACTCATGAAAAGGGAAAACATATAGCCACACACAGACTTGTTTGTGAATGTTCATAGCAACAATTTTTTTTTGTTTGTTTTTGGTATTTTTAGTAGAGATGGGATTTTGCCATGTTGGCCAAACTGGTCTTGAACTCCTGGCCTCAAGTGATCCACCTGTCTCGGCCTCCCAGAGTGCTGTGATTACAGGTGTAAACCACCACACCTGGCCAGCAACATTCTTTATAATAGCCCCAAACTGGAAACAATCCGACTGTCTGCCAACTGGCGAATGGATAAACAGAATGTGGTATATCCGTATAGTGGAATACTATTCAGCAATAAACAGAAGTGAACTACAGATACATGATACAACACAGACAAATCTCAAACACATTTTTCCAAGAGAAAGGGGCTAGACACACAAGGCCACATATGATATGATTCTACTCATATATCCAGAAAAGACAAATCTGAGAGAGAAGCACTGCACTGGTTGCCTGAGACTGGGTGGGAGTGAGGATTGACAAGGGATTGTTTTAGGGTGATGGAAATGTTCTACTACTGGATTGTGGGGGTGGTTGCACAACTCTATAAATTTATTAAAAATAATTGAGTTGTACACTTAAAATGGATGAATTTAATGATATGTAGAGGTTACCCAAATAAAGCTGTTCAAAAATAAGGGGAAAGAAAAAGGCCACTTCCCCATGAGATCTATTCCAACCTCTCAACACCCCCTTTCCTTAGGAAACCCAGCCCCTCATACTCTGCTCTACATTTTGAATAGCATTGATCACCCTCTAATACACTATAAAGTTTTCTTGTTATGTTTTTTGTCTAACTCCCTCTGCTACAATATGTTTCGTGGAGGTAGGAGTTTTAAGTCTGTTTTCATCGCTCATGTGTATTCTCAGGGTCTAGAACAGTACCTGGCACGTGGAAGGTACCTATATAGATGCTGAAAGATGAAATGAATGAAGAATTCTGGATTAAAGGGCTCCTTCATCTCTAAAATTATCTAATCAAAGGTTTTTGAGGGTCTTTCTGGCATCTTCTTGTGTTTCTTAGCAGAACTGTTGCCCAGGCCAAGTTGGCATTTTGGGCTGAAACTGGATGTGAGACGGGGAAGTCCCAGGGGACCCTTGCTAGGGTTCAGCGTTGTCAGGAAGAGTAAGAGGACCAGCTCTCCCTTTCCCATGCCTCATGCAGCCTCTAGCTATTTCCTTTCTTTGTTGACCTCAGTTGACCCATCTTTAAAATGAGTTCTCTCCAGCAGCCTAGTGACTTCGTTTGTGTCTGTCTGTGTGCAACAGTGGGGAAGGGAGCAGTGGGATTGGGGGTAGGGCAGAGATAGTCCTTCCTGGGGGGTGGCTGTGTGGCCATCAGTCTTCTCCCTTTCTTGCCTGCACCACTGAAGCTGCTGCTGGGTGATCTCTCAGCTGCTAACATTGTTTCTGATTTCACATGAAAATCTCTTCCTTTATATAAACATTTATAAACACCTGGATCGACTTGTGAAAGTGCGACACTTTTTTTGGAAGCCAGTTTTTTTGGGTTGTGGGACTCAGCTATTTATTTTTGTGAGATGGAGGCTTCTGGGTGCCTCTGAACCTCCCCCTTGGAAAAACCTCCTTCACACGGATAGAACAATTTAAAGGCTCGGAGTGATGGAGAAAGACGTGGCAGGTGGCTGCCCAGAGGATGATACTGAATGGGATGGCAAATGAATGCTGTGGGTCTCGGGGCCCCCCAGGTTCATCTGAGGAGGAGGGGCTGCCAGGAAGGGTTTTTGGAAGCCTTGGGTTTGCTCTTCGAGCCGACTCCCTGATTCCACGAGCCCTGGGACAGTAGCAGGGTTCAAGCAGGGCTCCTGGAGTTCCCAGGGGCTAGGAAGAAACCTGTATCATAGTCATGATTTTAGGGGGAGTCAGGCAGCAGAGAGCGTGGAGTTTGGAAAAGAGGAGGGGCATAATTGAGTGCAAAGGGCAAGGATTTCAGAGCCAGAAGTGCCTGCGTTCAGATTCTGGTTCTTTACCTTTCTTACGTGTGACCTTGGGCAAGTTAATGAGCCTCTATGTCTCAGCTTCCCCGTCCGTAGAAGGGGACACGGGACCTGCCTGGCAGAGTTGGTCAGAAGGCAGATGAAGGCATGCGAGTGGGTTTCCCAGCACAGTGCCTGCCATAGAGTGGCAGCTGACCAGCGTCACCCTCGCCCTTCTCTCTTCTCTCCACTCAAGCAACTCACATGCTGCCCTTTCTGTGCATAGAAGGTGTGGCTGAACTTAGATCTCCTCATCCCTGCCTAGCAAGGCACATGCAGGGTGCAGCGCCCAGAGTTTGGGACCATCAGGACCTCTGAATGGGGGCTTCGAAGCTGTGTCCAGTCCCTGTCTTTCCTAGTACCTATCAGAACTTCTTGTGAGTGAAAGCCAGTCTCCTCGGCCTGAGCATCTCATCTCTGATGAAGCCCCCAGCTTTTTGCTCTGACATCATGCCACTGTTTCTCATCATTTCACAGGATATACCTTCTGCTCCTGCTGGGGACCCTCACTCGCAAGCCCTGTTCTGCCTGGACTGATTCTCACCTTGCTCTTTCACCCAGGTGAACTCTCAGGCTTGGAATGCCCTCACCCCTCCTTCATACTAAATCACGTCTCTGCCACCCTCCAAGCTTGGCTTCCGGTGGAGTTCCTCCAGGAAGGTAGCTGTGTTGAACACTCACTGCCTGACCTTTTCATGTTCTGTCCAAACTCTGAGACATTATTTTAGCTGGTATGTAGGTCATGAGGTTGACATTAGAAAGAACGTATCAGGTTCTCCATCTTCTTTTTTCCTTTTCTTCCCCAGCCATTCTGTGTGTGTTCGTAAATGTGACATTCCCATGATGGATCCAGATTTTGCCAGCAGTTTGCAGAATGGTAAAGTTTTGAATTAAAATCAACAGCTTCCAACTATCTGTCACTTTCCTGCCTTGTGGCATCCTGCCACCACAAAGGCACCAACATATCTCAGCACTCAAATTGGGCCCGGCGTGGTAGCTCACACCTGTAATCCCAGCACTTTGGGAGGCCAAGGTGGGGGAATCACCTGAGGTCAGGAGTTCAAGACCAGCCTGGCCAGCATGGTGAAACCCTGTCTCTACTAAAAATACAAAAAGTTAGCTGGGCGTGGTGGTGCACGTCTGTAATTCCAGGAGATTCACAGGAGAATCACTTGAACCCAGGAGGCGGAGGTTGCAGTGAGCCGAGATTGTGCCACTGCACTCCAGCCTGGACTGGACAACAGAGCAAGACTCCATCTCAAAAAAAAAAAAAAAAAGAAAAAAAAAGAAAACACGCACTGCTCAAATTGAGAACTTTGGATCTGGACTAATATTTCACCTGGGGCTGAAATTGTCTTGGCAGAGCCTGCAACAAACTGCTCTGGGGACAGCTGGATAGGAAAGGAACATCCTTAAATGGTTCTGGCTCCCTTCTCTCTGAATCTTCCCCTCTCTTGGGCCAGCCCATGACCTCACTCAGCTCCAGAACTGGCAGACTTGCTGCCATCATCTCATCTCTGGAGATGAATCTATTTCCTCCCTATAGAAACAGGCATGCAAGAAAACTCGGCTTCTGCTTGAATACTCCCAGAGACAGGAAGCTTACTACTTAACTGAACTCTGTTAGTTTTAATTGTTGAGATAAGAAATGTCCTCCCTGATGTTGTTTCTTTCCTTCCTTCCTTCCTTCCTTCCTTCCTTCCTTCCTTCCTTCCTTCCTTCCTTCCTTCCTTTTTTTGAGATGGGGTCTCACTGTTGACCAGACACTGCACCCTTTGCCTCTTGGGTTCAGGCAATCCATCCGCCTCAGCCTCTCAAAGTGCTGGGATTATAGGTATGAGCCACTGTGCCCAGCTAACCTGGTTCTGTTTCCATCTTCTGGAGCTCCAGAGTAAATCTATTGTGCTTCTTTAGATATTTGGGAGGGACCCTATTCCCCTACATCTTCTCTTTAGTGAGCTGAACCTCCTCATTTTAAAAAATTGTGTACACAGTATCTCTCTTATATCTTTTACAGGTGCTGCGTCCCTGTTAGACTTCAGGGACTTTGCACTGGCCATGGTGCTGACCGATCACAGGCTGCCCGGGCCAAGGATTGGGTCTGGTGCTGCTGGAGATACTGACTGCTCAACTCTCTCTCTGCTGTTGCTCCTCTTCATCTACTCCCATCTCCCATGGCCTGAGTTAAATCATGACAGTTCTCCTGGTGCCTCCAGGGCTAGTGCACATAGGGAAGTAAATGGCTGAAGTTGGGAGGAGAGGAACACACAAGGGCCAGTGGCTGGGCTCCCTGGAGATCTGCAGTGCTCTGTGTGTGTGTGTGTGTGTGTGTGTGTGTTGGAGCAGAACAGAGAGTTGTTGGTTGTGCTTCCATCTCTAGAGTCTGCAGGGATGTCACCAGGTATGCCATGATGAGAAGAGTGGTTTCAAGAGCTACACAGGCCAGACGCAGTGGTTCACACCTGTAGTCCCAGCTATTTGGGAGGCTGAGGCAGGAGAATTGCTTGAACCTGGGAGGCAGAGGTTGCAGTGAGCTGAGATCACGCCACTGCACTCCAGGCTGGGTGGCAGAGGGAGACTGCATCTCCAAGAAAAAAAAAAGAGCTACACGAAGAGTGGACCCCCCAGGCTGCCTGGAGAGGCAGTCGGTCATGGGTCCCCAAACACCTCTCTCCACTGGACCTACAGCACAGGTCCCATCACAACAGCAAGATAACAAAGCTGTGGCCATTCCCACTTCGAAGGCAGCAATGCATCTTTCCTCTGCAGGACACTGACCACAGCTGTCAGTCTTGGCTCCCGGCTCATGGGCATTGTGTCTTCTGCTTCTGTGGTGTCCTAACCTGCCCTGAAACAGTGGGGGCTCCCTTAGGCTCTGGCCCCTGCCCATCTTCCAGGGCCTCTCTTTCTCTCCAGGCTTGGCCTCCGCGAGTCTGCCTTGGGTTGTGTGACTTCGTCTCTAAACTCCCTCTGAGGATGACACCCCTCCCTCACCCCACTTGCTGCTTGGGGAAGGCTTCCATTTAGTGGCATTTTCCTTTCTCATTTCATGCTGTAATGGAGATTCATTGCCAGTTTTAAATCCATAATTTGCCATGAAACCCTTGTTTTGGGCCTGGGCTGAGGTCAGAACAGAGAAGTGGAGGGTTATTTTTAGCCCTCAGAGGGCTCCCTGTGCAGCTGCAGCTCCCCTGGGCTTCCCCCAGGGCGGGCCTCAGACAGCGTCCTGGGTTTGACACCCAGGATGCCCGGGAAGCTGGAGCCGGGACAGGGGTGAACACGCACGTGGGACTGGCTGGCCTGCCCCCTCCCTCAGTTGGCTCTGGCTGTCTTCCTCCTCCATTTCATGAGATGAGGGGGAATCAGTAGAGAAACAGGGCCTCATGCCGATGAGTCTGTGCTTCCATTACCCCCCTCTTTCCTGGGCCTGACAAGGAGTGAGGGTCAGCACTTCAGGCCTCCAAGAATGTGTCTATTTCCTAACAGTGACTGATCCCCTGACCGGATGTTCTTTTGTCTGTCTATCAGGACGACACTGATGATTTGGCTCTGAGGCGTGTGTGTAAGTACCCGCATGCACCAGCGCATTCGTCCTTGAGGCGAAGCTGTCCATGTGTGTATCTATATGATTGGCGCATAAATGGGGAATCCTGTCAATGGCCAGTGGCCAGCGGGGCTTCCTGACTGAGGATCCCAGTAGGGCACCAGGACAGAGGTGGGCTCTTGTCTGTGCTTTTGAAGGCTTGTGGGGATGCTGAAAGAGATACCCAGGCCAGAGGAGCAGCCGTATGAGGGGTAAGTGGGTGAGGGGCTTCCTCCAGGCAGCTGCCCCCTGCATGTTATAGGAAGGTGGCTTAGATTTCACTTGCGGCCCTGGAGCTGATGATTCCATGTCAAATGGCAGAGACCCGAGGATCGAGGTCCTGACTTTTGCAAATCTCCACAGTCTGAGCTCACTCTTTGCTGAGCAGTTGAGCCTGCTCAGCATCTCCCAGGGTCACGCCTGGTTCCAGCAGCAGAAGGGTATATTATCCTTGCTCTCAGGAGGAAGGGAAGAGGAACTCAGGGAACAATGCCCCTCATGACCCAACCCCAAACCATGAGCAAATGAGAGAGAATCGCGGTCAACCCGTGAAGTGGGTTCACACTTCATCTCTCCTGCTACTCTACTGGCTCCACCATGGAGAGGGCGGGCCCTGAGAGATTAAGCGTCATCAGCCCGTGTCTCATGGCTGGATGGTGGCAGGACTGGGGCAGGAGTGAATGTGTCCCAGCTCCCCAGTGAGGGCCCTTTGTCCTGCTTGGGTCTGGAGAGTTTCCAATGCCCTGGGGATGGTGGTGACACACTCCAGGATGGCCCAGGGCTTCCCTGAAGAGCCTGTCTCTTGGTGATGGGGTTACAGACACTGGGGCCAGGCAACAGCAGGAGGCTGAACCCCTTCCGTGATCAGTAGACCACGAGTAGACTCCTAAGAACCTCCCCAGCTTCCCTTGTCCTGGTGTTGGGAGCAAAAGGTGCTGGGGGGTATGGGGGCTGGCCCTGGGGATGGCCATTTGGGATGCTACCCCCAGATTTCAGTGGCGAGTGATCACTTGGATAGGCAGTGTTGAGCTTCTGGGCCCCTCCAGAAATCGCCCATGGTGGCACTGGCTGGGGTAGGGTGGGGCTGTGCGTTCCTTGCATCAGGTCTTCTCCTTCTTGGAGAGGCTCCTGCCTGCCCCTCTCCACACTCAGGCAGGGAAGGGAAAAGATGCGTTGAGTTTGCCGCCATCCCTGAGGGATCCTCTCTTCCTCCGGGCCTTGGAAGTCGTTTGATACTTGAGTCTCCTGCCCGCACCTCATTTCCCAACATGAGGGACGACCCCAGGCTGGGGGAGAGTTTTGACATCCAGCCAGGCTGTGATGAGGATGGGAGATGGAGTGGGTAAAGAGAGGCCATGCCTGCCCATGGCAACATGTAGATTATGGGGGCAGGGAGATTGTGGGGGGCGACCTCGGAGTGCAGCAGGAGGGCAGGGCTGGGACGACCCGCACATCTCAACTCAATGGCTGCAAGACCTCCAGGGAGACCTTCTATCTCATCTGGCCCCCAACAGCAACTACTCAGCATGGCATTATGGCATTGAACCCACAGGGTGGACCTCAGGGAGCTATAATATAACTTAGAGGTGAGAGACTGTATGTCAGCCTCAGATACCCTTCACGGCCCCCAGCTCTGCTCACTTTATCACCTGCCCAGCAGGTGAGCTCTGAGTTAGATGGGAGGCTAAGGTGGTGTCAGTGGCCAAAGGGAGGAGGAGGAGGGGAATGAATCTGCTTCTGGCCCAGGGGACATGGGGGTGGTCTGGGCTACCAGGAAGGGAGCTGGGAACGAGCTGGTGGCAGGGGTGGGGTGTGTGTAGGGGGAGCGAGATGTGCAATAGCTCCGACACAGCTCCCATGTGGAACCTCAGGAGATAAGGATGTTTTCTGCTCCTGTCTTCCGTCTCTGGCTCGTTTGCTACCCCTATTTGGGGGTGATTGCAGGGTAATGAATGTTGCAGGAAACAGCCACACAGCACAAATGAGATACGGCACCTAAGACCAGGCCAGGGCCCAGGCAAAACACGCTTAATAAGCAGGTAAGGAAATCAATTCTGCCTTTCTTCCCAGGTGTGCTGCCTGCCGGGAGGGGCCTGCAGGAATCGCGTCTTCCTGCCTTGCTTGATGCATGGAAAAGCTTCTCTAGGACGAAAAGTCTGATCCCCCGGGATGCAGGGGTTGCTTGTTGGTGTCTCATAACATTGTGCAATAATAGCAATGATGAAAACAGTTATAATACTAGCAGCCAATGCTCCTATGCCTTGCTGCATAACAGGCGCTATTCTGAGACGTGCTTTACATATATTATTTCATTAAATCCTCTCTTCTACCCCATGAAGGCAGTTATGATTATTTCCTTCATTTTACACAGAAAGAAATAGGCACAGAGTGGTTAAATAACTTGGTCAAGGTCACACCACTGGCAAAATGATACAGCTAGGTTTCAAGTGCAGGCAATCTGGCTTCCAGAGGCCGGGTGCTTAGCCACAAAGCCACATTGCCTCTCCAACACAAAACAACATAACATAACACAACACAACACAACACAACACAATTGTCATCTGTGTTTGGGGCTTACTATCTGCCAGGCTCTGTTCTCTGTGGTGAGATTCAGTGTATACTCCCCCTAAATTTCCCCTAAGCCTTGTTGTTTCAATTGCCATGAGGAACATTTACTGAACACCCAGTATGTGATTCTAGGCTGCGCTAGGCATGAAGGATGAAAGATGCTCCCAGGAGACCCGGTGGGGGAAACAGACATGAAAACAGTTACTCTCAGCATAGCGTGTTGAGACCTGTGATCAAGGTGCATAAGGAGGCTGGGCGCGATGGCTCACGCCTGTAATCTCAGCACTTTAGGAGGCCGAGGTGGGTGGATCCCTTGAGCCCAAGAGTTCAAGACCAGCCTGAGCAACATGGCAAAACCCTGTCTCTACAAAAACAAAACAAACAAAAATCAGCTGGGTGAGGTGGTGCATGCCTGTGGTCTCAGCTACTCGGGAGGCTGAGGTGGGAGGATCGCTTGAGCCAGGGAGGTCGAGGCTGCAGTGAGCCGTAATAGTGCCACTGCACTTCAGTCTGGATGACAGAGCAAGACCCTGTCTCAAGAAAAAGATGCCTAAGGAAGTGAAAAGGACCACAAGGGGGACAGTCAGGCCATGTGGGTTCCAGAGAAGGCTTCCTGGAGGAGCAGTCGTCTAAGGTAAATCTTGACAGCTGAACACAAGTTAGCCAAGGGAAGAAAGGCAGGAAGGGCACTCCAGGAAGAAACACGTGTGAACGAGGGCCCAGAGGCTTGGTGAGTGGAAGGAGAGGACAGCTGCTTGTTAGTGCGGGAGCAGGTTGGTGGTGGGTCTGAGGCTGGGGACACAGCTGGGGGCTGGCCTCGGGGGGCCTTGTGTGGCCTGGCAGGGAGCTTGGGTTTTGTTCTGTGGGGACATTTTCTCGCCCCTGAAGAACCCCTCAGACTGTCACCTACTGATTTGCCTTTTTATGTCAGGGTGACTATGGATGGGTTTCTTGCAACCAGTTTCTGGAAGAATGGTTTAGAAGCCAGCACCCTCGAGGCCTGTTCCAGCTCTGCCTTCCCTTGCTGGCAGACTCTGAGTTATTCACCACTGTTCTCTGGACCCATCTGCCCAGAAGATTCATGGATGGGAGACTGGGGGAGGCTGCCAGTGCGGTGGGCTGAGGAGGCCCTGCAGCTCCGCTGGTAGAGCTGTGGCAAAGGGAGCTTGTGGTTTTGAAAAACAGACTAGTTAAGGACACGTCACAGATTGGACCTTATCTGTTTTCCTCTCTCAGTATTTGGGGCTTGACATCATTTAAAAAGATGCCCTCTTTATTTGAATCGACTTAGTCTCCCTCTTAAATAATTCATGTTGATTTAGGAAGCTTTATTTCTAATGGGAGCCACAAGACAGCAGAGTTAATATTAGAACGGGCCAGGAAGAAGAGGGAAATGGGGAGGGAGACTGGGAAAAATGCCCCTCTTAATAATTAATCTGATGCCAACACCCCCTCCTCCCACTTCTGATCCCCCCATCCTGCTCCACTTTTTCCTTTCTGTAGCATTTATTACCACCTCACATCCTGCACTGCAATGCAATTTACGGTTTAATCTGTGCATCACTTATCGACCACCTGCTCTCTGCCAGAATGCAAGCTCCACCAGGGCAAGGATGGTTTTCTCTTTCGTTTCCTGATGAATCCCACGTGTCTAGACTAGTGCTTGGCATAAAACAGGTGCTCAGTAAACATTTGTTGATCAAATCCTTGGTACCATTTCCCCCCTGCCCTGGATGTCCCAACACCTTGCTTCCCAAGTTTCCAGGAAGTTGAAGAGATCAAGTGTAATGCCACCCTTACAACTCTGACCCTGGGACAGTTTCAATATTTTTCAACCCTGGGATTCCTGTAGGTGGAAAAAGGAGCAGTCTGTATGTATATGTGCGTGTGCACAACTTTAAAGTACAGGCGCGGTGGCTCACGTCTGTAATCCCAGCACTTTGGGAGGCCAAGACGGGTGGATCACTTGAGGTCAGGTGTTCGACACCAGCCTGGGCAATATGGCTAAAAATACAAAAACTAGCCAGGCGTGGTGGCACGTGCCTGTAATCCCAGCTACTCGGGAGGCTGGAGCAGGAGGACCCAGAAGGTGGAGGTTGCGGTGAGCTGAGATCGTGCCACTGCACTCCAGCCTGGGTGACAGAGCCAGGGTGCATCTCAAAAAACAAAAAATAAACAAAAAAAGTGTATGACACTTCACTGATAGAGATTGAGAGAGAGAGAGACAGTGTTTAATGTTTACAACAATTCTCTCACATTGGTATTTTTAACCCTCTATTTTATAGATGAAGAACCAGAAACTAACTTCCTTCCTTCCTTCCTTCCTTCCTTCCTTCCTTCCTTCCTTCCTTCCTTCCTTCCTTCATGCTGGTTATAGAGGCTTGAGCCAAAGAGGCCCAGTTCCAGCCTTAGGGACTTTGCCCAAGGTCACACAGTTAGTGAGCAGCAAGAGCATATTCTACTTCCTGGCCAGGGCTCTTCCTACCCCATGACAGCTCTCTCTGCACATGTGCACGGGGGTCCTCTGTTGGCGAACCAAGCTGAGTCTTTGGAGAGGGCTAGGTCTATGTGGAAGCTGGCTACAGAGGGGCGGTTGGAGGGAGGTCCTTTGCAGGGAGGACCAGCATTGAGGTCCACAGCCACGGCCAGGACCCCAGGGCTGAACAGGACTTGGAGAGGTCCTATCTCCCAGCCTTGAAGTGGGATGCTGTTTAAACCATCCTAATCAGTTTCCTTCTATGCCTCAGTCACCGCGCCAATCTTGGTTCCAGGGAGGGATGGCCCAATTTCTTAAAATAGTTGGTACAGCATGTTGGACTGCTTACAGTAGAAGTCATGGCCATTTGGGAGCGAGACAGTTCTCAGTGATCATCTTATTTATCACCACCTCTCATTCTACAGATGAGGAAACTGAGACCCAAGTTGAGAAACAGGGCCACTGTCACACAGCTGGATACTGGTAAGACCAAGACCATTGCCTCTAAGTCTAATGCTGTTTCCGTGACACCGTGATTCTCCAGATGTTCTGTAGGTGAAAAGATGCCTGTCTTGACCTGGGCTGAGTCAAGGCATCGTCCTTGGCAGCTGGCTGGGCCACAGAGGGCACCAGTCTGACCATTGAATGACCTGACCTAAAATCCCCAGTCTTTGCCTCTCTCAGCTTTGCAAACTCAATGCCTTCCTCCGTCTTTCCCTCCTCATTTCCCAGCTCGCTCCCTCTGCCTCCCGACGTACAAATGCTCTGCTCCGAGGTTGCTCTTTGCCTGATTGCATCTGAGAGCTGGAAACACAACGCTAATTAATGTGTCTGTGACTCTAGGCTTGGCTGCCAGGCCGAGTCCCCATGCCGTCCCTAGGGCCCAGCGGCTCTGCGAGCTGGCCCTCTGGCTTCATCTGAGCACGCTGCCGGCAGATGCATATTTTAACAATGCACATCTGTTGGCTGTATAATCTCTCGTATTTGCCCTCCTCACTTGGTACTTTGATGGAAGACCCCCGGGGGCCTCCCTCTGTTCTAGCCAAAGTGTTTGCTTTGCAATTTTGCCGGAATACCATCTGATTCTGCTCTCGCATCTTCCGTAGGTTCTAATCAGGCTCTTACTTTATTTAATTAAAAATCTATCTCAGGCAAATACAGACTAAATTAGGAAGCTCTCTCATTCCTGGAACACAGGGAAGGCAGCCCCCCTTGGGGAACTGGCTGGGACATTTTCCTGGGCTGAGATGTCACAGCAAAGCAGATGGGGTCTTGGTAGGGAAGGCGGCTGGGCCAAGGGGCAGAAACACCTCTCCCCCATCTGCAGGAACAGCCACTCTGTCCATCCCCTTCCCCAGACCAGGGGTCCCTTTCCAGCTGGCTGGGTTGGCTGCTGCACTGGGGGCCTCCTTGCAGAGCAGTAGGTGGGGCGCTATACCCCAGAACACTCAGCCAGGCGGAGCCCTACAAGACCGCTGGGTTGGGGACCTGGGAGTGTCCCAGGACTGCAGGCAGAGTGCTGGGAAGCACTGTCTTGCCTGGGGTTTTAGTTTGCTCAGGATGAATGGTTCTTGTGGAGCTGCCTGAAAGGCTGATGGACAAGATCCTGGCTCAGGCTCCCTTTTTGGCTCTCAGGAATTTCACGGAGGGGACCCTGCTGGGTCATCATGGAAACTTCCTCTGCCCTCCTTCCGCTGATCTCCAGACTTGAATAAAACATCTCCCCAACACAAACCCAGCTCTGTGCCCAGAGGGCGGTGTCAGGCCATGCCACCGGAGAGGAAGGGGGAGTGAATGCCTTTTAGACATGACCTAAGACAAAATCAGGTCTGTTCAGACTGGATCCTGAGGCCCTGCTCTGAGAAGCCCGGCCCCTCACCAGCCGGACAGATGAGATGCTGCTGGCATCTGGGAACAGGAGACTAGGCAAAGAGCTTGGAGCTAAAAAATCTGGAGTTGATTTTGAAGGTTAATTAAGCTGTGTCACCTCCTGTGAGTGCCTTTGTCTCTCTGAGTTTCATTCTCTCATCTGTAAAACATTTGAAATAATCTGGACTTTTAATACATTGGACTTTGTTACCTAACACAGAGTCGAGAGGAAAGGAAGTGTGATGGTCATGTCGGGACTGGGGAAGTCAATACAGCCTTAAGGATGAGATGTGGCTCCATCTACTTTTGGTCCCTGTGAAGTCAGAGGAGTGGACAATGCTCAGGTTCCTGTGGTTCTAGCATCCTCTGGCCCCTCTAGAAGGTGTGTGAGTTGGTAGAGGCAGATTCTTCTGAGGATGGAGGGGCTGAGCCGTCTCTGAAGATGAGGAACCTACAACTTAGCAAGTCTGTTCTGGCATTTTACAATCCTCAGAATCAGAAACAATATGAGGCCCTAATTCCTCCTCGTCTCCTCCCACAACCCCCACACCACAAGGCAGACTCATTCTCATTTTAGTCACCATCTCAGGAGAAATGAGAATGGCGCTGCTGCCTTCAATACCCCGATTACTCCGCGGAAGGCCCGCTTCCCGGCCATGGAATCCCAACTTATTTACCCTCGCAGGAACAGGTGTATTTTCTCATTCCTTTCATCGCGGGCCTGGGGAGACTCAAAGGTTGCAGGAGGTTTCTGAGGCTGGCCCCAAGTCCCTCCCCCGCATCTCAAGAAGTCAAGCTCCGAGCTTGGTAAGTGGTCCTCCGGGGCCTGTCTGCTGCACTGCTTGGAATAATCTGCCCTGGTGTCTTTGGCCGTGTAGATCTGAAGAGAACCTGACACGCTTTTAAATATTTCATCTCTGAGCAGCCGTGTGCTTTAGCTGCCAGGAGAGGAGGCAGCACCCCAGCTGCTGACCCTGGTGTCGAACCTTCACAACAGCTGCTAAGGGGTGGGCCCGGGCTTTCCCACTTCCCTGCTGCACGCGTGCCTGGCACAGACTCACGTGTAAGGGGGCAGCGAGGTGGGGCAGAGAGCCCTGGAGCCCTGGCCAGGAGCCCATGGGCCAAGCTCTTTGCATCTGTGGGCCTTAGTTTCTCATCTGGGGTAACAGTTCCTGTCCCACTGAGTAACGTCAGGAACAGCGGAAATGAAAGAGCCTGGAGAGCTACGGTGAACTGCTCGGCAAATGTGAGCTCTCATGACTTATGTGCAAGGCCTGGTTCTCAGCAGCCTTGATCCTTGGTAACATTTGGCCAGAGGAGGGAGATTCCCGGGACTGAACTCTAAATCAGAACTAGGCGGTTTGAGAGGTCACCGAGCCCATTCCCCTGTCTTCAGGCAGGATGATCCAGGAACACTGGGCTCCTGGGAACATAAGATGAAGAAAGACCAAGGGGAAAAGTATGATTTGGAATAGGGACCTGAAATGAATTTTCCTAGGAAGGACCTGTCAGCCAGGATTCCCAGGGAGCAGTGAGGGGTGGAGAAGTCACAGGGGTCACTGGTGTCCACATGGATACTAGAATCTTGAGGAGAATCGGGCTGATTCTACAGAGAAGGTGGAAAGATAGGGCTTTGTCAGCACCAGAGTGGGGGTCAGTTCAGAAAAAAGGGACCCATAGCCTGTGCCACATTCTTCCTGGCATGGAGCCTGGCCTAGATAACGTGTGCAGAGCATGCTTTCTGATGGAATCAATAAGCACGTAGGAGCCCTCATTAGCTGCCTAAGGCACCATCAAACACACTGGGGTTGGACTGAGTCTGCTGGCATTGGCTGGCTGGTTTCCTAGGGAAAGAGCCTTTGCTTGTCCCACTTGGGTGGGAAGGTGGGCGTGGATATTGTGGAAGCAGCAGTGTCTGGAGCCCTGTGGGATGATCCCCAGAGGGGAGTCTCCCCATGTCTGACCAAAAATTACCCTCTTAGAGCTGAGCCCTTGGTGCTTCATGTAGTATCCCTGCCCCGCGTGCAGATGGTTCTTACCCAGGACCGTGAGGCGTGCGGGGCGGGAGCGGATGGCGGCCTGGATGGCCTGGCACTCGTACACCGCATCGTCTTGCAGCTCTGCCCGCAGGATCTTCAGGTGGTGCTCCCCCGACAGGTGGTTCCCTACCACCAGGTACTGGGGGTAACCTGTGGAGACAACAGGCAGGTCAGGGAGCTGGGGCGAGGTGGAGGGGACACCCATGACAGAGGCACAGAGTGGGGGACCCGAGCAGGGACCGTTCTACAAGGCTAGCAGAGCAGGTGATTGCTCAGGGCTCTGATCTCAGTGCAAGGAACACAAATGCAAGAGCTTTCCCAAGGTGTTGAAGGTGTTGGCACTCTCTCTCTCTCTATCTCTGTGTGTGTGTGTGTGTGTGTGTGTGTGTGTGTGTATAAGGGCATTTTGTCTGTTAGTTTTTGAGACAGGGTCTGGCTCTGTCACTCAGGTTGGAGTGTAGTGGCAGGATAATAGCTCACTGCAGCCTCCACCTCCCAGACTCAAGCGATCCTCCCACCTCAGCCTCCCAAGTAGCTGGGACTACAGGCATGCAAAACCACGTCAGCTAATTTTTTTTATCTTTTGTAGAGATGGGATCTCACTATGTCACCCTAACTGGTCTTGAACTCCTGGACTTAGGCGGTTCTCCCTCCTCAACCTCCCAAAGTTCTGGGATTATAGGCATGAGCCACCATGCCTGGACATGTAAGGGTCTTGTTGGTTTCAAGTTTAGGAAAATCGGAGGGGCCACTGTTAGAAAGGAAAGAGGGAGAAGAGATGGAAATTCTAAGTGTGGACAGACACCGCTGGCTTATTATTCTGGAAAGCAGTGTGCTCAGCACTGTGGTCTACCCAGCAGACATGCATTTGGATAAGATAGAGGGGAGAGAGAGAGAGACAGACAGACAGAGAGGCCCAGGCTGAGAACTACAGAGAGAAGACAGTCAGAGAGAGAAGGAAGGAAAAAGAGAAATGTTTGGAAAAGGATCAAGAGTGACTTTGCAAAAAGTTTTGTTTCAGGATGGACAGGAAGTAGAAATCTAGGCCCACCCTTCCAGTGTCTAGGAAGCTTGGGTCACTTTGAGCCACAGTGGCCCCTGTCTAGTCATTCCTCCTGTCCTGCCAGAAACCCCAGGGCCTGGTGACGCACTTATGAAGTGCTTAGGACACTTAAGAATTGGGGGCCCCTTGTACCATGGGCAATGAATAATAGATAAACAAAAGTTTGAGATTATAAATCATTTATCAGCGTTCCTGCTGCCGTGTGGGGTTGAATATAAATGCCGACTGAAGTCGTGGCTGGCCACATAGAGCATATCCTCTCTTTCCTGGGTCTCGGGCCCTAAACCTCCCTATTTCTCTTTCCATCCGTCTCCACACTGAGGTCCGCCCTCCCCTGAGTCCCTCACTGTGTGGATTTACAAATGGACTCCAATCCCTGCCGTCCTTCCTCTCTGTCCTGGTTCCCTTCTCTCCTCAGAGGCTGCCCTCGGCTTCCACTCCCCCTGGCAGCTCCAGGCTGCTCCTCCTTTTGAAGGACCCTCACCACACGGGGAGCGGCGTTCTCAGACAGGTGCTGTAGGAGGATGAGATGCGACACATGCAGCCTTTTAAAGAGAAGGTGAGGGCTTAAGCAAGTGAGCGAGACAGAAACAAAGGCAGGCAGGGAGACCCGCAAGAGCTCGCCTCAAGTATTTCAAACAGTCTCTCGGTGTGGGTTAGGCGTGTTCCTGAGCTCCCATGGGCAGCACCAGCACCGACAGGCAGAATTCACATGGGGAGGTTCTTTAGAATATTCTCGGCTGTTTGAGGCATCCAACAAGGATCTGGGCTGCCAGAGATGGCAGTGAGGTCCCCATCACTGGCTGTATTCAAGCAGAGGTTGGATGATCGCCTCTCAGGGATGTTGCAGAGGTGATTTCTACACCGGGTGAAAGATCAGACTAGAGGAGCTTGAAGGCCCCTCTCACCACCACAAGTGAAGGGTCTTCTGGAGGTGGGGCAGGCCTCCCTGGGAGTGGGCTGTACAACAGGCCACCAGCACTTGTTCCTGGTCAGGCGAGGTAGCTGTGATGATCCTCTGCCAGCCTTCCTGGCATGCTCTGGGGTGCTTCCTGTGCAGCCGGGCCCTTCAGCCTCATGTCTTCATGGCTACCGTCCTCATCATGCAATAAAATGGCCCTGTCCTTCCCAGCTGTGCAGGCCTGGCCATAAAAGCTTACAAGGCCGTCAGCTGCACCCCTGAGAGCACTGCCTCTCCTCCTGCCCACACTTCCTGCCTTCTGCTGGGCTGTGGGAAGGAGCCCAGGTAAGTTAAGCAGTCTCCCCCCAGGGCCAGGAGAGGGGCTGGAAATGGGTTCTAGCCCCATCCTCTCCCTGCTGCCGCTGCCTTCCTTGTAGCTGGCTGGCTACCCCCCAGCCCCTCCAGCCCAGCCTCTGGATCCCACTATCCTGTGATTAGTCCCTGGTCTCCTGCAGGCATCTTGGCTGGAGCTTCTGTTTTTGTTGTCTTGCAAGCTATCAGCAGCAGGATTTTGCTCTCACGAGCTGCTGAAAACATCAGTGATGGGTTTGTTTGTATTTGCCTAATTAGGCAGCGAGCTGCGATGCTATCCCAAGGACTGGCAGCATCTTTGAAAAACAGACTCAGAAGCATGGATTCTGAGAAAGTTCTAGCTCCTTCCACATTATCATTACTCTCTCTTGCTACTCCCAAAGGAAGCAAAATTACTTAGAGTCTGGGTTCTATAGTCGAATTGCCTGGGTTCCAATGCCAGCTGGATCACCTCCTAGCTCTGCTGTCTTGGGTGAGTTACTTTAACTTCTTTGTGCCTCATAGACTACTTACTATGTGCCAGTCCCCATTTTATGGGGACAATACCAGTACCTCATAAGGTTATGGTGAAGGTTAAATAGGATAATCTATGTAAAGTGCCTGGCACATTGTAAGCAGTCTATAAATGCCAATTTAAATGAAGAGAAAGGTAAGTCATAAGGTCAGGTGGCCAAAGAGGTCTTCGTCTTTAGAAGGGAGAGCAGACAGAGTGTCTGGACCCTTTGGGGTTAACAGGCAGGTCTCATGTGCTGGGATTGGTTATATAGTTGAGTCCATTTCTTTCTCAGTTGTGACTTTGTTTACCTGTCAAACGAAGGGGAAAATCCTTCTTTTCTCCCCCCCGGATCACTGTAGATTTATGAGATAATGTCTGCGAAGTACTTGAGCTTCTTAGAAGAAAAATGTTCTATCAATATGAGGAAGTGCATTTATAAATCATTTTCTTTGACTGGTTTTTCCACCTTTGGTGACTAGAAAAACATTTAGGTCTTCAGGGAGGGTATCATTTCTGGGAGATTCGGCCGGGGGGCGCACATGGTTACAGTGGGAGAGGACGGAGATGTAGCAGGCTGAAATCCCACAACCCTGGGCCTCAGTTTCCCTGTAGGAGAGCTTTCGCGGTGTTAAGTGCTCTACAAGTACTTGCTGAATTGAATTGAGGGCTGTCCTGCCTGTTTCCACATCAGGCAAGTGAGCAGAGTTAATTGAGCATGGAAGTATCTATCATGATTGCCATGATACTATTTTTGGGACAAGTGATAAAATACAGGGCAAGTATTTTATCAGGAGTTTGAGGTCATTGACTCTGTACAGAGAGGCAAACCGAGTCAAGCTGGAGAGGACACAGGCCCCAGTTTGACAGAGGCCATTGTCCTGCAGCCCTAAGCAGGTACCAGTCCTGGATCCCAGAAAGCCATTCATGGCACTGGATGCTACAGTGTCACTTATCCATGCTGAGATGACCACCCTATGCACTATCCCTGCTGACCTGAGCCTCCTTTTGGCCACTGACCCAACAAGACCCCAGTCCCTGATGGAAGTTGGAAACCCACTGACCGGGACCCCAGGCAGCCTCCTTAACTAGTGGCAGCGCTCATCCCAGCTCAGAGCCATCCAATGCACGAACTATTCTAGTCTGGGAAGGTTGTATCATTCCCCGAGTTTCTCTAGGGTAAAGGCGTTCGGAGTCTCTGAAATTGGCTGGTTCCCATAACAGTTAAACTTTATGGCAGCACAGTATATTTTGGAGATATTTTTGTGTATTTTATCCATGCTCAGCTGGGCTGCAGCGTTCAAACCTTGTGCCTGCTATTGACCATTGCTATAATGTTTCAATATACATTTTTGGCAAGACATAACTCACATTTTAAAATATTAATTTCTCAGCCATCACGTTCCTGAGTGCACTTCGATTTTTATTTTCCTGCAGCTGTACACCATGCGAGAGGCAAAGTTACTTCTCAGCTGAATAATATTTTTCTCTCCTCCTCCACCCTTAGCTATTCCCAAATCACAGGGGAATGACACCCAGGGGTCCCTCCTTCTGAATTTTACTGTGTATGCCAAGCCTAGCAAACAACCACTGCCTACCTGTAGGACAGAATAATGATAGCTGAAGGGTGTGTGACCAGGGGGATGAGCCATTCTCTTTTTTTCTCCAGGGAAGAGGATGGATTGGAAAAGCGTCTGTATGGTCTTATGGGATCGCTATTCACAATAGTTAACAAATGATCTGTTGTCGGCACTGGCTGGTGAGTTCACGTGTCAGCCATCAACAACCATGGGAACCCTCACTGCCTGCCCCCGGGTAGCTGTGCTGAACACCAGCTTGCCCAAGCCGAACATAGTTGGAAATTTATTTTTAATACTTCCTGTCTTTTCTTCCCATCTCATGATGGCTTCTAAGATCAACCAGGTGTCTTTGTGAGTTTTCAGTTTACTTGGTTCCCTTTAATGGGTGAGAAGCCTGGAAGAACCAGGTTGTGACTTGTATTTCCTTAATAATCACGCCTTAATAAATGGGGGATACATCTTGGGCCAAGACACAGGAACACTTGATCTCTGGAAACTGGAATTTACATGAATCATGTTTGACTTTGGAGTAGATGCTCGAGGGCAATGTCGAGTTAGCTTAGGACCCACCGCTAGAAGAAGGGTTTGCTTATGGTTCATTATGCACATGAGGCGCCCTCAGAGTCTAGGGATGCTGGGTGCAGTGCTTGCCTAGCCTGACTCTGAGTGAGGAGTTGCAGTGAAAGCTGGAGATTCGATACTCAGACGCCTGTGAAGATGGGTGCTCCCTAGGAAGGTGGATGGGTGAGTAAGGAAGTGACAGCCCCAGGCCCACCCCAGGAGGTCTGGAGGTACTCACTTGAGAGGTCCCTGCCCACACCCAGAGCCAAGCCATCCTTGATCCACAGAACGAAGCCATCGTATTCAGGGATGGCGCAAAGTAGCGTCACTGGCTGTCCCGACACCACCACCTGGTCCTGGGGCTGCTGGCTGAAGGAATAGACTTGGCCTGGGAAGGAGACAAACACAAGGGTCAGTTACCTGCCTGCTGCAGGGTCGAGAAGACTCCCCTCCAGCTATGGAAGCAGAGCAGGGCTGGCACAGGAGACTGAGCCTCCTGAAGCACCTGGCTTTCCTGCTGAGGGTCTGGTAGAGCTTCCGAACTGGTCTCAGCCCCAGCTCTATTCCCTCCTGTGAGGGCCTGGCTCCCAGCTCCAGCCCCTCTGCCCATCAGTCCCTAACACATGGACTGGTCTAGCCACACCCCAGCTCCCTATGGGCCATCTCTCTCCACTGTTGGGATGTGCCACTTCCCATGCATTGGTGAGCTCCTACTTAATGCCATGTGCACACCAGGGCAGAAACAGGAGAGAGAGAGACCTCTAGCTGGAAGCATTCTGTGGTGGCTGTGTGTTAAGAAGGGGGGCGATGGAGAGTGGTGCAGCTTTGGTTAAACCTGAGAATTCAGGAAATCATTTTGTTGTTTCAGTGGCTCCTGGGGTGGGCTGAGGGCCAAGTTCGGAGGGATAGGTGGTGGTGCAGTGTGGCAGGAGGTGCGCTGAGGAGACATGCTGTCCCACCATGTCCTCCCTGTCCCTTTCTTTTCTGCAGCAGACCTTACTCCAGCCTCACAATCATTTGGGAAAAAATCATTATGGACACCATGCCTCCTCAAAACGAGATGGCCAGAACCAGCAAAGAGTCAGTTGCCAGTATTTTATTAAACAAAACCACCCACAATGCTTACAAGATGCCATGCTCAGTTTTGAGGCTTTAAAATATTAGTTCATTAATATTTTCATCCTCATAACAACCTAAAAATAGTAGGCACTATTTTTATCCATTTTCCAGATGGGAAAATGAGGCATAGGGAGGTGAAAAATAGTAATGGGAACTGTGCTTGTGACTGGCTCACCAAGTACGGCGCATGCCCTGACTCTAGTTATCACCGTGGCGACACTCGTATGGGGCATTGTCAATCCTGTTTTACAGGACTTTGGGAAACAGAGGCTCAGGGTTAACTGAATTGCCCGGGGAACTGTCTAGTGGGAGTTGGGGTGGGCGGTGCGGTGGATCCAAGTCTTTCTGGCTCTGAAGACCATGCTGTCCCCTACTGAGCTGTGCTATGGGCAAATCCCCAAGCCTGGCCTTGGAGGGAGTTGCTGATGAAGAGGTGTGATGTGACCTGTGTCTCCTGGGAGTCCACAGTTGAATGGACAATTGACATTCACTGAGCATCTGGCCCACGGTACAACCAGTGCTTCATACAAGCCCTCCTGTAATCCATTTAATTATACTTCAGGGCAAAAATAGCACCATTTTATGACAAAGAAACCAGGATCAGAGAGGCACAGTAACCTGCCCAAGGTCACGCAGCGAATGAGTGGTAGAGTGGGGGTTTGAGCGGGGGCCCATCTGCATTCCAAGCCCTCCCTTTTTCCTACCTCCTGCTCTACAGACCCAGACCTAACTGAGGCAAAACTGGACCTGGCACACCAGCTGGTGATGCTGTGGCCTCTCCTCCCCGACCCGGGAGAGTCAGGGGCAGCCACAGAGGTCCTGGACACTGGCTGCTGCCCATCTTGAGGACAAAAAACCCCAGGCTTGGGCCACACCTAGGACTGAGCTCTCAGCAACAGATGACCCCAAGAGGGGGACACTTGGTGTGTATCAACCCAGGGGAGCTTGGATGGCAGCAGAGCTTGGGGTGGAGGCTCCCCAGAAGGAGGGGTGCAGATTCACAGCGGAGAGCTGGGGACAGGCAGGAAGGTGGCCGAGTTCACAACCTGACGAGATCTTGGCAGGGTCTCTGAAGAGTCTCATTAAAAATCAAATTGGCCTTGAATTGTGGGAGTACCACTTTTTATTCTGATCTGAGCTTTACAAATTAGATTTCATAGGGCATTTGAATCAGCTACGTATGGTAGGTTTTTTTTTTTCCTCTCTGTCTCTTCAAGTTCTCTGTTGTAATTAGACTGTTTCTGGCACCAAAACAGGGTTAGAAATAGAGGGAAGAGATGAGAGAGGAGAAGGGAAGAGGAGGGAGGGACTGGAGAGAGAGCAAAGGAGTGAAGTGAGGACGTGGGAGAGAAAAGCAGAGGGCGAGGAAGAAGAGGAAGCAGGGGAGGAGGGTGAGGTGAAGCATGAAGAGGGAGGGGGTGGGTGGAAAGGACTCCTTCTCTAGGCTCCTTTTACTCAGTGATGATTTCAAAGCTCATCCTTTTATCTCAAAATCTTTCTTGCAAGAAGGGACAGAGTCAAGGCAGCCGCAGTGACTGCCGAAGATTGTGCCATCAGAGAGAATCATCAGGTTGTCAGGTGGAGGTGGAGGGGGTTGTAATGAGAGCCCCTTAAATGAAGCAGTGCCCGAGCCCTCTGAGATGTCCATTATTAGGAAGCACCCACAGTGGGTAACCGTCCCAGTCTCTCCCCATCCTGTGTCCTCTTGGAGGAAGGTGCGGGAGGTACTGGGTGAGGGCCCCCGGGGAGGTGGGGTGCAGGAAGCATCCGAGTGCCAAGGGTAAGTTGTGAACTGGCTGGAGCCCCCAGGGAGAGGAGGGGGCTATCACCATGGAAACCCGGCTCTGGAGGAAGGCAACGCTGGGAGGGGGGATCAGTTGAAGCAGGCCATGGAGGTGGACTCTGAGTGGCCACAGACCCTTTTGGTGGGTGTCTCAGAGCCAGGGGTGGCAGCAGGCACAAGATCCCTGGAATAAGACCTTGGGGTCTGCAGGAAAAGAGCCTGACGGGATGGGGCTGAGCAGGAGAGGGCCTTTCAGGGAGGAGCATCTCCCAATGCCATCTGAGCCGGCTTGGAGGTGTCGAATCACACAGATTGCAGTGAGCCAAGATCGCCCCACTGCACTACAGACTAGGTGACAGAGTGAGACTCGGTCTCAAAAAAAAAAAAGACCTTCCTACAGCCTCTCACATTCTGTCTACTTGGATCCACTTGGCTTTTCTATGGAAAGACTGTTTCTGGGGAAGATGAGTACACAGGAAAAATCCACCCAAAGGACATGATTTACAAATTATTATTTTTGGGGATGGGAGACAGTACTCTAATTGACAATGTCCCTTTTCAGTCCAATTTTAATTTTTGCAAATTACATTTAAGTCATTATAATTACTTTTCTCTTTTAAACCAATTAGTTTTTTTTTTTTTTTTCAAATGAATCTTAAACTGTTACTGAGTATCTACAGTGGATAAAAGTTGAGGTGCTTTGGATGAAGGTGGAGATGGAGGGATGGAACCCACTTTTTTTTTCCATCCATCTGACAAATCTTGGGGCCTCTCCTTTGGGCTCAAGAGCCCCTCAGAGCATAGCTTTTGAGCCACGGATGTAAGTTATTGCCAGAAGAATGCTCCTCACCCACCCACTCTTTCTTTTCTTTTGAGACTGAGTCTCACTCTGTCGCCCAAGCTGGAGTTCAGTGGGGCAATCTCGGCTCACTGCAACCTCCGCCTCCTGGTTCAAGCGATTCTCCTGCCTCAGCCTCCTGAGTAGCTGGGATTACAGGTGTGCACCACCACGCCCAGCTAATTTTTGTATTTTTAATAGAGGCAGGGTTTCACCATGTGGGCCAGGCTGGTCTTGAACTCCTGACCTCAAGTGATCCTCCCACCTTGGCCTCCCGAAGTGCTGGGATTACAGGCGTGAGCCACTGTGCCTGGCCTCTACTTGCTTTATTTTCCCCATTTTCTTTTCTACTCCAAAGAAGTGAAATGCGAGTGAGCCCAAGGTCATTTTCTGCAGCCTCCTGGATAGTGCCTTAAGTAGACCGTGAGCTCCTGAGAACCGGTTTCTTCCACACACACTGACTGGACCCTGCTGTGAGGCAGGCACTGTGCTGTCTGGTGAGGAGCAGGGGAACAGGCCTGGCCACCCCTCCAGGAGCTCGCAGCTGTGCCCCCTCCCCATCACACCTGGGCGTCTCAGATGGAGCACAGAGTAGGTGCCTCACAGGCTCGGGTCCTGCTCTCAGTGGAGATGCGACACACCCAGCACCTTCCACCTGCCCAGGGTTTCCATCTTCTCTGCTTCCCATTTTCCCTGATGACATTCCCCTGGTGTGAAGCCTTGGCGGCCGGTGCAACCTCCCCTTCCCATACTTTAATTTTATTTTTATTTATTTATTTTTTTGAGACGGAGTCTCACTTTGTTGCCCAGGCTGGAGTGCAGTGGTGCGATCTCTGCTCACTGCAACCTTTGTCTCCTGGGTTCAAGCGATTCTTCTGCCTCAGCCTCTTGAGTAGCTGGGATTACAGACACTCGCCACCACGCCTGGTAATTTTTGTGTTTTTAGTAGAGACGGGGTTTCACCATATTGGCCAGGCTGGTCTCGAACTCCTGACCTCGTGATCCACCTGCCTTGACCTCCCAAAGTGCTGGGATTACGGGCGTGAGCCACCACGCCCAGCCCCATGCTTTATTTTGAGTCTGCCACCATCACTGAGCCTAGCCCAGCAGCCTGTACATCTCTCAGACTTCCCCTTTCTTCTCTATTCCCACTGCTACCACCCAAATTCAAGCTCTCGTTGCCCCAACCTGGGCTCTTGCCACAGACTCTGAATGTTCTCTTTGCCTGATCCATTAATGTGCTGAACCTGGATTTTCCTTCTTAATTCACCACTTGCTTCAGGGTTCCCCTCTTTGAAGGGGTGGGACCTCTCATGGCTCTCCACTCTCTGCGGGACAACGCCCAACCTCCCATGCTGGATTCTAATCTCCAAAATCCAGCTCCTTTTCTTCCTGGGAGCTCCCCAGCACCCCCGTGCTGGCTAGTCACTAAGGTCACCTGCCCCGAGTTCTCCTGGCTGTTTCGTTGTCCTGGGATGCACCGCGCCCCCCCACCCAAGGCCCCCCCTAAGCAACCCCACCTATCATCGAAGGCCCAGTTCTCTCCCCAGGCAGCTCCTGTGACCCAGAGGGAAACTTCTTTTTTCTCATCTTCTATTTTCTCATCTTCTCTCTATTTTCTCATCTTGCCTCTTTTTCATCAATTTCTCCAAACCTTTATTGAGCACCTACTATATGTCAGATGCTGATGAAACAGAAGTAAGGAAGAAACAGTGTACACTTCTTGAGGGCGAGGGCCACAGCTATCTTTTCTGTCTTGTGTTCCCGGCTGCGGGTGAGCACCGGTTACACATCTGTCACATGTGCCTTTGTACTTAGAGTTTGCCTGCTCTGGTTGGTCTGCTGAGATTGGTGGTCACTACAGGAAAATTGCTTTTGCATTATAAACTACTAATCCGGCAGATACTGTGCAGGGCACACCCCACAGGAGAAAGGTGAGAAATCACAGGGTGGGTGGAGTCTCAAGGAATCAGGCTTGACAGGAGAAGAAAATAACTGCTGTTCATGGAAGATTTACTTGATGCCACATCTTTGACTGTATGCGTTGTTTCTGGCACGCATGTTAGCCATAATTACCCACATTTTATAGATGAACCAAGGCTCACAGAAATGCAGGGACTTGCACAAGTTCACTTGATTAGCTCAGGTGTCATTCAAACCCCAATGGTCTGGGTACAGCCCTATTTTCTCACCACTATCCGATGTGGGTTGTTGACTCAAGGGTCTCAAACCCAGATTTTGATTCTCAAACAAGTACTCACTCCACCAACAAGGCAGCCTACTCAGATTATCTATTTTTATATTATTTATTTTGAGATGGAGTCTGGCTTTTATTGCCCGGGATGGAGTGCAATGGTGCGATCTCGGCTCACTGCAACCTCCGCCTCCTGCGTTCAAGGGATTCTCCTGCCTCAGCCTCCTGAGTAGCTGAGATTACAGGCACCTGCCACCACGCCTGGCTAATTTTTGTATTTTTAGTAGAGACGGGGTTTCACCATGTTGGCCAGGCTGGTCTCGAACTCCTGACCTCTGGTGATCTGCCCACCTCGGCTTCCCAAAGTGCTGGGATTATGAGCGTGAGCCACCGCACCCAGCCCAGATGATCTAAAGGGAGGCAGAGGATCTTTAGAATGAAAAGTGATTTCTTGTTTTTTCCATCAGTTTCTGTATGTAGCCTCCTCTTCACCTATTGGTTAATAACACTGAAATGGTTGAGGGTAAAGTTTAGTACTGGCCACCATAGGAAGATATAAAAGAAAGGAGATGTAGTAGTTACCATTACTTATAATTATTACTTAAAATGGTTATTTAATATAATTATATTATAATATAGCTTATAATAATTATGTATCATAAATATTTTTATTGCTATAAAATTAGTAATTGCTAACTTTTTTATTTTTTAACTTTTTGTAGAGACAGGGTCTTCCTCTGTTGCCCAGGCTGGTCTCAAACTCCTGGCCTGAAGCCATCCTTGTGCCTCAGCCTCCCAAAGTGCTGAGATTACAGGTGTGAGCTACTGTGCCCAGCTAGTAATAGGTAACTTTTATAGAATGTCAAGCATCTAATAAAAGCTTTACCTAGATGATTTTATTGACTCACTAAAGAGTCCTATGAGATAGGTACCGTATCACACCCACGTGAAGATGAGTTTGTCTGGGGCCCACAGCACTGGCAGTGAGACGGGATATGAGCCCAGCAGTCTGGTTCCAGAGCAGCCTCTTTGCGTCCTTATTTGGACTTTGCCCACTTTGCCTCTAGTCCTTGCCCCCAGGAACTCATAGAACCCAGCTTAGACCTCCCTCTCCCACCGCCCTTGGCCAGTACTGAAAAGTCTCAAGGAAACTCAGGAAGAATAATGTACACTAGCTCACTTCGTCAGTTCTGTGTATAACGTCCTCATGAACACGGTTCTCTGGGTGGATCAGAGTCGACCAGCTATCCAAGAGTGACCGAAGCCTATGTTCACCTTCTTTAGCTCCCTGAGAAGGTGAGTGCAGACCTGCAGGTCCTCCAGTCACCCTTGACCCTCATAACCACATCACTCACTCCAAAGAACCCGTCTCTCCCTTCACCATTTGGACTGGACAGGCCCCTTGGGATGGAGGCAGATGGTGTAGTGGTAATGAGTGCGGCTCAGGAATCAGACTGACCTGGGTTTGAATCCTGACACCTCCACAAACTTGCTGAGCCTCCATTTTCCTATCTGTGAAATGGGGACAGTAACACCGCCACCTCGTGGAGATGGAGAGGATGCGTCTGGGCCACTTGACTCAGGGGCTGGCCCACAACAAATGCTCAGGGGAAACTGACCTTCTTCTCTCAAAGCCACCCTCTGTCCTGAACACCAGGCCACAGGCTGAGCTCCATAGGGCTGGGCGATGGGAAGCGCGACCTGGAATGGCAGGTGGCTCTCTGTTGGCATGAAAGGGGGAAGCAAGAGTGGACTTTTAATTACTATCCAATGACTTATTGAAGAGACAGTTTTTCACTAAAGACAAGGATGTATTCTCTTTGCAGGAGGATCCCAGTGTAGCGTCCATGGGTTCTCAGGTGGGTCTCAAGGCTGGTGTTTGTGGTAGGTGAGCTCAGGTGTTGGAGGCCTTGGCCAGCTGCTGTGAACCATGCCCTGTGGGGGAGAAGAGGTGGGAGAATGTTCCCCCAGGGCTGCAAGGGGGCTACTGGGGTGGAAGGGGTAGGGGGTGGTCTCCCAGGCCAATGAGGGCTGGCTTGGCTCCACATCTGACTGGCACTGAACTAGCTTCCATTAGTAGAAAAAGGCTGCGTGTGCATGAACCTGCCTGGGCAGGGCAGAGGAGCAGGCCTGGGAAACACAGTGGTCTCTCTCCCACATTTGCTTGGTTAGGTGGCTGCAGAAGCACCTTCCTGCTCGCCGCCTGGAAGATAGGTCATGCTCCTGAAAGGGAGAGGCTCTGCCGTGCTGGGTCCCAGGGTTCTGAGACAAAGCCCTTTGTCTCTGAGTGAGAGTCCCTGTCTGGGTTGCTTGCCCCCAGCCTGTGCGTCTGCCCTGCACACCCAGGCTGTTGAGGCCTGCACGGGCCAAGAGAGCACTGCGCCATCTGTTCCGCGGGCCCTTTAGACCACTGAGTAAGGCAGCTGCTTTTCCCTTTAAGGAGAGTGGCAGAATCAGACGAGAGCCTGGGTCTGCTGCCCCCTCCTGCCAAGTTCTCTGCCCTACCTGAGCAGGTAGAAGCATCAGGAGCAGGAGCGGGAGCGGGAGGACGAGGTGCTCAGCAGGCAGGGCCTTTTGCAGCCTTGTCTCCAAACTGCAGGAAGCAGTGGCTGTTTCTGGCTGGGAGCAATAAAGCGGAGGGGGGCTTGGATGAACCCTGTCCTGATGGGCCACGGGGCATC
This sequence comes from Nomascus leucogenys, assembly GCF_006542625.1. Classification (NCBI taxonomy): domain Eukaryota; kingdom Metazoa; phylum Chordata; class Mammalia; order Primates; family Hylobatidae; genus Nomascus; species Nomascus leucogenys. The sequence continues at coordinate 8,474,811 of NC_044395.1, read as the reverse complement.
CCTGAGTCAGGACGGCTGGCGCTGTTGCCAGTGCTGGTGAGTGGCTGGTGGGAGGAAGTGTGGAGGTGGCAGCAGCAGTGACAGGTGTGGCCTGGCCTAGGGAGGTGGGCAGGAGGTGGAGCATTTGGTGGCCTTTTGGGGGCTCTGGTTGTGGGGCAGAGCTGGGAGCAGGCAGATGGCATCCTCACATCAGTGGTGGGGCTGGATATCTTCCCCCAGTTGTTTCCCCACCCTCCTCCATCAGCACTCCTCCTGACTGCTGTTCCCAAAAGCCCCCTCTAGATTTCCCTCCTGCGCTTACTCCTGCCTCCTGTCAGCCCACCCGGCTTCCAACCTGGAGGCAGCACCCTCATCTTAATCTCTTTTCTGGGACTCCCAGCACACATTAGTACGGAATGAACCATTGCCATCTGGCTCCCGAAGTCCCCACCAACTTCCAGTAAAACATTGAAACGCAGAAGACCCCATGTTTCTCTATGACTTGCACACCTGTGGCCTCATTCTGAGATTGCCCCTCAATCCCTAATTATTTCCTGAGGGGGGAAGAGTCATTTTGCCATGGAAGGCGCAGGTTACAAGGGCCACATCACTGGGTGTGATGGTCTTAGGGTAGCACTGCAGATTGGGTCGGGGGTGAGTGTGTGTGCACTTGGGTCTGTTTGTGGTATTGACTGAATTGGCCTCGGCCCCACCCCTTCTCCAGACATTTTCTGCTTCTATTCCTTATCAACCACTTAAGATTTTGGTTGAGGGCCAGGTGTGGTGGCTCACGCCTGTAATCCCAGCACTTTGGGAAGCTGAGGCAGGTAGATCACCTGAGGTCAGGAGTTGGAGACCAGCCTGACCAACATGGTGAAACTCCGTCTCTACTAAAAATACAAAAATTTAGTGGGACATGGTGGTGCGTGCCTGTAATCCCGGCTACTCAGGAGGCTGAGCCAGGAGAATCCATAGAACCTGGGAGGCAGAGGTTGCAGTGAGCCGCGATCGCACCATTGCACTCCGGCCTAGGGGACAGAGTGAGACTCCATCTCAAAAAAAAAAAAAAGATTTTGGTTGAATGAATTTTTCTTAGTCTTACAGAATGTTGGAAAGCATAGGCCCTGGCGGGGCCATCTTTGGGACCTTCAGAAGGAACAGTGATCTGGTTGGTCTTTGGGGTCCAAAGGCCTTGGTACTATGGTGTGTGTGTGTGTGTGTGTGTGTGTGTGTGTATTGGATAGGAAGGTGGCCCAGTTTCCTGGTGCCCATAGAGGCTGGGATCTGACTCAGAGGAGCCGTTGCTTACTCCTCCCTGCCACCCACAACTGCCAACCCTGAATCTTCTGGGGACGCATTCTGGAACTCCACTGTCCCTAGTCTATTGCTATCCCATAGGCACATGTCTCTGCACTGTGGTTCCACAGTGGTGGTGAGAGGCACAGATCTACAGGGCAGCATGGACTAGTACAAAGAGCGTGGGATTTGGGATGGTTGCGTAACACGGGAGATATAGCTTTGATGCAGACTCTGCCCTGGAGCCTGATGTGGGATCGGGGTGCTGAGTGTCCCCTCATGGCCCTGGGAAATCCTTTTTTTTTTGAGTCTTGTTCTGCTGCCCAGGCTAAAGTGCAATGGTGCGATCTCGGCTTCACCGCAACCTCTGCCTCTTGGATTCAAGTGATTTTCCTGTTTTAGCCTCCCGAGTAGCTGAGACTACAGGCATGCAGTGTGGCACATGTGAATGCCTCTCTGCAATGCTCAAGGATTCCAAAGGCCCTGTGCAGTTTGGATGCTCTTTAGGTGTCCTGTGAAGGGCTACGTGGCTACGTCCCACTGACAGTGTGAAAGCAGGTCCACCCGGCGTGCACTGAGTGGCTCAGGCAGGCCGGTCTGAAGCATGAGGCGCCTTGGTCTTGCTCTCTGAGGCTGCGTGGAGAATCACAACTCAGTCCTGGTGCTTGTAGAGAAGTCTTCTCGTGGCTCCTGGAGTCGTTCCCAATTGGACACAGGCCATCTTGGGGCAATGTCCTGGATTTCTCCCCTCTTGGAGACCAAATACAATCAACTCTTAATTATCTTTGTTAATGGGGAAGAGCAAGGGTGTGAATAATCTAAAATGACGGACAATCCAAAACAATGAATAATCCTAAGTAACGTTCATTTTCGACTTTGGAATGCATTTTGATATTCACATTTGAATATGGATATGTTTGATGTTCTAGGAATTTTTAATACTTAAAAAAAAATACTCAACCCAAGGGTGGGGCTCCCTCTCTGCCTCCTACTGAGCTGAGGGGAGAACACCACCTCTGGGACTGGCCCAAAGCTAGAGTCAGGTGCACCCCACCTTCCCCATCTCCTGTCTTTATGGCTCACACCTTGTCTAGGAGGGGAGGGGGATATTAACAGATTTTGCCTTTAAAGGACTTTTATTCCCTTTGGACCTCATGCAAATAAGAGCAAAATAAGAAGCTGTGAAATGTTAACAGAGGACTTCATTAAGCAAACTTGGTGATAGCATTTGCCAGGAATGGGGACAATTTGCCAACAGATAATTGAGTGCTGACTATATATGTGTCCTAATTAAAAAAGTGATTCTTCTTCTCACTGCCCTGGGATTGTGGGCCGTCTTCTGGTGGGTTTGGGATATTAACCACAACTAACTCCAATACAAAGCACTTCACATACATTATCTTACCTGATCCACCCTCATAGCACCCCGTGGAGCAGGTGCCATCATCAGCCCCCACGTAGAGACTGGAATATCACAGCTCCAAGCCAGATGTCCCCCATGAATGTAGCCTCTCAATTCTACCCTCTTCTGCCCCACCTTGCCTCTCCTGTCACCCACCAAACAGGGGCCCTTCAAGGCCTCAGCTGGTCTGCATCAAAGAGAACAAAGCAAAACTAACTGGCCATTACTGCCCCAGTCTCTCTGATTGTTGGAAGTAGAGATATTTGTCAAGGAGAGGTTTTGTGGTGGAAGCCCCTTGAAAGGGTGGAGAGGGAGTGTGAGGGCTGCCGGAGATGCCCAGCCTGGGAGGGGAAGTTTTCTACTTTTCCAGCAGGACAGAACTCCCTAGAAGCAGATGTAGCCCTGGCTCACATCCAGCATCCTGAGAAATAGAGAATCTTTCCCATTTTATGGACAAGTAAACTCAGAGAGGTTAAGTAACACATCCAGGGTCACAGGGTGTGGTAGAGGTAGGGTTTGAGCCATTTGACTCCAGGCCTGGCTTTTTTTCCCCCAACAGTAGCAGGTCAGCAGAGGGTGTTTGATCTGTGTGGTTTCCTCTTCAGAAAGCAGAGACTCACAACTGTGCCTACCTGCCCCCAGCTGAGCTCCAAAAACAGCTGTAAAGCTGATGGGAAGCCAATAGGACAGCCCCTGCCTTACCTGAAGACCACAGAAACCTCTCCCATGGTGCCCTTGGGGCTGAGATCAGCTCTGTCAACAATACTTTGGACAAAAGTCGTCTGCACCACTTTTAACCCTAACCCTCTGTGGCCTTATTCAGAAGCCCTTTGCAAAGGCCCATCCCTGGCCATAGCTCTCTCTGCTCGGCCTTGGGCTGGGTGAATAATGACTTCCATTCCCTGCCCTGCTGGAGCCTTGGGCCTTTGCCACTGCCACCATGGTGCTGAGCCACTTATTTGCTGTGAGATGACCCAAGGAGGACCAGCCAGTACCTGCTAGGCCCTTCTCCTGGGGCACAGGGTCAGGGGGCAGCACATGGGCATGTGGCCCCACTTCTGTCTGCTCCCCAGGACAGCTCTATTTTCCAGCCTGGAGTGCCCCTGGAGATGGCGACATGTCCTCTAATAAGAGAGTTACTCATGGCTTCACTGGAGAGAAGAGAGCAGCTTTCAACCCCCTCCTCCTAAACGCAACAATATTTGGTAACACTCGGCATCTTGGGGAGAGAATTCATGTCTGTAATTAGTTACTGTATATCACGGTTAGTACTCTGCTCAGAATTTACGGGGCAAATACCATTTAACTGCACAATAACTACAGGTCCTTGCTGCTTATTGGGTAATTTACTAAGGCTGGAAGAACGGGGCAGGAGGGATTCTGAATGGGAGGTATTGTAACCCCTTGAATCAAACTTTATGGGTTTGGGTTTGGCAGGGAGGCAGCTGCTTGCAGCCAGTTCTCTTCGCTTTGTTTTGCAGAGTTGCCTGGCAGACTGCTTCCTTCCCTTGATTTATTGCAGGATGATAGGTCTGGGACTGGGGGTGGGACTGCCCGGGGCTACCTGGGGCTATGGAAGGGACTTTCCACAGAGGGTCTTTGGCTGAGAGTCTGCAGCAGGAACCCAGAGTCGGTGCCCTGGGGGCTCCATCCAGGACAGTAAATGGGCCCTGTCATTTATTTACTCCCTCCACGGGGCTGCTTTTTGTATCTGGGCCAGTGGGTGGGGAGTGCAGGGAGCTGTCCTTGGTTGGCAGCATCAAGATAATCGCCTAAGCCCTTTCTTCTCTTGCAAGTCTGTTGCTGCCTGGGAAGCAGCCATTCCTGGACACTTGGCTGACATTCCTGGCCTTAATCTGCTTGAGCAAAGTCTGTCTTTGTTTGGCTGTGCACTGTCTAAACTCCTCTAACCTATTTAGGCCACGGAGAAGGGAAAAGACACAATAATGAAAAACTCAACGTGCAACATTGCCTTACGCAATCTAATAAATTACTTGGTACCCGGCTGCCAGCTCAGACTAAGCCCAATATTGCCTGCAGTAATTATTTGGATCAAATGCAGTTTATCTGCTTCATATTTGTGCTTCTGTGCTCAGCGGTAACTTATAAATGTCATTGTGGTGTTTATTTGTTATAATGAAACTTAATGGCATTGGAAGCCAAGAGCAGAGCTGGTGGGGCGGCAGGTTTAAAACAATCTCTTCATCTCAGGAGAAGGAATGAGCCAAGATAACATGAAACTGCCCTATAGGGAAGAGATTTGCAGAGATGGTGGTGTCCTCATGCTGTGTGGTGGACGGGAGTGAGCCAGGAGCTTCGAGCTGGCACCAAGGGGAGCTGTCTTTGCCTCCAGAGACATCTATCTGGAGGGGGGAGACATGGCTGAGCTTCACCCTGCACTGCCCCATCTGTCCTTGCTGCTTTCAGGGGTGGGAGGTGTTCAATCTTTACACCACCTGATGCCTGCCTGGGATAAGAGGTGAATAGGGATGGAAATTAGAGTCCCTGGGCCAGGCACGGTGGCTCATGCCTGTAATCCCAGCACTTTGGGAGGCCATTGAGGGAGGATTGCTTGAGCCCAGGAGTTCGAGACCAGCCTGGACAACATGTGAGACCCCCGTCTCAATTTTTAAAAATAAAATAAAATAAAATAAATAAAATAAAATAAAATAAAAAAGAACCCCTGGATGACTGCATTATGGAGAACAGGCCTTCAGGAAGAAGGAAGGGAGCAGGGTTGGCGAATAAAGGAGGGTATCCTCAGGGCCAAGACAGAAGGTGGCAAGGCTTTCTCTTCTGGTTCTGGAGGGGCATTGGTGGTAGGAAGCACAGAGCATGAGCAGAACAGGGAAGAGCTGTCAAGGGTTGCAGGCAGGGCCCCCACTGGTGCTGCAGAAGTACCTGAGGCAAGGATGGGCCATTTAATGTAGAACTCAGGGTTTTGGCTTCATACAGTCCTGGGCTCTGCCATTTCCTAGCTGTGTGGCTTTGGGCAAGTTATTTCTCTTTCCTAAGTTTCATTTTCTTTATGTGGAAAATGGGAGTGATAATAGATACCTCTCAAGATTCTGGTGATGATTAAATGAAGTGATGTGTGTAAAGTAACGACCGTGGTGTTTGGCACACAGGATATATGATAAATAAGGGGCCGTGGCAGTGATTGGCACATAGTAGATGTTCAATAAATGTTGAGTGTATACATGAATAATAACACTTCCCACTTGTGTGCATTACAAAGCCCTCCTGCAAACAGCTGAGCTTGGATTTAGATCTCACAATTGTTCAGGGTCGATCTTCTCATTTTACAGTGTGGAAATTGAGGCCCAGTGAGGTTATGGTAACTTGCCCAAGGCTTCCCAGCTGGTAGATGGAGTGGGGTCTTAGTTCTCCTACCTCCCAGGGCAAGGTTGCTGCCACCAGTCCACCCTAGACAGCTCCCAATCTGTGCTGGGAGGCTGACCTCATCCTTCCTGATGAGCTGCCCCTGCTCCTTGGAGACCAGGCACAGAGCCTGTGCTGACCTCTCCAGCACAACCTGGAGGCAGAGGCAAGCGGGCCGCTTTCTGTCCATTTCATCGTAATACAACATTCAGCATTCGCTCATAAAATAATCATTTTCTCTCCTCGGTGACATGCTCATACAAGTCTCCTAACATCATAAATAAAAATGACTAATAATCTTCATCCATATTTATCTCACTAGCCCCTCCCCTCCCCAACACACCTTTTGTCTTGATCTCAGCACAAATGGGACTGAATTGGGGGTATTAACCTGGATCTCTGATAATAATGCCTTGCCTCCTGTGGTACTTTATACTTTTTTTCAAAGCATCACACAATCGTGATGCATATTTTCTTCTTACAACAAATGCATGGAGGAAAGAGGGCTAGCATCATGAGTATACCCATTTCGCAGATGCGAACGGATAGGTCAAGAGAGATCCAGGTCAAAGTCCTATATTGAGACAGGAACAGAACTAATTTTTAAAAAACATGATTATTATTATTTGTTTGACCTCCAAGGAAAGGTTCTCTGGGACACTGAGTGTGTTTGCTTCACACAAATAAATAATCTGTATAGTATTTTACAAATTTATAAAGAGTGTTCATCCGTGTTACTTTGTGGGTCCTCACAAGGCAGGTATGATTTACTCTTGTTTGACAAAGCTCACACAACCAGTTAGTGGCAGATCTGGGCTCTAAAACGTTATTTCCCAAAGTGGATTTCAGGGGCCACTAGTCCTGACACAAGCTACAGGAAAAATGTTTTGTGGTCAAATGAGTTTGGGAACTCTATGAGTCATATCCTCTTTGGGCGGCTCACCAGGGCCTTTGGTGTATTAGCGTCTCTGAGAAGTTGTGCAGGAAAGACTCTCATTTTGTTAGGTCTCATGTAGCTTCTCCCCACCATGTCTAATCACGAAGGTTGCATCTGACGGAAAACCTATTAACATGCTACAGAAATGCTGCCTGTGTGTACGCGTGATCCCTTCTCCCCCGTGTGTTTGGAGGCAGTGAGGATTAGAGCGTGGCTGGGAGAGGAGCGTGCAGGGGGTAAGGACGGTGTAGGGGACCCACTGCTGGAGACTACTAGAGCTGAAGCTCCCCTCCTCAGGCTGTGTCCTCTCTTTCCCTCTGGGCAGTGCAGAAAATTCACTCAATATTAGGCACAGTCAGCCCAGCCCATATCTGAGGCAGGATCAGAGGGGCCGCCTGAGTGGCCGAGTGGGGAGTCTGTGGTCGGTGCATGGTGGGAGATTTGGGGACAGCAGTCCTTGGCCATGGGGAAAAATCAACAGGGACCCATAATAGGGGCTCAGTCATGTCTGCCCTGGACGATGGTGGGGAAGTCACCCTATCCTCGTTGCCCAGACACAAAGCTCCCGAGGCAGGGCGGAAGTAAGAAGGGCAGGCTTTGGCGTTCAGCTGGCGTACTCTAACATCTGTGTGCCTTTAGGGGATGATCTAATCTGTCTGAGCCTCTGTTCCTTCCTCCTCAGAATGCAGATAACACTACCCACTTTGTGACGTGGTGAGGATTAGATGGGGCAAGTGTGCAAAAGTGCCCTCCTTGGCCCTCGTCTTTGTGTCAGCTCCATCTCTCTTCCCCTGCTTTTTTGGAGCCCCTCAGTCAGAACAAATAGCTTTCCACCTTCAGGCCTCCGTGAGCCTGTCATCTGTACCTCTGTTTAGTTCTCCCATCACCCTGCCTTCTGCCATTTTATTATATGCCCATCTCCCCAATGGACCTGAAGTTCTCTGCAGGCTGCCGCCGACTCTGTCAGCGCCCACTTATATCTGCAGGCCCGACCATCTCGAGTCTTCAGGCCAACCTCCCATTGCCGGTGTCTGGACCCCTTCTCTTGAGGGCTTTCTCTTTAGCTGCGGAGGCCACTGTGCCCTCACACAGAGCAGGCCAGACTTGCTGGGAGACTACACCCTCACCCAGCAGCCCTCCACCCATGCCCCACAGGAGCTGGTGCAGAAATACCCCAGCCCTTGTGTGCCCTAGCTGTGAGGTGGTGTTCAATAGCACTTCTCAGTTTCTTACTGGGACTGGGCTCTGGTTGCCCACAGTGGTAGCAGGCTTGGGGTCACCCCATGCCGATGTCTCCTTTCCCATGTCAATTTCCAACCCTCCCGCTGGCACCTCTGCACCTTCATGAGGAATGACTACATTAGAGCTCTTGCTTAGGGTCTGCTTCCAGGGGAACCTGAGCTAAGATAAGGGCATCCTCCAGGTGTCATTCATCTCTGTGTACACAGTGGGTGCTGATGAATCTCTGAATCCAGCAGAAATGAGCCATAGGAACAGTGCAGGGGTGACTATCAATCAAGGCAATGACATCAGTGGGCTCACCACATGGGTGGGTCCTGGAAGCAACGAGATAGAATACCTGCTCCCTTCCACACCTGGAAGCATCCACAGCCACACTCACACCTCTGTACATTCCCCGCCTAATGTTTGGTCAAACCTTGGCAGGCAGAGAGGAGCTGAGGTCCAGGGTCCTTTCTCTATGAGCTGAGAGCAGGTTAGTGTCGTGTTTTGAGATCCCTTCATGAATAATGGTTGAGAAGTGCTGCTCTTTAGTACTAAGAATAGTGGTTATTCCTAGTGCATTTGACTTGGAGGTGGGGACTATTCCATTGCTCTATTTATCCCACACTCGGTACACAGTTACTGAAACTGTCACCGTGTCCTACATTCCATAGGCCATTATGTGTATTTCAAACCATTATATAAATGGACTTGATTTGGCACTTCTGAATGTCATTAAACTCCTCCCATACCAGTAACAACACAGTTGCCATAGAAACGAATACATTTCAGAAAGGAAGGCACGGGGAAGAAAGCAGATGGAGTTGAGGGGAAAACGCGGCCCCCTGGTTCCTACTTCCAGAGCGCAGGGCCCAGCACTGTGACATGAGCACTCTGTGGAGGTGGGGCAAGCTCCTTCAGGTTTTTATTGACTCCCTTTGATAAAAGCCCTGGATAATTCATCTCAGCCTGAACCTGCTCATTCCAGCGCACAGCTCTAAAAACTTTATGGCACCGCAAGCCATTAAGCACCTTCCTTTATTCCAGCTTCTTTGGGGCTTTCTTCAGACCCTGGGGAGAGGGCTGGGGGAGGGTCTCAGCACTCAAAGAATTCTGTGATGAAGTCTTTGAGGCTGGCTGGGGATGGAAGGAAGAAGCAGAGAGAAGAAAGGAGGCCTCCTCGGTGCAGTTGACATAGTGGAGACCCCAGGATCTTGCCAGTGGCTGCTGTCCAAGTCACTGGGTCCACTCATCATCAATAAAGCTAGAACGTGAAAATGCAGCCTCCTGGGGTGGAAGGTGTTTGGAGAGCCTGGCTGAGGAGCTGCCGACCGCCTCGGCAGGCTGCAAGTTTCTTGTCTTTGGAGGGATTCAAGCATAGGTTGCAACAGCCTCTTATAATAAAACATCTCACAGGGCTCATTTCTCCAGAAGCCAAGCTGGACACTCCTCTCCCGGCCTACAGTGTGACTGGATTCTCCTTCTCTGTTTCCATAGCTACTTATTCATACCCGGTCACCGCAACTGCGACATTGTATTGTAGTTGCTGACGTGTTTGTCTCTCCCCGCAAGACAGTGGTATCCTTGGGGGCAGGGACTGTGTTTTTACACGCACAGCGCCAGGCACAGAGCAGGCACTGGACACATGGTTGGTGAATAAATGAGCATACGGCCGTGTTCACAGTCTTAACACACATTGGTACTTGGCAGGGATATGGAACCAGATGACATTTGGTCCCTTCTGGCCTGGAGAATCTGTAATGATAGGGGTCTAAGCCTGCCCTGACTACATCTGGGATTTGAATCTAGATTTCTCCTACTCCTAAGCCACAGGGTTACATTAAGAATATTAGTCGCACGCCTGTAATCCCAGCACTTTGGGAGGCTGAGGCGGGTGGATGACCTGAGGTCAGGAGTTCGAGACCAGCTTGCCCAACATGGCGAAACCCCGTCTCTATTAAACATACAAAAAATCAGCCGAGTGAGGTGGTGAGTGCCTGTAATCCCAGCTACTCAGGAGGCTGAGGCAGGAGAATCACTTGAACCCGGGAGGCGGAGCTTGCAGTGAGCTGAGATCACGCCATTGCATTCCAGCCTGGGCAACAAGAGTGAAACTCCATCTCCGTCTCAAAAAAAAAATATTAGTCACAATGCTAAAAGGAAAACCAGAACCAAAACAGCCACAAAAGCAGCTGGGTGTGAAATGTTGGGGAAAACTCTCCCCACCTGCATTTTTCCTCTACACTCACCACCACAGTCCACACAGGAGACCTCTGTGGCCGAACGGGTGGGAGCAGCGGACACCAGCTGGGTGTCCTCCAACTCAATTCTTACACTGTCTACCTGGAGATAGTGTCGGATCCCACAGGCTGGGGGCTCAGTCCCCAAGACTTCCTCCACACCCCGGCACCTGTCGCAAGTTCAGGCTTCCAGAACTTCTGGCAGACCCGCTTCGGGTTGGGGGTTCCCATGACCTCCTGTTTGAGTTTGATTAATTTGCTAGAGTGGCGCAGAGAGCTCAGGGAAACACTTACCTACGTTTAGAGTTTATTCTAAAGGATATTACGAAGAATACAGATGAAGAGACTGGGAGGAAGGGGCACGGAGCTTCCACGCCCTCCCTGGGTGCACCGCCCTCCCTGGGTGCACCGCCCTCCAGGAAGCTTTACATGCTCAGCTGCCCAGAAGCTCCCGAAACTCAGTCCTCTTGGGTTTTTTTGGAAGCATTCCTTCCCCCAGGGTGTGAGGCGGGACTCTCTCAGGGGAGGGTCTTAAGGCCCACAGTCAGAAAGGTGGTGAAAGATTAGAGTCCTGCGATGGGGCAGGGGAAAGGAGGGCTGTAGAGAGATCCTGTTTCCCGAGGCCTGCCCCCCGAAGCCTAACACACCCAACATATGACAAAAGACTGTAGCAAGGGCTGTGGGAGTTATGAGCCAGGAACCGTGGATGAAATCCCCCCACCCCGTGCACCTCTATATAGAAACATGTCTAGATACATCATAACACCTCGGGCCATGCCCTGGCTTTCAACCACTGATCCCTTACATCAAAAGAATATACATGATCTTTTAACAATTAGTTCAGTGCACTGTATTGCATGAATGTCTCCCAGGGTGAGGCCACTCAGGTTTGCAGGCTTTTTTTTTTTTTTTTTTTGAGACAGAGTCTCGCTCTGTCTCTCAGGCTGGAGTGCAATGGCGTGAACCCGGCTCACTGCAACCTCTCCTGGAGAATCAAGCGATTCTCCTGCCTCAGCCTCCCGAGGAGATGGGATTACAGGCGTGTGCCACCATGCCCAACTAAGTTTTGTATTTTTAGTAGAGATGGGGTTTCACCATGTTGGTCAGGCTGGTCTTGAACTCCTGACCTCAGGTGATCCACCCACCTCGGCCTCCCAAAGTGCTGGGATTACAGGCGTGAGCCACTGTGCCCAGCCTGCAGGCTTTCTTTAGATTTGAAGAAAAGTTTCCAAAACCAGGAGTGGTCCCAGCAAACATAGCTTCCCTTCCAGGCATCTGGGGATACCAAGCAAAGAGACAATGTCCTCTTTTGGTTTGAGACTCTTTCCAGTTGTTAATGTAATATTGGATTTCCTTCATTTTATAACCCACTTTTCATTTCTTTACTCTCAGGTATGATTCCTCATTTTCTCCACTAGTCATTTATTTTTTACCTGCCCTTTTCCACCTTTGGAAGGAATATTGGGTTTGGCCACTGTGTGGTCCAGATGGCTGCTGGCAGCACTAGTCCAGCCAGTGCCTCCCCTCAGTCCATTCCCATTCATATCCAGGAAGTTTATGTAGGTTCCAAACTAGTGGACTATTTTTACCACCAGGCTCCCTAGTTGTATTTATTCTTAGCCTTAATTTTGCTAGACAGGGTGAAGGCACCTCCCACCCCCATCAGGGCCCTAGGAATTCTGACATAAGGTTTAAAAACACAGTGACAGTTTTTTGCTTAGAAATTATCTCTGCTTCTAGCACTTGTAGTTGCAGCCCTGGTCCTGGGATCACTGCATCGCATAGGGGAGAAATAAAAGTTTTTTTGTTTTTTGTTTTTTTTTTTGAGATGGAGTTTTGCTGTTGCTCGGGCTGGAGTGCAATGGCATGATCTCAGCTCACTGAACCTCCGCCTTCTGGGTTCAAGTGATTCTCCTGCCTCAGCCTCCTGAGTAGCTGGGATTACAGGCACCTGCCACCATGCCCAGCTAATTTTTTTGTATTTTTAGTAGATATGGGGTTTCACCATGTTGGCCAGGCTGGTCTCAAACTCCTGACCTCAGGTGATCCACCCGCCTCAGCCTCCCAAAGTGCTGGGATTACAGGCGTGAGTCACCGTGCCTGGCCAAGAAAAGCTTTTTTTTTTTTAGCTGAGTCGGGAAAGAAAGAAAAAATAGTCATTATACCAGTGTACTCCTTCCTTGGCAAGAATTGCATAGTTATCTAGCATCCTTCTCACCTCCTCTTCCCCAGATCAGCCAGAAAAACAGAGGAAAAAATCTAGTGGGGACACTAGTACCACTCATGGTGTGTGTGAGCACACTCGTGAAGGCGTGCAAGCCAGCCCTTCATGCTTTTATGTCCCCATTTTAGACAACCAAGGTTTCAATTGCCTGTTCTGTTTCTCTATCAAATTCTTACTCTAAGGAGATCTCTCTGACCGTTGCTGGACATCATGGGCTTACAGTGTGTCCCTTGGTCTGAAGAAATGATGGTCAGCTGTCCAAATGCATACAATATCTTCTGTTCCTTTTTTTTTAAATGACACTCTGAGAACTTCTATCTTCTACTGAGTAAGAAAAGCCCACTCCAGAGTCAGTGTCTATTCTAGACAAGACCCATTCGTAGACCACCAGCATCAGTCTCACTTGCCAGCTGTGTTTAGAGCCTTCCCACCAGGGAATCTTCCACGTAGCCACTGGCAGTCTCTGTCTCTCTTGCTGGCAGACAGAATAGCTCCTACTGGCATTATGTGCCTGAGAGGGTGCAAAGGGAACATGTCTAGATTCAGCCCATCTCCACACTGCTGCGGTGCCTCCATATCTACCCATTTCATGAGCCCAGGTGGCCACCTCAGGGAGCAGCTGGGGCTATCTGGGTATCGATTCCCGTCACCTTCTGAAACTTTAGGGAGTTCTTCTGATGGGAACTGACTTGTTCTGCTTTAATGCACCCCTCAAATTTCCATAGGACTGTGCTCCACATGGACATCCCATTAATAGGCCAGGTTTCCATTGCCCTTCTGCCTGGCCACATGGCCAGGCCATGGTCACTGCCCATGATTCAGTAAAACCTAAACACAGAGGCTTCTACCATTGTTCATTTTTTCCCATCACTATTAGGAAAACAGCATGCAATTCAGCTCATATGCAGACTTGTATTTACCTTCTCTGATCAAAGCACTAACCTTCGAAACAGGTTGGTGTCCATCCACATTAGAACTGCTGTCTGTCAACCAAACAGCTCCTGAGTCAATCAAGAGCTGTTCATAATGCATTGTCCATGTGTTGATTGAACCCAGCAGCACCTCACACCGTTCCAGAGTCAGTTCTAGGGGACAAGAAGCTCCCTGCCTGAGAGTGTCTTGTCCTTGAATTCCACAGGCAGCATGATCCTCTAGAAACCATTTCCATTTTATGTACTCTTCTGGGCACTGCTGTCCCCATTAGAATGTTTCCCTGACATCATGGAAGACAGAATGAGTATTTCAGGTGGGTCCTGTGCACCCACCTTCCAAGACAGCTAACGTTTCATAGCAAGGCAGTAAATGCCCTCAAGAGGAAATTCTCTAGTCCAAAGTCCTAGCAGTTGTTGCTGGGAGGTGCTCAGAGGCGTTTGCCATAAGCCCCAGGAAATGCTCCACAGAAGTATATTGAATCTCCCCAAGTGGAGGTAAACTTTCTGGGGACCAAGACAATTGCCCGCTGCCTGTGTTACTCTGGATGAATCACATCCCTTTCCTAAGTCTTTGTTTCCTCCTCTCTAGGCGACTGCCAATGTTTCTTTTAAAAGTCTATGATTGTCAAATTATCCAGTCCCAGCATCTTGGAGCTACTGACTAGGGGCAGAGAAGGTCACTGTCCTTACTTTGCTGTCAACATCTACTCTACACACTGTGCTGGGCTCCTGGGATCTAATGGAGACCAAACAGAGCCAACTGACTGGTAGGGGAGACAGGTGTTACTAACACAAAACAACTGGGCTCCCAGCTAAACCCTACCTTAAGCCTGGAACTGCAGCCCTTAGTGAAAACAGGTGACTCAATTTTTCTCCCAAATGTTGCTTTTTTGGCCTGCCACATCCCTATCCTGTGCCCATGAAAAGACTTCAGCTGGCAGAGTAACACAAGCGGCTGAGCATTGGGGATACAAGTGGCTGAGTGGCGAGCAGGGCAGCAACGGGGCATCGGAGAGTATGGATAGATGAGGCTAACTTCAGACAGTGCAGCTTCAGGGAACGATCGCCTTCTTCCTGCACTATCCCCTTTCCAACTCCCCATTCTGCCAAGAGCCACTTCCATCACCCAGTAAAATCCTCCACATACACTACCCTTCAATCAGTTCATGTGACCTGATTCTTCCTGACGCTGGCAAGAACCTGGATGTCGAGAAGGCAGGAGCTTGGACACTGCTGTGGAGCCGCACAGAGCCTGCTCCTGCCAGAGAGGAGCGATCAGCCGGTTCCAGCGTTCATTCCCTCTGGTTCCTGCACTCGCCTGCTCACACGCTCCCTCTCTCAAGGAGGGGCCAGAGGTAGGCTGAGTGAAAGCAGCCACTTCAGTTCCCACCCACAAAGAGGGTCAAGGGAATTATCCCATCTCATTACTAAATAATTGCAATATGAATGTATACGTACAAACTGAGCTCAGAGCTCTGAAAGGAAGGATCTGGTTCTACAGGAGCATGTAACTTAGGAACTGGATCTTGACTGAGGAGGGGTGGGTCAGAGGAGGCATCACTGGAGCAGAGACTTGAGCTGTGATTTGAAGGATGAGCGGGAATTATCACGTGAAGGGTTTGGGGATGGGGTGAGCGTGGCAAGCACCCCAAGAAGAGGGAGCAGGGTAGACACAGGCCCTATGACAGGGGCCCTGCTTGAGGAGCAGCAGGAAGGCCCATGTGACTGGAGCGCAGGGTGTTTAAGGGGGTAGGATGAGGTCAGAGGTAGGTAGGAACCAGATCACGTGGCACCTTGTAGAACATGCTAACAATGTGAGGTTTTTTTTTTTTTTTTTTTTTTTTTTTTTGAGACAGAGTCTCCCTCTATCACCCAGGCTGGAGTGCAGTGGCACGATCTTGGCTCACTGCAACCTCCGCCTCCCAGGTTCAATCGATTCTCCTGCCTCAGCCTCTCAAATAGTTGGGATTACAGGTGCGTGCCACCACGCCTGGCTAATTTTTTTGTATCTTTAGTAGAGATGTGGTTTCACTATTTTGGCCAGGCTGGTCTCAAACTCCTGACCTCAGGTGATCCACCTGCCTCGGCCTTTCAAACTGCTGGGATTATAGGCATGAGCCACCGTGCCCGGCCTTGAGTATTTTTTTTTTTAAAGCCATTGACATATTTTCAAAAGGAACATGACATGGTCAAATTTGCATTTTGAAACACTGCTCTGGCTAAAGTGTGGAAAACGACCTGGGCATGGGGATTGGGCACGATAGATGCAAGGAGCCGGTTAGGAGAGAGCCCTGATGCAGTCCAGGGGAGAGAGGCTGGGGACAGGGTCTAGGGTGGTGGCATGAGGTGGAGAGAGGAGGGTGGGTACAGGAGGCACTCAGGAGATAACGTTCCCTAGGACTTGCTGAGGATCGGATATGAGTGTGAGGGAAAGGGAAGTTTAAAAAGGAACTTTGGCTGGGTGCAGAGGCTCCTGTCTGTAATCCTAGCACTTTGGGAGGCCCAGGTGGGAGGATTGCTTGAGGCCAAGGGTTTGAGACCAGTCTGGGCAACATAGTGAGGCACCGTCTCTATAAAAATTTAAAAAATTAGCTGGGCATGGTGGTGTATGCTTGTTCTTCTGGCTACTTGGGATGCTGGGGTGGGAGGATTGCTCAAGCTCAGCAATTGGAGGTAGTAGTGAGCCACAATGGTGCCACTGCACTCCAGCAGAATGAAACCTTGTTTTGGTGAAAAAAAGAAAAAAGGAACTTGGCAAGGTCTGCACCTTAGGGGTCCATAGTCTAAGAGAGGCAGGATTCCTGGTAGGAGGTAGGAAAGGTGGCTGGAGGAATGGGCTGAGAAAAAGCTTTGGAATGTTCCGTCAGATCCTGGCTGGAGAGTGGAAACGGCAGGTCTCTTGTTCCAAGACACCGAGCGAATTAAATAACAATCATAAAGTGCCCTGTAAAACTGAGTCTTGCCATAAATAATAAACAGGGACGTTATACAAATAATGGGCTTTTCAGCCCCAGTGGAAGGAAACACATCAGTAAGAAGAATGAAGTTAGAAAAAATGCACCCCAAAGCCCCAACTAACAAAATGACGGTATTAGCCAACATCCCGGGGGCTCGGCAGGCAGTGGAGGAATGGGCTCAGGAAAATGACTGTGGCCCTTTGCATGAGCCAGACTGTACAGCTGCAACAGAGTGAGAAGTGCTGCCAGCAGCAGGGAGGCCCGCTCATCCCTGGGTCAGGTCCCCAGGCCAAGGACCCTGGCCTCCTGCTTCCCGTCTGCCCTGAGAAAAGCACAGCTCATCCCGCAGGCCTGCCTCTTTCCCTGCCACCCAGCATATAGCTGGTATGGCCCGAGTTCACCCTTAATGACAGATGGGAGAAAGAAACACAGATCCACCTTCAGAGGCTGCCAAGGAAAGCCAGTCTATTGACTTTTTTGTACTGGTTCCTTTGGTGACCAAGACATTTAAAATTATGGGATGGGCTGTGAGAACAGGGTGTGGGCTGGGTGTTGAGAGCCAAGATAGATTTTTGAATCATCACATTTTAGAGACATACAGGTCATCTTATGAAACATGATTCCATTTTGCACATGAGAAGGTTGAGATCTGAGTGTCTGGGGACTTGCCCAAGCTCACACTGCCGGCTCCTCACTCTTAGGTGCTCCTCGTACTACACATCCCAGCTGTTTGGCACCTCTCCTTCTATACGAGGAAACAGTAGATGCTTTAGACTCATTTTTTTAAATTAGTGTACAAGGATGCATAAAGAACAGGCTCTCATGTCATCATAAAGAACTTTAGAGCTGTCGAAGAAATGAGATTCTCAACCTCCCAGGGCTCTGACTCCCCTGTAAGGCTGGGAGGTGAGGACAGGTGCTGTGGGGGAGGGGCATTTGCACACAGAGCCTGGACTGGGACCATGGTGCTGTTTGGGAGCTGTGGGCCACGCAAGAAGCTGCTAGTTATTTATGGAACCAGCTTTCCCCTTCCTGGGTGCTCCAGCTCTTCCCACACAGGGCTAGAGGTCTCCAGCCAGCAGAAGCTGCCTTTGCTAATCACTCACAAGTGTTTCGTCCTGAAAGATGCAAGGGACAGCACCCAGAGGCATTTCCGCTCTCCCTTGGTCTCTTGAAGCAGCCATCATTGCAATGCTGAAAGTCCAGGGAAAGCGACACCCACCCTGATGGGCAGCCTGAGAAGGCACCAGTGTTAGGGAGGAGCACCCTCCTGTGCAGGCCCCCCTGTGCCCCAAGGAGATGGCCGAAGGGGAGGTCAAAACTTGGATGCCTCTGCTTCTTCCCTCCTTTAAATATCCTCTTCCTCCTTTCCCCTTCTCAAGAGTCCTGTGGCCTGCCAGCTTTTCTGGTCCCCTAGGAATTGTCTTCTCTGGTCTGTGTTCCTCACTCCAGGTCTTCCCTGATTTTCTGCATATCAACTCAAGTTTTCCCTGTGTTCTGCCCTCTCTTCTCCCTGCCTTGCCACTTCCTCTCTTTCCACCCACCCTGAAAAATGAAACCAAGCTAAAGTGTTAGAGGCTTCCCCTCTGCTCATGATCTCAGCCTCCTCTTCCAGAAGTCTAAGAGCCCTGGGTGTCTGGAGCCCTGGGCTGTGGTCCAGCCACTTCCCATGGGCCCCAGGCAAGTTGCTGCATGCTCTTGGGCCATGATGAGTTATTGGGTTGCACTGTAATCTCTAGAGTTGTTGACAGGTCTAACACAGAGGAGACCTGAGCTCTCTGAGGCAGGCACAGCCCCTCCCCTGATACATGTGACAGCCCTCTACTCTGCCTGGGAACAGGATCAGGTCTGGGGAAGCCATGTGCTTTGAGAAGGTGAGTGGTCTGGATCTCCAGGAGAGAGAGGTCATAAAAGGGGAGGGCCAGGAAGGGGAGGTGAAGGGTGTGTGCATGTGTGCACACATGTGGGTGTATGTGTGCATGTGTATACATGTGTGCAGGTATGTGCATGCATGTGTGCATGTATGCATGTGCATGCAGGTGTGTGCGTGTGTGTGTGTATGTGTGCGTGCATGCTCATGTGTGTGTTGGAGGTGTGGCTGAGGAACCAGTGAGAGCAGACTGGATCTACTTAAAGATGTCCTGAGAGTATGGGCTGGCAGTAGGTGGGGTGAGGAAGGAGAGCTGGTACAGAAAGAAGGGAAACTACCCCTGGGGAAGGCCTCCTCACCCAGCCCTCCTTCCATGGCTTGCCTGGACCCTACTCCCAGGAAGGGGCTGTACCACTGGAACTGGAAGAAAGCCTGAGAATGAGCACCAAGGTAGACTCTAGGAATCACCCAAAACAGGGAGACCGTTTTGCGGACCGTTCCACATCCGTGTGCGCTATCTGAGGCGCTCCTTTTCAAGACCTACCTGACACCTGCGAGGGACTTGTACATTCCTCCTTTGTCACTCAGGGCCCTAGTTAATTACCTAAATGAATGTTGAGCGACTACTCCCTATGTGCAAACACTGGGCGAAGGCCCAGGGAGAGGAGAGGAAGGAACAGGAGTCTTTGCCCTCTTCCAGCTGATTCTCTAGGTGGGACTGACGGCACATGAGGAAGCAGACCAATAAATAATCACACGTCATGATAGGTGCCACTCAATACACACACCAGCTGCCGTGATGAGCACAGGGTGCAGGGAGAGGGGTGTCTGTGTAATTTAGATAGATGGAAGGTAGGATCTCTTTGTGGAGGTGACACATACACTGAGATGTATTTTTACTGTGAGCTCCTTGAGGTCAGGAAATGTGTCTTATTGTACTTTTTTTTTTTTAGATGGAGTCTCACTCTGTCACCCAGGCTGGGGTGCAGTGGCAGGATCTCGGCTCACCGCAGCCTCTGCCTCCTGTGTTCAAGCGATTCTCCTGCCTCAGCTTCCTGAGTAGCTGGGGCTACATGTGCGTGCCACCAAGCCTGGATGATTGTTTTTTTTTTTTTTTTTTGTATTTTTAGTAGAGACAGGGTTTCACCATGTTGGCCAGGCTGGTCTTGAACTCCTGACCTCAAGTGATCTGCCTGCCTTGGCCTCTCAGAGTGCTGGGATTACAGGCATGAGCCGTCATGCCTGGCTTGTGTCTTATTTTTATAGCTCCAGTGCTTAGAACAATTCTGGCACTTGTGAGAAATTGGTATTATTTTTATGGTATTCAATGAATGTTTGA
This sequence comes from Nomascus leucogenys, assembly GCF_006542625.1. NCBI lineage: Eukaryota > Metazoa > Chordata > Mammalia > Primates > Hylobatidae > Nomascus > Nomascus leucogenys. The sequence continues at coordinate 8,455,033 of NC_044395.1, read as the reverse complement.
TGAATAACTGAATGATCACTCATCAGCAGTTCCTATATAAAGCACATGTGCTTAATCACATGAAGACAGTGATCTCAAACAAATGTGATATTGTTATGGCTAATCTGTGTTTACTTCCTCCTTTCTTGCCTGCCCTTTGTTGATTTTTGCTCGTATCTCCTTTTGATGGCTCAGTTGTGTTGAGTCCACACAGTAGAGGACACACACACACACACACACACACACTCTCCATATATTACCAACCACCTCCATTCCTGCAAAGACTGCAGATTCTATCCACGAAGCTATTAAGCACTCCCGAATACTGCAAACCTGTCATTGACTATCACATGCCTCCTTAAATGATCTTTGAATAGCATTTTCTTTTTATTGCTTTGTGTAGTTTAACGGCACCAATTGTGATTACTCTAACTTATGATAAACCCCAGATCTATAAAGCTCCTGTTCATTCATTATTTTCCTCTTGCTCCTTCTCAAGCTGTTATTTTTTGGAATGTAGTGAGGAGGGAGGAGTGGAGAGAGAAGAAAATAAAAGGACACCAAATTAACAGGAAAACAAATAAAATAGGGAAGCACTTCTCCCTGGGTGACAAGCACCCTATTAGATACTGTTAAACAGAACAAATATGCTTTAATACAGCACCAGTAGGTCTTTTATATTTATTCTAAATGGGAAATATAATGATCACCAACTTATCTTTAAGGGAAGAAGAAGCTAATTTTTCTAATATCTCACTAATCCTAGCAACTGGGAGAAAAATAATTGTTTCTCCCTATTTTACCAATTGTTCAATTTATACCAAGGTGTGTTGTGTAGCATGGACAGAGATTTCTATTTCTTGATGTATGTCATGGCTGCTATTCCATTTTAATTATTAATATGTGGAAATTATTATTTTGAGTATTGATATGAGATAATCATAAATATAAAACAGCTCCACATGCTTTCTGATGCCCTTTCTTATCTGCAGACGTGTTGGAGATTGGGCTTATGAGCTTTAGAGAGAGAGAGAGAAACGTATAATGTGGTACTTAGGGCAGCAAGGCTGGCTGGAGTGGAAGAAGAGGAGCCTCCTCCCTCCAGAGCCCTCCCTCTCCTTCACCTCTGCCTTCCAGCCCTCCAGAGCCAAAGCTGACCCACCTGTGTCTTTCCTCTGCCCCACTGCCTCACCCTCCTCTTACCCTGTCTCTGAGTTGTTAGTTGAGATTTCTAACTCATCACACATGTTGGCTCAGCTTGCATCCCATCCCCTCATCTCCTCAGCCACCTAGAAGCTGAGGTCAGATACCTGGAGCTTTGGGTTTCAATTCCAGCCCAGCTCCTGACTTTTTGGCTTCCCCAATACCTACAAACCTCTTTCGAGCTTCTCTAATGAGCATCGCCAGCAAGGGAACATGTCTATTCAGCACCACGGACAGAGGCACGCTGTCAGTTCCCACAAGTTAGAAGTTACTGCCTAGCAGTCTTGTCAAGGCAGTGGTGTTGGGGAGGGAAGGGGAGGCTGAGAAAGAGAAAAGTCAGTAAAGGCAACTGACTGGCAGGACACAGAAAATGCAGCCCCCAACTCTGGCTGTACTCAGGCATGGGGTTCCTACAAATGGGAAGTAGCTGTTGTCTTCTTTCAGGCAGGCAGCAAATGGGCGAGGTGATCACTTCCTGTGCTTAATTGTGCTGGCCTAACTCTTGTCAGATTGTCACCATGATGGGTGCTGGAAACAGGTCCACAGCTGGCAAAGTCTCAGGCATGGGGAGTGCATGGGGATGTGGTTGTCATGGTCGGAGTTGGGAGGAGAGACAGCTGAGGAGCTTGGAAAGAGGGCACTGAGACCATGCTATGGTCGCACTCTGGGGATAGAGATGGTAGGAAGGAGCTGCCTCCTTCTTGCTGGAATGGGAATGAGGAGACATGGGCCCTGGGCCCTGGAAGGGGAGAGGTCCAGCTCATGGCAAGCATGGCTGGTGGGAGCCAAGGCTTCATTTGTCTGACTTTAATGAATAAATGGCATCCCCAGCCATTGTTTATCTACTTTTGAATCCTGACAAATAGTCTGTGGCATTTGATGGAGAGGGTTATTAGCTGCATGGAGACAGATGGCTAGGGATGGAGGGGATTGGTTCTTTATTACAACAGACCCATAAGTGACAGCACTCCTCCTCCCAGCCTCCATGCCAATGTCAATACGTTTCTCAAGCCTTCAGTGACCCAGGGAAGCCAGTGCAAGAGGAAGACAGAATGGCCTGTGAGTAAGAGGGAGAGGAAGGGTCAATGGAGTTGGGAAAGGGGACAGGTTTCCAAGGGTAAGTTCTTTGGGAATAAAGACATTGCCTTATTCTTCTTTAGTATTCTCTTAAGTGCCTGTATAGTGCTGTTTATTCACCAGGCATTCAAGAAACATGAGTGATAGAGGAGGCAGGTAGAGAGGTCTGGATTAGAAATGAAAATAGGAGCAGATTTAATTGGGCTGGCTGTGGGGTGGGGTGGGGAAGAAATGGTAGGGAAGAGAGAGGAAGAGAAGTAGGAGACACAAAGGGAGAAGGGAAGATTGCATAAAGAAAATGCTCCTGAATCAGCATCCTGTGTTTCAGGCATTCAATACGCTTCCCCATATGATTGTACAAATGGCTTCGTGGAAACCAAACTGGTCTTCCCACTCTCCCCTTATGGGAGGTCCTGGTTCTTATTCCTGGTTCCTCTGTCCTGTGGCTATAGGGGAGAGCTTCCTCCCTCCAGATTACCCCTGAGACGACGGGGAGGTTCTCACTGACCTTCATTCATTCTCCGAAACTTGTCCTTGGCCATGTAGCCCAGCACCAGACAGCATCCTCTCTTCTGGAGGCCCAGCTCTGGAAGAGAAGCATAGGTGGGTGAGTTGGGAATGGGAACAGGCCAGGCATTGGGTGGGGGGCCCTCTGCAGGGGGCTGTAGAGCTTGTTGCTCTTGTAAACAGAGGTACTTTTGTTTAGCCAACATTTATATGGAAATTATTATGTTCCAGGCATAATTTTAAGCCAGCAATTCTTCATTTTGATTCTCATAACAACCCTGTGAAGGATGTTTTCCCCATTTTCTATCATCCCCATTCACAGATATATGAAGTTAGTGGCATTGGATGAAAGAGCTAGCAGGTGGTAAAGCCAGAGCTTTGAACCTAGGCAGTCTGGCTCTGAGTCCATGCTCATAAACATAACTCTGGGTTATTGAGGCCCTTTGTATCTCAAGCTTGGGGACTATGCTCAGATCAACTTGGGACTGTGGCCAGACCTGCCAGGGATGATGCAGAATCTATCCAGTGGTGTCTAGGATGGAACAGTGCAACCAGACACAGTGGGTGACTCAGGAGGATGAAGAAGTGATTGTGTGAGTTTAGGGCAGCGGGATGACACAGAGGTTAAGGTATAGGCAGAAGAGCTCTCTGTACCTTTTGGAGAGGGTGCATTTCTGGTGCTAGAGATTCCTGTGCCTTCCTATATCAAGGCCCAATTTAGCACCATCATTAAGCACTTGTGAAATGTAGACTTAGAGCACAGGGGTCGAGATAGCTGAGAGACACAGACTCCACAGCGCTTTGACCCAATTGGAAAAACAAGATGGAATAACAATTCCAGGTAGCAAATGCAAGAGACAACTTTTTTATTTGCACAGTATTTTGTAAATCAGTGTCCATTGTGTATGTGAGCATTAAATTGGAGTCCATCTGCCTCAAAAGAAGGCAAGCTTTCCTCTCTGGTATTTGTGCTTTTATCCTGATTCATCTTAGGCACTTTATGGATTCTGAAGCAATAGCACACTAATTTTTTTGGCCCCCTCTACCCCCAAACAACCCCCTGAGGTGGGCATATGGGCCACTGCAACTGATATTATGCAGATGGAAAAACTGAGGTTCAACCATGTTAAATGGATTCCCATGATTGTTTTAGACCCCCACCCCACCTTGTAGCATAGAAGTCATACACATGTGACAGCTGCCACAAACTTGGTAAATAGATAAGGAATTTGATTTCTGGAAGAGGGAATGTGACTGCAGCTCTTCCTGGCCCTTGCCAGGATTTCTGGGCTCCTCCATGCTCCTTCCCTTGGTTTTTCAGAGAAAGAGGGTCCCAATGAGTGATGCATCACAGCACCTTCTCTCACGACACCGAGTGTCTCCCTGAACCCAGCCAGTCAGTGTCCAGGCTCAAGAGGATAGACAGAGTGGGTCATTCCTCTTTCTCCTTTTCCATCCACCATCTGCAGCCCAGGTCCACCCGCTAAGCATAGCAGGATGAAAGAGAGTACAGGGCCCAAAAGACACAGATGAGTCAAGCTCAGGGGCTCTTGCCCTAGAGAAAAACAAAGCATGGCAGGAGGTGGCAGAACGCCATGGCCCAGGGAGGTCGCTGGCTTTGATCTCCTGATTCTTTAAAAGGGTTTGTTGACTATCAGTAAAGAGCAGAGAAGCAGATCTGAGGGCACCGTTTCCAAAGGCACTCACTTCTCTTCCTTCCCCTCCACACTGGCGTCTGAAGCCTCAGCCAAACTGCCCTCACTTCAAACGGCCTTACATCTCAGGCACCCAAATTGACGATGTTAAGTTCCCTCATTCAAGGCCTTGGCCCTTTCTTCAGGGGCTCCTGCTCTGTCGCGGGCCTCATGGATCAAAGCTCCTTTGATGTTTACTTACTATATTTGTGGCTTCTTTCTAACAACCACCTTCAAGAGGCAGGAATGCAGCCTTCCAGGAGGGGGCCAGCGGAAGTACAAGCTGCGAGGAGGTGCTGAGCTCCCTGGAACAATAGCCTCTCGAGGGAGACTGTATTGAAACCTCAACACGCTGACGACAGGCAGAGTTAACCAGCCCATTATAATTGCACACGCATTGTTCATCATTAGAATGATACAATTGCTGACAATTCCTATGATATTTTTGCCATTGACTTCGTATGCCCATCTAAAGCACATCAGCAATGGCTCCTAATGAGAAAGGGAGTTTGGGCTCCTGGACTAAGCCCAAACTCAATCCAGGAGCCTGGGAGGGAGGCAGGGGAGCACTGAGTAGGGAGGGCAGAAGATACTGGATGGATTTAGGCCAATGTTTCAGCTGGTCTTCTGGACTGTCACTGAACGCTCAGGCAGATGGAAGGGCGAACAATTCTCTTACAGATTTAGAGAGTGTGAGCAATCTGTCGAATCTGGATTATCTTAGTTGGGTAGAGAACTCAACCTCTCGTATGCTACATACTAGGACACCCCCCAGGGCAACTACTTGAGGAGAGGCTGTGTGGACAAGCGGTTATGATATAATAACTAAGATTCTCACTATGTTTGATTTTTGCAAATGAGCAGGAAAATAAGTTTTAAAAAACCTGATTAATAAAAGAAATTGAGAATGAGGCAATTTCTCAATGTATTTGGCTCATTTAATTTGACACGTGTGGGTTAGTCTTAATTATTTAGGCGGCTACATTACAAGGCGCTAATAAGCACACTGCAGAAATTTATTAAGTGCGAGGGCTCTCTGAGCCTTTGTAGAGAAGCAGGGAGAAGCTACCGGGAGCTTTGCAAGAACGAGCAGGTTGGAGGATGAGTGAAGTGAGAATTAGTTAGTTGTCCATATATGAAAATTTGGGATGTCCTTTGGGGAGATTTGCAAAGCTAAATTAAAGGTCATTGGGTTCACATGAGTGTGCCAGCAGGGAAGGGAAGGGAGGCTGGAAACCCAAGTTGGGGAAGTGAATATTGTCCAAGGTACGAATCACAGAGAGAACCAGGAGGAAGCAGGAGGCAATTGCTTTGACTTGGGGAGACTCTACCAAGCCAAACTAAGGTTAGTAGGAGAGAGTTGATAGAACATGACAGAACAGGAATCTCTCTCTTTGTGAGGTAGACCAGCCACCACCAGTCTGTCACCTTCCTTGTCCCATAGCACGGAGATGAATGGGAGAGTCAGATCACAGATGCACATTTTGGAAGAGTAAGATGAAGGGATCTTCTCCAAGTAGGCTTTGGGGGTGCTGTCTTTGGCTTTATCAATCAGTAGCAGAAACACCCAGATACTCTAAAGGTGGCTATGGAAAAATAATTACCATGAAAGGAGTCAGTCCTGGCTTAAAAGGAAAGTTCACAGCAAAGAAGTCCAGGGTCACCTGTGGATGGGGCAGTGGAGAGCACTGTCCCAGGAACAAGGAAGGTTTAGGAATACCGCCTGTGCAAGGAAAAATGGATTGGAGCAGGGTATGTTTGTTAGGGAGAAGAGAAGATTGCACCCTTGGGAACTCCTGGCCTCTGGACTCTGAGCAACAGAAGTGTCAGGACTGTGCCTTCTGCTCTGAGCCCGTAGGACCAAGCACGGTGCCTGACACGTGGCAAGTGCTCAGGAACGGTCAGCTGACTTAATGAAAGGGCTGGCTACAAAATATGGGGCAGTGAAGTGTCCCCTCTGACTCAGGTCAGAATGAAAATAAGTGGGCTTCACTGTAGCACAATGGGTTTAGGTTAGCGGAGGTTGGTTGTAGAGTGAATGAAACTTGTAGCTCACTGGAAGAGAAGCCTAGAGAACATGGTGGGATTTCCTCCTGGGAGAAATAAAAGTGGATGGCTTTTTAAGTGGGATGGGTTTTCTTCCATTTCAGAGGGTGCAGATGAGATGTTTTCTAGCCTTAGAATTCCTTCATTCTTACTAGTAATGTAGTGATACAGTGGTATTATTTCATTTTTGTGGGATACTTATTTTTTAATGATGCTGTCATATTCCCTTTCTCTTTAGATGCTCACAGTAAGTAGCTCTGTGACATAGGCAAGTCAGAAATTATTTCTTCCATTTTGGTTTCACGAACTGAGTCTCAGAAGTAAAGTGATAATTTAAGGCCAACGCACTAGCTGGCGATAGTGCCCATGCTAGAACCCACGGCTGATTTCTGGCTTGGTTCTTAGGGTAAAGTACGGGGTCGCAGGGCTGCAGATCCTGCAAATCAAGACAGACCAGAGACTAGAGCACAGATCAGTGGTGTGGGCTGGGACGGTGCTATGGGTCGAATTCCTCACCAATTCTGTGTTCCCCTCCCGCACCAAATTCATATACTGAAATCCTAATCCCAGTCCCTCAGAGTGTGACCTTATTTGGAGATAGGAACTTTGTAGAGGCGATCATGTTACAATGAGGTCATTAGGATGGACGTTTATCCTGTGACTGGTGTCCTTATGAAGAGGAAAATCTAGGGATAGACACATATACAGGGAGACGCCATAAAAACTTGAAGACAGCCATCTGCAAGCCAAAGAGGGTGCCTGGGACAGATCCTTCCCTCCCAGCCCTCAGAAGGAACCAACTCTACCGACTTTGGACCTCCAGCCTCCAGAACTGTGGGACAATACACTCCTGTTGTTTAAGCCCCACAGCTGGTGGTACTTTGTAACAGCAGCTCTCGCAAATGAATACAGACAGGACAGGGAGGAGTGTCTTCTCTGAGGCCTGGCAATTTCCGCTGGCCATGGTTCTCTGGAACCCAACCCCCAGGGCACAAAGCTGCCTGCAGGGAGCAGCATCACGCCCTGCTAAGGAGACCCCAGAGTGGCTAAGATCTGATGGGAGTGGCGGCCACAAGAGACAGGAAAGAGGGAAGGTGGGGAGAGAAGGCTGGTTACGTGTCTGCATGCCCAGCACCCAGCGGCAAGCTGGAATGCCGTTAGTGTTCCTGCTTCCAGGGTGAGGACCGTGTTGGCCAGGATAACATTTGCTGGTTGCCTGGTTGCCCTGTTCAGACATTAATGTGCCCTCAAGTAACTGCGATGGAGCTGATGACAATGGGCAGGCACCAGCCTCTGCTACCTCACCATTTCTGAGGCCATCAAGTGCATCTGGATAGCTGCTTGTAGAAGGCCTTCCTGTCCTGTCCCCAAGTTGCCCAGTCACAATAGTTCAGGTGTGCGTGCTGAAGACTAACCCCTTCCCACCTGAAGCTAGTAGACTCGAGCACTTCCCCGGAAGCCTATCAAACAAGAAACAGAAATTATTGGCAGGCAGTTTGGTGTGGCTGTAGCAGAAGAACAAAGATGAGACAGGAGATCTAGCCAGGGACCAGATCCTGGAGCAGCCAATGAGCCTCACCCAGGAGTCTGGGCTCTCTCTTAAAGGAGGTGGGGAGTCACGCAGAATGCTAGGCAGGGGAAAGATGGGTGAGACTTGCATTTCATAAAGGATCCCTCCAGCGCTGGTGCAGATGATAGATGGGAGGAGATGAGCTCAGAGAAGGGAGGCCGGCTGGGAGACCGCTGCCATACTCCAGGTGGGAGATGGTGGGCTTGCATCTGCTGCTTCTTCCTGCTCTCTGAAGATGGCCAGAGATCAGAAAGCAAGGGAAGGACCCTCAGTTTTATCCTGACATTCATCCCTGCCACATTGACATAGAGAGTTGGGGTGGGGGTGGGGGTGGCGCTGAAAAAAATAGCTCCCATTCCCCAGACAGTGCCTGAGATCATCTGGAGGAGACACCAGCTGGGCTTGGTTGGACTTACAGGGAGGCCACATGGGGCAGGGGAGGTTTCAGAACTAACAGAGCTGGCTGGAGCTGTGCTCCAGCACTTACCAGTGAGTAACTCTCAGGCTTCTCTGAGCTTTAGTTTCCTCATTTATAAAATGTCGATTCTAATGGTAAGACCCTCCTCACATGATTCATATGAAAAGCAAATGAGCCGACTCATGGGCAAAAGTGCCCAGAATGAAGTACCTAATAAGGGTGAGTTCAATAAATAGAAACAATATACCAAATTCTACCCCCCTCCTTTTTTTCTTTTTCAGATATGAAAGTGGAGATGCAGAGAGGTGGAGTGATTTCTCCAGGGTGATATAATGAACTATTAGGTGGCATACTTCCCAGGTCAGCATGTAGCCACCAGTGACATGGACTGGAAATGTGAGGCCAGTCAGGAAGACCAGCCAGGTGGCTGTCATGGGAGAGGTCAAAGGACCAGAGGGCTTGGGAATGGAGAGGAAATGATGAATCAGAGACATTCCAGGAAGAGACAGTGGTGCTAAGTGACAGAGTGGGCCAAGCAGAGGAAGAGGGCAAGGATGACCCCAGTGTCTTTTGTTGGACATATTGGACAAAGAGCGATGTCTGTATCAGAGTAGAGTGATGACAAAGGAAGCCTATTAAGTCACAAGTGATAATGGTACATTTCTAGACTTCTGTGTTCGAGGCGACAAGGTTCTAAAGTGAAGAGGACTTGGATGATCATGTGAGAAGGAGTTCCAGGCTGAAGAAATATTTTTAACCAGCTGCATTGACCTCAGAGGGTAAACATTTTGTTGGAGGAAACAGCAGTTGGATCCTATGGGTAGACTCTGCTACAAGCATTAATCCTACCCCTCTGGAACCAGGACATATTAATAAATGTGACTGGTATAAAGTCCAATGCACAGACACTCACCAACAGGCCACTGAGTGCTAGGCACTATGTGCAAGAGAAAAAAATAGTAGGCAAACTTCCTAGCCCAAAGATACTATAATCCATTTGGCTATACAAGACGTATACTTATGAAAAGGTAACTAAAAGTCAGGGACAGGTAATAGTTCGGTAAAGAAAGTCTTGAGGCGGCACGCAAGTTATTTCTGCACGAATGGCAATTCTTACTGCAGGAGTCCCCAGGAGGAAAAGAGAACTTCAGGCTGTGGGATGGCGAGGGAGGCCCTTGCAAAAGGCCTTGAAGGCTGGAGATTGTCCCTAGTTTTGTCTTTGTTTTGGGTGTCTACCAGTGGCCTCTCTCATTGGTTATTGTCTATCAATAGCCATCAGTAGCCATTCTGCCCAGCGATGCCATGCTGTTTGCAGAATGCTAGGGTCTCCTGTTTGGAAAGTTTTCACTTGGATTCTGCTAAACTGCTTTCTGCATCGGTTCGGCCTACTCCTATTTTCAGCATAATTACTCATATCCCAGGCAATAATGATGCCCATACATCTTGCAAAGATCATAATTTTCTGATCAACCTCTATCATAAAGAGGCCTGAAGAGTGTAGTAGCAAAGCTATATTAATCCTGACTAGTGCCTGGCCCTGGACCTCCAGGACAAGTGATAAATGTTTACTAGCCCAATAATACCTGTTTTATAATTTTTGGATCTCATTGCTTGCTAATTCTAAGTTTATTAAATAACTATAAACTTTACGTTGTTGTAAAGACATAATTGCTACTCCATTGCTTATTTCATATGAGTTAATTATACTAGGACTAAGTTTTTCCCCATTCATATTAAATATCAATTAGTTGTTTTAAACTATTGATTTGTATTTAATTAACTATGCTATTACATACCAATTAAATTCATATAAGAGGAATCTGAAACAGCTGTGGTCTTAAATTAAGTTTTTGAAATAATGAGTTCTGTAACATTTCATGTCAAGTTATTGTTAGTCAGGAAGAGTTGACAATCATTTGTGATAATTCCAAAAACTTGTTGTGACCTGCCAGCCCATCTCACTAGCTCCAGCAGGCAGCAAGTCTCCTTCACACACCTGCTGATCACATGCCAATCAGCACCTTACAGCTTGGTAAGCAGTGGCAGTGCCTAACACTGGGGTAACCCTTTGCCAGCCCTGACTTCTCCAGCCTGCTCCAGCCATGCCGTTATTTGGTGGGCATAGCTCTATCCCCCATGCGGCCAAGGCAGGCATTATCAGCAACTCCTCACCACCAGCTGTGGGGTCTAGAATTATCTGTGCTCCTATTTCTCAGATCCTGTGTGCCTGCAGGAAATCTACATGCCCATGTCATCATCTATCCTTTGGCTTCTCCAAATCTCTGCTCACTGGCTTAAGTCTCTACATCTCAGGTGGGAAAAAAGACGGCAGACATTTGCTGAGCTGCAGTGGGCATTTAACTTTGCTCATCTCGTTTCACCCTCACAACACCTTTATGATCACAGGTGTTATTCTCCTTGTTGTTACTTAGTGAGAGACTGACATTTTAGAGGAGTGAGGAGTTTGTCCTGAGTCCCACAGCTGGCGAATGGTGAGGCTTGCTGTACACCTGCCTCCATGTTGGTGCTTGTTGGTGCATCGTGCCATGCTCTGTCTCCATTCTCCATGAGATTCGACTCCTACCCAATTCAGAGTCTCAGCCCTTTGGGCTGGCTTTTCGACACCTTGCCTAGCCCTTATCATCTTTCTCTCCTTGGAGGACTGGGTTCCTCCCCTACCCTCAGACACTGCCTGGGATCTTTCTCCCAACTGATGAATTGCCTGGAATTCCGACACAGCCATCAGCTTTCTCTGGGGCACTTGGCCATCAACATGGGACCCAAGGTTGGCAGAGCTCACCCCACTCCTCTGTACACCAAAAGTGGGACACTGGTTACTAGCTTAGGGGGCTGGATGCAGCCCAGCCTTGCCCCTCTCCCTTGGCCAGCATCACCAAGGGTCTGCCCACCTGGGACCAAGCTCATGTGGTTCACCAAGGGTCTGCCTGCCTGGGACCAAGCTCATGTGGTTCATCAAGGGTCTGCCCACCTGGGACCAAGCTCATGTAGTTCACCAGCACAATGAAAGCTGCCATGTGCTGACTGCTTATGTTTCATTAGTCTCTGGGCTAAGCACTTTGCATGCCTTACCTCCTTTATTCCTCATCAAAACTGTATAAGGTAAGTGCTGTTATTGTTCCTATTTGACAGAAGGGAAACCGAGGATCCAAAAGGTTACAAAACTTCCCCAAGGTCACATTGCTAGTAAGTGCTGAGGTTAGTAAAGCTAATCATGAATGAGATTCTTTGGACTTCCAGTATAATCCCTTTGTGAGAGGGGTGGGGCGGGGGGATGTTAAATAATGTTGGTTAAAGAATTTTATGGGAAACAGTTTTCTCCCATGTACAAGGATGCCTCAGCCCGTCTCTGATTTAAGGTGTCTAATCCCAGTGATTTACTTGCTAGGTGGGGGAACAGAGAAACAGGATCATGAAGGCCACTCCTGTCCTCCAGTCTGTCTTCCACTCACCCTGTGAGGAACAGGGGCTGCTGAAAGCCATATGCCTGAGGGCTGTGAGACTTTTCCTAAGAGAAAGTTGGAAGCCCTGACTAGTGTTTGTTTGAATGGGGCCAGATGATCGACAGCTGTGTGTCCTACCCCTGGGGAGGCTCAGCCTTGTCCATTCAGTCCGTCATGGCTGGGAGGCCAGGCAGGAAAAGGCATTACTGTTTTCCTTATTTCTAGAAGGACCAAGAGTTCCCGAAAGACTAAGACTGAAGGCAATAAGGAGGCAGGCAAAGTCCCAGCCTGCCTCCAAGTATTCCCTTCCCCAGCTCCTATAGTTCTCTTGAGGCCGAGATCTTTGCAAAGCCAGAGGCCCAATAAGAGGTTATACACACAAGACTGATTTGTGAAATTAGTCTTTGCACAGATTAGTGAATGTGTGGATTATTAGCTTTGCTGTACAGGTGAGGCTCAGGGAAGCCAAGCAATTTTCCTAAAGTCACACAACTGGGAAACGGAGGACCCAGGACTAGAACCCAGGCCCATTTGGTGCCAGAGCCCAGGCCTGCTGCGCCCTTCTTCCAGGATGCGGTCCCAGTGTCATGCACACAGCCCAGCTGACCAGCAGAGACCCCAGTGGGAAGAGGGGACCCCCCCCAAGCAGGTGCTGCTGATGGAGTCACAGGCATGACTGTCAGGTGGTCAGGAGCACTGAGAAGCCCTTGTGGGAGTGAGGCTCCTGGAGAGCCCATTTCTCAGGGACTGGAGAGGCAGGGAGGTGGGGTGGGGTGGGGAGGCGTGGAGAATGCCTGCCTACTCAGGGTGTGCGGGCAGCAGGGGCGGGGCTGCTATTTAGTGATGGGCTTACAAACCTTCTCGTCACCTGTTTATGGCCCACATAAAACTCTGATCACTGAGGATTAACTGAAGAGGGTCCCAGAAGGGCCACACGCTGACTTTAAAGAATTGATCACTGGAGTCAGGCAGGAATGTCCAGCCCTTGCCCTCAAGCCCTTCACATGCTGCCGAATGAGTAGGGGTGGGGGGAGATGTCTGCTCTCACTTGGCACAAGGGAAGGGGGCAGAGAGAAGAACAAAATGTCCTGCGAGTGGGGAGTGCAGGGTTTTTAGGGGTGGAGACGGGCGGGCTAAGGTCCAGTGGGCTGGGAATGCCCCCTCCACATTCTGGGTGGAAAAGCAGCACAGGAGGGAGGCCAGGGGACAGCACGTCCTTGCCCCCAGCCAAGACACAGCCACAGCTGCCTGGTTCACAGTCCAGTGGGCATGCCTTGCCTCGCGGGGTGGGTCCTGTTCATCCAGGAATGCTGTGCACCTTCACAGGGGTGGAAGGAGGGAGGGCTCTCCAGCTCTCCTTGCTGTCTCTCCTCCCTCACCCGTTTCTGCAGAGAGGACTGTCCTCTAGGGCATTGTAACTTGGGCCACCTTGGGAGCTGAGGCCAGTGAGGAGCAGAGGACGAGGAACTGGTGAGATCTCCCCAACAGCAGAGCCAAGCCCAGTCAGCTACCCGCTTCCCCCACCCACCCCAGCCCACACAGCAAGGAGGGAAAGTAGGCGGTGGGGTTAGGAGAGGACCTAGCGGAAAAGGCAGGGAACCCCGCTGTCCTCCCATTACTGAAATCCTCCTTGAGCCTTACACACCCCATTACGACGCTGTATCCTATAATTAAATTGAATCTGCCAGTTACCTCTCAGCACGGCAGCAATTCAAGCTCACTGGAGGCTTTCTTTGTTTATTTTCATTTATTTATTTATTTAGTAATTATTTATCTAGCTATCCAGAGAGCTAGATGGAGGCCCTAGCCCCATGTTTCTTTTGTCTTCAAAAACAAGAGGGCTGAAATGCAGCCTCTCCTCAGGTCAAGAGAGGAAAGGAATAACAGAGACCACAGGGTGGCAGCAGATCCGCGGGGGGGGGGGACCTCTTGCTGGGGGGAGATTGCTGGGACAGGGTTAAGGTCAAGATTGCGGGGGAAGCTTTGTCTGCCTGCCAGGCATGGCCTGGACCCTGGTCCTGATTCTACCCATTCTGTTCTTGTCAAAGATACTTTACGGAAAGTCCACGCATTCCAGAAGCTCCATGGGAGCCCCTTACAAGGCCCCAGACAAGGGGCTTCATTCTGAGGGACTAGAATATGGGTTACAGAATGTGGAAACCAGGTTAACTGAATATTATTGGCAACTAACACACCTGCAGAGCTTTGCAGTTGAAGAAGTAACTACATGTTCTTCTTTAACCCTAAACATGTACGGAGGACCCTGAGGATCAGAGAGGTTCCACAACCTCCCTTGCTCAAAATCACCCTGCTGCTGATGGCAGGGCTGGGATTTGACCACAATGCTTGGGGTAAAACCAAACTCCCCCACCTCCCTCAGAGTGCCAGATCCAAGCTGGTGGCCCAGCAACAAAAATCGAAACTCCTTTCTTCTCTTAAATGATAACCTTTCAGCAGTGAGGGGGCAAAGGAGAGCATGATGGCTTTGAGTATGGAATCAACCTCAGACTGATCCAGGGGAGCGATTCTGAGCCACAAGCCATCACTCAATAAGAACATGAAAGTTTATTTACCACGAAGCCAGCCCAGTGGGAGGCAGACTGCTAACAGGCATGCCAAGGACTGCACAGACCCTGCACGTCAATAGCTGAGCCCCAGAGAGGTGACCCCTTTTGGGGTTATCCAACCTAGCAGCCATACCAGGGCAAAGGACGAGGGTGGCCGGGACAGCGTGTGCTTACATGTGTGCATGCATCTGGAGAATGGGAAGGAATTCCAGACTTGAGATGGTTCCTTAGACTTAAATCTCCCTTGAAGAGAAAATGCTGTTTATGCACCACTTCCAACCTTGCCTACCTACTCCTGCCAACCCATTCATTTGGTTATTCATGAGCTGCTTAATACTTCTTGGAATAGGAATGAATAGTACCAGAAAATACCTGGGTCCACACTGGCAATTCCTGGGTCTATTCAGGAACAATCATGCTTACAAGGTTTTCGGTGCACATGGGAGGTGGGGATCAGTGTATCTCTGGGACCTATTTACCCCTATGAACCACTGGGTTCTTCACTCAGCCTCTGTCGGTCCACAGAGGGTGGTCATGGCAATGTGGAGGAGGCCGGTGGCCCAGGGCCTGAACTGCAGGAGAATTTATACTTCTTGTTTATCTGGAGAAAGTTCTCTGGCCAGAGGACACAGTGAGGGAGCCTGGTTTAAAAGAAAGAGGCTTAAGCTAAGAAGCCCAGGGAGTAGGAAGTTCTATGCTACCTTGGCTTAAAGCTTTGGACAGTCGGAGCAGGTTTTCTCTTGGCTCCCGAGGCCAAGAGAAGCCAGCCTAGGAAGGTTGGACCATTGATCCCCACTGGGGCCTTCTCACACAGTAGTGTGGGCGTCACACCCACTTCTTAGCTCTTGATCAGAGATATCCACCTTCAGTCTCCTCAGTGTGTACAATGGAGAGGTCTTGGGCTGCAATAAGGACTGGAGATAATGTATGTACAATGCTGGGAGATAAGGGTAAAGAGAGGTGTGTTCCTAAACCCTGTCTAAATGTATGAAACCAAGGCTGGACACATTGTAAGCCCCTATAAATGGTACTTAGGTATAAATGTAACATAATATATTATTAGAAAGTACAGGGGTATGCTAAAAGTCAGGAAAATAATAAGATACTCTAAGATTAGCCTGACGATTCTAGTTCTGTAGCTTGAATAGAGACTGCTATGCTGTTGGAGTTAATACCCATAGCAGCTCAGGGAACAGCTTTGTTCAGCTGTCAGAGAAAGGGGCTGCCTGGTGGCTGTCCGACTGGGGCCGCTGTTCCTTCTGTCAGGGATTCTCACACTCCTCTCAAGCATCACATTTCATTCATAGTTCAAGAGCCCCCAAGAAACTCCTCTGTATGTGGCCTTCTCTACCCCTACCCTTGCAGATGGTCATCCCCTCCTCTGGACACCACCCACCCCCAACTGCCTTATTCATACCTCTTCATTCATTCTTACCTTTGCTATGAGACTGCCTTTTAGATGCGACCACGGTTTTGAATTTTTGCTCCGCCCCTCCCAGACTGTGAGGTGGGAACCATCTCTATTAATCTCTAGAACCTGGCACAGAGCCTGGCACATAGTAGGCACTCAGTGCACATGTATATGTGACGAGTGACTCCACAGACAGGGATGATCTACTCTAATATTCAACAGATTAATATTTGATTTAGCACTGTGTGTCCCTTCAAAATTCTGGGGGCCAAGGTGAGGGCTGAGGTCTGAGATTTTGTCTGCTGGTTTGAGAATAGGACTTCCTCCTGCCTTCATTTGTCCTTCCTTTTACAGAACTATAAGTCAGCCTCAGGTATGGCTCAGCTTTATGTAGTTAACCTTCCAGTCATTCAGGTTTTTATCTTTGAGTTTATTCTAATTTCATTCATTCATTCTCATTCATTCATTCAAGGAGAGCTCACTCTGTGTCAGTTCTGGCTGTTATGAATATTGCGATGAACGAGATAGAGAAGAATTTTTGCCTTCCTGAGCTTCCATTTTAGGCAGCTTCTATTTAGTTCCTTTCCCTTACACGTAATTTAGAGGGAGGAAGTTTCCTGTGGGTTTGGGCAAATTATTAAACATCCCTGGACCTCAGCATCTCCATCTTCAAAATGCTCTCACCGAACTCTATCTCAAGCTGGCAGTGTGCCACCTACCACAGCTTGGCCTAGCGTGGCTGGTGCTCGGTACCTCCAGTTGGTTTGAATGTGGGTGCACATGCATGTATGAGTTCATTAATTTGCTTCCTTTCTTCTCGGGCACTTAGATTTTTGATGCACACTGAGAGGGTCCTTTTTAATCAGCTGAGGAGCAAGGGATTCCTGAGCCACAAATGAAGCTCTCCCTACTGGAATGCAAAAGGAAGGACAAGAGATGAGCCTTTACTGAGATGCTGCTATCTGCTGGGCACTTTACACACACACACAGTTATACCATTTAGTCCACCCTGTAACTGGGGAGGGAGTTGTTGCTTCCTGTACTTCTCATATGAGAAGACTGAGGCTGAGAGAGGCTCAAGGGCTCCCAAAACTGAAGACCGGTGCCTTCGCTGCTGATGGCCACTCAACCTCTGGGTGAGGGGTGGGGGGCTCAGTCCACGTGGAAGGAAGAGAGAAATTGAATGTCACAGAGCTCTCTTTCAATAAGAGTTTCAGCAAAATGTTTGTCTTAGCAGCGTTTCATATCGACCCGGTGTGTGGCACATGGATTAGGTATGCAGCTTGGTAGTCTTTAAAGGATGAACATTTTCTCTAGGATCAATAAGCTGAGTGAGTTTGGGCCTGAATTCATCAAAATGTCACCTGAAACAAATTTATTATCAGGACTTCTGCACTCAGGTCAGGTCGATAGGTGGGGGCAGAGACAAAACCCAGGGAATACTAGGTCTCTGGGAAAAAGGTCCAGGGTACCTGTTGGACAAATTTGGGTCTGATAACTCAGAGTGCGGAGGGGGTCCTAGCTGGCAACAAGCATCCTAGAAACTATGGCTTATGCTTGTAATAAGCTGGCCTGGCACAGTGGCTTATGCTTGTAATCCCAGCACTTTGGGAGGCTGAGGCAGGTGGATCACCTGAGGTCAGGAGATCGAGACCAGCCTGGCCAATGTGCTGAAACCCTGTCTCTACTAAAAATACAAAAAAAAAAAAAAAAAAAAAAAAATTAGCCAGGTGTGGTGGCAGGTGCCTGTAACCCCAGCTATTTGGGAGGCTGAGGCAGAAGAATGGCTTGAACCCAGGAAGTGGAGGTTGCAGTGAGCTGAGATTGTGCCACTGCACTCCAGCCTAGGTGACAGAACAAGACTCTGTCTCAATAATAAAAAAAAAAAAGACACTAACCGTCCTTCCTCTGATCTAGATGTCATCCTTACTTTCAGAGAGAATAGCTGAGTGAGAAGCTGTGTGAGACCACCCAGTTCTAGATTCTTCGAACAAAAAGGGTCTTTGAGGTTAATCAGTGCCATTCTCACACCCAGTGCTAAAGGATTCCCCCTTTAGCACCTTGGAGAAGTAGTCACACCGGTTTCCCTTGGATCGTTCTAAAGACAGGGAGCTCATTACTTTGGAAGCTGTGCTTTTCATTTTTGGAGAGTTTAAATAATTTTAGAGTTCTTCTATGTTGAGCTTAAATATTCCCTACAGCCTTGCAACTTTGCCTCATTAGTCCCAAATTTGCACTGTGAGGCAACACAGAATGAGACTAATCCCTCTTCCACCCAACTACTGAGAAGTTTAACAGACAATCTTTTCTTTTCCAAAATAAACAACCCTTAGGATGTTTGGGTCCTGGGATGCTTGCAGCCCAGGAAATGCTCCCTCCCTCTCCCCTCCAGCTTCTCTGCAAATGCAAGACTCTGGCTTCATTCCCTGGTCCTTCCTCAGTATCTCACAAAGAGAGAGGAGGGCAAAATGAGAATTCATTGGAAGAGATCCTTCATTCACATGCTAGGAAAGAAAAGGGACGATCCTGGTCTTGGCGTGAACTTCCACATGAGCGTGACTCCGTGCCTACCTGCTAATAAGAGTGGGAGTGTGGATTGTGCACACAGGTGGGAATGGGGTGAGAACTTGAGGTGTGGCATGTCCCTGTGGGTGGACACATTGTGAACAGTAAGTATCATGAATGTGTGACAGCATGGGGGCATGTGGGTGAGCGTGTATGCATGTACACATGCTGCCTGCTCAGATCCTGGGGGAGGGACTCCGAATCCACCTCACACCCATGGAGAGTTCTAGCAATGGGTATGGCAAACTATTCATGACCAACAGGCTTCTGGACTTCTGACTCAGCACCATTCCTGCTCCTTCTGTCTCAGTGACTGTCCCCTGTCCCTGGAGATGTAAGAGTTCCAGGCTCTCCTGTCACACCTAGTCTGGACTTACTGATTCCAAGGTGAAAATGAACCACCACGTATTGCCCATCTGTGAGCAAGTATCTACCCTGCAAAATACTTTTCACACACTCACTCACTTATCCTCACCATGCCTAGAGACAGGACTTCGTCTCCATGTGACTTATGAAGACACCGATGACCAGCAAGGCAAGACAACTGTCTGAGGCCACACAGCAACAGAACCAGACCTGGATCAAACCCAAAGCCCGTGCTCTGTCTGTGTGCTGCCTCCAAGAAGCCACAGCCAAGAAAGGTCTTTGCACCAGAGCTCACCAATGTCTCGGAGAGGCCCTCCCTTCCTGCCAGCCATCGATGACCCCGGAGGATGAACGGGTCATCTAAAACAGATGACGGTGGTGCGGGCCCCAGGGAGTTCCACCAAGAGCCTTAGGATTTATCATGTGGGAGGGTAGTTAGCTCCCAAACGCAGGTGAGTATAAAATCCAATTTCTTAAATTGCATCTAGGGCCAGGGGGTGCAAGCTGCTCTGTCAGTTATGACTTCCTCAGGTACCTGAGACTGTAGCTCCTCATTTCCTGAATCCTCTTGCTTGTTGTCTGAGCTTTTAGCCCTCTGATTTACTTACTAGATTTCTATGGCGCCTTTTCTCTGCAGAGTGCTCAGTGTCCCCAGGAGCCACTCTCTAATTTAACGAATAACTTCTCTCATGATCAAATGGGGCCCAGGTTCATGCAAGAAGCCAGTGGAAGAGGAGAACTGGGGAGACAGAGAGTGAGAAGAGGGGCAGAAAAAACAGGGCAGGGTACAAAGGAGGCAAATGCACCTGTGGCCCTAGAGTGGGGAGCGTTGAGGGGGATGGCATTTGTATCTGGAGTTGCACCTGGATCTGGACAATGCTTCCAGGTTACCACCCTCTCTGCTCTCAAGACCCCCTGCCTCTCTCCACCTCTGTGTGATGTTTTTCTGTTGACCTGTCTGTCTCCTTGAATTGTGAGGTCCTTAAAAGAGGGAACCAAGTCATCTTTTTTTTTTTTTTTTGGGCAGAGTCTTGCTTTGTCACCCAGGCTGGAGTGCAGTGGTGTGATCTTGGCTCACTGCAAGCTCCGCCTCCCAGGTTCATGCCATTCTCCTGCCTCAGCCTCCCGAGTAGCTGGGAATACAGGTGCCCGCCACCACGCTAATTTTTTGTATTTTTAGTAGAGATGGGGTTTCACTGTGTTAGCCAGGATGGTCTCGATCTCCTGACCTCGTGATCTGCCTGTCTCTGCCTCCCAAAGTGTTGGGATTACAGGCGTGAGCCACCGCGCCCGGCCCCAAGTCATCTTTTAACATCTGGTGCTTGTCACTGTGTCTGGTCCACAGTAGGAATTTAACACATACTTGCTGGAGGGGCCAGTTATGGGGCACAGCTGAAAGCATCAAGATGCACTGGATGACATTTCAGCCCCCAGAGGACTCGCAGATGGGGAGACAGGGTGTGTACACAAAGGACAGCCAAAGACATCATGGCTGGGGCTGGCCAGGGAGGTCTTTGTGGAGGAGGCTGGACTAGACTGGGCCACCTAGAATGCTGGGGACTGGTCAACCAGAGAGGAGGAGGGCATTCTAGGAGGAGGAATAGCTTGAGCCAAGGGTTCAGGTAGCGATGGGCAAGGGGGGCCCTGAGTGGAAGGCAGGACCTGTGCAGGGAAGTCTAGAAAGGTCAGTGCAGGCATACCGTGGAGGGCTTTGAGCACAGAGGGTGGAGCCTGGAATTTCTTCTCCTGTGATGGAGCCTCTAGTTTGCCCTGGTCCAGCCCCATGTGCTGTCCGGCACATCTGTGCACTGCCCTCCTGCAGGAGGGGGCCTGGCACAGTTTCTGTGCACCCTGGACAAGCAGGGCCACGTCTGGTCCAGGACTGCTCTGCCCTGTCTTCCCTTCTGATTCAGGAAGGAAGAACTTGCCCTGGACTCTGTCTGTCTAAAATAACCCCCACCCCACCCCCACCTGGCCCTACCTGTTCCAGGAGTTTCCTGTTTTTGGTTTTTTTTTCTTCCTTGATATTACAGTCTCCGGGTTGCACTTGAACCTCAATGGCATCATACCCTTTCAGTCTTTGCATGCGCTTCATAAATAAATGACTCTTTTGTGCAGATCTACTGCCTATGGTGAAGTAGGTGCTCATGTAAATGCCAGGTCCTAGCTCTGGAAAGGGTTAGACAGCCCTTCTCAAACCATGCCTGCAATGCCAGTTTAAAGAACATGGAGGCAGGACAGCAGCCATGAGAATGAAGGGTGGCAGATAAAATCAGTGCCCCAGAAACTCTGGGGCCTCTCCTCATTGAGTAGATTTTCAAATATAATTTTGCTATAGTTTAGGGGTTTAGAGCTGGTCACATTATATTCAATTTTTTTGTTTTTTGAGACAGAGTCTTACTCTGTTGCCCAGGCTGGAGTGCAGTGGTGCAATCTCAGCTCACTGCAACCTCTACCTCCCGGTTTCAAGTGATTTTCCCACCTCAGCCTCCCGAGTAGCTGGGGTTATAGGCACCCGCCATCATGCCTGGCTAATTTTTGCATTTTTATAGAGACAGGGTTTCACCATGTTGACCAAGCTGGTCTTGAACTCCTGACCTCAGGTGATCTGCCCTCCTCAGCCTCCCAAAGTGCTGGAATTATAGGTGTGAGCCACTGCACCCGGCCTATATTCAATTTTAAAACTTTCATTTATTTTTAAAATTGAAACTAAAAGTTGTAGATCTATTTATGGTATACCAGATGACGTCTTGATAAAAGCATACATTGTGGAATGAATACATCAATGAATTAACATACCCATTACCTCACATATCATTTTTTGTGCATGGTGAGAACATTTAAAACCTATTCTCTGAGCAATTTCCAATTATACGATCCATTGTTATTAACTATAATCACCATGTCCTGCAATAGACGGGAATCTCCTCTTGAACCAGGGTTATGTCTCAGAACCAGAGTAGGAGGCGAAACACCTCACACGAGAGGCTCTGCTGTCCTGACATGGCAGGGAAGGGAATGGAAGGGACAAGGGGAAGGTGCTGGAAAGGGGCCAGCTATGAGCTGAGCACAGGTAGCAGACCACACCCGGCCTCTTGGATCCCTAGTTACACAAGGGCATGTATTCATTGTTCCATTCCACAGGTGAGAAAACAGAGACTCCTGGGGCTTAAGCAGTCTGCCCAAGGCCACACGGCTATGTGACAGAAGGGCTGGAACTTAGATCCCCCACCCCAAAGCCAGGCTCCTCCCTGTGACCTGGCCCTGGTTTTGCCTGTGTGATTCCTCTGGCCTTACTGGGTGATACTGAGCCAATCGTGGAGCCTGTCTGGGCTTCTATCTTCTCATCTCTCAAGCGAGGGGTGTGCTGTCAACTGAGCATGCTCTGCATGGCCTGTCCTCCCACTCAGACCAGACCAGGACCAGCTCCTGCCATTGTCCATTGCAAGGATGCACTGCTTGCTAGCGGGCCTGAGATTCACCAGCGGCAACACAGGGGTGCCTTCACCAGCCTTGCTAAGCTCTGGTTTGTGTTTCTGCCTCTGGTGTTTGGTATCAGAACGCATTCCCCTGATGCTGCCGGAAGCAATAATCCAGACACGGTTAGGGGGTTTAGTGGAAATCCTCCGCTATAGTGGAAGAAAATGAAACCCAGTGAAGCAAGGATTTCAGCAGATGCAAAAATCTGCCCATTTACCTCCCCAATCTGAACTGCATGGCAGGGACAGCTGAGAAGCAGGCAGATGGATGACCTTAGCTGCAGGTCAGGTGGGGAAGGGGTGAGAACTGAGTTCAGAAGATTGGGGCTTCTGCAGGTCTAAAGCCCCATGAGGATGGGAGGGGAAGGTCACCAAGCATTTGCAAACACGTTGTAAGATCAGGATTGACCTTAATTGAGTGCTGACTGTTAAAGGCCAGTGCTTCATGCAGCAACATATTTTCCTTTTAAGCCCTTGCAACACTGACGTATTGAAGAAGTACTAAAGAAGTATTATCCTTAATTATCTGACGTACTGAAGAAGTATTATCCTTAATTTTCGTTTGAGGGCTCAGATAGCCTAAGTGACTTGCCCAAAGCTACACAGTCAGTAAATGGCAGAGCACAGCAGAAATGCTCATTGCTAACAGAGGGACATTGCTATCTGTTCTTGATACTCAGACCCTCCCATCTCTCCCATCCACAACAGTTACCCATCATCATGGAAACGTGTGGTTCTGGATGTGGACAGCTGCGTCCCCGGGCCCCATACCTCCTGTGTGCTCTTGGAGACTCCTCCATCTGACACACCATGTCAGATGTGGTCCTGGACCTTCCTGCTATCCTCAGCTCACTGTGGACTCTTTCTGAGCCAAGGATATTGTGTGGTTACCAGGGAAAATATGCCCCCGCTCTAGGCCTGCCAGCAGCTCTAGGGCAATAAGCCGTCTTTCTAAAATGAGATTTCCTATTTCAGGGACTCTGAAATCTCCAGTTCTGCCAAACCGTAGGTCTTCTCCTCAGCTTAGGATAGCTGGGATCACGGCTGAGGTTGAGCTGGTCACAGACCATCCCCCACTGAACCAATGATAACACCCTGCCAAGGGCCTCAGCACGAGCACCAGGAGCTTGTCTGCTCACATATTTACATATCAAGATAGAAAATGAATATACGAAGGAGTGTAGCATGAGGAGGACGGGATGCGCTGTGGAGTTAGTTAGACACACGTTCAAATCCCAGCGTCATCACTTATTAATTGTGGGACCCCGGGCAAGACATTTAACTCCTCTGTGAGCCTGCTTCCTTCTTTGTAAAATGCAAAGAATGATCCCATCTACCTCAAGGAGCTGCTACGGGGAAAAAGGAGAGCAAGCCCTCAGTACGGTGCCTGGCACGCAGCGAGGACCCCCTAAATGGAGGCTCCTGCTGTCATGACCCTTGCCCGGGGAAATGCCTGTCTTCTCCATTTAGAAAGTGACAGCTGACAGCAGGCCCGAGGCAGCCAGGTAGGGAGGCTGCCTGTGTGCAACCCGCTGCGGAGGCTGCTGGTGGCTGCAGGCTTTCAGAAGGCATTACAGGCCATTGTTTTAATCAATACTATATTATTTCCTCCGCGGCAACTATCCCCATGTTTATTATGTGTAAATAGGGTTTTTCAATGATGTGAATGTGTTAGCTTAATGTAGCTGACATTCAGCGTGCACAATCTGGTGGCTGCCCCTCAGGACTTCCAGGAAAATGAGATGATGTATCCGTCACAAAGCCATCCTCGTGAGTAAAATTTGAGCAGTGGCAGCAGCCAGGGCACCCGCCGAATTCTGCAGGAGTGGGCTGCGTGCCTGAGCAAGGAAAACAGACATCAACATAGCCTGGGAGCGCAGTCTGCCGGCAGTGTGGACAGTTGGTGCCCTGGAATTAGGGCGTTGGCGTTCTCATCTCTTTGCTGCCATATCTAGATCCTATACGACTTATTCCAACACCTCTCCATTGTCTGGCCAGCACCTGTGGATGCACTCTTCTGCCTGCCCCTGGAACGTGTCAAGGTTTGCCTTCTCTGACTGTAGCTCCTCACTCTCCTGGACTCTAGGATGGGCCCCTTTCTTCCCCATACAAAGCCCCCAGTAGTCTGAAAACTCATTTTTGTCCATGCTTCTCAGCTCAGCCCAGGCCTGTGGGTATGACCAAGCCTGGCTGCAAAGGCAGGCAGAGGGGAGCAAAGGTGGCCTTTCTCAATGTCCTATGTGGGCTTAACTCTCCTCCTTCTGTACCAGGGCACTCGGAATAACACCACCAATGACACTACCAGCTTCTCTCTGGTGTCTAACTGGACTGAAGGTGAAGCATGTGGGGTGTTGTTTAGATCTGGGGCAGAGCTTCCCCCCTGTGACACCCTTGAAGTTGCAGGCCAGATGCCACTACCACACATGGGTCACTGTCAATAGGCCACAATCCCAATGATGGGCACTTAACTCAATAATACCAGATCAGACTGGATTAAGAAAATGTGGCACATATACACCATGGAATACTATGCAGCCATAAAATATGATGAGTTCATGTCCTTTGTAGGGACATGGATGAAACTGGAAACCATCATTCTCAGCAAACTATTGCAAGGACAAAAAACCAAACACCGCATGTTCTCACTCATAGGTGGGAACTGAACAATGAGAACACATGGACACAGGAAGGGGAACATCACACTCCGGGGACTGTTGTGGGGTGGGGGCAGGGGGGACAGATAGCATTAGGAGATATACCTAATGCTAAATGACGAGTTAATGGGTGCAGCACACAAACATGGCACATGTATACATATGTAACAAACCTTCACATTGTGCACATGTACCCTAAAACTTAAAGTATAATAATAAAATTAAAAAATAAAAAAAAATACCAGATATCAGACAACTGTGGCTTCATCTGTAGAGCTCTCTGGAGTGCATCATAAAGGAAGTAACCTTTTTCTTTTTTCTTTTCTTTTTTTTTTTTTTTTTTTTGAGACAGAGTCTCACTCTGTCGCCCAGGCTGGAGTGCAGAGGCACGATCTCAGCTCACTGCAAGCTCCGCCTCCCGGGTGTACGCCATTCTCCTGCCTCAGCCTCCAGAGCAGCTGGGAATACAGGCGCCCGCCACCACGCCCGGCTAATTTTTTGTATTTTTAGTAGAGACGGGGTGTCACCTTGTTAGCCAGGATGGTCTTGATCTCCTGACCTCGTGATCCGTCCTCCTCGGCCTCCCAAAGTGCTGGGATTACAGGTGTGAGCCACCGCGCCCAGACTTTCTTTCTTTCTTTTTTTTTTTTTTTTTGAGATAGACTCTCTCTCTGTTAGCCAGGCTGGGGTGCAATGGCGCAATGGCGTGATCTCAGCTCACTGCAACCTCTGCCTCCCGGATTCAAGTGATTCTTGTGCCACAGCCTCCCCAGTAGCTGGGATTACAGGCACTCACCACCACGCCCGGCTACATTTTGTATTTTCAGTAGAGATGGGTTTTCTTTTCTTTTCTTTTTTTTTTTATTATTATACTTTAGGTTTTAGGGTACATGTGCACAATGTGCAGGTTTGTTACATATGTATCCATGTGCCATGTTGATTTCCTGCACCCATTAACTCGTCGTTTAGCATTAGGTATATCTCCTAATGCTGTCCCTCCCCCCTCCCCCAACCCCACAACAGTCCCCGGAGTGTGATGTTCCCCTTCCTGTGTCCATGAGTTCTCATTGTTCAATTCCCACCTATGAGTGAGAACATGCGGTGTTTGGTTTTTTGTCCTTGCGATAGTTTACTGAGAATGATGTTTTCCAGTTTCATCCATGTCCCTACAAAGGACATGAACTCATCATTTTTTATGGCTGCATAGTATTCCATGGTGTATATGTGCCACATTTTCTTAATCCAGTCTATCGTTGTTGGACATTTGGGTTGGTTCCAACTCTTTGCTATTGTGAATAGTGCCGCAATAAACATACGTGTGCATGTGTCTTTATAGCAGCATGATTTATAGTCCTTTGGGTATATACCCAGTAATGGGATGGCTGGGTCAAATGGTATTTCTAGTTCTAGATCCTTGAGGAATTGCCACACTGACTTCCACAATGGTTGAACTAGTTTACAGTCCCACCAACCGTGTAAAAGTGTTCCTATTTCTCCACATCCTCTCCAGCACCTGTTGTTTCCTGATTTTTTAATGATGGCCATTCTAACTGGTGTGAGATGGTATCTCACTGTGGTTTTGATTTGCATTTCTCTGATGGCCAGTTATGATGAGCATTTCTTCATGTGTTTTTTGGCTGCATAAATGTCAAACTATACTACAAGGCTACAGTAACCAAAACAGCCTGGTACTAGTACCACAACAGAGACATAGATCAATGGAACAGAACAGAGCCCTCAGAAATAATGCCGCATATCTACAACTATCTGATCTTTGACAAACCTGACGAAAACAAGAAATGGGGAAAGGATTCCCTATTTAATAAATGGTGCTGGGAAAACTGGCTAGCCATATGTAGAAAGCTGAAACTGGATCCCTTCCTTACACCTTATACAAAAATTAATTCAAGATGGATTAAAGACTTAAATGTTAGACCTAAAACCGTTAAAATCCTACAAGAAAACCTAGGCAATACCATTCAGGACATAGGCGTGGGCAAGGACTTCATGTCTAAAACACCAAAAGCAATGGCAACAAAAGCCAAAATTGACAAATGGGATCTAATTAAACTAAAGAGCTTCTGCACAGCAAAAGAAACTACCATCAGAGTGAACAGGCAACCTACAGAATGGGAGAAAATTTTTGCAACCTACTCATCTGACAAAGGGCTAATATCCAGAATCTACAATGAACTCAAACAAATTTACAAGAAAAAAACAAACAACCCCATCAAAAAGTGGGCAAAGGACATGAACAGACACTTCTCAATAGAGATGCGTTTTCAACCTGCCGGCCAGGCTACTCTCGAATTCCTGACCTCAGGTGATCCGCCCGCCTCAGCCTCCCAAAGTGTTGGAATAACAGGCATGAGCCACCGCACCCGGCCAGGAATTAACCTTTACCAGGATAGTTTGCGGAATTTTCTCAAGAGGCTTCGCTCCCATCCCCTGCTTTCTTAACAGAGTTTGGAAACAACGGACCGGATAGGAAAACTACTTAGAGTTCCACCCTCATGCCAAGTGGCAGAGGCCCCGGGGGAAGACCCCTGCGGAACGTGGGAACAAAGGGATGCGGGGCCTAGCACTCTACGCCGGTCTGTTCGTCTGTCCAGAAGGCTTGTCACACTCTGGGGGGCCACCTAGCTGAAAGGTACTCCGTCAATGTAAACGACCGTCGCTCTCGTTAAGTTCCGTCTGTGTGTCTTAAACCTCCCGCACGGAACGTGATTGGAGTTGGGCTTCAGCTTCCCTGTGCTGCCTGAGACAGAGGAGGGAGATGTTTTTCTTGGCAAATAAATATGATATCATAAGCCCTGGCAGGATTCCAGCCTGAGTAATGGCCGTCTGCCTTCCTAATTCCCTCAGCAGCTTGGAACAGGAACATTATTCTTTACTTCCTCTCTTTAAAAACACACTCTCTATTGGAGCGCATTACTCAGCCACAGGATCCCTCCCCGGACGCGGCAGCGTTCAGATGATGGGAGGTAAGGAATGAGCTCAGATTACAGCGCACATTAGGGAAAACACAGCAAGACATTTGGCCCAGAAAAGGCACCTGAGGACCTTGAATTAGAGCGGCCACTCCTCATGTGTCCTTGTTCATGAGGAACAGAGAGCTAAAATCAATAAAAATCACATTGTTTAGCGCTGCCGTTTCCCTGGTTTAAATCACGAAGGAGTAAGTAGGTAACTAGGTAATCCAGCTCGGACTGGATAGTTACCCTCAAGTACGAAGCTGTCTTGCTGAGACCCTCTCACTGAACGCGAGCTGGTGGAAGGGTCTCGTGGCCGCCCTACTCACAGGAACACTGCTGCCTCTAAGCACACAGCCCCGCCCTCTTTCTGCTTGTCATTAGTTCTTCCTAACAACAGTTAGAGGCATCGGTGTTGTTACTTTCCCTTTTATAAACCTGAGGCTCAGTGAGCTTAATTAGGTAACTCGTTCAGGACCATAAATTATATGTAGCAGAAGTCAGAGTTGAACTAGGGTCTTTTGGCTTCAGATTCAATGTTTACAATGCCACATCAAGCCTCGTCACTTTCTCTGGCCTGTGAGGACTTGGGTGCTGCCACTTGTCCCTGTTGAAGTAGCAGATACAAGGTGGCACCGTGAAGGCACTGGGTCAGAAGCTGGGACACGGCTTCACATCACTTGGGCACTGTTCTGCTGAGGGCTCCTTGGTAACCAACCATCCAGATGAGGATAAAACCTGACCCAGCTTGTAGGGAGATCTTGAGGCAGGCATGGGGCAAGGGCCCTAAAAGTACTGGGAGAAGGGCAAGTCACAGTTCAAAGGCTTGGGATGGTGAATTCAGCCAATAGACGTCCTTTGAACACCTACTATGGCTAAGCATGGGGGCACAAGTGTAAACCAGAGAGAGTCCCTGCCTCAGGGAGCTGGGAGTCAGTGGGAGAGATGAATCAACAGGCAACGACGATGCAGTGTGATGGATGCTCCAATGGAAGAGTCCAGAGCACTGTGATGATGTGTAGGGAGAGCCCCTCACCAGACATGGCAGTTCTTGGAAAATGTCCACTGGGGACATGACATCCAAGCTGAAACCCGAAGGACAAATAGGAGACAGGGAGATGAAGACGGGGGCTGCAGAGCATTCCAGGCTGTGGAGGCAGCATGTGCAAAGACTGGGAGGTCAGAAAGAACAGGCTCTGCTCCGGTGATGGCACGTTTGGTCTGGCCTGGAGCAGAGCTGCGGGGGAAGCTGTGAGGCATGAGGCAGAGAGGTAAGCCAGGAGTAGTTTGCAGACCCTGGCTGGGCAGCTTTCCAATCTGGAGCAGTGGGTCATGGAGCCATCACATTCCCAAACACACAGCCCTTCCCTCTCCCCAACCCTGTAGCCTGCAGTCTTCACTGTGCTCTCGACTCCCTCAGCCTTTCACTGTGTGTGGAAGAGGAGCCAGAAATGCACCCAAACTGAAACAGGAGCAGGCAGCACCAATCCCTGAATCAAAAAAAATCCGGCTGCACTTTATCTCGCTGAAGGACTGTAATCTGGGAGATGTTCATTTAACATATTTCTGCCTCTGAATGGCTTTTACTTTTCACTAAATTGAAACCGCAGTACAATATATGTGAATGATTAGGTTGTGTAATACATTCCAGCAAATTTAGATTAGGAATGATTATGACTTAAGTAAAATAGTTGAACACAGTTCTTATTGCCATCTATCTTTTCACTTCTTTTTAGTTTTCGTGGGAGTGAGTGAATGCAAGGAATGAATGACTCTAAGGAGAGCTGGGCCCTGGTGCAGGGAGGGGCAGAGGTCTGTCTTTGGAGGGCTTTAGGAAGAAGGGAGAGGTGGAATGGAAGACTCAGATCTTAGGACTTGGGGGAAAGCATTGGGCCACGAGGTAGATTGGGGACAAGTCCTATATCTGCCGTTTGCTAGCTGTGTGACCTCAGGCAAGTTACTTGAACTCTCTAGTCTTAGTTTCCCATCAGCAAAATGGGCTTTATTGTTCCCCGGCTCATGGAATCATTGTGTCCCACAATGATTCCAGGGACCTGAGAGTAACACTGGCCGAGAGCTCAGATGGGGAGTCGAATTCCTGATCAAGGTCTGGCTCTATCACTTATTAGAGCTATGTGGCCTTGCCCTTTGATACTCAGCTTCTCTGAGCCCCAGTTTCCTAATCCACGAAATGGGAATAAGTGTACTCAGCCACAGGTATCCTTGAAGAGAGGCTTAAATAGGGTTTTTTTGCATGTTAAAAGTGCTTTGCAAAATGCAAGTTACCTGGGAGGGCTATGCTGGCTGATAGGGGTGGGAATAGGAATTGGGGACTCCCCTTTCCTGGGATAGCAACCTGGAGGGGTTTGGGTGGAGCCTTTCTGGGGGCCCTGAGGCAGCGAGGGGAAGGAGAGGAGGACTACTTGCCGAAATTTCCCTTTGGAGTCCTAAGCCTTGCGCGTACCCTGGGCACTCCAATCCTCCTCACTTCCCTGCTCTATTTTCCCCATAGCATTGAACGTGCTGTAACATTCTGTGTAATTTACCAATTTATATGCTTTTGTTTAGAATCTGTCTCCCTGGTTCAAAGGTAAGGCCTACACGGGCAGGGAGCTGTTTAATCCCCTGATAAATCCCAAGCACCTACAGCACAGCTTGGCAGTTAGGAGGTGTGCTCAGGAAATATACGTCAAATGAATGGATTTATAAGTGGGGCTGGAATTCTGTCTCCTGAGAACAAGTGAGCTGAGGCGGGAAGAAGATGGCGGTGGTGGCGGGACCAGGGGAGACCGAGGGCATCAGTCACTCCAGCAGGGAGCTGGCTGCAGGGAGAAAGAGAGAACAGCAATGTGGGCCGTGGAGCCTGGCACTCATTCTTCAAGGGGGCTGCAAGGCCCCAGGATTTTCCTGGAACCCAGGGCACCCGCACACCAGCTGCCTCTCCTGGTCCCTTCCGGCAACCTGAGGAAATGCCTTCCAAGCAGAGCAATTACTCCTGCTCCAGAGCCGCGGCCTCTCGAGGTGTCTGCCTCCCGCAGCTCTGGCTGGAGACAATATTTCTCCTCTGTTCATCATGACAACAGGGACAACAAATAACACAATGGCAGATGAAGGGCCCTCCAAGCCCTCCAGAGCTGAAGGAGTCTGGGCTGTCGGCAGCGTCTGCGTGCAGGGGAACAGAAGCTACAGCCTGCGTGGAGTGTGGGATGCCCTCTGACCCTTCCTGGATGGGGACACTGTGACCAACTTTGTCCGGGAACTGTGCTGCTCCTGGTCAAGGCAGGCAGGGCTGTGGCAGCTGCCCTCCGCCCGCCCACCAGCAGGCAGGGACTCACGGCCCCATGGGCTTGGGAAACTGAGAGAGAGCTATGCGTGTCAGTTTTCCTCTGAAGTTTTTTCCCCCTTGGTCTTAACCCTGTAGGTACTCTTGTGTTCAAAGGAGGAAATGGAATCTCAGAGAGGCTGAGTCACTGGTACATAGTAACATAGCTCATCACACAGCAGTGCTGGGATAAGTGCTCCCATGTTTCTGAACCCAAAGCACATCTCGTCTCTCTGGCACTAAGTCATCCGTGACACAGATGTCCCTATAGGGCATGAGTGCAGCCCCTTACCTCCCAGCCTCAGTTTCCCGACTAGTGCACCAGTCACTGAAGCTTGGGAGGTGTGCCAGCGACTCAACCCACTTTATCCTGCCACTTCACCTGAACTTGCTGGCATTTCATCCCTGCCTCCTGGGGCTGAGGCTGGACCTTGCCTAGTGTCCCAGCTGCTGGCTGAAGCTCTGCTCAGTTACTCCCGAACGCTCCTCTTTCTGCTGTGCCCCATCCTTAGGAGGAGGGGCTCCCTCTGAATACCAGCCAGGGCCACTGCAGCAGAGCATGCCACAGTCCTTCGGAAGCTGATCTCAACACCAGTATGAATACTGACTCTGGCTTACATTGTTGAGCATTTGTTGAGCTCAAATGTAAACCCAGGAACCGGACTCTGAGGTCTGCATACCTAACCATTATACAGGCCTGCCTCTTCCTCATTTGACATGGTCTTTTGACCTTAACTACCTTGGTTATTCTGTTTTGTTAATACCCTGTTTCAAATTGATTTCTAGAACTGAACCCAAAATTCCAGATGCAGCCCGATCAAGCAAAGCCCAGAAGAACATTACCTCCCTCTGTTTTAAAAATTGCTTTGCAATTAATGCAGTCTAAGATTACACCCACTTTCCTGGGCCCCCAGCCCCCAGAGTCGACTCCTATGGGGCTCTTCAGCCAGCCCTGTCTGCAGGGCTCTGCCTTAAATCCCCAAGTCTTCTAGAAATTAGCTGCTGTGGCAGACCTTTTGTGTGGCTGAGGTCTGCAACACCCCAGCGGTCCCCACCTCAAGGGCTGTGTCTGCCATGGCTGCATGTGGCCCTGCTGTGGCTCACCGTGGACACAGCAGACGAAAGAGAACATGGTCTCAGGTAAGTGGGGGGCTGGAAAGAGGAGAAATGGTCTGTGAAGGTCACTGCCACTGCACGGTGAGTGATCTGTCTCCATTTCAGCCTCAGTGGGAAAGTGATGGAGGGTGTAATTAGTGCCTGAGCTGTGCCTGTGGGGGCTGCTGCACCAGGCTCAAGGAGGCTGGGGACACAGCTGGTAGTCTCTGTCCTCCTAGATACCTTGGTAGCAGAAGCTGCCCTTCCTGGGACCACTCCCTCCCCGGCCATCTTAGCCAGGTCTTCCATCCCTGTTCTCCCCACTCCTTCTCTCATCAAAATTTGTCCTGTATGTCTCATTTCACCCATTCTCTTGAGGATTTGCCTTATTAGAAAGTGATCTGGCTGGGTGCGGTGGCTCACACCTGTAATCCCAGCACTTTGGGAGGCCACTGAGGCGGGCGAATCACTTGAGGCCAGGAGATCGAGACCAGCCTGGGCTACATGGTAAAATTACGTCTCTACTAAAAATACAAAAATTAGCTGGGCACGGTGGTGTGTGCCTGTAGTCCCAGCTCCTTGGGAGTCTGAGGCAGGAGGATTGCTTGAGCCCAGGAGGTGGAGGTTGTAGTGAGCCATTGTTGCATCACTGTACTCCAGCCTGGGTGACAGAGGGAGGAGATCCTGTCTCCCCCACACCTGCACCCCAAAAGTGATCTGATTCGAATGCTATATTAAGGTGTTAACATCTAACAATTGGCTGGATGCTTGTAACCAGCTGTATTCCACAGGTAACAATCCTTCACCGGGAGAATCCCTTAACCTAAAGGCATACATCCCTTAGGGTGAAATCCTGTGTTTTCTGGTGGGAGGTTTGTGCAAGGTTGGCCCCAGCTGGTTATAACAGCCAGGGCATTACTGCACACGTAACTTGCACTTCTCAGTAATGAGGAAATGGCAGCTCACAGGGCTTCTACATCTTGCCCAAGATCTCAGACACGCTCTTCCTGTCCGGCCTCGTGTATCCCAGCCACGCTCTGCCTTGCACCTGGACCCGAGGTCAGCTCTGGGGGCCCCATCAGGGTGGTAGTGCTTCTAGAAGGATCTGGCTGTTCAGAGAAAGCTCTCTGTCCTGAAGGCCTGAAGTGGGTGAGGAACAGGAGAACTATAAATATCGCTACAATTTCTTAATCACCTGCCATGTCCTAGATACTAAGTCAGGCTCTTTACAGCTCATATCATGTTGTCATATATATGACCATGCTCTGTTTTACCAGTAAGGAAACTGAAGTTCAGAAAGTTTAAGTAACTTATACTTGGCCGCTAAGTAGGAAGTCCTGGCAGGGGGAAAGGCAGGCTTGAGTCAGCAGCTGGGCCCCCTCACCACCCTTGGAGCCCAAGCAACACAGGCCTCTCATAGGCCAACAGCTCCCACCCTTATCACACCCTTCAGGGTGCAGTGCCAGGGCTGGGGGCCGCTTGCCCTTGGACTCTCCAGAGAGGAGTCCCTGGGACAGCTGAGGGCTTGCTCACAGCCCTAGGTGGACCATGAAATAACATTCCAGGACCTTTTGTCGAGCCCCTGGGATGGGGACTTGCATGTACTGGGTGCCTATGATGCCTCAGGCCTTGTTCTAGGTATTTTCCAAACAGTTATTGTCGTAATCCTTATAACAACACCATAACTTAATCCTTATAACAACACAGTGCTATAAAGGTATCATTGTTCCCTTCATATGGATGAGAAATACTATGTCTTAATCCTTATAATACTATGTCTTATTATACAATGCTGTGTCTGAATCCTTATAACAACACAATACTATAAAGGTACCATTGTTCCCTTTATATGAATGAGAAAAACAAGGCCAAGGGAAGTCTCAGGTTACATAGCTAAGAAAGTAGAAGGAGCTGAGATCTGACAGTTTCCAGGGATTCCAAACTCACGCTCTTTCTCCTACACCCTGTAGCTTCTCCAAGAAGATTGGGGTCTAAAGGGGCAGGGTTTTCTCCAGGAGCTTCTGGTCCATTGAGGGAGATGGAATACATCAGGATGGAAAGGACCACGGCAAAAAAACCCACACAGTACACTCTGCATGCCTGCTGTGCGGGAAGCAGTGCACCTGGGGCCAGAGGGAAGGGAGGAGGAAGCCAGGGTGAGGAGCCCAGGAGGCACATCAGGGGAGGCCTTGGGGAAGACGTGAGTTTGGCACCAGTCCAGGTAAGGCCTTTTTCTGTGTGCTGTGGGAAGAGAAAGCTGCGGTATTGAGCTGGGCGTGGTCAGAGCAGGGAAGGGCTGGGAGCAAGACACTCAGCTCAGGCAGAAAAGGCCTGTTGTTGAGAGAATCGATGCAGGCTGCCGCTCAGAGCACAGGGCTGAGCCTGGCGTGCGTTTCTTTCCTGTGAGGGGGCTAGGAGCTGGCTGGGGTGGGAGGGCTGAGGGGAGCAGGCACATGGTCCAGCCACGTTAGGAGGCTTGCACAAAGGGCTTCTAGGCCTGAAGCCTCCAGCTCCCACCCCTTCAGCCGACTTGCAGCTTGTCTGAATGGGTCTCCAATAGGAAAAATGCCAGGGCTTTGGGGAAGCAAATGCTTACCACGGAACCAGGATGCTGTCGTCTGCAGGTCACCCTTGTGTGGGTGCAGACCATGGGCCAGGAGGCTCTTTAGAGCAGTTCCCCCACAGCTCATCCTGTAATTGACTGACTCATTGGTCACTGCTTGTGCGCTCAGCCATTGTTAACTGGTGACTTGAAAATTACCTTTATTTAGCACCGTTATCGGGAGGCTGCAGGGGCGCCAGCATTTCCACACCACCAGCTCTCTCTGGCTGATGGCAGCAAGCAGCCTCATCACACGGTCCCCAGCTCCAAGCCACGGCCACTCCCTGCCCACTGTGGGGACCAGGGAGGGGGCCTCATGCTAAGTGGATGCAGTAGGCAGGCCAGTACCACCCAGCCTGCTATAACCCCCTCTGGGTACAGGTGGACAATGAGCACCCGGCTGGGCCTGTGGCCTGCTGTCTGTTCTCCTCTGACTTGCTTGCCTGCTGGACATTTCTCCATAGCCGCGTTGCCCTGTATGCATGAGACAGTCTAGAATGGGGGTCATCCATGGGGGTCTGGGCCTGCATGGAGTGGAATGATTTGCAGAACTTGTGCAATTCCTTAATTCTGAGTGAATGTGCATATAAGCCTTAGGGAGAGAGAACATTCATAGCTTTTAGTGGATTCTCAAGAGGATTTGTGAACCCTAGGAAGCTGGGAAGCCAGGTTCTGAGTCATGGTTCTCAGATCACCCCTCCAGGAGGCTGCTCAGGTTAGCCCACTGCACTGTTGCCATCACTGCGAGACTCAGGGGATCCAGTGGGACGATACAACTGTCCCCCTCCACCCAGAGGGCAAGGCTAGGTCTGTGCTCTGTTCAGTGGTGGATGCAGATGAATGCTTCCAGACTGACAAATCACAAAGAGAGAACAAAGAGATGACATTTGCAGAAACTCCTGCCCTTCACTTTCTGCTTTACTGGAGAAAAGAAATCACATCCCCAGGCTCCCTTCCCTCTGTCCACTGACGCAGTGTATCCTCCCCGCATCCTCCACCCCTCCCTCCTGGTCACAGGGTCTGCCTTGAGGTCTGGAGTAAGCTGTGGGACTTATCTACCTGGAGAAGAAGGCGGGCAGAAGAGGAAGGGAGGGAAGGATGGAGGAGTTGGTGAAAACTAACAGTAAGGTGAAGGGTAGGGCTGGGGGCTGGGTCAGAGTCACAGGATTCATGGCGTACTGTGATTTTTTTTTTTTTTTTTTTGTTATGGTCCTTTCCACCTGGATGAATTCCATCTCCCTCATTGGACCACAAGCTCCTTGAGGAAACTCTGCCCCCTTTAGACTCCAATCTTCTTGGAGAAGCTACAGGGTGTAGGAGAAAGAGCATGAGTTTGGAATCGCTGGAAACTGTCAAATCTCAGCTCCTTCCACTTTTTTCGCTGTGTAACTTTAGAATTCCTTTAGCCTCATTTTTCCTTCTTTCTTTCCACATAGCACGGGGCCTTCAACTGCTGGAGGATCTTGGCGATCATTTATCCTTGTTGGGCCTCAGAGGCCTCATGAGTGGTGCCTTTAAGAGTGCAATGAGGCCACAGCAGAAACTATCTCTAAGGCCAGCTCTTAAATTCTCTAACCCATGCTCCTGGCCAACTCTCCTCCGTCCAGCCACAGGTCCTCATAGAAAGGCAGACTCTGAACAGAACATAGAAGGGGTCATTGTCCTAAAGCTCATATAAAATTCTGAAGCCTCAGCGATGGAACCTGCGTTTGGGAGCTGCTCGATCTTTTCTGTTAGCATTTCCGCCACGTGCTTCTGAGCGTTTTGCCCCAGTTGGCCTTGGCCCCTGGGAGGGGGAACAATGTCTCCTGGTGAAAGTCACTTTGCAGCTGCTCTGGGCCCTCGGACCCTCAGGGGCCTTCTGGGTTGTGAGGCGTGGGGCACCCCGTCCTGAGCGCGCCCTGAAGATGGGCACAGAGCTCCCCCAGCTGCCGTGGCACTGTTTCCATGCAGCTGTGGGGATGGTGACAAGGCCTGTGGGCTGTCAGCCCGGCTGAGAGCACTTGAGAGCCACTTCACCGACCTTCTCTTCTCTTTCCAAGGCTCTTAACCCACTTGTGGAGGGGGTGGCGGGTGAGGGGCTGAAGAGGGTGGATGTCCACTTTGGGCAGACAAAGGAGCTGCAGTCAGCCTCCTCTCCAGCCTGGCTCCGGAGAAATGCAGTCAGCCTCCTCTCTAGCCTGGCTCTGGAGATCCGGAGCTGGGGGCAGTGTAGGAGCCGGCAGGGCCCTTGGCAAAGTGGAGCCCAGCAGGCTAGTTGTCCCAGGTTTATCGCCCAGGATTGGGGGGCTCTGTGTGGCTCCTGTCTCAGCTGACGACTCCGGTCTTGGACTATTTCTCCCTTATAAAGGTCTTCCTCATCCTAAACTTGGCCTTGATTTGAGCCTCTTTAGTTTACCAAGTGTTTATCTGAATTATCTCATTTAATTTCACAACAACTGGTAAGGGATACATTGTGAGCATCATCTTACTGAGGACTCAGCTGCTATGAGTCCTGTGCCTAAGGCCACGCAGCGGTGGCAGAGATAGGACTAGAATGAGTTCTTTTTCTCCCAAGGAGACCCAGTGGCCACCAGGCACCTGCAGCCAGGCCACACCACCCCCTTAGGAGTGATAGGGGACAGCAAGAACTGACAAGCCCTGATGGCATACAAAGCCTCCAGATGACCAGCAGTGACAGATGCCAGCCAGGACATCCTTTCCAGAACCTTCTCTAGCTCTGCTGGCATAAGCAGCATCTGGTTTTCAAAGGCTTTCTTTGGTGTGTGTGTATGGTCATAAAGAATTGTAATAAATGATGATTAAGGGTCAGAATGTAGGCTGGTGCTGTGTTTCCTCCCTTAGGAGCAGAGGAAAGTGGTTGAGGTCTCCAAGCACGTGGGGAGCCCTTGGCCCCTAGGAAGGCAGGAAAGTCTCCCAGGATAAATCTCTCTGTTCTAGGCTCTGGTGAACCCAACGGAAAGCCCTACGAGCCTGGCTGGTGGCTGAGCTGCCTTCTCCATAGGCTGTTCACCAATCTCGAGAGTCACCTGTCATGAAGTCCCAGGAACTCTGACATCCACTGCTCACGCCCATGGAGCAACCAACAAGAATGCTCTGTTCACTGCCTTGTCCTTAGATCTAACACAGCACCTGGCATATGGTAGATGCTGAGTACATTGTCAAACAAATGTAAGTGAAAGGAAACCTACAAGATCATCATCTGCAGATAAGTCACAAATTATTGGCCCTATTTTTAGAGGTGGTAGTGAGGCCTGAAGAGGTAAAGTAACATGCCCAATGTCACACAGCCAGTTAGTGAGGGAAGTGCCAGACTGTAGGTCTCCTTTCACTATACTCTGTCCCTTCTGAAGCGGGGAAGGTAGGAATGTGATGACCTCGGCCCCAGGGCCAAGATATGTTCTTGCCATGCTTCTTAGCTGCATTGAGTTGACAGTGATCTGATGTGGCTGGGTAAAGAAGAGATGGGTTTTCTCTGGGAAGTGACTCTGCTCCCTGACTTCTGGCAGGCATGCAGGAGTGGGGAGGAGGTATCTCTGCGTGGAGCTCTACATTCTGTCTTAGGAGCACAAAGCTCTTCACAGCTCACCTATGCATCTTGAGCCCAGCTTTCTTCTTCCAGGAAGGGGGAATGAAAGCAACTATTAATAAGGTAAAAAGAACTGAATCAAACATCCAGCCTGGTCTTCCAGATGAGTTTGATGGCTCTGGTCCTGGGCAAGAGAGACAGAGCCTGGGCTGCAGTTTCCTGGCCTAGAGGATGAGTGTCTGCAGATCCATCTACCAGTTTCTAGAATCTTTACAGCAGCAGGAGGTAGCAGGATGGGGCATTATACAGGCTGTAGTCTCTTTACAAAGTCACTCAGAGGAAAGCAGGGACCTAGGAGAATTTTGGAGTGTGGTAGCCAGGCAGACCTCTGAGAAATTCCCTTGATCTACACTAGCCATCACCAAAATCCCTGTGCCTCCATTCTCTCCCTTTGGAGGGCCGTTCCCAGCACGAGTTACCCAATCAGAGCCCTTGGCAGGGGGCCCTCTCTCGCCAAGAGCAGCCTCGCTGGTCCTGGAGCCTGGGCCAGAGCCCGCCTGTCACTCTGCAGCTCCGCAATGTCGGGACACCAAAGGGCAGTGCCAGTAGCCCGCTGCAAGCTGACAAGGCTGAGTTCACATCAGTGCCGAGGAGTCGACAGGACCATCTGAATTAAGTGGCCAAGTTTAGTTTTTAATTAAGTCCCCGTGGTCTTTTAAAAAGGTCACTGACGACACCATCTTCTTTAAGGTCAATATGAAAAGACATTCAAAGTCAAAGTCCTGAGATGGGAGCCTTGTAACTTGAAATGTCACAGGAAGAAATTTGGAAACAGGGAAAGAGGAAGCTGGTGGGAAGGACAACCCTGTCACATTCTTTTGCCGTCAGCTTCACAGTTCCCACTTGGAGCTCCAGACTATTTCGGTCTCAAAGGGCAAGTGGTCCCAAAGTTCTCTCGGGTGCCTTCCCCAACAGAGGATTGTGGAGCCCCTTGTTTGCTGTGCCAGTGAAAAATGGAGCCCTTGTAGTCCCTGACATGGAATAAAACTTCATAGCAATGGGGCAGAATGTGGCAACTTACCCCTGATGGCTGGGGAATTAACAAAAATGTATGCAGCTGGTCACCATCCTCTGCACCCATTCCTGTCTTCACTTTTCTACCTACCTTGGTCAATACTGTATCATTTGGAAATACAGTTCTGTCTAAAGTAGAGCACAGCAGCCACTTAAGTCACCCATAGCATCCTATGAGGATTGTACAGTGAGAGCAAAGACCTGTGCCTGGTTTATACCCCTAAGTAGAGGCTTGAGGTAATTTGAGCAGAGTAGACCATACTTCCTAGAGAAGAGATTTGGACCAGCCAATAGCTAATGAGCAGGCACAAGAATATTTTCCTGGAGTTCTTGGCTCGTGCCAATGTCTGGGCAGCGGGACTTTCTGAGTGGTGAAGTGTTCAGTGACTTTGCTAGGGTTGGAGGGGTTGGAAGTGCTCAGTAGTCTGTGTCACATTTTGTTCATGGTTGCAATAGGCCATATAGGAAGTGGAAAGAATTTTGGATTTAGATTCAGGAAATTTGGGTCTTGGGTCAAAGAGTGCTATTTGCCTACCTAATATACCTTCTCCCATTTATTTACCATTACAATACTCTCATTGTTGATGTGGCAAGTTACCCAAGTTAACCAAATATGGATTTCCTAGCCTTCCCTAAGAAGCTAGAGGTGATTAATGCAAATATTCAGAGATCACTGGTAGGTTTCTTTAAAGATGGCTGATTCGCCTGGGACATGCACCTCTTTTGTCCTTTCCTCTTCTTTCTTCTTCCGGCCTGAAATGTGGGGCAGATGACTGGAGCTTTAGCAGCCATTTTATGACCATGAGGTATGACCCAAGAATGGAAGCCAGTGCTAAGGAAGGGCTGCCCGCCTACTCCTAGTCTTCATTTTATGTGAGAGAAAAGCAAATCCCTAATTTGCTTATGCCACTCTTACTTTGGATCTCTGCTACACCCAGTTGAATGCCAAACTGATACACATTGATTGCCCACTCTGTCATTCACTCCTGAGGGACTTTGGGCAAGTCACTTAATTTTTCTGAGCTTCGGTTTCCTTACCTCTGCAGTGGGAATAATAATTCTGGCTTTGTCTTGCAAGCGTTACTTCTGACCTGTAGGGCTCACTCTTAGGCTTCCTGGAATGTTCTCAACCCCAGTCTGAAGATCACGTGGTTTTTGTGCCTGAGCAGTGGCTGCCTCCCTCCCATTGTTAGGCCAGATAATTGTTCCCAAACTAAGAAATGTGCCTGCCTTCCGACTTCAATGGCTGTTATAAAGTCCCCTTGTGGGCTCCCATTTTCTAGAGACACAATAGCTTTTCCCGGCTTGCCCAGGCCTCACCCTTCCTTGCTGGGTGCAGAGACATCTGCTGTTTCAAGCTGCTAAAAGAGAAGCTTCAAAGAGCCCCACATTGGCCCCTCTTAGGGCTCTGACTCATATAAATGTTTCCAGAAATCCTCAAAAGCCTTATTAATCTGTTAAGACATCCCAGAAGCGGGAGTCTGCACGCCCGATTTCCAGGGCTTTTCAGCTGCTTCCATTGTCTCAGCCGCATTGTCCCTTCTCGGTGTCTTGGCCCCTAATGGACTCTCTCTGAGGCAGGCACGCTTTCGGCTGCACCTGCTATTCCATTGCCTGACTCTTTTCTTCTTCTCTGTTCTTTTTAACTCTTAAAATGAAAAGGTGACCAGCTCTTCCTGGGCTGTTTATTCCTCTAGCTCCCCTGTGCGGGTCTCTGCTTCACCCCCTTTCTCTTCTGGCATGTGGCTGGATCTGAGTCAGAGACATAGAGGCCCACATAGAAAGTAGGGGCCCATTTGTCTTTTCCATCAAGTGGAAGCCTCTAGGGGTCTGTCATTCCTCATGCCTAGCCAAGATACCTGGTATCCCCACAAGCCTCTGAAGGGGACCTGCTTACAGCTCTTGCATATAGAAGCTCTGATCAGGCTTCTCCAGGAACTCCCCTGTCTCTGGTCCACGCAGTAATGACCCTCTGATGTGTAACCTTCGCTGTGGTTGAAGGGCCCTGGAGAAAGAGCCAGAAGACCAGGGCTCTGTTCCTGGGTTGACCCCAGCTGGTTTCTATTTTCTTAGACTAGCATCAGGGGACTTAACTGGACAGCCAAGGTCCCATGGTGGGCAGCTTGCCAATTACTCCTGCCTTCTGGTTTTCAGACCCCTGTGTGCTCCCTTCCCTTGAGTATGGGCTAGACCTGGTGACTTGCTTCTAACCAACAGAACACAGAGAGAGTGATGGGCTATCACCTCTCTAGTTAAGTTATAAAAGACTGGTTTGCGTATTCTGTCCTGTTGGCTCTCTCTTGTTCTCTCTGTCTCTCCTTCTCAGATGCTTGCTTTGATGAAGAAAGCTGCTATATTGGAGAGGCCCATGTGACAAGAACTGAGTGTGGCCTGTAGCCAGTATCCAGTGGGCAAATGAGGCTCTCAATCCAACAGCCTGCAAGGAACTGAATCCAACTGACAAGCATGTGAGTGAGCTTGGAAGCCAACCCTGCCCCAGGCAAGCCTTGAGATGGTAAAGCCCTGACTTACACCTTGACTGCAGCCTTGGGAGAGACCTTGAAGCAGAGGGCCCATCTAAGCTGTGCCCAGATTCTTGACCCACACGTATTTAGAGATAATAAATGTCTATTGTCTTAAACTGCTAATTTTAATACAGCAAGAGATAACTAATATAGGTCCTTATTAGCTAAGAAGAAATGTGTTTCTTGCCTTGTTCCTCTGTATTTAAACTCTAGGTCCTTAAACCTTTCATACCCATGAGCTAGCCACTTGGGTGGTGCATGTGCACCGCCCAACTCCACCAACCACCCCACTCCAACACTCAAATCTATGGGTGGTGCAAATTCCTTTACTCTTACTCCAAACATACAGGATCAGAGAAAATGGAAGAAAGACATAGCTGAAACAGAGCTCCAACGAGATGATTCCTGGTTTCTACTAGGAATATAAGTAAAATTTAAATTTTTGCCACAATCCAAGGTATGCAAGGAAGGGCTCCGTATACACCTCTGACCATTCACTTCCATGTCTCATCTTTCAAAGCTTGGCTTAAACTTTCCTCCTCTGAGAACAAAGACCCTGACTTCTTCAGTTAGGGTTACTGTTCCCTCTCCCAGTCACCCTATCAGTTTTGTCTATATCAGACCATTCTATTTTAATTATTTGCACGTTCCCTTCTCTCTCTCACCCCTCCACGGATCTCCTACCCCAGGAAGGTCAGCATCCAGTGACCTCTTCAGGAAATTACCCAGGATTTCACAACCTTAGTCAGAAGCGAAATTTAAAACCTTTGTCCCCCCTCCTCCCAGCACCCCCGATGTTCCAGGAAGCCAAAGCACAGAGCAATCTTTCCAATCTAGGAAGCAATAAAGAAATGTATTTATGAACCAGCCTCTATCTAAGGGAGAGAATTTATGTCTCTTCATGCTCTTGTTGACAATAATAACTGATTGCTGCATCAATGTGATGCAATATAATTTTAAAACCCTCCAGAACAAGGATCAGAAAACAACTGGCAGAGAGACTGAGCGGCAGCCGTGGGCACCTTGGGTTTTGCAGCTCAGCCCTGGGCCTGCTAATGCCCTGAGGCGATGGGAACACAGCTCCGGGAGCACCTGCAATCTCATCTTGTTTCTTTCCAAGCACCGGGGAAGAAAAGCAATTTGTTTGCTCTCATACTCTAAAGATGAACTTCCCGTGCTCAATCAAACGTTATTATCCCAATGTAAGTCAATTTACCTTTGAATTTGAAGGCTATTTTCTTCCTAAATGGCTAATTATGGGAGATAGATGGCTGTAAACAGAAGCCTTCTACCTCAACACTCAGCCAGGTTTTCTCCTTATGGCACCTGAGAGATCAAGAGAAAGGCTGCCTCGTAGTGTCCTGGCCCCCTCTGCCCTCTTGCCACCCCCCTCCATTCTTCTCATGCATCCTGCGATGCCATTCGCCCTCCCCACCTACATTCCTGGACACCTATTTGGAGTTTCATCCCCCTGAATTCCGTCCCCTGCCGCGCCCATTTCTAGGAGCTCCATTCCCTCGTGCCATCTCCCGTTTTTAAGGACAGGACTAAAGGTGGAGGTCTTGGCCTGAGAACCGTGCATATGGGACAGCATGAGTTTTAGGAGACAAGGGGTCCTGTGTGTGTCTGAGATGAAACAAGGTCACCTGAGGCTGCCTCTTTGATTTGCCTGGCAGAGTCACAGAAGCGGACCGCTGCGAGGCAGGGGCTGCGGCCTTTTCCCATAGCATGATCAACACCTCGCAGGAACTAATTGAATGGCTGAGTTTGTTTACTGAGAGGAGGAGTAGCCACCTCCTTTCTCGCAAAACAAAGTCTTTCCCCAGGAGCGGTGGCAAAGAGGTCAGCCCTGGCAGCGTTTCTCTTTGCCTTTTGATGAATGCCTATTCTGGCTGCTCTGAAGAAGGGAGCTCATTGTGTGCTCGCTGTCAGAGGTGGCTCCAGCAGGGAGGCCACAGCCCTTGGGGCTTTTTGGGTCTTGGGGTTATGGAGCCCGTGGTGTGTGGGGTTATCTGCAGGGACTGAGCTTTCTAGCTCTTCTCCCATAAGTCTGGCCTCTGGTCCTCTGTGCTTCCCACCTGGGCCCCAGAAGCCATAGTAATTAGCAACCTGCCTTTGTCCGGTGCCTCGTGGTTTATGCCAGTCTACATACTTTATCTCACTTGATCCTCACGACCATCCGGTGGTGTCATCCTCCCCTGACAGATGAGGGAGAGGCCCAGAGAGGTCAAGTGCTCTGCCTGAGGTCACACAGCTAGGAAGTGACATAACTGGGACCTGCCTCCAGGCCCTTTGGCTCGAACGCCTCTGATCTCTCCCGTCTGTCACAGTCCCATCACAGAAAGGCAGGCGTGTGGCCCCGTGGTTGGAGCCCTGTCCCAGCTGTGGATCCGCATCACCTGGGCCAGCTTCCAATTTATGATCCTTACTGAGACCTTGGCACCACAGCCTTGATAAACCCCTCTGCCCCGAACTTGTGCTTGCTGTTCTGTCGGGGGCAGTTCGCGGGGCTGGGAGGACAGGTAAGAATAGAGGAGCTTTTCATGAGCTGCTCTGGAAAAGTTTAAGGCCATGGTAAGGTCAGCTCAGGAAAGCACAGCAGGGCAA
Organism: Nomascus leucogenys; assembly: GCF_006542625.1. Lineage (NCBI taxonomy): Eukaryota > Metazoa > Chordata > Mammalia > Primates > Hylobatidae > Nomascus > Nomascus leucogenys. Next base: position 8,410,310 of record NC_044395.1, on the reverse strand, counting down.
GGGGCAGGTGGGCCTGTCCAGCTCCGCTATGGTTACAGAGGTCTCAGGAAGTGATGATTGGAGGCCTGACTGAGGCATAGAGAGCAATAGGAGACACTCTGTCTCCTAGCCCAGACCAAGGAAGCCTAGAACATGCTCTTCCAAATTCACCCACTGTCACCCTGCAGGGGAGGGGTCTGCCACACTCCAAAAAACAATCAATCCACTGTGCGTTGTGTGGACTGTTATTTAGAGATCCCCCTACAGATTCCTGGAGCTGCTGGGCCCCATGCCAGGGCGAGGATCCCAGGACTCCCTGTTTAGCATAGTACTTTGATTAAAACAATACATTCCCATTGAATACCAATGGGCAGGCAAGTGGGGGCTCATGCCAGCCTCGGCGCCCTCCTGGCATCATCTGACAGCAACTGGTTTGGGGAGAAATACCTCCCTCCGCTGTGATGAGAGCCCTCATTCCCAATGAATGAGGGGGCAGAAGCTGCCCGGGAGCCTCAGGAATGAGGGCATAATAGGCAGGACAGGGTAGGACTGGGGCAGCTGCAGATGGCACCAAGGATATGGGGGCCTTGACTAAGCAGGGAGGGCCACAGAAGGGTAGAGAGGGGGCACACAGAAACCTCAGTGGCTGGCCCCTGTCTGGTCCTCACCTTCTGACGCTGTCTCTGCAGATATGCTGAACTGGGAGGACCATGCTTGGGTCTTGGCCCCCTGAGCAGCTGTGCTGGAGCCACGCCTCAGTGCCCAGCGCTGCTGCATCTCTCTCTTGCAGCACATGGCTGCATGTGTCTCTGGGCCCTGCCTGGTGTGCAGCAGTCATATCCTGGGCAGGCGTGCTGGGGCTGTTGCCTCACCTGGCCCTGGGATGCTGGTAGCTGCGGATTGACCAGGGTTTCTGATGGGAAGGGACGTTCGGGAGAAGCCAGGGAGTGGAGAGAGAACTCATGTTCCCTGATACAAGGCTTTTACCCATGTCTCCCCAAATAGCTCGCCCTCCTCCCACTAGCCCCGAGACTGGAGATCAACATCATGGTCCCATCTTTAAGAGGAATCAGGATCTGTTTTGAGATGGCCAATCAGCCAAAGAATGCCATAATTCGCATTATCCATTCACTTTTCAGATGACTTCCTTCCTGCCTTCCTTTCTCCCTTTTTTCCTTCCTCCCTCCCTTCTATCCATTCAGTAATATTTACTGATAATCCTTCACATAAGGCCAGATGCTAGGCTGCGGAAATCAAAGATGAATAAGCAATAGCTTCTGTCCTTGTGCTATCTCCGCCGGGTGTCCAGTATTATGACCACTGTATTTCTGAACCGAAAACAAGGACACAGAGCTGACAGGGGTGAGTGTACACGTGGGAACGGGCAGGGAGACCACCCCGAAGGTCTGGGGCATTCTGTTCCTAAGCCAGGATGAAACCGAGTGTTCCACACATACTGGCTGCATTGCATTTTTGTCTAGCATCGTTTAATAAGAACAGTAAGAGCTACCATTTGTTGAACATGTACCATGTGCCAGGCTTGTACAAGACAATGTGTATACCATATCTCATTTAGTCTTCACCACAGCCCTACAGAGAAATTCACTGTCCAGACAGGGAAACTGAGGACCAGGCCGTTCGCAGTTAGTGTTAGTACAGTCCTTATTGGCCACTCTAAATCCTCTGCTGCCTCCACGGCTTACAGGTGTGTCCTGTAGGCCACATGGGATGGGTGGGTGTCCACAGCACACTGCCTGGAGCCATAGTGCACACAGCAGGGGGTCTGAGGCTGCGCAGAATGGCCCACTTCTAAACAAGCGTGTCTGAGCTTTGCCAGGTGTCCACATTTGGAACATAATAAAAGAGGAGGTCTTGGAAAGGAGGTGACTCGAAGAAGCAACGATAGACTCGCCCCAGAGCTGCAAGCTGCTAACTTTACAGACCCTCACAGCAGAATTATTTCACACCCTCCCCCTTCCCCCCACCCCAAGCCCCCTCTTCTCGTGGGGACGAAGGAGAAATCAGGCTGATGCTATCTCCCTCACAGCACACTTAGGAGGAGCAAAGGAAACGGCATATGTAAAAGTGCATTGTGAATTGCAAAGTGGCAGATGAGATTATTATTACTGCTTCCTTCACCTCAACAAAGACCCATAGTCACAGACGATACATCGAGCCTGGCGAGGGGGTGGCCTTTCTTGGCCCTGCCCTTTCTCCTTGGCTCCTCCCACGCTCTTGGCTTTTCTCCTGGATCCCCTGCTCTCCCATCTGCAGCAGGTAGGGGCCCCATGGATAACTGTATCTAGGGACCGACTCCTGGGATCTTACAAAGTCACATTTGCAGTTGGTGCCTCCTTAGTCACTGCCAGGATTCCAGGCAGGTATAATGTGCCGCACTTAATGTAGAGGATCAGGGTCCCATTGGGCAGCTTCATCTTCGGGCGCAGGGAGTGGGAGCAATGGAGCACCCATGGTCTCCAGGTCTCAGGCCACTGGGGTCTGGGATTTGAGGCTCAGAGGGAGGAGTCCTGCGGTGACTGCTGTGAAGAGGTGGTGTGGGGGCTCACGATGGGACATGATGGATGAGACTCAGGATGCCAGGAGGGAGGCACAGCCCACACTCAGCAGCTTGGCGCATGCACGTAGGAGCTCTGCTCACAGCCTGTGCTGGGCACTTCATTTCCCAGAGACAACCGGCGCGTTTTAATAATGTCTACTTGGGTTAATGAAAGTTGTCGGTTTCACTTAATAAATACATCGCCATTCTTGGCCATACATATCCGTCATGCTGGGGCTGGAGCTGTGCATCCCGGCTGAGTTGAGTAGGGATGCTGGGAGTGGGAATGGGGTGGGGAAAGCATGGGGCATATGGGTAGAGAGTGAGGTCTGCAGGGCAGGGGACATGGTCCTCCTGGGAGTTAAGCAGAGGGAGTCCTCTCATTGCATCTTTCCTCTGGGATCAAATCAGAGGCACAAAGGGCAGAAGCGAACCTTGGAGGTTCCTCCTGTTCATTCTCTGGCTCAGGGAAGGGACACACAGAATGGCCCCTTTGGAAGGGAGCAGTGAGCCATAGTGTGATCCAGAGGGACACAGGCCATCTTGAGAAGGAATCCCAGTTGACCACTCATTATCTCTGTAACTAAGTCAATTATTCAATCTCCCTGAGCCTCCGTTTCTTCAGTAAAATGGAGCTAATGATCATATTTGCTTCATAGAGCCTGTTTCGAGCATTCCAACATAAGCCATGGGAAGCTCTTAGCATGTATCCAGCATCTAAGGCACTCAAATCAGAGTCAGTAGTATTATTAATGTTAAAATATTATTTTTATGAAGACACAGTTTAGTATGGTGTTTATGAGAGTGGATCTGGAGTGTGGGTTTGGATTTCGGGTGTATCACTTACTAGCTGTGTCACTTTGGACAATTTATTTAATCTTTCTGTGTTTCAGTTTCCAAGTCTGTAAAATACGGGGAAATAATACCTGTCTCATGGAGTTGTGAAGAATGAGCAAATTATGACATGTACATCCTTTGGAACACAGACCCAATAAATGTTAAGAATTATTAAGTTGTTGATTTCACAGGGCCATGGGGGAGGGAAGTCCGGGCTCGCTGGGAACTGCCTTCCACATTTCCCCACCTTAGGGTGGTCTCCAGACCACATCCCAGATGACCTTACACACCCCAGGGGTTGATGCCAGGCCGAGACCCTCGACCTTCCAGGGAGGGAACCGGAGGACTCTAGTCAATTTCCAAGCTGCATAACTTGGTTCAATGTTGGCAGTGAGGGGAGAGACCCAGGGGAGGGAGCACGTTTAACATTCTGGGGACATTCTCCTTGAACTCTGCAGGGGCCTTAAAACGTCCCTAAGTGCCATACATCTACATGCTGGCCGCCTTCTGCACTCTTTTTTTCTTTCTTTAAAAGCTTAGACTGATTAAAGATGGGAAGGGATTTGGGGGGTCAAGGGAGGACCATGGATGGGAAGGGGCAGAAGCTCAGATGATGGGAAGGGGCGGGGGTGGCCAGGCAGTGAAGTAAGCAGCTTCGGAACCTGCCTATCACACGGCCTGGTATTCTAGGGTTTTTAAATTGCATGCCACATGTTTATCCTTATTAAGCAGTTGTTCTCTTCCAAGGGGCTCTCTCTGGCAGCCAAGAATCAACCACAGGGCTTGCTGTGGGGCTTATGAGTAGCTAGGGCCTCCCAGGAGGTCATCAGAGTGGATGGGGGTGGGGCTCAGCCAGGATAATACCTGGGGGCTTCCACTCCCTAAACCCAGTGAAATGATGGAGTAGCTGAGCCGAGATTGGCTCACCTCCTCCTTGTACAGGAAGAAAAACTGCGGCCAGAGGGGCAAGGTGAGGAAGTCGCCATAACGCATTTGGTGTGGTTTTGGGCAGACAGAACAGGTTTTTTATGGCTGGGGCTGCTTTCTAATGTGAATATGAGAACTCTTGGCTGGGAGAGGAAGCGCTGGAAGAGAGATCAGGAAGGAGAGATCCACATCTGGCTCCGAGCTGACTCTCGGTGACCATGACCACCTCCTTCCACTGGAGGGAGCAGCCTCTCCGCAGGTGGGGCTGTCCCTCAGGAGCAGGAACTGGGCTCCCGCTGGAGAGAAGCCGCGCTTCACGTTCAAAGACCATTATTGCCGTTATTAATTGATCACTGTTACTATCATGTAGGTGTTAAGTGGCTTCCTCTGCCCTTTGAGTTGTAACACTTAGGGCAGCTGCTAGTGAGGACAAAATAAAGCTTCCCTACTGCAAGAGCTTGATCTGGGTCCCTGCTGCTGTGTGGCCTTCTGCAATTAGCCATTTTACAGATGGAGAAACTTAGTCCTCAATGATTTGCTGAAGGGCCGAGTTGCTTAGCCCTGCAGGGTACACAGATGAATAGGGAGGGTTGCTGAGCACTTGCAGTCAAGACAGAGTTGCCACCCACTGCAAGGAGGAGCATCACTACTGGGTCAGCTTTGCAGCTGCAAGTCTGGGGAAAAGGGACCCACCCAGGCACTAGGGCAACTGCTCAGCCCCATCGCAGCAGGGTCCCGAGGAACGAGCACGTCAACTCTCTCCAGAGCCTTTCTCACCGTCTCACGTGCCTGCCGTGCTGTCTCTTACCAACCCAGGAAGGAGGGCTGGTGGCTGCTGCTCCATCCTCACCCTTTAGACCACCCCACGGGGTGGGACAGGGTGGGCCCAGGTGGAGTCTGAGCTGGGTGCCAATTCCAGGAATGCAGCTGGAGCTGGGGGTGGGCCATGGTGGGCCAGGACAGGTGGGAGAGAAAAGCAGGAGGCAGCTGAAGGGGGCGGTCTCAGAAGCCCCCACTGGGAGCCTCCTATCCACCTGGCCGGCGTTTGGAACAATGTGCTGAATAACAGCAGCGTTTGTGAAATCTAATTAGTGCAGGCCCAACTTCTGACTTCCTGTGCGGGGGCTCCTTCTCTAGCCCCGGGCTATCGAGCTGAATTAAGCTGCCTAAGATCACCTCATTAAATGCACTAACCTTGCCTTTCCACCACGTTTAGCCCCTGGTGCCCTTCCTCTGTCTGTGGGAGGTGCGCGTCTGGCATTCCTCCAGTACGTTCCCAGGCAGATGTTTTGAGAAACTCCCCTCCTCTTCCCTCCTCTCCCCTCCCCAAACAGCTCCCTTAATCACGAGCCGCTTTCTTCTGAGCTCAATAATCACCCTGGACTAATCCATACACAAAATCCTGTGGCTGCCGTAGGAGCCCCTTTCCCAGCCCTCCCTGGCTAAGGGATGGTGGTCCCAGAGGTGCTGAGGACTCCTCCTGGAGGCAGGCAGGGGGCTGTCCGGAGGCAGAGTGTTGGGCCTGCTGGCAAACTGGTAACTGGCACATGTGACTTGCATTTCCTGGGGCCTAACTGCTGGGAGTGCACTTCTGGAGTGGAGATGGGCAATGGGGATGCCTGGTGAGACCAATGTCCAGGACAGGAGGGGAGGGGATGGAGAAGCAGCTCTGGAGAGCAGCTTGCTCTTAGCCCTGAGAAACAAATGATTTCCTGTGGGTCAGAGTACAGGGTGGGTAGCAGAAACAATCAGGCCAGAGGGGTATTCATTGCAGAAGAGAAATGTGATGCAATTAGTGTGCTAGGAGAAAGGAAAACTCTAACCCGGAGACAGGGCTAAAGTTACTGCCCACTCAACTCTGCATGGAATTGTGTTGAATTGAGGAGCACTGCAGCAAGGGCTGACCACCGCCCAGCCCCAGTTGGGCTTGTGTTTCCGCCCCCCCACACCCCCCCTGCTCTGAGACCGGAACTCAAGAAAGGGGTGCGGGGAAGGTTGGGTTCGGAAGGAGAGGCTCTCCAGCCACACCTGTGAAGCTCCAGGCAGCTTCCCTAATGTCTCTCCTTAGCCTCTTGCAGAGAGGGCTAATGCACGTCTTCCCCCCGGGCTGGTGGCTGGGTTAATTGGACCTTGTTTATGCAGCATCTATTATTTATGATTTCCTTGTGTCTCTCCTGAGTGTGACAACCGTGGTTAAGCAACCAGAGTTATTCCTGCCTTGGGACATGTATGAGGACGGTCTCCTTTGCGGCCTACCTGAGGTGAATGTGACGCCGAGAGTCTTCATGAAAGGTTAAGTGTGTGGGGGGCCTGCTGGGAGAGAGGGGCAGGGGAATGTGCCTGAGACCAGACAGCCTTGCACTAAGCTCAGCTCCTTTCTGGGGGGACCTCCAATGCATATTCACTTGTATAAAATCCAGCTGGAACTGGGATCTTGGGTCACATCCCGTTCTGGGGGTTCCGAACTTTGGCTGCATACTGGAATTATCTGAGAGGTTTGAAAAACCTGACAACCAGAGATTCCAGCTTATTCGGTATGGGGGTGTGACCACAAGGTTTTGGAGCTCCCCAGTGTTCTAATGTACAGCAAAAGTGGAGAGCCACTCACAGCTCCAGCAAATTCTTACTGTGTCAGTTTTTTTCTGTTGATTATGAACAATAGCAGCTAACATTAATAGAACCCTGATGATGCAATAGGCACAGAGATAAGAATTTTATGTAGATGACTTCAACGAATCCTCAGAACAACCCAAGGTTGTTGGAAGGTGCAATGATTGTCTTCCTTTTACAGATGAAGAAACTGAGGCCCAGGGAGGTTAGGTAAATGAGGCCAAAGTCACACATTGTTTCAGTTACAAAGTTAGGCCTGACCTGACTCCAAAATCTGTGCTGTTAACTTTTTTTTTTTTTTTTGAGACAGAGTTTTGCCCCTTCATCCAGACTGGAGTGCAGCGGCAAGATCTCAGCTCACTGCAACCTTCGCCTCCCAGGTTCAAGCGATTCTCCTGCCTCAGCCTCCCAAGTAGCTGGGATTACAGGCATGCACCACCACATCTGGCTAATTTTTGTATTTTTAGTGGAGATCGGGGTTTCGGCATGTTGGTCAGGCTGGTCTTGAACTCCTGGCCTCAAATGATCTGTCTGCCTTGGCCTCCCAAAGTGCTGGGATTACAGACATGAGCCTCCTTGTCTGGCCTGTAAGAGGATTTTAACAGTTTCCCAAGCAATGCTTCATATTCACAAATGAACACGTTAGGCTCAAGGACAGAAGGGACATACTTAGGATGATAGACTAACCTGGCCCAGCCTGCGACCTCATGGGAATGTGGGATAATGAGAGAGAATGTTTGCATTGGAGGTCTGTGGGCATAGAACACTCAACAAATGCCAGGCACTGGTGCTATAATCACATGGGGAGAAGGAGCCAACCGTGCATGTCTGAAGCACAGAAGAATATTCTCTTCCCTGCAGGTGCCAGGACTACAGACAGGGCAAGGGAGAGCAGAGACTTGCTGGAGAAATCCATCCTTCCCTGGGATCTCTGGGAAGGCTCTCCATCTCTCTTAGAGCAGTTTCTTTCTTAGACAGTTGAAACTGCCTCAGTGGTCTCCCCAGATCATGCAGGTCAGGGCAGAAGCTTCTCACTCAGAGAACTGAGAATATCATTTTTCACAGAAGCCTAAGGTGGAACTTAGACCAAGATGTTCTTGGCCTTAGCAGTTTGACTTGGGCAGGGATTTGGAAGCTGGAACTTTTCAACATGTATCTCCAAGCTTCAGGAGGAAGCTAGACACATCTGAAAGCCTCTGAACAACCTGTGATGAAGATTCTTGAAAAAAGAGACCATTTGCCTTAGAGGCTAAGAGTACAGGTGCAAGAGACAGACTGCCCAATGTTAAAATCTGGCTCCACTCCTGAGCTGTGTGACTTTGGGAAAGTTCCTCAACTGAAGTCACAAAGACCTAATCTGGGAGGTGGGAATAGTCCTAAGAAAGGATCGTGGGGAAATGAAATGAGAGAATACATGCAATGTTCTTGGCTCACAGCGCCCGGTGAATATTAGCTGCTATTACTGTTGTTCCTACCAACGCACCCTCTCCCATTCCTTTCCTTCTCAATTCTATTGACATTTTTGGTGTCTAACTCCTTTTGAGAGATCATGACTTTTGTAGAACTAGGCTGCTTTCACTCTTTGAGGGTGGTCTTTCTGATTGATCCATCAGTCTGCATTCTCCTTGTCGTCCTTGGTATGCACACACATGCATGGAAGCTATATTCCTCCTTCATACTGGACTTTGAGGACAACGTTTTCATGTTTCACGTTTCCCACTTCATCTCCTTTGTTTTCCACTTGCTTAGTTTCCTACTCTTCCCTTTATCCTGAGGTGTCGTGAGGGGAATGGCCTGCAGAGTCCAAAGGCGGCTGTCATGTCATTTGTCCACGTTTGCATTCCCGTGCCCTCCCCACAGATGGCTGCTCTCTGGGCTGCACGCGTGTTGGGTTCACTGATCACAGAGTCTTTTTCTGGCTGCCAAGACCACGGTAGCCTCCCAGAGGCTGTCGGCATGTGGATGCTCCCTCTGTGATCCACAGCCCCACTAGGCTGATGCTTCAGGAATGGATCACACCTCGGCTGGACCCATCAGGCTGGGACACCGGATTCTTTTTTTTTTTTTTTTTTTTTTTGAGATGGAGTCTTGCTCTTTAGCCCACGCTGGACTGTAGTGGTGCTGTCTCGGCTCACTGCAAGCTCTGCCTCCCAGGTTCACGCCATTCTCATGCCTCAGCCTCCTGAGTAGTTGGGATTACAGGCGCCCACCACTGTGCCCGGCTAATTTTTTGTATTTTTAGTAGAGACGGGGTTTCACCGTGTTAGCCAAGATGGTCTCAATCTCCTGACCTCGTGATCCACCCTCCTCGGCCTCCCAAAGTGCTGGGCGGATTCTTAATCAACCGTAGGCACTACTGTCGCTCTAGGACCTGCCGATGCCCTCTGTCCTTCTCTGGTGACTTTGTCCACGTGGATCTTCAGTTCCTTCAACATGTGCGCTTGCTGCCCCTTGGAGCCCATCTCCTCAAGCAAGCCTCCCAGCCCAGTCAGCCCCTGTGCACTCTCGTGTTGCCTGTGCGTCTCCTTCACAACTCACGTCACTGATGGACTTACACAGTTGGGTGTGTATTTGGTAACCTGTCTTCCTCCTGCTGAAATACCAGCTCCAGGAGGGCAAGGAGTGTGTCTGTTTTTTCACCACAGTATTATATGAACACTCCTGGCATACAATAAGTGCTCCCTCAGTATTCGAGTATTATATGGATACCCCTAGCATATAATAAATGCTCCCTCAGAATTTGAGTATTATATGGACAGCCCTGGCATAGAATAAATGCTCCCTCAGTATTTGAATAAATGAATGTGGTGTCAATTTGGATTAATTTTCTTGATCTCATACTTGTGTCGCTATGCATCCTATCATCTGGCTCTGCTACTAACTGTCTCATGAACTTGGAAGTTTTAGGGGATAGTCTTTCTTAAGTACATTTGTTAAAAAAGAGATATTGTTCATATAACATAACATTTTCCCCTTTAAAATAGACAGTTCAGTAGTTTTCAAGTATATTTACAACATTTTGCAACCATGGCCATAACCTCATTTTGGAACATTTTCATCGCCTCCAAAATAAACCCCATACCCATCACTCCCCATTTCTGTCCCCCCGTCGGTAACCATTAACCCACCTTCTGGCTCTATGGATTTGCCTATACTGGACACTCTAAATAAATGGAATCATACAACATGTGGCCTTCTGTGTCCATCTCCTTTCACTTAACAAAATGCTTTCAAGGTTCCATCCCAGTTGCCGCATGCGTCAGTACTTTATTCCTTTGTATGGTTGAATAACATTCCATGGCATAGCTATAAGCACATTTTATCCATTCATCGTCTGCTAGACATTTGGGCTGTTTCCACTTTTTGGCTATTGTGAATACTGCTGCTATGAACATCTGTGTAAAGTTTTTGTGTGAACGTGTGTTTTCAGTACTCTTGGGTATATACTTAGAAGTGGGATCACTGGGTCATATGGTAACTCTATGTTTAATTTTCGCAGAACTGCCAAACTGCTTTCTGAGGAGTTTTTATTTGACTTTTTTAAATGAAAGGCCAATTTAGTGTCCACCCCCTTACATTTTAATTTTTATTTGATAAAGAACTCCTTTAGAAACATATTAAAAACCATGGAATCTCCAGATAAATGCGTATGTGTGAATATACATCATTTCAGGGGTCCCAGAACCACCAGAAACTGGCTATGGATCCCAGTGTTTGTGATTACAGGCTCGCACACGGCAGTGTTTTAAGGTTAGGTGATTTTCTCCAACACAGAACTCCAGCTACAGTTTTGGCTTTTTCACACGGATATTGGAGATGGATAATTTGGCTAATGAGTTCTAATCCATGTTCTGATTTGCATCTGGGATCAGAACATTCAGCAGCCATTTAGTTGCCTTAATTTTTTCCACCCACTCTGCAATCATTTGATTGATGTGCAATTACCTCCCCCTGCTTGGACACGCGCTTTCTCCTGCTCATGTGTCATCCAATGCCTGATAACCTTCATTTTTTCCCATTTATTTTGTGTGTGTTGGCCACTGTTTGATATAATTATTTTTGTAATCATCTTCTATTAGGTGAAAGAATATTGCAGTAGAGAAAGAAGGAAAAAGAAAATAAATGCCTTCCTGACAAGTTCTAATATTTTATGTTCACAAATCTCCCAATATCAGAGCAATAATATTATTTTCTCGATGTGCATTTATTAAAATGTAAAGTAGCTCCATCACATTGGGAACGCAAACCCTTGCATTACCTTGGCCAGAAAATATCACTTATTTATTTCAGATTGCATTTCTGGAATGTGAATACTGTTGCTTTTTTTTTTTTTTTTTTTTTTTTTGCTTTTTTCTCCATAGCCTTTATCTAGCAGGGGAGTGAACCTGAAGGTCTGATTTCTAAACAGGCCTTGCTGAATACACAGAACCTTAATTTGGTTTTAAGAATTGCTTTTGGCTCTTGATTTACGATGAGGTTCTTTTCTGTGTAATTCTTTTGGCTGAAAACTGAATAGAGTTCTACCTTTGTGGGTGGCATTTTGACATCACATTTTAAGACAGGGTACAGATGTAAGTGGGGGGTAGGGAAGATTTATAAAAGAGAAGGGGGTTTAACATGTGGGCTTTAAGGGTTGGAAGAGTTCGATCTACTATCGATTTCTCTATGGCATCAATGGCATACCCCTTAGATTCCAGTTCCTAAGTCAGAATGTTAATTTCCAGGTAGCCTAGTAAAAGAGATACTAGATTGGAAGTCAGAAGCCAGGAGTTCTAATCCTATTTTTCCCTCTAAGTAGCTTTGTGACCTTGGACAATTCACTTCCACTCTTTGGGCTGTTTTCTCAAGTGCAAAAGGAAAGGGTGAACTAAGATGGATGGGTTTTAATCTTAGCTGTGTATTAGAACGCCCTGGAGAGCTTTGAAAACTACAGTGATACTCAAGCCCTTAGATCAGTTAAATCAGACTTTCTCATGACGGTGCATGCACCTGGGCATTGGTGTCTCTACTCAACAGTCCCCAGGTGGTTCTATCATCAAGCCAGAGATGAGGACCCCTGGTGCAGGTGATCTCAGATGTTCCTCCAGATTTCTGGTTCCTCAATGTTATGAGCTGGGCAGTGATGTCAGTCCAGCCAAGGTTGGTGAGATGTTTTTGCAGACAAGTGGGCCACAATCATGGGATTGTGATTCTGTGCTGGGGTTTGAGGTGTCTCCGCTGGGAGATTCTGGGGAGATCCTGAATGGAATTGAATTTCTCTTAGTATCAGGTCTGGGTTGGGGCAGGTAAATCTTCCTTTCTTTGTGGGCTCATGGTGCTGAGAAGATGGATGAGCTGGGGCCGGTAAAATAGCTTTGTTCCTTGGAGAAGGGCATGTAGAGAGATAAGGTAGGCTTATTATTTTTAGAGCGGAACTGGGACTGTTTAGCCTAGAAAAGGGGGGACTTGGGGAGAGGCATGATTTGCGGTCTTCAAGAGGCTGAAAGGCTGTCATGTGGAAGAGGGATTGGAGTGATTTGAGATGTTCTGTGGGGCTGAAGGAGGTCCATCGGTAGAGAGTTGGGGAAAGACATTTTGGTGCATTATGAGGAAGGATTGTAATGTAGAGCTGTGCTTCATATTCCCTGTGCAGACCTCTGCCTTAGCACCTGCTTTTATGACAGTCTCCTCTACAATGAGACGACATCTTTCTCATCTCTGTATTCTCAGCACCTAATCCAGTTCCTGACATAGTCCTCAATAAATGTTTATTGTCATTCCTATGATTATTAATTACTGTCATGAATGCCCATTATGCAGAGCACTTTTCTCGCTTTATCTTGTTTAACTCTCCTAATGCTTTAGGAAGTAAGTATATTTATTACCCCACTCTACAGTTAAGGAAACCAGAGCTTTGGGAGGTTAAGGAATGGGCAAAATCACGGCCAGTAGGTAGCAGAGGCTGGATGTGAACTTAGGTCTGTCTGAGTAAAAAACCTGTGTTCCCAACCATCATGCAACCCTGCCCACCAGGATCCTGGAGGTATTCAAGCTGAAGATAGACAACCACTTGGGGGACCTAGTTATGCCATGGCAATAAGTATGGATTGAGTTAGGACAGTCCCAGGTGATGATGGAGCCAGGAGCTGAGTAGATTTTTAGAGCCTGAGGTCACCCAGTTACTGCTCTGTCAGCCTCCTACCCCACATTCCACCAGCGAGGCGTTGGCCCGGTCCAGAGGCAGAGCCTTACTACATTTGGCTACACAGGCTCTGGGATGGCACTGCTCTCTCAGCAGTTATGGTCATTTCCAGGTAATAAGTATTGTGGCCTCCCCTGCCACTTGCCTGCGTTAAGCCTTTTGGTCACATGTCTGGGGAGCGGACTTCTTTGTATGCCCCTGGGGACAGGACAGGATGGAGGGAGAAGCCCTGGGTGTGTGTGTGGGGTGCGTGGGTGGGGAGATGCATGACTGCTTTGGTTATGAAACATTGTGTTAGTGTGTCTGTTCATTTCACACAGATACAATGATTGCATTACCATGCGGCTGAGGAGTGTACATGGCAGAAGGTGGAAGCAGCTGAGGAAGGAACGGGTGCTCCAAGGAAATCTTTCATCAAAGTGATGGCATAGCTAAAGGCACAGAAATGCATTACTGAGATGGCCTTGCCCATTAGTGGGTGGCTGCAAGGAAAGCTGAAATGGTGGCTTGGGAGAATGAATGGGAGAGGGGCTAGAATTGGCTGGAAAGACAGGAAAAGGAAAGAGGCAGAGAAACAAGTTGGTGGGAATGGTGATTCCTTTAAAATGGGGTGCACTGCCTGACAAGCTGTGCGTTCTTCTTAAACACAGCCCAAATCAAGTCTTGACTTGAAAGAAAATTAAGTCAGATGCAGTCATGACCCTCCTGTTAGCCTGGTTGGGCATACAGGCTTTCCAGAAAACTCTCCCTCTGGAGGGGTTGGGTGGTGGTTGTAGCAGTGGTAAGCACAAAAAAGGGAGCCAGCATTTGAGAATCAAGCACTTAAAATACATCATCCCATTTGTTTCTGATAATGAACACACAGAGTGAGTGATAGGATTTTCCTTTTACAGATGAGAAGACTGAGGCTCACAGGGCTTTTGTTGTTGTTGTTTTAGAGATAAAGTCTTGCTCTGTCACGCAGGTTGAAGTTTCATGGTATGATCATGGCTCACTCCAGCCTTGAATTCCTGGGCTCCAGTGATCCTTGAGCCTTAGCCTCCCAAGTAGCTGAGACTACAGGTGCACACCACTGTGATTGGCTATTTTTAATTTTTTTTGTAGAGGCAGGGTCTCACTATTTTGCCCAGGCTGGTCTTGAACTCCTGGGCTCAAGTGATCCTCTTGCCTTGGCCTCCCAAAGTGTTGGGATTACAGGTGTGAGCCACTTGGCCTGGCCTCACAGATGTTTTAAAGATTAAATTATAAATGAAAGTGAGAAAGTCTTAAACATGACTTAAAAATTATTTATTTTACCACATCAAGTGATCTTCCAGTTTTCCATCAGAGCAGGCAGGTTGGAGGTTGGGGACTTAGGAGTTTGCTTTCACAGCCAAACAGCTTTGTTGAGTCACTAAATAAATTTTGGGGGGTGGCCACAGATTCTAGTGGGCCTGTTAGCCTGACGAGGCTGAGGTTGCAGACATGACCCACAGAACAGGAGAAGCTGAGTTACTTGCAAGTTGGAAAGGTGCCGTCATCATGAAACAAAATGGGTTTGGTTGGCGGGCTTGCCCGCGCAGTTAGATGGCAGGCCGTGAAGAAACATGGCCTCTTTTCTCTTATAACTCTGAGGAGAGAGAGCTGGGAATCACTAGATTCACTGCAGAGAAGTTTGGGGCTGTATCTAGGTCATGGGTAAACTGATAATTGGAAGAGAAATTCAAGGTTGGACATTCATTTTGATTTTTGGTCTTCAAAGTTTATACTTATCTACTTTCAAAAATAATTTTAAGAGACATATTATTTTCTCAGGAAAAGAAAAATATGCCCTCTAAATAGTTTTCTTCCTTGAATATTGCCAGCAAATCAGCCATCTCATTGAATATTGCTGGTTGTAGAGCAAATCATGAATGCTTACCTAGGGCTGCCATTTGTTGAGTTCCTACTAGGCATTTGACTCTGTGTTAGGTACATTGCACATATTAGCTTTATAAACATTCCCCACAACCCAGCAAAATAGGCATTTTTATCCCCAATTTTCAGATGGGGAAACTGAGGTTCATGGAGCTTAACTGACTTGCCCAAAGTCCCACTGTATATAAGTAGCAAAACTAAGATTTGAACTCAGATCTGTCTGACTTCAAAATCAGGTGCTCTTTCTACTCTATGAACATGTGAATCTCAGAGGTAAAAAGTAGAGTTTGGCTCACTAGTGTGGTTTGGATCTGTGTCCCCACCCAAGTCTTATGTTCAATTGTGATCCTCAGTGTTGGAGGTGGGGCCAGGTGGGAGGTGACTGGATCATGTGGTTGGTGTTCTCATGAATGGGTTAACACCATCCCTTCAGTGCTGTTCTCATGATAGTGAGTATGTGAGTTATCGCAAGATCTGGTTGTTTAAAAGTGTGTAGCACCTCCCCACTCCCCTCTCCTCCTGCTCTGGCCATGTGAGACATCTCGCTCCTCCTACACCTTCTGCCATGATTGCAAGTTTCCTAAGGCCTCAGCTATGCTGAGGCAGATTTATAGTTAGGCTTTGGCCAGGGTGGTGCTAACCCATTCATGAGAACTCCACCCACATGATCCAAACCGTATTAGTGAGCCAAACTCTACTTTTTAGCTCTGAGATTCACGTGTACAGAAACCACCATGTTTCTTGTACAGCCTATGGAAACAGGAGCCAATTAAACTTCTTTTCTTTATAAATTACCCAGTCTCTTTTTTCTTTCTCTTTCTTTCTTTCTTTCTTTCTATCTTTCTTTTCTTTTTTTTTTTAGACAGAGTCTCATTCTGTCACCCAGGTTGGAGTGCAGTGGCACAATCTTGGCTCACTGCAACCTCCGCCTCCTGGGTTCAAGCGATTCTCCTGCCTCAGCCTCCTGAGTAGCTGGGATTACAGGCATGCGCCACCATACCTGGCTAATTTTTATGTCTTTAGTAGAGACAAGGTTGCACCTTGTTGGCCAGGCTGGTCTCAAACTCCTGAGCTCAGGTGATCCACCTGCCTTGGCCTCCCAAAGTGCTGGGATTACAAGCATGAGCCACCTAGTTTCAGATATTTCATTATAGCAATGCGAGAATAACCTAATACACTCACCCTTACCTCCTCAACACAGTCTTCCCAGAGCATCCCTGGTAAGGGCTGTGACTTGACTCATCCTCCTCTACTAGTGGAAGACTCGTTAATGACTCCACGAGGCATCAGGTGCACTGTTTGATCCTGCATTTGTTCACCCAAGGAATATTTAATACATGTCCACTGTGTATCAGGTACTATCCTAGAACCTGGCAGGCCAGACAAGGGCCTGGTTCTCATGGATCTTGATTTCTAGTTGGAGAAGCAAGCACTTGAAAACAAAGTAAATAAACAAAGAGTTTCAGGTGCTGACAAATGCATTGGAGATAATGGGACAGCGGTCTAGAGGGTATCTGGCCATAGGGACCCCTTTAGATGGAACAGTCAGGGAAGATTTTGCTAAAGAGATAGCAACTGAGTTGAGACCTGAATGACAAGGATATGCCTTCCAAAGATCTGGGAGAAAGGGGATTTAAGGCAGAGGAAACAGGAGATGCCAAAGCTTTGAGGCCAGACTGAGTTTGGCACATTAAGTAAGCCCAATGGCCTGGAGAGAACAATCAACTAGGGGGAGAATGGGAGGAGATGAGCCCAGAGAGGAAGGCGGAAGCCAGATGGTGTAGGGCCCACCTGCCATAGCGAGGGCTTTGGATTTTATCCTAAGTGTGGTGGGATGCCATCGGATGGGTTTGAATGGGAAAATGACATAATCTGACTCACATTTTAAAAAAGGATCCTATGTGGAGATTGGATTGCAGGAGGCACTTCTAATTGTTGGAAGGACTGTTCTCTGTTCTACTGATCAAAGTTGGTTCTTCAAGTAATGACCTTTGTGAAACTGTCCTCACAACATTAATGAGAATTACAAACCAGACTTTAGGTGGATTTGTAGTTAGGCATTGGCCAAGGTGCACTGGTGCACTTCGACCCACTTCCCGGCAGCTGCTGACTGACCAAGAGTCGCACAGCATGCTGACCACCTGCTTCCCCATTGTTCCTATAGATAGAATCTCTGACACTGGACCTTTTTACCCAAGAATTACTTATTTTTCGGATCCTGAAATCCAGTGGAATGGCTCATGCCCACCAGTCTTAAGACCCCCAGTCAAGGAACTGACCCAGCACAGGCATGTGGTTTCTTCATCTCCCTGTCCCATGACTTCATTCCGCACTTCTTGACCAATTAGTGATCCCCATACTTTTGCCTATTCCCTTACAAAATCAAACTCCTTAAAAATCCCATGCTAAATTTCTTGGGGAGGTGGATTTAAGGTTTCCTCTCTTTTGGCTGCCGTGTGATTATTAAACTCTCTCCCGGCTGCAACTTCCACTGTTTTGCTGTTTGCCCACACAGTGGGCAATCGAATCTGATGGTCTTATAACACTTGACCAAAAACCAAACAACAAAAACAAGGCTACTTTCTTCCTTCTTAAAATTTTTCCAATCAGCTATTATAGTTCCCTTTAGTTCTTTCTAAACTTCCCATGTTCTTTGAATTGATCCTTGGATTCTAGACCCAAGGTGGATACTAGACCCATTATCTTGATCATTCTTTATCAGCAAATCTCTTGCTTGTCCATGTCCTTATTAAAATGTGGCATCCAGTACCAAACACTCTTTCACCAGCCCAGGATTCTGAAGGGCTATGAATTCCAAGGACATCCATTAATGAAGAGTATTAGACTAAGTCTTTGTTGAGTAAGAGTTCTTAATGTGAGGCTCTGGGTCCATGGAAGGGCCCACATACACCACACACCATTGTCTATGGGGTGCGTGTGCATGTGTGTTGTGTATGCATTTCTAGGACGAGAGTCCACAGCTCTCATTAAAGTCTCAAGCAGAGCCTCCTCCTTGAGAACCACTGCCCTAGGAAGTTAAATCAAAGGATTTCTCTACTAAGCAGATATTACAATTAGTTCCTTCCTGGTCCCACATTCATTCCCTTGCTGCCCTCTTCAAATGCTTTTATAGGTCTCTTGATCTCTTCTTCCTGCCTCATACGCCACTTTAAATTCCTTCTTTAGCTTCTAATAAATCATCCAGACTTGGAGAAGATAAACTTCTGCTTTCTTCTTGGAGCAGCAACCAGTGAGGAAGGCTGTACCCAACTTGCTGGATGAGAACATACTGACGAATAGGCCTAAGACCAGAGGCTTTTTGTTTTTTCTTCTCTTCTCTGGACTCGTAGGTCTTTGGAACTGACCTGTGTGCCTGACTTGCAGACTTCTTAAGAGCAGAGCACAGAGAGACTGGAAAGGGCTTGAGTGTAAGCGAATGCAAAGGGCAAAGTCATCTCAAAAGAATTATTATTCATTTCCCATTGCAGTTAATTTTGGCACCTTCATCAGGGTTTAAATTCTAGTACCATATCATATCAAAGGAAAAAAGTATTTGATGTACGTGTTAATTACTGCTAAGATGTAGCTACTTAAATCAAGAGTTTAATCTTCATTTGACTATTCAGAACAGCTCTGAGTGGGGGATGGAGAGAACCCCTTTTGATTTGGGTTACTCAAATAGGTGATGAGAACTTCAAGCAAAATGGCTTCCTAATTTCAGTATTTGGATGTCGTGCAATTAGTACCCAGCTAAAGGAAAAATACGAAAATCAGGTTCCTCCAGGAATTCCCAAGTTTTGGCTTGTTCTGTGAAGTGGAAGAATGTTCTGAATAATATAATTTCATGTGCTCAAAGGCTTGAGAATCTGCAGAGTGATAGCCTAACGGTAAGTGATATCTTAAAAGCATGTGAGAGGCTTAAAAAGTAGATCCATGTATAAAATAATAAACTATTATTTAAAAGCACAAATTGCCAAAATGATACTACTCTTAGATAACACTCTTTATAAGAACCATCTTGGTTGAATCCCTAATGTGCATCTTTTTAATACCACGAAACTATAAAACCCACTGAAACACCACATTATTTACCAAGTGATTAAATCATAGTCATCTATTATAGTTTCACTAGGCCATTGTTTTCTTGGAATTCCAAGGCTTTATTGCCTCAGATATAACACTTTACTCCTAATAATCCCTATTGATTTGATTATATTACCTTATATTTTTAGATTTGTTTTAGTGCCTTGCATTAAATTTTAGCCTTAATGTGCTATATAAAATGAGATATATCATCATGTTTCTCAAACCTTCTGAAGGTAATTATCTTACCTAACATGGATGAAAAAATGCTCATTGTTGGCTGCTGACAGCAGTGGGAGTCTGGGGGTGGGGAAGACACATCGTTGGTTGTATTTTTGGACAGTTGAGGTGCTGCCCATGGGCTGGGTGAATGCTGGTGGGTGTGGTAATGGGGCATTGCCACAGATTAGAGGAGGTATCTGGTATCTCATTTGTGTCATTATTTTGCTATCCTTGCTAATCTCTCTTGGGATTTGTGGCTCACACTGCATTTACAAGGTGTTTTGCATACAGTAATTGTTCACTTGCTAAATCAGCCGGTAGAGAACTTGGTGTTCTTAGAGAAAGTTATTGCACCTTTGGGTGCTGTTTTAATTACTTTTTCAAGGTGCCTTCTAAATGTTAAAAATGGTGACACATTTTATCTCAAGTTGAACTTTGCATCCCCATTCTCTGGATTTGGGGTCATTCTCTTGCTTTGGAGTCTGGAGGGAGGAGAGGAGTCAGTTCTGGCTTGTGAGCTATGGTGCTACTGGTCCCTCTAGAGGAAGGGTAGCTACTGATGAGCCTTCCCTGCAGCAATTGTGTCGCAAGATCTGACACACTCTTATCAGGGCCCCAGCGAATAACTCAGCACCTTCATTACAAAAGTTCGCCAGGTATGGTGGCACGTGCCTGTAATCCCAGCTACTCGGGAGGCTGAGGCAGAAGAATCACTTGAACCCGGGTGGTGGAGGTTGTAGTGAGCTGAGATCACGCCAATGCACTCCAGCCTGGGCGACAAGAGC
Organism: Nomascus leucogenys; assembly: GCF_006542625.1. NCBI lineage: Eukaryota > Metazoa > Chordata > Mammalia > Primates > Hylobatidae > Nomascus > Nomascus leucogenys. The sequence goes on along the minus strand of NC_044395.1, from coordinate 8,390,233 downwards.
GAAACTGTCTCAAAAAACAAAGAAACAAATAAAACTCCACAAAACTTCACTGGAGACTAGAATCTTGACTACTAGGAACTCAAATTCTAAAAGGAGAAAATAATCACACCAGCTACACTTTTTATAGTGCTAACTATACTTTTTGTAGAATTAACTATATGCACAGTTTTATTTGGTTTATCTGTATTAATTCTTTTCATCCTTATGAAAAGCAGATACTATCATTAGCTTCATTTCACAGTGAGGAAATGGAAGTACCTAGAGGTTAAGTATTTTGCCCGAGGTCACACAGCTAGAGAGTGGTAGACTGAGAATTCAAACCCAGGCAATCTGATGCTCAGAAACTAGACTCTTAATTACACGAATACGATATTTACAATTTACAAAGGGTTATCCACTAGTTACCTCACTGATTTTCTCAAGAGACTTTGGCTCCACTTCAGACATAAGAAAACAGAAATCATTTGTCTAACGTGACAGAGCCCAAACCCACTAACAGGACAGTTTTCTTCCTCTTCAACTCATCTCGATGGGTGGAAAAACCTACCCACATGCTCTGAGGATGGGAAGCCAAAATGTCTCTGAATATAAATAGGCCACTTCCCTGGAAACCATGCCTGTCCTTGGTGGTGTATGAGCAGGCCCCTGGGATCGACACATGGATGAAGGGAGCCCTCTGAATTCTCCCACATCTCTGGGCACCTCTAATGTGCTCTTCTCAGCTTGTTGCTCCTTCATTGTAAGTCCAAGTTCTTTGAAGGAAGGGACTATGTTGGTATTCTGTGATGTATGCGGCTCTGTGTGCGGGTGAGATTTTGTAGCCACTGGAATGATCAGAAAAACTTCTGTGTGAATTTTGCATGATGGAAAAGGAAACCAGGTAAGAGTGAGCAAGCAGGAAGGTAAAAGGGGTAACGGCTGATGGGCCAGCAAGGATGAGGGGAGGATACCTGTGGTCAGGACCAGGCGGTATGCAGGGCAACCCTGCTTGCTTTCTTAGCAGAAAGCACAAGACCAGCCAAAGCAGGTGAGGAGAAAGCCATTGAATAAATACTAAACTAGAAAACAAAGATGTACATTGAAATTCTAGGTTCTCAAGAAAATGAACAAACCAACCTACAGAAAATCCCTTTCCCTGTGTTGGGGCCTTCTGTTGAACCTGGCAATAAAAGTTATGCCTCTCCCCAACCCCAGTCCAGAAGGGGCTGGCAGGTACCTCTTTTTACTCATTGAGAAAGTAACAGTGAGCAGTTCTGTGAATTCTGTGAATTACCCTTGAACTGGTCAGAAAGATCCAGCAGCTCAGACAAGGAGAAGGGAAGAGCTAATCTCCTCTTCACCTGTGATGACTGTTTTTCCACCTGTGGCTTGGGAAAGACCATCCTTGCTGGTGATGGATGTTGATTTAGTGCTTTGAGATCCCTGGAAGACAGGTCAGGTAACTAACAAGGAAAATGGCATTTTGGGTCAAGTCACTAGGAATGAAAAACTAGAACACAGGGAGCCAGGGAGTGGCGGTGTGGCGGGGAGGAGGCCAGAATGAAAGATATGAGGATCAGAGAATGGTGATAAGTTTGTACAGCTGGGATCATCAGTTATTCTCCCCAAACAGATCATTCTTTTCTTCTCCTTTGATTTTCACTAGGAAAAAACAAAACAAAACAAAACAAAACAAAACCTGAGGTCTTTCTTAGAACATGAAGCATGAATCACTCACACCAGAGATGAGAAAAGCACCATCAGGTGCTTAAAACACAATTACAATCGGAAAGACCAAGAATTTGTGGTTCATTTCTAGCAGGTAAACAAATGTGTGTTTATAACGGTGTAAAAACCCTTCCCATTCTGGGTGCCTTCCCAGTGCGCTTGGGACACTCTACTGTGTTATTCACCTGACGGATTAAGCTCAGCAGAGGCAAGCTGCCTAGGCATGTCGTGTAATTCAGCGTTAAGTATCCTATTGATTCACTGAAGTGCTGCCATGGATGTTAATGGAGACAAATATTGTGGCTGTGATTTTTCAAAGGGCTGAGTAATTCCCGAGCATCAATAACATGTGTCATGATGTAATGCAGGGTGACCTCCAGATGCTTGACTTGAGGCCAACTATGGAAGGGCAGGGCTGATGGAAGGGGCCCTTGGATACTGACCCAGGGTTTGGGGAGATAGCCTGCACTTTCTCCAGACCTACCATCAGTAAGGATGATGGAAATTGGGGTGGGGCAGGGACTGCTGACAGCATTTCCTAGTCACTCATCACAAGGTCACTGATTGTTGGATGGCATGGGCACGCTTCCCATTATGGAAGCTTGCTGGGCCTTAGGAGCTCATACCACACTCTGTTTCAGGGAATAGGGTGGGTTTTCTCCCCTCTTCAGTTGGAAACACTACATATCCCTGATGATAATGCAGCAAAACTACTATCTAATCTTAACAGCGTCTACCCTGTGCCCTACTTGATCTGAGTATGTGACCACTTCAGTGCACGATTCCAGTGACTGCTTTCAGAGAGGTTACATGCTTTCCTCAAGGTCACTCAGCTTCCTCAAGGTCATGGACTAGGCTACAATCCAGGTCTCAGGATTGCTTCCCCTGGTCTATTCTCAGTCACCTTTAGGTAGGGTCTCTGGAAATCATTTGAGTATATGGCCTGAAACAAGCAATATTTTCTTCCAAAAAGGCCCTGTAAAAATCTCAGGGTTGGTCATTGTAAGGAATCAATTATTCCCAAACAAATCTCATTTCAGTCAAATTCTGCAGGCTGACCAATCTTTCCTACACTCCAATTCATTCCCCATACTGCTACTTACATTATCTTGAAACAAGACAAATCCAATCTTGTCACTCCCTAGCATGAAGACCTCCATCAGTCCCTCTCTGCTGACAGGATAAACTCCTTGCATGATATTCACAATCTCTCCCCCAAGCCTGCAGTGTGATGTCCTGCCCCTCCTGTCCCCAGCACACCACTTTATGCTCTTTGCCCTCTGAACATTTTATACAAGTGATTCCTGGTGTCTAGAACATCTTTCCCCGACCTGCTGCCCAGAAAACCTCAGCCCATTCTTCAAGAGCCAGTTCTACTATCCCATCCCAGGAAACCATCCCCACGTCTCCAGGGTAGAGTTTTGAGTGGTCCTTTCTCTGAGACCCCACAGAACACTGCTTATCCCTTTATTACCCCTATATAATGACAGCCTTCCTGTTGAACTTACTGATTTATTTTCTTGTGTATCTTCTTGCATTGGAATTTGGATTTCTGTGGTTGGGGGCTGTGTCTTTGTAATTTTTGTCCTCTTGTTGGCATGCAGTAAGTGTACTACATATGTTTATTCACTGAATGGATGAATGGATTCCGGAATCAGAACCCTGCTGGGGTAGGGACTATCAGTAGGGTATAGGGCATATAAATTGGCCCTGTGAGATACATGTTTCTATAGTCCTGGGTCTAGGAGGGACCCTTGGGGGCTGGAGAACTGGAGGTAGAAGAACAGTACTTCAACTCAGCAGCATGTTGGGGTCTTGGAGAGAGTCTCTGGGGCTGGGTGTGCCCTTTAACTACCATGTCCCTTGAAAATGGTAGCCCTGAGAATATATGCAAACATATATTCCCTTGGGAAACACGGTCTGATATTCTAATGAGGAACCAGCACACTTGACTTTGATCAACATCAGCCTTATAAGCAGCATGGATATTGAAACATTCAGTAACCAGCATGGCATGTGCATGGGTCAGTCAGAATGCACACAGGCCACAGGGCTGAAGCAGAGGCCTGGAGGGCTCCATTGTGCCAACCATTAACTCTTTAGTAGCTGGACAGTAGGGGGTGTCTTGGAGGAGGGTCTGAGAATAGCAGGAGAAACATGAGTAAGGGGGCTTGCAGCGGTGACTACTGAAGAGCCAGTATAAAAATATTTCATTATTTTAACAACCGGCCCTGGTACTGCTCCACCGGTGCCTATCAGCCTGTTGATAAGTCTTGTTAAAGAATAACCACAATTTTGGCTGGGTGCAGTGGCTCACACCTGTAATCCCAGCACTTTAGAAGGCTGAGGCGGGCAGATCGCCTGAGGTTAGGAATTTGAGACCAGCCTTGGCCAACATGGTGAAACCCTGTGTTTCACCCCATGTTTCTACTAAAAATACAAAAATTATCCAGGCGTGGTGGCACATGCCTGTAATCCCAGCTACTCAGGAGGCTGAGGCAGGAGAATCGCTTGAACCTGGTGGGGCAGAGGTTGCAGTGAGCTAAGATTGCACCATTGCACTCCAGCCTGGGCCACAAGAGCGAAACACTGTCTCAAAAAAAAAAAAAAAAAAAAAAGAATAATCACAGTTTTGAAGCCTCAAAGGAAGGTGTGTGTGTATGCATGTGTGTGTATGTGTGTGTGAAGGAAGGAGGCAGAGCTCTATAAAGGCAATATTGGAGTGGAATCTTTCATTTTTAGTTATATTTCAATACAAGCATAAGGAGGTGGAGGTGAGAGAATTTCAGATGGAAAAACTGAAAGAGCCAGGGCACAGAGTGTGAAAGGGACCTGTTTGGGAGAGGTGGCTGTAGGACGCTGAGGATTCCTGGGGGAGATGAGGAAGGAGACAGAGGCTGGAGCAGGTGGCCAAGGGCCTTGAAAGCCACGTCGAAGCATGGTGACCTGGTATGTGTTCCTCCAGGCAGCCCTTTAGGCAAATCTTATTGCTCAGGCCAGCTTTTGGGTGGTCCTTGCTGGGACAACCAGTGGCGTCGTCTTCACCAAGTCTAGGGTTGTCATCTGGTGATGGGAACAAGTTTCTCCTTAATTAAGAATGTCATAGCAGCCTCCCTGGCTCCATGGTGACTGACGCTGCCAGTCCGGCTGCCATGTGGCCGATGTGTCCTACCATGGTACATCATCTCCTAATTAACATGTCTTGTCAGGTCCAGTGGTTGGCTTCAGTAAATATGCCTCAAGCAGCTGTCACTGGGACCCTGCGTGGGGCCTGCTGCCTCATTAGCTCCAGAGAAGGGAGATGGCATTGGCGGCAGGAGGGAGGGAGAAGAATGTTCTTTATGGGGGTGTTGGCAGGATTAGAGGGATGTCAGATGCTCAGAGAGAACTCACAGGCCCCAGTGGAGGGCTTGCATCTGAGCGCCATGAGCCCCTCTCTCTCCCATGTGTAGTGAGAGGATAGGTGGGTAGCAGCGTGGGCAGGAAAACAGCCCAGGAGTCGGGAGACCCACATCCCCATTCTGTCTCTCCCACCACCGAGCAAGGCTCAGTCTCCTGGTTTGAAAAACAGGAGTGATCCCAGCTCTACCTATCCTGAAGTTTGTTGAGTGGTTCTAATGAGCAAATGACCTATACTATTCTGAAGGATAAAAAATGCTAAATATTGCAGAAATCAAGCCAGCGCATGGTTGTAATTTGGGGCTATCAGAGAGAAGTCTTTGCTCAGACAAGACTGGTCCCTCTGAACACACTTCGCCCACCCCTCCAAGGCTTCTGGCCTGCATCCCACTGTACTGTCCAAGCACACATCGAGACCTGCTCACCACCCACCAATCCTGCCAGACTCTTTCTCTCCAGCCTGGCCTCGCCTTCTCCATGAGAAGGAAAATGAGAACATTCCAGAAGGAAGCACTCTCCTTTCTCTGGCTGCTGGAGTACCTCTCAGGCTGGGGGGGCAGGAAGCAGACTTCACAGTGACTGAGGAGACATACCTTAGCCCACCTCACACTGGATTTTGAGCACATGCCTAAACTTTGTACCCATGAGAGCACATAGTAGGTGGTTAATCAATGTTTACTGAGCAGGAAGAACAGTATATCCCATTCTCCTAGCTCTCAAAACAATGGTGGGTGACTTCATAGTTTCTTTCAGCAACTTGTTCTATTGCCAGCCTTTCTACAGGCCTTCTTCCGAGGTCCAGCCCAGTCTCCTTGGGCAGTGTGTATCTGTCTCCTCTTTGTCCCCAGCAGAGAATAGAAACCGACTGCCATTCTTTCTGCCTCTCCTGTAAGACTGCTACTAAGCACTCTTATCTCACCCCTTCCCATCTTTCCTGTTCATCAGATTTCCTGGAGCCCAGCCTGCTACCTGGAGCCAGGGCCTCGCCTCTGCTGCCCCCTCCACTCGCTCTGCCTATGCAGGGTCCATCCTGAGGAGAGTCTGAGCAAGTGAGGATGTTGTGAAAGCATCTGACAGCACAGGGAGGCAGGGCTTTCCCAGCCCAGCAGAGGCACCAAACCCACGCAATTCGTAAATCTTTGATAATGAGCATTTAAAGGGCACGTCCTAATGAAGGGAGCCAGGAATGACTGGCCATGGAATGCAGGCAGAAGATTTTAATTAAAATGCTTGTCTTTTTAGTTTTCCTCTTCCCTTGTCTCTTCCAAACACCACCTCCCCACAACCCCCGCAGATGATGCACGTGTCTTGCTTCTGGACCAGGCCTGTGCAAAAAGTGTGCATCTCATATTTCCCTTGATTGAGTTGCTCTCTGGGGGACTGGATACTCTTCTTCAGCTGGGCACACTGTGTGGGTTTGACAGGGGCTGTGCACATGTGGGTAGAGGCGGACCAGGACTGTGCTGCCTGCAGCCAAGCAGATGTCCTCACCCCAGGAAGCACAGTGGGGCTCTAAGAGGGCTCATGAATGAGTGGCAGCTGCCAGCCTTGTGAGCTTCCTGTAGTGAAGCTCTGGGGGGAGCTTGGGGGGCCAGCTGGGAGACTTCTGGGCCAAAGGGGTGTTTTCTGGGGCCTCTCACGATACTTTTCTCTCCAAATGGCTAAATGGAGTGTGGAGGCAGAGCAGCTGTGAGGGGCTTTGCACTGCTCTCTCTAGGGGTGGAGGGACCGTTGGCTGGATGCCTTCCACGTGCTCCTCCAGATCCATGCCCACCCTGGCCTGTGCCCTGGGAATCTGAGCTGTGTGGATTCCAGCAGCAGACTTCCTTGCCATAGGTTTCAGATTGGGTCTGGCCAATGAGGAGGCCTTGGCAGGACATGGGCGGAAATAGGAAAATGAGGTTGGACTATATTTTCTGGCGCTTTCTTTGCAGGATTATCTCAGGGCTGGTTGTGTCTTTTGATTGAAGTTCACAGTGCATTGTAAAGGTGGCTTCTCTAAAAGATGCTCTCCTTCCTGGTTCTATGAGCCACTCTCTCCCTTCACTGCCGCCACTCTTTCTAACCCCAAGGTGCTATACGTTTCCTTGTGTTACTCCCAGAGCACAACCTTGTAAAGAGTCCCTTTATTAAACTCTCCAGATTCCCCAATTTCTGCATATTGTCTGCTTTCTGCCAGGATCCTGATAGAATCACCTGTTCTTTTCCAGACTGTTTCCTTCGCACCAGACACATGGTCAGAGGGGATTATTCGGGTTATTCCTGGGATCCTAGCTCTGATGTGGAATGCAATGTAGTCTGGTGGGTGATAAAGGTCCCTACTTCCACATAGATGGACTGGGTTTGGAAAAGTGCTTGTGAATTTGTTTCCCAGAAACTGATGATTGTCTTTGGACTTCTCCAAAGGTCTGTGTCGAATGGAATATAAGTCTCCTCTCTGTGTGGGATGAGGTGGGAGTGGGGATTTATTCCTCCCCAACATGTTTTCATCTGGGCTATGATGCCGTTCTCATTTTATAGATAAGGCCACTGTGGTTGAGTGACTTACCCAGAATCTAAGAGACATGCTCTCTTCAACTAATATTTAGCAAAGAATTAAAGCAGGTATTCTACCAATTGATGGAAATCTCTCCTCCTTTTGTTCCTTGCCCCTTTTGTTATTTGTTCACTATGAAGACCTGGCTTCAAGGATCTTGTGGGGAAGTGAGTAGGGCTTTGGCCTTGGACTGGGAAAAACTCCACTCAGATACACTATCTGTCAGTCAAGCTCTTGGGCTTTTCCTTGTCCAGCGATGACTTACCTCTTACCTCTGCCTGGAGCTGGCCCCTGAGTAGGGCTTCTGATCTTGGCTTAGCAGACTGATTGCCTCCTGCTTGTGCCTCAGGGCCCTAAGGTTTTAGAAGCATGCCTCACTCCCAGCCTAAGAGCTTGTCTTTGACTCCTGATTGGCCTGTTTTCCTGATGTGTGGGTTGGTGTTTTTGACCCCGCAGGGCGCTGAACTCCAGTTAGAACTGCCACCCATGGCGACACCACAGGGTGAGCCTGCCCTTTGGACCTGACACTATGTGCCTGATCACTCCTTCACAGACTTCTCCCTTCCTTCCCACTCCACCCGAGTCAAGGCTCCTGACCAACTAGGAGACAGAGGCCCTTTCTCCTTGACACGTCCTGCCTAAAGTATCAGCTTCCATCCCTGCCTGGTGTTCCCCACACCAAAATATGAAACCAACCTTTCTTCTCATACACAGTGACACAGTAGCTACTTCATGTTCCCTCTTCATTCAGTTGTCTGTGCAATCAGTCCGTATGTATGTATGTATGTATTCATTCATTCATTCATTCATTCATTCATTCATTCTGCTATGTGTTCAGCAACCTCTAGGTGCCACAGCTTGCCAATGTCATCTGAATTCATTCTCACAGATCTCTAGTGTTCACTGTTACTGACATTTTACACATGAGGAAACGGGGTCAAAGAGTAACTAAGTGGCTTGATGAGGGCCACACAGCTGGCAGATGTTGGAGCCAGAGTTTGAAGCAGAAAGTATGGCATTCACACTGGAACTCTCAAACCCCAGCACAAGGCGCCTATTCACAGACAGTTTGAATTTGTTCATATGCAGAATCGGAAGATCCTGAGCAGATTCCATCCCTCCTCCCCATAAGCCGCACTCCCATTAGCTCTGCTCAGGGCAGGTGGGCCCCTGTGTGTGGGAAACTGAGATGGAGAGAGGTGAGGAGAGAACACCTGAAGGAGAAGTGTGTGGGGGTGGTGCAGGCAGGACCAATTCACCCTGAGGTGATTTGCATCTTTAGCAGGAGTACATGTCACGCTGTCACAGCCTTTTCCTGTATTGACATAATAACAATCCCTTACTTTTGTTAGCACTTTGTAGCTTTCAAAGCAGTTTCAAATCCATTAGCTCATTTTATTCCTACAACAATCTTGCAAAAGGCAGAAATTATTATCCTTATTTTGCAGATGAACAAGCTCCGTGAGGCTATATAACTTCTCCAGAGTCAGGAAGCCTGGATGCAGGCCCAGATCTTGGACTCCTGGTCTTATGGCTTATGTACCTTGCCTCACTTTTCTCATTGTTACTTTCTGATTTTGAGCCATTTAGGGGGAAAGGATGGCTTCCTAGACTCTCAGAAACCCGCTCACTCTTGGGTTCCAGGCCACCTAGACTATATAAAGCAGGGGTTCTCAAATTTTATTTGACACCGGGATCACTTGGAAGGCTATCACATAGACTACTGGGGCCCACCACCAGAGTTGCTGATTCAGGAGGTCTGGGAGGGGCCCAAGAATCTGAATTTCCAGTAAGATCCCAGGTAAGGTTGATGCTGCTGGTGTGGGCTCACACTTTGAGGATCACAGATATTAGGCAATGCCTATGAGTCTTTAGCTGAATTTCTCTAACCAGGGCTCTTCTTCTGGGCTGCAGAAACCTCAGATACAGAAAGAATTGCACCTGTGGGTCTCTCCCTGGGGTGAGAAATTTGTGTATGTCTTGCTTCACTGACTGTGGTGTGACCCAGAGAATGGGAAGAAAACCTCAGGCTTTTTGGTTCATACACACACACAAAAGGAAAATGTCCACACATGAGATTATTAATTCATTGTTCAATTAAGTTATGATCTCTAAAATTATCACAATATTTGGCTCGGAGGAAGGCAGCTCTGAATAGCTTGTTACACGTAATGTGTGAATAATGTAACTTTATTACTTTTCCCACTCGTAAGTAATTGTGACTGACACATTGGCAATAACACAGATTGCCTTCTTACCCTCCCCTCTCCCTACTCTCAGCGCGGAGCGTTTACTTTCTCGTCTCTGTTCTTTTCTTGCTCACCCTCCTCCCTGCCACAAGCCTCCTTCCCTGTGCAGCTGCTTTTCTGTCCTGCCCAAGAGCAGCCCTGGGGAGGGGGCAATTGAGTGAGGGACTGCGAATGCCAGAAAACATGGGTGAGCAGCATGTCCGCACCTCCCACCCAACCTGGTGGGAATCCTGTAAAGCCTGCCTGAACTCTTGTTCACATCATTGCTGCATACTCTCCCTTGCCCTCCATTTCTTCCAAGTCCTGACATGTCTGCTCAGGCAAGCCAGCTGCAACTCAGATGTCCACTCCATGACAGGTATGAGCTGACCTGGGCATGCATTCTCTGCAGGGAGACAATTACTGATGCTGTGTAATACATCAACAGGGTTGATACATCCTGCTGAAGGTAGGCATCTGTCTGTTTCCTTATTTTGTAATCCTTTCAAGCCTTCTGAATCCAGCCTCTGTCTCCAGCTGTCCAGTTCTGGACAAGCCTGCTACTCAGCTGAACCCCTCGTTTCTACCCCCAGGTGGTCTAGGCACTGAGGCTACAGAGGGCTATAAGGGGTGTTGTCCACACCTTGGACAGCCCCTACTTTTCTTTCCTTCCTTCCTTCCTTCCTTCCTTCCTTCCTTCCTTCCTTCCTTCCTTCCTTCCTCCCTCCCTCCCTCCCTTCCTCCCTTCCCTTCCCCCCTTCCCTTCCCTTCCCCTCCCCTCCCCTTTCCTTTCTTTTTTTTCTTCTCTCTCTCTCTCCACCCCCCGACCCACACAAGCCTCCTCCACTGCATATTAGCCACTGCTGTAACAAGTATACTAATGTCTCCTCATCAATTTCTATCTCCCAATGCCCAGGCACATGGAGTCTAAACTTAAAAAAAAAAAAAAAAAGACCAGGCGCAGTAGCTCACGCCTGTAATCCCAGCACTTTGGGAGGCCGAGGTGGGCGGATCACTTGAGGTCAGCAGCTCCAGACCAGCCTGGCCAGTATGGTGAAACCCCTTCTTTACTAAAAATACAAAAATTAGCCTGGTGTGGTGGTGCACACCTGTAGTCCCAGCTACTTGGGAGGCTGAGGCAGGAGAATCGCCTGAACCCGGGAGGCAGAGGTTGCTCTATCACCACTGTACTTCGGCCTGGGCAATAGAGTAAGACCCTGTCTAAAACAAATAAATAAACTTAAAAAATCATTCTGTATTAAAATCCAGTTTAAGCACTGCCATGATTTGGGTATGGTATATTTGGCCATGCTGAGTCCCAAGTCTCATGTTACAATCTGATTTCCCAACACACACCAGGGCCTGTTGGGGGGTGGAGGTGAGGGGAGGGAACGCAGAGGATGGGTCAATAAGTGCAGCAAACCACCACGGCACACGTATCCCTATGGAACGAACCTGCACGTCTGCACACGTATCTTGTTTTTAGAAGAAATAAAGAGAAACAAACAAACAAAAAAATTGATTCCTAGTGTTAGAGGTGGGGGCTGGTGGGAGGTGTTTGGGTTGTGGGGGTGGATCTGTCGTGAATGGCTTGGTGTCATTCTCATTCTCCTGGGAGTGAGTGAGTTCTCATTCCTAGTTCCCACAAGAATTGGTTGTTGAAAAGAGCCTGGCACCACCCCGCCGCCTTGCTTCCTCTCATGCTCTGTGATGTGCACATGCCAGCTCCATTTCCCCTTCTGCCACAAGTGGAAGATTCCTGAAGCACTCACCAAAAGAAAATGCTGGCACAATGCTTCTTGCACACCCTACATAACCATGAGCCAAATAGATCTTTTCTTTACAAATTACCCAGCCTCCAGTATTCCTTTACAGCAATGCAAAGGGCCTAAGAAAAACACTGTCTTGTCTTCCTTTTCCATCATCCATCAGTGTATGTTTTTGTACCAGCAAGTATGTTTATTTAGGCAGAACCACAGGTATTGGCAACGTATCTACATTGTAGACATGAAAGGAACAGGAAGAGCATAAGTAATAGAGATTTTGTTCACGTGGTTCAGTCATGTTCCCACTGCAGTGTCCCTCTTTATACACCATTTCTTACCTCCTTCCACCTCTTCAGAAAGTACAGCGTACTCCACATGAATGAGACCTGAGTTCACTGGGGCATCCTTCCCTCCTGCTCTGGGGGTCAGGTTTGGTAATCTGGCTCAGCTTCCTCCAAAGCACCAGTTGGAAGGGAACATGTTCTCTTTTTCTGGGGTGATCCAGTGTTGAAGGCCAATTTACATGCAGACTAGGTGTGTTGTCTGTATTGCTCTGTTCACTGGTACTGAAGGCTCTGAGTACGGTGGAATCAGACCTTACTCTACTTTCCCTGAACAGTGAGAGCAGCAAGAGCTAACAGCTGAGCCTCTACTTTGTGCCAGACCCTATGACATGCCCTTTCCATGCATTCATGCAGTCTTCACAATAATTGAATGTAGAAGGTGCCATTGTTCCCTGTATCATACCGCTGACCAGTGAGAGCCAGGAGCCTGTACTCATCACAATACCATAGTTTTCAGCGCCCCCAGGCTGACATCTACCCTCTCTCCTGGTGCCTGGGACCCTTCTGGACCTGATCAAGGTGTAGCCGCTAATGGGCTCGGAACAAGTCTCAGTAGAGTTGAGTGGAGTCGCCACTTGGGCCGGAGAGGCTGGGAGGGGCTTTGCAGAGGAAATGAAGCTTGACTTTTGGGTCCTCAGGGTTTAAGGTTTGCCTTTTTTCTCAAAAAAGTCTTGAAGGGAACCAGGTCCCTTGTACCTGCTGTGTGCACCTGGCAAAGAGTGCATTGGGTGTAATGCAGTCCTCTCTCACCAAGCCCTTGCACTCCATTGCCCCCTAGCCTAGAATACTTGCTCCCTGCTCAGTAAAGAATCAAATTCCCCCAAATATCCATCCTCGGTCCTAGGCTACAGGTCTGCGCCCTCTCGGCAGCCCTTCCTGGTGCTCTTTCCACTAAGCCTCGCTGCCTCTCCTGTCTCCCAGGGGACTGATTGCACTAGGGAAGTATGGTGGGAGGGTATATGCACCCAGGGAAGAAAGCAGCACAGCACTTCTCACAGCCCTGGTCTACAGTTGCTCCACTCAGCAAGTGGGGACAGTTCCAGCTTCTGGGCTCTTCTTGCCCCTGAACTTCTCCCCGATCAGGAATAATCTAGTCTGAGAATGAGCACAAAGAACACGTTTTCTTTTAAGGATTGACCTTTTGCTCAATGAGCAGGATTGAACCTTGAACCCAACAAAAGGGTCTGCAGTGAGGTGGGGCTGGACAGCTCCACCTCTAGGCAGGCACAGCAAGTGTGGGCATTGCTTCCTGCAAAAAGGCTTCCCTTCTAAGTCCACTCATGGTGGGTGCCAGGTGCTTCCCTCCAAAGTAGAGGGTAGCCCCTCCCAGTCCAGAGCAAATCACGGTCTCCATGTTTTTCCTTCCTGGTCCCACATAGGTGAGTGATATATAGACAGGTTAGACCTCAGGGTTATATTATGGATTGGAGGGAGCAGAGAAGCTTCCTCATGAAAAGGGCTGGGCTGGTTGGCTGGCTCCAAGGCCCTCAGCACCTCTGTGCTTCTGAGCCATGGGAGAGTTGGGCAGAAGGCTGAATAGTGGCTGATGGCCTGGAGGAGGAGATAGGGAGGGAGGAGATAGGAGATAGTTGCTGGGTTCCTATTGTACACCCCCAGCAACGAGCCCCCCTGCCAGCCCAGAGCAACCAGAGATCTTGGGCCACAAGTCAGACAGACCTAGACTAAGATGTGGCTTTGACCCCAACTGGATATCTGCTCAAGTCATCAAAGATCTTGAGGCCTCAGCTTCCTCATCTGTAAAATGCAGCTGGGAATACCTGTTCTGCCTATCCGAAGAATTGTTGTGGTAATCTGAAGAGGCAATGGGTATAAAAATACCAGGTAAAAGGCAGAGTGTGTCCCAGGAATGAGACACCCTGTCCTTCTCCCTCAAGACATCCTCTTTGTTTCTCATTCCCAATATGAAAATAACAAACCATTCTAGGGAACAACTTGGTTATTTTTGGGTCATGGGCAGGGCCAGCAGGCCTACAGGTAGCAGGAGGGATCAGTGGAGGAAGCGATGTGATTCCTGTAAGACTTGAATGCCCCTGAGTCAAAGTCTGCTCTGAAGACCAGCCCCCTTAGAGTGACAGACATGGGGCTATATCACAACTCTGCCACTTAATATTTTTAGGACCTTGGGGAAGTCATATAGAATTTTGAATTTTAGTTCCTTCATTTGTAAAAATGGGAAGGGTAATAGCACTATCCTTAGAGTTATAAAATAATGGATACTTATGGCATACCCAGGGCATGGCATGTGCTAAGCATTCAGTAAATGTGGACCATTATTGTTATTTTCTTCTTGAGCTAGTTGTCATTGCTTACTATGGAGGAAATACCCATTTCAAAGAATTGGGAGGATAAAATTAAGAGACTTGTAACCAGCACCTGCCATTTAACAGATGCCCTGTAAGTGAGTGCCTTCCTCTTTCTCCCTTCTGGCACTTGTTCTGTTGAGAGTCTGTGATGCCCAAACCTTGGAATTAACCCTGATGGAAAAAGGGCATAAAGCCATTGGATATGTGGCAGCTCTGCCGTCGTGTTGGGCTCATATTACAGAGATTTGAGTGTCTGCCCTTCATCCTGCCCCCAAGATCTCACTGCTCTCTGAGACTTACCTTAGCCTCCTATCTTTTCTTCTGCCTTCCTGGACCCAGCTTACTGCCTGCTCTGCTGCCAGCACCCTTTCCTGTGTCTTGGTATCTACCTGAGACCTTTGTTTTGCTGGTTATGGTCGTGGCCTTACCTAGGGGTAAGCTAGGCTGTTTGTACCACCTCAGATCATCAGGGGATGCAGCAATAATGCCAACTGGGAGTCCGGATGATCTGGACTTGAATTTGTATCCTGATTTAACCACTTACTCTGTAGCCTTAGGCAAGGCACTTAATGCCATTGTGTGTCATTGTCACATCAATACAATGAAAGTAACACCTACATCATGGCATTACTTGAGGATAAGAAGAGATGACTGAGGGATAAAAAGGAGATGTGAAAGTCCCTAAGAGGGCAGGCACTTAATAATACTAGGCTACCTCCCTTCCTCCTCACTTCTTTGGTCTCAATGCCTGCTTAGGGGAGGGGTAGAGATCAGGGTGTTGAGTTGCCTCCTCTGCAGGATGACTCAGCCCCTACTCCCTTACTCTGTTACTGCCATTGCCTCATCATACTCTGGAAAACCTAGACTAAAGGAGGTTTTTTAGCTGGACCTATTTTTGGAGGTGGAGAATGGAACTTCCTCACTGGTATGCTGAGTTTTGATTTCCATATGGGCTGATTTCAGAGTAACTGGGAAAATTCAGTAATTAGCAGTAGCAGCATTAGTGAATCATGTAATCATCCTCTTCTCGCTTCTTCCCTCTTCTGCATGTTCCAAATGCTATTACCGACACTGTCTTGCCCCCCACTGGCCCTTGGCCTCATGTTCCCACGGCAGACGTTGTGCTTCCTGCTTAGCACTATGGGTCAGCCTCTGGGTACTCTCCTCCCTTCCAGCCTCCAGCCTCCTGCCCAAACCTCTGTCTATTTGTCCAGAATCCTGGTGGGCACATTTAGCTAGTTTCTCCTCTTGCAAATTCAACCTACAGGTTTATTTCAATTCAAAGAAAAAAAATGACTCATCTAAATCCTGATAAAAACATGGCTAGTGCTGTCTGGGCTGATGAAATTTACTTGGAGAATGGAGAACCTAAGAGAACCTTCTCTCTCTAAGTCTGGATATCTCTGCGGTTGGTCACTTTTACAAAAGATAAAAATGCAGAGGAGGGGTTTCCTTAGCAAAAACTAATAATCAGTGGCTCCATCCATTTATCCATCTATCCATCTAGGAAACATTTATGCGATGTCTACAATGTGCCAAGCCTAGCACTGGGCTTTAAGGCCATACACATGATAGCTGAGAAGACTAGCAAGTAGACCGATGACCATTGTACAGTGGAAAACATGCCAAGAGCACAGTGGGAGCATGAGTCAGTGGGCAGCAGGGGCAGCTCCTCTGAGAGGGAAATGCTTAAAGATTGAGGAATGGAGAGAATTTAGCTTTGCAGAGTTTGCTTTCATTGGTATGTATGTGGAACTAAGGATCAACAAACGGAAACCTGTAAAATCTATACTTACTCAAATTTTTGTAGAGCATTGTAATGTGCTGGGAATGGGAAGCTCAGAAGAGGAATAATAATGGGCTTTGCTTTGGGGTTTAGCACTGACTTCTCAGACTTTGAGAATTTGGAACATTTAAGTAATCCCATTTCCTCTTGACAGAATTTTCCTAAAACACGCCAGAGAGATAGGAATAGAAACACCTTGCTTGTTCTTAAAGAATCTAAATCTCCACAATGTTCCTGTTTCATTCCATCATCTCCTGTTGGAAAAATGTACTTGTCTGTCCTCTGGCTGCAACTAAAGTCAGTCCTCTCCTTAGGGCACCCAGGAACTCTTGATGTTTCACCAGCCCTCTTGCTGAGCTAAACCCAAGGGTTGTTCTATATTCTATACTGAGTCCGGCCTAGTCTCACAGAATCTGCATGAGACATAGAAATCATTACTGCATAAATGTGGAGCAATATTAACAAAAAGCTGATAATGAAGAGGCAGCTGTTTTGCCTTAGGCGGGCTGGGGTGGGTAGCCCCATAGTCCATGGATAATTCTCCCTCTGTATCTTCCTCCACTTATCCTATATGTTCACAACGCTGCAGTTATTTGGTGGGCAATTGTAGTTTTAGATGAGCTTTAGTGAACGGGAGCCCAGCCTGAGGGCTTGAAATTCATTTAGTGTAGGAACCTTGGTGAGAAGGTTGCTGCTGTGGAGGGACCACTATGTGAAAGGACTTTAGTCTTCAAGAGCCAGCTAATGACCCCAGGCATCACCCCGTCTCCCCATGGCCCCAGTGACAGCAGGCACAATGTCTGGCTATTGATTAATTACCTATTTCCTTTTTAGACGATGTAAGCTCTGTTTTGCTTACCACTGTATCCCCGGGGGCTGGACAGTACAGTTTAATGATTTTTTTTAATTGAATGAATTAAGATTCACAAGTAATTTGAAAGGAATCTCTATTTATCCCGCTGGTGTTTCTCAGTCCTGGGCTGCATTGCCAAAGTTTCCAGTTTCTTCATGACTTGGCCAGCCCCCAATCATCCCAAAGCCCAGTTAAGAGAAACACTTCAGTGCTAATAGATCTGGAAACTTAAGCTCTGGAGGGCCACCTGTCAGATGAGATTTGCCTTCAAAGGCCACTGGCTCTGACCTTTTGATAACATTAAAAAAAAAGAAACCTTACATATTGACTGAATCAGGCCTGTCTCCAGTGAAGATCTAGGCAGCTATTTGTATTTCTGTTTGGATTTTTGGGTCCTTTTCTTTTTGTACTTCTGGGCAAGCAAAAGGAAAAACGTTCCTTTGCTTTACCAAACCTCATTTAAAAGTTGTTTGTATATATTTTTTAATGGAACCCAATCCCTTAAGCCTGTAAAAGTAACCTCTACTGAGCTCAATAAACCATTTCCAATGTGGCAGCTTCTAATCCAGGAGAGTTAAGAAGGCAGATGCTAACCAACCACCAATTGCATCCCAGGACAGTTGCTGAAAGTCTCAGGGCTCTGCAAGCTGGAGATGAGATCGGCTAATCCTGACTCTATTCTTTCATCTGCTCTGCTAGCTGGCCCTACTTGTACAATTAATATTCTCCCTGGTGTTGATTTTGTTCAAATATATTGGGCCCATCAATCACCCACTTTCCAACTCGTCTGTCTGGAGCAGTCAATTACAAAGTTATTTTTGAGCCACTAGCATTCTTGTGAAATAGACACAAGAAGGAGCTAAACTCATTTCAGGTTTGACCTCTGCGGCTGGGATCTGAGAAGGCTTAGTTTGCTTACACTTCATGGCCATCCGATCCAATCTGGCTTGTAGAATAGAAAGGCCACTTGCTTAATTGGGAACACTTTAATATAGATATCCATTAACTTATGCTAAATTACAGTAAAACATCTATGGAGGAACTTGATGTGACATCTGCATGAATACTAAATAACTTCATTACGGTCAGTACTGTGACAATGAATATGAAATGAACGTGCCCAGAGAAGACAATTAATTTCCGACCTTCCCAAGCCAGTACTGTTTTATTTTACCCTGCATTGTACTAAAAAAAATAAGGCACAGAAGCTCTTTGATTTTCTGTCTATCTCACTCACCCTTCAGCTGGTGAGTGGTCCCCGAGAGCTCTTGTCATTTGTAGAGTGGAGACTGGCCCACCCTGAGGAACAGCCATGGGCAGTGGGTATGTTGGGCTCCTGGGGACCCACTTTGGTTTGGAAAAGGAGGCCGTCAAGACTAACTGAACACAACACACACACAGACACGCATGTGCACACACACACACATGCACACGCGCACACACAGAATTAAAAGGCGTCCTCATCCGGAACTAGCAAACAGACTGTCAGTTCAGATTAGCAACATCAAAAGCATTCCAATCTGTTCCCTGCATACATTACAGGCATAGATCTGAGAGAAGAATTTGGCCTCTGAATTGTCAGCTTTTTCCTTCTGGGCTGCTTGTACCTGAAATGTGTGGTGAAGAGGGTCCAGCAGTCAGATTAATACACCTCATAGCATTTAGTCTGAACCTTACAGTGTGGTCTTAAAGAGACACCCTCTCATATTACTTGCTGCTATTTCACTTGGGTTCTTTCTGAATCCAGAATGAACCATGGGACCCTTGGGTTGAAGACTATGCCTAACTCTGTATGAGGGGTCGCTCAGAATGGAGGCATGCATGAAAGAAAATTCCTGGGTTCTCCATTCTAGTCATTTCCCTCCTACGTCACTGACTTATTGCTGGCGTCTTCTCTCCTTGACCTTCATATCAGAGTCCTTGGATCTCTCAATCTATGGCTTTAAACACCGACTCTACTCTGATGTCTCTCAATTTTGTATCCACAGCCTAGACCACCCCCTAAACTCTGGACTCATCCCTCTAATTGCCTAGTCCTCCCCTCCACTTGCATGTGTAACAGGCATCTCAAATTTCACATGCTCCGAAATGAACTCCTGGTTTTCTCCCACAGGCATGCCCCTCTCACGGTCTTCTTCATCTTTGAAGAAGATGATAAACTTGTCAGTGGCAATTTTATCCTTCCAGTTACTCAGGCCAGGAAACTTGGAGTGAGTGATCCTAGACTCTTCTCTTCCTTTCACACCCACATCCAATCTGTGAATGTAGCCTGTTGTCTCAAAATATATTATAAACGAACCACCTCTCACCACTTCCTCTGCTACTTTCTTGGCCCAAGTCTCATCACTTGTTGCTCAGATGGTTGTTACAGTCACGGTTCTGGGTTTAGCAGGGTATCTACTCCAGGCCTCATCTCTGAAGAGCCTCTTGGTGGTCACAAAGCTACTTGCCACTCTCATCAGATCAGGGTGCAGGGTGTCATGAGGAGTTTTACAGACTCTGGCTACCCATACCTAAGGTAAAAGGATACCTTTGGCATTAGTAACAACAGGAAGGGAGAAAATTGCTATTACCACCTAGAATGTGAGCAAATAACATTCTGGCCAGTGGGATATGTCTCACCAATACATTTACAGGTGGCAGACATTTATGACACCAGCCTCCTGGCTTCTTATGGGGATAGTGGCTGCATCATGTCCCACTGCACCCTTGCAGCTGACTCCATTCCCCTATTACATAACACAAGCCTTTCCCCCTCTCTCTTTGTACCGAGAGGCTCCAGCATATTTACACAGCATAATAAATGCTATGTAAATACACCATTATATATGAATTTATAGCATATGTGAGAACTCAGACTAAATCCAATTCCATCTAAAATCACGTAATACTCACTGAGGTTCCCATCACAGTCCCCTTGCTTACATGTGCACATCCTCAACTTCCACTCTTTCTCAGGTCAGGAATGTGTCAATTCTGCAACTTCAAGTGGCAGTTAGGGAAGGATCCTTTCTCCATTATATGAAAAGTAGGTGTCTAGTGGGGAGGAGCTTCCTTCTGAAATGCTCAGAAATGTACCGATGACCTTGGATGCTGCAGATGGAGCCCAGAACCCAGTGGGCCACTGCTGGGCTGTTCACAGAGAGCCAGAGGCCCCTTTGGAAAGGGTGGATCCCCATAACCCATGGGAGGGGAAGGAGCTCCAACAATCTTGTTAGTGCATCAAGTAATAGATTTTTGACAGATGACTTCCTGCCTTCTAGTCCCAACTTCAAAATCCTTCCTGCACTGGTCTCACTGGGGTTGGTGGTTAGTTCTCACTTTTCCCTCTTCTGAGACCAGCAAGAGGCTCTGTTTGCACCAAGTCTCCCTGTAAACAGTGCGGTTATGCCCACACTAGGCAATGCCTTCCTGGGAGATAACATTGCATTTACTCCAGGACTCCTACAGGGAACAAGAGGGGAAGAAAATTGCCTCTCTGTGAAAGCACATTACAATGTGGCCTAGCCCAAGCTAGGCTCACCAGAAATGTTAACTCTGCCCTGCACTTTCCATTCCCCAGCCGCTTTCCTCTGCCTTTTCCAAGCAAACTCTTACTCTAGGAAATACATGTTTGATTTTCTTGGGTGACCACCATCTCCAAGAGAACCTCTTAGAAGTAGGCCAAGGAGCAAAGAAGAAGCCCCAGAAAGGTCAAGAGCATCTTACAGGAAAGGAAAGTGGTTATGGCAGATTGGAGTTGTAGGAGGAATGACACAAAAGGGGTAGGCTAGAACCAGAGTCAAATAGGAACAGTCTTCTGGAAGCAGGGGGATGGATGAAAGAATGTCTTTATGTCCCTTCAAGGGTTATGATTTCGTATGTGCAAAATTCTGAACTGTACATCCAGTTGAACAAAGTAAACATTTATCAAGCATCTCCTCTGTGTCAGGCTTGAAGTGAGAAATTCAAAGGTGAACCAAGCATGGTTCCAGAATGCAAGGATCCTACAAAGTAAAAGGGTAAAAAAAAGGCACTTTGGCCTCCCTTCTTCCCTCCCATCCATCCATCCATCCATCCATCCATCTAATGCAAGGCATATTGTAATAAAGGAGACACAATTCTAGGTAGATGTCATGATCACTGGAATCAGACTGGAAAACTGACTCTGCCACTTACTAATTCTGTAATATTGGGCAGAAAATGTTAACAAGCATAGCTTCAATTTTCCTATTTCTATAACAAGAATATTAATGGTATCTATTTCATAGGGTTAACATGGGAATTAAAGAAGATAATGCATATTAAAGTTCTTGGTACATAGCAGATGCTCAGTAAATTAATATTTATTAAACTAATGAATTACAAATAAAGAAAATGTTAGAGAAACACAGAGGGGTGCTCATCAATAGTTGAAGAGATTGGGCCAAAATTTACAGGAAGGATGGAATTTGAGATGGTTTTGAAGAGGATTTTAATACATACAGATGGAAGCTATTTCAGACAGAGGGAAAAAACATGAGTACTGAAGTGGAAAAGAGGAGGTCATGGTTCAGGGAAAAGTGAGTAGTGGGAAATAGGACTGAAGATGTAGGCTGAGGCGATATCATGGCAAATCTTTATCGCTACACTGATGATATAGACTTGATCCTTGGACAAAAGTGCATTAGTAGGGATTTTGGAGCAAGGCATAACTGTGGTTTAGGAAGATCAATGTGGCAACACAATGAGTAGGATTGTACTGAAGATGAATTGGAGATAGGGAGAGGAGTTTGGAGGCAGCAGTAATCTCAGTGAGATTACATGAGGATTTTAACAAAGCTGGTGACAGTAGAAATGGAGGAAATAGAAAAGAGTTATTAGGAACTGGTGACCAAAAAGATGAAGAGAATGAGGGGAGGGAGAGCAAAGCTCACCCTGAGCATTTAGGGAGAGAGAATTGAGAAGATCATGATGTCAACTCTAGCTTGAGAACACAGAGAAAAGGCAAGAGTTTTTGCAGGAAGGTAAGCTACGTGCTAGATGCATCAAGTAGTAGATCAAGTAATAGATTTTTGACAGATGCTTTCCTGCCTTCTAGTCTCAACTTCAAAATACTTCCTGCACTGGTCTCACTGGGGTTGGTGGTTAGTTCTCACTTTCCCCTCTTCTGAGACCAGCAAGAGGCTCTGTTTGCACCAAGTTAGGGACCTTGTAGGAAACCATGTGCAGATGCTCAGTCTAGCTGGAGCTATGTGCCTACAGTCCAGGCCATGGTTCAGAACTAGATATAAGGAAGTGGCATCAGCCTCATAGGAGTAATGGCTGAAAGTGTGGGGAAGGATGTCATTGAAAAGGGGCTAAAATAACTCTTGATTTATGGGACTAGCATGGTAGATTGAAGTAGATCCAGTGAATAGTGGGCTATGAGAACTGGTGACTGGAAAATCAAGTAGGCAGAAGGACGAAAAGCTGAGTGCTACTGATAGTAGAGGTAAAACGTGAGGCTTATAGGGTTCAGATGGACTGGAGCCACCAAGGGAAGTGGGAAAATAGGAAAGGATGAAAAGACTGAAGACTAAGGGAAGGCCAAAAAGTAGGTCAAGAGGGAGTGAGAAAATGAGTGAGACAGAGAAGAACTTTGACAATTGGAGCTGAATGTTCAGTAGTTTTGAGTCGTGCATTTCAAGATGCAAATGGGGTAGATGCAGGTCACTTGGGGGAAGACTGCTGGGACCTGAGGAAGTCAGAGGCTTGGGAGGGACTGAAGTCACCAAGGATGAAGTTGGTGAAGACATGGGTTGGGGGTGGGGGCTGAGAGACTGGTACTAAAATCCTAGAGGAAGATGGAGTCATGTCCAGAAAACCTGCAGATGAGGTGAGACGAATAAAGAGATGGTTCAGTGGATGGAAATATTGGGGCAAATTGCTGAAACTGAAGTGGGTCTGGGGAAAACCATATGCTGGATGAATTTATCCATTTCGTATTAAATGCCTCAAAGAGTTAAAGTTTTTAAGTTGGAGGGTCAAAGAACATCTATGGAACAAATAATAATCTATAGATGTATAAAGCTAGCAAATATTTTAAGTGCTAAAATGTGTGGTGCTGGTCACAAATAGCTTGAGCCTGGTGCCTTTGACCAGCCCTCCTGACAAACAGCGAATGTGCCAAGTCCTATAAGGCACCATTACAGCCCAGGAGAGCTAAGATCTATGCCCTGGAAGAGGTG
Organism: Nomascus leucogenys; assembly: GCF_006542625.1. Lineage (NCBI taxonomy): Eukaryota > Metazoa > Chordata > Mammalia > Primates > Hylobatidae > Nomascus > Nomascus leucogenys. Next base: position 8,367,102 of record NC_044395.1, on the reverse strand, counting down.
AGGACTTGGGATGAACCTTGAGGGAGGGGCTGGGATTGAAGGGGGAGGAGCATTTCAGTCAATGGGAGAGTGGATAAATGAGCAGAGGTGAAGCGAACACAGCATATTCTGAAGATCTTGCAGGAGGGGTGCAGGCTGGGTGTTATGAAGGAAAAAGCTGGAGGAAGATAGAGTGGGACAAGAAAGTGAAGGGATGCAGACTGACGTCGTAACAATTCAAAAGCCAATGAAATATTCTCAACTTGAGTTCCCTGTGGTTGTGGTCATGGGCCAATTGCAGTATTCAGTTTTTATGTGGACCTCTAGCATCTTCATGTGTGGTCCTCAAATCCTGAATACTTCTCTCCCAGAGCATTTACCACACGGTGCTGCTGGTATGCCAGGCTTTCTCCCTCCACTGTGAGCCATTTGAGGGCAGAGACCAGACCATCTCCGCAGCCTCTCAGGCTACAGGGTACCCTGCATTATGCAGACTGAGAGCTCTAGAAATATTTGTGGCATGAATGAAAGAATTCATGAGTAATAGCTGGGCATAAATCAGAATATGCACTTGAACTGGGCTACAGTGTTCCACCAGAGGCCTTCCACATCTAAATGGAAGCATCATGGCACAAGGTGAAATTCTAGGTTTCTGAAGAAGAAAAGGTAAGAAGGACTCTCAAAGCCTTTGTTAATTAAAAACACACACAGCTCTTCAGGGAACATTTCCCTGCCTCCCATTCTCCCTCACTGCACTGAATGGCAGATAAAGTGGTGTCTTCACCTATGCTTTGGACCACATTTAATTAAATGCCTACATTACTGCTTCCTCACACACCTTGTTTTATTTCCTTTCCTTCCTTCCATGCTAAAGAGGGCCAGGGCTAATACTAATGCATATGCTGTTAAACCTTTTTAATTAACTTCAACTTCTCCCAGAGATTTATGTTTAAACAGTAAATTTTTTGTTGATACTCAAATACATAGGCGGCACTTGGAATGATGTACGAGTACTCTTGTCCTCAAAATGATTCTTCATGAGTTACCACCAGAGATGTTTTCATGAGCCTCTTTTATTAAAATAATAATACTCAGCAAGGCAATAATGCTTTACAACCGGCAGCTAATTAACCCACCCCACCCCCCAAACAGGTCAGCATTAGCATCTGCAGGTTCGCGATATTATCGCCCAGTGGGTCCCCCTTGTACCTTTGAGTCAGCACTGAATCGGTCTTGGTTTGTGCTCCAGCATCTATGAATAATGATGTTCACTTAAAACACATCTCTGTTCTTAGATGGTAGCTCAATCTATTATTATCGTTATTTATTTTGTTCTGGTTTAGTGCCTTCCCTGCACTAGGTATCAGTATTTCTGATCTGCAGTTGACCTCTTGAAACAGAATTTAACCATGCCTTGGAAAATCCAATTGATTTAGAACTCTTGTCTAATTGCAAAATCCATTTATTTTTCTGCAACTCTAAATTTGTGCCCTAAGTTTTTTTTTTTTTTTTTTTTTTTTTGAGACAGAATCTCGTTCTGTTGCTCAGGCTGGAGTGCAGTGGCATGACCTCGGCTCACTGTAACCTTCAACTCCTGGGTTCAGGTGATTCTCCTGCCTCAGCCTCCTGAGTAGCTGGGATTACAGGCATGCACCACCACACCCAGCTAACTTTTGTATTTTTAGTAGAGATGGTGTTTCACCATGTTGACCAGACTGGTCTCGAACTCCTGACCTCGAGTGATTCACCCGCCTTGGGCTCCCAAAGTGCTGGGATTACAGGCGTGAGCCACTGCACCTGGCCACCCCAAGTATTTTTAATCATGATCTATGCTGTCAATTGTAATTGCAATGTAGCAATTCTTTGCCAACAAAACCAATCTACCTACCCAAACTCCTGTTCTTTTCTTCATGTTGAGACAACGTTTTTCCCCACAAGCTGATGTGGTCATATCCCATGTTGCACTACCGATGAGCCAATTATTTCAATTTTGGCATCAGATTCAGAAGAGACTTTAATGATCCTCAATGGCATAAACTGAATTTTTATTCCTACAGCAATTTAGTAATGATGATGACACTTAAGCATTTAGAAAGTATTACTCATCTTCCAACCACTGAAAAACAGGAGGCTTGGCACTTTTCATTTAGGCACTTGTCTAGGCAGGTCTGATGGCGATCTGAGCATGGACAGCATTTCACAATATTTAGGGAGCCCAGGCTCACCCCTGCTGCTCTGCCAGGAGCTACAGAAAGAAAAATCTCCAAGCCCCAGTGCTTGTCTGCTGGGGTTTCTAGCTGGAAGTCAGAATAAGCTCCCAAGCCTTGCACACCCATTTTAATTAACTTGTCTATTCACGCATCCAACAAATATTTAATGAGTTTCTGCTAGGTGAGGAAACCCAGCCCCAGGAGGGAGACTGAGATATATGAGGTATACCCCTTTCCCTCTAATCAAATTCAACCCCACCCCTCTCACCAGGATCCAAGTTATTTGAATACTTCATTTATGCATATGTTTACTCCTTTCATTCAGCAAATGTTTATCAGGCACCTTTTAGTGTAAGGTACTCTGCTGGGAGCCCAAAAGTTTACAGAGAAGATCAAATCTGTCAGCAAATCCCTTTGGTTCTTCTTTCAAAGTAAATTTGGAATCTGGTCTTCTTGCCCCTCCAAGGCTACCCCCTGGGCCAAGTCACCTGGACCCTGTGCCCGGATGGCGGCCAGAGCCTCCTAATTGGTCTCGCAGCTTCCATCCTTGTCTTCTGCTGTCTAGTTTCAACAGAGCAGTCTGAGTAGTGCTTTTAAAAACCTAAGCCAGAGGGAGCCATTCCTTTGTTCAGAACGGTGCAGAGCATCCCACCTCACTGAGAATGAAAGCCAACACCCTCTCCGTGACCCATGGTGCCCTCCGGGGTCTGGCCTCGTAGTCACACTTTGACTTAATCTGCACTCTTCCTTTTGCTTGCTTTTACAGTTTGGATTTGTGTCCCCACCCAAATCTCATGTTGCATTGCAATCCCCAGTGTTGGAGGAGGGGCCTGGTGGGAGATGATTGGATCATAGGGGTGGATTCCCCCTTGCTGTTCTTGTGATGGTGAGTTCTCACGAGATTTGGTTGCTTGAAAGTGCGTATCACCTCCTCCTTCACTCTCTTCCTCCTGCTCCGGCCATCTAATGTGGGCCTACTTTCCCTCCTCCTTCCACCATGATTGTAAGTTTTCTGAGGCCTCCCCAGCTGTGCCTGCCTACAGAACCGTGAGTCAATTAAACTTCTTTCCTTTTTACCCCGTCTCACATAGTTCTTTATAGCAATGAGAGAATGGATGAGTGCACTTGCCCTGGCCTCTTTGCTGTTCCTGAAACTCACCAGGCATGCTCCTGCCTCAGGGTCTTTGCACTTATGCAGTTCTCTCTGCCTGGGATGTCCTGTCCTTGGTCCCTCCCCTGCTTCAAGACATTGCTCGGTGGCCACCTTCTTGGGGACTGACCATCTTATTTAAAATGTGCACCCCACCCCTGTAGGAGTACTTTATATCCCTCTCCCTGTTTTGCCTGTCTGTAGAGTACTTATCTCCATCTGACATGATTCATCTTTATTTGTTCATTTCATGTCTCCTCCACTAGAATGTCAGCCCCATTAAGTCTTAGCTATTTGTTTTATTGACTGATGTATCAATGCCTAGTGCACAGATATTTAATATTTGTTGAACAAATACATGTATGTAATGAGTGCATGTAATAAATAGTACTGTCATAATCTTCAAGAAGCACATGATCAAATAGGAGCTATACCTAAAAATAAATAATGAGCTATGTTTTAAGAAAGCTAGAAATAAATATGGTAGCCCAAAGGGTAGAAAATTCATTTTGCCTGGTTGAATGAGTGGCTAAAATCAGAGTCCTACAATTTCAGGTGTGTCATGTTGGAAAATGTATTAGTCAGTTTTCACACTGCTTATAAAGACATACCCGAGACTGGGAAGAAAAACAGGTTTAATTGGACTTACAGTTCCACATGGATGAGGAGGCCTCAGAATCATGGAGGGAGGTGAAAGGCACTTCTTAAACGGTGATGGCAAGAGAAAAATGAGGAAGATGCAAAAGTGAAAACCCCTGATAAAGCCATCAGATCTTGTGAGACGTATTCACTACCCCTAGAACAGTAAGGGGGAAACCGCCCTCATGATTAAAATGATCTCCTATTGGGTCCCTCCCACAACACGTGGGAATTATTGGAGTATAATTCAAGATGGGATTTGGGTGGGGACACAGCCAAACCATATCATTCTGCCCCTGGCCCCTCCAAATCTAATGTTCTCATATTTCAAAATCAATCATGCCTTCCCCTCAGTCCCCCAAATTCTTAACTCATTTCACCATTAACCCAAAAGTCCACAGTCCAAACTCTCATCTGAGACAAGGCAAATCCCTTCTACCTATGAGCCTGTAAAATCAAAAGCAAGCTAGTTACTCCCTAGATACAATGACGGTACAGGTATTGGGTAAATACAGCCGTTCCAAATGGGAGAAATTGACCAAAACAAAGGGGTTACAGGGCCCATGCAAGTCTGAAATCCAGTGGGGCAAATTTTAAAGCTGCAAAATGATCTCCTTTGACTCCAGGTCTCATATCCAGGTCATGCTGATGCAAGAGATGGGTTCCCATGGTCTTGGGTCGCTCTATCCTTGTGGCTTTGCAGGGTACAGCCTCCCTCCCAGCTTCTTTCACAGGCTGGCATTGAGTGTCTGTGGCTTTTCCAGGTGAACGGTGCAAGCTGTTGGTGGATCTACCATTCTGGGATCTGGAGGACGATGGCCCTCTTCTCACAGCTCCACTAGGCAGTGCCCTAGTAGGACTCTGTGTGAGGGCTCTGACCCCACATTTCCCTTCTGCACTGCTTTAGCAGAGGTTCTCCAAGAGGGTCCCACCCCTGCAGCAAACTTCTTCCTGGGCATCCAGGAGTTTCCATACATCTTCTGAAATCTAGGTGGAGGTTCCCAAACCCCAATTCTTGACTTATGTGCACTCTGAGGCTCAACACCACACAGAAGCTGCCAAGGCTTAGGGCTTGCACCCCATGAAGCCATGGCCTGAGCTCTACACCAGCCCCTTTTAGCCATGGCTGGAGCAGCTGGAATGCAGGGCACCAAGTCCCTAGGCTGCACACACTGTGGGGACCCTGGGCCCGTCCCATGAAACCATTTTCTCCTAGGCCTACGGGCCTGTGATAGGAAGGGCTACCGTGAAGACCTCTGACGTGCCCTAGAGAATTTTCCCCCATCATCTTGGGGATTAACATTCGACTCCTCATTACTTATGCAAATTTCTGCAGCCAGCTTGTATTTTTCCTCAGAAAATGGGCTTTTCTTTTCTATTACATTGTCAGGCTGCATATTTTCTGAACTTTTATGCTTGGCTTCCCTTATAAAACTGAATGCCTTTAACGGCACCCAAGTCACATCTAGAATGCTTTGCTCCTTAGAAATTTCTTCCACTAGATATCCTATATCATCTATGTCAAGTTCAAAGTTCCACAAATCTCTAGGGCAGGGGCAAAATGCTGCCAGTCTCTTTGCTAAAACATAGCAATAATCTCCTTTGCTCCAGTTCCAAACAAGTTCCTTATCTCCATCTGAGACAACCTCAGCCTGGACCTTATTGTCCATGTCACTATCAGGTTTCTGGTCAAAGCCATTCAACAAGTCTCTAGGAAGTTCCAAACTTTCCCACATTTTCCTGTCTTCCTCTGAGCCCTCCAACCTCTCCCTGTTGCCAAGTTCCAAAGTTACTTCCACATCTTTGGGTATCTTTTTAGCAACTCTACTGGTACCAATTTACTGTATTAGTCTGTTTTCATGCTGCTGATAAAGACATACCCAAGACTGGGAAGAAAAAGTGGTTTAATTGGACTTACAGTTCCACGTGGCTGGGAAGGTCTCAGAATCATGGCAGGAGGTAAAAGGCACTTCTTACATGGCAGAGGTAAGAGAAGAATGAGGAAGATGCAAAAGTGAAAACTCCTGATAAAACCATCAGATCTCATGAGACGCACTCACTACCATGAGAACAGTATGGGGAAAACCACCCCCATGATTCGAATTATCTCCCACTGGGTCCCTCCCACAACACGTAGGAATTATGGGAGTACAATTCAAGATGATATGTGGGTGGGGACACAGCCAAACCATATCAGAAAAGAACTGCAATCCATGTCGAAATGAGAAAAGGGTTCCTTGCTATAGGATTTCTCAGCTAGACTAAGAAAGTCTTTTGGGAATTGGTGAGATGGTGCACAGTTTGTGTGTTTCATTGAATCTTGATAATTATTCCAACTGGGAATCCCTCTCCATCTTCCCCAAATCTCACAAATTCCAGTGATAAACTCCACTCCATGTCTCAAACAGGGACTATTTTTGAGAACCATGCATGCTCTTTCCAGATGTCAATGGCCAGCATCCAGGGGGGCAGAGTCAGTGTAATTTCTCATGGCTGATTTTGACAGGAGATGTCAGGTTAGTATTAGTTATCCTGGAGCCTAACTGGATCTTGGGAATAAATCTCTTATTTTGGTAGCACTTTAAAATAACTGGCAGCAGTTCATGCATAATTACTTCTGAATTATCTAGGGGATTTATCAGGTTTGATTATAGATGCATAATGAATTTACCAAATTTGTGGGTATTACGGAGATATTAATTCCATATGAAACCTCACAATTCATTCATGTGCCATTTGTTTTCATTCCTTTTTTATAATAAGCTAATTAGTTTAAATTATTTGTACTTGTACAAGGTCTTGAAACACATATTAGGAATGATTATACCAGAGAACCCAATAAATGAGAAGTTTTGGAGAGAGCATTAATTGTGATGAAGGGTTCATAAAGCAGTGGATGTTCAATTGTCCCATTTGGGGTGGTAATAACAGGTCTAACCATGACACCTCCATCAAGTCATGGGAAGTCCCTAATTAAAGTTTCTGAATTCAGATATTTAAATGAAGGTAGGGTAAGTCATTATGCCAATGGGAGAATGAGGCAAAAAGGAGAGTTCATCCTTGTGCTAACCAAAGAAAAGATGAAATGGTGAGGGCTCATCAATTCTGGGCCAGAAGGAAGATAGGCACTAGTATGTCTGATCTGTCTGGAGGATTCCTTTAAAAAAAACCCAAGGTTCTGGAGGTCACTGGCAGGCTGGAATTTCAGCCCCTCAGAGTGAAGGGATGGGCTTCTTTGGGTTGAGTTCCAGCATCTGTTAACCCCCCACCCCTTGTTCTTTGTGTGAAACCAGCACCCTCTGGCCAATGAGCCCGGGCTGGGGTCTCTGTGGGTTGATGGATATAAACCATCTTCTTTCCTTAGGGCACAAAGAAGAACCAAGACAGGAGAGGAAGCCTGGGCCAAGCCAGCCTAGGGAGTCTGTGGTGGTAGGAACAAGAACTACCATGCCTTGAGCCCATTCTAAATGGTAGGCAAGTGCTAGATACTTTGCTCACACATTTCATCCTCATAACAGCCCTATGGTATAGAGAATATCATTATCTCCACTTCACAGGTCAGGGAGCTGTGGACAAGAGGTCAGGCCATTTGCCAAAGTCCTCCACTCAATCTATAGGTAGCAGGGCTGGGTTCCCAAGGATGTCTGATTCTGAAGCCTGGTCCTTGATCTCTGTGCTCCATGACTTTCTGTAATCCCCAAGTCTCCCAAACATCAGTGCTGTCATTACAACCCCATCACCTACCCTTATCCTTACCACACCAAAGAGTTACTCTTTTTTGAAATCTGAATCTCAGATTTTCACTTTCCAGGCAATTCACCAGGACAGAGGCTTTTCAACTTTCCTCCCTGCGATCTTCCTCCGTGAACCAACAACAAAAGGACCAGCCACCTCACTGGTCCCCTGTTGCCAGTAGAAAAAGCCCTACAAAGATTAATGCAAGAAGAAGTTCTGCTTTGGGTGAGACATCAGTTTAATTTACATTTGATTAAAAAAGTCATTCATTCATGCATTCGGCAGCCGGTATTTGTTAAATGTCTCCTACACTCTTAATTGGGTTTTATTGGGTTGTGGGGGTGGATGAGGGGAAAAAGAGAGCAGGTATAATAAAGCTTATGCCAGACACCTTGTTTACAATTGTCTTGTGAGGAATATATGTGCGCACCTGAAAAGTTAAGTAAACAAGAGAATGATGGAATAACTAGGCAAGTGAGAGAGGCAGACAGTGGATTCAGAATCCAACGGAGGAGGTGGTACTGGGGCCCGCGGTGGCCGAGGATGATGGCTTTGCAGAGGCAGAGGAATGACTGACTTGCTCAGTGAAGGATGGGCAGGCTTGGGGTGGCAGAAGAGGCACCAGCCGGACCTGCCCAGGACGCCAAGCCCCTGTGCTGCCTCAGTCTGTAAGTAGGCGTTTGACCTTGTGGGGAATCACTCTCTAGCGCCTCACCGTCTTTGCTGTAAGATGGAGATAATGATACCTCATGGGGTTGTCATGAAATTCAAATCAGGAAATGGATATGAAATGGTTCTGAAAGATGTAAAGAGCAATATAAACACCAGATACGGAATGAGAAAAAAGCAACACTGGAAGTGGCATTTTGCAAACTCCAATCCCCTAGGACCACACGTGGAGGAGCTCTTTTCAAGGTCACACGGACACTTTGGCCCGACTCTGTCCTGGCAGCATTCAGTGTGACATGCCAGGGCAATGAGAAATGGGAGGGGCTGCATGAGACATGGCAAGGCCAAGGCCAAGCCCCAAAGTTCACGGACATTCCATAAAAAGTGCATGGTAGAATCTGAGAAGGCGGAGAAGGGCAGGTTGCCCCTAACATTTTTTTCGTCTCTGGTGCTATCAAACAAAAAATGTCACCTTTGTTCCTCTATAGCCATTTTTAGTTGCACCAAAGAGGGGAGTTGAAAAATAGACCTAGTAGCTGCCTCCATGCGATTCAGGCGAAGGTGATACCACTTCTGCCTAGAGGGTGACCCCCAAGCCCAGCACGTATCTCGCCCTCAGTCACAGCGAGGCCACAGCCCTCGATTCCAGAATCTGATGTCCTTGAATCTCCCTCTCACGGGCTTCCAGTTTCAAGGGGCACCTGGACACATGAATTTCTACTTTGAGAATCAGTTTGGCTGTGTTTCAGTATCTGCATTCAGCTTCACAAGGCTGGTGAGCGAGGGCTCATGGTTGGGATACCTGACAGGTGGCGGGGAAGACCTCTACTGGGGACACTGATCTTATTGCTAGAAGTTGCTAAAGGATGAGCAACTTAGCAGCTAGGACTTTTACCACTTCAGTGATAGAATGTAAAGTCAACCCCAAGAAGATGGATCTAGGATACCTAAACTGAAAGTTGTTTTTTTCTTTTCCATGGCCTATTGCAATGCAACAGTGAAAGGAATTTTAAATGGGCAGCTTCTCCTTTTCTCCTACCTCCAGGCATCCGCCTCTGAAATATTGAAGGTGGAGGGAGATAGGATTGGCCTTTCTGGGAAGACCTCTAAGAAAGGGGTTTCCATTGAGAAGAAACTACAGGTAACAGTTAAAGAGGAAGAGCATGTGTAAGGTAGGGAAGCGCTTTTGCTTCAGATAGATGTCCTTCCCTCACCGCAGAGCATAGTGACCCTAAAGCTGTGTCCTGCATCTGTCTGGAGTGGTTGTCCAGCCTGGCCCACATCCTGAGCCCTCTCCACATGGGCAACCACACAGCCGACATCGTGAAAGGTCTGAGCCCCTCAGACTCTTGAAGGTCAACGGATATTGCGTATCTTTTTTCTACACTGCTTCAATGCTTTTCAACCATTCTTTTATCTGTTTTTTTTTTTTTTTTTTTTTTTTTTTTTTTTTTTTTTTTTTTTTTTACAACCTTGAGTGTTTTAAGGATTTGCTTCTTTAAAGGCTTTGCTTTCCCCTAAATATTATGACTAGCCTATTGGGTCAGAGGCCAGGAGTCTGCAGAGGACCATTCATTCACCCCAGAGGCCACTCCTTGCTTTTATCCTGTCCTCAACATGATAGCTCAGAATGGGAGAAAATTTTTGCAACCTACTCATCTGACAAAGGGCTAATATCCAGAATCTACAATGAACTCAAACAAATTTACAAGAAAAAACCAAACAACCCCATCAAAAAGTGGGCAAAGGACATGAACAGACACTTCTCAAAAGAAGACATTTATGCAGCCAAAAAACACATGAAGAAATGCTCATCATCACTGGCCATCAGAGAAATGCAAATCAAAACCACAGTGAGATACCATCTCACACCAGTTAGAATGGCCATCATTACAAAATCAGGAAACAACAGGTGCTGAAGAGGATGTGGAGAAATAGGAACACTTTTACACTGTTGGTGGGACTGTAAACTAGTTCAGCCATTGTGGAAGTCAGTGTGGCAATTCCTCAGGGATCTAGAACTAGAAATACCATTTGACCCAGCCATCCCATTACTGGGTATATACCCAAAGGACTATAAATCATGCTGCTATAAAGACACATGCACACGTATGTTTATTGCGGCACTATTCACAATAGCAAAGAGTTGGAACCAACCCAAATGTCCAACAACGATAGACTGGATTAAGAAAATGTGGCACATATACACCATGGAATACTATGCAGCCATAAAAAATGATGAGTTCACGTCCTTTGTAGGGACATGGATGAAACTGGAAAACATCATTCTCAGTAAACTATCGCAAGGACAAAAAACCAAACACCGCATGTTCTCACTCACAGGTGGGAATTGAACAATGAGAACTCATGGACACAGGAAGGGGAACATCACACTCTGAGGACTGTTGTGGGGTTGGGGGAGGGGGGAGGGACAGCATTAGGAGATATACCTAATGCTAAATGACGAGTTAATGGGTGCAGGAAATCAACATGGCACATGGATACATATGTAACAAACCTGCACATTGTGCACATGTACCCTAAAATCTAAAGTATAATAAAAAAAAAAACAAAAAAAAACACAAAAAAACATGATAGCTCAAACTGCCAGATTTTACGTGGGAGGAAGGAAGACACCGAAAGATGTTCCTAGCTGGCACAGGCTGTACTGAACACAGGTCTCACCCCACTGTGGGCAGGTGGTGGTGGAGCACATCTGTCTGTCTCCGTGTTGGTGGCTGTGATTTGGCAGCTCTGCCGAAGATTTGTGAGATGGAGAAGAAAGTGCAGGGTTGGGGTACGGGGAAAGGGGTAAGAAAGGAGATTAGTCACTTGAGTCAGGATAATTTTTCCTGATGTCAAAGCCTCACCCAGGAGAGCTCTCGCTGTTGCCTGCTTTTATCTGGAAAACAATGTGAGCAGTATCTCTCAAAATTAGGTCAGGGCTTGCAGAGGCAGGGGCTTGCCAAGGTGCTAACTGCCTGAATCCTCGGTGGGTTTGCACAGCTCTCTGCTCTGACAAATGCATCCTTTGTCCCCCTGAAACGCCTGCCTCTTTTCTCCTTCACCCCTTCACTCCCCCCACAAACAACTGAATTTGGAAGGTTAAAAATCACTTCACTTGTCAACTTGAAAGCTCTCCCTCCCACCTCAAGTTGTTTCTCTTCCTGCCCAGGGAAGGCAGCTACTGTGTGTAACCCTGGGGACTGGAACCACTTTGCAAAGAGCGCAAATCTGCAGTTTTCACAATGCAGTTGTCATCTCGGGAGCAGTATGTGCCTGTCCACCCTGGGAGAGGCTTAGGAAGGCTGTGTCTCAAGCATTTCAGGGGGCTGCAGATTTAGGGGGACAGTCCTGGTGGCTTGGTCTTCCTAGGCTTGTCTTGGCTCAGGTTTCTGTGTGGCAACAGCATGATAAAAATTCTATTCACGCTACCAAAATGGGAGAAGCAATAGCAAGAGAGCAGGGCAGCAACAGTCAGTTCTTGTCTGGCTTTGCAGGACGACATGGCTTTCTCTTATTTTTTGTTCCTGACACTGTTTGCACTGACTAAGATATCATGATGAGGAAACACTGTTGAATCTAAAAGGTGGGTGGGGCCGAAGAAGGGGTGAGAGGAGGCCTTAGAAGCTAATTAGAATCCTCTAGAAGTGTGTGGAAATGGGAACCTGAGCCAGGAAAGTCCGTGGATTCACTAGATTCTGGGACTGTACCTTATCTATGCTGTGCAAAGGAATAAGAAACTAGAGCTGTCTCGGGAGCCAGCAACATCAGATGTTCCCAGGAGCAATGTTTGCAGGTGAGTGAGGTCAGGGAGGGCTACAGAGTTAGGACTCTGAAGTCAGAAAGATGCCTGTTGGTTCTGCCATTCATATCTATGAGATATCAGGCTGGTTTCTTAACTATAACCTCCATGATTCAGTTTCTTCATTTGCAAAATAATTCAAATAAGATAATATATTGAAAACTCTTAGCACCCAATAAGCCTTCAAAATTATAATTGTTTTGTATGTTTTGGCAAGAAAATAGAATAGTGTTATTGTTGGAGTCTCTGGAAAACCTAGGTTTCCAAACCTTTCACCTTAAGTAGATTTTTATAAAATGAGACTTCACATGGAATCTCAACATACACAATTGGCATAAGTGGGGGATAAGGCAGCAGGTGACAGTGGTTGTGGGTTCCTGGGCACTGCCTGCTCAGCCCCTGCACTGATTGTCTTACCCACAGGGGCAGTTTAAATCTTCATGCTTTTACCACCTTATACTGAGTAAGAAGATGAATTTGCACAGATTTCTCCCTGCATAATTTCTCCATATCTTTAGTACAGTTTGGTGGTGACTTTTAAGCTTTTACATCACGTACTCATAACCTATCTCTTATGAAAATAAATGAAACTGGCTAGGCGTGGTGGCTCACGCCTGTGATCCCAGCACTTTGGGAGGCCAAGGTGTGTGCATCGCTTGGGGCCAGGAGTTCCAGACCAGCCTGGCCATCGTGGTGGGACCCCGTCTCTACTAGGAATACAGGGGTTGGCTGGGCATGGTGGTGTGTGCCTGTGGTCCTGGCTGCTTGGGAGGCTGAAGCATGAGAGTTGCTTGAACCCAGGAGGCTAGGGTTGTGGTGAGCTGAGATCATGCCACTGCACTCCATCCAGCCTGGGCAATGGAGCGAGACTGTGTCTCAAAAAAAAAAAAAAAAAAAAACCAGAAAAAATAAATGAAACCATGATTTTCTCTCACACTGTATTATGTTTAATTTTCATTTGTTTACTCCATAAACATGACAGGCTTTTGAACTTTGTATTACCTATATATTTTATAATGGATCATGCATAATTTCTCAGGAGAATAAAATGAGAATTCCAAATAAATAAATAAATAAATAAATACATACATCTTCATGGAATCTCAAGGCTCTGAGGGGCCTAGTTAGACAACTGCTGGTTTAAAATATTAGAGAAATAGTGGGCCAGTTCCAAAAAGGTAAAGGCCTGATGACATCCAGCCAGTTAACATGTTTTAGTAACCAAGCAAACCAACCCAGAAAGACATGGATCAGGAGAAACCTCCATATGTGGCAGGGCACAGGTCTGAGAGGTGAGTGCTGGAGGAGCCGAGGCCAGAGTGGGACATGCTCTTTAGCAAAGAAGGGCAGTGTCATTCCTCTTCTCACCCAGTGTGGGGCTCGGATGTGTGGGAACCCAGGGCCTGTAGATGGGTTGGGGGTGAGGTGGAGTAGGGAGATGGAGACAATGACACAGAGATGGTCTGTCCCCAGCCCAAAGAGGACTGCGCTAGCTTGGGAGGGAATGAGACTCAGTTGGCATTTCTGCACATGGGCTCGGTGGACCTGTGCAACTCTGATTGTGTCCATGTAGAAACCTGTGCTGTGTTCAGTCAGTGTAATGCTTTTGTAGTTCTATGGCTTTTTCCCCTTTTGCTTCCCCTTAGTTTTCAGAGAAATTCCAGTCAGGCTTTCCTGCTATCTACCGGAAGAGACAAGAAGGTAATTTGACCAGATCAAGATCATCCAGGCCAGCACAGCGCAATTCATGACCAGTCCACAGAGCTCTCCTCCCGGATCCCAGCAGTTTCACAGAGAAGATGGCACTGCCAAAGCCTGGGGCTCACCCAATCCCTTTGTGTCTGTCGCAGCTCTCCCATTTCTGGAGGAGTCGAGTTAGCCCCCTCCTTCTCCTTTGAATCTCTTCTCTTTAAGACTCGCAACTTCAATACCCAAATGCTGCCATGTTTGTAGTGGTAATGCATGGAATAACAAGTAGTTATTGTCATACAAGAAGAATAAGGAAGCTTTTGATGATCTCGAATAATGTGGATATCTATATCATTTTTGCATGTCAGTGGGTATACCCAGCTTTGAGGAGATGGTTATTTTTATACCTTTCAAGACTTGGTATGCTTAATTATCTAGGGAAACTCATAACCCCAACTTCCTAAGCCACTCCTGAAGAAAAAGCACAGATGCAGCGACTAAAGGCTTTCTGGCCTCCTTGTACTTCATCTCAGGGCTGGAGGTGACTCAGATGTACCTTGCTATTTTCATGATCCATTGGTGTCTCAGTAATGAATGTTCACCACTGCAGTGCCCTCATTTAGCCTAATAACCTCAGTAAGGTAATATTTGATTTGTGCTAAGTATCTGATTAAACAACATAAAGTATTTAACCTATTGATCTTTTATACTTTGCCAGCCCTACATTGCTGGATATACTTTAATTACTGACTCGGAGAGCTTTCCTGAATGGGATTTGCATCTCGTTAAGACTTTTTCTTTGTCTTTAAGGTGCCATGTCAACAGCTTCTCCTTGTTGCCTCTAGGCTTTTCTTCCACTTCCTGCTCCTCCACCAGACCCTGCTTGATTCTGCAAGACTGACATTTGGTTAATCTACTGAAAGTAGAGTCCTTTGTGTAACCATGAATCTTACCGCTTATTTTAGAAAGTCAATGACCGCATAAACAATCGGACTTGTTACTTTGTCCACCCTCATCTTTGGAGCACGGGAAGTTGTCCAAAGTGACAACCCCATTTTAGGCAGTTGGTCGCAGCTGTTGGATAGACCTAACCCTTCTACCTCACAAGGAGAAGAGGCCAGTGGGCATCCATCAAGAGAAATTACAGGAAACCATTTAGACTGGCCAATTTGTTAGCTAATTGCTCTAGGCTAAACCACTTCTTAGAAAACTACAGAAAATCATACATTTTTCCTCTTGCCTGTAAGGATATAGTCATGAATATTAATAATAATTAGCTGCTTTACATGCTGTCTTTTCTTCAAGAATCTCAGACGTGGTGAGTTTATTTTTTCTCTTATTTTAAAACTAGATCTACAAAGGCTGAGATAGCTTCTCCATGGGTCCTCCCAAAATGAGAGTGACACCTCATAGGATTCACAGAATTCAATGAGAAAATTCATATTGAACACTTACCATAATGCCACTGAGTAAGCACTCAAAAAATTGGAGTTATACTATTAGTTATTATTAGTCATATCATCTAAGAAGCCTGCAACTTGTGGGTTGCCCATGAATTTCTGAATAGAGTCAGGCTGGGAGGAAGGCACACTGGTCCAAGTGTCTAGTTACTTTGTCCAGCCCACCTGATAAAGACTGTCTCACCCTGCGTGCCAACATCCTTTGGTCTCTGCTGGCCCATCACACATAGGTCTTGGACGAAAAAGAGTGGTTTGTGGAGGATTAAAGGTCATGAAAAGGCGAACATTCACCTTCACTCAAGATGCTGCCCGAAGTCAGATCAGAAGCAGGGTCAGAATGGCTCTCTAAACAGCTTCTCAAAGGATGCCTTCCATGGGCTGATGTGCTTGACAACAATGCAAATTCAAGGAACATGCCCCAGACAGCTGAACTGGAATTTCTATGAGTATAGCCCAGGAATTTGCAATTAAATCAAGCTCGTGGGTGATTCTTATGTTCAATAAAGTCTGAGAAGCATACTACTAAGTGGAGCCTTTAAAGGCAACTCAAAAACTTGCAGAAAACATCTAAAGAAGGCTGGAGGTGGCCTGGTGCTTACTGTATAAGAGCATCTGACAAGCTCCACCCTCTAGGTGGCATTCTGGTCTTGAAAAGCATGATAAAAATTTGGGGTTGCTACTAAGCAGGGACAACTGCGCAGCTTGTAGAGTGGCTTGGAGACCTCCCGATAGCTGTGCTGGGATCTGGGGCAGACAGTGGGCAGCAGCCGATGCCAGGGTATGTGAAGGGCAAAGGGGGCCCTTTGGGGGAAGAGAACTGTGAGGCCACAGGACTACTGAAATAGAGCTCTATGCGCTTCTCCACTGCCTCTGTAAATACCCTGGGGAGCACTTTTACTCCATTCTGGCTTCCCTGTCACTTGTGGTGCAGTTGGGATGCTTACTTTCACTTCCAAATGATGATACCTCAGAGAATGCAAACTCTAATACACATAAGACACAGACAATCCATGGAAAACATGATACTGCTGAGACGTAGGCACATGTGCACACTGACGTGCGTTGTATCATTGCATTTGTTCCAAAGCCAGTAAAAATGATTTTCAGATAATCTGCTATTTTGGATCGTCTGCACCGCTGCTTGCTTCCATTAGCATGGCTAATTGAGAACTGACTGTGTGTCTTGGACCATTTCCAGGAAGGGAACCCATTGCCTGTATAATACAGGCTCCCTGAGAGAGCCGAGTAAATGGCTGGAAATGTCAGGTTGAATGCCCATTGGAGGAGCAAACTTTTAAGGACGACCTGACCATTCTCAGGCCAGAGAAGCAATCTTGTTCAGCATGTCACATTGATTGCCAAGTCAGTAAACCATAAAACTGTCCCACAGCTAAAACATGCACTGACTCTGAGAAAGATGAGGCTTGGTTACTAAAGGATGAAGCCATTCCAAGACCAATAAAAGATGCAATATGGTTTTCCCTAGGCTGTATATTAACACCATCCTGGAAGCTATAGGGGATAGAGGCTTGGCAAACAACTGTGTTTTGCTTTGACTTTTGCAGAGTGAGGATGAGATAGAGGCCAATGGGGAGATCGTCTGAGGCCAGATGAAAGGCTTGGAAAGAGTAAGTCTTTACAGAAACCTAGTCTCTAAAGAAACCACTGATGTTTATATGTCTTGGCCAGTGTCTTCTGTCATATAACATCCTGGTGAAATACCCCAAATAGATCTTAAAACCAAAACATACTAAGAAAAAAGGAAAATAGAGAGCACAATGTTGTAACTGCCTTCTGGGTAACCATGTTTCGGATGGTGTCATTTTTCTTATGACATAAGCTCCCAGATGGCACAGACAGTGTCTCTCAGAAAAAATAGCAACTAGCAGAGGGTCATGCCTCGTGTGAGTTTCTGATAAGTATTGTTTGGTTGTGTGTTGTTTATCACAAAGAGAACAGATACTATTGTCAGACAATCTCACCAGCTGCGTTTTGCAAGAAGAATGAGAGAAGTCCCCTACAACTTTTACAATTCTGTTTTCTGTCCCAAATAATGATGAGAGATGAATCACCTGGGCTGAAGGATAATTGAAGGAGGAGGCACATTACTCAAGAAGGTCAGAAAGCCTATGTCTAGGGTTAATCTGTGCTCACGGAGTCCTTTCTATGTGTTGCTAATAGCTAGAGGGTCTGTTGATTTCATCTGTGCCCAGTCAACTCCCTGGGCCCACCTCTAATCAAAACCAGAGGACATAAACTGTGAAGATTTCCAGGATGGATTTCTGAGGACAGCTGTCTATAGCTTCAGATATGGCACTAGACACAGTGGTGCTCATCATTGGCTGCATGTTAGAATCACCTAGGGGAGCTAGAAAACTATGGATACCCAGGCTACATCCCCAAAGATTCTGATTTAATTGGTTGGGGGTGGGTCCTCAGTATGAATAATTTTAAAAATCACCTAGGAGATTTTACTTGCAAGCAGGGTTGAGACAGCCTGAGCTAAAGCTTCTTTAGTGGTATGAGGGGAAACATGAGGCTCTGGCTCAGTTCACAAAGTTGAAGATCAAACCCAGCCTTTGAAACAGCATTCTTCTTCTTTATAGGATGCCAGGAAATAAATGACTGTGGGAGATGGGCTGTGGGTAAAGAGGAAAGAAGGGAAGGGAGAAAAAAGGAGAGAGCCAAAATGCCCATTGAGAGGAAGGGAATAAGACTGATTTTCCCCTAGTAGTTTTTATTCAACCAGGGTCTGAAATGTGCTCAGTCTACCTCATGAAAAGTTTGTCACCCAGGGCACACTGGTGTTTCTATCGCTAGTCACAGAGGCTTCGGGCAACTGCTGAACGGCAGCATTAGGGACCCATAAAAGGAAAAATGCATTGCTATGACTAAGAGCCCATTACCATAACAATTGCAAATGACTTTGGGGAGTCTGCCCACTGACCATCAAAGAAACCAGAAAACGGGGCCAGGCCCCTTGGAGAGCACTAGAGGCTTATGAAAGCTGTGCACTGGTAATGTTTGTGTCTTAGTCCCTTTGTGCTGCTGTCACAGAGTACCTGAGAGTGGGTAACTTATAAAAAACAGAAATTTATTTCTTACAGTTCTAGAGGCTGGGAAGTGCAAGATCAAAGCACTGGTATCTGGTTTGGTGAGGGCCTTCTTGCTGCATCCTTATATGCAGAAGGTGGAAGGCAAGCTAGAACAAGTTAGCCAAACACTGCATGAAGCCTCTTGCATAACGGTATTAATCCCATTAATGAGGAAGGAAGTCTCATAGCCTAATCACCTCTTAGAGGCTCCACCTCTCAATACTGTCACATTGGCAACACCTGAATTTTGGAGGCAATTAGGTTTCAACGTGAATTTTGGAGGAGTCAAAAACATTCAAATCCTAGCAGTTGGAGATAACAAAGCACGTTGTGTGATGGGACAAGAAAGTCACATGGGGGCAGAAAAAGAAGAAGAGACCCAGTGGGTCACCCCAACTTCAAATGGGTTCTCAACATTAGCTTTCTAGAGTGTAGGATTTTACTTTTTCTGAAGTCCTTTCTTTTTTTTTTTTTTTTTTTTTTTTTGCTCCATCTCTCTGCCTCTTACTCATGTATTTCTACTCAGAACTGGAGCCAGGAATCCATACTCCCTGTTCACCGTCCCTTCTGGCAGAAATACTGTGGAAGAGCAGATGTCGGTGATACTGCCCAGTCTTGGCAAGGGAAGAACAAACAAGAAGAGTGCCGGGCATCTCCACACATGGGACTGATGAGTATGGGGAGTGTGGAGTGTGAGAGGCAGGAGAGGGATGTGGGGGAAGTTTTGATATCATGTCTGGATTTTTTTTTTTTTTTTTTTTTTCAGATGGAGTCTCGCTCTGTCGCCCAGGCTGGAGTGCAGTGGCATGAACTTGGCTCACTGCAACCTCTGCCTCCTGGGGTCAAGCGATTCTCCTGCCTCAGCCTCCCGAGTAGCTGGGACTACAGGTGCCCGCCACCACACCTGGCTAATTTTTTGTATTTTAGTAGAGACGGGGTTTCACCATGTTAGCCAGGATGGTCTTGATGTCCTGACCTCGTGATCCGCCCGCCTCGGCATCCCAAAGTGCTGGGATTACAATGTCTGGCTTTAACAAGACAAAGCTTTTGATAGTTTATCTCCTACAATTCCTGGTTTTCTCTAAAGTGGTGCTGGTTTCTGCTACACAGGGAGAGGGATCCGCTTGTCATAATTAAAACATCTCACGGAAGCGTATGCTTCTGTGCTCTCCTGGAAAATGTACTAATAGCTGGGGATGGCAGGTTCCCAGGGAAGTGGCACATGAGATGTCAGGGGAGTCCAGCAATGGGGAGGCACAGCCCCTAGGCCCTTAGATTTGTAGCCTCTGAACCCATTGCATCCTGGAGCCAGTTACAGATTTCATCTGAGTGACAAAAGGAGAGTGAGAGACTTGGAGGCTGTCTTTGGAGCTCTCTGGCAATTCATGATTGCTGAGCAAGAAAGATGGGGAATGAGGAATTAGTTTTCACTGAAGTGCCACAGGGCCTGCTCTGACTATAAGCATGGGAGAGCCACCCCAGTCCTGTAAAGCCCTAGAGTTGGGCTAGCAGGGGAAAGCACAAGGTCTGGAGACTGGAAGGAATTTTCCTAAGAGAGTGTGTGTCTGTGCTTTTGAGCCTGTGCCCCTGGCACAAGGGAAATTAACCAGACTCTGCATGTTGTGGGAATTCTGCATGGCAACCTAATAGAGGCTTAGTTTTTCATTAAAATTTCCATTAATACCGGAGCTGTTTAGAGCAAGTTGAGTGGGAATATCCATAATGCACCTCCTATCCTCTATTACCATTCTGAGGATCAGAGTGAGGTTTCAGGCTTTTGCTGGGGCCATTAGCATTTTTTTTTTTTTTTTTTACCATCGTTATGATCATTATCCCAGCACCTATTATGTAGAGTAGGCAAAGTACAAAGAGGCTCGCACAGAACCTATCCTTGTCCTATGTGACAGGCAGGGCAAGAGTAAGAGGAGGCACGCAGAGGCAGAGAGTGAAGTCTAGTAAGACCACATGGACATGGACTTTCCAGTGTTGAGAAGCACCTCCCTCCTCCCACCTGCCTACTCTAAATGAAACAGCTCTGTCATACTGGGCTAGAGCAATCTCAGGCGCAGGGAAGGCATAGATCTGTTGGAACTGGGGATACTGAAAGGGATGAAGAAGTTCAGGCCTCACCTCTTGGGGGTCATTTCTATAGCAGAGCTGCCCAGAGGATCACCATTGTTACCAGCTCTGATGTGCCCTTCCTGCATGCCAAAGCCAGTTCTCTTTTGGAGATGGCCACTGTTGCTCTCTGGGCTATGGGACATCTAGGAAGAGGATGTCCTTGTTTCAGGGTCCTGGGAGGCTGTTTCAGTGACATCTCATAGAGACACTTTCCTTTCTACCCCTGGCTGCAGCCTCATGGCACTACTTCCTCATCTATGAACTTCTTGTGCCCTTAGACAGGGGTGCATTCCCTGCCTCACCCACAGGTAGCTGGAGCTCACTCTACAGTGTCCAGAGTGAAACCTGTCCCCTCCAGGCAGAATGAACTGTGCTCTTACTCTGCAGCCTTCGACATATTATTCATAACATGATGATTATTTTGGAGTGCGTTCTTTCGCTTCTCACAATGAGCAGACACTCTACTTTATCCAGCTTGTATCCTCTATGCTAAGTGCAGAGCAGATCACATGGTAGTTCCTTATAAATTTTTTAAAAATTGTTGTAGATTTCCTTCCACCTGCCTGAGGTGAGGCTCAACACTGTTATTGATGAAACAGTCCATGTGTGGAAAAACAGAGCCCATTAAAAAGAAAACCCAAACACAGCTAATAGTCTGGGAATGGTGTCTGCAGGATGATGAAGTTGACACATTCTGTTTGTGCCACACATGTGTTTTGTCACTGAGACTGCCAGCTCTGAGGGGAAAAATTCTACTATAAGAATATTTAAAATAAGACTGAGTACAATGGCTCTTTGCCAGGTGTGTGGTTCAGGAGGCATTTCAATGAGAACATGCTGTCATGGTCTGAATGTTTGTGTTTCTCCAAAATTCATGTGTTGAAATCCTCACCCCTGAGGTGATGCTATTAGGAGGTAGGGCCTTTGGGAGGTGATTAGGGCATGAGGGTGGAGCCCTCATGAATGAAATTAGTGCCCTTGTGAAAGAGGCCCCAGAGAGCTGCCCTCTTCCACCATGTGAGGACAGAGAAAGAAGGTGCCAGCTATGAACCAGGAGGCGGGTCTGGACCAGACATCGGATCTGCCAGCACCTTGATCTTGGACTTCTCCACCTCCAGAATGGTGAGAAATACATTTCTGTTGTTCAGTCTAAGATCGTTTGTTACTGCAGCCCAAATGGACTGAGGCACATGCTGCAGCCCCAGTGGTGAAGAGCATAGACTTTGGAAACATGCTCTGTGGACTTGAGGTCTGCCTGTAACACTTAGCTGTGTGACCTCAGGAAGGTTTCTTAATCTCTATGTGCATTCATTTTTCATTTGTAAAATGGGAATCATAATAGACCCATCACCTTGTGCCATTGTGAGGATGACACGAGGTAAAAATATATACAAAGCTTAGAGTAGTTTATACTTACACTGTGTCAGTCTAAAGCATTGTTGCTGTTAATGAATCAGAATGCCTGGTACTATGATCTGGACCTTTTTATTTTGAAGGCGCTGCTTGGAGATTCTGATTTGCATCCGTGGTTCAGAACCACTTGCCTACTGGATTGTTGGTATCATAGAAGTTGAGGAACCATTAAGCATTAATAAATAAGTGCAGCAGGATCTTGGTTCAGCAGGAAGAGTGTGGATTCTTGGAATGCAATTGTCATGTGGCAAGTTATTTCAGGTTTTCTTGTCATCCTCCTCCCTGTATCTGTAATGGACAGCCTTGGGTTTTACCTCCTGTCCAGGCACCGGTTCCTCTTTCTGCAGGGATACGAGTGAGCAAGGAAGTACTTAAGCACCAGGGAAAGGGGAGAAAGAAAAAGTGGGAGGTAATCCACCAACTGTCTAACCAGTTCCTGAAAAATAGAGGGCCAACTACCATTAGAGCTCTTAGAGGATTGCTGAGCCTTCTAAGGGTTTACCAAGAAGGGACAAATCTAATGATAAGAAAGTTACGGCCAAGTTTATTGAACAATAACCCATTTCCTTCATGTAGAAACAATGAAGAAACATTTTTTCTCACTTATGTGGCAGAAGGAAAACAATATCAATGATTTGTGCTGCCTGGTTGTCGAGTCTCTTTACCAACTTGGCTTATTTTCTTACCGCATGATATGAACACTTAGGGTTAAACACAGCTCTCTTTTTCTCTCTGGTGAGGTGTTTGCTTTTCCCATTTTTATTTGTATTGACTAGGAGGTCTTTCACCAGAAGAATAAAAGACCATGCTTTTGAGGAGCCAGTCACTGAGTTTCTGTGTTGATCAATCACCATTGCTGGTACAGGGTTGCTGAAAAGTCCCTGGGGAATGAGAGGGCTTAGCCAACAGTCTCAGGGTCAGTATTTCCTAGTCCTACAAGATTCAGATCCCTGATGTGGAGCCAAGGAAAGGCTTGAGTGACTAGGGAGCTTTTTGAACAAGGCACTTTAATTTGCCAAGAACTCTACATCATTTTGTACAATTTATTTCAGGGAGAGATATCACTTTAGGCTAAAAAACAAAGGAAAAAAGGCTCCAGACTACTCCATGATGGAGGACAAAGCATTTCAGTAAATAACTTTGAAAGTCAAGAGTAACAGGAAATAAAAAAAGAAAATAATCAGAGAATGTGCCACTAATGAATTCAATTGCAGCAAAAGTCCATTTCCATTCCCTTGAACTCTACACAATTTCCAGTTGCAAATATCTTTCAGAAGTACTGTACGCACACAGTTGGATATTGAGTCACTTGACAAACATTTCTGATGAAAACTGCTTGCCTAGAAATGGCTGCTGGAACAACAATAATGTGGTTTTAGAATGAGCCGGGCTGTTTGCACATAGGTGTAGTCTATGAGTTTAATGGAGTTTTGCAGAAGGGAATTGCCTAGAAAATAGTGGGTTTTTAAGGATGAACTTTTGACTCCCAATGCGAGGTGAAGGGAAGATCGGGGAAGAATAGGGAGAGAAGGGCTGTCTCTTCTGTTTTCTCTGGAGTACCATGGCTATAATAACTTCTACTTTGCTGTGATGGACTCAGCAATCAATTTATTCTACGATCTTTTCCCAGACACACTCTCAACTCATGTCGGCTTAGTTGAATGGTCACCCTACCTGGATTCTGAGACCCTTCTCGGGGCCTCATTTGGGATATTTATAGCTTCCATTTTTGAGAAGTGTGTGTGTGGAGGCACTAATTTAAGAACAAAAAAGGCCAGTGACATCTAGGGAAATGTCTTCACTTTGGGCAGGAGTGGGATGACCCTCTGAAAGCTGCACAAAAGGCCACGGATCTGGCTGATCTGAGGAGACTGATGTTTTCTGATCTTGGGACAAAGCAGTTAAAATCCTGGAGCTCTTGCATCCTGGAGAAAAATCCTGTAGCTTCTTTCTCTGGGGCAAGGGGCAAGGCTGTTTGGTCACACTGTTTAGTGATTCACAGCTGGGAATCTTCTGTGTCTGAACAATTTCAGCCCCTCATAAGGGGTTGATAGCTGAGCCCCTGTGTCTTAGTCAGTTTGGGCTATAACAAAACACCATAAACTGGGTGGTTTATAAACAACAGAAATTTATTTCTTACAGTTCTAGAGGCTGAAAGATCAAGATCAAGGTGATGGCAGATTTGGTGACTGGTGAGGGCTGGCTTCTTCATAGGGAGTGCCTTCTCTCTGTGTCCTCACATCGTGGAAGGGACAAGGGGCCTTTCTTGGACATCTTTCATAAAGGCACTAATCCCATTCGTGAACTCTGTTTTCATGACCTAATCACCTCCCAAAGGCCCCACCTCCTAATACCATTGCCTTGGAGGTGAGAATTTTAGCATATGAATTTGGGGGAATATAACTATTCAGAATGAAACACCTTGGCTATAGAAGTGAGGTGGCTTTTCCTCTCCCCAGACGGCTTTCCTTTCCCCACAGTCCAACCGGCTGTCTAAGCTTAGGGAGCTGCCCCGGGGAAGAGGAGCCCTGCCAAATGCACCTGGAATGATGGCCTTTCCTCCTGTTCTTCCTCGTTAGTTTCTTCCCGCTTCTCTAGGATGACAGAGAGGCCCCCCTCTTGGTTTTCACTGTGGCTGGGAGCCAGCAGATAGCATGCCATTTGCTGTCTGAAATCTATAAAGAGCTGTTGGGAAGTTTCTTTTTCTTCTTTCTTTCTTTCTTTTCTTTCTTTCTTTCTTTCTTTCTTTCTTTCTTTCTTTCTTTCTTTCTTTCTTTTCTTCTTTCTTCTTCCTTCCTTCCTTCCTTCCTTCCTTCCTTCCTTCCTTTTCTCCTTCCTTCCTTCCTTCCTTTCCTTCCTTTTCTTTCTTTCTCTCTTTCTTTCTTTCTTTCTTTCTTTCTTTCTTTCTTTCTTTCTTTCTTTCTTTCTTTCTTTCTTTCTTTCTTTTCTCCTAAGTGGCTCACCTGGGCTTTTCATAACGTTTGGCTCCATTTTAAACCTCTAGCTCTGAGTGTGCAGCTAAGAATCTATTCCCACAGGCATTTGGTCATTGCAGGGTTAAGAAAATTTGAGCCGTTCCTTTCCTGCCCATGTTGGGGTGCTGTGTACTGAGAGTAAGAGTGTCCAGGATGAGGGAATGCATGTTTCCAGTGACACCTGAAGTTTTATTCACCTGTTAGGGCTTTCCATCCCCATTTTCATCCCTTTTTGACAATTCTTGGTAAAAGCTTTGCAAGTATGGAGCTAATCAAAGGATTCTGGCTACCAACTTGTCTGCTCTTTGTTTTGTTTTTGCTTTGGTTTTTTGCTTCTCTGGGATATGGATCTTCATCTTGTTTGTTATGGCAAGAATTTCCTTTAGTGACTAGTGTTGGGAGTTGTTAGACCCATTGAACAGATGAAAGTAAAAGGGGTCTCTAGATCTGGGATCCTGGCACTGAGTCAAGCTTTCCTTCAGGGTATTTCAAACACGTGCAAGATCTTCCTCCTTCCCTGAGACACTTGCCTCTCCTTTAGTTCTCAGGTCTTGGATCATGTCCTCTAGAAAACTTTTCCCTATTTAATCCCATGTATTTTTAACCCACTAACATAGTCCCCAATCTTTACATATCTTTAGTTAATGCTTGTAATATTTATGTATTTAAGGGCTTATTTGTGGGCGGTTAGAATTTTAACTCCTGGTTTGGACTAATACATCTTTTCCAGTGCACGGGTACAGATCTCAGTAGCACACAGGGAACATTGGCTAACTCCGTGGTTGACTCATTCAAGCCCTCCCGCGAGTCAGATTACCCAGCCAGCCAGTAAATGTTGGAGGACTCCCGCACTTCCTCGTGGGCTTTTCTCTGTTCTCCATTTACATTTTTCACTCAAGTATTGCATGAAATTCCAAGGCTTTAAATACCATTGAGAGACAGATGATTTTTTAAATTATAAATCCAGTCTTGACCTATCCCTTGGGCTAAAGATTTGTAGGGTCAACTGTCTTCCTAAACCTTTTTTTGGAGGTCTAATAATTACCGAAAACTGTAACATGTCCAAAACAGACTTGTAGCCCCCACCCTGCACATCTGTCTCTCTCCCAGTCTTCAGCATGTCAGTGCATTGCAACACCATCCACCCTGTTGCTCAAGCTCATGCCTCAGTCTCCCCTGACTCTTCCCATTCCTTCTCCCAGCATATTCCACACACCAGCATGTCCTGTTAGCTCTTGTTTCAAGATACATCCAGAATCCGTTCACTTCTCTGCACTGCCACTATTCCAGTCCAAGCCTCCATCAACTCTTGCCTGAGCTTGTGTATTAGTCTTCCCAACTGGTCTCCCTGCTTCTCTTCTTGCCCCCTAAAATCTATGCCCCACATAGCAGGCATAATGATGTAAAAAAAATCAGCATTTGACCAAATCGAATGCCTGTTCATAATAAAAACTATCAAATAACTAGGAATTGAAGAGAACTTCACTAACTTAATATAAAGAGTATAAGAAAAATCTAGAGTTAACATCATACTTAATGGTAAGATACTGAATGCTTTTGTCCTAAGATTGGAACAAGGTGAGAATATCTGCTCTCACCACCCCTATTGACCACTGTACTGGAAGTCCTAGCTTAGTGCAATAAGATAAGTAAAAGAAATAGTAAGTGTAGAGACTTGGAAGGAAGAAATAAAACTGTCTTTATTCCCAGGTAACATAATTATCTATGTAAAAAACCCAAAGAATCTGTAAGAAAACACCTAATAAGTCAATATAGCAAGACTGTAGGATACGAGGTGAATAAACAGAAGTTAATTTTTTCAATAGAAAGTCAGAATCATGGTAAGCTGCCTACCTTGCCCCACCCTTGGAGGCTACATTTTAGCTTTCACTGAATGGAATGAAGAAAGATAAATACAAATTTGTGTCTTTAATGAAGAAAAAATTAACTGCTTTCCTCCATACCAAAAATCAGGAAGTGATTTTGTAGATACAACAAACTTAATGTAAATTTTGTATAGAATGGCCAAGGACCTAGAACAGTCACCACAATACTAAATAAGAAATAAGTTGGAGGACTCATACTACCTGATTTCAAGACTTAATATAATATAAATCCACAGTAATCAAGACAGTATAATATTGGTGAAAGAATACACAAATAGGTCAGTGGAACAGGATAGAGAGCCCAGAAATAGACCCACACAAATAAAGGGACAGTATTTTCAACAAATGGTGGAGGAACAATTGGCCATCTATATTAGAAACAGAGACTAGACACAGATCTTACGTCCTTCATAAAAATTGCTTAAAATGAATTATACACCTAGATATAAAACATGAAACAATAAAACTTCCAGAAGAAAACACTGGAGAAAATCTATGGCCTTAGATTGGTGATGAGTTTTTCTCCATTTTTTTTTTTTTGAGTCGAGGTCTTGCTGCACTGCCCACGCCGCTCTTGAACTCCTGAGCTCAAATGATCCTCCTGCCTCAGCCTCCTGAGTAGCTGGGATTACGGGCATGAGCCACCATGCCTGGTTGGTGATGAGTTTTTAGATATTACATCAAATGCATGATCCATAAAACAAAAAAATTGAAAATTTTGGCTTTATTAAAATTAAAAACTTTTGCTCTGCTAAAGACATTCTTAACATGTGAAAAAGACAAGTCATTGACCAGGAGAAAATATTTGTAAATCACATATCAGATAAAACACTTGCATCTAAAATATACCAAGAATCCTGAAAACTCAACAATAAGAAAGCAAATGGTCCAACTTAAAAAATGGGCAAAAGATCTGAACAGACACTTTGCCAAAGAAGATATGCAGATGGCAAAGAAACATATCAAAAGATGATCCATATCATCTGTCATTAGGGAAATGCAAATTAAAATTACAACATACCTCTACACACCTCTTAGAATGGCTAAAATCCAGAAAAGCTGACAATACTGGCAAGGATATGGAGCAACAGCAGCTCTCATTCATTGCTGCTGGGAATGCAAAGTGGTACAGCCACTTCGGAAAATAGTTTGAGAGTTTCTTACAATGCTAAACATAGTTTTACCACATGATCAAGTAACTGCACTCCTAGGTATTTACCCAGCTGATTTGAAAACTTACGTGCACACAAAAACCTCCATGAGAAGGTTTATAGTACCTTTATTTGCAATCATCAAAACTGGAAGCAACAAAGATGTTCTCCAGTAGGTGAATGGATTAATAAACTTGGGTTTTTAAAATATACAATTAAGCCATAATTAATAGCATGCCCCGTGCATAATCATAGAGAAAAACGAGAAAGGCCCAGCCCATTAGGTCAAACATGCTGAGTGCTGTGGAATAGTAAAAATCTATTTCTAAAGACTTGAACAGTAGCTGGAAACATAAAAGTTCAGATCATTGGCTCAGTTGGACTTGATTATATGAGACTAGCGCATATATAAAGGCCCTAAAGTTGGGAGGGTATGTTTAAGAGATAAATGAAACCAGCAGGACAGGGTGGTGCTGACATCACTTTACTGCAAATAAAGTTGTTATAAATCCATATAGTGGGATACTATTCGGCAATAAAAAGAAATGAGCTATCAGGCCACAACATGGATGTATCTTAGATACATATTGCTAAGTGAAAAAAGCCAGTCTGAAAAAAACATATTGAATTATTCCATTTATATGACACTCGAAAAGGCAAAACTATAGAAAAAGAGCAGTAGTTGCCAGGGGAGTGGGCAGAGGAGAGGGTTGAATAGATGAAGCACAGGGGATGTTTTTAAGGCCGTGAAACTATTCTGTACAATACTGTAATGGTGGTAGGGTATAATAAAAATATACATATTGGATCTTTGTCCTCGGTTCCCAGCATGGAGCTGGGAGGATACAAAGAATAATACTCTAAGAGTACATAGGGAATTTGCTATCTAGTCAGGTACCTGTTAGAGTGTCTCTTTTCTTCTATGTCCAGTGAGTTCCTCCCTTACTTGTTAAGGACCTAAACTAACAATCTAGTTAATTAACCAACCAATTCCCTCACTCATATTTGAATTAGTGCTTCAATTGCTTTGCGTTAACCTTAAGTTTCAAAATTTCTTTCCTTTTTTTTTTTTTTTTTTTGAGACGGAGTCTTGCTCTGTCGCCCAGGCTGGAGTGCAGTGGCACAGTCTCGGCTCACTGCGAGCTCTGCCTCCCAGGTTCACGCCATTCTCCTGGCTCAGCCTCTCCGAGTAGCTGGGACTACAGGCGCCCGCCACCACGCCCGGCTAATTTTTTGTGTTTTTAGTAGAGACGGGGTTTCACCGTGGTCTCCATCTCCTGACCTTGTGATCCGCCCGCCTCGGCCTCCCAAAGGGCTGGGATTACAAGCCTGAGCCACCGCGCCCGGCCTAAGTTTCAAAATTTCTTAAGCCGGTTTTCAGTAATCTGCCCTTCATCAAATTATAGAAAGTAGCATAACAAATAGCCTTGAGTTTCCTCGTCTCCTGGCCCTCCTCCATCTCTGGGGAAAATATTAAAGACAGACATGGTCCCCCGGTGTAGAGCTGGAGCCAGGAAGGAGGAATACAGTTGAGGGCTAGGATAACCAAATGAAAAGTAGAGCTGGGTGATGGGCAAATTGGTTGTATTCCGTGAATGCAGACAGCCGCACCTGCAAAGACGCAGGAAGGCAGATGATCAGATGAACCAAGTTCAAAGAAACGAGGCCACACTTGGCTTGAAAGGGCGGAGAGGTTGGTGGGTCAGTGAGAGAACTGTGCTGCTTGTTCAGAATCTGAACTGGTCCCATCTGTTATCTGGTCAGGACAGGTGGCTTGCGGGCAGAGTTTGGGCTCAGGCAGGTGGCACCAAGAGGAAAATTTATGGATAGACCTTTAACTCTGGTCACTTTGGAGCCCAGCAGCTCTGGAAATTGGATCCAGATGGATAGTATTTTGATAGCTTCTCCTAACCAAGGAATTTATGCTGATTTGCAGGACCCAAGGGGAAGGAGGGAACTCCTAAAGGCAAGGAATTCATAATTGCTTCTTACCATGTTTCCAAAATTCATCTGTGTTTTCACTCACCACCACAGTCAGGGCTGGCACAGGGACTGGGGAATGAAAAATAAATGAGGGCTCAGGGCCTCACTCATCACATTTGTGCCTTCCATGGGATGTCCTGGAGCAGAACAGGGAGGAGTGTGGGGAATAGTCTCCTAATCCAGGAAAAAGTCTAGGTTGGGTCTGTAAAATCTTCCTCCACTGAGAAAAGTATTAATCCTTGCCCTGCTCATGGAAGCATTGAAAGAAGCTCTAAACACCAGGATAGATTTTCCTCCCTCCACATTTGGGTTTTTGCGTGAGTTAAACTACTGGAAGAGTGGAGGGTTCTCCCTCTGTATGGAGCTCAGTGCAGTCCAGGAGGGCCCATCTATGTGAACACTTCTCGGAAAATGAAGCTACTTCTGGTCATAGCTCTGCCGCTAACTGTGTAATACGCATAACCCCTTAACTGCCTCTGGGCCATGGTGTCTTCACCGGACATTTGCATGAGAGCTGGAGGACAGCCAGGACCCTTTCAAGCTCTCATCTTCAATGCTCCTAGAATCTCTGTTGGAAACCATTTGGCTCTGTTGGAATGTTACGGAAAGAAGGCAAGGGCAATTCTTCTTTTCTCATGAATGTTTTGGGAATTCTGTTGCTTGGAAGAGACTTCAAAGACTATATCTTCTGCTTCTCTGTGAGATTCATCTCCAATTTATGTCACAAGGAAATGGGATTTTGAAGGCCTACTAGGTGATCTCCATCCAGGTTTTCATAGCTTTTGTAAGCACTTACTGAGCACCTGCTATGTTCCAGACCTTCTTCTCATAAGTCCTGATTTCACACTAAGACATCCAGACAAAGAGGTAGCATAAACAAAGGGCTTGAGCCAGTAAAGATGATAAACAGGATGAAGAATACTGTTGCTCTGTCCCCAGTTAGATAGAGCATCCAACAACAGCCTGCCCAGCTACTCTCAGAATCCTGACACTGTGGCCCAGTGCCCATCTCCTTTCCTAATTCCAAGCAAGAAATCATCCCCAATACTGACATTCACCAACAGACCTTGCACTGCTTGGGGACCTACAAAAGGGGATTCTTTTCATTTCTCTTCCAAATTTCATGGCAAGGGCATTTGGAGGAGTTAGTGGAGAAGGATGGCAGGGGCTTTGAGTTGTCATCTTTTCTTAGGAGCTAAGAATTTTAAATTCTACTTAATTGCTGCTCACAGTCAATGGATTCTAAGAATCCGATGTGCTTACCCTGCACACTCCCACCAGTCCCTCAGCCTGGGCCAGCCATGGAAACACATTACTGGTGTCTGTGCCATTTGGATGGCTGGAGGAGATGGTGTAGTTAGTTTTATTTTTACCTGAAAAGTGGGGAGCCAGCTGATGTGGTGCACCTCGTGTTAACCAATAAGCACCTGATGGGATTTGCCTCATGTCAAGAGGAAGAAGGGGCTCTTGGCTCTACTGGGCCACATCCCAGTTCAGTGTTTGTGGAAGGCATTCACTTTGGAGCTTGTTGCCTGCCAGGTCCCACTCTTAGGGCCTCTTAGATGCTGGGGAGAATGATGTCAGCACCACCCATTCCTGCTGGTTTCATTTATCTCTTAAACATACCATCCTGGCATTGGAGCCTTTACATGCTAGTCTCATATAATCAAGTCCAACAGGGGCAATGATCTGACTTTCTATGTTTCCAGCTACTATTTATGTCTTTAGAAATGGTTTTCTACATTCATTAGCGCTCAGCATGTTTGACCTAATGGGCTGGGTCTTTCTTGCTTTCCTCTGTGATTACGCACCAGGCATGTAATTAATTATGGCTCAATTCTATATTTTAAAAGCCCACAACTTTGGACTGAGGTTACAATGAACAACATTTATCATTGGCTTACCTCTGCTTTCACATGGAGCTGAGAGATGGAGTCAGGTAGTAGGGAGTGAAGTTTGCTATGATAGGATTGAAACCTGCAGGCAGCAGTATTAGATAATTTTTCTCTAGCTGGGGATCTGGGGGTGGTGGAGACCAAGAGGTCAATCACCAGCATGTAATGTGGGGACATCCCAATGCCTACTGTCTTTGCCACTCCCAAGAACAAAGAGTCTGCTTCCTGGATGACTGGGAGCCAACCATGGTGGAAGTAGGGAGTAAAAAGGAACTAACAGGGTCAGCTCATGAAAGGTTTTGTAAGCCAAGCATAGGAATTTGAACTTTATTCTGTAGGCAACGGGAAGTCATTTGAAGCAGGGAAATGATCACTTCAGCAGCTGTATGGGTAATGGATTAATGAGGAGAGACTGGAAGCTTGGAGACCACTTAGGAGGCCACAGCAGTAATCCAAGCAGAGAAGAGGAAGCTGTTTAATAGGCAGAATTGAATGAACGTGTTGACTGAAAGATAGAAGGAGAGGGAGGTGTTGATGACTCCATGCTTTTGGTTTGAGAAACTGGATGGATGATGATGTTAACACCAAGAATAAGAAATCCAGTAGGAGGGAGAAGTTTGAGAAAGGAAGAGGATGCCAGGTCCAGTTTGGGACATACTGAATTTCAGATGGTTTGGGGACATTCAAATGTTTCATTATTTGGCCATGTAGGTCTAGAGCTCTGAAGAAAGACTTCATTACAGATGACAAGCAGGGGTGTCATCAGCATCAAGGTGCTAGTAACTATCATGGGCAAAGATGAAATCAGCTAGGAAAGAAAGCACAGAACCATCAGGAAGGAAACCCTCAGGGCCAGGCTGAGGCAGAGAAGCTTCTGGAGGGCAGAGACTGAGAAGATGCTTTCATAGCCTGGAGTGAAGTCTGTCCCATCTGTCCCATCTCACTTCAGGCTAGAATTCTCTCTTACCCTGGGGCCCTTCTAGTCCCCCAGGGCCACTGGGCTGGCTCTGCAGATGGCCACACGGAGGCTGCTCTTTGACCAGTGTTTCTCAAATTTGCACCTGCAGATGTTGTATTGTTTTGTTTTGTTTGAGTTTGGGGGAGATGTTGCGAGTCCTTTAAAGAACCTCCCATAGCAGTCTGTGAATATGTATTCTGAGGGGCCTTTGAGTTCTCAAGTTCAGGAAACTCAGACGTGGCCCTGGACTCTCCTTGCCTGGACTTGAGGTAACTGCCTTGGCCTCCCTAAGCCAAAGATGCATCTGGGCCCCATATGCGACCCAGGGCTTCCATGGCAACATGTGCTGTTGTTTTTACTACTGCAACTTTTTATTTTTATTTAGAGCTGATTTTGTTTTTCTTTTGAGACAGAGTCTCCCTCTGTCGTCTGGGCTGGTATACGATCTCCCAGGCTCAAGCAATCGTCCTGCCTCAGCCTCCGGAGTAGCTGGGACTACAGGCATGCACCACCACACCACATTAATTTTTAAAAATTTTTTTGTAGAGACAGGGTCTTGCTATGTTGCCAGGGCTGATCTTGAACTCCTGGGCTCAAGTGATCCTCCAGCCTTGGCCTCTCAAAGTTTTTTTTTTTTTCTTTTTTAACAGCTGTATTGAGATATAGTTCACATACGGCCCACTTAAAGTATACAATTCAGTGACTTTTAATATATTTGCAGATATGCACAACCACCACCACAGTCCATTTTAGAAAAATTTTTTAATCACCCCAAAGAAACCCTGCACCTTTAGCTATCTCCTTAGCCTCAGCCTGTCCCTCCCCGTCCTCCTGGGTTTTAGGCAACCACTAATTTACTTTCTGGCTAATGGATTAATGAGGAGAGGCTATAGATTTCCCTATTCTGGACATTTCGTATAAATGGAACCATAGACTGTGCTTTCTACCGTAACTTTTTAGGATTTCACGTTCCCATCTGATAACTGAATCTTCATTCTGGAGAAAGGATGTTGGCATAGTCTGGGTGCTTTTCCATCTACTATCTCCTCTAATTCTCACCACCTCTTTGGAAAGCTATCGACCCCATTTTACAGTTGAGAGCGCTGAGATTCAGAGGTTAAATGACTTGTCAGAGGCCCCAGCCACAGTAAGTGGAAGCACGCTGAACAGGGAGGGGCACCCAGCTCTGTCTGGCTGCAAACATTCACTGAGCTGTTGCTGTGCTGAAGCGGGGCTGGGGATGGGGGCGTGAAGACAAACAATCCACCAGCAGCTTCCATGAGTGGGTCCTCCCAGAATGAGTCCAGGGGAGCACGCTGGACCAAAGCAGGACAGAGCGAATTCCAGGAACAACTGCACATTTGCCCACTGGTTGGAGCGAACCTCCCCCTTTTACTGCATCCCCACAAGGCAGAGGAAGTGGTAGTGGCCTGAGCCCTCAGATACCTGGTGCCCTGGGGATGTTCCCAACCAGATGATTATGGCTGTTGTCACCACCAAGCCCTGTCTTGTCATCAGCCTCAGTGTCAGGCCCTGGGACCCAGAGACACACCCCATCCCCAGGCTCCAGCTTCATGGAGCTTCAGAATCAGGTCCTGTTACATCCACTGCAGGGAACTTATCATCTCATTATAAAGGATAAGGCATATTTTTTCAGTATGGTTATAGGCGGTAATGAAGCATGCAGAAAACCACACAAGATAGATGGCAGCTTTCACTAGTGAAGCTGAAAACTTGGTTAACTTAATAGTCTATTTATTATATTCACTCTCTGAGCTTACAGCACCTGATTAATATCTCCCATCTTCTCCCTTGCTATACAATTAAAAGTAGTAATATGTGATTGCACATGCTGACTCCAGCACAGATGCGTGTGCGGAGTTGGAGGCCGAGATAAGAAGTGGAGAAGGGGTCAGGCGCGGTGGCTCACGCCTGTAATCTCACGACTTTGGGAGGCCGAGGTGGGTGGATCACGAGTCAGGAGATCGAGACCACCCTGGCTAACACGGTGAAACCCTGTCTGTACTAAAAATACAAAAAATTAGCCGGGCATGGTGGCAGGTGCCTGTAGTCCCAGCTACTCAGGAGGCTGAGGCAGGAGAATGACATGAACCCGGGAGGCGGAGCTTGCAGTGAGCCGAGATTGTGCCATTGCACACCAGCCTGGGCGATAGAGAAGGACTCTGTCTCAAAAAAAAAAAAAAGAAGTGGAGAAGGAATGTTCTTCCTGGGTCATGATGGTGGAGTCAGATCGCTTGCAGGTTTAATAAGAACTGCTGCTAGGCCGGACGCGGTGGCTCACGCTTGTAATCCCAGCATTTTGGGAGGCCGAGGCGGGTGGATCACGAGGTCAGGAGATAGAGACCACGGTGAAACCTTGTCTCTACTAAAAATACAAAAAAAATTAGCCGGGCATGGTGGCGGGCGCCTGTAGTCCCAGCTACTCGGAGAGGCTGAGGCATTAGAATGGTGTGAACCCGGGAGGCGGAGCTTGCAGTGAGCCGAGATCGCGCCACTGTACTCCAGCCTGGGCGACAGAGCGAGACTCCGTCTCAAAAAAAAAAAAAAAAAAAAAAAGAACTGCTGCTAAGGGAGTGATCTTACAGAATTAATTACACTTGAGGAGAAAAGGACCCTATGTCCACTCCCCAGTCTCACCCATTGCCACGGCTTCTGGCAGGAGAGTGGTGAAGCCTGCAGAGAGAGAGGATATCAGTGGAGGTGGCCATACGGCCTTTAATCAGCAAAAGGAAAGATGGCTGGACTTTAACTCATTTGCTTGGATGAGAATGCTTGAAGTTGAATTCAATTACAATGATGTAGCTACTCAAAAGCCGCTCCCAACTTCCTGCTCCCTTGCCCACCTGCTCCTGAAGAGCTGAGCATTTGGCCAAGTTCTGACCAATGAGATGTGAGGAGAACTCTGCTGAGGGGTTTCTGTGAAAAATGCTTTGCTTTTTGACAAAATGGCAAGGCACACTATGAGAACTTGCTGGTGCTGCCCACTGCCCCTTCTTCTTGAATGTGGATGTGATGACTGAGTTAGGGCTGCCATCTTGTGAGCATGAGGATGAAAATGTAACATGCCATGGATGGTGGAGAATCAGCAGGGAGAGCCTGGGTTCATGATTACATCACCCAGCTGGCAGCCCAACCCTGGGGTCATCTACTTCTGGACCTTTTGTTAAGCAAACAATATATAGCCTTATGGTTTAAGCCACAGTTAGAAGGGCATTATGTTCCTCGCAGCTGAGAAACATGCCTACATAATCTAAATGGCTCCGTTTATTGAGCAGCATATGCATGTCCTTTGCTAAGTGCTTTGTGTTCATTTTGAAGCTTCAAAACATGTTCCCTTTAAAGGAGCTACTATGACCTCTGTTTTATAAAGGAGGACACAAGTTTTAAGTGTATAAGGTCACACACCTATTCCAGGAAATAGCAGAGCTAAGATTTGAATCCAAGTCTTTTTGACTAGAGAGTTATTACTATTAATCATAATATTGTGACTTTGTAGACAGTTCATCTCAACACTGAACTCTGGGAATGAGTGTTACTTAAAGTCTGGTTGGCATAATAGTACTCAGTATAAATTACGAAGTTTTTCCACATGACCCACTGAAATAAGGTGAAATTCAGTCTTATTGGTGATTGAAAATTGCATATTTTTACCTGCCTCAACCCACTACAAATAGCCCAGGTTGAAATTAGTTAAGCTAACCTAACTTGCCCCGGCCAATTGGATGGCCAAAAAGTGAAATGTATATGAAGGGAAAAGGTTCCAGAGAGAGAATTTGAGTTAAAAGACCACCAATCTGAGCCTGTGTGCAGCCCATCTCATAGCTTTTGAGTACAAAGCAGGAAGCCTCTCCTTCCGTGGCATTTGAAGACTCAGAGCAAGGTTAAGATGGCTGTGAAACCTGGGTCTGGTTCTCCCAGAAACACTTCTGTTGCTTCTCCTCATTAAAGAAAACATTCCAAGTGTGCAATTGTTCTCTGAGATGAATTTCTCAAAACACATGTGAACTACTTGAGACTATTCTAATTCCTGGAGGTGTCTGGTCAGTGCTGGCCATATAACAGATGCTCCGTAAAGATCAGTTGCCTTCATGACCAGTGAGGGCAATAGAAAAAAAAAAAGATCTCTTAATGAACATGATTCATCCTCCTAGCCTCAGTGAAAAGGCAAAAAATAGGCTGCTTTCTTGGAAACGTGCCAGCTAATGGTACTTAGCATGCAAGGGACCGTGTATTGATCCACACCCATTAGCCAATGCTCATCAACTCTTCTACTGGAAATACATATATATATATATATATAGCCAGCAGCCAACAGAGGGACTTGGCCACATGCTGATTCTCTCTCCCCTCCCAGCCCATCAGACCATTATTCAGCAGGAGGTAGTAGGGTCTTCCCCTCCCTCTTACACCCTCTAGGGCAGGAACTATCTAGAGAAGGAAAAAAAGTCAGAATAAACATATGCAAGGACTGGGGTTTAAACATCCCATGAAGATTAACTTATCTGGAGTAATTGCCTTAACTAGGGGATTTTTAATGCTTTTCAAAGTTTTTTTTACAGGAAGAAAAATATGCAGAATGAGTCTTAAAGCAGCCAACAGAGGAGATACTTAGAGCAAAAAGAAAAAAAGGTATCAACCATAAGAAGCCCATAGCTAGGAAATTTTAAGGCACTGATTCTAGGGGATTTAATAAGAACGTAATTTGTATAATTAACCATTCATCAATGTCAATTTCATTAAATGAATGCCAGAAATATTACCTTCAGCAGCACGACCTAACAGGATTGGAATATATTATATGAAAAATGAACACTTAGTGGTTTCCCTCACTGCTCTGTCTGTCACAGCAAGATTTGCAAGGCTGAGAAATAATTTAAAGGGTAGTAAACGAAACCGGCTAAGGCAAATGTGTGCATTTTGGTAACTAACCTCCGTCATGATGTATGAGAGTTCATGTCAAAATGTTTTCCTGCAGCAATGACTAAAGGGACTTGTAGCTCTCTCCCAGGTGGCAAAATGTGAGAAATAATGCCAGGAGCTTCCCAAAGGTCCCCCTTGTCACTCGCCTGGACACAGCTTACTCTTTCCCTAGATAAGCTGCCTAGGGTCTAAGACCAAAAGCCATGGGTTTTTGTGTCCAGAATTTGTAGACCTTCCCTTCATACCTCCAGGGTAGCCTTACATCCAATCACTTGCCTACCTGTCCAGGAAAAGTGATGATTGATGTGCAGGAGACAGAAATCATTCTGAGTTTTATTTATATTATTGCCTACAGTCATCAGGGGAGCACGAAGCTTGAGGTAGGTGGGCTGATGAAATATTTGTAAATAGGACTTATTTCCAAGGTTGCTCATGAGGGAGGCAGTTTATGGGGATTTATCCATTTCAGTTCATCATAGGAAAAGTGGAGGACTTGGGGGAGTGGCTGTAATAACTTGTCCATGTGTGTGCTCCTGGGAATGTACATACAGACAGACAGACAGACAGACACACACACACACACACACACACACACACACACACACACACACACCAGATGAAGCACACACTGGAGACCAGTGCTTGAGATTTGCAAATTGTTGTCACTGGAGTTGGCCTGGTGCCTCGTGTATAGTAGGTGATCAATAAATATTTGTTTAATTGAATTTCTCTTAGTGTTAACTCCACTCCCATTCTCTTCTGATTCAGGGTTCTATGAGGCTGATAATATTGGATCAGTATTCCTGAGGAATCTGCCTTTCAGAATCCCAGGTCCTGAAGGACAAGAAATATTTTGCAAACAAATCAAATGTACATTTAGGAAGATGAAATCATGCAACAGAAAGATTTTTCAGAATTTTTCAGCAACGGATTTTACACATAATTCAGAAGGAAGAAAGAACAGATGAGTTTGGGAATGAGGAGACCAGATGTCAAGACTGGACTACATCTTTATACTCATTTCCAGATTTAAAGTTCTATGTTGTATTTTATTTGTTGCAAAGCAATAAAATATTCCTCCCTCCTGTGACCACTGAAAAGGTCATATTTAGGACCTGGGTGAAGGAAGAGCGGGCATCACAGAGCTGCTGTGGGTGTGTGCACAAATTCTGTGTACTAGGTCTGTGGGTTCTGCAGGACTCAAAATCAATTGCTGAAACACTTCTTTAATGTGTTCCCTCCTATGCATTCTGCTATGCATAGTCACCCTCTCTTCCCTCTCGGTTAGAGTGGGTGACACTGATCATGTAACCTATCCTCTCTGAAGCACAGTTTCCTCATCTGCAAAATGAGGATGATATATCCTCCTCCAGGGTTGCTGGGAGGATGAAGTGAGGTGAATCTGGCGATCCAGGGTTGCTGGGAGGATGAAGTGAGGTGAATCTGGTCATACAGGGTTGCTGGGAGGATGAAGTGAGGTGAATCTGGTGATACAGGGTTGCTGGGAGGATGAAGTGAGGTGAATCTGGTGATACTGAGTAGGTGTGCAATCAGTATTTGTTTTTTCCTCCCACTCCTTTACCAGGCCTTTTTTCCCCTCAGATGTGATGACCTCTGAGTGCTGAGCTTTTTTGTCAATTTTTTAAAGACAGTGGTCCCCAGCCTTTTTGGCACCAGGGACGGGTTTCATGGACGGCAATTTTTTCGTGGACCTGGGTAGGGGGTGGTTTCTGGATGAAACTGTTCCATTGTAGATCTTCAGGCACTAGTTAGATTCTCATAAGAGGCACCCAGCCTAGATCCCTCACATGCGCAGTTCACAATAGGGCTGCTGCTCCTATAAGAATCGAACGCCTCTGCTGATCTGGCAGGAGGCAGAGTTCAGACGGCAGTGCCCACTCACCTGCCGCTCACCTCCTGCTGTGTAGCCTGGTTCCTAACAGGCTGCAGACCGGTACCCCGGGGCTGGAGATCCCTGTTCTATGAGGCTAGGAAATCTGGTAAAGTAATTCACCCTAAGATGCCATTAAATTACTATGACCTCCTGGGCTCAAGCAATCCTCGCACCTCAGCCTCCCAAGTAGCTAGGACTTCAGGCATGCACTACCGTGCCTGGCTAATTTTTTTGACTTTTAGTAGAGATGAGGTCTCACCATGTTGCCTAGGCTGGTCTTGACCTCCT
This sequence comes from Nomascus leucogenys, assembly GCF_006542625.1. Lineage (NCBI taxonomy): Eukaryota > Metazoa > Chordata > Mammalia > Primates > Hylobatidae > Nomascus > Nomascus leucogenys. The sequence goes on along the minus strand of NC_044395.1, from coordinate 8,327,166 downwards.
GAACTCAAGTGATCTTATTGCCTCAGCCTCCCAAAGTGTTGCAATTACAAGCGTGAGCCACAGCACCGGGCTACTTTGTTACTCTTTAGGGGTATTGGAAATATTAAGAAAATACAGCAGGGAGAGATTGATTTTTAGGATTTAAGAAGAACAAGAATAGTTTTGGGAGTTCTGGGAGCTACTTCCAAGGGCATCTGGAAAGTAGAGTTGCGGTTGTGAAGTATTAGAACGTGTGGATAGTCTGATGGTTTGCAAGTGAATGGGACCGACTGCGGGGTCTCTGGACGGCTCCCCAGAGGGCCGTGGTCCACAAAGGGAAACACCGTCCCATCCAACTCTGAGAAATGGGCCTGGGCATCCACTGCTTTCACCGAGGGTCTCTGCATGACTTTAGGAAAGTCACTAGCCTCCTTTAACCCTCTGTTTCTTACCTGCAAAATGGGAAGAGTAAGGGCGCCCATCTTGGAGGAGATTTGGCACGTGATGCTCAGCACATTGCCCGACACATACTAAGTGTTCGGTCACTGCTCATGATCGGCCAGGGCACTGGTGCAGAACCACAGGGATCACAGAGAACTTAGGAACATGGGTCTGAAGGATAGAAGCTGAAAATCAGTGTGCTGATATCCCCCCTTTTTTCTATCAGGAGTGAATGTCTCCAATTAGGCTCCATTCAGCAGGCCTAGCAGCCTCCTCTCTCTTGGGATGCAAACTGCTTATGTGGCAGAAACAGGAAGCCATCTTGAAAGCCTGGCCAGGCCCCAGACATGCATGGGTCCACCTACCGTCCATCTACTGTCACTGAGTCGCTCCTGCCCAGGTCCCCTTTCAGGGACTGTCGTAGGCTGTGGCCTCAGAGGTCCCTTACAGGGTGGTGGGACCCAGGGCCCAGGGTTTGGCTCCAGGTTTTTGGGCAGCTGCGCCTTCATTCTGAAGGCAGCTTAGCATGGCACTGTCTGATCTGCTGACAGTCGTGACCCTGCCACCTGCTCAGTGGGCTGGCATCTTGGGGGAGCACCTTGGGCAGGGCTGCCCAGAGCCCTGGAACTGGACTCTCCCTGTGCAGGGCAAATGGGAAGGAGATGTGTGCAATAGGGTGGGAGGAGCCGGGCTGCAGGCTGCAGACTCTGCCTCTGTGCCTGTTCTGGGAAAGCCCCTGGGCTTGCTGGACCCATTTCTGCCCTTCTGAAAGAGGGAGTTAGACCAGATTGGGGCTTTCAACACTGCTGATATTTTGAACAGTAGAATCCTTATCACAAATTCGATGGAAACAGAGAAGTGATACATTAAAAACACATCGAAGCAAAATCTCCTGGTTGAACTGGCTTCCCTGCACCGCCAAAGTTGTTCCAAGGTGCCTCCACAAAGCCTCAGGGCTCTGAGGGTGTTCGGGAAACCACAGGTGTCCATGGTGCCTGCCATGCTATGTTTTCACCTGGCTGATGTGTCACTTCAGGATTCTGATGAATTTCCCCTACCAGGTCCAGTCAGAATCGACTCGCTGATGATCAAAAAAGAGAGGACACTTAGAATTAAATTCATTTCTTTGGGTCAGTCTCCTCCTTTGTCTGCACTTTCTGAGAAGGCATTTATGATGCCAGTGTGACTTATTGTTATCCTGGTAGGTACTGAAGCTTGTAAAGGCCACCTAATCACTTTGCTTTGATATTCATTAGTCATTTTACACCTCTAAAGGAAGGAAAGGTGCGGCAGGCTGCGTGTGTGGGAGGGGAGAGGTAGTGTTGGCTTGCTCCACGGCGGGTGGGACCTGGGAAGTGGGAGAAGTTGATGATCTGGTCACTAATGGTCCTCAGCAGGACAGGCTTCTTTGTCCTTGTCTCCCCCTCCCTTTTGTCCTCTTCTCTCTTCCTGTCTCCCTCATTTCTGGTTTCCCTCTTTTTCTCCTTCTTGTTCTTCTCCTCTAATATGGAAGGAACGTTAGACACACATTCCTGTAGATGCTGGAGTGGAAAGGCAGGTTGGAGGAAATACAAAGATGAAGCACACAGTCAATCTCTTCAAGGAGGTCATGGCCAAGTGTGCAAGGGGACCTCGAAGAAGCCCAGTGTGACAAGGATTGAGAGGTGTGCTCGAGATGTGCTGAGAGCAGAGGAGAGCCCCAGCTCTGCATTGGGGAGTCAAGCGCAGGGCGGCAGATGCTTGGGGTCACATGAACACGCAATTGAGCAACACAACATACTCACACAGGGCCTCTCTCACACCCAGCACTGGGCAGGTTTTGTGCAGGAGAACTTCCTGAAGGAGACCTGGAGACAGAAATTCTTTGGGAAGGAGATGGGGTAGCTGCCTTACCAGAGGGAGCGGGATTTCTCAGACTCCGCCATCTTCCCACCTCCACACAAGCTGATGAGACTGGCTCAGAAAACGGATCTGCCCCCAGTGCATAATAATAGCAGTGATAATTAATAATCTATAGTTAATGAGATTAAATTAATAATTATTTTAATTATGACATGTTTTCCTCCTCTCTTCCCCCTGCCAGGGCAGGCTTGGCACTTCCCAGGATTACAGTCATAATGGTAACAGATAAACCTTAATTAAAACATTCCAAAATACCATGGCTGAGTTAAAGTGCTGCGACACACACATCTTTTCCATCTCATTTTGAGCTCTTGCCTATGACGGCGAATGTCTCCCCACCGTAGGCAGCATCCCGGCGGTTCAGAGCTGTTGCCCACACGGCGTTCAGTGATGTTTGCCAGGGTGACTCCACGCCCCTTGGGGGCAGATGGCAGACCCACTGGATTGGGGCCACTTGAGCCTTTTCCCTCGTGCTGGGCTCTCCACATGGCGTCCCGTGCCTACTCAATGCTGAATCTGCTTCCCATGTGCACAGCTTACTCCTTTGTTCCACCCGGCTCTGCCTCTGTTCCCCTCACCTGCTTCTTCTCAGGCCCAGGTAGACCCGAGGAAAGGATTGTTGGCTCTGGCTCTGTAGGCACTGCTCCTGAGGTGTGGGCAAACCCTGCCTCAGGTGGCCCCCGAGTCCATCAGCAGCTCCTTCCCTGTGGTCTGAGTTACCGGCAGGGTCTCCGCGTTCTGCCTCCGCGTTAAGCTTCTGCTCCACAGCCCACCCACCTGCAGGGGCTTCCTCACGTGTGGCGCGGCTGTGGAGGCAGGTCTCCACGGATTGTATGGTTTTCCCAAGGCCTGCTCCGGACTGGTGGCCTTTTCATGGTGGTTAGCATTCTTTCATTAGTCCACTCACATATTTTTCACTCATTACTAAACATTTATGGGCCATTCTAGGAACTGTGCTTGGTGATGAGCTGCAGAGACAGAAGACACCATCCTATTTGTATAAGCCTTGTGGGTCCGTGGAAGAGAATGGAAGATACACAAACAAAGGGAGTCCCAAGCTGAATGCTCTGATAGGGTCAGTGCTGGCCAGTGAGCGGGGAGGGTGGGGAGGGACTGTGCATTCCTGCGCATGCGACCCTACACTGAATTTTTTTATTATTATTTTATTTTAATTTTGAGACAGAGTCTCACTCTGTGGCACAGGCTGGAGTGCAGTGGCATGATCTTGGCTCACTGCAACCTCGGCCCCTTGAGTTCAAGCAGTTCTCCTGCCTCAGCCTCCCAAGTAGCTGGGATTATAAGTGCCTGCTCCCACCCCTGGCTAATTCCTGTATTTTTAGTGGAGAAGGGGCTTCACATGTTGGCCAGGCTGGTCTCGAACTCCTGACCTCAAGTGATACACCCACCTTGGCCTCCCAAAGTGCTAGGATTACAGGTGTGAGCCACTATGCCTGGACCCTACACTGAATTTTGAAACATAAGAAGGAGTTATCCAGATGATAAGAGGGGAAGGAAGGTCACATTGAGAAGAGTCACATTCGGAAGGCCTAACAGAGATGACATCCCTGGAACTGCAATAGAGGAGTGTGGCTGGAAGGCAGGATGATGAGGATGACAGGCCAGAGGTGAGGTTGCAAGTGTGGTTGGGACCAAGACCACAACTCATGTTCAAAGCACGTCCAAGAAGGCTCGAGTTCACGAACGGGTGCATCAAAGAACCATGCCCCAGAAAGAAGCTAAGTAATATCTACAACACTGTCATCAAACGTGCTGAGCCCTGCCTTGTGCCAGGCAGTGAGCTAGTCCTTATTTTCACACCTGGCTTTCTTGCCTAAGCAAATTCAGAGTCGCCCTAATTTGGGTCATTTGCGTCACAAAGCTGCCTTCAAATTAGCACAGAGAGGGAAAAATTAACACATATCTCCCAACATAACATCCCAAATTTACCTAGCCCAGAGTTTTAAAAAATTTATATTTTTTAACCTTTATACCCAAGAAAGCAGGCCATCTCACCCAGCTGGAAGCTCTCCAGTAAAGAATGAACAAAAATCCACACCAAAACTTCTAGATATTCCCATGGAGCTGCTAGTTCTGGAAACACTATGGGGGAAATTGCAGGGTTTTCTATTAGTTTGAAGGAGGTCTACTTCCTGAGACATTCTTCTGCTACCATCTCTTGCATGCTCAGTTCATTGATTGATAGATTAAATCATTGATATTTTTCCCCATTGCTTCAATCAACAAATTTACATTGCACTCTCCTACATGCCAAGCATTGTTTTGGACGTTGGGGATACAAAGAATAAATGCTCTGAGGCCCCTATTCTCAGAGTGCTCAGTCCAATGAGAAACTAGAAAAGTCTGCAGGTAATGACAGGCAAAGAGAGATGTGGTGAAATGGCCGTGGGAGCACAGCCTTGAAGAGATGCCCGGTGAGGCACAGGCTCCACTGCCAGCGAGGGAGAAAGCCCTCCTAGGTCCGAAGCAGCAAAAGAAAGCATCTAGAAAAAGGAAATAAAGGGCTGTAGGTGTATCAAAGGTATTCCAGTGCTAGTTAAATTTGAGAGAGAAATCATTTTATTTATGAAAATGTCAAGGGGAAGAAGATGCATAACTTCTTTAGGAATGACTCCTGCCTCTGCTAGTATGTCAATTCTGAGAGGCCTAAAATAATTTGGGCTTGAAGATGGATGGCGGTGGAGAGCTTGGCCTTATTGCCAACACTGTAAATTAGCAGTACCAAGAGCAGCTTTCTCCCGCCTGTCCCACTTCTGGTCTCTGGCTACCTCTTCACCCAGCTCTGGCCACAGTCAGATGATCTCTGATGAGTGCATTCAATCACCTTCCTTTTCCATTTGGAACATGATTGTGTGCATGCTGTACATAAGAGATATTGATTGCAAATAAGTTGTTGACTGGAAGACATGCCTCTGTGGACATGTTTGGGTGGGGGGTGGAGGGGAAATAAAATTAAAAAGAGAGTAAGAAAACACCTATGGCCCCCAGTTGGAAACTTCTCAAATATTTGAAGCTAACAATGTTTTGGTTGCCTATTTCTTTTTTTCCTTTTTTTTTTTTCTAGGAGCTAAACGTCAATATTGCATTTATTGCTGAACAAACTAAAATCATAACAAAGATAATAAAAGGAGAGTTAGCCTCAGCTTTCTGCAGAGAATGATTGGCACTTTTGAGCCCTGGATTGGTTGGGCCTTTATCTTAGCTGCGTCAGCTCATAATTAAACAATAAAAGGAGGAATTGTTACTTGCTTTGAATATATAGAGTCAGTTTTCTGTAAGGAGGGGGCAGTGTGTATTTTATAAGCCCTGTTGCTGTCCCAGTTTTCTGTAAGAAGGGAAATGTGGGTATTTTAAAAACTCTCTTCTTGTCTCTGTCAGTGCTAAAAGACTCAGAGATGACATGATAGCTGTCACAAGAAATTTCTGCTTAGTAACAATGAACACTCAGAGCTCTTTAGGCCTGAAGAGGAATGGGAAGATGATGAGGCAGGGGGAAATAAAAGCAAGAAAATGGTAGAACAGGAAGATTTCTTTTTTTCGTTCTCAATCTTGTTTTTGTTTTGCTGACCATAGAGCAGCTATGTAGAACTGTGTGTGTGTGTGTGTGTGTGTGTGTGTGTGTGTGTAAGGAGGAGAGAAAAGAGACAGAGAAAGTATTGTAATAACATTTTGAGCATGAACTGCCTGATCTTTGCCAGGTGATAAACTGGCCCACTGTGATCTTGCAGGAAACGTCAACAGTCTGAGAATTGTTGTTTCAGGGACTAGAAAAAATCCTGGAAAGAGTTAAGAAAGATGATTTTCCAATGGGCCAATACCTTCTCCCAGTGGCTTGTGAGATTAAGATGTGATATAGGAATTTGTCCCATCTCGACTTGGAAGAAGGAGTCACCTTGGAAGATGAGGCTGACCAGGCCATGGAGCTGCCCAGACCCTCTGGGAGCCCAGAGTCCCCAGACTTGCATCTCCTGATCTATCATTTAACAGCCTTGTCGAAAGTGCATGCTGGAGATCACAGGGCTGGGCCACTTCTGCTCCTTGCAAGCTCCAAAGAGGAGGTCTCCTATGCACCCGAGGAGGATGAGTCTTCAGAGTTTCCAGCCGCCTTCTTGTGACCTGGCTCTATCTTACCTGACACTCTCAAGTGTAGACATGCCTGATTATTCTATCCAAACCCAGCTGGGAGATGGGAAGAGACATCTTGTTAGCCAGCTGCTGTGGTAGCCAGCATTGCAAGGTCCTGGCTTTTATGCAGTTTCGCTTCAAGTCAGTGCAACTAGCTACCTGTCTTCCTGCCACTTTTCTTTGGCCACCTGGGTCTTGGCAGAGGCCCTCCTAAGACTGACAGGTTAGCACGGAAGGTATAATCTGCTAGTCAGATTTCACACAGCTGCACAGGGAATCGGTGCCCTTGACAGGTAAGTGAATAAATATGGGAAGACATTTGCTATTAACTGCAAATGGCAAGCAGCATCTTAGAAAGCTAGTTAGTGAAACATGGACAGGAGTGTGAGAGTTGATCCTTCTTTTAGCTCCTATTTATCTCCTGGCCTCACGCTGCCTTCCTCTTGCTCAGACTCTCCCTCTTGCAGTATCTCCTAAGTCACTGGAGGAGGTTCGAGAAGAAAGCCATGACCCCCATTTGTGTGACTAAGATGTTTTCCCAGCTTCAGTCTCTCAACCTCCCCAGTTTCAGCTGCACTACGTCAGGATGGGGCCTCTCCTGGCTTTATCTGTAGTGAGGACTATGTGTAAGATCACTGGCAGTGATTGTTTATGTGCCTTAATTCAGGTATTTGCTGATAGCTTATACCCCATCTCTGTATTCTCCATCAGAAACCCACACCCCAGCAGGAAAATTCTTTGAAGCCTAAATACTTAACCATTTCTTTGGCTCCAGGGAATGTTTGAAAGAAATTAGTTCCAAGCAGGTTTTTTCTTTTTCCCCATTAGTTTCAGAGCAGTTTTAGGGCAAGAAAAATAATCCCCCTTTCCTCAGTGGATGGATAATGATGTGAAGTCACTTTCCTTCCCCTGGGATTACCCTGGAATGGCTCTGATTGGGAAAATGTTACCTGGTTCTTTGGGGAAGGATGATGGTTTTGTGCCTTATGTTTTGGGGTTCTCTGGGTGTCCCTAGGCAACCATCTGTGAGAGCATCTTGGGCTTGGAGTTTTTGTGACTGTGAACCCCTTCTGTGGACTGAATTCTCCAGCTGGCAAAAGAGGGAGTGCAGGCTTCGCTGACTAACCCCTGAACCAGCTAAGGACAAGGCCTTAGAAACTTTCATCTACAGTAAAGAAGCTTTTATCTGATGTCGAGGAATCTTTACCAGTAGCTGCTGTCGTGAATACACGTGCACCTTTATGGCCGACAGTAAGCACTGGGGGATTTTCTGTGAAATCCTTGTCATTTCTTTTACCCGTTTTCCTAGGAAGTGAGTTGTGCTCTCGTATATGCTCTTCACACTGTGCGAAGTCAGTTATGTGTGTGGCAAAGAACTTGCCTTGGTTTCTAACTTGTTTTTCACTTTCTTTGCAGTGTCTTGATGAACAGAAGTTCTTATTTAGATTAAAGAAACACATATGGTCAATAAACATATGACGGGATGTTCAACCTCATTCATGATCAGGGAAATGCATATCAAGGGCACAAGGGATGCCAACCTCACCCACTCGGCTGTTAAGAGTATGGAAGTATGACAATATCGGGTGTTGGAGGGAGTGTGGATCTGCAGAAGGTTTTGTACAGTGCTGATGGGAAGGCGAAATTGTACAGCCACTTTGTCATGATCTCATGAAGTTGATCATTCAAATGCTCCATCATCCATCAATCCCACTCTTAGGAAGTCAGACAAGGGCAACTCTTTCTCACGTATACCAGCAGACATATAAGAGAACGGTCATATCAGCACTATTTATATAAAGCAAAACTTGGGGGCAATACAAATGTTCTCTGACAGGAGACTGGATCAATATATTGTGGTGTGCCTATTTAATGGAATAATAAACCTCATTCAAAATGAATGAACAATAGTCCCATGCGACAATATGAATTAGTTTTAGCAGCAGAATTCAAGTGAAAAAAAGTCTCGGAAGAATGCATATTGCATGATACCCTTTGTAGACAGTTAAAATAAATCCAAACTGAAAATTCTTCTTTCTTAAAAAAAATACATGTAGCAGTAATAAAACTTTGTTTGAAAAAAGGGAAAGCAAGTCAATGATGAACATAAGATTCGAGAAAGTGCTTAGTTACTTTGGGTAGAGGAAGAGAAAGGATGCATTGCAGATTGACGTTGCTACTCTAGTTTCCTTGTTTGGTAATTTAAAGAATGTTTATCATAGTATTGAAGAGAAATACATAAATGCAACAATAAAAAATCAAATAACCAGATTTTCAAAAAATGGGAAAAGGACTTGAATAGACATTTCTCCAAAGATGATTTACAAATGGCCAAGAAGCATATGAAAAGATGTTAAACATCACTAATCATCAGAGAAATGCAAATCGAAATGATAGTGAGTTATCACCTCACACCCATTACGATAGCCACTATAGAGGAAAGCCAGAAAACAGCAAATGTCCGTAAGAACATGGAGAAATTGGGACCCTTGTGCACTGTTGGTGGTGTTGTAAAATGGTGCAACTGCTATGGACAACATAATGAAGGCTCCTTAAAAGATTAAAAATAGGACTACCATCTGATGCAGCAATTCCACTTCCGAGTAGACATCCAGAAACATTAAAAGCAGGGTGTCGATCCGCATACCCATGTTCACAGCCATACTATTCACAATAAATAGCTAAGAGATGGAAACAGCCCGGGCACGGTGGTTCACGCCTGTAATCCTAGCACTTTGGGAAGCCGAGGCGGGCGGAACACTTGAGGTCAGGAGTTCGAGACCAGTCTAGCCAACATGGAGAAACCCCACGTGTACTAAAAATACAAAAACTAGCTGGGTGTGGTGGCACACACCTGTAGTCTCAGCTACTCAGGAGGCTGAGGCAGGAGGATCACTTGAACCCACGAGGCGGAGGTTGTATTGAGCTGAGATTGCACCACTGCACTCCAGCCTGGGTGACAGAGTGAGACTCTGTCTCAAAAAAAAAAAAAAAAAAAAAAAAAAAAGAGGTGGAAACAACCCAAGTGTTCATCAATGACGAATGGATAAACAAAATATAGTATATACATACAATGGAATATTCTTCAGCTTCAAAAAGGAATGAAAACCTTCCACAGGCTACAACATAGATGAACCTTGAAGACATTATGCTAAGTGAAATAAGCCAGTCACAAAAGGACAAATGTTGTATGACTTCACTTCTATGAGGGTCTAACATAGTCAGATTCATAGAAAAAACAGAAAGTAGGATGTTGATTACCAGGGACAGGTGACCCCTCCTTGGATCTACCCGCTTTGCAATGTGACTCTGCAGCTCTTCCCACCAACGGGGGGAGACTCTTTTCCCAGCCCTTGGATCTGAGCTGGCCTGGTGACTTGCTTTGGCCCATAGCCTGTGGTGGAAGTGAGGTTGGGCTGGTGCTGAGCCAAGGCCTCAAGAAGCTTGCATGCTCCTGCTTATGCCCTTGGAAACCAGACATGTGAGGTCATCCCAGACCAGCCACCCACTAGATGACTCTCCAGGTGACCGCAGAGAGATGAGTGAGTGCAGTTAAATTCAGCTGTGCTGGGCCAGGCACGGTGGCTCACGCCTGTAATCCCAGTACTTTGGGAGGCTAAGGCGGGCAGATTGCCTGAGATCTGGAGTTCACGACCAGCCTGGGCAACGGTGAAACCCCGTCTCCGCTAAAATCCAAAAAAAATTAGCCGGGCATGGTGGCGCACACCTGTAATCCCAGCTACTCGGGAGGCTGAGGCAGGAGAATTGTTTGAACCTGGGAGGTGGAGGTTGCAGTGAGCTGAGATTGCGCCATTGTAGTCCAGCCTGGGTAACAGAGCAAGACTCTGTCTCAAAAAAAAAAAAAAAAAAGTCATAACATGATAAACTGGCTATCAGGAGATGAAGAATGCATTTGAAAGTCAACAAGGAGAGAAAGAAGACTCTGCCGGCATGCCGTAAAAGCATGCAAGTCATGGCAGGGGAACACATAAGTGTGTTACATCTGTATGCACATGCATGTGAGTGCCTGTGACCACACACACACACATACACCCATAGTCAGAGGAAGCCTCAAATCAGGCTGAGTTTCTGAAGGGAAAATCTCATTTGTCCACCAGTGATAGCCTATGTAGCCTTCTACATCAATGTAAATTGAAGCAGGATTACCTTCTAGTGATAAGTCACATCTGGCAGCAGAAAAAAAGTGAGTGAAAATGGACACATTTCCAACCATGCTCTGGCCTGGGCTGCAGCCCCACTCCACTGAACACCTAGATTCACCTTTATAAAACCCAGGATCCTTCGGGCTCAGCCTCCTAGCCCTTGCCCCTTCCCCACATCCCACCCCTGTCTGCCCACCTTGTCTTCTTGGGACCTCAAAACTTAAGCTTGTCTTCTTAGGCCCTTGAAACTTAAGCTGGAAGTCTGGGCAGGCCAGTAGAGGAAGGAGCCGGGGCCCAGGCAGCCACAGGTCGAAGAGGTGGAGGGAAGCGGCACAGCTCACAGTCACACTAGGACAACTTGGCAGTTGAATTGGCAAGTTGCAGCAGGAGATAGGAGAATGGGCTCCATCCCTAAGGGAGCCACATTCGTTTTTTTTCCTTTCAAAGTCGTCAGGCAGTAAAAGAAAATTGCAGGGATGGGGAAATAATGAAAAAGGCTCTTTGTTTTCCCCCCAGTCCGAACTCCTAGCTCATCAAACCTTGGAAATGCTCACTGCAAATGGCTGTTCTTGTTTTATTGCTTATTTATGGGAATCTATTTAAAGTGAATTGCACTTTTCCATTGTATCCTAGTGAGCGTGTGCCGGAGTTGTGTCTCCCCTGGCTGTGGGGCTGTCTGGACTGGGGATTCTGTCTGATTGTGTCAGCATCACGCTCTGTGACATTTAAAAGTGGGGAAGGAAAATACTGCAGAGGAAGCAGGGCGAGCGTGGAGAATGATTGCTCAGGCCTCCATCAGCTCCAGGCGGGTGCGGGGAATGCTGTTCTAGGGCAGGTTTGGGGGTGCTGACCAGGCCTTCACACAAAGAGGAATCTGCTTTTGTGGATGAATGAATGGCGGTGACAAATCAAACTTTAATCTGGCTCTGCTGTAAGCATTGTGACCTTAGGGCAGGTACTGACTTCTATGAGCCACCTTTTTTAAAAAAAATTCTCTACAGAGAGGTGAATACCGGGCTGTTGTTAATAATGATGATGGAATTCGTTATATATATGAGAGTGCTTACTTAGTATCAGGTAGATGCTCACTAAATGTAAAACTCCCTTATAAGGGCGGCTGGAATGGGGACTGGAAGAGACAGGTAAGTCCCCAACCTATCTTCATTTTCTTAACCCATGCCTTTTGACTCAAAAACAATGAAGGCTCCCTCACTCCTTTGCTTTGATTGGGAGATGAGATGCAAGTCTCAATGCCTAGAATGCTCTATAGCAGGGGTCAGCAAACTGGCTGAATTGGGCTGCTGTTCCGGTAACTAAAGCATTATGGGAACCCATCCCTCACCCTCTTCTGTCTGCAAGCCATCTATGACAGCTTTTCTGCTACAGTGGCAGAGCGGGATAGGTGTGGAAGAGACCGTGGGGCCCACAAAGCCCAAAGTATTTACTTTTTGGCCCTTTACAGAAAAATTTGCCAATCCCTGCTCTAATTCATTGGTATTTTGGGGTTCTCCTATCTGTGTGATCAGAAGGTCTGGGCCTCAAAGAAAGGAAGCAGCAATTTGTCCAAGATCGCAAAGTTCGTGTTTGAGTTAGAACTGCAATCAGGTTTCCTGATTCCTGGCCCAGTGCTTTTCCACTGTTTAACCGTACCATTTCACAGAGATCCCAAAGCTGCTGGGATTAGCTTTACCGAAAAAAAAAAAAAAATCTCTAAGTCATGTGTCATCTGAGCTCCATTTGATTGGTAAAGTTGGCATTAGTCCCTGCCACATTTCTCAAGGCCCCACCTTCTATAACTCTGCTCACCGCACCGCTGTCTCTCCAGGCTCAGCAAATACTTCCAGCGACACCGGTGTGTCCTTGTCCTGAAATCTTTGTGAGTCAGCTGCATTGACTCCTGCTCCAGGATGACGAGGGCCAATTCCTTGATGAATGGCCATCTGTCTGTGTCTGGCTGCCTGTCTGTGGGCTTTCGTGTCTCGGGGGCTCTGCTGCATTGCAAGGAGGAGCTGGGACAGAGCTCTGATAGAGGGGAAGGAGGCAGGGAGAGGGAGTTTGATTCCTGAAGAATCTTCCTTTTCCCATTAAGACAAGCAAGCTGATGGCCAGCGTAGAGCCACAGCCTGGAAAACTTTATTTTTAAATTGATTTTTGGTGGGGAAAGAGTTGGGTTAGCTCTAATTCACGGCAACCTCCCCAGTTCCCTGACACTGCTGCCTCCTCATATGCTTTGCTAAGAAAGCCTGGATGAGTCGGGCGAGGTGGCTTATGCCTGTAATCCCAGCACTTTGGGAGGCTGAGGCCAGTGGATTACCTGAGGTCAGGAGTTCAAGACCAGCCTGACCAACATGGTGAAACCCCATCTCTACTAAAAATACAAAAAAAATTAGCCGGACATGGTGGCACTTGCCTGTAGTCCCAGCTACTTGGGAAGCTGAGGTATGAGAATTGCTTGAACCTGGGCGGCGGAGGTTGCAGTGAGCCAACATCCTGCCACTGCACTCCAGCCTGGGCCACTGAGCGAGACTCTATCTCAATTAAAAAAAAAAAAAAGCCTGGATGGCCTAGTGCTTCCTTCTTGCTTAATTTACCCTTCTCCCCTTCTTTGAACCTTCTCCTCCTTGATTCCCTTGCGTGATTGATGGTGACATCATCCATCCAATTTCTTAAGCTGTAACTTCCAAGTTACCCTTAACTCCTGCCTTTCCCCAATCCCCAGCCTCCTACGAGATACCACATGCAGCCTGCAAACTCCCACAGCTGTACGCAGGCACGTGGCCTCTTGCCTCAACTTCTAGCCCCACCGTCCAACCCACCTTTCAGCCTCCAGGCAGGTCCTTGCCTCTGCCATCCTCCACATGATCCTCAAACGTTGCTGATCAACACACCACAGCTGGAATCCACAGAGGCGCCACAGTACTGAAAGGGTGGCTCAAACCACGTCGCATGGCTCATAAGGCCTTTGGAGAATTGACATCAGGCTCCCTCTCCCACAAAGCCACACCATCTTCCTACAGGCACCGCCAGTGGACACACCGAACACCCCGCTTTTCCAAACACACTGCTGCTCTCTACATACAAAGGGCAGGAGCTAGACTGTGGAATGAGATTGACTAGGGCTTACATCCAGACACTACTGTACCACTTGCTTTCTGGGCAGATTATCTTCCCTTTCTGAGTCTCAGTTTCTTCGTCTGTATTAATGGAGATTACCTAAGAGCTGCCCTGAGGATTAAGTGGTATAATGCACTTAAACAGGACAAAAAAGAAATGCACTAAATAAGTGTCATCTCCTTCCCTTCCAGCCTCTGCCTGTACAAACCCACTGTTCTTTTGCTCAGGATGCTCTGCCCTGCGACTCTGCCTCCTTCAGGCTGCGGCTTAGCGTGTTCACCTCAGCCTCCTTGCGAATGAAGGCTTAGTCACTTCCTCTGCTGGTCCCCCAGACCTGTGTTCACCTGGCTCACAGCCCTCCTTAATTAATTGTAATTGTTTATGTGCTTGTTTATGCAGGAGATGACAGGACTACAAGAAGGCGGGACTTCCTCTATTGCCTTAGGCCCTGGGGTGAACTGCAGCCAGCACTGGCCTTGCCGGCTCACTGCACAGGGTGGGCACTTAGTCCCTGAATTGGACAAGCCACTCAACCCCTAGGAACCTGTTTTCTTATCTAGAACATGAGGGTGATAGTTCCCAGTTGCCAAAGCTTTTCCCACAGACCCTGACTCAGAGGAGACATTCAATGAATGCTGGTTCTACTCTACCTTTCCAGTGCTGCGACTGTGACACAATTGATGCTCAGTGGCTCTTTGTTTAATGAATGAATACATGAATAGTGATTAGAGATGAGGCCGCAGGACCTACAGCTTTAGATCCAAAAGAGGTCAGAAGATTTAGACCAACCCTAATAACCTGAACTCAGGTAAAAGTGGCTTTTTCCTCCCAGTCCAAACCACAAATCCTAAACGCTCATCCAGCCTCATTTGCCGGGGACTCAGCTTCTCCCGGGGCCTCTGGGTGGGTCCCAAGATTGCTCTGATCACCTCCCTATTATTGGATATTAATCAAGTCCTACTCAGACCACAAACAAGCAGCCCTGCTCTTGACAGTCGTCTGAGGATCTTTGTTGGTGATGAGGAGAGTGGGAGGAAGGGAGAGTGAAGGAAGAAGAGAGGGAAAGTGATGAGAAGAGAGAGCCAGGGAGGCTCAGAGACTGAGCAAGTGCCAAGAAGGGAAGATGGCAACGCTGGTGAAGTCTGAACAAATGCAAAGTCAAGCACAATAATAATTTGGGCAAAATGGCAAATGGCACAGCTGAGGAGGAAATAGCATTGTGAATGTAAAAACTCCTAAATGGAGCGCAGATGGGAGGGAAAAGTGTAATCTTCTGGAAAAGCCTCTAATTGTCTGCCCACACTAATAATTTCAGCAAACGCTCCCTCTCTCCCTCCTGCGTATAATTACACCATTCCATCTGTCTATCAGCAGGTTTTTTACTTTGCCTTACTGCTATACCACGTTCTCACGCTCACGGAGAGATGAGGGGTTTTTGAAGATTTAAGAATGCTTCTGACACATATCCTGAAGAAAAGACACTCAGGAGAGACAAACCCCTCTCCCAGACCTGCTAAGACTCTATTTTAAAAAGTTGTATAATCTCTCCAAACGCTATTATGAAGTCCAAAGGAGGCAGGGCCACATGGACCCTCCACCTTGGGTGTTCTCATCTGCTGGCTTGTCTTAGTAGGTCAGCTCTGGAGAGACCACAGGTCAGGGGCTGCAGGGAGAAAGGGGCTGGCAGAGACACCAGCCCGTGCGTCCCGCAGGTGGCAGGCCATGAGAGCATCTGCTCAGGGCTATCTCTTTAGAGTGTCTTAGGTGTCAAGGCCAGGGTTCTGCTGCGTGAGGAGGAAGAGGAATGCAAATGAAACAGAAGAAGCCAGCTGGGAGTGGTGGGGGAGTGTCTGTGGCCATGCATTAGCTCAGCTCAGCTGGCCTGAGGAGCGCTGCCCAGCGCCCACATCCAGGGCTCTGAGTGACTCCAACTGCCATTGGCTTCTCTCCCTGCTCTGGCAGTGAGTTCCAGAGAAGACAGGTGGCCTCGTGCACAGAGCCCAGTAGGAAAGGCTCCAGGTTTCCCGCCCAAGTCACTGCCCTTCGTGCAGGAGGTGCAGAGTTTCCCATTTGCTTGCTCCATGGGCAGGAGCTGTGATCTTAGGGGCTGGGAGGTGCCTGCAGGGTCTTCATCAGGAAGTTTTCTTTTCATGTGAAAAATCACATCCCAGCTCTTCTCCCTTTTCTTTCCAATAAGTGGGTCCTAAGTAGTTACTGGGAGGGGTGCCAGGAGAGAGGCAGGACAGGTCAAAAAGGGGAATGAAGGCCAATGCCCCCAAGAGGATCTTGAAGGCTAGAGGTATGGCAGTGGCAGTGGGTGCCACGAGGTGTGACCTATTCACCAGATGTGGATTGGGCCAAGGAAACGTCACGCAGAGGCGATTTTGACAGAGCCAGAGCCCCTCCGTCCAGCTTGTCCTCACACAGCCCGGTATCATAACCGCATCTTCCCCAGAATTGCTGAGTGGATGGGGAGAAGAGTTGACTCGCATCACAGTTCATTTGACAGATATTGATAGTGTTCCCACAAGGTGCAGTAAAGGCTGAATACAACACGTTTCCAATTCTCTACGGCAGCAACATCTAATAGAAATATAACGCGAGCTGCAGCTGCAATTTTAAATTTTCTAGTAGCCACATTCAGCAAGTAAAAAGAAATGTGAAATTTATTTGAATAGTATGTTTTATTTTAGTAATATTTCAAAATATTATTAATTCAATAGTTTATAATTATAAAATTATTTGTTATCTATTTTATCTTTTTTTAGGTAATGTCTTCAAAGTCTGGTATATATTTATATTTCCGGCATACTTCAGTCTGAGCTGGCTATGCTTCAAATGCTCACTGCCACATGGGGCTAGTGATGAGTGTATTAGATGGTATAGAGCCAGAGCTTATTAAGGAGAAAAAATCATATGTATAATTATAATTCTAGTATGTGCATTATTATTATTATTATAGTTTAAGCCCAGAAAGTAATTCACTAAACACTTTCACATACATTATCTCTGATCTTAGCAATTTTGTGAGATGATTAGTTATTGATATTTTTTATCAGATAAATAAAAATAAGGCCAGACATGGTGGCTCATGTGTGTAATTCCAACACTTCGGGAGGCTGAGGTGGGAGGATCGATTGAGTTCTGGGGTTCGAGACCAGCCTGAGCAACAAAGTGAGACCCCATCTTTACAAAAAATAAAAAAATTCATTGAGTGTGGTGGCTCACGCCTGTGGTCTCAGCTACACGGGAGGTTGAGGCAGGAGGATGGCTTGATTCCAGGAGGTTGAGGCTGCATTGAACTATGTTTATGCCACTGCAGCCCAGCCTAGGAGACAGAGTAAGACCTTGTCACAAAAAAAAAAGAAAGAGAGAGAGAGAGATTCAGAGAACCGAAGTGACTTGTGACTTCAGAGCAGTAACTTGACATCCTTATTTCCTACTTTCTGAAACAAGTACAGGTACACACACATTTTTCTGCGTGACTCAGTATGGCACATTGGAAGAGGCAGCGTACCACCTTATTTTCCCCTTCGTTACAGCCACTTTCTCCTTAAGAACCCTCTGAAGAACAGGACTGGAAAACGATGGGAGGCCCCCACACTGTGTTCCACATACAATTATTAGATTGGTGCAAAAGCAATTGAGGTTTTTGCAATTACTTTTTTTTTTTTTTTTTTTTTTGAGACGGAGTCTCACTCTGTCACCCAGGCTGGAGTGCAGTGGCGCAATCTCGGCTCACTGCAAGCTCTGCCTCCCGGGTTCACGCCATTCTCCTGCCTCAGCCTCTCCGAGTAGCTGGGACTACAGGCGCCCGCCACCACGCCCGGCTAATTTTTTGTATTTTTTAGTAGAGACGGGGTTTCACCGTGGTCTCCATCTCCTGACCTCGTGATCCGCCCGCCTTGGCCTCCCAAAGTGCTGGGATTACAAGCGTGAGCCACCGCGCCCGGCCTTTGCAATTACTTTTAACGGCAAAACTGCAATTACTTTTGCACTAACCTAATAGCTCCCTTTACTAATCTCTGTTGCTGTCCCCAGATCAGCTGAGGCCCCACCTTTGGCCCATCCTCTGCCTCTCAGCCTTTCTGGCGGACCCCATTCTCAGAAGGCTGGGGAGTGCGCCTCAGCAAGCAGCCTGGGCTCTGAGGATTCCAGGCATTGTCCTTTCTGTGAGACTCATCCCGCTATTCAGCAGGTGAAACGTCTCCTCCTGCCACTTTCCCCACCCCATAATGTGCAACAGGCCTGACTTTGTGATGGGCAAATATCTCTCTGAGATCTTCTTTACAGGCATTCACCCCCCACACCCTCCTCAGCAGTCTTGGGCTAATGAGCTCAGTTCCTTTAAACCCAGCTCCTGCCTCAGCCCTTCTCAGAAACTTATATCCGGCCATGTAGACAAAGCCAGAATTAAGGCCTCCAGATTTATTTCATTTAACGAGAACCCACAAAGCCAGCCCAGTAGCCCATTCATCCCAAA
Source organism: Nomascus leucogenys (assembly GCF_006542625.1). Taxonomy (NCBI): domain Eukaryota; kingdom Metazoa; phylum Chordata; class Mammalia; order Primates; family Hylobatidae; genus Nomascus; species Nomascus leucogenys. The sequence continues at coordinate 8,308,941 of NC_044395.1, read as the reverse complement.
ATAGCTTCTGAAAGCCTGAACATACGTCAGTGGCTCTTTGCGGAAACCACACTGCATTGTCATGAAAGGGCCATTTGAACAAGGTAGCTACAATGAAATTCTCTCAATACATTTCAATCACTTTGCGACATCAAGGTCCATTTCTCAGTGACAGTCTTTTTGACAATAAATGAATTGCGTGATTGGTGTGTGTATGCATGTGTGCATGTGTGTGACACCCCTTCATGATGAATTCTTGGGTATGCCAATGTTACAAGTGATTGGTCTTTGCATCCATCTCTCAGCATAAATCCCCAGCATCCACGTGACATGTTGAGCAGCACTGAGCCCCCTGGATTCTCTCAGTCTTGGTGGGAGAGGGAGTGGGGACTGTGTTCACGCTGTTACAAAAGGACATCTAAGAGGAACAGCAAGGAGAAAGCTGGGCAGAAACACTCCGAATCAATAGCTGTTTCTTCTTGGTGGCTTGGAGCTTGCAATCTCTCAGCCTGTGTCCAAGTCATCGTGAAACTGAAGAATCCTTGGAAAGTCACTGGGTTGGGTACTTTTAAAAGCAGAGTCTTTTCCGTTCTGCTTAGAAACTCTCATGGCATGCTACAGAGAAAAGAGGAGCAGAGGCCCACAGAACTCCCTTCACCAGAGAAGGGAGCGAGGAGGTCAGAGGGTGGAGGAGACAGGCTGGGACCTCCCAGGACAGCACCTGGGCGGAGTCCTGGAGCCATTCCCAGCCTGGGGAGAAGCCCTGCCCCTACTGTTTGCTAGAAGAGTTTGGACAAATCCTTCTCTGCCCTGTACCTTAGGTTTTCCATCTGTAAAATGGGAAGACAACCATCCTATGGAGGTGCCATAAAAGATTCTTAGGGGGTGCCTAAAAGGTTCTTTAGGTGCTAGTCAAGTCCTGGGGTCTCGATTTGTCATTAACTTGTGTCTGGTCTTGGGCAAATAACTTAACATTTGTTAGGTCTCCTTTCTTTCTTTATAACAGGGTAATAACCTACCTCCCCATTTAACTTACGAGTAAAGCAGAATGGCTGTGAGAGTGGGCCTGGAGCCAAAGATACCTGACTGTAAATCTGAGCTCTGCTCCATCATCTTGGGAAGTCTGTTAAGGTCTCTGTCTCCCGTCCAAACCTTCATCTGTAAATGGGAGCAAATCATCTCTACTTTGTAGACTTGTTGTGAGAATTTAATGATAATGCATGTGAAATGCCTAGCAGGGGCCTGTCACATAGAATGCACCCTATTGATGGTAGCTGCAGGTATATTACAAGGTTGTACTGAAAAACACATGAAAGGAAGCAATCTTTCCTTGAAAAATGCACAGAACTCCGTAAATCTATGACATCACGATGATTATGATTACTGTTGCAAATGTCACATCTTCATGTGAAGTCGAGGTGGGCATTAGCCACACTGTTCCTATTACTCAAACCCCGGATGCTCCAATGACAGAGCCTCTGCTGAGAAGCTGATGTCAGGGAGAGGTGGAGGAGGGCAGATCTCCCAACCCTTGACTTTCACCAGCTTCCTCACACCATGGAGCCCTAAGGCCTCAGCAGACACGCTGACTTCTTTTCAGAACAAAGCACAGCAAAACAGAACACACAGCGGCTGCCGAATGGAAAACACTTGCACTCCAGAAAGGCTGGCAGATTCCCTGCCTCGTCCCACCCTGCACGGACAGGGCCCTCTCTGCCCAGCCACCTCCTGGTGCACCCCGCTGTATCTCTCATCACACTTTAAATGTGCACCCTAGGAGGTGGATGCTCTGCAGAGTGTGTGTGTCTGATCTGAGGCCTGTGGTCCCCTGAAGAAAGACCAATAAGACTGGGTGCTATCCTGTGCCCAAGTTGTTCCCAGGAGGAGAAAGCCTGTAGGAGGGGAGCAAGCCCCCATTCTGCCTCCATTCGTTGCAAGGTCAGCCAGCTGCAGGCTTTCTTCTGGCTGGGCCCCTGAGGGCAATTGTTGCCTTTTCCTCTTGAGGAGTCTTTTTATTTTCAGAGTGGCAGGGAGGACAGTTTATGGTGAGTGTGGACCTAAATGGGAAGGGTGAGTAGTAGATGGCGCATTCTCTGGACTGTGAATCCTGGTCAGGTGGGGGTGGCTGGGCTGGGGCAGGAGACACTGTAAAGAGCCAGGAGGCCTGGATTCCTTCCAGCTGTGCTGCTTCCTGCCATTTACTCCATCTGACCTACTTCACAGGCTGAGCTGCCATGGGCAGCTGCTGCAGGCTGTGTACTGCACAAGGCCAAGACTTGCCGTTTGCATGGTCGGTGGATGAATGGTGCTCCTGAGAGCTGTTCTCTGCAGCAGCTTTGCTCATGGGGTGCTTGTGAGCAGCAGACAGAACCATCATCTTCCTCACCATCAGCCGGGGCAGCAACTTTACGAATGATTGATCAGCTGTTATGTGCCCGGCTCTGTGCTAAGCGCTTTACATTTTATCCTCCCCTCCACCCTGTATCAGGTAAGTACTGTTATATCTCATCCCCATTTTATAAGTGAGAACACTGAGGCCAGAGGGATTAAGTGATCGGTCAGAGGTCAGTCAGATCGGGAGTGATGGGGCTGTAATCTGAATGCTGGGCTGGCTGACTCCTAAGTTCACACTTAGTCTTCTTTCATGATACAAAAGAGTTGTCTGTTTTTCTGCGGCCCACGGGCAGGGGAGGCAGGACTCCTAAGCCTGGGCCCTCTGACTGAGTGGGCCAGTGTTTCCGTGCCAAAAACCCTGTCTCAGAGGGCAGGAAAGAGAATGGGGAGCCCTTGCAGAATGTGGCTGGATCCTTCTCTCTTGGCTCTGTCATCCTTGTCCTGGGATGTCTCCCCAACACAGGCCGTGAATCTCACTCAAGGGCCAGTGCTGGCAGCGGTTATGCTGGGGACATCTACATACCTTGCGTTCCTCCCCTCTCGCAGAAAGGAAGAAGAAATGGAATTGTCTGTCAGATTGCTTGAACTCACTCTCTGGAATCACTGTGCCCATCTTTTCAGAGATGTTGCTACCGGAATCATTCCCCCCTTCTCTTATTTATATACACTCACACAACTAGATAGAACTATATTCACACATCAACACACATTACAACTTGAACTTAGCACCTGCTCTTGATATGTATGCCCAGAAGTCTGTCACACAATCCTGTGCACACATCCACACATTTGCACATGCCCATACAACTGAGCAACGTGTATTTACACAGCACACATATTTGCATCATATCCGTTCATGTGCATGCATGTGCACAGCTGTTCCCCTTAACTGCAGAATCAAGTGAGCACAGCAGCACAGAACAACAGCTGGTAGGAGGCATGTTTGTCGGGGTGTGGGGAGTGCAGGAGAGAGGAGGTGGGGTGGGGCTGGGAAGAAGTGAGTACTAGCAGAACAGAGGCTTGCAAAAGACTGCAGCGACCAGCCCCAGCTGACTGTAGGGGCTCACAGTCTTGTCACTTAGAAGGTCTGTCTGAGAGACCTTGGTGGAGTGCAGCTTCAGCATTTGGGGCCACAGCTCTGCAGGATTTTTCTCTAAAAGGCTGTCCTATTTGTGTTGTGTGTCCCTGTACACGTGCGTATCTGGCTCAGGCTGACTCTTCATACACAGACAGCGCTCTATTTTTGGATGTCTTGGTTTTCATGAGTTGTGGCTAAGTGAGGAAGTCTGAGTCTGTCCTGATGCCCACGCTTCCAGGATGGCTCCTGGCTGTCTGCATTAGCAGGTCACTTTTGGGCTAGCTACCTATACCAGTCCAAAGGCTTGATACAGGAACCACATCAGAATTGGTGACAAAACAAGCTGGGGGGCTCCTAAAGGAAGATACTGAGATTCTCAATAGGCCATCACCCAAAGGAAGCAGTATTCTCCTCCTCCAACCATGCCATGGGATCAAAGCCTCTGCCCTTTATGTCTCGCCACCTTGCTAAAAACTATTAGCCAGCTCTAGGCAGCTCCAGAGCTGTATGACTGCAGTGGGAGGACTCTTGGGTCAGAACTGTATTCGTGGGTGGTAAATTCATAGCTTGCCCACTGAATATAGCTTTTTATGGCTCAATACATACATTTGGTTTTCTTAAAGATTTTCTTAATTTAAAAAATGTACACATTTATAGTAAGAATACAAACAGTACAAAGGTGTCAGTCCTTTTCCACCGGTGCCAAAATTATAAACAGTTTATTTGCATCATTCTGCAAGTTTTATATATGTCTTTGTGATATGGTTTGGAGGTTTGTCCTCTTCAAATCTCATGTTGAAATGTGATCCTCGGTATTGAAGGTGGGGCCTGGTGGGAGGTGATAGGGTCATGAGGTCAGATCCCTCAGGAATGGTTTGGCACTAACCTCTTGGTGATAAGTGAGTCCTTGATCAGTTAGTTCACATGAGATCTGGTTGTTTAAAAGTCTGGGACCTCTCTTTCCCTCTCTCTTGCACCTTCTCTCCCCATGTGATGTACCTGCTCCTGCTTCACCTTCTGCCATGATTGGAAGCTTCCTGAGGCCTCACCAGAAGCTGAGAAGATACTGGCACCATGCTTCTTGTACAGCCTGCAGAACTGTGAGCCAATTAAGCCTCTTTTCTTTAGAAATTACCCCACCTCAGGTATTTCTTTATAGTAATGTAAGAATGGTCTAACCCTACGTATGTGCAAGTGTATATGCATACGTAATGTAGAGCCATGTGTAGGTGCATAAATGGAAAATGCACTGTGGCAAATTACAGATGGCTACAAACACTTAGCCACTCCTCCCAGAAAGAGGTGGAGGCTACCTCCCCTATTTTAGAACTGCCATGGCACTGTGACTTGCCTTGACCACTAAAATGTGGAGGAAGTGATGCTGCGTAACTTCTGGGAAAAACGTTAAGAGATTTGCTGTTTCTGCTTCCAGTCACTTAGAATGCTCCTTTTCAGAATCTGGCCACTATGCTGCGAGAAGCCTACCCCACATGGAAATACACACGGAGGAAAATGGAGGCAGTGGCCAAAAACATAAGCCGAGCTCCTAGTCAACAGCCAGTGCTGATTGCCAGCCATGTGAGTGAAACACTAGGGCCTTCTAGCCCAGTCAAGCCTTCAGATGAGTGCAGCCCCCGATGTCAGCATACGGAGCAGGTGAACCACTCAACTGAACATTGCCAAGCCACAGGACCATGAAAGAGATGGGTTTTATTTTCAGTGGCTATATTTTGGGGTAGTTTCTTACATAGAAATAGAGAACTGAAACGTGAAGATTTATTTGATTCATTTAAATAAATATCTAGTAATTTGTTGATTGGCTATACCATTTTCTTTTTAATTGATACCATACTTAACAGGTAAATGTACAGCTATGTGTATAATGGAAAGTGTACTGGGGACACGCAAATATCCTTTAAGTACATTTAGGTTTTTATCTAGTTATTTGCAAAAACGCAGCAATAGACATCCTAGGTGTGGATATTTGTTCACATGTATAAATATATGTCTCTAGGTTAAATTTCTAGGAATGAAATGCTTAGTAAATGACATGTAAATTTAAAATTTTAATAGACATTGCCAAATTATCTTCCAAAGGTACCATGCCACCAGTGGTATGAATGTGCCTGATTCCCCATTTCCTTGTACACAGGGCATGGAGATATGCTCAAACCTTTCATCTTCACTGTGTAATAAATTTTTAAAAATCATTTAGTTTGCTTTTCTTCAATAACAATTGAAGTGGTTCATCTTTTGATATGTTTATAAGCTATATTTTTCTTTTTCTGTAAATATCTTTTGCCCATTTTTCTACTGGTTCATAAGAGCTTTTTTCTGTATTGAATTTTAATAATTCTTTTTCCTTTTTGAATTGTAAGAACTCTTAGATGACAAATGAAAGAAATTAGCTCTTTATCAGTCATTTGTGCTACACATTTTTTTTCCACAGATTGTTTTTTGACTTTTTTTTTTTAAGAGACGGGGTCTCACTCTGTCACCCAGGCTGGAGTGCAATGGCGTGATCATAGTTCACTGTAATCTCAACCTCCCAGGCTCAAGCAATCTTCTCGGCTCAGCCTCTTGAGCAGCTGGGACTACAGGTGCATGCCACCACACTTGGCTAACTTTTCAATTTTTTGTAGAGATGGGGACCTTGCCCAGGCTAGTCTTGAACTCCTGGCCTCAGGTGATCCTCCTGCCTCAGCCTCTCAAAGTGTTTGGATTGCAGACATGAGACACCTTGCCCATGTTTTTTTTTTGGCTTTTGACTGTGCATACATCACACATGTAGACATCTGACACATTTTATTTTTGTCTGATTTTATGGTTTCGTCTTTCATCTAGGTAGAATTTGTCTTGCTACAAGGGGTGAGGAAGGGATCTTGTCTAGTTTTTTCTCCACAAATGTTTAGCTAGTTGCCTATAGCCTTCACTGATCATTGATCTATCCCCCACTGCTTCAAAACACTGCTTGGTCATATACTATCTGCCCAGGTATATATTTGGGCCTATGTCTATACTCTGTGTCAGTCCATTGTTCTCTCTGTTCATATGCCAATACTAAGGCTGCTTCTTAGCCTTTCCAGTCTGCATTTCCTTTGAGACTGCAGTTTGCTCTTGGAGCCAGGGGCTAAGGTACTCAGCCTGTACTGTCAGTCCCGGATAGAATGCTTCCATTTAAATTCTCATCTAACTCATTCTTTTCCCCCTGTGGATTCTTCTCAGTACTTCTTTAGAAAGTCTCCTTTCCCTGGGTCATTTCTCCCAGACTAGAACAATTCCTTCCCATAATGGCTCTTAAGTGCTTCCTCTTGGTCCTTGTGATGAGCTTTTTTTTTTTGGCTTTCCTAGGAATCCTTCCACTCTGGGCCAAAACTTCACCCTTCTAGCCTCCCTTGAGAAAGCAGTTCTCTTTTTGTGGGCCATCCCCATGCATTCATTCTCCTGCCTGTTCGCTCGCTTGCAGTATGACATGGGGTAGCGGGGTCAAGTCGGTGGATGGTGAAACAGGCAATTGGCAATACTCCCCTCCGCATCCCTGAACCAGGTGATGATCTCCATAGGTCCCAGGGTATCTGTGCGCCATTTGATCAGAAAGAAATGCACCCAATCTTCCTCTTCCACTGACTTTTCCCATGTGAAAGGACTCCCTGGTCAGGGAGTCAGAAATATTCATGCCGCCTGAAAACTCATCTGCCTGTGCCGCTGCTTTTTCCTGGCAGTTTACAATGTTATATTGCTACCAAAGCAGGCAAAATGAGGATGTGAAGTCAAGCATCTGAGAAGGCTCGGAAAGTCTGAATAAGCAATACTGGAATAACAATGTCCTCCTCACCAAGGGCATTTAGCCAGAAATGTGCTCCTGCTTAGGAATTCTATTTGTTTTTCTCTTGGAAAATGGGGAAGTACATCTGTAATTCAGCTGTGAATACCCTATTTTCTTTGGAGGGGAAGACTGGAAATAGAGTCCTTTATCTCAGATATCAAACCCTGGCCCAGGGCACACAAGACCAGGAGTCATCACCATCAATAACAACAGCTTAATTAACAAGTTGCAGTTCCTACGTGGGGTGGGGAAGGAAGGGGGGCATTCAGCTCAATGTCCAGGAGAGGCACCGGCGAACTTGAGAGCCAAGAGTGGCACTCCCAGCTGGGCACTCCTTGCTGATGGACCGGGACCTCCTCTCCCATTTCTCCGGGGCCTCCAGGGCCTTCCTGCACATTCGGCATGATCTCTGAGGAGTTCACTAACCTTCCTCCCTCTGCTCTCCAGCTCCCGTTCCTATCAAATGCACCAATCACCACTAAGCCAGGTCTAAGGCCATGGGATTAGCTGTGATCTCTCCCTTCCGTTTTCATTCTCCCCTCCTCATATCCAAACTGTCCTTAAATTCACTGTTTCTTCTTTCAGGGTGTTTCTTGAATTGGTTTCTTCTCTATCCCACTGTTACTGCCCTGATCCGTGCTAATCCAAGCTTCTGCCCCCACCCCCAGGACAGCCTGTGTTATCACGGCCAGGTGGATCTTTCTAGAACACCAAGCTCAGTGTATCCCTTCTGATCAACAGAGAAGGAGAGGAGAGCCTACGCTGTGCTGGGCCACTGTGTTATGCTATGTGCTTATTTCATTTAATACCGTCAACGACCATATAAGGTGTATTTGATTATCCTTAGGCAAAAAGGTCAAGAAATTATTAGATCAATTTCAATTCCTCTTCCTGGCATTCAAAACTCTCCCCAAAATATGGCTGCCTTGACTAGTTGGCTTTGTCATCTCCTCTATCCCAAGATGACCTTTGGGGTTCCAATCGGTCCTATCTCTTCCCTGGGAGTAGGGGTGGAGGGGCAGCACCCCCGGGCAGAAGATGCAGCCAAACAGGAAAGACAGAGTTCACACCTAACTGGCTAAAGTACAGGCAAACACCTGCTAATGAGTGGTGGTGGCAGTGGTAGGGAGTAGGTTGAACTGTGTCACCAACATTCATATGCCCCAGAATGTGTCTATATTTGGAGACAGGGTCTTTACAGAGGTGATTAAGTTAAAATGAGGTCATTAGGGTGGGTCCTAATCCTGCATGACTGGTGTCCTTATAAAAAGAGAAAATTTGGACACAGAGGTACAGAGGGAAGACCATGTGAAGATGAGGGAAGGCAGACATCTATAAACCAAGGGGAGGCCTCAGGAGAAACCAGCCCTGCAGACACCTCCATCTCAGACCTCCTGCCTCCAGAATTGTGAGAAAATAAGTTTCTGTTGTTTAAGCCACAAGATCATGGTATTTTGTTACAGCAGCCCAGGGAAACTAATACAGGAGGCCAGGCAGGCATTGTCCAAGGGAGCTGGAGAGGCTGAGCGCTGGGGCACGAGGGTAGGTAACGATGTGAGCTACCTTACTGACCGTCTTCTATACAGCAAGCACCAGGCTACGCTGTGAACATTCTGCATTCATTATCTCTAATCCTTACATATGCCCTGCCAGGAAGTTACTGTCACAGCCATTTTAGAGATATAAGATCCAAAGTTCAGGGTGGAAAGAAATGTCCCTAGGAGACACACATGATGAGTATCAAGTCTGGCATTGGAATCCCAATCTCCTCCTCAGTAAGCCCATGCTCATTCTACTATTCTGTCCTGGGTCCATCAGCAGATGGGCTGGCATCAGTGGACCCCAGACCTGTCCACAGGCAGCAGGGCCCTGACCACCAGGTGGCTTCTCGGAGCAGTACCTTGTCTTAGGGGGGCATGTTCACCGAACTCATGAGGTCAGAACACAGGACTTCACAAAGGTGAGGAGAGAAGGGAGATAGCTAGCTCAGTGTGGCACCCCATTCTTCCCGTTGAGCCCTCTCCTCTTCCAGCTTAAGTTCAACGTGGTTCCGGAAGTACCTGAGTGGGAAGTAGCTTTAGCTTCCCACGACCATTCAATAGCATTCAAGCAACGCTTCGTGGCATGCCGAGATTCCTAATGAGATGAGAACGCAGTCTTTAAAGCTCCAGTTAACGTGTATGCAGATGGGAGCTTGGAGGACTATTTTGCTAAATGATGCACCCTGTGAATAACCATCACCCCCCCATATCTACTAGGGCAGGCGCCCCTTCTCTGTCCTCAGCTGGGGACCCCTCTCATCCCACTTGGACTCAGAGTCCCTGGTGCCCCGAAGGAAAGCAAATCAGTCTCACTTACAGTTAAGTGTCTCAAATAAAGGTTTGTTTTAGGCTAAATAAGAAAAGTGATTCCAAGTCAAACAGATCACAATTGATTATTAAGAACAGAACTACCACAGTTTGACAACTGCCACAAACACAAATTTTATTTGGGAGTTGCCAAACCTCAATAAATACCATTTTAATAATTAATTAAACTTTAATTAATGCTTGACAGTAGTCTCAACCTGGTAGGCCTCTTCACAATTTGCAGGCTGTGATGAGGATGGTGGCTGCCGGGATGGCCAAGGGCAGCTAGGTTCAGGTGTCCCCTCCTTGGGGCAAGGAGAACTAAGTTCACTTTCCCCCAAGAAAAATCTGTGGCCTACACGAATCAACCTAACCACTAACTCATCAAACACCCTGAGTATTCAGGTTACCAACAGTGACTGCAGGAGAATCTAAAGTGCTTTTGCATCTTTAGAGAAAAGTCTCTGCTCCATCTTTTTATGGATCCAGTGGGCGGCAGAAGGAATGGAGTTACTGCAACATGACAATCTCCATCCTGCCTGATGCGCGGGCACATAACCGCCTAAGTTTAAAGAGAATTCTGGATATAATTTATTATATAAGCCTGTAATCCCAGCACTTTGGGAGGCCAAGGCAAGTGGATCACCTGAGGTCAGGAGTTTGAGACCAGCCTGGCCAATATGGTGAACCCCCCGCCTCTACTAAAAATACAAAAATTAGCCAGGGGTGGTGGCTCATGCCTGTAATCCCAGCTACTTGGGAGGCTGAGGCATGATAATCACTTGAACCCAGGAGGCACAGGTTGCATGGAACTGAGATCGCGCCACTGCACTCCAGCCTGGGTGACAGAGCAAGACTCCGTCTCAAAAAAACCCAAAAAACAACAACAAAAAATAATTTATTATATGAGTAGCTCCCAAATAGTCAGCAGAATTAGTATCATGTTAGTTGTAAAATTAAACAAGAAACACTTCTGTCCAGTTCCCTAGAAATTCTAATTTAGTAGGAATGAGCTAAAAGGTCTGATTTAGTAAGGTGATAATTTAGTAGGCTCAGGAATCTATATTTTTAATCAGTTCCCACTGTGCGAGGATGCTGTGCCAGCGAAGGGCTTCTTCAAGCCACAGAGCCTCCGGTCCCAGCTGCCCTCTCTCCAGTGAGCCTGATGCATGAGCAGCGGTGGGAGCCGCTTCATTATAAAAAGCAGAACATCCCTAACAACAGGATACTCCAGGAACACCAAAGAGCCAACACTCCATTGGAAACGCCTCCTCTGGGGTCCAGGAAGGCCACTCCGCAGGGGCGCTGAACTACTGTTTCTTAGCAAGGTGGTCTGGGCCTTCTGCCGTCAGCCAGCCACGCCCCACTCCCAGCAGTCCTCTTCCGACATGAAAGATGCCAGGAACAGGAAGAGCAAAACAGCGCGCGGCGACTTTCCTACTCTAGTAGCATTTTCTTTCTGTGTCTCTGGTGCGTCAGAGTTTGTTTGAATGTGAATTATCTGCAATCACGAAAGTGACAGTACAGCTGGCTGCCGGGCCCGAAGGAAATGTGTGCTCCAGATAAGGGCAAGTGTGTGTGTGTGTGTGTATGTGCGCGCACGCGCCTGCATGTGTTTTGGGGGGGCTGGGGCTGTCCTCACTTATCAAAGCAATTCCCAAGGCGGCCTCTCTGAGTGAGGCAGGGTCTGGGAGGGCCGAGCCCCTCAGAGCCCTCTGCCTGGATGGTGCTGTGCTGGCGAAAGGCCACGCCTCTTCAATCTGGGGCACCCCTGCTGCCTGCTCTACCTCGCCAGTCCTTGGGTTCTGGTCAATGTTGGCTTGCCCCCTTTTCCTAGGGATGTGGGAGGAGAAGAGAAAATGGAGGTCTATATTGCCACCTCATTCTCCGGGTGCGGGAAACTTTCCCTCAGAGGCAGGATGCAGGCAGGTGAGGATCACCCGCCACGGCTTTTATCCACTCATGGTGTGAGTCTCAAGAGGAGGGAAAGTTTGGTACTGTGGCCTTCTGAGGTTGGTGACAACCTGAAAGCTACCAGCAGAGAAAAGTAGGTGGAGACAGTGCTTTTGGCCATGACCCGTTTTTGTCATCCTGGTTCCTCCTACAAAATGAAAAATGGTCCAGAGGCCATTCAGATACCCCCACCAGTCACTGAATAGAAACCACAGTTCAGGTGTCCAAGATTTTTGGTCATTTACTAGACATTTATTAAGTGCCTTCTAAGCTGTGGCGTGGTGCTAGGTATTAGGTGCTAGGTGCTAGGTGTTGAATGTTGGGTGCTAGGTGCTAGGCACTGGGTGCTGGGTGCTAAGTTCCTTGTCTCGGGAGCTCATTCTCTCATAGGAGTGGCAGATAGGTAAACAGCTACAACAAAGTGTAAGAAACCTGAAACTGAGGAAGCACAGCGGGCTGTGGAAGCCCACATTGCTGATTCCTAACCAAGACTGGAGGAGTTGGGGCTGTGAGGACCAATGGTCTGAGAAGGCCATTTAGGGTGCGGACTGATGCTGGGATGTGCAGAAAGGGAGAAAGGAGGTTCCATGCAGAGGTCACAGCCCATGTAAAGGCCTGGAAGCCGGAGAGAGCCTCATGCATTTGGGAAGTAGGGGACAATAGGCAGGGTAGCATCACTGAAGCAAAGCCGGTGGGCCAAGGCGGGGAGGGGATGAGGGCAGGGCTAGGGGCAGGGCCCCAGATGTGAAGTGCCTTTTATGCCATTCTAGAAGTTTGGATGTCCTCATGAAGGTAAAGGGGAGCCCCAGGATGCCTCAAGGTATGTAGGAAGATTGGGCAGGAGGCCATTGCGGAGACCTAGGTAAGAAACGATGAAGGCCTGGGACAGGGCTGCGCTGGCTGGGATGGTGAGGTGGGAAAGACTCCAGGCTTATTAGGAAGTAGACGCAACAGGCTCTGGTAACTGACGGGAGTGTACATTCTGCAGAGGGCGACAGACATTCAACAACAAATGACACAATTAACTATGCAATTACCATGGTGATAAGTGTGCTGAGGGAGAGTGGAGGGTGTGGGGTTCCGTAGGGGGATCTGACCTGGCCAGAAGTGGGCGAGACCTCCTTGAAGAGGTGATGTTCGACCTGAGGTTGACGGACAAGTCAGAAATATCCAGGTGAGATGTTGAGTGGGGAGCACGGAACAGCATTTGAAAATGGGTTGCAGGGGGAGCATGGTGCTTGGAGGACCTAAAAGACCAGTCTGGCTAGATAGGGCAGGTCAGCTAAGGATTGCAGACCAAATTTGATTCCCTGACTGTTTTTGTAAAGGAGGTTTTGTTGGAACACAGCCACGCCCTCTGCATTCGTATTGGGTACAGCAGCTTTTGCGTCACATGGGGCCAGGAACGGGGAGGGGAAAGGGAGGTGCCCAGGGTGCAATACTGAAGGAGACCCTCACTCTCAGGCTGGTGCACAAGCCACAGCCCGGACAGTCAGTGCCTCCCTCAATTTTGTACCTAGAGCACCTTACCTGCCTTACACAGTTCTGGCCTCTTTGCCACAATACGATGACAGAATCAATGGAGGAGTTGCAGCAGAGACCTTCTGGTTGCAAAGCTTAACGTATTTACTCTCTGGCTCTTTGTAGAAGCGTGTAGACCCCTAGGTTAGAGCAGCATAAAGAGGGGAGCATGTGGCCCAGGCTGAGCCCTGATGCTGTTGCAGCTCTGGCCACAGCCCCTTAGCATTCAACTAGACACGTAGAAGAAACCCGTGCTAACGCCTGCGATTCTCTGTAGGACAGCGGGTGTGATGGAGTCGGGGAGGTGTGAAGGGGGGCATTTGGGAACATGCTCATTCTGTCTTGGGCAAATGGCATGTGCTGGAGAGTTTCTGCCCTGGGAGGCAGCCCTCTACACATGATGGATGTGGGGCTGGCGGGGATAAATGCCCCAGTTTCCTCACTTCTCCTTGGGGAGAATGCCATGTCCCAGAGTTGCACGGTGGGCTGACTGCCAGTCGCGCACAGTGGTATCTACATGATGATGAATCCTTTACTGGCGTCTTTCCTTCCTTTCCTACTCACTTCCTCCCTCCCCTGCCAGGGTTTCCTGGGATCGCCTCCTGAAACAAACTACTTGCATTTGAATCCTTGTCTCTGGGTCTGCTTTGAGGGAAGATGTGGGATATCCCTGAGCTGCCTGATGTAGGGGCGTATGTACCAAATCCCACCATAGAGAAAGAGGCCCCTTCTGGGTGATCATCGGAGTTTTACTTACGTGAACTTTCCTCCTGCTTCCCCACCCCAGGCACCCCAGGCCTCAAGCCACAGAGTGAAGACTGGGGCTTCATCTTTTTCTCAGATTCTAAACTCACACTCCACCTTTCTGTGTGGCCGCATGGCTGGGGACTCCACACTCCTAGTGATCAGGTTCTTGTGCAAGCCTGTGACACTTTCACCTGGTGACAATGCCCAGACAACTGACAGAGTCTCCGGTTTGCCACCCGATAATTGTTTATTTCCTCTTTCAAGGGAACTGCATAGAGGAAGAAATCAGTTGAGAAAAACAGTCTTGAGCTACTCAGGCTATTCCCATCTGTTTTGTGGGGGAAGAAAACTATTCAGCATTTTCAGGTTCCTTCCTTTCAGATCTTCCCAAAGATCTCAGTGCACAACCAGGGCCAGTCTGGGGCAGTTGCTGTGCTTCTGCTGTGCCCTGGACAGCCTCTGAGGGGGTCTCCAAATTAAAATGCAAGTTTTAAGTCAGTGCTCTCCTTTCCTGGGGATTGTTGACAGCTCAAGACCACATGGGCTCATCACTGTGATCTTAAGGAAAGAAATGATCAGGGCAAATGGCTCCAAACGAAGATGAAAAAGCTTTTACAGTGACAGGGAAGAAATATTGCAGGCTGCTTGAGAAAATGCAGTTTGGGAATATAGGAGAACATGGGCCATTTTGCAAATCAAAAACAAGAGGAAAAGGGACTACAGCACGTGAAACATACAAAAGAGAAGAGCAAAAATGAGATTAGAAATAAAAGAAGGGCAGTCAAAAGGAGGAAAGAGAACACGGGGGAGGCAAACATCAGAGAGAATGCACAACAGCAAGAGGGAAGACAGAGAATGTTCAAACACCATCCACAATGAACACGGTGGCAGAGGGGCCAGCGTTCCATCGTCAAGTGCGCAGAAAAGCCCTTGGTGCTCCTCTGAAGAATACAAGAGCAATCTGCAGTGTTATTGACTAGTGGAAAAATGGATCCTCTCTGACTTAGCACAGGATGCAATTTATCTTCGGAGAGTACCCTCCACACACCCAATGTTAGTTCTTAGGCACGAGGTTGGGCAGGAGAAGGGCAGAGGAAGAGGTGTGGGAAAAGAGACAGACGGGGAGGTGAGGGGGAATGTGGGAGGTGATGAGAAAGAAGGAGAAAGAAGAAAGGAGATGGAGAGAGGGAGAGGGAGACAGGAGGGGAGAAGGAGGAACAGACAGGAGGGAGCTATGAAAGAAAGAGTAAGGTTAGAATAAAGATTTGGGAAGGAGAGGGAGGGGGAGGAAGAAAGAGGAAGGGAGGGAGCTGGAGAGCAAGATTTTGAAACTCTTAAACTAAGAAGAGCAAAGCAGCTAATATGTATGGAGCACCTGCTAGGCGTCACGCATTGAGCTAGGTGTCATTTCGTTATTATTTGATCTCACGCTAACACTGCCTTGGTGTTATCTCCCTTATTTTTATAGGTGACGGATGGGGGCTCTGAGAGTTTCAACAACTTTGCCCAGAACAACAGCATTGAGGCGGTAGGGAGGTTAGGATTGGAGCTCAGGGGATAAAGGCAGTTTCAGATGACACAGGTCAGCCACATCCCAGGGAAACAGGCAGGGACTGACTTTTACGGATCACTAGCTCCCATCTAAGTGATACTGATTGAGCACGGAAGATTCCTGGCAACACTCACTGCGGCTTGTGAAAACCTGGGCCTCCAAACACCAGGGGGAGCTATCTCCCCGGAAGAAACAGCCAAATTCATCTAAAAACTGGCCATATCAGTCAAAGAAGGTATTTACTAGCCTAAGTGTGAGTGTGAGTGTGTGTGTGTTGGGGGGGGAGTGTGGGGGAGAGTAACAGCTGATACTTTCTAGCTGATTTTCATTTTATCCTGGACCTCATCTAGATGGGAACCACCCATTATTTGCAGTGGGTTCCTGTTTTGCTTCCTTTCCCCGGCTTGTGGCTGCTGACTCATTTGCTCTGGTTACCCGGGAAGGCGAGAATGAGACTAGAGCAGGCATAGAGCTCAGCTCATCAAAGATGATTGGGTGCGTTTTTGACAGATGAATGACCAATGGGAGGATGAACACGTGCTTGAACTGGAAGGGATCTGGAAGAAGCATTTGATTCTTCCTCACCCAGGTCAGATCACCATCTCAAACATCGCTTTAAAACAAAGAACGCCACAAAGGGAGATTTCTTTGCTTTCCTTAGACCTTCACGCTGGTCCTTACCTTCAAGGCTGTCCTCGCTGGACTTTAGCTGTTGAACCTACTGGCATCCTTTCAGGAGCCTGAGGTTGGGAGTTAGGAGAGAAGCTAATTATTCTATGGTGTCTTGGATATGCTAACAATAACAGCTGCTCCCATCCAAGGCTGTCATGTTATTTAATGAAATAGTGGAAGTGTGATTATAGTTTATAAGCACAAGTACTTTGACAGTGGTCACTGCTCTGAAGGTGCCACTGTTGTGCAAGTGGCTATGTGAACCAGCAGTGATAGAATGTTCCAGCTGTTGGCTATGCCTTACCCTATTACCCTAGATCTATTGACTTAGACGCTCAGGAAGTTCTCGTGGGGAACTGTTCCCTCGTAGACTTTGCTCAGGCAGGTTGGCGTGGCCAGGCCTGGGAACGGCTGTCACCACACACCTTGTCCTCCATCCTCACTCATCTCTGTCCTCCTGCTGACCAGTCACCCCCACCTAGTGGTTCTCGTCTGGTTTAGTGAGTTCAGGGTCATTGCCAAACTAAGTAGTCAGTTTCCATCAGTGCTATTCTTCATGTTGAGCCACAACATAAAACACTTTATTGCAATTACAAATGGCAAAATTATTTTCTGCCGAGCCTCAGCATCTGAACTTAATGGCATGCTGTAATGCCACCCTGCGCTGATGTGTGGCATATTTAATATCCATCTTTCTTAGAAATAACAGTGTTCAGAAATTAGAAGGGACTTTAGCAGTGAAATAATTAATGCGGATAACCATCATAAACGGCACAAATGGAACAAATACAGATGGTCGTGAGCCGTGATTGCTAATATGCTAACCTGTTTTGACAGAACTTTACATTTTTTCATTGGGAGGTTCATTGAGAGAAGTTAAAACGTCCCTTGCCTTATGACAAGAGCTTTGTCTTTCTGGGTAAGAGATTCAATGATCTCCTACGTGGGCAAGGTAGCATCACCGGAATTTGGGCTAAGAGGAGGGCTTGCATCCCAGCTCTGGGCTCTCTCACACCCTTCCATCTCCTGCAGCCACATTTCTGCCCCCTGCCTCAGGCTCAGGCTCAGGCTCAGGCAGCCAGACACCCACCTCTTCTGTGCTGTGGCTCTGAGGGAGGGGCAGGGGCTCCCTGGCTGGGCTCACTCAGTGGGAAGCAGCTCTTTGAAGATCCTAGCTGCATGCAGGTGCAAGTTGCGGAACCTAACTCCAAGAGGCTGCACGGAAATGAAAAATTGCCATAGAAAGATGACTCACCAAATCACAGACACTAAGCTATTGAGACAAATATAAGGACGAGGGTGTTTGGGCGCACTGGAAACGCTTGGCTGTGCCTGCTTTTGGCCCTGCTGGCCTTTAAGCAGCATTAGCAGCAGAAGGGCCATCCAAGTTTCTCTGGATGAGTCAGAGGTCCTCAGAGAAATGCTGGAGGCAAACTGGGAAAGGAAGGTAGAAAGGATCTAGCCTTAACTTGTTAAGGATAAGTGCTGTGCTTTACACATACTTTATTTACTCTCAACGATAATCATTTGCTGTGGGCATGGTAAGTTAATATTTAAGATGAGGAACCTAAGAATTAGACAATAAGTGATTTGCCAAGTTCACCAAGGGCATGGAAGCTATGGGCAGAGCTGCTAGGGATTAGGGTCACACCACCCCGTCCCGGAGCCCCATTGATATGATACCAGGGGGCCTCACTGAGTCTTTCTGCCACAGGAGGCCAAGCCCTCCTCTCTGATGCTGAATATCAGCCCCCTTCTCCCACTCAAGGGCATTGATCCAAACGTTTGTCTCCTTTCTCTCCAGAGTCATCATTCCCCCTTTATTTAATCATCTTCTTACAAATATGCTGTAATATCTCTAACTTTTTTAAAATGGAGAAGACTTTCTCAATGTTTGTTTTCCTCCTGCTATAGCTCCTTTGCTGTGTTCTCTTTTACAGAACTCAAAAGAGCTGTCTCTCACTGTCTCCTTCATCTAGATGAATGCATTTCCCTTCATTCTGACACTCGGTAACCTACTTATTCTGGTTTTGTCTCAAATCTAAAAGTACGCCACTGAAATGGCTTCTTCCTAAATTACCAATGACTCCATGTTGACAAATCCAATGGTCAACTCCTTGTTGACACAAATGGCCAGCTCTTCTGTTTGAACACCTTCTTCTCTTAGCCTCTGGGAGAGCAGTCTCTTATGGGTCTACTCTTACTCACAGCTACTCCTTCCACATTTCCTTTGCTAGTTCCTCCCCATCTCTATTATTCCCAAATGTTGGAGGACCTCAGGGCTTCTCCGAGCTGTCTACATTCACTGCCTAGGTGATCTTACTTAGTCCCGTGGCTTTCATTCCACCCGCATGCTGAAGTCTACTTCCTCGCTGGGCATTTCCATTTGAACATCTCTTATGTTTCTAAAATGTAACTCATCCACGGCCAACTTCTGCCTTCACCACACAGCCCCTCCCACCAGATCCTGTCAAAATCATCCCTATCTCAGCCAATGGCAACTTATCCTTCCTTTTGCGACTTCTAAGGCCACAACTTTAGAAGTAATCCCTGATGCCTTTCTCTAATACTTTATCTTTCAATCTTTTATCCAGAAAATGACCACTTCTTACAACCTCTGCTGCCCCCACCCTGGTCCAAGACAGCATCACCTTGTATCTGTTGAGGCTCCTTAGAGACGCCCTGCTTCTTCCCTGCTTCAGACTCTTCTTAACCCAGTGGCCAGAGCCATCCTTATGCAATGTAGCAATGTAAGTTGGATCTGATTGCTCCTTTGTACAAACTTCTGATGGCTTAGGGTCAGGGTGTGGTCCCTCTGCCTCTGATTTCAGCTCCTACCCATCCCCCTTTGACTCACCTGCTTCAGCTGAACTAACCTCCTTGCCACTTCTCAAGCCAACCTGCAGGTTCCCTCTTCAGCTTCTTGGTCCTTACTATTTTTCCTGCCTCTTGACTTTGTCTTATGTTTCTTCATTGAACTTATTGCCTGACACAGCATATATTTATTTGTAAATTGTCTGAGCTCCCACTTGAATGTAAACTCTTTGAGGGCAGGGGCTTAATGTGTTTGTCCACTACTGTATCTCCAGTGCTGAGAATAGTAGGTGCCAAATAAATATTTGCTGAGGGGATGAATTTAGACCTGGTGAGACTCTGCAGTCCTTGCCTGTCCCACCAGCCCTCACGGCAGTGTTTGCATGCAGGAGATGCCGTGTTTGTGTGGTGGGGCTGTATCTGCCTGGCTCCCTAGTGATATGAAGTTCTAAATGCCAATGAAATCTCAAATCCCTCAAAGAAAGATTTTACCACTCTAGTTAAAAATCAGGCCTAGAGGAAATATGCTAGATTGCAGGGTGCGTCTAAGGAAATAAAAGCATTAGGTGGGTGAAAACTTGCAAAAAACAAAATTACTTTCAACTTAGATCTGAGGAGTTTAAATTAGTGTTCACTCCCATGCTTAGTGTAGGTGAAGACATTCACCACCCAAACACAGACACTCCTGAGAGTGAATGAGAGTTATAATTATCATAGTTATGTTAGGGCTGCAGGCACAAGCCAAGACTGTCCTAGGCAAACCAGTTATGATCACCCTCATGAGAGAGAAAGGAATTGGCTTGTGGCTGGGCCAGGGCACATGCAAATGACGCTGTAGGGCTGGCGTTGAAGAGGATGCCTGGGAGAAGGTGGGAGAAGATAGCGAGGGGACCTGGAGGAGAGGAGCGTCCGGGAAAGGGCAGAGGAGAGCAGGAAGATCTGGAGTCATACGTTAAAGGGCAGGGGCAGGGAACAGTCTGGGAGAAAAGTCTATTTCATGTGCTTGAGAGAGGGGAGAGAGAGAAACTGGGATTCCTAGGGAAGAAGCTAATTGGGCACCAGCCGAGCTGGCAAGGGAGGGAGCCCTGAAATGAGAACAATTTCGGCTGAGAGCCAAAGTGCTTTCTGAGACAGATTGAATGAGAAACAACATGGCCATTTGGAAAGAACTTTGAGACTAGATTGACTTGGTCTCAAATTCTGGCGCTCATTCGCTTTGACTGTGAGGATGACACTGATTGTGCTTAGCCTCAGTTTCCACAAGACAGCACCTTCCTTAAAGAATCATGAGGCCAGGCGTGGTGGCTCATGCCTGTAGTCCCAGCACTTTGGGAGGCCGAGGCGGATGGATCATCTGAGATCGGGAGTTCGAGACCAGCTTGACCAACATGGAGAAACCCCGTCTCTACTAAAAATACAAAATTAGCTGGGTATGGTGGCGCATGCCTATAATCCTAGCTACTCGGGAGGCTGAGGCAGGAGAATCGCTTGAACACAGGAGGCGGAGGTTGTGGTGAGCTGAGACGCGCCATTGCACTCCAGCCTGGGCAACAAGAGTAAAACTCCATCTCAAAAAAAAAAAAAAAATAGAATCAGGAGGAATAAATAACACATGCAAGACATCTAACACAGTGCATGGCACAGAGTAGGTGCTTCTCTGGCAATAGCAAAGAAGCCTGCTCAAGAGGACAGAGATTGAAGGCCAAGGCTTTATTTTGGATTTGCAGAGAGAAGTCAGGGGATGAGCTTGAGCCCCCATAACTGCACTCTCCCCTAGGGTCTGGCAAGGAGGCCTTGATACTGAAGGAAAGATGATAACAGGGTGAGTTGGAGGGACAGCTGCAGCTTCACACCTGTGCAGAGCCATCTGGGTCACCAGCACGGTCCCTGACGTAGGACAGCTCCATGTGGCTGATACTGGGATGGTGCCTCACAGGCCAAAAGCCTCACAGTCCAAAAGCCTGTTTGTGTTCCGGAACCATTTGTGAGTGCTCTGGTCAGAAGAGAAGGGTTCCCATGGAAGTCCTTCCCTGTGAACAATGTCAGGACCCCTTAGCATGGCAGTCAAGGCTCCCAATGATATGTCATAATTTCCATTTCCAGCCTTGTCTTCTGTCTGTAACTCTACTGTATATACCTCGTGCTCCTGCCAAACTGTTCCTCAAGCACCTGCTGTCACTTCTGTCCTCCATCCCAATCTATCTGCCTGAAAACATCCTGTTTCCAGTCATCAGCCCTTGGCTGACACTTGAACATGGCAGACTCATTCCACCCCCAGGGGTCTGGACTAGCTGTTCCCTCTGCCCAAAAGGCCCTTCTCCTGGCCATCTGCGTGGTTCACTCCCTCACTTCCTACAGGAAGTCTCATTCACCTTTTGGGGATTTTTTTCCCTACTGAAATTTGAAGCCCTTTCTCCAACATTTATTGTATGTATTTATTTATTCCTGATTTATGTTTTCTGTTTAGCTCTTCTGACTATTTAACTTACACCATATCAGGGGTTGGCAAACGATGGCCCTTGGGGCCAATTTCAGTCCACTCCCTGTTTTTGTAAATAAAGTTTTATTAGAGCACAGACATGCTTATTCATTTATGTATTGTCTATGACTGCTTTCATGCCACAATGGCAAAACTGAGTAGTTGCAAAAGAGACCACAAGATCTGTAAAGACTGGAATGTTTACTGACTAGTGATTAGCCTTTTCCAGGAAAAATGTGCTGAGCCGTGCTCTAACTCATGTATGTCATGTACTTTATGTCTTCCCCACTAGAATGTAAGCTCCATGTGGGCAAGGATTTTTGTCTGTCTTCTGAATTACTGCATTCCCCCTTATCTGGGAAAACAACTACTCAGTACATATCTGTTGGATGAATGAATAAATGTTGAAAATTCTATTCATTGGCAAGGTCTAGCTCAAATATCACTTTTCAGGAAGCACTCCTTTGCATCATGGTGATTTCTACACAAAATCTCATTTCTCTTACTAGATGGTAAGCTTCAAGCGTCACCTCTATCATGAAACTATCCTTTGTCTCCCACAGTGGAATCGGCCTTTCTTCATCTATTCCTCTTACGATCTTCTGTGGCTGCACATAGTGTACGGTAGGTATTGCGGTATTTGACACGTTGGACTCTCCACTTGACTGAGATTAAGTGGGTAGGGACTGTGGTTTATTCGTCTCTCTCCCAGGCGTCTATCTCAGAGCCTGCAGCCCTGGCACATTGCAGGTACTTAGCATACAGAGCTGGATTTCCCCCATTGAAACCTCCACAGCCCTCCTAGCAGAGACAGACACACTTTTAGTAGGGGCTAAGCTATGTTTGTGGAGTAGAATGAAAGGCAAAGGGAACAGTGCTGAGCCAGAGAACACAGCATTAGTGGGAGCTGTGGAGAGGAAGCTAGAAATAGGCAAAGAAGGGAGGGGACAGGCTCTGTTTCATTTCACTCTAGCATAAAGAGGTAACAATTTAAAAAAATCAACTCTCCTCAGCCTCCAGACACACATGCTCTGTGGCATCATTAAGCAGCTGGTGCCAACATTTACCTCACACCTCCCTTAGTAGGCAAGAAAGCATTTCCTAAACCCTTCTCCTCTATGCTTTTAAAATAAAGGCCTTAGTGGATCTCAACTTCAGCAAACATAACATTTTCTACTCTTCTATACTGTAAGATTTTTGAAAGTAGTGACTGTGTCATTCTTTTATATTCCTAGTACCTAGACCATGATGACATAATAATAGATGCAGAATTAATTTTCATTGAGTTACATAAATGATACAATATGAAAAGAGAAGAGAAGAAGGAAAGATGGAAGGAAAAGACTTGCACAGATGCTCTTTGTGACTCAGAATTTTGGAAAAAGTCCAACGAGCAACAAAATACTCAAAATACTTTAAATGAAGGTAAAAACCATCATTGTTTTCTCTCTGCCTAGGGTTTTTAGGAATTTTCTTCTATTCAAGATCATAATTGCAGAAAACTAGACCGATGATCTGATTGCTTTCATAAGCTCCATGAGGATTAAAAGAGGTGTAGGCAGCTCCAAGGCCACACATGAAAAGAGAAATGCTGAGGCTGTTTCATTTGAGCCTTTGTGTCTTGCTTGGCTCTTTGTCAAAACCAAGTCTCCTTCTGGAGATAGAGATGCAGCTCACCACCTACCCCAACTGTTCCCACTTGACTTAAGAGACAATGTGGGGAAGAACATCACCCCCATTTCACCCTTCAGAGGCCGGTTGCTTCTGCCATGGCAAGGAGAAGATTGCTTTCTATGTAGGATTTCTTATTCCTGTCTCCTGGAGGTTGGTTCATTTTCTTTCAAACACCTGTGCTGTAATATGCTAACCTGATCCTAAGACAGGCCCCAACTAGTACACACACAGATCCATGCACACCCACGCACATGCACAAGCAGACTTATTGTCATAGCTTATATCTCTTATGGACAAGAGGCAGAGTGAGTGGGCCAGCAGATGGACACCCTGGAGGTTTGGAGTCATGTCACTCCCTATCAGCCCTCTCCAAACATCCAGGCAGGATCTGGGAGGGACTGCCCTTGAGATGGGTGGGCTCCATGAATTTCCAGCTGGAACAACACGTTTCTGTCCCCGAGGGATGAAGAAGTTTCTTCAGCTGCTCTGTAGATACGTCATGTTGAGATTGAATTCAGGTATAGTTTTAGCTGCCTTCCTTCTCGAAACTTCCCTCTCCCCGTTTGAATTCCAATGAGGCATCTTTTGAATGCTGAGATTGGGAAGCAAGACTGAGACCTGCTTATGGGCCAAGGGTTCTTACTATTACATAAAGTTGAAGATTATTAGACATGCCTATGGGCCAAGGGTTCTTACTAATAGATTTTGAATAACCATAAAAACAACTTTCCTGCATTCCTCTTTATCATAGATCAACTGGTCAGTTAGTCATTCACATAATGAGTATTTATTGTACCTTGATTTTGTGTCAGGTAGTGTGCTAGGTGCAGGAGGAGATATTCTTATTTCTGTTTTTCAGATGAAGAGACTGAGGTTCAGAGAGGTGAGGGGTTTAGGTAGAAAGTGGCCGAGTCAGAAATCAAAAGCCTGTCTTCCGGTGCCTGCTTAATGGGGTTTTAACCAATGTGGGTATTAAGTGAGAGGTGGCCAGGAGAAGGCAGGACATTAGGGGTTATTTCTTAAGCCTGTGGGTAACCACTGAGGCAGCAGGCCAGAAAGTCACATGACCCAGTGTGATGTATGGGAGAGGACAGTGTGGTGCCTTGTATGCCATGAAGAATTAATCTCAAGGAGATGCTAGTGAGCTCCAGAGACAGCATCAGTGCCGAGAGATCAAAGATATGATATCTCTGGTAGAGTGCGCTATCAGGAGCGGTCAAAGCAAAACAAAAGGGTTCATTTCAGTGCCCTGTGCATTAGCTGCCTGACTCGCTGACTCTGGGCACAAAGGAATCCAACATGGTTTGGAAACGGTGCTAACACCTGCATGGGCATTTCTTTCTTGACATCTCCACACATCTCATTTTTGCCTGTCCATAAACAAAAAAGTTATCATGCCCATGGGTTTGCCCCTGCTCATCCCCAAGCTGGCTGTCCCCATTTTCTACTGAGTGTGTTTGTGTGCTCACTGGCTTTCCTGCCTTCCTCGGATGATGGTAGTAGAGGCTGTCCTTGTCTGGAGGAGGCCTGTCAGGGTGCACTGCTGCAGGCTGGACCCTGAGCCCGCCCTGCCCTCGCTGCAAGGCTGCTGCTGGAGTGGATGTGCGGGGCTGGTGGCACTCTGTGCCCTGGGTCCAGTCTGCACAAAGGCAGGGCCAGGGACTACAGAGAGCATGGGGGGGAGGCATCAGGATTGGCCACCAACTCATTGAGGGACTTTGGTCAAGTTGCTTCACTTCGCTGAGTCTCAGTTTACTTATCTGTAAATCAGGCAGTTGGTCTGCGTCAGTAACTTTCACTCCCAGCTTCTCTGGTGATGTAAGTTTTCCAATCAAATTATAATAACCCAAATAGAGGAGATGCCCCATAAATACTTCTTGAATGAATCAAAGCAAATCTATAAAGATAAGCGTGGAAACACGTGGACTGCAATGGACAGGGCCCTGGAGAACGCCCTTCTGAGTGCCCTCCCTCCATTCTAACCCCCAGCATCCCAGTGTGGGTCTCTAAGGCCCTTCTGTGGAACCCTAATGCTCCACTGAACCCAGCCTGACCACCACAAATATGGACTTTCTTGTTTCTTAAAGCTCTGACATTCAGTGATTCTAGGGGAACTGTTAAGTCTCAAATCCCTTACAAACTGATGAAAGATCTCTGACATATTTTCTAGAATTTTTCCTCAGAAATTTCCCTGGACTTCTCTGGGGCTATCCTGCTGGCTTTATGAAAAAGTCTGAACTGCACGAGATGCCTCCTTTTTTTTCTTTTTAGATGGAGTCCCCCTCTGTTGCCCAGGCTGGAGTGCAGTGGCACGATCTTGGCTTACTGTAACCTCAGCCTCCTGGGTTCAAGTGATTCTCCTGCCTCAGCCTCCTAAGTAGCTGGGACTACAGGCATGCACCACCACGCCTGGCTAAATTTTGTATTTTTAGTAGAGGCGGGGTTTCGCCATGTTGGCCAGGCTGGTTTCAAACTCCTGACCTCAAGTGATCTGCCTGCCTCGGCCTCCCAAAGTGCTAGGATTACAGATGTGAGCCACTGCGCCCAGCCACAAGATGCCTCTTTATGAGAGGATCCAGTCAACCTTTCCAGCTGTTTCTTCCCACTCCTATCATTTCCCTTCTCCTAGCAAAACTCTGTATTGGCCTACAGATGCCAATGTGTTGAGCATGCCATGTGTTCTTGTGCCCTGCGTCTTTGCTTTTGCCGTTCCTTGTGCTATTGCTTATCCACTTTCTTCCTGCAAAACTCCTATTCATCCTCTAAGACCTGGCTGTGATGTCCTGGCTCTTGAATGGTTCTGCCTCCCACTCACTCACACAGGGAGGTCAGCTGCTTCTTTCTCTGAGCTGCCTTACCCTCTGGGACACGCCTCCAGCACAGATTTTTGCATAGCCTACCTTCGCTCATCTAGATACATTCATCTTCCCTGGCAGATGGAGTGCTTCTCTGAAAGGCAGAGACTTAGCTTTGAATTCCCAGGGCCTAGCATGGAGCCTGATCCATAAAACCCACTCCATCCGTGTTCAGGAAATGACTGAGAAACAGCAAGGGCTCCTGTGCATTTGGGTGTGGCTCCAGAAGAGGCAGCTTCTGTGGCTGTTCCCTGTCACTCTCCCTGCACACAGCAGGCTGGCTTTGCCATCACAGGCTGCTTCTCAGAAGCTCAGCTACCTCTCCTTCCTCAAGTCCCAGACCCCTCGGAAAGCGTTCCCCACCAGAAATGTCTTTTTGGTGGCCTCAACCTGAGAAGGAAGGCTACAGAGCTTACAGATTTAAACTTAAATGCATAAACAATTCACAATGGTCCCCTGGCTTAGGCTGAATCTCATCTTGGAGGACTTGGTGTCCATGGTAAGTCTGGAGGCCTGAAGGTGGGAGGCGCTCAGCTGTCTCCAGCGGCTGCACCCTGCACCCTGCCCGGCAGGCGTTTCCCTGCTACACGGCTCTCCTCCCCGCTCCCTCAGGGGGTCTGGCCCTCCCACCCTGGGTGAGCTGCGTTTCTGTGGTCCTCCTCCTTCTAATCTCTCTGCCTGCCTCACAAAGTGGAGAATTCGATTTTCTTCCCAAAGAAAATCAGATTTGACTTAGCTCCATCCATTTTCACAATTGCTACTGAAACGCTAACTGTCTCTGTGAGGACAAAAGAACTAAACGAAGGACTTTCAGTGGGGGAATGAGCATGCGGACACAACCGTGCCCCAGTGAGAATCCCTTGCAGACCTGGGAGAGACATCTGCAGGCAGCAGGATGCGGATTGGAAGCCCTGGGTCCCCAGTGTCCGGTGATGAGGAGACCTGGAGGGAAGGAATTGGCTTGAAGTAGGGCTGCGTCGGGGGTGAGCATTTCTCCCGCAGCCCCACACTCAGCAGCTCTGAGAGAAGCCGGAACCTCCTGATGCACCTGGCATGACACTGGGACAGAGGCAGTCCATTATGTGACTGGTATATCAGAGTCACAGGGGGGCTGGGTGCAGCGGGGTAAAGAGGCTATAAGGCCGCAGATGGACAAGGTGTGGCTGTCACAGCTGTGGTGCCTGGCCCCATGAAATAATTGGGACACCAGGAGGTGCAGGGTCAGAGGACCTCTAAATAGCTCTGTAGTCTTGGATGAGTCACTTGAAGCCCCCGAGCCTCAGCTTTCCCATCTGCAGACCAGGGAGAAATATCACCTACCTGGTGGGGTGTCCTGGGGCTCAGTGTTCCCCTGTGGCATGCTGCACATGCCTCTACTGTGCATGAGAGTGCGTGTCCCATCTCCCACCGTGTCAAAGCATGTTGACCATGGGTGTGCCTTCCCACGGGAGTGTAGGCTTCCAGAGCAGGAAGGGGTGCGTCTTACTCACTGCTTTATTCCCAGGGCCAAGCACCCTGCCTGGCCCCTGCGGAGCTCAGGGTGTCTGATCGCCTGAGTGAGATGACGTTGGTTAGACTGCTTGCCACCTGCTGCACACAGGAATTAGCTTCCAGGCTGAAGTGGGGCCAGTGTAGGGCCCACAGGAACCTGGACCACCTTGACTCTTTGTATTGGGAGGGGAAAGGAGGCAGGAGAAGCCCTGAGTACTTGTCAGTGGAGTGAAGCCTGCTAAGCTTTAAGCGGGAGGATTCAGTTCAGTAAGTAACTTGGTCCCCTGGGAGGGCCCCCAGGTCCCTTCTGTGTTGGCTCCATGGCCTCTCTTCTCTCCTGCATTAATTCAAGTGAGGAAGGCCTGAGCTCGCCTCCCTGAATTCCCTGCACCCCACAGACGCTGCCCCATTCTCAAGGTGCCATGTGTAATCAGGAAGCAGAGGCTAGCTCCGAAGCTTTCGGGGCAGAGGGAGGAGGGCAGTGGCTGGGCACTGGGCTGTCCTGTTGCGGAGGAGACCTTGAGGAGGAGGCCTTTGGGGCAGGCATGCCTGTTGCAGGCGTGGAGTGGGCCCTGGGGAGGGGCAGTACCCTCCAGGCCAGAAAACACAGCTGGGCCATCTTCCCTCATCTCTAGCATCATGGCTGCCTCCTCAGTCCAGACTGAGTCCTGTGGAATGTGTGGTTGGAGCAAAAAGATGAAGAGTGAGTCTAAGAGGTCATGAAGAAGGACAGACCCAGTAGACTGTGGCTCAGCCTTTCTTGGGAAGTAGACTTCTAAGAAACAAGAGGGCTGGCTTAACAACAAATCTAATTCTTTTAGGGAAAAGAGGTAGCGCATGGATAAAATGTGGAAAGATACAGAAGCAGAAACAGGAAGTGGAGCCTGGTGAGGAACAAAAGGTGTCACAAGGGTCATTTTAGGGACATATTGCAGGAGAGACAGGGAGTTGAAATTGGTGCCATTCTTCTAGATTTCCCAGAGCCCTCCAGCGTCACAGGGGGAGTCAAAGGGTCAACAGGTGCTTCTCCTTTGCAGCCTCAGGGAGTGATTACCTGCAATATGCCAGGGTACTGTCCCTGTAAACAATGAGGCTGGCAGGCAAGACGGGAGCAGCTCCCTGGCATTCTGCTGCTGGAGCAAAGAAGCAGTGCTGCCCGGGAGCTCACAGGTGGGTGTGGACCTGGCGGGCCTCCGTAGATACTCATGGGGCCCAGTGCACTCCATTGGACAAGAGAAAAGCTCACAGCTCAGAGTCCCCTGCTCTTTTATGAGCTTGGGAGGTTCCTGTGGCCAGAAGCACAAGGGAGGGAGCCCTAATCATGATCACTAAGAACACGCCATGTTTGCTGCTTTTAACTGTTTCCAAACCCTTCCAGTTCATAGGTTTCTCTGCTCCTAAACCAGTCCTTTGAGGTATCTGGCAGACACTTTTCTGCCCTTCCCTTCCTTGACATTTCTGTGACATTTGGCTCTGTGGCGGCTTCCTTCTTCTGGAAACTCTCTTTTGCTGTCTTCTTTCTGCGACACCCTCCTCCGGAGTTTCCATTCCTTCTCAGTCCCTGTCCTGACTCTCCTTCCTGTCCCCAGCCACTTAAATGTCGATGTCCCTAGGTTCTATCCCCAGCCGTCTTCTCATTCAGAATTCCCCTCCTCAAAGTAGACTCATCACTCCCAGAGACATTTACATCATGTCTCCACTTAGCCCTTGGCCCTGGCCCTCAGCCCTTCAGAGCCCGCTGCTGACTAGCCCCCATCCACATGGGGGCCCACAGGCCCCTCGAGTGTGATGCGTCCAAATGAGTTGCTCACCTTCTCCTCCTTCTTCTCATCATCTCTGCACCATCTACATCCCCTAAATGTCCACCAGAAATCAGGGAGCCATCCTGGCCTCCACCCTCTCCTCACCCTACATGTCTGGTCAATCCTGCCTTCCTCTCAACCTGACTCCTACAGGTATCTTCAACCTGTGCCCATCCTCACAGCTCTGAGCTTATTCCATACTTCATAAGTTTGCTTAGACTGGTGGTTCTCGACCATGGGTGATTTTTGTCTTCCCCACCTAGGGGATATTTGGCAACGTCCAGAGACAATTTCTGATGGTCACAACAAAGTGGTTGCTACTAGCGTCAAGTGGGTAGAGGCCAGGGATGCAGCTGAACATGATACAATGCACTAGGCAGCCCCGGCAACCAAGAAGCAAAATGGCGATAGTCCCCAGGCAAAGAAAACCTGGCTTACAACATGCAATACTTTTCTTTTTTTTCTTTTTTCTTTTTTTTTTTTTTGCAACAGAGTCTTGCTCGGTCACCCAGGCTGGAGTGCAGTGGTGCAATCTTGGCTCACTGCAACCTCTGCCTCCCGGGTTCACGCCATTCTCCTGCCTCAGCCTCCCGAGTAGCTAGGACTACAGGTGCCCACCACCACGCCCAGCTAATTTTTTTGTATTTTTAGCAGAGATGGGGTTTCACCGTGTTAGGCAAGATGGTCTCCATCTCCTGACCTCATGATCCACCCGCCTTGGCCTCCCAAAGTCCTGGGATTACAGGTGTGAGCCACTGCGCCCGGCCAACACGCAATACTTTTCTAACTGGTGTCTCTGACAATCAGGTTTGCCTTCAAGCCACTCTCTTTGCTGCCTCCTGCGAGAATGCTTAGCTTACAAATGAATCTGTCTGCATGTCTCCATTTCCCAACTTCTCAGCATAGTTTACAAAGCTCCCTATGATCTGGCCCTGCCCAACTCTCCAGACCCACCTTCCATTTCTCCTGTTAGTCCATGCCCCAGAAGTACTAGATAATCTGCCGTTCTCTGAGTAAATCATGCTCTTCCATACCTCTGGGCCTCTGCCTAGGTCTCAAATGACCCTATCCCAGGGTCCATCCCGCTGTGTCCACTGTTTGCATTGGGTCAGAACTTACTTAGTCCTTCAAGACTCAGCCCAAATACCATCTCCTGGACAAAGCTTTCTCTTGGCTGTGCTTCTACCACAACTTGTATGTATTCTCATGTCTACCTTTCACATTTCTATTTCTGCAGTCTTCTTGAGGTCACAGATGTGATTTTATTTATCTTTACAGACCCAATACCTAGAACCATGTCTAGTGAGTGAATGGACACAGGAAGAAAGCTTTGCCAAAATTTGCACACCTTGTTGCTGGAAGGACTAGGACTGGCATTCAGGTCTTCGGACTTCCAAGCTACGCTCACCTCATCAGACCTGATGGCTCTAAGTAGGTGAGTTTTAGGTCCTGAGCTACTTGATCCATCTGGCTCCCAGTTAGAGAAGAACAAGAAACTAATCACACGTGGTGGCTGCTGCCTGCATAAGTGCTTCCATTTATTCACAAGCTGAAAGACAAAAGCTTGGCCCCCCAGCATATGCTGGATCAAAAGCAAGGAACAAAAAGGATTGCAAAAGAAAGATGCTGGAAACAGTAGCTACTTTGATGCAGGCAGCTCTTTGAGGAAGCAACTGAGGACTGTGCCCCCAGCAGCAAAGAGAGAGAGAAGTCACTGCCAGAGGGTGAAGGAAATCGCTGCAGGAAGGGTGGGACCTCACTAGCTTCTCTGCCGGTTTCCAGCGAGTGCCAGGAATGGGGGAGGGGTGTCTCATTAATCTCACCTCCTTGCTGCCCTGCCTGGGGTCTTTACAATCTGCTGCATTTGGAGACTAAGGATTCCTACTGGAATGGCAATCTGAGCCAGAGATTTAGGAAGGAGGTTTATAAGTAATGGCTAGAGCCATAGAGTAATTAATGGGAAACTATTATTAACAATACAATGATTTCATAGTGATTCCACAGTATATAATATAAATGTATACATAATTTGATGAATTATTGTATTGAGCCCAAGGATGCAGGAATGGCCAGATTCTGTCCTCGAAATAGCCACCCCTTCTCATGAGGACCCCTGAGAAAATATAATAAGCACAGAAAGAAAGGAAAGCAAAGCAGTGCTTCATTGTTAGCTGGACTTGTGATCAAAACCCCAGCGCTCTCTGGTCAGCTAGACTAGATGACGTTTTCTACTAAGCAAGTTAGGACTAAACAGCTCATAACAACAGCCAATCCAATATACCTGCTCGTCTCGGGAAAATGCAGTCAGCTGCAGAGAGACAGTGAGAGAGTGACTGTTTCCTTTGAATTCCTGCTCTCTGGAGTTGACTTGGGCAGCCTGGCTCTGAACCAGGACACCATCTCTGGGTTGGTGGCCATCTGAGAAAAAATGGAGAGAAGACACTTTGAGGAAGGTAAACTCATAATGCTGAGAGGAAGCTTGTGCCCAAGGAGACTCCAAGGAGAATTTGGGATCTAACCCCAGGGCACTGCAGAGTGGAAAAGGCCAGTGGGAACCCCTTGTCTTACCAGAAAACCAAGCAAAGGAGAAGATAGCAAGAGGCTGGACTGAAGTTAAAGAATAATGCTTAAGTGTTTTGTTTGGGACTCAAAGGGCTTGCCCTCCCATTGTATTCACAGATACTGCAAAAGACTTTGGTGAAATGCAATGTGGAAGGAGGAAGACTGGTTCCCATTGTGAATAAGGAAAAAATGAGTCCGGGGTTCTGAAGGCAGCTTGAGATATTTTGAGCATTTCACCTCTGAAGTAAGAGTGCAACCCTCCAATTCAAAAGTGTAATTTCTAGTCCCTTTGTTGAAAAGTCAGTTATGAAACTTTACAGTTTCACTTTTGGCTTTGGGCTGAACTTTTCAGAGCCTTTAAGGCAAGGTGGGTGAGTATTTTGAGAGATGGTAATGAGGCCCGGGGGCTATGCACACAGCTGGAGCTCAGCAGGTGTCTCCCAGGAGAAAGAGGAGGACCTCAGTCATGGTCAAGACCCCTCTCCGAATGGCTTCTCATCCCTCAGACCCACAAGAGAGGGGCACCGTAAGCTCAAGACACCTGAGACACCTTACTCCCCTTCCCCAGCTCTCTCTCTGTCCCTTGAAAGGATGCAATGCGCTGGGGAGATGTAACCAGTTTGCATCTTAGGAAGGATCTGGATTGTTTTCCTTCTTTCTCTGAGCTGTCACTTGCTATAAAAACGATCATTGATATTCAGCCATTACACTTCCATAATCATTAATATTCTTAAAAGGCTCTTGGAAACACATTTATACAA
The DNA here is from genome assembly GCF_006542625.1 of Nomascus leucogenys. Classification (NCBI taxonomy): domain Eukaryota; kingdom Metazoa; phylum Chordata; class Mammalia; order Primates; family Hylobatidae; genus Nomascus; species Nomascus leucogenys. Next base: position 8,276,433 of record NC_044395.1, on the reverse strand, counting down.
GGCTACATGATCAGTTCCTACATTTACTTTCAATTTAAATAATAGTTTTAGCCGGGGTTTTGATGTGCTGTTTACTTTAATTACCATTCTGCCCCTTTCTGTGTCTTGACACAGTGTCATTTAATATTTCATGAATTTCCCTTAGCCCTTTTTTCCCTGATATGTGTGATTTGAATGGGTTGCTGCTTTTTTAGAAAAAAATGCGTAGTTTCAACTTTTCTGAGACTTGCTGTAAACAAGATGTGTCATGCCTATGGATTCTCTTCCCCCAGTGATAATGGGAGGGAATAAATAAAACAGCAGACAGCTGCTTTACCCAGATGGCACAGGGATGCCAGGGGGTCCTGGCCCTGCTGCAGGCACAGAGTGACAGGCCAGCAACTTCAGGTGAGGTGGGAAGCAGCCCAGAAGAGGTCAGCGTCTGCCTCTCAAGGTGTGGGCCGTCAGCCTGAGGATCACCTGAGAGCCCCACTCCAGAACTACTGAGGCAGAAGCTGCATTAGAACAAGATCCCTAGGTGGTTTGTTTGAACACTGGAGTTTGGGAAGCACTGCACTAATGGAAATCAATTAGTGGATGTAAAGAAAATAGGTGTTTCTCAGCTGTTCTCTCCCAAGTCCCATGCTTTCATCAGAAAAAAGCTCTACTTTTGGGATCTATGGCAGGTTCTTGGGGTCATTTATAAATAAGTGCTATACTTTAAATACTGTGTTCATGATCTGCCCCAAGATGTCCCCCTCTGTTTTTTCAGTGATCTATTTGTTTACTTAAGAAATATTTGGCCAAGCGCGGTGGCTCATGCATGTAATCCCAGCACTTTGGGTGGCTGAGACGGGTGGATCACCTCAGGTCAGGAGTTCGAGACCAGCCTGACCAACATGGAGAAACCCTGTCTCTACGAAAAACACAAAATTCGCCGGGCATGGCAGTGCATGCCTGTAATCCCAGCTACTTGGGAGGCTGAGAAAAGAGAATCACTTGAACCTGGGAAGCGGAGGTTGCAGTGAGCAGAGATCATGTCATTGCACTCCAGCCTGGGCAACAAGAGCGAAACTCTGTCTCAAAAGAAAAAAAAAAGAAAAGAAAAAAGAAAAAAAAAGAAATTTAGCATTCTATGTACTAGGAACTACAGAAAGTGATAAAGGAGACCGTGTGATATGGTCAGTAACAGAGTGTGTCAAAGTGCTAAGGAATCACAGTGGTGGAGACTGATGAGCAGGTCAGAAAAGTTTTCATTGGAGGGGTACTTTCTGAACTATTCCTGAAGGATGAATGGGAGTTAGGGGTGGTTGGGGAGGACAGTGTTAATTGCGGCAGGATGGGGTTTGTGGTTGGAACGGTGCTGTCTTCTGGTCCAGCTGTGCCTGGCTCCAACCAAGGGCAGGGCCAATGTACACTGCCTGCAACAAGCATAGCAGTTTGGCAGGGAGGCTCATAACAGGACATTTACCCAACCTCAGAAAGCAAGGGCTTTCCTATGGGACTATTGTTGGCTGCTGCCAGATGGAGGAACATGCACTGGAACTCGGGGCTAGGAGGTTACATGCAAACTCAGTTCTACCAATTGCTAGTTGGGGCCTTTGATGACACCTTTTATGTCTCTGTAAAAGTTGCAAAATGTGCGTCTGTGAGGGCTAGATGAGATAAAACCCATGACAGAAACTGGCAGTCGGTAGTAACATTAGCTGGGTCTGAACGTGAATCCAAGGTTGACGAGTATGGGAAGGAATAATAGCAAAGACAAGGAGAAGAAGAAGCCCAGGTAAGCATCTCTGGGATCCTGAACAACAGAGACCCATGCATGACCAACTGGGGAGACAGAGAAAGAGAGCTTCCACCGGCCCCATTTCCCACCTCCTCCACCTACTCTTTGTTGACACTTAATATAGAAACTAGGCCTGTAACTGGCGACAGATCAATATTTCCACTGAAGAATAAAACCTCTCATGGGGCAGGCCAGACCAGGGATATGATCTCAATAATGTGCGTCGGGGAATTGCGGCTTATTGGAGAAGGTGGCTTTGGAGGTAACAGGCAGCTGTCAGGCCCCAGAAAATGGGAAAGAAGTGGATATCAAAACATGTAACTCAGGTTTAAGGACAGATATTATTTCCTTGTCTCTTTCTGTAGGAACTGAAGTCAATTGCCCTTTAGGCAGAACCAAACCAAAGAGGAGACATAAACTCATTTTGAGTGAACAAATCCAGCGAAAAATTACTTTCCCGTTGCTTCCTTTCTCAGATACAGCATTTATCATGGGTAACAGATGAATGGATAATCATAATTTAATGGTAAAAATAAGGGGGATCCTTCCTGATACTGAAGGTACAAAATAAACATCCCAGTATTTCCAGACCCCTACCTTCCAGGCATTGCCAGTTCAGCAGAGGTCTGGGTTTATTCTCCGGTTATTACTGCATTTATGAATCCTCAATTAGTCCTGACTTAGCTTGAGAGTTTTTATCAAACTGCCTAGCATAGTGCCTAGCAGAGAGTACATGTTGAATACATTTACTAGTTTCTTTCTTTCCATAGCTACTGCTGCTGGCTACCTTGCGTTTCTGTGGATTTGGTCACAGAGAGACCAGATGGTCTGGTTTACTTTCAATTGTAGTCACAGCAATAATAGCACCATTTATGGGGCCATACACTATACGCCAGAAGTTTTACACACGTTTCCTCATTTAATACTCCTGTGAAATGGGCACTATCATCTCCATTTTGCAGATAAGCAAACCGAGGCTCAGAGAAGTGAAATCATTTGACAAGTCATACAAAGCTAAAACGTAGATGCCAGAGCCAGGATTTGATGAGAGGTCCCGGTGACATTTTAACCCAAGCTATTTTTGGTGTTCATGTCACTTTCTAAACAGAGAACTGGAGAGCTGGAAGGACCTCAGAGATGATCTGGGCCGGTGGTTCTCACCTGGGGGTGATTTCGTCCCCAGGGGACATTTAAGAACATCTGAAGATATTTTTGGTTGTTACAACTAAGTTGGGGAGTAGGGATACCTGCTCCTGGCCTCCAGTGGGGAGCCCAGGGTGCTGCTAACCACTCTGCAATGCACAGGCCAGCCCCCATGACAAGGATTATCCTACCCAAAACGTTATTCGTGCTGAGGTTGAGAAACCCTGGTCCAGACCAATCTCCTGATTTTACAGATAAGAAAACCCGGGTGTGGGTAAGGTTAAAGGTCATGCTAATGTCCTTGGACAGAGGCTGCTGGGAATCCCCATACATCCCCCACAGTCCTCTCCCACCCTGTGCTGCCCAGGAAAAGGAGCTCAAAGGGAGTGCCCCAGACTGGCTGTCGCAAGCATGGTGTGGAAAGGTCCTAGTTAGTTTTCCAGGGGGCCAGCAATTGGTTACATCAGAAAACTTATTCTCAGGAGCAGTGCCCTTATTTAGATTTCAGGGAAAAATAAAAACAGCTAAAGTTTTCTCAAATAGTAAGTTTCCCAATTTGCTCCGGTTGGCAATTTTCTAATGTAGATTCAGTGGAATCTGGGTGAGAGGGTGCTGAGCGGGGATGTGCTTGCCAAAGAGAAAATGAATGTGTCCCCTGATTGGAGGCTGGCTTGCGAGACAACTGTGACTGTCAGCACACTGGGCTGGGGCCTGGCCTCGGGAAGGGAGTGGGGAGGAGCAGGGATGGGGCCTGGGGCTCAGGAAGGGGGCAGGGAGGAGCAGGGATGCACCTTCAGGGCAGAGAGGGTGCTGGTGGATCCCAGCTCCAAAGCACAGAAAGCGCACCAGGCACGGTGGGCAGGGAGAGGGCAGAGGAGGGAGTGAACTGTCCGCCCTCCTCTGTCATGCCTGTGTCACTGCCCGGGCAGTCTCCACAGTCCTGGGGGCCTAGGGAAGGAGTGGAGGGGAGAGACGATGGTCTCCCGAGTCACACTGCCCCACGGATTCTGGGGAAGGATCTGGGCAAATCCGCAGCAGCTCTGAGTCTCAGTTTCTTTCCCTGCTGGTACGACGATGGCAATAATACCTGTGATGGATAAAGTGAGAGACTCTTGAGACACACAGTACGTGCCTGCTTCTTCCCCGGCTCGGAATCCTCCAGTAGAGGGCGGCATTTTTAGACATGGTGAGCTAGAGGAGGCTTTTTTCGGTTTCTTAATTCTAAAATGTTTAATTATTATAGGCACCTAATAGTTGTATATATTTATGGGGTACCTGTGATGTTTTGACACAAGTATACAATATGTAATGGTCAAATCGGGATAACTGGTATCCATCAACTCAAGCATTTATTATTTCTTTGTGTTAGAAACATTCCAATTCTACTCTTTTAGTTGTTTAAAAATATACACTAAAATACTGTTAACTACAGTCACCCTGTGGTACTACTGAATGTTAGATCTTCTTCTTCTATTTAACTGTATTTTTGTTCTCATTAACCATCCCACTTTATCTCTCGCTTCCCACTATCCTTCCCAGCTTCTGGTAATCATCATTCTCCTTAGTGAGGGCTGCTATTTGCAGAATGTCAGCCAGGGCAGGAGAATGTAAATACATGAGTATACCTAGACCTTCCAATATGCCAGCTGCCAAGCATGTGCCCCCAACATCTAAGCCCAGGAACAAAATCCAACGCATTTTCATTCATAGGGGAATGAAATTAATTAATTAATTTTGAATTAATCATAGGGGAGAAGCCTCCAACAGCCCCTGTCGCCCCCCGCACCCCTGTCTCGCCTTATCTGGTCCTTTTCCTTCCAGCAGGTGAGCGCTCTCTTGCTTCCTCACTCAGAGATTCCCAGCCACAGGCTGCAGCTAGAAGGGGATTTCACAGAAGTTCCCAGGCTGGCCTCACCTGATATGCCTTGTGTGGACCTCGCTTGGGCCCTCAGTGTCAAAGGCAGGACTGTATGTGACGTGGGGTTTGCACAGAGCACTAATGGAATCCGTTAGTATTCAGACCAAGTTTCCTATTTTTTTTCCCCCTAAGAGTGCAACATTGTGGTTCAATATTTGCTGGGTGGTAATTAATAGCACTTAATCTGTAAATCTGGAGCTGGTTTCTCATCTGCTGAGAAATGAGGTTACCATAGCCACCCCATGTTTGGCTCCTTCTCTCCTTTTCCCTTCCCAGAAATGTCCTTTTGTGTTTTTCTCAGCCCTAGCAGGGCTCAGGACAAGAAGGCTAAAAGCACCCAGAGAGATTTGCTGCTGCGTTAGCAGGCAGCTACCTGAAAGAAAAGTTTATGAAGACAGAGAAGAAATGGACTTCTACCCACCTCGGAGGACTGATGTGGTGTCAGACCAGACAATCCTCACAGGCAGAGGGGTCTCTTATTCTTCCACACAGGGTCCTAAACCAAGTACCTTCAGTGATCAAACTATGAGTTTTTGACTGCCTACTGTGTTCCAGGTGGCTCAGATATATATTTTCTCTAATTCTCATAACACTACAACAATCTTGAAAGGCAGGTGTATATGATACAAATGGTACAAATGAAGAAATTGGCTTTCAGAGAGACCAAGTAACTTGCTCAAGGCCACACAGCTAGAAATTAGCAGGATGGAAACTCCAATCCAGACTGGTCTGGCTCCAAAGCCAAACCCTTCCTCCTGTTCCATGCTATTGTTGAAGATGTGAATCCCACTGATGTGAATTTCTAGCCTTCTGCATACGACTTGCCCACAGAGCATTAAGTGATGCTTATAGTATTAATTCGACTGCCTTTTGGCATGGTTACGGGGCTTCTCTGCAAATTGCTTCATCTTCCTCTGCATAACACCCTTGTGTAGGAGGCTGGGTAGACATGACTAAATTACTTTCGCTTTACAGATGGAGACACTGAGGCCCTAAGACACGGAGGGATCTGGGTAAAGCAAAACAGCTCTTGAGTAGTATTTGCTCTGTTGGTCAGTGTGCCAGGTGCAGGTAGCGTCACGTGCCCTACCTGGGTCTTAAGGAATGATGAGATCCAGGCAGCTGGTGCTGACAGTGGCCTGTTCATACTCTTCCTGAAGGTATCTCACCTGGCTTTGTATGACAGCTTGTTAGCAACGTCTGTAATTTGGGTGGGAGTGAGGAGAAGGAAACCACAGTTAAGGTGTGTGTGTGGGTGCTCTGCAGGCAAACCAGCCCACAAGGCATGCTCTGGTCACCGGTGCGAATGATGGCAAACACTTAAAGGAGAATCGTAGCCAACACTGCAAATCAGACAGCATGTATCAGAGTTTAAAAACCTCAGGGAGTTTTGGGCCAGCAAATAAAATGTGCTCCATTTTGCCAGAGCTGAGGGGATTGGGCAAGAAGGAGCACTTAGAATTTTGACGCTGCACTTTGATCAGTTTGACGGGTTTAGTATTATAGAAATATTTCATTGTTTCAGCAGAGATGAGGAAATCTAATCATCCATCCAGCTGCACTCTGAATTTGTCATGACTCACTGGAGGGTACGGTGTATGGAGGTTGGGGGCAGAGAAAGAAAGGAAGAAAGAAAGAAACAGCTGATTTAAAATGCAGTTTAACCTGAGGTAATTTGGCCCATTAGTTCAAATTGTGTTTTTTTCTTCCCTCCTTTTTTTATTTAAGTCATTGCTGTATTTTCAAGATATTATTTTTTAAAGGTGGCATCTAATTATGTTTTCTCTCCACATTCATTCTGAGCAGGTAATAAAGGCTATAGTGGGGGAGTTCTACGGTGATTAATGGAAGAAAATGCAGATGGGGCAGAATTGAAGCAACAGTGTAAAATATGATTTTATAAACAGGACAGAAAGAAATTAAAGTGCTCCATTGCTAAACTCAGTGGAGATGGTATTCATTCTGTGTTTGGTGCTGCAGTAGTGGTCTGGAATTTGTCTGGAGAAAAGTCTTTCTGGATATATCAGACCAGCCTTTGGTGGCCACTAGGTCCTCTGACTTGGGTGTGACACAAAAGCCCCCCACTCACAGATCCCTCTCCTACCCAGGAGACATGTTGCTTATATTTGTGATGTATTCCTATGGGCAAAGCATTGCTCTATCCCAGCATCCCCTTTTATCTTGAGAGGGAAGGCCAATAAGATAATAATCCCTTAGCTTGACTGTGGCTCCAAGGAGGAGGGGCTAGTAGAGGGGCCCTAGTAGGGCGTCTTGATGGGACGCAGGGGATGGGGCTAGGAACAGGGAGCACAAAAATGGCCTGAAAGACAAATTTAGATAAATTTTTATTTTTGCATTGCTGGGCTAAAATATATCCTTTTCTTGTTGGGAGCAGAGAGGGTAATCCTTGTTAGATTTACATTAAAATGAGGTCATGCTTCTTGGAAGAAGCCACTCACTGAGAAAGAAGATATCCATTGTTCCATGAGAGTCCCCCATGGTAGAGTGAGTGACAAGGTTCTTGGAAATGTCATCAGATAGTGCTTACTTTGGGGCTGAGTGAGAATAGGAAAGTGGCAGAACAGAGAAAAGGTTCCACCACAAGGAGCTCATTCCTGCAGACCCTGAATGGAAAACCATCTCCTGGCATTACATAACACAGGCCAACTCTCTCTTCTTAACAACAGGAAGAGGCAATTCAGGTCAAAGACAGACTCTCCTTTCCTATGCAGAGGCCTCTTGTCACTTTGCTAATTTCTTTGTTTGTGCTTCACCAGAATTCTGTTCTCCGTTTCCACTTTTCCCACCCCATTGGAGCACAGATCCAAATTTTAATCCAGATGCCCATAATGCTGCTCACCCATCACCTACCTGTGATATGGAGATTAATATGCATATAATTTGAATGATACAGTCTTTATGGCCTGGTCTTTCAATTCCCTTACTTAATATTTTTGTGTTTGTTCATAGTCTGTTGGCTCCCATGGGGCCAGCACAATGACTCTTGCAGGGCTCTGTAATTCATACAGAGCCAGACGCTGAACTCCACCCTTCAGATATCCCATGCCCATGTGTTGAGGGTGACAAGGAATGATTTCTTTCATCTAACCAGAGTTCAACAAATGCATCTTGATCTTCAAAGAAAACACCCAAGAGTCCACAACAGGGGCCATAGGATGAATGGGAACTTTTAGTACATAGGAGAGTTTAAAAGGCAGATAGGGGAATAAGAGTTGAAAAGGGATACTCAGCAACAAATCAGACTCTAGTGCATAGAAAGGAGAGATCCCTAAGTGGAGAGGATGTGAAAAATTCAGACTGTGGGGCTTTGCTCTTGGAGATTGTAATTTAGTAGTCAGGGTTAGAAGTCCAGAATCTTCTCCTCAGGCAATTCTAATGAAGCTAACATTTGGGAACCACTGAGGTCTTAGATGGCTACCAAATGAAGAAACCGAAGCCTAGGAAAGTTCAATGGCTCATCCAATGCCATACGGCTAGGTAAGAGGGGGAGAGTGAGACTACCATTCCATTGCTCTTTCCATTAACCTTAATTCCACCACTTAGTATTTCACTAGTAGAGAACCACTGTTGGTCTGGGGGTACCAGGAGGTTGAATGGAGGACGCTTGTGCTAAGAAGGGAGAACTATTTAGAACACATGTGAAACTCTATTTACACCAAGCTTTAAATTGAACTTCCCATTTCCCAGCTTTAGCTTCCAGAATGCAACCTTAATCTTGTTCATTTGCATAAGCTTTAAAATAAGCCTTTAGAACAAATGTAAATGGATCTTCAAAGAACAATATTATGATGGGTTCAGTGTAAATGACTCAAAAACATATGGATGGCATTTCTTGAGGATTTCCCAGAGAGTCTTGCTGTCTGTCTGTATGCAAGGGAAGTTTATTATCAAAGCAAAACTAGGGGTTGGGAGAAGTGTGGTATTCTTAGGATAGTGTATCCTAACCTGCTTGTGGTTCTAATTTATTCTCATGCCTCAGTGATCTGGACTGATAACATGGAATGGCCAACACGAAGCAGCAGTCAATCTCTTCATCAGGCTGAACGTAGCTCACAGAAGCATCTCACACCCCAGGTCATAGGACACACAACATAGATCTCAGAACTGGAAAGAACAAGAGATTTTTCCATAAAGCTCCCCTCACCATGGGCATGAGGAAACCAAGGTTCAGAGAGGGCATGTGACTTGTCAAGGTCACATAGCCAGTACATGGTTGAATTGGGACATCAGCCTAGGTATGTCTAACTCCAAATTTTATTTTCTCTCGAATATATATCACCTAGCAGCTAAGAAATCAGCAGACAGTGGGCTTTAGAACCAGGCAGCAAACACAGCTTCAGGGCGAGGTTAGGCAGCTAGAACTTTATTGATCAACAACTTTGCCACATCGCTGGCACATTGGTTGCTGGGCAACGTGGCTCCTCTCTGAAGAGGCAAGAAAAAGATTCTGAAGATGATGGATCTGCATTAAGCAAAACCCAATAACCAGGCACTTTCAGGTCAAAAGCTTGGTTTGCTGTGGTTTGGAGTTTCTAGGTCAGCTGCCCAGGGGCTGTCCCCTGCTCAGCTTATCTGAGATGAGGCCATCAGTAAGGACCTCCTCAGAGAGAAGAGACAGGAAAACCAATTTAAGATTCCCTTAGACAGGGCAGATGGAGATATGGGCTTGTTTTCTGCCCAATGTTAGTATTGTATCTTATCTTACAGCTAGGTTGAAATTAGAGGAGTTGGCAAACAAGCAAACAAACAAACAAACAAAAACAGCACAAAGAGATGACTTGGGGATGGGAGGTGGGTGCTGCTAAACAGGCGCAAGTCATTTACTACCGTGGGCCTCAGTTTCCCTATTTATAGAATGGTGAGCCTGGACTAGCTTCATGTTAGTCTATCAACAGGTGCTGGCTGGCTATAATAATCACCTGGAATGTCTGTTAACCTAGAGACTCTGAGGCCACAATTTCAGCTATTCTGATTTAGGAGGTTTGACATGATACTCAACAATAATTTCACCCATGCTATCAGAGGTATTTACTGCATGTGCAGGAGATGTTCTGGGCTCTGTGTTAGGTACTGGGAATATAATTGTGAATGCATATTGAATGCGAAGCACTATATAAGGCAAATGGGGTATTTAAATCTTTAAAGAAGAATTCTTGTTGGACGAATGGCAGTGTAATATTACATATGTGAGATTTAGTCAGAATTGGATTTGAATCTTTACTTTTCTACTTACTAGCTGTATGACCTTATTTATGCAATTTACTTAACCTCTTTGATCTCATCTATAATATGGGGATATGATTATGGTGCCTACTTCATAGGATGGTTGATGATTACAGGAAATAATCTGGCTGAGTTGCTCAGCACAGTTCCTGGAACATAGCCAAGGCTCACCAATGGCAAATACGCACAGATTCCTGGTGTTTTAGGAGCTTGTAGGAGTGTGTGTGGTATGTATATGAGTGTGTGTGAGACCCACAGCATGCATGCATGTACAGTGTATACGTTTCTCAGAATAAATTTAGTGATGGGGAGACTACTCCTATATTTCTGCTTGGCTTCATCAGGATGGCCTCACGGAAGAGGTGACATTAGCTTTGGGCCTTAGAAATGGGCAGAATTTTGATAAGCAGAAATGAATAGGAGCAGAAAATGTTCCAGAAAGTGGGGTACTAGCCAAGGGGGAGAGGGCCCAGGAAGGTGGAGCTATGCTTGGGAAAGTGGCGGACAAGTCATTCGTGGAAGGCTGGCCAATGGCAGAAGGGCCTTGGGTGCCAGTCAAGGGACAAAATGGACATTGGTTTGTCTTTTGAAACACACAATTTATTTTCTATGGGTGTAAAGCCTTTGATAAGCATTTGTTGAATTAATGACCGAGATGTTGAGCAGGGGAACAGCCTTGTATGAGAGGTTCACCTGGAGGAGGTGTGCCAACCAGAGAGGATGAAAGGGAGGCTGGAGGCAGGGAGGTCAAGACTGCCGTACTGTCCCAGACATGCAGAACAGGCTGCTGGACTAGACGGGAACAAGGAAATGGAGAGGCGGGGCAGGTGCGAAATGTATCCTGATGGAAGCAGCACCAAGTTGTGGAGACTGATGAGGAAGCAGGTGTGGAAAGAAGCAGCAGAGACCTCCATTTTCAAAGTGTGTATCTGGAACAATACAGAACAGACAGGGCCACTAAATGGGGCTGAGGAAAAGCACTCAGAGCCTTTCCAGGCTAAGCCAGGGCTCCCTGTGCTGTGCCCCATGGTGCTGGCAATAGTGTCTCGTGGAAACTAAGGACCCCATGAACAGTACTTGTATTACTATTCTTTATCATGCTCATGCCAGTGTCAGTGTTTTGAGTGCTGTCTTCCCTGCTAGAATGTAGGCTTCATGAGGCAGGTACTGTGTCTGCCCTGTTGCCTGCTCTATCCCTGACACATAAAATTGTGTCTGCCACATAGTAAATGCTAAAGAAAAAAAAGGTGGGAAAAGTAGCTGAGAACTGGTTTACTGAGGAAAGAAGTTGACTCACTTTGAGACACATTAGGTTGGAGGTGATGGGAACTGTCCTGCTGGAAGTGTCCCTTGGTAGTTGCATATTCTGGTTAGAGGTCTAGTTTCAAGAGGGAGACACTGGTCACCACTGGGCACTTCCTTCCATGCCAGGTATCACCTCCCTGTGGCCCTTCCCTTGAGAGGATCTCATGGGACCTCCTTCCAAATCCATCCCTACTCTCCCAGCCACACATACTGGTTTCGCCCCCGGAAGGCTCTGAATTTGAGCTGTGGTGTTGTGATACAGGATAGCCTCTTTTGCCTAAAGAAAACCACTCTGAAATTGCAGGCTTTCAAATGAAACTTTGTAGTACACGCTATAGCAATTCAAAACGGTGGAGGGAGGGGGAGAAGTCTGAACAATTGCTTAGCTCATTAAAAACAGCATTTGGTTCACGTTTCAACATCTGGAAAAAAAAGACAAAATGGAATTTTACAGTGTGGTCACATGAGCTAAGAAAGATTAGTGAAGCAAGATCAAGACAGAAGCAAACAAAAAAATGAAACAAAATCCAAACAAAACCCTCGGATAACTGGTTGCATTACTGTGAACACTTGGTACGGCCACTTCCAGTGGCTCTTTGTTTCCTCTGTAAATTTAAAGATACCGGCCTGAAAGCCAAAACAGGAGATGGGGAGATAAGAAAAAAGGTATCCAGGTAGTGTCAGGTGGTCTAACCACTGAACTTGACCCCCTTGGTGCTCTAGGTGAGAGCTTAGCCTGCAGTGGCTCTCTGGATTCTTCTGATCATCCATTGCTTGAAATGTGGGTTTCCATAACTTCACAATTCACCTCCAAGATGTATACTGCATGGATTCCCAAGGAAAAGAACATCTGAAAGTTCCAGAGGCCAGGCTTGGTGTTGGGCGTTTATCAATGCACAAGTCCCTCCCTGCCTTACTCCTGAAAGGGGCACACTAGTGGTCACTGTGACTAGCTGGAGCCTGCTTGGCCTCTGCAGCAACTGAAGCCGTTGGCCACGCTGCCATTCCTGAAGGGTCTGTATCTCTCTTTCCTCCTTGTCACTGTTTGCTTTTGCTTTCTCTCCTGCCACTCCATCTGCTTTTTGTTAGGTTTCTTTGTCGACTTCTACCCACCCTTTAAATGTTGGTGGTCCCTGAGGGTCTGTAGAGATTTTCTTAATTTTGTCTACATTCCTTATTCTCTTTCACCTATCTGGCAATTTTTAAAAGAAATTTCTATGTGCCAGACACTGTCCTGGGCATTTGGGGATATGAACATGAATGATGGGCCCTTGCCTTTAATCAGCCTGTGGTTTATTAAAGGAGAAACTATGTAAAACAAATACAACAAAGTGTGATATGTATTGTGCAAGGTGTCATGGAAGTGCAGAGGAGAGTGGGGGTAACTCTGCTTGGGACTTCAGGATCAGCTTTCAGCAGGAGGTGGCAATACACTGACACTCCCTAATTCATTTCTCTGGCCATGACCACCTCTGTCTTCTGGGCTCCACACTTGAGTTTCAGATGACTTGCCAGACGTCTCTACTAGCATATCCTGCAGATACATCAGACTCACAATTTTCAAAATGAAACCTCAACCTCCTTGCATCGACATTGCCAGCCACCCAGTCACCCAATCTGGAAACCTGAGCTTGATCCTGGTCCCCCCTCTCTCTCCCTCACCTAACCACACCCTGATCTCTATGATCAGGTGTATCTCTATGAAAGTTCTGACCTGCCTCTTTCTACATGACCACGAGGTCTGCTCAAGTTCAGGCCCTCGTTATCTCTAACCTGGAGTATTACAAGTACTGCAACCCCTTTCCAACTCTTTGGTCCCAAACCCCGTTGTGCTTAGCAATGACCTGCAGAGCTTCTCACACACACAAACATCCTGCAGTCCCTTCCCTTGAGATTCTGGTTCAGGAGGAACAAACTCACGTGGCCCCAAGAGGAGTGGTTTGTGGACCACACTGAGGATAGACAGTGTCTCTCTGCTTTTAGTGTGCTCTGTTCTAATTAGTGCTGGCTGCTTCCAGGGTATATTCTGAAGCATAGACATGTTTCTGCCAAGCCTTGGTTTAAAAACCTCCAGTGGTTCTGAACATCTTCACAGGGCCTTGAAGACCTTTCCTAAAATGACTGGAATCGCCTCAGCTGTGTAGCTTACTTGTTTTCCTTCCCCATCAAATGAGCAAGTTGGCCTCATAGCATAGAGCTTGGCTCTTGGTTTCGTCCCAGGCCAGCAGGCCTCCTACCTCTACTCTGCCCTGACAAGTTGTAACCCTGAGTAAAAAACACAATCAGTGTATACTTACAAAGGCTGTTGTATGAGGATTAAATAAAATACTGGGAATACAGCTCTTTGCTCATCATCTGGCATAGAGTAAGGCCTCCATACTGAAAGCTAGTACCGTCGTCCCATGCTCTTCCCCGTTATGTCCTCTACACTCCAGTTATCCCAGACCACTGACCATTCCCTGATTAAGTCATGCAACCTCATTGCCACTACCTGGGACTGTCTTTCCTTAATTAGAAAACTCCGGGGTGGAGCCAAGATGGCCGAATAGGAACAGCTCCGGTCTCCAGCTCCCAGCCCCAGCGACACAGAAGACGGGTGATTTCTGCATTTCTGCTTGAGGTACCGGTTTCATCTCACTAGGGAGTGCCTAACAGTGGGTGCAGGACAGTCGGTGAAGCGCACTGTGCACGAGCCGAAGCAGGGCGAGGCATTGCCTCACTCGGGAAGCGCAAGGGGTCAGGGAGTTCCCTTTCCTAGTCAAAGAAAGGGGAAGGAGACGGCACCTGGAATATCGGGTCAGTCCCATCCTAATACTGCGCTTTTCCAACGGGCCTGGAAAACGGCACACTAGGAGATTGTGTCCCGCACCTGGCTCGGAGGGTCCTATGCCCACGGAGTCTCGCTAATTGCTAGCACAGCAGTCTGAGATCAAGCTGCAAGGCGGCAGCGAGGCTGGGGGAGGGGCGCCCGCCATTGCCCAGGCTTGCTTAGGTAAACAAAGCAGCCAGGAAGCTCGAACTGGGTGGAGCCCACCACAGCTCAAGGAGGCCTGCCTGCCTCTGTAGGCTCCACCTCTGGGGGCAGGGCACAGACAAACAAAAACTCTGCAAGAACTTCCAAAGACTTAAATGTCCCTGTCTGACTGACAGCTTTGAAGAGAGTAGTGGTTCTCCCAGCATGCAGCTGGAGATCTGAGAACGGTCAGACTGCCTCCTAAAGTGGGTCCCTCACCCCTGAGCAGCCTAACTGGGAGGCACCCCCCCAGTAGGGACAGACTGACACCTCATTCAACCCGGTACTTCTCTGAGACAAAACTTTCAGAGGAACTATCAGACAGCTGAATTTGTGGTCTCACGAAAATCCGCTGTTCTGCAGCCACCGCTACTGACACCCAGCCAAACAGGGTCTGGAGTGCACCTCTAGTAAACTCCAACAGACCTGCAGCTGTGGGTCCTGTCTGGTAGAAGGAAAACTAACAAACAGAAAGGACATCCACACCAAAAACCCATCTGTACATCACCATCATCAAAGACTAAAAGTAGATAAAACCACAAAGATGGGGAAAAAACAGACCAAAAAAACTGGAAACTCTAAAAAACAGAGCACCTCTCCTCCTCCAAAGGAACGCAGTTCCTCACCAGCAACGGAACAAAGCTGGATGGAGGATGACTTTGATGAGCTGAGAGAAGAAGGCTTCAGACGATCAAACTACTCTGAGCTACGAGAGGAAATTCAAAACAACAGGAAAGAAGTTAAAAACTTTGAAAAAAAATTAGAAGAATGGATAACTAGAATAACCAATGGAGAGAAGGGCTTCAAGGAGCTGATGGAGCTGAAAGCCAAGTTTCGAGAACTACGCGAAGATTGCAGAAGCCTCAGTAGCAGATGCGATCAACTGGAAGAAAGGGTATCGCTGATGGAAGATGAAATGAATGAAATGAAGAGAGAAGGGAAGTTTAGAGAAAAAAGGATAAAAAGAAATGAACAAAGCCTCCAAGAAATTTGGGACTATGTGAAAAGACCAAACCTACGTCTGATTGGTGTACCTGAAAATGATGGGGAGAATGGAACCAAGTTGGAAAACACTCTGCAAGATATTATCCAGGAGAACTTCCCCAATCTAGCAAGGCAGGCCAGCATTCAGATTCAGGAAATACAGAGAACGCCACAAAGATACTCCTCGAGAAGGGCAACTCCAAGACACATTATTGTCAGATTCACCAAAGTTGAAATGAAAGAAAAAATGTTAAGGGCAGCCAGAGAGAAAGGTCGGGTTACCCACAAAGGGAAGCCCATCAGACTAACAGCTGATCTCTCAGCAGAAACTCTACAAGCCAGAAGAGAGTGGGGGCCGATATTCAACATTCTTAAAGAAAAGAATTTTCAACCCAGAATCTCCTATCCCGCCAAACTAAGCTTCATAAGTGAAGGAGAAATAAAACACTTTACAGACAAGCAAATGCTGAGTGATTTTGTCACCACCAGGCCTGCCCTAAAAGAGCTCCTGAAGGAAGCACTAAACATGGAAAGGAACAACCGGTACCAGCCACTGCAAAAACATGCCAAATTGTAAAGACCATCGAGACTAGGAAGAAACTATGGCAACTAACGAGCAAAATAACCAACTAACATCATAATGACAGGATCAGATTCACACATAACAATATTAACGTTAAATGTAAATGGGCTAAATGCTCCAATCAAAAGACACAGACTGGCAAACTGGATAAGGAGTCAGGACCCATCAGTGTGCTGTATTCAGGAAACCCATCTCACGTGCAGAGACACACATAGACTCAAAATAAAGGGATGGAGGAAGATCTATCAAGCAACTGGAAAACAAAAAAAGGCAGGGGTTGCAATCCTAGTCTCTGATAAAATAGACTTTAAACCAACAAAGATCAAAAGAGACAAAGAAGGCCATTACATAATGGTAAAGGGATCAATTCAACAAGAAGAGCTAACTATCCTAAATATATATGCACCCAACACAGGAGCACCCAGATTCATAAAGCAAGTCCTGAGTGACCTACAAAGGGACTTAAACTCCCACACAATAATAATGGGAGATTTTAACACCCCACTGTCAGCATTAGACAGATCAACGAGACAGAAAGTTAACAAGGATATCCAGGAATTGAACTCAGCTCTACATAAAGTGGACCTAATAGACATCTACAGAACTCTCCACCCCAAGTCAACAGAATATACATTTTTTTCAGCACCACACCACACCTATTCCAAAATTGACCACATAGTTGGAAGTAAAGCTCTCCTCAGCAAATGTAAAAGAACAGAAATTATAACAAACTGTCTCTCAGACCACAGTGCAATCAAACTAGAACTCAGGATTAAGAAACTCACTCAAAACCGCTCTACTACATGGAAACTGAACAACCTGCTCCTGAATGACTATTGGGTACATAATGAAATGAAGGCAGAAATAAAGATGTTCTTTGAAACCAACGAGAACAAAGACACAACATACCAGAATCTCTGGGACACATTCAAAGCAGTGTGTAGAGGGAAATTTATAGCACTAAATGCCCACAAGAGAAAGCAGGAAAGATCCAAAATTGACTCCCTAACATCACAATTAAAAGAACTAGAAAAGCAAGAGCAAACACATTCAAAAGCTAGCAGAAGGCTAGAAATAACTAAAATCAGAGCAGAACTGAAGGAAATAGAGACACAAAAAACCCTTCAAAAAATTAATGAATCCAGGAGCTGATTTTTTGAAAAGATCAACAAAATTAATAGACCGCTAGCAAGACTAATAAAGAAGAAAAGAGAGAAGAATCAAATAGATGCAATAAAAAACAAAAAAGGGGATATCACCACCGATCCCACAGAAATACAATCTACCATCAGAGAATACTACAAACACCTCTATGCAAATAAACTAGAAAATCTAGAAGAAATGGATAAATTCCTCGACAAATACACCCTCCCAAGACTAAACCAGGAAGAAGTTGAATCTCTGAATAGACCAATAACAGGTTCTGAAATTGTGGCAATAATCAATAGCTTACCAACCAAAAAGAGTCCAGGACCTGATGGATTCACAGCTGAATTCTACCAGAGGTACAAGGAGGAACTGGTACCATTCCTTCTGAAACTATTCCAATCGATAGAAAAAGACGGAATCCTCCCTAACACATTTTATGAAGCCAGCATCGTCCTGATACCAAAACCTGGCAGAGACATAACCAAAAAAGAGAATTTCAGACCAATATCCTTGATGAACATTGATGCAAAAATCCTCAATAAAATACTGGCAAACCGAATCCAGCAGCACATCAAAAAGCTTATCCACCATGATCAAGTGGGCTTCATCCCTGGGATGCAAGGCTGGTTCAACATATGCAAATCAATAAATGTAATCCAGCATATAAACAGAACCAAAGACAAAAACCACATGATTATCTCAATAGATGCAGAAAAGGCCTTTGACAAAATTCAACAACCCTTCATGCTAAAAACTCTCAATAAATTAGGTATTGATGGGACGTATCTCAAAATCATAAGAGCTATCTACGACAAACCCACAGCCAATATCATACTGAATGGGCAAAAACTGGAAGCATTCCCTCTGAAAACTGGCACAAGACAGGGATGCCCTCTCTCACCGCTCCTATTCAACATAGTGCTGGAAGTTCTGGCCAGAGCAATCAGGCAGGAGAAGGAAATAAAAGGTATTCAATTAGGAAAAGAGGAAGTCAAATTGTCCCTGTTTGCAGATGACATGATTGTATATCTAGAAAACCCCATTGTCTCAGCCCAAAATCTCCTTAAGCTGATTAGCAACTTCAGCGAAGTCTCAGGATACAAAATTAATGTACAAAATCACAAGCATTCTTGTAACCAATAACAGACAAACAGAGAGCCAAATCATGAGTGAACTCCCATTCACAATTGCTTCAAAGAGAATAAAATACCTAGGAATCCAACTTACAAGGGATGTGAAGGACCTCTTCAAGGAGAACTACAAACCACTGCTCAATGAAATAAAAGAGGATACAAACAAATGGAAGAACATTCCATGCTCATGGGTTGGAAGAATCAATATCGTGAAAATGGCCATACTGCCCAAGGTAATTTATAGATTCAATGCCATCCCCATCAAGCTACCAATGACTTTCTTCACAGAATTGGAAAAAACTACTTTAAAGTTCATATGGAACCAAAAAAGAGCCCGCATCGCCAAGTCAATCCTAAGCCAAAAGAACAAAGCTGGAGGCATCACGCTACCTGACTTTAAACTATACTACAAGGCTACAGTAACCAAAACAGCATGGTACTGGTACCACAACAGAGACATAGATCAATGGAACAGAACAGAGCCCTCAGAAATGATGCCGCATAGCTACAACTATCTGATCTTTGACAAACCTGACAAAAACAAGAAATGGGGAAAGGATTCCCTATTTAATAAATGGTGCTGGGGAAACTGGCTAGCCATATGTAGAAAGCTGCAACTGGATCCCTTCCTTACACCTTATACAAAAATTAATTCAAGATGGATTAAAGACTTATATGTTAGACCTAAAACCATTAAAATCCTACAAGAAAACCTAGGCAATACCATTCAGGACATAGGCGTGGGCAAGGACTTCATGTCTAAAACACCAAAAGCAATGGCAACAAAAGCCAAAATCGACAAATGGGATCTCATTAAACTAAAGAGCCTCTGCACAGCAAAAGAAACTATCATCAGAATGAACAGGCAACCTACAGAATGGGAGAAAATTTTTGCAACCTACTCATCTGACAAAGGGCTAATATCCAGAATCTACAATGAACTCAAACAAATTTACAAGAAAAAAACAAACAACCCCATCAAAAAGTGGGCAGAGGACATGAACAAACACTTCTCAAAAGAAGACATTTATGCAGCCAGAAAACACATGAAGAAATGCTCATCATCACTGGCCATCAGAGAAATGCAAATCAAAACCACAGTGAGATACCATCTCACACCAGTTAGAATGGCCATCATTAAAAAATCAGGAAACAACAGGTGCTGGAGAGGATGTGGAGAAATAGGAACACTTTTACACTGTTGGTGGGACTGTAAACTAGTTCAACCATTGTGGAAGTCAGTGTGGCGATTCCTCAGGGATCTCGAACTAGAAATACCATTTGACCCAGCCATCCCATTACTGGGTATATACCCAAAGGACTATAAATCATGCTGCTATAAAGACACATGCACACGTATGTTTATTGCAGCACTATTCACAATAGCAAAGAGTTGGAACCAACCCAAATGTCCAACAACGATAGACTGGATTAAGAAAATGTGGCACATATACACCATGGAATACTATGCAGCCATAAAAAATGATGAGTTCGTGTCCTTTGTAGGGACATGGATGAAACTGGAAAACATCATTCTCAGTAAACTATCGCAAGGACAAAAAACCAAACACCGCATGTTCTCTCTCATAGGTGGGAATTGAACAATGAGAACTCATGGACACAGGAAGGGGAACATCACACTCCGGGGACTGTTGTGGGGTGGGGGGAGGGGGGAGGGACAGCATTAGGAGATACACCTAATGCTAAATGACGAGTTAATGGGTGCAGGAAATCAACATGGCACATGGATACATATGTAACAAACCTGCACATTGTGCACATGTACCCTAAAACCCTAAAGTATAATAAAAAAAAAAAAAGAAAAGAAAAGAAAAACAAAAAAAAAAAACAATGGGGAGAAATTGGAAGACTTGTACAGTGTTTCTGGGAATGTAAAACTGTGCAGCCTCTATGGAAAGCAGTACGGTGGCTCCTCAAAAAAATTAAGAAAGTAGAACTACTATATGATCTGGCAATCTCACTTCAGGTTATTTATCTGAAAGGATTGAAATTGGGATGATTCTCTGATTCTCAGGCTCATTGCAGCATTATTTACACTAATCAAAATGTGGGAATAAGGTTAGTGTTTATTGGCAGATCAATAGATAAAGAAAATGTGGTATATTCATGCAACGGAGTATTATTCAGCTTTAAAAACAGAAAGCCCTGCAATATGCAACATGGATGAACCTAGAGGACATTAATGCTAAGTAAAGGAAATCAGTCACAGAAGGACAAACTGTGTGATTCCACGTGTATAAAGTATCTAAGATAGCCAAATTCATTAGAATCACAGATTAGAATGGTGATAGCTCTTTAAGCTGAAATCAGTTTTGCATTCCTGGGTTTTGTAGTTTTGGTATCAGAATTCTGACTCATAAAACAAGTTTGGAATTTCCCTCTTCTTTATTTCTGAAATAATTTAAACATTTTATTTTTTTTAAATGTTTGAAACAATTCACCAGCAAAACTCTTTGGATCTGGAGTTTGCTTATTTTTTTATTTTCTTTAGTTTTATGTTTTTATGTGCAAGTATTTGACAATTAATTACTTTAATAAATGTCAATTCATATGTTCCATTTAAAAAAAAAAAAAAAAAAAGAAAACTCCTATTCATCCATCAAAGGCCTGCTCACATGTTACCTCTCTGCAAAGCAGTGCTCTCTGTGGTCGTGGTTGTGCTCACAGAAAAGGCACTGTACATCCCTCTTTTGTGGTATTAGGAACCTGGTATAACTGAGAGTGCATCTCCCTTGAGTTCCTTGAGATTAGAAACGGTTTTATTTATTTTGGGATCTCAAACTTAGCAAAGTGCCTGCCACAGAGTAAGCACTCAGCACCGTGAATGAAGGAATGGGGCGAGGGTACGACTGTGTGCAGAGAGTCATGCGAGAACCCCTGTTCCCCTTCCTCTGCTTTGCAGAGCTGTCCTTTGTAGAAGTGACTCTCAGTGGCTCTTGCCCCTTAGCGACCTCAGGTCAACTGGAAGACTCCCCTCCAGATGGCTGTTGTGGGCTTTTCCTATCCCGCAGGCCCTGGATGCGGACATCCCAGGTGACTTTCTGCTCTACTCTTTCTCAGTCTCCATCTGACCCGTGCCTAGCATCGTGGCCCCTGTAAGGGGCTCTTCCATTAATAATTGCCTCCCTAGTGACTGATTTATCTGCTCCTTGAATCTGAGGAGGTTGACCTTTTAAGGTGAAAATGGCCAGTCACTGAAAAGCGGAATCGTTTTTATGTTATTCCCGTTCCAGTGACTTCAGAGGTGGCCAAGGGCCCATCATTTGGGGGCAAGAAGCTGCCTGGATGCTTTCTGGCCTTCTGGGTGTGCAGTCAATCTCACTGTTTCACCAGCCACTTCTTTTTACTCCCTTCCCCAGGCTTCGGTGGCAGAAGACAGTGTAAGCCCCAGGAAACTGTGAAAGCAATAAAAGAACTAAATGTTTTCTAGGTCACCGCCTGATCAAGTCCCCACTTAAACAATAATCTTGCCATTGCATCTGCAAAACCCCAGACTCAGGCCCCAAAAGGTTATTTCATCAATAATTCTTGAGCTTGCCTACGGCGAGAATTATTCCCAGCAGGCGTTTCAGGCCATCTCTAAACAGGCTCTGTGGAGGCGAGGCCTGGCTCCATTCTAGTGCTTAGGCAGGGACCATTAATATTGTTGAAGGGCAAGGGCGGGGCAGGAAGGGAGGGAACCGCGTGCTGTGGCAGAAAAGAAGAGGCCTCTTCGGGAAGGCGGCAGGGGCAGGAAGGCCCAGGCTGATTCGGCCTTGGTCTGGCAAGGGAAGCTGCGTTTCGTGGTAACAAATGAGGATTAAACCAGGCCACGTGTGCCATCCAGCGCTGTGATAAAAGCCTCTCTGCCCACAGAAACTGTGCCTGGGATCCTTTGGTAATCTGTAGGCTTCACTCTATCCAGTGCCTAGCTACTGTGTTGTTGAAATGAGCTTCTTTGATTTACTCAGTATATTTACCAAGCAATTTGCAAGACCAAGTAATTCCTTCTCAGTTCGTTGACTCATAGGTGGGAGAGCCGCTTAGGTCCTCTTATGTGACCTCCATCCAGCCTTCCTGGGCCTTCTTAGACTCCTGTTCCTATCAGCTTTTCGTCTCCTCTCCCTCCAGTCTCCGGGTGGCAGGGGGTTGCAACCACCTCCCCTAGAGAGCCTGGGCCTCTGCCCAGTCACTTCTCTGAGCCATGAACTTTTTGCTATTGCGCTTCCCATCTCCCGCTCCAAGCTGACGGCTATGGCACCTTGTCCTCCCTGCTCTGGAGTCGGTGATGAATTCCCTCCGTTCATTTCAACTGTTTTCGTGGAGGTATTTATAGACCGTGATTGTGTTCCCGCTGAGCCGGATCCTTTCTCAACTATATAAATTTGACTCTCTTGCTCTCTCCTGATACGACTTATCTGCTAATCCCTAGAACATTTGTTGGTGTTTATGTCTTGCTTGGATTTTCTACACCTTTTCTAAATTGCTCTGGCTTGCGTGGTTCAAGTTACCCCATTCCTCGGTGCTCAATAAAAAGAGCCTCATCTCCCTATCCTCGCCGGTTTGCTCCTGGGGACATCAGCTGCTGAGAACCAGAAAGATCGTGCAAGGGGAGAGGAGGTTAACAGATGGCTCATAATTATATTACAAGAGCATCTCTAAAGGAAATAGGATCATTTTTCCAGTGACTTCTTTACCAAAGTCTTCTGTTTCAATTCGTTCTCCCCACCCCAGCAAAAAGTCCCCTTTAAAAAAAAAGTCAGCAATTCTTTCGAGAAGAAAATAAAAAAGTCCACCCAGTCTTTAAAGGGGAAAGGAGACAAATATTAAGGAGTGGAGGTGAGGGAGGTGAAAGTGACTGCTGTGATCATTTTCATAACCCGACCCTCAACATGTTCAGGCTGCCTGCTGAAGCTAGGAAGTCCAGAGTGAGATTCATCAACTCTCAAAGCCACAGAAGTCCCTAGAGATTGTTGTCTAACCTCATTTTCTACGTGTGGAGACCGAGTCAGGGCTGTGTAGAGAAACAAGTGCGCGTTTTGATGTCACTCATTCTGGGTTTCAGGTCTGCTCGTCTGTTTACTAGAAATGAGTGGTTCTTGATGAAGTTTCCTGACTTACTGAACCTCAGTTTAGTTTCCTCATCTGTAAAATGCAGGCTGTGCTACTTATCTGTGGGCTTTTTGTGGATATTGAAAATAATGGATGGAATAAATAAGTGCCTTGCACATAGAAGGCACAGAATACACAATCATTGCTACTGAGTCACAGAACAGTAAAGCCACCTGCCCAAAGCCACTTTGTCTAACCTGGGGCCAGAACTTGGGGCCTTTCTCAGTTCGGGACTTCTACTATGATACTTCCTTCCCCATAGCCACCCCATTGAACACGTTTCTGTTCCTTGAAGGTGGCATGAGGACGTTCACAACTATGGCACTCTGGTTGTAAATATGTTTGATGCTCCTACGCGTAGGTGCTTGAAGCCCACAGTGAAGCTTCAAGTGAGGTTAGCCGGAGAGGAACACTCTTACCCTCTTTAGAAACAGAAGGGACTGGAGAGGTTTGGCTGAGAGACTTAAGAATGCAGTGTGAACTTCTCAGTAAATGTAGCAGCTAGGCTTTTCTTAGGGCAACTGGGCTGGGCCAGGGTCACTAGCCTAAGCTGGAATGGAAAAGCTTCTACAGAACTTTTTACTGGGAAAGAATCAACCCGTGTTGCCAATCTGCTGTGTGATTTACAAATGCCATCTAATTTAGTGGTTCCCCAGCTCCTGGTTCTCTGACAGCAGGAAGTAGGTGTAATGTTTTTTATTTTATAGGTAAGGAAGCTGAGACCTAGCTATATCACATGGATTGTCCAAGCTAACATATGGTAGTGCAAACATTTGAACTCAGGTCCTCAGTGACTGATGCTCATATATTCTTTCCATTTTCACGAGTGCTAATAACACACATGATGGTTATCACTCTAGGGATGGCTTTGATTTACAGGGCACCTCTCCCTAAGGTGCTAAACACATTTATAGATTTTTATAAATCCTATTAAATTTATTATCTTAATATGATCTTGTCTAATTTCTCCATATGGATGTGTACACATGTGATTTGGACAGGAAAATCAATTTAGATGATTTGGACCAAATGTATTTTATCTTATGTCAATGCTGTGGAATTTACCAGAGAATTGATGAAACTTCATGTCAACAGTATAGACACACTGTCGGAAGGCATCCTGTAGTGCCATAGGACACAGGCTGGATGAACTTCCCCCTCAGCTCATTCAATCCACTCCTCTAGGTCTAAAAGGAAGCAAGCTGTCTTATTCTGAAAGGTCTTCAAGGACAACCTTCCTGGATGCACCATCTCCTTGTCTCACAATTCTTCACAGCCAGAAAGTTCTTATGCCTAAGCAGAATGTCTATTGCTTTGAGCGAACCACTTTTCCTTCTGTTCCATTCTTGCTGGCTAAGGAGAACAGCTGGGAAGGTTTCAATATCTCTGTTATGAACTTGAAAGCTGTGTTAAAAACACTGCTCAAGTTTCTCCTCTGCTAGCCAAATGCACTTGATTCTTTTAGCATTCGTCAAAGGGAGAGATGATTTTCTACACATCCAGCCATTTGTTAAGAGAGTTACAATAATTTTGGAATGTGAGATCTTAGCGGGGCAAGAGTGACCACTGGTTAAAAAGCTGCACAAAGTAATTATCGCAATATCTGCTACAAGTGGATCCTCACTAAATATTCTTTTTGAGAAAAAAAGAGAAAATAGTGAGAACTATTGCTAGATCCTGGTGTCTATCTGAATATGGGAAGGAGAAACCATAGAGGAGAAAAAGAGTCAAATGAAAGAGGCTCAATAGGGAAAAAAGATAGTCCATGCTCCAAAATTTGTATTTCTCTGTAAGCCAAGGTAGTAGAATATTATCATAAGGGTGTGGAGTTTATTTTTTGTTTATTTTTGTATTTTTAGAGATGGGGTTTTGCTATGTTGACCAGGCTGGTCTCAAACTCCTGGCCTCAAGCGATCCTCCCATCTTGACCTCCCAAAGTGCTGGGATTACAGGCATGAGCCACCATGCCAAGCTTAGAATGTAGAGTTTAGAGTAAGAAAGAACTGGCTTCAAATTCCAGCTCTGCCTTGGTGTGTGACTTCAACTGAGTTGCTTCATCTCCTTGTGTGTCAGCTTTTTCTTTGCAAAATAGGAACAATGATGACACCTGTCATTGAGTTATGAAGATGGGGTAAGCTAATGTATTTAAAAGATTTCCCAGGCTCAGCATGGGTTGGTGGTGGGGTGGGGGGTTTCTTGAAGCATTGTAGCTCCCATTATTCTCCTAAACCAGTAGTTGTCTATGGGTCTTGGGGCTGCCTCAGAGGGGCTCCATGGCTTCCTCTCCAATCCACAGCCAGCCAGGCCTTCCAGAACCAGACAGGAGGGTGCTTCAGTTACTCCAAGGAGCCACTTCGTTCCATCCTTCACTAGTGGGATATAGACGGCCCCCTTCCTTAGATTACTTAGGAAGAAACAACAAGCAAAAATCACAATTGAAAAACGGCCTTTTGGATTGCATGGTGATTTTTTAAAATAAAATGAAATAAAAGACAATTGTGGGGGACAAGAGTCTTCTCTCCAGCTCTCCAGATGGAATGTCTGTGTTGATTTGTTGACTCAATAACAACTCAAGTGTTCTATTTTCTTGGACACTGGAGATCTAGTTCAGATTATATTAAGATCTAGGGAAGGGTGACAAATGGAGTATCGCCCTATAAAGCAGAGGACTGAGAACCTGAGCATTGGATCTGAGCTCCTGCCTCCCATCCCCAGTTCTCTGTATGACGCTGGGTAAATCTCATCACCACCTGTCTCCTTATCTAGAAAATGGGAATCATCACATCTGTTCCCTCATGAGGCTCCAAGCATCTTCATTACATGCTTAGAAATGATTAGATAGAAGGGTCCACAGATCGTATTAGTCTTAACTATAATGGTCTTAATAAATATGTATGCTGCCCAAGAATGGAGTGTATGGTGTTGGAAGGGTTTATGTGTCTTCTGTTTCAGACTGGGACTGGGAAAAGAGGGGAAGAGCCTACTTTGTCACTATTTATCATTCTTAGCTAACAATGTAAGATATATGATGGCTGCTAAACAATTTGGTGGCAGAACATCATAAATGAAGTCTGTTTTCCCTGGAAACTGCATAACCATTTGAATTAATTTAATTTGAAATATCAAATTAAATTAAACTGTAGAATAATCCCCAAGGGAGAACATATTTCATTTGCAATGTCTTTTGATAGAGTAGTCTCTGCCAAAAGTTTTGCTTTGCATCTGGCTACAGATCTAAATTTATTGTATTAGCTTTGAGAAGACTTTTAATAGAAAGTGAGATTAAAAGAAAACTTGATGGAAAATAAAGATGTTCAGTGCTGAAAACAGCATTCCTCAGAACGTATCTCTCTAACTTTATGCTCTCTATATGTCTGTCTCTGGTCTTCAATTCAGACCATGTAACTAGGCTGGATGCCTGGTTGAAGGGCTTTCTTTTGATAATGCTAATTAACATGCACAGAAAATATCAGAACAAAATGGGCAGAGTCTACTCGGTTTAAGGCCTGCAAACTGCATGTCTTTGCTAGATACTGGTGGTGGGGATCGTCTGCGAAGCAAAGAATAGAGATTCGAGATAAATTAAAGGGATCACTTTTAAAGTCATCAGGGAGTTCGTGTGCACTCAGTGGTGTCAGGTGGCTGTGCTGTCTTCTTTCTGAGCTGTCTTCTCTCTTCTCCTTCTTAATAATCTCCCCTCTAAGTGCAGGTCTCGATTAAGGCTTTGGGTCTACAGGTTGGAAGGATAGAAGCTGATGGTGAATCCAACAGTTTCCTAAAATATAGGTCACCCCAAATTACCACTTAGGAAATGACTGGTCTCTTTTTCCATGGCCAGACATTGATGAAAATTGTACTGAGCAGCTGCCTGAAAGTTGATGCAGTGGGAATAATTTATTTCTTCTTCCTGGTGAGCAAATACACAGCAAGAGAGGCGGATGTGAAGAAAAGGTGTTTGCTTGAAACAAACAGGGCTGGCCCTTTAAGAAAGGTTTGTATGAGTTTAAATTGGGCCCAAGGAACCCAGATAAGAGTATCTTAATCAAATAAAAAAAGCATTAGGCTTTAATCTCCAGCACTTTAGTAACCTCCTAGTTTGTTTTAAATCTTGATTGGAAGAATTATCCTGACAAGAAAATTAGTAGTAAGTCAATAAGTCTGTGGCCCAAAGATAGGGCATTAAGTAACCAGAGGGGAAAAAGTTTATTCCCATCTGAGGCCCTTGCTTGCCCTCCTTTAGCCACAAACATAGCCTTGTAGGCAGTTCCCTCTTGATCCCTTTCACCAGGCTGGGTGGAGAAGTTCATTATCATTTTAGCCATGAAGTCCTGAAGTGCAGGTAATCATATTTAAAAAGATAGGGAACATGACAGGAAAAGAACCCAGCTTCATGAAGAAATTCTAATTTTCAGCAGTCATGGGTGGAAAATCAATACTACTCTGATGCAAAATGAGAACTGGATTGGATAAAGCCACCTCTTCCCCTTGCTCTCTTTAAAAAAGACACACACCGGAAAGTAAAAAACAAAAACAAAAACAAAAAACCAAAAACACACACACAGAAAAAACAAAAAGGAGAAAATGGAGAAGAAGAGAAAGGCCTGCAATAGGAAAGGTCTGCATGCTGACACTCTCAACTTCCCTGAGTGCCTGTACACCCCCGCCCCCAATTCTTGTTGCCAGAGAGCCCTCCCCTGGCAGCAATCTAATTCCAGCTCTCCTTGTCAGAATGTGTCTTCCTGCCAGCTTTAAGCAACTCTTTCCATGCCCCTTCTTTGCACTTTTTCCACCCCCTCACCACTACCCTGAATGCGTGCTCGCCATCTGTCATTCAGGCAGAGAGAGAGAGAGGAGAGACAGAGAGAGGGAGAGAGAAAAGACAGAGAGAGAGAGAGAGAGAGAGAGAGAGAGAGAGAGAGAAGACTGAGCCGAGTACCCAGCACCTAATTTTGGAAACTCACTCAGGAATTTCAATCACATCTAGGTGTTATCTTGATATAAGAACAGGTATCATTAATCGACTGCAATGGAATGGGAGCTCTTTTATACTTTATGATCCATTTAGAGCGGCAGCTTTAGACATATTGGAAGATTTCTGTTTTAATCACCGATTATGTATTTGGCCAATAAAGCTCATATTGTTAACATTAATATGTACATATTTATAACTCGATGAAGCCAGACATAATGAAGTAGAAATGTTCAAATTAACAATGATGATAATCATTCAAAATAAGATTCCCATGATGTCTTCCAGCAGACAACTCCACCCCCAACACTGCCGTGAGAATTGTACGTGCTGAGATGTTGTTCTTCCCACCCTTCAAAATGGGCCATCAAATTTAACAAATGGTAAATAGGATAGCAAAGAATGTCTTCATTGTGTTGTATTGAATATCAGCTGTATTCTAAAACCTCCAGTGTTGGAGGAATTCTTGCAGAGAAAGGGGCTTCCAGGAGGGCTTGAGGACAAGGCCCATGCCAATATGGCAGGTCCCTTAGAAGGCGTGTCTTCCGGATGATCAGGCCAACAGTTGACCAGGACCAGGACAGATGTATTGTTGGTCTAGGCCCCTGGAATGCCAGTGGCGCTATCTCACATCCCTGGAAGAGAGTGGAGCCATCTGCTCATCTTGGCTTCAGTAGTTACATGCAACAGGTTCCCCAAGGAGAAGGCATGCGGCTCTGAAGTCAGCAGGGAGACAGGGGACAAGTAAAGCCTTTCTTTTGGGTCAAGCTGACATCTGCTCTCCATTCCACCTCCACTCCCAATGTGCCAGCACAGCTTTCTCCTTCCTTTGCTTTGAGCAGTGTATACTCTGAATTCCGTTTGGAGTATATCCCTGTGTCCCTGCCGAATTCACTGGTGGGGAAAATTGGTGGTATTGTGGGTAAGCTCACTTGGGACAGAAGTCCATTTCTTGAAGGTGCCACCTGCACTCAAGACATTGGTTTCTTTGAGTGCCTGGCCAGACATATGCACTGAGACTCAGGGGTCTGTCTTCCAACAAATGCGGCTCCAATTCTCACATTTTTATATGCCATGTTACACACATCATTTCTGAACCTCTCAGAAGCCCATGCATTTCTGAGCATTGGCAATCAAGCATAAAGTTCTGGGGCAAGCTGTGAAATCTCTGAAATGAAAATCAATTCCATCTCCATTTCATGGAGACTAATGTGGCATTTACAACATAAACAATCACTTCTGTTAGGGAGGAAAATTAAAAGCTGTGCTACATAAAGGCACAATGTTTAAAGTTCTGGTGGAAATGAGCACTTGGCTTTAAGATGATTACAAAGGGAATTGGAAAAAGAAAATAAAAAAAAAAAAGAAAAGAGAAGAAGAGAAAAAGCCAGCCCCAACAATTCAGAAGTGCAGAGGTTTCATAATACAAGTTTGCTGTGACTGACACCACTGGCCTCAGCTCAGACCTCTGGGAGAAAAAGAAAATCCTTGGGCACTTCCTAAGCAATGTGGGAAAGGTATTTCGAGGGCCCAGGAAAGTCACATCTATTTCCTTTTTGATGGTGTTAGGAGACACAGACAATTTCCTACGGGAAAGGGCTTGAGACCTACAGGATAGGCAGGGGGCCCAGCAGTTTTAGGGTCCCCTCAAAATATAGGTCTTTTGAATCCTTGATCTGGTGACATTTTTCATTTTATCAACCTTCATTTCCCTGTGTTATTATAGGGCTCATGAGTGTCTATGTGCAGAATACCAAGATTTACAGATTGAAATAAAAATTAAAGGCAAGAAAAAAAAAGAGTCTACTGTTCTTTTAAAAGCCTGGAAGTTGGCTCATATTCACCATTAGCTAACTAAGGAGATCTAGTCAAGAATCTCCACCTCCGAAGACTCAGTTTCCCCATCTGTAAACTGAGATACTAGAGCATGTGATTTCCAAAGGGGGCTGTCTCTAAAATTTTGTCATTCTCTTATTCTGTATGGGATGACAACCAACCATTCAATTGGTATCATTTGCAAGGGTGGTGGGGAGAAGCATAAGTTGTTGCCAATCGGGAGGTGCTCATTTGCATAATGACTGATTCCCTAATTAGCCAGAAAGACTTCCAGTGTCGCCGTATAGGAGCACACCAGGGTTCCTGCTGTGACGTTACTTAGTTGAGCTGTCCGATTTGGCTATTAAGGCTCTCAAAGTACTAGCCAGCCACTAAGTGACTTTTCGATAAAGCTGCCCAGGCAATTAAGAGCATTAGCATAAAGGAATCTTTCTTAATTAGCTATTTTTAGATTGGGCTGGAAATGCTATCTTGCAGCTTTTTAGAAATTTTTATAACAGTATTATGTTTGTTGTATTACCAGTGTCACATGTGTATTTTTCATTCTATTTTTGTTCTGCATCAAACAATTCGTAGTAATACTATTTTGAGGGGTAGTTATTTGCAAACCATTTGAAGAGAAGTCAAATGAATTTCTGATAAAGGCAGCCCTCGTGAATTCCAATCTGAGCACGGGACAGCCCAGGGTATGGCTTGTATACCTATGTCAGCCAGTCATCTCATCAGACATCTTGATTTGCCTTGATCAAAGAAGCAATTTGTGAGACCTTCCCTCCCTTCTCCCCACCAAAGTGCTAATCACCTTTTCAAGGTAGAAGATAGATGGGAAACACTGCCCAAATTGCTTGCCATTGCCCCAAAATGCTAATCACTTACAAACATCTAAATTATGACTTGAGACCTTGCATGATAAGGTAAGAAAACAGTGTTGGTGCATACAGAACTATTATTTACCAGTGTCAAAAATAACTATCGCATTTGCATAGCTGTGGCGCTAGATGATAATTTCTCCCTCGAAACTGCTTCTGTAGCAGAAAAAGCTTTGACCGATATGAAGTGTGGCATGCCGTTATTTTTTTAACCCTTACAAAATGGAATGAGACCTCTTGGAATTAGATGTTAGAGCACTGATTTGGGAAACAGGAGCTACCCAAGAAAAACAATTTAAAATGCTTTCTTTGATTATATTTCCTTTGGGTGCATTGGTTGCTGTCTTGTGTAAGCCAGTGGCCTCCAGAGTGGGTCAGGTACACCCCAGGGAGTCATTTGACCCTTCCGCATACAGGAAGAAACTATTTTATTTCTTAATTCTATAATGTGTACTTTGTGGGTATTTTTATTGTTGTTGTTTGAGATGAAGTCTTGCTCTGTCACCCAGGCTGGAGTGCAGTGGTGCATGTTGCGATCTCAGCTCACTGCAACCTCCACCTCTTAGGTCCAAATGATTCTCCTGCCTCAGCCTCCCGAGTAGCTGGGATTACAGGCACCCGCCACCATGCCTGGCTAATTTTTGTATTTTTAGTTGAGACAGGGTTTCACCATATTGGCCAGACTGGTCTCGAACTCCTGACCTTGTGATCTGCCCACCTCAGCCTCCCAAAGTGCTGGGATTACAGGCATAAGCCACCGCACCCGGCCATGGGTATGTTTTTTAATGCATGTCATATATTAGAACCAGAGCACGTGTATATAATTTACAGAGAAATGCATATATTCTGGAGGTATGCTCATAGTTTTTACTGATGGATGTTAGTGATATAAGAAAAATCTGTGGTGATCATTAGACAACACGTAGCATGGTGCTGTCCAGGAAGATGGCCTGCTTCTAAGGAGAAGTTTCTAGAGGGACAAGCTCATTAGCTGTAGCTACAATTATACTGCTAGAGAAGGTATTTCCATGACATAAAGAAGCCTGCTTATAAGCACTAGACATAAGTATATCTAACATCTTGTACCCCTTTCTATTCAGACAATAATGAAATTTACTTTCCTACAGTTATAAATATAGTCTCTCAAAGTGAAGAATCACAGATTGAATTCTTTTTGGGGTAGGAAAATACATCTAGAATAAGAGACACATCAGAGAAGAAGGGCCCAGATGAAGAAGTGGCAGGAAATAAAACTAGTTTAACAAGCCTGAGTACCTAGGCTTCCTATATTAACACAGGCTTCCCATGCCAACCCCAGCTCTGTCCCTACACAGACAGAAAGACCTCTGAGATTGCCCAGGCAACTGGTTTTGATCTAGCACGGTTTTCTCCTTATCTTCACTGGCCCTGTCCTCTTGTCTCTCATTCATTCAATCACAAACATTTATTGGGTGTTTAGGATGTGCCAGACATAGTTCTGGCAATCTTGAGATTTTCTTTTCCCCACTCCTCTCTGTCTGGGGGTCACCCATAAGTCTCCATGCAGGAATTTCGAGAGGCTGCAAACTCATGATTCCTATTTATTGTTCATTGCTGCCCTACTGAGATACCCAGATCATCAAATATGTTTCAAACAGAGCTCCAGCAGTGGGAGTAGAGACGAGAACTCATAGAGAGAGGAGCCTTCTATCCTCAGCCTAACTGCTGTCTCACTTCAGAATGTTTCACCTAGTTTGGTCTTTTCAGTTTGCATTTCTAGGGAACATCAACAAATACCCCATTCATTTCTGAGAAGCTCCTTCGTGGTCAGTCTTGAGCTTGTTGCTGGAGAGATCCAGAGAAACACCAAAGAAGAGTCAGTCCCTGTTCTCATTGAGCTTGCACAAGAGTTGGAGGAATTAAATACACACCTAAGACTATACAAAAGCACCATCACAGAGCAGGACATGGGTAAGTGGGAGAGCTCTATTCAGGATCTGCAAGATCTGCAGGCTGTTATGATATACTGGAAGCAGTCTAGACCTTGAAGTCAGACCATTATGATTCCAGTCTTAGCTCCATCACTTATCAGCTCTGTGACCTTGGGCAAACCACTTCTCTCTCTCAGTCTCAGTTTGCTTATCGATAGAATGTGAATAATAATACCTATTGATAGGATTGTTTTAAAGATTCTGTGAAACAGCGGATGTGGAGAAACACTTTAGAGGCTGGAAAGTTGCAATGCACATTTTAGAAATTACCATTAATGGAGGGTAATCACTCCGGTCTGGAGTGGTTAGAGAAGGCTTTATTCTGTTATCTACTGACACCCTCCAGGACAGATACCGTTAAACATAAATGAAAGAGGGAAGATGAAGCTCAGTTGCTCTATGCATTCTTTGCTGCTGGACCATGGAGGATATATGGAACAGGTGTGGAGGTGGCCCACTTCCCCCTACCTGCTTCTTCTGAAGCAGGGTTTGGAATAGGGCTTGGAATACCTGTCTTGATCATTCTGAGAAGAATGGAAACACTGGGAAGTTATGGTGTTGGCAGGGACTTGGGACCCTGCAAGACCCAGTGGGAAAGGAATGGTGGTCAGGTTGTCAGGCCCCTGCCCTCTGCCTAGGCAAAGGTATTCACAAACCTCCCTGGGGGCTCACCAGAAGGGACTGTGATGAGTTGGCTTCTCAGGAGTTTCCTACTCGCTGGGGCCTGTATGCACAGCAACTTGCCTGCTTGTCCCCAGCAAAGGGCGGTGTCCAGAGTCCATTCCTCCTGCTTCATCACTGAGGAGGAGCAAGACAACCCCAGTCCCAGCCCTGCTCCTTTCTCCTTCAAGGCACTGTTAACAGTTGACAGTGCAATGTAAATCCTGGGAAGTGTCAAGATTAGTAAACAGGAAGAGGATTTCAAAGCTAAATGCATGCCTAACTCAAAGGGCAGATTATATGGTTACACTGTTATTACTTTGAGATATAGTTACTCTTTCTTCTAAGGAATCTTGTAGAAATGTGATTATGGTGTAGTTTGTGTATATCACCAGATCTTATTAAGTAGACCAGTGGGCCCCACTCAGCCCCTGGGGGCTAGAGAAGAGTTATGAGCTGCAGTTGTTTGTCTTGGTTTTATCTTCATTCCTATGAACTCTCTTGGGAAGAAGTCTCCCTAGGAAGCTGCTCCCCGCTTTCAATCTCATTTTCTGATATCTAGTTGTGAATTTCCTATAATTAAATATAGTTTGGGCTGGGTGAGGTGGCTCACGCCTGTAATCCCAACACTTTGGGAGGCCGAGGGGGGCAGATCACCTGAGGTCAGGAGTTGAAGACTAGCCTGGCCAACATGGTGAAACCCTATCTCTACTAAAAATACAAAAGTTAGCTGGGGATGGTGGTGTGCAACTGGCTACCACCAGTTGCATGTTGAGGCATGAGAATCACTGAACCCTGGAGGCGGAGGTTGCAGTGAGCCGAGGTCACAGCATTGCACTCCAGCTTGGGTGACAGAGTGAGACTGTCATAAATAAATATATAAATAAAGTCTGGTCTCCTGGTTGTTCACCTTGGATTACTCATCTTTCCTCTTTCCTTTTGCAGATCCCCTGGTGAGTGCTGTTCTGAGGCAAGACCAATTGACTACAAAACCAGGTCAGGTTAGGTACCCAAAGCAGATGTGCAACATTTCTTAGAACTAGTGCCAACTGAGACAAAAATTCCTAGCTGTTCTTTAACATGCATTCTTCTACTCTTCTTTAGCTACTGTTAAATATTAGTAGAAAATAAGACTGCTCAGAAAAGGCATTTCATTCCTCAGCCTCCCTTGCCGCTATGTGATCAAGTCTTGGCCAATGGGAGGTGAGCAGAAGGGCTGTGTACAACTTCCAGATGAAGCCTTTCCCATCTGTTTCTCACCTCCCCGTTGACCAGAATCTGGTCACAGCAGTGGGAGCTGGGGCAACCCTTGTGGACTCAGAGATGGAAATCTCTGAGGACCTCCTGATGCTAGTGACAGAGCAATAAGGTCTTTTCTGGTTTCAACGTTGTTAAGTTGAGCCTTTGTCACATGGCCCTCAATGGAGACCTTTGCTCTGGAGATCTTCAGTGGAATGCCTGAGAGCGTAGACTCATGTCACAGTCTCTTTCGTCAACCTGCCTGGCAGGCTATCTGTGGCTTAATGCCAAGTGGGATCTCGAGCAAAACTCTGTTGAATTTGGGAACACCTTTTGCAATAGCATCTGCAACTCACACTTGACCCCGAATATCTCCCTTGTTTCATTTCCCTTTGGTTGTGGCTGACAGCTGTGGGGCTGCACTCTCAGAGGCCACCCATCCTCAGGGCTCTTGGGATTCAACTTTGAGAGCACAACTAGGTAGGTAGAGAGGGGCTATGCCCAGGAGTATTGCCCCAACTTCCAAACACTTTCCTATCCTTGTCTGGCCTGGAGAGAAGAGTGCAGGACTGGGTTTGAGAGCAGATTCTGGCTCTGTTGTCAACAAGCTGTGTCATCTTGAACAACTCCTCTTCTCCCTGAGCAAGATGAGGGGGCTAGATGAGACGATTTCTGGAACATCTCCCAATGTTAGCATTCTGTGATGTGACAATTCCATGCCCAGCCTCATGGCTGAGGTGCCACTTTCGACACATAAAACAAGAGTCCACATCTGTGCCAAGGGCTGGGCAGGGCAGTGCCCCTCACTTCCTCCATCTGCTCAGCACCCAACAGTGCTCTGGTGCAGGGGGAGAGGCGCAGGGAGAGGGCATGAGGGTGCAGTGGGTGGGAGATGTTAAAAAGGAGACTGATGGTGGGGTCCTTCTTTTGAGAATTCTAGTCTGTCTTGGGGCCACATGATACCCAAACACACAGAATCTATGGGAACAAGTTACCCAAGAAATGTGCCCAGGCTGAGGGACCAAGGCCCAGTGAGAGTAGGTCGGAGGTAGGCAATGGCCAGTGGGGCCAGCGCGGGTTTGAAACCTATCTTCCCCATACTTGCTGCATGACCTTCAATGAGTTCCCACACTTTCGAGCCTTTGTTTTCTCACTTGTGAAATGGGGACAATAGAAACACCCCCCTCGAATGTAGGGAAAGCTTGTCCACAAAGCACCTGACACACGGTAGGCACTGAGTAAATTCCAGCTTTCCTGGTGCCCCCTCTCCTTTCCTACTTGGAAAACAGCAATCTGTCTCATTAAGTATCCTACTTAGTTTTCAGTTGACATTTCCACTCTCTTACCTTCTGCCCCCTGAATTTGTCCTCCCTTTTCCTGTATCTTTTTTCCCCCCACAACTCTGCATTCCCCTCTCCATCCACAGCAAAGTTCTCCTGTCATTCCTTTTTTGTAGAGGGCAAGGAAAGGTGGGTTATACAGATGCCCAGTGATATTTCAGAAGCTCTAATTAAGGGGAAGATTATGCATGCCATTTGAGTTTTAAAAGATATTCAGATCAGAATGAATGAAATGCTAACTTTTCCCCTGTCTAACCCACTCACCCACATACCCTGGGGCAAAATGAAACATAACTCAGTTTTTCCCACAAAGACATCAGACAGCAGGTCGCTCTGGTCAACGGGCCCATGGCAGCACCCACTGTCTTGGCAAATGTCCGTTCTGTCAGGCGCCCCGCCTCTCGCCACCTCTTTCTTAGCTAGATACAGACGGAAAAAAAAATGACAGCATTGGGCTGACTCCTGCATCAAATGGAAGCTACACATTTCTGTCCTACAGATAGGTGGCAGTGTGGATTCGGGGCTGTGTGGTTCAAGATCGACTTTGCAGAGACACCATTTCCAGAAGCAGTGAGGATCGTCCATCACATGCGCCTCTGATGCTCAACCTCCTTCTTTGCTGCACTCGCCGCTGCCTCATGAGGTTCCTGGCAGCTCTTACTGCACCAGTAACAACTGGAACTCAGTCCCCAAAACAATTCCCTGCTCATTCTGTGAGTTACACTTTAGTTACCCTTTGGTTAGCACATGTGGGCACGTGCGAACTCTCTCAGTGTAGGCTCTGAATGCTGCTTTTATGTTATTGCACACATGAGTGGAACATACTGTCCAGCTTCTTAGGGCCTGTGCTGTAAGCCTCCGGGACCCTATACATGTGGCTATTTTCACAGTCCAACTTCAGAACTCAGAAGGGCAGCTCTCCTTTGGACTAGGCCTTTGGCAGAAGTCCTCTGCTCTTGGCCTGGATCCTCTTCAATGAACCACCTATATGTCACTTATGTCAATATCTCAGCTCTGGTTTTTCAAGTGCAAGGGTTATTTGCTATATTTTGGAGACTTTTGAGGGTACAAATAGTATACAGGTGAAAAAGTAAAAGGTATCAGCTTGGAGAATACAAAGCAGGCAATCATGACATTCCTAGAGATGGACAGGAGACCATTTACTGGAGATCAGAGAGTAACAAAGAGTTTCTGGCATCTTCAAGCCATCTGTGGTTGCAGAATGGTAACGGAGAAGCCCCTGATGGTCACCGAATACCCTGGCCCAACTACACCCCATGGCTGTGCCAGTTCTTTTCATTGACTAAATATCAGTTTCCTCATCTGTAAAATGGAGACATGACAATGAGCAACCTTCTTAGGTGGAAATAAGAAGAATCTTGTCAAAATTGTCTTCAAGCTTATCTACACATGAGAGTCAAACCCTCACCCCAACACCACAGAGCTAAGCCTCTGTGTTCTTTTCCCACTCACTTGCCAGTATCTCTCCCGGCCACAGGCACTGCAGATGTTAATGAGACAACAATGAAGAGTCCTCTGCCTATGCCCACACCTGGCTGGTCCTCCTGAGGATCGAGGTGTGTGTGTGTGGGA
This sequence comes from Nomascus leucogenys, assembly GCF_006542625.1. Lineage (NCBI taxonomy): Eukaryota > Metazoa > Chordata > Mammalia > Primates > Hylobatidae > Nomascus > Nomascus leucogenys. The sequence goes on along the minus strand of NC_044395.1, from coordinate 8,238,608 downwards.
GGCATCTAAAACAAAACTAGCAACCCACTGCCATGCCTGCTCAACCAACCCTCCCAGAGCATACGACTTTTAATCTTCCTTATTATAGGTGTTCATAATGCTTTATCTCAATGGGTCTGTGGCTCCTGCATTTAGCTGTGGAATAAACAATGTTCTGATAGTTGCTGGATCACCATTATTTACTACTACAGTTATTTTTATTTAAGAAAGCCCCTTTCCTTCGGGCTCCAGTAAGAGGGCAATACTATAATTTTCTTCACTGTCTCCCTTTTATGAGGTCGAAGGCCAGGCAAAGGGAGTCAGGCAGTTTTTGAAGAAGCAACCCTGCAACAAAGCTGACCTCAGCCAGGAGAGTCAAACATAACTCACTCCTCAGGCGGATTAATTGTTCTTGGCTCCTGCAGCCTAGCTGAAAGGTGAAGAAATGATGACAGCCAGGCACTCTAACTAGGTTCAAGCTCACTATTTCTTTTTCTAGTTAAATCCTTCCCCCACCACCTCCAACTTGCTACCTGGGCAAGGAAGCCCCTCCCTTCCCCTCCAGCCCCATAATCAAGTGCTCTACAATTTCCACTGTAACTTTATGTTACAGAATCCATCATCAGCTACCTGAGCTTGGGCGTGCTGGGAGAATGATCTTAGCTGAGCAAATTCACCTCCTTGCTTTGCTGTTTACTTCCATATTCCCATAACTCACTGCTTTTGCCAGGCCTCCTGGATGGCATCTAGTGTCGTTTCATCTCTAATGTTGTGAGTGAGCTAAAACAATCATCTCTTAGGATGCCCACACTAACTAGAGTCTCTATCTCTTTCCCCCTCCTCTCTCTTCTCCTTGTCTTCCTGGCCCTCAGTTGGCTGAGAACAGTAGGAGCCCATAACAGACAGCATGTCATCCATTCCTGACAGCATTGGTGCCATAATACAGTCCTGCCAAACCCATTACGGTAATGACAGCGTTGCAGAATTAGAACACTCACTCCTACATGGAGAAGAAAAAACTCCATAGCAGAGTTAGAATCTTCTGCTATTTTGCTTTTTCTCTCTTTTCTCCTCCCTAGATATGGCATTGTCCCTTTTCTTTCTCTTTTATTCTATTAAAAAGGTAAGTGAGCACACAACCGTGTGTTGCTAACTCGGCAAACAGGTTTCCAGGGCAGGTGGTGGTATCTTCTGGGTCTTGGGGAGCCATTCAAAAGAGATCATTGTGCCTCATGGTGGTGCCAGTAGTATCATTCCATTACCATTTCCCCAAATGGGGAGTGTACACACGGAAGTTCTTTTCTGGGGCTTTGATAATCTCGACAGGCACTTACAGAATTGACTTTTCTGCCTTGGCCTGGGGGAGGAGGGTGTTGCAAAACTTAATGATCCTCTTTCTGACTGGGGATCATAAAGTGCTGTTGATAATTGTGATAGTTAAAGTGATTTGCTTACAGTAATTAGTTCCTAGGGTTCCCTTGTGGAGGTAAGAGGAAGAGATTGCTCTGTCTTGCATATGGGCAAAGTGAGGCACAGAGAGCTGGGGTCTATTACAAAGAGCTAGTCGTGTTTGACCACAAAAGCCTGGTCTAGGCACACAGATTTAGAGACTCTGCATTGAGGAGGGGGTACTTGGTGGCTCTTTGTGGGTAAGAGGGCATTCAACATGAGAGGTACAGGGCTGATTTAATGTGACAAAGAGAGATGCCTGGCCCAGAGACCCCCAGAGCTCCTGCTGAGTGTGAAAGCATATCAGTGCAAAGGCTGGGAGACAAAAGGACCAGTAGTTTACACTAAGACACAAGAAGAGAGCAAGCCTGGGAATCAGCCTCCCACCCAGTGCTTTTCCTACCTGACATCTGGCCCAAGGGTCAGAGGAGCTCTTGGAAAGGCGGAGGGCATTTTCTACCAAATCTGACAGGAGGGAGCTGGTAGCATGCTTGGGACAAGAGGCAGAACTTGTGTCAGTGGTGATCAAGCTATAGAAACCTGAGGGAGACCCCCCACCCTGAGCTCTTGCCTCAGTTGTGGCTACTGAGTCAGCTTCTGGGACAGACACTCCAAGGGACTCCTAAAGCCGGGAATGTAGACGACAACTGATTCCAGGGCAGCAGGGAACAGCAGAAACAGCCCTGAGCTTTAGTTTTGAACCCTGGCCCTGTTGCTTGTTGGCTGTGTATAATGATATACACTGTGTATAATGACATACACTGTATAGGCCACTGTAGGGACTGAATATGTGAAGCACCTTGCCCAGGGTTCAGGTCACTGTAGTGCTGATACATGTTAGTTTCCTTCCTTTTACTCTTTTAAGGAACCCCCTCAGACATTCGATCAGTCAGCAGATACCTATTGAGAATCTACGTATGTTCAGCCTGGTGCTAGAGAAGGCTGAAAGAGGAAACTTGCCATAAGAACCTAGTAAAATAAGGGACATTGAAACACTACATAGAATTTGCTGCAAGAATTTGTTAATGCTATGTGGCTGACAATTTGATTGGTGAGATAAGGTTCAGGCATAAGAAATTGTCAGAAGCCAGTGCAAGGTGAGAGATAATCAAATACTAAATTGTCTGGTAGGAATGATAATTTCTCTAATGTCCCCATCGGCTATTATAGGGTGAAGTCCAAATAATCTTCATGACATCCAAAGCCCTGTGTTTTGCTTCTGAAATGTCTCTCCATCCTCAAAATTTTATGATTCCTCTTATCAGCCATTTCTGGCAACTGTCATTCATTATTTCATCCATCCATCCATCCATCCATCCATCCATCCATCCATCCATCCATCCATCCAATCTATCCAACCATCCATCCGTCCGTCCGTCCATCCATCCGTCCATCCAATCTGTCCATCTGTCCATCTATCCATCCATCCATCCATCCACTTACCCCACAAATACTGAGTGCTCATTATATGCAGGCACTGCATGTCCCAGGTCTGGAAATGCCTGTGAATCAGTCAGGCAGGCCAAGGATCTTATGAACTTGGTTTATGAGATCCTTGGTTTAGTGTGTGTTGAAGAGACAGACAATATAAAGACTAGACACACACAAGACAGATTCCAACAGTCAGAAGTGCAAGGGAGAAAGAAAAACAGGGGCATGAGCTAGACAGGGACTCGAGGTGGGTTGGAGGACTACTTTGGATGGGGTAAGTCAGGATGGACTCTTGGAGGATGTGACCTTTGGGCTAAGACCTGCATAGGAGAGCCCATCCCTCAAAATGAGAAAGAGAGTTCCAAGCAGCTGGAACAGCAAGTGCAAAGGCCCTAAGGTGAGAATGAGCCAGGTGCCTTCAGGAACAGAAGGAAGGTCACTGTGGCTGAGCTTGATGTTCCTGGGGGAAGGTGGTATGGCAGGATGTCTGGGCAGTCAGCGGAGACCAGACATAGAGCTCCATGGAGCACGAGAGCCATGGCAAGTAGGCGATGTTGCTTCCCACATGCGTGGGAGCCGGTGAAGTGTTGTAAGCAGAGAAGTAACATGATCCGCTTTGTGTCTCAACATCTTTTTACATGATCACGACTTGTAGTTTCCCAAATACACATTTCCGCAGCACATTTCCATGCCTCTGCATAGGCTGTCTCCTGGGGTCTCCTTTCCGCATCTTGTTTACCTGTCAGACCCCTCGGGGCCTTTGAGCTGTAAGTCAGGTATCTCTTCCTCTGTGAGGCTTCCCCTCTTCCCACAGGTCCCATCTCTGCCAGTCACTGTTTTCCCTTGCTCCTACGCCTTTGACACATCTCTAATATGGCACACGGCATAATACATTGCCATTACTTGCTTATGTGTCCTCCCTAGTGAGTAGCCTGCAACATGGTAGGGGCTTAATAGATTTGATAAGGGCCAGTAGTCAGGGTAGGCTCTGTGGAAGCAAATCTTGAAGGATGGAGAGAATTTTGGTGATAAAGAGAGGCCAGAGTCTCACAAATCCTGCAATATCTGTCCAAGTCAACATGAGACATTATTGGATAGATACTGCCGTCAAGAAGAGAGGCCCACCCCCCGTGAAAACCGTGCACTCCTGTCTTCTGTCTAACAGTTAATGAGAACGATAGGTATTGATTTGCATACGATATTCATGCATTTTGCATATTTTCATTTACCACTGAATGCATGGACAGATTTCTCAATCCTCTCTTTCAAGCCTTCCTTCCTTCATTTAGCAACTTTTAATTAAATGATTTCTGAATATCCTGCACAATGCTAGGCCCTGTGAAGGACAAGTAAGAAGACATTTGTCCTTGGTGAGCTCACATCTTACAGCTTCCAGGGGCAAGGCAGAAGGTGCAGTGGTTTCTAGCCGGGGTTCTGGAATCAGACGATGTGGATATGGGTCTGAATATTGGCCCTGATGAGGTGTAGGATCTTGAACAACCTGCTCAACCTCTCTGAGTCTTGACTTCCTCATTTATAAGATTAAGGTAATAACACATACCCAGGGGGGTTGGCTTGGCAGAGTGTTGGGCACGTAGCTAGAGCTCTGTGGATATCAGCTATTGATTACAATTGTTTTTCCCAGATCCCTGTATGGGCGGATGTGCAGATCCCATTAAAATATCCTGGTTGGGCTCTGGGTAGGTGTGTGAAGCCTCTTTTCTCCCCCAGTTCCAAGCCTTCTGAGTCAAGCTAAACTGCAGTTCAACTTAGAACAGGCACTGAGCAGTCCAGTGGGAACCCTGAGTTGGGGGGGAATTTGGGGGAGCCTCTCTGCTTCCTGCCTGTCAAGGGCCCACCTCCCCTTGCTTCTTCAGTTGTAAGCAGAATCTACCCGTTCATATCCTTTCTCTTGTCTTGCCTTAAATATGCCTCAGAGAGATCATAAATTGATTTTCACCCTGGCCTACAGACACCCGCAAAAGTCTTCTGGTTGGCCCCCAAGACTTCTGCCCCATCCCTGCCATTCAGTCACTGTTCCTGTCACTATAGTCGCAGCAACACTGGGGGTCAGTGAGTGGGTTGAGAGAGCTCAGACAGGATGTATGGTGTGATTCATTTGCACCAGGGGATTCTGAATAGATAATAATTGTCTGCAAATGGCAATTAACAGAATCTTTTTAAAAATGCCTTGATGGTTGTAAAACGGAAGGCGAAGCACATCATGCCTCTTGTTGCAAGTAATTACGGAGGCGGCCTGTTACACACAGGTTTTGAGTGACCTGATATTTCCACTCAGACACTCTGCACAGAGATACTCCCTCAACTTCAGTCTGTGACCCTCAGACCTCATCCTCAAAGATGGCATTTGAAGAAAACTCACTTTGACTTCTTCCTGAAGCCCTTTCCTTGGCTTCATTCGGAGCCCCAGAGCGTGGAAGGGAACTGAAAATCAGCACTCATTGAAGATGGAAGGGGCAGAAAGAGGAACGAGCATTTACTTATTTATTTACTTTCTTTTGAGACAGAATCTCGCTCTGTCACCCAGGCTGGAGTGGAGTGGTGCGATCTCGGCTCACTGCAAACTCCGCCTCCCAGGTTCAAGTGATTTTCCTGCCTCAGCCTCCCAAGTAGCTGGGATTACAGGTGCTTGCCACCAGGCCTGGCTAATTTTTGTATTTTTGTATTTTTAGTAGAGATGGAGTTTTGCCGTTTTGACAGGGCTGGTTTTGAACTCCTGACCTCAGGGCGATCCGCTCACCTTGGCATCCCAAAGTGCTGGGATTACAGGCATGAGCCACCACCTCTGGCCAGAGCGATCATTTATTAAAGAGTGTTGTATACCAAGTCTTGTGTTAGCTGCTTTTATAATCATTGTCTCAGTGCATCCCTAAATAGCCTGGCGAGGAAGGGAATTTTATTCCCTTACTGTTTTTTTTTTTTTTTTTTTAAACAGATGAGGAAACCGAGGCTTAGAGTGGTTAAATGACCCACTTGAGTCCAGTTTACAGACATGAGATTTGAACTTTGAAATACCTGCTTACAGAGCCCATATTCCTTTCCACTCTACAATGCTCCCTGCACTGTGCCCTGCCTGGAATCTCCTTCATGGTATTTAAAGCTGTTATTAATTATCCATTTATCTGATAATTTCTTTGCATCTTTTTTGGCTTTGCTGTATAGATTGGTGCAAAAATAATCACAATTTTTGCCATTAAAAGTAACGGCAAAACCTGCAATTACTTTTGCACCAACCGAAATAGTTTTACCAGGGCAGGGAGACACTGTCTTTCACATTCAGCACTGTATTACCAGTGCTTCTCCTGATCTCTATCCATGGGCAGTTAATAAATATTTGCTGAATGAATGACTGGCTTGTACTGGTGGTAATGAATCATTGGAAGTGACCAATACAAGATTATCTGATGATCAACCAACATCTTTATGAAAAAAAGTTTTCATGTGAAGCCACAGATTCGGCACTGGCTAATCCAGGTAGGCATGGATGGTATCTCGTAGACATCTACCCTGAAATAGAGACCTGAAGTTCATCTCTGCAATTCCTTTGTTGACAGGCTGAGCATGCAGCAATAAAAGACGATGTCCTCTTCCTTGGCTAGATCCTAATGCCATCGAATGCAGTCAAGCTTTCCTAAATGCCTCCTCTCCTCCTGCTTTCTGTCTGAGGCAGAGGAGGGGAGGCACTGTCGGGAAACCATGACCTTTCCACCTGTCAGAGCTCTAGAGCACTAAGAGGTGCCAGCTGATTCTTAGGGCAGAGGAACCAGTGTAGGCTCTGACTGATGTCTTAGCTCTGAACTGTTCTAGATTCCTAAACCTGAGCAGGTTCATATGGTTTGGCTGAATTCTCCAAGTGTTAGTTGGGAGGGAGGATGCACTACAAATCGGAAAGAACAGGGCTAGGATTTGGGTAGGGGAGTTGAAGAAGAATGTCAATATTTTTCTGGTCAATGTTTGTAAGACCAGACCCTTAAGCTCAAGGCAGCTAAGACCGGTTCAGGAACAGAGAACAGCAAGCAACAGGCATGCAGATGAAATGCCAGGCTCAGCGGCACCACGCGGTGCGGGGATGGCTTATAATTTGAGGAGGACGTTTGGCAGGAGGATGCTTAAGCCGCTCAGCTTCTAACAGCTTTTGACAACTCCGCTGTTCTGATGACCTGAAATGGCATGTGTGTGACATGTGTGTTTCACCTCCGGAGTCCGTCAATGTGGCTCACAGGGTGGGAAGGGCAGGTGAGCAGAATCAAGATGGGCAGGAAAGAGCAAAGGCAAGTGACAAGTTGCTAACTCATATTTGTCAAAAAGCATCCCTCTGCTGGTACGCATGTCCACCCCCTCACTGCCTCAGCCTTGAAAGCTCTGGAGAGGCCACATGCCACCAGGGAAGTCATTGCAGCCTCTGGGGGTGCTGTCCTGGTGCCTTCTGCTTCCTCCTGCCCTGAGGGGTTTCTTCCTCTGATTCCTTGGTTTTGAGCCTTTGCCCCTAATGCCGGCACCATACCTACTGCATCTGGATCTTCATAGTTTGGCCAGAAACCTGCTTGGCTAACAAGCTCCCCAGTGATTCTTACGGACATCAGGACTGAGGTCCTGGGGTTCTGTCATCTGGATTAAGGTAGGGGTGAGCAAGCTATGGAAAGATTTAGTGACATCAGTGATCTGGTGAAAGCCACTAAAGGTATCATGGTTCTCCAAAGAGTTCCTAAAGGAAAAGACTGTTGTTGACCAGAGCCATTAGCTCCTAAAATACTGGGAATGAGGGAATCTTTAAAATCACTGCACTTTAATCCATTGATTTTGTAGTTCTGTGATGATTGATTTTTTGTGTCAAGTTGGCTGGGACATGGTGCCCAGATATTTTGTCAAACATTCTGGATGTTTCTGTGAAGGTGATTCAGGATGAGGTTAACACTCCTGAATCAGGGGACTGAGTGAAGTCAATACCGTGTGGGTGGGCTTTGTCCCATCGGTTCAGGGCCAGAGTGGAACAAAAGGCTGGCCTCACCCCAGCAAGAAGGAACTCTCCAGCAGATGACCTCTTGACCTGAATTGCAATGTGGACTCCTTCCTGGGCCTCAGGTCTGACAGCCAACCCTGCAGATTTTGGACTTACCAGTCTCCATCCTTGTGTGAGCCAGTCCCTTAAAATAAATCTGTCTTTCTCTATATATCGCTTCCTGTTGGTTCCGTTTCTCTGGAGAATCCTGACTAATTCAAAGCCAAAGAGGGCTAGAGCTGGGTCTTGATCCTAGATCACAGAGATGTGGGAATAATGATCTCCTTACAGGGAGCACACTAGCTTCTGCCATAGGAAGAACATCAAGCTGTATGTATGTATGTGTGTGTTTGTGTGTGTGTTTTCCTGTGAGCTCCTTGGAGGCTGGGGTCCACATATATTATTTATTTCTATTATCCCAGACCCAAATACTAAAATCTGGCAGATAGTGTTTAGTGAGTGATGCATAGACGAAAAGTATAAACAGAAAGTGATTCCAAATTATTTGAATACTTCTGGGACTTTTAAAAGTGCAAGTATCAGAACACACCCCAGGGAGGTGAGGAGGTTGTGCACTTGTCCACTCTTTACTCTTTTTTTACTATTGAATATCTTATCAAATAGGAACAAGGCCAGGGACAGGGTAACTGGCTGGAGAAAAAGTGCTGGGGTCCCTGGGGTAAAGCGAGTGAACATCAAGGGCTAAAGAAAAGGAGGGAGGAGAAATACCTCTTGGTGGCTGCCACTCTGTTGGATACTTGCATGTAGGAGCTTGTATTAAACCTTCCTGTCAACATGAAGAAGTAGAGAGTAAAGCTTTTTTTTTTTTTAATAAATGAACTGAGATAGGAAGTAGAGAAGAGGGTTAAGGAAAAGGGCTCTAAAACCTAACTCTAACCCTGCAGGAAAATAGGCCCTAGGAAGAAACCCCTCATTGCAGAAGAAGGGGGAAAGAACTCTGAGTCCACTGTGGAGGCCACCTCTGTACCCTCTAGCAGGTGCCTAGAGCTTGCACACTGGTTCCCCTGTGGCAGGAGAGTGGGGCCTCCTTGGCCTTTGACTTTGTTCTCAGATAAACAAACACAGAGCTATGGGTGAGATCTGGTTTGACTTCAATGGAATTTTGCTTTGGTCATCCACACTCTGGGCTACCTGGACCCAGGACAGTGTGCATGTCTTCACCCAGGTCCAGAGCAGCGTGAGTGTGCAGTATGCAAACGGTGGGGCTGAGAGTGGGTTTGGGCTGCATTCTCTGCACCCCAACGCTGCATTTACATGACCTGTGCCTTCCCCAGGGCAGAGGAGAAAAGGGGCTCTCATCAAGTTCTCTCAGGTCCAGCTGAAAAAAACTCTCCTTTGGACAACTAAGCCCATGGGCTGGGTTGGGTTCTCCAGGGCAGGGCTCTCTCAGAGACAGAGACGCTGACCCATCTTCTGCACCAATTGGATCTGCATCCTAAATGGCAACGAAGCTGACAGCCTGGCTCCTGCTGAGCCCAGCTTCATACTCCCTCAAGCTTCTATTTTTAAAGTTCCTGCTCCTGCTCCTGTCTGCTCTATAACAAGCCTTGGACATTGCCTATAAGCTGCTCCACCCTACAGCACTCCAGGATGAATGCTGCTGTACCTGAGAACTCCCAGATGCAGTCTGTCTTAATAAAATAATAACAGACTTCCCCAATATGCAACTGGTAACCAGTTGTCTGCTAGGCTTTAGTTTTCCCGAGCAGCTGGGGCAAATACCCAACAAATACCGAACTCCCCAGGTCCCAGAACAGTTCCCCCTTCTTAGACTTCATTGCCTTTCACCTCCCAGTTTATCTGTAAAAGAATATGCAAGCCATGGGAGGCAAGCATGAGGAGCTGTGTGCCAGATGTGCTCACTTAGAGTTGATCGATTTAAAAAATTCAGGTAGATGCATTGGAAGCTGGTTCCTGACAGCAAAAAGAAATTCTCCCCAGTCTCACTGAGTTAAACACCAAGCTGCATATTTTTCCTGCCAGGATGGACACTTCCAATAAAGCAAACTTTGCAGAGGTGATGCAGGCTGGTAACTCCTTGAAGGGGGTGCCCATCTTGACTCCCTGTGAGACAAATGTAAGTCCCAGGACAGTGTTACTCTCCTTTCATCCCCGTGACGACAGGCTTGGCTTTATTCGTGCCCCTCCTTTCCAGCTCCCCCAGTTCATCTTTCTAAATGAGTCTGAACAGCCCAGTTCAGGGCCTGCCTGGCTTACTTGCTGCTGGGTCCTTAGGGCCTATTAGCATTCCCGGTGCATAGTAGGTGCTCAAGAAATACTCCCTAAGAGAAGAATGCCTTTGATGTACCACATACTAGGAATTATCTTACGTATGTCCTCTTTCGATTTTTATTTTTTAGCCTAACACAGATCTTGGAGGTGGAAGTGCCGTTATGTGCATTTTATAGACGAGGGAATTGAGCTGGGGTGTGGAGCTGGGGTTTGAATTCTCATCTTCTCAATCCAAGCGTGGGCTCTTCCACACATCACACTGGCAATGTCCGTGCTCTTTTTGCCTGAAGAACTCTGGGAAAGAGGCTGTCTTGAGACCTCTGACTCCTATGGCTTGGGGGAGGCACAATCGCTGAGGCTGATGGACAACAGTCCTTTCTGCAAGCTGGGGCTCCTGGATCGGGGGCCACACTCCTGAGACAGCAGAGTGGGAGCCTGTGGAAGCTCCCCCAGAGGGAAGTCAGGCCTGGCCTGGGGATTGTGGGGTGACCTTCGCTGCAGGGGTTCCCTGAGTTTCTGCCAGCTCTGCCGGGAGCCTTGACCTCTAGGAGCTGGTCCAGGCTGGTTGGCAGGTGGCTTCCCTCCTGTGGCTGCTTTCAGGGGCAGCCCTGCTCTCTCTTAGGCTCCATTCATGCTCTCTGAACAGGGAGGAGCTAGAGTACTTGGAAGGGAATGTGTGCTTCAGGTGGAGTTTGCTGAGGTACCATGGAGGGAACACTAGCCTGAGAGTCAAAACGCCTGGGCTTCAGGTCTTACGCAAGTCATGAAACCTCACTGAACCACAGTTTCCCACTGGTAAATGCGCTGATGCCTCCTTCTCAGGGTGGCTGTGAGAATCAAATGAAATGATATACAAGTGCCATGAAAATATATCTTGGCAGAGATGTGGTGCTGTAGGACACTGGCTGCAGACAGGTGTCTACTAGGTGTCAGAGCTGTCGGTAGGGTTAATGCAGGTCCCTTAAGAGAGAATGAGTCCTTCTCTAGCAATAGGACCTAGCATGACTCAAAAGCTTGCAGAAACACTATAGTTGAACAAGTCTTTGGGACAAACCAAGGATTGTGGGGTCACAGAAGTCAACTGTTAAAACCTTGTGGTAATCCAAAGAGAACAGAGGGAATGCTTATGGAACACCAACACCATTTCTTCTTTCAGCAAGTCCTCTCCCTGCTGCTCTTTCCCATAGGAAGGGAGCATTTTCAGAGGAGCCCTGAGAGATGGGGGCTCATACCCAGCCAGGAGTGTCCCAGCTTTCACGGCCCTGCCTGGGGTAGTCCAAATGGAGCGCAGGAGACCAGTGCCCATGGGAAGCCTCCAAAAGTCTTGCAAGTTTGGATTTGCAATCACACATGCCCCATGTGGCTTCTTGAGAGATATCAGGACTGCCATTTGTGAGCTGTGCTAAACCTCAGATGTCAGGAGAGAAACTGTCTCCTTTCCACAGGGTCCTGTAACAGCATAACTGGTAGGACTGTAGTATAGGAATGTCCAGGGCCACCAAACTGGACCCATCTTGCACAGTGGAGTGTATTGCTTGCTAATTGCTGGATTGCAATGCCTGGGGATTTTTTTTTATTATCATGACCGAGGGATGCTATTGAATGCAGCAAGCAGAGGCCAGGGAGGCTGCAGACATCCTGCAATGCACAGCATGGTTCCCCCAAATCAGGAATTATCTGGCCCCAAATGTCAATACTGCTGAGGTGAAGAAACCAACATGTGCAAAGCACTGGGCCTGGCAGCTCTAGGGAACAGTGATAATTCAGGTATGAAGCAGGAGCATGGAATTAATGAAGGCAATGGCAAGAGATGAGGCTGGGAATGTAGGTTGGAGCCAGAGAGAGAAGGGTATTGGACACCAAATGACGAAGTTTTACTCAAAAAAACAAAAGACAAAACAAAACAAAAAAACAAAAAAACCCAAAGCATTCCGGGGTTAGTTAAAAGGCCAGAGCAGAGCTGACTCCCAGCACAGGGCTCTTTGCATCCTATCATTTGGCCTCTTTCCCCACCATGTGTTAGACAAGACAAGAATGATTCATGGAGAACAGAACTAGCAGCCCAAAGCAAGTCACTTTTTACCACCTACAGGATAAAATCAGACCCCTTTGTGAACACATAAAACCACGTAGATATTTCTATCACTGGTTTACCATCTGCATCTTTGAAGAGGGGCTAAATCAGTGTGAACATCTTTCCATGTCCATAAATATACTTCCTCACCATGCTGTAACTATTTGTCTCTAGATCAGCCTTCTTGTTAGATTGTGGGCTCCTTGAAGACAGGAACCATGTTGAATTATCCTTGTATACCTGCTACCTTCCATGGTGATAGAAATACTGAGTCCGTTGAGCAGGATGGCTGGAAAAATGAAGCAATAGGAAGGAGCAGACCAGCCTGCTGCATGGTTGCAAGGACTGGGGACGGCTTCCCCCTACTCTCTTTTCCTGGTATCTGAGAAATACATGCTCATTGTAGGAAAAAAAAAAAAAAGAAAAACTATAGACAATCCAAAAGAGCAAAATGAAAATTATGCCAACCCCCTGACCGCCCCACCTAGAGATAAATACATTTAACATTTCAGTGGATACCCTGCACCCTTTCTAGGGTTGTATATTCATGAGATTCACATGCACATATTTTTTCTTTTTAATTAAAATGGGATCATATTATACACGTTGTTCTGTGTCTTGCTTCTTCACTTAAAAATATTTTGGAAACTAGTGCAAGAGGAGGCCAGGGGATTTGTCTTGAAGTTGTGTTTGCATAGCAATCACCCATTTTTATTGAGACTGCATCTTCTAAGAGGGGCTAAATCAGTGGGAACATCTTTCTATGTCCGTAAATACACTTCCACGCCATAGCATTTAATGCCTACAAGCTACGCAAAACCATGAGGTTGTGCTATAATGTATTAAGTCAATCCTCAGTTGTTGGAATTTGTATTAATTTTATGTTTTTGCTATAACAACAATGCTGCAGTAAATACCCTTTTACTGAAATCTTTGCACACATCCCAGATTTTTCCTTCGTTTGAATTTCTAGAATAGAAACTGCTGGACTAAAACAAAAATGCATATGTTACAGCTTTTGAACAGTGTGATAACATGGCTGTCCAGAAAGGTGGTACCAACATACATTCCCACTAGCGATGTATAGAGAGTGCTATGTTAGCTCTTTGTGAACAAAAGCCATCATGCAGGGCCCGTGTAAACACCAAGATAAGCCATTTCCTTTGCATTCAAGGACCCATTTATATAAGTCCAGCATGGAAAAGCTGTCATTCTTGTTATTTTATAGTCTACCAGGTAAATGTACTCAGTTTTGGTACGATGAGCTATGCAGTTGTTTACCTGCTTCTGAACACACACACAAGGTAATACATGTAAGAGCACCTAGCGCAGAACTTGGAACACAGCAGAAACTCAACAAATGCCTTCCATGCCCAGAATTGCTGCTGTGCTCAGAGCACTATCATCCCTTATCTGGATGGCTGAATCCAGTCTCCTGTCGTGGAAACTGATAAGCCAATCTACATACCTGCCAGAGTGAATGATCAAAAATGTAAGATGGAGCATGTCGCTCCGTTGCTTACACATCTTCAGGTGCTCCTTGTCCGTACATGGAAGTCTGGACTCCTTGGTAAGGTTTGGAAGGCTCCATGACATTCCCTGAGATCCCACAGCTTTATCCCTGACAGATCTCACCTCTCCCAGCTCACCCAGGTCCCAGCCATGCTCTCCCAGTGGGCCACCCAGTAAGATTCAGCCCTTCATTTCTCTGTGACCCAGCACAGGGCATTCTGTCTCCCTGAAACCTGTTGTCTCCCTTCCTCCCTTGTTCGTTTGCAGAATTGCCTCCTGGGAAACAATTCCATATGTTGACAGCCTTTTCTACTTGCCCCACCCAAGCAACACAATCCTTTTCTTCTATATTCCCAGAAAATCTTGCCCAATCATTATAACACATCTCTCATTGCACTGTAATTATTGTTTTTATGTGTATATCTCCAGCTAGGCTGTTTAGAATCAGAACCTTTTAAAATTTATATCCATAGTCTCAACACCTGTCATCAATCTTAGGACACAGTAGGTGCTTAATAAATGCTTCTCACATGAATGAACAAAATTATAATGTCCTTCCTCTCTTCCTTCCGTTTGTCTAGCCATCGCAGGGCTCTGTCCACCATAGTTACTATTGGTTATTACCAAGGCATACTTATGATGCCTTCTCTCTTTTCAATTGGCGTTCCAGTTTCCATGAACTAATATACATAATACTCCTGTCTTAGGATCAAGCAGAATCAACTGAACCAAGCGCTTTGCTACCATTGAACCTTTAGGAAGAGACAGAGCTGGCAGGGAAGGAGAGAGGGTAGGTGCATCACCAGAGGCAGGGCACATGGGAGCGTCTAGTGGGGAAAGCTGGGCTGAGTCTGGCTCTGCGGCATCAACAGGGAGCCCCACTGGAAGTATCTGGAAGGGAGGACTGAACTTCAGAGGGAGAAGCAGGAGGCACAGTACAGGAAGAGACAGAAAGAGAGTAGGACAGGGGAGATGGACATGGAAGCAAAGGGGAGAGACAAGCCGGGAGAAATTCAGGTTCAGTGAAAGAAAAACATGAAAAGACTGCAGAAAGAAGAAGATAAGGAAGCAACAGAAACACCAGCCGGCGTGGGTGTGTGGACTGCAGTTGTGTAAGAGCAGCCTACCTTCTACCAAGTCCACTAGAGGAGTGCGGCGCAGGAGAGAGCCTTAGCATTTTGCTCAATGTAATTAATGACATTGTGGCTTTAAATAAAAACCAGCTATTCGTGGGGAAGCCTGACAGGGTTTCTTTTAACTTAATGTTTGCTGAACCATCCCTTCTATCTCACTTACCTGATGTGGAACATATGCTGGGATCAGAATGACAGAGAATAAATCACCAGATTTGCTTGGCTTCTTTGAAAAATGAATTTGGGGGCTGAGATTTCTCATCAGTATATATCTTCCCCGAGCAGCCTCTTGACAGAACATCAAGCTTGGGGGATGTCCCGTGCAAAGGTAAACGAGTACCCAGAGGTGCCCAGATGCCCACATACGGCAACAGATCCATCTCCTTGAGACACAAGCCAGGCCACTTGTGCTAGGCTGGCAGGTGTATCCAGGGCAGGATGTGAAAGCCTCCTGCAATCTCAGGAATAGGACACAATTGTGGTCTTTACATGAAATCAACAAACATATACGGAGCTTTTAATATGCATCAAAAACACCACACAGCAGGGAGGCTTCTTAGCTTTGCCACTGGCAACCATGAGCATGCTCCAGTGTCTTCATCTATAAAATGGGATGAAGTTGCCTTATGGCTTAGTTTGTTATGAGTTTAAATCTATCACAGATGCTAAATAAAAGTTTATATTTTCTCCCTGGATATACTTAGCAGCTGCAAGAGCTCCCAGGCCTCTGGGCTGAAACAGAGGCAGGGACCAGGAAGCCATTTTCACTCTGGAAACTTTTGATGAGGGTGAAAAGGGTGGGTGTAGACACACATGTGGTGTGAGTGTGAGTGGGGGTGATGTTTTCTGAGTTCTTAGTCTATGTCTGTGAGACTCTCTAACTTGGCTCCTGACCTTTCACTTTAATATCTGTGTGATGCTGGACACATAATTTAATCTCTCTGGGCATCAGTTTCCTCATCTCTACAATGGGGAGATGAGTTGGATTGAATACCTTAAAATTTTTTTCTTAACATTCCTTTTCAGGTTACAAAAGTCATGCATACTCATTACAGAAAGCTCAGAAAACACATACAAAGATATAAACAAGGTAATTTAAAACACCCATTATTCTACCACCCAGAAGAAACCACTGCGAGTGTTTTGGTGTATTCTGCTTTCTCTGTGCATGGTGTATTAGAGAGTGAAATCATACTGTGTATAATACAATTTTGTTTCATGCTCCCTCCCTTTAATGTTAAATTATCATAAGCATTTTATCTGTGTCATTAGAAAATTATCTGGACCTCATTTTTAAGGTTCCTCCTGACACTAAAATTCTATGAAGAATGGGGCTCATCTCCTTTGCTATTAAAAACATTTTTTCTCTTATGGCAACAGAAATCACACCGTGGAAGGTGCCCTTGAATGGTGCCTATAAACTCCCTTTGGCCCATGCATCAGGCAAAGACACCAAAGGGCTCTATGAGCCACCTGGCTCACCCACTTTGATTTACCATCTTAGCTCTCAAGAATAAAAGGAATGCTTTAAAAAAAAATTGAATGTCATCAAAAATGACCTTATTCATTGGTAGAAACAGGGGCCACTTATATGATAGATATTCAAAGTGGGGTTGCTGAAAGTTTCCCTAAACCTTCTTTTCCCTTTTCCCTTGGCTACGAGTGCTTAAAATTCCTTTTAAAACAAGACCTTTTGTTACAAAGTTAAGATTTTAAATAAAAAAGATTTGGGGAAAGTTAACACATTGACTAAAGTTCACACTAGGATTAAAGCAGAGACAATATGATGTGCTCAGCATATAGTTCCCTCCTCCTGGGTTCACAGGAAGGAAGGCATTGCTCAGCCTTCCTAGGAATTAGGTTCAGGCCATGAGACTGAATTCTGGCCATTGGCATCTGGGTTGAGGGAGTATAAGTGACTTTCAGGCCTGAGTCTTAAAAGAGTCCTGTGTGATCCTTCAGCCCCTCTTTCCTCCTGTCCCTATTCTAGAGGCCACGAATTCAAAATGATAAAGCTAAAAGTTGAAGAGGGCTGCCCACACTGCCTTGGAATCTGATAGGAATAAGGAATAATGCTTTGTTGTGCTAAGCTAAGCTGAGATTTTTTGATGTTTATTTGTTCCTGCAGCTTTGCCTAGCTTATTCAGACTAATACAAAGATATAAATAACTGATAGCAGTTTCCTTTGTGAGACTAGGTTTGGGTATTAGAGAAGATGAGGGAGAAACTACAGGCTCTTGATCTCAGCTGGGAGGAAATTCAGTTTGGAGAGGAGGCAGGGGTGCCACTAGCTGATTTAGCAACTTTTGTATTAATTCAGAAAAGAGATTCATAGGTTTACAATTCTATGTGCTATACATGTGCACTGAAACTGAACAGTTAAGTAAATGGATGGCAGATGGTGGGAGCCAGGAGTTTCACTGTTGGAGTAGGAGGTTACAGATAAGCAAAAGGAGGGGGCCAGAATGATCCAGATCCACGTGGTAATGAATTAGAGTTGGAGACATCAGTATGAACTTATATTTAGCTTAATATAGATATAGATGTTACATATGGAAATATTTATAGCTATGTATATGTGAGGGCTCATATACACACAGATATTTCCCAGCTACATCTCCTGAGAAAGCCTACTAGCAACAACATTACGGTAGCAACGAGCACACCTAACAATCCAGAGTTTGGTTTCTAATACCACTCTGTAACCAAAGAAACCAGGGCTCCTTGAAGAAATGGCCAATTCTAGCACTGGATCAGGAAATATACAAGATGAACCTGGAGCATCTTGTAGTGCCAGAAAATAAGGAAGTGCTCTGTGCTAGTTTCCTAGAGATGTCATAACAAATAACCACAACTGGGTGGCTAAGAGCAACAGAAATTTATTCTCTCACAGTTCCGGAGAATGCACATTTAAAAATTAAGGTGTCTGCAGAACCATGCTTCCCCTGAAAACCTGGAGGAGAGAATCCTTCCTCGCGTTGTCCTGTTTTCTGGTGGTTTTTGGTATTCCCTGGCATTCCTTGGCTTGTAGATGTGTCCCTACAATCTCTGCCTCTGTGGTGACATGGCCCTCTTCTCTCTGTGTGTCCCTCTTCTCTTCTTATGAGGACACTGGTCACATTGGATTAAGGGCTTACCTTACTCCAGTATGACTTCATCCTAACTAGTTACATCTACAATATCCCTACTTCAAAATAAGGTCATATTCTGTGGTATTGGGTGTTAGGACTTCAACATATTATATTTGAGGAGGAGGACACAATCCAACACATAACATATTCTCTTCCAAAAAAGCCACACTAATGAAGGTTTGTCAAAGGGACACAGAAGCCAACTGAAAGAGCTCCCATTGACCAAAGACAGCATGCTTTAGCAACAAAATAGTGTTGGATTATCATCCAAAGCAAGTCCATACTGATGTAAATAGATGACTAGATGAACAAATACAGAAATAAATAAATGAAGGAGGATAATAGATAGACTCCAGTGCAGAATTCCAAATGATTCGCGTAGATGCCTTGCTCTCAAGGAAGTAGAGTATAACTTCCCGCTCCTTAAGTGTGGGCTGCACATAGTGACTTCCTTCTAAAGAATACAGTGTGAAAGTGAGAGAAAAAGAGGAACTTGGCAGTGGAGGAACCTGACCAACACTATCTCAGCCAGGTGAGCAAGGTTGGCAGCAACAGTGATGCACCATGTTGATAGCACACACCCTTGATAGGATATGATGGAAACAGCACTTGTCTTTGTGGTCTTCCCCCTCGACCTCAGTGTAATCTTGAAAAGAGCATCAAACAAATCCCCATCGAGGGACACTCTGCAAGACACCTGGCCAGTACTCCTCAAAACTGCGAAGGTCATAAAAAACAAACAGAATCTGAGAAGCTGTCACAGCCAAGTGGAGGTTAAAGAGACAAGACTGCTAAATGCAATGTGGTATCCTGGATGAGCTCTGGGGGCAGAAAAAGGATATTATGTAAAAACCAAGGAAATGTAAACGAAGTATGGACTTTAGTTCATAATAACGTATCAATACTGGTTCATTAATTATAACAAATGTACCATACTGATGCAAGATGTTAACAATAGAGAAAATTGGGTGTGGGGTATATGGGAACCCTCTGAACTATTTTGCAACTTTTATGTATGTCAAATCTAAAACTACTCTCAATTAAAAAGGTTAGCTTTTAAAAGGGCATTGCTAGAATAATAATGATAACAAGTGAACATAGCCTCATGTTAGGGTACATGACTTGGTTAGAGGCTAGTAGCCTGGGTGTCAGTCTCCACTTATGTCCTCAATCGGGTGCCCTTGTGCAGTGAACAACCTGTACAACCTTGGTAGTCCTACAGTCAGACTTACCCTCTATCACCATTTTACTTAGCGCTTGTCCTGCATCTGAACATAGTACTAATTGGTGCTAGAAATAAAAGCATAGTCAATTGCATCATAGATTACAGAGGATCACCCATGACTGTCGAGGAGAAACCCCATGACCATCCATGGTCAATGAATTCATTGTCAAGAAGCACTTCCTTCCGAGCCCGGACAGTTACAGCTCTGGTTCCCTACTTGTGTGGAGGTAGAAAAGCCCAGTGTGTTAAGGGGGACAGTGTTCTTATGGAGAAAGTGTCCTCAAATCACATTTTGCCTGCGAAGATGAAGTAGGGGAGAATCTTATACTCAACTCTACTGAATCCTCTTGGGGGCAAGGAAACGTGGCAGGTGCGGGCGGGGAGAGTGATGGAAAGGAGAGGGATTCCTCCAGAGTTTTGTCCTTAGAGAGTTGTTTTTCGTCATTTATACGTGGCCTGGTGACAGCAAGCCAGGTGTCTCCTTATGGAAATATCTTAATACGGCAGAAACAAGCATTTTGAGTTATGCATGCCAAGTCTGACATTAATTTTCTCCTTTTCAGCCTTACAAAGAAATGCACCAGTATGTTTCTTCCCAAGACTGCCCCCACCTCCTGCATGGTCAGAGCCTCACTTGTCCCTTTCTTGTCCATCACATGCCCTGTGATATGAAGCGTTCCAGGGGAGTGGGAGGGGCTTCTCAAGAAGCCTTCTTTCTAAGGGGCAGGAGAGCCCAGGTGTTACCATCTGATGCAATGTAAGGGTCCTATTGTGTCCCTCCAAAATATAAAACAACACTGCTGACTAAAAAGCCTACAGAAGGCCAGGTGCGGTGGCTCATGCCTATAATCCCAGCACTTTGGGAGGCTGAGGTGAGCGGATCATGAGGTCAGGAGATCAAGACCATCCTCCAACATGGTGAAACTCTGTCTCTACTAAAATACAAAAATTTAGCCGGGCATGGTGGTGTGCACCTGTAGTCCCAGCTACTCAGGAGGCTGAGGCAGGGGAATCACTTGAACCCAGGAGGTGGAGATTGCAGTGAGCCGAGATTGTGCCACTGCACTCCAGCCTGGTGACAGAGCGAGACTCCGTTTCAAAAAAAATAAATAAATAAAAATAAATAAATAAATAAATAAAAAGCCTACAGAATACTGTTAAGCTAAAATGTGGATTAGAAAGCAATTTGGCAATGTGTACCAGCAGTCAAAAAATTGTACACGCCCTCTGGTGCAGTAAGTGATGTCACTTTTGTCAACCTGTTCCAAGAAAATAATCCCAAGTACTAAAAAATCTGTGAGGGTAATACCAAAAACAGCCTAAACATTCAACAGTTGAGAAATGGTTAAATAAATCATGGTTCATAGACTTGATGGAACATTATGGAATCATTAGAATGATCATTTATGAGAATTATATAATATGAAAATTGCATGATAACTATGCTAAGTGAAAAAAGGGGAAGATAAAAATATGAGTAAAGATAATTACTACCATGTTAAAATATGCATAAGAAAAAGACTCAAAGGAAATTCACCAAAATGCTAACAGTGTTTGTATTAGACTGGTGGGATTTGAGTCGATTCTTTTTTCTTTTCTCTAGTTTCCAAATTTTCTAGAATGTGGTAATATTACATTATAATAAAACTTTTTTTTAATGTGTTAAGTCCTGTTTCCTAATGCAATTAATAGTAGACCAGCATTCCATTTGATTTGTAGAAAAACATAATAATGGTCATCAATAATAAAATAACCTTCATAAAAATTAATAGCATTAAAATAAACATGGCCTGGAAAAAATAGCCTAATGGTTTCCTAACAGAGACACACTAACTTCCTCCAGGATCATGTCTGGGAACCTTTCTTATCAAAATGACTGAAGTTTTGTCATTTAGGCTGGTTGAGGAAAACAGGCCAACTCTAGGCCTGCATGCTGCTCACAGCCTGGCAGCCCAGTCGCAAATGTGCTGCCACCGGGCTCCTCAGGCTGAAACCGTGAAGCATGAGCTGGCCTGGTCTCGGCATCTCTGTTGGTCTGCTTGGAGGGCACTCTGGATGAAGCCCTCATTTGGTTTCCTAACGGGGCTGAGGCTACCGGCCAGGCCGTCGGTTGAGATGGAGGGTCTGCAGGAAGGAAGGGCAGGGCATAGAGCTGGTCTTCCCTAATGAGCGGCAGGAGCTGCTATTATTCCTGCGAGCAGGGGTTGGAAGGGAGAGGCCGTGGCTCTCTTCACACTCCCTTATCTGTAGTTAGAGGGAATCTTAGCCGGTGGAGCAATGGGTTCTGGCTTTTGCCTGCATTAATGGCAAGGAAAGGGCCAGCACAAGGGGCCAGTTATGTGATCGGTAGGAGTGTGGGCTGAATATAATGTTAGTTCAGCCAGAGGGCCACTCACAAGAGAGAACACCTGATGACAGAATGATGAAATGATGGGGCCAATCAACCCCCACACGGATGGATTTTCTCTTCCCCTATGGCACAGATTTTCAGGACTCTGATTTTCAAGACATGGACCAGAAAAAGACAGCCTGCTTTATGTGTGGGGAGTTTGCACAATTAATAATATAATATTGCGAAGGCCAGCAATTTGATGGTATTTATTATTTGCGTAATTTAAATCATTGCCAAATGCTAAAAGCAATATAGTCCACCCCACCCAAATCAATATAAACATATCCTAAATACACAGCAGAAATTTCTCCATATTGTTTTTCTCGACAAAGCTGAAGAAGGGAGACCCAACTTTTCATGCAAACTTCTGGCATCTTCTTTTCATGTTTTTCACTAGAGGAAAAAAGGCTGGTTCTTTTTTCCTGGAAAGATAAATTTTTAATGAATGTAAATGTTCTTTCAATTCCTTGGTTAGGTGGAAGGGATGGTACAGCTTGGACAGCCAGTCTCAGGAATATAATTGACTTGCTTCTTGTTATTTCTTTTCCCTTTCACTACCCAGTGAAGCACAAATGCTCTCAGCTTGTGCCTTTGTTTCTGAGCTTGTCATACCCTCAGCCAGAAGATACAGGTTGCCTTAGAATGGAACACTCCTGATGAATTGGCCTCACTGCATTGTCTTCTAACAATGGAAGCAAGGTCTACTCTGACATATCTGCTCTTCGCCCTGCTTCTTCTTGGCATTCATTAAGTTTGTATTTATCAAATATCTATTATGTGCCAGGCACTTTTCTATTGAATCCTCACAACTCTATGATGTAGCTTCTATTATCATCATTGCCCCCATTTTACAGGCAGGGAAGCTGAAGCACAGAGAGGTCAAGTCAATTGCCCCAGCTGATCCATGACCAACTTGGCAGCCTGGCTCCGGAGCCCATACTCTTAGCCATGACAATATTCTGCCTCCCACAGCATCTAATATCTGCTAGACATTGTGTGCAAAAGGAGTGGGTGATGGAGTTGGGCTTGAGACAAATGCACAGTCTGGAAGGAAATCGTTTCTAACCATCTCTTTTTCGTTCCTATGGACGTTGCCTCCCAGGGCTGCTCTCCAAGCCCCAATTCTTTTGCATACATTTGGGCTTCCACTTCCACTTGCCGAGATATGGTTTTTCTCACTGTGCTACTCAGACAGGGTATGCAAGTTGCATTTGACATTTCTGCAGAGTCTGTGGCCCTTGGTTTTGAGACTGAGACAGGGCTGTGCTCCTTCCCTTGCCTCCTCTGTCCATTTTCTAACAGGAGCCCTGCAGAGTGGCAAACACTCCCGTCAAAGAAGTCCAAGGGAACAGTGCAGCCACTTCTCAGGGTATCCACCCAGAGAGAAGCCTGCAGCATTAAGATCACCTCTGAGAGGGCTGCTTTAAGAATGGAGGAAGGACCTATATTCTGCCAGGCTGTGCTGCAGTTGCTGTGTCTTGGGTTAAAAGTCTGCTTAGCCTCACCAGACCCATCATCACCAGTCCTCCACATTATAGACCACAAAGGCCTACAATTGCTATCAAAGGAACTGATTGTTTTGATCTGGAGGCCGTCAGAGTTCAATCTGGAGTCATCCAGGCAGCTATATGTTGTATTATCCACATCATAGGGCAAGGAGAGAGAAATAATAGACTCTTCTGTAGATTTCAGTTCCCAAATCATGACCTCCATGTGTAGAAAATCAGCATTGTAAATAATCATTATCATCAAAGAGTGTCACGTATTAAGCGTCTACTGGAATGTGAGGCTGGGCACCTGGTCAAACAAATCCCTGTCAAGATTTCTTTGACCCAATGGTGGGCTGGGTTATGCCCTTCCTTCCTGCTCCCCTAAGGATCCTCTGAATAGCTCTGTCATTGCATGCGATGATGCTGTAACACAGGTGTCTGTCTTTCCCATGTGACCATGAGCCCTTTAGGGGCATGGACTACTCTTCATCACCTTTGCTTCCCCAGTGCCTAGCAGCTCTGGCATACGGTAGGCACTTAATACAGGTGTGCTAAATGTTCATCTTTTCTTCTTCCTTTCTCCTAAATTTAGTATTTCTCATGACCAAAGCCAACCATTGCCACGTGCAGTGCCCCATCTCCTTCGCCTTCTTAAGGACTCCCTCCCTCACTCAGTCCCTCTCTTTCTTGCATCTGAAGTTCTTTCTTCCTTCCCTGGACCATTCCCACAAAGCAGAAAGTGAGCAAACCCATATTCAATCATCCTTCACTCCTGATATCTCCCCTGGACCTCGCACCCTGTTCTGGCTCCCATTCCACTTCTCTGTATCCCCTCCTAGAAAAATTGGAAAAAGTTGTCTGTACACATTGCTTCCACTTCACCTTCTCTCATTCACTCCTGAGGCTACTCTTTCTGGTTTTTACTCTCTGGTTCCAAAAAATTGTTTTGCGCTTGTTAAGACCCTTGCCAGTCTCTCAAACTGCCAAATCTTGAGGTCCCTCTGTCTCCATCTCCCTGGAGTTGTAGGAAGCATTCCACCACAGTGGCCTAGTCCAAACTTCTCCAAATTCGTTTCTCTTCAATATGGAGACAGGGTACCATGCACTCTGTGGTTTTCTGCCCACACTTCTCTTCCAGCCCCTTCCCAGTCTTCCTGTTAGCTTCTTCCTCTTTTCCATTCCCTAAATATGGAACCCCATCCTTGAACTTTCTCTTTCTAGGCTGTACTCTCTTTCATAATCTCATCAATTCTGAAAAAGTATAGCTGACAATTCCCATATTTATACCTTCAGCCCAAACCTTTACACTATATCTGACTGCTACCTGGCATGTCTCACAGGACCTCAAAATGACACAGACCTGAACCTCTTGATGTCTCATTGTTCTCCCCAGACCACATCATCTTCTAGTCTTCTCTGTCATAGTAACTAAAACCTCTGTCCACTTAGTTGCTCAAGCAGGAAACCTGAGTGTCATCCCTGACTCCCCTCATCCACTCTATTGGAGTGGTCCTCCCATGGCCTACAGATTTGTTCACTTGTTTCTTGTCCACTTGCCTCTCTTCCCACAATCTGAGGTCTCCTAACATTGCACTGGGCTTTAAGCATACACTGACTGATTAGACAGACTCAGTCCACATGCTCTGTTGGATGAATGAATGGATAAAGACTGGTTGGAGAAGAACAGGAAAGGCCCAGAGCCTTGGATTCCCAGACAAAAGCATAGCCTCCCAGTCTTCGTGGCAAGAAGCTCTCCCCTGGTTAGCTTGGTGACATTGGTCATCGAAGTTAACCTTCCTAACGCTCAGTTTCTTGATCTATAAAATGAGACCAGTAACACTTAACTCATGAGGTTATTGTAAGGATTCAATAGCATAATACCTAGAATATAGTTAGTGCTCAATTCATGTTTAATTAAAAAAAAAAATACTTGTTAGGCAACCACCCAACCATGTGATCGATTATTTTTTTCCTATTGTTTTGGCCTGTGTAGCGCCCAGCTTGAGGTGAATGTAAACAACATAATCAGGAATGAGTTCACGAGCAGAGTCATTGCCAGTGAATCAGAGGAAAGAGTGATTTCCAACCCTAATCGCAGACGTGGGAAGAGCCTTGCTGTGCTGGGCGTGACTGGAGTTCAGCTCTGTGGAGCGGCCACGTCCGCGTGGGTGGGGGCGCTCTTCCCCAGTCTCTGTCCTGCATCCACCACAAGCTGGGCTTTGCCGCGCTCTCCTGTTCCCGCTCCCAGGGGGCAAATGATAGATGGAAACGTCATAAACAAGAACAATGCCTATTGTGCTCTGCTTGGAAATGGCCTGTGTTCTTTTAAAAAAATATGAATAAAATAATATACTGAGTAAATTGGGTGGTGTGGAGGATTTGCTGATGAGAATGCAAATGAGCATGATGTCACTTCTTAGCTTTGGGAGGAAATACATTAGCTTTGGGAAGAAAAAATGAGTGATCCTCGAAATGGTCTTTTTCTACCGTTAGGACAGGAAGGAAAAACCATCTTTGGTAACAAAAGATCAGAAATTGCCTCCTGAGCGCTGCCTGCCTGCTTCAGAAGAAAACTCTGTGTTTAGCAAACCTCTTATTGAGGAAGGAGTACATTTTGGGGGGCCTGTACAGGCAATTTAGTGGTATTTGTTGACCTGATGAGATGGGAAATAGTTGAGGTATTAAATCATAAAGGGAGGGCAGGTGTTATAATAATAGAAAATTCCAATTCATCGTCCCTGGCCTGGGCTGCATGCAGCCAGCTGCCCGCTTCCCAGGCTTCTGCTCACAGGAGTTTCAGCTTGGCCTCAGCTTATGCGGAATGAAAGCCCAGCCACTCCTGATGGTGATGGCATTTGCAGAAAATTGTACATATTGTGCAGATCCATCTCCTTTTCTTGCCCTTCTTTCAAAAGAAATGAATTCACTGGGCACTTATGAAAATAAACGGCTGATGGGGGGAGGCTGGAGCCAAGCCTTTTGTCAGCAAAGGGATCTGAGTGCAGTTTCGAAGCCCATAGCCAGGGGTCAGCCATCCAGGCCACAGGGTCCAGGGGCCCAGATTCCCGGGCCCAGGCCAGGTGTGAATGAGTCTGAGCCCAGCGAAAGAGGGAGAGGGAAAAGAGAGGGATGGCCAGACCTTGCCTTCTTTGATTTCTAGAAGACTTCCTTTGCTTGTAGAAACCTTTTAGCAGGTGGAGGGACAGTTGTGGGGCTGTAGGGGCGGTTTCTGAGAGTGTGAGGTGTGGGAATGTGGATGTAGTATTGATTCGCACTTGCTGTCTGCTGTGAAAACAGTTTAGAGGGAACAGGAGGGGCCCAGGGGGAGGAAGGCGGGGCTGCTTTCAAAGGAAAACAGGTGAAATTCATTGGTGGTGTGGTTCTCCTCTTCTCTCTATGCCACTCTTCCCCAGTTCCTGGTGCCTCTGCCAACCTTCCCAACCCCAGCCTCCCTTTTGGGGGAGACTTGCTCTTAGCTGGTTAGTAAGGGAATCGAACCAGCAGCATGTTAAGGATGGGAGGCAGCGAGATGTAAATAAACCCGGCTCTGAGGATAGGTGGGCCGGGAATCAGATCCCTGTTCTGTCACTCATTAGCTAGCCGACCACTGTGAGTCATTGAACCTCAGTGCTTTCCAACCTGCAGAATGGGCATCATCATGGCCACCTCACGGTGTTGTTGTAAACACAAGATGAAATCATGAGTGGTATTGGCAACAATGTAGTCATTTAACCCTTCAAACAACTTCATGAGATAGGTACTATTATTACTGTTATTTTTCAGTTGAGAAAATGGTGACGAAGAGAAGTTAGGTAATTTGCCCCAAGTCACACAACTTGCAAGCGATAGAACCTAGGCTGAAACCAAGCAGTTTAGTGCCAAAACTCGTGTACGTAACCACTGCACTCCACTGGATTGTCAAGTTGAATCTTTACCTGCCTAATGGCCCAGCAATTCTTCAGGTATAAATCCTATTGCCTCCATCAGAAAACATAGACATGGCAGTTCACAGCAGCACTGTTTATAACAGAGCCCAGATTGGATACAACTCAATTACCCATTAATAGGAGAATAGATAAATCAATTATGTTATATGCACCACAATGCGATTAACAATGGTTACAAGTAACAACACGCATAAATCTTAGAACATGATAGGAAGTGGAAAAAGCAAATTGCAAAATGCTATATAACGTCTTAATCCAGTTTTATAAAGCTCGAGAGGAAGCAGAACTAAACTATATTGTTTAGGGATATACATGTGTGATAAAGCTACCAATAACAACAGCAGAAAACTAAGAAGAAGATGAAAAACAGTGGTTACTTGTGGAATGGAGAAGGATGACACAGGAGTGGGGTGAGCAAACTCTGGTTCTTCTATTGAGGGGTTCACAGATGGCCATTTCCTTATTAA
The DNA here is from genome assembly GCF_006542625.1 of Nomascus leucogenys. Lineage (NCBI taxonomy): Eukaryota > Metazoa > Chordata > Mammalia > Primates > Hylobatidae > Nomascus > Nomascus leucogenys. The sequence continues at coordinate 8,211,105 of NC_044395.1, read as the reverse complement.
GCTTACATCTCTGCTGTGTGTATTCCTTTGGACCTTTCAAATATTACACAATAAAACTAAAGTGTTCACTGTCTCACATGTGTTAACTGACACTTTTTAACTCCCCACCCCCACCCACCTCCAATAATGTCTTGTAAGGTTTATTGCAAAACAGCAGAGGACAAGATAATGACCTTTTTAGTGAGACAACAGGCCAGGGCATGTAAAAGTCACTGGAAATTCCTTTAGACTCTGGAAGAAAGCCACAGTGCATGGGGCTTTCTTATTGTATTCACTGGGGACCATGGGTCTTATTTTAGTTTTGTTAATGCAATAAAGTTGTAGTCCTGAACAGTGCAGGCAGTCTGGGTGGAGTGAGCAGTCAGGCTGAGGAAGGGTTACTTTTGTTCTTTCAAACCGCTCTCAGTTCCTTTGGATGTGAATGCTCAGCCAGAGGTCCAAGGAGTTAGCCAGAGAGTGAAGGAGAAACAGAGCAGGAGAGACAGATGATAACAGGTGCACCAGCCCAGATGTCACTTGCAGGGAGCTCCTGCAGAAGGTGCATGGCCACGGCAGATGCTGGGTGGACAACTCAGGTCACTGGCAGTGGCTCACGCAAAGGAACCAAGGCAAGGAGAGCGCAGGTCCTTCCTAAGAGGGAGCAGTTGAAGGAAGAGGTTGGAATTTGAGAGACTAAACTATTTCACCCAAAATGACTGAGAATTAACTAAGGAAAGTGTGTAAATGATTGCACTGGACCAAGGTTACTGGAGTGGACCGGAAGCCTGCCCATGCTCATGAGACACTCAGATAAGGAACAGGCAGATGTGAAGAACCTGCGTTCCTCTGCATAACTGAGCTCCGCTGTGAATAAATTTGCAATCCAAATACACATGTTGCTTCTCTTCATTCTCCCCCAGTACCTAGATTTTAATAGGCACCTATTGAAAATCTGAAAAGTTATATAACGGCCTGAAAGAATTCATTTCTAATGGTTGAATTTCCAACGCTGGTGATAGACTGAGAGATAACTTGACCAGGGAGAGAGCAGGGCTGGATTAAAGAATTTAAACGCTAAAACACTGAAAATATTCTAGTATGCTTTCTTATGTTATTTAAAACTAAAAATGGTTCTAAGACATAAAATAATGGTAAGGAAGTCCAACAGAATTCAGATATTTCTCCTGATGGCTGGGATTAATTTTTAAAATAAAAATATTAAATATCAAATTTTATTCAAAAGATGTTCAGATGCCTTTAGCAGTTACCTTGTCTATCTCCTGGATAATTTAGTCCTCACAGATCACGCCAGCCTGGGCCATGGTTCCCTGCACAGTATTTTCTGCTTTCTCTCTGTGAAGGCTGGTTCAGTGGGGTGGACTTAAGAGGAAATGGGCTTTTTAGGCAGAAGACCAGATGCCAGCCCCTGCTCTGGGCACTTTGCATAACCTTGGGTTTTTTATAAAATCAGTCTGAGCCTCAGTCTCCTTATCTATAAAATAAGGATAATAAAAGCTCCCTCACAGGGTGGTAACACAGATCACATGAGAGAATATAGGGAACATGTCCAATAACACTGATTTGTATTACAAAAATATTTTAACCTGGGTGTTTTCAGAAAGTTAATTACAACCAAATGCTGGTGAGAAACAACAGGAACATCCCTGGAATGAATGCAAAGTGGTACCACCACGTGGAAGACACTTTGGTTCCTTCTGACAAAACGAAACAGAGTCTTACCATAGGATCCAACAATTGTGCTGCTAGGTATTTATCCAAAGGAGTTTAAAACTTATGTCCACCTAAAAACTTGCATATGAATGTTTATAACAGCTTTATTAATAATTGCCAAAAATGAAAGCAACCTAGATGTCCTTCACTGGGTGAATGGATCAACTGTGGTACCTCCACACAGTGAAATTTTATTCAGTGATAAAAAGAAATGAGCCATCAAGCCACAAAAGTACATGGACAACTTAAATGCACATTGCTAAACAAAAGAAGTCAGTCTGAAAAGGCTAAATACTGTGTGATGTCAACTACATAACACTCTGGAAAGGCAGACAGAAGAAAGTTCAGTGTTTACCAGGGGTTGGGCAGGAGGAGGAGGAGAGAGGTGAATTGTGGAGCACAGGTGTTTGTTAGGGCACTGGAACGATTCTGTATGATCGTGTAATGGTGGATACATGTTGTCATACATTTGGCCAAACCCATAGAGTGTGCAGCACACAGAATGAACTCTAATGTAAACTAGGGACTTCAATTCATAACAATGTGTCTATATTGGTTTACCAATGGTAACAGATATACTACACTAATGCAAGATGCTAATAATAGGGGAAACTCCGGGCAGAGGTTGGGAGGAAGATGATGTACGTATAAATTTTATTTTATTTTTTGAGATGGAGTCTCGGTCTGTTACCCAGGCTGGAGTGCAGTGGCGTGATCTCTGCTCACTGCAAACTCTGCTTCCCGGATTCAAGTGATTCTCCTGCCTCAGCCTCCTGAGCAGCTGGGACTACAAGCATGTGCCACCACACCTGGCTAATTTTTTTTTAAATATATTTTTAGTAGAGACAGGGTTTCACCACGTTGGCCAGGCTGCTCTTGAACTCCTGACCTCAGGTGATCCACCCGTCTTGGCCTCCCAAAGTGCCGGGATTACAGGAGTGAGCCACTGTGCCTGGCCAGAAATATGTAGAAATTATTTGCACTTTCTGTTCAATAGTTCTGTAAACCTAAAAATCCTCAAAAAAATGAAGTTTTTTAATTAAAAAGAATTACAGAGCCACTTCAACCAGCAGTTCTTCTTCCCCCCCGTGCACCCCAAGAGCATACATCAACTCTTTGGAGGAGCATGTAGATACCCCACGCCAGGCCAGCCTCCGTACTGCCAGGCTCATCCTCACCCTGGATGAAGGCTCATGCAGGCATTGGGAAAAGCATGAATCAGAAATGAGAGTACATTTTTCATGTTGAACTAGTACCTTGTCTGCTCATGTTGCCATTCATACAGCCAGTAATAAGCCACTCCCCTGTCATGTCTTCATTTAATTTGTTATTTAGACTAACCTTTCAATGGGACACCTTTTTATCCATGGGGTCCATGGGTCTTTAGTTTTGCTAATGCAATAAAGTTGGAATCCTGAACATTCTTTTCAGTCTCTAGAGGCCATGAAGGGGAGAAGGGGTTAAAAAAAAAAAAGGCAAGACACAACATAAAATCAGACTGATTCTATGTTAAAATGGTGAACAAAGAAAACAAGGACTTGACCAGATGAAAAGAGAGGGGCTCTCGATCCATGTTAGTTCCCTGGCTTGCTGATCCCAGACTGGGCTGACCCAGGGCATCAGGGCTGGGGATTATCCTGGATGGAAGGATCCCATTCTGCCAGTCTGTCCCACAGCACTGAGTGTGGAGGAAGGCTGAAGGAAGGGACTCACAGTTGTGGGTAGCTGGCCTTCACCTTAAATATAGCAAGTTACTTGAATGGTGCGATTTGAAAAGCCTCCCGTATCTGCTGCTGACATCTGAAATTCCCCTCCTTCCTCATGTGAAGTGCCTAGCAGGTATCCACTGGGTAATTGGGCACTAGAAATGTTGGCACAGGTGCCCTCTTGTGTTAAGCATTGCACCCCCCCCTGCTTTTTATTTATTTTTATTCTTTTATTTTTATTTTATTTTATTTTATTTTATTTTTGCAACAAGGTCTTGCTCTGTTGCCCAGGCTGGAGTGCAGTGGCATGATCTCGGCTCACTGCAGCCTCAACTTCCCAGGCTGAAGCTATCCTCCCACCTCAGCCTCCTGAGTAGCTGGGACTACAGGTGTGCACCACCGCACCTGGCTGATTTTTTCCCACCCCTGCTTTTTAAAAATGTTGGTGCTCCAATTAGAGCTGCACCTTAGGTAGAGTGCATGAAACTCTGATTGTTGGCAGAGCCCTAAGACTTAGAAAAAGGCCTGCCTGATTGGGGTTGTGAGCTGGCACAGAGCAGGAAGTGGGGAAGAGACCAGGGAGAATGTTTCTGGGGTGGAGTTCATATCAGGGCTGGGGACAGAAAGGCTGATCCTGTGAAGATTCTCTGCACACTATTGGAGGAGCTGTCTGTTGCGGGAGGGAAGAAGAAGCATCATTCAGATACCCCACAGCCCGCATTCGGGGCCACCTAGAGTTAGCAAACCAGAGGTCTGGGGATGTGACACTGAATTTGGGGCTGTTACTGTGCAGGGAATATGAGACTAGGCTCTGAATATGGGACCAATTCGAATTTAGATCCCACCTCTGCCGCTTATTGACCTCTCTGAGACTCAATTTCTCATCTATGAAATAGAGTAATAACAACATTGTTTCACAGACCTGTAGTGAGCATCAAATGCGTCTGATTCTCAGCGTAATATCTGGCACAGAGAAGCACTGGATGCTGATAGTTTTGGTGGCGCGGCTGTTATTGGTTGGAAGAATCTGCTGGTCAGTGTTGGGGGCCCTTCAACTTCTGCTTGCAGAAGCCCCATTCATCTGTTACCTGGGAAGCTAAACTGTCCACACCTTCCTCCCGTTGTGATCCCCAGAAGAAGCTCTGAGGGGGGCATCCAGTTTTACTGGTAGTTTACCATGGCACTTAGTCCCAATCTACTCCACAGCCTGTGACAGCTGGGGCTGTGTGATGGGGCCCTGGCAGTGGGAGTCTCAGCATCCAAGCACAATCAGCACTGGGTCGATGTATATGAGGAAAGCACAGAATCATATGGTTGAAAAGAACTGTAATTGTAATGGAAATTCAAATCACTCCACTGAACCTGTTTTCTGCATTTGTATTTTGTCCTTCTAAATCAGAAGCACCGGGAGCAATTTATTTCTAAACATCAACAATCCAGAATGCAAAGAAAAATGAAATAATTGCATTCTGACTTGCTCAGAATGATTCATCTGCATGTACATGCTGATCCTGAGGGCCTATGGACACTGAAGAGGAACACATGGGCTGTTTGTGCTTTTGCTAACTCCTGCATGTTCCTGGAGAGGAGGAGGAAGGCTCGTATCTTGGGGCCAGGTGGATTTCTGCTCCCCACTGTGAGAATCTGATGACTGTGGAAGTGATGGCTCATTGCACCCACCACAGCCAGGTGGATAGGAAAGATGTTCCTGTGCTTGGGGGCTGCGGGAAGCATCTGTGCAACCCCCTTCTGCTTCCTTGATTCATGAACCCCCAAGGGTGGCCTGGAGAGGCCCCAGGTGGCCTTCCCTCTCTGAGATCCTGGGTGCCCAGCTCCTTCCTCTCTCAGAACACGCTGATTCTTCCTTTTCTTTCCCAGATTTCTCCCTTGCCAGGACCCTCCCTTATTGCTTGCTGGGGTTCCTAACCTGCTGGCTGATGTTCAGGGTGCCTCCTGTGATTCTTGGCCAGGGCTTGAGTATCCAGTGGATGGCAGAAATGAATGCTCTGGACACCCGAAAAGCAGAGGTAACCAAAGAATTAGGAAAACACATTTTGGAAATAATTTTCCATTTGATATTTCATTAAAAGAATTATCATTAGGAAAAGCAAAACATTGGAGGGTTTCCTTGTGCTGGCTTTATGGATTAGTATTATTTGTAAGTACATTTAGCCTGGAGCTCAGGGTGGAGTGTGGGGGAACCCACAATATTTTTAACATGTAGAGTCTCTAAATTTCCCACTGTGGCCTGCCCTTCCAGGTTCTTCCAGGTCCTTTTGATTTCCAAGGTTCTAATGGACGGGTGGCCACTTATATGGGGTTAGCATAAGGGATATCTTTAGAGAAACCATACAGAGCAGCATTAGCCTGGGAAACATTTTTTGACTGAGGAGGCAAAATGCTATAAAAAGAAAGAACATGGGTTTGGGGTCTAAAGCTGGCTTAAATTTTGTAGTGGCTCTGTGATTTTAATCATGCTGTGTCTCAGTTTCTGCATCTGCAAAATGAAGAGTACAATTGGCCTGCCACAGAGGAGCACATGCAGGGACACACACGAAAGTACCTATGAACTACCAAGTGTGAGTGTGTGTATCATCTGTGTGTGCGTGTGTATCTGTGCGTGTGCACGTGTGAATCTGTGTGTATCTGTGTGCATGTGCATGTATCTGTGTGTGGATGTGTGTATCTGTGTGTGTGTGCATGTACCTGTGTGTGCATGCGTGTATCTGTATCTGTGTGCATGTGTGTACCTATGTGTATCTGTGTGTGTGCATGTGTGTATCTGCGTGTGTATCTGTGTATGGATGTGTGTATTTGTGTGTATCTGTGTGTACATGTGTGTATCTGTGCGTGTGCATGCATCTCTGTGTGCATGTGTGTATCTGTATGCATGTGTGTATCTGTGTGTGTGCATGTGTGTATCTGTGTGTGCATGTGTGCATGTGCATGTGTGTATCTGTGTGCATGTGCATGTATCTGTGTATGACTGTATCTGTGTGTGCATGTGTGTATCTGTGTGTGCATATTGTGTGTGCATGTATCTGTGTGTGCATGTGCATGTATGTATCTGTGTGTGTGCATGTATCTCTGTGTGCATGTGTGCATGTGCATGTGTATCTGTGTGTGCATATGTGTATCTGCATATGTGTGTGTATCTATGTGTGCATGTGTGTGTGCATGTGCATGTGTGTATCTGTGTGTGCATATGTGTATCTGCATATGTGTGTGTATCTATGTGTGCATGTGTGTCTGTGCATGTGCATGTGTGTATCTGTGTGTGCATATGTGTATCTGCATGTGTGTGTATCTATGTGTGCATGTGTGTCTGTGCATGTGCATGTGTGTATCTGTGTGTGCATGTATCTGTGTGCATGTGTGCATGTGCATGTGTGTATCTGTGTGTCTGCATATGTGTATCTGCATACGTGCGTGCATCTATGTGTGCGTGTGTGTGTGCATGTGCATGTATCTGTGTATGTGCATGTATTTGTGTGTGCATGTGTGTATGTGTGTGCATGTGTATCTGTGTGCATGTGCCTGTGGCATCTGTGTGTGTGCATGTGTGTATCTGCATAAGTGCGTGTATTGTGTGTGCATGTGTGTATCTGTGTGCACATATCTGTGTGTGCATGTGTGTATCTGTGTGTGTCCATGTTTATCTGTGTGTGTGCATGTGTGTCAGCTATCCCCCAGATTTCTCCTGAGTATGAATTTTGTTGGAAAAATAAGATGATAAGAGCTTGGGAAAAGAAGACGAGACTCCTAGGAACTTGAGCCCATGTGGAACTCACCATTCTGCAGAAAACTAGGAAAGAATCTGGCTTCATTCCTTAGAGCAGGGAGCCAGGAGGAAGGAACGGGGTGGAGCAGGAGAAGCCGGGAGAACCAGAGAGATGGCAGAACCTTTTCTTCCTCCCTGGAAACCCCTCTGCCCCCAGTTTTTATTAACTTCCAGTAGAATAATGGAAGGCTTGCCCTGAGTGATTTCTTATGGAGACACTAAAAGGAGCTAAGTCTGCTTTCCAGGGGTTGGGGAAGTAACTGAGCAAATACACCTAAAAGCGCAGGAGCCTGGCTGGGATGGTGAGATGCTGGGACTCAGGGAAGGCATCAGTAAGTGGTCTCAACTCCAGCTGCTGTAGAATCATCTCAGGAGTTAAATGACACTCCCCAGTTCAGTCAATCAGGATCTCTGTGGGTGGGGCTCTGAGCATTGGCATTATTTTGTGAACCAAGGTTGAGGACCATTCCTGACACTGTCACAGGCCACCTCTAACCAGATCTCCAGGGCCTGGGCCCCGCTGCATCTAGGACACATCAGTTATGACTCAGGTCTGGCATCACCAAGAATGTCCTGGTGATCTCAGGGAAGTAATCTAGACCAGCTGAAGACTAATTAACTTGGGCCAACAGATTGTCTCACGAGTCTGACTCCGTGAGACAAAGAGCCTGTGACTTGGTATCCCAGGGCCTTGGAGCAGTCCCGTGTTGCTTGAGCTCCTGCTCTGCCTTCTAGTCTGGGGAAAGATAGGTTCTCACAATAAAGCTGGAGCTTGCATTGTGATCACCTGGGTCAGAGGAGCTTGAAGACTGGAGGCTACAGAAACGGTCTCATTAGAGCATGAGCATAAGTGGTACAGAAGGCAGGTAGAAAGGCCTCCAGGGAAGGATTTCTCCCTTAATTAAGATTCAACTGCAGTGAAATATCAGCAACCTTATACCTCTTGTATGTACCATAAAAAAGTGCTAGGATTCTCAAATATCCTTCTCTCCTCCCTTTTCTGCCTGCAAACAGCATTTGATAGTGCAACCTTCAGGATTACCTCAGGAATAATGAGCTCCAGGCACCCTTTCAACTGCATGAGTGAGGGAAATGCAACACTCTGTTCCTGGCACACAAACAGGCCACCCCTACAGCCAGGTGTGAACTCCAGGCTTTCTGGCTGCACAGAACCATTCAACCTCTGGACAGTGAGTGAGCAAACTAGAAGCCCAGGTATCACTTTTCAGGGGATTTAGCTGTGATGGGGGATAATGGGATGGTGGAGCAGAGTGGCTGCATTCTGAGCCACAGCTGTGGGAAGCTCTGGTTAACAGGATGTCTGCTTGCTGTTGGAGGTTGGTGAGGGACAGGGACATTTAGGAGTGAGGACACGGGGAACACTGCTTTAGCAGCTGATATTTGTGGTGCATGCGTGCCCACATACCTGACATTTGCAAAAATCCAATCCCATTGGGCTTTCTGATTTTTAGAAAAACCTTGATTAACTTGAGTGCTTGAAAAAGATGTAGATTTATGGTTACCTAAATATATTCTGCATAATTGGGAATTAATGAGAAACTCCACCCCTTTTACGTTTCAATTTTTGTGAAAAATATTTCTGAAATACACTAGCTCTCTTTTCTATCCTAAGGATTACAGTTAATTGACAATTTTTGGGTCTTTGGGGACAGCAGCCTGATACATCATTTTTCATCAATTCATTTACTCAAATGTTTTGAGTTTCCACTTTAAGTCAAACACCATGTGAGCTGCCGGAATAATATTGCCATAGGTACAGTAACCGATGGGGATGAGGTAGCCCCCGAATACAAATCTCAAGACAAATTCCATAACTCTGAGTATTTCTGTGTGGGGTAACCATCCCCAAATCTCTCATATGTGGAAGTCAGATGAGAAAACAATTCTACCCAAATATGAGCCATATTAGCACAAGGATGCAGTGCAAAGAGCACATGGTTTGCACGAGAGGCCCTGGGTTCAAATCCTTGCTCTGCCACCCACCAGCTGTGGGACCTTGGCCAGGCACTTTCTCTCCCGGCCCATTTCTTCATCTGTGAGATGCAACTGTAACATCTATCCTACAAAGTGGGAAAGGAATAAGTGACAGACACGCCAGTGGCCAGCATAGCTCCTGGCCTGTAATAAATTCTTAGTTAATATTTGTTTGAAATACAAAGTTGTGCTGGGAGTAGTGGTGCATCTGTAGTCCTAACTACTTGGAGGCTGAGACAGGAGGATCGCATGATCCCAGGGGTTCAAGGCTGCGGTGAACTCTAACTGCACCATGGCACTCCAACCGGGCTACAGAGTGAGATGCTGTCTCTTAAAAAAAAAATTGAATCAGTATCCTAAAATCTAAGAAACGCAAAAGCAAGATTTCACCTCACTGTCTCCAAACATCCCCAGATCAGTTGGTCGAAACCTGATTAATTGCTATTCCATAGGCAAGTGATGCTGCCAAACAGTCATTTGTGGCTGTGAGGAAGAATGGCCAGGACAGTAGACATTCAAAAATTCAGTTTTAATGTCACAGGTTATGACTGTAGTTTACCAGGTGCCTTAACCATCTGCTTGCAGTTTTTCTTCCTTTCTTTGCGTTGGCCCTACCTCACCTGGAGAAGTTAACCAAAGACGTGTAAGAGATCCTCGAGGTGGAGTGGGCCATGGTCAAGGCAGGTGGGGGCAGAAACAAAGGAAAGCAGCCCAGGGAGATGGCGTTAGTGCTAGGCGGCCCGTGGAGAAAAGCTTTCTCTATACTGAAGGTCTGTGAATAATGGTGATCGTTCAGTGCCGTTAGTTATAACGTTGATGAGAAAAATACATCACTTTCCAGCTGGGTCCATATTCTGTGCGGTGGTGTTCTTCCCATGTCTGCGTGGATTTTCTCTGTGTCCTCCAGCTTCCTCCCACATCCCAAAGCTGTGCACATGAGGTGACCTGGCATGTCTACATGGCCTCAGTTTGAGTGACCGTGGGCATGTGTGTGTGTGAGTGACCCTGCGATGGGAGGGTGCCCTGTCTGGGGCTGGCTCCCGCCTGGCACCCTGAGCTGCCGGGACAGGCTCTGGCCACCGCAACCCTGAATTGGAATAACTGGATAAGTAATTATCCTACTCTTTCAATCAGTCTTTCTTAAATGTATGTATAGATCTTTTTCAAAATGTTTAACATTACAAGTATTTTGGTCTTTGTTTAAAAGTTCAGTGATATTTCTGTGACCAGAAATATGCGACAGGAACTTAACTGTTGTTTATATCAATTAGCCTGTGGGAAAACTGGCTTTGTTATATGGTGTTTCGCTCAAGGTTGTAGTTTCCAAGAACCTATCAATGACGTTAAGTGAGGACTTACTGCGTAAGGGAGCTGTGTTCCCTGGAAGCTTCCTACCTGGGTATTACAGAGTTAGCTAATTGATTCCTCCATTCATGTGAAAATTAAGTGCCAGCCCAGATAAGATTCCAGGTGCTTTGAAGAACTGAGAAGAGACTGAGGGGGCACACCTGGCTCTCTGCAGTGCCCAGTCTGAGGGGTCCAGCCCTAACTGATTAAATGCAACATATGCTCCAGCAGTGGCAGGCTCATGGCTCAGGGGGACTTCATAAGAAAGTGTGAGACATCCATGCTGTTTAGAGGAAGGTGGAAAGGCCGCACAGGGATGAACACAACTGAGCTGGGCCCTGAAAATGAGGAACAGGGATCGCCAGGCACAGAATTGGAGAAGTGGCATTGGAAGTAGAGGAAACTGTGCGTACAAAAGCAGCAAGGTATGAGAGGTGCCTAGTCCATGAGGACTGGTTGTCAACAGAGGATTGGTGTTAGGAAACTCTTACCTTCCAAAGAAAAAAATATATATTCTCTCAATTGTATATATGTATTATACATAAAAATAAATATTTATTATTGTACATGTATAAATAAATCCCACTGTTAGTGGTATTAATAAAATATACAAATTATAGTATTTGGCTACTAGAGAATCAGATTGAGATTAGCTGGAGGAAGTGGCCTCTTAATGAAAGGAGGGCTCCCACCCCAGAATGATTGAGCTAACTTTCCCCACACTCTTCCCTCGGGCAATTGCTGGCTGTCACCTGTGCTGTCCCCACACTGCCCCCCCAACTCAGTACATGGGGTTTTTACCTCTTTTCTAACCTGCTTGTTTTATGTTCAATTTGTTTCAGCTATCAACTAGATACACTCAAGGGTAAGAGCTCCATAGGGACCTGGGATGCTACTGCCACACATACAACATTTATATCTGTTGCCAAGGCAATGGGTAATAACATCAAATTGGAAGCGGGCCCTTTGTGGTCAGACATAGCTGAGTGGTACCTTGAAGAGCTATCCAAACTAAAGAGGGAAGACAAGTTGCCTTTGTGGTTATGCATGTGTCTATGTGTGCATATATGTGTCATCCATGTTTGTAAGTATGTAGGCATGCATGTTTGCTTGGGAATATGTGTGTGTGTGTTTCAGACACTCTGGCTGTATTTCAATAAGGGCATGTGAAGTACAGTTTATATCCCAGTCAATAGCCAGCAACACGCTAGGAAATAAACCTGATGAAACCAAAAACCTATGACCATTGAGGTCTTAATCTGTGAAGGAAATTACAGTTTAGGAGTGTGTGATTTCTCAACTTGCTGTCAAGAATCTCTGAGTTCTGTGGAGTGCAAAAGTCTGACGATGACCTTTTCCTGGCAGAGGCGAGAGTAGAGAAGCCTATTACAGAGCATAAGCCAATTTACTTTGTACAAATAAGTGGCAATTTTCTTCCTAAAATACATAAGGGTGGAAGGGAAATATGTATAAACTGAAAGATTCTCTCCTATGGTAAATCTCTCGTTTGTGGAAAGTAAAAGATAGCAACCCACTTAGGGCCTTGTGGGAAGATGTCAGCAGAAGTGAGTCTGAGTCCTCCGCTGAACTTCACCTTGAAAAATATTTCTAAAACTGGTTTTTGGTTGGGGAGGAGGAGGAAGTAAGTATATGAGTAAATATCTCTTGGCAAAAGCATTTTAGTGGAAGGAGAAAGGAGCTATGAAATATACCTCCCTGCTTTAATTTGTCACTTCTTTTTGTTTAAAAAATTCATGAGCGTTTGTAGGCTGAAAGTAACTGAAAATCATAGATCACAACCTTTTTTCCAAGCAGGGGCTCACAGCCTGAGAATGTTCAGGTCCCTAAGAGTGGATAAACTATGTTGGGTGAAGGCTTCAGGATTTCCTTAGGTTTTCAAAGGCATCACTGATACAAAAAAGATCAAGACTCACGTTCTTGTGATTTGTTCCACAATTTTTGGCTAGGGGTTGAGATCAGAGGGTGGATGAGGTTGGGTCCACAATCATTTTTGGTTGTGGGAAAGGGTTATGAGGAGATTAAGATTCAGAAAAGTTGGCTTATCATTTAAGGAGCACAGTTCATAGGGTCTGAGGAGTTTTAGCAGGTGTGTGGTAACCTGCAATGAAGGAGTTATATATGTGTGTGTGTGTGTATTCATACATTAACGTATTAAGGTAGCGTCTTTGTATTCAGATTAATCCCTTCATAAATTAATATATGAAACAATGCAGTGATGACAAGTGTTCTAAAAACTATACAGGACTTGTTTATGAAATTAGGGCTCATACTGAAGGTTGGGAGAAGGGCTGCCTTTCATTAGTGAGCACTGATATGGAGAAGGAAAGGAGATTACCCTATTACAAGTCATATGGGGTGGAGGAGATTTAATTACTCAGATGTTCTTCTCATGCTCCTCAAAGGTCCTAGTGCACCTCTGTAGACAGTTTCCCACACCAGCCTCAGCCCATCTCATCTGGTTTTGTTCTGAACCCCAAGGTTGAGTCAGGTGCGCTGTCCCATCACAGGAAAAGAAAACTTGAGCTGATTGCAGACTGTCTCTAGGTTGTCATCCATTAATTAATGAATAAATTAGACAATGCTTTCCCACTCTGTCATCTTGTCACCTGAGGATCATTTATTTTCAGGGTGATTGTTAAACTCCACAGTACAAAGTATATAATGGATATTACGTTTTTATTTACTATGTATGTAAATGAAAGAAAGAGAAGGGAAGGACAGAGAGAGGGAGGAAGAGAAGCAAGGAAGAAAAAGCAGGGGAGGAAGGAATTCTTGATAGTCTCTGTTTCTCATGGTTTTCCTGCTCAGCTTCTTCATCCAAGTTCCCACTCAGCCTCCAGCAGACCAGAGAGTCAAACCCAACCCAGTGGGCCTGGGCAGGTGCCGTGACATCCCCTCCACCTTCCCCGTGTGGCCTGTCCCTTGACTGTCCTCTGAATGTGCCTGTGCCCCCAAATCCTCCCTTCAATGACATCAACAAATTTAAAAAATCCACACCAAATCTGTCACCTGTCAAATTAAATGCGTGAATAGTCACCAGCCCAGCAGTTGTACAAACATCCAGACCTTGAATCCCAATTTGAGTTTAAACTGCAAAAAGATGCAAGAGAGGCTGGGGAGTGAATAAGATGAAAGGCCAGCTAAGATCTTCAGGGAAAGCTATTGTCTTGATTTTTCAGCCTTGATGAGCCTCATGGAGGTAATAAAACCATGAATAACATTCTCCCTCATGTGCTCACAACAACAATATGACTACTAATAGTGATGCTAATAAAAAGAACATATTGCCTTCAAACGCCATCCTTTGCCTCGCATTGCCCCCAGTAGCCTTGGGGCCCTGGGCTAGCAGTCATCTACCCCTACAGATCTCTATCTGTAAACTAGGTGGGTTGGCAGGAGAATTACTCCTCTTCAGTCCTAAGATTCTACAATTCCATGATAGGGAGCTCAAAAAGTTTGAGTAATTATAAAGTCTTTCCTTCAGCTAGATATGGCAGTTTCATGTAGTAGTTACTCGTCACAGGTTTTTCAGTGATACTCCCTGAGTTGAACTCCCAGTTGGACCATGTGTTGGCTGTGTCTCCAACTCCTAACCTATCAGTTAGGGATAATACGAGCATTACTAGGTAAGGATCAGATATTAACCATGTTGTATATTTATTTATTTATTATACTTTAAGTTCTAGGATACATGCACAGAACTTGCAAGTTTGTTACATAGGTATACACGTGCCATGGTGGTTTGCCGCACCCATCAACCCATCATCTAGGTTTTAAGCCCCACATGCATTAGGTATTTGTGCTAATGCTCTCCCTCCCCTTGCCCCGCAACCCCCAACAGGCTCCGGTGTGTAATGTTTCCCTCTCTGTGTCCATGTGTTCTCATTGTTCAATTCCCACTTATGAGTGAGAATATGTGGTGTTTGGTTTTCTGTTCCTGTGTTAGTTTGCTGAGAATAATGGTTTCCAGTTTCATCCATGTCCCCGCAAAGGACATGAATTCATTCTTTTTTATGACTGCATAGAATTCCATGGTACATACGTGCCACATAACCACACTGTACTCTTCAAAGGGGATAAACTGAGACCCTGCAAGGATAACTACCTCTTCCCAAGTTCCCAAGCATGTTTGGGAGTAGGATGTGGTCTGGGAAAGGAGGTGAGCTGACTGCCCCAGGCCCTACCTCCTGCTAACATTTTATTTTCTCTGGCTCCCACTGATAAAATCCTATACTTCCAACAAAGAAATGCCATCTGAAATTTTAGAATGGAGCACAGGAAACTGCCGGGTCACTAAGGTGAATTATGGGCACATTTCCATGTGGTGGGAAAGATGATAGGAGAAAGGACAAACCTGGGGAATGAAACTCTGCCATGTACATATTATGTTCTAACCTGTATTTTGGCTTCTAGTGGTTGAGACCTCATTAGCTATGTGTTTAACCATTCATGTCTAACTATTCAAATTTTAAAATGTGTTTCAATATAAAAATATAAAAAGTCGCCCCAAATCTCCCAGTGATATGTGCACCACGATAGGGAACACAGGATTCGTGCATTCATAGACACACGGAACCTCGTGCAGGTACCCAATTATGCTGTGCTCTTTCCCATCTCCAAGTCTTTAAACTTGTCACTGTTCCTGCCTGGAGTGCTTTTCCCCTTACCATTCACCTGGATTTTTGCAAAATCTTCCTTTAACCCATTTCTAGGAGGCTTCTGAGATTATTCTACATGTCTACTCTGATGTGGTTGGAGAGCCCTTTAATGGGTGCTGCTCATGGCTATCACTGATGTAGTGTTTACCCACTACCAGGCACTCTGTTAGGCACTTTACGGATATTGTCTCAAATAGTAGTCCTCATGGGAAGATGATGAAAGGAGGCTCAAGTTGTGTAAGTAATACGCCCAAGGCAATGGGCTGTAGCCTTTTTATCTGTATCCCTCAGTGCCTGGCGTGGTGTTTTCTTTTTTTCCCAAATGCACATTTGTGTGAGGCTCAGCACTGGATAAATGTGGAATGGATGAATGTCTGAACTAGTGTGGATTAGGAGGAAGGTGAGCAAAGATGTTGCACTGCAAATGGTAGATGCTCTCCAGGCCAGCTGCAGGACTGCAGATACTGACCTGGGGTTGAGGAGCAATTGTATGTAGTTTGGAGAATGGGGCCCTCATCTTGAGGCTGGGAGCATAAAGGAAAGAAGGATCCATGGGGGAAGAGGTCCCTTCAGGGGAGTCATTAGCAAAAGAGAATACTTATTTGAAAATTAAATGTCTTCACTTCTTTTCCAGGAGGCTCCATGACGTGTTTTTGGCAAGCTGCAATGGGGGGGTGCAGCTTTCAAGGAGTCATTTCAGCAATTTAGTCCTTGATTCAGGGCTAACTCCCACTCCCCTGCCAGAGGCGGTGGGAGGGCTCTGCTAAGATGTAGGGGAGTTATTAAGGCCTTAAGATAAAGGCAATTTTTCATGGGGTCTGCTTTTTTCCCAGTGACCTCCTGAGGCAGCAGACTCCACCAGCTCACTGCAGGGCTATACAAAAAGGTATTTTATGTCCTTAGCCTTATAAATCAATTTTAATTGTAACAACAGAAACATCAGCAGCAAAATGGAGCCAAATGGGCTGGGGCCCTTTTCTGCGCTTTTTAACCATCTCAGATTAAATGCTGAATTGTATTTTGGGGTCTGAGTTTTGTCATGCAAACGAAGAAAAACAACTTGCTTTCCAATTTCCACATGCAAATATAGAGTGAATTGTTGAGACGGAGAATATATTTTGCCATCTCAGTGCTTCTAGAAAAGATAAGGGGCTCTTGTAAAAAGTTCTACAATTTGTCAGCTGGCAGCTTATTAAATACCCAAAACAAATGTTTATATAGCATGAGAAGGCCACTGTCAAGGTCGGGAGGTTCCAGAATGGACTGATTCTGCTTTATTCATAACTGCAAAATCTCTTGTTCTTTTCTTTCCCCCAAAAAACAAATGCAACTATTCTGTTTTCTTTGCCTTAGGAAAAAAAACAGGCAAGGAGCCAGCCCTTGTGTACAGGCCTCTAATAATAAACCCGCAAGCATGGCTAGTTGTTGAGCAGTCATGAGCAACCCTGCAATAATACAGTCTCACAACACGGAGACTTTGGCTTCGGCAGAACCTTCATTAAGGGGTGGCAGAGCAGAGGAGGGTCACCCGATCATGACAACAAGCTCTGACTCACATGCCCTAGGAGCAAATGAAATTGGGCAGGAGTCTGAAGAGAAGATGGAATCCCCTCCGTGCTCTAGGAGGCGCTATAAAGCCATAGGTCTTGTTAATAAGAGGGACCCTAATTCAATCCAGTGACCATTGATTTAGGTGCATACTAAGTGCAATGTATGTTGGGTGACACAGAAGACAGACAAGGAACTGACCGTGTCCCCAAAGGATATTAGAATCTGAAAGGGAGATAGGGGAGACAGGTACTTAAGTAACTGCAGTGCCACGTAGAATAATAAGGGTTATAAGTAATAGCAAACGCAAAGAAGGGAGAGGCAGCAAGAACAAATTAAATAGCCTCATTCCTTTGTCTTTAGACCAGTAACTTTGAGACCTTTAACTAATTAATTAATTAATTCAATCCCTATATGCTAACTGGGGAGGTTAGAGGACTCACAGAGGTCACTAGCTGCTTAGAGGTTAGGGGCACAGTGCCTAAGGCCCTGCCCTGCACAGAGCTTTGCTATCATCCCTGCCTCTAGAGAAGAGATTTGCCCTCTCCAAGATCTACGTGGCCAGTTAAGGTGGGATTACAGACAAAACCTTCCTGATACTATCTCCTGTCTCCTTGCATCTCCCTGCTTGCCTTCCCCACTCAATCTCGAGAGTCTTTTCTCACATCCAGTTCACTTGAGATGGTCTGAATTTTGGCAAACCAGGTTGTCCTGGGGCTCTGGGGGTCTAGGTGTGAAAAAGTTATCTCCCTGTGATGACATGTCATTCGCCTCAGCTTGTTTCATGGCTCGAAATAGATGTCTCTCATTCTTAATGATGGCCCCGTTTGGTTTGGGAAAGGCAGCATGTTGAGTCACTGACCACTCAGGGCACTGGAGCAGCAAAGTGAAGGATGATGGGGAGGGGGAGTGCTGTCAGCCCCTTGCTCACACTGGACTAAGAGCATATGATTCACAACTTCCATAAGCTTGGAAAGTTATAATTTGAAAGTTGTTGCTCTAGAGTGACTTGACAGTCTAACAATACAAAATAAATCTTCTATTCACGCCTCTCCAGCAAGCAAGGATCCCAGGAATATGCAGCAACAGCGGAAAACACTGATAAGTTCCCTGTTATGTTGTCAAAACTTACAGCAGCTTCACGCTGCCCTGATTACCATATATTAGCTTTCTGCAGACCCACAAGGACTTGCTGGGAGGCCTTCTTTCTGGTCAGCACTTTAAAAATATTTTATGTAAACCCCCAAGTCTCTTTGGATCCCTCCAGAATCTCTGATTTCCACATGTTTCCAAGCTGTAACATGCTCCTCTCGTTAGATTAAGTAGCTTGCAAACATCCCGTAAATGGGAGTACGGAACCGCAAGGAAAAACAATAAGGCCAGAGATCATTTCTGTGCGCAGGCCCCACACCTGAGCATCCGTAGCAGTTTAGAGGCTGCTTGCAGCCAGAGGTGTTTTTATTAAGGAGGGAAATTGCTTCCCAAGGAAAGGCGCAGAAATGGCTTATAAAATGGGCATCTGTTTGGAGGAGTAATGGGAAGAGATGAAGACCTCATGGACTACTGAGTCTGAAACACCAAATTAATCAGGGAGGCCAAGCAACAGAGACCAGTTTCCAGCTTTGGTTGCAGTTCCGGCTGCAACCCTGAGAATATGATGGCTGTTCTGGAGGTTGTCTTAAGCCCCTCAAGCCCAGGCTCTCTCCCTGACAGCTGTGGGTGTGTGTGTGCACATTGGAGTGTGTGCAGGGAGGAGGTAATATGTTAATGAGCCTTGCAGCCCGTCTGACAAACCCCATCTGCTTCATTCTCTTGGCCACCCAGGCTGTCTGCCTTCCCTGGCTACGCCCCTGGGCACCTGGTGGCCCTGCTGAGGGCCAAATAGGAGTGTTTACATCCCCTTCTAAGCTCCTGCAGCAGCCAGGCTCTTAAGCAGCCAGCTAGCAACTCCATGTTTTGTTACCCCACCTGAGAGTTCACAATTCCCTCTTTCCTCCTGCTGAGAATTCGTCTGTCCCTAGTACCCTTCCCACCCTCTTTCATCAGAGAGAACTTTGACCCAGAACTGAGTGACTGTTATGGAGCTACAAGGTCCTTGTCTGAATTCTCCGTGTGGTTGCTGGCCTGTAAGCTCCAAGAGGGTAGGGGGCTGTGTCTGAATTTTGGCTAATTGCTGCATCCCTAGAACCCTGAAAAGAGACTAGCACATAGAGTATTCTCACAACATAGAGTAGTTGTTGACAAACTGGACAAATATATGAGTAATGAATAGGAACCTGTGCATTGGACAGGGATGGTGCCAGCTACAGCTGACCCTTCCCTCGCAGCATGCAACATTAGCAATGAACTTCTCCTTTTTTTTTCTTTTTTTTGAGATAGAGTTTTGCTCTTGTCACCTAGGCTGGTGTGGAATGGCATGATCTCAGCTCATTGCAACCTCTGCCTCCTAGGTTCAAGAGATTATTCTGCTTCAGCCTCCCAAGTAGCAGGGATTACCGGCACCTGCTACCATGCCCAGCTAATTTTTGTACATTTAGTAGAGATGGGGGTTGCACTATATTGGCCAGGCTAGTCTCAAACTCCTGACCTTGGGTGATCCACCCGCTTTGGCCTCCTAAAGTGCTGGGATTACAGGCATGAGCCACTGTGCCTGGCCAGCAATGAACTTCTAAGAGAAATCAGATCAAGCCCTCAAACATTAATTTACAGTCAGAGACAATCTCTGAATTCAGCCCTCCCTGTCCCCCAGCACTGGTACTGACATACTGCAGACCTTCTATTGTTGGTGGCAAATATGAGCAGGTTAAGGCACTTTTTGGGATTAGAGAATCTTCAAACTCAATATGCATAAGAATAATTTATCCTGATGACCAGATAGAATAGATTCTGTTCATTAAGGAAACTGTTTGCCATTTGCTACTATTTAACCCATTCCTTCTATTGTGATCATAAGAAGAAGAAGGCCAAAGGATCATTGATTTCCTTACTTTGGAACTTTGGGGCCCTTAGGATAGCGCTGTGTATATGGCAGGCACTCATTACTGTTGTTTTGTAGATGTGGCTGGTGATGATAATGGGAAGGACTGGGGGAAAACGAAGTATGCTCTCCAGGCTAACCATTGGTGGTTTAGGCAGACGGAGCTCCTCTCAGGATTTATTCAGATTCGATGATAGCACTTCTTGAACTCCGACACCACTCCATAATTAATACTGTCCACTGAACAGAATGGTGAATCCTGAGCATCTTTCCCAAGAAAGGCAAGACAGATGCACACGAGTCAGTTCTACCACTCCAGTACTCCGCACGGTGTCTGGCACACAGTAGGCACTTCACAAATGCTAACAGCAATTTGACAACTAGATTCCAAGCTATAGATTTCAGATGCAAGGCAATTGTTAGTAACTAGATTTTCTCAGGTTCAGATGCAAGGCAAGGGTTAGTAACTAGATTTTCTTAGTCCGCCCTGACTTTGGGCCTTTGTCCATATAGCACCACACTGGGCGTCAATGTCCTTTTGTTGGGATGAGTGGCTCTGTCACTCTTTCACTGAGACCAAGGCTCAGGCAATCAAGCAATGCATTTCGATCAACTTCTACAATGATCCAATTTCTGGGTCCGGCTCTGTCTCTCTATTTCCCATTTACTTGCCCAAGAACATGGCTCCATCTAAAGGAAGTGGCTTATGGGAATCTGCGCACCTCTACTGTGACCGGGAAGCTGGGCTCTCATTGGAGGGTGTTGGGCTGCAGTTCACAGCCCAGGTGAGACCACACTGCAGAACGTAATGTGCAGATCAAGGCAATAATGCCTGTTTCTCCATTTCATTAGCCACAGCTCACTATGTGTCAAGTCCTGTTTTCTCCAGTTTAGACTCAGAAACTGACTTCCATCATTGAAATAGGGCTCGTATCTCCTTGTAATAACTGCAAGGCTTTAGGGAGGTAGAAAAAATTCAGTGAAAATAATTCAGCAACTCGTTTGAGCTGAAAATAACTTGATTCAAGGACTGTGCCTTCAGATACTTGGGATGCATGAAGATGAAGGCATTTGCAGTCTTGTTTTCCTTTGTGACTGGGGCATTAATAAGACTTTAAAAACATGTTCATTAGTCCAAAGCACCTCTCCCACCTGTGTATGAAACAAATGAATTGGTGGGACCTTGGATCCTCGTAGTTTGCTGCTCCTGGGGTAGTCCCTCACTAAGCTCCTTATCACACATTTGCACTGCCAAGATGATATTTTTGGTTAAAAAGTTATAAATATTCTGGACCAAAATATTGCCTTGAGATTTTGTCCACCTGACATCCACTTCATTGAGTGGGAATTCTGCCCAAAGAATTACTGAAGAATGAATTCCCCTGTTTATTTAGAGCTTGATATCTTCATAACCATTTTGACTAACATTAACCATTTAGTCATTAGGACCCAGGAACACAGATAATTGGTATTGAGGTTCACATATGTGGTGAATTCCAAGCAAAGAGGTCTCAAATATGAGTAAGTGAATAGTGCCCTTTAAGCTTCTTATTCAGAATCTACAAAGTGATGAAACAAAGGCAAAAAAAAAGGTGGGGTCCCCAAAACTCTAAAAACCCTAGAAGAAAATCTAGGCAATACCATTCAGAACATAGGCACAGGCAAGGGTTTCATGATGAAAATGCCAAAAGCAATTGCAACAAAAGCAAAAATTGACAAATGGGGTCTAATTAAACTCAAGAGCTTCTGTATAGCAAAAGAAACTATCATCAGAGTAAACAGACAACCTACAGAATGGGAGAAAATTTTGCCAGTCTATTCAACTGACAAAGGTCTAATATCCAGAGTCTACAAGGAACTTAAATTTACAAGAAAAAAACAACCCCATTAAAAAGTTGGCAAAGGACATGAACAGACACTTCTCAAAAGAAGACATACATGTGGAAAACAAATATATGAAAAAAAGCTCAACATCACTGGTGATTAGATAAATGCAAATAAAAACCACGATGACATACCATCTCACGCCAGTCAGAATGGCTTTTTTTTTTTAAACTAAAAAGTCAAAAAACAACAAGTGCTTGCGAGGTTATGGAGAGAAAGGAATGCTTTTACATTGTTGGTGGGTGTGTAAATTAGTTCAACCATTGTGGTCTCAAAGACCTACAGTCAGAAACACCATTTGACCCAGCAATCCCATTACTGGGTATATACCCAAAGGAATATTGTATTATAAAGATACATGCACTACATATGTTCATTGCAGCATTATTCACAATAGCAAAGACATGGAATCTACCCAAATGCCCATCAATGATAGACTGCATAAAGAAAATGTGGTACATATACACCATGGAATACTATGCAGCCATAAAAAGGAATGCGATCATGTCCTTTGCAGGGACGTGGATAGAGTTGGAAGCCATTAACCTCAGTAAACTAACACAGGAACAGAAAACCAAACACTGCATGTTCTCACTTCTAAGTAGGAGCTGAACAGTGAGAACACATGGACACAGGGAGGGAAACAACACACATTGGGGCCTGATGGGGGGGGCTGGGGGCTGGGGGAGGGAGAGCACTAGGAAGGACAGCTAATGGATGCTGGGCTTAATACCTGGGTGATGGTGGTGGGTTCATCGGTGCAGCAAACCACCATGGCACACGTATCTATGTAACAAACCTGCACATCCTGCCCATGTACCCCGGAACTCAAAAGTTGAGAGAAAAGAAGAAAGTAAAAGAAATAAAAAGGTGGATTCCTTTAGGTCACCTTCTTGCAGTTGTACCCTAAATTTAGAGGATTCATCACTGACACACAAGACACCTAAACCTGTTGATCCATTCTTTTGGGTGTAAAGCTTTAAAAAAAAAAAAAGGAAGTCTCTTAGGGTGTTGGCTTATTTAAAAACAGATGACAAAAGACACCTGGCTTGCAGTTCTGTCTTTATTCTCCAGGACCATAAGGAGCAATTAGCTTTGACAAGTTTATTTCCATAACAACTTTAGCACACGCTATTTCTGGATTGAGTTAAGGATGGGGGCATCAAGAGATGACTTGGGTCTACTCAAGATTCCACGTGGAAGGAAGGGACAAGCCTATTGAACGAGACACACCCAGATTCTGTTCTTAGCTCTCACTTCTCCCACTGTGTGACCTAAGGCACACAACTAACTTCTCTACACCCTCATCTTATTTCTCTGTAACACGGGGAAGGATAGCAGCTATTTTGTGAGGTTGTGGAGGGGATGAATGGGACAATTTTTGAAAGCACCCAGTACCTGGCACATAGTAGCATTTCATAAATGTGAGCTATTATAATTTTATTTATTTATTTTTTTGAGGTGGAGTCTCCCTCTGTCGCCCAGGCTGGAGTGCAGTGGTGCGATCTCGGCTCACTGCAAGCTCCGCCTCCCAGGTTCACGACATTCGCCTGCCTCAGCCTCCTGAGTAGCTGAGACTACAGGCAGCCGCCACCATGCCTGGCTAGGTTTTTGTATTTTTTTTTAGTAGAGACGGGGTTTCACCGTGTTAGCCAGGATGGTCTCAATCTCCTGACCTCGTGATCCGCCCGCCTTGGCCTCCCAAAGTGCTGGGATTACAGGCATGAGCCACTGTGCCCGGCCGAGCTATTATTTTTATTATGAGGTATATTCCTTGTTCTCTTTTCCCTTTGAGGCAGCTCTTGTCGACTCTTAATAAGCAAAAACCACACGATGACAGAGTTTTAACTGGCTTAAGTAAAGTTCTTACAGATCCAGAGCTGAGTTCATCCACTACAGATGAAGAGGAATTAGTGTGTCTTTTGAATATTAATGAATAAATAACCTCTTTCCTTGTTATTTATTTGTATTCAAAATGCCATTGCTAGTTCTAGTGATAATTATTGAATTTGCAACATTTATAGAAAAACAGCACATACCGTATATGGTATCTTTATAAAGGTAATTGCCCTATTGGAGTCTTAAGAAAGAGTTAGTTTTGTATAAATATGGAATGCCAGTAATTATCACTAGTGCTACATGTTAAAATTAGAAAGTAGGTAAATAACAAATAAGGACAGTATTTATTCTTTATAATTCAAATGCATGTCAGCTCAATTATCCTACAATTGCATAGACAGTAGGTGAACTGTTTTCCTCCTTTTAGGGGAAGACTTCTTTCTGAGTTTATGTTTCCCGAAGTTGAGTGAAGAGTCCATTGTTTGACCAGCCAGTAGTATTATAATGGGCAATATTATTTAGGAGTGGGCTGATGGCAGGTTTGATCTGTCTGTGCTTGGATTCACTGCCTCAATTCTGAATTATGTTACAACTGCTTAGAATTTTAAAGTTAGAGACCCACTGTGGAGAAATAAAGTCCTGGCTATGTTTCCATTTTATAATCTCTCAGGCTGAATTTTGAGGCCAGACCTGAGTACAAATCTGTAACCCAGGAATCTCCCACGTGCTCACAAAGTTCCAAGGATACTACTTAATCTCCTCCTTTTCACCAACCCCATCTGCACCCCAGCAGGGAGGTCGGTGGCTACATGAAAGCAAAATCTAAGGCTCTTCTTTGCGCCAAAGACTGGTCTCCATGTTGTTACAGACCGAAGCCACTCTGAAAGCCACAGGAGGCTGACCACAATCAATAATTGTTCAGGAAACAAACGCAGGGAAGAGAAATAAGTGACTTATTGAAAAGGCACCCGGAAATGGCATTAGCACAGCACTGCTTCTAATCATAGACTCAGCACCTCAGAGGAACAGCTGAGCAGAGCCTTGTTAAACAAATGTAGATATCATGGGCGTTTAAAGCAAACATGTTACTTTAGGGAAGGAAGAACCTGTTGCATTAAAAATAGAGCTAAGGTAAAGAGCATGTACTTGTAGGTTTGCAGGGAGAAAAATAACAAATGAGGAAAAGCCAACGCTATTAAAATTAATAGGAAAGAGGAAAAAAATTAAGCAGCTGGACCATGGATAAATAGCAAAAAAGCCAAGTGTATAAAACAGCTCATCTAAGACCAGAGGAGGCAGAGGGGATAAACAGCTCACCCTGTTGAGGATGTTTACTTTTGCATCTGTCAACTGAAAAGGAAGGAAAGGAGGATTTGCCTGAGTCAGAATGAGTTTCCAAGGAAAGAGGATGCAGCATGCCATAGGCAGTGGTGGTGATGACGACAGCCAGTCAACAGAAGCTGACGGTGACTTAGCTGGCATGCGGGCCATGGGACGCGAGTGACTGAGGGCTTCAGCTTCCTCATTTTGGGGGACACAAGGGGATGGTTTAGCAATTTCCTCAGGCCTCTACCTTCCCATTTCTGCCACCAATCAGGCATTAGCATCCCCAGTCCTCTGGTGTCCTATGGTTGGGACCCCTGCTCGGTACTCCCTGTCCCATGCCCAGAAGGGGATGCCTTGCTTTCTCATCCTTCCAGCCTATGTGGCTGCAAAATGACACTGTAAAATGACATGCAGAAGAGAAATCAGACCAATGCCAGATCCCAGAGGGGTCACGGAGCTCCACTGAGCTTCCCTAACTTGTTCACATCCTGACACACTAGCTAATGATAGCATTTGTAGGGCAGCTGGAATAAACAGGTGATGGACCCATATCTAGAGGTGACTCTGGCACTCTGGCTGTTGTCCCAACCCCACCCTGATCTGAAGGCTGAGGGGGTCATTATGTGGACCCACTACAACCCACGGGTGGGAAGCTCTAGACCTTGGCATCACGTCCGCTTGGCTCTGGCTGAGCCACTCAGCTCTTGAATCAGAGGCTTCAGCAGGAGGAGAGGCTCAAATGAGCCCAGGCTGATTAAGGAAGTGGCCGTGCTCCACAGAAGTACAGATCAATCTTGATTAGAGTATTAGGAACCTTTTGAGGATGCCTCGACTTAGCAGACAACTGGCACGGTGGCTCTCTCGGTGGGGCAAGAGCATCTGTCAAAGATCAGCTTGTGAGGTGAGTCTAAGTGTCTAGGGCCATGGACACTGCACAGCCAGGGCAGAAGCCAGCTGCGTGCCAGATGAAGTGTTTTCACAGCTGGGGGAAGGAAAGGCACAGATTATAGGATAGCTGTTTGCAATTGCTTCTGGCCCATCAATAAGGCAAACAGTGACTTAGGAATGGGAAGAGTGAAGAAAGTAAGTGATTTTAGGGAGGCAGTGTGGCAGAATAGAAGAGGCTCAATAGGCTTTCACGTAATGCAGAAGGAACTTGAATCCTGCCTCTGCCATTTACTAGCTGTGTGGCTTTAGGCACCTCCCATAACCTCTCTGAGCCTGTTTCCTCACTACTTATGATAACATCTCTTTTATGGAGTTGTTGCATATATTTAATAAAAACATGTCTACGCCCAGAATGCTATAGAGTTTCAATAAAATATTAACCATTCCTCTTTACTATGTATGCTGTTTAAGGCAGAAATTGTGTAGTAGTAGTAGTGTGTGTGTGTGTGTGTGTGTGTGTGTGTGTGTGTGTGTTGGGAAGAGGGAACATTAGACTTATCTGAAAGCTTAGAAAATACTACAGAAAGACACATCCTTATTGACTGACAGATATTCTCCTGCAAACACTCTGTCTTCTCCCCATTGTGTAGACTCTGAAAAGTTATTGTAATTGTTGATTTCAGGTCAGCCTCTACCTGCAGCTTGGTCTCTGGTTTTCAAATTCTGTAGAAATTTTTACAGCTGTTTGACTTCCTTAGACCTGAGACATGTATTAGATGGCAATAGCAGGGGACATATCCCCTACACTCCTGTCCTGGTCCAATGCCTAACCTGTGGGGAACACTCAATATATTTATTTGAACTGAAATGAACCTGGTTGGTGGGCCAGGCTGCTAGGGGTAGAGGCAGGTGGGGAGGAAGGTGGCAGCCATGCGCATGCTGGAGATATGTGAGTAGCTTTAGGTATCTGGACCCCAACCAGCCCAGTGAAAAGAGGGTAGAGTTGCAAGACCTGTAGATACGACGTCAGAGGGTGGCAAATAATCTGGGTCCCTAGCATGCTGGGCAGCCTGAGGTGACGGTCCGGTCAGCCAGGCTCAGCCAAGCCCCTGAGAGCATCTCGCAGGAGGTACTGTTCTGTCCCCAGCTGAGAGGTGCTAAGGCTTTCCCAGCAGAGGTCCAGCCCTACCAGAGCCGCTCGGGAACGTGCAGAAGGAGGACAAGGGAAGCAACTACCTGGCATCACTCTGCCGTGCTTGTCAAGACAAAACAACATGAGTATTAATTTCTCAGGCATAATAAGGTGCGGAGGAGTGGGAGTGGGCAGGGCCATTGTGTGGGAGGCTGCTCCTTCCTGCCATTTGTCACCGGCAGGAGTGATAGATGGTTCTTCCAGGCAGCTTCCCAATTAGATGGAGGCAGCCACCCCAATTAAGAGCACGTCGACCATCTGCTTCGCAGGTACGATGGCATTAGGTGCTTTGGGCGGGGATCAGGCCAGACTCTGCAAGACGCTAGAGGGGGCAGGAACGCTCAAGTGCACAGCGGTGAGCAGAGGCTACAGGCGTCACTGAGGCCAACCTCTAGGCCTGTCAAGAGGAATGTACCTGCAGATAATCTGCCAATGTGCTTACAGCCTTTTGCCAGACTCACAACCAATAACTAACAATTCTCTGTAAGACAGTGGCTCTTGAAATCCGGTGAGCATCGGAATTATCCAGGGAGAGTGTTTAAGAATACCACTCTCCCGACCCACCCCAAACATTCAGAGTTGGACTTTCCACACTTGATCAGGGTCCAGCACACCTGGGTTCCACTTGATTACGGCTAATTAGGTTATTCATTTAATGAACAGCTCATTAAAACAGTCATCTGAAATTTGAAGTGCTCTCAATAACTTTCATTCGTTCTCTCATTCGTTCATGTAAGATTTTTAGAGCACCTACCAGGTGCCGAGTGCTATTCTAAGTCCTGGGGGTACACCAATGAACAGAGCAGACAAAATCCGCTGCCCCATTCATTTGGTTCATGTGAATACTTTCTTGATGAGAATGATTTCAGCTAGCACATAGTTTAGAGAGAATGCCGCAGAGGGAGGCAGATAGCTGAGTTTCAGGGTTAACCTGGAGTTGCGGAGTTGCGAGGCCTGCTCCTGAACTTTCTGAATGAAGCTTTGTAGCAAGCCTTTCAAAAAAAGTAACGAAGAAAGTCTGAAGATAAAGTAAGCCAACCTTTTCCTGCAGGAAAAGGTACATGCATAGAAGATCTGTGCAGCTAGTGCTAATGGCAGCTTCCGTGATGATCCCAAGTGGAATAACTGTATAAGGTGTGGATTCTGACCCAGAGGAGTTTACAATCTATCCTGGGGAAATGACTAAGACACAAGAACAGAGAAGAATACAAACACATGATAAGAGGTACAAAATTTTGTCAAAGGAGGGAGCAGAAAAACTTAAAGCAGGTGGGGCAGGCTTCATAGCAGGCAAGTGGTAGGGTGTCAATTCAGGCCTGGAAGGATGGATGGGAGGGTCTGGACAGGTGGGAGATGCGGTGGGAGACAGGACAAGGCACAAGCAGAGTCTCAGCGGGCACAACAGCAGGCTGGAGGCAGGATGCAGAAGCCAGAGCTGGAGCTGAGGCCAAACAGCCCTGGGTTTGAATCCTCCTTTTGTCACTCACTGGCCGTTATAGCTGTGGAGAGGATACTCATCCCCCTTTTCCAGGTGTGGAAACTGGGTAAGAGAGGTTGACGGCTACCTTGAGTTTTCATGAGGATTAAAGGTTTTATATCTCAAGGACCTGGTGTGCCCCCAAGGTGCTGGATGGGTGTGTTTCGAGCTTACTAGGTCTGAGATACCACGGGCGCACAAAATGTTTTTAAAGAACTCCAAAACATTCCCTCTTTATCTCTCTTGGGACTGCAAAATGTTGATGCACTGGAATGATTTGTGGCTTCACTATGAATGGAGTCCCCTTATCGCAGAGTTCATTATCGGAAGGCTTTAGTGAATATGAGAAATGTTTCTTCAACTCTCGGGGACAGATAAGCAACCAATCTCAGAGGGATTTTCCTAGACAAGGCTTCTCTCCCTTTTGTTCGGGCTGAAGAAGCTGGCAGGGGGACACCCCCAAGCAGTGCTTCTCAGCACTGTAAAGCTGATAGAGTATTAGATTTTCATGGGTCAATGGACAGACACAGTATATATATATGTAACTTCCAACCAACACCAACATCCCTGCCTTTGGAAAGGGCTTATCTGGCCATTTTTGGATATTCTTGCTTTTTAACCTGGGACCTTGTAGTTTTCAGGAGAAGTGGCATTTGATATGTGTGACCTTGGCAAAAATTATTTAACTATTAGGGTCCCCAGCTCCCTCATTTATAAAAGTGGAGACATCATTATTTCCATCTTCTAGGGTGAGGTAGGCAGAATAATGCACCCCCTCCTAAGACATCCATGAGTGTGTGAATGTGTTATGTTACATGGCAAATGGGAATTCAGTTGCAGATGAAATCGAGGTTGCTAATCAGCTGAAATTGAGATGAGGAGAGTATCCTGGGCCATCTCGGTGGCCCAATGTAATCACAAGAGTCCTTATAAGTGGAGGAGAGGGACAGCAGAGTTCAGGTCAGAATGATGCAGGGTGCAAAAGATCCCACCTGCCCTAGTTGGCTTGGAAGATGGAGTTAGGGGACATATGCCAAGGAATCCAGGCAGCCACCGGAAGCTGGAAAAGGCATGGAAGCAAATTCTCCCTAGAGTTTCCAGAAGGAACACAGCCCTGCGGACACCTTGATTTCATCCCAGTGAAATGCATTTTGGACTTCTGACCTCCAGAACTGTAAGATAGTCAGTTAGTATTGTTGTGAGTCACCACATTTGTGGTAAGTTGCTACAGCAACAATGGGAAGCAAATGCAGAGTTAATGAGAGAATGACATATTACAATGCTTTCCTGATCTGTAACCTTGGGCAAGCCCCTTGATGTCTCTGTCCCTCAGCTTTCTTAAGTATAACATGGGAATGATAAGAATGGCTGTCTTATGGAATTGCCTAGTACACATGAAGTGTTGGAATGCTGAGACATAGTAAGAGCCCTGGAAGTGTGGCTAACGGTATTACTATTATATAATTACTATTATATAAAGCACATAGACTGGCCATGTAGTATGTTCTCAAAATAACTATGCTTATTATTTGTTGTATGGGAAGGAGAAGGAGCCTTGGTTAGTGCTCTAGAACTTCTCCTAATTTCAGTAGCTCCGCTTACAATGTAGGCACATATCACAAATTTCAAGAGGCCCTGCCCTTTTAGGCTTTGCCCAGTTTCTGTTTTAATAGGAATTTATATGTTTCCTTAAGAAAGGTGATCTGACCCTGGGGACTTTTTGCAATTCATATAGTATTGAGGTTTTCCTTTTACTGTTGTACAACAAACTACCCCAAAACTTAGTGGCTTTAAATAACCACTATTATAGCTCATAATTCATGGGTTAGAAATACAGGCAGGGCTTGGTTGAGTGGCTCTTCTGCTCCATGTGGCATCCACTAAAGTCATTCAGAGTTATTCAGCTGGTCTGTGCAGGAGGGAGGGTGAGGAAGCTGATGTCTGGGTTGGGCTGGCCAGAAGAGCCAGGGTCTGGCCAGCGTTGTTCTCTCTCCATGGCCTCTCGAAGTGGCTTGCTTGGACTTCTTCAGAACGGGGCTTCTAGTAAGTTTCCAGAGACTCACACCTGCTCCAGGAAACTCACACAGTGCTATATCCACTGTATACTATAGGTCAAAGCAGTCAGGTATCCCACATGGATTCAATGGGATCCAATGACCCCACCTCTTAAAGGGAGGAATGTCAAGGAATTTGTGAGTGTCTCCAATCCAGCACTCATCTTTAATACTCACTGGAGAGAACTCAGGGAGTGAGAAACAGATGAGATGTGAGAGACTAAATGGTCCATCTGAGGCAACTCAGCAAATCCTGAGCCCATGGGCCTGCCTCACACTAACCATTCTGGATTCTACTAACATTGATTATCTACCATTTAGAAGGACTGGTGCTAGGTACTTTCATACACTTGATGTCTTTTGCTGCTTTGAAATGAAAGCATTATACTTCAGCTAAGGGATAAACCGAAGCCTGGAGGACAAGTTGGGGTGCAATTGAAAGTTGCTCATCTAACCTCCAGGGCCTTTGCTTTTCATTACAGGCTCATCTAACCTGGTCTTTATGCCTCCGTTTTTTCTGACTCTAGGCAGGCAGAATGGCCTCAGCAGGAATGCAGCTGTGTTAGACATCTGTGTCCTGGGAGACCCTGGGGCACTCTGAATCCTGGTCAGAATGGACCCTAAATGAGCTCATGTTTCTAAAGTACTCTGAGCTCCTCAGAGAGCAGAATCCATTTAACTCCAGAGCCTGAATGGTCTCATTGGTGGGTCCCTGCAGTGGGGGACATGATTTGTCACTGCTAGCACCAGGCTGGGACCTTGGATAAATAGGGGGAGATCAGTCTCCAGGTTTCTCTATCTGCCACCTTTTCAGCCACAATAAATTAATCTTCAGAAAGATAGAAAACAACAAAAGAAGGGAGAGGGGAAAAGAAACAACGACCTATCTGACAAGGCTGAAAGGAAAACAAGCTTTCTGCTGCTACAGCGCCCCAGGTGAAGTAGGGGACTCAAGCTGGCAGGTGGGTCTGAAGGAGCAGACCAGGCACCCTGGTGCCAAGCACACTCCAGGAGGCCGGGACAGGTGGGCAGGGACCAGGTGAAGAGCCAGGGGGTGTCTTGCTAGAGCTACCTGTAGATTGTTCTGGATTCGTTAGCATCTCTCAAAATAAGATCAACTTGATGCTGATTAAAGCTGAAAAACCCCACAAGCCTAGCATGCTGAGTGTCTGACTCTAGGGCCCCTGAACAAATTGTTTTCCCTTTTCATGCTGATCCTTGTGAACTCTTTGGTGCAGCGTGGCTCGCCCATGGGGACAGGGCTGGAAATGGAAGCACAGGTTTCCTCTTGGCACCTAGCTGTCAGAGCTGTCCCCAGTCATCCCAGCAGGAGGGAGACAAACAAGCATTCTCATCCTGCAAGCTGATGTCTGCATATGCAAATGGACTGAAGGGCCCTCAGCCTTGAATCATATTCAGAAAAGGTTTACAGAGCGCCTACCTGTGCCAGGTACATTCACAGAGATGACTTCGTTTCATACTCACAACAGCTCTGTGAAGCAGCTAGGTATTATTTACATAAGATTTGTTATGAGGACGCTCAAGTTCAGAGAGGGTAAACAACTCACCGAAAGTCACACATCTAGCTGTGGCTGAGACAGGTCTCAATCGATCCAGAAAGTTTATTTAAGGACGCATGCCCAAGAGGTAGATCTGTGCCTTTTTCCAAAGATGATTTTGAGGGCTTCAATACTTAATGGGGAAAGGGACGATGTTAGGAAAAGAGGAAGAAATTTTGAAAAGGTGTGGGTAAATCAGAGACAAATGGTTGCATTCTTTTGAGTCTTTGATCAGCCTTCCACTGGATACACAATTTATATGTGAGAGGGGGTAGAAGAATAGCCATTTATGCCTTGGTCTAGCTCAGTAAATCTGCATTTTTACCTGAGAGGAAGCAATCAGATATGCATTTGTCTCAGGTGAGCAGAAGGATGACTTAGAGTTCTGTCTTTTGTCCCGCACCGTGAAGACAGGCTATTGATTTACACTGTCGGAGGTAAAATTCAACAGAACCATCTTAGGGTAAAGATCTTGAGGCCCACAAGGAATTTCCTTTCCTAGTGGACAAATTGTGAGGGAGGTAGGTAGCTTTTTTAATCTTTGTAGTTATCTTATTTAGGAATAAAATGGCAGACAGTTTGACTGATGCAGTTCCCAGCTTGAATTTTGCCTTTAGCTTAGGGATTTGGGGGTCCTGAGATTTATTTTCCTTTCATAGTGATTTCCAATTATAAATATGGGCTCCTGACCCAGTCTAGGGCACTTTTCACCATCCAGCAGCTACAGGTAATGTGGCTGTATGTAGACCAATCAAAATGAAGCACTTGGGCATAAAATACCCCTTGGAATTATGCTTCAAGTCTGTGCACTTGACCTAGGACAGGAATTTTAAACTTTGACAGCCTGGTGATGCTATGACCCCCTTCTCAGAATAATGTTTTAAAATATGAATATAAAACAAAATACCTAGGATTACAAAAGCCAGTTATTACATTGAAATGCAATTATAAAAATATTAAAAAACAAATTTGTGGTATGGTAATGTGCCTTCTTCTTTATTAATACAATGAATAATGAGATCTAGCAAAGGTTTAATAACTACTGTAATTTCAAGTAGTGATGAGCATAAGTAACATTTTGAGATTTCTGCAAAAACATTAACAAGATCTGAATATACCTGAGATTTTAATTGGTGACAAAAATCACAGGCCACTGCTGTTACCACTGGGTTTGTTGTCTGTGCTTACAAGGAAAGGGAATACTACATTCCTGTTAGAAGTTACTGAAAATAAAATGCGAACTTTTTCCACCATCCAGGTTCATTGGTCCCTTTGATTCCCTTGGGTCAAGCACTTTATGTATTTTTACACATTTAATCCCCACAGCAACCCAATGAGGTAGGTACTTTCACGATCCTCATTTCACAGATAAAAAAACTGGGGCACAGAGGGATTAAGTAACTTGCCCAAGTTCACACAAGGCCACTGAGTTGATATGGTTAATCAGGTTGTCCTTTCTCTCCAAGGGGGTATTCTGCAACCCTCTTGAGGAATATCATGTCAAAGAGAATCTTCCTTTTGGATTTTTCCCAGTTGGGTTCAGCCTTTTCTAGTCACTCCCCTTCCTGCAGAATTTTTCGAGTGCTGGTCCCTCCTCTCAGTCTGGTTAGCTCCTAGTCACCCATCAGATGCCCCCTTTCCAAGGAAGGCTTCCTTGAATAGTTCCCCACCCCATTACGTTTGCCCCCAGCTCTTGGATGTCTTCCCCACGGTATTTGTGAAACCTCTATCTGTGTGGTCATTAAGTTAACATCTGCTTTTTTTACTAGATAGTGCACACATGGGACAGAACTCTGCCTGGTTTTGATGGCCTTTATATCCCTAACACTAACTGTCTGTCTGGAAAAATGTTGATGCTCAGTAACTGCTTGCAGATTGAATGAATGGAGAATAAATGAATTACTAGTCACAGATGTAAAACCGATTTCCTCATCATGATTACTGACTTCCTTGATTCCCCTTGCCCCCATATGACCATGCAGCCAATCATCAGCTATTCTTTTACTGCTGTTTATTAAATGGGTCCCTTTGTCTCTCTGGCCTTCAGAGCATCATTCTTTCTCTCCTGTGAACCTTCTCCAATTTTTTAAGACATTATTTCTGCTTTCAACTTCCTCTCGGCCTGCTTTGAACTTCCACGTTCTGTGTGGAAGTTATTTCTGCTTTGAACTTTCACGGCTAAGATGTTTTGGGAAATACGTGTTGGAGGTGTTGGGAGGTATGACTCCACACAGAAGCTGGCTCTCCTCAAAAGTTCTGTGTTCTGGTCTGTGGCAAGGTAGAAGCCTATGGGGTTTCAACCTGATAGCACCATTTCTACTCACCTCTAGGAATGTAGCTGTGAGACAGGATTCAAATGTTTAGACTGGCAACAAATGAGTATCTATCACCATGCTTAAAGTGCTCTCCCCCAAAACTAATGTTGTCATTAGGACATTTAATTTCTGACTCTAGAGTCTCTCCTGCAGAGGGAAGACTTTCTTCCTCAGCTTCTTTGCTGCAATGTTGAAAATAAGGCAGTGTAGCAGTGGTCATCTCCCTCCCTTTTCAGGCTGCTGGGATTATGGTGGGCAGAGGGCTTTCCTTGTTCTGCTTTTGGGGTGCTCCCCACCCAAGCTGCCTTTAATTTTGTCTGTATTTTCCTGTTTTACTGCTTGGTGTTTAGATAAGTGATAGGAACAAAATGACATCCACCCCTCAGAGCCCCCAAATGTTAAGAATCAATATGGAAGTCTTCCCAGATTCAGATTTTTTTTTTTTTTTGAGATAGAGTCTCACTCTATCACCCAGGCTGGAGTGCAGTGGCATGATCTTGGTTCACCGCAATCTCCACCTCCCAGGTTCAAGTGATTCTTCTGCTTCAGCCTCCCAAGTAGCTGGGGCTACATGTGCACGCCACCACGCCCAACTAATTTTTGTATTTTTAGTAAAGATAGGGTTTCACCATATTGGCCAGGCTGGTCTGGAACTCCTGACCTCGTGATTCATCCACCTCAGCCTTCCAAAGAGCTGGGATTACAGGCATGAGCCACTGTACCTGGCTGATTCAAATATTTTATTACATTTTTGGGGGGCAATTTAGATTACCTTAGAGAATGATAATATTGCCTCTTCTAGGGGTGAGAAAAACAGTAATGCACTTTAGAGGATATTCATTTGAACCAGTTTTGAAAATAATTCTAAAGGATTTCTAAAACCATGTAATGTATGGCTGCACCATTACGTAGGTGGGCATATCCCAAAGTGACTGCCTTAAAGTCAATAACAATCATTTGGGTATGTAAGTTTAGGTGTGTCATTTACTTTGACTTGCATCTGTGTAAGTGAGAGGGGTTCCAGGTGTGGGAAGGAGATCTTCAAATGACAGGCAGCAGAGAGGGGCAATTTTCTTCCTGTCTTTATCTGAACTACTCTGAAAGAGGAGAGGGCACTGCCTTGTCTTCTGATTGCCACTGGGTAACGTTCCAATAAATGACACAATGGTAAGAGCATTGGGTTTTGGAATTAGAATGACTTGGATTCAATCTTAGCTGATTTGTGACCTTGGGAACAGTGTGACTTATCTTTTCTGACAGTTTCTCATCTGTAAAATGGGGATAATATGACTTACCTCAAAGATTATTACGACCATTAAGTAAAATAAAGTATGTGAGGCATTCAGTAAAGTGCATGACATATGGTAAATATTTGTTAAATGGCAGTACTTCAAAAAGAGGTAATTCATCTGATTCTTCATCACCCATGCTGTTTATTACTCAGTTTACTGAGTGCTTTAACATGCGGGGTTATAGTTAATCCCAACGTCCACCCCCTAGAGGGCACATTCTTTTCCCTATTCTGAGCTGAGAAGCCATGCTGGCAAGGTGATGTGACCTGCTTGAGGTGGCCCAGGTAGTGGCAGGGAGGAGAGGTCTGAAAGGCAGGTCTCCTGGCCTCATCTGGGGTGACTTTCCCTACATCAAGCCTTGGTCTCTCCTACAAAGTCATCTTGGAAGTCATTGAATAAGGGGATCTGGACTTCTTAGAATGTGGCAGTATAAAATAATATGGAATTCTAAAAATGAGTGTGGTTGTCCAGTGCGACTGGTAAACAGCAGGACCAGGGGAGCGGGAGGCAAGACAGGTGTCAAAGCAGCAAACATGAAGGGTGCACTCTGCTGGGTACAGATCTGCCCTCATCAGAGCCGAGAATGGTGCCTCCTTAGGTCTGCATCTGTGTCCTAGTCTTGCACATAGGCTCTGCAGTCAGGCTTAAGAATGCCTGGATCAATGGCAGCTTCTGGAAAGAGTGCACAACCCTTAAAAGTGCCAGCCTTGAAATGCATCCCCATCTAGGTGTCTTAGTTCTAAGAGTTTTTATTTATTTAATTTTCATGTTTTTAAGATCAGAGCTTAGCCAGACTGAGTAGTTGGGTTCACCTGAAAGTGGTGGTGGTAGATTGGGAGGTGATGCCAGGAAGCAGATCTGAAGGAGAGCAGACAGTGAGATGGGAAACCAGGAGAAGCTAGCAGGAGAGACAGTATTGAGGCCACTGCTGTGATTCCTCTGGACCTCTGAGGAAGTCTACAGAATGCCTCCCAAATTTGTCCCTGAAGGACAAGAGGCTGGAGGGATTGTCTGTCTGTCCCTGCAAGTGTTCCCTGAGCAGTAACTTCTGGACACCTGGGGAATATTTGTATGAAGGCTGAGGGGACTTCCATGGTGCTGGCGAAGGCTTCAAGGTGGGGAGTAGCAAGACGGAAACAGGAGGAGGAGAGCCTGAGCTCCTGTGGAGTGTCCAGCCCAGTTCAGGCTAAAAATCAGCGGTGGATCAACAGGATCTGTCACGGGTGCTAATGGCAAAGCCAAGAGGGTTTTTCTGCATCTCATAAAAGGTAAAGGGTAAAAGTTACAAGACAAGGAAATAGATGTGAAAAAGAATCAATTTGTGGGTACACCATTCATGAATCAATAACTTTTGCTAATCAATCCTAGTTGATTAGAAAGATCTTTTTGACCAAGATTCACCCACTAGATTCCATAGGCATTAAGAATCCAGCTCAGAGGTAGAGTAAGCTACCTCTGTGATTTCAAGGACCTCAGGGTGGTCTTGTGCCCCAGACTACCTTCTTACCTGCCCTGCAGTTACTTAAAATCCTTGTCTTATAGATTATAGATTGACCCCTTGCATTGGGAAACCTACTTCCCAATGTTCATGTGTTCATTTACATTGTCATTCATCAAGAAATACTTAGCGAGAACCTACTGGATGCCAGGGACCAAGCATAGGGACTATAGTGTGGTCAAAATAGGAAGAGGAGAGGTAAGAATGGGTACGTTTGAAGAGCTTACAGTATACACAGGAAACAAGGAAATACACATGCGAACGCCTTTATCATTAAAAGGCAAACTCTGATTAAATGCTAAGAGAATGTAACAGAGTCAGACAAGGGGGATGGGAATGTAGAGGGAGGGTTTCAGAAGACTGGATTTGCCAAGAAAGGCTGTTGGGAGGAAGTGAGTTTTGTCCTGAGCCTGGAAAGATGTACATAGTCTTTCCACAGTTATTTCGCTAACCACACAAGCACTCTGCCGCTTTTCTTTTTCTTCCAGACTAAACCTTTCAAGGTACAAAAATAAATCCGAGAGTATGGCATTAATAGCCATGTTATGATCTTAAACCTTTGGCTGCCTTGCAAAAGAAAAAAAACCATCCCCTTACTGCTGGAAATCACATCGCTGGCTTACCTGGAAGTTGTTCATGAATGAACAACCCTTGCTAATCACTCTGGTCGATATTTATCATAGGTACATTTTACAAGATGAATTGTGTCACCACTGTTGGCAGCTTCTCACCAAGTCCCGCCAGCAGCTGCAAATATTCATTAATAATATTTTGTTTGGGTTCCCACTTGCCACTTTCCATCCTCCTGCTTCATAAGTATGAACAGCATCATTACCAAGTGGCACCCACAGAATGGAACACAAAGGCAACTTGGAAATTTTAATGAAAACAGACGTTGAGAAATGCCATTATCCCATGCATGCTACAATAAATAGCATTAACATTTCTAAGTGACAGGCCTCTGAATTGGACTGCAAGGAGCTCACATTTACAATTAAATGAGGGACTTATCCTTTTGCATCCCTGGATTCTACAGGTGGCTCAGTGACAGTCATCTCTTAGTGTTTCGATTTTAGTGTGGCTGTTAAGAGCCAGCTAAGCAGGGATTGGACAGGCAGGCACTCAGGAAGGTGTTCGTGCCAGATGCATTCATTGTCTAACTGCCTGGATGAAAAACTAACTTACCATAGCAGCTGAATGTGAAAGCTCTTGAAATGATTTCTTCTCAAACAGTGCACTCCCTGTGCCAAGGAGGGGCATCATTGTTTATGTCACTAATGACTACATCTTGGGCCTCCATGCATTTTGTAACTCCTGTTCCTTTATTAGAGCAATCAGAAAAAAGATCACATAATTACCAAGATGTTGCTTTATGGGCAAGGGGTATGGCCACATATGCCTTCATTGATGTGAATAATACCACCCTGGGCATTATTATCACCCAGATTTCACAGATGCTAAAACCCCAGCATAGCAGTTAGGAGCACGGACTGTGGATCATAGGAGATTGGGGTTGAAGCCTGGCACTGCTACTTATTAGCTCTTGGTTCTCAAGCAAATTGTTTATTTTGTATGGGCCTCACTGTCTGCACCTGTAAAACAGGGACAGTGATATTTACTTTCAGGATGTTGGGTAAGTATCAAATATCCGGCATGATGCTCACTGATAGCTGTTGGCTTAGGCTCAATTTTGAGGTCACTATTATCCCACCTATTCACTGGTGTGAGATCACCTTCACCAAGGTAATGTTCCATGAGGACGGTGATGGCCAGAGAAATGTTGGACTCCATCAGGGCACAGCTTTCTTGGAGGCTATGCTCAATATTTATTAAGTCAATCTCTCTGTCTCTCTCTCTTTTTCTCTCTTAAGTCAATCTCTCTGTCTCTCTCTCTTTCTCTTTCTTAAGTCAATCTCTCTGTCTCTATCTCTCTCTCTTTCTCTCTCTCTTTCTTTACCCAACCACTTTTCTTTTGAATAGCCATCCCAGACATCAGATAAACCTTGCCCTGACTGAAAGCATTCTTTGAACCACTTTCTTCAAGCAAATAGGCACATTTAATTCTAAGAGGACCAAGACACCTTAGAAGCAATGCATGGAAACCTCCTTAATTGACTCAGCAATTTCTGAATGCGTCCCTGAATGACTTTTACCCCAAATTTAGAAGTTGGAAAGGGGTCACTTGCAACAGAAAATATGTATTTTCTAGTTTTTTTTTTTTAAGTATACTTGGCCTATAGTATTTCCTGAGGGGATCCTAATACCTTTCTATTAAAGCACCAACCCAAAGTTGTAAATTTAGAGAAACAATTTGAGGTGAGGGTTTGACACAACAGATGGCCAAGGGACTAATGACAAGATCATACTCTTGGCTGAGCATTTGGAATGTCTCATTATTTGTAAAACATTGTTTAGAAATTGCCTTCCTGGCATAGAACTGGTTGACACGCAGATATTAATGCATCTAACCCTCTAAACTGTACAGATAATGTGCTTCTTAAGTCTTTATATTTAATTGGCTTTATACTACTTAAATATTGGAAACTGAAAAATTCAATGTTATTTCCTCATCAAGTATTTCTGCCTTTACACTTTTAAGATGAGGAAAACGAGCCACATGTCCCAGATTCCACAACAAGATGGAGTCCAAATGGGACAATAGGGTCAAATTATTCTCACACTTGACAGCACATAAGGATGATCCTAGGTGTGCACACTGTGTGAAGAGACATTCCTCCCTTGGGCTCAGTGCTGTATTAAATGTGCACACTGAGCATCTACTAATGTAATGCCAAGGGGTCAATGTATGTTTGCTTTGAAAGTGAATCGCTCACAATGATTACACACCAGGGAGATAAATGTGATGGAGGAAATAAACAAACATGTGAAAGTTATAATAGCTTTAAAATAAACCTGTTTCTATAAGGAGACCCCTGGAAATGCTTGTACCTAAAGGCAACCTCCTCCCTTTCCCAGAGCTGAGATTATCGTGAGGAAAGCTTGAAGCGGGACTGTATTTGAAGACAGCAGGTTCCTTGCACAATCAAAACCACTCAGAGCTAGTGCTCTATATTTCATTATGGCAGAACCAGATCGCAAGATAAGCTTGTGGTGCCACAATATTACTGTTGCAAAGGTGTGGTCCTGAAGGGTCTTCTTTGGAAGGGCTCTGCTCTCAGAAATGGCCTTGGGCTTGCACGCTAGGAATGTTTTCATGAGCGGACATGGATTTTGAAAGGGTCAGTGTGGCTCAGGAGGCAGCAACTGGGGAAACAGAAAACCTACTCCTTTTTGGTCTGGACTCCTTTCTTGTGCTTCGATTCTTCAAGGATCTAACAGTGTTTGTTTCGTGTTTCTGTTTGGTGTGCAGATGGCATATTCCCTTTAACATGGATTTGTTCGAGTAGACTTCACTATGGTGTACACATCAAGCTATGTTAAAATAATGTTAAAGGTCTGCATTGAAGCAGTCTGAAGCAGAGAATTCCGCGTTTCAGGCTGCCACACCACCTTTAAGTCAACGGAATGTGTCTGTGTGCGGCTGTCCATAGACTCTTCTCATTGCTGTTATCCTCATAATAGGATCATTCAGGTTCTCTTATCTGGTCTCCTAGTTGCTCGTCCCCAACTATTTCAAACAGAAGTGATTTGTTACCCAGCACCACCCTTCTTCCTGCAAGAGGCACAAGGATGAAGCAAGCTTGCCTTAATGGGGGACCCAGTTTTCCCTGTCCTCCGTTAAGTATTTTATTTACAGAGCTAATGAGTCCTTAGAAGCATGAAATAGGCACACCCACACATTACAAAAAGACACACACAAGTGCAAGTTAAAATAATTTATAGCAGACTGGATTCACTGGTGGCTCTGAGACCAGTTTGCCCACTGCAGGTCTGCACAGCCAGATGCAACCCTGTTGACAGAGATGCATTTGATCACCTCCACCTGCACACCATTTGCTATATTAGTCAAGTGTGTGTCTCTTTATCCACTCATCTGTGGCTCCCACTTAATTGGTAGCCTTTGAATATCAGCAGCCCCCCCTTTGGAGAGCCGGGGAATGGGAGTCACAAAAGTGTTTCCTCATGCTGAAACATGCAAATTGGAATTTCTTTATGAAGACAGTTGGTGATGTGCTAATATGTACAATGAATGTACGGCCTCACACCTTTAGCCCCCGAGCACTGCATGTCTCCAGGTAGGCAGACAGGCTGCAGACACACACAGCTCCCTGCTGCTGTTCAACAAACCCTGATTTCAAATCACACATTGCCCATCTTCCTGAGGGTCACATTCTCTTTGCTCGTTGTTTTTGCAGGTCTGATTAAGTCTTATATTCCTGAAAATGAGGTTCAGCCTATATCTGACTCCAGATTTACCAGGAAGAATTAACACCCTGCTGCTTCCTGAAGCTTTATTCCCTTGCAAGTCTACGTTTTGTTTCAGCCCTTGGGGTCGACCACATCTTTTCTTGCAACTTCTGTTGCTCTCAGCGTCCGTGTCTACAAATGCATTGACCCAAATGTACCAGTGCTTGGGAGAAAGTTTGTCTTCTATTCATTTAAGATTCTTTTTCTACTTTATAATTATGTACCAGAAATAGCCCAAATATCACCAAAATGTAACCTGCTGCAATACATAAAGAAATTTAAGTTGCAGTTTGAGGTTCGCCTCTAATTCCTGGAGGCACTTTTTAGTGCTTTCCAATCTCAGCACATTATCTGTGTTTTGCAAGCTGGGAGGTGAGGTTGTCATAGGTCATTTGGCCCAGAATTTAGGTGGGCCTTTGATTTATTTCCAGGGCTTACTTTCCACGCAACTGCAGCCACCAGAATGAGTCAGAGCTAGGCTGAAACTATTAATCGGTATCGTGATTAACATCTTATCCAGTGTGGGCCTAAGAGAAAAGCCTGACTCATAGATACAATATGGAAGTTATTTGCCTTTTCAGAAGCCCCAAGAATCCTTTCTATCAGACTCTGGCTCCCGGCAGGAAAGAGAAAAAACTGATGACATTGGAGATCATCTCATCTGCTCACTATTGAGGAAACATTAGAAATCAGATCACTCAAGAGCACTGTGAATGCCATGACCAAAAATTATTTTGAGATGCGATTAGTTTGAAATTCTGACGTCTAAGAGTCCTGCCCTATCTGATTTGTAAAGAAGAGAATTCTCAGGACAGGAGTCTCAGCAACATCCTTGAAGGCCTTCCTCACCGGCACACCCCATGCTGGACTGCATAGAATGGCACTGCCAAAGCACTCTCATCTGTGCAGCTGGCCCTGCGGCCCTGGCCTGTGCCACCATTCCAGACACACAAGGAATGCACCACAGCTGGCACATAATTAGAAGCTCATAGCAAACAAATCATTGCTTTTTTGTCAGTGTTCCTCCTACTGACCGTGCTCAGAGCATGGCAGCTCCACCCACATGCCAACAAACACAGGACAACAAACAGATATGAGGGGGAAAACAACCCAGGTGCCTCCAGTCATGTGTTTTGCAGTGGTTTCCCTGCCACTTCCCTACTTTCCAGAACATAATTTTGTTTGAAATTTTCTGTTTCTACCATTGTGGAGTTTCCCAGTGAAAGGACTGTGATTAATCCTCAGTGAGTTGAATTCTCCTGAAGACTTATCTTTAATAATGACACCCCATGCAGAAGACAATTCAAAACAAAAAAGAGCTGATTTAGGCTCTATACCTCCCAGGGCTTGGGAATAATTTTCTCCTATAAACATCACTGACATGCCCAAGAAGGAATGTGGCACTTGCTCAGGTTTAAGAAGGTTCTTTGACCCCTCATGGATGCTAAGGTATAGCCAAGGAATAAATAGGTTGGTAGAAA
Organism: Nomascus leucogenys; assembly: GCF_006542625.1. Taxonomy (NCBI): domain Eukaryota; kingdom Metazoa; phylum Chordata; class Mammalia; order Primates; family Hylobatidae; genus Nomascus; species Nomascus leucogenys. The sequence continues at coordinate 8,168,189 of NC_044395.1, read as the reverse complement.
CTTTAACAATGTGTGATGTCCTGAACTCGAATGTAGGAAAAGAATTACATTAAAACAAACCATAAGTCAGCCAGAAAAGAAAAGCAGAGCAGCCAGAAAGATTCGAGCTCTTTGCAAATCCAAAGATGGACTTCCCTATCAAATTTTAAACAAACACAACTAAAATTTACGAAATGCCCACTACGTGTTTGATCCTATATGTGCTGAGTATTGGAGACAGAATGAGAAATTTGATGTGGTCCCTAGCCCCAAGGAATTTATAATATCATCAGTGTGAACAGAGGCATGGAAAAAGTGCTATGGGGGCTCAGAGGGGGACACAGATTCTACATGAAGGAGTGTATCTAGGAGATGGGTATTGAAGTGTGGTGTTGTAAAGAACATAATCCCCTAAAGATGTCTGGCTTCTGCCAGGACCTTTGCTAGTGTCTCTAGTGCCTTCCTTTGCCTAGGGGATTTGGTTCACACTTGGATAGTCTAGTAATGTGATTTAGGGTGGGAGCTTTGGCTCACAAGGCACCAGTGCACTAGAGACTGAGCTCACCCATATGGGCAATCAATCAATCAAGCTTGGCTCTGTAGTGGGGCCCCAGTAATAACTCTGAACACGGAGGCTCAGGTAAGCTGCCCTGTCTCTGGCGATACTTGGTATGAATTGTTACACATTGGTACCAGGAAAGTAACATGTCCTGACTCCAGGGGAAGACGATGGACAAAGCTCTGAATTCCGTACTTCTCCAGATGCCTTCCTGTGTTCTTCTTCCTGTAGCTTATTTTAATCCTTTTCCCACAATAAACCTTAACTGTGCATACAATAGCTTTCAGTCGGTTCTGTGAGTACTTCTCAAAAATTATCAAACCTGACAGTGGCTTAGGGACCCTTTTGCCCTTGCAGTTGATGTCAGAAGTAATGTGGTCTCCTGAGGGACCTATTCATTCTAATGGTTCAGTTGGCATAACTCACAGAAAGATGCCATGGGAAAACTACTCAATCTGATACCTTTAAGGTTCCTCCCTGATATAAATCCTGACTCCAACAAAGCCTTGATAAACAGCCTTTGTGCCCTTACAAGGATTCTAAAGTATATGATAAGGATCTGAGCCAAGCCGATATACGGAAGGTGAACAGAGTGCCTGAACTTAAGTTAAACCAAACAGTTCAAAACATCTTTACTGTATTGGCAATCTGGTTAAAGGTGCCTGTCTGAGACTCCTAGAGGATAAAGTTCTTCTTTTTCTTATTTACCAAATGAAAGAATATGGTAGCAAGAAAGCCAAATTTTTGTTGTGTATATGACCTGTGGAGAGAAGAGAAAATGTTGAGAATTTTTTCCTTAACTCCTCATTGCAGAATGAGTCAGTAAAAGAGTTATCATCTCCTAGTGCACAAGGTGGATATTATCCAGGGGGATGAAGCATGCAAGTGTTGCATGGAGAGATTTGACATAGGGCTGCATCCTCCAGGAAGCTTTCCCTGAACCTGGTGGTCATGGAAGCCTCACAGATGTTCTCATGACACCCTGTACCTGACTCTGCTGTAGCTCTTCTTACAGAACAACAAACTTATTTGTGTGCTGTCTTCTAACAGAACCTGAGACCCCTAATGGTTGGGTCAGTGTGGTCCTTGCTTTGGTATTTTCAGTCCCTCAGACATTTATGGGCCTGACCCATAGAAGATACTTTTAAGTATTTTTTTTGGGGAGGGGCGTTGAATGAATGAACTAACAAACAGCTTCAGAGTAGTGTGGTTTAGAGGAAAGAATAGAACTTTTAGATTAAAAGGCCAATTGGGTTCAAATCCAAGCTTGGTCTTTAACAAGTGTGTGGCCTTGGGTAAATGACAACTTCATCTAAAATCCAGTTTATTCAACTGTGAAATGGGTTTAATATAATCAGCCTTAGAACCCTGAGGGAGGCAATACATGTCAGAACACTTGCTCTGTGTCTGACAGCTAGTAAATGTTTAATACAAATTAATCTCCTTTCTTTTTCCTTGAGTACAAAAAAGAAAACTATCAAATATAGCTGAGATAATATTTCAAAACTCTGAATTCAAAACTGTGAGCTTGTTAGATAAGGACATGTCTAGACTCAGAGTGGAATAGAAACCTGGTGAATTGGTGGGTAGGAGTCTCTATCATGGGATTACTTCCACAATAATTACGAGGGAATCGGATCTTGTCTAGGACACAGGTCCAGATTTGAAAGAACTCCCCTTCCCACCTCTTCCAATCCTCGCTGCATCCAGGGACTTACTCTGCCGTGAAAGTGTCACAGCAACACAGGGAATAATGACTCCATCTCCTCTGAACGGAAGCATAGGTAGGCTAACTAAAAGTAATTTTACAAAAGATGTCAGTGGTCTGGCAACAGTACCTCAGTGACAAACTATTGTGATTAAAGGTGATTTTGTCAAAGCATAACACCACCTCTCACAATGGAAGCTTTGTTTATTTCACATGGGACAGCAACTTGCTATCCATTTCTAACAGCTCACAGTCTACGTCCAGGCATACATCCTATCTCTCTACACTCCTAAAGCCCCAAAGAACTGCCATGTACAGAAATACATCTAGGATATAATCTGTAGTTAAATGCGTAGTTGATTTATCATTATCTTGGGTTATTTGGAATTCACGTTATTCATGTTACTAATCCTGTCCCCAGAACTCTAAGTCATTGCCCGTCGTCCCTCTAACAAATAATAATAACAAAAAAATCTCCCTCAACATTATATTTGGACATCATCTGTCTGAAAGGTAATAAGATACAGCAACTACAATGATTGAAATGAAGGGAAAGGATTGTTAATATAATAGAGCTTTCTACTGGGTGTGCTTTAAATCAATGTGCAGAAGCAATTTCAATGACCCATCCTGTCATCACGTTTAAAATACATTGATTTCTCTCTTTCTTTTTCCCCCTTGTGGTTTTTATCTCTTAGGTTATTTTTCCCCTTCCTGTGAATTGGAAAGGGAATTGGAAGACTGGCTCAAATCACTCTAGGGCCAGACTGCACCTTCTATAACATTTCTAATAAATCATGGGGAAAAAGAAATCTCTGCCATAGTGGCAGAGATTTGACAAATCTCTGAATTGAACAATTGAAATTAAATTTTGCCAACTCTGGAGAAACCAAGATAACCTGCTTTGATATTTCTTCCCTGTTAATAGTTAATGGGTAAGAGGGGACATCTGAGGTTTCTGTTTTTTAAAGCACTTCCCTCTGATCAAGTGTGATTCTCAAAACCCTGATTCCATATTCAGCATGGAGTATGAGTTCAAGGGCTAACAATAAATGTGGATATTTTTGCATATAGATGTATATGTATTTTTTTCCTTTAATTCTGAAATTATTATCTTGGAGAGTGGTAAATGGAATTTTTTGCTAGCAGTGAATTTTCAGTGTTATCAGCTGTCAGGCTGGAAAAATGTATGGCAGTAATAAAGGGGGGAAATATATGATCCATAAATAAAGAAAAACGGGACTTGTTTGGCATGATAAAGTTTTAATGCCTCTAGGTAGCAAAGGCTCCAAACAAATTCCCTTCCTTTAAATCTTCTTATGCTCACTTCAGATTGTGTCTCTCACATTCCTGCTCCCAAGCCTGTAAACAGTGCTGAGGCTGGAGAGACCTGCATACCAAGGAGGAAAGAGGTAGTGCATGGGCTGCCTCCGTGGGAGGACTTGGCTTTTCTTCTTCTGTACGGGTCAGGGTAAAGAGTATGTCAAGCCTCTAGCCAGCGATGAGCCATGAAAAAGTTTTTCACGGAAACAGTGTTCATGGAGAGCGCCTTTGTGCCTGTATTTCTAGAAATTTCCGTATGCTGCTGAAAAATAATGATCAAGATCATCAACATGTATTGATCATGTACAATAGACCATAGTCAAGGTTGGGTGCAGCAATACTGGGGTGAAGACACCTGCCTTCAGAGAGCTCATTGTCTTTTGGGGGAGAAAGATAAGACACCCTATGAGGCCGCTGAAATAGCCTAGAATAGTGTTTACATGCAACACGTGAATGAAGATTATTAGTTGAATAAATGAATATAAATGTAAGGTTGTCATTAACTGGGAACGGAAAGGGCATTGAAAAGTTTTGTTCGGTTTTGTTTGGGGGGCTGGAGGAAAAGGGGTTGGACGTATATCAATGAAGGAAATGACTCCTGATCAGGGAGGAGAGGAGAAAACGCCACATTGGTTACAGAAAGCTGTTCTTCAACATCACTTTATATTACATACATTTTGTTTTTAATGACAGGTTTGCCTTGGGTAAAAAGACAATGATGAGTCAGCATATTACAGGCAAACAATCGAGGCCATTGTGTGAAGGTCTTTGCTGTGGTGGAAGTGTGTTATCTCCCTGAAACATCCAGGCGGGTTCCTCTGCTGTCACTGTACAATTTGCATGCTTCGGTAATGTTTTATGTATTATGCTACTTATATGCTAAAATGTACATGCACGCTCCTGCAAATTTAGGTAAATTATGAATAAATTAAATCTTATCTAAATAAACAAGTGTCGTTTTGAACCAAAATGCAAGCTGTCATGAATATTTAAGTGGACAAGGATGAATCCTCTTCCTGCTGCACTTCGTACAGAGTGCATTCTATACTCTTGATTGCAGGAAGGAAAGTGTACACAGCTAGAGAAACATAATGGACTTCTCACTAGGGACATGAACGTTGAGAAATCTGGCCTGGCAGAGCGATACATTAAAAAATAAGATTCATTATGGAAATTAAGTTATATGGGTGTCTCCTGACCCTAGTAATCTCTACCTTTTCACACTATATTGGAGATGCAGAGTTTGAGCACAGAGTTATTATTTTGATCTTTCTTTTAGTGGAAAGAGGCATCTCATGCATATTTCAACTCTAGAACCTAAGGAAATCTGGACTAGTTGCTTGTTGGTTTATATATGATTTCTGTAGGAAGCTCATGAGCATAGGGATTGGCTCATTGGAAATCTAAGATTTCAAGAACATTCCGCGCCCAGGGTTGAGTCCAAGGATCTCAGTTAATGTTTTCAGGCCACATCCCCATAGTCTTATTTTCCATTACTCCTAGGATCTGAGAATCTGAGTTGAAAGGGCAGATGGGGATGGAGTTAGAAAATAATCAACAGGGAAGTTTTATAAACCTCTTCCAAAAGGCCACGCTTTCCCACCTACACACATTAGTCCCCCTTCATCCAAGGTTTCACGCTCCGATGTCAGTTCTCTCACAACTGTGGACTGAAAATATATGTGGGAAATTCCAGAAACAAAAAATTCCTAAGTTTTAAATCGCATGCCATTCTGGGTAGCATGATAAAATCTTGTGCGGCACAGCTCCATCCTGCTGAGAACCTGAATCATCCATCTGTGCAATTTCTCCAGGCTGTCTATGCTATTTGCCTGTAAGTCACTGGGTAGCCCTCTGGGTTTTCAGGTTGAATTTCACAGTATCACAGTGACTGTGATCAAGTAACTTTTATTTTACTTAATAATGGCCCCAAAGGGCAAGATTAGTGATGCTGGCAATTTGGAGATGCCAAAGAGAAGCTGTAAAGTGCTTTCTATAAGTGAAAAAGTGAAAGTTCTCGACTTAAGGAAGGAAAAAATGATACACTCAGGTTGCTAACATCTATAGTAAGAATGAATCTTCTATTCGTGAAACTGTCAACAGTATATTGTTACTGTTCTATTATATGATTGTTGTTAATCTCTTACTGTGCCTCATTTATAAATTAAGTTTTATCATAGGTATGTATGCACAGGAAAGAACACAGTGTATATAGGGTTTGGGACTATCAGTGGTTTCAGGCATCCCCTGGGGGTCGTGAAACATATCCCCTGCAGATAAAGGGGTCTACTGTCCTCTTGTATATTCCGTTCCTTCTGTCTAGAGGGCCCTCGTCCCCTTTGTCTGGAACAACCACAGCTTTCTTGCTTCAAAACTTGGGTCTTCCCCTTCATGGAGCCTTGTCTGAGCTCCGCAGGCAGAGCGAGGCGTGTTAACCTAGTTGGAAGCCCCAGGAGGGCAAGGCCTCTGTCTGCTTCTTTTCCACATATCCCCAGCAGCCAGCACAATGCCAGGCATGTAGAAGGCGTTCAAAAATAAATCCCTCCTAAAAAAAGTCTCTCCTGTGGTGTCCGAGCTTATTGAATAAATCTCTCTACGGCACGATAAGATTGCTGTAATTCATTATTTGTTTACAGGTTAGTCTGGCCCAAAGGATGGCTGTGCCCTCAAAGGCAGAGGTCCATCTTATTGGTCTTGTATTCCCAGGACCAAATGCCATAAGTATTTGATAAATGTCTATTTATTGAAAGAAAGTAAGTTATATCCATTACATTGCAATTAATTGCAGCAACAAACCTGAGACTGATTAGCTCCTGTGCACCCTACAATGTCATCTTTGTCACAGTCAGTGTCTAGGCATCCTCTTTCATTATTGTCAAGAGTGGTCTTCCGAATCTCAGCAGGCCCCAAAGGTCTTAGTCATGCTCACCTACCCAATAGTTGTCTTTTCTCTACTTAAATCCTTCAGGAAAAGACAAAGGCTTCATGCATCGTCAAGGTGGGCCACTGGATTGAAATAAGGAAGCACAATAACAGTCCTAGGGAGTAACCTTGTTTCCCTTTTTTTCTCCAGCTCTGGAGCAGCCCTGAGCAGGCCCTGCACCAGGTGAGGATGGAGTAGGGTGAGGAGTGGATGCGTGTCCACTGAGCTCTGCAGCAGAGAAGAGGCCCGGCAGAGGAGAGAAGAGAGCGCTTTCAGAGGAGGTGGTGAGGGGGGAAGGGGAGCTGCTGAGCCTGCCTGTGTGGGGCTGCTGTTTGGAGGGCCAGCTCTGTCAGGAGCTCTATCTGGACTCTGCACTCAGGACAACAGACAGAGACAGCACATCGATGTCAGGTCCAGTCTGTCCCTTTCCACATGGATGCCCCTGCTCAATCGGCCATGTATGAACTTCTAAGGAATTTCTATGAACTCGTTTTAGAATGTAACTCTCTTTGCCATGAAAAAAACCTCCCTTCCTATCAAGTCTAAATCTCTCAGCGTTCTGTAATGTAAATCCTCTTCTATCTACTCTGTTCTAAGTGGAGAGGGCTGACACCTGGCCCCTTCCTTCTCACCATAAGCATATATCCACTGCAAGACCATGACCATATTGGGGTTCATCCTCTTCTTTTTCAGACTAAGTCCCCCAATATCCTCCATCCACTTTCACTTGGGACCTCATCCTAGGAACACAGTGATCACGTGGGACAGATGGTCTTGCCTCTGCAGAGCTTCAGGGTCAGACCTGGCTTGGCCTGCATGTGTTGGTTTATAAAATGACACTAAAGACCTCATTCCCACTACAGGTGACATGGAGGTGATGGAGCCACAATTAGGGGGCTGTAATGGGCCAGTTAATGTTATTGATAATGAGGACACATTTATTTACAGAAAGTGGACTGCCACCTGCCAAATGGCCAATGTCCCTTTGAACCCTGTCATAGAACACTAGGCCGACCATGAGTTTGATGCAATATCATATCCTTTCAGTCAGACTGAGAGCTGGCCTCTCCATCGGAGATAATATGGGTCAAGTTCAGAAGGACCAAGCATCACAGATTTTTTTTTTTCTTTCTGTAAATGCAGGGCCTTTACTTGGTGCTGTGAGGAACTTGTGAGTTCTGAGTTCATCTGATCCCTGGACTCCCTGCCTAACTGCACACAATCCAAAGTCAAACTGAGGGGCTGGCTCACATTTCTATATAACAGTGTCGTCGTTCTCACCTGCCCTTTAGGACAATATCCTGCATGATCAGAGCAGCAAGCAATGACACAGAGCAGCTCTCTGGGAGGAAGATATGGTCTCTGAGCAAGACAAAAACAAGAAAAAAACACTAATGGAAAACCCACTGATGCAGTTCAAACTGTGTCCCCATCAGTATGAAAGGCAAGTTTGCAGGGCTGGAGACAGGCTTTGAGCTTGCCTCGAAGTCAAAGGCAATCTGGAAGATCTCCAAGTGTAAAGGTGCATGAGAAATGCCTCCAGCGAGTGAGATTTCATGGGAGGTTGGAGTGGGTGAGCTCACTCACTCTGACGTATATCCTACTGGGGAGAAACTCCATTCCCAAAGTCCTGCTTTCATTTGTGATCTGCCCAGTCTCATCCCACAGAGACTTCCAGCCTAGTCAGTTACGCAATCAACCCAAAGCATGACTAAGCGATAACTAGAGTCCTGACGGCTAGTGAGTGGGACTGTCAGGGGTATTTGAACCAGAGCAACTGCATCTTGAATAGGGGCTGGGTAAAATAAGGCTGACTTATTTCGCTTTATTTAGCCTTAAAATAATTTTCCCAGTAAGTTAATCACAGAATGAGATAGGAGGTCAGCACAAGATACTGGTCATGGAGACTTTGCTGATAAAACAGTTTACAATAAAAAAGCTGGCTAAAACCCACCAAAATCAAGACAGCAACAAGAGTGACCTGTGGTCATCCTCACTGCTACACTCCCACCCGCGCCATGACAGTTTACAAATGCCATGGCAACATCAGAAAGTTACTCTACATGGGCTCAAAAGGGGACGCATGAATAATCCCCTTGTTTAGCATATCGTCGACAAATAATCATAAAAATGGGCAACCAGCAGCCCTCAGGACTGCTCTGTCTATGGAGTAGCCATTCTTTTATTCCTTTACTTTCCTAATAAACTTGCTTTCACTTTACTCTGTGGACTCACCCTGAATTCTTTCCTGCACGAGATCCAAGAACCCTCTTTTGGAGTCTGGATGGGGACCCCTTTCCAGTAACATCTTCCTGGTGACCCAGATGGGACAATAGTGAGGAAACCCCCGATCCAAAGGCTAACTTTGGGTAGGTGGTGGGGGTCTGGTAACATCTTTCTGGTGACCACAGAAGAGACAATACTGAGAAAATCCCGACCCAAATGCTAACTTTGGGTAAGTGGTGGGGTCCGGTGACATCTTTCTGGTGACCACAGAAGGGACAATACTAAGGAAACCCCAGACCCAAAGGCTAACCTTGGGTAAGCAGTGTGGTGCAGTAACATCTTTCTGGCAAACCACGGAAGGGACGATACTGAGGAGACCCCCAACCCAAAGGAAATAGACTGCAGCACTGATTGCTGGACTTTGGGTAGGTGGTGGGGTACCCAGATAAAGGATGGGATTGGGTTAGGGGCCCAAATTAGGGCAGTTGGAGTCTCTCCTAAGACAGAGACTGTTAAAGGCTCCTCTCAATAAAAGGCAAGGACACTTGACCGAACTTGAGTTTGAGGCCCAACTTAGGAAGGTTAGAGTCCTTCCTAAGATTTAGGGAATTAGAGGCCTCTCTTGGTAAAGTCCCTCTCAGCTAAGAATGGGTTTGGCACTATAAGATGTTAACTGCTATTCTCTCTGAAGGTGATAGGGCCTTGAACAGTCCCTGGTGGGGTTAGGTAGGAGAAGAATTCTGTATAAAGAAGGCTTTGATCTCAGATCATTCTGCCAATGTCCAATTACACTTAGGACCCGACTGCCATTGTGTGAATGTGTATTGTGCTTTAAGGTGACATAGTGAATGAAAGAGCCATATTTTGGTAGAGTGTGTGGGTCACTTCACCTAGATGATGTGCTGGTGGTTCACTGGAAAAAGTCTGAGACCAGAGGTCAGAGCATCACTTGTACACTACTGGCCCTGAAAAGCCTATTCAGACATCTGGGGTGCATATGTGACTGAGTCCATGCAGGGAAGGTGCCTCTCTTGATTGCTGCTTTCTCAGCGAGATCGCCTTGGTGCTACATGTGCAAATATTTATATGTAAATGAAAGGATGTGATTTATTGTTGAAATTCCTGAGGGGAATGCCATGGGAGTCACTCTGGAGCAATATCTACTCCCCGACTCTTAAGCCACACAGCGTGTTTCAGACAGACAGACCATCTCGAATGTCCTCCCTGCCTGGCCCTGGGAACCACATCCTGAACCCCCACCAAGACCAAGGTGCCTTGATTCAGGCCACCTTCTCTATCTCCCAGTGTGGTTTTCTGTCTTTCCTAGACTGCAGGATGCAAATTGTGGACTCAGGCTTCCCGTGAAAGCGATTAAGACATCCTGGCAGGGAGGCAAGCTCTTTATTTGCCCATTTTTGATGGGACAGCATAAAGCTGTATCATTTCTCTCAGCTCCCTTGGGGCCATCAAAGTCCACATGGGCAGATGGAGCATATAAACAAGCCAGGCAACTCATATAAACAAGCCAGGCAGCTCACTAGCTGCTGTAAAGCAGACCGTGGCTCCTCTACCTTGAGGAGAGTGAGGCGGGCGGAAGTCAGGCACAGAGGCCTTTGCACCTGCGGCATCCTTGCCTGACCCTGCTGGCTTTCCATTTGCCACTCTTCCATGAGCGCATGGATTCAGAAGATTGTGGCTATAATTTTTTTTTTTTTTTTTTTTTTTTGAGACAGAGTCTCACACTGTCTCCCAGGCTGGAGTGCAGTGGTGCAATTTCGGCTCACTGCAACCTCTGCCGCCCGGGGTCAATCAATTCTCCTGCCTCAGCCTCCCAAGTAGCTGGGACCACAGGTGTGTGCCACCACGCCCAGCTAACCTTTGTATTTTTAGTAGAGACGCGGTTTCACAATGTTGGCCAGGATGGTCTTGATCTTTCGACCTCATGATCCACCCACCTCAGCCTCCCAAAGCACTGGGATTATAGGTGTGAGCCACCAGCACCCGATCGTGGCTATAATCTTAGCTCTACTATTTATTACTTATCTAGCCTGAGACCAATCATCTAATCTCTCTTGAGTCCATTTGCATAACAAAATGTTATTCATACCAGTTTGCATGGTAGGAAAGGAGGAAACTGACTACTTCTGAGCACCAACTATGTGCCATATATATAGTGTCTGGAGACAGTAAGTCCTCTGGGAAGGTCAACCAGCATTGTGACTCCGAAGCTTGAGATGTCTCCACTTTAATACGATGAGAGCTGCGAGCATCATGATGAGGTGAGCAAAGAAAGCACTTGATAAGCTCCAAATCCCTATACAAATTTAAGACATTACATCTGAGCTGAAAACACCTGTTGTCCTTTTATCACACTAATTTTCAAAGGAGAAGCTGAGGCATGGGGTCAAGTCACTGCACTAAAGGTCCCCTGGCATGGCAATGGCAGGCTCTTTGCTCTTGGCTTCTTGCCCAGCTCTGGAAGGCAGGTGGACTCCCTGAGCAGAGGCTGCGCCATCCTCCGCTGAACTGGAACCAAGATGCCCTCAGAGAACGTCCAGGAATCAGAAGCTCTTTCTATGTCATTTGCCAAGTTCCTCGGGATGTTATTTCTCCAGGGAAACCTGTTATTCCTTCCTAGAGTCACTAAAAGCTCACAACAGGAACTTCATGTAACTTAAGTTTTTTGTGTCATGCAAGTTTTTTTGTGTTGTTGCTACCTTTTTTTTTAAATGGGAAAAATACTTCCTTTTTCCAAATGCTATCAATTTCAATCAAACTGTGTATACTGCTGAACCAAAAAGGCTGTTTGAAACGCTGTGTGTGTTTTTTTCCTTCAGTGTCTCTCAATCCTTCTACTCAGCTTCTTGAAGAATTAAGATTTGATCTTTTCAAATGTAAATTAAGCAATTTACAAAATATGTATTTTGGCATATAGGAAACTTGGCTTTCCAAACAAACTGGAGTTTTATTGATTCTGTGAACTGCCATGAAGTTATCTTGTGGCCGTAATCTGAATCTCTAGTATGAGACTGTTTTCATTTATAACAAGATGTACATTCTGCTTTTATCTAACTTCACTCTCCATTTCTACATTTTTAAATGGGTAAAAGAAGTGATGTCAGTTTTAATATGCTTTTCATGAGTTTAGTTTCTCAAATGTTATTTTTATCATTTTGTCAATTTTACTTATTACTGAAACAATATTTGATGCCACAAAAGAAATTGAAATAGGAAAAACATCCACCCACAGCTTCCCCAGCCTAAGACAGCTCTTCATATTCACCCATGCTCTCGCCAAGTTTTTGACACCCTGCATATGCTTTTATGGAGTTATAACAATTCTGAAAAAGTAATTCTCAAAATAAGTTTCACGTAAACTTAAAAAGCAAAACAAAACTTCCTTGACCTCCTTTCAAGGTCTCCGGCTCAGTTTTGCATAAAACTTTTCTGTATGTTTCATTCTAAGTATATGACAGGGACTTTACATTTCAGAGACTACGAATACATTTCTCAGTCTCTAGTTAATGATATTAATAGTGGGGCAGAAAATATTAATAAATGCATGGAGACTGATCTTCAATGTTAATTATTCAACCTTTTGCATCAACAAATAGTGCACATGAATCGTCTCACACAAGTCTCCTCTTAAAGCATTCAGGGAAAAGAGTTCTCCAATCTTGATTGCGGATCTTTTCTTTTTTTTTTTTTTTTTTTTTTAGTAAAAACAAAGCTCCTGTTAACATAAGGCCTAAACTCTTCCGGTAATAAGTTTCTTTTGTGTGTGTGTGTGTGTGTGTGTGTGTGTGTGTGTGTGTGCGTGTGTGTGGTGTGGTTTTTTTGTTTTCCATTTTTCTCTTTAATAGTTGATACTTCTTTTTAAAAATTGTGTTAAAATGCACTAAAATAAAATTTATGATTTAAACTATTTTAATGGTACAGTTCAGTGGCATTAAGTACATTGTACATTCATAGTATTATGCAATATGAATATGCCACTACCACCCATCTCCAGAAAGTCTGTACCCATTAAATCCTACCTCTTCATCCCCATTACCTCCAGCCCCCGACAACCACCCTTCTACTTTGTCTCTATGAATGTAACTACTCCACGGACCCCATATAAGTAGAACCATACAACTTTTGTTCTTCTTTGTTCTGGCTTATTTAACTTCGAATGTATTCCAGGTTCATCCATGTTGTAGCATGGGCCAGAATTTCCTTCCTTTTTAAAGCTGAATTATATTCTATTGTAAATATAGACCACATTTTGTTTATCCATTCTTCCATTGATAGATGATCGGGTTGCTTCCACCTTTGACTATTGTGAATAATGTTGCCATGAACATGGATGTACGAATATCTGTTTCAGTCTCTGCTTTCAATTCCTTTGGGTATATACCTGGAAGTTGAATTTCTGGTTCATATGGTAATTCTGTGTTTAATTTTTTGAGGAACCTCCATATTGTTTTCAACAGTGGCTGCACCATTTTTACATTCTTACCAACAGTGCACAAAGGGTCCAATTCATCTCTGCAGTCATTTCAATCTCTTTCTCTCTACTTGGAATAACTAGCCACAGCCCTAATTATAGTCCTTCACAGATGTAGATTCACTCGTCTCTAAGTCGTGGCTGTGGTACAGATGTGGAGTCTGAGGCACAAAGATGTTCAGCCCCAGACTGAAGGCCCAGGGCAGGGCAGAGGCAGGAGTCATCCCAGTGAGCCTGGAAACTTCATCATCATCACGGTGTTAAATCAGCTCTCAGAGAAACTGCTCTTAGCCCCTCCTGCAACCTTGTTGATATGGTTTGGATTTGTGTCCCCACCCAAATCTCACATCAAACTGTAATCCCCTATGTTGAAGGAGGGCCCTAGTGGGAGGTGATTGGATCATGTGGGCAGATTCTCCCTTGCTGTTCTTGTGATAGTGAGTTCTCAGGAGATGTGGTTGTTTAAAAGTGGAGAACTCCAGCTCCTGTGCCTTCTCTCTCTTCCTCCTTCTCCAGCCGTCTAAGACGTGCCTACTTTCCCTTCGCCTTCTACCATGATTTTAACTTTCCTGAGGCCTCCCCAGCCATGCTTCCTGGACAGCCTGCAGAATTGTGAGTCAATAAAACCTCTTTTCTTTCATAAATTACCCAGTCTCAGGTGGTTCTTTATAGCAATGTGAGAACGAACTAATACACTTATTTTTCAAATTTGCTGTTCTTCAACTCAGAACTGCTTCATGAAAAGTAGCATTATGCCCCATCATGTGTGAGACTGAGTGAGAGGTGAGGCTCTGGTGGCCAGATGGGGTAGGCTTGCCCATCGGCTCCATTACCAGCCTTTCCAGTCCTGAGAGCTTATCCTCCTTTGCTTCCCTGGCTGTGAGTTTGGGTGAGGTCTAATGCCAGACTTGACATGACCAGCCTATGACTCTAGGAGATGGTCCGTGCCCTTTTCCCTCCCACCACCATCTCTATGCCCTCTGGGCTACTTCATCAGGGTTTCCCTGGACCTGGTCTAGGCTGTGGGCATGCAGGAGGGAACAGGGCCTGTGGACCCAGCAGGAGCTACATAGGGAGATTTGGAGGCACCAAAAGGTGTTCTTGCCCTCAAATTTCTTGAAAAGGACATTGGAGAGCCCCATCTTCCCTCTGCCTGAAGCCTAGTATTTCCCAAATTTGGTTCCTGGGATGAAAGCCCCTCAAATGCACCTTTCAGAAAGGGTTCCAATGCAAAGTAAGTTTGGGGAACACTTTGTGGGCTGTGTGTCTCTGCAGAGTCATATGCACTTCGATATGGTAAATGCTCTGGAAAATTCCACAGTAATGAAACCTGTTTAACTGTATTTAAGCCACAGTATCCACCAAGATCTTCATTAAAATACAAACACATAACCAGGATGGGAACTAACCAAAGATAACAATCTGTCTACCTCGCAACTTTGCTTCTGCATTGAAATGTTGGAACGGGGAACAAGTGAAGACAAGATGGCCTTTAAATTTTTTTCTCACATTATTTAATTAAACTACTTGATCTTTCTAAGTCTTCATGTTTTAAAGTATGATTTCACACAAATGTAACACTTGCTTATGATAGAATAATCAGACAAGTATAAAATTAAAATGAAAAATAACTCATAATCTCAACAGCCAGAAATAATCACTATTAGCATATTGAGTATTTTCTGATAACATTTTTCTAAGTATATATATGTATATATACACAGACATATATATATTTTTTTTCTTTGAGACCGAGTCTCGCTCTGTCCCCCAGGCTGGAGTGCAGTGGCGCCATCTCGGCTGGCTGCAAGCTCCGCCTCCCGGGTTCACGCCATTCTTCTGCCTCAGCCTCCTGAGTAGCTGGGACTACAGGCGCCCACCACCACGCCCGGCTAATTTTTTGGATTTTTAGTAGAAACAGGGTTTCACCATGTTAGCCAAGATGGTCTCAATCTCCTGACCTCGTGATCCACCCGCCTCAGCCTCCCAAAGTGCTGGGATTACAGGTGTGAGCCACTGCGCTGGGCCTGTATTTTGTATTTTCATGAAATGGTGAGCATGCCAGGGATAACATTTTACATTTTGATTTTTTTCTTACCTAACATTATAGCATGAACATCCAGTTTAACTGAGTGGAATTGTCTCCTGAAGATGTATGAGAAAGAAGGCACTCACACTTACATGCAACTATGAGGTGAGAGAGCATCTGCATTTGAGGCCACCTTCTATTCTCACATCAACTTTATGGTACACATATTGCCCCCTCCATACACTGAGGGACATGAAGCCCAGTGGGGTGAGGGGGTGGAGAGCACACGATTGATGCTCCTCCCAACCCCCCAACATCTCTTCTAGAATCCTGGGTGCCCAGCCCACCCACCTGTGTGCCTTGCTCCAATGGACCCCACCTGTGACTGTGTGCTGTCTGCTGCCCTTGGGCCAGCCCAGGTGCTTCCCCCTCCTGCCTGCCCCAACTTGCAGAGAACGGGAATTGCTTGGCAGTTTATTTAGCCAATGATTGCTGTGGGAGGATGAATATTTGCTTAGAAAGTCCGATACACTCTAAGCTGTATGTTACATCCTAGAGCTTCCCAGCAGGATCAAGCTGAGACTGGGACTTTACTTAAAATCACACTTCTGTTTGGCGTCATCCCTGTCTCTATTCTGCTTCCCTTTCTTCTTCCTGTTTCTCCTGGGAGCATCTGCCTAGGAATCCTTGCTCAGGGTCTGCCTCTGGGGATTGATCTGAGACTGGTATTTCCTTCATGGTCATACATCTTAAAGCAGAAGCAGCATTTCCAGGACTCGAACTTCGGTCTTCCAGACCTCAGAATCGACCGTTTTTCTATCACAGACCCTTCCTTGCCTGATTCCAAAGGAGGCAGCCGAAGTGTGTGGGAGGAAAGTCTTCAGGCTGTGGGGGGTGAGGCTGGGCCCTCTAGCTGCCTGGGATGTGAATGGAAGGAGGACTGCAGGTGGCTGTGTGCAGTGGGAGGCTCATGAAGGACGAGAAACCTACCGCTATCCTCTGTATACACACACCTCGGGGAAATTCACTGTGTCATGCCTCAGCCTTGCCCCAGACAGCCACAGGGCTCAGGGCACATGCTGCAGATGAAAGAAGCAATGGGCTGACCACTCTAACATGCTGGCCCCCAGCCAGGTCCCCACTTACCATGCGAACTACCTCACCAAATGTGCCAGGAGCCTCCTGTACGAAGGCCAGAGAAATGTGACTGTGGGCTTATGCTGGGAAGCAATTTGGTCCATTTCAACCATCATGTCATGGCAGCGGAATACACAAACATAGACTAGACTTGTCCAGGGGAGCTTTTCTCTCATTAACCTTGAAGGACGACGCACATCCCATTGACGGCTGCTCTGGGGCCTGTGACTATGAGAGGCCAGGTTCGATGAAGCAATAGGACTTAAACAGCAGACATTAGTGCTGCCAAATGCATTTTTCTTCTTAATACACTAAAGATCCATCATAAATGCTGAGAAGGGAGTGTGTGGGAGGGACAGAAAGGCTGGGATGATGTGGCAGGGTGCATATGCTTGCCATTGGGTGCTGTTTGTCTTCAGCAAAAGAGATTAATCTCTCAGTTCTGACCTCCTAAGAAGTTAGCAATCTCTCTCTCTCTCTCTGTCTCTTTTTCTCCACTCTCTCTCTCTCTCCACATGCACACACCTCCAGTGTGAGTTCTCATCTGTCATTCACAAGGCAGACTCATATTTTGGCTTTGATCTCATAAGAGGTCAGTAGCAGTGACTGTGATGTGTGTGTGTGTGTGTGGTGTGTGTGTGTGTGGTTTTCTGTATGGGTTCTGTGATCAGAAGAGGGGCAGAAATGCTTGTGATGAAAGATGTGTAAACAGATCTGTGCAGAGACAGCTGATAGGCAGTGTCTTCTGCAAATTACGCTAAGGGAAAGACCGTCCTCAAAGCCATCTCAGTCATAGTGCTGTTTATGGCTGGAGTGGCAGAACGCTCTTCACCTGGATATCAGGTTGCTAGAAGGGACTGTGGATTTTCCTAGGAAAAATATTAATTCAGGAAAAAAGCATGGTTTAAACAAGGCTGAGGTTCTACTCCTGGCTGTGGCATTTAGGAGAGAAGTGGCAGCCCCTGAAGGATGGGGACTCCAGCTATGTACAGGGTTCCTGGTTTCCCACAAATTGACTTCATGTGCTGCTGAGGCACAAACACTCTCTTAAAGAAGTTCTGCAAAGATAACTGTTGACCTTTGCTGAGCTACCTTGCAGGTAGAGCCTTATAAAGGAGACTTTATAATATACCAAAGAGAAAGGAGCCCTGTCCTTGGTTCCAAGGATCGGAAGAGGAGAGGAACACAGGCTATCTGGGGGTGAAAAGTGGTAATGATAATAAAAGCAAATATGGAATATATTAGCTTCTTTAATTCTCCCGATGGGCCCAGGAGGGAGCTTCTATCATTATTCCCATTTTTACTGAGGAGGAAACTGACACACGGCAACTTATTCAAGGTCACTGAGCAACATTTAGCAGAGCTTGGATTGGACCAAGGCAATCTGGTTCCAGGGGCCACACTTTGAATCATGGTGCTATACAAGCCATTCTATAAACAAAGAGCAACTGAACGGGACAATGGATAGCAGTCTCAAAGGACAGGAGGAAGCCAGGTCAATAGGAGGAGGAGGAGGGGACCCCCAAAGTATATCTGAGCTGCAAAAGCTTGTTCATAATCTAATGACAGAAGCCACACACATAAACACTCATGGAAAAGGCTTATAACTCTGACAAAAACATACATAAATTGAATTGACATTAAAGGTAAAACTACACCTCAACTGGGGAAGGAACATAGTTGTGGAAATAAGTTTCTCCCCAAGGTTTCTTCCTCTTCTTCTTGGAAGAGGAAGTGACCTCCAAATGAACCAGGTTTGAGGAGAGGAAGGAGGATGAACCAAGAGTCCATGAGGCAGCTGGGGTTGCTTGTTATAGCACCAACCTTAACCTGAGTCTTGCTATTTCTGTTTTTGGCCACGGCAACATATCACTCCTTCCTACCTCACCCTCCTTTCTATCTCTACATATCTCGGTTGAAAACCAATCTTTTCTTTTTTGGAATTTTCTTCATCATTTACTTCTTTTCTGCTCTGATTTACCTTTAGAGCTGTAATTAACTCTGACAATCTACTATTGTCTGAGAAGCAAAATCTGAAAGGGGACAGACATTTTTGACCAACAGCTTAATTAGCAGGAACTCAGGAAGGGGGTAAGGAGGATAAGGAGAGAAAGAACGGGGATGATACTGGAATTAATTTCAATACAACAAACAGGTAACAAGCATTTGTGGTGTGCCAGTTGCTGGTGCTTGGTACTAGGAATACAAAAGACAAGTTCTCCAGCACCACACTGTGATCTCCCAGAGGGTAGGAACTGACACTTAAATGTGTCATGACATGACAATCTGATTAAATTTAATAAAGGCATGGGCAATGGGTCTGGGAGCACAGAGAAGGTTGCCTTTATTTATGTTTCAGGCAGAAAAGCTGGGAAAGTTATAGAAGTGATATTTAAGAGCCTCAGGTGATGGGAAGGAATTTGCTGAATGAAGAAGGGAGGAAGAGTATTCCAGGCAGGGAGAAGAGTTTGAGCAAAGGAGGAGAGTTTGAGCAAAGGAGGAGAAGTGCATGACCTTCTCAAGATGTGGTGATTGCTCTGGGTGTGGCCAGGCAGCAGGCTGCATGGAGGCAGAGGGGCCAGGCAGCCAAAGGCCTTGGATTAGGGCTCAAGAGTTGGAACCTACCCTATAAACAACGTATAGTTATTGAAGGTGTCTAGACAGAAGAATGGCTTGGGGGGCTATGTGTTTGAGAGACTTCTTCCCAACCACAGGGTGGAGAATGGGTGGCAGGCCAGTGAGGAGGCTCCTGCCCTGGTCCAAAGGAGAGAGGCTGAGACTCTTAGAATCTCCAAGGAGAGGGCAGAGGTACAAACGCAGGATGGCACCCGTGGACACCTTGAAAGTTTAGTGATCCCACACCTGATTCTTCTCGCAGTTTCAGAAATACTGCCATCTTTGTACCACTCTTGGTACGTGCCACCTCCTATACAAAGCCTTTCCTGGTGCTACCAGAGGCAAACAAATTCTCCCTCCTTTGTGCCCTCCTGCTTTATGTATGTGGCCTTTCTTTCTGGGTTCTCTAGATTTATATTAATTTGTGTACTGGTTTTGTTTGTTCTCACATGGGTAGGGAAAAGGGCAAAGCTCTGGAAGTTTGAAAACTTGTTTTGTACTAAGGATACAGTTCTCGAGTGCTGCATTGCCCTGGGAAAATTAATTTACCTCTTTGAAGGCTTGGTGTCACCATTTCTGGGAATGTATCATTTAGGCTGCAGGCAGGAAAACAGCACCCATGCAGGTGTCTGCAAGGGAGAGTGAGGCAGCCCAGAGGTTAGTAACAGTAGGCAGCCAATCCTGGGCTAGAGGTACAAAGGAAGGAGGTAGTATTTCCTGAACTCAGGAATCAAGACCACTCAGTGGGAACTGGGACCACCCAGAAGACTCAGCTACTCACTTAGAGGCCACACAGGGCAGAGATAGAGAGATGCAGTACCCTACTTCTCCCATCCTCTGCCCTCTAACCCCTTGACAGTGCCTTCTGTTGGCTGGACCTACACGGTAGCCAGTTGGCCAGGAGCTTTGGGAGCTGGAGTTCACAGGGAAGAGCAGGGAATGGATCTGAGTGTGCCAACTGGCAAATGACCAATATAAAAATTCACAAAACGTCTCTGGCCTAATTTCACAGGATATCAGTTGGAATCAAATGAAATGATACATGTAAAAGCCCTTTGTAAATTACAGAGAGCTATGCAAATGTACGCTGGTATATTCACGTTTTATCTGGCAGTCAAAAAAATCTGCATTTAGCTGTTATGAATTCTTTGCTGACCTGGATCTGAAGTGGAGTGTGGACTGACTGCTTCTCGAGGGATAGTCCATGAGGTGTGGATGTCCAAAAGGCTGCCAGGGATGTCTGGGGGTACATGGACTGTACCACGTGATACAAAACCTTCCTGCAGAAGATGAACTTCCAGGCACCTGTCTCTAAACCTTTACCATCAGACCAGTTGAGTGCACATGAGCACGGCTCGTAGGCACCTGGGCATGGAAAAGGACCTCTCCAGCCCTGCCCTTCTTGGCAGTGAGCAGTCAGCGGCCCCGAGGAATGAAGCCACAGCCGAGTGAAGGAGTTCCATGCTGTCCAGGTGATGGAGGGAGGAAATTGAAAAGACATTCAAGAGTTTCCTGAGCCGAGCTCTTCCCCTAGCATCATGCTGTTCATACTACACATGTTTTGCTCCTGATGATAACGGAGATGCTAGGGTAATAGGGCTGACGCAGTTGAACCCTGTAGTCTCTTCAGCCCCATTAACCCACATCCACCCAAATGGATTCTCAGCCAGTGCCATTAAGACATCCTGTCAGAACCTTCCCACGTCATTTGCAGAGTGAAGTGAATATCAATAAAATTGTAATGAGTAATTTTCCCAGCTTCACTGACTCTTACTGGAAATGAAGCCAGCCCTCTGCTGTGGGTATTGACAAAAACTCCATTCCTCCTGGGAGCTGCTTTTCTTCCGCTGGGTAAATCTGAATCCATCTGAGCAGATACCAGGTGTGCTAGTTTAACATTCATGGGCACTTGGGCAGCAGGTTTGGAAAGGGGACTCTAGCCCCTGTCCCTTCTGGGCAGCGAGCAGCCCTGATGAATGAAGAGGTTCATGCTCTCCAGGCTGCGTCAACAGAATGAGCGTTGCACCAGGAGGCAGGGCACCTGGCTTCCCCAGCCACTCTCGACTACTCCCGCCATCCACCCTAACTCCATCAGGCCTCATTATTCCGTCTATAACACAATAGGTCCTTTCCAGTTCTGGCATTCTATGATGCTGAGAGACAGAACAGCCACAGAGAAATCAATCTGCCAGAGAGTGATGCATTTGACAGTGTAGACCCTCGAGGCCTGGTCTACATCGCCAGGCATTTGAGAAGCAGACAGAATGGGAGTTTTGCTGGCAGTTTCTCACTGTGGCTTTCTGACCACAGAGAGCCGGAGCATCACACCTGCTCCGTGGTCGTGACAGCCAGCACTGGGATACCAGAGCTGTGAGTGACAAGGTGTTAATGCAAGGCTTAGGAAGTGTGATGGTTAGGGACTGGCCCACCCTTTCCTGTTCTCTGCCTGCTGTCTGAAAGGCTGTCAGCACCTCCTGCTGATGGCTGGCTGCTGGTGACTTGCTGACTGCTTCCCCCACATGAAAGTGTGGCACACAGCACGAAGGTGTTTCTGCAGCACCTGGGCTGCTGGCTTGGAACATGCTACCTGTGGGGGAAGGCTGGAGGACTGCTCAGTTGCTGTTCTGTGCTGGGATTCCAGCCTCCTCTTCCTGGCTGCTCAGGAAAAGACAGCACAGGCCAAGGTGGGGTTCCAGAAGTGTGGGTGTGTGGGGAGGTGTGCATGGGTGCTTGTGTGTGAGTGTGTGTTTCAGTGCATGTGTGTAGCAGTGTAGTAGTGGAGGAACAAAGAGGTACAAAGAGGAATGGAATCAGTGAAGCTCGGATCCTTAAAGTCACTTTAAGTTGGGTTTTCAGGGGGAATTTTACAGGCTTCTGGAGAACCCCAAGTGGGTGGTATTCCTCTGCCCTGCCTCCCTCCCATGCCAAAGCTCACACGACAAAGGTAGGCTGCAGGTCTTGCCTGGCTGCCAAAGCTTTCCTAGAGCCAGAGGGCCAGGAACAAGTTCTGTGGGGACCCCTGTTACCTGGCTACGCCATGTGTTAACCCAGTGCTGGCCAGGTTGGTTCAGATGACACAGGAGGTGAAGTGGGTACTGGTTTCCTCCGCTCCTCCCCGACGGGGCATCCTCCTTAAAGCTGAACACTTGGCTGAAGAGAGGGTCTGACCGGACAATTTATATTACAAAGTATAGAGCAGGATGCAACTTATAAAAGCCCTTTCTTATCTATTTTTCATGTGAAGTGAAGTTGAGAAGGTGGAGTTATTATTCTCATTTTAGGGATAAGGAAACTGAACCCAGCAAAGAACCTGAAGTGCCGAAGTTCAAACCCAGTACCTCACTCCATCCCAGGATCTCTGTCTCTTACATGAGGGGACAGTGGCTTCCAAAATAATTCCAAGGGTGCTGATAAAGGAGCATCTCCCCTCGTTTTTCCTCTGTGAAACTTGGAGAAAGGCAGGTGTGGGACCAGGAGGGCTGCACAGCTTGTAGTGTGCCTGCCTGGCCATGGTGACATGTGACAGCCACACGGTAGAGGTGAGGGTGGCACAGTTCTGGAATTCTTACTCCCTGGGAAGGTGCATTGCCCCACTCCTGTTAGCAGCAAATATGAGACTTGGGTGACGTGTCTGAACTGGTCTTGAGCAGTCTCCATTTCACAGACTCCAGTCTGAATTAAGCATCAACCTGCTTGATCTTTTTCCATCAGAAATAGTAACCTACTTTGAATTGCATTATGTGTTTCACATGTATTTGTCTCTCACCGTAAACCCATGCATTTGGTATAGAATTATCCTTGTTTACAGATGAGAAAACAGGAATAGAGGGAAAATAAATTGCCTTGAGCGCATGCCTCTAAAGCTGAGGGAGCTAGGATTCAAATCCAGGCCACGAGAGCTACTTTGGATTCTCCCTGTCCATCATGCATATACCACACCATCTTTCCCATGCAGCTCATCCACCATCATCTGCTCACCTGCCTGTTTTCCTGCTGGCCTTAGGTGTGAACAGAGTACATGTCCTATTCATGATTCCACCGCAGGATCAGAGAGCTCCTCCTCACCTCTTCCTACAAGCACCTGTGCATGAATCCACCCATATCTAGGGCACTTGTGATAAGGCTCAGGGAATTATGTGACTTGCCTCCAGGCATCCAGGCACCTCCAGCTTGGAAAAGTTTCTCTTCTGCCCCGGGCCACATTGCTAAATATATCCCTGTATGAACCCATTTACCATCTGTAGCTAAAATGCCTCTTGACTGTTCCGAGCCAAGATTAGAAGTCTGTCTAAACGTCAATGATTATTTCATCGGCTAAAAGCAAATTGACCAAGCTCACCCTCCCCGTAGACTAAGAAGGCGCTCAGTCTATTTGTAGCTCAGTCTGATGTGCAAGAGGCGGCTGCTCTGAGTCAAGGCTGCCTGCTGCTTTCTGTACCAATAGAGTTTGCTGAGCGGGTCATTGATGTGTTTAGTCTGGGATTAGCAGATACTGTGGTATAAGTCAGCAGACTCAGGTTATCGAAGCAACAATGTCCCCGTGCTTGCACACCCTGCAGGGCCACCACAGAGAATCCCATGGGGGTGGGGAGCTCAGGTGGGCAAGTCCCTCATGGAGGTCTGCACACCTTGTTCAGCAGTGGACATCCTGACGCTCACAAGGAAGAGGTTGAACTGAACATGGTCTTTGAGAAACGTGCAGAAATATGACCAATTGTACAGGACCCTGAGGGATCGACGAAGTCTCTGTTTCTGTCTATTGATGAAGTTAAAGAATGAGAGCAGGGACTTGGGTGGAAGAAAAATGCACAAAGAAGTACAGAAAAGAAGTTTTCCTTTCCAAAACACTTCAGCAGAATTTTTTTTAAGTGAGAGCTAGAGAAAAAGACTTGTATATGTTTCAGAACATATTTTTTCTTTCTTTTTTTTTGATTTTAACTTTGTTTTTCTTTGTGATCCCAAGCTTCTCACCTCCACTGAGTTTCTGGCTGCCTCCTCTGCGCTGAATAATACAGTAGCCAGCCCAGTAGACACAGCCCATTGCTGGGCAGGAGGCTCCCAATACACAGGGAAGGGATTGTTCATTTCATACATCATTGAAAGCCTGCTGCAGTGATTTACCAGTGTCAGCCTGTCTTTGGAGCACAGAAGGAGAAGAAAGAGAAATATGTATGCTTCCATTGTGTATCTGGACCTGGATCCTAGAGAGTGATGGCGGAGGGAGGTTGACTGGGTTTTCTTCCTTATCTAAACACTATGGAGAAGGCAAAGATTACCCCACAGTTAGGAAGAAAGAGGATAGGAAAGTGGTTGATGTCTTGCAGGGAGATACCACTTCCCTTTCCACCTGAGCTGGCCAGGCAGGGCGGGCTGCCTCCCTACAGCCTGTGCATAGTCTCCTCATTCCCAGGTCCTCGCACTTAGATCCATCCCGCACCCCTATAAGAATTATCTTCTCAAAACCATGCTGTTACCATGCTACTAAGGACCTAACACCTTTTTCTAGGGCAAATGGAATCGCTCCTTGCCAATGACAGTGATATAGGAGGGGGGTAGGGAAGTGCAGGAAGAAGGATGGGGTCCCTGGGGAGGGCTCCACCCTCTGGTCTTTGCCTATGGACCTAAGTGAGGACAAGCCACTCCTGTTTTCACATCCAAATGTTGCATTTTCCAAGACTACTCTCCTGCCACCCCCCATCCCCCATGTCTATAAAAACCCCAAGACCCTAGCAGGGAGGAACACACCAGCAGAAGAACACAGTGGCAGATGCTGGCAGGCCATCAACAGCAGAATGAGTATGACACAGATGCTGAGGAGAATTTATTTGGTCAGAGGAGAGTCTGACCACTGGGTGGCCTGACTCCAGGGAAGACCACCTTCCCACTCCATTCTCCTTGTGGCCTCCCCATCCACCTTGCTGAGAACTACCTCCACTCAACAAAACCTTGCACTCACCCTCCAAGCCCACATGGGATCTGATTTTTCCAGTACGCTAAGGCAAGAACCCAGGATACAGAAAGCCCTCTGTCCTTGAGATAAGGCAAAGGGTCTAATTGAGCTGGTTAACATGAGCTGCCAATGGATGGCTAAACTGAAAGAGCACACTGTAACACATGCCCACTGGGGCTTCAGGAGCTGTAAACACTCAACCCTACATGCTGCCTTAGGGTTGGAGCAAAAAAAAAAACAAAAAACGCTCCCACAGTCTGCCAGTCTGCCTGCTCCCCCAGAGGTTTGGGCAGCAGGGCACCTATGCAGCGAGCCACACCCCTGTCACACAGCCTGCCATGGGAATAAAGGAACTTCTCCCGTTTCAGTAGCAGGTCTTCAGGACGGGTGCCTGGACTCTCCTCTCATTACCTGCACTCCAATGGGTCCAGGTGCCTCGAGGTTCTACACACGGCCTGCCTTAGCCATCAGGCTTCCCATCCGGCTATTCTCCAGCTTGGAATGCTGTTTCTCCTCTCTCCCATTTCCAAAACTCAAGGACCAACCTAACACCCACTTCATCTGTTACTCTTTCTGTAACTAAGCCAGCCTTTTCTGATGAGTCACTTCCCCAAACTTCCATAGCACTTCAAGTCAGCAATAACTGGGATTAGATAACAGGTAATACTAGTATTAGTTAATAACACTAATACATTTCACCGAATGATTACCGAGTGCCACTGCCCATCGGGATGTGCTGTTAATATTTTCAGGTGAAAGAAATGAAGGCACAGCCTCTCTTGGATACTTATTTAAAGCTACATTCAGCTAGGATGTAAGTTGGCCAGAATCTGAACCCAGACTTTCTGCCTTTTTTTTATGAGCCTTTAACCACAATTTTTACTGCCGCTCAGTCCAGTATCACTTCTAAGGTAATTGATTTTTAGGTTTGAGTTTAGTTCTGCAATAAAACTGTGGACTCCCCATGGATGCCATGCATGTCTTATATATCTGTATCCCCTACAGCACCTAACCTCCGAGCTAGACATGCAATAGGCATTCAATATAAACTTGATCATTCATTGATTGGCCAGACAGCTCCCTGACTTGAGCACTTCTTTCTCTTCCCATTATGGAAATGTCTGAGTAATACAGCTCTCAAGGAAGACTGGGGGTGGGAGGTGGGTGTGAAGTGGGGGTGGGAGAGCATAGCCAGTTTGTCTTTAGGAGAGTCTCGTATTAGACTACTTCAAATTAACCAGTCAGATGTCCATTAAGCATGTGCTATGGCATACCACACACACGGAGGATGAGAGAGAAGGAAAAACATTCCTGTTACGAAGGTGGCAATGCTCAGATTGGAAGAAGCTGCACCAGGCAGTCCAGCAGGGCAGCCCTTGACGAGGGCTTGGCTGTGTGGGGCAGAGTGTGGATAAGGGCATTAGAGGACCCCGTAGATCAATGTGGGTCATCAGCAAGGCTGGAGAGGGCTCAGGAGAAAGTGCGGCTGGTGGGGCTTTGAGGGAGGGCCACATCGCCCTAGGTGGAGGGCTAGGAGAAGGAAATTGCCCCTGATTCCCAGCCTTCCCTCTTTGGTGACTGTAATGGTGGGGCTGGGATTCGTTTAGCCTTTTCTCCCACTCCTGAGGACTACTAAGCTCTGATGCTTGCTCAGTCTTTCTTACAGGTTGGTCAGGAGGGTAAAGTGTAGGAGTGTCGTATACTATAAGCCCGGATTCCATCCACATGTAGGGGCCGATCATTATTTGTTATTGTCTTTGATGCTGTTAGTGCCCTTTCTTATCCTCTTAGCAGCATTCGACTCTACTGGCAGTCTGCTTGGGGCTGCTATAACCGAATACCATACACTGAGTGGCTAACAAACAACAGAGATTTACTTCTCACACTTCTGGAGGCTGGGAAGTCCAAGACTAAGGCACTGGCAGGTTAGGTGTCTGGGGAGGGCCTGGTTTCCTGCTTCATAGACAGCTGCCTTCTGGCTGTATCCTCACTTGCCTGAGGGGCAAGAGAGCTCCCTGAGGTTTCTTTTGAGAAATTCTCACCCATTCATAAAGGCTCCACCCTTGTGACCTAATCATTTCCCAAAGGCCCCACACCCTAATACTCCTAATACCATCACCTTGGAGACTAGGTTTCAACATATGAATTTTGAGGGGACATAAACATTCAGTCCATTGCATCTACATAGATAAAGCTGTTTGTGGTGAACATGGGTGACCCTCTGCCTGAGGGTTTTATTTTATTTTTTTCCTAGCAGGACATGGCAGAATCCCTGGGTAGTTAACGCCTCAATTGCAGCCCTCAGCCAATGACAGAGGGAGGTGGGGGGATGAACACCCGGCTTCCTTGCCCCTTGGTGGGGATGACTCTGAGGACTATTTTGTACAGGATGAGACCTGGCTGCCATACTCATGACTTGCTGGATAAGGAACCGTTGCTGCCTACCTTCCCTCACGGTCTTCCTGCCCACTCTCCTGCAGTGCCTCCAGGGATCACCTCTGACATGAATTATTAGCACTGGAATTGCAGGGTCTATTTCTGGGGGACTGAAAGTAGGACATGATAGTCTTTAATAATTGAAGAGATATGCATATTTGGTGAATAGATACATTCCTCTAATTGTACAAATGGGTTCAGCTCAAGTCTAGTAAACCAGGTGGACCCATTCCCAGTGTCTAGACCCAGCCCTGCCATGTTGTCCATATTCACAGGTTGCTGGCTGCATCCGCCTCAGGGTGCTTTCATCACAGTGTTCAACTTACCCACCCCCGACCTCACCCCACTCCCAACTAGGATTGTAAAGTCCTGGAAAGCAGGGGTCTTGCCACACTGAGTCTTTACTGTAAGACCTCACACAGAATAAGTGTTCGGTGAATCACTTTCTAATTGCATCCAGTTAAGCAGAAGAAAACCCCACTCTGTGCAAAGGCAAAGCTATTTCCAGTGCCTTTCTCTGGCTTCCAAAGTGATGAAATTCAGTTCCCAAGGCCACAGTGGTTCACTAGAACCTTGTAATGGGTTCATTATTTATCCTGTTGTACCACCCCTGAGTGACCTTTCAAATGGTCTCACAAATGTTCTTTCCACAATTCATTTCAAATGCCCCTAAACAGCCCTCTAATCTTGAGTAAAGTTCATTGAGTCCATGTACAGCAGGCATCTCCTTTGAAACAGGGGCCCATGAGCACTGTGATTAATGACCAGGAGTGAGTGTGGGCAAGTGTGGGACACAGGGGTGTATGTCCTGGGGCAGGGCTCCCTGTTCACGATCTAAAGCCACAGCCTGTCTGCCCCAGGCTCATATTCTGCCAGGGACCACACTGAACACCCTCCTCAAGATGCCAGGGCTGCCTGTGCCATGTACTCCACAGCCGACCTGCAAGACAGTTGGGATTGTCATGGACATCAATATGAAAGGCAGTGCAGAAGCCAGGCTGGATTCCAATGCTGTGGCTGGCTGAAGGCCCCATCCAGTCAAGTGGCTTGCCACTTAGGTCTGAACCAAAGAGCTAAACAAGAGCTGGAGAGCTCTCCTTGAAGCTTCCATCCCTGGCCTTTAGAGACGGAAGTCTCCTGAAAGGCAGGTCCTTGTGAGAGGTAAATGGCTCAGTAGAATGCAGCTTCCTGGCCCGGCCCCCATAGTGGCCTCTCCTGGCTCTACCATACCCTCACCATGCCAGGCTTGGCAGGCCCCAAACTGGACAGACAGAAGCTCCCTCCAACCTCTTTTCCAATTCCACTCATGGCCACTATCTATTTGCACAGCTCATCTGGGAAGGCAGCAGTGATAATGTGAGCAGGAGTCTAAGAGGTCACGAGGCATACCCAGCTCCTGCCATTACAGAGGAGGACAGCTACCCAGAGCATAGTTCCTGCACTGCCTCTCCCCGCTTCCAGTGTAGATGTGGGCCCCTGTGCATGTGGCGAGACCTGGAAGTGGGTTCCCTGCACAGGAATTTTCTGCCTACCTTACAGAGAGACTGGACCAAAACTGTTCTACATGGCCACAAGAGGTTTGGATCTCATTGCTCCAGAGAAGCAGGTCTGCCCAGGCCCTGGAAGCTGGCTCAGTTTGGGCTCTGGAGCCAGGAGCAGACATCAAGAGCATCCACTGAGCCTCTTTTGATGAAAGGAGCAGATGATGCCGAATACAGTCCAAATGGACTCTTCGGAATCAATTCATCCCTCAGACAGCTGTGTGTGCCACTCAAAGCATGCTGAGGACACTGCCATCTGCTCTGACACCCGAGTTTGAGTTGTGTGTCCTTTGGAAGGAAGAATAAGCAAAAATAGGTGACTCCCCCTCACCGCTCATAAAGAACTTCTAAGTCTGAGTGGGGAGGGACATGCAGGACCACCTTTGAGAGAAAATCAAGAAGGAGGCCCTCAGCACAAATGGCAGGCATGCTGGATTATTTAGGTCCTGTTTCATGCTACATTATGCTGTGTGACTTTGGGTAAGTCACTTACCCTCTCTGAATCTTCAAAGGCTTCATATTTGCACAAAATTCTTCTACACTTCACAGAGTTTGAAAAACCACAAGAAAGAAAGGAAGAAAAACTTTTATCCAAGAGCAGGTATGAGGCTTCTGAATAAAGCTGAAAGTAGTCATTCTCCTGAACTCTTTCAGGAGAGCTGAGTTACCTTGTAGGTCTACTATGAGAAAACTTGGATTATTGAGGGGAAAAAGGCCTTTTTGGTCATTTGCAGTAGCCTCTCCCTTGAAGAAGCAGGAATCACCCTTGCATTATTTGTTTGAGCATCTCCATGATAATGGGCAGAAAGGAGCTTGTCTTTCTTGTATCAGGAGCAGGGAGGTGAGGAGTGATCAAAGGAGACCTGAGTCTGGCACTGAAACCAGCTATACTTTCATCCAACACATTTCATCAAGGTCCTGAACACTGAAGACACCAGTGAACAAAGAAACCCCCAGTGCCTGTCTTCATGGAGCTTACATCTGTAGGACACCCTGCCATCAGAAAGTGGAAGAGGAGGTGTGACTGGAGTGATTCAGGATATCCTCCGGTTTCACCACAGTTCCCTGCACTTTGTACTTAATGCAGACAGTGGCTATGAGGTAGGAAATCAGCAGAGCTTATTTTCCCAGCAGTGGTCACAACCCGGGTTGTCACCTTGCTGATTGGAGCAGGATCTGGTAGAAGCAAGGTGCAGTGAACAAGCTGGCCAAAACCAGCAGACAGTGATGAAAGTGACCTCTAGTTGTACTTACTGCTCATTAACATAAAAGATACTTCTAGTAGTGTCATGACACTTTACAAATGCCAAGTCAATATGCCATGGCAATGACCTGAAAAGTACCTTGTATGGTTCCAGAAACTCCCTGCCCCGTTTCTAGAAAGTTCTAAATAACCCATCCCTTAATTTGCATGTAAATAAAGAGGGTATACATACAGCTGTCAGCAGCCCATATGCTGCTACTCTGGGCACGGGCACGGGGCTTATGGGGTAGCCCTGCTCAGCAAGGAGCGGCTCCTCTGCTGTTGCTATATGCTGCCACTTCAATCAAGTTGCAAACTGATTTCTTTCACCATCATCTCCCCATTGGATTATTTCCTGGGTGAAGCCAAGAACCCTCCCGGACTAAGCCCCAGTTTGGCGGCTCACTTGATCTGCATCATTTAAATCAAACAGCCCCTCTAAGGGACCTTAGGCCTTGTTATCTTTGGAAAAATGCTCCAGAGTGTCTAGCTTTTGTTTCTCTGTCTCCCTCCTATCCCACCCCATCCTGAGCTTGTTTTCATCTTTGTCAGTGTGGGTACTATCATGCTCCGTGCTGCCAGAATGGTGCTGAATATGAATGAGAAAGTAAATTAGATACTGATCAGCTCTCCATTTCCATAGTGTGTTGAATAATACCCCATGACAACTGGGGTTTGAAAGGTAGCCCAGCTCTGGGAGCAGGCCTCCTGGGCATCTGAGTGATGGCCACTGTTCACCAGCTGTGCCGAGTTACTACACAGCCTGGAGGTCAAGTCCTCCTCCCATAATCACTTGGATGGAAAATTAAAGCAGCCTGCGCCCTGCTCCCTCAGTGGTTACACATTCTGGCACGGAAATTAACAAATTCCCCCAGAATCCATAACAGATACATCTTTGTTCAGCCAAAGAACTTTGATATAAATTGTAGCTTTTTAGGACGGCTCTGTCAAAAGTGTAATATATCATGGAATAGTGAATACAAGTTCAAAAGTACATATAATAATATAATTAAGATAGCTTGACAAGAATGTATTTTAAAAGTATAAAATACCTGCAGGTATAATAGCTTCATAAAGTCTGTCAGATTTACTTCTGCTATGAAGAAATTTAAAATGTTTTACTTTAATGTGATGCAAATGAAGGCTGAGGTATGCATATAACACAGTCCTTAAAAAATAGGTAGAGGGAAAAGAATAAAAGTCAGATTCAGGCCAAACAAGACATTCAACTTTGCAGGTGACTGGATAATAGATCAAGCAAACAGACTGGGGAGCGATGCCGGGCTGTTTGTAGAAAACACCAATTTCACATTTCCCCCCTTTGTTGGCTGCAGGAAAGTATGTGTCTTTATTCAAAATTAATGATTCCCTTTGTGCATTTTTCTTTTTGCTCAAAAGAGTCAAGCATAATTCTTGTTTAAAGCAAAAGCAATTTTTATATAATTACCAGCTCATGAAAAATTATTTTTCAATGTATTAAAAGCTGAGGAGAAGAGTGGGCGAGTCATACCCTGCGCACACATGTCCGGAACACCTCAGTCCGCAAAGAAGAGCTGCCTTTAGGTGACCAGGAGTCCAGGCATCTGTCCAGCCTCATCCATACACTGAGCAACAGTATCCCTCACTTGGCTGACTGGGTACTTGGACAAAAATGCTCGTTCAGGCAAAGAAGCAGTAACTGCCTACCTTGGGTACAAGAACACCAATGTATGGAATTATAAGATTAATGCAATCAGCAGGACCACATATTGGGGCAACCAGACCACCTTCCACTTCTAACTCTCCTGCTAAAAACTTTTTTTCTAAGAATTCTATCTCCCGAGCCTGGTGGTTTGCACCGTCAAGACAAAGCCAATAATGTCCACATCTTTGCATCTCCCCTTCCTGTGCAGATCTGATGTACTAAGGTGATGCAAGGGCACCTATCCCCAACCGTTACTTAAATGAAACCCTCTGGCCTGATAGCATTTGCCAAGCCTTCATTGCTTTCTCATTTTCTCCTTCCCCATTGGCATTAGATCGAAAGGTCTCTGAGTTAGCTAGCTACCTGGTCTCAGGAACTCTCCTAAACTTCCCCAGCCTTGGTCATGGTTTACAGTAGGGTCAAAAGTCCTTTCCCTTGAGACATGGCAGAAAATTCTGATATTTCAGCTCTCCAACCATGCTTATGAGGGTAGGTGCTTGCTAAAGCAAAAAAGTTAAAGAATGGAATGGGGAAAGGCTTGCAACAAAAGGCATCTCTTATTCAGGGTAAAAATTAGAAGCTCGAATCATGAAGCAGTGTAGTTTAAAAATCAACACTGCTGGCTTGTGCTGCTGATGACTGCACCCGGAAGAATTTTCGAAGTAAATGTACTTTTCACCATTATCTCACTCATTTGCATTCTGCTCCATTTGGATTCTGAAACTCGACTAGACGCTTTATTTTCAGGGTAGGTCTGCATGATGGCAAACAAACAGTTTGGGAAGGAATTAGCCATATGGGCCCAGGCATTATTTTCTTAATGTGGGAACTGGGTCAACCCTCTACAAAATGTTTCCTCAAATACTTAAACTGGCACTCTTTCCTTTTGAGAGGGGAGGTTTTCAGAATTAAGCATTCCAGTTGGCCGTGTGTGGAATTGTGGCTGCAGAGCTTCTAGCCCCCAGAGGCTCATGAAACGTCAAAGGCGAAGCAACGTCAGACACAGCCCGGTCCAGCCTCCTCATTTTCTGACTAAGACATACAGGCCTAGAGAGGTGGAGACCTGGGCAAGATCATAGAGCCAAGGACCAAGTCCATGTCGTGCTTCCCTGTGTCTCACTGCCTCGAAATTGGGAGAGGTCTGTGCCTGCCCCTTCCTTTTCCTCCCTATGTCTAAGAACACTCGCTGTCCTGTAGGGGACTCCTCATCTCCATGTCTGGGCCCCAATCCATTCCCCCAACCCTGTGTGATTTTAGAGGTGGCAAGTGTATGTCAATCAATCAGTCAATCAATCAATCAATCAACCAACCAGTCAACCAATCAACCAATATAGTCTTCAGCACACCCTCCATGTATGACCTTGTGTCCAAAGCGTAGGCCATTGGCTCATTTTCTCCTTGTCCTTTCTCTGTTCTTCAGAAGCATGGACAAAGTGAAAAAAAAAAAACACTGAGGAGACCCCCCAGAAACCACTCTTCTCCCCTAGTGACAAACGAGAGACATAATGTGGGGAATGACACTGCGAGGGGTGTCACAAGTGAAGGATAACAATATATGAAATGGACCTTTTAAGGGCAACCCATTATTTTTTGTAATTTGTTTAAACAAAACTGTGTGACTCTTTAAACTCTAATTCACATCTTGGAAATGCAATGCGGCTCTCATTTCTCTCTCTGGAGTCGTGGCAATAATTTTAATGCCAGCAGAAGGCATTAGACATTAGAGGTGAGCAAGGCAGAGGAGTCTGGCTTTTATCAGATAATTAAGATGCTACCAAAGTCAAACCTTTATCAACATTAGACTAAAAATAAGCTCCTTCCATCCAGTGGGCTTTCTAGCAAGCATTCAAAGTGACAGTGCTCTGGATAAGGGTTTGCTTTTAAAAATGGTTCATTGTTTTTCAACTTTTATTGGCAATCCATTCTCATTATGCCCGATGCATTTGTCTTCATAATATGTACTTCACAATTACAATATCAAAGAGTTTGTATCTACATAATAAAAATGATCTATAGAATAGTACAGGGAAAACATCATAACACAGTGTGATCATTAATGAAATGAATACTTTGAGGGAAAATATGACATCCCTTGAGAGAACTTGTCCCTATATCATGAGATGCTAGAAACAGGCAAAGGCCGGGGGGTGAAACCGAAATTGAATCTCGGGTTCCCTGGAGGTGGGAAGTGCAGCATGGCACTGCTTGGCTTTGGTGATGGGAGGGGCACAGGAGGGGTATTGGAGGTGACCTAGCGCTGGAAATAATGACTTCAAAGGGCAGCCGTCTTCTACCAGCTCCTCATGACTTTCTGGCCCCAATACTGCTAGCTCAACAGACAACTGAAATGAAGCTCAGGTCTTTTCTCTCAAGAGTAAGCATTGGCAAGTTCTTTTCATGGACCGAGATTTGCTGCGGCTGATCTGCAGAGGTATTGTTCAAGAAGAAACAGATCTGCTGGAGGCAATGATCTCTAGACTCAGTTTCTCAGCCTGAAGGCACTGACCAGAGAAAGGAAAAATGTGGAGAAGGAGATAGCAATGTGGTAAAAAGATGCTTGGTGCCCATCTGGATAATTTCATCCTACAGCACACCCAGGGAGAAAGAAGCCACATAGCTGGCAAGCGGGGATGCACTGTGCCATCCCTGCTCACTGTTGCACCTGATACACCTGTCCTAGTGCTTGGCTCACAGTACACACTCATAAATATGCTTTTTTTTTTTTTTTTTTTTTTTTGAGATGGAGTCTTGCTCGGTCGCCCAGGCTGGAGTGCAGTGGTGTGACCTTGGCCCACTGCAACCTCTGCCTCCAGGGTTCGAGCGATTGTCCTGCCCCAGCCTTCCGAGTAGCTGGGATTACAGGCACCTGCCACCATTCCCAGCTAATTTTTTTGTATTTTTAGTAGAGATGGGGTTTCACCATGTTGGCCAGGCTGGTTTTGAACTCCTGACCTGATCCGCCCACCTCAGCCTCCTGAAGTGCTAGTATTACAGGCGTGCGCCACTGTGCCCGGCCATAAATATGTTTTTAATGAATTCAAAAAGAATGTCTTCTTTATGGAGCCGAAATTTTCACAATTGATAACCCTTACAGTAGACTGCAGAAACCTATAAGACAGACTATCACTGAACTCATAAAAAAAAGAGTCATATTACTGGGCACCCAGGAAAAGGAACAACAGATAAGGAAGGGGTGCAAGCTGCTGAGGTCTGCATAAGAATAAAGGTTGCTTGTGGCGCTTGGCCAAAGCAGGGCTGGGGACCTCTTGCAGGGCGACAAGGAGACCTGACAGATGTTCCAAATGAGAAAGGGGAGGCCAAGCAGACGTTCAGCTCTGTTAAGAGACCATTGATTGAGAAGGAACACTGTTATGCTTCTTAGTTGAGAGCCAGTGGCACGAATCCACTGGTGAGAAGAGTTCTCTTCTCCAGCCAGCCAGCCAGCCAGCCAGCCAGCCAGCCAAGAGCTGCATTACATCTGGAACTGGGCTCCGATAGCAAAAGAGGGTTCTGTATATACATGCATTTTCAAAATATTGTGGCTTCTGTACATTCAAGTTAAATGTAAGTCAGGTTGGGCAGGGTTTGGTCAGTAACCGGGCAGAGGAAGTAGATCATTTGGTCTCTGAAACCCAAGCAGTCTGTAGTGAAAGTCTGCAATCCTGCAATGGAAAGAATCTCTTTCCTCCACTCACTCATCTCCCTCCCCAACTTCCCATCCACACCTATATGGACTCAAGGTCTACCTCCAAAAATGAAATTCATTATATTTAGAGCTAAAATAATTCCGGAATCAATTGATGTAGATGAAAGCATTTTTGACTTGGCTTATTTGAAAAATTATCCTGATTTATCAACTTTATTTGGCTAGCATAACTGGTGCATGTGCAAGTATAATTTTGAACAGGGAGAGAACTTAGCTGAATTGTAACTAAAATACCTCTGGGCATAGGATGGTGTATAAAAACACAGGCATGACAGAAACAATGTAACAGAGAAAGTGACATACAGCAGCATGTAATAACAGAAGGATCTTGAACCTATCATCCACATTTTTTTTGTGCATGGAAAAGCAGAATATTATTATAATAGGTGCAAAAACAGTTGCAGCGTGTTAAGACTGGCCTTCCCCACTAGAGACATAGTCCAAGCTTCTCACTTCACCAGGGATGGGACCTAGAATCAAAGATATGGAGGTGACTTGTCCAAGGCCTTAGAAGCGGGATGAAAACCTGGATACCGCAGACTTCTAACTCAGTGTTTTTCAATTCTACCATATGGCCTTTCATTCACAGAGAGATAGGCAGGTAGGTATGTTGATGGAAGACAGATAAATACTTATTCTCTAGGTAGTGTCAGCTTTTAGACAAAATTATTCTGTCTTCAGATTGAACATCCCATAGGCACATCAAAAACTCCCTGTAGGACATTTAAACTTTACTGCAGAGTTAAAAACTGTGGAGAGTTAGAAGTCCCCTGCAGCTATTAAAATAGTGTGTAGTGAGAACAGTTGTATTGCAGGTGACTAATGGGGTCTCACCACCTCCCACCCCCATTAGAAATATATACTGTTGCATTTCTAAGCAAGATGTCCAGTATTTTTACTCCTGGGAGAGGGAGCAATTGCTGACTACTATTTTTTCAAAACTGCACTAAAACTTTCTTTTGTAAGAAAAACGAGAGAAAAAAAATCAATAGAGCATGAAAGGACATGAAAAATGCATTTTAACCCATATATAAATTTTTTCTAACAGTGCAATTTTTTAAAGCTCTCTACAAAAAAATAAAAGTCAATGTGCTTCTCAAGGAAAAAAATGCAACACAACCCTGAATTCAGGAGCAAAAGAAAAAAAAACCAAGAATAATGAAGATCTAAAGATTTGACCTAGTAATTTGAGGCACAGATGAAAAATGAGGTAAGCTCTGGCCACCTCTGGGATTGGCAGGTCAAAGGGTACATTAAATGTGATGGGACACACATTGTTTTTGGATAGTTCAGCATATATCCATATTAAAGCTTTTAAGCCTCCCAACTCAGTGAAATTACTCCGAGAAACCAAGTGTCCCCTTGTGGACCTGGCTGCACTTCTTTTTTCATCCTCAAAGAGAAATGGCGTGGCCAAGAATGTGAGACATCCCTTACAGGGCTCAGGTGAAAAGGAAAGGGGAAAAAAAGAGTGCAGGTTAAATGCAATATTAAACACGATCTCTCTCCTAATCGGTGTATCTTTCTTCCTTGCAGCTAAGCAATCTTTGTCAATTACAGGGCATTACTCTGCAGGCCAACTGGCAATTACAATGGCATCTTTCTTCCCATCACTGACAGCAAAAGGAGGAAATAGTCTGAGTCCAGCTAAATGTAAAGAGGGAAACTGGAGCTCATCACAGAGGTAATGTACAGGGAACCTATAACCAGGATGCAGATGCTACATGCAGCTGTTATGCAAAGAAGCTCCTGTTCTCAGAGCTGATGTGTTTATTTAGACTAGTGCTAAAGCTGAGTTAATGCCAGTTTCCAGAAAGGATTAATATACACTAACGTGGAATTATTGAACCGTCCCACACATCTGGAAATGCATGTTTCAACTCTTTCTTTTTTGTGGCAGCCAGCTGTACCGGAGAAGCAGCTGATGAGGTTGCAGTTGCTCCCGGGCCCCAGCTGATTTGATGTCATGCCGTTAGGATAACTACAGGCCCTTCTGATCAAGGCCATGATCCTTTCTCCCCTCTGATCCTTTCACCACTCCTCTTTATTTTGGTCTCACAGTGAGTTTCTCACCTTCATTTTCAAGTACAGGCTGTAATCTCTTCAATTTCTCCAATTTCTCTCACCTCCAAGCCACTTTCCATGTAGCCATGAGGCCTCTCAAAAGAATGGAGAGATAGCCTTGATATTTGTGGTTCAGTCATTTAACCTTTGCACATTTCTGAGTGGGTCATCTGAGAGAATTATCCTTTGGCCAAGAGACCACTTACAGGAGTGGTAAAGGACATCTCAAGGACCTCAACTGGTCTCATGACCCAGAACCTTCTATCTCCAGAGACAAACAACATCGTGCCCCTCACTGACTTGTTAGCCTGCTTTTGTGCTCCCATTTCAGAACACACCATTCCCCCACCACCCTGCCACCATCTCAGTTATTCAAGAAGGAAGCCATGGTATTTATTGGGAAGTCTTGTGCCTATGGAAACCCCTTGAGATAGAAAAGCTAAAGACATGAGGTATTGTGAAAGCAATTTGGCTGCCCTACTCCTCTCTTTCCTTTCTCTGTGCCTACCCTTTCTTGGATGAATGGATTAACCAATACACATGTGCGAATTATCCTTCAGTATCCTGGAAAGGCTTTGCCTATTTGACCTTGGGTGCAGCTGTAAGGGTTTGTTCATCAATAATTACAAAGAGCCTGGCATCTAGAAGTACCTTCCCAATATCAACCACAAAAGCAATTTCTAGTTGAAGATTCTGCTGGGGACTCTTTGACAACTGTTTTCTTTGACCCACTCACCCCCACCTTTTGCTTCTTAGACATCCAACTGTTCAGAAGGATCCCACTGAGAGAACATCAGTCAAATCGTCCCTTCGTCTCTGGTTCCGAAGTACCCTGCAATCATTTGTGCCTTCCTCCAAAATACCTCTTTCACTGCCACATCAGAAGAGCTCTTTAAACGCTAACAAGAACCAATATTTTAGATTCTACTGCTAGGCATTTCAGCTCAAGTCACTTTATTGTAAAATTAGATGTCATTGTGAAAAGCATGGATATAAATATAAGAGCAAAAGGCCCTTTTCTTAATGCAGAAACCAAGGTAACAATATCCTATTTTTCCTTGTTGTCAAAAGTTGTGGTGTTTTTTTTTGATAGCTCAGCCAATATAATGCACTGCATATTTACACTTAGCATTAAATAACTATTATGCAAAAGTACTCCACAGTAAAATCTAAGTATATTTATGGAAAGCTAAATTCTATTGCCAAGTTTATTTTAGACCAAGGAAGCCCCTGGGAAGGGATATTGTGTATTTTAAAGAGTA
The DNA here is from genome assembly GCF_006542625.1 of Nomascus leucogenys. Taxonomy (NCBI): domain Eukaryota; kingdom Metazoa; phylum Chordata; class Mammalia; order Primates; family Hylobatidae; genus Nomascus; species Nomascus leucogenys. Next base: position 8,129,314 of record NC_044395.1, on the reverse strand, counting down.
AATGTAAACTATTAAATAGAAAGAGCCTTTGTGGAATGTAACACATTCTACCTAGGTAAATCACAGAGCAATTACACAGTAAACTTTTCTTTGATGAAGCACTGAAGTGATGACATATAATTACTTTTCCAATGCTGTACCGTGTGTTTATCAAAATGTTAATGCAAGCATAATAACAGGCTGTATGTTTGTGCTGAGAACGTCAGAGCCATCCAGCTGTCAATCACATCTGAAAATAAAATCGCAAATAAGCAGGCAGCTTGATAACAGGAGTGACAGCCAATACTCACTTTGCTGACAAGTACTTTGCTCCCCTCCACCAATCACAGTGTCACTGTAATGTACCTAATAGGAGGAATATATCTTTTATTAGCTGGAATGAAACCAAGTGGCATAAATGGGCTGAACTTTGCATGCGGCTCCCCCTCCCCCTCTCTGTTAATGGGGCTTCTTTTTGGGGCCAGCAGACGCCATTCCCCCTCTCCATGTTCCTTCAGATCAGTACCCTTGTTAAAGGCTGCAGAGCCCACAAACGGGCTGGCATTGTGAAGACTCAATTCGGACCAGGTCTGCCAGCCAACTGGCCTGGTTTAATCAGTCAGCGTCAAGCCCTGCTGTACTTTCCTTGGTCATGGTCACCAACATAGGAAGTCCCAGCCTAGATCTGTCGCAGCCACTGGTTGAGCTAGTTTCTCTTAAAGCTCTTAATGCAATTAAAAAAATCATTTTAATTTTTTTTGAGACAGAGTCTCACTCTGTCACCCAAGCTGGAGTGCAGTGGTGCAATCTTGGCTTACTGCAACCTCTGCATTGTAGGTTCAAGCAGTTCTCAGGCCTCAGCATCCTGAGTAGCTGTGATTACAGGTACCCACCACCATGCTCAGCTAATTTTTGTATTTTTAGTAGAGACGGGGTTTTACCATGTTGGCCAGGCTGATCTCGAACTCCTGGCCTCAAGTGATCTGCCTGCCTCAGCCTCTCAAACTGCTGGGATTATAGATGTGAGCCACTGAGCCCAGCCAGTGCAACTTTAAAAAACCAAAACAACAGGTGTCTGATTTTAAAGGACAAGTGCCAAAACTGCTAGGGAATCAGGATGAACTAATTAGTGCTTGCAGGGATACAAGGCCCATTTGAGAGCCTCCCTGGGGTGCGTGTATGTAGGGGTGTGCATATATATGGGTATGTGTGTGGGGAATTCAAGCCCTAAATAGGCCCCTGATTGGTCAGGTCATTTTGCATGATCATTTCCTTGTACTCTGGAACATCTAGGAAATGAACACTTTGGTCCTGGAAACTTTGTTCACCCTGACTCCTGCCCTCTTGACTTTCTCTGAGAACACTTTTCACTTAAGGATGCTTTCAAATGTATCTAAAAATTGCCAACCACTTGTTAAAGTGTAAGCAGGTGCATACATCTCCTTCTCCTTTAGATTAATGATTGCAGATCTTCTTCCCAGAATGGGGCACATTTTAGAATTTTACCTTGCTGTGTGCAGCAGGGCAGAAGAATGGGCCTAAATCCATTGCTGAACCTCCTCTTTCTATCCTTATTGTGACAAAATTCACCTCCTTGGTTAACTGAACTCACAACACAAATCATACCTAATTGCATTTTGCTGTTACAAAATGTGGAGATGGTTTGTCCACACTGTCCTTTGCAGTTGTAACCAGGAGAAATGTTCTGGCTCCTGGTACAAAGAGATACTCTGGAGGCATCCCAGTAGAACACAGAATGCAGGGAGGAATTATGTCCCTCAACCCTCTGGTCTGCAGTAATCTTATTTCCATTATTTTTCATGCTTTCTGGTGATGCCAACAAATGTTGCAAAGGCAAGAGCCAATCTTTGACGTTCTTGACTGCCTAAAGTGCAGCAAAGAGCTGCTTTAATCCCCCTTTTGTGCCTGCAATGACTGGAAGAAAATTTTCGATCCCATGCTTGGACTGACTAATGGTGCATTTTGAGTGGCAGCCTTCCACTTCTGCAGAAACTGTAAAACTCAGCCAAACCTGGAAACATTTGAAGTTTCTGGATTCAAGAACCATGGGTTCAGAGACCCTCACCTCCATGAATACGACTTGTTGGACATTCAATGACTGTGCAGTAGAGACAACGGGGTGAGTGTTTAGATAGACCCAGTAGCTCTGCCTGCTGAGCCCCTCTGCCAGTACTCTAACTTCAATGGATGTGCATGATTCTTCCGCTGTAGCAAATGTCATTGTAGTAAAAAGTAATACATCTCCTTGTTTAAGTGACAGCAGGTAGGGTTTGTTACTTTAATTCACTCTTCTCTTCTGAAAATTAATTGAGTCAGATACTGAATCTGGAGCCTAACTCCTTGGCAGCTGAGCAGGAGACAGGCGGATCATCATCTGCTGTAGAGAGTTCTTGAGAAGCCAGGAAGAGTTAAGAGGAAATTGAGGCAACTTGGAAAGGCAAGGCAGGTCACCAGAGGTGGCAGGAGAGAGATCTTCAAGCAGCACAGCAGTTAAAGAATTTTACAGCCTCTTCCCAACAAATGCTCATCGTCGCACTTCCTGTCACCTCTCTCTCCTGCATCCCTCTCTATCTATGTTCCATGCACACAGGACTTTGCATTACTTCCAAAGGTCATGGTCACTATCACAATTTCCATGACCTTACTTATGCTGGCACCTCTGCTTGAAATGTACTTAATTCATCTTCTCCACCTGGAAAAAATCCAAACCTTTGATGAAGTTTGGGTAAAGTCACTTTCTGCAGTGGAGAATGGTCCAGGAAGAATGCATGGCTCTTACGTCAGCACTCCCATAAAACCTCTATTTTAGCATTTACTTGCTTACACATAGACTTTTTCCATTCCCACTTCACACTATGAGGATCTCCTGGACAAGCATTAGTCTCAGAGCTTGTGTTTGGAACTCTTACACAGGCTGGATTCTAGATTTCTAAAAGGTACTAAAAAATGCTTGTTTGAAATTAAAGATCCAATGTTAGAAAGTATGTTATATTAAAAAATGGCCATCCTATATTACCCAGAATTAAAACTGGAATGGAGAAGTGGAGATATAGGTTTTTAACCGATACAAAGAACTTTCTGATCACTGGAGCAGTTCAACAATGGAAGCCTCTCAAAGTCATGAGACCCCTGTTCCTGCAGGTATTGAAGTGGAGGATGACTGGCCACCCGGGGAGATTGACAAGTGATTGCAGTGATCCTTATGATGCTATTCAATCTTAACACTCTATGAGGCATTGGGCCTACATGGATAAGTAAACAAAATTGTTCAAGTCTATTAATTAGAAAAAGTTCTCTAGTACCATGGTTCTCAGTGTATATAAGATACACTTGCAGAGCTTGTTAAAAAGCCTGGGTCCACCCCCAGAAATTCTGTTCAGTAACATGGTGGTGGTCACTGAGAATCTGCATTTTAAACAATCCCTCCAGATGACTCTGTTGGAAGCAGCTCTAGGATTGTCATTGGAGAAGCATGGCTCTAGAGTGTGCCAATTGATGGGCCTCCCTAAGCCCTCTGTTATTTAACACATCTTTACTCATGTTGACATAAAGTCAGCCCAACCTGCAGGTATGTCCCAATACATGTGCATTAAAAAGTTTATAATTTGGGCTCAAAGCTCAAACACAGAGAGAACTGCAAATCTACAAAGCCTGACTGCCAGGATGAGGGGCCATCCCTGGGAAAATAGCTAGGAGAGGTCTGAGGAAGGCCGACCGGGTTCATGACAGACACACCACAAGGGGATGCAAGGTCTCACCTCTCTAAAATCAAAGACAACAAAGCATGCCACGGGGTAAAATAACAAATGCATAAGCAAGCAAGGATCGTGACCCAGGAAACTAATTAATCGATTCATCAAATGACAGGTTTTGAGGCATCTTCTAGAGAAATGAGATAAGGAGATTTGCCAAGATTGTGGAAGTGCTCAAAAGCAATGATGTCATCTCTCAGTGGAGGCTAATGGAGTGGAAAAGCATAGCAACTATCTTTCAGCACAGAGCTGCAGTGGTGAGTAGATATCAGAAATGCAACCAATGGTCGCTTGGCAATGGAATGGCTTCCAATGAGATAGTCAACACATGACAGAGTCTGCAGAATTAAACATCATTTGGAGTTGAAAACTTAATATTGAGTGAAAAGGCAATAGGTTAAGAGATTCATATATTGTATTTTAAACATAAAGACTCTTCCACAAATCCAAGTTAATACAGAATGCCCTTGGATTCAGATTGGACAGTGGTAGGAAACAGGGTTATTTCAAAGACCTTGCATATGGGAGAGGAATATGATGCCCATAGATGACCATGGGTACTATATTCTTCATTCTTGGACAGCCACTTACTTTTTCATTTTTTACATTTCAGCATTGAGAAAGATCCCAGATTCAGGGCTGTGTGAAGTCAAGATCTTTCAAGGGTAACTGGATCCCAAAATAGGAACACAGTGGGAAGCATAAAAAAACTCAGTATGGTGCCATCTTCTACACTGTCCATGTTGGCTTCATGAACTCCCCAGAGAAAGCAAGACAGCAACATGAAAACATACAGTATGTTCTCAAAATGGACACTTGCAGACATTTTCAGGCATATGCTTATCAAATGCATTTGGTTTCTTAGGAAAGACAGGTTTAGTACAGCTAATCCTGGAATCCCAGCATCCCTAAGATCTATCTAAGTTTCGTTTGCATTGTTTGTGAATACAATGATCATATTAATCATCATCGTCATCGTTATCTTCATCAAAATTATTCTCTGAGAAATAACTGAGAAAAAGCCAGAAATGCTGAATCTGCCTTATTTTTTCTTGCAGGTAATTCTTTCATGGTTACTGGGAGTCCCTTCTTTTCTGAATTAGAGAGTATCACTTAGCTGAAGGACAGAGCAGAGGGCAGCAGGCTGGCTCCTGAGCTGCCTCAGGTTGTATGCCTCAGGCATGCCCCACTGTGCTGTCTAATTCTAGGGTACTTTGGGCTTTGAAAGAGGTTTCACTTTTCTATTTGGCAACAAATGTTTCATCTAAAAAAGTGTGAGGCTCACAGATAAGCATGATTTTACCACTGTCTACATTAACTGATTATGGGTTATTGAACCTAATCAGTAAAGATGAGGAATATGACTAAGAAAGAGTTTTCTTTCTTCCCACATTTAATATGTTCCTCACTTTAATTTTGCGTTCTCATCTGCTCTTCTCTAGCTCAATGTCTTGACTCTTTTCCACTCTTTTCTCTTTGCTGTGCTTTGATACTCCCTGCCCACATGACCTTCCTGTTAGTCCTAGTGAGGAGGCTAAGTGGTTTTGACCCATGAATACTTACAGATGGTGCTGCAAACCCAGCTTTGAGGACGCAAAGGGTGCAGAAACGTCTCAATGTTGGGAGATAGCCCTGAAGTGTACAAATCCTAAGTATAGCTCCCTGCGTGATGATAATGGACTCACTAATATCTATTTTCAGCAGCCCCACGCTGCCTCTTCGGAATCTCTCCTGAGGCCTAAGTGCATGGATATTTCATTGACTGGCTTCATTTGTACTGCCTCAGCCCCACTGTATCTCCTCCCAGTGCTAATAAAAAAATATGGCTCATTAGACAAGAAGTGGGCTCACTACTTCTTGTCTGGGTTAACTTTGTTCACCAAAGATAAACTTCATTTTTAAACTGAAGGTCTTCTGCCTGAAAACACAGCCATGTTTTGTGCTACATTCCAAAACAGGTGTTGGATAATTCAGTAATTAGTATGCACATCTAACTTCATGCAGCCTCTGTTGATCTCTCAATTATAGTTAGCTGGGTCCTCTGAAGTTTTCTGTAGTTAATTAGAGCATTATTGAACAGTTGGGCTGGAGAGCCAAGCTCTGCAATCAGTTGACAGCTTGGTCCCATGAACTAAGCATTGGGCTGGTCCTTGACTGGGGAATGCCAGTCTGCAGGGTGACCCAGTGCCAGAATAGGTTAGATTGTCTTTTGAATAACAGCTGGAGGGAGGCCTCTTTTATGAGCTGCGAATAATGGTCACATTCCTTATTCTGTCGCACTCTTGACAGGAAAATTCACATTCCAATGGTGATCAGTTTCAGAAATGTCTCCTCAGGGGAAAAAGGAAACTTTCAACATTCAAGAAAAAAGGATAATGGTTCTGAGCAGGCTCCAGAAAGTCAAAATCTAAGGTGAACACGTGAGTTAGTGCTCAGTCTCCCTATTTCAGATCGTTTCACCTTGACTACCCTCCCAGAAGAATTCAGGAAAAGCACAGGGGGACAGCAGAAGGGTGCATGAAGGGATCCACATGAGATGCACTGCACACCAATTCTAGAAGGCAATTTGGAAATGATTGCTTCTGAATAATTGAGGTATCATGTCATCTGCCACATCTGAGTCTGACTGTCCAAAGCTCCTGATAATTGCCCAGGTTCCATTTTGAATGCAGCCCATGAGTATTAGAGCAAGCATGCATTCATCACTTTAAGACCAAAAGACAAGTGTGTCTTGTCAGTGGAACGGAGGGGAGAGGCTTTGGGGACTGGAGGCTAAGAAGCAAGAAGCATTACTGATTATGGTCATGGTCAGCATGCTTTCCAAGGAGGATTCTCCCCGCTGCCCAAATTTAGCTTCTGTGCTGTTCTTTTTCCAAATTTATGAAGTCAGAAGGGTCACTGCTCTCTCCTCAGCAAGTTGTGAGGCATGTTATTCTGTAATCCACCCCTCACTGCAGGGATCTGGGCTGGCTTACTGAGTAGGTTTTCATTTCCCAGCCTCTCCTCTCTCCCACCCCCACTAACCAAGGGTCCCCAATGTGGCCAACAATGTAAAGACAACAGAATGATACATATGGCTGAAATAATGTTTAGATTTAACTAAATGTTGGAAATAGAATCGGTACAGTGAAAAGAAGACTGCCTTTGGCAAGATCTCATCTCTACTCAACCACTGAGTAACCAGTGTAAGTCACATTACTTTTCTCCATCACATTAGAAAAATGAAGATAGGAATAACCTTCAGAATCAGTTAACCATAGGTGAGGTCACCTGTCTCCCTCGGGATGGAATGAGACAGCACAGCACAGGAGAGAGGGGGTGGGAACAGGGGTCAGAAGGTAGAAGCTTGATTCCTATCTCTCCTCTTTGCTCAGCGAATGGTCTTGGGCAAATCTTGTATTAATGTGGACATCAATTCCTTTAACCATAAACAGGAATCATAATAGGACCTATGCTATACATACACAGTACCAAGGGGAGGACTGAAAGTAAAAACTACTGGGTGAGAGTACTCTGGAATCTGCAAAGAGTGATATAAACAAATCTACAGCACATACTGGAGTGAGGCAGGTGTGTGATCAAGTGGGCTAAATTGATTGCCAGGAAGCTTGGGAGAAAATTCTGAGAGTTTGGGACACTAGACAGCAGCCACAAAGGCTGACATCAGACAATTTACAATTCAGAGCTCTCTGGGGCCTAGAGGAGTCTTTGAAGTGAAGGAGCTCAGTTCAGCTCTTCCACCTCAATCCCACTCTGCTGTGCTGTGAATTTAAAGGGCCCGTGACAGATTCTTACCAGGCTGCCTACAAATCAGGGAAGAGTGTAGGAGGGCACAACAAAAGTTATAGGACTTCTGTCTTGATCGCCACCCCACACTGCTCTTTCCTTCATTAATCATTATTTATAAAGGCTAGACCAGAGGCCCTGAGTCAGGCACTAGACTTTGCTAGGTCCCACTTATCTTAGGATGTGTTGCTAAGACTCTCATGAGGACCTCCCATTCCAACATGTATCATTTCAGAATTCCATGGTTCCCAATCAGAAGTTCATTAAAAAGATAGTAATTAGTGCTCGCTTCAGCAGCACATATACTAAAATTGGAACGATATAGAGATTAGCATGGCCCCTGCGCAAGGATGACACGCAAATTCGTGAAGCGTTCCATATTTTTTCACCACTCCCATTCAACATAGTGCTGGAAGTTCTGGCCAGGGCAATCAGGCAGGAGAAGGAAATAAAGGGTATTCAATTAGGAAAAGAGGAAGTCAAATTGTCCCTGTTTACAGATGACATGATTGTATATCTAGAAAACCCCATCGTCTCAGCCCAAAATCTCCTTAAGCTGATTAGCAACTTCAGCAAAGTCTCAGGATACAAAATCAATGTACAAAAATCACAAGCATTCTTGTACACCAATAACAGACAAACAGAGAGCCAAATCATGAGTGAACTCCCATTCACAATTGCTTCAAAGAGAATAAAATACCTAGGAATCCAACTTACAAGGGATGTGAAGGACTTCTTCAAGGAGAACTACAAACCACTGCTCAATGAAATAAAAGAGGATACAAACAAATGGAAGAACATTCCATGCTCATGGGTTGGAAGAATCAATATCGTGAAAATGGCCATACTGCCCAAGGTAATTTATAGATTCAATGCCATCCCCATCAAGCTACCAATGACTTTCTTCACAGAATTGGAAAAAACTACTTTAAAGTTCATATGGAACCAAAAAAGAGCCTGCATCGCCAAGTCAATCCTAAGCCAAAAGAACAAAGCTGGAGGCATCACGCTACCTGACTTCAAACTATACTACAAGGCTACAGTAACCAAAACAGCATGGTACTGGTACCACAACAGAGACATAGATCAATGGAACAGAACAGAGCCCTCAGAAATGGTGCCCCATATCTACAACTATCTGATCTTTGACAAACCTGTCAAAAACAAGAAATGGGGAAAGGATTCCCTATTTAATAAATGGTGCTGGGAAAACTGGCTAGCCATATGTAGAAAGCTGAAACTGGATCCCTTCCTTACACCTTATACAAAAATTAATTCAAGATGGATTAAGACTTAAATGTTAGACCTAAAACCATTAAAATCCTGCAAGAAAACCTAGGCAATACCATTCAGGACATAGGCATGGGCAAGGACTTCATGTCTAAAACACCAAAAGCAATGGCAACAAAAGCCAAAATTGACAAATGGAATCTAATTAAACTAAAGAGCTTCTGCACAGCAAAAGAAACTACCATCAGAGTGAACAGGCAACCTACAGAATGGGAGAAAATTTTTGCAACCTACTTATCTGACAAAGGGCTAATATCCAGAATCTACAATGAACTCAAACAAATTTACAAGAAAAAAACAAACAACCCCATCAAAAAGTGGGCAAAGGACATGAACAGACACTTCTCAAAAGAAGACATTTATGTAGCCAAAAAACACATGCAAAAATGCTCATCATCACTGGCCATCAGAGAAATGCAAATCAAAACCACAGTGAGATACCATCTCACACCAGTTAGAATGGCCATCATTCAAAAGTCAGGAAACAACAGGTGCTGGAGAGGATGTGGAGAAATAGGAACACTTTTACACTGTTGGTGGGACTGTAGACTAGTTCAACCATTGTGGAAGTCAGTGTGGCGATTCCTCAGGGATCTAGAACTAGAAATCCCATTTGACCCAGCAATCCCATTACTGGGTATATACCCAAAGGACTATAAATCATGCTGCTATAAAGACACATGCACACGTATGTTTATTGTGGCACTATTCACAATAGCAAAGACTTGGAACCAACCCAAATGTCCAACAATGATAGACTGGATTAAGAAAGTGTGGCACATATACACCATGGAATACTATGCAGCCATAAAAAATGATGAGTTCGTGTCCTTTGTAGGGACATGGATGAAACTGGAAAACATCATTCTCAGTAAACTATGGCAAGGACAAAAAACCAAACGCCGCATGTTCTCACTCATAGGTGGGAATTGAACAATGAGAACTCATGGACACAGGAAGGGGAACATCACACTCTGGGGACTGTTGTGGGGTGGGGGGAGGGGGGAGGGACAGCATTAGGAGATATACCTAATGCTAGGTGATGAGTTAATGGGTGCAGGAAATCAACATGGCACATGGATACATATGTAACAAACCTGCACATTGTGCACATGTACCCTAAAACCTAAAGTATAATAATAAAAAAGAAAAGATAGTAATTAGACCAGATGACGCCGCTCGAGGTTTACTAAGTGTCCTTCAGCTCAATTCAATAAACATTGCGGACTGACTATGGGCAAGACAACAGACCAGGCCGTAGAGCAGTAGCATTGACCCATTTCATTGTCGACAGTGATTAAAGTTGATGAAACCCATTTGTGAGTTAATGAATGTATACACACCTGGATTGCTGATGCTGTTGTTTTCTCACATTGATGTTCCTAACACTCCTATGGGGTGGGCAGGGAAGGCCGGATCATTCCCATTTTACGGAGTAATCGACAGTCCACCGAGATTAAGATCCCATACTTAGATAAATGGTGGAGCCAAGACTTACCCAAGGGGTGTGCCTGTGTTGTAACAGATTTACTGAAATATGATTGCACACAATAAATAACGTCGTTAAAGTAGTATACAAGGCGAGGGGTTCTGCCGTGCGTATACTCAGGAAACCATCACCACGATCAGGACAGCAAACACGTCCATCACCCCCACCAAAGTTTTCTCTTGCCCCTTAGTGACCCCTCCCTTTTTCCCTCCCCCTCATTATTCTCCCCCTGCCCCTCAAGTGACCAGGGATCTGCTTTTTGCCTCTAAAGACTAGTTTGCCTTTTTAAAAAATACTTCATATAAATAAAATCACATAATATGAACCTTTTGTCTGGCTTCTTTCACTTGGCATAATTACATTGAGATTCGTCATCATTACTGCATGATCAGTAGTCCATTAATTTCTACTGCTGAGGAATATCCCATTGTGTGGAGGCGCCATGATTTGTTTTGGTTTGATGTCCAATGATTTTTAAAAAATTGTTCTTCTTGGAAAAAAAAAAAGGAAAAGAAAAAAGTCAATTCCCTCTTCTCCTCCCACAACTCTAAATGATTACCACTCAAGTCTTGTTTCTCAAATATTTCCTGATTAAATGGACAAATATATTACAGGCCACATCAGGGCTTCTGTGCACAGCTTCGGGAAGAATCATTTTGAGTAGGTTTTATTGGAACCTGCACATTGAGACGACAGCTTCTTTGCTTGTAGACAAGGAGAACTCACAAAGGCATAAACAATACAGAACTTTGGAAAAATTATGAGACCAATTTAGGAGTGGATAATTAGATACCTTTTGCAGGGTATTAGGGAAATTAAATTGGCTTTTTTTAAAAAAATCAAGGTTTGTAGGAATCACTTCATAAAAAATATCTCCGTGACTGATTATTTTTCTAATATTCTTCGCTTTTCTTCCTTGCATTTCCAAGCAAGTGGCACTTTTAGCCGTTAGCTGTGGCAGCCAATCATAGCCTCTAATTGCATTCACTGCATAAATTGTCAGTGTCATGAATAATAAAATTAGTTTAAATAAACCCCCAGCCACAATCACAAATAACTATCTGGTGCAGGATCTTGTGTCCTTTCATTCTAGGGGGATGGGTCCGTGCAGTCTCTGTAGTTAAATTCTTGTGTTAAAATGAAGATAAAATTATTGGGGAGGCGGGGATAGAGCTGAGGGGTGAAAGTGGGAGGAGAAAGGTTTCTGGCTCCTGGCAGGTTCATGAAAGAGAACGGATCTTCTTCCTGAGCAGCCTTCAGAGAGTGCCTCATACCTAAGACAGTCAGCCCTGACCAGCAACAATAGCCGAGAAAGGGCTTGCACTGGCCATGCCAGAGTCTAGACGGAAGAGCTTGGGGCCCAGAGGCTGAGCAGTCCTGCGTGGTGGCCTAATGTGACCTGTTATCCAGCAACTCCCATCTATTTCTGAAATCTCCACGTGCTGGTCTGGCATTCTAATTGTCCACTCTGCTGCTCGGTTTTCAACAGGATCTCATCAAGAACTTTGCCATTTAATGGCGACCAAATCCCTCCAGTTTCCTGCTCCCTGGCTGTGGACAGAAGGCACCTGGAAGGGTGCTGTGGGAGTCCAGTGGTTGTGCATCCCGGCAAAAGGAGTTGATTTCGATGGCCAAGCAGCTTCTATCAGCTTTTCTCTTTCTTTACAGGCCCTGCCCAAATACTCTGCCTTCTGTAGACTCTACTGAAGCCACTATGGTGAGTGAGAGAGTAGACGACTGCAAACATGAGTGTCCCCCAGTCTCAGCACCACAGTGGCCTGCCTGGGCCCAGCGCTGCCCCAGCATCCTCCCAACCACTGTCCTCAGCATTGTTTCAACGTGAGTCACATAATTTTCCAAAACACAATCCTTTCTTTCAACCTTAGCCTCAGCTCCCTGATATGTTAATTCCCAGGCTGATTCCAGTGCCGTGGGTCCCCCACTTGGCTCATTACATTTCTGAGCCCACTCTGCTGGCTTTATTTAATGAGGTTTATTGTTTGTGCTTAGTAATTTTCAAAGGCCCATCACCCTCTTTGAGTTTGCCCTTAGATCTTCAGCCTGCCAAAGAGGTGGGCTTTTGAAGCTACCTTTATTAATTCAGTACCTAGCTTCCGCATTTAATGGCACATAGGTTTGAAGTGTACATAAGCCACGGTGGAAACATCCGAGAAGCGTCCCAAGATACTGCAAATTATAAAGGGTGATTAGGAAATAGCATGGCTCTCTACCTTCTCATGCCTTAGAACTTTATTCCTTATATCAAAAAGACCCTGGGATATCAAAATATCACTGTCTGACTCTGATAATGACTTCCCAGAGTTTCAGACATTGGTGGAACAAAGATATAATTTTAATTATCAGCAGCTCCACTTAAAAAAATCTTCAGCTATTGTAAAGGGCAAGGAGCTGGAAGGAAAGGCAGAAGAGGAGGCAAGAGGTGAGCCCATGTCCTACTAAATGGCTGCAAAGTGGCTGTCTTTGACAGGGCTCCACAGTCCCTGCCATGGATGGATTCCTTGGAAAGAGATGCACGGGGTGCTCTGACTGTCAGTCTGTCCTGCTAGCACTATCACTGTCAGGGAGCAAACGGCAGAAGCCAGTCTCAGGGAAGCCAGTGGCCTGACAATTAAGGCAAATGCACAGACTTCAGAAACCACACCAAAGCAATTTGGCTTCTAAGATCCAGCCCTGACCGGCTGACTCAGAGGAAGTTGGCTGGCAGGTTCTGCGATCCCTGGAGATGGGCAGGGCTGGGGTCAGACTCGGGTGACAGCAGCAGTGGACACAATCCAGGACCCCCCACTGAGGTCTGTCTTTTCTTCGAAAGGGACAGAGGAGTGTGGTCCTTGGGACATCTAGCCCAGGGAAAGAAATCTTGCCTAAGAATGCATATGAATATCTGCAAAAACAAAGTTGGGGTTTGATGTCCTTCAGGAAGCCTAGGAATTCTAGGCCAGTGCCAGCATTGGGAATGGGTGGCTCCCTTCCCCCTCCTTCCATGCCCAACTGGAGACAGAATGCTGGACTCTGGGTGCCTGAATTCTGGTCCTGGCTCTATCAGTGTCTCTGTGCAACCAGAGAGAGGCCACATAGCCTCCCTTGGCCTCAATGGCTTCTTGGTGATCTTCCAATAATTTTTAGCAGTAGAAACTTTCCTTTCCTAATTGAAATTTTACAGGGAACAATATTTAAAATAGCTAAGAGGGGCTGCCATGCCTGAGGGTGGTCCCTGCCTGCTCTGTTTTCTTCATCCCCTTCGTACCCTCCTGCTCAGCAGAAGCTGAGGGACTCCAGGGGACCCCAGCCGTCCTCAGGACCCACCATGGAAGCAGAACTCCCAACTGTCTTTCTCACTGCTTGTGGTTTGTCAGTTTTATGACTCAATTTTAATCTGTACCATTTAGGATATGCTCAGGAGGGGCCCTGGGAGAGGCACAAGTGGCAGCTTTTTTTTTCTTGAAAAATCAGCTACTATTTATCCTTAAGGAGGAAAAAAAGCAACCCTGAGAAAATGATTTTCTTTTCACAACCTTATTACAAATGCTGAGCACAGCTGGAAGTAAGGCCCGGCTCTGTGCTTGTGCACGTGTGTGTATGTGTGTGTACGTATTATGTGTGTGTGTGTTTCTGGTGGGCAGGTGTGGCTGGAGGCATGACCCCTTTTGCTCTGGTTGATTTCATCTCCATAGCCAAGTAGAAACTACAACGTGACCTGACTTCTATGCCCCCAGCACTATGGCCATGGCAGCCTCCAGATGGGAGAAGGGGTCTGGCTTCATTGACATTTCCACGGTAGTGCATACGGCCCTCGAGACCTACTCAAGAGAGGACAAAAGAGAGGCTCAGGTAGAGCTTATCTAGTGGACAGACCTGCTCCTAGACACGGAGCACTGCCTGCCATCCTTGCTGCAGAATCGGGCTAGGACAGGGCTGAGTATTCTAACTGCCTGTGGGATAGGATTTCACTATATCCCTGCACAGCTGTTTTCATGCTGTGGTTGGATTTTGACGCTATCGTAATTTCCCCCATTGTTTGATATCCTCGCATTCACATTAAAGAAGTACAGGAGAAGAGCAGTGTTCTCGGGAGAAAATTTCAGCATTTAGGATTCATACAAATAAATGCATGGACTGCCCACGCTTCCCTCACTTCTGTCAAACAACTCAGTTAAAAACACCTTTTCAAAAGGCTCTTCTATAATTTTACTTCTTTTAAAAACAGTGATGGGGTTACGTCTGATGCCCCGGAACGTCCGTCATGCATTTATTTTATCCAGTTCAATGCCAGGCAGCAATTAGCAAAGGTAACACTAATTAGGTTTTACAATGTAATATGTGTCCTTCTAAACTTAAGTCATAGCATTTTAAGCGTCTAATGATTGCAAGGTCATTTTGCTGTTCTTCATAATAGCAGGGATGCTAATGAGTGCATTTGGTATGCATGGGGATGCCCCTGTTTCCTCCTGGGGCTTATTAGCATTTATTGGGGACACTTCACTTAATTTGTTGCTGAGCTCATGCCCTAAACGGAAACATTGAACCAGCCACCTGAAGGCCTAGAAGTTTTAGACTGTGGAATCAGCCCTGTGGAAGGCCTGGCTACCCGGGTCACCGTGAGCTGATCATTTGTTTTCCTCTGGACTTAGAAGCTCCACATCCACTCTGTCCAGCCTCCTTAGCTGGCCAATCTCCCTCTCCCATGTCTGAATGCACTTCAATGTGCTCCTTCCTGCTGAGAAAAATGTGATCCTATTAAACGATGCATGTTATAAAAACCTTAACATTCATAGTTTCATGTTTTAATCTTGCTGCTAGCATATTCTGGGCATGTTTACTGGAATCAGTTTTCTATTTCTTAGACTGTAAGTTCTCAGGAGGCAGATTAAAAACTCATAAGATGGTCTCTGTAAAATGTCTTTCCCAGAGCTGTGTGTGACTTGGTATTTTATGTGGGTTTTAGATGTGGCTGTAGATAATGAGATGGCGGGTATGACAGTGTTGAGACTCAAGCAGCCTCAGCAGGCTCTGCCCCGGTGCAGCTGGAAAACATGACGAAATACATTTCCACTGTTGACACGTCCACCTCGTCCTGTTGGGGCGGCCCCCCAGGGTGGTGTGGGTTTGAAAGACACTGTTGGGGCTCAGACTTTCTGCCTTCCTCTTAAGGAAAAATCAGGAAGTGATGAACTGAGGGGAATATATGCAAAGTAGAGAAAGCTAGGGCTGTCTTCATTTCATTTATTTGCTGGGTAAGTTTCTATTCACTTGAAGCTATGATCCAGGCATTGTATTTGGTGTAGGGGTGTCGTGGTGAGAAACACAGGTATCATCCCTGCCTCCAGAGCTTACAGCACAGAGTGGGGAGTCCACAGCAGGCAGCAAATGCTTTGAGTGATTCTTATTTCAAATCATGTTAAGTGCTGGGCGTGGTGCCTCATGCTTATAACCCTGACAATTTGGGAGGCCAAGGTGGGCAGATCCCTTGAGCCCAGGAGTTCGAGACCAGCCTGGGCAACATAATGAGACCTCATCTCAAAAAAAAGAAAAAGAGAAAGAAAGAAAGAAAGTAAGAAAGTAAGTAAGAAGCTAGGTGTGGTGGCACATACACCTGTAGTCTCAGCTACTCAGGAGGCTGAGGTGAAATCCCTGGAGCCCAAGGGGTCGAGGCTTCAGTGAGCCACAATTATGCCACTGAACTCCAGCCTGAGCAACAGAGGGAGACCCTGTCTCAAAATCAATCAATTGATCAATCATGTTAAGTATAATAAAGAGGTTCAGATGCTATGAAGGAATAGTGGGCCGGATCTATTCAGTGGGGATCAGGAGATTCCTAGAGGAAGTGATACTTCTGCTGAGCTCTGAGGGATGAGCAGAAATGACTAGACACACAGTGGAGGGAAAGCCATTCTAGGCAGAGAGAGGCATGTAGGAAGGTCCTGAGATGAGATCATTCACAGTGTATTCCATCCTCTCTGGGGATTTTCAAGGGGAGCACTCTGCAAGAGTCACAGGATTAGCCTAGGAAAGACCGGGCTTTAAAATAAGGAGCTCCCAGGCACAGAGATTCTTTGTTCTCAAATGTTGCAGCCTGTGACCATTCCTAGTGCTTCAGGACGGCTGCTTCCCCACATGGAGCTTCCTTCTTGTGAAAGGAAGAAGAAGGTTGGGTGCAGTGGCTCACGCCTGTAACTCCAGCACTTTGGGAGGCCGAGACGGGAGGATCACTTGAGGTCAGGAGTTCAAGACCAGCCTGGGCAACATGGTGAAACCCCATCTCTACTAAAAATACAAAAATTAGCCAGGCATGGTGGAGGGCACCAGTAATCCCAGGTACTTGGGAGGCTGAGGCAGGAGAATTGCATGAACCCAGGAGGTGGAGATTCCACCACTGCACAGTGTAGCCTGAGCAACAGAGTGAGACTCTGTCTCTCAAAAAAAAAAAAAAAAAAAAAAAAAAAAGGAAAAAAGAAAGAAGGAAAGGGAGAAAGAAAGCAGAGAGGGCATGAGGGAAGAGATGAGAGGAAGAAAGGAACTTTCAAAGCAATGCTCTGGGACAAGCCTTTGGGATTTTCCTGCCATCCCTTTAAGGGAACTGAAGGCCAGAACCTGAGAGGGAGACATTAGTTCTAGGTCTTAGACCCAGCAAGGGACAGGGTTACTACTGTTCTGGTTACTGAAGGTTCCTGTGCGTACAGTGTTGCATTCCCCAGCCTCTGGAGCTGGTGGGGGTTGGAGCTTCACAGGGTCACCTCCCTAACTTCCCCTTTACTGCTGTCCTGAGCCTGGTTCAGAACTCATTCTGTTGGGAACCTCAGTGACCACATGACCCAGCTGCCCCCAGTGGGTGGCTGCCTCAGACCCCAGGCAATAAACACTCCTTGCAGCACTCACTTAATGTGACATAAAGAGAAGAAACTGCAGCGGTGTTGTCACTGGAGCGAATGGCAAATTCTCATAGCTAGATAACGCAGAAATAAAGTGCATTTGTAATAGACAACAAAAGGATTATCCCCCATTCATTTCAAAGCACCCTTCATCCCACTCAGGGATTACATTTCTCTTTACTTATCTTGCAAGTAGTTTTTTCTATTCTTGTTTTTCCCTGAAGAGCACATGTATAGCTTATAGCAAATAAAAAGCTGGACCTGTTAAAGGCAAGGCCTTCATTAGTCAGAGAGAAGTAGTTCTCCAGGACTCTGTGAGTTCTCTAATCCACTGCTAGGCAGCTGCATACCTAAGAAAGTAACCCTATACCATCCAAGACAGAACTCTGCTAGTCTGCAAGGATGAACATGGTCCATGAGAAATAGCAGCATCTCCCAGCAAACCTGAGCAGGTAAGGGGCTTCTCTGACTCCTCTCCACCTTTGACCTTGGTCTCTGAGATGCCCTTCATGGCTCTCCTGTATGTCCTCTCGAGGTGCCCATGCCCTTTCCAGAGCTACAGACAGGCATCCTGTCATCAGACTTCCGATCTTTACTCTGAATGAAAAAAACATCAAAATCTGAGAAGCAGGAGAGCTGAGGGTATCCTAGTGAATGGAAGGATGACGCAAATATCCTAGAAAGCTGTGTAAAGAATGTGGGGCCTGTCCATGGGCTTTAATGCCCACCATGCAGTGCATGGGAGACGGAGGGAGTGGCTGGGACTTTAATTCTTTTGAGGGCCATTGCTCTGCTCAGACACCCAGGGGAGGGGTTCCATGGCCACAAGCAAACTCTCTGGCAGCCTCTGACACGTGGGGATTCATTCTCACCACGTGTTCCAACTCTAGAACTATGTAACTGCTCAGGTCTTCCCCAAGCGCATGTTTTCCTCTTTCATAGCTTCCACTCTTACCCCCAATCACATATCATCATGTGCTCCACATGCAGTGGGGACCTTAACAGGCATTGCCATTTCTTTTGCTTGATATTTCTGACTCCTTTCTTTTGTTACTGTAAGACTTTGCAACATCAAAAGATTCCAAGAGGCCAGGGAAAGAGCAGACCCTCCAAGTATCAACAATCCCTAGTAGGCAGCCTTCTCCTGTCTCGTCTCTGCTCTTCCTCCTATCCAAGTTATTAAAATAAGAAAGCTCATCTCACGAATACGGTCTACAAACAACTCCATAACTAAAGCAAACCCTTCTGGTCACCCTGGGTCAGAGGAGCACATGTGGTCCCATGGGGAAGGGCAGCAAGTTGGCCCCAGGACACCAGGTTGGCGGCAGAACCTGCTGAGTGTTTTCCCAGGCTGGCGGGGAATCTCATGAGGAGGAGATTGGTTCTGGAATGTGGGGGGAGATGACACAGTTTAGGACAGGCTTCCCTTTATGGTATTTAACTTTATAGAAAATGGAAAGCCTTCCCCAAGCGTTCTCATTTTGGGAAAAAAAATGAATGTGCAATTAAACCGTACCCCAGAACAGTCCATCATGAAGTTGGACCTTTGTCACTCACCTGTCAACCCCACCTAACCCCACCCCAAAAGGAGAAGAACATGAAACCAGCTCCCACAGAGGGTTAAAAGCATAGCCTCTTCCTGTTTGTATATAACAGACCATTAGGGTATTTTTATTTCTCTTTCCTCCATGTTGCACAATACCACATCAAAAATACATTTGCAGCAAAGCTTATTTTCTGAAGATAGATAATTTGGTTAAATCTCTTCCACTTTGATTTCATCTCCAGTTTCGGACGAGCAGCAGGACAACATGCAGCAGCACAACATGCAGCAGCAAAAGCCCATTTTATTCTCATGAAAAAGAATTTAATGACCCTCTGATATAAAATTGATCCTCTGATAAGATGGCATTTGTGGGTTACTTTGACAGAAATGTTAAACTAAGTAAGTCTGCACATATCCACTGATATATGGCACCTCGCGTTGCTGCTGGGACTGTGGAGGACACACCATTCTGCCTCTGCTTAGGAAGGGGGAGTGGGTGGGAGCTTGGACTGTCCACGCTGGTCTAGCACTATTGTGTCACTGAATTCCTACAGAATCTTAGCAGTCATTGTGTAGCCTGGAGCTCACATGGGTTGGGAATTTTGGACAACTGCCTTGTAGAATCAAACATTTTATTTCAGGCATTCCTGAATGGTAGTGGTGTTTGTCCTGGTTCCAGTCTCTGATGCCACAGTCACCTATCTCGTGGACAGGTGGAAGTAAAGAGTTAGGATCAAAGTTATTAGTAACAAGGACAATGAAACACTACTTTATGCCAATTAGGTTAGCAAGAATTAGAAAACTGAAGGATACCGAGGACTGGGGAGCAGGTGGGGAAACTGGAACTCCCATGAACCAGTGTTGAGAATATAAACTGGTTGGGTATTTTAGAATATTCATGGCAGTACTTAATGAAATTGTGCATGCATATATCCTAAGGCACATAAGTACTGTCTGGTGGTATGAATGCTAGGATTCTCACACAGTGGGAAATTAGAAGCAACCTAGAGATGCATCAAAACAGAATGGATAATGAAATTTAGTGAATGCAGCAATTAGAAACAATGAAGTGGGCAGATACCTGACAATACGAACAATTCCAAAAAGTAGTGTTAAGTGAAAGCAGAAACAGGATTATATCTGTAGCACAATGTCCTTTAGGTAAATTAAAATCATGCATATAGATAACACCCTGTACTTTACATATATTTTTGAAGACTTTTATCAAACATAGAATAGTTACCTGTGGGTAAAGGAAAGGAAACAGAAGTGAGGACCAGAGATGAAGATGGAAAATATAAAAAAAGAGAGTTCTTAGATGGGTTACAATGTGCCATAAGCTGAGAAATATGACTAACTCAAGTCTTTGCAGCTTATATTCAATTTAAAAAATAGCACATCACTTAGAACATGGCATAAATGCCAACTTAAGTGGTGATTTTGATGGCTACAATCCAGGCCCCCTTTTCCCAACTGTCCTGCAAACCTCCTTTATCCTCTTGAAGAATCAAAGGGGGATGCTGTAAGATGAGACTTAAAAGCAGCAGGGGAGTTGGGGCGGGGCAGGGGGGTCTCTCGCATTCCTGAGGTCCCTTCGACTATAGGTAATAAAGGCTAACAGAAGGTGGAAGGCTGGTTAGAGTCAATTACAAACTAACTGACTCACAAGGATGGGAAAAAACCCAGGAGATGCACTACCATCTTGTAAAAGGGAGATTTCATATATATATATATGTTTCTCATTTGGGGAGTGCATTGACTTTTTGACTTGGGTATAATGATCACCTGGAGAGGCTGATCAAAACAGGAGCCTGCCTGAATGCTTTATAGCCTTTCACTCCTTGTAGACATGATGATAGCTAAGAAAAAGTAAATGGAGGTCATCAAAGTCATTTGCACTTGTAAAATGTGACCCAGCAACTATTAAACACACAATCTCTGATAATAGCCGTAAAAGAAAAGAAGTATCACCTATCCCAACTAACAAAGGAAAGGAAGGAGGGAGCTGAAAGTCAGATGCAGAACACTGATTAACTTCCTCTTCTTAGAATTAAAATGGTGCCCACTTTTCTCCTTCCATCTAACCAATTTGAAGGAAAGACAAGGAAGGCAAAGCTTCCTCAAATCTGGATCACCACTCAACCTCTGAAAGGCTATTCCATTGTCACCAACTGGCATATCTGACCGGGCAAATCAAGGACTGAGGTTCTGGAAACAGCTGTAGCAAAAGGTGCTATCAAGTGAAAGGGTTGAGCAGGAAGGTTGATTAAGTCCAGGCTGAGTAGGAAGGTTGATTAGCTAGGGCTAGTGAAGCAGCTGCCCCTGAAGTTCTTTAACAACTGGGTATACCGTGTAGTTTACAAGTAATCCCCAAACCTGGCCAAAAATGTTGTCATTGAGGCCTAGTGGTTGAGTTTTTAGAACAGAAAAAGTAAGCAAATGGAGACTCTGGAAGAGCTCCTAGACACATCTTCTTAGAGCTTTCCTAGTGCTCAAATCTTCTACAAAGAAAAAACCACTCTTTAGTTCAGCAAATTTGCAATGAGGGGAAGTAACAAATAGTCATATTAATTGCATGGTAGTGGTTGTTTTGTAAAAGGAATAGCTAGCTGGTGGGTCACTTTCTCTGTTCTCCAAATCAATTGTTTTGCACAATGGAGACACACTGCTTGGGTCAGGAAACTAAATGTGAGTGTGTCTGTTCCCATGTGTGTAAACATAGAGCTCTCACGTGCCTAATTTATAGCAAGTCACCTATTACTAGAACATCAGCCCTGCGGTTTTGGATCACTTGCATTATTCAAACCAAAGACGCCTTCACCACCAATGATCAGGGGAAAAGTGATTCAGATGGGGTTTAGAACTACTCAGTCTTCCTTGAGTGCAAGCAGTTCTGGCTTGTGAGAAATTCAGAGAAGTCTAGAAATAGAAATAACAAACACAAAAAAGAAAGCCTGCATGTTTATTGATAACAACCTGATAGGAATGCATATTCATTCTCCAATTCCCTTTCCTTCTGCAAAGAGTTAAACAAAAAAGTAATTAAACAATGATTTCTTTGTGAGTGCTGGACTTCTGAGGCCTGTTTTCTCTGTTGGAAAAAAAATAGATTTAAGATAATGGCCCTATTCTCCTCAGAATAAATTAAGCTCAGAGATAAAGAATTCCATTACTAATGCCTTTCAGCAAAGCCCAGGCATCTTTTAAAGTCAAACTTTAAAGTATAATGTGGCGTGATCTTGTTGAAATCTTTCCTGTAATGATATTTAAGTGATGGGCAAGGGTATCAATGGTTCAGGCAAAGTATTGATTGTATATCTTCAGGGCTGTTGAGCTCTTTCAGAGTATTCTGTTTGAGGGACTGCATTGCACTTATTTAAAGACATTTTCAAAACAGTTGCAAGTTAACTCGAGTAACTGATTTTTTGTATGTAAAACTGTAGGAAAAAAGGGAAAGTTGGAAGGGGAGGATAGAAAGATAGGAACCTGAAGGATACTCAAGTTAGAAATCAATGACAAAGACCAAGAGTAAGTGGATCACGGGGTCAGGAGTTCAAGACCAGCCTGACCAACATGGTGAAACTTCACCTCTACTAAAAATACAAAAATTAACTGGGCATGGTGGCGCACACCTGTAACCCCAGCTACTCAGGAGGGTGAGACAGGAGAATCGCTTGAACCTGGGAGGCAGAGGTTGCAGTGAGCTGAGATTGTGCCATTGCATTTCAGCCTGGGTGACAGAGCAAGACCCTGTCTCAAAAAAAAAAAAAAAAAAAAAAAAAAGACTCTGGGATATTCCTATAACCAGCACAGCACACAGTACCTGCTTCAAGTTAACGATTCTTTTAGGTGTTTAGCTCTCACATTTTCTTTTCTGTTGAAGTATTGACAAATGACTCATCTTCACCCTTGTGGTAAGAAGTTGTCCCTTCTTCCTTGGGGAGCAGGGGGTTTCTTGGAGAGGAGATAGTTAGTTGCTAGTCTGGAAAATCTGCAGAGTCTCAGCAAATCCAACTCCATTCTCTCCGGAAGAGAATGTGAAGAGTCAGAGGGAGCACAGGAACAATTCATTGAGCAACGATGGAGGATACTGTCTGCAGAAAGCATGGGTGATGGCTTGGGACTATGGTGGTCCTGCTGGGAACCATCTTGGTGGTGCTGAAAGCACCTGAACCATTATCCTATTTAAGTCACAACTTGGATGTCTAAAGCCATCATATATGATGTCCACATACAGATGATGACCCCTTGAACATGGGTTTGCAATTCCCATTCATCTCCCCTACATGACTGTATGTGTTTTAAGGGCAGAGTTTGAAAATCATCCCTTCCTCACTTGATAGCCTGAATAATATTCATGCCTCTGGAGGGCAAACTCCTTCAAAAACTGGTTTTCCTCCTTGAAACAAAGAAACAATCAGTGAGTTTTCCTGGAACTAATGCCATCCTAGAGTTCGCAGCTAAAGTGACACCAGTTGTTTGCCAGGTGGCTTCAGGCACACCCCAACTGCAGCATGGAATGTCTCAAGGGTCATAGGGCTAGGCCCTGCCTCTCCACTCTTCTCTTATGCAGGAGAACGACTAACACCTCCCAGGTGTTAGCTGGATTCTGCAAAGACTATCCTGGCTTATGGGCATCAACTTTCAGTTGGAAGGAGCTATGGAGCCTTGTTCCAGTAGTCTCATCATCCTGGAGCATGCACAGGGCTTTGGGGCTACTTGGCCTGATAGCTGGTCCACCAAAAGGTGCTGTCATTGATGCTGGCAAGGAAATACCCACTGTGGGGAGGGCTCTAGATATCCTACAAAAGAAATCCAGTTCCTGGTGAGGTGGCACACACTTTCGTGTCTTTGTTATAGAGGAAGAGGATCCCATTGCTTAACATTTCTGGCTTACATTTATTCCAATTCTTTGGATTGAATTAATCTATTTGAAATATGTGCATGCACACACCTGTATGCACATATTTATGGGATATATAGTTGCTCATGACTTTAAAACGTATATTTCTTATGAAACTAGGTTAAAGTTTTATAGAAGGGAATGTGAAAGAATGCTCTCATAAGTATATCCCCCTAATGCAGTGAATTTGTTTAACGAACATTTGTTTGTTTCTTGCTATGTGTCAGGCAAGGCGCTAATCCCTGTGGATACAGATAAGTGTGCAGCAAAGTCCCTCTCCTCCAGAGTCCACAATCTATTGAGGCAGATGAATGAGAAAACCTACAAAGTATGTTAGGAAGCAGACAGGATGCTGGGCAAACACTGGGACACAGCTCCTTTCCAATATTCTGGATGGAAAAACCTAGTTCTTACAGGGCTATAGTCATGGAAGAGATGCAATTTTGTATTCTGTTTTCCTCCTACTTGTGTTTTAATCACACTTCCTTCTGAGGCTACACGGTTGCATCCTCATCTCTCAGAAAGACTTTTCTTTAAATAAACAGAGATCCGGATAGCAAAATGCTACCATCCAATGTCTTTGCCTATATTTATTTCATTACTTCATCTGAATAACACTTTTTTTTAAAAAAGGAAGTCCAGGATCCTATGACCTTGTGAAATAAGCAAAAAATAGTATCATTTACTCAGCAGCATATTGTATCTTTGCCTATTGTTTTCTTACTTGTCTAATTATTTAAAAAAGAATAGCTGTGGTAAAGCACACTCTCATCAGCAAATATGCTTTTGATTTAAGAAATTATTATAGAACAATGCTGGAAGCCTTGTAGTCATCTCTGCTATATTTAGAGGGAAAATACTGTCCCTCAGCAATTACCATTTCGTGTGAAGTTTAGGCACTCACATTTTTCTTTTCTTTTTTGTTTTTAAACTAATTTTTTCCTCTTTTTCTCTGGGTTAACAATGCAGGGATCATAGTTGCACAATTATTAAAAAGAGGCCACTTAAATTCAACCCTCCATGGATACAGTGTCTGTGGCAATGTTTAATTAGAGATTAAAATTGAGGAATTGAATAATTGAGGTTGCTAATGAATTTGAAAACTCAGCAAAGCAAGGAGAGCTGAGCGTTTTTCCGACTTAGCTTTTCTTTCTCTAACCCTTTTCTCATTTCCTATTATTATCACATTTCTGGCCTTGACTGCTGAGTTTATTACTACCCACAACCCTGGCCTAAGTGGAAACAAAAAAGCTGTAGCCTCTTTGCAGAGCTCCTGGAGACATTTGGTCTATTGGATTTATGACATGTTCAGAAGCTTGCAATTGCAGGAGGCTGACAATGATAAAAATGGGATATGTTGGGCCACCAATGCTTTCTGTAATCACCTTAATAGGTCAACATAACAATGGATGTTGCTGGTGGAAAAAATAAGAAGATGGTCCTAAATCAAAGGCAATTTAATATATTAGAAGTTCTATTGCTACCCCCTCTGGGGAGACTGGATTATTTGGGTACCTTGCTTGGTAGGCTTGCATTAGCTTCAGGTGCCCAACAATGAAAGTAATCCCTTGGTTCACCCTGGAACAGAACCAGCTCTTTAAAAGGTGACCCTACAATAGCTATCCCCTTGGTAGGTAGCACATCTCAACTCTGGCCCAGAGGTGATTCTCAGGCATGGATTTCTGCATTGGGAGGAGGCCAGATTACAAAACCCTGAAGGTCCTTTCCAACTCTAAATTGCTATGATTTTATGAAGATGGCATAGAGCAAACTGCCTCACTCTAAGAGGACCATCCCCTTTGAAGCCTCTTTTTAGCACACAGGTAAAGTTTTTAGGACTATTTTTATCATTTGGACACTGAACTTCAGATGATATATTCCAAGTTTCATTTAGCACAACATATAGATGGTTTAAATCAACATTCAAGGTAAATGTCTGTATTTTATGGCCCGAAGCCCCCAAACTCATGATTATTTGCTATTTTGCCATTGCTAGTTAAATTGGGTCTTGATGTTTACTGCATCTCTGACTCCAATAAGACTGATCACTAGTGGGGATAGTGCAGCTGATCAAGGGAACCTGCGCCAAAGCAATGTTAACGTAGCAGATATTTGCTCAGAAAATCTTTTATGAATTAGAAGTCATTCCTAATAACATTGCCTTAAAACTTCTTAGCCACGCTTCTTAGCTCAGCTGCTGATGGCTTCCTACTAATGACTTTAAATATATGTTTTTGACAGCAGGAAAAGAAATAATCTGTCTTACAAGGCTGTTCTTACTTATACCAAGAACAATCTGTCTCCTGCTACAGTTTAGCACAGCTATAGCTTGGGGATAGGGGGTCAAAGGAGGAAGTATGCATAATGTACATATTTAATCTTGTCTCTTCTATTTTTATCCTATGTTCACTCAATATTTGTAGCATTCTCTTTGCATCTGTAAGCATCAATGCTATTCCTCAGAGACATTAAGACCCCAGAGAAGAGAAACTGTAAAAATGTTCTTTGACGGTATCTAGGACAACTCCAAGTATAGCCAAGTATATAATAAATAATTGACTATCCATGATGGGGATGATGATGATGATGATGATGATACAGAAATAGTGGGTAACAAAAAGTCATCTTCAGATGGGTATTTGTGCCAGTGCTTCAGAGGGGAGAGAAGTTTCAAGAGACTGGGTCTTTCCCTGGTTTGGCAAAAAGGGCAACATGATGGTTGGTGTCTGTGAAGACAGCTGTGTGTCATCAACAGAAGGTTCTCATACCACATAGCTCAGCTTGTAGAGGAGGAATGGGGCTTGATCCCATGGCTTCCATACTTGAAGGCAGGGCTTGGCTTACTTCCAATAAATCACCTTCCACGGCAAGGGGAGGGTGGGTGATATTTTTTAGTGAAGGAGAGGCTTCCACAGGGGGCTGCAAGCTGAGGGGCTGCACCAGGTATACAGGATTCCTGGGAGCTGATGGGAAACTTCTAACCTTCAACTGCCTTCTTTTCTCATTTACACAATGCTATCATGGGGTAAAGAGCCCTAAATAATTGCAGTGCATCAACTTGGCAGAGGGCTACGCATTAGGTAGGTCTTTCCATAATGGCTTTCTCATTAAGATTCTAAGCCCATAAGGCAATTTGTGGCATTTACTGTTCATTGCTCAGGGGTCAGAGGGTGGGGAGAGGGATCTTTCTTTTTAGGCCTTACTGAACCTGTCTGTCTTGTGACCCGCAAGAGCATTGCAAGCCTCATCCTGCACAGTGGCTTGGTGTGTGATTCGGTGTGCTAAATGGCATCTCTCCATTCTTGAATCTGTTTGGCCATGAACCCTTAACAGAACACCAGAGACCTATGTGAGATGGAATTGTTGTGTACCGCCACAGCCTGACAACACAGAGCCCTATCTGCCACTGCCAGTTTGGGCAGATGCCTAACGAGCACACTGGGGAGAACCTCCAGTGGGGACATGACTCCCCAAAGTGCTTCAGGGGTTACTTTGTCCACTCCCAGCCATGCAAAATTCCTGGTACAGCAGAGCTAAGTGAGGATGCACAGAGGAGATGAAACAGGCTGACAGGCGGAGCCATTCTGTTTGGGGTTTGTCCACAAAATTGTCAGTTCAGGTCTCCAGGTCAAAAATCATTTTATCTGTTGAAGCAGATGCTTTGTAGAACAAAATGCCAGGCCGACTTCAAGGCCGGGAGGTGTGCAGAGCCCCAGGCTCCGATCACACTGCAGCAGGCTCCAGCTCATTCTGCCCCTCTCTGAATTCCCTCACTCAGAGACAGGCTCTCTTCTCTCTCTGTATACTCCAATTCCCTGGAAGACTTTCTGACAGCTCCCTTTCTGCAGGCTGACTGCTCAAGAAGCAAGATGTGCAAAGACATGGCTCCCAGTCTTGGAAATCCAAACCTCACGCCTTGTGTGACTGCAGAGCCACATTTCATTGTATGCTTTCTTAAAAAGAAGCATTAAAAGGTAGGGAGGTATTGGGAGTACTGGAATGATCAGTCTTATCAAAAGAGGGAAACTGAGGCTCAGGGCATGGAAGTATTAGCAGCAAGATTACTCCCGAAGAGACATGTTACGGCCCCTACCAGATGGCAAGAACCTTGAACCTTACTTTATTGCTGCCTCTGCCCAGTAACTTTATCTCCCTCCAGCAGAGAAGTGAATAGGGACCCCCCTGCCATGAAAAACTGCGTTGTTTTTCGTTTTTGTTTTTGCTTCAGATCTCATTTCCTTTCACTGTTTTTTTTTTGGCATTTATGGGAACATTATATTCACCAAAAATCAGGACTAGCATTAAACACAGAAGATGTGAACTACACGCATTATAAGGCAAATTAGATCCCGGAAGTCTGCACTGCACCTGGATCCCCAGCGCCTCCTCTGTAGCCCACAGCGCAAGGCTGCCTGTGGCTTCTTCCTGGGATGTCTGCTCTGCCTCCTGAATGGATGACTTTGCCTTTCTGAGGTCCACGAAGGGAAGTCAGAGTGGCTTGGCTGAGCCCTACATTTTCTTTTTCTGTGTAATTCTATTTGATAAAGAAAAAGCATTTAGAGAGGTTCATTGTTTAGATATTGAAAGAGAGGAGGGAAGCAGACCTAGGAAGGAATCCTTAGTTTCCTTTTGTTATACAAGGACACTGCTCTCATGCATGTCAACCCATTCCTCATGGGGCCCACCACACCGTAAATGAATCAGGCAATAAAGGATCCCACTGGTACCATTGTCAGAATATCTAAATTTTGAATTAAAGACTTGGTTAAAATATGAAACTACCTACCTTCCATTTGGAAATGTCCCTTGAACTCTTTGTTTCCCTAGACCCCCACTGATTGAATAAGGTGAGTGAACCCGAGCTCCAGGTGCCTCCCAAGTCCACTGTGAAGATGCCCTGAACACGATGTGGAACCTAGGCGAGGGAGGGGTCTGCATTTTATCAGGTCATGATCTGTGTCAAATATAGTTTTAGAGTATTTTCATCAAAGAATGTCATAGTTTCCCCAACACTTTGTGATGGCCGCGATACAGAGGAAATTGAAAGGCAGGGTCATTTCCAATGGCACACAACACAGTGACCTCATACAACACAGTGAGCTATAAGAAAAAGATGTCTTGCAGACGCCAGGCCAGGCAAAGAGACTTTTTGCTGGAAGGACAGGTTGAAAACCATAAAAGAACTTCGGCAACCACATTTTTTTTAAAGTATTGGAGCTCTTCTACCATTTGCTCAAAAAGCGTTCTGAGTACCAACTATGGCAAGGCTTGGAGCTAAAGTCTAGAGCTATAAAGATCAATGCATCTTTTCCCCTACTCTAATGGGATAGACAGGCCTTGCGGACAGGAAATGAGACTGAAGTGACGGGATGGACATGAAGTCAGCAGGATCGGGCCCCTGCTGCCCTGCAACCTCATCTCCTCCCACTCTCCCCTCTGGCTCATTTTGACCCAACCACACTGAACTTTTGAGTTCCCCCATCAAGTCCAGGCCCTTTCCTCCTGAGGGTCTTGGCATCTGCTCACCCTCTGCCTGGAATGCTCTTCCCCTGGGATCTGCGTGGCTTGCTCCTCACTTTCTTCAGATCTTTATTCATACATCAACTTTTCAAGAAAGGCTTTCTTGACCACCTCCTGTGATGTCACACCGCCACCCAAAAGACATCCCCCAAATTCTTCCCTGCTTTCTTTTCCTCCATAGCCCTTATCGGTACCTAACATATAAATCTGTTACGTATGTTGTTTATGATCCTGCCCCCTCCCATTAGAATGCAAGTCCGATGAAGGCAAATATCTGTTTTGTTTACTGCCGTATTTTCAGTGCCTAGGCACGTAATAGACACTTGATAAATATTTATTAAATAAATAAATCTAGGTGGATATTCCAATTGGTTGCTTCGACATTCATGGATGCCAAGACTAAGAGATCTTTATGATCATTTCGTCCAACCGAAGCAGGGACTCTGAAGCAGGACTGCTTGTGTTCAAAACTGGCCTCCATCTCTTACCAGCTGTGTGACTTTGGGCAAGTCACTTTAACCTCTCTGTGTTCCGATTTTCTCATATGCAATGTGGGGACAATAATAGTGACTTCCTCACAGGGTTGTTGTAAAGGTTAATTGTAATTATTATATAAAATACCTAGAACAGGGCAGGGCATAGGGTAAACGTTCTAGAAACACTGGCTATTACTATTGGTATTATCAAGAAAACTGAAGGTCACAAAAGGTAAGTGATTTGCTCAAAATCACAAATTCATTCATTCAACAAGTATTAAAGGGCTTCCTATACACCAGAAACTGGGGATTCCACAATACATTAAATATAATAGTTTCTGCTTTTATGGGACCTATAGTCTAGGTAGGAAGATAAATGTTGAACAAAGACTCAGGCAAATATATGCAGTCATCCCTCGCTATTCAAGGAGGACTGGTTCCTGGATCCTCTTGGGTATCACAATCTGCGGACGCTCGAGTCTCTGATATAAAGTGGTGTAGTATTTGCATATAACCTAAGCACATCCTCCCGTACACTTTAAATATCTAGATTACTTATCATACATAATAAAAATATATGCTATGTAAATAGTTATTTAAATTTGTTATGTTATTTAAAGTTATGTTAAATTTGTGTTATTTTTTATTGTTGATTTTTATTTTTCAACTATTCTCTATTCACAGTTGGTTGAATCAACTCTGAAGGTGCAGAATCCAGGTGACACAGGGGGCCAACTGTAATTGCAATCTGAATGACCACCATGAAGACATAGGTCACCATGACCATGAAGTGTGGGAGACCTAATTTCTCTTCTCAGGCAGGGAAGGAATGGGGTTGGAGAGGGAGGAGTTCAGGGGAGGTGTGGCACTAAAACCCAGGCTCCAGCCTGGGACTCTTTACATTATAAGTGTGTGGTCCTGGGATCAAGTGTGGACTTCTTCACTAGCCTGAGAGTTCCTCAAAGCAAGAGAGCAAGGACGCATTGCACTCATCCTGGCATATCTGTAGCTCCACCTCAGGCACGTGCCCAGCTCCCAGCGTACCCACAAAGTGAGAGCCATGCCTATTCCTTTAGCACGTGCTAAGCACTAACTCTCAGGGCATGGCTCTGAGGATGAGAGAGTGTTCTGAGTTGAGATATATACCCCCCACAATACACCCTGTGGGTAATTAACAACCAAGAAAGGGCTCTGCTGAATGGAGTCGCAACAGCACCTGTCTCTTGTGTCCTCCACCCTTTTAGCAGGCCAGGATTCTCTTGGGAAGCCTACCAGAGAAGGGAGAAATGTCCTTTGCTCTCCATAACCCCAGGAGAGGCAGGATCTTGACCTCAGAGATGACCTTTTGCCATCATTGTCTCAGCTTTCATGAAAACAGTTGTGCATGAGGCTGAAGCACCGCCATTATAAAAAACTTGGTTAAAATATGGATTAATCCCTGGGAGGGTGTTATGCAAGATTCAGATATATGGTCTGTGATACGGATAGGATATATTTTTTTATTGCAATAATAAGTTTCTCAACTCCTAATGGACCCTGTATTAACTGAAGATGACAGGAAGCGAAGGATGGAAAACGGGCAATTTGTTAAGGTTGCAGAGTAGCAGTTCCAGGGTTGTAAAAGATAAAACATTTCAGAGTCATTAAAATCAGCCTAAATTGTCTATCTGAACTCAGAGCAACAAACCCAACTTGGCCCTGAGTCTATCACCAGCTATTTTTTTCTTTACAGTGTTTTAATTCTCTTGGACTAGACACACAGCTCAATCTTCTACTCCCAGAAGGTCCAGGGCTTTGAAAAGACCAATCTCAGGACTTCCTGGAGGAGGTGGACTTTGAGTGCTCAAGCAGTGGAAGGGAGGCAGCCTTTGATGGATACATAGACCTTTATAAAAAGGCTCTCATATGCAGGAAGAGGCAGCCAAGGTACAGTGGGCTGGCTGGAGAGAAGGGATCACTGGGGGCGGTCTTAAGGCCTTTTTGGGGTTGGGGCCTAGTGGGTAGAAAAGATCTTGAAGCTTCTGACTAGGACTTTGTAGTTGTCTGTATGAGCCAAGAGGAGCATAACAAGGGTTTGAGGACTATGGTCAGACTCATGAGTTAGCGGGTAGTTCCAGTGAAGAGTCTGGCTACTATTTGCTAAGAGCTTACTAAGGTCCAGGCTCCATGTTGAAGGATTTTCATAAACTAACTCACTAAATTCTTACAAGAATCCCATACCCATCATATGGATGAGGAAATCGGGCAAGTTTCTCCACCCCTTTAAGCCTCCGCATCACATAACCAATAAGGCAGCTGGACTAGGGTTCAAACCCCAACAATCTACATGAACGTGTTAGCTGGAAGATGCCCCTCTTTATTCTGATAGAATGCAGTAAACTCCCACGTGTCAGGCTCCATTCACCTGCTAGGGGCAACATCTCTGATGGCAGGGACTGCCAGGTATCCTTGCTCTCAGATGATGTCAGCAGCAGGAAGGCCCAGCAGTGATGCTGGACTAGACCCCTGGGCTTAGCAGTGAGCAAGACTGAAAGACAGATATTCTCATTGCTGGAGGAAGGAAAGGTGGGCTTTATAACACCCTCTGCACCTGCCCTGGGCCACAGGGACTCTTTTTGCATTTTATCTTCTGTGGAGGAGAAAGTTACCATGAACAGAAAGGGTTGGGATGGAAGAGAGCAGGAGGGAAGCAAGAAGCAGCCCCAGGCTTCAAGGGATGACACAGAGAGAAAGAGAGGGTAGTGCTGGTGATGACAATGATGACTGCAAATTTCTAGACATGGCCCCTCCAAGTAGGAGACATGGGCAGAAAGGAGGCCAGCAAATAAAAAGCAGCCACCATGCTGAGACTCTTCTTTGAAAATGACATTGTTGTCAAACTTAGAAAACAGTTTCCCGCCCTGAATAAAACACTGACATTTGTCTAATTAAAAAAACCTAATGGAGATTTTGCAGACAGAGGGAAGCCGCCAGTGCATCTGCTGGTGAAGTCTCCATATGGCCCAATCCAATGTGTACTCTGCTGCAGAGACAGAGCAGCACTCTAGAATCGAAGCTGCCCAGCCATTAAATTACCTTCACGACCTCACTGGCCATGGACCAACAAGGCAGGAGAGCTCAGCCCAGATTTTTGCTGTGCCCCTCCTCTCTCCCCGCAACAATAATGATCTGACCTGTGGACCACCCCTCAGGAAGTGTTAGTGGCAGGAGGTGACGGGGAAGAGAAGGACAGTCAGGAAGGACTTCCCTCTTCTGGGCCCCAGCGGATGGTGGGATGTGTCCATAAGAACAGCATCTGGGACGAGTCAGTAGAGAGTGGGAAGGAAGCCCTGCAGAGAAGCTGCCAGCCCACATACTCATGGAGAGGCCCAAATCATCCTTCAGACCCCTGGCAGTCTGGAAGCCTAGATGACGTGAATCAAGCCTCTGGCAAGGACAGCACAGTGACCAGCCCTCTTTTCAGAAGGACAAGGTGGGATGAAAGCACAAGCCATCAATAGCATGGCCACCTCCCTGGAGATGTGCAGATACCCTCCACCTTCAAGCAAGCCAAACTGGCCCAGAGTGGCTGTGAGGACCTGCAGGTGCTGCCCACATGTGCCCTGGGCTGGTCCTCCCTCAGCTCCTGCTCGTGTCTTCACCTCCCTGGGCCATGTCTCTCACTTTTTGTGCTAATTCTTCACTTCTCTCCACACTAATTACCCCCTTCCATCTCACATTCCTCCAGCTGGTTCAGCACTTCCAATGGCTCCAGTCCTAAGCACCCCTCACAGTAGGCATCAACCAAGAACACATCGCACTCATCTACAAAACAAGCAACCCACCATGAGCTGTGTGATAGAAATAACTCATCTTATCTATTCATTTGGAATAAGATCCTGATGAACAGGAGAAGGGAGAAGAACTTCACCTTCCTTCAAGAGGCCATGCTGGGTAGCAATGGGGCTCCTGCCCCTGCTGTTCATTATGTTTCTGGGGTCTTTGTTTCAAATGTGAGGCACAACAGAGCATCCTGCTGTATCAGCCTAATTACCAGCCTCTCCTTCCATTCCTGCTGTCATGGCAGGTGAAGCGTAGCCAAGAGGAACTTGGCGTGATAATGGAACCTAGTGATGAAATTTCTTGGCCACTACTGGCCATTCATGATCATAATTACCAATGACGCTTTAACGTGATGACAGAGAAGGGCATGCAGAGTGGTGACACCTGGGGTGCACCCATCGGTCTAAGTAGTCAAGAGAGGAAATGCCTTAAGGAACCACCAGATCCCTTGAAGAGACTCAGCTGAGCATATGTAGTTACCAGAAGTGGCTGTTAGGCAGGTGAAATGTAAAATGTTCCTCTGGCCTTAACTACCACAAAGACTAGAATCCTGTTGTTCTGTAACACCTGGAGCTGAGGCTGGATAGCTGAGCACACATCATTCATCTTTCAGTGTCCTTTCTCCATGAGATCGTTAGGGTCAATAGTGATTGCAGGTGACACAAGGTTTTCCAAATATGGTTGGGGAGGGTGGTCTCTCCCCAAAATCCATTTCATTTCTCTTCCATTGAATAGTGGCAGTATTATTTAGGGAAATGACCAGCTCACTGGATGAGTCAACTGTTCTCAGGGCTATTTAACCTCCTCATCACTATTCAGTTCAGAATTGGGCTAGTGACCTTTTTTAGACTAATGAAATGCAAGGAAGCATTGCTGAAGGGTGTCTGACCAATTATCTCACACTTAAGAGAGAGGATGGAAAGCCACACGGTTTCTCCGACTGACTGTAAACGCAGAGTGTCTTGCCCAGCTTTCAGCTGGCAGCTATCTGATGGCCATGAAGGAGGCTGGCCTGGGAAAAAGGCAGTCCGTGAAGAGGAAGGAGCTAAGGCAAAGACAGAAAAAGAGACCCATTGCCTTCATCAAGCAGTACCTAACTCTGACCTTCTGGTTATGCTAGTCAACAAAACTGCTTATTGCTTTAGTCAATTGGAGTCAGTTTCTCTTATTAGAAGCCCCAAGAATGCTTTGCATAAGAATAAGTGCCTCCTCTCAAGTCTGCTTGGAAAGAGACTACCATATAAGAGCTGAGTGAAGAAGCTTTGAAGAGGCCTGGCAGAGTAGAGTGCAGGTGGAGTCTGGGGACCGCACAGCAGAGGAGGGGTCTGTGTGGCTGACACCTCATCAGTGTGCTTCAGAGGAAGCTCATTGCTAGGCAGCACATCCGTCCATACTCGTGAACAATAGGTCGCCCTCTCCACCTCGAGGACAACAAATCAGCAGCATTACGGTAGACTATATTTTGTTCCCAACTATTTGCCAGGTCAGCATTGACTCTTGCTTGGCTTTGTGACTTGCTTTGGCCAATGGAATATGAGCGAATGTGATGCCACATGTGAGCAGGTGCTTTGAATGCAAGCATCTGATTTGGCTTGGCCAATTCCTGCCCTCTGTCATGAGGAAGGAATGTCTCGGATAGGTGCTATGCCTGTGGCCAGGACCCTAAAAGGAAAGGGCAAGTGGAGTAGGGCCACAGCTGACCCACAGCCCACTTGTGACACGAAAGAGGGAGAAACATTTCCTGGGCTAGGTTACTGGGATTCTAACATAGAAGTATATACAAAGCAATACTCTATTCCTAGGACTCTATAGAGTGATTTGGAAGATAAAGAATGATAAGACATGGTTTCCATTCTCAGAGAATTTATAAACACAGCAAGCACCAGAAAGAATTATAGAGAGTGCAGAATTCTGGAATACCTTGCCCACACAGATTGTGAGGACACTAGAATTCAGAGGAAAGGAGTATACTAGCTGGGATGGCCTACAAGAATGGGAGAATGGGTGAGTGCTAGATGACATTGGATAGAGTTAACAGCAGACAGGTGTCACAGCCTGAGCTGAAGATTTGCAGCTCACCTTGTCAGCTGATCTCATGAAAGGAGGGGCATTGAGAATGCCTGGGTAGCACACGCCACTTTTTCTTCTGTCTGCCAGAGGCAAAGATGCTGAGACTTTCCCTTTCATGTTTGAATGAAAATATCTTAGTGTACAAATTATCACTTTACAATTAATTATGCAGAGTAAGTAATACACATGAGACCTCAATATTATGACAGCTTGGAAATTTACTGTTTTCGAACTTAACATGCAACAAGTCTTGCCAAATGTACGTTGAAAAGTAGCACAAGATTAGACAATTAACATTTTAATTTTGTATATTCACAGCACATCTGTGGGTCAGTGTAAACATCACAAACAACTCGGCAGATGATGTCAAGTGGACGCCCCCCTAAGACTCTGACCTTAAAAACCAACGCTCTTTAATTAGGCCTTTCCTTCCCCTTCTGCCTTTGGGGAGAAGAGATTGTTATGAAAAAAGACACGATTACACCATATTGGAGTTCACCAGGCATCTCAAATGCTTTGGGTTTGATAAAAAACAGCAGATTTCATTGCTGGAAACTTCCCTCCAGAATCTGTAAGCACCATGTGGATATCAAGGGGAATTTCATCAGTATGTTTCTGATTCCTTTACACTTAAATCATTAAAAGATTTTTGAGGGTTTTTGAAGTCCAATAACTCTCCTGAGCCATTCTTCCCCTGCCCCCAGCATATTTTTCATTTCTTTTCTTTAAAATTAGGAAATTGAATTTCAGCTCTGTATTTTTTTTTTAAAGCCCACTGCTTGTAAATAATGGTGGCTAAGGATTAAATCCCCAATTCTAAACATTCGCCCTGAGATCCATCAAGCTGATGAACATTTGTGTATCCTCATCGGGCCCAGATCTCAGACAGGAGAGATGTGGCCAACTGTGATTTGAGAGACGAATTCAGGCATCATAGGCTTCCCTTGCCTCTCTGTAGAATCCAGTTTTGTCCAAGCGAGACGGTATCGTTGACTCACATGAAGAGGGTGGAACTGTAGTGTTGGAAGCTGAATGAGCACTAAAGTACCACTCATCTAACTCTCCTGCCCTCATCAGGCCAAGGCTCAGCTTTGTATTTTTAAAATCTCTTTGTAAGTTCTCTCCTGGTAGCTGATAACTGTTTTAGTCACATTGTAGTCAACCCATTCTTTGTTATTTCTGACATAAAGTGATCTTACCTTTAGGTAAGAGCATTTCACATTCTCTTATTCTCTTAACAGATCTGAACCTAGTCTTGAAATGGGTCACATAACCATTTGCAAATGTAAAAAAAATTCTTCACAAAGGTTCCAGTCTGGATATAGGCTTCATGACAGCAGGGCCTCATCTGCTCTCTTCGTGCAACTTCCCCCAGACATAGAACAGTCTCCAGCACATAGTAGATGATGCATAATATTTGTTGAATGAATGAGTGAATAAAATTCTAATCATATGTAAAACATATTCAACCTTTCACAATGCTTCCACACCTAGTGATTAATAGCGTTTTAATGATACCCTGAATGAGTAGCAAAGGTAGAGTGATCCTTAGATTATTTATAAAGCAGATGAGCCCAGATATGGAGTAACTTAAGATCTTATGGCTGGTCGGTGGTAAAACTGGAGTAGGTTTCAGATCACCTGATTCTTAGAAGATGCTGTTTTCATATAGACCAGTGCTTCTGAAGGTTGAGTTAGGCATACATCAGAGTCACCCGAAGGATTTATTAGAACACAAACTGCTGAGCCCCACCCTCAAAGTGCCACTTCTGTAGGCCTAGGGTGGGCAGCCAGAATCTGCATTTGTAACACGTACCCAGGTGATGTCAGTACTGCCGGCCCTGGGACCACACTGTGAGAACCACTCAGAAAGGCCATAGTTTACAAACTGCAAAATGAAAGAATATGAGAGAGAGAAAAAGACACTTCTTAACCTCCTCCGAGACTATGTTTAGAGTATCAAACTCAACTGATCAGTACAGAAAGCCAGGCTGTGTGATTTAACTGCAGAAGGCTTTGCTATCCATTAAAAAGTAAACAAACAAAAAACCTACTGATGTAGATCATGGGACAGGAAGTTCCAACCTGGGGATATTCTAACTTAGAATGAATGTTAGCCAGTCTTTCTGAGTATGAATTTAGGTTTCAAAAAGAGATTTTGGAGCTGGATAAAGCATTAGTTACGTGGTCCAACCTTCTCATATACATACCTGCAGAAAGAAAAGGGTTAGAAGGGTGATGTGCCTAGTCCAGTGTCCCAGACTCTCCTCATGCCTGATTATTCAGCTATAAGGCATAATCAAAAGGAGGCAGGATGTCCCCCAGCTTGGTTCTCCTGCAGCTGTTTCTGCGGGGACAGTTGGTCACCCTATACATGTAAAATTCTTTTAACTTGTACACCAATGTTCATTGCAGCAGTATTCATAATAACCAAAAAGTAGAAGTCACCCACGTGTCTAACAGATGAATGCAAACAAAAAATATGATATAGTCATACAATGGAATATCATTCAGCCATAAAAAGGAATAACGTTCTGATACACAGTATGATAAAGATTCTCCTTGAAAATATTATGCTAAATCAAATCAACCAGACACAAAAGGACAGATATTGTACGATCCCACTCATATGAAGTATTCAGAATAGGCAAATTCATAAAAATAAAAAATAGATTAGAGGTTATCAGGGCTGAAAGGGAAGGAATTGGGAGTTATTGCTTAATGGGTACAGAATTTCTGTTTAGAGTGATGAAAAAGTTCTGGAAATAAATGCTGGTGATGGTTGCACAACAATGTCAATATAGTTAATGCCACTAAACCGCACACTTAGAAGTAGTTAAAATGTCAAATTTCATGTTGTATATATTTTACCACAATAAAAAAATTAAAAATAAAACAAGGAAAAACCTGCAAACAACAAAAATCTTTCCAAACCACTTAGCACCTCCGCACCTATCCTGCCCCTTAGAGCACTGCTCAGTTGTAGGCTGTGTTGGGAGGGAGTAATGGTCACCTGGTGCAATCTGGTTTCTAGTATGAGTTGCTTCCACTCATCCTAGAAACCAGATACGTATACCACATACTAGAAACCATATACTAGAAACCACTCACACTAGAAACCAATAGTGAGGTGGTTGCCACTATTTCCATTGGCAACTGATACTTTTCTGCCACTCCCCTCATTGTCTAACCATAGGCATGGACTTCAGAATTGAGGTGGTGTTTCTGGAGAACGGGATGGTAAAAACAGTGGCATTTCTGTTCCCTCCTCCACCCCAGTTGCACACTATGGTAATTGTTGAACTCGATTTCACTTGGTGTGTGATGACACATGTTACAGTGATGGAGCAGAATTTAGATGCTGTGACTCATCTCTCCAAGCTGGGTTTCCATAAGACTCCACACTGATCTCTGGCATGTTTATTGCTGCCTGGGAAACTGGTTTTGTGCATTCTCAGAAATATGAGATTGGCCCATAATGACATGCACGCCTCTCAGAGGGAAGACAGAGACTCACGGTATGGCAGTTGAAGGACACATGACTTGAGGGAGATGGATGTTACTGAGGCAAAAGAAATGTTCATTGGCTACGCGCTCATCACGATGCTTCCCTCCCATGTACGTGTCCGGTTGGGCCTCAGCAACATCCCCAGATGCTGGGCAGATCCAGTGAATTGCAAGTAAGCAAATAAACATGATTTAATAGTAGAAGAGAAGACTTTGCCACACCACGGTACCTCCCCCTGCATTTATTTTGGCAATTTGGTGCCAAACATTTACAACAGTGCTTTAGACCATCCAGGTAGTTTTAGCATAAGGAGTGAAGTCTTAGTAAACTAAGCTGCTTGTTCTCTGACAGGGTGATAAGCAAGCTTGTGGTAGAGGGCAGTTACTGGATTTTAATTAACTAACCGAATTATAACATTTTTGCATAAACATTCTTCGCCATCATCCACTCATGACATAGGTTAGGTACATTTACACAGAGAACTAAAATGATCCATTCTCTGCCTCCTAGGAGTTTATAATCTAAGAAAGGGATTGCAAATACATAGAATGGCTATTCCATTCTTCATCTCTGTGACATGGCAGACATTACTAATCAAGGATGGTGCCCCTTTTCAAAATCTTTTCCTGCATTGGATGCCAGGCAGCCGTGGCTAATCAATTGCAGGGCATGCAAGGCCTTCCTGCTGTCTGTATATTATAAAGAATGGGCAACTAGCTGCCAAGACATTCCTATGACACCAGATGGGGAATGTATTGTTACATGTATTGTAACAATGTAACAATATTGCACAGACCCAAAGAAATATGATTTTATAACATCATATGTTATAAGATATGTATTGTTACATCATATTATATTATTATATGTATTATATATGATATATATGTATTATTATGTGTATTAATATTATATTATATATAATATGATGTATTGCTACAGACCCAAGGAAATATGATTTTATAACATCAACTTAGGTTTTCACACCTTCCAAGTGATAAATACATGTGCAATTTGTAGAATTAAGGCATAGTGCTTTTGTGGGTTTCGATAAGCCTGACTTCTCAGTGTGGGTGCTCCCATGTTGTGGATGAGATTGAGCGCCGTGGTAGGTGCAGGCATCACTAATGTCTTTGCCCCTAAGATAGGAGCATGCTGGGCCCCTTGGTTAAACACTGATCACAGACACATACTCTCCTCACTTCCTCCTTTCTGTAGTTCCAGTTGAGTAATTAAAATCACTTCTGTTAAACTAGCGTGGTTGGCTCAATAAGCCAAGGGCAAGTTTACGGATCTGGAGGATGGAAACTACTTTAAACCTTGGTAGTTCTGGCTGTGGTGAGGAATAACAATTAGAATAATTGATAACCAGGTCCTTGATGTCCAGTCACCACCCAAGGCCTGCAACACATCAGAGACAAGGCTGATTCTCTGGCTGGAGTAGATAACAGAGCTGGGGTTGGGCTCTTCTGGATGCTTAAGCTGCAGTGTCCAAGGACGTGCTTCGCTTTAGTGACCCCAGTTGTGCAGAAGCTTTTGAACTCACACAGTTGAGGTCTTTGTGGTCTGGGAGAGAAACCCTTTCCCTGATATGTGCATAAGCATAGGGCTAAATAGGTGTGCATGACTTTCAGATTACATGCAAAGAAGTTTTAGAGGTTAAGAGTTCCAAAGAGGACAGGCGGGATTTGCTGGAGCAGGCCTGGGGTAATAGAGAATATTCCAGTAACAATAGTGTAACTGCATACTACAGCATTAAGAGTAACAATATTGTTACTAAACAATAGTAGGATACTACTAAGCAGTAACAATGCTACTACTATCACTAATTGTGTCATTTATTGAACAATTACTGCATACCTGATATGATGCTAAATGTGTTTATAATGATAGCATTTAATTTTATCATTTAACTGTATCATGTAATCTTCATATCAACCCTATGAAGTATTTGTCATTCTTCTTATTGTATAGATGAAAGCTTTCAAAGATGAAGTAATTTTCCCAAAGTCAAACAGACAGGGAGTGGCTTGGTTAAGAATCTGCCCCCAAAACTCAGGCTCCTAACTACCATGTCTTACTGCCCTGGCACAATCTGATATGCTCTCCCACAGCTGACTCTATCTAGAAATGCCTCTTTTGTTTATCTCACCATAAGATGCATCTGTAGATCCCAAGAGATCTATTGATTAGATGAAGATAAATGCTCAGCACCACAATCATGCTATCAAATCATCGAACCAATGAACAAAAGGTGGAGTTAAATCTCCCTCAATGTGAAGATCCTCACTGCACTGTGGAATTTAGTCCGTTTGATCTGGATTTCGGATTCCAGTTAAAGAAACCTTCATGTGAAGAGATACTACTGCTGCTCACTTTTTCTTGCCAGGTGGTGTCAGTGCTCTGTTTGCCTAAAGGATAAATTCAGACATTTGATTTTCTGCCCGTAGCATCCTATTTTTCCTGATCTTACTTGGCTGTTTCTCAGGATATGTTTTAAGACAGATATGTTCTTTGATCTCATTTTAACCTTCCTCTTTGGTCTCTCTACTTTCTCCCTGTCTTACAGACCCCTGTGCAATCACTTTTTTCCCCAACCAGCTCAGATTCCACGGTCCATCACTTCAACCTTGTAGTTATGTCCTCGTCCTAACATCGTACCTTCCTAGAAAACCCCGCGCCTAGGTCACTTTACAATTGGCCTTCTCTTTGCCTGATTCCAGGATGCTGAGAGCTGCTAGACAAAATCACCTCAACACTCAGATTGGCCCCCATGATGGTTAATGTTAGGTGTCAACTTGACTGAATTATGCGATACCCAGATAGCTGGTAGAGCATTATTTCTGGGTGTGTCTGTGTGAGTGTTTCAGGAAGAGACTGGCACTTGCATCTCTCTCACCTCCTGTGGGCACAGACCATCAGATCAGCTAATGGCCTGGATAGAACCACAAGGCAGAGGAAGGGCACATTCTCTGTCCCTCTCCCCTGGAGGTGGGGCACCCTTCTGCTCCTGCCCTTGGACGTCAGCATTCTAGATTCTCCAACCTATAGACTCTGGGGCTCGCACCAGGGGCTCCTCCAGATCTCAGGCCTTCAGAGAGTTACACCATTGGCTTCCCTGGTTCTGATGCCCTTGGGCATGGACTGAGCCACATTGCCAGCTATCCTGGGTCTCCAGCTTGCAGATGGTTTATCGTGGGACTTCTCAGCCTCCATAACTGTGTGAGCCAATTCCCCTGATAAGTCCCCTCATCCTCTCTTGCATCTATCTATCTATCTATCTATCTATCTATCTATCTATCTATCTGTCATCTTCCTATCTATCCAGCTATCTATCCACCCATCTTCCTGTCTTCCTATCTATTATCTATCTGTCATCTATCTATCTATATCTATCAATCTATCTATATCTATCAATCTATATCTATCTATCTTCCTATCTATCCATCCACCTATCTTCCTGTCTTCCTATCTATTATCTATCATCTATCTATCTTTCTGTCATCCTATATATCTATTATCTGTCTATCTATCTATCTATCTACCTATCTTCCTATCTATCTATCCATCCATCTTCCTGTCTTCCTATCATCTATCTATATCCGTGTATCTATCTGTCTGTCTGTCTATCTATCTACCTATCTATCTATCTCTCTATCTATCTAACTTCCTATCTATCCATCCATCCATCTTCCTGTCTTCCTATCTATCATATCTATCCTATCTATCTATCTATCTATCTATCTATCTATCTATCTATCTATCTTCCTATCTATCCATCCATCCATCTTCCTGTCTTCCTATCTATCATATCTATCCTATCCTGTCTGTCTGTCTGTCTGTCTGTCTGTCTGTCTGTCTATCTATCTATCTATCTATCTATCTATCTATCTATCTATCTATCATCTCTATCATCTATTGGTTCTGTTCCTCCAGTGAGCCCTGGCTAACGCAGCCCCGCTTGTCATGTATTATCTCCCACCTCAACTGGCCCCTCCATGCTGCCTCCAGTCCCTGTGTGCCTCTGTGGTCATCCATTCTCCATGAAGGCTGAATCAAACCTTCTCCACTTTATAAACTTTACTACTGCATCTCCTCACCCCTACTCTCAGTAGAGGGCCTCTTCCTGCTTCTTAAAACAGAAGCCAACAGATAAGTATTTCCCCCATGTCCATCTCCAGACTCATCATCATGTGCCTGATCTGCGCCCACCCTTCCACTTTCCCTGCCCTTACATGAGAAGCATGTAACGTTCCCTCCCACACAAGGTGAATCCCTCCATCCTCCATTGGCGCTGCAGACTCCCTTCCCTCCCACTTCTAGGGACCTTGTTCTGTCAAGTTTACCATCTCCCCTTCTTCTCAGTAGGGAAAGTCTCTAAATTATGTGCAAGTATCTCCTACCCTAAAAACAAACAAAAAGCAGCAGAAGCAGCAGCAGCAACAACAACAACCTCCCTTCACTCCACTTTCCTCTGCAGCAACTGCCCTATTTTCTCTTATTTAATACCAACTCCCTTGAAAGAGTTCCTTGCATTCCCCAGACTCATTTCTTACCCACTCTTCCCACAACCCGCAGTGTTCTGGCATCCAGGTCTACCCTCTTCCCAGCTAGTTCTCGCCGAGGTTGCGAAGGGCCTCATGACTCTGAGTCCCTGTGGCCACCAGACAGTCTTTGCGTCCCTCGAGTCAGCGCCCTTACACCAAGCATTCGTGCTGTGGCTCCCATGGCAGCATGCTCTCCTGGTTTTCCTCCTCCTTCTCTGGATGTTTCTGCTCAGCTTGCCTTGTGGACCTTCTTCTTTTGCCTACTTCTTCTTCTTCTTCTTCTTCTTTTTTGAGACAGAGTCTCGCACTGTCGCCCAGGCTGGAGTGCAGTGGTATGATCTCAGCTCACTGCAATCTCCGCCTCCAGGGTTCAAGTGATTCTCCTGCCTCAGCCTCCCTAGCAGCTGGATTACAGGTACCTGCCACCACGCCCAGCTAATTTTTTGTATTTTAGTAGAGATGGGGTTGCCACTGCACCTGGCCTGCCTACTTCTTAGGTGATGGTGTATCTTGAGAGTTCTGCCCAGATCCTTTCCATAACCATAGAAAAGGTTTCTCTACTGAGCTCCAGACCTATGTACCCAAATATTTACTGGACATCTCTACTTAGAGGCTTCATAAGTAATTCCAGCTCAAATGTGTCCAAAGTGGAATTCATTGTCTTTCCCCCCAAACCTTCTTCTCTTCACATGAGCCTGATGTGGCTCACCCACTTGTTCAAGCCAGAGGCTAGAGCATCATCCAAGGCTTCCCCATTTCCCTTAGCCCCTATGACCAGTCACTAACTTTTAAAAATCTTACTTGTAAATATTGTTCATCTCTCTATTCCGAGTACTTGTCATAGGGCCTTGTAGACACTTGATAAGCAGTGGTCTTACAGCTGGTAGCCCAGGCAGCTCTTGATCCTGTCCCCTGGGTTCCTTCCCCATTTCCCT
Organism: Nomascus leucogenys; assembly: GCF_006542625.1. Classification (NCBI taxonomy): domain Eukaryota; kingdom Metazoa; phylum Chordata; class Mammalia; order Primates; family Hylobatidae; genus Nomascus; species Nomascus leucogenys. The sequence continues at coordinate 8,084,783 of NC_044395.1, read as the reverse complement.
GGCTCAGGCCACCATCACCTCTGACCTGAATGCATCCATGCAACTGGTTTTCCCGCCTTCAGTTTTCCCTTCTAGCTCACTCACTCTCCACACTGCAGAGAGTAATCTTTCAAAGCACAAATGAGGTCTGTCTCATTCTCTTGCCTACACCCTTCAGAAAGCTGTCTCCCAGCACCCAGCATAACACCAGGTCCTTATTAAGTACTCAAAAAATATGTGTTCAATGAAAAAATAATTGGGATCTAAAATAAAGAGGATTTCCAGCACACAGGAAGTCTAACACCCATTAATCCTGTGCCATTATTGTACTTGCCCATTTGCAACAAGGAACATCTTTGGCTTCACACATCCGACCCACAGACTGCACTTCAGCTGCTGCTGACTCCCTCCCAGAAGGCCCCAGAGTAGCCTTGATTTAAAGACAGGGCTGTTGGGGAATTTGGAAGAAGTGTTAAAGAAAAAGGAGCAGCTTTGCTCTATTAAAACCCCTGCCTTTCCAAGCAAATATGGCTGCTCCTGAGCTCACCCTGGCTTCTGCCATTGCTCTGCTAAGGCGATTAACTGGATGCCTGCTGTGTGCTCATCCCTGCCCCATTAACACCCTCACCTCAACCCTCCTGGTTAGCCTCTCTGATGTTGAGAATGAAAGTTGTTATTAGCATGATACACTCCCCAACAGCATGCATATTTGGTGTGACTGTGGCTCTGTGTGTGTGTGTGTGTTGCAGTGGAGGAGGTTGGGGAAAAAAAAAAAACAGTCCTAGGAGTTATGCCCTTAGGGCAAAGGAAAAAGCGGTACTCACACCCTTGTCCTAGAGAGAGATGCACACTTTTGCACAGCTTCCTCCTCACCATAAAAATGTGGAGGGGAGTAGGTGTTGGTCACAGGATTGTGCAAAGCCCTGCAAGGGTTTGGCTGGTGCACCTGCTCTCCTGTGTCTCCACCTGCCACACACCATTGCAATCCACTGGTAACAGAAATCTTCCCTTCCCTTCCCTTCCCCAGGCTGTTGGTGCCATGGGATCTAACATGCATGTGTCCTGACGGATGAGAGGGCAGGCACACGCATGAGGCAGCCTGGTGGCAGAAAGCCCTGCTCTTCTCCAGGATGCCTGTGGTGGCGGGGGGAGCCTGGCAATGCAGAAGCGATGGGACAGTGATCAGGAAAGCTTCATGGCTGTCCTATGATGACATAGGCCTGGAGACACAGAGGCTGCCGGAGGCCGGCTTGGGGGATTTACGAACTAAATGGAAGAGGCTGTCAGGTTCGAGCTGAGCTCTGTATGAAGGCTGAGCAGAAGAGCAGATGTCAGGGACTGGGAGTTTGGCCAGCCCTGCCCTCTCCTCCTTGGCAGTATGTCTTCCTGTTGTCAATGGCCACCAGCCGCCCAGCTTCATTCTCCACTGGGTCTATGACTGCCAGCATCCCGGAGCCACTTCCAGGGACTGGGTTAAGGTGAGAATGTTGTGGTCGCCTCTGCTGCCCACTCCCACCCTCCCTGCTCCTGCACTTCTCTCTGGCCACAGGTGCCAGGCAGCATGGCTGCACTGCAACAGCCTCCCTACCAGCCCAGGTACCTGCCTTCTCCATCCTCTCCTGCCACCGCACGTCCCCAGGCACTCCTTCCTCCTCTTTCTGTGACAGTCAGAGAACAGGGCTTTCTGCCAGGTTGACATCAACAGCAAACAGACACCCCCGGATCTAAGACATCCGTGTCCAGAAACATACCCCATCCTGTGTACTGCAGTGACTCAGTCATGGGCAGGGACACCTGGCTGTCTTCCCATGATGTTCTTATATGACTCTAACCACCACGCCCCTCTGCCTTGAACCCCTCGCCCACACAATCACTTTGGGCCTCAGCCCATCGCTTCAGGAGTGGAGGAGATGATTGGTAAGCAGAACGTTGGAGGTGCACACTCCCTCGAAACAATGGACAGGTGGGTGGCAGACAAAAACTTGGGGCCCAGCACACCTGGGTTTGAACTCTGGATAGACCATCTACTTGGTGTGTGACCTCTGTGCAGCAATTCAGTTCCTTCTTCTGTAAGATGGGAAAAGAGGATCTAGCCAGTGGGTTGTGAGAACGAAAGTTGACATTAAGCATTCCTAACACAGTACCCCACATTGCCACTGACTGTAGTTAGGCTCATTTGAATATTTCCCTGTCATGTGGTAATGAGCAGCTCTCTTTGGAGCCATGCACCTTCCTCCCTGGGCTCTGCCAAGGTAGGTCATGGCTCTGAGAGACTGCAGGAAGGCTTCTCAGAGGAGCTGGTACTATGAGGGGTGACTCGGCTGGGCTCCTGTCTCTACACGCGTCCCTTGCCTTTGCAGCAGCCTCTCACCGGCACTCTTCCTGCCCCGGTGACTTGCTGCCAGAGCTCCGCCTGGAAGTGTGACGGAAGCCACCTGGCATGAGCCTGAAAGGAACTGCAAATCTCCTATGAGCATTTTCCCCCTGCTCTGTGGTTGGGATGCAGTGCACGGCCAAGCAGCATGGAAACCTCTGATGTTGGGTGGCTTCTGAATACTAAAGAGGGCGCGGAAAAATGAAAGCAAAGGAGAAAGATGTCTTGGTCAGAAGTTTTTCTAATCGCTATGGATTTTTCCCCCATTTTAGTGGATTTGAGTGAGGGTATAGGAAAAGGAAGAGAAAAAAATCAAAAACAGATTATTACCCCAAGCTGCTCTTCCTTTTTATCCTGAGCCATGACAGCAGCTCTCTGCCTGCCCTATCTGCATGCTAATGGCTAAGGCATGATGCAGGCAAAATATTGACAATCGAGCTGAGATTATAGGTTACTTGGATCTTGAAAGGTAGAATCAATTAAAATAAAGCTTTCCACTCACAGGCCAAATTAGCTTCTGGAATAAAAGAATCTGCCTTTCTTTTCATTGTCGAGAAGGTACTAAGGACAGCTGAGATGGGGTTACCCAAATGACTGAAATGAAAAGCTCCCAACTGCAGCATATGGCACCTGGGGAGTAAGCACACACACACACACGCACGCACATGCACACACATACATGCACACAACACACTATGCACTTGGTACACAGTGGTTACTCAATGAATATTTGTTGAGTTTATGATTTTGTGTGTGTACACACTCATACTTATGTGTCTTACCCAGTTATATATACACCATTCTATAATTATTTCAACTTTGCAATGTTAGCTCTGCCAGGCTTCTATGAGTTTCTACCAGGCTTACATTTTTCTTTCTCTCTTTATTATAACAAGAATACTTTATTTTAATAAATACAAAAAGAAAAGGTCTCCTTTGACCACTCCGTCTTTGGTCTACTTTTACAGAAAATGTGGACATTACAGAAAACTTTATAGAAATGTGGCTTTTTACTAAGCCACCTAACAATAGAGTAGAAAAGTAACCAAGATTTCCAGTGCTTCTCCCCTCCTTCCTCTGTCCTCCACCTCCTGAACCTTCAGCAGCATTCACAGAAGAACCAAGCATAGGAATGTGCTTTGATAACCACCCGGGGCTTTACCACATTCTCAAAATCTCAAGAGTAGCTCTTCTTAGAAGGTGTGGCCTTGGCACGTGGAGAGACAGCACCATCCAGACAAGACTGTCCAGGCAGGAGGTCCTGCACATCCACCTTGCAATTCACTTAGGCTTTGCCACTTTGGGGATCTACAGTTTTAAATAGCTTACGATGAAAGCTCATAACTTTTTCATTTATAAGTGGAGAATTTCAACAAGGAAACAAATAAAAAACCAATATTTGTTGAGTGCTCCTGTGCTTCTCCATGCTGGACGAAGGCTCCAAGACGGTGTCTCACAAGGAGTTCAGAATCTAATGTGCTCAAATCACACAAGTCATTGCCATAAGTGCTGCAGTCAATGTATTTTGAAAAAGAGCCCAGAGAAGAGAGATTCACTCTGCACAGGAGCTTCACTCGCCTTGAGGATGTGCAGGAGTTTGCTAGGTAGAGAAGAGATGGGATAGATCCCACCAGTGGGAAGATCAGGAACAAAGCTCAGATATCTGGATGTGCACCCAGTGTTTAGGGAATGGTGGATGTGGGGCTAGAGCAGAGGTGGGGAAGCGTGGTTAGAAATGAGGTGGAAAAGTTGACTGGGGACAGATGTCCTTGGGCCTTGAAATCCTTCCTACTTTATCCTTTAGGCAATGGGCAGCGATTCCCGGACATAGGTCCAGAGGCTGGGATTGCCCTGATCAGGGCTGGTTTTGGAAAGACAGCTCTGAAATTAGTGTAGGGAATGAACTTGAGAAAAGAGGCCCTGTAGTCGGACACTGTCATGAACTGGGGGCTGAAGCCTGGGACCCCGACGTGGTGGCAAAAGTCAGGGAAAAGGCAGGACTGGGGCTATTTCAGAAGTATTAGCCATGCTTGGGGGAGAGCAAGGTCTCAGTTAACGCAAAAAACCCTCCCCTGCACGACTGGGTGGAAGAGGGTATGTTTTAATGGCCATAAGGAATAGAGTAGAAGTAGAGTTTTATTTTTTTTCTTTTTAATGTTAGTTTGTTTTGTTCATTGGTTTGGAGGCAGAAGAGGTCACGAAGGAGAGGGAAGAATTAAGTTAAGTTTGTGGCGCTTATGATCTATGTGGGTGGTGGTATCTAGTTTATTTCTCTGAGCTTAGGTAAAAGGTTAAGGCCAAACTATGGGCATGGGAGCCATGAGCAAACCCATGATTGGTCAAACCATGAGAATGAATGGATGAAATAAGTCAACATGGACAGAAAGAGTAAAAGAAAAAAGAGAGAAAAATCAGAGATAGAAAGACAGAGGTCAAGTTCAGATGTACATACCCCTTAGGAGCTTTTCAAGGACGTGGGCAGGGAGCTGGGTTTACAGAGTGGAGTGGACACATCCACCAACTGTGACTGAGCATGGTCAGAGGGAGGAGAAAAGGCACAAGCAAGAAAATCATCTTGCAGGCTAATGGAGAATAGAATTTTAAGGAGGACAGAGAGGTCAAAGTCTCCACGAAGTCAAGTGACAAGATGTGGTCACAGCGTAGGGATGAGTCCCAGAGCCTCCTCCCAGGTCCAAAATGTAGCTAATGATCCGAATGAAATCTAGACAGGGAGTCAAGGCAGGGAAGGTACAGGCTTGTGGGTGCTGAGGGTGTGGACAGGAAGAGAGGCGGAGACTCAGAGTGAAGGGGAGAGGCCTTTTGTGTACAGAAAGGAGGTCAGCTCCACACATGCTGCCATCTGGAATGCAGAATTTTCTGACTTGCCTAAAAAGATCAAAACAAAACCTAAGAAGCAGAAAACAAATAAAAATAAGACACCAAAAAACAAAAGCCAAATAAGACCACGTAAAAGCAAACAGAGCCTCCTCGAGCCAGAGGGGCCCCTGACCCAGTTTTGCAGCAGCAAGACCCAGAGCTCCATCCAGGAAGCAGGCTGCGGCAGTGAGTCGCCCAGGCCTAGAAACCAAAAACCCAGCCTGCCTGGGGTCCCCTTAGGTATGAAAGTTCCTGGAGAATCTATTCATGGCTTCCGATTTCCATTCATCAGGCTGCACATTTGCCTAAGAGCGATTCCACGCTAAACATAACTCAGCCCAGAAAAATGCTCCTCCGCGCTTTCTTTCCACTGCTGAATTTCAGCTTGGCTTAAGTAACACCATGTGACATAACACAAAGAGGTGAAACGAGAGCTCATAATTGCATCAGAGGGCTGTGGGGGAGCCACCCCACCCCCACCTCACCGATTCCTAAGTGCACTTGAGGGAGGAGGAAGGAGGGGTGTGTAATTTGTTCATTTCTTATATTTTATGGAACACTTCACTTTGCTTTCAGCATAATTATTGTTGTACTTTTTGCTGATTCCCATTTGTGTGCTTAAAAAAAAAACTCTTCACTCCCCCCTGCACACTTTTCTTAATGCATTAAAATTAATAAATCGTAACAGTGACCTAATTTGCTTTGAGTACTGTAACTCAGGGTTGTTGTATGTGTGTGTATTTTTTTTTCTTTCCAGATCTGCTAAACCCTTGACATGTTACTGTGGTAACAGGAGCAACTTGGTAAGTTCATGAATGAACTTCATTGTGTTCTCTCAAGAAAGCCCTCTCTCCCACCATTCTTTGCAACGTTTGGAGCTCACCCTTGCCAGCTGTGCCTATATTCAAGGCGTTAGAATTGGGCTGCTCCAGGCTGTCTCCAAATCCTTGCTCAATCCCCTTCATCTCACTGTCCTACTGCGGAGGTAGCTGCCAGTCTGCCCTTACCTTTCCTAAATGCTCCACGGCTCTGCGTCAGGAGGGTTCTCCTTCTCTAAGAAACGATACTTTCTTGATTTAAATCTTCTGCCCTTCCCTGCCATGTCTGTCTGGGCCCTCAGCTAAGGAAGCCTGCTGAGGATAGGAAGTAGGTCACTGGATTGCTTCATCCCCTGGCTACCACCTCAGTCCAAGCCACCAGCTTCTTCCCCAATTGTCTCCCCGCATTCTGCCTGCTCCCCCAACCCCGTCCATATCCAGTGCATTTAGAGCAGTCTTACTAAACCAGGTATCTGGTTGTGTTACTGTCCTGCTCAGTGATCCCAGGACTGTGTCCCTACCCCTGCACACAGCTGACCAGGCTCTTCAGAGTCTGCAGACACGGAGCTGTACTTGCCCCAAGGCCCTTTGCCTCCTCTGTACACGCTCCTCCTAGCTATCCTGAATGACCTGGAGTTGCCAGGCTATGCCACAGTCATTTTTCTGCAGTCTTTCACATTCGGTTCCCTCTGCTAGAATTCTCCAATCCATCTCCCACTCTCACACAGGACGAGTGTCGACAGCACCTTCTCTCAGAAAGCTTTGGGCAGTTGGACACCCTACCTGTGAGTTCCCACAGGCCTCTGTGCTCATCTCAGCTTGGAACTTATGTGCGCTACCTGTGTTTGTCTCCTGGTCTTGCTGGCTTCCCCAGTAAGCTCTTCGAGGGAAAGGCCTGTTTCTTGGACACTGTTGTTATCTCCAGAACCTATCGCAGTGTCTGGCACATGGGATGTACTGAAATCAAGATTGAATGAATGAATGAATGGATAGACTGGAATCTACTACCTGCCTTTCCTCCCTCCCTCCCTACATTCCTTCTTTCCTTCCTTCCTCCCTACCCCACCCTCCTTTCCTGTCAATCATTCCACAAGCATTCACTGCTGGTTATATGAAAGGGAAGGAAGATATAAAGATGGACTTTGTTATCTTCCAGGAACCCATAGCGTTATGGCATCCAGACTTTGAGACAATCTTAAATACGTTCTTCTGAAGGCGCCCTAAGTAAGCCCTCTTGGCTAGCCATCTTAGAGAATGAAGCTGTTTTACATCCAAATCTACTTTCTAGTAGCAAGTACAAGAAAGAGGATTCCAAGTCCTAGTTGTCTAAATAATTTAAATATGGAATAGTGGCAGATACCCGTATTCATTCTTCCTTACAGCATTCTGGGGAAGATTATCACCAGTTTACAGACAGTAGCAATGAGGCCAGAAAGGTGGATTCGATCCCTTTATGGCAAAGAGAAAAGATGGTGACAAATGACGCTAGTAACTGAGGCTTGCCAGCACCCAGGGAGCCCCAGGACACGTGTTGCCTTCTCACCCCAACGGGAGTAGATGGACAAGGCATACTCGTACCAAGGAGGGCACAAGGATTTTATTTCCACAGTTACCTGGAGAAGAAAATTCATCGTCACCCTCAGCAGACAGCAGGAAAAGAAGAGAAAGAATAAGAATGTATCAAGGAGGCTTGGTATTGATTTTGAAATCCTGGCTGACAAGAAAATGATTTGAGTCCATTTCCATTTTGTGGCTGAAGTCTGGTGCATTCTTTGCCTCTGCCTGACCTCCCAGAGCAGAGTTCATCAAGAATCCCCTCTGCTGACACTCCTATCCTGATTCTCAAACAGCCTCTCTCCTGTTTGTCTCCGACAAGCAAGAACATGCACGTGAAAGGAGCAGTGTGGCTTCCTGGGTCTCCTCTGAAAGAGGGGGGCCCTATTTCAAGGCTAATTTCAAATAGTACTTTTTAAAAGTCTGCTTAGTCTCACACAGGTATGAGCATCAACATTAGTATCTTTACGGAGGTTTTCGGCCCACACAGAAAGGGCAAAGCTCAATGCATTCAACCCAACAAGCAGCATGTTCCTGTCTTGGACACCGAAAGAGGGGGGCCCTATTTCAAGACTGATTTCAAATAGCATATTTTAAAATTCTACTTAATCTCACACAGATATGACCATCAACATTAGTATCCTTATGAAGGTTTTCAGCCCACACAGAAAGGGCAAAGCTCAATACATTGAACCCAATAAGCAGCAGGTCCCTTCCTTGGATGGTCCCTGCTACAGCCATCCCCAGCAGGCTCTTCCTGCCAGGAACTGTGCTTCTGCTGTGGGTCCCGGCTCTTCGCATGGCCAGAATCCTAAGTAAGGGCAAAAGGCCTATGTATTTAATTTACTTATAAGTGAACAGCTTCTATGTGTTAGAAAAAAATAAACTCAACCTACAAAATTGTAATTGCTTGAGATTTCACCTCCTGGCCACGTTTCTCTTCCTATGGAGTTATTAAAACCCACACAATATGGTCTAATAATTTATTAATAGTCAACATAAATAGATAACAGCTCACATTGCCATAATAGCCAATGCATGTTAAATAATGAGGGATTATTTAAAAGACACTTTGCTGGAGAGAAGGAGGCATGGTAGTTAGAATCTGCAATTACTACTGCAGTTGCAGATAAGTTCATGTACACAAGGCCTTCTTGGCTGTTCAGCTGGCTACCTTGTGCCCCTGTTACTCCATCTGCATTTGGAAGGGGTGGGGTATCAGCTAGTCCCTGCTTAACAGAAAAAGACATCCAAATTAATTGGAAGGGAACAAACCATTTCTTCATAGGACAAAGGAAAAATGCTGTGTAGTTCAATTTCTCTGAAAGGAGCTCAACAATACTCCACCTCTTGTCCCACTATCAAAGTCCCTACCATCAAACCTGGGCATGTCTTTCTCATGGCAGTTTCTTTATCCTTACTCCTTGGAAAACAAGTGAGTGAGCCTAAGCTCCTTGCAGCCTAATGAGGGACTCCCTGGTCCCTTCTATCATTCTAGCCCCAATTTGTAAGCCCTTCCTCCTTCAAGTCATCATGTTATCTGCCTTTGGGGAACCTCCTTTATACTCTTTGCATGTTTTAAATAATTTCAAATTCAATATCGGATGCTTGGCAACCAGATTGGAAGGAAAGCAGAAGGAATACTGTCTTTATTTGTAGACGATTCCGTATGTAAAAAAATCCCAAGGAATCTACAAAAAAATTACTAGAACTAATAAATGGGGTCAGCAAGGTCACAAGATCAATACACAAAAATTAATTTGGTTTCTACACACAATCATCCAAAAATGGAAATAAGAAATCAATTCCATTTACAATAGCATAAATAGCATTAAAATAATCAAATTCTAGAAAGGAGTTTAACAAAAGAAGTGAAATACTTGTACAATTCCCATCAAAAAGGAAAAAAAAAAAACCACTGAGAAATTAAAGAAGTTCTAAATAAATGCAGAGACATTCCATTTTAATGGTTAAAAATTGTTAAGATGACAATTCTCCCCAAATCATCTTTAGGTTAAACACAATTTCTATTAAAATCTCAACAGGATTTTTTTCTCCCCTAGAATTGACAATCAAGTTCTAAGATTTACATGGAAATGCAAAGGATCTGGAAAAGACAAAAAAAAATTGCAAAAGAACAAAGTGGGAGCATTTAAATTTCCTGGTTTTAAAACATACTACAAAGTTACAGTAATCCACACAGTGTGGTGCTGACAAAACTATAGACATATGGACATATAGATCAATGAAGCAGAACTGAGAGCCCAGAATTAAGCTCTTATATTTACGGATTTTTTTAAAGAAGGTACAAAGATAATTCAATGGAAGAATAGTCTTTTCAACAAATGGTTCTGAAACAACTAGACATTCACAGGCAAAAACATGAATTTAGACCCTGGCCTCATACCACAAGCACAAATTAACCCCAAATTGATATTGACATAAATGTAGAAGTTAAAACTATGAAACTTCTAAAAGAAAATATAGTAGAAAACCATTGCGACTTTGGGTTTTTCTGTGCACACCAAAAGCACAATCCGTGTAGAAGAACATGAAGAATGTGAACTTCATCAAAATTAAAAATTTCTGCATTTGAAAAGACAATATTAAGAAAACGAAAAGAGGAGCCACACACTGAGAGAAAATTCCATAAATCATATACTTGATAAATAACTTGTATGTAGAACATATAAGAAACTCTTAAAATATAATAATAAGAAAGTAAATAATGCCATTAAAAATGGATAAAAGTCAAGAGTATTAAAAGACAGGTCAGAATGGAAGAAAACATTTGCAAAAGTCATATCTGACAAAGGACTGATATCCAAAATATACAAAGAACTCTTAAAACTCAGCAATAAGAAAATGGCAACTTGATTTTAAAAATGAGCAAAAGAGGGCTGGGCGCGGAGACTCATGCCTGTAATCCCAGCACTTTGGAAGGCCAAGGCGGATGGATCACGAGGTCAGGAGATTGGCCATCCTGGCTAACACGGTGAAACCCTGTCTCTACTAAAAATACAAAAAGTAGCTGGGCGTGGTGGCGGGTGCCTATAGTCCCATCTACTCTGGAGAAATGGCGTGAACACGGGAGTCGGAGCTTGCAGTGAGCCGGGGTGACTGCGCTGCACTCCAGCTTCCAGCTTGGGCCATAGAGCGAGACTCCGTCTTAAAAAAAAAAAAAGAGCAAAAGACACCACCAAAGAGATACAAGCATGTCAAATATGCATATGAAAAAATGCTCAACATTATATGTCATGAGATAATTTCAAATTAAAACAACAATAAGATACTACTACGCACTTATTATAATGACCAAAATCCAGAACACAGGACAGAGCAAATGCTAGCAAGGATGTAGAGCAACAGGCCCTCTCATTTGCTGCAGCTGGGAAGGCAAAATGGCACAGCCACTTGGAAGACAGTGTGGCAGTTTAAAAAAAACAAAAAAACAAAAAAAAAAACGAAACATACTCTTACCATATGTTGTAGCAGTTACGCTCCTTGGTATTTATCCAAATGAGTTAAAAATGTAGGTCCACACAAAACCTGCACACAGATGTTTATAGTATTTTCATTCACAATTGCCAACACTTGGAAGCAACCAAGATGACCTTCAGTAGGTGAATGGAAAAATAAACTGTGGTACATCCAGACAATTGGAATATTATTCAGTGCTAAAAAGAACTGAGCTGTTAAGCCATAAAAGACATAGAGGAAACTGAAGTGCTTATTACTAAGTGAAAGAAGCCAATCTGAAAAGGCTACACACTATATAATTCCAACTAGATGACATTCTGGAATAGACAACATTATAGAAATAATACAAAGATTAGTGGTTGCCAGGGGTTGTGGGGAGGAAGAAATGAATAGTAGGGCACAGGGGGTTTTTAGGGCAGTGAATCTATTCTACTTGATACTATGTGGTAGATGCACATTGTTATAAGTGTGTTCAAACCCATAAAATGTACTGTACTAAGAGTGAATCTTAGTGTTAATTATAAACTTCTGGTGGTAATGATATGTCAGTGGAGGTCCATCAATTGTAACAAATGGGCCACTCTGGCTGGTGTGAGATATCGATAGTGGGGGAGGCTGTGCTATTGTCAGGAGCAGGGTCACATATGGGACCTCTGTACTTTCTGTTCAATCTCTTGTGAGGCTAAAGCTGCTCTAAAAATTAAATCTACTTTTTCAAAAATGGGCAAAAAATCTTCAAAAGACATTCACCAAAGAAGATATACAAATAGCTAATAAGCACATAAAAAACTGCTTAACATCATTAATCATTGGGGAAATACAAATTAAAACCACAATGAGATACCACTTCATAACCACTAGAATGGCTATAATAAAAAAGACAGAAATAACAGATGTTGGTAAGGATGTAAAGAAACTGGAACCCTCAATACATTGCTGGTAGAAATGTTAAATGTTACAGCCACTTTGGAAAATAGTTTAGTAGTTTCTGAAAAAACATGAATTTACCATATGATCCAGCAATTCCACTCCTAGATATCTGCCCAAGAGAAATGAAAACATATGTCCACACAAAGACATGTACACAAATGTTCACGGCAGCATTATTCATAATAGCAACAAAGTGGAAAAAATCTAAATGTCCATCAACTGGTAAAAGAATATACAAAATGTGGTATATCCATACAATAAAATACTATTCAGCAAAAAAAAATAGCAAATGCATACTGAATGCATATTGATGCATGCTACAACACAGATGCACCTCAAAAACATACTAAGTGAAAGTAACCAGATACAAAAGACCACAAATTGTAAAATTCCATTGATACAAAATGTCCAGAAAAGACAAATCTCTAGCAATAGAGTATAGAATTGTAGTTGCCCACAGCAGTGGGTGGGAATGCAGATGGTCTGCAAATAGGCATGAGGGATCACTTGGGAGAGATGGAATTGTTCTAAAACTAGATTGTAGTGATGTCCGAACAACTGTGTAAATTTACTAAAATTCATTCAATTGCAAAGTTAAAACAGTAAATGTGATGGTATGTAAATTATACCTCAATAAAGCTGTTAAGGAATAGCAGATGCTTATTAAGGATGTCAGGAGGGTACATGAATGGGGAGGGCACACACTAAGAACACTACCTATGATTAATTTAACATAACCCCATTACTGGTGAATGTGTCTTTCAGGAATACCTCCTGCTGTTGCTGTATTTATCTAGGACATAGCCTCACACTTACATCAAGCAGAGACAATTGAAGCCACCAAGTTCAATCCAAGCATCATCTCACTGGCAGAATGAAACAGGATAACCTCCAGCTTGGCCAGAAAGAGGATATGACCCGTCAACTAGTACTGAAACAACCACTGCCTTCCAAATGCCTCCCATTTATCTCAGTGTGGGTTAAAAGGCCTAAGCAATATGGTTATCACTTGCCAGTTGACTGGTCTCTCCTTTGTACAAGGGCTTGGATAAGGATAACTGACTTTTGTAAAGCACTTACAAAGAGCCTTAACATACACTAGCTCATCTATTCCCATAGCAGCTCTATCAGCAGATGTGGCAGGCACTCTTGGTTGACAGGCCCCGTCATTATCGCAGCTCCAGTCAAGGACACGTGAGCATACATTTCCTGGAGGAGCTTTGGAGAAAGCTTTTGCCTTACTGATACAATGAGACAGATATTCTGTCCCTTCCTCTTTTCCCTCCTCTGTGCCTGAAACAAGGATGATGCCATAAAAAGACAGCAGTCGGCCGGGCGTGGTGGCTCACGCCTGTAATCCCAGCACTTTGGGAGGCCGAGGTGGGTGGATCACGACGTCAGGAGATCGAGAGCATCCTGGCTAACACGGTGAAACCCCATCTCTACTAAAAATACAAAAAATTAGCCAGGCGTGGTGGCGGGTGCCTGTAGTCCCAGCTGCTTGGGAGGCTGAGGCAGCAGAATGGCATGAACCCAGGAGGCGGAGCTTGCAGTGAGCAGAGATTGCACCACTGCACTCCAGCCTGGGCGACAGAGCGAGACTCCGTCTCAAAAAACAAAACAACAACAACAACAACAAAAACACAACAGTCATGTTGGTACTGCCAGGGGAGCAGCAGGTAGAAAAGGCCAAGAGAACCCCAAAGAGTCACAGAGATGCTGCTTCTGACGTGGGTAAACTGCTGGACCAACTCTGGCAGCATCTCCCTAGAAGCCATGTTAAGAGAAACAAATGAATCCCTACTTGTTTATACCATTGTGGTTGGGCTTCCTGTTTGTTGTTGCCAAACCTATACCTACCCGGCAAAGTAGGAATCATTAGTCACACTTCACAGATGCAAAAAGTTGTTAAGTCTTTGAAAAACTCTGCAACCCATCAAACCAAGATCAAAATGCCAGCAACTTGCACTCAGTTTCCTGAATTTAATAACAGAGTTAATAACAGCCACAACCACAAAAGCCACCTATTGGGCACCAACTGGTGTCAAGGCTGTGATGCCACTGGGCACTTGACTGGCATATTTTCTCTAATTCTTACAACTCTGCAGGCTGAGTGTTACTATCTCTATTTTATGGATGAGCACAGTAAGGCTAAGAAAGGTCAAGTAAATTGCCCAAGATCACATAGGTAGTAAGTGGTAGGGCCACCATTCTACACTGGCATGTGTCTTGCCTGCTATGAAGAAAGCTTAAAGGAATAAAACCTACTTCCTAGGATTAGGCAACCAGCAACTCTAGGTCTCCACTGATTAAAAACATGATGTATAGGAAATTAGCAGGGATGATTGCTAGTGGGAGTCAGGTTAGCTAGCCAAACTCATAATATTTGCTTGTGTGTTGCAACTGTCATACTCTAAACTGTAACATAAAGTTTCTAGACACAATTGTCTTTTCACTGTTTACAACCACTTTTGTATCTTATAGAAATAAAATAGAAAACACACACTGATTACCAGATGCACAGTGCCTAGGAAAATCTCTACAGGAGATGTGAGATCAGCTTTTTTCCAGAGAGAGGGGTAACAATTAAAACACCACTTTTTGTCAACACCAGGCCTAAGGACAGCAGCCTGGAACCCAGAACAAGTAGGACGAGACAGGAGTCTCTAGGTAGAGGGTAAAGATCAGGGTAGGTGCCTGCCAGGGAAAAGGCTTCAGTGTGAGAAGGAAGCTCCTAGCCGAGCCCCACCCTGCCAGGCACACATAGGATGGACCCGCAGTGATGCCTGTTGTTATCAATATCTGGATAGTATTGGTAGGTTCTAGTAGACTTGAGCTGTTGTGGGGGTCTGTGCATGTTGGATTGGACTTACAGGAGGGTGGTAAAAACCAGTTCAGAGAAATTTGTAGATGTGAATAGCAAACTGCTGTCTCTTCGCCAGAAGTAATCTCTCCGTTCTGAGACAGGCAGCAACATCATCTATCTCCATCAGGCCCAATGGATTGCTCCACCTTCAAGCGCTTAATTAGTTTTTCTTTCTGGATTCTCTGTCCTCCCCCAACAATGACGAATAATTGGTTCTCTTAAACATGGGGCATCCAGAACTGATGGAGAAGTCTTTTCAAGGGATCATGGAACTCTGTGCTAGGGAGAAGACAGGCCTCAGATTCTGTCAGGTAGGGCTCTAGATGGTGCTGCTGAGAGGCTACCTTATTTTCACAGGTTCCAATGCTAGCAGGGACTCTCCTGGCCACCTCAACTGGTGTTTCTAGGAGAAAGGCTGCTCCTCTGGTAGGCTGCAAGCATCACTTCGATTTGTGAGGTAAGACAAAAAGGAGAGGTGAACTAGGAGGATCACACTGGTAGCTTTGTGAGGAGCAAGCATCTCCCCTTCCCTCAGACTGGGTTGTTTAGATCCAAACTTGCCCTTGGTCCTCCCAAATGCTGCTATTTCCCTCTATATGATTGAGTCAGCATTTCTACTTTATATGAAACTGATATTATAGCAAATCTTATCACCATGAACGTAATGAATCTTCCTGCCAAGTTATCATCTTGTGTCTCTCAGAGGTGTGTCTTCTTTCCCAAGGTCACTCTGGGCAACTTGAGTGAGCCACAGAATCATGCAGGGGCCTTGGGACAATTATTAGGAGAAACCCAGCAGAAATAAAAATCCGATTAGACTTTACCTCCTCTGACTTTTCACCACCTCCTCTATCCTACTCTACCAACCTTCAGACTCTTCTAGCTAGAGGCTTTCCCGGAGCCCATCTCTAGGGATAAAATGGACTCATTTAGCTCATTGAACAGATCATCAAATACCCACTCCCCCAAGAAAAGCAGCAGTTTGGACCACAGGCAGGTCAGAATGCCCTAGCACTTCCACAAACAGCCTTCTCTCGAAGGATTGTCAAACGTGCAACAAATCAGTGTTCTCTCATCAAAAGCATCATAACTCATTTAACATTGAGGCTATATCTTTCAAAATATATCCTTTTTTTCTAGATTAGAAAAACAATAGTTGTTTCTTTTTTCTTTTATTTCAGCAGGGTTCCAGATAATAAAAAGATTTATAATTAAGCAAGTAGATTTACTTTTGCTATGCCACCCTAGATTATGAAAAAGTATAATTATATGCAATTAAAAAATGAACAGTATTTCTTACCCGAATGAAGCTTTAAAAGTCATTATGAATCCATTAGCTCAGCACACCTTACAAATGGCCTTCACTACTCTGGACTGCATTTAAATTTACAACAGAGAGGAGTAACTTTTCCTCATTTCCATGGTGTGTGTGTGTGTGTGTGTGTGTGTGTCTGTGGGTGCATGCATTTTCGCCCTCCTCAGCCATACCCGGAAGGGGCCATTCATTTTTACATTCTAAGGCTATGTATTAGTATTGAACTTGACCACGCAGCTCATAATGCTTTAGAAGCCTCCAGCTAGAAAACTGAGGAATGACCTCAGAATTCTTTTACTTAGCCTTGTCCCTACCTCTTTACTCCTCTGTAGGCAGTAATTCTTTTTTCTTTTTTTTTTCTTTTGGTGTAACAGTATCACATGAGTCAAGATTGTCATGAAACTATTTGGATACTGTACTCTGGTTCCCTCATCTCCTCCAGCTGCGTCAGCCTAAACTGTCCTAGTGAGTTCACTTATGTCTGGGTTACAGTAGATTCGGATTTTGCTATTACTAGTTGTCTCACTTATCCAGATAATTACCTAGCTTGATTGAAGCTTAGTCTGTTGACTACCAGAAAACAACACATACGGGAGAATTGATCTAGATAATTCAGACACCGTTCATGATTTTATTTCAATTGAGCATTCATGTGTGACAAGAACTGGTAATTATTGAAAATTTCATCTGCATAAAAATACTAGATCTTACCCACAAGTCCATTTCCTCTTGTCTCTCAGTGTTAGATTCACCCTCAGCAACATTCTTGGCAGTGGCCCAGCAGTTATAGTAAAAACAAACAAACAAACAAACAAAAAACCCTCCATTGTCTTTTATTTAACTGGCCAAAATTGCCACCTGATCTCTCCAGTCTCACTGTATTTGTCTGATGCTGGTAGAGCCTTCTCTGTAGTGGCTGCAAGTCTGCTAATAATCAGAATCACTTGGGAAGCAATTAAAAGTATATAGAGATGAATCCTAACCCAGACTCATGATCAGAAATTCCAGAAGTGGAGCTCAGGAATTTGCATTTTAAAATCACTCACCAGGTGATTCTTAGGCAGCCAGCCTTGCATGGTGCATAAACTGACATTGACATTCCGGCAGCCTAGACAATGGGTATACTCAGGTGAATAAGAGGGATGGTCTCTTCTCTGGTCATTTTTCTACTCTTACCTCTTCATCCTTTCTTAGTCTTCTGATTCAAGCCTGGATGAATAAGGATTCCAGGAACAGAACAAAATACTTGCAACTCTCGCAGTCTTCCCAGAGTGGGCTGGATGAAGGGTGCTATCCCCAAGTCAGGGGCCGTGCCCTGGGGAGGATGGTAAGCCTCCAGGGATCTATCTCAGTGTAACCAACTGCTCAGTGGGCTCAAACATTCCCTCTTATTTTCTAGTTTTTAGGTGTTCTAGTTCTGTTGTGCCCTTTATTCAATGCAAGCCATCAACAAGTTCCTTAAACATAAAACACTGTGACGCTCTAAACCGCAAGACAATGTGACAATGAGTATGCCAATCTGAAAAGAACAAAGGACCAGGGTTCAGAAGAACTGGCCTTTACCAGCTTTGTCATTTTCCAGTGGTGTGGCCTTGCAGAAGTCACTTCTGTTTTCCAGGCTTTGCCTAGGCCAAAGAAAGGTTGGGGTGGGTGGTACCATTCCAGCTCAAGTATTCTGGAATACAGCATACTCCCATGAAGCCCTGCACGTGTTGGAGCTTCATAGCTGTAATCAAGGTATTAATCTCTCTGAGCCTTACTCATTAATAAAGTTGGAATAATAGTATTCTCAACCATATAGTTGAGTAAGAATTAAGTGCATCTAAAACCCCTAGCATCAAGCTTGGCACATGGTATACACTGAGTATATTTAACATGATGTCATCATCATCATCATCATCATGAAAAACATACTTTCTCATGTTCTAAAGGGCCCAATTCATACTGCCCACTGTATCACTCTCACAAGGTAACAAAGTGACCTCAGAAACCTGGCTAACAAGGGATCAAGGCATAACCCTAGCCATGGATTCAGGGAACAGAAGCTGGCCCTTCTGTGGAAGTCCCGGCTGCCCAGGTCCACGTCGTCTCTGGCTCTCCCAGCTGGAGGGGGTCACTCAAGCACTGTGGAGTGACAGCCAGACAGGAAAGCAACTGCATTTGTCCTGGGAGTCATGTGGCATGTGCTGGATGGCGTTTTGAATGACATTTTAATGAATCAAGTCCTTCAGTGTAACGCAACCGCAGAGGTCTGAACATGCTGGCCTTCTCCCCTGCACTCTTTGTGTGGCCACTCCAAGAGTAGACATGTTCCTTTGAGGTGCTCCCTTGAGCCCTGGAGCTTGCTGGGGGCAGCCACCCCCTCCAGGATTTCTGCTTTCCATGCAATCTCCCGTTTCTTTCTCTGAGAACCTCAAAGCCAAGTTGTTTGTAAACTCCTCCACACCCCCAAATGGCTCTGCTGCAAGGCTTGGCTCATTAACATGCAGGCAGCAAAGTATGTCAGGAGCTCTGATTTGTCATATTAAGGAGGCTATATGACTGTGGAGAGGAACATTAAAAGATTTTATTCCAAGATATTCCCTCCAATCCCCACCCACTGCAGACAAAGTCTCTTGGGACAAGCCTCTGCTTCAGTGCTCTTGATTGCACAGATTTCTGATAAATGTTCTCATCAGTGCCATAGGCCTGGGTGCTGCTCCTGCTCCACTGGGGCCTTCTCTTTGGGGTCTCAGGATTGGCTTTTGAGGTGTTTCTGGGCCTTAAGCAGCTCCCATGGTAAAACATTCACTGTCATTCTTTCTCTCTTCTCACCCACTCAATTACAGTTAAAGCCCTGTTCCAGGGAGGAGTGGAGGGAGATTCCATCTCCACTACGGAATGCCTTACTCCTGGAACTAATCACAGCATTTCTCTACCCTCCTTGGAACAATCTGATACCATTATCACTGACATCATCAAAAGAAGTCCCCTTTATAGATTGCATTGTACAAATAGAATTGCCTAGATGTGCCGGCTTTGCCCATTAGGAGTGTACAAGCATATTTACACAGTGCCATGGAGCATGGGTGAAGGATGAGCCCAGGACAAGATTAAATCAGCAGACTGAACAATAAATGAACAGTCATGCATTCATATCGAATACATCTCAGAGCGTAAGTGCCATCTGGGGTAGAAGGCAGGGAAAGGGCATGACTGCAGGGTCACCAGGGCCAGAATGACTGATGCGAGGGGTCAAGGACAGGCTTTGCCTCCAGGGGAGGCATTAAAGGGCCACCTCCTATAGTGAAAGGAAGGCTGCCACATTTCCCTATGCCCCCTGAGTTTTAGAGATACCCTATTTGAATGACAAAATAAAGTGAGGAAATGGCCAATTTCAAGGTTTGGGAGGTGAGGGGGTCACAGTATCATTCGGTTTGGTCTAGGTGGAGACTTCTTAATTTAGATATTGATGCAATTCGAGACATACCAAAATATGTCACCTTGGCATTTGACAAAACAGCAGAGGCAGGAAGTTT
Source organism: Nomascus leucogenys (assembly GCF_006542625.1). Taxonomy (NCBI): domain Eukaryota; kingdom Metazoa; phylum Chordata; class Mammalia; order Primates; family Hylobatidae; genus Nomascus; species Nomascus leucogenys. Next base: position 8,065,072 of record NC_044395.1, on the reverse strand, counting down.
GCTCTCACCTTCCCCTCACCTTTCTCCCCTGAAGCAGGTGGTAAGATTCTCATTCCAGGTGCCCTCCCTACCTGGAGGAAGGGAACATCCTTATCTCTGAAGATACCAGGACACAGAGAGGAATCTGAATAAATGGGCCTGGCTAGGTTCCCCAGCTTACCATCATCAGATTACACCCTTTGGTCCTCCTATCATATCTCTCCATCACTGTCCTTTTCTCATCAAGTCTTAAGTGTAGAAATGCACAGGTTTCCCTGTATCTTTGGGTCTTAATTCCCTTAAGAAGGCTCTTGGGTCATGTAAGACTTATATTCCATATGTGTGTGCTTTTCTCTTGTTAGTCTGTCTTTTGTTATAGGAGCCTCTGCCACGAACCCAGGGATAGGTGAGGAAAGAAATTTTTCCTCCTTCACAGTATCAAGTGCCAGGCCAGGGCACTTTGTCCAGGGCCCACTGTGAAGAAAGAGTGATGTTCAAGGATGGCAGGAGGAAGGCAAGAGGATGAAACCAAATGGTCTTGGTAGGCAGGGGGCTTGGTTGCCACTGAGAACTTCCAGAAGAGGCAGAGCTCAAGGCGGGGTGCCAGTAACTGTCATGCCTTCCTATCCCAGTGGGCTGACTCGAGACAAAGCACAGCTGTGGTCCACGCCTTGAGACTTCCACTGGGCAAGGAAGCCCAAGTGAGGCTCCCTGCACCTCTGCCACCTTCCCCTACACCCGCACCTGCAAACCTGGGGAGAGTGACACCAGCATCCCCCAGCTCCTCTCTCAGTCTAGGCTGGAGCTGACTGGTAGAGAATTGAATTCCCTTCTCCATTGCTCCTGGGGCTGCTAATTCACAGCTGCATTAGCTTTCATTTGGGTAACAGCATGGGGGATTGTCAGATATTGGCTCTGACCAGATTTAATCTACGGGCTGTGTTCTGCCCTCTTTCCACTTGCCTTTCATTCAGGACCCTAATGAAGAGGTTTATCTGATTGGTTTACCAGAGTCCTATGTGGGATGAATAGCTTCAGCTTTAGTGCTTCCACCTCTTTGCTGTCCACTCCAATCAAGAACTGGGGCCCTTGCAACTCTCTCAGTTCTGAAACAAATTAAATCTCAGTGACAGACTCTATCTGCCTTGAGTTCTCCATTATGCTTCGCTTTAGGTTTTCTTTGGCAATGACAAAACTGCTTTGACATGTTTGTGGATTCTCAGGCCCGTGTTCTCAGCCCCCCACCTCCACCTTTCAGCTGTCCAATGTGATTTTTGTAATGACAAAACCATTGCGATCCTTCTCAGGCATCCCAGTGTCTATAGCTTTTCAGCTACATATCAGCAACTTTCAGCCACAAGTGTGGCTGTGACAGGCTGTGGGGGTCAGAGGCAGGAGAATGCCAGAGATCGGGGAATGGTTTCCTAAGCCTCCTTCCTCACCCTCCTTCCAGCAGTTCACTCCTCTAAAGAGAAATCATTCTCTCCCTTGTCTCCGCAGGTCCCTGGAGAATGTGGCCTGGGGCCGTTCAGTACCATTTAAACCTATGCTTGCAATTTAGCAAATCTTTAGATCTGTTCCCCCAGGCTGTGGGGAAACAGATCTCAGGTTTCCCCTGATGCCTTCAGGGGAAGCTGCAAAACTACCTTCACCCTAATCACCTTCCTCATTAGACTCACAACAGACAGATGTTCCCTCCTTCTTGAGGGCTCCTAACTTATGCCTTTCTCACCTAAGTTTCCTTATGATGGTGGGAAAAGAGGGGAACAGAATCCCAGGTAGGCCATCAATCATCCTAACGTTGACAACAATAAGCATGTTGATGGTTATAAAGTCTGCGTTTTCCGGGCTTCTGTTAGTGTGTTAAGAGTTGCCCTGTTGGAATTAATAATTGCAATGATATTGGTGTTGTAGTCATCACTTGAGGCCTATTAAGGTCCCTTTTAGTTCTAAAATACTGTTTGTTCATTGCCTCATTCATGCATTCACCAAACACTTATTGAGCATCCACCATATATCAGAGCCTTTGGTCAGAGTACCCTGGATGGAAGTCCTGTGGTGACTGCTGCTCCATCTGAGCCCCTTAAAATCTCAGGGACTGAGCTGGGTGTTTTAGAATTTCAGGTAGTCACAAATCCTGACCAGAATGGCTGAGATTTCTGAGCTGGAATCCAGCACCCTAGAACGAAGGCTCAAGCCCCTTGTGAGAACAAGAACCCTAAGCTTAGATGCCAGAATTCAAGGTGCAGTTTTTCCCCTTAAAATGACCCTAAATCCCCTAAAACTGCAAAATGAGTGGTCATGCCCCAGACTGTGGCCTCCAGGCTCTGCTACTAGCCAGCCACCCTTGTCATCTGGAAGGGAAGATTTGGTTGCTACAACATGCCACCATACTGGGAGTTGCAAGACCTGGTTTGGTCCTCATGCATTGGATCACCTTACTCAAACCACCTTGGTCTCAGCTTCCTCGTTAATAAAATGCTATTAGACTTTATTTACACACAGTCGAAAAAGGACTAATACAAATGCCCATAAAATCTACAGACTAGACTAGATGTTAAGTAAGGTGACTTTCCACTCTAAAACTCTATAAATTATTTGATTCATTTATTTAACATATCTTGAGAACATGTTTTATGTCAGTTACTATGAAAAGAGCTCATAAAATATGTCCCAATATCCATAACAGAAAGGACATTACTTCATAATAAGATTAAATGGCTGCAAAAAATTCAATGCTTGGATATCCTAATAACAGGTGTAATAATAATCACTGCTCTTTTTAATTTTGTACTTATTATATGCCAGGCAACAGAGTGAATGTTCTACACAGGTTTTGTTGCAATTTATCTTCACGAAACAACCATATAAGTAGATATCATTGTACATTGTTCAACCAATATTTATTGTGTAACCAGGGTGTGGTGGGCCTTGAACTAGGTATTTGGTATCACCATACAGAGATTGAATGTGCAGACATTGAGTGGTTAAATAACTTCCTAGGCACACTGCTTGCAAATGGCAGAAAGAACCAGAAATCTTATCTGCTAGGCTCTAGGGCCCAAGTTCCTAATTGCTAACTTCATGCCTACCTCAGCTTGGTTTTCATGATCCTCATAATGTCAGCCAAAGCCAGCGTTTTCTGAATCAATAACTCCCTCCCTCCCAGTGTCCTTTTCCAACTTAGCTCCTCCCATTTATGAGCCAACCATCTCCACGGCAGTCCCCTTCACTATGAAATAGTTATTTGTATTCTTCAGGCTTCACTAGTTCTCATTTTCAATTGCCACCTGAACACTGCTATTTTCTTCTTGTCTCCCACTCTTTACTCTCTCCTTCACCTCTCGTATAACTCTGCAAAAGATCTGTGAATTGGCTAAGCTGAAGGACTCTACCATAACCTGATTCCAGAGAAGCAAACTGTGAACACTTTTGAAAACATTGGCTGCACATTATGGAGCTCAGAGCAGACGTAGTGACCAGGAATTCAAGACCAACTTTCAATGAAGCTGGAGGTGTGCCTGTCTTGGCGGATTTAGAAACTGGACAGCTCCTTCCTATCTTGAAACCACATTTGATTTGACAGCGTAGCTAAAAGGAAAGGACGAATAGTAACTGAGTTGAGTTTTATGTGCACACGGAACGTATAAACACAGCTTCAAGATAAAGAACTTTGAGTCAGATTTTCACGTATCATGTGGGAGACCATGCAGCAAACAATAGAGAGATGGGATGGGATAGCTGTTGCAGACTGAGATGGGATTAAAAAGGGATCCCATGGCTTTTCACTTAGCTAAAACAATCTGAAAATGTTAATGTCATAAACCACAGCATCGCCTTAGGGAGTTCTCCAAAACAATGGCTGGCTGTTCAGACTAATCAGACATTGGTATACTATTTGACCTCAGTCTAAATAGGTAGTTCTCAGAATCTGTGTGGCTGTTCATGCTGTCAGGGGCCACGATGCTGGAATGGGAGGTGAACTGGAACTGTGAAGCCATGAAATGCTACTTGATAAAACATGGTGTTGGGCTCTTTAAGAGTTAACTCAGATATCCCAATTGCTGCTTGGCTACCCCAAAACTCCAACGCAGCTCATTATTTCATAAGAGATGTTAAATATAAATTGTTCATTAAAATACATATTATTGGATGTTAAACTACCGTGTAATTGATTTTCTATCCATTGCCTAGTGGTTAACCCTCAACAAATGCTTTTCGTAATCAACTTAAAGTATAATACCTACCACGCTTGATGTCTTTCTCCTTTGATTTAATAAGAAACCAATTCTATATTATTGAAATTGTACTTGATAATGAAAAAGTTGGTCAAATTTCAAGAATAGCATAAAAAAAAAACCTCTTTGGCCTGAACCTGTCCAACTTTATAGAGGGATCTCAGTACAACGGAGAACTCAGGGGAGCCTAGGTCCTGTTCCAACCATGGGGTGTTAGCTAAGGTCCAAGAGAGTCAAGTGCTATGCTCAGAGCTAGAAGAACAGTGGGGTAGACTAGAAATACCATGCGGGGACTCTTGTTCATAGTGCAATGCCCGAAGAACTAGCATAGCTCTTCCCCAGGGTTAAGAGATCAAGAAAACTATGAGGGATTTTAGGCTTCCCAAAAAACATAAAAAGCAATTAAGCATTTAAGAGATCTATGGGACTCAGTTTCCTTATTCAGAGCTTGTCCAGTGCTCTTTTCTGCTTTCTTCAAAATACAGCTAGGATTTCCACCTCCTCAGGGAGTCTGCCTTGACTGGATGGAAATACAAGGTGACTGACGCCATCCATAGGGTAAACAAAGTGGTACAATGGTTTGTTCAACTCCAGCAAGGCAGACAGCTGGATATGGGGAGGAGTTCAGAAGCCAGGGAAAGAGATGTGAGCTCACCCTCAAAGCTTCTGAAGTGTCCACATAATCCCCAACCCTCCAGCCTCCCAAACATAACCCCATATACATATAGCATATAACATGCGGGCTAGGAGAAGAATGCCTGAAAGAAGACATGCACTGCTCCTAGAAAAGTACCAGGCACAGAGCAAGTGTTTAAAATGTTAGCCATTCTTGGTTTTTTATATTAATGTTTATTATTCTACAACATGATTTTTAATTTGCTTAAATAATCTCCTGACTAATGGACATTGAGATGAATATTATAGTTATTTATTCATTCATATATTGTTTCAAATTTCTAAACATGAATTTGCTGGGTCTACAGGTATGATTTCTGGTGAGCTTTTAAGACATGGAACTCACTCTCTTACTAGAACTGCTGTACAGAAGCAGTGCATGAGATCATTGTGGTTGGGTGATCTAACCATGTGGTTACCGTGGCCTAGGAATCTTTGTGAGGTGGTGGATCTTCTGTCAGGGGGAGGTAGAAAGAAGCAGCAGAATGACTCTTTATCAGAACTGCTCTAAAGGGACTTTATGTGAATAGTAGGCTTTGGACCCTCGCATCCCTTCCAGTTCTGAAATGTTCTGATTCGTACTCTTCTGGAACACAGAGATGCTGATGCACATGCCCCTCCCCATGGAGGGACACAAAGACGCATTTCCCCCTGGAAGCACGACAGGCTGCTAAGCTTTTTGCCTGGATGCTCTCACCCTTGGAGATCAGAGGCTGAGCGTCTCTCCATTCAGCCATCAACAAAAGGGAGAGATTGCCTGAGCAGCGTGCTGTTGTTAGACAAATCGGAATCCTCTTCTAGAAAGGCATTCTCTTCTGCATAGTGAGTGGGAAGCCTGCTGTATCTAGGACACGTTCCCAAAATAAAATTCAGTGGCCACCAACTGAGTCAGTGTAGGAGACTTCATTCTCCAAGAGAGAAGGGCTGCTAAGAACGGCAGGAACCACCCACAGATGGTCTGGGTACCAGTTGCATCAACAGATGCATACACAACACAGCCCTTTCCTCTAAAGCATCCAGCCAAGCTCACATTGAGTTCTCCACTGTGTACATTAAAACCAAAATAAATAATCCAAGAAAATCTGCACGTCCGTGTGTTTAGGGATCAAGATGAATCAGGCAATAGGCCCAAAAGGAATGTAAGACATTTGACCACTATTTTTTTCTTCCTTGTTTTTTTAAATGGAAACCTAAGCATTAGATCACTTTCCAGCCTTGAAATATGCAAGGATGGCCAGGCCCAACGGCTCATGCCTATAATCCCAGCAATTTGGGAGGCCGAGGCAGGTGGATCATGAGGTCAGGAGATAGAGACCACCCTGGCCAACATGGTGAAATGCTATCTCTACTAAAAATACAAAAATTTAGCCAGGCGTGGTGGCGCGCACCTGTAGTCCCAGCTACACAGGAGGCTGAGGCAGGAGAATCACTTGAACCTGGGAGACGGAGGTTGCAGTGAGCAGAGATTGTGCCACTGCACTCCAGCCTGGCAACAGAGCAAGACTGCATCTGAAAACAAAAACAAAAACAAACAAACAAAAACAAAAAACATGCAGGGACACCCCATGTCTACAATACCAAGGCTGACCTCTATGGGCAGGTGGTAAAGATCTTTCAGAATCTGGCCCCATTTACCTAACTCATTCTATATCTCGAAAATGTTACAGTTCATCTGGTAACAACGGTGTTCCATTGTTCATTCTTATTTTTGACTTCAGGTCCCTACTCATGCCTGGTGCATTACAAAAGATGTTTTTCTTCTCCATGTAGAAAGTTACATCCTCCTTAATGTGGATGCCTTCACCAACTGCTGCTCCCTTTCTTCTCCCATTGTATATCACACAGATGAAGGAGGAGGTGGAGAGCCACCTATCTGCATGCTTAGCCTGAGGATTCTGGAATGCTAGAACAGCTTCTTAAGAGTCCCATTTGCAGAGAGCACCAAAGCTCCTCATTAGAAAACTGATGAAGAATATTAGACTGAAAGGTCCTTTGAGGGAACAAAGATTAATCCTCCCAAATAAAGGGGAGTTTCTAAGAACAACCCAGTTAGAGAGATTATTTCTGCCCCAAGAGGGCAAAGAACTTACTCAGAGGTAGGACAAAGATCAAAGACATGTGTTCTGTTAAGAAAAAAAAAAAACAGTTTCTGGATGTGGACAGCAGACAGAAATGTTCCCAAGTTCCCAACCCAATCACATCTTCCAAGCCCCTTTGCAATGTACGGTCAGAAAATCCCAGGCTCTGGAGGTTAGGATGTGGATATCTTTTGGGGGGCCATCATCTCTCTACCTGCCACTTGGGGTAAAGCACACATAGTAATAAGGATAGCTTCAGAAAAGAGGAGCCTCATGCACCTTTTGCTTTAAGACAAAACAGAAGAAGCAGAAAAGGCCTATCAACCTAGAGACCTGAGATTGAAAAGAAAGGCGAGTACATCCGTTGAGATGCTCTGGGTATTTGATAATGGACTCTCATATTTTTACATTTCCTCTAACTAGAACATATGCTTTAGAGGGGTAGAAACCATGTCTTACATTTTCCAGTTTATTGCCCGCAGCATCTGGCTCACTGAAGGACACACAGTAGATGCTCGGTAATGTCTCACTGATCAGTGTGAGAAGGAGGTATCAGGAGATTATCGGGGGTATCTGCTGCTGGAGATGGTTGTATTCTGCTTAGGAATGATACAGAATAGCAGACAATCCTGAATAGGAAGAATTTATTGTGTCAGGGGGACACCAGGGTATAAGGCTGAGGCCCCAGTGAGAAACGCATGCCTACCTCCTCCTTCTCTTCATGGAATGAGTAATTGAACTTCAAGTGTCAGGCATTATGCCAAGACAGCTGTGGCAATCATTTTGTTAATATGTGAGATGCTGGAGCCAAGGTAACCAGAAAGAGAACCAAGCCTTTGAGTGACAGAAACAAAGGCAGGAGCCACCAGTCGCTGGGTCCAAGTAGTCCTGCAAAGAGGCAGATGAATTGGCTAAATGCTCCCTGGAAAATCTTTCCACTTTACTGAAATCTGTAGTGATGAACTTATCTCAAGAAAAGAAGCAATTGACCAAGGGAAAGGGAAAGAAGAATGGAAATTATGCTTTAAAAAAGATCCATGATGAGCCAGAGTTCAAAATTACTTAGGAGAAATAGATAAGTATTCATCATATAGATCTGACTTGGAAAGGACAGAAAAAAACAGAGAAGATGGAGGAAAAACGAGGGCTTAAGAATAAATAGAGTTTTGGCTGGGCGCGGTGGCTTACACCTGTAATCCCAGCGCTTTGGGAGGCCGAGGCGGGTGGATCATCTGAGATCAGGAGTTCGAGAGCAGCCTGGCCTACATGGTGAAACCCTGTCTCTACCAAAAATACAAAAATCAGCTGGGTGTGGTGGCACATGCCTGTAGTCCCAGCTACTAGGAGGCTGAGGCAGGAGAATCTCTTGAACCTGGGAGGTGGAAGTTGCTGTGAGCTGAGATTACGCCACTGCATGCCAGATTGGGCGAAAGAGCAAGACTGTCTTGAAAAAAAAAAAGAATATTCATATCCTTCGCCTACTTTTTGATGGGGTTCTTTTTTTCTTGTAAATTTGTTTAAGTTCTTTGTAGATTCTAGATATTAGCCCTTTGTCAGACGAATAGATTGCAAAAATTTTCTCCCATTTTGTAGGTTGCTTGTTCACTCTGATGATGGTTTCTTTTGCTATGCAGAAGCTCTTAACTTTAATTTGTCAATTTTGGCTTTTGTTGCCATTGCTTTTGGTGTTTTAGTCATGAAGTCTTTGCCCATGCCTATGTCCTGAATAGTATTGCCTAGGTTTTCTTCTAGGGTTTTCATGGTTTTAGGTCTTACGTTTGAGTCTTTAATCCATCTTGAGTTAATTTTTGTATAAGGTGTAAGGAAGGGGTCCAAAACCACAATGAGATACCATCTCACACCAGTTAGAATGGCCATCATCAAAAAGTCGGGAAACAACAGATGCTGGAGAGGATGTGGAGAAATAGGAATGCTTTTACACTGTTGGTGGGAGTGTAAATTAGTTCAACCATTGTGGAAGACAGTGTGGCGATTCCTCAAGGATCTAGAACCAGAAATACCATTTGACCCAGCAATCCCATTACTGGGTATATACCCAAAGGATTACAAATCATTCGACTATGAAGACACATGCACATGTAGGTTTACTGCAGCACTATTCACAATAACAAAGACTTGGAACCAATCCAAATGCCCATCAGTGATAGACTGAATAAAGAAAATGTGGCACATACATACCATGGAATTCTATGCAGCCATAAAAAAGAATGAGTTCATGTCCTTTGCAGGGACATGGATGAAACTGGAAACCATCATTCTCAGCAAACTAACACAGGAACAGAAAACCAAATATCACATGTTCTCACTCATAAGTGGGTGTTGAACAATGAGAACACATGGACACAGGGAGGGGAACATCACACTCCTGGGACTGTTGTGGGGTGGGGGGCTCGGGGAGAGATAGCATTAGGAGAAATACCTAACGTAGATGAGGAGTTGATGGGGCAGCAAACCATCATGGCACGTGTATACCTATGTAACAACCTGTACATTCTGCACAAGTATCCCAGAACTTAAAGTATATATATAAAAAAGAATAACTAGAGTTTTGTTCATCTTTTCATAATAAACATGCTGATAGTTCCAAAGAGAAGAGCCTGCAAAAAAGATCATGGATGCAAAGATGGATCAAATACACACACACACACACACACACACACACACACACACACACACACACACACGGGAGGGAGAGAGACAGAGAGAGAGAGAGAACGACCAAGTACGATGACAAGACAAAAAGGCTGATTGCTGATAGAAAATAATCAAATCTTTCTCCAATTTTTTGCAAAAGAGTAATTCTTACACGTTTAAACCACAGACTAGCAGGAAAGAGTTTTCGCGATTTCTGCCTCTCAGAGGTCTCTCAAACAGCTTTTCTGATATACTGTTTTTATATAAATTCTGCAGTGACTTTTCCCTGGTGTTATTAGTTGTTTGGGTTTTTCTCTGCCTGCCACCCGCTTATTTATGGTACTCTGATTTAGATCTTTTCTTTTCCCCTTTCTCTTTGCTGAGGCTGGATTTCACAGGGCAATCTGCTGAGTGACACAATGACAAGAGGCACATCTGCCAGAGGTGTGAGCCTCTGTGTGTGTGCACAGGGGTGTGTGTGCACATGTGTGTGCATGTGTACATGCGGGGTCTAATTCTCACCAGGGTCTGTGAACGCCTCTGATACCCTATATGGTTTCTCGAGATTTCCAGATGAGTGAGGTGGGGGGTGGTACTGAGGTCATCACTTATAGGTAAGTACTGGAGGATGTAGCGTTAGCTGCTGCCTGGACTCAAGGATTATAGAGGAATTCTGGGAAGCTTTTATCAGGCCTCTTAAAAAAAAAAAAAAAAACGAGCCCTGCCTCAGAGCTGACATTTTATTTTATAGTCACATTAGAGTTGAGTTCAGACTTATTTTGTGCTATTATAGCCAATTGATTATTTATCACTTCAATGGAGAATTTATTGATTTACTTAATATTCATTGCAGATAACATGAAGGATCTGTAAATTACAAATCATCTGGGGCCTCAGAAATGCTTAATTACGCCTGCCTTTCTTGTTCCTGCTGTCTATCTCCCTCCTCCCCAGCCCCTCGTCCCCCTCTAGGCCTTTATCCAAGCTGGGTAGAGCAGATGGCCCAGAAAGTGCAAACCCAGCTTGTCTGTGATGAAGGTGAGAGCATCTTCCCAAACCCTACAAGATGGCTTGATTCACAACACTATATTTCAACCTAGGAAGCGCCCTTAGAGGTCATCTAGCAGAATCTCACAGGCAGTTCATTTTAACAGTAGTCATATATTGAGTTCCTACCATGGTAGGCTTCACCTCTGTAGACGGCCTGGCTTACCCTTGAACAACTTTATCAGAAAGTTTTTTCTCATAGACGGCAGAAATTTATCCCCTGGAGTGTTCACCTATCATCATACAGTAAGCAGCAGCTCTTAGGTAATGAAAGCAGAAAGAAGACGTACCCCAAACATACTGTGTAGGAAACAGCTCTGTCTCTTGCATTCCCTCTCCTTGGCACATCTGAGCAGTGGTTCATACAGATGTGTTACATGTGCCCTAGCTCAGCTGAGGCTGAGAGGCTGGCTGAAGGAGGAAGAACTGACCCTCTCTCTACACTGGCCTTGCTCTGATGATGTTTGTGCCCTCAAGGCCACATCTGCCTGAGGGGGTACTGCTGCAGGCGTGTGGCTTCTCACTGTGGGCTTCCTATTGCAGTAGGTTTCAAGCATGAATTAGGGGAAGGGGCCAACAGGGTAACGTGGTAATGAAGGAGACGGCAAAGTGAAAAGCAAGTTGCTTTAACCCTGAAAGAAAGTATTTCTCTAGCAAATAGCAATGGCTTTGAAAGTAATTGACAGAAAGCTGGCTTAATCCTTGTTCTGGAGATACTTACAGCTGCCCATGGTTTTTAATTAATACACTGGGCTCCCTAACAAAGGGGAGGAGGTTGGAGAGCATTAACAGATTTACTCACCCAAGCCAAGGAAAGTGCTTTGGAAGAAATGCCCTGGCCGCCCATGGGCCCGGATCTTCCTAGCCCTCCCTTCCCTGCATGGCAAGGCATGAAGGTGGTCTGATGTGGACTCCAGGGCGAAGGCGGTTTGTCCTCCAGTGTGTGTGGGCCAGGGAGACTTCCTTGCTGCATTCTGTCCCACTCCATCCCAATCCATTCTTTCCTTCCATCATTTGCTCCGTCAACCACACATATTTATTAAGTAGCTACTGTACACAGACCAGGCACAGTGTGTGAACTGAAGAACTACATTTATACCAAAGGCTTGAGCTAGGTGTTTTAATGGGATCTAAAAACGAACATGCTGCTCGTCCTCAGAAAGCTTAGCCCTAGTGAGAGAGAAGCATTCAGGGCTGATGTTCTGAATGGCAGTGCTGGGTTCTTACTGCCAGTTTCCATTCTGATTGTATCTGTTTTGACTGGTCAGCACCACTGATGCCCAAGTTCTTAAGTATTTTTAATATTACCCTGGAAACATGAATCGAATCACACAATAAAATGCAAAATGTTAAACGTTCTATGAAAAAACGGACAGGGAACAATGGGGCCATGTTGCCTTCAGGGACCCATTGCTGGGCTCTCAGTGTTGTTTTCTGTCACTGAGTGCCACATATGCCTACCTGCTTGCAAGTCCTGCATCCCATTCCTACCAGCTTCCCAGACTCTGCCGCCTCTCTACTTCAGTCGCTCATCTCTCTTGTTCATTCATTCATTCATTCACTTACTTACTCAACCAATGAGCACTTGCTGAAGGCCAGGCATCGAGCTATGCATGGGAACACGATGCTTCCTCCCCTTCCCAATGCCTCCTGGACTTTTCCCAGAGACTGCGCTCAGCTCTCCTTCTCACTCCTTCCCATGGAGGGATCTTTCTCCTTTGGTTAGCGAATCTGATGTCAGAGTCATTCCATCTGACAAAGTCTCTCCTCGTCTGAAACTCCCTGTCTCCTCATATCTTCGTGAGTCCATTTCCACATGTCTAGGCATTTTAATGGCATGTCGTTCCAGGGGGAATCTCCAAATGAGGGAAAATTAGCAACTGTGCTTATTGGGCTAAAGAAGATGACTGGAGAGGAAGTTTTCTTTAGAAATATCCACAAGAAGCAGCAGCCCAAGGAGCTGTGACTACAATAGAAATGATGATTTTTGTTAGGGGTGGTAGTAGGGGTGGATTATCAATCGCATTTTCTTTCCCCTGGAATGCGTCACAGTCATTAATTTGTTTAATTTATTTTTGCCTCTTCCCTAGTGAAACAGCTGAATCCACTGTCTGCCTACCCATCAGAACAAATTACACTTTGCAAATATCCGAGTGCTTCAGTTTTCCATTAAATATAATAAGAAACCACAATGCACTGTTCTGGCCTGCTGACTCCTCACCAAGGATCTACAAGCACTTTTTACAGCCGCTGCCAGGCGATTCTAGCTGTCACCCTTGGTGGCACAGAGGCGCGAAAACAGGCCCAGGATCACCAGGCCGTTTTAATTTGCACTCGTGTGCACACCTCTTGGGTCATGTTCTTAATCTGCTTCACATGCACACAACCTGATTCTGCAGCACAGTTCCAAAGTCTTCATACAGGAGACACATGTCCTGCTTCTATGGTGTCTCCCCACTGTGCCAGAGCCAATGACTGCTATTGACTGATGAATTAAGAGCTCAGCCCCGTGAGGACACAGCTAGCTCGTGGTTCATGAAAGCTGGCCTTCCAACTTCCAGCCTCTGCTACACATCACAAGGCTCAAATGCCCATCTTTCTCCTTCCTCTGACTCTCTGGCTACTCCCTTATAATCAGCCATTGCTCAGGTCATGAAAACTGTTCATGACTGCAGTTCAGTCTGTCCTAAGGAACATTGCTAATTGATGATTACATTTCATTTTCAGGATGTTATCTTACTTGGGCAGGTTGAAAATTGAAATGTCCAGGGGTTACACATAAGGTATATATGGCTCTTTCAAGTCAGAGATTAATTGTGGAGTATTAATATTTAATTTTTTATTGCAAAAGCTTGTCAAAGGTTGCCACGGGAAGGTGAGAGCTCAGACCCATCCTACCTGATATTCAGTGTACTCAAGAATAGAGCCTCTAGCACTGCCAGCTGTGCAATTTCTGAGTCAAAGAAGGAGCAGTCTAGTGAGTTGGACTATAGCAGTCTAGTGAGTTCTTGGACGGGAGAAGTTTCTAAGGTGAAGGAGGCAGGGTTGGACCTGATGCAGGGAGCAGGTGACATGTTGAGTCAGTGCTGACCTCTGCCTGGACAGGAGACAGGTCTAAGGCCAGGTCACCTTGACCTCTGTGTACACAGACAGTTAGGCATAGGTGGAGAACCAGATGTCTGGTGTCAACAGAACCAGATGTCTGAAGACCTGGGTTTGGTGCCAACTTTACCATTCACCAACAAATCATCTCAAGGAACTTCTGTTTTCTCTTCTGTAAAATGGTCAGGGTGCCACCTATCTCGAGGGCTGCTGTGCCATTCAGTCATAATACTGTACAATTGTGTGTTACTTTGCAGTTTTCAAGGCACAATGAAAAATGGGGATCCACTATCATCTTGAAAGCCTTACAGATTCTGATGAGCTCATGTGGATTGAAATTGTAGCTTTGTTGCACTATAACGAAGGACTGCTAAAAGAGTCAAAGGAGATAATGTATGTACAACACAGTGCCTGGCACTCAACGAACGTTAACTGACTTCTTCTAGTAGTTGCAGTTGAAAAAATAATAATTAAAGGGCATCTGGGAGTGTGACTATGAAAGAATAATTGTGTGATTGTGACCATTAATCAAGCATGCAGACAGAACATTGGAAACATGGAGATGTCCCCAGAGGAGCCCAGATCCTAAATGGGTTACATAGAATTACCCTCCTTCTGACATTGGCCAAGTGTCTATAAGAATCTCCTCCATTTGAGCCCAACTCCCATCCTCTGGCCCAGGGGGCCCCTTTCTCATTGGTAACAGTGAGTGATGAGGTCTAACAGAGACCCACAGTCAAGATGCTGAGACTGGCCAGCCTGACATTCAGCCACACTGAGTACTTGGGTCAGCCCCATCCCTACCCAGGTGTGTTCACTTACTCTTTCTTTCTATCCAGGGGTATGCCTGCCTCTTTCACTAAATTTGATGGTATGAAATGGTCTTCATTGGTGAATTCATCTACAATGCCTGGAGCAGTGTCTTTCACACATAGTTTTTCTGCTCAATCATTATAACATGTGCACATAAATGCACTCAAACACTCATGCAAAACCTCCCTAGCAAAGGGTGGTTAGGGTGGTTTTGGGGATTCTTCCTATAAATTAGAGTATTTCTTCTACCTTTTAATACTTTCTTAGTCTTCTTTGTCCCTTCTTCCTCCTCTGCATGCCCCTAGTGATGCTTAATTTTATGTGTCAACTTGACTGGGTTATAAAATTCCCAGATATTTGGTCACACATTATTCTGGGTGTGTCTGTGAGGATGTTTTTGGATTAGATTAGCATTTTAATTAGTAGACTAAGTGAAGAAGACTGCCTTCCTCAATGTGGATGGGCCCCATTCAATCAGTTGAAGGCTTGAAAAAAAAAAAAAAAAGACTGACCTCTCTGTCTTTCTCTCTCCCCTGAATAAGATGGTACTCTTCCTATCTGATAGCCTTGAGCTGGGACACCAGTCTTTCCCTGCCTACAAACTCTGACTGGAACATTGGCTGTTGTGCCAGCTTGTGGACTAGAACTGCTCTCCTGGGTCTCTAGCTTTCTAACAGCAGAACTGGATATTTCTCAGCCTCCATACTTACATAGACCAATTTTTAAACAGTAATTCTCTTTCTCATCTATCTATGTATCTATCTATCTAGTCTATCTCTGTGTTATCTATCTGGGATAAAGACACACATGTGCACATGCATGCGAGTGCGCGCGCACACACACACACATACAATTTGTTCTATTTTTTTCTGGAAACCCCTGACTCTTACACCCCTAAATGTTGTTGTTGTTGTTGTTGTTGTTTTGGCCAGGGTTCTGTCTTAGCATTTTCCCCTCACTCTGCATGCTGTACTTGAATAATCCCACTTACTCCCATGGCTCCCAAGACCATACTTACGTTGGAAAATTCCAAATGTTTCTCATCACCCCAGACCCCTCCTGAACTCCAACATACAATCTCATATATTCAGCCATCATCTCAGTATTCCTCCTTGGATATCTCAATGTTTTCCCAAGTCAGCCAGTCCAAAGCAGATGGCAGCACTCTCTACACAAGCCTGCCTTTCCTCTGCTGCTCCTGATTTCACACTTTGCCCTACCTTTCACTCATTACCCAACCTGGAGGCCACCTCTTCTACACTCTCTGGATCCCATTAGTCCTCCAGGATGTGGACTGTGCCGCTGTGACCCCTCTCACAGCTAACCCCTTCCCTTGACGGCCATTAGCACTGCTATAGACCATGTGTCACCATTGCTCGTACTCATGGCACATGTTCGTATAAGCCCTTTCTACACTGGATTGTGTGCTCCTTCTGGGTAGGATCCTCTCTGACCCACTGTTTATTATTTTTAATCCCTCAGTTCTCAGCAATGTACTTAGCAAATATCATATACTTAGCACATGGCTGATGTCTGAATGAATGATTGAATGAATGAATGACTTCCCTTGGAAGTCCATGGGGTATAGGGAAGGAGGCAGAGCATATGATGAGAACTTGGCCTGATGCAGGAGACAAGAAACAGAAATAGAAGTCAATTTGTTTGCCATAAATAAATAAAAGGCAAATTCTCCTTGATTAAATTTGAAATCAGGAAAACAGAAACAAGCAGTTATCTTAAGAGCAGGGTGGTTTGATATCCTAGCTATCCACCATGGGATAGGACAAACTCTGCTATAGAAGATTTTTGTTTTTGGGATTGTTTGCCATTTTCAGATATCCAACCGAGGACACTGAACCAAATGTAGTTTTTCTAAAGAGGCCCTAGGTTATATTTAAAGTTCTCCCAATGCTCACTGCCTGGGATCTTAAGTCTTTGATTCAAAAGACCAGCACAGAGCAAAACTCCTGAAGCTCAATTAATCTAACTCATCAAAACGGATCTGATTTGAATTGTGGTTCCAGGCAGCCACTAGTAGTCCAGAGACAAGACTGCTGAGTTGGCTGATGGGTGGAGACAGCACAGCCTCGGACACCCTGCAAAATGCCAGACAGAAAGCTGACAACTAAGCAAAAAATTCAGATTTCGTAGATCCTACTTTTGAAAAACTCCACCCCCCTCTTTTCTTTCAACTATTTATCAATGTATTTTTTTTCACTTACATGCACACCTTGTTTTATTGTGCTTTGCTTACTGTGCTTCACAGACATTGCATTTTTTACAAGTTGAAGGTTTGTGGCAACCCTCTGTCCAGCAAATCTATTGGAACCATTTTTCCAACAGCATGTGCTCACTTTATGTCTCTGTGTCTCACATTTCGGTTATTATCCCAATATTTCAAGTATTTTCATTATTATTATACCTATTATGGTGATCTGTGACCAGTGATCTTTGATGTTACTATTGTAATTGTTTTGGGGTGACACAAACACACCATATGAGATGGTGAGCTTAATCAATAAGCGTTGTGTGTGTTCTGACTGCTCCATCAACCAGCCATTTCTCATCTTTCTCCCTTTCCTCAGGCCTCCCTATTCCCTGAGACACAACTATATTGAAATTAGGCCAATTAGTAACTCCACAAAGGCTTCTAAGCATTCAAGTGAAAGAGTCGCACGTCTCTCCCTTTAAATGAAAAGCTAGAAATGATTGAGCTTAGTGAGGAAATCTTGTTAAAAGCTGAGATAGGCCTAAAGCTAGACCTCTTGTGCCGAATAGTCAGCCAAGATGGGAATGCAATGGAAAAGCTCTTGAAGGAAATTAAAAGTGCTACTCCAGTGAATGCATAAATGACAAGAAAGCAAAACAGCCTTATTGCTGCTATAGAGAAACTTCTGGTGGTCTGTATGGAAGACGAAATCAACCACGACCTTCTTTTAAGCCAACACCTAATACAGAGCAAGGCCCTAACTGTCTTAAATTCCATGAAGGCTGAAAGAGACAGAGATAAGGAAGTTGAAGAAGAAATGTCGGAAGCTAGCAGAGGTTGGCTCATTAGGTTTAAGGAAAGAAACCATCTCCATAACATAAAAGTTGAAGGTGAAGCAGTAAGTGCTGATGTGAAAGCTGTAGTAAGATATGCAGAAGATCTAGCTAAGATGCTTGATAAAGGTGGCTACACTCAACAACAGACTTTCACTGTAGATGAAACAACCTTGTATTGGAAGAAGGCACCATCTAGGTCTCTCATAGCCAGAGAATAGAAGTCAAGGCTTCAAAGTTTCAAAGGACAGGCTGTCCCTCTCATTATGGACTAACATAACTGGTGACTTTAAGTTAAAGCCAATGTTCAGTTATCATTTTAAAAATCCTACTGCCTGTGCAGAGTAGATTGGAACAACAAAGCCTGAAGGACAGCACATCTGCTTACAGGTTAGTTTACTGAATATTTTAAGCCCACTGTTGAGAACTACTGCTCAGAAAAGAAGATTCCTTTCAAAGTGTTACTGCTTATTGACACTTTACCGTCACCCAAGGGCTGTGATGGAGATACGCAAGATTAACGTTGTTGTTTTCATGCCTGCTAACACAACATCCATTCTGATTTCTATTTCAAATCAAAAAGTAATTTTGGCTTTCAAGTCTCATTATTTAAAAATACATTTTGTTGAGGCTCTAGCTGCCTCAGATGGTGATTCCTCTGATGGATGTGGGCAAAGTAAATTGAAAACTTACTGGAAGGGATTCATCATTCTAGATGCCGTTAAGAACATTCACGATTCATGGGAGGAGCTCAAAATATCAATATTAATAGGAGTTTGGGAGAAGTTGATTCCAATCCTCACAGATGACTTTGAGGGGTTCAAGATTTCAGTGGAGGAAGTAACTGCAGATGTGGTGGAAGCAGCAAGAGAACTAGAATTTGAAGTGAAGCCTGAAGATATGACCGAATTGCTGCAATCTTATAAGACTTTAATGGATGAGGAGTTGCTTCTTATGGATAAGCAAAGAAAGTGGTTTCTTGAGGCGTAATCTACTCTCAGTGCAGATGCTATAAACAAAGTTGAAATGACAACAAAAGATTTAGAATATCCAATAAGCTTAGGTGATAAAGCAGCAGCAGGATTTGAGAGGATGGACTCAAATTTTGAAAGAAGTTCTACTGTGGGTAAAATGCTATCAAACAGCATCACATGATACGGAGAAATCTTTCATGAAAGGAATATTCAAACTGATATGGCCAACTTTATTGTGGTCTTATTTTGAGAAATTGCCACAGCCAGTTTCAGCAACGACCACCCTGATCAGTCAGCAGTCACCAATGCTAAGGCAAGACCCTCCACCGGCAAAAAGATTATAACTCGTTAAAGGCTCAGATGATTGTTAGCATTTTTTAGCAATAAAGATTTTGTAAACTAAGGTCCATAAATTGCTTTTTAGACATAATACTACTAAACACTTAATAGACTATGGTACAGTATAAACATAACTTTTATATGCACTGGGAAACAAAAAAATTGTGCAATTTCCTTTATTGCAATGCTCACTTCCTTGCAGTAATCTGGAACCAAACTTGCAGTATCTCTGAGGTATTCCTGTATTTGGAAAGATCTAGCCAAATAAAAAATAACCCTTTATAGCCTAAATGGCTGAGAGCACTGATAAAATAATGGAGAAGACAGGAACAGTTGTGGAAGAGAGCTAGCCTTCTAACACTTAGTTTTCTGAAATAAAGGAAGTGTTAGCCTTCTCCCTTGCCATCCTTCACCAAACAGAACACACACACACACACACACACACACACACACACACACACACACATAAAGATTCTTGAAAGTTTGGAAGCACTGATGCTTGCAAATGGGCCCGTTAAAAGAAGATAAATCAATTGGAAATGCATAAAAAAGTCTAATTTATCATAAGACATGTTGGACAGGGTTTTGAGTTTTACATACATTTATTCTAGAAATCTGTTTATCTGTGCAACGTTTCTGAACAAAATGCTTTGTGATGAACCATCCTCTCCACTTGAATCTATACGGGAAGCAATTAAGTTCAAACCCCAAAGACAAAACATGATAAACACAGCAGGCATGCTATTGATTTGGAATTTCACAACTGCCTGTCTTCCTTTTGGATACCATCTCCCTATACCCCAAAAGGCCTCCAATACCTCCAACACTTATGAAATGTGTTTCTTATGTCTTCAGCCAAGGCAACTTCCCTGACTACTCCCTGAGGACTACAAACAATGAGTTACATCAACATGTCTGGAGATGATTAATCTGAAAGTGGTTAAAAGTGCTGCCCCGGGAGCAAATGACTTTCCTTAGCCCAGCCAGGATATGACTCCAATGCCAAAGATTTGCACATGTCCCATCTCCCCACCTGCACTTGTCCATAACGGAAGAGGGATATGTATTTGAGTGAGGGGAGGTACAGAAAAAATGAGAAAGCCACTCAATTGTATCCATACTACACTTTCAAATTCCTTCAGTGCGAGGGACCTGTCTCATGAATTTTTTCATTCTCTATCTCTAGCACTAAGTGGGCAACTACAGGGTTTGAGAAAGAGAAGAACTTCATCTGTGCACAGGGCCTGGCTCAGTAGTTTCTTAATAAATATTCAATGAACAGCTATTGAATGACTAAATCTGTTACATACAAAGCAGAGGATTCCAGCCCAGCTGATAGACTATTCCAACCAGATTCATAATCTGGGGTGAAAGCAACACGTCTGTTCCATCATGAAAAGTGTTATTGATTAGCATGGTCAGATTGGTGTCCAGTGTCCAACATGTACAGACACAGGCTGGGTAGCATGTGGGCAACACGCCCTTCTCCCCGATAGATAGATAGTTTTAGCTTTTCAGTGAATGTAATTGTCAGTGTAACAGACTCTAGTAGGAGTTTGGGTAGTCTGCACTTTATTCCATGTTAGGTAGGTCCTCCTAGAACCCCTCCTCCAAAGAAGAGGAATAAGAATCTAAGATCAGGAATTCTCTTAGAAACACTACAATAATCTCTCCTAAGCATTTCTGCACAAATGCCCAGGGGTACATGCAGCAACCTCACCCCCTGAGGGCATGCCAACAGCTTGTGCTACAAACTCCTGCAAATAGGATTTATTAGAACAGAATCAAGTGACAGACTCAGAACGAAGGCAGCACAGATGAAGAAGACCCTGAGGTTCTATGCAGATGTTGACTTTTATCAAGGTCAACACTGAGATTTATTGACCCAAGAGGTAAATATTGATGGAGGCTCAGGAGGTCAATATTTGCCCCAAGGCGAATAAATCTTCCCAATGACCCTCAAACAGAAATCTGTATAGAGTAGACTCAGTTCCAAAATGAATTAGCTGTGACATAGATTAAGATACTATTTCATTAGATTGTCTAGGGCATTGGAAAGCAATATTAATACCAAGCACTTCATGTTCAAAGTACTTTCCAAACATTCATTAAAGTGCACCTCCCTCTAGCAGATGCATAAAAGTGTTGTACTCCCAACTCAACAGATGTGTTATTAGAGCCAAGAAAAGGTTAAGTAATTTTACCTAGGCCACAGAAAAAGCGGCTCAAGAACAGAAAGATAAAATGGAGATAAGTGTGAGTTAGGAGCTCTGGGGATGAGCAAAGGTCTACAGAACAGTGCCTTAGTTAACATTCCTGGTCAAATTAATAAGTCTACTTGGTTCAATTACTTTCATTTAGTTAATTTATATCCCATTGTTCACAAATCTACTTGGGCTGGTCAATTGTATTGCTTATTTACAGAGATGCTTTTGGGCATTTACTCATGATAAACTCTACCTTTGGACATTGGCACTCAACTCCTAAGAAGTGAAGAGTGTGTCAGTGGTCACCGGGAAGGAACAGATTGGTTTATCCATGTATTTGCATAGTCATTATCATCACATTCTAATTCTCGTACAATACCTCTTCTCAGTACCAAGATGCTGGTACTGAGAAACCAGTATCCTGGAACCCTATTGTGAAAGACTAACACATGCATCATTGGCATTTGAATTCACAGATCCAGTGATCCCTGCTTTTGCATTGTCTCAAAACTGAACTTTAAATATTATAAAAGTTTGGTTATCTTTGCTGATGGAGAGGTCAGAGCCATGGATAATCAAAACATCAGCCAAAAGAAGATCAATAAATATTATTTCCTTCTGACTTTGGAGTGCGTTATTTTCCCGTGTTTTATGTTGGCCCTGTTGTTTTTCTCTGGAGAGTTAACATCGGAAAAGAGTGAGGGCTTCCAGAGTGCCAGCGATGATAGCCAGACAGGTGACAGAACTCGATTTGTGTGGGTATCACGTCAGCAGCTTTGAGGTTGTGCTCATGTAATCTACAGGTAGGTAGTTGAGTGGACTGGCCTCAACTTGTAGAATTTAGAGTTTTCAAAGTTACTTCAATGTACTTTAAATCTGTTGGAAGGAACAAATGGGGCCTTGAGAGTGTGACCGTTTGGTTCACTTGAAAAGGAAACAATTTGACTTGAAGAGATGTAAATGGTTAGCTGATGCCAGGATCTGAGAAAAGAATTTAGGAATTTTGACCCCAAGCTGCTTGGATACCTCATTATTTTATCCTGCAATAGGATTTTGGAATTGTAGCTGTTACCCAGGGAAGTAAGTGATACCAATATGATCTGATACTGTTACAAACGGTAATTTGACTGACAATAAAGTACAGACAAATGAAAGTGTTTACAGGGTTTAATATTTAATAATGTAAAAGGAAAAAGTCGGCAAAAGCAGGCTGGAGATGAAAAGATCTGTATTGAGTCAGAATTTCTGCCGATTGTCAGAGCAGCATGCGTCTCCTAGGGACCTGAATGAACAAGCTGCTGTTCTGCAGAAACTGTTATCTTGGGCGTATTGATTGAGTGTGCACCACTCAAGCTGTCAGTTTCTCCCTCCTATCCTTGCTTTATACTTTACATCATGGTATCCTCCTAAACTCTCACATACTGCCTGGCCTTCACACTTTAGGCCGCAGAACTGTGGCGTACCCTCGAAGGAGACCTAGGTGGTGTGCCTGACGTGTTAGTTCTGTCTGTGAGGAGCATCTCAATGACTCTTCTCTAGGACATACTAATGGGCTCATTCTGGAGGTGGCTGGGTGCTTTGAGTCTAGAGACATGCCACTGACCCTTCTCTTAACTAGCATGGCCAAGATACCAACAGATTTGCTCCGTGGACAGTTACTTAACCTGTATATGCCTGGGTTTTCTCATCTGTAAAATGGGAATAATGCTTACCTTACAGAACTGTCAGGAAGATAATAAACCTAAAACAATCAGCACACTTTCTGACACAGAGCTGTCCTCAGTAAACAAGAATGACTGTTATTTATTAATGCAGTCCACAGAAATCTGTAAATTAAATAAGAAATCGTTTAGATTGCAGAAGACCTAGCCCTAAACCCAGAATCCTAGAATTCTTGAGTGAGAAGGGCATTTGAGAGGTAATCTCATCCATCTACCTGCCTTCTCTGTAAGCCCAGAGAGCTGACAGTCTCTTTATTTTTAAAAGGCCATTAGAAATGATTCTGAAACTTTCTCTGACCCGGAGCTCAATGTTTGTACAACCTGACAATAGCTTGAGTAGCTCAAACACCTCTGACACCTGCAGCAGAGACTGGAAGCCATCGTCCAGCTCTTCCTCTTTGTGCATAACACTATTCTATTTCTATTAGCTTTTCTTCAGCAATTTTACTTTCCTCGGTGCTCCTTCACCATGCCTGCATATCCCTCCAAAGAGCACTGCAAGTTCTAACAGCCCCTGGAACCTTAGAGAGCAGGAGAGCACTGTGCTAACGAGACCAAAGTCAACAGGTTGCTTCCTACCAGGGAATAGCTTCCCACGGGGAATATCTGCCCTGTGGCCTCCAAACTGCAGCCTTTCACTTCAGGAGCTGTCTTGCAATAATAATAATGATCACATCTAACCTTCAGGGTGCCCTTTTCTATATTTGAAAAATCTCCACATCTCAGATGATCTTCACAGTAACCCCGAGAAATGCCACCACTGGACTTACTACATCCATCTCAGAGACAAAGAAGCCACCGCAGAGAAATGGCCACGACCGTGTCCTCAGAATGAGGCAATGTTCACTCAAACCCAAGCCCTCTGAAAGTGAGCCCTGGGCTCTTTTTCTTCACATTACACAGCAAATGAAAACGACAGTGGTTCTCAGCTGGGGGTGATTTTGTCCCACTCCCTCCCTGGGTACACTTGGCGATGTCTGGAGACATTTTTGCTTGTCGCAGCTGGGGGGCTGGTGCTACAGGCATATACTGGGTAGCTAAACCTCTTACAATGCACAAGACGACCCCTCACAACAAAGAATTACCCTGCCCAAAATATCAATAAGGCCAAGGTTGAGAAATCTTGTCAGATTTATAGTAAGAGGACAAACAACAGAATCCAGCCACCTGTCTACCAGCCAAGCCCTATTTTCCTGCCTATCCTACTAGGTCAACCTGCTTCCCCCAAAGAAACTCCATAGACATTTGCAAAGGACTTTGGGATACTCAGAAAAAAGTTAATAGCTAAATGTAGAGTTGTTGGATTTTGTAAAGCTGCTGGTAAAGTTATTTTCATTTTGCTTTTTAAATTAGTTTGGGAGTTGGTGTTCTTCTTTACATAATTACAAGCTGACAAACATGCTTCTGTATTTTTTTTAATTAACAGATATTTGTATTCAAGTTTTCCAAATTACATGCCACAGCTTGCATATTACAGGACAGCTGCCATGCTCCAGATGTAGGCAATAACCAGAACATGGTAATGGCAAAATGCAAAAGAAAGAAAGGGGGAAGAAAAGAAGGAAAAGTTAATGTATCAGGATGGAGAAGAGCAATTTCAGTCAATGGGTTTGGATTTTTTACAGAGATGAATACCTTAGATTCTCCCAAATTTTCAGCTCAGTTTGAACATTTGGGATGAAGCGGTCTGGGTCATTCACTGCTGCCATCAAAGGCTCACCAGCGCCTTGTAAAAGCAGATTACAGATGAAATGGGGCACATATAAATGCTAACAGCGTGCTGGAAAAACTATTCAAATTGCTCCTGTTTACAAGCGCCCCATTAAATGTGCTCAGCTCCTCCTGAAGAAAGCTGCTCTAAGCTGGGTAAACTGCTATATTTATTTAGCCCATTTATAACACGGCACCCCCTTTTGGTCACTCAATCCCAGGTGCAGTCTCTCTGATATCCACAAATCAGGAACTGTACACGATAGGGGCTCTGCAGTGAGAAAGGGGCAGGGGCAGTAGATGAAAGTCCCAGTCCCACGCCTGCCAACAAGCTTCCTGTGTGACTCTAGGAAAAGGATTGTTCCTGAGACTCAGTTTCCTCATCTGTAAAACACGGGGCGTGACTGGACAACCTCTGAGGTCCCTTCGACTCTCACAGGTTAGGAGTGGTTATATTTTTGAGTATCTCTGCAGATACGGGAAAACCCTGCCTCTCCTTGCATAGATGTCAGAAGTAACACTTCAGGCGGGGGCGTCTGAGGTTCGCACGTGAGGGAATCAGGTGCATTGCACAGTCATCTTCTGCTCAAGACAGAAGAGGGCGCTCAGGGGCCAATCAAGCGACTTCTAAACCACGAAAACAGGCCTGGGGCAAAAGAGTCCCTAGATACTGCAGTCAAGGGGCGATTCACTCCATTTACTGACACAATAAACACGGGGTGCCTCCCATGGACACAGGGAATGAAGGGATAGACAGATGTCCTATCTTTGGGAATGCCGGCCTTCCAAGGAGAGAGTTGTCTACTGGGGAAAACGTCTGGGCAATTCCCTACAGTGTGGCAGGTGTGAAGGTGGAGGTAAGTTTGGGTTGCTATGGGAACTCAGAGGAGGGAAAAAAGCCACAGAGGAGGTGACACCCAGCGGTACCTGGAAGAATGAGCAGGTGTGAACCAGGGGAAGAGGGAGTAAGAATGTCTCCCGAGGGCGGAGGCTGTGGGTAGCCATGGAGCATGATGTGTTCAGAGCCAGCCAAGCAATCCCACAGGAGAACACAAGAAATATCCCCATGGCACAGCCTACCCAAGTGAATAAGGCAGGAAAGACCTGTAAGAAGTGAAAAACTGTCATGGTAGCCATGATGCCTTTCCACGCCCTTGATGACACGGGCTCATTTGAATAATTTTGCGGTGGGACCTGGCTCACTTTGTAGATTCCTTCAAAGCTGGAGATTGGTGCCTTCCAGGATTCTGCCACTGAATGAAGGAAAAAGGTACCAGAGAGCCTTTCCCTTCTGTTCTCCCTTCTCTCTACTCTAGACTGTATGGAAATGCAAAATGCTGGAGTCCAAACACATACATAAAATAATTTTGTAGGGCTGGTAGTTAGTTCCAGCAAAACCATTGAGGGGAAACAAAGGAAGTTTTGTGTTAATGTGATTAGTGTATGACTCTATCTGAGTTAAGACAACACAATACGAAAGAAAATCTGGCTAAAATTAGCCTTCTTCTACCAGTCACAGCCAAGCTGCCCTAGGTTGTCACCTAGGGACAGAACAGGAAAATGCAGCCTCTCTACCACTGCCCATGCCCCCTCAGGGATATATCATGCATTTGAAAAATTCTTTCTTCTTTCAGTTTTTCGCTCTTCACAGCTCAGTTAATTCCACTTAAGACACTCTTTTTTCCCATATTTTTACTCATTTCCTTTGGTTTCCTTTTTGTTTTTCTTAATTTGAGCTTTCTCAGGAAGTTCTTTTCCTTCTTTTCTTCCCTTTCTTTTCTCTCTCACATTATCTTGTTTATAAACACTACTCTTTATTAAACACTACATTAAACACAAATAGGTAGGCATAAGGTTAAGTGATAGTTGTATCAATAAACACAAGACTCTAGGTGTATAGCGACAGTAGACATAAAGTAACCAGTACCATCAATCTTTAAAACCCCTACGGTGCTCTGTCAGCCCCAAAGAGGGTCCAGAAAAAAGTCCTGAATTGTACCAGTATATTGTCATCTAAGGAAATCTGATTTTTATTAAGTATCAAATCACAGAACACATTTGCTTTTACTTTTGCATACTCAGTTACCGAATTGCTAATGAATTTACTAATGTTGTGATGGGATTTTTTCTATTATATGTAAAATGATAAACATATAGCATTTCAACCACATCCCTAGTTAAGTAAAATTTTGTGAATTAGTAAAGGAATTCCATTTAATTTAGAACATTGCTTCTATGAGAACAAGGTTTTCTTAGTTTCAAATAAGTGATATCTAAGGACCCATAGAAACACGTGCAAATTAGGATCCGATGAGGCTTACCTGCTGCCAGGTATCTACGCAGCAGGGGAACCGCAAACAGAAGCACATGGCAGTGCTATGGCTTCTCCCCCACCCACCAGTCTCCCTTATGGTAGCTGCAAGGTGCACAGGTAGTTTTAGGATTTAACATGTTTAGTAAACATTACTTTTCCATTTTCCTTTTATTTATTGTTCCCCACTCTCAACATAACAGTGTTTGCCTTCCTTCCCATCTCTTTATTGTCATTTCCCTCTAAGAAGCAGATTCTTATTTAGGTGGTTTTTGACTATTTATGAGTACAAAGTATTATCTACATTTCTGATGACATGAATTCCAGAAACCAAACTGAATAAACATATGAAAAGGGTAATGTTTGGAAGGTTAAACCATTAGTGAAAAATCGTCAAGGTATGCTTCTGATTCTTGAATAAATAGAGGTGACAGGCAACTCATTCAGTGCCCCAGTTTTCCCAGCTATAATCTGAGAATAATGATCTTTATCTAAAAGATTGTAATCATTACAAATTACTTAGAAATTCTGAAGAGATAACAGTTAGGTGTGAAAATGAGAGACGTAGAAACCACTGGGCGCTGGACAGGCTTTTTATGTTCTGTTCTGGGTGTTGTCTTCCCAGACTGTCATTTGACCTTTGGCATCATTGAGTCTCTCTCTTACTGAGTTTGGCACCCATAAAAATATGATCACATTACCTTAACTCAGCAACCCTATAGGAGAGGGAGTTCCTATAGTGAGAGCACTGAAAGGAACCACAGAAATGAAAATATCATCAGTCTGATTCTTCGCTTTGGGACCCACCTAAGATGTTATTAGGGAAGGAACTCGTCATAGATCATCTGTAACCCAAATTAGCAAAGGGCATCGAAGACAGTCCTCTGCATCTTTCCTATATTCCATTCAAAAAGCTTGCAGAGAAGAGGCAGGAAAATCTTATTTTGATTCACTTGCATTGATTTTCCAAATAAGGCTGTTCTGCGTGACTTGGGCTGAGTGCTTGGTACAGAAAAGATGACAAGCAACTGAACTCAAGGAGGTAAGAGCAATGTCAGAAAAATCTAGTCAGTCCAGGATAGACAGATTAGTGTTTGTGAATTTACATAGCCCTTTATCCAATCATAACTATAAACCCACTGCTGCAGAAGTGACACAGAAGCTCATCTGATTTCTCTTGTTTGGAAAGTTGAAATCTCCAGATGAGTTAGAGGGCATGATGCTTCAGTGCCTTTTTCACTGGAAAATATCACAGGGTAAAATGAATTTGTATATTTTCCCTAGACCTGGTGCCTATGCAAGGGGTTCTGGTAGAGAGAGAGAGAGAGAGAGAGAGAGAGAGAGAGAGAGAGAGAGAGGACTGTGCATACACATTTTGCACACACTGATCTCCCCCAGCAATCAGGGTAAAAGTCCCCAGATGTGTCGGGGTGGATATTTGCTATACCTTTTGGCTTCCTAGATTGGGGGTAAATTATTCCCTCTATGAGTCTTTGTGGGAAACAAGGACTCCTTCCCACTCTATGCAGAAGCTGACAAATACCAATCTTAGCTTTTCCAGCCTCCCTTGCAGCTAGAGTACAAGCCACCATGATTCCATCACTGCTAATCTGACCCACTTTCCAGGCCCAGCCACAGGAATTAGTGATGCTGAGAAAAGGGTAGGCCAGTATTCCTTCCAGCAGAGCCGGAAGCTGTGGAAAGATAATACAGTCATGTTACTGGAGGAGCAGGCATTCTGAACATGATCTGGGATATTATTTAGGCCACCACAAAGCCTGGCTCCTCAGCTCTTCTGGCAATTCTGTGACATGCCCAATGTTATTTTCCATTTATATCAGCCAGTTGGCTTCTGTTGCTTGCCATTAAAGACCCTGCCTGATGCCGTGTCCATATTTGATTGCGTGTATGCCACATGTATGTACACACACCTTCTCTTCCTTCCCTACATATTCTTCTTTCCTTACCTTGACCAATGTTATGGTGCGCCTAGCTAAAAACAACTGCAGAGGAATAAAGAGGAAAAATTCCTTTTTTCATTTTCCTCCATCATGCACACAAAAAGTCACTAAAGAACGAACAATGTGCTGCTCTGGTTGAGTTGATAGCCTCAAATTCTACTCACCCTTTCACTCAAGTAGGATGCCAGCCAAAGTTAATGGGAATTATATTTGTATAACTAAGGGCATTGCTGAACCCAGAGAGACTGGAGAACAATTTAGCAGACAACTTATTCCACTGCCAACTCTAAGTTTTGAAAAAAAAAAAGACAGAAATTGAGTCCCGAGGCCAATCTGCATGAGCATGTTAGTCACGGGTTTTTGAATAACAGGCTGAATGGCCCCTGGCATACAATTCCGCTCATTTTTATGCTGAGGGAGTCTTCTTAGGGCTTCTATATCACCAAGATTACCAGTCCCATATTGCCAAGTTCAAGCTAACCCAACCAATGTAGACTTAGCCTCAGGGGCCACAATTCAGTTGCATAGAGAGCTGCCTAAGGCATGCATTTCTTCTCTGTGTGAAGGCCAAGGGTCTGCAGGGGTCAGGGGAATCAAGTCATGAGGGGATAAGGTCAGCTACTTGGAAGTGATGAAGAGTTCTGGCTGCTGCTGAAATCATTGTTCAGAGCTTAGGTCTAGATCCATTTCTGTTACAGAGTATCATGGTGACCCTAAGAAAGTCATTTTATCTCTCTGAATCTCAAGTCACTTCTCTGAAAATGGAACTATCAAAACTACTTTAGTGTAGCAGAAATGGAGTGAATTTTGGAGACAGATAACTCAACTTCAGAACTTCAATTTTGTTATTTACAAGTTTAGGATCTTGGGCAAGCAACTCAATAGCATTTTTATTTCAGCATCTGTAAAACAAGAATAACAATACTTTTTACAGAGTTTGGAATAATTAAGAGTAATGATATACACAAAGTATGCACTACACTGCCTGGCAAGGAGGGACTCAATAAATGTTAGTTGCATTCATTCATCCATTCATCAAATATTTATTGTTGCTCCCACTGTGCCAGGTACTATTGAAAGTGCTGGGAATATAGCAATTTATGTGACAGATAATGTCCTTCCCTTGTGGTACTTGCATTTTCTCTCCCTACCAGAAGAGTGAGATTCATGTTCCAAGGGCAAGACTAGGGCTCATGGTCTCTTTAGTTGTCCTGTGTGCTCCCTGAGGGAGGTGCCACATCTAACTCTGCTTTCAGTGCATAGGAGGTACTCACTGCATGTTAGGGGTTGAATTCAGTTACATACGACGCAAAATATTGCAAATGCCATCTCCACAAGTAAAACATTTAAAGCGCTTTATGCAACGTGCTTCCACAGCCTTGTCCATCTCTTTCTTTCAAATGTTTGCTCCTCTTTTCTATAGTACGCATCACCATTTTTCCTTTCCTATCTAGACCTTTCTGACTTCATTATCGCTGTGCTGTAGTCAAATAATTTTTTCTTTTTTTTTGAGACGGAGTCTTGCTCTGTCGCCCAGGCTGGAGTGCAGTGGCGCGATCTCGGCTCACTGCAAGCTCCGCCTCCCGGGTTCATGCCATTCTCCTGCCTCAGCCTCTCTGAGTAGCTGGGACTACAGGCGCCCGCCACCATGCCCGGCTAATTTTTTGTATTTTTAGTAGAGACGGGGTTTCATTGTGATCTCGATCTCCTGACCTCATGATCTGCCCGCCTCGGCCTCCCAAAGTGCTGGGATTACAAGCATGAGCCACCGCGCCCGGCCATAATTTTTTCAATAACAGTCATGCATCACTTAACGGAGATACGTTCTGAGAAATGCATTGTTAAGCGACTTTGCCTTGTGTAAGCATCATAGAGTACACTTACACCAACCTAGATGGTGTAGCCTATTACACACCTAGGCTACATGGTATAGCCTATTACACACCTAGGCGACGTGGTATAGCCTGTTGCACACCTAGGCTACATGGTATAGCCTATTACACACCTAGGCGACGTGGTATAGCCTGTTGCACACCTAGGCGACGTGGTATAGCCTGTTACACGCCTAGGCGACGTGGTGTAGCCTGTTACAAACCTAGGCGGCGTGGTGTAGCCTGTTGCACACCTAGGCGGCGTGGTGTAGCCTGTTACACACCTAGGCAACGTGGTATAGCCTGTTACACACCTAGGTTACATGTATAGCCTGTTGCTCCAGTGTACAAGATTTGGCTCTATTACCCAAGCTGGAGTGCAGTGGCACGTTCTCAGTTCACCACAACTTCCGCTTCCCGGGCTCAAGTCTTCCTCTCACCTCAGCCTCCCGAGTAGCTGGGACTACAGGTGCGCACCACCATGCCTGGCTAATTTTTGTATATATTTTTAAAGGCTTAATGTGACTTATTTATTTATTTATTTATGTATTTATCTATGACAGAGTCTTGCTCTGTCACCCAGGCTGGAGTGCAGTGGCTAATTTTTGTATTTTTTGTAGAGGTGGGGTTTCACCATGTTGCCCAGGCTGGTCTCGAACTCTGGAGCTCAAGCAATCTGCCTGCCTCTGTCTCCAAAGTGCTGGGATTACAGGCATGAGCCACTGTGCCTGGCCTCAAAACACTATTAGTGTAAGACCACCATCGTATATGCAGTCGGTCCTTGACCAACAGTTACGTGGCACCTAACTGTATTGTACTTCTTCAACTGAGTGGTAAGAATGTGAAAATCCTGGAGGTCACCTTAGTTGAGGCTTTCTTCCAATTCAGCAAACCCCTTTATGTCATCTCTGATGCACTATTATCCAGCTTCCATATCAAGACAGCTGTGAAGAGAGGGCTGGCTGTCCACCAGGCCCGCTTACTTCATGTTCACGAAGCTTTCATTCTTGCAACGTTCTTTCTCCTACTCCCCTGAAATTTCCTTCAATAAGTATTTTCTGACCACCTACTGTGTGCCAGAACAATATTCACAACCAGGGGTACAGAAGTGGGACTACCAGTATTCCTACCCTCCAGTAGCTGCTAGTCCAGTGGAAGATTTGTTGATGAGAATTCTGCTCTCTCCACATAAAAGAGGCTTATTCTATAACTGAGGACAGTTATACTGTTCTCTTCTAAGCCAGTTTTCTTTAAGAATGACAGTCACCTGGGATGTTAGTGCAATTGCAATTTTCTGGGCCCTCCTGGAACTAATTAATCAGACCCTCTACAAATCTACGGACTGGAGTGGCTAGAATCTTCAATTTTAAAAAAAGCACCCCCGTTGATTCTCATGCACAATAAGCCTGAAGAACTCCTAAGTCTTGCTTTTCTGCCTTAATAATGCTAAGTTCCTCCCACATTCCTCATGTTACATAATTCCCAGGTTTTTCTTTTCCCTCCCTCCCTCCCTCCCTCCTTTCCCTCCCTCCCTCCCTTCTTTCCCTCCCTCCCTCCCTTCTTTCCCTCCCTCCCCATATCCAAGCCTTCTGTATATGCCCCAGTTTGTAAATGGCTAAGGTGTGGCTCTCAGGACAGAGCACACCCATTCCAGATGTGGGTCACATCAGCAGAGGGTGCCAAGGGGGTGTTAGCATCTTCCAGATGAACACATCACTTTCTACAGAGGACGCTGAGAAGCACATTATTTGTCACTATGCCACATTGTTAGCTCATATTGAGATTTCAATAAGATAACACTCCTCCAATTAAGACCCTGCAATACACCTGACAGAGGAAAATTTGTTTATCAAATTTGTGAATAACACAACATCACAAAGGAGAGACAGATTATGAAATTATAATGGCATATTATTTTTCTTAAATGAGATGTTAGCATCACTTGCTTTTAGCAAGCCCAAAGTAGCTTCCAGGGACCACAGATTATTTTCTGAGTGTTTATGAACCATTACATTAATCTCCTGCAGATTTTTTTTCCGGAGATTTATATGATGTTTACCTGTCCACTGTTTCTGAATCTACTGTCATCTACAATTTTACTTTTTTAAAAAGTGTGACATTTTTCCAGACTCTCCTATTTTTCAGTATTTCTCGACTATTATTCACCCAGAATGGTACCAGGATCATATTTTCAAATGGTTTCAGTGTTCTGGGAAGTTAATTTTGTTGAATCTAATAATCAGATTTGTTTTAAACATACCATAAGCATCATCATTGTTATAATGAGAGCTAATATTTATTGAATTTTTCTATGTGTCAGATAATATGCTGTACTTGCAGCATATCATTTAATCTACTCAACAAATCTATGGCATACATACTCTTGATACGCCTACATCATAGAAGGGTAAAGGAGAGGGGAGGTTACTACTGGCATAAGGTTATTACTCCATGGTGGAGCTAGGCACTTAATCCTTGATCTAGGTAACTCTAAATCACCACCTTGTATGATCTCTTACTGTCACATCCCCTATCTCAAGTTTTAATTCTTTCTCAATTCAGCTGATCGTCCCTCAGCTATGAACAGCACGATAGAAAAGAGAGTACCAAGAGAGTTAAGAAGAAGTTCTCTGTAACTGATAAATATCATGCTGCATTTCCCAAGGAGGACTGCCCTTTTTATTCTTCTTCCTTCTTGAAACCTAAAACAATCTCTCTTTTCCTTTTTTCTTTTTCTGCAGGCTTCAGCTGCTTCTGGGTCTTTGTGTCACTTGGCACCTTTGTTACAGGCTCCTGCACCTCTTTTGTCCTCTTCTTCTGCCAGATGCCCCGCCTGCCATCCTTTGTACCTTTGTTTCAAACCTGAGCTCCTTGGAGGGTTGTCTGTGCAGTCACGTTGGTTTCTTCGGATGCTGCCGCCCTTTCCTTCTTCATCAGGATCATTCGTTTGGCGCTGTCAAAACACTGAAGCTGCCATCTTTCTTGAGCCACCTTTCTTTTTCATCACCCAGCTTTTCATATTGTTTTTTTTTTTCTACTGCCTCTGGCGATGCTCCTGATACTCCAGGATCAGGGTCTGGCCATGCCCAGTGTCCTGTTTTTATTATGAATTCCTAAGATTAGCATCCACTTTCTTTCAAGATTCCCATTATATTAATTCAAACATTCCTGTATTCTTTCAACAAGCATTTATTGAATGCCTATTATGCACCTGTCAATTTCATCAGGTTTATACCTTGTTGGCACGATGCCCGGCACACAGTGGGCAATTTTAAATTATTCAATAAATATTTGTTGAAAAAGTGAAAATGAATTAGACTTGAGCCCAGAGTGACAGAGTCCCTTATTGATTTTTCCCCAACCTTCTGAACGATCAAGCTGCTTGTAAGGCAATTAAAAAGTACGTCAAGAACACTGTTTCAGCAGGACCAGCCTTCCTACCAGTGTCTGGAGAGCTGAAGCTGTCCACCCCAGCTGGAACTGGCTCCTGTGCCTGATGTATGGTTGATATTTTGGATCAGGAAAGAGCATCAATTTCCTGTGTACCACACAGTCAGAGGCATCCCTGTCTCCTTCTTCTTGGTGTCCTCACTCAGTTTCTGGGCACAACATGTCCCACTCTCCATTGAGTGGATTTCTGTAGTATGACTCTGCTGCCAGTCTACTGACAGCCTCCTTCTCCAGCACGGCACCCACCAAAAGTGCCTCCTTCCAAGCCTTTGGCCACAAGCCCCAGGGATAATGGTCAGCACATCGTGGCGTTAGATTTTTGTGCTTCTTAAATTTATGATGATGCAGGGCATGCAGGTAACCAATTATGCGATTCTTTCAGCGTTGCTTCTGCCCTTCCTCTTCTCCAACATTTTCTTTGAAAGGTGACCCTGTTCCACTTCCTCTACCAACATTCTTCCTGTGTCAGATCTGTCCTCCCCTATGGTGGGCGTGTTCTTCACCTTCTCTTCAAACTTTAGCCAATTAGGTTTCCTCCATTCTTATGTGTGTAACCTCTGGAACGAACCTGCATTCTTTTCTTTGTTAACCCAACCCCTGGCAGCAATTATGCCCTAAAGGAAAGTCTCCTGGTAACCTCAAAGAGGTTGCTCCCTCTGTCGTCCAATACATTCTTGTGTTTACATGCCCTGGCCAGAAAGCTTTTTGGCTTCCGGGTCTATGCCCAGTGCATTCAGCCACTGATGCTCCTTGGTTCTGGCTATACCCAGCTCCTTGTGGGTCCCTGAGTGGTCTACGTTCTCCCATGCTTCCCAGGCTTTAGCACATGCTACTCCCTCTTCTCCCCATCCCGCTCTCTGCCCATTTTCTTAGCTAATGTCCACTCTGCCCTGGAGCTTTGCTTCATGGTGGAAGTTTCTCTGAGCTCTGTTCCCCCAAGGTGGGCTAGGCATCCCTAGTGTCTGCACCCACAGGAGCTACCATATGTGGATGTCCCCTGGGTCCCCACCTCTCTGCACCCGGGGTGCTTATTCTCTTACCTGGCTTCCCTGCTATGCCCTGTGTCCCTGAATACATTGGGGCACACCTGCCTTTCTGAAAGCTTGGCAGGTTTCCCAGTGTGTACTGAGAAAACAACAAGGGTTGCCAGAAATGGGAAACATAATTTCAAGGGGGAGAATGGCGAGTGTACAACTCTCCAACAAAATTGAACTCCCAAACACAGCAAAAAGTGCAAACTCTCAGACAAACAGCTATTAAGGACATAGAGTCCGAATTCACCCGGAACAAAAGACCCGTCTATAACCATTATTTATCACTCAGCAAACACTCTCTTTTTGTTCCATTGTCAATGCTCCACAGACCACATCTGCCTTTGGACAGAGGGAAAAGAGAGAAAGGGAGAGAGAAATGAATAGAAATGAGAGTATGAGTTTCATTTTATTTATTTATTTTACATATAAATCAGCTAATCTGTTTAACATTCATATTAAAGTTGTAATCACCTTTGCACACATTAAAATACAAACTAGCACAAGTAATGGGCCTTAAGAACATTACAATAGCTCTGAACATATAACAGCTACCTTATCAACTTACAACCTCCCTATAAAATAATAACTGCATCCAGGATTGATTTGCGGGAAATTCATTCTCCCAGAGCACTGAAGCCTGACTCGAAGTCTGGGGAAGGTGAGAGTCTGGTTGTTCTTTGGCTGATACAGAGAGGCGGCTCTTGGGGAGTGAAGGACACCAGACACGGGGATAGAGGCTTGAGCTCTCATTTTGGCTCTATTATCCACTAGAGAGATGACCTGGGGAAAATGTCTTAACCTCACTGAGACTCAGTTTCCTCGTCTGCAAAATAGAAATAAGGGTGTTTCTGCCATAGTGTTTCTGTGAAAAATTAAATGAAATCATAGGAGAGTGCCTGGCCTTTGTAGCAGGTGCTTAAGAAACGTCAGCATCTTTTCAAGAAAACCAGGTGCTCTTAGAGGGTGCAAGGCCTGGACCAGAAGGATGCCGCTGAGAATGTAATATGATATCTTTCCCATTCATTCACTTGCTCACTCATTGAATATTTGTTGAGCACTGTCAGAGATGATACGAAAAATTTTAAAACATTAGAGTTTCTCTCCTTATAGGACTTACCATTGAGTTGGGAAAATATCAAGTCAAGAACAAGCTGGACAGAACTGAACACATGAAAGGGTAGAATATACACATTATGTCAGCAGAGAAGAAAGGGCAGAGTGACTGTGAGTGGGAAACGGGAAATAACTACACAGAGAGGTAACCTTTGAGCCAAGCCCTGAAATATGAAGCGTATTTCAGTAAATGATGAGGAAAAGGATATTTTAGGCTAAGGGAACAGCATAAGCAAGGATACAAAGGCATGGCATATCCAGGGAACATCAAATATTCTTTTTCTGGTGGAAGCTTGGAGAGCAAGGAGGGATGGAGAGGAAGATGGGTGCTGGAAAGAGAGCTGGTGCCAGACAGAATGAATTGATAGAACAAATGCAAGTATCTACAGATTGTAGGGGACCTTCAAAGCTGGGCGAGGATGGAGGTGTCAGATACCAAGTGATGGTATTGGGGCTTTGTTTTACAGGCAAAGAGTAGCCAGTGGGCTTGCTGAGAAGGGGAGGAGTAAATTGTGTACACTATGAAGGTACAAGTGGTAATGAATGACAACAGTGAAGGGTGACTGTGAGAAATAAATCGAGGAACTTGATAGGGTGCTATAATAGTTTTGGAGAACATGAGTAGGGCAATGGTAGGAAAAATGGAAAGGTGGTATAGATACATGTGAAAGGCAATAGAGATTAAAATGTGTCATGACAAGAGAACTAATTGGCTATGGGAGATGAGAAAGAGGCTGGTGACTTGGCATCCACACTAAGTGCTGGGAATATAGGATGCTCTTTACAGATATTAGGACCCCAATTGGGGAGAAAATAATGAGTTTAGTTTTCAGAATTTTGTATTAAAAGTGATCCTGGGCTACACATGAGAGCATCGTCGGTCAGGAAAATCAACAACTCACAAATATGTTTTCATTGTTACTCTCAGAATTAGCCACCAGAATGGGTGCTAGGAGTGTAAACGTGGAAAGAACCAAGATTCAGTTAGGACACAATAAAATAATTTTGAGATCACTTGGAAATTTTCATCCTCAGTACTTAGCAATGAGAGATGGTATACTTAGATCTCTGTACCATGGACTATCATTATTCAATTTAAATTGCTACAAAGTACTATTCTTCCATGATTGGCCTGAAAGCCTTGATGCTGAGTTCTAGATATTTGAAGCCTAATACCACAAACGTACCTCTCCGGACAAACTGTCACCTGGATTTTTAGACAAAGGAAGGAAAGCATGGCCTGTTGGACCACAGCAAGACCTTCTTATTTTTGCAAGCTATTCTATTTTATTTGTTCTTAGTGTTCAGCCTAGGACCTAGGCAGGCTACAGATGTTACTGCTGATGGCTGCAGTGACCAGTATCAAGTGATTTCTTATGAGACCCTGAAGAAGGAGGCTGATGGCCACTGGGCCCACTGAGAGCATATTGCCTAATCGCCATTATTCTGTAGGAAAATGCTCAGGAGGTGTTATATGTGCTGTAGCTTAGGATTCCAGGCAGAAGACAGTCCAGTACCTTCCTAAGTCACTAAGGAAGAGATAAACACGGTCCCCGTTTCACTGAAATGAGATCTGCCTCTACTACCCGACTCTACGAAGCAAAGGCAAGGAGGTATTTCTTAATCTGAGAAGACATCTTGCCTTTTATGGCACTGTTAAAACCACACATTTGGGTGTCTGAGGAGGTCTCAGCCACACATGCTCGGGGGGCTTTTATCAATGCACCCCCGTCCTTGGAGTAGGTTTCTGAGCTTGGTGCCTGGGGAACTGGGGAAGGCCCCAGTTTCTACCAAGGAGGGCCTCTCTCCAAGGTGCCTCCCAGCTCTAGGCCTGGGGTTTCTGTTGACAGTGCCTGGAGGAGCCATCTGAGCTTCTGTAGCACACACTCCCTTGCTTGGGGGCTCTGCTGGGATGACAGCCTTTAAACGCCTCATTAATATTCAAATCTATTCAAGTCAATTCAATTTGAATTCTATGCATATTATCAGATAGAACAAATGCAAATATATACAAATTCATCCATATGAAGAAATAAATAGGGGAAGCTCTGCATAATGGGATTATAATCATTCTCAGGCTTGTCTCTTTCTTTTAATTCCCCAGAGCGCAGAGATCCAGACCCAGCCTCAATGCTCCCATCTGGAACTGTTTAACAGCAACCAAACCTTTCCTGGACACAGGTTCCTCAAGGGCTGAACATTCAAGAAACCTATTTAAAGATGTTATCATTGTCTACTGGTTGCTTCTCTCTCTGGGCTTGTTAAGGTAGAGCTGTCAGAGATTTGTAAGGTGGGTGTGGACATGGGGTTGGACTCAGAGACCCATCTGTAGGCTCAGGGGCTGGCCCTGGCCTGGGCACATTGGCCTTCAGGCCTAACAGCCTCAAGTCTTCTATGGAGTCTTGATGCATCTGGTGGGAAGACACTGGGGAGGGGACTAAGTTTCCTAATTTCTTAAATCTTCTCAAACCTGAGGGAGACTTCATAAAGCCTTTAAAGTACATTAACTGAACTTCAACACCTGGGCAACAATGAGTGGCATCTAACATTATCATCATATCTTTCCTTTGCAGCAAGACATGTAAGCTGATCCTGGAGTTGCTACTTCTCCTTTACTTCCACGCACTGTTTCTACCCATTCCCCCAGCCCAAGCCCTCCAGGCACGACTCTTTTCTAGCCAGATCCTCAGCCAAATGCCAGAAACACAATGCTGTATGCAGACAAGGAGGGAAAAATCAAAGTGCAGGCAGTAAGCCTCCTAACCTGCAGCAAATCAAACATGGACAAACGGAGGGCCCATTCATCCTTTCTTTCACACTGTTGTTGTTGCTCATCTCTATTTCATTTCAATTACTTCAAAGACAGGAGGAGGTCAGGGTGTATAGTATTTTGAAGGAGAGTTCTCACACTCTAGACTAATAAAGCCAAAGTAAATTGCCATGAAGAATCATTTAGTGGGGTTTAACTACAGCATCTAATAGATGCGCCCCCTAATCTCTCCCCCATGGGACCCAATGATAGTTGCATCTAGTAGTAACTCCATTGCTTATGTAAGCATAATTTGTGCCAAATCATAGTATGATATTGTAATAACCATTTTGTACTAAGTACCTATTATTT
The DNA here is from genome assembly GCF_006542625.1 of Nomascus leucogenys. NCBI lineage: Eukaryota > Metazoa > Chordata > Mammalia > Primates > Hylobatidae > Nomascus > Nomascus leucogenys. The sequence goes on along the minus strand of NC_044395.1, from coordinate 8,025,631 downwards.
GATAATCACAGTAGATATACATGGGGGAAGGTCATTTTCTCTAACTTACAAGTAGTGAGGCTGAGGTGCAGATTTCTTACACAGAAAGGTAGGATAGGAAAGCCTATATTTTCTTCTGAAAGGGAGGGCACATCTAACTTCTGCCTTTGGTTCTTGTGGTAGACAGAATAATGGCCGCCAAAGATGCCCATGTCCTAATCCCTTTATAGGACAAAAGGGATTTTGCAGATATGATTAAGTTAAGGTCTTGAGAGAGGGAGATTTTCCTAAATTATCCTCTGTGGTCTGATATAATCACTTGGTTCCTTATGAGAGAGAGGCAGGAAGATCAGAGTCAGTAGTAGGTGAGGTGAAGATGGAAGCAAGAGGTTGGAGTGAAGGCAGGAAGGAGCCATGAGCCAAGGAGTGCAGGCGCTCTGCCTCTAGAAGCCAGAAAAGGCCAGGAAATTGATTTTCCCTATAGCCTCCAGAAAGAAACAGCCCTGCAGCACCTGGCTGCCAGCCCATGAGATCCATACTAGACCTCTGACCTCCTGAAGCTAAGATAGTACATTTGTGTTATTTTAAGCCACTAAGTCTGTGGTAACAGGTTAACAGCAGCAATGGGAAACAAATACACTCCATACGTAGCCTTTCTCAACTGAGGTTCCTCCTCTGAACCAGAGAACACCGAGAGTAATATGATTAACTATTTTTACTTCTCCCAAGAATAGTACATATCTAGTATCATTTTAGATGCATAGGAAATAATTTAATTCATTGCATACAATGGATGCCTTTTATGGCATTAGAGGTTAATTCTCCCCACGAGCCCCACTGAGAAAACTTGCATGCCCAGAAAGCCACATGGCACCTTGTCTTGAAAAGAGATTGTGGATGCCAACCAGATCTATTCTGACCTTGGGCACCAGCTCAGCACATCTGGAGACACTGACCCAGAGGACGGCAAGTACTTCACCTCTGAATAGTGCCCTTCAGAGAGTTTCAAAGCCCTCACAAAAAGGTATTCTCTCTGGAGATTCGCAACAACTTCATGACTCAAGGAGGAGAAAAAGGCTCCTTCCCTCTTCCATACCAAGGCCATGTACCAGGCAAGTGGCAGAGCCTGTTGCCTGTCTAGCCTCTGGTCTAGGGCTTGTGTCACGTGCTTGGAGGATGAGAAGTTGTGATGAGTGCTCTATGCCTTCAAGCAGGTCTTCCTTGACTGACAGGGGGGCAGACGGACACTTCACGGCAGATGCAGTGCAGGGGGGTCACAGCCAATGGACCCAGTAAAAGGTTGCCCTGGGAAAAGCTTCCAGGCCATTCTCACTGGCTGCTGCCAGGTGCTAAGTCCTTACTATAATGGAGTTATTATGTTCTCTTTGTTATGCCTCATTTACAAGAGATGGCCTCAGTCAAGAGCAGTTTTCCTGTAGCCTCTGCCACAGAGACCCTTGTGCCGTAGTTGGAATCAATCATCACTTTTTATCAGGAACTTTATCCAAGCTCCCCGCACAAATTGCTCTCCTGCCTCTCACTGAGGTACTCACCCCACCAAGCTCCATGTGAGCATGCAGGAAGTGCCCCCAGGAGCTTCCTCTGCCAAGAAGCCTCTAAGCACATGCTCTTTGGGGGCAGGAACCCAGGGAGGAGACCTGGAGGAGGGAGATGGAAGAACCCTGGGCTTGCAGTTGAACTCCTGGGTTTTCATTTTAGCTTTCCCACCCACTGCCTGTATGACTTTAGAGAGGCCACTTAAAATAACCTGGCCTTATTTTCCTTACTTTTTAAAGGGAGGGTAAGAGTTGATTCAGGGAGGAAGACCATAATTAATGTGAAAGTGTTCTGGAACTATAAAGTACTATAAACATGCAAGGAAGGATTAAATTATTACCACCTTTTCCCCAAGGAAGACTCGGTGCTCATAGGTACTCGAGTTGTAAAAGGCAATAATAATGATAAATAGAGCACATTCTCTGATAAAACACTTTCATGAGTTGGCAAGTGAAATGCTGGGCACAGAAAGGTAGGAGTTGTCCAGAATCCCTGACACATTATGCTCTTTTCCCGTGTAAGAAATACTGATTGTATCTGACTCTGCGCCCAAGTCCAACAAAGCCACTGCACGGTAAATGGGGGTGAGAAGGACCCAGCCCTGGCTGCCAGGAAGCTCACAATATGGAAGGGAAGGCAGACCAGAAACACTCCATGTGGATACATTGTAGTAAGAGCCACAAAATGCTTCCTGGGGTGCTGTGGAAGAAGGAAGGAAGGGCATTTAAATTCGATTGTGGGGAGGGAGGTCGAGGAAACTTCCACCAGGAGGCAAAAGGAGCTGTGTCCTTAGGGTAGAAGTTCTCTAGACTAACATGGGGAAGAGGGGACGGCCACTCCAGAGGGACAGGAGGCACGAGGCAGCAGAGCACATTCGGACAATGTCAGCGGCTCTGTGCGTTTGGAGTAAAGGGGCATATGAGAGGGTGGGGAGACTTTCATTCTGAAAATCTTTGTCCTGAAGGTGTTGGGATGCTGTCAAAGGAACATACACCCCCGAGAAGATAGCGAACTCTGTGCAAAGCTCGTGATTTGGTTATTGTCATGGCGGAGCTACTGACATAGTTGAATGATGAATGGAAACTTCAAAACCTTGAGTATAAGGCATGTGCCTTCATGACCCCCTACTGGGTGGGAGAGAGTTAAAGCTGTTGTTTCTGGACCCTATATAGCCTTGTGATCTCCTGAAGCCTAAAATGAGTGTCTCACACACACGCCAGCTCACTTAGTCTTTCTGTTTCTCTGTCTCTCCTCTCTGGCCTGTACAATCCACCACCTGTGCCTCTCCCCCTTCCTCTGCCATCACTACAGTACTCAGCCATCTGGGGATGCACACAGGGTGTACACGGCATCCACTGTGGGATGAGGGGGCCTTTAAATCTGTGGCTGGCTCCCCCCAAGCCCCTCTCGGTTGCTGGGTTCATCAGCTCATGCATTTGGTTTCCCATTGGTGATTTGGGTTGAAAAAAGAGGCCCAGATGCCTAGTGATGAGAGCATTTTTTTTTTTTTATGAATTGGAAAATGACAATAAGCAGCTAGCAGATCCCAGTTCACAATGAAGTGAATATCAATACTTGTGGTGGTAGTGACCTTGAATATTTTTTTAAAATTACAGAGCAAGAATTCTCGGGGTGCATTATTATATACATTCTGAATCTCTTCACTGTACAAAACAGAAAATCTATCCTTTATGGACAAGAGCATCTCTGGTGTACAGCATTGACTTTAAAATCAACTTTCTAAAGTGCAGGCAGAAGAAAATCTATGGCTACTCTTAGAGACATTCTTCCCTGTCAACATAGATTATGACATTGCTTCCCTGGGTTCCACTGGGGTGGGACAGGGATGAAAGCCATGCTGAAAGGAAGCACTCTTGATTTCTTTCCAGTTGTAATAGGAAGGCAATGATGTCAGTGACGGATTGGCATAGCTGCTGTGTTCCACATCATAGGTATGACCTTATCGGAAGTTTGCCTTCCTATGCTCAGGACAGATCCTGATTCCTGATGTAACATGAAAACATGAGAGGCAGCTCACATGAATCACCTTAAATTCTCTGGTTAGAAAGTGACTTTCGACTCCCTTGTAGACTTACTATCAGCAGTGTCCACATGGAGATGAAAATGAGGGGACACTGTAAGGCAAGCAAGACTCAGTCTTGATGGCACCTGTGCTCAAAGCTGAGCAGGCCTCAGGAGCAGCTGGTGGGCTTGATATAACACAGGCTGCTGGGTCAAAGCCCTTCTGATGTAGGTCTGGGCTGGGGTCCAAAAATGGGGATTTCTAACAATCTCCAAGTTGACCTGCAGACCACACTTGAAGAACCACTGTGATAGAGAATCTACGATCTCAAATAACCCAGGAACCATAGAAAGACCCTAATACTTCCTTGATATGTGAGATAATTACTTGTCAGGAACACACAAAGGGAGTCCACACCTAGAATTAGGGAGATACACTGACCCACAAAGATTCCTTTTCCATTGTAATTGTGAGTGAGCAAATCTGGCAGAATCTATAGTATGCATAAAGTCAACAATGAACAAGACTAAGACAATTTAACTAAAAAATACAACCGTCTATGTATTTTCAAATTTTCCTTGGCATGAATTCAATGGTATGGATCTTAGAATATCTGTTGATAATAAGAGCGAAAGGTAGATTTCCTGTTATTTTCACAGACAAACAGGAGAGGTTAGTGTTCAGATTTTCTGGTTGGTAAGTCTTGCTTCTGACCAGTTCCAGTATTCAGCTGTTTTCACCTGTAGAGTATGGATTTCTCTCTGCAAAAACCTCTGCCCTAATCTGATAAAGAGAAAACCCAAAGCAAAGCTCATGCCCAGAGAAAGGGGCATTGATATGGAATTGGAGCCCTGGCATCAGCTGCCAAAGCTCTGTTGATAATGATGGCATGTCCCAATGAAGTAAAAAGAAGGCATTTGAAGTATTCTATGCAGAGATCTATCTTCCTTGCATTCCTCCTCCGTATTGCTCTGATTCGATTAAAGGAGCTTTGAAAACTTCAAAGAACTTTCATGTTTTGCTAGTTTCTCATAAGTGTCTATCTTAAACCAATATTACAATTTTAAGCATGGCCTGGGTAGATACGTGCCATCTTCTGAAATGATTTCTGACACAAGGTAAGTTGTACCAACCAAGGCCAAAGTGAAAAGAATCATAGGCTGTATGACACTCAGGCTCTCCTACATTCTAAGTCTTTTTATTTCCCCCAATGACCATTATCAATCATTTCAGAAACACGTAATCTCCTGATGTTTTTACTATTCTAGACTTGACAAAAAAGGAGGGTTCTGAAGTCCTGGAACGTCTTTTTATGTAGAGTAGCTCCATTCTTCCAGCACACAGCTACCACAAGGCTAAACTCTCCCTAAGCAGAATGGGATTTATTTATTTATTTTTTAATCCCCTGAAGAGAAGTTAGGTCATGATGAATTCTTCTTAAGAAATCAGCATTTGGCTTTCAAAATGTTAAGCTACACTGGAAGTGGGTTGTGGAGGCAGAGAGCAGTCGCTAGCCATGGAGGAAATCTTCTCAAATGCTTTCTCAGCTTCTGTTTGGGGGAAGAGGTTTTCTTCCATTTTTATCAGCTCTCTTTCCCAAATCCTATAAGCTACGAAGGAGGGGACCCACCGGCAAGGGCGGGGGTTTCTGTGGCTTGCTGATAGTCACACAGCTGTCGAGGGACCAGTATTTCTGAAATCCTTCCTGAAGAATTTCAGAAAACAGAATTTCAGAAATACTGGTGCCTCGACAGCCATGTCAAGGGCACAGCTGGGCACAGGCCTGGAGGTGGCTCCTGAACGGAGTGGCAGCAAGGGCTTTAAGAGGTCTGCACGCGGGTGTTTGATTGGCAGGTCTGTGACTCTCCAGTCGAACGACCTTCAGGCAAGTTACCGAATCTGTCTAAGCCTCAGTAGTTTTCATCAGCAAATGGGTCTAAGGATCCCTACTTTTATTAGATTGCTAGGGGATGTAATAAGGGAATGCATGCAAACTCAGCAGAGGACCTGGCCATAGGCCTCAGTACCATCTCCCCGAGGCTGGCCCCCATTCAGCAATCACAAGGCTTCGGGGGTAGAGAAACATGCTGAGGTCAGCACACTGAAACCATTACAGGTTTTGATTTTTTTCTCACCACTCTCCTCCCTCCCCAGTTCAGCTTTCTATTAAGGGATCCCAAAACGCTAACGCAGCTCTTGGTGAAAGGAGAAAGGGAAAAAGTGGCCAAATCAAGGGGTCGGGGGCAGCAGGGCCAAGGTCACACATCTCGTTGGTATAACATCTTTTAACGTGAGGAGGAGCTCAGTCCCTATCCTTTTCAGTAAATTCTCAAACTATGCAGCTCTATGTTTCCTCTTCTACCCTTGTAGCATCAACTCTGCAGTTTGAAATAAGGTTTTGCAAAACTTATGCAAAAAGTTTTCTTTTCTATAAGAGACGCTGAAGAAGTCACCTGGCATTTGCTAGTAGAACTATCAATAAAATGAAGACAACAATCCTGCCTTCAGCCCAACTCCACTGCCCAGAAAGGCTGGCAGTGTGGGGACAAAGGGGGCAGTGGCAGCTCACCCTGATGCAGAGAGAGCAGCAAGGGACTCTGATGGTGAGTCAGGTGAGGGAAGCTGCTCGGGTCTCACCACACCTCGTAGAAAATCCCTCCAGCAACCAAAACCGAATGAAAGGCCAAAGGTAACATAAACCGCCAGCTCTACCAACCACTCAGGCTGCAGACAAGACAAGGGAGTGGATTGTTCCAATGGTGGCCGCATCTTTCCTTCATTCTATTCCCGCTATCTTAGTTCACGCTGCCTATGGATCACCTCTGGGATCTCAGACACATCTCGTCATAATTATCAAGTGGCAAAAAAGGCGAGCCGCCATCCCCTTGGAGGTAAAGAAAGGCATGATGAAGTCTTAGGGCCAACAGGGTTCCCCTGGTGTCTCTCCTGCAGCATGAAGGCCAGTGTTTCCAGGGCCTGTGGCCAGGATCTGGTTATCTTGCCTGGAAGGATGTTCAAACAGCCATGGCCCGTGGTGTTTTTTTCTAATGGTGTCGTTGGAAACGAGTAATTCCATCCAGAGGTGAAAACAGAGTAGCACCTCCACAGCCTGCCCAGGAGATTAGGAATAATGAAGCCTCATTTTAGCATCTGTTTGTTTTGTTTTTTCAGCATTTGCAGGAATGACAGCAAAATATTGGCTCCCTGACCCTGGAAGGGTGGAATCACTTCTTGTGGAAGGGAAAACGCCTGGAGCGGGGCAGCGGGCACAGGCCTGGAGGCGGCTCTAGGGAGAGGTAGGGGCTCTGGGCTGGCGGTCCCCCTGCTGGGGAGGACTCACCTTCACATACAGGAGAGAAACATCATCCCTGTGGCAGGGAAACCCATGCGGTGGGCTGAGCTTTCTCACTCCCTCTCTTGGAAGCTCTCTCAAGCCCCTCTGAGCATTTGCAATTGTACCCCCTTAGCTGCTGCCACCCTTCATCCAGATCCCCCCAAACACTCCACCTTCACACCCTGCAGAATCAGGAGAGAGGAACCCACCTCCTGCGAGAGCTGCCGCCATCTGTAAGGTTGCCCTCACCACCCAGAGGCGAGGAGGAGAGCCCACCTATCCCTGCTTTCCCTTCCCAGCTCCCGGCAGCCACTAGGCTTTCACCTTCCCAGTCCTAAGGGACCTCCCCGGCTCCGCTCGCTCTGGGCGGGCTCAGGGCTTTGCAAGCGCTGCTGCTGCCACCATCAGGCTGACTGAGGCACTGCAGCCTCCACCTGGCGTCAGGGCCCGAAATAGTGCCCCAGCTCTTGGTGCGGCTTCAAAAGAACAGCTCCTCTCTGCCTCCGCAGTTGCCCCTCACTCAGGTGCAGCTTCCTATGTAAGAAGAAGGCTTCAGAGGGCATCTCCCTGAAGAAACAGAACTCCTTGTGAATGTGGGGTGGACCCCAGCGTCCTCTAGCAAGATGCAGGAAAAGTGCAGGTCCTAGGATTTAGGCAACGCAACCACTGAGGGATTAAGTGGTGGTTTTGTTTTCTTTGCCACAAGGTCAGTGAGGCAGGGAAGGGTGGGAATCACTCCTCCTGCCACTCCCGGATGAACGTGCTAAGCTTCCTGCGCAATGATTCAACCGGGCCCCAGTGTTACTCTGAAGCTGTCATTGCTCCCAGCATTGCCAAGGGTGACAGGTGGACTGTCACACTGCACCAGAGCCGTCACCTGTGACATTTGCAGGTGACTGACAGAAATGGGCACTGACATGCGTTAAAGAACAGAAGGACCCGATGGTTTCCTGTCGAAGCTGAGCAGTGGGTGGCTTGGCAGAGGATGTTTCTCTTGGCGTTGTCTCTGGTGACCCAAAGGGCATTCAAAGCCTTCCAGAAAGGAACAACTTCCTGCAGGGCACGTCCACACTTCACTTAGTCAGGTTCTTCTTCTGCCTCCTGCCAGGGGCCCTCTCAGCATCTCCGCATGTGCTGATGTTACAAGCACTGCTGGCTTCTCCTCTCATTACCCCTCATTCCATTCCAATATTTCCACACTTATTCACAGCCTTCTATGTGCCCAATAGTGTGCTAGACACCAGGGGTGATAAAAGACTTGGATTTTAATCAACCAATTAAGAGAAGCAAAGTCCCTGCCTTTGCTTCCTTCCTTTTTATTATTATTATTATTATTATTTGTCAGAACAGCCACAAAAGGAGCTACTCAAGCAGTATGTCCTTAATTACTCTTCAGCCCAAAAGCCTGGCCTGTTATTTCCTCTGGAAACTTTGTGCCCCGAGGTAAAGCTGAATGCCAGAAAGATAAAAAAACTGACTCAGAAAGAGTCTGGAATAAAACAAATTGAGCTACAATGCTGCATCCTTGTTCGAAGGCCAGACCTGGGATTTGGTTCCATGATTTTCATAGGAAACTCCCTAGAATCCTTTTCCAGGCCTAGACACTGGGGATTGCCACAAATTATAAGACTACGACCTGTCTTATGACACCATAGCTTAGGATACTCTCCTGCATTTTTTAGTGTTGATGTGGAACAGCTGGATGTACCAGCATCTTGAGGAGCATCAAGGCACATGAATAAGTGAACCAGACTGAAAATGACTTTAGTCAAGCAAAGTAACCTCTCTGGGGGTATGACAGCAATAATGCCCACTTCTCATTACTTCTGCTGATGAAATGAGGTAGTGCTTGTGAAGGCCACTCTGCAACTTATGAAGCTTTATACAAATGCTAGTTATCATCACCATCATCATCATAAGAACATAATTATTGCCACGACTAACAACACCCTCAACAACCAAAAGAATTTTCCAGGCACCTACAAGAAAATTTGCTGGCAAAGAGCAAATAGAATGCATCACCTACCCCCTAGAAATGTGTCATCCAAAATAAATAGATTGTTGCTAAGAGATAATATTCAGAGAATCTTACAGTTGGAGAGATTTTAGACGTCATCTAGTCTACTCTCTAACCCATTTCTTAGGAATTGACTCCTACATTCCTGATGGCCTGAATTCCACTGTGAGTCAGAACACTCTCAGCAATGAGAGACTGTTCAGTGGGCCAGCCTTAGACATGAGACTTACATATCCACAGTCATGGAAATAACACTGTCTATTTCTTGCTGAACAATCGGGGTTTTGCTTCACCATTGAGCTTGTCCTGCTAGCCTCCACCAGTTCCTGAAGAGAACAGAGACCAAAGTGTGGAACATACAGGTAGATCTGATGACATTCTCTACTCTTAAATGAAAGGGTACTCAGTGCCAGAGCCTTGTAAAACATTTCCAACATCTTCTGAGTAGAATCATTTAACTTGTAACCTTGGTTTCCCTAAAGCCAGTATAACTTAGCTTCCTCTTGAGAACAAGAAAGACATCATCAGCAAAATGTCCCTAGGTTTTTGTGCTTACCTGCTCCAGTGCTGTTTCCCCTTCTGGTTAGCACTCATCTTCAATGTTAGGCTGCCTGCGTCTCTGACTAGCCAAGGGGACCCACAAACTGGCAAATCCCATTCCTCAATGCACTCTGTCTGCTCAAGTCCAGTGTGCAGCCAGCAGTCCTGCCTCTGTGTGTTTCCATGATCTTTTTTCTTCTCTTCCACATTCTTTAGCTAACACATCACTCTGGCATTCATCTACTCACCATCCTTCTGTGCCTCCTCTCTGGAATGTGGACTAACCATTAAGGTCAATTCCCCCCATACTTATTCTCTTGCTCACTTCATCCATCAGCTAGAAAGAAAGATTAAAAAGTATATTTCCATTCAATTTTACATTTTTAGCCCCATGTGAAACACAAAAATACAAAGAAGTAAAAATAACATGTTGATCCCTAAACCCATGATGTAGAGAGGACCACAAACCCATAGGCTACTAGCAATGTTTCTCAGGTATTTACTTAATTCTCTCAATCCATCCTCAAAAGATGTATAATGGTACCCATGGTCATTCACAAGTTGACCCTTCCCTTCCCAAGCTTCCTCTCCCACTTCCCTAACACAGTAGCACTCTAGCCATCATACTGCCTATGGCTTCTGAACATATCACATTCTGTTCTGCCTTCGTGTATTTGCATACACTGTAAGGTATGTAAGAGACTGGAAATCACTTTTCATGCTCCATTTAGAGAACTCTTGAGCATCCTATAATATCAAGCATGATGTCATCTCCTCTGTGCAACCTTTTCTGATGCCTTTGCTGATCCACCTGTTTTCAGAACACTCTGACAGCTCCGAACCCATCATATTGTAACCTTAATCAAAGTGTCTGCTCCCTAGCCAGAGTAAGAGCTCTGGGGCAGAAACATGGTCTTCATTATCTTTGCATCAAAAGCCCCAGCACAGTGCCTATAGCATAGGAGGCCCACAGTGAGTGCTGGCTGAGTGGCCAAGGGCTGAGCCTTAGTGTCATAAAGTGGTATTTGATCGCAAAGGAAGGAGCAGTATATTTCACCCACTGAGACACTAGACTATGTGGAGCCCCTGGGGGAAAAGGTGGAATAGTGACAGTGATGTTTGTTTGTTATTGCTGTAACTCTTGGCCTCAGATTTCAAATTCCAGTTGTCCAGGCATGAGTTAAAAAGAATCTGAACTTGCAACAACCATCCAGTGAATAAAGGCCAAGTGAGCAGACCATCTATATAATTCAGCATGATATGCGCACATCCTTTCTGATACTGACATACATAGGCCATCCATTGCAGTTTTAGTTTCAATTATCAAAAAAAAAATCAGCCTCAGATAAATCTACTTTGCTTTGCCTATGAAGACAGGCAAAGAGTAGAGTGAGAGCGTAGCTCCCATTTGAGGAAAGTGGCTAATTCGTTGCCAGTTCTGGAGATATCACACTGATTTAATATTAAGTGGTGTGTGCATGTGTGTGTGTGTGTATGTGTTCAGTAGGGTCAGGAGGGCATGGGAAGGCTTCCAGATGCCAGGAAAGACCTGTCCAGGGGATGCAGGCAGGTGTCTATGTTTGGCTGCTCCCTTTGCAGTTATTTCCAAGGAGAAGGATGACTTCCTCTTTCCACCCTTCATGCCCCAACAGAACAGCGCCACACAGAGCAGATTCACCTATGCTGGCCACTATTTCCATGGCTTTAACTTGTTACCAAGTATGCCAAAGAATAGCTGACATTTATTTAATGTTCATAGTGGTGTTGACTGTGTACTCACTGAAACATTGTATGCTTACGGAAGACATTTGTTTCCAAGCAGCTTATGCTAAATTGCAGTGATATAAAGGAAACACTTATCTAATATTGACATTTACCAACTTCTAGAAGTGTACAGCCAGAATACTCATTTTTACCACTGGGAGAGGAGAAAAAGAATTAAAAAGCATAATGATCCTAGTTCCTTCAGTGAGTTAGGAGCTATGAGTGAATGAAAGTTAACATGCAGTAGAGGGAGGTTCAATGGGGGAGAAGATCCCCCACCCTCTTGTGACCCTGGCTCTATGGCACCGTGTGCTTTCTGAGAGGACTGAAGCCCTTCCATGCTTCATAATAAAGCTTTGGCAGAAGGCAGGACATAGCATCCCTTCCCCGACCGTGAGAGAAGTATTCTGATGATCTATAAGCTATCTATATCCTTACTTGACATGCACTTCTAACTGGGTAAATTATGACTTTCTCTTGGGAAAAGAAAATGACATGCAGTGACGTATGGAACAGTACTGTGTCTTGATGCAGTCGATTCTCACATCATTCCTCTAACCGGAAATAAAATCCCACTCTACTTGGAATACAGGATGAAGCGATTACAACCTGGGCGCAATATACTGGCTGGCTTTGCTGCTCACTCCCTTATGAATAGCTGTGATGGGATATGAAATCCAAGGGAACAGTTAGCCCCCAGAGCAGCTGCTCCCACCGACCCTGCTCCGACAGTGCTGGGATGTCTGCTGGCCTTGAGGCAAGACTGGAGCTCCAATCACTCTGCTGCAAGCACCACCATTAAAGTCAAGATCAGTGTGGTGGGGGGAGTTCAAGTGTGCATTCCAGCATGCTCATGATCTTACCGACCTTCTCCACTGATGAATTAGAACACCCCTCTTTCCAGGCACAAGATGAGTTCAGTGCCTCTCTGTTTCTTGATGGACCCCAATAAAAAACGCCAGCACTGTTTTTTCACCTAAGGTCATCTCAACAACTTACAAGGATAAGGATTGTAGCTGCAAAATAATGCCTATGCCCCTCTAGCCCCCTTAGCATCCTCCATCTATATCGAGGCCAGAAAACCAGTGCTTTTGGCCCTCCTCCACGCTCCTCCATTATGGGCAATTTTCTTTTCCTCATCCATGTTTCCAAAACAGTTTATCTTTTTATCTCCTTGGAAGAAAAGTACTCTGCAAATCAAAGGTATCATTAGTATTGTTATTATTTTGCTATTGAAATCTCTTCAATTCGCTCTGGATTATTCATGTGCTTTTTTGGGTCTGCAATATAATGCTGCCTAAGTCACCCCCACTGGGCTGAACAAAAAAGAAAAATTGCATCTTCAGGCCTAATCTCCTGCTCCACCCCATCTCCTGCTGGCCCTGGCTTCCACCAACACAGGCACACACCAGGCAGGGCTGCTTCTTGGTACCATGCCTGGCTTGCCGCTGCTGTTCCAAGCCAAATCCTCCTCTGTACACCCAAGAGGGGGACCCCATGGTATCCTCTTGGAGCAATGTGAAGGCCTTGACCTCACCCCACCTGTCCTCCCCCTAGGGAGTTTCTTTTCCATCCTCAATAGGTCTGGCTGGCAACTGAGGACTCCCTACTGGGACACAGACATGCAACCACTCCCATTTCCAACAGACATGCCCCAGTTCCCCCACCCGCAGATTTGTTAAAGAAGTGGTCCCACACCCTTGGCAGCTGTGCATTGGCCTTCTGGCACAAAAGAACTGATTCTTCTTCCTCTAGACAAGACGTCATCCCACTTGGGGTTCTGGTAGGAGGGAGAAACACACATTACTTCCCTCATCTTTTGTTTTATGACATTTCTGAGTGAGTGTAAGTGTTTCCAAAGTTGCTGTTCACTCCCCACTTTGTTTGCTGATTCCTTCTCTGCCTGTACCCCCTATGATCCCTCCATTCTTTAGGCCACCTCTGATGTGTTCAGGCTCTCTTCCGATGCCTTCCCAACCTTGCCCCTCCCAAGGGAACTCCTTGCTAGTTCAAGCCTCTTGAAGTGGCTCCTCCTTTTCCATGCTTCTTGTCATCTCCATGGCTCCCTTCACCCTGGCTGGCTCCCTCCGCTCACTCTGTTTTACCCTTCTGTCTACTAGATGCCTTTCTATTCCCTAGGAGATTCAGATCACCATGACCCTCTGCCCTCTGACAGCCGCTGACAGCCCCTTTCAGTGTTTCCAGCCAGGCAGGAGAGCAAGTGGGCTGCTTAGATTCTTCCCAATAGGGAGATGGTACCTCAAATGCATGCTTAGCTCAGGGATGCCATTAACAGGTAAATGCAAGTTTTCACTTTTACCCCAATACACTACAGTGCGCATGCAAAGCCAAAAGATCTGGGTTCAGCAGAATTAGAACCTTCAGAATGGCAGAATCACAAGGCAGGACAAGGTGCTCTAGGAATGCCAGAGCAAAATGCCAGAGAGCGGGGAAGAGACCACCTTTCTTAAGAGCGAGTGTCTGGAGTAGAAGGCGCCAAGTTCTTGCCACTGTGGCTCCCCTGTCTGTCTCCCCTGTCTCCGAAGTGGGGATTGGAGATCACCCTGGAGGCAGGGAGTCATCAGTCCTCTAGGACCTTATTCCCTCCAAGCTACCTAAGCTGTGCATGTGCAGGCTGGATGGGATGGGGCTTGAAGCTTAAGGAGGGCACGGAAGGAAATAGTTGTGGGTGAAATGAAATGATAAGGAGGAAAAAATATAGCAAGTTCTAAGTTTATGGATGACAAGAGAATCGATTATTTTTTCACCCAGGGGCAGAACATGCCTATTCTCAGCAGGAGGCAAATTGTGCTGTGACATTACCCCTCTCTGAACAAAGCATGACCATCCTGACAGCTGAGGGAAGAGGCATCCCCAGCAAGGGAGAAGCCCACAAGCAGTACACACTGGCAGCTCTCCATTCCCTTGTTGGGAGCCAGGCCTGGGGACGCTGGCAGGGGTGGAATCGGGAGGAATGTTATTTAGCCTTACTACTGCCACCTTAAGAAAGATAAAGAAATCCTTGATCTCAATCTATATGAAAAGCCCAAACTTTCAAAGAATAGGGACCCACCATATTACTGATATTAATTATACATTGATTTCTGTTCTCTGTCTCTCTAAAGGGTTATAAAAAAAAAGTAAAGGTAAATAAACATTTGACAAATTAGGAAGAAAAGGACGGCTGGAATGGACTTTAAGAGTTTATTTGTATCTTGAGAGCACTGCTTGGAGCACTCTTTCTGCACGGGGACCAAGATACTGGGAGCATGGAGCCTGGGAATCGTGTTCGCAGAAACTCTTAAGTGCCATGCAGATTCCCACTGTGAGATGTGTTGGACAGCAGATGGCCATGTCATTGGAGTGCCAGATAAGGCGCTAAAAACAACCCTGGACATTTGTTGTCTCTGAGGGAAAGGCCATCCCCTGAGTCTCTTTGCATTTCCTGGGAGAGGCATCCCAGCATGCAGGAGGTAGGGGTCAAGCAGGTGGCTGTGTGAGGGTGCCAGGTGGGGGTGTAACCTCAGGCCTCATTCCGGGGGATCACAGTGGAAGCCATTTAGAGCCATGTGGGCTAGACCTCCCAGGACCTGTTAGACATGGATGCGTTCTATCCAATAAGTTGATGAATGCATGACACTGGGTAGGGGTGGGGCACAGTATATGAGCTAAGCATATATGTGAAGATGGTCAAATAGAATCCTCTGGGGAATTCATAATGCTCAAAACAACATCCACATAAACAAATTTCCACAGATCGAGGCAAAAGACAACCATATCACATTGCAGCGAAGTCCATAAAACACCTTCCCACTTGATGGCTCGACCCCTTAATTCCCGTAGTCGGACACTGTCTATTCAAGAAGCATAATATGTACAGGGATGCAGGGTATCTGACCAGCCATGTCCACTTGGGTCTCCTAATCTTGGTTTAGACCTGTTTTCCAGCCTGTGGACCAGGTATCTACCATTTGGTAAGGTGGACAGTGACGGCCAAGCTCAGAACACTCCAGGAGCACAAGGCATTAAGAACTGCATGATTTTATGGTTTCTTCCTAGCGCTCTCGGGACTTGGGGTAGATAAAACACAGCATTTAACCTCCACAGGTAAATATTTAAAGATTCACATGAAGCAGTCAAGAAACAGCTCCAGACCAAGAAAGAAATAAGCACAACAGAAGATGTACACTGTAATGATTCAGACAGCCAGGGAGGTACTTAGACACCTATAGCCTTCTTATGCCAATCTACATAAATATCACAGATCAAGCTTCTAAATACACAAAAGGCTGATTAAAGCATACACTGGTTCCATGCAAATGTGAGTTCGTGTGTTTATGGGGGGTTGGTTGGAAGATTCCCTCCTTCTCAGGGGTTCTATATCAAAACTTCCTGAGTGAACTGGTAAGAAGCAAAGAAGAATGAGAGTGTGTGTCTCTGTGCGTGTGTGTGTGTGCTCATAAGCAAGCACATACACATCCAAGAAAGAGAGTAATCTTACAAAATGGTAATATAACTGAACCTCTCTCTATACCAGTGTTCTGAGATAGTTCTTATTCATTCAGCCTGAAACTCTGGGGAAGGCAATTTATCTTCCTGCTGCTGTAGGGAGCCCTGGTGAGAAGCACACAACCATATGAATACATGAGTGAGTGTGTGTGTTTGTGTGTGTGTGTATGTGTACACACATTATCATTATACACAGGCATTAGTATGCACATACAAATATGAAGAAGGAACCCCTTCGGTTTCATCAGGAGGGCCAGAAGCAAAGTTTGAATTGTACAGATAAGGAGAAAATCTGCAGTGACCACAAGTACTGTTGGAAGAGCAGAAGGAAGCCAGGTTTTTGCTTATATTTGGCTTCTGCCCGACAGGGGAGAAACAGAAGACATGCTGTTTGCTTGCAAAGCCAGCCACCCATGGCGGTGCTTTGCTTTCTCGAAAACTTTTACCCTTCATTTAATCAACAGATGGACGTGCTCTGTTGTGGATTTTTTCTGAGAGTCTTGCACCTCTAAGAGCTGTGTTGGCTGGCACAAATGCAGCCTCAGATGGCAGAGGTGCATTGGCATTCCAAAAGAGTGGGAAGGAGCCCATGTACTTGCCCCTTCAAACTCAATTCCACAGGTGACTTTTGATGCCTTTGGCTAACTAGGCACTCACATTCCCTCTCCCGAATTTCCCTCTCCTTCCTGCACCACTACCAGCCCCAGGGCTCCCAGTGGCAAGGAGCCTAGAGGTGGCAAAGTTCTTTCTGGAGAGTCCACCTGCTTCTCTGCCCCTGCTAGGCTGCAGAAAGAAAACAATCAGCACCATGGGCGAAATTTCATTTTATACCCTGAATTCAGTGCTGTGCAGGATTCAGAATTCAGCCTAATTTAGGGAACTCGATGACGTTCAATGAAACTCTTTACAAGCTTTTCCCAACCACTGCAAATTACCCCCACAATACATTCTGTAACTGCAACCCCCTTTTCAACGGTGCAAACCACACACATTCGCTTTTGAATACACTTGTGCAAGTCAGACCCTATTCAAGCTGAAATATCCACCTAAACCAAGCTCTCCCTTCCTGCCGTCTCCTTCCCTGGCCTGGGTCTGAAGGAGAGGAGGTGCCCAGAAGTTCAGAGTGGCATAATCACAGAGATACTACCTAATTAACATACCAGAAGCATAAAGAACTCATTTGCATTGGAGAGTTTGAGCTGGATATTGACAAGTGAGAGGAGAAAGTCATTCCCCTCCCCTCCCATACCCCTTCTTTCCAAAGGAAAATAAACAGTACCATTTTGTTGCATTCGCAAAGGCAAAGAGGCAATGCTAGGGCATTTCAGCCCGGCACCGAGAGACGCATCCATCAGTCCGAGTTCCCGAAGCCTGCCCACATTCCTGCCCACAGCCTCCCGCGCCCTGACAACCCAGCCGACTTTCTTCCAACTCCGGCAGCGCGGGGGTCCTACCTTGACTGAAAAGGAAGAAGCAGACGAAGAGCAGATCGAGCTGGAAAGGTTTCATTCCTTAGCGCAGCGAAGGAAAGCCGGCAGGGTAACTTGGGTGTGCAGTTAGTTTCTCTTCCTTGGCGGCTCTCGGTGCTCAGCCTCCGCCGGTCCTCTCGGGTTCGCGCCTACCATCTGTCCGTCCGTGGGTCCCTCCGGGTGGCTTCGGTCTCTTTGTGCCTCTGGGGATCTGCAGTCGGCCAACGCAAACTGCCTGTTTTTAGCCGCCTCGGGAAGCCGGGATTGTCAGCAATGTCCCCACTCGGAGCGGATCCATTCTCTGGCTCTTGGCATCCCAGGCACACGGCTTCCTCAGGCGGGCTCCTCCCACAGTGAGCGAGCGAGCTAGTGACGAGTGACAGAAGGACTCCTTTCACTGAAGCTGAGGCGAGGGGAGAGGGAGGGGAGACAGGTCATAATTAAAGAGGAAACACTCGGAAAAAGGAGATCTATGCAAAACGGACAGTGGGGGAAAAGGCTGTGTTCTTTCTTTTCCCTCAATCGGGAAAAATTCAGCTTTTGTCACCATTATTGACCAAAAGGCATCTTGAGCTTGGAGCGGAGCTGTGACTTTTTGTCCACACGATGTCCTGTTTAACAGTGAAGTTAAGGATGACTATACGTATGCATGTGCACAAAAACATGCATGCCCTGCCTTTGCACAGGAACTGGAAACTGGGCTGAAAGGGAACTAGGAAGGGGGGGTGTGCATCTTTCCCTCGGAAGGACTTGGCCAATGTGTGCAGCGGGAGGCTCGGAGTTGGAGGAGAGATAAGCATGCTTTGCATTTCTGAGAGTTTCCTGTGGGTGGGTGGGTGGGTGGGGGGGTAGGTAATAAAACCTGAACATTTGGATCTTAGTTTGCTTTGCACTCCTCCTGGAGGACAAAATGCAGGAACTAAAGGGAAGGCAAGTAGGTTTGTGACACACACCCATTTATTATCATTATCCTGGTTTGTGCATTTCCTAACGAGGACAGGGGAGCAGCCTGTCTTTGCATTCAGAGCCTCTCCTCTAATGAGCGCTCCATCACTCTGAGCCTGTCTTTTCTCCAAGAGGTGCTGTGAGTCCAATTGCGAAGGAGAGGCCAAGGTCATAGGCACTTGCCTCCTAAGGATCTTCAAGTCTTTTACCTGTCATGAAATTCACACTCCACACTCAAATCAAACTCGATTTCCTCCAGGATATCAACATGAATTTATCTGGGTCTATTTACTTAATAGACATTTAGGCATGCTTGGTATAAGCAGGCCATGGAGGGAAGCAAAATAATAGGCACAGACCATGCCTTCAGAAGCTCATAATCTAGTGTGCAAGCAGAGTATACACACAAGAGGCAAACTCTAGGGACATAACAAAGCAACACAGAAACATATTCAACGTTATGCAGTGTGAGAAGGAGAGGTAAAGAGAGAGGAGAGGAAAATGAAAGACGCTCCCCTGACATGTGCCATTCAGCATTCAGTTCTAAAATCAATCATTACTGTCTTCAGTCCCTGGACCTTGGGGAGGTCTTTTGGGAAACTCTTAGCCTTTCCTCCTTCAGTAGCACGCCTTTTGAGGACTCTGCTGACTACAAGGCACATTCCAACTCCAAGTTCCCATGCGGATGTTAACTTTAAAGAATTATCCCTTGGTATTTGTGAACAAGAAAGAAGGAAGCAGGGGCATATAGAAGTGTGCTAGTAGGAGCTGACACCTGGTAGATGACACCAAAGATCTACAAATCAGTAGATGTCTGCTTTGTACTTTTCTATTCTTAACTTAATAGCTTATTTAACTGCATCCCTTAGAGGCTGTTAAACATATCAAAGGGAAATTTGTAAGCAAACTTTGGGAGGAGAAACGGAAATGTTGAGCAACAGAAACTAAAAGGACACAAAAGGGGCAACCTATTAGCTAAATTAACAAACAAGTTACTGAAGCAGTGTCAGCTCAGCCTGACTCCATTAGCCTGGTATAACAGATCATGCAATAAGTGGAAGAGGCAAATCAGAAACACACACAGGAGATGAAAAATAATTTTAAATAACATATGCCAAATAACACATTAAGACTGAAAATAACGCTATGTATAGCGCCGTCACCTTAGTAGTAGCTTTCCATTAAGCCTATGGGGTTGTTGGGGAGAAATTTCAGGTGTCTGCGTGCCATTCTTGCAGTGAATAAGACAAATATTAGAATGCAGATTCTCTATCAAAGGTAGCAACATTTGATGTTTTAACTAAAGATTTATCCTTTAAGCTGTTGTTTAATTTTGAGTGCTAATTCCTCAATGGCGCAGGGCCCAGATTTGCTTAATTCAGCCCCCGAGGGAACTATTACAAAACCAGGGTCACAAGGCTAGTGAAGTGTGTAATACGCAATAATCAGGCACACGTACAGGCGTGTGCACCTCACACTCGCACTGACTCTTGGAAAGAAGAGGGGGGCCTGGGAGATCCAGGTTGGAAGGATCTTGTTTCGCTCTCCCATTGGTCCCCAACACTGGCCCCATGGCCCCCTTACGGGCTCCAGGCATCCCCCTCACCCCCACGCCCCAGCCAGCTGGGCCTGTTACCCTCTCCACTCCCCTCTACTGCCTCTTAAGTGATGAGCTGCCCGCCTCTAAAAGGACTAGGAGGCGTATCAAGCCTGAGTGCCGGAAAACCCACGGCAATCTTCAGCAGCCACCATGTGGGGCAGAGAACGCGAGCAGTACCTGCAGGACCCACAGCCGGTCGGGCTCTGGCGCCAGCCCCGACGGCGGCCCCGCCATCTCCGCCCGGCTGCCCGCGGCCTCACCTCCTCCGGGGGCTCGGTTAGCCTCCTGGCGCTGCAAGGCGGCCTGCGCGCGATTCGCTCCCGGGGAGGGAGGAGGAGGGAGGCGGCGAGGAGCCGACGGCTCCACCTGATGGAGAAGCGCGGAGAGTCCCTAGACCTCGGAGTGCGCTGCAAGCGGGGAGAGGAGAGAGACCACCGCCCCTGCTGGAAGCCTTCGCGTCTGGGGGGCGGCGCGCGGGGGAAGGGGTCTCTGGACAGTCGGTGGAGGCGGCAGCCCTAAAGAGACAGCCGAAAGGCAGCAACTTGGAAAACCGCCCGAATTCTGGTTTTCTGCACATCCAGGCTGGCTCCAGGTCTCGTGCCCACCGTGCAAGCCGGTGGGATGCCAGCAGGTGGCATCCTCTCCAGCGTTTCTTCGCCAGGCGTGGAGCCCGGAGGCCGAATACATCAGTCCCCAGCCCCCTCCCCAAGCCTCCAGTGCCAAGTGCTGGGTCCTGTGAGCCCCTGGCCCCACCCCCCACCTCCGCCAGCGGGGCGGGCTGGAACTGGGTAGCCCAGACCTGCGCTGAGGCGGGAGCCTACAGAGGATGCCGGCCGGCCCCAGGTTCTGCTGCTGGCTGGCCAACAAGTGACAGGAGGTCAAGGGCCCCACGGACAGTTTCCAAGCCCTGCTCTCCTGCTCTTCCAAGCCTTGCTGCCTGTTGCCCCCAGGGTTTTCTGAGATCTGGGACGAAGAGAGTGATGTGCAAGTTCTGGGTCTCGGTGCAGGAGTGAGGGGTGCGGCTGTCGAGTGCTCGGAGCAGGCTGGGTTCGGGCACACTGCAGACCTCAGCTCACCGCCACTCTCCTGACCTTCCTCGTGGCTGTCAGCCCAATGTCTAACATGTGTTATTCCCTCAGTTTGTCCAACGGCCTGTTTTGGATCCTTAAAGACACGTGGAATGACTATGATCATTCCTGTTCCTGGAAAGTTTGTCCTCTAGTTGGAAAGAGGTATATACAGGTGCGTATGTGAGAAAATATTATAAAACATCTCACTGACATTTTAATAAGAGAAATTGCCCTGGATGGCATCGGTCTGGGCCCTTCCTTTCCATTAGAGACGCATCCTTCTAGGTTAGCTTGCTTGGGGCCCTGCAGGAAAGCTGCAGGCTGAGGCAACAGTCCAGGGCCCCCACCTAGGCCCAGTGTCCCCACTGTCCTATCCTCCATCTCCCCCACTGCCATGCTGGCCGGGCTCCCAGCCACAGCTATTCTGTGTTCATGAGACACCATTATCACCAAGGAGAGGGAGTGGCTCTTTTAAGAGACGGACTGTCATTATGTACAGAGAATTTCCTGTTTAATGCCTCTTCACAGTATTTGTTGCAGAGATACATTAGAAACCACATTCCCTTTTTGTTTTTCATATATCCTGCCAGTACTGGTTAAACCTCTTTTGTCCAGGGATTTAACACATTTCGAACAGCCTCCTACTGGGAGTTCAGGGTAACCTGACTCTCCAGTCGTAGGTAAGTTAATAAGGACTCCAAGCCACATACACTTCCAGAGACCAGATGGTCATCAGAGGTCCTCGCTAGGTGGCAGCCTTTATGACCTGGGCAGTCACAGTCTTCTAGCCTATTTCTTTTTCATTTATCTGAACCAGATTTCTTGCTTACTTCTGTGTAGGTGGATTATGAGACCTTAACCCCTGTTCCCTGCAGTTGGTCTTTCCATTGTAGAGGGAAAGGGCTCAGAGAACCAGATACTCAACTTTCAGAAGCATCCCCTGAAGGGCAGGTTGTCTGCCCCCCTGATTCATTGAGGATTAGGCCTCCTGGAGGGAGTCTGGTGAGCCTGTTGATGTGGCGCTGGCCTGGCCACTGCTAACCAGTGTAGCCCCTTAATGAACCTGGGCACACCTTTCTTCATCTATTAAATGACTGGTTTGAGCCAGTGGATCTTCAGGATTCTTCAGAATCCTAAAGTCCCACTGTCTTCTGTTCCAGAGACCACACCTTTCATCATGGAGACAAATGGAAGTGCTCTTTAATGCCATCAGTGTTAGGGCAGATTATTTTGAGTGGTGGGTCGCCATCCCCAAGAAAACAAGTGAGCAAGTGACAACCCTGAGATCTGCATGGGCCTCTCCGCTGTCATTGTTTCTGACTTTTCCTCAAACTGCTTCATGTTCATTCTACTCAGTCTGAGCACCCTCAGTCTTTCCCCAACTTACTGAACTCATGTCTTTCCCTTATCTCCTTGTTTTCCCCAGAACCAGACCCCACATCCAGCCTTGGTTCTGGGTTGCAGAACAGACTTCCTTCAACGTACATCTACAACTATGTTGGATGCAAAATGCAAACATTTTATTAAAGTAAGGGAGTGGTGCTGCCAGAGTGGCTCACTGGAAAAGACTTCCTTTAAAGGGAGCGAGGACAAGGATGCCTTGTACTTCATCTGTCTTAATGTCAATCACACTTTACTGTAAAAAATTGTCTAATCCTGTATTTTCTCCGGTACCCTGGCAGCACCATGAAGGTGGGGACAGTGCCCCTCTAGTTCACAGCCGTGTCCGCAGCTCTTACCCAGGTAGGCAGTAGGCTCTCACTACATACTGCGGAATGAATGGTGAAGTTTTACCTAGTGCCCCACATTCTATTTCCTGTTTTCTGAATCCAATTTAACTTATTCTTCCCTCTGTTATTAAACCATTGTCAAACATCTGGCATGTGCCTGCCACTGCTCTGGCTGTATTTTATGAGGATGGGTAATGAACTGAGCCTATATATAGTTTGGAAAATGTGGAACACACTTTAAGAGGCATGGCACTAAAGAAATGAAAGATATTTTTATCTCTTCAGCATCATTCTGCACAAGGATACAATTCTCCAGCAGCACTGTTGAAGAACAATAGACCCGTTTAGCCTTGACATGCTCATGCATGCAGGGCACTGGATACTCAATTCACATGGGAACTGCATTATCTATCTCAGCAAAGACCTGAAGAGTGTGTAATTTACAGGGAAGAAAAGATATAAGAAATATTATGAAAGGAGATGGCAGTGCTCCATGCCTTGTGTCATTGCTGGCTGGGTGTGTAGGCCAGGACCTTCCAAAAAGCTCTGGGGATGGCACCAAAGGCAAGCTTCAGCTTCCCTCTTCAGGGTTTGAAACAGGTCGTGTGTCATTTTGGAATATGCCATGTGCTCTTTTTGTGTATATGAATAGGCTAATTATGTGGAAATTATTGGAAGACAAAGTGAAATTCCAGTTACATGACTCATTTGTGATATTCAAAGTCTTAGAAATTATACTGCATTTATTCTTTTCCTCCATTCTTCTTTTTCATGCCTCTCCCTTGAGCCATCCCCCATACCCCCCACCTATGTTATAAATTAGTAAACTTTTATAGCAGCCAAGGGAGTGAAAGATCTCACTCAAAGTTCCTTTAGGCTTTCTTCTTAGATGACAAGTTTTACTTTTCTTTTTGTTTATTACATCTAGTATCCCTTTTTCCTTCCCATCTTTATGTAATAAAATTATATATATTAGCATATTGAAGTTATATGTGTAACAAAGTTATATAAGTTCATATAAATACAAAACTTTACATACACACCCAAAAAACTTTTCTGTTACCATGCTAGCAATCAATGTGCCTCCTACCCAAATATTCCAAATTACTCAGCGCTAGACCAGATTTTCATCACCTCTGTCTGAACTTACAGCATCCTCAACTCACCGCCTAGTCTACAGACTAACAAAGACCCTCTCCACTGCCTAACCTACTGTTCTACCACATAAGTGCATTTCAAATGCAGTTCTGTAATATCATCCTCTTGCTTAAAAATGTGGATGGTTGCTGCCCTGATCTGCTCATACTGCCATAACAAAATATCATAGGCTGATGGCTTAAATAACAGAAATTCATTTTCTCACAGTTCTGGAGGCTGGGAGTCTAAGATCAGGATGCCAGCATGGCCGAGTTTTAGTGAGGGTTCTCTTCCTGGCTTGTGGGTGGCCACCTTCTCGCTGTGTCCTCACATGGCCTGTCCTTAAATGTGAGACATCTCTCAGTCCTCCTCTTCTCATAATGACACCAGTCCTATTGGATTAGGACCCAACCATATGACCACATTTAACCTTAATCACCTCCTAAAAGCCCTAGTTCCAAATACAGTCACATCAGAGGTTAGGGCTTTAACCTATGACTTTTAGGAGGATACAATTCAGTTCATAGTAGTCACCAAGATAGAGCATAAACTTGTTATCATGATATATAGGGAGTGTCAAAGCAACACAGCTTTCCTGTGCTATTGCCAGCTCCCTCCTTCACAGCCTGAACCTCAGTCTTGCCAAATTCCTCTTTATTGATTAGAGACAGCAGACACTGTTACTCTTCCATACCTTTCTTATACTTGTTTCCTCATCCTGGTGTGTCTTTCTCCCTTCGTGACCTTTTGCCTAATAAATAGGTACTCACTGCTCAAGAATCAGCTGGAATGTCATCCATGAGAAGTTCACTTCACCTCTTCCTCCCCTCAGTCAAAAATGAATAGCTTATTCACCTAGGTTTCCACAGTATTCTTATAAACTCTTATTATAGAACTGTCAATATGCTAACTATTTATTTACATGTTACCTTCCAAACTAGATATGAGATTTTTAAGGCCAAGGACCATCTTTTGGAATTTATTTTTGCCTGTTTCAGAGTATATATGGCCCAATGCCTGGCATATAGTAATTGCTTGCTAATGGTGTTTAAATAAAGAAAAATTCAGCAGAAACTCCTGATGTCCTTCCTGTGACCATCCAGTCCCAAGCTTGAACTTTTCTTTCTTCATCATCTGATGCCTTTAGATCAAACTAGATCTAGGAAATTTCATATCCGTCTTCTGGATATGCAGCTGAAGGACTGGAGAGAAAGATTTCTGACTATACATTTTGAACCTGACCCACGTTCAGGCAAATGTGGGTAGTGGTGCCATCGATGTGTGTAAATCACAAGATTTGTACAACAGCCTAACTCTACCTCTTGCATTAAAACAACAACAACGGCAACAACAAAAAACAAGAAACCCGGCTTATTCATATTTCTTAACAGCACAATCCCAAATCAGTTGAGAAGTTATCACACTCTATAACAATTATGCAGACATAGGTTCAAAGTAAATGAGGAAAGCCAACATTAATTTTTTCCACACTCAGTCCAATTTGAATTGAGTTGATGGTTCAGTGTTTTTCTGAGGTCTGCGTCTCTTCTTTGTCTTCTTCAGCTGCTCCCTGCCTGAGATTGGGAGCAGGCAGAGGCAGAGACTCCTCCTTCATCTTGTTTTGTTGTGCTAGCTCTTACTGGCACAACAAAATTGTTTTTTTTTTTTATCGTATAAAAATAGAGGATATAGAATGATACAGTGGTTCCCAAAAGGGGTCCCTGGGCCGGCGGCATCACACCCCCTGAGAATTGCAAATTTTTAGGCACCACCTGGGACCTCCTGAATCAAAACCTCTGAGGTGGGGCCCAGATAATTGTTTTCTAACAAAACTCCTAGATAATTCTGATGCATATTACATTTGAGAATCACTGTTATTAGAACCACCATGGGCCATCACTTGACCCGAGCAATAACCAAGCTATGGCAAATACTATTCTACCTTCCCTGCTTCCTTCTATCTCACTGGATTATTCTGAAGCAAACTCAGATATCATATCCTTTCATTCATAAGTATTTCCACATGTGATAAGGGCTTTAATATGGATGGAAATAATACTTCATAGTATACGGTTGTTAGATATCTGATTTATCCTTAGACCATTCATCCTTAGAATACTCAACAGGCTTAATATGGTAGTTTTGGGTCAAAAGAGACAATTCAACTGGATAATAGTGAAAAAGGACCTCTTTTTTAGAGGATTAAGGTTTATTATTTTAAAAAGGGTGAGTTTGATCATTATTAAAAGATGAATCTGACAGTCTTAGTCTGTTCAGGCTGCTACAATGGAATATCATGGACTGGGTGGCTTAAACAACAGAAATTTATTTCTTAGTGTGCTGGAGGCTGGAAGTCCGAGATCAAAGTGCCTACAGATCCAATGTCTGGTGAGGGCTTCCTGGTTTGCAAGTGGCCATCTGTATCCTCAGGCTGCAGAGAGAGGAAGCTCTCCTGTCTGTTCTCATAAGGGCACTAATCCTATTTGTAAGGCTCCGCCCTCATGACCTATTTACCTCCCAAAAGCTCCACTTCCTAATACCATCCCATTGGGGTTTAGGATTTCAACACATGCAATAGGGGGAGAACACAAACATCCAGTCCATAACAACGGGGAAGAAAAATGAACCCACAAGAAGCAAGTCCTCAGTTGAGACCCTGGCAAAATAATGCATGCCTTCACCTTGAACGAGACTGACTCCTTACCATTTATAAAAGTACTGCACTACCTGCTATGCATAGAGTATGCGATCTGATTGTTTCCCCAGAACTGTGATAGATTCACAATCTTTATCTATACTCTTCTGCCTGATCTTCATTCTGATCCATTTGCATTTGTATAAAAAGTGGTTAGAGGTAAAATGCAGCCAATGACCTTGACCTAATCTTACCTGAAGAACCCAGGGGTAAACCTATGACCCTTTTCTCATAAGCTGAGTGTGCAGAGATTACAAGGTAGCCAGTTAGGCTCATCACAGGCCTATGTCATTCCCTGGTCTGCTCATGTCCTATTATACTCCACAAGTACTTACTACACTCTGAGAAACTCAAGAGAATATTTGTTCTCTTCTTCAGATATCTGTGGCAAAAACTGACACTTGCAAGGAGCATGATTTGATAGCAATATCTGCAAAGTGTCAGAAAGGGGAGGGGATCAATACACTTAATTTACTTGGAATAATTCATTGCCTAACTGGAGTTTTCAGTGAGGGCAGACAAATTCCACACTAAACTAACTCACCCACCTGGATTGGGAGGAGGGCAGCGAATCCATCTTTTGAACGAGATGTAAAGCTGAATTTCTTGCCTTCATTAATGACACCCCTGGTCCTTCCTTTCTTGAGAAGAGGTGTTCATCCAGTCAGCCATGTTTCAAAATGGGGGATGGATGCTACTGACTGACAGCTCCCTTGCTTTTCCCCTGAGCTGATTGCTTTGCAATCTACCCTGATATTTGGGTATGTTGCTCGCTCAGAGGCTGTCAGTTTGGAGCTACATTCCACCTCAAGAGGAAGGAAAAATGTAGAAAGATTTTCTGTGCTGGAGAGTGATGGTGATTTTTCTTTCCTTTTAAGGCTAAACCAATAGAAAGCCCATTTTTCATGGGATGGGAAGTTAGAAATAATGAAGAACTGCACATGACAGCAAGGGGAATCCTTGGGATGGTTTAGTGAGGCCATCGAGTCCCTTTGTAATAAATATTCCAGAGGCACCTGGATTAAATTGCTCCACAGTGATCTCTCAACTTCCCATCTCATTGATCTGGCCAGGGTGTAAGATGATTTGAACTAGAGTTTTCCATGTGGTAGCAATCAGAGACCATGAGTTCTGAGTTTTTGAGAGAGGATCCATTGGAGTGTTTCTCCCTCATTAAGATACAACCATCTCTGGTAAATGCCTGGCTCAGGCATTGTGTTGACATGGGACTGGCAGGGGACAGGATCTTGAGATCCCAGTCAAGGCAGCTAAGGAGTTTGGGGAGGAGGCATGTAATTATAAGGCACTTTCAAATAATTATGCTATAACTACCTAATTAAGAAGTGCCACCTTCCACTTTAACTACCTGAAATTCTGAGATCACCTAGCAATGGACCCTCTACTGAGCTTTGGCCTGCTCCCCATGGGAAAGGAAAAGGCACACAGTCAGAAAACACTGGGCTCTTGAGGGGGCCAGAAAGGTCACCAGAGAGTAACCTGAAATGTTCAGGAGGTGAATCTCCCTTCTCTTCATTTGTCAAACGTCTTACCTTTCTGTGCCTCATTTGAATTTGAATTATCTACAAAATGAGGGAAAGAATGCTTCTCTCCCTGGCTTGCTTGTCAGTAGGCTGGTAAACAAATCAAAATATAAATCTCTGTGAACATATTTTATCATCTGCTAAAATAGGGAAATTGATCAACAATCATTTGTTGAATTTTTACTTTCTCAAGGCACTGTAGGGGATGTGGAAGCTTCAAGACGTAGAGTCCTCTGACTTCAAGTACCTTCTAATGCAGTTGAAGACCCAACACAGAGGCACTGATTGTTGGATTCAGCCAGCCATTTATTGATTCACTCAAATGTTCATGCTGCAAATATTTCTCGAGCACCCACTTTGTGTAAGGCGCTTCATATAGGCACTTGCAACACCGAGACGAAAAAGATACCCATTCTGTCCTCAAGGAATCTGTTATGGTCCGGTGAGCTATAAAGTACAACAGTATAAGCTTTTAAGGGAAACTAAAAGTGATACAGTGACACAGATATTCTGAAAAGGAAGCATTTTCTGTGTTTGGACAGAAGAATTTCACCAAGGGCCTCAGAGCGGAAAGAAACAGGATTCAACTCTGACGTTAGTCCCAGTTAAAGACCCCGATACCCACTGCCCCGTGATTCTCCATTTCATGTTCCATCTTCCAAAACACAAGCATTAAAACCCCATGGGGGAAGCATCATTGTGGTAATAGAGGAGAAGATTAATTCCTAATTTTGATTTCCTTTGAACCAT
Source organism: Nomascus leucogenys (assembly GCF_006542625.1). Classification (NCBI taxonomy): domain Eukaryota; kingdom Metazoa; phylum Chordata; class Mammalia; order Primates; family Hylobatidae; genus Nomascus; species Nomascus leucogenys. The sequence continues at coordinate 7,996,971 of NC_044395.1, read as the reverse complement.
TTTTACTTGACTGAGTCAAACTTGCTATGAAAGATGATTCATTACTATCTATTTTAAATCATGATCAGGAAGCACAATGACACCCCAAAATGACAGAGGATGTGTTTCAAATGAAGAAATCTTAATTTTTAAAACTTTCTTTTTGAATAATTTGGTCCTTCCTTTTAGAACATAAGGGAAAGAAAATACTTAAAAAATTCTTAAAAATTCACTACTGGTGATAGAATCCATATATTACTTATGTAAGCAAAAACTAAAAAAGACAATCTCATTTTGAAAAAAATCAATGATTACAAAAGAATACTGGATGTGAATACTGAAAAAAATGTGAATGCCTTCCTTCACTCACCCTCATTCCAAATCTACACCCAGGGGTAACCACTACCAGCAGTTTGGTGTAGACATTCCTAGTCTTTTGTTATGTATTTGAATTCATACATAAGAAGGAGTTTCTACATGCACATGCATAAACAGAATCATTGTCAGGCTTCTGAGCCCAAGCTAAGCCATCATATCCCCTGTGACCTGCACGTATACATCCAGATGGACTTTCCTGCCTTAACTGATGACATTCCACCACAAAAGAAGTGAAAATGGCCTGTTCCTGCCTTAACTGATAACATTGTCTTGTGAAATTCCTTCTCCTGGCTCATCCTGGCTCAAAAGCTCCCCTACTGAGCACCTTGTGACCCCCACTCCTGCCTGTCAGAGAACAACCCCCCTTTGACTGTAATTTTCCTTTACCTACCCAAATCTTATAAAATGGCCCCACCCCTATCTCTCTTCGCTGACTCTCTTTTTGGACTCAGCCTGCCTGCACTCAGGAGATTAAAAGCTTTACTGCTCACACAAACCCTGTTTGGTGGTCTCTTTACACGGATGCGCATGAAATTTGGTGCCATGATTTGGATCAGAGGACCTTCCTTGGGAAATCAATCCCCTGTCCTCCTGTTCTTTGCTCCGGGAGAAAGATCCACCTGTGACCTCAGGTCCTCAGACCGACCAGCCCAAGGGACATCTCACCAATTTTAAATTGGGTAAGCGGCCTCTTCTTACTCTCTTCTCCAGCCTCTCTCAGTATCCCTCAACCACTTTCTCCTTTCCACTCTTCAATCTCTCCCTTCTCTTAATTTCAATTCCTTTCATTTTCTGGTAGAGACAAAGGAGACACATTTTATCCATGGACCCAAAACTCCGGTGCCAGTCACAGACTGGGAAGGCAGCCTTCCCTTGGTGTTTAATCATTGCAGGGATGCCTGATTATTCACCCAGGTTTCAGAGGTGTTAGACCACACAGGGATGCCTGCCTTGGTCCTTCACCCTTAGCGGCAAGTCCCGCTTTTCTGGGGAAGGGGCAAGTACCCGAACCCCTTCTCTCCATGTCTCTACCCCTTCTCCACCTTTCTGGGGGGCAAGAAACCCCCAACCCCTTCTCCTTCACCCTTAGTGGCAAGCCCCACTTTTCTGGGGGAGGGGCAAGTACCTCAACCACTTATATCTCTGTGCCCCGATCCCTTATTTCCGTGCTCCAACCTCTTATATCTCTGTGCCCTGATCCCTTATTTCTGCACCCCAACCTCTTATATTTCTGTGCCCCAATCCCTTATTTCTGTGCTCCAACCTCTTATATCTCTGCACCCTGATCCCTTATTTCCGTGCCCCATCCTCTTATATCTCTGCACCCTAATCCCTTATTTCCATGCCCCGACCTCGTATCTCTGTGCCCTGACCCCTTTCCTGCTTTTCTGGAGGGTGAGAATCCCCAAACCCCTTCCCTCTGTGTCCCTACTCTCTCTTTTCTCTGGGCTTTGCTATGGGCAACCTTCCACCCTCAATTCCTCCTTCTCCCTTAGCCTGTGTTCTTAAGAACTTACAACCTCTTCAACTCTCACCTGACCTAAAATCTAAGCATCTTATGTTCTTCTGCAATGCTGCTTGACCCCAGTACAAACTTGACAGTCGTTCCAAATAGCTGGAAAACGGCACTTTTAATTTTTCCATCCTGCAAGATCTAAATAATTCTTGTCGTAAAATAGGCAAACGGTCTGAGGTGCCTGATGTCCAGGCATTCTTTTACACATTGGTCCTTCTCTAGTCTCTGTTCCCAAGGCAACTCATCCCAAATCTTCCTTCTTTCCCTCCCACCTGTCCCCTCACTCCCAACCCCAAGCGTCGCTGAGTCTTTCTAATCTTCCTTTTCTACAGACCCATCTAACCTCTCCCCTCCTCGCCAGGCTACTCCTTGCCAGGCCGAGCTAGGTCCCAATTCTTCCTCAGCCTCCGCTCCTCCACCCTATAATCCTTTTATCACCTCCCCCTCCTCACACCTGGTCCGGCTTATAGTTTCATTCGGTGACTAGCCCTCCCCCACCTGCCCAGCAATTTACTCTTAAAAAGGTGGCTGGAGCTAATGGCATAGTCAAGGTTAATGCTTTTTCTTTATCCCAAATCAGATAGTGTTTAGGCTCTTTTTCATCAAATATAAAAATCCAGCCCAGTTCATGACTTGTTCGGCAGCAACCCTGAGACACTTTACAGCCCTAGACCCTAAAATGTCAAAAGGCCGTCTTATTTTCAATATACATTTTATTACCCAATCTGCTCCCGACATTAAATAAACTCCAAAAATTAAATTCCGGCCCTCAAACCCCACAACAGTATTTAATTAGCCTTGCCTTCAAGGTGTACAATAATAGAAAGAAGTTGCAATTCCTTGCCTCCACTGTGAGACAAACCCCAGCCACATCTCCAGCACACAAGAACTTCCAAATGCCTGAACTGCAGCGGCCAGGCATTCCTCCAGAACCTCCTCCCCCAGGAGCTTGCTACAAGTGCCAGAAATCTGACCACCAGGCCAAGGAATGCCTGCAGCCCAGGATTCCTCCTAAGCCGTGTCCCATCCGTGCAGGACCCCACTGGAAATCGGACTGTTCAACTCACCTGGCAGCCACTCCCAGAGTCCCTGGAACCCTGGCCCAAGGCTCTCTGACTGACTCCTTCTCAGCTTGGCGGCTGAAGACTGACGCTGCCTGATCGCCTCGGAAGCCCCGTAGACCATCACGGACGCTGAGCTTCCGGTAACTCTCACAGTGGAGGGTAAGTCCGTCCCCTTCTTAATCAATACGGAGGCTACCCACTCCACATTACCTTCTTTTCAAAGGCCTGCTTCCCTTGCCTCCATACTGTTGTGGGTGTTGACAGCCAGGCTTCTAAACCTCTTAAAACTCCCCAACTCTGGTGCCAAGTTAGACAACACTCTTTTAAGCACTCCTCTTTAGTTATCCCCACCTGCCCAGTTCCCTTATTAGGCTGAGACACTTTAACTAAATTATCTGCTTCCCTGACTATTCCTGGATTACAGCTGCATCTCATTGCTGCCCTTCTTCCCAATCCAAAGCCTCCTTTGGTCCTCCTCTTGTATTCCCCCACCTTAACGCACAAGTACAAGATACCTCTACTCCCTCCTTGGCGACCGATCATGCACCCCTTACCATCTCATTAAAACCTAATCACCCTTACCCCACTCAATGCCAATATCCCATCCCATAGCATGCTTTGAAAGGATTAAAGCCTGCTATCACTCGCCTGCTACAGCATGGCCTTTGAAAGCCTGTAAACTCTCCTTACAATTCCCCCATTTTACCTGTCCTAAAACCAGACAGGCCTTACAAGTTAGTTCAGGATCTATGCCTTATCAACCAAATTGTTTTGCCTATCTACCCCATGGTGCCAAACCCATATACTCTCCTATCCTCAATACCTCCCTCCACAATCCATTATTCTGTTCTGGATCTCAAACATGCTTTCTTTACTATTCCTTTGCACCTGTCATCCCAGCCTCTCTTTGCTTTCACTTGGACTGACCCTGACACCCATTAGGCTCAGCAAATCACCTGGGCTGTACTGCCACAAGGCTTCACAGACAGCCCCCATTACTTCAGTCAAGCCCAAATTTCATCCTCATCTGTTACCTATCTCGGCATAATTATCATAAAACACACGTGCTTTCCCTGCTGATCATGTCCGATTAATCTCCCAAACCTCAATCCCTTACAAAACAACAACTCCTTTCCTTCCTAGGCATAGTTAGTGCAGTCAGAATTCTTACACAAGAGCCAGGACCGCACCCTGTAGCCTTTCTGTGCAAACAACTTGGCCTTACTGTTTTAGCCTAGCCCTCATGTCTCCGTGCAGCGGCTGCTGCTGCCCTAATACTTTTAGAGGCCCTCAAAATCACAAACTATGCTCAACTCACTCTCTACATTTCTCATAACTTCCAAAATCTATTTTTTTCCTCATACCTGATGCATATACTTTCTGCTCCCTGGATCCTTCAGCTGTACTCACTCTTTGTTAAGTCCCACAATTACCATTATTCCTGGCCCGGACTTCAATCTGGCCTCCCACATTATTCCTGATACCACACCTGACCCGCATGACTGTATCTCTCTGATCCACCTGGCATTCACCCCATTTCCCCATATTTCCTTCTTTCCTGTTCCTCACCCTGATCACGCTTGATTTATTGATGGCGGTTCCACCAGGCCTAATCGCCACACACCAGCAAAGGCAGGCTATGCTGTAGTACAAGCCACTAGCCCGCCTCTTAGAACCTCTCATTTCCTTTCCATTGTGGAAATCTATCCTCAAGGAAATAACTTCTCAGTGTTCCATCTGCCATTCTACTACTCCTCAGGGATTATTCAGGCCCCCTCCCTTCCCTACACATCAAGCTCGAGGATTTGCCCCCACCCAGGACTGGCAAATTAGCTTTACTCAACATGCCCCGAGTCAGATAACTAAAATACCTCTTGGTCTAGGTAGACACTTTCACTGGATAAGTAGAGTCCTTTCCTACAGGGTCTGAGAAGGCCACCGCAGTCATTTCTTCCCTTCTGTCAGACATAATTCCTCAGTTTAGCCTTCCTACCTCTATACAGTCTGATAACAGACCAGCCTTTATTAGTCAAATCAGTCGAGCAGTTTTTCAGGCTCCTAGTATTCAGTGAAACCTTACAGTCCTCCGTCTTCAAGAAAAGTAGAACGGACTAAAGGTCTTTTAAAAACACACCTCACCAAGCTCAGCCACCAACTTAAAAAGGACTGGACAATACTTTTACCACTTTTCCCTTCTCAGAAGTCAGACCTGTCCTCAGAATGCTACAAGGTACAGCCCGTTTCAGCTCCTGTATAGACGCTCCTTTTTATTAGGCCCCAGTCTCATTCCAGACACCAGACCAACTTAGACTGCCCCCAAAAAACTTGTCATCCCTACTGTCTTCTGTCTAGTCATACTCCTATTCACTATTCTCAACTACTCATACATGCCCTGCTCTTGCTTACACTGCCGGTTTACACTGTTTCTCCAAGCCATCACAGCTGATATCTCCTGGTGCTATCCCCAAACTGCCACTCTAAACTCTTGAAGTAAATAAATAATCTTTGCTGGCAGGACTATGCTGAATCTCCTTAGGCACTCTCTAATCAGATGTCCTGAATCGTCCCAATTCTTAGACCTTTTATACCTGTTTTTCTCCTTCTGTTATTCCATTTAGTTTTTCAATTCATACAAAACCATATCCAGGCCATCACCAATAATTCTAAATGACAAGTGTTCCTTCTAACAACCCCACAGTATCACCCCTTCCACAAAATCTTCTTTTAGCTTAATCTCTCCCACTCTAGGTTCCCACGCCGCCCCAATCCCACTCGAAGCAGCCCTGAGAAACATCGCCCATTATCTCTCCATACCATCCCCCAAAATTGTTGCCATCCCAACACTTTACCAGTATTTCATTTTATTTTTCTTATTAATATAAGAAGACAGGAATGTCAGGCCTCTGAGCCCAAGCTAAGCCATCATATCCCCTGTGACCTCCATGTACACCTCCAGAAGGCGGTTCCTGCCTTAACTGGTGACATTCCACCACAAAAGAAGTGAAAGTGGCCTGTTCCTGCCTTAACTGATGACATTGTCTTGTGAAATTCCTTCTCCTGGCTCATCCTGGCTCAAAAGCTCCCCTACTGAGCACCTTGTGACCCCCACTCCTGCCTGCCAGAGAACAACCCCCCTTTGACTGTAATTTTCCTTTACCTACCCAAATCTTATAAAATGGCCCCACCCCTATCTCTCTTCACTGACTCTCTTTTTGGACTCAGCCCGCCTGCACCCAGGTGATTAAAAGCTTTATTGCTCACACAAAGCCTGTTTGGTGGTCTCTTTACATGGACACGCATGAAAATCATAAATAGTATGTATTATTCTGCAATTACATCTTCCTCGAATTTAGCATATCTCGCAGGTTTTTCTAATGACAGCCTGCTTAAATGTGCCTGAAGGAAACGGAAATTGAAGTCTTCAGTTCCTTTTGTGCTCTGCCTTCCCAGGGTAGACTTGCTTCTTTCATCCATCGGCATCTGATCCAGCCTCCCAATAAACCAGTAATTGCTGTTCAGGTCAAGGAAAGGGGGCAGAAGGGAAAAGGTGAGGGTGCCAAAAATAACATGAGCCACAATGAGTCTCCAGCCTCCCCCAAATATAGGGAATGCAAAAAGACCAAGCATTAGTTCTTGAAACTTTTAGGTAAACAATGATCAGCTGGCCTCAGGGAGTAAGGCAATCCTGACCTCAAACTAATCATGATCAAGCCCACATTTGTTGGTCATTATCTACCTGCAAAAATGTGCAGGTGCTTTAATGGTATGCCGCCCATTACTGCCCCTTTACTGACAAAATAATGGAAGAAAGGGAGGAAGGAAGGGAGGAAGGAGGGAGGGATGGAGGGAGGAAGGAAGAAGAAAGGAAGCAAGGAAGGAAGGGAGGAAGGAAGGAAGGAGGGAGGAAGGAAGGGAAGAGGGAAGGAAATAAGAGAGGAAGGAGTTTTAAGGTGCTCTTCTTATGGAGGGGTTGGAGGTTCCAGGAGCACACAAACAAGGCAGAAAAGGGTTTATTCTGAGTTTATGGTATGATCATCTGATGTTTATTAGGCAAACTCTCTATACTCAAATTATTCTACTCTGGAGTGAGATGGTCTTTGAGGAAGCATTCTTTAATTTATTTGGTTTCAAACCCAATGAGCCAGGTACCTTGTCATCCATTGGGTCCTTATCTACTATCCCCCTCCCCATCTTCCAAAACATAAGCAATAAAATTATGCAGGAAAACTGTTATTTTTGTATCGGAGAATGAGATTCCTAAATGTACAAGACTTTTTGATGCCGTTGTAGGAACAATCAAGTCTTTGGTGACGATTCACTCAGTCCTGAGAGAACACAAGAAAATCACTACTTAGGGCTTCTCTGGAAACCAGCATAGGGTATGTGCTGAAGGAGTCAGTTTAAAAATTTGGAATGATTCTCATCATGTGGAAGGGTTTAACGTAAGTCTGGCGCAAAAGCCTTGGTGGCCGTGTCAGTCTGATTCCTGGCATAAAATAAGGTGTGCTCAGATGAGATTCTGAATGGACTGAACATTTCATAAGGTGACTCTTTATAGAGGTGTGGGCAGGGTTAGAGTGGGTGTCAAGGCACTCAGGGGCGAGGAACAATCGTAAGCCCTGGAGCAGTGAGGGAGGAATGAGTGTTATTGGAGCCTGTTGAGACTGTGGCCATTGGGGAAGGGCCACCTGTCAGTAGCTATAGTCCTAGAGGGACAGGATGTAGCCAATAGCAGAACTCTGCACTGAAGCAGGAAGGGAGCAGCGGGAGAAATACTCCTGCCTCCCCCTCCTCCTGCATTCCCATCTCACTTTGTGACTGATGGCTGAGTCCAACTGGAAATCAGACAGAAAAGAAATCTGGAGTGAATTCCATAGGATCAGCACCTCAGGGCACAGAGCAAAGTGGAGAAGGTCAGATAATGAATTTCGGTGGTGGCAGTGATGGTGTGATGGTGGGGGTGGATACAGAGAATAGCCATCATTTCAGCCTAAGAGAGATTCAGACTAGAGATGAAAACAGATCAGGAAAGGAAACCTTGGCAGAGTCTCATTAGGTTCAGGATTAAATCCAAAGGGCAAAGAAAGTGTTGTCCATGTCATCCTCATGTCCTTAGGGCTTGAAGGGTGGAGAGTAAAGTACCAGTCACTGAACCTGGAGAGTCTTGCTCTTTTGGGTGTTGACACCATCATAGACTCCATGGGCTGGGAGAGAATCCCGGGGTTCATCCCCCTGCCTCTAGGAGGGCATTGATAGACTATTCCAGGGAGATGGGAGGTCTCAGTCTTTTTATTCACACCATTTTATGAGCTGTGAGTTTTGATTCATTATTCATCATGCAAGCAAAGTGAAAAAAGATCATTTAAATTATAAACACTTGGAAATTTACTATGGGACACAGAAAATTTTAGACTTTGTCCTGGATAGAAACAAGATATGCTCTTTTATTTTCTGAAGCTTATATTCTGCTGAATGAGACATACGTGCAAAGCAAATTATAATTTAAACTGAGATGTGATTAGTGTGGTAATGCAGATAAATACAGTATATTATGGGAGAATAAAAGAGTAGGAGGTTACTCTTTATGGTGAATATTAAGGAAAGCAGACTGATATTTCAGTTGGGTCTTAAAGAAGTGGGGGCAAGGAGGTGGGCAGAAACAGAAAGGTGAAGAGGCACAGTGCATGTGTGGGAGACATGGATGGCCCTGGAATGGTTGGGGTACAGACTGAGTGACTGGGGGTGAGAAATGGACTGGAAAATTCTACTGGGGTTGGACCATAAAATACTGAATATCGACCCTAAGGTATTTGGGACTGAGATTGCAGTTGCATTCAATATTCATTCCCCGCTTCCTCCTTGCTGACAGAACACCATCCATGTTTTTTCAGAGTGGCCTCACGTTCATTTAAAATGATGAACTTCCCCAGCTACCCTTGCAGGTAGGTATAGGAGCATGATGTGACCCAATTCTTACCTACAAGCTGTATGCAGGCATCTACTAGGTAAGGTTTCTGGGAAAGCTGTAGTATGACTGATAAAAAGGGATTCAGATAGCCCATGGCTTTTGTTCTTTCTTCCTCTTTACATCTTCCTATCCAGAATGCAAATCCAAGGCCCGGAGGCAGAACAGACATCCTGTGACCTTGAAGCAAAGGCTCACGATTGGGAGGGCAGGAAAGGAATGAGAAAGAACCTGGTTCCTGATGACTTCCTGTAACAGCAGTATCCATCCAGAAAGGCCTACCTTCGGACTTCTTAGGTGAGAAAAGTAAGGCCCGATTTTTCCAGCCTCTGTGGTCATATTTCTGCTATATGAAGCCACATATACTAGCTCAGTGCTTGAGTGCTTGAGTTTATGCTATAGGGTATGTGGAACCACTGAAGCCTAAGAAGTAATAGCACAGACATGGGGTCAGGGGCCTTAACCTGTAGTCCAGCTCTATCCTTAGACATAATAAGCAAAGACTTGGTGTTAGGTAATCTGGCTGCTTTGAGCTCAGCTCTATCCCAGGATAGCCAGGTAACTCAAAGTGATTCATTTAGCTTTTCTGGGAATTGCATCCTCATTTAGAAAATACGGATTTTCTTAGAAATTCTCTGAAGGATCATCCAGCTCCATGGTTTCCTGACTGGGGCAACATATTAGGAAGATGGCAGGTGGAAATGTGGAGGCTGCCTGCAGAGATGAGCGCTCAGAGCAGGAAAGCCAGTGATGTAGTTATTACGCTTGGATAGGTAGAAGGTGGTGAGATCGCCAATCAGGGGCATAGAAATGCAGAAAAAGGTGATGGTTGTGAAATCACTGGGTCCCACAGATTGATTGGATGGGGGCTGTGCTGTGTAAAGAAGTTGTAGCTGACAGAACCCAAAAGTGATTAAAATACAAAGAATATAAAAAGACTGAGTCTTCTTCAGTATTACAAAGCTTTTGAATAGATTTTTGGAGACGTAGAAATTGTGCATGGCTTTATTTATCCCTCTTAGGAAGCCATAGACGTAGAAGCCAACGACAAAAAAATAACTTCAATTCATGTTAACACTTTTCCCCTCAAGAACTCCAAGCATGTTTACATAGTTGTCGCAAGTTTATCATTGCAATGCCCTTGCACTGTGAAGAAGGGAGGTGTGCGTCGTCTCTCCCCATTAGCCTGACGGAGAAACTGCCGTCTGAGGAAGCAGGGATCTGCTCAAAGTGTGAAGGTGAGCCAGGGGCAGAGCTGGCACTAGGAATTAAGCCAGCCTCACCCCTGACTGGGTGCTCCTTGAGGCCTGTGAGACATGAGAAAACCTAGGATTTGGGAGCTCCGTCCTCCAACACGTCAATAGTTTCAGAGTGCACGCTCTAATAAGGAATATCTTTATCTCTTTTTATGTCACTTGACACGTTATGTTTCTCTCTGGAGTCAGATCTGGAGGCGCTAGGGCATGAATGTCTTATGGAAGCATCAGAGTTTATATGGAAAACAAGAGCAAAGGCGCCCTGCCTCAGTTTCCCATGCTGATGAGGCGTTGCGAGGCCACCGTGACCCCTGAAGGTGTTTTCTTTTTTTCTTTTTGAGATGGAGTCTTGCTCTGTCGCCCAGGCTGGAGTGCAGTGGCGCAATCTCGGCTCACTGCAAGCTCCGCCTCCCAGGTTCACGCCATTCTCCTGCCTCAGCCTCTCCGAGTAGCTGGGACTACAGGCGCCCGCCACCACGCCCGGCTAAATTTTTGTATTTTTAGTAGAGACGGGGTGTCACCGTGGTCTCGATCTCCTGACCTCGTGATCCACCCGCCTCGGCCTCCCAAAGTGCTGGGATTACAAGCGTGAGCCACCGCGCCCGGCCTAGGTGTTTTCTTCTTAGCTTGCTCTTTCAGTTTGCTTACCTGCCAACTTTGCCTATTCTGAGACTTCAGGTCTCTATTCGTATTTTTTTTTTTTTTAACCTACATTTCAATTTGGTCCAATCTCAGACACAATTCCTTTCCCAGATTTCTCTTATAAACAATGGTGCATAACTGGTATATTTTGATCCCAAAATGGCATCCGAAAGCTTTCTGCAATGCCGCCAAGCCAGCACTTTCGGAAGCATCTGACGATATTAATTTCAGTCTATTTCCTGAGGTTTGCAGGAAACTGAAATGAAGAAAGCGCTGTGGCAAAAAATTAAAGCTTCATGGAAAAAAAAAAAAGGAAGATTGACAGGAAACGAGGCTTCAATAGGACAGCTTGCACTGAGTAGTGCTGTCCTCCTTTCTGCATATCAACATATGCATAGGGAAAAATAGCTCTCTCTCCTACTTGCAGCACGGAGATTGGGAAGGGGCCTTGCCTACATGCTGTAGGTAACAACTGGGGTAAGTATACACAAGAGACTGAACCTCGGGTCCTTTAGACGGGCTTGAAAATTATCCCTGGTGGCCAGACTTTTTCAGAAGAACAAAGATGCATTCAATGTTTGTCCAATTTTTAAAAATCTAAGCAGACAATAAGATCATTTTTTGCTAGAATCCACAATTTTGTGGTACTTGATTTTTCCACCTTCCCTGTTTTTTATACATTTGAATCTGATGTTTCAAATTCAGGCCTTTTGGGAAAGAAATTCCTTCTAAATCTTCCATGTGAAATGATAACTCGAAGCAAATTCTACCCCCAAACACGCTGTCTTTCCTTTCAGAATAACTTTGTCTGATTTTCTTTTATTCTGATGATCCATGTCCCGGTTTTCTTGACGGTTTCCTGCATGGCCTGAGCCTTCCCTCACTGGGCTCCTGCGAGGGTCTGTTCCTGTTTCTCACCAGTAGGTGGACACAGCCCTGCTCAGCATGCGAGATTTCTAACATTTTTACTCATAGGCCCCGCACAGTCTTAGGAATCGCCAGGAAGAATGAACAAGTGAATCATCGGTCAGTTACCCCAAAGCGTGTGAAGATAGGAGGTGGGGAGGGACAGGTGCTGTATCTTTCAAAGAAAAAAATACTTCAGCTGCTTACCTCCACTGTGACATGCATTTTTGAAAGTAGAGCCTAGTCCTTCCTGTCTTCTGCAGCTGTCTTTGATTGTTGAGATGACGCCTGCAAGAAGGAGATGGCAAAACCTGGAGGCGTGCGTGGGTCTGCAAATTTGTGGCTACGACGGGACACCTGGGATTTTAGGGAAAGACTAAGGAGTCAATGTGGATCATGCAAGGGGCACTGGACCCTACCAGGCTGGACTTTCAGAGGGGCCACACTGTCCAGCAGGTGAGTTCCTAAAGCAATTTAGTCAGGGAATGAGGGAAGAGAGAAATGTGGAAGGTGCCCAGGCTGGGCCGAACTGAGACACGACACAGCTTTGAGCTCTTCTCCGCCCAACTGTTTTATAGTCCAACGGAGACTTTCTCTTCTTTCTTTTCTTTTCAAATCTATAAGTGCAAGACATGCCCCAATGCCACCATGGATAGTGTTAAGCCTATTATGATTTGTTGTTATTGAGATGAGGTGAGAGATGGGGTGGTGAGAAAACAGTTCTCTCTCACTCCTTGCTGTAAGTTTTAATAGAGACGGGGAATTAAATTCAGCACACGCTCATTCCTGCAGTGGTTTTTTTTTATTTTCTTTTTTTTTTGGTGAGATGGAGTCTCGCTCTGTCACTCAGACTGCATTCTTCTGCTTAAGCCTCCCAAGTAGCTGGGATTATAGGCACTCGCCACCGCACCTGGCTAATTTTTGTATTTTCAGTAGAGACAAGGTTTCACTACGTTGGCCAGGCTGGTCTTGAACTCCTAACCTCAAGTGATCCACCCACCTTGGCCTCCCAAAGTGCTAGGATTACAGGTGTGAGCCACAGCACCTGGCCACAGTGGCCCTTTTAAGGACACAATATGTTATCTCTTCCAAATATTCCAATACCCATATGGGGTCTCTGACTATTATGATCCCCACAAAATGGATGAAAAACAGAGGCTGGGAGAGGGAGCGGTTTGTCCAGGGCCCAGGGTAATGAAGTAGGGAGTGGCCACTAGAATGAATTCTTGAGAAAGCCCATGGTTAATTGTAAATCACTCCGCAAACTTTGCTCGTTTTTATTATTCTCAGACCAGAAGCCAGGATGGGTGGTAAGAAATAACAATGGCAATTGGGCCCACTGAGTGAGTAATAGGGTTAGAACAAGACTTTGTAAAAGTCACCTGGATCCCTACAGCCTTTGTTCCTCTATGATGTGGGCTCAGATTGTGTCACGGTGGTAATCTGGATCCTGGCACCGCCTTGGAAAGGCTTGGTGATGTGCCAGACACAAGGCAAGGGCACGGGCGGCCCCTAGCAGTGTTTTCAGCAGGAAGGAGGGAGTGGCTGAGTGGCTGCATTGAGGAGTGGATATTTTGGAAGGGGAGATTTCTTCTGGGACTTCTGAATCTTTAAAACTCTAACAAGTTAGACAAAGGTATACCTGGTCCTGTGGCCCCCGTCCCACCTTCCTGCTCAAGCTCTGGAACATTTAGTCCTGGATTGACGGTTATTGGCACAGATGTTAAAGGCTATTAGGGGGGAAAATGGAAAGCTTTTCCTGAGCTAAAAAGTAAATGTGGGTTTGGCGTATTGATCTGAGCACAATAGGCAGTTTTCATAATTTGAATGCCTGTGTTGTCAGACACACAAAGGTGTTTGCTCAATCACAAATACAGTAAACATGATTTGCCAGTGTGTGAGTGGCAGGCATGAGCCAGAGAGAGGAGACAGGGGGTGAAAATGTAGGCTGAGCATTTGGAGAAGTAGCTCTCAAGATTCTGAACACCTTGTGACTACTATAACATTGCGTTGTACACTTAAACATTGCCAAGAAAATTGATGTTAAGCGTTCTCACCCACAAAAATGATAATATGTGAGATAAGTAATGCATATGTTAATTAGCTTAATTCAGTCATTCCACAATGGAAACATATTTCAAAACATCCTGTTTTACACCTTAAATAGATACAATTTTTATTTGCCAATTAAAAAAACAAATAAAAATTTAAAAAGAGAAGAGTCCAATTATTCTCCATTTTTATAGAAGTATCATGAAAAAGAAAAGACAAAGTCTCAGTGGAAAATGAACTTTCCAAGAAATATAAACAGAATATAGTCATCTTATGCTTACATATATATTTATTGTCATATAAGTAAATGTACACTTTAGAAAAGTTTAAAATCCAAAAAATTTTCTAAGAAAATAACTGAAAATAAGATAACTACCTGCAATATTGCAAAATTTTCAACATGGCTGAGGTCAAAGAAAAATTAGTTTGCTTTCTATCATGAATATTTACCCATCCTACCAAATATTCTTCCATGTGGGGAAAAAAGAGATTCAGAACACCTGATCGAAAAGCTGGTGCTTTACAACCTGCTTTTCCAGAGCATGTTTGGGCCATCCTGTCTTCTGGTTTGACCAACAATTCAGAACCATGGCTTCCACAAACGGCTTTGATACTGTTTTCTCTCATCAGTGAGCCTAGGGGACCTTGCTCATTTGAACAGATTGGTCTTGGTTTCAGATGCTCTGGGAACTTGCATTTGTGAACCTTCCTTGGCGTGTTCCTCATGGCATCTGGGGGCAGAGTGGAAGCCTGGGATGGCAGGTGTCACTGGCTGACTGTGATTGGATTGTCCAGGCTTCGTGATCCCCCTCTGTGAGCTGTTCCTATTTGGGACCCAGGGAAAATCATTTTAAAAGCTGAAACGTTTTGAAGTAACAAGTGACCGCTTTTTTTCTCTTCTCATTTCAGGCATGCTGAGTTTTAGTTCAGAATGGTTGCACGGGGGCCTCTTCATCATGAATCTGGAAACCCTCTATCATTAAGGATTAGTTCACAGATTTCCTGAAAGTAAAAGAAAAATGGAAAAGGTAAAAACTTGATGTTTTCCAAATGCTTGACTTTTGGAGCATATGCTAGTGCTGCACTTTCTACGCAGACGATTTCCACAGAATTTTCTCCTTCCTTACTTTACATAGCTCCTTAATGCCATTCTCTGGCTTCCTAATTCTCAGTCCATTCACACCCATCCACTGATTCACAATACCAATGTCAGCTCCAAACTTCCATTCTTTTTCTTTTTTATCATCACATATCCCTGTTAGAAAATAGGAAGGTACCAGCCACCATCTTGCACAGACTCTGGGATCTAAGACCACACAATGAAAGGGAGAAATAGTGGCTGAAGGAGTCACTTCATGACTGGGGAGCACAAATGACTTAGACCTGCACCACCTGATGCTGTAGTTACTACCCACATGCGGCTATTTAAGTTGAAATTAATTGGAATTAAATAAAGTAAAAAATACAATTCCTCAGTCACAGTGGTCATATGTCAAGTGCTTAATAGCTGAATGTAGCTAATGGCAGCTGTATTAGACAGTGCAGATTTCGTAGACCATTTTATAGGCCATGTATCTCAGCACAGAAAGTGCTACAAGACAGTGCTGATGTGTCTCTACACAACCAGGTTTAAGCTGGCACTGTCTAGGGTAATGGCTGACAATCAGGGTTTGTTCCTTCAGAACGATAGTTGGAGAAATGGTCAACCCTTGGTTTGATAATAATAATGCCTTTGAAGGGAGGAAGCCAGACATAACTACTTCACAAAATTAGTGGTGTTCATATCTAGGTCTCCAAGCCCCAATGAAGGAATTTAAGATTAAGAAACTTAAGTCTATTTGGAAACAAATGAACAGGGGACCATCTACCATGACTGCTACAAAAACTGAACTGTGTCTCCCTAAACATTCCTATGTTAAAGCCCAACCCCCAGTGTGGCCGAATTTGGAGAAAGGGCCAATGAGAAGGTCATAAAATTTACGTGACATCATAATGGTGGATCCCTGACCCAATAGGACTGGTGCTCTTAGAAGAGGAAGACACCAGAGCTGTCCCTCTCTCGGCTTGCACCGAGGAGGAGGTCACGTGAGCACACAGTGAGAAGGCGGAGGACCATCTGCAAGCAGGAAGAGAGCCCTCGCTAGAACCCCCCACGGTAGCACCTGATAGTGGACTTCTAGCTTCCAGAACTGTGAGAAAATACATTTCTGTTGCTTAAGTCACCCAGTTTGTGGCATTTTGTCATGGCAGTCTGAGCAGACTAATACGATAAACTTGTATTTGGGTTGCTGCTGCTAATAATGGCTGGCATTTGTATAGCACTTTGCAAGGTGATTTTATATCTCTGATTTACTTCTCACAAAAGCTCTTGAGGCTGGTTTTAATGTTGTGATTTTACAGATGAGGAAAAAGCCTCCTAAGAACTCTCTGATAATCAGTGATCAAACTGAGATTGGAAATCAGGGCTTCTGAGCCCTACTCCTGTGCTGTAACCACTCTGCAAAATTGTTTTACAGACCTCCCGTGGTTGCCCGATACAGACTGTACCTGGGCAATGCTGAACACGAGAGTGAATCCATGGCTGCTGTCACATTTGAATCTGCTCAATAGAATAATCAAAAGTTCAGGAACATGAAAATCAATATCACACGGTTAATAAGGGGTCTTTTCCAGAATATCAAAATTATTTGTCTACAAATGCATATTTAAATGCAAGTGTGTAATTGACAAAAAACATGAACAAGAAATCTACAGATGAGGAAGTTCAAATGCTAATAATTATTTTTAAATGTGCAAACTTCTTACTAAAAAAGAAAGAGGGGTCATTTTTGTAATTATCTAATTAGGAAAAAAATTTAAAATCTTGTAATATCAAGCATTGAGGAGGAAGTGTCATAAACTAGGGAAAGGGCTATAAATTAATTCAGCCTGTTTGGAGAACAGTTTGTCCATATCTAGTAAAGCTGTAGATATGCACACCCTACATTCCAGGAGTTGACTTCTAGATGTATATCCTAGAGAAAATCTTTGTTTGTGTACACAAACAAATATGATCAAAGATATTCATTGCAGTCTTCTTAGTAATCACAAAAAAACTGGAAGCAAGCTAAATGTCTGTCAATAAGGTAATGGGTGAAGTATAGTCCATTCATGTAAAGAAACATTCTCTAGTATTTAAAATTAACGGATTTAACTGCATCAATATAGATACATCTCAAAAGCGTGTTGAGTGAAAAGGGCAAGTTACAAAAAAAATTATGTGTTCTTAAAAATTATTTAGGAACCAATTGATATTATATATTGTTTGTGAATATGTAAGTAGTAAAAATATAAACATAGATATAAAGAAAACTCACCTTCAAGGTGATGATTACCTTTGACGAGGGAGAAAAAGAAATGATAAGAGGGAAGTTCAATTTTATCTGTGACTTTTTACTTCAGACTTTTTTCTAAAGCAGATGGGAACAAAGAATTAATGTGTTAAATCTGAGTGTCATGTGGGTATATGCCAAATAATTCTCTATACTTTCATGTACATATACATTTTTTATAATTTAAAATCTCAAAACATTTTGGAAGATCAGTATTCTCCTGACCATTTGCTCTCAGCACTCACAGCCCCTGTCCAGGTATTTATATTCTCCAGAGCAAACAAGTGAGGGCCAAAAGAGGCACTCAGAGAAAAAGCCTTCTGAAGGGGCCCCAGTAAGTCAAAGGTAGATTGGAGTGTGGCAGCCTAGCCAGGATCAGGCACTATGCTCACCCTCTGCTAAACAGAGATGCTGTACGGAGCCTGAGACCCTAACTTATAATAGTGGGGAAGAGTCAGGGACAACTTCCCTCAGCTCTGCCTGTCTTCACCCTAGATTAGAAGTCACCACCTGCCTTATGACTTGGCTCTAACACTCACATAACAGCTTAAGAAATCAAAAACTTAAAACTATTTCTTAAAAGCAATTAATGTGAGACTCAGGCAATTTTTTTCTTGGGTGTACATAAAGCTTAGCTTTGCTAAAAGTGGTTTGTTTGTTTTGCAGGGATAACAAGAATAAAAGGTTTAATTAGTGTTTCATGAGTCACCCAGCTGACATGCACCTCTTCCTTTTAAAAACAAGCTATTGAGACACCTTCACCATTCAACACCTTCCCTTTCCCTGCTGTCTCCCTTTTCCCCTCCAAATTCAAGGTTCTCCTAGACTTTCAGAAACTATGTGTGATATGTTCAAAGTTTACATCATCTTCCTGAAACATGTGTTTTCTAGATTCTTCTTGGACATCAGCTGACTTAACCATTGAGGAAATAAATTAACATCTATTGAGCACCTGTTATGTGCTGATGCTTGCTCACTACATGTTTCATTTGGCTTTATTGGATTCTTATGACAATCCTTTAAAATGGGTGTAATCATTAATATTACCTTCATTGCAGAACTAAGAAAACTGACTCTCAGAACGAGTAAGTAACTTGTCTGTGTTTACAAAGCTAATAACTCTACTAGGTGGAGTCAGGATTTAAAAGCCACACTGGGACTCAAAGTCCTGGGTTCTGATTCTGAATCTGCCACTCATGAATGTGACTGTGTGGATCACTTACCTGTCAGAGCTTTAGTTTTCTCATTCCTGAAATGAAGGGGTAGGACTAGATGATATCCAAGTTTCTTCCTAATTTTATGATATTTTCTGTGGCAATTGTATTATACAAAAAGGACAGAAGAGACCGCTTATTTTACCATCTATATTTCTTTTCCCGCTCTCTGTGGACAATGCTTCAAGGAATGAGTTTACCAACTGAAAAAAGATCAGTGAGCCCAAAGTGTCCTGCTCAACCAAATGTTCCATTCAGCCATGATCTCTCTGGGCAGGACTCATATCTGGCTCTTTGTTCTATGAAATACTGATACATCTGGCAATCACCCTGTGTTATTACAGTTACTGAGTGTCTAGTAAGCACAAAGAATTAGAAGCTGAAAGAGACCCTGTGCACGTTAAAAACTTGAAAAGCAATGCCTTGAACTGCATCCACTTGCATTACCTTGAAATCCTCTTAATTCGGAGATGAAGGGACCTGCTTGCTATTGATAGCATGGGGGTGTCGCTGTTTTTCTTTCGCCCTATTTGTCCATAGTGTCAAGTTCATATCAGGTACCTGGAGCTGGATAATTCAGGACCAGGGGCAAATAAACTTTGGATATGAAAGGACAGACGTCTATTTACTCCAGTGGTAACTGTGGTTTTAGTGAGACTAAAAGGGTTGAACTTGAGCTGGGTCTCAAAAGAGAGGTACAATTTGGAGATTGTCTCAGAAGGTGGTGTGTGTGTGTGTGTGTGTGTGTGTAAGAGGGGTAGCAAATCAAAACCCAGGTGGATCTTGACAAAGTCCTGATAGTTGCAGAAACGACACTCTCATGAATGAAGGAAAAGAAAATAGAATAGAGGACACAGAGGGTCTCATATGAGGAATGATGCTAAATTTATTGAAAGGCAGCATAGTAAAGATTCTGGCCTTATGCTACTTGGATGAAATTCTGGCTCTGTCATGTATCAACTTTTGGCAAATCATTTAATCTCTAAACTTTAGTTTCCTTATCTATGGTAGCTACTTCACAGGGTTGTCATGAAGATTAAATAAGAAAATTCCTGTTAAGTCTTTCAGCACACAACACTCAATAAATGTGCATTATTACTAGCATGGGGTTAGGGATCACAGACGTAGCTTTCGGAAGGAGCTACTGAACACCAGAACATTTGAACATGGGAAGGATGTTTCCAGGACACTGGCAGAATGCAACTGAATTCAGAGGGAAGCAGGAGAATTGTTTGGAGGTCATTGCAATGATCTTGGTATGAGGTAATTGGGTCATCCCTTAGAATGATGTTAATGAGAATAAAAGGAAAGGGCAAATATGATAGACATTTCAGTGTTTAAACATTTAGTGAATAAAGAGGACGCAAGAGAGAAATGAGCCCAAAATGACTTCTAGTTGTTGGACTTGACCTACTAAAATAAGGGCATCATTGAATAAGTGGAGGAACTTGTTTCAGAGGAAAAGCCAATCTGAGGTTTATTTCCTAGTGTTGAGGGTATGGAGGGGTCACCCCAATGGATCTTTCCAGGTGACCATCAGAATTATTGATCTACTAAAGAGAATGGACTGTGTTTACTCTTTGAAGTTTCCTTATCTCCATTTGTGTACTACTTACATTTTCCCCATCTCATACCTACTGTAGTATTGTTGATTTAATTTTTACTTCAATTCAACTTAAACTGATTGGTTTGCTTTCATCTCAGCAATAATATCTGTGAAATCTCGGGCTTTATATGCTAGTTATATTTTGTCTCAGACACATTAAAATAAAATCATGACTGTTAAAATACAAATATTCATTCGTATACCTCCTAAAATCATTCCCAGTACTATCATTGTTATACATACATTTTGTGAGACAGGAATAAAAATAAAAATTGGAGCCATATAGAGCACTTATTTTCTCATGGAAATAGAATTCTGAAAAGATTAGGAAGCTAAAGTGAGAGAGAAAAAGTGGCCTGAGAATTACAAAGAAAGAAAGAAACGAGGACCAGGATGAAACAACGTCATGCACATAGGTTGAGGGCAGAATAAGACGGAGTGTTGTGAGAAAGTTTCAAAGAAAGGGTGGTAAAAATGCCATTATGTAGAAGAATGAATTTGGAAAAAGCCATGGTATCTAGAATTAGACAACCAAGGTGGGGGTGGGGTCAGGGTCGGGTTATATTTTGAAAGTAAGCCCACATGCATGATTTACTGATGAATTCAATGTGGGGCATAAGCAAGAGAGAAGAGACAAGACCCCTGCATTTTGGGCCTGAGCAACGAAAATATTTTAGCTGTGATTAACTGAGATATGGAAGATTATAGATGGTCCAAGTTTGGGGGATGGGGGGAGATCAAGAATTCCATTTTGGACATGACAAGTTTGAGTTGTATATTAGCATTCCCAGAGAGGATTCAGAGAAGACAGTAGAATAAATGGGTCTGGAGTTCAGGGCCCAGGATCAACCAAGAGATACAATTTGGGAACCATGAAAATATAGATTATAACTAAATTCACAATGCTAAATGTTTTTATTGTATCAGAATAAACTTGTTTATGCTATGGCAACGAATCCACCTCAAATTTTAGTGGCGTATAACTTCAAAATCATTCTTTCTTGTTTATACTGTATGTCCACCTGGTTTGACTAGAGCTCTGCCCCACTTTCCTCACTCCAGGACTCAGGCGGATAAAACAAGGAGAGGGAAGAGAACTTGGGAGGGTTTGCTTTGGCAATGAAATTCTAGTTCAGGAGAGACATGTGTCACTTTTGCTCACAAATCATTGACAAAACTAGCCACATGGCTGTTGTCAAGTATAGGAGGTGTCAGGAGATACAGGAAACATGACCCAACCATGCACTTGGAAGCCAGAGAGGGAGATACATTTGGAGTACTGGGCAGTAGCAGTCACCACGGTCACCAAGGGAGAAGGCAGGGTGGCCAAAGGGTAGTCTTGGGGCACTTCCACCTTCAGAGGTTGAGGAAGTGAGAAGGAGGCAGCTGAGACGGAAGGAAAACGAGAATTTAGTTCCCTGCAAGTGAAGTGAAGTTTTTGTCACTTGGATTGAGAAATTTAAGAGAATGAAAAGGACTGGTGGAGGTGAGTAAAGTCATCAAACCCCACAGAATGAAATAAAGCAGAAAGAAGAGAGAAAGGAGCTCAGGAGTTAGATGAAGAATAAGGTGTATTCAGTACCTTACACCAAATCAAAACATCTGGGATGCCATGAACACAGGGATTAAGAGCTCCAGCTTTCCAGGGACAAGGGCCCAGGTTGCAGCCCTAGCTGTTACCTTGTATTATCTTCGATGCATCCCCTAACCTCAGCTTCCTTATCTGAAAATGGGTCTGCTGTGAAGATGAATGTCGGAAGCATTCAAGTGGTAGCTGGCATCACCATGCCGGTCGAAGCATGAATTGCTACAGCCACTTTGGAAAGCTGTGTGACAACATTGGTGAAAGCTGAAGATATGAGTTACCTATGAACCAGTAACTACCACCCTATGTAGGTACCCAACAGACCTGTGAAAAATATTTCACCAAAAGGCGTGTTCTAGAATGTTAATGGCAGCACTACTTACAAGAATCGCACACAGGAAACAAGTGAAATGCCAAGAGCAGCCCTGATAAATGAACTGTAGTACAGCCATGCAGAGAGACTGCACAGCAGTGGGACTGAATGATGTAACACACAACAGTGTGCTTAGACCTCACCATGTCATGCTGAGTGAGAGAGGACACACATTTAAAGAGCACATTCTGTTTGATTCCATTCATGTAAAGGACAAAAACAGTCCAAACCGAATCGTTCTAGTGGAAGTTAGGATAGTTGTTACCCTTGGGAAGAGAAGGGCCAGTTCCTGGAAAGGGAAAGAGGTGGACTTGTGAGGCGCTAATAAATGGGTAATTCAATTTGGAAAAATTGATTGAGCCACATATTATATTTATGGTATGTGCATTCTTTATTAAAAAGATAAAATTTTTTGAAGAAAAAAAGAATCAGATGTGTTTTAACCTCTAAGTAAAGCAAAGTCACTTTACTTTGTGGAGACACCTGATCCCACTTGTTTTTTAATTACCAATTGCTGCCTCCCCTGCCAAAATGGCTGATTCCAGCCACTAGAGTAAATATTTGCATAAATAGGATGCATATCATTTTGGTGTGATTGGCAGTTTAATTAGATACATGTCCTCTCACTGCCATTGTAATTAGATTGGTGGAGAATCCAGAAATTCCAGGTCGTTATATTTGTCTCTTAATTGCTGGAGTTTTAGACAAGTATTTATTGTACTTATGAACATGATTCGTGGTCTTGGCATGGGGGAAGCCACACTTCCACTGCAGAACGAAGTTAATCTCATTATGTTAACCAGGAAATTGACATGCTAAACAAAGAAGTAAAATGGGGAAAAACTGCCCCCTAAACTCCTTGCCTTTTCCACTGAGTGTCAGTCAGTGGCAAAATAGGGCTCCTGGAACATTAAAACAAGCCTTGAATTTAAGCACGCCAGCAGAAAGTAAGTGGAAGTCCTTGCCAATTTTACAAGGCAATCTCCATTTCCCTATTGCTTGCTTTTTTTCCTTGTTTTACTGCAGCTAGTTTAACATGATACTGTAACTCTACCAGGAATGAACACAAACCAGATTCAAGAATCATCCAACAAGAGTGAATGTAGATGCAGATGAAATATTGAGGGGCCATGTGGTTTATGCCCCCATCTCTAGGCAGGATTGCTTGAACATCACCACTCAGGAAGCCAGTCACCTGAATCCAATGGCAGCATCATAACAAGGGTTTGCTCTCTTCCTTTGCTCATCCTGACCTTTCTGGATTCAGCCTAGATGATCTCAACCAGTTAATTTTAATTTTGCATACACAGGAATTAGGCAATGACTTTTTTTTAAAATATTTTTTTCTTAGATATTTTTAGATAAATTTAGAGTAAGTAATTAGAATCTCATTTTCTCCTAGAATGAACTAGAAGATGTTTGGGTATATGTATGTGTGTTTTTGAAATTTCTATGCAGATTTCAACTCAAACCTACACACTTTAAAAATACATGGTTTTTAGATATTAGTCACAATATATTGCTTCCAATGCAAAAGCAAAATATAGTAAGCCTTACATACTAAATTAGATCATCTTTTAGAGAAGACAACATGTGGATAAACTTTTATAACTAATTCTTAGCTATTATCAATTCCAAATTCTTAGCTATTATCCATTCCATCCTTACCTAATTCTGACCTGATCTTAGATTGCTAGAATGCTCCTTTCTAAATTGTCCTTAATACTGACTCAGAGACAGAGGCAAGCAACTCCACTCGTTGAACATTTACTGAGTGCTTCCTATATATCAGGCACTATGCTTAGTACTAGAGATGAATTAGAAACTGTCTCTATCTTAAAGGGGCTCAAATTTAGACAAAAGGACAAACATATAACAACAGAATGTTAGGGAATAAAAATATATGTAGAAATTATAAATGAAGTACAGAGGAGGGGGGATTAACTTTAAGGGTAGAGGGATTCAAGGAAAGGCTTCCTAAAGAAGGAATGTCTGAATGTGTTTTTTAAGGGTGAAGAGGAATTTTCCTAGTGGGCTTCTAGACAGTAAGGATGCAATGACCATAGGCACAAATACTTGAAACAGCCTAGTACATTCTGGGAACTGGATGTAGTGGTTTGATAGATAGATAGAGGTAAAATAAATATACCTTGACAGAAATCATGACCTTATTCTGTTGGTGAGGGGACAAATATGAAGGTTTCTACATTGGTCACGTGATTGGCTCACTTTGGCAGTGGTGTGGAGGAAGGACTGAGGGTGTGCCTGGAGGCGGAAATGCTATTCCTTCAGACGAGGAAGAATAATCGAAAGGTTTTTACATTAGTTTAAGCTAGCCACGATGAGAATTTGGGCAAAAATGTGCGGATGTTTGGAAATGAGAGAACAATTTGAGAGATGCCTAGAAAAAGGACCAGCAATATTGGTGAAGAGATAGCCTTAGTTTAACAGTCTGTCTTCTAGCTCACTTCACAATCTTCGCAGCATTTCGCTGGCTCCTCTTCATCTGTGATTCCCAATCACACAGCAATGCTACCCAGAAAGTGAAAGCTCCCAGCCCACTCTCTTCAAACCTAGAAGGTTTCTCAGGCTTTTGTTAGAAGGCGAGTAGAACAACCTGAAATCTTTCTCTCCATATGCTCTATGAGCTTTGGGTGGCAGCTGCTAACTAGGTGTAGCATCATTTAAATAATTTTTCTTAAGAACATCTTGAGCTCATGATCTGATTTACTTTACAGAATACCATTTATACACCTAAAGACATTAGAATAGAATCTCTACAAAACATTTTTATAAAACAGGAAACAGCATTTCATGAACAGATATTAATGGGCTTATTTATATTTCAATCACAAAAGCAAATACTCCTGAAAAATCCATTTTAGGTCTAGCAGTTAGGACTCTTTGAGTTGCAAATAACAGAACAGAATCCACTCGAACTGGATTAGGCCCCAAAGGGAATTTATTGGCCTGTGTAGCAAAGATAGAGGCATGGCTTCCTCTGGGCAAATAGTGTCATCAGATGCAGTCTCTCCTTCCTGGCTCTCTCTTTCACACTGGCTTCATTCTTACCCTCCATCCATTGGTCACAAGATAGCCAAAAGTTCCACCCCTACAAACACACCTGGTTTAATTCCCAAGATAAGAAAAGAGTCAAGCAGATTTGATAGTCTGGAGAAAATAGAGGAGATTCCCCAGAGGACGTGGAGTGTGGACAAGTTGTTTCCCAAAAGAAATTCTGAGTACTGGTACCAGAAGGAAAAATGAATGACAAGCAGGTAAAGACAAGAAATATCTACTCTACTAGAAAGTTCAAAAATTCTGAGAGGAGCATGAGATTCTATGTTTACCGAGTCTGCCGCTTCGTTTGTACTTTACTCAGCAGTTAGCTCAATGATGGGTGCATGACACCCATGCTCATTAAATATTTGTTGAATGAATGAATAAAAAATGAATGAGTGAATACAATATGCACTTCATGTCAGAACTGCCACCCAATTTCCTGGATCTCAGAGATGTAATTGCATGCAAGACTTACGGCTCTGTGCCCATCCCTCGTGTGTCCCACAGCACTACCATAGAACGATTTCACGTGACTTGGTTTTCTGTTTACCCATCTGAATCTCCTCTCCTAGACTAGAAACCCTATGAGGGCAGGGGCTATACTATTCCTCTTTGACCTAGCATAGCACTGGCACAGTCTGTCCTTAGTCATTATCTGTTGCATACATACACACATGAATAAATAAATACTCAATTGTGAGGTGGCTCGCTTGAGTTCTTCAAAAGACAGCAGTTTCTCTCCCACCTCATTGCCTGCACTCAATCAATATAGCCTATAACAGTGATTTCCAAACTTGCTGGCACTTTACAATCACCTGAGGGTCTTTAAAAAGAAAGTCTAAAGCCCAGGACACACCCCAGACCAATTAAATCACAATATTTGGGGGAGCAGGCACCGGCACTACTAATTTTTGAAGCTCTGCAGGTGACCCCATGTACAGACAAGTTTGGGAAGAACCACTCTATCGGCTTATCAGAAACTGAGTGAAGTAGAAAGGATATTATGTTTGCCTTTACTGGCGGGCATCATGGGTAGTGGTAGGGGCTTGTGATTCTGCATTTTCAGGAAGCTCCCAGGTGTTGCTGCTGCTGCTGGTGCTGTTGGTGTGTCAGTGGTCCTCAAGGTGCATCCGGGACTGGCATCATGAGGGAGCTCGTTTTAAATGCATATTCTCAGGTCCCCCTCCAGATTTACTGAATCAGAAGCTCTGGCCATGAGGCTGAGCAATCTGTGTTTTAATAAATCTCCAATGTGATTCTGATACAAGCTCAATTATTTACTCTACAAAAATTTTCCTTACAAAAATTAGGCAGGCATGTTGGTGCATGCCTGTACTTCTAGTTACTTGGGAGGCTGAGGTGGGGGGGTCACTTGAGCCTAGGAAGTCAAGGCTGCAGTGACCCCTGATCATGCCACTGCACTCCAGCCTGGGCAACGGAGTGAGATCCTGTCTTTGTTCTGTCTCAGAACCACCTGATGGGCTTGTTGAAAATGCAGACCAACTGAATCAGAATCTATGGTGACTGAATGCATGTGTGTTTGGGGGTGAATGTGAGGAAAATAAATATCTATATTTTTCTGAAAAAAACACTCCAGGTCATATTGCCGGGCAGCTAGGTTTCAGAAGCACTGTTCTTGAATGTCCCTTAGAATCATCCAGGATGAAATCAATCATTGCAAAATGTTCCATTTATAGCCAGCTGTCCAGTGAGCATTTTGATTAACTGAGAGAACTTCATTTTTTTCCTCCCTCCCCCACTCCTTACATCCCCAACCAAATGGGTCATTCTGGACTTCAGATAACACTTGCCATTAGCAGAATGTCATTGAGCTGAATTTCATTATGTCCTGACACATTTGCCCTGCAAGTCTGTGATGTTCTGTGGCTCATCTTTATGCTAAATTAGTGCTCATTCACCTGAGCTATCGATAGCTTGTGATTTTGCATTATCTTTTTCCTTTACCATCTTGAATAACCCCCCTCCCATATGTACCTGAGCTCCATGGGTTTGCAGGCGAGGTCACATTATACTTAGGATAGTTCACTTACAAGGCATCCAGTTGTGGCACATCATAATGAAGGCAGAGACAATATCAGAAAGATAAAGATTAAAAAGTTCGATAATACTCAGTGTTGGTAAGGTTATAGGGAAACTGGCATACTTATGTACCACCAGAAGTCTAAATTGGCACAGCTTATTTGGAGGGCAATTGGATGATATTGATTCATTTTTTTTTAATCACATACTATTTGGTTCAGCAATGTTATTTCCAGGAGTTTGTCCTGCAGAAGTACTTATATAATGCACAAAAATGTATGGAGAAGAATGTTCATTGCTGCATTACTGATAATGGCACAAAAGTGGAAGCTACTATAATATTTATCATTAGAAGAGTGGTTAGATAGATTGTGGTGTATTTGTGTAATGGAGTATGTTAACTAAGAGATGTAACTATACAAGTACTAGGGTTGAAAGGCTAGGCCCAGCGTGCCAGAATGTAGCCTCTCCAAGAAGGCTGAGTTTTTTATATGGCAGCTCAATGATCCCAGAGAGAGTGTTGGGTGAACAAGGTAGATGCTTCATGGTCTTTTATGTCTTAGATTTGGAAGACACAGCATCACTTCTACACTACTCCATGGGTTGAAGCAGTGTAAGCCTACTTAGATTCAAGGGGAGGGAAATAAACTCTGCCTTTCAGAGGCAGAAGTGTCAAGAATTTGTGTCCATGTTTTATACCTGTGACACAGTCCTTACTTCTAGGGAGTAGGAAGTGGAGAAAGAAGATTTTGATTTTCATTTTATACCTTTCTATATTATTTGATTTATTAAAAAATTGCCTGCATTGGTTTCGAGATTACAAGAGAGATAAAATAAGGAGAAAATAACTGGAGGAAAAGAGAGGCCAGGGGTAGATCTGCAAGTGGAAGAACAGGTAGAAACAAGGAAGAAAGGCAGGTAGACCTGGCAGGGGGTGGTATAGGAGATAGATATGGGATGGATAAATGTGGAGGGTGGTAGCAATTTGGTTTTGTGTTCATGCTGGGCACACATGGAATAGTCTTCTACCACAGCCCCTCATTGTCTATCTATCCTGCCCTTGGAAATGCTGCTTATCCCTTAAGAAACAACTTGAGTGCCATCTGCTCTGTGCAATCTTCTCAGTCGTAGCCCGAGCAGTCCCACCCTACTCTGTATTTTCATTGCATTTGTGTGAGTATACCTGCATAGAGCTCATGCCAGCTTGGCTGTTTCAGTTATCTGAGTGTTCTTCTGTCCCTCTCCAGAAACTGTCCTCAATGGCTGACACAATGTTTTGTCAAGTTCCTACTTGTTCACGGTGCTTAGCACTATGTCTTACAGTGGGCAGTGGTATTCTGTAAAATATTTTTTAAATTAAAAAATTCCTTATTTAACAAACATTTATACAGTATTTAGTACCTGCTGGGTGATGTCCTCAAATATTGGCTTATTTACTCTCTCATAACAACCCCCTATAAGACAGGTACCATCATAGCCCTATTTTACAGAGGACAAAACTCGTGCATAGAGAGGTCAAGGAACAAGGTAATAAACCTAGTAAATGGTAGAGCTTGGAGTCAATCTCAAACACTTGGCTCTAGTCCTTTTATCACTGCTCTTTCCTTCATCGGGACATAATGAAGCATATTTCTAAATTTTCACATCTGCGAGTCAAGAAGAATGTTTCAGTATATTTTGTAAAATATACCAGCAACCAATCAGAATTGAAATTCCATGTACAAACCACTCTCTGGATGGACATGCAGTAAAATAAGTAGAATGGCATTTGGGCTACTAGATGAGAGCTTTAGTATTTAACTTTCTCTTTCTCTTCATTGACTCCAACCTGGACCAGACAAGGCCTCCCAGGCAGTGCAGAAAGATCCCAGAACATGATCAATGCCTAAGAAGGTCTACAGAGGGAACGTTAGAGAAATATCGGAAGAAACCACTAAAAGAAGGGAACAGAGGTTCAGGAAAGGGCTGGGATGTGGGTAGAAAGTAACTTGAAAAAAATTATTCGTAGGTATTGTATGAAGCAGTCTTGTGGTTGAAAACTCCAAAATAATGAGGTCACACATTTATTTTTACCAACCTACCTTCCCAATGATTGCAGAGATACTATTATACAAAGAAAGAGAAGTAATCAATTTCCATGTTTGTTATCATGGCTGGTATTAAAATAGAGCAGAGACCTTGGACAAGCTACTATTTGACAAAGTGTTACAAAGTTGGAAGGAAACAGAGGAGTCAGATAGTTTCATCAGGCCTATTTCCACTTTATTCAGAAGGGGGTTTAATTTAGAGGTAGGGATTGACATGAAGGTTAAGTCAAACACAGAAGTGCTTTGTATCAAGTTTTAGTTTCACTTTGCTTTGAGGTTGCACAGATAAACAGTGAAAATACAGGAGTGTCCAGTATTAGTCCTCTTGCTTGCTTATTGCTTTTTATCATCTGAACGACTTGGTGCTAATTTCTAACATTCAACATTTGTGGACTTCCAGGAACTCATAAATGTCATATCAGGCTGCCTCTTGGTGAATTTTTAATCAAGGGGGAGAATTTCAGCTACAAATAGACCAAGAATCGAGAGGCCTGCTATTGATCGGTCAAAGTGGCACTTATGAACCTGAGGTTGAAGCAGTTTGGATAAAAGGATTCTGGGCTTTCTGTGGCCCCAGAGACATCTTTATCCATCAAGTCCAGGTTAGTATCAGATATCCGCTCCAAGTTATTGAATAGGAGCAAATAATATGAGGTCTCTTAAAGGCCCATACAAATAGATATAAATTGAGAAGAAAAGCCAAATGTCTGGCTCAAGCCAAATATCATCTCGGCCAGATATCCTCTGGATGTTACACTCCAATCCCCAAGCAAATGGTCCCATTCTTCCTTCCATAGGGCAGAATATCTCCCTGGGTAGTGGGTCAAGGCCCAGATGCTCTGGCTATTCTGTGCCGGACAGGGGCTGACCTCTAAGTCTGAGGCCTTGAATTGTCCCTGCAGAGATACAGAGCGGTGCTTGTTATGTCAGGGATCACTCAGCCCAGTGAATGATGTCTCTCACTAATGCCAAGCCATGAATCATTGGTCTGTGGTACTGTAAAATTAACATGCACCACTATAAATAACTCATCTGTAATGGGCTGTCATTGATGGCTTTTTGGAAAGGTTTGACTCAGGAGTTAGGGTTTTAATGACTGTAATTGAAATTAGATGAAAAGCATCAGTATTGTGCTTTTATCCTGACCCATGCGAGGACAAATTCCATCATATGTCAAAACAATTATGCTGTGTCAAACCTGAGGGACAGGATGCCGTAGCACTTCTCCTCAGCACCTTGGACTGCTGTCTCCTGAGATGTCACCTGGTGAGTGACAGGGCACATGCGAGTCACTCCTCGGTGCTGTTTCTTCACAAAGGGCTCTGCTGTAACAGAGACGGGCACTGCTGGAAAAACAACCCCACCCCAGCTCCCAGATGAGAGCTATTATCAGCAGGAAGGGCCATTATTATTAATAACAAGGACAGTCCTTTGTATAGAGGAATATGGTTTACAAAGCTCTTTCACTTCCATGATCGCATCTAATCTTTACCAAGGCCCCAGAGGTAGGTCAGATGCTACTGCTATTATCATCCTCAGATGTACGAAGGGATGGAGGCTCAGAGAGCTACGTGACTTGCCCAAGGTCACACAGCTAGTGAGTGATGAAGTAGGAACCAGGAACCTCTGATCTGAAGCGTTTCTACACCCTAGTGCCCCCTAATGATGGCCTGGTGTTTGGTGTTGAACGTCTTTCTCCTCTGGTCCCACCAGCATGCTTCTGGCTTCTGTAAAACACTGGATCCTAAGTGATTCTGGGAGACCCTTCTTCTTGATCATTAGCAGGAAAATCAAAACAGCCGAGGGAAAAAGTAAACATAGCATATTTTTCACTGACTTGCTCTAATGCTAAACAGCTTTTTCTAGTACAATTTGAGTCATGAGTGGAGGTTTCAAGCAGGTCAGTGAAGAGTTTTTGAAACAGGCAGGAGTGCTTCAGTCCTTTCTTTTCATTTTGCTGCTGGTGTAATAGAGCGCTTCAAGAGTTTCATTTCAGAGGATGCTGAGTATTAGGAGGGGGCTGAACTGTCACAAGGAAAAGTCCCAGGATCAGGGAGCAAGGCCCTCCGGGACACTCCTTCAAAGCCCAGCCCCCTCCACTTTCCCTAAAATCAGAGGCAGCTCTACACAGAGATTTTCCAGCCCCCTGCCTGTGTCCCAGGAAGGCTGGTGCTGAAGTCACTGCCAGGCCCTTCAGCCCTGTGGTGGCTGTTCCTGGCCTTGGTCTCAGGAGGCAGACAACCTTAGAAGGAGGAGAAACCATATGCTTCAGCCATTATCTTCTGAACCTCTGGGCCCCAGACAATTAATCGGAGGAGCTGAGCCCATGTGTGTCTCCAGCCCTAACATCTCCCCAGCAGAGCCGGTGCCACACCGGTGGAGGTTTGCAAATGAACACACAGCATACCTTTGTTCATACAGCATGTCACCATTCCCCACCTGGAGACAGCTCTGTAATCCTCCTGTGCAAAAATAACAAGTCCCACGTAGGATTGCGTGCATGGTCTAATTACACGTAACAAAACAGCTCGTCTCAGGAGACAAGGAGTGTTTGGTAGTAAATTAAGAGATGCAAAAGCCACTGCGAGCCATGCTGATTAATCCAGCTCTCTAGCAATGGGGAAGGATCCTTGAGAAATGGGTTTGCAGTTGGATGATAATTATATGCCCACTATGGGGGCTTTTCATGTACACTAGCTTTTGTGTGAAGGGGAGGGAATGTGACTGGGATGGAGACTGCAGAGCTGATTCATTCAGTGCTGTGTTGACGGAATGGAAATTGCTCCAGAAAACGCTAATACTTATTAAATGGGTAAAACACCAGGGAGCCCACCTGCACTGGCTCGAGATGCCTCACGCTCCCATTTAAGATGGGACTGCATCTGTGCACACTGAAACCTTTATCCAACTTTGCCCATAAGAATTGTGGATTTATTTGACTTGCCTTACACCTTTCGGCACCAAGCTCACAGAGCCACTCTGAGCTCCAGTCCATGGGGACCTTATTGATTAAAGGGAAGACAGAACAAACACTTTAGAAAAACGGAGAAAAACATGCTTACAACTAATGAAAACTATAAAAATAGATGATGTGTGTCAGGTAGGGGCTGGGGGAGGGGTACATGCATGGGCACATGCATAATGCTTTATGGTGAATACCCAGTCCTAAACTTTTAAGCAAGATGTGTGTTTGAAATTTTGGCTTTGCCACTTCCCAGCAGCCAACTGACTCACCGGGCTTTGGCTTTCTATGTGCAATATGGGATTAGCAATTATTTCTGCCCTTCCTTCCTTAGGGGTTGTGGAGATCAAGTAGGAAAAGTGATGTGAAAATGCCTTCCAAACTGGAAAGCACTGGACGAATGTCACTTTCCCTGATATTAGCACAATGTCTAGCGCATAGCAAGTGTCTAATAAATATGCTGGTTGATGGATTGATAGACAGATGCTAAGGGGTGAGAATGGAATTATTTGAAACATTTGGAAATTTCAAGGGATATTTGCTATAAATTGTGGACTTTTAACAGAATTTTTAAATGGGAAGGAGGGGTGGAGCCTTGCTAGGAAGAGCAGAAAAAAACTCCTGACTGTAGAGATGAGAAAATCTAAGTGAGAAGAGCATATTTCATTGGGTAGAGTCTGAGTAGAGAAGAAGTTGAAGGAAATTAGGTAAAGGATGGAGAAAAGGAGAATTAATGGAAGGCTGAGAGATCAGAGGGTAGATGCTGGGGTAGAGCCTGCCCTTGAGAAAACAGCTGATTGCATGGAGATCTATGCAAAGATGGGCATCCATGCAAAAAGATGGGCATCCATGCAAAAAATGAGTATCCATGCAAAGGTGGGTATCCAAGCAAAGATAGACATCCAGGCAAAGGTAGGCATCCATGCAAAGATGGACATCCATGCAAGGCAAGAGAAAGGCAGGTTGGAGTTGGAGAATAGAATAGACAGAATGAAGACATGTAAAGCTCAGGGCCAGAATCTTGAATTCTATTGCTTCCAAAATCTTTTGTGGTGGTGACAATTGGGGATTGGTAGATAGGGGATGGGATGGGAATAGACAGGATGGTCATGAACTTGATCTCTGGCATTGCCCAATAAAGTGCTTATTGGAGGGTCCCATCCCAATAAAGCATTCCAGTATCTTAGGGAATGAAGTAGTTCAAGGATCTTAGTCTACAGCAATAAAATCCCCAAGGAGCTGAAAACAGCCTGTGAACTTTCCAGGGGAGGTGCACCCCCCACACCCCATAACCCCTGCTTTTAATACATACTTTTCTACACAGTCTGTAATTCATAAGAATAAGAAAGAAAATACATTTTCACTACAATAGAGAGAATTTCTGTGAGAATGGAACCGTGTTTTGAATGTTTTAATATACAGAAATTGACACCCGTCTACTTCTATTCAAAAACCCTCTCTCTGGAATAGCATAACAATGCTTTCTCCTCTATATTTTCCTTGCATGCTGCCACGAACTGCTGTTGTGAAGCAAATCCTTCTGTTGCAATCTTTTATTTTTACCTCCCCCTACCACTTTGTAAATCTCTTTCTTTCTCTAAAATATTAAAGTGTGGCAAAAGCTGTTAAGTGACTAAGATATGGACCCTTCTGAGTCAACAGATCTGCCCCCCTATATATCTTTGAGTCATAGCTGCTAACATTTCTTGACACAATCCGGTTTTCCTTTTGATTGTTTTTTCTCTCCTGGTAGCAAGGCTTACAAGAATTTCAAAGTGTTTGGGGATGGGAGGTTTCAGGCCACCCTTACCATCATCAAGAGCTCCTGACAAGTAGCACAAGAATATGAAATAATATGTTAATTTCTTGGCACAGCTCAGATACCTCTTTCCTCCTACTGACAAATCATTTCGGGGGGCTATAAACGCTGCTCTTAGTGTGCCTCCAAGAGTTCCAAATAGCCATTTCCATGTGGTGACCACCCACACCCTGCATGTTCACATCATGGTACAGAGAAGACAGTGGAAATTCAATTCTGCATCCTATACTTACTAGCTGAGATCTTTGAACAAGTCACTTTACCTCTCCAAACCTCAATTCTTCATCTGTGAGATGGAATAAAAACATAGAACCAGGAGGACCGTTGTGAGATAAAGTGTGATAATGTGTGTGTGCTTAGCACCTAAGGGTCTCTCATTAGGTATGAATTCATTCGTTTTTCTCCTTTTTCATTTAAAGCCTCTCTCTCTCTCTCTCTCATTTTCTCTCTCTCTGCAAAGGCATATATCATCTTTGGATGGATGCATAAGAAATTGACAACAGTGGTTGCTTCTAGAAAGGCTGTAATCTGATGTAGAAAGATGATTTTACCTTTCCCTGTACAACTTTCATACTATTTGAAATCTTTGCCATGATCGTGTATTGCTTAAAAATATTAAGCAATATATGTACATTTAGAAATTCTGAGTTCCAAACTCTTGGTCTTTTTTTATCAGTGTCCTCTCTTCCTTTCAGTTTGGATGTTTCATATTGAACAGGCACAGAAAGAAAATCCCGTATGTGTTGGTTTCTGTTTTGACATGCCAAATATTCACTGTAGGACTTACCTTGTAGTGTAGAAGGCCTCCAAATTTAAGAAGTACTGGGAAATAGATGGACTTTAAGTAATAAAGGGTTGGACAACTGGATAGCCATTTGGGAAAAGGTAAAAATGGATTTATATCCTACACCCTCACCCAAAATAAACTCCAAACAGATCAGAGAGTTAAATGTAAAAAAAAAAGGTAAAAAAAAAAAAACAAAACGAAACCTTGAATGTACTAAAGAAAACATGGGTGAATTACTTTATGAACTAGAAGAAAACATGGATGAATTATTTTATGTATATGGAAAAAGCTTTGCTAATACCGACTCAAAATACACATTTAATATATGAAAACATTGGCAAATTTCATTCTATTAAAACCCAAAATTTTTGGCCGGGTGCGGTGGCTCATGCCTGTAATCTCAGCACTTTGGGAGGCCAAGGTGGGTGGATCACCTGAGGTCGGGAGTTTGAGACCAGCCTGACCAACATGGTGAAGCCTCATCTCTACTAAAGATACAAAAATTAGCCGGGCATGGTGGCACGTGCCTGTAATCCCAGCTACCTGGGAGGCTGAGGCAGGAGAATTGCTTGAACTTGGGAGGCGGAGGTTGTGGTGAGCTGAGATTGCGCCACCGCACTCCAGCCTGGGCAACAAGAGCAAAACTCCGTGTCAAAAAAAAAAAAAACAAAAAACAAAAAACCCACTCCAAATTTTTGCATGGCAAAAACATCACAAATTCAAAAGACAGGTAACTAAATTGGAAAGAGTATATGCAATAGACAGTACAGAGAAAGGGCTAATATCCCCCTAATATATATAGTACATTTGAAAATCAAGAGATGAAAGTCCAAAAACTTGAAAGAAACATGAGCAAAATAAATAGCTGTTTCACAGAAAAATGTATGCAAATGGCTTTTAAACATACAAAAAATTACTCAAACTTACTTATAATAAGAGATATAAAAACAAAATTACACTTAAGATACTATTTTTTGCCTCTTAGATTGGCAGAATTCTAAAGGTTGACAACACACACTTTCAGTGAGTCTGTCAGGAAACAGATACACTCATAAATTGCTAGAGAGAGTACAAAATGATCGGTTTCCAGGGAGGAGAATGTGGTATATCTAGGAAAACTATGCATTTACCCTTTGACTTAGCACTTCTTCTTGTTGAGATTTACTCTGAGATACATTTCCACAAACATGAACCACTAGTGATAAGGTAATTTTTAGAGACGTTATTTATTGTAACAAAATGTTGGAATTGTTGTTGCCCTTCTGTCATAGATAAGTTGCATAATCTGTGGTACATCCATACAACACAATGCACACAATGTAAAAAAGAATAAAGCATCTCTCTATGAACTGATAAGAAATGATTTCCAGGATATGTTGTTAAAGGCAAGAAGCAAGATGTGAAAGAATGCATACAGTATGTTATCCCCTGTATAAGAAAAAAAGAAAAAAACCCTCCAAACCCATGTACTTATTTGCTTATTTTTGCAAAAAAAAAAAAAAATGTAGGATGCATGAAACAGAATCTGATGAAAATGGTTGCCTATTTCGGGTGTGTGGGAAAAGGGTGGCAGGGTTAGGGATAGTACTGAGACTTCTTTGAATATACCTTTTAATATAACTTTGACATATAAGTCATATAAATGTTTTATATACTGTATGTTAAAATGAAATTAAATCAAATCAGTAAGGGTGAATACAAAGCAAATCTTAAAGCTGAATATAAGATGAAACAAAGAAAGTCAACTATACATCAAATTGACAACCTAACTGTACAGAAATTAAATAACTAATTCAAAAACTTTTGAATGCAGCATTCTGACTGTACATTCTTAGTGGGTGATAGTCTAAAAAAAAAAGATCTGTAATGGCATCTTAAACGTATTTAGTCAGCTTGTTGTTGGTAGTTGTTTTGGTACAGTAATCCCCAAACTATTCTGAATATGTTGTAGGACTGAGCCATGAGTTAAACATATTGATGGTGTTAGGAATCAGGGAGAAGGAGTATGCAGACATAGGATAGGGAAAGATGAGGAAGAATCCTGGATATTTAATTCCAATGAGAGGAATCAGTCTAAACTCAGATGTGTCCATTGAAATAGCCTAGAAGCAACAAACTCCAGTGGCAATCAGTTCACTTAACATCCAGACTTGGGTTCTTGTTTTTAATTGGCTTAAAACAACAATAAACATGTATTACCCTCATAGTCTCTGTGTATCAAACATTTGGGAGTGGCATAGACAGACATTTCTGGCCCAGGATCTCTTGCGATGTCATCTGAAGGCTGACCTGGAGCTGACTGGGTCTACTTCCAAGATGGCTCATCCCATGGCTGGCAAGATGATGCAGGTTGCTGCGTAGAGGCCAGTGTCTGCCCACATGCCCTTCTCCACAGGCTGCTTGAGTGCCCTCACAGCATGGCGGCTGGCATCCCCCAACTGAGTGAGCAATCCAAGAGAGACTAACGCTGAGACTGGGATGTCTTTTACGACCTAGCCTCAGCAGTCCCACACTGTCACTTTCACAGTATTCTGTTGATCACACAGAACAGCCATGATTCAGCGAGACAGGGCTACATGAGGGTATGAACAGCAGGCAGCAAGGATCATTTAAGCTGAGAGCTAAAGGCTGAGTAAAGCAGCTAGTCGAGTGAAGAGAGTGAAAGAAGTACACTTCTTATAAGTCATGGGACAGAACTTTGAAATAAGTTTATATGACTAGGGAGTAAAGATGAGGCCTGATTTGTGGCAGTTCTTGGAAGTTTTGTTAAGAAGCTTAGTTTTTTTTAATAAAGCCAATAAACCATCAAACTGTTTATATTTTAGTAAGATCACTCTGGTTATTACATGGAGGGTGGACTGAAGGAACAAGGATAGGGAACAGGAATGGCAGTAAAGAAACCAGGAGACTATTGAGATTATCCTGACAAGAAATGGCAACTTGGACTACAGCGGTGGCAATAGAAGTGACAAAAGTGGGCAAGTGCTGAGAGACTTAGGAGACAAACATACATGACCCAATGTTTGGATATATGGATCACACATTAGAGAGGAATCAAGGCTGGCTCTGAGGTTTTTCACTTGTGTATATGAAAGGAACAGCAGGTT
The DNA here is from genome assembly GCF_006542625.1 of Nomascus leucogenys. Taxonomy (NCBI): domain Eukaryota; kingdom Metazoa; phylum Chordata; class Mammalia; order Primates; family Hylobatidae; genus Nomascus; species Nomascus leucogenys. The sequence goes on along the minus strand of NC_044395.1, from coordinate 7,959,199 downwards.
TGGGGATTTAAAAAAAAGTGTATTTAACATGTTGAGTTAGTAGTGCGTACACACATGGAAATGTCCAGTAGGCAGTGGGCATATGGGACCTGGGATCAGGAGATATGCCTGGACATCAAAACTTATGGTTACCAGAATAGCCAGATCTTAGTTCCTAAATACCATTCCCTGCTAAAAGAAACCAACACTTCTGAGAGACAGGGCTAACTACAGTTCTGCAGCCTGGAACATCTTCTTGTCCCAGAAAGCAAAGGAGAGCTGAAAGACAGATGGAGGCTTATCAAAAAAAGTCATGAGCTGGCTTGAAGGAGTCCTCACTAGTTAAACTTGAGACAATGTGAATATCAAAAAGAATAATGATGGTAATGGAGTATAACATAATAAACATAGAGTCCAACGTGATACTAAAAAATTAAAATTAAAGTTAGCATTTTAAAAAGTGGTAAAATCCAAGTAAGATCTGTAGTCTAGTTCATCACGTTGTGCCAGAGTCAGTTTCCTGGTTTTGATAACATAATATGGAAGGTGTTATTATCACTGGGGGAAGATAAGTTTGGGGTACACTGGGTCTCTCTGTAATATTTTTGCAACTTCTTGTGGGCTTAGTATTATTTCAAGATAAAAAGTTAACAGAAAAAAGGTATATGTGTATGTGTGTTGGTGGTCGTATTCTTCACGGAAAAATTTCAGCCTTTACTTGTAGAAGAAGTGATAGAATTAGAAGAGGTAGCATTTACAGCAACCAGTGGACTAACTGATTCAGGCAAAGGTCATTAATGCATGACAAAAACCACTGGGTGAATGCTATTAGAGAATGGGATAGTCCCATCGTCTCATTCCCTGGATTATTCATTACCTACAGAGGGTAAAGGAGCATTTATGGTGGAGAAATCTGGCTAACATCACCCTAACCAAGTAACAGAAGGAAATGACTGCCTCACTAGTTCCTGCTCCTGAACTTTTGACAGCAATGTAGGATTATTATCAGTATTGACACAAAATGGCATTTTGAACTTCCTGATGTGCTGGGATGAAAAATATGCAACACCACCTAGGTAGTATTTATGCCAAACATGTCTAATCTGAATTCAATAATGAAGAAACGAACATAGAAATTTAGATTAGAGGACATTCTACCAGACAACTAGCCTGAGCTCCAAAACTACCAGCCATGAAAGATAAAATAAAGTGAAATAAAAAAAGAAGTAGCAGACCATTCTAGATTAAATAGACTAAGGAGACTAAAGAAAATGACATGCAATAGATGATTTTTTTACTGGATTCTGGATCAGAAAAAAAGTTATAAAGAACATTATTAAGACAATTAGAAAAATGTATATATAGACAGTATTTTAAGCAATACTATTGTAATATCTTGGGAAGTAAATGTATTGGTAATGCAAAAATCATCATGCTTGTGTAGGATAATACCCTAGTTCTTAGAAAATTTAAGATATCTGTAACTAATTTTCAAGTGGTTTAGCAAAAATATTCAATTGAGGGAGACACACACACACACACAAACAAACAGATCAAAACGTTAGCAATCAAGGAGAAAGAAAAATGAGTTTTCACCATATTTTCAACTTCCTGCAGGTTTAAAATTTTCAAAATAAAAACTTGGGGAAAATATGATAAACTAGCATTAGTTTATCTATAAATTATGTCATTATCCTGCATCTAAATTTGAATTCCTTCCCTTTCAGTTCATCCCTTTCCCCACATCTCAGCATGATATAGCAAGAGTTGTCTGGGGCCTCATGGCCCCATGGGGCCCAGGCTTGAACAAATTTGCAGAGAAGTTTTGCGGCCTGCTGCCACCTCTGGGCTCTGCTGCTGCACAAGCAGGGACTATTGGTGGAAGCTGTTTGGCTCATCACTGAACCTACAAGGGTGTCTGGGGCGCTGCAGGGCCTCGGTGGCCTAAGGCCTCATGAACCCTTCTGCTTAGGAGTTAATGCCTGGGACTAAAATCTGGGGTAACAGGACGGATTTCTGCTCAGCAGCAAAAGCTGCCCCAGCCTTCCTTATAAAATGGAGACTGCAAATAAAATTCCTTGTTTCCAGGAGAAAGGTGTATACCAACCACTGTTTTTTTTGAGACAAAGTATCGCTTTGTCTCAAAGGCTGTAGTGCAGTGTGGCAATCTCAGTTCACTAAAACCTTCGCCTCCCAGGTTGAAGCGATTCTCCTGCCTCAGCCTCCTGAGTAGCTGGGATTACAGGCATGTGCCACCATGTCCAGCTAACTTTTGTATTTTTAGTAGAGACGTGGTTTCACCATGTTGGTCAGGCTGGTCTCGAGCTCCTGACCTCAAGCAGTTCACTCACCTTGGCCTCCCAAAGTGCTGGGATCACAGGCATGAGCCACTGCACCTGGGCCACCAACTGCTTTTGGATGGGTCCACTATTATTGTGGAATATTCACATAACCAGCCATGACCATCTAACTAGCCAATAAACCAACCAATAAATGCATCTACTCATTCAACACATATGTGCTGGGTTGCTTGCTTTGCACTGTATATTGGAGCTGCAAAGATAAGACACAGTCCATTCTACTAAAGAATGGATTGGCCGGGTGTGGTGGCTCACACCTCTAATCCCAGCACTTTGGGAGGCCACGGCAGGCGGATCACCTGAGGTCAGGAGTTTGAGACCAGCCTGACAAACATGGAGAAACCCCGTCTTTACTAAAAATACAAAATTAGCAGGGCATAGTGGCGCATGCCTGTAATCACAGCTACTCCGGAAGCTGAGGAAGGAGAATCGCTTGAGCTCGGGAGGCGGAGGTTGCAGTGAGCTGAGATCGTGCCATTGCATTCCAGCCTGGGCAACAAGAGTGAAACTCCATCTCAAAAAAAAAAAAAAAAAAAAAAAGGAGTGGATTGTGTATCTGGGGAACACAGACCACAGATTATTGCCACACAATAATTGGTAAATGCATGATAGCAATTTTCATATTGTAGCACTGAGGTAGTGCACCTAACCTAAGTTAGGAGAGGAAGGCATGAGAGAAAACTTCTTGGAGAGAAAGAATATTTTCTTTCACTTTTAAAACTATTTCCTTTTGTCCCCAAAGTTAAAAATGACCAGGAACTAGGGTCCACAGTAGGAGAGGGGTGAAAAGTGGTTTTAAAAGTTTTATCAGGCTTCTTTCATTTTTTTTTCCATCTCTGCAGTTGGGCTAGAGTGATCATCTCATCCTCATTTGCCTGGGACTTGGCTGGTTTTAGCATTGAAAGTCTTGAGTCCCAGAAAACCCTTAGTTCTGGCCAAACTGGGACCATGGGTCACCCTATGACCCTCCCATCTTACCACAGAATCTTTATGTTATGAAGAATCGCATGTGACGAAAGAATTGAATAACATGCTAGCTCTGGGAATTCTGAAGTGGATGAAGAGAAATGAGAAGGGTAAAAAAGCTAATTTCATTTCTTCATTTTCCATAGAAGTCAGATAGTGAACAATCGTGGTGCCTAGAGGGCTTGCTTCTCCTGCCCACTGTACCTTGTTTCTGCACTGCCTTCCTCCTGGAATGTTCCCTCCTCTTCATTAGTATATCCAAATCTTCCCTGTCCAGGCCTTGCTGAAACCTTTTCCAACTGTTCTAGCTGAAAATTATGTCCTCCATCCCCTACCCTGTGAAATGTTGGCGCTTATTGTCGGTGTGCTCTTGTGTTATGTGGCAACTCTTAGAGTTAGAAAGAGCCACAGAGAACTCGAAAGGAGTTCAGAAATTTATGGATTCATGTATGGCTTCATTCATTCTTTCATTTGTTCATAACTAGTTCTTAGAAAATTTAAGATATCTGTAACTAATTTTCTTTTTTTTGAGACGGAGTCTCGCTCTGTCGCCCAGGCTGGAGTGCAGTGGCGCAATCTCGGCTCACTGCAAGCTCCGCCTCCCGGGTTCACGCCATTCTCCTGCCTCAGCCTCTCCGAGTAGCTGGGGCTACAGGTGACCACCACCACGCCCGGCTAATTTTTTGTATTTTTAGTAGAGACGGGGTTTCACCGTGGTCTCGATCTCCCGACCTCGTGATCTGCCCGCCTCGGCCTCCCAAAGTGCTGGGATTACAAGCGTGAGCCACAGCGCCCAGCTGTAACTAATTTTCAAATGGTTTAGAAAAATATTCAACTGAGGGAGATAAACACACAAACACAGAGAGAAAGAGAGAGAGAACACAAACAGATCAAAACGTTAGCAATCAAGGGGAACGAAAGATGAGTTTTCACCATATTTTCAACTTTCCGCAGGTTTAAAAATTTTCAAAATAAAAACTTGGGGAAAATACGATGAACTGACATTAGTTCATCCATAAATTATGTCATTATCCAGCACCTAAATTGGAATTCCTTCCTTTCAGCTCATCCCTTTCCCCACATCTCAGCATGATATAACAAGAGTTGCCTGGGGCCTCATGGCCCAGTGGGGCCCAGGCCTCAAACAAATCTGCAGAGAAGTCTTGCAGCCTGCTGCCACCTGGGCACGGGAGATTCCAAGATGAATTGGGTCCTATCCTTGAGGAGCCCCTACATGTTAGGGAGGTTGTTGGATACATGAGCAGATACAATACGTGGCAGAATGTGTTGGATGGAGGCTGAGCACTGGTGAGCAGTCGTTACTGGAGCAGATACTGAGAGCGGTAGATACTGTGCTAAGTGCTAAAGGGGTAAAAAGACCTTTAAGATTTTACAATCAGTGTAGGGTCAGCAGCAGATCTGAAAACACATGATTTTAATACCATATGGTAAGTGCTACAGAAAACATAAGCCTAAGGTCTCTGAGGATGCAGACAGGAATATTGAGCCAAGCAGGGGACTGAGTCAGGACCATGGGGATTGAGGATGTGGCATCCGAGCTGACTGGTTGGAAATCTGCAAAAAAGATGATAAGGGCAATAGGCACAGGGAGGGATTGGCAGATTAGGGACAAATTTAGCAGAGCAAATCAGTGGGGCTTCGTGACTGATTATAAGCGCAGGGAAAATCTTATGCCTTCTTGTGTTGTGTCTTCTGGGATGTCTCATACAGTATGCTGCACATGGTAGGTGTTTAGCATATACCTGTTGATTGAGTTAGATGAGACATTAGGCAGAGTCTGAAAACTCCTCAGACTGAGAAATGGCATTTAAATTGTATGTGTGTCCGTGTGTGTGTGTGTGTGCAAGAACTATAAAATGCAACAAATTTTAGGAAATACTGTAATGCTGCTGTGGACTCTTCTTGGAAAGTAGTTATGGCACGAAGAAAAGCAAGAGGACCCAGTAGAAGAAATATTTCTCTTTATGTCTTTGTCCTGTTTCTTCATTACTGTAAGTCCCATCCTTATTCATTTAGAACTGATTAAGAAGTAAAATAAAATTAAAATATGTAAGTAAGTGTCCTATCTCCCCATCCCTTCTATCTCAACATATGCATGAGCTTGTGCACACACACAGACACACACACACACACAGATTTTTTTTTTTTTTTTTTTGAGATGGAGTCTCACTCTGCAGCCCAAGCTGGAGTGCAGTGGCACCATCTTGGCTCACTGAAACCTCTGTCTCCCGGGATCAAGCAATTCTCATGCCTCAGCCTCCCGAGTAGCTGGGACTACGGGCACACACCACAATGCCTGGCTAATTGTTTGTATTTTAGTAGAGACGGGGTTTTACCATGTTGCCCAGGGTGGTCTCGAGCTCCTGAGCTCAGGCTATCTGCCTGCCTCGGCCTCCTAAAGTGCTGAGATTCCAGGTGTGAGCCACGGCGCCTGGCCACACACATAGATTTATTGTTTATTTTGTCTTCTGTGCTGAGTTAATATATTCCCTCTATAGTCAAAATATACATGTATGTGGTTGGGAGTGGTGTGGACCTTTACACATGGGCTTTAATAAATATGCATTGATGTCGACCTCCAGGGTCACATCATCATTTGCCTGGATTTGAAGAGGAGACACAGGACATTGCTGGATTCAGACGAACAGCTTCAATCTCTCACCCTTCTCCTTGAATTGCTAGGAGGGGTGGGAAGAGAGAGCACAGAGAAAAGTTCCCCTTCTGCCTTTGCATCTGTGCCAGAGACGTCCCCAAACACTTCTCAATCTGTTCTCTCCTGTGTGTGCCTCTCGCACACCTGCCTGCCGGGTGCTGCTGCAGCGTCAGCGGCTCCAGGGGCTGGTCTGCTGCAGATGGACCCGGCACAGCAGCTCCAGTTCCTCTGAGGTCCCGTGGCCAGAGGCAGAGAGAGAAAAGTGAAGGTTAGAGGTGGGGACAGAAGATTGGCTCTGGATGCTCCAACAGAAGTCGAGTGTCGTGGGGAGGGCAATTGCTTTTGTCTGGTTGTCTTGGCTTCTACTGGGAGAAATGCAGAATTCTTCAGTTGTCAACAGTGTTACTATAACATTTGCATCTTGGGATACTGTGGCTAGGACTCAGGTGCCACCTAGGAATCAAAGGAGGCCAAGTCCTCCCCTCTTTTCAGCCCCTGGGTCACTGGATGCTTTCCAATACACCCTTAGTCATAAGTGCCATCTATAACACATGTGGTGTGTTAATAGCTATTGAACACTGCCAGTGTGGGGGCGCTAGGCCATGCACCCTATATGTATCATGGTATTTCATTTAGTTACACCAGCATTTTAAGGCAAGCATTGCTATCCTTGCTTTACAGTTGAGGAAATCCAAGTCCTCAAGGCCAGTAAGTAGTAGAGTCAGGATTTAATTCCAGGGTGGCTGGGCTGCAAAGCCTCTGCTGTGCTGTCTCCCACCAGGTATAGAACACCACATTAGCACTGGGCTGAGTAGGGCAGCTCTTTATATCACAGGCCTATCTTTGGACCCTATTAGGTCATAAATTCGTTGAGAGTACAGACCATGACTTATAATTGTTTTATGACACAGTCTCATTACCTGTGAAAAACAGAGCTAATCTTTCTGTTTATTCTCCAGTGAGTCAAACCAAATAATGTCCATGTGAGCCTTTGAAATATGGGGGAGAAAGTGGGATTAGGGCCTCAGGCATGAAGAAGAGCCCACGTGGCTCGTCTGGAAACCCACCCTCTGTCTTCTCAATGCCCTATTAGAGCTCGCTCAGTTCTTCCGCAGATTCCTCCTGGCGTTCGGTGCCGGATAAACAGTCTCTCAAATTTCTTACATGTTATGAGGCATTGCAGATGACTCTGTATAATCAAATATGCCATTCCACATCTCATTTGTAATTTCACAATTTAGCTCTCTGCGCCATTTAAGCACATGTAGAGCCTCTAGAGAAATCCTTATTTTTTTTGCTAAGGCTTTTATATGTGAGTTTTGTGCTGATTTTGGTCTTTGCTGTATCTAATAAGATTCTCCCAAAGTTTTCTCACCATGAAAGGCTTTATAAAATTTAAGGAACCATGGAAATAAACCCCGGCCTATTACAAATCAACATAGGCCAAGGAAGTTGCAGGTAAGAGGCCCAGATAAGAAGGTCGATGTTCATTTCCTCTTGTGTCTATTCCTTTTGTGTTTGGTGTGACTGGGTCTCTGGAGAATGCTCAGACTGCTTTACAATTATGCAGTGCGTGGCAATTTACAAAGCACATCTTCATGCATTATATTTGGTTTGAGTTTTACAATCACCTTAGCAAGTGGGGCAGGGCAATTATTATTATGCCCATGTTACAGATGCGGAAACTGAGGATTGGAGAGGTGAAGTGACTTGCCTAATCCACTTAGCTAATGATAAGAATTAATTAATCAACTGTAAGTCTAAGAATCAAATATAGATTTTCTAATTACAAGTCTGGTGTCTTGTCTCCCTGTGAATCCAGTCTGCCTTCCTAGTGGGAGTACTTTGTAGCTGCTGAGCTGAGATTTCTGAGAGGAGATTGTGATGTCTGAAGTTTACTGCCCATTTAGTTCCGGAATCCATCCACTTCTCTTCACCCCCAGTGCCACTCTCCCAGAGCCAGCCACTGCCATCTGTCACTTGAGTCACTGCTAGAGTCCTACATTGGTTTCTCTGCTTCTGGTCTCACCTCACTCGGGTCTAATCTTCATGCTGCAGCGTAAATGACTTTCTTTTTTTTGAGACGGAATCTCACTCTGTTGCCCAGGAGGGAGTGCGGTGGCGTGATCTCAGCTCACTGCAACCTCCACCTCCCCAGTTCAAGCAATTCTCCTGCCTCTGTCTCCAAGTAGCTGGGATTAAACGCGCCACCCCGGCTGGCTAATTTTTGTATTTTCATTAGAGATGGGGTTTCATCATGTTGGTCAAGCTGGTCTCGAACTCCTGACCTCGTGATCCGCCTGCCTCTGCCTCCCAAAGTGCTGGGATTACAGGCGTGAGCCACCTGCGCCCAGCATAAGTGACTTTCTTAAGTAAAAAAGAAAAATTATCCAGATGCTCCTTTTCTTAAAACACTTTGATTTCTCCCATGATCTTTAGAAAAACATCCAAACTCCCTCGCATGGTCTCCAAGGGTCTGCATGAAGTGACGCTGCTTACTTCTCTACCCCCACCTCCTGACACCCCCAGCCCCTTCCCACCACCAAACTCTCTCATGTTGTTATCTTTGTTCTCTTCTTCTTATGACTCATTGTCATCTTCCCTCTGCTTCACTTTTTTTCTCTGATCATGTTTAATAATTTTGGAGCAATTTGTAACCAGCTCCCCCTAAAAACTTATTTATAACTTGTAATTATCATCAGTAGTAGTAACGTTTATTTTTGCAGCATGGCTTAGCATTTATAAAATCTCAATATTACTTCTGATGATTAGCATAATAACTGTGATGGGCAGGGATCAGATTTATAAATGGAGGCACTGAGTCTTGAGGATGTTAAGGGACTTGCCCACCTTCATGTCGTGAGTAAGTATTAGACTCAGCACTTGGGAATCAAGTCTTGAGAATCTAGTTCCCCCAACATCATGCAACCTATTTGCCTTGTTTATTAGCTTCTATAAAGCGTTTTCAGGCAGACAGTATAAGGCGCCATGGAAAACTAGTGCATTTCATGGACTAGAAAGATTTACATGAGAAGTGTTCCCAGGCAGAAGGATGAGAGGCACAAAGAAAGGGTGAGAAACAATGGTCTGAAACAGGCAGCACATGGGCTCATTAACCTCTTCCAAACAATCGCTCATCTCTCCTAGCTCCCTGCTGACCAGAAATAAGTCAGAGGGGAATTTGTGTGGTAAACTTTCACCTACAGGGACTTGATCTCTGGAGAGAAAAAGACATCACCAGTGGACAGAGTTTGCTTTCTGTGCTGAGTCATGGGGGCAGTTCTTCTTTCTTGGAATAATTGGGAATCATACTCCTGGGGAAAATATCCATGTCCCCTGCAGTGATGCTTAAATGACATGAATGCCAAGGGCAATGTATCTCCTGTTAAAATGTCTAACTTCCTAATGGCTTTTTCCAACTCACTTAGCACTCATTTATCACATTCTCATGTTACTCACTCAGTAATAACAAAATAATAATAATAATAAATAATGCGTTGTAGCAGAGTCGGGGAAAGTTGGAACATAGCCCTGCAGGTTAATAGTAAACCATTTAAAAAGAGGAGGAAAAGTACCCAAGCAGGGGTAATGGCGGAAGCATTGTGTGAAGACCCCAAAGTAGTCAAAAACATGGCAGATTCTCAGCGATTTAGAAGATGGAAGTCACTGAAACGATGGAGCGGATGATATAAACTGGAGAGAGTCTGGTGTGGGAAGAGTCTTCCCTGAGGTGGCCGAAAGATGTAATTCTTACTCCAAAGACTGAAATAGAGACAAGAGAAACTGAAGTTACAGGGTTTTGTCATTGGGAAGGCAGTAGAGTGTGTCATATCCCAAGAGTGAAGCAAGGACAAACCAAAGAACAACTGGGAAGATCTGGGAGAGAAAGGGTGAGTGCAGTGGCTAGGAGAACGGGGAGAATTTATGTGAGGAACAAAAAACTGGGAGGAGTGAGTGGCTCTGGATATTGTCCTTAAAGAAGCTCCAGACTCGAGAGGCCCTTTCACAGGATGGCTGACGTGTGCTTGGAAGGTTGTCGTGGGCACTTTGAAAGGTAGTACTGGGCTGGGTGCTATTATTCCTAACATTACCAGGTGATGCTTGTGAGGCTAGCTTACATTGAAAAGGCCTTCAGATTTTTGTGCTTTGTTGAGCACATTGTGTTCTGCCTTAGTTTCCCCAAGGTCCTCATTTTTTTTTCTTTTTTTTAAGAGACAGGGTCTTACTTTGTTGCCAAGGCTGGCTTCAAACTCCTGACTTCAAGAGATCCTCCCACCCCACCCACCCAAAGTGCTGGGATTACAGGCATGCGCCACTGTGCCTAGCGGGTCGTCAGTCTTTGGGATGCTATTGACAAAGCCATTTGATGATATCAAAGAGTGAATGAAGCGTACAGTTTTTTGGCCCCTCTGCTTGGGACGCCACTTGCAGGCAGAACTCTCCACAGGTTTACCATCCAGTGAAGGATCACCTGTTTATAGCCTGTGTAAAGTCAATGATGTTTCTTGGAAACAAGTCTATTCTCATAGACATCTTGACGTTGCATGGCTGAGTCATTTGTCAGAGTGCTCTGGCTTTAAATATACTTCCAAGTCTTAAGACACATGAACTTTTGAGGTGCAGGAATCAGCAATTCTAAAAGGCACAAGTCTTCCATCCAAGGTCCTGGTTGCCTTCTAGATCCTGTTGTAACAAACATATCTCCAAATCTCATTTGCTTAACCCCATACAAGTTTATTTGCCGAGAACATCAAGATGAAGGTATGCTCCATGAACTAGCAGCATTGGCAGTATCTGGGAGCTTGTTAGAATTCAGAATCTCAGACCTACCTCAGACCTACTGAATCAGAATTTCATTTTAACAAGATCTCCAAGTGGTGTGTCAGCACATTAAAATTTTGGAAGTGCTGCCCTAGATTACCAAAGTATCCTTGATGGTTCTCATAGCAGAGGGATAAAAGGAAATCAGACACAATGAAATAGAAATAGGAGAAAACAAACAGAGGCAGTTCAACCTGCTATCAAATCTTGCATTATGCCAAACTATGTAAAGTCTATGCCTGAAATCTCAGCATACGAGTGCCCAGGGCATAAGCTATTGGAGCCAGCCTTGGCTCATGACCAGTGCATTGTTCAGTTAGATGGTCCTTCTCCTTCTATGCTTGTTTACCTGGGGGACAGATGCCAGGGCAGGCTGATTTCCATTTCTTCAGCTTGCCTCTTTGCCATTACTGCCTGGGTATGCAGGTGGGAAGAAGAGGGACTAATTGAGTGCATTTGATTATAAATGGAAAATACAGCACAGTTTTTCCCCCACGTGGCACCCCAAAGAGCTAACATTAAGGGGGTGATTACTGGCCCTTTATTATTTTCATTTTGGTAAATCTGGTTTTCTTGCACCCCCACACCTATGTTCAAGGTTAATTCTGTGTTATTTTCTCCCTGCAGGCCTGTGCTGAGTGCCACAGGGAACAGCATTTAGCAACATCAAGCAGGAGAGGCAGAGAAAGCAGCAATAACTCCACATATGACTTGGAAATTGGCTCAGTCTCGTGGTAGGAGATGTGTGTTTTTATGGTGTTAAGTGTGAAGGAGTGAAAGCAGCCAGTGATCAGGAGCGCCAACGCAGCTCCTTCCCAGGAGCCTTCCCGGCTGCTTCCCTTTGTGGGAGATGTGCTGGAAGGAGTACTAAGAGGAGAGATGCTTTGCTTTAGTAGGATGGCAGCTTTGGGAAAGAGATGCGAGAGCGAGTGTGCAGAGAGCTTGGGCTGAGTGCAAGAGATAAGTGGGATGCATCGTGTCTTACAGGCAATCAAGCAAGAGAGGATGGGGCGGCAGGCACTTCAGATCTCTAGCCCCTCCTTCCAGGGCAGAGCCATTTTAGAGACCCATGCCTTTTCCCCACCCATAGGCTGCTGAAGCCAGAAACAGCCCAGCACTTAAGAGGGGAGCAGAAAATTACATCACCAGTCTGGGCAGTATCTTCTCAGCCTAAACCATTATTCTCTCCCTTCTTTTAACAAAGACGCCTAGTTTCCCACCCAATGTCCAGTCTCCATTTCTTTCCTAACTGAATGTTGACTTCTTCCCCCTGGGAAACAAGATATCAAGGAAAATGATGCACCTTGTTTGCCTCCCTTGCAAGTGGGCCTGGCCCATCCATCAGAGGTAAGCAGAAGTCATCAGGTGGGGCTTTCAGGCAAGCTCTTCAATGAAGCTGACTCAGCTGGGGGACGATTTTTCTCTTCCTCCTTCTTTCTGCCTAATATGTGGACATTTGTTTGGATCTTGAGGCAAATTCAATGACAGAATCACATCCTAGAGGTATTAAAGCAGACATTTAGGTGGATACTGGTACCTGATGACTGCTATATCTGCCTATGACTGGACTTCAGTGTAAGAAGCCACTTGTTTGAATTTTCTGTGCATGCTAGGAACTCCATTCTAAGTGCTATATCTCTCGCCCATGCTGCCTGTATTAGGTAGAGTAAGTAAATTTATCTGCTGTTAACAAACAACTTCCAAATCTTAGTAGCTTAACCCAACAAAAGTTTGTTATTCATGTTGAGACAAATGCATACATAACTGGTTGGCCGGCAGCCTCCCTGGGACCCAGGAACACGTGGTCCTTCTGTCTGCGTCTCTACTGAACTATATGCCCTTCACATCTTCTGTGTGGCAGCAGCTGGGGAAAGTGAGCAGGACTAGTACATGAGTGGTTTTATGGGCCATGCCCTGAGGAGGCACAGTCAGCATTCACTGAGATTTCACTGGCTAGAATTCAGTCACATGGCCACAGAGGGTGCTGGGAAGTGTAGTTTGGGTATGTGCTCAGGAGGAAAAGGAAATTAATTTTGGTGAATACATCATAGTTTGCCAACCACACCTAAAAAAAGGAAGAAGGAAAGGAAAATGAAGAAGAAAGAGGAAGGAAGGAATGAAGGAAGAAAAGAAGGAAAAAAGGAAAGAAAGAAACAAAAAGGAAAGAAAGAAACAAAAAGAAAAGAAAGAGAAAGAAAAGGAAAGAAAAAAGAGAAAAGGCCAGCAAATGCTCAATTTTTCTCTAGAGGTAATTAAAACATGTTTTCTGAGGCCCAGAATATGTCAATTGGTAGAAGAATGGAATCAATGAATGTCATTGATTCCGAATGGATTTATGTGTTATCCAGCGTTCCCTTCCTTCAGAAGGGTCTTGTTCAGCACCTCCATGTACAGAACACTGTGGCTACAGTTCAGTGGGGATGAGGGGATGGCTCTCTATGAAAACCAGTGTGGATTCACAGCCCCAGCAGAGGCCAGACTGGTGGAGGCTATTCTGCTCCGTAAGGCTAGTGGCCCAGGAGCTAGACAGATCTTGGCCAGAATCTGGGTTCTTTGTTGTAACCAAACCCAAGGCTGACCTTGGGCAGGCAACTCCCCTTTTACGGTCTTTGGTTTCTCTATTTCCTGATTTGTAAAGTAGGAATAATAATAACTGCCCTATGCGTGTCCCTCTCTTGTTAGGAGTAAATAATGTAATAGAGCTCTTGACCCATAGTAGAGGCTCAGTAATTGCCAGCTGTTGTTCTCACCTACTTCGCCTTCTCTTTAGTTGTCTCCTTATTGCCTATGGAGCAAAACGTCACAGCTTGGTGAATGAGACTGTTCTCTCTCTGGCTCGTACCTATATTTCCAGCCTCACCTCTTACCACGTTGTTCATTTACTCTATAGTTCTGCTTCACACTTGAACTTCTGCTGTTCCCTAGGCCTGCCAGGCCCTTCTGACCTGCCAGGCCAGTTTGGCAACCTGACGTCTCTGTTCCTGTTGCTCCCTTTACTTCTAACATGGGGTCTTTCATTCTTGGCACTACTGCTGACCTTTGGGCCCAGGTCATTGCTGGGGAACTGTTCTGTGCATTATAGGATGTTTACCAACATCTCTGACCTCTACCCACTAGAAGCCAGTAGCACTCTCCTGCCCACAGTCATGACAACCAAAAATGTCTCCAGACATTGGCAAATGCCCCTGGGGACACAGTCACTGCCTGTTCAGGACCCCTGTTCTAATGTCTTGCACTCCCTTGTCTGGAAGGAGTACTAAGAGGAGAAATACTTTGCTTTAGTAGGAGGGCAGCTTTGGGAAAGAGCCTATACATATTTGAATCCCTACCTATAATGTCAGTCCTCACTGTAAAACTTCCCTTGTCTTCTCCAAAAATAATCAAATATGAATCGCCTTGTCCTCTGTGGCCTCATGGCGCTTCATTTGTTTTTTTGTTTAGCATTTACTTCTCTAATTCTCATTTATCTGTCCACTGGACTTGCTGCTGTCTTGTTCATCCATTTATCCTCAGCATCTAGCATAGTTTCCAGATGCTTCTTTTTTAATCACAAAGTAAATTAAAAAATATTTAAAGTTAAATGCATAAATTAATGACTGCTGGATAAATAAATGCCTTCTCAAAAGACAGATTGCTGTTTAAGATTAATTTGAACAGTGGAACTACTGTCTGATTAAAATGAAAGCTGAAAGTATGAGTGCTGCTAAGCGCTTGGGTGGGTTCAAGGAACCATAGAACTCAGGAGGTGTGCTTTGTCCGTAACATCTGGACAATGGAAAGAAGCTTGGGAAGTTAGAAAGGAGGGAGGGTTGGGATGACCATGGGGCTTGAAAAAGATCTGTTAGGAAATCTGGGGAAACTTCAACTGCTTTGGGTAAAAAAAGCACAAGTGTATGAAATGATGACGCAGGTGTCAGACAAGGTCCAAATGAACCACTTGGGGCAGAGCTAATACGAGAGTTCAAAGAAGGGCGTCCAATCACGGCTAGAGAAGAAAAGGCTTCTGGTCAGAGTCCCTGCTCCCTCTTTGGCCACATCTATTACCATGACAACACACTCCCCGCAAGGGCTCCAGTCCAGCCCAGTTGGCCTCCTTGCTGTTTCTCCACACCTGCTATGCTCCTACCTCAGGGTCTTTATGCAAAGGGGCCCTGGTCTCCTGCCTATCTTGCTCCCTCATTTTATTCAGATGTCTGCTCAGATCTCAAGCCCTCTGACTTCTAGATCTACAATATTATCCCTCTCTACCCCTTACCCAGATTTATTTTTACTCATAGCATTAAATATTTAACTGCCTATGATCTACCTCCTCATTGAATGTGAGTTACATGAGGACAGAGATTTTTTTTTTTTTTTTTTTCACTGCTGTATCTTTGATGCCTGAAGCAGTGCCTGGCATACAGTAAGTGCTCGACACGTATTTGCTGAATGAATAAATAGATGCATGAATGGAGGGAGTTTGGCTTCAGCTGGCCTTGAAAGAGTGGAAGAAGAGGTGGGTGTAGAGCCAGCCAGTGAGTGGGGATAGGGGAGGCCACAGACTCGAGGCCCCTTCCAGTGGTGGCCCCTACTCATCCCCTCTCACAGTGTGCAGGGCAGCCAGGATGCCTTCCTCAAAAGCTGGCAGGAAGAAGGGAGGGCAGAAGAATTCGCATTTGGCCTGCTACTTCTGCTAAGGCAGACGTGTTAGAAAAGATAATTGCAAAATATCAAGTGCCATGGAAACACTTATTAATACCAGGGGCTGATGCTTCGATGGAGCCGGAGGCTTGCTCTGGCTCCAATGAACAGCCAGCAGTTCTGAAGCTCATCCAAAGCACTTGGTTTCTTGGACCCAAAACCACAATGCTCAGTACACAATGATTTAATGCCTTCTGTCAGAGCTTCTCAGAGCATGTCACCAGCAGTCACCCTGCCCACGTCCCCGGGAGGAGGTGGCACTGAGCAGCGGGTGCGCGGTCCAGTTTGTTTGTGACTAATGTGTTCTGGAAGCTTGTACCCCCTCTTCATCTACCCAGTTTTCCTTTTGCTTTGCACGTCTCTGAGCTGTCCGTTTGTTCTTCACAGCCAGGAATAATAACTTCTCTCTAACCTTAAGCATCAAAAACCTGCTCCCCAGCCAGCTATTTTAGAGGCTCATAGCCTCAATGGGGTATGGAAGGAGGGTATGGGATGCAGCTGTAGAGACACTCTCTCTCTGTGCTGCTCACAGGAGGAATCTGAGTGGTAGCTTCCCCAATCCCATGACTCAGCTAGGGACAGAGGAAGGAGAAGGGGATAGGGAGACACACTGGGGGTTCAGTTTGCTCCCGGATGGTGCTATGTGGGATCCACACACACTTACTCCATTTCTGGGCAGGCTGAGCTTCTCTGAGTAGAACAGCAGAGGGGCTGGCATGTGGGAGACAGAGATGGGTAGGTGATGCCATGGGATGCCAGAAATAGGAAACACTCAGGACAGCCGTGAGTCACATCGGCCTCTCACATTTTTTCCTAAGCGAGGGGAGGGAAGGCAAGTTCATGTAGACTCTGCAGTCAGAAAGCAGAAATATCTAAATATCTTGGCTGTTCCCCAAGGATGCTGGTTTCTCTTAAGGTAATCCCTGTGTTTTCTTGATTTGATGGTTCAAGAGTGAGCAAATCTACTGTCTTTCATGAAAATATTTTAGAGTCCCATAATGGGTATATCTTTCCTCCTTCATAGCCATTCTTGTTTTCAAAAAATTTTCTTAATGACATTGTATTTTCTCTAGCTGACTTTATTGTAAGAATGCAATATATAACACATGTAACATACAAAATATGTGTATACCGGTGCTGTGGGCCAGTGCTGGCTGAGGGGTAGCACTGTTACAATTCTTTTCTTCATCTTGGTTTTAATTTTAGAGGCCAAAGTTGTGTGCTTATGTTATGAGTAAGGCTTCCGGACAATAGTATCCTATTAGCAGTGAAGTGTTAGCAAAGTCAAGTTATAAGTGAATTTTTGACAGAGCAGGGAGTCAACACACCTAACTCCCACATTGTTCAAGGGCCATTGTGGTTCCTTTTGTGTTTTCTTTCAGGATACCCTTAATGTTCATAGTAACCAGAATTTGCCTTTTAAAAAATTAGGCAGCTTTGGAGCCAGAAGCATATGATGTGATTTGTCTTATACCTTGCCCCATTTATTTTTATTATTTTTTTATTTTTAAAGACTTAGTGGCTACAAGTGCAGTCTCCTCGCACGGATATATTGCATGGGCTTTTAGTGTAACTCTCACCCAAATAGTGTACATTTTACCCAATAGGTAATTTTTCATCCCTCACCCGCCTCCCACCTCAAATCCATTCTAAGCATATGCGAACCATCTCTCCAGTCCACGCAGCGGTGGGTAGCTGTGTGGCCACAAGGCTTGGCAGAAGAACTCCAAAACTTCTCCTTGATTTGCTTTGGCTCCTGACTAGGTTGCATTGCCTGCAGGCAGGGGCATTAGCTTCTGCCCCATCCATGTTTGTTGGGCATTCAGCCATGAGCAGAGGAGCTGGAAGCTGTTGCACAGTGAACAATGGAATTAGGTGCAGGGAACCGAGACCCCTCGTTGGCTGGGACTGACTTAGGTGAGCAGCTGCTCTTACCAGGCGCCACTGGGCATGCTTGCCATGGGCCATGCTGGCTGGGAAGTGGCACTGTTATACTTCCTTTCATCATCTTGGTTTAACTTTTAGAGGCTAAAGGCAGGCGGTGGAGGGAGGAAAGACTGAAGACAATGAGGGTATGCCGAAAGCTCACTGGAGAGTGCATGGGAGGTGGATTATCTGCCTTGCCTAGTGCACTTCCCTATTCTGAGCCTGCCCCCGTCTTCTTTCTCCCAGTCCGGCTCCTTCTGGCCTGAAGACAATTCTCCTGTCCCATCCTCTTCACCCTCCCTACCTGCTCCCAAACCCGTCTCCTGTTATGCCTTTTGATGACTTCTCCTTAGTTGCCACGAAGAAGTGCTCATATCAGCAAACAGATGGCGGCTGAGGCATGTAGCATAAAATATATTTATCAAGGCAAACAGCTGTAGCCCATTTCATTCGGCAGAATTCTATTAAAAGTTCTCCAGAGCTACAAGCTGCTCTGAGACGGCAACCTGAACGCAGCCCAGGGAGCGGCAGCTTTGTGCCACTCTCCTCCCCCCTGCTCCTTTCTTTGCGAGGCCAAAGAGAAAGCGGCCAGTCTCCTGTATTCTTCCTTGCAGGCTTCAATTAAAATGCCACAATTGCATTGGCAGCCTCGACTCTCCTGCCTCCTTGGGCTGGTGGGGGGCCCTTCCTAAGTGCTCCCGCTTTCCAGGCAGACAATAATGACTCCCAGCGGCACCATTACAATTACTGGGCACTGTCTGGGGCAAGTGGCTGCTCTCTGGGCTCCTGTCCTGTCCTCCATCAGAATGAACAAAAGTCTACTCACTGGGGACCAGGAAATGCTCCCCGTCCCCTGTCTCCAGCTCTCATCACACTTTCTTGCTGTGCTTCCTGTTTTTGGGGGGATGGCCAGGAAACTGCCATGATTTCCCCCCTCATGGTTTGGAAGAACACTGATCTAAGAGTTGGGAGACTGGGATCTATTCCAGATTCAGCCATTAATTTGCTTTGAAATTGGGCAATCCTTCTCATTTGTCTGGGCTCTTTGTTTCCTCTTTGAGGGGTGGGACTATATCGGGGAACCTACCCCGATATTTACATAGGTTCTTTTCTATTTTCCTTAAGCATCGGCCAGCTTGAGAAATAAAGGGACAGAGTACAAAAGAGAGAATTTTAAAGCTGGGCATCCGGGGGAGACATCATATGTCAGTAGGTTCCATGATGCCCCACAAGCCGCAAAAACCAGCAAGTTTTTATTAGGGAGTTTCAAAAGGGGAGGGAGCGTGCGAATAGGTGTGGGTCACAGACATCAAGTACTTTATAAGGTAATAGAATATCACAAGGCAAATGGAGGCAGGGCGAGATCACAGGACCACAGGACTGGGGTGAAATTAAAATTGCTAATGAAGTATTGGACACCATTGTCATTGATAACATCTTATCAGGAGACAGGGTTTTGAGATCAACCGGTCTGACCAAAATTTATTAGGTGGGAATTTCCTCTTCCTAATAAGCTTGGGAGTGCTATGGGAGACTGGGGTCTATTTCACCCCTGCAGTCTCGACCATAAGAGACGGCCACGCCCAGGGGGGCCAGTTCAGAGACCCACCCCCAGGTGTGCATTCTCTTTCTCAGGGATGTTCCTTGCTGAGAAAAAGAATTCAGCGATATTTCTCCCATTTGCTTTTGAAAGAAGAGAAATATGGCTCTGTTCCACCCGGCTCACCAGCAGTCAGAGTTTAAGGTTATCTCTCTTGTTTCCTAAACATTGCTGTTATCCTGTTCTTTTTTCAAGGTGCCCAGATTTCATATTGCTCAAACACACATGCTGTACAATTTGTGCAGTTAACACAATTATTATAGGGTCCTGAGGCAACATACATCCTCCTCAGCTGACAAGATTAAGAGATTAAAGTAAAGACAGGCATAGGAAATCACAAGGGTATCGATTGGGGAAGTGATAAGTGTCCATGAAATCTTTACAATTTATGTTTAGAGACTGCAGTAAAGACAGGCATAAGAAATTATAGAAGTATTAATTTGGGGAACTAATAAATGTCCATGAAATCTTCACAATCCACGTTCTTCTTCCATGGCTTCAGCCGGTCCCTCCGTTTGGGGTCCCTGACTTCCCGCAACAGGACTAGATTAAAGGAGCACATTCAAGTATGTTTAGGAGCCAGACAGGTGTGAAATGTCCAGGTGTAGACAATGCCACAGTACATAGTGTGTGCTTTTCTGAAAGGCAGGTGCTATTCTAAAAATAAGCCGTACCAATTTGTAGGGGCACACTTGTATATGGGACTGTAGTTTGAGACCCACCAAGACTAAATATTTGCCAACATTCCATTAAGATTCAATATTTGTTTTTTTGAGATGGAGTCTCGCTCTGTCACCAGGGCTGGTCTCTCCTTCAGCCTCCTAAGTAGCTGGGATTACAGGCACCCGCCATCATGCCTGGATAATTTTTGCATTTTTAGTAGGACAAGTTTTCACCATCTTGGCCAGGCTGGTCTTGAACTCCTGACCTCGTCATCCACCCGCCTCGGCCTTCCAAAGTGTTGGGATTACAGGCGTGAGCCACCATGCCCGTCCAAGATCCAATATTCTGTAATAGCTATTAAGATACACTTGGGGGAAAAACTGAACTCCAGAGATGGCAAATGGATATGAATTGGTAGTCTATAGGAAATTACCACCTTTTGCATTATTTTAGAGGAGTAATGAAAGAGATGATTGGAGACCTTGGACATTCTGCCCATCCTTGTGGGGAGTATCCATCACCTTGAGAAATCACCTTGGTTTAGCGGGACTGAAATAGGGGCTCTGGTGCCAGACCGGGTTCAAAGCCTCACTTTGCTTCTTGACAGCTGTGCAACCTCTCATATGTCACTTGGCTATGCCTCAGTTTTACCTCAAGTAGGTTATTTAACTGCACCCAGGTTACAACTTAGTTTCTCCAATTGTGAAATGGCAGTAAAAGTAGTACTTTTTTTCACAGAGCTTATATGAGGATTAAATTGATGAATCTGAATAATTAATTCAGAATCGTGCCTTTTGTAGAGTAAGTGCTCAATAAATGCTAATCGTTATTTATGGAGATGACCTTCCAGCTTTGTTGTGTTGGCACAAAATTGGACAAGTGTGCCATGAGTGGTTCTGTGGAGCTAATATTTACAAATCCCTGGCAACTGTGGTGAGGCTTATCTCATCTCTTCCACCAAACACATCATCGTATGGCTTCTGCTGGCAGCCAAGACTGCACACTGACAATTCCTCCCATAGATGATACACTTTTACACGCATCATCTAATTAGATTCCTTGGAGGGAAAGAGGCAAGTAATGCCTTCCGCATTTGACAAAGGCAGAAGTACAAGTTCAAAGAGGTTACGTAATTTGCTCAAAGTCACCCAGCCGGTGAGTATTAGAGTCAGGATCTGAGTCTACGATATCTAATTCTCTTGACAGTGGTCTTTCCATGTTATGGGACTACTTTTATACACATTAACTACTTGCTCATGATTGTGGTTACTTAGCATGTTATAGCCAGCATAGCTCTGTTCAGTTGCCGGGTTCTCTAAATTTATCCAAAGTGTCACTTCGGGTGCTTGTTTCGAACGCTGATTTCTCAGCCCCAATCCAAGCCCACTGAATCAGGATTTCCAAAGGTGAGACTCAGGAATCTGCATGTTTACCACCTCTCCAGGTGATTCTCATGATCAGGAATGTCTAGGAAACCCTGGGCCAGAAAATTCTGCCCAGAAAACTCACCAATCAGCTTTGCACCTGGTCAGATATTAGAATAGCTATCTAGAAACATCTAGTAAGGTCATGAGAGGAAGTGGGAAAAGAGTGTGGCTAGCTCGAAGAACTACAAGAACAAACAAAGCAAAGTCCATGGGTTATTAGTTTAATTTGCAACATTGGTATTGCATTCTTATTTACAAGCAAGGTGGCTTATTAGGTCTTGCATGGTGGGTCAGGGGTATCATCTCGGAAAATGAAAGACACTTATCGGAGCCAAAGAGCATTTAATGGTTGCAAACAACGAATGTGCTCACTTGCCTGCTCTACTTCCAAGAAAAGGTTCTGACACAAGGTGAGGTTTTTATCTTGCAACGTCTGTTAGATTGTGTTCAGTTGAACATTGCAATGAGCTTTAAGCTACTTTGTGGTCAATGGGTCTTTTGGGAACATCTGCAGAATAAAGGACAATATGCCAAGAGCTGGGGGTACAGAGTAAAGACTATGCCTAACCTCAAGAAGCCTTCTGTTCAGTAGGTGAGAAAATAATTGAAATATGTCATTGAAAGATGTAATTTGGGGCAGTTATAATCTCATAATAATAACACTCCAGGTAATGGTTAGCTCCCTCTTTAGTTAATGGCTTATTGACACTTTGCAAGGGAGAGACAAAGGTCCCTTTGAGTTCCACACTCAGTGTTAGCTTACCAGTAGTACTTTCCAGCTTCTGCCTTTTTGCTCCTGCTTTGTTTAGTTGGCATGCTATTCCTTCATTCGCTACCTTCACTCATGAAAACTCCACCAACATGTCAAGGCTTAAATTAAATCCCTCCATAACAAAATGATTTTTCAGTACAACAGGACTTGCCCATCCTAAGGAACATCCAGTGGTTCCTCCCTCATGGTCCCATGTTCTGCACTAGCTTGTTTTCTGTGTTCTTTCCCTGTCACCTTGCCAGACTTTACACTTCTAGAAGGCTGGAGCTGGAATTACTGAAGTTTCACCCGCAGATTTTAGCACAGAACCCCACTCACAGCAGGTGTTAGATGATCACATAGTTTGTCTGTAGCCTATTTCCAGATGACACAGGTATGATGAGCCCAAACCTCTGATCCTTGAAGCTTGTCTGTGTTAGCTGGACATTTTTGATTGTACCAAATGGAAATCAAATTCAAATCATTTCAAGTAATAACAGGGATTTCATGGCTCACGTAACTGCAAAATCTCTGGGGGTAGTTTTGCTAGCTTTAGGCACAGGTAGATCAGAGTTTATAAATGTTGTGAGGAGTCTGTTTATCTCCATTTGTTAGCTCTGCTTTTATCGAGGTTGATTTGGTTCTTGAGTAGACTCCTTACGTGTGGGGGCAGAGATGGTTCCTAGCATTGCTGGGCTTATGTTCCACCTGATTAATAATTTCAGAGGAAAGAGAGCCTCTGTCCTATTCCTGACAAAACTCCAATGCCCACCCTTCACTGTGACCTGATTAGCTACTTCCAAACCCGAAGGTGAGGAGGGCTCATTAGGCTCCACTGGAACCACAAGAATGCAGAGTGGGGAGAGATGTACACTCTGTTTTTCTTTTTTGTTTGTTTGTTTTTTTTTTTTTTTTTTGAGACCGAGTCTCCCTCTACTGCCCAGGCTGGAGTGCAGTGGCACAATCTCAGCTCACTGCAACCTCCGCCTCCCGAGGTCAAGCGATTCTCCTGACTCAGCTTCCTGAGTAGCTGGGATTACAGGTGCGTGTATCTATTTTTAGTAGAGATGGGGTTTCACCAAGTTGGTCAGGCTGGTCTCGAACTCCTGACCTCGTGATCCACCTGCCTCAGCCTCCCAAAGTGCTGGAATTACAGGCGTGAGCCACCGTGCCCTGCCGAAGTGTACACTCTTAAACAGAAATGAGGGGAATGGAGGCTGAGCAGGCAAGAACAACAGATATCTGACCTAGGGTTATTTAGCTTTTCATGGGAAAATATTCCACAACCAAACTACTTTCTTTAACACTGATATCATTTCTGATGCTAAACAGGCATTGTAAAAAATGCACACATTAATCATAAGATGAACCAATCGTGCAGCATGTAAAAAGCTCAGGGCACCTCATCTTCTCTATGGAATATCACAACCCATGCAAACTTATCCTAAAGAAGTAACCCCAGATGCATACCAAGAGTCAAGGCTGTTAAATGCAGCAATATTTAAATAAAATAGCAACAAAATATTGGAAATAACATAAATATCCCAAATAGAGAAATGGTTAAATACCTTATAGTTTTTGCTATTAAAAGTGCTGTTCCTAAACCATACTTGATATAGAAAAATGCTCAGGAAATTATGATACCATGTTCCACAAAAATGCCAAGATGCAAAAGTATTTATATTTGACGATCCCAGATTTGTGTGAATATACACATTTTCACTAAAGGCTGGAAGGAAATACTCTGAGGTGTTAAGAGTTCTCTGAATGGTAAAACTGCCAGTGAATTTTTTCTGCCTTTATACTTTTCTGTTTCCCAAATTTTTGCGCAAGGACAGTATCATTTCATGATTGAAGAAACACACTTAATATTTTTAAACGAATACTTCAGTGTCAGTGCAATGGAAAACACATCCCATTGGATTTATGGTGATTGCAAGTGGGAGGACCCATTCTTTCTGGGGCAGAGGCCAGAATACACACAGAGAAGAGCTTTTTGGCTTGCGCTGCCCCAGGCTAGGCAAGAGGGCATCACTGGCTTCTGTTTCTCATGGGTCAAGGTTCCTGTTATTTCCATATGGGTGGTTTCTTCATTTGCTGCTCACTCAGGCTTCCGGGGAGATATCCACCCCCTTCCTTATTTACTAAGTGGAGGAGGCAGAGCAGGAGGAAGACGGAGAGAGAGGAGAGAGAGTGCTGAAATCTTTCCCCCCAAAGAACTGCAATAAAGGAGCATATGTATCAACTAAAAAAATTCCTTGGCAACAAAAGCTTTTTAATTGAACACAGTCTCTTCAGCCAACTTATGTAAATTCTATCCCAATTTTGGGCATCTATTTTGAGCACAGAGAGAAGCGGTATGAATCTTGCCCTAAAATTGTGCTCAACAGAAGGGGTGACGCCATATGGATGCCATGTTATGGGAGCCTGTCACCTGCTAACCGAGATGAGAAATTACAGGTTATAATCCCCTTCCTGCTGTCTGAGGAGCCCAGGTGGGTGGGGAGTGCTTTGGGTATCAGGTACTGGGTGACCCCTTGATACTTGCTTGGGGCCTTCCCACAGGTGTCTGAGAGGTCACAGGGTGAAGGATAAGAGAAGCAGTGCCTCTAGATGGGGTGGCGGGGTGAGGGGTGGAATCCAGCTTCTACCCCCAAAGGAGCCGGATTTCCTTCTCCTCGCATAAGTGGGAATCTAGCTGATCCTATAAAACTGTAACCAGCTGAGAGTTAGTGAGTGGCTCTTTGGGGACTAGACCAGCCTTGAGAAATGGCCTCACGTGGAAGTTGGGAACTGGGAGGAGGGTGATGCACCTATTGTATTGTACCTATTAGTGGAAAAGATGGAGAAAGAGATCCAGGGAGGACTGTGGACCCACTCTGAGTATTCTCCTCCATGGGGAGCTGTGAGGGCAACCCACCCCTCCCTCTGTGTCTTAGGGAAACGATGAGTTTTGGGATCTGCAGGAGGTTGGCTACAAGTCAGGTAACAAAATATGGGTAGTAGGAACTGCAAGTTGCTTGGTTTTTGTAAGTGGCTTCTAGTAAATCTGGAGATTTTCTCTGGAAATGCATTTATCATAGATAAAATGATAGCTTAATCTGATGTGGGAAAAATCATGTGGACACATGTTACATTTATTTGTCTATGCCTAACTTGTTTCCCCCAAAGTCACTCCAAATCAGAGGTGAAAATCCCAGGCCAATTCAATGTCAGGTGTTTATTCTTTTTTATTTATTTATTTTTATTATTATACTTTAGGTTTTAGGGTACATGTGCACAATGTGCAGGTTTGTTACATATGTATCCATGTGCCATGTTGTTTTGCTGCACCCATTAACCCGTCATTTAGCATTAGGTATATCTCCTAATGCTGTCCCTCCCCCCTCTCCCCACCCCACAACAGTCCCCGGAGTTTGATGTTCCCCTTCCTGTGTCCATGAGTTCTCATTGTTCAATTCCCATCTATGAGTGAGAACATGCGGTGTTTGGTTTTTTGTCCTTGCGATAGTTTACTGAGAATGATGTTTTCCAGTTTCATCCATGTCCCTACAAAGGACATGAACTCATCATTTTTTATGGCTGCATAGTATTCCATGGTGTATATGTGCCACATTTTCTTAATCCAGTCTATCGTTGTTGGACATTTGGGTTGGTTCCAACTCTTTGCTATTGTGAATAGTGCCGCAATAAACATACGTGTGCATGTGTCTTTATAGCAGCATGATTTATAGTCCTTTGGGTATATACCCAGTAATGGGATGGCTGGGTCAAATGGTATTTCTAGTTCTAGATCCCTGAGGAACCAAAAAAGAGCCCGCATCGCCAAGTCAATCCTAAGCCAAAAGAACAAAGCTGGAGGCATCACGCTACCTGACTTCAAACTATACTACAAGGCTACAGTAACCAAAACAGCATGGTACTGGTACCACAACAGAGACATAGATCAATGGAACAAAACAGAGCCCTCAGAAATGATGCCGCGTATCTACAACTATCTGATCTTTGACAAACCTGACAAAAACAAGAAATGGGGAAAGGATTCCCTATTTAATAAATGGTGCTGGGAAAACTGGCTAGCCATATGTAGAAAGCTGAAACTGGATCCCTTCCTTACACCTTATACAAAAATTAATTCAAGATGGATTAAAGACTTAAATGTTAGACCTAAAACCATTAAAATCCTACAAGAAAACCTAGGCA
The DNA here is from genome assembly GCF_006542625.1 of Nomascus leucogenys. Taxonomy (NCBI): domain Eukaryota; kingdom Metazoa; phylum Chordata; class Mammalia; order Primates; family Hylobatidae; genus Nomascus; species Nomascus leucogenys. The sequence continues at coordinate 7,933,149 of NC_044395.1, read as the reverse complement.
ATACCATTCAGGACATAGGCATGGGCAAGGACTTCATGTCTAAAACACCAAAAGCAATGGCAACAAAAGCCAAAATTGACAAATGGGATCTAATTAAACTAAAGAGCTTCTGCACAGCAAAAGGTGTTTATTCTTTCTCTTTCCTTGCTCTTAAGTAGGTTTAAAAGCTTTATTGGCTACCTGAGCACATAGGTGTTTCCACTATTGATGTGATAACTTTGGATGGTCTCAATCATAGGCTGCATGAAAATGGTGCACAATTGCCTTCCTGAAAAGCTCTTACAGGATTGCACCCTGTGTCCCCAGTGCCTGGAACAGAATTGGTAGTAAGAAATGTTGTTAAATAAATAGATACATACACAATTTCCATTGGTCCTGCCCACTTTTGCTTGGAGAAATAAAGCATGCAAGAGACCAATGGGGCTGTCAGTGGAAAGTGTTGGATCCAAGAGTTAAAGCAATAGGATAGAAGTAAAAGAGTTCTTTGTCTAAGGTCAACTAAGAACATGAAGGCTATTTGTTTCACCAAAATTCACTAGTTTTTTTCTCTATAAAATCAGGATGATTGTCATATAGCAAGTGATTGATAACTCACTAGTTATAAATGTCCAGATTTTTTAGAAGCTACCTATAGATTAAAGACACCAATATGCCCACTGATCTTGCTGATTTTCCTTTGCTTGACTGTTTTCCATGAACCAACTCACCTGGTCCATGGAAAATATTGCTCTTTCTCCCTTATTTCCTCTCTTACACTCTTCCTTTCTTCTTTCTTTTTACCATACATATTTATTCAACACTTATTATATTATAGGCACCATGATAGTCATTTGGGATAAAAAAGGGAAGGGGCCATGCCTGACTTCAACGAATTTACATTCTAAAGAAGGAAGCAAACAACGAAATCAATAGTTATACCAGACTAAGATGCACTTACATGGACATATGGAGGGTACGGTGGGAATACAGAAGTGAGATAGCTAAGTCAGATTATGAACTCCTAAAAATAGTAAATGAGGTTCTGAGATGGCTTATAGGATTGCATGTATGTGTACGAGAGAGAGACAGAGAAGTGGAGGAGCGTAATAATTTATACATTATTTGTGAAATATAACTGACTAGAGATGACATCTATGATACTTCAAAGTTGTTTTGAGGAAAAATGGAATACACATGAAACACTTATCATAATGCCTGGCTAATAAAAATTCCAAAAATAGTAGTTATTGGTGGTGGTCATAGTAGTATTACTATTGTATCTTATATACATCAATGAACATTTAAGAATATCTATCATAGGTTAGGTACTGTATTAGGCCCTAAAGAAACATATGGTGTGGTAAAGAATGTGGATACACAAATAATTCATTAGCTTATAGAACATCATGTGTGAAAATAGAAATATGGAAAAGTAAAGCAATAGTATAGAAAAGGGAATGTTTAAAATGGTTGGAATAGTTGGCCAGGCATTGGTGGCTCAAGCCTGTAATCTCAGCACTTTGGGAGGCCTAGGCAGGTGGATCATGAGATCAAGAGATCAAAACCATCCTGGCCAAAATGGTGAAACTCCATCTTTACTAAAAATACAAAAAAATTGTCTGAGCGTGGTGGTGTGCGCCTGTAGTCCCAGCTACTCGGGAACCTGAGGCAGGAGAATCGCTTGAACCTGGGAGGCAGAGGTTGCAGTGAGCCAAGATCGTGCCACTGCAGTCCAGCCTGGGCAACAGAGCCAGAATCCATCTCAAAAAAAAAAAAAAAAAAAGGTTGGAATAGTCTGAAAAGGGTTTTAAAGGATGAATAAGAGTTTGCTATATGGACAAGGAGCAGTAGGGAAGGGCATGGCAGGTGAAGGAATTAATCAACATGGCATATCCAGGGAATTGCCAGAGAAGATGGGCAGCAGCAGTAGTTGAGGATGAAAAGCATGTCAACAATGGGATGACATTTTTAACAAATTACCCTGCAACAAGGAGCCACTAGATGCATATTTCTATTATCAAACTCATTCAACTGTATTATAAGTTGTCTACATTTGTCTTCCCTTCAGGAATGTGAGCTACTTGAATGAAGAAATGTTTATTACTTTTTTCACCCCCACTGCCTAGCATATACTATGTACTCAATATTTGTTGAATGATGAATCAATTAAAATCAATTCCTAAGAGGAATTCCAGACTTTCTTGAGGCAATATATGCTTGGCATTTCAGAGGTCTGGGCACTCCTCCCAGGAGTATTCACTGGAGGGTGTTGAGTGGCTATTCTCCATGTCCGATGAAAAGGAGACCAGGGTGAAATGTTTTAGCTGCAGTGGAGAGACTGACCTTTTAACATCAATCATCACCTAATAATAAGATTTTATGGGGTACCAAAAATGGGGTGATTGAGAGTGGCCATGGGGTCATTTTCTCAATGTTTTACAAAGGACAATGTATTAGGGTTCTCCAGAGGGACAGAACTAACAGGATATATGTATATATGAAAGAGAATTTATTAAGAAAAATTGACTCACACGATCACAAGGTGAAGTCCCATGATAGGCTGTCTGCAAACTGAGGAGCAAGGAGACCAGTATTGCTTTAGAAGCCAGTCCAAGTCCCAAAACCTCAAAAGTAGGGAAGCTGACAGTACAGCCTTCAGTCTCTGGCCAAACCAGAGTGGGAAGAGGTGTACACTCTTTATTTTTTGAGACAGAGTCTCACTCTGTCGCCCAGGCTGGAGTGCAGTGGCACAATCTCAGGTCACTGCAATCTCCACCTCCTGGGTTCTGAGAGTACCTGGCAAGCCACTGGTAGAAGTCCATGAGTCCAAAAGCCAAAGAACTTGGAGTCTGATGTTTGACATCCAGCACAAGAGAAAGATGAAGGCTGGAAGACTCTGCAAGTCTGCACCTTCCACCTTCTTCTGCTTGCTTTTTCTAGCCACCCTGGCAGCTGATTGGATGGTGCCCACCCACATTGAGGGTGGGTCTGTCTCTTCCAGTCTACTGACTTGAATGTTAATCTCCTCTGGCAACACCCAGAAACACCCAGAAACGATACTTTGCATCCTTCAATCCAATAAAGTTGAGAATATTAACTCTCATAGACGATTTTGCTGAAAGGGTTGTTTTGGGGATTAATTCTAACTGGAAAGGCTCTGCTAGGAGACACAATCTGCGGATCTTACGAAAAATGGTTTTTCAGTAGATAAACATGAGGTTGAAACAACAGGGGATAGGCTTTTAGTCTAAGGGACCAGCTTTGAAGTCTGGTTGCCTTGGTAAGCTCAAAGGGAGGCTCAGAGGGTGGGTCCCCTCCCCTGCCTCTCCAGCAGCAGGTTAGTTTGAGCTCACCTCTCACCTTGGGAAGTGGGAAATTGAATGACTGCTCTTCTCACTTCACAGGGCAGGTTTTTATCCTCTGGGGGAAAGTCTCTGTGAATGCTGATAGATTCTGCCTATAGAATCTAAGCTCCTTGAGGGCTAGGAGGAAGCAGGCCGCCATTGTCCACTGTTATGTCTTCAATGCCTGGTACATTTCCCAACACTTTGTAAGTGCTTCCTACATATTCATTGCAGTGAGTAAATAAAAAATAACAACTAATACTTTTATATCACTTACTATGTACCAGACACTGTTGTAGGGGCTTTGCAGGTATTAATTTATTTAATCTCCACTACAAACCTATCCAGATGGATGGGACTAGTGTGAATAGAAGAAATGCTGGTGATGTGATGGTAGACAGAGCAATCTGAGCATCATCTGAGCCGAGTCACAATGATGGTGCCGGCAAACAGGGGCTTTCTCTTCAGTAAATAAAGGGCAGCCTAGGGTAGATGTGAGATCTCAATGGTAGCTCCCTGACTCTAACAACAAGTAAGGAGGGTTATCTGATGACTCTCCATGATCTAGTCCAGACAGAGACAAGCTTATGACAATAATATTCGCAGCTGCAGCAAAGCCAATCCCTCTGTGAATGATCACACTGGTGACGCAGGTCTCAGGCTCCCTGTGCATGATCACATCGGTGGTAAACATGCTGCTTTCCTTGAAAGTTAAGCCCTTTCTGAGTGGGTCTGTGGGGTTGAGTGTGTGCGGGAGCCCCTGGGGAGGGCAGGTCACCCTAGACAGTTAATGCAAACACAGCTGCTATCCCCGTGGAGAATGATCTCTTAGTAGCAATTGCTGGGCCCACAGTCGAATCAATGTTGTGCAGTGTAGCTGATGGGAGGTGTCAGTTCTCCTAAGTCTTTCCTTTTCCAGGATAATCCCCTCACTGGACCTGAGGAGCAGAGAAGAGCTGGCCTCTGAGCAGGGTGCTGGGGAAAAGTGTAGCTTCCATGTCCTGCACCTGCTTCTCTCTCCCCAGGAGACTGTGGAGCTTAGGGAGTATTGACCCATCTGTATTTGACACCAATGTTTTCTCCCTAGCTGACCTCGCCACTGTGACCTCACCTTGGTGGAGAGCAGCAACAAACTCATAGGTGCTGATAATTGAAACTCAAGGAGGGAAGCAGAAATGTGTGTTATTTGGTAGAATGGGCAATTCAAGACCAATTTGGTTTTGGGATGCATTAGCTGTCTTATTCCACATATGTAACACAGATGTTTAGAGATGGATGGGACCATAGAGGTGATTCATTCCAAAATCTTTATTTTACAATGGGGAAAAGGAAGGGTTGGGAAAAAATTGATTAAATAATGCCATTTTATGGAGTAGTAGCTGACTCCCAGTCCATTGCTTATTCCAGTAAACAAAATTATTTCCCAGATATAAACAACTATGTCTACAGAAATAAACAAATGTTTTTGGGAATCACTGCCATAGATAATCAAGGCGAAGAAAGTTTTCTGAATTCTTCAGCCAGAAGAACCCAAAAGTCTGAGTTTTCCTGTAGAGGGGGTGACTTTGCCTTGGGTTTGCCATTTGAGCAGAGATCAGCTAGTGAGTTGTATCTCTGGTCTGCAGAGCTTGTGAATGGCACAGAAAATGAGAAGGGTTTTGAAGCCAGCTAAGGCCAGGTTTGTATTCTAGTTCTGCCATTTTCTTATCTACTGTGCAACTCCAGGCAAGTAAGTTCGCTTTTCTGAGCTCAGTCTCTTCTTTGGAAAAAGTGAATGACATATGCTACGTACCTGTTCCCTCTGTCTTGTCGACAATGGTCACATACCAGGCACAAGATGCTGAGGTTTGTTGTCTCTATTTAATGTCTCACTACATCTTCACAGTTTTTTAAATGAGGCAGCAGTTAATATTATAATGTCTATTTTACAGGAGAGGAGAGCCTGAAGTTTCAAGAACTCAAGGTTCAGTACTAGGTCTTAGAGGAAGACTTTGTTTTAGCATTGATGCTCTCCGCTAGGCACAGAGAAACTTGAGCAGAATGACAAGACCTTCAGTTTAAGTAACTCATGTTCTGACCAGAGAGACAGACATGTCAGCAAGAGGTTACAATACAGTGTGCTCAGATTCCCCGGGACTTGGAGCACTTGTTCCAGAAAGGAAGGCCAGGGAAATCTTCCAGGAGTAGATGGCGCCTCTGCTGACCTGAAGAGTGAGGGAAAATGTGTCCAGCTGCAGAAGGTATGATACTGATAATATAGAGATAAGATAGCTTTTAAAGACCTAGAGGTGTATACTAGTTTGAAACAGATTGAAGACCTACAGATAGTTGTGTGTGACTAGAGTGGGATTGGGGTGGGTGTGTGAGGAGAGTTAGCCTGGAGTCTGACCACAAAGTCCAACACATACCATGTGAGGGAGGGATCTGGACCCTAAAGCATCGGGAACCCGGGAAGAGTCTCAGTAGGGAGTGACATCATCAGATGCGAGTTTTGGCAAGATCACTAACTATCTCACAAGATTTCTGTAGGAACAGTACAGCCTACTGTAAAACTGTTTCAGATTGTGGCTGAGCAAGAAGCCAAAATAACATACGAGGCAGCTAATTAACAGCATTTTCCAAACCTCCCACCTAGGTGTTTCTACCTTAGTTACCTTGCATTCCTTCCTGACCTCATCATAGACACTAAGCTCAATCTGAGTGCTATTGTAGAAGTCCAAGGCTGGCAAGAAACAGAGCAGGAGAATGGGAAACCACAGGGTGGACGGTTGCATCTCTGCAGCTCCTCCCCTTCTGGCTTAGAGGAACCTGGGTGCACTGACTGGCGGGCAAGGGTATCCTGCTCCTGGGCTCTCATCCACCCTTCAGGAACAGCCTTGTTGGCCTACTTGCTGCAGGAGCATCTGCATCTCTGCTTAATTGGATTCTCATCCTTTTAAAAATGTATTTTTGTGCGGTTGCCTAGAGGCATTCAGATAATGGGTGCATTTTTAATAGACCCAATAAGTAAATAACTGTTATTTTCTCCTCAAGAAATCCAGGGGGACTAGAGTTCTATTGTAGCTTTGAAAACAATCATACCAGAAATTGGACTAGGAGACATTCTTGCACAGACTCTCTGGGTGATTCTCATTGTTGTTCTCAGGACAGATGAGACCAAGCTGTCACCAGACACAAGTATGAGTCAGCTTGGGAGTGTGTGGCGCTGGGGCAGCTGCCTTACCGGAGACACCTGAGGGTTCACATGCTGGCAGCTAACCCCCTCTAGTGTTGATTAGAATAGACTATTTGCAGCTGTGGGAACAGACGTGCATGTTGAGGTGGTAAATCTGTGAGTGGGTGCCCCACCCCATGCCCCACTCTCTGCGTCTCAGGCCCACAGTGCTGAGACCGATGGTTTAGGGTTTCTAATTTTGTGTTGCATGGTGACTCCATGACCCTTTTGGTAGCCTGCCCTGATTGCTCCCCCATAACCAAGGCCTCTCTCATTCTAGGCTGTACTGCCCTCCCCATGTCTCCCTGAGGTGTGTTACTCATTCTTATCACCACACTGTGTTCATGCCACTCTTTCTGCCTGAAATGCCCTCCCCTACTTCCACTCTAATTCTTCACATTTCAGATCAGGTTTCAGTTCCTCTTTCCCTCCCCTACTAAAAGTTCTTCTCTGCAAATCTTGCAGCACTCAAACACCAATGTCTTGCATTTGAGATATGCCACCTCATGCTTTTATTTAGCTCTTAATGGCTACAGAAGCTCTTTCAGGGGCAGAATGTTGACGTGCATCTTTCATGTAGCAGATAGCCCCACCTTGTTTATCCCAGGAAGCCGATGGACTATAGCAACCATCGTTTAACTCTTGCACAGGAGCAGCTTAGACATAAGGTAGCTTCTCTACCTGCCCTCTTCAGCTTGTTGTCTCTGTCACACCAAACCCAAATCTTCTCTGACAACTTTCCAAAAAATTCTGGGTTACTAGCACTGCCAAACCCAGGGTGAATTATATGCCTGGGCCTAAAGTATTCCAGCCTAATTCCAAACTTATTTTGAATTTGTGGTGAGCATGCAACTTAAGTGACATAAAGGGTGGTGGTTTGAGAGCTATGTCCTGTGCTTGTGTATTGTTTTATGCTGTATCCAGCCACATTATTCCTCAGAAAAAAAGAGGAGGTGAGCTTGGCCCTAATAAACAGCAAAGCTCTCATTAGAGAGAAACTCTCCAGGCCTGGCCTCTCATTAAATTGATTGGATCCATTTTACATATTTGTTCACTGAGGCAGCCATGCCCTGATTGCATTTTAGGAGGACCACAGAAGTCAAGAAGTTCAGCTTCTGAACTAACCAGACTATCACCGATTCGTTCTGCACCCTGAACTTTTACCCCTCCTTTTTTGCTAATGGAAATAGGCTAATTGAAAGTCACAAGAGCAACACTTTGAAGTGCAGCCTTGCTTGAGATGAGGATTATAGACTTTAGTTTCTAATGAACCTGAATGGAGCCTTTCTTCCTGGGAAGATGTAGAGCAGCCCTTCTGTAACTCTCCATTCAAACCTCTGCAGATGCTATCAACCATTGCTAAAGCAGATCTCAGCAAGTTTCTTTGGGGCCTTATGCCTCATATGTGCTCTCCTTCCCTTCCTCCCTCCTTCCACCTATGGTCTCTATTCCACTTTAACCACCTCTAATTCCTTCTTGGCCAGATTTAACAAGGTCCCTCTCAACCCCTCTCTCAGAGAACAGAAGTTAGTAGAGGGAATGCTGCAGGGTCCCACTGCCTGCAGAATCTCTTCAGCTGAATCCCAAAGGAAGCTCAGCAGCTGATGGGGAAGTGACTTATAATCCTAAACACAGTCCTTTCACTGTTGGTTCTGGCTTCTTGCATCACAAATCGCTCTGCATATTAGCATTACATTGATGACATTCAAAACAGGTGCAACTGCCTATAGAACAGCTGCCGCGGCCCACTGAAAGCTTCAAGCCGAGACCCGAGGTGCATGAACCCTCCTTCTGATAAGCTTCGGAGCAGGTAAAATCATCATTAAAGGAAAATTGACTTGTAAGTACGTGCAAGATTGTAGTTATTGCATCAAACCAGAAAGAAAAGCGAGGAGCCAGCAGCCAAGGGAATCTTCTTTAAAAATGTATTCAACAGAACAACAGAAAAGAAATTGCCATCTCAAGAGTGTTATGACACAACTTTAAGATGCCAAGAGAGCAGACTGTTTGTATTTTTCTGGAATAGAGGGGTCACAGCCTGGAGCTGGGGCCTGGGAAGCAGCATGGTATGGAAGGCCAGGGAGCACAGGGTGTAAGGTCCTATTTTAGAAAAAATGGAGCAAGTGTTATATTATGGGGGGGGAAAAAAAGCAACCCAAAGAAGCCTGGGAATATCAGATTTGGAGCCAGCCTAGCTAATGCTGGACCCCAATATGTCACCCGCGATAATTTTGATCCTGAAGGATAATTTCTAAGATTTATTCCATTTAAAACAAAGTGACCTAAAAGTTTTCACAATGACAGGCTGGAACTCAGAAGGAGGGTAAAACTTAAGGTGGCCCTGGTCTGACTTCCACATGCAATTCTGGCTTCTACTTTTATCTCTATATTACCATTTGCTGAGCACTTACAATATGCTGGGGGCCAAGTGTATCACTTAATCTTCACCACGATCATATCTGATAGGTATAAATGTCATCTAACAAATGAGTTTAACAAATGAATAAACAAATAACTAATAAATGAGTAAACTGAGGATCAGGGCAATTGTTACCTGTTCCCAAATCACACAGCTTGAAAGAGGCAAAATCAGGATTTAAACACCAGCCGCCAACCCTAAAAGGGGTTGACCCTCTGTTTTCAGAGTATCATGTAATTTATTTCAAGGCCATAATGAAGCAAGAGAATGGGAGCGTAGATAAAGCCTCCTACACAATCTTCTTCTTCCTCTGGCCTGTATACAAATAGCAAAGTGATATTGCAAAAATGATGGGGAAGGCCAGGTGCGATGGCTCATGCCTATAATCCTAGCACTTTGGGAAGCCGAGGAGGGCAGATCACCTGAGGTCAGGAGTTCGAGACCAGCCTGGCCAATATGGTGAAACCCATTTCTATTAAAAATGTAAAAATTAGCCAGGAGCGGTGGTGGGCACCTGTAATCCTAGCTACTTGGGAGGTTGAGGGAGGAGAATTGCTTGAACCCAGGTGACGGAGGTTGCAGTGAACCGAGATCATAGCACTTCACTCAAGCCTGGGTGACAACGAGACTCCGTCTCAAAAAAAAAAAAGGGTGGGAAATAAGTAATAAGCAGATGTTCTCTTAGCACATCTTCTTAAGTCACACTTTTTCAGATTTCAACCGTGTTATTGATGGGTAATTGACACAATAAAGGGCATGTGTGTAAACCAATGTATAAGACATTGGTTGGTTGGAATGGTCTTTTGATAGACTGGCCAGGGCAGCCCCTCTTCCCAGCACCATGGCTCTGTGGGACTTAAATCCAATTGGTCAGCTATAGCCACACCTTCACTGCTACCTGAGCTGTTTTTGCCCATGGTTAGGAAAGGGACTCGGATGGAGAATTCTGCAGAAATAAAGCCCCAACTGTGTGGGGACAGACTCGGTTTAATCCAGGTTCATGTCATTCCTGGCTGCCCTCCCATCTTCCTCGGTAAGTCAAGGAATCTTAGAGGTGGGAGGAACTGCAGAGATCACCTGGCTCAGGCCCTTCATTTTATAGATGAGGAAGTTAAGACTCAGAGAGATGAAGAGAATGATCCCTAATGATAAAGAGATGATGACCCGGGTCTGCTGACCTGAGGCCGCATCTTTCAATGACCACTTCCTCATATGTCCGTACTGCAAAGCTTTGTCCTAGTTGTTTCTCTGGAGGGTGTGGATGGGTGGGGGAAAGGGGTCACTTCTCTTCAAGAGAAGAGCACCTCTGTGCCTGTGTAGAGCTCTTGCCCATCCTCCTGCCCCCAGCCCAGCCTTTGTAGTGATGGGGCAGAGGCATCTTGGTAAGGAGATTGGGTCAAGCTTTCAACGAGGTTCTGCAGGCAAGGAGCTATAGCAAAGCAGATCACAGGAAACGGAGAAGCCAGGGTATCCTTACATAGTCAGGTGCTGCGAGAATGAGGGAGAACGGCTCAGGCTATTGGCTAATATCTGCGTTTTAACCTAGTATATGCACCAGGCCATGGGCTTGGTGTCACAGGGGCATTCCGACACGACGAAATGAACAGCATACAGCAGACAGAGGCTCAGAGATCTTACTGCACATGAGGTAACAAGATATCCACACAGAAGAAAGAAAACTGACCACTTGCAATGAGGTGGGGGCAGAGCTCCCTGTGGACTGGGGTCCTCAGGGCAGCATCAGGGAAGGGCAAGCTTAGGAAGGTCTCTGTGGGGACAGCATCTTCATCATCAGGAAAAAGGGCTGGTCTGGCCTGTTCTGGGACTGTCTCTAGTCCCACAGTTGTACAGCTGTCACTAGAGAAATTAGTGTTCACCTGACCTCCACTTTAGCCAGAGACTCTCCCCTTCTACTCTACCAAGACTTCCACTGGGCTCAGTGGCATTGCAGGACCGATTTTCCCCTCCTTTTGCGTCTGTGAGTACCATCCAAAAAATCACATCTGTGCAATGCTTTGGAGTTTAAAGGCTCTTCAGCACCCATTGCCACAGTTCTTCCCCATTACTTGTAAGGTGCATGGGGCAGTGTCATTATTACTATAACAGTGGAGGACATTCAGTTTAGGTACCCTGACTAGTAGAAGAAAAAGCTGGCCTTACAATTGTGTTTTCCGAATCCTTGCATGAGATCATACCACCTCTTTGCCTCTTTCTTCTGTGCTGATTGTAGCTGCAGCCTCCATGATCTGAGGCCAGCTGAAACGTGGGTCAGGCCCTTAGGTGACAGGTTAGTTGGAGTGACAGAACTGGCACGGAGACTGCGGACCATGTGAGGTGCCTCTTTTGTCAGACAGTTGTCCCAGCACAAGCGGCTGCCAAAGCCCATGTGGAAATACGGGGGTGTCTGAGAGAGCATTTAGGATTTTAATCAAGGAGCCGAAGTGCATTTGCTTTTTCATTAATCCCCATATTAATTAGTGTCATTTGCAAAAAGGGCCTGATGCACACTTGTGTCTGCTGGAGCCTCAGTTGGCAATCCTGAGAGGCTGTCATGCAGCCTCATTCCTGCATGCTGCGTCTGCCCTGCTGCAGGAAAATAATGTAATTTTGTTTCAAAACCTGAGGCAGGTCTCAAGGTCTCTCTAATGGAGACAAAAACAACAACAACAAAAATATGGGCTACAAGTTTCCTCCCCACTTGTGCCTTGGCCCAACAGCAGTGATTACACAGATTAGATACTGTGCTTAAAAAATCCTCTTTCCCATGTGCCCCCACCTCACTTCCTAGTGCCGCTCATGGCTCCTGTTCACCTTCCTGACAGATAAATACCTGGGATCTCCTCATTCACGCCTCACTGTGGCTCCTTGGCACTCAACCAATTCAGCTTCCATACCACCCCTGGAATATTCTCCTGGGAGAATATGGGAGTCTCCTGCACGGCTGGAACAAGCATAGCTCAGCCTCAGCGTGGGTGGGGCAGGATAGAAGAAAGGCTGTGTTGGGACAGGGCATCTTTGTGAGTTCTGAAGACCTGTCTCCCTTTCTCAGGGGCTGATGCAGCATTTTGGAGACTTCCAAGGGAGAAGAGCAAGATAAAAACTGGGAGTCTGGGGGAGCAGTTCTAACAATGATAGCTACATGAAAATAATATTAATATCATTTGCTTATTAAGGGCAAGCCCCGGGCCTCACTGTTTTCAGCACTTCAGCTATACTAAGACATTTAGGTAATGTTATCCGTCTCATTTTAGAATGATGCAACTGAGTCACAGAGAAGTTAAGTAATCTGCCCGCGGACACTCGGGTCGATGCCGCCTCATTCCATCACTCGGGCGATGGAGCCAAAGGCCACATTCACAACCACTAGGCTGTCCCAGCCCCTTGGTGTGATTTGTCCCTTCCTAGGGTGTGCTTCTCTCATCTCTGGTCCTATTTCTAGTTGTTTCCTGACCCTTCACCATTTCCCCCTTGGCCCACGACCTTCATCATCCTGGCAGGTGGCAGGGCCTTCCCGTTTGACCTCCTCCTACCTTTACAGGAATCAGTGTTTCAACATTTGCCTTTTCTAGTCTCTGGATATCAAAACTCATCAATTCCATAGCTCTCCCCCACATGCCCTGCTACGAGCTTAGACAGCATGGCTGTCAAGCCAGAATCCCAGCAGCCTCCCCCATTGGAAGTCCGTGGGGTGGGATGGGGTGGGAGCTGAGTGGGCAGAGTTTCATCCGCAGCACCATGTGCCCACTGTCTGCTGCCATGCGGTTCACGGAAAAGAATGTTTATTTCACTCCTAAAAGCCAGTGTGAAAACATTGGTCACAGAATACCATGAGTTAACCTAACCTACTGTTAATGTTAGTGATGAAACGCCTCCCAAATAATGCTTGGCTTTAGCAGAGACCTTTTGTTTAATGAGTTAGGTCAAAGGGATGTTTCATTTGTAAATTTCAGATACTGCAGTCAACCCCGCAGGGTGTGACGTTCATGGTTATGGGGAGTCTGGGGGCTCCTGAAAATCATGCCCCCCTCAGTGAAGCTAGTGTGGTGGCCCTTTCATTTTAACTCTGGATGGGCAGAAGGAACGTGTGTGTGTGTGTGTGCGCGCGTGTGCGCGTGTGCGTGTGTGTGTGTGTGTGTGCGCGCGTGTGTGTGCGTGTGTGTGCGTGTGTGTGTGCGCGCGCGTGTGTGTGTGCGTGTGTGCACAGGAGGTGGGCAGATGGGGCTGAATAGCTCTTTCCTGCCTGCTCACAGCATGCCGTAGCTGCAGGCTCTGTTCTAGGTCCTCAAGCTTCCTGGGGGGGCTCTGGGTACACATTTGTTTATCCATCTTTCTCCTCCACCCCAAGCAACTTCCCGTAGGCCACCTGAACTCCGCCTCTCCAACTTGTCAAAGAAGAAAGCTGCAACCATGTAATTATGACATCCTGGGGGTAATTTTAACTATAAGTCATTATTCTCAAACAGCCGATGCAATCCCTATTTGCCAGCACAAAGAGATGATTCTCACTAGCCTGAACTCACTGTCAAATATGCCAGGAGAAATAAAAAGGTGCTAATGCAATATAGCCCAGAAATAGAAAATAAGATTAGAGGCGACACTTGAGATTTCAGGCTGTTGGGCGGGGGAAATAGCACAGGGTTTAGTTACCAGCAGAACTGTCAGACAAAACGCCTCCGAGGTCATTAATACCAGAACCTTCATTAAGGCAAGTGGATAAAATTAAAGGGTGTTTTGTGAGGATTTAATTTTTCCTGGAGGTTTGCAGTCTCTGAAGGGCGTCTGGTGCTGGCTCTGAGGCCAAGGTGGCGGGCCCTGGAGTGGGGAATCAGGATGTTGGAGTTTTCATTCTTTGTCGTCTTCTCAGTGGTCCCCGCTGAGAACAGGCTGCATGAGGGGGCGCCTGTGCAGTGCTGAGCCGCTGCATCAGGGAACTGCATCTCCTCATCCCCAAGCCGTGTCCTTTGAAACAGCACGGAGTCTCCTGCACAGCTGGAACAAGCATAGCTCAGCCTTAGCATGGGTGGGGCAGGGTAGAAGAAAGGCTGTGTCGGGACAGGGCGTCTTTGTGGTTCTGAAGACCATCTAGAGACTCAGGGTGGTATTGGTGGAAACGTAGAAACAGGTCTGGCTTTACGCAAAGCTGAGAAGCAGGCAATGGTAGTCTTTGGTGACTTCTCATGGGTGCTTTTAGGGGTCCTCTCTTACCCCTTGTGCCCTTCCCTCACTCTGTTCCAGGAGTGCCTTTGTGTCAGCTGGTTGTCACAAGAAATCTAATAAATAAATTCCCTCGATCTTGTTAAATGATTAAGGTTCAGAGGTATTAAACAGTCCTGCCAGGAATGTTTATAGTTGTAGAAATACATTTCTGAGGCTGAAAAGGACTTAATGGAATATGCTTTAATATGGAATGCAGGCATTGTGCTTGGTCAGTGAGGGGGCTACCTGGGAACTGGTCTTTCCTCTGTACTCTTTTCTTTCTTTAAAAACTATACTTAAGTTCTGGGATACATGTGCAGAACGTGCAGGTTTGTTATACATGTACACATGTGCCATGGTGGTTTGCTGCACCACCACGGCTCATGGGTTTGCTGCACCCATCAACCTGTCATCTACAGTAGGTATTTCTCCTAATGCTATCCCTCCCCTAGTCCCCCATTGGCTGACAGGCTCTGGTGTGTGATGTCCCTCTCCTTGTGTCCCTGTGTTCTCATTGTTCACCTCCCATTTATGAGTGAGAATATGCGGTGTTTGGTTTTCTCTTCCTGTGTTAGTTTGCTGAGAATGATGGTTTCTGTCTTCACGCATGTCCCCGCAAAAGACATGAACTCATCATTTTGTATGGCTGCATAGTATTCCATGGTGTATATGTACTACATTTTCTTTATCCAGTCTATCACTGATGGGCATTTGGGTTGGTTCCAAGTCTTTGCTATTGTGAATAGTGCCGCAATAAACATAGGTGTGCATATACCTTTATAGTAGAATGATTTATAATCCTTTGGGTATATACCCAGTAATGGGATTGCTGGGTCAAATGGTATTTCTGGTTCTAGATCCTTGAGGAATCACCACACTGCCTTCCGCAATGGTTGTACTAATTTACTCTCCCACCAACAGTGTAAAAGTATTCCTATTTCTCCACATCCTCTCCAGCATCTGTTGTTTCCTGACTTTTTAATAATCACCATTCTAACTGGCATGAGATGGTATCTCATTGTGGTTTTGAGCAGATCTCCTAGCACAGCACTCGAGCTCTGCTAAGGGACAGACTGCCTCCTCAACTAGGCCCCTGATCCCCGTGCCTCCTGACTGGGGGACACCTCCCAGCAGGGATTGACAGACACCTCATACAAGAGAGCTCCGACTGGCATCTAGTGGTGCCCCTCTGGGATGAAGCTTCCAGAGGAAGAATCAGGCAGCAAAGCTTTGCTGTTCTGCAGCCCCTGCTGGTGGTACCCAGGCAAACAGGGTCTGGAGTGGACCTTCACTGTACTCTTAATGCTGTTGTGTAGGGTCACAAATCAGGGCATTCGGATCGATCTTGACCTTGCTCTGGGATGCCGAGTAAGATCCTGCTTTGGCATTCTGTCATTCCCAGGAAAGACTGGATGGTGATAACATGCCTGTTCTCTCACCCTGGGTGGGGGATGAAGATGGTGATGGAGTATGTTGAGGTTCTTCACGTTTTCTTTGTGTGTTGATGGAAATGAGCTCTCTGTGGAGTCCCAGTGTTCCAGGACCTTTTGGGGGGCTTTATCACAGCCAAATAAATCCAAACAAGAAATCCTCTCTGGGCTTCTTCATGTAGGGCCTAGGAGATGATGTGCTTTGATTTTGCACAACTGGAGAAATGGAAATGTAGAGAGGGGCTGGGACTTTTCCAGGGTCCTCAGGTCGGATTGAGAAGGTGTCTCCTGCAGGTGATTATGCATCTGGGAGCTAAAGACAACTCAGTCCTAACTGGGATCTACTTGTGACGTCTGGCCTAGGATTTTAGTAGCTTAAAACATGTCTGGCCAAATGAAAAGCTTATAACCTGACTTTTATGGAAACCCAGCGCTCATGGATATGGTGTCCAAAGCTATATGATTCCACACCTACAGCAAAGGGCTTATTTGGGAACATGTTAGAATGCAGAATCCCAGGCTCTGTCCCACACTTGTGGAGTTGGAATCTGAACTTCAGTATGTGCATACTCCAGGTGATGTTTACATTAAAGCCTGAGAAGCATTGCCCTGAAGTCACAGATTGGTCATAAAGGAGATGGATTCCAGGCTGGGGGGATATGGGGCATCAGCTAAATTTCATGGAAGGGGAGTAACAGCCCCTGTATTGCTTGCTCACCTTGGTGCTTGGAAGATCACACGACACAACCAATGGGAAAGCCCACAGAGGAGCACATCGTGCTTGGAAAACGCACAGCATTTTCATGCTCATTGGCAGCTAGCCGGGCCCCACCCTGTTAGCCAGGGAGTCCTCTTCATCTCCACAGCCAAAATTAATCTATTTCTCTGCTCTGGCGCCTCTAGTCTTTTTGAAACAACATTAATTTTGGTTGCTTTCATCCAAACTGCAAAGAGTATTTGAATTCACATTACTGCCTTTAGTGAGATTCTCTTTTTTACCGCCATTTTTTTTTTTTTTTTTTTTTTGGACACACATTTGCCGCGATGCCTGGGACCCAGTGCAGAGGAGATTAGCTCTGTGTTCAGCCACTGGCCATGCCTCTGAGGAGCAGAGCTTTCTGTTTATCTCTTAGAAGCAGATGCTTTGGATTTTATCCCTGGGGGAATTTATCAGGGTGCTCTGAATTCATTCATTCGTTCATTCTCGTATTCCTCTCCACCCTGAATACACACACACACACACACACACACAACCTCTACACGTCAGCCATGTCAATGTTGTTTGTTGTGTATTTGGGAGGATGTTTGCCATTTAGAGCCATTCTGGAATTGTCTGTAGTTTACTTCTCTTCCCTCTAAGCACGTCCTTAGCTTGGGTTACTTTACCCCATCAGTGGCAGCCTGTCTTGGCCCCAGTCCTTATATGTAGCCAATGCATATGGATTTCTTCCAGTCCCAGCAGCTCTTTCATCTGACCTGGCATTTTCAGAGCAACACCAGGGTTTTCGTTTTCTTTCATACAGATGCCTATGTTAAGATGACTTGTACTCAGAGAGAGAAAGTCATTGCCCATTTGTTCAAAGGGTTCATTTTTCTTTTTTTTTCAAGCATGAGTACACATGGGCATGCAATTACAAATGCACAGCTCTTACCATGAGCACATTGTAAATGTATGGTTAAGTGATTGATTTGTATGGTGATTTATTTATGTTTTTGTCTCCATGAATGACTGCATGTTTAGTGAGCAAGGCATGGTATTCATACAAGTATATGAATCCATGCATGCATTAATATGTGCTCATTCAGTACATATTAAGCACTAATGTGTTCGAGTGTTGTGTGTCACATACAGATACAGGTTTTCTTTCAAGGGCTTTTAGTCTCCTAAAGGGGATGAGATATTTCCATGCAACTTTCATACAAAGTTGTTTTTTTCCTCCCAAGATAGTGGTTTAGAGGCTTTTAGCATGCCTCAGCCACTTGGAAATAGCAAGATAGTACATAAAAATCAACCATGTGAGCTTTAATTCAAGACGGAAAATGAGAATCCACTGGATTCATGAAGGACATCCCAGATCCCAGGAAGGAGAACACTGGCAAACAGCGCCCAAAATAAAAGTGACTGGCTGATAAAAGTGGGTGAAGCCTCAGTACACAAGAGAGGAAAAGAGCCTCTGTCTGACTCACCTTTCTGCTAGGGATCCAAGTAACCCAGGCTAAGGGGTGGGGGGGGGTGCACTTTTGTTTCTTCCAAGCTCTGGAACTAACTTGGAGAGAGGCTTGGAGATGCTGTGAGGGAAAGACACTGGGAAAACCTGCAGGCATTTTTCCAGACCGGGACTGAGAGCAGGATGCCGTTTTTAATCCAGGAGCATAACAAGTCAGTCATTTTTGGTGACCTAGTATCACGGCCATGCAGGCATTTTAGTCTCAGGCCAGAGATTGGACCACTTGCTCTTGAGCAGGATAGGAGCCTCCACAGCCAGAACTGTGGAAGGTGCTTCAGCAGTAGGTGCTGGAGTTATCCTCTTCTCCCATAGCAAGCTGGGGGTGGGAGGAGAGCTACCAGAGCTGCAGTTTCTCCTGGGTGGTGCAACTTGCAGCCAGGCCAGTTTGGCAACCTGGAACAAGTCTGCATGTGACATTGCTAGGTGTCCCAGCCTGTACCTCTAAGATCATGGTGCATGGGGCCCTCTCTACCTCACCCTCAGGCAGATTTCCAGGCATTTAGAGCACCCACTTGCTTGGACCAGCAGCCTGAGCCACTCTACCCTTCCTGGGCATGGATCATGGTGCAGCGGGGCTCTCTCTGCCCCATGCCCAGGCAGATCTCCAGGCATTTGAAGCACCCCCTCACCTAGATCAGCAGCCTGACCCACCCTACCCTTCCTGTGTGAAGATCCTGGTATGGGGTGGGGTGTCCCTCTGTGCTCCACATCCAGGCAGATCTCCAGGCATTTGAAACACCTGCTTGACTGCATCAGCAGCATGAGTTGCTCCAATTCTCCAGTGCAGAGATCTTGGTGCAGGGGCTGTCTGTGCTCCGTGTCCAGGCAGATCTCCAGGCATCTGGATCACCTACTCTCATGGAGTTTAGGCTGCCCTCATCCCCATGCAGAGACTTTGGTGCTGAGGAGGTTTCTCAGATCCATTCATAAGTACACCTCTAGGCACTTGGTGGCCACCCACTGGATTCTCCCTCAGTGCTGGTGCTTGTGCCTGCCATCAGGAGACCTGATGTAGGTGGACCTTCCCAGTTTGACCCTGTCTTTTGTGGCTCCTGCCCTTCCTGGGGTTGAGCAGGGGGCTCAGACCACTGTGCATTCCATGAATCAGCCCAGAGGCAACAGAGATCTTCTGTCAGAATAAAGTATATCCCCAGCCATATTGGCCATAGCAAGTTCATATCTATAAGTGCCATATATTGGCTTGTAGGTTAAATGGCATAGCCCAATATAAAACCTACCAAAAGAAATACATAGGGCTATAGAAGCAAAGCCAAAAGACACTACCTAGCATCCTCTACAGTCACACCCTCTAGGAGGGGGGAAAAGGAGAAGGAAGGAAAAAATAATACAGTAGGGAAAGAAAGAAAAAGAAAAAATCCTACCTGCACAAAAAAAATTAAAAAAAATTATAAATACCAGCATCTGCAGATGAGAAGAAGCCAGTGCAAGAATTCAGGCATCATGAAAACTCTGAATGTAGTAACACCACCAAAGAATCACACTATCTATGTCTCCAACAATGGTTCCAGACCAAATGGAAACTCAGAAATGATGGGTAAAAGATTCAAAGCATAGATTGCAAGAAAGCTCAATGAGATCCAAGACAAGGTTGAAAATCAACACAAAGAAACTTCCAAAGCAATCCAGTAAAGGAAAGAAGAGATAAACATCAATCAGATTAATCTTGTGAAAAATCAATCAGAGCTTCTGGAATAGAAAAACTCAAGGAATTTTGAAATACAATTTAAAGCTTTATCAATAGACAGGACTATGCAGAAGAAAGAATTTCAGACCTTGAAGGCCAGTCTTTTGAACTAGTTCAGCCAGAAAAAAAATACAGAGAAAATTTTTTTAAACAAAATCTTTGAGAGAGAAGGAGAAAAAAGCAAATAACCTCAAAAACATATTTGAGAAAATCATTGAGGAAAATTTCCCTAACCTTGATAGAGACATAGACATCCAGATATAAGAAATCCAGAGAAGTTTTATGAGACACAACACAAAATGAACATCACTAAGGCATATAGTCATCAGGTTAATGCTAAAGAAAAAAATCTCAAAGGCAACTAGAGATAAAGGTCAGATCACATACAAAAGGAACTCCAGCAGGATAACAGTTGACTTCTCAACAGAAACATTGCAAGTCAGGAGAGATGGGAGGCCTATTTTTAGCATCGTAAAGAAAAGAAATTCCAATCAAGAATTTTATACCCTGCCGAACTAAGCTTCATAAGCATGGGAGAAATAAAAGTGTATTCAGACAAGCAAGCACTAAAGGAATTTGTTACCACTAGACAAGTCTAACAAGAGATCCCTAAAGGAGTTCTAGACATAAAAAGAAAAGAAATCTGCTACCACAAAAACACACTTAGTGCATAGCTTGCAGACCCTATAAAGCAACCACACAATAGAAACTACAAAGCAATCAGCTAATAACTTTATGACAAGATGAAAACCTCACATATCAACATTAACCTTGAAGGTAAATGGTCTGAACACCCAACTCAAAAGTCACAGAGTGGCAAGTTGGCTAAAAAAACAAGACCCATCCATCTGCTGTCTTCAGGAGAGCCATCTCACAAGTACTGACACCCACAGGCTCAAAGTAAGGGTTGAGGAAAGCTCTACCATGCAAAAAGGAAATAAAAACCAGGGATCTATTCTTATATCAGATAAAACAGACTTTAAAGAACTACAGTAAAAAAGGACAGTGAGATCAGGAGCCCATAATGATAAATGATTAAGTTCAACAAGAATATGTAACTATTCCAAATATATATGTACACAACATTGGAACACTCAGATTTATTTTTCAAAAATACAGAAAGGTGATTTTTTGAAAAGATAAACAAAATTGGTAGATCATTAGTGAGATTAACCAAGAAAAGAAAAGAAGATCCAAATAAATGCAATTAAAAATGAAAGAAGAGATATTACTATTGATACCACCAAAATACAAAAGATTATTCAAGGCTACTATGAACATCTTTATGGGCATAAACTAGACAACCTAGAGGAGATGGATAAATTCCTGGAAACATACAACCCTCCTAGATTAAACCAGGAAGATGTGGAAACTCGGAACAGACCAAAAACAAGCAGCAAGATTGAAATAATAATTGAAAAATTGCCAACAAAAGAAGTCCAGGACCAGATGGATTCACAGTTAAATTCTATCAGACATTCAAAAAAGAATTAGTACCAATCCTATTGACACTATTCCACAGGATAGAGAAAACCAAGGAAGGACATAACAAAAAAAGAAAACTACAGACCAATATCTCTGAAGAACATAGATGCAAAAATCCTCAGCAAAATACTAGCTAACTGAATCCAACAGCACATCAAAAAGACAATCCACCATGATCAAGTGGGTTTCATACCAGTGATGCAGGGATGGTTTAACATCTGCAAGTCATTAAATATGATACACCACATAAACAGAATTAAAGACAAAAATCACATGATCATCTTAATAGATGCAGAAAAAGAATCTGACAAAATCCAGCATCGCTTTATTATTAAAACCCTCAGCAAAATCACTATAGAAGGGACATACCTTAAGGTAATAAAAGCTATCTATGACAAACCCACAGCCAACATTATACTGAACAGGGAAAAGTTGAAAGCATTCCCCCTGAGAACTGGAACCAGACAAGGATGCTCACTTTCACCATTTCTATTCAACATATTACTGGAAATCTTAGCCGGAGCAATCAGACAAGAGAATGAAATAAAGGGCATCCAAATCAGTAAAGAGGAAGTCAAACTGTCGCTGTTTGCTGATGATATATTTGTATACCTAGAAAACACTAAAGACTCATCCATAAAGCTTCTAGAACTGGTAAATGAATTCAGCAAAGTTTTAGAATACAAAATTAATGTACACAAAACAGTAGCTCTGCCATACCACAATAACAACCAAGCTGAAAACCAAATCAAGAACTCAACCCCTTTTATAATAGCTGCAAAAAAAAAATCCCACCAAAAAATAAACAAAAACAAAAAAGCTTAGGAATATACCTAACCAAGGAGGTGAAAGACCTCTAGAAGGAATACTGCAAAACACTGCTGAAAGAAATCATAGACAACACAAACAAATGGAAATACATCTCATGCTCATGGATGGGTAGAATTAATATTGTGAAAAGGATCATACTGCCAAATGAAATCTACAAATTAAATGCAATTCCCATCAAAATACCACCATCCTTCTTCACGGAACTAGAAAAAAAAAATCCTAAAATTTATATGGAACCAAAAAAGATCCTGCGTAGCCAAAGCAAGAAGAAAAAAATCTGGAGGCATCACATTACCAGACTTCAAACTCTAGTATAAGGCCATAGTCACCAAAACAGCATGGTACTGGTATAAAAATAGGCACATAGACCAATGGAACAGAATAGAGAACCCAGAAATAAAGCCAAACACTTACAGCCAACTAATCTTTGACAAAGCAAATGAAAACATAAAGTGGGGAAAGGACACCTATTCAACAAATGGTGCTTGGATAGTTGGCAAGCCACATGTAGAATAATAAAACTGGTCCTCATCTCCCACCTTATACAATAATCAACTCAAGCTGGATCAAAGACTTAAATCTAAGACCTGAAACCATAAAAATTCTAGAAGATAACATCAGAAAAACCCTTCTAGACATTGGTGTAGGTGAAGACTTCATGACCAAGAACACAAAAGCAAATGCAACAAAAACAAAGATAAATAGATGGGACTTAATTAAACTAAAAAGCACCTGCACAGCAAAAGCTGGCCATAAAGCAGAGTTAACAGACAACCCAAAGAGTGGGAGAAAAATCTTCACAATCTATACATCCAACAAAGGACTAATTTCCATAATCTACAAAGAACTCCAATAAATTAGCAAGAAAAAAAAAGATCCTACCAAAAAGTGGGCTAAGGACATGAATAGACAATTCTCAAAAGAAGATATACAAATGGCTAAGAAGCATATGGAAAAATGCTCAACATCACTAATTATAAGGGAAATGCAAATCAAAGCTATAATGTGATACCACCTCACTCCTGCAAGAATGGCCATAATCAAAAAATAAAAAAATAGTAGATGTTGGTGTGGGTGTGGTGAAAAGGAAACACTTTTACACTGTCGGTGGCAAAGTAAACTAGTACAACCACTATGGAAAACGGTGTGGAGATTCCTTAAAGAACTAAAAGTAGATCTACCATTTGATCCAGCAATCCCATTACTAGGTATCTATCTACCCAGAGGAAAAAAAGTCATTATATGAAAAAGATACTTGCACATGCATGTTTGTAGCAGCACAATTTACAATTGCAAAAATATGGAACCAGCACTAATGCTCATCAATCAAAGCGTGGATAAAGAAAATGTGATACATACACACACACACACACACACCATGGAATACTACTCAGCCATAAAAAAGAAACAAAATAATGGCATTCACAGCAAGATGGATGGAATTAGAGACTATTATTTTAAGTGAAGTAACTCAGGAATGGAAAACTAAACATTATATGTTCTTGCTCATAATTGGGAGCTAATCTCTGAGGACACGAAGGCATAAGAATGACACAGTGAACTTTGGGGACTCTGGGGAAAGGGTGGGAGGGGGTAAGGGATAAAAGACTACACACTGGATACAGTATACACTGTGTGGCTGATGGGTGCACCAAAATCTCAGAAATCACCACTAAAGAACTTATTCATGCAACCAAACATCACGTTTCCCCAAAACTATTGAAATAAAAAATAGAAAATAAAAAACTTTAGACTTACAAAAAGACTTAGATAGCCACACAATAATAGTGGCAGACTTCAATACCCTGCTGACAGCATTAGACAGATTATTGAGACAAAAAACTAACAAAGAAATTCTAAACTTGACATTGATCAGTTGGACGTAATAGATACCTACAGAATACTCCACCCATCAACCACAAAATACTTATTTCTCTCATCTGCCCACAGAACATACTGCAAGGTTGACCACATGCTTGGCCATAAAGCACTTTCAATAAATTAAAAAAAAACACACCAACTCTACTCTTGGACCACAGTGGAATAAAAATAGAAACCAATACCAAGAATATCTCTCAAAACTATACAATTATCTGGAAATTAAACAACTTGCTCCTGAATGACTTTTGCATAAACAATGTAATTAAGATAGAAATTTAAAAAAATTTGAAATAAATAAAAACAGAGATACAACACACCAAAATCTCTGGGATGCAGCAAAAGCAGTTAAGAGGAAAGTTTATAGCACTAAATGCCTACTTCAAAAAGCTAGAAAAGTCTCAAATTAACAATCTAACATTACACCTAGAGAAACTAGAAAAACAAGAACAAACTAACCCCAAAGGTAGGAAGGAAAATTAATGAAAACAAAAGTTGTTTTTTTTTTGTAAAAATAAACCAAACCACTAGACCAATAGCTAGATTAACAAAGAAAAAAGGAGAGAAGATCCAAATAAGCACAACTAGAAATACAAAGGTGATATTACAACTGATCCCATGGACATATTAAAGATTCTCAGAGAGTACTATGAACATCTCTAAGCACATAGACTAAAAAATCTAGAGGAAATAAATACATTCCTGGAAACACATACCCTCCCAAGATTGAATCAGGAATAAATTAAAACACTGAACAGATTAATATGGAGTTCCAAAATTGAATCAGTATTAAAAGCCTGTACCAATGAAAAGTCTTGGACCTATGGATTCACAGCCTAATACTACCAGACATAGAAAGAAAGGCTGGTACCAATTCTACTGCAACTGTTCCAAAAAAATTGATGAGGAGGTACTCCACCCTAATTCTATAAAGCTAATATCACCCTGATACCAAAACCTGGAAAAGACACAACAGAAAAAGAAAACTACAATATCCCTGATGAACACAGATGCAGATATCCTCAACAAAATACTAGCAAACTGAATTCAGCAGCATACCAAGAAGTTAATTTACCATGATCAAGTAGGCTTTATTCCTGGCATGCAAGGTCAGTTCAATATACGTAAATCAATAAGTGTGATTCACTAAATAAACAGAATTAAAAACAGAAACCATATGATCATCTCAATAGACATGGAAAATACTCTCAATAAAATCCAGCATCCCTTCATGATAAAAACCCTCAAAGAAATGAGGCATTGAAGAAACATACCTCACAATAATAAGAGCCATCAATGACAAATCCACAGTCAACATCATATTGAATGTGCAAAAACTGGAAGCATTCCCCTTGAGAACTGGAACAAGACAAGGAAGCCCACTTGACCACTCCTATTCAACATAGTACTGGAAATACCAGCCAGAGCTATCAGGCAAGAGAAAGAAATAAAAGGCATCCAAATAAGGAGAAGAAAAAGTCAAACTATCTCTCCTCATGGATGATATAATCCTATACCTAGAAAACCCTATAGACTCTGCCAAAAGCCTCCAGGAACTAATAAATGACATCAATAAAGTTTCAGGATACAAAATCCATGTACAAAAACCAGTAGCATTTCTATATGTCAATAACATTCAAGATGAAAGCCCAATCAAGAATGCAATCTCATTTACAATAGCCACACAAAAAACAAAATACCTAGAAATGTAACTAACCAAGGAGATAAAATATCTGTAACACTGCCGAAATTAATCATAGATGACACAAACAAATGGAAAAACATTCCATGTTCATGACTGGAAGAATCAGTATCATTAAATTGGACATTCTACCTAAAGTGATATACAGATGCAGTGCTATTCCTATCAAACTACTGATGTTGTTTTTTATGGAACTAGAAAAAAACTATCCTAAAATTCATATCGAACCAAAAAAGAGACTGAATAGCCAAAGCAATCCTAAGCAAAAAGAACAAAGCCAGAGGCATCACACTACTCTACTTCAAACTATGCTATAAAGCTACAGTAATCAAAACAGCATAATACTGGTACAAAAACAGACACATAGACCAATGAAACAGAAGAGAGAACCTGGAAATGAAGCCACACACCTACATCAATCTGTTGTTGACAAAAACAGACAGTAAGAAAAGGACTCCCCTTTTTTAGGACACTCTCAATAAATGGTGCTGTAATAGCTGGCTAGGCATATACAGAAGAATAAAACTGGACCCTTACTTTTCACCATCTACAAAATCAACATATGATGGATTAAAGATTTAAATGTAAGACCTCAAACTATGAGAATCCTAGAAGCAAACCTAGGAAACACCATTCTGGACATTGGTCTTGGGAAGGAATTTATGTCTAAGTTCTCAAAAGTAATTCCAGTGAAAACAAAAATTGAAAAGTGGTACCCAATTAAAAGAACTTCTGCACATCAAAAGAAACTATTAACAGAATAGACAACCTAAAGAATGAGAGAAAATACTTGCAAACTATGCATCTGACAAAAGTCTAACATCCTGAATCTATAAGGAACTTAAACAATTCAACAAGCATGAAAACAAATAACATCATTGAAAAATGGGCATATGACATGAACAGACACTTCTGAAAAGAAGACATACAAGTGGCTAACAAACATATGAAAAAATGCTGTACATCACTAATCATCAGAGGAACACAAATCAAAATCTCAATGAGATATTATTTCATACCAGTCAGAATGGTTATTATTGAAAAGTCAAGGCCAGGTGCAGTGGCTCATGCCTATAAACCCAGCACTTTGGAAGGCAGAGGCAGGAGGGTCACTTGAGTCCAGAAGTTCAAAACCAACCTGGGCAACATGATGAGACTTCATCTTTCCAAAAAAAAAAAAAGATAAAAATTGACCAAAAAATAGCCAGGTGTGGTGGCACATACCTATAGTCCAAGCTACACAAGAGGCTGAGACAGGAAAGTTGCTTGAGTCCAGGAGGTCAAGGCTGCAGTGAGCCACGTTCATGCCACTGCACTCAGCCTGGGTGACAGAGCAAGATCTATCTCAAACAATGATCTAAAAACAATATATTCTGGTGAGGCAGTGGAGAAAAGGGAATGCTTATACATTGTTGGTGGGAATGTAAATTAGTTCAGCCACTGTGAAAAGCAGTTTGGAGATTTCTCAAATAACTTAGAACAACCATTTGACCTAGCAATCCCATTACTGAGTATATATCCAAAACAAAACAATTATTTATACCAAAAAGACACATGCACTTATATGTTCATCACTACACTATTCACAATAGCAAAATCATTAAATCAACCTAGGTGCCAATCGATGATGTAATAAGGAGAATGTGGTGCATATACACCATGGAATACTATGCAGCCATAAAAATGAAATATGTCCTTTGCAGCAACATGAATGCAGCTGGAGGCTATTATCCTAAGTGAATTAATGCAGGAACAGGAAACCAAATACACATATTCTCCCTTATAAGAAGGAGCTAAACATTGGGTACCCATGGACACAAATATGGCAACGACAGAAACTGGGGACTATGAGAAGGGGGAGGGCAAGATGGGCAAAAGGTTGCAAAACTAACTAGTGGGTACTATGCGCAGTACCTGGGTAATGGGATCATTTGTACCCCAAACCTCAACATCACTTAATATGTCCAGGTAAAAAACCTGCACATGTACCCACTGAATCTAAAATAAAAGTTGAGAAAAACAAGAAAATGATTAGGGTCAGGAAAGGAATAAATAAAATGAGAGCAGAGGGATATAACCTTGCTTTCAGCTGGATATCAGGGATAACTCCTAGGAGGAGATGGAATTTGAGCAAAGTATTTGAACCTGTGGAAATGGACACTGCTCTCCAGGTTGAGTGAACCCGAGGGACAATGGCACATACCTGGAAATGCTGATATATAGTGAACGGCAAGCAGTTCAGCCTAGCCAAAACACCTGGGCTGGGTGAAGGGAGGGTGATAGATGTAATCTGTCTATGTTAGATTGTGGGGAACTGTGGGTTCAAATTAAGGAAGCTTAAATTTTGGATCTTGTGTATCAGGAGAAGGGATGTTTTTGAGACAGATGAGTAAGATAATCAGAGTAGTGCTTTAGGAAGATCACTTTGTAGAGATCTGTAAAACAAATTAGAGACGTAGAAGACTAGAGGCATCAAAAGTAGTTAAGAGGCTATTATAGTAATCCATCTGATGAATAAGGATTGTGTGAATTAGGGTGGTGGCAGAGGTAGGTAAAGGAAATATGAATGACCCAACATTGACAAAGCTCAAAAAAGGGAAAGATGATGACGAGGGTTTGGGGCTTGAGATGATGAAGATGTCATAACACACATAAGGAACACAGCCTGGAAAGCTTATTTCTTTTTTGATTGGGGTAAAGGATGAAAGGTGAGTTTAGTTTGGCATGTGTTGAGTTTACCGTGCTGGTGGGAACATTTAGATGGAAAACTTCAGCAAATAATTGAACGTTTGGAAGTGGCACTCACGACTGATTTCAGAACTAGAGTTAAATTTGACGATCATATTTACAGAGAGGCTAATGGAAGCCTTAAAAGTGAATGCCTTGTTATGAGAAAAGATACAGAGGAAGGATTAAAGGGGTGGCAGAGTTAAATATCTATATTCAGGATGAGGGAAAAGAGGAAGGAGAACAAAGAGGTAGAAACACATCTGTATATTGTCTCTAGCTAGCCTGTGCATGAACACACACACACACACACACACACAGACACAGACACACACACACAGTTTAGACTAAAATTCACACATATTAAGATTACTGGTATATTCAATTTCACACATAGTTGGAAGAAAACAGAAGAGAGATAGTGTCTCAGTAACCAAGGAGGGGAGGATGATTGATAGTGTCAAACATAGATAGAAGAGCAATACGTGAAGAGAAGCAGCTGGTTTTGTGCATGAAGATGGTATGTTTACATGGGCACAAGCACGTGCATGCCTGTGGGTGTATATCTGAGTGTTTTGAGGGGGAAGGTATTATATAAGTAGGACGAGAAAAGAAATGGGATGAAGTTGTCAATCAGGAGACAGCAATAAGAAGAATCATCATATATCAGAACAAATGGATATCCAACAAAATGTTTTCTTGATGGTTATTTTGATTCCTTAAACCCTGAGCTTGGTTTCTGAACCTTGATTTGATTCTGTGTGGTGTATTCAGCAAATCTTGCTTCACTTTAGGCCTTGAGTCTTTCAATAGGTGTGGAATTACTAGGTGACTTGCTTTGCTCCAGGTCTTCCTCATGTCAATGAGGGCCTTTCAGTAATTAGCCTCTTGATTATGAAACCCATTTTGAGCAGAAGGCTGGTCAGAGTATTTGGTTTGTTCCAGCATATACTATACCGAATGGTGGGGATGGCACTTTATTACCCATTTGAATTATTCTTTTTAAATAGGATAGACTGTGTTCTGCTTATTTTTCTGGGTTAGGAATCTCCTTACCTAAATTTAGTCAAATACACAACTCATATTGAATGTGGAGAGGAACTAACTTGGGACAAGAAACCAAGGCAAAGAATCCTTCTTAGCAACAAATAGGATAATGGACTTAATTCTTAATAGTGTCTCATCACTTTTCTCTATTATATTGCATTTGATTTCATTTCTCTTTCAGGCTCTCATTTCCTTAAAGTTTAGTTAGCATTACACTCTCAGAACCCAATCCCAGTGAGGGATGGCTCAGGGGATGTAACTCCAGTCAATATTTAAATGCCACTCCTCCAAAGATGATGAGAGAGGCAAAGAGGATGAGATGATTTGTCCTATATGTTGGTCATGAGCACTTTATTCCCATAATTATTATTTTTCATTTAACAGTTATTGAATGAGGCACACTCCTCTGTGACTGCATTCCTCCCATTTTTCCTCCCACCCTTTCCCTCCCTCCCCTCACCTTGCCTGCCTTCCTGCCTTCCTTAATTATAAAACAACATGTTAAAGATTCTAGTGCTGAAACCTCATTCTAGTTCATAAAAAAACTAAATTCAAAGAACCTTGATTTTTTTTCCCTCTTCAGGGACTTTGTCATGAGAATTCTTAGCTGATTTCCCTTGTGGCATGCCTGGGTCACATGATTGTGTGTGTGCGTGTGTGTGTGTGTGTGTGTGTGTGTGTGTGTAAGGGATGAAAACAGGCCTGTCTTTATGGAACAGGTACAGTATTTCACAGCCGGCTGGCTAGGAATGGAATTCTTCTATCAAAAGCTACTTTTCTGGATCCTGAACTGATTAGCAGATGCAAATTCTACACTGAATGCTGATAAGACCAAACCACACACATTTGTGTATCTGTAGATGGTGTGCACATGCACACACACACGATTTTTATTAAAATGCACACACATCTGTATTACTGCTACATTCACTTCTACATAGTTGAAAATCCTTCTTTTTGCAGCTTCAAAAGATAGCCAGGCAGGAGTTATTTTATAGAATGGAAGTAATTTCTATGGGGCCAAGCAATAATAAGGAAATCGGAAGTCAAGGACTATCTTCCGAATGGAGAAGAAGCTCCATCAACCACAGAAGGAAATTATGATCACTTCTGCCATCCTGCTGCTTTGTGTATCCAGGGATCCTCTATCAAGAACGTGTGTTTCCCTAGGCCTAGAATGGGGCTTTCTTCCATCACTGTGGCCCACTCCG
Source organism: Nomascus leucogenys (assembly GCF_006542625.1). Lineage (NCBI taxonomy): Eukaryota > Metazoa > Chordata > Mammalia > Primates > Hylobatidae > Nomascus > Nomascus leucogenys. Next base: position 7,902,753 of record NC_044395.1, on the reverse strand, counting down.
TTCTCCAACATAACTCTTTTAGCAGCTTAAACCTCAATTATGATTCTGTAATAATTTGGTTGTGCGGCTATTTCCACCACCTCCTGCCCACCACTCCATTCTCCAACATAACTCTTTTAGCAGCTTAAACTTCAATTATGACTCTGTAATAATTTGGATGTGTGGCTATTTCCGCCACTTCCTACCCACCTTAGAAAGGTGTATTTCCAGAGGTTAGGTCCTGGCAGCAGCTTCCATGGACCCTCTGTGTTCAGAGGTGAGGGCTGATTCAGCACTTTCCTGGCTGGACAGTTCCTGGCCCAAGCCTCTGACTTCTCCTTCCCTGGGCTTCCACTCCCTTCCTCTGGTAAGGCTCTGGCATCAGATGCAAGGACCCCAGTAGCTACAGAGGCCAGTGAATGAGCAATGAGCCTACTGCAGAGCCTTCATTTCTCATTGTCTCTTCATCCAGACCAATTAGCCCTTCCACTGACCCACAGTGAAAAAAAAATGATGCATGTGAACTTGGCATTATGGGGAGGCCCCCGAGGTGTAGGTATTAAGTATATATGAGATCTCCTCTTTTATCATTGCCATGTACTTTTCACAGACATTCATCTCAGGACTTCCCAGAAGACAGACCCACCCCCAGTTTTCCTGTCCCTTCTTGTTTCAGTCACTGCTCTCTTACCTTGTCTTCTTTCTCTTCTCAGGATGAAGGGGAGAATTGGAGTCTTCCACAATGAAAGGACAACATTGCTGCCAAAAGAATCCATCGTGACTGTAGGCATATTTTCCACCCTCATCCTGCAGGTTTTCTGCCTGTTGTTGGCCCCTGACCAATTTTGCTCCTGGGCAGTCTGAGGTGGAACATAATTTTTATAAAACAAATTATGCTGAGTCTCACTTATAATCAGGGAAATGTGAGTCAAAGCCACAATAAAGTATCACCTCATGCTGTTTAGGATGGCTGTTATCAAGTAGACAAGAAAGAAGTGTTGGTGAGGGTAAGGAGAAAATAAAATCTTTGCACACTGTTGTTGGGAATGTAAGTTGGTAAAGCCACTATAAAAGGCAATATGAAGTATTCTCAAAAAATTAAAAATAAAATTGCCAAATGATCCATCAATCCCTCTTCTGGACACATAATCAAAGGAAATGAAATCAGTATCTCAAATAGATATTTGCACCCCATATCCATTGCATCCTTTTTTGTAATAGCCAAGATATGGGAGCAATCGAAGTGTCCATCAACAAATGAATGGATAAAGAAATCATGGTACATATATACAGTGGAATATTATTCAGACATAAAAACGAAGGAAATCCCGTCATTTCTGAAGACATTAATGAACCCAGAGGACGTCATACTAAGTGAAGTAAGCTGGATACAGGAAGACAAAAACCACACGATCTCACTTACATGTGGAATCTAAAAAAGTCAAACTCATAGAAGCAGAGAGTAGAATAGTGGTTGTCACGGGCTTGGGATAATTGAGGAGATGTTGGTTAAAGGGTACAAACTTTAAGTTACAAGATAAACGAGTTCTGGCGCTCTACTATACAGTATGGGTGATGACGGATGTGTTAATGAATTTGATTGTGGCATTCATTACACAATGTGTATGTATATCAAATCATCACATTGTACACCTTGGATATATTCCATCTTTATTTATCAATTAAATATTTCAATTTTTTTAAAAGGAAGGCAAAATGGGCCAAATGGAGTAACTACTTTGTGTAGAGCTGATGTCCAGGCTAGAATTTCTAAACTTTTTCTGTAACCTAGAGTCTCTTTTATACTTTTGACTTACCCATTATTCATAACAGATCTCAGGAACGCTCATCACACTGCCTATTGCTAAAAACTCAAAGGAGTTATTGTTATATGAACAACCCAAGTTAATGCAGTCATTAATGGAAATACAGAGTCTTGACTGAAAGAGGTCATTTCTATTTTTCGTTGCGATAGTCAGATCATAGCCAGCCAGATCTTTTAGGGAGGATGCAAATAGGCTGGAGTTCCTTCAGCAAACAGGATACTGTAGAATAAAATATTCTACATGAGAATACTTAAACAAATCGGAGTGCCTGGTGCCACCACGTAAATTGTGAGGTGTCAAACAGGCTGGTCTTTGGATTAGAGATTGGACTTACTCTCTGTGGCCCTATGAGTAGAGCAGGTCGGGGTGGTGCTGGGCAGGGAGGAAGATCATCTTAAAGTGATAGATGTAGGCTCAGTGTGAGGAAGGATTTCTAGGAGTTGGAGCTGCTCAGAGGTGAAATATCAAGAGAGTGCCCTTCAGGAGCAGTGTCTGAAGACAGACCACATGGCCAATAGGGAGAGATAAGCAGGCTGGGTGGCCCTCAGCGCTTTGCTTCCAGTCTTGGGAGTCTTACTGAAATAGCTAATGACCACTCAACCCAAAGAACAGACACATGTCTGCCATGTCTCTCTGGGCTCATCCTGCTTATTTCAAGTGAGGCCCAAATGCGGGGCTGTTATTCCCTGATGTTTCAGGTCCACGCGCAACTTATTCCCAGATCTTTTCTGGAAAAAAAAAAAAGCAGAGAGACTGTTTGCCAGACAGCTGGACCAGAATGAGGGAAAAGAAGATAAGGCCCAACTGAGAAGTCAGAAAAGCTCACTTTTCATTAGCTCCACATTCCAAAGTGAGAAATCAATGTGCTTAGCTGCAATTCAAAGCAATTTGTCTTTGTTCTCACACACTCTCAAAGAATGACTTAAAGAAGCCCAAATAAATATTTTCAGAAAAGAGAGTAAATTTGTATTACTTAACCCAAGGAATGCAAACAAGTGTAATTGAAGTGAATACCCATAAATAAAGTAAATACATTAGTTAGGAAACGAATTAATTAGTGTTTAATTACTATCAATTACTAAAATCACTACAGAATTACTTGTAGAATGGATTGAATCTCTTGCTCCTATTAATAATTTCCATTGCTAATTGTATGCACTTGTATTTTCTTTTCTTTGGGTGCATCTTAGCAGAGCTAATAGGAGGAAGCAACAGCACAGTGAACAATGACAGGGACATTTTTTTTCTTTGTTCAGTAAAAACCAAAAGTGATTTGAAATATATCTGCCTGGTTGTCAAAAGGCAATGCGGGTGAGGAAGGGACACAGGAAGGAAGGTTGTCCTCGTGACACAAGGTGACCCTTGCCACTTCCAGCTGATGTTTGTGGCAGAGCCCTAAGGTGGGAGGGGTGTGTGGTGTGGTGTGTGTGTGTGTACAGAGAAGAAAGGTAGGTACTGGGAGGCTCAATGCCTGAGCTCACTTCCAGCATGCTCTGTGGAACGCATATGTAGACTGGCAGCCAGGCATCTCTACCCACTGATCTTGACAGGTGAGGGAATGGGTTTTACATTTACCTGGAGGACAGAGTACGTCATTTGCTGCCTTGCAGGTGGAGAGAACACATCTGACATCATGCTCCCTAAGAAGCAACACACTAGCTGGTGCGAGAAACAGATGTATGCAAATGACAGGCTGAGGGTAAAGAGTGTCTTTCCTGGGACCCACTCTGCCTGCTCACCAGCATTCTCATTTTCCTGTTTACACAACATCCCCTTTCCCCTTCCCTGCCCTCTCCTCCTCTCCCTCATGGACACAGACTCTCAAGCCAGACCGCCTAGGTTTGATTCCAAGCTTCCTCACCTGAAAGACCTTGGGCAAATTACTTAACCTCTGTGAGTCTCGATTTCCTCATCTGTAAAATGGGGAGAATGATAGCACCTACCTCTCATGGTTCTGGTGAGAGCTCAGATCAGTGGGAGACACATAGCAATCTCTGCTTTACTCATTTTCTTGGTATTTCCACCACATATTTCTTTGTGGAGTAGTTGAGGGGATGCATATGATGTGGAGATAAACTAGCTGGGAGGATAGCAGGAGTGATTTGGGAGGGAAACGAAGTTGAAGAGGAGGAATTGGTCCTTGAGTGGTTGTTCTGTTTATTAGTTAGGGTTCTCCTGAGAAATGACACCCATAGGAGATTTATTATGAGGGGTTAGCTCACATGATTATGGAGGCGGAAAAGTCCCATGATCTGTTGTCTGCAAACTGGAGGCCCATGAAAGCCAGTGGTGCAGCTCAGTTGAAGCCCAAAGGCCAGGAGTGCCACTGTCGGGGGGCAGGATAAGATGGACATCCCAGCTGAAGGAGAGAGAGAGCAAACTCACCCTTCTTTTGCTTTTCTGTCCTATTCAGGCCCTTTAAGGAATAGATAATGCTTGCCTACATTGGTGGGGGCACATCTTCTTTGCTTAGTTTATTTATTTAAATGCTAATCTCTTCTGGAAACACTGTCACAGGTATACCCAGAGATAATGTTTTTCCACCTATCTTGGCATTTCTTAGCCTAGTCAAGTTAATACATAAGGAATCCAAAAAAAAAAGTCAAACTCTCAAAAGGAGAGTAAATGGTGATCACTAGGGCCTGGGCTTTGGGGAAAAAGGGAAGAGAAGTGGGTTAAAGGGCAAGTACCTTCAGCTATAAGATGCATAAGTTCTGAGGATCTAATGTATAGCTTGTTGACTATAATTAACAATACAATACTCTTTATTTGAAATTTGTTAAGATAGTAGCTTCTAAGTGTCCTATATGTGTGCGCGTGCACACACACACACGCACACACACACGCACACACACACACACGATAACTATGTGTGGTGATGAAAGTGTTAATTTGATTGTGGTAATAATTACACAATGTATATGTATATCACCTCATCATGCTGTACACTTTGAATATATACAAATTTTATGTGTCAAATATACCTCAATAAAGCTGGACATTTAAAAAAAGAAAGTGAAGGGAGAGACCAGGAGGAGTGAAAAGAGGTCTGCCATTGCTTGACACTGGTCCTGAATTCATTTTATCATTCTGACGCATCGATTCCTGACTTTCTGGGTAACCATCAGCCTGTTAATTATCCCAGCTTAATCCCAGGATTTTCATTTGTAGAAAAGAATAATATAAATATTTGCTTCATGGCATTGCTGCAGGGCCTAGCACTGGAAGTTTTTGAGCCACCCACTGTAGTGCGAGGTGCAAAGGTTAGGCTGAATAAATAATAACTGGTATAATTGGCACTAAAATTAAAAAAGCTGAAACATAACATTAACCATTGCACTCTGTTGTTGTGAAGATAACAGGGACTCTTGCATAAGGGCAGTGGTAACAGAGCATGTCTCTGTCCTGTCCCTCCATCCCCACTTACCTCCCCCTTACCTTCCTGGGATGCTATTTGTAGGCCGTTCCTTTTCAGAAAGTGTCAGGTCCTAGGGCTGATGGCTCCATGGATCAGATCCTTCCCACAAACTCACCTGCTCTTTACCGTCTGGCTGGGCTGTAGTTATTCTTGCCACAGCTGAGCTGTGGTCACTCGCCTCTGCTGCCATGGCCTCAGCACTGGTTCAGAATGAGGTTAGCATCCTGGTGGGCACGTACAATGACTCAGGAGGAATGCCACCTCTTCAGGTCAACTTAACATTCACCCATGACTGGGAAGTGCAAGGTTGAGGAAGTTGCTGGCTGCCTTTGAGAAGCTCCACATTTTGAGCACCCCATTGTCACTGGACAATTCTGCCCTAGACCAAAAACCGGAGTCTCCAACACTGGGAAATATCTTTTAATAGTCTCTTTGTCCTAGGTGGCTGTTATTTCACCTTCTGGAGGCACTCAGCAGTGATTCCATTGAGGCTGACCTCTTGCCAAGGGAGTGAATGGTGCTAATCTCTTGAATGTCTTCTGTGTCCCATGTTATTTTAGTTCTCATTGTAAGCTCATTCATTTTTTCATTCATTCATTCATTCATTTAATGTTCATGAGGTCCAGAATGCATAACAGTAGAGAAGACTCATTCCCTGACTCTAAAGGTAGAATTGAGTGGGTACTAAAATACAGTGTGAAATATACCATGAGCTTTTTAGAAGACAGTAAAAAGAGGTGAAAGGTCAGGGAGGCTTCCAAGGAAAGTAACTCTTATGCAGAGGTTTATGTGTCAATTATACCTCAATAAAGCTGGACCAAAAAGAAAAAGAGAAAGCAAGCAAGCAAGCTAAGGGAGAGACCAGAAAGAGTGGATTGAGGTCTGCCGTTGCTTGACACCGGTCTTGAATTCATTTTATCATTATGATAAATCTATTCCTCACTTTCCGGGTAACTATTAGCCTGTTAATTATCCCAGCTTAATCTCAGGATCCTTGTTTAAAAAAATGGAATAATATAATAATTGCTTCACAGCATTGATGTGGGACCAGCAGCAGGGGTGTTTTTGAGCCACCCACTGTAGTGCTAAGGGAAAAGGGGACCATGATAAGGGAAGTGACAATCAGAGACAAGTGAATTACAGCGTAAGCTCCCACAGAGCAGAGAGGACTTTTTCCATTTGAGGTATCAACAAGGGTCTGTGTGACTCTAAGGACATTAATTGTTCAACCACATCAAGCTCTTTTTTGTTCCTTCCCATCTCCCCTTGAAGCAAAATCTCCCTTCCTCTTCTGTTTCTTTCTCCTAATTTTTGCTGCAACCCTAAGCACCTGTAGCAAAGGGTGAGGGAGTCTGACCGCCTGGGTTGGACTCCTGATTCTGCATTTACTTGATGTGTAACTCCGGATGCATTGCTAAACCTTTCTGAATGTAAAATGGAATACCTGCCTCAGAGCTGTGTGAGGATTAAAAGGAAAGAAAAAAAGGAAAGAAAGATATTGTTTGTAGAGAGCTTAGCATAGCACCTGGTACATAGTAATTATTCAATAGATGATAGATAATATCATTATTGTGGATGCTGAGCTTCATTTTTTGTCTCAGTTGATTGTTATTAAGCCAGGCTAATGTGTTGCCTGATGAGGCCTTGGCCTGAGTTGTATTTGCATTTCAGATGGAGATACCTGAAGACCAAAATTTATACCACCCCTAAGGAGAGCAGTCGTCTTCCTTCCTGTCCTGAGCAAGAATAAACAAAGACTGAACAAACCCTTGCAGCGGGGTAGGTGGCAGGAGATGTTTCCAAGCTTTACACAAAGAAAACGGTGATGCCTAAGTATATGTAAGTGATTTGCCACCTGTGCAAAAGTCTGCACGATAGCCCTAGGGGGAGAGTTCCTGAGAAATCCGAGCTCGAGTCTGCAACCCTCATCTCCCTTCTGTGCTGACTCAGGAAGAAAATAAGCCCCAGCAGGAAACTCACCCTTTGAAATGTCAGAGTCCACGAGGTAAGGGCAAGGTGCCCTAAAGCATCCAAATGGCATCACCTGCCCCAAGAACTTATCCAAGCCCTCATCCTGACACTGGGGAGGCTGAGCTACCTCGGCAGGTGCCCCCCGCAAATGAGAGACAAGCAGCTGTCATTAATTTTCATTTGCTGAAATCAGCAACTTAATCCTAACTTAACCAGAGCCTGAATCTCCGCCTTCCCAGGCACAGGCCTTCCCTGGGAATGATTGAATTTCACCGGGTGTAATAAAATAAAGGGCTTCTGCTGAATCAGGCACCAGACTCACAGGCCTGTAAATTTCCCGCTTGCTCTTCAGGTCGGGGCTGTTATCTCCACCCCAGCCATCCCCTCATGTCATGGCGCCTGCTGTTTCCACAACATCTCCTGCTGAGAAGATGACCCCAGGTAAGGCATTCTCTCCAAATCAAAACTAGCATGGCCCTGAGTTCTCATTCAGGAAACTGGTGGCAGTGGGGAGCTCATGTTACAGACACACTCTCCAGATTGCCAGATCCAGCTAGTTTCAAAATATGCCCGGGTGCTCATTGCTGCATGTTCATTGATGGGGCTGAGAAGAGGGAAAGTGGAAGCCAGACCATCTAGGGGAATTCCAGTCCAGGTGTTCCCAGAGACCCAGGCTGTGACTAGGAGAGCAAGGATTGTACAATCAATTCTCCAGAGACCTTTAGCTTAGCAGAGTGTGTTCAATAAAGGCTGTTGGTTAGGATAAAGCAGAGAGCTAATCAGCCGAGGGAGATTTCCTTTAAGTGGGAGTTTTCAGAATCTGGTGTTTAGCAAGTGTCAGGCTTGAGAAGAGGCAAGATTGATAAGAGCTCAGACGCCAGAATCACTGTTTGTTGCCCAGTTTGACTTAGTAGATAGCACACACAAAAGCCAGTCCCTCCCGTCTCTTGAGATGTCCGACTTTGCATTAAGACTTCTCTGGTGAGCTCCAGATGGGGGTTAGCAGAGGGTTGGGGCCCAGGACCCAGGGCTAGAGGTCCTGCCTTGCCTCTGACTATGGCCCATGGTGAGCTCACCTGAGTCTCAATCTCCTTTCCTGTGAACTAGGGGATGCGAGTGAATAACTTGACTAGGTTCTCTCTAAGGCCTCCCCCAGTTAAAATCTTTATCTCACCTCTAGGAGGCAGAGAGCTTGGGGTATTTGGGAAGCCAGGGAGTGAAAAATATGTCCTGTTCTTGGACACGGGCCAATCCAAATGGCCTGTCTTTTTGTCCCTGTTTGTAAGCTGGCCCAGGAAAGCTGCCAGGTGCTTTTGGTGGAGCAGCCAGAAACAGCTCTCCAAAGCCCTCTGACAGAGACTGTGGCAGCAGAAGTGACGAGTGACAGGTCTTTTCTCTGAATGGGCACATCCCTCTGTGGACACCTGATTCCACTCCTACCTCACTGTCTGGGTTCAGTGATGGCTAGGAGCAAGAGCTCTTTGGGCAGAGAACCAGCTTCCAACCTTAGTGTTGGCAAACACTGCAACCCTGGGCCACTCCGTTCCTGCCCTGCGGATCTGCCTGGAGTCAGGACATAATATCTGTGAAGCAGGAAGGACAGTGCCCAGAGCTTGCTCTATGAAGAGCAGCTCCAGGAGGGAGACGGTGATTTCACGGCTTCTGTTAGGTAGTAAACTACTAGGGGGCAGGGTCTTCATCCTGTTTATCTCTGCATCCCCCACTGGACCCACATAGTTGGTTCAGACTTGCCCAACACAAACCGATGGATGAATAAGTGAGTAAACACAGTCGGCTCATGGCCATGGGTTTCTGGCACCTGTGTCAAGATAGAGATGACTTGTAGGAGAAGCACCTCTGAAAAATGCCTTTCTTCAAGAAAAGCTGCTTCAGAAGCTCCATTATGCTTCTAAAACAGGGATCTCCAACCCCCTGGGGCCATGAACTGGTACCGGTCCATGGCCTGTTAGGAACCAGGCTGCACTGCAGGAGGTGAGTGGCAGGTGGGCAAGCAGTGAAGCTTCATCTGAATTTACAGCAGGTCCCTATCACTTGCATTACTGCCTGAGCTCTGCTTCCTATCAGATCAACAGGGACATTAGATTCTCATAGGAGCTCAAACCCAATTGTGAACCATGCAAGCCAGGGATCTAGGTTGCCTGCTCCTTATAAGAATCTAATGTCCAGTGATCTGTCACTGTGTCCCATCACCCCCAGATGGGACCATCTAGTTGCAGGAAAACAAGCTCAGGGCTCACACTGACTCTACGTTATGATGAGTTGTATCATTATTTCATTATATATTACAATGTAGCAATAATAGAAATAAAGTGCACAATAAATGTAATGCAATTGAATCATCCCGAAACCATTGACCCCTTCCCGCCAACCATCACCACCACACCAGTCCATAGAAAAACTGTCTTCCACAAAACTGGTCCCTGGTGCCAAAAAGGTTGGCTGCTCTAAAATAAGGCTGACTCTTCCAAAATTCTACTGATCTACCTGGGAACTCCTCAGTTCTTGCAAACCCCTCAGTTCTTGCAATGCCCCACTAGACAGTCAGGGGAAAGGACAGCAACCTTCCTGGGACATTCCAAGTGGACTCTTGGTGCCAACACTCTGCCACGCCCTGACAAGGAGCTTTTTCCCATGGAAGAGTCTAACACCTCTGGAAGTTTCTAAGTCCTGTACAGCAAAGCCAGAACTCAGAATACATCTCTCAAAAGACATGGAATAAGGAGCTCTCCTATGGGGCCAATGCAGGGACATGAGAAGCTGGTGTTGCTAAGATGTGCTGCTGTGGGCCCTGATTCATCTCTTCTGGAAGCCCAGGACGGGAGGCTCCCCAGGGTTCTTTCACACGAACCCTCTCTGTGAAAGAGAGGTGTGTGCCTTTCTCCATAAACCCTCACTCACCCTCACCTTCAAGGTCTTTCTATGCATTTCCAGTGGACACTTGGAGGGTTTTTGGGGTGCCTGACTCCTAGGCTGTGCAGGCTGTCATGTGGCAGCTCCAGAAGTAATTATGAAGGCAGAACAGGCAGCAGGAGGACCATCAGTCAGCCCTGGATGGAGGCACCTGTCCTGTGACCCACCTAGGGGACTGTCAGAAATAGAAATAATTTTAATAAAAAGGCACAGTCCTCAGTCCTTCTAATGCTGACCAAGCAAAATGGAGATTTTCATAAGAGGACAGGACTCTGCTTTTAGCAGCAAAGCAGCCCTGAGGGGTGGGAGTGGAGGAAATTTAGGGGAAAAAAAAATCCTGGTATATGTTTACAGTTCCTTTCCCCTTCTGCCTTTCTCTGTCTCAAGTGGCAGCAAGGATAAGGACAGAGGTGCTTTATATCCTCGGAAGTCAAACAGGGAGCCATTTATCAGAAATGGGACCAGCTTGCGACACAAATGGAAAAGCACAGAAATGTCATAGAAGTGTATCTTCCAGCTAGGTGCGGTGGCTTATGCCTTTAATCCCAGCACTTTGGGGAGGCCAAGGTGGGAGGATTGCTTGAACCCAGAACTTTGAGACCAGCCTGGGCAACATAACAACCTCATCTCGGGAAAAAAAAAAAAAGCGTATCTTCGGTGCTCTTCTGCTTCCTGTTTTTGCTCCTCCCATCCTTCCACAGAGCTCAAATTGTCTGTTTCTCCACTTGGCACCCCTTCCCTTTCCCTGAGCAGCAAAACCCACTGACTGTGAACTTCTTTAGGCCAGGACTTTTCCTCGTTCTGGCATCCTCACAACCAAATATGATGCCTGCTTCTGGCTGCTGCTTTTACAGTATTTGTTAAAGGAATGAAAACTTCTTCTCAAAGCTCCCAGTCATACCTCGATGTAGAGGACTGATAACAGCTGAGAGCTTTGCCTCTTCTCCTGGGACATCAGTATTTTAAAAACAGATCAAAGCGACATGGAAGAAGTTCAATTACATGGAATGGTAGAGTTCCAGACAGCATTTAATCCTTTCCTTTGAGCAAAGGACCGTCTCCATCACTAAAACCAAATCACAGAAGCCTGTGGCCTGTCAGGGCCACTGGAAATGGGTGAGTGTAACCCTCTGCATTTGCAAAGAACGGCTGTCAAGTTTAAGGCATTCATGGCCTTCTCCTGAAGGGGGAGGGGTGAAAAGCGTACTCTCTGTTCTGTGCTCCCTGAAATCATTCCATGTAAATGCAGATTGGGAGCCTTCCTTCCTGTGAGTGGTCACAGAGAAGACTGAGCAAAGTTGAAATGATAATTTTCCTTAAGAAGAAAGAGAACAGTTTGGTTCATTTCCCCATGGCACCAACTGTCATTTCTCTTTACTGTAGCACTCTTCTCTTTCTGTCCCCCCCACACCCCTTAGGTGGCCTTTCTCATCCCCAGTCACCCCAGTTTTTGCATCGATAGGTTCCTTTAATTATGCAAATCTCCCAAGCCGCTAGTATCTTCCTAGTTTAAATGGGAAAAATCCAGCCCCAAGTCCTGCGGTTATCTCCTTCCTCCTATTATTTCTCCACCAGATCCGGGCCCTTTTATATTGAACCTGAGGAAAGATGAAAGGCCACATTGCTGGGACATTAACAGGAGGGGGCCTAGATCATTAAAAGGAAGACCTTTCCCAACTTTTGATTTTCAAGAGACATTTGAAAATCTCTCCGTTCTGAGCAGCTGACTAAGGCAAAGACAACCTCTCCCAGAACAAAGCCAGAGTTTGCTCCAGTGGCCTGAGAATCCGGGCCCTTGGGGCTGTGTTCCTGACTCTTTCATGATCTTGTCCTGGAGAAGGAACTGGCTGGTTTCTACTGTCTGTTCCTACAATATTTAGGGGTTAGTTTGGCAGTTTGGCCCCAAGTCTGCCGGGAAGTAATGAGGAAATGAGAATGGGGAAGCAAGCCAGGCTCTAGCTGAAACATCCATTGACTTGCCTCTTCTACACGAAGCTCACTGAGGGTTACGATGTGAGAACTGGACAGGCGTCCAAGATCAGAGTCAGATTAGAGTACCTTTTATATCCGTGTCTGCTGCCAAATGCTACCTATGGGAGGAAGATTGTTGGTTTCCTGGGAAATGCTAACAAAGGGCCTGCCCTGAAACCCCTCCCAAAACAAAGTCCTTCGCCTTTAGATCTCTCTCCTAAGTTGTAAGGCCCCTGACTCCCTCAGGAGGAAAGAGGTCAGGGATCTGAGAATGCACAAAAATAAACCCCTTCACATTCTTATCTTCCTCCATCTCAGTGGTTTCAGACTCTTGCTTGGGAGCATGACACTGAGAACAGAAATAGCTTCCAGAACACTTCAGATAAGTTCATGGATAATAGAGCCAAAAATGATCACTAAAAGGGAAGTCAGAAAGATTCAGAGCTCCATCTTTAGACAGGTCAGTAGAAAAAATTCTGAAATGTGGGGGTCAGGATGCTTGGATTCTAGTTCCAGTTTACCCATTGGTTGGTTATATGATTTTAACAAACTACTTTCTTCTCTGGGTCTTAGTTTCTGCATCACTGAAATGAATGGTCTAGTCTATATGATTTTGTCCCAGTCCAACACTGATATTCTCAGTCTGAAATGTGTGTGGGTGTGCAAGTGTCTGTGTACACAAAAACAGTGAATTGTTGTCCAATTCCCCCCTCCCCTCGAACAAAAACAAAAACAAAAAGGCCTGACTAGGGACTGGACAAGGGCTTGCTCTCTGCCTGTCTGACCTTTCTGCAAACCTCTTCTTTCTTCTCTTCTCCCTTTAGCTGGAAACCCAACCACCAGGTTTGTGAAACAAAAACAGGGGAATGAAGATGCTCTGAAATGCTTATTTAGACAGTGCCAACATATCAAAAGAACAGTTGACACAAATAGGGTATCTAGTTACCATAGATCTTACGAAGCTCATTCAAAGAATGTAACGAAAAAAAATCAAATAATGAATCATTCAGGAAGACGCAAAGGATGGCTCCCATTCTTATTCTTTTGTTCTCCTTCGTATTTCAGAAGAGAAAAATAGATAGGAAATTAGAGCAAGAAGTTGGTGGATATTTCAGAAAGCAAAAGGGGCGATGATGAGAAGGATGCAAAAAAGATTGAAGGTTAGGAGAAGAGCAGAAACAAAGACTAACTACATCTAACAAAATAAAACATTGATGAAAATAACACAGGTGAAGAATTTTCTGGGGATGCATCTTTAAAACAATCATGGGAGGGGAAAAGAGAGGGAAAGAGAGGGTAGTGTGTTGGGTGGAAGGATGTATCAAGGTCCAGCTTTCCTGCTTCACTGTCTTGCTGAAGGCACAAAGACCTGAGCCCTGGGCTAGAGAAGGATCAGTGTGATTCAACAGGGCACCAGAGTGTCCCTAGGACCCTACTGGAGCTGAGCACTCTGCTCTGTGCCACACCCTCAGCTCAGGGGCCAGTTCTGCCTCCACAATCCTGAATTGACCTGTGCTGAATGCTTGATTCATCAAACCCCCACTTACCTAGACATTCCTTTTCCAAAGTGCTTTGCCTGACATCAGCAATGCCTTTCTTTTGGATAACTTTGTTCCGGCATCAGTTTTTGTCTTCACAGCATGCTGTGGTGGAAGCGGTCTGGGGCATGGATCAGACCGATGTGCCCTTGACTCAAACCCCTACTGGCTGTTTGATTTTAGGCAAGGTAGTTTCTTCCTTGATAAAGTAAGGCTGATAATAATATTATCTACCCTGAAGGCTTGTTGTAAGGATTAAGTGAGTTCACAAATGTGGAAGGATTTAATACAGAGAGGTACTCAGAAAACCTGGGTGGCTTTCTCTCCCCAAGCCAGATCTAGAAACAGAGATGAGGAAGTAGCAAGAAGCCCTAGAAAGATAAGAAATGTGTGTAAATATGGTGGTATCCAGAGCTCCCCGTTCTGATCACCAGTGTGCTAATGGCTTTCCGTAGGATTTGGATCCATAATCTCTGAGTGGGTCTGATTATGTGTGTGTGATATGAGAAGATTAAAGGCAACTTCCCTCAAGTAGTGGGAGGCTTCTTGATGAAAGTTTTAAAGCTCTGTGAGCCCTCGGGTATATCTGCTCATCATAAAAAAGGAGTTATTTCCCAGGAGAGTGAGAAGAGCTGTCCCAAAGTTGCAGTGGTCCCTATCCTCCCTGGAGCCCAGGCGTCAGGGACAAACACCACTGCTCACAGAATGCAGAGCCCAGTCAGCAACCATCCTCCCCTTCCAAAGGCTGTCACTACCTGTTTTCACTCCCTTCGTCAGAGGTGACAGGTTGGAGCAGGAGAGAGAGAGAGAGGCATAGGCAGATATTATAGCATTTCTTATTTTCATCTTTCACCCTTTTCCAGGTAGGAGTCAGTACATTGATAACTTCCAAAGAAGTATTAGGTTAGAAAGATGTGCCCTGTGTGTGTCTCCTGTAGGGATCTCCTGGGTCTGACCTGGGCTAAGAAGAAGCCAGATAAGGAAGCCAAAGAAGGACAGAAGCCCAGCGTTTGTCCTGGGTCTCTTTCCTTCCTCAGCAGAGGAGTCCTTTCTCCCAGGAGGTGGTAGGAAAGAAAAAGTTCATGTAGAACACAAAACTTAGCAGTGCATTTTATGGGATGTCATATATTGTTTGCTTTACTTTTGTTCTCTTTTTTTAAAACATGGATTATTTATTGTCCTCAGATAAATTGTAAATATATCAAAACTCATGTTCTATAGTCAGCCTGATTCACTACTACTTGGTGATTACTTCTCATGGTGGGAATATGCATTTTATCTTTTCTCTCCTCCTTTCAAAATCTGCATATAACTCATTTTCTTCCACCAGTAAAACTTCCTCAAATAATTTTGAATGGCTATGATTCCTCCATATTGTTCCATCTCCTTAGCACATCTAAATGTAAATGTACATTTTTATGCTATAATAATGACTTCTATTAATATGTATCATATATGGGTATTTTTTATATATATACATATGTGTGTGTGTATATATATGTATGTATTCCTTATATGCACTGATACCTCATTGGATTGTATGTGCTTGCCTGTCCATTAAACCATACATAGAGCCATTCCTAGCAGGATATGAGAGGCCAAGGAAATTACCCCATGATTTTTTTTACAGGTAAAATCTGATTGAACAACAGCGGCTGCCTTCATCAAGGGAGGCTGGAGAGCAAACAGCAGAAAAACAATCATCTGGCAACATGTTACAGGAAAAAGACATTACAAAAGAATAACGAGCTTGAGGTACGCCAGGAGGGACAGGGTTGCTGCCACAGCTAGTAGCCTACTTGCTAGTTGACCCTTCCTCTTCTCTATGAGGAAGTGCCGTGGGAGCCAGAATGTGCCAAGCCCTGCCCATTACTCACGTTGGCTTTTCTGGGATGGATTTGATAATAAGTTATTTGTGATAATGGATGGCAGCCACTGGGGCCTGAGAATGTAAGCACACACCAAGTATTACCTGTAGACTGTAAACAGGAAAGCACAACTACTTTTCTGCACAATTTGTAGATTTCTTTGGCTATTTATAGAATTTTTTTTTTGCTTATATTTGAAAATAATTGTGGGAATTATTTAGTAAGTAAAAAAGTAAAGCCAGGCACAGTGGCTCATGCTTGTAATCCCAGCACTTTGGGAGGCTGAGGCTGGCGGATCATGAGGTCAGGAATTCAAGACCACCTTGGCCAACACAGTGAAACCCCCGTCTCTACTAAAAATACAAAAATTAGCCGTGCATGGTGGCAGGAGCATGTAATCCCAGCTACTCAGGAGGCTGAGGCAGAAGAATTGCTTGAACCTGGGAGGTGGAGGTTGCAGTAAGCTAAGATTGCACCACTGCACTCCAGCCTGGGCGACAGAGCTAGACTCTATCTCAGAAAAAAAAAAAAAAAAAAAAAAAAAAAAAAAAAAAAAAGGAAAAAAGAAAAAAAAAAAGAGTAAAACCTCTGTAATTATGCTTATCTGAGGTGGATTCCAGGTATTGCTCTTTCTAACCATATGACTTCAATCAAGTTACTTCACTTTTCTGACACTTCGGGCAAAATGGGTTTAAACAATGCCTATTTTGAGGGGTTGTTGAGAGAATTATATACAACCTACAAAAGTGTATAGCACATCCTTGTGTATAGTAAATGCTCAATGATAACTATTGGTATTAATATTTCCCCACTGTACATTACCTACAGTATCCAGCAATGGTATTGATGACCTAGCATCATGCTTACATATTAATGATAGTAACAAATGCAAACATCACTGGCATTAAAACCATGGTCCACCCTGAGTCCTTGCCCTTGCCCTCATTGTGTTGTTGTCCCCCTGATTTCTCTATAGGCTTTCTATGTGCTCCTGCATCCCTCTAGCTACCTTCTGTGAAACTGAACCTGGCCTGGTCTTAAGAGCAAAGACCTGAACCCTGGAGCCACTTGAGGAGCCAGAACGAGGGGTCCCCATATCCTTCTTAGACCTTGTTTATTCTTTCCATGACACCTACTCATTCACATATTGTGGAATTTCCTCATTGTCTCTCATTTAAAAGTCATAAATAACATTAATCAAAATAAGAAAACAGGGACAGTCAATAACAAACTGTGTGGAGAACAAGGGACATGTGAGAGCACTCTGGTTCTTCAGGCTATCCGACTGGCGTTGCTGCTTAAGTCCTATCTTGTACCCACTGCAGTGAGTAAATTGGATTGTTGAGCGAGAAAAAAAATGACATATTTCCCTTGTAGTGGAAGAACCTAAAAGGCTTTTTTCCGATTTTCAGATTCAGGTCACACAGCCCAAAACTCTTCTTATCTGCTTTCATTATATATATATTTAACATCTTATGATGAGGTTTGATCTTCTTTAAGGCTTTGATTAAATAGTCTTTGCACTTCCTGATGTGCAAGTTCATGATTTGCTATCAGAAGATGCCTTGATGCCTCACATGGACTTTAGAATGAAAACGTTATTTTCACCCTCAAGCCATAATGGGTTTTTCATCATCGACATTATTATTATTATTATTATTTTATTTTTTGACAGAGAGACAGGGGGGAACGCCTCTCCCCGCCCAGCTGGGCCCTGTGGGCTCCCCTCCGCAACCCTAAGGCGGGAGGCTGAGGGCAGCGGGGAGTCGCACTTCACCTTCGCCCCTCGTTTGACCCATGGACTCATTAATGGAAGAACCGAGGCAAGCAAGTTCACGGGAAGAAACGCGCCCTCCCAACTGGAGGCCATCAGCTGCCCACTCGGGAACATCTCAGGGTGCCAACTGCATCTCTGCAGGGTCACCAGCCATTTCTAGGACATATGTTTGTCCTTGTGGTATTTGGGCTGGAGGACTCCAACAGAGATCAAGTGTGGAGAGCAGTTCCACAGTCTCACAAAGAAAACCGCGGAAGTCTTGCTCTCATAGGAGTCATGACAGCAGTCATTTGAAGAAGCCCATACGTATCAAATGTATTTGTGGCATTAACAAAAAAGGACAACAGTCTTCTACTGAGGTGTGGCAGTGGGATTTCAGCAGCAATTTCTGCCTATGCTCCAACTCTCACACATGGAGATATGTTGCCCTATTTTCTTCTCTAATTGCCTTACATATGTATATTGCTGTATTTCCCGACCTGAGAGCGTTAGATCCTCAAGAAGAAAAACTGTATCTCCTATTTTCCCAGTATGTCAGTTTCACTCAGAACAATTTGATGCACACAGTTGGGATTTAATCCATATTTGCCAGTGAGATCTTAGAGTATCAAGGAAAACGATTCCCTCAATTCTGTTAATTTCTCTGAGGTTTGCATGGATACACTTCCGTTGCTGACATTCAATGCATGTGAAATAGGCATCAGAGCTTTTTACCTGCCTCACTGGGGACAGGGAGGCTGCATGAGCTAATGTCTAGGAAGAACTCAGCGCAGTTACACACACGCACACACGCGTGGTGGGAGGCTTATTCCCACCTCTCAGGCTTGCTAAAATGGAAGTTTCACAAGCTTCCTGGCACTTTCTTCTGGAAATTGTGTGAGAATGTGCTCCTTGCCCTTCTTTCAGTTTTTAGCTCCCAATTCTAGTGTCTAAAGTCAGAAAGTAGGGGTGAGAAATAATGAAGAGAAGGTTAACCAGAGTTCATTGGATCTCAGATAATTAAGAGACCCAAGTACAAGGAATTATTCATCTCTCTGGTCTCCATCAAATGCCAGGCTATGTGTTTTTCTGTAAGCCTTCCACTATAATTGGCTAAGCAGGGATAGCTCTGTTCTTAACCTGCAACAACTGTCCCCCAAACAGAGGCTGATTCAGTTGTGGTAATGGGAGGAAGCTAATGGCCAAGCAAGTCTACTCCTCTGACAGCCATGGGCTCTCTGGACATATGTCTTGAGGCCTGAACCTTATCTCTCATCTTCAAACACAGGCTCACATTTAGGTGACGCACCTAAACCTCGCAGCTTGATTTTCCAAACCGTGAGTGTGTCTGATCAATGATGGGGTCACTGGGAGACACATACCTGATTGATCGATCAGGCTACTTGTTTTTCCACGTTTTTTCTGACTTGGATTTCAGACCTGACTTGGCATTTGAAGAAGGTCAAGAGCATAGGTTTGCCAACTCACATGCTTGTAAAGCACATATCATTCAGCATAATAGCCCCTGAGATAGTTCAATTCCACCTCCCAATGTGTGTGTGTGCGCGTGTGCAGGTGCACATGTGATTGATTGATTGCTGGGTTTGAAGCTATACAATGCTATGGCCTTTTATCCTGGCCTATGTTTCATAGCACATTCCAGCTGTTCAGAGCCACAACTTGAAAAGATGTGCTGATTGAAATGCTAACTGTACACTAGACATGCAGTCAGCCCCATACAATTAACAAAGAAAAGGGCCCCTCCCTGCTTTTCCCACTGTTCTTATTTTTCCCAAAACTATTTCTTTCCTTCCAGAGAAAAGGGGAATGTGCAGAGAGGCAATTAGTTATAACTATATATGTGCTGGAGTATAGGAGAACTAGTCAAAAAGAATTTTCAAGTCCCAAAATTGTCTAATAAAAACTACCCAACAACATCATAATTTTTGGTGGAAGTTAAATTTTTATAGAGTTTGATGGTAAGAAAAATTTGCTAAAAGAGAGTGCTTTTAATCATTACACTGTCATTTTGCAAAGTAATTGTGGAATTAGGAATAATTACACTCTAAAGAAGGAAAACGAAACAATCTGCCTTATGATCTTTTAAAATAGAATTATGATTTGGGTTTTCTCCATAAATTGAAAAGAAGAAAGGCATGAACTTGTGGGTGAGGTAATAACCTGGGGTCTTGGAAACCTAGGTTTAAAGCTTTAAGTACTCAATGCTTTAAGTACTCAGCAATGGGTAGCTATACTTGAAATAATAGGCGGGATTTTATGTGCAGCAATGTAGAAGATGCAGGGGCCCGGGATGGGCTGCCAGGTTTTCCAGCGAGTGCTAAGGCATCCACTAAGGATCATGAATGTGAACAGGATAATGAATCACTGTCTACTTACTCTTTTGGAAAAACTTCCATATCTCTGCCAATTGAATCACACTATAACCAGTCCCAGGCAATTCAAGATGACAAGTTCCACTTCGAACAGTGCTGGGTGTCATTCTGAGGGTCCCTGTGTATAGACATAGAAAGTTCCATTTGTTCTTACACTGTGAAAATGACAGAACAAATATTATGGGGATTATGCCTGGGGAAAAAAAAAATCTATCTCTAGATATTCCTGCCACCCTGGAGAGAAAATCAGCAAAATTTAGAATCTTGGATCTCTTCCACTCACACTAGGATGTTGTTTCTAGAAATCTCCCTAAAGTATGGTACTGACTCTTGGTGGTAAAAGTGGAGAGGCTTAGAACTGAAGACTGAGGGTTAAAAGTGGACGGTCAACCCACTGAATGAAGGCCTAGCAGGAAATAGAGAGACAAAAATATAGGCATTAAGGGAATAATAGCTGAATAGTAATAATAATACATTATGTCAACAGCGGTGACAAAGGAAACAGTCAATGTATTTATAGAGCTAAATAAACGGCAGATCTAGGTCCCATGTTTTGACTCTGAACAACCTTCTCGGTTGGATTTTGCTTCTGCCTAAGGATTATTTTGGAAAGAGCTATTATTATCCGTGATTTATCATGCTGCACTGGGGGGAACTCGTACTTTCCACGGAGACAATTATTGAATTTTCACTGGAGGCTCTTAAAGGGGCCAGGACCTGTTCTGAGGGTTCAGGTGGGAAAGGTGTGCCAGCAGGGGGCTGCAGCCTGGCACCATGGGACGTGTGTGCTGTTGACCACTTCTGTGCCCAGATGCCTCAGACGCTTTCTCATTAGATGCGCCCTTCATTTTCCTGGTTATTAAAACAGGACTGGGGAGAGGAGTTCACATTTATGGTGAGTCCGTGCAAGAAGACCCTCCGACAGGTACCTGTCACCCCACGGAGTCACTGATTGCAGCCTGTTCTGAAGCGTCACTGAAATAGAAACCAAGTCAAAGCCGTGGCCTAGAAAGAGAGTCTGGGCAGAATTCTGCAAGCAGATTCTTTATTTGAGTAAGTATTCCTTGAAGAAGCCCAGTTGTGCAGCTGTGTTTGGGTGGAGGTCATCGGAGGTTTAGAAAAAGAGAGAAGTCACGGTTAATATTAGAAAAGAACTCTGAGAATCTGGAGGAAGGAAAATGCATTACTGGTTCTAAGCAACAACTGTGAAAATAAACAATGATAAATACCGTATTAAATCTAAAGAGTTACATTAATAGATAATAACAAGTAGGAGAGCTAATAGCTAGCCGTTAATACAGGCCAATTTATTATTTAAAACATTTAAGATTTAACAATAGTCATAATTTTTTTGTGAAACAGTTATTAAACTGAATCTCTGCATACATTAATCAACTGATATTTATCATTCAGAATGTATCTCATTATATCCAAAAGGGTGTGTGTATATGCTTCCAAAACAAACTGGGAGATTTAAAATGAACCGTAGTTCGTTTTTGCAAAGTGTAGATGTGTAAAGATTATTATGTTTGCCAGCTGGGTAGCCAGACAGCGAAGTGGACTTGTCTAATTAGGAACAATTGCTGACAAATCAATTCTTTCCTTTTATAGGACAATTACAATTTGTGTGTATATGTGATTGTGTTTTAAATTCTAATTTGATTTTGTGCATTGTTCTGCAACCAAGTTAATTCTTTGAAGGCTTTTTAAATGGTACAAATTTTCCATAAAATATAAATAGGTTTATTGCTGTTTTATCAGTCACGCAAATAATCCAAGATCCATCTATTGACATAATTCAGGCATTAACTGTGTATAATTACTCACATGAAGCCTTCAGTCTGGCTTACTATACGGAGCCCCAAATATGACTTTAAATTGCTTGCCTACTCTTTTCCTCTGTTATTTCTCTCCCTCTCTTTTCATCTTTGCCTATTAAAATTCTTCCTAGTCTTTAAGCACAGCTCAAAGATCACTTCTCTGGTTTCTGTCATTTAGAAGGGATCTTTCTAACACTTGCTTCTCCACTTTTATCTCTCATTGGGTCTAGCATAGTGCTTTGCACCGGGACATAAAAACGATATATTTTACTTATTTTTTATTTATTTACTTTTTTATTTTTTGAGACAGAGTCTTGCTCTGTTGCCCAGGCTGGAGTGCAGTGGCATGATTGCAGCTCCCTGCAACCTCTGCCTCCGAGGTTCAAGTGATTCTCTTGCCTCAGCCTCCCAAGTAGCTGGGACTACAGGCATGCACCACCATGCCTGCCATGCCTGGGTAATTTTTGTATTTTTAGTAGAGACAGAGTCTCACCATGTTGGCCAGGATGGTCTCGAAATCCTGACCTCAAGTGATCCTCCTGCCTCGGCCTCCCAAAGTGCTGGGATTACAGGTGTGAGCCCCCACACCGAGCTATAATGTTTTGTTTTGTTTTGTTTTTGTTTTTTTTTGAATAAATGAGTTTCCTGAGGACAGAAGTACCTAGTCTCGCTGTTCTGACACAACAGCTCCTGGAATAGACACATGGAAAGAAGATGGACACTGAAGGAAACTCAAATCCACGTGTGGCCAAATGAACTCAGGGGAGTGCAACTTACTTACAAGGAGAGGGAGGATGTACAGCAGGTCCTAGAATAATGTTGTTTCTTTCAATATCATTTTGTTATAATGTTGAAATCCATCCTGGGTGGAGTTGGCACATTCTCCCCATGTCTGCAAGGGTTTTCTCTGGGTACTTCGATTTCCTCCCACATCCCAGAGATGTGCCTGATAGCCTCACTGGCATGTCTACATGGTCTCAGCACACGCGCGTGTGTGTGTACATGGGCACCCCGCCATGGGAGAACATTCTGTCCAGGGCTGGCTCCCACCTGGTGCCTTGGACTGGACTAGGTGGGTTGGGAAATGAATGAATGAATGAATGAATATAATGATTATAAAATAAAAATTTATAAATTCTATGATAGTAATACAAATACATAACAATAAAACGATGCCGTATGAAAGTGCTCGGTGAGCCCACCATGTTTCTGATCGTTTTTGAACTGCGTGATGGTAGGAGGTTTTCTGACAATTTCTGCTTTGCAAACATTTATTCCTGGATTTAACTCACCACCACTATGACTGCTGACACTACTGATTCACCAAAAGGTGGGTAAATACATATCTTACTTGTTTGTACTAATCTTTCTGAAATGCATAGATCACATGTATTTCAATGTTTACTATTGGAAGTGTTTTGGGTCTTTATTTAGAAGTTTGGTGATGTTTCTGTGACTAGAAATATCCTGTAGGAACTTTGCTCTTGTTTATGTCAATTGGCCTACAGTAAAATTGGTTTTGTTAGATGGTGTTTTGCCTAAAGTTGTAGTTTCTGAGAACTTATCGACAAAGTTAAGTGAGGAATTGCTGTAGTAGTCATCATCTTTCTTCCCAAAGTCTGTGATTTGATTGGCCATAATTGCCTGGGGGAAGTATTTTTACTTTTTGGTTTGCAAATCTTAATCTTCAACAATTAAGCAGGAAAACATCTGCCACCCACAGTATGGGGCAGCAAGGTTTCCATCTGGTGGATGAAGTATGAGGCCTCTCTGTTCATGTGTGCTCAGCAGAGGCAGCAGTGGGTGACAACCTCCGGGTTGTGCAGTCCGGGTCAGGAGACCTGAGAGAGCCTGCTGCCCCTCTGAACAATTACACTCACACACCACATGCTGTACCTTGTCCAATTAGTCTGCAAGGGGACAGAGACCCGGGGCTTGCATTGTTCTAAGGGCCTGTTTGTGTACGGTGTGGGGAGCAGTTTTAAATATGTTTCAGTGTTGCAGAACCTTGAATTCCAAGTGACTGGTGTTTCGGTGCTCCTCACAGGTCCAAACAGTCTAAGGTGTTAAGAGAGAGAAATGCATATTGGATTTCAGCTCTACCTTCTGATCAGTTTTGCCTAGAAATCACCTTTTGGGGATCAGAGGAGTCTGTCATCGTCTGATCAGACAGTATCACTGGCTCCTCCAGTGAAATCTTCTATTGTAAGAATTTAGATACCTATCCATGAGTAAATTGATCATATTCCCTTAGTCGACACCATGCTGGCAGAGAATAACATACATTGGGTTCAACCTCTTAAACTCAGTAAGTACAACTTGACCACTTACAACTATATGAAGATGTCACCAATATGATAAAACATACAGAAGACATCAAGTCACTTAAGATTTTATCTCTAAAATATTTCTCTCTGAAATGTTTTGGTCCCCATTGCTTAGCTGTCACCTCTTTGGTTCAGGACAGATGACTTCTTGCTGAGGTTAAGATAATCTTTGCTCAGTTTCTTCACTTCTTAAATTTTCCCACTCCAATCTAGTCTTTCCATTTTGTCAGAATTTTCTTCCTGAAGTTCTGATCAGCTCTCCCAGTTACTTCCAACGACTCTGCTGTGGGTTTCATGCTATTACACACCATGGCTCACTCTCTCTCTCTGACTTTATTTCCCGCTTATCGACTGCAAATATTTTATGAGCTAATTGGGTGGAGCCAACCCACTGTTCCACACTCTTGGCCTTGTGCCTTTCCTGGTCTGTGTTAGCCTTGCTACATGGAATTCTCATGCCTGGGTATAATAACATAACATTTGATCCATCCTTTAAGGCCCATCTCAAACCATGTCTCCTCAACACCTTTCCAGAATCTTACTAACTAGGATATCTGCTGTTTCTACTCAGCTCTTATAACACACTGAACTTCACTCAATCTGTCCTAGAGTCATTTGTGTATTTGTTTTAGTTACGTACTCCAGTGTTTCCCAGAGTGTTTTCCTGGAACCCTAGGCCTATGAAATATGATGCTAGTAGAGTTCAAAACTTAAACAAGGCCGGGCACGGTGGCTCACGCCTGTAATCCAAGCACTTAGGGAGGCCGAGGTGGGCGGATCACAAGGCCAAGAGATCAAGCCATCCTGGCCGACATGGTGAAACCCCGTCTTTACTAAAAATATAAAAATTAACTGGGCATGGTGGCATGTGCCTGTAATCCCAGCTACTCAGGAGGCTGAGGCAGGAGAATCATTTAAACCTGGGAGGCGGAGGTTGCAGTGAGCAGAGATTGTGCCACTGCATTCCAGCCTGGCGACGGAGCGAGACTCCATCTTGAACAAACAAACAAAAAAAAACTTAAACAAATTTGCAAAGTGCTGCAGTCATTTTTCTCTTCTTAGAGCTTTGCAAGGTATATCAGCAGGGCAACGGTTCTGAGAAGATGGATAGTGAAAAAACCTGTATACTTGTGTTTAATCTGAAGCTTCTGAAATTTATTTGTTCACAAAATACCTTTTTAATGTAACATCTATTAACTAGTATTCCATGGAAAGAACTCATTCTGGGAAATCTTTTCTAGTGTATTATAAAGTCTTTGAGAGTAGGGAATCTCTTTTATCTTTGACTATCCCATAGTGTCTAGCAAAGTCCTTGTATGTAATAAGTGCTCAATAAATATAAGCTGAAATAAGTTTTATTGGCACCATGAACTATTTGGGCTCCCTAGGAATATAATTTATTATTCTGATTTTATAATTTGTTTTTTGTGTCAACATGGGCAAGTCATTTTTTATTTCTTAATTCTATGGCATATTATTCTGTTTATAAGATAGTCATGAGGTTATAATAACTATGATGTACTGACAAAAGACATGAGAAGGGTTGGGGGCAAAGGAGTAATAATATAAGATGCTAAGTAAAATGTCACATGGTATGTCGCATTTCTCTGAGATCTTTTTTTTATTTTTATTAATATTTTTATTTTTTTATTATACTTTAGGTTTTAGGGTACATGTGCACAACGTGCAGGTTTGTTACATATGTATCCATGTGCCGTGTTGGTTTGCTGCACCCATTAACTCGTCATTTAACATTAGGTGTATCTCCTAATGCTGTCCCTCTCCCCTCCTCCCAACCCGCAACAGTCCCCGGAGTGTGATGTTCCCCTTCCTGTGTCCATGAATTCTCATTGTTCTTATTTTTGTCTTGTCTAGTTTAGTGATAATTGCAGATGCTATTGTTTACAGAGCAATTATAATGTGCCAGATACCACACTGAGCATTTTACACATATTATCTCATTTTGTCTTTGTAAAAACCCCAAGAGGTAAGCATTCTCATTCTTATTTTTTTAAATAAGGAAACTGAGACTTCAGTAACGAGGCACAGGGTCCCAGACTTGGTAAGGAGTAAGGCTGCTTCACACCCAGAGCCCACTTTCTTCCCCGCCTTGCTAGGCTCACCCGTGGGGCTGAGCTCGGGGCCTGGCGGGCAGCCCTTCTCCCTCCCCATTCTTCACTGTCTCTTCCCACCTGATTACTAGCAGACAGTCTGTCAGTATAGGCACTCTTCAGCGTTAAACTGTTTGGGTAACCGAAGCTTCTCTTCTCATTCCATTCCTTGGCCACTTGGTGAGGTTGTGGGGAAGGCAGAGGAAAACTCTGGAGAGGAAGCCTGCGCAATGCACTGAATGTTTGTGTTTCCCCAAATTCATGTGCTGAAACTTAAACCTCAGTTGAAAGGTATTTGGAGGTGGGGTCTTTGGGAAGATATGGGAAACTCTGCACTCATGAATGAGATCAGTGCCCTGAAAAAACAGGCTCAGAGGAACTCATTCTACATGTGAGGACCCAGTGAGAAGGCACCAGCTGTGAACCAGCAAGTGAGACCTCACCAGATACCAAATCTGCCACTGCTTCAGTCTTTGCCTTCCAGCCTCCAGAAGTGTGAGAATTAAATTTCTGTTGTTTATAAGCCACCCAGTCTGGGGTACTTTGTTATATCAGCCTGAATAAATGAAGGGAGCCTATATCCTGGGCTTTTGCTTTTTAAACATAGTTGAAATATAAACCCTCCCCTGACAAATAGTCTGAAATATTTAGATTTACACACCAGGTAGATCCAGTGTGTAATGGGTGTGATGTCTGAAATTTATACAGTTTGGGGGACTCTTTAAAAATGCAAAATTACAAACATGAAATCTGTTAAGGAGCATAGGAATAGATTCTTGTGAGAGGCACTGAAGTTCACTGAAGTTTAAGATTTAGTAACTTCTGGTTATAGTCCCTCCTGTCTGCCCCAACTATAGAGTCCTACACTGGGGACTGTGCAAGTTTTAAAAAGTAGAAGACACTTTCCTTGTCCGTAGTGAATTTAGCGTTCTTATGTAAACATGGTTTGAGAAGAGCTACAAAGTAAATGGTCAGTGAGTGGCCATCGACTCAGTGCCCTGAAGAGATGCTGAGTGAAAATTGGGTAACTTACCAGATTAGATCATCTCTCTGTTAAGAGTAGCACGAAGTTGCTTTAGACATGGGTGGTCACTTGTCCAAGTTAGAACGTAAGGAAAAGATGCCATAACTATATTAAGAATTGGTAGACTTATGTTAGCCTCTCATATTTGTAATTATGACATCTAGTATCACAGTTAGAAATGCAAAGACTTGACTTTACATGGTCCTTACAGAGCAGTTTGCTGTTTCAGGACAGAGGCAGTGGGTCTGGCTTTCCATGACCCACCTGCAGGTACACTCCTGTGGAAGATGACCTCATGCCTGTAGGAACTCTGTGGCCTACTTGTGGGGCATCTCTGAAATGTCATGCTCTGACCTCTCAGGGTTTTCTTTCTAAGCCATTTACATTTATGCTCATCTAGCAAGCAGGATACCCATTACAGGACACTCCAACTCTCATTTTCAGAATGCTTCAGTGGCAACGTCCTCCAGGGATGCCTCAAAAGCAGATTATCTGCCCGTACTCAGTTTTGCCTAGCCTCCTTCTAAATCTCCATGACCTTCAGAAAGGTCAAGGAAATGTTACAGGAGATGGATCAGACGCACCTGGAGGGTACAAACAACTGTTCCCACTCCGGAGGGCACCACTGCAATTGTGCTATACTTTGCTCGTTTCACTCCCTCCACCAGAGTTTTCGTAAAGTGTGAGTCTCCCAGACTTGGCATGTATTCTGTGGACCTTTATTCATGTTTGTAGGATTAATTTAATATTAAAAGAGGGGAGATAGGGAGATTGACATTAAGATTGTAGGCTCATAAAACATTCATCAAAACTTGGAGATTGCCTGGTTCACCTTCCATTTTACTTTATTTTTAAAAATTTTATTTGATTGCTTTCATGCTAAAAAGATGTAAGTTCAATCTGGCCATATTTTGGAACTTCAGAAAATTGAGAAAATCAAAAGAATATCATTCATCATCCTAATGTCCTATTATAGTCAATATTATCAGTTACTGTATGCATGTTTTACCTACTTGCAATGGTAGCAATGAGACAGCGTTGTTCACTTTTATTTTTGTTTTTAAACTTAACAAGACAGATGAGGTCACTGAGGCCCTAGATCACACAACTGTGTAATATCCACCATATGCAGTGGATACTATTTTTATATTAATCAAAAATACGCATCTCACTTTCTTTTCTTTTTCTCCTGGGGCTCCCTCTCTTGAGCTCACTCAGTGGACAGGCTCTGGAATAAGACTACCTGGGTTTGACTACCCACCCATTCCCAAACAGTGTGGCATGAGGCAAGTTACTTAAACTTCGACTGACTCTTTCCTCATCTGTAGTATAGGGCTGGTGTCAGAATCAATCAATACAATGAAAGTAAATACACCCCTACTGGATTCATCCCTCGTTCCCATGGCCTCTGGCTTGAGCAGTCAGTCAATAGGGAGCTTTGGCAGGTGATGGAAGGAGGAAGAAGAGCGAGGTCAGGGAGTTAATACCCCGGGCTCTCTTCCTGGCAAGTACCCTGGAGCTGGTTGTGTCCCCTGATTAAAGATCACTGCTTGTTTCAAGGCAGCCAACTCTAAAGAATTCTTTCTCACCAGGTTTAATAACTGCTTCTTCCCTTCCTTTTTCCTTGTGGCCTAGGGGTGCTATCAGCTTAACTGCAATTAAGCCCCAGCTTACTGTACTGTCCCTTGTGGTTCCCCCAACACCCACACAGTGTAAACAGTCCCTTTGTTATAAACTATCCTAGAATGTTCCTATTTTGAGTATACCATCTGTTTTCTGTTGGGACCCTGACTGATAGAACATGTTAGTGTTACTTCATCGCCTTTTCAATGAAAAATGAAAGTACAGGTTTTAAAAGACACAAAATTAAGATGGTCTGTTTAACTCTTGCACAATCTGATATGAAAACTGCTAAGAAAGCAAAGCTGGGCCTGCCGAGAGCAGGATGCAAACAGCCACAGCGGTGCTCCCCATGTTCCAGATAAGAGTCTTCGGACTTGGCATGTGTCATACTCTTCATCTTCATAGAAAGTCTGCAAGGTAGATATTAATGTTGTGGGACTTTTCCTTAGTTCAACTAAAGGCGGGATCCTTGTCACACGGCCACGAAAATTAAGGCTCACAGACAATTTGAAGAGTGAGAAAAATGGAATTGATTGGGCAAAAAGGAAAAAAAGGGAAACAGAGACTCTTAGCGAGCAAGAGAGTGTGCTTCCTGCCCGTGGTCTTCCCACCTAGCCAATTGAATTCCAGGTACCACCCAGGAAGAGGAGAGGCCAGGCTCTAACCCACTGCAAATGGTGTGGACTTCTGTGGCTCCATCCCGGTACGCACCCCAGTGCCCAGGCCGGTTGGAGTTTTGCGAGGGAGCTCTTCCCACCTGGCTGTCTCAATGATAGCATTTACATTTTGGAGGTGAGAAAAACTAAGATGCAAGCAAACTCATTAAGTCAGCAAGAGGCAGGCCTGACTTCTGAGTTCCCTCAGAAGCTTTGCACCACTATACCAGTGGTTCTCAAAATGTGGTCCAGGCCAGCAACATTGACTTCATCTGACAAAGTGTTAGAAATGCAAATTTGGGGGCCCCACCCCAGACTGACGGCATCATAAACTTTGGGCTTGGGGTTCAGTAGTTTGTGTTTCCGCAGTTTCTCCAGGTGGTTTGGAGGCATGCTAAAGTGAGAACAACTGCACCAGTCGGTGGTTTAATGGTTCCCCCTTCTCTACTGGGTTTGTTTTGAGGTCACTTTGAGAGCTGGGAATTACACTTGGGATGTCACATGTTGATAAGATAATACAAGTAACCATTATCATGCAGTCCCTTAGAATTTACAAAACGCTTTCATGCCCATTACCTTTTTTGAGGCAGTGAATTCCATGGCTAAGTGAATGGGACTCTTCTAAACTGTATCAACTGGAAAACCAACTCTGTTCTCTTGTAAGTTAGTTATCTAATCTGTAAACTTCAGCGTCCTCACCTGTAAAGTGAGGATCATCATAGTGGGCGCCTACTAGGGTTGCTGGGAGGATTAAATAAGAAACTCACATGCAATACGATGCTGGACACGTAGTAGACACCCAATCAGTGCTGCTACTATTTTCATGAACGTCTTGAGAAGTGGGGATTCTTAAAGGTGAGAAAACACCTGCTCAGGAATGTTGACCTGTCTAAAGTGGAGCTGAGAGTCAAAATCAGATCTTCTGAATTTAATCCCTCATTCTTGTTTCATACCCCTTCTGAAGCTGCCTTGAAAGTCTAGTTCTTGCAATACCCTAGTTAACTGTTGGATGATGACTCTGAAAGGTAATATGCCCAAGGAATATTTGAGGCCTCAACTATGTCTTCAGCCCATATGAGTAGCATTCCTCTCAGAGTCTCCAACCAGATCCTGAGGCCCCAGTCCAGCCCACCTCCCCGCAGGTGTCTGGTGAGCCTCAGAGCATCCTTTCTGAGGTTTGCCCTTTCCCGGGTCCTGCTCTGCTGTCTATGGTGACTTCTCATCCCCGGGCACACTTTCTCCTGGAGAAAGTAGAGAGCTGTGAGCAAATGGTCACAGAGGAAATGGTTCACTTGGCCTCTTCGGTCCGAGAGACTTCCAGAACTATTGAGAAGGGGGCCAAACAGAAATGGAAAAGTTAATAACTTCCTTATTTGAAAGCTAAGCCTTTGTAAACTTATCACGTGAGCTTTTCCTCATGGAGAATTAACAACCTGACAAGGTTGAACTTTGAAAGAAAAGCTATTTGTGACTTATGGGGGAGCTAGCGAAAAAAAAAAGGTCTTGACTTTTTAAAAACAAAACAAAACAAAAGAAAAAATGCCCAAGCAAACCCAAATGCGTTAATTTTTCTCAGGCCTGTAACTCAAAAAGGGCACTTCCGCTTTGGTTGAAACTTTGCAAATAACTCCCTTCTGAGTCAAAGTGAGGTGGGAGCAAGTGGCCTCCTCCAAAGAATTGGTCCAGCAATATTTATAAGAGTTGGAAATAAACGTCCAGAGGGGCATTGTTCTCAAAGCCTAAAATGATGGAGCTGTTCCTAGCAATTCCTTCCTTTATTTCCAATATCCCAAGGCAATTATGGTAACATTTCACCAAATCTGACCAACCTCCTTTCAAATTCCCAATGAGTTACATAAGAGTTTGAAATCGAGCTTACTTTTATAGGGGTTTCGAAGCAAGTTAATAACATAAATAAGGCTCTAGGAAGTGGTGTTAAGGACAGAAGTGCCTCTGACATTAGAGTTTGTGTCCCAGAATTTATTAGCTGTACACCTCTGGGCAGATTACTTCTTGAAATCTCAGTTGCCTCCTTTGTAAAGCGGGATAATTACAATGAACTGTTGTTAGGCTCAAATGGGAACAGTCTTATCTGATAAAAGTTAGTTATTTCCATTACTGCTTATAAAAACAAGCATTTAAAATTGGTTTGGGATCAACAGTGAAATGCTAGGTATATAGCATTATTTATGTGAAAGCAAGTCCCTCAGGAGTTCTATTCAACAACGATTTTTAAACCCGAATTTCACTGTTAATCATACTTAAAAGAAACTATTTTTATCCAACAGAACTAGTTTATTATATATGTTCAGATCTTAAAGTTTCATTAATTCATTAATTCAGATTTTAGAGAATGCAGAATTCCTTCCCCCACTTCCTCTGGTCTAAAATAATGAGAATTTTTGTATGTACTATTTTTGTCATCTTGGGGCCTCCCAAGGTGCTAGAAGAGGGAGCAACATGAATTCAATACATCACCATCATTATCAGCATTTCTGGCATTATTTGTCAAGCTGAGCTTATTGTTTCTGGCCTCGTGAACTTTACAACAGGAAGGGCAGATGAAGAATCAAACCTGAGCTGTCAGATGGGCGCAGCTAACAGCACACAAAGGCACGAGGGAGGCTTTGCATGGGAGGCAAAAAGAAAAGACTTGTGGTCAGCGTAGTTGTTTTGGATGGAGTTTGTTAGGCTAAACGTTAAGTAGTGTTCTAGAGGAGATGAGTGACATCAGAAGGGGTACTGCCTATTTTACAGAAATGACTCACCCATGAGAAAAGGCAAAGAACATCAGTAGAAAACCTGAATCGTTTATTATAGTGTTATGTCTGCAATTTATGGTCAGAGTCAGTTTGACTCTGGTCTTTACAGAGAAAATAATACTTGATAACTCTGAATCCAAACTGAAGGAGGAAATGCAGTAAGTAGCAGGGAAATAGTGGTGGGGCACAGGAAAATTTAAGTGAGCTTCTAAACATAATGGTGCTCCAAACAGTCAAACGTCATAACTAGTGTATTTTTTATCCGAAGTGCTTGAAGCTGTTTCATAAATTCCCTAGCACCTCATTATTTGGGTAGAGTTTCTAAATTTTGGATTTTTAAAAATGCAGTTTTGCTATTTTTAAGTGCTTGAGATACCTGGGAAGAAGAAGCCAAGCTCTCCACATAGTGACTTAGTATTTTTCAAACCTCAGACTACATCTCGTTAGTGGGTCACAAAATCAATATGTATGGGTTTGACTAGACTATTTTTTGTATTCTTTATTTGGGACATTTTTCGTGTTTTATTTGTTATTTGATCATATCAACATCATTTTTGATACTTATTGCATTTTTACTCCATCATCTACTATGCAAGCATTATTTTGTGAAATTTTCAATTTGCTTATATACAGTTTCACACATCCATGTATTGTGTGAGTGTACCAGAATGTAATGTAAAATAATCGTTCTTACCATAGGTCATGGTAAAAACAAGTTTGACTTTCTTTATTCCAAGAATACTTAAACATTGATTTATTAGTGGTTCGAATAAACAGTTCTAATTCTTAAAATAGACTGTATTATTTAGTTTAAACGGTGCCACTACAAACTCATTTACGCTCTTATTAGGTGTACTTGGCCCAGCCCAATGCTGTGCAGCTGGCAGGAGAACCACCTGGGGAATGTTTCCAAAGCCTGTATTCTAAGGCTTCGCCTAGCACGGTAGGTCTGGGGTGATTTCCAGGAATCCGTATTTTTAAAAACAAATACCTCAGGTGACTCTGATGTATTGCTGGGTAGTATATCACTAGTGCAGGAAACAATTTCTTTGGTTGACGGGGTGGTGGTAAGTAAACATTATCCTGGTGTCCTTCTAAATTTTTTTTCTTTTTTTCTTATTATTATACTTTAAGTTTTAGGGTACACGTGCACCATGTGCAGGTTTGTTACCTATGTATCCATGCGCCATGTTGGTGTGCTGCACCCATTAACTCGTCATTTAGCATTAGGCATATCTCCTAATGCTGTCCCTACCCCCTCCCCCCACCCCACAACAGTCCCGAGAGTGTGATGTTCCCCTTCCGGTGTCCATGTGTTCTCATTGTTCAATTCCCACCTATGAGTGAGAACATGCGGTGTTTGGTTTTTTGTCCTTGCGATAGTTTGCTGAGAATGATGGTTTCCAGTTTCATCCATATCCCTACAAAGGACATGAACTCATCCTTTTTTACGGCTGCACAGTATTCCATGGTGTATATGTGCCACATTTTCTTAATCCAGTCTATCATTGTTGGACATTTAGGTTGGTTCCAAGTCTTTGCTATTGTGAATAGTGCCGCTATAAGCATACATGTGCATGTGTCTTTATAGCAGCATGATGTATAATCCTTTGGGTATATACCCAGTAATAGGATGGCTGGGTCAAATGGTATTTCTAGTTCTAGATCCCTGAGGAATCGCCACACTGACTTCCACAATGGTTGAACTAGTTTACAGTCCCACCAACAGTGTAAAAGTGTTCCTATTTCTCCACATCCTCTCCAACACCTGTTGTTTCCTGACTTTTTAATGATGGCCATTCTAACTGGTGTGAGATGGTATCTCATTGTTGTTTTGATTTGCATTTCTCTGATGACCAGTGATGATGAGCATTTTTTCATGTGTTTTTTGGCTACATAAATGTCTTCTTTTGAGAAGTGTCTGTTCATATCCTTTGCGCACTTTTTGATGGGGTTGTTTTTTTCTTGTAAATTTGTTTGAGTTCATTGTAGATTCTGGATATTAGCCCTTTGTCAGATGAGTAGGTTGCAAAAATTTTCTCTCATTCTGTAGGTTGCCTGTTCACTCTGATGGTAGTTTCTTTTGCTGTGCAGAAGCTCTTTAGTTTAATTAGATTCCATTTGTCAATTTTGGCTTTTGTTGCCATTGCTTTTGGTGTTTTAGACATGAAGTCCTTGCCCATGCTTTTGTCCTGAATGGTATTGCCTAGGTTTTCTTATAGGGTTTTTATGGTTTTAGGTCTAACATGTAAGTCTTTAATCTATCTTGAATCAATTTTTGTATAAGGTGTAAGGAAGGGATCCAGTTTCAGCTTTCTACATATAGCTAGCCAGTATTCCCAGCACCATTTATTAAATAGAGAATCCTTTCCCCATTGCTTGTTTTTGTCAGGTTTGTCAAAGATCAGATAGTTGTAGATATGTGGCATTATTTCTGAGGGCTCTGTTCTGTTCCATTGATCTATGTCTCTGTTGTGGTACCAGTACCATGCTGTTTTGGTTACTGTAGCCTTGTAGTATAGTTTGAAGTCAGGTAGCATGATGCCTCCAGCTTTGTTCTTTTGGCTTAGGATTGACTTGGCGATGCGGGCTCTTTTTTGGTTCCATATGAACTTTAAAGTAGTTTTTTCCAATTCTGTGAAGAAAGTCATTGGTAGCTTGATGGGGATGGCATTGAATCTATAAATTACCTTGGGCAGTATGGCCATTTTCATGATATTGATTCTTCCAACCCATGAGCATGGAATGTTTTTCCATTTGTTTGTATCCTCTTTGATTTCACTGAGCAGTGGTTTGTAGTTCTCCTTGAAGAGGTCCTTCACATCCCTTGTAAGTTGGATTCCTAGGTATTTTATTCTGTTTGAAGCAATTGTGAATGGGAATTCACTCATGATTTGGCTCTCTGTTTGTCTGTTATTTGTATATAAGAATGCTTGTGATTTTTGTACATTGATTTTGTATCCTGAGACTTTGCTGAAGTTGCTAATCAGCTTAAGGAGATTTTGGGTTGAGACAATGGGGTTTTCTAGATATACAATCATGTCATCTGTAAACAGGGACAATTTGACTTCCTCTTTTCCTAATTGAATACCCTTTATTTCCTTCTCCTGCCTGATTGCCCTGGCCAGAACTCCAACACTATGTTGAATAGGAGTGGTGAGAGAGAGCATCCCTGTCTTGTGCCTGTTTTCAAAGGGAATGCTTCTAGCTTTTGCCCATTCAATAAGATATTGGCTGTGGGTTTGTCATAGATAGCTCTTACTATTTTGAGATACGTCCCATCAATACTTAATTTATTGAGAGTTTTTAGCTTGAAGAGTTGTTGAATTTTGTCAAAGGCCTTTTCTGCATCTATTGAGATAATCATATGGTTTTTCTCTTTGGTTCTGTTTATATGTTGGATTACATTTATTGATTTTCATATATGGAACCAGCCTTGCATCCCAGGGATGAAGCCCACTTGATCATGGTGGATAAGCTTTTTGATGTGCTGCTGGATTCGGTTTGCCAGTATTTTATTGAGGATTTTTGCATCGATGTTCATCAAGGATATTGGTCTAAAATTCTCTGTTTTGGTTGTGTCTCTGCCCAGCTTTGGTATCAGGATGATGCTGGCCTCGTAAAATGAATTAGGGAGGATTCCCTGCTTTTCTGTTGATTGAAAGAGTTTCAGAAGGAATGGTACCAGCTCCTCTTTGTACCTCTGGTAGAATTTGGCTGTGAATCCATCTGGTCCTGGACTTTTTTTGGTTGGTAAGCTATTGATTATTGCCTCAATTTCAGAGCCTGTTATTGGTCTATTCAGAGATTCAACTTCTTCCTGGTTTAGTCTTGGGAGGATGTATGTGTCAAGGAATTCATCCATTTCTTCTAGATTTTCTAGTTTATTCGTGTAGAGCTGTTTGTAGTATTCTCTGATGGTAGTTTGTACTTCTGTGGGATTGGTGGTGATATCCCCTTTATCATTTTTTATTGCATCTATTTAATTCTTCTCTCTTTTCTTCTTTATTCGTCTTGCTAGCGGTCTATCAATTTTGTTGATCTTTTCAAAAAACCAGCTCCTGGATTCATTAATTTTCTGAAGGATTTTTTGTGTCTCTATTTCCTTCACTTCTGCTCTGATCTTAGTTATTTCTTGCCTTCTGCTAGCTTTTGAATGTGTTTGCTCTTGCTTTTCCAGTTCTTTTAATTGTGATGTTCGGGTGTCAATTTTAGATCTTTCCTGCTTTCTCTTGTGGGCATTTAGTGCTATAAATTTCCCTCTACACACTGCTTTGAATGTGTCCCAGAGATTCTGGTATGTTGTGTCTTTGTTCTCATTGGTTTCAAAGAACATCTTTATTTCTGCCTTCATTTCATTATTTACCCAGTAGTCATTCAGGAGCAGGTTGTTCAGTTTCCATGTAGTTGAGCAGTTTTGAGTGAGTTTCTTAGTCCTGAATTCTAGTTTGATTCCACTGTGGTCTGAGAGACAGTTTGTTATAATTTCTGTTCTTTTACATTTGCTGAGGAGTGCTTTCCTTCCAACTATGTGGTCAATTTTGGAATAGGTGTGGTGTGGTGCTGAAAAGAATGTATATTCTGTTGATTTGGGGTGGAGAGTTCTGTAAATGTCTATTAGGTCTGCTTGGTGCAGAGCTGAGTTCAATTCCTGGGTATCCTTGTTAACTTTCTGTCTCATTGATCTGTCTAATGTTGACAGTGGGGTGTTAAAGTCTCCCATTATTATTGTGTGGGAGTCTAAGTCTCTTTATAGGTCACTCAGGACTTGCTTTATGAATCTGGGTGCTCCTGTATTGGGTGCATATATATTTAGGATAGTTAGCTCTTCTTGTGAATTGATCCCTTTACCATTATGTAATGGCCTTCTTTGTCTCTTTTGATCTTTGTTGCTTTAAAGTCTGTTTTATCAGAGACTAGGATTGCAACCCCTGCCTTTTTTTGTTTTCCATTTGCTTGGTAGATCTTCTTCCATCCCTTTATTTTGAGCCTATGTGTGTCTCTGCACGTGAGATGGGTTTCCTGAATACAGCACACTGATGGGTCTTGACTCTTTATCCAATTTGCCAGTCTGTGTGTTTTAATTGGAGCATTAGCCCATTTACATTTAATGTTAATATTGTTATGTGTGAATTTGATCCTGTCATTATGATGTTAGCTGGTTATTTCGCTCATTAGTTGATGCAGTTTCTTCCTAGCCTTGATGGTCTTTACAGTTTGGCATGTTTTTGCAGTGGCTAGTACTGGTTGTTCCTTTCCATGTTTAGTGCTTCCTTCAGGAGCTCTTTTAGGGCAGGCCTGGTGGTGACAAAATCACTCAGTATTTGCTTGTCTGTAAAGGATTTTATTTCTCTTTCACTTATGAAGCTTAGTTTGGCTGGATATGAGATTCTGGGTTGAAAATTCTTTTCTTTAAGAGTGTTGAATATTGGTCCCCACTCTCTTCTGGCTTGTAGAGTTTCTGCCAAGAGATCAGCTCTTAGTCTGATGGGCTTCCCTTTGTGGGTAACCTGACCTTTCTCTCTGGCTGCCCTTAATATTTTTTCCTTCATTTCAACTTTGGTGAATCTGACAATTATGTGTCTTGGAGTTGCTCTTCTCGAGGAGTATCTTTGTGGCATTCTCTGTGTTTCCTGAATTTGAATGTTGGCCTGCCTTGCTAGATTGGGGAAATTCTCCTGGATAATATCTTGCAGAGTGTTTTCCAATTTGGTTCCATTCTCCCCGTCACTTTCAGGTACACCAATCAGATGTAGATTTGGTCTTTTCACATAGTCCCATATTTCTTGGAGGCTTTGTTCGTTTCTTTTAACTCTTTTTTTTCTAAACTTCCGTTCTCACTTCATTTCATTCATTTGGTCTTCCATCACTGATACCCTTTCTTCCAGTTGATTGCATCGGCTACTGAGGCTTCTGCATTCGTCATGTAGCTCTCGTGCCTTGGTTTTCAGCTCCATCAGGTCCTTTAAGGACTTCTCTGCATTGGTTATTCTAGTTATCCGCTCATCTAATTTTTTTTCAAAGCTTTTAACCTCTTTGCCATTGGTTCGAATTTCCTCCCGTAGCTCGGAGTAGTTTGATCATCTGAAGCCTTCTTCTCTCAACTCGTCAAAGTCATTCTCTGTCCAGTTTTGTTCTGTTGCTGGTGAGGAGCTGCATTCCTTTGGAGGAGGAGAGGCGCTCTGATTTTTAGAGTTTCCAGTTTTTCTGCTCTGTTTTTTACCCATCTTTGTGGTTTTATCTACCTTTGGTCTTTGATGATGGTGACGTACAGATGGGTTTTTGGTGTGGATTTCCTTTCTGTTTGTTAGTTTTCCTTCTAAGAGACAGGACCCTCAGCTGCAGGTCTGTTGGAGTTTGCTAGAGGTCCACTCCAGACCCTGTTTGCCTGGGTATCAGCAGCGGTGGCTGCAGAACAGCAGATATTGGTGAACTGCAGATGCTGCTGCCTGATTGTTCCTCTGGAAGTTTTGTCTCAGAGGAGTACCTGGCCATGTGAGGTGTCAGTCCGCCCCTACTGGGGGGTACCTCCCAGTTAGGCTACTTGGGGGTCAGGGACCCACTTGAGGAGGCAGTCTGCCCATTCTCAGATCTCAAGCTGCGTGCTGGGAGAACCACTACTGTCTTCAAAGCTGTGAGAGAGGGGCATTTAAGTCTGCAGAGGTTACTGCTGTCTTTTTATTTGTCTGTGCCCTGCCCCCAGAGGTGGAGCCTACAGAGGCAGGCAGGCCTCCTTGAGCTGTGGTAGGCTCCACCCAGTTCGAGCTTCCTGGCCTCTTTGTTTACCTAATCAAACAACTAACTCAGCAATGGCACGCACCCCTCCCCCAGCCTCACTGCCGCCTTGCAGTTTGATCTCGGACTGCTGTGCTAGCAATGAGCGAGACTCCGTGGGCATAGGGCCCTCTGAGCCAGGTGTGGGATATAATCTCCTGGTGTGCCGTTTTTTAAGCCCGTTGGAAAAGTGCAGTATTAGGGTGGGAGTGACCCGATTTTCCAGGTACCATCTGTCACCGCTTTCTTTGACTAGGAAGGGGAAATCTCTGACCCCTTGCGCTTCCCGCATGAGGCAATGCCTCGCCCTTCCTCAGCTCATGCACGATGTGCTGCACCCACTGTCCTGCACCTACTGTCTGGCACTCCCCAGTGAGATGAACCCGGTACCTCAGTTGGAAATGCAGAACTCACCTGTCTTCTGTGTCGCTCACGCTGGGAGCTGTAGACCAGAGCTGTTCCTATTTGGCCATCTTCCCTTCTAAATTTTTTTAAGTTGATTTGAGAATGTCCAAGTTAATAAGCTTCACCTCTGAAAGTGATGGCATTTACAGATAAATGAATCAAAACCTGAAGAGAAGGACTTAGGTTTAGGACCAAGGACTTGAGACCAAGGACTCTAGTTATGAACAGGGAATTTTGCAAACCTGCCCACAATCTCTACCCCTTGATAAATCTTTTCATGTTTTACTTTAGCCAACACATTTCCAATTAGTTTGCATTTTGAATGATTTATATTTTTCCGTAAGTTTCATGGGAGAGAAAGATAGATGATGGAAGGGAAACAGGAAAGGGTATAAAACAGCAGTTTGTGCAGACAATGTCATGCAAATTTGAGAAACATTGTAGAAAAATGCCAAAAAAACCCAACCAGGCTGTAAATGACAAACTGTGATCTTTCTGTATTTCTAAATCTACATCTGTTAAAAGTTGTTTTCTTACTGAGGCCTAACATTGGCTATCATGGGCTTTCATTTAGTTTTCTTTTTTCTTCCTCCCCCCGCCTCACTCCCTCACTCCCCTTCTTCCTTCCCTCCCTCCCTTCCTCCCTTCCTTCCTCTCTCCCTCCCTCCCTCCCATCCTCCCTTCCTCTCTCCCTCCCTCCCATCCTCCCTTCCTCTCTCCCATCCTCCCTTCCTCTCTCTCTCTCTTTTTCTGTTTCCATCTTTATGATAAGGTCACCTTATCATATAAGATTTGTGGACCGTGTGCAGTGACTCAAGCCTATAATCCCAGCACATTGGGAGGCTGAGATGGGTGGATCACCTGAGGTCAGGAGTTTGAGGTCAGCCTGGCCAACATGGTGAAACCCCGTCTCTACTAAAAATACAAAAAAATTAGCTGGGTGTGGTGGTGTGTGCCTGTAACCCCAGCTACTTGGGAGGCTGAGGCAGAAGAATCGCTTGCACCTGAGAGGCAGAGGTTGCAGTGAGCCGAGATCGTGCCACTGCACTCCAGCCTGCGTGACAGAGGGAGACTATGTCTCAAAAAAAAAAGAGAAAAAGATTTGTGGTCAGAGTAGTTGGTTTGGATGGAGTTTAGTTTGTTAGGCTAAACATTAAGTAGTGTTCTAGAGGAGATGAGTGACATCAGAAGGGGTACTGCCTATTTTACAGAAATGACTCACCCATGAGAAAAGGCAAAGAACATCAGTAGAAAGCCTGAATCATTTATTGTAGTGTTATGTCTATAGTTTATGGTCAGAGTCATTTCAAAATAACATTTCAAATAATACTAATTACATATCTCGTCGATGTCTGCATTAATACAAGAAAACCAATAATCTTAATAACATTCCTACTTGCTGCTAATCTGCAGTGAATTTTTATTAGGCATCTGCTTCGGATCATATACTGTTCTTAGGATGTGGTGGTAAATAAGATGAGCAAGGTCTCTGTCAGCGTGGCATTTACTGTCTAAGTGGGGAGACTGATAACAGACAGTAAAGATAGCAGCAGATAATGGTGACCACTTTGAAGATGACAAAATAGGATAATGCAATCGAATGTTGGGGAGTCATTAGGGAAACCTTCCGCCTGGGGAGCAATGTCATAGTGAGGACAATACCACAAATGAGGACTGGGCAGAAGGACCTGTGAAAAAGCAGCTGTCACATTAGTCAGACTTCCCACTTCCTTCTTTATCTAGTAAATACTTGCAGGGTGTAAGAGTTGGTATGGTCCAGCTGTTGGGGCTACTTTCAACACGGCAGGGTGAGCAGGCATTAAATATATAGTCATTTGAACACTCTTGCAAATATTGTGAGTGAGATGTGGATGATGCACTTAGAGGTTAGAACTCAGGAACCCAGTTGACACTGAAGGATTAGGGAGATTTCAAATGAAGTTAAGAGTTTAACAAATGAGTAAATGGATTTTAGGTAATGGGTGCCAGATTCCTCACTGTCAGAGAAAAAAGTTACCAGTAAGTAACTTTTTTAAGTGGAAGAAAGCTAGAATAAACCCCGTGGTGCTGGATTCATGCCAGGGACAAGAGACAGTATTAACTCATGTTTGTATATAGACACATATATGTATACACACGTACCTACAGATAGATACAGATATGTGTGCATACATGGGTTAGTTTTTTATATATGATCTAGCTCAGTTTGCTGAGGTGATCTAGAAGCAATGACACCTCAGTAGCAAAGAGCACAGCCAGTATCCATATCTTGGTTTCTATTAATATATATCATTCTCCAATAAAAGGAACTACGGCTCCTTGGAGACATGTCTGCTGATAGGGCTGGGGCAAGATAAGCTTGGAGTATAATGTAGTGCCAGAAAGCCTGAAAGTGCTAAAAGATTTAAAAAGAAAGAAAGGAAGAAAAGAAGAAAGGGAAGGAGGGAAGTAGGAAAGAAGAAAACTAGAGACATGTTAAAAGGACATGGGTCATTCTGAAAGAACTTCCAATAGCCAAAATTGAAGCACTCTGAGCAAGAAAGAAATAACATAGTACTGAATTATAATCCAAAGTCTATATATATATATATATAATATATGGAAATCCATATGGATATAAATAAATAAAAGGTGGAGAAGGAGCCAATCTTTCTTATGGAAGCATTCCAAATAATATATGTAGACACTCTCTTCAGGAGATAGAGCTTAATTTCCCTCCTCTTGTGGCTTGACCCTAGTGACTGCTTTCTAAAGAATAGAATATGAACATGGAACCCTTGTAACTTTACAGTGGAGAAAGCTGGAAATCAATACCTTAACCATGCAAGTGATCAATGCTAATATTGCCAGTGATAATTCATGCTGAGACCACATGTATTTGTCTGTTCTCACCCTGCTAATAAAGACATACCTGAGAATGGGTAATTTATAATGGAAAGAGATTTAATGAACTCACAGTTCCACATGGCTGGGGGCGCCTCACAATCATGGAGGAAGGTGAATGAGGAGCAAAGTCATGTTTTACATGGCAGGAGGCAAGAGAGCTTGTGTAGGAGGACTCACCTTTATAAAACCATCAGATCTCATGAGACTTATTCCTTATCACCAGAACAGCATGAGAAAGACCCACCCCTGTGATTCAGTTACTTCCTACAGGGTCCCTCCCACTACATGTGGGAATTATGGGAGATACAATTGAAGATGAGATTTGGGTGGGGACGCAGCCAAACCATGTCACCACGTATCCACAGATATGTGATAAGAAGGCACTTCTCTTGCGATATTCATTTCCCAAACCTATAAGTCCAGTCTAATAATGTGGAAAATATCAGATAAATCCAAACTGAGGGGCATTCTATGAAATACCTCATTAGTACTTTTAAGAACTGTCAGGGTTATGAAAAACAAAGAAAGACTGAGAAACTGCTCCAGATTGAAAGAGACTAAGGAAACAGGATAACTAAATGCAATGTGGTATCTTCAAGCAGAAATAGAATATGAATGGAAAAACTGGTGAAATAGCAATGAAGTCTATGGCTTCGTTAATAGTGGGGGAAAAATCAAGAGAAAAACCCCAAAAGACTAAGAAGGAGAAGCATCTTAGGAAGGATGGATAATACCATATTTCCTTTCAAAAGGAATCTGACCTCCAGAGGATACTTGCAAGTTGTTAGGGGACTGAACCACCCTTATGTTCTATTTATCCACGGAATATGCCAGCTTTTGGAATAGAGATTGGGGAGAGGCAGGCTGCTCCTGAGAATACTCAGGGGGCCTCTGGGTCTGCCTTGTACAGGTGTAAGACAAGTCCCTAGGCCAACCTCAGACTGTTACCGAGCTACATAGGGAGGGACATGAAGTTTTAATGCATCTGAGTGGTGTGTGACAGTGCGTATCTGGAAATGAGGAGTTCTGGGCTGATGAGCTGCTGCGTCCAGCCCTGCTGGGTCTTTCCTATTCAATATCTTCCTGCATACACAGACACCACAGGGCTGTACATATTTGCAAATAAATAGCCTAATGTTATTTAGCCCTTCCTGTTTGCCTGTTCATTTCTCTCTTTGCAAATAAGCAAATAGCTCCTATAGGGCAGGAAAAGTATATGCACAGCCTTGGATCTCCTTCGATGTAGAGAAACCCGTGCCTGTGAAGTTCCTGACCACACCCGCAAACTTGGCTTCGGCAAGTTGACCACTAGCTAGATTTTTCTAAGGTCAACGTTTTTCTCTCTGAGTTTATTAAAATACAAAAGTGCATTATGTTATTTATATTTAATAGTACATTGGAGAAATTGGAACTTTAAAGACAAGAGCCTTGTTTAGGGTCACAGAGGGAGTCCACAAATGAGTAAGGAACAAATTTCCTGAATGCTTAATCCACTCTTTCTCCAAACCCCTACTCCATCTTTCTTTGCATTTGTAGGTGAGGATTATGCATCTTTCCTGGGGTTTCTATGACTTTCTTTTCCCAGTGGCTTTTCAAAGATACTCAGTAGGAAGAGATTATATGTTTCAGGTCCCCAGCCCTATGGTAGCGCTCCTTGGGTGTCAAATGTTATTAGAGGCAACAATAATAATAATGATGACGATGGTGCTGGTGGTGGTAATGATGATGGTGATAATGGAGCCCACAGAACTTTGTTACAAAACCATTGCTGTTATTATTATCACATTGGCTGCAGCACAAAAAATGATTTCAAGTGCTGCAGCCCAGGAAGAATTTCATTCCCTTCCCACTTTGAGGAGCCAGAGAGAAGCCTAACAAAAAGATGTTGAAAGCAACCCCTCCATGTGGTCCCACATCACAACACAGGCTGCAGAGCTCTAAAAGGAAGTCATCTCAGCAAATTGACACTGTCATCATGTCTCCATGGGCAGTGTAGCGCTTGATCATTTGCAAAGCTCTTTAGGCTGCAGGACAGAAATGAAGGAAGGGGCAAAGGGAATGGCCATACTTAGGAAAAGCTGGAGGTGCAAGACTCCGGATTGAGATCTAACAATAGTTGTAGAGTTTTCAGCAATGATTACATCTTCTCTTCCTACCTGTTTCATGAGGGTACTTTGTTATTCTGTGATAACAAGACCCCCCTGAATCTCACTCATGCTGTAGGTCCAGTGTGTGCCATCAGGGGGCTCTGCTCCATTTCATCCTCACCCCCAGATCTGTGC
This sequence comes from Nomascus leucogenys, assembly GCF_006542625.1. Lineage (NCBI taxonomy): Eukaryota > Metazoa > Chordata > Mammalia > Primates > Hylobatidae > Nomascus > Nomascus leucogenys. The sequence continues at coordinate 7,858,432 of NC_044395.1, read as the reverse complement.
TGATGGGGGGGTCCACCATCTGGAACATCTCTAAATGAAGAAGTAGGGAGATGAGAAGACACCAAGAAGTGCGCACTGGCTCATAAATGTTTTCATCATCTGCAGCTGACACATGTTACTTCTGCATGCGTGGTACTGGCCGCTGTGCCTGGCTTCATGTGGTGGGGAAGTGCTGTCTCCACTATGGCAGGTGGAGAGAAGAACAGCAAGTATCCCCTTATCCTGTGTGTGTAAGACAGGTAACACAATAGGCAAGCTGGGGTGCAGATACTGCATGTTGAATTGGCACCCAGTCTTAGAACGTTTCTACTTTGACTCCTTTTCTACAGAGTCTGGAAAACTAAACAATTGACTTTCCAGCGTATCTTGTATCATGGGCTGCCAAATGCAGGTTCTGGGGAAATAAAATGTAGACAGCAGTATGATGGGTGGGCATCTCTTGCTTAAGAAAGACAAAGGCTCAGGAGGAGAAGAGTCTTGTCCATTTGTTCTTGTAGGAAACATGGATGCCACACCTGAAAGGCAGTGGCCATTTCGGTAATCACCTGAGGCAAGATCAGAAAAAATCTAAAAGAATTGCAGAGATGCTGACCTTGATAACTTCAAGCTGCTGAACCAAGGTCAATAGCCACTTTTCTCTAGATTTCTTGTAATGTGATACAAAGAAATCCATTTGTTCTGTTACTTGCCATAAAATGTATTCCTGTTACAGAAGCAGGAAGAACTGGAAATCACAAGACTCTCATTTAGCATATTAGAAAATTGAGACCTAAGAAGTTAAATGACATACCTAAGGCTCCCAGAAACAAATAGCAGACATGCTGGTCTAGGGATTAGAAATTTGTGATTCTTTGATGGCACTTTGTTGTTGTTGTTGTTTTGTTTTACTTTCTCTGGGTTCAAACCAACTCTGCCATAACACTGACAGACATATTTTATGTGATTTTTGCATTAATCCTCCCATCCCTAATCTCTGTAGCCCATTATAGCCCTCCCCCGACACCAGAACCTTTCCAACCAGATTGAAAATCCATCTACAGAAGGAACACCATCTTCCCGGTCAGAAACCAAGTCAGCTATGACTACCTTCCCAACAGGCAAACATGATCAGTCTGAGACAGGATGCGTCGTATCCTCTGAGAAGTTTTCCACTTTCAAATTACCACTCGAATGTCAAGGGCAAGAAGAAAAGGCATCTGAAGTCAGCGTGCCGAGGTGTAGCTCTGCCACGGCAGCGCATGCAATATAGCAGGGAATCATAATTGATTTCTAATGGCAGAGAACATTTAACCCGGCCGTGCGCAGAGAGAGGAACGGAGCGAGGAGGAGAAAAGAAGCTGAGCTCCAACTCCCACTTAAAAACTTCTTGAAGTCTAAATTAATTTGGTCCTATCTCACTTACAGGGAAAGTATCTATTTTACTTGCAGCTAAAGTGAGCGTTTGCTTAACCTCTTGGGGGATAGGCTATAGCTGAACGTAGACCTTTGCAAGAAGTGGCACGGTTATCCAATTTCACTCTAATTGCTCTAACAAGGATGAATTAGGACTTTCATCAGCAGGACTGAGTGATCAGTTTGGAGTCAGCCATGGGCGGTGAAGCTGGTTATTAAACAAAACTACAGTGTTAACTCCTAATAATACACAGTGAGGGCAAATTAAGCAGAAGACAAATATGCCACACTGGTGACACTGGAGAATATGTTCTCTCGACTTTATATTTTAAAGTGATGCTATTATTAGTGCCATCTAAGTTCATTTCTAAGGCATAATAGGGAAGTAAATGTTCACTTGGGCTTTCTATGTAGTTAAAAAGAAACCATCTGACAAGGGAACACGGTATACTGTTTAAATGCCCACTCGGACTAAGCTCCACTTTGAGATACATTAATTATTCCAATAACGTCGCATTAGGAGAGCGGACAGAAAGCCTAGACAACACTGTAGTCCCCTGATAATTGTTGCTGGCTGAGGAGGACTGTGGCTACCACTGACTTTGTTGTCTTTGCTCAAAATGTCACTGTGCTTATCCAAGGTAGCATAAAATAAAACACTTCTATTTCCACCCAGTTTATCTCCAGCCATACTACCCTGTCACTGACTCCCTTTTGCAAGTATAAGTTACAGCAGACATGCTGACTCTGGAAAGACAGGGCTATTGAAAATGCAATTTGAGTTAAATAAATTGATCATATATCATGAGAGTGGAGGAGGAGAGAGAGAACTATTTTCGCATCTCATCAAAACCTCAGAAGCCTAGTCTGGTAGAATCTTGTTAATTTGCAGTAAGGGCTAGGATCGACTTGACTAATTATTGAGCAGTGAGCAGCCTGGATTAGAGGCTATAGGAGCAAACACAATTTAGAAAGTTGGGATCGTGCATCAAACAAATGGACTTTATTGTACAATTAAAAACCGACTTGAACACTGCCTGGAATGAAATCCAATAGCGGAATAAGTGCTTTCGCAATAACACTTTCCAGAGTGAAGTCTGGTGACAAGCATGGTGCCTTTGAAAGTCAGCATCTCTGCATGCTAGACCTGGCCCAAGCATTGAATCCCTGTTGACCTTCCAAAAATGACATACCTCTTTGGGGCCCTTCTCTTTTATTCTTTGAGGGAGAGCAAGTGGGTGCAAACCCTTTTTTCTCCCTACTTGCTCTACGGTCATCATGGGTGAACGTAGGGAGAACATTTTGAATGTAGCTAAGTTGAGTATATGCAGAAGCCCATCCTCAGAGCATCGGTTTTCTTTCCCTCTTTTTATTTTTTATAGTCCCAGGGAAATCAGGATTATAGTTGTTTGCCTGTTTCAGACACACCTGCTGGTCATTCACCACCTGAACCCACAATCGGGTATTTGGACTCGGCAGTGAGTCCTGCCACGGAGGCAGCTCTGACGTGACTGGCAGAGGATTAACACTTCAGGTGGGAAGAAGCAGCAGGAAAGGATGAAAATCTTAAGTAGCAAAGATCTTGTTTTCATCTCCAGAACTCCAGTAATAAAGGCCAGTGGCAATGCTCTCACTAGTACCAATGTCTTGAAATGAATTACTTCCCCAAAAAACTTTTCAGGCAGATTTCAGCAATGGCTTTCTGCTTTCTCCTCCACCTACTTGCCCCATTTTTGTATACCCATCAGGTGGGGGAACATCAAATCTAGGCTGTATTATACACACAGTCACTTACTAGGCCCTGCTCGTTTGCTTGTGTGTTGAACTCTCAAACTCCAGAATTGTGCTGGGCCAAGGACAGGCAGTGAGCACCATGGTTAAGCTTCCTGGGAGTGGGTGCCACCTCCTCTGACCTCCCTGGATACCTATTTAAGCACTATGGGAAGCTGTCAGGCTATAGGGGTGTGGTAAATAGAATAAAGTTATGCTTCCACATGACTTTGCAGTGCAAAGTGTATATTCTCTCTCTACTGATTTTGGGCTTGATTATGTGTCATGCTTTGCCCAGTGGCATGGGATGTGACATGGCACAGGCTTTCAATGTACTTGATGGTGTGGCCTGACCTCTTGCTTTCCTGCTATTCACACAGGAAGAGCCTGCTCCAAGTAGCTGCTGCTTCTTTATCCTGGGTCCCAGGTTGAGAGATCTGTGGAGCAGACCTGAACTCAGCCCAGTTGATTTTCAAACCCAAGTCAGGGAAGTCATTGTTGTGCTTGTGAGCCAATGAAACTTTGGGCATATTCATTATACACCATTAGAACCACAAACCAACAACCAAACACCTGACTAACACAGGAGGATCCCAAATAAATCAGATATATAAACCCTGCACTCAAAGAACTTGGACATGAGCTGAGGAAATACAGCCAATACATTCAATGAAAAAGACGTGAGATAAAACATGGTAAGTACCCCAAGAGAAGTATAATATTAATAAAAGTTTCCTTCCAGTGTGAGAGTGGGGATGAGTGCGAGGGAGGAGCAGAAAGACAGCTTCATGGTGGATGTGGTATTTGTCCTGGATCTTGAAGCTCTGTGGATCTTGAAGCTCTCATGGAGGGATGAAAACACATGAAAGGCAAGGAATGCATGCACCTGCAGTTCTAGCTACTCTAGAGGCTGAGGTAGGAGGATGGCCTGAGTCCAAGAGTTCAAGACCAGCCTGGACAACATAGGGATACCCCATTTCTACAAAAAATGAACAACAATGACAAAAAAAGCCAGGCATGGTGGCACCTGCCTGTATTCCCAGCTACTCTGGAGCCTGAGGTGGGAGGATCGCTTGAGCCCAGAAGTTCAAGGCTGCAGTGAAGTATGATCACACCACTGCACTCCAGCATGGGTAACGGAGTGAGGTCCTGTCCTTAAAAACAGAAAAAAGAAAGGGGGAAAAAAGGAAAGGCAAGGAATAGCATCTCTGGCACCGTGGTGGAGGGAAGAGCTTGCATGCAGGGAAAGTCAACAAGTGTAAGGGGTAGGGAATCCCTGAGAAGGACAGTTACTGCCAGCTCCATTTTGATGATCGCAAAAGGCAATGGTCAGCCTATTGCTTTCTACTCATGGATGTCTACTTCCCTTGCCGTTCAGATTTCCTAAATTATTTCCCAAATTTGAGCCTGAATCTTGTTGAATTGGAGAAGTGGGACAGACACAGTACATTTTGAAACCTAACCATTATATCCTTAAAAAGAAGTACATTTCTCCCTTCCACTTTGTTCAGTGTACGGAATATGAAATTCATCTCCAAAAGCCCCAGAGATGACTCTATCGACTGTCCTTTAAATAGAATTAAAATTGACTCAAGACATATCTGCGAATCTATTGAATTACACAGTCCACAATTGAGCTGCAGCTGGTCTTGCAGGAGGAAATTAAGTAGACGAGGAGAGAAATAAAGTGGACAGACTGCCATTGGATGCTGAGGTTTCTTGGAGAGGGCACGGAAGGAAAAGGTTGTGTCAAATGTGAAACTTGTATCGTAGCGTGAGAGTTTAGCTGATCCACTGAACTGATGGGGCCAGGTCATTTTCTTCATTTATGTGAGGAAACACAGCATTCGTGGTTTTGTTTTCCTCCCATCTGACTTCAGGAAGGTGTGGATTTTTGAATGGAAAATTCCAATATTCCATTTGTGTCATTGCACACTTACCATGTGCTGTCTCCTATGCAAGGACTGGAGACAACGTAAGCCCGAGGTGCTCTTCATTATCGTTCATTTATTTCTTTCTCCAATCAACACCTTTTCTTACATCTTCCCACTTACCACCAACAGACACTTCTCCAACACTGTCCTCCCGCTCAGTACTGACCAGTCCTCTAGGCTTTGGAGTTGCTGGTGCAGCAAATGCCCCGTCTGAGAAGAGCTCAGCCTCCAAAGTCAGACGCAGGCCTGGGCTTGGGCGTCCTGCATTTTATAACAGAGTAGTGATGGCTTTTAGCCCATTGCATTGAATCTGCCCTGTCCCTTCCAAAGACTTATAACACAGTGGAGAGGTGGCAAGCCTGCCCCAAATATCCTTTGCCACAAGAATGGTGACTCTGCTCTGAGACAGGATGAGGATTCTACCTTATACTTTATTGCCATGTAGAAAACAAACAACTTTCTTGTTATAGCTATTATTATTACTATTAGAAGAAATAGTAGCACTCACAGTAAACAAAGATTGATATTGGGATTGCAGGGTGGGATGGGGGCCTGTGAAGGAGCAACTGTGGACAATCTGGGTTTGTCACTTGTAGAGAGAGGGTATGCTTTACCAGGGCGGCTCAGTTTAAACTCTCTGCACACCACACCACAACTCTCACAGACTTTTCTTCTGAATTTGTGCATTCAATTCAACAAATATTTGCAGAATGCTTCTGGCAAGTCAGGCACTGTTTCAGGCATTGGGCATTAAATAGCCAATAAACCTGGGATCACAACCTTGCCGTCATGAAGCTTATGGCAGCAAGTCACACTTACTAAGCAATTGATTAAATAGATTGTTAATTACAACTCTCATAAGTGCTATGATGATCTGATTTATGCAAGAACAGGTAGAAATTCATATGGTATCTGCATGTTGTGCTTTTAGCTCCAAAAGGAACCTAACTTAGGTAATAGGGCTGTGTTTCCCACGAACAGGACTTTGTTGGCATCACGCTTCCTTGGAAGGGGGTCTAACATTAGCTTTTTAGATCCAGTAGGTTTCATTGCAGGAGTAGGTATATTAGGGTGACCTGGTTTTCCCGGGTCTGAGAGGTTTCTCAGGACATAGAACTTTTAGTATTAAAACTGGAAAACTGAGACAGTTGGTCACCCTAGCATGACGTGTCCCCGGAAAACTGAGACGGTCACTCTAGCATGATGTGTGTGCGTGTGCGTGTGCATGTGTATGTGTTTATGCATACAATGCGAAGTCTCATGCATATGTTGGGAAGTGGTCAAACGAAGCTTACTTCCAGCTATAAATGTCTCTGCTTCCTTACAAGTACCTGAAGAGTCTGTATATTCCGTAGGCTGGTTGGGAGAGCATCTCTGTAGCTTTTAGTGCGTAAGGTTGCGGGTTGGGTATGGTCTGCATCCACAGTGGATGTGTAGTATCTATTGTATGTGACATAAAACACAGCCCCTTCCCATCATTTTCTGTGAATTGCGATTGAATGTAATTTCTATGGGAGCTTTGAGCCTGATGCTAAACAGTTTAGCTGCCTTTGTGCCATACTAATCTACTGTACTTGATTGCAAATGGGCTGCCATTAGCCTTGTTTTTAGAGCTTGAAAATCTGTGTAATTGCTTAGTAATTTTTTTAAACTTTTGAATGGCGTGTATGCATGTGTGACTGTTCAGCGCCCATCTATCTATAGGCCATCTAATGGGTTCCAATGGGAGCGTGCACAGCATACCTCCAGCCTGGCGACTTGCAAACTCATCAGTGCTTCAGGCGTGAGTGGCATTTTAAAGGACCTTTACCATCAGCGGAATTAGCATGCACTATCCCTCTGGAGCCTGTTAGCTTTTCGATTCTGACCCCCATGGTGAAAAACAAACGCATGTAGTTTATTTGGAAAAAAATGTCTTCAGGGCATTTGTGCTACTCTTGGTTTTGCTCTATAGGACAGATACTTTTTTGTTTTTATCAAGTCTCCAAATGGCAGTGGCCAAAACTAATATCGGTCACCCTCGTGCAGGAGGTAAGAATCATGGCAGCACTGATCTGCCATCTCTGCCAGGGCACTGAACAATAGCCCTTGGGCTTCTCTCACCCAGCTTCCGCAGCTTTGGTCCTCTGCTGATGTCCTCCTGTATGTGATCACAAATCTATAGCTGGTTCCAACTGACGAGTAATGAATATAATTTGTCAAGATCAAACATTGCAGGAGTATGCTTAGTTTTTAAAAACAAATTATTTCCAAGAATGCTAAGGCCAGGAGTGGGGACTATGCTTTACTGGACTGGGACTTCCTGGTACTACTTAGAATGTCACTCAAATTCCATTTTTTTCTGGTCGGGCGCTGTGGCTCATGCCTGTAATTCCGATACTTTGGGAGGCTGAGCTGGGAGGATCACTTGAGCCCAGGAGTTGGAGACCAGCCTGGACAACATAGTGGGATCCAAAAATAACAAAGAAATTCGCTGGGCATGGTGGCATGCACTTGTGGTCCCAGCTACTCTAGAGGCTGAGGTGGGAGGTTCCCTTGAACCCACAAGGTCAAGGCTCAGATGTGATGAGTGTGTGCAGTGAGCTGTGATTGCAACACTGCGCTCGAGCCTCTGCAATAAGAGTGAGATCCTGTCTCAAAAAAAAAAAATCACTTTCTCCTGCCAACTTACAATGCATCTTCCTCTTCTGAATTCCTAAAGTGATTGTGCTACTTATCGAGAACACTTTCATATATTGCCTTGTGTCAACTCTTTTTAGCTACCAGAATCTATGCCACACCTCAGAGCCAGAGTGATTCTAAAACTGCTTGTCACCTGCCCTTCCCTCAGTCATCTCGAGCACTAGGGTCATCCTATGGATTACAGACCTGGGCCTGATGCATGTCAGTTTCATTTCTAACTTTTCATTCTGTTATTCATACTTCCTTGATTGATGAAATGATGGAGGTGAGGGGACTCATCAGATGGCAAATGTTTAAACAGTTTTGGAATCTCTTACTTACCCTGGGACAAATTCTTTACAGAATATATTTTCCCTAAAACTTTCTATGACATTAAAAAATATAAGTTACCACCAAGCTATGATTGTATAGAATCTTTGTTATCCCAGAATTCATTAGTACACTAACCAAGATGGGACTTACACATGATATCTTAGAGATTTTTGCACAGATTATAACGAAACGCTCTTTCCTGGTTTAGTATTTTTAAATGCATTTTATCAATAATTTTATTTCTTTTCCCCTCCAAGCCCCAGTGCCACATCTGGCCTTTAGTGGAGGGAAACAGGGCTAAGACTACAGTGCATCCAGATTTATACCCAAATACAATCTAGTTGCATTTGGAGCCCCAGAGAGTCAGTCAAGGCTATTATTGGCTGCCAGGATTTTTAGAAAATACATAAATCTCCCTTTGTGCCATAAATACATTTCTGCATTCAGAGCTCAGAGAGAGACCTCATTATACCACATCCTGAGAGAGGGAGAGGCACATCTCATTCCGAGTGACAGGTGACATGTTCTCTGGAAACATGCAAAAAGATTGGAAGCTAATTTAATTCCCTTCTCATTTTTAACCGTGGTTGAAGTAATTGCAGCTGTGCAAATGATGCTCCATAGCCTGGAACACAGGAGTTTGGGCTAGGTTATGTCTAAAGTGCAGGTTGACTTTACGACCAAGCCTCAGTGGCACAGGCCTTTGACAACATGCCCCTGTTTGCAAATGGCCTACTGATTCATGGATGAAAGTTTGCTTACGAGTAAATGAGAGCGAGATTTATAAAACTAAAATTATTCAGCATAGAGGTTCTCAATTATTGGCTGCATATTAGAACCACCTAAGAAACTTTAAAAACTACTGAGAAGCTTGGGCCTCAACCCCACGGGTTGTGTTTTAATTGGTCTAAGGTGGGCCTTGCGTTGGTGTTTGTTATGTGCTCCTTGAGTGATTTTAATGAATATCTAGGCTTAAGAACCAGTGATTCAGCAAAGTGGTTCTCAAATTTGTCATGCATGGAAATTATCTAGAGGGTTTGGTAAAACACAGATGGCTGGACCTTGCCCCTGGAGATTTTGACCATGTACATATGTAGTGGGGTCTGAGAATTTGTGTTTCTGGCATGTTTCTGAGTGATGCTCCTGCCGCAAGTCTAGGAGTTATACTTTGAGAACCATTGATGTGGTGGGTTAGGATTCTAAAGCAGTCATTCTGGTGCACATTTGGGCTGAATTATAAATTAACTTGATAATTCCCTGCTTTCCACTTTATGTCAACTTGTTCTACTAGTAACGATGCTAATAAAATAATTAGTCATTTTCCTAAAAATGGACCTTCTGGAACATGTCTTCCCACTCTAAATATCAAAACAAAATCTCAATCTTCCAAATGTCTCTATTTGGTTGTGAGTTAGAGAATGAAGATGGCAAATCCTGTGCTTTCGGGAAAATGTATACACGAATTTCTCATAAAAGATGATAATGCTGAAATGCCAAAAACAGTCTTTCTGCCTTACCTAGAGCTGGAGGGATATACCTGGAGAAGAAGATAATTTTCGAAGACCTGAGGTCAATTCCTTTTGCTCCTTCAGAAAACCTTAGCATCAAGCATTTAATAAGTTGAAAGAAATCTTTCTAAAATATAGAGTCTTCTAAGTCAGGGTCTTCCTCATCTTACATGATGTTTGCCCTCTCTACCTATTCCCATTCAGGGATCTGTGTGTCAGAGTCATGACAGTCAGGGGAGCTGTTTCATGTCTTAGGGCCTCCTAATATCCATTTAAAGTCCCTCTAGCACTCTTAATGTTGCCTAGCAGCAGGGCCCTCCAACAATAGACATCCTTTAGCTCAGAATCATAGCTCTGATCAATGTTGTAATGTTTTCAGTAACTGGAGTCCAGGGGCTATGACTCAAGGATATTTTGGAATAAAGTAGGACTCCCTCTACCTGTACCTACCAAAAGAAATTAAATAGGAAAGAAAGAAACCTGCATGTGCAAACCAATATAAGATATCTGGGAACTGATTCTCAGTTTACAATACATTGATTATTTTTGAGTTGCTTGACCTACTTTGCATTGGAGTCACAAAAATCATAGCAAAGAGGGCATGTTCTTTGATATTGAAGTTGTGTGTCTTGTGATCATCTCTGGTGATCTCCCACGTCCATTCAAAGGGCAGGAGGATGGACTTGAAATAACTGGGTAGCCTTATTTGGGGCTGAATGACTCACAGCTAAAATCAGATTGATCGTTAGCCACCAACCATCAGGAGGGTGAGGTTAGGCACCAGGAAGAGTCCCGGGTCATTGATTTTGTACTCCGTGTACATCTTTAGGGCAGTGACAGAGGCACAGGCTGCTTACAGCCAGTATTGTCCCTAGATGCAGGTAAGACAGACCTCTGTGGGGCTCTACACTTCCGAGCAGCCTTCTTTTTATATTTTCCTGGAATTTATTTATTTAAATTTGTCTTTCAATAGTTTTTGGGGTGCAGGTGGTTTTTGGTGACATGGATAAGTTCTCTAGTGGTGATTTCTGAGATTTTAGTGCACCTGTCACCTGAGCAGTGTAACCGTACACAATATGTAGTCTTTTATCCCTCACCCCACTCCCAACCTCACCGCCACAAGTCCCCAAAGTCTATTATATCATTCTTATGCCTTTGTGTCCTCTAGCTTAGCTCCCACTAGGAAGTGAGAACATACAATGTTTGCTTTTCCATTCTTGACTTGCTTCACTTACAATAACAGTCTCTAATTCCATCTGTGTTGCTGTGAATGCCATTATTTCATTCCTTTTTATGGCTGAGTAGTATTCCATGGTGTACATATACCACATTTGCTTTATCTACTTATTGGTTGATGGGTACTTGGGTTGGTTCCATGTCTTTGCAATTGCGAATAGCAGAACAGCACTTGTTAACCATCATTGTACACTGAATTCACCGGGGGATGTTGTTAAACATGTAAGTTCTGAATCTCTTGGGTGATGTGAATGATGCTAATCTATGGACTACTTTTTGAGGAGGTAGTGAGTCCTACTTCTCTCTGTGGAGCAAGGAGTCTGTGGGGCAAGGGACTTACATACCCTGAGCCTGTACCCCTCTTTATAGATTATTCTGTGGGTACTGAGGATTCGAAAAGTCTCTGCTCAGATGTCTTTTAGCCCACTTACTGCACCTGAAAGGGCCTCTTCCTTGGTGTGTCTTTTGAGGATGTACTATGCCAGTGACCTGCACACTACTAGGTCTGCAGGTGACCAAGGAAGGCCTTAGGCAGTAAGTGTGAATGGAACTTTGGTGTGCAGGCTAGGGGAGCCATAGACTTGTGCATGAGGTGCTTCATGTGGATCAAATCCAGAGGTAGGAAGAGAAGGGGTATAGGCTAGGTGCCAGTTCTCCCTTAGTGCCAGGTTGCAACAGTGGACTCAGAGAAGTCCCACAATTCTAAGTTCAAATCTGACATTTCAGGTCATTGTAAATTATGTTTATTAAGGTAGCAGAAAGAAACAGGTTTTAACTAATTGTTTATTATTTTGTTTAAAGCTTTTAAATATTGAGACATACATGTGGTTCTCTTCTTGCATACGGCCCCAAAATACTTGGGGTAAATCTACTTCTGGCTGGTATATATGTGTGTGTGTGTGTGTGTGTGTGTGTGTGTGTGTGTGAAGTTGACATATATCCAACTGGTATTTTCCAATTCAAGAAAATAAAGTAAATCCAACTGGTATTTTCTAACCTGCATACACATCTCACATTCATTGGTAAAATGTAAGCTCATATTATTTTTCCCTCTTCAAAATTATCCTTCTTAATTGGTCTTTAAGACTCTTATCCGAATCACTGGCTCAAGATAACAGACTTTCTTTGTTCTACTAAACCTCATTCTTTATTAGCTTTGTTTATTTAATATTCGGAAATTTGATTCATGTGTAGGCACAACACAAACCCAAGTTAAAACAACTGCAAAGGGAAGAGTAAATCCAGGTCCTTCTATTCTTTTTAGGGAGAGACAGGGAGAGAGAGACCACTGAGGGTTAAAGAACCACTGTACTCTGGTTATCTGTGTTTGCAATGCTAAGCAAGTGTGCATAGCAAACAAGGAAGAGCTGACAAATCATTATGAACAAGGTAGAGGAAAGAACAGGCAGAGAACAGCTGGAAAATACCAGTGGGCCATGTTGAGATATATCCCAAACACTTAGGAATATGTCTTGTTCATCCTTGGTGCACAGATCTACTTGTGACCATTTTAAACAGGTTTGTTTATTCTCTTGTCACCAAAAGTTAAACTAGGAAGCAAATTACAATCACCACATCAGCAACCCATTTCGTTTCTCATAAATATGGTAAAATTCTTGTTCACACGAGAATGCAGCAAGTCAATAAAGCAACGATATTTAATTATTGTGTGATGATGACCAGCCTAAGCTGTGTTCTCACCATATGTTAGGTATTTGATATGCATTATGTTGTAGAGGCAGCTGATATTTATTCACTCTGTATGAAAGAGGCTCAGAGAGGTAGACTACCTTCAGGGAGAAGCCTCTCTTCCCCCACTCCAAACTGTCAAGCTTCCCGAGGACAGGGACTTCTTCTACTTTTGTATCCTGAAGACTGTGTTAGGCTCAATAAATACTTGCTGAATTAAATTGAATTGAGAGTAGAATTTGTCTCTACTTTTTCCCTCTGGGCTTACTGACAGAGCTAATGCTTCTTCTAAATTCCTCTGAGATCTTTCTTTCTAAAGGCAGTTCCCAGGAGGGAATCAATGACTCCAGTCCCTGTGGGGAATTGATGATTTCCTAAGGATTTCTAGCACTGAGAGCTGTCCATGCTTCATTGGCATTCTGTTGTGTATTATGCAAGACTATGCTAAGGGAGAGGTCTTGTCAAAGGCAAATACAGCCTAAATGGAAGATAAGCAGATTTTTAAAAAAATCTCTCTTGCAATGGCTATACAATAGATTATAATTGCCCCAGGTATGAAATACCTACTGCCACTCTCCTCTACCTAAACATAGCTGGTTTCTGCTTTTTCTAGTATGTGTCCTTACAGCTACAGCCTGTGTGAGATACAGAACATCATCATCACAAAATTTGCAATTTATTTACAGGCTGTGTGAGATACAGAACATCATCATCACAAAATTTGCCATTTATTTAAGATGTGCCAAAAAAAAAAAAAGGGAACAAAAACAGGCTGATGCTTATCACAGAGTGGTGTTATGACGATTTCATGAGCTCAAGTATCAGAAACTGTCTAGCTTAGAGTCAGGCTTATAGAAAACATCTTTTAATATCTAATTGCAAGTGTTCATTAATCAGAAAGGAAGCTAGACATTACCAATTAGCATAGTTGTATCAATGCATACCCATGATCATCTGCCCTGGATTTTACCCGAGTCTCAGGTCTTTGCTAGTTTATTCATATTTCTTGGTTTCAATGGTTACTAAAACAAGACTAGTTAGCAATTTAAATATTTTATTGATGTAGTTCAGCTTAGCATCCAGACATGCAAAAAGGTTACTATTAATCTAGAATATTTGTAATGCATATACTGTCATTCTGAATCATTTAGGTTTCTTTCACCATCACCATTACTTTCCCACACTGCTTGATATAGAACTATCTGAAAATTTCAGGCCCAAACAGCTTAGGATAGATTCCAATATATTAAAATAAAATCTGGCTTCAAGATTCTGTTCTTCCATGTTTTAGCTGTGCAATTCTTGTTGAGCCTGATTTTTAGTTTTCTCATCATAAAATGAGAAGAATAACAGGATCAAACTCATAGAATTATTTAAAGAGGACATAAATAAAATATATTAGATGAGAAAGCATTTTGTAAACTTTGGTAAAGATGATAAAGATAGTGTCAAATTATTGTTGTAAATGACATTTGACAGAAATGATTATGCTTTTAAAGGACTTTGCTATTGTTGGAAAAGAGGTTCCAATTAAGCACACACTCCTATTTTCAGTTCTTGAATTCGGGTCAGAAATTCATCTGATCTACAGTTTATTTGGGGGCTTGAATACTCAGACAATTTCTGTCACTAATTGGTTGATATTGCTGTGCTAAGAAGTTTCACACTTTCATAACATTTCTGGCAGGATAAAGTCTCTGAATCTGATCAGAATCATTTAGAGAATGTACACACAAAAATGTAAATTGCTTCCAGTGTTTAAAAAAACCCTCGCATTTATTCAAACCTTTGAAGTGACTATTTCTAATAAAAGATGATTCCCTTGGGAAAGCGTGAAGTTTGAAAGTTTAGTTTTGTTTGAATTATTTGTATGCAGATATCCCTATGGGCGAAACAGAAAATAGCTATTTCCCTGCTTGCTTTTGGAGGGGAAGAGAGTATATTTTCCATAAGTCAAAATAACTGATTACATATAGGAACACTTTTTTGGGGGTTTGGTTAGCTCTGTAGCTTCTTAACAGCACCTGCCATTAATTCACTACTCTGTTTAACACCTACCTCCTTAAGCTTCTAGATGGCAGGGGCTACACATCCTCTGGGTTATAAAATCTTTAAGGACTTAGGTTCAGTACAAGATATCCTGTGGTTGCTCCATAAATATTTATTGATGACAATGACAATAGTTAAGATGGCACCAATTAAATGGCATTATTAAGAATGAGAAGCATGAAATTAGGCCAAGTGTGTGACATTGGAAGGAGAACTGGTACTAGAATTCTTTGCTGCATTTATCTAAAAACTAAGGCAAAATATTCAACAAAAGAGCAGGTATAAGGTTTGCTTAGCCAAGATTGTCAATCAATGAGGCTCAAGTTCATTAGATAATTGCTTCTGCTGAACTCTGTGTAGAACCAAGCTCATTGAGGAATGAGCTGTACAAGTGAGTATTTTGAGTTTAGGAGTTCAACAAATGTTTGCTGAATGAATGAATTTAGTGAACAAATGCTCAGTGTTGTCCATGTTTTGTCCTTTCTTTTCTATTATTCAGCCACCTGCAAAATAACCCATCAATTATTCAATCATAGAAAAACACGGACATATGTTGTATACTTTGTGTGTGTATAAATTTATACATCTCCCAACTGAACCAAGCAGGTGACTTCCTAGTGACAGATCTCTGGGTAACCTTTGTGGACATATGAGCATACATGTTACATTCTCCTATGTAAATCACTCTTGGAGATACAGGCAGAATGTAATGGACAGAGACAAGGTCATGAGACTACAGTTGAAAAGAAATCCTTCAGCTTAGAGTAACAAGGTTAAAGACAGTCTAGGTGAAAATGGATGTTTGAGGAGTGCAAGGAAATGTGGCCAGATATGAGCAAGATGGGAAAATAATTGCCCCATTTCTAAAAAATTGATGCTGACCTCTTTCAAGAGGTCAGTATTACCTGAGACTGCTTCTCTGACCTCTGAGCCATTGTTTCACAACAGGAAGTCTAACTCTAGCCACCCAGTGCTGCAGATGTAAAGAAGTGAAAATGGCAAATAACTAGCAGGTCATTCTCTTGTCTCTGGGGAAGGAAGGCTGGTGTGTTCTTCAGTTTAGGTTTAAATTGTGTCTGTGATAGAGACTGTTTTGGAGAACCACATGTCAGTTACAGGACATCTAAGGTCATATGTAAATTTCCAACTGGATTCTGTGCAATTTCTATCAACTCTTTTCATCCTCCCCTGTTTGGTCTCACTAATCAATCCCTTTCCTCCTGGCACTGGTATACTTGGCATGTCTCAGATACTCATCATTCAACAAGCTGCCACCCACACACACCCCTTCTTGTAGTCTTCCCTTGGAAGCCAGCTCCTCAGTCCTCGGCAATTGTAGTGAGCGGAGCATTCCCTGAGGATTGGCAAAATGACTTTTGGCCAAATCATAGTTTGTGTCCCAGTTTGCCCCAACCCGCTAGAAGCTTTATTGATTGTTTTTTCCTTATAAAGCACTTTGCAATTATCGAGTGAAAACAAAATAAAACAAACAACTATAACGAAACCTCCAAATAGCTGCATTGCTGCAACTGCTATTATGACAGCACTTTAAGAAAAAGGCACCTGAACTCTGGTGACTATTTACCTTTTGAAGTTTCTATGCTTAGAAGGAACATTTTCCTTCAATGTTAATAATTAAAGTAAATTCCAAGTGCATAATACAGGCTCTTCAAATAAGCATATGCAGAGAGGGTTTTTGAAAAGTTTTCTTGATGACTTACTTTTTTTTTCTCTTTCCCTTTTTAGTATTCTATAGAGCACTCTAATCTTTGTACTACAAAACAGTTCCCTTTAAGATTCAGAACTTGCCAACAGTTGGATAAGATGTAATAAAGTCTCCTGTTGTAATAGTACCCTGCTGACACAGGCACAGATCTAAAAGGAATGGCAGAGAATTAAAGTCTTCTGGCTTTAGAAGGTTTGCATTCTTTCCCAGAAGTTGAATCCAGTATCAGGGACCTATTGCAAGTCATTACTGTCTCTCAAGGGAAGAGAAAGTTCTAAGGTTCATTGTGTAGGGGAAGGAGTGGGGAGTTGGTAAAACACATCCAACATAATTTCAGCTATGCTGATTAAACATCTGATCTTGTCATTGCTGTTATTATTGGTTGATAACCCAATAAAATATTTTTATCTACCAATAATAACAGAAAAAGAAAACATGAAAGAAAGATTTAAAGCCCCAGCCCTACCTTTTTCTCCTGAAAAGGAGAATGATGAGAAAATTGGTTATGGCCGGCCATATTGGTGCTACAGTGTCCGTTAGTCCTCCCTACCGCCCCATGCTGACTGGGTTTCGAGGTTAGCATTCTGTGGCTCTCTTCTTTCTTGTTCTTTCATCCCCAGGTTGGACAATAGAAGGGACAGCCATTGAGTTCTCTTCTGAGGTTGAACTACACAGATGAAATTCAGTTCAACATCTTTTCATGCAAACTAAGTTTTCCTTCTAATATTATCCACTTCCATCAAGAGAATCCTTTTCTTTCTGGTACCCACATACGAAACTGTGGTATTATCCTTGAGGTTTCAATTTCTTCATGTGTGCTAATTGATTAAGGCCTGCCAGTTCCCCACATTTCTCCTTCTTTTTCTGTCATTACTCTTGTCCTCCTCCTTCAGAGTTTCATGCTAGGATTATCAAGATAGTTTCCTAACTTTTTTTTTTCTCACTTTGAGTTTCTTGTCCTCTAGTTCATCCTGAACACCACTACCAGCCCCTATTTCTTTCCGCTTTATGGCCCAGTTCCCCAATGATAGACGTACATTTTTCTATAACTCATACTATGGATTTTCAGCGTTCTTTTTGTGGTAGAATCCTTGTAAACAAAATATTGATACAGAACCCGAATAAATTTTTTAAATGAAGAATTTTTCGATTTAGGGAGTTCTGAGAGAGAAATCTGGGATTCCTGATAAGGAGTTCCCCTTAGCAGCTTCTACCCTCTGGTGCCTCAGTGGTCACTGAATCCTTGCAGATCCCAATAATTCAAGATGACACAGCATGAGACTCATTGCTCAGTGGTGGGTCAGCAAACTTTTCATAAAGGGCAGATAGTAAATATTTTAGGCTTTGTAAGCTGCATGCCCACACTGGCTCTGCCTCACAGTTCAACAATCCATTAAAAATGTAAGAACCATTGTTAGCTCATGGCCTATATAAAAATAGGCCATTAAGAACCCACCATCAGAGCCCCACAGAGGCATTTCTTAACCTGATATTACTGAGACAGAGGATGATCCTAAACTCCTTATGGCACAAGGGGCCTTCCACAGTCTGCCCCTGAATTCCCACCACTGTATCCATGAAGGCAGGTGAGCGAGGCGCTTCCAAGCACAGGCTCTGGAAAGACTGCCTGTTTTTCACTTACTACCTTTGGACAGGTTAGATAGACTCTCTGTGCCTCAGTGTTCTAATCTGCAAAATGGAGCTAATACAGATGGTAGAGACCTCCGTGAAGTATTGTGAGAATCAAGTCATTGCACATAGAGTGGTCAGAGCAATGTCTGACAGATCAATATTGGATACAAATTAGCCAGTAAAGTCATATTGCACTTCTGTTCCACCAAACTTTTCCAGGAATATTGGCCTTACTTACCCAAGAGACTTTCCCATATTGCTTGCCTTCTTTCTCCTGTCTCTCCACCTTCTGGATTCTAGAGCCATAAAGAGGTAACGCCAACTTCACCCACCTGGTTAGTAGTTAGAAGCATGGACTACACTGATATCCAAGAGCAATCAGTCTCTCAGAGGTGGCTCTTATTGTGATATTGCTGCCGAAATGGCCCTTGCAAGCAATGGAAACATGACAGAGAGCGAAGGCTAAGAATCTGGACCTCAATCTTGAAAGGGAAATGCACATAGCTTTCTGGGATAGGCACCTGCAGAAGTGAGACCGTGCTGCTACTAGTGGTTAAATATGTGTGCTGGGTGGGAAGGGTCTCACATACAAACCTGTAACAGGATGGTAAAACAGCCTCCTCCTGGCTCAGTCTTCCCTGAGGCCTGATAGGCTGAGGAACGTAGGTCAGACCCCAGCAGCTCTGCCTCAGGAGGGAGTGCTAGACCACCTGCCCAGGACCAGCTAAGAAAGACTGTGAAACTGCTTCTTCCATAGGAAGGGGTTACCCACATCCAGCCATAGGAGCAGCTGAGGTTGGGAAGCTAGGAGGGAGTTTTTAGAGTGAGGAGGCATCTCGCTTTCTTCTTATCTTCTAGCAGATGAGAAAGGCTTTGAAGGGGCTACTCAGACAGCCTGTTGGGAGCCCTCTAGAACTTGGGAAATCTAGGACTGGTGTTTGGTTTCTGCCCGAGGAAGACTAATGTTGCCGGTCACCTGGTGCCATCACAAAGAGGCTGTTAGGAATGACTCCCTTATTCCCTCCCCTCAAAGCAAGATACTTCCCAGGGCCCAAATGTCAACATCACAGCAGGAGCTGGCCTGGGGATGTTTAAAGAAAATTTTGCTTGGAGGGAGCAAAACCCCCACAGTGGGAGCTGGCTGGGCTGGGTTCCGGAAACGAAAGTCCCGGGTTGACCCCAAGAACACAGACTTTGCTCACATCAAGAAAGATGCATCAGGGGTCTCAGCAGGAATTTTCTTTTAAACAAAGTACAACAAACAGTAAAAAAGCTAGCAATCATACATCTGCTACTCAGAGAGTGTTCATGTCCAGATTACAGCTGTACCTTCCATGAAACACTGTGTCTTTTCCTCCTAATTTCATCCCACCTTGGGCAGGGAGTGGGGTATAGGAAGAGGAGAGCAGGGTAGGGAAATTGCACCCACGGCCCACTTCAGGTTTTGCCCCTAAAGGAAGCCAGACTTGGCCCTAAGGGGAATTTTTAAGTGGAATGAAATATGGCATTTTCATGATTACAGTGGACTGAGTGTTTTAATTACTACGTTGAGACTGCTTTTGTGATTAAAAGGAGGCTAGACAGCTTATAGAATTTCTTGAAATTTTACCCCAGGGATGGAAAAGATTAATCCACAGTGATTATTTTAGGGACTGTGGAAGAAAGAGCACATTTATTCTTTTGGTCACACATTATCAAGTCAGTTTATTCAACAAAATAGGTAATACTATGTTGATTAATGTTTTATTATACGTATGAGACTGTCTTTCAAATAATATAAAGGTTACTGTCACTAAAGACAAATTCAGCCAAAATTGTGTGTGTGTGTGTGTGTGTGTGTGTGTGTGTGGTGCATGCATGTATGTATGTATGTATGGGGTGAAAGAGAGAGAAATAAATGGGTTCTAGAATCAGAAATGTCTTCCTGGCTCTTTTGCTCTGCTAATAACTTAACCATTCTGAGCCTGGGTTGCTTTCCTCATCTGTGAAATGGGCATAATACTAATGTCTGTTTCTTGAGAGTCTAAGCATTTGATAAGGAACCTGTTACACAATAAGCACTCAACAAACACGCGATTAGTATGATTATCTGCTTCTACTCACTCACCACACCTTTCAATCAGGCACACTTTCTCTCCCACCACCACCCCAATCGACATCTACACCAGAGGCAACAGTATGGACAAGCTTTGTCTTTTTATTCTCTAAAACCCTTAGAACACTGAGTATCTGATAAACATGTATCCAGTGAGTGATGTAAAGATGAATTGAGCACAGGTTCTGCTCTAAAGGGCTCATTACTAAGTTAAAAATAACTATAATAAATCAGAGTGGCAACTGCCATAGAAAGCATAGATAAAATCTGGGTTCAGAAAGGTGACATTCCATGCAGCTCTGATTAGATTGTGAGATGGGAAATTCCAGATTCACCACTGAATTCCACAGGAATAACCCTTTATTCATTCATTTAACAAGCATCTGGATACCTTGTCTGTGTCTGCAGTCTTCTACCCACTGGTTATGACAGAACAAGTCAGACATAGGCTGCTTCTTGGGATCTTGAGGGTTCCTTGATCAGAGGGGTGGGTTAAGAGCCTCAGGCTGGGAGAACACGTGGCGACAATGTGAGCCACATGTTCCTGGTGAAGTTCACGCTTCTTGGGTGTGCTGGGGTCAGCTAGGAGAAGGCAGAAGGAGATCAAGGCCTGAGCCAGTCTCACGATGACCCACAAGATGATCAGCAGCCCCTACTGGTCTGCAGGATGTAAAACAGCCCTAGGTCAAGGTCATCTCACCAGGAAAGCCTAAGTTCAACTGGCATTAAAGATAAGCAAGGAAGGGCAGGTCTCCACCCACAGCAAATTCTGTGACCATTTTCCAGGAAAACTGTTGCTTCTTCTTTTCTTTCTTTGTTTCCTCTATATATTTGGCATCCTTTCTAAAAGTGCTGATGATGACCAGTGAGGCCGCAGAGCTGGGTGTCTGGGCTGTTGATGTGCAGGCCATCTGTCTGTCAAACTGTCAGCCCTTGTGAAGGAACGGTGGGGTCCACCTAGGCCAGATCGAAGGCCTCTATGTGCACAGTGGCCTCTCTGGAGTTGTGGGGAAGGGGAGAAAATGTGTCCACAGCAAGCAGTAGAACAGATGACCATGATAATTGTAACTTTCCTTCCTGACCTGTCAAATGACCCATCACCTTTCCTTGTTTAACTCTATCTCTCAGTCTCAGAAACATGTGTGACTCCAGTCACATCAGTTTTCTCTGCAGTTTATCTGCTGCTACCTTGCCATATGTCCTCAAGTTTAAAGCCTTTTTTTTCTTTGAGGAATAAAATAGTTTTTAGGTCAAGTCTTCAGATATTTGTAATGACCCCAGGCTATTGACCATGAGACGTAATGCAAACCTTTCTTTTTGGTGCCAAGCTGACTTGATAGATAATCATTTTCATGCCATTTATATGTGTTTTAGAGAAATGTGTATTTATTGGCTGTTCCCTGAGAAGAGAATGGCAGGCGAAATTTTTGTTTAAGAGATGCATTATCCTTCACAGACTGACATCCACAATAAGAAACAAAAAAAACCCAAAAACTTTTTAAAAAGTGCTGTAAGGTGGCAATGGGAGTGCTTGCATCGCTAGACTCAGAAATTCCCTGTTATCTTTCCAGCTGGAAAGACACCCAGGGAGCTAGAGAGCCCCTGGGCCTGGGAGTCAGAGACCTGGGTTCTTTCCCCAAATCTTCCCTTAACTGAGTGACTTAGATTTAGAGTGCTTAAATAAGACACATGACATTACGGGGAAACAAGGAATATGATTAATTGAATTCTAAGTTTTCTTATTGTATTAGACCATCCTTGCATCACTGTAAAAAATACCTGAGACTGGGTAATTTATAAGAAAAGGGATTTGGTTGGCTCATGGTTCCACAGGCTGTATGAGTAGCGTAGCAGCATCAGCATCTGGGGAATCCTCTGGAAGCTTCCAATCATGGTGGAAGGTCAAGGTTTGGAAGGGAGATTTCAAGTCATATGGTGAAGAGAAGGAGAGGTGCTAAATACTTTTAAAGGACCAGATCTCAGAAGGACTCACTCACTATCACAAGGACAGTACCAAGAGAGACGATGCTAAACCATTTATGAGAAATCTGCCCCCATGATTTAATCACCTCCCACCAGACCCCACCACCAACATACATCTAAACTAGATGATGCCACCCCTGGTCCCTCTCAAATCTCATATCTTGCTCACATTCCAAAATACAATCATGCCTTCCCAATAACCCCTCAGTCTTAATTATTCTAGCATTAACTCAAAAGTCCAAAGTTTGAAGTCTCATCTAAGACAAGGAAAATCCTTTTCATCTATGAGCCTGTAAAATCAAAAACAAGTTAGTTACTTTCAAGATACAACGTGAGTACAAACATTGGGTAAATATTCCTGTTCCAAAAGGAAGAAGTCAACCAAAAATAGAGGTTGCAGGCCTCATGCAAATCCAGAACCCAGCAAGGCAGTCATTAAATCTTAAAGCTCTAAAATAATATCTTTTGACTCCATGTCCCACATCCAGGGCTCATGGATGCAAGGGCCAGGATGACAAGGCCTTGAGCAGCTCTGCCCCTGTGGCAACCAGAGGTTGCTCTCACAGGCTGTTTAGTGCCTGTGGCTTTTCCACATTGAGAGTACAAGCTGCTGGTGAATCTACTGTCCTGGAGTGTGGAGGACAGTGGTCGTCTTCTCATTGTTCCATGAGGCAGTGCCCCAGTGGGGACTCTATGTGGGGGTTCCAACCCCTCATTTCCCCTCCACACTGCCCTAGTAGAGATTCTCTGTGAGGGCTCTGCCACTGCAGCAGGCTTCTGCCTGGATACCCAGGCTTTTCCATATATCCTCTGTAATCTAGGCAAAGCTCTCAAGCTTCATTCACTCTTGCACTCTGTGTACCCACAGGCTTAACACCATGTAGAAGCCACCAAGGCTTATTGCTTGCAATCTCTGGAGCTGTGGCCCAAGACATACCTGGGCTGTTTTAAGCCTCTGCTGGAGGTAGAGTGGCTGGGAGGCAGGGAGCCATGTCCCAAGGCTGCTCAGGGCAGCTGGGCCCTGGTCCTGGTCCATGAAACCATTCTGTCTCTGAAATGCCTTCAAAGCTTTTTTCTCATTGTCTTGGCTATCAGCACTTGCCTTCATTTTAGTTATGCAGCTTTCTCTAGCAAGTGATTTCTCAGAAGCCCACTTGAATTCTCCTGAAAATGAGCTTTCCTTTTCTGCTACATGGCTAGGCTGCCAAAATTTCCAGACTTTTATGCTCTGCTTCCCTTTTAAATATAAGTTCCAGCTTAAAGTCATTTATTTGCTCCCACATGTAAGTATAGTTATTAGAAGCAGCCAGGCTACATCTTGAATGCTTTGCTGCTTGGAAGTTTATTTTGCTAGATACCCTAAATCATCCCTTTTAAGTTCAAAGCTCCACAGATTCCTAGGGCAGGAGCACAATGCAGCCAAGTTTTGCTATGAGAACCCCACCCTCATGATCCAGTCACCTCCCACCAGGCCCCACCTCCAACATTGGGAATTACATTTCAATATGAGGTTTGGGTAGGGATACACATCCAAACTATATCACTTCCATCCTAAAGCTCTTTAGCCACCCTAAGCAATGCCTAGCACATTTCTTCTCTAAACTCTAAGGACTATGGAATTGATAGTTTGAAAAATTCAACTTATTAGTTATAGTCTATCCTACCTTATTATCTGTTTCTTTTGTTTATTCATGTATTCATTTATGTGCTTATTCATTCATTAAATTTTTCATTCATTTGTGGAACAAAGATTTCAAATATTTGTTTTTTGATCAAATAATGGCGGCACCCATAGAAGGGCTGCTGTAAGATCAGAAACTCAGGCAAATTTCCTGCCTTTCTCTGAAAGCTGCTTTAAGAGTGCAGCCCTTAGGTAATGGACACACATCCTATAGCTTTTAAGGAAGCCCCATCTCTATAACATTTTATCCAAGGGTAGTAAAGGGTACTGAAGTAGAGACTGCCTAAGTAACAAAAAATGAAACTCTCCACAAATTGCCAGTTACTTAGTTGCCAAAGTTGCTGAGATAAATATCTAATAGCTGATACTGAGATAAAGCTAATAAGACTCAAGCGCACTCTTGAATAAGAGTATTTGCTTAAACTGAGATTTGACTAAAGGAAAACAATTCCTCAAGATCCTTTCAAAGGTAATAGACTTGAATTGAGGACCAGGCAATGAATTGTGAGAACAGAAGAGAGAAAAGGCACTATTACCTTTTTCACAATCTGGTGGAATTTGAGGAATGCTGGAAAGGTCAGAAGGACCCAGATGGCAAAGTTCATTCAGGTCCAGAACATTTGCTGTGGCCTCAGTCTACAGGGGAAAAATGCCGTCCCAAAGTCAATGCAAAGGAGGGAATGGTGCTGCCAGAATTTCAAAGCAAAAAATGATTCAATTCTTAGTATAGAAATGAAAACCTTGGGAGACTAGAATAAGTAATATAGGTATTTATTTACCAGAGAGGAAGCGACGTGTCTTGGCATGGCAGCAAGCAAACTAAAGTGAAAGCATATCTGCCCCTAACTCTCTGGGTTGCAGGGTCCTCATTAATTAAAAAAAGAACAAATACCTACAATGCTGGGTAGGTAATACACATTACAAGAGTCAATGGTGGGGACTGTGTTGAATTGGGAGACTGAAAAACGTGTGCCACTTCTGAAGACACTCAAATATATTTTGAATAAATTCTGGAGCCACTTTCATTTTTAGCCCTGGGTCATTTATTAATTTACAATCCTTCGACTAAATTTATCTGTTTAACAAACCTTTGTGTCTAGAGATTCCCTGATTTTCTATCATTAAAAATCTATTAAATTCCTCTACATTTAACAATGTGTGGTTTGTTGCCATATTGCTGCAAATAATGTACTGATCAGAGTCAGATTTTATGGAACTTAAACAACTTCCCTGCAGTAGCCTTCCCCAGGAAAGTCATTCTTCAGCCCCAGCACTTTCTATTCTTTGCTAAATGACCCCTAGGAAGATTAGAGGAAGATGCTAGGTAGAGAGCCAGTCACCGAACACTCACTCTCAGTGGGTATTTTGTTGCCTCTGTCATCCAAAAGCCTGCTTTGAGCTTTAGCCTGTGGTTGCTCTTCCCATGGAGATTTTCCCATGGGCCAAACCTGAGCACTCTGCCTGCTAGCTACACACTTCTGAATGGGTTCTTAACCTTTTTGAGTGGGCGTCCCCCAGAAAGCATGCAGTTACATCTTGAGAAAGAAGTCACATATTTTCAAGGAGCAGTGAGTGATTGTAAGACCAACATAAAATTATGCAGATTCTACTTTCCCATCAATCCCGCCTCCAGAGAAAACCCACCCCAAGCTCATTCTTATTAAATGAGCTTATGGCTTGTTAGAAATGAAAGATGAAATGGGAAAATAGCCTCACTGCCAGCTATTGTTTCACAAATGGAAGCTTCCCTTCATCTTCCCTTCCTCTCTCATCCTCCAGCAGCCATGGCTTAGCTTCCATTCCCTTCTGGTGCCATCCCCTTTCTGGATGAACGTGTGTCTTTTAGCTCAGCCCTGCACATCCCTCTGAGAACTCGGCATCATCTCAGACTAGGTTCAGTGAACCCCCTTCTATGTGGACCCACCTTTGCTGTCACGGCCAAGGTTCTTCCACTCCTCTAGGCCTACAATGAGATTTAAAGCTTCCCTGACTTTTATCCTCGGCAGGGCTGCGCACATCCTCCACAACTGGGGCCCAGGGCTCCCTGGCCCAGCACTTATGAACCATCTTTCTTCCTGCCATCTCTTACTCAGGGCTGGAAGGCACAGTCGGGGGGAGGTTGGTTCCTATTTGTAGCGCTTGTGTGTTTGAATTTGCTAGATTGCCCAGAACAGCCAATATGAGGTCATTAAGCTAAGAACCCCAGAGGCCTGGACAGTCTTCAGCAAATAAATATTTTCTCCAGATTCCACTGGCAAGCATAAATGCCTCATTCTTCACCTCTGGATAGAAGAGACCCTTTTCTGTACTCTTTCTTGCAGGGCCTCAGCTCTTTCTTTTTTGGTTTGGATATCAGCCCAAACATTTCACTTTTACCTTTTTTTTTTTTTTCTGTCTGAAAATCTAAAAGAGGTAGGGGGAAAGGCTTGGTATTCTAACCTTATCCCTACCCCCTCTTGTTTTACTGAAGTCTGGAGGTGAGGAGACTGAATGATTGAAAATACCCACAGGGAATCTTCATCTTCCCCGCAGACAGAAAACAGAATGTGGGCACAGCCTGGAACCGTGTTGGGGCTTCCAGGCTGGGGGGCACTGAGTGAGAATCTGGGACCCTTCAGCAAAGCCAGGTGCCATGTTATATACGAGGTCTCATTTGCGTCTTTAGATGTCACACCAGCCTTTTTTTTGGTAATCTTTCCTATTTGAAGAATTTCTAGCCCTAATTGTTGAATTGCTCTTTGAGGAATATGCAATATTTTACAGTTTGGGGTGGGTTTTCTCTGGAGGTGGGATTTATGGGAAAGTAGAATCTGCATAATTTTATGTTGGTCCTACAATCACTCGCTGCTCCTTGAAAATATGTGACTTCTTTCTCAAGATGTAACTGCATGCTTTCTGGGGGACGCCCACTCAAAAAGTATAAGAACCCATTCAGAAGTGTGTAGCTAGCAGGCAGAGTGCTCAGGTTTGGCCCATGGGAAAATCTTTGGGTAGGACTCTAGATAATTTTCTCTACCTGTAAAATGGACGTTCTACATTATATCTTCATAAACTAATGTTTGGAAGAATAGGGTAGCATTGTTCTGCAACTGCTGTGCCTGCCTATGCACATACACATGTGCGTGCACACATTCAGACACACACATACACATAACTGATTCAGGAACAAAGTAATTTTGCATTGAAGAACTTGCCTACATATAACACTAAGATACAGAACTCAAAGAACAGTTGGGCAGAGGCATGTAGGCTGCACAGTTGCTGACCGTAGTAGTAGTTGTTACAACTAGAATTTCTGACTTTGATTCAGAAACTGGAAACAGTTCTCTTCTTCACTGTGAGCCACACTGCACAAGACGGTCTTCAGTTTTTCTGCTCAACCCATTTGACAGATAAGGAAATGGAAGCTGAGATAATCAGAAGGCTGAGTTTCAAAGTAAAACCAGGAGAATTGGCTTTTCTAGTTGGATTACTCAAACTGGTAAGTCTGAGTTTAGATGAAGTTTTAAACTCAAGCAAATTCTTATTAAATGAGCTTATGGCTTGTTAGAAATGAAAGCACATTAGAAACTGCTTATGAAGCCACTTTTTTATAAATAAAAAAATGGAGCCCGCAAAAAGTTTGTCTCCATCCCTCTTGCCATTACCTTTCTCTAATAGTTTCTATATTAGTAATCTCATACCCCACCCCCAAAGTTCTCAGTGCTTCAATTCTGTCTAGGGAAAAGCCATATTAAAAACTCAAAAAGAATGAAATCATGTCCTTAGCAGCAACATGGACAAAGCTGGAGGCCAGTATTCTAAGAGAATTAACTAAAAAACAGAAAACCAAATACCGCATGTTTTCACTTACAAGTAGGAGCTGAACAATGGATCCACATGGACATAAAGATGGAAACAATAGACACTGAGGACTCCAAAAGTGGGGAGGGTGGGAGAGAGGTGAGGGTTGAAAAATTACATTATTCAGTATTTGGGTAATAGGTATGCTGGAAGCCCAATCCCCATCCGAGTTCCATACCCATTAACAAACAAGCAGACTCACTCCCTGAACCCAAAATAAAACAAAAAATAAATAATTAATTTAGAAGCCCCCCTCAAAATTTTAGAGACTTAAGGTATTTCTCCACTCAAAGGTTTTGTATTCAGAAAGATCAATAATTAAAGGAGAAAATTTCTTAATGAAGGATATTTAATCTTTACATAAAATTTTGATTTCAATAAGGGGGATATGTTTGGAAAGAGGGATTTAGAGATTTAGGTGTCTTGAAAATAACATTTTTTTTTCATAAAGGACAAGTTGCAGTGACTTGATGTAATAATATTAGTAATATTGGCTGAGGCGGACTGATCACTTAAGGTCAGGGGTTTGAGACCAGCCTGGCCAACATAGTGAAACCCCGTCTCTACTAAAAATAAAAAAATTAGCCGGGCATGGTGGTGCTTGCCTTTAATCTCAACTACTCGGGAGGCTGAGGAAGGAGAATAGCTTGAATCTAGGAGGCAGAGGTTGCAGTGAGCCGAGATCACACCACTGCACTCCATCCTGGCCAGCAGAGTGAGACTCCATCTTAAAATAATAATACTAGTAATATCAACTATTATAATAATGAATATCACTTATTGGACATTGACTATGGCCTAGCATTGATTTCATGCTTTAAATGTTTAAATTCATTTAGTGCATCATAACAGTGAGATCCTGTGAGTTAAGTATTTTAATTATTCATGCTTAAAGATAGATAAGGAAACCAAGACACGAAGCTAGTAAGAGGCACGTATTGTGTGCCTGCTCTGTGCCAAGTTCTGTTCTGCTAGACACGATGGTAACAAGGATGACTTAGGTGGATCCCATATCCTTATGGAGCTCATTGTCAAGTAGCGGAGAGTGAGGCCAGGAAGTAAATTGATTCTTTGTGTGGAACAAAGAATCACCCTAGGGTCCTGGAGGATTCTGTAAGGTTAGAGTAAGAAGGATCCCGAATGTTCTCCCTGGTTCTCCCTTTAGGTGTTATTTCCTAAACAGTGGATACAGGGCTCACTAGTCAAAATCCAGGAGAGGCTGGAGGGGACACTCAACTGCATTGCCACCTGTGTAGCTAGGGGAGCTGTGTAGGGCAGTGCTGTGGAGGGCAATTCACCTGCAGTGCTCCTGTTCTTATCCCACCATTGCCTCTGCTCTTCCCCTAATCTGTCCTTAGTTCACAGGCTTTCTAAACAATTCTTTGCCTTCAATCGGGCCATCCATGGTATTATGAAGAGATGAAGTTGCTAAGAGCTGTAGACTTTTGTGTCTTAAGACTAGCTCCTTTCTATTCCTTGCAAGAGGGGACAAAGTGTATGTGTGTGTGTGTAACCTTAGAACAGGCTCCACCAAATTGTAACCTAGTTATGGACTTTTCCATAAAGAATTACAGCTGCCTTCTCCATTGGCCTCACTGGGAGCTCTTCAGGGCACTGGGATCCAAGGCATCTTGGCTTTTTTTTTCTTCTGTTACTACTGCTTTGGGGTTTGTGCTGTTTCAATTTGCTGCCTTCTGGAAATTTTCCAGAGGTGCAGTCTCCATTTATTATCATTTTGCATTTCGCTATTTATACTAAGAAGCCTTTGGGTGTGAACAGCTGCAGATTAACATTCATTATCTGCAATCTAGTGCATCAACATTTTTAAGAGTTGCATATGATTTTCTTTGCACCAATATCAACAGGTAAGGGCCAAGGGGAGTGCCCTATAGCTACAGACAATGCTTTTCTTTGGTTTCGCTTCTTCCCATCTGAGACAAGCATAGTATTGCTAG
This sequence comes from Nomascus leucogenys, assembly GCF_006542625.1. Lineage (NCBI taxonomy): Eukaryota > Metazoa > Chordata > Mammalia > Primates > Hylobatidae > Nomascus > Nomascus leucogenys. The sequence continues at coordinate 7,828,945 of NC_044395.1, read as the reverse complement.
AGCCATTCTAAAGAGACGTATTTACCAGTCCAGTAGATTTCTACAGATCTTTAGCTACTCAAATAGAATAGTTCCCAATTCTCAGTGCTGTATTTCTTCTGTCCCTTTAAAATGGGCAACTTTGACAAAACCTGATACTATAAATCGATCAACAAACTTTGATATTAGGAGTAGCAATTTCTTCTGAAAGGAGGTTCAGCAAGTATATAGAAATAATGGTGAGGCTTAGCGATGCCTCAGAGTTCTTTCTCTATTATCAGAGACACTATGAGGTAAGATTAGTGAAATAATAAATTCATCAAGAAGTGTTTACGGAGTACTTCCTCTGTGATAGACATTGTAACTGTACAAAAATGTATAAAGCATGTTGCCTAATTTCAGAGAGACTGAAATCAACTTGTATAATGCAAGATATATGCTGTGCAGAAGCAATCTAAGGCAGTGCCATCCTGATGTTTTGTAGAAATGAGAAACAGTGGAGTGGGCAAGGAAGCTTGAGCTATGCCTGGAGGGATGAATTGGCTTTTATGTGTGTGGAAGGAGGAGAAAGTCTTTTTAAATAAAAGCAACAGTGGGTGTATATCTTTGACTTCTCCCACATTACTAATTAATTTATAGGTTTGTCAATTATATTTCTGCAATGTTACTCAACCCGTTATCACATTTCTAATTTTATGTTTTGTTTTAATTTTTTCCCTGAGCTCAGACCCTAGTATATTCCAGGTAAGGTGGGATAAACTTGGATAGAAAACCTCAATCATCCTATCTTGAAGAGCCAGAGAGCAGAATTCAGAGCATTTGCAGCAGCCAGACTTGAAGAGGAGGGGGATTCCTGAAAGGAGAGGGCCAGAGAGGGGGAACCTCACATTCTGTCTATAAACAAACTTTGCCCAAATAGCTGAGCCACCACTGAAATATGCATTCCAAGAGCATACTTTAAGCACCCCAGCTATTGCAGAAAGAAAAGAACAGAGTTTTCAGTTGCCTACCACCAAAAAATTGATTAAGCTTTGAGTCTGAGTCCAGTTAATTGGTTACTAAAACAAAAAATTTAAAACTCTTTGTGGAAACATAACTGATCTACAGTTTTAACAGTACATTACACAGAGTGTTTAGGATACAATCCAAACTTACAGACATAGGACAAAAAGGAAAATGTGACAACCTGTATTCAATAGAAAGGACAATCAATGGGGACTGGACCAGATGTTGGATTTAGTAGATAAAGAGTTAAAGCTGCTATTACGACTATGTTCAGCAGTGTAACAGAAAATAAACTCATAGCAAATGAATGAGTGAAACTAATTTCAGCAAAGAAAGAGAAATTATAAAGAAGAATAAAATGAAAATTTTAGAATAAAAAACACAGTAAAGTAAAATTTTACAATAAAAAATTCTACAGATAAGCTTAACAGCATATTGGCTATGACAAGAGAAAGAAGAAAGTGCTAGTATATTTAAAGATAGAGCAATAAAAATTATCCAGTTGAAAAACATAGAGAAAAAATAGTTTTAAAAAGAAAGAAAGTCCCAGAGACCTGTGGAGCAATAGCAAAATTGTAACATACATGTAATTGGAATCTCAGAAGGAGAGGAAAAAGTGAACGCAGCAGAAATACTATTTGAATAAACTAAGACTAAAACATTTTCAAGTTCGGTAAAAACACAAATTCACAGATTTAAGAAGCTCTGAAAACTCTAAGGAGGACAAAGACCAAAGAAAAAAAAAAATCACACCTAGCACATTAATTCAAACTGTTAAAAACCAAGGGTTAAGAGAATTTTCAAAGCAATGAGAGAAAAATGACACAATACTTGGAGAAACATTATATAAGATGACTACCAGTTTTCCTTAAAGTGCTGAAGGCAAAATCTGCCAACCAGCATTTATTCTAGTAGTATCCTTCTAAAATGAAGACAAAATAAAGATTGTTTATAGATAAACAAAAACTAAGAGACTTTATCACGAGCAGATATACATGACAAGAAATATTAAATGGAGTTGTTCAGGCTGAAAGAAAACTATCTCAGAAATAAATTTGGATTTTCAAGAAGATACAAAGGGCAAGAAATGGTAAGTATAGGAGGAAATATGTAAGTTTGATTTTAATCTAAATTTGAAAAATACATATCACTAAGTAAAAATTATAATATTGTATTGTGGAGTTCATAATGTATGTGTATGTGACGCATATGGCAATCAAAGCCCAAAAGACCAGAGAGTTGTAAATAGATTCATATAATTGCTGGGTTCTTACATATTATATAACATGGTCTGATATTAAATCTAACTATGCTATTAAAAATTAAAGATATATATCATAATCCCTACCAACTACTATAAAATGAAGAGATATAACCAAAAGAGCTAATGGGCAAGTAAAAATTGAGTTCTAAAGTGAAAATAATTTTTTAAAAGTCTGGAAAGGAAAAAATGAGAAACAAGAAACAGAGGTATGAACAGGAATAATAATAATAAAGAAATAGATTTAAATCAAAGTTATTAAAACTTACATTAAGTATAAGTGGACTTTAAACACTCCAACTAAAAGGTGGAAATTATAAAAATAAATTTAAAAGTGGGATACAACTATATACAATCTACCAGAAATACACTTTAAATGTCAGGATAGAGATGATTTGAAGAAAAATGAATAAAAAAGATATAACATACAAAGAGTAGGCATAAGGAAGTTACAGTGGCTATATTAATATCAAGTGAAAAAAGATCTTAAGATAGAGTATTACCAGAGATGAAATAGCACATTTCATAATGACAAGAGGGTGGATTCATACATAACACAATACATAACAATATTAAAGGGTTATACACTTAATAATAGAGCTTTTATATATATGAATATAATATTGTTAGAATTAAAAGGAGATATAGAAAAGTTCACAATTTTATATCACAATTTTAACATCCTTCTCTCAGTTATTGCTAGAATTATTTGACCAAAAAAAAACTACTAAAGATATAGAATTACCTCAACAACACAATAAATCACTGTGATCAAATTAATATTCAGACACTACTATACCAAACAACTATGCATAGCTTTTTTTAAGTGCACATGGTGTGTTCCCCAAGATGGACCATATGTTGGGTCATAAATCAAGCCTCAGTAGCTTAAAAGTATTGAAATCTTACGGAGCATGGTCTCTGATCACAAGGGAATTAGATTATAAATAAATAATAAGATATATAGAAAACTTAAATATTTGGAAATAAAAAACAGATTTTTAAATAAGCTATTGTCAGAGAAGAAGTCACAGAGGACATTGGAAAATATAACTTGATGATAGTAAAATACAATATATTAAAATTTGTTTGCAGCTAAAGCAGTACCTAGAAGGTAATTTATGACATTAAAATGCATCTGTAGAAAAAGGAGGGTATAATATTAATGACCTAATGTTGCACCTTAAGAAGTTAAAAAAGGAGGAGCAAAGTAAACCCAAAATAAGTAGAAGGAAGGAAATAATAGACAACAGCAGAAATCAATGAAAAAGAAAACTGACAAACAGAAAATTAATAAAGCCCAAAGTTCATTCTATGAAGAAAATTAAGAAAATGAATAAACTTCTAGCTAGACTTATGAAGAAGAAAAACCAACATCAGAAATAAGAGTGGATATCACTATAAGTTTTTTATATAGAGTTGACCCTTAAACAACATGAGGAGTAGGATTGCCAATCCCTCTGCACAGTTGAAAATCCAAAAGGAAGTTTTTACTCCCCCAAAACATAGCTACTAATAGCCTACTTTTGACCAGAAGCCTTACCCATAACATAAACAGTAAATTAGCCTGGGCAATGTAGTGAGACCCTGTCTAGAAAAAGAGCTGGATGTGGTGGCCTGCTTTAGTCCTAGCTGCTGGAGAGCCTGGGGTGCGAGGATTGCTTGAGCCCAAGAGTTCAGGTTACAGTGAGCTATGATCCCACCCCTGCACTCCAGCCGGGGCGATGGAGTGCTCTTGAAAAACAAAAACAAAAAGAAACAGTTGATTAACACACATTTTGTATGTTATATGTATTACACACTGTGTTCTTACAATAAAGTAAGCTAGAGAAAATGTTATTAAGAAAATGATGGAAGACACAATATATTTACTATTTATTTTGTTTTATTTTTTAATTTTTATATTTTTATTTTACTTTAGGTTCTGAGATACATGTTCAGAACATGCAGGTTTGTTATACATGTGCCATGGTGGTTTGCTGAACCTGTCAACCTGTCATCTAGGTTTTAAGCCCTGCATACATTAGGTATTTGTCCTAATGCTCTCCCTCCCCTTGCACCCTACCCCCCAACAGACCCCAGTGTGTGATGTTTCCCTCCCTGTGTCCCTGTGTTCTCATTGTTCAACTCCCACTTATGAGTGAGAACATGCAGTGTTTGGTTTTCTATTCCTGTGTTACTTTGCTGAGAATGATGGTTTCCAGCTTCATCCATGTCCCTGCAAAGGACATGAAATCATTTTTTTAGTGGCTGCATAGTATTCTACGGGGTATATGTGCCAATTTTCTTTATCCAGTCTATCATTGATGAACATTTGGGTTGATTCCAAGTCTTTGCTATTGTAAATAGTGCTGCAGCAAACATATGTGTGCATATGTCTTTATAGTAGAATAATTTATAATCCTTTGGTTATATACCTAGTAATAGAATTGCTGGATCAGATGGTATTTCTGGTTCTAGATCCTTGACGAATCGCCACGCTGTCTTCCACAATGGTTGAAATAATTTACACTCCCACCAACAGTGTAAAAGCATTCCTATTTCTCCACAGTCTTACCAGCATCTGTTGTTTTCTGGTTTTTTAATAATCAACATTCTAACTGGCGTGAGATGGTATCTCATTGTGGTTTTGATTTGCGTTTCTCTAATGACCAGTGGTGATGAGCTTTTTATTGTGTTTCTTGGCCACATAAATGTCTTCTTTTGAGAAGTTCATATCCTTTATCTACTTTTTGACGGGATTGGATCAAAAAGTGATCCAATCCTTGTATATTCTGGATATTAGATCTTTGTCAGATGAGTAGCTTGCAAAAATGTTCTCCTATTCTGTAGGTTGCCTGTTCACTCTGATGATAGTTTCTTTTGCTGTGCAGAAACTCTTTAGTTTGATTAGATCCCATTTGTCAATTTTGGCTTTTGTTGCAATGGTTTTTGGTGTTTTAGTCATGAAGTCTTTGCTCATGCCTCTGTCCTGAGTGGTATTGCCTAGGTTTTCTTCTAAAGTTTCTATGGTTTTGGGTTTTACATTTAAGTCTTTAATCCATCTTGAGTTAATTTTTGTGTACAGTGTAAGGAAGGAGTCCAGTTTCTGTTTTATGCATATGGCTAGCCAGTTTCCCCAACACCATTTATTAAATAGGGAATCCTTTACCCAATATTTACTACTTATCAAGTGGAAGTGGATTATCATAAAGGTCTTCATCCTCATCGTCTTTATGTTGAGTAGGCTGAAGAGGAAAAGGAAGAAGAGGGGTTGGTTTTGTTGTTTCAGGAGTAACACAGGCAGAAGAAAATCCATTCTATAGCGTAAGAGGGTGTAAGAGGACCACACAGTTCAAATATGAGTTTCTCAAGGGTCAACCGTGTGTATGTGTATATATATATATATATATGAGTAAATATATATAAATATATAAATAAATATGTATATGTAAATATATAACTATATAAAATATATAAATATACATAGAAATATATACCAAGTATATATAAATATACACATACAAACATTCAAAATAAGGGAACATTATGAAAAACTTAAGGTCACTTAACAACTTAGGTGAACAAGTAAATATTTTGGAAAATGCAGTTGCCAATACTAATGCAAGATGAAATAGAAAATCATAATAGTTCTTTATCTATTACAGAAATTAAATTTATTATGCCACAAACAGAACTCCAGATCCAGATTGTTTCGCTGGTAATTTTTTTCAACTTTTAAGGAAAAAGATAATACCAGGCTTTAAGAATTCTTTTAGGAAATAAAAAGTAACTTTTAGAGTACTTATTTACTCTCTGTGCTAAGAATGTCACACATATTATCTTATTCTCCAAATGTTCCTCTGAGAGAGGTCATATTCCATCCCTACTTTGCCAAGGAGAACATAGGCTTACAAAGGTTAAGAAAATTGCCTCAGGTTGCATAGTTATTAAATGGAACAGCCTAAACTTGATCTTGAGGAGCCTGACTCTCAATTGTACTCAACAAACATGCCATACTGTTTCTCCTATAGTTCACCATTGAGCTTTCTATAATATATATGGTAGGCTCACAGTGTATATTCATTGTATAAATGAACATTGGGCTCAGGGGTAATATTTTGGCAAGGAAATATTTATTCTCATGACTTGGACAAGAAGGCAATATACCAAGAGCGTCATACTCAATGAGAACCTTGGATTGTCTCTCTCATTGATAACTCTTGTTTCTTGGCATTTTGAAGCAATTCCTAGCCTCCAGTCTTTTTTGTTTCTTGTATCTTACATGCCCTTTGCACTCCACTGGCTTATTCAAAGGCAATAAAGATGTCTGCTATGCTTCCAGGATCACCTGACCCCACATACTTCCTGCATCCTCACTTCATCTGCTCACGTTGGGGAGGCTGCACTTAAGATCCTGTTATTTGGAGTTTGATCATGGACAGGACTTGTGATGTCACATGTTAATGGTAGCTGCACCTACTAAAAAATTTATCTTTGTTGTTTAAGGTAAGAATGTCATAAGATGTAGCTCTTTACTAATTTGGTAAAGATAAGATTAGAAAATGCCAGTTATTAGAATAAGAGATATTTTTATATGTTTTTGCTTCAAAATCTATTTCAGGGAATCTTGCTCTTCCTGTGGGCCTTAAAAATTGCAGCTACGACTCATTTACTCTGTGTTTATGTTACAGCAATAGAGGTGCCAAGTGTCCGCGAAAGGGAAAAGCTGAAAAGTTGATGAACTAAGCATGATGTTACTGGAAATGGAAAAACTGTAGATTCCTGACTGAAGAAAAATTATATTTACTTACTTAGGTACTTAAACATAGAAAAGAGACCGTATCGTAAAACAAGTGTTACTTGAGAGTTGTTTTCAAGGATTTCTACTTTTTGTAAAAAAAATTATTTTGGGAGGGTGGCAAGCAATGCTTTTAATTTTTAAAAATTTTATTGAGTAATAATTTATGTATCATGAAAATTGTCTAATTTAAGTGAATAATTCAATTATTTTTTGTACATTTACCCATTTGTGCAACTATGAACACAATCCAGTTTTAGAACAGTTTCATCGCCCTGGTAAGATTCCCCATGCCCATTTATAGTCAATTCCTATTTTCGCTCTAGCCCCAGGCAATCACTGATCTACTTTCTGTCTCTATAGATACATCTATTCTGGACAATTAATATAAATGGAATCATACAGTATGTGGTCCTTTATGTCTAGTTCCTTTCATTTAGCATTATGTTTTTGAGGTTCATCTGTGTTGTAGCATGTATCAGTATTCATTCTTTTTTAATCACTGAATAATATTCCATACTACAGACATACCACATTTTATCCATTTACCAGTTGAAAGATATTTAGTTTTTTTTCCATATTTGGCTATTATGAATAATTTCTTACACTAGAGTGTAACTTGTTTGGTTCCCAGTCTCAAAGCCCAATGGAGCTTAAATATAAATTTAAATGTATGATTATATACTAAATTTGAACAAGTGATTTATCAGAAGTGAAAATACCTTCTACAATCAACACACATACATTGAGTACTTGTTAGGTATTAAACACTATTTGATATTGTGGAGAATATGGTTAAGATACAGATGGTCCCCATTCAAATGGAGCTTCTATTCTATTTGAGGGAGACAGAGTAAGAGAGGGAGAGAGAGAGAGAAGGAAGGAAGGAAAGAAGGAAGGAGAAGAAGGAGAAAAGGGGAAAAGGAGTAATGACAAGTGTTATGAAGACAATGAAATTAATTAAAATTAATAAGTAAGTAGATGACTACTTTAGATTTGGTGGCCAAGAAGGTCTCTTTGAAGAAAAATAGTTGAGCTAAAGTCTGGATAATATAAAGATGGCAGAATGGAATAACGAGGGGGCACGATGGTATGGACAGAGGAAAGAATGTAAAGGCCCTAGAGCGAGAATGAGCTTGCCATGCTTGAAGAAAGTCAAAAGGCCAGCAAGGCTGCAGTGTAATGGCAAAGGGACAAATATTAATAGTAAGAGGTGAAATGTAAGAGGCAGGTGAGGTCCAAATAACACAGAGTTTTGTAAGGCAGCATTTGGAATTTGGATTATACATAAATTCAAAGGGAGATCATTGAAGGATTTTAGCCAAGAGAGAGCCATCATATTCTTTAAAATTAAAATTTTATCTATGGCTTCTAAGTGCAGAGAATGGACTACAGGAGGCAAGAGTGGAACCAAGAAGACCAGTTCGGAGTTACCACAGTAGTTCAGGGGAGCCATGAGTGCGGATCGGTTAAGGCGGAGGCAGTAGAGTTTGAGATAAGATTTAGAACTAGGGTAGCCAGAACTTGCATGTCACAATATGGATGGGTGGATTCAGTGAATAAAAGAATTAAAGGTACTTTGCAGTCTTAAGGCTTGAAGAATTCAATGGAAGGCAGTGCCATTTATTTTGATGGGGAGGACTGGGATGAGTAGCAGATTTCTGTAAGAGGAGGGATGACAGGGACTGAATAGAGTTCTGTTTGGGCAGATCGTGTTTAACGTGGTTCTTAGACATCGTGTGGAGATATTAGGTAGGAAGTTGAAAGATACATGTGGACTTGGAGGGAGGGGTCAGGCTGGAAGATGTGGATTTGAGAATCACTGGCAGGTAGGGAGTATTTAACACTGAACAGGACGGTCTCCAGGGAGAGCTGGTAGATGATAGGAGAGAATGGGGAGCAAGAGGCATCCTGACTCTTCCATATTTGGATTTAGGGGCCTTTCTTTTACTCAAGGGAGTCCACTGATTAAAAGTCGTAAAATTCTACCCTCATTCTCCATGGTCCTAGTAATAACACCATTCTTTGAGAAAAATCGGATATACTTGGATTCACTCTTTTACAGTTTGGGACAATTGACCATTTACATCACTGGCCGGGAGTAGGTGATTGGGGTTCTCTTTCAGGCTATGTGGTGGCCTCAAATGAGGAAGAGCAGTGCCTCCACATCGCAACCTAAGCCACGGCCACAGCAGTGGCATTGCCTGGATTATCCCATGAAACAATGAAACTGGAGGCAAGAGATGCTCTTGCCTCACCTTGTCAGGTTTTTTTTGTAACTATTGACTCGAAAATCTACTGTCATCATTAGTTATTTAATTTGTCTGTTGCTTTTTTTGTTCTTTCTTTCTACCCATTTATATTTAGTTTTCTTTATTATGGTGAACTACACATAACATTTACCATTTTTAAGTGTACAGTTTGGTGGCATTAAGTACATTCACAGTGTTCTGTAATCATCACCACTGATCTCTGGAACTTTTCCATTTTCCCAAACTGAAACCCTGTGCCCATTAAACACTAATTCCCCATACCCCCCTCCCATGACAGCCGCCATCCTACTTTCTGCCTCCGTGAATTTGACCTCATCTAAATGGAATCATACAGTATTTGTCCTTTGGTGACTGGCTTATTTCTGCAACATAATGTCCTCAAGGTACATCCATGTTGCAGCATGTGTCAGAGTATCCTTCCTTTTGTTTCCACTCATATAACAAAGGCTGTATATTACTGCAGTTAAGTGCATGTGCTTTACAGCCAAAATGCTGGGCTTGAAGCCTGTTCTGCCATTTATTAGCTATGTGACCTTGAGCAAGTCACTTAGGCCTTAATTTCTCCTCTGTAAAATAGATTTTATAATAGTAGTAACTTCTAAAGTTTGTTGGAGGATTGAATAAGTTAATACATGCAAGGAGCACAGAACCTGAAACAAGAAAAAACAAAGTTGTTATTACTATTTATTAAACATTAAGAATAAAATAAGAATTAAACAGGAATACTGCCCTCAGGATGCTTGTAGATGGAGAAAGGAAATACACCATGTTTAGAAATACCATTAGGCAAAGAAGAAATTGCTAAGAATATATAAGGTGTATATAGGAAGGGCAATATGACTTTGGGGAGGGATAAATCACTACCACCTTCAGGGCTACAGAAGCTTCATTTAAAAGCTGACTTTTGAGGTTTTAATGAAGGACAAGCAGGGAAAGATTCTGAGCAGAGGGAGTGTGTGAAATAATAAGAAATACATATATGTCTCTGCTCCCAGTTCCTGACATAGAGCTCCTGAAAACCCTTGCAGATAGAGGGACTAGAAGTGTCTTTTGTTCTAATATTGGGTCTTTGACCCTGGTTTCTTACACAGAGCTCCTAAGACTTTGTAATTTCCTGAGTAATAGGAACATCTGACACAGAGCTTCTAAATCCCTTAGAATTTCCTGGGTGATAGGAAGCATCCTTTGTTCTAATGAGATCTAATCTTTCATTCTAATGAGACTTGTGGTGGGCTCCTGGATAGCTGCAGGGTGGCGGTTGCCAGGGAAGTTGATTAGAGGGTTGGAAATTTTAGTCCTACCTGTGCCCCAGACCTCCAAAAACAGGAGGGGAACTGGAGATGGACTTAACCGCCAATGACAAATGATATAATTGATAATGGCTAATTCAATGACGTCTCTATAAAAACCCAAAAGGACAGGATTCAAGAACTGTGTAGTTGACATGTGGAGGTTTCTGGAGGGTGGTGCCCCCTGGAGAGGGTGTGGAAGCTTTGTGCCCCTTTCTCCACACACTGCCCTATGTTCTTTTATCTGGCTGTTCATCTATATCCTTTGTAATATCTTTATGATACACCAGTAAACATGTTTTCCTGAGTTCACTTAATTATCCCAGCAAATTAATCAAAACCCAAGGAGGGGGTCGTGGGAACCCTGATTCAATAGCTGGTTGGTCACAAGTGTAGGTGACAAGCTGGACATGGTCATGTGTCTGTAGTCCCAGCTATTTGGGAGGCTGAGGTGAGAGGATCACTTGAGCCCTGGAGTTTGACACTAGCCTGGACAACACAGCAAGACCCTATCTCTAAAAAAAAAGAATAGAGAACAACCTACTACTTGTGATTGGCATCTAAAGTGGGAGGCTGTCTTGGGCAACTGAGTCTTCAATCTGTGGGATCTGACTCTAACTCCAGGTACATAGTGTCAGAATCAAAATTGAATCAGAGGACAACTATTAGTGTCCACAGAATTGATCAGTGTGGGAAAAACCCGCACATGTTTTGGTGACCAGAGGTGAAATATTCTGTGTTGAGTGTGAATGTAAAAGGAAAAAACACGTTTCTTCCAGTTATACAAAATAGCACAAAGAGAAAGCACCATGGCAAGAAACCATGAAACCGGAAGGTATATCAGTCAGGGTCCTGGCAGGAATTAACACTCACAGCCAGGATAATTAAGGAAAGCTCAAAGTTGTAGGGTTGTGGTCAGGGTTAAGGGAAGCCAGCAAGGGATAGCCAGGGTTAAGAGAGGTCAACAAGGAGTAGCCAGCCAGTACCTTGGGGCGAGTAGCAGTGTGGAGTCAGCACCCCTCAGCCCGAGGGGCATGGGAAGGGGGCCCTTACTGAAACTCAGAGAGGAGCTGTAGCAAGAAGGCTGCCTCACAGGCACTGTGACTTTCTATAGATGGATGAAATTATCAATGGCAACTCTGACCTAGAATCTGCTCTCATAAGTTCTTTTCTTTTCTTTTTGATACAAGGTGTTGCTCTGTTGTTTAGACTGGAGTGCAGTGGTGTGAACGTGGCTCACTGCAGTCTCGACCTCCTGGGCTCAGGTGATTCTCCGTCTTCAGTCTCTCAAGTAGCCTGGACCATAGGCATGTGCCAGTACCTCAGGCTAATTTTCTAATTTTTTGTAGAGACAGGGTATCCCTGTGTTGCCCAGGCTGGTTTAAACTCCTGGGCTCAAGTGATCCTCCCACCTTGGCCTCGGCCTCCTAAAGTGCTGGGATTACAGGTGTGAGCCACCATGCCAGTCTCATGCATTCTTTATATACTCTGCAATACAAACAGGTGATGTCCTCAATTCCTCCTGTGTATGAGCTAAGCCTTCCAGGGTCAGGCCTCATACTTCTCTGTCTGGGATCTGACTCCTGCTGTGGTCCTGGAGGCAATGTGGGTGGTGGAGGCTGGAGAGAAAGATTCCTCAGGAAGATCACTATTGGCTTGTGAAGTAATTGCCTCATTTAAGTCACTAAAATATTTTATGCAGGGGAAGGCAGGTCCTATCAGGTAGGGGTGGAAATGAGAGGTTCAGAGGGATTTGTAGATTCAGAGTTCCCAGGCTCTTCTGATTTATCTGCCAAATGTCCCCATCTCATGCCATGGGATTCCACTCCTTTTCCACCAATGTCTTTACCTTGACAGAAGACACCTGGCAAATTTTGATGTTTAATTGCTACTGTGACTTTGCTCAGCCATATCTGCCCAGCAACTACAGGGATGAGAAGTGTGTTCAAAGGTGTCATGAAACCTTTATGATTTTTCACCCAGGTACTAAGCTGGAAGTGGAAGGACTTCAATATGTCCTTCTCCCTGTAGACTCTATGGCTGTCAGAGGCAGTGCCATCCAATCCCACAGCTTTAGAATCACTATTGTCGTTACAGCCCCACAGCTCCTTGACTGCAGCCTGTTTCGTGCCACCACAGGTATTAGTTTGAGTTATCCTAATGCCACTGAAAGTCAGATAATCAGTTTCTGTTTCCCTCTTGCAAGATTAGCCTGTGCTCCTCAAATCCATCCCCTGAATCACAGTTGAGGGTTGGTTTCTTGGAGCCACTGCTGGTACCTGTTACCATATCAACCAGAGTCCCAGCAGGGACTAGATAAGTACAAATTACTCAAACTATGTAGTTAAAGAGAGTTTAATAAAGGAATTGTGTACAAAAAGGGTGGTCAGGCTTTAGGAACCCTGACAAGGGATGGTCTAGAATTCCAGGTGTTGCCTGAAGGGCAAGGAGAGGGATTAGTTACTAGAACATGAATAGAGAGAATACAGAGAGAGCTTACAGGAAAGACATCCTGACAGCACCTGTGGCTTTTAGTAGCGGAACATATATAACCCTATATTAACTTTCTTCCAATTTTCTGATCTCTTATTTGTGTTTCCAATGACCAAACCCAGCTAGAATCCAGAGAGCAAGAAAGCCTCCACAGGTCAGCTTCCTGGTGCAGCAGGGTGGAGAAGGTAGAGAGTGCATTTGGAAGATATTGCACAAATACACAAAGGGAAAATATTCATCAGAGCCAAAAAATCTCATCTGACTAGCAAAGAAAGTTGATGAAGAGAGTAGTGGAAGATAAGGTTGGAAAAGCAATTTGGGACTCAGCACACAGAACAATGCCAAGAACTTGTACCCTCTACTCCTGCTTTTGGTAGGTAATGGGCATAGATGACTTTTGAAATGACATAATGTGAGATGTCCCCTTGAGAGACTAATATATCAACACCATGGAGGATGAATTAGAGTATTAACAAACCAGATAGGGGCCATTGTTGAAGCCCATGATAGTAGTCTAGATAAGAATTGGTGGGGGCCTATGAGAAGTTATAGAGAACAGATAATAGGAAATTAAAGGCAGAATTGACAAGCATTGGAAACTAATTGACTGCAAAGGACAACAAAAGGAAAAGAGTCCTAGATGACTCTGATACATGCTCCAAAAAAGAGGGGCTTGAAGCTTGTCTGATGCATGCAGTGTGCCAACTCAGCTGGCTGTTAGCATTCTCATTAGGAAGAAAACTGAACTCTTTGCTAGGCAAAGTTAATATAGTTTGATGGGAAATTTCTAGCAGCCTAATTTGATTTTCTTATCACATTATTAAGATATTAAAGAAAATGATTAATAATAGAGAGTCCTATAACGTGAAAGAAATCTCAGCTTAGAGGAAACATTCACGCAATGATATTAATCCCTTGATATGGAGATGACATCTTTTCTAGAACTGAGTGAACATATTTAAACATGGGCTATTAATATTTGACATGCCAGTTGAAACACTTGCAACCTATACTCTGAATATGATAGTTCCTACACATTTTCTGGTTTAGAAGGGCCATATGTTCACTGACATTTACTGGATCCCTAGCTAGGTCTTTCAGATTCAGAAGTTAATGGGCCTTTGAGAACAAAACTTTCTTCTTTATCTACACTACTGATGTTGAAAAATAACAATTGCAATAACAATAATGACAATGATAAAAATTAACTAATGCTTCTTGACTTCTTATTACATGTCAGGCGCTATGCTAAGGGCTTTCTAATTTAATTTTCACACAACCCTCCAAGTACTATTATTAGTGCAATATTACATAAGAAAAAGTCAAGGCACAGAGAAATTCATTAGTCATCCAAGGTCACACAGCTAACAAGTAGTGAAGGCCAATTAACAACCCAAGAGCTGGAACTTTACTCCATGCTACTCTGATGGCAGCATACCCTCAAAGGTTTCCCTTGAGGTCAAGGTGTGAAGCCAGAGAGTAGTGACTGAGGAAGCCTGCCTGAGTAGGCTGGGCATGGTGACTCAAGCCTGTAATCCTAGCACTTTGGGAGGCTGAGGCAAAAGGATCCCTTGAGCCTAGGAGTTCAAGACCAGCCTGGGCAACATATAGTGAGACCCTATCTCTACAATAATTTTTTAAAAAATTATGCAGGCATGGTGGCACCTACCTGTAGTCCCAGCTACTCAGGAGGCTGAGGTGGGAGGATTGCTTGAGCCCAGGAGGTCAAGGCTGCAGAGAGCTGTGTTCATACCACTGCACTCCAGGCTGGGCATCAGAGCAAGACCCTGTCTCAAAAAAAAAAAAAAAAAAAAAAAAAAACAATGGTGAACTTAGGTAAAGGGAGGCAGCCAATTGGTAGAGGGAGCTGGGGAAAGAGGAAATATTCTGGTTGCAGTCTCCTCCTGCCCTGTGGACCTTTTGTCAGTTCTTCCCATTGGCTGAACCCAACTAGAAGCTAAAGTGGAAGAGACCCCATTGATACAGGCCATGCAAGTTGACTTTTGGCAGCACAAAGCATCTTGGGCAACATCCGAAGCCTTCCTGAGACTTGGATGAGTTTCTGGAGAAGTATGATCTTTTGACTCTTTTTTCCTCTAAATTACTTTGCCACTATCTCTAAACCACAGAGACCCAGAAATGAAATTTAGTACTTCTGCCAGTTTCTCTCCTAAGGAATCCACTCCTACAAAAGCAGTAGGGTACAAGATAAAAACAAATATTCTATTAGAGAAATCTGTTCTTCTAAGTATCTGCTTTTACTTCATTCAATCCCTAGGCCCCAGGTGTTCCCCCACCCGTCTTGGTCCCCCTCCCCTTACTGTAGTGTCTGCTTACTCTTTTATTCAGTGCAATCTAATTTTCTTTGGCTCTAAAACTTGGACTCACATTACTGACAAATAGCTCAGCAGATCAAAAGTTGATCTGTGGCTGGGCGCAGTGGCTCACGCCTGTAACCCTAGCACTTTGGGAGGCCAAGGCGGGCTAATCACGAACTCAAGGGATCGAGACCTTCCTGGCCAACATGGTGGAACCCCGTGTCTATTAAAAGTACAAAAATTAGCTGGGCATGGTGGCATGTGCCTGTAGTCCCAGCTACTCAGGAGGCTGAGGCAGGAGAATCACTTGAACCCGGGAGGCGGAGGATGCAGTGAACTGAGATCATGCTGGGTGGCAGAGTTAGACTTTGTCTCAAAAAAAAAAAACAAAACCGAAAACAGTCCATCTGTTGTCATGATCCACTCTCTTTATCTTTTCTGTTACTTATGGGGAGTAACATACATCCATAGGAAGTTAATGTTTGGTGTTTCCATTACACCAGGACTGAAGGAGATGTAGTTGACTAGAGGATATGAGTTAATAAATGAAGCAATATTCATTGTTTCTAGACATTGCCTCAGTCTTGGAGAGGCAGCATAGAATAGTAGAATATGGAATGTAGTGTGAAAAGGCATAAGTTTAAATCCCAAGCCAACCACTTACTAGTTATTGTCCCATAGAATAGGCTACTTAAACTTGAGCAAACCAGCAAATTCATGCTCCACTTAGTATTGTGAGACAATTCTCCATCAGTCTTTTTTTTTTTTTTTTTTTTTTAGCACATTTTGCAAACAGAGATATTGACTGCCTTTGTTCTTTTAAAATGATGTTTGTAGAACAAACATCTCTCTGGAAAGAAAGGTAGGTTTCTTCCTTTCTTCAGAGCAAAAAGCAAGCATGCTCAATGCCCACTATAGAAGGCTTGGGTTCCCTATAATGAGAGTTATTATCTTGTAATATAACTTATTGTATGTTCAGGAGTCATCCTTAGGGAACTGGGGTTATGGGAGCTGAAGACAAAATGATGTTATTCTAGCTATGGCTATTACTGTGGATAATAAACTTTCATCTTTGAACCAGGGGTTTTCTGTCTTCTGGCAGCATTCATGAGGCTGTGACAGGCTAGCTTATGGGATACAAACTGTGTCACTTAATTTCTCAGTTCTGGACACCCAGCATCTAGGAATGTCATGAGAGATAGTAGCAGAGAGAGCAGTGGATCAGGAGTCAGTATAGCTGGCTGTGATATTAATGGTGTGACTTTGGACAAGTCACATAACCTTGCTAAACCTAAGTTTCTTTGCCATGAATGTGGGGTTAATAAAACATGCCACACCTGCCTGAGAGTGTGTCTGTGAGAATCAAATACAATAATGCCTATGCAAGAACTTTGAATAGTGATGAAGATACTCTATTATATTTTAAAAAAAGGTAGTCTTCCTACCATGCTCTTCAAAGGAGCATGATCTTTATGGACATGATGACATGTACCTGTAGTTCCAGCTACTCAGGAGGCTGAGGTGGGAGGATCCCTTGAGCCAAGAAGCTCAAAACTGTCGTGTGCAATGATTGTGTGTGTGAATAGGCCACTGCACTCCAGTCTGGACAACATAGTGAGACCCTATCTCAAAAGAAGAGTGTCCAAAGGAGCATGATCTTTCTAGTGTAGATTTTGGGAAGGACCATACTAGCTGTATAGTGGGCAGTAATGAGTACAGCCATTTCTTGATCATTTTATTTGCTTTTTATTAGATTTAACAATAATGTTCAATTAACTTTATGTTCATTGAACAATCTGAACTAATGACTTCAAAGAATAAATATAAGTGGAATGCACAGGACACTTAAAAAATGAGCAGAAGGGATTTTTGTGATTTAATTGATTACAGTTCCTAATGAGAGAGGAACGTGAGTAGACATCAGGCTCTAAGAGTGAAATGCCACCATGCTCAGGACCAAGTTGAATGCATATTGTTTAGAAGGTCAAAATGTATTCATTTTGAGTGAAGATCTGCTGTATGGCATATCGCATTGACCAAGCCACTGGCCAAAGGGTGATCCTAGGGAAATTGTTTTTTTAGAAGTAGGTTTAGATAGAGAGAACAATTCTACACACTGAGAAATCAGTGGGGGAGAGTATAGATAATCAAACCACACCTGCACTATCCGAGTTAATTTTTCAATGTATTGCTATGACCAAAAGAAAATCAGTTTCTATGTCCCCTATAGGCAAGAAGAGAGTGTATGCTTCCCTTTCTTTTCTGGGCATAGCAATAGCATTAGCTTGTAGCCCTTTAGTTTTGTACTTGCTTATGCTTTCCATTGCTCTCAAACAGACCAAGTTTCTTGATCACATAGATCACGCCTTATATTTTGCTCGTAATTCCCCAAATGACTTGCGCAACATTGGGAATATCACAAGCTCGGTGCTATTCTGTTAGAAGAAATTGCTTAAAAGGAAAACTGGTAGGAAAGCAAAAGCTTTTCTTAAGCCCCAATGGGAAGATGGCAATGAACTGTGCTAGAGAAGGTGCTGGAGAAATACAAAGGAATCAGAGTGATCACAGGAGTGGAGGCTCTGGCTACAGTCCAAGTTAAGTAATTGCATCCTGTCTCTTGAAAGCCCCCCGCAGTTCCAATCAGATATGGTACTCAGCTTCATTTCTTTTCTAATGTCTGTGCTCTGATAAATAGAGGCTGCACGCAAGGATTGGGTGAAAGGCCCAGGAAGCTGAGTAACTGTGACAGAGAGCCTCAATGTTTCCCTGCAGCTCTCTCCATCCCCACACTTGAATGGCGTGTCTTAAGTCTCATTCTCATCTTCAGATAGGTGGCTTGCATTATCTCCTGGAGAGAGGGCGTAAAAGCAGAGGTAAACATTCGTGAAGAAACCCAGTTTTTGTTTTAACAATCTCCTCCCTTGCAAGCGAGAATAGTATAATCATCTAATGAACTGTGAGCCACAGAGACAGATATTAGGTTTTGGAAACTCAGGGCCTCCCACCAGTTGACTTTTGCCTAAATTATTTAGATATTTTATCTAGTTCTGGTAACAATGCTGCTCTCAAAGAGATGGAGGAGAGGAGGTGAGGAGACAGAATCCCCCCACCCCCATAACATCCCCCATTATACTCAGGTCCATTAAGAACAAGCTCCTCAATGATTTCCTCTTCTTGGCCCATAATGAAGTGAAATTGACTCTGATTGTCATCAATAATTAATGAGTCCAATGGTTCTCTGCATCTCCAGGCCATTTGGCAGATGGAACTGTCAATTTACTATTGTGCCTGCTATTCTGGAAGCTTCTCAAAGTGGTTTATGTTGTAAAATCTAGTTACAAAGAGCTTTACACTTCAGGCATTCTCTGGGTTTTGACATTCTATGTGTTATTTTTTCTTCCTGTGACTATGGCGGAAGAGGAATAACCAAGTTATACTGTCAGAGTTCATTTTTGCCCTCAACTGCAAGATGAACAAAATAAGACAACATGTATGTATTTACAGCCAATGAGAAAACACACTGGTTAAGATAAATGGCATTGTAGAAAGGTATAAAGCACCTAGTGACCCAATACCAAAAAGAAAGATTCATTTTGAAAGTTGAGACATGTCCAAGGAGCAGTATTCAACCAAAATTTGAAAGCTTACAAGCTTAAAAAATTCTTTTTGGAGTCCAAGCTAAGATAAATTACTCAGGTATTAGTGAGAGCTGAGTGAGCCTGGGTGAAAGTTTGAAGTAAAAATAGCACACCAGGAGTGGTAGATAAATATTACATATTAGATTGCCTTAGGGAAAATGTTCATGGAACCCTTTATTGTCAGTGGGGCTGGGATTCAATCATAGGACTTTTCTTTGACTTTCCTTATATCAATTCAGTGTCAAAGAAAGAAGGGCAGGTGAGGTGGGGTACCCAGTGGAATATACCTAACATGCAGTCATGCCAAAATAAATGTGCCCTGGATGTAAAGAAGACCTAGGATAACTTCTAGGTTGGAACTATAAACCAGCGTTCCCTTTCCAAAGGTCTTCCAGAAAATTAAAGCTTGGTAAATCCCATATTCACCAAAGTATATTACCTGAGATTATATTCTCTTGTTTGAAGCCATTCTTCTGGTTAAGAAACAGGAGTCTGGGGCTAAAGTGGTTCCTTAGAAAATAAGTATATTTTCATTCAGAGGCTTTAAAAAATATCTACCAGGGATAGAGTTCCAGAAAAGGTAGGTCTAAGAATGAGCTTTCCTCCACACAGATCCTGTCTCTGGGAAACAGGATAAATTATGGAGTCTGAGAAATTTCTCTTTATCTTCAGAGCACTCATTTAATTTTACCAATAGCTAGCTTCCCATAAAGTAATTGAATTACATTTTAAGTCACAGCTTCATAAGAGACCTACTTTGTGACCATAATTTTACATTGCAGTTTCTTCTGATTCAGCCCATAGTGTCTGGAAGGTTTAAAATACGTAAACGTTCTTTTTAGAAACATATTTTTGTGTACTTATGTTGAAGCAGGAACTCTCAGTATACTTCACCTAGTACAGAAATGGTCCCAGATATGCAAATAGTGGGGCCAGTATGGTTCGATTGCGAGGATTGATACCTTTAAGTACTTAAAAATATAAGAAAGTATGAGAGAGCTTTTCCCACTCTCTCTGGGAAGACTGGAGGCTTGGTGTGAACCAGCCAGTGTTTGGATAGAAGTTATATCTTTTAAAAGAGCAATGAGCACATCAAAATACAGCTGTTGCACAGAAAGGAATTGTTTTTCATAAACCTTGTCTCCTCCTTGTCCACCGTCAGGTGCCATATTCTACCCGGGTTACATTTAGTTTGTGCAAGGCCTTGATATGTTGGCTCTGCCAACCCTGCACTGTTAAAACAACTGCTAAACTTCCCTCAATGGTCACTGAGCATGTCTCCTTCAAGGACAAGTAGAAATAAATTACCTATTGACCTTAGCTGTCAAATGAATGAGAGAAGACATTAGAAAGTTCATGTGAATTATGAATGTGGACACCTCCTTCTTCCTCTGTCTTCTACTCTATGGGGCCCCATGTTTATATTCACCAACATGAAATCCCGGTTTTTCTGCACAAAGAGATGAAGTTGTCAGTATTTGAGAAAATGAAGGCATTAGGAATTAGGCATGATCTAGAAATAAAATAACTCACATGCTTATTGGTCTCTTACAGGTTTTCTGTCCCTACATTTACTCATCATCTGAGAAGAAGGCAGTGCTATTGGTAAGAAAGGATTGAGAAGGTGCACATATAGTCGTTCCTAGCACTTGTAATCTTTGTTTAAAATTGCATTTTGTGTTTTTTTTAAAATTATGAAAGTGTTACTTAATCATTATTGAAAACAATTTTTTTTTTTTTTTTTCTGAGACAGGGTCTTCTTGCTCTGTTGCCCAGGCTGGAGTGCAGTGACACATCATAGCTCACTGCAGCCTTGAACTCCTGGGCTCAAGCAATCCTCTGTCCTCAGCCTCCTGAGTAGTTAGGACCACAAGCACATGTTACCACATCTGACTAATTTTTAAACTCACTATATTGCCTATACTGATCTTAAACTCCTGGCTTCAACCAACCCTCCTGCCTTGGCCTCCTAAAGAGTTGGAATTGTAGACATGAGCTACCACACCCAGTCAAAAACTCTTAAAAGACAAAAATATTAAAATCAACCATAACCTTTCAATGCAGAAGTGATGGATATCAAAATTTTAAAATAATTATATTTTTGAAGTTTTAATATTTTGGATACTAGATACATACACTGCACTAATAATTAGACTCCTACCAAAGAGACCGTTTTGTATCATGCTTTTAAAACAATAATATAGCAGAAGGATTTTGCTAGGCTATTCAAACTCATTAACAAGGCAGTTTTTAAGAGCTGCATAGAAGGTATTTCATGATAGGGTGGCACATGTTTGATTCAATACTGGTAATTTTGAGAGGTAGAAAATATGGCTATTGTTGAAATAAACAGTTAGAGGAGTTCCAGAGCATAAGAATGGGAGGAATTCAGTTCGATATGTTTGACAACAATACATGTTGAGCATCTCTAATCTGAATATCTGAAACCTGAAAGGCCCCCAGATGTAAAACTTTTTAGAGCACCAATGTGAAGACCAAAGCCTGCTGTGGTTTGTTGCTGCTGTTAAAGCCAGCACAGATACCTGGTGATGCTACCGTGTTGTTCTGTCACCTTGAACACATTATTTTTTTCACTGTATTCATGATATGTCATTTTTTTTTTTACTGTTAAGTACTTATGTGTGAATAAGTATAAGAAAAGGATTGCTTATGAGGAACATATAAATTCAAAGTAAGAAATTACGGTGATACCAAACAACCACAGATTGTCCACATGGGTGCCTGAGATAGTGACACCTTTCCTTTCTGATGGTTCAATATGCACAAACTTTGTTTCATGCACAAAAGTATTAAAAATATCGTATGAAATTACGTGCAGTCCTATGTATAAGGTATATATGAAACATCAATCAATTTTGTTTCTGGGCTTGGGTTCCATCCCCAAAACATCTTGTTATGTATATGCCAATATTCTAAAATTTGAAAATATTCTTAATCTGAAACACTCCTGGTCCCAACATTTCAGATAAGAGATAATCTATATTGAGTATCTGCCATGTACAAGATCATCTGTTGATTCTGGAGTCACAGGATGAGTAAACATATATCTTGTTGTCAAAGGAGATTTCATTAGTAATAATAAATACCTTATTTTATATCACAGTTTATATTAACCTTTGCCACACACTGTTCATTTGATCTTCACTAAGAGATGGGTAGAGCTTATGATGCCCATTTTGCAGATGAGGCTCACAGAGTTAAATGACGTGTAATTAGCTACTAAGCAACTCAGCAGCCGAGCCATTTTGTTACCCTGTGCCCTTTGCTCTCGCCAGTACTCTCCCTAGCTGAGCTCTTGGTCCCATTCCTCCTTTTTACCTGCCTTTCATCATCTATTGCTTCTGTCCAGTGGGTTGCTATGAGGATCACTAGCTAGTCTCCTGTTTCCTTTGCTCTTCATTCATATCTGTCTTCACTGCATCCTCAGAATGTTGTTCTTTCGAAGAATTAATAGACCTAGGACCTTGTAAGAATAGCCTATGAGCCACTGCCTTTGGCACTTTGAGAGGTCAAGGCGGGTGGATCACTTGAGTCCAAGAGTTTGAGATCAGCCTGGCCAACGTGGCGAAACACCTCTCTACTAAAAATACAAAAAATTAGCCGGGCATGGTGATGCGCACATGTAGTCCCAGCTGCTTGGGAGGCTGAGGCCAGAGAATGGCTTGAACTTGGAGGGCGGAGTTTGCAGTGAGCCAAGATTGCGCCACTGCACTCCAGTCTGGATGACAGAGCAAGACTCAGTCTCGGGGAAAAAAAAAAAAAAAAAGAATAGGCTATGAGATGGTTAAAAGGAACAGAGACCAAGGCTGTGAAAGGAAATCTTTCAAAGGAGGGAAGGAAGGAAGATGGCACGAAGGAAGGAGGGAAAAGAAAGTGAGAACCAAGTTAGGCAAATAAGGAAAATGAAAGCATTGAGGAAAAGAGAAGGGAGAAACTGGTGAGGTGGGGAGATGGTTGAGATCATGGGAAAGAGGAGGAGGACTCCTTTAAGCCACCACAGCATTCTGAGCTTTGGTTTATTTTATTGTTGTGTTTTAATGGGCTTTGGCTCTTTTTCTGTTTCCCTTTTACTGCATTAGTGACACCATTCAGATAGAACAGAAAAAAAAATTGCAAAATGGTAATAGTCAATTTAAGGGGAAAAGAGAAACCACACACACAGAGGAAAAATATGCCAGACGCCAGCACAAAGAAGCACTCACCTTTTCACAGGGGGTCTTTCTGCCAGCTGGTACGGAGTAGCTGACACAGCTCTTCTCAGAGGGTAGGCACAGTGCAGGGGGAGAGGGGGCTGGAGAGGAGGACTGGGGAAGGGGCCAGAAATGGGGCTTGAGAGGGGACGGGGGTAAAGCAGCAAATGGGACTGGAGAGGTCTAATTACAGACCATGGAGGATGTCTGACTATTCTCTACGACCTATGGGGCGGGGGCAGAGCAGCCACAGGTTAGAGCTGGCATCATGGAGCTCAGGAGATTGTATGTCCCTAAACTTGTGCAGGATTAATTTCTCATCTGAATTCTTGGTGGCTATCACTGACTTCTTCTCCCCTGAGGACTTTGTTATTATTACTGTCATCACCTTTTTGTCTCTACTGCTGGAAACTTTCATTGCCAGCCGAGTGATCTTATTTATCCCTCAAGATGCCCCATGCCCAAGAGGGCTCACAATGTGCATTGCCTGATGTCAAAGTCTGGCTCTTTAGAAATAAGTGGACCAAGAGTAGAACAGAATTCCTTGTTTTACTTTTAGATATTATTATAATTTATAGACATGCAATATTATTAATCCTATTGGTTAAATATATTATCAATGTATTCATGATAATGATGATGATGATCGTTTACAGTTATCAGCATTTTGAATATCTTGGTAACTGTCAGAAGTAAGTTACAGACATTATTGCATTTACTTTGCACAATTATCCTAGAGGTAGGTACCATTATTATCATCATTTCATAAATGTGTAAATGGAGTTCTAAACAGGATAACTTGACCCAGTCACTAACCAAGATTGGAAGCCATCAGAAGGTTTTGAGCAGAATCATGACATGATGCAACACATTTTTAAAAAAGATCACTTTGGCTGCTGTGTGCACTGTGGAGGACAGGGACAGAAACCCAGAGGTCATTTAGGAGGTGGGAAGTGATGGTGGCTTGGACCAAGGTGAGAACAGGGTAGTTGATGAAAAGCAGTCACATTCTCAACAATTTGATGGCAAATAAAACAAAAGTTCTGAGTGATTGGTTGTGAAGTGTAAGAGAAAGAAAGAAGTCGTGAATGAAGCTAAGGCTTTGGCCTGAGCAAAGAATGAGCTGCTATGAACTGAAATGCGAATAATTGTGGGAGAAGCATCTGTGAGAAGGAAGATCAGGCTTTCACTTTTGGAATGATTAAGTTTGTAATGTCTTCTGAGTATCCAGGGCATGGAGTTAAATGTAGATGTCTGGGTTGGCTGTATACATTTGGGAGTCACTCGCATGCACATAACATTTAAAGCCATGCTAGTGGAGGAGATAATCAAGGGAATGATTATAGATAGAGAATTATTATAGATAGAACTAAGGCTCAAGTCTTGGGATGCTCAAACACTCAAATATTTAGAGTTTGGAGAGTTGAGGAGGAAGCAGAAAAATGACCAGGAAAGATCCACCGGTGAGGATCAGAACCAAAAATGTTCTTTTGAGTCCTGGGAGCCAAGTGGAGAAGGTGTTATCAAGGGGGGAAAGAAGTGATCCATCCTATCAAATGCTGCCAATAGATCAAATAAAATGAAGACCAAAAAATGACCAAGAATGAGAAATTGGATCTAGCCACATGCTGGTCCTTTTTCATCTTGATAAGAGCAGTTTTACTAGAGGCAGACAGAGTGAAAGCCAGATTGGAAAGTGTTCAAGGAGGAATACAAGAAGAGAAATTGGAGACAGTAAATGTAGACAACACTTTCAGAGACTTTTGTTGTAAAGGAGTGCACAACAAAGGGTCATTATGTTAGGGAGATGCAGGTATAATTTAAAGATATTTTTTAAATGTGGAAATTCCAGTATGTTTGAATGGAAATGGGAATGGCCCAGGAAACAAGGAACAATGCATGGGAGTGAAACTTCCACAGTGATATCCTTGAGGAGGGAGAGGTGATGAGATCTGGAAACCAGGGTGAGGAGTTAGTTTTGGCTAGTAGCATGCCCTGTTCATCAATAGTTAACATAAGGGAGGGCAGAATCAGGGCCCAGATGTGAGTAGATACAGGTTTCTGGAAGTTGTCTGAGAGCGCTCAGAGCAATGGGAAGCCAGGTCATCAGTGAAGAGTAAAAAAGAGGATGGGGTAGTTGGAAATTTGAGAAGAGAATAGAAGATATGAAGAGTTAACCTATTAACAGTTCTGTTGATTATTTTTTATTTTCCAAATTTGACATTGTATAATAGGAAAAAACATCAAACTGACTGTTTTCTCCTGCTGCGTTCTCACCACAATACTCTCAAGACTTTACTTCTGTGATGTGGAGTCCTCCCTCCCCACCCCGATACACCAAGCAATTCTCTGGCAGACACCAGCAGGGTGTCCTAAATTTAATTCAACTCTGACACTGTCTATCTGGAATTAGAGTCAGATCTCACGGATCAAAGGCTCAGTCCCACAAGACTGCCCTCTACTTCAGATACCAATGGCAAGTCTGGGCCTCTGAACTTCTGACCAACTGGAGATGAATTGTGGCCTCCTATAAAGCCCCTCTTCTGGTTCAAGCATTTGTTGGAATGGCTCACAAAACTCAGGAAGATACTTCACTTATGTTTACCTGTTTATTTTAAAAGATCTTACAAAGGATACAATTGAGCAGCCAGATGGAAGAGACACATAGGGGTATGGGAGTAGCGGCACAGAGCACGGAGCTTCTGTACCCTCTCTTGGGGCACACCACCATCCCAGCACCTCCAAATGTTTAGCAACCTGGAAGCTCTCCAAACCCCATCCTTTTGGGTCTTTATGGAGGCTTCATTATGTAGGCATGATTGATTACATCATTGGCCTTTGGTGATCAATTCAACCTTCAGCTCTTCTCCCCTCCAGGAGTGGGGGTGGGGTGGGAGGTAGGGCTGAACATTCCCATGGCAACCAGCCCCCATCCTGAGGCTATCCAGGAGCCCCCAGCCAACAATTATCATTAGCATACAAAAAGACACTTATCACTTCAGAGATGCCAAGGGTTTTAGGAGCTGTATGCCAGGAAATGGGACGAAGACCAAAATATATATTTCTTATTATAAAACATGATATCACAGACACTAGTTATGTTATGGCATAAAATATACCATGGAAAATAAGCATGAAGATCTTTTCTTTTGAGTCAGATGCATTTGGATTTTTTTCCCAGTGGTAAGCATATGTAGTTGACATATTGTGTTGCCTTTCACTGCATGCCACTGGCTTCATATAGGACCCAAGTGTGAAGCCTGTGAGTTTGATTGCACTGCAGGAGGGCCTCCTAAAGCTACTGCTGCAAAATGCTCCTACAGCAAAGGCCCTTCAGGGTCCAGGTATGAGAACTCTAGCATTTTCTTGGTCCTTGAGCTTTTTTTTGGTTCTAGATTGAATTGGTCATTTCATTTCTGGGATTCCTGTGGATTTCACAATGGTGAGTGTGAAGCACAGCTTAAACAAAGATGTAAAAGGCTATGAGGAAAAAGGAAAACTGAGAACACAAATGCATTGCAAGGAGTCCATAGCTGGGGGAGCAAGCAACCAGCATAGCATCAGGGAGATGCTGCTGGGAGCAGCTGTTACTGTATTTTGAAGTGCCACTTATTTTAATTGAAGGGCAATAGGATAATAATATTGTGCAATAATGTTGCACCTTTGTGTGAGATCTTTGGAGACCTCCCCATGCATGACGTAATGTGGCCCCATATAGTTAGAAGAAAGAGCCAGGTATACCTGCCTTATTTTGCAAAACAAATGAAACTGGGTCTACATCTTTCAAGAATATTCTGAAAGAACCATTGCTCTAGGCCCCTG
Organism: Nomascus leucogenys; assembly: GCF_006542625.1. Taxonomy (NCBI): domain Eukaryota; kingdom Metazoa; phylum Chordata; class Mammalia; order Primates; family Hylobatidae; genus Nomascus; species Nomascus leucogenys. The sequence goes on along the minus strand of NC_044395.1, from coordinate 7,801,876 downwards.
ATGCAGCAGTGCAAATAAGAGTGACCATCTGGAGAAAATTGTTGTTGGGTGACTCTTCAGACAATCCAGGGCAAAAGTAGCCAGGAGAGCAGTCAGTTACGCATGTAAACTTTTCCCAAGGTAAATAGGTTAAAAGGGTAGGGTGGTGTCAGATATCCAGGCAAGTAAAGGTTCTTCTGAAGCAACATAGAACAAGGAACTCACACCAAGAATGCAACATAGAAACGTAGGACCATAGGATTTTCAGTATGCAAGATATCTTTAAAATGATCTAGGTTAGGTCTAGTTCATTCTTCTTTTAGCTCTTCGAAGTCTATTTCTAAGGCAAAGTTTCCCCCAGCTATGGACTCCTTGGATATGCCTTGTCAGGGCAAAAAAGAGCCAACTGGGATTGAAGTAGAGAAATTGATATAGACAATTAAATGGATGTGCTCAGGGAAGGGGTGAATGTAGGCAATTAGCTAGGTAGATCCTAAAAATCCAGTAGTTTAAAGTAGAACTCTTCCCTGACAAGGTGAATTCAAGACTATCAAGGGCAAAATAATTTCCTTTCTGACTTATTCTAGACCAGTGCTCCTCCAATATTAATCTGCATATGAATCACTTGGGGGTTTTGCTAAAACGCAGATTCTCATTTACTGGGTCTGGAGTGTGTGCCAAGATTCTGCATTTTTATAGTGACCCTCTCTTCTGGTTCAATCACACAGGTGACCATGGTACTGCTGGCTTGGAGACCACTCTCTGAGGGGCCAGAATAGAGGCAATTGCTCAGCTCTCCATTTTTGTGTTAAGTGCATTTACACCCTCACTGATTGTTTGGTGTTACATTATCTTCTTTCAAGGAGAATTCATTTGCATGAGGTATTTTTAGCTACAAGGGTTCTCTTGATGAAGCACAAGTGAATGTTTCTCTTTCCAGAGGAATGGCCATAGCTGGGAGGGGCATCCTCTGCAGTGGATGTGGAGCCATTTACTAGTTGCCACCTACTGGTTGCATGATCTAGTATGACCTTGGGCAGGTCACGACCTCTCTGGGCCTCAAGTCCTCCATGGATAAGAATGAGATGCATACATCTTGCTCCGTTTACTTTACAGGGTGGTAGTGATGATGTGAGATAATGGATGTGAAGCTGCTTCCCAGAGTAAAAATGTGTTTTCATCATCCTGTTATTTATGCCCAATATCCAAAGTCTACACCCCTTTTTGATTGACAGCACTTGGTAGATTTATAATGTGTGATGGGGGTTAGGCATAATGGTTATTGCTGTGCTCTGGAATGCTTGCATAGTTCCTTAATTTGACTAATTCCTGCTTTGACGAGGGAGAGGCATGTCACCTCCTTATCCTAATCTCCATATTTCTGACCCTTCTGAGATAGCAATGTCCCAGGCCATCAGGACCCAAATCCTACATTTAAGGAGAGGACTGTGATTGTGTTGAATCATAATTATTGCACACACTCTCATTTTCAAGTCCTAAAAAGCAGTTGGATGTTTTACACATGCGTTTTACTAGTTACTTCAAAGTACTGAGTATGATTCCCATTTCAGAGATGAGGCAGCAGGGACCTCAGAGAGTTTATGTAACTGGTTCAAGGTCACACAGTTGATCTACACTTCTGCAGAATTTCAAGTGTTGGTATGTCTGACTTCAAAGACTGCCTTGATTTCATCATGAGAGGCTACTGTCCCTCTTCTTGTCCAAGGATTCTCGCAGTGGAGTTCTCGTGAAGAACCTTAGCCCAAAGCCTTGCTTCAGATGGCCCTGTGGCAGGGAAGCGAGAGAGTGCTGGGGGCAAGGTGGCCTGGCTGCCTGATGACGCGTGCCATATTTGAAGTGGTTCACCTCCATGTCACAGGGCCTGGATATGGGAATAAGAGAGTAGGGTCTAACTTTTTCTGAGAGAGAAGTTATCAGTGACAGCAGGAGATCAGTCTCTCTACAGGGACAGTGCCCAGCTGTCACTAACAAAGGAAAGGAAAGCCACTACCAGGAAAGGGAGAGGTGACCTCCACCCATGTACTGAATAGAAAGAGACTGGAGAACAACTCAAGAGGAAGAGTTTAGAGAGACACATGTAAATTGGATTCCCTAGGGAAGGCCAGTGCAGTCAGTGGTAGTCTGGGTATTTATCTTCCAAACAGTGGTTTCCATCCTTGTCATATCTGTATTTGTTAGTCACACTGCATTTGTCTTACTCTCGCAGGCTTGCTTTGTGGGGTGTGTTTTATTCACGACAATCCTCAGAAGTGTTATTTCTATGATTTATTGCCCTTTGGTGTTTATCTTCCTCTCCCAGTTTTACCTTTCTTCAACCATTGTCTAACATTTTAGAATTTGACTTTCTGTATTTCTTTAAGAAGAAATGTGTCTTCTTCTCATATTTATTTTACCGTTTGTTTTGTTCTCCCAACATCTTTCGCTCTCAGAATTTATCTCTCTTATTTTGAAAATATGTCTCAGAATATGGTCTTTTTCTTTTCCCTACTTGCCCTTTATTTGTTGAATGTTTCACATCTTTTCTGTGCTTTGCTCCTAGCCTGGAGCTTGGGCTTTCTGAAGGGGCATTCTCTGGGGTGGAAAAAGCCTTGGCTGTTTCCAGCAGACACGGGTTTGGTGCAAGCTGCTTTATATCTCCACGCGCCTCAATTTTTCAATCCATACAAATGGGGGATATTAAAAGCCCAAGAGATAAACTGTGATCTCTGCTTTGTCTCAGAATAGCTCTGAGAGTTGCCAAGAATGAATATTTATTTTGACGACAGTAAAAGGGATGTTCTTGCTAAGGATATAGTCCGTTTTTCATTTTTCTTATCAGCATTGGAGGGAGGGCAGGTCTACTTGTGTCATGTTTCTGTAATTTTCTTTTTGACACATCTAGACTGCTACAGGTTCCTCAGCAGCGGCAACAGTTCTAACATCAGCATTTTTGCAGCTTTTAATGAATATGCAAATATATGTGTCGGAATCGGAATCACCTTTTTATCAAACATAATGATAATCCCGATTAACGGATATTAACATTAGAATAGCTACCTTATAGCTTACTAGGCACATTCATAGGTCTTTTCTCCTTTGATGCTCACAATAATCATGTTAGTTAGGATTATTATCCCATTTACTAGGGTGAAACTGAGACTCAAGGAGATTAAGTAACAGCTAGTAAGTGGCAGAGCCAGAATCTGAACCAATTTCTTCTAATTCCCAGTTTTGTGTGCTTTCCCAGTATAATGTTGCATCCACATTTATTTTTGTCTATAGCATTGGATATACTTTTGCAGATTACTTCTCATTCCTCAGGCTTTCTTATATGGACTTCCTTGTCTGGTTTCATTTAGCCTAATTTTTTTCATCTATCTGCCCTTATCAGAGCCTCTCCCTCTAGGCCAGCAACTGTCACTAATGCGTGCCGGAACGGGTGGGTTATGGTGGCTGCTGCTTTCTAACATCATTAATTTCCAATCTCTTTTCACACTCTCCACTGTAGAAAATGCTTCATCCTTTCCTGATCATCTCGAGTTGTCTCTGATGGCTGAGTGCAGGAAAGTTTCCAAGGAGAAGGTTAATAAAACATTCCCTTCTAAAACCAACCCCTTCCCTGCCCAATGACTAGCTCATAAAAGTTCAGCCTGACTTCATGGTGATAGTGGCTGCCCAGACCCAGCCTCCCTTTCTGCTCTGTGCCTTTAAGATTTCTCTGGGCTGGGACCTGAGCTTTCATAGGGATTGGTACTCTAAGAGACACCCTGCTGGTGTTTAATAAATATCAAACTGCTGCCCTGATATTCCTGAGCAATTGGAAGGGCCTGCGTGCTGTGATCAGACAGTTCCATCCTGGGTACGTTTTTAACACTTGACCTTCCTCTGGGGACAGCTGTTATGGGACTTCCGTCATCACGCCAACTGGGGCAGTGATGTTCAAACTCCCAACACATCTGCCTAAATCTCTTGTCATTTCAGAGTGAGCCTTGGCTGTGAATATCTCAGGCTGCTTTTGTTTTCCTAGTCGCATGCTACAGCAAGCTCACAGGTTCACTGGTGCTCTGATGTGGCAGCTCACCACCCTCGTGGCTCACATCCCTCCCCACTGACCTCACAACCCAGCCTTTCTGAGGTGCCTTATGCAGCAATTTGCAGAGGAACTGTTGCATGACTTTCCCTTCTCCTTTCTTCTTGTGTACTCTCTCTGTACATCTTTTATTCTCTCACCATGGCTCCCTTTTTCTAAGAAAGGGGAGAGAGATATAAGTAAATTCTTGCTGAACAAATAAAAACATATCCACACTTAATGTACTTTCACTTACACCTACTAAAATTTTCTTCCTGAAATTCGTCTTCCAAAGATATTGTTTTGCTCTTTTGCTCCAAGAGTCAGTGCCATATACTTTTCCTTATGTTATCCGTCATCTCCGTGTACTCACTATCCATCTCCAAGTCCAATTCAGGATTATCCCCTATGTGCACAGGACTGTCCATAGAAATGCTCTTCCTAGCATTTTTCTTTAGGCCGAAATACTTCTAAGCTTGTACTCCATTCTCTCTTCTTGCCTTCCTTTCCCTTTAGTTCACTTTTTTTCCTTAGTTTCATTTATACACTTAGAATTTCCCTGGTTTTATATATCAAAGATTACAATAAATGTAAAAATGCTTTGTAAACTGCTGAATTCTGTATCAATATATAGGATTATAAAATCAATGTATTATTATATCCAAGGTACTTTGACCAGAAAGTACTTTCTTCTTTTCACAGCCTGGCTGCAAATATTACTCAAGAAAGACTCAGAGGACAGATACATGCTCCCAATACTAGAAGGGGTTGATAGTCATCAAATTAGGTTGCAGATCATAACTGAATTATTATTGAGACTTTGCTGACCTGTTTTGTAAAGGAGTAATATTGCCTTCATTAATTGCTCCAGTTAATGGCCTCTCCGGGTCCACAATTTTTGCAATGTGAATTGCCACTCTTCCCATCAAGGTGGGGAGTCTATTTTCCATTCCTTGAATCTCAACTAGCCATTTTGACTTACTTCAGCTAGTGGAATGCGGTGAAAACAATGGTGTGCTGTCTCTGATTCTATGCCTCAGGAGGTCTTCCATTCACTTTCTAGCTTCTTCACCTTCTCTGTGATAAGATGCCTGCAGGAGCCTGACGGCAAACCTGGGCTACCTTGCTAGAGCATGAGATGCAGTCTGCAGGCATCTCATGTGAGAGTGCCCAGTGGAGATCAGCAGAATCGCATGAATGAGCTTAGCTGAGACTCTAAAAGAATTACCCACCTGATCATGCATATTAGGTTCTACAGAGAAATAGAACATATATATATTTATATTTATGTATGTATCTCATATATATATATAATATATATAAAATACACACAGACAAACACAAAAGTGATGTGGAGGAGAGAGAGAGAGAGAGAGATTTTGAGGAATTGGCTCATACAGGTTTAGGGGCTGACAAATTTGAAATCTGCAGGGTGGTTCAGCAAGTAGGAAATTCAGGCAGGGTTTCCATGTTGCAGTCTTGAAGCAGAATTCCTTCTTTTTTGGAAAACCTCAGTCTTTGCTCTTAAGGCCTTCAACTGATTGAATGAGGCCCACCTGCATTATGGAGGGTCTTCACCTTTACTTAAAAGCTACTGATTGTAGATTCAAATTGTGTCTAAAAAATACCTTCACAGTGACATCTGGACTGTTGTTGACTGAAAACTGGGCAATGTAGCCTAGCCAAGCTAATGCATAAAATTAAACATCGCTCCATGTACCTGTGAACAGTGACAAAAGTTTATTTTTAAGTGCTGGATTTATTATATTGCATTATTGTGACAAAAGATATACTAAGCCAAAACACCTCCTTACTTTTTATGACCTCATTTGATTCTCAGTAAAAGGCTGATCCCCACTGATGTGGTGAAGCACAGTGTCCAGTGTCAGGCTGCACCCCCAACCTGCGTTTAATCTGCTGGAATTCAGACATGCTAAAACTGACTCAGGGTGGGAGCTAATATTTGCTTATTTTACTTTCTGTCAGAGAGGCCTGGCATCTGGAGGAATGTCACTCTGAGCTCCCAGCCCAGTAGACAATGCAGCAGCCACCAGCCTAGTTCAGTCGTATCTCCTCTTTCGTTGCCTTTCTGAGTATGAGAGCATGGCAGCAGTATTTTTTTGATCTGCAGGACCTGATGCCTCCAATTTTTCCCTCAGTTTCCTTCTATCACAATTAGCTTCTACACAAGACTGTTATCAGCCACTTACTTCTTATTATAACTGTTCTGTTTCTATTCCAAGGCATAGTTGCATCTCTAATCTGGATGGAAAAACTCTATTCCTTAAAAAAAAATGCTCAGGCAATACATTTATGTAAGGGAGATCTTTTTATGAAGATAATGGGAAAGGAGGCCTTCCAGGACTCCTGGAATCACCCACTGCTATGTACAAGCCATGAAGGGCAACTGCCTTTTGGCAATGTAAGGCTGGGTGCAGGGCTCTCACCTGTTGTTTACGATCTGAACATCATCTCCTCTTTTTGAGTTACTGAAATGAGTTCAACAGGAATGCTCAAAAGTCATCTTCCTTAGGAAGTTTTATCTAATTTTTTCCCAGAGAATAAATCACTTCTTTTGCACTGTTGAGGAAGGCTTGTTTAATTCTATTTATCCTTGATTATTCTGCCTTGGGTTGTAGTTGTTTGCATCATGCCTGGTCTTCCACTGGATGGTGAGCAAGTTAGGTGCAAGGATCCCTTCCCTCCCTCTCCTCCTTTTTCTTTCCTATTCATATATTAGAGAAAAATCTTCTCCTGGTGCTGGGCTTGGCCTCAGGAATAAAGATATAAAAGAGTCCTGAGTTTAAGGAGTTCAGTTGTTGTTGGGAAGAGCCTTGTACGTTGGAAATTCTAATGCAATGTAATGAGGACAATGGTAGATATTGATTTGAGTTTTATCAGCTATGATAGCAAAATACTTCATCTCTGTATTGGGGCTTACCATAGGAAAGGAAAGAACACACCCTTTACACCACTGTAAAGCTTTTTCTTTCTTTTGTTTATTCTTTAATTCTAACCAACAACTTTTGCGAATTAGAAAACAAAAACAAAAACAAATCTTTCTCCTCCAGGCATGTAGTGGGGGTCAATTGTCTTTTCTGCAGTTTGACTCACCTCTCTTATGGAACTGCCATGAAACCCCATCCATGGGCAGTGCTGCTACTGGATCCCACTAATCACAAGGATGGTCATGTAACCTAAGTGGAGCCAGTTAGAATATTTCTCTGGGCCTTTCTTTTGAAATGAATTCAAGGAAAGAGATTATCTTACACTCTGACTGTAAAGATGAGAAGATGTAAGTCCTGTAATTACCAGTCACCTTGAGTTCAGCCTCATGGAGAAACACAGCATGAAGAATTGAAGGTGACATTCACAAAGAAGCTAGTGAGGACAACAGCTGGGTCAGCATTCAGTCTTTGGCACGTTCTATCTGTGGTCTTATCATGTGCCAAAACCTTCCCCATACTGCTTAAGCTTGTTATGTTGAATTCCTTGGGAAACACGAAACTGACTTATTCAAGCTCTGACTCGACAGTTTCACTCCAGCCCTACAAGTACCTCACTTTCCAAGAGTCCACCTCCTACCTTGAGTGTCAGAGACATGCACCTTTTTTTCAATTGAAAGTGTGATAGGAATAAGTATTTTATATCTTCTTTTTTTGCAGACTTGAATTGTGTCAAGGCTTGGATTTAATAGCATATTATGGAGTTTATGATAGAACATCATTTGGCTCTTCAATAATTTGTAAAACAATGGAATATGAGCAGGAACATTCTTGGATTTGGTTTGTGGAACATGGTAAAATTAGGCTTTGTAGCTTAGAAGATCAGTACATGAGAGCAGAGAAGCAGACACATCAATATATTTGATTACCAATCAACAGAGAAAGGAGAGCACAGGACATTCTTAGTTGACATTGAGGAGAAGGGAAAAGGAAAGAGCAGAACTTAAAAAAAAATGAAAATGTATGTTTAAATTATGATACAGCAGCCCCTCAAGTCAATTTCTGTAGTTTAACTGCCGTTTCTTCTTCAGAATCATGAAGTAATTTATAATAACGTAACGTAGGTGTCCTAGTTTGAGTATTAGATGTGATACATTTGAATTTATAATTGCATAAATATTTTATTATTATCATCTCTAACCTCACAAAATTATTGAATTCTTACTGTTTGCTTAGTTCTATTTCATGTAGGGTCACATATAAAGAAATACAAAACATGGAGTTTGCTGCCACATTTTTTTCTAACATTATTGGAAAGACCAGACATTCACTAAAAGAGATAAAGAAATTTGCAAGACAACTTAAATTACATAGCAGAGATGTTATCTGCACAGGTGTTGAGTGTTGAGAATACTGGTTCAAGGGAGCTCATGGAGGTGAAATTTGAAGAGTAGAGCCTTGTTAGTCAAAAGACAAGAGGAACATTGGGTCAAAAAAGAAATGAAAAGGGAATTTAAAAAGTATTTTGAGATGAACAAAAATAAAAACATACCTTAAGAAGAAAAGATTTTCTTTTAATTCACAAGAGTTGTGGGTTAGGATGAAAGAAAAAAAAAGAATAAGTTTTATAATAGTGTATTCTTTACTTTCCTATAGTGAACCCCAATACAGAGATGAAGCACTTTGCTATAATAGCCAATAAAACTCAAATCAATATCTACTATATCCCTCATCACCTTGCATTAGAATTTTCAATGTACAAGACTCTTCCCAACAACAATTTAACTCCTTAAACTTAGGACCCTATTGTGTCTTCATTCCTGAGGCCAAGCCCAGCACCAGCATACAGGAGAAGATTTTTCTCTAATATATGGATAGGAAGGAAAATGGAGGAGAGGGAGGGAAGGGATCTTTGCATCCACTTGCTCACCATCCAATGGAAGCCCAGGCATGATGTAAAAAACTACAACTCAAGATAAAATAATCAGGGATAAATAGAGTTAAACAAGCCTTCCTCAACAGTGCAGAAGAAGGAAAAAATTAGATAAAACGTCATAGAGAAGATGACTTTTGAGCATTTTTCACAGAACTCATTTCAGTAACTCAAAAAGAGATGATGTTCAGATTATAAAAAATAGTGGGAGCACAGCACCAGAGCCTTAGATTGCCAAAGGGAAGCCGGTTATTTAAAAAAAACAAAGAAATTGGAAGACCCTTAGCTAGACTAACTAAGAAAAAAAGAAGGCAAATAAATAAAATCAGAAATGAAAGAGGAGGCATTTCCATGGATGCCACAGAAATGAAAAGAATCATTAGGGGTTATTTTGAATAATTATATGCCAACATACTGGATAACCTGGATGAAAGAAATAAATTCTTAGAAACGTGCAACCCGCCAAGAAGGAATTAAGAAATATACAACCGAACTCGGGAGGCTGAGGCAGGTGGATCACTTGAACCCGGGACGCAGAGGTTGCAGTGAACCAAGATCGTGCCACTGCACTCCAGCCTGGTGACAGAGCGAGACTCTGTCTCAAAAAACAAAAAACAAAAACAAAACAAAAAAATATATATACAACCAGAACAAATTGTTGGGCAAACTTTCCAAGAAAGAAATGTCCAGTATCAGATGGCTTTATGGCTGAATTTTACGTAACATTGAAAGAAGAATTAATGCCAATTGTTCTTATACTCTTTCAAAAAATATTAGGACCAGGAATACTTCCAAACTAATTTAATGAGGCCAGCATCACCCTGATACCAATGCCAGATAAAGACAGGAGAAAGAAAGAAAACAAAAGCTTCAGGCCAATATCTCTGGTAAACATAGATGTGAATATTCTCAAAAAATACTAGCCAAATAAATTTAACAACACATCAAAAAGTTATACACCATAATCAAGTGGGATATATTCTTAGAATGCAAGTTTGGTTTAAAATATATAGGTAAATGTGATAAAGGACATTAACAGAATAAGTTCAACATCCTTTCATAATAAAAATTCTCAACCAAATTTGTGTAGAATTTTTTTCAACACCATAAAAGCCATGTATGAAAGACTCCCAGATAATGTAATCAATGGGGATAAACTGAAAGCTTTTTCTGAAAGATCTGGTAGAAGGCAAGGAGGCCCATCCTCCTCACTTCTATTCTACCTAGCACTGGAAGTACTAGCAAGAGCAATTAGACAAGAAAAAGAAATAAAAGGTGCCCAAATAAGAAAGAAAGAAGTAAAATTATTTCTATTTTAGATGTCATCATCCTATATGTAGAAGACTAAAGACTCCAAAATAAAAAAGCACCCCTACATGAACTAATAAACAAATTTAGTATATTTGCAGGATACAAAATCAATATGCAAGAATTGGTTTTGTTTCTTTACAGCAATAACAATCTATGCAAAAAGGAAATCAAGAAAACAATTCCATTTATGATAGCACCAAAATGGATAATATACTTAGCAATAAATTTAACCAAAGAAGTAAAAGATCTGCCACACTAGAAAATTAGAAATGCTGATTGATGAAATAAATTGAAAAAGGTATACATAAATGGAAAGATATGTTCATGGATTGGAAAATTAATATTGTTTAAATGTCCATACCACCCAAAGCAATACACAATTTGTTTTTTGAAACAGGGTTTCACTCTGTCACCCAAGATGGGCTACAGTGGTGCAATTTCAACTCACTGCAACCTCTATCTCCTGGGTTCAAGGGATCCTTCCACCTCAGCCTCCCAAGTAGCTGGGACTACAGGCACACACCACCATGCCTGGCTAATCTTCATATTTGTTGTGGAGACAGTTTCATTATGTTGTCCAGGCTGGTCTCAAACTCCTGGGCTCAAACTCCTGGGCTCAAGCAATCTACCTGCCTTAGCCTCCCAAAGTGCTGGGGTTAGAGGCATGAGCCACCATGCCCAGTCGCAATATACAAATTTAGTGAAATGCCTACCAAAATTCAAATGGCATTTTTCATGGAAATAAAAAAAAGAATTCCAAAATTTATATGAAAACACAAAAGACCCTGAATAGCCAAAACAATCTTGAGAAAGATGAACAAAGTTGGAGGCATCATATTTCCTCATTTCAAACAATACTGGGAAGCTGTAGCAATCAATATAGTGTGCTACTGGCATAAAAATAGATATATAGACCAATGAAACAGAACAGAGAGCCTAGAAATAAACCCAGACATATATGGTCAACTAATTTTCAGTAAGGTCACCAAGAGTACAAAATAGGGAAAGAATAGTCTGTTCAATAAATGGTGCTGGGAAACTTCATAGAAAGAAAAATGCTGCCTGATTAGATTCCACATATAAGTGAGATCAGGCGTACATTATGCAGGTTTGCTATATAGCTAAATTTGTGTCATGGGGGTTTGTTTTACAGATTACTTCATCACCTAGGTATTAAGCCTAGTACCTATTAGTTATTTCTCCTGATCCTCTCCTTCCTCCCATCCTTCACCCTCCAATAGGCCCCAGTGTGTGTTGTTCCCCTCTATGTGTCCATGTGTTCTCGTCATTTTGCTCTCACTTATATATAAGAATATGTAGTATTTGGTTTCCTGTTCCTGCATTAGTTTGCTAAGAATAGTGGCCTCCAGCTCTATCTATGTTCCTGCAAAGGACATGACCTCATTAGGTTGATTCTATGTCTTTGCTATTGTAAATAGTACTGCAATGAACATATGCACGCATGTGTCTTTTTAATAGAATAATTTACATTCTTTTGGGTATATACATAGCAATAAAATTACCGAGTCAAATGGTATTTTTGTTTTCACGTCTTTGAGGAATCACCGCCCTGTCTTCCACAGTGTTTGAACTAATTTACACTCCCACCAACAGTGTATAAGCATTCCTTTTTCTCCACAAGCTTGCTAGCATTTGTTATTTTTTTATTTTTTAGTAATGGTCATTCTGACTGGTATGAGATGGTATCTCATTGTAGTTTTGATTTGCATTTTTCTCATGGTAAGTGGTGTTGAGCTTTTTTTTTCATGTGATTGTTGGCCATGTGTATGTTTTTTTTTTTTTTTTTTTGGAAAAGTGTTGTTCATGTCCCTTCTCCACTTTTTAATGGAGTTGTATGCTTTTTTCTTGTAAATTTGTTTAAGTTCCTTATAGGTGCTTGATATTAGAACTTTGTCAGATGCATAGTTTGCAAATGTTTTCTCCCATTCTGTAGACTGCCTGTTCTCTTGATAGTTTGCTGTGCAGAAGCTCTTTAGTTTAATTAGATCCCATTTCTCAATTTTGATTTTGGCATCTTTGTCATGAAATGTTTCCTCATTCCTATGTCTTGAACGTGTTGCCTAGGTTGTCTTTCGAGGTTTTTATAGTTTAAGGTTTCACGTTTAAGTCTTTAGTCCATCTTGAATTTATTTTTGTATATGGTGTAAGGAAGGGGTCTGGTTTCAATCTTCTGCATATGGCTAGGCACTTATCTCAACACCATTTATTGAATAGGGAATACTTTCCTCATTGCTTGATTTTTGTCAGGTTTGTCAAAGATCACATAGTTATAGGTGTGCAGCCTTATTTCTGGCTCTTTGTTCTGTTACATTGGTCTATGTGTCTGTTTTTGTGCCAGTACCATGCTGTTTTGATTACTGTAGCCCTGTAGTGGAGTTGGAAATTGAGTAGCATGATGCCTTGAGCTTTGTTCTTTTTGCTTAGGATTGCCTTAGATATTAGGGCTCTCTTTTGGTTCTACATGAATTTTAAAATAGTTTTTTTAGTTCTGTGAAGAATCTCAATGGTAGTTTAATAGAAATAGCATTGAATTTGCAAATTGCTTTGGGCAGTATGAAAGCACCACCTCCAAATACCGTTAGCTGGGGGTTAGGATTTCAACATACATTTTCAGGGATCGTAAATATTCAGCACATAGCACTGTGCAAATCAAAACTTTCAGTTATCTCCTTAGAACTAAAAATAAAAAAATATTTAAATCATTAAAACATGTAATGTACAATATTTGGAAAACCTGCTTTTTTTTCTTTCTCTGAAGTAGGTTAAGCAGGTGCTCCTAGGCCAGGTATGATGACTTGTGCCTATAATCCCAACACTTTGGGAGACCAAAGCAGGAGGATCATTTGAGAGTTTGAGACCAATCTGAGCAACATAGTGAGACCCCATCTCTACCAAAGAAATTAAAAAATTTTTTAAAAGTGGGGGACAAGATGGCAGACTAGAGCAGCTCACATGAGCTGCTCTCACAGGGAGGAAACAAGAAGACTAGTGAACACTGACCCAATCATATGAGAAACCATGTCAGGATCTATCAAGGCAGCAAAAGCCACAGAGAGCAAAGAGGAGCAAAGCTGGACATTGGCCTCCCTGGGCTCATTTGGAAGCCAGAGAAACTCTTCAACATGGGAAGGGGTGAGTGAATGAGACCCCTGGGGACATTCACAGTCTCCACAGGGACCTGTGCAAGACTGGGAATGGGAGAATTCCCTTGGCTCTCCTGCACTCTCTGACAGTACTTCTAGCCTGAGCCAGAGAGCTACCTGGACATATTGCAGGAGCAACTTTTGAATCCAAGGAGACCAGTGCTGGAGCAGACAAGCACTGGTGCCATTGACCCAATAGAGGCCACAATTGTGGTGCCTGGCAGCAATAAGATTGCTCCATCTCCACTTGCCAGTCGGAGCTGGTGGCTTCCAGCCCAACAGTCCAGCTTTGAACTGCACTCACTGGCCACTCTACCCATACCCACCACTGGTAGCCAGGGAGGCAATGCTTGCTACAACTTCCAGTGCAGGGGTTCCACCCTCATGGGAACTCAGCACAAGGGCACAGCCTCTTGTTGTCCTGGGAAACACCAAGATGGCAGGATGGGTGACTCTACTCACCTCCACCACTAGAAGACAGGCAGGCAACACAAGATAGAGCTTCCAGCCCAGCAGTCCTGCTTTTGTATGAACTCAGCTGGAGGGTGCAGCTTCCTGTTATCTCTGGAAAGACAATGGGAGGGTGCGTGACCCCACCTTCCCCTACAGCTGGTAGCCAGGTAGACAATGCTTGCTGGAGCATGCAGCCTAGTGGTGTTGCTTCTGTATGAACTCACCTGCAGAGTACAGCTTCCTGTTGTCCCAGGAAACACCCAGACAGCAGATCTGGTAAACCCACCTGCCACCACCACTGGTAGCCAGGTGGATAATGCTTGCTAGAAATTCTGGCCCAGTGGTCCCACTTCTGTGTGGGAAGAGTCCCACTTCAGCTGGAGGGTGCAGCCTCTTGTACTGGTAAAGACCTGGATGGCAGGGTGCATGACCCCACCCACCCCTAGCACTGACAGCTAGGTGGGCAATGCCTGCTAGAACTTCTGGCTCAGTAGTCCCACTTCCGTGGGAACTCAGCTGTAGGTACAGCCTCCTGTTGTCCCAGGAAGCATGCAGACTTCAGAGTGGGTGGCCTCACCCACCCGCACCACTGGTAGCCAGGTGAGCTGTACCTGTTAGAGCTTCCAGCCTAGCTGTCCTGCTTTTGCCTGAATTTGCCAAGGGGTGCAGCCTCCTGTTGCCCTGGAAACACCCAAACAGCAGAACAGGCAACTCCACCCAACCCTGCCTCTTGTAGTTAGATGCGCTATACCTGCTAGAACTTTCAGTCCAGTGGGCTTGCTTCTGTCTGAACTCTGTGGGCAGGCACAACCCTGTGTTTCCCCAGGAAACACACAGACAACAGACCCAGCAAGGATATGGCTTGTTTGCGAAATGCAGTTCCTCCTGCCTGAGGGAGCCCAGTGGATCAGAACCTCCAAAAAGAGAAATGCAGGCATGAAGACACCTCAGCCTCCCAAAGTTTTGGGATTACAAGCATGAGCCACTGTGCCTGGCCCCAGATTTTCTTTCTCCGTAAGTGGAACCAAGGTAATTTTCAGGCTTGCCAATGTTTGAGTAATCCCATATTGCTAATCAATGGTGTCAAAATGTAAGTTCTCAAAACATTGTTAGAATCTGATTCCTGTTTGGCATACTTAGCATAACTGAGCTTCTTCTTGTTCTTTCTTTGGAAACAAAATCCCACATGTCCAAAAAGGAATGGCACAGAAATGAACCTGAGCTTTGGAGTTCAATATCTGGATTGAAATCCTGACTTACTGTGGACTAGGAACCCGCTCTCTCTCAGTTGGTGCTCTGGGAACCAGGACTGGAGAAAGGAGCTGGGTGCCTGGGCTCTTGGCTGTTGCTGTTTAAACCAAAAGGAATTGAAATCACGTCATAAATTAAGGTGGGCACTGAATCAAAGGAGGAGAATAACAGGAGAAATTTATAAGAGATAGGCAAATAAGTGCAACGTGAAGATTCACAGCAGGCATCTGCAAGCCAGACAGACAAAGCAGTGCAGAGAGTGAGTAGGAAGGGGTACCAAGAGATGTGATATGATTACTCTATAAACAGAGATAGCTTTTTTTTAATTTTTTTTATTTTTTTTTGAGACGGAGTCTCGCTCTGTTGCCCAGGCTGGAGTGCAGTGGCACGATCTCGGCTCACTGCAAGCTCCGCCTCCTGGGTTCAGGCCATTCTCCTGCCTCAGCCTCCCAAGTAGCTGGGACTACAGGTGCCTGCAACCACGCCTGGCTAATTTTTTGTAATTTTTTTTAGTAGAGACGGGGTTTCACCGTGTTAGCCAGGATGGTCTCGATCTCTTGACCTCGTGATCTGCCCACCTCGGCTTCCCAAAGTGCTGGGATTACAGGTGTGAACCACCGCGCCTGGCTAGAGATAGCTTTTTCAAGGGTTGCTGTGGCCTCCCTCAAGCTGGGAACTGGGACCTTTCTGAAAACTGTGTGTCTGTTCTTGGACAGATAACTCTAGCCTCTATCGGCCTTCATATCTGCAAAGTGGTTACGGTGCCTACCTCAAAGACTCAAATGAAGTCAGCCGGCACATAGTAGGTGTTAAAATAAATAAAAGACATGCCCTCAAGCAATTCTGCATGGCTCTGCTTTGCTCATTTGAGACGCTTCCTGCACATGCAGCAGGCTGAAGATAATGTCCCTGAGATGCCCAGAACCTCATAATGGCCTGAATCTGTCCACTGCCACCGCTGATATTTTTCAACTAGTTGGGCACAGGTTACCGTTCCAAATCTCTTCTGTCCTTTCAGGACTTTTGTTTTGTATTTCTTTCTTAAACTTTTCACCCTCATTAAATTAAGCTCTGGTTTTTGGCAAAACCTTGTTCCTGGGGGAATTCTTTAAAAGTCCCATGTTGAGTTAAAATAAAATACTTTTTCTGCAAGTACGATGGTAGCAGACCTTGTCTGTGTTGAAAGACCTGGAGTCCACATAGCCTTATGTAGCCCATGGATGTTTCAGTTTGATATCTCAAATTATCCTTTCACTGAAAGCACCGGGGAGGCTGGATTGTAACTAGTAGGTTCTTTTAGATTTGCTTTACTTCTTGGATAGAAACAGCTCATTATAAATCCATTCCTTATTGTGCATTTGAAGACAAGAGGAGGAGATCATTCTTCCCAAACCAAAGCCTCGCCTTTCCTTTCAGTTACTCGAGCTTTCTGATGTCCTGTCCTGTGTCTCCACCAGTGCCTGCCGGAGCTGAAAGAGCTGTCTTGAGGATAACAATGCAACGTGCTTTCAAACACGCCTGTCCTCATATCTGCCACTTTGGCCTTTCTTCTTTTTTCCCTAATAACTGTGATTTGACCATTATATTGGCTAAGATTAGCTTTTGTTATTTAGTGTATTTTCACAACACTCACCCAATTTGTGGCAAGGGGACATGACCCATGCGTTGGTACTGTAACAATGCTTTACTGGGTCATAAAGCCAGTGAGAAATTATACAACTGCTAAGAATCATGAGGAAATTTGAAACTAGCTATCTTTGTTGTGCGTTGGAACGATGTTGGATGAGAGGCTGAACGTCTGTGTGCTGTGACTCCTCCTCCCACCAGCTCCTTTGTTCCCTGCTAGTATCTGCTCAAACCTGAATTACCTGTAGTCCATTCTGCGACTCCAGGAGTATTTTTTGGGAGGCATGAATATTACATGCAGGTTGAAAACGCAGAGTTTATTCATTTAAATATTTATTTATTTATTCATGTACTCTCAAAAGTTTCTCAAGCACTAGTATTTGCCTGATCCAGTGTTAAGGATATAACAAAGAATACCTCTCAGTTTACTAAAGAAATGAAACTGAATTTTAGTATAATGTGTGACAATAAAAATTTCTGTGGAAAACACTGAATACAGCACAATCGTCTGGAAAAAAAGCGTGGGCAGAGATAAGAAACATTTTAACAGAGAAGGTGATTTCTGAGTTGTGTTTTGGGAATGAATAGGACTTTGGGACATGGCATGTAGATGATTTGTGGTTGAGATGCCTGATAGCTAGAACCAGGTACCTAGCCTTGGATGTGATACAGCAAAGATTCTCAATCTTGAATGTGCATCCAAATAAATCATTGGAGGATCTTGTTAAAATGTAGATTCTGATTCTGTGGGTCTGGGATAGGGCTTGAAAGTCTGTCTTTCAACAAATTGCTGATTAAAGAACCGCAATTTTATATGTCTCAAGGTTTTTTTTAATATAAATAAAAATGTTGGTATTAATTTCAAACACACAGCTGGACATGGTGGTGTGTGCCTATAGTCTCAGCTACTTGGGAGGCTGAGCCTTGAGTCCAAGAGTTTGAGGATGCAGTGAGCTATGACTGTGCCACTGTGTTCCATCCTGGGCAACAGAGCAAGACTCTGTCTCTTTTTAAAAAATAACAAAATAAAATCCAGCCTGACAGTTAAAAGCAAATTCAAACTTACATAAAAGTTGCAAGAAATAGTACGTTTGCCCAAACTCAAATACACTGTGGTTTATATTTTGCCCTATTTGATTTATTATTTTGTCTCTACATATTTATATATAATTTTTTTCTGAACTGTTTGGAAGTAAGTTGGTGAAATTTGCCCCTCTAGCTTTAAATTCTAGTGTATATGTTTTCTAAGAGCGAGGATAGTCTTTTACATTTATCACAATCAAGAAATTTAACATCAATATTAAGTAACAGTTATTTAATCCACAGGCCATAGTCTCATATCAAGTGTTCTAATAATGTCCTTTATAGCAATTTCTCCTCCTTGATCTAGAATCCAAACCAAGGTCATGCATTGCATTTGGTTGTTGTCTCTCTTGAGTCTCATATTTTAGACCAATTGCTCAGCTGTTATTGTCTTTCTTGACCTTGACAATTTTGAATAGTACAGGGCAGTTATTTTGTAGAATGTCCCTGAGTTTGAGATTGCCTGATATTTTCTCTGAAATTAATTTTAGTAGGTATTATTGGCAGGGATATCACAGAGGTGAGGTTTTGTCACAGATCAGTAAGAATCTGGTGAATGCAGGGCTGGACACCAGGAATGACTGCCAGTGTCTCAACCAAAAATTGCTCACCTGCCAGAAGCTTTGCATTACCTACGGCATGGCTTGGCCCACCCTGCCTGGGGAAGACACACTGGATCTTGGATTCATTTTGAAACTTGAAATAGTAGATCTTAGTTAGGTTCCAGGCTTGCCTTTGCATCTTGCCATTAAGCTATGGCTGTTTTTCCTTGCTCAGATAGCCCACGTATGGCTTCTTTTTATGCGGCCTGCAGTTCTAAGTGGTCAGGCTCTGTCTCCACCTCCAGCATCCTCTCTTAAAAATCTTGCCCTGGCCATGTTATTAGGATGTTATTAGGATGGAACTGTGGAAGACTGGATGCTAGATGAGCCTGCCGACTTCAGGTTCCCCCAATGATTGTGCTCCTCTTCTCTCTAATTCTTCATTTTTTTCTGTCTAGAATTCCCTTTTCAATTCACCTCACCCTGCCAACTTCTTTATAAAGCTCTTTCATTCCCCAACTCACCAATTCCTTTGCTTATTAAAGTTTGCAACACCCTGCATAGATATCAGGATCAAGAAATGCAGTCTTGGCTGGGCGCAGTGGCTTATGTCCATAATCCCAGCACTTTGGGAGGCCGAGGCAGGCAAATCACCTGAGGTCAGGAGTTTGAGACCAGCCTGGCCAACATAGTGAAACTCCATCTCTACTAAAAATACAAAAATTAGCCTGATGTGGTGGTGGGCACCTGTAATCCCAGCTACTCTGGAGGCTGAGGCAGGAGAATCACTTGAATCTGGGAAGTGGAGGTTGCAGTGAGCCAATATAGCGCCACTGCACTCCAGTCTGGGCAACGAGCGAAACTCCGTCTTGAGGACTGGTATCATGCAGAACTGCTACAGGACAACCAGAGGCAGGGCTGGGAGGCTGTGGTGTGTGTGCAGTTAAAATCAAAGGCTCCATGTCTGACAGATTGGCTTCCTGGCTATGGGAACTTGACAAGATATTTCTCCTGTCTAAGCTTCAGTTTTCTCAAAATTAAAATAGGAATTATACAACTACCTATTTTTAGGGTTTTTGAGAAGAATAACTGAGATAATGCAGGTCACTGATTTACAGACTGTGTGTATTAGGACGGAAATTGCAGAAACACGGACTTGGTGCTGAATCAGGGAACTTGTATTCCTCTTGCCTAGGAACAGAATCAGTCTTAGAGGCTGGGGTAAGGCTAAACCTGCAGATGGTGGCAAAACGGCCCTAGCTTCACTGGCCAGGAATATTCAGGGCCCAGGAAATAAACCAACCCTTATGAAACTGTCAAAGCCTTGGCAGCAAGGGGATTGGAGCTGGACAGGGCACATTCCAGGACAAGAGTGCTTGTGTGGCTCCTGTCCTCAGGAACGGTATTTGGGACCAGAGGTTTGAGGAGTAACAGAAGCAATACTTCAACAAGATTTTTAATGAAAATCACCAATAACTGTGTCAATCTGTTGTCAGAGTAAACTTCCTGTGGTGCCTAAAAAGAAGTCCTAAGGAAAACAATTCTGATCAAATCCTGAATTCCTTTGTCGCAGGCATTTTCTCTGCAACACACCCAAAGGCATTTTGTAAAATAGCAGCAGTTTCTGAAAGGAAGATGTGTTAATAGGATACAGTTTGGGTGTCATCAGCTCGTTCCCAGAATGGGTTTCGCATCAAGACAGACATCAAAATGGAGAATAGAGATGAATTCACTCACATGCTGGCACTTGATGGAGAAAAGGAGAAAATCAAATGTTTTAGTGGCCTGGATACTACAGCTCTTGACGTGAACATTTTTAGCTCCGTTTAGCTCTCTCAAACTGACGGGGTTATAAAATCATTCTGCAAGACTGACACCATTATTGGGTACAGTTCTATTCTGCCTTGAAGTTTGAAAGTGTAACAATTAGCAAATATTTACTGAGCGTCTACTATATACCGACACTTGGCTAGGCATGAAAGGCGATTGGAAATTTATGTAAAATCAGTTCCTCAGTGCACGTTAGTAACAAAAGTAGCTTCTTCTTGGAATATCTACCTTAGGCTATTTCAAATCATCATCTCATCTGGCCCAGCGTTGATAATTCTTATCCCCTTTTAATAACAGAAATCTGAGGCACAAAAAAGTAAAAAATAAAAATTGTCCAAGGTCATTTGACAAATGGCTGAGCTGTTATTCTCAGCTGTTATTCTGCTGTTTTACTATACTGTGCTACCTGGGAAGAGAATATATTGCACATATTAAAAACAGATTCAAAAGAATGTATGATAAATGTCAAATAAAAATGAATGTTCTTTTTTTCAATTTGGAGTCAGTCCATTTGAGAGATGGAGAAACTGAGGCTGGCACATACTCTCAATAACTCTAGAGAATTTGTTATTGAGGGAGGAGGCCTCAAGTGCTTTGATGCCCAGCACAGCCTTCTTCCCATTAACCCTTGGCGTTGTGACGTTTGCTTTGCAGGATGAACTCTCTACTTTCTGGACATGTGTGTCCTGCACAGATGGTGTCTGGAGTGTTAGTGTGACTCCCCTCAGCTACAGTTTGGAGTAGGTCAGTGTCATCACTCATTCTAGGTGGCCCACCTCCTGCCAGGGTTCCTCGAGGTGCTGGAAGCAAAGCAGCTGAACACTGCCAGAGAAAGCCTGTCTGCCTCACTGTGAGGTGGATGGAAATCCCGATAGGATGGGAAACAGACTGCTGGGAGATTGATGTGTGCTATCCGCCCTTGCACGGAGAGGAATGGCCACCCTGCTATCGCTGCCTCCTTCCTGCTCCCTGATGAGTGTAGTTGGCTGTTTGGGGTGGCATTGAAGGAGTGTGTCTGGGTTGATTCAATGAGGGACATGGCTCTGAGATGGAACATTTCTGTCCAGAAGGGACGAGAGAGGCATGCCAAGGAGTTGTGGTGGAGGCATAGTGCTGTCCAATGAATTTATCACTGAGCATCTTGTTCCCATTCCCTAGAAAAAGAAAGAGAAAGAAAAAAAATAAAAAAGCTAAATACCAGGCAAAGAGAGTTAATCTGTGTCCACAGCATTTTGAAATAATAAAATCAGAGCAGGCTCACTGGATACCATCCATTTCCATTTCACGCTCTCAGAGTCTGAAGACAGACTGATGAGTTTGGCTGGCAGAGTTCTTTCTTTCTTTCTTTGGCTAGCTCCCTGACTTAGTTCTTCCTACTGGAATGATGGGAAGAAGTCTTAAGGGCTGGAAGTTGGATTTAGGAAAACAGCCCACCAGGGGTTCACATCCTTCCTCTAGCATTGAGCAAATCCATTTGGGAAATCTCAGCATCCCTCTTCTCTGTTCTGTTTTATTATATACTTCCAGATGGGCTGGAAGGGCACCATCTCCAAGGGCACTGCCACAGAGAGCTTCTTGTTCTGATTATTCCACTGAGTCATGACGAACAGACTGTCAGGGGGAGCATGACCTGTGTGCGAGTGGCTCAAGCTCTCCTCAGGCACAGTTTTCTCTGGTGCCCAGACCTGACTGAAATCCCTGAGCCTGCTGCTCTGGGGTGCACTTGAGTTCCCTGATCTTCTGGGATGGAGGGAAAAGGCAGGTCAGGGATAACCTTGTTGCCTTATAAGATCCGGACAACTTTGGTTCCACAGCCCAAGGAGAAAACGAATAAGAATAAGAAAAAAAATGACATCCAAATCCTCTTTAATCAAAGCATTTGAAAGGACCTGACATGCAGTCATTGTGCTCCAAATTTATTACTACAACAGAACCTGGGAAATACTAATGAAATAGCAATCTGCTGGAACACAATGCGCTATTTATGGAAATGCAGCTCTGCAGTGCAAGGAGAATACAATGGGGCCTGAGGTGGGGAAAGGCCTGTCATACTTTAGGGTTTTCCATTGCCCCATCATCATCATCAGGCCCAGAGCATCAGCAATAACAAGACGGCTTTAAGAACAGACTCTCTTTGCAGGCCCTTGCAAGGACACCAAGCCTTGATGTGGGCTTTGCTGTCAGTAGCTCCTGTGTCTGGCCTCTGAAGCCATGTGTGTACTTAGGAAGGGATGGGGGGAGGAAGTGCTTATAATTACCATTAGTTGAGGACTTACCATGAAGCAAGATTTACAGATTTTATTTTAGTCAATGCTCATAGTATTTCCATAGTCCTAATTTTGCAGATGACGTAACTCAATATCATAGGTATTAAGTAATTTTTACCCAAAGCCACATAACTTGCAGCTGGACAGGAATTTGATTCTGGCCAGTCTAACTTCAAAGCTTATGCACTTATCTTTCCCCCACAGACTATGCAATGACTTCAGTTCATGATTTTTGGACCCCTTTCAATAAGTGAATGAAAGATTTCTTATGAATAGCATCCTGTCTCCTACCTCTTGTGCTGTGGGCTGACAAAGGAAATCCTTTGCTTCAAATCTCCTTACATGCTGGGGTTGTTTCTATGTGAAGTACAGAGTTAATTAGTTAATTAATTCAACAATTAAACAAAGACTATTGAGTACCTACTATTTGCCATGCACTGTGCTAGTTGCAAAAGAAGCCTGTGAAAAAGGCACATTAAGTCCTATTCTGGAAAGGAAATAACAAAGTTAAAAAGGCACTATTAAAGAAGAATCAAAATAATTACAATGTGTGAGTAGTGCGACTTAAAAAACACTGAAAGAAAACAGGCTACCGGGATAGATAATAATGAGACCAGGGAAAAAAATGTTTTCATTGAATGCTCAGGAAGCTGAATTCTGGTCTGTGGGATGAGACACTTTCAAGCAGTTGCAAAACATGGAGAATAAATGCTAGGCAGAAGAAATATCCATGGCAAAGTCCCTGAGGCGGGAGAGAGCTTGCCATGTTTAAGCTAGGAAAGAAGGGCCAAGAAGCTGGGGCAGGGTGAACCAGAGGGAGAGTTACACAGACTAGACACAACAGGGTAGCTTGGGCATGTCTTGTTGACCATGCTGTGGAGTTTGGAGCTGGTTGTTCTAAGTGCATTAGGAAGCAATGTAAGGATTTACAGAAGGAAAGTGATACATGCTGATTACATTTTGACAATCATGTATTAATAGGAAAACATGTCTGTGCTCCAAAATTTAAAAAATGGGTTTTTATGGTGTTTCCTTATCTCTGGCCTTCAGCTACCCATCTCCCCTACCAGGTTGGTGTATATCCTTTTGTATATGTTCTATATACGAATTCTATATATATTGCATATGTTTATATATGTGTGTGTGTGTGTGTATATATATATAGGATTAAATATGGATATATTGAATTAACACACATACATACCATTCTACAGCTTGTCACCCTTTTTTTCTCTCACTTTATAATATATTTTGGAGATTATTATATATCAGGACATATAGAACCTTGCCATTTATTTAACAGCTGTTGATTGGTCAGCATAACATGGTGGTTTAAGAACATAGGCTCTCGAGGCAGACTGCCTGATTTCAAATCCTGTTTTGTATGACCTTGGACAACTCAACTTCTCCATACCTTGAGTGACACATCTCGTAATGGTAAGATGAAAGCGCCCACCTCATAGGATTGTTATGAGGATTAAATGAGTCAATACATGTAAAACATCTAGAACAGCATGTGGCACACATGGAGAGAATAGGCTTCTGCATGTGGCACACATGGTGTGAATAGGCTCCTGCATGGGGCCCATGTGGTGTGAATAGGCTTCTGCATGTGGCACACATGGTGTAAATAGGCTTCTACATGGGGCACATGTGGTGTAAATAGGCTCCAGTCTGTGGTGAATGTGGTGTGAATAGGCTCCTGCATAAGGCACATGTGGTGTGAATAGGCTCATATATGTGGTACATGTGGTATGAATCTGCTCCTGTATGTGGTACATATGGTGTGAATAGGCTCCTGCATGTGGTACATGTGGTATGAATAGGCTCCTGTATGTGGTACATGTGGTGTGAATAGGCTCCTGCATGTGGCACATGTGGTGTGAATAGGCTCCTGCATGTGGCACATGTGGTGTGAATAGCCTCATGTATGTGGTACACATGGTGTGAATAGGTTCTTCCATGTGGCCCATGTGGTGTGAATAGACTCCTGCACGTGGCATATGTGGTGTCAATAGACTCCCGCCATTATGAGTGTACCATAAATTAACCAGCCCACTGTTTACGGTCATGTCAGTCTTTCCCAGTTTTTGCTTTTATAAATGTGACAATGAAATATCCTCGTAGGTATGTCATTTCACTCATGTGTGAGCATGTCTGTATAATAAATATTTAGCAATGAAATTGTTGGGTCAAGAAGTGATAATGCTAATTTTGATAGGTGTTATTAAATTTCTTTTTATAGACTATTTTTCAAGTTACAAGTTCACCTACTATGTATCATCAAACTTTTTTATATTTGCCAACCAGATAGGTAAATAACAATACCTGATTGTAATTTTATTTTCTGTTTCTCTTAATTTGATTGCGTCTGAGCATCCTTTGTTATATTAAGAGTTATTGCACTCCTTTTTTTTGTAAGTTCGCTGCTCAGGTCCTTTGCTCATTTCTTTTTATGTTGTTTCTCTTTTTCTATTTAACTTTATTTGTGTAGCGGGTAAGGATGTGGGTTCTGGAAGAGACTCTCTGGCAAGAATAATGTTTCTGCCTCTTATTAACTGTATGACTCTGGGCAGGTTAATAAATCCCTCTGTGCCTCAATTTTCTCTGGATAGCCTAGTATTTATGTTATATGGTTATTGTAATGCTTAAATGAATTATGAGAGACTGCAATATACAAACAGACAATGGCCAGATCATTAATAAAAATAGAATTCTGACCCACAATCTGCAATAATGAGGCCAGGCAGCCAAGACACATTCTTTGTACAATTGGTCCTGATTGGAAGTCGAAGCAAAAACTAGGGAAGTGATCAAGTACCGATTACATCTTGGCACCAAATCAGTACTTGACTGTTTCCCTAATTTTTGCTTTGACCTCCAGCCAGGACCAACCAGAAAAAGGCAACTATGCTCCCCTAGCCAGTAACATAGGTGTCCTGTTTCAGTTAGCCTGCCACCAGCTTGCTCACACCAACAATCTCCAAGTAGGACACGCCTGAAGCCTTCTCTTTGAGACGGAGTCTCGCTTTGTTGCCCAGGCTGGAGTGCAGTGGCGCAATCTCGGCTCACTGCAAGCTCCGCCTCCCAGGTTCACGCCATTCTCCTGCCTCAGCCTCTCCAAGTAGCTGGGACTACAGGCGCCTGCCACCACGCCTGGCTAATTTTTTGTATTTTTAGTAGAGACGGGGTTTCACCGTGGGCTCGATCTCCTGACCTCGTGATCCGCCCCCCTCGGCCTCCCAAAGTGCTGGGCTTACAAGCGTGAGCCACCGCGCCCAGCCTTCTCTTGTTTTCTTTACAAAGGTTTCCCTCCACCTATATCTGTCTCTGCTAAACACCAGTGGTGGTGGTTGACTCCCTCACTATAGCTAGCTCTGAATAAATTGCTTATTGTTTCAGTGGTCTTCATTTATTTCTGCAATCGGTCTATGTAAAATGCTGAGAAGAGAGTTTGGCATATAGTGAATATAGTAAACATCCAATACCACAGGTGATGGTGGTTCCCTGTGGTGTGTCGTGTTATGAATAATTTTTCTCAGTTTGTCTTCCTTCTTCAAATGTAAGCTCCTTGAGGGAAAAGGCTGCTGCTAATACATTTTGAAGTCTTTCACAGAGCCTAAAATAATGCCTTACAGCTGAGTGAATCATGCCTGAATGTCAAGCAAGCCTAGGAGTTCAGAGGCTGGTAATCATATTGCAGTTTCAAACATTAAGTTCATACATTAACCACGGGGAAAATTAGATAGAGGAGGGGCCATTGGCTCCATTTATGCTGGTGTACAGACAAAAAAATAGATGGGAAAGGGCTGAAAGATAGTAAGGTATTGTAAATCCAGATGTGTGAGCTGTGTGATTGCTAGCAAATAATAAGTATCTTTAGTTTCCTCCAATGTAAATTGGGGTAATGCTAACTGTACAGAGGTATTGTGAGATGTGTGTGAATGACATTATAAGCAAGTCCCCAATAGGGTTATTTTTTGGTGAGTATTTGT
Organism: Nomascus leucogenys; assembly: GCF_006542625.1. NCBI lineage: Eukaryota > Metazoa > Chordata > Mammalia > Primates > Hylobatidae > Nomascus > Nomascus leucogenys. Next base: position 7,775,428 of record NC_044395.1, on the reverse strand, counting down.
TAAGTCATCTGCATTTATATAATATCTTACTCTTTGCCAAACACTATCTATGAACTCATGTTTTAACCACAGTATACTGTAAAGGTAGGTAGAACCAGAATTGTTATTCCCATTTAACATGTTAGAAACTAAGGTTCTCAGCCATTAAGGATGTTGCCCAAGGGTGCAAGGCTGACGTGTAAAGATGGCGCCAAGTGTTAATCTCAGGCTTTTGATTCCAAATTCTATGTTTAGTCCACTAAACTCTACTGCTTCATAGATCCTCTTCGTGTATTTGTACCCCTTTTAGATAATTTTTTTAAAATGAAAGTTTACTGGGCTTCTAAGACTCTCCTGGGGAGAATCTTAACGCCAAAGTGCCGGGAGCTATGTGTCTTTGCATCTCTGACATCATTTCCATGAGGGGCAAAATCCACCAAGTGGAGCGAGGGCTGCAGAGCCTGTCCGTGCCCACCACACTCCATTCCCTGCCCATCTGATTCACCCCTGCTCACTGGCGCCATTTCCCCCAAGGCCCTTGGCCACTGCAAGAAATAGCAGCTGTGGCCATCTAGTTCATGCCACTGATTAAATGGAATTTATGCTTCAAATTTGGAAATAGATGCCTTCTTTCCAAGGCAAAACAGCTATCCAAAATCAGGCAACCGAGCTCATTGAGCTTCCAAAGACTCTTCTTTGACCATACACTCCTCATTCCATTCCAGTCAGCCTTTATTGAATATGTACTATGTGTTAAGGACACAGATTTGTCTCTGCCAAATCACCCCCGTAAGTATTTCCTAAGCACCCATGAAGTATAAGTCCATGTGTTGTGTTCATGTATGGAGAGTATGAGGAGAAATAGCTGAGGACATACAGAAGACAAAGAAAATGGCACCCTGGATTAAAAAGTGAACCCAGTGAAAAGTGAGACACTGGGATACAGCAGAGCAAGAAAGTTTAGGGGAAGTCAAGAAATGACTGAGATCCTAACTCTCCATCTATGCATTAAGACCTTTAACGGAAATGAAGCCCATACCATTTTAACAACCCCCCCAAATTGTACTGCTTCTGCTTGCTTTTGAATGGTCTTTAAGGACCATTCTATCTTTGGAAGCTGAGTTGAAGAGAGCTCAGAGATTCCAGAATCCTGTAATCCCACATCCTAAGCATAACATCCCTAACTTACACTAGACTCCAGACTAATTTTTAAAAAATAATTTCAACTCCCCTTCCCCAGTTATTCTGCTTGCAGCTTATTGGAATCACCCATTTTGGCCCCATGGGTCTCCTCATTAGACCACTGGCTGCTGTGAACATAGACCCATTTCTTTCAGGCATCCACACTCTGCAACAAGGCTTAATGTGTTAACTTGACTTATGGGATAAGAGAGGAACTTGGGGCTCCCCTCCTCTCCTGCCATCCTCAAGGGATGCAGTGCTGCTTCGTGCTGTCTGCTTTTGTGAATATCTGCAGGGCTTTAAATAGAATCCTGTGGGAATAACTCCTTTTAAAGGGAAGTTGAAAGCACTTAACTCAGCCAGAACTCGGTATGCATCAAAGGTATGTATCTGCACAGCAGGAACTGTTCTCTTAGTCTTGCACTGGTCAGAATTGACCACAAATGTCCTTTCATTAAGTGGTTGTTAAAAGCCTTATTTTTGAAACACAGGACGGAAAAAGAATATAAAGAAGAAAGGAAAAAAAGGAGTCTGAAAGTTTTCTTCAGAGGCTTCATAATTCTAAAACTTGTAGGAGTGCTTTCCTAAAATTATGGGAATGTGAGGACAAGAAAGAAGGTAAGCAAGGTAATTATTATAGTTCTTAGTATTATCTCTGAAGAAATATAACTTTGTTAGAATCCTTATTATTCCTGTTCCTAGCTATGTAACTTTGGGTAAGTAATTGGACATCTTTGAGCCTCAATTTTGTAATCTACTGAACAAAGGTAATGACTGTAGCTTCTCGCAAAGGTTTGCTGAGTGGATTCAATGTAACGAGCAGTGTAAGGAACCCAAGAGTAGGTTTGTAGGTTTGTGGACACACAGTAAACCTTTCCTAAATGGTAGTTGCTCGTCATCATCTTCGTTGTCATCATCACTGCTGTCATCATTCCATTCATTTTGTGAACACCTGATTAGTCTTCTTTGTTAGTCACTGTGGTTGGCTCCACCAGGGTATAAAAATGAATCCAACTGTGGTTCCCACCATTGGGGAAGTTCAGATCTAAAAGGGAGGATAAAACACATACAGAAATAACATTAATACAGGATAGGAAATGAGAGTGCAGTATGGAGTGGGTATGGAGTGCAAAGAGAGAGCAGAGCAGGACAAGATTATTTTCAGCTGGCAGCAAGGTAAGAGGTGTGTATTCAGGGAAAGTTTGATCGAAGAGAGGAGTGTTTTGTCTGGGTCTTGTTGGATAGATAGGATTTGACATAGCAAAGGAAAAAAGTCATTCCATGGGGAAGACACAGCACCATCCAAGCCATGAAAATTCAGAGCAAACTGAAGGAAAATCGAGTAATTCAGTTTGAATTGAGCATAGGTTGTTTTTTTTTTATTATTATTATTATACTTTAGGATTTAGGGTACATGTGCACAATGTGCAGGTTTGTTACATATGTATCCATGTGCCATGTTGTTTTGCTGCACCCATTAACGTGTCATTTAGCATTAGGTATATCTCCTAATGCTGTCCCTCCCCCCTCCCCCCACCCCACAACAGTCCCCAGAGTGTGATGTTCCCCTTCCTGTGTCCATGAGTTCTCATTGTTCAATTCTCGCCTATGAGTGAGAACATGCAGTGTTTGGTTTTTTGTCCTTGTGATAGTTTACTGAGAATGATGTTTTCCAGTTTCATCCATGTCCCTACAAAGGACATGAACTCATCATTTTTTATGGCTGCATAGTATTCCATGGTGTATATATGCCACATTTTCTTAATCCAGTCTATCGTTGTTGGACATTTGGGTTGGTTCCAACTCTTTGCTATTGTGAATAGTGCTGCAATAAACATACGTGTGCATGTGTCTTTATAGCAGCATGATTTATAGTCCTTTGGGTATATACCCAGTAATGGGATGGCTGGGTCAAATGGTATTTCTAGTTCTAGATCCCTGAGGAATCGCCACACTGACTTCCACAATGGTTGAACTAGTTTACAGTCCCACCAACAGTGTAAAAGTGTTCCTGTTTCTCCACATCCTCTCCAGCACCTATTGTTTCCTGACTTTTTAATGATGGCCATTCTAACTGGTGTGAGATGGTATCTCAATGTGGTTTTGATTTGCATTTCTCTGATGGCCAGTGATGATGAGCATTTTTGCATGTGTTTTTTGGCTGCATAAATGTCTTCTTTTGAGAAGTGTCTGTTCATGTCCTTCGCCCACTTTTTGATGGGGTTGTTTGTTTTTTTCTTGTAAATTTGTTTGAGTTCATTGTAGATTCTGGATATTAGCCCTTTGTCAGATGAGTAGGTTGCAAAAATTTTCTCCCATTCTGTAGGTTGCCTGTTCACTCTGATGGTAGTTTCTTTTGATGTGCAGAAGCTCTTTAGTTTAATTAGATCCCATTTGTCAATTTTGGCTTTTGTTGCCATTGCTTTTGGTGTTTTAGACATGAAGTCCTTTCCCATGCCTATGTCCTGAATGGTATTGCCTAGGTTTTCTTGTAGGATTTTAATGGTTTTAGGTCTAACATATAAGTCTTTAATCCATCTTGAATTAATTTTTGTATAAGGTGTAAGGAAGGGATCCAGTTTCAGCTTTCTACATATGGCTAACCAGTTTTCCCAGCACCATTTATTAAATAGGGAATCCTTTCCCCATTTCTTGTTTTTGTCAGGTTTGTCAAAGATCAGATAGTTATAGATATGCGGCATTATTTCTGAGGGCTCTGTTCTGTTCCATTGATCTATGTCTCTGTTGTGGTACCAGTACCATTATAGCCTTGTAGTATAGTTTGAAGTCAGGTAGCGTGATGCCTCCAGCTTTGTTCTTTTGGCTTAGGATTGACATGGCGATGCGGGCTCTCTTTTGGTTCCATATGAACTTCAAAGTAGTTTTTTCCAATTCTGTGATGAAAGTCATTGGTAGCTTGATGGGGATGGCATTGAATCGATAAATTACCTTGGGCAGTATGGCCATTTTCATGATATTGATTCTTCCAACCCATGAGCATGGAATGTTCTTCCATTTGTTTGTATCCTCTTTGATTTCACTGAGCAGTGGTTTGTAGTTCTCCTTGAAGAGGTCCTTCACATCCCTTGTAAGTTGGATTCCTAGGTATTTTATTCTCTTTGAAGCAATTGTGAATGGGAGTTCACTCATGATTTGGCTCTCTGTTTGTCTTTGATTGGTATACAAGAATGCTTGTGATTTTTGTACATTGATTTTGTATCCTGAGACTTTGCTGAAGTTGTGGAGCCAAGATGGCCGAATAGGAACAGCTCTGGTCTACAGCTCCCAGCCTGAGTGACACAGAAGACGGGTGATTTCTGCATTTCTGTTTGAGGTACCGGTTTCATCTCACTAGGGAGTGCCAAACAGTGGGTACAGGACAGTTGGTGCAGCGCACTGTGCGCAAGCTGAAGCAGGGCGAGGCATTGCCTCACTCGGGAAGCACAAGGGGTCAGGGAGTTCCCTTTCCTAGTCAAAGAAAGGGGTAACAGATGGCACCTGGAAAATCGGGTCAGTCGCACCCTAATACTGCGCTTTTCCAACGGGCCTGGAAAACGGCACACCAGGAGATTGTGTCCCGCACCTGGCTTGGAGGGTCCTATGCCCATGGAGTCTCGCTGATTGCTAGCACAGCAGTCTGAGATCAAACTGCAAGGCAGCAGCGAGGCTGGAGGAGGGGCACCCGCCATTGCCCAGGCTTGCTTAGGTAAACAAAGCAGCCAGGAAGCTCGAACTGGGTGGAGCCCACCACAGCTCAAGGAGGGCTGCCTGCCTCTGTAGGCTCCACCTCTGGGGGCAGGGCACAGACAAACAAAAATTCAGCAGGAACCTCTGCAGACTTAAATGTCACTGTCTGACTGACAGCTTTGAAGAGAGTAGTGGTTCTCCCAGCACGCAGCTGGAGATCTGAGAACGGACAGACTGCCTCCTAAAGTGGGTCCCTCACCCCCGAGCAGCCTAACTGGGAGGCACCCCCTAGTAGGGACAGACTGACACCTCACTTGGCTGGGTACTCCTCTGAGACAAAACTTCCAGAGGAACTATCAGACAGCTGAATTTGTGGTCTCATGAAAATCCGCTGTTCTGCAGCCACCGCTGCTGACACCCAGCCAAACAGGGTCTGGAGTGGACCTCTAGCAAACTCCAACAGACCTGCAGCTGAGGGTCCTGTCTGGTAGAAGGAAAACTAACAAACAGAAAGGACATCCACACCAAAAACCCATCTGTACATCACCATCATCAAAGACCAAAGGTAGATAAAACGACAAAGATGGGGGAAAAACAGAGCAGAAAAATGGAAACTCTAAAAAGCAGAGCACCTCTCCTCCTCCAAAGGAACACAGTTCCTCACCAGCAATGGAACAAAGCTGGACAGAGAATGACTTTGACGAGTTGAGAGAAGAAGGCTTCAGAGGATCAAACTACTCCGAGCTACGGGAGGAAACTCAAAACAATAGCGAAGAAGTTAAAAACTTCGAAAAAAATTAGATGAATGGATAACTAGAATAACCAATGGAGAGAAGGGCTTAAAGGAGCTGATGGAGCTGAAAGCCAAGTATCGAGAACTACGTGAAGATTGCAGAAGCCTCGGTAGCTGATGCGATCAACTGGAAGAAAGGGTATCAGTGATGGAAGATGAAATGAATGAAATGAAGCAAGAAGGGAAGTTTAGAGAAAAAAGAATAAAAAGAAACAAACAAAGCCTCCAAGAAATTTGGGACTATGTGAAAAGACCAAACCTACGTCTGATTGGTTTACCTGAAAATGACGGAGAGAATGGAACCAAGTTGGAAAACGCTCTGCAAGATACTATCCAGGAGAACTTCCCCAATCTAGCAAGGCAGGCCAACATTCAGATTCAGGAAATACAGAGAACGCCACAAAGATACTCCTTGAGAAGAGCAACTCCAAGACACATAATTGTCAGATTCACCAAAGTTGAAATGAAGGAAAAAATGTTAAGGGCAGCCAGAGAGAAAGGTCAGGTTACCCAGAAAGGGAAGCCCATCAGACTAACAGCTGATCTCTTGGCAGAAACTCTACAATCCAGAAGAGAGTGGGGGCTGATATTCAACATTCTTAAAGAATTTTCAACCCAGAATTTCATATCCAGCCAAACTAAGCTTCATAAGTGAAGGAGAAATAAAATACTTTACAGACAAGCAAATGCTGAGTGATTTTGTCACCACCAGGCCTGCCCTAAAAGAGCTCCTGAAGGAAGCACTAAACACGGAAAGGAACAACTGGTACCAGCCCCTGCAAAAACATGCCAAATTGTAAAGACCATCAAGGCTAGGAAGAAACTGCATCAACCAACGAGCAAAATAACCAACTAACATCATAATGACAGCATCAGATTCACACATAACAATATTAGCTTTAAATGTAAATGGGCTAAATGCTCCAATTAAAAGACACAGACTGGCAAACTGGATAAGGAGTCAAGACCCATCAGTGTGCTGTATTCAGGAAACCCATCTCACGTGCAGAGACACACATAGACTCAAAATAAAGGGATGGAGGAAGATCTTTCAAGCAAATGGAAAACAAAAAAAGGCAGGGGTTGCAATTCTAGTCTCTGATAAAGTAGACTTTAAACCAACAAAGATCAAAAGAGACAAAGAAGGCCAGTACCTAATGGTAAAGGGATCAATTCAACAAGAAGAGCTAACTATCCTAAATATATATGCACCCAACACAGGAGCACCCAGATTCATAAAGCAAGTCCTGAGTGACCTCCAAAGGGACTTAAACTCCCACACAATAATAATGGGAGATTTTAACACCCCACTGTCGACATTAGACAGATCAACGAGACAGAAAGTTAACAAGGATATCCAGGAATTCAACTCAGCTCTGCACAAAGTGGACCTAATAGACATCTACAGAACTCTCCACCCCAAATCAACAGAATATACATTTTTTTTGGCACCACACCACACCTACTCCAAAATTGACCACATAGTTGGAAGTAAAGCTCTCCTCAGCAAATGTAAAAGAACAGAAATTATAACAAACTGTCTCTCAGACCACAGTGCAATCAAACTAGAACTCAGGATTAAGAAACTCACTCAAAACTGCTCAACTACATGGAAACTGAACAACCTGCTCCTGAATGACGATTGGGTACATAATGAAATGAAGGCAGAAATAAAGATGTTCTTTGAAACCAACGAGAACAAAGACACAACATACCAGAATCTCTGGGACACATTCAAAGCAGTGTGTAGAGGGAAATTTATAGCACTAAATGCCCACAAGAGAAAGCAGGAAAGATCCAAAAGTGACACCCTAACATCACAATTAAAAGAACTAGAAAAGCAAGAGCAAACACATTCAAAAGCTAGCAGAAGGCTAGAAATAAGTAAAATCTGAGCAGAACTGAAGGTAATAGAGATACATAAAACCCTTCAAAAAATTAATGAATCTGGGAGCTGGTTTTTTGAAAAGATCAACAAAATTGATAGACTGCTAGCAAGACTAATAAAGAAGAAAAGAGAGAAGAATCAAATAGATGCAATAAAAAATGAAAAAGGGGATATCACCACCAATCCCACAGAAATACAATCTACCATCAGAGAATATTACAAACACCTCTATGTAAATAAACTAGAAAATCTAGAAGAAATGGATAAATTCCTCGACAAATACACCCTCCCAAGACTAAACCAGGAAGAAGTTGAATCTCTGAATAGACCAATAACAGGCTCTGAAATTGTGGCAATAATCAATAGCTTACCAACCAAAAAGAGTCCAGGACCTGATGGATTCACAGCTGAATTCTACCAGAGGTACAAGGAGGAACTGGTACCATTCCTTCTGAAACTATTCCAATCGTTAGAAAAAGAGGGAATCCTCCCTAACTCATTTTATGAAGCCAGCATCATCCTGATACCAAAGCCTGGCAGAGACATAACCAAAAAAGAGAATTTCAGACCAATATCCTTGATGAACATTGATGCAAAAATCCTCAATAAAATACTGGCAAACTGAATCCAGCAGCACGTCAAAAAGCTTATACACCATGATCAAGTAGGCTTCATCCCTGGGATGCAAGGCTGGTTCAACATATGCAAATCAATAAATGTAATCCAGCATATAAACAGAACCAAAGACAAAAACCACATGATTATCTCAATAGATGCAGAAAAGGCCTTTGACAAAATTCAACAACCCTTCATACTAAAAGCTCTCAATAAATTAGGTATTGATGGGACATATCTCAAAATAATAAGAGCTATCTATGACAAACCCACAGCCAATATCATACTGAATGGGCAAAAACTGGAAGCATTCCCTTTGAAAACTGGCACAAGACAGGGATGCCCTCTCTCACCACTCCTATTCAACATAGTGGTGGAAGTTCTGGCCAGGGCAATCAGGCAGGAGAAGGAAATAAAGGGTATTCAATTAGGAAAAGAGGAAGTCAAATTGTCCCTATTTGCAGATGACATGATTGTATATCTAGAAAACCCCACTGTCTCAGCCCAAAATCTCCTTGAGCACAGGTTGTTTAAAGAGAAAAGAAAAGTGGGACAGAACAGACAGAGAGATTGAGAACAAATCATAGAAGCACTGTAATCATTTTTAATAAACATATTCTCATCAGAGAGTCTCAGAATTCTTTGTTGGCACTTAGAAGAATTGGAGCCAGAGACCCTTGGCGACTGTCCACTCTGCTCTCTGGATTCTGGGAAGAGCTATTTCAGCGGCCCTTAGATGTGAAATCATGACTGACCCCATGCTCAAGCTCTGCAGGGGCGGCGGAGCGAGAACTCTTTTGGGCACCTGTTCAGGTGTCTAAGGGGCTGCTGAAGAGATGTCATCTGGTGTCCTTTGCTGAAATGTAGAGTCATATCCCAAGTATGCATCCAATCACCCTGCCTCTCCTTTCTTTCTTTTTTTGTTTGTTTATATAAAACTATATAAGACTTTATGCCTGTGAAGAAAATCAGGGTGCTTGCCATTGACTTTTAGGATGGAATGTGGTAAGGGAACAAAAATAAAGTGTGTTGAACTCCTGTTATGTGACAAATGTTACCTTAGTGGTTTTCTTGTATTAAAGTTCACTTGGTTTTCATGGTTACCCCAATATACAGTATGTACCAGTTTTTTTGCAGATGATGAAACAGATGTTCAGAAAAGTGAAACTCCTGAATTTCCCAAAGTCTAGTAGCCAAAAAGTGACAGAGGATAGTTTCATATGTAAACCTGCCTCGTTACAAAGCATAAGCCTAGTCCACTTGAAAGTCTATCACTGGGTCCTTTGAGGAATTATGGAGTTTTTTCAAACTAAAATGAATTGCCTAATTGTCAAAGGATAGCCCTGGTAAGAGGTGGGCAATATTTCTTTGTCCTTTTCCAGCTTATAGCTCCTTAACAGCTTTACCCGGGGGCAGCAATTATGTTTGATTTGTTTATCATTATATATTTAGTATCTAGCATGTTCTCAATAAATATTAATAGAATCAATGATTCCTGGTCTCAATCCAGCTTTTGTAACTCCAGGCGGTAGTGTGATACACTAGTCAGTCCATTGACTTTCGACTTATCAGAGTCCAAAGACTTGACTTTACTACTGTTTACCATGTGCACTCGAGACATTTTAAATCTACCAGAGCTTTGATGCCCTGTTCTGTAAAATAAAACACCTAAATCTATTGTAGCTTCTATGCAGATTTGTAGTGTGAGGGTTAAATGAGATAATTTCGTTGAATAAATATTTTCTAAGCTCTTGCTTTGCACAGGATAAGGCATGGACAATGACTACAAATAATGAGCCTGTGAAGAAAACTATTTTTATACAAATAAAAGTCAAAAGCCTGTTCTTATATACAAGGTATCATCAGCTTAATATCAAGAAAACTTCACCCCCAAGACCTGCAGAGTTCCCTACTGATTTTTTTCCCTCCCTGTTGAAAAATTGAGCACATTCTTTTTCTCATGACATTTCATCTAAATCAAGTTGTCAGGAAGGTGTAATTTCTTTTAGGTGTGTGTATGAAAATAGATAGGCTGCTTTTTCCTTGGGGTCATTAGCACTTACCTATTTTCTGGATCCCTGGTTTGCTGAAAGCAACAATGGATGACGTTCGCAATCAGAGTGACTGGCTGAACGTGTTTCCTGGTACTATCACAGTTTTGTCTCTTGGCTTCTCCCAGGATGCCTAGTAAGTTTATCAGAGGCCCATAACACAATTTTTCTCCTGAATATGCCCATATTCTTATTTCTAAGATTGAGACATCTCTGAAAATCAGCAGTAAACCCCAACCCAGAGATTAGGTAAAATTTAGATCAAAATTTCCGAATTAGAAGACAATTTAGTAATCATTTAGCTTTACAGATCAGGAACCTCAGATCCATCCATTCATCCATCCATCCATTTATTTACTCATTAATTCAACCTATACTAATAAGCCCCTGCTAAATGCCATGTACTGGCAATAAAATATTAAATGAGTTGGGGGTTCTTAATTACCACACCTTGATGATATTTTATAATCCTTATAAAATATAACAACAAGAGGAACTATTTTTTGTGTATGCCACATGATCCAGAGGGCTGCTTTCTCATGCATTATTTTATTTAATTCTCATAAATATATATGAAGTAGGTTTTATTATTTCTATTTACAAATGGTAAATCAGAAGCTTAGGGAGATTAAGCAATGCACCAGAGATCATGTAATCAGTAACCGAGTTAGCATGGCAACCCAGCTCTAACTCCAAACCCACACTTTTGACATTACACAGGGAAGTTCCAATAGTCCAGAGAAGTGGAGTGATTGTCATGAGATCATAGGAAAGCTATTACAAGAGCCAGGATCTTATGAATCAAGTTACTGTGTGTGTAAATGTGAATATGTGTATTTATGAGTGTTTTTTTCTAAACACTGCTATTTTCAATCAGTTAAGAATTTTACACTCTTTTTTTTTTTTCTTTAAATAATCTGCTAAACTATTCAAAACGCTCCTTTAGTGTGGGGAAGGAAAGTTTGAAATACATGCAGTTTATGATGCAGAACTTCTAAATATTTCTATAGGGAAATCATATAGGGCTAGAAAACTACCTGAAGCCTTATAGAGGACACATGTGATGACATCTTTGAAAAACAGTTACCTTCAAAATTGCAGTTCCATCAATACCTGGGCATTGATAAGGCAAATCATTAATCTATCAATTTACAATCTCTCCGGAAAGCATAAGATACTTTATGAAAAGGTCATCTAGATCAGTGATTCTCAACTTGGATATGCTTGTGAATCATCAGGAACTTGTAAATGAAGATTTTATTCGATAAGTCTGAGATCAGGCTTGAGTCTGCATTTCTAAGATGTTTCCAGATGATGCTTACTCTGTCCATGAACTTGGAAAAGTGAGTCATCTAAGCCAACATGTTTCCTATTATGGCTCTCAGATGAAGTAGACAAAGATCTTAGTCTCAGTAAGGTTTTTTATTGTGTCGAATACGATATTATCAACTATAAGTTTAAAACTTATTATCTTGATTGTTGACTGAATCATCCTTTACAAGACCATTCCAGAAAAGTAGTGATTGTCAAGCAGACAAGAGGCACATTTCAAGTGGCATTTCAGAGAGAGGTCCTATTTGATAGTCTAATCATTGCAGGTCTCAAGTACAGAGTGAGAAAATGTGAAAATGATTCTACCATGCACCTGATTGCAAAGAAAAAAAAAAGAAGATTAAAACTAAGCTTGACAAATTAAAATTGTAGGAAAACTGAAAAGAGGTACAAAGTAGTACATTCAAGGCCAGAAACCAAAATATAAATGTAAGGTGTGATAATCGTGGGACATGTCAAAGGAAAGACCTGAAGTACACACCCACTTACAAGCTACGGATGAATCAGCAATAAGATGCTACCAGTGGGATGGAAATAGAAGTCCCACGGTACTGTAAAATTTTAAAGTATTCTTTCCATGAGAGCTTGCCCTATGTTATCAGGATTTTACGTGTGACATTATTTTATTTTATTAATTTTTTGAGACAGAGTTTCACTCTGTTGCCTAGGCTTTAGTGCAGTGGTGCGATCTCAGCTCGCTGCAACCTCCTTCTCCTGGGCTCAAGCAAGTCTTGTGCCTCAGCCTTCCAAGTAGCTGTGATTACAGCTACTGTAATCAGTGGTGTGATGCACCACCATGCCAGATAATTTATATATATTTTTTTTTAGTAGAGATGGGGTTTCACTATGTTTGCCAGGCTGGTCTCGAACTCCTGGCCTCATGTGATCCACCCACCTCGGCCGCCCAAAGTGCTGGGAGCCAGCGCACTCGGCCAAGTGTGACATCCTAAAGAAGATGTAGAGATTTTAAAAGTAGCAACATCACATATCTTTAGGTCAGAGAAATTTTTTCCATCCCTGAAAAATTCTTCGCTATACCCTCTTTTCTCAGATGGTTTATTCTTTTTCTCCTGTCATTTACATTATATAAAACAGAGCTGTACTTAGATCCCTACTCCACAGGAGGCGCTGTTAAACTTACTGGTGTACCCGCAGCATACACACCTATGAAATCGAAGTCACATAAACTAGTAAGTTTCCTACTTTGCCAACACAGTTTCAAATGTAATGTGTCGAGTCTACTAAAAAATAACTGGTATTTATAGAGTTATCTCATTACAACAGAGACTTACAAGGTTGGCTCAATGTCTCCAACAGAATGAGTCTGGGAGCAAATCCTTTTCTGCCCATAGACTAACAGTTGACATTCATTTAGGACTTTTTGGCTGAAATGCATCAGTGAATAGAGGTACATTGGACATCTGGGAATTCACATGAAAAGCAAAAATTCAGGAACGAGTTTAGGGCCTCTTCAAATGCTTCTTGTTTTAAGTTAATTTTATTCTTGTTCTGGCTTGTTACTGGGATGCTGTCTCAGAGCAGTGAATAACCTTGTAGGTAAAAGCTTAATGGTTGAGTTGATTTGACTTGATTTTAGGCAGCAGGTATTGACTTCTTTCTGTTTCTTCCCATACGGCCGGACGTTCTTTTGGGTTCTGTGCTGGTCTAAAATTTCCCTCCATGGATAAAATTAGCTGTGTAGTAGGGGTACCAGTCATGCAAGTAGTATATTCATTCACTGAAGAAAATTCATTCATTCAGTCAGTCATTTGAAAAAAATATCTGCTGGGTTTTTGCTCTTCAGTTGGAAGAACATATGTTTCTACCCATGTATCTTTAACATCTTGCTTTCTCCCTTCCGACTCAGCCAAGAAGCAAGCAGCATTCCTCGTTCCCAAGGGGAAACCCAAACACCCAAAAGCAGATCTGTCTAAGGTGGCCGTGCAATGGTTTCATCAGGCCCAGAAGTAGGTCCAGGTAACTGGCTGGATCAGACTTTCAAATGTTTTCAGTTTCTAGAAGAGAGTGGGTGTATGGAGACAGTGGGTGGATAGATACATGGGCGTTTTTATTGACCTCTAATAAGTCAGCTACTGTGCTAGAAGCTTGTACTTTTCTTTCTTCCCTTAGTATTCTCAAGATCTATGAGAACTTCCTTGTTGTTATACTCATTTTATTGATAAGAATGATGAGACCTAGAGAAGCTACAAACTGTCTAAGCTCATCTAATGACAAAACTTAGATACACAGATGGTCTCATTTACTCCTTCCTTCCTTCCTTCCTTCCTTCCTTCCTTCCTTCCTTCCTTCCTTCCTTCTTTCCTTCCTTCCCTTTTCCCCATTTTCCCTGGATTGAGTTCTATTGTATGACAGACTCTTTTAAATGGTGTGAACAGAAAGGTGATTATGGCAGGTATCCTGCCCTTCAGGAACGTAGTGATAGAGAAGCATTACTGCAGTATTTCAAGTGCCACCCTAGAAATATGCAGGCACCACAGCGCCTCTTCCCAGTCTCCCAGTCTGTGTGCTCTGGGCTGGCTTCTGTTTCTCTGGCTGCTCTGGCTCTGCTCCCCAGAAGGCCTCCCTTTGCCCCTTCAGGCCCAGGGTGACAATGGATTCTCAATGCTAGTTCCTGAGTTCCTGGATTCCTCACCAACCCTTTTTTTTTTTTTTTAATTGTTGTTGTTTTTGTTTTTTAACTTCACTCAAACCTCTGTGAATAGCCCTTTCACTAAATTTCTTTCAGCTAAATCCTTTTACATGTGCCATCTGTTTCTTGTGGGGACCCTGACTGACCTACCCATTGATCTTCAATGTTAACGAAAGTGTTTGTATTATAATATGTACAAACATATTAAACATGCCATCCTTGTAGTTTTAGTAAAACTAGAGAATCAAAAGGAATGTATTACTGAAAACACATGAAACTAAAAGCTAAATGAAATAAACATTTAAAACATACTTAAATATGGTGTACTAGCTTGTTTGCCTAAACTACATTGCGGTTATGTGTGGGTTACTGATAACCATGGAGTGAGTTCGCTTGTGTTTGGCATAAATCTATCGCCATGTCCAGTGTGGTGACTAAATTCTCCCACCAGATCTCTCTGATCAAATTACTGGGAAATCTTTATTCCTATAGTGAACATTGAGGTCATTTGACCTTCGCTTTGAAAGAAAACATTATTTATGTATTTAGCCAGCCTCTGCTCTTTCTCATTAGCTTTTCACATTAAAGAAGTACAACTTGTCACCATCACTATTGTAAACACAAACACAATCCCAAGCACTTTAATTGCCTGGCAGTACTCTATAATATGAAGGTGACCATCCTGATGACCCAGAATATGCTTTTATTAATTTGTATATTATCAGAAATAAAAACATAAACCTAAAATATTTCTAAATGATTGGATTATGTCTGAGGACCTTCAGGCACCAAGACCTGAGGTCACATGGAAAGCCATAAAAGATCAATAAACAGGGGACCAAGAGGATCAGATTTGAACATGGTGTGGAGGAGAGGAAATGGGGGATGGGGGATAGGTAGAAAAACATCCAGTCCAAGGTTTGCATTAGTGCATCTCAGATATAATTTTAAAATGTGGTGGAGGAGAACAGTAAGACTTCAGTCTTCATCCTCTTTTCCTACCATCCTACCCCAAATTAATCCGGTCACACTTTTGATTTTCTTCCTGAGTGAGGAGGAATACTGCAGACAAGGAAGCAGGAAGTTGGGGCTGAATATTGAGCAACACTGTGGAGTAGACAGGACTGAATCCCTCAAAAATGGAAAATGATAGACCAAAAGGTTATATATGTATAACTGTATACCATATATATATATATATGTATAACTATATAACCATATATAACTGTATAACAATATATATGGGGCGACAGACAGAGAGAGAGAGATTCATCAGCAAGACAGCAAGAACACCCCATAAGGTTTAGAAAGCCTGCATCCTGGCTTGGCTCTGCTAATAACGTTAACTTCTTGCGTGAACTTCAACAAAGCATTTCACTTTTGAGGGCTCATTTCTCTGACTTATAAAACTGGGAAAGAGGATTGAACTAGACGATCTTTAAGATATAGCTGTAGTACTATAACTCAAGTTCTAGTAAAAAAAGGTGTCATGTGGGTTTTTGCACGTGAGTAAGTGTGAGTGTATATCAGGAAGTTCCCCCTAAAAATTAACCTTTGAATTGGTTCCTAAACAAACCAGAGCTCACTATGGATTTCAGAGTCTTCTGGTTCCTGGCTTCGTTGTGGCTCCTCTCCCCAGTCACCCATTTACTTGGCTGCAGGGTGAAAGCACTTTAGAAGCAAGGGAGGGACTCAGCCTGGCAGAAGAAGTCAAAAATGCTCTGAGCCCGGAAATAGCTTTCTGAGCAGCAAAATCTTCCAGCATCCACTTTCTGAAGTAACCCCAAGAGGAAAGGAAGCTCTAGGTGCATCCCCACCTTCTTAATTGCTGACTGGTTGGGGTGACCATGTTGGAAAGGGAAACTATTCTTCCCTGCTTTCTCTTCTAGAAAGGAGAGGACATTTTCTGTCTCTTCCCGCAGCAGAGAAATGTTGTAGAAATCACTTCCCACCCTTCTGTCTACTCCTTCTCTCCCATGTGAGTAAAACTAGTTAAGCCCAATATTCCAAGTTTGAGGTCGACAGACCATATTTGCTATTGTATGGAGTTATGTACCTGGAAAGTAGGAGTCAGTTCAGCAGTGTCCTTTTCCCTGATTGAGGCCTTCTTGGAGGCTTAGGTGCAGTGGACTTTCATTTCCTCTCTCTGTGCAGGCACACCCTGCACACCTGGACAAGGTGTTGATATAGTGTAGGAAGTAGGATACTTCATTTTGACTTCAACATCAACAAAAAAGCTGTGTTGTACCATTACTCAAAGCCTTGCATTTTGGGCTGGGAGGGTAATTGCCCAGAGAAACAAGAGGGCTGTTCAGTTCTCAGTTTGCTGGTGATCTCTGTGTGTCTCCATTGATCAGGTCTCTGGAAGGAAGAGAGGAGACAGATAGGAAGGCCCAAGCAGATGTCTCCATAAAGAGTGTCTGGATCAATCCCACCTCTGACTCCCCATCTGTAAACACTGTTGCAACCATGGTGGACTGAGTGCACCTCCAAACTCAGGGTGCAGTTCCCTGGGTGCATAGACCGCTGTGAGATTTGTCTCAGCCCCGTGTCCTGACCTTCGGCATGACGTTGTGCTGATTGGTGCTGCAGAGCTTGGATTGGCTGAGCATTGCTAGCTGTCTGCTGCTACCTCTTCTTGGAAAAAAAAAAAAATCTATTATTGCTGTGCCTGATCTGCTCCCGAATGGAGAGCTAGCAATTACCATTCACCAGGTGGCTCTAAGCTTTTTCTTTGCTTTTAGGAGCAGAAGCAACTGACTGAAGCATTAAGCTCATTAAAACTACCCCATGTGGTATGAGCATGTCATGGGTCTTTTTCTACCTGCTTCCAGGAGGCGAACATCTCGCCCCTCAGTAGTGCTCAGATGGGATTAACTAGCTCTGCGGCCCTACACGGGTGTTGCCCTGGACTCAGCACATTCTGACAACTGCTGCTGATGTGGGATGTGTAGTCAGTTACCCAGCCACATTCATGGTACCCTGTGCCTGCTAGCAGGAGGGGATTCACTTGTGCTTCTCCAGATAACAAACCATCCTGAGGGAAGTGGGTGAGGTAGTGAATCCCATGTCTCATGTTTTTAAAGTTTCTTATATACATAACCTGACTTCCATATATGCATATGAATCCAGGGCATTCTTCCATATCCCCCCATGCTGTCTGCCAGGTGCAGAGACCCCTTCTCAGTTACATTCATTCGTGTGTCAAGCCCCTGACTCTCCAGAACTTTGGTCTCCAAGATGTTCCTACAGCCCCTATTCAGGTTCATTTTTTGTTTGTTTTTCTCAGCTTTCTTCTTCCCCTGTCTCTCCAATTACATTATCAGAGATAATCATTATTAGCATGATAAATCTGGATTTCACATTTTTCCTCTGTGAAAACTCACTGATATGTCTCTCTTTCATCTGTCCATCCATCCATCCATCCATCCTTCCAACCATCCATCCATCCATTATTAGCTTGTCTCTCTATTTCTATCTACCTACCTACCTACACGCATACACAATCAAACACCTGTCCACATTTTAAAGCTTCCAGTTTATCTTTTGATGAGTTTAAGCCTCTGGAAGGTGTGGGCCAGATCTACTTCCAAGTGCGTATCTATAAAATGCCAACCCTCCTCCCAGAGGGGGGAATTGAGAACCGTGATGAAAGCTGCTGGGTCTGCCCTGCCCTCTCTATGTGCCTGGTACTGTGCTCATCACTCCATCTAGCTCCTCTCACCTACTCCTCATGAGCCTGTGACAGAGCTGCTAGTGTCATTTTTGCTATGTAGTGGGGAACAGTAAAGCCTGGAGCAACTCGCCTGAGTTCACACAGCTGGGCAGTGGCTGAGCAGTGGCTCAAACCCTGTGTGTCTGACTCCATGGCCCGTGCTCTCCAGCACACTTACTGCATCCTGACTCAATTGTCATTGTCTGTTAGGGACCTATTTGTTATTTCATTTTGTTGTATTTCTTATTCTTAGGTCAAGGAGCTCTAGAATCTCATTTTTGATCCCTCTAAGCTTAATGGCAGAGCTTAGAAGTAATACTTATCTGTGGCAAACAGTTTCTCAAGTATTAGGAGAAAAACAAGACATAAATAAAAACAAAAAATAAAGAAAAATCCACCTCAAATATATGCTGGCTTGCACAAAAGGCATCTACTTGCGCCTAAATCACAGAAATCTTATTTTTTTCCTTTTACAGATGTAATTGTGACATATGTTCATTATGAATTTATAATGAGGGCCCAGAACAGATGGTGCAGACTTTAAATGACATACACTGTGAGCCCTGCTTCCTGCAATGGGCGGGGCTGCTGCCCTCCCCTTGGAAGGATTCTGTGTGTATGTGGTGATGGGGAGGAGAGGATGTTTGCAGAGAGGCCCCTGAGGCCTGCCTGGCCTGCGGAGGGGCTGGGTAGGAGGCTGCTGGGCACAGGCCACATTTAGCTAGATCTTGGAGTGGAAGTTTGGAGCTGATCTCTGTACTTTTTACAGCTTTCTTGGTGTCCTAATTAATATCCTAATGCTGCAGGGTTAGAGCCAGGGAGTTTATTTAGCCCAGAGTTAGTTCAGGCAGAGTTATGGAGGTGACGGGCAAGCCTTGAGCCTGGAGTCCATGAACCCCTTAACGGGAGCTCACTCCCGATGACCTAAGAAGGAGCGCTCCCCCGGACTCTGTGACTTGGTGCTGTTCCACTCTGAACTCACCTCTTCTTCCAGGGAGATTGGCCTGCTCTGCCTTTTATGCCCGGGCTGGTGGCTGGGGTGGGGTCACTCACATCAGTGATCGAGTGTATTAGTTCATGCTGACCATATTTATGGAGCAGGGTGTCTGTCACATGTTGACACATGTGTCATGCCACTTTATATACACTCTTTCAAATTATGCATACTTGTATATATTTTGAATCTCATTTGAAGTGACATAAGATTTGAATGGAGGCCTGGCGTGGTGGCTCACGCCTGCAATCCCAGCCCTTTGAGAGGCCGAGGTGGGCGGATCACCTGAGGTTGGGAGTTCAAGACTAGCCTCACCAACATGGAGAAACCCTGTCTCTCTCTCTCTAAAAAAAAAAAAAAAAAAAAGAAGAAGCAAAAAACTGAAGGTCTTTTTGCAGGTGGGAATTTTTAAAAAATCTGACAGACGAACTAACGTTATTTCTCCCACCTGCCAGTAACATGTGCTATGAAAGGAGGAGAGGCAACTATTAAATTGTGTCTGCTTGTTGGTGAGGTTGCATTCATTGATTTAAAACATAAATAGTAGAACTTATATTTATGTAAGATGTGCCTCACAAACTTCAGATTATAAGGCCGTATCGTATTATCGATAATGAAATGAACATTTGGTCCCTGTTATATTCGTAGGCTTTTGGAAGAGTTTGCAACAACATGCCTCTGGACAGAGGCAGTTACAGAATACATAGCATATGAAACAGCACAGCCATACTGCAGTGTGGGTCTACACTCTAGGCAGTTGACTGGGGATCCAGACCCATGGATTCTAGTGTTGGTGCTGCATTTGCGTCACCGCAGCTAAGTTGCCACCATCTCAGGCTGTTCTTCATCAGCTAAATGAATATTGTGAACTCGGTGCTTCTTACTTCAGAGAAATGTTGTAAGATCAAATGAGGGAGCATGGTCAAAAGCCTTTGGTAAATTTTAAAGTGCTTTACAAATGTCTGTGGTTTCTAGAATATCATATTAATACAGGGTTTCTCAACCTTGGCACTATTGATATTTTGGGCCAGATAATTCTGTTCAGGGAAGGAAGGCTGTCCTGAGAATTATAGAATTTTGAACAGCATCTCTATCCTTAACCCTTAACTGTCCTTAACTAGATGCTGGTAGCACCCTCAGTTGTGACAACCAAAAATATTTCCAGACATTGCAAGGTGTCCCCTTAGGGGGCAAAATCACCCCCAGCTGAGAATCACTATGTCACTATGATGTAGCTTCCTCATCCTGGAATTCATTAAGAAGACGGGCAATGTTTAAGGAGATCAGATTCTTAGTCCCTGTTTTCCACAGGAGTTTTTAAGAGCAGCCTGACAAGGCTTTTATTCAGAGAAAGAAGTCCATGGCTGAAGATATTCATTTAAATTATAATTTGTTGAGTATCAACTATGGATTCATCCACATGCAAAGTGATCACCATTATGTTGAAATGCCAGGGGGGGTCTGGGTGCAGTGGCTTAGGTCTGTAATCCCAGTCCTTTGTGATTATATAATACATATATATTATTATAGTTATATAGTTATAATTATATAACTCCTGACTTGAGACCAGGAGTTCAAGACCAGCCTGGGCAACATAGTGGGACCCTGTCTGCATAAAAAGAAAAAAAAAACTAGCTGGGCAGCATGGCGTGTGCCTATAGTCCTAACTGCTTGGGAGGCTGAGGCAGGAGGATTGCTTGAACCCAGGAGTTCAAGGCTGCAGTGAGCTATGATCATGCTACTGCACTCCAGCCTGGGCTATAAAGCAAGAAGATCCTGTCTCTTAAAAAAAAGACCAAAAAAAAAAAAGAAAGGCCAATGGAAGGAGGTATGGTGTTCACCTTCAGAAACAAGGCAGTTGTCCAGATCGAAGCCAGGGGAGTTGGCAAGTAAAATTCTAGTGATAAATAAAATCTAGCCCAGAGTAGATGGGAGAAAAGAATGTCTTAGCAAAAACAAAGCAAAACAAGTTAAGAACTTACCAGGCCTTATCACACTTTTTTAAGTGACTAAGCAATGAGGCAATTAAGAAAAGCTCAATACAAAAAATAATGCAGAATTATAAACTCAAAGCAGATTCTTTTTTTTTTTTTTTCTTGAGACGGAGTCTCACTCTGTCGCCCAGGCTGGAGTGCAGTGGCGCGATCTCGGCTCACTGCAAGTTCCGCCTCCCGGGTTCACGCCATTCTCCTGTCTCAGCCTCTCCGAGTAGCTGGGACTACAGGCGCCCGCCACCACTCCTGGCTAATTTTTTGTATTTTTAGTAGAGACGGGGTTTCACCATGGTCTCGATCTCCTGACCTCGTGATCCACCCGCCTCAGCCTCCCAAAGTGCTGGGATTACAAGCGTGAGCCACCGCGCCCGGCCCAAAGCAGATTCTTAAGTTTTCAAATCTATGTGGCAGACATTAAGCCTACTGCGTTCCTAAAAGTGACCACTGAGGATGGGTTCTGTGATGTGAACAGTCCCCCAGGGTCTTGGATTGTTGTGCCAGGTGGTGTAAACAGGTTTGAATGAGTGGAGGAGAGCAGAGGGGAAAGCTGGGGTGATACCGTAACAGGATCACAGTTTAGAGTCAATCTCCCTCAATTAACATTGACCTTGATGCACTGCTTAAACTCCCTGAGCTTTGGCCTCCTCCTATGTAGATTGGGAAGAATAAGCTTGATGATACTTTTCAATATGAATATGATTCTCATGACTCACTATCTATAGAACATGCGCCCAAAGTGTCTAGTTAAGAAATGGGATGCAGTGGCAATAGCTGCTCAAGCTATTACTACTGTCAGTACAAGTACTAATAATAACAGCTAACATTTATTAAGCTCATATTGTCTGCTAGAAAATATGCCAAGTCTTTTGCATGTGTTATGTTCTTTCTTAGTTCTACAGGACAATTTTACAAGATGATTACCCATAATAATTTTCCAGATGAGGAAACTGAGGCTTAGAAAAAAGTTTCCTGATCAAGATTATACACGTCCAAAGCAGTGAAGCTGGAATTTGAAGGTGAGCTCTTGGTCTCCACAGCCTACCCTCTTATCAAGCATGTCAGTAAGAGCTTGGCACCTGCATCTCTAGCATAGCTTCTTACTTGTATGAATGTTCATTCTTCATTCATCCTCTTTAAAAGGGACCTTGGCTTTAGATATTATTCTTATGCCTGAAGAATAATTTATCTATTAACAGAAAAGAAAAGGGGATCGTGGGATTGATTTTCTCTGAAGTACCTACAGGCATGTGGTCTGGAAAGGGCACTGACATGTGCTTTGCCTGAGTCAAGCTATCTTTTCTGAGTACTCTGCAACCCCCTTCCCTATGTGCATCCTTCTGCTGAGTAGTATCATCTATTACATTGCCTCCAACCCTTCAATAACTTGCTAGGGCTTTGTTGCTTTCTCTCCTTCCCCCAAACCTGTTTCTAAGAAGAGATGTGATCAGCTTACTCATGTCGGGGTAGGAAAGTCAATGGAAGCTTACCATGCAGTCTTCTGAGGTGCATTTGAAGTCTTCAAAAGGATTTTAAGTCAAATAATTTAATTTAAACATTAATAGCCCAGTAAACTACATATTTCATGACTAATAATGCCTTGGAGAGCTTTCCATGTGTTCTATTCACTGTATTGGTCCTGAGATCATTCTATAGTTATGAAAAAAAGCCATGCTCAATGGTACCCCTATGAAGTGAGCTGAATATTGTGGTATCAATGTTACTGAATTTAGGGGAAAATAAGTATTTTTGTTGTCAGTTAAATTTAGTGGACCAACAATTATCCTTCTATTCTCCCAAGTTTGGGACCATTTGAGGGTAGATACAGAGATCAGAGATGAAATTTTAAAACGTCATCTATTTGGAGAGGAAATAGTTTAGAGACTGTAGCTTTAGACTTACTGCCAAGAGCACTAACTTCACCCCAGAAACAGACTTACGGGCTTTTACTCACTGTCATTGCCCCCAGCTGTCCCATAGGGGTATGAAAGAGAGCAAATGCAATGAGGGGTAGAGAGAGAAGCCAGGTGCATTTTTCTAGTGTAAGACATAGAAACAGATAGCCGACTTCTGGTCACCTGCACTCCTAATTCTACAAGATGTTTGCATATAATGTACACACTGACTATACATCAGTATTTTTCCACGTGCATTCCTGTGAATGATTGTAAAGCCAAAGTAGGAATGACTACAATAAAACAATTTTGAACAAGCCTGGGTTTTTTTTTTTCTAGGATTTCTCTGAGCCAATAATGCATAAATGTATACTGTAAGTGGAGGTTGTTCACCACTCACTTTGCCAAACATATGTGCCTTTTCTTTTCTCCTGGGACATCAAACTCACCTTCACAAATTCTGTCTCAAGCTAATTGTAGAGGAGGGGGTTATTTTTTAAATTAGTAAACCATTCAATGAACACTGGAACTCTGCTAATGGAAAGGAAGTCATGAAAAAATTAGCTAAGTTGTCCTCATCTAGCATGAGAGAAAGACCGAGACTAACATTTTGGTGTGGCATTCTGTTATGTTACAAGGATATTTGTATAAGGCACATGCAATGTAGAGTTTTTTTTATAGCTTTTGAACCAAATATATGTATAAAGTATGTATGTGTATATATAGATACATACATTTATACACATACACATATGGGTGTGAGTACACATACAGAAGTGTATAGTGTGTTGTGCGTGTATATATATGTGTGTGTGCATGTATATACATACCATATATACATGTATATATAGATACACATACCATATTATGCATAAATATACACTGTAAGAGGTTGTTCACCACTCAGACTTTGCCAAATATGTGTGTATTTTTTTTTCTCCTGGGACATCAAACCCCCCTTGATAAATTCTGTCTCAAGCTAATTGTGGAGGAGGGGTTTATTCTCTAAAGCAGTAAGCCATTCAAAGAGGACTCGAACTCTGCTAATGGATACCTACCATACATATATATATATGTGTATAGTTTCCAGATTATGAAGTGATTATTTTTATTTTCTGCTTACTTTGTTCTATCTGATATTCCACATAAATTTCCATTTTTTCCTCCTGTGATTTGGGACACTTTTACTAATTTGATGAAGCTCCATATGATCCATATGATCTTGGTATATGGAAGTAAATCAAAGGTCTAGTTTATATGATTGTTGGAGAAAGAATCTCCTTTGATGTTAATATTGGCAACAGCTCTTTTGCAAAGAATTGCATTTTATTTTGTGCCCTTTAATAGGAGAGCTGAATCCCATCCCCTTGGTTCTAAACTCCAGTGGAATGTTAAGATAACTGGCTCTGGGACAATACCTAGGCCCTGCTCAAAGGTTCAGGGGCTGGCCAGGAGGGAATTGAACCCTAGTTAACTCTCCAAGAGCCCCGAGTTTATCACAGCCTCCTTATGACAGTTGCCTCAAGTCAGAGACCAGTGTCCTTCATAATTGATTTTTCTCCAGTTACAAAACTTTTTGTTCTTGCACAAAGTTTTTCCCCATGAAACTTGTGTGTCTTTTTAGGTGGAAATGTGAGAGATCAGGAGAGGTGATGATCTAGAAAGAGATGACTACATATCCTGGTTATCCTTCCAAGTATCATTTAAATGCTTCTTCTTATTATAGTGCTTGTACTTGAGGACAGTGTCACACTTCCACGGCAATGTAGTTGCAGTTGCGATGGCACTTCCATTATAAACCCCTGTTTTCAGGCGCTCATGACAGCCTTGGCAAAAATCACTCTTTGGGCTGAAATTTCTCATATCTGTTCTCACCTCAGAGGTGAAATTCTTGTTTTGAATGTTTGGCAGAAAGCTCTGCATCTGTGACTGTGTAAGTCCTCTCAGATGGCCCATGGGAGTGGGAGTCAGGGGGCTAGGGATTTAATAGGAATAAGGTCTAGGATGTTTAGGGTCCTCATTGGCGTGGTATTTGGGAATTGGGACCCCACGATCACTTTGTGACCCTGCTCTGGAGTAACCATGTGATTCTGCAAGTGACCCTGATTCCTGGGTATTGAAGAGACTTTATTAATTCTAGAAGCAGGTCAGTGAAATGATTCTGCAGGGAAAGAATGATTCTCACCATATCCATCTAGGTATACTATGTGGCAGCAGACAGTAGTCTAGGGCTACAGTCTGGCCTCACCATCATTTTCATTTCTCAGTGCTATTATTCATCCAGATTTTGCAGCCTGGAATCCCTTTCCCGCCATATTCTACCAAAGCTTTAATCCAATTCATATGCCACCTTCTCTGTGAAGCCCCCGACTTTTCTTCTCCGTTGAATTTCTTCTTCCTTGGTATTCTGATAGCATGGCATTTGGACTACTGATGTAGCACTCATTTGCTTTTATCTCCTAGCATCCTAATTTATATGTCTTCTGCTATGCCCCACTCTGCTATGAGCTTGAAAGCTTCCTGAGGAAAAGGACTCTTGAACTTCTGTAGACATTGCAATACCTTGTGTAAATTGAGTGCTCAATAAATGCTTGTTAGATCAATTCATTTCATTATCACCACTTATTGAACAACAGCTACATGCCTAGCACTCTTCAAAGCAATAGGACAACTTTTTGAGATTTTGAACCAAAAAACCTAAATAGATACGGTTCTTGCCCTCCACAAACATGCAATTTTGGATGCATAGCAAGGCTGCAGACAAATAAACCCATATTTAAAATACAAAGCCAGCAGACCAATATAAGACTAGTGGTAGAGTTTCAACACCTGACTTTCATGGACAATACCTGTTTGAATGGGAGATGGCATGTGTGCGTCACCGAGTGGAACACAGTTGAGGAAAGAATCCACCAGAAGCTCTCTGGCATGGATCTCTCTGCTTCATTAGGGTAATTGGAAGCTTTATAAAAAAGCTCTCAACAGAGGTGAAACCAAAGTGTTTTCTATGGTGGTTTTCAAATTGTTCTTGAAATAAACTAAATTGTTGTTAGATCTACGGCAAATGTTAGCACTTCAGCAGCAATTTACCTGGGGAGAACGCATATTCTTTAAAATGGGCAGGCTATACTGTGCCCTTGTTCATGTAAGATTATTGAAAGTAAAGATAACTTGAAATACAAAGGATGTCTTAAAGTGAGGTTTTAAAATATCTTTCCTGCCCCATTTTCAGCACGTCTATTATTAATGTCTCTGCAACGATTGATTTCAGCTGTTCCTTGTCTCTTCTTGTGTCTCTGTTGTATTGAATTTGAGGTTTGTTCTGCTGAGGAGGCCCAGCCTGTCAGGGAGGATGTGGGAGAAGGATCAGAGCCAGCACTTGCTCCTTTAATTCTGTCTGGCGTGTCGCTACCTAAAATGACACCAGGAGTCAGCTCGTGGATGAGCCCTTGTAAGTTCTCGCCCCTGTGCAATTGCTGCATTTGTTACCTTATTATTGAACAAGCTATCTCTTTGGATAGAGTGCCCCTCCAGTCAATTTCCAAATGGATTTGGATGTTGGAAGATCATCTCAGCTCCTGTGATTAAATCCAACTCAGGATTTAAAAGCAGGCATTTTGCTCATTGGGATAATTAACTAAAGCTTATCCCACTTTATCCCAAATCCCTGTTGACCTATTTTAGGTGTACTGTTTTAGGAGTTGTGATCCAGAGGTGGAAATGGAGTCAATCTGCAGCATCTTGCCACCCTCTCAGTCCTGGCTTCCCCGCCCCAAATTTCCTCCTTGATAGCCTGACTATCCCACCTGGAAGTTAAACTGAGTTCAATGCTCTTTTTTTAGAAAGCCCGCCAGATGCAAGCTTGGCGCTAGGACTCTAGTGGAAAGGAGCACCGGGACTGAGTGAATCAGAGAGGCTCTGGCTCACCTTGAAGGCACTGAATACTTCCATCCACATGACCTTGAAAATGTTATGTGTGCATGCTCAGAGCAGTACAAGAAAAATGTCCCATTCTCTAGCAGTGCTAGCCATTGCCATGCTGAAAGCTTCCTCTCTCTTTTCTCTCCACTTTCCCA
Organism: Nomascus leucogenys; assembly: GCF_006542625.1. Classification (NCBI taxonomy): domain Eukaryota; kingdom Metazoa; phylum Chordata; class Mammalia; order Primates; family Hylobatidae; genus Nomascus; species Nomascus leucogenys. Next base: position 7,748,580 of record NC_044395.1, on the reverse strand, counting down.
CCACCCCCCATCACAGCCAGATGCATGCGAACACATGGACACACATGCTTGCACAGAGTCAAGGGAGGGAAAGGAAAAGGAATAACAAAGGAATCCAGCAAGGAGGTCTGAACACTCAGATAAAACAAAGCCCATCCACTCCGCTCTCTATTCTTTCCTTAACTCCAGAAGGAAAAGCAAAACAAGCAAATGACCCAACTAATTTTATGATTGTGTAATGAGGCAAAATAGCATGGAAATGGTCATGGAGAGTTGCTCTTTACCTAAAAAAGTTTTACCGTTGCGTGGCAGGCTCAGCTTCTTTTCCTTCCTTCCCCCTTTACTGACCTCTGCCGTTATCTCTAGATTTATCAGCAATCCTAGATGGCTTTTTCACATCAGTAAGCACCATCCAAAATATAACAATCAGAAAGAATCAGAGTAAATAAATCAATGTCCACAAACAACCAACCAATTCTGGCAAGTACGATTTATTCATAAAAGCTACAGTTCACTGGGGATTCTCTTGTCTTGCATCCACAATGCCCTTGATTCAGATGCCAGCCTGGTGAGCGCCAGGTGGCAGCCAGGAAGGGAAGACATGCATTGTTCCATCCAGGTTGCTTTGTTCCTCTAATGCCTCTGGTCTCCCTCTTTTTAATCTCAGAGGCATGCTTTAGTCTAGAAATTCTATACGATTGTTATCCTAACTAATTGAAAATAAAAATTAAAGTTGAGTTGGCTTTTTTTTCTTGGAGGGAGTGGTATAAAGGAGGATGCCTGGTTCTGTTAATAGGCTCACGAGCTCTGAGAATTTCCAATGCCTTCCAATCGTGCGTATCATTGCTCTTCAGAGGTCATGATCATGCATCGGCAGAAACCATCTTAGCGGAAAGACTCCATGTTTCAGCTCTGTATTCTGCCTAGGATTAATTGCACATTTTCCCCAGCGGGGAAATGTGTTTTCTGTTTCTAGCCGACACTACAGATCTTTTATTTCAGATCCCTCTCTTATTTTCCAGCTTACGTTTACATTAATAAGGATTTATCTTCTTCTCTTCATGAAAGCCTTTTTACGTCCAGGGTGGGAGGTGAGGCTAAATACGCTGCTCTCCCATTAGGAACATGAGAAAGGTGAAAAGGAAGAAAGCCGGAGGAGAAAGACAGACAGAGATGATAGGCCATAGTTTCGGTGGGAGGAAAGGACAGGAAATATGGTTAGAGAACATTCTTTTACCCGTAAACACGAGCTCCTGGACCTGAAAACACTGTAAATAATTCTGCTGACAATAATTAATTAACAATAATAGTTTGCACTGAGAGCTCAGCTTTCATCGGGCAACCTCAGAGCACTTCACAAACCACACTTAATTAAGCCTGCGGCCCCTCTGTGGAAGGTAAGCAGGTATTAATAGCACCCTTTTTCTAGTGCTGACACAAAGGCATGGTGGAGTTCTGTGGCTTGCAGTGACTTGTTATTCTGAAATTGCCACTCAGTGGGGAAGAAAAGAGCCTTCAGTTAGTTTACCACCATCCACGTTTGTGTCACTGAAGCGGCAGCCGTGACCTGCCTGAGTGACCAGTGTGTACAGCTGGCAATTAGTTGCCAACCTAACACAAGGCGTACTGTGCATGCAGCCCATGCCTCTCTTTCTCTTCTAGGCTGACTGGCTGGCTCGTAGTCTCTTCTTATCTGGCCGGAGCATGGAAAATCCTGTCTTCCTGTTGCCAGAGCAAGCTGGGATGAACTCTCCTGCACAGACAGCATTTAATTTGTGATGGTTGATGAGGTTAGTCACCTTGCTCTTTACCGCTGTGTTCTCCTGGCTGGACTTTCTTTCTGCTGATGACTTGTCATCTGGGGCTGATGGAGAGGGATCCGGGAAGAACAGAAGAGAGATGCTTGCGTCTGCCTGGGTGGTGCTGCTATTGCCCTTTTCTGCTCATCCTCTGGTTGGCCCTTGGTTGACAGCTGCTGCTACATCCCCACCCTCCCACCCCCTTAGCCCCCCAGCTGGAACGGAGGAAAGATTAGCTCTCCTTGCATCTCATGCCAGGGCTGTGTGGTGGATTAGGCTGGCAGAGAGACCTGAATAGCTTCATCTTCTGGAGTAGGAGAATCTTCTTCAAGGTCACCCTGTGATGTGCACATGCTTGTGAATTGCTCAGGGAAGCCACTTTCCGGGTCCACTCAGATCCCAGTTTGACACCAATACCGTAGGTTCTGACTTAATACGAGTGATTCCCCAAACCTTTCTAGTATTGATGCTGCTTTTTATGTCAAACATTTTGCAGAACACACCCCTTGTCAATTCCCCCACAATAAAATTTTATGTTATTATTAATCCTTGTAATACAAATGTTGTAGGGAAATGCATAATGGCAAACAGCTATTATCAATTCAGTAATGATTTCATATAGAAACTTCTTTTGTAACCATATATAATACACTTGAAAATAAAATAAGTGTGGCGTATTCACAAAGCACTATTTTTTCAGTCAAGAGACAACACTTAATGAACACTCAAATTTGAAATTGCTTACAATAACTCCACATCATTCAAGGGCACTTGGCGCATGAGTTGGAAAGTTTTGGTTTCTAATATATAACCATATAATAGTTGGGGTGACTAAGCCTGTGAGGATTTCCTGAAGTGTACCCAACTCAGACCAAATGGCTGAATTTCTACTTCCAGGGGTGTACCTGTCCTTTCTGTAGAGAAGCGTAAAAGCTGTATCCACACAGTCCATCTGGGAAAATGCCTTGAACCCTCTTCGGTAGGTTTCCATTTACCTCTCATTACTCTTGGATTTCTTTTGATGTCTTTTTTCCTGAGAATATCAAAATGTTTTGCTAAAAGTGACCATGATATGGTTTGCAAAAGCCGTGCTAAACAGGATGTGTCCATGGTGGGTCCACAGGGAACCAGTGGTGGCTCTAAATATGCTCATTACTTGAATTGCAATTCTCCTTTCCTTACACCATCAAGGTCTAGGAGGCCAACAAAGAGAGGCAAGGAGAATTCAGGGCTGAGAGAAATCATTAAAAAGAGAACAGATTGTTGTACAGACCAAGAATAGCTTGATGCCACTCATGGCTATCCTTTATTGGGCTCCTGCTATGCCAGTATATTTACAGAGACTCAATAACAAGATATATGAAAAATGTAGATGTGACTACTGTTGTCGCCGTCTGTTTTCTTCACAAGATTTGTGAAGGGTGGCTGTCTTTATTCCTGTTGTGGAGAAAACACAAGCTCAGTGTCATGTGTGACTTGCTCAGGGTCATGAAGCTGGTAAGTGGCAAAGCTGGAGTCAAATGCAGGTTCAAGTCGAGATTAGAAGTGCACGTTCTGGCTCTGTGTATCTGTTAGGAGGCACAGTTGTTTCTAAGAGGGTGTAGAAAAGCACAACTTGCTGCACACAGTGGGGGCTGTCAGTATCTGGTGTCCCTCCCAGTAAACAGCTGGGTGCCCCATGTGCAGTGCAGTGTGAGCCCACTGCAGGGTTCTGCTACCCTGAAGAGGAGTGATGGCTGATAGTTTCCACAGAGATGGTGTTATGTGGAGGAATGAGAGATTCTAGTTTTTGCTGTAAAGGAAGTATCTGTGAACCCAGAGCCAGGAGTTTTTAGTTCCAGATACATCTTTTTGTAAATTGTGCAATTTCTCCAACTCTCACTTTCTCTTTCTGTAAGTTGATGTTTCATTCATACATCAGCTAATTTTTTGAGTTCCGGCTTTGAACTAGCTGCACTGTTGGGTGGTGTTCTTGACACTTTAGGAACTCAGTGCATTGATGTATTAATAAAAAAGGTAATAATAATAATACAGTGTAACACATAGAGTAGCAAAGACCTGGAAAAATTGCTATAGGTGCCTGGTGAAATCAAGGAAGGCTTCACAGAAGAGGTGACATTTGAATCAGGTCTTGAAGACCTACAACCAGACAGGGGATTGAACTTAATTTTACTGCTCTGTGTGTGTGTGTGTGTGTGTGTGTGTGTGTGTGGTGTGTGGTGTTTCTACTATGTACCAGTTACTACACAGGGCTTGGGGTATGTAACTGTGAATAAGATGAAAATCCTATTCCTAAAATGCTCAGTCTTACTGGGGAGAGAGGTAACTACTATATGCAACAAAATATTGCAATAAGTACACACAGGGGGACCGCCAGGGAAGGGGTAGAATTTCAAGCAGAGAGAACAGGTCGTGTCAAAATGATAAATCCTGAAAGGGCTCAGTACGCCCCAGCACAGTGTTTATGGATACACATGCAGATGGGGAGGCTGGAAAACAATGCAAAGGGCACACTGTAGAGGGTCACACAGGCTTAGTTAAAAGTCTGAATTTTAATCTGAAGAAAATGGAGAACGTTAATCAGAGAAACAGGCTAAATAAGAGACTTTGTTTCTCGCTTTTCTTGGTGGAGGGAAGGGGGCTAGTGAGAGATAAAAAGAGAGATCCCTCAGAAACTGGAAATGATAGCCCGGGGAGAAAGTGGCAGAAGCAGAAAGAAGGCATCCACACAGGGCACTATCACCATGGCAGCAGCAGGTGGGCTGGCGGAGGGAGAAGAGCTGCCCGGGGAAACAGCTCTGAATTAGAAGAGGCAACTTGCTGATGGAAGAGGGTTGGGGTGAAAGGAGGACTCAGGGGTAACTGATAGGTTCCCATCTTGGAAGACTGGGTAGATTAAGTATGGGATGTTGTTTTCCAAAAATCAGCACTACAGCTGAAAGAGAAGGTCTGTTGGAGAGATCCCAAGTTCACATCTGGACATTCTCAGTGACGTGCTGTTGGATATTCAGGTGTACGTCCCCTTGGTCAGGTGGCGAGTCATGACCAGACCTCAGCAGAGAGAAACTGGAGGTTTGAACTTTGTAATTATAAGGATATGGGTGCAACCGCAGCTATGGAAACGAGGAGAAAGGAGGGCCAAGGATAAATCCCTGGGTAAGGGAACATTCGGGGGTTCCACTGAGGCAGATAAGCATTAAGGAGATTGAGGAGAAAAGCCAGAGAGCTATGACTAAGATCCTGGAGGCTGAGAGAGGATGCGAGGTGGGCAAGGCAGCAGTGCTGCAGAGCAGGATGAAGAGGGACAATGACTCATTTGGTTGGCAATTAGGGGCCCCCTGGGGGATTCAGGAAGGATGCACACCTCTTATATAAGCTTTGTGAGGCTGCTTTTGGGCCAATGAGACAAAGCATGTAAAGGCAATAGACTGTGAAATGCTAGACAATGTCACGGATGAGTTCTCTGCCTGTATTTTTTCTTTCCCCTTCTCCACCTCTCATACACTCCCAAACACTATTTTCAGCTGCCAACCTGTATTGCCTATGCCCCACCCTGCAACTGTGCTGGTGCCTTTCTTCATTTCTTATTCGTGCTGTTCTGTCTGCCAAGAAGGCTTGCCAACCACACCCTGTGCTTTACTGCCTCTTCCCTCTCCTTTGGGACTCATTTTGAACATCTCCTCCAGGAAGCCCTGATTCTTAGCAATGGAGATCACCCTCCTCTCCCGACCCCACATACTCAGGACAGGCTAAAATGCCTCTCTTCTGTTCTTCCGTAACTCATCATAATTCCACATTTATCATCTATTCACTGTTTACATCATGTCCATTAGGATGTCCATTATCTGTGTTCTCTTTTGAGCAGGGGCTATGTCTCATTTCCCTTAGAATCCCCATATTCTAGCCCCATGTCAGACATTTAATAGGGCCTTGACAAACAGTTGTTGAACGTGAATGAACAAATAAGATGCAGATACCCAGGCATTGCTTTCCCTTTGTAGAAATCAGAGCACTTAATCACTGAAGAATAGTCTTTGACCACTCACCTAAGAAGTGAAGCAGTCAGTGGGGAGCTGTGACCAGACAGGCTGACAGTGCTAATTAAAACATCCAGCCCACGTGTATGCAAATCCAGAAACAGCATGTTAGGGAAGATAACTCCTGATTCAAACCCGTCCCCAGAGCTTTTCCCTGAGCCCAGCTGTTTAGAAGCAATCTGCCCATGGCCATTTGATAAAAAGTTATTTCTGTTTGGTAAGGGTGGGTGGGCATGCAAATCTGTGGAGCCAGGGCAAACAGGGCCGGAGCTGATGGGAAGTCAAATTGTAAAGGCTTAAGGAATGAAACCACGGTGAAAATAATGCCCAGAGACCTCATCAAGCTTGGGGTTAGAGAGCATGACCAAGGAAAGAAATACCTGATTGGTATATCTTCCTGAGACTACCTGACTTCAGTGTTCAATATAGCATCTGGCCACAGACCCAAATTCAGAGGCACAAACCTTAGACAAATGATCTCAGCAGCCTTTGGCCTTCTGGAGTTGGTGCTTAACTCCTTCTGGTCACCAGTTTTGACAGAGAGCAAGACTATAAGTTTATCTGGCAGAGAGAGTTGTCCTCTAAGAATCTGAAATGTGATTCAGAGGAAACATGGTGGTTGAGAGAGAGGGATGTTTGGGTTCTTATTCCAGCTCTATTGCAAACTGGCCATGTGAGCTTGTGCAAATCACTTCACTTATTTGAGCCTTTATTTCCTCATCTTTAAAATTAGGAATTTTGGACTAATAGATCACCGGGATTCCTTCTTATTCTGTGACAGTGAAATGCTACTCTCACAATTTAATAGATTAGGAGACATGCTAAGTCCATGTTCATTCGGAGAGGGTGAACCAAGCTCTGGAAATAGCTACGAGGGTGCCATCTCCCAGCCCACTGGTTTGGACCACTCTCTTTTCCTTACACTCAGCCCTGGTTTTTCATGTCCATACATTCCCAATGTGTTGTTTATTTTGCTTAGTCTCTGTTATCTTCGTCTTCTGGCCTTTGAAATTCTCCTTTCCATGATCTGCTTTCCGCAATGCTGCTGGGCACTTGTGAGCATCCTAGACCTCTCATAGAATAGGTACAGAGAGCAAAAAAAGAAAAATAGGAATTTGGTACATTTATGCCAGTGCACCCTCGTGGAGCTCACACAGTTCTCTGCAGCTGCACACAAACCCAGCTGGGATTACTGTCTAAAGAGCCTCCCTCGAGTGTCTGCAATAGTATTCTATCATAGTGTCAGACCTGGAGGAGTTCACCTTTTGACGCATGCATTCTGCACTGCTGTCTTCAGGCTGATTCAGCCAATGGGGATGTCCCTGGAAGATGCCAGGACCTGCTCTGTGTGCTATTGGCAGTGGTGACACACCATTCTTTTTAGCTATGAAGGAGGAGGCTAGAGTTTTCAGGGAGCTGTACAGAACTGAAATCTCTCCTGCTCATGGAGAAGCAGTGCACTAATTTGATATCTCCTGAACCAGGGCCTGAATTTTACCTGGGTTTCTTTCCAGATTCTCAACTGCTATTCCTCTAATAATTCAGCCTTCATTATCTGTGCTCAAGAGTGTCAGCAGAGACTCAGTAAGTCATGGGAATCTATGAGTTGTATTCAATAGCCTCAATTTATTCAACAAATATGTATGAAGTGCCTACTATGCACCAGCCTTTCTGCCATAGGCCATGATTACAAAAATGAATCAGCCATAAATTCTGGCATTCAAGATTCTGAGTCCAGGAAGAGAGAGAATAAAAAAATGAGAGAATTTGTCATCAGAGCTATGGAGTCAGAACCTGCTATTGGAGCCAAGTAAAAAAATGGCCAACTGTCCTTTGGGAAAGGGGGCAAGTTTCTCATCAGGGGAATTTTTAGAAATGGAGAGTGGGGAAGGTCGCTAGAGGAAGAAGAGGATTGCCCCAACAAAACACACACGTGAAAGGTGCAGCTGCTGGGGAGAAGCTTTCAGTGGCTGGGCACAGGATGTGAGGCAGGAAGAGGCGGGAGAGGAGGCACGATGTGAGTTCATATGGGAAGGAGGAGAAGGGTTACCAAGGTTGCATGTTTCACATGGTGCTAGAGCATTCCTCATACTTCACCTTCTCTGATCCTCTCAGATGCACAGGGCTCAGACCCTTCTCTACCCCTCAAATGTTATGCATGAAGCCTAGGACAAGTTGCTAAACAAAACTAACCTTTTAAAAATCATAGTGAAGGCTGGGCACGGTGGCTCATGCCTGTAACCCAGACGCTTTGGGAAGCCAAGGTGGGTGGATCACGAGGTCAAGAGATTGAGACCATCCTGGCCAACATGGTGAAACCCTGTCTCTACTAAAAATACAAAAATTAACTGGGTGTGGTGGTGCCTGTAGTCCCAGCTACTCGGGAGGCTGAAGCAGGAGAATCGCTTGAACCCGGGAGGAGGAGGTTGCAGTGAGCTGAGATCCCACCACTGCACTCTAGCCTGACGACCGAGTGAGACTCCGTCTTAAAAAAAAAAAAATAGTGAAATGGGTATAATAATATCTTCTTACGGGGCCGGTATAAAGGTTAAACCCAGAAACATGAGAGATTTCTATCTCTGGCTATTAAAGTGGTGCCTCAGAAATGTGCAGGTCTGACCAGCCAACTCCTCTCCTTGGAGGTCTGGTTTGTGAGAGCTGAGCAGAGATAGAAGCGGAGGAGAGAGAAGAGTGTTCTTTCCTTAACACTCACAAAGTCACACGTACGTAAGAGATGCCCTGGAAGGCTGAGCTGGAGCAGTGTGCGACATTCAGGTACCCCACCCAGGTGAGGTGTGCTGCTTGGGGGAGAGCGGCCCTGTGCAGGAAGAAGGGCAGCTGGCGCATGTGTCGGGTCTTGTTTCAGGCATAGTATCAGTTATTTTAAATTTTACAGCAAAACCACAACAACAAATAATAATAATAATAATAATAATAATAATATCATCTGCTATTTGCTGAGCCGTGACAAGACACAAGATGCTAAATCAAACTTTACTATGTGACTTATTTATTTCCTGTAAGTTCAGTTTAATCCTCACAGAGGCCTTATGAGGTAGATATTATTCATTCCCATTTTATAAGTGAGGAAATTGAGCCACAAAATGATCAAGTCTTAGAGCCATTCAGTTCATTAACAACAAAGCAAGGATTCAGGCTGCACAGGCTGGTGAGTTTTGGAGGAGAAACTCAAGAGTGAAGATCTTACTCCAAAAGGGAACAAGGCGCCTCAATTTGACCTCTTCCAGGGAAGAGTCTAGACTCCTGAAGTCCTCCCTGCTTGCAGCGGTAGTGGAGTAGTCCATAATGGACTGGACGTAGCAGATCAGCCCTGCAGAGAAGAGATCACTGTCTCAAAATGGTCACAGGGCAAAGTAACACATAAAAACATAATAAAGAGGCTACGGGGGGACGCCCTGTTCTGCTAACCTCCTTGTGAGCTTGCTGATAACTATGTATTACCACTCAGAATCACAAGCAATAATTACTAGGCAGGAATTGGGACTGAAAGGTGAGATGAGAGTGGTTGGAGCTGCCTTGGCTCCCTCTTCCAGGGTTAATGTCCGTGGGCAGGGGATGATGGATCCCTTTGGACACAGAAGAGGGGATAAATTTAGAAATTCCTGATGTCCTGTGCCCCTGATTGTAGAAAAATCTCAAGCAACTCTATCCAATACTAAAACTGTCACATTCAAAGCTTTTGACAAAATGACCGAAGCAGGGTATTAGAATGAATAAATCTGACTTCTCTGCTGCCTCATTAGGACAGAGTTTTGTGGGGGCCTGAGTCCCAGAACCTCAGCTCTCCTGCTGCAGCCTCATGAGAGGACCCTACCCCACCTTGGATGCTTGGTGGATAATTTCATTTTAACTTTTGTTTTCCATTTTTTGATTTGGCTCTTATTGCCTGAAATTCACTGTGTTGTTTCACAGCTACTGCTATTTTGGGTTTGTGAAGTCATTTCTATTCTTAAGTGAGGAAGTGTGGTCAGACAGTGAGAGACCACAGTCAGGAGCTCCAGCATGTCCTGGAGCTAAGGAAGCACACAAAGCTAGATCCAAGCCCCCACTCTGCTTTCCAGGAGACAACTGAACTGTTGTCTGTAGAGGGTAGCCCAGGGGACAGGGAGGTCTTTGTGCTAGGCTTTGCGGGCCACTGATCAGTTTGATTGGTTTGTGAACAGGCATATCTGGACACAGCAAGCCTCCCCCCCAGTGCCGCATGTGCACATGGGGAGTGAGTGCACACAGCCTGAGAGTGGAGGCCCTCCCTCCAGTTCTGAGATCCCCAAAATTCAGATACAGGGTGTCTCTGCTGCACCAGCACAGTCAGAGTGGGCCTGTAAACCTCTGCAACCTCCTGGCCTAGTTCAGGGATTGGCCTTGCCTAGAGAGGACCAGGTATCCCCTGGTGCCTTAGAAATGATGCTCAGCTGCCATCTCACCCACCAACACATCCGTTCCTATCCCAGATTTGGCGGACACAACCAAGGCGCCTGGCAAGCCGGCTCACCTCCTTCTCTCCTTCCTGTATCAGCTATAATTGAGAAAATGCTTTCCTGTCTTAAAAATGTATGGACACAGAAGATGAATGGAGACTAAGAGCTAAATGTACTATTACTATTCTACTCGAACCTGCTCTTTATTTTCCTCGGAAACTAAATAATGGATCTAAACTGTTTGCTATTACTTTAAGGAGCTGCTGATGCATCATAGAAATCTTTGAAAACATTCTCTTTAGATTCACGATTCTACTTCAAATACAGCCGTTTCTACCCTCTCCCCTCTCCCCTTATTATTTTTATTATTGTTATTTTTATTTTGCAATATCTTTGCATGGGAAAGGAACCTTGCTTGGCCAGGAGTTTCAGCAAAGGTTTTTATTTACCTTAACTTAGCCAGGAGATTGTCAATGATGTCAGAGCACGAACTCTGCAGACACCTGTCTTATTCCTAATTCTGGTGACTTTGGTGCTCTTCTAGCACTTATTACTTCCTGTAACATCTTCCCTTAGACGTGTGAGCACTGAGAAGAGAAGAAACTTAGCCAAGGTCATATAGGAACCTGACGACAGAGTTAAAACTATCCCCGTGTCATCATTTTGCTGCTGGACAATGAAACCAAGGACTGATATTCCAAAGGAAAGGAAAAATTAAATTCATTAAAGGTCCATTACATAATTGCTTAATTACACAATTTTGCTGCTACTAAGGAACTTCCTAATCATTTATTCCAACTCCAGCTTATTGCCGGTGAAGAAGTAAGATTAGAAAGGAATTCAAGTGCCTGTCTAGCTCAAGGTCATCTGGGTAGGTGATGATAGGACCAAATCCAGACTCACACCTCTCAGTTGAGGGCTTTTGTCTCCCCTCTATTTGTACTCATAATTTCTGCAGGAAACAGGAGGATTTAATCGGCTTACTTGATTATTTGGGTTATACATCTATTAAGCAATTGCTGTGCAAAGACCAATCCAGTGAAACAGATTGCACTGGTTCTAATGACTGTGGCACGTTAAGAAGGCATGGTCCCTGACTCCTAAAGCTCAGAATGTGAGAGGCCACCAGGGCACACCCTTGTCTCTCCTCTACTCTCTAAAGCAGCAATTCTTAGTCATGAGCTCCTGTTCCAGCCACCAGAGGACATTTTTTAAAAAATGCACCCTCCACCTTCAGCTTCTGGATAAGAATTTCCATGGGGAGTCCTAAAGCGTGTGCTTTCTGCACAACTTCCACTGGGGACTTTGAAGAAGGCCATTGTTAAGAGTCACAGTTCTGGCCAGGCATAGTGGCTCATGCGTATAATCCCAGCACTTTGGGAGGCCGAGGCAGGTGGATCACCTGAGATCAGAAGTTCGAGACCAGTCTGGTCAACATGGTGAAATCCTGTTTTTACTAAAAATACAAAAATTTGTCAGGTATGGTGGCACACACCTTTAATCTCAGCTACTTGGGAGGCTGAGGCATGAGAATCACTTATACCTGGGAGGAGGAGGTTTCACTGAGCCAGGATCATGCCACTGCACTTCAGCCTGGGTGACAGAGGGAGACTCTCTCAAAAATAAATAAATAAATAAATAAATAAATAAATAAATAAATAAGTCACAGTTCTAAAGCTCCTGGTGATTGACAGTGAGGTTGTAGGGAGGAATGGCTTCTGGGTGGAGGCAGGGAGGTGGATAGAGTGAGTGAGTGTTTCTCCTGTAGTCTGGAGGAAATCCCCAGGGCAGGAGAAAGAGTCACCATACTCACTTTTCTATTCTAAACTTGAAAATCTCCCAGATAATATGTCTGCAAGGATGTGGAACCACCAAGCTTATATGAAACATCATCCCTTGCAGCCAATTTAATCTCTTGGACCTCAGGGCTTCCAGAAAAAATAACAGGTGAAGACCAGACACAAGATGCTTGAGTATTTCCAAAACCATGAGGCATAATGATGTATCAATGTCAAAAGGTCAACACCTAAAGCATCCTCTGCTATTCTCTGTTTCTCATTCTGGGCCTCACATGAGAAGATCTCTCTGAGTGGGAGGAAGCCCTGGGCATTCAGGGATGGTCAGCATGAGTCAAAGGCTATTTTGAGTTTCTAACCTCCAGGATAAAAGGCTCTTCCACAGAGAAAGCAAATTTCACCTAATTTGCTCCTGGCTTTGTCTACAGGTCAGCAGTCTATTGTTACAAGACTCCAGTCCAGCTCCTGGATAGCTAGAAGCAGTCAAGCTTCTCTCCTGAAAGTCTAATCATATGATGGGGTCAAGCGCTGATCTGTAGGAATTCAGGCAAGAGGAGACCAGAGGCGTCCCTGAGCAGACGCTTGATTTGTAGACCACTAAGGTCTGCGTCCTCAGCCGGGCATCCTTGCCAGTGATCCTCTCAGACCCTAGATTGGGCCTCACAGAAGGAGTGAGAGGGAGGAGGGAGGCACAGGGCTGCTGCAGCCGAAGGAAGCTATGGAAGTGTGTGGACATAGAGATCGTTGCCAGCCATCATCAGGCTTTAAGCTGTTAATCAGCAGTTCTTCCTGTGCTCCGTGAGGGAAGGCCTCATGCCCTATGAGACATAGAAAGCAGCCAGGTTTCTGAGCGGGCTTTTGCTGCAGGCCAGGGATCCTTGGAGGGGTCTGGAATGTCTGAGCTGGGGCTTCCTCTGGAGAAAACAGCAATAGCTAAACAACCACAGCCTCATTTTCAGGGCAAGGCATTGTCCTGTGGCTTAAAAATTGGTGGGCTGTAGACCATGATTGACAACCAGACGCACACTGATCAGTTTGCTTTAAATAGAATTTAAAATGCTTCATGTGGGGCATGTGTTTTGCAGTTTGCTCCAGTGCCCGGTTTCCTATTATGTTATACCCAGCTGAGTTCAATGTTTGTCTTATTGCTTGGGTCCTATTGTCAATCTGGAGTGTTTGACCCCTTTACTATATTGGTGATTCTGCACAATAACTCTAGGGGCAGGCATTACTATTCCCCTTTTCCAGTTGAAGAAGCTGAGGCTGGCAGAGAATACTTGATTTGGTTGAGGTTACAAAACTGCTAAGCCTCAGAGGGCAGGACTCAAGCCTTTGACTGGCAAATGAAAAAAGCATTTATTTTTTCAGTATACATAAACTGTAGGCTCTCTGGAATCGATTGCTCACCTCTTCCCAATCTCCCAATCTCTCCGTCCACTGACCGTCTTCTATGCAGACAGCATACATACACGATCTGATGGCATCATTAGATCCGGAGCCACACTGGTACCTTCCTCTTTGTCCTCCTTTGACCTCAAGATGACTCAGAAACTAAGGGGGAAGATTTGCCTTTCCCTGATAATTAGCAATGTTGCATATCGTTTCATCTGTAAGCCATTTGTCTGTCTTCTTTGAAGAAATGTCTGTTTGGTTCCTTTGCCCGTCTTTTAATTGGGCTGTTTGTTTTTTTGCTATCGAGTTGTAGGGGTTCCTTCGAGATCATTAAAACAGTAGAATAGCTGTTTTTCAGGGCTAGGGGAGGGAAAATGAGGGGTTGTTGTGAATGGATATAAAGTTATAGTTACGTAAGAGGAATACGTTCTAGGGATCTGTTCTACGATATTGTGCCCAAACTTAGCAATGCTGAATTGTGCACATAGAAATTTGTTAAGAGGGTAGGTCTCAAGTTAAGTGTTCTTACCACAATATCAGAAAATAAGAAGGGAGAGGAAGATGAAATCAACAGAGAGTGATGAAATTAACACTACGTTTATTTTCCAGGATCCTCAGACAAGGTAGCAAAACCTGGAATTGTTTGGACTGGAATCTACATGGTCCTTCCCCTGCTCAGTCTTGTTACGGAAGATTGAACCAGCCCTTGTGTCAAAAATTTGTCCTGGAAAAAATCAGTTGCACGTGGAGGAAATTAGATAACAGCTCAATTTACGTGTAAGTTTAGGCAGTCACCATGTGAGGATCTGTAAGTTCTGGGGATGCTGTTGATGGTTTTAAAATCCTCCTCAATGGTGAAATTCACTTGTATCTTCCCTTTGGAGCCCACATCACCGTGATCTGTGTCAAGCAGGCTAAGTCACCTGGCAGCAGGTAACGTGTGTTTCTGGCTGATGGAAATTTCTGGGTTTGCCTTCCACTGAGAAAAAGCTGTTGGGCCCAAATTACTTTCTGCACAAGTTTGAATGAGTGACCCTGTCATCCTGACCCTTCAGGCTAACGTAGCTCAAAGGTTTAACCTTCCTCATCATACCTGCAAAGTGTTTTCTGTGATGAAAGAAGAAAACGTGTTTACTTTCCTTTGAGAACCATTCTTTTTTCCATATTGAAGGCTGAGGGTCATTTTCTGGATGGCAGTGAAGCATGGGAAAGTTTAATAGTCACCAGGATGAGGTCAGCTGGGGACCAGGAAAGGTTTGCCATGGAACCGTGTCTGATCTGGAAGAGGGTGTTGCCCTCTCTTGTCTCTATGGTTGAATTCAAACTTTGAAGGAATTATGCACAATGACATTAGATAGGAATGTTACTTCACGAACAGATTTTCTGTTCATCCCATTGACAAATTACACATCCAAATCAGCCCAATTTTCTTCTGTGCAGCCTTAAGACTCTGATGTGGGGCCACTCCCTTTCAACAGCGTGCTTTGGTGATTCTGGGGGTGATATTGAAAGCAGCAATGAACGCTCTGGAGTGGCTGAGGTATCAACGCTGCTGGCCTTCTGGGTGTTTCACAGCTTGTCCTTCCTGCCTGATCCAGGCCTCACCGATGACTTTTTTTTTTTTTTTTTTTGAGATGGAGTCTCTTGCTCTGTCACCCAGGTTGGAGTGCAGTGGTGCGATCTCGGCTCACTGCAAGCTCCGCCTCCCGGGTTCACGCCATTCTCCTGCCTCAGCCTCCCGAGTAGCTAGGACTATAGGTGCCCACCACCACGCCCGGCTAATTTTTTGTATTTTTAGTAGAGATGGGGTTTCACTGTGTTTGCCAGGATGGTCTCCATCTCCTGACCTCATGATCTGCCTGCCTCGGCCTTGGCCTCTGAAAGTGCTGGGATTACAGGTGTGAGTCACTGCACCCGGCCACTGATGACTCTTTTTAGAAACTCTGGCTGTGCCCAGGAGAGGGGCTCATCCAGGGTGAGGACTGAGCATCAAGGAGGGTTGGGCTGGGTGGGGGATATACCATCAAGAACAGTGATGGAAAGATGCCCACCTGAAAGGAGGATTGGATGTGAAAATGAAGACCGGGAACCAGAAACAGGTTGGCACCAACAGTCGACCTGAGGATGGGGTTGAATTTGGATGACAAGTCATGGTCAAAAATAAAAATGCATATTTATTTGAGATTTAGAACCAAAAAATAAGTCTGATGAGAGAGCATGGTGATTGGGTGGAGGGTGATGGAAGGATGTGTTTGTTTGGCACCTAGTAATCCATTATTTAGCTGTAGCTGCCGTTTGTGTGATGTGGTTTCCACCTCTTCTCTCTCCACGCCTTTTCCTCCTCCTCCAGGCATACTGAATGTTGTTCTGCCTCTCAACCACCCTGCCTCTCACCATCTGCTCTTCCTTCACATTCTCTGTTCTCTCTTTCGAGAACATTCTAACCCCAACCTCATCACTTGGGTAATGATTGATTCTTCACTTCAGGCACTAGTCTAAATGTCACTTCCTGCAGGAAGCCCTCCCTGACCACTGTTTCCTCCTCAGTTTTGGCTCCATGCTTCCTCCACGTGCCCTCACAGCTGCTGTACTTACTTGTTCCAGCATCTATCACTCCTCTTTACAATTGCTTATTCACTGTTATTCTCCCCCACAGACTGGAAGGGCCAAGAGCAGGCACCATGTCTATATTGCTATTCCTGTGGTCCCCAATATCTAGCAAAGTAAATGCCCTCAGTAGAAAATAAAATGTCATTTATTCATATGAGGCAGTTTTTCTCCCCTTTCCTGAAGAGAGAGTCAAACATGCTTTCTGACAAGAAAGATCAAGGTTAACACTGTAACAATGATCATTCTGTGGCTCAAATGAGTTAGTTTTGTCTCCTGGACAGCCCCTGGATGCTAGAACCTCTGTGTTCTAGCATCTTTCTCTCTGTCTCTATAGGCTATTTTCCTGCACAGAGTCCCTCAGTACAGTACTGGACCGACGGTAGGTGCTCAATAAAAAAGCATTATCTGATTGCAACGGTTAGCTATCAGAGAGGAGGGAGTATTTCTTCTTTACAAGATAAAACAATTTGCTTCAAACTTGTCTGAGTGTTGGAGATCAGACAAGAATCTTTTTAAAAATGAAAAAATGGGACTGTACTAGGTCTTGCCCTCTTTCTTTGCCTACAGGAGATGAAGCAGGCATTTCATTCAGTTGGAGACGCTGTCTGTAGCAAATAACCCTTGGGATCTGAGAGGGATTATTTGGCCACTGGAGGGCTCTTACATTTTTCCATGTAATGCAATTGAAACCCTATTCAGAATGACTGAATAATTAATGCCACGTTGTACAAAGTGTACATCCCTGTTCCCATCACAATTTTTTTGGAATGCGTAATTTCAAGAAGACCAGACTTAATTTACTGTGTGTTTTGCTTTTTCAACAAAAACATGAGATGAATGATTTCCCCACATCATTTCTTTAAACAGGGCATCTGTTGACGTGGATTATTGTGGATGTAGTGCTAACATGATTAGGCTCGGACACTCACCCAAAAAACTAATTTTTTTAAAGGGATGACTCATGAAAAAAATGAGAACAAGATTAAGGAAGAAAAAATACTAAGAATAAATTTGATAAGGGCTAGAAGTTATGAGTATTTCAGAGTCAGAGGATGGTACCATTTGTTCAACAATGTTTACCATGGGCCAACTAGGTGTTGAACACTGCGCTAGCTACTGGGTAAGCAAATGACAGTAATAATTAATAATAACAATAATAACAGTAATGATGACAGCCTAGTCCACTAAAGGCCAGGACTTGGTCTTGTTCACCAGTAAACCCAGAACTTTAAATCAGAGCCTGGCATGTAGTAGATACACAATAATATTAAATATATAAGCAGTGTTTACTGAACCCCTTAGATATGCTTTGGTTATAAGAACTTCACGTGTGTGCTATCATTGCTAATCTTCACAAAAATATTAAAAACGTAATAATAGTACTATCCTTATTTTACAAATGAAGAAACTGGGGCTAAGCGAAATTAATTAGTTTGCTTGAGGTCACTAGAGATGGAATTAATACCCAACTTTATCTGATATTAAGTCTGAGAAAAAAATACGTGCTTCCGGGCATAGGGAGAGGTTGGTTAATGGATGCAAAATTACAGTTAGATGGGAGGAATATGTTCTAGTGTTCCGCAGCACTGTAGGGTGACTACAGTTAACCATAGGTTATTATATATTTTTAAATAGCTACAAGAACAAATTCCGAATGTTCTCAAAACAAAGAAATCATAAATGTTTGAGGTGATGTGTATGCTCGTTACTCTGATTTGATCATTGCAGTTTGTATACATGTATTGCAATAGCAATCTGTACCCCATAATATGTACAATTACTGTGTCAATTAGAAATCAACAAGAAAAGTTTTTAAAAATGTGAAAAAAAATTAAAAATAAAATATGTGTGTCCAGTCATTAAGCTACACTCTATGAAGACAATTTTCTTGTAATCCGGGCATTCACAACTACTACCAGGAATCAATGTGCGAGCAGGTAGCCAAAACAAAAGTAATATAATTGGAGAAAGACACTTCTGTTTCATCACTTGTCTGCCTAAAGAATTCTGGAAAGGCTTCATGTCAGAGTTAAAATCAGGTTTGGTTGGTGAAGAGGATATGAAGAACAGCTGCAGCTCATCACCCAAAGACCCATTGCACGGGTGAGATGTAAACTTTGGTTGCCATGGACTTTCTGGAATCATTTGTTACAACCTATCTTATTCTCACCGCTGCACCATGATGACTTTAAACTTCTTTCAAGTGGAATAAAGAGTAATTATATATACTTTTTACTTTTTTAAAGTTAAATATGTATGTGTATATATATATATACATATTGAAAAGTGCACATATAAGAAAGTGTACAGCTCAATAAATTTTCATAAACTTAATATATTCACTCACATAGAATAAAAACCAGAATTTTAACCTGCATCTCAGTAGCCCCTCTTGTGTCCTTATATTTGTTGAGAATGCTATAAAAGTTATCAAAACTGGGTGGCTTAAAACAAAAGAAGTTTATTCTCTGCCAGTTCTGGAGGGCAGAAGGGTAAAACAAAGGTGCTATCAAGGTTGGTTCTTTCTGGAGGCGCTGAGGGAGGATCTGTTCTGTGCCTGTCTCCTGGCTTCCTGTGATTTTCAGTAATTCTTGGCATTGCGTGACTTGTGGATGCACCACTCCGGTCTTTGCCTCCATCTTCACATGGTCTTCCTTCTGCGTGGCTCAGATCGCCCTCTCCTTTCTCTCCTAAGGAGACCAGTCATTAGATTTTGGGCCCACCCTAAATCCAGAATGATCTCATCTTTAGATCCTTAACTTAATTGCATGCTTAGAAACCATATTTCCTAATAATCTCAAATTCACAAATATTGAGAAATATAACTCACCACAGACCCCTTCTAATTACCACCTTCTTCAAGGGTAATGCTGCCCCGTTTCACCTGTTTCTCTACTTCATACAAATGGAATTATACAGTTTGTAGTAGTTTGCGTTTGTCTTTTCTCTCCTCAAAATTATTATTTGTGAGATTCATTTAGATTGTTGCATATGGCTCTAGAAAATTTATTGTCATTGCTGTATAGTATTGTGTGAGTATAACACAATTTATCCCTAATGTATCTATTACGCAGTTATGGGCATTTAGGAAGTGTTCAGTTTGGTGCTACTACAGATAGTGCTGTTCTGAAGAGCTCTGTACGTTTTTTAGGTGAGCTTGTGCGGGGATTTATGTTGGGTATATATTCAAAGAGAAATTGTAAGGTCAGAGCATATTCATATGATCGGCTTTGGGGGAACTGACAAACAGTGCTCCACTGTGATTATATAAGATACTGGAAGGTTTTAAACACAGGAGCAGCATGATCTGACTTATGTATTTAAAAGATCACTGGCTGCAGAGATACAATGGCACAGAGGTTTAGCTTCAAAACAACATTCACAAAGGAAAGTAGTAGCATACAAACCTAAAGGAAAGCTGGGGTCAGAGTGTGAAGGGTTTTCTAACTCAGCCTAGAAGTGTGGGCTCCTTTTGTTAGGAAAAAAAAAAGACGGTTTTTAAAAGTATAAGAATGATGTTATTCATATCCATAGAAGATGGATGGGAGCCAGTTAGGAGAAGAAACTACACCTTGAGGGAGATGTTGAGTACAGGATCCCAGGAGTGTGGTATGAGGGATGCAGAGAAAGAAGATGGGAAAACGTGGGGGAGTAGAGCCAACAGATCCTGGCAGCATCCCAAGTGCGGTGTGTAGGACAAAAGGAGCAGTCAGTGGTGATTTCAGGTCTACCACCTCTTTGGGTTTTTTTTTTTTTTTTGAGAAAGTGTCTTGTTCTGTGACCCAGGCTGGAGTGCAGTGGCACAGTCATGGCTTACTCCAGCCTCGACCTCTTGGGCCCAAACTGTCTTCTCACCTCAGCCTCCCAAGTAGCTGGGACTACAGGCATGTGCTGCTGCACCTGGCTAATTTTTATTTTATTTATTTTTTGTAGAGATGGGGCTCAGTATGTTGCCCAGGCTGGTCTTGAACTACTAGACTCAAGTGATCCTCCTGCCTTGGCCTCCCAAAGTGCTGGGATTACAGTCATGAGCCACCACACCTAGCTACAACCTCTTCAGAACATTTATCCAGGATAGTGAAATTGAAAGAGGACTCAACTTGTCATTCTTATGCCAACATGCTGAGTGTGGCATGGTTGAGGTTTGAACATGTGCTGTTGTGGCCATATTTGCCAAACAGTTTCCCTCTGGGGCAATAAGGAGCTTTGTGCCACCAACATGTCCATCTGTTGGCATTGCATAGAGAGCCCTGAGGCTATGTGGAAATGTACTGTCACTTCTGAATTCCTAAATATCAGGAAGGAGATAAAAGTTAATATAGATTCATTTGACTAACGTTTACTAAGAACCCACTGTGAAACACAGTATCTCAGCAAAGTGTTAATTTGCTGAGATTTTGTTAATTCCCTTAACAAAAACATGTTAAGAGAATCAAGAAGGTTCAGAGAAGGAAGCACTTGATGTTACTGTGGGTGTCAGGGAGGGTGATAGTGGAGAACAGCTCAACTGGGTTTTGATAGATGAGTAGGAGTTCTTAGAAGGAGAAAGGGCTGGAAGATTGAGGCTAGAGAGTGGCTCTGGGCAAAGGGCAGAAGGAGGATCATTCCCAGCATAGGAAACAGCATGTATAGATACTACAGAATGAAAAATAATAGCTGAAAAGTGTGGTGCTCTTACCGCGTGCCAAGCACTGAGCTAATTCAGTCTAGAGTTACTCATTGAATCTTCCCCACAACCTATCAAAGCAGGTATATTTGTATTTTCTTTTTAGAGATGAAAAAGTGGAGGCCTAAAAAGGTCAAGCTACTCAACCCAAGGACACACAGCTCCCGGAAGACTGAGCAAGATTCTGACCCTAGGGCTGAGGCCTCCAGCCACTGTGAGCTCTCCTGCCCTGAGAAGGTGGGTAGAATTAGCATGGACACTAACGCAGGCAGCCTGCAGCTTGCTCACAATGAAATCAGGGCAGGTAAATGCTTCATCCTTAGCCATGATGGCTGCAGCAGATCATTTTCCAAAATCCTCTTATAGCCCATGCCCAGAGAAATAGAAATGCCACATTAAGACTTTAAAAAATGCTGGTGACATTTACCTATGTTGATACATCAGAATAAAAATAGCCCCTCGTGACCTCCTCATTTAACCCCTTCTCTTTAACTCAACATCTCTCAATTTTGCCTCTGCTTCATTTTCCCCCCTTCGAAGATGCGTCAGGTCTCAAGTTCAGCTTAATTCAACTGCTAGATGTATTATTCATTTCTACGCTTTAATGATGTGATAAGGTTTCTGGAAATAGGAAAAGGCTCATTAAACTGTCATTTGAATATAGATCACACCTAAATTCTAAGGAAGACAAAGTCTGCCAGCCAGAGATGCATTTTCTTTCCCAATACAGTTCTCTATAAACTGAGAAGGCAGAAAGAAGCATTTCAAAGAAGAGATCCCCCAGATTAGTATGTATTCTTGATTCACTCTCTAATTAATGATAACTGACAAACAGAATGAGGGATCCAGAGAGACAGAGAATGAATACTGGCCAGATGAAGAAGGGATCTGGGATGTCAAACACGGTGAGGTGTGTGTTTTGTTCCTGTCTGTGATCACTGCTTTGATCAGGCAGGCTCTGTTTGAGGTAGAGGGGTATGTAAGGATTTTAATTTGACTCGCATGGTTTAGAACAGAACATCATCTCTGCCTGCAGAAATTGATTTGAAAATACAATATCTTGCTTGCAGATTTCCTTCTCTGTTTGCCTTCGGGTTTGAGAAGTTGCTAGAAAATGCAGAAGTGCAAGGGAGGGATTCAGGGCCAGATGCTGGAGAATCTGGCAATATGCCCACCTATTTCTCCAATTCTCAATCCCTAGATGAAAGACCTGAACATACTAAGAGCTAGCCTCTTAGTACGTAGCAATATTAACATGTTGCTTGTGTAGACCAGGGTCTAGTATATGTAAGTTTTTTTTGTTTGTTTGGTTTTGTTTTTTGAGACAGAGTCTCACTCTGTTGCCCAGGCTTGAGTGCAGTGGCGTGATCTCGGCTCACTGCAAGCTCTGCCTCCCAGGTGCACACCATTCTGCTGCCTCAGCCTCCCAAGTAGCTGGGACTACAGGTGCCCACCACCATGTCCAGCTAATTTTTTTTTTTTTTTTTTTCAGTAGAGACGGGGTTTCACCGTGTTAGCCAGGATGGTCTCAATCTCCTGACCTCGTGATCTGCCAGCCTCGACCTCCCAAAGTGCTGGGATTACAGGCGTGAGCCACTGCACCTGGCCTGGTACATGTAAGTTTTAACACATGTGTAGACCCTGGTCTATACAGATGACATATATTTTCTCATTTATTTCTTACCACAACCTTTTGAGATAAATCAGAGTTGCCCTTAGATTCCAACAACAGAGGACCCCACCTGCACTGTCCGCTCCAGCTGGCCTGTGTGGCTGCCTCCAGCTGTGTCCTTTTCCAAAGGGTATGAAGGGGATGAAGCTGCTTCATGGGGCCAAGAGGACATACCCACCAGGTGCCTGGCACCCTGGAGTTCCATTTTCTAACATCCCCAAGCCCAATCCAGGTTCTGAGCAGTCCTCTTACCGGGGTTCATCCTGATGGTAGACTGTGTCCATAGCATGATCTTAGGTCCTTAGGCCAATGGCTGGCCATCTGTGTGGCTTATGGACAGAAAGTTTCATATGGGCTGGACTGTCAGCAACTGGCTTGCATGACTTGTGATGTGGGATGGAGCTGGGGTGGGGAGAAAAGGGTAGGACAGTGAGCTATGGGCAAAAGCCTGGGGTGCTTTCCCTGCCCCATCATATTTTGAGAGGAACTTCATGGGGTACAAGAATGCTGAACTCAAACCTTATGCTTCCAGGTCATTTTTAATGTGTATTTGTCAAGGTGGAAGATAGAGCATGTTTTATTTAATGCTTTGTTGACTTGATTTCTACTTTTGGGTGTTTTGACATGTGATGCATTGGTTGCCATTTGTACTCGTTCTCTAGGCCCTAAAAATATTGAGGGTGGACCTGATGTAGAGATATCAATACCTATATTTTACATATGGGAAAATAGGGAGTTCGATCACTTGCTAGTAAGTGCTGAAGTCAGAATTCAAATTCAAACAGTCATATTCCAGGGTCTACACTATCCATCAGTATCTGGTACTTCCCCTTATGGGAGACACCGTGGGGAGGTGTCCATTCAAGTCAGCTAATATCATGGTGGGATTAGAGCAATTAGACAGACATGGACCAGCTTTGGTGAGGAACCTTTCCCTCCTGTTATGTTCTTAGGAGAAGTGGAATGGAACGCCATAACCTCTGATAGGATGAGTGGACTGTGTCTGTGAGTGGAAACTGGGGAGAGAAACCAGAGGCACTGGGAATAAGAAAACCTGTTTGAAACACCTTATCAGTAACCTTGTCAAATGTGTTTAATTTGAGTTTAATCAGGAGGAAATAGATCAAACAAATCAGACAACTCTAAAGTGGAGGATGTGATAGATGGATTCCTAAAACAGACCCCAAGATTCCTGCTTCCTCCTGCCCTGTGTGGTCCCCTTCCCTTGAGTGTGGGCAGACCCAGTGAAGAATGGGATGGATAGTCAGTCCCTTGAGTATGTTATATACATGGCAAAAGTGAAAGCGTTTTACAAGTGTAATTAAAGCTTCTGAACAGTTGACTTTAAGATAATCAGTTGGAAAAATCTCTGGGATGATCTGACTTATTCAGTAGGAGGTCTTAAATAAGGGTTTAGCCCTTTCCCTGGGAGTGAAGCAGCAGCAGGACTGTCTCTTTTTGACCTTGAAGAAGCAAACTGCTGTGTCATGGAAAGGGCCACATGGCAGGGAACAATGGGTGGCCTTTAGAAGCTGACAGTCGCAGACCTACAGCTGCAGGGAGCTGAACACTTCTGACAATGAGTGAGCTTGGGTGAAGACCCTTACTTAGCCTTAGATGAGAAGGTAGCCCCAGCTAACACCTCAATTTCAGTCTGGTGAAGCTCTCAGCAGAGGACCCAGGCCCACAATTCCAACCCATGGAAACTGCCTGTGGTGACACATTTGTGTTTTATTTATTTATTTATTTTGAGATGGTGTTTCACTCTTGTTGCCTAGGATGGAGTGCAATGCCACAATCTTGGCTCACTGCAACCTCTGCCTCCCAGGTTCAAGCGATTCTCCTGCTTCAGCCTCCCAAGTAGCTGGGATTATAGGCACCCGCCACCATGCCCGGCTAATTTTTTTTTTTTTTTTTTTTTTTTTTTTTTTTTTTTTTTTTTTTTAGTAGAGATGGAGTTTCACCAGGCTGGTCTTGAACTTCGCCAGGCTGGTCTTGAACTCCTGACCTCAGGTGATCTGCCCACCTCAGCCTCCCGAAGTGTTAGGATTACAGGCATGAGTCACTATGCCCAGCTGACATTTGTGTTATTTTAAGCTGCTAAATTTAGGGTAATTTCTTTTGTAGCAATAGGAAACTAATACAAGAGACATTCTTCTATAAAACAACTGGTTGGGACTCTTCAAAAAATCATTATCATAAAAAACAACAAACATAAAGGGAGGAGGAGGGTTTTAGTTTAAGGGTGTTTAAAAAGCAAACAAATAGCAACGAAGAACAACACCACCACAACCCCTCTGGGCTGGCAATGGTCTATGAAGGTTTCTCAGACTGAGTTTTGGAAACAACATTTGTTTTCCTTCCTTTTGAGTTGAGATCTTGCAGAGATATCTGCCCTGTGTTTTGAGCCGAGAGTAGGCACCATGGCTTTGGGCCTGTACAGTGTCTCACTGTGGATAGGGATGGTTACATAAAAATAATCGCACTGTCTCTTAGCTCTAGAGAAATGCCCTCTATCTCCCGGCAGTGGCTGGAGGGCCAGGACTTAATGGATGTTGTGGGTCATAAAAATGAACGTTAATGGCGCGCACCCAGCCTCCTCTCCCACAGCTCTGAAGCTTTGGGGGTGGCAGCATGAACAGCTTTGACAAATATATAGTATTAGAACAACACATTTGGACAAGGACGATACTATTGCAAAGAGGAATTTGTGCTCAGTAGGCCCTAGATGAAGTTTGTCTGGAGACTTTAGTTTGTCATTCCCTGACATATACAAACCTACTCCCCGCCTAGCCTACTGGGTCTTTGAATGAAGGAAAAAATACCTGAAAATTGAATTCACATTAAGACATGAGTGATCCTGATACAGGATTTTGGCATTTAAAAAAGACAGCTGGGTGAGTCCAATGCTTAACCCACATGAAAATATTTCTAAGGACAGAATTTTAGTCTTTGTAGCACCTCGATATTGGAAGTCAATTTTAAGATCCCTAGAGAGATCTAATTATTGTATTTACAGGGATGGTCTATTAGATGAATTGCCAAACACTCATCTGTGTGTGCACACATACATACACTCAAAACACACACACACGCACACACACACATGCACACACACGCATACACACACAGAAAACACCAGAAGGGCGGTGTGGCAAACACATTAATTGGGACAGTGAGATATCCAAATAGTCCGCAGTGGTAGAGATGCATTTAGAAGGGTAGCTGGAGTCAAGGTGAAAAAGAAAGGGGTAATCAGGAGGAATTTAGGGTGAAAAGGTTCAGGATGCCAAGTAGCCAGGCTCAAAGCTGGTGTCCTAATCAAGGCTATAGCTGGCAGGTGCTGAAATCGAAGTAGCAGGAGGGAAGAACAATGAGAGAGAGATTCTCCCTCCCATTACTGCCAGACAGGATGGTGGGTCCTGACAGGCCACCCTGTTGTGCTGGTGGAGGGAGAGGAAAGGGATGAGGACTGTTCCAGATGATGGTGAAGAAGATGATGACAGTGGTGGCATAGATCACATTGAATAAGCACTTAATATGCACCATGCCCCGTAAGGGGTATTGTTTTGGGTAAACTCACAACAACAGCTCTGTAACATAAACACTATGAACGCCTCCGATTTCCAGGCGAGAAACAAGTTCCAAGTGGTGAAGTAATTTGTTCAAGATCCTATATAGCTCACCAGCGGCAGCAACAGGGCCTGAGCCCAGGCTGTTGAGCCAAGAGCCAGAGCTGAAAAAATGGAGAGATCCCCCTGGCTGTGAAATTCCAAATGTGGCAGGTCTTCAGGGTTTCCTTCTGATTTGTAGTCCTGCAGCCCACACCACAGGGGCTGTGGTGAATATACAGAAAATACCAAGCCTCCTAATTGATGTGAAGGCTTTTGAAAATGTCTCCGTGTCCCTCCAAAATGAGGAGTGCCTACACCTCATGCTGCTTCAGAACTTCTTTATCTTTTAACCATTTTTCCCTTCAAATTTAACTCTGCTGCCTTCTGCACTGAGGATTACCTAAAGGCCAAGTTTGACATTCTTAATCCAGCCATTTCAGAGTTATCTGAGAACAGAAAAGGTACAGGGATAAAGGCTTAAAGTGTTAACTCTGGGAGTGCCAGAGGGAGTTGAGATGGGCAATGTCCTTCCCTGAGTATCCTGCAGGGCTCAGACCTGTAGGATGCCCTCATGAGCTTGGCTATATTAAAGATCCTTTTAGATCCCTGAGCCCCTTGTTTGTTTGGCCTGTTTTTAAAGCTGCCTACAGATAAACTACATAGCCACTGAAACTGCTGGGAAGATATTTCCCCAAAAGAGCTTAGCTGGAGAGACAGGACCCATAAGAAGGTATTGACTTGATGGAACCTAAGCTATCAAAGGAAATCAACAGGAGTTTATTTTGCAAGTGCCTACTATGAGACCAGTGAAGTAAGTACTGGGCCAGGAAGAAGATCCAATATTCTATGGAAATCATCCAAGCCAGAAGGAATTTTTATATCAGTTCAGCTGCTATTATTGAGCACCTACAATGCACCAGACATGAAGCTCTGTGCTGACTGGTAAATCCACAATGAACAAAACAGACGGTGTTTCTTGTCCTCATAGAATTAATATTTCCGACTATTTATATGAAATTATGCCACATTTTCTTTTCAATTTTATTCTGAATAGCAATAGAAAATAACAGGGAAGCACAGCAGAAATGCATGCTTCACTTAGATTAAAAGATCATGCGAGATTCTCGCACATTATTCATAGGCATGATTGGGACACCGGCAGTGGAGCATTGCAATCAAACACACACACACACACACACACACACACACACACACACACACACACCCCATACCTCATGCATGCTCTTTGTTTAGAATTAGAGGAAAGAATAGTTTTCAGTTTCTAGAATTTTAATAAAGAGAAATTAGAGGGCAAACTTCTCCTTATTGAGGATCTTACAATCAGTTTGAAAAGGCTGTCACGTGTGAGACAGCTAGAGAACAATTCAAAACAATATATAGTCAAGTTATCCTATTACTCAGTCCACTTACATCAGATATAAACATAGATTCTGCCTCCTTAAGGGAGCAGACTGCTTCTAAGAACTTGGCATTAATTACTGGGATGCAGATGGGTACAAATAGATGCTGCCAACTATAAATAAGTCTTATCCATTCAATACATTAGGTCTCATCAGGAATATGTTATATGTCCTGAAAGTCATAAAAGTACATTGTAAAAAGATTACAACACTTTCACATTTTATTTTAAAATTTATCTGCATTGCCTGAGTTCACTCAACTATCCGAAAGCCTACTATGTCCAAGGCACAATCGTGGTCCCTGGGGATAACACAGTGAACAATACAGTTCCACATGACACCTGTCCTCAGGAAGCTTACATTTTAATGTATGATCTAAGAACAGGTTAAAAAACACACATTAATAATTGCAATCTGTGAGAAGTCTATTAAAAATAGACAATTGTGGAAGGGATCTGCTTTAGATAGGGTAGTTAGGGAAAGCTTAGGGATGCATAAGGTTTAGCAGCATTGCAGCCAGGATAGAGAGTGAGAGAGAAAGGCCAATTGGATAAAGGTAATGACTGTGAAGATGGACCATGTGGGAAACAGATTCAAGGGGTATTAAGAATTTACTGTTCCAATGGTTGATGGGGAAGAAAGATAAGAGGAATCAAAGATAACTGTTTTGTTTTTTGTTTTTGTTTTTTTTAACTAGAGTAAATGAGTGGATAGGATGCTTATTGTTACATGAGGGAAGAAGAAGATAAATAAAGGAAAAATGTATTTGCCCACATGATGTTCAGAGGATGAGGGGCTTTATATGTGATGGTTTCTGTTTTCTTAATATAAGATGAACTGCCTGATCAAAATTTTTGTTGCAAAATTTTAAAAACCAATATCTTCTTCTCCAGCTGTCTCCCAACCCCAGATTTTTTTTGGCTTATAGTTCTCACTGAGTAGCCACTTTTTCAATTTGCTCTTCTTGGCATTTTAACTTCCCCTTCACCTCTTAGCACGTCTGCCATCTCTTCCTGCTCTGGGTGTCACTTAGCTCTGAAAACACATGTATTGGAGTGTAGCAGACTGACTCAGAGTCCTCCCAAGATGCAGATTCTACTGAAATCCAAACCCAAGGGGTCTACAAAAGAGGTATGTTCAAATTTTTTTTGTTTTCATTACTGACTGTCTCCTATTTTAAGGCACCCAGATTGCTTTGGGGGAATGTAAATCAGTGCTTTCTTCCATTGCCGACTTAATGACCTTGTGATGTTAATTGCTCTTTCTCCATAATATCAACTCTTGTGCCCATATCTCTCAGAAAAATTACCTAACCCTTCAAACACAATCCAAGAGGACTTCCCCATCCACCTAGGCAGAATTCAACTATATCATACTAGAGTTTGTATGTGTGTGAGCATATATATATAATAAGGTAAAGAGGGAACTAATATTCTAAAAATATATAATTCTATTATATATTCTATTATATAATTCTATTATTAAATATATTCTATTATTATAGATTTATACACTATGATTTCTGTATCTATAATTATAGAACTGTAATTTCTTACCACTAATTGCAAAATGGGAGGCTCATCAGGTAGAAGGAGGGAAGGACTCTAGTTTCAGCAGTTTGTATTTAGAGTACAAACATTGAAGGAGAATGACATGGTGATAGAACCCAGCTTAGAAGAAATAAGACTTACTAGTCAGCTTCATTCAGCAACTTGTATCTCAAATGTTCACTAAACACTTACTATGTGCTCTATGGTCCCACTTTATGTCCTTGGCATTGGAAATTTTTAAAATGAATATGAATTGATTGTAATAGAAGATCAAGTAGAGCTCAACTCAAAGTGTCATGGGAACTTGGATGCAGGAGAGACAGCTGTACAGCTGTCAGGGGACATGTGGAGGTGTGGGGAGTGCAGACAGTGGTTAGAGAAGGTATTCATAGAAGAGGTGATATTTAAGCAATACTCAGTAATATTAGTGGCTATGGCATAGGGCATATAGGTGAGAAAGAGGATGGAGACCGAAAAGAAATAAGAGATGAGGCAGAAGAAACATTCTGGAGTGATTTATCTACCTGGAGAGGTGCTCTGCTCTGCATTTCATAAATACTTCTATAAAAGACCTCATAAACCTATGTTTACAAGTGTTTGACCACTCTAGATATTATATCTCTATGCAACTCACTCTTTAGTCTTTATTTGCTTGGATATTCTCTTTCAAAAAGATGTTCTATAATGTTTAATTGAACTTACGATCACAATTTCAGACAAAAAGCAGTTCCTTGTGCCAAGGCTGATTCCTGACCCCGGCACTCTCCTAATCAATCAGCACTGTGTATTGTGCATATGCCAACACATGGGATATTCATGAAATGTATCGATTCATTCTTGCATTGCTATAAAGAAGTACCTGAAGCTGGGTACTTCTTTATAGTACCTACCAAGAAACCAAGAAAATAGGTTTCATTGGCTCACAGTTCTGCAGGCCATACAGGAAGCATAGTGGCTAGCCAGCTATATAAAATAAGGTAAAAGGAGAAGTAATATTATAAAAAGAAATATAATTATATACTATAATTTCTATAACTGTAATTATAGAATTGTAGTTTCTTACCATTAACTGCAAAATATGAGACCCATCAAGTAGAAGGATGTAAGCACTCCAGTTTCAGCAGGGAGGCCTCAGGAAACTTACAGTCATAGCAGAAGGCAAAGGGGAAGCAGGCTGGTCTTATGTGGCCAGAGCAAGAGGAAGAGAGA
Organism: Nomascus leucogenys; assembly: GCF_006542625.1. Taxonomy (NCBI): domain Eukaryota; kingdom Metazoa; phylum Chordata; class Mammalia; order Primates; family Hylobatidae; genus Nomascus; species Nomascus leucogenys. Next base: position 7,718,396 of record NC_044395.1, on the reverse strand, counting down.
TGGGGGAGGTGTCACACAATTTTAAACAACCAGATCTCATGAGAACTCTGTCATGAGAATAGCACCAAAAGAATGGTGCAAAACCATTAGGAACTGCCCCCATGATCCAGTCACCTCCCACCAGGCCCCACCTCTAGCATTCAGGGTTGTATTTCAATATGAGATTTGAGTGGGGACACATATCCAAACCATATCATGAGGTGTGATGGTGATGGAGAATTGGAGTTAAGAGACAGGGATAGCATAATCCAGAATAAAGAAACAGAAATCTGTCTTAGTCCTCAAATTCCTTAAAATCTCATTAATGGAGAAAATGTGCTAACTTGAAGTGACTGAAGAGCACTTAAAAAATAACCTTCAGGCAGCTGCGTGTTCTTACCATCCCAGCTGAGTGTGAAGTGGAAGAGTGAAATTACTGGCTGCATCTGCATGGGTACCTTAGGAAGGCTTGCTGAGCTGGCATTTGATGCATTCCATGTTTCTGTGGGGGTGCAAGGCAGGAGCAAGGCGGTCCAGGCACAGAGAGGAAGAGGAGGTGCCCAACGGAAGGACCAATGCCTAGTGAAAACACTGGGGAAGCACACTAGACTCTAGAAGTCCTTGGATGCTGAGTGCCTGGCATGGCTGAGAAACTGGTGCCCATTTGTTTTCCTGACTCAGAATCAACATTCATAGAAAGATTAAATTTTTTTAAAAAAGGACTTACTTTCTTTGGCAAACCAATAACAGGCTTTGGGATTTTGCTTTAAAAATTTTGAATAATCCTATTAGCAGCTTAGAAAAATGGGGTTATTTTAATGACAGAGTATACATATCTATATATTTCCCATCCACCAGTGTCTGAAGGAGATTATCCACACTAGCTGAAGGCTACCCTCTTTGCAGGGTTTATCCCTGTCACCAGGTTTGGAGAGGCAGGAGGGGAAAAGAGCTGCTCAGTTACTCTTCCGGCACCGAGTGTGCTGGATAATTGCATCTTTTGCCCACTTGCCAATGGCATTTAGACTAGTTCTCATCCATGTCAAGTCAGCCCAAGCCCAAGAGGGGTAGCATGGTGCATAAACCATGTTTATATCTCATTTCTGGCCCTCACATTTCACCCACAAAATGGGAATAGCAATAATATTAAAGACATGAGGTTGTCTCAAAAATTAAACAAAACTATGTGAGTTGAAGCACCAGGTTAGGGGAGTAGACCACTGGTTCTGGTGGTTATTCATGTTAGTCTGATGTCTCTGACGTTTGAGAGCCTATTTTGTAGTTATGTTTTTCAAATCAGCTTCTTTGACTTGGACCAGGTAGGGTTTATTTTCTGGTTTACCTGCTGGGAGGTAGAGAGTGTAAAAGCAGACTTGTTCTTGTGTTATCTTCCAGCATGAGGATCTAACCAGTGAGGATCATGTTTCAGCAACATCATGTTGGTATGAGAATATACATAATTTTTTAATGAGTGTGAGTTGTATGATTTTTTAAGACAGAATATTGCTACGTGATTGGATTTTCTTAGCAATCATTTTTATGCCACCTAATCACTTTTTTTTTTACCTCAACTTCAAGAATTGCCTGAACTGTGGACAAGAGAAACATAGATGCTTACCTGAGAAATAGGCTTGGAGTTCTTCCAATGCCTTCCTATCTCTTTGATGTTGTTACTTGCAGGTATCAGACTTGCATTCTGCTGGGAACATTTCTTCTGTATGTTGTAATGATTCATGCCCCCAGGATAATGAACAAGACTTGGCAAATACTGGGCCCTGATACCTGAGCCAGCAGAGAACATCCACATCAGGGAAGCCAGTAGTCAGAAGGCCCGACTAGGAATGCCATTTAGAATTTGCAGACAAAAAAGTCATTAGCTACCAAAATCTCTTTTGATTCTATCAAAGGGCAGATCTGGTCTGTTTCTTAGATGTATTTTCCTTTACTGATCATTTACATTTTCCATTATGAATCTTTATTTCAATTGATATGAGAAGTAAGAAAAATTTTGAGAGATAATTCATCATCAAGGAAATCCATGGAGAGGCATGTATAGACACTTTCTTTATTCTTTTAAAAAGGGTGATACTGTGAAAATAAAGCTATAACTTCACTTTCATTTAATAATCAGGTGAGGTAAGTTTATTTTGGGCAAGGGTAGAGGAAGAGAAGGGGCGATGCAAATAGAGGCATACACAGAGTAGATGTTGCTTATGCGTTGGTCAAATCAATAAAGAGTGGGAGGAAACAAGGAAGAGATCTGTAGAGGGAGGGGAAGAGAATGAAACTCATGCAGAAGGGAAAGAATGAGAGAAGCATGGAGTCAATAAAGGAGATGGAGGAAGATGCACACAGAGACGGTAGATGCATCTGGGGAAAGCTGCTGGGAGTCACGCACAGCTTTTCCCCTTGTAGTTTCAGGGGGCTGTTGCCTGTTGAAATGTTAACCGATGAACTTTTTAAAAATACTCTTTCAAATGTTAATCTTTATATCAACTCCCCTGTAAATTGGATAGCCATAGCAACCCAACACAGGGTAAATCGTTCCTTGTGGGTAGCAGCCCATGATGGCGGCTAGAGGGTCAAGGAAATCCATGGAAAAGTCAGATGCCCCTGGGGCAGAGATCCCGAGCCCAGGCTGAGATAATTACCTTGATATCTTAGAGGCAACTGGAGTCTAAGTCATTGGTCTGGTCAGAGAGTGGCCCTCCAGGCTGGGGGTCATGGGGTTGGGTGCAGAACAGGACCACACCAAGAAGGGCCTCTCTGCTCCTGTACATTCCACATCTGGTCAGCCTCAGGGTTTAGCTGCACTCCAATGCACAGGGAAATGTCACAGAGGAGTAAGCAAGAGCATTCTTTATTTCCTCCCAGGCAGAAAACAAACAGCAACAAGAACAACAGAAGATTCAACACAGCAGCAGCCTACAAAATGCAGGCTGTAACCTCGATGGTATTGATTGAGTGCACCTGTCCGTCTTCATTTTAAACTGTGAGCTTGATTGCTGGCAAGTTTATAGGATTATGGGTTTAATTGGATGCCTGTGTTTTACTAGATGTAAGTGAAATTTATGGCTGTGGGGTTTGTGGTGCCAAGGTTTACCTCAGTCATTGCCTCCCAGCCCAGAGAGGGCTGAGACTCCTGGAGCCAACTGGAGCGAGCTCAGGGGCTTGCGTGCAGGGGAGGCACCTCTGGGCCTGCGTGCGGGCTGGGGTTACATGAGGAGCAGACAGACCAGGTGACAGGAGCCAGAAGCTCGCGCTGCATCACGGACCTCCCTCGCTCTATGACCTCATTGAATGCTAAAAGGAATGAGTAATGGGCATCCTGGAGAAATTATTGATATTTAGTTAGATCCCCAAGTGCTGGCAATGCACAGAGACTGGCTCACTCAGATGGCTGCCTTGCTTTTTTCTGCACACTGCTGCCATAAAGAGTTTAGGAAGGGCTCTTATGAGAGGCCGAGGGCTTTGGGAAGATGGAGAGGTGTCGTTGAAATGCTTAAATCCTTTGAACATAGGGGTTCAGGGTACTTATCATCTGGCATTTAATAATGTGTGATATAGATTTAAATTATTGTTTCATATTTTGAAGGGTGATTGCTCTTAATGACTCATCTAGCCTCACAGCAGCTATTTATTCACTGAGCACATTGTTTGCTGAGTACCTAACATGGGCCATTCCTGGGGATTTTAGGTGAGAGTAGGGAAGATTCTTCTTGTTTTTTTAATTTTACAGATAAGAAAACTGAAGCCCAGAAAATTTATTTCGTTCACCTGGTCACACACAGATCTCCTGGTATATTCAGAACTAGAACTCAGATACTTGATTCCCATTCAGAAAGAACCTGGTCAGCTGGTTGGGGGTTAAAGAGCACAGAAAACACCAATGAAAAAACGTCCACTGAGTAAGGGAGCCTCGTACTTCTACTTGGCTGCTCAGAACATTCAGATGCTCATTTTCTGGTTTTATTGGTTTTGGACAGTTGTACTCGTTGAATTAAGTGACCTTCAGAAAAGTGAGAGATTATAAATCATATGGTTAGTTTCTTCCAACCAAAGATAATAGGACACTGGCTGATGAGACTCAGTCCCAATTCTCTGTTATAGAAATGCATTGCTTGCTTATACAATTGGCTTGGGATGAGGCCAACTCTGGGTGGGGCCCAGATTAAAGTAGCAAAGATACTATTATAAAACAATTTGACATGGCAAAAACAGTAAACATTTAAACTATTACTTACATGCCAGTTACTGTGGGCAGCACTTTGCTTGCACTATTTCATTTAATTCTTAAAAGCACCCATTTTATAGATGAGAAAATTGAGGCTTAGAGAGATTATGTAATTTTCTCAGGGCATACAACTTCCAAATGGGCTGAATTAGGACTCTAGACTGCTTTATTATGACAATAGTACCCATGACTTTAATCGCTACACTCTCCTGTAGAATATTTAGAGCTACGTTGCGATAGACACCATTGTTTTATAAACGATGTTGACACACTGTTTTAATATAATCTAAACTTTTCAAACACTGGTCTATCAGGTAAGTGAATACATGCATAATAGAAGATGAGATAATGCTGAAAAATTAGGGTGGATAAAACATGGAAGAAATTGACAGTCAGTTCAAAACGTTGGGCTTGATGTGGTGGCAGTAGAGAGCCTTTGAACGCTCTTGAGCAGAGAAGTGCTATGATGACAGCTGCACTGTATGGGCTATTGACGTCCAGGTAGAGGGCTAGTGAGAGAATTCAGTAGGAGTGGAACTTCCAAAGCAAAATTTGAGAACTTGGTGATTTATTGTACTGAGGAGTGTGTGGTCTCAAACACAGCAATCAGCTAGTTATGGTAAAAACTTAGTTTGGGGGTCCAGGTTTCGATGTTGGGTGTTAAATGTGTGTGCAGTTTATGGAGATATCCGGGAGCACTTTGGCAATTCCAGAATGGAGATCCAGGGAAAGTAGGCAGAGGCTGAAAATATGCATTTGCATGTAAATTAGCATAGAGGTGCCAATTTGCAGGAGCTTAGAAAAAGCAAGCGATCTAATGGAACCAGATGATAAAAGACCTCAGGAGTCTTATTTTGAGAAAGAGGAATTACAAAGAAAGAGAAGAAAGCAAGAGAACAAGAGATCCATGGGGGATAAAATTTCATGAGAAAGAGAATAATGAAAGATTTTAAATTCTTTAGAAAAGTCAGAGAATAAGGGCTAAGAAACAACTGTTGGTTTAGTGATGTAGAGATCACTGGCGTCATTGGGAGAACCATTTTGAGAGACTGATAAGAGGAAGCTGTCTTGCAAAGAGTTAATGGATGGTTAGGATATGAATGCAGTTTTCTTCACTGAGGGGGCACACAACTTCGTTGAGGGGATAGATAGCAGTTTAAAAATAACAAGAGATAGATTAGCAAGACAGCAGAAGGCAATTTTATTTTATAGTTAAAGAGAGGTAGAAATATGTTCATAAATAAAGCAAAAACAGCTAGAGCAGAGAGAATGGCTCAAGCTATGAGACAAAGGGTGGGGGAATTTTTGATACAGCAAGATCTTTGTGAAAGGAGAAAGTGGTAGGAAAACAACCTAGGTGGTGAGTTTTGTTTTAAGAGGAATCATGGACTGCTTCTGTTTAGGAACTTTGAATGAGAGAGAGCAAAGAAAGGCATTCTAGGCTCATGGCAGGTCAAGCACATAATTTTCAGGATCACCTGGGAGTGAGATGTGTGGGATGAGATGGGTGAGAAAATGGGTGGGTTGGATGGATGAGGAAATAGGAACATTGGCAACTACCAGGGAGAATAAAATGTGGAGCTGATATGAAATAAGGAGGTGATGAGATTAAGATGAGATGGAAAGGCCAGCTGAGTTCAATTCAAATGACTTGTTAACCTTTTAGCAAAATGGCTAATAAAAATTAAACATATTTTCATGCAATTCTCTAGTTGCATTTTACAGCCTTGGAGGGCGAACAGAAAAAGCAAAGGATAGTTTACTAAAGTTGAGAACTATCACAGAGAAAATGTCACAGAAAGTGAGGCATTGGAAGGTGGTGGTGAAATGACTCCATGTAACATTAAGGTGAGTAGGAAGAGGAATGAGCCAGGAATGGAGTTACAAGAGAATAAGGAGTGGCATGGTTCCTGGAACCTGTGGCTAAGAAACCCAGTTCGGTAGAAGTGACAGCGAAGGAGAAGTAGAGAATAAGAAGAGAGAAATCGTTTTTAAAAAATGGTTGCAAGTTCAAGAACCTGAGTGGTGGTGATGTGCGGCTGTGACGGTAGATAGATTAGCTAGTCTCTGAAGGTGCTAGAGAGTTATGAGTTCATCAGAATACATGTTGGCATATAGTTTCAGGGAAAGATGGCAGAAGCATAATGGAATTCATATGCTGATGTTAAGGGAGAAGCTGTGAGTGTCCTGGAGCTAGGTTGACGGTGAGGACATTATGGTATGGGCTTCAAGTAGTGGCAGATGTCTGGGGATGGTGAGGGACACTGTTCTGGATGCTGCGGTGTGCACAAACTGATCCCTTCTGGTTCTGGGTGTCCAGGATCAGGGTGGCAGAGTGGAGAAATGGAGCTTATTAGGAGGCTCTCTGAGGAAGACAATATGTGTAATGGTTACACGCATGGGTTCTTGATCAGACTACCTGGTTTCTATCCTGTTTCTGTCACTTCCCAGCTGGGTGGACATGGGTAAGCTATTCGGTCACCCTGTGCCTCAGTCTCCTCATCTCTAAAGTAGCAATAATGGTGAACTCACCTCATGGGATTGCTGTGATGATTGATTAAAATAATTAAAAGAGAGTAGCATAAAACCCACTATATGGTATGTACTCAGTGAAAAATAGCTTGCTGCTGCTTCTATTTCTTCTTCTATTTCTCCTTCTCCTTCTCCTTCCCCCTCCCCCTCCTTCTCCCCCTCCTCCTCCTTCTCTTCTTCCCCCTCTTCCCCCTCCTCCTCCTCCTCCTTCTTCTTTTTCTTCCTCTTCCTCCTCCTCCTCTTCTTCTTCTTCTTCTTCTTCTTCTTCTTCTTCTTCTTCTTCTTCTTCTTCTTCTTCTTCTTCCTCCTCCTCCTCCTCCTCCTCCTCCTCCTCCTCCTCCTCCTCCTCCTCCTCTTCTTTTACATGTTATTGGAAAGGATATATAGGAAGGAAGTGGTGTTATCAAGGAGAAAAGTAGTTTTCAATTTATGTGGCCACATGGGAAGTAGTACTTAAAGAAAGTATCAAAGATGTAAGGGATTTTGTCTATAATAGAATTGGGGTTCCAAGGTTCACCCTAGTTCTGCCCCTCAGGGCAACAGAGCTCTTCAAGAGGTAAGGGGTACAATTATTTGGGGAGGTGACCAGGGGCTGGTAAAGGAGGAAAGAATTTCTGCTAGGCTATTAAGAGTGAATCATGCAGTAAAGGAAATAAAGGGTTGAGAGGACAGAGAAAGAAACATTTTTAATTAGATCATTTTCCCCTATTTTTGGTTTTGTTTTGCCTTGTAATCAGTTAAAAACATGCTTTGCTATCTTTCATGAGAATAGTAATCTGTAGCATTGCTTCAGAAAATTTTAAGTTTTGAATGCAGGGAGTTTTTGCCATAGGTTTACCGATAAACATTAAATTTAATGAAAGTCTTCTGTTTTATTAATCAGTAGTTTCTAAAAGTTTTTAAATTATTTTATTAATTTGAAAAAAGTATGTATTAGTATTAGTATTTACATTCCTAATAAACCCTCTGCCTTGTAAAATAACAGATACCAAAGAAGAGAGAAAGTTTTTCCTGCTTTCACTGGGAAAGGCATAGACACCCAAGAAAATGGCTCTGAGGGAAGTAGGAGAAAGATTTGTGAGAGATCAAAGAGATACGTGAGTCATAAATGTAGGTTTCCATGACAAAAAGAACTTGGGGGTGGGAGAACAAAGATTTTTAAAAGCACTTTAACAAAATCTTTGTTATGAAAATTTTAAAGTTTACAGAATGGTTGGAAAAATATTTCAACGAATAACAATATATTTGCATCTAGATTTGACAATTATCAATCTTTTGTTGAATTAGTTCAATCTACCTGTCTGGCTATCTTTACCCACATTTATTTGGAACCATTTAAAAGTAAGTTAAAGATCTCGTAGGGACAGTTTTAGTTACTTTTTCTGTTTTACAAACCCCTCCAAATTTAATGGTACAAAATAACTACTGTTTCATTACACTCATTCTGTGCATCAAGAATGCACAGAGGAATGGCTTGTCCCTGGTCCACAGTATCTGGAATTTCAGCCAGGAGTATTCACATGTCTGGGGACTGAAATTATCTGGAAGATTCTGGGCAAATAAGCTCAGGAATGACTCAAACTTTGGGTTTAGTTGGGCCTGTGGACTGGAATAGCCAAATGTTTCCCCTCCCTATGCTTTCATCCTGGGCACAGTCCTGGAAGGGAGGCATCTCACATCATGGTGTTTGGGTTCAGAATGGGAGCCTCTTAAGAAAGGGACTTTCAGAGAAGGATGTTATAGGAGAACCAGATGGAACCTCCATGGACTTTTCTGGTATCACCTCAGAAGCCATGAATCATCAGTTCCACTGAATCCTGACAGTCAAAATAGGCATAAGCACACTCATATTCAAGTGGAAGGGACAAAGATCCCGCCTCTTCAATGTGACTGTGAAAGAATTTGTAGCTATATTTAAAAATCACCATAAAACAGTCTTCTATATAACTCAATTCCGTTATCATCTAACAAAAATACTTTCTGAATTTCATCTAATATCAATTATCTCCCAATTATCTCAAAAATGTCTTTAATATTTAAATTTTATTTTCTAAACAGGGTTCCAATAAAGGACAATGCATTAAAATTCTTATTCTGTCTCTTAGGTAAAGGGCAGTTTCTTAAAAGTCTTCTGGTATAATATGCAGTATGACGTCATTCCCCTTTGCCAAACTGTGGACACAGCAAAAGTCTAAACAACTCTTTAGTGCTTGCAGGGACAAATTTGAAGTGTGCCTTTGTTTTGGATGCCCTAAGTATGCTGAGAATAACCTCAAATCAAACTGATTAGATTAGGATCATTCATTCCTTCAATAATAACTAATTGAGGTCATATTATATTCCAGGCACTGTGCTAGATGCTAGGCGTGAACAAGACAAAAATAAAATGGAGAAAAAAGATAAACAAAATCCTTGCACTCAATCAACCTTCAATCAGGCAGGGTAGACAGAAACTCAATAGGCAATTATAATATAGTGGGATACCTGATATCATGGAGGGAGTTACCAGGTCCTCAGTTCTGAGGAGTCATTTCAGATTATAATGGGGATATAGATATGTCTGTTGGTAACTCACAAGGCAAGTGCTATAACAGGTATAAGAATAGAGCTTGCTGTAATCCCAGCACTTTGGAAGGCCAGGGCAGGCAGATCATGAGGTCAAGAGATCGAGACCATCTGGCCAACGTGGTGAAACCCCATCTTTACTAAAAACACAAAAATTAGCTGGGTGTGGTGGTGCATGCCTATAGTCCCAGCTACTCAGGAGGCTGAGGCAGGAGAATTGCTCGAACCTGGGAGGCGGAGGTTGCAGTAAGCAGCGATCACACCACTGCATTCCAGCCTGGCAACAGACTGAGACTCTGTCTCAGGAAAAAAAAAAAAAAAAAAAACAACTAGAAGCCTGGTGACGCAAGCACATTTAGTGACTCACTTCCCATAAAATAAAATTCAAATGACTTGTGACCTAGCATATTTTGTTTTATCTCTCTTCTTTTCACTCTTCTTTTCTAATTATCTTCCTATGTCAAAAAGTGTGTCCCTGTGTATTGAGTAGTGGTTCTTTTGGGTTGTCTGGCCTAGGCCATTGCCCCATTTGGCTTGTTTGTACACTTTATTTCAAAAGTTTAGACTTATCACTATTATGTATTTAGACTTATTTCTGGGCCCTTACACAAAGCCTACAAATTTTCCTCCCCACCTCTTTGTTTGCCTCCCCTCGGGTTTTTCCTGTGGAAGTTGGAAAGCTGATGGGCTCCCCCCTGACTCTGCCATTTTGGACAACATCACTGCTGCTCACTAGGGAAGCAATAAAGCCTGGCTCATTTGCATGAATCTCTGCAGTGGCTCTTCTGACCCCAGGGCTGTTAGAAGTACTCATTAGATCCTCTTTAATTAAATATGTAACACACATCATGCCATCGAGCATAGAAAAAAAAAGATAGAAAAATAGAAATCTAACAACGGTTCCTGCTTCTAATTAAAAGCAGGCTGTTTTTGCCTCAGAGCAAGCTGAGGACAGTGCTTTCATCCTGGGCACAGCCATGGAACCCCTGGTGCCAAAGCCCAGGGGGCAGGGATGTGAAACTTTGGATGTGCCAAGGGGGCTGAGCTTTGTTGGGTGACACAGGCTCTCCCTTCTCAGTGGGTGGGATCTAATTTCAGCTCCTGATATGTGATTCAAGGTGAGGACAAGCTTTCATTTCCTTTCATTCCACTTTTCAAATGTCCTTCGATTGAATACCATATAGTGGTATTGTAGGTAAACAGAATGTGAACACAGTGGGATGGTCTTACCAACCAAAACCTCATAAAAGCTCAAAGAAAATGAGCCACATGCATCAGTGGCTTATATGTGATGCTGGTAGGAAGTGAAGGGGCAGATTGGCATGGGGGCAAAGAGGCAGTCTCCTACAGAGTCTTTGTTATATGTAGAACTGAAGGTTGAAAATAACATCCATTAGTAGGAGACTTCTTCATTCCACTTCTCATAGTCTTGGTTCTTAGACACCCCTTAATTTTTCCTCCTCCTCTCTCCTAATCTCTCTCATTTACACTCCACCCTTGTCAATTCTCTTTCTTCTAGTGAACCTCAGAGCCTCTCCACCCCTACACTTGAGCTGCCTTTCTTATTAGATCCGAATCTTGAAACAGCTTCCCCATGCTCAACTAAGTCAGACTGTATCTTACTTACCTTTTCGATAGTGATGGCTCCTGAATTTTTGTAACAGAAGGATAACTTTGTTGTTGGAAGGGAGGCATGGCAGGAAAGGTGGATAAAATGAAACTTATCCTGAATCTACATATGCATTGCAAGCCGCTTTTGATTGTTTGATTTTTGTTTGTTTGTTTGAGGTATCCTTGAAGGAATGATGGATATTCTCACCTTAGGTGCTCTCTCAGGTAAACTAGGAATTCTGGATCCTTTGTAAGACTTACTTGAAGTAAAAAGGAATTTTCATTTTTAGTCCTGCTGTTCTCCTTGATTTTTCATTTCAGATGTCATCCAATGTACTGTCCTAATGGCCATCAGGGAAAGCAAGGAAGGAGGAAATTCAGGGTATTTATTGGTCAGATTTTCTCTCAGCTCATTGGGCACAAGACCTGTTACATCTGTCAAGGTCCTTCAACTGCAAGCATATTCATCTGCAAACAGTTATTATGCCCTATTATGTGTCAGGCCCTATTTCAAATGCTGAGAACACATCAGCAAACAGAAGAGACAATGTCCCTCCTCTCACGGAGTTTACATTCCAGTGTGAAGAGTCAGATAAAACAAACACCCAACTGTATGAAACGTCAGGTATTAAAAATGCTGATGAAGTGGGGAAAGGCATGTAAAAGGGTAAGAAGTGATAGAGTTTCTAGTTTAGACAAAATGGTGGAGAAGCCCTCTCTGTTGTATGCATATTTGAGCAAGGACCTGTGTTAAATGACAGAGTGAACTATGGGGATGCCTGGGGGGAGAAGAGTGCCAGAAAGAATGGACAGAACATTCAAAGGCACTGAGGCTTGAGCTTGGAGTATTTGAGGTTATCAATGAAGCTACTGTAGCTGGAATAGAGGGAGTCAATAGGAGAGGCTATAAGGTTCTTCCAGTTAATTCTAAAGCATCGAAGTCACTTTTTAAACTTGCTACTGCTTGGAACCACTCCTGTGTCTTCCTTCCAATATGGGAAGATTTTCATTGGATAAAGGAGATGATTGTCTACTGTTTGTCATATTCCTAGTTTGGTGGCAGTTTAAAAAATCAGTGTATGAAACTGTGATCTTGGACTACAGGAAGCCCTTCAGGGGTGCACTGTTTTATAATCCAAGCAGAGAAATGAGAGACACCAAACATAGACAACAACACTCTCCATGTTTTGAACCTTGCAAGACAGGAGACAGACACAGTCAAAGAAAAGAACAAATCAGGAAGAACAGAGATTTTAAACTTTCTGTGTAATGTAGGTAGAAGGGGATAGATTTGGATAGAAAAGCCTGGAGTTGATTTTAGGCACAGGGAAAACAGCTAAAGTAGAACTAGAGGCTTTGTGGTTCAAAAGAAAACAGAAAATAGCTAAGTAAACAAATTGGAGTAGAGATCTGAAGAATGGGATCAAGGGCATAGCTTATGTGTTAGAACTGGGAAAAGTACTAATTCTCCTGGTCTTGAGAAGAGAAAGGACTCATAGAAGAAATATGCAAGTGAAATGAAATATGGAAGAAATCTGGAAGAAATAAGAAATATGGAAGCTCCAGTCCAGGACTCTCCCCTACACCTAGGACTTCTATATCTAGATTCATATATCTAACTACCTCCTCAGCCTATCCACTTGACTGCGTAATAGACCCCTCAAAATTATTACATCCAGAACTGAACTACAAATGTCCATCCACTTTCAGATCCACTTCGCCTTCAGCTTCTCAGTCTCAGACGGGAATAACTCCATCCTTCCAGTTGCTCAAGCCATCCTTAACTCTTCTTTCTTCAACATCTTATTAGCAATTCTGTTGGCTCTGCCATAAAAACATACCCAGAATACAGCTACCTCTTACTCCTTTATAGTTACCACCTGGTCCAAGCCATCGTCTCTCACCTGACTTACTGTGATTACCTCCTAACCAGTCTCCCTGCTTTTTTGTTTTGTTTTGTGTCACTCTGCCACCATGCTGGAGTGCAGTGGCACCATCTTAGCTCACTGCAACCTCCACCTCCTGGGTTCAAGTGATTCTCCTGCCTCAGCCTCCCCAGTAGCTGCAACTACAGGCATGTGCCACTGTGCCTAGCTAATTTTTGTATTTTTTTTTAGTAGAGATGGGGTTTCACCATGTTGGCCAGGATGGTCTCAATCTCTTGACCTAGTGATATGCCCGCCTCAACCTCCAAAAGTGCTGGGATTACAGGTATGAGCCACCATGCCCGGCCCAGTCTCCCTGCTTTTACACTTACCTTCTCATCTCCAAAGTCTACTCTAACTCAGCAACCAGAATGGTCCTTTAAAAATTAGTGTCAGATCATGTCACCCCTTTCTCAAAATTCTGGAATGGCTTCTCATTTCTGTCAAGGTAAAAGCCCAGGTCCTTACAATTGCTGAAAGACTCAACTTGATCTGCCATCTCTGCATTCCTCTTCTCTTTCTGAATTCATCTACCACCACTCCCCACTTTGCTTATTCTCCTATAGTCACACTGACTTCCTTGTTGATTATTAAAGACATCAGACATCCTTTCATCACGGGGTCTTTGCTCTATTCCGTTCCAATGACTGAATGGCTTTGCCTTAGATAGCTACCTAGTTAATTCCATCATCTCCCTGCTAAAATTTCTCCTTCTCAATAGACCCATAAAACTCCCATTTTTCTTTCCTGCCCCCAGGAACCCCCCATGCCCTTTATTCTTTACCATGCTACTTACCATCATGTAGCATATACATTAGTAATTTATTATGTTTAGTTTTTATCCCCTTATCAGAATGTAAGCTCCGTATGAGCATGTGACTTTGTTAATTTTTCAAAAAATTTTAATTTACAAATATATCCTAAACACTTAGAAGAGTTTAGGTATCTTATCAAATGAATTGAATTAATGGATAATAGAGAATCCTAAGCAACTTGTACTGGGTGACTTAATTTTTCTTGTAAAATATGAGGCAAGGTCATGTGCTGAAAGTAATATTCAAGTGATATGAAATATGGAAGAAATAATAAATATGGAAGCTCCAGTCCAGGAATCAAGGAATCCTTATTTTAAAAGATTTTGGAACCAGCTCTAAGTAAAAAGGCAGGAAGTCATCCAGGAGGAAATAAAAAGATAAACAGACTAAAGGTCAGCTTTTCCTTAATAAAGATGCAAATGTATCATGATTCCAATATGCATGATTATAATTTTATTTTCAGAAATATATTCCATCTAATCTGTAGTGAGCTGATTAGTGGCCCCCAAAAGACATGTCCATATCTACATCCCCAAAACTGATGAACATACTTTATACAGCAAAAGATATGATTAAGTTAGCAATCTTGAAAGGAGGAACTTATCATGAATTATCCGGGTAGACCCTAAATTCAGTCACATGCATCCTTATAATAGGCAAAGTGAGTTTGAATTTTGAGATAAACACACAGAAAACAAACAAACAAAATGAGACACATACACAGAAGAGAAGGCAATATGAAGATGGAGGCAAAGATTAAAGTAATGCAGCCACACACCAAGAAATGCCAAGTATTGCTGGCAGCTACCAAAAGCTAAGAGCGAGATATGGAATCAATTCTTCCCCAGAGACTCTAGAGAGGTATGGTCCTGCCAACCATTTTATTTCAGACTTCTGGCCCCCAGAAGTGTGAGATAATATATTTCTTTTGGTTTAAGCAACCCAGTTGGTGGTAATTTGTTACATCAGTCCTAGGACTGCAATACAGATTTTGGTAGTGGAAAGTGCGGTGCTGGTGTAACAAATATCTAAAAACTTGAAAGTGGCTTTGTAATTGGGTAATGGCTAGAGGCTGGGGAAATTTGTGGTGCATGATAGAAAAAGCCTAAATTGCCTTGAAGAGACAATTGGCAGAAATATGGTGATTATCTGTTAAAGGCTCAGAAAAAAGTTAGGAGCACTGTAGAGAAAGCTTCTATAGTCTCAGAGAATAGCTATATCTATCTATCTATCTATCTATCTATCTATCTATCTATCTATCTATCTATCTAATCTATCTATCATCTATCTTATCTATCTATCTATCTGTCATCTATCTAATGTTGTTATAAATATGAACATTAAATACATTCTGGTAAGGGATTAGTAGAAAATAAGAAACGTGATTGGAAACTAGAGGAAAGGAATCCTTGTTATATGGTGACAGAAAACTTGGCTGAATTATATCTTACAGTTATGTGAAAAGCAGAACTTGTAAGTGATACACTTAGAGTTTTAGCTAAAAACATTTTCAAAGAAAGTGTTGAAAGTGCAGCCTGGTTTCTCTGTGTTGCTTATAGTAAAATGTGAAAGAAAAGGCGTGAATCAAGGAAAGAACTGGTAAGCACAAGGAACCAGCATTTGATGATTTGGAAATTTTTCAATATATCAAGATTGAAAAAGATGCTAAAATTAGGAGATTCACTGTTAGGAAAGTGTGCCCTAAAGAGAAGGACAAGAGTGTGGTGGGACAATCTTTTTTCTGAAGATATTTGGTATATAATAAATAGATCCACTCAACCATTTTAGTAGAAGCAAGGAATAAAGATGGAATTTTACAGGAAAGATCTGTGAAGAACCCTCTTTTCTAATGATGTGAATTCCCATTGCATACATGGAAAATCCACAAGATTTTTGAGAATATTATGTCAGCAGAAGCACTGCCAACTTGGGCCAACAGGGAAAGAGACAGGATAAGCTGAATGAAGGCTGTCAGATTCCTAAAATGTAGACTCCCAAAATTAACACACAATACAGAAATGGGTATTGTTAAACAAACAGTAGCATTTTTCCAAGTTTAGGGATAGCTAAATGAGTGTAACAAAACTTCAAGAACGTGAACTGTAGGACACTAGGAAGGATAGGTAAAGTGGCTTGCTAGGGGTCCAATCATGTAGAAGAAGCAAGTGGCTCCGTAAGTATACAATGGAGTAGTGGAATAAAGCGACAGGAACTCTCAATAAAGTCAAAGAACAATTAACTAGGAGAGAGGCTATGGGAGAAATAGAAATATAAGAAATTGGCATGAAAAAGATTTATTAAACGAAATAAAATATTGAGATTTTATTTTTTACTTTTTTCCAAGATGGCAGAATAGAGGTTTTGTCAGTATGCCTCACCCACTTGGAAATATTAATAGCAAAATAGTGTGTAGAGACTCATATTGTGAGCTTTTATCCAAGAAGAAACATGGGAGTTCAACAGAAAAACAAAAGAAAACTTCAGATACTGGATAAAAGAAGGTGGGCACAGCCTTTGTGGTGAGCTCTGGCTGAAAACCATGTGTGAATCCCTAGAGGGGAAAGGGAGAGAGAGAGAGTTTCCACAGTACACATTCCTACTGGGTAACCATGCAATTTAAGTCACAGGGGAGTATCTTGAACCTTCTAAGCCTTCGATTTAACTGGGTGGACTGCTGGGAGACTGTGAAAAGGAACAGCACTGGGAAGTGTCCCACGTATACTCCCAGACATGGAAGGAAGGAAGCCATTCCTGATTCTAGCTCATAGCAAGCTGTATAGGAACTTGCCAGCTAGTGGGGGGTGGCAGCCAATGGTTTGTAGCATCTTGAGCTAGGGATTGTGATTTGGACTTGAGCAGGGGAGGAGCCCTCATGGCCAGAATGGACAGTACAGTATGGCATAGGCTCCAGCCATGTGATCTGGAGTTGGGTGTTCTCCTTCTTCATGGGAAAAGAGCAGAATAGGTGTGGTTTTGATGGGCACAGCAGTAGTTGCCTTGCTTCTTGCTGGGGCATTTCTCCAGGGCTCAGAGGACTGCTCCCTGACTTGGGCCAGGGCTGGCACTTGTGCCCAGGACTGAACTACCTGAATGCAGGCTTCACCACCCCAGCCCTCCTCAGATTCACCGCCTCTAGCCTCATAGGCAGAGCATGGGACCCAGACCACTGAGTGTTCCACCAACCAACCCATTGCCTGGGACACCCAAATTCTTCTCCTAGTTAACAAGGGTCAAGCATAAGCCCTACTGCCATCACCCACTGCAGCTTTCTCTCACTTGCAAGCACCACCTACTGGCCTGAAAGTCAACCTGCAGAGGCCATTACAACATCTGCTGACACAAGGGAATAGCTCTTAGAAAGCAGACAAGCTTCTCATGACCTCTGCTACCACCATTCTCCACACCACTCCAGCTACCCAGGAGGTCATAAATTTGCTCACCCACCTGCATTGCCAGTATAACCAGCATTTGAGAAAGCCACCATACTCAACACTAAGGCTACTGGTAACTAAGGAAATCATGTAGAGTTTTCACCACTGAACACACCCAGAAATAAAGCCTAAATGGCCCTACTCAACATATATTATAGTCACACCCTCAAGAAGAAAAAAAGTCAATTCAAAAATAAGAAGTGACTGTTTCTCCATATGTGAAGACATAATATTATGGAAAGTCTGAAAAAGCAATGTGGGCTGGGCACAGTGGCTCGTACTTGTAATCCCAGCACTTTGGGAGGCTGAGGTAGGTGGATCATGAGGTCAGGAGATCAAGACCATCCTGGCCAACATGGTGAAACCCCATCTCTACTAAAAATACAAAAATTAGCTGGGCCTGGTGGCATGTGCCTGTAATCCCAGCTACTCAGGAGGCTGAGTCAGCAGAATTGCTTGAACCAGGAGGGAGTTGGAGGTTGCAGTGAGCCCAGCCTGGTGACCGAGTGAGACTCCGTTAAAAAAAAAAAAAAAAAGAGAAAAAAGAAAAAGCAATGTGTGTGTAACCTGCAAAAGAACACAGTAATTCTCTAGTAATGGATCCTAACCAAAAAGAAAGTTTTGACATGCTGGATAAAGAATTCAAAATAGTGACATTAAAGAAACTCAGTGATGTTCAGGAGAAATCTGAAAACTAATATAGAGAAATGAGAAAATCAATAATCAATTCAGAATATAAATAAAAAATTTACAAAGAGGTAGATATCTTAAAAAATAAAACAGAATTTCTGGAAATGAGAAATTCATTGAAGGAATTACAAAATACAGTTGAAAGCTTCAATCATAGACTAGACCAAGCAGAAGAAGAGACTTTGGAGTTTGAAGACAGTTTTTTTTTTTTCATAATCCACTCAGAAAAAATAAAGAGAACACAAAAGAGTGAACAAACTCTTTGAGAAATATAGGACTACATAAAGTGACCAAACATATAAGTCATTGGGTATTCCAGAGTGAGAAGAAAAAGTAAAAATTTAGAAAACCTATTTAAAGAAATAATTGATGAAAACTTCCCTAGTCTATCAAAAGATTTCTATATCCGGATACAGGAGACCCAATAAGCACCAGGAAAATACATTGCAAAACAGACTTCACCATGACAAATAGTCATCACATTGTCTAAAGTCAACATAAAGAAAAAAATCTTAAAATCAGCAAAAGAAAAGCACCTAGCTACGTCTAAAGAAAACCTCATTAGTCTAACAACAGACTTTTCAGCAGAAACCTTACAAGACAGAAGAGACTGGAATCCTATTTTCAAAGTGCTTAAAGGAAAAAAAAAACAACTGCCAATCGTGAATTTTATCTCTTGCCAGAATAAGCTTCATAAATGAAGAAGAATTTTAAAGTCTTTTCTAAAGAAGCAAAGCTGAGATAATTCATCACCACTAGGCTAGCCCTACAAGAAATGCTCAAAGGAGTACTAAACATGGAAATAAAGGGTCAAAATTTGCCATTATAAAAATACACAAAAGTGTAAAACTCGCAAGTCTTATAAAATAATTACAGAATAAAGAAATAGAGAAATTGAGTGGTAACACGACAGAAATCCACCAAACTACAAAGACAAACACACAGAGAAAAAAAGAGAAATAATGAATCTACAAAACAGTTAACGGTTAACATTATTACAGGAATAAAATCTCACATATTAATATTAACCTTGAATGTAATGGATTAAATACAATACTAAAAATATATAGATTGGTGGAATGGATTTTTTAAAAAATGAATCAACCATGTGCTGCTTACAAGAAACTCAGCTTTCTGGTAAAGACACTTATAGATTGAATGTGAAGATGTGGGAAAGATATTCCATGCAAATGAAAACCAAAAGTAAGCAGGAGTAGCTACACTTACATTGATAAAACAGACTTTAATAGGAGTTAAAAAAAAAAGGTAATTACATAATGGTAAAGGAATTAATTCAACAAGAGGATACAACAATCCTAAATATTTATGCACCCAACAGTGACACACCCAGATTAATTAAAAAAAATACTAGACCAAAATAAAGAGATAGAGAGCAATACAATTATGGCGGGGATTTCAGCACTCCTTTCACAACAGTAGACAGATCATCAAGACAGAAAATCAACAAAGAAACACTAGACTTAAATTATACTTTAGACTAAATAGACCTATTTACAGCAAACATTCTATGCAACAATCACATAATATACATTCTTCTCAGTAGTACACAGAACCTTCTCCAAGACAGATCATAATTTTTAAAAATTGAAATTATATCAAGTATCTTCTCAGACTATAGTGAAATAAAACTAGAAGTCAATACCAAGAAAAACTTACAAAATTATAAAAATATATTTATTAAACAATATGCTCCTGAAAGATCTTTGGGTCAATGACAAAATTAAGATGGAAAATTTAAAAATTTTGAAATGAATGAAAATGGAAACACAATATATCAAAACCTCTGGGATACAGCAAAAGTAGTGCTAAGAGGGAAATTTATAGTGTTAAGTACCTACATAAAAAAATAGAAAAATAGCAAATTAACAACCTATGTCACATGTCAAGGAAGTAGAAGAACAATAACAACCCAAACCCAAAGGTAGCAGAAGAAAAATGATAACAAAGATCAGAGTAGAACTCAATAAAATTGAGACAAAAAAAAAATACCCAAAGGAGCAACAAAACAGAAAGTTTCCTTGAAAAGATAAGCAAAATTAATAAACTGTTAGCTAGAATAACCAAAAAGAGAGAAGAGGCCAGGTGCGGTGGCTCACGCTTGTAATCCCAGCACTTTGGGAGGCCGAGGCGGGTGGATCACGAGGTCAGGAGATCGAGACCACGGTGAAACCCCGCCTCTACTAAAAAAATACAAAAAATTAGCCGGGCGTGGTGGTGGGCGCCTGTAGTCTCAGCTACTCGGAGAGGCTGAGGCAGGAGAATGGCGTGAACCCGGGAGGTGGAGCTTGCAGTGAGCCGAGATCGTGCCACTGCACTCCAGCCTGGGTGATAGAGCGAGACTCCGTCTCAAAAAAAAAAAAAAAAAAAAAAGAGACAAGATCCAAATAAACATAATAAGAAATGAAAAAGGAAATATTACAACCACAAAAGACTACTATGAACAACTATATGCTCATAATTGAGAAAACGTAAAGGAACTGGATAAATTCCTGAAAACATACAACCTCCTAGCACTGATATAGAATGAATTAGAAATTCTGAATATACCAATAATGGGTAGCAACATCAAGTCAGTAATTTAAAAAATCTCTCAACAACAACAAAAACAACCATGACCAGATAGATTCACAGCCAAATTCTACCAAATGCGCAAAAAAGAATTAATACCAATCCTCCTGAAATTTTTTCAAAAAGTCAAGAAGGAGGGAATTCTCCCTAACTCATTTTATAAAGTCATTATCACCCCAATTTCCCACTTGCACCACTGCTATTCAACATAATACTGAAAGTTCTAATCATAGCAATCAGGCTAGAGAAATAAAAGTCATCCAAACTGTAAAACAATAAGTCACATTACCTCTGTTCACTGAAAATAAAATCTTATACCAAAGCCATGTAGGAACACAAGGAAAACTACAAAATAATTACCCTAATAAACACAGTTGCAAAAATCTCAACAAAATACTAGCAAACTGTATCTAGTTGTACATCAAAAAGATAATACAATTAAGTAGGTTTTATTTCAGGAATGCAAAGATGTTTCAACACACACAAATCACTAAATGTGATTCATCCATAGACAGAATGAAGTTCAAAATCTGTCTGATCATCTTGACAGATGCAGAATAAACATTTGATAAAATTTAGTACCCTTTCATGATAAAAACCCTCAACAAACTAGGGATAGAAGAAACATACCTCAAAATAATAAAGGCCAAACAATGTATCTGCAGTCAATATCATATCGAATGTGGAAAACTTGAAATCAATCCCCCTAAGAACTAGAAGATGACAAAGATGCCCACTTTCCCCACCCCTATTCAACATAGTACTGGAAGTTCTAGCCAGAGCAATCAGATTCAAAAAAGAAAGAAAGAAAGAGAGAAAAGACATCCAAATTAGAAAAGAGAAAGTAAAATTATTTGTTTGCTGAAAATATAAGCTTATACCTAGAAAACCCTAAAGACTCCTCTAACTTTTAGATTTGATAAATGAATTCAGTAAATTATCAGGATACAAAATTAATACACAAAAATTTGTAACATGTCTATACACCAATAAGAATCAAGTAGAGGACCAAATCAAAATGGCCATTACATTTACAATAACCACAAAAAAATACCTAGGAATATATTTAACCAAGGAGGTGAATATTCTATACAATAAAAACTACAGAACACTGATTTAAAAAAAATGTGAATGACTCAAACAGTGGGAAAACATCCCGTGCTCATGGATTGGACGAATTAGCATTGTTAAAATGACCATACTTCCAAAAGCAATCTACAGATTCAATACAACCCCTATCAAAATATCAACGTTATTTTTCACAGAATTATAAAATACAATTCTAAAAATCATATGAAACCAAAAAGGAGCCCAAATTGCCAAAGCAATCCTAAGCAAAAAGAACAAAGCTGGGGCGTCACATTACCTGATCTCAAATTACTCTACATGGCTCTAGTAGCCACAACAGCATAGTACTGGTACAAAAATAGACACGTAGGTCTATGGAACAGAATAGAGAACCCAGAAATAAAACCACATATTTATAGACAATTGATACTTAACAAAGTCAACAAAAACATACACTGAGGAAAGGACAACCTGAAGCTATAAAGAATACTAAAGAAAACCTATGGAAAACTCTTCTGGACATTGGTCTAGGCAAATAATTCATGACTAAGACTCAAAAGCACAAGCAACAAAAACAAAAATAGACAAATGGGACTTTATACTACAAAGCTGCATGGCAAAAGAAATAAGAGTGCACAGACAATTGACAGAATGGGATAAAACAGTTGCACATTATGCATCCAACAGGTGACTGATATCCAGAATACACAAGGAACTCAAATAACTCAATAACAACCTCAAAGATCACCCAATTAAAAAGTGGGCAAATGATGTAAATAGATGTTCTCCAACAGAAGACAGAGAAATGGACAATACCTGTATAAAAAATGCCCAACCTAACTGCCAGAGAAATGCAAATTAAAACCACAGTGAGATATCCTTTTTCACAAATCAGAATGACTATTATTAGAAAGTAAATAATATAACAGATGTTGGCGAAGATGCTGAGAAAAGAGAATGCTTTTAAACTGTTGATGGGAATGTAAATTAGTACAACTCTATGGAAAATAGTATGGAGTTTTTTCAAATTAAAAGTAGAACTACCATTCAATTCAATAAACTTGCTACTGGAAATCTTACCCAAAGAAAAAGAAGTAATTTTATTAAAAAGATATCTGTACTTGTATGTTCATTATAGCACTATTCACAATAGTAAAGATATGGAATCAAACTAAGTTTCCATCAATGGATGATTGGATTAAAAATGTGGTGTACGTACACAATGGAATACTATTCAGCAGTAAAAAGAATGAAATCATGTCTTTTGCAGCAATATGGATGGAACTGGAGGCTATCATCTTAAGTAAAACAACTCAGAAAGTTGAATACCACACGTTCTCAGTTATAAGTGAGAGCTTAATAATGTGTACATATGGACAAAGAGTATGGAATAGTGGACATTGGAGACTTGGAAGAATGAGAGCATAGAAGGGGTGTGAGGGATGAGAAATTACTTAATGGGTAAAATGTACATTGATTGATGGCAACACTAAAAATTCAGACTTCACCACTACCTGTATATCCATGTCAACAAACTGAATTTGTACCCCTTACGTTTACAAATCTTAAAAACATGATTATACTTGCTTTTTATAACCTCATATGTCAACTTGTCCTAATAGGTACCAATGAAGAGAGAAACATATTCTAGTAACATATCCTTAAGCTTTGCTTACAAAGATGTTTTTCTGTCAAACACTTCCATTCACTGAAAGAAAATAGCTTATGATATATCTTGAAGAAAGCATGCTGACATTTGCCTTTTATAGATGGATATGTCAACTAGTACTACTAGATAACAATGGAAAAAAACATGTTCTAATAACATATTCTCAGGATTTGCTTACAAAAATTATTGAGGGCCAAGAGTTTCTAGCTATTATAACATACAGTGGCTGATCATCCTGTGGATAGTTGAAGCATAATAGAGGTGAAGATCATTTAAAGGGATGAGGCTGAATAGTTGAGAGATTGGGGTACATGAGAAATAAATAAGGTTTTCAAAACTGAAGGCTACTTTTGGATAGCATACTCATGCCATAATTGATTGGATAAGGATGTGAATATCCTGCATATATATCAGGGTGCTGTACTCAAAGATTTGGAGCTTAAACCAAGATAGTTTAAGTCTCATTCTGTAGATGTGGAGATTCCGAGATAGAGAAAAACAGACTGTGTAGGTCATCTTTTTAGGATCTGACTGTATTTAGATCTCTTGACTTCATGATGTGCCCCTATAACCTTATAACATCTCTTTTTATTATGATAGTTGGTGGATTTTTTGTGACTTAAAAAAAACTTTAACTAATATGCTTTGTCCATCCTCAAAGCTTCAGAATCACTCTATTTTTTAAATCTCTGTTGACATTAGTTTAGGTGTTAATGCTCACCCCCTCATGCTAAAATACGAATTGACTACATTGTTATTTTTCAATTCAATTTCATCTTAATTATATAGACCTAATAGCATTATGATATAATCTCATTGTCCCAAATAGCTTGATTTTTACAATGGCCAGTGATTTTCCATTTTATAATATTATTTCAAAAATTTAATTATAACATGTGTATATTTTAACCTTTTTTATTTTTGAATACATCATATCTACAGAAGAGTCTAAATAAGGCACACACACAAATATATGTAGTTTACATACATATATAGAGTTATATACAATTTAAGGGGTAATTATAAAGCAGAACCCGCTAACCATGAGCATAATTAAGAATACATTATGGTTCCCTAGAAGTCATTCCTGTGGGTCTCAAACCCAATCTTGTTGCCTCTTCCCAGAGTTAAAATAATACTTTTTGATTTTTGTGATAATCATCTATTTTCTTCTTCTTCTTCTTCCTCTTCCTCTTCTTCTTCGTCATCGTCGTCGTCGTCTTCTTCTTTCGCATTCCATCTGTATATGTATTCTGATATGGTTTGGGTGTGTCCACACCCAAATCTCATCTTGAATTGTAGCTCCCACAATCCCCACATGTTGTGGGATGGACTGGGTGGGAGATAATTGAATCACGGGGGCGGTTTCCCCATACTGTTCTCGTGGTATTGAATAAGTCTCATGAGGTCTGATGGTTTAATAATGGGTTTCCCCTTTCGCTTGGCTCATTCTCTCTTGCCTGCTCTCAAATAAGACATGTCTTTTGCCCTTTGCCATAATTGTGAGGCCTCCCCAGTCATGTGGAGCTACGAGTCCATCAAACCTCTTTTTCTTTTTTTTTTTCTTTTTTTGAGATGAAGTCTCTCTCTGTCGCCCAGGCTGGAGTGCTGTGGCGTGATCTCGGGTCACTGCAACCTCCGCCTCCCGGGTTCATGCCATTCTCCTGCCTCAGCCTCCAGAGTAGCTGGTACTACAGGCGCCCGCCACCAAGCCCGGCTAATTTTTTGTATTTTTAGTAGAGACGGGGTTTCACCACGTTAGCCAGGATGGTCTTGATCTCCTGGCCTCGTGATCCGCCCGCCTTGGCCTCCCAAAGTGCTGGGATTACAGGCGTGAGCCACCGCGGAGGCCCAAACCTCTTTTTCTTTAAAAATTACTCAGTCTCGGGTATGTCTTTTTCGGCAGCCCAAAAACAGACGAATACAGTAAATTCGTACTGGTAGAGTGAGGTGCTGTTGTAAAGATACCCAAAAATGTGGAAGCGACTTTGAAACTGGGTAACAAGCAGAGGTTGGAACAGTTTGGAGGGTTCACAAGAAGACAGGAAAATGTGGGATGGTTTGGAACTTCCTAGAGACTTGTTGAATGGCTTTGACAAAAACACTGATAATGGGTCAGGCACAGTGGCCCACACCAGTAATCTTAGCACTTTGGGAGGCCAAGAGGGATGGACTGCCTGAGATCAGGAGTTCAAGATAACCGTGGTCAACATCGTGAAACACTGTCTCTACTAAAATAGAAAATATTAGCCAGGTGTGGTGGTGGGCACCTGTAGTCCCAGCTACTTGGGAGGCTGAGGCATGAGAATCGCTTGAGCCTGGGAGGTGGAGGTTGCAGTGAGCAGAGACCGTGCCACTGCATTCCAGCCTGGGGGACAGAGCAAGACTCTGTCTCAAAAATAAAAATAAAAATAAAACCACTGCTGAAGTGATATGCACGATGAAATCCAGGCTTAGGTGGTCTCAGATAGAGATGAGGAATTTGTTGGGAATAGGAGTAAAGGTGACTCTTGCTCTTGCTATGTTTTAGCAAAGAGACTGGTGCCATTTTGCCCTTGCCCTGGAGATTCATAGAACTTTGAACTTGAGGGAGATTACGTAGAGTATCTGGCAGAAAAAATTTCTAAGCAGCAAAGCATTCAAGAGGTGATTTGGGTGCCATTAAAAGCATTCAGTTTTAAAAGGGAAACAGAGCATAAAAGTTTGGAAAATCTGCAGCCTGACAATGCAGTAGAAAAGAAACACCCATTTTCTGAGGAGAAATTCAAGCCAGCTGCAGAAATTTTCGTAAGTAAAAAGGAGCCAAGTATTAATCCAAGACAATGGGAAAAATGTCTCCAGGGCACGTCAGAGACGTTTGCAGCAGCTCCTCCCATCACAAGCCTAGGAGGGAAAAATGGTTTCCTGGGCCAAGCCCAGGAACCCCCTGCTGTGTGCAGTCTAGGGCATTGGTGCCCTGCATCCCAGCCACTCTAGCCGTGGCTAAAAGGGGCCAAGGTGCATCTCAGGCCATGGCTTCAGAGGGTGCAAGCCCCAAGCATTGGCAGCTTCCACATGGTGTTGAGCCTGCAGGTGCACGGAAGTCAAGAACTGAGGTTTGGGAAACTCCGCCTAGATTTCAGAGGATATATAGAAATGCCTGGATGTCCAGGCAGGTGTTTGCTGCAGGGGCAGGGCCCTCATGGAGAATTTTTGCTAGGGCAGTGCTGAAGGGAAATGTGGGGTTGAAGCCCCCACACAGAGTCCCTTCTGGGGCACTGCCCAGTGGAGCTGTGAGAAGAGGGTCACCATCTTCCAGACCCCAGAATTGTAGATCCACTGACACCTTGCACCATACACCTGGAAAGGCTGCAGACACTCAACACCAGCTGTGAAAGCAGCTGGGAGAGAGGCTGTACCCTGCAAAGCCACAAGGGTAGAGCTGCCCAGGACCATGGGAATGTACCTCTTGCATCAGTGTGACCTGGATGTGAGACATGGAGTCAAGGGAGATCATTTTGTAGCTTTAAGATTTGACTGCCCTGCTGGGTTTTGGAATTGCATGGAGGCTGTAGCTCTTTCGTTTTAGCCAATTTCTCCCATTTAGAATGGGTGTTTTTATCCAATGCCTGTACCCCCATTGTATCTAGGAAATAACTAACTTGCTTTTGATTTTACAGGCTCATAGCTGGAAGGGACTTGCCTTGTCTCAGATAAGACTTTGGACTGTGGACTTCTGGGTTAATGCTGATACGAATTAAGACTTTGGGGGACTGTTGGAAAGGTGTGATTGGTTTTGAAATGTGAGGACATGATATTTTGGATGGGCCAGGGACAGAATGATATGGTTTGGCTGTGTCCCCTACCAGATCTCATCTTGAATCGTAGCTCCCATAATGCCCACATGTTGTGGGAGGGACCCAGTGGGAGATAATTGAATCATGGAGGTGGTTCCCTCATACTGTTCTCTTGGTAGTGAATAAGTCTCATGAAATCTTGTAGTTTCATAAGGGGTTTCCCCTTTCGCTTGGCTCTCATTCTCTTTTGCCAGCTGCCATGTAAGATGCGCCTCACTTTCTGCCATGATTGTGAGGCCTCCCCAGCCATGTGGAACTGTGAGTCCGTTAAACCTCTTTTTCTTTATAAATTACCCAGTCTCAGGTACGTGTCTATCAGCAGCATGAAAACAGACTAACACATATTCTAAATAACATATTTTAATTTTTGAAAATTATAAAATAGACTATACTTGTATTGAATATTTTCCTTGGAATTGCTTCTTTGTTCAGTATTATGTTCACTATTCATTCCTGTTGATACATGTAATTGTAGATCATTCCTTTCTCTAGGCTAACTGTAAGTATCGTCTCTTCCACGAAATCTTCCCAATCCCTGTGTCACAGCCTGTATGCTCTTTGACAGAGCATTTTATTTTCCAGGAATTCCTATATTCTGCTTTGTAATATAATTTTGCATCTTTTCTTATATTTACTCTTGCTTTATTAGTCCTTTGAAGGCAAAGTGTTTGTTTCAGATTTCTTTGTATCTTTAATAGCACGAGACCTAAAGAATATACATAATTTATGCTTTTAAAATAACTTATTAAATACATGATGTTGAGAACTACAGTGTATATTTGAATGGCAGACCCTTTATTACATATTCCCCAAAGCCCAGCTAGTTCAATAATAAATACATCTCATCTCTTTCTCTTCATTGCTTGGGCCATTGCTTAGTGCTTGACTTCAATTACATTCTCAATAGCATTTTTTTTAATCTTTCAAAAGCTGCGTTTTTTATTTGCTAAGCTGCATTTGTCTAACGTTGAAATCTTCACTCAAAAGAAAACAATTGGGTAAACAAAGTATAAGTAGGTGAAGTATTAATCAGAGTCAGGGCTTTTAATTCTATGCTTCTTGGGCTACATAAATATAATGAGGGGGAATCCAGTAATAAAGGCATGAAGAGTAAGAAACAGCCCTTGAGAGCTTGTGTGGAGACGCATATTTACTTCAATCCCTGTTAGAAGGAGCACAATAGTTCCCATGACTTAGACTCTCAGAGCTCCAGAATGGAAGGTTTTCTGAAATACATCTTCTAGAAGATGTCTTTGCCCTATCTGAGCCAAAGAACAAATATATCTGGGAAAGCTAAAGTGAATTCCCTTAAGCTCCAAGCATATAGAGCAAAACACAACTTCCTTCTGAAAAGGAAATGAAGTGTTTTATTTCTTTATTTATTAGATTTGTTACTAACTGTACCCTGTGCCAGAGGCCCCAAGGCAGAAAAGCTTATTGTAAAATAATAGAGATAATTAAATTTTATATTATGAAACAGCAATCAATGCAGCAAAACTAGTATCTAGTCCATTGGGGATATTGAAACTAAAGAGGTGGGTTCTGCATGATGTTCTAAGGCCAAACACCATTGCTATCTCTATTTCTTTCTCCCCTCCTCATCCATTAATATATATTAAGAATTGTGATTGCTGGGCACTTCACATATTGTTTTTCCTACAAAGTAAGACTGGAGTTTAATTATATAAGCAACAGAGGGTAACCTCTCCTGGATAATGTTTTGGGGATTGACCCAGCAAGAACCTCAAGAGTATATACCATCACCCTAAGAAAAATTTGTAAAATTGGTTAATTTTGTCCTCATAGAGCTTTTACCTAATGGTGCTGCTGTTTTCCTCTTGAAACTTTCTTCCTCAGAGCTCCCAGTGTACAAATCATAGTCCTACTCACACATGTGGAATTTCACATAGAACTAACTTCCCACACCTCATTCCAACATTCTCCCAAAATCTTACTTTTCTCTTAAACTTTATTTGCCTTGGGGTATGCCACTAGCATTATTTTTTAGTAAATGTATTTTCAAAGGGGTTTTCCACAGGAAAAATAATGTAGAGATTAAAAATAGAGGGCTTAGTGTGTAGAAGACTAGGGTTTAAATCCTAGTTTTCTCACTTATTGGCCATATGACTTTGGGAAGTTTACTTAATTCCTTTTATATTTACTTCCCTCTTTCACCTAGAAAACAAAACTACTCGGCCATAAAAAGGAATGAATTAATGGCATTCACAGCAACCTGGCTGAGATTGCAGACTATTATTCTAAGTGAAGTAACTCAGGAATGGAAAACTAAACATTGTATGGTCTCACTCATAAGTAGAAGCAAAGCTATGAGAATGCAAAGGCATAAGAATGACACAGTGGACTTTAGAACTCAAAGGGAAAGAGTGGGAAGGGGGTGAAGGATAAAAGACTACAAATTGGGTGCAGTATATACTGCTTGGGTGATGGATGCATGAAAACCTCACAGATCACCACTAAAGAACTTACTCATGTAACCAAACACCACCTTTTCCCCAATAACCTATGGAAACTAAAAAAATAAAAAGTATGATTTCACCTTTCTTTGGAAAGAAAACTAAACCAATAACTTGTTTATTGGGTATGAAAAAGTTGTTCTCACAGGAAAGACAAGGCAGATTCTGCAAAAGACAATAGGCATTCATTTCAGAGACAGAGACTGAGGTCTGCAGTCAGATGGATACTCCTCCAAAAAATTAATTGCAATGTCCAGCAAACTCATGAGCCAATAGCTGTCTCACTATCACTGTAGTAATGTATCAATAGATAGGAAGCTTATGGTAACTTTTAGACCATCCAGTCACCAATTTTCAAACCACACAATTCATTGACATCTGAGATCCTAAGGGGGCTTTGGACTTACATGGGAGCTATGAACATTAAGGTATGACTCTGTAGAAGATGAGGAAAAGGAGGTACAGAGAAGCTAGTACCTTGGTGAAGAACACATAACTAGTAAGTGGTGGAACCTTGAATCCCATGCAAAGCTATTTGATCTACGATGAGCTTCACAAAATGAATTAAGGTTGTTTGACTTTTGGCATCCATTCGGCTCAGCAGAGACTCAGTCTGACAGTGTAGACATCCAGTTTCAGACTGTGGACACTTGGGAGAATGAATTAAGTGAAATTTTAGGTAACAATGGCATTCATTTAAGGAAAGAACATAGAACATAATTCTTCATCTCCTTAAGTACTTTTGCTAGTGGGCCGGAGAGATTTGACGCCAAGGTTTTCTATTTGAACATTTACAATGTTCAACTATTTTCATTATCAGTTAACTCATTGGTGGTACATCTTTCTGTCTGTACTTCTATCCCTGGGCAGTAAATATAATATCCTTAAAAGGGCTACCTAAGGGGCTAGATTATCTTCCAATAGAGGACTAAGCCAAGATGTTTGCAAAAGCAGCAGCATCCTGTGGTACCCAGAGCAATATAGCAGGTATAGGGAATCCTACTATGGGCCGAAAAGGACAAGATGTAGGAGCAGCACAATGCCAATGGTGAGTGACACAGAAATGGCCAGCACATATACAACAGGGCAAGCTGCCCCTGTACCAACAAATACTCAGAGCACTACTTGTCTCATTTGTTTTACAGGGAAAAAAAGTATGGTTAAAAGACAACTAGAAAAAGCCTTTATTGAATCTGAAACCATGACAAGAGACTGAACACATAGGCCTTATAAAACGTATTTCTTTCCTATCTTCCCTGTGATAATAACAAGCAAGGGACCTTAAAACAATTTCTGAAGTATAATCAGTACACATATTGCAATAGTGAAAAGAGCAAAAGATTTGGAGCCAAATTTAGCATGAATGGTGGATCTGCCTCTTACTAGTTATGAGAACTCAGTCTTCTTAAATTAAAAAAGGGCAAAAAAAGTCCTCATTTATTATGGTTCTTACTAGGATTAGATGTAATGTACATAAAAAACATGGCGGAAGCACAGAAGAAATTCAGTTATTCATAACTGTATTGTTGTTATTTTATTATTACCAAACAGAAAATGTGAGAAATAATCTGCTGACTGAGAATAAGGAGAAAATTCTTTTTCTGGATCACAGTTCTTTATAAAAGAATGATGTTCTTTGAGCAAATGGGGAGAACATTGCGCAAAACCTGGAACAATGTGGAAACATACTCATCAATGTGATAAGAATAAATGACGTACACATTTTAAGAAAAGTCAGAGAGGAAGGCTTCGATTAAACTGCAAAATTAATATTGTGGAAAGCAAACAGTGTACCTTAGAGTGGGGAAGCAATGATGAGAAAATAATGAATGTAATAGAAACAATATCAGTGGGCCTCAGACATCAACATGCCAGACACTGAACATTCTCCATAAATAAAATATGGCTTTATATTTTGATACAAACATACATATATGTGTGTATGTGTACATATATGTATATGTATATACACATATACTCACGTATACACACATACATGTGTATATACACAAACACACGTGTATACACACACACACACACACACATATATATACATATATATATATACAAAAAACCGCTTTGAAGTATCACTGAAATTTAGTGGGATTTGAATATGACTACAAGGTAGTAATAGAGGAATATACCTTATTTAAACAAAGATGATCTAATTGAAAGGGCAGGAGAATAGCGTCTCATGTTAAGATACACATATCTGTAGAAATCTGTCAGTCAAAGATTGGAAACATGATGTCTCATATTTGAATGTGAGATAAAAGCAGAAATGAACAGAAGTTTAACAATGGCAGAGGGTGCTACAGACTCTAGACTCAGCATATCTTAAACATAGTACAGAACTTCTGAGGGGAAAGACACTGACCTGGTAGAATATTTTGATTTGTCTCGGCAGCTTTTTTTTTTTTTTTTTTTTTTTTTTGAGACGGAGTCTCGCTCTGTCGCCCAGGCTGGAGTGCAGTGGCGCAATCTCGGCTCACTGCAAGCTCCGCCTCCCGGGTTCACGCCATTCTCCTGCCTCAGCCTCTCCCAGTAGCTGGGACTACAGTCGCCCGCTACCACGCCCGGCTAATTTTTTTTGTATTTTTAGTAGAGACGGGGTTTCACCGTGGTCTCGATCTCCTGACCTCGTGATCCGCCCGCCTCGGCCTCCCAAAGTGCTGGGATTACAAGCGTGAGCCTCTTGAGAGTCTGAAACATCTAAAAGTGGAGCATCTTCTCATAGTCATAATATAAAATGCTCTTATTTTACATTTTAAATGAAAAAGAAAGTCACAAGGAGGAAGTTGTTGCGTGGCTTTAATTCTAATCGTTGAGACAAAACTGGTTGCTGTCATCAGAGCAGCAGGGACCTTGGAGAGAGTAACCGCTTTGATGTTACTGAAGTCCTAGACTTGACTTCAGAACAGCAAAGTTAGAAATAATCAGAATGTGTGTGTGTGTGTGTGTGTGTGGGTGTAATTCCAAGGAAAGAGACTTGAACATAACATGGCTTAAGAGAGATAGAAAGGTAGAAAAACTCAGGAAAAAAAAATTCCACATCATCAGAAATTATTCTAATAATAAAGCGAAAAGACTTAAATCTAAACAAACTGGTATAACTGCAACTTAAGCACCTATTATAAAAGGACTTACATTAAATATTGAAGGAGGAGAAGAAACACAAAGTAGAAACCCAAAAGAACAGCACCAGGCTGTAGGAATAATGTTCAGTAGCCAAAATGTTAAGACAAGACAAAGATTTGAGAAAGATCCTTTAAAAAGCACAAGGAGATTTGAGAGCTTCGTGCAGAGCAAGAAATTGAGCAAGGAAGATGTCTTAGCCTGGGTTTCCCAGGAAGCAGAGCCTGGTACAAAGGCTTGCATGCAGGTAGTATTTTTGGAAGTGATCCCAAGGAGCAGGCACTAGGCACAGAGAATGTGAAGCAGAGAAGGAGAAAAAGCCACATACAGAGATGCATTATAGAGTTGGTCACTGTTAAGAGACCCCAAATGGCAGCTACTGAAGTGCTTTTGGGGAGGATCTTACATCTGTCTGACCTAGATCTAAAAGCTAGATGTGTTATCCATCTGTTCCCATCCTTCAGTGGTCAAGGATGGCATCCTGGGTATTCATTCTCCTGCATTTAGCAGTTTGTGGCTGGTTGAGAACCAAACTGGATGCTGTGGTTGTCACAGTAGACACTAGGCAAGAAGGAGGGGACATAGCGCACAGGTGCAGTGATGCAGGTTGGTGCAAGCCTTCTTGGAGCTGCTTGCTGCAGCTGTGGCTGGAGTAAGAGATGGGACCTAGAGGGCCTGAAGCTTTGCCTAAAAGGTGCGTGATAAAGAAGAGCGGTGACTTGCTTGAGGGTATTGTAATGTACACAGAGGGCAGAGTGGGAAAGTAAAACAGCTCAGCCACAACTTCTACATAGAGGGAAGAAAAGCATGAAGCTAAAAAATATAGGCCGGGCATAATTTAGGGAGGGAGGATTGAAGCCATTGAAAAATGCCTGGCTGGTGGTCCCAGCTTCTTTTACAAAGACACGATAAAATAAGACACACTGAAAACTAAAATCAAAAGAAAAATGATAAAAAACAAAATACAAAATAATGTGCATAAAGTGCAGTATTGATAGAAGCACTTCCATTTCTGTTAAAAAGAGACATTTATATACATGCACGTATGTGTGTATGTATACATATATATACGCATATGTCTGCCTTACATATGCTTTACTGAATGACCTTGGAACAGTTATTTTGCCCTCTCAGTGCCACCTGTCCCAAGAGGTCCTCCTGCCTGTGGTTCACTGCTGCATCCCCAACACCTAGAAATAAGCCTAGCACAGAACAGGTGCTTAGTAACACTTGTTAAATAGATACATGAGAACTTGACAGAAACATAGCTATTATAGGAAACATTAAAATAAATAAACAACTTTAATATGAATGCATAATATGACTTTAATATAACAAATTTGAAATCATGGATATATTGAACTTTGTATACACAGAGCATATATATTATTTTCAGATTTCATAAGTATAAAAATTGATTATATTCTACTCATAAATAAAATTATTAAATCAGAAATTGAGCAGAAAATTGTCCAGTTACAATGTAATAAATCACAAATTAATAACCAAAGTTTAAAAAACAAACAGAAATAAAACCCAGCAATTTGATAATTTAAAACGTTCTTTAAAAAGCCTATTAGGACAAAAAAATCAAAATTACAATAACAGGCTATTTAAAAAATAATAGAGATAAAACAAACATTACTTATTATTGTAGTACCATGCAGCCAAAGTTATTCTCAGAGGCAATAATCTTAAAAGCTGTCATTATTAAAATAACAATAAAATAAAGGAATTTAGTAGTCTGTGGAATAAGTTACAAAAGCAACCACAGAATAAACCAAAGGAAACAGAGAGGAACCTGTAATAATTACAAAGACAGATATTTAATGAATTTTGAAACAAAATATAATTTCTCAATAAATCCGAGTTTTTCTTTAAACACAACAGTAATACAGCAATATTAATAAAAAAGGCAAAAAACAAATCCAATTAAGATGAAAAAAGAAAGCAAAATATTTTTAAAATAAAGATATAATAGCAGATAATTTTTTTAAGTCTACACACAAGCTATTTTAAATAATTTTAAAACTACACTAGGTGAATGATTACCTAGGGGAAGTTAAGGACAAGTAGAAATTTTGATTTGACCAAAAGCAGAAAACAAATGATCAAAAAGTATCTTTCAGTAACAGACCCATGATCAAATAATTTTACTGTTAAAATTTCAAAGAGCAGATAATTCCCATGCTACATAAACTGACCTAAAGCTTTGAAAAAGACAGAGTAGTATCCACTTCATTTTCTTCAGCTTGAAGCCACAAAAGACCTGTACAAGAAAACCCCCACCCGCCAGGTGGAAAAAAAAGACAAAACTGTAAATGAGTTCTCTGAGAAATATTAATGCAAAACTCTTTAACTATTAGCAAATCAAATCCAATAGTATCTTCAAATAATCATTCACCATGTCCAAGGAGGATTTGTCTGCAGATTGAAAAGTTGGTTTATTATCAGGGGAGACATGACTATAATATACAATACCACTTAACCCAGTACAAAAAATCCCCAGAATAATCTGAAAGGACTCTGTTAAAAGTGCAATAACAATCAGTATGCCACCTAACTTACTTTCTTTCTTTCCTCTTTCTTTCTTTCTTTCTTTCTTTCTTTCTTTCTTTTTCTTTCTTTCTTTTCTTTCTTTCTTTCTCTCTCTCTTTCTTTCTTTCTCTTTCTTTCTCCTTCCTTCCTTCTTCCTTCCTTCCTTCCTTCCTTCCTTCCTTCTTCTCTCCTCCCTCCCTTCCTTCCCTCCTTCCTTCCTTCCTTCCTTCCTTCCTTCCTTCCTTCCTTCCTTCCTTCCTTCCTCTTTCTCTCCTTTCCTTCTTTCTTCCTTCCTCCCCCTCCCCCTTCTCTTCCCTGTCCCTTTCCTCTTCTCCTTCCCCTTCCCCACTTCTCCTTCTTCAAAAAAAAAAAAACCACAGACATATTGAGGAAACAAGTTTTAGAAGATTAATCCTTCAATTACAAAAGGGTATCTTTTGAAAATCAACAGCTACCATCATACTTCATAGTGAAACATTAGAGACAATCCATTAAAAAAAAGACTCATGTTGACTGTCTTCTCTGTCTAATGGGTTATTGCTTAAACCTATTCTTTTATAATCAGAAAATAAAGAGGAGAAGAACAGAGGTGAAGAAAGGAGAGGAAAACAGTATTATCAATAGAGCTGATAAAAGAATAAATTGTATTCAAGTTACTTGGTGTAAACAAATTACATCCAGAGTATAGGGAAAAATGGTAAAATCAATTGGGAAACCAATTGTGATGTACTTTGAGGATTGGGGTCATGCCAGAGGCTGCTTGAGATAGACAAATGCTGTCTAATTATTTAATTCAGAGAAAAGACACATTTCCGACTACAGACTAGGGTTATTGATAGTAATCCCTGGAAATTAAAATAAAATAATTATATGAGTGCTTAGCATAGGAGACAACTGAATTGAATTTGAATTTTATGAGATTACTAAGAATTTTTAGATTGTTAAGAAATTAAGTTATACCAAATTCATCATTTAAAAATACAGGATTAAAAAGGTAGCTAATACAATAATGCTTTGGATTCTAGTTCATTTTCACTTGCAACTAGAATTTTAGCAAAACTTATTTTGATATCCTTTTGGATATCAGTATAAGAATATATGGTATATGAAATATAGTGTTGATATCTTTTTTAATAGTATGGCAAGTGTGGGCTAGGGATTGTAGGGTTTGGGTTGGTTGAGCAACCATATCCAAACCAGGCTGTACATGGTTGAAGCAGCAGAAGAGTTAAAGTTTGGGAGCCAGATGGATCTACATTACCATACTAGTTATATTTGTGAACCTTGGACACGTTGCATCATTCTTGCCAAACCTCAGTTTTCTTGTCTGTCAGTGTGGATAGTTATGTTAGGTGGAAATAACGAAGATTAAAGTGAGCTCATGGAAACTGCCTGAGACACTGTCTGGTGTGCAGCAACACATGCCAGAAAAGCTTCTGTTGTCTTTGTGGCTATCTTAGGTGGCCTGAACAGAAGATTGTAGTGGCTTGTCAAAAGACTCTGCTGCTGTCTGTGTTGTTCACCATTATTTGTAAAATCATAGAAAATATTTAAAACGTGGTTCTGATTCAGATAAAGCTGGAATAAATCAATTTCTGGATAAGAGAATTAAAACTCTAAAAGGTCTTGATAAGTTGGACAAATAACACAGGATGAAGTTTAAATATATAAGTAAATTTTCTGTATTTTTTAAAATGAGCTCCATTAAATGCAGAGTAGGGGAAATATAGCTTAACAACCATCCATCGGTGGGAAAGAAAGAATATTTACATTTAGATGACTTTAACTATGGGATAAAGCTGACAGTGTGATACGACTCCTAAAATGTGGGTTGTGCTAATAGTTGTAGACACAAAGTAGTGTTCTGTGCTTGTTAGACAAAATTTGGAGCTTTTTTTCTAAGTCTTAGGCACCAAGGAAAACAATTAGAGTTGGAGAATTAGAATAGTTAAGGCTGCAAAATAATGTTGAAGAAATTATAAAGCAAAGCAATACAGTTATCTTTAAGAATCTGAAATGTTCTCATGAGAAGCAGAAAATAGAGATTCTCTTCTCTCTTCAAGAGGTAGGACCATGTACAAAGAAACGAAGTTCAAAAGAGGAAAAAGAATACTCATCTCAGTTAAGATATTAGGGAAAGAATGAGAAGGAATTGACATTTCATTTGCTGAGCTTATATTATATACAATATATTATACAGGTTTTATACTAATTTATACCTTACTTTCTAATAGTTAATGTTCTCCAAATACACTATTGTCATTGTTCTAGCAAAATCCCAGAAAGTAGTTTATAGGGAGTCCCATGGAAGATAAGATTTGATAATCTCTGTGGCCTCTTCAAATACTAATAGTTTATGATTTGCTAGCTAGCAGTAATACGCCAGGGAATGAGGCTGGGACAGAGGCTGGGATATCTCTCAGGGCTCCTTAACACAATATGGCTCTAATCATGAAGAACAAGAAGGAGTGAAACATTTTCTTTTTCTCTAGCAAATTAAAACTCTGCTCCCTATTATATTTAATATAAATAAAAATTTAATCTGCTTAGCTCTTGAAAAAGGATCGCATATGTAGTGATTTGTATTTAACTGGAGCTCACATCAAATTCGATATTATTTTCACAGGACAGTTGGCTGTCTGAGGCTGGGCTTAAGCACAAAATATCCAGTGAAGATTTGGAGCTTCATTAATTAATTCAGATTATCTTCATCTGTGGTCTAAAATCGCTAGACATCGAGGTATTCTTGAGTTTGTGGTCTGCTTTATCTATATGTAACATAGAAAAAAACAATTAAGAACATCATAATAAACAATTGCCATTTTGGCTCCTAGCAGAGAGGTATGATTATTTCCTAAGATGACCACCTTTTGTTTAACAAAGTATCTTGATCAGTCTCAGCTCCTAAAGAAGATGATGAAATGAAAAAAAAAAAGTTAATTTACATTGCATGAATGGTAACATTTATTTGAGAAAACCAGACGTAAGGAGAGAGGAAATCTTCTGAGAAAAAAGAGACAGGTCTAAGCAACTTAAATTCAGGTATATATGAGATTAAGTTCATAAAGAATTGATGGGCATTGAGAATTTTCTGGTGGCAGTGATGGCTGAGGCAAGTTTAGGAACATATATGTCTACTGCACTTAATTTTAAATTTATGTCTGTTTAGTGCTGCAGTGTAATAGCTATTGGCTATACTGAACTGCCTTGTGAGAATAGAATTTCAGGAAATAAAGGGATAAGGGGCTGTGTTGGTGTATGAGTTATCACCGGGCAACAAGAAGAGGACCGTCGTGAAAGAAGAGATGTAAGTTCAATGGGAATAGTTAATTAAAAAATACAGATAACCATGAGAAGGTACATTTCAGATGTGTGCAAAAATCTCAGAGAGGATATTGGACTTCTTATTAAAGATGAGAGTAGTGGTTGAAGTTAATTTCATGTGAGTCTCAAAGGACAGGTGACCTCAGCTGACGTGTAGATTGACTATCTAATTGCCTCAATTCTCTTCTTTCACTCTGTTTTTGTAGAAACATCTTGAAGGTCAAGCTTGTGGAACAATTACAAACATGTTCTTATTGTTCATAAAGCTCAGGCTTTTTCTTGTTTTCACTGAAAGCCCAAATCTGCTGTTTCATGCTGAAAGTAGAAAAGATAATATGCCTATCGGCTGCATTTTTCCTTCCAAATGAACTTACTGGATTTGACCCTTATATACCATGAGATTGTTTGAAACTGATTTCATAAATGGAAACACTTTAATTTTTAATATGATCCCATTAGTAAAAAGCTAGGGAGAGTCAAAACACACCGTTATAAAAAGCCAAAGCAAGATTCACGCTACTACCCCAAAGATTTCCCTGAGTTTTCTAATTGGTAGTTAAATACAGTTTCTAAACAGAAACCAGGTAGAAATCCTACAGAAAAGTGGCCTCACAACTTCCCATGGGCCAGGCTGCCTGATCCCTCCTTGTCTCCCATCTGGCAAGCTCCAGCTTCAGCAGAGAGACCATACATTGGTAAACTTCCTTCCTGTATTTTCTTTATTGATCTAGTACAATGGCACAGAAACACGTTTCCAAATTAAAGAAAGATGGAATTGACACCCTAACAGCCTTAGAATAGTTTCTGCTTTACTAGATTCTGAACTATTTTTTTCCCTCAAGTTATTTGAATGTGAGCCGAGGTGTGAACAAGGCAGGAGTGAGAATCAATAATTAAGCCTGTTCTCTTTATACCCACTATGCTGGGAAATCCATTTCTTTTTCTCAGCCTGATTATTATTTAGCATTTTTCCAATATCCTCAAGCGAGGTCTCCAAAGAAGTAAAATAAAACTGCAGTAAAATGAAACAAAAACACAGATAAGAACAATCCACTTTATTGTCTTGGAGTGGTCAAGTCCTGGGGGAGGAGACTGGTGCAGCATAAAAGCAGAGGCATTTTGTTCTATTTTCTTAGGATGTGAAATGTCTTACTCTATCCCATGGTGCCACTGTCTTGTGTGACTGCTGAAAAAAACCGCTGAAAAAAGAGGCTGCATACAGATAGATG
The DNA here is from genome assembly GCF_006542625.1 of Nomascus leucogenys. Classification (NCBI taxonomy): domain Eukaryota; kingdom Metazoa; phylum Chordata; class Mammalia; order Primates; family Hylobatidae; genus Nomascus; species Nomascus leucogenys. Next base: position 7,678,752 of record NC_044395.1, on the reverse strand, counting down.
TCTGTTCCAGTTTCTCCAGTCTACTTTGCACATCCATAATTTCCCCCAAAAATGGTATTTCTACCTCTGGTTGACTAGAGAGAAGGTGATAGCAAATAAGAAATGCGGCCGGGCACGGTGGTTCACGCCTGTGGTCCCGGCACTTTGGGAGGCCAAGGCAGGCAGATCGCGACGTCAGGAGATCGAGACCATCCTGGCTAACACGGTGAAACCCCGTCTCTACTAAAAATACAAAAAATTAGCCGGGCATGGTGGTGGGTGCCTGTAGTTCCAGCTATTCGGAGAGGCTGAGGCTGGAGAATGGAGTGAACCCAGGAGGCGGAGCTTGCAGTGAGCCGAGATTGCGCCACTGCACTCCAGCCTGGGCGACAGAGCGAGACTCCGTCTCAAAAAAAAAAAAAAAAAAAAAGAAATGCTTTGTCATAACAAAGTCTTCAGGCTGAACTTTGAGACTACGTCACAAAACCTTGCTGACAAACTTTCCAAGGAATCGGTTATGGATGATGTAACAGTGTTCTTAAAAACAAAAGGCAAATCATGACCTCAGAAAGATGTGATGCTTTCTTATACCCTCATGGCTGGGGAATGAGACATACCTGGAGCTCAAAGATGAGTTTGCTGGTCTCAAGTTGGTTGCCTTAATGCAGTGTGGGGAAATTAGTCCCAGCTGAAGATAAACCCTGCTTTCAATGTTTCTCTTTTCATTATTTCTCCCTAGAAGATTGCAAATCATCAAAAAAAAAAAAAAAAAAATGCCTCCCACGATGACTTCCTGGCCCCTGATCTTGTTCCACTGCAGCCACAGGTATTTAATGGCTCTGTACTGGTGGCCAAGCATGGATAGATATTTTGTTCCAAGAAGAAATGGGGCCATTCTTTATGTAATCCAGCGGTCGGTTGAGGTCATGTTATCCTTTGAGGCTGATTAATGTCCTTGTAAAGCTTTTCACACTTGATGCTTAAATCCCCTGAAACCTCCTTGCCCTGTGTTTTTGCTTTCTTATCTCTCATTATGTCTCTATCTACCTGAAATTTGGCCTCCAGCCTATAAAAGGTAAGTCAGCAGCATTCTGCCTGGTTTAATACTATATGGTTTCTCTAGTGAACTTTCCTGGCTCTTCTTACCACCCCAGTCATTGCTCAACCTATGTTGTTGACTCCTTCTCCTGTTAAAGCCCATATGATTTAGGTGTTTGTTCAATCTTTCTTCTTCTTATTCTATCCATTTTCAGGGTGATCTCTTTCATTTCCAATTCATTTATTGATTGATTTACTTATTTAACAGTAGCCTCTATGTGAGAGGACAGGAGCTCCTCCTTTCACATCAGGCTTGGGCTTCTGACTGGCATTTCCACCTAATCCATGCCTAAAACTAAACCTGTTCCAATCAAACTCATCTTTTTCAGCATCTATTTCAATGCCACCAAGCACAATTAGGGACATCACAAGTTGCCATTGCTCAGTCTTGATATCCTAAAATATCTTAGACCCTTCCTCTTCTCATCCAGCCAAAGATAGGCTGGCACAAAACCTGGCAACACCTCTTTTGCAATACTTTTCACACTTTCCCTTCCTGTCCACTCCTAATGACAATTCCCTAATTAAGGATGATTCGGTCTCATGTGAACTGTTTAGAGAACCTTCCAACTGGTCCTTTAATTTTGAGTCCTCTGGTCTTTCTTATAATTTGTTCTTCACACTGCCACAAAGTTTGCCTGAAAAATGTTCTGAGCACACTATTCGCCCATTCCAAGCCTTGTTCACCAATCATACTCACAAGAAAGATTAGACTTCTCATCTTGTCATTCACACCAGACTGTCACTGACAACCTTCATCCCATTCTTTCCCTGCAGCCAGGCCAAACTACTGACTCATTTCCAAACCCACTCTGCCTTCTTTGACTTCTGTGCTATAGCTCACTGTTGCCTCTGCCTGAACTCTGCTCTTGCCTCTAATTGTTCAACTCAGTCACTCCTTCCCAAAAAGGCCCTGCATCTTTCCAATTAGAAATCATCTCTTCTTTTTATAAAAACCTATACATTTTGTTATTATGTCTGAAATAGCATATACTAAAACCTGAATTGTATTTTTTTTTATTTCACAGAACACTTTAAACTTTACAAAATTTGAATCTGCCATTTCATGGACTGTATCTTTTTCACTCTTCTGTGACTCTCTTTGAAGGTCAGAGATTTTTGATTATTTACAATTTTATCCCCTTAATTTTCTAACAGCCTATCTTTTATGAAGTAGGTAGCAGTAAATCATTGTGGGCTAGTAGAAGTTTTAAGTTCTAACTCCTTTTTTTTCACCCAATCCAGCATTTCTTTTGCATAGCTCAATGCTTCGATTATTGTTTGCGACTTCCAATTTTTCTCTTGTTTCTTATGCCCCCAAATATAAGACATATTTCATTTTTGTGAGCCAAATATGGATATCTTTCGTGAGTCAAATATGAATATAGGACTTTTGTGTATGATGAGCATTAGTATTAAAAATATTGACAATGATTATAGATACTAGAGAAATTTTTTAAACAGGTTGATTAGAAAAGTAGTACTAATTCAGTCATTTAAATAGACTGCATACCATGCAAACCAATACTAATGTTTTATAACAGTAATGCATGTTAAATTAACTTTGTTATACATTTTACTTAATATAATTTTCTTGATAGCACTGCTAAAATATTTATATTTAATTGTTTCAATTTTTGCATGGCTGTCTATTCAGAATTTTAAAAGAAATAGATGAATTTTTTCTTAGCACGAACTTCAGTATTGTTAGTTTTACCTGAGGTATAAATAAGAGATGTAATCATTAAAGAGATTGTAATGTCACTTCAAAAATAAACATGCTACAGCAAATTAACTTCTTTTGAGAAGCTCTATGAATTTTAACATAAGTATAGATTTAAGTAGCTGCCTCTACAATCAGGATACAAAACAGTTACATCAATTAAAAAACAAAATTCCTTGTGCTGTCCTTTCGTAATCTGCCTCCTGCCCTACGCAATCACTTACATATTTTTAGTCCCCATGGTTTTGCGTTTTCCAAGGTATCATCTAAATGGAATCATACCATATACAATCTTTTGAGGCTAGATCTTTTCGCATAGATTCATCAAACTCTGTGTGTTGATAGTCACTTCGTTTTTACTTCTGAGTGTTATTCCACTAAAAATGGTTCCGTTTATTCACCCACTGAAGGACATTTGGGTTGTTTCCAGTTTCTAGCAATTATGAATAAGCTACTATAAACAGTTATGTACAAGTTGATTGTTGAATGTGTAAACATAAGTTTTAATGTTTTTTTTTAAGTTTTAAGGATTAAATACACTGTGTTTTCACCCTTAAAAAATAGTGTAATAATCAGGTAATATAGTAATTCTATATTTATAAGAAACTGCCAAACTTTTCCAGAGTGGTTATATCATTTTGCATACCCACCAACATATATGAGAGTTCTCATTGTTCTGCATCCTCACCAATACTTGCTTTTTAATTATTTATTCTAATAAATGTATATTAGCATTGCATAATGGTTTTAATTTGTCTAATGAAGTTCAGCATCTATTAATGTTCTTCTTTTTCATTCACATATCTTCTATGGTGAAGTGCCTGATTAAATCTTTTGCCCAATTTTTAAAACTAGGTTTTTGAAAAATTAGTATCCTGCTGTTTTGATTACTATAACTTTGTAGTATATTTTGCGTTAGATAGTGTGATGTCTCAAGCTTTGTCCTTTTTGCCTAATTGCTCTGGTTAGGACTTCCAGTATTTATGTTGAATATAAGTAGCAAGAATAGGCTTCCTTATCTTATTCCTGATATTAGAGAAAAAGCTTTCAGCTTTTCACCATAGAGCACAATCTTAGTTGTTGATTTTTCATATATGGCCTTCATTGTGTTGAGGTACATTCCTTCTGTACCTAATTTGTTGAGAGTTTTTATCATAAAAGGATGTTGAGTTTTGTCAAACACTTTTTCTGCATCTATTGAGATGATCCTATGGTTTCTGTCCATTCTGCTAATGTGATGTATCACATATATAGATTTGTGTATTTTAAACCATTCTTACATCTCTGGGATAAATTTCATTTAATCTTAGAAATTCAGGTTTGTTCATATGTTGTTGAGGATTTTTGCATCTGGTGCTCAGGAATATTGGCTTGTTCTTTTCTTATAGTGTCCTTTTTTGGCTTTGGTATCAGGGTAGTATTAGCCTTGTAAAATGAGTTTAGAAGTATTTCTTCTCTTTAATTTTTGGGAGAGTTTGAAAAAAATTTATATGAGTTCTTCCTTAAATGTTTGGTAGGATTCAGCAATGAAGAGCTCAAATCTTGGGCTTTTCTTTGATTGGAGATTTTTTAATGCCAGTTCAATCTCCTTACTTATTATTGGTTATTACATTAACTGTAATGTACGTTTTGAGAAATTAAAATAAGAAAATTAGTCTGTTATATATATTCAGATATTTAAAATTTCTATTGTTCTTCCTCATTCTTAAAATGCCAAGTTTCTCTCTAACAGTATTTCACTTCTACTTGAATTTTCTTTAATAGCTCTTTCAGAAGTTGTCAACTGGTAATGAATTCTCTTGGTTTTCTTTCATCCTAGAATTTCTTGACTTTGACTTTATCTCTGAATAGAAATAGAATAGCTGAATATAGAATTATGGGTTGACAGTTCTTTGCTTTCAGCACTTAAAACACATTGTTCCATTATTTTTTGGTCTCGATGATTATTCATGAAAAATCTGCAGTCATTTGAATTTACTGCAATCAATTAAAGGTATACTCTTATATGTAACATGTGGGTTTTATCTGGTTGCTTTTCAGAGTTTTTACTTATCTTTTATTTCAGCACTTTGATTGCAATATATCCAGGCATGCATTGCTCTGAAGGTATCCCATTTGCAGTTTGTTGGGCTTCTTTTTCTGCCAGTTTGTCTTTCAACACATTTTAAAAAATGTTTAGTCATTATTTCCCAAAATATCTTTTTTGTACCAAAACCTTTCTTCTCATCTTCTGGAATTCTGATAACATAAGTGTTAGCTCTTTTTATATTGTCTCACAGGTACCTAAGGCTTTGTTGCTTAAATATAAAATCACTCCATTTTTTAACACTTGAAAGATTGGAAAATTTATAATTGATCTATTGTCAAGTTCACTTACTCTTTCATCTGTAGTTTTCATTCTGCTATTAAGTCAATCCACTGAATTTTATCTCAATTATTGTGTTTTTCAACTCCAAAATTTTCACTTGATTCTATTTTATAGCTTCTATTTCTTTCTGCTGAGACTTCCTATCATTTAGACTGTTTCAATTGTATTTATTTTTACTTTGTCATGGTTATAAAAACTACTTTAAAACTTTTATCAGATAATTTCAACAGCTGGTTCAAACTATCTAATAAAATGTGGTTGGTTTCTGCTATTGTCTTTTCCTTTAAGAATTGTTAAATTTTCTTGGTTTCTTTGTATGTTGTGTGATTTTTATATTGGATACTAGATGTTCATAAAAATATGTTGTGTAAATCTGAGTCTTTTGCAAGTCTTACGGAGATTGTGTTTTTGGTTTTTAGTTTTTATCCATCAACCAATCTGGTTACGTTCAAATCAAAAATTCAAACTCACCTTCCATGGACTACAGCTCTAATGTAAGTTCTATTTTCAAAGGCTTTGGAGTGCTATTTGTATCTGTATAATATCTGCACCTTCCAAGAGCAATCTGAAATCTGAGCAGTGGCTTAGTTCAGGTTTTTTTAGAGCCTACTCAGGCACATTTAGGGGCATATCCTTGCATGAGCAGGTTGAGATGAATCCAGGATTTTCTCTTTTTCAAGCTCTGCACTCTCTGCTATCTCACTCACATTCTTTGGCACCCAGGCATTTCAAAAAAATGACGCTTTAGTCTCTCTGTGCTTTGCTGATCACTTTCCCTAATTTGGTCAGCCTCCAGGGGCAAGTGGTGGGAGGCCAGTGACAGGAAAAAAAGCAACATAAACTCCCTACACAGTCTTTGGACCAAGTTTCTCTGATGAGAAAGAATGATCCTCTTCCCTTGCAGTTTTAAGGTCAGGTCCAACTACTATAGTACTATTGTGACTGCTGTGGAATAATTGCACTTTGGGAATGGAGACAGGGGTTGAAAAAAGAGAAGAAAACAAGACCAGAGTTTATCCTACTTTCTCTGTTTGGTAGATCAGAATAAGCAGTCTTCTTTTAGAGCTATTTCTATATACACATGGCACACAACTCTGGGATTTGTGCTGCCTTTGAATCAACAGTGGGGGATAATGGAAGGAAAAACAATCTAGGGTACTCACTGCCAAATCTATTGGACTATTGGATTTAAAGTTCTGGGTTTTTTTTTTTTTGTCCAATGCATCTGCTGCCATTTACTTTTTAGAGCCTTAAGATAACTGCTTTGTGCATTCTATCCAGTAATTTTTGTTGCGTTTAGTGGGGGAGATAGAATGGAGTATGCCTGCTCTATCTTAATCAGAACTGGGACTTGTCTATAGAGTAGCTTTGGAGATAATCATGACATGTGTTCACCCACTACTAGTGGGACTGTACATTTTTCTAAACTATATGTTATAGGACAACTGGTAAGCCAATTTCTAAAAACAAAACAAACCTGGTAAACAGATTGGGAAAAAAAGCAAACAAAATATTAAAAAGTAAATTTGCTGGAGTATTTATTGGAGACATCTTGGAAGAGACTGAACATTTATATATTCTCAGTAGGATTTGGTGAAATGAAACAAGCAGAAGAAAATTATTCTGGATAATACATCCAGAGTATAGGTTATGCCTGTACTCTGAAAATATCCCTGTATTAGTCTGTTTTCATGCTACTGATAAAGACATACCCAGGACTGAGAAGAAAAAGAGGTTTAATTTGACCTACACTTCCACATGGCTGGGGAGGTCTCAGAATCGTGCCAGGAAGAAAAAGACACTTCTTACATGGTGGCAGAAAAAGAAAAATGAGGAAGAAGCAAAAGTGGAAACCCCTGATAAACCCATCAGATCTCGTGAGACTTATTCACTATCACGAGAATACATGGGAAAGATCCAGCCCCCATGATTCCATTACCTCCCACTGGGTCCCTCCCACAAAATGTGGGAATTCTGGAAGATATAATTCAAGTTGAGATTTGGGTAGGGACACAGCCAAATCATATCAATCTCTTTGATACCAAATGAAATGGTAGGTTTTCTAAGACTCAATCTACCATTTTCTTTTAGCATGCCACCCCACAGTTTTCTGGGAAAGGTCTAATTATCTTCCAAGTTGGAAGTATCCTAGCTGCTTGCAAAATAGGTAATATGAATAAACTATTAAAATATCAACTTGCAAAGAGTATGGAGAACTGAAATTTTTCTCACTTAAGTAGCTCAATGCAATTAACTAGAGCCTCAAACCTAGCCTTCAAGGTTCTTAAATTGGCAATAGTGAGTCATGAGTGACCTCATTGTTGTAAATACTTATAAAAACTTCTAAATTATTCTATGAAGTAATAAGCTGAAAACATAACAAGGCAAAAGGTTATGCCAGAACACCCCAACTGGTTAATTATAATATCTGACTTATGTATTAAAGGAATGTGAGTCCTAGAATTTTCCACACTCTTCCTTCTCTGCTTTGGAAGACATCCACACATGCTCATAGCCAAGTATGCCTTACCTTGTATTAAGTCATTGGAAAAGATTTCCTCCTTGTGAAAATGTAAAGACTGCTGGACTAGATTGGCAGGTAGAAAATTTGTTGTTAGAATGATACCCCATGAAATATGTTTTCCTATTAGCTTCTTCCTAATCAACACAAACCAAGCTTTTTCAGAGAGAAATGGTGGAAGTTAATGAAATTAGTCACAACTATTAGCATCTATGAGGCAATACTGACTGTCACCAAGGACAGTGTGGAGACAGAGCCACAGCTATGATTGAGAAATACCGTGTTACTATTATTTCAAGTCTCTAGCTATTTCTGCTATGTGGTATTCTCCATTTGGGAAATTCATGAGTTCTTCACTTTTTGAGGCAACATGTTTTGGCTAGATGACTCTAGAGAAGACATGAAAAAAAATGCATTTTGTGTATGAATTTTTGAACAATATGAACCCTAACGGCATGTTCAACCCTGCTATTCTGTTACTTAAATAGCTTTGTAAACTTAGCCACACGGGAGTGTTATATTTAAATTCTTGCAGGGATGTTCTATAAATTAAGAATAAAGTTCATTTTATTCAGTCCAAAGGACAGAGCTGAATTAATAAAACTAGGAATTATATTTTTATAATTTTATATATAACTCAAGAGTACACTATAAATGAAATAGCTTCTCTTACATGGTGTTAGTGCCCAATCATTCCCCTCAATATAACAATATGCCAGTCCACCATTGTGTTTGGAGTATTGATGTTTAGGCCTTCATTGTTTTCATTATTTTAGTTGTATTTGTTTATCCTAGTCTCTGCCCTTTCCACTCTGCATTAGTCCATTCTTACACTGCTATAAAGATACTACCTGAGATTGGGTAATTTACAAAGGAAAGAGGTTTCATTGACTCACACTTCCACAGGGTTGGGGAGTCCTCTGGAAACTTATAATTGTGGCAAAACGGGAAGGGGAAGCAAGCTTGGACCTTCTCACATGGAGGCAGGAGAGTAAGAAGTGCAAGGAGCGAAGGGGGAAGAGTCCCTTGTAACACCACCAGATCTTGTGAGAACTCTCACTTTCATGAGAACAGCATGGGGGAAACTGCCCCATGATCCCATCATCTCCCACCAGGTCCACCCCTCGATGATGTGGGGATTATGCAGATTACAATTAGAGATGAGATTTGGGTGGGAACAGAGACCAAACCATGTCATTCTGCCCCTGGCTTCTCCCAGATCTCATGTCCTCACATTTCAAAGCACAATCACACCTTTTCAAGACTCCATCAGTCTTAACTCATTCCAGCATTAACCCGAAAGTCCAAGTCCAAAATCTCATCTGAGACAAGGCAAGTCCCTTCTGCCTATGAGCCAGTAAAGTAAAAAATCAAGTTAGTTCCTTCCAAGACACAATGGGGGCACAGGCAATGGGTAAATATACCCATTCCAAATGGGATAAATTGGCAATCTTACAGCCCACATCTTACTGTCTTCTGAGCCCTCCAAGTCTCTAGGAAGTTCCAAACTTTCCCACATTTCCCTATATTCTTCTGAGCCCTCAAAACTGTTCCAACCTATGCCTGTTACCCAGCTCCAAAGTCGCTTCCATATTTTAGGGGAATATGTGGCCTATAGGCCCCATGCAAGTCCAAAATTCAGCAGGGCAGTCATTAAATCTTAAAGCTCCAAAATGATCTACTTTGACTCCATGTATCACATCCAGGTCATGCTGATGCAAGAGGTGCGTTCCCACAGTCTTGGGCAGCTCTGTCCCTGTGGCTTTGCAGGAGACAGACCCCCTCCTGGTTGCTTTCACTGGCTGGTGTTGAGTGTCTGGGCTTTTCCAGGCCCACAGTGCAAGCTGTTGGTGAATCTAACTTTTTTTCTGAGGATGGTGGCCTTCTCTTCACAGATCCACTAGGCAGTGCCCAAGTGGGGACTCTGTGTGGGGGGCTCTAATCCCACATTTCCCTTCCACCCTGCCCTAGCAGAGGTTGTGCACAAGGGACCCACCCCTGCAGCGCCCCTCTTCCTGGACATCCAGGCATTTCCATATATCCTTTGAAATCTAGGTGGAGGTTCCCAAAACTCAATTCTTGACTTCTGTGCACCCGCAAACTCAACGCCACGTGGAAGCCTCGAAGGCTTGGAGTTTGCACCCTCTGAAGCCACCGCCTGAGCTGCACCTTGGCCCCTTTTAGCTGTGGTTGGGTGGCTGGAACATAGGGCACCAAGTCCATAGTTTGCACATAGTAGGGGGCCCTGGGCCAGGCCTAGGAAATTATTTTTCCCTTCTAGGCCTCTGGACCTGTGATGGGAGGGGCTGCCATGAAAGTCTCTGACATGCCCTGAAGACATTTTCCCCATTGTCTTGGTGATTAACACTGGGTTCCTCGTTACTTATGCAAATTTCTGCAGCCTGCTTGAATTTCTCCTCAGAAAATGGGTTATTCTTTTCTATTGCGTTGTCAAGTTGCAAATTTTTAAACTTTCAGGCTCTGCTTTCTCTTGAACTCTTTGCCGCTTAGAAATTTTTTCCACCAGATACCCCAAATCATCTCTCTCAAGTTCAAAGTTGCATGTATCTCTAGGGTGGGGCCAAAAGCTGCCAGTGTCTTTGCTAAAGCATAGCAAGAGTCAGCTTTGCTCAAGTTTCCAACAAGTTCCTCATCTCCATCTGACACATTGCCCTAGACTTTATTGCCCATAACACTATCAGCATTTTAGTCAAAGCCACTCAACAAGTCTCTAGGAAGTTCCAAACTTCCTCATATCTTCCTGTCTTCTGAGCCCTCCAAGTCTCTAGGAAGTTCCAAACTTTCTCACATTTTCCTATATTCTTCTGAGCCCTCCAAACTGTTCCAGTCTCTGCCTGTTACCCAGTTCCAAAGTCACTTCCACATTTTTGGGTATCTTTACAGCAACACCCCATTCTACTGGTACCAATTTACTGTATTAGTCTGTTTTCACACTGCTAATAAAGACATACCTGTGACTGGATAATTTATAAAGGAAAGAGGTTTAATGAGCTCACAGTTCTAAATGGCTGGAGAGGCCTCACAATCATGGTGGAAGGCAAAGGAGAAGCAAAGGCACATCTTACATGGCAACAGGCAAGAGAAAGAGTGGGCAGGGAAACTCTCCTTTATAAAACCATCAGATCTTGTGAGACTTATTCACTATCATGAGAACAGCATGGGACAGACCCACCCCCATGATTTAGTTACCTCTCACCAGGTCCTCCCATGACATGTGGGAATTATGGGAGCTAAAATTCAAGATGAGATTTGGGTGGGGACACAGCCAAACCATATCGGAATACACACACAGATGAAATTAGTGAAAAAAAAAAGGAAAGAGATGATTATCACAAAAATCTTAATTTTCATTGCTATATAGCATTTCATTGTATAAACATAACACATTTATTTTACCTTGATGGACATTTGAATTGTTTCCATTTGGATATTATTACAAATAAAACTGCTGTGAATTTCACTGTACAAGACTTTGTTTGCATAGGTAATAAGTTTTGTCTTTAGTAAACATCTTTGTTCATTTGGACTGCTATAACAAAATACCATAAACTGGGTGGCTTATAAACAACAGAAATTCATTTATCACAGTTCTGAAGCCTGAGAAGTCCAATTTCAAGGTGCCAGCAGATTTGGTGTCTGGAGAGGATCCACAGTGGCGTGGTTTGTAGATGTCTGTTTTCTTGCTATAACTTCACATGGTGGAATGGGTGACGGGGTTCTCTAGGGTTTCTTTTATAAGGGAGTGCCATTATAAAATCCCTTTCATGAGGACTCTGCCCTCATGACCTAATCACCCCCCAAAGTTGCACCTCCAAATGCCATCAGGGATTGGGTTTAACATAAGACTTTTGAGGGAACTCATCTTCAGTGTACAGTGGCAAATAAAGCCAAATTGGTATTAAAAGTAATCATGCCAATTTGTATTCCTACTGAGGAAGATGAAAATTCTAGTTGCTCTATATCTTTGCCAATGTGAGATATTGATAATATGCTTTGTTTTGTTTTATTATAATAATTTTACTGTATATGGGGGGTGGTATAGTAATAACTCATTGTTTTAATTTATATTGTTTTAAATTTTAATGAGATGGCAGACCTTTACATGTTTTTGTTGGACATTTTGCTAATCTATTTTTTGAAGTATTTAAGTTCTTCATCATTTTCCATTTGGATATTGTTTTTCTTTTTGATACATATGGGTTTTTATTTATAGAATATCAGTCAGTGTGAATATTGTCTTTTACTTTATGACTTGTCTTTTCCCTCATTTAATGGTGCTTTCTGAAGAACAGAACTTCTTAATTCTAATTAACATATAATGAACTTTTCATTTATGACTGGTGCTTTTGTGTATTGAGAAAACTTTCTAGATCCTAAGTTTCATATTGTACTATAGAAGTCACAGGTTTACAATTCACTTGAAATGTATTTTTGCAAATAAAGTGATGTTAGAGTCAATTTTCATTTTTTTTCATGTAGATAGCTGATTGAATAACACCACTTCCTAAAGAGTCAGTTCTTTTCTAATAGTCGCCAGTACTAGCATTATCATAAATCAGGTGTGGGTCTGAAGTCAGAAGCTCTATTATGTTCAATTTATCTATTAGTCTATATACATTTGCCATCATTACACTCTTTTAAAAGGACTGCAGTCTTAATATCTGATAAAGTAGGTCTTGCCGTATTATTCTTCTTAAGATTACCTTAGCTATTGTTTTGCATTTCCAAGTGAATTTCGGAATTGGCTTAAAAATTTCTACAAAATAACCTCTGGGGATTTTCATTAGAATTGTGTTTGATGCATAAATTAATTTGGTAGAATGATGTCCTTATAATGTTGGATCTACCAAATCTTAAACATAGTGCATTCCTATACTTATTTAAGTATTCCATAATTTCTTTCAATAATATTTTATATTTTTCTATGAAGGGATATTGAGCATATTTTGTTACAGTCATGTGCTGCTTAAAGTTTAGGTCAATGATTGACCACATATACAACAATCTTAAGATTATAATACTGTATTTTTACTGTACATTTTCTATGTTTGATACACAAATATTTACCATTGTGTTACAGTTGCCTACAGTATTCAGTATAGTAACATGCTGTACAGGTTTGCAGTCTCAGAGAAGCAATAGCCACTACCATACAGCCTAGGTATGTAGCAGGCTATACCATCTTGGTCTGGGTAAGTATACTCTGTGATGTTTGCACAATGACAAAATCGCCTGATGCATTTCTCAGAACATAACCTCATCATGAAACAACACGTGACTACGTATTCTTGTGTTTTCCAATGCTATGGCATTATATTATCCAAAATAGGCAACTTAAAATTAACAGACCAATAATATTGAAAATAAATGAATAGAAAAAAATACCGCAAATAAGTGTGAGCCAAAAAAAGGCTTGGAGACCAATTTGAATATGTGAAAACAAGAATTTAAGTTAATTTTCATTAACTTAAATTTAAAACCAAGAATGACATTACATACTGGTAAAATTCACTACGGGAGAATAAGCAATACTAATTATAAATACATATGGACCTTCCCATATAATCCCTAAATATATTAAAACATAGCTACCAGAAGCAAAATGGGAAAAAACTGAAACAAAAATTTTAGATGGAGTTTGAACATACCCTGTTCAGAAACTGATGGAACACATGGGAAAAACATAAGTAATGAATTAAGCACATAAACAAATGTATAAATTTCAAGCTACTACATGTAGAATTCTATACCTAACAGATAGAAAGGATACTTTCTTTTCCCCCAAAGTACATATGTAATATTTATAAAAATAGACCATGGATTAGACCTTACAAGCAGTATAAGGAATTACAAATGTCCAATGCATACAGAATATCTTCTCCAATGATAATGCAATAAAATTAAAGTGTAGTAACAAAAGGAGGATCATAAAAAATCCGAGTTTATACGTCAACTTCTGAGTGAATCATAGTAACAAAAACTGAATTTACTCTCTCACCTGAAGTAACTAAAGAAATGAGCAAGGTATTAAAAAAAATGTTCTCAAAACACTGAACATCAGATGACAAAGAGCAGCGATCTCTTAGAGATGGAAAACAAATGAGGTGAGTGTTAGGATTGTCCCAGCTTCCTACCTGGACCACGTTTCCAGGAGGTATCACCAAATGTGGTCCAGGAGTCTCCTTGAGTTGAGATGAATACAGGATTCCAAAGATGCCAAAGAAGTTAGAGAAATAGTGATAAAAATGTTCCAAATTTGATATAAATTATAAAAACCCACAGATCCAAGAAGCTCACGAATCCCCAAGCACAAGAAACATAAAAGAAGCTACAGCAAGGTGCATAAAAATCAATTTGCTTAAAATCAGTGATAAAGAGAAAATCTTACAAGTAGCCAGAGGAAGAAAAGACACATTATGTATAGATTAACAAACAAAAAGATAGCATATTTCTCATGGGAAACAATGTAAGCCAGACAGTGGAACATCTTTAAAGTACTAAAAATAAAAACAAAAGAAAACAGAAACCAAAAACCCCTGTTAATTCAGAATTCTTTACTGTATGGCATTATCTTTCCATAATTAAGGTAAGATAAAGACATTTTTGGATGTATAAAAGCTGAAAGAACTCATCACCAGCAGACCTACATTATAAAAAAAGATGAAGAAAAATGACATTGAGTAGTAATAATAAATAATTTAAAAATCGTAATTCTGTAGTTAAATATAAAGAAGGCTTTCTCATTTAAGTCTCTTTAAGAGATAATTGAATGTTTAAAGAAAGTAACCATGTATTTTGAGCTTTCTCACATATGTAGAAGAAAAATACATGACAACAACAGCATAAAAGTAGGGGCTAGAAATGGGAGCACATAGTTGTCAGTTTCTTATACTAGATATGAAGTATGTTGCTTGAAGGTAGAATCTGATAAGTTAAAAATGTATATTAGAAATCCTAAATATAAGATAAAGAGCTGTAGCTAGTAAACAAACCGAAGGGGAATCATAAAAATATATTTAATTAATACAAAACAATGCAGAAAAGGAGGATAAAAGAGAACTAAAAAAATTAGAAAAATAGAAAATAAACAGCAAGATGGTAGGTTTAAACTCAACCATCTATATCACATTAAATGTAAATAGTTGAAATGCCCCAGTGAAAAGGTAGAGATTGTCAGGTTGGATAAGAAAGCCATATCTAACTACAATTGACCCCTGAACATCACGGCTTGGAACTTCATGGATTCACTTATACATATATTTTCCTTTGCCTCTGCCACCCCTGAAACAGCAAGAACAACCCCTTCTCCTCCTCCTCCTCCTCCTCCTCCTCCTCCTCCTCCTCCTCCTTCTCAGCCTACTCAACATGAAAACCAGGATGAAGATCTCTATGCTGATACACTTTCACTTAATGAACAGTAAATACTTTTTTCCATATGATTTTCCTAATAACATTTTATTTTATCTATCTTGCTTTATTGTAAATATATAGTATATCATGCATACAACACACAAAATATGTGTTAATCAACTTTTTATGTTATCAGTAAGGTTTCGATCAACAGTAGGCTGCTAGTAGTTAAGTTTTAGGGGAGTCAAAAGTTATACACAAATTTTTGACTGTGCAGAGATTGGCGCCCTTAATACCCACGTTGTCCAAGGGTCAATTGTACATGCTGTCAAGAAATCCACTTTAAATGTAAAGACACAGTAAGTTAAAAGTGAAAGCATGGGAAAGGTAACCACATTAACACTAATCAAAAGAAATCTGGAGTAGCTATTTTAATATCTAATAAAGTAGATTTTTATGACAAAATTATTACCTTAGATGAAGGAGATCATTGCATAATGATAAAGGGTAGATTTCTCAGAGAACATAATCCTAATTTTTTTTTGCCAAGTAACTGTTATAAAATACATGAAGCAAAACTAATGAGAAATGGTAAAAAATAACAGTTTTACTTGGATATTTCAACATCCCCTCTCAATAACTGATAGAACAAGCAAGCAACAAATAAGAAAGACTGTCTGTCTGTAGAAAACTTAAAAAACACTATCAACCAACTTGACTTAAGTGACAGCCATAGAACAATTCTCCCCCAAAAAGGATACACAGATTTTTCCTTAGACATAGAATATTAACCACTATAGACCATACTCTAGCCTGATTGTCAACAAACTATGGCCCACAGGCCAAATCTGGCTCTTTTTTTTTTTTTGTAAATGAAGTTTTATGAGAATTCAACCATGCCTATTGGTTATGTATTATCTATAGCCACCATGGCAGAGTTGAATATTTGTGACAGAGGTCATACAATGTATTATGTGGTGTCTAACCCTTTACAGAGAAAATATGTTGACCTCTGCTTTAGGCCAGAGAACAAGTCTCAACATCAAAAGCACAATCCATAAGAAAAAATTGATAAATGGGACTTCATCAAAATTAAAAACTTAGGCTCTTTACATGACACTATTAGGATAATGAGAAGACAAGCCACAGACTGGGAGAAAGTCCTGGCAAACAACGTGTTTGATAAAGGACTTACAGCCATGAGTTGTGAAAGGCACTCAAACTCAATAATAAAAACAGTCAACCATAAAATGGGTAAAAGATGTATGAATGACAAGAACATGAAAAAATGATGAACATCACCATTTATTAGGGAAATGCAAAATAAAAGCATTAGCATATCATTGCAATCTCTTAAAATAACTAAAATTAAAGACTGACCATATCAAATATTGGCAAGGATGTGTAATAACTGGAATACTCATAGGTTGCTGACAGAAATAAAACACAGTACAAAGACTTTGAAAAATAATTTGGCTGTTTCTTTAAAAAGGTAAACACACACCCACCATTCAACCCATTTGATATGGTTTGGATCTGTGTCCCCACCCAAATCTTGTGTCAAATTATAATCCCCAGTGTTGGAGGTGAGGCCTGGTGGGAGGGTGATTGGATCATGGGGGTGGTTTCGCATGAGTGGTCTAGCACCATCGCCTTGGTGCTGTTCTAATGATAGTGAGTGAGTTCTCACTAAATCTGGTTGTTTTAAAGCATGTGGCACCACTCTTCTCTCTCTCTTCCTCCTGTTCTGGCCACCTAAGACATGCCTGTTTCTCCTTCACCCCCCTCTATCCTTGTAAGTTTTCTAAGGCCTCTCCAGAAACCAAACAGATTTCAGCATCATGCTTCCTAGAGAGCCTGCAGAATTGTGAGTCAAGTAAACCTCTTTTCTATATGAATCACCCAGTCTCAGGTATTTCTTCACAGCAATGCAAGAAAGAAATAATATACCAGTCTTTAATGCTATTGACATATGCAACAAAAATAAAAAAGAATATCTAAACAAAGATTGGCATGCAAATACCCACAGAAGCTTTATAATTTCCCCAAACTGAAAACAACTGAAATATGTATCAAGAGGTGAACGGATAAACAAATTGTGCTATATCCATGCACTGGAATATTCCTCAGCAATAAGAATGAATGACTGATACATGCAACTGCATGGATAAATCTCAAAATAATTATGCCTAGTGAAAGAATACCGTCAAAACAAGATTACACACTGTATGATTTCACATATGTAAAATTTTAGAAAACATAAACTAACATATGGTGACTAACACAGACCATTGGTTGTGTAGAGTTGGTGGAAGTGTGGAAAGGGAGAAAGGAATTACAAAGGGCACAAGAAGATGTTTGGAATTGATAGATATGCTTATCATCTTATTTGAAAGAAAAAATACAGAGTTTAACAATGAAGACATTACATATCAGCCCCAGCCAAACTGAGCAGCAAAGTTGTCCTGAATATACATGGTGGTTGTTTGCGTATATGCCTCTGTATAATGCTAGTTCTTTTATCTGGAATGATGACTGTCTGTACCCCAATCGTTGCACATAAAAAAGTATCATAGTTTTACAAAATTGACACTGAATACTGAATCTGTTATTTTTAGCTTATTTAAAACTCCGTAATGATTTTTTTCTCTTTTAGCACATCAAATGCGACTTTTACTTCATTATTAATATTATGATCCACTTTTAAACTGTACAGTGTTTGAGGGCTTACAAGACTATGTTTTCTGAGGTTTTGTATCCTCACAATCTCTAGCACAACAAAAGTGTCCATTAATATTTACTGAATAAATGGAGGAATTAATGTACAAATGAAAACTTCAAGGTGGATACTGTGAGTGCCTGGTCTAAATTTTAAGCAATGTCATAATTGCAATGGGAAATCTAATTAAATACCCTTTAAGATACTTTTTATCATCTCTAAAATACTAAATTTGTATGAGAATTTTGAATTTCTTCTTTTATAATATTATTCATTTTAATGAAAATTATCTCTAAAGTCAATTTCTATTATTAACATTCTATTATCTTGTTATTCTATTGACAGTTAAAATATATTCCTCTAGTGAGTTCCCCATTGGTCTTTATACAGAGTATCCCAAGAAACACTTGAGGGAGGAGGAGGGTTCATGAAAATAAAGTGATGCATGGAATAGTCTTTTTTTATAAAAAGCACTTAAAAATATATATGTATAAAAAATATTAAAAATGTTTGTATTCTTGTTTGTTTTACTGTGCAGTAGTGTGCCTTTCAAGAAATGAGGTACTATCATGAAGAATGTCAAGATGTTGCATGATTGATCACCTGATGCATGAGTAAATGACATTCAGTTTGTGCATTGATGCATAGGCAGCATTTACAAACTAACTATCATATTGATGTATGTGGCCTATTTTGTCTTTGCTGGTCTATCTTATATATCTTGTCTTTTTTTTGAACACATATTGTGACATTGTATTATCCTGTTTATTCTTGTTTTTAATACAATATTTTCTCTCTCTAATTTGGATTTTTTCTATCACAAAATAAAAATACACATAAATCAAATTGTTGTGACTTCTCACTGTAATTAAGTAATATGTGATGCTGTTTCTTGCTGTCTACTTTCATTCATTTGCACATTATATCTTATGATCTTTTGTTGGTGTTACATCAGTACATTTTAATTTTTAATCAATTCAGTGTTCAAAAGTTTGGGAAATGCTGACTTAGTCAAATAATTATTTGTGTGACTATTTGATTAACGTTTCCATCTCTCTCAAGAAAATAAGTTTCTAAACAGGCTGATGCCTATTTTTTCTCACGGTTACATATCTAGTACCTAGCTCAGTTTCTAACACATGCAAGCATGGAAATAAAACTGTGTATTGATAGCCATACAATCAGGTAAGTTAGCAAGGATTCCCACTATGCATGAAGCCTCACGAGGGATTAGGAAACAAGTCCTCCTGCTTTCACTGGCATGTTATTACCACTAGGCTGGGCTGTTCCAATTTCAGCCAGCCATTTATCTGTCTATTCTATATGGAATTACCTATTGCCACTAATTGAATATGTTATCTCTTTTTCTGCCTTGGTCTTCATGGCAAATCTTTCTTTCCTGGAAAGGAAATGTTTGATTTACCTGCTTGTGTAAAAACTACTTTTAGTGACTTGCGGAATTTAAGCTCACTATTAATGTAGCCTGTTCCTATATTTTAAAATGTCATATTATCTTTCTAGACTATTTAAACTTGTATTTAAATTGAACATGTCCTTAAGCATTGTCATACAGAAGTTGTTCTACAACTTATGAGTACAGATGAATGAGATTTGAGCCCATATACATTGGTACTTTTAGATTTTAAACTGCTTCATTTGTCATTTTATTGGTGACAACTTCTGCCATATTCTATTCATTAGTAGTGAGTCACTCAGTTCAGTCCCCATTCAAGGGGAAGAGAATTTGTCTCTATCTTTTGAAGGATGTAGTGTAAAAGAATTTGTGGACTTAGGTATTTTAAAGCCACCACATAGAGACACTCACAAAAATCAGTATTGTTAACTATGATACTCCATTTCTAAAACAACTACAGAATGCTACAGGAATGGGACAGTCATAAAACAAGAAAGAAAACTCCTAAAAATTAAGAGAAAAATTAATAATATGATTGCTGAAATACACACAAAGTAATCTAATAGAAAGGGTAAAACATAAAATTGGTAAAGTTGCCAGAATTTATTATAAAAACCAATAAAGATAATTTTGGAAAGCAAGGAATATGGATATAGATCATCAATAATGAAGATCCAACATCCACCCAATAGAAATTGTAAAATAGAAAAAGGGAGGATTAGCAGTTATTGACAAAGAAGAAGAAGGAGGTAGAATAGAAGAAGTAGAAGAGGAGGAATAAGGATAAAGGAATGAAAAGAGAGAAAAGAAGAAAAAGACAAGAAAAAATTTTTTTTCCCAGATCCAATAAGTTGAGTTTTCATCAGCAACCCGAAGTGCTAGAAGATAATATGACAAATGGCTTCTAAAATTTTAATTAAAATGATCAAACAAAAATACCATTGCGAGAAAAACTTCCTATCGAATGGGAAACAAATATTTTTTAAGACATGTGAGGATAAAGAACTTCTATCTTTCACAAGAGCAGGGTTAGGGAATAAACATTGCATATTGGAAGAGAAGAATTGATGACTCTGATCAAAAGTCTCCAGAAGAAAAATGGGAGAAATTATACAAGTATCAACATAAAAAGGCAACTGAGACTTCCCCTTTTACTAATGCAGACTAGCTAGCTTAGACCATCCCTCCCACTGAAAATAATCTAAAAAATCTGGGAGAAAAATCTGTCTGAAGCATTGAGATTTAACAAGGCAGCAAAAATGTATTAAGCCAAAAATCCTTAATAAGAAAACTCAGAGGGAGTTTTTAACCTTAGGGACATCATGGATTCGGAAAACATAGCGGAGCAGAGCTGTTAATAGACTCAAATGACTTGGGAACAGATACAGACGATCTCCGATTTACAATGGCCTGACAACAAATTTTTGACTTTATAATGGTGAAAAAGTGATATGCATTCAGTAGAGACAGTACTTTGAGTTCCTATGCAACCATTCTGTTTTTCCCTTTCAGTACAGTATTCAGTTAATTACGTGAGATATTCAACACTATATTATAAAATAGGCTTTGATTCAAGTAATTTTGCTTATTTATATGCTAATGTAAGTGTTCTGAGTATGTGCAAGTTAGGCGGGACTGTGCTATGATGTTTGATAGGTGAGGTGGTATTGAATGTATTTCTGACTTGCAATATTTTAAATTTACAGTGGGTTTATTGGGTTGTAAACCCATGATAAGTTGACGAGCATCTCTATTGGAGTTCACAACCTGCAAGCACAGGAGGTTTGGCAAAGCCCTTATGCTTTTGGTTGAGGCTTGGAAGGGTGATATGCTAGGATTAAGGGTAAATTCTAAATAAATAAACCATCGCATGGACCAATGCCTAGCTTTTAATCAAATAAATCTCTTGTTGGATTATAGTGGTTTGGAATTGCTATTTCCCTAGTTACTTGTCAGAAGAAAATGTTCTGAGGAAAGGTTATATTATTTTAGAATGCAAATATCTATGATTTTTATATGCAATGTTCAATATACAATCAAATATAATCAGAAATGTAAGAACACCATTAAAAAACCTGGGAAACAATAGACAATTTAAAAAATACAAGGGATCAAGTTAATGAAATTATCAACTTTAAAATAAGAATGTTTAATATGTTGAAAGAAGGAAAATGGAAGATAAAAATTTCAGGCAAGAACTGAAATATACAAAAATGAATTACAATGATGTTCTAGGACTGAATAATGAACAACAAATTAAACTCAATAAATGTATATTTTAAAGCAGAAGAGATTCAGCTAAGTTTTTTAGTCTGTCCCATTCACTAAATTCCCTTCTTTTGGAACTACAAATACATACATTTTAGACTTTTTTTTCCACCATAGCCTTATATTTCTTATCCTTTTCTTGTGTGTTTCAATTTTGATACTTTTTTCAGATCTGTCTTCTAGTTTACTCATCCTCTCTTCCACTATATCTAATATGCTTTAAAATTGTCAATATTTGTGTCTGATGGGAAGTCAATGATGCTGAAAGGAATGAAAAGTAGTGATAATGGTCAATATGAGAGTGAATCTAAATAAATATTTATTTTAGACAATAATAAGATAATGTCTAAGGAAGTCACACACATGTTTATAATAAAAAAGACATGAAAGCAATACAAAATAGGCAGACATTAGAAGAGTGTTAAATGTTCTAAGGTTCTAACATTAGCCAAGAATAGGTAAAATTGTCAATTCACATTAGGCTTTTGATATATCATGGACACATGTTGTAGGCTCTAGCAAAATCACTGAAAGAGCAGTGAAATAATGTATAGCTATTAAAATAATAAAGGGAAACAAAATACTAAAAAATAGTTAACGTAGAAAAAAACCTAAATTGAATCTAAGTAATTTATTTTAAAAGGAAATAATCTACAAAGTAAGAGAGAAAACAGAACAGGTGAGACAGATAAAAAAGCACAATGGTATATTTAAGGCCAAATATTTCATTAACATCAAAAGTAAAATAACTAAATACTCTAATTAAAAGACAATTACTGTTATACCTAATTAAAAGTACAGCAACCTAAACTGATACCTTTCCACAACTGTTATACTAGACTAAAAACAATAACAACAGCATCAACTGCTTAAAAGAGACATAACTCAAGTGTAAAAGCACTCAGAGACCGAAAATAAAAGATGTAAAAATATATATATTGCATCCAACACTAACCAAGCAAAAGTTGGTATAACCATTTATTAACAAGGCAGAATATTTTAAAGGAAATAAATTTTCTAGAGATAAATAGAAACATTTTATAGTGATAGAGAATTGTTTTCTTTCTTCTCCTTCTTTTTTAAATGAAACAGTTTTTTTTTGTTTTTTTTTTTAATTTGGAAAAAAAGATAGCCAATGTCTAGGCAGACTGAAAAGCTCATGGAAGGACTGACTCTAAATGTCAGATACTCAGATAAGTGTTTCATACAAGAAGATTTGAGGCCGGGCACGGTGGCTCACGCCTGTAATCCCAGCACTTTGGGAAGCTGAGGCGGGCAGATCATGAGGTCAGGAAATCGAGACCATCCTGGCTAACATGCTGAAACCCTGTCTCTACTAAAAATACAAAAAAATTAGCTGGGCATGGTGGCGGGCACCTGGAGTCCCAGTTACTGTATAGGCTGAGGCAGGAGAATGGTGTGAACCTGGGAGGCGGAGCTTGCAGTGAGCCGAGATTGCGCCACTGCCCTTGAGCCTGCGTGACAGAGCGAGACTCCGTCTCAAAAAAAAAAAAAAAAGAAGATTTGAAATTTTCACTACAATTATGCTTCCTGAAGGTATTTTTATATCTGATATTTTGGCACTTTAATTAATTCTGTTTTCAAGTTGAAATCTAGAATTCTCTTATCTTTAAAAGTTCTGAAGACCACTTTGCTTTGCTACCTCAACAGCATTATCATTTAGGGTGCTTGACGTTCCTTATCGCATTGCTGTGATGTTTAGATAGCCCCCTCTACCACCGAGAGCAGTGCAAGCAAGTTACATCCTCGTGTTTCCTTCTTGTGTTAATTTCTGACCAATTTCTTCCCAGGAAGAAGCTGTACTTTTTTAAATTCTATTTTTAATTGAAATTTGCATTGATGTCATTGTAGATTCACATATAGTTGTAAGAGATAATACAGAGAGATCCCTTGCCTAATTATTTTCCCATAAGAACATCTTGAAAAATTACAGTATAGTATAACAACCAGGAGATATGTGTGTGTGTGTGTATATATATATGTATATATACACATATATATACATATATACACACATATATATACACACATATATATACACACATATATATACACATATATATATATACATATATATATATATTTTTTTTTTTTAGATGGAGTCTTACTCTGTTGCCCAGGCTGGAGTGCAGTGGCATGATTTCGGCTCAGTGCAACCTCTGCCACCTGGGTTCAAGCGATTCTCCTGCCTCAGCCTCCTGAGTAGCTAGGATTCCAGGTATGCACCACCATGCCCGGCTAATTTTTGTATTTTTAGTAGAGATGGGGTTTCACCGTGTTGTGTTGGCCAGGCTGGTCTTGAACTCCTGACCTCAAGTGATCCATCAGCCTTGGCCTCCCAAAGTGCTGGGATTATAGGCATGAGCCATCATACCCAGCCACAATCAGGTTGTTGACATTGATACAATCCATTGATCTTATTTCAGATTTCCCATTTTCCTTGTACTCGTGTGTTTGTATGTGTGTGCACCTGTGTATTTGGTTCTACACAATTTTAACAGCTGTGGGTTCATGTATCCAACGCCATGATCATTTTAGTTAGCTTGGATTGCTATATTAAAGACCATGAACTGGGTAGTTTAAACAACTAATATGTATTTCTCATGGTTCTGAATCCTGGAAGTGCAAAATCGAAGTGCTGATGGATTTGGTGCCTGGTTGTGACTCTCTTCCTGGTGGCTGATGGCCATTTTTTTGCTGTATCTTTATACGGTGGAGATAGAAAGAGCTCTGGTCTCTTCTTATAAGGGCACTAATCCCATCATGGCGACTCCCCTTTCAAGACCTCATCTAAACTGAATTACTTCCCAAAGGCCCTACCTCCAAATACCATTCTTATTGGAGACAAGGGTTTCAACATATTAATTTGGGGGGGATGATACAAACATGAAATCCATAACAACAGCAAAGATTCAAAACTCCTCTATTAACACAGGAATGCTCTTTTATAACCACCCACCTGCCTCCCATCCCTATCTCTAACCTCTGGCAACCACAGATCTATTTTCCATGTTCAATTTTATTTTTATTTCAAAAAGTTATATCAATGGAATTATTCAATGTAACATTTGGATATTGGCTTTCTCCCCTCAACACAATTCTGTAGATACTCATCTACGTTGTGTGTATCAACAGTTGGTTACTTCTAATTTCATGAACAATATTCCATGGTGTGTATATACCACAGTTTGTTTAACCTTTCTCCCAATGAAGGACATCTGGGCTATTTATAGGTTTTAGTTACTGTGAATGAAGCTCGTATGAACAGTTATGTATAGGTTTTTGTGTGAAAACATTTTCATTTCTCTGGGATAAATGTTCAAGAAAGTAATTGCTGGGCCATATAGTAATTGCATGTTTAATTTCATAAGAAACAGCCAAAATATTTTCTGGAGTGGCCGTATCATTTTATATTCTCATCAGGAAAATATGAATGATCCTATTTCTCTTCAAACCTCTCAGCATTTGCTGTTTTCATATTTTTGTTTTAGCCATTCTGATGGGTGTACAGTGACATCTCTTCCTGGTTTTAATTTACATTTCCCTGATGGCTAACAGGTAGAACATCTTTTCATGTGTTGTTTGCCATCTTTATATCCTTCTCAGTGAAATGTGTCTTCCTGTCTTTAGCCAATTTTCTAATTGGAATTTTTAAATTTGGAGTTTTGAGAGTTTTAAAAAATGTATTCTAGATATTATACCTTTGTTGGATATTTGGTTTACAAATATTTTCTTTCAGTTTCTCACTTATCTTTTAGGACTTTTCATGAGTTATTGGAGAACAAAAGTTTTAATTTTTATGAGGTTTAAATGATCGTTTTTTCCTTTTACAGATTATACTTTTGGTGTCATGACTAAGAACCATTTGCTGACCCCTGGATCCTGAAGATTTTCTCTTATGTTTTTTTCTAAGATTTTATAGTTTTATTTTTTCATTTAAGTTACATCCATTTGAATTAATTTTTATCCAAAAAATACTGTTTTTCTTTCATTGTAGGCCTGTCTCTGTATAAATTCAATTTGAAAATATGGCAATATGTATCTTTGATTTTCAAATGAACAAGCTCATAAATACAAAAATTGAAGGCATAACAAGAAAATAACATGTTTTATGTCCTTTGATACCTTTGTTTTCTGCTTTGGCAGTTGTCAAAAATGCTAAGTACTTAGGACTTTCCTTTCTAAAATCTTCAATTTCTTTAAAGTCTATTTCTAAGTTCTATTTTCTTGAGGAAGTGGTCCATGACCACCTCTCCTAATGTTTCTTCTCTAATGTTCCATAGCATTCATTTGAACAGTTAGTTTTACAGGCAGCTATATTCTAGTATTTTTCTGATTCTTGTAATACATTATATCGTCTTCTTCAGCAGGGCCTTTGCACATACTGTTCCTTGAAATCCTTCCTCTACACCCTTCAGCTGGTTGCCTCTTTCCTATCCTTCAGTTTTTCAGTTCAAATGTTATTTTTATAGCATGAATTAAGTTCCCTAATTTTAATCTTTCATAGAACTGGTATTTAGTATAGTTGCTAATTACGATTTATTTGTGTAAGTATTTGACTTTTCCACTAGACTATAATGTCTGTGAGGAAGGTGCTTGTATTTTTTTTTTTTTTGAGACAGAGTCTCACTCTGTCGCCCAGGCTGGAGTGCAGTGGCGCTATCTGGGCTCACTGAAAGCTCCTCCTCCCGGGTTCATGCCATTCTCCTGCCTCAGCCTCCCGAGTAGCTGGGACTACAGGTACCCGCCACTATGCCCAGCTAATGTTTTGTATTTTTAGTAGAGACGGGGTTTCACTGTGTTCGCCAGGATGGTCTTGATCTCCTGACCTCGTGATCCACCCTCCTCGGCCTCCCAAAGTGTTGGGATTACAGGTGTGAGCCACCGCGTTTTTTTTGTTTTTGTTTTTTTTTTTGAGACAGAGTCTTGCTCTGTCGCCCATATGTTTTATTTATAGTACAATGCCTAGCCAATAATTGAGGCTCAATAAATGCATCTTGAAAAAAAGAAGCGAATTTTTGATTTGTAAATTTCAAAAGGCAGGGGCTGTAATTTACAACTTAACTGCATAGAACCTAAATGCCAGAGAGACTTAATGCTTGATTTCCAGAGAAGAAAGCTGAGTATTTAATTTATCTATACAAGAAAGTGTTTAGGAGGATAGCAATATCTATCCAAATAATTTTTACTGGGAAGAGAGGGAAAGTACAGAAAACATTTCTTGAAACAGTCATGTAATTAGAGTTAAATAACGATCATAATTTAAACAATCAGAGTAATTACTTAAATTGTTTATTTCCTTTTGAACTGTAGAGTCATTGCTAACAAAACCTCTTACTATATTTTTTATACAGTAAAATAAAATTCATTAAGAAATGTAGGTATGGGCAGGCAAAGGAGGGTATTAGTGGCCGAATTTGTTCCAGAGCACTTTATAAAGACTAAATATAATTGTGCTGGCCTATTTATGAGTTAAAAATATACAGTATCTTGTTTGGCCCATTTTTTGTTTTACTCTCTCCTGGGAACCCAGTGGAACTGTGGCTCATTTTTAGCTCCCTCCCTAGCTCCGTATTTTCTATCCACCCAGGCTGGGATGGGAGTGAAAGTCACTTTGCTATTGTCAGCTGCATTGGAGCAGCTGAATCTCTCTGTCCCAGAAGTAGGGAAGGTAAAAGCTCCATGTAGAGGGCTTTCCATTCTTAGCTAAAGCTAGTTGCTTTGGCCTCAGGGGCTAATCAAGTATTATAAACACTGATTAAATAAGGTAGGTCATTTCCATCACCATTTTCCAGAGAGGGAAATGGAGGCACCACACCTGGGAATGACATTTGCAGACTCAGGAAGACAATTTGCAGTTGCTTAATTCCTTTGCTTTGCAAATGCCAGCAGAGAGCACTGGAGAAGTTAGGCATAGTTTGAATACTATTCGAACAGGTCGTATTTGGAGGCTGAGGTGTCTCATTAAAACTTCCTGTTACTGCTGTATATCCCTACACCGTATATCCAAATCCATGACAGAGGCGCTGTACATCTCCTGTCTTAACATCTAATAGTCCTTGCCAGATGGAATGAAAAAGTTGATTATACGCAGCTTTGCCAACGTCTCTTGACAGGAAAGAGCAAAAAAAAATCCTCCTGAACAAATGAAATGTCAGTCAAAGCTCAAACATATTAAAGCAAGATATGCTATATTATTTTCCTAGATTAGAGATTAACTGCTTTCTAATTAATTCTGAAGATGTTTAATAATTTAGCATGACTGGTTTTAGGATTCAGGAATATCCTTTAATCCAGTTTTGTTGTTGTTATTTTTTCACTCAGGTGCCTACCTCCTGTAAAGTGGGTATTATCAAGCAACTGGAATCTTAGCTTTTCAGAAAGCCACTGCTTTGGGAATTGGAAGAGGGGTAGAGCTCAGGATTTCTTCTTTCTTTCTTAATGAGCTGTGGTCTCTAAAGTGTTAAAACAGGCCAATTTTTGAAAGGGGAAAAAAGAGTTTGAGCTATTCACATCTTGACAGTCCCCACTCTCACTCTTGCTCTGAGCTCAGGTTTGCCTCACAGGGATGTTTCAAAGAAATTGGGTTGTGTGGCAGTGTGGGTGGGAGGCAGGGAGGAAAAGGAGGATTTTAGAATTAAATAAGACTTTTGAAATGAGTTGCAAATTTTCATTGCAGGGAATGTGTCAGTAGAAATCACTGGAATTGGTGCAAGTTCTATCACATTTGCATTTATAGTTTTCAATGGCTTTTCTTGATGGTTGGATGGGGGTGGATCTCTCCAATGTCTACCCATTGACTCATGGGATCTTAAAGGAGAGACATGTTTCTAACCCTTGCTGCGGGGAGAAACTATAAAACTGTAGTCCAGAGACCTTCAAATGGCCTCCAGTATCTTCTTTAGTATAGAATTTTAGAGCTACATATTACCTTATGGATTTTTCTAGATCCTTGCCACTAAAAATGTAACTGGAGGAGCAGCAACATTGCTGTAACAGGGGAGCTTGCGAGGAATGTAGAATCCCTACCCCAGACCTTCTGAATCTAACCCTGCCTTTTTAATAAGATCCTCAAATGACTCATAAGTGCATTAAAGTTTGAGAGGCATTGCTCTAGATGAAACCCCTTATTATATAGATTAGGAAACTGTGGGCCTGATCTGGGGCATTATTAGCTCTTGTTAAAACAATCACAAATCAGAGCCTACTCTTCTGCTTTCTCTGGCCATACTGCACTTCGCCATATGACACTGCCCCTCTTGAACCTTGGATTCAGTGTTAATTGTGTATATGTGATCACTAGTAAAAAAGCAACTGGCCCCCCATTCACATAAACAGATACTGTGTCTGGGTTTCTGTGATTTCTAATATTATTGCAAAAACAACTAGCACAGAGTCTGTGTATGTAGTGGGTGCACAATGAATACTATAATAATATTAATATTATTAGTACTGACAGTTATTAGTGCTATGTGCATGGTAAAAGCAAGAGAAAATGGTGAAAGTTTTTCAGGCAAGGTATCTTGTCCTCTTATCCACCCAAGTAGCTTCAAGACCAGGCCAGGAAATGATGGAAGGAAGTGGCTATGGTGGGACCTGGGTTTATTTTCACTTAGTTTCCTGCCAGAGGCTAGGAGGTGATCTGCCAGTGACTCAGAGCTGCTCGTTACCATGAGAATTATTTTTACCTGCTTTCATGGCATTGATAAAATAAAAAGATGAGGAGTCATTTAGAGACACCACCAATGTCTTTTGTGCTTTTGGGTAGAATCTCTAGTCTTCTGCTGATTGCAGGTACAGTCATTCTGGATAAATGGAAAACAACTCACTCCTGGCCAGCAATCTGTCTTCTCATTTTTTCCCCCCATCTTTCTTTTTCTACCTTCAATATTTATTGAGCACTTACCATATGCTAGGCTCCACAATAAATGGAAACTAGGCTCACACAAAAATGTATAATGCTTGGCTTCTGCCCTCAGAAAGATCTTATTGTAGCAAGAGGAAAAGACACTTCTGTAGAAGGGCCATGAGATGAGAGCTATGGGTGAATATGAACAAACACCATGAGAGAATAAGAGAAAGTCTGATGAAGAGTAAAACTAAATGAGCACCTATAATAGCTGCAGATTGTGACAATATGTTACTTATCTGTGTTACTGAGTTTTTCAAGGGGCAGGTGGTAGGAACGTCTCCTTCGAGGTAGTAATATTTGAGTTAAGCCTTGCCGATCAAGTAGTGTTTCACCAGTTGGCAGAATGAAGAAGCGTCCTTGTTAGTAGAAGGACTAGCGTAAGCAAAGATGGGACACAATGGAAGTGTGTCCAGAGAATTTAACAAATAGGTTTGTTAAATCATGAGGTATACAGAGGAGAATAGCAGAGGATGGTATTGGAAAGGTACGTGGAGGTTTGCTTTTGAATAGACCTGAATGTCGTACTAAGTAGTCTGGCCTCTATCTAATCCATTGCCAAATTTTAAGTAGTACAGTCACATAAAAAATGTATTTGAGTTTTAGACATATATCTCTGGCATTGTGATTGTGAGAAAAGTTGGAGTTAGGAAGAACCAGCTTATAATACTATTAACATAGTTCAGGCAAGAGTTGCAAGCCCTCGTGCCAGCTCAGGTACAGAAGAAACAGATCTGTTATGCAAAGATCTCTTCTCATCCCTTCCTTGTGTCTCCCTGGGAAGGGCGGAGAATGAACTGCTTAGCCTAAGATCTAGATTTGGGGTTCACACATATCACCTGTGGTAGAGTCTCCTTTGTTCACACATACTTAAATACAAGAAAATCTGTAAAGAAAAGGAAATCACGTACACGCTTAGTTATACTTGGAAGTTAATCACCATTCGCAACCTTGGTACTTTTCTCTACTTGGATTGTAGTTGGAAACAATTTGCATGTTTTACCAAACCCCTTCACCTAGATTCCTACGTCAGAACAGCACCAAGATGCTCAGCACTTGTCAATACTCTTTCCAGCTGCCAGGTGAGGTAGAACTGGGCTCAGCCTTTGACAACTCTAATGGCGTCTATGGGATTTATTTGCAAGAAGCTGGATGCCTTCTCTCTTAAGATGCTTTCACTTCTGGGCATGGGATGCCACACCCAGGGCCTGGTGCGTGTAATGAGTGGCAGAAATGAGCGTGTCCATTGTAGAAGATGTTAAAATTACTTACTTTGGGGTCAGTTCTTTTTTTGGGGGAAAGGGGCATACATGATGGGTGACAAGGCAATAGTAGGAATTTGCTATTTCGTAATCCTTCCCTGTGAAGGAGAGAACTAGGACTGTCCTAACTGAGCTGTGTCATGGGTTCCACACACAGACACGGATCACCACCACTCTCCTAACCGCACATGGAGCAGTGTTTTACTTCAAAGGGCTGAACCACTGTTAAATCTTGTTCTTAAATCACAAGGTTTAAATAGCAGTGCCATGTTTAATTAGGGCCCGAGTAAGACTTCTGCTTTGAGACAGAACAACCTCTGAAATGGACCCTTTCATCTCTGAAAGGTATGTCATAAAGTAAAAGTCTTATCCATGTGTAATAAGCAAAGGTGGAGTAAATTAGAATTAGAGATCTGAATTCTAAGATTTTGGGAAGAACTCTCTGAAACTATCCAGAAGAACTAATTGATTGCTAGTAAGAGCTATCTCTCATCCTGGCTAACGTGGTGAAACCCCGTCTCTGCTAAAAACACAAAAAATTAGCCAGGTGTGGTGGCTCGCGCCTGTAGTCCCAGCTACTCAGGAGCCTGAGGCAGGAGAATCACTTGAACCCAGGAGGCGGAGGTTGCAGTGAGCTGAGATCGCACCATTGCACTCCAGCCTGGGAGACAGGGTAAGACTCCTTCTGAAAAAAAAAAAAAGAGAGAGAGAGAGATATCTCCAAGTAGAAGTCACGCTGGGGCTGGTTTAATAAATGCATGTGTTTGATGTCTTAAATACAGTTTTAAAAGTGATCAGAAAGTTTATTTTCTTAAGTAGTGTTAACATATCTCCTTTGAGTGTTTGGGAAACTGTGGCATAGCAGGTGGGCATGTAGTCTTTGAAAGCAGACAAATGACTTTTCAAATTTTTATTCCTCCATTCATTAGCTCTTTAATCTTGAGCATTTTACTTAGCTGTTCTAAATGCCCATTTCTCATCTTTAACCTGAGAATAATAAAACGCAACCAATTGGAGACTTATAATAATTCCATGAGATAATGTAAGGTGTCTGTCCCATAAGAGTATGCACAATTCATTTTCTTTGAACTTTTCCCCCACAGAATAAAATGTGCTTCCTTTCAGACACATCAAGTTGATGTCATTTGATCTCTTGTCAGCAGGAATTGTATGTAAATTTTTTAATTTTTAAATTAGCACACAATCAAATTGAATCTTTTGGGGGTATATTGTTCTATGAATGTTACCATATTTATAGATTGATATAACCACAGAATGCATAACAGTTACATCTCTCCCAAAAGACTCCCCGTGCTATTACTCTGTAGCCTCCCCATATCCCTAATTCTTGGCAAACACTGATATATCCTCTGTCACTACAGGTTTGTCTTCCTGAGACTATCATATACATGGAATTATGCCCTGTATAAACTTTTGAGACTAGCTTCTTTCAGGTCATATAATGCCTGTGAGATTCATCAAAGTTGCATGTGTCAATGGTTTGTTTCTTTCCATTGCTGAATGGTATCTCATTGTATGGATGTGTCACTGTTTGCTTATCTAGTCACTCATTAAAAGACACTTGAATTGCTTCCAGATTTGGCAACTATGAATAGAGCTGCTATGAACATTTGATGTACTGGTTTTTGTATGAATACAAGTTATTATATCTCTAAGATAAAATACCCAGGAATAGAATTTCTGGGTCATATGGTAAATATTTGTTTAGCTTTATAAAGCCTGATAAGCTGTATGTGTTCTCACTAGCTACATATGCTCTGTGTCCTCATTAGCACCTAACATTATCAGGATGTTTTATTTTAGCCATTGTAAAGGGCCTAGAGAGGTGTCTCACATGGTTTTAATTTGCATTTTCCTAATGGCTAGTGATATTGATAATCTTTTCCTGTGTTTGTTTGTTTATTTATTTATTTTTGAGACAAAATCTCACTCTATTGCCCAGGCTGTAGTGCAATGGCGCCATCTCGGCTCACTGCAACCTCTGTCTCCCAGGTTCAAGTGATTCTCCTGCCTCAGCCTCCCCAGTAGCTGGGATTATAGGCATGCACCACCATGCCCAGCTAATTTTTGTATTTTTTTTTAGTAGAGACGGGGTTTCACCATGTTGGTCAGACTGGTCTCGAACTCCTGACCTCGTGATCCGCCTGCCTTGGCCTCCCAAAGTGCTGGGATTACAGGCGTGAGCCACCGTGCCTGACCTCTTCTTTTATTTTTAAACCATACGTGTCCTCTTTTAAGTAAAGGGTCTGTTTTAAGTAAAGGTTGTTTTTTTTTTTGGTCTATTTTTAAATTGGGTTGTTTGCTTTTTACTGTTGAAATTGTGTTACCTGTTAATTTGAGAGTTAACATCTTTATCTTATTAAGTCTTCTAATCCAGGAGCATTGTATGTCTCTCCATTTAGTATGTTCTTTTATTTCTTTTATCAGAATTTTATAATGTTCAACCTGGAAACACAGTGTAAGATATGTCACCTTTATAACCAAGTATTTTGTGTTTTTTTAAAGCTATTGAAGACTTTTCTTTTTGATTTCTGAAATTTCATTGCCATTACATAGAAATATAATTTGGTTTTGTATGTTGACTTTGCGAAACTCATTTATTCATCCCAGGAGCTCCTTTGTCGTTTTCTTGGGACTTCTCTACATAGTGAATTATGTCATCTGTGAGTAGGGATAGTTTTATTTTTTTCCAGGCGTCTCCTAAAGTGTTAGCTGTCCAAGGTTAATGACCACCTCCTGGTTTTATGCTACTGTGTGTCTACACTGAGAGAGAAAGGAGGAAAAATGTGAAATTCTCTGCCAGTTTCTTGGTACTTTAAATCTGTATCTTCTTTTCCAACCCTCCAGCTATTTTTTTTTTTTACCACTAGAGTCCTCAAAGAGATGCTCCATCCTTTCTGCACAGGGTTTACAGCTACATTCAACAGGAGAGACAATGTGAATTGTCCTTACCCATTTTACCTCAAACCAAAACCTAAGATTGATTTGGGACCTTTTTTCTCCAGTAGTTAGAGTATATTTGTATTTCTCGATCCATACTCTGTTTTTCATTTCTGACCCTGAAGTTCCTTTTCTGACCTTAGTCCTAGATAGATAGCCAGGGTTCTGACTATGAGGCGTATCAGTGGAACAGAGTAAAACCAAGTGGATATTGAACACTGAGAGCTTTGGTTTCCTTAGCACTGTGCTCTCAAAAATTGAGTTAAATGAGTCTGGACACAGAACAAGAGAAAACTTTAACTCGGCTTATGTTCAGATTATTTCAAATTAGTGAGTTAATGAACCCCTTAAGCCACAGAAATTATCTGTATCAATTCACAAAACAGGAAATCAATGAACGCTTTCTTTGGCTGGCAAGTGTGGGTGTTGGCAATTCTGTGACATTTGGTTTTAAAATGTGAGTGTGTGCATGTGTTGCCGGCGTCGGTGACGGGCTGCAGCGAGAGGTGGCTTGGGGACCCAGTCAATGGAAAGAAAGAAATGGAGGACAGTGATGATGGAAGCCCTGGAGAGCTTGTTTTGACGGCTTGTACTGGTTTCATCGGGTTTAGTCTCTTGCTCTGGAGTCATCATGTAAACTTTGGCTCTCTGGGGACATCTTTCCTTTCACAGTGATCTGGCTGATGAGGTTAAATCAATCTAATCCCATGAAACTGCCTGGTAGCTTCCTGCTGTTTCAGAATAAACTTTGGAAGAAAAGTCATCCCCGCCTTTAAGTTGCTGTCCTTAGTCGCAATGCATTCGGCGTTTCGGTAGCGACGCAAACACCAACACATTTCAGGCATTGCTTTAATATTAATACTTCTTTCTATTCTCATTTCCACTGCACCCAGAGGCTCGAAGAGCTGGTCTGCAACACCGCCATCTGGTGGCTCCAAAGCTACATGGATGAAAAAACCAAAATCTTGCTGGTTTTTAGTTTTTTGTTGTTGTTGTTTTGCAAGTCATTTCTTCTGCTGCTTTCAGCTGACTTAGGATGAACTTATGGCAGATTTGTGCACCATTTTATGCCTCTGCTCAAGCCATTTTTCTCTTCATGGGGGCACATGCCCAGAGGGGTCCGAGGTCAAGAAGAAAGAAAACAGAGGGATTTGGAAAGCAACAGTGTTTCTGATAAGAAACTCTAAGAATTGTACAGAGAAAATGGTGCTACTGGGATGCATCTGATGTGAATGTAGTTGTATGAAGTTTCCTTGTCTTCTTGGGTAATTTCAGGAGTTTTTAGTCTTCACACAGACAATAGACAACATGTTTGAACTGGGAGATCTTTTTGCATTTTCATTTCTGGGTTTTGGAGTCATTGGTAGAGAAAATGACTTCCACACCAAACTTCCCCCTGCTCATTCCCATCCCTTAGCCCCTTCTCCAGCCTTAGCCCCTAAAAGTGCTTTCTTGTTTCATGTGTAATGATTTTTCCTTCTAAACAAATCTGGAGAGTTTTGCTGTTCCCTGAAATTTTTAGTATTCTTGTTGAAAATGCCAAAATGAACACTAGCTGCTTCAGTAATCCTGATGGGAACATCAGTTTGTCAGAAACAGGAATGTGTGCTGTGTTTTTATTTTACTGCTGTGGGCATCTCATCTCTCTCCCCAAGTTACTCACCTTGGGAATTCCTTTTTCATTTTTTTCCAATTTCCCCTTAATGTAATGTGTGTATATTTTTGTATGTATGTATACATGTGTGGGTGGGGTGTATGTTTGTGTATTATATATTCTCTTTACTAAACTTAAATTCCTGCATAAATAAGAAAAAAAAGAGGCACATCTGCCTTTCAGGAGTGACTGTTCCTTCAAGATTTTTAGCTATGCCTCCAGGTTGTGTCCCCACCCCTCAGAATCTTGTCAATTAGAGCATTCACTGCAAGATCTGAAGACGTGGTAGCAAAAGCATCTGCATTGCTGCCTAGCTTTCTCCCCTTCATCATTTGTCCCGTAGTTGTCAACCAAGTTCAACCTATTTGAGAGTTGTCATAAAAGCCAGCTAGAAGCTCAGAAATTAGTGTTAATACAGCAGCCTCTTCACTCTAAGCAATGAAAAGAGACTGGTTATTGGGCAACAGAAAAGATACAGTGAAGATGAAATGGTACCGAATTATCTATATGCTGTATGACCAATCTCTGGACATTTGAGTATCAAAGTGATTTATTATTACACATGAACTTAGAAACATATAAGGACAGAGACTAAAGCTATTTCATATCTCCCCCCCTACCCCCTGCCATCCAAAATCTTAAGAACTTGGAAATTACATACTAGTTCACTCAAAAACATACATAGAGACTTAATGATCAGTTGGAACCCAAGTTCCAACTTTATTATAGTCAAACTCATGAAAAGTCTATAATTATCTGGATCACTGATAATAGTTGTATCAAGAATACAGAAGTAAAAGAAAAATTAAGATTTCCTGACAATCCAAAATTATGTCACAGATCCCATTTACCAAAACTTACATTTTAGTTCTTCATTCATGGGTGAATTTCTTATACCCATTGTCAATCTACATAAATGACTTAATTTTCATAGAATTATCTCAATAAGTTTGGCCAAAACCACATTAGAGATTCAAAGTTTGGCAGTGAAATTCTGGTTTAGGCAAGCAAGCTTACAACACTAGGGCATTACAGGTAACAATTTGGGGAAATGTTTTTAAACACACAAAAATAAAATCAAGAAGTCAGCGTTCCAGTGGCCTGGGACATTTTGTATAGGAGTCAGTAGCCTCATCCATCACAATACTTCTAAGTATCCTAGGGTACTATAGCATCCCATAAAACATTAACTGCACCCCAGAATCTAGATTATGCTCTTCGTCCTCTGTTTGAAAGGCAATGAATATGTATGATATATTTTAGGGCTATTTCCACAACAAAATGGTTGAAAATATTAAAGATACATAACAGTGAAACCCTCTGCTTTACAGAAATCAGACATATTACTGATGTATTCCTGGCACCAGAATGGACCTGTTGAAGAATCCCAGTCACTATAAGTGTATAGGCAAAAATGTCTGACAGTAGCATGAATGTTCTTGAGAAATTGTATGTAAGTAGAACTGAAGGTAGGAGAAGAATGCTAATTTCATGGAGGTGATTGTTAGTACAGAATTTGGGATAGAAAGTAAGTAATAGGAAGGAGGAGTGAAGAAAGGAGAGAATTAAAAACAAAGTCATATATTCATGTACCATATTGTTTATTACTTAAACAAATTTTACTGAATATCCCACAACAAAATCAAAAACAAATATTGGTCTCTGAGATAGTTCTAGCATCCAAATTTCTTGGCTAATCTCCCAAGTAAGTATCTATTTTAAAGAAAATCAAAAGTCAACAAACAAAAAGTATAAATCCAAAATGTGTGTGGGGGGAGCAATTTAGAACATTTTTAGACCCTGTAACTCAAATTAGAATCTATGGATCAGTAGCATCAACTTCATTTGGGTGCTTGCTAAAAATGCACTTCCAGGAATTATCAACATGTGACTCGTGCAGTTACATAGGGCCTTATACTCAGAAGGGCTCTGGGATTGGTTTAATATGTTGTTTTTGCCACCTTGAAATTCTTAATTTTTGAACAAGGGGCCCTGAATATTCACTTTGCACTGGACTCCACAAATCATGTAGGTCCTGTGCAGGCTCTTGGGCCCCACACCTGAGCTGCTGAACAAGAATCTGAATTTTGTCTTCAGGTGATCTCCCTGTGCCCTAAAATTTAAGAAACATTATTTTCAACCATAAAGAACAATTTTAATACGTAGTATTTTTTTTTCTCTTGTATCACGTGTACCATTCACATGTTTTATTGTTCATTGCTCCTGCTTTAAGTTAGCGGAGGATTCGCTTACATAAGATACTATACGGATGACCTTCATTGTTGGTATTTTGTGTAACTGCTGATGAATGTGTGTGTCTTCTTACAGGTTTCTCCTTCATGAAACAAAGGGTGAGCACCATTTTCAGTTCAAAATGTGGGTAACAGGATGAAGTCAGAAAATCAGTTAAAATTGGAAGAAAAGGAAGAAATAAGAGGAAACTAAGGAAAGAAGGCCAAAAAAGAAGTGGAAAAGCAATACTGAAAGAGTGAGATTGTTAAGATTGTTGTATCATAAAGAACTTGTATTGTCTTTGTCTTGGGTTCTTGGCGTGGAGCTTTTAAAATCTTTGGGATTTCCTAAGTGTTAAACGTGTCTTTGTTTTTTATGAACATCTCGGATCACACCTGAGTGTAGGATAATGAGGTGATTCACAGTGGGCCCAATGATAGCTTCAGGAAGCGGGCTGGTCAACAGAAAGGACAACTGTGTGATTAGAAGGTTGTCCTTTGAGTCGGCCCAATCTCCAGGGAGAGGGGAGAGACTGGACATAAAGTTCAATTACATGTCCAGTGGCTTAAGCAGTCATTCCCATGTAATAAAACCCAATAAAAACTCTGGACACTGAAGCTCAAGTGGAGCTTCCTGGTGGTGTGAATATGTTGATGTGACAAGAGGGTGGCACACCCTGATTTCACAAGAAGGTTCAGAGCTCTGCATTTGGGACCCTCCCAGACTTCACCCTATATGTCTATTTATTAAGCTGTTCCTGATTTGCATCTTTTATAATAATAAAAACGTAATAATAAGTCCAGCACTTTCATAAGTTTTATGAGTTATTCTAGCAAATTATCAAACCTGAAGGGGTCTTGGAAACCCTGGAATTTGTAAACTATAGTTCAGAAATGCTGGCGATCTCAAAAATATGGCTGGCATCTGAATTGGTGATAGTCTTATTGAGAATTGTGCTCTTCAGCCTGTGGAGTCTGCATTAACTACAGGTGGTTAGTGCTAGAATGAAATTGTAGTCCCCAGTGGATAGCCAGATAGTTGGTATTAGAGCAAAGGTGAAAAAGCAAATGCAACATGTTGACCCTGTTTTGTGTCTCCACTGAGGTCAAGTCCCTGATCACATAGATGCACACTGAACTGCAATAAGTCATTCGAAAGTGATGGCTTTGGGATGACTGATTGCAGTTCAGCCTGCATAAGCCAAGTTTGCAATAAGCCAAGCTTGTACTCTGCTTTATACACATAAAGCTGGTGGCCTGTATAGGTCATGAGACTCACAAAGAAGATGCCTGTTCATTCTCAAAGCAAGCTCCCAAAGCTCCTAAAGACAAGGGGCTGGGAGAAGCGAGGGAAGAGAGTGGGAAGTGGGGAAAACATATTGTCTTCTGTAGCTGGGAAGTTCTAGCATCACAAAAATGGGACTAATGATCTACGAACCCTTGCTACCTCATAATCAGAAGTCCTTAATCTTTTTGGACTGCATAAATGCACTTCATAATAAAAGTTGTAGACTCTTAGTTCAAAAAATTCAGCTACAAATGAAATTTTGCTTATAATTTCATCGGTTCACAGGCCTTCTGAAACCCATTCATGGTTATCTGTTCCAGTGACTCAAGGTAAGAGCCCCTGTGTTATGTAATAGTATGGATTGGTGAATTCAATGGTGCCTGAATTTGATATGCTAACTGACCTTTGTTATTTAGATTTGGATATATTGCCTAACTCTCAATTTGTACCATTCACAATTTTTGTGAAAGTCACATTTGACATAAAATAGAAATCCAATAAGTGGTAGCTGTTATCATATTCCTGAAAACCTATATGCTAATAATATGCATGTGTGTTAGTGGATTTATTTTTTCTCTTCCTTTAAAGAAATATATAATAAAAATATATAATATATATGTGCTTAATTATATAGAGAAGTGCTCATTGTTAAATAAAATAAATAAATTTGTGAAAAAGAAAATGGGGCCAGGTGCAGTGGCTCACACCTATAGTCCCAGAGCTCTGAGAGGCCAAGGCAGCAGGATCATTTGAGGCTGGGAGTTTGAGACCAGCCTGGGCAACATAGCAAGATTCCATCTCCATAAAAATAAAAATAAAAAAAATTAGCCAGGCATGGTAGTGCATGCCTATAGTCCTAGCTACTCAAGAGGCTGAGGCAGGAGGATCACTTGAAAGGTTACAGTGAGCCATGATCATGCCAGGAGTTCCAGGGTGCAATTAGCTATGATCATGCCAAATCAAAAAAGAAAATAAAAATTCCATGAACTTCCCATCATCCAAAGAAACCCAGTGCAAATTGCATAGTCTGTTTTCAATCAATTATCAGCATTTCATGTGTCAGTAACAGTGGTTTATATCATCATTTAAATATTTGCATAATACTGCATTGATTTAATTCCATTATTTATGAAGCCAAGCTCCTGTTGATATAGGCTTTCAGATTTTAATTATTGTAATTAATGCTGTAATAAATCCCCCTAATACATACGCTTTTAAAAAGTTGTCTTTCTTTTCCTTAGAAAACATTTCTGTAGGTAAAATTTCTTATTCAAAGAATGTGCACATTGTATACTTTGAAACCTCACCAAATGTACTCTTGAAAAGTTTAATCAAGTTACATTAGTAATAACAGAACATAGAAACAAAAGTATGGCTGAATCCTGACAACGTAACACACTGTAAATCTTTCCAATCTTTAGCAAAATGATAGACTGAAAAAAAAATCCCTCTTTATCTGCATTTCTTTGATTAAATAGTGATTTTGGATCCTTAGCCTTTATTATTTGATATATTACCTGTTTGTATCTTTTGTTCCTTGTTTTGTTTTTGTCTTGGGGAGAAGGGAGTTTATTTTTATTTTTCATCTTCCCCCACCAGAGATAATTAGGTATTGGGCATATAACATTTTTGTCTGGCATAAACAGTTTTGTTTTTCAAATTTCCACTTGCTTTTAAAATTTGCTTATGATGATATTTTTTGACATAAAAGTTAAAAAAAGATGTCATCTATAATCAAATTTTAAAGTGCAGTTTCTATATTTTATATCAGTCATAGAAAATAATACGGTTTTTCAAGAGAGCACTGTAGGATTTTAGTTTACACAGTATAAAAATATTTTATAATGCACATCAATAACCTAATAATCATTTTTAAAAGCCTAGTCTTGATGTAAGATACTCCTAAATGGAAGATATTGATTACCATCAAAGACTTTCCAAAAGTCCCAAACTTTGGACTTGCAGTCTCCTAGAAGGCAGGTTAGTTATCAAAGATAGAACAAAATCTTAAATAAAGAGAACTGGTTTAAAATGTTGATTTACCACTTAGCAATTAGGTGACATGTGGAAAATCAACTCTCTGAGTCTAGATCTGTTAAATATGTTAAAATCATACACATTATCTAATCATAATGTTAATTACTCAATAAATATTTGTTTAAAATGTTCAATTTGTTGTGTTTTTGAAAATTTTGCAATCACTATAGTTTCCTTCCTCTCTCCCTTCTTCTCTTCCTTCCATCTTTCCTTTCCTTGTATCTTTCTGTAATCATACTGCACTTTTTATAGCTTGATTTTAAGCAAAACTTTCTGAAATATGTAATTTATACAAAACTGTTTTGATAAATGCACAAGCTTAAAAATGATTACTAACACATAAAAATTAAATTACCAGCACTTCGAAGGTCTGAATGTACTTCCTAATCCATTTGTACCTCTTCTGCCTCCCCCACCTCTTAATAATTATAATATTGCAATCCTGGAATTTGTTTTACTTGTTTTCTGGTTTTCTTTATATTTTACTTAATGTACGTGTTTCTGGAGTGTATAAAATTAAAGTTATATTGAATGTATTATCTGCATTTTTAAAAATTCAATGTTGCTTTATACTTTTGAGATTCACCATATATTTGGAGTTGATTCATATTTGTTGCTTTTATAGTTTTCCACTATATGAATGTACTGAAATTCATTTCTACATTTTTTTAAGCATTTCTATCATTTTTTATGTGTCTTTTGGTGCACAAATGCCTGAATATGGCTAGAATTTTGGAATTCCTGGATTCCAGACAAAGCAAAATTGTTTCTTAAAATCATGACTACCCTGCCGGTAGTGTATTATTATTATTTCTTCTTATTATTATCATTTTAAGACAGGATCTCCCTCTGTTGCCCAGGCTGAAGTGCAGTGGCATGATCACAGCTCACTGCAGCCTTGACCTCCCTGGCGCAGTCAATCCTCTTGCCTTAACCTCCCTAGTAGTTAGGCATGAGCCACCATGCCTGGCTAATTTTTTTCATTTGTTGTAGAGATGGTGGGGTGTCTCACTATGTTGCCCAAGCTGGTCTGGAACTACTGAGCTCAAGCAATCCCTCTGCCTCAGTTTCCCACAATGCTAGGATTACAGGCATGAGCCACTGTGCTAGGCCTATTTCCTGTATTTTTCATCACTTTGAAGAGTCAGACTTTGTAATTTTTGCCTATTTCATGACTGTCAAATGCCATTGTATTATGATTTTAACTTACATGTACCTCCTTGTTAGCCATGGTGAACATATTTTCTTATGTTTGTGGCCGAACATTTTTCTTTTCTGTGAAAGAATTCAAACCCTTGGCCACCTTTTAATTTGGTTTCCTTTTTTTTATTGCTTCATATCATTCTTTGTATATTCTCTATACTAAAACATGTCAAATATTACAAAAGTCTACAAAGATAAGCTTCCCATTTCTGGTTTGTCTATTTATTTTCTTTAGGGTCCACAATGTGTTTTTAAAATTACATGATATTTAATCCAACTAAGATAAAATGTTGTGTATGACGAGGCCTAAGGAATCAATTTTGTTTCCTTCAAATGAAAAAATAATTGCCCTAAAATCATTGATTTAAAACTCTTTCCTTTCTTTGCTAATTGGCAATGCCAGTTCTGACATATATCAATTTTCAATTTATATGCCGGTCACTTTTTGGGCTCTCATTCTGTTCTATTTATCTATTGATCTATTACTGGAAAGTTTTACCACAGTTTATAAGTGTTGACAGCTGGTAGAAAATGTCCTCCTAAATCATCTGATAGATTCAGAAGTGTCTTGGTTGTTCTTGGACTTTTGCTCTACCAAAAAAGTTCAGAAACACCTTTAGTTACAAAGAAAATTACTAACTTAATGGGATTTTCATCTAAATTAAATCATTCTGTGGGTCAATGCAGGGAGAACTGACAGTTTTGCAATGCATCTGCTGTTCCACAAAACAGAATATTTCTACATTTATTCAGGTTTCCTTTAATTTCTTTCAATAAATATAGATGGTATATACATTGTGTATACATAAAGGTTTGCGCACATTTTGCTAGTTTTATACCAGGAGTACTTCACATTTTTGGTTTCAGCAGTAATGACATCTTTTAAAAATTATGTAATCTATGTATTTAAGTCTAGTATAATAAATGAAAATTAGCTGTGCATAAGAAGCAGAAAACTTGGAAAAATATTATTATTTAAAATATTACTGCTTTTTCTATACTTTTATGTTTTTCTGGTTTTTCTACCTCAAGAATCTTATCAGTCAATGGTATCAGTTTTATTTCATTCTTCACAGTTCTCTCTCTTTTTTTTTTTTTTTTTTTCTGGACCCTCCAAACTAACTAGAAAGAACAAAAACGAGAATTCTGTTTGTATTTCTGATTTTAAAGAAAATGCTTTCCAAGTTTTACCATTAAACATGGTCTTGCTTCCATTCCTCCATTTACCATCTTTTTCTTTGGTTGATGATACTAGAAAGGCTAAAAAAGTTCCTTTGAATTTCTAATTTACAAAGAGATTTTATAATTAAGTGCTGGTTATTTTGATAAATGATATTATTCATCTATTGAGGTGATCCTATGTCTGTTAGTGTTATAAATAACATTAGTTGATTTTCTGATTATAAACTATCTTTGAATTCCCACAAAAAGCCAATTAAGTCATTTATTTTATAAACCTTTACTGTACAGCTTTATTGGTTGCTAGTATTTTGTTTGGGATTTTTGCTTCTATGTTTACAAGTAAAATTGTCATATAATTTTTCTTTCTCATATTTTCCTTATCCGCTTGCAGTGCAGTATTAAAGATGATATTATAAAAATATTTGGGGTGTTGTGTGTTTTTCTCTACACTGGTAGAAATTGAGTAAAACTGGAATTTATTGTTTTCAGATAAATTAATAGAACCCACTTGTAAAATTTTCTGACCTTGGTATTACTTTGGGAAAAGGTTTGGAACTATTGATTCGATTATGTAAATTATTATAGAATTATTCAGAATTGTCTTTTTAGATTGAGTGAATTATGTAGATTTTCTAGGTGTTTGTCTCTCTCATCTAAATTTTCAT
The DNA here is from genome assembly GCF_006542625.1 of Nomascus leucogenys. Lineage (NCBI taxonomy): Eukaryota > Metazoa > Chordata > Mammalia > Primates > Hylobatidae > Nomascus > Nomascus leucogenys. The sequence continues at coordinate 7,634,878 of NC_044395.1, read as the reverse complement.
CTTTATTAACATAAAGATGATAATTATATATTTTGAATATTTTGAATGGCTACTATGTCTGTGGCTGTGTTCTAATTTTTATTTCTAATACTGTTTATTTGTATCTTCTCTTTTTTTTGTGGTCAGTCTGGGCGGTGATCGGTCACTTTTTCAGTCTTTAAAATGAACTCACTTTAGGCCTTTATGTTTTTTTTCTTCCAGTTTATCAATTTCTTCTCATATTTATTCTTTCTTTCTTTCTTTTCTTATGTTATTCTTTTTTAAGTGTCTCAATTTGGATATTTAATTTGTCTAAAAATAATTTCCTCTCCTCTAGCCTAAGGATTTAATAATGTTTATTTTGACATCAGATCACAAGCATCTTGGTGATTGTGCGGTATTAAAAGAGTAAATAGTATCTTATTGCCATTGTGTTTTTGTCATTGATGCCTATTTATAAGAATTTTTAAATTTCCAAATTAATGTTCTTTTTCCAATTATCTTTTTGCTAATAACTTCGTTGGATTATAAGAATTCCCATTTTTGACATTTGTTGAGATTTGATTTATGGCTGTTTATGTGGTTAATATTTGTAAATGTTTCATGTATGCTTAAAAAGAAAGCATATGCTTCAATTGTTGACTGGTACTTTATAAATGTACACTAGGGAAGACTGACGATTTTATTGCTCAAAATTCTTTTTTTTTTTTTTTTTACAGGGGTTTCTAGACTTTTATTTCCTGGCTCTCATTTCCCCACCATCCCCCTTTTTTAAACTAAGATTGGAAAATACTCGTTAATATCAGCCTTCCTGCCCTTCCTCAAGGTTCTCAGCACCCCCCACCAGCTGGCTCAAGGGACATAGATTTTATTTCTGCACAAAGAGGGACGTGGGGGGAAGGAGATGTATAGCTAAGACCAGAGAAAGCTTGTTAGCCAGGGCTTGGTCTGAAAATCACTCCCCTCTCCCTTTCAGGGGTCAGGCCTAGATTAATCACTCGGCCTTTGATACTAACCACCTGAGGGTTGTTATATGTTCTGTGTCTAGTTTTAAAATGAAAACTGAGGCTTGTGCTTAACATATGCACACATTTTGAAGACAGACCTGAAATGTGACCTTGGATACGTTTATTAACCTCAGTTTTATAAATCTGTATTCACACAGATATAAAGTGCCTAGCCCATCACAGCAGAGCTCTCCGTAGTTCAGTGGTTGTACCAGTAAGACACCAGGGATTCTTCAGAAGCCAGCCTTCAGACCTCTCACTGTGTTTTGAGATCATTATTATCAATTTGGATTTAAAAAACAAGGGCCCTGTAAAACCCTTGAAGTCTTCCTCATCTCAGGTTTTAGGGATGCCACTTGCATAAACATGAGTGGTTCACAAGGTCGCTTCCCCTAGAAGCAGGCACTGGAAAGAAACAGGCAGCTCTTCATTACCCCAAGCAGAACCTCTGTCAGCTTGCCCATTGATGGGTTCCATTTGCCTGGGCTTGGAATCCCAGAGAGGAAGAACCACCTTTACTGGAGAAACAGTCCAAAGCCTGGGGCTGGAGTTGGTGGGGCAACTCTTCACTGTGCTTGCACCTGGGCTGGGGCAGGATCCTGAACCTCTCGGGGGCGTAGCCCGCGGAACGTGGTCGGCTTGTTGGTGAAGGGGTGCCACTGGCCCTGGATGCTAGGGTTGTCGGTGTGGAAGGGCTTGCGGATGCGGATCACGTCCAAGCCCGACTGGTCGGCCAGCTTCTGCACCAGCATCGAGATCTCCTCGACCGACTTGCGGTGAATGCTCTCCTCGCGCACAGCCCCGTTAAGGTATTCGGCCACTACTCTGGGCATGCAGCACGGACGAGAGTTTACATATATTACGACCCCAGGGTTCCGTCGGGCGAAGTCGATCACTTCCCGCTCCACGAACTCCCTGGCACCGCGAGACCAGGCGCCGTCGCGGCTGACGCTGAAGCTCAGACGCTGCAGCTGCCGCACGTAGCGACGCAGTCCGTTGTGGAGAACACCGGCCAAGAAGCGGCTCGGAGTCCCGCGCGCCGTCATAGCTACAGCTTGGAGCATTGCTCAAAATTCTTTATCCTCACACATTTTCATCTATCGAAGACCAAGAAGGACATTAAAATTTTTCACAGTAATGTATGTTGCATCACTTTTCCCCTCAAAATTTGTTAATATTTGCTTCAGATTTCCTCATGCAAAGCTATTAGTGTCATAGAAGTTTCAAATTGTATCATACTTGAAAAGGGATCATTATGAGCTGACTATATTTCTTGCTAGTAATACTTTGCCTTAAAGTCTATTTTTTCGTGATATTAACATAGCCACACCGGTTTTGCTTTTTTACATTTAAATTTATTTATTATTTTTTGTTTTATTTTATTTTTTGAGACAGGGTCTTGTTCTTTTGCCCAGGCTGGAGTGCTGTGGGATGATCACAGCTGACTGCAGCCTTGACCTCCTGTGCTCAAGCAATCCTCCTGCCTCAGCCTCCCAAGTAGGTAGGACTACAGGCATGTGTCACTATGCCTGGCTAATTTTTTTTTTTTTTTTTTTGGTAGAGATGAGGTCCCATTATGTTGCCCAGGCTGGCCTCAAACTCCTGCGTGCAAGCAATCCTCCTGCCTTGGCCTACCAAAGTGGTGGGATTACAGGTGTGAGTTTTGGTTTTTGTGTCTTTTCGGCAAATGTTTCAATTTTTAACCCTTCAGCGTCTTTATGTTTTAAGTGTATCTCTTATAAAGAACACAGAGCTAGATTTTCTATTTTTGTTCATCCTGACTCTCCCCATTTTTAACTAGAAAAGTAATAAATTTATATTTACTATAATTACTGATATTTTATTATTATAATGTTATATTATGCCACCTCATTGTCTTTCTTTTTCTTATATTTATTATGTTCCCTTATTTTCTTATTTTCTTTTTTAAGTCTTTTTATTAATCGAATGTGATAGTAGCCAACCTTCAAGATAGTCTCACTTCTTGGCATTCTCCTCCCTGTGTAAGCCCTTCCCACATTGTACCATTTTTGTTTTATGTGATCAACAGAATATGGCTGACATGATGGCATGCCATTTCCAAGAGTTGGTTATAAAAGACATCGCAAGTTCCATCTGGTTGCTTTTTCTCTCATGCACTAAAGAGCCACTCTGGGGAAGCCACCTGCCTGCCACCTTGTGAGCACTCACATGGAGAGGCCCATGTGGCAAGGAACTAAGGTCCCTGACCAACAGCTATCAAGGAACAGAGGCTCTCTGCCAATAGCCAGGTGAGTAATCCTGGAAGCCGATCTCCCAGCCACAGTCAGACCTTCAGATTACTACAACCCTGAAAAACATCTTTAATGCAATCTCGTAAGAAATATAGAGCCAGAACTACACAACTAAGCCACTCCTTAATTCCTGACCCTGATTTATATTAATTCCTGATTTATTATCTTATAGTTTCTATAACTGTAAGATAGTATAGTTATAACTGTAAGATAATACATGTTTGTTGTTTTAAGCTTAGTTTTGGTAGTAATTTGTTATATAATAGATAACTAACACAATGTGTCTGTGTGTATATACATATGTGTATAAATATACATTTTTCTTTTATATTTCAAGATTTTTATCCCATTTACTAGTTTATAAATTGTATAAACTACTGCTACAATTTTAGTCTTTATCCAACAATTATATCGCATAATAATTAAACTCAGTAAATTTAATAACTAATAAGTCAAAAAAACTTTGTAACACTTTTTGCTTATTCTCTTTTTACTGATATTTTTATCAAATAATAATTCTTTCAATACTTTTTTTGTTTTATTTTATTTTATTTTATTTTATTTTTTTATTATTATTATACTTTAGGTTTTAGGGTACATGTGCACAATGTGCAGGTTTGTTACATATGTATCCATGCGCCATGTTGGTTTGCTGCACCCATTAACGCGTCATTTAGCATTAGGTATATCTCCTAATGCTGTCCCTCCCCCCTCCCTCCACCCTACAACAGTCCCCAGAGTGTGATGTTCCCCTTCCTGTGTCCATGAGTTCTCATTGTTCAATTCCCGCCTATGAGTGAGAACATGCAGTGTTTGGTTTTTTTGTCCTTGCGATAGTTTACTGAGAATGATGGTTTCCAGTTTCATCCATGTCCCTACAAAGGACATGAACTCATCATTTTTTATGGCTGCATAGTATTCCATGGTGTATATATGCCACATTTTCTTAATCCAGTCTATTGTTGTTGGACATTTGGGTTGGTTCCAACTCTTTGCTATTGTGAATAGTGCCGCAATAAACATACGTGTGCATGTGTCTTTATAGCAGCATGATTTATAGTCCTTTGGGTATATACCCAGTAATGGGATGGCTGGGTCAAATGGTATTTCTAGTTCTAGATCCCTGAGGAATCGCCACACTGACTTCCACAATGGTTGAACTAGTTTACAGTCCCACCAACAGTGTAAAAGTGTTCCTATTTCTCCACACCCTCTCCAGCACCTGTTGTTTCCTGACTTTTGAATGATGGCCATTCTAACTGGTGTGAGATGGTATCTCACTGTGGTTTTGATTTGCGTTTCTCTGATGGCCAATGATGATGAGCATTTTTTCATGTGTTTTTTGGCTGCATAAATGTCTTCTTTTGAGAAGTGTCTGTTCATGTCCTTTGCCCACTTTTTGATGGGGTTGTTTGATTTTTTCTTGTAAATTTGTTTGAGTTCATTGTAGATTCTGGATATTAGCTTTGTCAGATGAGTAGGTTGCAAAAATTTTCTCCCATTCCGTAGGTTGCCTGTTCACTCTGATGGTAGTTTCTTTTGCTGTGCAGAAGCTCTTTAGTTTAATTAGATCCCATTTGTCAATTTTGGCTTTTGTTGCCATTGCTTTTGGTGTTTTAGACATGAAGTCCTTGCCCACGCCTATGTCCTGAATGGTATTGCCTAGGTTTTCTTGTAGGATTTTAATGGTTTTAGGTCTAACATGTAAGTCTTTAATCCATTTTGAATTAATTTTTGTATAAGGTGTAAGGAAGGGATCCAGTTTCAGCTTTCTACATACGGCTAGCCAGTTTTCCCAGCACCATTTATTAAATAGGGAATCCTTTCCCCATTTCTTGTTTTTGTCAGGTTTGTCAAAGATCAGATAGTTGTAGATATGCGGCATTATTTCTGAGGGCTCTGTTCTGTTCCATTGATCTATGTCTCTGTTATGGTACCAGTACCAGGCTGTTTTGGTTACTGTAGCCTTGTAGTATAGTTTGAAGTCAGGTAGCGTGATGCCTCCAGCTTTGTTCTTTTGGCTTAGGATTGACTTGGCTATGCGGGCTCTTTTTTGGTTCCATATGAACTTTAAAGTAGTTTTTTCCAATTCTGTGAAGAAAGTCATTGGTAGCTTGGTGGGGATGGCATTGAATCTATAAATTACCTTGGGCAGTATGGCCATTTTCATGGTATTGATTCTTCCAACCCATGAGCATGTAATGTTCTTCCATTTGTTTGTATCCTCTTTGATTTCACTGAGCAGTGGTTTGTAGTTCTCCTTGAAGAGGCCCTTCACATCCCATGTAAGTTGGATTCCTAGGTATTTTATTCTCTTTGAAGCAATTGTGAATGGGAGTTCACTCATGATTTGGCTCTCTGTTTGTCTGTGATTGGTGTACAAGAATGCTTGTGATTTTTGTACATTGATTTTGTGTCCTGAGACTTTGCTGAAGTTGCTAATCAGCTTAAGGAGATTTTGGGCTGAGACAATGGGGTTTTCTAGATATACAATCATGTCATCTGCAAACAGGGACAATTTGACTTCCTCTTTTCCTAATTGAATACCCTTTATTTCCTTCTCCTGCCTGATTGCCCTGGCCAGAACTTCCAGCACTATGTTGAATAGGAATGAGAGAGGGCATCCCTGTCTTGTGCCAGTTTTCAGAGGGAATGCTTCCAGTTTTTGCCCATTCAGTATGATATTGGTTGTGGGTTTGTCATAGATAGCTCTTATTATTTTGAGATATGTCCCATTGATACCTCATTTATTGAGAGTTTTTAGCAGGAAGGGTTGTTGAATTTTGTCAAAGGCCTTTTCTGCATCTATTGAGATAATCATGTGGTTTTTGTCTTTGGTTCTGTTTATATGCTGGATTACATTTATTGATTTGCATATGTTGAACCAGCCTTGCATCCCAGGGATGAAGCCCACTTGATTATGGTGTATAAGCTTTTTGATGTGCTGCTGGATTCGGTTTGCTAGAATTTTTTTTTGTTTGTTTTTTTGTTTTTTTTTTTTGAGACAGAGTCTCGCTCTGTCGCCCAGGCTGGAGTGCAGTGGCACGATCTCGGCTCACTGCAAGCTCCGCCTCCTGGGTTCACACCATTCTCCTGCCTCAGCCTCTCCAAGTAGCTGGGACTACAGGCGCCCGCCACCAGGCCCGGCTAATTTTTTTTGTATTTTTAGTAGAGATGGGGTTTCACCGTGCTCTCGATCTCCTGACCTCGAGATCCGCCCGCCTCGGCCTCCCAAAGTGCTGGGATTACAAGCGTGAGCCACCGCACCCGGCCAGTTTGCCAGTATTTTATTGAGGATTTTTGCATCAATGTTCATCAAGGATATTGGTCTGAAATTCTCTTTTTTGGTTACGTCTCTGCCAGGCTTTGGTATCAGGACGATGCTGGCCTCATAAAATGTGTTAGGGAGGATTCCCTCTTTTTCTATCGATTGGAATAGTTTCAGAAGGAATGGTACCAGTTCCTCCTTGTACCTCTGGTAGAATTCGGCTGTGAATCCATCAGGTCCTGGACTCTTTTTGGTTGGTAGGCTATTGATTATTGCCACAATATCAGAGCCTGTTATTGGTCTATTCAGAGATTCAACTTCTTCCTGGTTTAGTCTAGGGAGGGTGTATTTGTCAAAGAATTTATCCATTTCTTCTGTATTTTCTAGTTTATTTGCATAGAGGTGTTTGTAGTATTCTCTGATGGTAGATTGTATTTCTGTGGGATCGGTGGTGATATCCTCTTTTTCATTTTTTATTGCATCTATTTGATTCTTCTCTCTTTTCTTCTTTATTAGTCTTGCTAGTGGTCTATCAATTTTGTTGATCTTTTCAAAACACCAGCTCCTGGATTCATTAATTTTTTGAAGGGTTTTTTGTGTCTCTGTTTCCTTCAGTTCTGCTCTGATTTTAGTTATTTCTAGCCTTCTGCTAGCTTTTGAATGTGTTTGCTCTTGCTTTTCTAGTTCTTTTAATTGTGATGTTAGGGTGTCAATTTTGGATCTTTCCTGCTTTCTCTTGTGGGCATTTAGTGCTATAAATTTCCCTCTACACACTGCTTTGAATGTGTCCCAGAGATTCTGGTATGTTGTGTCTTTGTTCTCGTTGGTTTCAAAGAACATCTTTATTTCTGCCTTCATTTCATTATGTACCCAATAGTCATTCAGGAGCAGGTTGTTCAGTTTCCATGTAGTTGAGCGGTTTTGAGTGAGTTTCTTAATCCTGAGTTCTAGTTTGATTGCACTGTGGTCTGAGAGACAGTTTGTTATAATTTCTGTTCTTTTACATTTGCTGAGGAGAGCTTTCCTTCCAACTATGTGGTCAATTTTGGAATAGGTGTGGTGTGGTGCTGAAAAAAATGTATATTCTGTTGATTTGGGGTGGAGAGTTCTGTAGATGTCTATTAGGTCCACTTTGTGCAGAGCTGAGTTGAATTCCTGGATATCCTTGTTAACTTTCTGTCTCGTTGATCTGTCTAATGTTGACAGTGGGGTGTTAAAATCTCCCATTATTATTGTGTGGGAGTTTAAGTCCCTTTGTAGGTCACTCAGGACTTGCTTTATGAATCTGGGTGCTCCTGTGTTGGGTGCATATATATTTAGGATAGTTAGCTCTTCTTGTTGAATTGATCCCTTTACCATTATGTAATGGCCTTCTTTGTCTCTTTTGATCTTTGTTGGTTTAAAGTCTATTTTAACAGAGACTAGGATTGCAACCCCTGCCTTTTTTTGTTTTCCATTTGCTTGTTAGATCTTCCTCCATCCCTTTATTTTGAGTCTATGTGTGTCTCTGCACGTGAGATGGGTTTCCTGAATACAGCACACTGATGGGTCTTGACTCCTTATCCAGTTTGCCAGTCTGTGTGTTTTAATTGAAGCATTTAGCCCATTTACATTTAAAGTTAATATTGTTATGTGTGAATGTGATCCTATCATTATGATGTTAGTTGGTTATTTTGCTCGTTAGTTGATGCAGTTTCTTCCTAGCCTTGATGGTCTTTACAATTTGGCATGTTTTTGCAGGGGCTGGTACTGGTTGTTCCTTTCCGTGTTTAGTGCTTCCTTCAGGAGCTCTTTAAGGCAGGCCTGGTGGTGACAAAATCACTCAGCATTTGCTTGTCTGTAAAGTATTTTATTTCTCCTTCACTTATGAAGCTTAGTTTGGCTGGATATGAAATTCTGGTTGAAAATTCTTTAAAAATGTTGAATATGCCCCCACTCTCTTCTGGCTTGTAGAGTTTCTGCCGAGAGATCAGCTGTTAGTCTGATGGGCTTCCCTTTCTGGGTAACCTGACCTTTCTCTCTGGCTGCCCTTAACATTTTTTCCTTCATTTCAACTTTGGTGAATCTGACAATTATGTGTCTTGGAGTTGCTCTTCTCGAGGAGTATCTTTGTGGTGTTCTCCGTATTTCCTGAATCTGAATGTTGGCCTGCCTTGCTAGATTGGGGAAGTTCTCCTGGATAATATCTTGCAGAGTGTTTTCCAACTTGGTTCCATTCTCCCCGTCATTTTCAGGTACACCAATCAGACGTAGATTTGGTCTTTTCACATAGTCCCAAATTTCTTGGAGGCTTTGTTCGTTTCTTTTTATTCTTTTTTCTCTGAACTTCCCTTCTCGCTTCATTTCATTCATTTCATCTTCCATCACTGATACCCTTTCTTCCAGTTGATCGCATCAGCTACCGAGGCTTCTGCAATCTTCACGTAGTTCTCGATACTTGGCTTTCAGCTCCATCAGCTCCTTTAAGCCCTTCTCTCCATTGGTTATTCTAGTTATCCATTCTTCTAATTTTTTTTCAAAGTTTTTAACTTCTTTACTATGGTTTGGAATTTCCTCCCGTAGCTCAGAGTAGTTTGATCGTCTGAAGCCTTCTTCTCTCAACTCATCAAAGTCATTCTCCGTCCAGCTTTGTTCCGTTGCTGGTGAGGAACTGCGTTCCTTTGGAGGAGGCGAGGTGCTCTGCTTTTTAGAGTTTCCAGTTTTTCTGCTCTGTTTTTTCCCCATCTTCGTGGTTTTATCTACTTTTGGTCTTTGATGTTGGTGATGTACGGATGGGTTTTTGGTGTGGATGTCCTTTCTGTTTGTTAGTTTTCCTTCTACCAGACAGGACCCTCAGCTGCAGGTCTGTTGGAGTTTGCTAGAGGTCCACTCCAGACCCTGTTTTGCTGGGTGTCAGTAGCAGTGGCTGCAGAACAGCGGATTTTCGTGAGACCACAAATTCAGCTGTCTGATAGTTCCTCTGGAAGTTTTGTCTCAGAGGAGTACCCAGCTGAGTGAGGTGTCAGTCTGTCCCTACTAGGGGGTGCCTCCCAGTTAGGCTGCTCGGGGGTCAGGGACCCACTTTAGGAGGCAGTCTGTCCGTTCTCAGATCTCCAGCTGCGTGCTGGGAGAACCACTTCTCTCTTCAAAGCTGTCAGTCAGACAGGGACATTTAAGTCTGCAGAGGTTCCTGCTGAATTTTTGTTTGTCTGTGTCCTGCCCCCAGAGGTGGAGCCTAAAGAGGCAGGCAGGCCTCCTTGAGCTGTGGTGTGCTCCACCCAGTTCGAACTTCCTGGCTGCTTTGTTTACCTAAGCAAGCCTGGGCAATGGCGGGTGCCCCTCCCCCAGCCTGGCTGCTGCCATGCAGTTTGATCTCAGACTGCTGTGCTAGCAATCAGCAAGACTCCGTGGGCATAGGACCCTCCTAGCCAGGTGCGGGACACAATCTCCTGTTGTGCCATTTTCCAGGCCCATTGGAAAAGTGCAGTATTAGGGTGGGACTGACCTGATTTTCCAGGTGCCGTCTGTTAACCCTTTCTTTGACTAGGAAAGGGAACTCCTTGACCCCTTGTGCTTCCCCAAGTGAGGCAATGCCTCGCCCTGCTTGGGCTCGCGCACAGTGTGCTGTGTCGACTGCACCCACTGTTTGGCACTCCCTAGTGAGAAGAACCCGGTAGCTCAAATGGAAATGCAGAAATCACCTGACTTCTGTGTCGCCCACGCTGGGAGCTGTAGATCAGAGCTGTTCCTATTCGGCCATCTTGGCTCCACCCCTCCTTTCAATACATTTTGAATCCAACAGATTACGAATTATTGCTACTATCTTATTAAATCCATATTTGTTTAGATTTAATGACCTATTTGCTAATTTCTTTGCTAATCTCTGTTTCTTTTATTTCGTATCTTCTTTCTGGGTTCAATTTACTTATTCCATATCAAAACCTTTAGAAATGTCTTCCTATACGGTCTGTTGGTATAATGCTCTCTGTTTGGCTTATCTGAAAATACTTGTATTTGATGGCTGATTTAATTTTTCAATTGTAATATATCATACCCACATAAAATGGCAGATAGTAGAGGTGCTTAGTTTGAAAACAAATTTAAGCAGTAAACATACCAATGGATGGCAACCTAAATCAAGAAATTAGGGCATTATAGCCTTCTAGGGGCTTTCCTCATGATCCTTCGTCTAAACTAGCCCTTTGTATTTAATATAAAGTTAATAACTGTATTCCCAGCTACTTGGGAGGCTGAGGCAGGAGAATGGCATGAACCCAGGGGGCAGAGCTTGCAGTGAGCCAAGATCACACCACTGCATTCCAGCCTGGGCAACAGAGCGAGACTCCGTCTCAAAAAAAACAAACAAACTATCCTACATTCTAAAACCGTAGATTAACTTCACCTTTTTGTAAACTTAATACACCATAAGTCTACAGTATGTAATAATTTATATCTGGCTTCTGTTCCTCAACAATGTGTTTGTGAGATTCATCATGTTGCTACATGTTAATGTAGTTTGTTTATTTTGTCCTTGTAGAATATGTTATTGTTTCTGTCCATTCCACCATCCATAGACATTTGAGTTAATTTCAGTATTTGTCTATTACAAAGAGTACTTCTGTGAACTTTGTTGTATATTTCTTTTGGCATGCGTCTATATATCTGTTTCTTTGTAATCAAATAGAAGTGTTGGTTCATAGATATTCATAACAGATACTGCCAACACTTTTCCAAACTTCTTATAGCAATTCTACTTCTAGTTTTTCCACATCCTTGGACTTGGAATTGTCTACCTTTTCTATCTGAGCCATTCTGGAGACTGCATAGTCACTTTGTGGTTTTAATTGGCATTTCTTTGGCTAATGGAATTAAACTCATTTTATATCTTCATTGGCCATTTGGATATCCTGTTTTGGGGAATGTTTATTCAAGAGTTTTGCCCCTTTTTCTTTTAAGTTGTCTGCACTTTCATATTAACATGTAAAAGTCTTAAATATTCTAGATGTGAGTCTTTCATTGTACAAATATCTTCTCCCACTCTATGGTTTACCTTTTCACACTCTTAACAATGCCTTTTGCTGAGAAAAATTTCCTGGTTTTAATACACTATAAGGAATCAATTGTATTTTTTATGGTTGGTGATTGTATGCATTATTAAAGAAATTTTTGCCTACTATAAGTTCATGGGGATAGCTCTTGTTTTTTTTCCTAAAATCTTTATTGTTTTATCTTTAATCTTTAGAGCTATGACCTATATGGAATTATATTTACAGAGTGTTAGGTAGAGATAAAGCGTTTTTCTTTTTTATATGGATATCCATTTGATCTAACACACTTTTATTGAAAATTTTTATTGTGCTTCTTTGAACATGGTTTAATTATTCATTTATTTTGATCTTTAAACATTTCCCTTACTAGTGTTTTTATTATATAGTCTTGCACATCTTTCGTTAGACATTTGAAATGTCTATGCTGTTATAGATAATTTAGTTTAAGTTTTCATTTCTATTTCTTTGTACTTGTACAAAAATAGATTTTTGTTTGTTGATTTTGTCTAGGTATCTTGCTAAATTCACTAACAATTCTAATAATTTATCTATAATTTTTTCTTTGAACACTGTCATACCATATCTGAAGCAATACAGTTTTATTTGTTCTTTCTAATTTTAATACTCTTTTCTCCTTACTAGTACTCTTGCAAGGATCACTAGATCAGTGTTGAATAGAACTGGTTGTATTTATAATTACTTCTTTCCAAATTCAAGGTAGAAGCTATCAATATTTCTAAAAGGAAAGGATGTTTTCTTTTAACTATTTTAAAACTGTACCATATATCAGAATAAGAAAGTTTCCTTCTACTCTCAATTTGCTATGTGTTTTTTATTATTGAGGACTAAATTGTGTCAAGTGCTTTTTCTGCCTCTATTAAAATGATTATATTATTTTCTTGTTTTCTCTCCACTGTGATAAACTATGATGATTGATTTTAGAATTTAATCAACCTTGCCTACCTTGACTAAAGTCCACTTGGTCCGTGATATATTACTGTTTTGACATATCACTGGATTCTGCTTTCTATCATTTTATTACTTATTTTTGTATCTATGCTTATGAATGTTTATGAGAGAGATTAGTTTTAATTTTCCTTATAATGTCCTTGTTACAATGTGTAATTCAGGCAATAATGGCTTTTTAAAATGAGCTATAGAATATTCATTTTTTCAATATTCTAAATAAATTTTTGCAATATTGATAATGTTTCTTTCTTAAATAATTTAGAAAAAGTTACTGATGAAGTTAACAAGGCCTGAGGACATTTGTATTTATAATGCATAATTATTTTACAGTAAATTCACACTCTTCTCTACTAGATACAGGAATATTCAGATTTTCTATTTCTTCTTTTTTCAATATTGGTAAATTACCCCCCCTCCCCTCCCCCAGGGGTGTACTAGTCAAAACTGATTGCAATAATGCTAAGTAACCCCGAAACTAAGTGGTTTGCCATCAGCATTGGTTTCGCTGTTGTTTTCACAGATCTGTAGGTCAGATGTGGTTCTATATTGTAGCTTAGGTTTAGGCCAGCTTCGCAAGCCTATTTTAGTCTACATACGGCCTGTTTTTCTTCTGGTAGATGAAAAAAAAAGATAAGCAACAAAGCCAAACCATGCAAACACATCTAAGACACTGGATGGCAGTTCATGCTCCATTAGACAAATCAAGTCACAGGGCCAAGCCCAACGTCTGTGTGTGGTATGCATAGATCAAGGGCGTGGATGATGTCAAGCAGGAAGAAAAAAACGAGTACTACCAAGATATTGTTTATGTCATCACAAATTTCTGATTTGTTATCGTAACATATATTGTTACATATTCACTATTTTAAAATTTTCTAGTGGTATCTCTTATTTCATTTCTGATCTTGTTAATCTGTATTTTTCTGCTTTATTTTCTTTTTCAGTCTTGCAAGAGGTCTATAATTTTATTATTGGTTTCAAAGTACCCACTTTTCATTGTATTAATTTCTATTCTGCATATTTAAAAAATATATTCATTTATACATTTATCCTTGTTTTTTTGTACTTTCTATGGGCTTAATTTGCTATTATTTTTTCCAGTGCCTGGAGATACACGCTTAGATAATTGATTTTTCAGATATAAATATCCTTCTAAATACATATTTTGTACATCTGATAAGTTTTGGTACCTAATCTTTTTATTATTATCCAGTTTAAAATATTTTTAATTTACTCTGTGATTTCTTCTTGACCTATAGTTTATTTAAAAGCATATTGGTTAATTTCATAATAGAGATTTTCTGCCTATCTTTATTCACTTATTTGCAGCTTAAATTCATTTTGGTCAGGCAATACATTCTGAAGATCTTAATTCTTTGAAATTTATTGAGGCTTGGGTTATGATCCAGCATTTGGCCAATTTGGGAGAAATTTTTCTACATGAAGTCATGAAGTTGAGAAGAATGCCTATTCTGTGTCCATCTTAGTGTTTTAATTGGATTTCATCTAATTTGCATTTGATGAAATTGCTAACATAGTTACGTATCTATTCACCACTTTGCTATTTGTTTTATCTTTGTTCCAGTAACTTGTGTTTGTTTATTTTAGCCTACTTTTGGATTAATCAGATATTATAATTTATTTTTGTTTTCATCTGTTTGATTATGCATGTATTTTACTTAATTTCCGTGGTAAATATAGAGATTGCAACATGCTGTCCCAGGTTCAATAGAACTTAAAATCATTTGAGAAGGCATAAACCACATGATACTTTAACTCTATTAAATTCTTCTTTTATGTTAATATTACTTTGCAGTTTAATTCTGTATATGTTTTGACACCATTAACGACAGTTTGGCTATTGTTGCGCTCCACCTGCTTTCTTCTGACTCTGGTTTGTCCTTGCTCCAAGTTTTCCAAACAGCAGCCTGGAATGCTCACTAAGGCCTCTTTCCACTGGCAGACCTCAAAACCTGATCTTTGTATTCTCGGCAATGTGAAACCACCAAAAACACACCACTCTGCTTTTACAAGGACCTTTCGTTCGGTCTCTCAGCCTTCTGTCCCAAGCAGCTTCAGAATTTGTTCTACATCTTGAAAGAAAAAAAAAAAATGATACCTTTAGGTTCTGATCTTCACCTTTCCTTTCTCACTTAAGCATCTGGCCCCTCAAGTGTGTAATTTTTTCTTTCTTTACTGTCAGAAGATGCCCTGTTTTCTCCACCTACTGGTTATTGTCTCTGGGCTGAAGATCTCTGGCTTGGCCATCAGGCTGTTGTTCTGCACCACAGATTAATGAATACAGCGAGGTAAAAAGCTGCTGCAGAATGTCAGTTCCTTCTGAGGTTTCCCATTTTTCCCAATTTTTTTCCTCTTAAAACCTGACTACCTTTTTCATTCTAAGATTTCCTCAAATAGATGTTGGTCTGTATTTTATTCTCTTTTTCAGTTATTCTTGGCAAGACCATTGCTCTGCCACAGGCTGTTCATCATGCGTGAAACTAGTTGGATGTGCCTCTGTCATGTTGTAAATTTCAGTTATTTATTTTTATTTATGAAATTTCATTAGATGCTTTAAAAAATCTACTTGTCAGACTTTCAGTATTTTGCTTTCTTTAAACATACTGAGCACACTAATTATCTATGATTTTTTTCTAACTTCAGCATCTGAATTCTTCACAGGCCTGATTCTGATGCCAGTTGTTTCTGCTGTCTCCCCGTCAGAGTTCCTTGTTTTCTTGTGAGTTCTGGCATTTTTACTATAAGCTCATGCTCTTTGGAACTTTATCTGTTTATCTATGGGAACTTTTTGATGCTGGAGTTGAAGCTGTGCTGTTTCAGAGAGGATTTTTTTTTTTTTTTTTTGAGATGGAGTTTTGCTCTCCTTGCCCAGGCTGGAGTGCAATGGTGCAATCTCAGCTCACCGCAACCTCTGCCTCCCAGGTTCAAGTGATTCTCCTGCCTCAGCCTCCCAAGTAGCTGGTATTACAGGCATGCGCCACCACGCCTGGCTAATTTTGTATTTTTAGTAGAGACGGGCTTTCTCCATGTTGGTCAAGCTGGTCTCCGACTCCGGACCCCAGGTGATCCGCCCGCCTCGGCCTCCAAAAGTGTTGGGATTACAGGCGTGAGCCACCGCGCCTGGCCCAGGGAGGATTTTAATTTGCTTCCAACAGAGATCCTGGGATATTACCAACTGAGTCCTGATGTTACCCACAAAACAGAGGCTGGAAGACACCAAACTTCAGCATTTGGCCTCAGGATCAAAAGCCGACTTCAGCTGTCATTGACCTCTATGAATTTCCCTTTTTATTCTCGTTTTGAACTTTCTGGATTTTTTTTTTTGCCTTATTGCCAAATCAATGGCACATTTAATATATTTAAACTTTTCGTGTAAAGTTATAAACATATACAGAGTACTGCACAAACATGTATAGGTTAAGATATAAAGTAAACACCCTTATACAAACACTCAGGACAAGAAATAGGACTTGACCACCATCTCCATCTGCTCTGTATCAACCACATATCCTTTTCCCTCTAAAAGTAGTCATTATCCTGACTTTTATAGTGTTCATGTTCTTGGATTTCTATGCAGCTTAATCACCCAAGGGTGCATTCATAGACATTAAAATTTAGTTGTGTTAATGTTTTATTTCCTTTTTTTCTTACTCTTTAATTTATGACCCCCCCCTTTTCTTTACTATTTTCTATTGAAAACAAACAATTACAGCATGGATTTTGCTGATTGTCTATTCATGGTGATGTTTCCACATCTTCCTCTGTCCTCTGTTTCCTGCAGGTTGTTCCCTGGGTCCGGAGGCTGAATCTCTTTCGCAGGTCTGTAGGTGGTGATGTGCACTTTCACCAAGGGCCACACAGTGTCTGGTTGTCTGTCTCTATGTGATATTAGCATCTGTTTATGCTCGATGCATTGATCTATTCATTAATCAGGGGTGGTAAATGGTGATATTTTTATTTTATCATTTCATTTGCATTGTAAATTTGAATAATTTTATAAAGAGATACTTCTGTTTATCAATTAGATGATTATCTAGTGATGCAGTTTACATAGGACAGGGAGAATACATGTTTGATTTGTTTATGTACGAATGTTTACTGTAATGCATTTGTTTCTTACTCACCTGAAGTGATTAGTTATAGTACAAATATGCGCACATATACACACACAGACATGAGTTGTTACTGTGTGTGTATATACTTATATATGTGAACCCATAGATTTAAATCTATTTGATAGATTTAAATCCATTAAAAGCATTCTCTTTACTGAAACAAATCTTGTTTCCTCTTTAGCCACTGAGTCTCTTCAAGTCGTTTCTGAAGCCCTTGCCAAAGGACCTTGGATGCTTCAGGCTCATCTTATAAATTTCTTTCCCCAGGCTTAGAATCTTTTGCTTTTCCATGAAGTTCTGTTTTCTTTTAGTGAGAAGTCATAGTTGGAAACCAAAGTCTCAGTAACAGAAATACTCATTTTATTTGGTTGTTCATCATTTATATGCCTTCACAAGATACTTATATATATTTTGTCCTGAATTTATTTCTCTGCAGGACAATTGCTTAGGTCATTTTGCCTAACTCATTACGAGAAAATGAAGTCTATTGCCTGCTGGTTAACTGGAGTGTCATACTATATTTCTACGGCATGAATATTAATTTAAAGTTTAATATACATATGCATGGCTAAATTATATTTTTAAAGATGATCCTTTTCAGGTTTTTTATTCCCCCAAAATATTAGATTTCTATAAGCAATGCTTCCTGTAACTAAATATTCATATAAAGTCCTAATGATTTCCTTAGTTCAGGTTTCTTTAGATGCAATTGCAGGTACAAATTTGCAGAGTATTCTAACAGCTTTGAAATAGATTTCAAGCCTCTTTCTGCCTTAAGGGTAGAGAATATAGAAGACACAGACCATGGAACAAGGCGTTCTAATATTTCTCACTGTAAAATAACCTAATGGCAGTCTGTTTTATCCATAAGTAAAATAGGAACTTGGTCAATATATTAGATGCCCCTAGAGCCTAATCAGTACTAAGCAAACTGACAAAGGTCAGTTCCTGAATCTTTAACTAGAAGAAGCAAGCCTTGGATCTAGGTTGATCCAGTTACAGGAGGCTTAGCCAGAGCAGCCAGACAGTACGTAAGTCATGTTCCTCTTTTGGCTGGGCCAAGAACCAAAGCGATAAATGTGCTGAAACAGCCCCTTCAGTGTGGAGGCTCCAAACAGTTACCTGTGGAGACCATGTATGCCTCTCCTCCTCTGCTGCTCCACCACCAAGAGGCAGCTGCGCTCTGATATGACTCCCTCCTCACTCCACTCCTATTCCTAACGTTTTCTCAGTGCCAGCAACACAGACTTCATTCACTTAGTTGCTCCACGCCCCCCAAATTAGCAGGTAGTAGTGTGTACCAGGGCCTGTGTGCACACAGCAGCTAGGAAGAAAATCTTGCTTTGTCCTTGAGTCCCGGATGTTAAGAAAGGCATAGATTTCTCGGGAAGGGGGGCATGGGCTCCGCATCTGACAGCCATTTCACAAGGCACGACATCATGAAGGAAGGGGGTCAGGCATTAACACAGCTGGCAACCCACAGTGTTAAATTGTCCGTAAAAGTAGTTGTTAAAGCTGGGTGAAAAAAAAATGAAAAAATAAAAAAATAAAATGCAGCCCTTCTTCAGACACTCCATGGGCTACTTATTCAGGAATTTTACAAAAGCTCAAGGCCATAATGAGGCCTCTGGTACTCCTCAGCGGCCAGCTCAGCGTGACCGGCTGGCCACGTGATCCCTGTACACTGAGGCCTAATTGATAAGGTTTTGATGCTTAAATGGAGCGCTGATTGCGGGAGTTTCAAGGAACTACTGCCAGTTTGGGCTCCGGGGTGAGGGGAAATTTTTACACTTCATTCCCAGAGCTTAGCTAATGACTGTTATGAAATGAAAACTAACTTAGGGAGAAATGGAAAAGGGGAGAGGAACGATTGCCTCTGGGTCCAATTCTGTAATCTGATAGTCCTTTAGCTGAAAGCGGCTGGAGAACAAAATACCCCTGGAATACCTTTTGCTCATTCAACTCCTGAAGAGCAGTCAGCTTGTTTCAGTTCAGATTGTAGACGGCGCATCTGATTCTGGAAGGTTACATTAATTGGAAAAGCAAATGCCTTAAAAATGAGGTGCTGTAGTCGCATCTTGATGAATTGTAAAATG
The DNA here is from genome assembly GCF_006542625.1 of Nomascus leucogenys. Classification (NCBI taxonomy): domain Eukaryota; kingdom Metazoa; phylum Chordata; class Mammalia; order Primates; family Hylobatidae; genus Nomascus; species Nomascus leucogenys. The sequence goes on along the minus strand of NC_044395.1, from coordinate 7,616,123 downwards.
CTTCCCCTGTGGTGTAGAAGCAGACAAACTGGCTCCTATGCTGGTTCAGCCACTTACTAGCTTTGGGCTGGTTTCTTCCTTCTCTAAGACTCATTTTCCCCATCAGTGACATTTGAGGTGAATTGGCACCTTAAACTTACAGCATTATTATGATAATTCCTCACTTTCATTTCTTCATGACCCCTTCCTTTTTGCTGTTAGTGGTGGCAGGTGAGCTGGTTGTTCTGTATGAAGAACAATATCAACCACCAACGCAACAATCAAAACTTACTTTTATCTTGTGCATTCCATATGCCAGGCCTTGTGCTCAAACTTGATCATCCCCTGTTATCCTGGTACGATCCCAAGATGCTACTGTGTGATGAACACCCTTGTCGTAGACACAGCTTGTCATGAGTAGCGCAAGGTCAAACACAACCAGGTCCATGCATGTTTGTGTCATTCCAGAAAATCAGACTTTTATTGATGCAATTTCAATCATAAAAGCCACAAGCTACAAGGAATTCCCAAGGGCATCTCTCTTTAGGATGTCCTGTTCACTCAGTAGTCAGAGCTGTGGGCACGCAGGCTCAAGCCACTTCACAAGTCAGTCAATATTGCAAACCATGCATAATAGTGTACTTAATCAATATATAAATGTTATAGATTAAACATTTCCCATTAAACAAAGTAACATTTAACATGAAGAGAAAAAGAGGTGGAAAAAAATGCTTAAAAAACTAGTCCAAGGAGACTGATGTGGATAAGGAGAGTGTCTTGGCCTAATCCAGATGGATGGCAATGTCTTGCAAGGAACAGCCTCTGATTTGGGCAGAGCCTTCAGCCATAGATGCTGAGTGCTGATCACGAATGACAGAAAGATGGGGTCAATGAAGACAGCTGTCTCAAGCTGGTGAAGTCTTGCCCTTTTTTATTGCCAGAGTGCTCTGGTGAAGGACTCTCTGGTGAGGACTGATAGTGAAAGAGTATGCCTGCCTATGTTCTTATCTGGTTGGGTGCAATTTTTACTGATTAGGTGAATATCTGGTCCTAGTTGGCATGATACCATTTGAAATGTAAAATGGAGTCTTTTTCTAAGATGGAGTCACTTATGTTAAGGGTGCTGTATACACACCTCTTCCTACAATTTGCTTCCTTCCTTTCTTATCTCTCTTCTCCATTTCTGGGCTAGAGCTTGCTCTAAGCCTGGGTTCTAGCAGCCAGGGTTGCTGTGGGGACAGTCGGGCTCCTGCCAGTGTGGGCTTGACATCCAGGCTGTGGATGCCCAGATTCTCAGTGAAGCTGTGTCAAGAAGCAAGGGAAGCTCTGAATAACAAGATCCATGTGTAGGGAGATTCAGATCTGAGGTTAAAAATCTGCGGTACTCAATTATCAAGGTAGCTCAAAGAGGAGTCAGGGAAAGACCCTGGGAATATTCCAAAAGCCAGCCGTATCCAGGGCACAGACGTCTTCACACTGTGTCTGTGACTGAGCCTGTGAGGAGGACGGCTCTGAGGCGTTTCCCACAGGAACAAGCTTCCAGACTCCTCGATGAGACATGGCGGTTCTTACCTATGCTCATGATTTTTATGATTTGTGGTATAAGTGTAGCTCGAAGCTTATCTCATTACAGGATCTTGTACCATTGCAATACCTTTATTCAAAAATATCTTCCCCATTGACTCTTCTGCCCACTTCAATTTGGTGTCTCCTACACCATCCAAACCGCCCTTGTAAAGTTACCAACATCCCCCGTGTTGACAAGTTAATGAGAGTTCTTAGCTCTTTTCTCATCAGACACCTCAGTAGACTTTAACTTAATTAACACTAGCCTCACTCTTTTCTCTTAGTTCTTGGAACACTCTAGTGTCCTTCATAGTTCTTGGAACACCTTAGTGTCCTTTTTAGTTTAGTTTAGTTTTTGCGGAAACTTTAGTTCACTGTAAGCAGATTGCATGGGAGGAGGGCTTCTTCAGTCTCTCCCCGAGGCTGAACCTTTCTTGTAGACTATGCATTGTGATGGACAATGAAGTCACGCAGATTCATCATCTGCACAGCGTACTCCTATTCACACCTACATCCCTAGAAATAACATTTTAAAAGGTAGCCAAAGGCACTTTCTCACTTTCTCATTTATCAACCGCTACTCAGCCCAGCACCATCTGGGTTCTCCCTCTATGTCTTCTAAGAAACTTTGCTTGCCAAGTTTCTAATGACCAGCAACCTAAATCTAATGATTGCTTTTTCACCTTTATTTTATATGCCCTTGTTGTAGCATTTGAGATGACTACAGTGAAGTTCTCACTCATGTTTTCTCTTCTAACACTACAAGTTGTTAGTTTTCTTCTCACACACTATCTTCTCAACTCACTCATTCAAGCACCTCCCAGCCCCAGTGACGATCCTTTGATATCACAAGGACCTTGGATCCAATGACCTGGCTGTGATCATCTATGTTTGTACCACCTGGACTGGTCCTCATATTTCCTCATCTTTGCTTTCCTGTTTTCCATCTCCTTTTTACTGTCTGCTACATATTCTGTAAGAGATTCTCAATGCTGTCTTCGAAACTTCTCTTTAGTTTTTCTTTCCCAGTATATGATTTTTTTAGAATGTCCAGGGCCTCCTTTTGGAGCTCCTAGTGTTTCTTTACTTGACGTCTGTTCCTGTTTCATGGTTGCAATTTTTTCTTATTTAAAAGTGTAGAGATAAGAGGTTTTTTCTCCTTGCAGAGTCACTGTTTTCTTTGAGCTGTGTCTGTTTATATTTGTTTTGATCTGTATTTTTCATAAGTTAAGCATATCTAATTAAAAAATCTGAAATAGGAATGCTCCCAAATCCGAAGCCTTTTGAGTGCTGACGTGATGCCACAAGTGGAAAATTCTACACCTGACCTCATGTGATGAGTCTCAGTCAAAATGTAGTCAAAACTTTGTTTCATGCACAAAATTATTAAAAATATTGTATAAAATCACCTTCAGGCTATGTTTATAAAGTGCATATGAAACATAAATGAATTTCTTGTTTAGACTTGGGTTTCATTCCCAAGTTACCTCATTTTGTATATGCAAATATTCCAAAGTCCAAAAGAATTTTGAAATCAAAAACATGTCTGTCCCAAGCATTTCAGATAAGGGATGGTCAACCTGTATAAACTATCCTCAGGTGTTTGGTAGTCCTTAATTACCAGATCCTGTTTTTGAGTCATTGTTACAAAGCTCATTGGAAATTCTGATAGTACGGCTGTGGGATGTAGACTTGCTGGAATCAGACTCAGACAGTTAGTGGGAAAACCTCTTGTGTCAATTTCTTTATGTCTTTCCTCTTGGCACAGTGAAATTCCCCAGAGAAAACTCTACTAGTCTCTTGCTTAGTGAGTGAAGAACTGATTCTCATCATTTATGGGGCTGAATAGAAAATAGGACATGGGCCATCAGTTCCCAGTACCCATGCATGCACTTAAATTCCCTGTTTTTAGTGTACAGACTCGTGTCCTAACTGAACCTATTATCCATGAGTACAGAGCTGCTGTTTTATTCTCTCAAAATACAAGTCTCAGTTCTTTACCAGGGCGAAGGAAAAATTGTCAGCATGCTAACCTGAGTTGGTGAGAGGATCTGATTACTACTCAAATCAATTTCCAACCGATCCTCTTTAATTTAGCTCCTTTCCTTCAAACTGGCTTCTGTCATGCATGGTTTCCTCAATTATTGAGACTTTTGGAGGTTCTAGTATAAATTGTGTTTGCTGTTGGATTTCTCTCCTGCTTGTTTGGAATTCAGTCTTCTCAAGCCTCAAAAATATTCGTTGTCATCTGATATGCACTATTCAAAATTTTGTTATTATTTACCCCTTCCTCATCTTTCCTATCTCTGGAGGGTTTTGCTTTTAAAATACATTTATAGTTATTTTCATGACATTTTAGGAGAAAAAAAGAAGTTGCTGTAGGTACCCAATCTACTATCTTTACCTCATCTTCTTTGATTTTTATTCACCTGAATTAGTAGCTTACATACAGAGCCACAAAATTCGTGAGACTCGTAATTTCTGAAGACATGTTTAGTTCTTATATTTGAATGAGAATATGGCTGGGGATAACACATTTTTGTTCCAAAATTTGTTTTCTTATTAATCTATAGATAATTTCCTTTTTTTTCTTGAAACAGGTGGTGGCAGTAATAAATCTTATTTTAATCTCCTCATTCTTGCATAGGTGATCTCTGTAAGCTAAGATTTTCTTTATTTGATGGTGTTCTAAAATTTCTCTACCTTCCCCTTCTGAATTTGCTGTTGAATATCTGCTAAAACTTCTGAATCTATCCCCTCATAGTTCTAATTTTTCCTGCGTTTGGAGGATAATTCCTCAGCAGGAGTTTCCAGCACAGTTATTGGCTCCACAGCTATGTTTACTCTGTTCCTATCCTTAACATTGACTTTTAAGTGCCCTAATAGTACTCAGTGTCTCAGGTCATGAATCCCATCATATCATGTTGCTATGTTCGAAGTATCCCCATCAGTTGATCCCTGTTGAAATGTCTGTCCTTCTGGGGCTGTTCTGCCTCAGATATTGAATCATCATTATACATTTATCTTGATTTCTTTACAATGTTGGTTTTCTGTGATGACGGGAAGACAGTGCTATTTGGGAGCTGTTCAGGTAGCTGCTCTGCTATGAGCATATGCGCCTTTCCTTTGTATCACCAGACGCAGGGCACTGCTCCCTTCCAGACCCAGCCTTCATCGGTATCTGAGGTTGGGGCTGGTAGAGGAGGCAGAGAGAGAGACTAAATTGCCTGGCTGTTCTTTCTATTATTCTACAACCAAACACCCACCAACCGGCCCCTTTGCCTCTGCTTTTAAAATCCACCATCTTATAGCATGGGAGGACTCTAAATTCACTCCTACTTTGCCTATCAGCCCCCTCCTGCATGGGTTGGACTTGGTATTCTCATTCTGTCCATCCCATCTACATTCCATTGTGGAGACATTCTTTATAATTCCTAGCCCATTGGTGGCATGCTTTCTCATTTCCCAGTTCTGTTATACATTCTTAAAGTCAATCTTTAAAAATAGATCTTTTCTATAATTTTTATGATTTGCAGTATAAGTGTAGCCTGCAGCTTATCTCATGACAGGATCTTGTACCATTGCAATACCTTTATTGAAAAATATCTTCCCCAGTCACTCTTCTGCCCACTTCAATTTGGTGTCCCCTACACCATCCAAACTGCCCTCGTAAGGTTACCAACATCTTCCATGTTGAAAAGTTAATGAGAGTTCTTAGCCCTTATCTCATTAGACTCCTCAATACGTTTTAATTTAATTAACACTGGCCTTACTCTTTTCTCTTACTTCTTGTGACACCCTAGTGTCCTTCTCTTCATCCTATTTCTCTCATTTCTCTTTCTTATTCTCTTCTACTGGTCCTTCTGCTCCTACCAGAATGAACCAGGTAGGATCCTTTCAGGTCTCCATTCTGAGACATTTTTCTTCTCTTTCTTAATGATTTCATTTGAATCATCTAGAATCTGATGTGAAGGCTCCAAAGAAAAAAATGCATATATATATATATATATATATTCTCAAAGATTTTTCTTCCGTGTTTCAACTCAAATATGCGATTTCCAGGGTGATATAGTCCATCCTTGTCTTTTAGGTTGTTCATGATAAAATCAGCCAGTCAATATTTCACATTAGAAAATTGTCCCTCTTCTTTGTGTCCAGTTGGTCCCCCAATCCTGTCAGTCCTATTACCATCTATGTCTTGAATTAGTTTGTGCTCCCCGCTACTTCTTAGTACCCATACCCTGGTATAGGTCTTTGTCCTTATTACCATAGGCATGTTTCCTGGAGACACAGACCTGGAGATGGAGATTAGCAATTAGCACACAGGTACTTGACTGGAAATGCTTTTGGTATCACCACCTTGGGAGGGAGTGGACAGAAGCAGGGCTGGGCAGGAGGAGAAGTTGAATCTCAATGCAGTCCCAACTTGGGCTTCAGGGGAGTCCATTAAAACCTGGGATGGTCCTTCAGACTTGTTCCAAGTTGGGGGTGGAGAAGCTGAGCTTTTCTACACCACACTGAACAGATGTTAGATGTGAGTTGCTCATGGAAGAGGCTGTGACATTGGCCACAGCAGTTTTCTTAGCCAAGGCAATTCTCAAAAAGGGCTGACAGCTGAGGCCTGTCTTTTGGAAGCACTCCCAGCTGCTGAGGGCACAAGTTATTGGTCCCTGAAGGGGAGTCTGGGTGGCACATCCTACTGTCCATCACACTTGTTTTCTGAGTCACTGAAGCAACCTCATTCCTAACTGATCTATTTGAGCTCCCAGCTTCCCCTCCCCTCCACACCCATTCTCACACAGCTGCTGGAATGAACCTTTAAAAAGATACTTGGTTATATCACTGCAGTGGCTTCCCATTGCCTTCCAACTAAAAAGCTGAAGCCTATTGACAGTATGGTATAAAGCTCCTTCAGAGTTTGTCACTTACCTTCATCACAAGTGCATCCACACCTCTCACCACATCCATGTTCCAGCCATGTGCAAATGCTTGTCATTTTCCTAAACTTTGCATTGATTTTACATTCCTGTGCATTTAAACATTCCGCTGTCTTTGGTACTAATAATATTCTTCACTTCTCCACCTGACTATCTCCTATTCCCTCCTTTAAAATTCAGCTGAGGCACCATCTTCCCTAGTGAATCTTACATACCTTCCATATTCAGCTGGGGTACCATCTTCCCTAGTGAATCTTACATACCTTCCATATTCAGCTAGGGCACCATCTTTCCTAGTGAATCTTACGTACCTTCCATATTCAGCTGGGGCACCGTCTTCCCTAGTGAATCTTACGTACCTTCCATATTCAGCTGGGGCACCGTCTTCCCTAGTGAATCTTACGTACCTTCCATATTCAGCTGGGGCACCGTCTTCCCTAGTGAATCTTACGTACCTTCCATATTCAGCTGGGGCACCATCTTCCCTAGTGAATCCTACCTACTTTACATATATGATCAAATACTCCTCCTCTGTGCTCTCATAGCCCATTCTGATGAACTCTTTCATTGCGTCTATCACAATATATTTTGTCCCTGTTTGTCTAATTCCTTCCATGCACTGAAATCTCCTCAGGGCCAGTGACTAAGTCTTTTTCAACTTTGTGTAGCTTAATAAAGTTCATACCTGCTATTTATTTTTTGAATTAATTATCTCCCTTACCCCTGCCATGAATAAAGATGTCATAACCATAGTGAGCTGAACCCACAGGTAGATTAGCAGTGCAACGTGCAACATGACATTTCTCTAGAGGCAGTTCAATTTTGCGTGAACCAACTATTTTGAGCACATCAAACAATGCTTCATGAAGCCAGAGCCAGGCAGAGTATTCGGGGTCCGAAGTAGACTGCACATTGTGGTGAAGAAAGATACAGAATTTTGAGCCAGAAGATCAGGTATCATTTCCTCCTTTTCATTTATTAGTAATGTGACTTGGCAAGTAAATCAACTTCTCTGCTCCTTGTAAACAAATCTGTAACACAGTGGGATTGGATTACATCATCCCTCAATCTTTATAAAATCTGATGATTGGATTTTTTGTCCAGCAAATGTGTGACTGTCCTCTGCAAAGTTCCATTCTGAACTCAACTCTCAATTATAGATTCCTGTTTTGTCTTGTTCTATGTGGGCATTGCTCCTATCTGATCTGACAACTCTGGAGTGCTTCTCTCTCCACTCAGCCAGTCTCTTCTAGAGAGAGGCCACATACATCTCTGAATTCCAGATAGACCATTTACTGGTGGAGAAGACACAGCAGCTGTCCTATGATGGCCTGAAACACCTCAGGTTCCAGGGAGAGTAGGCAGAAACTCTATAGATCTGCAGTATTACCAAGAGCGCTCTGGATGACACTAGGGATGGCAAGTTCTCACTGCAGACACTTGCAGACCCTCTCTCTGCCAGGGAAATCTTATGTCTGTCAGATTTCCATAGCATTCATGGAAACTGACATGCACTGAAAACTCAATAAATAAGAAACTACAGTCACATTTGATTCCATTACATAATTAAAGGAGAAGGGTAATTTATAACTCCAATTACTGAAATGTTCACTATATTTTTACATTTAAAATACTTTGAAAATATAAATACAACATATATTCCAAACGGAATGCTCTATTTGTTTGCCACTATATATAATGCATATGACACATGGACCACCTTTCCCTTAAATTTTTAAAAATAGGGAAAATTTTTACAGATGGGGAAATCAAGAACCAAAAATGTATGCATCTTGCCTCGTGTCTTGGTGTTTGTTATGACAGAGATGGGAATATTTCAACTTAGTAACATGAAGTGCACTAATGGGTATGTATTATTTCCTTAGAATTTTTCTCTTTCTTTGGAAAAACAATCCTTAAATAACTTTGGTCCAGCAGATTGCAAAACATGTTTTTGGCTGCATAGTTTGAGTATCACTTGAAAGCACAATTCTTGTAAAGAGAAAAGTTATTAGGAAATAAAATTCTGCTCTTGATTGGCTTCACATCACTGTAACAATATGTCATGGGGTCTTCTGATCACCCACAGGTGTCATTGTTTATGTTTAACAGTATTTGAGTCTAATGAAGGGGCCATCTACAAAGTGGCTGCACCTGAGCCCGGAGGTCATTATGTCTCTCCTCTTTACTGCAAAATGTCTCTATGTTGGTTCTGTGTCTAGCTCTGCCAGGTAACTGAAGCCTGCAGATATGCAGTTTGTGCCTGGAGTGGTCTGCTTCTGATTATGGGCCAAGAGATAGCCACAGTTATTGGCCTTTAAACACACTTCCAAATCTGAGACTTAATTCTGTCTATTTGTCTATCATCTATCTTATCTATCTATCCATCTACCATCTATCTATTTATCTTATCTATCTATCATCTATTTATCTATTTATCTATCTATCTTACACAAACACATGCAACCATAGTTAAGACACCAGCTTTGGCATCCAGAAAGGGAAATAATCAAGAATGTGCCTGCCATTTTCCCTAGTGCATGGTAGGCAAAAATGTTAATCTGATGTTCAGGAAAGGGGATCACAAACCCCAGCTTAATAACAGTGTACAGAAAAGACACAGTTATTAAGCTGGGTTGTTGGGGACAGGGGAGCATGAAGGTAGTGCTTCTACAAGAAAAGGAAACTCTCCAATAAACCTGTTCAGGATGTAGTGACAGTGTTAGCTTTTGGAAATGTCCTTTGAGATCATGAACAAAAGGTCTGAGATAAGTAGCAATTACAAAAATAAGAGTACATCCTGGATGTAATACATCTCATGTGTTAGAGTTATTTAATAATATCTTTACTGTGTCTCTCCAGCATGCAACGTCTAGAATTCCCACATTAGCCATTGAGGGTTTCAAAGAGTTTTCCCAGACACCTTTATTTCCCTTTATTAGTACGCCGGCTAGATTATTCTTCTGCATTATCCATTTTGTAGAAAGAAAATGCTTCCTACTGTATGAATAAGAGACCAATTTGTAATGAGGTGAAATTACCTAAGGTGTCTTTCTGCCACGCACACACTAAACCTTCCTAGGATATTGATTTGATGTGTTTGTAATGGACACAATCCACTTAGGGAATATTCCAGCAGGTTGTAAGATGGAGACACCCAGAGAACAGCCTCTACTTCCTCCACCTTCCGCCCCACAAGGAATCAGGATACTTTGTTTCACTTACATTTAATACCTATTGCTTCCACAACCCTTAGCCTGCTGTGATTAAATATTGATGCTGTTCTTTCAGATTGGGCTTCTGTTTTACTTTTGAGTTGTATTTCTGGAGAAAGAGTGCTTCTTAAATTCTCCCCTTCACCCCCAAAAATTACATAAATGAAGCCAGAACCCTAACATTTGGCTCTTTTAAAGAAATTGATTAAGGCATCTTTATAACTGTCACCACCTGTAAGTATCCACATTTGATACCAGGCTAACCAAGGTCTGTGTTTAAAAGTGAAATTCTTCATGGCAGGTCCATGCCCTTTCTTTGTATCTTTTCTTTGTGTGCTTGCGTAATTCCTGGCACATAACGGGTGATCAATAACTCTTTAGTTAATTTAATTAAATAAAAATCAAATATTTCTCTTCTATCTTCCTTTGTCATTATTCTTACAGAGATTTCCACATCATGTACACCATGGCCAGCTTAATATTTCCATCCTTTAGAAATGAACTAAGTGACTATGAGGGTTAGTTTTAGTGTAAACTTAACTACATTAAGGGATACCCAAATAGCTGCTAAAGCATGATTTCTGTGTATGTCTGTGAGGGTATTTCCAGAAGAGACTGGCATTTGAATCAGTGGACTGAGAAAGGACGATCCGCTGTCACCCAGTGTGTGGGCAGGCACCATCCAATCAGCCAAGGGCCTGGACAGAGCTAAAAAGGCAGAGGAGATGTGAATTCACTCTCTTTTCTAGAGCTGGGACACTCATCTTCTCCTGTGCTTGGACATCAGAACTCCAGGTTCTCTGGTCTTCAGACTCTGACTTGTACTAGCAGACCCCTAGGTAAGGCCTTCAACTCTGGACTGAGAGTTATATTATCAGCTTCCCTGGGTCTCCAACCTGCAGACAGCACGTCTTGGTACTTCTCAGCCTCTGTAATCATGACAGTAAACCAATTTTCTGATATAAACTGCCTTTCATCTCCCTCTCTCTCTATCTTTCTATATCCTATTGGTTCTGTTTCTCCAGAGAACCCTGACTAATATAGTGACTTTTCCAAATTTTATATAAATAGCACTGGTGCTGGGGTTAAAACCCAGGAATTTTGCAGCCCCACAGTTGTACAGCTGATGTGTAAGATATTTATTTATTTACTAAGCGTCTACTATCTGCTACTCCCTACGCAGAGGATAAAGAGATGAATAAGACATAAACTATTGCTGGAGAAGATTCCTTCCTAATAGGGGAGATACTGCCTTAATACGTCTTAATGTCATGTGTATTTCTCTAATGGAAGTGACACCTAGTGAACACACAGTTATTGGCATTCACTAGACATGCAGTTCCTATTTGTTGATTGGATATTTTTGAATGTCTGGTTTGGTACAACTGTATCTTGATGTAAATACAGGCTTACCCTGTTTTATTGCATGTTATTTTATTGCACTTTGTAGATACAACTTTTACTGTACAGGGACTGAGAAATCAAAAATTGTGTATGACTCTTTGTATTGTGATTGGGCTATTCACTTTATTGTGGTGGCCTGGAACCAAACCTGCAATATGTCAGAGCTATACATGTAGTTAATTTACTTTCATAGGGAAGGAAAATGAGACTCTGAAGGGAAAAAATATAACTTATCACCATGGAACCCTTGGTCCTAGAGGCATGGCCAGAGTCATGTCCAGTCCAGTCCAGAAGGCATGTGATAGGTACATAAGAATTTCTGTAGAGACTCTTGCATTTGGGATATTTTCAAAGTCTAGAAGCAAAGTAACAATATTAAAATCATTCTAATTAAAATCAGGGAATCATATGAACAGAACTCAAATTAAAACTGCATTAGCCAAAACAAAAACAAAAACCCAATAAACTCAAACTCTTTTATCTCTATAGACCAACCCCTTTTCACCTCTGACTTCTGTAGTAGATTGTGGTACAGGGTCACCATTCAGCATAAAATATTTGTTATTTTTTTTTTTTCAGCATTTGCACCAAGCTTTTGGTCAAGATTTACCCTGGGCATTCCAGGAAAGATTCACATCAACTCACCAAATGGCCAGTTTATTTGCAGAGCCTCTTTAAACGTTTCTGGTCTGCAGGATATAGATGAACATTTTATTACATATTGCTTTCACTAAGATGTAGAAAAAGACTTATTTGTAACTCCTGCTCTTTTTAAATTCCCCCTTTAGAATGGGCAACATAACACAATGCTGCACGATTTTTTACTTCTTTCAGCTTTGCTTCCTGTGCCAACATGTTAAGTGTTGGATGGATTTGTGTTAGAAATGAAGGGCCAGGCCAGGCGCAGTGGCTCATGCCTGTAATCCCAGCACTTTGGGAGGCAGAGGCAGATGGATCACTTGAGCCCAGGAGCTTGAGACCAGCCTGGGCAACATGGCCACAAAAAATAAAAAACTTAGCCAGGCGTGGTGGCGTGCACCTGTAGTCCCAGCTACTCAGGAGACTGAGAGGAGAGAATTGCTTGAGCCCAGGAGGCAGAGGTTGCAGTGAGCTGAAATCATGCCTCTGCACTCCAGCCTGGGTGATAAGAAAAAGAAATAGAAATGAAGCACCAGTCATCATGGCTTTGGTGTTTGAACTACATGCCAGATTAACCTTAATAGGTGCTACTTTCTTAATATGCACAACGAAACTAAATGAAACACAATAATCAACATTCTTACTATATTAGTACTTGAAAAAATGACTTATCCCTTTAATTTTAAAACTTTCATTCAAACTTTTAAATTTAAAAGTTTATTTTAAAGAGTCATTTAGTCATTTTCTTTAGATCATTCAAGTGTCTCCTTACAGATCATACATAAGCCACACAACAGAAATGGAAGACAGATATATTTAAAGGTAAAGAGATAGGTGATGCTTTTAACTAGAAAACAATCCAAGTAAAGCTAAAATATGCCTTTGCAAATAAATGCAAGTAAATGTAAAGTAGGATTTGGTTTACCAAAATTAAATTATACTTAACATTTTTGTTTTGACTGGATATGCTCTTTAAAGGGAAGTGCCTGTATATTCATTTGCCTAAAGAAAGAGAAAAGAAGAAACTCCTGTCGCTGGCCTATTGATTTGAAGTATAGTTTGAAACTAATCTGTAGGGAAAGGGATATCTCCAAGTAATTCACAACAGTGTCTGTTCCTAGCCAGTGTAAACAAACTAGAGCAGTAATGAATTCTTGGTGGTTACTCAAGTCAGCTTGCTGTGGAGAAGCAAAATGATTTGCTTTAGTGGATTCCTGACGTGTTGACTGGCTGCCCAGAATTGAGATCCAGTTGCCAGAGGGGTGCAGGGAGTAGAGAACTAAATCTCAGCTTTCCATGCTCCATAAATGTCTTGTGCAAAGACAGGGTGTAACAATTTCCTGCCCCTATGAGCTGGTATGAAATGAACGATTGAAAGGGTTATGCCTATACCTGAAATAGAAGCCTTGATTATTAGAGACTGGCCACCTCCTAGGTCCCTGCTTTCAGATGCCAAGAGCAGTGAAAGAGGGAACAACGCCCCTCCACCTGGCCAGGTGTGGTGGATGTTTCTGCTGAGCCAACCTACCTGCTCCCAAAGAGTCTTGACTATGGTAGTGTAGACCTAGAGGATGCTTGGTCTCGTTTTTCACCTATTCATCTTCCTGGGAAGAAGAGCAACTCCTGTGATTAGTGAGAGTGGGAGAAATAAGTGAGAATGTGCTCCTCAGCTCCTTCCTTTTTGTCTCTTTTGAGTGAGTCTGGTGGTTGTCAATCCTAAAAGTACATCATCATCACCTAGTGAGCTTTTGAACAATCCCCAAGTCCAGGCCCCACTTAGTTCATCTGGGGTGGAGCTCTGGGTGTTGATCGTTTCAGAGTTCCACAGCTGCTTCCAGTGTGCAGCCAGTTCCAAGAAACCATGAGCCAAGCTGCCCCCAGGACACATCACTCCTCTGCTCTTCCTTGCAGTGGTAACCTGCACTTACAGCAGAGGGCTGTCTCTGATGTCCTGTGACAATAGGGTGAGAATGCCCCTTTAGGGAAGGTATTAGCAAACTCAGCGTGGCAACACATTTGAGAAGAATTCTTAAATATGTTTTACCAGTAATAAAGCTAAGTATTTCCTTGGTCTCTCTGACTGCTATGCTGGGTTTTATTTTGTTCCAGGCTTAGAAATGTGAGAAGCGTGATTAACTTTTAGCCTCAAACCTGGTATTTGCCATCTTTGGCTTAACTTCTTCAGTTTCTATTAGTTACGTTTGCACCTGGAGCTCCTCCACATCATGCCTTGCACAGTCCTGAGAGGACGAAGGATTCTAGCCCTAGTGAGGGATTGGAAATGTGCTTAGTCTGTGTCAAGAGCATTTCTCCCTTACATTTAAGAAGTGTAGGCTGGGCGCAGTGGCTCACACCTGTAATCCCACTTCTTTGGGTGGCTGAGGAGGGTGGATCACAAGGTCAGGAGATCGAGACCATCCTGGCCAACATAGTGAAACCCTGTCTCTACTAAAAATACAAAAATTAGCCAGGTGTCTTTGCAGGCACCTGTAGTCCCGGTTACTCAGGAGGCTGAGGCAGGAGAATCGCTTGAACATGGGAGGCGGAGATTGCAGTGAGCTGAGATCATGCCATTGCACTCCAACCTGGGCGACAGAGAGAGACTCCATCTCAAAAAATAAATAAATAAATAATAAAAAAGTGTAGCAAAAATGGAAGTAGCTTCTGCGTATTGGTCTTCCATTTCTCCCCAAATCTTTAAAACATTAATCCATAGACATTTATGAAATATTTGTATTTCTAATAAAAAAGAATGTATTTCTACATTCATGCCAAAGAGCCTAATGGCATATGTCTTGATGCTGAATGCCGCAGTAGGAGAATTACACAAATTTCCTGCCCTCTAAGACATTTCAGGATACACTGCAACCAATCAGAAGGCTTGTATTTATTAAAACATGGTTTATTTGAGAAAGTTATTAGTCTCCTTACTTGACAGAGTCAATAAAAGCCATCCTTTTTTGTTTGTTTGTTTTTACTTTAGTGAAAAGCCTCTATAACTCTGCTTTAAAAAATATTTACTTACTCTGGAGCTGGAAAGAAAGTACCGTCTTGGTGGAATACGTTTTCAGCCATCCAGTTTACACAGAAAATCACGATTGTGTTGTCTGTGTTGGGGAATGATTGTAAACAGCGCACCAGCTCACTGCAGTGGTGCCAGCCCCTAATTCCATAAGTGGCTGTGGATGCTTTAACCAGGCAGCACCGCACAATGTGTCTAATCTGCTATGCAGCTGCAATGTTAATGGGCCAACTGCGTTATCTCACATTTGCCTGGAAGGAACAGCGGTTTCTAAATGAATTGCTATGATTTCTAATGCAGATAGAAGGACCAGCCACCACGGGCCCATGTTAGCAACTGACAGACCATACACAATGATGGGGCCTTGTGTTTATCTTGCTCCTCCCAGACCCTGGAGAATGACAGATTTGATGCAGGGAGATAAATAAGGAGGAGAGCAGATTTCGAAAGGGAAAAGGTTGTAGACTTTTCTTAAGTGCTCAAATGAGGGAGCAAGGTTCCCATTTGTACCGACTTTACAACAGGACAGGGCACTTGTCTCTAGCTGATGGTCAGTAGGTGTAGATGGATCATATCATTCTGATGGAAAAGTGAAAAGGCATTTGGAGTCAGAACTCAGGATTTGCTATTGATTCTTATTGGTAACTTAGAATATTACCATCATATCTTTTCCATATTCGAAGTCAATATTTGTCTCTCATTAATTCCCGGAGAAAGACTACTTATCCTTAATTAATGTTCTTTGTCAAAGCTCAGCAGAGGATGAATATCAGGTTGGTTCAACACCATCATCTGCACACATGGTCATTTCTGCAGCTGTGGCTGCTGGCTGGTGCTGGGCTGCAAAGGCAGAGCCAATGTCTATCGTAAGAGGAGGCTGGGTTTAGGGAGCTTTTCTACTTTTCTCTCTGACCCCATTATCACAAACATGTAAAACCTGTTATTCTTTTAAAGACAAAATTAGAGGAAAGTAAACCATTTTCTAGGGGAGCCCTTGAAATAAGAATAAGTCACAGATGGCAAGATTCTGAGACGTTTGTACAGGAGGCATGAAGGCTAAGCCATCTATATTTTTTGGGTGATGCAAGTCAGGTTGCCAACTTGAAGTATAAATGTCAAGAAGAGGGTGAACATCATTTTTTAACAATGGGAAGCCTTCAGGCTACTCTTTGGGCTCTTGATGAAGGAAGAGCTAGGATCATGATTACATGTCCTGATAGTACATTGAACTTCTTTACAGTAATAAGTACATTTATTTTTAAAATATTGTGTAAACTAATGAGGCTACATACTCTTTTTGAAATATTAGTCGACTTGTTTTTTCTATCTAGGTGGTTTTCTCCTTTTCTCTTTTCCCACATTCAAGCATTGCCCCAGGAGGGCTTATGAGAGGGTAGGAATAAAGGAATCTTCCTAGATTTTGTTTCTAAAAAATGAATGGTTAAAGAAGGGAGGAATAGAGCTTAAGCGCATTGGTAAAAAATATTATGAAAAAGATGGACCTTGTTATCTGAGATAGATAATAATGAGGTAATTTAAGATGGATAAGAAGAGAAAGAAAAAAAAAGAGGGGCAACAGATTAGTTGAAAATAGATGGTTAATGGACTGAAAGTCTCTACGAGTACAGAGAACGTGAATAGTAAGAAGAGGATGGGAGATTCTGAGAGAGAGCAGTTACGAGTGATACCAAGGCTTGGGATGTCATTATGGGAAGGGGTAGCCTATGGGAATGGCAAACACCATTGGAGATGATGAGTTTTAGAGCCCAGGCAGTGCTCATGTTAGAGATGGTCCACATGAATGCTGATGTCTCCCAGTGTCCTGGCAGTGCCCAAGGTGGATATGAAGACCATCCTCCTGGTGCTCGATCCCTCAGTAACTGTGAAGCTTAGTGCACCCTGTACCAAGGTATCCAGTCTCCCTTTAAGAGATCTGCTTATTTAAAATTTCCTCCACCAGCCTCCATCATGCCTCCAGGCCCCTTTGAAGGCTGCACACACCATCTTGCTTTCATGATCTCCTGAGTACACACATGAGTCATAAGCCTTTTTAAGCAACCAGTTGTAGAGCCACCCTTGTCTTTCAGTAATTTGGTTCTTAACAATTGCCCATCAATGCGGTAAGATGGAACTTCCCAAAGTAGGGAACCAGGGGAGGCCACTGGTTTACTGAATGGTCGCATCGAACTCTGCTGGGTGAGATAATTTTAAATGTCTTATTATTAGCTTAATATTGAGGATTTTTTAAAAATCAAGATCTACTCTTGGTAAATTGTCCCATCTTCGTGCCGATGAGCTGATAAGTCAGTATTTGTTTTCTGAATATGGTCACAACTATCTCTTATATCTCACAGCTTCTCCTCCAGTGGGACCTTGACATTCCTCCCATTAGGGGCGCTGTGTATGTCCTTCCCTTTGAACCTGGGAAGAACTTTTTGACTGCCACAATCAATAGAATGTATGAGAAGTAATACTGATTTCTGAGGCTAGATTAGAAAAGAAAAAAATGATGCATTCCTTGATTGCTGTCTTGGAACCCAGCCTCCAAGCAGTGAGGGAGCCTGAACTAGCCTGTGTAGAGAGACCACATGGAGAAGCCATGTGGAGGTGTTCTGGTTGACAGTTCAGCTGAAGTCCCAGCAAGCAGCCAGCATCAAGTGCCAGATGTGTGATTACAGGCACCTCCAAGACGACTTCCAGCCCCAGACAACAAACCACCCAGCCCTTGAATTTTTCCATTTGAGTCCCCAGACACCATGCAACTGCACAAGCCATCCTTGCTGCACACTGTCCACATTTCATATGCATCGATTCAATAAGCATAATAAAAACAGTACATTTTCACTTGCTTTTATTATGTGACAATAGATTAGCAGAACAACATGGCATTAATACAATTTTTGAAGTTAAGTGCTGCTGAGTCTGCGTGTGTGTGTGTGTATTCACTAAAACACAAGTCTCCTCCTGATTTAACCAAACTCATATCAACCCAGCAATTAACCTGTCCTTGAAAACTGTCAGCATGCAGGTGGTGCTTTGAGGATGCCATAGAGCTGGAGCCTATGTGAGTACAGCTCTAGGAAGGAGAACAGATCTCAGGAAGATTATACTGGATTGCACAAAAAATTGTTTTTCTACCCTCAGCAGATTCTTTTGGTATTTTCCTAGTTATTTACCCTCAGCTCCTCTTTTGTAGCAAAAGCTCTGCTAAACTAAACTCATGTTAGTTCCTAGGGAACTTTTAGTACTTGACTTCCTGTGCCAACCCCCCTTTCTTCCTCTGCATGCCTCTGATCTCAGATCTTGGGTTGGACATCATGCTTACTATTGGCTTCTTTAGAACCAACACACCCTATCTTTTCCTGGTTTTTATTCTGTCAAATTTATGTATCATATCACACATGACTGAAACTTATTTTGCCATAAAAATCTCAAGTATCTGTATCCCATTTTGACCATTCTTTTACTATGCATATCTTCACCACTTACATATGTATGTATCTCGGTACTTCTTTTTCTATAAATGCATAAATGACACACAAAGTGACATGTTGGTTGACTCATTTTATATCTGCTTTGAGCATGTCATTGGATAGATAACACAAAACTAGAACTCCTTGGGATAGATTATAACATTAAGACTTCCTTAGGAACAGTGTCTCATGTCTTATTAACTTTAGAGTTTCGAAGACTTTCCAATTGTGTAGCTTAAAGATTTTATACTAAAATTTAAATATATAGCCTCTTGGCTTGCTCTGAAGTGGATATAAAGGAAATGATCACAAAACCTGCTCAACCATTCATGCATTATTCCCTCACATGCTTGAATACTGGCATGAGATGTGGTTTCAGAATGCAGAGCATACATAAACTCACTTGAGGAATTAGCCCTTACCTAGTATTCCTACCTTGGGTGCACATAATGCTGCAGAAGTACTTCCCAGCATATTGTTCCACTCTCAGAATCTGTACAAAATACACTTAGTCCTCCACATTTTTTTTAACAAATGAAACCTAAGAGAAATAATTCTCCTCCTTAGAAAGAAGAGCATCACTGCAGTTATTAATGATCTGCAAAGGGTAGACCAGAAGACAAAGCTTAGTGTTTTGACCAATCTATTCTTGAGAAAATACCCAAGAGTTGTTTGTCTGTTTTTTAAAGGTGGAGGACTGTCACTAAAAGGAATAAGCCCTAGCAGAAGAAACAGATGAATATTTCAACCCGGTGCTATTTTGCTTCTGGTCTAGAAAGGCAAAATCTATTTTTGCTAATAGATTTTTTTTTCTCCTGTCACATATACGGCAGGTTATAGAACGCAAATTATGGTAAATCTCCTGCTCTTTGCATTAGAAACAAATAAACAAAAAATGCCAACCAAACAAAAGAGTATGATTTATAATTCTCTACAATTGCATCTCTTTCCAGCAGTATATAATCACACTGCCACTCTCATTTTACAGCTTGGGCGGGAGGGAGAAATCATGTTTTTTTTAAACTTTTGCTGATAAAAACTAATGAGTAGGATAATAAAAGCCATTCATTTTACTGAGTGTATTGTAGAGAAAAAGCAAAATTCTGTGGCTATTTATTAATCAGCTGGATTTGTACATGCAGAGTATTTGACTTAAGCTCAATCTGCTCCCAAATAAATATCTCCACAACAGGTTAGGCATTAGAGCCATTTTTCTCGGATTAAAATCTTCCAAGTGGAGCCTTCGGTGCTGTCATCATTCAGGAACCTGAAGCCTTACTGGAGATTTTTGTTCTGATGGAAGTAGTACTTTCCTCCAACTGCCATTCCCCTGGGCTGCCTCAGGCTCATCAGATGCCCAGAGTACTCTGCTCTGTTGCTCCATCCAGAACACTAGCTAGAAAGAGTGCTGTGGTTTCTGCTTCTAAGGCGGGGGGGCACAATTTGTAGAAAAATTGGGGATCAGTTGAAAACAGGGTCAATATTTCCATTTAATGTTTCATGGGCTATTCATTTTTGTCAGATTCTAATCAGGAATGTCATATGTTACCTGTTCTGTGGTATGTTCCATCTATCTATACATCATTCATTCATTCATTCATTCACTCAGGCAAACATATTTGTTGATTACTTAGCATAGAGAAGTTACATGAATATAATAATGAAAAAGATAGACAAGATCCCTATTCCCCTAAACCTTATTTACCGATGTGGAGACAAAAAATTAAACAGATTTATGCATAAGCAGACTATTTATAGATTGTGATAAGATTATGATGGCCACAAAGAGATTGATGAGCTGGAGAGTAACTGAAAAAAGTCATTTCAAATAAAACAGCAATGGCCTTTGGGAGAAGGTGCTCCCTGAGTTGATATTTGAAGAAGGGACCAGCCCTGCTGCAAAAAGCTGGAGGAAGGGTGTTTCAAGGACAGTGCATGGCAAATGCAAATTTCCAGAGCTGCTCAGAAATAAAGGGAAGGCAGTGGAATTGAAGCATAGTTAGAGAAAAGAAGAAATTTGAGATAAGAAGAAAGAAGAAGTAGGCTATAAAACTGAGTGTGGACTGTATTTGAAATGCCATAGGATAGTGTTGAGAGAGTTTAATCTAGGGATTAATGCACTCTGATTCACAATTCTAAGAGATGACATTGGCTGCCCTGTGAGCAGATGTCGTAACGCTAGAACAGGGAGATTATTTGGCGTCTGTCACCATAATCTGCAGAAACAAGGGTAGCTCAGACTAGAGTGATGGCCATAAAGTTGGAGAGGATTAAAAGTATTTGACATATATTTTGAAAGGAAAACCAATGTAATTTGATGATGGAAGAAAGGTGGAGAATGAGGGCACAGTATATTTATGTACAACGTAACAATGGTATTTGGTTTGATGCACTGCGACACCATTTTATTAAATGGGAAAAATGGAAAGAAGGCAGAAAAAAGATGTTTGGATCGGAAAAGGTTATCATCAGCTCCACATTGGACAGATTTTGATATGTCTGTTAATATTTCCAAATGGAAATGTACAAGTTTGGTACTTAGGTCAGCCTGAGAGATTTAGATATGGCAGTCATCACGGTGGCAATGGTTTTTAAAGGCATCACACTGAATAAGAGTGCCTAGGGAGAAAATGTAATTCACAAAAGGAAAAGGGCTCAAGACTGAGCTCTAGGACATTTCAACATTTAGAGGTCAGCTGGAGAACTATCACAGGGGCAACTGAGAAGGTGCAGCCAGTGGGGTGGAAGGCAAATCAGAAGAGTGTGTTGTCTTGGAATCCTAGGGAGGAAAGTGGTTCAAGATGACGGAAGTGCTCATACTGTGTCAAATGCTAAGATCTGGCAACAGGGAGTACCCTGATTACTTTCAACGAAGTTATTTTAATGGAGTCGGGAGGCAGGAAAGACAGATTTGAATGAGCTTCATAGTAAAATGGTGCCAATAACAAAATAGACGACTTTTGAATATGTCCAGGTCCTTTGCTTGAGATAGTTATGAGCTTAGACTTTGTACTGAACTGAGTTCAGAATCAAGGTCTCAGCCTCCTTTTTTCTGAAATATGGATATTGGTATCACCTTCTTTGTGGAATTATTTTGAAGCATACTTTAGATAATATATCTAGAAGACTTATAAGAAGTACCTGGCTCATGATTTGTGCTCAATAAATGCGGACATTGAACTAGAACTTTTGACTGAAGCATAACGATACAATCAATATGAAATTCCAAAATGAGATGCCAGCTCACTGTGGGGCATTTGCCAGTTAGGATTTCTTTGTATGACTCTTGAATTTTCCTCACCTGCAGAGCCGCTAGAAAGAAGCCAAATATTTAGGAGGTTTTTATAAAAGGAATTTCTGAGAGCGCCATGGGAGTCCTGTCGGCCCATGTCCAGAGGCCTCTTGCAAAACTTCCTGTATGTTTTTGGCAGTTGCGGGATATGGTGGACCCTCGTCTGATTCACACTTAGAAAATCAAGAGGGTACCAGAGGAGGGCTTACGAGCTGCTTTGGAAAAAGGAGACCGCAGCTACTTCATTGGGATTATGAGCCAGGCAGTAGCCCCACAGAATAAGAGCCAGCTTGGGGGCACTGAAATTGTTTCCTAGCAGACTTTGAAGGAGTGCAGATCCCCAGAGAAAAAGTCTGTGTGGGGTGAACTGATGACTCTACCAACAAGGAGCAGAATGCATGGTCCTCTATATGAAAATTGCCTTGTAGGGGCTCAGCGGGAGACACTCTCAGAACCCCAGAAAACATCCCGAGACTATAGAATCAATGCCTTAAGATAGTTCCATGAGATAAGCACTTTTCTTTTTTTTTCTTTTTCTTTTTTTTTTTTGAGACAGAGTCTTGCTCTGTCACCGAGGCTGGAGTGCAGTGGCTGATCTTAGCTCACTGCAACCTCTGCCTCCTGGGTTCAAGCAATTCTTCAGCCTCAGTCTCCTGACTACAGGCACATGCCGCCACATCTGGCTAATTTTTTGTATTTTACTAGAGACAGGGTTTCACCATGTTGCCCAGGCTGGTCAGGAACTCCTGAGCTCAGGCAATCCGCCTTCCTTGGCCTCCCAAAGTGCTAGGATTACCAGTGTGAGTCACTGAGAGATAAGCACTTTTCTATGCACAAGTTTAGCATTCCTGTCTTCTTTCTGTTCCCCTCATCAGCCCCCAGCAGAGTTGAAAACAGCAGTAGTGAGTGAGAGACATAAACAAAGGCAGCAGAAGCAGTGAGCTACCTTGCCTTTCTACATGACAGGCATATCCCCTGCCACAGACAGGCTGGGGAGAAAAGAAGCTTGGTCTTTGCATGGAGAGTGGAAGTGCTGATTACCATATTGGATTAGATTTGTGTGAATAAGTCTCAGTAGGTGAGCCTGCCATACACACATCTTCAGCTACGGTAGCAGCCCTTGGTGGTCCTGGCCCTTGGAGCTCTGCTGTACAACTTTAAGGGTCTCAGCCCTGGAGAAGACTGGCTTGCTTAGGATCCCAGCTGCCTTATTTACTATGAGACTTCAACCAGGTTGTCTAACCTCTCTGGTCTCGGTTTTCTCATAATACTATTTTACTTCTTGGCACTTACATGAGGATTAAACAAAACAAGGTGGAAAAAGTTTAGAATATTTGTTCTAAATATAGCTGATAAATATTATCTATTGTTATGACTTTCACTGACAGCTCAATAGAGGCATATTAATAAACAATCCTGGCATTTCTAACCATAGTAATAACCTAAGGAGGATTGGGCAAAGATGTTGATGAATACGTATCACAATGCTGGGTAATACAGATTTAAGTCTAGGTGCTCACAATGGGCAGATAATCACTTGTAGCAACTCCAGGCCTCATATCTCCCTCCCTCTGTATTCAGCCCATCTTCTCCCTCGAACTCTTCTCCAGATCATGTAGATCAATTCCAATTTGCCCTTTCTTCCCAGTGAATGCTCACATTAATTCATATGTTATTCCTTTATCCATGATCTCAGCCCCTGTTGTAGATGACAGTCTCCTTGAAGACAGAGGCCCTAGGACCACATCTGTTCACCAGCGGGCATTGCTGTAACACACAATTCTCCAATTCACTTTACTTGTTGACTTGGCAAACATTTTCCCCAAACACTTGAAGCTTCAGAAGAGAGGCCACGGGCTGGGTTGGTGGTTTGTGGATTCAATTCCCCTTTCATTCCTATAAATAGCTGTTTTAATTTGAGGCTGGGGCCCATTTCTATGGGAAACTGGCACTTTCATTGCCTATAAATCAAGGATGTAAATCTTCCCTGCTGTCAACCTTTAACCAGAGCCAATTGCACAGGGATTTGTGTTGCCCACTCCAGTGTCCTTGGGCTATTTCCTTTCTGGTTTGCCTGGTCTTGGGTAAAAGTTCTGGAATCACTTCCCAGGCAACATTAAACTTTCTCTGCCATACATGTTCATGCTCACAACTCCTTAGAGTTTGACAAATTGTTTCAGTTCCCACCAAAGTCAGCTTAGCTTGGCAAATCCATCAGACCTGCCAGCATTTCACAGAGGTTGTGTAGAGGGGAGGATATCTTGTCTCAAATGAGAGCTCCTTTCTAGGTAGAATACTAATACGTTTGCAATGTTCTAAGTCACCGTGAGTACCTAGCACATTGTAGGCCATAACAATGACAATAGTTTTTATTGCTTTGGGATGCATATCCTAGGAAATGCTCTGAAATGCATTTTAGAGGCATCAACCTTAGCTATATTTTGTACTTTGCTATTTTAGTTGTGGCTCAAGTACCTTGGATCTAGTAGCTAGCAATACATTTGGTACTATACTTCGACAAATTCATTGAGTATTTAGGGAGCCTATTACGTGAAGATATTGTGCAAAGCCAACAGGGGATACCAAGATGAACAACATGAGGTTCTCATCCTAGAGAGATGTTGATATGATTTTGTTGTGTCCCCACCCAAATCACATATTGAATTGTAACTCCCACAGCTTCCCATGTCATGGGAGGAACCTGGTGAGAGGTGATTGAATTATGAGGGTGGGTCCTTCCTGCACTGTTCTTGTGATAAAGTGAATGGGTCACACAAGATCTGATAATTTTAAAAAAGAGGAGTTCCCCTGCACAAACCCTTTCTCTCTTTGCCTGCCACAATCCATGTAAGATGTGATTTGCTCCTCCTTGCCTTCTGCCATGATTGTGAGGCCTCCTCAGCCACATGGAACTGTGAGTCTAATTAAACCTCTTTCTCTTTTAAAATGCCCAGTCTTGGGTGCATCTTTACTAGCAGTGTGAAAGCAGACTAATACAGATGTATAATCTAGAACATAAGTACACCAACAACTAAGAACAAGCCTTGACTAGAACAAAAGCCATGGGAGCAATAGGTGGTGAGCTCTGTGAGTTTAGAAGAGGGGGAGATATCATGACTGGTCCCACAATTGGCAAAGCATTTTTCCGGAGGTGACATTAGCGAAGAAGGATTTTTAGGTGAGAGACAACCTTGGTAAACACTATCTAGGAAGGATTTCCTTCCTAAAGAAAAGAAGAACAGGTTGGAGTGAGTGGAGGGTATTGAAAAGAGAAATAAATAAAGCCTTGAATCGAGGGTGAGGAAACAGTTTTTTCTCAGCCACTAACAGACTATCTGAGCTTAATGAGTCACTGAAGGGCACAGAGCCCAGGTTTATCTGTAAGATAAGAAGTTTGAGTTTTGTAACCTTAACGTCTAGTGGTCTTTTGTTTTCCCTTGCTAAATAGCCAGGGCTTTTTAAAGCTTTCTAGTTGTGAGATATGTATATCTATGGGGTGGTAAGTAGAGTATCTCTCTCTTTTTTTTTTTTTTTTTTTTTTGAGACAGAATTTCTCTCTTGTCACCCAGTCTGGAGTGCAATGGCGCGATCTTGGCTCACTGCAACCTCCACTTCCCGGGTTCAAGTGATTCTCCTACCTCAGCCTCCTGAGTAGCTGGGATTACAGTCATGCACCACCACGCCCAGCTAATTTTTTTGTATTTTTGATAGAGATGGGGTTTCACCAAGTTGGCCAGGGTGGTCTCAATCTCTTGACCTCGTGATCCACCCAACTCGGCCTCCCAAAGTGCTGGGATTACAGGCGTGAGCCACCATGCTTGGTTGAGTGTCTCTCTTATCTAATAATGGGAAGTTCTCACTGCTTCTCCTTCGAATTGTAATTTTTGTTTGTTTTAAGGTCCTGGGTTGGAAAGAGCATGAATATTTTAGGTTTGTCTTCAGCAAACCCAACCAGAATTATACTCTCCTGTCAGACTTTTTCCCCAGTGTAGGCTGACCTTCTCACTGGCTCGTGAAGCACTTCATGAGCCATTGTTCTTCTCACCTTCTTACTGGTTCTCATGTTGATGAGTCCTCTCAATACCCACCTCAACCAACTGTGCTTCCTCAACAAGAAGTCTTCATGCTGCAGCTCAAATTTCACCTTCCTTAAAAATCTTCACTCATTTCTGCAGATCCATGGTTTCTTCCGTCTCTCCTTAAGTAGAGAAGCTATTTTCACTTGCAGGCAACTGAGCTGTGGGAATTGTCATTTTCATATACTGTTTCAGGAGCATAAGTCTCCCAGCACAACAGCCTGCAGGCTCCTTGGTGGGGCATATCCCACGCTTGCTTAGTGTCAGCAATGCCTTATTTAGTTCGGAAACATCTCTCTATCAATGCTTACTGATAAATCATTGTATCATGGAAGCCATAAGACTTCTCTAACTTTAAGTACAAATTCAGATAAGCAAAGAGATTCCTCTGTATGACCATGTTACTGTGGAGAGCTGTCAACCAGTTTTCCAGGGAAACTTGAATTTTTTTTTTTTTTAAATCTCTGGGAGGGAAGGAAGAAGAGGTTAGATATGTTTCCTCAGGAAGCTCTTCCTGGTTTCCTCATGTCACCTGACTGCTGTATGGAGATTCACTGCTATACTGGACTTCCTGGGTCGAGTGGGGCATTGTCTAGCTAAAGGATTGTAAATGCAGCAATCATCATTCTGTAAAAATGCACCAATCAGGACTCTGTGTCTAGCTGAACGCACCTATCAGCACTCTGTAAAATGGACCAATCAGCTCTCTGTAAAATGGACCAATTAGCAAGATGTGGGCAGGGCCAAATAAGGGAATAAAAGCTGGCCACCCTGAGCCAGCAGTGGCAACCCATTTGGGTCCCCCTCCATGCTGTGAAAGCTTTGTTCTTTCGCCCTTCACGATAAATCTTGCTGCTGCTCACTCTTTGGGTTTGCACTACCTTTATGAGCTGTAACACTCACTGCGAAGGTCTGTGGGTTCACTCCTGAAGTCAGCGAGACCACGAACCCACCTGCAGGAACAGACAACTCTGGATGCGCCACCTTTAAGAGCTGTAACATGCACTATGAAAGTCTGCGGCTTCACTCCTGAGGACCATGAACCCACCACGAGGAACAAACTACTCTGGATGTGCCAGCTTTAAGAACTGTAACACTCACTGCAAAGGTCTGCGGCTTCACTCCTGAAGTCAGTGAGACCATGAACCCATTGGAAGGAAGAAACTCTGGACACATCTAAATATCTGAAGGAACAAACTCCAGACACACCATTTTTAAGAACTGTAACACTCACTGTGAGTGTCCGTGGCTTCGTTCTTGAAGTCAACGAGACCAAGAACCCACCAGAAGGAACCAATTCTGGACACACTGGGATAGACTGACTCAGAATGTAAGTTCACCAAAAGGAAGAAATCAACACTTCAGGACTTTCACAGATTTTCCATGACTGAAAATCAACCTGTCTGGTTCATTAAATGAGTTGTAAATAAGAAGGCAATAGACAATTAGGCAAGGTGGTGGGATATATTAATTGGCATTGTGTAAAAGGATTTCGAAGGGCTCTGTATCTGAAAGTTCCAGGGCTCTTCCAGGAGGTGCATTCTTTTCATGGGTCTGAAAGCTAGGATGGCTAAAAATCCCCACGGGAGTTTGTGCATTTGAAACGACAGAACCAAAACCCTGAAAACATCCACTGCTAAAAACACACAAAAAAATTCCTCTTAAAAATAATTTAATACATATTTAAGAAAGGAATTAGCTTCCCTGAAGGAGGCATAATAAGTGATGAAATTCAGCCATGGAGTCTCGGCCCTAATTTATGCTAAGTGGACAATGATTGATGCCAAATTGCAGAGGAATACCCAAGAAATTACCTACCACAGTAACACAAATATCAGAAGAATTTATCATAATTAATGGTATTGCGTTGAGAACCAAAGGAAGGGTGAGGAGTGTTCATTTCTTATAAAGTGCTGACTATATTATTTGCTTCAGGTAATCATTGCAGTACCCAGGCTTGCTAAATCGCAACGGTTAACATGCAGGAGTTGTAAACAAAGACGCTAGCTATAGGCAGGTTCAGTTTAATCTTTAGCCGGAATGTGAGCTGCCTGTTTGTATAACATATCATGTGTCAGTTAGAGCGATCCTCCTGTGTTTTGGAGGACTGGAGGTTAGCAGGAGCAAGAGAATGCAAATCCCTAATGCAATCCCCCATCACCGGCTGGGGCTTTTCTAAAGAGATCTTCAGGGTATCAAAATAAAGTGAGGGCTCAAATAATCACTTTGGATTTCTACAGTAGCTATCACTCCTGACCTCAAAGCTTACAGAACCGGGGAAGTGGTAGACATTTTTTTCAAATAAAAACAAAACGAGGGAAGACAACTGGCATATTTTTATTTGTGTGTGTCATCTGAGATACTTTATACCCAGTCTCTTATTTAACCCTCATGACCATCCTGCGGTAGTAGAATTTTTATTTCTATTTTACAAATACAGAATCGTGGTGAGGGAGCATCCTGTAAACTTGTACCAGGTCACACAGCTGGTAAGAGGCAGAGAGAGGACTACATCCAGATTCAGGACCCTCCTGTCTTCCCATCCCAGAGAGATCAGCCTGCTGCCTAGGATAGAACTGTGGCTTCCCTCTAGTGGGCCACCTATTTACCGAGAATATTTTGGTCCTTACTTCTGCACTACCACAAAGCCCTGTGGAAGTCATTCCTATGCCATATGACTCAGTGTCCTCATTTGTTAAATGTGTGAACCCTTATTCCAAATGGAAATTCAACAGGGTAATTTGGCCAGAGCATTTTGAATAAGATTAATACTATATTACTGAACAGTGCTATGTGTCTCACATTTGTATGATATACAACCTGTGTGTGTGTTTCAGGAGTGGTCGGTTTACACTGATCCATTCACACTCTCTCATCTCATAGGTACTGGCACATAGATACTGACTGTCTCACTCCATGGTATCAGTGGCCGGTCATAGTTTTTACAGCGGCAGTGCCCCTAGGAATCAGGCTGGGGACCTGCACTGGTCCTCACTAACCTCACTAACCCTGATAGGTATTTGCAAGAAGGACTGCTGGCATAGGCTGAAGTCTACCTCGGAGTTTTCACTCACTTGGAGCTACTTTTACTTGAAATTCCCAGGTTGTGACATGGCTGTAACCTCAAGGGGTGGTGGAATTATCCACAGCTCCTCCAGGATGGTTTTTATACATGTCTCATGGAAGGACCACATCGTATTTCACAGCATGTATCTCCGTGCATATGTGCATGACCCCAGAGCCTCTGGCAGGCTGGTGAGGCCCATAGTTTCTTCACAGGGTAATTAATTCATCCTGTGAGGACGCTCCCATTTCCTGACAACACGCAAGGCTCTAGGATTGCTCCTCTGGGCCGCCATCAAAGCGCTTTGATTATTCGTCCTCTGATGACTTATTCTGTCTGTGTTAACTTTACTGTCATTGTCCTCTTTTCATTAAGCTGTGAGCTCCTTCCGAGTAAGAACAGCACCCCCCCCACCTTTTTTTTTGAGACCGAGTCTCGCTGTGTCTCCCGGGCTGAAGTGCAGTGGTGCGATCTCAGCTTACTGTAACCTCTGCCTCCTGGGTTCAAGTGATTCTTGTGTCTCAGCCTCCCAAGTACCTGGGATTACAGCCATGCATTACCATGCCCGGCTGATTTTTGTATCTTTAGTAGAGATGAGGTTTCGCTATGTTGGCCAGGCTGGTCTAGAACTCCTATCTTCAAGTGATTCGTCCACCTCTGCCTCTTAAAGTGCTGGGATTACAGGCATGAGCCACCACACCTGGCCTGGCCCCTTTTTGGTTGTCTATTGCCTTGCACTTGATCTGGCACCTAGTCAGTGTTCAATGAATGGCCATGGAATGATTGGAAAGGGATAGAACACCCTGACTGGGCATCAATGGCATCAAACCCACCAGCCTGGCCTTATTATTACAGTGCCCAAATCACCAGAGCTAACCTGGAGACCTCAGTCTAATTCCCAGAAAGAAGAGGATCTAAGAGCAACACCACGAAGGTCAGAAAATTGGCATCTTGTATCAAGTTAGAATCCATTGACTGCCTTGTGTTTCCTTTGCTAGTTGTACTTTGGTGTGAGAAATGAGCAGAGATAGAGAAACAAGACAGTGACTTAACTTGTAAGGTTTTTGGTCGCTGTCCCCGCCTCGCCCCCACAAGGAAGCCTTATCTTCAGAGCGGCTGCTGCTGTCATCCTGACTGTTGTTCTTTTTCTGTGATAGATACCACGCAGCTCCTTTAATGGAGCGTATACTATATGCAGAGAGTTGATAAACCTAATGACCAGGAAAGCCACTGTTGGCTTTCTTGACTTTGGACTGACTTCCAGAGCCTAGAGCCTAAAGAAAGTCAAGCAGCGTTCAACTTTATCCTTAGCTTAACTTTGCCAGCAGTTTCCCAAAAAGTTCGAAAGAATGGCAAAGGAAAACAGAGAACTCCATAAGAGATGACATCCCACCAGAAAGGACTGTGGGCATGTCAGAGCTTCTCTAGGGAGGTCTGAAGAGTAGTCATTTCCTAAAAGAAACTGAATTTGGTGCTTATTATCTGATGACCAGAAAAGAAATGTGTGTGTTGGGACGAAGGCAGAGGACAGCAAAGGAAGATATTTGGCCCTGAATTTAGTTTCCCATGAAGCAGGATCAGCTGAGAAAATTTTACAAAATATATGACGAGAGGGTACTTACAGTGGAAAGATTAGTTAGTCTTTGGGCATGGTTTCAAATTTGGACACAACTCTTACTGTGTGGCTTTAGGCAGTGATTGACGCTGTCTAAGCCTCAGTTCCCTCCCATGTCATATGGAAAAGTATGACTCTGCAGTGCACTGCAGTAGGAACTAAGTGAATAATATATTCAAAGTCGTAGTGAAATGCCTGCCACCTAACGGGTACTCAGTAAATATTTAGTTTCCGGTACCTATCTATAGTGGTGAACATGCAACTTCATATTCTTTCTACCTTGAATACTTTCCTGCTTTTGCATGTGCTTGGGACCTCTGTATCTATCAAACCCTACAAAGGAGGATCCATCACTGTGAAACTTTCTTGACTCTCCAAACTGAGTTACTCTCCTTCCTCAGGTCTACATCCCAGTTTTGTTATCACACTTATATCATTGTATGCAACACCATGTACTGCAATTATTTGTATATTGCCTTTACCTATAATGTGTTCTTTGAAACAAAAGCCTCTTGTCACATTCTTCTCTATGACTTGAGGTAAGTAGGGCTTATGTTATGAATACTGTAAGTCATAAGTAGGAGACAACTTGGTAGTTTGGTTGTTTATTTCAATATAGATAAATCTGGGAAAGTAGAATGCTTTTGGTGGGGACTACAATGGTATATGGGAAGCAAATATTATGAAAAGATAATGTGGTAGTCAGGGCCAAGGTCAGCCAAACCAAAGCTAGTACTTCCAATAAACTGAAATTGTAGAGAACTAGTTGTACTTTCACTACTGAAGGGAGCTATTCATTCACATCAGGCCTCAGATTATTCAAAAATCTTGTATGATCTATTGGGAAATTAAGAGATATAATTAAAAATATATAAGTATGTCCTTGAAAACTAACTCAGCAATATTTATGGGTAATTAGGCGAGTGTAAGAGAAAAATAGGAGGAGTAAGGAATGAGTTCAGTGGTTTCCATCTGTGATTCAGGTGCAAAGGTTGTGTGGAGAGAAACAGGGGATCCATCTGGGGTCCTGGGGCTTTGTGTAGGAGTACCATTGTTTCGTGAAGAAATAAACACACCTGTGCTCGG
This sequence comes from Nomascus leucogenys, assembly GCF_006542625.1. Taxonomy (NCBI): domain Eukaryota; kingdom Metazoa; phylum Chordata; class Mammalia; order Primates; family Hylobatidae; genus Nomascus; species Nomascus leucogenys. The sequence goes on along the minus strand of NC_044395.1, from coordinate 7,584,755 downwards.
AGCTTGCCAGCAAAGCCAATCTGTTTCACATTTTAAACTCCACTCAATTATAAAATCTATGGGTCTCTCTGGAAGAGAAGTGTGTCAGGACAACATCCCCCCATCTCCAAATTAGTGGCAACCACCCAATAATACCATTGCCCAAGCTAATGCTTTTATCAAATGTGTGTGTCTGCAGAGCTTGCCAGCCTGGATAGCAGCATGAGGACTTTAGTGTGGTTCTTATCTCATCCCATTGACTAGGACCTAGTATGCTTAGTAGTGTAAAATCTGAAGCAAAATCAAAGTGAATTAATAAAAAGGCTTAGAAATTTTGAACAGTAGTTGCCTTTGAAAGTCTGGAAGAGTAAAGTTGAGGAAAAATCATCATATGGGTATTTTTGTATAAAAATGAAGCAAAAAAAGAAAAAAAACCAGCCCACCATGTCATTTTCCAAGGATTTTTTTTCACTAGTGTATGAAAAACCATTGTGTATATGTGTGTGTGCATGTTGAGAGGGCAGTGGGATTAGTGATAGTGGTCTCTAGACCCAATTCAATGTGTTCATTCAAATTCTTATGAAGCAAAAGCCCATAATTTTTGACAGCCGGTTTTTAAAATGATTTTTAAGTTACTCGTTTGCTTCTTCAACATAATGTGGCTTTCGTAAAGTTAAAGTCTAAGACTAATATAGGACTAGCATAAAACTAATGCTCCTTACAGTGTCTGGAACATGATAGACAGCCAATAAATGATTACTGATTAAGTAAAAGATTGGGAGGGAGTAAAAAAGGAAAAAAAGGGAGAGAAAGAGGGAAAGAGAGGAAATGTCAATAACTAACATCTTCTGATAATTCCTAAAGTTTTTTGCACTTTTGGAATTAGCTATCCATGGAAATTTATCCCTATGTGTCCCATGATCTAGGATAAGAGTTGACAGCCTGTAGTGCTGGTGGTGGCATTCAAACCAACTGGCACTAGTGTATAATCTGGCATAAACTAATATATTCACTCTCACGTCCTGATTTTCCAAGACTCAGAATGTGAACTAACAATCTTACTTCTCTCAACTAGAACCTCCCAAATCTCCCCTGATTCATCTTGCCCAAGACTGTCTTTCACATTTGATATCACCTCCACCTACCAGCACGTGTAGTTACAGGATTCCTTCCACATAAGTCATGTGTATTCTAATGTGATATTTTAGAGAAAATGGCCCCATGCTTTGTTGTGTAAACCAAAGTGGTGACTCCAGAGATGCCCATTTCAATCTAGGTTGTGGAAAAGAGGCACCAAGGTTTATTTGTATATCTTAATGTATCTGCAGTTATTGGCTTGTCAGCTGCAGTAGAGTCAGACATTGCTATAAGTGCCTACTCAGAATGTTATAAAAATCAGAAAGTCAGAGAGTTTGAAGCAGAGGCCAGTCTTTCCCATTAGCCAAGTCATTCTGGTGTTATCATGAGCTGTCCAACACAGTAATCACTAGACACATGGGGCTATTTAAATGTAAATGTAAGTGAATAAAATAAAATAAAATTTTAATTTTCAGTAGCACCAGTCATATTTCAAGTACTCTGTAGCCTCATGTGGCTAGTGCTACCATATTGGAGACAGAGCAGGTGAAGAACACTTTTATTATTGCACAAAGTTCTATTGGGCAGTCTTGTAGAACTCAGGTGCTTTGGAAAATTTGAAAGAATGAGAGGATACATTTAGGAGACCATCATAATATTTTCGGCACTTGTAGCATTACTAGAAACCAGAAAAAAAATTGGTTTATTTTATTCGAGCTAAAAAATTTTCATGATGTTTGAGACCTCTTATTATTAATAAGATAGATAACTGTGGCAAATAAACTTGTGTTTACTTTGTATTTTATTTTTTTTCAGCTCACCATGCTGTGCTTTTGTTTCTGGTTAAATATTTGCATTGTTGGTCCTTGGGCCTGAAATTCCATAGAATATAGAGCTGATTTTCCATTCCCTCTTCTGCCATAATAGACACAAAAACGTCAGGCCAGTAGCAGGCACATGTTGGAACAAGTGGGACCCGAATCGTACTTTGCCCATTTATTTTTTTATATAAGCAAAACTCTGATGGGGGTTATGTGGCCCAAATGTTTATAAAATTTATGGAACCAAAACACGTGAGAAATGTTTTAGCTATATAGTCAGCTCATGAGTAACTACGAGTTGTCCTTTTCTTTCTCCTTTCCTATTTCCTTTTCTTCTTTACTCCTTCCTCTCTTTTTGCATTTCTATCTTCCTCCCTCCACCCCTAAACACATGTCTGTTGCATGTTGCTGAGATTCTGAGAAGAGGTCAGTGAATATGACAGACACGGTGCTGTCATCATGGAGCTCACAGTCTTGGAAAAAGACAACAGAAAATTACCTACAAAAGTAATTGTTCAAGAATATTCTGATAAGTGTAATAAAGGAAGAATGTAGGATGATAAAGAAACAAGCAAAAAACCGTGATGACGGGGAAACTTGACTCTGCCTGGAAGGTAAAACAAGAAATAATAATGAATAACGACAGGTGGATCTTTGGCTTACCCTTAATTAATGAATGGGCTTTTCTTCTTCCTACACAACAGGCCAGGCGAAGTGTGCTGTGCAACCACACAGCACTACTGATGTTTCTTGCATGAAGTCTGAGCCCTTCTGAGCCTTGTGACCTAAATTGCAAGGCTGGTCTCATGAAGCTGTTCTCAGAGCAATAGTTAAGAATTACAGCAGGTAAGAAGTCTGGAAGACAGTTGGGAATGGATGAGGAGTGTGAGGGTGCTACTGTGAGCCATTTTCTGTTACACAAAAATAAATTTGTTCTACCTAGGGCTCGGGAGGGGAAAGGTGAGGGCACACACATATTTCTTTGTCGGCAGTTATGTTTTCTTGGCAGCTTTGTTACTCTGGACCCATCAATGTCAGCTCATTGATCCCAACTTAGCTTGTTGGCTGTCTCCACTGGTTTAAAACAAATGTTTCTAAATTATACTGGATCCCATGATAAAATATATTCAGCTGTCCCCATTGCTGTAGGCTTTCCCTGACTTCCACGGCTATCTTATGAGTTGTGCTTTTGCCTTTATTCTTATTCTTTTTGTCTTTATTATTGCTCTTCTTATCACAGCATCTTCATCTTTTACCTCTGTCCTGCTCAGATTCTGACTGTTAGTTGCTGATGCCTAGGAAATTTGGAATGATTACTTATTAAAAGGTTCAGGGTAATCCTTTGATGTCATCGGGTTTAAGAAATATGATAATGTGCTAAAATATCTTTCTCTGATCATGTGTGTGCATGTGTGTGTGTGTGCATGTGTGTGTGTGCTTGCGTGTGTGTGTGCTTGCATATGTGTGTGTGTGCTTGCGTGTGTGTGCTTGCGTGTGTGTGTGCTTGCGTGTGTGTGCTTGCATGTGTGTGTGCTTGCGTGTGTGTGTGTGTGTGTGTGCATATGGTTGGTCTTTCCTCAAATGCGCTCACGCAGTGTCACTTTTGGAATGCAGTTGTCTCCTCAAAGTGGCTATCAAGGGAATTAGGACTCAAATTAAGGATTATTAAAAAGACATTCACACTGAAATATGTTATTACTGCAAAAGCTGTTCTTGCATTAGCAAAATGAAGTTAGTGGAACAACTGGCATTTACAGCTGAGGCTGTAAATCAAAATTCTGCAAAGCAGCCTTGTTTTTCCACTCCAATAGCGTCCTTCTCTCCTCTGCAATTCTGTCACCACGAACTTTGGCAAGCACTTCATTTTATGGAATACCAGGCAGGCTTAGAAACCAGTAGAATGTTGGCTGCTGCTTCCCACATTTCCCCCTAACACTAACTGTTTCCTTTTTGGCTTTTGGGATGTTGGCACAGCAGAAATTTGAGGTTTTGGATGGTGAGTCTGGGAATCTAGTACTATTGTAATTTGCCTAGTAAGCTATTTGTCTGGCAGTGTGATATATGTTAGGGCTACTAGATGAGACACGTGCCTTATCTTCAAGAACAAAAATGTTGCAGCTTTTCCTAAACTCAGCCTTTCTCCAATATTCTCTAGCTCACTTGTTAGTTCAGATACTACTGGGTCATTCTGTTGGAAATCGGGGCCTGATCCTTCTTCCTCCCTCTTCTTACCCACCACTCGCGATATCACCCACCTCCCAGACACATCATAATACCTTCTCTTAGCCTCCTCAATCCTTCTTGAATCTGCTCTCCCTCTAGTGTTTGCTTCATCAATATTGCCATCATTTCTTGCCTTTATTATTGCAGTGATCTCTTAACCAGCTATACTGTCTTCAGTTTCCTCCTCCTCTCTCTCCTCTCTGCTTCTATTCTCCCCAAAGAATCCATCTACCAAAACTCAGAAGTAAAATGTAAATTGGGTCACATTATATTTTTTACCCCAATTCCATCAATAGTTATAGTGGCATAGGATTAATTCTGAGAGCTTGTTTGCAGATTCGAGCAGAGTAGTGCGCCTACTCGTATGCCCTTGACCGAAGAATGGTCCTCCTCTACGAGGGATAGGCATCCTCTTCAAGTGTGCGTGCAGCTTCAGGAGGGACACACGTGGAGCGGTGAGGGGGCAAGGGGATTTTTGCCTGGCCAGCCACATCAGCCGAATCAACCCTGGTGATCAATGGGATGACATATGTTATAGCTAGATCACCCTCACATCCAAGTTTGAGTAATTTAACTCTATTAGGACCTTGGCTAACTTTTCATCTGATTCTATATTACTTCTGAATTTTATGTAGTTTTCTATGGAATACTCCACAATGACGTGGTCCCTCTATCCTTCTCTCTCACTTTCTCTGTTACACACACACACTCTCTCTCTCTCTCTCTCTCACATACAGGGATGATGGCTTTAAATTCAATAATTGTTGCCAGAAGAAAGTCTTCACTGAATCCCCAGATGTCCAGGCTGAGTAGGAAAACTTTTTCCTATGCTCTTAGAAAATGTCTTTATTGAGACACAATTTATACCATATATTTTACCCATTTAAAGTGTACAATATAGTGTTTTTTTTAACATTCACAAAGAATTGCTAAAGGCATTGCTAAAGGAATGTTTTAGATCCTTTTCATTAACTCCAAAAGACACTTGGTACCCATTAAGAGTCACTTCCCATTTCCCACCAAACCCCCATCCCTGCGCAACTACTTGCTATTTTACATCTTGTCTCAATAGATTTTCTCATTTTGGACGTTCCTTATAAACAGAATCATAAAATATATGATCTTTTGTGACTGATTTCCTTTTCTTTGCATGGGGTTTTTAAGGTTCATTTATACTGCAGCATATACCATTTCTCATTTCTTTTAACTACTTTTAAATTTAAATATTACACTGTATGGATATGCCACATTTGATTTATCCATTTATCTGTTAATGGTTTAACTTTATCTAGTTTAACTTTATCTAGTTGGGTTATTTTATTGCTTGTGTCTTTGGAGTCATATCTAAGAAACCATTGCCTAATACAAGGTCACAAAGACTTACTTGAATATTTATTTTAAAAGATTTTGTTTAAATTTTAGCTTTTATACTTAGGTGTGTGAACCATTTTGAGTTAATTGTGTGTGTGTGTGTGTGTGTGTGTATTTTATAAGGCAGAGATCCAGCTTTGTTTTTGTACAGGTGGGTAATCCAATTGCCCAGCACCATTGATTAAAAAGATAATTCTCATACCTCTCTTCCCATTGAATCCTCTTGATACCCTTGTCGAAAATTAATTGAAAATAAGTGTGAGGTTTTATTCCTGGATTCTCAATTATTTTCCATTGATTTATGTATCTATTCTTATGGTAGTAACACACTCTCTTCATTACTGTAGGTTGGAAGTAAATTTTGAAATTGGGAAATGTGAGCACTCGAAGTGTGTTCTTTCTTTCCAAAATTATACTCGATCCCTTACATTTTTATATAAATATTAAAATCAGTTTGTCAATTTTGGTAAAGAAATCAGTGGGACTTTTGATTGAGACTGTATTTAATTTGAAGATTATTGTTATTATTATTTTGAGACAGTATCTTGCTCTGTCACCAAGCCTAGAGTGTAGCGATGTGAACATGGCTCACTGCAGCCTTGACCTCATAGGCTCAAGCGAGAAGATCAGTTTTGCGAGCATTGCCGTCTTTATGACATTATCTTCCCATCCATGAAAATTGAATGTCTCCATTTATATAGGTTTTCTTTCATTCCTTCCAATGTTTTGTAGTTTTTCTTTACAGCATATATTTTCTCCTTCTATTAAATTAATTTTAAGTGTTTTATTCTATTTTATGCTATTATAATTAGAATTGTTTTCTAAACTTCATTTTTGTATTGTTTATTGCAAAGGTGTAGAAATTCAGTTGATTTTTGTATATTGATCTTACATCCTTCAACCTTGCTGCACTTGTATGTTAGTTGTAACAGCTTTTTAGTGGATTCCTTAGTATTTTCTGCATACAAAATTATGTCATCTGCAAATAGAAATAATTTTACTCTGGATGATTTTATGTCTTTTCTTTGCATAATTGTCTTGAATAGAAGATCCAATACTGTGTTGGACAGAATTGGCAACAGCAGGCATCCTTATCTTGGTCTTGAACTTGAAGGAAAATTATTCTGTCTCTTCACTATTAAGTATGGTGTTAGTTATGGGTTTTTTTTTTTTCATAAATATCCTTTGTCAGTTTGAGAATGTTTCCTTCTAATCATAGTTGGTTGAGTGTTTTTGTCATGAATATGTGTTGAAGTTTGTCAAATACTTAGTTCGGCATCTATTTGGGGGGTCATTTCTCTCTATTTCTACTGAAAGAGTATGTCATATTAATTGATTTTCTTGTTAAATTTATTTTACTTTTCTGGGATAAATTCCAGAAAGTCATAGGAGTAATCTCTAGATCACTAAATCCAATAACCGTTCCTTAGGCCTCATTCTCTGACCTCTCTAAAGAATTTTGATACAGGTCCATGTACATTTTCCGTTGATTCTGTAGTTTGTGTCTTTCTAGGAATTTACACATTTTCTCTAGGTTTTCTAATTTGTTGGTATATAGTTGTTCTTAGTATGCTCTTTGTTTTTATTTCAGTAAGTTTGCTAGTAATATCTCTCTTTCTTTCTTGATTTTATGGGTGTGAGGGGGATGTGGCTGTGACATTTGCCACCCCATTGATCACCAGGGTTGATTTGGCTAATCCGATTGGCTAGGTGGCTGTCCCCCTCACCACTCCATGTCCGTCTCTTCTGAAGCTGCATGCTCAGTGGAAGAGGATGACCATCCTTGATAGAAGAGGACTGGTCTTCGGTCAAGGGTCTAAGAGTAGCTGCGCTCCCCTACTACAACCTCCAAACAAGCTCTCATTCTTGATTTTATTATTTTAAGTATTCTTTCTTATTTTTCTTGGTCAGTCTAGCTAAAGTTTGTCAATTTTGTTGATCTTTTTCAACAACCAACTCTTGTTTTTGTTGATTTTCACTATTGTTTTTCTTTCTGTATTTCATTAACTTTCATACTAACATTTATTATTTCATTTCTCTGCTTGTTTTAGGCTAGCTTGCTCTTCTTGTACTAGTACCTTATTTGGAAAATTAGGTTCCTGATTTTAGATCTTGTATACTTCTTCTGCTTTCTTCTCAATTTATAGCTATAAATACTGTAAGTTCAGAAGAAAGCAGAAGAAATATACATTTATATAATTTTATAATTTTCATACTTACATAATTAACTTTTCTGGTGCTTTTTGTTTTATAGTATTTGTAGGTATAAATTGAGAAGAAAGGAGAAGAAATATACTTTTTAAATAATTACATAATTAACTTTTCTGGTGTTCTTTTATTTTGTAGTATTCGTAGTTATAAATTGAGAAGAAAAGAAATATACTTCTTTATAATTACATAATAAATTTTTCTGGTGCCCTTTTTTTTTCCATGTTGGTTCAGTTTACTTTTCAGAGTTGGTCTTTCTTGGCAAAATTGCATTTTCAGCGTGAAGGACTTCCTTTAGTACTGCTGCAATGAATTCTCTCAGATTGTGTTTATCTGGATATATCTTTATTATGCCTTAACTTTTGTAGAATTGTTTTTCTGGTTATAAGATTCTCGGTTTACATTTTTTCTTTCAACATTTTGAATATATAATTAACTGCTTTCTAGCCTACATTGTTTCTGACGAAAAGTAAGATCTTAATCTTATTAGGGTCTCCTCGTCCATGACAAGTCATTTCTTTCTTGCTGCTTCTAAGATTTTTGTCTTTTTATTTCAGTGCTTTTACTATAATATGTTTGGATGTTGATAACTTTGTATGTAATCTACCTGGAGTTTCTTGATATTCTTTTCTTTTTCGTTTTTGAGACAGAGTCTTGCTCTTTCACCCAGGTTGGAGTGCAGTGGCGTGATCTCAGCTCACTGCAACCTCTGCCTCCTGGGTTGAAGCGATTTTCCTGCCTCGGCCTCCCCAGTAGCTGGGATTACAGGTGCGCACCACCACACTCGGCTAATTTTTGCATTTTTTAGTAGAGACAGGGTTTCACCATGTTGGCCAGGCTGATCTTGAACTCCTGACCTTATGATCTGCCTGCCTTAGCCTCCCAAAGTGCTGGGATTACAGGCGTGAGCCACCATACCCAGCCTCTTGATATTCTTAAATGTGGAGATTAATACTTTTTGTCAAATTTAGGATGTTTCCAGCCATTGTTTTCTAGAAAATTTTTGGAATGTTTTTCTCCTTCTTTTTTACTCAGCTATGTCTGCTAATCCTGTTACAGGTATTTTAGTACATGTTATATCATCATCCATTTCTCTGAGGCTCTTAATTTTCTTCATTCATTTTCTGTTATTCAGATTATATATGTTATATTTATCTTCAAGTTTGCCATTTCTTTCTTCTGCAAGTTCAAACGTTGAGCCTTTCTAGTAAAATTTTTATTTCAGTTTTTGTACTTTTAAATCCAGGATTTCCATTTGGTTCTTTTTTATTTTAATTATTTATATCTCTCTATTTGTAGTCCTATTTGATTACTGATTATCATCATACCTTCTTTTTTTTCTTTAATCATGGTTTCCTTTTACCCTTTTAAATATAGGGAGACTGTTTTTCAATCTTCGTTAAGTCTGACATCTGAGCCCCTTCAAAAGCACCAAAGGTGGTTTCTGTTGCCTGCTTTTATATACAAGTCATGCTTTTCTGTTTGTTTCACTGGAAATTTTTAGATAATTTTGGAACTCTAAATACTGCTCCCTCCCTTCTAGGGCTTCCTGTTGTTGTTTGCTTGTTTATTTTTTTAGTGGTTTAGCTAAACTATTTTTTCTCATAGTGTGAAGCCTCTGAAGTCACTCTTTAGAGGGTGTAGCCTTGGGCATGGGCACAGTCACCCTGGGATGACAGTGTTTTAGCAGGCTTTCTTCGACTGTCTCTCTTCATGTTAAACTCTGCCTCTTCTGGCATTATATCCAGCTTTAGCTTCACTAATTGTTGGTTAATTGTTCTATTGTTCTTGACTATAGCCAGGGGCATAAATTGTTTCATAGTTTTATCCAGTTAAACTTGTGACCCTGTACAGAGGTACTTTTTGAAGCCAGTCTTTGAGCTTAGTTCTGACCTAGAAGGGCTCTTCTTAGTTGTTTCTTTCTGGTTCTCTCTGAAATAAAATAGCGGAACTCTATCTTATTGCTCTCATAGAGCTACCAACATTCTCTTAACTACTTAACACAAAATTCTCCATGGTTTTCAAAGCTTGAACTTTCCTATGCTCTGTTTCAAATAAAGTTTGTTTCTTTGAGAAAGTTTCACATTTTCTGTTCTTATGACCTGCCTTTTTCACTGGGCAAAATCTTTACACCACTGATCCGGAGCTGGGGTCAGGCACAGTGACCTGCTTATACAAAAGTGACACCTTGCTTTATAGTCAGGGTGCTGGATGTAGGCAGTAGCTTCTGCTCTGCTCTTCTGGGCTTTTCTCTCACACCATGGAACCTCTTCCTGATATGCAAGCTGTGGCAAAGAGAATCTGGGACCCCAAGTTCTCCGATGGCTGTGGCTAGGCACATAATCTCCACTCTGTGGGTGGGGGCTGGGAGGAGAAAGGGAGCTACTGACCTCTTAGCCATACTGATCTAGAATTTAGCCTCTTTAACAGGAAGTGATGGGTAATGAGGAATGCCTGCGGGCTGCTCCTCCCAGAGTAGCACTGTAGCCTTTGATTGGGAGTTGTAGTAGAGGGCAGTCTGTTTTCTTAGCAACCTTCCACAGATTGGGGCTTCCATCATGCTGATCTGGGCCAAGGGAGCAGAGGGAACATGTCATGGTTCAAGTGCCATAGCTCCTGTTATATCAGTATTCAGTTGATTTTCTTGAATCAATGTTTCTTCATTTGCTGCATGACCTTACAACAATTTCCAGAGACTTCAAATAGTTGTCTTAAAAATAATTGTCAGCAGCTGTGATTGTTTCACTGTGGAGTGGCCCCTCAAAGCTCCTCAAACTGTTATGGGATCTTTTCTGGCCAGAAACCTCTGTGGCTGGTGGCGCCTTTGCCCATGTTTTGCTCAGGCCCACTGAGCTCGTTTCTCCCACTCAGCCTGGCAGGCTGTGCTTGGCTCATGCTACCAACCTGGGTCTCATGCCTGCCAAGGGTGAGTCAGGCATGGAACAGTGAGGGGTGTAGGAGCAAGCATGGGGTCCAGCCACTGAACGCAGTCAGACATGCTGGCTGCAGCAGGTCGGGCAGCTCCAGGTGCTGGCACGAACACTGGCTCTCTGCAAGGCTGGGGTCAGACCAGGTGCACCACAAGAAGCTTCCATGGTGGGCTCTGGGGAACGTGGAGATGCCAGGAACCACAGGCCCCCAAGGAGGGAGGCACAGCCTTGGCTTGAGGAGCTCCCAGGTCTGGGCTCCCTGAAAGGCCACAGCTCTTCTTTCCATCTCTTTGCCTGCAAGGTGGTGAGCAAGAGGCATGTCTCAGCCCTGTTAGTGTGACAGCTCTTTTAGCCTCACCATTTGTTGGGTCCTGAGTTCTTGTCCTGTGACCAGGAAGAATGAGGTATGCAGGTGAGTGGAAGGTGAGCAAGACAAAGAGGAGCTTTATTGAGTGATAGAACAGCTCAGAGGAAACCTGCAGGAGGCAGCTCCTTTCGGCAGTCAGGGTGTCCTGATGAGTGTTCAGCTTCTAGAAGAGAGAGTAGCTTTTCTGCTAGGCAAGGTGCCCTGACAAGTGTCAGCTATCAGCAGAGAGGGTAGCTCCTCTCTGCAGCTGGCTGTCTCGTCATCTGCACAGCTCTCAGCAGAGAGGAAGTCCTAGAGTGGGTGGCTCCTCTCTGCAGGCAGGTCATCCCGTCACCTCCTCCCATCGTCTCTCTGTCGTCTCTGCAGCTCTCAGCAGATTGGAGGCCATAGAGTGGGTGACTCCTCTCTGCAGGAAGGTGGTCCCATCGTCTGCAGCTCTCAGGAGAGGGGAGGCCCTAGAGTGTGGTGCTCCTCTCTGCATTGGTCATTGGTCATCCCATTGTCTGCTCAGCTCTGGCTGAATCTGTGACTTTTATGGGTCCCGGAGGGGAGGAAGTACACTCCAATTGGTCCACAGGTAGGCATGGGTGGGCCCGAAAAAGGCATCACAAGTTCCTACTCTGGTCCATGGAACTGGCAGCCTGGCACCCAGCCTTCAGGCCCTCCCTGGCCTCCTCCTGCCCAGGAACCTGTCTGCCTCCTGGTGCTGTTCATGGCGCCCAGGCTGTAGGTGCCAAGGGGCATCTGCAGGCCAGTGCAGAGCAGCCCTCAGCCCCACCTCTCAACTTCCCTCCTATGCTCATCAGTGCACAAAGTCCTGAGGGGCCCAAGGCGGCACTGCCCTGAGCATATGCACCCCCCGCCAGGCTGCAACAGCACCCAAGTTCAGCCCCAACTTTGCTCCAAGATTGGAGTGGGCACTGACAGCAGGGAGAATCCAGGCAGTGGGAGCAGGAACTTCTGAGCCTGTGAGGGCAGGGGCACTTCCTGGACCCCAAGAGTGCAGGGATTCCTGGGTCCACAGCTGTGGTTTGGGTGGCTGCATCTGCACTGGCAGGATGGGGCTCCTGCCTGCTCCCTGGAGTTGGAGGCCTGGGTCTGCAGCCGAGGTTTGGGTGGCTGTAGCTTTACCAGGCTTCTGTCTGCTTCATGGAACAGGAAGCTCGGGTCTGCAACAACTGTTTGGACAGCTGCAGCTGTGCCTGGCGGGGCGGGGCTCCGGCCTGCTTCTGCGTCCTTAGTGCAGAGATATGCCCAGGTCTGCAGCCATGGCTTGGGAAGCTGCACGGGCACCTAGGGTGCTACTGCACCGACTGGGAAGGGACGGGGTTCCCACTTGTCCACAGCTCCTGCTGGCTCCATGGAGTTTGCAGCCCTGGCTGTGCCTCCCAGCTGCAGCCAACGTGATGGCAGCAGCCGCTCCAGATGGCCCGCCACTGCCATCAAAACCACTATTCTGGACATGTATCTTTGGTTGAGTGCGTGTGTGTGTGTGTGTGTTACAAAATGCACTGTTAAACTCTATTACTGTATTTATTTTTAGTGTTTTCTTTTACATATGCCAAATAGTATTGGTAGTTGTTTACAGTGCTGATATAAAGTTTCATTTTAAAAGCAAATTATTTGTCTATGTAATAGGTGTAATAGTAATGAAAATCCTAGCTGTTACTAAAATAGAGAACATTAATTATCATGTTAAATTGAAGAAAAAAGAAAGACATGAATGACCCCTTTTAGCTCTGACTCTAAAATGAACCAGCATCATTCACAGTGCCTTTGCCTGTCACTAACATTTATGTTCGCTCCTAGCACCCTGGTTTTGGTTTCTAAGGTTCCCCATTAAAGAAGAATCAAGACTTTTAGAAAAATAGTTTGAGACAAGAAAAAAAACCAATATAGCTCTAGAAAAGACTATTATTGACAGAAAGCAGGTATATTTTTAAGAAGGTCAAGGGCAGTAATAATAAACAAAAAAAACTGGCTTAAAGAACATTACAGGTAAAGTTATGATAATTTGGATATTAAAGGAATTAGTAATATGGTTAATTACAAAAATTATGAAAAGCTAGAATGTTTCATACCAAAGAAAAATAAAATAGAAAATAGTTTAATTTTACTTGTTTAATTAGTTGACAAATACTATCATATTTGAGTAATTTATTCTTTTAGGTACATAATTGCAAGGCACAGATATGCGCTTGTTCTTATGTTTTTAAATATAATTTCATAAATACAGGAAACTTGAAGTAAGTCAGATAGTCCTAGGCAAATTAGGAACTGTACCAAGAACTCATTAAGAATTAGTCTATAAAATTTGTCATATAAATCTTGTTGAACTATCAGTTATAAAAGGGTCTATTGGTTAATAAGCAAAATAATAACTTATTACCAAATTTTAGTTTGTTTCAGGATAACATATGAGTCAAATACCCTATATCTCTGAAAGTGGTCTAAATGTGCAATGGATTTCACATCACCTGTGACATATGACCTCCACCTGGCACTTCTAACTAAAATAAGGTGCTGGTGAGGCATTCGTTTGTTTTAAAAAATGTTAACAAAATGAATAAATATATTATGATGGCAGATAAATATATTATGGTTGCAGGACAGCAAGCAATGCCAGGTAAATAAGACTCCAAGAGACTATCATTCTGTGGAAAGGTCCCAAGTGGCAAAATACTCAAAGCTAAATAGAATACATGGAGTCCAAAGGCTTTATCGATATAATTAATGAAGTTAAGACATAAGAAGGAAGCTGAATCTGATGTAAGGCCTTAAGGTTGGGTCATATTTGGAAAAAGCAACCACATGTTGCATCCTGACCAGTAAGCCATTAACTTATAACCCAGGTCTTGTAATATTGGCTGGTCTGAAATGATATTATTTATCCTTTTTGTCTGGTAAAATCTTCAACCTTGGAGAAATATCTGAATAAGCTTAACAATCTTTGGTAGATATCACAATAACTATAGGCTAGGTAAGTATTTAAAAAGTCCATAAATAATGAGAAAATAAACTAAACCATGGTACTTATAAGTTAGAATAGGTTTTAGACTAAGCATGGTGATTTTTTCAGAATACAGAGATAATAGCTATATTTTTGTATATTTTACTTGCTATTAAAGTATTCAAAGCATCTAAAAGAATCAGTCACACTAAATTTGTAAATGTGGCTTAAATTGTTTAAGAAAATATTAATAATATGTGTCCATTCATGTCTATATAAACTTGTTTAAAGATTATTAAATGTATATTTAATAAATTGAGCTTTCAATGAAGTACAATTGGTAAGCGTTTTTGTTTATGCAGATAAACCCCTTGGACGTGAATCTAATCTACAGTAAAAAAGCAAACTTATTGAAAAAAATTAAGTAAATATTGATAAAGATGGTTGAGGGTTTAAGGCCAAAAGAGTGAAGAAAACATGTAGATAACTGATATTTGGATAAGCTTTTTAAGGGTTTTAAGGGTTAAAAAACAAAACACAGCTATTGGTGCTGGGCAGATTTGGGTTGAATCCTTGGTACATCATTTATTAGCTGTGTGCTTTGAGAGACAACTTTCCAATTCCTTAGTGTCCTCATCTGCGAAACTGGGATAATAATACTTCCCTTCAAGGGTGAGGACAGCATGCTTAACACAGTATATGAGAAGTGATGACATTTTCAAAGATGGTTGGTGTTATTTTTACCATTCTTTAAAAATGCAAATACTCTTGGGAAAGATAGTATAATAAACTAAACCAAATCATGCTTATTTTTATTCCACCATGCTTCTCCTTCTTTTTTCTTTCTCAGTCAAGCCCCTTGAAATGCCTATGTACATAACCCACCCCCCACAACCCCCCACCCTTCTTTCCCTACACTCACTTTCAGCCTACTGCAATCTGGCTTCTAGTCGTACAATTTTGTTGAAATGTTCTCTACGCTTTTCAGGCTTTATTAAAAATCACCTATTTGTAGCATTTGACAGTGTTACTATATCTTCCAACTTAATGTAATTTCCGTTCATCGTCTCCTTATTGACACCCTCTGCCATCTGTGCAGGGTCTTCCTTTAACCCCTTCTTTTCAGTCCTTTAGGCTGAAGCATTTATTTTTGCCACTCCTAAATCAGGGAATTCATAAAAATTCCATCTCCTGATTTCTTTTCTTATTATACTTTAAGTTCTAGGGTACATGTGCACAATGTGCAGGTTTGTTACATATGTATACATGTGCCATGTTTGTGTGCTGCACCCGTTAACTGGTCATTTATATTAGGTATATCTCCTAATGCTATCCCTCCCCCTCCCCCAACCCTATGACAGGCCCTGGTGTGTGATGTTCCCCACCCTGTGTCCAAGTGTTCTCATTGTTCAGTTCCCACCTATGAGTGAGAACATGCGGTGTTTGGTTTTCTGTCCTTGTGATAGTTTGCTCAGAATGATGGTTTCCGGCTTCATCCATGTCCTACAAAGGACATGAACTCATCCTTTTTTATGGCTGCATAGTATTCCATGGTGTATATGTGCCACATTTTCTTAATCCAGTCTATCGTTGATGGACATTTGGGTTGGTTCCAAGTCTTTGCTATTGTGAATAGTGCCATAATAAACATACGTGTGCATGTGTCTTTATAGCAGCATGATTTATAATCCTTTGGGTATATACCCAGTAATGGGATGGCTGGGTCGAATGGTATTTCTATTTCTAGATCCTTGAGGAATCGCCACACTCTCTTCCACAATGGTTGAACTAGTTTACAGTCCCACCAACAGTGTAAAAGCATTCCTATTTCTCCACATCTTCTCCAGCACTTGTTGTTTCCTGACTTTCTAATGATCGCCATTCAAACTGGTGTGACGTCTCCTGATTTCTTTATCATCCAGCCCACTCTTAGGGAATCTCATCGAATCCCAACAGAATTCTAAAATCTCTATTCATGGACTTGACTTGTCCCAAGTTCCATACCTACATAACCAAATAATAAATAATCGAATAGATGAGCTCCTCTAACTTGACGAATTATAACTCAGATGCATTATCTTCTCTGTTTTCCTTAACTTAATTGGAGATTGCACTACTCAAAAGTAAAATCTGGGTTTTTTTCTCACCTGTTTTCCTTACATTATGAAGACCCACTGTGTGCCAACCACTATGTGAATGTCTCAGATTACATTGGTGTGTGTGTGTGTGTGTGTGTGTGTGTGTCAGAGAGAGAGAGAGACACAGACCATTTCTGACCCCATAGAGTTTGCTGCCTCTGTGGAGGAGACACACAAATCTGCAGAAATCAAAAATAAATGTGCACTGTGAAAATATTTAATATTGGTAATTGACTTATAAAAGTCAAGGAAGGTTTTATTAAGAAACTGATGATTTAGTTAGGCCTAAGAGAAGTGTAAGAGTTAGGCAAAGTGAGCGACATTCCAAGCAGAAGGAATACTATGTGCAAAGGCCCTAGGGAGAGAGGGGTCGTGGTGAAGACCAGGAACAAAAAGAAGCCCAATTGTAGCAAGAAAAGAGAGAGTTCTAGAAACGGCAGGAATGGTAGGGAGAGAATAGGACTTTGGCCTTTACCTAAAGGTTAGTTTTTTTAAATATAAATTATATTGAATTTTTGTGGGTATAGTAGGTGTATATATTTATGGAGTACATGAGATGTTTTGATACAGACATGCAATGTGTAATAATCACATCTGTGTAAGTGGGGATATCCATCCCCTCAATAATTTAGCCTTTTTGTTACAAACAATCAAATTATATTCTTTTCATTATTTTAAAATGCACAATTAAGTTATTATTGACTATTGTCACACTTTGTGCAATCAAATACTAGGTCTTACTCATTCGTTGTAACTACTTTTGGTACCCATTAACCATTCCTACTTCCCTGCCCCCACACCTCATTCCCCAGTACCCTCCCCAGCCACTGGTAACCATCCTTCTACTCTCTCTCTCTGTGAGATTCATTGTTTTAATTTTTAGCTCCCATAAATCAGTGAGGATATGCAGTTTGTCTTTCTGTGCCTGGCTTACTTAACTTACCATAGTGACCATCAGTTCCACCCATGTTGTTTGCAAATGACAGGATCTCATTCTTTTTATGGCCAGATAGTACTCCATTGTGTATATGTACCATATTTGCTTTATCCACTCCTCTGTTGATGAACACAGGTTGCTTCCAAAGCTTGGCTATTGTGAACAGTACTGCAACAACATAGGAGTGCAGATATCCCTTTTATATACTGATTTTCTTCTTTTGGGTGTATCCAGGGGTAGGATTGTGAGATCATATGGAGCTCTATTTTTAGTTTTCAAAGGAACCTCCAACGTGTTTTCCATAGTGATTGTACTAATTTACATTCCCACCAACAGTGTACAAGAGTTCCCTTTTCTTCTATCCACCAGCACTTGTTAATGCCTGTCTTTTGGATAAAAGCCATTTTAACTGGAGTGAGATAATACCCCATTGTAGTACTGATTTGCATTTCTCTGATGATCAGTGATGTTGAGCACCTTTTCATATGCCTGTTTGTATGTCTTGTTTTGAGAAATGTCTATTCAGATCTTTTGCCCATTTTAAAACCAGATTATTAGAATTTTTTCCCATAGAGTTGTTTGAGCGCCTTATATATTCTGGTTATTATTTTCTTGTCAGATAGGTAGTTTGCAAATATATTCTCCTGTTCTGTGGGTTGTCTCTTTATTTTGCTGATTATATCCTTTGCTGTGCAGAAGGTTTTTAACTTAAAGTGATCCCATTTGTCCATTTTTGCTTTGGTTGCCTGTAGTTGTCAGGTATTACTCAAGAAATTTTTGCCCAGGCTAATGTCCTGGAAAATTTCTCCAGTGTTTCCAAGTAATAGTTTCATATTTGAGGTCTTAGATTGAAGTCTTTAATCCATTTTGACTGAATTTTTTGTATATGGCAAGAGATAGATGTCTGCTTTCATTTTTCTGCATATGGATATACAGTTTTCTCAGCACCCATTTATTGAAGAGACAGTATTTTCCTCAATGTATGTTCTTTGCACCTTTGTCAACAACGAGTTCACCGTAGGTGTAGGGATTTGTTTCTAGGTTCTCTATTCTGTTCCATTGGCCTATGCATCTGTTTTTATGCCAGTATCATGCTGTTTGGGTTACTATAGCTCTGAGGTGTAATCTGAAGTTAGGAATGTCCTTCCTCTGGTATTGTTCTTTTTGCTCAGAGTAGCTTTGGCTATTCTGAGTCTTTTATTTTTTATTTTTTATTTTTTATTTTTTATTATACTTTAGGGTTTTAGGGTACATGTGCACAATGTGCAGGTTTGTTACATATGTATCCATGTGCCATGTTGATTTCCTGCACCCATTAACTCGTCATTTAGCATTAGGTGTATCTCCTAATGCTGTCCCTCCCCCCTCCCCCCACCCCACAACAGTCCCCGGAGTATGATGATCCCCTTCCTGTGTCCATGAGTTCTCATTGTTCAATTCCCACCTATGAGTGAGAACATGCGGTGTTTGGTTTTTTGTCCTTGCGATAGTTTACTGAGAATGATGTTTTCCAGTTTCATCCATGTCCCTACAAAGGACACGAACTCATCATTTTTTATGGCTGCATAGTATTCCATGGTGTATATGTGCCACATTTTCTTAATCCAGTCTATCGTTGTTGGACATTTGGGTTGGTTCCAACTCTTTGCTATTGTGAATAGTGCCGCAATAAACATACGTGTGCATGTGTCTTTATAGCAGCATGATTTATAGTCCTTTGGGTATATACCCAGTAATGGGATGGCTGGGTCAAATGGTATTTCTAGTTCGAGATCCATGAGGAATCGCCACACTGACTTCCACAATGGTTGAACTAGTTTACAGTCCCACCAACAGTGTAAAAGTGTTCCTATTTCTCCACATCCTCTCCAGCACCTGTTGTTTCCTGACTTTTTAATGATAGCCATTCTAACTGGTGTGAGATGGTATCTCACTGTGGTTTTGATTTGCATTTCTCTGATGGCCAGTGATGATGAGCATTTCTTCATGTGTTTTTTGGCTGCATAAATGTCTTCTTTTGAGAAGTGTCTGTTCATGTCCTCTGCCCACTTTTTGATGGGGTCGTTTGTTTTTTTCTTGTAAATTTGTTTGAGTTCATTGTAGATTCTGGATATTAGCCCTTTGTCAGATGAGTAGGTTGCAAAAATTTTCTCCCATTCTGTAGGTTGCCTGTTCACTCTGATGGTAGTTTCTTTTGCTGTGCAGAAGCTCTTTAGTTTAATGAGATCCCATTTGTCTATTTTGGCTTTTGTTGCCATTGCTTTTGGTGTTTTAGACATGAAGTCCTTTCCCATGCCTATGTCCTGAATGGTATTGCCTAGGTTTTCTTGTAGGATTTTAATGGTTTTAGGTCTAACATATAAGTCTTTAATCCATCTTGAATTAATTTTTGTATAAGGTGTAAGGAAGGGATCCAGTTTCAGCTTTCTACATATGGCTAGCCAGTTTTCCCAGCACCATTTATTAAATAGGGAATCCTTTCCCCATTTCTTGTTTTTGTCAGGTTTGTCAAAGATCAGATAGTTGTAGCTATGCGGCATCATTTCTGAGGGCTCTGTTCTGTTCCATTGATCTATGTCTCTGTTGTGGTACCAGTACCATGCTGTTTTGGTTACTGTAGCCTTGTAGTATAGTTTAAAGTCAGGTAGCGTGATGCCTCCAGCTTTGTTCTTTTGGCTTAGGATTGACTTGGCGATGTGGGCTCTTTTTTGGTTCCATATGAACTTTAAAGTAGTTTTTTCCAATTCTGTGAAGAAAGTCATTGGTAGCTTGATGGGGATGGCATTGAATCTATAAATTACCTTGGGCAGTATGGCCATTTTCACGATATTGATTCTTCCAACCCATGAGCATGGAATGTTCTTCCATTTGTTTGTATCCTCTTTTATTTCATTGAGCAGTGGTTTGTAGTTCTCCTTGAAGAGGTCCTTCACATCCCTAGTAAGTTGGATTCCTAGGTATTTTATTCTCTTTGAAGCAATTGTGAATGGGAGTTCACTCATGATTTGACTCTCTGTTTGTCTGTGATTGGTGTACAAGAATGCTTGTGATTTTTGTACATTAATTTTGTATCCTGAGACTTTGCTGAAGTTGCTAATCAGCTTAAGGAGATTTTGGGCTGAGACGATGGGGTTTTCTAGATATACAATCATGTCATCTGCAAACAGGGACAATTTGACTTCCTCTTTTCCTAATTGAATACCCTTTATTTCCTTCTCCTGCCTGATTGCTCTGGCCAGAACTTCCAGCACTATGTTGAATAGGAGCGGTGAGAGAGGGCATCCCTGTCTTGTGCCAGTTTTCAGAGGGAAGGCTTCCAGTTTTTGCCCATTCAGTATGATATTGGCTGTGGGTTTGTCATAGATAGCTCTTATTATTTTGAGATACGTCCCATCAATACCTAATTTATTGAGAGTTTTTAGCATGAAGGGTTGTTGAATTTTGTCAAAGGCCTTTTCTGCATCTATTGAGATAATCATGTGGTTTTTGTCTTTGGTTCTGTTTATATGCTGGATTACATTTATTGATTTGCGTATGTTGAACCAGCCTTGCATCCCAGGGATGAAGCCCACTTGATCATGGTGTATAAGCTTTTTGATGTGCCGCTGGATTCGGTTTGCCAGTATTTTATTGAGGATTTTTGCATCAATGTTCATCAGGGATATTGGTCTGAAATTCTCTTTTTTGGTTAAGTCTCTGCCAGGTTTTGGTATCAGGACGATGCTGGCTTCGTAAAATGTGTTAGGGAGGATTCCCTCTTTTTCTATCGATTGGAATAGTTTCAGAAGGAATGGTACCAGTTCCTCCTTGTACCTCTGGTAGAATTCAGCTGTGAATCCATCAGGTCCTGGACTCTTTTTGGTTGGTAAGCTATTGATTATTGCCACAATTTCAGAACCTGTTATTGGTCTATTCAGAGATTCAACTTCTTCCTGGTTTAGTCTTGGGAGGGTGTATTTGTCGAGGAATTTATCCATTTCTTCTAGATTTTCTAGTTTATTTGCATAGAGGTGTTTGTAGTATTCTCTGATGGTAGATTGTATTTCTGTGGGATCGGTGGTGATATCCCCTTTTTCGTTTTTTATTGCATCTATTTGATTCTTCTCTCTTTTCTTCTTTATTAGTCTTGCTAGCGGTCCATCAATTTTGTTGATCCTTTCAAAAAACCAGCTCCTGGATTCATTAATTTTTTGAAGGGTTTTTTGTGTCTCTATTTCCTTCAGTTCTGCTCTGATTTTAGTTATTTCTAGCCTTCTGCTAGCTTTTGAATGTGTTTGCTCTTGCTTTTCTAGTTCTTTTAATTGTGATGTTAGGGTGTCAATTTTGGATCTTTCCTGCTTTCTCTTGTGGGCATTTAGTGCTATAAATTTCCCTCTACACACTGCTTTGAACGTGTCCCAGAGATTCTGGTATGTTGTGTCTTTGTTCTCGTTGGTTTCAAAGAACATCTTTATTTCTGCCTTCATTTCATTATGTACCCAATAGTCATTCAGGAGCAGGTTGTTCAGTTTCCATGTAGTTGAGCGGTTTTGAGTGAGTTTCTTAATCCTGAGTTCTAGTTTGATTGCACTGTGGTCTGAGAGACAGTTTGTTATAATTTCTGTTCTTTTACATTTGCTGAGGAGAGCTTTCCTTCCAACTATGTGGTCAATTTTGGAATAGGTGTGGTGTGGTGCTGAAAAAAATGTATATTCTGTTGACTTGGGGTGGAGAGTTCTGTAGATGTCTATTAGGTCCACTTTATGTAGAGCTGAGTTCAATTCCTGAATATCCTTGTTAACTTTCTGTCTCGTTGATCTGTCTAATGCTGACAGTGGGGTGTTAAAATCTCCCATTATTATTGTGTGGGAGTTTAAGTCCCTTTGTAGGTCACTTAGGACTTGCTTTATGAATCTGGGTGCTCCTGTGTTGGGTGCATATATATTTAGGATAGCTAGCTCTTCTTGTTGAATTGATCCCTTTACCATTATGTAATGGCCTTCTTTGTCTCTTTTGATCTTTGTTGGTTTAAAGTCTATTTTATCAGAGACTAGGATTGCAACCCCTGCCTTATTTTGATTTCCAGTTGCTTGATAGATTTTCCTCCATCCCTTTATTTTGAGTCTATGTGTGTCTCTGCACATGAGATGGGTTTCCTGAATACAGCACACTGATGGGTCCTGACTCCTTATCCAGTTTGCCAGTCTGTGTCTTTTGGTTGGAGCATTTAGCCCATTTACATTTAACGTTAATATTGTTATGTGTGAATCTGATCCTGTCATTATGATGTTAGTTGGTTATTTTGCTCGTTAGTTGCTATAGTTTCTTCCTAGCCTCGATGGTCTTTACAGTTTGGCATGTTTTTGCAGTGGCTGGTGCCGGTTGTTCCTTTCCATGTTTAGTGCTTCCTTCAGGAGCTCTTTTAGGGCAGGCCTGGTGGTGACAAAATCACTCAGCGTTTGCTTATCTGTAAAGTATTTTATTTCTCCTTCACTTATGAAGCTTAGTTTGGCAGGATAGGAAATTCTAGGTTGAAAATTCTTTTCTTTAAGAATGGTGAATATCGGCCCCCACTCTCTTCTGGCTTGTAGAGTTTCTGCTGAGAGATCAGCTGTTAGTCTGATGGGCTTCCCTTTGTGGGTAACCCGACCTTTCTCTCTGGCTGCCCTTAACATTTTTTCCTTCATTTCAACTTTGGTGAATCTGACAATTATGTGTCTTGGAGTTGCCCTTCTCGAGGAGTATCTTTGTGGCGTTCTCTGTATTTCCTGAATCTGAATCCTGGCCTGCCTTGCTAGATTGGGGAAGTTCTCCTGGATAATATCTTGCAGAGTGTTTTCCAACTTGGTTCCATTCTCCCCATCATTTTCAGGTACACCAATCAGACGTAGGTTTGGTCTTTTCACATAGTCCCAAATTTCTTGGAGGCTTTGTTCATTTCTTTTTATTCTTTTTTCTCTAAACTTCCCTTCTCTCTTCATTTCATTCATTTCATCTTCCATCAGCGATACCCTTTCTTCCAGTTGATCGCATCTGCTACTGAGGCTTCTGCAATCTTCGCGTAGTTCTCGAAACTTGGCTTTCAGCTCCATCAGCTCCTTTAAGCCCTTCTCTCCATTGGTTATTCTAGTTATCCATTCTTCTAATTTTTTTTCAAAGTTTTTAACTTCTTTGCTATTGTTTTGAATTTCCTCTCGTAGCTCAGAGTAGTTTGATCGTCTGAAGCCTTCTTCTCTCAACTCATCAAAGTCATCCTCCATCCAGCTTTGTTCCGTTGCTGGTGAGGAACTGCGTTCCTTTGGAGGAGGAGAGGTGCTCTGCTTTTTAGAGTTTCCAGTTTTTGTGCTCTGTTTTTTCCCCATCTTTGTGGTTTTATCTACTTTTTGTCTTTGATGATGATGATGTACAGATGGGTTTTTGGTGTGGATGTCCTTTCTGTTTGTTAGTTTTCCTTCTACCAGACAGGCTCCTCAGCTGCAGGTCTGTTGGAGTTTACTAGAGGTCCACTCCAGACCCTGTTTGGCTGGGTGTCAGCAGCGGTGGCTGCAGAACAGCGGATTTTCGTGAGACCACAAATTCAGCTGTCTGATAGTTCCTCTGAAAGTTTGTCTCAGAGGAGTACCCGGTTGAATGAGGTGTCAGTCTGTCCCTACTGGGGGGGTGCCTCCCAGTTAGGCTGCTCAGGGGTGAGGGACCCACTTTAGGAGGCAGTCTGTCCATTCTCAGATCTCCAGCTGCGTGCTGGGAGAACCACTACTCTCTTCAAAGCTGTCAGTCAGACAGGGACAATTAAGTCTGTGGAGGTTCTTGCTGAGTTTTTGTTTGTCTGTGCCCTGCCCCCAGAGGTGGAGCCTACAGAGGCAGGCAGGCCTCCTTGAGCTGTGGTGGGCTCCATCCAGTTCGAGCTTCCTGGCTGCTTTGTTTACCTAAGCAAGCCTGGGCAGTGGCGGGCGCCCCTCCCCCAGCCTCGCTGCCGCCTTGCAGCTTGATCTCAGACTGCTGTGCTAGCAATCAGCGAGACTCCGTGGGCATAGGACCCTCCGAGCCAGGTGCGGGACACAATCTCCTAGTGTGCCGTTTTCCAGGCCCGTTGGAAAAGCGCAGTATTAGGGTGCGACTGACCCGATTTTCCAGGTGCCATCTGTTACCCCTTTCTTTGACTAGGAAAGGGAACTCCCTGACCCCTTGCGCTTCCCGAGTGAGGCAATGCCTCGCCCTGCTTTGGCTCGCACACAGTGCGCTTCACCGACTGTCCTGCACCCACTGTTAGGCACTCCCTAGTGAGATGAAACCAGTACCTCAAGCAGAAATGCAGAAATCACCCGTCTTCTGTGTCGCTGGGGCTGGGAGCTGGAGACCGGAGCTGTTCCTATTTGGCCATCTTGGCTCTACCCTCTATTCTGAGTCTTTTATGGTTTTATATAAATTTTAGGATTTGTTTTATTTCTGTGAAGAATGTCATTGGTATTTTGATAGGAATGGCAATGTATCTATATTTATAGATACATTGTTTATATGTATAGATACATTTTCTTTGGGTAGTATGGCCATTTTAACAATATTGATTCTTCCAATCCATTATCATGGAATATCTTTCCTTTTTCGGTGTCCTCCTCAATTTCTTTCAGCAGTGTTTTTTAGTTTTCATTGCAGAGATCTTTCACTTCATTGGCCAAGTTAATTCCTAGGTATTTAACTTTTTGTGACTATTGTAAATGGGATTACTTTTTAAATTTCCTTTTCAGATTGCTCAGAGTTGGCATATAGAAATGCTACTGATTTTTGTTTGTATGTTGATTTTGTGTCCTGCAACTTTACTAAATTCGTTTATCAATTCTAATAGGGTTTTGGTAGAGTCTTTAGGTTTTTCCAAATATAAGATCATATCATCTGTTAACAAGGATAACTTGACTTCTTCCTTTCCAATTTTGTGCCTTTTTTTTTCTTGTCCAATTGCCCTATCTAGGACTTCCAGTACTATGTTGAATAACAGTGGTGAAAGTGGGCATCCTTGTCGTGTTCCAGGTCACAGAAGAAAGGCTTTCATTTTTTTCCCATTCAGTATGATAGTAACTGTTGGTCTGTCATATAAATGGCTTTTATCATATTGAGGTATATTCCCTCTATATCCAGTTTTTTGATTTTTTTTAATCATAAAAGGATATTTCATTTTATCAAATACATTTTCAGCATCAATTGAAATGATCATATAGTTTTTCATTCTGTTGATATGATGTATCATGTTGACTGATTTGCATATTTTGAGCCATTCTTGCATCTCAGAGGTAAATTCCACTTGTCATGATGAATGATCTTTCTGATATACTGTTGAATTCAGTTTGCTAGTATTTTGTTGAGGATTTTTGGATGAGTATTCATCAGAGATATTGGCTTGTAGTTTTCTTTTTATAATATGTCTTTGTCTGGTTTTGGTATCAGGGTAATACTGGCCTTGTAGAATGAGTTTGGAAGCAGCCCCTCTTCTATTTTTTGAAATAGTTTGAGAAGGACTGGCATTAGTTCTTTAAATGTTTGGCAGAATTCAGCAGTGAAGCCATCAGGTCTTCAGTTTTTCTTTTCTGGGAAACTTTTTATTATGGCCTCAATCTTGTTACTTGTTATTGGTCTGTTCAGATTTTGAGTTTCTTCCTGATTCAATCTTGGTCAGTTGTATGTATCTGGGAATTTGTCAATTTCTTCTAGATTTTCCAATTTTTTGGCATATAGTTACTCATAGCAGCCACTAATAGCCCTTTGAATTTCTGCAATGTCAGTTGTAATTTCTCCTTTTCCATTTCTGATTTCATTTATTTGGATCCTCTCTCTCTTTTTTTAAGTTACTATGGCAAAAGGTTTGTCAATTTTGTTTAGCTTTTCAAAAAACCAACTTTTTGTTTCATTGTTCTTTTGTATATTTTTAATTTCAATTTCATTTATTTCTGCTTTGTTCTTTATTATGTTTTTTCTTCTACTAAGTCTGGGTTTGCTTTCCTCTTTCTTTTCTAGTTCTTTAAGATGAATTGTTAGGTTATTTATTTGAAGTTTTTCTTTTTTTTTGATGTAGGCACTTATAGCTATAATTTTTTCTCTCACTACTGCTTTTGCTGTATCCCATAGGTTTTGGTATGTTGTGTTTCTATTATCATTTGTTTCAAGAAATTTTTCAATTACCTTCTTAATTTTTTCATTGACCCAGTGGTTGTTCTGGAGCATATCGTTTAATTTCTGTGGGTTTGTATAGCTTCCAAAATTCCTCTTGTTATTGATTTCTAATTTTGTTCTATTGCAGTTAGAGAAGATGCTTGATATTATTTCAATTTTTTGAATGTTTTAAGACTTGTTTTGTTACCTAACATAAGGTCTGTCCTTTAGAATGATCCATGTGCTGAGAAGAAGAATATGCATTCTGCAGCTCTTGGGTGAAATATTCTGTAAATATTTATTGGGTCAATTTGTTCTGTAGTAGAGATGAAGTCTGATGTTTCTTTGTTGATTTTCTGTCTGGAAGACCTGTTCAATGCTAAAAGTGAAATGTTGAAGTCTCCAGCTATTATGGTATTGAAGTCTATCTCGTTCTTTAGCTGGAATAATATTTGCATTATCTATCTAGGTGCTCTGGCTTTGAGCGCGTATGTATTTATACTTGTTATATCTTCTTGCTAAACTGAACACTCTATCGTTATGAAATGCCCGTCCCTGTTTCTTCTTACAGTTTTTGTCTTAAAATCTATTCTTCCTGACATAATTATGGCTACTCCTGGTCCTTTTTATTTTCCACTGGCATGGAATGTCTTTTTCCATCTTTTTATCAGTCTACGTGTATCTTTATAGGTGAAGCGTGTTTCTTGTAGGCAACAGATCACTGGCTCTTTTTTTGTTTTTTTAATCCATTCAAGCACTCTGTGTCTTTTGATTGCAGAGTTTAGTTCATATGCAATCAATGCTAGTATTGATAAGTAAGGACTTACTCTTGCCAGTTTGTTATTTATTTTCTGGTTGTTTTGTGATCTTCTCTTCCTTCTTTCCTTTCTTCCTGTCTTCCTTTTAGTGAAGATGATCTTTTTCTGGCAGTATGATTTTATTTTTTGTGTATTCACTGTTTGTTTCTTGATTTGAGGTTATCATGAGGCTTGCAAATACTATCTTACAACCGTTATTTTGAACTGATTACAACTTAACACTGGTTGCAAAAACAAACAAACCAGCTAAAAGAAAACTAATAAAAACTTTACACTTTAACTCTGTTACTCCACTTTTCAACTTCTTGGTTTTTTTCTCTTTATGTCTTATTGTACTATGTCTTGAAAAGTTGTTGTAGTTATTATTTTTGATTGGTTTATCACTTAGTCTTTCTACTTAAGATTAGAGTAGTTTATAGACCACAATTACAAATTTATAATGTTTTGTGTTTTTCTGTGTGCTTACTATTACCAGTGAGTTTTGTACCTTCAAGATGATTTCTTATGGCTTATTTACATATTTTTTCCAAACTGAACAACTTCCTTTAGCATTTTTTGTAAGACGGGCCTGATGTTGATAAAATTCCTCAGCTTTTTTTTTGTCTAAAAAAGTCTTTATTCTTCATGCTTGAAGGATATTTTTGCCAGATATACTATTCTAGGGTGAAAGTTTTTCCCTTCAGCACTTAAAATTTGTCATGCTACTCTCTCTCGGCTTGTGAAGTTTGTACTGAAAAGTCTGCTGCCAAACATATTGGAAAACTTGTATGTTATTTGTTTCTTTTCTTTTGCAGCTTTTCTAATCTTTTCATTATCCTTTGCCTTTGGGAGTTTGGTTTTTAAATGCCTTGAGGTAGTCTTCTTTGGACTCAATCTTCTTGGTGTTATATAACCTTTTTGTACTTGAATATTGATATCTTTCTCTAGGTTTGGGAAGTCCTTTTATATTATCCCTTTGAATAAACTTTCTACCCCTATGTCTTTCTGTGTCTCCTCTTTAAAGCCAATAACTCAGATTTGCCCTTTTGAGGCTATTTTTCAAATCTTGTTTGTGGGCTTCATCCTTTTTTTATTCTTTTTTTTCTTTTGTCTCCTCTGTGTATTTTCAAATAGCATGTCTTCAAGCTCACTAATTCTATCTTCTGCCTGATTAATCCTCCTGTTATGAGTCTGATGCATTCTTCAGTATTTTAGTTGCATATTTTCATTCTAGAATTTTTCTTTGATTCTTTTTAATTATTTCAATCTCTTTGTTAAATTTATCTGATAAAATTCTGAATTCCTTCTCTGTGTTGTCTTAAATTGCTTTGAGTTTCTTTTCTCAAAGCAGCTAATTTGAATTCTCTGTCTGAAAGGTGACATATCTCTGTGTTTCCAGGTTTGGCCCTTGGTATTATTTAGTTCATTTGGTGAGGTCATGTTTTCCTGGATAATTTTGATTCTTGTGGAGGTTTGTTTGTGTCTGGACTTTGAAGAGTAAGGTATTCATTATGATCTTCACAGTCTGGGCTTGTTTATGCCTGTTTTTCTAGGGAAGGCTTTCCACGTATTCAAAGGGACTTGAGACCCAAGCCCAGTAGTATTGTAGTTCTTGTAGACTCATAGAATTACCACCTTGATGGTCTTGGATAATATCCAATCCCGAAAAAATGCTCTGGATTACCAGGCAGAGAATCTTGTTCTCTTTCCTTACTTTTTCCTTAAAAAGGGAGTCTTTATCTCTGCTATGCTGCCTGGAGCTAGAGGTGGAGTGATGCAAGTACCACTGTGACCACCGGCACTGGGATTGTCCTGGGTCAGGCCTGAAGCCAGCACAGCAGTGGATCTCACTCAAAACCCATGTAACCACTACCTGGCTACCACCTTTGTTTACTATAGGTCCTAGGGCTCCTCCTTTTAGGGCAGCAAGTTCCTTCAGGCCCCAAGTGGGTCCACAGATGCTATCTGGGAGCTAGGGATTGGAGTCAAAAACCTTAGAAATCTACCTAGTGTTCTATTCTACTTCAGCTAAGTTGGCCACAAACCACAAGAAAAAGTTTTCTCTGATCTTCCCTCCCCTTTCCATATGCAGAGAAACCTGTACTGGTGGCCACCACCACTGGCCCACGGGGAGTTCTGACAGGCCACCACCAATGCTCACATAAAGCTCGAGGGCTCTTTGGTCAGCTTGTGGTGAATGGTGGCAGGCCTGAGACTCACCCTTCAGGGCAGTGGGCTCTCCTTTGGCCCAGGGCATGTCCAGAAATGCTATCCAAGAGTCTACCTAGATGTGGGGATCCCAAATGCCTGCTTGGTGCTCTACTGCAGTGTGGCCAAACGAGTATCTGCTTTTTGATTCTTATTATGGTACTTTTTTGCATGTAGTTAGTTGTTAAAATTTGGTTTCTGGTGGGGTGGGGAGGGATGATTGGTGGCGGCTACTATTCACCCGTCTTGCTCTGCCCCTCTACTAAAGGTTAGTTTTAAGCAGGAGTGGCATGGAGAGGGTACAGAGATTTTAAAAAGTTCTGTTAGCTACAGAATGGATAATGACTTCGGAGAAATTCTGAAGTAAATGCAAGGATCAGTTAGA
Source organism: Nomascus leucogenys (assembly GCF_006542625.1). NCBI lineage: Eukaryota > Metazoa > Chordata > Mammalia > Primates > Hylobatidae > Nomascus > Nomascus leucogenys. Next base: position 7,555,244 of record NC_044395.1, on the reverse strand, counting down.
AGTCTATCTCATTAATTCAAGTGAGAGGTGATGGCTCCTTAGACAGGGCAGTGAGCGAAAATTCAGGGGGAAAAAAGACGTGAATGAATCCCCCCAAATATTTTAGGGTAAAATGAAAAGAATGTTTGAAAGACTGGCTATGGAAAGTGAAGGCAAGAATGACTAACATTAGAAGAAGACCAGGTTTTTTGTTGTTTTGTTTTTGTTTGTATTTGTTTTATTTTTGTTACATGGGGAATATGAAGTGACAGCAGTGTGAGTTTGGCTTTAGATACTTTTAGGTATTCATTCTTATTGTATTTATTAAGTCAGCTCAGGTACCAGGCATTTGTCTATGCTCTTGAGATATATATCAACGAAAATAATAGACAAACCATCGCTGCCCTCTTGGAGCTTACACGCTTGTCATAGGAGGTGGACAATAAAAATTAAGTACCATAAATAAGTAAATCGTATAGTGTCCTGTAAAGTGGATGCAATGGAAATAGAAATATAGAAGGATAAGAAGGATTGAGGCCATCAAAGTGAGGAGGATATAATGTTAAATAGTGTAGTTATAGTAGTCTTCATGGAGAAAGTAATGTTTAAGCAAAGACTTGAAGAAAGTAAATTAGCTAGTGATGTGAATTTCTGAGGGTGGAGAATTCAGACAGAGGGAAAACTCAGTACAAAGACCCTGGAGCAAAAGCTTGATTGACATGTTTATGTCCAGGCAACAGCAAGAAGGCTGTGTGAATTGAGTGGAGTGAGTGAGGGAGAGAATAGTAGGAATCATGTCTGAAATTAATGAGTGGGTATCCATATCGTATAGGACCTTGCGGGCCATTATAAAGTGCATTGTGGGCTTTTATTTTAATTATATGAACTTTGGTTGAGTTTGTGGTGCCTTTTACTTGTTCCAGTGGAAATGTCACTTGTCAGTCTGAAACTTGGGGGAGAAGTCATGGATGGATATGGATGATTTTTGATTCATCTCTAGGTAGAAATTAAAGCCATGGATATGGAAGATACTATCTATAACAGGGTCAAGCAAATGTCCTGGGACAAATTGGGCATGCTGATTGATTTTGTGACTACAGTTTCATTGGAATACAGCCATGCCTATTAATGTACATATTGTCTGGGGTAGCTTTCATTCTACGACAGTAGATTTGAGTGGTTGCGACAGAGACTTATATGGCCCACAAAGCCTAAAATATTCACAATTTGGCTCTTTACAAAAAAAGCTGGCTGACCCCTTGTGTGGAGACACAAGAACCGTTCATTCAGAGGAAAAGCCAGCCTCTGACTGAGTCTTCAGTAATTCTAACATTTACTGTACCAGAAAAGTAAGCTGAACATGCCAAGGAAAAAGAAATCAAACAGCTAGAGGAGTAGGTGAAAAAACAGCACAGATTTCACAGAAGTTAAAGAAGAAGGAGTTTCAGTTTTTAAACTGTGATCAATTAAGAGTAGGACTGAGCACTCTTCTTTGGATTTAACAACTTGAAGATCGTTGGTTTTCTTAGTGCAAGCTGTTTCAGTGGAGGATTGAGGGTTAGAATTATAGTCAAATGGAAGTGGCTTGAGGATTGGATGAGACATGAAGAAATTATATATAAGGATTTTAAACATCTCTTTTATATGTTTTTCAAGAGGAGGATAAAGACAGCACTTAAGCTGGAGATAAGTGTTGGAGACAAGAGAGGGTTTTGTTGTGTTTTGTTTCTAATTTGTTGTTTACACTGGAGTAAATTCAACTTAATTAAAAGTTAGTGGGAAAATTTGAGGAGGAGATGTTAACTGTTGCAGAAAGAAGGGCTAAAAATAGGGTTAATTTTTTCAGATGGTCAGAAGGGATGGAACTGAAAGCATATGTTGCAGGAACTTGGACAAGCCTTGTCCTGTAACGGAAGAGGAAGAAAGGAAGGATTTTAGAGGATGGAAAATTATTATGTCTGAGAATGGGAAGATGAAAATGTTTCTATCTGATAGCTTCTATTTTCTCTTTGCAACAGGGGTAGAAACTTGGAGAGTGAGAGAAAGAGTTGAATAGAGGAACAGAAGTCTTGATAGTCGATGTTGAGAACTCATCTTGGCTTGAACACGGGGTTGTAATGTTGGGTGTTTTCTTTTTTCTTTTTTTTTCTATTTGTGCTCAGCAACTCTGGTGCAGAAATGGAGAACACATTTGCTTGGGGTCTTTCAGTGTTAGGGGTTTGAGAGACAAGAGGTAAAACATTGAGGAAAAAATAAGTTTAGGTTTTATAGTCAGTGTTACTTAAATGACATATTCTGGATTCCTAAGATAAAAAGTGAAGAGTGGAGTGTAGATGACTGTAAGGTTGAAATGGGAGTAATTTAATAAGCAAAATGGAAGAAAAAAGTTTTGATTAGAGAAGTGGATGCTTGACTTAGGAATTGATTTTGGAATGTGGAGAAATCTACCGTATAACCAAGTTCAAGGAATAAACTTGAGTGGTTTAGAGAGAATCATTTGTAGATGAAGAGGCTAAAGAAGTGACCTAAAGTGTTCAATAAATCATTCTTGGGGAATTTGAGGTAATGGGAGTTGATGCTAGAATTCTGGCAGAGCATGGGTTGACTATAAAGAGAATGGGATAGAATATTTAATGACTGAAAGTGTATGGGACAGACTACTTGATTACTGAAGAGAAATAAATTGGAGGTCAATAGGTAATAATATTTAGAGAACAGTGCACTCAAAGTGTAGAAACTTCAAAGGAGACAGTTTAATTTTAATAGGGGGAGCAAAAAGATGCCACTGGAATTCAGAAGGACACTATCTGTACGTCTTTATCTAGAGTTAAACAGATGTGAGAAAATAATCATTTGTCATTTACAAAGGCCTCCAGGGAGATGAAGTGCCAACCAAGACAAGAAGGTAGTTAGTATATGGCACATACACACACACACAGCAGTATTCACAGTTTCAGAGGGAACAGCAGAATGGTTTGTAAATGGGAGCCTGAGAAAATAGTAAGGGATTACGCAGGATTATGTGATGATGACAGAGTAGAGTAGATTTTGATTCAGGGGTCACTTTGAAATAGGTAGGCAATCAGTCTACATCTAATAAGTCACTTATCCTATGTCAAAACAGCGTCAAAATCCAGACATTATTAAAAATACACTCAACATCTATCATTATTTCTATTCTTGATTTTACCTCTACTGCCTTAATTTAGATCACCATATCTCTCATTTGCATATCTTACCATATTCTCCTAACCAGGCTCCAGGTCTCCACTCTTGATCCCTTTTAACTCATGCTCTACAAAACTTCTTGAATAAACTTTACATAAGTCAGTTTGATCATACAATTGCTCTTCAAAATGCCTATTAGTGCCTTCCCAACACAAGGTTCTGCTTAATAGAGTGCCGTTTGTTCCCAAATCTCTTCTTTCCTTCCATCAGGAACGTTATGCTTTGTCAATATAGGACCCATGTATTCCAGAATTTACCATGCTACTTTTTAATCCCTGAGAGTTTGCTCAGGCATGTTCTCTGTCTGGAACTTCCCCTTTCTCTCTTCTGTGAGACATTTTCACTCCCACAGTCAAGCATCTAGCTCAAACCTTTCCTTGTTTTTAGTTTTCCAGGAAGAATTCATCAATCCCTCCTTTGTAGCTTGTGTGTATGTCTATTCAAATTGCTTTGACAAATGTTTGTTGAATTTATTTTTTTCTTAACAGTTTTTCCTACTAGACAATAAACTCCTTGAATAACAGAGGACCTAGAATGTTGTCTGTAATGTAGAAGATTCTTAATAAAGGCCTGCCAACTTGAAGTGGACTTAACACACCTGCTCTTGCCATAAGCACATTGCTTTCAAGTAAATTTTCTCTCTTTTGCCTGCACTCTTGAAATACAAATTGACCTCTCAGAATTTTTCCTCTAATGCCCTTGTAGGAAAATGTTAATAACTGGTCAATGACAAGTGTGATTAAGGCTTCCCTTTTCTCTTATTTAGATTGGTGTCACTGCACTGGCTCTGAGAGAGCTGTAAAGAACAGTAACACTGCATCCACCTTGACAGAACAAACCATTCCCTAGAAATTGATAAGGGTATTTTTTTCTGGAAATGAATTTGGTGGTGGCAAAACAAACGGCTGCCTCAATTGCCATCCATCTCCCTTCCTTTAATAACTTTCATTTATTTTAACATGTCCCTTTCTCCGATTAATGTAATGAATGCATTTATCTTCGAAGGATGGGGATTAGCAGAATTTTCGAACACCAAGGAAAACAATGTCCCTTATCCAAGCCCTTTTCCATACTTTAAAGTGGTATTATTTGGGGATCTTGGTTAACCACTTAGAATTCTGGTTCCTATTTGTCGAAAAGGAATCCATGGTCCCGAAAAATTATTTAAAGGCAAATTTTAATTCCTTGGCTGGGAACAAATATTCATACTTCTAGTATTAAAGACATTTTCAAGATGGTTTCATGTGAATGCTGTTGGATGATGTGATTAAAGAATAAAATAATCTCTCCCTTCTGGTCCTTAGGGGAAAACAAAATTCAACCAATTGGTATCTTAAAACCATGAGTTTAATAAGTCTGGCAAATGTATATCAGACAAGCATTTGTAAACACAAATTCCTTATTAGAAAATGTGGCTCTTCTGTTCCCTTGAATTTCATTTGTCAACAAGGAGTTAAGAAAAGGAATAAACCAGCACATATTGTTGCAGTGAAAGGTTTACCCATTTTAACCTTGATTTAAAATTTTTTCATTTTTTTTAAACAAAAATTGATGCTTAGTAGGTCTCAAGCATCCTTTTTGTTTCTCTAGAAAATGAGAAAATTTAGGCCTCAGCAGAAAAATAAAAGATTAAAAAATATTGTTCATCTTTTTAAACACTCTGACTTAGTTAGATTCTTTCAGGCAAATGATTTGAAAAATACTTGAATCAGGAAAAGAAAAATACACCAAAAAACAAGAGTAAAGCAAATAACCAAAACAATAACAACCACAGTCTTATCATTTCCCCAACTTAACCCAACTGAAATTCTTCCATAAAACTTCTCAATGGAATGATTTTTTGAAGAATTTTAATGTTTAATTAAAAAATGTAATTATACAAGTAGTCTGGGGTCACCTACAATCTCTGATGACCACCCCTTTAAATGAAAATAATTTTTCATGCCTTATACTATTTTACACCTAGAAAATAGGAATAACCAAATAATTCAGTTTTCCAAGACATTCTCCAGTATCCTTGTGACATACTTTTGACAGACACTTAGTAAGAACTTGCAGCCACATCCTGAAAATGAGAAAACTTGTAAGTGAAGGGGTTTTAGTCCCAGGTCACTAATTTCAACTAGGAACAGAGATCAGGAACATGAATATGTGGGTGAATTGTTTACGGGACTCAAAACACTATTTAATAGGTCATTCTGCATTCATATGCCAGCTGCTAAATAGAATGCAATGATGCCTTATTAATCCAGAATGATCAGAGACAAAGTGTTGTACAAAAATATTCAGATGATAATTATACCTCACATTCATACAGAGCTTTTCCATATGCACGAGGCTCACATTCATTATTTCACTTCATCCTCACAACTTCTGTCATTGCACAGTTGTGAGAAAATTGAGATTAAGAAACTTGCCCATGTTTACAAAATCCCTTGTCATCAGGGGTGAGGTTTGAACCTTGGTAATTTAACTTATAGTCAAATGTTCAAAAAAAAAAAAAAACTTCAAGGAGCCGTCAAACATAAAAATTATCTGCACAAGTGCCAGAATAAGTTTTGATCTAAAGTTGTTTTTCAAAATCCTTTAAACATTTATTATGCCTTTCCTGGTATTAACAGAAAAAGGGCACTAAATAAAATTTAAACTTTTTTTGTGACTCAAGATGGGCATAAGTAATTTCTATGATTGGTTTTGCTGTGGTAAATACAGGTCTACATCTATTTTTTAGTGTTTCTTTCCTATTTCTCAATAGCAGCTTGTCAAATATCACCTCTCCTGATATGTGTGCTACCTTCAAAGAGCTTTTATTTTTCTTTCCCATTTCATCTTCTAATGTTATGCTTCTAATATACTCTAGGCAGAGAGGTTAGGTCATTAATCTTATTAAATGTGTTGGCCATAGTAACAGGTAAGGCAAATCAGTGAGGACTAAAATTGTCAAACTTTAGTGTACATAAACACTACTTGGGGAGTGTATAAAATACAGATTCATGGAACCTACTCACAGAGATTCTGATTTGGTAGATCAGGATGGAGCTCAGAAATCTGCGTTAATAATTTTCATTCTTTATTTTAGATACAGGAGGTACCTGCGTAGGATTTTTACATGGGTATATTGGACCGAGGTAATGAGCATAGTACCCAATAGGTAGTTTTTGAATCCATTTCCCCTCACTTCTTTAGTGGTCCCCAGTGTCCATTTTTCCCATGTTTATGACCATGTGTGCTCAGTGTTTAGCTCCCACTTATAAATGAGAATATGTGATATTTTGTTTTCTGTTCCTGCATTAATTCGCTTAGGATAATTGCCTCCAGCTGCATCCATGTTGCTGCAAAAGACATTATTTCATTCTGTTTTATGGCTGCATGCAGTAGTCCATGGTGTATATAGACCACTTTTTTCTTTTTATCCAGTCCACCATTGATGCACACCTAGGTTGATTCCATGTCTTTGCTATTGTGATAGTGTAGCGATTAACATAAGCATGCATTGTCTTTCTGATATAATGATTTCTTTTCCTTTGGGTATATAGCCAGTAATGGGATTGCTGGGTTCAATAGTAGCTCTGTTTTAAGTTCTTTGAGAAATCTTCAAACTGCTTTCTTTCCACAGTGGCTGAACTAATTTGCACTCCCACCAACAGTGTATCAGCCTTCCTTTTTCTCTGCAGCCTCACCATCATCTATTGTTTTTAGACTTTTTAATAATTGTCATTCTGACCGGTGCGAGATGATATCTTATTGTGGTTTTGATTTTCATTTCTCTGATGATTAGTGATGATGAGCATTTCTTCATGTTCATTGGTTGTGCGTATGTCTTCTTTTGAGAAGTGTCTGTGTCCTTTGCCCATTTTTTAATGGGTTATTTGTTTTTTGCTTGTTGAATTGTTTAGGTTCCTTATATATTCTGCATATTAGAACTTTGTCAGATGCATAGTTTGTGAATATTTTCTTCCATTCTGTAGGTTGTCTGTTTACTCTGTTGATAGTTTCTTTTGCTGTGCAGAAGCTCTTTAGTTTAATTAGGTCCCACTTGTCAATTTTTGTTTTCGTTGCAATTGCATGTTAACCAACATCCCATGTATCTCTGAAGGAAGTGTTCTCCTGTCCAGAGTTTAATGAACACTAATTTAGAAGCAAAATTTATATGGTTCATGAGTGAAATAAATTACATCAATTTCCTTATCTTTTAAAATGCTTACTTCAGATTCTAAGAGAGACAACATGGCCCACACAGAGTACATAGAATTTGGAGTCAGTAACATCTGGATTGAAATTTAGTTCTGTTCCTTTCAAGTTAAGTGACCTGGGCAAAGTTTCTTAACTTCTCTAATCCTCCATTGCATCATCTGAAAAGTAATTCCTCATCTTCTCATCTCATGAGGTTGTTGTATCTGATCAAATGAGATAGTGCCTGTAAACATATTTTCATATACTATACAATTTCATACGATTGTTTAGAGTTTTATAGTTTGTTGTTGCCAGAAGATGTATTGATACATCAGTAATTGCTTTTCTGAAGTTATATGGCTTTTCATTTGAAATGGCCAAACTGCTGCTGTACTATAATTACTGTCTGCCTTAGCAAACAACATGTAACATTCAAGGCTAGACTCTGGCCACCAGAATTTCAGGACACATCAGGAGACAATTTTGCTCAAGATTCTGCTAGAAAGGGTAAGAAAAGAAATAAGGAGTTCAAGCAAGAAGAGCCTTCCCTCAGAGAAATAGAAATTGCAAGGTATTATTGCAGCAGATTCTTCCTTCAGGTTCAGCACCTGCTCAATCACCCAACCCTCCCAATTTGAATAAGTGATTAACAACTCATTAACAGATCATTAGCTAAATCTCCAATGTAGTGAAGAGGGCCCAGGTTCAATAATTTTCCTGGATTATCTTCAAATGTAGACTCAAAATTAAATGTCTTATAAAAATGTTATTATTTATGCTATTTTTCTATCAGCATAGAGCTAAGTGGTTTGTGGAAAATGACTCTTTCCTTTACATTGAGGAAAGTATTGTTATTGTCCTGTATTGTACCCTTCTGAGTAAAATTTGGGAAGAGTCTGATCCCCTAACTCCCTTTCCATCTCAGATTTTCCCAAGTTGTTGGGTAGATTCATGACTGCTGCTGGACCATTGGCAATTTCAGTTTTATGTCTACTCCCAACAGCCTCTTGTGTTGGTCAAAACAGGTCAGATGTTGATTTGGGTTACTCAATGACCATTCTCTGCACTTCATATGATAAATTAACTTTTTCCCCATGTTTACAGTCTGATGAAAAGATGACACACAACACAAATGAAGCCAGTTGGAGACTACCATCTTGAATACAATTTCTTAAGCAGAGATTTAAAAAGCTTGATAATGGTTGTCATTCCAATTCATTACAGAAGTAGGTTTAGGTTCTAATCAGTTGTGGTTTCTGCCTTTGCAAGTGCCTTGGCTTCTGCCTGCATCCAAGCCTGAGTATCCAGTTTCCCCTTGCTTCTGTGTGTCCCCATTGCCTTTGCCTAAACTATTCTGAGTCCATTTCTGTTGCTTTCAACCAAAGAACTCTAACTGATAACGTGGGCGTTTGAGCTCTTACTTTCACACTGGTGGAGAGAAACTGAGATTTTTGTTTGTTTGATTTTGAGACACAGTCTCACTCTGTCACCCAGGCTGGAGTGCAGTAGCATGATCTCAGCTCACTGCAACCTCCGCCTCCTGGTTCAAGTGATTCTCATGCCTCAACCTCCCGAGTAGCTGGGGTTACAGGCGTGCACCACCACATCTGGCTAATTTTTGTATTTTTAGTAGAGACGGAATTTCACCATGTTGGCCAGGCTCATCTTGAACTCCTGACCTCAGGTGATCCTCCTGCCTCAGCCTCCCAAAGTGTTGGGATTACAGGCATGAGCCACTGTGCCTGGCTGAGTTAATTCTTAAACTTGGAATCAGTGTCCTCATTGTTCCTACTTAGATGGCTTGCTGTTTGAAAGACTTCTTCATCTCAGACATTGCCACTGCTATCCATTCATTGGCACATTCCAGAAAACTGGAAGGCATTTTTAATTCCTTTCTTCATCAACCCCTGCCTTTAGCCAACAACAGGTCTGATCATTTTGCCTCTAGATGATATGTAGACTCTGTTCATCTGTCTGAATCTTCATTGCCATTTTTGCCCTTCTATGGAATACTTTTCATACAGCAATCACACAATCCACATTTTTAACATAAATCGGATAATGTCACTAGACTACATAAATACTTTCAATAGCTTCCTACTGCACTTAGAATTAAATCATGTGTGACCTACTCACTCACTGAGATCTTTTTCTAGCCTCCTCTCTTGCCATTCCCCTTGCAGGGGTGCTTTAGCAAAACTGCACCCCATTCAGATCCTTGGACTACCTGAGCTATCTCTGTTTAGGGTTTATTAAACTATCCTGCTATTTCCTCTTCACATGAATCTTTCCTTTTTGTCCTTCAGGTATTAGTTTAATCACCTCCACAGAGAGTCCTTCTGTGATCTTCCTATTCAAATAAATTTTGTTTCCTTTAAAGGACTCATAAACTTATAATTGCATATGTATTTGTTCCTTTACTAATTTATTGTCTATAATTTCCATTCATAGGATGAGCATAAATTATAGTCTGTTTGGCACAGTTCTATTCTGTATCTGCTGTCCCAGCAAATTATTAAAGGTGCTCTCTTTCACTCTAAAAGTGTCCAGGTTTAGTCAATAAATTAAAGGGTCACTCCAGTCTTTAGACTATAAGCATTATAAAATCAAAGACTAATGCTTTTCCTTCTTTAATTTCATCAATGCATATCAAGTTTCAAAAAGAAAAGCTCTCTTGAGGACCTCACTAATCCATGATTAAATTATCATCATCAAAATCTTCACAAAAGGGATATTGCAGAACACTATAACACTCAGGTGTTGCAATGTTTGTAACTCACCTCGACTTTACTGTGGCCCGTGAGATTTATTTTTCCCTCTCTCTCTATGAAAACTTTTATTTCTCCATTCATCCCAAACTGCTAAAATTAGGCTAAACAAATCACTAGATGAAAAAATGACACCATTCTTCTCTTTTCCCTATTCGCCACTTATCTCTCTCTCTCTGTCTCCCTCTCTTTCTCTCTCTCACACACACACGTACACACACACATTTTAAAAAACTATATACCATTTTTATCAGGCCACCTGAATTTCTTCCCTCTTTGTCTTCTAAAATGCACTAATCTCTCTATATGCTCTCTTTAAATTTATGCTTTGACTTCTAGGTTTACACTCTTGATTCCTTCCCACCCTATTTTCAACAATTGAGGACTTGCAGAAAGGTAATTGAAAATATTAATGGGTTTTATAATACCAAGATCCAGATTACCATCATTACTATGCCACTTTCTAGCTTTGTGACCTTGAGTGGGTTACTTCAACTTTCAAATATTTAATTTCCACATTTTTGTAATGAACATAATATTAAAGAGTTATTTTTGAGGATTAAATTCTATCAATATGTCATCCTAAAACATGCTAATCATACAGTTGAATGCCATTATTATTGTCATCGTGACTCTTGTGTGAAGCATTTAGCACAGTGCTTGGGACAGGTAGATCCTCTATACTTGCTGTTGTTATAGTCCATGGCTTCGGCATTCATCCTGATCACCAACATGACACCCAAGAACTCTCACATTCACCACCTCCTTCATCTTCACTTAATCTTGACTTGAGTCTTACAGGACCAACACCAACATACTCCAAATCTCATCTTTACTCACAATGGCACTGCAGCAAACATTTAAATGATCTCTTTCCCTTTTTCTTTCCTGTCCTTCTTCTTTTCTTCATTCCTTTCTATTTACCCATGTTCCTTTTTTCCTGATATTTGTACCTATACCAGCCTACTTTAAAAAATGGTCTTGTGGGCCGGGCACGGTGGCTCGTGCCTGTAACCCCAGCACTTTGGGAGGCTGAGGCAGGTGGATCACAAAGTCAGGAGTTTGAGACCAGCCTGACCAACATAGTGAAACCCCGTCTCTACTAAAAATTCAAAAATTAGCCAGGCATGGTGATGCGCACCTGTAATCCTAGCTACTCAGGAGGCTGAGGCAGGAGAATTGCTGAACCTGGGAGGCGGAGGTTGCAGAGAGCTGAGATTCTGCCTTTGCACCCCAGCCTGGGCGAGAGGGCGAGACTCTGTCTCACAAAAACAAAAACAAAACAAAAATAGTCTTATGTCACTTAACAAAGGAAATACATTCTGAGAAATGCCTCATTAGGCAATTTCATTGTTTTGCAAACATCACAGAGTGTACCTCACAAATCTACATAGTATAGCCCAATACGCACTTAGGCTATATGATACAGCTATTGTTCTTAGGCTATAAACCTGTACAGAATGTTACTGTACTGAATATTGTAGGCCATTGTAAAGTAATGGTATTTATGTATCTAAACATAAAAAGGTACAGTAAAAATATAATATAAAAGTTAAAAAATAGTACACCTATATGGGGCACTCACCACGAATGGAGCTTGCAGGACTAAAGTTGCTCTGGGTGAGTCAGTGAGTGAGTTGTGAGTGAGTGTGAAGGCCTAGGACATTTTACAGTACACTACTGTAGACTTTATAAACACTATACACTTAGGCTATACTAAAATTATAAATAAGTATTTGTATTTCTTCCATAATAAATCTTAGCTTACTGTAACTTTTTCTACTTCATAAGCTTTTAATTTAACTTTTTGATTTTTCCAATAACATTTAGCTTAAACACAAACATATTCTATAGCTGTACAAAAATAATTTTCTTTCTGTATATCCTTATTCTATAAGATTGTTTTTATTTATAAAACTTTTTGTTTTATTTTTTTACTTCTTAAACTTTTTGTTAAAAAGTAAGACATAAACATGTTAGCCTACACCTACGCAAGGTCAGAACCATCAGTATCACCGACTTCCACCTCCACATCTTGTCCCACTGGAAGGTCTTCAGGGACAGTAATGCCCATGGAGATGTCATCTGTGATAACAATGCCTTCTTCTGGAAACCTCCTGTAGGCCCCGCCTGAGGCTGTTTCACAGTTGGCTTTTTATAAGTAGAAGTACACTCTAAAATAATGATAAGAGTATGGTATAGTAAATACAGAAGTCAGTAACATAGTCATTTGTTATTATTATTGAGTATTAGGTACTGTACGTAATTTATATGACCAACAGCACAGGAGGTGTGTTCACACCAGCATCACAACAAACACATAAGCAATGCATTGCACTATGATATTATGATGGCTACAACATCGCTAGGTGATAGGAATTTTTCAGCTCCCTTATAATCTTATGGGATCACCATTGTGTATGTGGCCCACTGTTGATGGAAAGTTGTTATGCAGCATGTGACTATAAATTTTTTTAATCTCCAGAGAGTTAGTTTAAAAAAAATCCTTATGGAGAGTATAATTTTTTAAAAAGATGAGAAATAATGTAAATAAATAAACTTGGATACTTTTTAGAATTATTAGTGAATTCATATCTACTGCAATCTTTATCTTATAGGCGGCCACTGAGATGGCCCTGGTGATCCCGCCTCTCTGTATTCACACCCTTCTGTATTCCCCTGCCTTTGAGTGTGGGCTGGACCTAGTGACTTCTTCTAACCAACAGGATTAGGAAAATTTGATGGAAAATCAACTTCTATGATTCGGTAACAAGTCAACAAGTTAGTAACAAGAAGAGGTTGTAACTTCTGTGTTGCTAGCCAGCTCCCTCATCTTATTGGGTTGCACACTTAGATGACGCAAGCTGTCATGCCAGAGATACCACATAATAAGGAACTGAGGGCACCCTTTGGCCAATATCCAGCTAAGAAAAGAGGACCTTAGCTTACCAGCCCATGGGCAACTGAATCCTGCAAACACTCAGAGGAGCTTGGAAATAGAAGCTCCTCCCCAAGGAAAGCTTTGCAATGACTGCAGCTCAGCCAACACTTGGATTGCAACCTGTGAAGGACGCTGAAGTAGCAGAGCCACTTAAGCCATGACAATAAATATGACATTTTGAGCTGCTAAGTTTTAGGGATAATTTATTACACAGCAATAAGTAACTAGCGCACCTGGTTGCCTTTTCTACTGTTTTTCTCATTTCAAGTTCAAGGTGTTCAACACTGTAGATATTTTAAAATCTTGCCACCTGGGAGTCCTATAACCTTGTACTATCTAACCTTAATTTGGTCTTCACCATTGCCTGGAAGGAGTTTGCTTATTCATGATTTCCTTTCAGTGCCACTGAGTACCTTTCAAACTTTCTTCTACTAGCAGCATTCTCAACTAACTCATCCTCTGATTTTAGTGAGAAGTTTAATATTAGCCATCCCCAGCCATTCCAAATCCCTTCTTTTAGTGTTGATGTTTCCCTATGTTTTTAACCATCCTCCTCCTTTTCTTCTCTATCAGAGGAGGGGGTGGACCTTCTTTCTGATGACCGCCCTTCCACCTCTGCTAATGAGGCCTCTTCCCTCAAACCTCTCCCTGACGTTGTTACAGCAATTAAATTTCTCCATCCTAGGTTCCATTTTTCCTGTCCCTATTCAATAACTTCGACCCCTTTGATGTAGCTATAACTACATCTCACCTATCCTATAGAAATAATAAGAATTAACCCCCAAAGAAAACAAAATAGCAAATGCCGACATCCTTTCTGCCCTTAAGTTCTCTTTCGGTTCTTTACCAGCCGTTGCCTACGCTTGTCCCAGATTCCTCACCTTTTCTTCATTTACCAACATTTAGCCCACTTTCAAAGTACAGCTGCTGTCCTAGTGAAAGAAAACTGTCTCTCAGCTTCCGTCACACAAACACTCCATCTCCCACAGTCTTTTTGACACTTAAAACATCCCATTTGTGTCCTCCGATCATTCCTTTTTTTTCCCCGAGCTCTATGCCTTCTTTCTTCTACCTGCTGAAAGGGGACTCTGTCCTCAACTGCTCTTTCTTTCTTTTTAAACAAATATTCATTAAGCACCTCTGTGTCTTAGATATTGTACTAGGTACTACATCTATGTGTCATCTTCGATAGTTTTCCTTCTCCTTTGCTTCTATTCTTATTTTAGTTTTCATTGTGGCCTGAAAATCATTATATGAATTTCAAATTAACTCCTCACAGAAATCTTTGTGACTACTCATTTGTGCATTTTGTCTCCCTCAAACCTCAGATTTTGCTCCTGCCTTCATCTCTTTCAGCTTGTGGCTAAATCAGCATATTGTCTATTGCGTGACTTCTTGCATCCATTTCCTCCATTGCCTTCCACTGCTATTGACCCAAGTCAGGCCCTTGCTACTCCCTTCCTAAGCTACTTCGTCTTCTCATAGTTTCTCCTTCTTCCTTCTTTCTTTCAATCGATCTCTGTTCTGTTCTATTCTGTCCCTTCCTTTCCCTTCCCTTTCATCCCCCTCCACCCCTCCCCTCTCTTTCTCTTCCCTTTCTCTGACTGCTGTTAGGTAGACTTGATCGACAATATCCCTCCAAGCTCTTCTTTTCTTTTCTTTTTTTTCTTAGACAGAGTTTTTCTCTGGTTGCTCAGCCTGGAGTTCACTGGCACGATCTCGGCTCACTGTAAACTCCGTCTCCTGGGTTCAAGCGATTCTCCTGCTTCAGCCTCCAGAGTAGCTGGGCTTACCGGTGCCTACCACCATGCCTGGCTAATTTTTTGTCTTTTTAGTAGAGATGAGGTTTCACCATGTTGGCCAGGCTGGTCTTGAACTGCTGACCTCAGGGGATCCACCCGTCTCAGCCTCCCAAAGTGCTGGGATTACAGGCATGATCCACCATGCCCAGCCCAAGCATTTGTTTTCATTCCTGGTTTACCAGTGCAAGTCTCCATTCCTAAAGATTCTGATATAATTGGTTTAGAGTGGGACTTCAGCCTTGGTATTTTCAGCTTTAATATATAGCCAGAGTTTTAAAAAAATAAAAAAAAAGAAAAGAAAAAAAAACAAAATAAAAACACTGAATTAGCTTATTTGAGAAGTTTTAGTGTCTTCTCACCAATCATTGAAAGAAGTTCCAGTTTTTTAATGTGGCATTTCAAAAGCGCTATGATTCCAAACACGTTTAAAATCCTGACTCTTAGTGCCTTCTCATATGGGTACTTACCCAGCTGAACTACCTGTTATGCTTGTATGTTACTTGAAGTCTTCTATAAGTATACTTCTGCTCATAATGTTTTCATTAGCAAGCTTGATATTACTGCCCTATTCTGACTTCTCTACTTGTCAAAATCCCAGTTAATAACATTCAAAAGTTTTGTAATGATAAACTCAACTAAACTCAAATCCCAGCACTCAAATATTTGGGCAAAGGGCATGGATACACATACATAAAAGACAAATTGCAACTGGGTTCTGTGGCTCACTCCTGTAATCCCAGCACTTTGGGAGGCTGAGGCAGGAGGATAGCTTGAGCCCAGGAGTTCGAGACCAGCCTGGGAAACATGGCAAAACCCCAACCCTATAAAAAATACAAAAATTAGCTGGATGTAGTGGCACGTGTCTGTAGTCCCAGTTACTCCTGAGACTGAGGTGGGGGGATTGCTTGATCCCGGGAGGCAGAGGCTATAGTCAGCTGAGATTGTTCCACTGCCCTTTAGCCTGGGCAACAGAATGAGACTTTGTCTCAAAAGAAAAAAAAAAAAGGTAAATTGCTCATAGCTGAACATAAGAAAAAAATTACCGACTCAAATACAGATTTAAATGGCAATAGGATACTTATTTCAAATACAATCATCATTCTTTTAAAAAATAATATTTAGTTCTGGGAAAAAGCTTGTGAGACTAGCAACTGCATTTACTGCTACTGAAAATGTAACTTGTACTTTTGTTTTTGCCATATGTCGCAAAATGTAGTGAGAATCCTAAAATCATTTTTAACATAGTAATTCCACTCATATAAATTTGTCCTAAGGAAATGATCAGAAATTCAGACAAAGATTTATATGTAAAGATATTGAGCAAAGTGTTGTTTATCACAGCAAAACCCTAGAAACAAATTAAACGTCCAATAGTAGGGGAATGACTAAATAAATCATCCACATATTAGACTGTCTGCATCCATTAGAAATAATGTTTACAAAAAATGTAATGATGTGGAAAAATAGGGATGATGCTCAAGTGAAAAATTATCTAACAACTTATATACATTATTATTTGGGATGGACACTCATCTCTTACTCTTGATGATTCCTTCCTTGCAGGAAATGGAGGGCACATCCATTAGCGTTACTTCTAGTCTTTTTTTCTTACTTTATGCATTTCACTCCTTGAAAGGAGTAACTTGACAGATGGGTGAGTTTGCACACTCAATTCTTCCTTCTGCTTTTCTATTTTCATATCTTTTTGGCTCAGAGAACCCACGTTCTGGACTTTTTCCTATATGTAAAAGATTTTCAATGGCAATTCCTAAAATAGGGAGGTCCACAGTTGTCCAGCAGTTCTCGTTCCTGTGTGGGTAAACCTGCCAAAGTTTATGTTCAAATGTACTAGGTGATTTACATACATCACTTCATTTAATGTTGACAAAAAATTCGAAGTCACTATTTCCATTGTACAGATGGGGAAATTGAAGCTAATCAACTCATTTGTTTATTCAGTGTCCCCGGTTGGAATATTGACTGAGAGAGTATTAGAATTTAGGTCTGAGTGACTGTACAAGACTTGTGCTTTTAACCATTTGTATCACTGTCTCCCCGACAGAAGAGGCTGCTTCTCTTAAAACAAAGCAAAACAAAACAACAAAATCTAATGCAGCTCATAGAAAAGAAACTGATTTCCAGACACTTTTATTTTGTATTTTCTAGGAACCACCTGGTATAAGTTGAAGTGTCAAAAAATTACACAATAAATGTCCAATTTTCAGAGCGGGGCTCAAAACAGCAGAAGCCTTAGCTGAGTGGATGATCATGTGAATGACTAGCCTTTTCATGCCTCTTCCCTGAGCTCCCGCAAGTGCTCACACGGGAGAAGCACAATCTCCAGAAGCTCCTGCAGCAACTTCGCATTATTCAGTAAGGTGTTCTCCTATAGCACGTGCTGCCTTCAGAATTTCAGTAATTGCTCGTAAATCCTACTAAGCCCCGGAAGCTTTTCGTCCATTTGTTCAGCTCTGGTGTGCTGTGGACGAATAAACCAGAATGAAACACCAGTACTTGGAATCAACTCTTGGGAATTAAACACCCTAGTAAGATGCTGGTTTGTTCCCATCAGATATGATGGCGTAGAGTAAACATCCCTTCTATGATGGGCCGACATACAATGCCTCATTTCTGGGGAAGCAGAAAGCACCTAGAGCCTTCCTCCATTGTGATATCAGTGGAGGTCAACAGAACACAGATCAGAGACTAAATACAGGAATAATTACAACTTCCCTTCATTGCCAAAAGAAATTGGTAATATGCTTGTTTGACTATAGCCCTGGGCTCAACACAGAGGCTCAAGAACTGGATAGTATTCTCATCATCTTGGAGTTTACAAAGGGAGTTTGCATCCTCAATGTCTTTGTTCTCCCATTGAGAAAATGGAGGGAGAGCTCCCAGGTAAAACAGAAGCACCGCTTTACCTTTTTGTATGTCTTCCCATAGGTACTGAGAGGTAATGAATAGTAAGCCACATCTTTCATCTCCCATCTTTTACTTGACACTGTGTATCCAGTTCCTGTTCTAGATGCAAAGTCTCACTGAAGTAGCGTGATGACTCCTTGTATTTTCTTTCTTTCCATCCGTTCCCTAGATTTGCAACCTAAACCCATATAATCTCTGCTGTGCTCTGAATGTTTTTGTCCCTCCCTCAAAGTTGGTATGTTGAAATGCTAATTCCCAAGGCAATGGCTTTAAGAGGTGGCACCTTTGGGAGGGGATTAGGTCATGAAGGTGCAGTCTTCATAAGTGGGATTAGTTCCCTTATGAAAGAGGTCTAGAGAGAGTCCTCCACCCTTCCATCGTGTGAGGTTATAGTGAGAAGACAGCTGTCTATGAGGAAGACGCCCTTACCTGACTCCAAATCTGCTTGCACCTTGATCTAGGACTTCTCAGCCTCCAGAACTGTGAGGAATAAGGTTTTGTTGTTTATAAGCTACCTAGTCTATGATATTTTGTTACAGCTGCCTGAAAGACTAAAATAATCCCTGAGAACGTCTTTATAAAACATGACTTCCATCAAGCATGTCTTGTACTCATAAGCTATCACACACCCCAAGTCTACGCATGTCAACTAGCATGCAAGATTGAAAAGTCATGTATAGATATGTGTTATAACCAAGCTTGATTTCTGGCTATTGTTTAATACAAAGTTTCCCAGCAAAGCTAGATTTTTTATTGTCTCCTAAGGATGAAAGGCTGGGTTTCTTTTCTCCCTCTCTTTTTCTTTCTCTATATTTATATCTATATCTACATCTACATCTATATAGTCATCAAGTTAGGCTCCCTTCTCTCATTCTCCGTATCCATTTATATTCCATCCCACTTACTATCTCAAACCTTAGTAAGAAGAAGAACTAAGAAGAACTACCTTATGGAACTATTTCATACTTAATGATAAGCATAAAGATCTTTAGTCTTTGGGAAGAAATGCCCTGTGCTTCACAGGATGGTTTAAATGATGTACAAATACTAGCACAAGGCAGTGTTCTTTATAATCTCCCAGCAGGAAAAGAATAATTAGAATAGTCAATCTCTATACTTCAGGAGAGAGGGATGCCTATAAGGAAGGGTGGCATGGCAGGCTTCTCATGATTCCAGGGTAGATATTCAAGGGGAATCAGAAATAGATAGTTTTCCAAAACACATAAAATCCATTGACTTTTACCTTTCTCCTGGTTAACATGAGACTAAATGATGCAATCAGAGCAAAACAGATTATATGTATCTTTAATAATTTTGGAGTTCTGGATATAAATTTTTTTTAAAAAAGAAAATAACTGGATAGTAAGTGTTGCTTTTTCTACTCCATTTCCAATTGGAAGCTGTTAATTTGGCAGGGAAAGTAAGAGATGAGTAGGGAACAGCTGGCTGTATAGATGGTGTCAAAGCAAGATTTGTTTTTCCGGACCATGGCTTTCCAGAACAAAGAGTTCCTGGCAAGAGACGGTGTTCATATCACAGGAGACGTGGGAGGAGAGTTACTGACCTGACCAAAGAGCTTTAAAATGAAATTTGTGGAAGAAAGTGAAAAATGCCCAGATAAAACTGCAAAACTAGATGCCCCTGAGGATAACGATGACACAGAGAGAAGCATCATGATGCAGTCTCTATTCTCTTATTTTTAGGAGAAAATAGGGGGGCAGGAGATCAAGACGCTTTGGCCCTTGATGTCTATATTCCAATGCAGTTCAGTCCTCTGCCCTGTTCCCTTTTATTTGCTCTCTGCCAGCTCCTGCCTCTCAGCCTGATGGTGTGCTTTGGCTCTAGAGTCAGATAGACCATTTGGGCTCCTGATTTAATTCTGATCTGGGCAGATGCAAGTAATACACCCAAGACACCTCAGCCTTGACCAAAGGCATGCTGTGCCTGGGGGGCCTGCCACCACGAACAGGATTCTAAGTATATCCGCTTCAGCTCTTCTTCCCTGTCCATAAGGCTGCGGTCTGAAGTGATACACAGGGAGCATTCGTAATCTGCATAGACATCAGTTGTACCCATGCCTTAGCTCTGATCTTTTGAACTGAGCTTCTGCCTTGATTACCTTCTTTTAAACATGTCTGCTTGACTCATGTAATACTTCAGCTTTTTAAAATCAGAGATGTGTCTTAAATTCTGGAAAGTGACTAAACCACTATGGTGCAAATGTTAAGATTAAGGGATCGGAGGTCAGACAAACTGAGATGGAATCCTACTCATACTGATTTGCTGATCTCTGTAAGTGTCCATTTCCTTCTTTATAAAATGTGAATTATTACAGTGCTTATGAATCTAAAAGAAGTGAAAACGTGTAATAGCTTCATTCATTGCCTAACTCATCATCATGACCCAATACTTGTTTGTCGTTATTCATTTTATTATTCTTTTCATTATTACTATTATTTTGTTAATTTAATGTTCTGCCAAGTGTCTTTTATTAGAGGTGATCAGATGCTGGAAACCCAGACACGTGTGTATGAACCCCTTGTTGCATCTCAAAACCCCATCAACTGGCACACTGGCCTGCCACTTAGAATTTGCCCCTCAAGTGACCTTCCTGCCATAAGACATTCCATATTTTTGACCACTAGATGCATTCCAATTTTAACATTGTGCAGAGGGTTACAGCCCAAGCTTGTCAACTCAGGATGAACCACCCAGAATTTCCCTACCTCCTTCTAAGCAGGTCTCTACCCACACTCAGCATCTTTCTTGACTCCGCCAGCCTCATTATGTCAGCTTACTAGCAAGAAGACAAAAACGAAACAAATCAATGGAATGCTTTCCCACAAGACAAAGGATACCCTTTCATATCCGTCCGTGAGGTTTTAATTGGATGATATTAATGACTAGAATGTGGCAAGGAAAGGAAATCTTATTTGGAAAGGAAAAAAATCACGTTAAGGGTATCAAGATTTATTTTCCAATACTTGAAGACTTTGTCTTGGAGACTTGGTAGTATATTTGTTTTGTGTTATTTCAGCCAGCAGATGTAGGAGCAATGACTAAAAATTATGGGGAGGCTAATGTCAACTAATTAAAGGTGAGCTTTCTAACAATTAGAATTGTTGACAAATAGAATGAGGTGGCTCAAAATCTTCGCCTTTTTTCAAGATTCAAGCAACAATAACAACTACACAAAATAATTTCATGCTAATAATTAATTACTTATCCTTGAGTTTATGGTTCGTTTAACAGCCTGACCTCCACATTTTGTCTTCTATGCCCAACTCTGGGCCTTTCACACTCCAAAAATAGTGATTTTTAGATCTGAATGCACTCCTCATACAAATGAAAGCTACAGACACAAAAATAAATGTAGATACAACAGAAGCCAATAGAATACAGGCCAAAATGTTAGAAGAATATACCAAACCCCGAATGGCCACTGAGCTTTCTTCAAAACCTCCAAAAAATACCCCTGTCCCTCTCACTACTCTGGGTTTTAAATTCCTTTATTTCACCTAATCTCGGGACATGGATGAGATTGGTCTATTTAGGGGGAGTAGTTAACAGATGTTTTGAGACCTAAAGCCAGATCCACCCACTTGGTGAGACAGCTGCTGGGGGAAGAAGGTCGGTGCAGCAGATAGAGCTCTGTGCCCTAAGGTCAGGCTACAGCAGAGCATTCTTCTGGCCCAGGCCTCAGTAACAAGCCTAGTGCAGAACTGGCTTAGGGCTGGCTAACAGTGAGCCTCAGCCTGCAATAAGGAACTTCTGAAATGGGCAGCATTCAGAAGTCAACATGTGAGAAAGTCTGATACCTGGCACCATCCTACTCCTCTCCAGCCAATGAGATGTGGTGTTAAAGAAAACAAACAAACAAACAAAACACTCAGTGATACTTGTTAAAGCACAGTAAGGCAGACTTTATTCCGGATCACTGTGATAAGTATAGAGGCAACAGCAATGGGATTTTGTAAGTGGAAAAGAAAGACTGGGTTCAACTCCAGTGTAACATTGGCAGAGAGGAATTTAAAACCAAGGAGCAAGGTGGGGGTCAGCAGGTGGAAAATCATGAAGAGGAAACAGGCGAGGTAGGTGGGTTCTGCCTAAGCTGACCAAACAGAAATCTTGCCAGAGATAGGTCAGAGTGACCAGACGTCACGTGGGGGGCGGTGGAGAATGAGGAACCGAGCAGGTACCGAGGATGATCTGTAAAGGCCGGTGGGGGGATCTTACTAAACTGACTTCGGTTGTTTGTTAAAGTTGGATTTTATAAGGAAGTACACAGAGGACCCAGAAGAAGTTTCAGAAGATGGACTAAGGTTTGACCAAGCAAAGAATCTTTAGCAGTGGTTTAAGGGAAGAACTCAGTCCCCAGAAAAGAAATTGAAAATTAAGCAAGGTAAGGACTCGGACCTGTAGAGACAGGGCAGTTAGGGAGGTTATAGCAACACAGAATCAGGTACAGTGTTCAAAAGGCAAAAAGCCAATAGCCTTTATAACTAGATGCAAGATGTTGGGTGAGAAGCTGGGGAGGGCTTGGGTTTGAGAAATAAGGTAGAATCCCAGTTATCAGAATCCAGAACTGAACACAGATATGCGGTGGTTTCCCCAAGTCTCATTCTCTCCCTGTCTCAGGTCCTCATAGATAATCTCCCACCTTTTTCTTCTCTTTGTTATAGAAATAGATGTAGAAGCATATGCAATTCTTCCAAGTGTTTCTGACCCCATGCTCTCCTATAGCAGGTGTTAGTGGAAACATCCTCAAGAGGGGTGGATTTGATTAAACAGAGGCAGCTGATGCCTATGACGCCGACTGACTGAGTGCTCCTCATTTCCTCTGGGTCTTCAGGCATTTTCTGAAACAGAATTGAGTACAATCAGAGAAGGGCCACTTCAGTGATCAAGGAGGTAGAAAGATTGACAATGAGAAGAAACGTGTTATACATGAAGGATACAGAAATAGGTATATGGGAACTGTTGTCAAGGCTTCTTGGGTGGAGAACTAGAGCCCTCCTCTGAAGCAATGAAGAGGCAATTTAGTAGTACAAGGAAAATGTGGTGCACGGGAGGAAGCAAACTTGAGGAATTCAGTCCCACAAAAGGTGGAACAGGTTAAGAATGTTAAAGGATTAGCTAGGGTGAGATCAACTCCTTGTTTGGTTATGGATGGAAATGAGGTTCGGGGCGGAGGGGGGGGTTCATACTTAATCACATGATCCTGTCCTTGAGAGACAAAATACTGTTGATTGGTCCCAGGGCTGATGCAGATCCAGTCTTTGAGGGCTTTTGTCATTGGCATTGGAAAGAGCAGGTAGCCCCACAAATGTCTGTGCTATACCCAGCACCACCCCAACTAACGAAATAGTCTAGAAGTTCAGAGGGAGGGAATGTAGAGTTATGTCTAAGAACATGGTTTTTGCAATTGGAATTGTTCAATTTCCTATCAAGGTTCTAACGCATATCACAAATGTGATCTTGGGCAAGTTATTTAACCTCTCTCTTTCACTTCCCTGTGTGTAAGACAAGGATAATAATAGTACTTACCAATAGATTGGTTGTGAAGATTAAATGAGCAATCTCATATAAAGACTATCACAGTGTCCAGTATGTAAGCATTCCTTCAGTGCTGTTAGTTGCTATTGTTGTGCTTGTTATAATTAAGATTGGGTCAGGTACTGGAAGTCAAGGCTAAGTCAGAGGCAGAAAGAGAGATCTGGTATTTCCCAGCTCCCACTGCCAAAAATAGTTTCCAGGCTAGCCTCCAGGATCACTGCCTGTTTGGTGAGGACCACTCTAAGTCTTATGTGGCATATAGAAAACTCAGACTGAAAACACCTTGCTAGAGGGGGCCTTATAAATAGTGTTAGTTACATGGTTTTTCCAGTCTGGTTTTCCAAAATCTTGAGGCTTAAGAGTCAGAAAGGATCAACCCATTTCAGAGAGTTACCTTTAAAGCTACCTGGAGTTTAGGAACATACACAAAAGGATTTTTTGAAAAAGTACAAGCCAATACTGAGGCCTAAGGACAACATATATTTTACTATACATTTAATTTAGGCATAAACCTGTCCCATAGAGTGTAAGTTTCACAGAGCACTTTGCCCACAATTTCCAATTTCTTTCCCTAGTCATACCCTCAGCCCTAAGGGGATAGCCTCTGTCTGACCTGCCTGGAGACTGCTCCTTTCAGATTACTCCATATAGTCTTCTTGCAGTGGTTACTTCCTGAGGCCGTCATTCTGATCACTCTCTGCAGATGGTTCTTTGTCCGTAGCAGCTTCTCAGCCTCGGCACTATGGACCTTTGACATTGGATAAATCCTTGCTGTGAGGGCTGTTTTGTGCATCGCTGGATGTTTAGCAGCATCTGATAATCCCTGGTCTCCACTCACTAGACACCAGGAATGCAAATCGTCTCCCCTCCCCACTGTGTCAACCAAAAACTTCTCCAGACCTTTCCAAACATCCATCAGGGTAGGCTAGGTGCGGTGGCTCATGCCTGTAATCCCAGCACTTTGGGAGGCTGAGGTGGGCGGATTAGTTGAGGTCAGGAGTTTGAGACCAGCGTGGCCAACACGGCCAACACTTCCTCTACTAAAAATACAAAAATTAGCTGGGAGTGGTGGCGGGCACCTGTAATCCCAGGTACTGGGGAGGCTGAGGCATGAGAATTGCTTCAACCCAGGAGAGGGAGGTTGCAGTGAGCCAAGATCGCACCACTGCACTCCAACCTGGGCAATAGAGTGAGACTGTCTCAAATATATATATATATCTATATCCCTCAGGGTAGGGTGAGGGGGATCATCCCTGGGCTCTCTTTATATTTGAGAACCACAAATATAAAGATATTTGCACAAAGATCACTCAGAAAAGATAAAACTGATGATAGTAAGAAAGAGGATAGCACCTACTGAGTGCTGTGTGGGCCAATGTTTTACAGGCACGCTTCATAAAGATTCGATTTTTATATCACCAGTGTAGCATAGTAATTGCATAGTGTGATCCAAGGATCCTGACTCCTGAGATATTACAATCTTTATGCCGGTTTTCTTGTTTGTAAGTGAGGATAAAAGTTCCTTGTAGAGAATATGTGGTATGTGGGTATGTGTGTGTGTGCGTGTGTGTGTGTGTGTGTGTGTGTGTCTGTGTGTGTTGGTCTGTAGTGTTTAGAACAGAGCATAAAATGTGCTATTCAAATATTTGCTATTATTATTTATGTTTACAGAAGCCTTATGACACAGGCAGTATTATTATTGATGAGGACATAGAAGTTGAGAGAGGATAGGTAATAAGTGACTTGCCCATAGAAATACATAGCAGAATCAAATTATAACCGAGGTTTGTCTGATATAAATTCAGTACTCTTGCTCCCTTGTCTCTCTCAGCTCTCCCTCCCGCTATACCCCCACCCCACCTCAACTCCTTACCACTCAATTATTTACAAGACTTGTTTACTTCAATATGCTCTGCCAGTCTTTCTAATATGTGTTCTGTGTTCTCGTTTAGCCTCCCACTCTGCAAGGCTCTGTTTCAAACTCCTTCAGGTGGGTATCGATGTCTAGTTTTGAGGAATTACATAAAACAACACTTAAAGTGTTGTTAGTGTTTAAAACACTAAGCACAGTGTCCGCATGTAGTCAAATGCGATAAATGTTGGCTATCTGTTTTGGTCAGTTTAGTCTGCTATAACAGAATGCCATAGACTGGGTGGCTTCACCAGTAAACATTTACTTCTCACAGTGCTGGAAGCTGGGAAGTTCGAGGTGAAGGAGCCAGCAGAGATGGTTTCAGATGAGGGTCCACTTACTGCTTCACAGGCAGCTATCTGTCTTCTCACTGTGTCCTCACAAGGCGGAAACAGTGAGAGAAAGCTCTCTGGGGTCTCTTTTATAAGAAAATTAATCCCATTTATGAGGGCTCCACCCCAAGACCTAAATCACCTGCCAAAAATCTCACCTTCTTTGGGAGCTAAGATTTCAGCATGTGCATTTTGGGGAGACACAAACATTCAGCCCATAATACTTCTACTACTGAAATGACCCTCCAGTGGGAGGCAAATGCAAAGCAAATGACACTTTTAGTGTAATATGATTAACCTCTATTTTTGGCAGTAGCTGCTTCTTCCATGACCAATAATCATATTTGTTGCAGCTAGATTCCATGAAGCTTCCCAGTCTCCTATATTTGTGGCTGTATACTTAGCTATACAGTGCTAAATAGGTATATAAGACAATACTGGTATACTAAACTAGACCAGAGGAAATACAAACTTCATTTCTGCTGGGCATTGTGGCAGACCCTGTTTATTGGTTGATATTACATTCCTAACCTCCTTCTCCCTTTTCTCCTCCCATAGAGAAGTGGGGAAATTAAATGCAGTGTTCCCCAGACTCCCTTGCAGCTAGAGATGGCTTAGTCCTTTAACACCGCTCTGATGTATGAAATTCAAGTAAAAGTCTCCTGGCAGCAATGGGAAGGCTTTTAGCTCTCCAGTAAAAAGGAAAGGCACAGCTACCACCACTCTGCTTTTGTCTGAAGGTGAATGCTACATTTGAAGATGCAATCACAGTCTTGCCCCGTAGAGGAAAGATGACAGGAATCAGAGACAGCAGCCCTGACCTGTGGAGCTTCTGAGCCAATGCCAGCAAAACCCTCATCCAGATTCCTACATGAGGAAAGGAGATCTCTATTTGCTTAAGACACTAAACTGGGGTTTCCATTATTTGTAGCCAAATGCTTTTCTACCAGATATAGACATAGGATATGCATTTTCTTAGTCCGGGGAAACGGCAGTGAGCTGGGAAGCATATATATAGGGTTGAATTCCTTTCTCCTGTGCAATAAAAAGGCAGGGGACAGGCAGGAAGGATCCAACAGTTTTTAAATTTTTAGCAGACATAGAGTCATTTTACTGTGGGGCTTCACTTACCCCTCAAGAGCCCTGTGGTGTTAGGCATCATTTTCTCCCTTTGACAGATGAGAAAAGTGAGGCACACTGAGGTAGTAGGACCTGCTCAAAATCGCTCAACTAGTAAGTGGTACAGCCAGAATCAGAATTGAAGATTAAACAGTGCTGAAGCTGTGCACAAAACATGCTTTTCCCACTACATCAGAATAAATGCCTTAATCCCAACAGATGGGAAACAATCAGCTTGCTGAAATATATGAACCTAAATGACTACCACTATCAGAATTGGGAAGAAAGAGACAGCTCTCATCTCAGGTTCATGTTTGCTCCCCACATTCCTTCAATGAACTGTATGAAATCTGGGGATCTGTATCATCCTGAATAGAAGCAAGTTTTTCCCAGCTCACGTTGCTGTCCTCAGAACCATTTTTCCATCCCTCCTCCCTTGGAGTTCTTGCTGAAAACTATTCTTCCTGGTACCTCCAGTAGATATGCTCTTCTCTCATAAACAGAATGCATATACATAGAAGCTTCATACACAGATTTCCTAAAAGCCTCAAAAAAAAAATGATTTTGACAGCTGAGTGATGTCAACCAACTGAGAAATGCAAAATAGAACACAAAGAAAAAACCCAAGGGATGCAGTGCCTAAAGAATCACACCAGTTTTATTAAACCCCAGCAAGTGTCTGAGGATGACAGGCAAGGGGCCAATGTCCAGATAGCTCTTGCTACTCCTCCCAGATGACCAGTCAGCATCCTCTTCTGGGCAGCAGGTGCTCAGAAGAGAGAGAGGATCACAGCTCCCTGAGTTCCTACTTTGGGGGAAGGATGATCATTTTAGCTATGGCTCTGCAGAATCACAATAGGTGCATGGTGATGGGGCTTGGCTGTGGGCGGAATTGGAGGTGCTGGACACTGGTGAGAAAAGGGGGACAGTGCTCTCATGAAGCTCAAATCCGGAGTCTGCCAGAACCTAATTGGAGGCTGACAGCTTTCTAATGTCATCTGGAGCCCAGGGTGAGTTCTGCAATTGTACTTGCCAGAATGCCAGAATGCATCCTTCAGAAGGCAGCCGGCCACCAGCTCTGCGCCTTCTCTTTTGTGAGTCCCTGGTTTTCGCACAAGGCCTCTCTCAGGCCTCGCATCTGGAGCAGAGCTGCACTTTGCTCCCATCTGGCACCGTGTTGTTTCCCATGGACCGGGCTTGGCGGAATCCCAGCTTGGCTTTGGGGTAACTTCTCACTTCAGTAGTCCCAGGACCAGTCTCCAAGAAACGATTGTGGAAAGTACAAAAAACAGAAAGAGACTGACTGTGAAAGCTTCAATAATACAAAGCATTTTGAAGCAGAGTTTGAAGATTCTGCCTGTGTCAACCCGATTTGTTCACCCCAGCAGCTCCATAAATGTGTGGATATCTAAGTCAACTTCCTGGGTCCCCGCTGACAGCCTAGCAGTTGCCTCCTTGATACACTGAGTTTTTGTCCTGGCATGGAAGCAAGTAATCTTAAAAGTGGCAAGGCCTTCCTCAGCCATCTCTCATCTAATCGGAGAAAGCCTTCTACCAAGTTCACAGTAAGACATCCAGCTGGAGCAGGAATACGTTCAATAGTAAAAGGGCTTAAAGAAGGGCTAGAGAAATGCCCTAATAATAGACGGCATCGAGGCTGGGGCCAGCACTGCACTGAGCTTTTATTCTTCATATAATAACACGGAGAAATGCACTAGGCAAAGTAGGGATAAGGGACAGGCATTGTTACCTAGTAATGGATCTTATGTGGCTACAAGTGTTTTATTTTATTTTATTTTATTTTAAAGATGTCACAGGGCTTGCAGAGGGTGTAAAAGAAATTGGAATCCTTTCCTTCTGCTTACATATTGCTGCAAATATGCCCCTGTGTCCTGTCCACCTTTCCCACTTCACAACCTGCCCTACTCAGACCTAACTCCCTCCCTACCAGTCTCAGCATGGACTTCAGTGTCAACTTTTTGGGTCTCTGGCTTTGGCGTAGGGCATTGAAGAAACAGAAGCCACGAGACAAAAAAGCAGAGAAAGCATCAGGGGAGGAAGAGGTAAAAGGAGGGACATTGCTTTCTTTGCCTGTCCGTCATCAGTCATTCTCACGTGTGGCCCTAGATCTGACAACATCACCTGAGAACTCCTTAACACTGCAAAATTTTAGGCCTACCCCAGGCAGAATGAATCTAAAACTCTGTGTTGGGGCCCAGCGAAAATGTTGAGACCCCCTTCTCTAAAGTCTTTCGTGAGAGAAAGCCTGCCATTTCCCAAGGCAGTAAATGCTATCTTTGTATAGCTTTCCTGTAATAGTTTTCTTTCTCCTTATTACATGTTTGATTACATCTATTTCTCTGGAATTCCCATCCCATTGTTTCTAGTTCATCCTTTTTTTAAATTTTAATACCCTAAACATTTATACTTTCATTCAGCTACTACAAATAAGTCCTGCTTGGGCGCACCTATCTTCATACCTTTATGACTCCCATTTTAAAGATGCCAAGACTGTGCCCTGGATAGATGTTTCATCTGGGGAGGAGCCACTAACTCAGAGCACTTTGCAGCAAGTGATCAGAATTTCTTGTAATGCTAGCTGAAGTTAACAGTCCTTACAGCTTATAAATACCTAGAAAATAAGAACCTTAAAGGGAGAAATTCACATTAATGGAGGAAAACATTTCTAGCAAATATGATGAGAATCAAACTGATGCTTGGTGAATGTCACTGAATGAAAATATTAGCTGAATAAAAATGCTAACTATAGACACAAATATTAACAGCTGAACATAGCTGGTAATGCACAGCAAATAATATTTGCTGAAGGAAAATACATTAACTGTAGGAGAAAAGAAAGAAGCAGAGTGATTTATAACAAACACACACCTAGAGTGGAGGATGCTTCCTATGGTAATAGATTGGTGTAGCATTCATAGCTCCAGTGTCAAAACGCTTCAACCTGACTTGGCAGCTTTTTTTTATTCCATACTCTTGCAAGATGCCTTTACGTTCCAGCCACCAACAGCATGTATTCATTTATAAAGGATTGTTCCATACGCTACCCTGGATTGTTTGCCAAATTGCTCTCCTGTAGCTCACACACCTGGCATCATGCACGTCCCTGACACTGGTTCTCCCCTTGTGCAATATCAGTGGGATAAGACTGCAGACGCTGAGGTCTCCACGCATAGAATGACATGGTGGCCTTTTTAAGGGAAAGCCGAATTGAAATGAGGTCCTCACATTCTGCTAACAGCGTTCTTGATCACTCTGCTCAAAGGAAACTTGAAAAGGAAAGAAATACGTTGCTAGTCCCTGTCTATAGAAGAGGTAATTGTTTTGACATGTGAGCTTAATTACATGAATGAAATGTGGAGTGTGCTACAATTCACCATTGCACATGAGAAGAGCCCTTTTGAGCATGTCTACACAAATTGACTTTGCAGTGCACTCTGGGAAGTGTCAACTGATATGAGTGAGTTGGATTTTTTTTTTTTTTTGCTGTTTGTTCTCATTTTTATTTATTTATTTATGTATTTTTTTTTTTGCAGCAAGCCTGAGATTATGCATGTCAGTTGTAGACACAGTCTTTCTTCCAAGTATTGTGTTTGTTTTATCAATCTGATTTCCAAACTTCCTCTGGACTGTATCATGACTTTAAAGTTTCAATAGGTGAATAATAAGTTGTAAAAGGAAATGGTAGCTGTGTACCTTACCTGGGAGTCAATCTCTATACCAACCTTTGACAAACATGTGCCTGGCACATAGTAGGCAGACAATGTATATTTATGGAATAAATGAATAAAATATGTATCTACAGCTAGGTATCTTTCGCCTGCTTTTGTGGTTCCCTGCACCCTGTCAAAACACTGGCAGCAAGTGACTTTCAGTGTATCAGATGGTACACTGTGGGGCATAGAGTGTGACTCATTCAGTGAACTGTTAGTTTAATGAATGCTTCCTGCACTCACCATCTTGTTTTGCGGCAGGATCTGAAGGGGTTAATGTCTGCGGAGTGCTTGGAGAGTGGAGGCGAATGGCTAATGTTGTGTGAATAGCAGAGTAAATAATTACTGCTTTGCCTTTATGAGATGGCTTCCAGACAGAGAGAAGGAGCAGGAGGCCTCTGTGCAGTCTGTGAGGCTGAGAAGCCTGGCCCTGAGGCCGGTGAGACCTGCCTGGGCATACATGCTGGGCACACCTCCCAGAACACTTGGATCCAGGTGAGGAAATGGTCTCTGTAGAGGGATTCTGTATAGAAAACTGTGAGAGACAGATTCTATTAGCTGCCCACAAAGTTCACCCTTCATGCTTCTCTCTAATACAGGTAGGCAGCCGGCAGGACTCTGGTGGCGTGGTTTTTATCTTCAGAGATTTTAGGATTTTTTTCTCCCTAGCCTTGTTGAAGTATAATCGACAGATAAAAATTGTATATATTCAAGGTGTACAACATGATGATTTGATATATATATGTACATTGCAAAATTCTTACCATAATCAAACTAATTAACCTGTCTATCATTATAATTAGTTACCATTGTGTGTGAGTGTGGTGAGGACACTTAAAATCTACTCTTTTAGCAAATTTCCAGTAAACAATGCAGTGTTATTAACTATAATCACCATGCTGTAGTTAGATCCCCAGAACCTATTCACCTTGTAACTAAAGCTTTGTACCCTTTGACCGACATCTCCTCACTTCCCCCACTCTTGACCCTTGGCAACCACAGGTCACTCTCTGCTTCTATGAGTTTGACTCTTTTTTTTTTTTTGGATTCCACATATAAGTGAGACCATGCAGTACTTGTTTTTCTGTACTTGGCTTATTTTACTTAGTATAATGTCTACCAAATTCGTCCATGTAATAGCAAATGGAAGGATTTTTTTAAGGATAAATAATATTTCATTGTGTGTGTACGTGTGTGTGTACCATAATTTCTTTATCTATTTCTCCATGGATGGATAGCTAGATTGTTTTTCATATCTTGGCTATTATGAAGAATGCTGCAGTGATCTTTGCAATGATCTTGGGCATAGGGAAGTACAGATATCTCTATGAGATACTGATTTCATTCCCTTTGAGTATACACCCAGAAATTGGGATTGCTGGATTCTACAGTAGTTTTATTTATTTATTTTTTTTTTGAGGAAACTCCTGTGTTTCCCATAGTGGCTGTACTAATTTACATTCCTTCAACAAAATATGAGGTTTCCGTGTTTTCCATATCCTTGCCAATACTTGCTATCTCTCTTGTCTATTGCTAAGACTTATTTTGACAGGTGTGACGTGATATCTCAGTGTGGTTTTGATATGCATTTCCCCAATGTTTAGTGATGTTGAGCCCCTTTTTATATACCTGTTGTGACATCACCACACTTCTTGATCTAAAACGATATTAAAAAGCTGTAGTAATCAAAACAATGTGATACTTGCATAAAAACAGGCACATAGACCAATAGAATTGAATAGATAGCTAGAAGTAAACTTCTGCATATATGTTCAATTTATCTTTGACAAGGGCGCCAAAATGCACAATGGGTAAAAGACAGCCTCTTCAATAAATGGTGTTGGGTAAACTGTATACCCACATGCAAAATAATAAAATTGTACCATATGCAAAAATTAACTGAAAATGGATTAAATACTTAAACGTATGATCGCCTGTAAAATTCCTAGAAGGAAACATAGAAAAAACCTCCTAGACATTGATCACAGCAATACTTTCTTAGATATGACACCAAAAGCACAAGCAATGAAAGCAAAAATAAACAAATGGGACTACATCAAACTAAAAATTTCCTTGCAGCAAAGGAAACAATCAACAGAATGAAAAGGCAACCTACAGAATGGGAAAATAATATTTGCAGGCCACATACCTGTTAAGAATTAATATCTAAATATATAAGAAACTCACAACTCAAAAGCAAAAACTAAAAAATAAAAATAAAAAAACAAATAATCTCAATAAAAAATAGGCAAGGGACATGGATATACATTTTTTTTGTCCAAAGAAGATATACAAATGGCTTTAGGATTATCGTTTTATTTCATTTTTTCCTGGGATACGAAATTGCCTACAGAAGGAATACATAGGTGCAGAGAATCTAACCAACACCTGTCATGCTGCTCTGCCAGACCCTCCCATCCTCATCTCCACTTCTCCAAATGAGGCCTCACTCCATCCCCTTTGCTCAAACAGCCTTATAAACTGGAGCTGCAGTTAGAGGCACATTCTATCCATGTTGGTCGTGGTGTCTTTGTGAAAGAGCGCTGGCCCTGGTAGTCAAGCAGTTGAGTGCAGATCTTGCCTCTGTCACCAACCTTACCTATGACTCCCGTGGGAGATTCCCCTTTTTGAGGTCTCAGTTTCCCTGACCATAGAATGGTGGGTAATGACAGCTGCCTTCCTGGTCCACAGAGGGCTGTTGTGAAGATGAAATGAAAAAATAATTGGGAAAGCCCTTTGAAAGATGTGAGCAACCAATAGCTATAACATGCCGTTTTTACAGCTGTGATTTTGTGTCTTTGGAAAGTTATGAAAAGAATGGGGAAAGCAAAACAGTCTGCTAGAGGCAGGGAGGAAAGCCCCCTTGTCATAGCATCAAAGGTAAGAAAAGTTGTCCCAAAGAGGAGGCAGGAGGTGCTGGCGCTGAAGTGTAAACGGCGGTGCTATGATCTGAGGGGGACAGAAGAGACTCATGAAGTGAAATTGAGTGCCAGTCTCTAGGATGCACCAGGGATGGCCAGTTGCACAAAATCTGAACCAATCTTCCCAAGTCAGAGCTTTTTTTTTTTTTTTTCTTGAGACGGAGTCTCGCTCTGTCGCCCAGGCTGGAGTGCAGTGGCGCAATCTCGGCTCACTGCAAGCTCCGCCTCCCGGGTTCACGCCATTCTCCTGCCTCAGCCTCTCCGAGTAGCTGGGACTACAGGCGCCCGCCACCACGCCCGGCTAATTTTTTGTGTTTTTAGTAGAGACGGGGTTTCACCGTGGTCTCCATCTCCTGACCTCGTGATCCGCCTGTCTCGGCCTCCCAAAGTGCTGGGATTACAAGCGTGAGCCACCGCGCCCGGCCCAAGTCAGAGCTTTCAAGAAGGTAAGACAGCGTAACTGAAACAACGTGGGGCTTGATGCATGAGTCCTGAGTCTCTTGCTCCTGATGTTTTCCTGTTGTCCTTGGCAAGGTCCACTTAAATTCTCTGAGCACCAGTTCCTCATCCACAGAAGGGGGGTGATTTTAGAACCTGCCTTATGGAGTTGTAGGAAGGGACGATTGTAGTCATTTGTGAAACCCTTATGCATTTTAGGCTCTCAGTAGGAGTTGGCTCAGTCAGTGATCCACTTACTCATTCATTTCTTTCCTCATTTATTCAGAACATCTCAGTCTTGGGTTGGTGCCTTCACCTGGGAGTCATTAACAGTTAAGAACTTTTTCAGTGGTAAAAAGAGCTGGCTCACAAACATCATCACTAGCAGTAGTTAAGAGAAGTGAGAATACCTCCCCACACCTTTGTCTGTATATCAGATTATTCTTTATTGCTTCCAGGGTACTGGGTGGCTTAAGTTTCTCTGCTGGCTCAGGAGGCTCTCCCTTTTACTGCTTGGGTGAGGGGAGGCCACCACTAAGCCAGGTTCCCCTAAAAGAAGAAAAAAATCCTATACGCTTGTTGTCTTTTCCTCCGTGAAAATGCTCCCAGAAGTACCATATAATCAGAGCAGGCCTATGACAGTCAGCATGTCTTTGCTCTCCCCATCTCCCAGCTGTAATACAACATTAAAAGCAATTAGAGCTTGTTCTAGGTTGTTTGTAAGATGATTATTATAGCCATTGCAGGGACATTTCAAAACAGTGGAGTTAAGGATTACCACATGTTCCACATTTCCAAAGCTGCTAATGGGGGTGGGTGCTGAGAGGAGCCTGAGATGCAGGGACAGACACAGCCCAGCCCAGCACCCCAGCCAACAAGGTCTGGGCCTGGTGTTCTCAGTGGGGAGCACCTGAGGCAAGTTGCATCTCCTTTCAGAGCTGCTCAGAAGGGGAGACTGGGCATTGGGAGGATGGGCCACACCTCAGCTCGACCACTAGATCCTGCTGTTTCCTGGACATGTCAAAAAGCCCCTTGATATCACACATCCTGGCATCTGAACAATTGAAGAGTCTGGCTGTGGTCCCCCTGTTCCATCAGGCACCATGCACAAACTTGATCTGGAAAATCTGCAACCCCAATCTTCCACAGTTGCATTCAGGCTCACTTTTGTTCAGAGGAAACAGAAAACAAGCTGGTTAGTTTGCTGAGCAAAGCTGTTCCTCTGCCTTGCCTCTCTAACTCTCTGTAAACACCATCTTTTAGCTCCTCAGGTGTGGGATCATGGGGTTGCCTTGTTCTATTCACTTTCTCTTCATTCCAAGAAGCATTTACTTAATGTGCACTTATCATTGCCAAGTGATGTTCTATGTGCTTGGATTAGCAGCACACAAAATAAAAACTCCTGCTCTCATGAAACTTACTTTACAGATATGTAAACAATATAGTATGGCAAAAGCTAATCAGTATTAAGGAGAAAAGAATAAGAAGAGCAAAGTAAGATAGAGCAGAGTTATCAAGGAATTCATAAATCTGACTTGGACTAGGACAGGGGTCTCCTTAATGGGGATCCCCTGCTTCAACTAAAGCCCAACTTTGCCATCATCATTGACCTAAACAGAATCTTACGGCTCCCCCATTACCTACACAATCAGCTTCTAGACCATTAGTGTGGCCCTGTATTATTCCCAGCCTGCTTCTGCTCCAGCTACCTCTACTTCATGAATCCTGTGTTTCAGCCAGAACAAACTTCATTATTCCACTCCTCCCGCCATGCCCTGCCATTTCTTGCCTTTCAGTACACGATTTGTGGGGGGAAGGAAGCTTGTCTTTATTGAACCTTGCTAACAGACAGGCCTTTGCATGCCTCTTTACTTACATCTTCTCCTTTCCATTTCACAAGCACCCTGTGATGCATAAGGAGAGGGAACAGAGGTGGTCTTCCCTGAAATCACACAGTAGAATCTGCAATGATTTGGATCTCCCTCTGTCCAAGTTCAAATCTGCTTCTCTTTCTCCCAGAGTACACAACTTACTATGAATCTGTTTCCTGAATTCCCCCAGAAACTGAAAGGAGAACTGTACCTACTCACCTTTGTGACCGCTATGGTAGCTGGCATAAAACACCCCTCGAACTAGGCCAAAAACATTATTTGAATTACATTTCTTTTAATATAATTGAATTAAGTTAAACATGTTTATAAAGCTAGTACTTGACCGATCTCTCTGCAGCCTCGTGTGTAGACTGTAATCTGGTAGCTCTGTCAGTCCTTTAATAATCTTCGTGTCTCTTTCCTGATTTCCACACTTGTTCTTTGAACGTCTCCATGAGACCAGAGCTGTGATCAACCGAGAGCCTTTTCAAGGTGGATCGTGGTAGATTTATCTGTGTCTTTTGTCTTTTCTTCACATTCTCCATCCCTGCTTCATTTTACCATTTGAGATTCCCTTATGGACAACCATTTTGCCACCCAAATTTTAGTCATCTCAGTACTCACAGAGTCCTTGAAGCAACTGTGAAGCCAGGACTTGGAGGTCTTCCATTCTGGCTCTGCCTCTGATCCTCCTTTTCTGGGCAGTTGAGGTGGCTCCAGGACAACCACACCTTCTCTGAGCCTCAGTTTCCTTATAGAAGACCGCATACAGGAGGCGGGCGGCGGTGGCTCACGCCTATAATCCCAGCACTTTGGGAGGCCAAGGCAGGCGGATCACGAGGTCAGGAGACCGAGACCATCCTGGCTAACATGGTGAAACCCTGTCTCTACTGAAAAAAAAAAAAAAAAAAAAAAAAAATTAGCCAGGTGTGGTGGTGGGTGCCTGTAGTCCCAGCTACTCGGGAGGCTGAGGCAGGAGAATGGTGTGAACCTGGGAGACAGAGCTTGCAGTGAGTTGAGATTGCGCCACTGCACTCCAGCCTGGGCAACAGAGCGAGACTCCGTCTCAAAAAAAAAGAAAAAAAAAAAGGAAGACTGCATACAGAATTCCAGTTCTACCATGTATAATCTCATTGTTTAATGTACATAACTAATAAGTAAATATTTACTTATTCTAATAAGTAGAATTTAGATCCTATTTGATGTGGAGGCACTTCGGAGGCCCTCTCCAGAGTGTTCTATCTGAGCAATACCTGGCCAGGCAGCTGTCCATGGCCCCTTGAAGCAGCCTTGCTTTCCTTAGTAGGCCCCGTGTGATCAGCAGGCATCCCCTGAGACCAGGCTCATGGGTGAATACGTGGAGATCCAGGTCTTTTAAATGAAGACCTTGCAAGAGAGAAGAAAGTGGAAGCAGGGGTGCTTGAGGCAATTCTCACATGCCTTTTGCCTCAGGATATGACAGGTTTGTGGCTCCACTCTGCCACAGACATTTAAGCGTCCTAAAATCCACGTTCTGTGATTTTAACATCTTCAGATGCCCACCTGGTAAATCTGACCACTTCTTGCACTCTCCCTGCCGTAGCCTCCAAGCCACAAAAAGCCACCAGTGGCATGTGGCCCCAGATTCAACCTCACAGATGGGACTCTTGGTAAAGCGGGACGAGTTGCTAAATAAATAGAATGCATTGTAAGTGTTGATAGATTTTCTGTTCTGTCCTGGCATTGTGCTCAGTGGAGGATTACCACTGTGTGTGTTTAAATGTGACAGCTGTTTCATTCACTCCCTGGTGTGTTGGAGAAGCCGTGATAAAGCCAGTGATATGCCTTCAGAATCCTTAAAGTGAAATCCTCCAGAAAATAAAATCAAATCGCCTCCCAACCTTCTCTGTCCTCATCTCCTTGCTCATTTCCCACATGTCTTTCCATTTATTGGATTTTATCTTTGATTTTTAATGTTTTGGAAAAGATATGCCTTGGAAGACCTTCCACCCCTAGTTATTGGGCATCCCTGAAGCAGTCAGCTTCATTTTGGTACCCTGGGTGCAGAGGGAATGCAGAGCATTTAGAAACCTTAATTAAGGAACATTTAGGAAGATAGGCTGATGAGGGGCAAGATTAGCAATGGATTTCACCGCTGCCTGCCTATGACTTTCTGTTTAATTATTGCAAGGAGAGCTGCCAGCAATGCAGGAGCAGAAGGTTTGATAGTGAACTGCACTGACCTGGATTTCTGTTTCATTAGATTTCATTTAATTCAGGCAAAGGCGGCAATTTCTTAGACCCTAGTGTTGTTGAATGTTAACCTTCAGGCCACAAGAATGAGGGAAAGGAGTGTATTTTATCTTGAGCTCTACTGATTTCCAGAGACATAATCCTGCCTGCTCTCACTACCTCTTACTGTTTTGGAAAATAGAAAGAGTGGGGATCTGTTGTGTCCCATTGAGGACTTAAATGAGCTGAATAATTGGCTCAAGATGATGCTCTTTGAACTAGAGAGGGTCCAAGAAAGTCTTCACCACTAGATTTAGAGGAAAGGATCTCCTTCTCTCTAGGACCTTCTGGCTTTTGTTTTTGTTTTTGTTTTTTGTTTTTCACTGTTTTTTTTTCCCTGGCTTTTTTTCTGAAATATCTGAGCTTGTGACCCCCAGGGATAATTCAACTTATCCTGTTCATGGCTGAGAAGAGCTGTGGTGAAGTCCGATTGGCATGGCAGGGAGTGCAGCAAGGAATGGGTAGGAAGGGAAAAGCTGGTTGGGATTTTATGCAAACTTCAAGTAAATCACCATGTATATCTACATGTGTCCTGATTTTGTCCCTTCCACCTCTTCTCTATCCTAAGACAATGATCAGAGTTAGTTGAGGGATTCTGAAAACTCAAGAAAGAACTGAATCTAGAGTCAAATAACTTGAGTGCTGCCCCTAGTCTATGCCTTGAGAATCAGTTAACCTCTCTTAGTTCTCCCAGATAACAAAATAAGAATAACAATTTCTGTTTCACAGGAAGCTAATAGAATTAAATAGAAAAATGCTTAGTGTAACAATCAACCTTTAATAGGTTTTCAATAGATGTTAGTTGAATCAAGGCCATTTCTACTTCATGCATATAAGGAAAGTGAGGAAGACCTCCTTTTGAAAAAAGCCAAAGGTTATCCCACTTCTATTTGAGCCTGTATTCAGCTAAAACAAGAGGATGATAAAGGTAAAATAAAAGTCATTACTAAAGAAATAAAAAGTTAATAAAAGGTGACACATCCCTACAATGGAATACTTCTCAGTACAGAAAAGAGATGAACTATTGAAACATAAGAAAACATGTATACGTTATCATTCTTTTTAATAAACAGCCACCTACTTATATTAACTTCATGATAAACCTCAGGGACTGACCTCAACACATCACCTCTCACATTCATCTCAGGCAGCAAATTCATACAGTAACTTTTGCTGTGTTTTATTAATGTATTTTCTCTTAGAAATGGTAAAAAATAATTATGCAATACTAATTAAGTCAGACACAAAAGGCTACATACCATATTGGTCAATTTATATGACATTCTGGAAAAGACAAAATCCTGGAGGCAAAACAAACATCTGTAGTTGTCAAGGACAAAGGTGAGGGGCGGTGATTGACTGAAGCAGGAAACAAGGACTTTTTTCAGGGTTTGTAAATATTCTATGTTTTATTTATGATGGTGCTTATACTTGAAATGTACACCTAAAAGGGTGAATTTTGCCATATGTAAATTGTACCTCAGGAAACTTATTTTTTTAAAGAGTTGGCAAATATTTCTATTCTCTCTCTTCTAGAATTATATGACTTGTCCCCATTGTGAGATGCTGAGGATCCCACAGAGTCATCCCTAGAACTTGGGGCCCACTGAATCTCTAGAGAGTCCCTGTATAGATGTGAAGGTTTCAAAATCACCTGCAATTTCATACAAACCTGTACAAATGAATTTTTTCTAGGGAGATGTCTCACAGTTTTAAGTAGAAGGTCGAAAGTTACTATGGATTACTGTCCATCTCCCATACAAGAACAACAATCAGGAGAAAAACAAAGAAAGAAAAGGGCAATAGAAAAGGAAAGGAGAGGAAAGGAGGAAGGGAGGAAGGGATGAAGGATAATTATCAATCATTATATTTCAGGAGAAAAGAAAAAGCGAGAATAATTGTTTGAGTTTGTCACCATGGATGGACATGGGGAGGCACTAGCTTGAAGTCAGTCCCTAAGCTTTATCCTTATGTTACTATCTCTAGTTAGTTATTCTTATTACAGGGAATGATACCTTATATGCAGGCTCGTTTCTGTGAATCTGTAGTGTCATTCGCTCTGGCTCCCAATCTCATAGCAGAGAATGAGGAGTGAGTTTTGCATAAATTCTCCCTGATTCAGGCCAGTTAATAGCTTTCTTGCACAGTGCCTGCAGAGGTTTGAAAATGGAAACAGGGAAAGGAGGTCACCAAGGATAGGTAGAAAACAGGATGCCAAGCAGAGCTTAATGGAATCCATGGTATTGATCCAAGTGGCAAATGCATAGCATTGTAACGGTATTGAAAGCTTCATGCTGGGGACTAGCTCAGAAAAGGCCACAGCTGCTAATTTGCAAAAATATTAGGGTCTCAAAAGTTATTGGGGACCTTCAGGAGATGAATCACTAGGAACCCCTTTAATAACCACAGCACATTTTCATGGCTTCATGAGATATTTCTATCATCCAGAAAAGTCGGCCCTGAAAACACACTTCTGCTAGTGGTGCTGTTATATCACAAGCTTCCAGGCAGGAACATTACTTTGTGCCTCACACACTTTGAATAATTAGTCAATTTGAGATGCTGATGGTGATGACAACAGTAATAAGAGGCTGCAATAACAGGCCAGCTGTGCTTCTCCACGGGCCTGAAAGAATGGGTCATTTTGGACAAGGCATTGCCTATGCTGGGATGTTCACCTACAATTCCTGGCCACAGAGGCCCAATTCATGTTAATGAAATGCTGAGGAATGTTCTCTTCTAACACAGACATTGCTATAATAATGATGGGAATGCAGTTTCTAGTGAGCCACAGATCCAATTTTTAAAGCCATATTTGCAATGATTAACAAAAGCCCCCTCTGATATGCCTGCCCCCTCCCTCCTAAACCCTATTCCTTTAACGGAATGTTGATGATGCCCACCAACCCCAGTCCTAACTTTTGTTTTTAAACTGGAAATCCTGAAAAATTATTCTTAGGTCCAGCAAGGTCCTAATAAGGCTGAAAAGGCCTCCTTGCTCTCTCACCGTATTTTTGTCACTGCCAATACTAGC
Organism: Nomascus leucogenys; assembly: GCF_006542625.1. Taxonomy (NCBI): domain Eukaryota; kingdom Metazoa; phylum Chordata; class Mammalia; order Primates; family Hylobatidae; genus Nomascus; species Nomascus leucogenys. The sequence goes on along the minus strand of NC_044395.1, from coordinate 7,514,243 downwards.
AGATATTCCAAAACAGAATAATTAATATATAGGATAGAAAGAAGTGAATGGCAGTATTGGGGAGCTGGCAGTTCACATGCATGGAAAGGGGGTTGGAAAACAGTGCTCATGAACTCAGGTGCCTGGATGCAAATGCAGAGGGTTTGGGTCAGTAACAAGGAAAATGAACCCTATGGCATCTGGTGATAAAATACAAACTTCTCAAGGGACCCAAGACTAAAGAAATATGACCAAAAATGAAAAAAAAAATTCAGAAGACACAGACTATTTGTAGGGGTGTCAGAGTTAGTTATGTTAAATAAAGTTTAGCCTAAAGCTGCCTCCTCACGTAATTTAAGTTCAGCCTAAAGATTTCTCCATACATAGTGAACTTTAACCTAACTGGATATGTCAGCAGATTGTAATCTGCTTTTGGGCTAATCACAGGTAGCCAACTGTTCAAGCCATGTTCAAATAAGGCAAATACCAAGCTGTAACCAATCCAGCTGCTTCTGTATCTGACTTCTATTTTGCGTACCTCACTTTCCTTTTTCTGTCTGTCAGTTCTTTCTGACCAGGTGGCAGTGTCAGGGTTGCCCCGAACTTATTCTGGGTCGGGGTGCCTGGCCGATTAGCAAATCATTATGTCCTCAATTAAACTGTCACATTTAATTTGTCTGAAGTTATTTTTTTTATGATTATGTATGCCAAAAAGACATACTTGCCTGAAAATGCAAGAAGCTGGTGATGGAGACTTCATGGATGTGAGAATATAAGAATAAGAATAAAAGGGGAATAAGGCCAGGTGCTGTGGCTCACATCTGTTCTCCCAGCACTTTGGGAGGCCGAGGCAGGTGGATCACTTGAGATCAGGATTTTAAGACCTGGCCAACATGGTGAAACCCCGTCTTTACTAAAAATACAAAAAAAAAAAAAAAAAACCACGACAACAACAACAAAACAAAGACAAATTAGCCGGGCATGGCAGCATGCACCTGGTAATCCCAGCTACTTGGGAGGCTGAGGCAGGAGAATCACTTGAACCGGGAGGCAGAGGTTGCAGTGAAATGAACCAAGATGGTGCCACGCCACTCCAGCCTGGGTGACAGAGTGAGAGTCCATCTCAAAATAGGAAGGAAGGAAGGAAGGAAGGAAGGAAGGAAGGAAGGAAGAGAGAAAGGGAGGAAGGAAGGAAGGAAGGAAGGAAGGAAGGAAGGGAGAGAGAAAGGGAGGAAGGAAGGGAAAGAAAGAAAAAAAAAGAAAGAAAGAAAGAAAAAAGAAAGAAAGAAAGAAAGAAAGAAAGAAAAAGAAAATAGAGGGGTATATTTGTGGGAATATATTAAAACTTGCCCACCCAGACAGAAGTAGTGGATGCTGCACTTTTAAATCTAGCAATTCAACTAGCATAGAAACATGATGCTCTGACAGGAGGAAACTTAAATAATCAGTTAGATTTTTGGTAAATTTCTGTAGCACACAGGAACCAGCAAATGGTATGGCTGTATGCCGTACCTGCATGCCAACAAGAAACATTTGTTAGTGTCATGGAACGGAGAGAAATTTGGGAGAGGGTAAACATGCCATCCTGATGCTCTTAATGTCCAGAGAATGAAAATCTGGGCTGAATCAGAGGAGTATTCTAGAGAGAAGGAAGCTACCAAAACATTCAAATTAAAGGTAGACATGATCTTATAGCAAGAGACAGAAGACAAAATTGCAAGAAATTCTGTTAAAACAAAAATAGAGGCACTTGAAATCAGTGTTGATGCATAGGGAGCTCTGTGAACAAACAATAGAAATAAAGAAAATAACTAGTAATTAGTATAGTGTTGGCATACCTAAATGCTAGAAATGCTAAATTGCAAAATGAATTGGAAACAATGGCATTTCTTTGGAGACAAAAGGTATTGAAATGGGACACAGCCCCATTTGGTCTCTTGACAAAAAATGGACCTTGTCATAAAATGCTGTCATATCCAACATTGACAAAACTTCACAACCCTTTTAATTCTCAGATATGCTACTTTTTGACAAAAATCATGAGTTTCCTGTTGAAAATGACACACCCAATAATTTTAACGGGGAAACAAAACCTATGAAGAGGTTTGTAAGAAAGTGTATGCCTATCATCCATCCCAAGCAAATGAGCAATTAATGGAAAGGATATTGTATCTTCTGTAACTATGATTGGAAATATTTCAGGAATTTTGGAGAATGGGGAGAATGTGGAAAACAGAAAATAAGTGTATTTATTTGCAATTTTCAAAACTAAGAAATTTACATTGGTGAATCCAGAATGGTGTTTCTGAAACAGCATTTTTTCTTGAAAGAATAATAGAGAGGCTAACTACAGTTATTTAAACTTGAGTATTTGACCTTTTTTAAAAAAATGAAGGAAGCAAGCTTTGTCACATCATGTTTTCCAGGTTTATCACTGGCAACAAATACCGTTGTACTGTTACAACTGACAGTATTTTTTACCAATGGTCTGCATACCTGGACTTCTGTAAGCTCTGTCTCAACTTCGCATATAGGAGAAAAGTTTTAATAGAGTATTAAAGGATCTTATCCTGTTAAATATTTTATCAGCGACTTGGATAAACATTGAATCTGTTGCTACTTTACACTAGAAAGTTACATGATGTATTGAATGGATAGAATTGAGATCCAAAGAGATTTCTTAAAGTGATATTGGTGTGTCAACTCTAACAAGATAATGTTTACTAGATGCTAGCTTTAGGTACCTAAGCTTACTGTAAAAATACGATCTCACTTATTCATCATGGGTGCGATAAGGCTCCTTAGGGATTTGTGAAACAAACAAAGAAACAACAAGAAACTTAGACATATCCAATGTCATAAGAGCAATATGAATAAAAAGGCTGTCAAAAAAATCCTAACAGAATCTTAGAACAAGGAAGATGTTGCCTCTATTCCGTATTGATCAGAACATGTCTGAAATAACATGCTTTCTTTTGGAGGGTAATGTTTTAAATGATACATCAGTAAATAGAGTACATTTAAAAAATAGAGTACATTTATAGTTTTAGAAATCTCTTTAATACCAGGCTTACTGGAAGATAACAGGATTCTCATATCTGCTTTTACATTCAGTCATAAAATACATCGTTGGAAAAGGGAGGAGTATTTTAATAGCCTTTTAGCTAATTGTGGATTGTCTTCTTTGATAGAACACCAAAGTTCAAAAAGTTTTAGTTTTTTAAATATTAGTTGTGATGTAGAATCTGAAAAGAATGAATGAATCTGAAATGAATGAATAAATGAATCAATGAATGTTTTATAATCTGTTACATTAAAATCCATGGGCCTGGTCTGTCTTGCACTTTGAGAAAATCTCTTACCAAAGATGATTCTATAACAACCTAAATGACATATATTAGTCATTTAAAAAATACTGGTTTTCTGATTCATTTAAATCTTCCAAATGTTGGCACATTTTATTATAAAACATCAAAAAAAGTCACAATCACTAGTATTGTGGGTGTTTAAAGCTCCTGGTGAAAGATAAAGTTTTCCAAATTCTATTTTCTTTTAAATTTTTCAGGGTTATCACTGGTAACAAATAACTGTCAGTTGTAACCGTACAATGGTATTTGTTGCCAATGATAAAACTGGAAAACATGATATGACAGGCTTGGTCAAATACTCATGTTTGAATAACTATAGTTAGCCTGTCCATCATTCTTTCAAGAAAAAATGGTGTTTCATGAAAAAATCAGCTAGTTTAGCACACACCGCAAACAACTGCATAAACACATTTTTTTAAGAAAGCCATCATGCTTCAGTGACGCAACAGATCTCTTGTGTGTACGTTCCATTTTGTCAAACACAGTCTTAAAAAAAAAGAAGCCAAGATACGTAATCAAGGATTAAGATTTAATAAAATTAATAATTTTTACATCTTCTTTAAGAGTATTCTGATGTGAAACTGACTTTTTTAGAAAATTACTGCAAGTGTATGACAGTGGAGAATACAGTGGCTACTGGTACAGCTTGGTGACAGAGTCACAATTCTTGTTAAGGTGCCAGCATTGCTTTTAACTATTGGTGCAAATGTCAATATAATGAATGAGGCAAATAACATTTTGGTGTTTTATAAAAATAGTTTTGCTCCCATGGACCCCTGAGAAGGTCTCAGACACCCCCAGGGGTCTACAGACCATACTTTGAGAATTGCTGCTATTAAGTAAGGTGGCTCTGAAATCTTAAATTATTTAAAAAAGAGTTTTGTACTTTGTTATTCTGTGATTCTAGAGCTGTATCCCCTTAATTGGATCATATACATCTTACTCTATTCACGTGATTTATGCCTTCCATTTTTAAACACGATTTTATGATGTCCAATTCTGCCCCAGTACTGAGAAGCGTGCCTCTCTATTACTTTGGTTTGGGAGGAAAAGAAAAGGATTTGAAAAAGGGAATGCAGGAGAAAGCTTAGGAATAGTTGTATCTGCTGAGAAGTAGAGACATAATATTGTGCAGAGATGCAGTAGATGAGCAGGAGAAGCCATGCTGCCTGCTATAGGACCCTTGGGAACAAGGCTCTTCCCTAGGGCGACCTGGGAGATCATTAGTCCTTAAGGAGGATTGTGTTTCAGAAACTCCTAGACACTTTTTATAAAATGTGCATTCCTGGGCGACCCACTCAGAGGCTCTGAGTTTGTATATCTTTGGGGGTGGGAGTGACAGGGCAATCTTAGTTTGCAAACACCCAGGTGATTTTGATCTACATATTGATTAAAAACAATTGCCTTGGGGGGTAAGACGAACAAGCACAATCGAGCCAGTAGATAATTGGTTTATCTGTTTCCATAATGTTGAATAAAGGATGGGTGATTCATCTTCCATGGTTGGGAGAGAGAGTTCAGGGCTTAGCAACAGTTCTGAGGATAGTCAAGGGAAGACATTGAAGAATACTGTTTTAATCTGAGTTGGTCAGTGGAGGAAGAATGTTCCCAAACCCCAGGAGCTCTTTTTCTGTTGTTGTCAACATCTTTATTCAGTATTACTTCACTCTTCAGCAAGATAGAAGTTAATGACAACTAAGAGTCTTAGGGAAAAAAAAAATGGCATTGAAGACCAATAGCTGTCCACAAGAACGTGTCTGAGTAGTAATTGCTACTTTCCTCTCATCAGTTTAACTTGCAGTCACTCAAGTAAGAACACATGGAGTGGAAAATCTATTAATACTAAGGCCTGGGACTGGCTGGAAGCACAAACTGTGTGGAATGAGGGTTGTAGCTGCCTGTTTTTCAGTGTTGTAACTCAACGTGGCAAAGAAACTAGAAAAGCTTTTCTCTTGATTTTTTATAAGTGACATCAGATAGCCTGTTCCTGACAGATGCATGGTCCTGGTTTATTCTGAGAAAGACTTGGGAGATGGTTTCTGATGGGCACAGCCTGATAGATCTGAACACAGATGAACTAGGCCAATTCACTGCCAATCTCTTCAGATTATTTTTAAAAGTGCAAAAAAATGGTACTTCTGCTTTCTCTGTTTCTTACAGAATTATGCAGTTTGGACAATGGCCACTTGGACTCACATAGAGGTGTCATCCTGTTACTGTGTGGTTTTGTTTGTTTGTATTATGCATTTTCAACCTCAAAGGAGGTGATTTCCAGAAAGCTACAGTTTAGCCGTGCAGCCACCAGGGAGTGGTGGTGTGCAATTTTAATGTGGCACCAACTATGTGGAGTATACTTTTTCTGGAATATAATATGGCTGCTCTAGTCCAACATTTACTTGCATTAAAACCTTTATCTTCCATACATTATTTTAATATCTTGTTAAAATAGTTAAAGCAAAACAAATGTGAAAATAGTTAATATTTTGTGAATAATATAAATGAACTTTGATCTGGTGGTAACTAATATCTATCAAAAGCATGCCGTAGTGGAGCCGGTCAAAACACTTTGAAGCTGTAGCTCATTGAAAGATCTCAATGACCCTGTGAGGTGGGTACTATTAATGTTATTTTTTTTAGATGAAGAAACCAAGTCACAGATAAATTAAATACAGATGCTCCTCGACTTACAGTGAGGTTACATCCTGATAGCCCATTGAAGGTTGAGAATGCATTTAATACACCTGGCCTGGCAAACATCATAGCTTAGCTTAGCCTGTGCTAAATGTGCTCAAACACTTACATTAGCCTATAGCTGGGCAACATTATCTAACACAAAGTGTATTTTATAATAAAATGTTGAATATCTCATGTACCATGTATCGCTAGATCTAGAAAAGGTCAAAATTCAAAGTTCATTGAAACTGAGGCAGTTTCATTCTATTGTAAAGGTGAAACATTGTAAATCAAATCTTAAGTTGGAGACCTCCTGTAATATGAACAAATTACACAGCTAGATAGATTTATGAGTCATATGCAGGCATTCTATCTACAAGGCCCCTACTATTAACGAAGTTTCTTTGCCTCTATTTGACTTTTATTTCTCTGATGACTATTGTTACTTTTACTATACATTCTAACCCTAGTCTTATATACTAACTGTATACATTATAACTAACTGTAACATTTTGTTCAGGTTTATTTTCTTCTGGGTTTCCCACAATAATTAGCTTCACAGGATATTACAAGTAGCTATTACCCCTGAATGAGGATCCTTGGGACATCTGAAAAGTAAGCAAAGTGTTTCTAATACAAGGTTATATTAAGGAATTTAATTAATAGAAAATACTATACAACATATGTGCTAACCATTCTATTGGTATTATTGACATTCGCTGCCTATTGATAGGAAAACCCACTGGGCAGCCTTAGTCATATTACCCAGAACTCAGATACCCTTTCCTTTCCACTGGGGGCACAAGACTGATGATAGACTTTTGGCTTCAGTTTCCCAATGGTTATGGGACTCTATAAAATATATTAAGTCTCACAAGGAGCCAGTATTTCTCTGGTTTCTTTGTTGTTGTTGTTGTTTGTTTGTTTGTTTGTTTTTTCATGGAACTATGAACTGTCTGCTAGAACTGGCCCTCTATCCTGGCTTCCCTGTCTTATGGAATGCAATCCTGTTGCTTTCTGCCTTATGGAAGCTGTAGGTTGCCTAGTAGCTTCTGTCTGCTTTAAAATCTCCTGTCTGTCAGAGGCAAACGTGTCACCAAAATCCTCTTGGATATCTCCAGAAGGAAAACAATAACGATAGACATGTAGTTGTAAATGTATATATTTACTTCTGCTGGTAGTTCCTGTTTTCTATTTGCAGTGCCTTTTCTTTCCTTAGGCCATTCATGTTGAAGGTTCCAGGGATCTTTCTGACAACTCTGTCCTTCAACTCCCTGGAACTATAATAGCCCCTATATTCCAGAACTGATATAAAATTCAAACTTTGTATCTTCCTCTAAATCCTGTCCAGACACTAGAACAGTCCAGCTTTGAACTACCCTAGTATCAAAGTCTCACATAGCGGTGTCCCCTCCAGCCCGGGTGTAAGCACGGCAGTCTTGGGAATCTTTTCTGTGACTGAACTTCTTGGTGCACTGTTTTAAAATAATGCTGGCATGGTGCAGCCCCAGTGTGACTCACCTCCCAGGATTTATGCCCTTGCGTATTCCCATCCCGCATTGAATATGGCTGGCCTTTTCACCCCATGGTATAGTGTGGAAATGAGGATGCGTGACTTCTGAGGCTAGGTCAGAAAATATATTGTGCCTTCTGCCTTACCCTTTCCCGGATCACTCACTCTGGAGCAAGGCAGCTGCCGTGTAATGAGGACACTCGAGCAGTCCTCTGGGAAGACTCCCACAACAAAGACCTGAGGCCTCCTGTCAGCCCCTGCGCCAGCTTACCGATCGCGTGAGTGAGCCACCTTGAACACAAGTCCTGCAGCCCTCGTCAAGCATGTGGATGACTGCAACTGCCCAGCTCACCTGCTTCCAAGATGCACAGAAAATGTGGCACACACATTTAGAGGTGATTGTTTATGCAGTAATAAATGACTAATATATAGAGAGTTCTTCATCCTCAACTAGTTTCTTGCTGCCAGAAGCCATTTGGCAATCCCTATGAATAGTTTGCTGTAATCACAGAAGTATTTTCTATGACTTCTCCCTCTAGGAAAGGGGTTAAATTGACTTTTCTCCTACACCCAAATTCACCTCTTAGGCCTATAGCTACTGGACTGATTTGCACAGGATACTGAGATTACTTATCTACCAAGCAATACTCAGTTCCCAGTAGCAATAACCTTGGATGCTGGATTATTTTAAGAAGTTTAAAGAGGCCATATTCAGTGTAAAATATCGGTAGAGTAAGAGTTTCTGCTGCGTAGTGGGAAAAAAATCTTCTTTAGGTTTAGAGTCGGGCATATCTGTTTTAAATCCGTCATTGGCCACTTATTAACAGTGACTCAGAAGTTGCCTTGCACAAATTACGGAACATATCTGAGCTTCAGGTCCCCCATTGGAAAGCAAGGATAGTATCTTGCATGGCTACGTGAAGATTTTAAATGATATACCTTTTAAAATAAATCTCACAAAACATAATGCCATATAGATAATGGGAATTTAATAAATGATAGCCCCCATTAATAGTAAAAGAAGATCTTCGGCAACAGACTGAAATTGAAAAACTAACTTATTTTGGGACCGAGATCTCCCAGGTGGTTCACAAGTGGGAGAGGAGGAAAAGCCTTCTTTCATTTAAGGTAGGGCTTGAAGAACAGCCAGTGTCTCGGCGGTGGAGTGAGAAGGAATGGCATTTTAGGCCTAGTGTTAGACATGAGGAAAGGAGTCACATGTTTTGGGATGAAGTTGGGGCAGAAGGTAGTTCAACTGGGCTCCAGCATGGGAAATATAGAGAAAGCAATAGATGGTACAGTGGGAGAGGTCAGGAAAAGCCATTGTGAAAAGCCTTTTCAACATTGGCACTATCGACACTTTGGGCTGGATACATCTTTATTGTGGGGGATTGTCTTGTGCATTGTAGGACGTTTAACAGCATCTCTGACCTCTACCACTACGTGCCCTTAGCACCCACCCCTTACCATTCATGACAGACAAATGTATCTTCAGGCACCGCTAAATGTTTCCCTGGGGGCAAAAATTGATCCTGGTTGAGAACAATTGCCTTAGTCTAATATTCTCACCTTTGCTGAGAATGTCACTGGCACTCAGAGAAGATGCTTGCCTGGACCAAAGACACACAGCCTGACACCGCTGAAGCAGGTCCAGATGCTCCCAGCGCTTCATCCCTATCTACATGCTTGAAAAGCAGCCAGATAGTCTTTGCCAGAGTACATGGAATGAGAAAGAAATAGATTATTAAAGAGACTTAGGTGTAAAGGAGCAAAAGGCATCATTAGTCTGGACAGGGAGAGTCACGGATGTCATCTTATTTAAAAAACATTAATGTGAGTATTAAAGGAGTTGACACCAGGAAGTGTCCAGCATGGTATGTGGTGCCTTGTAAGTGACCAGAAACGATGCTTTCTCCTTCCTTTCCTGATGATAATTTGGGCTTAATTCAGTGGCCATGGGGAGCTGCAGGACACGTTTTATAGGTCAATGCATTATCATAGTGGGAAAGTGACATTCTACCTGAAGCTCATGTCTTTTCTTTTATCCTGGGAATATGTCTTATCTCGAGGGGACATATGCCCCCAAGGACTGGCATGGCGCCTGCTTCCTAAACGTCCTCAATTGCCATTTCCACCCACCAAGGAGGCTACTCTCTCCAGAAAAGATCAGGATATAATAAGCCCTATGCTGAGTGATTAAAACAAATGACACTGCAGTCCAGCAAGGTGGCAGGGCAGTGAGGAGGTGGCTGAAGTGATTGGCTCCCCTTAAACGCAGCTCAATTTTGAATAATACAGCTGCTTACCCAATAGCTGCCTGAACACAAACCTTTAGCAGCTGGTCACCCTCCAGTGCCTTCGGGATGGGGTCACCAAGGGCTGGAACACACTTTCTGAATTGAAGCAGTGGACTGTGAAATAGGAATTACTGACAGCTCTTAAGTATATCAAGAGAACAGCCCTATTCCTTAATACAGAGCCACTAATAGACATCTGGAAACCTATAAAACAGACAATTCCTCTATATCATCCTAGTTAAATCAATGTACTTATATTACCCTCATCATTTTCCCTTTAACGTTTATTACATTTTGCCACAGTAATTTATTTTTTCATATCCATCAGCCGATGAAAGACTTTATTGTGAAGATACACACATCCTTGTGACCTAGTTGAAACTGACCTAAACTGCTAAGTAAAAAGCAATGTGGTGTTTGGTGGGGGAAGTTACCTTCTCTCTCTCTCTCTTTCCCCCCAGCATCCTCCACCTCCTTTCTTCCCTTCTCCCCTCTTCCTTTCTCTGTGTAGTACTTCTGTTGTTCTAGGGGAGTGAGATTTCCAGTGATGTAAGCTTATATTTTTTGTACTCTTCCTTTCTAGGCATTCAGACAATTTGCTAACCTCCCTGAATGTCTCTTTTCTCTGGTGTTGTGTTAGTTCCTCTCTTAGTGTGTCCCTTTCCTGCTTTTCGCCTCCCTCTTTCCCTCTCCCTGTAACCCTTCTTATTCCTGAATGACATGTGAGTTCCTGATTGGGAAGACATTCAATTCAAGACTTGAAAGACCCACTGGCCGTGGTAGACTGTAGGATGCAGGGGTGCTCACCTTGACCGCATGCTGCACCTGCTGGCAGCAAGAAAGAAGCCTCAGTGCATCTCTGCCTTTGGAGCCACAGCTAGAGGACATTACAGAATGAAGAGATGGTTGAATTCAATATATAATTTGAGTCACATTCCCCCAGAAAATGCCCAGTGCTTCAAATGCCATGTTATCACTTCTTTGAGGTGAAACTTACAATCAGAAAAACAAAGCACATGTGCCCTCTTAGAGGATTACAGCATGAAGTTGTCATCATTTGCTAACACCATAATTTATCGTTAAGTTTGAACAAAAAGTGGAATTGTATAACTTTAGAAGAAAATACTTGGGTACATAGAGTAGTTTGCTGATGGATGGATTGAGGTGGGCATAGGCATCAGTGTAGCTAGTCAAAGTTGGGAAGATCAGAGAGATTCTGGGCAGTTAAAGAGAATCAAGAGAGCTCTGATCTGGACAGAGGCTGAAGACAGGAACACTTTGCTCAAATAGACGGCCCACTTTATCCTTGGGACAAGGTGTTTCTGAGCATTATGCTATGGTTCTTAAACTTCCTTAGCTACAGAATTCTTTTTGAATTGGACTCTAACGGCGATGACTAATATGCAAACCAGGAAAATATCAAGCTCCTGTGATTGGGGAAGAAGTAGACAAATGAGCCCAAAGGGAGCTTTGCAAAATTTGTAACCTGAAAGCCTCTGAAACCTTCTGACACTCTGGTTACCTCCCTTCATATCCCATATGGAAAGGTTTCCAGTCAAATCTTAACCTTCCTTATTAAAGAGAGAACCCCCATACATTTATAAGCACGAGGAAGTGGAACCTCAGCCAGTTACTGAGTTTGGCTGTTTGAGAAATTTTTCCTACCTTGAATTCACTCAATCAGGCAAACTGTCATTCATCCTTCAAATTCAATCCAAACATCATCTCCAGAAATCTTTCTCTCAATTCTGAGTCTGATTAAAACAGGTGCATCTCCTCTTTGCTCTTATAGCACCTTTGTGTATGATTCTGCTGTAACACTTATGATACCCTCTTGAGATCATCATTTTGCATGTTTGTCTCTACCCCTGGCCTCTGGGCTTCTAAAGTGAAAGGCAATAAAGGTACTGGTTGACTTGGAATTTCTGGCACATACTGGACTTTGTGGTCTATGGCTGGTTCCCAGTAAAGTTTTGCTGAGAAAATGAATGAATGAATGAATGAATGAATAACATTTGGTGACTGTATTTAATTCTATCATTTTAGATGACAGACTCTAACAAGTAGCACTTGTACTCCAGCACCTGGACTCTACATACCATTTCTTTTTAAGCAGGACATTTGTATTACCAATGTACTAAACTATCCTTTGTCTTTGTCTTCCTGCACTGTACCACGTCTACCTCATTCCTTGAGTAAATACTTTGCCTTGTGGTATTTGTCATCAATTTTCTATGGCATTTACTTATGTTCCAACTGGGGCATGTGTGTTGTGTAAACATCCCCTTGTCATATACATTTCTTGGTGATAGTCCTCTGGAACCATTTATAAACTGTAATTAATTTGTGCCAGAGCTTTGCTGAGGTGAGATGGGCGCCTTTAATCCTTCCTTTGCACATGGAGAACTGGAGAGATGAAATGATTTAAAAGTAACCATGTCTTAGATCAGTGTTTGGGATTGGTAAAGGGATTTAGTGCTTCCTAGGCTTACGCTTTAGCCTCCAGGTCCTGCTGCCTCAAATAAATTGAGTATTTTTTTTTTTTCAGGGAAACCACAGTCATAACATTTTGCTTACACAGAAATCCTGCCCATGGTCAAAACTTCCCATAGACAACCTAAATTCAGCCACCCACATCCCCATTCCACAAATATAATATTTTCAGGGTCCTTTGGCTTTCTTATCCAGGATATTTTTTCCCATAGGAGTTCTTTGCAATTAAATATGTAACAGAATCTTGCCAAAATTCATCATACGATTTTGATAATAAGAAAATTAAATGACTGGAACAGAAGACATCCACACAGTCTGTTTCTCAGTTTATCCTGAAACGAAATGCAGTCTCAAATCTTAACCCTAACTGGAATCCAAAGAATGAAACATTTCAGAAAATAAGCTAATTTCATAAGCTAACAATTTAATCAATATCATCTAACTTTAAGATCAGCCAATCAACAATATTAACAGTTTAATCTTTACCTGGGCTTTGATCCACCTTTTGGGATATACATATTCCTAGTTATTTTCTGGTCTTTATTTATATATTTATACTCATGCCAGCTGTTATGGATATGGATACTTGAGGAAAGCAATTAACAGCCAGCTGCCTTAAATCATTTTCCGAATAAAGCAGCATAAAAAACATGTATTCCTCAACTGTGGTTCCCAGACACCTCATGATACCTCCCACTATTTCAATGCAGATTTAAAGGTCTACACTTAGAATAATAACTACTAACCTACATCGAGCCCGCACTGTGTGTCCGACAGTGCTCTATGCCCCCAACACACAAACTCAAGTCTTCCTTATAACCACATGGGAAATCAGATACGTTGAAGCTTGCCCCAGGTTACGTCAATAGTAAATGAAAGCTTTTGAATTTGAACACAGGCAGTCTAGTTACAGAGCTCATATATCAAAATACCTTATAATAATGATAATCTTAGAATTGGCCGAATTTTGGGGACTTGCTATTCAAAGTGGGGTTTATAGAGCAACAAGATCAGCATCACCTCAGAGCTTCTTAGAAATGCAGCCCCTTGGTTTTTCCCCAGACCTACCAAACCATGATCTCCATTTTATCAATTGTAACACTTTATTTTCTTATGTTTGATTTTTAGTTTTCTTATCTTTTCTTATTTCATGTTTTAGAATCACTTGCCTAGTTGTGCCATCTCATAGCCAAACTAAGAAGTCAAAAGGGCCCAGAAGTATTTGAAGGAACTTTTTCTTTTTAAAAACTACCATATGTACAGGAACACCGTGTTTTCTATGTATAAAATGCTACGTGTAACCATGAGAAATTTCGTGAGTGATCCTAAAGTACATCATGTTAGCAGATGGCCTTGGGGAAATATATCCTTTAGTTACACATTCAGTTTCTGAGCTTCCATATTTGTTTCTTTGATTCTGTCACTCATTAGCAAGAATAAGAATTGCCTGAGGAATAGGTTTGTTGGGAACACCAGTGTCTGTTAGTTAAGAATATGTGTCAGAAATATATCCACTCAGTGGGGTTGAAGAGCATGAGGGAATTGAGCTGAGTCAATTCAAGGCTACTGTACTCGTATGGATTCTGGGTCTTGAATATTTCAGACAATCCAGACAGAGTTGTCACTGAGTATCGCAAGCGGCAATTAAAATGGGACTATCTAGGGTTTTTCCACTGATGTGTGGACAAAATAGTGCTGCTGAACCTGTTTTAAAGATTGCCCGTATATTAATAAACTATCTTTCTCTGTAGTTATGAACACTTTAAATAGGATTATAGATTAGGAACGATCTTTAGAGATCATCAGCCCTGTCAAAGTCCTGTTCTCTGAGCAGCAGGTGAATGTGAAAGTCCATGTTTATCTGAATACAAGCCCTGTGTTCTTTCCTCTTTGCTTTCTTACCAAGTATAGAATTACTTTGGTTTCTTTTTTTTTTTTCCTGTGAAACTGTTGTTTATATCTCTTGAACCTCAGGCAAGGGCAATCAGAATCTACAAAGTAATGGAAAAGAGCTGAGAGTTGAGTTGGGACGAAAATGAGAAAAAAGGAAACACACATATTTTCTTCCCCTTTTAGGTTTAGAAATGGGGTTGAACTCTTAATAAGATTTTTTACATCTTGTTATATAATCATTAGATTTGTTGAAAGTGGAAGAGACCTCTCTGATTACATATTACAAGCAAATAATTTTATAGTTGCAAAAATGGAAATCCAGGTAGGTCAAATGACTTGCCAAGCTGATTTGTGAAAGAACCAAGCATAGAACCCAGATATTCTTACACCCAAACCAGATTTTCCATTGACTCATACTCCCTTTTTTCTTTAAGTGAACCACAAGTCACTTCTCTAGTGATTTAATGCACTGGAAAATGGACCAGAAACACTTTGGTACATTTTATATTCATTAGCCAATGTGTACGGGAGGCCTCAGAAAGATTGGGCCTGCTTACTTCAGTGTTTTTCTCTAGCTTAGCCCATTTCTGACCACTCAGCTCCTCTTTCAGAGTCCTAAGGCATTTGTTAGAGTTGAAAGGGGATTTAGAGATCATCAGTCCAAAAACTATCAAGCTGCATGTTTTGGAAGCCGAGCTTTCAAAGGAGATGCTTTAGGAGACACCTGTCTCTGGTGCTTGAGTGGGTGAGTCACGTACTTTAACTAGAACATCTTCACTTTCCTCGGTATTACATATGGTGCGTGTGTATAAGATGCTGTTTAAAAATGTATTCTCTTAAGAAAAAAAAAAGATATAATGGACCAAGTCAGCTCTCTTGCTTTTCCAACATATTTCAGGTAAGACATTTTGAGTCCCAACTAGGGGAAAGAAACCCATGCAAGGTTACGCAGCTCAATTTCACTATGAATATGATGAGAAACAAGCACAAAAAACCATATTTCCTCAATCTAAAAATCAGGACACAAGGTCTGATAAGTCTAGGTGAACTTATAGGGACAATAGGCCAGAATATTTGAAATTGAGACTGTCCCAGAAAACCCATAATATGCGGTCACTCCAGGAATAAGGCAAGAATAATTCCTGACTCCAAGACTAGCTTGAGTGACAGGTGAATGAACTATGGTATAGAGTCACAGAGGGTGACCGCTACTTCTTTCCTATTTTCTGCATTCTTTGATATATGATAGGACCTGCCAAATCCTATTGATTTTAGTGATGCTTTCTGTATTAAGATTTATACTTTAATGGCTCCTTTGGACTTCTTGGGCAGGCTAGACTCTCAGCTTCTGGGATGCTTTGGGAAAGTGGACATGATTCAGTAACCAACCTGACTTCTGATAAGTCAGGTAGGGGCAAGCCCTATGGTATGGCAGCAACTAGGGTTTTAATGCCAATAATGGTGGGCAGCTATAGACAATATACGTGTCCCTTAAACTTTGTAAGAGCTTCTAATTGCCACAGCACGAGGTACTCAAGGAACATGTCTTAGAAAATAAATGAATACATACAATAGAATGTGTAGTATTGGCACAATAGTCTCTCAGCCTGGATGGCTCTGCTCAAAACACAGCACCATTGTGCGTTAAATATGTTACTTACATAATGATACACATCATCTTTAGAGCCTAGATCTCAGCAAATATAATGGCCGTCAGAAGGCAGCGAATGTGCTTTGGAAGATTGCTGTGCTGGTCCAGTTCACAGGCCAGCTTAGGCAGCCAAGAGAATCATTTTTATTCTGCAGAGTTCATAGTGGTTGATCCTTCTCATCAGGAAGGCGTTCCATTTTTCCCTTTTTCTGAGTGTTTTCTGTTTTGTTTTTGTTATTTTGCTTTTTTTCTCTTTAGAAAAGGTTTGTTTAAGGGAATGTTACACAAAGCTCAAATAAATGTCATTACTTCAAAAACCTGGCTTTCTCTAGCTGAGAAGGCCAGGTCCAATTTTTCTCTGTCTAGCATTTGGGCAAATCCTGCTTCCTCCAACTTAAGGATGCAATTCAAATCACTACAAAAAAAAAAAGGAGATTAAATAAAAAAGAACAGAAACTTCGTAATTAGGGATCTTGTCCTTGTGGCAGTTAATCCCATGGTATTTTGGGCCACTGAATCAGAAAGCCAGAGCTGTGAACCCTGCAGCTGCACAGGATCCTACGCTTGGAAGGGCTGCGTTCTTGGCTTAATGCACTGTTGCTGTTATCTTGAAATTCTTAAGAATTTATGAAAAAGGTTCCCTGCATTTTCATTTTGCACTGAGCCTTACAAATTAAGTATCCAACCCTATGGCAAACCCCATGGACATTCTTTGAGACATTTAGGGTTATACCTGATTATCATTTCCACACTGCATGGGTAAAAGCTCATGATCTGCAATTAGGCACCTTTTTCACTTGCTAGCTCTTTGATTTAGGCAAGTTCCCACTTCTTTCAGTGCCTCAGTTTTTTTGTCTTTAAATGGGGATGGCAATATGACCTATCGCATAACTTTATTTGGAAGATTCAATGTAACAATGTACCTACAGCTCAGCTTAGCAACTGTTAAGAGTATCATCTCAGCAAACATTTGCTAAATAAGTGAACAGGGATAAAACTATTTCACAGGCTCCTGGGCTATCTGTGGAACTTTGTCTGAAAAACAAAAACAAACAAACAACAACAACAAGAAACAACCTCTTGAATTCTCAGGAGACTAAAATATACTTCTTCCATCCTGCCGTCTGTCTTTTTTCGCTTTACATGTTTTATCCTTCGAAGACCTGACAGACTGGTCAAGGTGTCAGCAGACTTTATTTTTAAAGATGAAAAGTGTGGGAGCCTAAAACATAGGCCAAACTGACCAATGAGGAACTCTTGTAACAGGCTGGGACCTTGAAGATGCTTCTACTGTTTTTTCCTGTGTGCCAGCCTGCATCGAGACTCCACATCAGTCCCTGCAATGGTGGGTGGAGCGGGCACACTGTTTTGGCTGTGTATGCCCATGGAGAAGCAGTTATTTAAGAGAATAAGCATGGCTTTAGTTTGCCTCTTTCGATCTGTGTACTCTTGATCCCGTTATGGACACTGAAGGATTTAGTAGAATTTATCATTTAGTCATGTATGTCAGTGTTTAAAAATTTCTGACCTACAGATTCTAGTCTCAAACTGGCCAAAGAAGTAATTTCAAAATAGCTCAAGGCCTTTAGAAGGGAATATATAGACAATGACCACACTGATAAATTCTAGGGGATACGGAGACCACAAAAAAATTCCCAAACTGCCTTTTCTCCCCCGTTATATTAGGCCATTTTTGCATTGTTATAAAAGAAGACCTGAGACTCGGTAATTTTTAAATTTTTATAATTTAAATTTTTTTATCCTGTTTAATTAAATCAAGAGGTTTAATTGGCTCACAGTTCTGCAGGCTGTACAAGGATGGCCTGGCATCTGCTCAGCTTCTGGGGAGGCCTCAAGGAGCCTCATGGTGGAAGGTGAAGCGGGAGCAGGTGTGTCAGATGGCAAGAGAAGGAAAAGGTGGCTGGGGAAGCCAAACACTTTTAAACAACCAGATCTTGCAAGAATTCACTCACTAACATGAGAACAGCACCAAGCCAAGAGGGATCTGACCCAGTGAGTCAAACACCTCCCACCAGGCCCCACCTCCAAAACTGGGGATTACAACTCACCATGAGATTTGTGGAAAGATAAACATCCAAGCTACAACACCCATCCACTTCCATCCCTTCCTGCACTGCATCCTCCCATCCTTCCCTTTGCCTCCCAGTCGTGGCTTAAGTATTATTTGTTTCTCTTCCATTTCTCTTTCTTTCATAATTCTTTCCTAGAAAAAGCCCAAAAGAGTTATAAAAGAGTTATTGTGACAAAGCATGACTCTTTTTAGAAGACTGGAAAATAAAATAATCGAGATGTTGATACCAGAGTTCACTTCTGAGAACAGTGGAGGAAAATGTCTACAATATATTAAAATTTGTATCCTGTCACGTATAATTAAAATAAAATCTATTATAATGGTTTACCTACTCTATGGAAGACACTAAAGTAGTATTGTAAAAACTTCATCCTGCTTATTTTCATGACAATTCTATAAAAGAATATTAGTGGGTTGCAGATTTATTCATCACTACAGATAACAGTCAAACCAAACCCAAGATAAGACAACTCCAAAGTTCATGTTGTATTTATTCAATCTGCAGCAGTCATTCAAGAAAACTTACGTGTGTGGCGACCGTGCGTGAGACTTTCGAATGGGTCTTGTTAGACTTGACAGAGATAAGTAAGACATGGGCTTCGACTTCTAGGAATTTAAAATCAAATACAAAAGATTAGGCACGAGCAAAAAGATTTGAAATAAGGCTGGGAGAGGTGGCTCACACTTGTAATCCCAGCACTTTGCGAGGCAAAGGAGGGAGGCTCTCTTGAGTCCAGGAGTTCAAGACAAGCCTAGGCAACAATGAGAGACCCCAACTCTCCCAAATATATATATACACACACACACACATGTATATACAGATATATACACACATATATATATATATATATACATATATAAACACGTATATATGTGCCAAGTTATACTTGGCTAATACTTTTCATATATATATATATACACACATATATGCACATATATACACACATATATACATATACACACACATATATACGTGCATATATACACATATATGTATTTTCATATATGTGTATATATGTGTATATATGTGTGTGTGTGTATATATATATATATGAAAAATATTAGGCAAGCATAACTGCACATACCTATAGACTCAGCTACTTGAGAGGCTGAGGTGGGGAGATTGCTTCATCCTGGGAGGTCAAGGCTGCAGTGAGCCGTGATCACACCACTGCACGTCAGCCTGGGTGACAAAAGGAGACCCTGGCTCAAAAAAAAAAAAAAAAAAGCCTGCAGTATAAAAAGTTCATAATAAGTGCAGTGTGAGCAGCACAGACAACAAATGCAACACACAGTGATATTCTTTTATGAGAGAAATCTAAGCTCAGTCATTTGGAATGTCTTCCTCAGAATTACACAGGACAGAATCACGTTATGCAGCCTGGAATTAAAAGATGTTAGTTACCAATATAATGAAACATGTATGTGTGGATGCCACTTCACGCAGAAAGTAATTCGTCCAATGCTTATTTTTGCCTGGTTTATATCCTCCTGCATGATAAAATGAAATACATTTTTTATCAAATTTTCTTCTCAACTACTTCCAAATATAACTCCTTCCAACTTTTGGGTTTAATACAAGCCTGGCTCATTTTGCAGTTTATACCTCTGGAAATACCTGGAAGGGGTTGGGAAAGCAACAGATTAAGTATTTGCTAATTTGCAACACTCTATGGCCCAAGGTAACTGTTGCATTCCGTTGATACTGTGCTTCTGCTGTCCTGGACCTGGACTCAGGCCCTATACTCTGCAAATTGTGTCCTTTCCGCATTGTCTCAATTAATTAGGGACAGGTATGGGGCTCTAGCAAAGATTTTGGTAGAATTTAAACTTAAGTTGAGCCTTAAAGGATGATGATGTGGACTTTGGTAGATATAGAAGGGAGGTGAGCGAGGGCATTCAGAGAAAGACAGTGTTTAAGAAAAGGCTAGGGGAGAGGTTCCCAAAATGTTCCCCAAATAATTAATAATGCATTTATAGCATGGGTGGGTAAATATGGTCATGAGATAAAGATTAGAGAGGTAGATTGAGTACATTTTGTGAAAATTGAAAGGATGTGAAATTTCACATTTTTTAAACTTTAGGAGATGGAGAAACATTAATTTTTAAAGAAAGAACTGATAGATACCAGTTTCAAGGAAATAACTGCAATCAGGAGTGCTCAATGAAGTTGGGAAACTTTGGACAAACGGTGGTGTTTACCCGTTAAGCATATTCTGCAAAGTCTGAGTAAGTGATATGCATGTGTGGTTTAGGCCAGTGCCTGCTTCCAAGCTCTACCAAATTTTAGTGAGCCATGCTGGGACTTCGGCAGCACAGGCCAGCTCAGGATACCTTAATATAAAAAGAGGTCTAATTTGTTTTGTAAAATCTAGCTCAGGGAGTTGGAGTGGCAATAATGACAATAACAATGGCATTACTCGTCGTTAAAATATGCTCTGTGTACTCCATAGCAGGCTCTAGTCACTCTGCAGAACATTTTACTTGGCAGTCAACTTTATGAATCAGGTATTGTTATCCCTATTTTACAGGTAGGAAAATCAAGACTTGAAGTGGCTAATTAACCACTGACCAGTGTTGCTGACCCCAAGTTCATACAGCTGGAAAGCAAAAGAGCAGGACTCAGCACCCGGGCACTGAGAGAGGAACCTGGTTTCTACCCCTGCATTGTGAAGTCTTCAATAGCTAAAGCCATAACATCACGGCTCTGTCATATGGATATGGTTTTAAATCCCATTCGTTTCAACATTACCAAGTATGATATTTTAGACAAATCATTCAACAACATCGAACCTCATTGTCCCCCTCTATAATAGTGTCTTTGTAGGGGTTTTGAAAGTTAAAATTGCTAATATGTGTGCAATTTCTAGCAAGATAAATATTTCAATCAGATGAAGAACCAGCTTTGAGATTCCAGGCAGTAAGTAATACTGAAATCCTGGCAACGTGATGGTAGTTGATTGATTAGTTTGTCGCAATCCTCCAGCAAGTCACTGGGGAAGAGGGAAGGAAGGCAGTCCTGTGCCCAGTTGGCTGAGGGAGGGGACTGTCCAGGGACAGCCAGGTGCCATTACATCAGTTTACTTGGCTAATATACGAGGAGGATTCTAATCAGAGAAATGTCTGTATAAAAGTTCAATCATGGTGGCTCATGCCTGTAATCTCAGCATTTTGGGAGGCCGAGGTAGGCGGATCACCTGAAGTTGAGAGTTCGAGACCAGCCTGACCAACATGGAGAAACCCCGTCTCTACTAAAAATACAAAATTTGCCAGGCATGGTAGCGCATGCCTGTAATCTCAGCTACTCAGGAGGCTGAGGCAGAAGAATCACTTGAACTCAGGAGGCAGAGGTTGTGGTGAACCAAGATCATGCCATTGCACTCCAGCCTGAGCAACAAGAGCAAAACTCCGTTTTAAAATAAATAAATAAAGTTTAGTCATACAGATTAATGAGGCAACAGTGTAGGGCCAGGAGGAAGATGTGAGGGCAGCATTTGTAAATATGAAGGCACATGGACACTCAAGTCACAATAGGTACACTTTATGTTGGAAGGATTAATTCCAGAATCTAACAACTAGAGTAGTGTGATGCTACTACTCCCAAAGTCAAAGAGACCTTTGAATCTATGGCCAGAAGCATTTGAAGAGAAAGGGAGCATAATTTTTCTAGTGTAGGGAGTCAGAAATAAGGTATCTCCATACAGACTCAGACAGCTGTGATTTAGCCATTATTCCCATTTTCAGGAATGCATTCCCACCAGCACACACACACACACACACACACATCCAACATACACATGTAGAACTATGTCTCAGAGAATCAGATCGGCTCAGGCACCTTAGAACTGATTCTACTGGAGAAAGGAATACAAATAATGGCAAAATGCGATAAATACATTTAATCACCTGTGTCCACTTGGGTACTTTGGCAGTGCCTGACTCTCTGCCTCCAGAAGGACTCTGAGCCCTCAGCTTGGAGTTTGGCATCACTCACTATTGCTTTATCTATTTAGTTATATGTTTATGTCTCTCTTTCCCAATAGAACATTCATTCCATAAAGAAAGGGCATCTTTTGTCACTTTCATTCCTGTACCTCCAGCATGTGGCACAGTTGCTACTCAATCAATAACCATCGAATGAATGTATGAAAATGCTTTTGGGCATATTTAGGTCATTGTCTTCTTTTATTCTAGAGTATAAATAATAAAAAAGTTTCAAAGTTTCAAAAGTGAAACCTTAAACTTAAATATGGCCCTAACTGCTCTCTGCTCCTCCTCCCACTTGAAGATTAAATTACCATTTTGTCAAGACCCTTTGACTGAGGTTAGAATTTGTTCTATAGGTGTAAGGTAGGTTTTGGAGTTGTTTGAGGAGGAGATTGGCATGGCAAATAGATCTCTACTTTAAAAATAAAACTTTGGAAAGAGAATGCAGCACAGGTTGGAAGGAAAAGGGACTGGAAGCTCAGAATCCAGTTAGGAAGCTATTATGATGTGGTGAATGTGAAAACAAGTGGATGTGGGGACAGGTTGGTGGTGGTGGCTTGAGGAGCTGCATAGCTCTGTGTAGAATGCACTATTTTCCTCACTTAATAATAATAACAGTAATACTAATAAAGACAATAATAATACTAAATCACAAAATAACCAACATTTATTGCCTATTCTCCACTCAGGACTCATCTACAAGTTTAGGGAGATTAAGGAAATCGTCCAAGTTTGCACACCTATTGGCAAAGTGGCAAAACTGAAATGTAGATTTAAGTCTTCTGATTCGAAATCCAGAATCTTTTTTGCCATGTTACAAAAAAAACCTTAAAGTACAAAATGTGTACTTTATAAATACAAATATATATCACTTAAAAAATGTATTTTGATTTTAAGTGAGATGTGAGCTTCTGGAAGGCAGAAGCAATTTCTGTCTTTTATTTGTTTTTTTTTAAATCTCACAACACAGAGCCACATCTTTGTGTATGTGTGGAGCACGTGTGTATGTATGTATGTGTGTGTGCATGTGGATCTCCCAGATGACTATGCCAGTCTACATATTAACAGGGGTCCGTGGAGACAGATGCCTCATCCAAGAGCAAAGCCCTTTTTATGCGCAAACTCTCTGGTGGTGTATTAGTCTGTTCTCATGCTGCAAATAAAGACATACCTGAGACTAGGTAATTTATAAAGGAAAGAGGTTTAATTGACCCACAGTTCCACATGGCTGGGGAGGCCTCTCAATCATGGTGGAAGGCAAATGAGGAGCCAAAGGTATGTCTTACATGGCGGCAGGCATGAGGGAGCATGTGCAGAGGAACTGCCCTTTATAAAACCATCAGATCTCGTCAGACTTATTCACTATCATGAGAACAGCATGGGAAAGGCCCACCCCCAAGATTCAGTTACCTCCCACCAAGTCCCTCCCACAACACAGGGGAATTGGGGGAGCTAAAATTTGGAATTTGGGTGGAGACATAGCTAAATCATATCAGTTGGGCAGTAGGGGTCTATTTTGAGGGTTCGTTGCCGGGCAGGGGGGGATCTTCATTTAACCCTCAAATCACAGGTTGAAATTCACACGCAGAACTCTCAGGCCTCTTAACACACTTCTTTACATTTGGGTGGGGGAAGATGGAGGAGTTGTGGACTGAAAGGGGTGATGCTGGGCACAGCTGGTTCTTAGTGAAATCTTTAATGTGTCCTCAAAAGCTGACTGCTCTGTGCTCTCTTCCTTTCTGCCTTGCTGTTTTCTTTGCACAGCAGTTGCTTTTTCTCCTGACTCTGCATGAGACTCCAGGAATAAAGAAGCTTAGAAGAGAAGGTGGGATTTGTACAAGGCCTTTGCATCAGAAGGGAGCCAGTTAGGATGAGAAAACAGTCGCCCTCCTCAGGTGTACCCACAGAGGCCCTTTGCTGAGGCCTGGGCTCACAGCTTCCTTTCTTCCCCACTCACCCCTTTTGCACCTCCCTCATCCCACTTGCTTTGAACGAGCCTCCTTTGTGGACATTTACAGACAGACCCAATCAAAACCTTGTTTAGAGATTTGCAGAGGTGAATTCTGGAGGCCTTTTATTTGCATGGTGGGTGCTCTGCTTGGTTCTGCCTGACAGAGAAGAGAATGGGAAGCTCTCAGACAGCTCTCAGGTCTATGGATACGTAGGATTTTGCATTTAGTCCAGGGGGACAGATAAGCTCTGGTTTTAGTGCAAAATCTCTGGGCCCATTATTGAAGCTCCAGACCCAAGGTATAGATCTAATTCATTTTAGGAAGGAAACTGGTGTTTACTTTTTCCTTTCTTTATTTTCTTCCCAGGACAATATTTTAAAAATATAATTATACACATTTTTATTTTCTACTAATTATCTCATTCCTTCTCTTCTACCTGCCTCCCCATGCAAGCAGATAATCTCTAGCCAATAATCAACTTTGGATATGGCTCATGGGGGTTGTGACAGGGTACATAGCAAAAAGTAGCCTGTGAATCTCAGGATTTTGGAGTTTCCAAATTCCCAAACTATTAAGCAGACTGTATGCTAATATTATAGCATTATATATAGTATAGTACAGGTTGACTATCTTTTATCTGAAATGCTTGGGACCAGAAGCATTTTGGATTTTTTGGGGGATTTCAGAATATTTGCATTACATGTACTGGTTGAGCATCCCAAATCCAAAAATCTGAAACTTGAAATACTCCAATAAGCATTTTCTTTGTGTGTTATGTCAGCATGAAAAATTTCAGATTTTAGGAAATTATGGATTTTGAATTTCTGTATTTAGATTGCTCAGCCTACATGTACTATGAAATAGTGTCTGAGAAGCATAAACATTGCTTTTGTGAAAGTAGCTCTAAGGGAAATATCTAGAATCATTTAAGAGAGAAAGGGCTTCCTTCTCCCATCTCCATGAATAGCAAAAACAAAAGGTCCCTATGTTAGTGGGTGGGAAGTGAGACATAGGAGAAAAGATGAGAAAGGAGGTCAGGATCCTCCAGTGGGAGAGCACTGAGCTGGAAGCAGCAGTGATTGCATGCCCAGATGCTGGGTAGGAGTGGAGCCATTGTTTAAAGACCACCCAATAGGCAGGGGGCCTCTGCAGAGACAGCTGCTCAGTCCAGAATCATTGCTGCCACCACCTTCTCCTCGCACCTTCTGGGACAGAGAGGACTTCCTTCAAAGTAACCAGGACCTCTCCCAGTGACTACCCAGCAGCTGCTACATTACCAGAACTAGCCTACCCCGGCCCATTTACCCACTGTGGACA
The DNA here is from genome assembly GCF_006542625.1 of Nomascus leucogenys. Lineage (NCBI taxonomy): Eukaryota > Metazoa > Chordata > Mammalia > Primates > Hylobatidae > Nomascus > Nomascus leucogenys. The sequence continues at coordinate 7,489,028 of NC_044395.1, read as the reverse complement.
ACTCCCACCTTGCAGTGTTCTGTGACTCTTTTTTTTTTTGAGACAGAGTCTCGCTCTGTCGCCCAGGCTGGAGTGCAGTGGCGGCACAATCTCGGCTCACTGCAAGCTCTGCTTCCCGCATTCACGCCATTCTCCTGCCTCAGCCTCTCCGAGTAGCTGGGACTACAGGCGCCCGCGACCACGCCCGGCTAATTTTTTTGTATTTTTAGTAGAGACGGGGTTTCACCGTGGTCTCGATCTCCTGACCTCGTGATCTGCCCTCCTCGGCCTCCCAAAGTGCTGGGATTACAAGCGTGAGCCACCGCGCCCGGCCTGTTCTGTGACTCTTAGAAGCCACAAAGAAGTGATTCATTTGACTACAATAAAGAAAATTTTAAATCGAGATCTTTTCAAAAATCTACCATTTATAAATTGGCCTACTTTCCTGAGGCAGAGGTTTTATTTTTCCTGAAAATATGTAGAAGAGATTGTATAAATTCCTACCTAAACTACTCAAAGGAAAATGCATAAAATCCCCCCTCCTCCTCCCCAACATCTGCCACCCAAAAAAGTTACTTGGAAATGAGATTCTCTTCCCCAGCTCAATAGCAAAGTGCATTCCTTGAGAAATGTGTAGCTTTCAGGCAGGGGCCATGCTTCTGTGATTCACCGCCTGAAGACATGTCTCCCTGAGTTGATCCACACAGAGAAATAGTTGTTGAGCAGTAAAAAAATCAAGAGAGGACACACATCTGGGTTTTGGCTTTTTTTTTTTTTTCCATATAATAGAAATATCTAGCAACATTGAGCCACATCATCATGTGCTGTTCCCTTGCAACCTGACAGCTCCCAGGCTTACCACCCACCTCAAGTTCTCACTGTGTCTTTGACATTGAGGCAAGGCTAGGTATATCTACCCTTGAGTTCAGGTTTCTGGCATCTTTCCTTTCTCACATTCAGCTCTTCCCTTTTAAATTACCCTCAAGGGCCTTGAAAGCATTATAATTTTGTCTTAGAGCAGTAGCCTCTGCTCTTGGCCCCAAACAAATGTTTGCTTTCATGATTTAGACTAAAAAGAATAGTCATGGGCCACATGAGCTGGTCCATTTCCCCATCTGGGAAGTATCTGTGGGCATTTGCTTGTGGAAATAATACCTCAGATTGCTTTAGTTTTTGTTTTTTTTTTTTTTTTAGTCTGAATCTCTAAATTGTTCTCCCTAGGTCTCAAAAATGGAGAAGAGTGGGCAGAGACAGGACTCACTAACCCTGACCTGGAGCTTTCAACCTATGTGAGACCTCTCCAGCTAGACTTATTACCAAAACACCAAGGGTTCAGTATAGGCTCTGCTACCCACTGCGCAGAATGCCAATCACTGAGACAGCAAGTATTACCAAAGGGAAGGCTTTAATAGGGTGCTGCAGCTGAGGAAAATGGAGATAAAGTCTCAAATCCATCCCTCTGACCAATAAAATTGGGAGGTTTATATAGCAGGGACATGGGAAAACAGGAATTAGAGGAGAGTAAGGAAGTCATCATGATGGATGAGGGGTGTGGTGTCTCATTGTCTGGATGTGGTGATCTAGTAAGTTTCACTCCCTTGGCTGAGTGTTGGTTTCCCGAGGAAGGAACTCAAATGAAACAATTTAAGCTACAACTTTTAAGACCAGAGAGAATCAATTTTTATGTTTACTTAAAAAAAGCATACATATTAGTTGTATGGGACAATCGGACTGGTTTCATACTCACTCTTAATTTGTACTCCACCCCCAAATTGATTAGCTGTGGGCTCTATTTGTGGCTCTGCATATCACTCATAGATGACTTCAGTATTCTTTATTCCCCACCCCCATGTCCTGCCTTGTTTGTAATTATGTGGTTTCTTGAAGATTATGCAGCTCTAAAGAACAGGAATTTGTTTGAGGCTGTCTACCTAAAGAAATGAGCACTCTGTAGCTTGGAATTATGCCAAATTTGTTTGATAATTAATTGTGTGACTTTACGCAAGTAATTTGCCCTGCTAGTGCTTCAGTTTCCTCTCTATAAAATAAGACTAGATCTAGAGTGACCTCTAGTAAATCATATAAGTGATTCATTCAAAAAAGTATCAAGCACCTACTACATCACAGGCACTGTCCTAGGGGCTGAGAATATAAAAGAAGGAAATGGCAATGGCACCACTCCAGCAACTTGAAGTCTGCAGGCAGAGCCTTATGCCTTTCTATTTATCTGTTTATTATCTAATATAATGTATTATAAGTATGGGGGCACGTGGCTCACGCTGTAATCCAGCACTTGGAGCTGAGGGGCAGATACAGTAGAATGAAACGTGAAACCACTCTATAAAATAAAAAAAAAAAATTAGGGGGGTGGGGGCGTGTCAGCTACAGGAGGCGAGGCAGGGAATGGGTGAAGGGGGGGTGCAGGAGTGAGATGGCCACTGCACTCAGCTGGGACAGAGCGAGACTGTCTAAAAAAAAAAAAAAAAAAAAAAAAAAAAAAAAGGATCTGTACCTGTAATGAAAAATATATACACATTATTTAGAAAGCAGCATGGTAAGGGTGGGAGTACATATGCACATAAATGTGTGCAATTGTTGAATAAGAGCTCTTGCAGGAAATGAGGACATCTTCAGAGGAAAGGTGAGTTTTGTGTGGATCTTGAAGTATGAACAGAATCTTGATGGAATTCAAGGCTAAGGGAGCATCACGTGAGGTATTTGGGATGACTGAACAAATCAAGGTGTTTGGGATGTAGGAAATTTGGTATGACTGAAAGTGGGGCAGGTGATGTAGGCAGGTTCCACCAGAGACAGTTTTTAGATAGCTGTGTGTACCATGCTAAGCATTGTAGAAAGTCATTCCTTCAAGGTCTTTACACACGAATACTTATTTACTCACAAATTCTTATATTTTTCTGGAATATTTTGGTGGTGTTCTATTAATAACCTGAGATCATTGATCCTCTTGAGGTTCATTTCAAAATCAAAATGTTCAACAACTGAGCTAACATGTGAAGCACTGGTAGGAAGCAATGTATAAATCATGGCTGGATGGTGCTGCTGCAGATGTTTTGATCATGAAATAAAATACTCATCAGAAATGAATGAGTATCTTCCTCCTCCAGATTAGGGGGGAGTGCAGCCCCCCAAAACAAAGCATGAAACACAACAGTAATCTCAGTCTAATGAGATAAACCACTCCATTGAGTGTAATTCCAGACAAACTATTTCCTTATCCCTTTGAAATCACTTTAGTTTAGCAATGCCCTCTCTCTCAGTAAGTGGAGTTCATACTCAGAGATTCTTCCCATTTAGTAGTTCAAAGTGAGAAAAAGAAATATAACATATTTTTTTACCCTAGTTTCACCACACCACATCCTACTGGGAATCCTCCCCTCTCATATGCTGATTCTGTAACTGCCAGAACATACCTCATGGTCTCCTTTGGTTTTCTTTCTCCATCTTTACATTGTTAAGTCTGTAGCTCTGGCAACATGGTGCCTCTAGTTCAGTTCTACTCCCTCTGCTGGCCAGATGTCAGCTAACAATAACAAAAAGATGCTATTTCAGGGTGGCTCCTTCACCAAGATTATCATAAATTGCTTTTAATTTCTTGGCAATGCAGTGTTGAACTTTTTTTAAAAAAGCTATTTAAAATCCAACAGCTCTTCCTTTAGCAGATTATAATAATTTTAAAACACTGCAGATTAAATTTGAGGCCTCCACTGGGTCCCTGGCCTTGGTATTAATTAACAAAGCTTGAAATGAGCCGTGATTAATTGCGAGTCCAGGAGCACAACACAGTTTGATGAATATGTTCAGATTTCAGGGAGAAAAACATTAAAATGGCTGCTTGAGGCAGGAGCTTCTGCAATAATAACCACTTTGGTTTCAAAAACGTGTCTTTCTCATACAAATTGCAGAGTGTATCATCCCTGGAGTGAAGTCTGCTGATAATAGAGTAGAAGTGGAGGTCTGGAGCCATCTGCACAGCCAGCGTCTTTAGGGCTTCTTTTCTCTTTCTCTCTTTCTCTGTTTCTCTCTGTTTGTCTGTCTTTCTTTTATTTTCCCTTTTCAAATAATCAGACTTAAAAAATAGAATAAGCCCAAGTAGGAGGAGGAGCTGGATATGAGATAAAGAATTTCAAAATAATGTAAGATACATTGACTATTTAAAAATACAGACATTTATTTATGAATTTTTTTTCCTTCATTCACAGAATCATGGTAGAGATAGTTGTCCACTAGAGCTCAAGGATCTAGGGGGAAAAGATCATAAAAGTACAGTGACAATTTTCTCCAATCCCTTGATTTATAGAAGGAGAAGCTGGGATCCATGTCACTTAAGCAGTTTATGTGCAATGTCACAGCCATGATTGGAGGAAAGCCGGGGACTGAATCCTAATCCAGCCAGAGGGTGATGAGAAAGATGGACTTGGACTTCAAAGGTTTGCATGTGATTCCTGGCTCCGTGTCTGTCTAGCAGCCGGGTCGTGATTGTCACATGGGCTCCATGCTTAGAAGGACTACAAGTTGGTTTAATGCTCTGCTATTGCCGTCTTGAAATTCTTGGATTCATTTATTCATTTGTTTTTAACAAGACATTCTGCAAATTCTGTAACTGGTCTCATCTAGCAGTATGGGACCTTAAGCACATCATTCTACCTCTCAAAGTCTCAGTTTCCCTTCCCATATATAAAGTGGATAATATTTATACCTGTATGGGCTGAAATAAATTAAGCCAAATTAATGAGAGGAAAATACCTGTAAATGATAACTATGCAAATATATGGCAAAATTATTAGCTTTCCTGAGACACAGAAAGTCTTAAATAGCAATATTTTTCATGTGCTTTTTGGGGAAACTTATGGGGTTAAGTTTTTGCTCATTGTCTCTGATGCAACTTCACACTCATATAGAACCACTGCACCCCTGCAGTGGGGTTTCTTTCTTTTCCAACAAATTCAGCTCTCAAGGGCAAAAGAGTAAGAGAAGACAGTGAAGGTAACAAGAATCTTTAAAGACACAAGAAATAATTACATTTTGTGGTGGGGGCTCCAACAGAAGGCCACATTTGGAGTGATTTAAGGGTACCAGTTAATGGACACCTTTCTTGTAGGTGCTGAAGCATGAAGGTCAAAAAAGCCAAACCTCTTGCTATAGCTTTCATTTATCCAAGCATATTTGGGGTTAGAGGGTGGCCTTTGAGAGAAAAGCATGTAGGTGAACCAGCCTGTCTTGAATGCCTTGGGTCTCTTTCCTTCTCCTTTTCCCACATCAGCGGAGTCCCACTGTTTAGAGATGAGAAAGAGCAAATAGGGGCATTGTGGGTGAGAAAGTCCAGAGGGGACTAATGATGCTGGATCTTGCAGGCCAGCCTTGTGAGTGCTATGAGGGTTGCTGGCTCTCTGGGAAGGTGGATACAGGAAGCACTGTGATGGGGAAGAACATTTCCAAAAGACAGAACAGAGACGCTATTTGTTAATACATGTCAGTGCAGCAGGTATCAACGATGAACTGAAGACTTCATCGAACGTGGTATTGGGGAAATCTTATCATCAATGCTGGCTATAGACAGAGTGAAAACAGGAAAGATAGAGAAATAGTACAAGATTTGTCTGAAGAATGTGTGCTAACTGAGGTCATTGTGAGACCCAGTAAACTATTTATGATTAGTTACCCTCTCCCTGACACATACCTACTCAGTACCCATTATACGCACCCTGACTATGTAGAAAACTGTTTGTTTTAGATTTTAATGGTGATGCCAGAAGAATTACTGCACTCCCCATCTTCAATAGTTTCTGTAGTCTGGTTATCAATTTAGGACTCAATGAAAACCAGGAAAAAATGACATGGAAATTTGGACGCTGGCAAATATGTTAGACGGTCAAAAGAAGAGGGTTGGGAGGATCCAGCTAGCATGGGCAGATGAGTCCACTAAGAAGAGGATCTTTGAGAAAAACTTGGAACCCATGGAGTGTAGGAGAGGAAACGGTTAGTCATTCCAGAAGATGGAGTTTTTAAAAATCTTGTTTTAAAGTATGACTGTATTCATTCCCATTAATGTTGCAAAATGAAAAAGCATCAGAGAGAAGGAGAGACAGGGGTCTCAGATACAGAGGCCACCGTGAATCACATCACTCAGCCCTGCAGTTGCCTTGCACCTCCTGCATTAGCGGTGCCAGTGATGCGAGTCTGTCATCTCCCCTGCCACGGTTTGCATGCTTAGCCCAGCACTGGGATGGATGAAAGGGATCAGAGTCCAAGAGGAGCCTGCTCTTCAAAAATGTCTAGCGACAAACAGTCCTGGGGGGATAGCCATAGGGAAATGGAAGAGAAAACTGAATTATTCTGATTTACCTTCTCTTGTTAATCGGGTCCCTTTGCAACCACTAGAGACTTTCAGAAAAAAAAATCAGCTTATTTATCTCCTTTCATATGGAATGTAGGTTTTTGAGGTCTCATTCTATATTCCTTATGTATCCTTAAAGAAATACTCTAGAGATAAGACCAGTTTCTGGAAGAGCTGGGGGTGAGTTAAAGAGAGGAGCAAATTCTTCTCTGACCCAAGAAAGAAAATGCAGCTCAATTTCTTTTCAGGACCCTACGAAAAGTCCTCATGTCCAGAAACTCATCAGATTCACTTTATCTTTTTGATCCTCTCTGAGTCTACCTCTGCTATTAAGGTTGTTGCTGCCCAAGGACTCCCCACACACAACTCACCGAAAGGGGGCTGGTGAGAATGTCAGGCCTGCCCCCGATTCAGTAGCTCAGTGACTAGAACTAACTCTAATTTCAAGGTTGAGGATTTTATAATTTCAGAGGTTCCTGGGGCAACTGTTTCTGGAAAATAAACATCCTTGAGAGTAAACTGGATTTCTTGGATGAGTACACTGTATGGGTGCTGTGTCTTGGAACAGTCACCTCGTTTCCTCTTCTGCACACAGGATAAGATTTTACTCATTTTTCAGTCTTGGTCAAGGGAGTAGAGGACAGAGTTTTAGTGAAGGAGGGAGCTTGCCTTAGGCATGCATTTGAGCCCCACTGTCCACTGTTTTTTGTTTTTTTTTTTTAATTGAGACTGAGTCTTGCTCTGTTGCCCAGGCTGGAGTGCAGTGGCACAATCTCGTCTCACTGCAACCTCCGCCTCCCAGGTTCAAGAGATTCTCCTTCCTCAGCCTCCCAAGTAGCTGAGACTACAGGTGCCTGCCACCATACCCAACTAATTTTTTGTATTTTTAGTAGAGATGGGGTTTCACCATGTTGCTCAAGCTGGTCTCAAAAACTCCTGACTTCAGGTGATCTGCCCACCCTGGCCTCCCAAAGTGCTGGGATTACAGACGAGAGCCACTGTGCACGGCCTAGCCCCACTCACTCTTGACTTTTCACATCTTCTTGGTTTTTTATTTTTTCTTGGTTCTTCATATTTCATTTATGATTCTCTTGCACCTAAGTTTTGATGACTAATTAGGGTAGAGAAGAAGGGAGACTAACAGATAAAGGAATGCCAACCTACACATTCATAAAGGTCCTTAGAGGGCCCGTGAAGTAGTTTTACTATTTCAAAAATGAAAAATATGTATTTATTTGAGGAAGAGTGCAACAGGTGAACTAAAATATCTGTGTCTTTTTCCTTCTTTTGGAATTGAATGGGTTCAAAGTGGCAATTCTGGTTATCTGAAGCTGATCAGAGCTGTGATTGGCTATGATGTCAGCACTATTTCTTTTTCCATAACACTCTGATCTTCTAATATAGTACATTATTTACTTATTTATGGTGTTTGTTGGACTGTGTTAGTCTCTCTTTCTAGAATGGAAATTCCATGAGGATAGGGGATTTTCAAATATTTTGTTCACTGTTATAACCCAAGCCTCTAAAACAGTGTAGGAAGTACAATATTTATTGTGAAAAACAACAAACAAAATGAGTATTTATAGAAAGTTTGAATTCAAGCCAGTAATTTTTTATAGAGTCCCTATCTTTTTTTTCTTTCTTTCTTTTTATTATTATTATTTTTTTGAGATGGAGTTTTGCTCTTGTTGCCTAGGCTGGAGTGCAATGATGTGATCTTGGCTCACTGCAACCTCCGCCTCCGGGTTCAGGCAATTCTCCTGCCTCAGCCTACGGAGTAGCTGGGATTACAGGCATGCGCCACCACGCCCGGCTAATTTTGTATTTTTAGTAGAGAAGGGGTTTCTCCATGTTGGTCAGGCTGGTCTCAAACTCCTGACCTCAGGTGATCTGCTAACCTCAGCCTCCCAAAGTGCTGGGATTACAGGTGTGAGCCACCGTGCCCGGCCTAGAGTTCCTATCTTATCTACATTTTCTTCTTGTCCCAGAATGAATACAGAGAATTTCAGGGGTTCTCCAAACCCCCTACTGACCTAGTTTAACTGTACTGGATGACAATATCCAAGGAAGCCACTAATAGAAAGAGAAGAATGTCATGGAAAGCATACCAGCTGGGTCATTCCAGCTCTTTACCTGACTGCCTGGTCGGTGACCCTGGGCAAAGTGCATGTATCTCCCAACCTCTAACGAATGATAAAAGTAACAACCTCACTGTGTCTTTGAGAGACTGAAAGTAATACATGTCACAAGTGGCGAGCTTGTTGTTTGTCACATAATAAGCTTTCTACAAATGTTAATTTTTCTCTTCTAACTTTGATAGGCAATAAAACCAAGGAGGAAACAAGCTATAAAGTGATGCATTTTTCACAGCAATAGCTCCTAGGGGGTAAGTATTATTTCTTTTGTGAGTTCTTAACAGTTTCTTACATCTGAGTACTCAAAGAAACTATACCATCACTAAATATTACTTTCTAGGCCATTAACCTATCTTATCAGAGGCAAGGAAAAAATATCATCATTTGATTATTGACTTACTGCAGCTACTATTCACATGTGTGTAGGGTACTTCCTTCTTCAATTAGATTATAAAAGCTACCTGTATTTTCCATAGTGACTTATAATACGTGCTTTGTGCAGACGTGGCCAATATATTTTGTTCACAGGTTGTTTAATAAGGAGTTTTTAACATTTTCTTAAACGTCACATGCTGTGCTTAATGAAGAGAAGTTCCCCTAAATCCCAAAGCATAGAATACATCAGCCTTATGCCTGAGCCCCATCATGGGAATTCTGGGTCAGGTTTACATGGGGAAGGCAGAGGCATCCTGCTATTCTGCACCTCTGGTGTCCCTGGGTCTCTAGATTCACTGCTGCCATATTTCTAAGGAAGCTCCCTAGGAGCTGGTGCCAAAGGACTGTCAGTATATCTGGGCATCTTCCCAAGTCTCAAACACAAGTGGAAAAACATAGGCTCTTCTGGGGATACAATTGATGGATGACATTAAGCAAATTGCTTGGGAGTTGATGAGTAAACAAGGCCTCAAGGGTCCAGCCCAGGTATATGAAAGAGGACTCACAAAGATAACAGCCTAGACATGAACACATTTTTTCTCAGGTGTTATCTTAGCCTCACTTTCAAAAGAATCACTTAGAGAGATTTTTGAAACATAGATTCCTAGGTCCAGCCCTACACCTGCTAAATCAAAATTTCTGTATTTACAAAAAAAAAACAGAACAACAACAACAGCAAAACCTTCTCAGAAGATGTTGGTGCAGCGAATCCAGTTCATTAGCAATAGAATTACTAAATTTTTCTACACCTATTGTTGCCAAGAGGTATAAATGCACCAGCATGTCCTCTGTACGGTGGACCTCATTTTATTATTTGCTCTATTGCATTTCACATACTTTGTGCGTTTTTGACAAATTGAAGGTTTGTAGCAACCTTTGGGTCTAGCAAGTCTGTTGGCACCATTTTTCCAAAAGCGTGTGCTCACGTTGTGTCTCTGGGCCACAGTTTGGTAATTTTTGCAATGTTTACAATGGTTAATTATTCTCATATCTGTTATGGTGATCTGTGATCAGTGATCTTTGACACTACTGTTGTAATTGTTTTGGGGCACCACAAACCAGTCCCATAGTAGACAGTGAACTTAATTGATAAATGTGATGTGTGTTCTGACTGCTTCACTGACCTGCCTTTTCCCCATCTCTGTCCCTCTCCTTAAGTTTCCCTATTCCCTGAGACATAAAAATACTAAAATTATGCCAATTAATAACTTTACAATGGCTTCTAAGTGTTTAAGGGAAGAGTCAGACATCTCTCACTTTAAAGCAAACCCCTGAAATGATTAAATGTGGGGAGGAAGGCATTTTGAAAGCTGAGATAGGCCAAAATCTGGGCTTCTTGCTCAAAACATCCCAGTTGTAAATACAAAGAAAAAGTTCATGGAGGAAATTAAAAGTGCTACTTCACTGAACACACAAATGATAAGAAAGCAAAATAGCCTTATTGCTGATATGGAGAAAGTTTGAGTGGTCTGGATGGAAGATCAAACCAGCCCCCACATTCCCTTAAACCAAAGCCTAATACAAAGTAAGGCCCTAACTCTCCTCAACTCTCTGAAGATGGACAGAGGTGAGGAAGCTGCAGGAAAAGTTTGGAGAGAGCAGACGTTGATTATGAGGTTTAATAAAAGAAGCTATCTTCATACGTAAAATTACAAGATGTAGTAGTTTTGTGTTGACGTAGAAGCTGTAGCAAGTTGTCTAGAGGATTTGGCTAAGATAACTGATGAAGGTGGCTATACTAAACGACAGATTTTCAATGTAGATTAAACAGCTTTTAATTGGAAGACAATGCTGATATGGTTTGAATCTGTGTCTCCACCCAAATCTCATGTTGAATTGTAATCCCCAGTGTTGGAGGTGGGGCCTGGTGTGAAATGATTGGCTCATGGGGGCAGGATCTCACCAGTGGTTTGGTATCATCCCCTCAGTGTTGTTCTCATGATAGTGAGCAAGTGAGTTATCATGAGATTCGGTCATTTAAAAGTGTGTGGCACCTCCCTGTCTCCCTTTTCTCTGGCCTCGTAAGATGTGCCTGCTCCCCCTTGACCATCCACCAGGATCGTAAGTTTCCTGGGGCCTCCTCAGAGGCAGAAGCCACTATGCTTCCTGTACAGCTTGCAGAACCATGAGCCAATTGAACCTCTTTTCTTTATAAATTACCCAGTCACAGATATTTCTTGATAGCAGAATGGACTAATACAGATGCCATCCAGGACTTTCATAGCTAGAGAGGAGAAGCCAATGCCTGTCTTGAAAGCTTCAAAAGACAAGACAACTCTTTTGTTAGGGGCTAATGTAGCTGGTGACTTTAAATTAAAGCCAATGTTCCTTTGTCATTCAAAAAAGTCTAGAGCTCTTAAGAATTATGGCAAATCCAGTCTTCCTGTGCTCTATAAATGGAACGACAAAGTCTGGATGAAAGCACATATGTTTACAGCATGGTTTACTGAGTATTTTTAGCTCACTGTTGAGATCTACTTCTCAGAAAAAAGATTCCTTTCAAACTATTACCGCTCATTGACAATGCACCTGGTCTCTGAAGAGCTCAATGGAGATGTACGAGGAGATTAATATTGTTTCCATGTCTGTTAATACATCCATTCTGTAGCCCATGGGTCAAGGAGTAATTTTGACTTTCAAATCTTTATATTTAAAAGATGCTTTTTGTAAAGCTACAGCTGCCATACATAGTGATTCATCTGATGGATCTGGCAAAAGTAAACTGAAACCCTTCTAGAAAAGATTCACCATTCTAGATGCTATTCATAACATTCATGATTAATGGGAGGAAGTCAAAACATAAATATTAACAGGAGTTTGGAAGAAAATGATTCCAACTCTCATGGATAATTTTGAGGGTTCAAGATGTTAGTGGAAGAAGTAACTGCACATGTGTTGTAAATAGCGAGAGACTTAGAATTAGAAATGGGACATGAAGATGTGACTGAATTGCTGCAATCTCATAATAAAATGTTGGTGGATGAGGAGTTGCTTCTTATGGATGATCAAAGAGAGTGATTTCTTGAGATGGAGTCTATTCCTGGCGAAGATGCTGTCTGTGAACATTGTTGAAATGACAACAAAGGATTTAGAATATTATACAAACTTAGTTGATAAAGCAGTGGCGAGATTTGAAAGGATTGACTCTAATTTTAAAAGAGTTCTATTGTGGGTAAAATGCTACCGAACACCATCACATGCTACAGAGAAATATTTCATGAAAGGGAGAATCAGTCAATGTGGCAAGCTTCATTGTCTTATCTTAAGAAATTGCCGCAGCCACCCTAACCTTCAGCAAACACCACCCTGACCAGTAAACAACCGTCGACATGGAGGCAACCCCCTCCACCAGCAAAAAGATTTCTACTCACTAAAGGCTCAGATGATGGTTAGCATTTTAAACCAATGAGGTATTATTAAATTAAGATAGATATATATATCATTTTTAAGACATAATTCTGTTGCACACTTAATATGCTATTATGTAGTGTAAATGTAACTATTATATGCACTAGGAAATCAAACAATTTTTGTGACTTGCTTTATTGTGACATTTGCTTTATTGCTGTGGTCTGGAACTGAACCTGCAATATCTCCAAGGTATACCTGTAGTTATTTCCTCCAGATATACATTATGCCCTTAATTAGATGTAAAACTTTGTTCCTTTGCACCTCCTTGTTCCTCTTTTTAGATTGCCTCTCCACTATCTGTGTGGCGATCTTTCATTTATTACCATAGGGCTTTGCTCATCTCTAATCTCCTATGCGAAGCCTTTTCCAGCTGCCCCGGAGAGAGCAAATGGCTCCCCCCACCACATTTTCATTTGTATTTCACTCCACTTCTGTACTTTTCAAAATATTCGCAATTATTTGTTTGCTTGTGTCTTTCCTCGCTAACAGTCAGTTCTTCAAAGGGAGGAATAGCACCGTTTTCATCCTTAGGTCTCCCCAGCATCTAACTCGGTAGTTAGTATCACTATTTATTATTTAAATAGACGGATTAATGAATGAATGAATGAGTGAATGTTTAATTAATTAGAAAAATAATTATTTTTCCTAGGAGAAAAGAGCCCTGAGAAAAGTGCCAGAGTAGTATTGATACTGTGGCTTTCTCATGGCTGCTCCCCCCTTCACCCACCCACGCACAGGCAGAGCACCGCACTGCAGGCAGAGACCAGCAGGGTCAGGAGAAGTTATGCCAATCCCAAATCAGAAAATTTGTCTTTCGTCTGTGAGCTAGATCCGGTTACCTGGGGAACCAGATTTATCTCTGTGTCCTCAATACAGTACATCTCAATGAGGGCACTTTTAATAACCAATTGATGTGTAATTGCCTGTATAAATTATGTATCTCTTATCCAGCTCCAGTGCACGGAGTGAATTATGGAGAAAAACTCCCCTCAGGACTGTTATGTGGCTGCTATGATGCGATTGCAGGGTCCTTCAGAGAGTTTTAAAGGGGACTTAATTCACTTCTGTTGGGCTTTTCAGACAGTCTTTGAAGAGAAGATGGAAAAGGGAAAAGAGTCACAGGAATCTGTAAACTCACATAACAGAGAATCAGAAATATAGAAATATTGAATTTCAGCCTTAGAAAGACCTCAGAGGTCACTGAGTTCAAATTTCTAACAACTAGTTTAACCACCTGAATAAAAGACAAGATAAGGGAGTGTTTGGCCTCTGCTTGATATCTTCAGTGGTGTGAGGTGGGATTGTGGAGTGCTAAAAGCAAGGTTTTTGTACTTGGACAAAACAGAGGTCAAATGCTATGTGACTTGGAGAAGAGACTGTCTCCCTGGGCCTCAGTTTTTGTGTGTGACAGGAGAAGAATGCTTACCTCATTGGATTACCATGATTGTTAGATGAAAAAGTACATGATGGGAATAATATTGCCAAAATATTAAATGTATACTAATTTTTATTTTCCCCATGTTCCCAATCACAAGTCCTGTTCCCCTACAGCCATCCTGCCCTTTGGATCCTTGAGAACCTTAAGGCGAGAGCCACCTCTTGCCGAGGAGGACGCGCTATAGGGAAGATTGTCTCCATTAAGAAGGGAGAGAAGAGGAAGCCTTTCCAGTTTTGAGGCAGTACATGTGAGGCAGAAGAGACAGTCATCAGAGAAACATAGGTTTCAGGATTTGTATTCCTACTTTAGGGAAAATCCTGGAAGGGTGGAGTTAGGCAGGTTGATGGGGGAGTTAAAGATGAGGAAGCAAATGCCCCTTTTTTAAGGGCATCTAGGAGGAGCCACTCCTCAGGGTCATCTCACAAGCACCATGGGCATCAGTAGCAAAAGTGGAAATGTGGCACATTCAGGCAGAGAAGACATGAGTCAGCCTCTATGGGCCTCTGAATGTTCTTCAGGAAGAGCAGAGGTGGCTGATTTCAGAGGCTTGGGGCCTGCCTGTGAGATGCTGAGTCTGGCTGAGAGATGTCCCCATTGCATCTCCATTGCAAGTGTTTAGTCTAAACCTAAGATGTGATGAAGAATGTAGTCCAGGACCAAAAGGGCTTCCACAGTGCCAGAGGAGATAAAGTGAGCCTGGTCAGCAAGAGTGGTCCAGCTGATCTTGACCCAGCCTGGAGAAAAAGTGGTTAAATCACCAGCGGACCTGTATTTTACAAATAAGAATGCTGAGGCTTGGATGGATCAGGTAACTCCATCGAAGTTAGGAATGCAGTAAGTGGTCAAGCCAGAACGCAATCCTAGGTCTAGGCTGCTATGGTACACGGGATGGGTCTTTCGGGTGCAGTTTCCTAATAAGTTGAAAGCCACCTATTCTTCTGTCACACAGCCAAATTATTTGACTTGCTCAGAGTAACATCATCTGAGGGGCAGGCACTCCATGTCCGACAATGGCTGGACTCTCTATCCTTCTCCCTGAGAAGTAGAATCGGGTATCGAATACAGCAAAGGCACATCCTTCTGACCAGAAAAATATGTTTTATTGATCTCTTAGTGTGTGACACTTTTCTAAATGGTATATAAGGAAAGTTCTGTGAATACAATCTGTGATCTCCAAGAACTGAGAAATAAATAGCCAGTGTCACAGACAGTTGTGGATGCAGATCATAAAAAGAAATAAAACAAAAAACCAGACAAAACTAAAACAAACCAGGACTTGCAGATATTCCTATATTGCAGTGAGATGCATTTATGGAATGGAACCGTTGCCCGCCACAAGGGTGATGGTGAGTGTGTATCAGGGAGGTGCATGAGGAGGGTCTGAGGGCAAGGATAGTGTGTAAAGACAAACACCATGGGCTTTGGAGACCGAGTTTAGAACTGACTGTCACTTGCTGGTGCGGAACCTTGGGGAATTTACTCCTCCTCACCAAGCCTCAGTTTCCTCATGTGTAAACAGGAACATGTTTAGGTTCCCATAAGGTTGTTTTGTAGATTAGATGAGATACTGCATGTGAAATACCTAGCCCAAGTCCCAGCACAGCGACACCCCCTGGACACTATGAGTGTTGTGGCTCTCGTTCTCACCATTATTATTTCTGAGACTTTTGAGGTATCTGAAAAGGCCATCAGCTCTTCCTTCATCCATGAAGAGTAAGAAGTGCAAAGGGAGCCTGTGTTTTTATTCTAGGCTTCTCCCGGGAGGAATAGATGTACAGGCATCTCCACAGACTTTATTGTCTGGACTCCACTTCTGGACATCCAGCAAGGAGAACTCTGTTGGCAGTGGCCCAAGCCTCCAACTGTGGTTCTCTAGGAGGCTCTTCACCTTGTGTGTGGGTGGGGCTCTTCACCCCTTCCACATCTACAACTTTATCTCCTAATCCACCATCACCTCCCCAGAAATAAGGACCTTCCATTTTTCTCTACATGATGTCTGGCTTTGTTTGACACAATGTTGAAATAATTTTCTCACTTACTTCTAATCCTTTCAAATAAGCCAGCTAAAGTAAGACTCCAAAAACTGGCTACAGGGATAATTTGCTATGTCATGTCTCAATACATTAATAATCTAATTGTATACCTAGTTAAACTGAAAGCAGGCTGAATTCAGTGTCATCTTAATTATAGTCATTCTCACTCTTAAATATCCATGTTTTATCCTAATTATCAAGTATTTTAATATGAATAAACAGATAACGCCATGGACTCTCATCTTTTACAGTTAGGGTTGAAACAGCCCTTCTTCCTGAATGGCCCTAGAAGGTCAACCTCTGTCTGAGGAATTCTCTTCACAGTGATGTATTTTCTAAGACTTTTATTTTCTTGGTAACTTGCTGAGACCTTGGCTCTTAACCTTAGTGCCCTAGATACAAAGAGAATCACCTGAAATTGTAAAGTGAGTTGAGATATTTGAGTAAGAGGTGCCTAAGTGCCTTGGGAGGGGCCATATAAAACTGAATTCAGACCAGAGTCTAGATAAGGGGCTGGTAAATCACTTAGGATGATAAAAGAGCTGGCTGGGGACTTCCCAGCCCTGTCTTCCTGAATTAATTAATTACACTCTTGTGCCATTTCCTGGCACCTGAGGTCTTTAAGGACTTAGAGTTGAAATCTAGTAATACCACAGAGGCTAGTTTGAATTTTTTCTCTTTTGCCCTGATACCTCCTGAATTGGTAATTATGAATACTAATAGCTTCTTTTAATTGAATGCCTACTATTTGCAGAAATTTTGCCTGTTGTATCCCTAATTCTCATAAAAATTCTTTAAAGTGGGTCTTAGTCCCTTTGTGGAAAAAGAAACCAAAAACCATAAAAAAAACAAGTTCCTGTAATTTCATAACTGATAAACCACAGAGTTACAATTCAAACCTAGAAGCCTTGGCTTTTTCTCAGTTCTCAACTCAGCCCATAGCTCCATATAGCAGCATCCCCTACAGAAATCAAAATTTACTGTGCTCTTAGAGAGGGCTCCCAGCTTCCCTGTCAGCCCTTGTGAGGGCTCCTGGTGGAGGGTGGAACAAAGAGATGGAGGCTGTAGGTAATTTGCAAAAGCAGCCCCTGGTGTAGGTGATGATGCTCATCTCCATGCAAGCTGCCCCAGCTCAGGAGAGCATCTTCCTCAGGCAGCTGAACACATGGGGAGCCACTCACCCCTCTGGCTTCTGAATGCAAGGGGCCACTGTAAAGTACTTTTAGAACAGAGTAGGCCAACTTTTTCTGAAAAGGCCCAGGTAGTAAATATTTTTGGCTTTATGGACTATACTGTCTCTTTCACTACTCAATTATGCTGATGTAGAGAAAGCAGACAACGATATACCTGTGGCTCTGCTGCAAAAAACTTCATTTATAGACACTGACATTTGAACTTCATGTAATTGTCATTGTCATAACACAATATTCTTTTGACTTTTTCCCCCCGATGATTTTCAATGTAAAACCCATTCTTAGCTCTCAGCCATTCTTAGCAGGTAGCAGGCCAGATTTGGCCTGCAGGCTGTAGTTTGCTCACCCCTGCTTTAGAAAGTTAATTCATGTTTAACTTGCAATTTCAAATAACAACTAAACATTTTTGGCTCTTGAATACCAGGGACAATGCTGTGCAGTTGATTTTTCTGGGTTAGGATTTTTAATTATAAAATAATTTCCACATTAAAAGTATATACCTAACATATATAAAAGATGTAACATAATATTAAAATGAACAAATGTGTAACTGACACCAGCTTTAAAAGAATAAACTGTAGATATCATTGTAGCCACTGGACCGTCCTCCATGTTATGCTCTCTTTTATCGCCAACAAGAGGTAAATTTTGTGTCTCTAAGTATTTATTGTAATTTGTGGTATCAGTAATATAGTACAGAAAAATAAAGCATATTCCTAGTTTAACACTTAATTATAAAACTAATACTTATTTTTATTTCTTTTGTTTACACCTCTCTTTCATTGTACTCCTCTGTGAACACAATCTCATTTTCCTGGATTTAGTGGTAGCTACTTCCTGCTTCTCTTTTAAAATCTTATTCCATCTGTTTATGCATCCCTTACAAAATTATGTGTATATGTTTGTATGTAGAAAATTATATATGTATTTGTCTTGCATTTCGCAAACCATATGATTGGAATCATATTATATGTATTATTTTGAGCCAGGCTTCTCTCACGGACTCCATGGAACCCTAAGATGTTTTAGTTTTTGGCAATTTGGTGGTATCTCACTGTGGTTTAATAGTACTTTATTGTGGTTTATTTGCATTTCTCTGATCACTAATGAGATTAAACACTTTTTACAAATGCTTATTAATCATTTGGATTTCTGCTTTTGTGAAGCGCCCATTCACAGCTTTTGTTTATTTCACTTCGTATTTTCTATATTTTCCCCTATTCTGTATGCATGCCCTTTGCCAGTTGTATAAAGAGAGTCTTCTACTTTGTCTATTTTTTTTTGTTCACTTTCCTCATGGTATCTTTTGATGAACAGAAGGTATTCTTTCCTATCTTAGGACAATGAAGACTTTCTCCTGTATTATCATTTAAGATCTTTATAATTTTAAGGTTTATATTAACTTCTTTAATATACCTGGAAATTTCTTTTATATATGATGTGAGATAGTGCTTCACTTTCTTCTTCCCTTCCTCCCTTCTTTCCTTCCTCTCTTCCTTTGATGAGGCTACCCAGTTGTTTTAGAAACATTTTTTTAAAAGTGTATCCTTTCCTACTGATCTTAAATACCAACTCTGTCAGAAAGTAGGTCACTTTCTGGGCTTTCTGTTCTGTTCCAATCATTTATTTGTCTACTTTTCAACCAATACCATGCTATTTTTTTTTTTTTTTTTTTTTTTTGAGATGGAGTCTTGCTCTGTCACCCAGGCTGGAGTGCAGTGGCACGATCTCAGCTCACTGCAGCCTCTGCCTCCCGAGTTCAAGCGATTCTTCTCCTGCCTCAGGCTCCCGAGTAGCTGGGATTACAGGCGCCTGCCACCATCCCTGCTAAGTTTTTTGTACTTTTAGTAGATATGGGGTTTCACCATGTTGGCCAGGCTGGCCTCAAACTCTTGACCTCAGGTGATTCGCATGCCTCAGCCTCCCAAAGTGCTGGGATTACAGATGTAAGCCACCATGCCTGGGTGAATTTTTTATTAAAATTTTTCATATTTTTTTCTGTATATATTTATTACTGATACTTTATATATTTTGCCATTTATTTATACAATATACTAGAATTTCAACTTCAAACTAACTCTTATGCAGGAATATAATAAATTTCTTCATACTAATTTGTTTGTAGCAATTTTATTTTGCTTTTTTATTATAATTTTTTATGTGCAGGTACTTGTGCATTTTCTATCTGCACATTCATTTCATTTACAAATAATGAGAGATTTGTTCTTTTGGATCTATCCTTATACCATTTTTGGGGAGTGTCATATTTAATTGTTGGTAACACCACTAGTAGAGTGTCAAATAGCAGTAGTGATCATGATAATTATTGAATTTTTCTCTGATATCAAAAGGAAAGCTTTTTGTAGTAGGCAGATTTCTAACATGGCCACAGTGATCCCTGCCTTCTGGAATTTACACTTTTGTGTAATCTCCTGCCCTTTAATGCAGGCTGACCTACTAACCTGCTGCTCACCAATAGAATATGGCAAATTTAAAATAATGTAACTTTCATGATTAGGCTAGAAGAGATGGTGACTCTTTTCTTGCTCTTAATTGAGATAAAATGTACATACCGTACAATTCACCAATATAAAGTGTACGATTCAATGACATTTAGTATATTGACAGAGTTGTGCAACTATCACCACAATCTAATTATAGAACATTTTTATACCCTCTAAAGAAAACCTCTACCCACTAGCAGTAACTACATATATGCCCCTCCCACCCCAGTCCGAGGCAACCACCAATCTACCTTCTGTCTTTATAAATTTGCCTATGAAATTATACGACATGTGGTGGTTTGTGACTGGTTTATTTCAATTAGCAGAATGTTTTCAAGGTTCATCCAGTTGTGGCATGTAGCTGTACTTGATTTATTTATATTGCTGAACAATATTCATTTGGATGAATATACCACATTTTGGCTACATATTCATGAACTGATGGACATATGGGTTATTTCCACGTTTAATAAATTCTATGAACATTTTTGTAAGCATATTTGCGTGTATATTTTTATTTTTCTCAGGTATATATTTATGAGTAAAATACCTGGGTCATATGGTAACTATATGTTTAACATTTTGAAAAATTGCCAAACATCTTCAACAGCAATAGATGAGGATTCAAATTTTTCCATATCCTTACAAACACTTGTTTTTGCCTGCCTTTTTAAGCAATCATATCAACGGTTATAAAGTGGTATCTCATCGAGGTTTTGATTTGCATTTCCCTAATTACTAATAATTTTAGCATGGTTTTATGTGCTTGTTGGCCATTGGCTTATACTTTTTGTAGAAATGTCTATGCAAATCATTTGTCCAATTTAAAGTTGGATAATCTGTTTTCTAAAATAATAGTTAAGTTGTAAGAGTCTTTTACATATATGAGCACAAGTCCCTCATCAGAAATATAACTTAAAAGTATTTTCTCTAATTTTGTGGGTTGTCTTTTCACATTATTGATAATATCATTTGCAGAACAAGTGTTTTTAATTTTTATGCAGTTCAGTCCAATTCATCTATTTTTTTTCTTTCCTTTGCTGTGCTTTTAGTGTTGTATTAAGACTACCACCTAACCCAAGGAAATGAATGCTTTCTTCTAATAGTTGTATAGTTTTAGGTCTTAAGTCCTTTTATTCATTTGAAATTAATTTCTGTATATATTGTGAGTTAAGGGTACATGTCCATTGTTTTCTGTGGACTTACTGTTTTCTCAGCACCATTGATTGGAGATACTATTCATTCCACCGTGGTGGAAAATTAATTGTAGATGTAATGGTTTATTTCTGGATTCTCAATTCTATTTCACCGATCTATATGTCTATCTTTTTGCTAGTTGCCACAATGCCTGATTACTATAGCTTTATAGTAAACTCTGAAATTGGGAAGTATGAGTCTTCGAACTTTGTTCTTTTCCAAGATTGTTTTGGATATTCTGGATTCCTTGCATTCTCATACAAATGATAGGATCAGTTTGTCAATTTCTGCAAAGAAGCCTGCTAGGCTTTAAAAGGCATTACATTAAATCCATAATTCAATTTGGGAATTATTGTCATATTTTTTATTATACTTTAAGTTCTGGGATACGTGTGCAGAATGTGCAGGTTTGTTACATAGGTATACACGTGCCATGATGGTTTGCTGCACCCATCAACCCGTCATCTACATTAGGTATTTCTCCTAATGCTATCCCTCTTCTAGCCGCATACTGTCCTACAGGCCACAGTGTGTGATATTCCCCTTCCTGTGTCGATGTACTCTCATTGTTTAACTCCCACTTATGAGTGAGAACATGTGTGTTTGGTTTTATGTTCCTGTGTTAGTTTGCTGAGAATGATGGTTTCCAGCTTCATCCATGTCCCTGCAAAGGACATGAACTCATCCTTTTTAATGGCTGCATAGTATTCCATGGTGTATATGTGCCACATTTTCTTTACCTAGTCTATCATCGGTGGGCATTTGGGTTGGTTCCAAGTCTTTGCTGTTGTGAACAGTGCTCCAATAAACATACATGTGCATGTGTCTTTATAGTAGAATGATTTATAATCCTTTGGGTATATACCCAGTAATGGGATTGCTGGTTGAAATTGTATTTCTGATTCTAGATCCTTGAGGAATTTTCACACTGTCTTCCACAATGGTTGAACTAATTTACACTCCAGACCACCGTGTAAAAGCACTCCTATTTCTCCACATTCTCTCTAGCATCTGTTGTTTCCTGACTTTTTAATGATTGCCATTCTAACTGGCATGAGATGGTATCTCATTGTGGTTTTGATTTGCATTTCTCTAATGACCAGTGATTATGAGCTTATTTTCATATGTTTGCTTTCATATGTCTTCTTTCAAGAAGTGTCTGTTCATATCCTTCACCCACTTTTTGATGGGGTTGTTTTTTCTTGTAAATTTGCTTAAGTTCCTTGTAGATTCTGGATATTAGACCTTTGTCAGAAGAACAGATTGCAAAAATTTTCTCCCATTCTGTAGGTTGCCTGTTCACTCTGATGCTGGTTTCTTTTGCTGTGCAGAAGCTCTTTAGTTTAATTAGATTTTGTTTGTCAATTTTGGCTTTTGTTGCCATTGCTTTTGGTGTTTTAGTCATGAAATCTTTGCCGATGCCTATGTCCTTGCCTAGATTTTCTTCTAGGGTTTTTATGGTTTTAGGTCTTAGGTTTAGGTCTTTAATCCATCTTGAGTTAATTTTTGTATAAGGTGTAAGGAAGGGGTCCAGTTTCAGTTTACTGTATATAGCTAACCAGTTTTCCCAACACCATTTATTAAATAGGGAAGTATGAATGAAGTATAAATAATAATATACCTTTCCCCATTACTTGTTTTTGTTAGATTTGTCAAAGATCAGATGGTTGTAGATGTGTGATGTTATTTCTGAGGCCTCTGTTCTGTTCCATTGGTCTACATATCTGTTTTGGTACCAGTATTATGCTGTTTTGGTTACTGTAGCCTTGTAGTATAGTTTGAAGTCAGGTAGCGTGATGCCTCCAGCTTTGTTTTTTTGCTTAGGATTGTCTTGGCTATATGAGCTCTTTTTTGGTTCCATATGAAATTTAAAGAAGTTTTTTTCTAATTCTGTGAAGAAAGTCATTGGTAGCTTGATGGGGATAGCATTGAATCTATAAATTACTTTGTGCAGTATGGCCATTTTCACGATATTGATTCTTCCTATCCATGAGCATGGAATGTTTTTCCATTTGTTTGTGCCCTCTCTTATTTCCTTGAGCAGTGGTTTGTAGTTCTCCTGGAAGCGGTCCTTCAGATCCCTTGTAAGTTGTATTCCTAGGTATTTTATTCTCTTTGTAGCAATTGCAAACGGGAGTTCACTCATGATTTGGCTCTGTCTATTATTGGTAACAATAGTAAGTCTTCTAACCTGTGAACATGGGATGCTTTTCCATTTATTCAAACCTTCCTTAAATTCTTTTGACCATGTGTTGTATTTTTAGGGTAAAAATCTTTCAGTTCCTCTGTTAAATTTATATTTAAGTATTTCACTCTGTTTGAAGTTATGTAAACAGATTATTTTCTTAAATTTATCTTCAGAATATTTATTTCTAGTTTAAAGCAACACAACTGATTTTTTATTTTGGTCTCATTGTCTGAAATCTAGCTGAACTTGCTTTTTAGTTTTAATAGAGTTTTTGGTGGATTCATTATGACTTTCTGTACATAAGATGGTGTTATTTTTCCCTTTTCAGTCTGGTGCTGTTTATCTTTTTTCTTGCCTAATTGCCGTGGCTAGAAACTCCAGTATTGATATTGAATAGAGGTAGCAATCATGCTTTTTTGTGATTGGCTTATTTCAATTAGCATAATATTTTCAATGAGAAGATAAAGCATTGACTTTTAATATTAAGTATGATATTAACTTCATCTGTTTTTCATAGGTGCCCTCAAGCTACTTGAGCAAGTTCTTTCCCATTTCTAGTTTGCTGAATATTTTAATTATAAATAAGTATGGGATTTCTCAAATGCTTTTTCTGCATTGTTTGAGAGACTACATAGCTTTTGTTCATTATTCCACTATTATGATTAATTGATTTTCAGATATTAAACTAAGCTTGCATTCCTGGGATAAATCTCACTTGGTTAAGGGGTATAATACTTTCAATACTTTCTTTTTATTTTCCTAAATTTGGTTTTTTAGCATTTGTTATTATTTTCTTGGTCATGCTCATAAGAGATATTGATCTGTAGTTTTCTTGCTGATGTTTTTGTCTAATTATCAGGATAGTACAAGCCTTATAGAATAATCTGTGATGTGTCCCTTCCTGCTCTATATTTTAAGTGTTTCAGAGCAATTGATTCTAAGTTTTTGACTGCTTGATAGAATTCAGCAGTGAAAACATCGAGACCTTGTTTTTTATTTATAGGAAGTTTTGAAATTACTAATCTCATCTTACTTGTTATGTCAATTTATATTTTCTGATTTTTTTCTTGAGTCAGTTTCAGTAATTTATTATCCATGGGGTTTGTCCATTTCACTTAGTTAGTGGCATTCAGTTATTCATAGTATTTATAGTATTCATATATATATATGTGTGTGAATGTGTGTAATTCTGTGTTTGTTGATTGATGATCCATCTTTCATTCTTGATTTTAGTAACTAAATCTCTCTTTTTTCCTTGGTCAGTCTTGATAAAATTTGTCAGGTCTTACAACATTTTAAAAAATTTAGTCTTTGGTTTTATTGATTTGCTCTATTGTTTTTCTATACTTTATTTTATTTATTTATTTTCACCCATTGTTATTTCCTTTCTACTTCTTCCTCTGGGTTTTGTTTGCACTTTCCAATTTTCTTATGGTATAAACTTAGTTTATTGATTTGAAATCTTTTGGCTTTTTAATAGAAATGTTTACAGCTATAAGTTTCCTGGTGAACACTATTTTAGTAGCATTTAATGCACTTTTGGTATGTTGTAAATATGTTGTTATTTATCTCGAAGTATTTTCTAATTACATTTGCAAAATTTTCTTTAACTTATTGGTTATTTAGGAGTGTGGTGTTTACCTTCTACATATTTGTAAATTTCCCAGATATCTCCCTGTTATTGATTTCTAATTTAATCCACTTCATTTCATTGTGATCAGAAAATATACCATAAATTTAATTCTTTTAAATTTATTGAGGCTTCTATTTTTGGTCTAGCATATAATCTAAACTGGATAATGTTCTCTGTGTGCTTAAAAAGAATGTGTATTCTGGGCCGGGCGTGGTGGCTCACGCCTGTAATCCCAGCACTTTGGGAGGCCAAGGCTGGCGGATCATGAGGTCAGGAGATAGAGACCATCCTGGCTAACACGGTGAAACCCCATCTCTAATAAAAAAAAATACAAAAAATTAGCCGGGAATGGTGGCGGGCCCCTATCATCACAGCTACTCTGGAGGCTGAGGCAGGAGAATGACGTGAACCTGGGAGGCGGAGCTTGCAGTGAGCAGAGATCGTGCCACAGCACTCCAGCCTGGACGACAGAGCCAGACTCCATGTCAAAAAAAAAAAAAAAAAGAATCTGCTGTTTTGATGTGGAGAGTTGTGTAGATGTCTATTCAGTCTGGTTTGTTTATAGTGTTGTTCATTTTTTTCTGTTTTCTTGTTTATCTTATGCCTCATTGCTCTATCCATTTTTGAAATTGAGGTTTTAAAGTCCCCAACTATTATTGTTAAATTTTGTTAATAAATGCGTTTATGTTAATAATGTTAATCTTATTAATGAATTAACTCTTATTACCATAAAAGGTCCTATTTTATGTCTAAAAGTTTTTGGTTTACAGTTTATTTTGCTACCCCATCTGCTAGCTACTCTACTTGTTTTTTTAATAATTTATTTTTCTCATTATTGTACATTTCATTTGTTTGTATTTTTGATTCTAAATTGTGTCTCTTGTATACAGTTGGATTTTTTTTAAAGAATGTGTTGATTGATCAATTGATACATAATAATTATGCATGTTTGTGGGGTATATGTGATATTTTGATACATGCATAATTATCAAAGCAGGTGATATAGGATATCCATCACCTTACATTTATTATTCTTTTGTGTTAGGAACATTTCAAATCTCTTCTAGCTATTGTGAAATATACATTATTGTTAACTATAGTCACCCTACTGTGCTATCCAATATTAGAACTTAATCCTTCTAATTGTATGTTTGTGCCCATTCACCAACTTTTCTTTACTCTGCCTCTCACCCTTCCCATATTCTGGTAACTATCATTCTATTTTCAACCTCCATGAGAAAAACTGTTTAGCTCCCACATATGAGTAAGAGCATGCAATATTTTTCTTTTTGTGCCTGTCTTATTTCATGTAACATAATGACTTCCAGTCCCCTCCATGTTGCTGTAAATGACATGATTTCATTCTTCCTTATGGTTGAATAGAATTTCATTGTGTATATATACCACATTTTCTTTATCCATTTGTTCACTGGTGGACACTTAAGTTAATTATTTACCTTGGCTATTGTGAATATTGCTGCAATAAACGTTGGGTGCAGGTATTCCTTCGAATCTTAATTTTCTTTTCTTTAAATACCCAGGAGTGGGATTGTGGGATTGCTACATCATATGTTAGTACAATTTATAGTTTTTAAAGAAATCTGCAAACTATTTTCCCGTAATGGCTGTACTAATTTACATTCTCCACAAAAGTGTATAAGAGCTTCCTGTTCTCCACATTCTCATCAGCATTTGTTATTTTTTGTCTTATTGATAATAGCCATTCTAATTGGGGAGAAATGTTATCTCACTTTGGTTTTGATTTTCATTTCCCCGATGATTAGCATATCAAATGTGGAGCATTTTCATTTCCCTGATGATAAGCTTAAATGTTGAGCATTTTTAATTATATCTTTTAGGCATTTGTATCTCTTCTTTTGAAAAATGTCTACTTAGATTATTTACTCACTTTTCAGTGGGATTTTTTTTTTCTATTGAGTTGTTTGAATTTCTTGCATATTCTGGATATTTGTTTTTTGTTGGATGGATAGTTCACAAATATTTTATACCCTCCTGCAGGTTGCGTCTTCACTGTATTGATTTTTTTTTTGCTATGCTGAAATGTTTTAATATAGTCCCATTTGTCTATTTTTTGTTTCCGTTGCCTGTGCTTTTGAAGTCTAGCCATAAAATCTTTGTGTAGACCAACGTCTTAAGGTGTTTCCCCTGTTTTCTTTCTTTTTAAAATTTCAGGTCTTAACCTTAAATATTTAATCCATCATGAATAGATGTTTGTATATGGTGAGAGATAGGAGTCTAGTTTCATTTTTCTGCGTGTAAATATCCAGTTTTCCCAGCATAATTTTTCGAAAAGGGTGTCTTTTCCTCAATATAGGTTCTTGGCAACGTTATTGAAAATCAGTTGGATGTAAATGCATAGATGTATTTATGGGTTCTCTACTGTGTTCCAATGGTCTATATATGTATGTTTTCATATCAGTACTGTGCTGTTTTTATTTCCATAACTTTGTAATATATTTTGAAGTTAAGTAATGTGATACCTTTACCTTTGTTCTTTTTTCTTTGTATTTCTTCAGCTATTCAAGGTCTTTTGTGGTTTCCTACAAATTTTAGGATTATTTTTTCTATTTCTGTGATGACCGTCATTCGTATTTTGATCGGAATTGTATTGAATTTGTAGACTGTTTTGGGCAGTATGGTCATTTTAACAACTTTAATTCTGTTTTTGTTTTTAGTCCAATATGACAATGTCAGAATTTTGATTGAATTATTTAATTAATTTACATTTAATTTTGTTGTTGATATGGTTTGATTTGCCTCTGGCTTTTATATTTTGTTTTTTATAAGTTAGATGCCTTTTTGTTCCTCTGATCCTCCATTGTTGTCATCTTTTTTATTAATTGGATATTTTCTAGTTAACATTTTAATTCCTTTAATGATTTTTAGATTATTTTTGAGTCATTTTCCTAACAATTTATTTCAAACTTTCAGAATTAGTCTTAATTTATCATAATCAATTTAATATTTATATATATTCCCAATGATGTCTACAAATTCTACTTCTATATAGCTCCATTCTTTCTCCTTTGTTCTATTATATATGTATTTGTTCTATTATTTTTATACATATTAGGTGTACACATGTTACAAATACAATCCTTTCTTTTAATTATTATTGTATACAATCTTAGGTATGTTTTAAAAGGCTCTTTTTAAATAAAAGAGATCAAGTAAAATTTATATAATTTATTACATTAGCCTTTTTTTATTCTTTCTGATCCTCTTCATTTCCTCCTGTAGACTTATTCCAGTACAACTTTGTCCCCACCCACCACCTTTATGCTGATATTATTGAACATAGTACCTTCCTATATATCATAGTCCCAACAATATAGAGCAATGCAATATATTGTTTTTTAAATCAGACAACCATAGAAAGAGAAATGAATGAAGATTTATATTGTCTTTAGTAATTATCTACGTAAGTATTTGCTGTAACTATTTGTTTTATTATGTGCATTTGAATTACTCTCTGGCATCAATTTACTTTCAGTTTGAAGAATGTTTTTCATAATTTTTGTAAGGCAGGTCTAGTACCAATAAGTTCTCTTAGTTTTAGTTTACCTAAGGGGGGTCCTCATCTTACCATAACTTTAAAAAGATAATTTTGCTAAACATAAAATTCTTGGTGGACAAGTTTTTTACTTTCAGTATTTTGACTATGTCAACCCAGTGTCTTGTGGCCTTATTTATTTCTGGTGAGAAATTAGCTATTAATCTTGTTGGAGTTCTCATTGTACATAATGTGTCATTTTTTCTCTTACACCTTTTAAGACATTCTCTGTACCTTTGGTTTTTATCGTTTGACTATAATGTGTGTACATGGATGTGAATTTCTTTCCAGTTATCCTGATTGAAGTTATTCGAGATTTTTGAATGTATAAGTTAATTTTTTTAAATCAAATCTGGGTAGTTTTTCTGTTGTTTTTTCAAATATGTTTTCTGTCACTTTTTCTCTTTTACTACTGAAACTCCTATTGTGTGTATGTTGATGTACATTTAACCCACATTTCAATAGGGCTCCTTTATTTTTTTAAATATAGATTTTATTTGTTAGAGGAGTTCGAGATTCATGGCAAAATTGAAGAGAAAGTGCAGATGATTTCATATACCCCTTTCCCCTGCCACACACATAGCCTTTCTTATCATCAGCATCATGCACCAAAGTGGTACATTTGTTATAATTCATAAACCTATATCAACATATTATTATCACCCAGATTTCATAGTTTACATTAGGGTTCATTCCTATTTTACATTTTATGGGATTTTACAAGAGTATATAGCATGTAGCTACAATTACAGTATCATACCGAATAATATCACTGCGCTAAAAATTCTCTGGCTCCACTCATTCATCTGTTTCTCCCAACTAATGCCTGGCAACAACTGATATTTTTACTATCTCCATGGTTTTGCCATTTTTACTATCTCCAGTTGGAGACATACAGTATGTAGTCTTTACAGATTGGCTTCTTTCACTTAGTAATGTGAAGTTAACATTTCTCCAGTTTTTTCATGGTCTGACAGCTCATTTATTTTTAGCACCAGATAGTAGTCCACAGTCTGGATGTACCAAAGTTTACCCATTCACCTACTCAAGGCCACCTTGGTTGCTTCCAAGTTTTGACAATTATGAATAAAACTGCTATGGACATCCCAGTGCAAATTTCTGTGTTTTCAACTCATTTGTGCAGATGCCAGGGATAATGATTGCTGGATCTTACGGTAAGGGCATGTTTGGTTTTGTTCCTGTACCATTTTGCATTCCCAGTAGCAATGAATGAGAATTCCCATTGCTCCACATTCTCAACAGCATTTGTTGTTGTCAGTGTTTTGGATTTGAGGCATTCTACCATTAGCAGAATGACAGAAGAATCATTATCTGTAATGATATCTTATTGTTTTAATTTGAAATTTTTAAAATGACATATTATGTTAAACATCTTTTTACATACTTATTTTCCATAAATATATCTTCTTTGGTAAAGTGTTCGTTGAGGTCTTTTGCCCATTTTCCAATTGGGTTGTTTATTTCCTTATTGTAGAGTTTTAAGAGTTTATTGTATATTTTAGATAACAAATATTTTAGATAACAATTATTTCTATGAGATATGTCTTTTGCAAATGTTTTCTCCCAGTCTGTGGCTTGCCTTCTTATTCACTTCACAGTGTCCTTTACAGAGAAGAACTGTTAAAATCCAGTTTATTAATTATTTCTTTCATGGATTTTATCTAAAAAATCATTGCTATGCCCTAGGTCATCTTGATTTTCGCCTATGCTCTTTTCTAAGAGTTACATAGTTTTGCATTTAACCCTTATATCTATAATCTATTTTGAGTTATATTTTGTGAGGGTTATAAGGTCTGTGTCTAGATTTATTTATTTATTTATTTGGCATGTGTATGTCCAGTTGTTCCGAATCAATCGTTGAGAAGACTATTATTTTTCTATTAATTGCTTTTGTTTCTTTGTCAAAGATCAGTTGACTATTATTTGTATGGGTATACTTTTGAATTCTCTATTCTGCTCCAATGATCTATTATCTATATTTTTTTTTACCAGTATCACACTTTCTGGATTACTATAGCTTTATAGTAATTCTTGAAGTCAAGTAGTAATAGTCTTCCAAATTTGTCCTTTTTGTTACCATTGTGTTGGCTTTTCTGTGACTTTTGCCTGTCCATATAAACTATAAAAGCACTTTGTCAATATACCAAAATAACACTGGAGTTTTTATTTGAATTGTATTAAATCTATGGATCAATTTGGGAAAAACTAGTATCTTAACATTGTGAGTCTTCCTAACAATGATCATAAAATATCTCTCCAATTATTTAATTACTTGATTTTTTTCAAGGCTCTTAATTTTTTTGTTATTTTTATTTCTGTTTTTAAATTGTATAATATCTACTGCTCTATCTTCGAGTTTACTGATGATTTTTTCTGTCAGCTCAAATCTATTCACCTCTCTAGTGAGTTGTTTCATTTTGAATATAGCCCTTTCAACTGCTGAATTTCCATTTGGTTCTTTTCAATAATTTCTTCTTTACTGGTATTTTATATTTGATGATTTATTTTTGGCATATTTCTTTAATTCTGTATGTACAGAGTCTTTTAGTTCTTCTTTTTCTTTGAGACAGGATGTTGCTCTGTTACTCAGGCTGGAGTGCAATGGCACAATCATAGCTCACTGCAGCCTTGAACTCCTGGGCTCAAGTAATCCTCCCACCTCAGCTTCCTGAGCAGCTAGGACTACAGGCATATGCCACCACACTCAGCTCACTTTTGCATGTTTTATAGAGGCAGGATCTCATTATGTTGCCAAGGCTGGTCTCAAATTCCTGGCCTCAAGCAATTCTCCTGCCTCAGTCTCCCAAAGTGCTGGGATTACAGGCATGAGCCACTGTGCTCGACTGATTTCTTTAGTTCTTTGAACATATTTATAATATCCAATTTAAAGTCTTTATCTCCCAATGTTTATCATTTGTGTCCCTTCAAAGGTATTTTCTTTGCCTACTAGTTTTCCCTCTGTATGCATTATACTTTTCTGTTTCTTTGCATGTCCCAGTTTTTGGTGAAAACTGGATATTTTAAATAATATATCATGGCAAATATGTATACTGATTCTCACACCTCTCCTTCGGGTATATTATTGTTGTTTTTGTTTGGCCATTTTTTAGTTTGTTTAGTAATTTGGTTAGTTATTTCTTTTAATTCTGCTTCCCCTCCTCCCGTAATGTGCACTCTCTGGTTCCTGTAGTCAGATTTCCCTCCTTTGTTTTATCTTACTCTGGATACCAAGCGGTTGCCTCTGGTTCAGTTATTGTTCAAAGGTTGTGTTTAAACTTCCTTAGCATATTGTATTTCTACCGTTTGTCATTGAATATGTGGGAGACTTAGAGGTTGCTTTCACAGTTCAGGGTGTCTATATTTTTTGCCACATGATCAACCAGCAACTCATAGTTTTAAATTCTTTCTCTACTCACTTCTGAAATGGCACAACATAACACAGTCACATAATTCCCCGCCGCCAAGAGTAAGTGTCATTTTATGTTTATGCCTGGCTTCCTAGGAATCTCCTCTGAGTCAGAGTAGCTTACTGTCCAGTGAGTGTTTGGTCAGAAGCTGTGTTTAGACTTCTTGTGCCAGTTAAGCATCCACTCCATGTAAGTCTGCCCCATCTCCTTCTCTGATTGCGTCTGAGTGAATTCAGCCTTCTTGAATCTCAAAGTTGACTAAAATCCCAAGGGCTCTTCTCGATTTTCTTTTTCCATGGTCCTCCTTATTAAACTCCCGGATGCTTTGCCATTTTGTTTAAATGATACCAGCCTCTTCTTAAATGCCCTCCGCAAGTTCTCCATTGTTGCTACAATGCTCTTTGGCTTGGAGTCCTCCATACTCTGTTCCAAATGCTGCCGGTCCTGAGCTGACTTCTTCATCCTTCTGGGCTGCCTTCCTGGTGGGCAGACCCTCAGCAACACTGCATCAGAGCTGGGGTGAGTATTTGTTTTCCCCAGAGTGACACCTATACTCTGTGAGTGGGCATTGGATAGGGATGGCAACAGTGCCTGTCCTTTCATCTTGATTCTCCTGGCATGGAATTCCCCCTACGAATTAGCTGAGTTTAGGGTGATTCAAACCTCCGTATTCCTGGCCTGCAGCGCGTGTCTTAAAGCTTCCTCTCTGAGTAGGATGTGTGTGGTTTCGAAAGGAAATTGGCCCTCTCTAAATGTCCGCTCAGAATAGAGCTTCATCGACATGGGGCTGGAGGGGGGCAAACACTGGGAGCCTGTTCCATCTGAGGTGAAACCATATCTTCAGACTGGGAGCTGGGAAAAGAGGGAGCCGCCATCTTCTTAGCCACACTTTCATGAAGTAGGGACTCAGGATAGAGCTTCCACAACACAGAGCTGAGTAGGGAATGGGGAAATGTGTCATGCCTCAATAACACTGACTATCACTGTCTTACTGAGATTTAGTAGATTTTTTTAAGTGAAAGTTGTTTATTTCCTGCATGCCGATCTTAAAACAGTTCCAGAAATGTTTGGAATGATTGTTTTTGTTTTGTTTTTTAATAATATTCAGTTTGGAGTTTTTTTTTGTTTGTTTGCTTAGGAGATGGTTTGCTGAATTTCTTATTCTGCTATTCTGGAAGTCCTGCCTCTTTGCTAATAGTTTTTAACTTAAATGTAATCAAATATTTTATATGCTTCTATTAAGATAATCCTAATTTGGTTTATTTTAAAGTGTATTATTGGAACTGGCTAGCTATAGCGCATAGGCTAAATCTGGCCTGGTGCGTGTTTTTTAAAGTAATATTTATAGTCATTACTCCTCCCATCCAAAACAAAGAAAGAAGCAAAAAACTATACTTTCTTGATTTCTAACATTAGTTTTCTTTATTTTTAATTTTTAAATATTTTAATTTTTATGTTTCAGTGCTCTATTTAAATTTCTATGTGTTCATCTACGTATTCAACTATTTCTCTATTTTAAAAATAAATTACATAGAGTTACTTGAAAGTCTTTTCTGCTAACCTTAAAATGCAGCTAACTTGTGTACCAGCTTCTATTTTATCTTTTTTTTTCTCTCATTTATCAACTATTTGGTTCCGTCGATCCATATGCCTGGTAATTTCATTTTAAGTGTTGAATATTGTGTTTTAAAAATGTAGAGGTTCCAAAAGATACTATTTTTACAAAAAATAGTTTATCCTTTTCTCTGCTAGGCATATAGAGAAGGAAGATGAGCATCTTAATCTAATGAGGGAATAATCTTGGAAAACGCTGGCTTGCAGCGTTAGTATTACTCAATCTTCCTCTGGTTTGGCTCTGTTTCTAAGTAAGCTCTCCAGAGCCTTCAATTGCAGAGTTTAGAGAGCTTCGTGTTTCCCATTTCTAGATCGAGGAATATTCCTACCATCAAAGACAATAAATCATTTATAAAGAATGACTTCTTGCCTATATCTTTGTCCTAGTGTTATGGGATCAGGTCTAAATCTTAGAATCTGAAATATTCCTTTTCCCCAAAGATCATATTCCTTTTCCCCAAAGATCTTCATCTTATTACTTTTCCTGAAAGCTAAAGTGACCATTCTAATTTTATTTGCACTAGTGATACTTATTTCTTTATATGCAAAAGGATGATTGTCATAGAAATAATGCTTGTAAGCATTAATAAACCTGGGCCTCAGCTTTTTGCAGCTTTATTAGCCTGGTAACAAGTACTGCCATCTTGTCATTGCAGTGCAGTCACTGATGATCTGGTATCCAACAGGCAGCCAAGAAAAATTATTCCAAGGGTGATCCTCTGATCCTAAGATCACATGTATATTTATAATTCCTGACTCCACCAACACCAATATTTTGTTAAGTTAGCTTTAAGTTTCCAGAAAAATGAAAGACTTAAAATATCCCTTAAAATGTCCCTTAATTATAATGGTGACATGGAGCATATAAAAAACCTTCATCAATTGCTCCTATAATTGCTAACAATCAAAGAGGCAATGAGACAGTTGGTTATTGGCTAGACTGCAGGCAACACAGCAACTCTAGGATTGACTGTTGCCGTAGTTACCTTGACTGGTATAATTCTCCCACGTGGGGGGTGAGATTAAAGTATCCAAAGAATAGCTGGATCTGGGGGAAAAAAAATCATGTCTGGTTTTTACTTTTTCTGGGAAGTTTTCTAATATCTTAGAGCTGAGTGGGTATGCCATTTTTGGGTTTATAATGACAGGTTGGCAAAATTGTATGTCTGTGTACTTTTTGTGTTCGTGTATGCGAGTGTTTTAAGCTTTTGCAACAGGTTTTACAAAGTATTATCATATATATATATATGTCAAGGTCAGGGAAAATTCTTAGTCTGCAGCCATTCAGGTTCATAGGAAAATGATTGTAATTATTGTTCCCTAAAACAAAATTAGTTTGCGAGAAAACACAATGTGGTAACAGAAGCTCAATGCTCTTAATAAAGTTTCCAAGTTTTATTGACAGCCTCCTCACCAAACGCATTTTTTGAGCGTGGGTGTGGACACACACATATACACATATATGCTGCACACACAAGTACACTTCCCTCATCTCTGATACTTTCCATCTGTCTGAGAGAATGAATCCTTCCAATCAGTTTTAAAACCATTCTGTTTTGTGAAGCTTTGAGCTTGTACCCAGTGAAAGCTTGGCAGGAAGCATACGTTTCTTGCTCAAGTTCCTGAACACGACAGCTGTGCTTCTCTCACACAACTTGGGAAAATGTTCCCAGCCTTAATCAACTGGCACAAGGCAGCAGAGGGGCTAAATACAGCCTGTGTCACAGAGCACCCATAAATGTGTCAGTTTTCTCTTCTTCCAGATATCTATCCTGCATCTTTTTATATAAAAAAAATTAGCCCCTCTTTTTTCAGACTGTGGCACTTCTGTATCTGAGGTTATGCCTATTTTTACAACACACACTGCAGCTTCTTGTCTTCTTGGCTATGTAGCAACTCATAGTAAGTTAAGGAGAATTAGTGTCCACTTTCCTCCCATATCATCCATATTAAACCTAAGAGGTAAAAGCAAAATCTTGCTTTCATTCTAGGGTACATCACAAATTCTCTGCAGCGTTGGCACAAGATGTACCCTTTGAATCACATTAACAATAATAAAAGTAATTGCGTTTAAACTTTAATGATTATTTGCAAAATATAAGGCATTATACCAAGCCTTCTACTCCCCTCATCATCACGTCAGTCATTGTATATATTATTCTCACCACGAATTTATTAAATGGGTATTATTATATCTGCAAAATATAAGGCATTATACCAAGACTTCTACTCCCCTCATCATCACGTCAGTCATTGCATATATTATTCTCACCATGAATTTATTAAATAGGTATTATTATTTCTCACCTATGTTATATAGATGAGAAAACTGAGGCTGCCTTGGTCACACGTTTAAATATTTGCTTTACAATGATATTCTATTTTCAGCTCTAGTATGAGGGCTTGATCAACTCCATATGGATAGAATTTCCTGACAATCTAGTGCTGTAACTTGGCCATCTACCTGTGGAAGCTTATAGTGATAAAACCTGACCTTTTAAAAAACTATCCCCCTCTTAGATGGAACAGGACTTGACAACAGATACCTCTATTTGACTGCTGTTACTAGAGACCACCTCTACTCTTTGAAAGTCAGTCAACACTTCTTGAGTCTTTGTTTTTTTGTATATAACATGGTGATTAAAATATTTGCCTTACATTGTTTCTCTAAAGCATAAATTATATAATGCTTGTAGAAGTGGTATATTCATTTTTTATTTTTGTGTATACAGCTCATATCTATGCATATTCAAAGGTAAATATATATTTTGAGGAGAGACTGACTATATCTGAAGCTTTACGCTGTTTTGAAGTATAGGAGATAGGTCCAAGAGAATTTGAAAACCACACTGTACATGCTAATAATTTCAGCTTATGACATTAGCCCTCCAGGGGAGGAAATCCAGGTGGCCTGGAATATTTATGGTTTACTATGGTGTTTAAGATACATTGTGATAGGGGTCATCATCAGTATAATCTTTATTTTTATTGTCATCATTCATATCATCATCAAAGAATTGATGATAAATTGACATTGACCTGTCAATGTCAGAGACTTCTTGAGAAACTGCTGTAAATAATAAATAAATAAATAAATAAATAAATAAATAGAAAAGAAAGCCACTGTAGACAGCAAAGAATCATGTGGTAACATTTGTTGTTCTTTTGCTATTTGAGCCCATTTTTTCTATCCAAAGGCAGTTTAGTTGTTACTTGACTCCTCATCCTACATAGCTCTTGTTGCTCTTACTGTAAACTCTTGGCTTTGACTATTAAGGGTCCTTTAGTTCATCATTTTTTTCTTACTGTTACCTGATCATGGTACCTTAGATAATCATTTAGGATCTAATAGAGGATTTGTAATTATAAGACAGGTGTCTGGAATCAAAGATGCTCTCATTAATATTGAAAATATTACTGAAGACTCATGCATTTGTTTATCAAATAAACAAAACCAATCTCATACTTTATCATTTTGTCGTTAAAATATTTTTCCTTCATGTTCTCTCGTTCAGTATTTGCAATCACTGTAATTTCAATGTGTGTGTAGTCCATTGATTGTGGTCATTGAGTAGAGGCCCAAAACCATAGCATCAGTGAAATGAGAACCTGAAAATCCTGGCCTATATCAGTATTTCTGGGTATATGGCCTCAAGATGCTAAGATCCAAGAAGGTGGTGATAGGTTGCAAAATCTGAGGAAAAACATCTCTGAGTTCAAAATGCAGCTTTTTATCTTTCTTATGTTCTCTCTACCTTATTATATGATGTGGCTATTATGATAGTGAAAGGAGATTAAAACTAAAAGGAAGTGGTTAAACGTTATGGTGGAAATAGTTATTATTACAAGCCATGTTCTGAATGCTCATTTTGAAGTTTGGTTGAAAAAAAAATCCATTGATTTAACTTCCATGAAGTCCAGGGAGGCAACATGGAAGTAAAAAAAAAAGAAGATTAAGCTTAAGTCAGACCCATCTTTATGATCTAGTCCTTGTTGAAGTTAATCTGAGTCCCACAAGAGGTAAAGGTAGCCCTGGAGTGGATGACAGCTTACATAAAAAGGGCCCTGAGATGTCAGATGGGCTCTGCCTTCTCAGGCACTGTGGCCTGCATTCTGATGTTGGCTTCCAGTTTAGAAGACAGAAATATCCCTCAATTTTGCCCCACTGCCCCTTTTCTTGTCCAGTCTGGGCTGATGATGTGGAGACATGACTGCCAGAGAATCGAGTGGTAATCACACATAGTGAAATAAATGAATGAAATAAATTTCCACATCTTTTGGGTTTAAGTTCTTCCCCCCTTGACCTTTGAGATCTACCAAATGAGACAAAGATTGTGGCTACTTGACATTCACTACATATTTATTGGTACCTCTTATGGATCAGACATTTTTCTAGGGAACCCAGAGCATTAAGATGATAAGTGGAGGTAATGGATTACCACATATAATGTACACAGACTGCTGATTTTAAGGAAAAATGATGGTAGGTAAGAGAAAAATATTTTTCCTCTGAGGATAAGCTAGGAGGTTACTATGCATGAGGAACATGCATAGGTACATTAGACCAATAGGCAACTATTCCAAAGAAACAATATAGTTTCACCATGAGTATGAAATGAATTGTGGTAAAATTGCATACTTTCACTTCTTAAGCTATGGACATTTATGGTGGAAGATAAGTTTGTATTTTAATAAGATTGATCCTTAAGAATAATGATGCAATATGAAGTAGAAATGTTGATGTTCTTAGTTAGTGTTCTTAGAATGTTAGTGTTCTTAGAATCATTAAAACATGTTGTTAAAATTTAAAATTTCTTCAGTTTGGGTTTAGCAAGGGCAGGCTGTGCATACTTAATCATTTAAAATTTCCTTCTAACACGCTATACTTCCAATCAGTACTTTAATCAAACTTGTAGAATAGAAGAAATTGGTATAGAGAGGGGGTGAGGTTACCATACTATTCAGTAAAATGTTTAGGGAAGCATTATCTGTAACTTAAATCTTGAATATAATTCTAACTTTAAAATTTTTATTTGGCAGAAACGTTAAACTGAATTGGCCCCTCCATTTGAGAAGACAACTTTGTCAATATTCAATTTCAGGATATCTTCCTTGTATCATCTAATTTTGGGGGGGAGGAAAGAGAGACAACATTTTTATGTTTTTCCTATATCCTAGAAGTTCATCAGTGTAAGTTTTTGCCAAAAATTGACTTTAACTCCCAGCCATTCAGCGTTCACCCAAATTATATTTTCCAATTGCCTCTAATTTTCAAGGCTTTTTTGAATGTGAAATTGTTTGGAAAGCTTAAAGACAATAGAGACCCTAGGGGTCACTATATTTAAAAATCTAACCAGGGCAATAATTCTCTCAACTGAGTGTCAGGCAAGAGAATTAGCACATCTCATGATAGCTTCTTTATGTCACGTGACATGCGGTTCCATTTTGAGTAGTTCTATTTGTGTGATGATTTCCATATGTAGGGCTGAGTTCTGTCTTCCCATAATGTTCACCCCTTGGTCCTTGTTCTGCCTTTGGATCTCAGAGACTATTTCTGTGCTCTCCCCCTATCGAAAATGTTTGAGACAATCTAGAGTACTTGTTTATGATACTATAACATCCAAGTTCTTGAAAAGATTTGTTAGGCAACTAGTTCAAGATCCAGTGTATAGTAGATTTTAAAGTACTAGACAACTAAGGACACTCCCTGTGTCCCAGAGCCTGCTGAATTTATTCAAATTGGCCAATCCTGAGCCTGTTCACCCTGCCTCGTGGTTTCTTTCTGTGGAAGCCACAACGAAGCCTCCTAGCCATCATCTTCCCCTCTCCCTCTGCCTCATTATCAACCCCAGTGCTTCCGGTGAGGCTACCGGTAGCATCATCCATTCCCTTCTCTTGGGATCTGTGACAATAAAAAAATTTTTTTCAATGGCAATCATCTTCATCTGTTGACCTGGACAAACATGTATAATAATAAAACCTATATTTGAAAACAGGTTCCCTCATCTGAGGTATTCTTAGGCACTAAGGAAAGGGAAAAGCTGAGGAATCCATTTGAAATAGCAGACCCTCTTTTTTTTTTTTTTTTTTTTTTAGACGGAGTCTTGCTCTGTCGCCCAGGCTGGAGGGCAGTGGCGCGATCTCGGCTCACTGCAAGCTCCACCTCCCGGGTTCACGCCATTCTCCTGCCTCAGCCTCCCGAGTAGCTGGGACTACAGGCGCCCGCAACCACGCCCGGCTAATTTTCTGTATTTTTAGTAGAGATGGGGTTTCACCGTGTTAGCCAGGACGGTCTCGATCTCCTGACCTCGTGATCCGCCCATCTTGGCCTCCCAAAGTGCTGGGATTACAGGCGTGAGCCACCGCGCTGGGTCTGAAATAGCAGACCCTCTTGCTGAGGATTGGCATCGCTGGGCTAAAATCAGTTCATGCTAAAACAGCTGGTTCATAATTCTCTTTCAATCATGTGATCCTTGCTCCCTGGGTTAAAGTGCTCATTTCTGGAAAGGGCCATCTCTTCATATATCTAGTAGAGGTGGTTGCCTGTATAGTGTGATTAAAAGTTTTCCCCCTAAGAGAATGTCTCAGATGGATCTTTCACAGTTACATCTCCCTCAGCCGGAGAGGGTCATCACCGAAGTTACCTCTTTGGCTTAGACGGTAAGCACAGTGTCTCTACACATGCATGTTAAAAGTACCTTCGATGTTTGTACCTGGGGCTCATTTCAATCATTCATATATTTACTCATTTATTCAACAAATATTTATTAAACCATTATATACACAAAGGAACTGTGATAGGTTTTAGGGATACCAGCGAGACTCCATCTCAAAAAGAAAATACAATCTCATTGGTAATAAAGATAAAACAAATTAAAACCACAATATACAATTTTACACCAATCAGACTGACAAATATTTCAAAGTATGGCAAAATCAACTGTTGATGACAATGTGCTAGCAGTCTCTAAATAGCTACCAAATTGACTACAAACTTCTAAACTACCATTCAAAGGTCATCACAATTCTCCAGACTGAATGTCCCTCTATTAACCTGCCACAAATATATGTCACACTACAGAGGATAACTTGGTGTTCTTCAGCACACTCTTCATTTCCAGTTGTGCCTTTTCCCCACTCACTGTCAATCATAATCCAACCCACTGTTCAAACCTATTCAATGTCATATTGTCAATCAAGCCCCCCCACTTTTTTCAGTTTCCAACATTCTATTATTAGTACTGTAATAATGATGGCAAGTAATATACACTGAGCATTTACTAGGCAACAGGAACTGTAAAGCTTTATGTCATTAATATTCACAAAATATCTATGACTTGGTACTATTATTCCTATGTACTGAGAAAGAAAACCAAAGTATAGAAAGGTTCAGTAACATAATAAATATTATAGAGCTGGTAAGTGGTGGTGGCAGATTGCAAACAAAAATATTCAGACTCTAAGATGTTATATTGACAACCCATTGAAGCTTCATTTTATACATGAAGCAACTGAGGTTTAGATATGTAAAATTGTTATCCAACATAATTTTTTTTCTTCAACATTTATTTTAAGTTCCGAGGTACATACATGTGCAGGACGTGCAGGTTTGTTACATTGGTAAACGTGTGCCATGGTGGTTTGCTGCACAGACCAGCCCGTCACCTGGGTATTAAGCCTGACATTTTATAATTCCAAACCACATGCTCAAATTCTCCCTTCATTATGAACATCATGGGATGTTTATACTTCTCATAAAAGCTATCCTTGCTCTACCATCTAATAGAGTGATTTGCATAATGATCATATCTCTAATTGGTAGTGGTAAGCTCTTTGCTCTCTGGGACTGTATTTAAGTCAGGATGGTCAACTTAGTCTTCCCATTGTATATGCTCAATAAATATTTGACAGATATAATGAGACAAGTCATGTAATGACTCTGACTCTCTATTGTCTCTCTTGATAAATGAGGAAAATAAAAACTGCCTTACTGTCTCAAAGGGATATTGAAGGGCCCGGTAAAATTATGTGCATGAGCATGTTATAAGAAGAACATTGTGCCATGTAATGGTAAAACAT
The DNA here is from genome assembly GCF_006542625.1 of Nomascus leucogenys. NCBI lineage: Eukaryota > Metazoa > Chordata > Mammalia > Primates > Hylobatidae > Nomascus > Nomascus leucogenys. Next base: position 7,447,832 of record NC_044395.1, on the reverse strand, counting down.
CATTGCAGAAATAACTGCAATGGAGATTTAATTTGCATCACCTTTCAAGTCATCTTTATCAACTACACCCGGCAGGATAAGTTTCAAAGCTCTCAACAAGGGGTTTTGCATTCTAGACTTTGTAAATCTGGAGAAGTCATTGACATCGAAAATGTTGCTTGCGGGTAAAATATTAAAGTATTCCTTGAGATCTGGTGATGAACTGAACTCAATTACATGCAGCTGTAGGAAACCTGCCCCCTACATCTGTGTGAATTAACAGTTACTCAGAAACTAATTGTGAGTACTACTTATTTTACATCTCTGCAAATGTGTGCATGCATATATATATAACAGAAGCCTTCCTTAAGAATTGATGATCATTTCAGGAAAAAGCAGACAGAATAAATAAAAATAAAAATGACATCAGGAAAGAAAAAAGAATGTTATCAGCTAATTTTCCTGTGCATTGTTTTCTCCCGTCCACTCAGGCATTTGTGGACAGGTAGCCAATGCTTTTGCTAATGTTTCACTTGTTGCTTGCAACAGTCATCTCCGCAGTTTCAAGCCAGCTATTCGACTTCACAACTTGGTATTGGGTAACGAATTCAATATGTGTCAAGGACATCCTAAAAGGCACAGGGGAAGAAGAAGGCATACCACATTCCTACACAGAACTTATAGAATAGTTGAGTCATGGCATCTGTATATGAAACTGAAAATAATAATCAGCGATATACTTTAAAAATCTTCCATAATGGAAAAGACCAATATAATTTAATATAATAAAAATTAAAAACTTCAGAATAGAAATAACTAGTATAAACAAATGACAGACTCAGAAAAAATGTAAGCAGCACGCATGACACGGGAAAATTTCTAGAATTTCAAAAGCCCTCATAATTAAGTAGAAAAAAAGATGGACATGCCAAAAGAAAAATGGGCAAAGAAAATGTACAGGCAGTCCACATGAAAACAAATGAAAATAAAAATAATCAATAAATCTATCTAAGAACCATTTTTAAAATTTTGTTTAAGTACATTCCTCCCTCCCCTGCTTCTTGGTGCAAACTTCACTCTCTTACTCTTACTCTCTTTTTCTTGTTCTCTCTCTCATGCTCCAAACATGTATCAATTCATGACCAGTCAATCTACTTACTATCTGTATAATGTTACCTCTCCAGTGATGATGAGCAAGAGAAGCTCAACCACATGTTCAAACCACATGCTCAAATTCTAATTGGTTATACCATCCCTGTCTCTAACTTTCAAGTTAAGCTTCCATCACGGCCTACCTCCCATGTATCACATTTTTTTTTTTTTTTTTTTGAGATGGAGTTTCACTCAGGTTGCCCAGGCCAGAGTGCGATGGCACGATCTCGGCTCACCGCAACCTCCGCCTCCTGGGTTCAAGCAATTCTCCTGCCTCAGCCTCCCAAGTAGCTGGGATTACAGGCATGCGCCACCATGCCTGGCTAATTTTGTATTTTTAGTAGAGACAGTGTTTCTCTATGTTGGTCAGGCTGGTCTTGAACTTCCGCCCTCAGGTCATCTGCCTGCCACGGCCTCCCCAAGTGCTAGGATTACAGGTGTCAGCCACTGGGCCCGGCCTCCCATGTATCATATTTTTTAAGCCCATGAGATCATTATCTATAATGGAAAGACTACTCAGTTAAAGAGAAATTGTAGTGACAGTTTTTTATTTTATTTCATTTCATTTCATTTTGTGATAAAACCACTTAACACGAAATCTGTATTCTTAATAATTTTTAACAATACTTGACAATACAGTATTGTTAACCATAGGCACAATATTGGATAGTAGATCTATAGAACTTATCCATCCTCCATAATTGAAACTTCATACTTGTTGATTAGCAATTCCCCATTTGGCTCGCCCTGACAACCACAAATCTACTTTCTGCTTCCATGAGTTTGACTATTTTAGATACCTCATATAAGTGGAATCATGCAGTATTTATCTTTCTGCGACTGTCTTATTTTACTTAGCATAATGTCCTCAAGGTTCATGTTGTCACATATTGCAGGATTTTCTTCTTTCTTACGGCTGAATAAAATTTAATTGTATGTATAAACCACATATTCTTTACCCACTCACCCACTGATGAACATTTAGTTTGGTTACACATCTTGGTCTTGTGAATATTGCTGCAGTGAAAGTGGAAGTGTTAATCTCTTCAAGATACTGATTTCATGCAAATCGAAATCACAATGAGATACCATCTCACACCATTCAGGATAGCTGTTATTAAAAAGTCAAAAAATAACAGATTCTGGCAAGGTTGTGGAGAAAAAAGAACACTTATATACTGTTGATGGGAGTGTAAATTAGTTCAACCATTGTGGAAGACAATGTGGCGATTCCTCAAAGACCTAAAGACAGAAATACCATTTGACCCAGTAATCTCATTACTGAGTATATACCCAAAGGGATATAAATCATTTTATTATGAAGACACATGCATGCATATGTTCACTGCAGCACTATTAACAATAGCGAAGACACAGAATCAACCTAAATGGCAATCAATGATAGACTGGATTTTAAAAAAAAAGTGTTACATAAACACCATGGAATACTATGAAGCCATAAGAAAGAACAGGATCATTTGTAGGGACATGGAAGGAGCTGGAGGCCATCATTTTTAACAGACTAATGCAGGAACAGAAAACCAAATACCACATGTTCTCACTCATAAGTGGGAGCTAAATGATGAGAACACATGGACACACAGAGGGGACAACATACACTGGGGCTTATTGGATGGTGGAAGGAGGGAGAGGGTCAGGAGACTAACTAATGGGTACTGGGTTTAATACCTGGGTGATTAAATAATTTGTACGACAAACCCCAATGACACAAGTTTACCTATGTAACAAACCTGCACATATACCACTGAACTTAAAAGTTTAAAAAGATGCTGATTTCAGTTATTTTACATAAATATTCAGAAGTGAGATTGCTGGATAAAATCGTAGTTTTATTTTTGATATTTTGAGGAACATTCATACTATTTTCCATAGTGGCTGCAACATTGTGTATTCCTACCAACTGTGTACAAGGGTTCCAATTTCTCTACATCATTGTCAATATGTTGTCTTTTGTTTTTTGATAATAGCCAACCTTATAGGTGTGATGAGATACCTCATTGTGATTTTGATTTGCAGTTATGTGATGATTAGTAATGTTGAGAATCTTTTCATGTATCTGTTGGATATTTGTATGTCTGTGGAGCAATGTCTATTTAGGTCCTCTGCCCATATTTTAGTTGAGTTTTTGGTATTTTTTGCTATTGATTGTAGGAGTTGTTTTTACTTTGGAAAATAATCCCTTATCAGATACATGGTGGTTTGAAAGTATTTTCTCCCATTCTATATGTTGTCTTTTCACTCTGCTGATTGTGTATTTTGTCGTGCAGAAGCTTTTGAATTGGCTGTGGTTCCATTTATTTTTGCTTTTGTTGCCTATAGTTTTGATGTCATATCTGCAAAATAATTGCCAAGACCAATGTCATAAAACTTTTTCTCTATTTTTCTTCCAGGAGTTTTACAGCTTTAGGTCTTACATTTGAGTCTTTAATCTATTTTGTGTTGATTTTCATGTATGGTGTAAATGAGGTATAATTTCTTTCTTTTGCACTTAGATATACAGTTTTCCTGTAAACATTTGTTGAAGAGACTATCCTTTTCACATTGTGTAGTTTTGACATGCTTGTTGAAGATCAGTTTACTATATACATATGCGAGGATTTACTTCTGGGCTATTTGTTCCATCCATTGGTCAATTTATCTGTCTTTATACAAATACCAAATTTTTTAAATTGTTGTGTCTTTGGAATATGTTTTGAAATCACAAAGTGTGATATGCCCAGCTTTATTCTTTTTTCTCAAGATATTTGATTGTTTCAGATCATTTGCAGTTAAATAAAAATTTTAGAATGTCTATTTCTACTTCTGTACAAAATACCGCTGGGATTTTGATAGAAATTACATTGAATCTGTGGATTGCTTTGAATAGTATAGACATTTTAACAATTTAAGACTTTCAATTCAGTAACATGGGATAGGATGTCTTTCCATTTGTTTTTGTCTTCTTTTACGTCTTTCATTAATGTTTTGTAGTTGTTAGTGTACAATTCTTTCACTTTCTTAAATTTATTCCTAAGTACTTTATTCTTTTAATGTTACTATAAAAGTAATTTTCTTCCTAATTTTCTTTTCAGATAGTTTGTTGTCAGCATACAAAAATGCAACTGATTTTTGTGTGTTAATTTTGTGCTCTGAAACTTTACTGAATTTGCTTATCAGTTCCAACAGGTTTTGAGGGGGATTCTTTAGGGTTTTCTATAAAAACCATATCATCTGCAAAGACAGTTTTAGTTCTTCCTTTCTGATTTGAATTGCTTTTGTTTCTTTTTCTTGCCAAATTGCTCTAGCCAAAACTTTCACTACTTTGTTGACTAGACATGATGAAAGTGGATATCCTTGCTTTGCTCTTGAACTTAGAGGAAAAGCTTTATCACCATTGATTATGATATTAGCTATGAAATGTTCACATATGGCCTATATTATGTTGACGTAATTTTTATCATGAGATGATGAGAATTTTTATCATGAGAATTTTTATCATGAAAGTGTTTTGAATTTTGTAAAGTGTTTGTTTCTACATCTATGCAGGAGTACCCTGTTTTATTTCAGTTCTTCGAGGTGTAAAGTTAGATTGTTTATTCCAGAGCTTTCTTTTTTTGTAATGTAGGCATTTGTTATAAACTTTTTGTTAATAATGTGTTTACTACATTTCATAAAATTTGATATTATGTTTTCACTTGTCTTAAGATATTTTCTAATTTTTATTTTTATTTTTTCTTTGACATATTGGTTGTTTAAAAGTACATTATTTAATTTCCATTTATTTGTTAATTTTTCAGTTTTCTTTCTACTGTTGAGTTCTTGTCCTGTTCCAATGTGGTCAGAAAAGATACTTAATATAATGTTCAATCTTATATTTGTGGAAACTTGTTTTGTTACCTAACATGTAATCTGTCCTGAAAAATGCTGGCTGTGTGCTTAAGAGGAATATATATTTTGTTGCTGTTGGGTGGAATGTTCTGTTAGGTCTTTTAGGTCCATTTGGTTTGTAGTGTTGTTCAAGTCTGCTCTTTCCTTATTGATTTTCTGTATGATTGTTCTATTCATTATTGAAGTGGTGGATTAAAATCTCCTCCCATTATCGTATTGCTGTTTTTCTTTTCTGTTCTGTTAAGGTTTGCTTCACATATTTATGTTCTATGATAATAGGTTCATATGTATTTTTAATTATTGTATCTTTCTGATGAATTGATCCTTTTATCATTACACAATGTTTTCTTTGTCTCTTGTGATGATTTTCAAGTTAAACTACTTTGTCTTATATGAATAGTCACCCCTACTGTCTTTTGGTTGCCATTTGCATGAGATAACTTTTTGCATTTCTTAACTTTCAGCCTATATATATCCTTAAATCTAAGTGAGTCCCTTGTAGGCTGGGCATGGTGGCTCGTGCTTGTAATCCCAGCACTTGGGAGGCCAAGGCAGGAGGATTGCTTGAGGCCAGGAGTTCAAGACCAGCCTGAGCGACATAGTGAGACCTTATCTCCACTAAAAATTTAAAAATTAGCCAGGTGTGGTGAGTCCTAGTTATTCAGGAGGCTGAGGCAGGAGGATCACTGGAGCCCAGGAGTTTGAGGATGCAGTGAGCTATGATCAAGTCACCTGTACTCCAGCCTGGGCAAGACAGCAAGACCCTGTCTCAAAAAATAAAAAAGGAGAAGAATAAAATGAAGTAAAATAAAATGAGTCACTTGTAGATAGAATATTACTTGATCTTGTTTTTTCATTCATTCAGCCACTCAATGCCTTTTGGTTGTGACCATCAACCCATTTACATTTAAAGTAATTATCAATAGGGAAGAATCTGCTATTGCCATTTTGTTGTTTTCAATTTGTCTTGTATTTATTTTAGCCTTTCTCCTCTCATGCTGTCTTCCTTTGTGTTTCATTATTTTTTATAATAATCTGCTTTAATTTCTGTTTTTCTTTTGTGTATCTACTACAGGTATTTTCTTTGTAGCTATGAAGAGACTTACAAAAAAGATCTTATAGTTAAGCCGTCTATGACTTTACTTCTCTTCCCCCCACAGTTTATGTCATTGGTGCCATAATTTACATCTGTTTATAGTGTATATTCATTAACTCTTTTATATTTATAGTTATTCTTAATATTTTTGTCTTTTAACTTTTATACTAGAATTAAAGGTGATTTACCCAGCACCATTACAGTAAGACAGTATTTGGTATTTATCTTTATATTTAATTTACCAAGTTTTATACTTTTATAGGCTGGGGCTTTTGGCCTATTCACTTCGTGCCAAGCCAAGGGAGGAGCTGTGGTAAGTGCCCACACACTATTTCAAATTGCCATCCTTGGTCTTTGTCACCCTCAGGGATCCAGCGTATGCTAGATTCTGTCAGTGTTCCAAGACAAGCAAGACAGAAGTCAGTTCCTCATATAGCACCCAGAAAATTTGGGACTTTGGATGCATGGCCCAGTTATTTTCCTTCCCAGAGAGAAGATGGGAGCTGGTGTTTTTTGCCTGCTTACTCTGTACTGAGTCAGGGTGAAGAGCTCTGGCATGTGCTCCTGCTAGTTCAGACCATCATCTTTGTTCTCTGTAGTCCCTAAGGGTCTAGCATATGCCAGATCGTGGGTGACAGGTTTTGAAGGACAACCGATATTGAAAAATCTGGATGGTGATAGTATCACGTCAGTGGTGAAAGCTATGTTGAAGTCAGTGTAATTAAGCATTTTTGTAATCACACATCATGAACTTAATTTTAATCCAGCAATGAATTTTAGGTGCAACGTATCATATTTACCGTGCTTTTGAGAATATTTTTTAAACATCACTTAACAAAAGATGAGGTTAGGATAAGTTATTTGGGAAAATGGAAAGGACCATCCACATCCACATGATCCTGTTTATTTTTCCAGAGGAATACACAAAAAGAAAAAGAAAGATGATCCAACATCAGGGAAGACATCTGCTAAAGCGGATAAGTCAAGACAAAGCTTCACATTTTCACATTTCCCTCAATCATTTTTCTTCATTCTCAGGAAAGCGTATTTCATTTGCACAGGGCTATCTGGGAAACAGCAATGATTAATACTAAACGTACTTGGTCCTACAGCTGCCTTGCTCACAGGGAAGCAAAGGAAGAATGTTGGTTCTTGCTAGACAATCAGAGGGCACAGTGACTGTAAAATTAGTGTCAGAGTGGGCCCTGATACCATTCAAATTTAGAATGAGGCAAGAACAGACTGTCATTTTCCCAGTCATGAGCTCTCGGTTTGAGCTGATCAATTCCATACAAGAAAGAGAGTGTCACAGAGTTAAGCCTAAAATTCAGCTGTTAGTGCAATTTTCTCTTACTAAATTTAATACCAGGTATATTGTGATTGAGAACAAATTTACATTTGCTTTGTCCTTTAAATGGAAAGGTGAAGTCTCCTCTGTGACCAAAGCTATGAACCCACAATACAATCAAGGGCTTTAGAGTTCTCAACCATGCAGCCTTTGCTGTCTTTGACACTTGAGTATTTTTCCTGTACCTCTTTATATCCTGCTTAAAAAAAAATGGTTTAAAAATTTCCTGGACCTTCAGATTAAGTTTCTGGGAATCTAAAGATTTTTAACATTATTAAATTGTCTATTACAGTAAACTTAAAACTCACAATAAATCATTTTTCCTTGAAATACCAAAGCTAATTTGCATAATTAATTTTACAACAGAAATTTTTGCATTGCTTTTATTAAATTTTCAATAGACATATACAAGTATTTTAATATATATTTACAGAGTAAAGAATATAAACATAATTAACTCCAAGATACCTACCAGTTCATCTAAGATAGAGAATAAAGCTAATGCTTTTGAAATTCACTGCTTCCTGGTTCCCAACTCCTTGCCTCTTCTCTTAGAACTATCACTTAAAACCTGGGTTTATGATTTTCTTGCATATTTATGTGTGTATGTGCATTTATCATATATGTATGCTTAATCAGAAAATTGTTTGACAGAATGCTTTTAATGGCATAAATGGAAAGAGGCATTTTTACTGACACTCTAATGATTTGCTTTTTTCACTTAACTTTCTCTGGCTGCAATTTATCTCTGTTGATGCACATAGCTGTAACTCATTCACTTCCCTTGCTGTATAGTATAGTATTCCATTGAATAAATATAACACAATTTACATATTATTCTCTTGTTAATAGACATTTGAATTGTTTATGGACTTTTTTGCTATTTAAATTATTGATCTCTCCTTTGCATGTGTATAAAGCTTTTACCAGCTACCCCTTGTCCCTTCCTCCAACCTTATTTCTTTAGGCTTACCAACCACTCCCACTTCCCAAACTCTTGTTTTATCTCCTTTTTTCTGAACATGCTATTCTCTTAGACTTAAAAAGCCCTTTTCTACCCAATCTTCCTTGTGAACTCTGGTCTCTTCAATTGGGGTTATTGAATTTGACCACCTTAAACTCCCTTTGGATCCTGAAGTGAGTTCCATTAAAATTCTTATACTGTAAGTAATGGCTACCTACACAGAAGATAAGCTTCTTGAAGAGAAAAACTGTATATTTTATCTCGGTTTTACTAGAATCAAGGCAACGAGAAAGAGCTGAATATTCAACATTTCTGACTCTATGTTATTTCCATCACACTGCCTAACTTTATGCATCTAAAAATATCACTTTAACATTGATACACAACTCACATATTCCATTATGCCCTTTGAATAAGTGATTTCCTATTTGTAGTCCATGGAATGCTTACCCCACCTGCTCTCCCTTGTTACTTCAAAAAGAAAAAAAAAATCCCACTGGAATTAATGGGGATTATAGCACTGATTTCAATAACACACACATTAATTCACACAATCAGTACAAACACAGATAAAAACACCTCCTAGATAATATACCAAACCTGCCATGGATGCCAAGGTCCTATTTTGGAAAACATTACATTCAATGGACTCAAAATTCAGTGTAGTCCTTCATAGAAGGCTCACACATTGAAATGGCTTTCGTGAACTGACATGTTATTAATAGGAAATTTTGGTAATTTCCTTTTGTTGGAAGTTTCAAATTTTGCAAAGTCAATGTACAGTATAAAATTGCAATTATTATTTTTGTCATTTATATGAATAGTCTATGTTTAGTTTCTAGGTTAACATTGTTCATGCCTAATATATCTCTTTGAAATTTTTTAATGAAAATATTTCATAGAAATAAAAACAAATTTATAATCTTGCTCCTTCTAATGCAAAATTATTTTTAATGAAAGAATTGTAAACTAAAATTAAGAACAAATCATTTATCAATGCTTAGGTAATTTTTTATTAGCTGCCATATTGATGGGGGTTGCCCAAGGCATATGCCCTTGTACCACTGGCCAATTGAAACCCATTTTCACCTAATACAGCCCAGAGAGTACCCAAGAAGGTGGAGAAACCCTATCACTTTCTCATCTTTATACCAGTAAGTCCAGAATGCAGGGATCTCACAGGGAGGCAAACAAGCCACCAAACTCCATCCATAGAATGCATGCTATGGGCAAGATGGGCAGAAACTCAATGTCTGTGCTCTTACCAATGGATCTCTTTCTGCATGTGTTGACACACGGCATACCAAAAAATGGGGGTGGGAGGAAAGGGAGGCAGTGCTATTCCCATGGTGGGATCTTTTATGATTTGCAGTAAAGTGTTAAAGGCAAGGACAGCAAGAGAAAAATAGCTCTAAGGGCATGCCTACTGGGAACAGTGGCTTTTATGTTTCATTTGATACAAATGTCATGATAGGCTTCTGATTCTCTTACTTACAAGACATAGTAGTAGTAAGAGAAGTAGTGGTAGATTCACTCCAAATAAATTATGCTAACTATAATTTATCAAGGGATCGTGTGTGTCTTTTGTATCTAGATCTGATAGCTGTTTGGTGCAAGCATCTAAGAGGCTATTGGAAGAAGAAAAGGATGCTAACTAACCCTCCATCCCCATTTACAATGTTTTGAAAAATGATAAGCTTGAATAGATATTTCACCTTTCTATAATAACTAAACAGAGAAAAGTAAAAATAGTCTAGGATTTAGGAAAACATATTGCAGTGTAAGGAGAGACAGTGCATAGCCCAGAAAATCCAAAAGAACATATTTCAGGAAAATGGATCTGAAAGATGCAATATCAATGAAAAGAAAATAAAACTCTTACTTAAAGTTTGTAGTAAAACAGATTTTGACCTTTGTAGAATGTGAAAGGGAAATATAGTAATTCACTCAGATGAAAATGGTGGTTCAAGGAAAGTGATGAAACAAAAGGTTACAAGGGAAATTCTTAAATGACAGTAGAAATACACTTATGTCAAGCAGATTAGCCACGCACAAGACACACCAGTGGTTCCCCCATAAAATGCAGGGTAAAGATATGAACAAATAGTGGAATATTAGAAATACAGTGGCAAGAGAGAGGAGATGCAATTTAACGATTAGAAGTATTTGTGAAAAAAAATCCACAAAGAAATATAAAGAGAGGCAATACTTAAAGAGGACATAGAAAGAATTCCAAAACTGAAAAAAAAGCCCAAGCTACAATTAGAAAAGAAACGCTGCTTGTGCAAAGTTAATCAAAGAAACTTCATCTAGATATTTCTTAGCTTTTCCTTTATAATTTTAATGATTAAAGTTTAGAATCCTGTATGGAATGGCATAACAAAATTTTTAAAAACTAAACAAAACACACTAACTTCAGACTTCTCATAATATCAAGTTTCTGTAAGACCTACGTCAATCTCTAAATACTTAGATAAAATGGCTAATAATCTGAAAATTGTATATCCAGCCAAAGTCTCCTTGGTGTGCAATGGTAATATTCAAATGTGCATATTTGCTAAGAAAATTTCTTAAATAATTACCTTCTTTGAATGAACAAGATTCATTTGATATCAGATGTTAAATATAAACTACTAGTTTAATATCAAATTTTAAGTATAAATAAACTTGAATGAGGAAACATCACAAGGATCTGAAGTTATTTATTTGTCATAAAGAAAAATCTATTATTTTGGTTTTGTTGTTGATCATTGAGAAATGTCAATAAATGTTATTTGATAAACTTTAATGCATTAAAGTCATAAAGAAAATGGACAAAAATGTTGCTTTTGTAACATTTAAGACAAATGAAACCCAAAAATCTTCTGTTTATCAAAAGTGCTAAAAACTGAGTATAGTGGCAAGCAGCTATGAGGGAAAATCTTTGAACAATGTATGAAGGACAATGCTAATTTTTTAAATTTGTGAAAGCTCATATTTTTAAGAAGAAAAATAGTAACAACAGGATAGCCAAATGTGCAAAGCACATGGAGAGCTCATAAGAAAAAAAATTATTGATAGAATCTATACTATTAGGCAATTTTGTAAGGAAAAGATTATTTACTAAATAAAGATTATTTTGTTTGATTTTGTCTGATCGATATTCTATTATCTTTAACATCATTCTAATCAAACACTAATTTCAAATCAAAATATATGAATTTATATTTTCTTAAATGTTTAGTATGTTTATAAATTAAGGCACTTAAATTTTTAGATGACTAACATACCAGATTCCCCTATATCTTTTATCAAAAGCATATCTTGAAAAGCAGAAAAATGATACCGTTACAAAATTCAGTACTGCCCATACAATGAATTGTTTACCAAAACACGTAGATTACAATTTGTACTGTCTTATCTCCAATCTGATTCTAATTATGTTTCTAATTCTATTTCTCAGTTTTAATTTATTCCTGGGATTCTTATTCTGCTCACCTAACCTAACGAGGAATGTTTAACATTTCAAACCAGCCGAAGGTTTGCTAACTGGTTAATGCCGCACTATTCAAGGCCACACTAAATATCGGATATATCTTTTAGATGATTCTGCTCAAGGCTCTAATTCAGTGTGGTATTTCACTCTTATTTTGTTCTCATCTATGAAAATGTAAATATTATGTTTTTGCTAAAAAGCTAGTAATAAGAGAAAAACATGTGGTTTCAAGGATTCCACTGAACATTATTTGGGAGACTGAGCCCAAACAAAAAGACAAACATGCACAAAACATGATATTAGAAAAAAAGAAAAAGAGAGCAATCTATCTAACTGACAAATAATGTGCTTCCTTAAGTAGAAAATTGAACAGACTCTACGATAAAACTCTTAGAAACATTAATAGATCGCTAGAGTGGGAGCGATTAAGCTGAAGGAAGATTTTGTGGTAAGGGGTGATATTGTGGGGTTGTTAGAAGAAACATTTGTCGTGTAGAATTATTGGTGATGGCCTGGATATGGTTTTGTATGAATTGAAAAACTAAACGGAGTAAGAGAAGGAGAAAAACAGGTATTAAAGGACTAAGAATTGGGAGGACCTAGGACATCTAATTAGAGAGTGCCTAAGGAGATTCAGCATAGCCTTGCCAGTGAAGATTATTTATTTACTTTAAGAGTTAAGAGTGGCGGTTTGGGGATTGCACCAGGAGGTATCAGCTGTGATGGCTTGGAGAAACAGTGTAAACCGGCAGTGTAAGCAGGAGCAGGGCATGTATGAGTAGTTGAGAACGGTGAACAGGAGTAGGACTAGACAGAAGATAGTAGGGATGACAAGTTTTTTGGGGCACAGTCCAAGTTGGTCTGGTGTCTGGAATGAGACTGGGGCCTAATAAAAAGGAGCGTCTATACAGGAGCACAAATAGGCTGTACCTTGTAGCATTCCAAAGAGAGGCCTGAATTCTGAAAAGGGAAAGTGGTAAAAGTATTGTCCAGTCCTTTTTAAATTGATGGCTGAGCTTGATGAGGTGTGTTTTTAAAAGACCATTAGTCTGTTTTAACTTTCCTGAAGACTGAGGACTGTAAGGGATATAAAGGTTTCACTGAATACTAAGAGCCTGAAAAAATGCTTGGCTTATTTGACTAATAAAGGCCAGTCTGCTATCTGACTGTATAGAGGTGGGAAGGCTAAACTGAGGAATTATGTCTGACAGAAGGGAAGAAATGACCATGGTGGCCTTCTTAGACCCTGTGGGAAAGGCCTCTACCTAGCTAGTGAAAGTGTCTACCTAGACCAAGAGGTATTTTAGTTTCCTGACTCAGGGCATGTTGAGTAAAGCTAATTTGCCAGTCCTGGGCGGGGGCAAATCCCTGAGCTTGATGTGTAGGGAAGGGAGGGGGCCTGAATAATCCCTGAGGAGTAGTAGAATAGCAGATGGAACACTGAGAACTTATTTCCTTGAGGATAGATTTCTACAATGGAAAGGAAAGGAGAGGTTCTAAGAGACAGGCTAGTGACTTGTACTATAGCATAGCCTGCCTTTGCTGGTGTGTGGCGATTAGGCGTGGTGGAACTGCCATAAATAAACCAAGTGTGATCAGGGTGAGAAACAGGGAAGAAGGAAATGTGGGGAAATGGGATGAACATCAGGTGGTTCAGAGAGATGCAATCATGAGGGTCAGGTGTGGTATCTGGAATACTCTGGGAGGCCAGATTGAAGTCCGGGCCAGGAACAATGGTAATTGTGGGAGACTCAATGAAGAGTGAGTACAGCTGAAGGAGCCAGGGGAGCAGAAAGTATATGCATCAGGTGTGAGGAAGAAAACAGATTTTGGAAATTATGAGAGCTGTAGAGAGTGAGTTGAGCATAGTTTGTGATTTTAAGGGCCTCTAAAAGTATTAGGGCGGCAGCAGCCGCTGCACGGAGACATGATGGCCAGCCTAAAACAGTAAGGTCAAGTTGTTTGGACAAAAAGGCTACACGACGCGATCCCTGGCCTTGTGTGAGAATTCTGACTGCACAGCCTTGCACTTCAGCTGTGTGTAATGAAATGGGTTGGGATGAGTCAGGGAGAACTAAGGTGGGGGCAGTCTCTAAAGCTGTCTTCAAGGAATGGAAAGAGGAGTGGGGAAAGGATTTAGGATCTATGGGGTCAGCTAGGTTTCCTTTTGTGAGTTTATATAATGGTTTTGTTAGTATGGCAAAACCAGATATCTAAAGGTGAAAGTATCTAACTATGCCTAGGAAGGAAAGGAGTTGTTTTGTAGAAGGGGTTAGAGTTTGAGAGATTAGTTGGACACGATCGGCAGGGAGAGCACGTGTGTTTTTGTCAGAATTATGCTGAGATAGGTAACAGATAAGGAAGAAATTTTGGCTTGACTGAAGTAATGGGGGCTGTCTGTGAAGCTTTGCGGCAGTACAGCCCAGGTAATTTGCTGAGCCTGATGGGTGTCAGGGTCAGTCTAAGTGAAAGTGAAGAGAGGCTGGGATGAAGGGTGCAAAGGAATAGTAAAGAAAACATGTTTGAGATCCAGAACAGAATAATGGATTGTGGAGGGAGGTATTGAGGATAGGAGAGTATATGGGTTTGGCACTATGGGGTGGATAGGCAAAACAATTTGGTTGATAAGGCATAGATCCTGAACTCACTTGTAAGGCTTGTCTGGTTTTAGGACAGGTAAAATGGGGGAATTTTAAGGAGAGTTCATAGGCTTTCAAAGGCCATGCTGCAGCAGGTGAGTGATAGCAGGCTTTAATCCTTTCAAAGCATGCTGTGGGATGGGATATTGGCATTGAGCGGGGTAAGGGTGATTAGATTTTAATGAGATGGTAAGGGGTGCATGATCAGTCCCTAAGGAGGGAGTAGAGATATCTTATACTTGCGGGTTAAGGTGGGGAGATACAAGGGGAGGATGTGAAGGAGTCTTTGAATTGGGGGAAAAGGCAGCAACGAGGTGTGGCTGTAGCCTAGGAATAGTCAGGGAAGTAGATAATTTAAAGTGTCTCAGTCTAATAAGGGAACTGGGCAGGTGGGGATAACTAAAAAGGAGTGCTTAAAAGAGTATTGTCTAAGTTGGCACTAGAGTTGGGGAGTTTTAAGAGGTTTAGAAGCTTGGCCGTCAATACCTACAACAGTTATGGAGGCAAGGGAAACAGGCCTTTGAAAAGAAGGTAATGTGGAGTGGGTAGCCTCCGTATTGATTAAGAAGGGGACGGACTTACTTTCTACTGTGAGAATTACTTAAAGCTCGGCATCTGTGATCATCTAGGGGGCTTCTGAGGCGATCGGGCAGCATCAGTCTTCAGCCGCTAAGCCGAGAAGATCTGGGAAGGAGTCAGTCAGCCTTCGGCCAGAGTTCCAGAGGCTCTGGGAGTGGCTGCCAGGTGAGTTGAACAGTCCGATTTCCAGTGGGGTCCTGCATAGATGGGACAGGGCTTAGGAGGAATCCCGGGCTGCAGGCATTCCTTGGCCTGGTTGTCAGATTTCTGGCACTTGTAGCAAGCTCCTGGGGGAGGCAGTTCTGGGGGAATGCCTGGCCACTGCGGTTTAGGCGTTTGGAAGTTCTTGTGTGCGGTGATGTGGCTGGGATTTGTCTCACAGTGGAGGCAAGGAATTGCAACTCAGAAATATGTTGCTACTTGGCTGCCTTTACTTTATTATTGTACTCCTTGAAGGCAAGGTTAATTAAGTCCTGTTGTGGGGTTTGAGGGCCGGAATTTAATTTTTGGAGTTTTATTTAATGTCGGGAGCAGATTGGGTAATAAAATGTATATTAAGAAAAAGACGGCCTTTTGACTTTTTAGGGTCTAGGGCTGTAAAGTGTCTCAGGGTTGCTGCTAAATGAGCCATGAACTGGGCTGGATTTTTATATTTGATGAAAAAGAGCCTAAAGGCTATCTGATTTGGGATAAAGAAAAAGGAGCATTAACCTTGACTATGCCTTTAGCTCTAGACACTTTTTTAAGAATAAATTGCTGGGCAGATGGGGGAGGGCTAGTCATGGAATGAAACTGTAAGCTGGACCCGGTGTGAGGAGGGGAGGTGATAAATGGATTATAGGGTGGAGGAGTGAAGGCTGAGGGAGAATTGGGACCTAGCTCGGCCTGGCGAGGAGGGGAGAGGTCAGATGGGTCTGTAGAAAAGGAAGATTAGAAAGACTCAGCGATGCTTGCGGTTGGGAGTGAGGGGACAGGTGGGAGGGAAAGAAGGAAGATTTGGGATGAGTTGCATTGGGAACAGAGACTAGAGAAGGACCAATGTGTAAAAGAATGCCTGGACGTCAGGCACTCAGACCGTTTGCCTATTTTACGACAAGAATTATTTAGATCTCGTAGGATGGAAAAATTGAAAGTGCCGTTTTCCGGCTATTTGGAACTACTGTCGAGTTTGTTCTGGGGTTAAGCAGCATTGCAGAAGAACACAAGATGCTTAGATTTTAGGTCAGGTGAGAGTTGAAGAGGTTTTAAGTTCTTAAGAACACAGGCTAAGAGAGAAGGAGGAGGAATGGAAGGTGGAAGCTTGCCCATAGTAAAGGAGGCAAGCCCAGAGAAAAGAGAGTAGAGACACAGAGAAGAGGTGGGGGGGTTCTTGCTTTCCAGAAAAGCAGAGAAGGAGTTGGGGTGCGGAAATAAGGGATCAGGGCGCAGAGATAAGAGGTCGGGGCATGGAAATAAGGGATCGGGGTGCAGAGATAAGAGGTCAGAGCACAGAAATAAGGGATTGGGGGTTCTTGCCTTTTAGAAAAGTGGGACTTGAAGCTAAGGGTGAAGGAGAAGGGGTTAAGGGGTTCTTGCCTTTCTTCCAGAAAAGCGGGACTTGCCGCTAAGGGTGAAGGAGAAGGGGTTGACGGGTTCTTGCCTCTCTTCTACAAACGCGGAGAAGGGGTAGAGACATGGAGAGAAGGGGTTGGGGTTCTTGCCTCTCCTCCAGAAAAGCGAGACTTGCCGCTAAGGGTGAAGGACCAAGGCAGGCATCCCTGCGTGGTCTGACACCTCTGAAACCTGGGTGAATAATCAGAGAGGCGTCCCTGCAATGATTAAACACCAAGGGAAGGCTGCCTTCCCAGTCCGTGACTGGTGCCAGAGTTTTGGGTCCGCGGATAAAACGTGTCTCCTTTGTCTCTACCAGAAAATGAAAGGAATTGAAATTAAGAGAAGGGAGAGATTGAAGTGTGGCGCCAAGATTGAAAGGAGAAAGAGGTTGAGGGATAGTGAGGGAGGTTGGAGAAGAGAGTAAAAAGAGGCCGCTTACTGGATTGGAAATTGGTGAGATGTTTCTTGGGCTGGTTGGTCTGAGGACTTGAGGTCATAGGTGGATCTTTCTCATGGAGCAAAGAGCAGGAGGACAGGGGATTGATCTCTTAAGGGAAGTCCTCTGATCTGAGTCACAGCACCAAATTTCACTTGTGTCTGTGTGAAGAGACCACCAAACAGGCTTTGTGTGAGCAGTAAAGCTGTTTATTTCACCTGGGTGCAGGCGGGCTGAGTCCAAAAAGAGAATCAGTGAAGGGAGATAGGGGTGGGGCCGTTTTATAGGCTTTGGGTAGGTAAAGGAAAAAGGGGGGTTGTTCTCTGGTGGGCAGGAGTGGGGGTCACAAGGTGCTCAGTAGGGGAGCCTTTGAGCCAGGATGAGCCAGGAGAAGGAATTTCACAAGATAATGTCATCAGTTAAGGCAGGAACAGGCCATTTTCACTTCTTTTATGGTGGAATGTCATCAGTTAAGGCAGGAACCAGCCATCTGGATGTGTACATGAAGTTCACAGGGATATGATGGCTTAGCTTGGGCTCAGAGGCCTGACAGATGCAATATCAACATAAATAAATCAATAGTTTTTCTATATACCTGTAATATACAATTGCAGAATATTAAGAAAAATATTCCAATAATTATAGAAACAAAAAAACTATAAGGGGGCATAATGTAAAGCTAAAAGAATGTATGTGATGTTTATGATGAAAGTTACAAAATATTATTGAAGATAATAAAAGAGACTTGATAGATATACCATGTCTAGAGAGTCAGAGATAATTCAATGTCATGAAGACACCAATTTTTTCTGAAAATAATCTGTAAATTTAGTTAATTTATAGTAAAGTTCAATGTGTGGTTTACTGTTGTTGACTTTGAAAAGTTAATTCTAAAATTTACCTAGAAGCGTAAGGGCTAAACATAATCAAGGCACTTTTGAGAAAAAAAAATTAGATTTGTTATATTATAAATTAATACTTTAATGTTTTATTAATTGAAACTGTCTCATTGATGTGGGGATCAATAAATAGAAATGATATCATGTAGAAAAACACATATGTATGCAAAAACTTGATAAATACATAATATTATTATTTTGAGATAGGGGCTTCACTATTTTGCCCAGGCTGGTCTTGAATTCCTGGTGTCAAGCAATCCTTCCACCCCAGCCTCTCCAAAGGCATAAGTTGTTGATCAGTGAGGGGCTAGAGTGTAAGTAATGCTGGGCCAATTGCTTACCTATTTGTAAAAAAAGAATATTTATTAGCCCCATACTTCATATCCACACCAAAATAAATCTCAGGTGAATTAAAGACATATGTTAGAAGGAAAACTTAAAACATTTAAAAATGTATATTTACTATAATAACTTATAGCTTTCGAAGAAGAACAAATAAATTTAATTTCTTAAACAAATTGCAAAAAGAATACATCTTACTAAACCAAATGGAATATTTTGTGTTTGTGAAACTTTAAAAATTCTGTACAGAAAAGATATCCTAAGCAAGCAAAGTGAACAAAAATGCCAAGTCACTATCTAGAACACATTCGAAATATATATAGCCAATAAAGAATTCATAGAAAGAATATGAATATGTAATACACAAATCACAAATAAAAGGCCAAAAATAAAAGGGATCAAAGCATGCGTATGAGCAAATCACAAAAGAAGAATCTCAAAAGGCAAATAAAAATGTGGAAAACTAGTTTAAAATTATGAAAAAAATTCCCTTCACAAGAGAAATTTAAAATAACTATTTAGAAAGAAACTTAATTATTCATTATTATAAATAAGCAGTTCTTAATAAAGTACAAAAATTTAACATCTGATTCACAGAATTAGAAATAGTAATGGCTATAAATCACATAAAATGGGTTGGTATCAGATGAATAAATGAAAAAAGAAAATCCACAATCTGATATTCTTTTCCCTATCAAATTTGGAGAAAATTGAAGTATATCCACAGTTGGTGAGGTTGAAGTTATTGACAGTCACATGCCTCTCAAAAATGCATCAATAGTAAAAATATTTGGGGAAAATATGTAGTTGAGAATGTACTTTCAAATTTCATCTCTACAGGCCTAGGAATTATATTTCTACTTCTCTATCCCAACTAACTAAATAAACAAAATATCTGTCAAGACGAAATGTCTCCAACAGCCTTGTAACAATGACAAAAATAAATAAAAAACTGCAATAAATGGAGAAAAAAATTAAAAATCCACGCAATGAACTAATATTAGGTATCAAAATATTCAATGTAACATCAATCCAAAATTAAGACGCAAAACTGTGTTATAGTATGGTTATATATATGTGAGGAAAAATATTAAAAACTTACAGACTACTTATTTCTCATAGTGCACTTGTGAGTTTTCTTTGTCATTTTGTATATGCTCCTAATCTTCCAATCTTCCCATTATGCATGGGTTATTACACCTATGATTTAAAACAACAACAACTTGCTTGTATTCAAGCAATTCACATTTTAATCTTGTAATTAAATTGTTGACTAATCCTGATATCAATACTCTATGCTTCTATTATCTTTATCTGTATGCATATATTTATATCTATCAGTAAATATAATGTAAGTTTACAAAATATATTTATGAAATAACTTGTTTTTTTTTAACATTTTAATTTTTAATTTGTTGTTGATAGAAAGAAAGCCATATCCTTCTTTTTGGAGGAATTGAGATCTTTCAGATTAAAATTGCACTTCACAATTTTTTGTACAATTCAAATAACTTTAAAATGTTCATGAAGAAAAACAGAAATGTTTCTTTAAGAAACTATTCAACTTGGTAGAAAGTTTGTTGTTAATAAATTCTAGAAGTTAAACAGACTGTGAAATAATTCTATTTTTAAAATCTTGCTCTATGTGAAATCTGAAGGGATTGTTGTGGGGAGAGAATGATTGACACTTTGGTGGCTAAGGAAGCTAAAATAAATTTTCTCTGATTGGGAAAGAGAGATTCATAAACCCTATTTCATTCATTCATTCATTCATTTGTCCAAGTTATGAACAGAAATCCATATATGGGCAATATCTCTGAATTCTGAACATCCATAAATAGAGTTTGTCCTCTAATCATGTAAACATAAAACTCAGGGTCTTGCATCATGGGAGATACAGAGACAAAGAAATTGGGATTTGTTGGGAAATGAGTGAATTTGAAAGGGGTGGAAGTAATGCCTCCCGGTTGTAAAGCATTTTAGGGGTGGCTAGTGGTGAGGAATAAAGGAAAAATTGACAATGACAATCTTCAACAAAAACAAAAATCCCTCGTTCAATTTCCACATGAATTGGAGACCCTGGAAAGCCAGCAATATATTATTTGAATTTCTGAAATGTATATAAGGAGCAGTTCATAGTTAGAACGCCTGATGACTAGGTTTTATTTGTTGGGATGGATCAGAATTTGTTGAAATTTTTTTTTTTTTTTAATTAATTAATTTATTTATTTATTTATTTATTTTTTATTATACTTTAGGGTTTTAGGGTACATGTGCACAATGTGCAGGTTTGTTACATATGTATCCATGTGCCATGTTGATTTCCTGCACCCATTAACTCGTCATTTAGCATTAGGTGTATCTCCTAATGCTGTCCCTCCCCCCTCCCCCCACCCCACAACAGTCCCCGGAGTGTGATGTTCCCCTTCCTGTGTCCATGAGTTCTCATTGTTCAATTCCCACCTATGAGAGAGAACATGCGGTGTTTGGTTTTTTGTCCTTGCGATAGTTTACTGAGAATGATGTTTTACAGTTTCATCCATGTCCCTACAAAGGACACGAACTCATCATTTTTTATGGCTGCATAGTATTCCATGGTGTATATGTGCCACATTTTCTTAATCCAGTCTATCGTTGTTGGACATTTGGGTTGGTTCCAACTCTTTGCTATTGTGAATAGTGCCGCAATAAACATACGTGTGCATGTGTCTTTATAGCAGCATGATTTATAGTCCTTTGGGTATATACCCAGTAATGGGATGGCTGGGTCAAATGGTATTTCTAGTTCGAGATCCCTGAGGAATCGCCACACTGACTTCCACAATGGTTGAACTAGTTTACAGTCCCACCAACAGTGTAAAAGTGTTCCTATTTCTCCACATCCTCTCCAGCACCTGTTGTTTCCTGATTTTTTAATGATGGCCATTCTAACTGGTGTGAAATGGTATCTCACTGTGGTTTTGATTTGCATTTCTCTGATGGCCAGTGATGATGAGCATTTCTTCATGTGTTTTCTGGCTGCATAAATGTCTTCTTTTGAGAAGTGTCTGTTCATGTCCTCTGCCCACTTTTTGATGGGGTTGTTTGTTTTTTTCTTGTAAATTTGTTTGAGTTCATTGTAGATTCTGGATATTAGCCCTTTGTCAGATGAGTAGGTTGCAAAAATTTTCTCCCATTTTGTAGGTTGCCTGTTCATTCTGATGATAGTTTCTTTTGCTGTGCAGAAGCTCTTTAGTTTAATGAGATCCCATTTGTCGATTTTGGCTTTTGTTGCCATTGCTTTTGGTGTTTTAGACATGAAGTCCTTGCCCACGCCTATGTCCTGAATGGTATTGCCTAGGTTTTCTTGTAGGATTTTAATGGTTTTAGGTCTAACATATAAGTCTTTAATCCATCTTGAATTAATTTTTGTATAAGGTGTAAGGAAGGGATCCAGTTGCAGCTTTCTACATATGGCTAGCCAGTTTTCCCAGCACCATTTATTAAATAGGGAATCCTTTCCCCATTTCTTGTTTTTGTCAGGTTTGTCAAAGATCAGATAGTTGTAGCTATGCGGCATCATTTCTGAGGGCTCTGTTCTGTTCCATTGATCTATGTCTCTGTTGTGGTACCAGTACCATGCTGTTTTGGTTACTGTAGCCTTGTAGTATAGTTTAAAGTCAGGTAGCGTGATGCCTCCAGCTTTGTTCTTTTGGCTTAGGATTGACTTGGCGATGCGGGCTCTTTTTTGGTTCCATATGAACTTTAAAGTAGTTTTTTCCAATTCTGTGAAGAAAGTCATTGGTAGCTTGATGGGGATGGCATTGAATCTATAAATTACCTTGGGCAGTATGGCCATTTTCACGATATTGATTCCCTCTGAAAACTGGCACAAGACAGGGATGCCCTCTCTCACCGCTCCTGTTCAACATAGTGCTGGAAGTTCTGGCCAGAGCAATCAGGCAGGAGAAGGAAATAAAAGGTATTCAATTAGGAAAAGAGGAAGTCAAATTGTCCCTGTTTGCAGATGACATGATTGCATATCTAGAAAACCCCATTGTCTCAGCCCAAAATCTCCTTAAGCTGATTAGCAACTTCAGCGAAGTCTCAGGATACAAAATTAATGTACAAAAATCACAAGCATTCTTGTACACCAATAACAGACAAACAGAGAGCCAAATCATGAGTGAACTCCCATTCACAATTGCTTCAAAGAGAATAAAATACCTAGGAATCCAACTTACAAGGGATGTGAAGGACCTCTTCAAGGAGAACTACAAACCACTGCTCAATGAAATAAAAGAGGATACAAACAAATGGAAGAACATTCCATGCTCATGGGTTGGAAGAATCAATATCGTGTTGAAATTTTTTTGTTGTTTGTTTTTGATTTTGTGTATGTGTACGTGGTTGTGTGCATGGGTGCGTGTTTCTTTTCTCCTCCTCCTCTCCCGCTTCCCCTCTTGTTCTCTCCTTTCTCTTCTCCTTCTCTTTCTCCTCCTCCTCTTCCTGTTTTTTCCTCCTCATCCTCCTCCATTGTTTTTCTTCTTCTAAGATTTACTATTTAAAGCTGGTGAAAACGTGTGGTAAGGAAGAAAGAAAAAAACGTATCATACATATGCCACTAAACAGACCTAGTGTTGCCACGGTTGGAGTGCAGTGGCTATTCACAGCCATGATCATGGCTCACTGCAGCCTACAACTCCTGGGCCCAAGTGATCCTCCTGCTTCAGTCTCCCGAGTAGCTGGGACTACAGACTGGAAAGGTATATCCCGTATGGGTCTTGAAGGAGACTAAAATTAGCATTTGCAGTCCTTAGAGGGAGACTGTGAAACAATGTGTCCTGGACAGAGAAGGAAACACAATTCTGTCTCACATTCTAATTTGAGAGACGAGCAGAGCATTGATGTGCTTGAAGGGACATACACAGCTGTGGTGGTCCAAGACTTTTTGTGTGGACTTGGGCAACTATATGCTTATTAATTGCTGAATGCATTGTAGAGCATTTTCTGTCAGTTACAATTTCAAACATAATTTTCTTCATCCTTCCCTTTGGCCCCATGTCCTTCCATCCTCTTCCTCTCTGTATTCCTCCCCCTCCTTGTCTCCTTCTTACAGCAATATCTAAGGTAAAGTTCTCTATCCTCTATTTCTGACATAACCAGGAATGCTAGAAAAAGTATTTATGCATCTGTGGTGGTGATTTGGAGACTAATTTCCTGAGGCCACTTAGGTAAACATGTAGACGCAAATGTAACAAGAGTAATACTTAAACGTTAATTAATTCATTAAATGGCTTACTGAAAAGGTACAATATATAAGCTACTGCTATAGTGGCTTAGACGGTACAGAAATACAAACAATAACTGTTGTCCTTGCCCTTAAGAAATCAATATACTAATGAAAATGAAAAAAATATATAATTGTGATATGCATAATAAGTATCATTCTACATAGCAATTAGGCAAAAATTGTAAACAGTAGATATCAATGACAGTAATTAACATTGCTTTTACATAAACAAACATACAATTACAGCTTAAAAAACTAATCTTTCCTATTAGAAATCAGCATCAGCACTTTTTTTTTCAGATGCTATCTACATGTGGAGTCATTCTCCCATCATTCTTATGTGCATCATCATGCTGACTCATCATCTGTATGAACAAAGGCCCTGGATCTAAGACCTCAACAGCCACAGGTCTTTATTTTACCTCTAGTACAACCACCAGCTATAAGCAAAGAATTCTGGATTTCGTGGTGTACTCCTGTTTAAGAGATGATCTTGGGGAACACATTTGGCTTCCTCTGTTTATCATGCTTACAGTTTCTTAGCTTCTGTGGCATTGAGATCACGAAGCTGTCTGTATTTGTGCTGGAAGTGATGGTGTGATCTCCCTCCACAGATGGGTCAGAAGAAAGGATGGGGCAAGAGGTAGACAAAATTAGAAAAGGGCTTTGCGTAATTGATACCTCCAAATTTAGTGATAGGGTAAGCCTAAGAATGTTATGGTCAACTCAAGAGTGGTTAAGAGACAGACAGGAAATAAATATATGAGAAAAACTTAAGAAATTTAGGAACTGGCAAAAAGCAGAGGTTTGCAAAATTTAGTGTACTTGGCGGGGTGCAGTGACTCACGCCTGTAATCCCAGCACTTTGAGAGGCCGAGGCAGGTGGATGACCTGAGGTCAGGGGTTCCAGACCAGCCTGGTTGTGAAACCCCATCTCTATTAAAAATACAAAAATTAGCTAGGTATGGTGGTGGGTGCCTGCAATCCCAGCTACTCAGGAGGCTGAGGCAGGAGAATTGCTTGAACCTGGGAGATGAAGGTTGCAGCGAGCCAAGATAGCACCACTCCACTCCAGCCTGAGCGACAGAGTAAGACTCTGTCTCAAAAAAAAAAAAAAGTGTACTTAATAATCACCTAATTATCTTATTAAAATTCTGATTCCTGAGCTCCTCCCCAGGAAATATGCCCCATTCAAGGGGACTGGTTATTCCAATGCAAGCTGCAGTGTCTTTGGAGAGTACTGGTTGAGAAGCAGATAATGGCAGGTTCATCTCTCAGCTATCATTGAGTTTGGATGATGGTGGGCAGGCTCAGCTCCCAAGCCTGCAAGAGAAAGCAGCTCCTAATTCAACTTGTATTACCTTTCCTTTAATAGTTCCCAAGAACATGTAGTCTTTAAGTGGCCACAGCCAATTTGACTTCATTAGTCTTCTGCAAGAAGACACTGGGACATGTGGAGAGGAGTGAGCATGGACCATATTTTTTATTTCTTTCCTACTGACTTTTACCCACTGCACAAAAAAGGCTTTTAGAAATTTATGCCAGATGGGATTTACATATGCAAAATATTGATTTATGATTTTAAGGTTAAAATGAATTTCTTCCAATTCTCCATGGTCTGCTGATGCGTGGAGTTCCATTAAGAAGGAAATAGTTTTTAATTCTATTTTCCATTTCTATAATTAAGGTTAAAAAACTTCAAATGCAACTACCCATTGAAGGGATTTATACTCAAAAGTTATTTAATATAAATATGATTCATATATAAGAGTAGGGGTGGGGTCAGTCTCAGGAAAAAAAAGAGTCAGAGACTGGTCACAATGAAGACAAAAAATCCTTTATAATTTTTTCTTTGTTTTTTATTTTTTTTCTTTTTTTCTGAAATGGAGTCTCGCCCTGTCACCAGGCTGGAGTGCAGCGGTGCAATCTCGGCTCACTGTAACCTCTGCTTCCCAGGTTCAAGCGATTCTCCTGTATCAGCCTCCGGAGTAACTGAGATTACAGGCACCCACCACCACGCCCAGCTAATTTTTGTATTTTTAGTAGAGACGGGGTTTCACCATGTTGGCCAGGATGACCTCGATCTCTTGATCTCATGATCCTCCCACCTCGGCCTCCCAAAGTGCTGAGATTACAGACATGAGCCACCATGCCAGGCCAATAACTTTTTCTTAAAGCATCACAAGGCCGATGCTACTACACTGAAGAAGTAGGAGGAGTTGCATTTGGAATGAAGTAGGACACATAGCTGTTTTTGTTCTCATTAGAGCATGAATGGAAGCTTCAGCTGGATCTGTGATCACAAATGCTCAAGGTATTGGAGCAACTCTGATCCTAGTTAAGGCCAAATAAACAAACTAATAGAAAGACTCCAAGCCTGAAACATAAGAACAAGCCAGAAATAGTTTTCCCAAGCAATAGGTTTTCTGCAAATTATAGTGGCATCTAAACAAATGAACCTCTTAGGAGCTCTGCCAACCGTGGAGCAGAAAAACAGGGGAAGGTAAACTCACAAGATATTTGGGGATAATGCCAAAATTTATATTAAGATCAATTTTGATGTTTATGTTTAGTAAGGCAGTTTGCACAGTTGCTTAATAGCCTTATTTATATTACATTTGTTTTGTCATATCTGTTACTATAAATTTGATTGTTAAATGTAGAATAATGCCATATTTCCTGGATTTCAAGACATGATTGATTTTAAAATGAATCATTAATTTCATAACAGCTTTTAGGGGATGTAGAGCAAAAAGAACCTACCACATGAGATTTACATATAGATGTATGCACGTGTGAAAAATACAAACTGCATTTATGAGAAGTTATTGTTATTTCTCCATATCATTCTGATTGTGCAAGCTTCCCTCTCTCTGTCTTCTGTGTTCAGCTGTACAATTACACAAGGCCCCAGAGGTCACACGATGATGTGATGGCACCTGCCAGAACGGCAGGCAAATTTAGGATAGGAGATATTCAGAAGACACTTTTGTGTCAGCCTCCCATTTCCAAACCTACTAAACAAGGGAAGGCTTCAGTACTGCCTAAGTATACGCCATTATGAAAATCCCATACAGAGGAGGAGTACATCTTTAGGTTCTAAACTGAAAAAATAGAGGCCTTTCAAAACAAGCTATTTAGGAAGTGTGTTCCTTCTTCATTCACAGCCCTCACCAGAAACTCTGGAAGAACAATGTATAGTTGACTTGTCCAAGGCAAAAAGGGGTTGCTTGCAAGGCCTGCCTGCATCTGTCAACACAAAAGTATTTGCCCATGTACAGATGAAATATAGCTCAGCCAGAAAATGTCTGGGTTTGCCATTTGGGGAAGCACACCTGTGTTCTAAGATTAACTGGGAATCTGAAACACTTTGTTAAAGATTTACTAGTAATCCTTAAGAAATGAAGGGATTTTGTGGCCTGTAGTAAGACCATGGTGCTTTTTTTTCCGCCCTCAATTCTAAGTGCTGTGATGATTGAAATGGTGAAGTTCCTTCGGAATGGGGCAAGATGCCTCCCTTCATCTACTGTTGTGGAGCTCACACCAGCCCTGAGCTTCCCACCTTAAGGACAGGAATTTCCAGAGGGACTAGTTAGCTGACTTCCCTGTTATGGGTCATTCCATTTTGTAAATTGGTGCCTCTATTTTAGTCCAGGATTTTCACCTTCAATTCCAAGTAAAGGTGATGGCTCAATGGCTTCCTTTTAGTACATGTTCCAAAAATCATGCATGGCACTGGTGGTAGGGACTGAAACATTACAAACTGCATAAAGTAGCTGGAAGAATGTTCCATCTACTTTTCTGACTTCATACATTTCACTATTGGGTGTATAAATTTTTTTGTTTGTTTTTTTGAGATGGAGTCTTGCTCTGTCGCCCAGGCTGGAGTGCAGTGGCAGGATCTCGGCTCACTGCAAGCTCTGCCTCCCGGGTTCACGCCATTCTCCTGCCTCAGCCTCCCGAGTAGCTGGGACTACAGGTGCTCGCCACTACGCCCGGCTAACTTTTTGTATTTTTAGTAGAGACAGGGTTTCACTGCGTTAGCCAGGATGGTCTCGATCTCCTGCGGTGGCTCATGCCTGTAATCCCAGCACTTTGGGAGGCCGAGGCGGGCAGATCACGAGGTCAGGGTGTATAAATTTTAAATTAAATATCAAATTCATCTGTAACTACAATGGTTAGCATCATTACAAATGGCTCCTATATCAAAAAATATTACCAGCTTCTAGAGTAAAGTAAGATTGTAAGTTGCTTTAAGAAGTCAATTTGCAACACTTGTGTTTGTTCTTTAAGATGCATTCCTCTGTGACCCTTGTTAGGATTTCAGACACCTGGATAAGCCCCCAAAAGTAACACAGCCTTTACAATAGTAACAAATAGTGGAAATCTGTGGACTGGGACAGAAATCAATCCAGAGAATTCAGATCTTCTCTCTTCTCCATGATGTGCAGGGCAGAGGAGACTTTAACCTAGAGCAACATTAAAATCAGATGCAGACCCTTATCATGGGAGAGGTTGGCAAGCCCTCTCCTAATTGATGAAGGAGCTTATTGGGCAAGAGCCGTGCATAGAAGGGATGATTTTCTTTGTAATAAACTCTGCAGCCATAAAAAAGAATGAGTTCATGTCCTTTGCAGGGACATGGATGAAGCTGGAAACCATCATTCTCAACAAACTAACACAGGAATAGAAAACCAAACACTGTACGTTCTCACTCATAAGTGGGAGTTGAACAATGAGAACATATGGAAACAGGGAGGGGAACATCATACACCGGGGCCTGTAGGGGGGTGGGGGGAAAGGGGAACGAGAGCATTAGGACAAATACCTAATGCATGCTGGGTGTAAAACTTAGATGATGGTTGATAGGTGCAGCAAACCACCATGGCACATGGATGCTTATATAACAAACCTGCACATTCTGCACACGTATCCCAGAACTTAAAAGTAAAATGATAATTGAAAAACTCCATGATTCCTCATCAGTATGTGAGGAAGCAAAGGGGCTCATCAGGAAATGAGATATAGAATTCATTTCTTGCACCAAAAATGAGAAGGAAAAATGATTGAACCAAGGATCTCCCTGTTTTTGTCGCCACTACTCACTCATACACACACATACATACATGCACACTAACATACACTTCTGAGGATGGACGGCATCTCACAGTTGAAGAGTGTGTGGTTACTGAACTGCTTGGTAGTTAGTACCATATTCACGAGCTTCTGCAGAGGCAACCCAGACTGCCAAATGATAACCAAGTTTTTTGTTGCTTGGTCTTAGCTTTTACTTACAGATAATAATCTTGTTTTATTTAATAGTTCTTTATGTATTTAATGATTTATTTGTTCATTCAATAGTGATTCATTGAGCATTTATTGTTTGCCAGACAGCCTCTGAGTTGATGGGCATACAATTATACTGCTTTCAAGAAGATACAACCTTGAATAGAAAATATAACACTAGTCTATGTTACTAAGCAGAAAATAACAAGTGATTTACAAGAAGTAGAGAGAAGTTGCTATGGAAGTTCTGAGAATGAGAAACAGGGAAGGTCTTTATGGTGTATGCTATTAGAACAAAGAATAGAAAGGAGATATGTTGTCAGTTTTTTAAGAAGTAGGATGATACATGGCACTTAGGGCATAGTTCAAGTATATACACATCCATATAAAATCTGAGTCACTTACAAGGGGAATGATGATAGAAGAGAAATAGCCAAAGACAAGAACGTTATAGTCACTTGACAATGGTCTTACTTGGTCTGGCAGGCCGAAAAATGTGAACTGAACACTAGGAAATAAAATAAAAGTAGTATCAATTATATTGTATTTTGGGAAAATTAACACAGGTCAACACATAAGGAATATATTTTTTAATGTACATTTGTTTGAAAAATCAACTTACTTTTCTGGATCATTTAGGAGGGGAACATTGGGTGAACATAATCTCTGACATCTCACAATAATCATTCCTTTATCTTTTACATCAACCTGACTGGCAGGCTCGTTCTCAACCCAGGCACCTCATATTGAATCATCTATCATGTGTCTCGTAGTACCTGTGTTTAAATGTGTTTATTTATTTTTCTCTAAACAAGTTCTAATTGAGTATACTTCCAGGGTGCTAAATACCATTCTGAGCTCCAGGATTTAGGGGTAAAAAAGAGACAGAAGAGTGTCTTTCCTGAAGGAATATTTTCAATTTGCAAATCAACATCTAATTGATATAATCTAATTGATATACTAATTGATAAATATATTACAATATAACTTCAGATAGTATTATTTTTTTAATGGCAGGATAAAGGCATTTATGAGGGCTGTTTTGAATGGGAAGGCTACAGAAGTGCTCTCTGAGTGAATATAATTTGAGGAAGTCTCTGAATGAAGTGAGGGATCACGCCATGTAAAGATTTGAAGGCGGGCATGGATATTTTCTGCAGAGGAGCTAGCAAATGCAAAGGAGATAACATAGGGCCTTGGAGATCATGATTTTAGGATTATAGTCTATGTGCGAAGGAAAGCTATTGGAGGATTCTTTGCTATTTTAACTATAAAAGGAGTACTCCAGTTGCTGTGTGAAGAATAAACTGTAGCAGGACAAAAGTAAGAGTACTTTGGAAAACACTTAATGCTGGCTCTCAATAAGATACAATTGTAAAGGATATGAAAAGTATTCTTCTTGTGTTCAGGAAGTGTTCTGAAGCTTCAAATAACAGGACTTGTTCATGGGTTGGAATATCGGCCAGGAGGGAAAGAGAAATTGTACCTTTTTTTTGGCTTAAGCAACTAGGTGAATGTAGAGAGCATTTACTGAAATAGAGGAAGGTAGAGGTGAAATCAACTAGAGGGCAGAGTGTGGTCGTGAGAATTGTTTTTGATAAATTAAGTTTCCGGTAAGAAGTAGATCTATACCTGGAGCTCTAGGGAGAAGTTGGAGATAGAGACATATCTGAGAGTAACTTAAAGCCATGGGTCAGCATGAGATTACTCAGGAAGAGCATTTAGTGAAGAAAAGGAGAGCAAGGAACAAACTTGAGAAATACCAACATCTTTAAGGTCTGTAGGAGAGGGAGGAGGCAGAAAAGAAGACAGAAAAAAAAAGAGCAACGTGATAAGATAGCACCTTCTCTAGGTGGAGAAGCCTGGAAGCCAGGGAAAGAAAGTGTTATAAGACAGAACATGTGCTGTGATCAATGTTGCTGAGAGGCCAAGGAAGATGAGAACTGAAAACTGACTGTTTGGTGTTATAATCTAGATGTAGTTGGTGACCTTGACAAAGATGGGGCGACATTGACAGAATGGCAGAGAATAAAGTGGAGTAAGTCCAAAAAGAGAAATTTAGGGTGAGGAAGTACAAGTAGTGAGTATAAACCACTCTTCTATGAGCTTTGCTATTAGGGGAATAAAGTTTTCAGGTGGTAAGCAGAGGGGTGGGTGTGTTCTTCTTGTGGACTATATATCACTGTATAAGATAGTGTGCTGCTGGGAATGACCACAAGCACGCTAGGGAGTGTCAACTTGATGATACATGAGAGAGAGGATATGACTGCAAGAGCAAAGGACTTGAGGAGTCTCAAGGAGATAAAGGTACAATGTTCAAGTTGTGGATTTGGCTTTTTGTGGGAACAGAGATGGTGCAGTCATTGCAACAGGAAGGAAGGTGGAGTATGGTCCCAATGGAAGGGAGGTTGGTGGATTGGGTGGTGGAAAAATGAAGTCCTTGTCTTATTCAATGTTTAATCGGAGGATATACTGAAACATTTGCTCTAGAGAGAGCCAAAGAAGGAAATGAGCATATGCAATGTAGTCAGGAAAAATGCTCCCAGGCACATAGCAGCCCTATGTGAAACCCAGATACACAGTTCCTGGAAAACAGTGGGAGCAGATGGGACCAGCCTGACAGGCAACCTCCAGAGAGCAAGATGGAGGGATACCAGGGGAGCTCTTTTTAAGTAAAGGCTGACGTTGAGCCTGAGGCTGATTCACCATCTGCCAACAAGCTCTGCTGTGACAAACCAAAGGGCAATCTTTCCAGGTCTGTGAAGGCAAAATGCTGACTCTAGAAACTGTGTGTATGTGCATGTGTACTTGCATCCAAGGGTCCTGTATGGGAAAGGCCGAGGTACTCTGTCATCACGGGAAGAGAGCAAGAGAGAGACTGGAGAGATTTGAGTTATAGTTCCCTCTCTTTTCCAAACTTGTGTGTGATTTTGGACAAAACCCAAAAAGTCCCCTGAACTTTTGATACTCGGCTGTAAAAAATAATAATAAATAAGGGGCTACCCTGCAGCAAACTCCTCCATGAAACCAGCAGTCAAGACTCCATCTCTTTCAGGGATGTCTGAGTTCATGGGCTGCAGTCCAGGCTCGTCTCTCTATTCTTGACAATCACTGTGGTGATGTTTAAGGAAATAGGGTTGCTGGGCTTGTAGGGATCAGCCAAACCACAACACATGGCAAAGCATTGAGAGGAACAACCGTTTTGTGACAACTGTGCTAAAAACAAAACAACCAAGTAGTAGAAAAAGCAAATTTCAGAGGAAGTTTCTTGAAATTAGGAAAAAGTTGTGGCATGCACACAAGGAGGGCTTCCTCCCCTACTGAAAGCTGCTCTCACTATGACAAATGAAAGGGTGGAAATGTGCTTCCACCACATTCACTGGCCATGAAACACAGGAAGAATATTCAGGAAAAATGGGAACCCGTGAGCAAGTAAAGAAAACTTCCCTTCATACCACCAGGTTGAATGCAAACTTGAATTTCCCTGTCTTATGCTGGCATCATGTTCTTTTTCTGTTGCAAATTGTCTCAATTTTCTAGGGATTTAAAGGGAGTGGGGAGGACAGGCATGCAGAAAACTGGCTTTGAAGATCATCTCAGCCAGAAAATAACTTTGGCTTATTTAAGACTCTACATGTATACAGCATTATTTTACTTATGTTTTGTGGTTCAGGGGTCCAAAAACTTTCAGGTATTTCTAAGTACTTGAAAGCTAAAATGATGCCAGGACAGACTAAACAGAAAACAGACTTTTTAAGTTTCTTCAGTCAGAATATTGAGGTTTTTCTATGAGAAACTATATAGAATTTAATTTTCCTCAACTACTTAGGAATTTTTCCTCTTGTTTTATTTTATTTCTTTAATTTTTTACTCTCTGTCATAAATTTCTTTTGATGCCAAATGAAATGCTGGAGAAAGATCAATAATTTTGAGCTTACAGCATTTTATTGATCTTCTTTTCTCTTTTTTAATTTTTATTTGTCCAAAGGGGGAAAAAAACAGAGGAAAGAGGTTAACGGGGGGGAAGGGGGGGAATCATGATTTTTCTTTACTGTCCTTTTTTCCTTTCTAAAGTGTAGTTCAAACAAAAATTCTCCTGCCAAAGCAGAGTAATGGTGCAAATCAAAGCTTCTCCTTGCCTTGTTGGTAAAAGCAGGCATCCGACAGTTGGGTCCAAAGAACAGGCTTTCATTACAGAGGAGACCAGTGCTTTGCTAGCTTCAGAACACTCTGAGAGATAATGGGATTTCAACTTGGACCCTTTTTTATTTTCTGTACCATTTAATTCTCAAACACATTCCAGAGCATCTTAAAGAGGTTAGGATGCTATTAATGCCTTATTAAGGTGAATCGTGTGATCTTTCTTGGAGGTGTTTAAAAGAAAAAAAGGAATTACTAAAAGAATTTTGATATAATGAATTTAGCATTTATGAAGCTCCTTCTATATTTCCAGAAAAGTACAAAAAATATTTCACTTTTATCACAGCAAAATCCCTGGGATAGAGATCACATGACCATGTGACTAATGAAATAGACTTCTGTCTTCCTGTTCCCACTTCTGTCTACTCACCATCAATGTCTGCTTTCACTTTAGAAGTGAAAGCTTGTGAGGTTTCTTTTAGAAACAGGCAGTCTAGACCTAATGGCTGGAAGCCCTGGTGCCATGTTTTCCTGATGGAAAGCACTGGGGAGTGACCCTGTCCTATTGGTAGGCAGTCACCAATCGGGCTCACATTCCTCTCGTCCTGCTCTGCACTGACTTCTTCAACCAATTATGATTTGCCTATTGATGACAGTTGCAGTCTACAGCATTAAAATTCTTCAGAGGTTCTCTCTCTGCACTCAAAGAGGTGCTAGAGTACTGGTTTCTCCCCTTTCACAAATCCAGTATTTCTTGGAGGATTATAATGATACCTATAAGTGGTGCCTCCCACACCAGCCTCCCAAGTAGCTAGGACTGCAGGCATGTGCCACCTGCCTAATTTTTCTGGTTTTGTAGAGACAGGGTCTCACTACATTGCCTAGGCTGGTCTCAAACTCCTAGGTTTCCCAGTGTGCTGGAATAACAGGCATAAGCCACCACCTTCAGCCTCTTTAGTTTCTAAAAGCACATGCCACCCTAACTTTGAATCCTTCTAATAAACTCCCTTCTTGCTTAAGGAACTAGAGATGTATTTCCAATATTTGCAGTCAAGAGTGTTAAACTAAGTAGCATAAAGTACAAAGATAGAAAAATCTTTACACATGAAGGATACAGGTTCAAAAGAGGTAAGCTCACTGGATGTTGGTTTCAGAACTGGTCTGGAAGCCAATCATAGATATTCAGTGGTTGTTTGAGGAGATCTCTCATTGGCATTGAGCTGAGGGTTGGCAGGAATGTCAGCACATGCTTCTTTGATCTGTCTCCATGCAGTCTCATTGGGCCATCTTCATTATTGTCTTGATCTTCACCTCCTGGAAATAAAAAGGAACCTTTCTCAATGTCCCGAAGACTTAGTGAAGTCCAGGCCATACTGTGTTGACCGCATTTCATTTCTTTTGTCCTTTTTCTAGAGTGTCTTATGGGAGTTCTACCTTTACCCTACTTCCACTCCTCTGGTCAAGGGACCAAGCATTGACCAATCCCTTCCAGTCAAATTTCTCTAGCACCTATCTTTGGCCTTTCTGAAAGCTAGTTGTTCCCTGTGGCAAGGCTCAGCTTTTCACCAGGAGCTGTAAGTCAGTATCTATAATTAAATTCCCAAGTGACTTTGAGTCTTTAGGTGGTGGGCATAATTTTGAACTGACCTTTTCTCTTATAGCCATAGTCAAAGAGAGATGCTCCTCATCCCTCAGTAGCAGTGCAATACATCAGTTAAGAATACACAATCTAGAATGGGTTGCTTGAGTTCAAACCCTAGCCCTACTGCTTGGAAGCAGAAGAGAAGAAATGTCTAAATTTCTCTTCTGTAAAACAAGGATGATACTATAGCCTAGTAACTGGGGAACTTTTTCTAAAAGAATCAGATAATACATATTTTAAGCTTTGCAGCCAAGAGGTGAAATGGAGGATATTATGTAGGTACTTATTTAACCATTTAAAAGGTAACCATTTAAAAATGTAAAAACTATTCCTAGCTCACAAACCATAGTAAAACAGGCAGCTATCTGGTTTCACGGGCTGTAGTTTGCTGACCTCTGAGGCTCATTTCATTAGATTGTTGTGAAAATTAAATCTGTTAGTATTTTCTAAGTTAGGAGATAATTCCCAACAGACAGTAAGCATTTAGAAAGACTACCTCCCTGATTCCTTCTCTCATGAATAAAATAAAACCAATTTATAACAAGTAAGAAAAACATATGATTCTCTTTGGCCCATTTTTTAAGCTTCTCCTCTTGCCTTGGCACATCATGTGTAGTGCCTAATTGTAATAGTTTTGTCATAGGTTTGTGGTAACTCTAGCTCTCCTCCTTCTTTCAACAACAATTAATTGCTCTCCTGTCTCTCTTTTTCTAAAAAAAGAAATCTTTTGTTATGTATGCATTAGGCTACCTCAAGTCTTCTTATTTTAAAATATGGATGTGGTCATCTGGGAGACCTTTACTAACCCTTAAAACATTCTTTCTCACACACTCAATAATCTTGACGAAAACTTACTTACATGCCTGGGGGTGTATATACCCTATCTGACTTTTGCTGTTGTGAGTTTGTCATTATAACCAGAGAAATGACTGGTTTCCTGATTAGGGAGGTGCCACATAAATGAATAGGTATTTTAAGAAAGGTCACGGATGCATTTGTCTCTTAAATCTTATTTATTTGTGTAATCTTCAGTATCTAGTTTCCATGTTCCTCTGTGACAGCAATTAATGTTCAATGACAGTAGTCAATCTTACATTTTTCTTACAAACACTATCTTCCCCAACTATTTCTAGGGAGAAAAAAATGCATCACATTATCAGACTGACCACTGGATCATCGGCAGGGGCAATTTCAAGTTATAGATATTGACCTTCCCCAAAATGAATAGTAGTTACTAGGGACAGAAATGCATGTGCTATCTCCTTGTCAGAGCATCAACCTCTCAGCCCCCCTGCCTCCTTATTCTTAGCTGCAGGAATGCCAGGCGGCTCTGAATTTCTGTAGCTTCTGCAATGTTTCAGCCATGGTTTCAACAAGCAACAACAGTGAGACTGACTTCCAGAAGAGATGTATTTTATAGATGGAGAAATTAAGGCTCAGAGACGTGAAATGACTTAACTAAGGATGCTTTGAAGTTACTGAGTGGAGATGTAAATTCAATGCTATCTGGCCATGAAGCCCAAAGGCTAAGCTATTTTCACTGTGCTATCCAGTCTTCCTCTAAAAAAACACTCACTGGGGCCAAGCACTAAGCTACTATTTTCCATGGTTAGCAGTTGAGCTCCATGATGACTCAGCTGGCATTAAGCAAACCTGAGGTTGAATAGGCAGTAACTAGAATTTGTCAAAATTGTGAATAGGGTGAAAATATGGGCTCAGTCACAGAGGATCAAAGGTCTGGCTGGGATGAGGTCAGGCATCTGGATTTATGTGAGACAGACATGAATATAAGTGTCAACTCTGTTATTTCAAAGTTTTATTAGCTAAGTTACTTCATGCCTCTGAGATTCCATTTCCCTAAAAAATGATGATAATATCTGCTGCATAATTTTACTATAAAAATTAGTAACAGTTTATGAAAATCACTTTACACAATCCTTGGCTCTCTAATAAGTGTCGAATAAATGGTAATTTCTATTGTTAGTCCATCAATTGCCTAAGTTCTGTTGGTGTCTTCATTATTGAGCCTACATGCCTTGAGATTGGACTTGGGTAAGGAACTGTATTTTCCATGTTTTGGGTGAATTCTCTTCAATAAAGTCATTCTCTGGGGCTCATTCTCTGGGTATGACTACTGGAAAGCTAGATTTCAGCCAGGTGTTCTTTTAGCCAAGTCATTATCTTCAAGGCAAAAGAGCAGCTTGATAGGAAATGCTCCTAAAGACAGTCAGTTGAGTAAAAAAGCAAACTATCACCATACCACGAAGACAGGTTCTTAGGTAAATCCACCACTTAGAATCTTTTTAAAGGAATCATCTCCTATGTATCCATGTGCCATGTTGGTGTGCTGCACCCATTAATTCGTCACTTAGCATTAGGTATATCTCCTAATGCTGTCCCTCCCCCCTCCCCCCACCCCACAACAGTCCCCAGAGTGTGATGTTCCCCTTCCTGTGTCCATGTGTTCTCATTGTTCAGTTCCCACCTATGAGTGAGAATATGCAGTGTTTGGTTTTTTGTCCTTGTGATAGTCTACTGAGAATGATGGTTTCCAGTTTCATCCATGTCCCTACAAAGGACATGAACTCATCATTTTTTATGGCTGCATAGTATTCCATGGTGTATATGTGCCACATTTTCTTAATCCAGTCTATCATTGTTGGACATTTGGGTTGGTTCCAAGTCTTTGCTATTGTGAATAGTGCCACAATAAACATACGTGTGCATGTGTCTTTATAGCAGCATGATTTATAGTCCTTTGGGTATATACCCAGTAATGGGATGGCTGGGTCAAATGGTATTTCTAGTTCTAGATCCCTGAGGAATCGCCACACTGACTTCCACAATGGTTGAACTAGTTTACAGTCCCACTAACACTGTAAAAATGTTCCTATTTCTCCACAGCCTCTCCAGCACCTGTTGTTTCCTGACTTTTTAATGATGGCCATTCTAACTGGTGTGAGATGGTATCTCATTGTGGTTTTGATTTCCATTTCTCTGATGGCCAGTGATGATGAGCATTTTTTCATGTGTTTTTTGGCTGCATAAATGTCTTCTTTTGAGAAGTGTCTATTCCTGTCCTTTGCCCACTTTTTGATGGGGTTGTTTTTTTCTTGTAAATTTGTTTGAGTTCATTGTAGATTCTGGATATTAGCCCTTTGTCAGATGAGCAGGTTGCAAAAATTTTCTCCCATTTTGTGGGTTGCCTGTTCACTCTGATGGTAGTTTCTTTTGCTGTGCAGAATGCAGAAGCTCTTTAGTTTAATTAGATCCCATTTGTCAATTTTGGCTTTTGTTGCCATTGCTTAACAAACCTGCACATTGTGCACATGTACCCTAAAATTTAAAGAATAATAATAATAATAATAGTAATGAAATCTTTAAAATTATATTTAAAATAAATTGAGATACATTAAAAAAAAAAGAAATCGTCTCCTAATGGCCTATCAGGTATTCACATGCTATGGGATTACAAATGAATTACTTCTACCTACATATTTCTGTTCTTGTTTAAAAAATCTATCTTGTTTCTGAGTCACCTCCCAAATTTTCTGTATTTTAAAGGTGCATTGGTATTTATATTTCTTAAATTTTATTTTTTCTTTTTAAGACTGCTTGGATATGAAATGTTATTTTGTCCTTGATTCTATATTTGCACCTACACTGATCATAATCAAGAACAGAGGGATCTATTTTATTTATTAAGCATGTATAATGTGTGTGTGTGTATGTTTATATATATGCCAGATAGGGGACCCTGGGGTGGGATACAGGTGAATAAGACAAAGAGCTTGCCCTCTGAGAGCGTACATTCCAGTGGAGCCTGTTTATGAGTTTCTAGATCCATTATATATTAACCTTTCTAAACAATTAATAAAGAGACATAGCGCTGTCTCATAATTCTATTTAAAATTATTCTAACTATATTACAATTATGGATTAAGTACAATAAAATTAAAGTTAGTTCATTTTTTGTGTATCAAACTATGCACAAGGCACTTGAACGACATACCAATTACGAAATGTAAACCTTACCTATACCTACTATGCATTCTAATTGGACAGAACAAACATAAACACAGGGGTAAACAACATCACAGTCAAATAATAATTTAAGCAATGCTAAGAAAAGTTGTCATGGGGGCTGGCACCTCAAGAGGCTCATTACCTGGAGACTTTCTGTGAATTCACAGAGTCAATAAGGAGCAGACAAGGCAATTTTTGTTTCTGCTGCTTTTTTCTTCCACAGTAAGAGCAGAAAAAAAAATCTTAGGAAATAAAGCCGTCTCTTCTCCTTTCTTTGTGAAAACCTGTGATGACCTCTCTTCCAATCAGGAAAGAGTTTCCCTTGGCAACCATATCACTTATCATCCTTCCCAACACAGCTCTGTAAATAAAAGTTATTTTGAAGAGAGCAACTAAAGATTACTCTCTAACAAACTATTTGCTTTATCTTACTCCAAATTAGATGGTGGCATGGGCTCTTATTTAAAAGAAATATATTTCTGATCCATTATAAACATTTTGAGAAATAGTTTGAACAATTTAAAAACATATTTACATAAGAATTAGTGATGTCTTTTAATATGGTAACTTGAAGCCCTCAAAGACTTCTTTTATTTTTAATCCTTTGGGTTAGATTCATCAAATATAACCTCATTCTGGCTTTAGATATAATTGAGGACAAATGATGAAATCGAGCAGAATAGCATGGCCTCATAAGTCATAGTTAAATACATATAATTAAAATGTATCTAAATAGTATGCAAAACAGTTTGAAAAGAGGAAAATAAAATATTTTCTCTAAATCCAAGTAACCCTTATAGGCAGAAACATGGTGAGACTGATATTATCATCGATATAGTCTTGAATCTGGTCTAATTTATATTTTAAAATATCAGTTGCAACATATAGAGTGGTTTAATGATTAAGAACACAGTGTTTCACTTTTAACAACATATGCTACTTATTCCACACCAATGGGATGCAGAATTATATTTAATAACCACTACCTTAGGCTGTATTGTAGAACTCATCTGTGAAAAAAACACTGCATCAGCTAGCTTTTGCTGGAGATATCTTGCTGGATGAAGTCGCTCTAGGGCTACCAACTGCCGCTGGCTTTGCCTTCTTTTACCAGTGAGTGGAAGAAAGGGTTCTAGCAGATATTTTAAGAATGTGTGAACAATTCCTTTCATTTTTGTATTTCCTTTACTTTTCACTCACTCAGACCTGCACCATGACAAATCTTCCGCTTGCTTCTTGAAGAGCTGAATATGCAACAGTTATTATATGGAATGAAAATCTAAAAAAAATATTTCTACTCAACGCTGGAGTGTTTGAGGAGTTGCAAAATGAATGGAATTTTTATGCATGTCAGTAAATGACTTTGCTTGCAATTAAAACAAACCTGAGAAGTCATGTCTCCCTGTGGTGAGAACCTCCTTCCTTTTCAGAGAGGCTAACTGTGGAGCAGACAAGGCTTTGGGGTTCCCGAAGTGACTGTATTTCTTTATGAATCCACGGCAAATCATTAACCAACTCACAATCCCAGTCCCTTAAAATAGTAACTGTTGTTGTTTTTTTTGTTTTTTTTGTTTTGCTTCACTACAATGTCATTATTCAATCTAACACCTTTCTCAGCTGATTATAATGTCAGATTGCTTTTACCATCCCTTTCACCTGAAAAAGAAGGTGATATTGGAAACAAATTTTTTATGCAAATTAGAAGCTGCCACCACTCTTACTGCTATAATAGAGACTTCTATGGAACTTTAGGGGCAGGAGATCAAGGAATTGAGACCCACTGCATCTTTACTTGTGGCAGTTGGGACATGTCTGGAAAGTAGAGAGCTGCAGGCCTCTTGCTGACATTTTATGATTCCTGAGAGAATTACTTTGGACCTTTCTGCCAAATCTGTTTCACCATATAACAATAGGTCCTACTTGTGTTTCATGCTTCCAGTATTTCTTTCTTCAGTTCCACCTTTGGGTTCCCATGAGAGGTTTCAATTTATTCATTAAATCAGCAAATATTATTGAGCTCCCGCTATGTGTCAGATACAGTGCAAAGAGCTGGGGATATCATGGTAAGCAAAGTAAATATATCTGATCCACAAAAACCTTCCATTTAATGAAAGTAAGCAATAGATATCAAATTTTATGTAAAATTATAACTGCGATTCATGCTTATAATAGAGGCTTAAAATGGTGCTTTAGAAGTGTTTTGTTAATAGATAAATAGATCAATGCAACAGAATAGAGAACACAGAAATAGACACACATACATATAGTCAACTGATCTTTGACAAAGGAGCAAAGGCAATTCAATAGAGAAAAGATAGTCTTTTCAACAAATGGTGCTGGAACAACTGGGCATCCACATGCAAAGAAAAAAAAATCTAGACGCAGACCTCATACCCTTCACAAAAATTAACTCTGTGTTTAATTTTATGTGTCAACTTTACTGAGCTAAGGGATGCCCAGATAGGTGGGAAAACATTATTTCTGAGTGTGTCTATGAGGATATTCCAGAAGAGATTGAGTTCATAGACTGAGCATAGAAGATTGCCCTCACCAATGTGGACAAATATCATCCAATCCTTTGATAGCCCAAATAGAACAAAAAAGCAGAGCAAGAGTGAATTTGCTCTATCTCTGTTTGAGCTGGGACATCCATCTTCTCCTGCCTTCAGACACTGGCACTCCTTGTTCCCAGGCCTTCAGCCTTATGCTGGGATTTACATTATTGCCACACTCCCTCTCTGCCCCATTCTCAGGCCTTTGGACTCTGATCGAATTATGCCACTGGATTTCCTTATTCTCCAGCTTGTGGATAGGAACTCTTGGAATTTGCCAGCCTCCATAAGCATGTGAGCCAATGCCTATAATAAAGCCCCTCATATATATACATCTATAACTATATCTAAATTTAATCTATATCTCCTATCAGTGCTGGTTCTCTGAAGAAACCTAATTAATACAAATACGAAGTATATCATAAACCTAAATGTAAACTGTAAAACTACAAAACTCCTAGAACCTAACATTGGAGAGAATCTAAGTGACCTTCGGCATGGCAATAATTTTCTAGAAACAATACTAGAGCCTTGATTCATAAAAAAAATTGATAAGTTGGATTTCATTAGAACTAAAAAGTTATTTTAAGACATAGTGAAAGAATAAGAAGAAAAGACACAGAGTGGGAGAAAATATTTTGCAAAAGACACATCTCATAAAGGACTTTTATTATACAAAATATATAAAGTACTTTTAAATGCAACAATAAGAAAATGAATCACCCAACTAAAAATTGGGCAAAAGACCTGAACAGAAACCTCACCGAAGAAAATATCCACATGGCAATAAGCATGTGCAAAGATGCTTAACATTATATGTCATTAGGAGATTGAAAACTAGAACACCTGTAAGACACCACTACACACCTATTAGACTGACCAAAATACAAACACTGAAAACAACAACTACTAGCAAGGATGTAGAACAACAGAAATTCTCATTTCCTACTGGTGGGAATACAAAATGGTACAGCCACTTTGGAAGACAGTTTAGCAGTTTCTTACAAAATTAAACACATTCTTACCATACAACCCAGCAACTACAGTCCCAGGTATTGATCTAAATGAGTTGAAAACTTAGGTCTACACAGAAATATGCACTTGAATGTTTTAGGTGCTTTCTACCTAACTGTAAAAACTTAGAAGCAACCAAAGTGTTATTCAGTAGGTAAATGGATTATCAACCATGGTACCTTCAAACTGTGGATTATTATCCAACTCTAAAAATAAATGAGCTTTTAGATCATGAGGAAAAACCTTAAGTGCATATTACTAAGTGAAAGAAGCCAATCTGAAAAGACTGTGTAGTGTATGAACCCAACTATGTGCCATTCTAGAGAAGGTAAAACCACGGAGAAAGTAAAAAGTCAGTTATTTCCAAGAGTTGGAGTGGAGGGAAGAATGAATGGGGAAACACAGAGTATTTTTAGGCAGTAAAACTGTTCTGTTTGATAGTATAATGGTAGATACATGTCATTGTACATTTGTCAAAACTCATAAAACTTACAACACCAAGAGTACAACCTAGTATAAAATACGAACTTCAGGTGATAATGGTGTGTCAATGTAAATGTATCAATTAGAGCAAATGTTTCACTCTGATATAGAATGTTGGAAGTGGGGGAAGCTGTGGTGGTGGATAGGGTGTATATAAGAACTCTGTATTTTCTGCTTAATTTTTCCATGAACCCAAGACTGCTCTAAAAATTAATTATATTAAGAAATGTTTTTGTTACTAAAAAGAGGTATACACAATAGTATAGGTGTGTATAATCAGGAAAAACACTTTCAGAATTGTGGAATAAGGACCTCTGAAAAGTCTCTTCTTCATAAAGCAACAAAAATACTGGTGAATATTATCAAACTCAGCTTTGTTAGAACTGTGAAGATTAACAAAGGCATATAACAATCTGAACAATGCCTATTCAAGAAAAATTATTGACTCTCAGTAAGAACAGCAAATTTTGCTGTGTTTTAACTTGACTAATTCTCATTCTCTTTTCCCAGTTCTGTAGTTCCCTTGAAAATTTATAGTATTAATAGTAGCCTTGTAACTATAGTATCTCTGAAAATCAGCAGCCTAGAAGCTGTAGGAACAGGAAGGACATATTTGGAGCTCTCAAAATTTTTATCTCCCATGAATTATCACTATTTTACCTGCTTAGAAACTCCATTAAAAATTTCATACACAGGAACTGCCTTTGCTTGACCTGATTTGGAGCTTACTCCAGGTGAATCACCTTATTCTTGAGCATGTGTCAAGAACAATCAGTGGCAATTATTTAACATTGCATCTGCCTGAGGCTATAATACAAGCTCGCAAAACAAAAGGTTTATCAAAAATCTTAAAAGATAAACCTGTGGGATAAGGTATTAATTAGAATTTAAAAGCTGGGAATCTACAAAAAGAATGTGCATGTGCAGATATTACAAGTTTCCAGAAAAGACCTGAGAAAACTCTAATTTCTCATCTCTGGCTGATTTTGGGGCTCCAAGCAGGCAGAGATTTAAGACGAAGATGGAATTACAAAGTGCCTACTGAAGTACTGAAGGTGTGCACTAACACACAGAGTCCCTTGGCGAGGGCTGGGAGACTTATTGGCTGAAGAAATGTTAGGAGATATTTGTCTAGTTATTAACTAAGCACTAAGCTAAACAAGCAAAAATGCCTGCTATAAATCCTACCTTATCAATAAATGTAAATGGACTAAACATTCTAATAAAAAGGCAGAACGACAGAATGGATTTTTTAAAAATCCAACTATGTGCTTTCTACTTTGTACTTTATATTCCAAGACAAAAATATATTGAAAACAAGAGGATGGAAAAAGATATGTCATGCAAACAGCAATCACAGAGAGCTTGGTGACTATACTAGTATCAAACAAAATAGACTTTAAGACAAATTATTACTAGAAACAAAGGAGAACATTTCTCAATAATAAACATGTCAATCTATGTATTAGTTTGTTTTCATGCTGCTAATAAGGACATACCTGAGACTGGGTAATTAATAAAGAAAAAGAGGTTTAATGAACTCACCATTCCATATAGCTGGGGAGGCCTCACAATCATGGAGGAAAACAAAGAAAGACCAAAGTCTTGTGTTACATGGCAGCAGGCAAGAGAGAGTGTGCAGGGAAACTGCCCTTTGTAAGACAATCAGATCTCATGAGATTTTTCACTATCACTAGAACAGCACAGGAAAAACCTGCCCCCATGATTCAATTACCTCCCACCGGGTCCCTCCCACGACACATGGGGATTATGGAAACTACAATTCAAGATGAGATTTGGGTGGGGACACAGCCAAACCATACCAATCTATAAGGAAGACATAATAATTGTAAATATATATGCATCTAACAACAAAGTCCCCAGATACAAGAAACTAGGAATGATAGAAATAAAAGTAGCAATAGGTCATCCAACAATAACAGTTACAGACTCCAATTTCCCAGTCTCAATAATAGGTAGAATAATTAGGCAGAAAATCAATGAGGAAACAGAAGACTTGAACGGCACTATAAAAAAACTAGACCTAAAAGACATCTAAAACAATCCACAACAATACACATTTTCCTCAAGTGCA
This sequence comes from Nomascus leucogenys, assembly GCF_006542625.1. Lineage (NCBI taxonomy): Eukaryota > Metazoa > Chordata > Mammalia > Primates > Hylobatidae > Nomascus > Nomascus leucogenys. The sequence continues at coordinate 7,402,932 of NC_044395.1, read as the reverse complement.
CAGAAAACATTCTTCAGGATAGACTAGATGTTAGGCCACAAAATAAACTTTAATAAATTTGAAATGATTAAATTATACAATGTTCTCTGACTACAAGGGATTAAAATAAAAAATTATTAACAAAAGGAAATCAGGAAGATATACAAATATACAAAATCAAACAACACATTATTAAATAAGCAATTAATCCAATACAAAATTATAGCAAAATTAGAAAATACATTGAGATGAATGAAAATGAAAGCACATATAACAGCATCATCTGAGACGCTGCTAAAGCAGTGTTTATAGGGAAATTTATAGCTGCAACTGCCTATGCTAAAAAAGAAGGATCTCAAATTAATAACCTAATTTTTTACTCAATTCTCTAGAGAAAAAAACATCAAATTAAACCTAAGCAAGTTGAAGGAAAAAAATATTAAATGTGAGAGTAAAAATAAACAACATAGAGAATAAAAAATAACAGAGTAACATAAATGAAATACATAGTTATTTTTTTTGAAAAGATCAACATAATCAATGAAACTTTAGCTAGAGTGACAAAAATGGTAGAAGGCTCAAATTACTAAAGTTAAGAATGAAAGTAGGAGGGTTCCTTCTAATAATCTTACAGAAATAACAAAGTATAAGGAAATACTATCAACAATTGCCTGACAACAAATCACATAATGTGGATATCCACATACAAAAGACATAGCTAAATAGGGACACACAAGTAAATCTACAATAAGTAAAGAAGTTAAACTAGAAATCAGAAATTTCCCATGAAAAATAGGTCAGGCTTAGATATTAAATTGTTGCAAAGGTAATTGTGGTTTTGGCCATGACTTTTAGTGGCAAAACCTAACTACTTTTGCACCAACCTAATAGCTTCACTGGTAAATTCTAGTAGAGGTTTAAATAAGAATTAACATCAATACTTCGCAGACTCTTCCAAAAATTAGAAGAGACATTCCCCAACTCATTCTGTGAAACCAATATTACCCTGATTCCAAAACCAGACAGTCAACACAAGTAAGAAAAACCAGACTATTACCCCCGATGAACATAAAGTGATACATGCTACGACATGGATGAACCTTGACAACATCACGCTAAGTGAAAGAAGCCAGTCACCAAAGGCCATATGTTGTGTAGCTCCTTTTATCTGAAATGTTAAGAATAGGCAAATCCATGGAGACAAAACGTAGATTAACGGTTGCTATGGGCTGAAGGGAGGAGACAACTGGGAGTGATTGCTAATGAGTAGGGTGTTTCTAGGGATTAATGAAAACCAGTCCAAAATTAGATAGTGTTCATGGCTGCACAACTCTGTGTATTTACTAAATACTGAATTGTATGTTTTAAAAAGATGCATTTTATGATCTGTGAATTATATCTCAATAAGCCTATTAAATATTTTATCGTGTGTATCATCAAGAGATTTGACTAGAGTCAGTAACCATCCTGATTTACCTGAAATATGTGTTTCCTAAGACTTGGAGCTTCTAGCAGTAAAACTGGGAAGATCTCAGGCAAACAGGGATGGGTTGGTCACTCTGACTCAAGAGAGGAACGTTTGAATTTAGATTTCAAGGACAGGAAGGAAATTGGTAGATGAAGTTGGGGAGAGAATTGTATATACCAAGGCCTTGTGGGAAGAGAGAGGAATAGTTTAAGGGACTGAAAGAAGAAATAGTGGCTGAGGGCTGGGTAAGCCGAGGCTGGAAGAAGGCAGTACGGTTCAGACTCTTATAGTGGATAGTGAAGACCCTAAGAATTTATATATCTGGTTCCTCAACTATAAAACAGTCTCCATGGGAACATAGATGGGGGTCTTCTTTGGTGTCTGGGGTAGTGCCTGGCACCAGGGAGACACACAGCTGATGCCTGGAGACTCTGTAGTAAGTCCAATATCTGGGTTTCTGGCCTGTGGCTCACGATGTGCAAATAGATGTTCTGCTATTTCCAGCTTCCTGGCTCCATTTTCTTTCTTTCTTTTTTTTTCTTTTTTCCTGCTTTGCCTGTTACCTGTCAGCTGCAATGACTAGACTCAACTTCACAAAGCTGAGAGAGCCCAGACGGGTGCTACTCAAAAGTGAGGACACCAAATGGATGACTGTGCTCTCAAAGGAGGAAAGTGACAACCAGAGCTAGGAGTTTTTGGCTTCTAATTAAGTAACTTATGCCTGAGACTGGCAACAGCTTATCTGTTCCCCACACCTCCCTTCCATTAACATATGCTTGCCTCGCCTGCCTTTTCCTGCCTGTCAGGGTGGCAGCACCTTGTGTTGTCAGGCCAAAAGCAGCTCCTTGGTAGCAAGTTGAGAAGATCCATATGTCAGTGGAAACATAACAGAGACAGACAGGGAAAAGACCAGAAAGACAGAGAGGAGCAGAGGCAGGTAAAGGAACTGAAATTAGGGGAAAGAAGGAGAGTAAAGGGGAGAGAATGCAAGAAATTCTAGGGTGTTCACAGCAAAAGGCAAAAGAGGCCAATGGAAATAAATCATGAGGAATGGAAAAAGCTACAAAAACACTCAGGGAAGGTGAGACATATAAAGAGAAGAGCTATCTTTCTAGTTAGAAGAATGTCTCAAATCTTTGCTCCTGCTGAGCTCCAAATACAGGCAGCCCAATCACTAAAATGTTCATGAGTTCACCAGGCAGTCTTGGAAATTGCTGATGAGCCCTACATCAGAGCAACCAAACAAAAATCACACTCTTCTCCCTTAAAACAGTGCCTTCAACGCTGCGTTCTTCCTCTCTGTCCAATTATCCTATTTACACTCAAAAGGAACGTTGTACTTGAAGGCATATTAGAAAATATTTATTTAGAATGCTATTTACTACATTGTGCCAAGGTGACAAGGGTAGGTAATAAATAGGGACACTTTCTTTAGAAAAAGAAAAAAGAAAATTTAAGTGGTAGCATCAAAGGCAGCATTTCTATTTCCAAACATAAGAAAATAACCTTATAATGAGGAGTCATAGAGAGAACTGAAGATGCTGCTGTTACTACATATCCATCTTCAAAACCTTATTGTTCTAGTTGAAAGGGAGAGTGCAGGACATGGAAGGAGTCAGTAAATTAGAAGAAAGGAGAAAAGTATAAATAAGTTATGCTCCCTTAAAGGCACATAGGCGAGATGAAATTCATATTTTAAAAGGGGATCTTTCTGCTGTTATTAAAAGTTAAAGAACTTTGCAAAGCAGCTAAATTACTTTGTACCGTTTATTCTCTTAGCTTACTCTCTCCATTTCAATTTGTAGCATGAGACGAGAGGAGGAGAGGGGTCAGTTTTTCTTTGATTTTTGCTTGTCTTATCAAGTTCCTTGTATTTGTTTTCTATCCTTGTGCATTTTCATCTACACTCACACATTCTCTTTAGGGGTAGATCACATTTTCTTACTTTTCTTTTTATTGCAAAATCTAGACCAAATGTACAATAACCCCTTTAAGAAAGACTAAAAGCATCAGGCCATTTAGTTTCACCCCACTGTTCACTGCGATTCTGCTCTACCTTATGCGCTTCTACTAGGCACTTTTGCGCTATCTCATTTAGCATGTTTTTGTTTGTTTTGCTTTTGAGATGGAGTCTCGCTCTGTTGCCCAGGCTGGAGTGCAGTGGTGCAATCTCAGCTCACTGCAACCTCTGCCTCCGGGGTTCAAGCGATTCTCCTGCCTCAGCCTCCTGAGTAGCTGGGACTACAGGCATGAGCCACCACACCCAGCTAATTTGTGTATTTTTAGTAGAGATGGGGTTTCACCATATTGGCCAGGATGGTCTCGATCTCTTGACCTCGTGATCTGCGTGCCTCAGCCTCCCAGAGTGCTGGGATTACAAGAATGAGCCATTGCATCCGGCCTAGAAGGGGCCCTTTGTCATTCAGATTCTCTCTCTCTCTCTCTTTTTTTTTTTCCTATCATGGACTTCTATTGAAAACGATGAATTACCTCCCAGCCCTTGCAATCACATGCTACCCTATTCTAACCTCTTCTGAAAGGATCTTAAAAGCGCACACTATTGAGAGCAATAATTTTCAGTTTGGTCCTCAAAATGGCAGCTTCAGCAACTGCTGGGAACTTATTAGAAACACGTATTTTCATCTTAGACTCATTGACTCAAAACTCTGGGGGTAGGGCCAGCGGTCTGAGATTCTTCCTCATGCTGAAGTCTGAAACAATGGCTCAAAGCAAGCTTTCAGTAATATTTTATCCCTTTTTTTTTTTTTTTTTTGAGACAGAGTCTTGTTCTTGCTGCCCAGGCTGGAGTGCAATGGCATGATCTTGCCTCACCACAACCTCTGCCTTCCAGGTTCAAGCAATTCTCCTGCCTCAGCCTCCCAAGTAGCTGGGATTACAGGCATGCACCACCACACCCAGATAATTTAGTATTTTTAGGAGAGACGGGGATTCTCCACGTTGGTTATGCTGGTCTCGAACTTCTTAGCTCAGGTGATCTGCCTGCCTTGGCCTTCCAAAGTGCTGGGATTACAGGTGTGAGCCACCATGCCCAGCCATATTTTAGTCTTTTTCTTTTTTTCTTTTTTTTAATTGAGACGGAGTCTCACTCTGTCTCCCAGGCTGGAGTGCAGTGGTGCAATCTTGGCTTACTGCAAGCCCCACCTCCCGGGTTCCCGCCATTCTCCTGCCTCAGCCTCCCGAGTAGCTGGGACTATAGGCACCCGCCACCACGCCCGGCTAATTTTTTTTTTGCATTTTTTAGTAGAGATGGGGTTTCACCATGTTAGCCAGGATGGTCTCGATCTCCTGACCTCATGATCCGCCCGCCTGGGCCTCCCAAAGTGCTGGGATTACAGGCATGAGCCACCACGCCCAGCACCATATTTTAGTCTTAATAGAGAAGTTGAATTTAAAATATCCCAATAAGTTCAGAAAGTGGGTGCAAAGGGAGAAGCAACATAAAGGATGAAATGGGGTGGCTTCATTTAGGCTTACCAATTTTTATACAGTCTCATAAAGGACCCATGAGAAAATCCAGGGAAACCAACCCATTTAATGTATTTTTGAGAAACAGCTTAACCTATTTGGGAACTATGACCCTCTCCAGCAGGGATGATTAGAAGACAGATATATTAACTTCATGATTTGTGAATTTCACAACTCTCATTTGCTTACTATTAATTAGTTCAACCTTCTTTCTTTTCCAAGGTTTCCAAAGCCTTATAACTTTTGTCCCCTCAATTAAGATGCAGAATCTCTGTCCTTGACCATTGATAGAATGCTAGATCCTGAAGTTCGCACTGCATGCTCTGACTAGACTAAGGAAAATTGTAGTTCATTTAAAATAAATTTATTATATTATGCATTACTTAGAATTTAACTGAGGTTATTTTATGAAAGAACACTATATTTTATTTGTATGAAATAACTTGATATGGTTTTCCAGATCAGCAATGAGAGCAGATATTATGGTTTCTCATAACTAGACTGAAAAAAAAAAAAGAGCCACGGGAAGGAAAGTAATAAATTTTGTCCAGCAACACAGAATGTTACTTACACTTGGGATGTTAACATCTCTGACTTTTTATGTGCCTACTTTGTGATGTGCTGTTATTTCTTCTTCTCAGTCCTTTGCTTCTGAGTAAGAATCAAGTACACACCAATAGTAAGAAGGTGCTGGAAGGCTTCATAGGCTTCCTCAGGGGTATCACACTGCCCAACCAGTCCTTTCTTTGCAGAGTAGCCTTGCAGACCAAGAACTCATGAGACTCCAGGGGCTCGGGCTAGGGAAAGGAGGCTGCATCTGGGCTGTGATCACTTTGCTTCAGAGTCACGCAGCAGGAAGAGGGCTGACAGCAAGTTTTATTCTCTCTGTCTCCTCTATTCCCACAAGCAGTGACTCTTGCTTACAGATTTTGCCTCACCTGTCATAGCCCAAGAGCTGTCGGTGGTAGTTAGTTAGCTATAAATTAAAATCTCAGCGGTGGTGTACCTGTGAATTGAATTTTTTGGGGAATGGTACTGCATTTGGACATCTCAATGGAGTGAAACATCCCAAAAGTGAAGTTTCTTTGCTAATCAGTGTACTGTCTGTCTGTCCTTACATTTCCTTGGGGCTTCCCCTTCATATATCTTTCCCATGGCTTCCTATTCCCTATTAATATATAAAACTCAGAAAAGATGGGTAAGGAAATTGTGTTAGCACAGGTGTGACAGGCTGGGTTTTCTGGGAAGCAGGGATCAGCACACAGGACTTTAATTAGGGAGGACTCGGGCCCAACACCTGTGGAAGGCAGACGAGGAGGCAGGATGGAGTGGAAGGGAAAGTTGAGCTGGGATGCAGTCCCAGTGACTTTCTCAGTTGCAATCCCATCCATAGCTCTGGTATCTGGAAGTCCCTTCAAAATCATACCTCAATGGAACAAAGGGGAGGTGGAGTTAGATGTTAATCAACCAGTCATTGGGTCTGGCTGTCTAGAAGAAGATGTCACTTTAGAAAAGGAGGTTTTCTTTAGCCAAGCTGAGGCAATCCCAAAAGAGGGCTTGCAGGGAAAGCCCTTCTGGAAGCATGTCTAGCAGGTGAGGGAATACATTATTTCTGATGAGGGACCTGCCTCAACAGGTGAGAAAGTCCTTTCAGAAGAGCACCTGAGGCATGGTCAATGTGTTAGAGATCATAATACCTTGAAAGAGATTCCCATAGGAAGGCCACACTGACCCTTGGCTTACCTACAGCTAAAGACTTGCAGGTACTCCCCAAAAAGAATCTGAGGCAGGGCGTGGTGGCTCACGTCTGTAATCCCAGCACTTTGGGAGGCTGAGGAGGGCAGATCACCTGAGGTCAGCGATTGGAGACCAGCCTGGCCAACACAGTGAAACTCCGTCTCTACTAAAAATACTGGGCATGTTGGCAGGCACCTGTAATCCCAGCTACTCGGGAGGCTGAGTCAGGAAGGTCGCTTGAACCCAGGAAGCGGAGGTTGCAGTGAGCCAAGATCATGCCACTGCACTCCAGCCTTCATCTCAAAAAAAAAAAAAGAATATGTATGGTAACTAAAAGATTGGTTTTTTTTTAATGTCCATCTGAAATTGGTAGACCAATTTCAATTGAGAGACCAAAAATCCAAAATGTCTGAAGGACAATAGGCTTGTGGAATTCTGTAATTTTTTTTTATTTCTATAATCCTGTTTCTGCAATTTCTCCCTTAATGGAGACCTTCCCTATATGAAAATGCAGCTGCTTCTGGCATGGTTTAATGGTGTTCAGTGAGGCTACTGATAATAATCATTAGAGTTCTATTTATAACTGAGAAACAGACTATTCACATAATCTAAGAATTTCAAGTGGTGCTAAGGAGGGCTGAAGAAAGGTAGATTTCATACCAACAAGGAAATTTGACACTCAGTCTAGTTGTTTTAGTACCATACAAGTGGGAATCCTCCAAACATTGTGACACTATGGGGCTAACAGAGGTGAAAAAAAAATTACCAAGCTGCCATTGATTGCATCATAGCAGCATAAAAGAAAATAATAATATAATTATGTATAGCCTTTGCTACTCCAAAATCTTGATGGGTAATGATTTTATGAGATAAGAGCCATATGAATCAAGAGAGTATCCACAGGTCTAAGAACATTGAGCTTATCATCAGGCAGATCTAGTTTTGAAGGCTTAGCTCTGCTTCTTATTTTTTAGTCCTCTGAGCTTCAGTTTTCTCATCTGAAAACACAGAGATTAAAATTTCTCTAACCCCATATAATTGTTTTGAGAATTCAGTGTAATAATGCATGCGGCTTTTAGCACAGCACCTGGCACATAGTGATAATTCCATACATATTAGTTATTATTGTTATTATTACCCAAGAGCTTTGGATTTCTGTATACAGCTAAATTCTGCAGGCCAACAGGCCTGAATAAATGACTAATAAATGTGGAGTTGGGGTTCCTCTTGAGCCTTAGACCTCTGAGACTTCTCTATGTTCCCAAGAACTGAAGTTCTAAACTTCAGTTATTTTTGGATTTGAACTGTTACTTTTAATAATACCAGTTTGTATCAGCTAGAGTAGAAAGACTAGAGTTGTGTCCTTTGGGGAGATAACCTACATCTCAAGTAACCCATTTCTGTTTATTTTTTGTTATTCACATTACTGATACGGAGCTCATGGGATAAACTGTCTTAAGCTTCATTACCAATGAAATTATATCAACAATAACTACCTGGAATGGCTGTGTCTATTGGCTTTTTTACTTCTACATCTGTTCTTCCCTCTCTTGCCACCCAAAGCAATAATGAGATTTCACACCTGGCTTCTACTTAAATATCTATGGCTGGTGAAATGGACAGTAATCTCCTATCTTGGTCATTTACAAGTTAATGTTATACCAGAACAGACTGTATAGAGATCAGCTATTTTGGCCCAATTAAGTATTCATTCAGGCAAGGAGAAATCTCCAAGGATCCAGGTCAGTGTTGAGTTGCTTGAGAAGGCAGTCAGTAGAAACTTGATAACTAATTTGGATGAACAGCTGAAGCTAAATAAGACACATTACTAAAACCTCATTCCAATTTCTTAGATTATAATATTTGATATATTTATGAAGCACATGCAAATCATGGGAACCTTTCAATCTTTAAGATTCCATTTCATAGATTATTTATGAACGTCTTATTGCAGAATCCCATTTGTACCTCCATTAGATTTCTAGCTAGGTGATTGTACAGTTCACACTACATATGTCTTACAAAATTTTACTGTGTGTAAGTTAATGTATGCCCCTTTCCCATATGTCTACTTAGGCACTTCCTGGTTTGGAAGAAGTACCTCTCATCAAAGGGGAGAGAAGGCAGTGGAGTCAGCTAGGGATGGAAAGAAGCTGGTAGTATTTAGTCACGAGAAGTTACAAATGTCAAACAGAAAGCAATATCTAGGAAAAATAATAATAATCATGAACTTGTTACCGACTGTGGCTGAGATTCTGCTAGGTGCTGAAAGTAGAATAACAAATGCCACCGACATGGTGCCAGTCCCTGTGGTACTGGGTGCACCTATTCCCAAGGCTTACTCGTTGTCCTATAATATCTAAGAGGTTGTGATAGAAATCATCTCTTGCTCTTATGCATTCAATGACAGCATGTGATTTTTCTACATATGGTCTAAGTTTACTTTCATGTGAGATATATAGGTGGCTCTTACCTGCCTGACTTAGCACTGGATATCTGATCTGGAGAGTATAACGGGAACATGAACTCATATGAGATCTAACTATCCTAACGTCTGTGTTTTTTTCCTTTGGCTCTCATTTTCAAGGCTGGATCTAATGAGAAGGGCCCAGAATTGTCTGAGCAAGATGAGGGCCTTTGAATAAGTATAGAACTTCAAAATTGGATAGCTTTGGAGGACAACACACATCTGAGTGTGTAAGTTCTGAAGAATTTGTCCAAAAGCATTTTATGTAATATGTTCATGATCCCTTGTTAAAAAATTAGCCAGGAAATTGTAACTAATTTTTAGGAAAGTTCCTCTCCTGTTCAATGAGGCAACTAGCAGAATAGTACCCTTGATACACAGTATATGTGCCCAATGGAAGTACACATATCTGCACACCTGAGTATTCTTACAAAGTGTATCATTTCTATAAATATATTCCATCATTAATAGTCTGCGGCTGCCTATCACTAGCTGTTAAGATAGATTAATTACACTGCATTTTCACTGGAGTTAACACTGTGTGCATGTCCCTCAAGCAACCGCAGAGACAAAACCTGTCCAACTTAGGATGTTGTCTCACCTAGGAGACACAACACACACTCTTATTTCAACGTTGAGACTAGAATTCCCAGCGAGGCCTCACGTGATCCTACCTAATGATGCTGACGGAATGTGACCCAATTCCGAAGCTCTGAACATCATTCCCTTGAGAATGAGGCTCCGATATCAAGTTCGGCTGGGGAAGTGAGACCAAGGTACAGAGCTAACTTAAAGGTAGTTATCCCATGTCTTCCTCTATCATGAAAGAGAATTCATATCAGACAAATTTAGATTATTGACTTTGGGTTCACAACTGATTCTAGGCCTTATTTTAAGACATGAGCTTAAAGCACATGCTTCTTTTATTGACCTGCTTCTCTAAGATCGCTGACTGACATCAAACCATGAGGCAGTGCCCAGAATAAGACAGCCTACTTTAATGGACAATGCAGGACTACCTGATAGATTTCAACCCTTAATATGTTGAGTTTACACTATCTCCTTTTTGTTGTTGTTGTTTTTTGTTTTTGTTTTTGTTTTGAGACAGTCTTTCTCTGTCGCCCAGGCTAGAGAACAGTGGCTCAGTCTCGGCTCACTGCAACCTCCACCTCCCAGGTTCAAGCGGTTCTCCTTCCTCAGCACCCCCAGTAGCTAGGACTACAGATGCACACCACTACACCCAGCTAATTTTTGTATTTTTAGTAGAGATGGGGTTTCACCATGTTGGCCAGGGTGGTCTCGAACTCCTGACCTCAAGTGATCTGCCTGTCTTGGTCTCCCAAAATTCTGGGTTTGCAGGCGTGAGCCACCATACCTGGCCCCACTATTTTCAATAGACTATGTTATTAAGCTTTTAAGAAACAGAATTATAAATGAGACTGACCATTACCCTCAAGGACCCCACGGTTTAGAGGAAGACATAGATAATATGCACTCCAATAATCATAATGGAAGTCAGAACGTGATAAATACTAAAACACAATAGGGTGCACACACATTTCTGAAACCAATTTCCTCTTCTTTATTTGTATTTTCATCCTCTTAATTCGTAGATATGCTTTCCCTCTCTTGTCTGGACTATCAGTAGCCTTCATACTCATCTGCTTGCCTCCAATCTTACTCTAAATCACCTTCCACGTAGCTATAGGAGTTTTTGTCCTTAGAAAGCATGTGAATATGGTCCCATTACCTCCGTGCTTAGAATCCTCAATGGCTCCTGATCACCTACGGCATACAACCTGAACTCCTTTGAGAGGCTTGTCAGGCTTTTCTTCCTGATCTGACTCCTACCTTCTTATTCAGCTTCATTTTCCTCCTTTTCCTTGGTTACTGCTCCACTCCAGCCATACAAAATTGCTCATACTCTTCCCTCACACCTTTTCACAATCTTCTGCTTAGATTGCTTTTCTTGCTTATCTTGGTCATTTGAACTTCGTATCATCATTTAAGCTCTGCTCCAACAGTACTGTGCCCGTTATTCCGAGACCAAAATCGGGTGCATGTAGAAACTTGTGCTTGCCTCTGTTATGGTCTTCAGCATCCTATGCTGTAATTGCTGGCTTGCAAGTAGAAGTGTGAAGGCAGTGGCACCAATGTCTTTGAGGAGATGAGCCTGTCTTATCTGCTTTTGTGTGCCGGATGCATGATAGGTACTTGAAATAGTTTGTTGAATGAATGAGTGACACAAAGTGCAGGGGAAAGAGTAATTATTACTCACCGAAATATTCAGAGAGAGCTTTGGAGAACATATACTTGAGCTGGTCCAGGAGAAGGAAGAAGCATTTCAATTAGCAGAGATGAGACAAAGTTATTCCTAGAAGGGCACACACCATGTGCAGAGGCCCTTAGACTGTGCCCTGCACAATCTGTGAAGGAACCTCTGGAGTCTGGTATTAGTTTTATTCATGAAGGGCTTCTTTGGCTGACCAAATGAACCCTTATTATCCAGGCAGTCCTCCCCCAGAAAACCTCAGCTGTGACTCAAGAAAGCCTGTTGAAGAAGGATTGATAGTTTCAGGACTTCAAATGCATTACTGAGGCAGCACATTTTGCCCTATCTTGCACACTTTGTTTGGCAGAATATCACTCCTAAGATGGAGCCAGGGTCCGATTCTAGCTTCTATTACCTTTCACCATGACCTTCTCAGGCGCTCTAATGGATTAAGCTCTCTATCATGAAACTATTTTTTCCACTTAGATATATCAATTAGTATTAGATGAGTAAAAATATCTGCTTAAACTGAATATTGGCCACAGAATTAGGGGTGATCCTGGAGGGAGAAACCTCATTACTAACTCCCTTTAAAAATAAAAATAGAAATAAAAATAGAAAACATATAGTAGGGCTGTTGACTTTATTCCATCACTTCAGGGACTTGGCTTTTTGGAATGTGGAATCTTAAGAGTCATTTTGAAGCATTTGCTTACTGGAGTCAGCTTTGATAGGGTGGGTTATGGTTTCAGTAACTGAGTAGTGACAGACTTTGATAATTCTGAATAAAGACTTCAGTAATGTCTATACAGTTAAAATAATGCAGGAGAGTGGTATACTACCTGGATAATTCAACTCATGCAGATTCATCTAGAATCCAGTCTTTTTCCTTCCAGTCCATTTGCAGGTTTATTTCCTGAATGGTCTAGAAATTGCTTTTATTCTGAAATTCAAGACAGCCAAAGTCATAAGAAATGTCATTTTACTAACAATATGATTTGAGGCTAAGTACAGACTTAGATGATAGGTGTGAAAGTTTAACTTTTCTTTTTTTAAAATAAGTCACCTGCACTGCGTAGCATTTTGGATGTTATTGACTGTGGTGCTGAGAAATCACGTGGCCAGTGCAAAATGGGAAGATACAAAGATATTAAAATGCAGGCATTGGCAGCTGTCTTGTTCCCCCTCTGTTGATAGCCCTTCTTTCCTTTGCAGGTAATTTTTACTCTCCTGGAATGCCTTTTTACTGATTCGTTTTCATATTTGCCTTCCAAATCTGGTAAGATTTATTCAGACACCAAAATACATCAAAGGCCTATATTAGACATGGAAGACATAGAAATTCATTCATTCATTCATTTATTCCACAAAGTTTTATTGTTCACCTGCCATGTACAAGGTATGATTCTTGCAAACAAGGAAATTATAGTGTAAAGGTGAGAGAAAAGAAAGCCAGCAAGACCACTTGGGGGCCGCAGGTACTGTGCCGGGATTACGATTCATTGTGATGGCTTATAAAAAAGGCTGTGGTTTCATCTAACTGTGTTGGTGACCATGAAATGCATATCAGGAGGGTTTTCTACAGGGTGCACCTATGAATTACCCTAATCTACTGTGAAACTCCACATTGATCTGATTGACCAGTTCCATATTATTTAGAAAATATTAGCTTGTCCTGCCCTCGTTGCTTTTATTATTTCCATATTACAGCTAAAAAATAAAAGTGGAAAAGTGGTGAAGTCTTTAATTCTTTCCAGTGTATTCGTTATATGGTATAAGATTAAGATTGAAAATACTTCAAGGGTAGGGTCTATAATTTTTTTTTCTTTCTGAGTTTTTTTTTTAACTGTTGAGATTCCATAGGGATTACTAAGTTTTGGGGCTCAAAAGTAATTGCTTACTTACTGAAAGTATGTATTTATTAAAAATACTTATTAAATAAACATTTGCACACACACATTTCCTTAGTTTTGATATCAGTTTTCTCAAAAATTGTCCCCATTTGCCTCCTCACTGTGGAAAGGTGCTTGCAGGTGACCCAAATAAGGACTGACAGCTACTTTCTGGTAACCAGTGTTTCTGTCTCTAGGAATAGATTTTTCCCTGAAGATTGAAAAAAAAAAAAAAGACTAGCAACATTATCTAGTTCATTGGTGCTTATCCTCTCTCCATAGGAAAAATAAAGTACATTATGCACATATGCAAAATAGTACATACACTTCCGTGGTGTTGAGAGACTCACTCTCTCTCCTTCCATGCCGGTATTTTATAAGCTCTCCAGATATAAACGTGCGGATTCAGACTCAAGAAGTGCAGGTTCAAGTCTCCTCTTTGTCATGAACTCGTTGGTTGCCATTAGGTATCACATAAAAGCTTTGCACTGTTTCCTTTTCTTTCTAAGTTGAGTAGTAGGTCCTCTGTCTCCTGGAGTTGCTAGTAGATTAAACTGAGATAAAGTATTGGAGGATACTTTGAGAAAAAAAGCATTAACTATGTATATTAACATTAGAGATAATAATACTAATAAAATGAAGAATGATTTAGGATATTACTGCAAAGTAGTTTGTTTAAAAAGAGGGCAGTCTGATTGGAAATCTTCCCAGGAGAGCCATAGAAAATATGTTACGGTCAGAAATAAGACTGACCTCGATTTCAGTTAATGAAACCACTTGGTTTTTAAAAAATCTGAAAAGGATTCTTATTAGACTTATTTGTAACCATTACCGCAGTATAGAAACAGATGCTCCTCATGAGTTCCTAGAGGGTGCATATGCATCAGAGTTCCAAGGAGTCAAATTCTTAGCAAGTTTTTAAAAATACTGTAGTCTTTTTCAAGCTTTAAAATGTCTGTTCAGAAACATTCTAACTCAGAGAATGCTAAAGCAGAAATTCACCATATTGCTTCACAGATATTTTCTTCCTTCCTAATTTTTAATATCAGGGTGCTACTGAAGATTGACGGATCTCAGTGGATAGCTCTATCCCCTGAGATTGCTTGACAATCACCCCAAGAAGTGATTCCTCCCAGAGGGATTGGTGAGCAGTCTGCTCTTAGCACCCAGCAGCCTTCAGGACTAAAAAACTCAAAAATTTTAAAATAAATGTGATTTGCATCCTTACCCCTTAAATGATAAATATTCTCTAACTAGTTATACATCATCTGCAAAATATCCAAACCAGAAACAGCAGACATATGCATTTTCTTCTCTTCTTCCTGTTCTTCCCCATCTTCTCATTATCCTCCTTCTACATAAACTGAGCTTTTATCTGATCTGTAATAAACCTCCACAGGCACTTGGTCATATACCTGGCCTGGAGGGAAAGAGAATAACTCATATTGAATGAGAACCCAGGACACTCAGCAACCCTTCTGGGCAAGAGAAATCTAATTTTATGTTGTTTTCTAAATTCTGGCTCATTCTAGCCTGGGAACAAAAACAACAACAAAATTGATAGGCAGATGCAGTGAGCTGAGAGATAAATAGCCCAAGTGCGGAAGCAGACATGCAATAAATAAGTCCATTGATGTGGAGCCTCTCTATATAAACAGCTGCTCAAGTTGGTTGGACATGAAGACCCAGCTGTTAGCTAGACAGGAGTTGAGTAGGTAGAGAAGAGGGATTTTGATACAGTAGGTAAAAGGATTGACTTGGTCATTTTATACAAGTGTGTACTCCCCATTGGCATTTCGGAGAATAAATGCCCAGATAACCAACGGCAGTCTGTATGCGCCATCCATCCACCTGTAATGAGGTCTATGAATCACGTTCCTCCTGAAAGACAGCCTGATCTATCACTGCATTTGACAGCTGTCAATCACAGCAGCTGTCAGGAGCCCATTTGGCATTACTCTTATGATATTTATCAAGCCCAATTCAACAACAAACTCTCTGTGAAAGTGCAGATGCATATTGCAATCTTTCAACTGCATTAGATTCCCATACAATTTGTTTTCCATTATTGCTCTGGTGAAGCTTTATTCCATTAAAAGACATCAGAGTGGACTATATTTAACCCAGAAAATTGATACTGCTTACTAAGAGGTAATGAGCTTGGCTCAAACTGCAGACTTTCTCGGTGAAACTGAGAGTGATATCACTTCTCATTCTACACAGGAGGCAGACCTCCAATGCTTCTCCACATGTATGAGCTAACCTGTCTACTATGGTATATAATGGGAAGACTAAAAACCCTAGGGTGTTGAGGCTGCCAAGAAATTGAAAATGGATCTAATACTGTTACTTTGTCAGAATTTTAAAAAAAATTTATACAAGCTGGATGCGGTGGCTGATGCCTGTAATCTCAGCACTTTGGGATGCCAAGGAAGGTGGATCACGAGGTTAGGAGTTTGAGATCAGCCTGGCCAACATGGTGAAACCCCATTTCTACAAAAAAAAAAAATACAAAAATTAGCTGGGCCTGGTGGAGTGTACCTGCAATCCCAGCTACTCTGGAAGCTGAGGCAGGAGAATGGCTTGAACCTGGGAGATGGAGGTTGCAATGAGCCAAGATTGTGCTGCCACACTCCAGCCTGTATGACAGAACGAGACTGTCTCTCAGAGAAAGAAAAAATATATATACAGAGTAATAATATATTTTTTAGTATTTTTCCTCTAGCCAAATTCCAAAGTATTTTATGGTTGTGTACAGCATGTGGGGACATCGTGTTGCTTCGCCATGACATAAGGCATCTCTAGAAGGAAGGACAGATGGGTAGCACCCAGGTGAAGTAATAGCTCCAAAGCTGAATGTGATAGGCAGATGTTCCCAGAATGGCCTTTGGCCAAAGTTTTCGTTTTCATGTTTTTATACTGGATGTGCCTTTAAAATAATTTATTCTTAAGCCTGTGGAGGATTTGAGGTTTCTTTCTGAGAATTACAGGCTTCCCTCCAACTTTTATGGACTTCTTCAGCATCTTTTTTCATAGGGCTTAGTAATAGGCACGGGGTAGGTGTAATAGCAGGGTGTGACCAGTTTTGGTGAGAAAGCTTTCTTCTTACAGGAGAAGCACAACAATGCTGTGCAATAGAGAGAATAGGTATATTATTATCTTTATTTTAAAGTTCTGGAAACCACAGTATAGTTTGCTTCCTTCATTGGGTGACACAGCCAGTAAATGCCAGAGCCAGAACTTAACCTCAGGTTGCCTGACTTTCAGTTCTTTTCTGATGAAGTTCATTGCTTCATAAGTTGTGAAAAATTTGCAATTCCTCAATGTCTCTCTAGAATCACTGGAGTCTGGCCCTTTCTCAACATGTGATTCCCTTTCTAGAAATCCATGCTCTCCAATTCTACTCAATCTAGAGCCTAGGCTAAGATCCTTGGCCACCAGTATAGGGAACTGTGACAGATGCTTCCTGACCAGCGTACCAAGCCAGGCCCTCAGACACTTCCACCTGCAGAATTTTTCTTGTTTCTCAATTAATTTTTCTTCTTTTCTTGGTTACTGAGTCCCACATTCAGCTCTTTGTCTATTGTTCAACAACCTCTAACTACTTCTTTCCTTTTGTACATTTTAGGTTCCTATCACATAAAATCGCTGTTTATTTGCCTAGAATGGACAAAATGTGACATCGAGTTTACAATCAAACAGCATTTAAAAATTTACACACAAAAACACAAAGCCACAAAGCTAGTGCCCCTCCTCTCTCGTCTCTGTTGACACTGCTACAGGTGAGGGTAGCACCACAAGCTGTAGTACTTACTTCCTGGATATAGAAGGTATCAAGGTAGCAAGAATCATGAGGTCTTTTTAAAATATGAAGTTATTTGGTTATTTTGGAAATTATTGCAAATTGTTTCCAAAGGAGTACCTGGGAAGAGATACTCATATATAGGTAGATGCCGTGTAGCTCTAAAATTGTTCTCTCTTTCTAAGAACTGCTTTGTTTCCTGCTTCAACTAGGATATTTAAATGGAAACTTTCATCTCTTCTGACCAATGTGTGGCTCAAGGGTCCTTTTAGATTTACACATGTAATTAGTCCAGGGATAGATGTCAGACATTTCATACGCACCTGACCATCACAGTCATTCTTCAGGGTTTTGAACTTATGGCAAAAAAAAGTATGTTTCTTAATCTGAGTGTGTGTGTGTGTGTGTGTGTGTGTGTGTGTGTGTGTGCATTGACCTGGCAGCTACTGGAACCACTAGAACACAAGCTCTTCAGAGCAGAGAACTGTGCACTAATATTCCCCAGTTGCTACAATAATGCCTGAGTACTGTCCATTTTCCCTAGGATTCCTGCCTCTGACACTGCCCTTCTCTGGGTTAAGAGAGCTGATAATGTCTTTTATCTAAGCTGTTTTGAATTTGGATTCTGTCACTTGCAGGCAAAAATATCCTGTATTACATGCCTAAGTACACCCACATGCAATTTAATATCAACCCAAACCTATTTCTCTCTCTCATTCTCATTCTTTCTTTCTTTCTCTCTCTCTCTCTCTCTCTCTCACACACACACACACACACACACACACACACACACACACATTTATTGTGGAGGGAGAGGAATGTGCTATGTGGGGGGCAGGGTGGCATGACTGGATTGGTGTGAATATTAAAGTGACCTTGACCTTGAAGTAAGGTTGATGAGTAACTGAAAGGAAAGATTTGGAAAATGCATAGGAGGCCATTCCAACTTGCAGGACAGCCTTTAAGGGGGAAACTTGATGTGGGACAAGGAGGATCTCTCTTGGTCAAAGCTGAGAGTGAAGACCGAGACATCATAGGAAAGAAGGCCTGATTGGTGGGAATGCAGCCAAGGGTTTAGAACGAAGCTGCATTTGAGACCAAGCCTTCCTACATTGGGGTTGGCTTCCCTCAACTTATCTCTTGCCTCTGTTTCTCTCAATGGGATAAAGTCTCTTCATGGACCAAGATGTCTTCAATACCATGTTTACCATGAGGAATCAAATGCATGTTCCAAATGGCTCCCTTGTGCCTCATGCACCTGACAGATTTGTATCTCTTGTCCAGTTACTAGACCTTTATTACTCCTCTAAAGACATTAAATTCAAGGAGTTGTTTCTAATCCAACATTTTTCTAGAAAGGGGCCAGTCAGAGAGTTACTAAACTGCACTGTGTCCCATAGAGGCTCTTGGCAGCTGAGACCCTGCCTCCTCCACTGACTAATACCGCTGAATGTTCATCTCATTAATTTTCTTAGAGTGTAATGGAAGGATATAATGCTACAAAGCTTCTCTCAGAACAGGTAAACCTTAAAAGCTAAGTGTGAGGTAGGTGTGTGTGTGTGCGTGTGTGTGTGTGTGTGTGTGTGTGTGTGTGTGTCTACATCCAGTTCTAAAGACAGCACCCAAGCAACAGAGTCTTTAGCAAAAAATTCAAAACACCAAGAAATTTAAATCTCTAATAGAGGTCAGGTGCTTTGGCTCACACCTATAATCCCAGCACTTTGGGAGGCCGAGGCAGGCAGTTTACAAGGTCAGGAGTTCGAGACCAGCCTGGCCAATATGGTGAAACCCTATCTCTACTAAAAATACAAAAATTAGCTGGGTGTGGTGGTGGGCGCCTGTAATCCCAGCTACTCAGGAGGCTGAGGCAGGAGAATCATTTGAACCTGGGAGGTGGAGATTGCGGTGAGCCAAGATCACACCATTGCACTCCAGCCTGGGCAACAAAAGTGAAACTCTATCTCAAAAAAACAACAAACAACAACAACAATAAAAACTCCAATAGAACACACAATGGAAACAGAAAAAGGGAAAGGAATGGAAAGGGAGGGAGAAAAGGAGAAAAGGAAGGAAAGAAGGAAGGGAGGGAGGGAAGGAAGGAGGGAGGAAGAGAGAGAGGAAAGAAGGGAGGGAAGGAAGGAGGGAGGAAGAGAGAGAGGAAAGAAGGAAGGGAGGGAAGGAGGGAGGGAGGGAGGGAGGAAGGAAAGAAGGAAGGGAGGCAGGGAGGGAAGGAAGGAGGGAGGAAGAGAGAGAGGAAAGAAGGAAGGGAGGGAAGGAGGGAGGGAGGAAGGTAGGAAGGAAGGGAGGGAAGGAGGGAGGAAAGAAAGGGGGAGAGAAGGAAGAAAGGAAGGAAGGAATAAAGAAAGGGAGGGAAGGAAGGAAGGAAGGGAAGGAAAGAAAGGGGGAGGGAAGGAAGGAAAGGAAGGAAGAAAGGGAGGGAGGGAAGGAAGGAAGGAATAAAGGAGGGAAGGAGGGAAGGAAGGAATAAAGAAAGGGAGGGAGGGAAGGAAGGAGGGAGAGAGGGAAGGAAGTAAGGAAAGAAAGGGAGAAGGAGGGAGGAAAGGAAGAAAGGAAAGGGAGAGGGAAGGATGGAAGGAAGGAGGGAGGGAGGGAGGGAAGGAAGGGAGGAAGGAAGGGAAAGGATACAAAACATGCACCAGTCAAGTGTGACATTTCTGTGATCATTTTGGCTTAATTGCTGCAATACTATACATTGCAAATCATTTAGCCTAGAAAATCTGCCCTGAACCATCACCTCTTAGGTAATTACTGCTTCATTATGCTGAGTTTATAATGATCCATTTACAATCATGGAATGGATCAGCTCCCACCACAGAGAACTATAACAGAGGCTGATTCTTCTGGCACCTCTTCCTGTCAGCTGGCCTCAGGAGGAGTTTTCTGTAGCACACGGCTTTCACAAAAGATCTGCAGAGTGAACACCAAGTGCTAATTGGAGAAGGGCGTAGACAGAAGAGGGTTAATAGAGAAAAAAATATTATGACAATATTAAGTAAGTCAGATTGCTGTCTGTCAACTCTTTAAATGAAAGTGAACTGGTTAATGAAATCATTTACCTTTTTTCCTTGAGTATTCAAAACTGTGCCTGATTTCTGAAAAAGCCCAAAACTTCTGTTCTTAGCTTAGAAACAGGGTTAAAGCAATAGTCCTTGGGGGCCTTATGCAACTTTGAACCTCAAGCCCACCTTTTAGCTGGAAGGTGTTGAGGGCGGGGGCTCATGGAAAGCACAGGTGATGGAGTGCTTTGTCCACTACACATATAAAAGGGAAACCAGCAATGAGAAGAATCAGCAAAGATATAAGAATGAGATTTGATGAAATGGAGAGGAGGAGGCAAGTATTGGAAACAGGAGAACGGTGCCTTCTCAAATCAGGTGGAGCCACTACAGCATGATGAGCGAGCAACCTCTGTGATTCCTGACTCAAGGTTAATCAGAACACCGTGTCCAGAGCTCTCTCTTTTACTGGGAAAGTAAAATGAAGACAGCTTACTCCTTCACCCCTCATCTCCCAACACTATCCCCAGGCCTTTGGGAAAAGTCATGTTTCTTTGTTCTCATCTACTTCCCACCCACTGCTTATCTGACTTTGGCTTGGCCACTTCTTGGTTGGTTGATTGATTGATTGATTCCTTCATTCATTCTTCATTCGCACATGTGTTCAAATGTTTTGTGGAGTTATTTCCTGTACATCAGCCAGTGTCAGAAGACCTTTACTGAACTTTAGATAATGAAACAGCACAGGTAGTGGACTCCTGTACCACACTTGTGTAACTTTTGTGTCTGGTACAGGCAAGCTTGCAGTTTCACATCAGTCAGTTCTTGGCAGTCTCCTTGGGGGGTGCTATGTCCAGTGCATGCTCTACTCTTTGCAAGGGCTAGACAGGACCCAGAGGACTGTCAGAAGCAGATGGTGGGATGCTGGAAGAAAGAGAGTTTCGACATGCCAGATTGGGTTTAGGTGGACTGGATATGTGAAACCCAGAGAAGAGAGGACTTCGATCAGAGATTGCAACTACCTTCACAAAACAGAAGACCCACAGTGACTGTAAGCTTTATTGTGAGGGTCAGTGTTCCTGCTGGTTTTACTAAAATAGCCATCTTTCGAGCATTTTCTTTGCATGGAGCACTGTATATTTTCTATATATAATGTTAGATACTCTTTGCAATAATGCATTGAAATAAATATAATCCATTTTTTTAAGTGGAAAAACCGAGGCTTACAGAAGTAAATAAGTTGCCAAGGGTCACCAGTTCTAACATAAAGAGCTGGAATCTAAAGCCACGACTGTTGGATTTCAAATGACCTACTCTTAGTCACACTGTTGTTGTGACTACAAATTATGAAGATCATGTATATAACATGAAAAACAATAGTAAATGCTCCATAAATAGACCATGTCTTCTCTTTCTTCTTTCCTTGAGTTCTTACTTTTTAAATTAGAGGTGGTTGCTTATTCTGGATAGAGGAACGACTAGCAAAAAGGGTAGAAAGTGTTAAAAGGAACATATTTTATTTTAATTAAAAAAATTTTTTTTTCTTTTTAATTTTTGTGAGTACATCGTAGGTGTATGTATTTATGGGTTACATGAGATATTTTGATACAAGCATGCAATGCATAATAATCACATCAGGGTAAATGGGGTATCCATAATCTCAAGCATTTATCCTTTGGGTCTCCAATAATTCGATAAGAAACACATTTTAAAGACCTGAGAACAGTCCCATTTTGGGAGGGTCTCCCTCATGAGGTGGTTCCTGTCCCCTGGTTGGAGATACTCACGCACAAGCAGCGCTGTGGCTGTTTTTGTGAAGATGCTAGTAGAAGGCACTTGGCCATTGAATAGGGACTTGCCCTAGAGGCTCTTAGCTTTTTTCTAACCCCCATATTCCACGGAGGACTTCACTTTGCTTTGGCAACATTTAACCCCCTATTACCAGGTATGTTTCTGGACTGCAGGTGACTACCCGTGAGCCAGTATTCTTTGTCAGCAACATTGTAAGCGTTCTTTTATAAGCAAATGGGGAGTGGGTGTGGATTATTAAATACACCTGTATGTTTAAGGCAAATCACTGATTCAGCATATCCAGAGTAGAAGAGCAGCCTCTTGCCTCAGAGTGAGTGTGTGTTTTAATAATCCGTTACTGTTTATTTGACACATGGCTGTCTGGGTAAATTTAAATGATGTGTATTTAGGAACCTTGATATAAACCACTACCTTAGAAACATAGTCATTTATCAGGGACTAAGTTGTTGTTAATAACCTTCCCCAGGGGAATTGCAAGCAAATGGTTATGTATTTGGTGATACTGGGCCTTCAGTCAGACACGCTGGAAAACTTAATCTTCCATTTCAGAAGAATAATCGGATGTTATTTGGTAGAATAGTGACAGGGGCTGCAAAACAGACTGCATTATTTTCTCACAGCATTACGACAAAAGCAGGATTGGGGTGCACATGAATTTGGATTCAAAATGAGCTCGGTTTTGTGCTAGAAGAATCCTTGTAAAGACAAGTTGAGAGCTTTCTCATGGAGAGAATCATTGTTTCAGCTGTAGGCGAATTTGAAAATCATCTAGTCTAATGTGATAGTTGAATACTTTAATTTTTACTGATGGAGAAACTGTAGCACAGAGAACTGTAGTGGGGGGTAGGTGGAGGATTCCTGTTCAAAGTGTCAGAGTAACAATGGAGGAAGCCAGGGTGGTGGAATGCCAAGATTCTATCCTTCATGGAGACTTCAGCAGCTGTGTAAATATAAAACAGTGAAGTAGCAGCATCACGCATGTAAGCAAGTGGCTTTGCCAGGTGATACAGTCAGGAACTGCAGAGATCCCCAGGCACTGGGATAAACAAGGGACACCTCATGGAGGACGTAAAGGTTTGAAGTGTCTTGGCCTGCAAATGACCCTCAATTATCAAAGAAGAAACCCCAGGGCATTACTGATGCAGAAGACGTTGGTGCCAACTTGGATGCAGGGCCAAGCATAGCATAGGTGGGAAATTGTCTGCCCTGAGCAGGCATGGAGCAGGGGAAGATGAGATGGGACAGATAGAAGCACCAGCAGGTACCACAGCAGTGTCTGAGTGAAGGACAAAAAAAGTCCTGACATCTAAGTATCTATGTGATTTTAAACTTTTAGAATTTTACAAATGTTGTAGCTTTATCTGCCTAGATAAAGTAGGACCTGATAATTATAAATATTTCTGATGGAGGACTTTCATGATTTTATCCTCAATCAGGGTATTGGGTGGAGGGTAACTGAAATGTCACCTCCTCTGTGTGAAGCCTTTTCCAAAATGTCTTGTGCTTAATTAGTTTGCTTACTGCTAGAGTAACAACTTACACATTGTCTCCAAGTTTCTCCTTTGTTTCTACCTCCCCTGATACTCTTTGTTATTTAGGCTGACACCATGTATGAATAATCTTGCTATCTCAGACATCTAGTACAGTTTGCAGGAAATAATAAATGCTCAAAGTATATTATGAGAATAAATGAAAAATAATGAACATTATGTATACAGTACTTTCTATTAATAGTTTTCTAAAGTGTTGCACATCAATTATCTTTTTAAATTCTCACAATTTTTCTGGAAAACAGCTCTAATTACTATTCATATCTTAAAGATGATGAAGCTTGTTCATAGAGGTTAATTGTCTAAGATCATGCAACTAGCAAGTGACGGAAATAGGGAGTCTTATAACTCCAGAGTCCTATGGTCTTTTGCAGGGTGGGAGCAGATTATCTAGAATAATTGCCTTAAAATCATTTTGCTCCTGCAGACCCAGCTGTCATACTAGAATGCAATCAACAAACTAATGCACAATGACACTCACCATCTATTCAGCTGCCTAAGCTAAAACTGTCAGTCCTGTTTAAACGTGTATACGATTGGGCACACAGCCTTGGGGTAAGTGGGACAACTGGAGTATGAACAAAGGGGCCTTGGGACCGCAGAAGAGGAAACTATTAGCTCCGAGTAAGGAAACCTGGTCAGTTTTTCCTGAGAGCTTAGTGATAGACCAGAATGTTAGAGGATCAATAGAAACCTGGAATGCTAAGAAAGGAAGAAAGTTTTGCTGGATTTGATTGAATGATTTGACTCTAAAAACAAGACAGTGTGAATACGTAAACACGTCTGAGTACTTGCCAGGGGCCTGGGGGTTGGAATGGCAGGTGAGTCGTGGATTATGGAGAAAGATGGTGAGCTCAGAGTGGTCGGATGATCTAAAGAGCTAAACACACCATACCAGGGAGTCTTGACATAACATTGGCAGCACAAGAGTTGTGGAAGGGCTTTAAGCTGAGGAATGACTGGGACAGACACGCGCCGTACGTAAGAAGATCATTCTGCTAACTTTGTGGAGAGTGGACAAACCCTGACACACATAGCACTTGGGGAGGTTATCACAATAATCTGGATCAGTGTTCCTCACACTTTAGATTTACATTACCTGGGGATATGGTTAAAGTGTAACCCTGATGGAAGAGGTCCAAGTGTGGCCTGATATTCTGCATTTCTAACAAGCACCCAAGTTTTGAGCAGCGAAGAGCTAGGGCAGAGAAAACAAGAGCCCTGCCGAAGCCGTGGTAGCAGCAATGAAGAGCAGGGGATGCCTCTGAGGCACTTCTGAGGTCCCAGGAAAACCAAACTGGACTTTACATTGTCTAGCTATGTTCTACCAGGTATTCGCTGATATCTGCAGCCCATAGGTCTTCTTCTGTACTTCTAAGGAGTTTACTATGCCATGAGCTATTTGGACATTGAAGCAGATTTCTTTTTCTTTTTTTTTTTTTTTTTTTTTGAGACGGAGTCTCGCTCTGTCGCCCAGGCTGGAGTGCGGTGGCGCGATCTCGGCTCACTGCAAGCTCCGCCTCCAGGGTTCACGCCATTCTCCTGCCTCCGCCTCCCGAGTAGCTGGGACTACAGGCACCTGCCACCACGCCCGGCTAATTTTTTTTTTTTTTTTTGTATTTTTAGTAGAGACGGGGTTTCACCGTGTTAGCCAGGATGGTCTCAGTCTCCTGACCTAGTGATCTGCCCGCCTCGGCTTCCCAAAATCCTGAGATTACAGGCGTGAGCCACCGCGCCCGGCCTTCAAGCAGATTTCCTTTTTAAAAAACAAAAAGATATCAAATGTGTTATTTCCTGGCTCCCTATGACATTAAAATTCCCTAAAGGTCACAGATTAAATAATAATCTTCTTGCTGCACTCTAGTGGGCACACAGCAGTTGTACTAAAAAATGTTTATTCGACGTGGTATGTTCCTGAAACACATAAGAATATTGGCTTTTTTTGTTGTTTAAAGTAAATTATACTTTTGGTTCTGGGAAAGTAAATGTAAAGCTCACAAGTTAAAGTCAATTTCTGGACAAATATTTTATGTTCAAGAATCGTTTGTAGCGTGAATAATTATTGAATCTATCTTACTTAATAGAGTTATGTGTTTATTAATAAATGTCCTTCCCCATCATCTCACTTAGAAAATTAAACATCACTTTTTTTACATAAAGAAAATATTCATATCTATGCACTTTTAAGGCAAAGCCTTGAACACCTTGAACACCCATTTGGGGCTCAGCATGCAAACCTAAGGATTCAAGAATTCAGTGAGAACAGGATGAGTTATGGCCCTTTGAAAGTGATAAAGTCTGATAGTAGGAATGGCAATAGCTGACACCTTTCTTCCTCAAGAGAATGGAAACAAATTGGTTCTAAATTCGATTGAGTTAACTCTGATTCTTCAAAATTGCTTTAGATCCCTGAGCTGGTAGAGTCTGGGCATGAACTTGGCTTAAACTCTAGCAATAAAATGTCCTTTTAGTTCCATTAAGTCTAGAAATGAAAAGGCTGCATGGTCTAAGTAAAAGGTCATGGCTTTTAGAGAAAGACAGGTGTGGGTTAAAACCCTCCAGGCCTTATCAAACACCAGAATCATGGAGTAATTGTGGGCAAGTTATGCAACTGTGCCGGGCCTCAGCATCTTCATCCATAAAAATGGTGAAAACCACACTTGTGAGGCTTAGACGGGACCTAGAGTTGTCAGTGCTCAGATGTCCTTTCTCTTTTTCCCTCAATCCTTTTACACTTGGACTTCAAGACTGAAAACTGGCATATGGGCCAACTAAAAGCTCTGATGCCAATCATTATAAGAAAAGAGATTCTTAAGTTGTAATAAGCTAAATAGTAGCTTTGGTTTCAAAATTTTCTCTGAATATAAAATGGCTTATGTTAAAAAAATGTGGGTCACATAAAGCACGTTGAATATTGTTGTGTTCTCAATGTTAGGGCAGGTACAACGTTGTGTTGTACAGTCTGCAACCTCTTGGTTGGCTGGATAAAAATAGTATCTTCCTGGAAGATTGGATTGATGAGAAAATACAGATATGCCAGTCATTCCCAGTGAGATCACCTCCCATGGAAATATTCCTAAAGCAGATATTCCCCTTATTTTAACCTTGAGCTGTGTTCTCCTTGGAAATATTCTTTGTTTTCTTTATATTTTAATATATACTCATCATTGTATTAAATACTCTAGTATTATAGTATTTAATACTATATTCATTAGTTTTGTGGTCACTTATCCTTTTTGGGCCTCAATTAACCAAACACAAAACCCTGTATTCTCAATATGACTCACGACTATTTTAATGAACAGAGTACTTATTTATGCAGTAAAGGGATTCTTTACCAGAAATAGTCTCAATATGTTTTAAGAACATATGTGCAAAAATATAATAATTATAGCCAAAGATACAAATGGATGTAAGAACCTTCAGATATAATTTAGTCTATCCACTCACTCTGTGTGCTGATGATAGTAACAAGAGCAATATTAATAATCACCCTTATTTTGCATAATAATTTAGAATTTATATAACATATATGCTTCAACTGCTTAGTCTAATGAAACAAATCATCCTGTGATTCACAGATTGAGGCCAATTCTATCTTTTTCATGAGTAATCTTCATCTTTTATTTGTCCAAGAAATATTTATTGAGCATATAATATGTGCCAGGCACTCTATTAAACTCTAGGATTATGGTAACTGGCAAAGCAGATAGATACCTGTTCATAGGGAACTTCTGCTCCAGTGGAGGAATACAGAAAATAACCAAATAAATATAGAGATGATGAGAAGTGTCACAAAAATAAAAAAGCAGAGCCAAGGGAAGACTTTAACTGCTGGAGGAGACAGAGAATCGGTGGTCAAGGAAGATTTCTTTGCTAGGTGATTTTTTTTTCCATTAAGTATGTAAAGGAAATGAGAGAGAGCAAGCCAGAGGGCTGTCTTGGAGAAGAGGTTTCCCGACAGAGACAACGGTGAATGTAAAGGGCCCAGGTGGCAGTGTGACCAGCTTGTTGAAGGAGATCAAGGAGACAGGTGTGTCCAGGGCAGAAGAAGCCAGAGAGGATGGAAGGAGATGAGGTCAGAGAGACAGAAGGGAGGCAGAGTTAGCCTTGTGGGCTCTGATACTTTGCAGTTGACGTGGGCGTCCTCACGGAGTTTTAAACATATGACTTATGATTCCATTCTCTCTTTTATTTTTTATTTTTATATTTTGAGATAGAGTTTCTCTCTTGTTGCCCAGGCTGGAGTGCAATGGCACGATCTCGGCTCACTGCAACCTCTGCCTTCTGGATTTAAGCAATTCTCCTGCCTCAGCCTCCCAAATAGCTGGGATTACAGGCATGTGCCACCACGCCTGGCTAATCTTATATTTTTAGTAGAGATGGGGCTTCTCCATGTTGGTCAGGCTGGTCTCAAACTCCCGACCTCAGGTGATCCACCCACCTCGGTCTCCCAAAGTGCTGGGATTACAGGCCTGAGCCACCGTGCCTGGTCCCATTCTCTCTTTTAAAGGGTTACTCTGTTAGCTTGGAGAACTCGACGGGGTGAAGAGATGAAGCACGGCAGAATGACCATTTAATTTATTACCTAAACCAGGGCACATTTGACAGTGAAAATTGAAACTATTTATTACTATGCAGTAGAACTATAACAGCCATTGTGCTGGGCAAACCCGGGTGTGTGTTTACCCTAAAGCAGGCAGACAAGTTGGAAGCTACTACCATAGCCCTGAGGATGTGACGGTCAGGCAGCAGGCTCCCTGCTTGTGCCAGATAGTCTCCATTTGCCCTTCTGGAAACACTCTCTACCTGTCTTCGCCTTGCTCTCTGCCCGAGGAAGCTGGCCTATAAGGAAATCTTTGTTGTGCTCCTGTGTCCTATGGCTTCAAGGTGAGTTCAGCCAAAGGGGAACCCCAGCTGGAGATGAAGGGAGGGACTATTTGTTCCTCTGGCTCCTTTTTCAAAGGTTGCCTTAAACTAGCTGTGTCCCTTGTTCCACCTTTCTAGGCAGCCTGCTAATGTGACCCTTTCCCCTTCCAGTTTCTGGCAGCCTTTCTCCTCCCTGGTAGTTTCTGGTAGCCTTTCTCTTCCCTGGTCTCTCTAGTCCTGGAGCTGGCTTCAGTTGCCACTGGCAGCCCAGGGTTCTTCTGCCATCCTTTGGGGTCTCCCTGTCACCCAACCTGCACCTTTATTGTTAGTCTTTGTGCAGACGAAGTCTTCTTGAATTCTCCAAGTTTGGCTGTGCCATCTGTTCTTTATGGGAGAATGCCTGGTACACTGCCCATCCCTGCAGGTAGTTCTAGGAATGAATCACTGCAAGATGTGCCTAGCAAACGGGATCTCAGATACACCAGGCCTTGGAGTGGCCTCCATAAATCATAACGTGCATTAATTTCTTAAGGGAACAAAGAAAAAGCAAAGAGGATACTTTTCTTCTGTGACTCCCTTTAAACTCAGGAATTCATTAAGGAGCCCTTGAAAGGAGGCATTCAAGACAAATCTTAAAATACTGTTTTTCAACTGCAGCCTGAAAGGACTGTTTTATATTTCAAAATAGGTTATCATGTGCCTTTATAATGAGGAGAGTTTCTCAGCAAAGGCAGCGCCAGATTGTGCCTTTGCCTTTCAAGGAAGCTTCCTTATTTGCACACCACTGAAAGGGTTTCACCTCAAGAAGGTGGCAGAGAAGAGGCACCGCTGGGTGATGCTGAAGCATAGCTTTGTGATGTTGAAAAAAGGGCATCAGAATAAGAATGATTTAAATCAAAAATAGTTCCTTAAAGTCAGGGTGAACAAAAAAATTGAGTTTGGTGCCAGATAAAATGCAAAATAGCTTCATGGGAACGCTCTGGATAATAGGGATGTTGTATATTAGTTTCAATGACCTTGGGAATCTGAGTAACCAGGAAATTTGAAGTCTTGCTCCTCACATTGTCCTGGAGGGAGGGGGCAAGAGAGGGTTAGAAGGTTATTACAATCTCTAGGAGCCCCACACTAGCAGAAGACCTGTTGGGAAGCCATCCGTTAAGTCTCCATATTACAAACACTTCATACCTAGCAATGTTTTAGAAATGAATAAATGTTTATCAGGTGAATGAATAATGAATGAAGTAAAGAACGAGAAATTAATTTCAGGATACAGGAAAATAGCATGCCATCCATGAGGTTTATTGCTTCAAATTGAATTAAATTGGTAAGAAGAATTAGTCAGGAAAATAGACTGTCTCTCATTGTGTAACCTAAATAAATGATTGCTTGTCCAATACTCTTCATATTCAAACTGTTTCTTTGAATTAAAAATTCTAGTAAAGACTCATACTATTATGGTGTTCAGATTGTGATAATATCATTTCTTTTCAACTTCAACTGTTGAATGCATGCTTTTTTGATTAATGAGGATAAAAATATTCTATTACCAGGTTTTTGTGGGATATTTTAACAACATTCTAAAAGAGATAGTTTTTCCCTGGAGAGTAGACAGACAGAACTATCAATGTACAGCCCAAGAAAAAGTGTCTAATATTCTTTAGGGGCAAGCATTGTCCAGCCTTGGTAGCAGCAGAAAGTTTGCAGGAAGACGAATGACAGGTTCTCAGAGAGAGAGAGAGAGAGAGCTTGCTGCCTTTTATTCTTAGCTTCCCTATGGATTCAGTCAATGGCTTTGAACCTCAGACTGCATAGAGGCCCCAATTCACTGTTAGTCTTCATACGCTTGCCCCTTAGGACAAATGTAAGTAATTGGATTACTTCTCTCAGAGGCATTAGCATTTAAGCCTTAGCTCATTGTTGCCCTCAATAAATAAACTTCAAGCCTCAGAAAAGAGAGTTTCAGTGATGAAACAAGTGCAATACTCTTTGTTCTTTAAGCCACAACCCACTGGCGGGACCTATTTTAAAATAAGACAAAGCCTAGAGCATTCTACAGAGTAAGATAGAACACTGACTCATACATCGTTCATCATAAATATGATATTCTTCTTACTAATTAATTTAGATTAATTTTGGCTCTTCACATTTAAAAACATCATATAATTTGCAATGGGGAGGAACTACATAGATACTCTATTCCAATAAATAAGACTTCCCCAAATCAAAACCTAGTAAGTAGATGATTCTCAACTAGAACATAGATCTCTCAAATTATTGACCCCATCTCTTTCCAAAATACCATCCTGCTACACTTGATCTCTTTTGATCCCCAGTAGTTTTTCATTATACTCCTTTCCCTGCATTGTTCTGCATATTGGTTGTATTCGTTTGTATTAGTGGATATAAACTATCTAGGCAGTGAAGACTCTAAATATATTCTTCTAGCTACTATTTAGCTATTTCCAGTGAAAGAGTTTTTTTGCTCCAATTATCTGAATAATTTAAATACATAAAATCAATCTGAGTTTATACCCAGTGCTAATGCTCAAACCATTTTCTTCCTCCTTTCTGAGTAATAAAAATTTTAAAAGAACAGAAAAAGCATTAAATGAATATATTTTTGCGGTCGTTTGAAGGTCTGTAATGAGAACAGAAAATACATAATTGAACACAGAGTAGTACAAGGTAAGTCATCAGTGTAATAAATTGAAACACACAGTCGTGCAAAGTAATAAACTGGAACACTTTTGTATGAGGTCAGGTGTGTTGCTTTGAAGTTGAACTGCAATTTGCCTTCCCTAGGATGGAACTGTCTCATGATTCTGCATGCTCATTGATCTACAGTCACTTAATGAGGCAAAGGGTGACCAACAGGTAATATAAGAAAATTTGCTCTAGTACCCACAGGGCTAGAGATCAGCTCAAGCCTTGAATATGCAAAATTAGATTTCTTTATTCTTGAGTTGATTATCAGACTAAGCTCATTTACACTGTGACATCTTACAGGTGCCTTAATGTTGCCCCCTGATTTTTATTGCCTGTAAGTATATACAATAACACCAACCACAAATTTTTTTCCAATTGCTCGGTGAACAGCAGATCAGGGATCTAGTCTTAGCTTTACCAAGATTCAGTACATGAAGAAACAAACTTTTCTTCAAGGGCCCTAACTCAAACTGACCCCTCCAAATCCTCATTCACTCCATACTCCACCATATCTTATAGGGCCATATAGAGCATGAATAGGTTGGTGCAAGGGATGTTTTCTGGGGCCTTCTGGAAGAAGAGATAAAACCAAATCCCAGAAATTATAATGTAGTTAAGAACCTATGGGGTATAAAAAAAAATGTGGCAGGTGTCTGAAAACAAGCAAAATCCAATTAGCTAGAGAATTCTTCCTGGAGGTGTTTGATGAACCTGCCTTCCAGCTGGGCTAGAACTACTACTATCATTTTATTCTGTAATGACTCTCAGGGAGATCTCAAAATGTTTTATAAACATTAATGAAGCCTTAGAAGCTGTCTTTGAAGAAGACTTGAATGAGCAGGATTTGGCATTCCAGATATGGAAGGGGCACCTGTTAGGAACAATCTAGTAATGATGCCTTTATTTGAGCTCTGTTCAGTTCTGGACATAAAGCTGCATCTGGTGTCTTAATTCATGGCACACTTTTTCATATCCGCAAATCTTCCCAGATAGCAGCGTAATTCCCAATGGCTTTGAGGACTTGCCTCAACTGTTAATTGAATTATTCAACAGATGCCTTTGGAGAACCTACTATGTATTCAGCCTGTATTAAGCATTTTAAGGCCTTGAAATGGGGACCTGAGATAGTGAATCATGTCACAGGGGAGAAAGGAAGGGATGTGCACAGAGAAGGATGGAAGGAAAGTGAGCCATGGTAGGGAAAAGTGGCCATTGAGGAGGAAGAAGACTTGGTTTGTTAAGACCTACTTTTTTTTTTTTTAAACAGAGTCTCACTCCGTCGCCCAGGATGGAGTGCAGTGGCAGAATTTTGGCTCACTGCAAACTCCGTCTCCCATCTCCCAGGTTCAGGTGATTTTCATACCTCAGCCTCCTGGTAGCTCAGATTACAGGCATCCACCACCACGCCTGGCTATTTTTTGTATTTTTAGTAGAGATGGGGTTTCACCATGTTGGCCAGGCTGATCTCAAACCCCTAGCCTCAAGTGATGCACCCACCTCGGCCTCCCAAAGTGCTGGAATTACAGGCAGGAGCCACTGTGCCCGACCTCCCCTTTTTTTTGTGGCACGGTCTCATTCAGTTGCCCAGCCTAGAGTGCAGTGGCATGATCATAGCTCACTGTAACCTCAAACTCCTGGGTTCAAGCCATCCTCCAACCTCAGCCTCCTGAGTAGATAGGACGGCAGGTGCACACCACCATGCTTGCTAATTTAAAAAAATGTTTTGTAGAGATAGGTCTCACTATGTTGCTCGGGCTGGTCTAGAACCCCGGCCTCAAGCAATCATCTTGACTTGGCCTCCCAAAGTGCTAGGATCACAGATATGAGTCACCTTGCCTGGCCCAAGACGCACTTCAATGTTTAACTAACAGGGCACTTTTTTTCCTTATTAATATTAATATATCCAGAGGCTGACGTATATGTAAGCTGGAGATAAGTGTCAATAAGACACTTCTTGCATTACCAGTTACACTTGGAAAATCAACCTCCACACCCCTACCTGTTGTTCCAAGTTAAAAGCACTTTTTGTGAACTTATATATAAATTACTTCTTTCTTACTAAAGCAAAATTCTACTTGATTTAAGAGCAGCAAATTAAAAACTTGGTGTTCAACAGCAAAAAGTCTAAAGGCTCCAAGAATGTTCTATTGCTGTTAGCAACTAATATTCTTTCACAAGAAATCAGTGGTGCTGAGTGCATGACAAGCTTCCCCCTCATTACAGACCATTTACCATTTCGAGATGCTGCGTATGCCAACTTGACCTCACAGTGACCTTTCTAAAACTACAGTTAAGACAGAGGAAAAAAGAACCATAAAAATGCAGAAGCTGAAGTTAGAACCAAAGCCACTTGGCTCAGTTCAGTTAAATTTACTACTAATGAGGCCAAGGTTGAGGTTAAAGCCCCTGTGCAACTGCTTACCTTTCCCTCTCTCCTTGACTAGATTCTTAACAAATCTGGCTATCTCAAGCGGGTACAGCCAGAAAGCAAAGGGGCCATCTCCCAAGGAATTCACTGTACGTGCCTTGCTGAGACTGGAGTTCAGGTTATCTCTTTTAGAGAGATCTCCCAGGTTCAGGTGGGAGATCTCTATTTCCCACTGCGTATTTTGGAAGTGACATTCTGCTTTTATTGTGGCTATCCTAGTACACCAAGAATTTTATTTTTTGTTCCATCCAACTACTGTTTATCCCATGCCTTCCTTCCCTTTCGCCCTCAACAGAACTGACTGTTTTGATCTCCTACAATGAGGTGCCAGAAGCTGAAAACAAAAGGAACACTGGTAAGATTCTATTCTGAAACATATAGAATCAAAAGGAATGGGTTGTGTTGATCACACTGCCCCATCTAATTCTTCTCATATTTAATATGAGATTTCTTATTTCAAAGGGAAAGCCACATTTATCTCTTTCTTTAGAGTCTAGGCCCCCTCATTAGTTCATTCATTCAACCACTCAATTAATACTTATTGAGTGCCAAACAGTGTGCAGAGACATGAGGACGAAATGGTGTGAAAAGGAGCAAGTAAAATCCCTGCTCTGATGGAACTTCCAGCCTATTGAGAGAGGCAGAGTTAATTAAGTGATCACACAATTAAATCTAAATTTTCCTGTGATAAATGCATCAGAGAAAAAGTACACAGTGCCTTGATCTAGGCAAGTGTGATTTCCCTTTGGATGAGGCTGAGGTCTCTATATTTCTAAAAATCAGTCTTGTAACTATCCCTACTGTTCAAAGCAATTTGATTCTTGGGTCTTTGGAAATTTGCACAGTAGCTATGTCTTTTTCTGTTCCCCCATTATTTTTTCAGTGGTCACTAGGGCCAGGGAGACTCTAGGGCTCTTATAACAATGTGGGGGAGTACAAGGTTCAAAGTATCTCTTGAGAAGACATACGATCTGGCGGCTAGCTCAGATCAACTATTTACTCACCCTGCAACCTTATACAATTCTCTTATTCTGTGTCTATAATGTCTTTACCTGTGAAATAGGCATGATAATGATCATCCTCCTATGATGTGTGTCACACTAATATGCATGGAAACAGTTTATATGTGGTGAAGTATACAAATAGTGTAACACTATTATTTGTGTCATGAATATAATGACAACAAGAAAAGCTGAAGGAAGTAAACATGAAAATTCCATGGTCTTTTTCTTTTATCCCCTTTTTCCTGCCAGAAACAGAAAAGCCGTGTGTAGGAGCTCTTCATGTTTACCCAGGCAGACCTTGTCACAGCGTGAGCTTTCTAGCTTATGGTGTCCATAAATTTCCTACACCAAAATCAGAATACACGATCTGACAAAGGGTTTTTTCCCCCACTGATATATGGCTTTATTTCTAGGAAAATCTACAATAATTACAATACTTTAAGATATAATTGTAACGTTTCAACTTTATATGAAAGAATACAAGAAAATGAAATGGTATGCTCTGAGAAATAGTATGACGCAACCCTTGCCCTGCCTTTGTGAAAAAAGATTGCAGATTGGAGCTTCTTCCAGTTCTGGTGGCTTTCAATGCGGGGTGAATAAATCTGTTTCCGTGGGCCACCTTCTGAAAGGATGATCATCTAGGTTCTGAAGATATTTATTTACCTCTGCCATGATTTAGAGGCAGACTCCTCCTTCACAGGTTCCCCCTGCCCTTTGCGGCTGATAACATATCCCCCTGGATTTATGTTGCTACCCAATAGCGGAATTTGTGAGTCCAGATCATGTTTCCAGCACCACCCTGGATAAGACACATTTATCACAGCCGTGCTTCATCTTATTTGCATTATGGCTTTTAGTGTCTATATTGTTAAAACCAACTGCATTTTTTAACTGTGGGCTGGGAAGTAGAGTGTCTCCTAGATCTATCAGCAACACAAAATTCTGCCTTTAAAATCAGCAGAGCAGAACTTAACAGTGCCCAACTACTGAATGTACCTCCACCTCCAGCCTTAACTCTACTGCCATTATATTAGGCGTCCATAGAGGGAAGGCCCAAGGTCACCTTAAGACAGCCTTATCAAAGAAGCCAAGCAGGTGATGGATCTTAGAGTATCTGGGGCAAAGGGATCTTCCAGAAAGAGCTGCTCCCAGCCTGCCTTAGGTAAGCGGCTCTTTTGGAAATCTCAATATCAGAATATTTATGACCTGTAAGACATCAAATAACTTGAGCTAATAATGAGACAGAATAGATCAAAGCCAGAGCTTGGCTTCAAAAGCATCAAGTCAGTGAGATCAGGGTTATGGGGGTATGGAAAAGGAGGAAGGATTGAATAGGCGAAACATCAATCTGGCTATGGTTTTGTGGTGCTTGGGCAATTTCCATATTTGCAAGGATGAAATTTTGCTGCTTGTCATCTGTGAAGTGTTATTTAATAAAACAAAACCACACATTAAGTCATTCCAAAGACCATTTGCAAAACAAATTGATTTCTTGTGCCTGGTTTCAAGCAATTAAAGGGGTATGCGAGTTCCTGGGACCATAAAGAATTTTTGTTTTGTGTGTGTGTTTTTGTTGCTGTTTTGCTTTTGTTTCTTATGGAAACAACAAAACATAAGAAAATTCCGTGTAACCTCAGTCTTAAGTAATATCTTAAATTTCTATTTCTGAACCAGTCCTATGGTGACATTTTCCTAGGTGTCTGCTGAACTATCCCGCACTGCCAGGGTTATCATGCTCTTTGTGGTATTTTGCCACCATATACCTAATGCAGTCCTTCATGAAAGGCTGCTCTAGCTGCCTCCTCGGCCACCACCTACACCACTGTAGAGCTTTTAGTACACGGTGACCTCCATACTTCTAACTCACAGCCTTCACTGAGCCTCTCACTCAGCAACTGATCACACTCCTCCCTGTGACATTTCCTATCTTGTAGTCTTTGTTGTTGTTTAGTATCGGATTATTTACATTTATTTTATGATTTGTCCCAAAGTCAAGACAGCAAATTGAGAGAAGGGATCTTATATATATTACATACCAATTAATTATATATTAATATTATTCACTAACATTATATATTATTAATATTAATATATCAATTATAATAATAGTAATTATATATTTACATATTTTAAAAGCAAAATTTGATGGAGCAAATTTTGGGTGTGACATTCTTTGCCAGACTAACTTGGGCAACTTAGAAAAAATGCCGATGGTCTAATTTTATCACTTTCAGTAACCCCATGCTAGGTGAGAGAGTACTTTGGGTGTAACAGATGCACAATGTTTTTGTTACTTGCTGATAAACTCTGTTTGCATCCCTTGTAACATTATCCTGTCTGGGTAGATGGCTGTGGGGTATAGATCTCATGTGATCCGGAAGGGCTACATTTGGACCAGGACATCTGGTGGCCGGGCCAAGTAGGAAGGTCTGCTCCAGAAAGGTTATCCACAGGTAGCAAGAGCCCAGGAGAACAGGAGAGGGCGTAGGTGAGAGGCCCAGGAGTGATTGCGCCAAGCCCCAGCAGCATGGAGAGAAAGTAAATGTTAGGCAGACAGGAAGGTTGGCAGTCAAGAGTTTCAGGAAAAACAGTGAAAAATAGAGTGAAAGTGACAGTGGAGCATAGAGCAAGGGAAGCAAACTGTTCAGAATTCAGTGCATGGACTCTGGGCATGTGGTAGATGTTTCTTTTACGGCACTTATTATAACAACCAGAACAATGGCAAGTGATAGATATTGCCTTAAAAAATTCTCCTGCCTAATCCTATGGCTTCTTTCACTCCCTTGCTAATTTGCATAGTGATTTTAAGGCTATAACAGGGATATGACAGGTTTGTTATGAATAGTTCCTAAATATGGAGCCTCTTGGAGAAGCACGCTGGTGAGGATGCTATTTGGGCTTTGTTCTGTTTATTGGCCCCCAGTCTGCAGGTAAAACCCATCAACCCGGCTGCCCTGCTGACCAGAACTCAGACTCAAGAGGGAGTCCTGGGAGAAGGGCTTGAGAGGATTGATACAGTTCCATTTTCATGCTGTCAAAAACAACATGGTGACTGTAACAGAGCTGGGTTTATCTCGTCTGAATGAGACTGCATTTTGAAATCCTAAATTGGAAGGCTTTTCATGTATTAGCATTTTGCTTGATGAATACCAAAGGAAGGAAGAGGTGGGAGAAAAACAGTCAACATTATTTGTAACCTTTGCAGGAGAATGAATCTTGATTTTTTCTCTTCTGGAAGACTATTATTTCCTTCTTTTTTTCTGCCATGAAAAGTTGAGACTGAAATTTCTCATCTCCTGGTATCCTTCTTCAGCTGGCTGAATATTCTCGAGCTGAGTCTCAGAAGGAAGTTCGTTTTGCCTCTCCAGCGTATCATACGCATTTAAATGATTAGTCTCTCTCTCTCTCTTTCTGTGTAATATGTATATGACACACACACACGCACACACACACACATTATATATTTATCCTGAGAGAGTTCCTGTGGTTGAAGATGGACCTGGACACAACACAGCTGTTACTGCCCTGCTGTCTGCCTTTTAGCAAAACCACTCTGCAGGAATCCTGTTTGTAGAAATCCCAGCAAGTCTCTTGTTTCTCCATTCACAGGAATGAAGATGCTACAGCTTGTGCTTTCACAGATGCTCTGAACACAGATGTGTTTTCATCTTCTACCTTTTGGACTAAATCCAATAATAGTCACTGGTTCTCTAACACAGTTTAGCCAGTGGGCCTAGTAGAGACTGCAAACTGAGCTGAGGTGTATAAATGGCCCCTTGAAGTATGGCCAAAAATAGCAATTGCCATGGTCACTCTAACTGACCTGTGCTCAGAACAAAGTTGCTAATGGTGGGAGTTTTATAGCTGTGTTTTCCCTTCCCTGGCAGACATGGATGCAGCTGTGCCATTTGAGAACTCATATTTCTTCAGTAACGTGAGCTGAAAGAAGAAAGCAGTTGTTACAAATCCTATTATATAGATGGGTAAACTGAGGCTGCATGATTGTGCTGTACCCACGGATCATCCAGGGATTTGCCAAAATCAGCTACAGAGCTGAGCCAGCTACCAGCTTCCTGGTGCCCTTAAATCAGAGCACCTGTGCTCTACCAAACATATTTACTAAATTTTACAACGAAAATAGGACACCAAGCTAGACTCTGAGAGCCAATCATGGCATAGTTGTAAAATGACCTCCCTTCAGCTATAACTATATATTTTGTGCCTTTACAGAAGTGGCAGAATTCTGAAAGTAGTGCATTGTGAGCCGTTCTTTATATCCATGGTGGTTTTTAGTCTTGCAGAGAAGTATTTATAAGGATGTGAAAATCAGGGGAAAAGGGGAGGAGAGAGGACACTGATTAAGCTCCTTCCCCAAGATCTGTACCGAATAATCTTCCATTTGTCTCAGGACCACCTCACCTTGGGTAGATCATTTAACCTCCCTGGGCCTCATAGCTTCTTGAAAATTATAGAAGAGATAAAATGGGCTGATGTACATAAAGCATTTACAATAGTAGCCAACACAAAATATTTAGGGTTATAATTGTATCTCTTACGACCATCTACATCTCCAGAAAATAAAACTCAGAATTTTAAATACTTCCCAAGATTGCACAGCAGATAAGAAACTAGTACACACACCCAAGTCCAAGACTAGAGGTTTAGTAGGACCAAACTGACATCTCTGAAATATTCTGTCATTTGCTGAGAAGCCTTTAAATTCTTCCATGAGGCACACATTCCAAAAAAGAGTAGGCAGATCTGGCAGAGAAGGGAGGGGGCAGGGTTGGGGGAAGGACTCCTTTGATGGCCAGAAAGATGAAGATTCATGAAAGAGCAGCCTGTAGAGAGCATTACCTATTTAGCACCACTGTTCCCTGGAGGAAAACAAGAGATCTTTTCTGAAATCTACAGAAACCAAAAGAATTAATGGCCCAATATATAGAAGTCTTTCACATAGCATTTTTTACAGCTGACCAGTCTCCATTTTAAGAATTCTCCTACACAGTATTTTTTAGCACATTTTCTCCAGTTGTCTCAATAATTCACTTGAGCAACAGATTGTTCTTCTTTCCTATTAATTATAAGATAAATTATAATTTCAGTGCTTCAACAGTAGCTATATGTACACTGTGTCATTTCAGTAGGAGCTGATTATTTTTACCTTTTCCATTTTAAGTTAAACAGTCTCTAGGTTAGGACGATCAACCTGCAGATCTTTTGGCGTAAAATAAATCATCCATGGTAACACATTGACAGACTTCTCTGTAGGGCAATCAAGCATCTTCCCAGGAGACTCTGGGCTAATCTGGACTTTAGAAATTTTCTGTAGGTAGCATGAGAAAGACAGGTAGCAGGCTCCTTCGTGTATTAGACCATTCTTGCATTGCTATAAAGAAATACCTGAGGCTGGGTAATTTGTAAGAAAAGAGGTTTAATTGCCTCACGGTTCTGCAGATTGTACAGGAAGCCTAGCAGCATCTGCTTCTGGGAAGGCATCAAGAGGCTTCCAATCATGGCAGAATGCAAAGGTGGGCAGGCGCCTCACCTGGTGGGAGTAGGAGCAAGAATGGGGGCGGCGTGACACTTTTAAACAACCAAATCTCCTGAGAACTCACTGTTGTGAGGATAGCATCAAAGGGATGGTGCTAAGCCATGCATGAGAAATCCCCCACCATGATCCAGTCACCTTCCACCAGGCACAAACACCAACCTTGGGGATTGCATTTCAACATGAGATTTGGGCACGGCAAATGTACAAATCGTATCACTTGGTTAACTCCAACAGGAGATATGAGATGTTGCTCTGTTTACTTTAGGGAGGGAGTCCAAGGCTCTGTCATATGCCAATTTTCTATTCTCTTTCTGATTCTCTTTTCAGCTGGGTTTTAGGTTTAGCTCAAAGAAAAAAAATCGGCCTGTTATTCACTTACTGCTATGTATTTCTTGAACCTTCCTAAAAGAAACAAACACACAAACAAATAACTCTCCTTTCCTTGTGTGGCAGGAAGTCTCTATGTATAAATTCCACTCCCAAAGGAAAACTAGCATATCATATTTCCTAACAGAAAACTGTGATGAGGGGAAAGAGGACTGTGTCCAATGTCACATTAGATATAGGTTTTTTAAAAAAATGAATGCATTGGAAAGCAAATATATTGGCACTCACCATAACCCTGACACTTTGACAAATACCTCAGTGTCTGCCTGTGTGATCAAATTGATTATCTCTGTGAGTTTCCTTCAAAGCCAGTCACCTCTGTGGCACCTTTCCCTTCGTTCTATGAACCCCTGGGGCCTGATGTGAGCATGCTGCTTGTATTCTAGCATTCTTTGCCACCTTCTTCCATTTTTTTCTCATTCCCCAGAAGAAAATCAGTTCAAGGAAGGCAGTGGGAGCTGGCTTGGGAGTAAGGCAAATATCCTTAATTGCTTAGTTTTGTTGGGGCGTTCCTTGCGGGGAAGAAAGCTTCGTTAGAGGGAGCTCAGGACAATTCATTTCATTCTCTCTTGAAAATTTCATTGCAAAGACTGTGTCCAGGTGAGTTGCATTGGCTGGTTTTCGCTCTGCCATAGGACAGACAGCTATAGAAGCAGAGGAAGCCACAATTCATTGGGATGAATACGTCTGCTGGCCACATTGACTCAAGCATAGGAAATGCCTAGCAAAAATTAGTTGTTGGTAGTGATGGTGTTCTGAGGAGGGGAAGAAGAGGGAGAAAGAAGAGTATTTTGATCCTGATAGAATCCTTTAAAGAAGACAGAGCTGCTGGGATTAATTTACCTTAATTTGCACTGAGGTATGAAGACCCTGTCTTCATTCATTCATTCATTCAGCACGTGTTCATTGATACTTTACTGGGTCTCAGGCTATGCCAAGCACTGGTAACGCTAAGGACAATTTTCCCTCAGGTTAGAGGCAGTTGCAGATTAGAGGTAGGTGCCTCCAACCTAAGGGACATGTCTGTTCTAAAAGACCTTCCTTTGTGTAGCACTTTCTTGTCTTTTGCAGGGAGAACAGGATTGAAGGGAAGTTTACGATCAGTTTTTCCTCATGGGAGAATAAACTAAAGGTGAGAGACATTGAAGGGAGTAGATGAGGAAAACAGATTGACGTGAAGAAATGACAAAAGGCACCTAATCTGTGTTGGAGATCAGTTTCTGTTAATATCTTGAACATTCTCTGTCATTAGTCTGAAGCTATCCTATCTCCAAAATTATTCATTCATATATACATATATCTATATACATATATATATATTTGTTCCCAAAGCCAGGATAATTCAAATTCAAGTTATTATCTTTTGCCTAGATTGCTAACTACACTGGCTTCTACACTGTTCTTGATTCCAGGTTCACTCCAAATTACCTTCTGTTCAGCCACTGGCATGAGCTGTGTGGGACCAATTATTTCCCAAGTGAATTCTCCCTTCCCAACTCTCCCCATTTGAATCTGTGGTGTGTGCAACCACCAGA
Organism: Nomascus leucogenys; assembly: GCF_006542625.1. Classification (NCBI taxonomy): domain Eukaryota; kingdom Metazoa; phylum Chordata; class Mammalia; order Primates; family Hylobatidae; genus Nomascus; species Nomascus leucogenys. Next base: position 7,360,964 of record NC_044395.1, on the reverse strand, counting down.
TTAACCATATTATTGTGCAATTTTCTTCATGTACCTCCACACTACGATTTTAACCAAAGGAATATCACGATCGCCTGCTTTGTCTACTCTGCGCTCTCCGCAGTGCTTTGTACCATGTTCATCTACCTCCATCCCCTTATGCCAGTCAAGCTGGACTCCTGACTGGTCCCTGAAGCCTTCGGGCCTTCCTGTCACTTGGCCTTACTTGCGTGATTTTCTTCCTCTGGAATAGTCCTGAAAATTCCTTTCTCTCGTGCCTCTAATCATTTTATAAAGCATATCTCAGCACATCCTCTGTGCAGCTTTTTGGTGCCTATTTTGCGCATAGTACTATCCTGACATGCTTTACCCTTTGAAACTATTCTGAAGACAATTGGCATATTCTTCCCCAAAGCTCCCCGTGGGCCTTGGATTTGGACCTGACGGTCTGTGAGAACTTTTGAGACGGTTGTGAAGGTGTCTTCTTTTCCCTGCCAAACTCAGCACAGTGCCCGGCACATTATCATATTATTACTAAAGAAGTGAAAGAGCAAATTGATGATGCATGCACAGAAACAACAACCAAAAAAGCTTTGGAACTAGATGCGGTTGTTGACACCTGCCTTCTTTCTTCAACAGGAATTGTCCTGTAAATGGACATGAACACTGCCCAGATAATGACAATTTTGAGGAACTGAGTGGGTGTGGTTTTCTGTGGTGACCTTCTTTCCATGTTTACTGGCCTCATCCTTGCTAGGCCAGTTTTAACAATCTGACTAGTGGCCTGAAATGACTTACCACCATTTCAACAATGTTTGGTGTAATGTTGTTGTTGTGTTTTAGTTCATTTTTGTTGTTGTTTGTTTTTTAAATAGATTAAATTAATACATGACTGGAAAAGCCTGCCTGCTTAGGGCGTAACCCAGTACCCCTATCAATTGGACCATTGTTCCTATTGACGGCATCTCTCAAATCCAGGTCTCTAGAGCTACCATCCACAGGGTGCTCCAGGGTTCGCCTGGGAACTGGCCAGCTGGGGGTCTGGCTCAGCATTTTCAGGATGTATTATGCTGAACATAAGTCATAAACAGTGAGGTAGGTAAGGATCACTCACCCAGATGAGTATAGCATGGCCAGCCACTGAAGGTAACATGAATGTCCTGACGGTTTCAGCATCCCTGGGAAAAACAAATAAATGTGCAAGGCAAAAGGTAAACCAAGATAAAGCTCAAATGCACCTACAGAAATTGCTGTCTTTGTTTTCCTTTTGCAAGCGGTTGCAACTACTCATGCTTCTACCTGCTGCAGAGGGGCAAACCTGCTCTTTTCAGTAATTGAGGAAAGGCTATGTGAGTGGCTCAAACCTTACCTGGACTCTTCCTTCCTGCATTTACTGACATTTTGAAGCCAAAACCCATTACCTTAAAATTGGCTAAATAAGGTCTTTCCAGTTAATTTTGCCTGTAAAACAATTTTCCTATTCAAGAACACTGAACACCGAACTCCATCTCTCATAAAGAGGCCATTAATTCTCTGCTACTGCTCATTATTCTTATTAACTATTCGCAGACTTTTTGCCAGAGGCAAAATGTATCTATTAGAACCAGCAAATAGGGATTGCTAACATGCTGAGGCCAGCGTCCTCACCCAGGCACTCAGCAAAGCCAGCGACATTGGACTCCACCAGCTGGGCTTGTGCGAAGCATCTGTGCCGTCGTGAGCCCGACAGGGAAGATGGGAAGGCAGGCTGCCCTGGAGAGGGAGGTGGTGTTCAGATTTTCTTATTCAGAGCCCTCTGTCTCGAATGTGAAGAGAAAACAGAAGTTTTCTAGGAGTAGAAACTGATCACTTAAACTTTTCTTTAGTTATTTATATTTTTTAATGGAAAAAATGGTTTATATGAGAAGAGGGTGGAAAAGAGAAGGCGTGGTGCTCTGCTTCTGGCACTCCTTATGAACTATAATAAAGTGAAAGAGATAGTAAAGAAATGAACATTTCCTGGGTAATTAACTTATCTAATTCTTACTATTGGCTTAAAATAACTTTATTGAAGTATATTTCACATTTCATAAAATTTACCCATTTCAAATGTGAAATGCAGTAAGTTTTACTATAACCTTATCAAGTGGTAGAACTATGACTATCACAGTACATCAGTCCTAGAACACTTAATCCCCCCAGTAAGGTCCCTTTTGCCCGTTTATAGATCATCTAATCCATACCCCTTCCCCTAACCCCAGGCAACCACTAATCTACTTTCCACCCCTATAAATGTAGCTTTGAGAGACATTTTATATGAAGGAAGCATCCAAGATGCAGTGTCTTGTGTCTTCTTTCATTCACTCAGCCCAAGGATTTAAATTCATCCGTGACATAGCATGTGTCAGCAGTTCCTTTTTTTCATTGCTCAGTAGTAGTTCATGTATGGATAGAATGTGTTCTGTCTATCCTTTCAATAGTTAATGAGCATTCAGGACATTTCCATTTCTGGCTATTATGAATAATGCTGTTACGAACATTTATGAACATCTATGTGCAGGTCTTCCTGTGGACAAGTTTTTTATTACTTTTGAATATACAACTAAGAGTGGAATTACTGGATCATGATGTATTTTAGATTTAACTTTTTGAGAAACTCCCAAACTCTTTTCCAAAGTGGTTGCACCATATCACATTCCCACCAACAATATATGAGGGTTCTTATTTCTCTGTAACTTCATCAAAATGTCTGTCTTCTTTAGTAAGCTATTCTAGTGAATATGAAGTGGCATTTTGTTGTGGTTTTAATTTGCATTTCCCTAGTAAATAAAATATGTGTATCTTTCTAATGTACTTATTGGCTATTCATGTCCTCTTTGGGATGATATCTATTCATATCCTTTGCCCACTTTTAAGAAATGGGTTGTTTGTCTTTCAATAATTGAGTTGTAAGTGGTTTTTGTAAATTCTGAATGCAAGTTCTTTATCAGGTTTCTGCTTTGCAAATATTTTCCCCTAATATGTTGCTTGTCTTTTTATTTCCTTAATTGTGTCTTCTGAAGTGCAAATGTTTCAAATTTTGATGAGGCCCAATTTATCTTTTTTGTTTTTTTTTTTTTTTTTTGGTGTCCTGTCTAGGAAATCTTTGCCTAGCACAATGTCTCAAGGATTTTCTCTTATGATCTCTTATAAAAAATTGTTTCATCTCTTCACTAATCACGTCGAGTTAACTTTCGTATATGATATGAGGTGAGGAGCTAAGTTAATCTTTTTCATGTGGATATGCAATTATTCCAGCACTATTTGATGAAAAAACTATTTCACCAATGAATTCATTGCTTTGGCACATTTGTAACACAATCAATTGTCTATATACTTAAGGGTTTATTTTTATAGTCTCAACTCTGTTTACACCTAGCATAGAGTTTCAGTTCTCCAGATGAGGAGTTGTGGCTGGTCAGTGTACAACAGGCTTCCAAAGCCAGATCTTCCCTTTTTTTAATATTCATAATATTTCTTTTTACTAACTATACAATATTGGAAATATTACTTTTTTGTTGTTGTTTGTTTGAAACGGAGTCTCGCTCTGTCGCCCAGGCTGGAGTGCAGTGGTGCAATCTCGGCTCACTGCAAGCTCCACCTCCCAGGTTCATGCCATTCTCCTGCCTCAGCCTCCCAAGTAGCTGGGACTACAGGCGCCTGCCACCATGCCTGGCTAATTTTTTGTATTTTTAGTAGTGACGGGGTTTCACCATGTTAGCCAGGATGGTCTCGATCTCCTGACCTCGTGATCCACCCACCTCGGCCTCCCAAAGTGCTGGGATTACAGGCGTGAGCCACCGTGCCCGGCCTTAAATATTACCTTTAAATGTTACAATATTGGTTAAGGGATCAGCAATCTAAGATTTATCTTTAGTGACAGACTTATTATGAAGAAGGCTGTCCATTATCTTTTTATATTAGGAAGGGAATTTAAATGTACAGAGGCCCCCTCTTTCATTTAGTCATTGATAGTGCAATAAAAATAAATAAACTTATTTATTTATCCATACAACAAATCTTTATTGAGTGTCCACAATGTAGAGGAACTCACAAGTCTGTTAATAACAAGTATTTATGGTATATCCTTCATGTTCTTCTCAGGATGACCCTGTTATAAAGTGCTACTCCCCATCTTCTGACAGGCGTCAATTTGACCACATGTTCCCAATTATCTACTCCTTTCTCTGCACCCCAGCAGGGCAAGGCCCAGAAGTCATAAAGACTCTGGTTTGGAACTCAACAAGAACTATAAAAAAGCACCAGGCCTGAGGCAAAAATCTGTCTCCAATAGCAAATTCTGCCTTGATTTGTTATTTCACATCTGTTCTCTTGCTTGCCTGGCTCTATTTCTTTAGTGCCTGAGAATTTCTTAGTCCCTGAATATTTCCTTCATCTTTTGACAACCTGCTTTTCTCTGTTTTGTTTGGTCTTGTGTGTGTTTTGAAGTCCTCTCTCTCTACTCCGCCTGTGTCTGATCTCCTCTACTGATGTGTGTGGTGACCTCTTAATTTGACCAGCACCCTTATCTCCACCTCTTTGGCTTGGGTGCATTTCCACTAGGAACTACATGATTTCAGATGCTCAGCTCAGCCTTAACCATGAAAAACTTGGTTCTGACCTGGAACTGCTTTATTCTTGAGTTCTTAGGATCTGTCCTCTGCCTCCATTAATGTCACCAAGGTGAGAGTATTATATATAGGTCAGTGGCTATTAAGAATATGGGCTCTGGGCTGGGCACAGTGGCTCATATCTATAATCCCAGCACTTTGGGAGGTCAAGGCAGGTGGATCACTTGAGTTCAGGATTTTGAGATCAGCCTTGGAAACGTGGCAAAAACTTGTATCTAAAAAAAAAGTCAGGTGTGGTGGCACACACCCACAGTCCTAGCTACTCAGAAGGCCTGGAGTAGCCCTAGCTACTCGGGAGGCAGAAATTGTAGTGAGCCAAGACACACTATTGCACAGCAACCTGGTGACAGAGTAAGACCCTGTCTCAAAACAGAACAAACAAAAAAAGAATATGGCTCTGGTCTAAGACTTTCTGGGTTATGGCCGGGCATGGTGGCTCATGCCTGTAATCCCCGCACTTTGGGAGAACAAGGTGGGTGACTCACCTGAGGTCAGGAGTTCGAGACCAGCCTGGCCAACATGATGAAACCCTGTCTCTACTAAAAATACAAAAAATTAGCCGAGCATGGTGGCAGGCACCTGTAATCTCAGCTACTCAGGAGGCTGAGGCAGGAGAATCGCTTGAATCCAGGAGGTAGAGGTTGCGGTGAGCCAAGATCGCACCACTGCACTCCAGCCTGAGCAATAAGAGCTAAACTCCGTCTTACAAAAAAGACTTTCTCAGTTAAAACTTTGGACATGCATCAGAGAAATGCAAATCAAAACCACAATGAGATAGTATCTCACACCAGTCAGAATGGCTGTTATTAAAAAGTCAGGAAACAACAGATCCTGGTGAGGCTGCAGAGAGAAGGGAACACTTATACACTGTTGGTGGGAATGCAAATTAGTTCAGTCACTGTGGAAAGCAGTTTAGAGATTTCTCAAAGAACTTAAAACAAAACTATCACTTGACCCAGCAATTCCATTACTTGGTATATACCCAAAGGAAAAGAAATCATTCTACCAAAAATCACACACACTTGCATGCTCATCACAGCACTATTCACAATAGCAAAGACATGGAATCAACCTAGGTGCCCATGGACTGTGTGTTAAATAAAGAAAATGTGGTACATATACACCGTGGAACACTACCCAGCTATAAAAAGAGTGAAATCATGTCTTTTGCAGCAACATGGATGTACCTGGAGGTCATTATCCTAAGTGAATCAACACAGAAATGGAAAACCAAATACCACGTGTTCTCACTTATAAGTAGGAGCTAAACATTAGGTACACACGGACATAAAGATGGCAACAATAGACATTGGGGGCTACTAGAGGAGAGAGAGAGGGAGGGGGGCAAGGGTTGGGAAACTATTGGGTACTATGCTCACCACCTGGTGGACAAGATCAATGGTACCCCAAACCTCAGCGTCATGTGATATATCCATGTAAAACTCTGCACATGTACCCCCTGAATCTGAAATGAAAGTTGAAATTATAAAACAAAAACTTTGAATATATCCTTTCCTAGTTATGTAAACTTGGGCAAATGACTCAGTCTTTCTGTCTCCTAACCTCATCCACAAAACAGGAAGAATAGTCATATTTACCTCATGGGGTTGTTGTTAGAATTAAGGGAGATAACTCACATACAATACTTAAAATAGTGTCCAACACATAATAAGCTCTCAGTAAAATTGAGCTATTCCTATACTATGGCTGAATCCACTCTGGGAACCCATCTCCCTGCTTCTAGGCTGGGTTCCCTACAATGCATTCTCCACACTGCAGCCAGAGCAACTTTTCCAACATGCAAATTTATAACATCACTCCTCTTGCTTCAGGTGAAATCTGCAATCTTGACCTTGTCTACAAGGCCTTTCCTCACCTGTCTCTGTACCTTCCTCGGAGTCATCAGGCCAATTTCTTGAGAGTGCTATAGTGTTTGGATGTTTTAAACTTTTGTTTGTTTGTTTTTCAGCATCACACTACTTCTTGGCTCTTTGCTTTCTCTCATACTGTTCCTGCTGATTGGAACAAGCATCCCTTTATCTAGGTAACTCATCCCTTTATCTAGGTAACTTGTAGCTATCCTTCTGGTCTTAACCATCAATTCCTCTAGGAAACCATTTCTGGTCCACCAAAATAGTTTAGGTACATTTTTGTGTGCTTCCATAGCACCTTGAATTCCTTATCATGAAAATGATCATATTCTATTATGCCTTTCTCTTTCATTAGATTATAAGTTCTTTAGGCCAGAGGCCTCCTCTATACTGCTCAGAGTTTCACTTCTAAGTCCTAACACAGTGTTCATAATATAAAATGCTTCCAGAAATACTGTATTGGGCTTCTAAGCATATGACAATTGTTTGCAATTGTACATGGAGGAAAGGCAAAACACAGACCAAAATGTAAGAATATTTATTGCCAGACTTACAGATAGTATTCCATGCATTCCATGAAGTAGCCTTATTCTTAAAAAGGGTAAAACTAGAATAGTTTTATTAATGCAAAAAGACAAATGGAAGAGGATCGTAGAGCTCTCTTACTCATCTGTTTGTCTTCATAGAACACACCATAAACCTTGGGTGAAAAAAATCAAACACATGGCAGAGATGGAGAGAGAATGGCAGGGTGTTGGCACAAACATAGTACCTCTGGAAGATTGGCTGCTGCTTTAGGATACCCAGATGGTGGCCTGTGAAATTGCCACCTAGTATAGCGTTCATAGGTGGTTTTCATGGGAATGTCCCCATGCATTTCATTTATCTGTCACTTTTGTTTACTCCGATTTATATACTTATCTAATTTGGCTTGACATAATCAGGACATGGCCATGAGAAACAAGAGGACATGTTTTAAATATTTCATTTAATACGAAAGTACTGGATACAGCCTCCTGTTCCTTTTTATTAGGGAAGTAGACATGGACTAACCACCATTACTCACAGGCTCAGCATGAATTTATAATAAAATTCCCCAAGACGTGTGCAATATCTACACATTAACTAATGGAAATTGATTTAGATTTTTATTTATTTTTAACGAGTTGTAATGAACTTTTATGTTGTTCCCAGTCACACATTAGCCCTTTAAGTGCCATACAATCTAAGAGAAACATGTACACTGTAACAACTTATGATGGTGTTTGTTCTACCAAATGTGTTTTGGCTTTCCCCAGGCCTCTTGAATGTGACATGGCCCGATTCAACATGGTGGCTTTCTCACTGGCTTGGCCCTATTCCCTGAGAAAAATAACTGCAAAGGCTTGGAAGTCAACTGATTCCAACTTCACTTGTTTGGTGGAAAACTAAGGATTTATAAGAGAACTATCGCGTCTTTATGAAGCTGTGGTTTCAATGAGCTGAAAATTCAATTCTCTTAATGGCTCTTTTGTATTCAGTTCAGTTCCCAGAGACCTAGAAGGAAGTTTTTAAGAAAACTAAAGAAAATTTGCTTTAATTCTCATGTTGGGTTATTCTAAAGGTAATGCCTGTATATATAGTGTGATTTCCTTCCTCATTGGTGTCTGTGGCATTTTTTGAGCCTTATCTACTTCAAACCAGTTGTTCTTAATTAGTAAAATATGATCTTCCACCAAATTAGAAAAAGTGCCCACTGTCTATAAACTGAAATGACTTTTTTCATCTAGAAATGATTTACTTGCATCTTGCCTTACAGAAGACTAAGAATAGTAGTTTACAATGGCTAAAAAGCAATACTTTGAGGGTAACTATGTTTGAATACTATGAAATGAATTAAGATGTTGTCATTCTTAGATGACAAATTACTTAATAAGATGACATGAGTCTTCATGTCACTAGTATGACCTGTACATTTGTAGACTTCTCAAAACAACTCTATATGGTCAGTAGGTGATGATTTCCTCCATTATTAATGTTCATGTTATCCCAAACATGACCCCCTTTGCCTCATCAGTGGACACTGGCTGATCACAGTTTTACAAATGTTGCCAAATCGTCTCAGGAAGCCATAGAGGTAACATTGCTCATTTCACCTCTTGAGAAAATTAGATCACCTGCTCTTCAAAATTTACTACCTCTAACCTCAGTCCTCTCTCAAAGTCATATCTAGAAAAATGTAAAGAAAGAAATTTTCTGTTCATGTCCTTTGCCCACTTTTTGATGGGGTTATTTGTTTTTTTCTTGTAAATTTGTTTGAGTTCATTGTAGATTCTGGATATTAGCCCTTTGTCAGATGAGTAGTCAAAAGAAGACATTTATGCAGCCAAAAAGCACATGAAGAAATGCTCATCATCACTGGCCATCAGAGAAATGCAAATCAAAACCACAGTGAGATACCATCTCACACCAGTTAGAATGGCCATCATTAAAAAATCAGGAAACAACAGGTGCCGGAGAGGATGTGGAGAAATAGGAACACTTTTACACTGTTGGTGGGACTGTAAACTAGTTCAACCATTGTGGAAGTCAGTGTGGCGATTCCTCAGGGATCTAGAACTAGAAATACCATTTGACCCAGCCATCCCATTACTGGGTATATACCCAAAGGACTATAAATCATGCTGCTATAAAGACACATGCACACGTATGTTTATTGTGGCACTATTCACAATAGCAAAGAGTTGGAACCAACCCAAATGTCCAACAACGATAGACTGGATTAAGAAAATGTGGCACATATACACCATGGAATACTATGCAGCCATAAAAAAGGATGAGTTCATGTCCTTTGTAGGGACATGGATGAAACTGGAAACCATCATTCTCAGCAAACTATCTCAAGGACAAAAAACCAAACACCACATGTTCTCACTCATAGGTGGGAATTGAACAATGAGAACTCATGGACATAGGAAGGGGAACATCACACTCCGGGACTGTTGTGGGGTAGGGGGAGGGGGAGGGACAGCATTAGGAGATATACCTAATGCTAAATGATGAGTTAATGGGTGCAGGAAATCAACATGGCACGTGGATACATATGTAACAAACCTGCACATTGTGCACATGTACCCTAAAACCTAAAGTAGAATAAAAAAAAAAAAAAAAACTTATCCACCACGATCAAGTCAGCTTCATTGCTGAGATGCAATGCAAGGCTGGCTCAACATACACAAATCAATAAATGTGATCCATCACATAAACAGACCCCCCCCCAAAAAAAAAAAAAAAAGAAATTTTCTTCTTAAGTTCAGTAGCTGGTTATAAGGGTTATTTTTTCCCCCTGTAATTCTATTCTACAAATATAGACCTCAGCCATCTGTTGATTCCCTTACTTGTTTGCAGGTGGCGTAAGTGAGACTAACTAGGGACTGAAGTCCCACAGAGCTCTACCGCTTTAGTCTTAGTCACCCCTGGAGCCAAGGAATACAGCTTCTAGGCTTGAAAAGACTAGAAAATGTGCTTTTTCAAAATGCATCTCTGCGCCTGCCTGTTGCTGCCTTGCAGCCATGGTCTTAAACTTTAGTACCTACATTCATTCTAATTCAGAATGCTCATCAATCACTCCTGAAACCCTGGAGGGAGAAAGGTTGAAGACTTAAAAAAAAAAAAAAGAAAAAGTGCCCACTCTCTATAAACTGAAATGGCTTTTTTAATCTAGAAATGATTTACTTGCATCTTGTCTTACAGAAGACTAAGAATAGTAGTTTACAATGGCTAAAAAGCAATACTTTGAGGGTAACTATGTTTGAATACTATGAAATGAATTAAGGAGAGTCATCTCCTTAATTCCAGGAGAGACCCAAAGAATTAACCTTTCGTTCGTTCAATGATTTTTTTTTTAGTATGTATACTTTCAGTCACTCTTGTGAGTATGAGGAAATCAAAATTTAAAAGGCATAATCCTCTTCTTATGAAGCTTACCATTTAGGAAAGGAGATGGATACAAAAAGGAAAATGAAAGAATTCTGCTTCTATCTTGGAGGCCTGTATGAATTATAATAAAAGCATAGGAAAAGAAACACCAAAATTTCCTTGGAGAGGAAAGCAGGGATGACTTCACAGAGGAAGAGGTTTTGGGCAGGGGCCTGTGGGATTCCCAGTGTAGGGGTGGGAGGAACAAAAGGGGTGACATGAGCAAAGAAAGACATGGGGCATGATATGGAAGGGAAGCCCTTTGTAAGAGAAGACACTAGTTGCCAGTAGAGGTCATCCCTCTCCTTGGTGACCTGGAAGACATGTAATAAGTGCCTTTCTAGAAGAAAAAGAGCAAGTGCAAGGGGCTGCTCATTCTTCTGTCTGAGCAGCTTCAGAATGTGCCATGAGGCCAGCTGCAACAAAGCAGAATCCTTGCTAGAAACTAAGCATCACTCAACTTTCTCTTATTTCACCTGATTTCAATCACAAACAAGGTGACAGCCCATGACTTCTGTCATTCTGATTAGGCAGAAGAGATCTGTGGGTGTGATTCTGAAAAAGGTCTCAAATAAACACCCACTGCAGTTGGTCCTCGTTTCAAAGTTGTGCACTCACTCCTTCGCCGAGCCAACTGTGCTCGGAAACGTCTTCTCCGTCTCTGGCGTGTGTCCAGGCATTTCTGTGAGCCTTGAAGCTGAAATATTCTGCAACCCTTGTGAGGTTTAGAAAGGAGCACATCACAAAGGGGATTTGGAAGTTCTGATTCCAGGAAATGAGCTGATAGTTCATTAGAAAACAAACGGTGTCTTTGTTGAGTGAAGATCATAACCCAGCAGGTGTGCAGGGACACTAGACACCTTCACCAGTGCAGTGGAGGTAGAAAGAATGTTTTTTTAAAAAATTACAATAGCACTGCCTCCCCAGGAAGCAGGAACCTATTGGTGGCTCATGAATGTACCCGATTTCTCATCAGGCATTGTCTCACAAGCCAATAACACATGTGGAAGATACTTGACTGGATGCTGAGTCCCCTGTGTTGGGTGAGCCATTAACCAGTGCATATGTGATTCCAGATTGCAAAATAATCATAATAACAATAATTTCAGAAAGCTTCTCTTTGAAGGAGACTTACTAAGAAGAAAACCCCAAAGCAGACTTCTTGGAAGAGTGCTGATAACTTCTTGCTGTCATTGGTATTTTCCCCACCAATTAAAAATAACAAGGACAACACAGAGCAGAAAGTGAAGATATTGCTTACCAGGCTTCGATATGAGATGGTTGAGACAAAGCAGTGACCCCCTCTCGGGCCTGGTGGGTCTCTCAAGTGAAAATAAGGAAAAGTCTTGTGTCCCTTCAAGGGAAATTGCAGGCATCGAGCTAGTCTTGAAAAGTAAGTGAGCAACCATTATAATAAGCAAGAAGATAGCAGCAGCAGTCTCCCCAACAAATCAGTTACATGGTGTTTGGGTTAAATAGAAACTAAAAGATGATCTTAACATATGTTCTTCGGTTGTTCTTGAGAAATCCCCACCAGATGGAAAATGACGGCCACTATCACACAGACCTCAGATAAGGGGGAACTGAAGACTAAACTCTAACCACCATTCTTTGTTCTAAATTTTTTCCTGAGGGGCCTGGAGAGGGTCGCACCCACGGGGCAAACCAATGTATAATTGCCATGGATTGCTTTATGATTTTGCCTGTAACATCTGCTTTCCTGATTCTTTAAAAAGGAAACCTGACCTTTCCTGACCTTTAAAAACCCTTGTCTGTAAGCCACTGGGAAGGTTATGTCTTAAGCATTATTTGCCCATTCTCCTTGCTTGGAGCCATGCAACAGATGCCCTCTTTCCCTCTGCAAGTCTCCGTGCTAGTGTTGGGCTTCACTGGGCTGTGTGAGCAAACCTCGGTTCAGTAACAGGTTCAGTTTTACATTTTCTGTTTTGTAACCTGCCTCTGGACAAGGAGTGCCTCAGTTTCTCAATGTATAAAACTTAGAAATATGGATAACATGAAGAACAAGCTGTCATTAAGTGGTTATTGAAGCCACTATGGTTATTAAAGATTTATGGTGACCAATAAGGCCAAAGGATGGCATCTCTTAGCCACTTTTCAAAACAAGGAATGGTAGCATGAGCTTGGAGGAAGAGACACAGAAGGAATTCCTTTGCCTCTTAGGAAGATGCTTCAACCCCAGAGGCTTTTATTAGAATATACATTTGACAACAATTGCTCCATTTGATTTCATGTATTTTACATAAAGTAGTTGGATTGGAGGGTACTTTTTGAATATAACATGCAAGTAAATGCAAACTAGAAACCACATGTATAAAATATACTGTGATAATGTCTGGTTTAGTAGGCAAAAAAAATATTTAACCTGATTTCAGACAGGTTGGAGAGGATGTGCTCCAATAAAAACTATGATTTCTGCTGGGCGCAGTGGCTCATGCCTGTAATCCCAGCACTTTGGGAGACCAAGACGGGGAGATCATGAGGTCAGGGGATGGAGACCATCCTGGCCAACATGGTGAAACCCCATCTCTACTAAAAATACAAAAATTAGCTGGGCGTGGCGGCAGGCTCTTGTAATCTCAGCCTGGCAAGAGAGCGAGACTCTGTCTACAAACAAACAAACAAAAAAACTATGACTTCTAAAGTGAAACAGGGTGGATTCCAAGGCTCATTTGTTTTAGGATACTTTAACTACTACGCCCACACTAAGAGTTTCGTCTCTGCATATGTGGTGGGAACCTTGGTGTACAGTGTGGTTTTGTATAGCAAACAAGATGCATGTGTATGTAAGTATATATTGCATGTATTCAGTCAGTTATATAGCAAATGGTGAGGGAGAGCTTGCTATGTGGCAGACGCTGTTCTATGCACTGAAATGGGGCAGCAAAGAAGACACATGCAAATTCTGTCCTTGTGGATTTTTACATAGTAATTGGGTAAGGAAGGCCTGGAGGAGTTCCAGATAACAAGTAAAATATATAACAGACACAATCAGTTCTGTGTAGAAAAATAGATGAAGGAAGGAAGAGAGTGTTGGCAGGACTATTTTAAATACAGTAGTCACCGAAAGGTAATTTTTAAACCAAAAATTTGATGAAGCAGAGCTATGAAGCTATGGAAGGGGAAACCTTCCAGGCAGAGGGAATAGCAAGTGTGTGGTCCTGAACCAGAAGCATGCTAGACCAGTGGGCAGGAGCCAATTGAGGAAGCAGGAAAGTAGTGGAAGATGGGACTGGAGAGGTAGCAAAGGGCTTTGTGGTTGTGCATGCTGTGTTTATGCGTGCATATGTGTGAGGGTGGGGTAGGGAGGGGCTCTGCCCTATTCCCCATTTAAAATTGCTAATGTAAGACTTTTGCAGCAGGTGAGAGGCCTCAAGGTTGCAGATGGCCAAAAGTCAGTATCCATCATAGCACTTTAAGTTATCAGAGTTTGCAGAGTTTCATCTGGTAAAGCATAATATGTATGGTGTGAGGAGTAAGTCAAAAGTCAGACTCCTCTATTTAATACCTCTAGTCCTGACTCTGCATCGAAGCATTTTAAGGCCAGTGTTCTTAACTGGCTTAGTATAAATATATTTACTTATATATTTTATAAATTTCATAAGGTATACTACCACTTTCTACTTTATTTGTACTTTAAAAAGTATAAATATCAATCGCACTTGAATAAATGAGTGATACGCAGTAAGAGGTCATTAGGGCTTATTGATATATGATGACACAACAATTATATAACATGTAATCCTAACATCTATCACAACTCTTCATTATGAAATGCTTACAGCACGCCTCTTGTTTAATCACATCCTTGAGAGAAAGAGGATTGGCAGACATAAGTGTTTTCACATTATATGAATGTGAGCACAAGGAGAAAACTCTGTTTAGAAAGGAACATTTTGTAAAAAAAAAAAAATCACTTTATCTTTTGAGGCAATGAATATAGAGACAGCACCCAGCCCATCGTTTAAAACTGCTGAGTCATTTGCCACTTGAAATGAATTGAAGGCTGTTAAAGGTTTTATAGAAGAATTCATTAAATATGTATTGAGCCAGCTTAAGATGGAAATTGTTATAAAAACTGGCAACAATTCAAACAGCAAAATGTTTCAGTTTATGGTGGAGATATTTTACTCCCGCCTGGATTCAGTCCTCCATTAGTCCATTCAAACTGGCTGGGTACGAGTCATCTGTAGGAGGCATGGTAATTGCTGTAACTGCTCACGCCTCTGTTCTGGGAGCCAAGTAAAATATTGTGATTCCAGCCAGGTGTTCCCTCGCCCAGAAGGCATAGGGTGTGCAGTGAGATCTCGGTGTTCACCTAAGTGCTGAAACCTTCTGACTATCTGGAGGTGGGATTTGAGACCATTGGAATAAATGCATGGATGAGCATACATAGGCATTCAAAGACACACACAAGCAGGAACTGCATGTTCTTCCCCATGCGTTATTTCTAGCTCTGGGGATGAGGAGGTTATGGAAAGGTGGCAGGGAGAGTTGGAAGCATCATGCTATCATGATGACAGCAAATGGCTTGGAATGAAATGGAGCTGGCTTCACGTACCAGTTGTGTCACTCACTGGTTCACTGACCATCGTCAGGTTACTCGGTCTTGCCTTGTGACCCCATTTGTTCATGTCACTTTGATGATAATCCCTATTTTGTTCTCAGTAATTCTACTATACAGATATTTCTGCTATAATACTCTATATGTATTTCTAATATTCTGAAAAAATTGCGTTCTAGAAATAAAATAACAGAGTAAAGGAAATGTAGGGCTGGGGTTAAATGAGTCAAAATCTCTATAATTTGATAACCAAAACACAAAAATTATTTTTTGAAGTGCTAGCAATTTTTAAAAATTAAAGTCCTAATAAATAGAAAGTAAATATAATTTTTTTAAAATAAAAACATGGACCAGCTATGGTGGCTCATGCCTGTAATTCCAGCACTTTGGGAGGCCAAGGTGGGTGGATCATGAGGTCAGGAGTTCGACCATCCTGGCCAACATGGTGAAAACCTATCTCTACTTAAAAATACAAAGACTAGCTGGGCGTGGTGATGCACATCTGTAATTCCAGTTATTCAGGAGACTGAAGCAGGAGTATCACTTGAACCTGGGAGTTGGAGGTTGCAATGAGCCGAGATTGGGCCACTACACTTCAGCCTGGGAGATAGAACCAGACTCTGTCTCAAAAAAAAAAAATAAATAAATAAATAAAAGGAAAAAAGAAGATAGCTTGGCTGAAGACGGTATAAGGAAAGATGGAAACACTATGTATGAACACAAGGTCAGAATGCATAAAGACTGGAATAGCCACCCTTCCAAAACAGAGCATGTGGTGAGACAGAGCCAAAAGAAAGAACACAGGATAAATGGGCACTACTTATAATGTTATTCTTTTGTAGCTTGCTGCATTCAACTGAGTTAGTGTACTTTGTGTTCAGGTGCTGTTACTTGGTGGTACAAAATTTAGTGGGCTGGGAAAAAATCACTTATTATCAATGAAACTTCTACATTTTACTGATCTCATTCCCCTCTGTGAGTGAGCTAATTTGCATTATTAAAAAAATAAGAAAGATGGGGAGAACAAACTGTACTTAATGTATACTTCTGAATGTAATAGTACAGAACTGGGAAGAATGACGTGATGAGGCAGGTGATGTATTAAAGTATTTGGCACTGTGTCTGACACAGAATATATGATAAATAAATATGTTTCCTACAGAACAGAAAATCAAGAAGGGCATAAATGTTTAGAATTTTGTGCAGAAAAAGACCAAGAAACCAAGAAGTCGAAAAACCTTGCTCTGCTTAACATTATGTTGGGGCAATTTTAGTGTCAGAAATGTGATAGAAGGTAGCACTGGAGAGGAGTAGCTATGATGAAGAGAAAAGCACTGATATCTCCAACTGCTGCAGAGGAAAGTCAATCCACATCGCCATCTACCAAAATGCCCAGATAGCATCTTGATCTCCAAGATGAATGATGACTTTTCAACTTGCCAAAGAAATCTCTTAATTACAAATTATAAAATGAAGTCTGATATTGAAGGACTTGCTAAATTAGTGAGAAGCATTTTGCCTTGGGTAATTATCCATACTGGTACTCTAGTGAAAGGAGTTTTATTTCCATCTTTTGGTCTCATAAAGCCTTTGGTATTGACATATATTTTCACTTAATATATGGCCTTGAGTTCTAGATTCAAACTTGAGACAATGATAACGAGAGTCAATGCTGATGAGAGCAAATATATTGTATAAAATGATCTTAGTTTATAAAGCATTATGGAATTCCAATTTTATGTGGAGTTTGGGTGGAAAACATAATGGGAAATATTTCCATCCTCTGATTTACTGTAGACAATATGAACATAAGTTTTTTGTGTTTGTTTTTTAAAAGATAGAATCTCATTCTGTCACCCAGGCTGGGATATAGTGGGGTGATCATAGCTCACTGCAGCTTCGAACTCCTGGACTCCAGTGATCCTTCAACCTCAGCCTCCTGAGTGGCCGGGACTACAGGTTCACACCACCATGTCCTGCTAATTTTTTAATCTGTTGTAAAGACTTGGTCTCACAATGTTGCCCAGGCCCGTCTCAAACTCCTAGCCTCGAGCAATCCTATCTTGGCCTCCCAAAGTGCTGAGATTACAGGCATAAGCCACCACACCCAGCCAGCACAACTATTTTGAGGTGAATTTCATACCATCACACCTACTGACCCAGTTATTTCTACAGAGCAGGTATCTGGAAAATCAGTTTCTCCAGGATGCCCCTCCCACCCCACCACTTCCACAGAATACAGGATAGATAACATAGGTTTAATGCTGTGCTTAGAGAAAACAAAGGCATGGCCTCTCATTTTGAGAAACTTATGGTCCAGTGTGCTGTGTGTCCGAAGAGGAGGATGCTCAGGGGGCAATGGGAAAGCATAGTGGACAGCTTCTCTTGGAGGTCGAGGTAAGGATTTCAGAGGGAGAGCATCCTGATGGAGATCAAGTGAACGAGATGAGCAAAGACAATCAGGCAAAAGCTTCAATATTACTGGAAGGTAAACTGCAAGGCAAGGTGCTGTCAGCAAATGAGGATAGATAAAATATGTAATAAAGGCTACATCATAGGGTTTTTTTTGCAATGCAAAAGAGCCCTGTGATTTTTTTTAATGTAATCTTGTAGCCATTAGGACAAAATCGAAGAGTGTTAATTAGGGAAGGGAAATAGGTCATTTTGTGATTTAGGAAAGCTAAATACTCTGATGAAGGAGACTAATCAAAATAAAGTTACATTTTGTTCTTCTGCAAGCTGAAGTTATACCTAGCTACTAGTCCCATGCTCTAAGTGCCTGGTACCTAACCTGCCTTCCCTACCCTCATTAATCTTCCTGTCTCATCTTTCTCAGCTATCTATCTTCCTCCACCATTTGAAATGAGGGTCTGTCAAAATTCACCATAATCAAGCGGCAAGGGGTATGACATCAGGGTGTGTCATGCGCTGTTATGAAATAGGGAAAAAAATGGTTGGAGCAATCATCATGGACTTCATGGAGGAGGGCATTCTTGAAAATGTTACACAACTTGAATGGGTGGAAACAGCAGTAGCAAAAAACACTGACATAGGACCCAGTACTATATTCCAGACTTTATTACTAGTGAATATGTGGCTGTTTTTGAGGTTATTTCATCTCTCTGCAAATCAGTTTCAGTATCGTTAAAGTAGAGCGTTAAGGCAGATAATTATTAAAACAGCTTCCAATGGTGGCTGGTCTGTGTGTTTCCCTAAAAGGAAAGGAGTGTGGAGGATGTTAGTTCTTGTTGGATAAGGAAGGAGATTTGTCACGGGACTAGCTGAGCGTAGACAAAGGAGAAACGGCT
Source organism: Nomascus leucogenys (assembly GCF_006542625.1). Classification (NCBI taxonomy): domain Eukaryota; kingdom Metazoa; phylum Chordata; class Mammalia; order Primates; family Hylobatidae; genus Nomascus; species Nomascus leucogenys. The sequence goes on along the minus strand of NC_044395.1, from coordinate 7,342,618 downwards.
GTGTTTGAAAGACTGGAAGAAGGTCATTTAATGTCCTTCACCATTAAAGAAGCTATGCCATTCCAAACTAGCTCCCACTAAGGAATAGGACTTGGTCCTTCCAGAATGTTCAGCTTTGGTGAAAGGTTATTGGAGCCTTTTCCTGAGTCTGATGCCTGGAAACAAGCTTCTGAGCCGGATGATGTCTGCTGAACTCCGGATGCAAATTAGGCTCGGCACCTCACGTGACTGCTATTTTTAGCCCTTACAGTACGTGATTTCTCTCAAGGACAACAGGCATGTTCATAAACTATGCATAGGTCATGATGGTGCTTAATGGAGAAATAACCATTTGTTAACAGAGCATTAAATGTTTAATAGTCCATTAGCATAAAATCTTTTAAAAATTATTCGGGGATATTTTCAAATACGCCTCCTTCCCCTGGCCAGATGAGCGCTGCGGTATTGAAATTCATAAAGGTGCCTAGTCTTTTGACCCTAGCAAAGTCTAGTAGGTTTTTCACCTAATTCTCTGGAAATGTCAAGCTTAATCACTCTATAATTATCAGTTAAACAGTCAGCTGTATCTCCTCATGGGCCCTTTGCATAAACATTTAGAACAATTAGAGACTGAATCACTGTGCGATCCCATTATGAGTGGAGATGGAGTGGATGTGCCATTTCTTGTTTAAGAGGCGCCTCTGACAGTTATAAAGGCTGCACAGCTTGAGCTGCTTGGAGGAAGCCAAGCACTCCTGGGTCCTATGTATGCGTCTGTGCTCCGAATGACTGGCCATGGAGTTAGATTTTACCTCAGTATATCTCAGCAAGGGGAACTGAAAGAGGGTTGATAGGAACAGGAGGCAAAAAGAGAAAGAAGTGGGTGGTGTTGCTATCCAGAGCTTTGCCAATCAAGCTGACAAGAGCTGTAAAGTAGGAAGAGCCAAAATCTCTCCACGCCAAATCTTCCCTCTTCCATGGCCAGTTCAAGCAGGACTCATTTTAGTCCAGGAAAAATGAGGTAGAGCTGTTCAGCAGCGCAGAAAAGGAGGTCAGTTCAGACCAGGTACATTTCAGACCAGTTAAAAAATGCAGCATTTCCTCTTCCAAGGCTATTCTATTCTAGAGCTGGGCTTCCTCCTTGTCTGAGGGGAAGCAATCTGAAATTCAGAATTCTGGAGTGTGAAGACTGACTCCTGAATCTTGCAGGGTTAAAATACCAGAGTCCATGGGTAAAGCCCTATTCTCGATTCCCATGAGACTGAGGGGAATGCATTGCAATGCTATGACCAGATAATGGAATGAAATATTCATTATTACAGCAACTTTTGTTTCTTCATAGCCCTTGTCTCTCCATTTTACAAATACCCCCAGAGGCTTTAAACAGGGAGTATTTCTGAAAGATCAATAATAATTACAATGGTAGAGAAGAAAACAGATCAAAAGTTGGCATTGCCTTTTGAATTAGACTAAATAGTGAGAGTCATAGATCACAGATATTTAGACTATTCAGACTGGCAAGGTCCTTAGAGATTGGCTAAGCTGACTCCTTTGTTTTGCAAATGAGGAAATTTACACAGGTTACATTACTTCCCCAAGGTAACAGCTCTAGTTTGTTCCTAGAAAACAAATATCCCTACTTCCAGAGGAGACATTTCATGATCAGGCTTATTTGTTATCAATAACAACCAGAAAAATAGCAATTATATTTCCTCAACTAAACAGCTTGAGGTAATTTTGTATTTCGAATGGAAAATGATTAATACAAACCTAAGAAAAAAGAGGGTGGTCATGTATAAAAATATGCTTTTTAAAAATACTAAAAATGGTAAAGTTGAAGCTTTGGGGCTCATATTAACATTTTCTTGGACAACTGGAGATACGATTTAATTAACATCATTGATATAATTATATACACACATATATATTTAACAAACCTTAGCTACATGCATTTATCATATTGGCAAAATGAAGCACATGCTGCTGTATTGAGGCCTTTAGTAATTATATTATTCATGCTCCTGATACATTGTAATGTTTTCCATCAGTTTATATTTGTCTTTCTGCATCTCAAATGCAAAACAACCTTCCTTAATGTTATGATGACTTACAAATCAGAATATATTTCTGTCATAACATGCAAAATTTAAGATTCAAAACCTTGGAAGTTTAATAGACTTATTTATATCTCTGAATATAGAACAGACCTTTTCACATTTACTAAATTCTGTGTGTTTTAATTTGCCAGTGTAGGTCTGTTTTGAAATACATTTCCAGAGTTGAATATTCATTTTTAAGAAAAGTAAAATAATTTCAACTACTTAATCGCATTCCCATTTAGATGACCTCTGTAGGTGTGAAGTTAATACCTGACTGAAATGAGTGGGTGAAGGAAGGGACAGCTCACATTATTGATGTTCACTGCAGAATTTTATTAAATACTAGTATCTTTGTCTTGCTTCTCCTTTTTCTACATATTTTCTGCCGTTCTCCTTCAGGAGAAAGTCTTGCAAAAACCCATTCAATATGGCATTTGACTGCCTTTTTACCTCAGTCTTGGGGACAAAATGGAAAAGACTAAAAAGAAGTTATCTTCTACCTTTCTCTGTGATACCTTAACCTGCAAAGGGCTGCTATTCATATTAAGAATAATGAGAATTGAGGTGAAATCTTGATAAACTGTATCTATCTCATTTACCACCTCTCCTGATCCGTGTAAAATTATTATAATGATTACATATTAGGACTTTTTTTCTAGGAAAAATATAAATTGCCTTAACTAAGATACTGTCTTATGAGTCTTCATTCTTCTTAGTACCTGTCTTGTAACATAGCCTGTATGTTTAGGAAGTGCTTTGAGAAAATTTTGATAAAGAAAGATCTCATAGAAGCACTACATTCCAAGATGCCTGGAAATGTGTTTCCCTGGAATAACTTGCCTTGCCAGCTATAATCATACGAGTATGGATCATTCACTGGGGGAATCAGGGAGTACACTGTCTAGGGTTACAAATCAATAGGCATGTCTCCATTTGTATACTAAACTTGCCACCACAGTGGCCTTGCAGGTAATAATCAGGGCCACAATTACTAATGTCATTTCTGCACTGTGTGTACATGAGTGTACCCAAACAAAATGTTTGGATATGAATATTGACTGGGTTGATTGGCATGTATGCACTCTGCAGGGCTTGGGAAATATGAGACTTCTCTTCTAAGAAACCAGAGGTGCCAGATAAAGCATATGAATGAACTGTGTGATTAAGAGCATTAATCCTGTTGAGTTTCAAGCTTTTCCCCATAATCTTGATACAAGGTAGGAAGGCCTAGCAAGCCAGAAAGAAACATTTGGGAATGTGGTGGATTACTTTAATCCCATTGTAAAATTGATTTTCAAAATACAAGTGTACAAATAAACAGTAGGTCATGTCGTCTCATTCATTTACTTGTTAATTCACACAATAAATGTTGTTGACTGCCTGCTACATTCCAGGTCCCCTTCCAGGCACCCAAATTGGGCAATGAACAAAACCAACAAAGACTGTCTCTTGTGGGGCTTACATTCTTTTCAGGAGAAAAGTTGGTATTTGTCATGCATTGTTAATGATATCTAGGCAAAGTTTAGAATAATAACTAGTGACAGTCTAGTAACAATTTACACATTTCTAGATTATAAAGTTTTTCAGCAACATAGATGCATTTTATATTCTGATGCTGTTAATTGCTTTGTTTGTCACTGACTAAATCCCGGCCATCTGCCACTTACAGTTTGACTTGTTGAGCAGAGTTAGGGCCTTTCTCTGGCTCCAGCTTCATGTTCCCAAATTCCACAGAGGTTGAACTGAACAGACAGCCCTGCATTATTGCCTTCTGTTTGGCTTATTACCGCCATGACCTCTAGATCTCTCTCAGTACCAGCTCTAAATAAATTTAAAACTTGAATCCTTGGATGAGCGTCAGACATTGAGAAAGAATGTGGAGTCTGCACTTGACCTCATATATTTTCATTCCAAGTTTATAATGGACTAAACAAATCTCAAGAAATTTATATCTCAGTTTTATAGAGTTGAAGAGGAATGATCCATGTAAATGAAAATGAGCCTGCGGTCCTTATGATAGGGAGAAGTTTGTCTTGCTGCGTGGAATCCTGGCTGTTGGGCTATTCCCCATTCTGAATTCACATTACCTGAATGCAGAGGCTTGGAATGGTATAGGTGTTTGTTCAGTAACTGGATTTGTGATTTATCAGAGTGAATGTGTCCCTCCAAAATTCTTGTGTTGGTAACTTGGTCCCCAATGTAGTAGTGTTGAAAAGTGAATGGGACTTTTGGGAGGTGACTGGGTCATGAAGGCTCTGCTCACATGAATGGATTACTTCATTCCTAGATTACTGGGTTATTGAGGGAGTGGGTTAATTATCATGAGACTGAGTTTGTTATAAAAGCTAGTTTAGCCATCCTTCATGAGGCCCCTTGCCATGTGATGCCCTGTGCCACCTGGGACTCTGCAGAGAGTCCCCACCCTCAAGAAGGACCTCCCCAGATGTGGTCCCTAGATCTTGGACTTCCTGGCCTCCAGAACTATAAGTAAAATTTTCTTCATAAATTACCCAGTTTCAGCTATTCAGTTATAGCAACAGGAAGTGTGCTAAGATCCAGAGATTGCTTGTATCTGTTTAAACAAATTATGGTCCCACGTGGAGAAAAGTGATTGTCTCAGTACCAAATGTCCCTAATGTTATTGGCACTGCAGTCCTGGTCCCAGACACACTGCCATATCTTCCAGCCTTGACATGGTCTTATCAGCCAGTGAGGTTGTCTTGCAAAAAAGGAGAATCTTCTGGAGTCCTTGCTCAAGGTATCAATAGCTGTTATTATTCCTTTAAAGAAAAAAAGAAAAAAGGAAACCTCCACAAAATATGTTCTGTTTCTGGACTTAAATCCTTTATAGCCTGAAAGGCAAATGGGAAAGGTAGAGCTGGGTTTTCTTTTATTGAAGTTTTTGATTCATCTCTACACTTTACTGGAAGAGTAAGTATATCAACTCATGTCCCTACAGTCCACTTAATGTGGCACAACATGAGAAGCCTGTAGCCATGTTACTGCCATTCCTCACTGTGATCTTTTAACAAAATCCTCACCATGTCTATGGTGCAGACACATGATTAATAGTCACAGTGCAGAACATGGGGTGTATACAGCTTTTGAAAACAATTAACTCTACTCCAGAGACATTGAAGGGAGAATGTAGGCTATCAGATCTTAAAGCCTGAGCGTCTTTATGGGAAACTGTGGAATCAAGATTCAGCCACTGTGATGCTGAGTGTAAAACTACATGTGGTATTTAAAAATGGGGGAATCACAGGAATCTTTTGAAATTACAATGGTTATTTCTTCTTTCTAGGAAGGAAATTGAAACAAGGAGAGAGTAATTCTCCTTGTAAACTATTTCTCTGCATTTTAGCATATTGCATCCATCAGCCAAGGCATGTTTACTGAGCATGTGTCCCTGGGCTATATTCTGGAATACAGTGGTGCACAAGACTTACTAAACCCTGGCCTCATGGAGGGGATACAGATATGACACAAAGAATTACATAATCCGAGACTTGATTGCAATTGTGTAAATTACCCAAAGACAGTCCAGGTTGCTACAAGAGTATTTGTTTAAAGAACCTAATGGTGTCTGATAGTCAGAGAAGGCTTTCTTGAGGAAACAATATTTGAGATAATACTTGAAAACGTCCTTGGAGTTGACTTATTCCTTATTATATGTTGGTTGATGTAAAGAAATTCCATAAATTTAAAGTCTTTTTGTTTTCTTTCCACAAAATAAATGTTTTCAATAGTAAAAGAGGACGCTATATTCTATTGGGCTAAAAATTGATAATACTTATTAGACTTAAAATAAATATTCACAGTATATTATAAAGGAAGGCATTTTTAGATTTCTCTCCATCTCTGGGTTGTTTCATTCACATCAAATGAGTACATGGCGATGCCACCCATCTGTTCTTTGAAGTAGAACAGAAAGTTTCCTGTGAATGTCATTTTGGTAGCAGTGGCTCCAGACAGATGCTGGAAAATTACTGGTGTTCCTAGAACCATCAGGTCTACTATCACCTGGGTTCAGGCCTCTGACACTATCACCAGGATGAGGTCATTAGCCTTTTGGTTGGTTTCCCTGACTCGAGTCTCTTTCCCACTGAATCCATTCTCTGTATTACTGGTGGGTTGCTTTTTCTAAAAGCAAGGCTAAGGATGATGATGCCCCTGATGGTAATACTGTTTCTTAAACGATGTCAGAAGGCTGCTCAGGATCGGCCTCTTTCCCTGCCTCACCCTGCAGTAAATTCACAAAAGCCCCAAATGGCAGCTACCGAAAACTATTTGCAGTCACTAGAGCATGCTGTACTCTCCCCACTCCCGCACCTTTACATACACTGTCGTATCTACCTGAAGAACTCTTCTTTGCCTTCGTTCTCTAATTTATTAACTCTTACTTATTGCTGAATGCTCAGGCCAAGTTTCAGCCTTTTCAGGGAATCATCCCTTCCTGTTCCAGTCTGAGAGAGGTGTCTGTCCTGTGTGTTCTCCTTGCACTGGATACATTTCTGTCTTCTGGACTAATCACACACCAGCAATGTGATAACCATCAGCCACATGTGGATATGTACATGTTTAATAATGGAAGGGAAATACAATTTTAGTTTCTCAGCCACATGAGTTATATTTTACATGCTCAATAGACATGGGTGCTGGAGGTCACATATTGGACAGCACAGACGTAAAACCTTTTACCATTGCAGAAAGTTGTATTGGACAATGCAAGAAAAAAGGTTCAGAACATTGTCGTATCTGCCTCTTTGAATTTTGAACTTCTTGAAGTCACATGTGTATCCCCAACAAAAGCAATGCTCAATAAATATTTGCTGAAAAATTTTAAATTGAATATTATTAAGATCTGAGTTTCATATGTTCTGTTATTGCATGTAAGCAATCAAGCAATCACAGTCTTTTTTTTTTTTTGCTTTTTTAATCTAACAAGAACAAACTTTGACCAAAGGGGTTTCTAGACAGGTATGATGAAAAGTTAGAAATAAGCAGGGCAGAGATCTTGGTATATCTCTTGCCTCAAGCTCAGGAAAAGATGAAGCCTCTTCTCTGATGCCAAATCAGTGAGAAGCAAAACAGTAGAAGTTTAGAGTTTAGTAGCAGGTACAAATATTGCTCACAAAAGCAGGCTATATCATATCTTCTACAAATAACATCTATTAAGCAATACTTTTGGTTGGAAGGCAATACTAGTGGTAGCTAACATATTTAGTTTTAATTCTAAGGGGAGAAACTGAGGTGATGGAGCTGTTTTACATCATTTACCAGCCACCACTGCAATGATTAGTTAGTTTAAAGATGTTCTTTTGGCTGGGCATGGTGGCTCACACCTGTAATCCCAGCACTTTGAGAAGCCAAGACAGGCAGATCACAAGGTCACCAGTTTGAGACCCTGTCTCTACTAAAAAATACAAAAATTAGCCGGGCATGGTGGCACATGCCTGTAGTCCCAGCTACTTGGGAGGGTAAGACAGGAGAATCGCTTGAACGTGGGAGGCGGAGGCTGCAGTGAGCAGAGATTGGGCCATTACACTCCAGCCTGGGTGACAGAGTGAGACTGTCAAAAAACAAAAACAAACAAAAAACAAACCACAAGCAAAATTAAGATGTTCTTCTAAGTATGGACTGTCCTCTGGGGTTATACAATGTCCAAATCTAGGAAGATCAAATTTTATAATAAGCAAGGCAGATCTATTTTCTACAGCAATATGAGGGTGCCTTTGATCTCTGAAACCTGTTTGAGGGTTGCTGAGCCCTCAAACAAAAAGAAGCTGATCCTGAAAAGAAGGAAACATCAAGAGTTAAGGAAACTTGGTTTTGGTTGCTGCTTTTGTTTTCTGAATACAACTGTACTGTATAGACTGCTAATTCTGCCCTTAGTTTGTGGCAAATATTCAAGGATCAAATTCCTATCCTTTTCAAATTAGGTATCCTTGTGAATTGTAATTGCTCTTTCAACCATCTTTTGAAGGATGCCAATGATAATTATTGTAGCTTCCAAAGTTTGAAGCCCTGGAGTGACTCCTACATTTGAATGACTCATAACGATTGACAGATTTCGCTGGCTCTATACGGCTGAACAGTTAGTCCCCCCTTCCTCTGTGTTTCTTCTTCCATTGACATTGGATGGAATTTTGCTTAATTAGGAGAAAAGTTCATATTATGATTACAACTCTGGGTATAGCCATTTGGCAGGAAAACCAAGCTACTTATGAGATACTACTCATATTGTTGATTGAGTTTAGTTTATCCCAGTGACAGTCAATCCCAGAAAGTGTTTTCGGGATCTTTAAAAAATGGAAATATTAGCAATGATGACAGAAGAAAATACAAAAAAAAAACCAATAATCAACCTTAATCCCAGCACCCCCAAACCATCATTCTTACTAGTGCCTATAATGTTTCAGAGTCTATCTACATGCACACACATTTTATTAGTTGTAGTTTACATATTACTTTGCATTCTGATTTTTTTCAGTTACGATTCTATTTCAAACATTAAAAAATTCAATTTTGGAAAGCCATAACACTGGTGTTTCTCTGCAGTAGTCTGAAGAGGCATTTACTGCCTGAGGAATCCCAACAAATCATTTCAGGCTTCTGTCAATCTCCAGTGACACCATTTAGGAAGAAGTGGAGGTAAGAAATAAAAACTAATGTAACCCTGTGAGGGAAGAAGACAATGGATTTGCCAAGTGCTGTTTTCTGACAAGGACTGTAGAGAGACTAGGATGAAAGCCACACAAATTACTGAAAGCAATTTAAGAAATTGGAGACCCTCAAGTGTGGGAAAGGGAGATGTAAAGAATAGTGTGGTCTGGAAGAATCTGTACTGTTTGCTCAAGAATATGTGGTAAAGGTGGTTAGCAAAGTAGATTTGTATATTTCATAGAGTGCCCTCTTGGTCTGGACAGCGGGGGACTGCTAGTCACATTGCATTTGAGGGGGAAGTGCCGATTTTGCACTGTACAGCTGAAAGTTTCTGTGACAGGGCCCTCTCTTATTACTGCCTAAATCAGCCATTTGTCCTTGTCCTGACCTTGCAAAAAAGGGTCTTTACATTGTCTACAGCTGTCTGAGCCATAGTCTTTCTGAGACACTGTCATCCTTGTGAATGTGGCACTGCTGCCTGGAATAGTAACATAGCAGACACATGTGTGCATGCTTGTGTACATATGTAGTCTTCCTACCAGTTCAAGGGGAAAAAGGGGACAAATTTCCCACCTGTTTTCTTCTCTTCTCTCATGCTGGAGTTTTTGCTTAGGATGTGACTCATGAGAAGAGGGAAGTCTAGGTTTACAATACAGCTGGTAGACAGAGGGGAAACTACAGAAGATTTAATGCATTCTTTGTTTTGGTGACTGAGGCCACAGTAAACTTAAATTCAAATGTTGTCCTTATGATCAGTGGGTTAAAATGAGAGAGAAAGGGAAAGAGTAAGCCTCACCTTTCTTTGGTTAGCTTGTGTGTCCCTGGAATATCTTAGTTGTTTACAGTAGGGTAAACAAATTTAGGCTGGCAAAAATCATCTCCAGCATAAATTTCCAGAAAAATTGAAGAGTGATTTTCTCACAATTCCAGGCACCTGGAATATGCCACATTCTTGCCATGTGTCCTTCCTATTTCTCATTCTCTGCTTCTTTTTCTAAAATACGGGCTCTCTAGGTGCCCTCCAAGGTTTCTTGCCATTCTAACATTTTATTACTTATGATTGGCCCTGCACAGTGAGGATGGTGACTTAGGTAGAAACTACTGAGAGAAGGGGTGGAGGAACTAAAATTCATTAAGGGCTTGCAGTGGGCTGAGCACCATGTTAAGCATGACGTCGATGTGATATTCTTTAATCCTTAACGATGGGATAAAAAGTCTTTCTCTCATTTTTTAGATGAGAACATTAGCCAGAGATAACTGTTCAATATTTTCCAGCTATTTTGCTATATAATCAGGGAGGGAGCACAGCTTTCTTTGACTCCCAAATCCAACCCTTTTCTAATTTGGCTTTAGGAGAAACGTGTTGCCCTGTGATGCAACCACAGAGTTCTGTGCCAGACCCTTAGGTAGGACCCTCCGATTTGAGGGAGAGGAACAGAAAGCAGCATAGTGGTTATGAGAATGGGCTTTGGACTTATCATGTCATCCACATAGACTTCAGACAGAAGGGCTGAGAACGATCTTCAACAATACTAAAGATGTTACTACTAGTGAGAATCTCATAATCCCATCATCTGAAGGCAGTTGTTTTAATTATTGCATGCTTTACACATGCATGATTACTTCATATATTTACAATTACAGTCTATATGACACTTGTTCTGCCATTTTTAAGATTAATATAATTTCATAAACACTTTGCAGGGTGCTTCAGTTATCCAACATTTCCCAAGTTCTACCCCTCATTCCTTCTACTCTTAATACATGCAGAACATATGGCAAATAATAAAGCTACTTGAGACCAAATGACAAGTAGTTTTTCTAATACATTTCTTTTTGGAGTAGGTTAAAAATGGTACATATTGATTCTATAAAAATTAAGACATTCAGGGCTTCAGCATGTTCTGACTTATAAGTGGGAGCTAAACATTGAGTATACACAGACACAAAGACTGGTACAATAGACACTGGGGCTCTAGAGAGGGGAAGGAAAAGAGAGAGGCAAGGTTTGAAAAAGTACCTATTGGGTACTATGTTCGCTACTTGGGCAATGGATGATTGGACGCCCAAACCTCAGCATCATGCAACATACCCATGGAATAAACCTGCACGTGTGCCTCCTGAATCTAAAATAAAATAAAAGTAAAAATAAAATAAGACATTCAAGATTTCACTGATCTCTCCCTATATATAGACATAGATGTGGATGATATGTATATAGATAGATAGAGCTATAGATTTTCTTTCTGAACAAGGCAGTTATGGTTGATTGACTTTGCAAGGAAGTGAACCCTTGAGTCATTGATCATGTAGGTAAGGATAATGTCACATCTAAATCTCATTAATTTTATAAGAAATCTGTACATTTTTAGCTTTTTCATATATGAACCTATGTTATATATCCATAAAAATTTGGAAAGCAAAGCCTTCCGTTAAAGCCGAATTCTAATAAGAAAAAATAAATGGTATATTACGTGGAAGGAAAAACCAGGCACCATCATTTACTGTAACAAGTTTGCTGTATTAATTTGACAAGAGTATTTTGTGCAGATGAGAGGGATAAACATTTCATGCAGACACTCTGATATGTGCCATTGCCCTGACTGACCTAGGCCTGCAAGATAATCAGTTTCCACTCCAAAAAGTTTATAATCTCAGGGCTGTTCTATTTATCCCCAGATAATTAGCAGAATGACGTTATCTAATGGCAGCAAGGTTGCATCCCACAGCTGCCCATAGGTTCACAGCCAAGATGAGCTACCCAGCAAACTCAGATCCTTAGAGTTTTGCCCTTGCCCTCGCTGGCTAAGGTCACTTGTTTTATAACAATATTTATTGCAGATTGGATCTGTCTGGTTTATTGTTCTGCAACAACCTTCTGGATCTGTCTGGTTTACTGTTCTGCAACAACCTTTCTAATCATTTTTCCTTTAACCATGTCGTCTGATGATCACAAATGGCCTCAGGATTAGACAGTCATTGGAGGGCTGAAAAGGTGAGTCGGCTACCGAGCTAGCCCTCTTTAGCCCCTGCAAGAAGCAGATGATGGGAGCCCGGGGGATCTGATCTAAACCTGTGCTCTTTTTGGGTGTGGAAGCAGGACTTTTCTGGCAGGCAGCAGTATCTCTTGTGCACAGGACCTAGTCAGAGCCCTGCCCGACTTATCAGGGAAACAGCTGGCCTCCATTACGGCACTAATCAACCTAAATAGGCCCTGATTAAGGTGAACCCTCAATGCCACAGATGGTTAATTCCTGGGCATTGCCCAACACTTGACTCTGAAGTGCTGAGCTGTAGAAGAAACCTCTCTTTCCAGAAGCCACAGGCCCTAGCAATCTGTTGCTGGATTGGTGATATGCACATGGATAAACCCAACAGGCCTTGACTCCATTTCCTGCTCGGGAGAGCTTTGTCCTGAGCTTCTAAATTTCTTCTCTCAGCCCTTAGCAAAGAATGATCAATGATCTTCTCATTTCCATTTCTATCTCTTTTGGCCCCAGATGGCACGGTAACTGCCCCTCAGAAACAGTGACAAGATGAAGGTGTCTGGCCCAGCCCAATATATCTTGCAGGAGAACTTCAGTGTCTCCGCAAACCACAAAGCCTTTGCCTAACACGATGTCATGATGGAATGGAAGGGGCTTAGGTTTACAGTCAGACTGGATTCCACATTCCAGCTATTTCATGTAACATTTTGTGATAGTAAACAAATCACATCACTTGACTGTTTCAAATTTTTACCTACCAAAGAAAGCTAATAATACCCAATTTTCAGAGTTGTTAATAATAAATGAAACAAGACCAATTACAGTGCCCGCTATGTAGTAAGTTCCCAATGAATATTAGCTTAAAAGTTATTAGCTGATGTAATAATTTATAAACCCCAGGCCTGTGTAGTATGCTTAATCCATGTTAATTATATTTACTGACATTAATGATATTACGCATCCTTTGCAATGATATTCATATAAGGAAATGATGAAACCTCAAGAAGCAGCTGACTAGGTAGTAACCTGAGAGAGAATAGAGGTGCTTGTAGAAAACTGAGGGTGGAAAGACACAGTGTGGCCCACATTGGGCAGAAAGACCACTCTCCACTCATTTGGATATACAAAGACTTAGGAACATGCATCCCCTTAGCAGAGTGAATGTCAAAGCCTGGACCTTGGGAAAGGAAACGCCAAATGATATTCTCTGAAACTGACAAGAAAGCTGCCTATGCTCAGGGTAGTTTCAGCTAAAAGCCAGAAGAAATGTGCATTGATTGCCAAATAGAAATAGCATGTTAATTTCTAGAAACCAAAATGAAGGCTACAGATGTGGATCAGGACAGGAAAATGGATGGCAAGATAGATAGAAAACATGTAATCATAAGTAGCAGAAATAATTAAAGAAAGGAGTGGAAATAAAGTGTGTTTGGGAAGATTTGTTATGGCAAGTCCTCATCAAACACCATACATAAGTTCTTGGAAACCATAACTTTAGGCAAAGTATCGAATAAAAACCCATTTTACCATAGGCTAATTGATATAAACAAGAGTTAAGTTCCTATGGCATATTTTCGGTCACAACAATATCACCAAACTTCTAAAGAAAGACCAAAAATACTTCTAATATTAAACATTGAAATACGTGTGAGCTATACAGATACTTAAGAAAGATTAATACAAACAAGTAAGATAATTATTTACCCAGTTTTTGGTGAACCAATAAGTGACAGTGGTCATAGTGGTGGTGGGTCAAATCAAAGAATAAATGTTTGCAAAGTGAAAACTGTCAGGGGTACTTCTTCTTGTAGACATTACAAATTTCTTCTTCTTCTTCTTCTTTTGTGTGTGTGTGTGTGTGTGTGTGTTTGAGATGGAGTCTCGCTCTGTTGCCCAGGCTGGAGTGCAGTGGCAGTGATATGATCTCAGCTCACTGCAACATCTGCCTCCTGGGTTCAAGTGATTCTCCTGCCTCAGCCTGCCGAGTAGCTGGGACTACACCACGCCCGGCTAATTTTTGTATTTTTCATATAGACGGGGTTTCACCATATTTCCCAGGCTGGTCTCGAACTCCTGACCTCAAGTGATTCGCCCACCTGGGCCTCCCAAAGTGCTGGGATTACAGGCGTGAGCCACTACGCCTGGCTGACATTACAAATTTCTATTTGACAATAATTTTTTTTGTTCACTCATTTCCTAACTGGCTTATTCCAGTTCAGGATTGAGGGCCGCCGTAGTCTGTCCCTGCAGCTCAGGGCACAACGTGGGAACCAACCCTGTCCAGGCCACCATTCCATTGCAAGGAACACTCATATGTACCCACACTCACTCTGAATAGACACTCCAGTTCACCAAGTGTGCACACCTTTGGGACAGGGAGGAGATGGGAGTACCTGGAGAAGACCCATGCAGACATGGGGAGAACATGCCACCTCCACATGGACAGTGGTCCTGGCAGGTAAGTGGTGACAATGAAATGACTTTAAACAAAACAATAACCACTAAATAACCTGCTTTATTTTCATGAGTGATTTCTTCCATATGCCTGATGCTTTACAGATTGTGAAACACTTTTACCCAGAGTAGTTACATCATCATATTAATCATGTGGTTGACAGATATTTTTCTTCTCCTTTCCTATAGATGAGGAAACTGAGATCCTAAGGGTCTATCTGGTTAGCCCAAGGTAACACAGAGGGCAAAAAGCAGGGTCAGGGCTGGTCTGAGTTTATAAGTTTGAAACCTAATCTTTTATTAAATGTGAAGAGTTGTTCTTTAAACTGTATTTTGTACTTATATCACCTCTTTACATTTTGGAATCCCTGAAATTCTCCATTGACGGAACATGAGTAGATAAGATTATATTCATGTCTTTAATTGGCTACACACAGATGTACCAGTAAGGGGGAATAAACTATAGAAAAGCACTTTATAAATATTAACACTTACTATGTATGAGTAATAGCTAATTTTACAATATCATGTTATTTTACAACCACAAGTCATTTGACAATTAGGCAAAAAAAAAAAAAAAAAAAAAAAAAGAAAGAGAAACAAGAGTACCATGACCTATTTTTCTGCGATTATATTTCAGCCTAGAGTAGAAAGCATTTGAAAGGCCATGTGGCTGGCAGATGCTTTTATAGGGGAATTTAGGATTCACTGGTGAAATCAGGAATAGCGACCTATGAAATAAGTAAATCCTTACCTTGGCCAGTGATGTGAATGACAGCAGGACCCCATCCTGCAGAAGAATAGGGCCCTGATCTAGGGGCTTCAGTTCCCAGCTGTATTCCATGACTTGATATTCATGATACTAATTGGTCTATCAAAAACTCACATTGCATTTGATCTTTTTTTCAGTTTCCTATTTACATCTCCTTCATCTTTGTACCACTAGCACATTGCTAATGCTGTATTAACCATCATAAGTGCCTCTCTCTCTCCCACTCACTCTTGCATTTCATGACATGCCTGTTCTTCGATAAAAGCTTCCATGCTTTCTCTATGCCTATGTATTTTTCCTTCCACTGAATTCATGGAATATCCTGTCTATATCAAGCTTATGCCATCCATAACTTTTTATCTTACACGTATGAATGTATTTACTATTCCTTCACTAAACTTTAGATACGTGAGCAAAGAAAACATAAGTCTGATTTAGCTCTGCATCCCTCTCATGCCTAGAACAGTCACCGGGAAAAGAGGTCCCAGTAAGTAGTCACATAACTGAATCTAGAGATGGCATGATTTATTTAATCCAAGTCAACACTAATGAATCAAATATCTACTATAAGCCTGCTGCGGTAGGTGAATATGAGTTCTTTTTAGCGATTATTAAACAGATTCAACCTTGAGCATACACGGATGTGATTACTCCTTATGGCTTTGTCTATGAGCTAATTCTTAAAGGAATTTCTTTTTTTTTTTTTTTTTTGAGGTGGAGTCTCGCTATGACACCTAGGCTGGAGTGCAATGGGGCTATCTCGGCTCACTGCAACCTCCGCTTTCCAGGTTCAAGCGATTCTCCTGCCTCAGGTTCCCGAGTAGCTGGGGTTACAGGTGCACACCACCACACCCGGCTAATTTTTGCTTTTTTTTTTGAGACGGAGTCTGGCTCTGTCGTCCAGGCTGGAGTGCAGTGGCGCGATCTCGGCTCACTGCAAGCTCCGCCTCCCGGGTTCACACCATTCTCCTGCCTCAGCCTCCTGAGTAGCTGGGACTACAGGCACCCCCACCACACCCGGCTAATTTTTTGTATTTTTAGTAGAGACAGGGGTTCATCGTGTTAGCCAGGATGGTCTCAATCTCCTGACATTGTGATCCACCCGCCACCGCCTCCCAAAGTGCTGGGATTACAGGCGTTAGCCACCGTGCCTAGCCAATTTTTGCATTTTTAGTAGAGATGAGGTTTCACTATTTTGGTCAGGCTGACCTCTAACTCCTGACCTCAAGTGATCTGCCCACCTCGGCCTCCCAAAATGCTGGGATTACAGGCTCTTCAAGGAATTTGGAGAAATCGTGGAAGCTGTGGTGTCTCCACTATGCAGATCATTGAGGATTTTTAGGCTGGGCCATAGAGAACATTCTGGACACCGGAAGACACTTTTTTCATTCTCAAGCTAGGGCTGCAGGGAAATGTAAATAAACCTTGTTTCTTCTTTACTCTCCAAACTCATTAACTCTAAGTTTTCTGCTAATTGTTTTGGTTGAGAAGCAGTATTTTGTTGTTTATCCTTGTGTATCAAGCTAATGCTGAGTTCACAGGTTTGAAGGGGAAGTCACTTCGACACCTCCTTCCTTTCTTCACAGTGAAATATTTTCTCAAGGCTAGGTTTCTGTGTTTATAGTCTTTCTTTGCTACTGTTTAAACCATTTTCTATAGCATTCCCACTAATGGCTTTACTTTGTCTCTTCCACATCTAATGGCATTTACACTTGACCTCATTAATTAATACCTATCCTACTTGGTATTTACAATGTTGATTTCCAGTTACATAGAACAAAAATGGGAAACACGCTTTAGAAGACGGTTCAGGACTCCTCTTCAAAGCATAATAGAGCAGAGGCCTGGCTAGGCTTTTAGTTTCTTTTTCACCTTCCTTTACTGAATTTATCTGAACTCAAAACTAACCAGTCTAATAGGACTTCATAATAAAGTTTGAGTCCAGATCATATCTATACTAATTATAAAAATTAACATTGGTAAAGCCTCTTACAGTTCACAAAGTTCTTCCACATGTGTTATCTTGCTTCATATGACAATATATGAAGTGGGTATTATTATAACTGTATTACAGTTGAGAAAGCTGAGATTCAGAAAAATTAAATGGCCTACTCAGGTTCATGTAATCAGCAAGCTGTAGAACCTGGATTTGAGTCCAGATTTTATCTCAAAAGTCATATTCTTTTCTCTATATGACTCTGCATCCTTATGAAAGTACAGACTATATGTAGCAATTCTGTGTTGCCACTGAATATCCAGCAAGTACTAAAATCTACCAGTAAACAGGGCCCCTAAGTGGATTCGAGTTTGTGTCTTCATGGTTAATATGTGACAGAGGAAGCTTCACAAATCAATGATGAGGGGTCAATTATTCAGTAAATGGTTCTGGGAAAATAGGCTAAGTTTATGAGAAAAAAGAAATCAATTTAGATCCTCACAGAAAACTAAACATCAAAATAAAATCTAGATGAATTAAAGATTCCCATTAAAAAAGAAATAAATTGGAAGAAAATATAAATGAATAATTGTCCCATCCTTGATAAGGCAAATTGTTCATATTTAAAACTAATGGGAGATATCTCAAAGGAAGCAATCAGTATAATTGACTGGATAAAACTTTAAACTTTTTTATGTCAAAACATAAACAACAAACAATAAAAAAAGAGAAAACATTTGCAACATATAGGGCAGAAAAGGCTCAATATCTTTAATATATGAAAAGCTTATGTCAATCAATGAGAAAGTAATTAGAACAGTTAATAAGAAAAAATAAAAGAGAAATATAAGTATGGAAAATGTGTTCAACTAGTAATAAAAACTGTGAAACCACAGCAAGAAGTTTCTCTCAAAAATTATATATGTGATGTGTGTGAAGGTCCAGTGAGATAATGAAACATTCCCATTCACATGAAAGACATAAATTGATATGGCCTTTGAAGATGTATTTGAGCAGTTTATTTAGGTTTAAAGAATAGTAAAAAATATTCCTGTCTTTCAATCTTATAATACTGCTTGTAAGAATTTATTCTAAAAATAATTAGAGATGTGAACAAAAATGTACATAAGGTACCAATTACAATCCTATTTAAGAAGTTACATTAGAAGAGGAACACTGACTGTCAAAGCCATTATTTTATTCCAACTAACAAGAACAGGACCTTGAAATGTAGGTAAGAGCTTCAAAAAATTGGTTGAATCATGTAACTAATGATTTTCTACAACCTATTGCATAATAGTTAAGGAATTATTAATTAAATTGTAGTATATTCATATAATTAAATATACTCACTAAAATCATCATTTAAAAAACATAAATAAAAATGCTATTGATGTAGCAGTTATAAGAGAACAGGATACAAAATCATACATGCGATATGATAATACATGCAAATATATATCCAAATACACATACACACAGAGAGAATAAAAAATACCAGATGGAAATATGATAAAATGCTAACAGTGGTTATTTCTTAGAGTTGGAGTTATAGATAATTATAATTTTCTTAATAGTATTGTTCTGTATTTCTCACATTTAATTAAAAAGAGCACATGGAACAATCTGAAAAGATTCAAGTTAAAAAGTAAGAGATTATTTCTAGGTGGTGAGATGTTTTCAATTTTTGTAAGTTTTCTACAATAAGCCTTATTATTATTATTGTTATTATTATTATTATTATTTGAGATGGAGTCTCACTCTGTTGCCCAGGCTGGAATGCAGTGGCACGATCTCGGCTCACTGCAAGCTCCGCCTCCCGGGTTCATGCCATTCTCCTGCCTCAGCCTCCTAAGCCTTATTATTTTAATCAGAAAAAAATGTTAGTTTTAAAAGAAAGAGATCACCAGTCAATATCATGAAAAGGCCACCCGTAAAACTTGTTAAGACTGCATCTCACAGAGTGAAGATTAGAGATAGATATGTAGCAAGGTGAGACCCTGATCAATCAATTGCATTGATGGTCCTGATTCTTCACACTTCCCTATATCCATTGCCCTTTCTGGGTAACTTTTAGTGCCTTCACTCACTAATTCAAGCTTGTCTGTGTGATTTGCCATGACCAACAGACTTAGCAAATATGACTTAAACAGAGCTTGGCATGAGCTTGCACCTTGGGCTCAGTTCTTACCCACTGACACTGCCGTGAGAACATATTCCTTCTTTCCTGCTGGAGGAAGAAAGATACATGGCTAAGTCATCATTGTCACTTTAGCTCACTGACAGCCCACTGCCAGATGTGAGAGTGAACTCAGCTAAGGCCAGAATACCCAGCTAGTCCAGGCTACACCACTGATCCACAGACATGTGAGCTAAATAAATGTTTAATGTTATGATGTCTTGAGTCATAGGGTGATTTGTTATACAGTACTATTGTGACAAACATGTTTGAGTCACAGGGGTATAATGACTCTTTGTTGGTTAGAAAGGTCACAATAAAATTATTGCTTCAGTGCAAGGATGTTTAGGCCTCGTTGAAGTCTGCATGAAACATTTCTCTTGACAATCGACTTCCCATTGTTCAGATTCTTGTCAGTCAACTCACAGCCCACAGTTCATAGATTCTTGGAGGAAAACATGCCCCAGTAAAATGCTTGAACACTCTGTTTCCTGGAAACATTTTCACGCCCATCTCCATCAATATTAATAAACTAAACTGGCATTCAGATAATTTATATATCTCTTGTGTTTAGTTAGTCTTAAAATGTCTCTGTGGTTCCAGTCAAATTGGGGCAATGACGAGCTACACTTTCTGAAACTAGGGAGCTGAGACCAGACCCTGAAATCTGGGCAGTGTACCAGGATACTGGCATTGTATGAGGCTTCACAGCAAAGCAAAAACTAATTTTTGCCTGGCTGTTGCTATAATCTTTCCACAATTCTTTAACCTTCAACAGCAAACATTAAACCAAGTTCATCAGTCAGAGGAGAGCAAAAATTTAAAGGTGGGAATCCACTACTCATGAACCCATTAAACATCAGCAAGTTTCTATTCCAATACTGTTTCAGGGGAGAAGGACTTAGTCTGAGGGCCACACCAGAGCTGATGTCATAATCTATTTGAATGACATGAGTAATGGTAAAAACCACCATTTACTGTTTGCCTAACCAGTATCAATACTGTGCTCTTCTCTTTACACACGTGATATCATAACCCTTTAAAGTAAGGACTGTTTCCTCCATTTTACAGAAATTATAGAACAAATGCATTAGCTGAGGTTTAGAAAGGTTAGAAAACCAGAGCACAAGCTGGTCTGTGGCAGAGCCAGGGTTCACAGGCATGTCTATGCAACTCTCAAATCCATCCCTAAATGCCCAGATCATTCAGCTTCCCACGTGGCTACCTTGGAGTAAGCAGATATGCTGGTTTCCTCTTATCTTGGAAGTTACATTTACCCTTGTAAATCACCAGATTGGCATTCTGGTTTTAGAATAAAATTTAGTTTCTAATTAGCCCAGCTGTCTCCTCCAGGGTCTCTTCCATTTGATACACAATGAGGACTTTTATACTTGCTTTTCATACATATCCAATAATCTCAAAACACTCCAAAATTATAAATTCTCACCTAGCAATCTGTAGTCACTTTAATATGAGGACTTAAAGGACAATGGATTTTCTTTATGTGCTGCTTAACATACGGTACTTTCTGATTCTGTTAGTATAATATGATAATTACAGATGCACACGATTTAATGTTTACCATGCATTTTTGGTCTCATGAGTGTAAATACAAGAAATATGACCCCCGTATAGCTAATAATCCTTATTTTGCATCAGAGTAAACCCCAGTCTGCCCCCACTCAGTTCCCTCCTCTCTTCTTCACGCTTCCCATTTCCCTGCTTGGGTCAGCCTTTTGGCCAAAGGGGGTCCCAATGCAGTGCCTTGCCCTGGAGAGCACCTTCTCTTCTCTTGTCTGCTGTGCCCTGGACACAATGAACTGTCTTTTGGAAAGATTTCAGTAAGATAATCACATTAAGATGATATTAATTTACAGCAGCTTACAATCTCACTCACTCTGGATTACAGTCATGCACTGCATAACCATGGTTCAGTCAATGATGGATGCAGATATGACAGTGGTCTCCAAAGATTATAATGAAGCCGAAACATTGCTGTTGCCTAGTGATGTTGTAGCCATCCCAAGTCAGGGCACAAATCGCTACACTCGTGTTTATGGTGATGCTGAGGTAAACAAACCTACTGCTCTGCCAGTCATATAAATGTCTAGCACGTTCAATTATGTACAGTACATAATACTTGAAAAGGGATGCCTGTTACTGGTTGATGTGTTTATTTATTATACTTTTTAATCATTATTTTAGAGTGCGTTCCTTCTACTTATAAGAAGAAAGTCAACTGTGAAACAGCCTCAGGCAGGTTCATCAGGAGGTTTCCAGAAAAAGGCATTGCTATCATAGGAGATGACTGCTCCATGCTTGTTATTGCCCCTGAAAAGGTTCCAATGGGATAAGAAGTGGAGGTGGAAGACAGTGATATTGATGATCGTGACCCTGTGTAGGCCTAGGCTAATGTGTGTGTTTATGTCTTAGTTTTTAACAAAAAGTTTAGAAAGTAAAAAAGAAAAATAATCATTTTTAAAATAGAAAAATGCTTATAGAGGCTGGGCGCGGTGGCTCACATCTATAATCCCAGCACTTTGGGAGGCCGATGTGGGTGGATCACAAGGTCAGGAGAATGAGACCATCCTGACTAACGGGTGAAACCCCGTCTCTACTAAAAAAAAGTACAAAAAAATTAGCTGGCGTGGTGGCGGGCACGTATAGTCCCAGCTACTTGGGAGGCTGAGGCAGGAGAATGGCGTGAACCCAGGAGGCAGAGCTTGCAGTGAGCCTCCACTCCAGCCTGGGTGAGAGAGCAAGACTCCATCTCAAAAAAAGAAAAAAAAAGGAAAAGAAAAATACTTATAGAATAAGAACTAAGAAAAATATTTTTATATAGTTGTACAATGTGTGTTTTGAGCTGTTATTACAAAAGAGTCAAAAACATTTTTAAAAATTAAGAATTCACAAAGTAAAAAGTTATAGTAAATTAACTTCTTATTAACCTTAATAATATTTACAAAACTCTTGTAGTAAATTTAGTGTAGCTTAAGTGTCCAGTGTTGATAAAGCCAACAGCAGTGTAGAGGAAGGTCCTAGGCCTTCACATTCACTCCCCACTCACTCACTCACTCAGCCAGAGCAACTTCCAGCCCTGCAAGCTCCATTCATGGTAAGTTCCCTATATAGGTATACTATTTTTTATCTTTTATACCCTTTTTAAATCTTTTTTATGTTTGGATACACAAATATTTACCATTGTGCTATAATCGTCTACAGTGTTCAGTATAACAACATGCTGTACTGGTTTGTAGCCTAGAATCAGTAAGCTATAGCATATAGCCTAGGTGTGCAGTAGGCCATACCATCTAGGTTTGTATAAATGCACTCTATGATGTTAGCACAGTGACAAAATTGCCTAATGATGCATCAATCAGAATGTACCCGATCACTAAGTGATGCACAATGTATGTGTGTTTTAATAAAGGGAGTGATAAACCTAAAAAGCAGCTCTGGCAGTAGAAATCTTAGCATTAAGTGAAAGCTTGTGAGGTGAAATACTTTTTAGAATTCATCTTTTCCCATGTCTTTCAGGTCACTTTGTATAGGTCCTATTTCTCTCAGAGACACTGCATTTTCTTATACCATTAGTGGCAGTTCATATGAAGGCTACAAAAAAGTCAGACTTCCCCCAAATCATGAGAAAGCCAAACTTGAAACTCATAACTTTAGATTACATTCTGTTGTTTTCCTTTAAATTCTATTTCTGGCACCAACATTTTGATCTAAGTCAAGAAAGGTCTATGCCTGCCTGCTTTAAGATATTTAGAGGAAAACAAGAGTTGTTATCATTCATTATGATAAGAATAACACCAATTTAAGTGAACAAGAAACAATGTGTCTACACATGCTCACTTCTCTATCTCCACATCTGAAACCTGTTAGATATATAAAAAGGTAGCTATTTGCTGAATGTGCGTGCATGTATATTTGCACACATACACATATTACATACACAGACTTGCTACACATACAGACACAATCATACACATTCAATACACAGATATAGACAGGCATATACACTTAACATGAAAACAAAATTATTTCCCGATACTTAGTAGGGAGATATGTAAGTGCCTTGCCACTTTGTATATTTTGCCTTTCTGGAAGATCTCAGCATGGGGACAAAATTGTGCCGATTCCTTTTCCTTCTTTACAAAATATTAAATCTAATTAATTGGAAGCCTGATCAATTTCCTTAGGAAACTTTAACTTAATCCCCTAAATATTGGCACTAGTTGTTATTTCACAATCCTAAATCTTGAGGAGATTGTGGTGGCCCAAATACCTCCCTGAGAAACGAGGTCTGGACTAGACCTGATTTTACTAGGTTTCTCTTTGCTAAAGGATCCAATCCACTGTAACCTTCTTTCCCAAGAGCCTTAGGTCATTCAGGTACAGAACTCAACTATCTGCAATTCCAGATTTAGAGGTATTCCTGGAATTAGGACAATAGGAAAGAGGTTGGAAAAGGAAGAGAGTTAACTACAATCCAAATTCCCTTTTATATCTACCCAGTGATGTTTTCATCTCATTTCAGTATTACACATTTAAATCAGTACCAAACCCTCAAACTTGAATTATTACATTCCTCAGAAGAGCTCCAACACAGACACAGCATAGGAGATAATAGAATTTCATGAATTTGTCATTCTTTATATAAATCTCTCCAGCAAGTATCTTACTTACAAACACCACGCTGGTTGCAATGGAAGAAAATATTATTTTATTTATTCTCCTTTCAACAGAAGTTTATTGAGCACTTAATATCCGCCAAACACTGTTTTGGATTCTATGAATAAAGCAGTAACAAAAGTGTTTTTTAAAATCCCATTAACATTTAACTTACAGAAAATGAACAAAGAAAAATAAGAAGCAAGTCAGCAAATACATAAAGCTATCTAACATTTCCTCTCCCTGGTTGCTGAAGTGAGTATGGAGTAGGGGGCCAGGGAGCTTTCTGTGGCATTTCATCTTCTCACAGAGACGTGGATTACATTTAAGGAGTGTCTGGTATGTGTGTTGGTGGTGTGTAGGTGGCAGTTTGTGGGAATGATGTAGGGCTGAGTGGATTAAACACTGCCTCTTCTTCTCCTTCCATAGGCTGATTTGAAAGGTATCAGCAATGTGCCTTTCTGATAAAGTTGCTTCAAAAGGGAAGTGTGGCTCTTTGGCAGGCTATGAATCCTGCCTTTCCTGTTTGTAGGCACAATGAAAACCAAATGAAAGTCAGCTGGATTTTGACAAAAGCTGCCAAAAATCTGTGCTCCTGAGCTGCTCATCATACTCTTCTCTTTGTTGGGTTTATTTTTGTTTTAAAGGCATAATTGTATCTGGCAGGAGCCTGCAGACACCCCATCGTGGGATAGAATCAATCCCTGTTTTGTATCTCTGTGAGCAAAGCAGACTTGCAAAGCATGTGAGCCTCCACGTGACAGTTACTGTGTCTGCCCAGTCACCTCTAGTTCAGTCTTCAGTTTTCAGGAGAGTGCTTCATAAACTCACTTCAAGGGTGATAAAGAGGATGACATAGAGGAGCAAGCATGAGTATGAAGATGGTCATTTACAAGTGAAACCTAACAGCTTAGACTAACATAGATCTTGTGCTTGCATATAAATGAATGTGAATTCCTGGCACTTCAACCACATGGCTCAGTGCAGTACCATTTTGTAAGCTCAAAGTTGAATGTAAGAGTGTAAGGTGAATGCAAGTTGTTCTAAATTACTTTGTTTGATTCCATGACTCAAGATAATTATTCCTCAATGCAATCTGTGTTTGAAAGCACAGAAAGGCAAACAGCCAGGCAGAGGCAAAATAAATAAATAATAAAAAAAAATAAATAAAAGGCACACCTTTCCTTTGAACTAGATGAAGGAGCTCATTACAGAGATTCAACCACAGTTGACTTCACTGAGGCACCTCTGCTCTGGACAACAATTACCCTAGAAGTAGGTTCCCCATAGTAATTATCTTACAGAGAAAAGACTGATTAATGATGCTGGCTAATGGAGCTTAAGTGTGCTATGTGAAGACAGTAGGTTGTTGATTCTTATATATTGTCATTGCCTTTGTATGCTTTTAGACTATATTTTTATGCATTAAATTAAAGATTAAAGAAGAAAAATCATATGATTATCCCAAACAGAATAATAATTTGATAAAATGCAAAATCTGTTCAACACAAATACTTCTAACAGAATAAAAGAAAACACTCCTATTCTTATAATGTAAACCTATGAGTACTTACCAAAAACCACACTCTTTGATTTTCAAAAATTAGAAGCAGTCCTGTCAGTGGCAGGAAAATAACTTAGGAATATCTGGTACTATTACCCTATCCAACATTACAGTGGAAATGAAAATATACACAATGCAATAAGACAAGAAAAGCAAATTGTAGATTTTCTCTCCATAGTTGCCCATGGTGAATCCCAGCCCTGTGACTCCAGGGGCACCCTTTGAACCATCGCAGCTTGCAGTCATTGAGGGGTTTAGCCCCACTGCAGCAATCCAGAAGGTTTCCAGGAAAAGTTCCTTTGCAAGACATGCAAGAACCCAACAGTACTCATAGATTGTCTGGGCAAGGCCGTCACCCTTACCTACAACCTCTACTGCTTCCACCAGGGCCATAGCCAGTGCTCTCAGCTCACGACATGCACCTGCATTACCACTCAGGGCTTCATAGTCACAGCAATCTTGCTGCATCCACTATGGAGTCTTGACCCTTAGCCTGTTTTCTGGCCTTGAAAGCTCTGTCAAGACTATTCCAAGACCAAGGAGCAATCATTGGCCCTACCATGAGACTTCTTTCCTCTTCTCCTTTGAGAGGTCCCTATGTCTTTGGGGGAGAAAGTGGCCCTGTGTGTAACTGTAACTGAAAGACTTTTTTTCAAAAACCCCAGATTCTGTTCAGTTTGGTGTTACACACATCTATTTGTGCCACACCTCCTTCACTTAATAAACTCTAATCCACTTATTAAAAAAAACTTTTATAAGAAAATATAAGAGTATATATTTACAGTAGCAGAGTACAAATGCACTTCTGGAAAAGGTAAAAATCACAATAAAGGGAAAGGTAGACACATTTTACTACATTAAAATGAAAAATATAATCTCAATGACAACAGCATAAACAGCTGAAAGATAAGTTACAAATGGAAAACCTTACTTTGTATGTGACTAACAAAGGTAAATATGTTGAACACACATAAGAGCTCATTGAAAATCAACAAGAAAAAGATGTGCTACCAAGTAGAAAAAAGTGTCAAAAGTTTGAAACCAGCAATTTTCAGGACAGGAGATCTGAAAGGCCAATATGCATATTAAGAGATGCTCCAGATATCAGGCAGTCCTCACTTTGCAAAGTTCTCATATGCCCAGATTTTAGTCACAAAGTTTAGTTAAACAACACAAGTACTCCGACAACATAGTTTAAATTTCAAGCACCAGGGTATATTAACTGTGAGTAATTACATGAAGTACAAACTTTGCTGCTAGTTCTTCAGTTTACTGCGTAGATATCAGAAGCTCATCATGATCAATGATCGACTATCTCACCTCTTTTTAAGTCTATGAATAATCGGTCATTGCACATCTGTTATCTAATTTATAAACAGTCAACAATCCATAGAGTTGTGTGTCTTCTCCTTCCCCTTCCCCCCTCCCCCTCCCTTTTCCCCTCCCCCTCCCCTGCCCCCTCCCTGTTCTTCTTCTTCTTCCTCCTCCTCCTCCTCTCCTTCTCCTTCTACTCCTCCTCCTTGTCCTTCTCCTCCTCCTCCTTTTTTCTTTAGAGACAGGGTCTCACTCTGTGGCCTCAGCTGGAGTGCAGTGGTGCAATCATGGCTCACTGCAGCTTCAATCTCCAGGGGTCAAGTGATCCTCCAGCCTCAGCCTCCCAAGTAGCTGGTACTACAGGTACATGCCACAACATCTAGCTAATTTAAATATATATGTATATTATATATAATATACATACATTATATATATAAAATATATAGATATATATTATATCTGTAGATATATAGATATATATTATATCTATAGATATATATACATATAATATATAGAGATATATATTTTTATATATCCACATATAAAATATACATATATATTATATATATATACATATATATTTTATATATATATATATATATATATATATATATATATATATATATATATATATCTGGAGATAGGGTCTCACTCTGTTGCCCAGGATGTTTTCAAACTTCTGGTCTCAAGCAATTCTCCTTGCCTTGGCCTCCCAGAGGTGCTGATATTATAAGCACAAGCCACTGTGCCTAGCCTGTGTTGCTTCCTTGCTAGGAGTAGCACCATGTAACATTTTATAGAGAAGGAATTGGCCAACAAAGATGAAAGTGCAGCAAAGAAATACAGCGATAACATTGGAAGTGAAATTTGAAACAAATATAAGTGGGGTTACAAAGAAGTTAGCTCATGGTGGGCGTGCTGACACTGCCACCACTTGAGAGACTCCAACGTGATGCCAGAGCAAAATAGTGAAGATAAACTTATTGATGTGAATGAGGAGCATGGTTGTAATAAAAAGGATAAAGATGTCCCAGAGAAATTGGTACTGCAAAAAACTTCACCATAATGGAAATATCAGATATTTATACATTTATCATAGTGAAAGTATAAAATATTCCAAACTTAGAAAGGAGTAAGACAATTCACTGAGGGATTGGAAAAATGCTTTCTCTGCATCATGTTACACAGGAAAGCACAAGCATTAAACTGCTCTTGTTAATTTGTTTTCAAAGAAATAAAACACTAATTCTCCATTTTTCTAATGTTTTAAATTACTGTGTACTTAGTAAATACTAGCATTACTTTTTTCATTTTTCTATACATTTGTAAACAACAGTAAGAGAGTTTTAAATGCTTTGACAAGAATTTTTAAAGGTCAAAGAACAACTGTAATTTATTCCATTGATTATTCAGATCACTTTGCAAGGTTTCAGTTTGCATAGTCATTTTTAAAGCCCCACACCTCTATGCTAAGTGGGTATTGCCTGCACTGTTAATCAGAACAATGCACATCAAACCACCAGGAGATACCATTTCAGATCCATCAGATTAGAAACAGTTAAACATTTGAAATGTACCATTGTATGGTCAGCCTTGACTTCATGGTCTTATAAGAAATGAACTCCCTCAAAGGCAGAAAGAAGCATGGAAACATTAGTACAAAGAACAGGCTGCTGAGATTGCCCCCATATTAGACCAAGTCCCCAGTGAATGCATCAGGAGCAAGTGCACATAACTTTCCCCAGTCTAGGAATTCTTCAGTGAAGCAACAACTATTGGTTATAAAACAGATGTAACAATGTTGAAACATTGTCAAATGACAACTTTATTATTTGCTAGCTACATTGACTTGACCCCAGACAGCAGTATAAAAATTGGATTAAATATTTATGCAAACCTCAAACCTTTTTTCTAATCTTTGATCATCCAAGGTTTTACTTAGTACCTCCGTCAGGGGAATATATACGCCTAATGGACAATCCCGAGTATTACACATTTTTATGACCAAATAAGATGTATATATCCAATTTTTTTATTATCATGTCATAATAAGGGAGAGTCTTGGTATTTTACTACTTCTTCAGAGTCATGCAGAGTATATTTTTGATAATAACTCTAAGGTGTGTTTATTTTTATCCAAATGTAGATAAGCAATTTTTAAATATTTAATCTGTTGTTTAGGTTGAGTAATTTCTATTGAACTACCTTCAAGTTCATTGACTGTCCTCAGTTCTATCCATTTTGCTAATGAGGCCATTCAGTAAATTTTTTATTTCAGACATTACATTTTTCAATTATAAAAATTTCCATTTGGTTCTTTTGCATAGCTTCTATTTCTACGCCTAGGGCTTTTACTTCTGATTTATTTCAAGAATGTTTACCTTTACTTCATGGAATGTAATTATAATAGGTGATTTGAAGTCTTTGATAATTCCAACCTCTAGGGATTTCAGGATGATATCTGTTGATTATCAAAAGATAATCCTTTACAATTGGTTATTTTCCTAGTTCTTTTGTCCATCAAAATAACTAATATTGTCTTTTGGACATTTTGAAAATCATGTTGTGAGACTCTGGGTCTTGTTATAATCCTCTGGAGAATGCTGCTATTTTGTTTGTCTAGCAGACAATAAACCTCACTAATATCAGACTTCAAATTCTGTTTCACTTTCTGTGGGTAATGTTTCCAAATATCATTTTATTATTTTTATTTTTCATTATTTTATTTACTTTCCATAAGTTATTGGGGTACAGGTGGTATTAGGTTACATGAGTAAGTTCTTTAGTGGTGATTTGTGAAATCCTGGTGCACCCATCACTGAGCAGTATACACTGCACCATATATGTTGTCTTTAATCCCTCGCCTACTTCCACTCTTCCCCACAAGTTCCCAAAGTCCATTGTATCATTCTTTTGCCTTTTTGTCTTCATAGCTTAGCTCCCACATATTAGTGAGAACACAGGACGTTTGTTTTTTCCATTCCTGAGTTACTTCACTTGGAATAATAGTCTCCAGTCTCATCCAGGTCACTGCAAATGCAATTAATTCATTCCTTTTTATGATTGAGCAGCATTCCATTATATATAGGTATGCCACAGTTTCTTTTTCCACTAGTTGATTGATGGGCATTTGGGTTGGTTCCATGATTTTGCAATTTTGAATTGTGCTTCTATAAACATGCATGTACAGCATCTTTTTTGACTTCTTTTCTTCTGGGTGGATACCCAGCAGTGGGATTGCTGGATCAAATAGTAGTTCTACTTTTAGTTCTTTAAGGAATTTCCACACTGTTTTCCACAGGGGCTCTACTAGTTTACATTCCCACCAGCAGTGTAGAAGTGTTCCCTGACCACCACATCCACACCAACATTTACTGGTTTTCAATTTTTTGATTATGGCCATTCTTGCAGGAATAAGGTGGTACCACATTGTGGTTTTGATTTGCGTTTCCCTGATCATTAGTGATGTTGAGCATTTTTTCATATGTTTGTTGGCCATCTTCTTTTGGGAATTGTCTATTCATGTCCTCACCCCACTTTTTGATGTGATTGTTTGTTTTCTTACTGATTTGTTTGTGTTTGTCATAGATTCTGGATATTAGTCCTTTTTCAGATGTATAGATTGTGAAAATTTTCTCCCACTCTGTGGGGTGTCTGTTTACTTTGCTAGATGTTCCTTTTGCTGTGCAAAAGCTTTTTAGTTTAATTAGATCCCAGCTATTTATCTTTGTTTCTATTGCATTTGCTTTTGGGTTTTTGGTCACGAAATCCGTGCCTAAGCCAATGTCTAGAAGGGTTTTCCCAATGTTTTCAAACCCTTTACTACATTGCTTTGGATCTTTCCCATGAATGCACCACTCAGACATTAGTCTATTTCATGGAGTAGTTTCCTTTTCATAGACGTTGCTATGCTATTTTGGGTCTGTTCCACAAATGCATTGTCTTAGTCCATTTGGTTGCTATTACAAAAACAAAAAGAAGGATGGAAAAAAAATAGTCTGAGTGGCTTATAAACAACAGAAATTTATTTCTTATAGTTCTCAAGGCTAGGAAGCTCTATATGAAAGTGACAGAAGATTCAGTGTCTGATGAAGGACTATTTCTGGTTCATAGATGTTATGATCCAGATGTGATGATCGTCTGTTATGGCCTCACGTGGCTTAAGGGGTAAGGGTGTGCTTCAGAGTCTGTTTTATAAGGAATCTAATTCCATTAATGAGGACTCATAATGTAATACATTCCCAAAGGCACCACTTCTCAATATCAATTCAATGGTGATTAGGTTTTAACATATGAATTTTGGGAGAGACAAACTTTCAATCTTTAGCAGTGATGCTCAAGGTGGAGTTAAGAACTTGTGTCCATTTATACACAGAATTAGGGTATCTGCTTCTTTAGCTCTTTCTTCTCTTGGAGGTAGACCGGAGCCACCCTTGAGGCAAAGTGAAGGAAAAGAGGGAAAGAAAAACAATGGGATTCATATTTTTCATTCACACTCTTCAGACCACAGGGCTCCCTTTTTCCAGTTTCTCTGTCTAGAGGGGTTTCACTTGGCATTACCACATTGCACATACCCATCAATATAGATAAGAAATAATTCCCTTTTGAAAATGTTCTTAAAGTCATTTAAGTTTATTATTTTACAGAAATGAAATAAACTGTACAGTATTGGTCGTAAGCATAGGTACTAGATGAGTGATATAAACAACGACAACAAATGGCAGGTAATTATGCCATTTTTTTCACTATTATTATTAACTTTTTCTGATTTAGAAAAAGGGACCAATTATTCAGATATTCAGTTGAAATTTTAAGATGCAAAAAATACTAACTACAATTCTTTGGCAATGAAAGTAAACTATTTCCTCTATTTTGCTCTGCATGTATGAAAGGAGGCAGAATGGCCTTTTATTTTAGTAATTTTTCTAGCAGAGGGATGCAACTCTATTTAGCCATTGTTAGCAACGCTGGACCAGAAGAACAGCACTCATTATTGTTCAGGTAGCAATCAAAATTGCAAAGCAAATTTATCAGAATCAAAGAGTAAAATAAGTAACTTACTCCTTGATCTTGAAAAAAAGAGCAACACTTAAGGTCTAATAAAACTTCTAGTTTCAATTTCGACAAGTAAAGAGCTTGAAGTCATCACTCTCATCTTTACAACGACAGCAAAAAACCTTGACAAACTGAAAAACAAGTACTTTCCTTGGGTCTATGAGAAAGCTGAAGTAGCAGGGCAAACCATCATTCTAGAATCTGGAAAGACAAGAGCATCGGGAGACATGCACAAAACTACTTACCTGCAGAAGAAGCCATGGGAGCCACTGATTAGTGGTAATATTTAAATAGTGATTATGACAACCTGCTGGAGGGTACCTGTGGACTAGAGTGAGAGTGAGAATCTCCCGTGGGCCTTAGTCTTGAAGGGGACACCGTTTTATGAGCTTGATCTCTATAAATCCCATTAGATTCACAGTGAAGATCTCAGACACATCACGTAGCTCAAGCACGATTTGTGGAAGCGTAATCATTTTGACATACACGCAGAGTCACCTTTGTAACAAGGTGTAGGAAATTCCTTTCCTACTCATGAGAGGAAAGGCATTTGCCAGAGCCTTATCCCAGCTGGAAGTAGGTAATTCTTCACACAGTAGCTCCCTCCAGGCTTCCTGTCTCTCAAAAGAGCTAAGGGCCTTACAGAAAAAGATTGGGAACACAGTAGCCCGGGAAGGGAGTAGTGGTCAGGGATTTGGGAGAGAAGCCATGCCACTAGAGAAACCCCCGTGAAAGTCACATTAGGCCAAAAGACTGATATTTAATCAGAGTGTTATAGAAAGATCTTTGCTCCTCCACATTTTACCAACGCTCCAACAAGGCTACGGTACCGTAACAGTGAATTACAGCTGAAAGCGCTGCAAGAGAGACTTTGAGGAAGACTATTTAGGGAAGCCCGAAGTCAAGAGGGAAGGAAAAACTTAGAAAGCCAGAGTAATTTTAAGCTTCTGTCATTTATAGATACAGTAAACATTAAACACAGCCCAACTCTTAGCTAGATAAGCATAAATCTTCACACTAAAGGCCTATTTATCTCAGTTTCCATTGCCAATTCAACTTGTCCAGATTTCAGCAAAAAGCACAAAGCATGGCAAAAGCAATGAAAAACCACATTCTAAAGAGATAGAGCAATATTGTAACAAGACTCATGTAACATAGATATTGGGATTATTAGACATACTATAAATAATATGGTAATGACTCTAAAAAAAGAAGTTGACAACATGCAATAACGGATGGCCAATATAAACAGAAAAGACAAAAATCTAAGAAAGAATTAAAAGGAAAGCCTAGTAATCCAAATACTATAATAGAAATAAAAATATATTTAATGAGCTTTTCAATAGTCTGAATATATTTACAAAAATTATCAGTGACCCTAAATATAAGTCAAAAGAAATTGCCCAAACTAAAATGCAAATAAAATATAAAAGAAAAATAAACTTTTTGGATTAATAAAAATAGAAAAAAGAAACAGAATATCTAAGAATTGTGGGGATAGTAATAAAAGGTCTGCCATATGAATGATTACAATCCAAGAAAGAGAAGAAATAATGAAGCAGAAAAAATAATATTTGATGTCATAATAACAGAGAACTTTCAAAAATTAATTACATACACTAAATCATAGGTTCAGAAAGCTCAGGACATGAACTAGAGTAAACACAAGGACACACGAACCCTACACATACACAGACACACACACACCACTAAGCATATTATATTCAAATTGCAGAAGTCCTCATACTAAGGGAAAATCTTGAAAGATGCCAGAGTCAAAAGCACCTCACTTAGAGAGAAATAAGGATAAAAATTACTATAGTTTTCTTGGCAGGTCATGAAAGCAAAAGTAGAGCGTAGTGAAGTATTTAAAATATTGAAAGAAGTAGCCACCAACCTAGAAATCTATATCCAGTGAAGGTATCCTTCAAAAGTGAAGAAAAAATACCTTACCAAACCCCCCCCAAAATTAATAAAATTTATCATCAGCAGAACTTGCCTGTAAGAAATAGTAAGAGATGTTCTTTAGTAGAAGAAAAGTTACATAGGCCAGAAACATGGATCTCAATAAAAAAGGAGGAGTTACTGAATAGGTCAAGATCAAATAAAATATATATTTTTTTCTTCCTAATTGCTCTAACATACAACTAGTTACTTATAACAAGAACAATGTCTTGGGTAATTATAGTACATGAATAACTGAAATAAAAGTGTCACAGGATAGGAAGAAAAAACTGAGGATACTCTGTTATAAAAAACCTGAACTAAACATGAGGAGTATGGCATTATTTGAAGGTGAACATAGATTAGCTAAAACTTTGCTGTGTAAATTCTAAGGCAGCCCCTAATTTTGTATAAAAAGTAGTTAATTGATATGATGAAAGGGTAAATAAAAAGGAGTCACATTAAATCTTCAATTAAAACCAAATAAAGCAGAGAAAGAGGGAAAAATCAAAGAAGAAAACAACAGAAAACACAAAAATAGTAGATATTAATCAAACAATATTAATAGTCACTTTAAGTGTGAGTGGTCTGAATACCTCAATTAAAGATTTCCAGAGAGGATAAATATAAGATACAACTGTATGTTGTCTACAAAAAAGTCACATTAGATCTAAAAATTCAAATAAATTAAAAGTGAACAGATATAGAAATATATACCGTGCTAACATGAATCCAAATAAAGCTGGAGTATTTCTCTTAATTTCAGAGAATCCAGACTTTAGAATAAGGAATGTTATCAGGTATAAGTAGGGGAATTACATAATAATATAAAGGTCAATACTGTAAGAAAATGTGACAATCTAAATGAATATACACCTAACAATAGAGCATCAAAATATAGGATGCTCTATATTTTATTTCTAACAGAATAGAAATAAAAGAAGAAATAGACAGCTCCATTATTCTAGTTAGAGATTCTAGTAACCTCTGTCAGTAATTGATTAATCAAGCAAGCAGAATATCAGTAACAATCTAGATGACTTAAATAGCACCATTAATCAACATGATCTAATTGTCATTTATAGAATACTTCACTCAACAAAGCAGAATTTATCTTTTTCTCAAGCTCATACGGAACATTCAGCAAAATAGATCATATTCTGTGCCACAACTCAAATCTTAACAACTTTAAATAACTAGAAATTACACAAAGTATGTTTTCAGACCCCCAAGGGAATTAAGCTAGAAATCAATAAGGGAAAAATAGCTGTAAAATCCCCACGTATTTGAAAACTAAACAACATTCTTTTAAATAACATATGGATCAAAGGTGCCCCTTGAAAAATTAAAAAGAAATACTTTTAACTAAATGAAAATAAAATACAACTTATCAAAATTTGTGAGATGCAAATAATAATAGTGGACAGACATCAAACACACATTAAAATAACAAATGCTGGCAAGATGGTAGAGAAAAGGGAACATTATACATTGTTAATGGGAGTGTAAATTAGTTCAACCGCTGTGGAGAGCAGTGTGGTGATTCCTCAAAGAGCTAAAAGCAGAACTACCATTCAACTCAGCAATCCCATTACTGGTTACATACTCAGAGGATTATAAGTTATTCTACCATAAAGACACATGCACAGAAATATTCACTGAAGCACTACTCAGAATAGCAAAGACACAGAATCAAACTAAACGGCCATCAGTGACAGACTGGATAAAGAAAATGTGGTGCATATGCACCATGGAATACTATGTAGCCATAAACAAGAAGGGGGTCACGTCTTTTGCAGGAACATGGAGGGAGCTGGAGGCCACTATCCTTAGCAAACTAACACAGGAACAGTAAACCAAATACTGCATGTTCTCACTTGTAAGTGGGAGCTAAACGATGAGAACTCAT
This sequence comes from Nomascus leucogenys, assembly GCF_006542625.1. Taxonomy (NCBI): domain Eukaryota; kingdom Metazoa; phylum Chordata; class Mammalia; order Primates; family Hylobatidae; genus Nomascus; species Nomascus leucogenys. The sequence goes on along the minus strand of NC_044395.1, from coordinate 7,307,083 downwards.
GAACACAAAGAAGGGAACAACAGACACTGGGGTCTACTTCAGGGTGGAGGGTGAGAGGAGTGGGACAAGCAGAAAAACTAACTATTGGGTACTAGGCTTAGTACCTGAGTGATGAAATAATTTGTACAACAAATCCCTGTGACACAAGTTTACCTATATAACAAACCTTCACATGTACCCCCAAACCTAAAATAAAAGTTAAAAATTAAAAATGTAAAAAATGGTCCTTAGAGCTAAAAAAGGAAAAGAAAAGAAGAAAAATAAAAAATCTATAACCTAAGCTCCTACCTTAGGAAACTAGAGGAAGAAGAACAATTTAAGCTTAAACTGAGCAGAAAAAAAATACAGGTTAGAGAATAAATCAATGAAATTGAAAACAAGAGAACAAAAGAGAAAAATTAATGAAATTAAAAGTTAGTTCTTGGAAAAAATTAACATAATTTATAAACCTCTAACCAGGCAAACCAAGGAAAAAAGGGAGAAGACAAATTTCTAATATCAGAAAAGAAAGAAAGATAATCATATTAGATCCAATGAGCATTCAAATGATAAGAAATACTATTAGTGACTCCTTCCCTACAAATTTAAAAACTTAGATAAAATGTAATTCTTGAAATACACACACCAAAAAAACAAAAACCAAACCAAAAGAAAAAACCTACAACCAACACAAGGAGAAATAGATAATTTGAGTAGCCCTACATTGATAAAATAAATTGAATCACTAAGTAATAATCTTCCAAAAAAGAAGGCATCCATCCTGGGCAATATAGCAAAATGCAAAACCTGGTCTCTCTCAAAAATTAAAAAATTAGCCAGGCAGAATGGGGCACACTGGTAGTCTCAGCTACTCAGGAGCCCTACGTGGGAGGACTACTTTAACCATGGGGGTAAGGAATGCAGTGAGCCATGACTGCATCATTGCACTCTAGCCTGGGCAACAGAGCAAGGCCCTGTCTCAAAAAATTAAAATAAAATAATAAAATAAAATGGAGACTTCAAGTTCAGATGGTTTTATGGGTAAATTCAGCCAAATATTTAAGGAGAAAAAATGTTACCAATTCTCTGCAATTTTATCTGGAGAGAACACTTTCTAACTCAATGTATGAGTTCAGTCTTTCTCAGATAATGGCATTGCAAGAAAGAAAAACTTCAGAACAGGTATCTCATGGACATAGATAAGAGATTATTTAGCAAAATATTCAACATTGTACTGGAAGTTCTATCTAGTGCAATAAGACAAGAAAAATAAAGCTATACATTTTGAAAATCAAGAAATAAAACTTTCTTTGTTCATAGATAAAATTATTGTCTGTGTAGAACTGCTTATCTCAGAAAAGGCCCTCTTGGAATTAATAAGCTAAATAGCAGTTGGTTTTGTGTACCGGCCATGTATCCAGTGACCTTGCTATTTAGCTTATTAAAATATATATATATATATTTGATATATATATATGTCTCTCAACAATGAACAAGTGGAATTTAAAATTTAAAAATACCATTTATGATAGCATAAAAATATGGTATTTAGGCATAAACCTAAAAAATATTTACAGAATATGTATTCAGAAAACTACAAAACTCTAATGAAAGAAATCAAGATAGAAATAAATGGAGAGAGATTCTCTATTCTTTAAATACAAAATTGTTAAGGTGTCAATTCTGCCCAATTTAATACAAAGATTCACTGAAATCTATATCAAAATCTTAGCGTACTTTTTTTTTTCAAATCAACAGATTCTAAAATTTATATGGGAAACCCAAAAACCTAGAACAACCAACACAATGCTGAACAAAATCAAAACTGGAGCACTCATACATAATTTCAAAACTTAGTATAAACCCACAGCAATCATGACAGTGTGGAACTGGTGACACATTAGACGGATAGATTAAACTTGGAAATTGACCTACACAAATATAATCAGCAAACTTTCGGGAAAAGTACATAGACAATTCAATGGAGACAGTTTTTTTCAACACATATAATGTTTATATGTCACCTTTTCTACAAAAATAAACTATCACAGACCTTACAACCTACAGAAAAATATACCCTAATGCAAAATGTGAAACATAAAAGTTGAGGAAGTAAACATTTTTTAGAAGAAAATCTGTGACATTTTGGGTTTGGTAAGATCTCTTAACACTCATTAGTCACACAACCCAATTTAAAAATGGGTAAAAATATCTAAACAGGCACCTTATCAAAGAAAATATCCAGATGGCAAATAAGTATGTGAAAAGATGCTCAACATTATTTGTCACTAGGGAAATGCAAACTAAAACTATGGTGAGGTACCACTCTGCAGAATATTGACAATAGTAATTGCTGGCAAGGATATGAAGCAATAGGAACTTTCATTCATTGCTGATGGAAATAAAAAATGGTGCAGCATTACAGAAGACTGGGAGTTTCTTATAAAGCTAAACATGGCCTTACTTTACAGTCAGGCAGTTTGTTTCATAGGTATCTACCCAACTTATTTTAAAGTGTTTATCTGTATAAAAACCTGTATATAATTGTTTATATCAGCTTTATCCTTAATTTCCAAAAACTGGAGACAACCAAGATATCTTTGAAAAACTGAATTGATAAGCTATGGTACATTTTCCAGTGGAAGACTGTTCAGTGACAAATAGACATGAACTATCAAGCCATGTAAAGACATATGAATTTTAATTGTATATTACTAAGTAATGATACAGGAGTTAAGAATAAATTACTTAGGCAGATAGTGAAGGTATAGAAGTCCTCGGTAAGGTTTTCCTTTTAATGACAAGCAGCCCCATATCATTTTCTAACAAAGAGCAGCCTGTAAAGTCAAGCTGCAGACATAGACAAGTAAGCTGGGAGCTTGCCTGGGTGAATGGTCTCAGGAAAGAGCTATGTGGGACTAAACATGTTCAAAATGGCGGCTCCATCTTCCCTTCTCTGCCAGCCACATGCGCAGTAAGGAGCAGACAAGATGGCACTGGCCAAGGGGAGAGTTCATTTGCATAATAAGATTATGGTAGGGCGACCAGCCTTCCCTACATGCTATGTAAACGTCACACCAGATGCAACCAATGTGTGAGCCCTACATAAATCAGACATTACCTCCTCAAGCCTGACTATAAAATCTGGCGCGTCGCCTGCTGGCTGGCTTTTCCTCTCTGAAGTCCCCTCTCTCTCGCTGGAGGAAGAGCTGTTTTCCTTTCTTTGTCTCTCTCTTTCTTTTGCCCATTAAACCTCCACTCCTAAACTCCTTGTGTGTGTCCGTGTCCTAAATTTTCTTGGGGGAGACAATGAACTCAGGGTATTTACCCCAGACAACGTAGCTGCTTCAGTAAGTCTGTCTGAAAAGTCTCTATCCTGCATGATTCCATTTATAAGATAATCTGGAATAGGCACAAATATTGAGATGGTAAAGAAATTTGTGGTTGCCAGGAGCTTGGGGTGGGGATTGGGTTGAGTAAGTAAAGCACAGGAAGTTTTCCTAGGGTGGTGAAACGAATCTATGTAATACTCAAATGGTGGATACAGGATACTATGCATTTTTCCAATTCTGTTGAACTTTATACAACAAACAGGAAACCTTAATGTATGCAAATTTAAAAATCACTTAGAGGACCCACGGATGTAATGCAGACTGTGATAACATATTATAAGGTTATGAAACAAGCACCCTGAAGGGGCTGACTTAAGTAAATGAGTAGAGTCTATAACACTAAAGATCCAAAAACCAGTATATAGCAGTGTCTTCTAGTAGATAAGGTTTTTTTGTTTTTTTCTTTCCTCACAAGAGTACTGCTTAACAATTCTGAAAAGTATATTAGAATTGAACAATTATGTAAATGAATGGCAGATGGTGGGATCCAGTTTTCTTACTTTTGGAGTGAGAGGTTACAGATAAACAGATAAGCAAGGAGAAGCCTAGAATAATCCATGTGACAATGTATTACATTTGGTGAAACCAGTGTGAACTAATTAATATTTAACTTAATATAGATACAAATAGATACATTTGAAAATATTTATAGACATGAATATATGGAATAGTTTGTACGCATACATACATTTCCTTGTATACAGGGACTGGAAACAGTGGTGCCCCAGTAATAATGAACAAACCTAGTGCCCAGATCTTGTTTTCTAATACCTTTCTCCAATAAAGGGAACAGGGCTTTTGGAAAAGTGGCTGATTCTAGGGCTGGGTAGGAAATGTACAAGATTAGTTTGAAACATCTTATAGTGTTAATAAGGAAGTACTCAAAACAAACAAATAACTACAACAAAAACACAGTAACAGGGTATGTCAAAGAAACACAGGAAGCAAATGAAAGAGCCACCAATGGCCAGTGCCGGAACAATTAGAGCAACAAACACAAATAAATAACATACTATTGAGGTATATCTCAAGCATAAAATAATTATTCATGAGTCCATACTGACATAAATAGATGGTCAAATAAAAAATACATGGGGAGAAGAGATGACACTCCCATCAAGAGGAATTCTAAATAATTTATACATATACTCCACTCCCAAAGAGATGGAGCATAATGCCTCGCTCTGTGTGAGCAGAGCAAAGTAATTTCTGCAAAGAGGAAAGAGTGCAAAAGGGAAGAAAGAGTAGTTTCACAGTGGGGAGCTTGGCAAACACTGTTTCAACCAGGTGGTCAAGGTTAACATCATCAGGATAAATCATACTGATAATATTACCCTGATCTAGTGTGATGAGAATGGCATTTTACTTCTGTGGTCTCCCTCCCCACAATCCATATCCCCAGTCTAATATGAGAAAATCATCAGACAAATCCAAATTGAGGCACATTCTACAAAATAGCTGACCACTGGACTTCAAAACCGACAAGATCATTAGAAACAATGAAAGTGTGAGAGACCTTCACAGCCAAAAGGAGTCTAAAGAGATCTGGTGACTAAATGCAACGTGTTGTCCTGGAATAGAAAACAGACATTTCCTTGGTAATTTCCAAGGAAATCAGAGTAAAATATGCACTGTAACCAATAATAATGTATTCATATTTCTTTATTAAATGTGACAAATATACCACACTAACGTAAAACGTTATCAGGAAACAAATGATGGAGTACAAGGAAAGTCTCATTTTCTCCTATTAAAAACAACATTCCATCTTTTCTCCATCGCTTTGAAATATCACCTTTATAGTTCTCTGAATCCTCTAGATGTGTGTATGTGTGTGTGTGTGTGGATATCCTTTAATCCACTGATCTATTTATGTATCAGTAACAAATGATTTACTACAATTTTGTAATAGTTTCATTATCTAATAAAGCAAGTTCTCCATAAGTATTTTTCCTTAAAAATTCTCACCTGTTTCTTTTTCTATGTGAATTTAAATTGTAATTAACTTGACTAGTTTTACAAATATATAACAATAAGTATTTTAATTGATTGTATTAACTTATACATTAATTAAAAACAATTGAAATTTTCTAAATATTAATTATTCCTATGCAGTTAGAAGGATATATATTTCTGTTTATATGTCTTGGTTTCCTTCAGCAGAGTTTTAACATTTTTATCATTTGGATTCTGCAAATCTATTAGGTATTTTGCTAAGTATTTTATCTTTTTTGACTGATACTGATAATATTTCATCTTACGTTTATTTCCTAAGAGATTTTTGTTTGGACAAAATTGACAATTATTATATTTTGCTTAATAAAACTGTAGTCAACCACCTTCTGTCTATTCTTAAGTTTTCTAATGGTTTTTGGTTGGCTGTGCTGAGATGTTCAGGTTTTAAGTAATCATATGCTCTAAAAATGGTAATACATGTCCCTCCTTTTTTCCAGTTGTCCTCTGTCACCTAGACTGCCACACAGATGTCAGTTCAGTTTCTTTTCTCACCACCCAAAGTAGGTCATTTCCTAATCCCATCTCTTTTCCTTCCCAATTTACTTACTAGGTTTAATTGCACACACAAATTCCAGCAATTTTCTGGAAAAGGGTCTTTGAGATATACCTTTTCAAGATTTTACGTGTCCAAAATTGTCTTTCTTCTCTTTATACTCGTTGTCTGAGTGAAATGTAATTTCACTTTGAATTTTGAAGGCATGTCTCCACTGTCTTTTTTTGCTTTTCTTGTTGTCCTTGTGAAGTCGATTATGCCATTTTATTTTCTCAGTTTTTTTAATGTGATAACCTTTTTTACTAATGCTCTCTGAAGAGTTCTAATATTTTTTATTTGCCAATTTTTCTTGAAATTTCTGGATGTTGTTGTTTGGAGGAAGACTTTTTAAAGTCTTTTAACTCAGAGTGCTGAGAAGTCAGTGGGTCTTTCTTTGTATCTGGAATTCATGTTCTTCAATTCTTGAATTTTTTTTTGTATTTTTAAAAATAAATTTCCATCTGTTTGGTTTGCTCTTTTTTAAAAAATTTTTTGAAATGTCTTTCAATTGTATGTATGACCTGCTTCATTAGCTCTATAATTTCCACAATTTTTATCATTAATTTTTTGTCTTGTCTCTGTTTGCTGTCTTTTAATATGACCTCATAGTGATGGTACTATCCTTCCATTAAATATTGTATTCTCATTTTTAAAAACTTTCAATGCTTTTTATAAGAATTTAAGAATTTTCCATGTTTCTTTTCTGATAGTATCCTATTCTTCCTTCACCGTTGCCATATATTATCTGATTGAACCAATGATCATATTTTATTTGATTTTATCTACTGCTACTCCAAGCATTTGTCTCTTTTCTTTTTGTTGTTGGTTTTTTGTTTTGTTTGTTTGTTTGTTTTGCTGCTCCAAACATTTGTCTCTATGTATTCAAAGTTTCTTTCCTCTGTTTATTTTGATTTTTGTCTTTTCTCTTAGAGGTTCTTGAAATATGTAGTAACTATAGACTGTTTTTATTCAAAAGTGTGCCATTAAAAAGTTAATGGAAAACATACCAGTCCTGCAGGGGGTAGGAGTAAGGATTGCACGTGTCCCTATTTATTTCCAAGGCTAAAAGGAAAGAGACAAGTAGTAGGTTGAAAGGGGGTTCTCATGGTTCAGTGTATACGTGGTCACTTAATCCTTTATTTCTACTAAGGAGCCTCACTTCTTCCACTGTGCTATCACTGATCATTCAGTGAGGAAGTGAGTTCAATTTCTCCTGAGGATAACCTTGTCTATTGCTAAGAGTAGGGGTAGTTACTGGCAACTCAGGAAATGAAGGGCTTCTTGGAGCCCCACTATTTTCTATAAAGACTCAAAATAAATCCTTTATCCAGCCCTATAAGTCTCCCCTTTTCAGAGGTGTCTAATGCTTCTAATTCCTGAGATATTTTGTTGTGTTCTTCAGGGTGGGTTCAGAATGCACCTTGGTTATGTTGACTAAAAAAAGGAATGGACAGGATATATCTATCCATATTTAATATATATTATTAATATATTAATTTAATATATATTTATATATTTATTTAATAAATTTATATTTATTTAAAGCCTGAAAAAAATCATTAAGAAAATACAGAGCTAAACACAAGGAACTTGACACAGGAATCCCAAACCCACACGTTGGAGAGCAGGGATTTTAAGAACCAAAGAGCTACTTAAATCCACCGACAACTGATTACACTAATTACATGTCCAGAAGAAATATTTTAAAATCTGGAAGATTTGTTTGAGTGAATTCTGCAAGGCAATGAGGGAAAAGCAACAGTGGTTTGGGACATTTTTAGAAGAGAACACCACGAATGACAAAGAACATTCTCCCTGACTTGGTCATTGAGTACAACTTGCATTCTGGGAATCTAGAGTCTCTTGGAAGCTCACAGATGGGAGCAATGTAGAGACTAAGTGGTTTCAGGGCCAAAGAGAGGCCATATGGTAATAGCTGGCAGAAGCCATGCCTAGTGGGAATGTCCATGGCTGGGGGAGTAGTGAGACACACTGGCGGACTGAGCTTATTCCAACAGAAAAGCCCAGGGACACTGAGATGCCTGAAAGGTCCATTCACAGAAGAAGCAATTCCTGGTAAGCTAGTATGGATGTCCTAGAAGTATGTTTTACTTAAACAAATGTGGGTCTGTGATCTATCAACCGGCAAACATATTTGTAAGAGACTTAAGTGCTTAGGCAAAAACAGAGACAATTTTTTTTGTCTACATGATAACTGAGATATTGGGACTACATGATAACTGTGCTACATGATAACTGAGATATTGGGACTTCAGAGTAGCCAGTCTCTGTGCCTGTATCCACATCCATCACTCTTGTGAAAATAAGGCACAGTATGGTGAGGATGTGGTGGTTTTGCATCCAAATGCGGCACTTAAGCTGTTGCTCAGATGCCTGCTACAAAAAAACCCTACTTACCTTTGCTCTACTTGGCGAACATGCATGTTTTGTAGAGAGGAAGTGCATGCATTTGCCTTCAAAAAAGTTTTGCAGCCATTAAAGAGGAAAAGAGAGTTTCTTCCTATAACCAGTGTTCAGGAGCCAGCCAAGTTCCTGAGGTCATAGACTCAACATACAGTGCTGAACAGACTCTGTGCTTGATTGTTATTCCAGTGCTACAGGCAGTCCTTCAACCACTGCCCAACCTCTTCCTAGCCCACCATCCCAGTCTCATATCTATCTGCTTCAGGGCACCAAAACTACTGGACCCTCTATCCTGAGAGATACAGGAAGTTAAGTAGCATCAGGCTATAATGTATAGTTAAATTATGTACCCCTGCAGGTATAATAGGACGATTTAAATAGTAGGGAAATAATGATTAGAGGGCGTAGAAAGAAATACAGCAGTCACTCCCACAAACTTTGATAATGAAGTAGAAATTTTGCAATCATGTCATGGGGAGGAGCATGCACTAAAAAGCATGGGGAATGTGATTCTAACCTCGCTGTTCAAATCAGAACACTGACACTTACCCAGTGAAAGACGAAGATATTCGCCACCTTGGTTTCCATACTGTATTAGTGCATTTCCCTCTGCAGACAAGTGATATCATTTGCCACAATGACAATACACACTCATAAGTTAGACCATGAACAGATCAGATAAAATCATGGAAGCTAGGAATATTAAGAAGACACACTAGTCCTATCATATTTCCCACAGATTTTAAGAGTATGCAGACAAAATTAACTGTCAAAGACTTACTAAAATAACATAGATAGGTTTTCTTAATGCATATTATTACCGTATAAGTAAGAGGCAATGCTTACAATGAAATTTGTTTGGCTTACAGTTTGGGTCCCCATAAATCTTAAAATAATTTTACCACATTTAAAAATCAGCATCATGGATGTGAAAATCTAGAATATCTCTGGAATAATTGGAATATTTGTCAACACTCCCCTCAGGTTCCAACATACCCATGATACATTATAAATGGAAAGAATCTAGAAATCACATACGTTTATTTATACATTGTATAAGCACTGGCAAAAGATGAGTAGGTTGAAAGCTGAGCACCTAATCATGTTAAAATCAGGAATACAAGACTGATTGCTTCTATCAATTAAGAGAGGTATGGAAATTGGGTGAAACCTCTAGTCCTGATGACTATGCCTCTTAGCTCATCCAGATAACCATCCAGATTCATTCACAGGGAAGGTTTCTCCAGCATTAAGCTTTCTGAATGTTAGAAAAAATTATCTGTCCTTCCCATTGCCTGGCTCACGTCATCATTAAATTCAATATAATTGCCACACATTTGAAATATTTCATTTTGTCTTTTGAATACCCATGCTGTCATAGGTGTCCTTGTTAATTGGTCGTGCTTTTTATCTTCCCTACATTTTTAATTTTTTTTTGAATGTCAAGAATGTTTCACCTAAAGAGCTTCTTGCTCACATGAATATATTGGGCTTTTTTGTTGTTGTTTTTAGTGTTTTCATTTTTATGCAGGTTGTTTAAAGATCACCTGAGGATTTGTTCAGAATACAATTGTTGTACCCCTTCCTCAGGAGATACTGAACTGTAGACCTGGAAAATATCAAACGACTCTGTTTGAAGGGAACCTGTTTCCCAGGTGATTCTGCAGTGTGCACCTGTTCTTTCACAAGTGGACCATCTAAAGTCCAGAGAGATGAAGTAATTCATTTAACATTTCATAGGCGCTCTATGCACAGGCCAGGACTAGAATGCAGGGTTCCCCATTCACTGACTAGCTTTCTTAACCTACAATACTTTGAGCAAAGAAGGCTGCTTATTTCTCCTGCAGAAAGTCAGGGAGATGGTTATGGCTACTACACTGGTTCTTCCTGCTTTTAATCCCCACTTCTCAGATCTCAACCTCAATGTGCTAGTCTCTTAAAATATAAGACTTTGCTCTTCCAATGGAGCATCCTAGGGCACCATGCTGGGTGCCTTTGTCTGACCATTCATCAAGCATTTTCTGCTGACAGCCAGTGACTTGGCTCACTTCTCCACCCTGCACCAGAGAGCTTCATTTGCGCTGATTACCCTGCATTTCACATAAAAGTCATTAAGAATTCTGTTTCAGTGAATAAAATAATGTAAATGAGGTAATTATGAGCTCCACTTACCTTACTAACCCTGTGCATTGTGCAATCATTAATGCTTTCACATGATCTGTTCATTGGAAAAATCAGAAAGATGGAAAGTAATATTGTTGGGAAAGAAAATAATATTGAGTGTTATTCTGTGGTTGAATTTTTTTTTCAATTTGGCGGAGTTAGGGAGAGTCTTTTAGTGTAAACTCTAAAAAAGACAGCTTGAGAAATGGCTGCATAGTGCCACTTTTAACCCCCACCTCCCCTTTGCATAAATTAACTTCATGTTGCAAAGGTTTTCTCATAACAACATTTTACACTTGGAAAGCAGCATTCGTCTGAAGAAGTCTTTAAGATACATCCATATGATTGTTTTTACTTACTGGACAAATGCATCTTCCCACACAGCACAAGTTGCTGTTGAGTGTTAGAGAGTAGAATAAAGTTGGGGTGCTTAAATCATACCCTGGGTAGGGAACAATGCAGCACTCAAATCTGACCTTGGCCAACTTTCCTTCTTTCCTACCCGTAGTGAGCACACTGCTTTTGTTGTCCCTGTGCCTCTGCTTGTGAACCCACTTCCAGCCTTCCTGTAATATTGATGTGTCTTTCCAGGTGTCCTACTATCCTTATTATAAGAGTGGGCACCACATTGCCCAGACTTACCTAATCATATGTGTCCCACCCCGTGATCAGTGTGAGTTGTGCAGGTAGAAACATGTGTCCCTAGTAATTCCACCAGAGTAAAAATTTGGGTAGATGTCATATATGGATATGGAAGACAGATGGTCTTTCTTCATTTTGGATTGCAAGTCATACAAATGTAGACTTGGGGCTGCCAGAAACCATGTTTCCTGACACATGGAGAAAACCTGACTGAGAAGGAGTCCATGCAGTCATGCAGAGAGGAGCAGAGCTGAGAGATAGAGAAAAAGTCAGCATCCTCATGGCAGCCTCTACATCCACAGGGCTGACTGTGCCCAAAGTCTGAGCATTCCTTAGGCTTTCTGGTCAAGTAGGATCATTAATTTCATTTTGTGGAAAGCCAGTTTTAATAAAGCTTTTAAACATCAGAGCCAAGAGGGTTCTTATTAATAGAAAAATGGGTACTTCTAAGGAAGGCACTATGCATGACAAAGCCTAAAATAGGAACAAGACCAGATGGAAGTGAGGTGAAGGTCGGGGGGAGAGGTAGTCCCTCATTGTTACCTGGAAAATAGCCAATCTTCGTTATGTAGGAGACAAACCATTGGAAACTGCTCTCTATTTAATCTAGCTTCTACTAAATACTACTTAGTTTAGATTACTGGGATATTGGGTAAAAAATGTTGAGATGCAAAAGGCTGTTATGCTCTTTGGTAAGGTGCAAAAATCATCATCATCATCATTGGTCTCAATTTACCTGTTGGAAAAGGAATAGTATGTACCAGAATGGACCTTTCTCTTATGGCTAATGACACATTATTACTGAAGGCCAAGTGATTAGTTGAACTGCAGTTGGTATGAGCAAAGATGGGACAATGAAAACCATAAGATTTGGAACCAGAAGATAAGGAAATGGGAAAGGCCAAATACATAGGAAAGAGACTAAACTTCCTGTGGGCATAAACTCATGGCCTAGTAGATAATATTCCCCTGAAAATCACCCTCCACTGGGATCTAGCCTGGTGGCAGAGAACAGATTATCTCTGCCTTGAACAATAAGCTGAAACCAGGGTGGAAACCATTAGTGGAATGTTCAGGGGATGGTCAAAGCCTTGATGCCTGTTGCTAAAAAACAGAAACTGTAAAAGTAAATTACAGTTTACTTCAGCAGATTTCTGGTATCATTTACTGACCAAGAAAAAAAGATATATACCAACAGCTTACTAGAGTTTTTAAACTGGCATATTGCTGGATCTCTTCCCAAGTCTGGGAAAAAAAGATGTGTGACTGCCATCTCAAAAACCAGGCATTACCACCTCCTCCCCAGGTGTTGTTAGGAAGGACAATAAACTCTGAAGAGCCTATTATAGGGTAGAACTGGGGTCAGCCAGATTGACAAGCTAGGTTGAGGAGTTAGATTGTATATATAGCATTCATTCCTCTTCCTTTCTTCTTTATAGAATCCTGATGTTATTCAAGGATTCCTGCTTTCTCCACACAGCGTATGATTCAGAGGATGCAGCAAACCCTCCCAGCTCTAGCAATGTGAACCAGTTGTAGCAATTAATAGCACTGACAGTGATTTATTTAGATATAAACATGTGCCTTATTCCTAGACACGTATTATGTTGAGGGGAGGGGAAGTTTTGTTGGACATTCTGGGAAAAGTTTCATTTTCCTTAAGAAACAGTTCCTCTGAACTTTGGAACAGGTGACATCTCCACTTCACCTGGATATGGCACTGGAATTCCAGCAACCACCTTGTGACAAGCGTGAGGATGAAAACATCACACCCAGAAGGACAAAGCTGAGACAGTCATGCCCAGATACCAGAGGTACTGTGAATAGTGGTTGGTCCTACCTGTGGATCTCTTGTTTTATTAAGCAATAATCCCTCTTATCGTTTTCACCAATTTTTATCAAAGCTTTGTTTTATTTGCTGCTGAAATCTTCCTGATTGATAAACTACCACGAAATTCATCCCAAACCAAGGAAGAGAATCTTTGCTTTCCCTATCAAGCAAGAGGCAGTGAATTCTATAAACATTTGCCACTTTTCTACCTAACAGTTTAATTGAAGTTATTTCATTTCATCCCATCATAATTTACTGTGAATTTTGAGGGGAGGTAAAGTTTTTGTTTATCCATCTATGTAGCTAGATGCTGAGGAACTACATCTAGAATTAACAAGAATAATGCACCACACTCAGGGATTCTAGACATGAAACAGAGTGGAATACGAGAACGTGTCTTCAATTTCTGTTTGGGATGGAAAGGGAGCAACTGTTTTTGTTGCTGTGGTGGTTGTTTGTTTTATGAGAGATACTTAGAAGAGGAACTATTGGAATTATGTCTTATGCAGATGACATTATAGTCTACCAGATTCCATTGCTTGGAGAAACAACCACGCCCCCACTGCAGGACTGTCAATCACAGCCCTATCCCTCACTGACACCACCCCAGTCATGCCATGCAGCTCAAACTAGACTAATCACTGTACCTGGATAAAGCACACAATACATTGTTTGGTGGGGAGAGTGATGCGTAGTAGTGAGATATCCAAGTGGGTCTAATCGGGGTCCTTATATGAAGAGATTTGATATATAGACATTTGAAGGCAGAAGTTTTATTCTTTTTGATTGGCAGGCAATATGGGTCTAGGCTTGTCGTTTTTAGTAGCCATCTTTTCTACCCTATGGAGAGAACCAGCCTCACAATAAATTCAACACATAGCGGCAAGAAGAGCCGGAGAAGAGAGAAAGAAAAATAAACATATATTGTTTGAGTCCCTTTATCCATCCATGTGTAATGGTCGCTAACTTTGTAGCTATATGTGACAATATATCTCTTGTTTGGCCTAAGCTACTTCTGTCTTTGTTTATTTGTTTGTTTATTTGTTTTGCTTTTTTCTTAGAGTTTTGACTAATATAACATCTGACTAAAACAACACATGAGGAACAATATCAAAATAATTAAATAATGGTAAATGGAAGACCAAGCAATATTTGATTAGCTGAGAGTTCATCCCCCAAAGTAACAAAAAGTCAGCAGCTTTAGTAAACTGGACTATAGAGGGTCATTTTTCCTTTGGTAATTAGATACAAAAACAGCTTAATCTGTCTCAAAACTTCTAGTGTTAAATACAAGTATCTGATCTTGTTGCCCTGATTTAAAGAAAGACGAAATCTAACCCACATCTATTGCACAAGGTAAATAAACCCAAAGAGAAACGTATTTCCTCTACAAGCTATTTATACATCCAAATTCCATCCACTAGTAATCTTGAGCAAATAAATAACTTTAAATATGGCTCCTTAAAGCGGGAGAGTTGGGGACAGAGAAAAGCTACTTTCTTCAGACCCTAATATAGGTATGGAAAGCAGATGATGGGCTGATTCCTACACGAATAATGTAGATCAATGATAGGATGACATATTTGCCCAGAAAGCACAAAACAAAATGATTATAAAGCGAAAGTGTATGTCATTTCAAATATTTTGTATGTTGCTGACTGTTATGTGGGCCTATAAATTGAATTTTTTTTTTTTTTTTTTTTTGAGATGGAGTCTTGCTCTGTCACCCAGGCTGGAGTGCAGTGGCGCAATCTCGGCTCACTGCAACCTCCGCCTCCCGGGTTCAAGAGATTCTCCTGCCTCAGCCTCCCGAGTAGCTGGGATTATAGGTGTGCACCCCCGCGCCCGGCTAATTTTTCGTATTTTTAGTAAAGACAGGGTTTCGCCATTTTGGCCAGGCTGGTCTTGAACTCCTGACCTCAGGTGATCTGCCTGCAATCAGCCTCCCCAAATGCTGGGATTACAGGCGGGAGCCACTGTGCCCTGCTGGGCCTATAAACTGGAATTTGGATTCATCAAAAAAGAAAAAAAATCTTTTGAGGTCTCAGTTTCTTTATCCGAGTTATATGAGAAAATCTCTAAAATCCTCTATTTAACATTTATGTTACTCTTATGGAATTCTATGTGATATATGGCTAAATAATTCCTTCGAAGGCATGAGGATTCTCTCTAGTGATTCTCTCTGAACTCTAGGTCAGAAGTAGTCCCCTGCTTCTAGTTCCCGACCCTGATATTCAAGCACTCTCTGCAGATGTTGTTGGCAGGGCATTTGGGGTTGGGATAAGAAAGCAGGACGATACGCTTGGATGAATGGCAGAGACTCATCAAGAAGAGTAGGGACTGTAACATTGACATAGTCCTCCAAACTAGGAAATTCTTTTCAATGACACTTTTCTGTTTAATAACCTTGTTTAGATTCCCACTGCTTACTGCATTCAGTTTATCTTACAGAGTTTGTTAAATATGCCCCAACATATAGTTTCAGTCTCTTCTACAGCCACCCACAAATGTTATATCACTGCCAAACATTTCCTTGCCAAATCTGTCTCTTTCACATTCCATTCTCACTACCTAAAATTCTCTTGGCCTTATTTCTCTACCAAGAAAATTTGCATTTATCCTACAGAACACAACTTCAATGGAACTACTGTTGAGTACAGCCACTGTCCCCTTTCCAGTGAGTATTAGTTTCTGATTTAGAACTTCACCTATATCTTACGTGGTCTACTCTTCATTAAACTGCAATTTATTTATCACTAACTTCCACCCACCAAGCCATGGTTTCCTCAATGTCTAGGGATTCTTCATTTATCTTTACCTCACCCTGTATGATATCTGGCCCGTAAGAGAGACTTTATAAGGATTTACTAAATTAATTAATGAATTAAACAATTGTGGAGTACGTAGAGTTTTGGAGAGGAAAGGGCATAGCTAGCCACATACAAGTGAAAATGAAAATAAAACAGAGGGAGATGACCCAGGAACAAGCGAACAAAGAGCAGGTTAAATCGTCTGGAATCTCCTGTCATCTAATAAATCTAAAACAGTGTTTATTGAAAGCTGCTGTGTGAAAGGCATTTTTATTTGCCCTGAAGTGCTCATTCTCTGATAAGTTTTAAATTTTATTATGGTGAGCTGACTTAAATACAACTGTGAAAGGACAATATAATGGAAAACAGATGATAGTTGTTGAAAATAGAGAGGTTGGAAAGAGTGAACATAGCCAGAACAAGTCTTCGTAAAGGACGTAAGACTTGAGTTTTACATGGAAGACTAGGCGGGATCCACACAGAATCATTAAATAAGGAATATTAAAGTTATTAAAGTTGGAAAGACCTTTACTGATCCATTGAAATAGAAGTTCCAAGGCCACAAAAATTCTGTCTGTATTGTTTTTCATTTCATTCCCATTTTCCACTACTTTACCTGGACATAGTAGATGCATAATAAACATTTGTTGAGTAAAAGAGTGAATCTAATCAGCCCGCTGCCTCTGTTCTTCCTGTGAGTATGCTCATGTTCTAACACAAGTGAAATTATAGGATGTTAGCACATAGCAATTAGTTCAACGGCTTCAGAGCCAGAATGCCTGGGATCAAATCATGACTACCTAACCTCTCTGAGCCTTAGTTTTATAACCCGTAATACGAGGATAGTAATAGGACCTATTCCACACAGTTTTATGAGTACTTATAAAGTGCCTAGAGTATAATTGGTACTCACTAAACGTTATCTATTACTATTAAGTCACAGTCATTAACAAATGGTAGATGAAATTAGAATCCATGTCTTCTGATTCCCAGTTCAGTCTTACTTTACATAGATTAGAAAGAAAGTATTTCTTCATGACAAAAAAAAAAAGTTTCAATTGGGTTGAATAGTTACTGATATGAAGAGAACACAAAACAAACAAACATAAAAACTCCCCTTTGATATCCAGGGAATGGAACCGTTCGTTGAATATAAATTCTACCATCCATAAATGCCTGCAGGAACTCTGGATCATGTCAGTTTCAGTGCATCTCATCTCATTCCCATCACCCGGTACCTGCCTCTCCAAGGACACAGCTGCACAGGCACAGTGTTGCTGAAAGAGAAACCATCTTGCCAGAGGCTGGCGTGGAACGGTGGCTGCGGTGAAAAATGAAGGAAGAGGAGTCGAATGAAGCCCGGTGAGCTGACCCGAAGCATCTGAAGGTCCCAGACAACCTTACTCAAAGATGAACTCGAGGTTAAAAGGAACCTTGGTATTTTGTACCTGATGCCGAAATTACTGAAATATCTGACATGAACTATAAGAGTGAGTTCAATTTCTGTCATAAATGCTAAAAGGAAGGTGAAGATAAATGAAAAACTTGAGGAAAAGTATAACAGCAAATGCTTTTTAAATTTGAGGGAATTAATTTCATAGAGAAAAATAGACACTGAATACAATTTAAAATTTTTACTACACATTTGAACTATGCTTATTTTGCATAATATATGAGAGGGTCAGCACTTTGTAATTTCTGTTTTTTAAGGAAAATGTATTTTAAAGGCTCGTTAAAGGCAACCTAGCTTAGCTGGTCATCAGAAGGCTCCCAGAAACCAAAATGTTGATGATTTAAGCAGAAATGAGTCAGAAATGTGTGGTTGCAATTTCCTTTCAAATGAATGAGAAAAAATGCTCCTGGCAAAAACCATTTTGCAATTCTACTGGACCAGAACCTCTGAAATATAGTCTGAGGCACAAATCACCTGGTGCACTGTTGAAGGAGACAGCAAGGTGCTGGCAGAGAGAAGAAGGTAGAAGAGATTTACTTGGTTATGTGTCTTTTATTCAATTCTCTAACTGAGAGTCTTAATCTAATGATAGCTATTCTTTTCCACATGGCAGGAATGTGACAAAATAGAAGCGTTAGTTATTCTACAATCCTATGGGAAACATGTTTTGTACAGAGCTATGGAAATTGCAACTCTTAGGAATAGCATTATTGTAATAAAATGTGAGGGGAGGCTAGTCTTAATTGAAACCTTCTTAAAATCAACAGAATTAGTAACGGTTCAGTTCATTTCAAATTGATGTGTTAGAAACTTTAGAAATTATTCGTGCAGCCATTATAGAAGACTTACTTAGAGGCACTGTTAGTAATTATGCAAACCGTAGATGGAGTTTTTTAAAAAAGATTTTTCTTTTCTTTTTCTTAAGTTGACCTGAGTTTTTATTTGAGAGTGAAAATATTCACCTCATGTGGTCGGGAGACTTTATCTAATTGGATTTGAATAGGATTCTGATCAAGAAACATATATTTTCCCATTTGGAAGCCTGGACTGAAAATAATTGCAGGAGATTCAGAGTACACGTTGGTGATTTTCAACACAGACACAAAGAGATTAGTATCGAGGTTAAACCTATTCTCCATACAGTATTTAAATGACTTACGTGATGAGATCAGGTCCCAAAGGACATCTTAATTTGCTAATAATGTAAAACCATGGAGGATCAAGCCATCCCAGTGACACTGAAAAGATTTAGCAGGATTTATGCAGAGTAAAAATGGTAAGTATCAACAAACACCTGTTATTCCTGTCCAGTTTTATAAAATAGCAAAATTAGTTTCTGATATATGAAGACGTGAGGACGTCATTCCAGTAGTGAATGAGTGGGAAGATGGAAATTGAGGTAAGAACTGAAATTGACCAATGTAAAAAATGATATTCTAGTACCAAATTTACTGTCTCTTTATATAATTATATGATACATATATATATAATTAGAATTATAGATCTGGTATTTTGGAATCTATTTTCCTAAAGAAAAAATGATATATTAATAATCTTCCCCATATTTACCACCCACTAAATATGTGTTGATTGGATGAGATTTATAGAATACTTTTAGAGTTTGACTTAGAAGACATTAAAGAGGATATTGAGAATGAATTTTATAAATCGAGTGGTGTGATGTATTAGTTCAGGTAACATTAGTTGGTATAACCAACAAACCCAGGAAATTTAAGATGACTAAAATTTATACAAATTTATTTGAGTCTAAAATAGGTGTTTTTAACTGGGAATCAGTCCTGGTTGTTATTCGTGGTCCCAGGCTTTTTAAAGTTTTTTTGGTTCAACATCTCATAGGGCCTTGGGTTCCCTGCTGAGTCTTCTCCATCCAGCTGGATAATGGGAGAAAAGAGAGTGGAGAAGTCACACCTGCCTGGTCACCTAAACCTGTATGTGATGTAATTCACTTCTGCTCACATTTCATCAGCAAGAACTGGTTTACATGGCCCTAATTATAGCAAGAAGGCTAGGAAATATATTCCATGAGGGGCAGCCACTTCCAGCAGTAACTGGGAAGCATGAATATTTGGTAGTCAACTATTTGTCTCTGCCACAGTTCACCCCTTTGGCCACTAAATACGCTTTTGTAACTTTTTTCCCCACAAACAAAATGTATAATAAACAAAGGCGAACAGCTTCAAATCAAACATAATGCTTCCTGTTCAATGTCTAGGATCTCTTTATCAGATCCATGTGTGGCTCCTCTGATATGGCAATTTATCAATTAAAATATTATTGTCCCCTAAACTCCTCCTAATATAAAAAGAAGAAGCAGGGTCAATATAATGAAATTAGAGTTTGCTTTTCTTAAAGGAAGGAATGGGAGACACAGAGAAGTCTCTGATGTATAGCAATGGTGAGTTCTTTCAAAATAAGCATTTTGAAAGTAGAATGGCATTTAGTTTTTTAAAAATATAGTATCACATACTACTTATTATTTGATGCCAGGGATAAAAGTTTGGGTATTTTGACATTTGAAGCATGACCAAAACAAGGACACCAATGTCCCCAGATTACAAGGAAAAATACTACATTAGACTGACTCACTTTTCAAATTTATATGAAAACATGCCTGCTTCCACACACACACAGAGACACCTTGGCAGCACTGAATATTTTAGTTTTTATTTTATTATTTATTTATTTTTGATACAGAGTTTCTCTCTGTCACCCAGGCTGGAGTACAGTGACAAAATCTCCGCTTACTGCAACCTCTGCCTCGCGTGTTCAAGCGATTCTCCTACCTCAACCTCCTGAGTAGATGGGATTACAGGTGCCTACCACCACCCCCAACTAATTTTTGTATTTTTAGCAGAGACAAGGGTTCACCATGTTGGCCAGGCTGGTCTCGAACTCCTGACCTCAGGCGATCCGCCCGCCTCGGCCTCCTGAAGTGTTGGGATTACAGGCGTGAGCCACCATGCCCGGCCAATAGCACTGAAAATTAATGATGCAGTGGATACAACTGCCTCATTTGTTATTGGTCCGATTTCTAAATCGGTCACTTAGGTGGTAATAACATAAAGTATGCTCAAAAGATATAGGCAGTTTTAATGAACCCAGATCCCCCATTATAAATAAATGTTTTTCCATTCTAATTTTTCCTCTTTGCTATGCTGAGTTCTTTCACAGGGGCGATTGGAAAGCCTCTTTCTAGTTTAGTACCTGTCAGACATTTTCATCCAGTGGGATTTGTACCCTGGCCATTTCTAGTTCTGTGTCACTGAATTGGCCAGGAAACTCTAGCAACACAAACACATTTTTATATCATTTCCAACTTTCCCCTGCACTTGGTGCCAATATTTGATTATCTGCTCTAACAGAGGGGAATAGAAATACAAAGGGATCCTGAAGTCATTTATATTTGGCTTTAGAGTATAATGACAACTTTTCAGTTTTTGTCCCTTTTTCATGCAGTTTTAGTTAGACTAATATTAAAATGAGTTTATGTCCCCAGAAAAAAATAACAACACATTGGTTGAGTGTCAAGAAGAAAAGTAATTCAGTGCTAAAATTCTGTGATGGATAATCTACAATGTGGAAAAGCTACCACCAGTCAATCAAGAATTGATGACTAAATTGATTTTTTTCTTGTTTTTGACCACTTTATTACAATATGATTGACATACAAACAGCGGAACATATTTAATGTATACAACTTGATGAGTTTGGAGATAAATGAACACCCATGAGACTATCACCACAATCAAGACCATAAATTTCTCCATCACCTCCCAGAGTTTCCTTCTGCCCCGTTTTTAAATTTTTCTTTTAAAATTAATTTTTATTCTATTGTGGCAAGAGCATTTAACATAAGATCCACTCTCTAGCAAACTTTTAAAGTATAAATAATTGTTAACTATAGGACCCAAGTTGTACACTACTTATTACTCCAGAACTTACTTATCCTCCATAACCAAAACTTGGCACCCTTTGACCAACACCTCTTCACTTCCCCTCTCCTCAGCCCCTGGTAAACACTGTTGTACTCTCTGGTTCTGTGAGTTTGACTATTTTAGATTCCTCATTAAAGTAGGAGCATGTAGTATTTGTATTTCCGTGTCTGACTTATTTCACTTGCCACAAGGTCCACCAGATCCATCTGTATTGTCACAAATGGCAGGATTTCCTTTTTTAAGGCTGAATAATAGTCCATTGTATGTATATATATGTATATATCACATTTTCTGTATCCATTCATCTGTGAATAAACATTTAGGTTGCTTTCACATATTGGCTACTGTGAATAGTGCTGCAGTGAATATGGGAGTGCAGATATTGCTTTGATATACTGATTTTCTATCCTTTGGATATATAGCCAGAAGTTAGATTGTTGGATCAAATGGTAATTCTATTTTTAAAATTTTTTTGAGAAATCTCCATACTGTATTCCACAATGGCTGTACCAATTTACATTCCCAATAATAATATACAAAGTTTCACTTTTCTCCACATCCTGCCAACACTTTGTTATTTTTGTTTGTAATAGCCATTAAGCAGGTAGGAAGTCATATGTCACTGTGGTTTTGATTTATTTCTCCCTGGTGATTAGTAATGTTGAGCACATATTGATGTACCTGTTTGTCTCCTTTGGTGTAATGTCTATTGAGGTCCTTTGCTCGTTTTTAAAAATTGGGTTAGTGTTATATATTATTATTATTATTTTGTCTTGAGTTGTAGCACTTCCTTATGTATTTTGGAAATTGAACCTTTCTCAGATGTACAGTTTGCAAATATGTTCTTTCATGTTTTCTCTTATGTTTGGCCTTTTCATTTTGTTGATTATTTATTTTGTTGTGCAAAACCTTTGTGGTTTTAGGTAACCCTACTTACCTATTTTTGCTTTTGTTGCCTGTGCTTTTGGTGTGAGATCTAATAATCATTGCCTAATCCAATCTCATTAGTCATTTTTTCCTATGTTTTATTCTAAGCATTTTATTGTTTCAGGTTTTACATTTAAGTCTTTAATCCATTTTGAGCTGATTTTTGCATATGGCATAAGATAAGGGTTTAATTTAATTATTTTGGTTTCCTATACCATTTATTGAAAGTATTGTCTTTTCCTTATTGTGTATTTTTGGCACCCTTGATATAGATTAGTTGACCACACATACATGGGCTTATTTCTGGGACCTTCTATTCTATTCTATTCTATTCTATTCTATTCTATTCTATTCTATTCTATTCTATTCTATTCTATTCGTTTATATGTTTGTTTTTAAGGTCAGTACCATACTGTTTTGATATCTTAGGCTTGAAAATATATTATGATAAGAGGGATTATGATACTTTAAGCTGTTGTGTTTTTACTCAAAATTGTTTTCGTTTATTAGGGTCTTTTGTGTTTCCATATAAATTTTAGGATTTCTTTTTCTATTTATGTAAAAAGTGCCATTGGTGGATTGGCTCATAGAAAATAATTTTATATAATTTTTAATTATAATAGAGATTACACTGATTCTGTAGATCACTTTGGGTATACATTGATTTTTATTTGAAGAATAAATTCTTTTCTCCTGTGAAAATGGGTTCATGATTTTACTCAACTAAATCATCATCACAGAGACGATCATAGAAACCACTACATGTGCAAAGTGTCCTAAATTATCCTATCTGTTGTTGATTTTTCTCAAAGTAATTGAGATGCTTATGGTTTTTTCCCTTGAATAAGAAAGCGTACAGCACCCATCTATCCAAGGTACATGTAGATGAAAGCTCAGAGCTTCTTTGTTGGGATGAAGTCTTAGACTATTTTGTGTTGCTATAAAGGAATATCTGAGACTGGGTATCTTATAAAGAAAATAGGTTTATGTGGCTTATGGTTCTGCAGGATATATAATAAGCATGGCACTGGCATCTGCTCAGGTTCTGGCTGCTTCCACTCATGGTAGAAAGTGAAGGGGAGGCTGCATGTGAAGAGATTATATGGCAAGAGAGGCAGCAAGAGAGAGTGTAGGAAGATGCCCAGCTCTCTTTAACCAACAGTTCTCTAGGAACTACTAAAGGCAGAACTCACTCAACTCCCAGGGAGGATATTTATCTTTTCATGAGATAACCTGCCTCCATGATCAAAATACCTCCCACCAAGCCCCACTTCTAACATTGGGGGTGAAATTCCAACATGAGGTTTGGAGAGAAAATATATCCAAACTACAGCAAATGGACACTGCCTGAATCATATCATAAGGTGTAGGCAGAAGAGTAAGATCAGAAATGCTTGGGAGAATAGCTTGAACCCAGGAGGTGGAGGTTGCAGTGAGCTGAGATTGCACCACTGCACTCCAGCCTGGATGACAAAGTGAGACTCTGTGTCAAAAAAAAAAAAAATGCTTGATGGATTGGTAGATTGGCTCATAGAGGAAGGTTTTATATAGGTAAGCCTAATACTAAACTCCACACAAAAATTTCCCTTGAAAAGGACAGTCTGCACTGGTTTTCATAGTGATGTTATTGGATAAAGGTTATACTTCCTTCCGTCACAAAGTTGTTCATGAATGCAAGTAAACATGAGAGCTGAAAAAATTTACTTGGAAAATATATGGAAGTTAGATGTCTTGAGTATTTAGGATTATTAATGTCTGTTATTTTTCCAAGATGAATACCTTATAATATAGCTTTTTACTATTGACATGGCAAACAAGCTGCATACCTCCCTTCATGTTAACCAACTTTTAGTTTCTATTTTCCAAACCAATTTGAAGGCAAAGATGAAATGGGACTGAAAGACCGATTTCTATTAAAATTACCCCAGTAAGAATATGGAAGTAGTTATGCATCACTTAATGATGGGCATACTTTCTGCGAAATGCATCATTAGGCAAACAAACCTAGGTGGGTTAGCCTCCTACACACCTAAGCCATATGATGTAGCTGATAGCTCCTAGAATTCAAACCTGTACAGCATGTTACTCTGCTGACCACTCTAGGCAATTGTAATACAACAGTAAGTATTTGCACACCAAAACATAAAAAGGTACAGTAACAACAGCATATAAAAAAACAAAAAATGATATACTTGTATAGGGCACTTACCATACATAGAGGTTGCAGGACTGGAAGTTGCTCTGGGCAAGTCAGTGAGTGAGGGGTGAGTGAATATGAAAGCCTATGCAATTATCGTACACTGTGATAGACTTTATAAACACTGTACACTTGGGATACATTAAATTAATAAACTATATTCTTAATATTATTAGTCAATAATTAACTGTAGCTTACTGTAACTTTTTTTACTTTACAAAAGCTTTCATTATTTTAACTTTCCGACTCACAAAAACACTTAGCTTGAAACACAAACACATCCTACAGCTGTACAAAAAATATTTTCTTTCTTTATGTCTGTACCCCTTGAGCTTTTTTCTATTTTTAAATTTTACTTATTTTTTTACTTTTTAAACTTTTTTAAAAAAAGCAAAGACACAAACAGACACATTAGCCTAGGCCTACACAGGGTCAGTATCATCAGTATCACTATCTTCTACCTCCACATCCTGTTCGACTGTAACATCTTCAGTGGGGCAAAACACACATGAAGTTTACATCTTTTGTGATAACAATGCCTTCTTCTGGAGTATCTCCTGAAGGACCTGCCTGAGACTCCTCTTGAAAAGGTGTCACTCTTTTCAGAAATATATCCATGGTGGTTTCCTTGTTTTTGTATTTTTTTCTTCATCCCAGATTTGCTTGTAAGCAGATAATGCACATGAACGTTCCTCTCTATTAATGAAAACCTTTTGGTGTCGTGGTTCATGGTTTAGAACCTTTTAGGGAACTTGTTGAGTTATGCAAAAGCTTCTGATAAACTATTCACAGCGAATTTTCTTGAGAGTTCTTCTTTTTCTTCTCCCACAGTTTCCTTTTCTTTTGACTCTTCTTCAGCTACCCATTTTTGTTCCAGTTCCAACCACTCCTCATTAGTCAATTCTTTAAGAACCAATGAAGCTCCTCAATGTCATCATCATCCATACCCAGGTAAAAGTTTTTTGCCATCTCAACCACAGCCTCGTTGATTTTTGCAACTTCCTCATCCTTGGAAAAGCCTTTGCAGTCATGGGTGAACCTCTTCAAAATCTTCCAGATGCCATTCATACATTCCTTAGTGACATCACTGCAAGCCCAAGCAGGGTTCTTGATGCAGTTATGGATGTTGTAATTCTTTCTGAATTGCATCAGTGTCTTCTCTGTGTCTTCCTCACTTGCAGCAACAGCCTGAGCAAAAGTTCTCCTCAGGTAGCAGGTCTTCAAAGCCGCTATAACTCCTTATCCATTGGTTGGATCAAAGAGGTTGTGTTTGGAGGGAGAAACTCCACATTGATGTTGGGATGAAGATCATTAATAAAAGGAAGATGTGCCAGAGCATTGTCAATGGTAAGTACAATCTTGAAAGGTATATTATTCTTCAAATAGTACTTCTACATTTTACTGGCATAGCGATTCAAGAGGGCATGTTGGAAGAGGAGCTGCATCATCCATGACTTCTTATTGCTCCTGTAGTGCACCGACAGTGTGTGCTTATTGATATGCTTGACTGCTCTGTAATTCTCACTGTGCCAGATCACAATGGGTTCAAATTTGCAGCCTGAAACATTGCCCCCAAGTAAGACTGTTATCCTTTCCTTAAAAACGTTAAAGCCTGTTTTTGTTTTTTTTTCAGGTATTTGTTTCCAGAATAGAAAGGTTTCATCCACAATGAAGATTTTCTCTGGCAAGTAAATTTCCTCCACAATCAGCTTATCTAGAGTTTCCAAAAATTCTTTAGCTGCCTTCAGATGAGCACCCAAAGACTGACCACTTACGTTCACACTATGTAATACATAATGATTCTTGAACTGATTAAACCACACAGACCTAGCAGTAAATTCAACACTGTAGTCATGTCCATCTTTTCTTTTAACATTGCAAACAAACTTTGCATTGGCTATGATCATCATGGTACTGACAAGCAAATACTTTTGTGTCTAGTCTTCAATCAAGGCAGCTAGGAGTCGTTCCATATCTGATATAGTCCATTCTCAAATTTGTGTTGGTCCCATTGTCTTTAATGAAGCAGATCTTTCAACAGCTTCCAACACTTTGTTCTTGTTCTTTAAGATCATGACTATGGTGGAGTAGGGCATGCCTGACTGGTTAATAATAACCATCACTGATTGCCTACCTGCCTAGTCCTTAATCACTTTTTTCATGTTGTTTCCAGGTCAACCATTAGACACAACAGGCAACCTTAGCAGTGAATTCCATATGCTTTGGGGCCATGATGAGCAAAACAAATAACATTAAATCAAGTATAAGAAAAAACGATGCAATGAAGAGATGTAATAAACACAAAAAGTATGAGGCTATTGGCAGTGTAATATGGCACACAGTTTTACAGTAAACTTTAAAAAAATAAGAAGTACATTCTAAAATAATAAAAGTGTAGTACGGTAAATACATAAGCTAGTAACATACTCATTTCTTATCATTATCAGGTATTATGTATTGTACACACTTTTGTGCTGTACTTTTATACGACTGGCAGCACAGTAGGTTTGTTTACAACAGCACCATCATAAACATGAGTAAAGTGTTGTGCTATATTAAAAGGAATACATCACTAGGTGATAGGGATTTTTCAGCTTCTTATAATCGTGTGAGACCACCATCCTATATGTCATTCATCACTGACTGAAACACTGTTATGCAGAGCTTGACTAAATGTATACTTCCATTCTTGAAGTTCTTCCTGCTGCATGGAAGCATCGCACACAGTGCTGCAGACTCTGGGTAGCCATACAGGGTAAAGGAAGAAAAAAATGTGAATAGTTTGTATACGGCTATTGGCCAATTCAGTAATAAGTTAATTAACCTGGTCAATGCATACTTTGCCTTCATAATGGGAGAAATATCTCTGACTTAATGTCCTGTAATGAAAACCCTATTCAGGAGTAAGGATTCCTGGCTTTTCTTCTTCAGCATATCACCAACCATTAATTCAGCTTTAGTTTAAGAAAACAAAAACTGAAAATGCTGAAAAGTAAAAACTAGCAAAATTCAACCAAACGGGAAAGTATGTAAATGTAAAAGCAAATGAATTATTCACACACTCTGCAGGTTGCATTTGTTTTAAAAAGAAAAAAGGAAAAAAAATCCTAAGGATGTAAGTTATTAAATATTTTAATTGATTACTGAGGTGACTGCAGAATCGGTTCCTGAGGCAATGAATTCTCACCGGACTCCCAAATGCACAACTTGACCGCAGAGGCTAGGACAGAGAACTCTGTAGATCGTTTAGCCTAATTACTTGTAAAATTTGGTAATACATTGGCCATTACACATAAATCTTATTCACTTTATGTGTGTGCTGGTGTATGTGCGTGTGTTCATAAATGGGATGGTATTCAAGAGACTCAATGTCGGTGCTTAAATTTCTATAAGCTGGAATGAGAGTAGGGTTGTCTGTGAAAACTGATCAGGAGCAGAAGAGGAGATTGCAAGAGCCTTTAGCATTGATATTTAAGCCAAGTAGCTAAGAGAAATATCCAGTCCAAGCGGTGTTAGAAGACCTGGAATGAAGAGACAAAGCCTAGATAGAATGGGTGTACCTGAAGAGCATAGGCAAACCTGGGTGGCCTTCCTGAGACAGCATTGAGCCAATGGTTCAGGAATGGAGCAGGTTAGATATTTTGAGTCTCCAGGAAAGAAGTAGAACTCTTTTTAAGCACCACGTTTTTAAAAAGTTTAAGTACAAGCCATTCCTTTATCGGTTAAATTTCCAACGTGTCTGCTCACTGAACTGCTGGGAAAGTACTGGGGGGAGGGGAGACAAATATGCTCAAGATCTAGGTGGAATAGTGAGTATTTTTAGCAGTGAATAAGAGACAAAAAATGGAAGAAAATAAGTACATCAGAAGAAAAGAAAAATATGTGACTCAAGGAAATATGTGAAAAGACAAATGGGAAACAGAAAATGTTGTTGGGAGTCCCATAGCAAAAACTACGTTGACTTGGCCTCCATCAGTAATGAGCCTTGGGGGACAGCACTAAAGAATATGAATTTCTCCTGTGAAGGCGGGGAGATAAACTAAGCTGAACACGGGCTAACCAGGAAAAGAATAAAAATAACAAATATTTAACAGTGCTTGGTAGTTTATAAATGCTCTAAAATATAGTCTTTCCTTGGAAACTTTTAATTTTTATACCATATGGGTAAACCAGTATCTTTTATTTAGCAAATTAAAAAATACCTATTTAAAGATTTAAGCGATTTGTGCAAGGTCATATAGTTAATAAGCGGTAGAATTAAGACTCAAGCTCAAGTCTGATGCTAATTCTCATATTCTTTCTCTAACATGTGGGTGTGAAAAAAACTTATTACTATGAATACATTTAAAGATGAAATTCAGATAGCATAGTATTTCAGCTGGAATGTAACTGCAATGATGCCAAAAGATGCTGCTAAATACAAAGAAAGTTTAATATCAGTCAGATTTTTTGGATTTGTCTCATTATAAAAGTTACATAAATTAAATAAATAAATAAAACCCATGCCCAAGTGATAACTGCTTCAGTTGGTTTATTTAGCCTACAAACGCAATGAATCCCAGGCCTCCAAATCTGGAACACCATATCTTGGGACATAGCATAAACTGGAAACAAAATTCAACAGTGTAGAAGAGAAAGGAGAGTGCTTCTTCCTCAATGACTCCATGTGGACAAAAAACTCTCCACCAGGACAATGGCCTGACCCCTTCTCCTAGCAGGAAGGCTCACCAAGGAAGAGCATAAAAGATCACCCCTTAAGTGTTAAAGGATAGATTTATTCTGCATATGTGAGGTGTCTTACCTGGTGTCAAACAGCAACAACAACCAATGAAAAGACAATGAATGAAAGTCTGATCTGCATGAATGTCAAAATCTCAGAGTTGAGAGACGTTTGCCTCAATCAGTCATTGAGTTTTTCTGGCCTTAATATATTTTAACATTTGAATTTTGCTAGGTCCATTGGTCATTAGTTTGAATTCCAAAGACTGGCTTTAACACAATATATATAGAGATATTTATGTGTACCAATATACCTTCTAACTATACCTGTCATAGCATACTCTATTCTAGAAGTTTTTAGTCATTTTAATAGACTGTTACCACATTTTATTTATTAACTCATATATTTCATTGTAAATACAATTAGAAACTTTGTTCTTCTCTGATACACCACTTAATGAGTCCAATTATCTAATTCTTCAGAATGAAATAGAGTTTTTGTGATTAAATACACGTTTCAGAGAATAAATGGATTCTATCAAAAATTTGTCTCTATCAGGCATGGAAGTACCTATAATCACTATAAACCATTTTATGCACAGTATTCTGATAAAGAAAAAGGTTTGACATTACTCTGAATGAATTCTCAGATTAATTTTTAGAAAAATTAGGTAAGCAAATGCTCAGAAAAATAAAGAATTATTCATACTTGCATAACTCCTGACAGCCTCACTTTTCATAAATTAACAAATGGTTCTCAAACCACCACTGAGGGTATGGTAGTTCATTAGCTGGAGAGATCATTTGAAACCACATCCATCTGAATTCTAAACAAACATTCTGAATTGCTGTGAAGATATATAAAGCAATTCTGCTTGTTTTCCAACTGATATGCCATGGCACACTTGTGATGCATACGCCTTTCTGAGGTAAATCACTAAATGCATTTTCTTTTTGTTTTCTATTATCTTTAAAGTTAAATATTTTTGTATCTAAGTAAACACCTGGTTTTAAAACTAAAAAGGTGTTACATGCTTATAACTATAACAGCAACAACAACAAAAAAGCCAGTAGTTTTCTGTCCTTATCACTCCTCACCCATTTCTTGTGTCCTATAGGAAACATTTCAACTCTCTAAGCTGTTTTATTCATTTGACCTTAATGTTTGTTTCTATTGTATTTATATTGCAGTTTCTTTATTAATCAAATTTAGAGTCAATAAACTACCTATTATGGTGGTTCCATTAAATCTTCCTTCTGCTTCCCCTATCCTGTAAACATAACATTTCAACTTTTAGTTGATGCTATATTCATCATATTGGATTTTATGAGCGTGCAAATGTTATTTACTGTGGAGTCTAATTGAATGCTTCTGTTACAGGCCTTTCTTATATAGCATATCCTCCCCTTTCCCCCTTAAATAAGTTAACACTTGCCTTTTGTCTTCTTAGTTTTCTTTGAATCTTTGGCCAAACATTTCTATCTTTACAAACAGCTTTGTAAAATGTCAGTTGACAAAGTTTCCTGCATGACCAAACCTGTCTGTTCACTTACCATTTTTATATTTCTCTTGAAATATTCCCCTGGGAACCACCATCTACTGCTTCCATCAGCATTGCTTGCTCTGAAGGTCTGCAGTCCAGTTTTTCAGTTCTGGGGCTCCTCCCCACAGTTAGCCTGAGAACCTCCTTCACTCCTCTCCCAGGTGGATTCTCTGTCTCACTCTTCTTTCCCTAAATGGCTTTTCATTTAGGGAAATTCATTTCACTAAATGGCTCTAGTGAGTCCCATTCTCCTGTAGATTCCTGAGGCAGAGCTCTGAAAGGTCGATATTTTGAATTTTACTATCAGAAAATGCTTTTATTTTGTTCTCAAACTAGATTCTTAGTTTGGCTGGGTATAGAATTCGAGATAGGACATTATTTTCTCTGGCATTTTCAATGTATTCTTCTTCTGCTATCTAACCCCCATGGTGGAAATATGATACCCTTCTTATTTCTGTCACTTTGTATATTTTGAGTGTTTTCTGGAGGTGTCCTTTTTTCTTACTGTTTTATGCTTCTTTTCATGGTTGGTCTCTTTAAATTTGAAGTCATGTTGTTTAGTTCTAGGAATGTGTGCATTGAATACGTTATTTTATTATCATTAATTATTATTTCTTCCCATGATTTTTTTTGGTTCTATTTTTTCTTGGGCAGGGAACTCCTATTAGTGGAATTTAGAACTTTCTGAATTTGTCCTGTCATTTTCTTTTTGTCTTTTATTATACATCTAAACAATTCTATTGGGGAGGGGGGATTTCTTCACTTATCTTCAAGCCATTTTAATTATTTCCACTTGAATAACTTTTTTTAAAATTTTTGAGTAGAATAATTTCAAAACCTGTATAGAGAGTTCTAATGCCCCACACCCAGTATCCTGAATTGTTACCATTTTACCTTTGTATGGTATATTTGCCAAATTAATAAACCTAAACTAATATGTTATTCTTAAAGTCAATATTTATAATTTATTAGTTTCTTCCCAACAGTAATTTTTCTATTCCAGGATTTCATCCAGAATATAACATTGCATTTAGACCTCCTGTCTCGTTAGGCTTTTTTGGAATGTGATGGTTTCTCAGATTTTCCTTGTTTTTGATAACCTCCACAGTACTGGTGATGACCTTGAGGAGTACTGATTGGGTATTTTTTAGAAAGTCCCTCAATTTGGGTTTGCTTGATGTTTTATCTCATTGTGGAATTGGAGTTAAACATTTTTGGGAGGGAGATCACAGAGATGAAGTGCCATTTTCAAAATGATTTATCACGCTGTTGTTAACTTTAAATACCTAATAAAGTACAGTTTGCCAGATCTCTCCACTGTAAAGTTCCTTTTTTTTTTTTTCTTCATTCCACATTTTGCTTTTGGAAACAAGTCCTGAGTAAAATCTACACTTAAAAGGTAGGGATTATGTTTTACCTCCTTGAGGAGGTAGTGTCTATATATATATTGTTTAGAATTCCACATGAGAGCTTTGTTTCTTCTTCCCTGTTTACTTGAGTGTTCAATTATTTATTCATAATAGTGTGGGTTCATGGGTACTTATTTTATACTTGAGTTATTATCTAATAGTATGCTATTCATTTTGTTACTCAATTTCTTCCAGCTTTAAGTATTGGGAGCTCTGTCAACTGGCTTCTGTGTCCCTTTGACATACCTCTGTTTTTTGTTTGTTTCTTTCTTGTTTGTTTTGTTTTGTTTTAAATGTGTTTTAGCATTTTCCTACTTTCTGGCAATACAAAACGCTCCAGATTCATCTACTACATTGCTCCCCCTGCCCTAGATCTGTCAGTTCTCTAAGGAGCTCTTGCTCCTTTCATAGGTGAATAGTGCAGGAAAACAAGATCCAGGCACGTGGTATGCTCATTGCTACAGGAGAGCCACTGCTTCTAGGTCCTCGCAGTAGACACAGGTAGGAAATACATGTGAAATGGGAGAGTTCCCTGATCCCCTTCGCAGGATGTGAAACAGGGGTGTGGCTCACCCGTTTGGTTGCCATCGCTGCTCAAACTCCTGAGGGGAGGGGGAGAATGAAGACAGACAGGTGCAGGAGCCCAGGTGGTCGTATATTGCAGTGTGCTCTTTCAGCCCAGCCGTCCACTGATGGTTTGAGTGTTAACCAGCTCAGTGGACCCTCTGCCTTTTCGCCAAAGGCAGAGGGCCAATGTGACAGCTTTCTGTATCCTGAGTTCTTGTCCAGCATCCCAGAAAAATCAGGTAACACACGGGCTTGAAAAATGAATGCGGGGTTTTATGAGTGGTGTAGGTGGCTCTCAGCAGGATGCATGGGGAACTGGAAGCGGGACAGAGTGAGAAGATGATCTTCCCCTCCCTGGAGTTTGGCCATCTAGCAGCCAAACTCATCTCTTACCACCCCCAGCTGAACTCCTTTTGGCGTTCAGACATTCCTTCTCTTCTCTCTTTCTCTGCTGTGCTGTTCATCTGCTTGTCTCCTCATCTCTTTGTCTTCTTGGAGCCTGGAGCCTGGGATTAGGGGTTTATATGGGTACAGGATAGAGGTGTGGCAGGCCAAAAGGCAACTTTTTGGGTGCGAAAACAGAAATGCCTTTTCCCATTTAGGGCAGTGGGTCTCCAGGCTTGAGGGTGGGGCCTTTGCCATGGAACCACCTTCTCCTACCCAGTATTTCCCTGTCTCCTGTTTATATCATATGTATGGATATTGAGCTGTGTATCTACACACATCTATATTTCTTTCTATATCTATAAATCAGTGTCTATTTTAAGATGAACTTGAGTTCATACTGATGTTTCCAACTCTAATCCAGTAACTCAAGTTCATTCTAGCTTCCTTCTCCCTTTGCTTATCTGTGAATGACCCATTCCAACATGAAACAACCTCATTCACATCATCTGTCATTAACTTAGTTATTTTTCAATTTTAGTATACGTGCCCAGCAATTTAAGAATTTTTAACCCCTACCTCTGTGGGAAGCAACTTTTTCAGCTAGAGTACAATGCTTGTGGACAATTCCTTTTGTCTTTAGTCTTACACTTTCTAGTCATTTTCCACATTACTTAGATCAGCAGCTCTTTTTTTTGCCCACCCCCTTTTATTGAAGTTGTGTCATACATTTGTAATGCAGTTATGTTCTTTTGTCATAGTTTGTATACATCCTGAGATCCTCCACCCTCCCAGTTAAATTCTTTCAAAATTTACATATAAGTTTGCTCTTTGTGATGTAAAGATCTATGAGTTTTTACATAGAACTATAAGAATTGTCATTTGACTGTACCATTTGACTATGGAATAACGCCATGTATCTACCACTATTGTATTAGGCAGAATAATTTCCTGCCCTACAAAATGCCATGTGCTTTATTTAGTCAACCTTCCCTCCACTCTGAACCTCTAGTTTTCTATTTTCTACGTTGATTTTTTTTTTGTCTTTTTCATAGTGTCATATAAATGGGATCATGCACTGTGATTCCATTCTCAGACTGGATTATTTCATTTAGCAATATGTATTTAAGATTTATACATGTCACTGCCTGGATTAATAACTCATTCCCTTTGAAAACTGAATAGTATTCTGGTCGTGGATGTGCCACAGTTTAAATGTTAACCTATTGAAGGGAATCTTGATGGTTTCTAGTTTTTAGAGATTATGAATAATGCTGCTATAAACATTTGTGTTCATGTTTCTGTGTAGATATGTTTCAAAATCAATTGGTTAAATATCTAACAAATAATTGCTGAAAAGTATGATCAGATTATGTTCAGCTTTGTAAGAAGCTGTCAAAGTGTATTCCAAGGAGGCAGTACTATTTTGCATTCCCACAAGCAATGAATCAGAGCTCTTCTTGCTCTACACATACCTTTGACAGTGACTGGTGTCAGGTTTTCCTTTTTTAATTTTTAAAATTTTAATCATTGTAGTAAGTGTATACTGTTATCTCATTATTTTTCTTTGACTTGTTTTTAAATTTTAGGTACCAAATTTTTAAATCTTTGTCAATGTCTGTAATTGAGGTACTATATTTATTTATTTATTTATTTTTATTTTTTATTCTTATACTTTAGGTTTTAGGGTACATGTGCACAATGTGCAGGTTTGTTACATATGTATCCATGTGCCATGTTGATTTCCTGCACCCATTAACTCGTCATTTAGCATTAGGTATATCTCCTAATGCTGTCCCTCCCCCCTCCCCCCACCCTGCAACAGTCCCCAGAGTGTGATGTTCCCCTTCCTGTGTCCATGAGTTCTCATTGTTCAATTACCATATTTATATAAGATTAAGATTAAGACAAATCTTCATTGTATAGTGCAATGAATGTTTCCTAAGTGAACTCATCTGTGTAACCACCACATTGATCAGAGTAGAAAATACTGCAAACAAACAAATTTTCACGTATAAGATCCATTCATTGTCATATCCAGAGGTAACCATTGTTCTAAGCCGTAACATTATAGATTATTTTGCCTGCTCTTCACTTTTGTATAAATGGAATAATGTAGTTTTTACTCCTTTATATTGGGATTCTTTCACTTAATATTATGTTTATGAGGTTTATCTACATAATTTTCTCTAGCAGCAGTCTATTGTATTTTTCTATAGTATTCCATCTTATGTAAATGCAACAAATTTTATTTATAGACACGTGAGTTGTTTCAAGTTTGGAACTACTGTGAAAAATCCTGCTATGCTAATTATTGTACATCTTTTGGTCAACATTATGTGTACATTCTGTTTGAAATAAACCTACCAATGGAATTGCTAGGTAAAAGGATACGTTCATATTCAGATTTAGTAAACACTACCAAACAGTTCCAAAGTGATCACATCAATTTATGCTTCTACAAGTGATCAGAATACCAGCTGGTCCATATTCTCATTCACAATTGGCATTGTCAGGTGTTTATTTTTAATATTGATCATTCTTCTGTGCCTGTGTGTGTGTGTGTGTGTGTCTAATCTTCATTTAGTTTGCATTTACCTCATAACTAATGATATTAATCACCTTTTCTAATGCATTCTGGCCATGTAGTTACCTCTTTTTATTAACTGATATTCAAGACTTTAGCTCAACTTTTTTATCAGATTTTTTTTTGTCTTTTTCTTGCTGATTCTTAAGAATTACATGTGCATATATATCCTGTATATAATTCATTGATGTATATATGCTTTCAAATATCTTCCATTTAGTGTTTATTTGGGGGCTCTTTTCACAGTGATATTTGGCAAATAAAAGTTTTTTTTTTCATGGAGTCTACCTTACCTATATTTTCACAAATAGCTAACACTCTTTGAGGTCCTGTTGAAGGAATCTTTGCTTATTCATATTCATGATGATAATCTCAGTTTTCTTCTAGAAAATTTGTAGTATTAGCTTTCCTATTTAGGTCTGGATACTATTTTCAATTTATTTTTGTATTATATAAGAAAGGAACAAGTTTATTTTTCTTTGTATATGCCAATCCAATTCATCCTTCATTATTTATTAACATATTTTCTCATAACATTGTATGGCACTTTTTTTATACATGTAGTTACCGTATATGGAAGCATCTGTTGATTCTGGGTCTCCTCCATTGAATTAGTTGTTTCGGTTTGTGCCAATATTGTAGCTTTGTTAAAAATAATAATGATATCTTTTGGTACAAGTATTTCAACTTTGTTCTTTTAAGAATTTCTATATAAACTTATATATTATCCATGTAAATTTTAAAAAGAGTTTGCCACTTTCATTAAAGAAACAACAACAACAAACTGCTGGGTTTTTAATTGGAAGGTGTTTGAATATATAGATCAATTTGGGGAGAATTAACATCTTTATAATATTGTTTTTTCCCAATCCAAATGCACTGTATTCCCTCACTCACTTAGGTCTTCTTTAATTTCTCTCTGTAATGTTTTTAGTTTTAAGGGTAGAGGTCTTCAACACCTTTTGCTACATTCATTACTATGTGTTTGATGTTTCCTTCATGCTCTTATAAATAACAAGGTTTCTATTTTATGTCCTAATCGAATTTTGCTGTTATGAAAATTAAATTGGCATTTTGTATTTTGACTTTATATCTTGTTACTTTAATACATATTTTAATTCCAGATGGTATCTACAGATTATTTTTGAATATCCAATGCATAATCATGTTATCTTTAAATAGTGACAATTTTTATTCTCTCCCAGTAAGTATACTTTTTATTTATTTATTTTTTCTGTGTTTCTTCCTTCTGGCTAGAACTGCCATGACAATTTTCAATCGAATTGGGGATGACAGGCATTCTTGTCTTCTTCCAATCTTAGGGGAAAAAAAATTTTACATCTTAGTTCAATTTGTTATAGGTTTTTATTTTAAAAAACCTTTTTATCAGAAAGGATTTCTTTGTAATCATGAATTGAAGTTGACTTCTATCAAATATTTCCCTGTATTTGTTAAGATGATCAAGTGGTTTTCTTCTGTATTCCATTAATGTGGTGAATTACATTGATTGATTTTTGAAAGTTGAAAGAATTTTGCATCTCTGGAATGAGCTTTACTTAGATATTAATTTATTTCTGAATGTGATTTCTTAATATTCTACTTATATTTATCAACTATAAGTTAAATTGCCTTTATTTATTCATTTAAAAAGATTTTTAAAATCAATTTTGGTATCATTTAAAGTCCTGTAATGTTTTTTAAAGTGACTTTTAAAATTTGTGTTGTAAAGTGTTCTCTATTTATTCTCTGGAAAACTTTATGAAAGATGGGTGTTATTTCCTCCGTTAAAGTTTGGAAGAATTTACTGGTGAAGCCATCTGGGCCTGGAGTTTTCTGTGTAGAAAAGTATTTAATTAGAGATTGATTTCTATAATGAATATAAGAATATTCAAATTTTCTATTTCTTATGTCACTTTTGGCAAGTTTTTCTTTATAGGAAATTTACTCATTTCTTTTAAAGTTTCCAATTTATTGACACAAATAGATTTAGATTATCTCTTATTTACATTTTAATGTTTGTAGGATCTAAGTAATCCTGACAGTAATGTGTGTTTTATCTCTTTTTCCTCATCAATTTCAATTAGTTATTTTTATTTCTTTTAAAAAAATTAACTTTTAAGTTTCTTGACTTTTCAAACTGTTTGCCACTTGATTTTTTGCTCTTATTTTTATTATTTCCTTCCTTTTAATTTATTTAGTTTTAATTTGCACTTTTATTTATACTTTTCTTTATATGAAGCTTACATTATTTTTATTATATATGCATATTTTATATATGCATATATAAATATTTTAATATCTACATTTTATGTATATATGATGAAAATCCATGTGTATGTGTATTTTTATGTGTGTCTGTGTGTGTATATATGCTTGTATATGTGTGTATACATGTATATGTATATATATGTATTTACACACATATAAAAATATATAGATACACACATACACACAAATATTTTATATGTATGTATATATATATGGCCACAAATTTCCCTTGAAGCATAATTTTAGCGGCATTCCAAATGTTTTGTTATGTTTTATTTTCATTATTATGCAGTTCAAAATACATTCTAATTTCCATTATGATTTACAAATGTATTACTTAATTTCCAAGCATTTGGGGATTATCTGATTAACTTTTTGATAATGAGTCCTAACAATTCTACTGTGATAATATATGCTACATGATACCAATCCTATGAAATTTTTTTCAGACTTGTTATGGCTCAGAATGTAATCTATTTTGAAACACATTCTCTATGCACTTGAAAAATGTAGATTCTTCCGTTGTTGTGTACAGTGTTGTATGTATATCAATTAGGGCAATTTTCTATGTGTAAATTTCTATGTATATCAATTAGGGTAATTTTGTTAATATTACACATATCTCATTTATGATTGCTGATTTGTATATCTGCTGCTTATAAGGTAGTGAAAGAGATGTGTCAATGTCTCCATTTTTTTTGGACTTGTCTATTTCTTCTTTCTATGCATTTACTTTTGCTTTACACATTTTGAGGCTATATTCTTAAGTACATGTAAGTTTAGAATTATTATATTTTCAGGTAGAATGGAACATATCATTATGAAATGGCTTTAATATCTTTAGTGATTCATTGTTTCACAGTCTAGTTTTATGATATTAGATTAGCTATGCTTTTGTGTATTTGTGTTTGTATGAACTTTTAAAAAAATCTTTTACTTATAATTTTTTTGCATCTTTATCTTTAAAATGGGTCATTTGTAAAAAGAAGATACTTGGAGTTTGTTACATTATCCAGTGTGATAATCTTTGCATATTAATATGCTGAAGTATTTAGTATGATATTTAATGCCATTTCTGACATGTTTGATTTTATATCTACAGTGGCATTATTTGTTTTCTATTTGTCTATTTTTTTCTGATCTTTTTCATCCTTTATTGCTTTCTTTTAGAATTATCAAGTAATTTTTATTATTCTATTGATCCTATTTTCTTCTTTTACGTTTCTTGTATTTATTATTTCAAAAATGATAACATCTATCCATTGCATACTAAAGTCTACCTAGTACCATTTTTTTAGTATTTGTAAGGCAAAGACTTTAGAACACTATTTTTTATTGAGTTTTATGCTATGTTTTTATGTATTTTAATTTTCAAATATCGTAAATCTCATAGGTATTTTTATTATGGTTTTAAACATTCAATAGCCATTTAGTTTTATCTAAATGAGAACCATTTTTTTCTTCCTCATTACTGTTATTCATCCAATAAAAACTTTTTTTTGCCTTAAAAATTTCCTTTTATGATTTATTTCCCTTTAGGTATGCTGGTAGTAAAATCTCTGTTTTTTATTTTTATTTATTTATTTTTGTTTGTTTTTTATTATACTTTAAGTTCTAGGGTACATGTGCACAACATGCAAGTTTGTTACATATGTATACATGTGCCATGTTGGTTTGCTGCACCCATTAACTCGTTATTTACATTAGGTATTTCTCCTAATGTTATCCCTCCCCCTGCCCCTCACCCCACAACAAGCCCTGGTGTGTGACGTTCCCCGCCCTGTGTCCAAGTGTTTCATTGTCCAATTCCCACCTATGAGTGAGAACATGCCGTGTTTGGTTTTCTGTCCTTGGTGATAGTTTGCTAAGAATGATGGTTTCCAGCTGCATCCATGTCCCTACAAAGGACATGAACTCATCCTTTTTTATGGCTGCATTTAAAGAAGCCTTTATCTCACCTATATATTTTGAGCTTATTTTCCCTGGGCATAGAATTCCAGGTTGAGAAGTACTTGTTAGCATTTTAGAGATATCATTTCATTGTTCTCTGATTTCCAATTTTTATGTTGAAAAAGGGACCTGTCAGGCTTGTAGTTTCTCCTTTGAAGGTAATGTATCTTTTTCCCTCTGATTGCTTTTAAGATTTCTCTTTTTCTTTGGTTTTCAAAAGTTTTACTATGATATGCCTACATGTGGTATTCTTTGTATTTATACCTGTATGGTTTTACGGATCTCCTTGAATCTGTTGCTTCATAATTTTTAAATTGAATTCAGAAAAGTTATGGTCAGAATCTCTTAACATCCTCTCCCTTCCCCTTCCACACTCGTCTTTCATGCTTCTACTCAAATTATACATGCTAGAATTTTCATGATATTTCATTTGGTTCTTCACTATTTTCAGAATTTATTATTTTTTTCCCTTTTCTATTATTTTATCCTTTTTTTAAAATGAAACACTTTCTTCTGTCATTTAAGAATTATTAGAGAATTTTTTCCTAATTTTCTTTTGTTTTGTGCCTCACTTTTACCTTCAAATTTATTTTTCCTATTTCTGTCCTATTTTCTTATTTTGTTCTTTTGTTCATGTTAGAGGGTTTTATCAACTAATTGGTGGCTCTTGGTGGACAGATGGATGGAGGGAGAGAAAGGTATACAGACAGATGATAGATAGGTAGATGACAGATGATTGATAGATAGATAATAGATGTTAGTTTAATAGATAATAGATAGTTTAAGAGTGATACACTAAAACATAGATTGGAAACATGACATAAGTTCATGTCTGGTGAATGCGTGAGCATCATTGTAG
The DNA here is from genome assembly GCF_006542625.1 of Nomascus leucogenys. Lineage (NCBI taxonomy): Eukaryota > Metazoa > Chordata > Mammalia > Primates > Hylobatidae > Nomascus > Nomascus leucogenys. Next base: position 7,266,474 of record NC_044395.1, on the reverse strand, counting down.
AGTAGCAGCTGGGTATCCATTTTTTGTTTGTTTGTTTGTTTGTTTGTTTTAAATCGAGGACTCCCAAGTATCAGTATTTATGGCTCATGTCTTAGAAATTTTAATTTTTTTTTTTCCAGAAAAGTATTTTCTTCTCTCTCTTTTCCTGGAGAGGGAGGATATACACACTTCATGGTTAGTATCCTGGAACTGGTAAAAGAGGGGAACTGTAGTTGACTCCATTCTGAAGATAACTGTAGTGTAACAACTTTCCTTTTTCCAAAACCTCAGCGCTATCTTCTTCTGCGTTTGCTGTCCTTACACCAAAAACCTCCCTGGCTGAATTGCCCTGAGAGAAGAATACCTCCCCATTCCTATATGGTTGATAAAGGAGTAGGTGTCTCTCTTTCTTGGGTGTAGATAGGAGCATGGGGGCTTTGAAGCACCTCTGTACATTTTTAAGTAAATCCCTTTCTTGCCCTTATTAGTTGTCTCACCCCTGCTTTCCATGGTACCTGGTGCCTTTAATTCTTGATCCCTCCCAGGACTCTATAGGGCACATTGGCCTGCCATTATTGCTGGTATTTCTCTTTGTAGATCCTTAGTTTTGCTTTTTCTCCACTCTGCTGAGTAACTTATAAATAAATCTTCCATCTGTACAGAATACCATTGTTGGAGGCACAGAGACTTCCTAATATTTCGAACGAAGGACTCTGGAGACAAGGCTTTCTGGAATTCCGTAAGGCAAGGCCCATCTAAGCTGATAATGCCACACCTACCCCAGTGGCACAGATCCCCCTGGAGCCTGCCACTCAAGTTCCTTCCTGACTGCCCTCTAGCTTTTCCAGGGCAGGTCTCTGCCTAGCTCTGGGTACTGTGTTTGTTTCTTGTCAAAGATCCCATTGTGCGGATGGTGGTGCATGGGAGGTGGTCATTTCATATCAGGCGTTTTAAGAACCCTCAAAGGTCAGAGACACACAAATCTTTAAATATCAACATTTTAAACTCTATTACTAATCATGTCCAGCAGGAGATGTTTTTGATGTTCACTGATTTATGATACTGAATGTAATAAAAGGTAAGATAGTGGCACTTTAAAACAATTATTCTATGCCTTCAAACTGGGTTTCCTCGACTTAGGCCAAATTAGTGAATTTCTTCAGTAGCCACACATACTTCTTGGGCACTTTCCATGTGGTGGGCAATGGCTATATAAAGAAGAAGACATAAATATAGGCATAATTGCTGCCATGATATTGAGGAACCTTGGCTTGGATTCTCAAAAAAATATATGCATATGGATTTTAAGCATGTTTTGTAACCTTTTTTTCCCCTAAATTTTCAAATAAAACAACAAGAATTCACCAAAGATGTTCCTGAGAGGGAATATAGGATTGTTCTGTTTTTAACCTATTCTATATTCACTGTTCAGCTAGCTTTATTTTTATGCAGTGACTCACAAACTAACACAGATCATAAGTGATAACTACTTGAGTTGCCAAAATGTTTATTTTTTAAATTTTCACTCTCAATTTTCTTTGTTTGTATTTCATGTATCTCTGATTGAAAATGAAAAAGCATTTTAATTAAAAGCATTGCTGCAATGAATGATTCATTGCTTTTAAAAAATAAACAGATGAGAGCGAATAGTAAAATAAGAGCTTTCACCTTATTTTGCTAATAAACGATGAAAAAATATTGACCTTAGATAGAAGTCTTGTATCAAATTTGAGTCAACAATTAAATCAATAATTAATAATCAGGAACCAGCTAATCAGAAATCTAGAGGACATAGTTAATGTTGGTTATAAGTAACATGTCCAAAATCCAAATACTTAAATTAGGAAGCAAATTACCTTTGATAGTGTAGATTTATCATTTGTGATTGACTTAATCAATCCTGTTCTCCTCCTGGGGACAATGGAGAAAGGGTGTAGAGGTGAAGGCAGGGAGAGTATAGTAAGCTTTATTGGGATATTATTTATATTGAATGCTAAACAGTCAACACCGATGAAAACACATGCTAAAAATATAAACTGTACATATGTATATACATACATGCATATACGACCTTCAGTGGTATTTCTAAAAGTGTGGTCCACAAATTACCTGCATCAAATTCGCTGAGATGCTTGACAAATACTGATTCTTGGGATTTATTCCCAAGTATTCCAGTTTACGTTTCTGAGCCTGGGGTCAAGAAATTTACATGTAGACAAATGATCTCTGGGTGGTTCTTATGTACAATTGTATTTGAAAACCACCCGTGGGAGAGGATAGAGGACTCATGAGCTCATCAATGGAATTGTTCTATTTGCTGAAGTAAAGAAATCCTGGGAAAGCGAAAGGAAATATGCAAATCTGTACAGTGCATTCGGTAGAGGGACTGTAATCTCTTCCCTATTCAGACCTCATTTCCTTTCTCAACAATGCCTTCTGCTGTAATCAGAAACTATTCACAGAGCTGTTCCTTCTGTTATTTATTTGTGTCTATCAGCTTCATGTACAGAGGAACAGGCTCTGGAGCAGACACACATGACCTACTCTTGCCTTCCCTTTTCCCCATGAAAGGATCTGCAGTGGACCATTGATTTTGAGTTGGTTCAGAATAGAGATGACACAATTAGTCTTAATTTAGGCTGTATAATTGTATTCATTACCAATTAGGAGGAACATTGTGATATACAAACACATTTTCCTCCAAATTCTCCTGTTACATTAAATAATTTAGGATTACCAAAAAACATGAGAAGTATTCTTTTACTCCCCCCAACCCGACCCCCCACCCCTTCAGCCCTGGCCCAACTAACATCCTTGAAATTGGGTTAATTTTCCCTAGATAACTTTACTTTTTCTCTTCTTATTTTTAGCTTGAGCCTTCTGGGCTTTGTTGTGAATTACAGCCTCCCGAAGCAATGAGAGCTTTCAGCCTTCTCTGAGACTCTCTTTATGCTGCTCTTACAGACATACATTCTCACTAAACCCTGTTCCTCACATTTCTAGAGCAAGCAACGTCCACCCTCTTACAACACTCTCTTGCCTCCCTGGATTTATGTCTCACCTGAGTTCATCACATCCTAGCTTCAGGGTGTATTTCCTAATGAAATTTTAAAGTGGGAAGGCCATTCCATTGTGCTTAAGAAACCAAAATGAATTTTTACATTTGTGTGAAGAATACCAAAGCTCTTCTGCAATGCTGACAGAAGGAGGGGTGGGGAGGGATGACAGGTGACACTGCTTTGTGTATTGGTAGAGGCAGAAGTGAGATGAGCGGGGTTTAATTCAATTCTAGGCACAGTTTGAAAAAAGCAGCAAGGAGCTGGATAGAAGACGAACTGTTGACTCAGACTGTGGATGTCTAAAAATAAGTCATCTTTGTCCTTGTAGGTGAACTTGCTGAAGAGGCAGTGAGGTCTAATCACTTAGAATTGGGGCTCTGGTTTCAGATTACCTGGGTTTAAGGTTCTGACTTGAACATTTGCAAGTTGTGGGCCTAGAGCATGTTGTTTTATGTCATTGCTCCTCAGTTTCCTCTTTTGTGCTGTGAGATGGGTTATCATCCCTGCCACATAGGGTTGTTGGTGGGATTAACTGAGATAGTTGAGTTTCAGGATCTGGTACCTAATTAGTGCTGAGAAATAAACATACAATTCGAAGCACCCCAACCAACTAAATAGACCATCTCTTCTTGGCCAAGGGGACCCCAAGAAACCTTGAAAACTGAGTTCTTGGCCATGATGAAAAAGGAGATTGGACACGTCTTGTTCTACCCCTCCCTCCCTTACTAACCACCCTTTGGACTTTCTTCCCTAAGGGCTAAACAGAAACTAGCCCATTCAAAAGACTTCACCACTGATATCAACCAATGCCTGATGCTGCCCCTCTTTTTTGCCGTTTTCACCCAACAACCAACCAACGTTCCTTCCTGATGAGAGATCACTGACCATGGAGGGGTTCTGGCCAGTCCATGGAGGATGTGCAGTGAGAGTTTTCATGTCCTCTGCTTCAACTTTTCACATCAGAGGGCTGAAAACGTCACCCTTGGATCATGCTAATGCCGCCATTTTTTGAACATGGGACCCATGAAGGGGCATGAACCTCTTTTGCTCATGCGCATGTTTCTCCTTCCGTGAGTATTCATGACTCCTCCCCTAGCTTATTAAATATGGCTAGTCAGCATAAATTCCTGTTCCCTTTGCTCCTCCCTCGAAGTGTCTGTTGCTGGCTTCTGGTGGCAGACTTGTGCTTCCCAGCTGTCAGAATGGCCATGCTGCAGGCGGCAACCTTTCGTGAGAAATAAAGCCCTCCCTTTCCAAATTGCTGAACCGCATCATGCTTCAGTTGTCAGTGCTCAATAAGTTTGCACCAATCAGGCTGTTCTGATTGTTGCTTTGACTCTGCCATCCATTATGGTAGCCATACCCACCTGACTTTTGGTGGCTGCAAGCCACAACTTGGGCCCTGACACTCTGAGACCCAACTGCTGCCATTGCACTTAGATTTCCCAGTTCCATGGCTGCATTCTCACTGTAAGGTCTGGCCTTCAGAGAAGAGCAATTCCAGGGCACTCTGAAGTTGCTGGGACTCCCCTCACTAATTCATGTCTCACAGTTGAAGTGAAAGCTGTCTTCAGGACCTATCCAGGGTGGATATGTAGGCCTTCAGTGACAAAGCCACTCTAACACTGAAATCTCTTTAAGCATTTGAATTATTTCCTTTACAGTAAACCAAGGCAGGTCTGGCCTTTCCAGCTCACTCACTCTGGGCCACTTCTTCATCCATGTTTCAGCAAAATAACTAAACAAACTGTTGGAGCCTTTTCAAATTCTCTAGATGGAAATAGTGAATGCAGATTCTCTGCTTAGTGGGCCCATATCAGTTAATTTTGCTTGATTCAACTCTATATTTCTTCTACTATTATCCCACTTCTTTAATTTCCATTTCCACAAATGCTCCCTGGATTTTTGTCAGTATACATTAAAAAACTCTAGTAGTTTTTTTGGAGTATAGCACCCTTCCTCCTGAGTCACACTCTGTAGCTCACCTTTTGGGGTCTACTGGAACTGAAATCTAGTTTTAGGTCTAGAAACAAAGAAGGATGGGGAGGTGGGGAGCCCTAAGGAGAATCAGCATTGTCTTGCCAGGCAACTGCCTCCGTGGAGGCCATTACTGTTTTCTCAGGCAATTCCGAGTTAATTCCCTCAGATGGGGGTAAAGAGGCTGATGCTATTTGGGATGGAGAGGCTGCTTCACCTGGCAAAGATGTATCAGAATTTAGGCACTCAATATCATTAGTTCCATCAGGGTCCTCTCACACATCCCCATTCCAACTTTCAGAATTGCATTCCTGTTTTTTAAATTTATTTATGTGGAACAACGTGATATTTCAATGCAGGTATAAATTATGTAATGATCAACTCAGAGTTATCAGCATATCCTTCTTATTAATGCCCTCACTTATACAATAGACACCCAGGGAGGCTGGGAATTCAGTTGACATGGATAATATTCTGAGTTTGGTTTCCAGCAATCTTAGTATTGTGGCTACAGGAGATAACCACCTCTTTCAGGGCAGACATAGGTGCTTTCAAGTCTTTATGCAATCCTAGAGCTGAAGATTGGACTCCTTGAACTCTTCGTTTTCTTTCACTATTTTGTCCAGCAACATTAGGAGCAAGCAGCCAATCTCACTCTACTTGTTAGTGTGACAAAAATATTTGAAAGTATCATAGACATGATTATTTAGATTCTTGCCTCTTATAGGTGTTCAATAAAGTATCCATCTGTGCTATGTTGCGTAGTTTTATTGCCAGATCACACTAATGACCATCAGTGCTCTGTTTACTGTAAGTCATTAGTGTTTCTAAATCTAATCAGATTAGAGAGCCAATGCCAGAGACCTCAGAACCAATTCAGGAAATTTATTTTGAAGATGCTGTTTTTCTTAGGACCATTCTCAATATCAAAATCTATCTTAGTCAGCCAAGGCTGCCATAACAAAATAGCAGAGATGGCTGGACATCCAAAATCAAGGTGCCAGCACGCTTGTTTCTGGTGAAGAAAATATATCACACCTGCCTACCAACACTTGCATATCTTTTATGAATATCTTTATTTTTTCTTCATATATTTTAAAAAGGCATGTCTTACTGAAAATCACTATCAAACACTATTGCTCACTATCTCCTTGTCTTGCAGATGGCTGTCTTCTTACTTTGTTCTCACATGGCCTGTTCTCTGTGTGTGCATGCTTCTGGTGTCTCTTCCTCTTCTTATAAGGGCACTAGTCCTGTTGGAATTAGAGTCCCATTCTTATGATGTCATTTAACCTTAATCATCTTACAGGCCATGTTTTCAAATACAGTCACATTGGAGGCTAGGTCTTTGACATACAAATTTGGAGGGGAACGCAGTTAAGTCCATAACGTGTTGGCATGGGAAAAATGTTCAGTAAACAACAAAAGCGATAGTGTGTAAAATTCCTTTTTACAAAGTCAGAGGTCTGAGAATATTTACATTTCTTTATAAGCAATAATCCCATGAAACCAGTGGAGCAACTTCCAGGAGTCGTTAATTCAAAATGATATTTACAGGGTACTTATCTGAGAACTAGACAGAAGTCCATGCCTAGTGATTGTGCTCAAGGAATACTGGGTTTTCAGCACTCTTCTATGTCAGTTTTAAACATTTTTGTGGAGAGTAGAAATCAACACAGAATGTCATTTTGTTCTCAAGCGTAACACAGGGAAAACTGAAGCCACTTCGCTTGTTTTGACTCACAGAGAACTGAAAGTCTAATAGCTGAATAGTATTAACAATGATAATAGAATGATGATAATAAAATAGCCACTTAGTGGGGACTTATTTTGTGCCACATACTGTGTTGCATGCTTTTCATATATGAACAGTATTTCCTACAGACACATTCAACAACACAGTTCTATGAATGATAAGATAATGAGGCTTAGCTATTTGCTCAAGACCAAACAGCTCTTATATAGTAGATGTGTGAAACAAATCCAGACCCAACTGGGGCTGAAGCCCAGAATTTAAACTGGCCACATTCCCTAATCTGTTCAATGGATCCTTACAAGACAGAATGCCTTTTTAAAACATTTCTCATTGATTTTTAAAAAATAAAATTCACATCTTATCACATTATTCAATAATATACTTGGAACCCAAAGATCTCTCTCAATTAAGCATTCATGCCTACCAAACTTATTGTGAGCATACACTGTGTCCTAATAAATTTTACACACTTAAAGTAGATAAAGTGAAATCTCAGTGGAGAAAATTGATCACACCTGCCTATCAATAATTGCATATCTTTTCTGAATATCTATTTTTTCTGCATATATTTTAAAGAGGCATGTCTCACTAAAAATCACTATCAACAATGAATTAACAACTCCAAAGTTACCAAGAATATTTTGTATTCTATAAAATATTAAGAAATATTCTCCAAAGTCACAAAGAATATTTTGTATTCTATAAAATATTAAGAAATATCTCTATCTGTACTGCGATCACCTTCTTGTTCCGAGAATCCTTTTTTACAGTGGATTCTAAGTATTTCTGATTGTATGACTCTGTAAAAAATACACACACAGCTCTGAAACTTGTACTCTTTGTTTATTTTTCTTGGTCCAAGCTACCAAGCTCTCTCTTGCTTATAATCTGCAATAGCCTCCCTTCTTCCTGCTCTTTTTTATTTTTTTCTTTTGAGACGGAGTTTCGCTCTTGTTGCCCAGGCTGGAGTGCAATGGCAGTCTCTGCTCACTGCAAACTCCACCTCTTGGGTTCAAGCAATTTTCCTGCCTCAGCCTGCCAAGTAGCTGAGATTACAGGTGCCTGCCACCATGCCACCATGCCACCACACCACCACGCCACCACGCCACCACGCCACCACGCCACTACACCACCACACCAGGCTAATTTTTGTATTTTTAGTAGAGACAAGGTTTCACCATGTTAGCCAGGCTGGTCTTAAACTCCTGACTTCAGGTGATCTGCCGGCCTTGGCCCCCCAAAGTGCTGGGATTATAGGTGTGAGCTACAGAGCCAGGCCCTTCCTGCTCTTCTTATTTCTTCCCCTTACAGCCTATTTTCAATATGGAAGCTAGAAGGCTGGGCATGGTGGCTAATGCCTATAATCCCAGCACTTTGGGAAGCCAAATTGGGAGGATCGCTTGAGGCCAGGAGTTCAAGACAGTAGCTAGAATGATCCTTTAAAAATGTAAATCATATCGTGTGGTCAAAATCTTCAATTGCATCCCTTCTAAACCAGATTAAAATCAAATTCCTTGCTGAGGTCTACAAGGCCTTGCGTGATCTGGCTCCTGCTTGCCTCTCTCACCTTTTCTCCCACCTCCTGCCACCTTACTCACAGTACTCCTCTGATTTAGCCACATCACTAGCTTCCTTGCCTTTCCCCATGTCAGAGCTGTTCCTGCCTCAAGGCCTGTGCTCTCACAATGTAGTCTGCCTAGATCTTTGCCTGGTTCACTCCCTCACATCACTAAGGTCCAAAGGCCAGATCTTCAAGGAGGATTTATTCAACCTGACCTTCCTAAACTAGCCTCTTCCCATCAGGCTCTAGTCCTGTTCTGTCTGCTTGATCCATTGGTTTTGTTTTTTGTCTTTTACTTTATATCATTTATCATCACTTGATATATATTTATGTGTCCACTTATTTTCTATCTCACCACATGGAGCCTGCATGGGAGCAGAGATTTTATCATTTTTGTTCATACCTCTATCTCTGTGGCTAAGGCAATATTTAACACATATAAGATGCCTGACTTTGGTGAGCAGATGCATGAGTAAATGAATAAATGTATTTTCTACTGAGTCACAAATTATGTGTATCCTAAAACTTGCATCAAGTGGAAATTCTTTTTAAAAAAGCCATAAAAATAAATACAAATATAAGTTCTAATATGTTCTTCTGTAGCTTAACGGAGTGTTTTGTTCACCTTTGGGGTATTCTTGGACATGATATGGGTCTGCCCTTAGTTCTGGGCCTCTTTGTCTGATTGCTGCCTGTACTCACCCTTTTAAGTGTGACATAGGCAAACCACCCTCTTCCAATAGAAGTTGACTTGCTGGGCAAACTTTTAAATTGAAGCACTTTCTGTCTTCAGGCCTTCTTATACCAGTTATCTTCTTCTAATGTTCAGCATCTGGTTTTGCCCTCTTGAATTTGACTGTGTCTTCCTGTGGCTCAGCCTCCTGTGTATTCCTCTGAATTCTCAGTCCCCACAGATCTAGAGAGGAATCCCCTCTGTCATCCATGCTGTCAGACCAGATAATAATATAAAATTTAAAGAAACGATGTGTTTTTTAATTTTACAGATTAAAACATTTAAATCAAGTGGAAAGCAAGATCAGAATAAACTTAGGAGAATGACCACACCTACAATTTTTTTTGCATTTAACTATGTCTCAGAAAAATATAAAAATCCACCTTTTAAAAAGTAATTTTTATGAAGAAAGATTAATAATCATGTATGTATAAGTCTGATCTTGATGTGCTATTAAAATTGCACTTTCTGTTTTAAATATTAGAGTCAAAGAATTGATTTACCGATATGATGAACTAGATGTCCAGAGAAAACTTCTATGGCCTGCAAAGCCCCAAGCCAAAATTTTAATCTGAAATCACTCTTGATTGAAAATGCCCTTGTTCACGGCAGAAATGAAGTCAAATCCTCTCTACAGAAACTGTACTTTAAATATAGTCTTTAAAATTTCAAATAGATAAAGTTCCAAGGAAGAGGCTAACAATCATAAGTTATAAGATAAATAAGGAAACACGCCACCATGAGAAAGAGTCAGCAGAAACATCAGATCACAAAATCAGATCCAAAAAGAAGATAGATATTTGTAAAATAGCTATAAAGTATGGTATATATGTTAAAATATATGAAAGGGCAATTAAAATAAACTAATGAACAATGGACATTAAAATAAACCACTACTTGATTTTTTAAAAAAGATAACAACTAGAGAGAAAAAGTTTAATTATTCAAATAAAAATTTATGGAACTGGCTAAATAGCAGATGAAGGAATTAGTAACTAGTATATGAAACTAAGGAAATAATTTAAAATAAATCACAAAGGAAAAAGTAATGGGATATATGAAAAAGAAGAGACATGGAGGATAGGGTGCCAAAGTCCTAGGAAACAATAGAACAAATTGGATAGAAGGAAATGTTTTGTAATTAATGAAAGATATAGACCTTCAGATCTAGAGAGACTAATGGATCACACACTACAAAGATGTGCAGGAATCCACCACCAAGAGCCCTTAATAGGAACATGCAAAACACAAAAGTCTATCTTGGAAATATGAAATGCATTTGCAAGAAAAGACAGATTCCCTCCAAAGGGATGTGATTTGCACTGCCGGCTGACCTGCCATAGCAACGGTGGAAGCCTGGAAAGACTGCAGTATCTTCAAATTACTGAGAGGCAAGGATGGAAAACCCAGAAATCTACGCAGAGTGGAACTATCTTTCACAGAGGAGAGTGAAATATATTTTCAGATAAAAACTGAAAAACTTTATCAAGAACAGATTTTATTCAAGCAACTTTTAAGTCATTTGCTTTAGAAAGAAGAAATAGGACTGTAGGAGGAAGCTATGAAGACAAAAAGAAGAAAAACAAAACAAAACAAAATGGAGAGCACATGCGCAGATGCACAAAATGATAGTAAACAATAATTGTTCGGGTAACAAAACAAATAGACTAGAAAGCAACTATATATTTGATCAAAGCAGATATGTTTCTTAAAATTTCTAGGGTAACAACTAAAAAAGTAAGAATCAAGTGTGTAATTTTCAAACAAGAAAACTAAAAACAAATCAAAAATCTCTCTATCAAAAATCCATAATCCTCCATTTTTGCCAGAGGATGGCAGAAATTGAAGAAAAGAAAAAGAAGAAGAAAGAACAAAATAAAACGGTAAAAATTATTTCAAATCTATTACTAATTACATTAATGTGTATAGACATAACTCGCAAGTTAAAAGGCAATGCTTGTCAGAGTAGATTAAAAATATCCACTTATATGTGACTTAGTCACATATGTAAAGCATGAGCTCCCATGCATGTAGAATATTAAAAAAGAAAATATAAAAATGCTAATAAAAAGAAAGATCCTGCTAGTATGTTAATATCCAACAAAAGGCAATTTGTAATAAAAGGCATTATTTCAGCTAGTTTCTCCATACTGATTAAAGTTTAAATTCAGCAGGAAAATTCTGAACTTGTATATAACAATAGCATAATTTTATAGTTGCAAAGCAATACTCTACAGAATTGCCAGGAGGAAGTGTTAAATTGACCATCATATGAGAGATTTTTAACACACTTTTCTCAGGGATCAATAAAACAGCCAGGCAAAAAGTGGGAAGGATATAAAATATGTGAAGGAAAAACAAAGACATATGGGGAAACTGCACCCGGTAATTGGGAAAAATGCTTTCTTTTCAAGCATGCATGGATTATTATTTTTTCAGTTGAAGAATCATTATCACACAGAACATACTGCTTAGCCATCTCACAAATAAGTTAGATATCTGTGACAACAATAATCTTAAAAATATGATTGTATATTTTTGAAAAACACATTTTAAAATAATTTATGACTCAAAATAGAAAACATTTGGAAAACTGGAAACACTGAACAATATGATTATAAAATACTATCTCTAAAACGTAGGCATTTCTGCTAAAATGGTAATGAGAAAACACAAGTTTAAATATCTGTAATAGAAAAGAAGAAAGCATAAATGTATTGAACAGAAGGAACAATTTAAGAAGATAAATAACAATAAAATAAAACCAAAGGAACAAGAGGAAAAGTAGAATTAAAGTTAAAAACAGAAATTAATAATATTGAAAATATGGAAAAAAATGGATAGAGTGTACACCCCAAAATCTGATGCTTTGCAAAGCCTAATAAAGTAGACAAATTTCCAGCAGGATTGATCAAAATCAAAAGAGAAGACACATGTGTTAGGCCGTTCTTGTGTTGCCATAGAGAAATATCTGAGGCTGAATCATTTATAAAGAAAAGAGGTTTAATTGGCTCACAGTTCTACAGGCTTCATACGAAGTATGGTGCTGGTCTCTGTTTCTAGCAAGGCCTCAGGAAGCTTCTAATCATAGCAGAAGGCTATAGGGAGCCGGTGTGTCACACCATGAGAGAAGGAGCAAAGGCAGGGAAGCGGGGAGGTCCCAGACTCTTTTAACAACCAGATCTTGCACCTCGTGTGAACTAACTGATCGAGAACACACATATAACCAAGGGGACGGTGTTAAGCCGTTCATGAGGGGTCAGTCCCCATGATCCAATCATCTCCCATTAGGCCCCACCTCCAACAGTGGGAATCCCATTTCAATATGAGATTTGGAGGGGGCAATCACCCAAACCATATCAGCATAAATTACCAGTACTAGAAATTTTAAAAAGGTCCACAAGGACAGATACACCAGAAGTTAAAGAAAAGTAATATTATGCAGAAGTATGTACAAATAAAAAATAGGAGTAAAATGAGAAAATTCTTAATAGTAAATTAACAAAATAAGCTAAGAATGCAAATACATTGAGCAGTAGTTAAAAAATTCACTGGAAATAGAAAATACAGATATTTTCAATCATTTTAAAATTATTTTAAGAATAGGAAAAAATAAGAGAAACTTTTTTATTTGATTAAAGGTACTTATTGTAAAAAAATTAACAATATGGTGAAACATTGAAAGCATTCTCTTAAAATACAGGAAGAAGATAAAAATAACCAATATTGTCACTTCTGTTTAGCATAATAAGAATTATTCTAATATTCAAAAGTCATTTAAAAATGAGGAATTCAAAAAAAACTGTTATTTGCAGACAGTATGACTGTCTTCTTAGAAAACTGAAGTCAAAAAACAAAAAAAATTAAAAATCCACAAAACAATCAGATATTTTGAACTATAAAAACTTAGCAATTTTGACATATTTAAATTCATTGGCAAAATAATGCTCTATATACCATTTTACATAAGGAGGACACTTTGTAAAAAGCAATAAAAACATATAGACCCTAAGATTAAATCTAATGAAAGATAAGGAGCCTAAGAGTAAATATATTTGAGGTTAATGTGATATAGAAAAATATAAATCATAGCAAAAGATATTTTTAAGGTCCTATATAAGTGGACAGATATGCTGATAAATAGAAATAATCAATACAGTCAAAATATCAATTCACCCTAAACTGACACATAGGTTAAATACAATTCTAACCCAAAACCTACAAGAATTTTATTAAACCTGACAAGGTGATTCTAAAATTTATTCGAAGAATGAAGTGCCAAGACTCCATTCTGAAAAAAAAAATAGTCTTTTTTTTCCTCCTACAATTTGTCATGAGTTTTTAAGAATCACAGACAAGTTGGCAATGAAATGGAACAGAGAAACAGACGCTCATATGGAAACTTAAAATATGATGTAGATGACACACCAGAACTTAATATATAATGGAGATTATATCCAGAGATGGAGTATTTATTTATTATTATTTTAAAATCCACATGAATCAAGGGCTGTAATGTGAAACACGACACTATACAACTTTAGAAGACAACTATAGGGAGATATTTGAATAACCTCATATAGGCATGATGTACTGTAAAGTCCCCAAAATACAAACCATAAAAGAACATTGATAAATTTAACTACAGTAAAGGTAAGAACTTCTGTTCATCAAAACAGAGCATAAAGAGAGTGAAAAGGTAAGCCAAAAACTAGGAGAATATATTTGCCATATGTTAGTGACAAATGGTTCATATGCAGAATATGTAAATAGTTTCTCAGGGTAAACTGTTTAAAAAGCAAGCAATCCAATAGAAAAGTAATCTAAGAATATAAAAGGTTACTCTTGGATTATGTAAGTATAAGAATTCTCAATTCCATTAGTAAAACAAAGAAAAAATTAAAACTATGAGATAACGTTTTGAAAGTAAATAAATTCTAAAAAATAATGTCTCTCAGTATCAGTATTGACCTTGCAGAGCAATATGGAGTCTATTACGCTGCTGGTGCGGTTGTAAATAGATACAACTATTTGAAAGCAGTTTGCTACAGTCTCAGAAAATGAACACATGTACCCCATAATCTAGCAATTGCACCACTAGATGTATACCCTGGAGAAACCTTGCACATGTATAGAAATGATATAAATGTATAACCATAGCAGCAATTTTTACAGATGGAAAACTTTTTCAAAAATAAAATAAAATGTACATTAATAGTTCAATGGATAATTCTGATACATTCATACAATAGAAATATTATACAGTACTGAAAATGCATTACCTTCAGCATCCGTCAATCCCCGATAGGAAACAGATGCCACACTTAAACTGGACAATGTGAGGTCAGAAGAACATAATAAAGTATTTACAGTAGAATATTTACAAAGTAGGTTGTATATTACTCCAAGGCTAGACAGTATGAGCTATAATCTCCCGCAGACCCAAAGGGATGAGGGAGAAAAACATTTACTAAAATTGATAGAGGGCAGCAGTGAGAAGAGGGCCACCAGATTGTAGCCCCCAAGTGCAAGAAAGCAGCAGCCCTAAGCAGGCCCCACATGGAGGGAGTAAGTCAAATAAATTCCCCCACCTCACTCTTCTCCTCCTGAGGCATGCTGGTAGATAAGATTTATGTGCTCCAAAAGCAGAAGGCCTGAATTAGGGCATTCACAAAGGGCAAAATATCCATCCCCCCACCGCCCCTAAGCTAAGACAGGGTGGGATCACCTAGGTTGTACTTGTGAAGAGGAGCTCCAGGAAGAGTTCTAAGGGCCTCTAGAGTTGAGGGTGGGGATATGAGAAGGAGGAGATGATCCTGTAGAACAGCTAAAAGACAGTAGGAATCTGAAAGCCAGAGGAAGAAGCTTTCCCAGTTGGGAGTCCTCAGAGGTGTCAGAGGCTGCTGATTGGCAGGCAGGGGAGGACTGACCAAGAAGTGGCCATGCGTTCAGCGATGCTGAGGTCCTTGGTGACCTGAAGAGAGCTGTTTTTGTAGGGGTGATGTGAAAGTCTCACTGGAATATACTGAAGAGAGAAATGGAGGAGAGACATTGGAAACAACAGGCAAAGATAGTTCTTCTAAGAAGCATTCTTTCACTGGGTATGGGGGAGCAGTGGCAAAAGCCCAAGTGAAATGTTGGCTTTTTTGGGTTTTCTGAATTTCTTTTTTTTTTTTTTTTTTTTTTTTTTTTGAGATGGAGTTCCGCTCTTTTTGCCCAGGCTGGAGTGCAGTGGCACGATCTTGGGTCACTGCAACCTCCACCTTTTGGGTTCAAGCGATTCTCCTGCCTCACCCTCCTGAGTAGCTGGGATTACAGGTGCACGCCATCACACCCGGCTAATTTTGTAGTTTTAGTAGAGACGAGGTTTCACCATGTTGTTGGCCAGGCTGGTCTTGAACTCCTGACCTCAGGTGATCCACCCACCTCGGCCTCCCAAAGTGCTAGGATTACAGGTGTGAACCATCGTGTCCAGCCTGGGTTTTCTGTCTGTTTAAGAAAGAAGATATTGTAGCATTTGTACACATGTGAATTATCAAGATATGTTATATGTTTTTTGATCCTTGGAAAAACAGATATTTGGGAATTCTCTTTGTAGCTTCTTTTCAAAGATTAGAAATGACGTTTCTTGCTTTTGAAAGTAGTCAGCAACATGTTTTATTTTAGCAATCCTATTTATTTTCCCCACATATAGGCATTCTTTTCTGTGAAATTACAGGTCACTGCTCTAAAATAATTCTAAAGAAAGAGAAGTCTCTGTTGTATATTTTTTCAACTATGATGTCAATATTCTTTTAAAAATGTAAACTGGATATTGCTCTCAAAGGAAAAGCCATGCAGAGGTTTGATTAGTCATTCAAAGAAGGGCCACAGATAGTCTCATCCAAGTCACATTAATCTTCATTTATTCAATCTTCTTGAGTTTCCTGGTAGAGAAAGAGTTGTTAAACAATCTTTACCCATCAAAAGGTTCCTATTAAAGCACAGTGATTACTATTTTACACACACAAATACACACATAGTTATGCATGTGTATATTTGTGTGTTTATATTTGTATAGATATATATATATAAACACATGCTTATAAACATATGTTTATGTGTGTGTATCACTGTATGTATGTGAATATATGTGCATGTATGTGTGCTGTATTTCTGTATAGCTGTGGCTTTCAAAGTGAAGTTTAGTAAATCTAACCTGAATGGGCTACATGCCCAAAGAATTAATTAATTTCACAAAATTTTATGTTTCTCTGATAGGCAGTGCATAATACAAGTCAACTGGGGTTATTCAAAGATAATTAAACATAGTCTTCAAGTAGTTTAACATCTGATAACCAAAATGAGACATTTTTATAATAATTTTTTTTTTTAGCTAGAAAAATGAAACATCTTCTAAACAAGCTAGAAAGAAGACTTCAGGAGTTTGGAGGAGGGAGAGAGTTTACCATGAACTGGGGCATTGCAGATAAACCTGTGTGAAAAAAGTAACATTGAA
This sequence comes from Nomascus leucogenys, assembly GCF_006542625.1. NCBI lineage: Eukaryota > Metazoa > Chordata > Mammalia > Primates > Hylobatidae > Nomascus > Nomascus leucogenys. Next base: position 7,249,911 of record NC_044395.1, on the reverse strand, counting down.
CTTGTGACTTAAAGGATGATAATGTTTTGGTGACAGAGGGATGAGGAGTTGGGAAAACTCCATCCACAGGGGGCTTTCATCAAATAAAGATGCAAAGTTGAAAGATTTAATATTCAAGGTCTAAGGCAAGTTAATTTTAAATCTGAGCATTTAATGAGTTGCTTCTTTTGCTTTTAAACTTTTAATAATGATAATACCATATATATATAAACCATGTGTATTTATATAGCTATATATACACATGTAATTTTATATTATATATAGTATATGTATGTATGCATGCAGATGGTTTAAAAATAATAGAAGGGTATGAAATTTCAGAAAATTCTCCTGCCCAACCTTCCCCATCTCTAGTCCAAGATCTCAGAGATAACCACTTTTAGCTCTTTCTGCTTTCGGTTCTAGAACTTGTTACCACATCTAAAAATATAATCATTATTCCTCCATTTCTTAATTTGTCATATTTATAGAGTGTCTATTCATTCATTGGCATAAAAGATGAGAATTTTGGCCTTTGTAAATCAGTGTCCCTCACACAGTCTCTTCTTCCTTCTCCTGACAATTTTAGTAATTTGACTTTATTACTTTTTTTCTCAATTATCATTTTAGCATTTTTTGTTAAAATCTTTTTTATTAAATACTGAAGAAAACCAAAAGAAAATGTATGTATGAGATATGGCATGATTTCTAATCTCCTCTACACATAGCCCCCATCCTACTCCCCGTCTGACTCCTTCAGAACTATTTTGAATTATACATTTATTATTTTTTGTTTGGTTTATATTTCTACAATTATTTATAACTCTAAATAATACATTTTTTACTTTATCCTGATTTTAAGCTTAGCATACATAGACATATTGAATGCATTTCTCTGAAAGTTGCTTTTTCTGCTCAATTTCTGTCTGCAAGGTTTATCCAGGTGTTTACATATTGCTATAATTCGTTTATTTTTGCTGTTATATAGAATTTCTTTATATGAAAAAACAACTTACATACCCATTCTGTTGTTTTATGAGCATTTGCATTAATTCCAGTGTTTTTTTCTAAAACAAATAACACTGCAATATATATTCTTGAACACGTCTCCTTGTGCACAAGAGTTAAATACTGAAGAAAACCAAAAGAAAATGTATGTAAGAGATAGAGCATGATTTCTAATCTCCTCTACACACAGCCCCTCTAGAGGCTACACACAACCTCTCTAGGTCAGAGGTTGGAACACTTTTTCTGTAAAGAGCCAAATGGTAAATATCTTAGGTCTTGCAGGCCACACCCTGTCTCTGTTACATATTCTTATTAGTTATTTGTTTGATTTTTACCAGCACTCACAAATGTACAAAGCATCCTTAGCTTATGGGCCATGTAAGAACATCCCCCAGCCTAGCTTTGGCCAGGGCCACGGTTTGCCATTCCCTGCTTTAGGGCAATATTTTTCAGTCATTTGAACATCACTCACACTAAGTAAAACATTTCATATTACAATCCCAGTATACACACACGCACACACACACAGAAATACTGAGTAGAAATGTTTTGTGAAATCATACCCACGCTTATTACCTATCATGCTGCCATTTCATATTCTATCCCTTAAAAAAAAAAAAAAAGAAGTTCTGGTTATTCCCCATTAAGTGAATTTTACAGCCCACTATCAGACCCATAGTTTGAAAACCATTATTTTAGGAGCTGAATTATTGAATCCTAAGGTATCTACATCTTCTTTACCAAGTATAATAAATTGCTCTCCAAAGTGGAAGTAGCAATTTGTACTCCCATTGGAAGTGTATGAGGTCTGAGCCTGGAGGCGTGGCTTGTGCCTGCAACCCCAGAGACTCTGGAAGCTGAGGTGGGAGGATTGCTTCCTAAGCCGTGAGTGCCAGGCTGCAGTGAGCTAAGATCCTGCCATTGCATTCCATCCTGGGTAACAGAGAGAGACCCTGTCTCTTAATAATGATGAAAAAACCCAAAAACAGCAACAAAAAAAACACACATTAAAAAGTGTATGAGTTCTTTCTTACAAGTAGTTTTGTCAGAATTTTATATTGTGGTTTTCTGTTAGAAACGAAGGTATCTCATCTTACTTTTTATTTCTTTTACATTTTTAATTGTAAAATACACATAACATAAAATTTACTATTTTAATGATTTTTAACTGTGCAATTCAGTGGTAATAAAGTGCATTCAAATTGCTGTGCAACTCCCACTACCATTTGTCTCCAGGACTCTTTTCATCTTGAGAAACTGAAGCTCTGTATACATTAAACTCTAACTTCTTATTCTCTCTTCCCAGCAGCCCCTGACAACTGCCTTTCTACTTTCTGTCTCTAGGAATTTGAATACTCTAGGATTTTACACAAGTGGAATCATACAATATTTGTTCATTTATAACTATCTTTTTGTGTACTTAGTTTACAGTCCTCAAGTTTCATCCGTATTGCAATATAAATTTTAACTTTTATTTTCCTAAATTTTAATGCTCTTGAGCATCTTTTCATATATTTATTTGCTATTGACATGTTCCTGTCTATGATGTTTTGGCCTATTTCTTTAATTAATTAATTATAACTAGTTACTGACATATTCTGCCTTCTAATCTTTTTTCACTTACGTGTACTCAAAATATCATTGCCTAGTTGCGCCCAACATTGGTTGAAGGTGCTTTTCTAAGGTAAATGAAAACACTACCAACTTGGAACCCCTTTAAATTATAGCCTGATAGACTTTTTTGACCACCCACAGCTTTAAGGAGGCTAGTTTGACCCTATGACTTCACCAATACAAACAAAATATGGCCCTGGAAGTCTCCTGCTAGTCTCCTGTGAGTTTCCTTGAGGCCTGCAGCATGTAGTTGGAGGAGGTTCTCCATGGAGCTGAGAAGGCTGATGCTTCAGAACCCTGTTCTTGTGCAGAACCAGCTTCACATTTGTCAGGTTGTATTAGTTTTTCCTTAAGGTTCTAGTGTTCTATAGAACTATAGGATGACCAGAGTGAAAAATACTATACTATATAGTTTCAAATAGCTAGAAGAAGGATACTTAATATTCCCAGCACAAATAAATGAGAAATGTTTCAGATGATGGATAAGCTCATCACCCTTATCTAGTCTGTGTCACAACATCACTATGTACCCCATGAATATGTACAATTATTATGCGTCAGTTAAAATTTTTTGAAAAGCTTTAAAAATTGTATAAGCGGCCGGGCGCAATGGCTCACGCCTGTAATGCGAGCACTTTGGGAGGCCGAGGTGGGTGGATCACCTGAGGTCGGGAGTTCTAGACCAAACTGACCAACACGGAGAAACCCCATCTCTACTAAAAATACAAAATTAGCCAGGCATGGTGGCGCATGCCTGTAATCCCAGCTACTCAGAAGGCTGAGGCAGGAGAATCACTTGAATCCATGAGGCGGAGGTTGCGGTGAGCCAAGATCGCATCACTGTACTCCAGCCTGGGCAACAAGAGCAAAACTCTGTCTCAAAAAAAAGAAAAAAAAAATTGTATAGGCTTCAGAGACCCACAAAATGCAGAACTTCCTGGGCTCAGTCTTTGTGGGGGCAGTGTGTGTTGTTGCTGTTTTTTGAGATGGAGTCTCGCTCTGTCGCCCAGGCTGGAGTGCAGTAGCACAATCTCGGCTCATTGCAACCTCTGCCTCCCGGGTTCAAGTGATTCTCCTGCCTCAGCCTCCCGAGTAGCTGCGACTACAGGCATCCGCCACCACGCCCAGCTAATTTTTGTATTTTTAGTAGGAACAGGGTTTCACCATGTTGGCCAGGATGGTCTCGATCTCTTGACCTTGTGATCTGCCTGCCTCGGCCTCCCAAAGTGCTGGGATTACAGGTGTCAGCCACCGTGCCCGGCTGTGTGTGTTTTTGTAATAGTCCCATTTTCCTTAGCCCTGGGCTCCATAACATTTTTCTCTATGCCTTGCCAGGCTTTGGAGATCATAATCAAAGTTCACCATTTTTAACAAATGGCCTTAAGGGAAAAGCCAGCTTCAGTCCAGTAATGACTTCTACCAGATTCCTGCTTTCATTTAGTTTTTGGCTTCTATATCGTTCTTATTTTCTTGCCAACTCATTGATGTGTTTAAAAAAATTTTTAATTATATTTTATTCAGCTTGTATAATTGTTTCATATGGATGATTGATCAGATTATCTAAATGGAAGATTTTGAAAATGGAAATTTTTAAATTATTTTGACCCCCAGTAGGTGAAATGAAAACTTTGGAGCCCCTAATCTTTTCTTCAACGGACCTGTCTCTCTTATGCATTACCTAATTTCTGTGAGGTAGAACTTACATTGTCTATTCTATGATATTTTATTACAGTTAGGACATCTGTGTTTTGTCTGTATGTTGATTTTAACATTAAAACTTAAGAAATAGTATTTCCAGCATTATATTTATGTAAAGGATACTAGTTACAGAATTATTATAATTTGAGCAATAAAAAATGATATCCATTATCACTTAAACTCTTTGTGCGTGTGTGTGTGTGTGTGTGTGTGTGTTTGTCTTTTGTTTTTTCGTGTGTCGGTGTCTCGCTCTGCCTCCCAGGCTGGAGTACAGTGGCGCGATCTCTGCTCACTGCAAGCTCCGCCTCTGGGGTTCACACCATTCTCCTGCCTCAGCCTCCCGAGTAGCTGGGACTACAGGCACCCACCACCACTCCCAGCTAATTTTTTGTATTTTTAGTAGAGAGGGGGCAGTGGCTCACGCCTGTAATCCACCTGTAATCCAGGCACTTTGGGAGGCTCAGGTGGGCGGATCACGAGGTCAGGAGGGAGACCATCCTGGCCAACACAGTGAAACCCTGTCTCTACTTAAACTCTTACAGCTCGTCAGGTCTACAACATCATGCCATATTGAAGCTTGAGCCAAATTGGTTTGAAAAAAATACGTCACACAGACAGCCAGTCCTCATTATTTGCAGACTCTATATTGCAAATTTGCCTACTTGCTAAAATTTATTTGTGGCCCCCAAATCAGTAGTTGTTCTATTTTCTCAGTCACTCATGGTCATGTGCAGAGCTGCAAAAATTTGAGTTGAGCTACAGACATGTTTCCAGCTGAGGTCAAAGAAGGCAATGCTCTGCCTTGTCTGAATTCTCATATTATGACACGAATGTCCTATTTGTGGTGTATTTAGTGCCATGTTTTTCACAAGATATGGAAGCAACTGAAGCATCTATCAATGGATTGGAGGACATTATGCTAAGTGAAATAAGCCAGGCACAGGAGACAAATAGTGCACGATCTCACTTATATGTGGAATCTGAAAAAGTTGAACTCGTAGAAATATAGAGTAGAATGATGGTTACCAGAGGCTGGGAGTAGAGGTGGAGAGGGAGTGAATGGAAAGCTGCTAATCAAGAGATGCAAAGTTTCAGATAGACGGAAGGAATAGGGTGACTATAGTCACTAATAATGTATGTCTCAAAATAATTTTGAGAATAAATTTGAAATGTCTCACCACAAAAAATGATAGGTAAGCAAGGTGATAGATTAATTAGCTTGATCTAATCACTCCACATTGTATGCATATACCAAAACATCATGTTGTACTCCAAAAAACATATATAATTAGGATTTTCCAATCAGAAGTAATATCAGTACAAATAAAAAAGAATGCAATAGGTGGATAAAGATGTTCAAGATATATTGCTGAATGAATAAAACAATTTTATAACATACGATTCTATGTTAAAAAAAGCAATATATATCAAAACTCATCAAGCTATACACTTTAGGATCTATGCATTTTTACTTTACATAAATATTACCTTAATAAAGATACAATAATATATGAAAAAAAAACCACAAAGAACACCTGCATACTCTACATGCAATGTGTTAGTTTGCTAGGACTGTCATAACAAAATACCTCAGACCGTGTAGCTTACACAAAAGAAATTTGTTAATTGATTTTCTCAGAGCTCTGGGAGCTGGAGGTCCAAGATCAAGGTGTTTACAGGTTTGAATTCTCCTGAGGTTTCTTTCTTTGGCCTGCAGATGGCCACCCTCTCGCCGTGTCTTCACGTGGTCTTTCTTCAGTGTGCCCACTTCTCTGATGTTTTTTTTTTCTTTTTTCTTTTTTTATTTTAAGTACTGGAGTGCTGTGGTGCAATCTTGGCTCACTGCAACCTCCACCTCCCAGGTTCCAGCAACCTCCACCTCCCAGGTTCCAGCAACCTCCACCTCCCGGGTTCCAGCAAGTCTTGTGCCTCAGCCACCTGAGTAGCTGGGATTACAGGCGTGAGCCACCACGCCCGGCTAATTTTTGTATTGTTAGTAGAGACGAGGTTTCATCATGTTGGCCAGGCTGGTCTCCAACACCTGACCACAAGTGATCCTCCTGCCTTGGCCTCCCAAAGTGCTGGGATTACAGTCCTAAGCCACGGTGCCAGGCCTGATGTATCTTTATGTAACCAAATATCCTCTCTTACAAGAAGAGCCGTCAGATTGGATAACCTCACTTAACCCTAAACCCCTCTTTAAAGACCCTATCTCTAGATACAGTCACATTCTGAGGTACTGTGGATTTGAAATTCAACAAGTATTTTGGGGAGACACAATTCACTTCATGACACCCAGGTTCACCACTGTTAACATCCAGCCACATTTTTCTTATTACTCTATTTATGCATACTGCTATTTCTTCCCCTGCCACTTGGGAGTAAGTCGCACACCTGAGTCATCATTACCCTTTAGTATTTCAATAGATATTTCCTAAAAACAGAGATATACTTCTAGAAAACCACCGTATAACCATCCAAATCAGAAAATCAACATTAAGATTAATATTGCCTTCTAACTCAAAGACCCATTTCAATTTTGCTGTTTGCCCCAAAAATGCCTTTCAAGGATTAGATTCTGTCCAAAATCCTGTGTACTGTTTAGTTGTCAAACTTCTCTGATAGCCTTCAATTTGAAAAATATTGCAGTGTTTTGCTTGTCTTCCCTGACCTTGACGTTTTTTAACAGTATAGGCCAATTATTTCGTAGAATGCCTCTTAGCTTAGGCTTGTGGATTTGTTTCCTCTTGATTAGGTAGCTGCAATAGAAATACCACAACAGTGATGCTGTGTTCCTCCTAGTGCCCCACAGCAGAAGACACACAACAACGTGTGGTATTCAGTTTTATCATATATTTAAGACGGTTTCTGCCAGACTTTTCCACTCTAAGATTAATGAAGAGGGATTCACATTTATTAATTAATATTAGTTGACATTTTACTGTGTGGTAGACATTCCCCTTCTCTATTTATTTACTTTGTTATTTACCTTGGTGCAGGCTCATGCATCCTATTTTATTCCAGGTACTATAATCTGTTGCTATAATTATTTACTCTGATGCTCAAATAGTTCTGTGTTTGGCTTTCAAACAAGTTCGTATATCCTTTTGATATGTCTACATTTTTCTATGAGGGAAGTGCCACTGTAGCTTGTCTCACTGTATGGGAAAAGAGTGACAGGGGACGGAGGAGAGAAGGTAAGAAATGTGGCCCAAATATTTCATATAGTATAATCTTTAGAATTTATCATTTTTTTTCTGACACAAAGCCAGTCATGCTCCCCACACCTGTCAGGGTAGATCTTGGAGCATCCTTGGAACTAGGCCTGGATAAATAACTTTCACCTCCTCTGCAGCCATCTGTTTTATTTTTTTACTAAGATTCCTTCCCTCCACTCTGTCCCTCACTGAGAATTCTCTTGCTTTCAATTTTCCAGAAATATTTATGGTTTTCTCCTGTACATGTTCTCTACTCTACTTTGTATTGGAAGTAAAAATAAACTACTTTTGAAACATGGTTACTCTTATGATTCATAAATAATATTACATCATAACTTCAAATTTGTACAGCATATTTTACAGTGTACAAGGATAAATCTTTTAACTTATCCTTACACTCTGATGAAGTAAGGTCAAGAATTATTTTCCCAAAGTAAAAAAAAATTAAGTTTTTTGAAATAAAACTTACTTATTGATATTTTCAAGTTCCTAGAATAAGCAAATGATATATCCACAGGCTAAAATGTATGGCTTTTCACTTTCACCCACTGGGTTTCAGTGTCTTCATTCCTTGTAAGGTAAGGTCAATCTACAGCCCCCATTTTGGATTTTATGACTGAAGGAGTCCTTAGCAGGCTATTTTCCATCTATATTAAACATTTTACCCTTATATTTTATAAAGTCAGGATTATTAAAATCCCTGTTAAGATATGTAAATTAATACCCAAATATTGTGTGCTTATCATGAAATGATGCTTATTGTAGAATGATGCAAATACAATAATTTGAATGTAAAACTTCAAATTAAGACTTAGTAAGAAGAAACCAACCCATGGTCAGTGATCTTTTTTGTCATTTTCTATATAGGAGAAAAGGTAATAAAAATATCTTTCTACCTCTTGAGAATGGCCTTGACATGCACTAATATTTGTAAAGTGCTTCAAAGAAGAAAAGGGCTGACTTACTGGTGAGGAGATTGGGTAAATATAAAAAATATTCTACTGTGATAGCGATACTCTTAAATTACAAGTCAGGGAGGGGTTTATCAGATTCTGTGTCCTGTCTCCATTATTAAAAAACTGACATAGCTCTTTGCTTAGATGTTGGTAGTCACAACCAAAGGCAACGTGAGTTTAGCTTAAACCAGCTGAGAACACTTGGATGATTCAAAATCATGTATTTCTATAACACCAGCAGAATGCAATTAAACAGTTTTATTTTTAAGAAAACACTGAAAACAATTTTATCTAATAGAAAAAAGCCTCATTGGTGTGGCTGGACTTTTGGTATTAAAAATATTGTCCATGTTTAAATGACATTATTTGTTATCAATAATTATCCCACTGGTGCATTTGGGAAGGGAGAGATGAAAGTGGTTTTTATCTCATTAGCATGTCTTCACTGTTAACTATTTGTAATATTAGTTTGCTTTGATCTTCCTTTTGATTATAGTGTGCAAAGCTGATATAATCTGTTATTATTTCCATTAATAACTAAGTATCTCTTGTAGTTGACAAGGCAATTTGTTATTATCAGACTGCCTTTATGCAATGCAAAGAGGTTTACACCCGTTCCCTCACCCAGCCTGTGTAAAATAACAGGCGTTTATCTGCTCCCAGCAGCCTGGAGACATTGCCCTCTTCAAAGAGGCTCCATGAATGCTGCTGGACAAAGACAGGAAGCACCTTGACAGTGAGCTGGAGACTTGGGCATGTAGATTCTAATCTGGACATAGTTTCTACCTCAAGGGGATTTGCAAATTGGACAATCTAACAGGAGCATATTCTGCTGACCCTGTTTTGTTGTTTTGTTTTTTTCTTGAGGTTTAAGTTGGGCAAGAGAAGCGGGGTTAGAGACAGAAGTGAGATAGTGGTGGCGAAGCTTAAGTTTCTCTTGCAACAAGCAGAGCGTATTCTCATCATTATGTCCGCAGCATCTCAGGCTTCCAAAATGTGAGTTCTGGCAGATTATGAAGGCAAAAGATTTGCAACTCCAGGGGCTTTATTGTCAAGTTTCTATATCTGTCTTGCATTTACTGTCTCTGCCATTCTCATTCCCAGATACTTTGAGATATTTGACAAATTTTGACACATACAAGGATAATTTCTCTCCACTTCCAAAATGACTCCACCTCCTAGAATAATAGCACGGTTGACTCATTAGGAGAGAAAAGACTGTGAGTGGAGTCGAGTTCAAGATATGACAACTTCACGTCTTTTAAATAGAGTGGGAGAATTTCAAAACACAAACTTTTTCTAATGGATTTAGCTGGCACTCTGACTTTATTACCTGCCAGTGGAAGTTTCATTTTCTCCAAATCTATTGGTTGGCAGGGCAGATTATATTCTTAGAAGTCTTGCTGGTCCTATAAATTTAACCCACCTCTAACAACAGCACAGAGAAGGTGAGGGAGCTACCTAAAGTGGCAAAGTCCATTGGAGGCAGCTGTTGACAGCTACTTGAATTCCCCAAGGCATGTTTTATTTGTGGATATATGTGCTGCTGCACAAAAGCCATTGATGATCTTTGCATGTAGTCATGGAAAGCTACCTGCCACCATATTTGAATGTGTCAGAAAGAATAGAGAGAAAGGAATGAATGAGGTAAGTCAGAATGTCCTGACATCATTTGGGGCCTGTGTTGACCTCTGAGATAGTTGAGGTGCTTTTGGATGTTCTTTTCACCTTCAGGTTACTGAGTTCATGGCAGAAGCCTCTAGAGATGGAAAGGATAAACAGAGTTTCTGTATGTCTTGACTCCACAAATTTCAGCTCCTTAATTGATCCATTCAGATCATGTCATAGTTGGAAGTACATCCTCTGGGCTAGGCTAGAGCAATCTAAACTCTATTATTGCTAAGGACTTATACCACAAAAGCCTCTTTAACTAGCATGGTTGGCTGGTTAGATGGTACCTGGCTGTCCTGAGAAGTATTCACTCACACTCACCTTAGTAACAAGCAAGAAGTGGAGAGCAATTACCTTTTTCTTCATGTCTGATTTTAAGCCTTCACAGAGCTAAGAGCTCTGCAAATGTCTTCTGTTTTCGGATTATGCCATAATTTAGGATGACTCTTGTATTTTTCTTTTTATTTAGAGCAAGAATGAGGTCTTGCCCAAAGATAACTTCAGTAAGAAACCGAAGCAACTTAAACTCTCTGTAAGCAACTGAAACTTAACTTGGAGGTATTTCTTATCACTGACTTAAAAAATAAAAATGAGCCTCAGTCTATCACAAATAGCCAACCAGCCAATTGGTTGTATAACTAGTAAACTCCCATCAGACTATATCCAAATAAGACAAACATGTTGTTATATCTAATCAAGTAATTTATTTACTTGCCATTCAGCCTATAAAGGCTCCTGGCTTAGGCTGCTGGAGTAGAGCTCTCTGAAACCTCTTCCAGTTTTGAGTGCCACCAGATTAATAAATTCTTCCTTGCTCACATGAACTCTGTTAAGTGTATTTTGTCTGATGTTTTTCCCTGAACAAAAATGAGCAATACAGTAAACATTTTGAGACCTTATGAGCCATGAGAAGTCACAGGGAATTTTCTTGGATTTCTTGATGTCTGCGCAAACAAGAATTAAAATTTATATATTAACTACATTGATTGCAGCCCTTCTGCTTGCTCATTTTGGGAAGGACGCTTTGGGGGACAGACCTAGAACTTTGTCCACCCCAGGTGACTATTCACCCATGAGCTATTCTGATCCTTACTATTATCTGATTGCTTACAGAAATGATTGGCAGCTTAGAGGCTTTACCTTTACCACCAATGCAGGCAAGTCAGTAACAACATTAAACACGAAGGAGGGACATCATGTTCCATTTGTTACAAGGTATGGAATTTATCTTCTGGGAAAGCTGCACGTAGTTCTTGATGTGACTCACTTTAGTACAATAGAAATCAGTGATTTGTTAATTTCATTTGTCCCTTCACAAGAAAGGAAAGAAACATTAATTGTGTGGTGTTGGCAGAGGTTTCTCAGCCCATAAACTGAAGTTTGACCAATGTTCTTCCAGAACACAGTCTTGGGAAGTAGATGTCATTAGTCTAATTTCAAAAACAAAGGAACCATGTTTAGAGAAGCTGACTAACTTCCCCGAAGGTAGACCACTACTAGAGGTGAAAACACTTTTTGAAATGAAAGCTAAGATTTTTTACATAAATACATATTCAGCTATTGTTTTCTCTATTCATTTCTTTATTGAAAGGAAAAGAAGAAAAAGCTATAAAATTTTCAGGGAATTAGGCTCAGGGTGATTTTTGGAGTAATGGGCTTTTCGACATGAATTACCTGACTGTCATGGTTTAAATCATAACCATTGTAGAAGGTGTCAGACAGACTCAGCAAGACTGGGGCTAGCTATTAAGTGTAATTATTTTACTGAGCTGCTATTACTATAACTACATGTTAGAGAACATTATTTAAAACCTATCTCAGTATGTAATTTGTGTAAATTGATTGATAGGACTCTTTTTGTTTATCAATATAAAAACATTCATTTTTAGCTTGGAGATATGTACTCTTTCATCTTAGAAACTATCACTCTTGACAATGTTTAAATTTGAGCTCCCCATCCTCATGTGACCATGACCTTCTCCTGAGTGGCTTAGAAGAGCAGGATAACTGCTCTTGAAATGTACTGTGAACAGGTGGGCCAAGTACATTTGGACTTGGAGTCAGGTGTAAGTTTGCAAATGTGTCCTTGGACAATCATACGCCCTTTAGAAGTTCCAGTTTCCTCAGGAGCCTAACTTTACAGAGATACTATAAGAATTAAATGCCATATATATGTGAAAGAGTGTAACAACATTTTCCATAAATAGTAGGTGCCTGATAAATATTCTTTGACTCTGTATCTATTTGCAAAGCAAATTGAAGTTATATGAATATATTTTTTTCTAACTGATTAAGAAAGGTTTTTGGCTTTCCTTTACTCAGCAACCAGATTACCCTGGTTAAAGAGTGAAACTGCCTAGATGTTTAAGAAAAGCACAAAAGCTATATGGATTTTTTGTGACAGCCCAGTTCTGAGAGGACAGATGTGAAACTGTAAAACACTGAAGAATCATGTATTCTGGCTATGCTAGGCCTATATACCCTTCCAGGAACTCCTGTTATTAGCCAGGCTTGTCAAGAACTAATCACTGGCTTTCAAGTTTTGTAAGGATACTCTGAAGGTTTACTTTAACCTTACTATACACAAAAATGTTTGTATTGCTACCCACTGATAAGAAAAGTATTAGCATTTATTAAGTACAGCCATAAATCTCTCTCTCTTGGAAAAGCAATAATGCAGCCTTCCAGCTGCCATACTGAATGCAGTGTTTAATCTCTCCTTGGGCAAGTGTCCTAACTTCAGACCTCTGCTATAGTTAGACACCCTGGGAAAAGCATGGCATTGTGGAAATGAGACTGATGACAAAAAGTTATACTCTTGCCTGATTTTAGGTCCAGAAAGCCTCCAAGTTACAATTAAAACAGAAGGCTTCATTTTCAAAAGGAAATGAAAAGGGACTTGTTCAAGAAGATGGAATGTTAACATTTATTGTGCACCTACAGAAAATGACAGGCACAATAGAAGGAATTTTTATTTCTATTAGCTCATTTTCTCCTTATAACTACCCTCCAAGTTATTGTTCTACCAATGTTACAGAGGAGAAAAGAGGAACGCAGAAAGATTGATATAGCAGCCCAACGTCAGAGATAGAATCCAGCACAAGCAGAGTGAATTTAGCTGTCTCTGATTCTAGATGCTACCAGGTGCTACTAGATGCTATCCCTAAGAGCAGTATCTTATTTTTAGAAATTACACCTGTCTCAGTGAGAAGGAAGGTGTGACCTTCAAGGTAGAACATGGAAGTTTGGAACCTTGTTTTCCATGGAAGCTTGTTTCAAACTTTGGAGAACATTTATAGCATATCACATGAAGTCTTCTTTGTCTGACTTCACTTACACACTGTTCCAGGGTTCCCTCTGAAGAACAGCACCCCTGCGTTGCAGTACCCTTAAACTCATTTTGTCTGTGGGCTTTTCCTTCCATTTCTAAGTGCCCTGACTGGAAAACACCTGGTGCCCCTTGTCGTCTGATGCAGCCACATAGCTCAGCTTTGGAGAATTAGAACCAATGGCCCAGGGACAAGGAGGGGTCTCTTTCTCTATGGAACAATAAGAAAGGCATCACTTGAGGCTGTGCTAAATTATCAACCAGATGGGAGATGGCTTAGGCAGTTCAATGGCCCCTTGTCTTCCCCCTCCGTAAGTTTCTTGCACAGGAATCTAAATTTCCAACATTTAATAACCTCTGAGTTTGAGCACATGGTAATGAATGATCTTCACTTCCAGGAGGAACTGAAAGAAAAGAAAAACCAACATCTCCAAGTCTAAGACATTACCTTCCCATAGGCAATACCGTGTAGTGACCACCCTTATGATGACCTTCTCTAGGCACTTCCCACCCATGGGAGAAGATACAATATAGAGGTTGTTATATGGGATTCTTGAGCATAAGGAGAGTGCTGCTTTGATAATTTCATTTAGAAAGACTGAAAGTTACCTTAAACATAAGCTTCAGCATCTCGAACAGCATGGTATACAAAAAATGGTGAACATTTGCCTTCTAGTTCAACAAGAGAAAAGAAAATCTAAACAACATAAAAACAAACAATTAATATGGCTTGATATTTCAAAAAGCTAAATTAAATTCAGCATGTGATCAACCTACTAACAAATCACATGAGAACATGGAGATCCTCTCCAAAGTGAAGAGCTGTTAGATGGGGTGACTGTGTTTCTCCAGCTGGTGATTCCATACACTGTAGAGCAGAATCCACCAGCTCAGCTTTGTTTGGTTGGCAATGCATCCTCTTCTGAGTCTATTCATAAATATTACACGGAAATAACAGCTTTAAACAAGCTTTATGTGTGATTGCTAGAGTTGGTTTAACGCTTTATTTAACACTACATGTTTAGCTTGCTTGAATACACTTGCACAGACGTTCTGTTCTGTAAAGGATAGAAAAGGACAAGAGGAAACTGTTGAAAGGAATTGTTCTTATGATTATTTCATTATCTCTATGTCTGCAGAGTTTAAGTCTCTAGCCTGGCTGCAAGTCATATGTGTACTATTTCATTCCTCTAAGAATGAACGAATAAGAATATCCTTGTACTACAAAGAGAAAATATATGTGTATATGTATGTCCGTGTGTGTGTGTGTGCGTGCGGACGTGTGTGTGTATGACAGAGAAAGAGATTGGGGGTAGGAAAAATAAAAATCTCTCTTCAAATGAGTTGAAAATAAAACCTATGTGATCTTATGATGCTTAATAAACTATGGAAATGGTATTTTAGTCTCAGTAGGAGTTTAACTATTTGCATGTATTTTCAGTTCCCTTAAGGCCCTTCCAAAAAAAAAAAAAGTAAAAGAAGATTATTAGTTTCCTCTCTAGGAGTGAGCTGGATAGATTCCACAGTTTAGGATGAGAGAACTCTGAAAGGTCAACGATTGGAAAGGAACCAGAAACAGGTTTGTGTTTCATGTTTCTTTTCAGGTGTAACACCTGGTTTTGGAAGGGCCTCTCTACTCTGGGGCTCGTATTCCTGCTTCTTTATTGACATGAAACTTGTAGCAGAAAAAGATGGGGCCAGATGTAGTGACTCAGACCTGTAATTCCGGCACTTTGGGAGGTAAAGGCAGGGGGCATTGCATGAGCTCAGGAATTCTAGACCAGCCTGGACAACATGGCAAAACCCCATCTCTACAAAGAATACAAAAATTAGCTGGGTGTTGTGGCCCATGCCTATAGTCACAGCTGCTAGGAGGTTGAAGTAGGAAGATTGCTTGAGCCCAGGAAGTTGAGGCTGCAATGAGCTGAGATTATGCCACTGTACTCCAGCCTGGGTAACAGAGCAAGACCCTGTCTCGAAAAAAATAAAGAAAGAGAGAAAGAGAGGAAGAGAGAAAGAGAGAGAGAGAAAGAGAGAAAGAAATAAAGAGAAAGAAAGAAGGAAAGAAAGGAAAGAAAGAGAAAGAAAGAAAAAAGAAAGAAAGAAAGAAAAAGAAAGAAAAAGAAAAAGAGAGAGGAAACTTACAGCAGAAAATGAAATGCTCTCAGTTCCCTCCTATGTCCCAAGATACTGGGCATTTTTTTTATTTTGGAGAGTGTTCATATTATCAAAAAACCTGGAAAAACTTTTTTTCCCCTGCTAATTTCCATTATACAAGTAGAGATTTTTGTCGTATAATGGTGGCAAGCCAGATTGATATTGTTTGGCTGTGTCCTCACCCAAAATCTCATGTTGAATTATAATCCCTGTAATCCCCATGTAAAGGGTGGGACCTGGTGGGAGGTATTTGAATCATGGGGGCACTTTCCCTTATGCTGTTCTCGTGATAGTGAGCAAGTTCTCATGAACTCTGATGATTTCATAAGTGTCTGGCATTTCCCCTGCTGGTACTCATTCTTTTTCCTGCCACTCTATGAAGAGGTGCCTTCTTCCATGATTGTAAGTTTCCTGAGGCCTCCCTAGCCATGTGGAACTGTGAGTCAATTAAACCTCTTTTCTTTACAAATTACCCAGTCTTGGGTATTTCTTCACAGCAGCATGAGAATGGACTAATACACACAGATTTTCCAATAGGCTGATCTACCAAATACTAGGGATAACATAGATTGTGGTAGGCAGCTTCATGGAAGGCTGGAAAATGATACTAATAGATTTCTGCTACTGATTGATATTTATCAGGGACCAGCAGTCATCTGACACTTGTGTACTGGGACCTCAAAATGTTTCCAATTTGATGTTTCAACTTCTTGTTTTATTAATACAGTTAATTTAAAAAAAATCTGAATATAATTTTATTTGAGCATTTGCACATAGAACAAAAAAAGTCTATGTAATAAAGTGTCATTGATTTGATTTTGTTTCATTCCAAGCACTGCCTAAATTTATACATGTGTATTCCCAAATCACCCAGCTAGAATTTCCTTATTTACAATGTTAAATTAATCTATTGTATAAATGATATTGCAGCTGAAGGAAAAATCATATCCCTGGAGTGCTTTCTCACACTTACTGCATAATACAAGTGGCAAATCAGATCTGTGAATTATTATTGTGTCTTGATAATAGAGGGAAGAAAAATTTGGTACTAGAAATAATGTTCCATTATTTCTCAACCTTCCTTTACTTTGGCCCCAAATATTACTGAACACTTTAAAAATCATAATTAAAGATTATTAAAATAACTATTAAAATGACTCACAAAATGTGCTATGGTTTCTGTTCTTTTAGATCAAGATCATACGTCTCATACTTCAATTCATGCTCTTTCCAAGACATTTATTATTTCATTTGAATTTATCTGGTGCAAAATATTACAAGCCTGCAGTCTTGCTAAAGAACTTACCTATTTGCCTCCATTGTTTTTATTTATTTATTTATTTATGTATTTATTTATTTATTTTTATATCAAGAGAGTAATACACTGTGTGCTTTTCTATTATTTTACATCAGTGGAATAACACACTGTGTGCTATTACTGTCCATTTGTTTTATTTCAGAGTAGAGATATGTGCTTATACCATAGTCTGTTTATCTATTCACATCATGTTGGACTTTTGAGTTGTGTCCTGATTTGGTCTATTACATATAAAGTTAATAAAAACATTTGTAAACAGTTCTATTTATGGGCATAGGTTTTATTTCTCTTATATAAATATCTAAGAGTAGAATGGTTGGATCATATGATAGAGGGATATTTAACTTTTTAAAAAATAAACAAACTGTTTTCCAAAGAGGTTGTACTATTTAATATTTCCATCAACAGTCTATGGCTACAGCCTCTCAATGCTTGATATGGTCAATGGTTTAAATTTTAAATACTCCAACGGATATATAGGAGTCTCAAATTGGGGTCTTAATTTATATTCCTCTTCTGGCTACTGAGATTGAGTGTATATATATATATATATATATATATATATAAATATATATATGTATATATAAATAAAATATTATATTATATAATATAATATATATAATATATAATATAATATTATATATATACTATATACTATATAATATATAATATAATATTATATATATATATACACACTCAATCTCAGTAGCCAGAATATATATAATATATATATTATATATATGGTTTTTTATGACCCATATATTTTGTTTGATAAAGAGTCTGTTCAAATATTTTGCTATTTTATTGGGTTGTTTATGTATAATTGAATTTTTAAAAATGTTTACATAAATCTGAATATAAGGCCCTTATTGTTTTCATGATTTGTAAATATTTTCTCTCAGTCTATAGATTTTCTTTTCATTCTCCCAATGTGTTTCAAACAGAAGTTTTTCGCTTTTATAAATTCAATTTATAAATCTTTTTTAAAATGAATTATACTTTTGAAATTATGTATAAGAGTTCTTTGGATACCCCAAAGTCATAAAGATTTTATTTTTTTGTACAAGTTTTAAAGTTTTAAGTCTTATATTTAGGTCTATGATCTGTTTTGAGTTGGTTTGTATAGACGGTGTGAAATATGGATCAAATCATATATTTTTACATAAGGATATTTAATTATTCCTATACTTTCGGTTTAAGACTGTGATTTCTTGACTAAATGATGTTTGCATCTTGTCACAGGTTAATTAAGCATACATGTGTTGGGCTATCTCTGAACTTTCAATTTTGTGCTATTGATATGTCAATATGGTAGCGTCTTGAAATCAGCTAGTGTGATTCCTCCAGTTTTGTACTTTTCCAAAATTGGTTAGGATACTCTAGGTCCTTTGTATTTCTATAGTTACTTTAGAATCAGAATATTTTAGAGTCAGCCTCTCAGTTTCCAAGAAAGCCTAATTGAATTTTAATTAATATCATATTAAATATTGTCTTTGTTCATTTTCTGTTGCTTATAATAGAATATCTGAAACAAGGTAAATTATTTTAAAAATAAATTTATTTCTTAGAGTTACAGAAGCCGAGAAGTAGAAGGTCAAGGCCCGGCATTTGGTGAGAGCCTTCTTGTTGGTGGGGACTCTACAGAGTCTCCTCTCAAGGCAGTGCAGGGCATCACGTGGTGAGGGGGCTGAGTGTGATAGCTCAAGTCTCTTCCTCTTCAAGTGCTCATATCCTTATTTTCTGCCTACTTGTTCTATCAATTATTGATATCAATTATTGAGGGACATATATTGAAACATCTGACAATTGTGGACTTGTCTAATTTTCCTTGAGATCCTATTAGTTTGCATATTTTTAATAGACTTTTTTAAAAGCAATTTAAAGTTCACAGCAAAATTGAGCAGAAAATACAGAGAATTTATACATATTCCTATTTCTTACATGCATGACCTCCCCCATTATTAATGTCTCATGCCAGGGTTGTACATTTGTTAGAATCAATTAACCCATAGACACATAATTATCACCCCAAATCCATAGTTTACATTAGGGTTCACTCTTGGTGTTGTACATTCTGTGGGTTTGGACAAATGTATAATGACATGAATCCACCATTTTAGCATCACACAAAATAGTTTTTGTGTCTGAAAATCCTCTGTGCTCTGCCTATGCATCCCTCTCATTGCCCTAACCCCTAGGAAATAGTAACACTTTTACTGTCTCCATAGTTTTGCTTTTTCCAGGATGTCATACAGTTGGACTCATACAGTATGTAGCCTTTTTAGATTGGCTTCCTTCACTTAGTAATATGCATTTAAGGCTCCTTCATGTTTTTTTATGGCTTGAGAGCTCATCTCTTTATACAGCTGGATAATATTCTATTGTATGGAAGCACCACAGTTCATTTATTCATTCACACTGAAAGGACATCTTGGTTGCTTCCAAGTTTTAACAATTAGGAATATAGTTATGTACATCTGTGTACAGGTTTTTGTGTAGACATGAGTTTTCAACTCCATTGCATAAATACTAAGGATACCAATCTCAATACCAAAGAGTGCTATAGATGGGTCATATGGTAAAACTATGGTTAGTTTTGTAAGAAATGGTCAAAATGTCTTCCAAAGTGGCCATACAATTTTTCATTTCTATCAGTAAAGAATGAGAGTTCCTGCTGCTCCATATCCTTGCCACTATTTAGTGTTGTCAGTGTTCTGGATTTTGGTCATTGTAAAAGGTATGGAGTAGTACCTTATTGTTGTTTTAATTTACAATTTCTTAGAGACATATGATGCTGAGAATTTTTTTGTATGCTTATTTTTCATCTATGACTTTTCTTTGGTGAAATATCTGTTCAAATATTTTGTCCATTTTCTACTCAGAGTGTTCGTTTTCTTATTGTTAGGTTTTAAGCTTCTTTTTATTTTATTATTATTTATTTGTTTGTTTGTTGGAGATGGAATCTTGCTCTGTCACCCAGGATGGAGTGCAGTGGTGTGAACTCAGCTCACTGCAACCTCTGCCTCCCGGTTTCAAGTGATTCTCCTGTCTAGCCTCAGGAGTAGCTGGGGCTATGGGAGCACACCACCACACTTGGCTAATTTTTGTATTTTTGTGGAGATGGGGTTTTACCATGTTGGCTAGGCTCTTTTTGTTTCTTACAAGTATTTTACGAGATATGGCTTTTGCAATGTTTTCTCCAAGTCTGTGCCTTGTCTTCTCACTCTCTTGATAATGTTTTTAAAAGAGTATATAGTTTTAATTTTAATGAAGTCTATATTATTAATTAATTTTTTCATGGATTGAAACTTTACTGTTTGGCAAAAAGTGATGGCCAAACCCAAGGTTATTTAGATGTTTTCTTATGTTATAGTCTAAGAGTTTTATAGTTGTGCATTTTACATTTAACTCTATAATGTATTTTGAGTTGATTTTTTAAAGGATGTAAAGTCTTTTTCTAGATTCACTTTTTAACATGTGGATGTCCAGTTGTTCCAGCACCATTCCTTGAAGATTCTGTCATGTTTCCATTGTATTGCCTTTAAACCTTTGTCAAGGATCAGTTTGTGTAGGTCTATTTCTGGGACCTTTATTCTGTTCCATTGACCTATTTGTCTATTTTTTTCACCAAAAGCACCCTGTTTTGATTACTTCTTTTATAGTAAGTCTTGAAAATTCATAGTGTCAGTCTTTAAACTTTATTCTTTTTCAATATCATATTGACTATTATGAGTCTTTTGCTTCCTACATAAACATTAGATTCAGTAAGCCAATATCCACCAAGTGGCTTGCTGAGATTTTTTTGGGTTCACATTGAACCTACAGATCAAGTAAGAAGAACTAACATTTTGAAAATATTGAGTCTTTCCACGGAATCAACCCAAATGTCCATCAACGATAGACTAAATAAAGGAAATGTGGTACATATACACCATGGAATACTATGCAGCCATAAAAAGAAATGAAATTATGTCCTTTGCAGGGACATTGATGGAGCTGGAAACCATTACTCTCAGCAAACTAACTCAGGAACAGAAAACCAAACACTGTATGTTCTCACTTATAAGTGGAAGCTGAACAATGTGAACACATAGACACAGGGAAGGGAACAACACACACTGGGGCCTGTCGGAGGGAGTGGAAAACGCATCAGGAAAAATAACTAATGCATGTTGGGCTTAATAACTAGGTGATGGGTTGATAGGTGCTGCAGATTACCATGGCACACATTTGCCTGTGTAACAAACCTGCACTTTCTGTACATATGCCCTGGAACTTAAAAGTTACAGTTAAAAAAGAAAGAAAATATTGAAGCTTCTTAAGTGTATTAGGCCATTCTTGAATTGCTGTAAAGACATAGCTGAACTGAGTAATTTATAAAGAAAAGAGGTTTAATTGGCTTACTGTTCTGAAGGCTGTACAGGAAGCATAGCACCGGCATCTGCTTCTGGGGAGGCCTCAGGAAGCTGTTACTCATTGTGGAAGATAAAGTAAGAACAGGTATGTCACATGATGAAAGTGGGACCTAGAGAGAGTGGGGGAGGAGATGTCACAGACTTAATCAGATCTTATGATTATCTTAAGTCACAGACTTAATCAGATCTTATGCTCACTCACTATGGCACAGACAGCTTCAAGCCTTGAGAGATCTGCCCCCACAACCAAAACACTTCCCACCAAGTCTCACCTCCAACACTGAGGATTCCATTTCAACATGAGATTTGGGTGGAGACAAATATCCAAATTTTATTATTCTGCCCCCTCTGCTAAATCTCATGTTCTTCTTACATTAAAAAATACAACGATGCCTTCCTAACAGTCCCTCAAAGTCTTAACTCATTCTAGCATTAACTCAAAAGTCCAAAGTCTAAAGTCACATCTGGAATACAGTATATTAATAAGTATTTTATTTTATTTTATTTACAGCAGTTGTAAAAAGGATTGCATTCTTGATTTGATTCTCAGCTTGGTTGTTGTTGGTGAATAGCAGTGCTATTGATTTTTGTACATTGATTTTGTATCCTGAAACTTTACTGAATTTGTTTATCAGATCTAGGAGTTTTGGGGATGAGTCTTTAGAGTTTTGTAGGTATACAATCCTATTATCAGTGAACAGCAGCATTTTGACTCCCTCTTTTTTAATTTGGATGCCTTTTATTTCTTTCTCTTGTCTGATTGCTCTGGCTAGGACTTCCAGTACTGTGGGGAATCAATTTGGTGAAAGTGGGCATCCTTGTCTTGTTCTAGTTCTGTGGGGAAATGCTTTCAACTTTTTCCCATTCAGAATTATGTTGGCTGTGGGTGTGTCATAGATGGCTTTTATTACTTTGAGGTATGTCCCTTCAATGCCAATTTTGTTGATGGTTTTTGTCATAAAAGGATACTAGATGTTGTCAAATGCTTTTTCTGTATCTATTGAGATTATCATATGATTTTTGTTTTTGATTCTGTTTATGTTAATTAACAATGTTCATTGCATATGTTAAATTATCCCTGCATCCCTGGTATAAAATCCATTCATCATTATGTGTTATCTTTTTGATATGCTGTAGGATTTGGTTAGCTGGTATTTTGTTGAGGATTTTTGCATCCATGTTTATCAGGGATATTGGTCTGTAGTTTTCTCCTTTTGTTATTTTCTTTCCTGGATTTGGTATTAAGATGATACTGGCTTCATAGAATGATTTAAGGAGAATGTCTTCTTTTTCTATTTTTTTAAATACTTTCAGTGGGATTGGTGCCAATTTTTCTTTGAATGTCTGATATATTTCAGCTGTTAATCCATCTCATCCTGGACTTTTTTTTTGTTGGCAATTTTTTATTACTGTTTCAATCTCACTGCTTATTATTGGTCTGTTCAGAGTCTCTGTTTCTTTCTGATTAAATCTAGGAGGGCTTTATATTTCTAGGAATTTATCCATCTCCTCTAGATTTTCTAGTTTGTGTACATAAAGGTGTTCATGGTAGCCTTGAAAGATCTTTTGAATTTCTGTGCTTTCAGTTGTAATATCTCCCATTTCATTTCTAATTAGTTTATTTGGATCACCTCCCTTTTCTTGATTAATTTCACTAATGGTCTATCAATTTTGTTTATCTTTTCAAAAAACCAGAGTTTTTGTTTCATTCATCTTTTGTAGTTTTTTGTTTCAATCTCATTTTGTTCTGCTTTGATCTTTGTTATTTCTTTTCTTCTGCTGTGTTTGGGTTTAGTTTGTTCTTCTTTCTCTAATTCCTTGAGATATGACATTTGGTTGTCTATTTGTGCTCTTTTAGACTTTTCAATGTAGGCATTTAAGATTATGAACTTTCCTCTTAGCACCGCTTTTGCCGTATCCCGGAAGTTTTTATAAGTTTTGTCACTATTATCATTCAGTTCACAGAACTTTTTAATTTCCATCTTGATTTCATTGTTAACCCAAAGATTATTCAAGAGCAAATAATTTAATTTCCATGTATTGTTAGAGTTTTGAGGGTTCCTTTTGGAATTAATTGCAATTTTATTCCGCTGTGGTCTGAGAGGGCTCTTGACATGATTTTGATTTTCTTAAATTAATTGAGACTTATTTTGTGGCCTCTTATATAGCCTATCTTGAAGAATGTTTCATGTGCTGATGAGAATAATATATATTCTGCAGTTGTTGGGTAGAATGTTCTGTAAATATCTGTTAAGTCCATTTGTTCTAGGGTATAATTTAATTCCATTGTTTCTTTGTTGACTTTATGTAGAAGAAGTAGAAGAAAGAACTTCAGAGATCAAAGATAAGGCTTTCTAGTTAACCCAATCAGACAAAGACAAAGAAAAAAGAATTTTTAAAAACGAACAAAGTGTCTGAGAAATATGGGATTATGTTAAATAGAAAAACCTAAGAATAATTGGTGTTCCTGAGGAAGAAGAGAAATCTAAAAGTTTGGAAAACTTATTTGAGGGAATAATTGAGGAAAATTTTTCTGGCCTTGCTAGAGATCTAGACACCCAGATACAAGAAGCTCAAAGAACTCTTCAGAAATTCATTGCAAAAAGATCATCACCAAGGCACATAATCATCAGGTTTATTCAAAGTCAAGATGAAAAAAAGAATCTTAAGATCTGTGAAAAAAAACGCATCAGATAACCTATAAAAGAACACCTATCAGATGAACAGCAGATTTCTCAGGAGAAACCCCTCTAGCTAGAGGGGATTGGGGTCCCATCTTTAGCTTCCTTAAACAAAATAATTGTTTGCAAAAGAATTTTGTATCCAGCAAAAAACTAAGCTTCATAAATGAAGGAGAGATAAAGTCTTTCTCAGACAAACAAATGCTGAGATAATTCACCACTACCAAACCAGTGCTATAAGAAATGCTAAAAGAAATTCAAAACCTTGAAACAAAACCTGAAAATACACCAAAATAGAATCTTCTTAAAACCTAAATCTCACAGGGCTTATAAAATTATAACACAATGAAAACAACAAGGTATTTAGTCAATAACTAACATGATGAAGAGAACAGTACCTCACATCTCAATACTAACATTGAATGTAAGTGGCCTAAATGCTCCACTTAAAAGATACAGAATGGCAGAATGAATAAAAATCCACCAACCAAGTATCTGCCATCTTCAAGAGACTTACCTAACTCATAAGACTCACATAAACTTAAGGTAAAGGGGTGGACAAAAGATCTTCCATGCAAATGGAAACCAAAAGTGAGGAAGGGTAGCTATTCTTACATCAGACAAAACAGAATTTAAAGCAACAACAGAAAAAAAAAAAAGACAAAGAAGGACATTATATATTGATAAAAGGATTAGTCCAACGGGAAACTATCACAATCCTAAATATATATGCACCTACCACTGTAACTCCCAAATCTATAAAACAATTACTACTAGACCTAAGAAGTGAGACAGATGCAACACAATTGTAGTGGGGGACTTCAATAGTACTCTGAAAGCTTCCGAACATCTGATTACTTCCACAGGCGATTTTTATTGCCTGGATTTTTTTCAGGTGTATGGGTCATACTCTTCTGTTTCTTTGCATACCTCTTAATTTTTTGTTGAAAACTAGACATTTTAGATAATATATCGTAGCAACTTTGAACAGCACAACTCTCTGTAATATATTGTGGCAACTCTGTTATTGTTTCGTCATATGCTATTTATTTGCTTAAGTACTGACTTTAATCCTTTATTGGAGACTTCCTCCCTTGCCCACAGTGTTAAGCCTCTATGTTTCACCTCAGAGTGCCAAGTCTTGGATATGCCTAGAGTCACCTTGGGTTGACAGTGGTTTTGGCCAGGAATCTCTATCTCTTTACCTGATTACACTCGGCTGTTAATTTCCATCGGTTGCTAGTTTAGTACATTGCACAATGGTCTGGGGCATAAATTGCTCCATGGACTGAATCAATCAAATGTGAAATCATTGAAAGTTTAGTTTCTGTAGTTCAGTTTTTGGGATGTGTTATGACTTCAGATGGACTTCTTCTAGAGTTTATAGTAACTCTCCAGAGAGAGACCTTAAGACCAATTAGAAGAAAATTGCAATAGACTTTTACCACAATACTGAATAGAAATACGGAAGCAGACATTCTTGCCTTGAGCCTGGCCTGATCTTTGTTAGAAATATTTAGTTTTTCACCACTAAATATAATGTTAGCTGAAGGTTTATTGTAGTAAACCCTGTAGTCTGAGGAAGCCCTTTTTCATTCTTAGTTTGCTTAGAGTTTAGGTACGTGTTGAATTGTGTCAAGTGATTTTTATGTATCTCTTCATATGATCATTTGATTTTTCCTCTTTATTCTGTTAATGTAATGAATTATATAGATTTAATTTTGATTCTTTACTTTTTTTGGATACTCTTCTCTCCACATAACTCCTTCATTTCCAGTGAGCCACCCTGTACATTCTAAACTCTTTAGTTGCTGTAAATTTTTATCTCTGCCTCTTCAACTCTTAAGCACTATTATGTTTCATTCCAGCTTACCTTGCTATAGTTGAAAAATGGTGCCCAAGTAAAGAACCATTGTGATCACTGGGCTCAATTAATGAGTTTCCTTTCCCTTGGGGAGTAGCTTCATGTGCTTTTTTCCCATTGTCAAATAATTTAAAACAATTACTCACATTTTGTCCAACTTACTGTTTATTGTTAACAGCAGAAAGTGAGTCTTATGCCAGTCACTCTTTCGCATTGAGCAGCAGAAATTCACAGGTGTTTAATGAAGGATATTCTTGCTGGGTGGAGAATTCCAGGTTGCTCTTTAAAAGAAAAAAATTAAATATATAATCTTATGGCTGAAAGACACCCGATGTTCTTATTGTTATTTATTCATGGCGATGTGTATCTTTTTCTCTGGCTGTTTTAACATTTCCTATTTGCCTTTGGCATTCAGCAGTTTAACAATAAAATGCCCAGAAGTGGTTTTAATTAAAATTTTATGCATAGATTTTATAAAGCTCCTTAAATATGTGTCTTTATTTTATCAGTTTTAGAAAATTCTCAGCCACTGTTTTTTCAAATATTGTATCTTTTTCTCCTTCTGGTGCTCCAATTACCCCTATGTTAAACATTTTTGTGTCTCATAAGGTTCTGCCACTCTGTGTGTTTTTGTCCAAATTTGCTACTTAGCTATCTGTCTCTTTATCAATCTTCTTTTCAAATTTCCCTAATCTACTGATAAATCCATCTATTGAAATCTTATTTTAGTAATTGCATTTTTATTCCTAAGTTTTTAATTTTACTATATTGTGTATAGATTATGGTTTTCTAGGGAAATTCTGTATCTTTTCACTGATTATTTTAGTAATTTAAGGACAGTTCTTCTAAAGTCTGTGAAAAATAACTCTTTTATTTGAAAATACTTGTATTCCTTTCCATTTTTTTATTCTTTCTATTTTTTTGCCATTAAAAGTAATGGCAAAAACCCAATTGCTTTTGCACCAATCATTTGCAACTATATCCTGGTATTCCTGATAATTTTTATTTGAATCCTGAACTTATATATGGGATATGATGTAGCCTTTGGATGATCTTTCTTTCTTCAGAAAAGATTTAATTTTCATCTGACTTGATGTTTGAAAGCAAGCATATCATGTTTATTTATTGAAAGATTGAAATCATGAAATACTAAATTTCAGATTTTGAGGGTGGATTTACTTCTAGTTTGCCTTTAATTCTAAGACATAACCTTTCACATTTCTAAAATAAAAGCCAGGGATATTTATCCATCTCCAGGAAGAAACCTGAATTACGATTATGTATTTCTCTGTTCTATTACACTGCCAAAAGCTCTCCTTAGCTTTTTATCTTCTTGAAAACCACTTTCGTCTTGTTTTCTCTTGTTCCTATGTAGCACAGAATACAGTAAAGCTTTGAGGAAAAATAGTCACAAAGAATGTTGATGTCACATGTGTCGTGTCTTTTTGTCCATGATTTTGGCCCCACAACGCTGATAACTTGTTAGCCACGATCCTTAATAGTTGTTTTCTATCTCCCATGATATTTTCAAAAAGCCTCATCTTCGATGTTGTTTGCCCATTATGCCTCACGCTATTCATTGGCGAATTCCCAAGTGGAAGAAGCAGTGAATAACTTTTTCCCCACCTCAATATGTTCCCTTCTCTCCAGGGTCCTTTTAATTCAGCATTTAAAAAGTTACTCTCAGGAAAAGGATCTACCTGATACAAACCACTTCACCATTTTTAAAAGCAGAACTTTCCTATTCTTCCTTTCAATGCCATTTGCTCCTCTCAGCTTTCCTGAAAGATACCATATTTCGTCCATGTATTGATTGGTATGATGAGTTCTTGAATCTCTGAATCTTCATCCAGCTGCCTACTACTTTTGAGACTTAGAATGTGATACATTCAGAAACAACCTATTTACAAACCTCTATAAGAAAATGGCTTCCATTAGATTAAAGGCATATCTAATCAGTCTTATCTAAGCCTGCTTTTCCCTATTCCTCATCCTTGACCTTTGTAGCAAAAAGAGAGACATCCAAGAAAGGTGAATATTCCGTTTAAAAATCAGCTGCATGGGACTCAAATAAAGACCACCCAAAGAAGTAAGGGTTCCATTAAAGAGAAAATAATAAGAGCGTACAGAATTCATTTTAGAATTTTAAACACATTATGCTTTTCATCATATGTAAGGCCGTCTCCCACAGATTAATCTCAATAGTGTCTTGAATCATGCCCTTATCAAAATTTATCTTCTCTTTCCTCCTACTCATTTTCTTTATTCTATTATCCTTGAATAATATTTATTAGAAATCTAAGTCCATGTGGATGTCTAAATATCATACAGAACAACATTCCTGCTCTTTGCTAGCATGTGGTCTGAAAGCAAATATGAGATTGTGGATAATGACACATTTACATATATGGAAAATAAAACAATTAGGGAGAAGATGCAACAGCAAGATCCAAGCCTGTGATTAAATGAGTAATTCATTGTACTAGTAATAAATTCAGTGTTCTGGTTTCATGCTGAGAAAGTGAGCAGGGCCTAGATAGGGAAGTAAATTTTCTTATTGGAGAAGGGTTCCTACTGTTCAAGACGCAGGCATGAATCAGCCTTGAAAATATTTTTTAAGACTCAGACAGTGTCTTCATATTTCCCAGTATTCAGTTCCCTCTCCTCGCAGTCCATCTGCAGCTTGCTCTGCTCATCTCCTTTTAAAGCGCACACTCAGATTCTCCCCCAGTTGTATAATTATGTTATTAAATACAAAGAACCATTTAATATTAGAAAGGGAAGAGAGCTTACATGTCATATTGTCCAGGGATGAAAACTAGGTTTTACCTCACACACCAGCTCCAATCAATCAAAAGAGATTACCTGGAAAGCTGAGTTGTGAAGGTTGTAATACTATGTTTAAACTTAGTAGAAAAGAGGGGGCAATGATTTATAACAAGAATATAGACTAGGGGATTCGCATGTTTACCAGGTATTTGTCATGCCAGATTTAATCCAACTCTTTTATTTTTTTTCAAATGAATAAAATGGAGCCCAGAGGGTCAAATGACTTCCCTAAGTCATATTATTGGTATAAAAGTCATGTTATTGGTAATATTAAAAATCAAATCTATGTCCCCTTTCTCAGTTTCTCAATACAATGCTTGTTCTCCTCTGGCCTATAATCTTTTACATACTAGAGTAAAATACTGGAGTTCACTGATTTTAAAATCCAATCTATCTTTCTGCGGGCAGATTTTTGGTGCTAAGAACTAATGGAAACCAAATTTCAAGAGTCTGAACCCCAGATCTGACACTTTTTGTCTAACGATGCCATAATTAAATAATTTATCTGCAAATTGCATTTATTATATGAGTAAATTCAAAGCACTTGGACCAGAACCTGATGTAGAAAGCGTTCAAAAAATGTTTAGTCATAATTGTTACCTTTATGGTTCTGATAATATACTTATTCAAGCTGATCATTTTCAAAATGAACTGAGTCTAAAATTAATTGCAATATTATCTGTTCTTCTCTATGAAGACCCTTTAACCTCTTCTGAAGGCTCTTTAATCTTCACTCAAAAAATAAATCCATTAAGCTCATTAAAATTGGGACAGAAAATAGTAAGAATCAGCATGAAAACAAGACAAGGAGCTGAATCTTTCTACTATTTTTATTTATTCCAGTGTTTTACCTGTTCCGAGTACATCCTGTCCCTTGGAGCCTCATATATTTTACTTTCAAACAATAAAGTGCTCATTAACTAGAAACCTTTAGCTCTATTAATCTTTCATAACTTCTTCTTATGAAGTTCAGGGGGATGCTGTACTGTTAGTGAGAAAGAGAGGGAAAAAGATATATATCAGAATTAAGGAGCCCATTCATAAGATAGGCAAAGCTTCAGACCCAGAGTGTTGCCTGATGTTTTCACTTTTAAATATTAAATGCATGAGATTCTCTTTCACTGACAGAATCCTTGAAGCTTCTAAAAGATCCTGCAAGTGACTGGCTGATCTCAAGGGCATGCACACCTGTGTAAGGTGTTGACAAGAACCCTCTGTGAAGTCTCCCTTCTAGTACTAAGACTAACCTGTGTGGTGTAGGGAATATATCTGTTGGAGAGAGACCTGAAGGGGCAAATCTGAGGAAACACAGAAGCCTACCTGAAGAGAGCTTTCCTTCCCCGATGTCTCAGTGCCAAGGATTCTGAGCACCTTAGCGACCACCCTAATTGGAATTCTGCCTGCATACCTCATGAAGATGAAGCCCTATTTGGGGACAGGAAAACTACAGGCCTTTGCCAGCACTTAGAGGATAGAGGAAGCTCAGACATTCAACATAAGATGACATCACCACAGCGTGGCAATTGATTTAAAATTTGTGGGGAAAAAATGTTAACTCTCTCATTGGTGATAATATAAAGTCATCACATGTACTTTTCTTCAGGACTGTTTTTAAATTAAATTGCATCATGGCTTGTTGAATTACACACCTCACATATATCTTCCTTCTGATTAGTGGGTACTTTACTGATGTTGCATGTTTAACAAACATGTGAACTCCCAGGCTTGACTTCCTGGAATAAAATTTATAAACGAGGCCTTTGCAAAGTCATTTTAAAGCTGTGGAGGAAGTTAATCCATTTTCGCTGCTAGTAAGCATCCTCTTCATCTGCTTTTAAAAGTTCTGTTGATAAGGTAATACAGATACTACACAGCAGTGATTCTCAAAAGTGTGCGTTCCAAGAACTACTTGAAGTCTGTTTCTCACAGACCACAAAAAGACAGCCGTGGATCTCAGTTTGAGAAACAGGGAATTAAGAAAACAAGATCTTATACTTTGAAAATATATTTTAATAAAAAAATTATCACTGTAAAATAAGTCTTGTAGAGTAAAAGTAAAATCTGTAAATTCTGTAAAAAGTAAGTTTTGTAAGATTATAATTGAAATAAAACTCAAAATATAACAAAAGTTAGTAATCTTCTCATGATACGTCCATGAACTTAAGTTTGAGAAAATCTTATAATAGTGCTTTAGGGTTTACCAAGTACATTCTCATGTTTGTTGTCTCATTTAGTTCTTAAAACAATACTGTGTAATATGTAATATTAAATTCCCAGCAGCACCTGCATGATCATTGCAATGCTGGCATTTTAGCCCTGGTCTTATAACTCCAGGTATCACTATTACCACACTGAGTACTATTTTGCTCTTTTTTGTAACCCATCTTATGTGGACGTCATAACCACCACCAAGATAATAGGCTAGATATTATTTCTGTGAGCAACCTAAGGGTAAGGTCCAAATACTATTTATTCCTTTTCTGCATCCAGTCCCTTCTGTCATTAGGACAAATCTGTTTATACTGCCCTTCATTTTAATTTATTTGAGTATTATATTTAACAAGATGGCGATTATCCTAAATAAATTAACAGGTATTTGTGAAATTTTATATTGTATTATAATGTATTTTTATATTGTATTGTATTGTATTTTTTATTGTATCTAATTCTGAATAATAATGTAATCATTTAAAACAACATTTCCCAGAGTGAGATTCAAAAGAAAATTAGTCATGCCTTGGAGAGGGAGCTGGGGAGGGAGAATGACAAATATGTTTAAAACAAAAACTAAAGTGTCTATCAAGTTTTTGAAGACTTATTATGGTGCCTTAAAAGCTATGAGGCATTCTGCAGTATAAATCTGTTTATTTCACATAGTATTTCTTAGACTTGTTTACCCCTCTTATGAGTGTGTGTGACAGTCTAGAAGTGTACATCATTCTATAGTGGCTCATGACTCATTTATGGAAACTAAGGAACTCATTGCTTGAAGGCAGAAACATGCTTCAGAGTATCCTTCTGAAGTCTCCAATGGCCTAAGCTCTCTGACTACCTGATATGTGTCTCTTGCAAATTTCAGTGTCTCCTGTTCACTGAAGCTGAGAGAGTGAGATAGTTTCTAACAATGGCCTTTCTTCTGCCAAGGGTGACTCAAGCAAAGATTTGTGTTTCCCTATTTAATACGATGTGTTATCACAAGTGTTTTTACCTCCATAAAGGGTAAACTCAGTGTCACTCTGTAGGGAGGTGGAAAGATATTTTGAGTAAACCAGTAAGCGACCATGATTGCAAAACATTGCAGGAGAGGCTTCTATGTATAAGTGTTTAATAAATGTTAGACATTATTATTATTGTTGTATCATCTGAGCTACTAAGTTGCTAACTTTCACTCATGTCCCTGTGAAGAGACCACCAAACAGGTTTTGTGTGAGCAATAAAGCTGTTTATTTCACCTGGGTGCAGGTGGGCTGAGTCCAAAAAGAGAGTCAGCAAAGGGAGATGGGGTGGGGCCGTTTTATAGGATTTGGGTAGGTAAAGGAAAAAGGGGGGTTGTTCTCTGGCGGGCAGGAGCGGGGGTCACAAGGTGCTCAGTAGGGGAGCTTTTGAGCCAGGATGAGCCAGGAGAAGGAATTTCACAAGATAGTGTCATCAGTTAAGGCAGGAACAGGCCATTTTCGCTTCTTTTGTGATGGAATGTCATCAGTTAAGGCAGGAACCAGCGATCTGGATGTGTACGTGCAGGTCACAGGGGTTATGATGGCTTAGTCTGGGCTCAGAGGCCTGACATTCCTGTCTTCTTATATTAATAAGAAAAATAAAATGAAATAGTGGTAAAATGTTGGGATGGTGAAAATTTTTGGGGGGTGATATGGAGAGATAATGGGCGATGTTTCTCAGGGCTGCTTCGAGCAGGATTAGGGGCGGCGTGGGAACCTAGAGTGGGAGCGATTAAGCTGAAGGAAGATTTTGTGGTAAGGGGTGATACTGTGGGGTTGTTAGAAGAAATATTTGTCATTTAGAATTATTGGTGATGGCCTGGATATGGTTTTGTATGAATTGAAAAACTAAACGGAGTAAGAGAAGGAGAAAAACAGGTATTAAAGGACTAAGAATTGGGAGGACCTAGGACGTCGAATTAGAGAGTGTCTAAGGAGATTCAGCATAGCCTTGCCAGTGAAGATTATTTATTTACTTTAAGAGTTAAGAGTGGCGGTTTGGGGATAGCACCAGGAGATATCAGCTGTGATGTCTTGGAGAAACAGTGTAAACCGGCAGTGTAAGCAAGAGCAGGGCATGTATGAATAGTTGAGAACGGTGAATAGGAGTAGGACTAGACAGAAGATAGTAGGGATGACAAGTTTTTTGGGGCACAGTCCAAGTTGGTCTGGTGTCTGGAATGAGACTGGGGCCTAATAAAAAGGAGCATCTATACAGGAGCTCAAATGGGCTGTACCCTGTAGCATTCCAAGGAGAGGCCTAAATTCTGAGAAGGGAAAGTGGTAAAAGTATTGTCCAGTCCTTTTTAAGTTGGTGGCTGAGCTTGGTGAGGTGTGTTTTTAAAAGACCATTAGTCTGTTCTAACTTTCCTGAAGACTGAGGACTGTAAGGGATATAAATATTTCACTGAATACTAAGAGCCTGAAAAATGCTTGGCTGATTTGACTAATAAAGGCCAGTCTGCTATTGGACTGTATAGAGGTGGGAAGGCCAAACTGAGGAATTATGTCTGACAGAAAGGAAGAAATGACCATGGTGGCCTTCTTAGACCCTGTGGGAAAGGCCTCTACCTAGCTAGTGAAAGTGTCTACCTAGACCAAGAGGTATTTTAGTTTCCTGACTCAGGGCATGTTGAGTAAAGCTAATTTGCCAGTCCTGGGTGGGGGCAAATCCCTGAGCTTGATGTGTAGGGAAGGGAGGGGGCCTGAATAATCCCTGAGAAGTAGTAGAATAGCGGATGGAACACTAAGAAGTTATTTCCTTGAGGATAGATTTCCACAGTGGAAAGGAAATGAGAGGTTCTAAGAGGCGGGCTAGTGACTTGTACTATAGCATAGCCTGCCTTTGCTGGTGTGTGGTGATTAGGCCTTGTGGAACTGCCATCAATAAACCAAGTGTGATCAGGGTGAGAAACAGGGAAGAAGGGAAGAAGGAAATGTGGGGAAATGGGATGAAGGTCAGGTGGATCAGAGAGATGCAGTCATGAGGGTCAGGTGTGGTATCAGCAATAATGTGGGAGGCCGGATTGAAGTCCCCGCCAGGAATAATGGTAATTATGGGAGACTCAACGAAGAGTGAGTACAGCTGAAGGAGCTGGGGAGCAGACAGTATATGCGTCAGGTGTGAGGAAGAAAACAGATTTTGGAAATTATGAGAGCTGTAGAGAGTGAGTTGAGCATAGTTTGTGATTTTAAGGACCTCTAAAAGTATTAGGGTGGCAGCAGCTGCTGCACGGAGATATGATGGCCAGCCTAAAACAGTAAGGTCAAGTTGTTTGGACAAAAAGGCTACACGACGCGATCCCGATCCTTGTGTAAGAGTTCTGACAGCACAGCCCCGCACTTCAGCTGTGTGTAATGAAAAGGGTTGGGATGAGTTAGGGAGAGCTAGGGTGGGGGCAGTCTCTAAAGCTGTCTTCAAGGAATGGAAAGAGGAGTGGGGAAAGGATTTAGGATCTATGGGGTGAGCTAGGTTTCCTTTTGTGAGTTTATATAATGGTTTTGTTAGGATGGCAAAACCAGGTATCCAAAGGTGAAAGTATCCAACCATGCCCAGGAAGGAAAAGAGTTGTTGTTTTGTAAAAGGGGGGTTTGAGAGATTAGTTGGACATGATTGGCAGGGAGAGCACGTGTGTTTTTATGAGAATTACGCTGAGATAGGTAACAGATGAGGAAGAAATTTGGGCTTGACTGAAGTAATGGAGGCTGTCTGTGAAGCTTTGTGGCAGTACAGCCCAGGTAATTTGCTGAGCCTGATGGGTGACAGGGTCAGTCCAAGTGAAAGCAAAGAGAGGCTGGGATGATGGGTGCAAAGGAAGAGTAAAGAAAACATGTTTGGGATCCAGAACAGAGTAATGGATTGTGGAGGGAGGTATTGAGGATAGGAGAGTGTATGGGTTTGGCACCATGGGGTGGATAGGCAAAACAATTTGGTTGATAAGGCATAGATCCTGAACTCACTTGTAAGGCTTGTCTGGTTTTAGGACAGGTAAAATGGGGGAATTGTAAGGAGAGTTCATAGGCTTTCAAAGGCCACGCTGTAGCAGGCGAGTGATAGCAGGCTTTAATCCTTTCAAAGCATGCTGTGGGATGGGATATTGGCATTGAGTAGGGTAAGGGTGATTAGATTTTAATGAGATGGTAAGGGGTGCAAGATCGGTCGCCAAGGAGGGAGTAGAGGTATCTTATACTTGTGGGTTAAGGTGGGGGGATACAAGAGGAGGAGGCAAAAGAGGCTTTGGATTGGGAGGAAGGGTGGCAATGAGATGTAGCTGTAATCCAGGAATAGTCAGGGAAGCAGATAATTTAGTTAAACTGTCTCAGCCTAATAAGGGAACTGGGCAGGTGGGGATAACTAAAGAGGAGTGCTTAAAAGAGTGTTGTCTAACTTGGCACCAGAGTTGGGGAGTTTTAAGAGGTTTAGAAGCCTGGCTGTCAATACCTACAACAGTTATGGAGGCAAGGGAAACAGGCCTTTGAAAAGAAGGTAATGTGCAGTGGGTAGCCTCCGTATTGATTAAGAAGGGGACGGACTTATCCTCCACTGTGAGAGTTACATAAAGCTCAGCGTCCGTGATGGTCTACGGGGCTTCCAAGGCAATCAGGAAGCATCAGTCTTCAGCTGCTAAGCCGAGAAGATCTGGGAAGGAGTCAGTCAGAGAGCCTTGGGCCAGAGTTCCAGCGCCTCTAGGAGTGGCTGCCAGGTGAGTTGAACAGTCCGATTTCCAGTGGGGTCCCACACAGATGGGACACGGCTTAGGAGGAATCCCGGGCTGTGGGCATTCCTTGGCCTGGTGGCCAGATTATTGGCACTTGTAGCAAGCTCCTGGGGGAGACGGTTCTGGAGGAATGCCTGGCCACTGCGGTTTAGGCATTTGGAAGTTCTTGTGTGCGGAGATGTGGCTGGGATTTGCCTCACAGTGGAGGCAAGGAATTGCAACTCAGAAATATGTTGCTACTTGGCTGCCTCTACTCTATTATTGTACACCTTGAAGGAGAGTTTAATTAAGTCCTGTTGTGGAGTTTGAGGGCCGGAATTTAATTTTTGGAGTTTTATTTAATGTCGGGAGCAGATTGGGTAATAAAATGCATATTGAGAATAAGACGGCTTTTTGACCTTTTAGGGTCTAGGGCTGTAAAGCGTCTCAGGGTTGCTGCCAAACGAGCCATGAACTGGGCTGGATTTTTATATTTGATGAAAAAGAGCCTGAACACTATCTGATTTGGGATAAAGAAAAAGGAGCATTAACCTTGACTTTAGCTCTAGCCACCTTTTTTAGAGTAAATTACTGGGCAGGTGGGGGAGGGCTAGTCATGGAACGAAACTGTAAGCCGGACCGGGTGTGAGGAGGGGAGGTGATAAATGGATTATAGGGTGGAGGAGTGGAGGCTGAGGGAGAATTGGGACCTAGCTCAGCCTGGCGAGGAGGGGAGAGGTCAGATGGGTCTGTAGAAAAGGAAGATTAGAAAGACTCAGCGACGCTTGGGGTTGGGACTGAGGGGACAGGTGGGAGGGAAAGAAGGGAGATTTGGGATGAGTTGCATTGGGAACAGAGACTGGGTAGTGACCAATGTGTAAAAGAATGCCTGGACGTCAGGCACCTCAGACCGTTTGCCTATTTTATGACAAGAATTATTTAGATCTTGTAGGATGGAAAAATTGAAAGTGCCGTTTTCCGGCTATTTGGAACTACTGTCGAGTTTGTACTGGGGTCAAGCAGCATTGCAGAAGAACATAAGATGCTTAGATTTTAGGTCAGGTGAGAGTTGAAGAGGTTTTAAGTTCTTGAGAACACAGGCTAAGGGAGAAGAAGGAGGAATGGAATGTGGAAGCTTA
Organism: Nomascus leucogenys; assembly: GCF_006542625.1. Classification (NCBI taxonomy): domain Eukaryota; kingdom Metazoa; phylum Chordata; class Mammalia; order Primates; family Hylobatidae; genus Nomascus; species Nomascus leucogenys. The sequence continues at coordinate 7,213,123 of NC_044395.1, read as the reverse complement.
CCCATAATGAAGGAGGCAAGCCCAGAGGAAAGAGAGTAGAAACACGGAGAAGGGGTGGGGGGGTTCTTACTCTCCAGAAAAGCAAAGAAGGGGTCAGGGCACAGAGATAGGAGGTTGGGGCATGGAAATAAGGGATCGGGGCACAGAGATAAGAGGTAGGGGTTCCTGCCTCTCCCCCAGAAAAGCGGGACTTGCCGCTAAGGGTGAAGGACCAAGGCGGGCATCCCTGCGTGGTCTGACACCTCTGAAACCTGGATGAATAATCAGAGAGGCATCCCTGCAATGATTAAACACCAAGGGAAGGCTGCCTTCCCTAGTCCATGACTGGCACCAGAGTTTTGGGTCCACGGATAAAACATGTCTCCTTTGTCTCTACCAGAAAATGAAAGGAATTGAAATTAAGAGAAGGGAGAGATTGAAGTGTGGCACCAAGATTGAAAGGAGAAAGAGGTTGAGGGATAGTGAGGGAGGTTGAAGAAGAGAGTAAAAAAGAGGCCGCTTACCAGATTTGAAATTGGTGAAATGTTTCTTGGGCTGGTCGGTCTGAGGACCTGAGGTCGTAGGTGGATCTTTCTCATGGAGCAAAGAACAGGAGGACAGGGGATTGATCTCCCAAGGGAGGTCCCCCGATCCAAGTCAGGGCACCAAATTTCACTCGCCTCCATGTGAAGAGACCACCAAACAGGCTTTGTGTGAGCAATAAAGCTGTTTATTTCACCTGGGTGCAGGCGGGCTGAGTCCAAAAAGAGTCAGCAAAGGGAGATAGGGTTGGGGCCGTTTTATAGGATTTGGGTAGGTAAAGGAAAAAGGGGGATTGATCTCTGGTGGGCAGGGGTGGGGGGGTCACAAGGTGCTCAGTAGGGGACCTTTTGAGCCAGGATGAGCCAGGAGAAGGAATTTCACAAGATAATGTCATCAGTTAAGGGAACAGGCCATTTACATTTCTTCTGTGGTGGAATGTCATCAGTTAAGGCAGGAACCAGCCATCTGGATGTGTACTTGCAGGTCACAGGGGATATGATGGCTTAGCTTGGGCTCAGAGGCCTGACGCTAACCTTATTCCATGCAATGCAGGTGTTTAGAACATTTGAATGTGTACTATATTTTCATAAACTAGAACGTGTTTAAAGATAACAGTGCAGTTGGATGTTTAAGGGAATCGTGGCTAAAACTTAAAAGTAATGATTGCTTGCAATATGATTATAATGACCACACTGATCAAGTATATAGTTTTTCCTGTTATTTTGGGCCTTCTAAAAATGAGAATATAACAAAATCGTGATAGGGCATCCATATAGAGAATATAATGTGATGGCTGCCTCTAAAGTGATAGAATTTTGTAGAGAAGATGAGGAATGATTATGTCTATAAGGAGAATATCAATGCATTTTGCAGTTGTTTCCCTTTGAGAAAATCTCGTAAAACTCCATAGCATGTTTCACTGTTGAGACATTTATTCAGGAAAATGTTTTCACTGTCCTTTGCTCTGGATACCCATGCTCTGTGCTTTGTAAATGTCTGTACATGCATGTTATACATTGACGACATTTTCGTCCTGAAAGTGTATTGTCTCCATAACTGAACACCTGCCACAAATCATAACATCAGACTCCAAATGTGCATTTGAATATTCTAGAGTCAATATATTAGAAGTTGTCAGAACATATTGCTCAACACACAAAAAAATCAATCAAAATGTCCTGTTTTAGCTTTGCTAGCAACAGCAGGACACAACAGAATACAGAACTGATTAGTTCCTTATTAAATAAGAATGGTGGCAACAGAGTTGTAAAATATCAAATTAGCTTAACAGGTCTCAGCAAAATGGAAAAACATAAGCACAAGCTGGGCTGCAGACACAGCAGGGGGCCATCCATCTATGAAAGGTAGAAATAAAGTTTCTTGCTGAGGTTGGCTTCTGACAAACTTTTCATACTTTGGGGCTGTAAAGAGTTCCTCTGGCTTGTTCTGATTTTTTTGATCTTTTCCACTGAGCAAATTTTTCCATTTGATCTCTGATGACACCAAAGAAATCAAGAGCACTCAAGATGTTAAACCTGGTGTAGAAAATTCTTCTCCACCTGGCATAATCTTGGCTGCTGAGAAACTGGAGATGTACCCCATCTTGACAGTAAGGAAAGCTATTGGGCAGCATCACCAGACAATCTCAGTAGCCTATTTGAACCACAAAAGCAAAGGAAAGTTTTAAATAGGCAATCACATACCCTGCTGTCTTACATATATCACTAGCCACCTTTAATAATTGGCAACTCATTATCTGACAAAGTAGAATTAGTGGTTTTCAGGAGCTAGAAAGTATGGGTTAAGGATCTGTGCAGCTCCTTCATGTAAGATGAGAATCTGTCTGTGCGGGTTCTTCATCTACGTGAACTTTGAATATTGGTATTCAATGTTAAAAGATTGTTGAAGAGGTAGTACACACAACTTTCTCTAAAGTACAGCACCATCCCACTTTGGGACCTAATATATAACGAACTCTTAATGTTCCTTATCATCTATAGTTTCCTTTTTAGGCATTATGAATAATCAATATCTGGTTATTACATTGAGTCCAACAAGGCAAGTGAAGAAGAAAAACCAGCTGTGAAACAATTAAGGAGAAATTGCCAAGTCCATAATTTCCCTCTGTGCTGATAATGCCTCCAAATGGATGTATTATTTTATGAAGAATTCATCCCCAGGTTAGCACATGCCCTGAAAGATCTTTCCAAAGCCTTTCAGCTATGTAAGGTGTTCATTATGGGCCTAGGTTTGGGAAATAAGGCTGTTTATATCTTAAATTAACTTCTAGTCAGGCTTCCCTCCACAACTAATTGGCATGACCTTGGGTGTATCTTCTCTCGAATATCCTTGACATCCATCTGCTATGAAGATGAATTAGTTATTTAGGTAGCAATCCCATCTCTTGTGTTAGCCAATGTGCATCCATTCCTCTTCAGGCCTATTAAGCTGGGGATGAACTTTCAAGTTAATGCACAGTGCAATCACTACCACCCAGGAGATGTCAGACACCTAAATACTTTCTATTCAGTAATGAAAAACTTCTTTCTAAAATAAGAGGGATAGAAAGAAGAAAGGAGGAGGGATGAGGAGGAAAAGTCAATAAAGACCTAGAGATTCAATTAAGAGTCTAGGTATCTGCTAGCTTTTATTAGCTCCAACTTTGACTTATACTGCTAAGGTCAGCAAGTGGTCAGTATGGACGCAGTGGGGAGGGCGGGGGCGGGGGGACTTGCATCAGAGTCTTAGGTAAAGGCAATATCAAGTCTCTTAAATGAGTAAGAAGAGACAGTTGGCCCTGATAACAGGAAAAAAAATCACATTTTATTACTGGGAAAGGATAAATTTCTCTACAGTACCTTAGCCAGCATGAGACTCCCTCACTACTACATGGCAGGTCAGGATAACCACCAAACTCCTTCCAAATGCTGACTCTCTCTCCTTATACACATACATATTCAATCCTTAGAGAAAGAAAAGGTGTGCTATCCATACCTGACTTTAAAATAACACATAATCTGAGGGATCTGGACGATTTATTTAGTAACAGACTATGAAATGGTAATACTTTTTTTCTGACTGTGATTTTTGTTCACTGGAATAGAAAAATATGTATTTTAAGAAAATACTAGACGGGAGAATTTGACCAGGTGCAATGGCATACATTGTCCCAGAATGTCAAAGCAATATCTATTGGGTAAACATTATTGTCTAGTTTTAGAGCTAAAGACATGGATCTCAGTGGGGTGTCAACCTTGCTTGAAGTAATCTAGCTGTTGTCACCTCACATCCAAGTGTTTTGATTTTACAGTATACTTACTGTCACTACTATATCCATGCAGGAAGCAAACAATTATTCAGCATTCAGCATCTACTACATGACAGTCAGTGTACTACATACTGGGGATATAACTGTGAATAAAACAAAAATCCCTGGCTTCATGGGTCTAGTGTTAAGCAAGTTTCCCAATGTTCTGTTTATTTTTCTTCTTAACACTTGAGAACATAAATAGATGACATATTTTGGTTTCCTTGCTGTGTCTTTTTATGTCAAGATTTCTTCTCAATTATTCTAGGTCACATCATGCCCAAGAGAGTCACATTACTTTGGTTTCATCTAATTTTTAAAGTACCTACTCTGTGTTAGTGACTAGACCAGGCACTGGAGAAGCATAAATAAAACTATGACAGTGAGAGTTGAAAAGAGAGTGGATTATCGATTTTAAGGAAATGATAGGATTCTTATTTAACCTGGTGGATTGAATACATTTGTTTATTCTACCACCCTTTGAAACATCACTATTTTGAAATTAAAAGAGTGTAAAAAGTAAAAAGTTACAAGAGAAGAGTTAACAATATAGGAAATATTAGCAAGAAATGAGATTACATGTAGGCAGACAGAAAACAGTTTTATCAGTGAAAAATGACTAAGCTTAAAGGGGAAAGCCAAAAGGTCAGTAGTTACAGGGGAAGGTAGTTAGGTGATTGCAATAAGTAGACCCGTTTGTGTTTCCAAACACTGGAAAGGCTCAAGAGTTGAAGAGTGTGGCACATCAGAGGTCAGGGACTCTGGTGGGGCTATGAATAGGAGGATTGGTTAACAATCTTCATAAGACACATTTTATTAAATACTTCTCATCTACCACCCTACACAAAGGATAACACCATCTTCCTGACCTCCATAGAATACAGGTAATTAACTCTCTGGAGGAGCTGAATTGGAAAGAGTGTTGTTTTGGGGATGCTGCACATAGTGAGGGGCAATTTTGAAATCATGTGAACTCAGTCCCCATCTGTCTTAAATCCCCTCCCTGTCCAGCCCATTCCGTTCTTGGACTCTGTGCTGGGCAGCTTCCGACACGCACTCACTATTCCCCACTTCTGAATGCTTGCATCCTTCTGGAATTCCCACCCTTGAGTGTGGCCTGAACCTGGTGACTTGTTTCTCCTTAATGGAATATGGTAAACAGATAGGATGTCACCCCCATGATTGACAAGGCTATGATGTCTGTCTTGCTAGCACTCTTGCTGGTATTTCTTTTGACTTCTTGTTTACTGGGTCTGACAAAGCAAGCCCTATGAAGAGTCCTCAGAGAAAGAAAATAAGGAAGACATTTATCCACTTGCCTGCATGGACCTGTATCCTGCCCACCACTATATAAGTGAGGTAGGAAGAGATCCTTAACAGAGCTCTATGATAACCGCAGCCTTGTAGGGTGACTGTCCTGGTTTGCCCCAGACTGAAGGATTTTGCAGGACCCAGGACTTGTGAGGCTAAAACTGGTAGAGTCCTGGGAAAACTGGGATGATTATTCATCCTACTTATGAAAGATTCAGAGCCAGAAGTCCAAGCTAAAGTATATCCGAATTCTTGGTCACGGAAACTGTGAGATAACAAATGTCATTTGAACCCACTGTTTTGGGCTAATTTGTTATGCAGCAATAGATAACTCAAATAGACTCCCAGAACACTGACAGATAGACTTGTACCAGCAAGTCATCGTATCCAGGTACTTCTTTCTGGGTAAAGTGATGATGAGAAGAGTAAAGGCAAATAGTTACTTAGAGTAAGGGGCTTTCCTAACAAAATTCTAAGGTTCCTGCTCACACATCCCCACAATGAATTCTACCTCTTATCAAGAGCTGTCTCAGCACACAAAGCTTCCTAAAGGCATTTTAACATTTATCTCTTAAGTGAACTGACAACCAAGATTAAAATGATATTTTAAAGAAAGCTTCTAATACAAAGGTCAAAAATAAAAGGAAATGAATACAAAAAAAAAAGAGAGGAAAGAGAGTGTGTAAAGAACAAAAGAAAATTTCACCAGAATCACTAATGCACCCATGGATCTACTCAGAAAGGTAAAATAAGACATGTATCCATGAAATCATAACAAATGCTCTAAAAGGAGCATGAATGGAATAAATAATCTTGGAAATGGAGAATATTATGAAAGACATTAAATCATCACAGAAGTGTTAAAAGGTAAAAGTAACCATCTCAGAAAAGGAGAATTGAAGACATAAAAGGGAAAAAGTATTAAAGCATCAGTCTAAGACTAATAGGAATTCCAGAAAATCAGAGAACTGAGAACACGGAGAGAAGAAAACTATTAAATAATTTGTGAAAACCCAACTTGAAGAAGCAAATATGCCACACAGCAAATAAGAAAGACCCACATCAGAAACAAAAATTCATATCACAAAATTTTAGAACACTAGGAATAAAGACAATAACTTAAACATTGAACAGGACAATAAAAACCCATATACGACAGATAAAAAATTAGAACTGCATCAGGTTTCTTAAAAAGCATCATTGGATAATTTAACAATCCTCAAAGGAAATGATTGCTAATTCTGTTTCTAGGAAAAAAAAGTAGTAGTTTACTGGAAAGGAAATGGGATAAAAGGAAATGCAGGTGGTAAAATGCAGACCACCAATGGCAGAAGTTTGGCTGAACTGTGGAAGAGACCTATGTCTGTTGAGCAAGGGCATATGCGTTTGTGGTGGAGTTTCATAGTGCTTATTAACATTTTGAGAACCCAATTTATTCTGGGCCCACAACTACATTGCCCTGTTCGATCCCTAAGTCTAGACATAGCCATATGACTTCCGTGGTCATAAATTTTAAAAGGAAGTGACATATGTTACTTCTCCATATTCTGTTTGTCTGAGCACTGAACCCTGAAGCATTGTGTTAACATGGTGGAGCCTTGGTCATCCTAAGTCTCTGAAGGACCAGAATGAGCAGAGCTCTGTGACCACTGACAATAGACACACAGCCCACATGAGGAGGAAGTAAAGCTAGTTTGTTTTATGACATTAGTATTTTTGAGCCATTTCCAAAGCATGATTTAACCGTCCTGGTGAGTGAGATGTCCTTCCTGTCCATTTGGGTTTAATATGGGAGATAAGTTTACATAATTGTGTGATAAAGAAACACTAAAGCAGGAGACATAGAACATTCCAAGCAGAAGGACAAATGATAAAGTTACAGAGGGCAGAGAGACTGAAAAATTACAGAATAATAGAAGAATTAACAATAAACAGGTCATCTTTTGAGATAGAATGAAAAGAACTAACATGGCATAGAAATGCAGATATGATAATGAATAGGAAGTCAGTATTTTTTTTTCCATATACTTCTGTTTTCTTTTCTGAAAAATGGGAAGTGAGATTATTTGTTGCGCATTGTTGAAATTATGGAGGAAAATGGTGGAATGTGAATGTATCAAGTTTAGTTGGGAAAACAGAAGGCATCTTTATTCAAATGCAAGAATGAGGGATTTTACTTCAGGGAACTGGTGGTTTGTAGAAATATTACATATGCTGAGAGAATGAAGGTCAAGTGGCCAACATTAAAAATCTCAGCCTTCAATTATAAACAAGAGATTCCTAAAAGATTCTTATGAAAACTATGAGAAATCTCAAAAGCCTTTAGAAAGCTCTAAGTATCTTGGTCTGCATAAGCAGGTGAGTGGTTTTTAAACTGCCACAAATTCTTTATCTACCTACACATCTGGCTACCATTGTCTCCAGAGAAAAATGGCTTTTTCTCCCCCTCCACCTGGAAAATCCCATCTGAATATCTCTCATGGGCAGGTACCAAGTGGCTATGGGAAAGGGGACTCTGGGAAGTGTGATTTCCTCTCAGCAATTAAGAGGACATTTGTGAAGTGGGCAGTAATGATGGCATAATGAATGTCCTTTCACATTTTGATAGGTTTTCATAGTGCAAATCCTGTTTTACCAATGCAGAATTCTCCCCAAAGCTATATCTCCTAGTTTCCCTTGTTGTTAAAGACTAGACATGTATTTTAGTTTCTTCAATTTGATATACTGTGAAAAGCTGATTCAGAGCAGAGTTCTGAGGAGAAGGAAGCAGAACATGAAGAATGTGTCTTGCCCACACAGAAGACAGCAGCACAGTTCTGAGCTCAGCTGAGGTTGTGTATTTCTGATGTGAAAGCTCCCTGGGCATGGAAGAGGCAAAGCTCCTTTGGTGGACTAGGTCAGTGTTGTGGCTCTGGGAGTTATTTCTAGAACCTCAGCCTAAAATCTGTTCTTCAGCCCTCCTAACAACTCCATAAATGATTTCTAGACTTCACAAAGACTTGTCTACTATAATCAGGTAGTATTTTCTGTTTTCCTCAACAAATAACCCCGATCAATACTGTGTGATTAGGGACAGTGGTGAAGGCTTGGAAAAGCTGCTATAGGGATGAGAGGAGAAGATAATTAGGGGGCATCTTAAGAGATGGACTGTGAGCTGATGTAGTTGTGTTGTGTTGACAATTACCCCAATGTATGATATTTCTCTCTAGCAGTCTGAGCAGCTTGTGTTATGAAGTGGAGAAGGTTTGCATTAACTCAGCATTCTCCTAGTTTCACCATTTCAAGACTTGAAGAACTGAAAGTTGATGCACAGTCCCAGGCAAAGAAGTAATGGAAATGTAAATTGAATCCATGTTAGTTAAGGTCCACATATAGTAATGAGTTTCTGGGAGATGATGGTTTCTTTCTTATAATTTTCTTCACTTAACAACTAAAAAGCCATTCCAAGGAAAATAACTATCTCAATATCAATTAAGCCTTGTTGACAAAGATGGTTCCTTACATGTATAAATATTAAGATACCTAATGTGAGTCAAGTTTATTCATTAAGTGTTTCATGCTTAGTTATCTAGAATAAGAGTTGCTGGAATTTATCAAAATTTCTCTATAATTCTACTTTGGTAGTTAATTCTCTCATCACACTACCCAAGTGTATATCACGGTTTAGAAAGTTGCTAATAAGAAATACGATTGGTCTGCTAGGTTACAAAACAAAGGAACTAATGTCTACAGCTGAGGTAAAACAAAGAAACAAATTAAGTATAACATCACATTATTACTCTTTTATTGTATTTAAACTTGAAATGTATTCAGGAAGACATTTACAAAGAGGAAATTTCTGAATTTAAAGAATTATCTCTAAAATATAATTTATGTATTCCGAATTTTTCATTTCTAATTTCTCTAGACATCCTACATTTATCTGTTCACAATAACTCTTTTCTAGATATTACTAGGTAATGGGGAGGTAGGAAAATTAAGCAGAAAAGGTCCCTGCCCCTAATGAAATATAGAGCTTTTTGGGAGAAATTGACATTTAACAAATGATGAAATACATAAAACATCAAACATTGCTATAAGAATGCTAAAGGAAAATAAAAATTAGAATGTAATGGGCACTATGTTTTATATTTGGGATATTGAAAAGGTCTTTCTGAGAAATTTATGGTTAGCTGAGACCAATGAGTAGGAATTAGCCATTTTAATAATGAGCATCACTTATTTCCAGAAAGAAGAAATAACACATGCAAAGGTCCTGATGCAAGACGTAATAGCCTATCAAGTCCTGCACAGAAGCAATGATTTGAAAAAAAAAAAAAAAATAAAACATGTTGTCAGGGCCGGAGTGGTGGCTCACACCTGTAATCCGAGCACTTTGGGAGGTCGAGGCAAGTGGATCACTTGAGGTCAGGAGTTTGAGACCAGCCTGGCCAACATGGTGAAACCTTGTCTCTACTAAAAATACAAAATTAGCTGGGTGTGGTGGCACGCACTGTAATCCCAGCTACTTGGGAGGCTGAGGCAGGATAATTGGTTGAATCTGGGAGGCAGAGTTTGCAGTGAGATGAGATCGCACCACTGCAGTCCAGCCTAGGTAACAGAGCGAGACTCCGTCTCAAAAAAAAAAAAAAAAAAAAAAAAGAAAACAAAAAAGAAAAAGAATGTTATCAGTCTGACATAATAGAAAGCACAATTCACGTAATCCCTGTAACACCAACATGCAAACACGCACAGGCACATACACATACAATGCATGCACATGCATGCATACTTGTGCTTTGTATTGTTATGACTTCTAAAAGATTTCTTGTGCTGGTGAATTGGATGGCTAGATTTTTAAATTTATATTTTAAGCCTCAAAATAAATGTTTCAAAACCTTTAAACGATTATAGGTAGAGAGTCTATGCTGAGCTCTGGGATCTGAGTTGACTGGGTCTCATATGGCAATTCATTTTGAATATGCTCTCCTGTGCACGCGGCCACCTGGTGGTTAAGCCTTCATGTTTCTGTTGCCTCGGTGTGAATGGTCTATATGCTTGTTTCATTTCCTTTCAAATCTTCCTGGCCCTGGATTAACCCTCTTTCTTGAGCCTCAGGTTTTCTAAACAAGCAATGTTACCTCAAATGACTAAAAAGGATTTGAGAGCTTTCTAAGCCTTGCTTAAGCAAGTACGTTCTGAATATACTTCAAGTCTTTCACTATGAATTTGTTTGTCAGGGAAAGAACATTCAGCACATAAGTAGGAGGAATATAATACCCAAATATGACACTGTGAGAAGAGGTGAAGCCTGGAGAACATGTTATCAAATTAGCAGTGCCAGATTAAACACGCAACGAGGCCTGTAACATCTGCTGGTCAATTATAATTGGTGACAAAGGAAAATAAGAATGCCATCAGTGCTATTCCAGAGTAGGGCTGGCTTGAGAATGTGGTGAGGTGTTGAAGAAAAGAACTACAAAATGCACTGTGCTCAACTCAGAGAACAGGATAAAGGCAGACTTCATTTTATTTATGTTTTTGAAGACAGGTAGTAGAAATGCTAATTTTGCCGTTTTAAAACTTACTTAAAGTTGAAATCGATGGAGCAAAAGCAAAGAAACCCATAAGGCCAGCCAGCCTTATGGTTCGGATAATGCCCATTGTGTGGTTCATTAATTGTGTGTCTCATTCATCATCTGTCCCTGTCCCTTGAGAGTTTCCCGGGAGCAGGGCTGGAGGCTTTTCCTGAAGTATGCTGAGGATTTGGAATATGTGGCTCTGGGAGCTCAGGGTAGGCAAAGATTTCAACCCTGTCAAACCCAATGTCTCTTTTTTATTATAGATATTTTGTAGGACCCCTTAACAATTTTGAAGGGTATCTATTCCCATGCACATATGCAGGCTTTACCATAATGTCAGTGTAGACAGAGAGAAAAGACTTTCCAGAAAACAGCAGTGGTAAAGAAAAATTATAATACCTGAAAGCCTTGAAAATAACATAAAATAGAAATAAAATTAATTTATAATAATGTACTAGCTATACTATAAAGTTAAAAATTAAATATTTTTTATACTAAGACAATAAGTATTATAATATGTAAATGCTCAGGTATATGGCACGGGTGGCTTAAAATGAGTTGCTTTCTTCTATATATTGAAGCAGTCTAAAAGCAATAGCCCCCAAAACAAAAGAATTCAGATATGCCGTAGGTGATTCAATTACTACAGGAAACACTGCTGGCAGAAATATAGCTTTCCAAAATGGTGAATAGTACTTTTTTTTGGAACTTCTGAACCAAACTTAAGGGTGATATTTTCTTGATTTACATAATAGTTGCATTCCAGGGCAATATAATAGATATTAAAACTGTGCACAGAATACTTTTTTGTTTTTATGTAAAACTGAACTACAGTTTAATCACAGATAATTATAGTTTGTTCCTACACACTATAATTGTACACCTCCATGATGGAAACATGAATATGTAGGCATGAACATATTTATTTTTCTGACCTGTGCCTTTTCTTGGGATCTCAGTACTCATATATCCAAATTTCAACTCAAATATTTTTCCTTAAAGATATAAACAGCACTTGTAACTCGGTGTGTCTGAAACCAGATTTCTGATATGCTCCCCAGCCCCAGCCTTGCCCTCCAGAATAATCTCTCTCTTTCCTTCTTCACTATCTCTCCCTTCAGTGAATGTCACCTCTATAGTTCTGCTTGCTTGGGACAAAACTTTGGGCTGCTACTTAATTCCACTCTTTCTATGTGAACTACATCCACACACCAAAATCTCCTGTAGGCTCTACTTTCAAAGCCATCCAGACTGATCCAACAGTTTTTCTATGACAGTTACCACCCTACGATGCTAACAGCATTCACCTGCACTATTCTAACATTCTCCTGACTGCCCCCTTTTGTGCCTGTCCTTTACAGTCTATTGCAGCAAGCTGAAACGGAATTCTGATCACATCTCAGTCATTGGAAGCCCTTCAACACCTTCCGTGGCTCCCGTCTCACTGAGTCAAAGTCCATACTCCCACCATTTTTCCCTGCCTCTTCCCTTCCTTCTCACCTTGCCTTCTCATCTCCCTTCAAGGGCGCACTCCAGCCCGCTGCTCAAACACACCAAGCACACTCCTGCCCTTGGGTTTCTGCCTGAACTCTTCCTTGCCCAGGTGTCCACATGCCTTGCACCTCTCCTTCAGCCCTCTGCTCAGCGGGGTACTTCCCATCGTGTCCTGCAGGGGTGGGAATAAAGGGCATTCCAGGGATCAAAGTCAACCTGAAAACCTTCAAAAAATAGCAGAGACCATGAAGAGTACAGTTTGACTGTGGTTTAGGGGATAGAAAGATAAATAATCCTGAAAATCTTACCAGGAAAAAGACCTAGGATGATGTTGAATCCTGGCTAAGGAGTTTGATGGTCACCCTATAGTTAATGGAAAGTTGCAGAAGTTTTTGTTTTTGTTTGTTTGTTTGTTTTTGAGACGGAGTCTCGCTCTGTCGCCCAGGCTGGAGTGCAGTGGCGCGATCTCGGCTCACAGCAAGCTCCGCCTCCCGGGTTCACGACATTCTCCTGCCTCAGCCTCCCGAGTAGCTGGGACTACAGGCGCCCGCCACCACGCCCGGCTAATTTTTTTTGTATTTTTAGTAGAGACGAGGCTTCACCATGTTAGCCAGGATGGTCTCGATCTCCTGACCTCGTGATCCGCCTGTCTCGGCCTCCCAAAGTGCTGGGATTACAGGATGAGCCACTGCGCCCGGCCCAAGTTGCGGAAGCTTTTTGGGCAGGGAGTGAAATAATTCAAAAAGGTTCATCTGGATGAATGGTGTGGAATGGGTCACTAGGGAAAGAGATAGATATTGAACAGCTAAGCCACAGTGTTATTGAAATTGTACAAGTGCAAAATAAGGCACTAATATAGACAATTTATCATTGCATGAAGAGATTATCCACAGAGAGATTAACGATGAAATATGTCAACTGGATTGATTTGGAAGATAAGTGGTATTTGCTCAGTTAACACCTTCTCAGTAAGGCTGTCTCCGAACACTCCACTTATTCATTCAGATTATATTATTACTTATAGTTATTATATTATACTATAGTAGTATCTCCCCACACTATTTTCTTTCCCTGCTTTATTTTACTCTATTGTATTTGCTACAAACTGAAATACTATTTACCAGTGGTCAGCAAACTTTCTCAGAAAAGGACCAAATAGTAAATAAACATTTGAGGCTTGCAGACCATACAGCCTCTCTTAAAACTATTCAGCTCTGCCATTGCAGCATGAATACAGCCACAGATAATATTTAAACAAATGCATGTGCTCTCCTCCAATAGAACTGTATTTCCCAAAGCAGGTAACAGGCCAGATTTGCTGCAGGTGGCTGACCCATGCTCTGTATGACAGTTTGATTTTTTTTTAATTTGTTTTACCTTGTCTATGTCCCACTCTAGAATGCAAGGACCAGGAGGATAAACACCTTTGTCTCTTTTGTTCATTACTCTATCCTCAGCCTTTGGAGTTGTGTGGGTACCGAGTTAGCATAAAGATTACTATCTAGTGATTAGTCACGCAAAATTAGGTGGGATGAAAAGAAAATGAAATGTTCCCCACCCTTGTCTCATCAATACTTGACAGTTCTAAATATTTACTAAAATAGACATAAGCAAATCCTTTACTTAAAAAAATAAATGTTGGCTCTCCATCGCCAACAGATTAAATTTAAGCTTCTTAGCATGGCACATAAAGCATTGTTTTAAAGAAGATACCGAGGAGCTGGTGTAGAGTGACCTAGAGGAGGGTCATGTTTTTAAGGATTAGAAGTGCAATTATGACTGAGTCAAGTCAACTCGAAAGGGACAATAAACAAATGGGAATTCCAGTATATTCATTTACGTGAGAAATACATCTATTAGATGAGCTGTTTTTGCATAGATGCGTCCCTGGCACCAAGAACAGAATCTGTTTTCTGATCAGGGCATCACCTTCCTGTAATCGAATCTATTTGAGAAGAAAATTAATAATCAGAAGGTTCCTCGATGGAGTAAGAACTGCCACAGAGAGATGTAGCTTGTTCAAATATTAATTGTATTATTACTATAGATATAAAGGGAAACTGAGTTCCCTGGAATCTAGGTCTTCCAAGCCTTCCTTATCTAACTAGTCTTCTCTTCTGTATTGTATACTGAATTTATGCATAAAATTTCGTGGGGAAAAAAAGGATTTACTCTGAAAAATGCAATCCACTGAATTTCTTAGTTTGATGATACAACCAACCGTCTCATCATCTTCTGATGTTCTGATGAATGTTTTGGAGTAAAACACACCCTGTTCACTGGGATGCGGTGCATGGAGAATGCAGCTGTTGGCTTTGATTCATTTCTCTGTGTGATTCTATTGCTGAAAAAAAAATTTGGATTGACTTTTAAAAAATATAAGTTAATATATTTAATTAGGTCATAGTCAAAGTCTTAATTTTGGAAAGTGCCAGTCTATTTAAATGGAATTTGCATCTCAGCTCTAATCCATTACATATTTATTTCATATTATAACTTTCAGAGGTTAATGTTATCTGCCTATTTCCAAATCCTCATTGTTCTCCCGGTTATTATCCTCAAAACTCTTTATCGCACCTCTAGCTTCTCTTTCAACACAACTTACATTTGAGCTGCACTGAAATCCTCACTTTTGCTCAATACAAAGACCTTATAAGCTGGCATCTTTGCATTTTTTTTTTTTTTTTTTTTGGCATGTGTAATGTTCCCTTCATCTTCTTATTTCTGTGTTTAGAATTTAAATTCTGAAACCTGGCTGGTTGAATGTGAAGCCCAGCTTGATTACTTCCTAGCTGAATGACCACAGGAATGTACTTCACCTCCCTGGGCTTCAGTATCTCATGTATGAATGGGGGCACAAATACAACTTGCAGGTTGCAATAAAGGTTAAATGAGCTCATTCCATTTCTGGCATATAGTAAGTGCTCAGTCATATATAGTTCTCAGCATTTTTACTAAACTTTCAAGTCCCATATCAAATGTCACCTCCAGTGTTAGGCCTTCTCCAGGGATGGAAAAAGCAGTGTTTTGATGTCATTCTAACTTAACAGTTATCTGGCTGTCATTACATAGAGGCAAATAAGAAGACAATGAGACAATGTGAAGACTCAGGACTACTGTTGAGAAACAGTGAGGTAGAATTGAAGGAAAAAAAAAGGTCACTTTGGAATTAATCTGGATCTTCTGGGGCTTTCCTAAGAGTAATCCACCTCTGGATTTCTTTCATGCCTCTAAGCAGTCTTTCCAATGATGAAATTCAAAGGCCAGGATAAAAATGCATTATTTTATTAGAGTTTTATGCTAATACGTTGGTTAACAAAGGATGCTGTTCCCTGAGGAAAAAGGCACGTGCCAGGTAGATGGGAGGAAGAAAATGTCACATGGTGCAGGAATTTATGCAAACTTAACTACAGGCACAAGTGTTAGGAATGGAGAAAATAAATGATAGAGGAGAAAAATGTATTCAGCTAAATATTATGCAGTTTGACTGAAGCTGTGTCTCCCCAGTATAAGGACCTCTGAAGGTACCAGCATCAGCTGTGACTTTGCATCAGTACTCAGATGTGCCTTCTAGGGTTCCTAGCTGCAAATAAAGCTGCTGAGAGGATAAGAAAGAGGAATTCAGCTTAGTGCATGCTACTGAAACTGTCCCTGATCCTCTGATCCTTCTCCAGCCTCAAGTATGTCAGGCAGGCATAGCCTTCTGAAGATAACTAACTATATATTAACTACATATCCCCAGCCAGTGGATACATATTTTAATTTTATATGAAGCCTAAAGTAAACAGAAAGAGAAATCTGTTATGAAAGGGCAATAGCTCTCTAAGCTACCTATTATAAAATAGTAAAGGAGTCGGTGATTCAGGGAGTTAGTGGAGACTATTCCAGAGATATCATCCCACTGCACTTATACATCTAAGGAAAGAGATATTTTAAAGAAAATAAAAAATTGCAATCTTACAAACCACACAAGTTGGCACATATCTTCCAAATGTACCTTCGAATTTCCAAATTCTGTATATTTGCTCCTATGTTTTCCTACACTTGGAATTTCTTCGATTTTTTAAATGATGAGTCTCAGATGATATTTAAACTCCTCCATGAATATTTTCTGTTTTTAGCAGTCTAATATTATCCTCTAATCTTTCGAATTTCTAGAATTTACTTGGCTATCCTCATACAAATTGCAAAAAGCCTCACTAGCCCTTAAGAAATTATTTTCATTTCTCACTTGCTTTTTTATTTGTTAGAATTAACATTTCCTCCTGTATACTCCTACAGTAGTTCTCTTGTTTGAATTTGCGCTAATAGTCTATGATCATAAAAGTAGTATAGGTTTATCAGAGAACATTTGAAAGATGCAAAAAGAGTAGGCAGATAACTTTTAAAGTATCTTTTATAATCTCATTATGCAGATAGAGATATACGTTCTTTACCTCCAAAGACACAAATAGTTGAAAGCGAATGGATGAAAAGAAGATATTCCATGAAAATAGTAACTAAAAGAGAACTAGGTTAACTGTTCTTCTATCAAACAAAATATATTTAAGTTTCAGGTCTAAGAACTTTTTGCCTAACCCTAGATCACACAGTTATTTTCTCATGTTTTCTATTTAAAGTTTGATAGTTTTAAATAAATTCAGATCTATGATTCCTTTTGAGTTATTTAATGTATAACACATAAAGTTTAGCTTGAAGATTTTGTTTGGTTTGTGTTTTGACCTGAGGAGTTCAATTGTTCTGACACCATTTATTAACCAGACTAGTTTCTCCATTGAATTGGTTTTGTACCTTTGCCAAAAATCATTTGGTAGTATTTGTGTGAGTCTATTTCTGCACTGACTGTTCAGTTGAGCTATAGGAATGGTCTCTGTCAATATTGCACTATCTTAATTACTGTGACTTGCTAATATTTTGTTGAGAAATTTAAATCTAAGTACATGAGGGATAGAGTGATCTGTAGCTCTTTTTCTCTCGTGCTGTTTTTGTTAGATTTTCTTATCAGGGGTGTCCTGACTTTTAAGATGAGTGGGAAAGTGTTTTCTCCTCTTCTACTTTCTAGATATTATGTATATTGGTATTATTTCTTCCTTAATAAAATTTGTCCCTGAAACCATATGGGTCTATAATATTCTCTTTAAGAAAGATCATTAAGTACAATTTCAATTTATTTAACACATTTAATTTGTTTAATAGATTCAGGTGGTTTACTTGTTCTTCTGAATCTTGATATTGATAGCAGTAGGAGGCAGGCAAATTCCTGGGCAGGTAGGCATGGTCCCTGGTGAAACTTGACCTTCAAGCCAAGGACTGTCTAAGGCGTGAAAACTGAGCTGCCAGTTCTGGATAGAATCCACAGACCAGCGTGAGGACTCCCACTCATTTGGTGTGCTTCCTCCCTGTTGGTCCTTACCTTTCACCTATTTTACATACACCTATCTTTCTGTGATTGGTCACTGGCCAACTTTTCATTTGCATAGAGTCAAACGTCACTCCAGCCCCCAATTGGTTGTGGGCCAAGCCTTCACTTCTGCCTCGAATTGGTTCTTTACACTATTGTGTCTCTTTCTGACTGGTGCTCTTTCCAAAACAGCCCGCAGACCAATCAACACACTTCTCCTCCTTCCCAATCCATAAAAACCCTGAACTTAGCCCAGCAGCCAGCAACCCTCTTTGGGGCCCTCTCTCTCTGCTGAGAGCCTTTTCTGTTGCTTTAATAAATCCTACTCTGCCTTGCTCACTCTCTGGTGTCCACGTGCCTTATTCTTCTTGGTCGTGGAACAAGAACCTGGAACTTGCTATTCTGTGGGAGCACAGGAACTGTAGCTCTCCAGCTTGCCAAGTGTGGGTGGCAGGTTCAGAGCTGTAGCACTTCCTCCCTCTAGCCCAACTACGGGAGTGAAGAAGCCGCTGTGTGTCACTCCCTCCTGCTCCAGCGAAAGTAGGAAAGCCACAACAATAGCATGTAAATTTTGAGGAACTAGTTCTCCGTTGTCTAATTTTGGGGTGTAATTTTGTTTATAGTATCCTATCATAATCATATTACTGTATGAATGATATCTTCTCTTTTGTTCCAATGTGGTAATGTGGGTAATATGTGCCACTTCCCTTTTGTTTTGGCCTGTCTAGAAGTTTATTAATTTTATTTATCTTCCCAAAATACAACTTCTGGTTTCACTGATATTCTTTTATTATTTTTCTGTTTTTAATTTTATTGGTTTCTTTTCTGTTTTCCTTTTTATTAGGTTGGTGCAAAACTGCAATTATTTTTGCACCAACCTAATATTTCTGCTTGATCTGGTTTGGATCTTATTCTAGTTTTGTAAAATGGAAGCTTAGATTATTTGTGACCTTTCTTCATTTCTAATCTAAGCATCTAATGCTATAAATTTACCTCCGAGTATTGTTTTAGCAGCTTTCCAAAAATTTTTTATGTTGAATTTTTTATTTTCAATCAATTCAAAATACATTCTCATTTCTCTTGAATTGAAATTCTCATTTGTCTTTAACAAATCGGACATTTAAACGTTGTTTAACCTGCTGCTAGGATCTGAATGTTTGTACCCTCCCCAACCCCTGCTCAAATTCATATGTTGAATCACTAATGTGATGGTATTAGGAGGTGAGCCCTTTGGGAGGTGATTAGGTCACAATGGTGAAGCCTTCCTGAATGTGAATAGTGCCCTTGAAAATAGGCCCAAGGGAGCACACTTACAGCTTCCACCCTGTGAGGACACAGCGAAAAAACATCAGAAAGCAGAAAGTATGCCCTCACCAGATACCAAATCTACAGGTGCCTTTTCTTGGATTTACCAGTCTTCAGAATTGTGAGAGATACATTTCTATTGTTCATAATTTACCCAGTCTAAGGTGCTTTGTGATAGCAGCCCGAATGGACTAAGGCACCTGTCTCTATCATTACATTTAACAGAAAATTTTTGTACACATTATATACTAAGGCACTTGTCTCTATCATTACATTTAACGTAAGATTTTTGTAGACATTATGTAGTTGAATCTGTTTTTTTACAAATGAAATCTGAAAATCTATATATTTTTATTGGTGTATACTTCCATTTAACATAATTATTGACAATGGTTGGATTTGGTTCTACTGTTTAGTTATGAATTTGCTCTCTGCTTTTTCAGTTTTTCTTTTTCTGTTTTACTTCTGTTTCTCTTTTTTGTTTGAACATTTTGTAGTATTACATTTTAATTCATCTTTTGTTATGAACTCCATCTATCTATCTATCTATCTATCTATCTATCTATCTATCTATCTATCTATCATCTATACCTACCTACCTACCTGTCTATCCATTTATCCATCTTCTATCTGTATTTGCACTAGAGACACTCAAATCTTCACAATTTATTCATAATGTTTTATCCTTCAAATAAAGCATAAAAATGTTAAAAATAAAGGCCTCCCTGCCCTTCTCCTTTTGTGTAGTTGTCATATTATTACATCTGTATACGTTGAACTATCTATCAGACAATGTTATAATTTTTAATTTTAGCAGTATTATGTATTTTAAAGAACTTAAGAGGAAAGCAGTTTATTAAATTTGTGAGGCATTTATTATCTCTGATGCCTTTTATTTATTCCCGAAGCCTTAGTTTTTTTTCCTGTCATTTTCCTTTTGCATTAAGAACTTCTTTTCACATTTCTTTTCTTTTTTTGTTTTTTTGAGACGGAGCCTCGCTCTGTTGTCCAGGCTGGAGTGCAGTGGTGGATCTCGGCTCACTGCAAGATCCGCCTCCCAGGTTCACACCATTCTCCTGCCTCAGCCTCCTGAGTAGCTAGGACTACAGGTGGCCGCCACCACGCCCCGCTAATTTTTTGTATTTTTTACTAGAGACGGGGTTTCACCATGTTAGCCAGGATAGTCTCAGTCTCCTGAACTCATGATCTGCCCGCCTTGGCCTCCCAAAGTGCTGGGATTACATGCATTTCTTTTAAAAGAAGTTTGCTGACAATAAATTATTCTAATTTGTATTTTATCTGAAAATGCCATTATGTTACCTTCATTCATGAAGAGTTTCTTTACTGGATCTAGTATTTGAGCTTGGCAGTTCTTTTCTTTCAGAACTGCCTCTGGCCTTCAAGACTTCTAGTGAGAGAGATCTGCAGCAATTTGAATCATTGCTCCTTTATCTGTCATTTGTTATTTACCTCTGGGTTTTTATGAATTTTTGTTAATCTTTGATTTCTAGCAATGTGATTATAATGTGTCTGGTTTTTTTGTTTGTTTCTTTTCTTTTTCTCATTCTTCATGTATCATATTGAGGGTTTTGCATAGCCTCTTGAATTCATAATTTGTGTCTTTAACCAAATTTGGGAAATTTTTAGCCTTTTTTTTTACTTTTATTAATACACTAATCTCTTTTGCTTTTTCTTTTGTGACTCCAATAAGATGGACACCAGACTTTTTGCTATTGTTTATGAGACCTATTGCCATAGGTCTCTGAGTCTATGTTAATTTCATTTCAATCTCCTTTATCTATATTGTTTTGATTGGTTAATTTCTATTGATATATCATCAAGTTCAACAACTTGAAGTTCAATAGTTCCTTTGTAATTTCCATTCTTTTCCTGAACTAATGTTGTAATTTTAAAAATTTCAGATCTTATAATTTTCTATTTCAAAAATTTACATTTCTATTTTCTTCCATCTGTAGTTTCTATTTCTGAGTTGAAAACTCATATCTTTTCATTGAATTTTTTTTTTAAGTTTCTTTTCTCTTCATAAAGCATAGTCGAAAAATTGCATTAAAGTCTCCAAGACTTCTAGCACTTAGGGCATCTGTTGATTTTATTTTCTGTTGACAATTGGTCATATTTTCCTGTTTCTTTGTACACCAAGAAATATTTTATTTTGTTTTTGACATTGTGAATATTGTGTGATACAAACTCTGGGTCCTGTTATAATCTGCTAGAGCAAAGGTTGGCAGATGTATTTGCACAGGGCCAGTTAGTAGATATTTTAGGTTTGTGGCCCATGCAGTCTCTGTGTAACTTCTCAGCTTCACTGCTGTAAAGGCATGCATTAACAATACATAAATGAATGGACGTGATTGTGTTCCACAAAAATCGTATTTACAAAAAAAGGATAGTGGGCCAAATGACCCTGCATGCTGTAGTTTGCTACTCCCTACTATTTTCATTCTAGGCGTTTATTTCAGCAGGTGGTCAATTCATTTAGGTTCAGCTGTAAGATCTGTTTCAGCCCTTGTGGTCAGTGGTTCAAATCTCAGTTCAGGTCTCCACATTTTTGCTATGTCAGCTACAACTTGTGTGGATTCGTGCACAGAATCAAGGTGTTATTTTTCTCCATCTTTCTCTGCTCTATGATTCTCCTGTACTCTTCAGTCTCTAGGACTTTTCTTTCTTTTTTATTCCATGTTTTCTCTGGCCAGAAAGATAGGGTTTCTATTGATGTTTTACTGAACTACATTGACACCACTTTATTCATAATTGGAGTCCACACCCTTGGAGTAAAATTGTGAGAAAACGAAACATAATGGAAAATAATTCACTCCTTCGTTGTTGTTGAGTTTCGACTTTACTCCAAAATCCACCTATGTATATATTTTTTTTACACGTATGAGGGTCCAGGTACTTGTATGTTATATTTTCTCTAGAGCATTTGGTTGTAATCAGTGGGAGGGATGGACAGTAGTAGCTTCAGCCACTGAAGAAGAATCAGACTCAAACAATTCACTTTTCATGCATAAATCTACTTCTCCACATAGATCATAAACATCTTGGGGAGAGGGACCATCTCAAATTCTTCATTGCATTTCTCTCACCTCTGAGGAGAAGGTCTTGAAATATTAGCTCTTCTGAAGTATTGGTTAATTGACAAGTTGGCTTCTCAGGAACTCAAGGTTGTTAGAAATAAACTCAAGTCATCTATTCCAAGCTATTTATTTTACACGTGAGGTCCAGATAGGTAAAATGGCCCATCCAGATTTGCACAGTTCATGAACATGGCAGAGCTGGGACTGGAAGAAGGGCCCTCTGCGTGCCATTTTTTTATGGATAATGCTGTCTCCTCTTGCCATGCTCATGATCTAATCAGGTGACAAACATAAAAGAATGAAAGATGAGCTTTCCTATGAAGGACCCATGAATGGAAAAGAAAACTAACTAAAAGAGCAAAAAATATTGGGCCTAGAAAATTAGTCGATGCTGGGCACAGTGGCTCATGCCTGTAATCCCAGCACTTTGGAAGGCCAAGGTGGAGGATTGCTTGAGCCCAGAAGTTTGAGACCAGCTTGGGCAACATAGCAAGTAGCAAGTCCCTGTCTCTACAGAAAATAAAAAAATAGCCAGATGTGGTGGCGTGCACCTGTGGCCCCAGCTACTTGGGAGGCTGAGGGGGAAGATTGCTTGAGCCTGAAAAGTTGAGGCTGCAGTGAGCCATGATCAAGTCTCTGCATTCCAGCCTGGGTGACAGAGTGAGAATCTGTCTCAAAAAAAGAAAAAAAGAAAAGAAAATTAGTCAATGAAGCATGCTAGTCATTTAGAGAGTCTACAGTTCTAGAAAAGGATCCATGTTTCTCACCATACCCTCTAGCAACCATCAGCCTTATCATCATTATTATTATTTAGGATTAAGTGAAACTTACAAACATTATTCAATCAGTTGAAAAATACAAATAAGTAAGTGGTAAAATCCCAGGAAAAGGGAACACAGCAGGTCATAATTAGGAAGAACTGAAAGAACAGAACCAGATCAGGAGATGAGGAAATACAGCAGATCCCACATATGCAGTAAGTTAAAATAAGTGTACCAAGTCACTTTAGTATCTAGGGTGGAGAGTGTGTGTGTCTTTGCATGCACCAGCAGAAAGTGAATTTTAGGGAAAAGGAATTGAGGTATATTATCTGCTTTTCTGTTTCTTTATCCCAAACCTGGGTAGCTTGTAGGTGGCTTTGTTCTTGTCAGATAGGGAGATGATGGGAAAATGACTGTCATAATATCTAAACACCTTAGTTCTGAAAGTCTTAAATACCTAGCCAGTCAGGATGTTTCTGTTACTAGTGCCATCCCTATAGTTAAGACACTTAGTCACATCTGGTAAAAATAAATAAATAAATAAATGTTATGGAAAACATGTTACATTGTCTAGGATACTAGAGTACTGTGTGTATTCACAGCTGTGGTATGGGATTTTTTCATGTGTATTTGTGTGGGGTGAGGGATGGGGAATGCAACTGGGAGAGGTTCCAGGAAAGTTACCTATGGCAGTTTGAAATTTGGGACAAATACAAAAGCATTGCCTTTCTTGATGGGCACATAATTATAAAACTAATTTTGCTAAAAATGATAAACCTGTATATAATGCTTTTTAAAGTATATACATCAAGCTCAGTTTTTATTACTTTCATATACGTTGCCTCATTCTTCATTATCTCTGTAAGTGCTTTTTAATCCACATTTTAAAGATAAGAAAACTGAGACATAGAGCTATTAAATAATTTGTCCAAGGTTATTCAGGTTGTTAATAATCAAACCAAGACATTTTTAGACACTATCTTTACTACACTTGTCCTCAATCTTGGCTATGTATTAGGATCACTTTAGGAGCTTTTAAAAATCTTGAAGCTTAAACCACAATTAAATCAGAATCTTTTGGGGTGTGGCCAAAACATGTCTGTCTGTCTGTATGTATGTATGCGTATATATTTGTATGTATGCATGTTTCCCTTTTTACCGCTCCCCAGGCAACCTCAATTTGCAGCCAAGATTGAGAAATACTATTTTACTGTCTCCCATTATACATGATACATACTGGAAAGATGTGTGATTCTTTATGGACAAAAGGCAAGGCTGTTTACTTGGTAACCATGTCAATTTCTTAGAGTTAGAATTAGGAAGGGCAACTAATTACAGCTACGTACATAGTGTACCAAAATTCTTTTGGAAAATACAGGGAACAGAAGTAGGCAGCATTGAATAGAGAGTAAGATTTAAGTCTGGGCTATACTCTGGACTCTAGACCTGGCCCCACTGTTAGTATTCTTAGTCCTTTCACCTCTTTGTGACACTATTTCTTTTTTTTAATATTTAAATTTTTATTTTTAGTTCTGGGGTACAAGTGCAGGATATGCAGGCTTGTTACATAGGTAAACGTGTGCCAGGGTGGTTTGCTGCACCTGTCGACCCATGTCTATGCCACTATTCCTAAGCCTGAGAAATAAAGAAGTTAGGCAGACATTACACCTCAGTGTCCCTTGGTACCACTTTTCTAAGAATGGGGGACCATAAGTATGACCCAGTATAACTTTTTTTATTATTATTCTGATAGAGTACAAACTTCAAGAGGGCAGGAAATGTGTCTGTTGTCTTTACTGCTTCTAAACTTATGCCCAGAACAGAACTCAATTCTTAGTGCATGCATGAATGAGTGAGCTTGACTTTCTTTAAAATAGCAGCTATGTGTTGTTATTCATGTGTATCCCTCAGCTCCTAGCACGGTGTCTTGTTTATACTAAGCGTTCATTCGTTTTCTGAATCCTGAATTTGACCAAGAAAGTCAACTTTAAATTTTATTGTCGGTTTGCTTTATCAGCTCACATATTTTCTGGTTCACTGGCCCTTTCATTTGCATGGATAATTCAGAACTGACTTGTAAGAAGAACATTTTAACAGCTCAACTGTAGGAGTTTATACATCATAAAATGTATACAATCCTCATTCTGTATTTTCCACTGAGGTTGCCTCATTACTTGTCTAGTCACTGGCAGAGGTTCTCAACCTGGTTGCTCTTTAGACTCTCTGGCACCAACCCAGATAGAGTAAATAAAATTGGCTAAGGACATGGTTATATTTTAAAAGATCATCAGGCTATAAAAATGCTCAGTCCAGATTAAGAAGAACTGTGGATATGTTACAGATACGATATTGCTTTCATATTCTTTTTCTTCTCTTTGACTAGAGCTGGGGCTATCTAATCCTTGTGTTCACATTGAACTGATTCTCCAGGAAGTTCAGGCCTCAGCTTCATTAGCAAATAACAAAGGGCACCCTTGATGTGTATTTGTAGCTTCCAACCGGTTATTCCAAAATCCAGCTGTTTGTTCTAAGCATTTGCTCAGACTCATTTTGTCGGTTAAGAGTTATGATCAAATGGCTGCAGCACTGAGACCCGGACAGCATGGAGGAGAAAGTTAAGGTAGGAAGGTTCCAGATTGTACTTTTTCCACAGAATGGCAATCTCCAGAAATCTGTCAACACTTTGCTCTGCACTGTTTGGAGGATAGAAAACAAAGGACCATTAGATGATGATAAAAGAATATTGAGAATAAGTAAAAGAAACACTTCGCTTTGCATCCTCCTTGGTTCCAGAACTACTGGGCTAGAGCCTGGGGCAGTGGCTCATCCCTGTAATGCCAGCAATTTGGGAGGCTGAGGCAGGAGAATCCCTTGAGTCTAGGAGTTTGAGACCAGCCTGGGCAACATAGTGGGATCCTGTCTCTGTATTCTTTTTTTTTTTTTTTTTTTTTAAAAGATCTTCATAAATACTGGGCTGGGATGGGCAAGTGAGCCCAATGGGTTGGGCAGATTCCTCAACGATCTCAGGGAAACTTTTCAACTGAGAACAGCATAAGTACTTATTCAGATGTCAGGGCAATCAAATCAGCCTTTCTGGAATGCGAACTGATTACTTGTGCCTTCTGTAAATGACCCACCATGCACAACCTTAGTTCTGACAGTTGGTGTGAGCTGAGGAAGTAAAGCAGCTGGAAGTAATGTGTTCTCCTTCTTCCTTTTCCCCAGTTTAGCAAGTGTGAAAATCCAATTTCCTGAATGCTTTAAGGAAGATCTTACCATTCCTTCTTCAGAACCATCTCCCCATCTTATCTACAAGGTTGAAGAGGCAGAAGAGGTGGCTGGCAGGTGGCTTTCCCAGTGTGAAGGCCTACAGGGGAAGGTTGGAGAGGGGATGATTCCTCTGGGGGCAATGCCCAACATCTCCCTCTGTCACTGCTTGGGATTTTAAAATCCCAGATGGCAGATATCCATTTATTTTAAGAGCATCTTCCTTCTGCCTCCGAAACCTCCTTCTTAGACATACACACAGAATAAACTACTTGACATGACTTTCTGAAAATCTCTGTAAAGGGAAGGGCCCTTGACCTGCTACTGGTGGTTTTCCTAAAGTTGTCAGAGAACTCCAGCCCCATTTTTATTTTACTAAAGCCAGGCAGTCTCTGAAATCCCCAGGCCCTTGCTTCCTTCCCTCCCTCCTTGTTTCCTTCCCTCCCTCCCCCTCCTTCACCCCAACTTCTCCCCCAGGTTTCCAGAGCTCTTGCTCAGCCTTCTGAGAAAATTTGAGAGAAGGAAAGACTTCATCAGTCATGTGAATATAAGTTAAACTATAACTCCTCCTAGCAGGATCTTTATCTAATGGTGGAATAGGAGACATGAAGGAAATAAATGTGTCCAGATAAGAACTGCAAGGCTAGAGATTCTCCCTGGGGCCTATGAAGTCCTAATCTTGACTCTTCCTTTGTGTGAAACTGTTTGGTTGCTCTGTTGTGCCACTCCCTATGGCCCGTCTCCCCGCAAGGAAGGAGTTACTTGGCTAAACAACCTGATAGAAATTTCTGTATTGAGTAAGATTAGAGTCTAGGTAAATACGTATTCTGAAAATAGAATAGTGGAATCTCTTGTTTGTATATTTTGCTTTGTCTTGCTTTCTGTTTATGTTCAAATATCAGTTCTTGTGTGCATGTCTGGCCAGCTGCCTCATTTCTAACTTCTTAAAGCTCACTTGCAGTGTTCATGCCACAATCACTGCCATAGTGGTGAAGCCTGAGGAGTGGTAGACATTTTAAAAAGCCGACAACTACTTGAGAGTTACGACATTTTCTAAACTTTGTATTTTTCTTTTTTTTATTATTAGTATTATACTTTAAGTTTTAGGGTACATGTGCACAATGTGCAGGTTTGTTACATATGTATCCATGTGCCGTGTTGGTGTGCTACACCCATTAACTCGTCATTTAGCATTAGGTATATCTCCTAATTCTGTCCCTCCCCCCTCCTCCCACCCCACAACAGTCCCCAGAGTGTGATGTTCCCCTTCCTGTGTCCATGTGTTCTCATTGTTCAATTCCCACCTATGAATGAGAACATGCGGTGTTTGGTTTTTTGTCCTTGTGATAGTTTACTGAGAATGATGGTTTCCAGTTTCATCCATGTCCCTACAAAGGACATGAATTCATCATTTTTTATGGCTGCATAGTATTCCATGGTGTATATATGCCACATTTTCTTAATCCAGTCTATCGTTGTTGGACATTTGGGTTGGTTCCAAGTCTTTGCTATTGTGAATAGTGCCGCAATAAACATACATGTGCATGTGTCTTTATAGCAGCATTGTTTATAGTCCTTTGGGTATACACCCAGTAATGGGATGGCTGGGTCAAATGATATTTCTAGTTCTAGATCCCTGAGGAATCGCCACACTGACTTCCACAATGGTTGAACTAGTTTACAGTCCCACCAACAGTGTAAAAGTGTTCCTATTTCTCCACATCCTCTCCAGCACCTGTTGTTTCCTGACTTTTTAATGATGGCCATTCTAACTGGTGTGAGATGGTATCTCATTGTGGTTTTGATTTGCATTTCTCTAATGGCCAGTGATGATGAGCATTTTTTCATGTGTTTTTTGGCTGCATAAATGTCTTCTTTTGAGAAGTGTCTGTTCATGTCCTTCGCCCACTTTTTGATGGGGTTGTTTTTTTCTTGTAAATTTGTTTGAGTTCATTATAGATTCTGGATATCAGCCCTTTGTCAGATTAGTAGGTTGCGAAAATTTTCTCCCATTCTGTAGGTTGCCTGTTCACTCTGATGGTAGTTTCTTTTGCTGTGCAGAATGCAGAAGCTCTTTAGTTTAATTAGATCCCATTTGTCAATTTTGGCTTTTGTTGCCATTGCTTTTGATGTTTTAGACATGAAGTCCTTGCCCATGCCTATGTCCTGAATGGTATTGCCTAGGTTTTCTTCTAGGGTTTTTATGGTTTTAGGTCAAACACGTAAGTCTTTAATCCATCTTGAATTAATTTTTGTATAAGGTGTAAGGAAGGGATCCAGTTTCAGCTTTCTACATATGGCTAGCCAGTTTTCCCAGCACCATTTATTAAATAGGGAATCATTTTCCCATTGCTTGTTTTTGTCAGATTTGTCAAAGATCAGATAGTTGTAGATCTGCAGCTTTATTTCTGAGGGCTCTGTTCTGTTCCATTGATCTATGTCTCTGTTGTGGTACCAGTACCATAATGTTTTAGTTACTGTAGCCTTGTAGTATAGTTTGAAGTCAGGTAGCATGATGCCTCCAGCTTTGTTCTTTTGGCTTAGGATTGACTTGGTGATGCAGGCTCTTTTTTGGTTCCATATGAACTTTAAAGTAGTTTTTTCCAATTCTGTGAAGAAAGTCATTGGTAGCTTGATGGGGATGGCACTGAATCTGTAAATTACCTTGGGCAGTATGGCCATTTTCATGATATTGATTCTTCCAATCCATGAGCATGGAATGTTCTTCCATTTGTTTATATCCTCTTTTATTTCATTGAGCAGTGGTTTGTAGTTCTCCTTGAAGAAGTCCTTCACATCCCTTGTAAGTTGGATTCCTAGGTATTTTATTCTCTTTGAAGCAATTGTGAATGGGAGTTCACTCATGATTTGGCTCTCTGTTTGTCTGTGATTGGTGTACAAGAATGCTTGTGATTTTTGTACATTGATTTTGTATCTGAGACTTTGCTGAAGTTGCTAATCAGCTTAAGGAGATTTTGGGCTGAGACAATGGGGTTTTCTAGATATACAATCATATCATCTGCAAACAGGGACAATTTGACGTCCTCTTTTCCTAGTTGAATACCCTTTATTTCCTTCTCCTGCCTGATTGTCCTGGCCAGAACTTCCAGCACTATGTTGAATAGGAGTGGTGAGAGAGGGCATCCCTGTCTTGTGCCAGTTTTCAAAGGGAATGCTTCCAGTTTTTGCCCGTTCAGTATGATATTGGCTGTGGGTTTGTCATAGATAGCTCTTATTATTTTGAGATACGTCCCATCAATACCTAATTTATTGAGAGTTTTTAGCATGAAGCGTTGTTGAATTTTGTCAAAGGCATTTTCTGCATCTATTGAGATAATCATGTGGTTTTTTTCTTTGGATCTGTTTATATGCTGGATTTCATTCATTGATTTGTATATGTTGAACCAGCCTTGCATCCCAGGGATGAAGCCCACTTGATCATGGTGGATAAGCTTTTTGATGTGCTGCTGGATTCGGTTTGCCAGTATTTTATTGAGGATTTTTGCATCAATGTTCATCAAGGATATTGGTCTGAAATTCTCTTTTTTGGTTGTGTCTCTGCCAGGCTTTGGTATCAGGACGATGCTGGCCTCATAAAATGTGTTAGGGAGGATTCCCTCTTTTTCTATTGATTGGAATAGTTTCAGAAGGAATGGTAGCAGTTCCTCCTTGTACCTCTGGTAGAATTAGGCTGTGAATCCATCAGGTCCTGGACTCTTTTGGGTTGGTAAGCTATTGATTATTGCCACAATTTCAGAGCCTGTTATTGGTCTATTCAGAGATTCAACTTCTTCCTTATTTAGTCTTGGGAAGGTGTATTTTTTGAGGAATTTATCCATTTCTTCTAGATTTTCTTGTTTATTTCTGTAGAGGTGTTTGTAGTATTCTCTGATGGTAGATTATATTTCTGTGGGATTGGCGGTGATATCCCCTTTATCATTTTTTATTGCGTCTATTTGATTCTTCTCTCTTTTCTTATTAGTTGTGCTAGCGGTCTATCAATTTTGTTGATCTTTTCAAAAAACCAGCTCCTGGATTCATTAATTTTTTGAAGGGTTTTTTGTGTCTCTATTTCCTTCAGCTCTGCTCTGATTTTAGTTATTTCTAGCCTTCTGCTAGCTTTTGAATGTGTTTGCTCTTGCTTTTCTAGTTCTTTTAATTGTGATGTTAGGGTGTCAGTTTTGGATCTTTCCTGCTTTCTCTTGTGGGCATTTAGTGCTATAAATTTCCCTCTACACACTGCTTTAAATGTGTCCCAGAGATTCTGGTATGTTGTGTCTTTGTTCTCATTGGTTTCAAAGAACATCTTTATTTCTGCCTTCATTTCGTTATGTACCCAGTAGTCATTCAGGAGCAGGTTGTTCAGTTTCCATGTAGTTGAGCAGTTTTGAGTGAGTTTCTTAATCCTGAGTTCTAGTTTGATTGCACTGTGATCTGAGAGACAGTTTGTTATAATTTCTGTTCTTTTACGTTTGCTGAGGAGAGCTTTACTTCCAACTATGTGGTCAATTTTGGAATAGGTGTGGTGTGGTGCTGAAAAAAATGTATATTCTGTTGATTTGGGGTGGAGAGTTCTGTAGATGTCTATTAGGTCCACTTTGTGCAGAGCTGAGTTCAATTCCTGGGTATCCTTGTTAACTTTCTGTCTCGTTGATCTGTCTTATGTTGACAGTGGGGTGTTAAAATCTCCCATTATTATTGTGTGGGAGTTTAAGTCTCTTTATAGGTCACTCAGGACTTGCCTTATGAATCTGGGTGCTCCTGTGTTGGGTGCATATATATTTAGGATAGTTAGCTCTTGTTGTTGAATTGATCCCTTTACCATTATGTAATGGCCTTCTCTGTCTCTTTTGATCTTTGTTGGTTTAAAGTCTATTTTATCAGAGACTAGGATTGCAACCCCTGCCTTTTTTTGTTTTCCATTTGCTTGATAGATCTTCCTCCATCTCTTTATTTTGAGTCTATGTGTGTCTCTGCACGTGAGATGGGTTTCCTGAATACAGCACACTGATGGGTCTTGACTCCTTATCCAGTTTGCCAGTCTGTGTCTTTTAATTGGAGCATTTAGCCCATTTACCTTTAAAGTTAATATTGTTATGTGTGAATTTGATCCTGTCATTATGATGTTAGTTGGTTATTTTGCTCATTAGTTGATGCAGTTTCTTCCTAGCCTCGATGGTCTTTACAATTTGGCATGTTTTTGCAGTGGCTGGTACCGGTTGTTCCTTTCCATGTTTAGTACTTCCTTCAGGAGCTCTTTTAGGGCAGGCCTGCTGGTGACAAAATCACTTAGCATTTGCTTGTCTGTAAAGTATTTTATTTCTCCTTCACTTATGAAGCTGAGTTTGGCTGGATATGAAATTCGGGGTTGAAAATTCTTTTCTTTAAGAATGTTGAATATCAGCCCCCACTCTCTTCTGGCTTGTAGAGTTTCTGCCAGGAGATCAGCTGTTAGTCTGATGGGCTTCCCTTTGTGGGTAACCCGACCTTTCTCTCTGGCTGCCCTTAACATTTTTTCCTTCATTTCAACTTTGGTGAATCTGACAATTATGTGTCTTGGAGTTGCCCTTCTCGAGGAGTATCTTTGTGGCGTTCTCTGTGTTTCCTGAATCTGAATGTTGGCCTGCCTTGCTAGATTGAGGAAATTCTCCTGGATAATATCTTGCAGAGTGTTTTCCAATTTGGTTCCATTCTCCCCGTCACTTTCAGGTACACCAATCAGACGTAGGTTTGGTCTTTTCACATAGTCCCATATTTCTTGGAGGCTTTCTTTGTTTCTTTTTATTCTTTTTTCTCTAAACTTCCCTTCTCGCTTCATTTTATTAATTTCATCTTCCATTGCTGATACCCTTTCTTCTAGTTGATCGCATCAGCTACCGAGGCTTCTGCAATCTTCACATAATTCTCAAAACTTGGCTTTCAGCTCCATCAGCTCCTTTAAGCCGTTCTCTGCATTGGTTATCTTAGTTATACATTCATCTATTTTTTTTCAAAGTTTTTAACTTCTTCGCCATTGTTTTGAATTTCCTCCTGTAGCTCAGAGTAGTTTGATCGTCTGAAGCCTTCTTCTCTCAACTTGTCAAAGTCATTCTCTGTCCAGCTTTGTTCCATTGCTGGTGAGGAACTGCATTCCTTTGGAGGAGGAGAGGTGCTCTGCTTTTTACAGTTTCCAGTTTTTCTGCTTTGTTTTCTCCCCATCTTTGTAGGTTTTTCTACTTTTGGTCTTTGATGATGGTGACGTACCGATGGGTTTTTGGTGTGGGTGTCCTTTCTGTTTGTTAGTTTTCCTTCTACCAGACAGGACCCTTAGCTGCAGGTCTGTTGGAGTTTGCTAGAGGTCCACTCCAGACCCTGTTTGGCTGGGTGTCAGCAGCGGTGGCTGCAGAACAGCGGATTTTCGTGAGACCACAAATTCAGCTGTCTGATAGTTCCTCTGGAAGTTTTGTCTCAGAGGATTACCTGGCCGAGTGAGGTGTCAGTCTGTCCCTACTGGTGGGTGCCTCCCAGTTAGGCTGCTCGGGGGTCAGGGACCCACTTTAGGAGGCAGTCTGTCCATTCTCAGATCTCCAGCTGCATGCTGGGAGAACCACTACTCTCTTCAAAGCTGTCAGACAGGGACAAGTAAGTCTGTAGAGGTTCTTGCTGTCTTTTTCTTTGTTTGTGCCCTTCCCCCAGAGGTGGAGCCTACACAGGCAGGCAGGTGTCCTTGAGCTGTGGTGGGCTCCACCCAGTTCGAGCTTCCTGGCTGCTTTGTTTACCTAAGCAATCCTGGGCAATGGCGGGCGCCCCTCCCCCAGCCTCACTGCCACCTTGCGGTTTGATCTCACACTGCTGTGCTAGCAGTCAGTGAGACTCCGTCGGCATAGGACCCTCTGAGCCAGGTGTGGGACACAATCTCCTGGTTTGCCGTGTTCCAAGCCCATTGGAAAAGCGCAGTATTAGAGTGGGAGTGACCCAATTTTCCATGTGCCGTCTGTTACCCCTTTCTTTGACTAGGAAAGGGAACTTCCTGACTCCTTGCCCTTCCCGAGTGAGGCAATGCCTCGCCCTGCTTCAGCTCACGCACGGTGCGCTGCACCGACTGTCCTGCACCCACTGTTTGGCACTCCCCAGTGAGATGAACCCGGTACCTCAGATGGAAATGCAGAAATCACCCGTCTTCTGCCTCGCTCATGCTGGGAGCTGTAGACTGGAGCTGTTCCTACTCGGCCATCTTGGCTCCTAAAGCCAACTTTGTATTTTTCGAATTGACTGCCAAACATTGTGAGATAGTAGCCTGCCTTCCTTTTCCTCTCCCTTCCTCCCTCTTTCCCTACCTCATCTCGTCCTTCCTTCTTTCTGCAAATGATGCTGTTTAATATGTAAAGAACTTTGATAAATGCTGGGTGGGGGGAACACATCCAGTCCTAGATTCCATGATGTTTTATAGGTCTTGACTCTCTTAAGCTATCTTTTTTGCAAATAAATAAAAATGCTTTGGTATATTTCATAAAATTTCTTTGTGTATGTTTTTTTTACAGGTATGCAATATATAAATATATCTCTGTGAATATCTTAGTACACGTATGTATGTGCATATATGTGTTATATGTATATATGTGTATGTATGCATACAGCTCTCCTATTAAAAATAATTTATTATAGAAACTTGGGAACAATAGACAAAACAAAACAAAATAATCACCTATGGCTCCACTACACACAGCTAAAATACTGATATATTTCCTTCTAGCCTTCAATTTTGCTAAGTCTCTCTTTTTACTTAGCATATTTTAAGCAAAATACTTTATTTCTCAGCCCTCTTCAGTCAGATGTCAAGTCTTACACAGAAGGTTTGAGAATGGCATTGGAACCTTCTTCTGCAAGCCAGCCTGGGACAGAGACCTCCCAGGACATGAATCTCTCTCCAGGCAACTCCTCTTGAGAAGAGCTGATCTTCCCCTTTTAATAATGTGGCCTATAAATATTAAATGGGAAGGGCTTGCACTTTTATCTCTCAAGTATTTTTTAATGTAGAAAGTGTGTAAAGGCACATCGTTAAGATCTCAGTGGAGACATTTTAGAGCATTTTCATGCCCACAAGATTAAAACTAAAGCTTTGACAATCACCCCTCTCTGTGGGATGAGACTAATCTCTCTCATGTAGATGTGCTGGGCCACGCCTGCACCAGAGGAATTACTATATGCTGGTGTGACTGATACTAAATAGCACTGACCACTTTTTTAAGATTTGACAGGATATGGAGAGTGTATTAATAATTCCCCTTTAATAAGGAATCATCTCTCTCCTTATGAGTTGGCACTTGTTCCTTTTCTCCCCCCTCATTTTGGCTCAAGAGCATTCTTTCAAAAACCTTGAATGGGATCAGGTCGCAACAGGGAGGAAATGCAGAGCCAGAGAAGTCTGCAAGGAATTTCCAGAACACTGTGGCTGCTCTGCACCTCGCACAAATGGGATTGGCTGTTACCTCCCTATAACTTGTAAAAAGCTCTTCTTCCCACTCAATCTTTTGTCAGTAGTGACGATAGCGCTAAATATTATGCACCAGCTTCCTGGGTCCCTTAGTTTTCAGGCTATTCTCAAAGCCTTCCTTCTTTGTTTTCCCGAACCCCTGTTCTCTAACACTGTTTCTTGCCATCTAAGACCAGCTTCATGTGTATGTGGCCAGCACAGTCACACAGGGCTCTGCTCAGAAAGGCCTCACACTCAGGTTTAATGCTCTGCAAACTCAGGGTTTCACGGAGGGCATGCTGGGGCTGAGAGCTTCAGCTGAGAGCTCCCACCTCCAGCTGCCTCTTGGCATCCTGGGCTGGGTGGCTGGGTTCTCTGTTTTCTGTTACCTTTTATTTGGTTCCAGTAACTGCTGGCCTTGGCTCTCACTCCCTGTCCTAGCTTGATAGCCTTTGCCATCCTCTGCTGTCCAAGCTAGGTGTAGGCGAAGCCCTCTGTCAGCCTTCCCTCTTCCCCCAGCAGGGCCTTGGAGCAGGTTTGGCAGGATCGGGTTTGTACCTACACCCTTTAGCCTTTTTGGGTAAAGCAAGGTGGTGGCCATCCTTGCCCTGGGCCGGCAGTGCCATGGTGCATCTGATGACTTGTTGGGAATAGGGGTGAGGGAAGTGTCTCTCATTTACCCTGAACCCAGGGCAAAGTGACATTCCCTTGGTGGTTGCCCTCTGTCATGGGAAGGGGAGACTGCATTTTTGGTTTGCACTGGCTTTGCACATTATGTAGCTGGCCCTGACTACCCGGCATTCACTCTCCTCTCCTTCCTTAAAAGAATCATGATTTCCAGGGTCCATGCAACCATGTTCACAGCAGAAGTTGACCTTGGCCATGGCTGCCATATTGGGCCTGACTTATCCAAGAAACCATTGTATTACTCCATTTCTTAGCCATGAGTATGACTTCAAGAATGGAAATGTGATGTAATTCCAGTCACAGGGATTTGAGAGAATGTCTTTTGAAAAGTTTTAGAGAATTTTTTTTTTTAACTTCAGAAAAGAAAAGGCCACTCTTTCCCTTTAGCATGGATGCTTTGGGGTTCAAATGTCATGGCTGGGCCTGATGCAGCCACAGTAACAGGAGCCAGCAGACAAAGCCATGCCTGGGGAAGGCAGAGCTGAGAGAGGCAAAGAGCCTGGCTTTGTGAGCTGCCAGCCTTATGCAGAATCACTGCACCTACCCCATGTCTGGACTAGGGACTGTCCTTTAACACCTGCTGATTTGGACCCATTTGATTTGCAGCAAAATTTACCCTAACTTCCAACACCCATTCTTCCTCTTTACTTTCCACTTCTATTTTCAGTCAGCATCATTTTTCCTGTGTAAGCTCAGTCCTCAAGTAAGTTTATAGAAAGCTGCAAAAGATATACAATGCATATGTTTGTTTTCCTTTTTTAATTTTGAAATAGTCGGCAGTCTTATGATAGAAGCCTCAGAAAACACACCTGGAAGAGATGAAAATACATGCTCTTAAAGCAAATATGTCAGTCATTTTTCTTAGATTTCATCTTTTCTTGTTTTCATATACCAATGCAAATGTAAAAAGTGCTTGATGTTTCTTTTTCTTCTATTATTTCTTTATTTTAAGAGACAGGGTGTCCCTCCGTTGCCTTTTTGATATTTCTGACATGACACCTCTGCCTCTATCACCTAAAAAGATTCTCTGAGAAGAAAAACACAATAATTGTATGTCTATACGTGTAAGTTCTCTCTTGTTGGAGGCTGTGTATATGGGGAGGGAGTTGATTGAGAGTGAGCAGGTCGTGCTTACGTACATGGTCAGCTGTATTACTTCTCCCTGTTTTAAGGGAGACTCTCCCGTGTCTTCTTCTCCCAACAAAGTAATGTAATTGAAGGCAGAAATAATATCTCGTTCATCTTTGAAACTCTTTGCTCAAGAGAGCTGAGTACATAGAAAGTACTCAGTAAAAATGTGTTGGCTAAATGGATATACGAATGGATAAATAAATAAATGAAACAGTAAATGAATAAACACCTATTACTCCTACTGTTCTTATGATTTAACATTTCATTTTATAAGGCCTTTTTTTCCCCTCTCACTTCTGTAGCTAAGTTGTAAGTCTCTAGCAAACTGAGTTCTTCAGGGGTTGGGAGGATTTATTAGCATCCCTGTGTATAGGATTCAGTGTGTTATCATCCCTTTTTTGCTTAACAGATACTTATTGAGTGCCCACTTTATGCCAGGTACTACTCTAGATTCTGAAGATAAAATGATGAACTAAATAGATAAGGTCCCTGTTTTGAAGAAAATTAGAATCTAGTGTGGGCTAACAGAAAATAGAATTTCAAAAAATAAATGAATTAAGAGGATAATTCCAGATCACTTGGGTTCTAGTTCCTAACTTATATAATGGTAAAATTAGGAATATGACCAAGGCAAGTGGCTGCCTGAGGGGGAGAGGAGGAATAAAACTGTGGAAGTGAGTAAGCAAAGGAACTGAAAGACAAGGAAGGGAGGGATAACCCATGTGGATGTTGAAGTCATCAGCAATGATGACAAGAATAAGGGTGGGGATGAAGATAGTATGCCAAGACATAAAAACTTCCATGAAGGGAAGAAACGATGGGCAGTTGGTGATGACAAACATGATGTGGGGTGGGGAGTGGCATAGCCTGATGGCACAAACTCCAGAGGAGATAGAACAATGGACGGAAAACTGTGAAATAATTGTTTGGAAGTGGAAATGAGGAGCAAGACAAGGACCCACTCTAATCATCAGGTCCAGCAGTTTGTGTCATTTGAGGGGTAGTAAAACTTTCATTTAGGACAACAGAGGAAAAGAACATTTAAGGAAAGATTGAGGATATTAAAAAAGTTTGCCAATGGAAAACTGTAAGTTGAAGTTCCATAAGGTGCATTGGAAGGGAGTATTGAACAGTGGACAGCTGGGTCCATTTCATCGATGTTCAGTGTGGTGATGGATGTCCTGGTGACAGTGATGACGCAGAGGACCTAGTTTCAATGATGACCCAAGAAAATCATGATTCCAGACAAGATGGCTTAATTCTAAGTCTAGGTTCTGGCTGTTTGGCTATCAATTTAAATTGGAAAATTTGGGGAGGCTGAACAACTGACTCAAAATTGTTACTCATAACTATAATTCTACATTGAATTCAAATTTATCTCTGCTTTGTGGAGAAGCAGAGTGGTATAGCAGAGAGATTGCTAATGTGGGAGGATTCTGAAATGCGGATTCCAGTTCCAGTTTTACTAAGTAGCTTCATACACTTAGTTACATCACTTAACTTCCTCACCTGTAAAATGAGCAAGTTGGACAAAATGACCCTGGATTCTATCTCTGAGAGGTATCAGGCTGGAAAATTGGTTGGTGTGGGTTTTAAAGTTGATGGTTCTCCTTGAACTCATTTAGTTTTATTTTTTCTGAAAAGCACACAATCATTATGAGCTATGGTTCAACAGTTAAAGCAGGATTTTTATCCCAAGTCTATGGATACTAGTTGCATGACCTAACTCTCTAAATTTTCTCTAAACCCTAATTTTCTCATCTGGAAAGTATGATAATAGTAACAATATAAAATAGTTATTATGAAATTAAATGGCAGAGTGCCTGGCAAATAGTGGACATTAACACATTTTAGCTGTTTATTGAAATGTGAGAAAAGTTTCTTGACTGCTTTCATTTAAGTATTGAAGATATATGATAATTATCTGATGCTTCAATATTTTAAGACACTAAATCTTCAGTATGTTGATGACTGGGTATATGGCCTCTGGTATTTATATTTTCAGGTGAAGAGCAGAACTGCATCTAAATCAGGGTGAAAAGTCCTCTCCAGCAATATGTGAATCCAATGACTAAAACTAAGTTTTTTTTTTCTGTTTTTCTTTTCCTTTGTTAATTGTGTTAATTACAAATGTGAAGATAATCGATTGTTCCCCAAACTAGTTGTTTTCCTATATTTCAGAAATAAACTTCAACATGAATTATCATGTTAAATTATCCATATCCCACAATACAGTACAATTTTACAACTGTGTCAGTGGTAGTGGGACAAAATGGGTTCATCCGATATTTCCTTTTGTTTTGACCTCGACAAAGAACAATATCTATTATAGAAACAAACTAGGCAGGATGACTGGAAAGATATAACGCATTTGGATCAATATATGAAGCTACACTATTCATCATTTTCCACATAGGTGAAATGGGGGGCTCTAATATTTTTCCTCCCTCCCACTATTTACCCATCGATTCATACATACCACTGAGACATTGGGGTTGGTGGTGGTGAATGTTTTCAAGGTTGAGAAGTCTTGAGAGAAAAAACAAAATCAGAAACAAACAATGACTACCCTGACCCACACATCTTTGAGAAAATA
Source organism: Nomascus leucogenys (assembly GCF_006542625.1). Lineage (NCBI taxonomy): Eukaryota > Metazoa > Chordata > Mammalia > Primates > Hylobatidae > Nomascus > Nomascus leucogenys. Next base: position 7,174,230 of record NC_044395.1, on the reverse strand, counting down.
ATAAAGATCAAGCCATATTTATGTTCTCACTCTGCCTCCTTCCCACCACATATATAGATAAATATATATATATGGAGAGGGCGTGGTTTTGTGTTTGTGTGTGTGTATATATATATATATACATATACTTTTATACATAAACATACACACTATATATATATACACATTTACTTTTATACATAAACATATATATATACACACACATATATGTACACACACACTTTTTTCCTTTTCTCACTAGTATTTCAGTGTTTTGAGGAACACGTAGAAAGGTGTCTTTAGAAATAACTTGGTTCAGTGTTAGTTATGAAGTTAGAAGAACCATTCCCATCACCTCTCTCCTTGCCTCCTTATGCATAATCCACCCCCTTTCATCTAGGATACATTTTCTTCCCCAACACAACCAGTCCCTTTAATGCTATCTCACGGTGTGCGGTTGCTTTGAGACCAGAAAAAAATATAAGCCCGTCACTACTTCCGGAAACCTAGCTCACCACTCGTGTTCTGAAGGAATACGGGAGAGGGTTATATGTGGGTGGAATATTATAGGTTATTAGACCAGGACATAGCTAGACTGAATATTAATTTGTCTGGCTATGCTAAGCTATGAATAGAAAATTCCTGAAAAAGCTGCTCATGTGTTCTTTTGTTTAATAAATATGCCTTTGGAGCTTTCTTACGCCTATGCAGGAAGAACATTGTAATGAACAATATAGACATGGTCCCTGACCTTTCATGGTACGTGTGATCTTGTGAGGGTGTGATTTAGTTTAGAAGATATATTTTTTGTTGTTGCATGTGTGCATGAAAAAGGCAATTGGACCAGAAATTAGGAAAACTAGCTAGGAACACTAGTCCCAGCTCTGTTACTAAATAGCTACCTAAGTTGGGGTTATACAGACTCCCTCTCTGATTAGTCTCCCAGTCAGTAGAACAAAGGAGTTTAACCAGGTGATCAACAAATCCTTTTAAAATTTCTAAAATTCTATGACTCTGATTATTGCTATTTCCTGAGTAGTGCCACGAATGTATTACCAAAGTAGACATAATGCTTGTGCCTTTCTCCTCCTACCACATGGGAGCAGTGAGCTTCTTCCAACACATACAAGGAGCAGTGCAGAAAGATAAAGTTTGGGAAACAAGGGGGAGCCAAAAGCAGCCTGAGGAGCACCCACCACTCAGACCTGCCCTCACAAGTAACATTTCAACCACGCAAAGAGGAAACATGGAAGTTCTCCTTTGATGGATACAGTTGACACGTGGCCCAGGAACAAAAAGCAGAGGCATCGTCAATATGCTGTAAAATATTAAATGCATACAATTTTGGAAATAAGATTTTTAAATGGTGTTATGCCCATCAAGATTTTTCAATGCCTAATCAACAGTTAAATCATCTGAAATAAAAGAGATGAAGCCAGACTAGAGAATTTAACAAACAATATTGGGATAACATTATTTCATTACATCAATCAAGACTATGATTTTATTTTTTCTTTTTAAAACACATTCTGTTTGTGTGTGTTTATGCTCGTGTGTTTGTATGTGCATATACATGACTTAGTTGACAAAAAGTTTCTTCAAAAATTAAAATCATGACACAGAGATGCTGAGGCATTCAGGGATGATCGTAGCCAAGGTCATTACCCCAGGCTTGCCATCCAATTCAAGGTCACTGGTGCTCCTGAATATGCATACAGGCAGCTGTGAGCACTGCAAGCTAAGGGAATCAGAAAGGCAATAGGAAACAGGAGAAAATCTCTAGCTTTGCAGGCTGTTAATTTTTTTAAAAAAAAACAAAAAAAGACTATATACCATTAATGCTGTCTAAGCCATAGATAAATTCAGTTGTTTATCTGGACCTGATGCTTAATGTATACATGGGTCTTTTAAAAATGCAGGTTCTGATTTAGTGTATCCGGGGTAGTAGCTAAGATTTTGCATTTTAACAAGCTACCATGTGATGCCCGATCAGCTGATCTATGGGACACATTTGAGTATCAAGAATTCTATAGATCTTGTTTCTAGGCAGAATTGCTTTAAGACACTTTCCTCATGCTCTCTAGGAGAACGTTTTTATTTTTTATTTTTATTTATTTATTTATTTTTTTGAGACGGAGTCTCACTCTGTCGCCCAGGCCCAGGCTGGAGTGCAGTGGCACGATCTCGGCTCACTGCAAGCTCCGCTTCCCGGGTTCATGCCATTCTCCTGCCTCAGCCTCTCCGAGTAGCTGGGACTACAGGTGCCTGCCACCACGCCCGGCTAATTTTTTTGTATTTTTAGTAGAGAGGGGGTTTCACCATGGTCTCGATCTCCTGACCTCGTGATCCGCCCGCCTCGGCCTCCCAAAGTGCTGGGATTACAAGCGTGAGCCACTGCGCCCGGCCGAAGGTTTTTAAATTATATTTTACTCATTTGTTCCAGGACCTCCTGCACTTCACAGAAAGGGATCTTTTTGTAACTAACCTGAAGTTTTTCTACTACAATCAGTCACATTTCTTCCCATGTCTTTCTCAGTGAAGTATGGCTGGCTCTCTGTCTTCTTAGATTTGAGGATAATGTCACAGTATTATCCTGCCTCCTTCTCTGCCAGGATGATATATCCCAGGCTTTCTTTTCTTTTCCTTTTTTCTTCTTCTTCTTTTCTTTTTTGAGTTGAGCACATTTTCAAATTGATTTAGAGATAGGTTTTGAATGTTTTTTCTATAAATTTCCCAAATTGGTTGTTTTCTACTGTTTATCTCTTGCCTATTTTGGATACAGGACATTCCACCACTGAAGAGAGTCCCTGGTGGCCAATAACACATCTATGCATCCCCAAGAAGCTACCATTTAGGGACATAAATGGAGGAATATATGGAGTTCCACTTATTTATTAAGGGCACTGAGAAAATGCCAGCATAGGGACGCACCATGGTAGCATTCTCCAGATGTTGAGAAGTCTGGCTTGGTTTGGGGGCCACTGGTGATTATTTCTCTTCTAATGTAATCATAGCGCCTGAAGGGAATCTTGGGTCTCCAAGCATGAACAATGCAAAGAAATCTTGAATTGAATGACCCCTGTGGGTACAAGTCTAAGCTGACTGACTGTGACGGTGACATTCATTTCCTGCCTGCTGCCAGTGCTAAAATCATGGTTAGACAGAAGAACAGAAGTTAATTGCCTCAGGGAAAAGATCCCTGTGCTAATCTTCATGTTAAAGTTCACATTGCAGTAAAGTTTCTAGCTCAGGTTTATCCCAGCAGCTGGGCTCAGACGAGCCATGGAATCTCATGTCTGTGAGTAATGACTCTTCTCCAGAGAAATTTTCCACTTCCATTGAGACTGAAATGGGAAAACATTTAGTTTGAACTCTAGTTTGAAGACCACAGCAGGTCTAGGAAGCCTGGAATGAGAAAGGAAACTTGATTTTGTCTGGTGTGGGCCAGATCATACCAAGAAGGGCTGGCTCTCAGACCCAGAGATTCAGGTGGCTAAAGTGCCATTTATTAGACCTGATAAAGATGGTTCTGAATCATGTAATCAACTTACCACAGTGGGACAGATAGCAACCACAACCTACTTAACAAAGAAACCCCAGGAAATATCAACATTTGATTGGTTTATTGGATGGGAGGCAAGAGCTTGAGATCAGGAGTTCTCTTTTTTTAATAGAGGGGGCCTAGCTCTATCACCCAGGCTGGAGTGCAATGGCGATTTTTACAGGTGCAGTCATAGCTCACTAGAGCAAACTCCCGGGCTCAAGCAATCCTCCTGCTTCAGCCTCCTGAGGAGCTGGCATTACAGGTGTGCACCACCATGCATGGCACAAGTTATTTTTTATGAGCGCTTAGCATATCAGAGCCACTCTCACCTTCCTTATAATCTGTATCCTTTTACCTCTCCTTCATGTTACATTTATTATACAAGGCAAATCTGCAGAGTAAAGTCACCAAAGTGCTGCCAAAATAACCTGGACTCTAATTATGAGTCCAAGTTAATCATTTAATAGTGCCACGTGGTCTCAGACAAATTACATAGGCTATTTAAACCTCAGTTTTCCAATCCTTAAAGTGGAAACAATAACATTTATTTTGAACTTAAATTCGTATTTTACTTTTTTAGCATTAAATGAGATTGTATGTAAAACAATTTTAATACTGTGCAGATGGTAGACACTTTGGAAATCTTCAGATCTCATCTGTCTTGACTCCTTTCTTCTGAATCCTCCTAATCTGATGCTGTTTAATTGTGTTCTGCTTGAGGTTTTTATATTTTGACCTAAATGTAGATGAAGCTTGTTTACCAAATATGAAAGTCAAGTCCCCAGGGATATTTCTTCATCTGTTGCTTGAAATTTCCCTGAGAGACCCAGATAGTTTTGTTTATTTAAATCCAGTTTACATTTTGAGTTTCTGCTAGTGCCAAGCATCCTACTGGGCACTGTGAAGTGCACAGCAATGAACAGGACATGGCAACTGTCAGGAGGAAATATGGTATTTATTAGAGAACTAGCTAATTATATTATAAAGAAGACTCTGATAAACACCATAGAAAAGGTAGAATTAATGAGGAGGGAGAAATTAATTATCTACTGGGAGTAATGAGGAGAAAGAAATTAATTCCTTCTCAGGAGGTAGGGGAAGACTTTTAGAGGAGGTGGTACTTATGCTAGACCTTGAAGGAAAGACCTCTATTTCAACCTCTTGTTCTTCTGTACCTTGAAAGGCAATCACTCTTAATTGCTAGTAGTCAAAAGTGAAACCAACCCACAGCACCGTCTGTTGAGTTCCTGCATCATTGCATTACGGAAAGAGTATTGGACAGTCCCGTAGAACTGTACTTCCACTTCAAGGCAAGGCATTCAACCTTTCAACACAAGTAGTTGTTTTTTTGTTTTTTTTTTGGCCTTACACATTGCTATGGTTTGAATGTTTGTCCCCTCCAAAACTTATGTTGAAATTTAATTGTCATTGTAACAGTATAAACAGGTGGCACTTTTAAGCAGTGATTAAGCCAGGAGAGCTCCACCCTCATGGGTGGGATTGGTGCTGTTATAAAGGATAGGTTCAGACCCCGCCTTCCCTCTCTTGCTCTCTTGCCTTCTACTATGTGATGAGACAGCAAGAAGGCTCTTGCCAGATGCTGGCACTGTGTCATTGGACTTCCCAACCTCCAAAACTGTGAGCTGATAAGTTTCAGTTGTTATAAGTTACCCAGTCTCAGGTATTCTGTTATAGCAGCACAAAACAGACTAAGACACATTTCTCTGCAACTTCTTATACCTCAAGTGTAGTTTAAAACCAATTTCCTCTCATTCAGTAGAAGCTATATTACTATATGCCTCATATTCCAGAAGAAAATAAGTTTTTTTAATATAGTTAAACACAATACTATTTCACCCATTATTTTAAAATAATTATATTATTTGCTCAGTATTCATCTTTATTTATTTTTAATTAATTAATTTATTTATTTTGAGACAGAGTTTCACTCTTGTTGCCCAGGCTGGAGTGCAATGGCACGATCTCAGCTCACTGCAACCTCTGCCTCCCAAGTTCAAGCAATTCTCCTGCCTTAGCCTCCCGAGTAGCTGGGACTACAGGCACCTGCCACTACACCGGCTAATTTTTTTACTTTTTAGTAGAGACAGGGTTTCACTATGTTGACTGGGCTGGTCTCAAACTCCTGACCTCAGGTGATCCACCTGTCTCAGTCTCCCAAAGTGCTGGGATTACAGGCATGAGCCACATCGCCCAGCCTCATTATTTATCTTTAAATGTCTTCCCTAAACCCTATCAGCTTCTTCATATCTCCTGTCTGTTGAAACATATAGAACTGGACGTAGGGTGCTGGGGAGGCTGCAGCCAAGATTTAGAATGAAGAAACTGATTATCCTCAGCTACACTTTGCTCAAGGCCCACCCATTGGTTCATGCAAACACAACCAGATATAAGCTGCCTTGAAAGAGTATGACCCTATGCACTCTCTGTCAATTGACCTAAATTCCAAATTGTCTCAATTAATAAAAATAAAACAAACAAAACTAGCCTTTAAAGTGTTTCTCTAGGTCTCAGGACTGTGTCTGTTTGCTTGCTGGGTGGGTGGCACTGGGCTCAGCCTCCGAGCTAGCTGAGAAGCAAGATATGCTCCACTTGCCTCCTGCAGGATTTCTCCCTCCTGGGTTAAATGTGTTTAACCTTTGGAATAAAGCAATATGATATTCAAACATCTTCTAATGAGGCTCTTCAACTTAGGTCTTTGAGTTTTTATTCACCTGAGTGATTTCCCTTAAGCCTGTAAAAATAGACAATTTCCAGGTTTAATACCATCTCTTTTCTTGTTAAGAAACCAGGAACCAAAACTGTCAGTCAGCTAAGGACACTGTCATTGTGTTAGTGCTTTAGCCACATGAAAGCACAGACACACTGCTGCTCAGGCTCAACTGAGGTATAGCTTTGGTTAACACCACTGACAGTATCAACAGCCTTTCACAGACTCTGAAAAGAACTGTTTTCTGAACCTGCCGAGAGAAGTAGGAGGCTACTATTTCTGTTCATAGGTAATATGCATATTTACTATGATTGTTCCAGGAGAAGAAAAATTAACCCCCATAAAAAAATCTATTCCTAAATAACTACCTAAGGGAGTGTTATCTTTTAGGTTAAATACTAAGGGGAAAAAGCATCCTGACTCTGTAAAAGGTCGTGTGTTTGGATTGAAGAGACCTGCTACAGGTGAGCTCCAAAAAAGTCTAGTTTGGTCATGGCATCCATTTGGGTCTTAATTTTGTGTTTTGATTTTGTTTTACTGTGAGAAGGGATACTAATCTCTTTTCTCCCTAACAGTTAAGGATATTGTGCACATTATATAATGCAAAAGATGTAAAACATCTTTGAGAGTAAAAGTAGTAGGAGAAAATTAGTAAGGCAAAAATACTTTTTACTTTAGCTCCCCAATTGTTTTGATGAAGTGAATCAGACTTATCTTGCATTACTTTCTCTACACCCACATCAAGGTTTTGTGGGTTGAGGATAGCAGGCATATCTGAAGGACTCATAGTTGGGAAACAACATGATGCTCAGAAAATCACTGAGCTGATGATTCCAGATGGGAGAGAGGATGCAGGATCCTGGGCCTAGGGAAAGGGCAGTAGAAGTCCTGCTTTCCTGCCAATTGCCTAGTGCTTGGTGGTGTCCTTAGAATTACAGGGACAGAAGGAAAGAATTACATCACATTTTTAAGCTAAAAGAGACTTTTACAGATGAGCATCTCTAGAATAAGTCACATTGATCCTAAAGGAACCAAGAAGGTTCTGTCCTAGGGTACTGAAGAAAGTATATCTGAAAAAGGGTGACCATAGAACTGCAGTTTAGTGTTGTTACTCAGAGATATATAGAGCTCTTTACCCCCAACTTGAAAACTAACTGGGCACTATTTCTGGTCTTTGTCTTGACCCATATTTGAAGCCAAGAAAGGGAACATAATCAATGTTTCCTCAGGGGCACAGAATTCATGGACCTGGCTTCAGGAATCCCTGAAGACAGCTTGGTCTGATGATTGGGCTTCTTCAATCCTCCTACCAAGGTGCATTTAGGCCATGCACAGGGAACGAGGAGTTCAGTGGTATTTTGGAGGCAGGACTCTGCGACTTTCCCTCCAGCTTCCATCTGATTGGAATCACAATCCGCACAGGCCCTTATTGGACATGGGTCTTTTCACACTGCAGAATTCAGAGAAGTAGAGTATGGGCTTTGAAGAGGATAGAGTATAAACTAAAGAATAGGGCCTGGACTTTGGAGTCAGACAAATGTCAGGTCAAACCACAAATCTACCCATTATCCAGCCAATGACATATTCTGTCTTCATTTGTCAATGGGTAACAATCATCTGTTTCCTCTGTGCTTGTTGTGAGAGTTAAAATGCAACCCAGCATATGTCTGGCACAACTAGAAAGTTCTGAGCAATAGCTCATTTCTATCATGCAATCTTTGTGACTGGTACACAGCAGGCACCTTGCTAGTGGGAACAATGGTTATAGATGAATTTGAACATGTTCAAGAGAAAATGTAATTTATGGTTAATAAAATGTTAATTTAGAATATTCCTAAAGGAGCAGGAACCTGAATTCTCTAAACATGGTTAGTATATTATTAAGCAACTCTCTTAGGACTCTACAATTTTTTTGTTTGTTTTTGTTCCTTTTGGTTTGCTTGCTTTTTTTCTCCTAGCTGCTGAAATAAAGATAGTATCAGCATTACTATTTAAAAAACTTTATTCACAGCAGCAGCAAATATCTCCCAAGCATCTAAGTAGCCTGGGGTCTTCCACAAAGAGTTGTAGGCTTAATCAGCCTTTTAGGATGAACTTGAGTATAAATTGTTAAGGTAGCTGCTTACCCTGGGAAATGAATTTCGTCTTTCTTGTAAAAATCCCCCATCTGATAAATGAGAATATGAGGGTAGTGAATAGAATCTGCAGTCCCTGTGCTTTCTTGTAGAAGGTGAATTACTAAGAGTGAGTACACCCCAAAACATGTCTTTCCGGCAACTCTTTCTCATTCTCTTCTCAGGAATGTCACTGTCACCTCTCACTTCCTAATGATTCCCCACAACCCTACCACCAATGGGTCCACCCATTCATTCCTTCTTTGTTGATGAACAAGCTCTGAAGGCTTAAACACAGCACCTGTTCACAGAAAGGCTAGGGTCCCTTAAGTAGGTAAAGTCTAAGGTCAACTCACAAATAAAAAACTGTAGTGAAAATATAAATATAGCCAGCTCTGTAGCACTGCTGACTCTCACAGCAAAGCTAACGAGGTAGTTGAGGATAAGGGTTCTAGCCTGGGTCAGCTTGGATTTGAGTTCCCTTTCTGCCATTTAATCATGATATGACTTTGGGAATCTTATGTCTCTGAAATTCATTTTTTTTTTTTTTTTTTTAGTTTCTAGTGTGGATATCAAAATAGCAGCATTAAAAAAATTAACATTTGGCTGAGTGCGGTGGCTCACGCCTGTAATCCCAGCGCTTTGAGAGGCTGAGGTGGGCGGATCATGAGGTCAGGAGATTGAAGCCGTTCTGGCTAACACGGTGAAACCCCATCTCTACTAAAAATACAAAAAATTACCCAGGCATGGTGGTGGGCACCTGTAGTCCCAGCTACTCGGGAGGCTGAGGCAGGAGAATGGCGTGAACCCAGGAGGAGGAGCTTGCAGTGAGCCTAGATCGTACCACTTCACTCTAGCCTGGGCAACGAGTGAGACTCTGTCTCCAAAAAAAAAAAAAAAAAAAAAAAATTAATTAATTAACATTTAAATTTAAAAAGCACAGCAACATTACATATATACATATATATGAAGAGGGACATTATAGTGTCCCTCACAACAACCCCTTGATATGTCTGTTTTTCTCTTAATTAATTCAATTAATATTTTTTATTACATGCAAGTGTCTATTGCTAGCAGTTGGGATGGAAAGTGTGGCATGGTTGATGTTATAATGGAGGAGTAATGTGTTGCAATGATGGTAGACTCTCAGAAATCCTCCAAGATTCCAGGAGGGAGGAGGGGAGAGTAGTTAAGAGTGGAGACACTGGCGTGAGAAGATGCTTGCCAGTGAGGGCTAAAGAGGAATGTTGTATACATAAAGATCCCGTGAGCATATGGATTTCAGGAACTGGACAGTTTTCAAGACAGTACTGAGTCTCTCCCACCTTTGTGTGACCCAGCTGTGAAGAGAGGCTTTATAGGACGTCCACTCTGGCTGCTGGAAAGCCCTGCTGGGTAGTCTTTAGAGTGCTTCTAGGATGATGCATCAATTCCACATCCTCTTGGAGTCCTTTGAGGTCCTTTGGTAGACCTGGGGGGGTGGGGCGGGGAGAAGGAAGGACAAATGGAGATTAGAATCATAGGAGCTTCAGTGATAGCTCACCTTACTACAAGTTCCAATATCAAAGCAAGTCTTCTAATTTTCCCAGACACAGACAGGTAGCTCTGATGGTTCTGGAAGGTTCCCAGAGTACCCCGAGAAATAGAGAATTTACATAATTTCTAATAAATCTTCTTATATTTTAGGGGTAGATGTAACTAGGTTCAAATTCCAGATTGGCCTCTTGTCAGCTGTGCGACCTTACACAAGTGTATTTAATTTCTTAGATACCCATTTTTCTCACTATAAAATGGAGATAATGACATTTTTCTCTATAAAATGGAGATAATGATAGAATATAATGGGTTTTTGAGATGCACAAAAGACATGATACTTTTAACATATTTTAGTGTCTGACCTTCAATAGACAGAAGCTATTGTAATTATTATTTATTTATTTATTATTTGAAATGCCTATAGTCTGGATCTATTAAGGAATCAGCCCATTTTAGAGATCAGGTCTGTTAAAGAGAAATGAACAGAAACTGCAAACTTTAACAAAGGAGGAGAAAAAAGTTTGAGACAGTTGAGTGAGATGAGCTAGTCTGGTAGACTTGGTGAAGGGCCTTCATGCTGAGAGGAAGGGGTTAAATGCTGGTGCCATTGGAGAGAATGGCACAACCAGGTTTGCAGGGAGAGGGGAGGGCATGCATTTAAACCAACAGACAGAGAAGATGCCTTTAACATTTCCTAACTTCCTAGTCTCTGTGGAATTGGGAGAATTAATGAACTAATATCTATAAAGTACTTGGAGACTATCAAATAAAAGAACTATTGAAATCCCAAGTAGTAGTATCATTTTATTAAACATTTATTGAAAATAGTACAGAATATATAGGAGCTATAGTTTCTGCCCAGAGGGTTTAGAACCTAATTGCAATATTTTATTAATCATCTTGAGGGCAGAGGGAGTTCCAGACAAACAATAAGTTTAACATATCTCCAAAGAATTAAAATAGATATTGCATGATTGCCATAATTTGCTCCCTGAATTTCTGGAATACAATTTTATTGTCATTATACAATACAAACACTTATACTGATATTAATGATAATGATACGAATCAAATAAATTATATGCCAGACACTTTTCTAGGTACTCCATATATGTTATCTCTAATCTTGACAACAAATTCTGAAGAATGGGATTAATATCCTCATTATAAAAATGAGTAAATTGGGGCTTAGGGAAGTTGTCCAAGATTACACAGCTAGAAAAGTAATGTATTTGGCCCTATAAAACAGCAGAGACAAAGATAATCTAGCTTATAGATTATCTATCTTTTCCCCATAATCTTTTGAGATAATTGAATAGTCTAGCTGTATACAAGCAATATAACTCTAGTATCTGTCTATTAAATTAAGAACTAAAAGTTCTTAACATAGACTCTATGGATGCTCTTTAAAATGTTCATGGAATGCTGGAAAATTCTTTGCAAATTTGTATTTCTAATGCGTTCTGCATTTTTCAGGGGAGTGGATTTAGAAATTTTATTAGATTCTTAAAGGAGTTCATAGTCCAAATAAGATTAAAAACACTGAGCCCATCTTGGGCCAATTCTGTGTATTGGACAGGGTCCAGAAATACGCTTAGCATGAACCCGATCCTTAACTTCATATATGGCTCAGATATCGAGGGAGTCAGGGATCTACATGTGAATGAGAGACTCAACGTTCTTGCAGGTTTCCCCAGTTGATTTTTGTACTTCCTGTTTTCCAGTCACCCCTTGCGAGCCAGGGATATTAAATATACTACCAAGGGTTGTACTAATCTAGTCCCAGGCCCATGTCAAATACCATCTCTTCTGTTATATATTCCTTAACTCTCACAGAAAAGTTAGTTACTCCTTCATTTGTGTGTATCTCAGTATAAACCCATATTCAAGACATTTTATAGCATTGTAATTATGTGTTTATCTCCTTCATCAGAGTCTGCAGTTCTGTAGGGCAAGAGCAATATCATAATTCAGTTTTTTTCTTATCTATATCATGAGACCTAGAATATAATCAGTACTCAACCAAAGATCAATAAATAGATATCATAATTCAGTTTTTTTCTTATCTATATCATGGGACCTAGAATATAATCAGTACTCAACCAAAGATCAATAAATAGACAGGTGGTTAGATAGATGGATGTACTGGCACATGAATATTCTTTTTACAGTATTGAAAACTAAGATATTGAAGGGCGCATGTATTAGGACATAAGAACCTACTAATTTTAGGCCAGGTTATACACAGACTTATATTAGTAAAATTGGTTATGATCATGGGGAGAAGATGCCTGTCACACATGAATTGATGCTTTCCTTTTACTAATGGTTATAGAAGAATAATTCAATGTAATAGAATTTGCAAAGGGTATAGCTTTTCCATTTAGAATAAAGTTAGGTGATTGGCTACAGAGTGCTATAAAACTTATTTCAGTTTTCCAGTTCTCTAAAAAAGACACACTCCAGTTGACTTTCCAGCTCCTGCTTTATGTAACTTGGTTTAATAGAGCAAAAACTTCTCACAATCACAAAAAGCTAATATTAGCACGTCAGTAATGTATTTAAGTTGCCATCTACCCATATAGGTTACAGATCCTCGGGGGAGCCTAATAGGATAGGAGAATTCCTGCTATTTTAGAATGCCATTGATAGTGAAGAGGGTAATAATCTTAAGCAATCTATCAGGCTTACGTTTAGTGAAAATTCATAGCTTGTTAGCCTGGCTAATCTTTGAGTTACCTGTGTTTGTACAGAAAATCCTGTTATCTCTTATCCCATCTATTCCCTTGGTGATCAATCGGACTGTATTCACGGCAGGAACCACTCCTGATGATGTCATCCTCATCACCATGGGAACACTGTCTTTTTGCAAAGATGAGAGTTAAGTCCATCCTAACAAAAGTCCAAGGGCTCTCTTGAAATATGATGAGAATTTTCCAGTGGGATTTAGCTATAATCCACGAGGGGTGACATGAAAGAATAAGCATTTATGAATTTTACTCAAAGTCTATGAATTCTAAGACTTAAAAAAGAAAATATTATCTTCAAATAATAGATAAAAGGAATCCACTTTTACAGAGGCAGTTAGGTGTTTACCCAGTAGAATAACCTGTGTGTTTTATGCTTTCCTCAAGTGTACCAGAATAGCCTTCCAACCCTCCAATCTGCATTGCTGCCTGGCATCTCAGGAGAACCTGGTCCTAGAGCAGAGAAATGTTTTCTGGACTATTTTGGTATAACTCTCTTAGTTCTTCAGGCTGTAAAACAGAGTTGCACATTTACCACTCTTTGGTAAAGCATACTGACTCCATGAATTTATGGCTTTTTTTTTCTCACTTGTTCAGTGGTGATTATAGTAAGAAAGTTCTGAGATTTTTGCCCAGGCAAAAAAAAAAATTCTTGTGGCATGAAAGATAACTCTTTGGTTTCTAAATGGACATATTATATATTCCCTGGATACAGTATCCTCTAGATTAGAAGGCCCCAAATTCTGGGCCATGGACTGGTACTGGTCTGTGGCCTGTTAGGAACTGGGCCACACAGCAGGAGGTGAGAGGCAGGCGAGCCAGCGAAGCTTCATCTGTATTTACAGCCACTCTCCATCACTCACATTACTCCCTGAGCTCCACTTCCTGTCGTATCAGCGGTGGCATTAGATTCTCACAGGACTGTGAACCCTATTGTGAACTGTTTATATGTGGGATCTAGATTGCATGCTCCTTATGAGAATCTAATGCCTAATGACCTGTCATTGTCTCCCAAAACCCCCAGATGAGACCACCTAGTTGCAGGAAAACAAGCTCAGGGCTCCCACTGATTCAACATTATGGTGACTTGTGTAATTATTTCATTATATATTACCATGTAATAGTTATAGAAATAAAGTACACAATAAATAGAATGTACTGGAATCATCCCAAAACCATTCTACCTCCCTCCCACTCCACCCCCAGTCCGTGTAAAAATTGTCTTCCACAAAACCAGTCCCTGGTGCCAAAATGATTGGGAACTCCTGCTCTAGAGGAAACCTTGTGTGTGGCAATATGGAGGTTACAGAGAAATATTTTGTTTTATACTTTATTCTGTCACTGGAGTTTCATGTTCATGAGGAGTCTATTTGCATTTTCCATAATGTCAGAAGTTGTGGATAACCCTATGAGAAGCTGAGGATGTGGGCATGATCTCTGTGTTGCAGCCCTAAAAATTTCTGGCTGGTGATTTCAACAGCCATGGGGGCCTAACAAAGTAGGCAGAGTCCTGTCCTTTGATGCATGGAACCAATCACTCTGCTTTGGAAGTTGAGGAAAGGGGGCATAAGTACTAAATCCATGACTTCTGGGATCATAAATCCCTGACTCTGAGATGCAAATATAAGAAAAATTGGACACTTAAGGAGTTAAAGGCACTTCTAAAGTGCAAGACATAATTTCTTCTTATGTCTGAAACTCCAGTGTCCCCCAGACTCAGGCTCAGAGAAGCAGATTAGCTTACTTAAAATCCCAGAATTGATGGATGATAGAGCAGAATTTGAATCTGTACTCTGAGATCCGTGCCAAAAATTTTAGCCCTTTTTAGTAAAAAGATTCAAAGCTGTTAAAGCGGTTCTTGTATTTTATCCAGATACCATTCTAGCCTGTGAGTTGCTTACCACATGTGCCTTATTCCCCACCTCACCACATGTTATACTTTCGTCTTCACTAAAGACACTGCTATATCAATGATGCAAAAGTTCATCTATTATTTTTCCAACATTAATAAGAGACAGGAAAGATCAGCAAAGTTACACAGTGGAGAAAACCTGAACATTTACTTGGCTTCAGCATTGAATCCAGTGTAATTTTTGAAACCGATTAATTTTGGAAAGCTTTTGAAATTTTGCACTTACTTGGAGATTATAGGAAATTGAATTAAGAGGCTCTTTGACTCTCTACTAGCTGGGATATAGATCAGAGCTCAGACTGGCTGCTGCCTTATGCTGAAAAGTAATTTGGGCAATTCATCCACAGCCTGCCTTTTGATCTGTTAACACAGAGGTAAGAACCCATGATGGGGTTTAGTCTTATTGATTGGGTGCTCAAGTGCTTGTGAGAACTAGAATGCTGTGATATCACAGGCATAGTTCAATACGTGGCCCATAGTGTTGCTAATAAAGAACCCTTCTATAAAAGGCAAAGCTAATTGTTACTCTCATTCCCCACCCCAACACTCTAGTAACTTTCTTTTCCATCAGAACGACGCCAAGCTCCTTTTTCTGACATTCAGATTAACCACAATCTGGCCCCACTTCACACCTATCAGCTACCCTTTCTACTACACAGACCAGCACCTGCTCCTTTGCAAATGCCAAATTCTTCATTTGGGATTTTATACTCCTCACTTCTCCAGGAACTTCAGGCAGCCTTCTCCCTGTCTGAGTTCTGTGGGAACTTTTTCTTTACTATCATAGCTTCTTATATATGGTATTCAGCACACTGTATTGTAATCAGTGGTTTTCTTGTACATAACACTGTAATTCCAAGACTCTGGGAGCAGGCACTCTCCTACCTAATCATATATTTATTCCAAGTATTTACCTTGGTCTATTTAGTCAAATAGTAAATGAATGCTCAGGGTTCATACTTCAGGAAGACACTGGGGATGCAAAGTATACGACGGGACTTGCTTATTACAACTGTATAATGTTTTAATCTCAACTTTTGAAACCTAACTAACCTATGTGCCAGGAAAACACATGCACCTTTGCTCTGGGCATATTCTATGACTTTACATTTGTAAACTGGCATTTGTGGTTCAGTTTCAGGTACCAACCGAATCCCCAGGTTCTAAGCTACAGCAAGGCTGAAGGTGAATAAAAAAAGGGCAGCTGAGTATAGGCTCTAGAAGCAAACATGTAAAATTCAGAAGGGTTCAACTGGTGAGCTGATTAGAGAGAAGTGATGGCCACGTCCAGAAACCAGTTAAATGTCAGTACCAGCATGTCATGAATAAAAGAAACAGCCACACACTTTATTCGGAAAATCTCCACATAGAAAATCTCCACAGAGATAGAAACTGGGCAGACTCTAGAAATGTTCAAAATAGCCATAGCCCTTTAAGGTATACTTTCCACCTCCAATAATGCATTAATTTATTTTTCCTCGCATATCAGTTCCTTCCACAGATGTTATTATGTCTTTCAGGGTGCCACTAACTTCCCAATAAAACGTGACACTTAAAGATTTGAGTGATCTCTTATTTCCAGGAGGGAAGAAGAAAGAAGAAAGTTATGGTTGCAATATGGTTGTTTACATAATTGGCTACAGGGAAGTTGCTTATTTGCTCAGAACCAGAGATGGTGCCTCACAGAAGCATTGTTTCTTTGGATAAAAAAGATAAATAGAGAACGTGTGGTGCCCCTTGGAGATGCATCAGCAATCTGAGAGGAATAACCACAAGGGGGGAGATTAAGAATCTTAAAAAAAAAAAAAAAAGAAGATAAGCAACGCCATATTTTATCTCTCTCTACACCATATGTATCATCTATTAAATTAGCTGCACTTGAGGACACAGTTAGAAAAAAGCAGTCTATCCACAGTATGCCTTGGAATAGAACAGAAAAAGCAAAACAAATGAAAACATTAAATTAACTTCATACAAAGTGTCTCTAAAAAAATAAAGACATAAAATAGGAATCAAACCTTTTAACCTCTGATTTCTGGTCTGGCATGTAAAAAGGTTAGAAATTACTGTTCCATTTTAACAACATGTAAAAGGCTGAACAAACTGAAAAGAAATAAGCAACTGTGCATAGATCCATCACAGGGCAAACTGCTGCTCCTAAATTGGCAAGATCAACAGACAAATATAGAGAAGCGCAACTTACTAGAGCAAAAACCCCGTAGGGGAAACCACTGTGGGAATCAGGGCCAGGGTAGGAAAAATCTAAACTGTAATTGACAAATTGCTTGAGGGTTAGTGTGGACAAGTCTGAGAGATTAAAAACTTTAGCTTCTTATTAAGTCCTGCCCTCCAGAGAAACTTTTTTTATTTATTATTATTATTCTTTTGAGATAGGGGTCTCACCATGTTGCCCAGGCTGGTCTCAAATTCCTAGACTCAAGAAATCCTCCTGCCTCAGCCTCTTGAGTAGCTGTGATCACAGACACGTTACTATGTTTAGGGGAAATGATTTAATCATATCCTAACCTGCCAATGTTTTATCAAAGCCTGACTAACCCAGGGGAAGGAGAATGCCCAATTCCAGCTCCGTCTAGCCATCCTGCCTGACTTACCATGGCAGGAGGAACTGAGAAGCACTGGTGAAATTCACAGTCCAAGGGCAGAGGCTCATCAAAGGACTGATACCTAATCATAGAGCTATCAAACTCTTCCCCTCCCCCTGCATCTTACTACATTACTAAGACCCCTATTTACTACTTAGTACATCATGTCCACCTTTTAACAATAGCAACAACAAAATTACAAAGCACACTAAAAAGCAAAAACAGTTTGGAGAGACGGAACATGCGTCAGGGCCAGAGTCAGATATAGCAAGACTTGGAATGATCAGACCAGGAATTAAAAAGCACATAACCTAAGGATTTCAATGAACAAACGCAGACAACATGCAAGAACAGGTGAATACTATAAAAAGAGAAATGCAAATTATAAGAAAACAATAAAAAAGAAATGCTAGAAATAAAAAACCTTAACAGAAATAAATAATGCCTTTGCTGGGCTCATTAGTAGACTGGACACAGAAAAGAATCTCTGAATTCAAAGATATCTCAATAGAAACCTCCAAAACTGAAGAGCAAAGACAAAATACTAAAAAATTTCCAAGAACTATGGG
The DNA here is from genome assembly GCF_006542625.1 of Nomascus leucogenys. Classification (NCBI taxonomy): domain Eukaryota; kingdom Metazoa; phylum Chordata; class Mammalia; order Primates; family Hylobatidae; genus Nomascus; species Nomascus leucogenys. The sequence continues at coordinate 7,156,498 of NC_044395.1, read as the reverse complement.
ACAACAACAAAAGGTGCAACATATGCCTCATGAGAATACAAGGAGGCGGGGAGGGAGGGAGAGAGAGAGACAGAAATGAATCTAAAAAAATTAAAACAGTAATGACTGAGAACATCCTTAAATTATTATAAGACACAAAGCTACAGATCCAGAATGTGCAGAAAACACCAAGCAGAATAAATGCTGAGAAACCTACACCTAGGAATACCAGATTCAAACTGCAGAAAATCAAATATATAGAAAAATGTCTTCAAAGAATCTGGGTGAGTGGAAGGCCAGGGAGATCCCTTACCTACAAAAGAACAAATACAAAACTTACATCTGACTTCAGAAGCCATGCAAGAAAAAAGAGAGTGGAATAAAATACTTAAGGTGTTGAGAAAAAAACAACAACAAAGAAACAAACAAACAAGAAGCCCCACCAACTTAGAATTCTGTGCACTATAAAATTATTCTCAAAAGTGAAGGAGGAAAAAAATACTTTATCAGGCAAACAAACATTGAGGAAATTTGTTGTCAGTAGACCTGTCTTACAAGAAATGTTAAAAGAAGATCTTTACAGAGAAGAAAAATAATATAGATTGGAAACTCAAAACTACATAAAGAAAGGATAAAAGAGGCACACCACAGAATGAATACATAAAGGTAAAATAAAAACTTTTATTTTTCTTATTCTTAGTTGATCTAACATATAGCTATTTGTTTAAATAATAGTAGCAACAAAGTATGTGTACATACATACTTATGGACACTTATAGATACTTATATATAAGTGAAATGAATAACAGTGATGACACAACAAACAGGAAAGAATTAGAAAAATTTTGTTATCATGAAGTACTTGTGGTACCTGTGAACTGAAATAGTGTTATTTGAAAAGGGACTTGGATTCATTGTAATATATATCACAAACTCTATGGCACCTATTTTAAAAAGTGAAAAAGAGAAATATAATTGACTAAGAAAGGGGAGATAATGAAATTCTATAAAATGTCAATTAAAACCACAACAGGCAAAGTATGGAAGACAAAAATAAGAACAAAGAGAAAAGGCAACAAAGAGAAAACAGTCACAAATATGGTAGATATTAACCCAACTATATTGACTTTAAATATTAATGGCCTAAATATGCCAATTAAAAGACAGAGATTGTCAGAGTGAATCAAAAACAAAACCTATGTATATGTTGTCTGTAAGAAATCACTTTACATATAAAGGTGCATATATATTAAAAGTATAGGGATGAGACAAGCTATATCAATCTAATGCTAATTGAAAGAAAGCAGAAGTAGCTATATTAATTTCAGACAGAGCAGCCTTGCAAGAAGACACAATTATCCTTAATATGTATGTACCTAACAACAGAACACCCAAATGTGTGAGTCAAAAATTGATAAAGTTACAGAAAGAAATAGAGTAATTCACTATTACGATTGAAGACTTTAACACTCCAGCAGCCAAGAAATCAGTAAGGACATGGTTGAACTCAAAATCATCAATCAACTGGAAATAATTGACATCTATAGACTATTTTGTCTAACAACAGCTGATTACGCATTCTTCTCAATCTCACATAGAATGTTTATCAAGATAGATCGCATTCTGGACCATAAAATACACCTTAACAAATTAAAAAGAAGATATACAGGATCTGCTTTCAGATCACAATGGAATTAAACTAGAAATCAATAACAGAAAAATAGTGGGAAAATCCCAAAATATGTGGAGCATAAACATCATGCTTCTAAATAGCAACTGGGTCAAAGAAGAAATCTTAAGAAAAATTTTAAAAATATTTTGAACTAAATAAAAATTAAAATATGAATTGTCAAAATTTGTGAGATACAGCAAAACTAGTGCTTGGAGAAAAATGTATAGAATTGGATGTATGTATTTAAAAGAGAAAGATCTAAATTCAATCTTCTCAGTTTATACCTTAGGAATCTAAATACAAGAAAATTAAAATCTGAAGTAAACAAAGACAAGACATAACAAAAAGTAGTATAGAAATCAATGAAACTGAAAACAGGAAATCAATAGAGAAAATCTATAAACCAAAAGCTGATTAGCTGAAAAATTAATTAGATTTTAAGCCTTTAGGCCAGGCTAAACAAAATTTAAAAATTACAATTATTAGAAATGAAAGAGAGGATATAATTACAAATCCCATAGACATTAAAAGATAATAAAGGAATATTATGAAAAACTCTATGCCCACAAATTTTATAACCTAGATACAATTATACAATTCCTTGAAACACATAATCCACCTAAATTTATATTAAAAATAAACACTCTGAATAGGCCTATAATTATTAAGAAAATTGAATCATAAATCAATAAACTCTCAAAACAGAAAGCACCAGATGCAGATGGGTTCACTGGAGATTTCTAGCAAATATTTAGGAAAGAAATTATACCATTTGTTACAATCACTTCAAGAAGATAGAGCACAGGAATACTTCCTAACTCATTTGATTATGCCAGCATTTCCCTAATTTGAAAACTAGACAAATCATTATAAGAGAAAAATAGAGACGAATATCTCTCACTGACATAGATGTATAAATCCATACCAAACTAATAATAAATCAAATCCAATGATGTATAAACAGAAGAATTCCATACCACAATCCAGCTGAATTTATTTCCGGTATGCAAGGCTAGCTCAATATTTGAACGAATTTACATTAATTTATGCAAGGCTGGCTCAATATTTGAACCAATTTACATTAATTTACCAATTAATGTAAATCATCACTTCACCAGGCTAAAGAAGAAAAATTATATGATTCTAGCAATAGATACAGAAAAAAATTGACAAATCCAACACTTACTTCCGATAAAAATTCTCGGTAAGCAAGGAAAAGAGGGGCATGCTCTCTACTTGGTGAATAACATCTACAAAAAACTTACAGCTGACATTGTACTTAATAGTGAAAAAGAAGACGCTTTCCAGTTAATATCAGGAACAAGTCAAGGATGTCTCCTCTCATCACTGATTTTAATAATTATACTGGAAGTTCTTGATAATTCAGTAAGATGAGAAGAAGAAATAAAATGTATGCAGTCTGGGAATAAAGAAACAAAACTGTCTTTCTTCACTGATGATGTAATTGTCTATACAGAAAATCCAAAGGAATTGACAAAAAAACTCGTGAAACCGATAAGCAATTCTAGCAAGGTTTAAGGATACAAGGCTAATATACAAAATCATTTTCCTATATACCAGTAATAAGTAAGCAAAACTTGAAAAATTAAAAAGACATTACCATTTACACTAGCACTCAAAAAGTAAAGTACTTAGGAATAAATGTCACAAAACACATAATAATCTATTTCAGGGAAAACAACAAAACACTGATGATAAAAAATAAAAACTAAATATATGGAGAGATATTCTATATTCTTGGTTAGGAATAAGTATCATCCAGATGATTGTTCTTCCTAAATTGATCTATAGAGTCAATGCAATCCCAATGAAATCCCAGCAAATTATTTGGAAGATACTGACAAAGTGATTCTGAAATTGATATGAAGATGCCAAAGACTCAGAATAGTAAACTCTATTTTGAAAAAAACACCAAGTTAAAGGACTGACATTGAATGACCTCAAGGCTTACTCTCAAGCTGCAGTAGTCAAGATCGTTTAGTATTTGCAAAAGATTAGATAAATAGCTCAGTGGAACAGAATAGATAGCTCATAAATAGACCACATAAATATAGTCAACTCATCTTTGACAAAGAAGCAAAGCCAATACAACGGAGTAACTGGACATCTACATAAAAATAAAATAAAACTAGACACAAACCTTACACCCTTCATGATCTACCATAAAACTCCTAGAATATAACATCACACGATACCTAGATGATCTTGGATATGGTGATGACCTTTTATATACAAGACTAAAGGCATAATCCATGAAAGAAATAATTATATACTGAACTTTATTACAATTAAAACTTCTGCTCTGCAAATGACAATGTGGAATGACAAGACAAGCCACAGACTGAGCAAAAATATTTGCAAAAGACTCATCTGAAAAAAGGGAGTTTCTAAAATTTACAAAGAACACTTTAAACTCAACAGTAAGAAAATGAACAACCTGATAAATAAGCAGAAGATTTTAACAGACATCTTATTAAAAAATATATATAGATAGAAATTAAGCATTTGATAAAATGTTTATCATCTTATATGATTAGAGATTTTGAGGAGTTAAAGACTTCAGTAGAGAACTGCAAATGTGGTGGAAATAACAAGAGAACTAGAATTAGAAGTGGAGCCCAAGGATGTGACTGAATTGATGCAATCTCATGATAAAGCTTTAATGGATGTGATGTTGCTTCTTATGAATGAGCAAAGAAAGTGGTTTCTTGAGATAGCATCTACTCCTGATAAATATGTTGTGAACATTGTTTAAATGACGACAAAGCATTTAGAATATACCACAAACTTAGGCGATTAAGCAGCAGTAGATTTTGAGAGGACTGACTCCAATTTCGAAGGAAGTTCTATTGTGGGAAAAATGTTACCAAACAGGATTGCATGCTGTAGCAAAATCTTTCATGAAAGGAAGATCCAACTGTTGCATCAACTTCATTGTCTCATTTTCAGAAATTGCCACAGACACCCCAAACTTCAGCCACCCCCACCCTGATTGGTCATCAGTCATTAAGATTGAGGCAAGATCCTTTGCCAGCAAAAGAGCAAAAGGATGACCACTGCTGAAGTCTCAGATGATCATTCGCATTTTTTAGGCAACAAAGTATTTTACATTAAGGTATGCATATCGTTCTTTAGACATAATGCTATTGCAACTTAATAGACTATAGTATAATGTAAACATAACTTTTATTTATATTGGGAAACAAGACATTCCTGTGACTCACTTTATTATAATGTTTGCTTAATTGCAGTGGTCTCAAATTGAACCTGCAATACCTCCAAGTATGCATCTATATATACACACCATCGTACTATACAGCTGAGACTTAAGGTGCAATAAGGAATGGAATAGTAGTACGTAAATGTTGTATTTTCTGAAAAAAGATAAAATCATATAACTGAAAACTGCTAGAAAAAAAGGACAAAATAGAATAACATTGACTTTTGTATAGTTTACATATACAGAGTCTAAAACTACTGACACTAAATAGTAAAAAATTAAAATCAAACTGTAAAATATTGAATAAGAAAATATAAAATTTGATATATGATTAAAAAAGAATACAAAGGTCATTACCAAGAAAAATACAAATTTTTCTAAATTCCAAAATATACTTTTAAAAATAGGAAGACATACTCAATAAAGAAAAACATTGTACACATAATATAAGCAGTAATCATATAAATTATAATGCAGTGTTAAGGTCAAACATAACGATTATATGTTAAAAAAGAATAGTTTTGGCTCACCTACTTATATAAAGTAGATTTGCAAATTGGATAATAAAATTAAACTCAATTATTCTGTACACAGGAGATATATTTAAACCATAAATATCTAAAATAAATAACCACATTGAAAGGTGGGGGAAAAAGGACTAAACCAACCAATCTTTACCATAGAATTTTGACTATATGTTCTTAGTACTGGAGGAAAAAGGAGTACAAACACATCTTGAACATTTCGTAGGTTAAATGTTTTTGTTGGTTGTCTGGATGTAGCAATTATGAAAACTATTTTGTGTATATTTTAGAAGTAAACAAATGAGTGACTGTGTGTTAATATTGTTGGAATCCAGAGTTCTTACTGTGGAAGATGAAATATACAAATATGGAAGGTGGGAAGGGAAGGAGTTATGGGGTTGAACTAGCAATGGAAGTGGTGATGTGCTGGGGGCCCTGGGCCTCGGGTTTTGAGAAATTTTTCTTGGTTGAGGATACATTTCAGTATATTCCATGATAAAATCTTAAGTATATTTGTGCACTCAGTGCCTAAATATTCCAATTTTTCTTTATTACTAAGACATACCTGGGATGACCATATGTTTCTCTTCCAAATCTGGACACTTTTCAGAGTGAAAGTGGGTTATAATAACAGCTACTCTGGGTCTGTCCCAGGCAAACTGGGATTTGCAGCCATCCTGCATATAGCCCTCAGGCTGCATGTAGTCCATTTGGTTTCTTTGTCCCCATTTAACAGCTTTCACCTTGATAAATACATGGGTAGTAAGGAAAGGCAATCCTGAGCTAGATCCATCATATACCCCTGGGACAGCAATTATGGGAGTCTTAAGCTATCCTGCAACTTACATATTTGGATTACTTAAAATCTAGTGCCCTTGATTAGCTCATCAGAGACTCATGTTCCTCCTTTGTAAAATGTGGGGAATAATAATTAGCTCTAGAATTCACCAAGATAATATAAATTACTTGGAATAGTTAATTGCACTCAATAAATGCTTTTATTATTTTTATTGTTGTTGTTATTATTGTTTTTCCTTAACATCAACTTCAAAGGTTAGCTTAAAAACACAATCAAATTTTCATTAATAACCCATTACAGATCAGTCATCTATGAATTTATTTAAACCCTTTTACGAACATTAATTCCTGTTTTACTTCTTCATGAATTCCATAAACTTTATTACCTGCTGTGTAACATGGCATTTCCTTTAAATTGCTTTAGCTTAGCTATTCCAAGCATTGCTAGATTCCTTAGAGTTGTAAAATCCAAGTGTTTTGTATATAAACCTCTTCTGATCTAATTTCCCTTTATGAAAATTTCATTGTTGCCAGTCATAGTCTTTCATCTTCATCGTAATTCTAGACCAAATGATTTTATTAGTATCGTTCAAAATTACATTTGAACCCAGAAATCTGAAACTTGGCTCTAGCTTTATGAATCAGATGGAAGAAGCAGGTCCTTGAAGGACGGTGCCTACTCCTTGGTCTTTCCCTAATGGTCTGTATTACCATAGCCTTTAGAATAGGGTTCCGAAGGTCTGGATGAACTTGATCACCAACTCAATGGATTACGCGAGAGACAGTTATCCCTAACGAGGGATATTACTATATTAGTATCATGACACTACCACATCCATATGGATTCTCTCCCTCAAATCGAAGGGAGATTTCCTAGAGCCTTCCTTTCATTGCACTTACCTTTCTGATTTTAGTCTTGTTGAACTTCAGCTGGAACATTGTTCCAAAGATTCGAACAGTAGAATCAGTAATATGCACTCTATTGAGTGTGTTTTAGGGTTTAGCGTAGTGTTCTCTTTGTGAGAGAGACTCAAGAGGAATATGAAGTATGATGTTTATCTTGGTGGACCAGAAGTCTAACTGGGTAGACTAGCTAAGGACACGTAAAAGCTAGAAAACAAGACAGTACAGGCTACTTGTGTTGTACAAGAAAGAAAATTAGTACAAGGAAGAAACTGATGGACCTCACTACTATATCCTGGGCAGGGGGTGGAATAATATGGGAGAAATCGTGTGGGAGAAACAACATCTATCTGTAGACAGATATGTACACACTCATACATGCATATGTATATAATTGTTTTATCAAATATAAATGTATCTATTATTTTCTAAATATTTTATGCATATGGTTGAAAATCATAGAATCAAAGATTTCTAATTTAAAAAGCAGTTCCTGGCTCTACCCCTCCTCAGCACCAATTCCCAGATGAGAATCATTTTCAACAGCTAGAGATTCCCCCCCCCAATATTAGCCTCAATATTTCAAAAACATTTAAACATTTCTAATCTCTATTCTTTTAATTTTTCTATAGCATCTATCAACTTTTTACTTTGTAAAAGGGTGACTTCAATTTCCACAACTCTAAATACATATGTTCTCTCACATAAAAACATAGACTTTTACACATACACTCTCAAAAACTTAATCTTTTCACATCTTCCCAACATAGCTATGCTATAACTTTTATTTAAAACACATCATTCTTTAGGTATTACTTACTGCTGAGCCATGTGGTTTCAAATTTAACTTTCCTTTTGGAAATGTAGGTTTACGTCTCCTTTCCTGCGTCTTTTTATTTTCCTTGGTGTTGATGACAGAATCAATCCTCTCCCTCTCTTCCTCTCACTCTCTTAGTTCTCCAGGGACCTAATATCCATTTATATCCCAACATTCTTTCAGCAGTATAAACATTTTCTCAGAATTGCCCATCTTTATTTGTGGGTGCCTTCTATCTTCTCCAGTTCAGCCTGGTGCTTGCTGGCTTAGTCTGTGCCGACTGTCCCCTGATTACCTTTGTCATCAGGCAGGAGTTCCCCACACCTCTCTCCTGTAATGGATTCCTCACTTTTTGGATATCATATCTTATTGATTGTTGATTTGCTTCCTCATTTTACTAAAGCATGTCCTTCAGTAATCTCCTTAGAAAGAATACTTGGGGGCAAACATTTGATTACTCACACATCTAAAAATGTCTTTATCTTCACCTCATACTTATTTCATAGTTTAGCTGAAGGGAATTCTAGGTTGAAAATTCTATTTTCTCAGAATTGTGAAGACATTGCTACATTCTCTTCTGTCTTCTAATATTGATGTCGAGAGTATGATTCCTGATTGTCTATCTGTGACATTTTTTTCTATCCAGAAATTTTTAGAACCTTGTCCCCAAGGTTTTTGAAACAATGTACTTTCACGTGGCTCTTTTATTTTTTCAGTCATTATCTTGGGTATATGTTGAGCCTATTTAATTAAAAAAACTCATGTACTTTGGTTCTGGTGATTTTACTTTAACATTTTTCTCATTATTCATTTATTTTACAGGTTCTTACTCTGTTTTTCTGTCCTCTCTTTTTGCTACTTATATCAGAAAAAAACATTAGTTGGATATAGGAGAACTGCATTTTCTAATCATTTCTCTTATTTTCCTAACTTTATTTTATTTTACTTTGTTTTTGTTTTGTTTTCTGGGATATTTCTTTAGATTTAATCTCCTATCCCGAATTGAATTTTTAATATCTGCATTCACATTTTTAATTTTAAGAGTTTCCTTGTTCTCTGATTCCTTTTTCCACCTCATTTTCTTCTTATTTCAATCATCAATAAATTAAATCGTGTCCCTTTGAAGACTGTACAGTTTTAAAGTTTTCTTCTGATCATTATATTGCTTTTCTGTCCTCCAGTTCCCTTTTTAAATATTTTTGTTTTTATCTTTGCCTTTTTGTTGTTGTTGTTGTTGTTGAGACAGAGTCTTGCTCTGTCGCCCAGCCTGGAGTGCAGCGGCGCGATCTCGGCTCACTGCAGGCTCCGCCTCCCGGGTTCATGCCATTCTCCTGCCTCAGCCTCCCGGGTAGCTGGGACTACAGGTGCCCGCCACCACGCCCGGCTAATTTTGTGTATTTTTAGTAGAGACGGGGTTTCACCGTGTTAGCCAGGATGGTCTCGATCTCCTGACCTCGTGATTCGCCCGCCTCGGCCTCCCAGAGTGCTGGGATTACAGGCATAAGCCACCGCGCCCGGCCCTTATCTTTGTCTTTTATATGAAAGGTTTTCCTGAAAGATCTGGGATTTCTTAGTTGATCATTAATATTTGGAGTGTGACTGACTAAACATCTCTTGAAGTTCTGTGCCCCTCCAGGAGCTTCTTGGCTGGCAGGTTTTTCCGGCTGGGGTCATTGTGTGGCCCCTTCCCATTAGTCTGTGCAGGTCTCAGTTCAGTTTCTCAGAAAGAAATCTCTATTCTAGATCTCCAAATATCTAAGCAAGAAACAGGAGTTTCTTGGTTAAATGGGTTCCAACATATGCCCCAGATAATTTCGAGCATTACCAGCCTGGCTTTGAGACTTCTGAGAGCCAAGATGGCAGGAGAGCGGATGCAGCAGGGAGCAGTGAGCAGGCTCGCAGTCCTCCCTTTCCAGGAAGTCAACTCTGTGTCCAGGAAGCAGTCTCTTGGGTGTGATGGTTCTGTATCCAGAAGATTTCTGCTTCGCCTCTTCTAGGAGTACATTTCTAGTCTTCTGTCTGGAAGAGGAGAGACAGTTTCCTCTTGTTGCTGGGTGAGAGAGAGGATCTGGGGTAAGGCTGCCAGGAAAAAGTACAGGACACAGTGAAATTTAACTTTTTTTTTTTTTTTTTTTGAGATGGAGTCTCACTCTGTTGCCCAGGCTGGAGTGCAGTGGCGTGATCTCGGCTCACTGCAACCTCCGCCTCTGCCTCCCAGGTTCAAGTGATTCTCCTGCCTCAGCCTCCTGAGTAGCCGGGATTACAGGCACGTGCCATCATGCCTGGCTAATTTTTTGTATTTTTAGTAAAGATGAAGTTTCACCATGTTAGTCAGGCTGGTCTCAAACTCCTGACCTGGTGATCTGCCTGCCTTGGCCTCCTAAAGTGCTGGGATTACAGGCGTGAGCCACTGTGCCCAGCCTGAAATTTCACTTTAAGATAAACAATGGGCCAGGCGCAGTGGCTCACGCCTGTAATCCCAGCACTTTGGGAGGCCGAGGTGGGCGGATCACCAGAGGTCAGGAGTTCAAGACCACCCTGGCCAACGTGTTGAAACCCCATCTCTACTAAAAATGCAAAAATTAGCTGGGTGTGGTGGTGGGTGCCTGTAATCCCAGCTACTGGGGAGGCTCAGGCAGGAGAATCAATTGAATCCAAGAGGCAGAGGTTGTGGTGAGTAGAGATGGTGCCACTGCACTCTAGCCTGGGCAATAGAGTGAGACTCTGTCTCAAAAAAAAAAAAAAAAAAGATAAACAATGAATATTTTTGTTTTTTTATAAGTATGACCCAAATTAAAATATCTATTTTACATTCAATTTTATTTTGATTTTTTTTCAACTTTTATTTTAGTTTCTGGGGGTGTATATGCAGGTTTGTTGCATGAGTATATTGCATGATGCTGAGGTTTGGAATACGAAACTATGAAGTGAGCATAGTACTCAATAGGTAGTTTTTCATTCCTTACCCCACTCTCTTCCTCCTCCCTCTTGTACCTGCAGTGTCTGTTGTTCCCATCTTTATGACATCTGGTTTTAACTGGGCATCTGCATTTTTTTTATTTCAATAGGTTTTTGTGGAACAGGCGGTGTTTGGTTACATGCATAAGTTCCTTAGTGGTGATTTCTGAGATGTTGGTGCACCCATCACCTGAGAAGGTGTACTGGACCCAGTGTGTAGCCTTTTACCTCTCACTCCCCTCCCACCCGTTCCCCCAAGTCTATATTTTTGTTTGCTAAACCAGGCAACCTCAATCTGGAAAGACTTTGGACTTTTCACTACTATTGTTCCTTTTAGGCCAATCTGCACCTCCACGTTCCAAGGTATCTGGCTGGAATCATTAATTTTTCACGTTTCTGGAGTTCTGTGGTAAAAGTCAGATTGCATCTGGCCGTTCTTGCCACCCACCAACATAGGTTTCAGTTTTCTCTTAATAGTCAGCTAACATTTCTAGTTTGCTTCCGGAGTCTCAGGTAGTGCTATTGTTTCCTCTTATTTCCTCTGTACTCGAGGGTTCATACTTTAAAAACGAACAAACAAACAAACTCTTTACTTGCATTTTGCTGGGATCTCCTGTGTTCTTTAATTCACTATGTTTAGTCAAGAATATTCAATTATATTATTTTTAAATGTGTAAATAATAAGTTGTAATGAAGATCATTTGCTGTCTGGTTAAACAAAGCAGTTTAACCATATGTATTTCTCTTCCCCTTCCTCCCTTTCTCCCTAAACCCCACTACACAATGCCAAACTTTTTTTAAGGGTAACAATTATAGGAGAACAAGTTTCAACTAGTTTTTTGGAAGACAGAACAAATTAACTGACTGTCAAAGACTGAGAAGACAGAGGGAGCTCCAGCTTAGCACTCACACATGAATACTGTCAAAGAACAGCCCATTTGCCCACCCCACCCTAACTCTGCTTGTCCAGTGGAAACACCAGGTGTCTTGGCAGTGGGAGATGATAGGCTGAACTGACAACAGGCTCCCTAGTTTAAGGTCGTTGTACTAGAAAGCCCCTCAGAGACCTTCTCATGTGCTGGGTGTCCAGACGATGCTCCCTTCACCCCACCCCACCCTGATGCAGGAATGATTATTCTCTGGAGATACAGAAATGGAAATGGAAAGGACTTATCATGTGCATCAACACAGAAGACAGCATGAGTGAGGTATGAGGCACCGAGTAGGGAGATGGATTGGGAAATACCTACAGAGAGAACCTCAGGGCCCTTCCCTGATCTGGCTTCCAGAATTCTGCCAGGCATGTATCTTCCCATCTCATCCACACCCCTCATATAAGGGATTGGGAGATTCCCTGGAGACATAATAGCCCAGAGCAAAGATCTTCCTCCATGTACTGACAGTGACAGGTCTCCAAATGAAAAGGACAATTATTATTCAATGTATTTTAGTGCCCCCAGAACTCAAGAGGCCCACACGTATCTACACAGAAATTCCAGTCTGCCTTTTGTGGCCTTGCTCTTCAATATGAACAGACTTTAATGTGAACAAACATGCATTGCCAGACTTCAGACCTTCGAAGAAAATCTTTGACTACAAGAAAAAGGGAGAAAAGGAACTAAGGGAAAAATGAAACAATACAGAGAGCACAGGCACACAAATCCCCTTCAGAACATCGTGATTAATGTTTCCTCAGAACAAATCGAAAATATTGAATCCATCACAAGAAGCAGAGTGCTGTTAAATGAAATAATCAAACCAGAAAGAGAAGTTGTAATATAACTAAAGTAAGAATAAAAGGTGGAAATATAAAATTAAGGAAATCTCCCAGAAAGTGAAACAAACTAAAAGAAGAATAGTAGAAAGAGAATAAAAATAAACTAAGGATAAATAGAGTCCAACATTCAACTAGGTGTCCAAGAAAAATAAAACAGATAAAAATTACCAAAGAAATAATGTGAGAAAATTCTCAGAATGGAAGGATGCTTGTGAGTCTCCAGAACTCTTGAGTGCTCATGCACACACAGGCATGCACACATGTGCACACATGCACACACATATACACATGTGCACACACATACACACACTTGTATACAGACAAGCACACACATGCACACACATACACGGGGACATAAGAATATTATCTTGAAACTTCCAAACAATGGGGCAGTAGGAGAGAAGAAAAATATGGAACATCACACCAAAGGTCTTGGATAGAATAGTGACAGATATTTTTTATCAGCTATCTGATTTGGGATGATAATAATGTCTTCAAAATCCTGCAGGAAAATAATTCCCAATCTAGAAGCCTATATCCAGTCCAAACAGCTCTTGATGTTTAGAGAACTGATTCTCAAATCTTTATGTGTGACAAGTCACCTGCAGGTGGGCTCGACACTCCGCGTCTCCTACAGACTCTCTGGTGATGCCAGTGCTGCCTGCCAGTGACCTACACTTTGAGTAGCAAGGTTTTAGGAGATGCCTGAAAAAACTAAAGGATTAAACCGATAAGAAGAAGCCAAATAATCTTGGAAACAGGTGAATAAACAGCAAGGGAAAACCCAAGATTACGGATATGCAGAAAGACTAGAGCTATCAGTTCAGACTTCAGGAGATGGAGGGAGATGGATGTAGTTTTTCACAGAAAAGCACCAAGAAATTGATATTTTCAGAGCTGTGGGAAGGAAAGTATTTCCAAGTATTGAGAGATATGGAGAAGCTAGAAAAATAAAACAGCCTCAGGTGAACAGAAAATACACACATTTAAAAAGACATGGCAGTTATTCTAGGGAAAACAGAGCAGCTGTACAAGAAATAAAACATGTTCATAGGACAACATGTGGCTCGGTATTAAACTGTGAGCGTGAGTCATTATTTCAATCCAAATTTCTGCTAGTTAACAGGAGGTTGGTAGAAACTGCAAAGTACATATTGGTGGGTAACTAGTATAAATGAAAATAAGTAGAGTCTATCTAAAATTAGTAAAACACGAAACAGCAATGTAAGCACATTTGTTAAAAAATAGAGAAGAAAAGAAGTGACTGATTCCTTTGAAAGAGGCTGCTTCTGGGGAGGAGAAGGAGATTGTGAAGGAATAAGGCAAGGGGGGCTGCTGATTTTGGCATACACCTTTCAGTATTATATGGCTTCAAATGTCCTATGTGTATGACTTTGATAAAAATTGAGTGTGTGGGTGTGCACATGTGTAGTTCTATTGTGACGGTAGGAAAAATGGAAAAATGTTATTTTTGTGTTCATCCCACTGGATTGTGGAACTGTAGCTAATTCCATCATTTGTTACTCTTTGAAGGTGCCTGCAGGCTTGGGGAACTAGACACTGAAAACTCAGTGCCCATTCATTGCTGAGTCTGATGAGTTTGCTCTTCGCGTTCCATTCATCTCCAGCAGCAGGCAGACCTCTGGCCCCACAGGCCCAGGCGAGGAGATCAAATCAGAAATGGCAACCTGATCTCGCCTGTGTCCTTTATTCATTCTGACAAGCCACAAGAAAAGGTCATTTGGTACCTTTTAACAGGCCAGTAGCTAGATCCAGGAGAGAGGATTTTTATCAGTGAGGAAAAAAAAAATGCTGCTGTTCTGCAAAACTCCAAAAGCAAACAGATATTTTCTTTATAAACCATTTAGAAAACGATATGGCAAGTTTGGAGCAAAAGAGACTCTGTGCATTTTGCCAAGGAACTGAGTCTCTTTTGGGGATGCTTTCAAATTTCCCAGCCATAACCACTTCATGTCAAGTACTGCACAGCCATTCTCAGATATACAGGCTACATAAGGAAGAAATGCAGTGAAGTGGATAATCCCAAATACCTCTTAACCTTCAAATAATCATTTAAAATTTCCTTTAAAATTCACTTATTTTTCCAAAGGATTTCCTTTTCTTTTTTTTTCTTTTTTTTTTTTTTTTGTTTGGACTAATATTTGTTGGAATACCCTGAATTTATGCCTCCTTGATTGCTTGTGTAGCTAACAGCATGGGAATATGCACAGTTGAGTTCAGAAATCTGTTGAAAATGAGAAAGAAGGAAAACTAGCCTTGGCTTGATAATTTGCTATAGCTAATTCATAAGCCACACATGAATGCCGATTCATAAATCACCTCTGTCTCTGCAATGCAGAGAAGTCTAATTAAGATCAGACCTCAGGTGAATCAATAGTTCCAATGTTTTAGAATCCTCTATATTAACCAAATGTTCAAAAAATCAGTTGTCCTTTGAATTTATTCACCCCCTCCATTCTTTCATTCATTCATCCATTCGTTCATTTCTTCATGCATTCTACATTTATTTATTTATTCAACAAATACATAATGAGCACTACTATATCCCAGGATCTATGCTGGTTACAGGGAAAATAAAGAGTAAGTAAGTCATGAATAATCCTTTCCTTTGTGAATGAAGCTTATAGGCTAGTCTAGAGCATTAAGCACAAGATTCATCTGGTGAGCTTATTACAATGCATATTCCTAGGTTCTATCTCTGTAGGTTCTAGGCAGTAGATGTGGGTTGAACACAGAAATGAATTCTAAGGGGAGACTGAGGAAAACAATCCCACAACCTCACTTTGCAAATCACTGGGGACAGAATTGTTCCAAATATCAGTGTAGAAGAGGTCATGAACTACGTGGCAGTTGGTCTCAAGGAGAGTCCTATAGACATATGACACCATTTGTACGTAATTGTCCCACTGCTGCTATTCTCTCTACTGCTGAACTAGCTGAGGCTGGTGTTCTGGAGCAGTTGTGTGAGCTCTCATGGGTGTTCCAAAGAGTATGTTAAGAATGGTGTTTCATGGGTCTACATAAGCTACAGCTGCTGCTATAGCATAGCGGCAGCAGTTAGGTTCTGCTAGCAGGGGCTGCCAGCGCTGAGACTACTGCTATATCAAAGCAATCTAACCAGACGGTAGATGACAATACCATTTGAAGGTGGGGGTAACACTACCATTTGAAGTGTACTTCCCATTGAGTTCCCTGTGGATCTCTGCAGAACAAACACCAGAAATGTATTGACTGAAGCAGAGCTTCCCAAACCTCAGCAGGGATCAGAATCACCTGGAGGGCTTGTTAAAATCAGATTTCTGGCCCATGTCTCCCAAGTACTTGAGTCAGTAATTCTAGGGGTCAGGGTGGGGGTTCTGAGAAGTGGTAGTTCCAGCAAGTTCCCAGGCGATCCTTGTTGCTGGTCTGGAACCCACACCTTAAGGATTGTGGTGCCAGCATGACTAGGAAGTCATGCACGTTAACAGAGTAGGCTTCAAGGTGCTTCCATCCCGTGGCTCTTTGAAAAAGACCTGCCTAGATGCAAATGATTGTAGAGTCTGGAAATGCCATTTGCAAAAATAAATAATAAATGAATAAATATCACGTACTATTTGCAAAAATGATACTACTTTCTTCAGGAAGGGGAGGCAGAGGCAAAATTATAAAGCTCACATTCCTTGCATTTGCTTTTTCTTTTTCCAGTACAGAACCTTGCAGGTTGGGAACTATTTATCATCATTTTGAGCAAAACCAGTCGGTGCAGGTCTTTTTCTACCCCTCAACTGAATATGAAATTATACTTGGAATTAAACTACACTGCAAGTTTGATAAGATATGTCTTTTTTACTTTCCTGTTTCTTTTGCTTTTTAGTTTTTAAAGGAGTAATAAAATAACCTTAAACCTAACCCTGACTCATTTTTAACAGCTAAATAATTTTATTTCCTAATTATGAAAGTAGCAAATGCTCATTTTTGGAATATACAGAAAGTTATAAGTAAGCTATGTTTTCACTTAAATATTTGATATATCTGAGAAGAATGTTCCTGCATATGACATTACATCATAAGCATTTTCTCATAGCATTAAACTATTCCTTGGAGAAAGTATTCTATTCATAAAGTATAAGAAGAAAAATATGGCTGCCAAAAATATAGTTGTATCTATGGAGGGGAGACAAGGTAAAGCTGTAGATAGAAGTTAGCTTTTGTTGTTTAATCAAGTTCTACAACAAGACATTCAGAGATGGGAACAGAACACAAAGTGCAATTTCCAAAAGAAAAGTTGTCCTAAGCTGTCATAGCAATGCAAACAATTACTTTTCATCTACCTACAGCTCCTAGATGAATTAATAAACGAATCTCCCTACTCTTAGTCTAACTTTTGCTGCTCTGTTAGTGTGTAAATATTACATAGCTACCTCTTTCTATCCTAAAGATGTCTTTTCAACCATACATCTTTACCCAATAAATATATAGCATCTTAATACCAAACACTACTTTTTTAACACCTTGTGAAACCATGAATCAAGCCATTATTTGAGCTAGTCAAATAAAATATTTCTCTTTAATTAATCAAGATACCCTTTGTTAGTGATTCTCAAATTTGGCTGAGCAGCAAAAACACAAGGGAGTTTTGTAAAAATTGCTAAAGCCAAGAACCCATCCCTTAGGGATCCTATTTTAAATAGTAGGAGGGGGGTGAGAATGAGAGATATCTGGACTAGCATCGTAGGCCTCACCTGGGAATTCTTTTATAAATTTAAACTCTCAAGCTCCATTCTGGATCCAAAGAATCTGAAACCCGGGGTGGGATGCAGCCATCTGTGTTTTAACAACCCCCTTTAAGGCTCGTTAAAGCACAGATGGCTGCGTCCCACCCAAGCTTTCACATGATTCAGATGCCCACTAACGTTTAAGGACTGTGGCCTTAGGCCATCAAAGCATTTAGATACATTTTAAAAAGGCCACAGTATTTGTTTGACTACAAATTATCATTAAACACTTAAGAGCATTGACTTTGCAGCCAGGTGCAGTGGCTCACACCTGTAATCTTAGCACTTTGGGAGGCTGGGGTAGGAAGTGGGACGATTCCTTGAGGCCAGGAGTTCAAGGCCAGCCTGGGCAGCACAGCAAGACCCCATCTCTACAAAAAAAGGAAAAAGAAATAAAGAAAATTAACTGGGCATGGTGGCATGTGCTTGAGCCCACAAGGAGGTTGAGCATGCAGTGAGCTATGATCACACCACTGTACTCTCTAGCCTGGGTAACAGAGTGAGAACCTGTCTCAAAAAAAAAAAAAAAAAAAAAAAGCAAAAAGCATTGACTTTTCATGAGGCCTCGTACTAATTGTTTTACATGACTTTATATTGATTCTTTCATTAATCCACCAAGAAGGTACTATTATTCCAGTTATTTCAATGAGAAAAGAGACACAGAAGTAAAGTTATTTTCCAAGTGCTGACAGCTGCTAAGTGATGGATTTAGGATTTAAATGTGAGCAGTCTAATTCTAAAAACTCAAGCTCTGAGCCTAATGATAGCATCACAAGGACTCTAAATATATGCCCCAATTCTGTCCACTTTTTGGCAATAGTTACCTGACCTCCACACTATCAAAACGTTAATTGTGGTTTAAATACATAACCCTTTTAAGTAACAGCCTTCATCAGCAAACTTTAGAGGTCTGACCAGCCAGGGTCTTCTTGCCATTTGGAGTTCTTGGTCAGTGTTAACTGGAAATTAGAGGTGTCTTTGTGAAAGGGAAAAACAATCTGAAGTTCTGATGGAATGACTTCCATCTAGGCCATGCATACCTTTGGCAGGGTCAAAATATTCTGGAGCTACAGCCCTTTGCATTTCAGTCCTGTGTCACTTAAAGTTCTCACACAGACTTGACCTTGGTTTCTGGACTCAAACTTGGATCTTTGGCTTATGAGCTGGTGCCGTGTTGTCCTAGATAGCTCTGAAGAGATCTGGGTAGTAATCCTTTTGATTCAATTATCAATAAGTGATATAACGTATGAGACAGTGCCTTGTAAGTAGTAAGCTCTATATAACTGCAAGGCATTGCCCTAAAGAACAAAAGAACATGCACCACAAGGGAAAGACTTAAACAATTAGGACAGCAAAGGAGTTTGGCTTATTTAAAGAAAGACAGATTCTCTACAAAATAACTTCAGGTGATGAGATGGACTCTTTCCATCTCCTTTTTGGCAAGGCACAGGGCACGAGGGAAATCACCCTGTATCTTCGGGTCTCAGTTCAAGTTCTGTCCTTGATGTTAACATTTTTATAAATGGATTTGACAAGTCTTCTCTCTTTCTCTGATTTTCTGAGCTACAGACTGCAGTGAAACACTGTTGTCCTATATCTACAATTTTCTCCCCAGAAAAATCCCTAAGTGGGCTTTTTTCCTCAATATAATTTCCTCCTTTTCTATGACCTAGAAGCACATTCTCCTCCTTACCGACTCAAGAGGCCCATCTGTCTGTCCTCTCATGGGCCTGTAAGCTGCTTCTGGCCCCCACTGGACTGTGTCCTGCTGTGCTCTCGATTATTTAGACCTGGCTCACCTGGGGCTTTCAATGAGCCAGTGGTTTTCTTACTAGTGGGATACTTTGTGCTCAGCCCAGAGAATTGCTTTCCAACAATTCCTTCACAAACAAATCCTTAAAAATACAGTTAAAAAAAAAAAGAAAGAAAAAAATGGCTATGGTAATTCCAGAACATAAAAAGAAATGACTAATACAATTTAAAGCCAAATTGGGAAAATGATCCAGAAGTGTGTCCATCCAGAGATAATTCTGTTTTGCTGTCATCAGAATTCACCTCGAGCTTTATCTTAATTTTCCATCTAGGCTTACTTTTTTTTTTATTATAGAGGCCCAATCAATAACAGCCTTTTATTGTATCTCAGAGCCATGCTATAATAGATTACTGAAAAGAATCAAAGAATATTATTATCAGCCTAATACTTGTATTAAATCCTTATAATAAACAATATAGTCAAGAGAAATGCCATGATAATTTCCACTCAAGGTGAAAAATGAAAAAAAAAATTTTGCAAAACCATTCTGTTCTTTGAAGGTCAAGGCTAGGCAGATTGCATCCCATATCCTTCCAGGGTAAACGCTGATCCTTGAATAGATACCTGGTTGCGTGTATGTCAAGCTGGCAAAGGGTTAGATCACTGGCTTGTGTATGTAACACAATGAAATATAGAAGCTTGCTTTCTTTGAAACTGTAAAGCTTTAAATTCGTAAATGGAGCACTTGCAAATTTCAATTATTCATGTGAAATAGTTCATCATTAAGGCATCTCCCAAGAGGAGCAAGGGATAGAATGGTCACAGCCCTTTATCCAAGGGAGCTGCAAACTTGCACTAGAAAAGAAAAATCAGGCAGGCTAAACAGAGAAGACGGGCAAAGCCTCTCTCTTCTTCTAATGTCTTTGCTTTTGACTGAATTCAGTTTGTGTGTTTAAAACAAAATCTACCCCTAGATTCCCTCTCTGCTTTTCTATGGCAGCAGAAAGAGACGCAATCACTATGGACACTGAACATGTCAGGTGCTGGCTGAAGAGAATTCTGACTTCTCAGATAAGTGGATTAAAGACAGAATATGTTTTTGTTTCTGTTGCCCCTGTCAGCTTTCTACCCAGATTGCCTTTTTTGTTTTCGTCTCACGTTTTGCCTTTTTGGCCTTGGCGTTCCTTAGTTCTTTGTTCAATGGCCGATCCTTGGCCATAACCTCTCACTTGCCTGATAATGAGCTAGTCTTTGGAACTTCCACCCATCTTTTCCTGGTGTTGCAGCATTCTAGTTCACCCACTATTTTTTGGCCATATCTTTCCTGAGCCAGGGTCGACAGCTCAAATATAGGAATGAATAATTTCTGCTGGTGCACCAAGTCAGATTGGTGACACCTTCTCTTGTCCTATGGCTGGAATCCACAAGCAGGGTAAAGGAACTATAAATCAGCCCCTGTTTACCCTGCTTCATAGTGCATTCAGATGGAATTTTCTTTCTAAACAAACAGCAAATGTGTTTGGGTTAAAAACTCAGACATTAGAATGAGGAATTGTGTTTGCATAAAGACAGAGAGACAGGTTCGGATGCTAAGAAATATTAGGGAACTAGGCTTTCATTGAACAACGATGATATAAACCCTCCCATGACCTTTATGCTTTATGTCCGTTCCATCTTTTCAGAATGTACTTTGGGATCTCTCATCTTTATTCCTTCCCATGCTGCAGGTGCAGCATGGAGGCTGCTGCTGGGAGCAGTGTGGTCTTCCTCATTCCTCCTCTGAAATAAAGGCTCAGTCTGGAAAGAGGAGCTATGCTTAGGCTGCTTATGCTACTTTTAAATCGAGGCTTTGAACATTAAAAACAAGCTTTCTGGTATTGCTTGAGGTCCAGTCTAGTTCACTTCTAAAAATCACCTGGGAAGGGGCCTAAAGCCCTGCATAGAAATTAAGTAGAAATTGAGGAATAGTCATTTGCTTGGTGTATTCCTCCGTAAGCTCAATTCACCAAGGGGAACTGAGACAATAGTGGAGAACTAGTGAATGTTAGCGGTTTCTTTACCCTGGCCTGGATTTCATCTATCCTGTCTAGTTGGAAACAAGTGAAAGCATGGTAGCAGAAAAAAAAAAAAAAGAAACAAACAAACAAAACTTCTTCTAATAGCCAGAGATCCTCGTTCTAGTTTAGACCTCATCATTTGCTAAACGAGTCACTTTGAGGAAATCAGTTGTTTCCACTGTAAATGTCACGGTTACCAAATAAGGATAATGATGTCCTGTTGGAATTGTTGTTCAAATGAAACAAAGAATGTAAAAATAGTCAGGAAATGTAAGGTACTGAAAATTACTAAGAATGGTGGTTTTTATCTGACAACAGTTTGTCTTTCCTATTAGATGATAAATCTCCTTGAGAGAAAGTATTTGCTTGATACTTGTTTGCACCCCATAGAGGGATGGGGGAGGTCCGGGGGTAGGCTGGTCCAGCACCATAACATCATAAGCATTCAATAATTACCTGTACATGGATTGCCCATCTTCATGCTCTTGCTGAATGGAAATATACTCAATATTGTGTTTTTACTTAAGGAGGAAAATTTCAGGCGATTATTTAACAAGACGATCAGGTTGATGCCAGAATTTCAGCTGTCAGCTTCATCTTCCTTCTAAACTAAAAATGACCTCCTCCCTTCTTTTCTTGAACTATGTTTTCTGCAGACTGTAGAGCAACTCCAGGGGGTGTGGTTATAATGAGGCATCGCCTCCCTGGGGCCTCAGGCATTGGTTCCGTGCTCAAGCTTTACCCCCTGGGTATGATTCCATCTTCATAGCTTCCTCCTCTTCTCTACTCAGCCCCATCCCAACAGTTCAGACATTCACACCGCTTACTCATTTAAATAAAATAACACATTTTAAATGATTGTAAAATTACAAGTTAATTATGTCTTATATTTTGTAAATGCAGTTGTTTCAGGCACTTTAATCCCAGCCTTTCTTGGGAATATTAGAGTCGACGCTGCTGTCCTCAGTTCTGCCTCTGAGGTAGCAGGCTCAGTAATCAGCAAGCCTACTGGAGAGCCCAGCGCCAACAGAGGATGCAACTCAATTAGCTCAGATCTTTACAGTTTTACAGCCTGAGTGGAGGAGACAAATCCCAGGAGCCCCTCTCAGGAAATCAGGATATGCGCAGTGATGCAAGAAGCCTGAGATTTCCAGGGTCACTTTTTGATTACTGTTTAGTATGAGGTGCAAATAACTTTGAAGAAATGAAACCCCCGAGTACACTTACGAAGAGTAGGATGATCAGGCCCCCTATAATGATGGTGGATACATGGTCTACATAGGTCGCTGCAAGAATATTGCTAATTCCATGGGGAAATTTGTCTAGAATCAGTTGAAAGAGGGATTGCCCATCTTCACGCTTTTGCCTGTTTTCTGCTTTGTAACATTACCAAAACTGAACTAAATGCACAGGTATTCGAAGAACTTCCTAGTTTTCTTTAAAAATGATGACACTTTGGAAAGCCTAGCATACTTTCCAACTAGTAAGCAACACTTTTTAGTTTTTACAAAGCACTCCATAGTAAGCTAGACGTGTCGTGGGTATCTTTAAATTAGGTAGTCAATGACCTACACCATTTGAAAAAAAAAAAAAAGAAATAAAAGGAAAACAATGAATGAAGGCCTTAAACACCATGACTATGAAATTTTACAAACCCCCTTTGCCCAATAATAAGGATTGTTATTATTTCATTTTTTAAAGTTATTGCACACTCCCTCTCTTAATCCAGTGTGTAGCACAGCACTTAATATGTAATAGACACTCAATGACTGTTGGATAAACATATGAGTAAATGATAAATAGTGTGGGGCAAACTAAAAGTACTCAACAAGATAAGAGCTGAAGGAAATGATGGGTACCCAAAGTAGAATAGTATATCCAGGAGTTGGTAGAGACCTGGCAGAACGTCATGATATTACTACTTTAAAAAAACAAAACACACAAACAGCTTCATTGAGATATAATTTACATATCATACAATTCACCCATTTAAATTATGCACTACAATATTTTGTAGTATATTCATAGACTTGCACAAGCACAATATAATTTTAGAACATTTTAATTTTTCAAACAAGAAGTCCTGTATCCATTTATCATCACTTTCCATTCTTCCCACCCAATCCTGGTTCTAGGCCACTGATGATCCTCTTTCATTATAGATTTGCCTAACCTGGACACACCATACAAATAAAGTCATAAAATATGTGATCTTCTTCCATTTATCATGTTTTTAAGATCCATCCATATTTTAGCATATATTAATATTTCATTCGCTTTTTATAGCCAGGTAATATTCCATTTATGGATTCACATTTATCCACTCATCAGTTGATGGACATTTGGATTATTTCCACTTTTTAAACTATTGTGACTAATGCTGCTATGAAAATTTGTATATAAGTTTGCAGAGATTATGTTTTCATCTGTCTTGGGCATATACCCAAGAATGGAAATTCTGGGTAGTATGGTCACTCTATGTTTAACCTTTTGAGGAATCACAAAACTCTTTTCTAAAATGACTTCATCACTTTATATTTCCATCAATAACACATGGGCATTCTACTTCCTCAGCATTCTTGCTAATATTTTTTATGATCAGTCTCTTTGATTATAACCATTCTAATGGATATGAAGTGGTATCTCATTATAATTTTGATTTGCATTTCCTTAATGCTTGATGATGAGCAGTTTTTTCATGTGCTTATTGATAATTTTTATATTTTCTTTGGAAAAATATCTATTCAAACAGTTTACACTTTTTTATTTGGGTCACTTGTCTTTTTATGGTTGAATTGTCCAAATTTTTTATGTATTCTTGATGAAATCCCCCATTAGATGTATAATTTTCAACTATTTTCTCTGAGTTTAAGTTGTCTATTTATTCTTTTGATGGTATTGTTTTTAGTTCAATAGTCTTTAATTTTGATATAGTTCCAATTCATCTCTCTCTTTTTTTGTTTTTGGCTCTATTTGTGTCGTATGTAAGAAACTATTGCCTAATCCAAGATCATGAAGATTTATGTTTTCTTTGAATAATTTTATGGTTTTAAGTCTTAATTGTAAGTTATTTATCCATTTTTGAGTTAATGTTTGTGTATGATGTTAGGTAGGGGATCCTAAGTTCGTTATTTTGCATGTGGATATTCAGTCGTTCAAACACGATTTGTTAAAATAACCGTTCTAACTAATTTTCTTGGCATCTTTGTTGAAAATCAATTATACAAAATGGGAGAATTCCCTGACCCCCATCGCAGAATGTGCAACAGGGGTGTGGCTCATCTGTTCAGCCGCCACTTACTCAGACCCCTTACAGGAGGGGGAACACGCAGACGGGCAGGTACAGGAGCCGGGGGGAGCACTTTTGGGCTCCATCCCCACAGTAGCATCTAGAGGTGGGTGCCTGTGACTCCTGAAGTCCCAGTGGGCATCTTACAGTGCTCTTTTATCTCTGCAATCTGCAGATGGCTTAAGTGTTAACCAGCTCAGTGCCCTCTTGGTATCCGGGTTCTTATCTGGCATCCAGGAAGAATCAGGTCACACGGACAAATTAAAGGATGGTAAATGCTGGACATTTTATTGCGAGATGGAAGTGGCTCTCAGCAGGATTGTTGGGGAGCTAGAAAGAGGAAGGAGTGGCAAGATGATCTTTCCCTGGAGTTTGGCCGTCCCGCGGCTGATTTCTTCTCTGACTGTCCCCAGCCAAACTCCTCTCGACACTCAGACGCTCCTTCTCTTCCCTCCTTCTCTGCCTCACTGCTCTGCTACTCTGCAGCTCTTCTGTTCCTCTGCTCTTTTGCTCATGGAGCCTGGGGCTTGGAGTTTATATGGGTACAGGATAAGGGGGTGTGGTGGGCCAGAAGGCAACATTTAGGCACAAAACCAAAATTGCCTGTTCCCTTTATGGCCATGGGTTTCCAGGCTTAAGGGTGGGGCCTTTGCAGGGGAACCACCCTCTTCCACCCAGTATTTCCCTGTCTCCTGTCCATATCACATACATGTAAGGCTTTATTTCTTGACTCCTAATTCTAATCCAGTACCCTATTTGCACATTCTTATACCACAGTGTCTTGATTGTAGTAGCTTTGTGGTGAGTTCCAAAATCATGAAATGTGGCTTCTTCCAACTGTTTACTTCTCTTTCAAGATTCTTTTGGTTATTCTGGGTCCTTTGCACTTACCTAGGAATTTTAGGATCAGATTGTTAATTTCTGCAGAAAAAAAAACAAAAAACAAAAAATCCAGCTGGGATTTCTCCAGGGATTGTGTTAAATCTGCAGGTCAATTTAAGTAGTATTGACATCTTAACAATAGTAAATCTTCTGATCAGTCACCATGGGATATCTTTTCATTTATTTAGATCTTTTTAAAATTCCCCCAATAATATTTTGTAGCTTTCAGTATATGCCTTATACTTTTGTTAAACTTATACCTAAGTATTTTATTCTTTTTGCTGCTATTTCAAATATAATTATTTCCTTAATTTCATTTCAGAATGTTCATTTCATTTCCAATGTAGAGAAATACAACTGATCTTTGTATATGGATCTTGTATTCTACAGCCTTGCTTAACTCCTTTATTGGTTCTAATTATTGTTTTTGTTTATTTCTTAGTATTATGTATTTATCATGATGCTTCTTAAAGCTTCTACCTGGGTGGAACTTATGTCATGATGTTAACATTCCATTTGCCAAACCATCTTACCTAGATAAGCCTCAAGTGTTTATGCATTCATTTCATTTTTTCACACAGAATATTGACAGTATGAGTAGTCAATGGTCAAGATTTAACAACATTACTAATTCTATTATTTTATCAAATTCCATTTTATGTGGAATTTTATTTTATTATTATTGTTTTAGATGGAGTCTCACTCTGTCGCCAGGCTGGAATGCAGTGGCACGATCTCGGCTCACTGCAATCTCTGCATCCCAGGTTCAAATAATTCTGCTTGAGCCTCCTGAGTAGCTGGGATTACAGACATGCACCACCTTATGTGGAATTTTTTATAAGCACTTAGCAGTGATTGCAATGATGACAAACACAGTTTATTTCTACTACATTGGTTCATGCCTTGATTCAGTTTTACCCCTTATAGATTAGAATAAATGCCAACACAGTGACAAAGGCAAATAATATTTTGGTATTAATATTAAAATAGTTTTCACCTAGTGGGCCCATTGAAAGGAACTCAGAGACTGCTGGATGTCTGTGGACCCCACAATGACAACTGAGAACTGCTCCAGTATACTTTGGGAGGTTTTAGAAGAAAGAGAGGAGGTTCTTCAAGACGACCAAAGGTGTGATAGTATATGTGGAAGCAAGCAACATGTGTTTATTTGGACTTTAAGAAAAACAACTTTGCTGGAAAGAAGACTGCATATTTGAAAATATCCTATAGAGAAAGAAAGAATGAGGACAGATAAAATATTCAGAGGATATTAGCTTAGTGTAGCAGGGAATGAGCAGCCTTGGATGGTTGGCAATAGTGTTCAGGAATCTAGAGACTGATTTTTTTTTTGTTGTTGTTGTTGCTTCATTGGTTTGGTTTCTGACTCTTGAATCAAGTAGAGTTAAATGGCCTCAGAGTTATCTTGTCGTCCATTAACCCAAGTTTAAGGCCCTTATACATATATGTAGGTGTTTAGCCCATGCTGTATCTTAACTGGCTTTAGAACTTGACTTGGTGAGTGATGGAGGCCCCAGGAGTAACCCATGTGCTGTAAGGATATCCCTCTGGGCCTCTGACAGTTATGGATTCATATTATGTTAAGGCACAGGGTAGTTAATTCAATTCTAAAAATAAGCAAATACTTTAAAAGGAGTTCAAAGAAGCATAAAGCTAGATAATAAGGGGCATTCAAACCTGTAGTTCCTCCCCAAAGGAAAAAACAAATTCAGAACTGTCAATAAAATGAAAAAAGCAGACACTTTAATGAGAGAAAAACACACTACCATCTTTAAAGAAATAAAATCCCATTATATTCCCTGTAGAGCTATAGAGATCATATCGCCTGATGTTGTCCAGCCTTGTAGATTTGATCTGGAGCTTCAAAGCTTCGAAAATACTCATTCCTCCTTCTGTGGCATAGTCAGGCCTTAACCCATCAAGATGTATGAAGTCTCCAGAGAGGCACTGAGACAGACAGTGAGAGAGTGGACAAGACTGTGTTTTTCAGCTTCTTCCACACTGAAGATGTAGGAAGGGGTAGATTTGCAGCAGCCAATCCACCAAACATGAAAATCCAACCTTTCTTCTTAATAAAGGGGATGTCTGATAACCCACATTCTGCACATCCATAGTCTCTCATTCCACTTCTATTTATCCACTTTTAAACTGACTATTTTATCAGGTAAGAGAGGTCATACTCTAGGGCTCTGACTATTGACCTTATATTTCTATTTGTGTATGCTTAGTCAGGTAGCCTAAGGCTATGCATTATTCCTTAATGTGTTGACAGCAAATTGTACCTATCTGTGGGGAATGGGCTATGTCTACAAACTGAGGTAGTGGGCAGATGAAGGCACTTACATTTTCTTGAGTAGTTTCCCATCCTTACTTGGTGGCAACAAACAAGATCAGCAATGGGTATGTTCCTACAACATACGATAGGTATGGAGAGCAATATGTCCAACGGAGTGTCCTTGAAAAAAATTTCCCTCTAAAACTAGCACACTCTTAGATTTTTCCCTTGCGTCCATGTTTTCCATCTTCCTCTCGTTGGTCTGTGGTACGTATTTAGCCCAGTCACACTCAGAAAGATGGAGATGGGACTTTCATTTTTAATTCCTCTATGGTTTTAACGGTTTTCTGTTTTTGTTTTTTACTGAACTGGATATAGTAAAAAAAAAAAAAAAAAAAAAGAAGGAGATAATTTCTTAAGGCTTTTATTTTTCTGCGGAAGCAAAGATTGCTTTGCTAAGCTAGAGACCTAGCAGACTCACAAAATCAAATTATATCTTTCTCAGCTCCTCTGGGTCCCTTTAATTTAGGTAGAGGCAGTGGGTATAATCCCTGATATATACATTATAGGCTAAAGGTATAAACTAGTACTATGGAATAGCGGCACACCACTGGGTTTTGAGTCAGAGTTTCAGCATTGTTTGCTACTTTCACTTAAATAATCTAAATTTCAGTAACTCAAAAGTAAAAATGAGGCAACTGATACATATTTCAAAGATTTGTTCTGGTAAGAAAAAAGATGATGTGGATCAAAAGGCTGGTAAACTAAGAATAACTATGAAATCTATGTTGTGAATAATCTCTGAGGAAGAATTATAGCTTTGTATGAAACCTAATTTATCCTCCTCATGTAAAATGTGCAGTGGGGCTCCCAGGTAGGCAGCAGTTACCATGTGAAAGTAAATGACATTTTCTTTTGCTAGTCCTCAGCATTGTTTTTATGCATCCTTTGACTCCCATGGAAGCTAGGATAGCAATGTCCTGACGAGGACATTCTGAACCATGCATGCACTTAGGGCTCAAGTGTAGGCTTGATAAAATTTTGGGCCCCTATTGGGAGTTCAGGGCCTCTGTGAGGAAATCTATTATGGGGAAATGAGTCAGGCAAAATGGATGGACTTGAAAGCCAGGCAGAAGAATAAAATAGTGAAATGTTTCAAATCACAATATGGTGGCTTTTGTTAAATTCCACCCAGACTCAGCCCTCCTTGTGTTCTGTGTGTGCCTTAGGGAATGAACAGCTTTGTACCTGAAAAGTATAAATCTCAGGGCCCACGCAAATTTACTGAAGAGTCTCTCTCTGAAGGCAAAATAGAGGAAAGAAAGTTGTTTTCTCAATTGGGGGTCAGGGGTGGGAAGAGCAACAGTAGCCTGAATTGGCAGCAGTGGGAGCCCTGGGGCAGCCCTACAACACTATGCCTGGTGGCCACCAAACCACCATAGTGAGAACAGAGGTTCACCAGAGAATGCTAAGTCAGGCCATTCCCATTGTGTTCTTAGTAGCCTCAAGAGAGCTGTCGTTACAGCCTGCGAGATATTGGTGCCAAGATAGACAGAGGTCCCTGGAGAGATCAACAGCTTAGAAGTTGGTGGCAACATGACAACAGCAGCTCATGCCAAACAGAAAACAGTGGGCTGTAGTAGGCAATGGAAGAAACGTGGGACCTGGCCAAGAAAGTGTCCAGAGAATAGTTCTGAGCAGGGTGACAAATGAAGTAGACTCTCAAGAAAAGATTCATGATTCATACTCAGAACAGAAGGAAAACAGGGTCTTAGCCTAGACAGATAGGACTTCAGAGCACAGATGAGACATCTAGAGAAGACTGACTGTATTATTACCAGGGCAGAGCCTCAAAAGTAAGCATTCAGGTCATCCAGGTGACATAACATTACACAGATCATTAAACTCAGCCCCACCAGTATGTACAGTGCACCATTTATGTAAAGTCACTGTGTAAACAGATTCAGATAAAGAAAATCATGTAAAATAATCTCTTTCCTCTCTTAGAAAACTCCTGAGTTCTCAGGCCTAACCTATCTCAGATGCTGTTTCATCTAATTGAGTGGAACAGTACCCAGTAGACAGTAAGTACTCAATATATATTTATGGAATGAATAACTAAATGACCAGATGAAATCACAAGGCAATGTAGTAAATAAAACAATGTGAAGAGGAAATAGGGAGGAGAGAATAATGTCTATTAAGAAAATGGAAGGTGTCAGAGAAGCTTTGCAGAAGAGGTAATGAGTACATCATTTTATTTTTAAATAATTCGTTAGATAGATAAATCAGTACCAGAGCAGGAGCTAAAAAAAACAGAGCATTTTATGCACATGGAATAATGTTTATTAAGGTATACGTCTAAAGAATTACTAGAGAAATTACCTAAGATCTTACTCATTAAAGAACTATTGATTATTAAACCCCCTGAAATAATGGCTGCCAACAGAAATCCTTGGGTAACTATTTATTTGTTGACAATTCACTAGGATGAGAAAAGCCCATGGAATTCATTAATAAGATTGATTTATTTGTCCAGAGCACTCATTTTAATTCTTTCAATTTCCTGGATGAACCCTTTCAGGGAAAGAAAATGGTTTTTACAGGTCCACTGAAAATTGCCTTGAAGTTTGAAAAGAAGGCCAAGGTGTCTAAACATCTAGTCCTGGCTCTTCAGATTTTTGTCAAATCCTCTTGTGCATCAAGTTATGCATGTGATTTTCTAAAGTCTAGATGTAAATTATGAGTACTGCCTTTCCAAGAAGGCTTTTCTTCTTAAAAGGATTTGGGGACATTAATCACCCTGTCTTATAAGGTACCATGATTGATGTGGTTGGTCCTCTGGCATGCAAGATTATTAGCATGGACATTCCTGTTCACCTTTCTTGATGTCACACAGACTTATTTTTCTGGAAAACCCAAGTTAATAAAGATTATATCCCGCTCCCAAGTACAACCACTGCTACTGACAAAGAAAGAAAGTTCAAGGTTTGCTAATCTCATTGCCAAATTTGATTTGATTTATTTAAAGGCAATTGAACTGGAGAGATGGCCTAAGTTAAGGTTGAGGAATTAGCTTGTTATTGTAGCTTCTCTAGACAGTTTTTTTTTCCTGCCTTATGTATGTAAGTGTAGACCAACATTGTCTCTCAGTTTTCAACTTTGGAAACTGAGAATAGAAAAACCTTAATTATAACCAATTATGCGAAGTTAAAATTGAAGCCAAGACATGTAGCCAAAGAGGGGACCGCAAAGATAATGTTTAATCATATCTGAGGCTCAGTTTGATCTCGATGAAAGTAGAGAGGTAGAAGGAAGAGAGCATTTTAACTTACTGCTTTAAAATTCTGGGTGGAACTGGCTGGGCTGCATGGCTGTAATCTCAGCACTTTGGGAGGCAGAGGCGGGTGGATCACCCAAGGTCAGGAGTTTGAGACCAGCCTGGCCAACATGACAAAACCCCGTCTTTACTAAAAATACAAAAATTTTTCAGGCGTAGTAGCACGCGCCTGTAATCCCAGCTACTTGGGAGGCTGAGGCAGGAGAATCGCTTGAACCTGAGAGGTGGAGGTTGCAGTGAACCAAGATCGTGCTGGTTGCAGTGAGCTGAGATTGTGCCATTGCACTCCAGCATGGGCAACAGAATGAGACTCTGTCTCAAAAACAAACAAACAAACAAACAAACAAAAGTCTGGGTGAAACTATGTACTCAACAGCACCATGTACCAAAACATAACCCGATCTGGGGACTTGTGGAGATGAATGCTTGGGAATTTCTGTGATGATTTTTAAATCCTTTTTGTCTTCAAGATATTGAAGATTATCAAAGATTATTTCTTCTGTAAATTATTCATAGTCATACCACAAAATGTGTTAATAATGACTAAAATTCATTAGGATTCACTGGCTCAGGAAACAAAGGAGATCCATTAACAACGATTAAAAATTTTCATCACCATCTACAAAACAACTCAATCACTTGAAACAATCTCTCCAGGCCAAAGTCTTTCCCTCTTATTACTTGGAGGCTGTGGGGGTACTTGTATGGCAGACATACCTGACAGCAATATCTTAAGCATAACCTGAGAATGACCCTACAATCTAAGAAGAGTGTGTTGTTGGTTCCTAGCTAAGGAATCTAGGAGTGGCCAGCCTGAATATTCATTGCTTATCTATGAGAAACATCTGAATGCCCAGCCCATCCCATGGAATGTAAGCCGCACGGTTGGAGTCCCTTTGTTTTGGGATGGTTGCAAGGTGGAGGTTGCTAGGGGGAGGGTGCTAAGTGAAAATGCTGTATAACTGAATTTTTTTTAATGATATTAATACTTTATTTTTTAAATTTTTTTTTTTTTATTATTATACTTTAAGTTCCAGGGTACATGTGCACAACATGCAGGTTTGTTACATAGGTGTACATATGTCATGTTGTTTTGCTGCACCCATCAACTGGTCTTTTACATTAGGTATTTCTCCTAATGCTATCCCTCCCCCAGCCCCCAACCCCCCAGCAGGCCCCAGTGTGGCGTGTGATGTTCCCCTCCCTGTGTCCATGTGTTCTCATTGTTCAACTCCCACTTATGAGTGAGAACGTGCGGTGTTTGGTTTTCTGTCCTTGTGATATTTTGCTGAGAATGATGGTTTCCAGCTTCATCCATGTCCCTGCAAAGGACATGAACTCATCCTTTTCTTGTGGCTGCATAGTATTCCATGGTGTATATATGCCACATTTTCTTTATCCAGTCTATCGTTGTTGGACATTTGGGTTGGTTCCAAGTCTTTGCTATTGTGAATAGTGCTGCAATAAACATACGTGCACATGTGTCTTTATAGTAGTATGATTTACAATCCTTTGGGTATATACCCAGTAATGGGATGGCTCGGTCAAATGGTATTTCTAGTTCTATGTTTTTTATAAGGGATTGTGGTTTTCCTATCCAGCCCACTGCCAATGGATTGCCTTATATGTAAGTTCCCTCAATAAACCTTTGTCTTGTTCACTGGCTCTGGGTCTCTTTTTTGGCCTCTCGAATATGGTCCCATCTCTACAGAAGTCAGTAGTGGTGCTGCACAACAGTACTTCACACCTTTTCACCAAGAGCCCTATGGTATTTTCCCTCCAGCTTTCTCCGATGTCACATTGACTTAAGTAATCCCTTTATAACCAGGAAATGCTATTTAAGAAGAAGATTAAGACCTATCCATGTTTTTTGTGTGGTAAGATCATATCAATTAAAAAATGATAATGAAGAGCTTTTAATAGTGTCTATAAGCCTTTGGGAGAACTTTTGTTTTTACTTTTTAATTTCTTCTCATTTTTTTTGTTTTTTAATTGTTTGTGTGTATGTGTATGTGTGTGTGTGTGTGTGTGCGTGTGTGTGTGTGTGTGTATTTTGTTTGGTTTTGTTTTTACCATGAAGGCCCTTAGGGTTTTCTATGACGCTACCAAGTACTCTAAGATAATATTGGTTGTCACCCTCTGAAGAGGCAACCTAGTGCATTCTATGGAGATGGGGAAGTCTTCTGCCAATTCAAAGGAGAATGATCATGGGTAGGAACTGTGCCAAGGATTTACATATTTTTTCATTTAAAGATTAGAGCTTAAAAAGCCTGCCATCCCTAGTTAATTCTGTCTCTCATATTTTCTCTTGTTCTCATACTAACTCATTTGTGTGCACATACACAGACACCCATGGATAGACACACAGGAACACATGGTACTGGGTGAATAATAAGACAGTTTTCCATAATCCAAGCAAGAAAGCCAGGCTCATCACTTTATGGGCTGTCCTTTTACTATGAAATTATTTGTTCTCTATCCCACTAATGTTTCCTTTTTACTTCCTGCAATCTCTAGATCTCTAGCTTATTTTTTTTTCTTCTAGGGTTTAAATTAGCCTTCTGAAAATCTGTAAGGTAGGAAAAAAAAAATCCTCCTCAGGAGAAAAAGTGAGGACCTTGTATCCCTAAACTTTGATGAAAACTCTGCTTCCCAGGCAGCAGTGCCAGGCTTACAAACAAGCTATAAAACCAGGGGATGCACCGGAGACAGGCCTGTCTGTCCCCATCCCCGCCTCCCCATGCCTGGCTACATATTTCTAACCAGGTTTCACTGCCAAAAGAATTCACCTTGGGTATCTAAGTAGGAAATGGAAATGTCACTTAGAGGTTAAAGACAGCAGGGATTAACAACCGTTAGATATTTAGTGGCAAGGTCAGCATTTGTGTACCAGAGAGATGGGTATGAGGAGAAAGGAGTAGAGGGAGTGGGGGTAGCAGTGAAATCTGCCCAGTTAATTCATCTCCCCTGACTGGCATATTGTTCTCATGGAAACCTACATCACGGGCACAGTTTTCTCTGAATCCACAATCAAATAAGAAGGAAAGAAGTAAATGATCAGTATTCCTATTTTACTGGTTTAAATTATTTTAATATGACTTACATTATTTTACTGTCAATTATTATTGCTAATAGATTTTAAATTATATTGCTAAATTATTATTGTTTATTTAAGGAAAAAAATGGCATGATGCCTTTTCTCCGAGATGGGCGGAGAGCCTCTGGCAAGCACCATTCAAATCTAATTTATACATTTGTGGAAGGATGAAGCCAAGACTCTCCTCAGGCCATTAACCTAAACTGGATTTCAGAGATGAGAATCTCACTTGTACAATTCAGAAGGCAATCTGTGTGCTGTTACAGCTTTAAATTTTTAAAGCTTTGGCTCTTTACAAGAAACTCTTTACCTTCTACTCTGTCTTCTGTGTCTCAGCTTCTTTCTTCCTTCTCCCAGAACACATGTCTATTTATACCGCCCCACTCTGGCATGAAGGTACACTCAAAAAGACTGTAACCCAGACAATAATTGTTAGTTGCAGATTATTCAATTATGACTTCACTTATTTCTCTAAGGAGTACTTAGGACTCTTCTTGGCTGCTGTTTGGTTCTTTCTGCAATCATTGCAGGCAAGAGGGTAAAATGGCAATGCACTAAATATTTTTTAATAAAAATAGAGAAGAAAGACAATCCCTGTAGACAATCCCTTCATTTCCAAAAGATTATAGAGGGGTGAACTCATAATAGCCAAAGAAAGCTCAGTAGTAAGGAAACTAATAGCCTGAGAGTAGGTGACACTGCCATCCAGATCCACAGAAAATAATAGAAAAGCATCTGCATTGATAAGGACTCCCAGGAATAAAAAAGGAAGTATGATTCTCTCATAGGATCCATTAAGAAACTTTTTGCTCCAAGTTACTGAGGCCCTTTCAGTAATCCTGATGAGTAACATGAAGGTGAAATGGCACAGGAAATGAAGTTATAACAAGTTAGAATGTCTGCAAAATTCAAAATTTGCACATCTCATCTCATCTTAGTCATGCTCCTACTGTGTACTCTGGGAAAAAGGAAATTCTTCCTCTTTTGCAATGTTCACATCCTTAGAAAGGTACGTTAGGAAATTAGAAAATTTTAAATTGTCTTTCTCTCCACTATCACTATCCTCTCTACATTTTATTCACTTACTAACTTCCATTCCTTCTGCTTCTGTCTTGCTTTTATTTTTCTTGAGTTGTCTTCCTTTGTAGACTAGACAATCTGCAAAGGCAATAAAGGAGATAAAGGGATCATCATTACCACTGCTGGTAGAAAGAGTGAGCTCACAGGCTGCATGAAAGTCAGAGTTGATAACGATTTAATCAAGCTGAGAAAAACAAGTGAAGACTAGAATGCTAAATAATTATCTATAAATGTGAAGTCTTGCATATAGGTCAAAAATCAATTGAATCAGTAAAAGATAAAGAAAAAAAACCCTTGGCTAGCAGGAGGTGAAAATGATGTGGCAATGTTAGCTGATGTTAAATGTAATAGGAGTCATCAGTATGATGTGTCATCCATGTAAGATAGAACAGAGTCTGGAACAAGGGAGGTAAAATCTCATTTTGCTCCATGCTAGTCTGACTGTACCTAGAGTACTCGGTACATATTGTGAGCATCACACTTTAAGAAGACTCAGAGAGAAGAGGTGAGATTTTATAGAAGAGTGAATAGAACGGACACATGAAAGAGGGATGTTCTACCTGATAATGAGAAAACATACCATTATGAGGAACAGCCAGAAGCCTGACAGCCACCTTTTAGGTTTTCATTACTTCCAGAGCTGAAAAGCCAGCAAACTGGTGCTACTCTAAAGAGTAGAACTAAAGCCAAAGATGGGCAACTCTAAATTTTAAAATGCTATTATTTAAACTATTTGGATCTTTGAACCTAATAATCCATGAGTCTTTGTTTTCCCTCTGTGTCTTTAGGGAAATGGGTTCATATATTATACCTCAGTTTTTCCATCATGGAAGTGAGAATCAATGAGCCAAATTTATGGATTTTTAAAAAATGTATGCTTTGTAAAATATTTTGAGGTGAACAAAATGGTATGTATGTGCCAAGAATTAATTGACACCGGCCTCTGCAATTTGCCTTAGGAAACTAGAGGGCTCTTAGGATTCCACGGAGGTGGCTGGGAAGGCAGGAAGTAATGAGAAGGTGCTCTCCGCTCTTCAGGCACATTGCCACTTTTCAATTATTTATGCAGTTTAATCCTATTGAAAAAGCACGTTTTCCAAAGAACACCCTCAGGTTCTCTGCATGCTGGAGCTGGCAAAAAGTAATATGGGAAAAATGAGAGTGAGGGTTGTGCTTAAAGGAGCTCATCTGACCTTCCTCAAGATCCTTAGTATTAAAGCAGGCAGTTTGCTTAGCTAATAATAACTGTGCTCAGGACTTGTCATCTTCAAAGAACTTTAATTAATCCTCATAACACCCTGGTGGGCTGCAGAAGGTAGGTGCTATTATCTCCATTTCATATGAGGAAAACGCAAGCACGAACAGAAGGGAAATGGCTTATGGAGATACCAAGCATCAAGTTAAATTTAGCACTCAGGAATACCTTAGGCCACATGCCTTCCTTTCGCAGAGTCCCTTTAGTAAAGAATCTGGGACAGAACATGTGGGGCCACTCTTAAGAGCTATAGAGCGGGCAGGTGGAAAGCCACAGCCAGACCAAAATGTGTAACTTGAGACATACAGAGGGAGAAAAGGATAAAGAGTTAAAAATCTAGGACAGGAAATTTCACAGAAAAGGAAGGGAAATAGTGACACTCTCCAGTTTTGGCCTGAGCATATAAAATTATTTGCCTCTGAAGCCCTGAGATCCTAGGCCAAAATAAAACAAAACAAATAAAATAAAACATTATGATAACTTCAAAGCCTTCGTTTCTACATAAACAGGAACTGAGGAGGAAAGTGAAGCATTGGGCTGCCTAGGTATACGATCATTACAATGTCTCCGGGTGGGTGGATGAGTGCCTGGGGAGCAGCGTAGACTGATCTCTTGCTCTACTTCTAAATCATGGACTTCCCCTATCATCTACCTAACAGCATTAGACCCTGCAATTTCAACCTGTGAATTTTATGATACTTATTATATGCAGTTTTCAAGCTCTCTTTAGTTTGCTTTTTCTTAGATGGAGAAAAGACTCATTCAAGTTGATGTTGATAGTGGATATCACCCCACCAGATACTATGATCATAAGATTAGAGCTTGGAGAACCCCAGAGAGCATCTGGTCTTCTTTTTTGAGCTGAGGATACAGAAAGCCCAGAAAAAAAACATGATTTGCTGAAGGTTACCTACATAGTGAGTAAATGCATGAGAATGGGAAGCCAGGTATTTTGCTTTCTGTGATCACTCTTATCAGAGGAAATTCTTATGGTTGCACTTATGACAGCTGCATTAAGAGTCTGTATAATGGAAAGCTTTGGAGGAGCTATTAAATATATGGAGTCTAAGGAAATGAGAGTCAGAGAGACAGCTTCAACTTATCCCTTATCTATAACTTGGCAGTATAACTTTCAAGAGCTCCAACCGCCAAAGCTATGGTTTGCTTTCTGATTTGGTGGAACCGCAGTGAAAAAGGAGAAATAATACGAGTGTACAGTTTTTGGTGTGTTCTTTTGGCTGTCACATTTATCTGGTCCAATAAATTCAACAAGTATTTCATTGCAAGTTGAAGTTGAATGATAATGTACAACTGTGAGGTATATTTTCTCAGCCATTTCTCTGAAATAGAGTAAATAATGTTAAGAGAATCTCTCAAGGATCATCTTGTACCTTCTGAGTTTCTACAAATAATATATTAAAAAAGTAAAAAAAAAATTATCAGAAAAGACCAACCTTATTCTAAGGAAGAAATTTAAAATAGGACTTAAAATGGAATGTAAAATATGTGTCCATTGGCTCAGTGCACTAAGAGAAATTGCCCCCAGCTCACCTGACATGATTTGATGTGTGTGTTGGAAGTGGAGGCGTTAAGAAAAGCAAGAGAATGAAATCATGAAAATTTCATATTTGGACATATAAGAGTTGTGGGAAAGAATAAACTTTATTTCTCAGCAGTCCCAGGTAGAATGACAACAGATACAGAAAAGAAAAAAGATCGCAGTCACCATGCTAAATCGAGTTAGGAAGAGCAGAATTTGACAGGATAGTGTGCATCTGTTTTGTGTCTGAGTCAACTCTGTTTTAGGTTCAGGAGGGACGCTGGAAGATAGGTTTTGTCTGAGTTGTTTGGTTGTTTTTCACTCACACGTTTGTTTCAGAATGAAGCATCACTCACTGCCTTGGCAAATGAACACACTACGTGAAACTCATTTCTCCACTTCCCAGTTCTCACACAAAATGGACACCTTCAAAGGCAGTTTATGTCTCAGGGGCAGTGGGCATAAGAAGACCTAAGAAGTGGCCCATGATGAGTATAAGATGGCCATGGTCACGTAATGCCAGGGGCTCACTGACAAAGGAGATTCCTGTCCACGTGATTCTCATCAGGGGCCTTTCTCCCTCCCAACAGTACGCACTCAAAATGTTTAGTATGCTTCATCTACTAGAAGAGTCCAGTGAAAGGAAGAATCAGGTGACATCTCTGATAATTCCCCAGATGTGTGTCCTTTCCTGGAGTCTTATAAGACCCAATGTCTTATGAAGAAATGCCTCTTTAGGAAACTATAGATTTCTTTTTTTTTAATTATACTTTAGGTTTTAGGGTACATGTGCACAATGTGCAGGTTTGTTACATATGTATCCATGTGCCATGTTGGTTTGCTGCACCCATTAACTCGTCACTTAGTATTAGGTATATCTCCTAATGCTGTCCCTCCCCGCTCCCCTCAACCCACAACAGTCCCCGGAGTGTGATGTTCCCCTTCCTGTGTCCATGAGTTCTCATTGTTCAATTCCCACCTATGAGTGAGAACATGCGGTGTTTGGTTTTTTGTCCTTGCGATAGTTTACTGAGAATGATGTTTTCCAGTTTCATCCATGTCCCTACAAAGGACATGAATTCATCATTTTTTATTGCTGCATAGTATTCCATGGTATATATGTGCCACATTTTCTTAATCCAGTCTATCATTGTTGGACACTTGGGTTGGTTCCAACTCTTTGCTATTGTGAATAGTGCCGCAACAAACATACATGTGCATGTGTCTTTATAGCAGCATGATTTATAGTCCTTTGGGTATATAGCCAGTAATGAGATGGCTGGGTCAAATGATATTTCTAGTTCTAGATCCCTGAGGAATCGCCACACTGACTTCCACAATGGTTGAACTAGTTTACAGTCCCACCAACAGTGTAAAAGTGTTCCTATTTCTCCACATCCTCTCCAACACCTGTTGTTTCCTGACTTTTTAATGATGGCCATTCTAACTGGTGTGAGATGGTATCTCACTGTGGTTTTGATGTGCATTTCTCTGATGGCCAATGATGATGAGCATTTTTTCATGTGTGTTTTGGCTGCATAAATGTCTTCTTTTGAGAAGTGTCTGTTCATGTCCTTCACCCACTTTTTGATGGGGTTCTTCATTTTTTTCTTGTAAATTTGTTTGAGTTCATTGTAGATTCTGGATATTAGCCCTTTGTCAGATGAGTAGGTTGCAAAAATTTTCCCCCATTCTGTAGGTTGCCTGTTCACTCTGATGGTAGTTTCTTTTGCTGTGCAGAAGCTCTTTAGTTTAATTAGATCCCATTTGTCAATTTTGGCTTTTGTTGCCATTGCTTTTGGTGTTTTAGACATGAAGTCCTTGCCCACACCTCTGTCCTGAATGGTATTGCCTAGGTTTTCTTGTAGGGTTTTTATGGTTTTAGGTCTAACATGTAAGTCTTTAATCCATCTTGAATTAATTTTTGTATAAGGTGTAAGGAAGGGATCCAGTTTCAGCTTTCTACATATGGCTAGCCAGTTTTCCCAGCACCGTTTATTAAATAGGGAATCCTTTCCCATTTCTTGTTTTTGTCAGGTTTGTCAAAGATCAGATAGTTGTAGGTATGCTGTGTTATTTCTGAGGGCTCTGTTCTGTTCCATCGATCTATGTCTCTGTTGTGGTACCAGTATCATGCTGTTTTGGTTACTGTAGCCTTGTAGTATAGTTTGAAGTCAGGTAGCATGATGCCTCCAGCTTTGTTCTTTTGGCTTAGGATTGACTTGGCCATGCGGGCTCTTTTTTGGTTCCATATGAACTTTAAAGTAGTTTTTTCCAATTCTGTGAAGAAAGTCATTGGTAGCTTGATGGGGATGGCATTGAATCTATAAATTACCTTGGGCAGTATGGCCATTTTCATGATATTGATTCTTCCAACCCATGAGCATGGAATGTTCTTCCATTTGATTGTATTCTCTTTTATTTCATTGAGCAGTGGTTTGTAGTTGTCCTTGAAGAGGTCCTTCACATCCCTTGTAAGTTGGATTCCTAGGTATTTTATTCTCTTTGAAGCAATTGTGAATGGGAGTTCACTCATGATTTGGCTCTCTGTTTATCTGTTATTGGTGTATAAGAATGCTTGTGATTTTTGTACATTGATTTTGTATCCTGAGACTTTGCTGAAGTTGCTAATCAGCTTAAGGAGATTTTGGGCTGAGACAATGGGGTTTTCTAGATATACAATCATGTCATCTGCAAACAGGGACAATTTGACTTCCTCTTTTCCTAATTGAATACCCTTTATTTCCTTCTCCTGCCTGATTGCCCTGGCCAGAACTTCCAGCACTATGTTCAATAGGAGTGGTGAGAGAGGGCATCCCTGTCTTGTGCCAGTTTTCAAAGGGAATGCTTCCAATTTTTGCCCATTCAGTATGATATTGGCTGTGGGTTTGTCATAGATAGCTCTTATTATTTCGAGATACATCCCATCCATACCTAATTTATGGAGAGTTGTTAGCATGAAGGGTTGTTGAATTTTGTCAAAGGCCTTTTCTGCATCTATTGAGATAATCATGTGGTTTTTGTCTTTAGTTCTGTTTATATGCTGGATTACATTTATTGATTTGCGTATGTTGAACCAGCCTTGCATCCCAGGGATGAAGCCCACTTGATCATGGTGGATAAGCTTTTTGATGCGCTGCTGGATTCGGTTTGCCAGTATTCTATTGAGGATTTTTGCATCAATGTTCATCAAGGATATTGGTATGAAATTCTCTTTTTTGGTTGTGTCTCTGCCAGGCTTTGGTATCAGGACGATGCTGGCCTCATAAAATGTGTTAGGGAGGATTCCCTCTTTTTCTGTTAATTGGAATAGTTTCAGAAGGAATGGTAACAGTTCCTCCTTGTACCTCTGGTAGAATTCGGCTGTGAATCTGTCAGGTCCTGGACTCTTTTTGGTTGGTAAGGTATTGATTATTGCCACAATTTCAGAGCCTGTTATTGGTCTATTCAGAGATTCAACTTCTTCCTGGTTTAGTCTTGGAAGGGAGTATTTGTTGAGGAATTTATCCATTTCTTCTAGATTTTCTAGTTTATTTGTGTAGAGGTGTTTGTAGTATTCTCTGATGGTAGATTGTATTTCTGTGGGATTGGTGGCGATAACCCCTTTTTCATTTTTTATTGCATCTATTTGATTCTTCTCTCTTTTCTTCTTTATTAGTCTTGCTAACAGTCTATCAATTTTGTTGATCTTTTCAAAAAACCAGCTCCTGGATTCACTAATTTTTTGAAGGGTTTTTTATGTCTCTATTTCCTTCAGTTCTGCTCAGATTTTAGTTGTTTCTAGCCTTCTGCTAGCTTTTGAATGTGTTTGCTCTTGCTTTTCTAGTTCTTTTAATTGTGATGTTAGGGTGTCAATTTTGGATCTTTCCTGCTTTCTCTTTTGGGCATTTAGTGCTATAAATTTCCCTCTACACACTGCTTTGAACATGTCCCAGAGATTCTGGTATGTTGTGTCTTTGTTCTCATTGGTTTCAAAGAACATCTTTTTTTCTGCCTTCATTTCATTATGTACCCAGTAGTCATTCAGGAGCAGGTTGTTCAGTTTCCATGTAGTTGAGCAGTTTTGAGTGAGTTTCTTAATCCTGAGTTCTAGTTTGATTGCACTGTGATCTGAGAGACAGTTTGTTATAATTTCTGTTCTTTTACATTTGCTGAGGAGAGCTTTACTTCCAACTATGTGGCCAATTTTGGAATAGGTGTGGTGTGGTGC
Source organism: Nomascus leucogenys (assembly GCF_006542625.1). Taxonomy (NCBI): domain Eukaryota; kingdom Metazoa; phylum Chordata; class Mammalia; order Primates; family Hylobatidae; genus Nomascus; species Nomascus leucogenys. Next base: position 7,114,258 of record NC_044395.1, on the reverse strand, counting down.
TGAAAAAAATGTATATTCTGTTGATTTGGGGTGGAGAGTTCTGTAGCTGTCTATTAGGTCCACTTTGTGCAGAGCTGAGTTCAATTCCTGGATATCCTTGTTAACTTTCTGTCTCATTGATCTGTCTAATGTTGACAGTGGGGTGTTAAAATCTCCCATTATTATTGTGTGGGAGTTTAAGTCCCTTTGTAGGTCACTCAGGACTTGCTTTATGAATCTGGGTGCTCCTGTGTTGGGTGCATATATATTTAGGATAGTTAGCTCTTCTTGTTGAATTGATCCCTTTACCATTATGTGATGGCCTTCTTTGTCTCTTTTGATCTTTGTTGGTTTAAAGTCTATTTTATCAAAGACTAGGATTGCAACCCCTGCCTTTCTTTTTTTGTTTTCCATTTGCTTGATAGATCTTCCTCCATCTCTTTATTTTGAGTCTATGTGTGTCTCTGCACGTGAGATGGGTTTCCTGAATACAGCACACTGATGGGTCTTGACTCCTTATCCAGTTTGCCAGTCTGTGTCTTTTAATTGGAGCATTTAGCCCATTTACTTTTAAATTTAATATTGTTATGTGTGAATTTGATCCTGTCATTATGATGTTAGTTGGTTATTTTGCTCGTTAGTTGATGCAGTTTCTTCCTAGCCTGGATGGTCTTTACAATTTGGCATGTTTTTGCAGTGGCTGGTACCGGTTGTTCCTTTCCATGTTTAGTGCTTCCTTCAGGAGCTCTTTTAGGGCAGGCCTGGTGGTGACAAAATCACTCAGCATTTGCTTGTCTGTAAAGTATTTTATTTCTCCTTCACTTATGAAGCTTAGTTTGGCCAGATATGAAATTCTGTGTTGAAAATTCTGTTCTTTAAGAGTGTTGAATATCGGCCCCTACTCTCTTCTGGCTGGTAGAGTTTCTGCTGAGAGATCAGCTGTTAGTCTGATGGGCTTCCCTTTGTGGGTAACCCGACCTTTGTCTCTGGCTGCCCTTAACATTTTTTCCTTCATTTCAACTTTGGTGAATCTGACAATTATGTGTCTTGGAGTTGCTCTTCTCAAGGAGTATCTTTGTGGTGTTCTCTGTATTTCCTGAATCTGAATGTTGGCCTGCCTTGCTAGATTGGGGAAGTTCTCCTTCCCCACATCTTGCAGAGTGTTTTCCAACTTGGTTCCATTCTCCCCATCATTTTCAGGTACACCAATCAGACATAGATTTGGTCTTTTCACATAGTCCCAAATTTCTTGGAGGCTTTGTTCATTTCTTTTTATTCTTTTTTCTCTAAACTTTCCTTTTCACTTCATTTCATTCATTTCATCTTCCATCACTGATACCATTTCTTCCAGTTGATCGCATCAGCTCCTGGGGCTTCTGCAATCTTCGCGTAGTTCTCGAAACTTGGCTTTCAGCTCCATCAGCTCCTTTAAGCCCTTCTCTCCATTGGTTATTCTAGTTATCCATTCTTCTAATTTTTTTTCAAAGTTTTTAACTTCTTTGCTATTGTTTTGAATTTCCTCCCGTAGCTCGGAGTAGTTTGATCATCTGAAGCCTTCTTCTCTCAACTCGTCAAAGTCATTCTCCATCCAGCTTTGTTCTGTTGCTGGTGAGGAACTGCATTCCTTTGGAGGAGGAGAGGTGCTCTGCTTTTTAGAGTTTCCAGTTTTTCTGCTCTGTTTTTTCCCCATCTTTGTGGTTTTATCTACCTTTGGTCTTTGATGATGGTGATGTACAGATGGGTTTTTGGTGTGGATGTCCTCTCTGTTTGTTAGTTTTCCTTCTACCAGACAGGCCCCTCAGCTGCAGGTCTGTTGGAGTTTGCTAGAGGTCCACTCCAGACCCTGTTTGGCTGAGTGTCAGCAGCGGTTTTTGCAGAACGGTTGATTTTCGTGAGACCACAAATTCAGCTGTCTGATAGTTCCTCTGGAAGTTTTGTCTCAGAGGAGTATCCGGCTGAGTGAGGTGTCAGTCTGTCCCTACTGGGGGATGCCTCCCAGTTAAGTTGCTTGGGGGTCAGGGACCCACTTTACGAGGCAGTCTGTCCGTTCTCAGATCTCCAGCTGCATGCTGGGAGAACCACTACTCTCTTCAAAGCTGTCAGACAGGGACATTTAAGTCTGCAGAGGTTCCTGCTGAATTTTTGTTTGTCTGCGCCCTGCCCCCAGAGGTGGAGCCTACAGAGGCAGGCAGGCCTCTTTGAGCTGTGGTGGGCTCCACCCAGTTCGAGCTTCCTGGCTGCTTTGTTTACCTAAGCAAGCCTGGGCAATGGCGGGTGCCCCTCCCCCAGCCTCACTGCCACCTTGCAGTTTGATCTCAGACTGCTGTGCTAGCAATCAGCGAGACTCCGTCGGCATAGGACCCTCTGAGCCAGGTGCGGAACACAATCTCCTTGTGTGCCGTTTTCCAAGCCCGTTGGAAAAGCGCAGTATTAGGGTGGGAGTGACCCGATTTTCCAGGTGCCGTCTGTTACCCCTTTCTTTGACTAGGAAAGGGAACTCCCTGACACCTTGCACTTCCCGAGTGAGGCAATGCCTCTCCCTGCTTCGGCTCGCACACAGTGTGCTGCACCAACTGTCCTGCACCCACTGTTTGGCACTCCCTAGTGAGATGAACTTGGTACCTGAAATGGAAATGCAGAAATCACCCTTCTTCTTTGTCGCTCACACTGGGAGCTGTAGACTGGAGCTGTTCCTATTTGGCCATCTTGGCTCCACCCCCAGGAAACTATAGATTTCTAACATAATATATGCATTGTCACCCTTCCCAAATCAACATGCTTTTTTGCAGAGGACATTAAAGTGAATCATATATTTATTTTGAAAGTCAGTAGAGTTGGGCTGAACCAAAGAGAGAAACATTTGTCATAGGATTTAAGTGGTTTTTGTTTTTTCATATTTTCTATGGAGTGATTTGGACTGATTATTTATTTTTTCATTTTCACTATCCTAGAAAAATCATCTTCCAAAAGCCAGTTCCACACCTCATACACACTGTCAGTACTTGACTCAATTCTATTTATTCTTAAAGTTTTAACCCTTCGAAATGTCTCTAACTGATTTAATTGCTCCCTTTTTTGCCTTCCCATAATACTTTGTTGATACAAGTGTCATTAATGTCAATTAAGTAAATGAATGAATTGACCAATGAGCACAACAGCATACTTTACTGTGAGGGTAACGACTCTGGAATCAAAAGAATCTGCGTTTAAATTCTGGCTTTACCATTTGGGAGCTCTTTGACTGTGAGTAAACCCCTTGACTCTCAGTGCCTCAGAACCCTCATCTGTAGAATGGAAATAACAATAGTTACCCTGGAAAGAAGTGGTGAGAGTTAGATGTCATACACAGAATGCACTCAGCACAGCTTACTTAAAAAGGGGCTCAATAAATGCTATTATTAGCTTACTGTATTATAGTTAATTGTGCATGCAATTTTATTTTATAAGCAATAGAGAGTCGGCCGGGCGCGGTGGCTCAAGCCTGTAATCCCAGCACTTTGGGAGGCCGAGGCGGGCGGATCACGAGGTCAGGAGATCGAGACCATCCTGGCTAACAGGGTGAAACCCCGTCTCTACTAAAAATACAAAAAATTAGCCGGGTGTGTTGGCGGGCGCCGGTAGTCCCAGCTACTCGGGAGGCTGAGGCAGGAGAATGGCGTGAACCCCGGGAGGCGGAGCTTGCAGTGAGCCGAGATCGCGCCACTGCACTCCAGCCTGGGGGACAGAGCAAGACTCCGTCTCAAAAAAAAAAAAAAAAAAAGAGAGTCACTGAAGCTTATTAAGCAAGGAAGTGGCATTAGAAAGGTGTTTTGGAATCCAAACTAGGAAACAGGAAATGAAGAGCTAACAAGTAACCTAGATAACTAAGCAAGAACAAAGTCATACACTTAGTTATATCACCCTGGCAAAATGAACACATCCTGAGTGAAAATGCCTAGTAATTAGCAAAAGCAATTCCTGGGATCCTTGCCACTTCCTCTATGAAGAGGATTGGAGAACAGGCCGAAGAATTAGAAGACTTGGTTTGTGCTGCTTTTCTCCTACTTAGCAGCTGTGTCCCTAAGTAATCCACCTAGCCCAATGACTGCTCTTGGTTTCTGGGTAGCTTTTTATTCCTCTATTTCCTGTATCTGAGCATGGGGCTCAATATCATTGTGTAACTTGAGCTGAAGACATCCTCCACTCTCTCTATCCCAAAAGTTCAGCAAAAGTCAGTAACATGTAACCCATGCTCCAAATCTCTAATTCTCCTTAGTTGAACTTCAATATTGGTGGTACAAGACAAAAGAAATTAAAATTATGAAGATGGGATATTTTACACGTAAAATGTGTGATGCTTCCCTTCTGTGGTCAAATTGTAGCATTCTTTTTCAAGGGAAGCAGGGAATATATTTGAATAGCACATGGTTGTTGAGAGGACTGCCTTACTATTGCTGAATAATGGAGAGTAGAAAAGGAAGGCGGAACAAGTATAGAGAATTAAAAGGAAGGATTGGAGTTAGATATTATGGGGGAATGCCTTGAATTTCAGTATGGACATACAGACAGGCTACACAGAAAAGTTCTGAAAATCTTCTTCCCTAACATGCTGAAGAATAGGAGAAAAGAGTCTCATACCTCGAGAATTTCAGGTCACTAGGGTGGATGTTACCACAGCATTCTGAAGGACCCTTGGAAGCCTTGATCTTCTGTGTCTTTAGATGTAAACCTAAGAGTAGCAACTACATTTCTAGTGGAAAATAAACTTCTATTGTGAACTCTTCTAGTCTCAGCTTGGGCTCTGAGAATCCAGAAGAGGTATCACACCTTGTAGGTTTTTCACCACCAATGATGTGCTGACACTACTTAAATAAAACCAGGGCCCCTAAGACTTCATTACTCTGCATCCAAAATCTCGGTGACCTTCGCTGGCAACAGGATGTGGATCACAGGGAGCTGAAGTAACCCAATAACACAGGCATCTTAACCATTTTAGGAGAGTGAAACCATTTAACCCCCAATGTAATGGCTGTGGTGTCTGTCTGAGAAAGAAAGAAATTGGCTTTAACTTACGCTGCATTGGCTTGCGAGAGAAATAGAAAGGCAAAATAGGAAGGTGAAATTGTTGAGCATCTCTCAGATCTACCTGTTAGCAGTTTGTGACTTTAGACCCAAGAAGTACTGGCATGGAGTAAATCTAATCACATTTAGACGTAGCCCCATAGTAAATAGAGGGAAAAAGAAAGATATTACAGGATGATAATCTTCTTGGGGCTGTAAGCTGAAAAGGAAAATCCAGTGAAGGATGATGAAGTTAGCTGCCCTGCTGTTAAACACAGAAGAGTTACAGAGGTGAACATAACCTGTACAAGCTGTGTATATCTGGTATGGACAGGGTCTTTAGTGGTAAAGTCTGTAGAACTGGAGGTAGCCTGTAATGCTGCCCTAGTTTAGCAGGGGCAGCAAGCAGCTCAGCAGAGAGCCTTGGGCTGAAGCTGCCTGTATTTGTCAACTGCAAATGATTACAAAGAAGTAACTTGAGAGACAGCTGTCAATATCTGCCATATTCCTTGCCCTGTGATGCTCCTTTCTATGTCGTTATTGGCACGTGATTTCCATCTGCAGGCTGTAGTGTCATCTTGATGGCAGCACCAATCCTGTTCTTTGTCAATGAGGAGGTAAAAGCACTAGATAAATGCTCAGTATTCGGCATCAAGGTGGTCACGTTGCTGGCTCACTCTGATCTTGTACTGTAATTCTGGAAGTTTGATCCTAATGTAGTTCTCAGATTTACTACTTTCATGATTATATACAGTCATGTACATGATCATAACATGACCTAACAATGGGGATACATTCTGAGAAATTGCACTGTTAGGTGATTTCATTGTTGTGCAACATCATAGAGTATACTCACACGAGCCCAGATGGTAAATATATTTATCTATACATTTTTTAAAATACGGAAAACCAAATGTCCCAGCAGCATTACTAAATACCAATAATTTCCCCTACTTTATCTGCAGTGCCAATATCAGATTTCTCTGTATGCGCCATTATAATCTTATACAACCACTGTCATAATTGTGGTCCATTACTGATTGAAACATCTTTATGTAGCATGACCACATATATAAACATAACATATAATAATGTGTATAAGGATTATACATGATTATATATGGCATTGTATATCATACATAATAATGAAAGCAGTCACTCTGAGAACTAAACTGTTGTATATATTATATATGATTATAAGTTATGATTTTTAAGTTATATATAATTATATAATACATAACTTAAAAATACATTATATGTACTTTTATATATCATTTGCTTTTATATACTTATATAGTAATCAATATATAGTCATAAATTATTTATATACATTATTTATATATACTATGTAGATACATATTAAGGTTTGAATGTGTTCCCCAAAGTTCACGTGTGGAAACTTAATCCCCAATGCAACGCTGTTGAGAGGCGAGGCCTTTAAGAGCTAATTATGTCATGAGGAATCCTTATAAATGGATTAATGTCTTTGTCCCACGAGTAACTTATCACAGGAGTGAGTCCCTAATTAAAAAAAAAATGAGTTTGGCATCCTTTCTCTCCCACAAGTATGCTTTTTTGCCTTTCTACCGACTACCAATCAGATGATGCAGCAAGAAAGCCCTCACCCCTCAACCTTGGACTTCTCAGCCACTAGAACTGTAAGAAATAAATTCTTGTTCTTTTAAATTACCCAGTCTCAACTATTCTCTTATAGCAGCACAAAAAGGACTAAGACTATATATATATATACACATACACACGTATAAACACACCTGTGTATATATGTAAATATGTGTGTCTATATATATTTATACACACACACACACACACACACACACACACACACACACTGTCAAGTAGAAGTAGATATCTTGCTTACATAAATTTTCAAGCAGGCAGTTCTCATTCAAACAGTGGTTGGAGCATCCCAGCTCTACCTTTTTTGGACTCTGTCACCTTAAACTGTAGCTTTCAGTCTCTATCCATCTGCAACAAGTCAGCAGAAGGCAAAAGAGCAAGAACAGCTGTGGGGAGAGTTTTTATGGATCAGACTAGGGTGAGTGTCCTTGGTTTAAAATCCTGCCTACATTCCTTTAATGTTTATGTGCAGTTTTAGTTGACAGCTGTATCCACTCCTGCAAATATTTTTATCCCTTAGTGAACCACATTTTAAAGGTATTCTTGGATTAGAACCTGGACCAAATAAGTGAGATTTTCATAAACTGCCTTTGTTCTTAGTTCTACGAAATAGTCTGCTATGATAAATAGTAAGCCTTATTAACATCAATCTTTTCAGTTTAGATAAAATCTGTGAGGCCTCTCTCTCTGCATGGTTTTGAAAAGGAAATTTTTCCACTGCCTAATTTTGTGATGTACTTTTCTGACTGTGCAAAGAGAAAAACCAATGCTTCAAAATGGGAATCCAAGAATTCTGTTTTAAATTACGCTTATTAACACAATAATTATTGTTAATATTAATACTGTAGTACTTATACAGCATAATTTATTTGCAAACACTTCATAAACACTAGTTTCTAAATAAAATAATAAATTAGCAAATATTAATTACAAAGTCATTAAACGGAAAAGTAGTCGAATTGGGACCGCAATTTGAGGTTAGAATCCCCATTCTTGTTGGGGTTTCTTTCCCCAACACTGACTCTATCTCTTTGGGTTTTGTAACTTCCTTACTTGAAGAAGGAGGGCTATAAAATCTCAGTGATAAGAATCAGATCCTGTTTCAGCACTAACAATAGTCCACATTAAGGGCCTGCTACATATTCATAGCCTTGGAGAGTGCAGATAAAAATATGACTTTTGAAATTTTGATTTGTGATCATTTCTGAATCCATATGTACTCATTAAATGCCACTGAATACATTTTTAATAATGAGGAGGAATTTGACAAACGACCTGTCTGAGCTGAACAAAGAGATTTCACACAGTGGATTTCACACAGCAGAGAAAATACCTGGAGAGTGTTAAAATCCCATTTGTTAAAGTATATTGTATTATGTTCAAACAATCCATTTTAACACTGGTTGCTTATAATAATTATTGTCATGGTGCCATAGTCGCCTATCTTAGTGACTAAAGGGGAAATTTACCCCATATCTGCAAAATAAATAGGTTTGACACAAGTTTTGAGTGCATACATTTCCTAACAATAATTTGACTGCAAGGGAAACTGTTCTCATTGTCACATTAAGCTCTCCTTTAGAACAAGGTTTCAACATTTTTTCTCTTGTATTTGTAATCTCTTATTTTCTACAAGGAGTCAAATCAATAGAGAAGAAGATAAGTGACCTTCATATAAATTAAGAAAATAAAAAAGGAACCTCTACTAATAATCAAGATGAAAAAGAGAAAAATCAGTATTTCTTGAGTTGTTTTGTGCCAGGTACTGTGCTAGGATATTTGTGCCCCAGATTATTCTGAGTTGGGGATGGCCAACAGAGACAAATTTATTTAGTTAACTTTCCATTATCCAATGGATTCATTTGTTGACTAGTATTACTGTTGTTATTATTACATATTATGCATTTTTAAATTATTTAATTATAGTCTGGTCTTTCTTCTTCTATTAGAAAATTCAGAACTCTTCATCCTCATACCTCTCAGCTGATAATTACCTAGAGAATGCAAATATTTAATTTATAATGTTTAGTTTATAATGGTGTAATTCAGACAGTATACTTGCAAAATAATCAAGGTGTGGTCTAAACTCAAATGTAAACTTTTTTCATTATTTAATATTTGAATTCTCATCGATGATGTTAAGTTCTATTAGGGTGGCTAACCAAGAGTTATCTGTAGCGATTACTGTATTTCCACCAATTTTGTCTTTTGGGAAGCAGAGGAAAACCACATGGATCTCAGTTATTTAAAGTTCATTTTTAGCAAATAGCAGATATAATTCCAAAATAATTGAAAACTGGTAAAATACAGAAGGCAATGTGGTAAATAGGATAAATATAAAGAAATAGGATTCTAGACCTAGGTAGATGCTTGGAGATCATAGGGTCCAGCTTACATTACAGGTTAAAAATTCAGAACAAACATGTTAAATGATTTGCCCAAAATCAAACAGCAGGGGATACCAAAGACTAGCATTCTGAATTTTTTTAAGTAGCTGATTAGTTTTTTATTTCCCTAAACACAACAATGGGCAGATATCTTGCTACTTTATTAACTCTTATTTTTGCAAGTATCAAATACCAAAGGAAAAATGCATTTTTACAGCTAGTAAAACCATATAAGAACTATTTTGGTTTTGATCCTCAAAAAGTGAAATAACACAAGGGAGAATACGGTGAACAAATAGGAAACTTTGTCCCAAGTTATGGAAGCATTGACAAAACTATTACCAATTATAGCTGAACTTTACTGGGTAATACCAGAACAAACAGAACAGAATCTCTTATTTATTTATTTTAAAATATTTAATTGACAAAAACTGTATGTATTTAATATGTACATGTGATAACTTAATATATGTATACATTGCATAATGATTACCTGAGAATGTTGTTTCTCTGCCACATCTCAAAAAGAGACGGTTTATTTATGAGACTCTATTCCTTCATGCAGAAAATAGGGGGAGTATAATCTTTTGTCTTTAGTGACATTTCTAAATGTCTCCCTTCCCCATTTCCTCCTGAAACAAATAAGTAAACAAACAAAACTTTATGTTAATGGCATCGTCCCTTCCTGTTAACTTTTTAGTAACCTTCTCTGTCTTTCTGAAGACTGGACTTTTTTTCTTTAACATTCAACATCTTCAATTGTTCTTTAATATAGCTCAATACCCTAATCTCCTCTGTTTCAATGCCCTTTCCTACAATCAGCCAACCAGTCTGCTGGTTCTGGTTCTGAAGAAAGAAACTCACACTCAAACTCACAATGCTTATTCTAATCTCTTACTCAACAATCGACACAGAAGGCTTCTGTGACCAAATGTGAGGGATGGGGTTTCCCCACACACCAGTCAGTTCTGCAGCAGACACCAGTTGGTGCAGTCCAAGTCAATTCTGACATTATCTGCCCGGCAATAGTGTCAGATCCCACCCGTTGAGGGCTCAGTCCCACAAGACTGCCCCACCCTCCATCAGACACCAGTCTGAAGTCTGGGCCTCAGGGAACTTCTGACTGGCTTCTGACACTGGTTTCAAGTTGGGGCTCCTACAACCCCTTCTTTAGATTTCATTAATTTGCTAGATCAGCTCAAAGAACTCAGAGAAACACTTATGTTTACCAGTTTATTACAAACACTATTATAAAGGGAAGAGATGAAGAAACACACAGAGTGAGGTAGGGGGAAGGCGTGAAGTGCTTCCATGCCCTCCTCAGGCCCACCACCCTCCAGGAACCTCCAGAAGCTCTCAGAATCTGGAACTTTTGGGATTTTGTGGAGGCTTCATTTCCTAGGCATGATTGATTAAACCATTGGCCATTGGTGATCAACTTAACCTTTAGCTTCTCTCTCCTCCCTGGAGGCTGGGGAGTAGAACTGAAAGTCCCAGCCCTCTAATCCTGCCTTGGTCTTGCTGGTGACCAGCCCCGTCCTGAAGCTATCAATCATTCACTAGCACACAAAAAGACAGCACTTTCAAGATTCCAAGGATTTTAGGAATTTTTTGCCAGGAAATCGGGTCAAATATCAAACATACATTTGTCAATATCACACTGGTGTTTCATCTTTGTAATCTTTATACCAAGTATTCCTGTATCTAATTCTCACCCTGCTGCAATTCATATCACATCTAAATCTCCAATCCATGAACACCATCAATTCTCTCTATTCCTAACCTCCCTCCTATCTTCACTGTACTCTTTGCCCAGCTTAGATTTTACCATCCATCATTAGATACAATCACTATCTACTATCCCCTCCCTCCTTCCTCTCTTCTACTCCAGTAAAAACTCCAGCTCATCGGAACCAACTTTCCTTCTTTTCTGTGCCTGCACTCAAGCAGTTAAGTATTACAAGAAAATGGTATGATGGGGATGACTGGATTAAAAATAAATTTATAAATACTAAGCCGTAATAGGCAGTAAATGTGTTAGAAATCCTACTTTGGCAGAAATTTTGATTTTGTGTTCTTTGATGCATGCATTCTCCTCTCTCCTTAGATATATCCTACATTCCACACATCCTGGCAGTTGCTGGCGTTGCCTCACATTTCACTGAGGAAATAAAACCCATCAAGCAGGAAATCCTTTACTCCCTTCCACCAAAGCCTCAACCGTCTCCTCCAGCATTTCTCTTGTTATGCTGGAGTGACATTTCACCTACTGTTAAACGTTGGTTCCTCCACTTTTGCCCATCATCTTGCACCAATTCAAGTTCCTTATTCCTTCAGTAATGTTTCCTCCCATTCATTTATTTATCCAACAAATATATATATTGAGATTCTATAAAATATAAAAGTTCCTTTGGCTTTATGGAGACCACAGAAAGGAACCTGTATTTCATTTCTTTTGTGAGTTTGACCAAGATGGTGGCATGATGTGATTCACTTTTTTTTTTTTTTTTTTTTTGAGATGGAGTCTTGCTTTGTCACCCAGGCTGTAGTGCAGTGGTGCAATCTCGGCTCACCTGTAACCTCTGCCTCCCGGGTTCAAGCGATTCTCCTGCCTCAGCCTCCGGAGTAGCTGGGACAATAGCTGCGTGCCACCACGCCAGGCTCATTTTTTTTTTTTTTGTATTTTTGGTAGAGACGGGGTTTCACCGTGTTAGCCAGGATGGTCTCAATCTGACCTCGTGATCTGCCCGCCTTGGCCTCCCAAAATGCTGGGATTACAGGCATGATGCACCTCGTGTGGCTGTGATTCACATTTTAAAAGATACCAGTGCTATTGTTGAACTATAGAGTGAGAATGAGTAACAAAAGAAACACCCATTGCCACAGAGCAGGGAAGAGAAGACAGTGGCTCGGACTAAGATGGCAACAGTTGAAGTGGTGGGCAATGGTAGATTCTGGAGATATATACATAGATATAAATAGATATAGAAATATAGATTTTTTGAGACAGGCTGGAGTGTAGTGGAATTGTCATAACTCGCTATAACCTTAAATTTCTGGTCTTAAGCACTCCTAGTGTCTCAGCTTCTCAAGTAGCTAGGAATACAGGCACACACCATCATGCCCAGCTAATTTTAAAAAATATTTTATAGAAATGGGGTCTCACTACTTTGTCCAGGTTGCTGTCAAACTACTGACCTCAAGCAATCCTCCCACCTTGGCCTCTTGAAGTTCTGGGATTACAGGCATGAACCAGTGCACCTGGCCATAAGATTTATATTTTGAGCTAACATCAAAATGACTTGCTGGTGGCAGAGATAAGAGAGAGAGAGAGAGATGAATTATGAATGCAACCTAAAGCTGGGGCCAGGGAAATTGGGTGGAGAGTGGGATTGGTTACAGAGGTGAGGAAACAAAGAGGAGCAAGTTTTGTTGGGGGCAAGAGTGGGGGATCAAAAACTTGTTAGGCTAAGTTAAGTTTGGAAGATCCCTTGGATATCCAGACGGAGACATGGAATAGATGTATGTACGTATCAGCCTACCTCTCAGGGGAGAGAGAATGCACATATTGATGCTGCTTAAAGTTAGAGGTCTTGATGAGATCAACCAGGAAACAAAATCTCTGATGAAATTCTCTAGACTCATTTCCTCTACCTCCTCAACTATCATTTATTAAAAAAAAATGAAGAAATATTCCAAATATATATAAAACTGCAAAAAATAATATAATAGTCAAGCAACCCCTACCAAGATTGAAAGAAAGATATTAACATTTTTCTGTATTTTCTCAGATGTCTCCCTTTTAGTTTTAAGAATTAAAGTATTACAGAAATAACTAAAGGTCTGTTCTATTATCTTTTCCCTCCCCAATCTAGAGGTAACCATTTTCCTGAAGTTGATGTATATCCTTCCCATGAACATTTTAAAATTTCATGTTTCTATATACATATACACTCACAGTTTTTTAAACACTATACCATGTATTTAAATTTTTGTAAATGATATTTATGCAATTATTGGTAGTAATTATTAATTACCAATGTTATTACTATTATGCAATTATTGACAATGCTCTTTAACTCAACATTTTGTTTTGAAATGTATTCATACTGATGTAGATTAGTTTCTTATATTTTACTTGCTATCTATATTATATCATTGTTTGAATAAGATAATTTTAGCCATTCCATGTGGATGGACAGTCAGACCATCTCCGTTGAATCTCTATTATCACAGGGCTTCAGTGATCAGCCTTGCATATGTCACTGTGCATGTGGGCGAGTTTCTCCAGGGTACATACTAAGAAGTAAAGAGCCAAGTCATATTGATAGGTATACTCCACTTCCCTGACTCCTGTATTGCCAAGTTGCCTTCCCAAACAGGTTTTCCTAATTTGCAAAGTTTCCTGAAGTGTATGTATCAGAATTCTTGTTTCCTCACATGCTCAATAGCACTTGGTGTAATTAATTTGCTTAATTTTTGCCAATTTGTTGAACATGAAAAGTTATTTTGATGTTGTCTTTTTCTCTTTTCTCACTCTTCTGACTTTCCGTCTTGCCACTCCACTAAATTTTCTGCTTTCAGCCATCAATGATTTCCATGAAGTTAAATTGAATGGAGTATTCTTAGTCTTCCTGTAGCTCCACAGGCCAACAGCATCCAACTTAGTTGATCACTCCCTGTTTGAAACACTCTCCTCTCAATCATATGGAGAGAATGCATTCCCCCTACCTCTCTGACAGATCCTTCTTAATCTCTTTTCATACTAATTTCTCCTGTTCTGCAACATAGGCTTTTATTATTTTTCTACCATTAATTCTAAAATGATATAACCCTTCCCCATGACTTTAAATACTCACTTTATAATGATGCCTACTAATGATATTGTTCAGCAATTCTGTGTTTCTAAGTTTTGCTTGATATCTGTACTTTGATGTATCATAAATACCTCAAACTCAGCATGATAAAAAATGGAAGTCTTTATTTTATTTTATTTTTTATTTTATTATTATACTTTAGGTTTTAGGGTACATGTGCACAATGTGCAGGTTTGTTACATATGTATCCACGTGCCTTGTTGGTTTGCTGTACCCATTAACTTGTCATTTAGCATGAGGTATATCTCCTAATGCTGTCCTTCCCCCCTCCCCCCACCCCACAACAGTCCCCGGAGTGTGATGTTCCCCTTCCTGTGTCCAGGAGTTCTCATTGTTCAATTCCCACCTATGAGTGAGAACATGTGGTGTTTGGTTTTTTGTCCTTGTGATAGTTTACTGAGAATGATGGTTTCCAGTTTCATCCACGTCCCTACAAAGGACACGAACTCATCATTTTTTATGGCTGCATAGTATTCCATGGTGTATATGTGCCACATTTTCTTAATCCAGTCTATCGTTGTTGGACATTTGGGTTGGTTCCAAGTCTTTGCTATTGTGAATAGTGCCACAATAAACATACGTGTGCATGTGTCTTTATAGCAGCATGATTTATAGTCCTTTGGGTATATACCCAGTAATGGGATGGCTGGGTCAAATGGTATTTCTAGTTCTAGATCCCTGAGGAATCGCCACACCAACTTCCACAATGGTTGAACTAGTTTACAGTCCCACCAACAGTGTAAAAGTGTTCCTATTTCTCCACATCCTCTCCAGCACCTGTTGTTTCCTGACTTTTTAATGATGGCCATTCTAACTGGTGTGAGATGGTATCTCATTGTGGTTTTGATTTGCATTTCTCTGATGGCCAGTGATGATGAGCATTTCTTCATGTGTTTTTTGGCTGCATAAATGTCTTCTTTTGAGAAGTGTCTGTTCATGTCCTTCACCCACTTTTTGATGGGGTTGTTTGTCTTTTTCTTGTAAATTTGTTTGAGTTCATTGTAGATTCTGGATATTAGCCCTTCGTCAGATGAGTAGGTTGCAAAAATTTTCTCCCATCCTGTAGGTTGCCTGTTCACTCTGATGGTAGTTTCTTTTGCTGTGCAGAAGCTCTTTAGTTGAATTAGATCCCATTTGTCAATTTTGGCTTTTGTTGCCATTGCTTTTGGTTTTTAGACATGAAGTCCTTGCCCACACCTCTGTCCTGAATGGTATTGCCTAAGTTTTCTTCTAGGGTTTTTATGGTTTTAGATCTAACATGTAAGTCTTTAATCCATCTTGAATTAATTTTTGTATAAGGTGTAAGGAAGGGATCCAGTTTCAGCTTTCTACATATGGCTAGCCAGTTTTCCCAGCACCATTTATTAAATAGGGAATCCTTTCCCCATTTCTTGTTTTTGTCAGGTTTGTCAAAGATCAGATAGTTGTAGATATGCGGCATTATTTCTGAGGGCTCTGTTCTAAAATGGAACTCTTTATTACCAGTTCCTTCACCACCTAGACTTCCCCCTAAATGTGTCTCTTTCAGTAAATGACCCATTCTCATCCATTGATTTACTAATTCAAAAGCCTTGGTGTCAGACTCTGCACTTCTGTTCTCTCAGCTCCCATATCTAATTTATAACCTGGACATGTTTTTTTCCTCCAGAATGCATTCTGTATCACTCCACTTCTCTCCTTGATCTCTGCCACCACTTCAGTTCAAGTTTACCACAATCCTTAAGTTTCTGTTTCCTCAGTTTAGTTACTGTCCCATGAAAGGCCATTTCTACATGACAGCTGGAGTAGGACTTTAAAATGTAAATCAGATTATGACCATTTCCTGTTTAATGTGTCCAAGAATTTCCTATTTCTCTTGTTGCACTTAGACTAAATTTAACATATTTATGGGCTTAATCCCCCTGTCAGCTTCTCCGATATTATCTCACTTCCCATTCCCTCCCTCTCACTATGCTTCATTCACACTGGTGTTCCGGCCATTCCACAAACACACTCTCTCCTGCCTTAAAACAATGGTTGTTGCTCTTCTCTTCCATCAAGATATTGTTCGTATGACTTGCTTCTTATCCATCAAGCCTCAATTTAAATGTAACTTCCTCGGAGAGATCTGCTTGAACCATAGCATCCCATGGCAGTGGGAGTGAGAAAAAAGGAAAGTGAAGTAGGAAGGAATGGGAGGCGGATCCAAGGAGATGTGTTGCCCTGCCAACCACTGCTTCCCTGCTTCCTGACAGTGAGGAGACACAGCTCCACACTTGCACCTGCTTGGCCACAATGAACATTGCAGAACTGGCTGGGAATCAGAGGGTTCAAAGGAGACAGAGCTTCTGCCCTGTTTCCTCCCATCTTCTCTCTCCCACTGGTCCCTGCTCACCTCGCAGGGGAGCTAATCCTCTGCACTTCTGATTTATTCCACGGAGCCTTTTGGCGTCAATACAGGGAGCCAAGCCCCACATCCTGCCTTGAATTTTACCTGAGTTCTAGAAGTGGCAAGAGGAGCTGCAGACCCAGGGCATGTGCCTGGAGGCATCTGGAGATAGCAGCCCATGGACTCACATGGAATTCAGCATGTAGTAGCATTTTCTGTGTTGTGGAAGTGCTGAGCATGTGAGACACAGGTGAGACCAAGAGAATAACAACAGTATTTCAGATGTGTCAGATCCACATGTTGTCGGCTTTATTTCAGGTACCAACCTTAGGTTGTAAGTAGAGGTAAGTGGCTGGCACACTCATAAGGATTTTGCTTAAGAAAGGGAAGAAATAAAGTTACCCAGAAGGAATGATGAAGCAGCCAGGACTAGGAAGAGTGGAAAGCTCTTACCACTCCTCGTCCTGAAAGGGCAAAGGGAGGGAACACTGACTTCAAAACCTGGTGAAAGCTGCAGCTATGACAAGCCATCTACCAGTGCTGTAGCCTCTAGGAAGATGGTAGCTATTATTGGAGTCTTGGCAGGGCAGGAAGGAAATAAAAGGGAGTGATAAGTGCTCTCTTCAGCAGCCATCCAATATTTATACCAGTGTCTCTCATTGGCCAACTCCAACCAGAAGCTGGAAGGAAAGGGAACTTAGGACTGTTGTAAAGGTGAGCATCTCAAGAAACAAAGTGAAACAAGGAAGAGTGAAAAAAGTGTATCAGAGGATGGAGTGCTAACAGAAGCATTCCAGTATAGGACGACAGACTTTAAGTGACAAGTGGACAGGATTCATTTATCATTCATTGGTGGCCCTGCCACCTGCTACAAGTTCACCAGGTTATTTTATTTTGAATGAATGAATGAATGAATGAACTTAGAAAGTATGCTTCCAGGCTCCAGCTTTGCCTATAGAAACTGTAGAAACTGTGGAACTCTATAAGGCTTATATTTAATATTTCCCTGGGAAAACAGAGTTGAAGAAATAATGTATAGAAACAAATTGCGAGTTTTCACTTCTGTCTCCAGTATAGAAGCCAAAATAATCAGGATTTTAAAAATGTAAAATTCAACACATCAATACAAATTTTACACTTTTATTATAAATTATATATGAAACATATATGTGTGCATGTAAACACATGTATATATGTATATCTATATATGTATCTATCTATAAAGGAATGCCTCACAGAAGTATTGGGAATTGACTCCAGACCACAGCAATAAGGCAAATATAATAATCTATCATATACATTTTTTGTCTTACCCATGGTTATGAAAGTTACATTTACACTATACTGTAGTCAGGAAGCTTGTACTAGCATTATGTATAAAAAGAACAATGCACTTGCTTACCCTAATTTAAAAATCCTATTGCTAAAAAAAAGAATGCCAATGATTATCTCAGATTTCAGCAGGTGGTAACCTTGTTGCGCATGGAGGGTCTTGCCTCAAAGTTGTTGGCTGCTGACTGATGAGGGTTAAAGTCACATCTTACATGGATGGCAGCAGGAAAAGAGTACTTGTGCAGGGGACTCTTAATAAAACCATCTGCTCTTATGATACTTATTCACTATCGTGAAAACAGCATGGAAAAGACATGTCCCCTTGATTCAGTTACATCCCACCAGGTCTCTCCCACAATACATGGGAATTATAGGAGCTACAAGATGATATTTGGGTAAGAACACAGGGCCAAACCATATCATTCTGCCCCTGGCCCCTCCAAAATGTCATGTCTTCACATTTCAAAACCAATCATGCCTTTCCAACAGTCCCCCAAAGTCTTTAACTCATTTCAGCCTTAACTCAAAAGTCCACAGTCCAAAGTGTCCTCTGGGACAAGGCAAGTCCCTTCCACCTATGAGCTTGTAAAATCAAAAGCAAGTTAGTTACTTCCTAGATACAATGGGGGTACAGGCATTGAGTAAACACAGCCATTCCAAATGGGAGAGATTGGCCAAAAAAAAGTGGCTACAGGCCGCATGCAAGTCCAAAATCCAGTGGGGCAGTCAAGTCTTAAAGCTCCAAAATTATCTCCTTTGACTCCATGTCTCACATCCGGGTCATGCTAAAACAAGAGGTGGGATCTTATGGTCTTGGGCAGTTCTGCCCTTGTGGCTCTACAGAGTACAGCCCCCCCGCCCCGGCTGCTTTCACAGGCTGGTGTTCAGTGTCTGGGGCTTTTCCAGGTGCAGACCCTCTCTGTGTATGGGGTCCAACCCCACATTTCCCTTCTGCACTGCCCTAGCAGAAGTTCTCCATGAGAGCCCTGCCCATGCAGCATGCTTCTGCCTGGACATCCAGGCATTTCTTTACATCCTCTGAAATCTAGGTGGAGATTCCCAAGCCTCAATTCTTGATGTCTGTGCATCCACAGACTCAACATCATGTGGAATCTGAAAAGGTTTGGGGCTTGCACCCTCTGAAGCGACAGCCCGAGCTGTATCTTGGCCCTTTTTAGTCATGACTGGAGCAGCTGAGATGCAGAACACTAAGTCCTAGACTGTACACAACACACAGACCCTGGGCCCAGCCCACAAAACCATTTCTTTCTCTTAGGCCTCCAGGCCTGTGATGAGAAGGGCTGCCATGAAGACCTCTGACATGCCCTTGAGACATTTTCCCCATTGTCTTGGGGATTAACATTCGGCCCCTTGTTACTTATGAAAATTTCTGCAGCTGGCTTGAATTTCTCCTCAGAAAATGGGATATTCTTTTCTACTGCATGGTCAGGCTGCAAATTTTCCAAACTTTTATGGTCTATTTCCCTTATAAACCTGAATGCCTTTAACAGCATCCAAGTCAGCTCTTGAATACTTTGCTGCTTAGAAATTTCTTTTGTCAGATACTCTAAATAATCTCTCTCAAGTTCAAACTTTCACAAATCTCTAGGGCAGGAGCAAAATCCCACCAGTCTCTTTGCTAAAACATAACAAGAGTCACCTTTGCTCCAGGTCCCAACACATTCCTAATTCTCATCTGAGACCACCTCTGTCTGGACTTCATTGTTCATATCACCATGAGAATTTTCGTCAAAGCCATTCAACAAGTCTCTAGGAAGTTCCAAGCTTTCCCACCTTTTCCTGTCCTCTTCTGAGCCCTCCAAACTGTTCCAACCTCTGCCTGTTACCTAGTCCCAAAGTCGCTTCCACATTTTTGGGTCTCTTTTCAGTGGCACCCCACCCTTGTACTAATGTACTGTATTAGTCTGTTCTCACGCTGCTGAAAAAGGCATAACTGAGACTGGGCAATTTACAAAAGAAAGACATTTATTGAACTTAAAGTTCCACATGGCTAAAGAGACCTCACATCAAGGCAGAAGGAAGGAGCAAGTCACATCTTACATGGATGGCAGCAGGAAAAGAGAGCTTGTGCTGGGGATCTCCTCTTAATAAAGCCATTAGATCGCATGAGACTAATTCACTATCAAGAGAACAGCACAAGAAAGACTTGCCCCCATGATTCAATTACCTCCCACACGGTGCTTCCCACAACACATGGGAACTCAAGATGAGATTTAGATGAGGACACAGCCAATCCATACCAAACCCTCAATGTTCTCCATGAGGATTGAAATCAACTTCTAAACTCTAGGAAATGTTTACCTTTTGACCTCCTCTCATGAATTATGAATGTTCTTAGTGATGTCTAGAATGGTAAATTTATTCTGGAAGGCTTTCAAGTTACTTTGGCCAAATCCATAAGAAGAGTCACTGTCTATGGCAGCTGTAGCCTTACATAAATGTATTTCTTGAATAATGAGACTTGAAAGGTTGAAATTGATCCTTGCTTTTTTATCCATAGACTACAGAATGCATGTTGTTAGTAAGCATGAAAACTACATTAATCTCCTTGTATATCTCCATCAGAGCTCTTGGATGACCAGGTGCATTGTCATTGTGCACTAATATTTTGAAAGCAATCTTTTTCTTAGCAGCAGGTCTCAACATTGGGTGTAGAATATTCAATAAACCATGCTTTAAAAAGATGAGCTGTCACCCAGGCTTGATTGTCCTATTTATATAGTACAGACATAAAAGATTTAGTGACATTTTTAAGGGCCCTAGGATATTTAAAATAATAAATGAACATTGGCTTCGACTTAAAGTCACCAGCTGCACTGCGCCCAGATAAAACAGTTAGCCTTTGTCAGCTTTAGCTAAGGCTTTGAAGCTTTGAAGACAGGCATTGACTTATTCTCTTTAACTATGAAAGTCCTATATGGCATCTTCCTCTGAGAAAAGGCTGTTTCATCTACATGGAAAATCTGTTGTTTAATGTAGCCATCTTCATCAAAGATCTTAGCTATGTTCTGGATAATTTGCTGAGGCTTCTGCATCAGCACTTGCTGCTTCACCTTGCACTTTTATGTTATGGAGATGACCACTTAAATCTCATCAACCAACCTCTGATTGATAGATTCAAACTTTCCTTCTACAGTGTCCTCACATCTCTCAGCCTTCAAGGAAGTGAGGAGAGATAGGATCTTGCTCTGCATTAGGCTTTTTCTTCAGAGAATATTGTGTCTGGCTTGATATTTTATCCACATCACTAAAACATTCTCTCTATTGTCCATAAGGCTGTTTTGCTTTCTTTTCATTTGTGTGTTCACTGGATTAACAATTTTAATCTTTGAGAACTTTTCTTTGCAGTCAGAACTTTGCTAAATGGTGAAAGAGGTCTAGCTTTCAGCCTATCTAGGTTTTCAACATGCCTTAATCATTTCCAGCTTTTGATTTAAAGTGAGAGACATGTGACTCTTTTTATCATCTGCACACTTAGAAGCCATTTTAGGGTTATTAACTGGCATAATTTTAATACTGTTTTGTCTCAGAGAATAGGAGGGCCCAAGGAGAGGGAGAGAGATGGGGGATCATCAGAATACACCCAACATTTATCAAATAAGTTTGCTATTCTATATTGTTCCCAGACTGAACCAAGGGTTGGGATACTTATTCTCACAGCCCAATAATAAGATGCAGGTGAACTGGGAAAGAAGACAGTTTATTTCTGTAACCGAGTACAGGGAGAAAGCCAGGAAAATATTGCCAGACCAATTAAACATTGAGGTTTTCCAGAGCTTATATACCTCCTAAGTTATATGTCTGCGTGTAAGTGTGTAACTTCTTTTCATCTATAACTAAGATTTGAGTCCTGAAGACCTTCCTCTGGAGCCTCAGTAAATGTACTTAATCTAGATGGGTCCAGTTGCTGGGGTGATTCCCTTATCTTGTCTCCTGCTAAATCATGGAGGCTTGGGGAGTTCCTTCAGATCCCAATAAAGCTTGTTTGTGGAGGGCTGGGGAGTTTCTTCAGACCTGCACTAAAACTTGTTTAATCTTAAACGAGTCCTTTTAAGAATTTCTTCATTTTGTTGTCATGCTTCAAGGCCCAGGAAAGGCCTGGGCAAAACTTGATGGGCTTTTGTTACATTCCAGGCTTTGTATAAGGGCACCGGCTCTCTCAGCTTTTAATATTTAACTTCACCACTCAGTCAGTGCTGAAACAGTTGTCATGGATGTCTGCCTCTTCCGCCATTAGTGAGACCTGGCCTGCCACAATATGGGCACATTTCATGGTATCCAAAAACAAAATAGGTTTTAAGGAAAGTTAGTATTTGTGTTTTCTATTATGAGCAATGTAAGTCTCTCCAATTATTTAGGTCTCCATTTATGTAGGTCTTCTTTAATGTCTATTCATTTTGTACTGATATAATGATGTCCATGAAAGTCTTGCACATGTTTTGAAAATCATTTTTCCAGGGAAACTTATGTTTTCAGTGGAAATGGGCCTCTTTTTTCTCAGATAACATATTCTAACTGTTGAGTTTTCTACATTGCTCTTGTACATTTATCAACAATGATCAACTTTTAAAAATAAATTTTAGTAAATTTATCTATAAATTCATATTATTTGAGAGTAATGATAGTTCTGTTTCTTCCATTCCAATAATTTTTGTACTTTTACTTTGCACTAACCAGAACCTGAAATACAATGCTGTTTAGACATAACAATTGTTACTCCTTATTTTAAGGAAATTAAAATGTTATTTTAAAAGTTTTCAATTTTTAGCTTCAAAGCTACCTTGGAGATGGAATTATACGCAGTCCAAATTACAAGAAGAGTTACCTCAGATTCAGTCCTGTCCCCTCTAATTTTTAGCCAGACATATTAGAAAAGTGAGGCACAGAGGGAATGATGCTGGGGAGAAAGAGAGATAAAGACAGCGACAGAGACAGAGAGAGCCAAAGAGCCAGAGAGACAGAGACAGAGGGAGACACACATAGAGACATATAGAGACAGAGACAGATAGACAAAAGAGAGGGAGAGAGAAACAGAGAGAGAGAGACAGAGACTGGTTCTCTACCTAGAGATTGATAAGAAGGGTGAAATTCTGTTGAATAAGCTCAACTGCTTCTGGAATTGGTAGTTATTTCAGAGTGGAAAGTAGATACTTAGAAATAAGGACAAGAGGCAGAGGGAGGCAGAGAAATGAGGAAAAGCTGAGGAAACAATCACTTACTAGATTGGTTGTTTTTCCAACTATTCTCTTTCCAACATTTATATTCTAGCATTGCCGCTTGTTAAACATACATCTTCCATTTTTATCCATTCCTTCTTCACTGTGCCACCAATTTCTGTTCTCCTTCACTCACATGACTTGGAAAGATCAGGCAAACTCCATCCTGGGACAAGGGAAATTGACATCTATTATACCAATGAGCAATCAAGGCACCTCCCAGCACCTGCCTTTGGTCCCTGAGAAGAAATAACCCTATACAAATAAAAAAAAAAACCTTTTATATTCAGCATTTCCAACTATTAAATGTTCCCATTATTTGAATTTTCCAGATAACTAAAGCTTCATAATTTAAATATGCCATATATATATATATATATATAAATCATTTTGATGGAAATCTTTCTAAAATGTATTGCAAACTTATTTTCCTTACTAAACAGAATATTCTTGACATAACTTAATCTTTTCTTGATGATTCAGGGCCATTGGTATGGCTCAAATATAGAGATGCCCTCAGGGATGATTGTGGAACTAAGGGCTGTGTGGCCAACACTTACTGGCTGTAGGCTGCTAGACATTTCCAGTTAATGTATCTTGTGTCCCTTCTGTTTCTGACACTTGTCACTTTCCAATGTGCTTGCTTCTAACAGTACCCCTCCTACTTTGCTGCTTCTAATTTGTTCTCCACTGTAACTTTGGAAGAACTGATGGTTGCCAGGGGAAACCAGGAAACCAAGGTTATGAAATCAGTACTCTGAATATCCTTGGCTGTGGCCTGGGGAGGGTTTCATCCTTTGCTTCCAGAATAGGGAAGAATTCATGCATTAGACAACTTTCATTTTTGAGGTCCAGAGGTCTGGGTGGGGTACTTAGGACATTTCACTTTTGAAGCTGTAGCAAAAGGAAAGATAACCCTATTATAAAGGCTTGGAAATCTTTGAATCATTTGTTCAGGAGAACAAATAAGGATTTTTTTTTTTTGTGAAGTGTTGGTGAGGGCTCAGTGTGTCCTTTATATAGGGATCACCCTAGGTTGAGACCCATATTAAGTATAATTAGTAAAACAGAGCCATGCATACTCTATCAATGTTCTAAGAAGGGGTCCAGTCAGCAGCAGGCCCTGGTCAGAAAAGTTTCCTGAGGTCAACAAGACTCATAAATGCAACTGTGGGTTACCTCATTTGAAGAAAATAATGGATTATTTCAACTGTTATTTGGCTGTTAGACATTTGGAAATCTTAAAAGAAAACTAAGGATTTAATTTCTTGAAAAGTTGTAGGCTGGGCACGGTGACTCATGCCTGTAATCCCAGCACTTTGGGAGGCTGAGGTGGGCAAATTGCCTGAGGTCAGGAGTTTGAGACCAGTTTAGCTAACATGATGAAACCCCGTCTCTACTAAAAATACACAAACATTAGCTGGGCATGGTGGTATGTGCCTGTAATCCCAGCTACCAGCTACTCGGGAGGCTGAAGCAGAGGAATTGCTTCCACCAGGGAGGTGGATGTTGCAGTAGCTGAGATCTCACCAGTGCACTCCAGCCTGGGCGACAGAGTGAGACTCCGTCTCAAAAAAAAAAAAGAAAGCAAAAGAAAAGAAAAAAAATTGGCCGGGCGCGGTGGCTCACGCTTGTAATCCCAGCACTTTGGGAGGCCGAGGCGGGTGGATCATGAGGTCAGGAGATCGAGACCAGGGTGAAACCCCGTCTCTACTAAAAATACAAAAAATTAGCCGGGTGTGGTGGCGGGTGCCTGTAGTCCCAGCTACTTGGAGAGGCTGAGGCAGGAGAATGGCGTGAACCCGGGAGGCAGAGCTTGCAGTGAGCCGAGATTGCACCACTGCACTCCAGCCTGGGCGACAGAGTGAGACTCTGTCTCAAAAAAGAAAAGAAAAAAAATTGTACAGGGTAGGTCAACAGAACTTGGGGACAACATGTAAGCTCAAAGTATCATTTTTGATTAATTAAACTAATTTCCCAGATATCTATTGCAACCAACAATCTTCTGATATTAATGTGGGATTTTTTTCTTGAATTAATTCTAAGACTCACAAAATAATAAACATCTGAAGACTTGCAAAATAAGCCCCAAATATGTAAGAAGTAGAATTCGATCGTTCTCATTCTTTTTTCTATCTCCTTCTGCTTCTGCCTGTTTCTCTCTGCTATGCTTGGACACAGTACAATGATAGGAACCTGGTTATTAAGAATTGGATGTTGGAGCTGAAATCTAATTAATTAGGCAGTGACTGATCTCCTTAAGTACAAAATCTGGAGAAACTGACAACAAATTGACTCAATGCTGTGTTGATGCTGGAAAAATGTGAATCTCTCTCATCTAAGGTATAACTGGACCTTTAGAATAAGAAGGGGCTGATGGCTCGGGTGAATGTCAGATGGTACTTTTCTAGCAGAAAGAAATGTACCCAGTAGGTGATGAGAACCAGGTAGTATAGCATAACTCTCATGCTGGCTGCTACTTCTGCCTGTGGCTAGAATGAAAAGTCAATTCTGAGATGCTTCTTATGAGACCAAAGTTGTTTAACTAAGACACTACAAAAAATTATTATCCCTGTAAATGTTGGGCAATATGGTTTCCAGCTTTCTCCTAATGACTTCCTCTCCTGCTTACCTGATGGGTGGAAGTTAAATCTCTAAGGTCCATTTTATGTCCTTAAAAGAGTTTGACAGCATTGATTACCTGGGATGCTGAATATGTTCCTTGTGTTCCTTTATATCCAGGCTACTTCTTCACCATCCTACTTGGTGACCTGGGTGGCTGATGTCTACGGACTGCATCAAGAAGTTCTCCTGTCCTTTGGCTTCTTGTTGATTTTGGTTATTTTCAGGGACTCTCAGGGGATCAAAAAGTGGGAGGAGAGTAAAATCAGAGTATTTATTCTCTTTCCCTCCATTCCATTTCACCATAGCTTCGCTGTTTCCTTTTGCTGAGAAACCCCCTCTACACAGGTTGTCTCCTCTGTGGCTACAGACTGTTTATCTTTTGCTTTTCAGGCATTGCAGTGAGAGCTGGGAGTTATTGCTAGCCCTGGGAGACTGACCATCCTCTTCTATTTTCCCATATTCCACTCCCCATTTTTGTAAAAAGTCTGTTTACCAAAACTCTTTCATGACCTCCTTTGAGTACGTTGTTTATTTCTGCTGGAACATCTGGCAAAGGTGGAACTACAGAGAGGGAGGTTTCATGGAGAAAGAAGACGGAGGCTGAGGACATATAACTCATGGAACTTGCTCTGGTGCAGAAAGTCCTAATTATACTAACACTGAGAAACAGTATGTAGGACAATCATTGAAACAAAAGGCAAACATTGAAACAAAAGATGATATCTTCACTGAGCATAATATAGTGACTTAGTATAGTGACAAGATATTTGAACTAAAGTCAGAAAACCTAGAGCCAAATCGAAACTCGACCTTTTTATCACTGCATATATTTTAGAGAGCCACTTAATGTCCTTGAGCTATTTTTTCCTATAAAATTTTCCTAAGGAATAAAAGGGCTAATGAATGAGGAAGCACTTTACAAACGACAAGACACATACAAATGTTAGTTATTATTGTTAACCTCATAGATTCTCCATTTCTCCCCATTCTTTTTATAGCACGTTCCAAATTGTATTCTGTGGAACATTGGTTATGAGACATACTTGGAAAAAAAAAAAAAAAAAAAGAGACCAGTCTGGGCAATATGGTGAAACCTTGTCTCTACTAAAAATACAAAAATTAGCTGGGCTTAGTGGTGGGTGCCTGTAATCCCAGCTATTCAGGAGGCTGAAGAAGGAGAATCGCTTGAACCCAGGAGGCAGAGGTTGTAGTGAACCAAGATCGTGCCAATGCACCCCAGCCCGGGCGACAGAGTGAGACTCCATCCAAAAAAAAAAAAAAGAGAGAGAGAGACAGAGAAGGGGATTTAAATCCAAAAAGGTTTGAGAAGTATTGCGTATCCCCACAGTCTCTCTGGAGATTCATAATACAACTTAGTTTGCTAGAGAATCTGAAAATTATGGTATTAAAATCACTCAGTTAACTTAGCTTAAACTATTTAGCAATTTCCAAACCAATGCACCAAGAAGCCCTTCATGACCTGCAACTTGTATGACCATTTGGTGAAACTAGCAGTTCATGGAACATACCTGGTAGATGCTGTCACCTAAAGATTTCTCCGTTTACCCCGGATCCATGGGGTCTTCCCACTCCAGAGTAGTCTGCATAGGTGCTTGTATGATATGCACTCAACTCCTTAAACCTCAGGGCATCAAGTAGCTCAGTGAGTCACCATCTTTTTTTCCCTACAAAATTTGTTTTTAAAATTAATATAAAAATTGCATTCATATGAATATATTGATCTACCCAGATTTTGGTTACCCTCCCCCCTAAAATTTCTAAAGGATGTAATGTATCTCTATAATTATTTGTAATCAGCCCAACGAAGTAAGAATGCAACTGGAAGAAGAAGTGATGTCACGCATTTAAACTGGAATGGTATACATCTATACAATGTCCAGGGCACTAGTCAGATCTTAAGCTTCAAACCTTTCTTCTCCTAGTAAAAACAAAAATGCAAATGGAGCCGGTCAGGCACAGTGGCTCACTCCTGTAATCCCAGGACTGTGGGAGGCCAAGGTGGGAGGATCACAAGGTCAAGAGATCTAAACCATCTTGGCTCACATGGTGAAACTCCGTCTCTACTAAAAATACAAAAATTAGCTGGGCGTGGTAGCAGGCGAGAATAGTCCCAGCTACTCGGGAGGCTGAGACAGGAGAATGGCGTGAACTCGGGAGGTGGAGCTTGCAGTGAGCCGAGATCGCCCCACTGCACTCCAGCCTGGTGACAGAGCAAGACATTGTCTCAAACAAACAAAAAAAGCGAATGAATGGGTATGGTATCAACACAGATTTAACATTGATTCAATTTTCACTCATTTTTAAAGTGATTTTTTTTTTAATACACAAAAACTGTTTGCTACACATCTCTCAACTCATTTTCAATAGACACACTGAAGAACAGATGATCTCTAAACAGATATTTTCCTATGGTAATGATGAGGCTCTGGCGGGCATTCCAGCCACTAGGGAATAGAAATTTAAGGCTACGTTCTCCAAAAAATTTTAGATATATAGAGAGAAAACAGAAGTTGCTGGTGGTGAATGTCTGACTTGTGTCACCGAGACACTCATTTGTTCAAAGTGAGGGGTTTTCTTTCCTGAATAATCTTCCTTTACTCAATACATTTCTATTTCAATAGTTTCCACTGTTTCTGGTTGTCTCAGAAGATTCTTGGCATTGTGATTTTAAATAGAACTAAGCTTTGAGGTACAAACGAGAGCAAAAACAAAGAAATATTTAAACTTGAAGGGGAAATATCTGCATCCCTACATCCTTTAATTTCTATTTTCTTGTTATAAGAATACTTAACATGAGACCTACCCTCGTAACAGATTTTTAAGTGTATAATACAGTATTTTTAACTATAGACACAATGTTGTATAGCATATCTCTATTCTTCTTGCACTACTGAAACCTTGTACCTGTTACCTAGCACCTCCCCATTTTACTAATCTCTCTTTATCTACTAGGCTGGATAAGCACTATGAAAACTTCTGATTGACAATGGACTTGGCTCTGCAATAGTCAGATAATGACCTGAATTTCTGATATTCCCAAAATATTTTTCTGGGAACAACATCGCAGGTAACTAGATTTGTATTCAGATTCATTTAGTGTGAGATTATGCATGCACTTCACATATGCCAATATGAATAGTAAATGCTGTTTATGGGACTTTTCCAAGTGAAGATTTTGCAAGGAGTATTTTGACATTTATGTCATTATGTTTCATAATTTTTTTTCTCTGATTCTTATCCACTCATCCATGAGAAGCAGTAACACTATGAATTTTTCAAATTAAAGCACCAAGGTACCTGACTTATATAATACAACCACTGTACTCTGACAGTAGCTTTTCAAGTTCCAGGCATAGTCCAGTATGATCCTACTTTTTCCCAAGTCCACTGTGAGTGCTTATCCACAAAAGTAAGCTTTTAGAGAAAGGCTTGCCACATTCTTTAGCCTAGAGTTGGATGCTGTGTTCAAAAAATAATACAAGACCATCTACAGCAAGAGAATTCAATAATTCTTTGACTACATGGGACTTGCATGCTGAAGTGCTTGTGATTGGGTGAAGTGTGAAATAGCCACTGATTTGCTGTTCATTATGGGAAGTAACGAGATATGTTTATCACTGAGTAGACAGAAAAGACCTTATGGATTCAAAAGGAAGTAAAATACTTGCTTGTCTTGGAAATGTTGGCATATCTTTAAGTGAAAGCTTGGTCCCTAGAAGGTCTGTTGGGAAAGATTAGATTCATTTCCCATTTATTCCAATTGGTAAAATAAAATCTTTAATATGAACAGGGAGGTTTGAGATCTGAGACCTGGGCATCATTTTATACAAGGAACGAACAGTCCATGTCTCAAATAGTGACTCATCTTTTTTTGACAATATGATTTACCTTTAGAATATCAACAACCAGCTGTTCTCATTAACTGTCTGACTTTGGGATGTGAAGTATATAGTTTAAGCCCTTGCAGGAAGCAATTTTATCTTTCTTTATTCCCAAAGACTGCTGAATTAGGACACACAAGCATTTTGCTTTCATAGTCATTGCATTGAAATAAGTTTGTGCTGAAGACTTTCACTTAAAAGTGATCAGTTTTAATTGTAATTATCAAAATTAAGTTATTCTTAAGTGATTATTTATATGTATTCGTGCTATGGTGGCAATAAAGACTTCACTGCATTCAACTAACAAGATTAAAACATTGCCAAAGCAAAACTGGGTTAAATAGCCCTAGTTACTCCCCGTTTTCTCTCTCTCTCTTTCAAAAAACACATATCTATATTTATATCTACATGTACATATACACATATTACATACACATATTCATAAATTTCTCATGACATCTCTTTTCCTACTCAATACTTATTTATTCCATACCTGAATTGACCTAGAAACAAGCTTCCAGTGTTCCCCTAAACAAGAAAATTCTAACCAATATGGAGAATCTTTCATTGTTTATGCAGTTTTTCATGTGGCTGATACACTTCACAAGGGAATTTTTTTATTACTTCATGTACTGTCCTTACAGAGGTTGCCCAATTGGTTTAAAGCTCTGATCTTTAAATACCTCTTTACTCTGCTTAGAGGGGAGGAAAAGTGACTTAACCTAATAGATAAATTTGGGAAAACAATTTAGGCATGCTTGGTTCAGCTCCTCTCTTTTTCCTTTGCGGGACCTGCTTCCTAACAGAGCAGAAATTTACCTCCCCTCCTATACAGTCATGCTCTGCATTGGAACATGAGATGCTCTTCCTGACCTACAGCTCTCTGAGAATGGGTCAGTGCATCTGTTTGCTTCCAGGGTTTAGTTAGCAAGCCCTTTAAGCCACATCCTTCAACTTATACTTTATGATGAAATTTCCCAAATCAGGTTCCATAAATGGCCAAAGACATGCTGAGGCAGGAGAATAGAGTCTGGAGGTGGTGAACCTAAGGCCCATTCACCTTGACTTCATAAAACTGGATCAAAAGGAAAACCCCACCTCTCCACACCAAAGTGTCAAAAGGATCAGAGGCTACTCCCTTTGCACTGTGCTGCAGATGATAAATGGAAAGTACCTCTGATTGTTCCTCTCCTGCAACCAATCAGACTTGTCATGGGCCAAGTCTTCATATGTAACTTTGAACTTCACTTCAGCCTCTGATTGGTGTCCTCCCATAATCAATCAGACTGGTTGTGGGCCATTCCTTCGTTTACATATGGTATAAACAAGTAACCAATGGGAAACCTCTCGAAGGTATTTAAACCCCAGAAAATTCTGTAAGCAGCCCTCTTGAACCATTTGCTTGAACCCATTCCTACTTTATGGAGTGTACTTTAGTTTCAATAAATCCATACTTTTATTGCTTCATCTTTCATTGCCTTGTTTGTGTGTTTTGTCCAGCTCTTTCTTCAAAACACCAGGAACCTGGACAACTCATAGCCAAGACCCTCCACCGGTAACAATGTGTCCAGAATTGGTGGGTTCTTGGTCTCACTGACTTCAAGAAGGAAGCCTCGGACCCACGTGGTGAGTGTTACAGTTCTTAAAGATGGTGTGTCCAGAGTTTGTTCCGTCTGATGTTCAGACTTGTTTTGAGTTTCTTTCCTTCTGGTGGGTTCGTGGTCTTGCTGGCTTAAGGAGTGAAGCTGCAGACCTTTGCAGTGAGTGTTACAGCTCTTAAGGTGGCGCATCTGGAGTTGTTTGTTCCTCCGGTCCAAAGTTGTTCATTCCTCCCAGTGGGTTCATGGTCTCGCTGGCCTCAGGAGTGAAACTGCAGACCTTTGTGGTGAGTGTTACAGCTCATAAAGGCAGTGCTGACCCAAAGAGGAGGCAGTAGCAAGATGTATTACAAAGAGCAAAAGAACAAAGCTTCCACAGTGTGGAAGGGGACCCACGCTGCTGGTGCCAGCAGCCTGCTTTTATTCCCTTATCTGACCCCACCCACATCCTGCTGATTGGCCCATTTTACAGAGAGCAGATTGGTCCATTTTACAGAGAGCTGATTGGTCCATTTTACAGAGAGCTGATTGGTCCATTTACAATCCCTGAGCTAGACACAGAGTGCTGATTGTTGCAGTTACAATCCTCTAGCTAGACATAAAAGTTCTCCAAGTCCCCACTAGATTAGCTAGAAACAGAGCACTGATTGGTATGTTTACAAACCTTGAGCTAGACACAGAGTGCTGATTGGTGTATTTACAATTCTTTAGACACAATAGTTCTCCGAGTCCCCACTAGATTAGCTAGACATAGAGTGCTGATTGGTGCATTTACAAACCTTGAGCTAGACACAAGGTGCTGATTGGTGCATTTACAAACCTTGAGCTAGACACAAAGTGCTGATTGGTGCATTTACAAACCTTGAGCTAGACACAAGTTCTCCAAGTCCCCACCCAACTCAGGAGCCCAGCTGGCTTCTCCTAGTGGATCCCAGCTGGGGCAGGGATGGAGCTGCCCACCAGTCCCACGTGCAGCGCCTGCACACTTCAGCCCTTGGCTGGTGGATGGGGCCAGGCTCCGCGGAGCGTGGGGCGGCACCCGCCAGAGAGTCTGCGTGGGAGCCCATGGCAGGTGGGAGGGCTCTGGCATGGTGGGCTGCAGGTCCAAAGCCCTGCCCTGTGGGGAGACGGCTGAGGCCAGGGAGAGTTCAAGCTAGGCATGGGTGGGCCGGCAGTGCTGGGGGACCTGGCGCACCCTCTGCAGGGCTGACCTGGGTGCTAAGCCCATCATTGCCTGGGGCTGGTGCTGGCTGGCTGCTCCGAGTGCGGGGCCTGCGGGGTCTGCCGAGCCCGCGCGGAACCGGAACTCAAGCTGGGCTGCGACTTGCAGCCCCAGTTCCTGCAGGCACCTCTCCCTCCACACCTACCCGCAAGCAGAGGGAGCCGGCTCCGGCCTCGGCCAGCCCAGAGAGGGGCTCCCACAGTGCAGCGATGAACTGAAGGGCTCCTCAAGTGTGGCCAGAGTGGGCGCCAAGGCCGCGGAGGCCCCAAGAGTGAGCGAGGGCTGCCAGCTCTCAACAATACCAACATATTATTTCTCAGGACTTAGGGTGGCTGGATGGGATCTTGTGGTTACCATGACTTCATACCATTCATCACCTGTCATAGGAAGCCTCATTTGCTTATCTATGTTTCCTTAAAAATATTATCATTTTCTATATGTGCCTTTAGAATTAAAAAAGTTTGGAAAACAAGCTTTTTATTGGAAATTAAGGTGATATATTTCATTCTTCCTATGCCACTCTTTTGTCTTAATTTGTTCAGACTAGAGAAGGGAAGGCAACTGCTCTTTACTGAGCTGACTCAGAGATGTCCACTTTGGTCTCTACAGGGCAATCTTTGTTTAGGTTTTTCTCCTGAGACATTTTTCATTTTTCTCCTGATAAGTCTAGTCTTCATTTGGTGAGTATATTTACTTTGAGTGCTCTTTTGGTGTTCAATGCTTTCTTGCCTTCTCTCTTTCTTACCTTATTTTCCCCATCTTCGTAACAATTGGCATTTTCTGTATTGGATCACTGGCTTCACCACTTGCCTGTACTTCTTTATAAGAATTGATATTTCTCAATAAGGTATATGGTGAATAACATAGACTACAGAGTCAGATAAACTTGGTTTTAATTCTCAATCAAACACTTCATTTGACCTTGGACAAAATCTGTGATCCTTCTAAAACCTCAAGTTTCTCATATTTCATTGGAGACATTAATGGGTCATCCCTGTTTTTGTTGCCAGGATTAAATAAAATTAAGTGTATATGTGGAATACTTAATATGATTTGTATTTGATAAGTATTATCTGGTATTGTTGAACAAGGATATGCTAAACATTAAAAATTTAGAGACCCTAGGAATATGCTATATCTACTGCTTTATTTTAAAAGCTTTACAATTTTGTTACATCATAGGTGATTCAAAGTTATAAATAAAATTAAAAATCAGTGTTATTTTTTCTATGGTCCAGTTATAAAAAGATTGGCATATTGACAGAAAAATTGTAAGAACTGGCTAAAAGTTTACAATTCAGCGGTCTGAAGTCCTTAAATGTAAGGGAAAACAACGTTCCATACTTCAATCGTTTCTGACAGTATACCCTCTTACAGAAAGCTAGAAAGATTCATGTTGATAATCTTGTTCATGAAACATAAAGAACATGTCACTGTATTCCATGTAAAGAACATGCTAAAGCATTTTAAAACATTTTAATCAAAATAGTCACAAAAATTTACAGAAAGGGGGAGACTCCATTTCTATGGAAACTAACTCATATGAAACACTCTTTCTCTAATGATACCAATGAAGGAGGTATTATTTGAAGAATAACTTCTGTACTGTATTGCTTTTAACTGTTCAAAAGACTTCCGTATTTATATATCTTATTTTGATCTCACAACAAATGTATATGGTATTTGGTTGGTTATTGTAATCTTCATATGCAAAATGAAATCTAGACGGGGAGAACTGAACAGAACACTTAAAGAAGAGGTATCTGCAAAGATGGCACAGCTGAGAAGCTGAAGCTTCATTTTTCTGTTAGAGATGGAATTATTATAATTATTGAATAGTTTTTTTCTGGTGAACCATATTTTATTATTATTGTCTTATTTTTATTTGGGCTTTTTTCTTCTCTCTGTCATTTAAGATACCATTCTATTTTATAGAGAACAATGTAAGTTGTGTCTTGTTTGGTGAAGTAGCCATGTTGGTTGAATATTTTGAACATGATGATATAGAGACAAATAATGAAAACAAAGTTACCACTTCTTGAATACCATGTAACGTCTATATACTGGCTCATTTACCCCTCACGATAGTTTTGCAAGACAGGTATTATTATCCCCATTTTACATATTAGTAAAACACAAAAAGATGAATCCAGGTTCTGTAACCTCTAGTCCCAAGTTTTTTCTATCCTCACTTGTTATCTTCCACAATGAGTCTCTGGAGTAGCTTTCAAGAATAACCCAGAGCCTGAACAGGAAAGAGTATTGAATTCATCTATAAATATCTTTGGCTCACCTGCAAGGAAATGTGAAATCAAAAGGAAGCAAAAGTGAGAAAG
The DNA here is from genome assembly GCF_006542625.1 of Nomascus leucogenys. NCBI lineage: Eukaryota > Metazoa > Chordata > Mammalia > Primates > Hylobatidae > Nomascus > Nomascus leucogenys. The sequence continues at coordinate 7,079,717 of NC_044395.1, read as the reverse complement.
CCTGATATATCTGTCAAATTTGGAAAATGTTTCAGCTTTTCCAAGGGGCGCATTCAACACACAGAACAGCCTCCAAAGAATCAGTAGAACCTGATCCGTAATCGTTCCCAAGAATCCAACCGAAAGTATCTGCTAAGTCAAGGAATATTTTCAGAGAGTTTTCAGACACTCATAAACCACAGCACCATCAATCCCATCGACCCCAGCCATAACCTTTTAAGGGAGCATGCTGAAGTGCAGTTAATCAGATTATGGTTAGCAGAGAAAAAAATATAAAAGACAATGAAGAACTGGTCAGGGTGAGAGTAAAGGGCAAACCCCAATCAGCTGCCTTATTTCACCTCCTTTCAAGGACATAAATATCACGTAACAGTCTCTATACGTCAAAGGAGCTAGGGATCTAGATAGTCTGCAGTTAACACAGAACCAGAGACTCCTTTCTCAAATTATGCTTTAGGAGCCACCAAATATCTAACTATTCTAATATGACACTTTCTTTCAGATGGTTAACGTATGTCGTTTTCTTACCATGAACTTACTTTTGTTAAAGGCTCAAATATTAGTTCAGGAAACAAGAGAGCATTGAAATTTCGTCAGTCAGTCTCAGTGTACTTGCTACCTAAATGGGACTCATGCTTTTTTGGTATTACGATTATAGGGATAAAGAAAATAATTGCTTAGAATATGACTTGGTATACACTCTATTATTTTAGTCAACTGGTCTATCACTGTGATAAGGAACAGGAGCCAGATGAAAGAAAAACTGAGATAGAGACTTTGCCCTAGTGGATTTAACAATTTTTTTTTTTTTTTTGGAGAGGCAGGGCTGACATCAATGAAGTTATTACTTACACTGATGCTGATGGAGAGTGAAAATTCTCTTTCTCAGGAAATCACAACCTAAATTGGACAAATAATATACTGTGTGAAACAACTGGAAATGCACCCAAGTGAACTTATAGGGCTAGCATCCTGGCATGACTAACATAATGAGAGTTTCGAGTCATACTCTGACATGCTGAAGTGTTTTAGCAGAACCTTTCTGGAGTAAGTAAATGTTCCATAGAGGGGTACAATTCTGTTAACCGCCCGATCTTTTGATCTTGCTTCACCTTATGGTCTGTGGGTTCTCTTGTCCTTTCCAGTCCTTTGATAGAGGATCTTGAACAACTATAATAAGGAGTGCTGATAGCCTAGACCTAAATCCCTTAGGTATGACACCTTCCACTGCTCAGCATTTGAGAAAAGTGATGTCTGTGCCTGTCTTCCTGCCAGCTTTCTCTCACTAGAGATTATTCCTTTTTCTTCTTTCAGTCTCAATGCTTTATATTGCCTAAGGATAAACCTGGCACTTTTTACCATCCACGATCCAATTAGCAGAGAAAGGAGCAGCTCTGTTTGCGACAACACACAGATTCTGGTATGAGCCCCACAGAGAGAAAGCAACACTCTAGACATGCTTCGTGCATAGCTGCCTGTCTATTTTCTCTGTGATCTCAGAACAAAGGCCCAGGCACTTTGCTAGCTGCCCAGAGCTACCACTCTCTGAAATTGATGGAAAAGGAATCATGTAACATGTTTCCATTGGTGCAGGTTCACTAAATACTTCCTATAACCTGAACTTTTCTGATAACCATTTACCTTTTTTTTTTTTACACTGGGCAATGGGAAAAGAGAATTTTACTTGAGGATAAAATTCCCAGGAGAGAGTGTATTTATATGTTGAACTAAAGGCATGAGTATGCATAACTTCTCATATTTTCTATATGAGTCTTTGGGAATTCTGCTTCCTGTATATAAATTGCCTATAGGTTGAAGATAAAGAGATTGTGGTTCTCTTTTTGGGATAGATCAGAATTCAAAATAATATTACTCATTTAATTTTTTATGAGTATTGCTCATACGACAGTATTTGTTAAGAACTGGAGGAGATACAAAGAAAACACAGGATTATTTCCTGCGCTCTAGGGCTGTGTGTTTAAGTGATACACTTATCATTCACCCATTCTCAATTTACAATTTTTAGGCATCAACTGGTCTAGTGGTTAACAAAAAAGTGCAGTATTATCACCCACCAGAGTTTTTTGGTTTCATTTGTTTTAATAATTGGGATAGTATTATGATCTAGCAGGGAAAGGTGATATGTGATACAGGCATTTAGTATTTAGGAATTAGTGATGCAAAACAATTACAGTGCTCCTCTAAAGGAAAAATTGTCTAATCCAAAATGTCAACAGCAACTCTCCTTACAACTGAGAAACACTGGGTAGACTATTTCACATCAGCCCAGGGTTTTTTGCCATAGTCTATCTGATATAGCTTGGATATTTGTCACTGCCCAAATTTCATGCTAAATTACAATCCCTAACACTAGTGATGGGGCCTGGTAGAAGGCGTTTGGATCATGGAAATACATTCCTCACAGCTTTGTGCTGTCTTTGTGATAATGATAGTGAGTTCTCATAAAATCTGTTCATTTAAAAGTGTGTGGCACCTCTCCTGCACCTGACTCCCTGTCTCTCTTGCTCCCACTCTGCCATCATAGAACAAGTAAATCCTCAGACCCCCAACCCCTTGGATCCGAGCTTCAGAAGAAAAAGGGAGAAGTGCCTGCTCCCCTTCACCTTCTGTCATGTTTTAAGCCTCTGGAGACCTCCCCAGAAGCAGAGGCTACTATGCTTCCTATATAGCCTGCAGAACCATGAGCTAATTAAACCTCTTTTCCTATCAATTACTGAGACTCAAGCATTTGTTTCTAGCCATGCAAGAATGGCCTGACACACACCCTTGAGCCCCATCGTTAGGACAGCAAAGCAGAACGCTTCGGTTAGAGGTTACATCAGCATTTAGGCTAAGCTATGCTGTGCTAACAAACAACCCCCAAATCTCAACCACCCTTAACACTATGGTTTGTTTCTTACTTATGCCCCATTTTGGGGTCTTTGATAGCTTTCTTCTATGATCTTGAGCCTGGGATCCAGGCTAAAATATTACCCCTTTCTGGGATATTGTCAGCTGTGAATCAGAAGAGGGCACGGTAAAATGATGAAAAATGCTCTTAAATTTTGCTTGAAATAATGCATGTCATTTCTACTCACATTTCATTGACTAAAGCAGGTCACGTGTCCAAGCCTGATATCAGCGAAGCACAAATATAAAAATCCTGCTTCAGAAAGGTACAGCAAATATTTTGAACAGTACAATCCACGTTAGAAATAAAACAGAGAAAGATGATTCTTGTATGACAACATTTCTTAAAATGGGCTCCAGAAAGAAAATCTGCTGCCTATCACAGAACAAATTAATCCTCAGACCCCCCTTGGATACAAACTGTTGAAGAAAAAGGTGGAAACCCAATGGGAAGAATAAAAAATCAGATCAATTTTTTATGACAAAAATACATTTCCATCTCTAGTAATCTCCCAGGCCCAGGCCATTAGTTTTTTTTCTTCTGGTTCTGGTTATATTCTCTTGCAGGTGAGTGCACCTAAGCAAAGATCTCCAGAGCAGCCAAAATCCTGGTTCTTGTCCTCTTTGTCTGGCTGTTCCATTATGACTAAGAAGTGTGAATAATCTCACGGATTTTATTTGTAGCCCTCACCTTTTCTATCTTTGTGCTTTCCCTTAGAGGCTATGTATAATTTTGATACTCCACTGATCAATAGAAGATCCTCAAATATGAGTGTCCTTTCTTCTAAGCTTCAGTGCCACTTTTCTTTTTAGCCACAGAACATTTTCATCTTTAAATCAACTGTATCTCAAACCAAGATCGTCATCAACACCCCTTATTCTCCCTCACTTTGCTTCTACTGCCAAACCAGAGTCACCTAATCCTATTAGTGATATTACCAATATCCTAGTCATATAGACTTAAGTCTTTGTGTTAGCTTTTGGTCTTAATACTTTTTTTCCTCCACTTATCTCCACCCAAATAGCCACTACTCTCTGTTAATTATCTCTATATATTTTTTCTTTCTGTCAGCCTTTACTCATGGGAGTCTAAAGCACATCTTCTCCAAATGAGAATTGTATTCCATTTATTAGTAGTAGGATAGTTAAATAACCTTCATATAATAACTTAGGGGTTTTTAAAATAAATCTGAAATTTTATTTGAAAGTTATTAATGTTAATTTTATTATTAAAATTGTAATAGTCTCGTTCTAAAACATTGATGATACGGTGCATGAACAATATTATCAGAGCTGCAAGATTAATTCTACAGCCACTATATTAAACATTGGCAATAGTACTAAATAGACACACTCAGGTGGCACATTAATGATATTGCTAACATTTTTGTCTACAATAGAATTTGATTAGGAAAAAAGGTTTAAATTATATGTTTTCTAAAAGAAGTTAGAAGCTGTGATTGTAAATTGGGTAAATATAAAAAGTCCTTCAACTGCTGAAAATGGTTAGCAGTGTGTAAAATGATTTTGACAAGCTTAGTGTTTAAAATGTTAACTTCCGTAGACTCACACCTATAAGGAAATGTCTTATTAAACAATATGTATAATTTATGCTGGTTTACAGTTTGGTATGAGCACATTTTCTTCAGAATCCTTATATTACCTAATTTCATAGATTTAACATGATTTCTCAGGGAGATTGTTGTGGTATATGATTTAGGAATTTTTTCTTCTTGTGAAATTTTGAAGTATGAAAGTTAAAATTTTGATTTTATAACATCCTTATAAAAATGAAGAATTTCAGGATAGAAATTTCAAGATAGAAATGCACTAATAAATAAGAGTTAAGTACAGTTCTTAATATTTTTAATGTTATGAATACTAGAGTAATAAACACATCAATCAAATTTAGATTTAAAATATAATAAAGTGGCCGGGCACCATGGTTCATATCTGTAATCCCAGCACTTTGAGAGGCCAAAGCAGGATGATCACTTGAGCCCTGGAGTTCAAGACGAGCCTGGACAACAAAGTGAGACCCCACCCCCCACCTACCTCTAAAAAATAGTGAAAAAATTGGCCGGGCATGGTGGCACACACCTGTAGTCCCAGCTACTTTGGAGGCTGAGGTGGGAGGATTGCTTGAGCCCAGGAAGTCGATCTTCCCCAGTGCGGAGCTGTGATTGAGCCACTGCACTCCAGCCAGGGCGACAGAGTGAGACCCTATCTCAAAAAAAAAATTAAAAAAATAAAATATGCAAATAACTATTATTCTGCTTTGGATTATTATTAAAATTTTATAGGCATTTATTGGTTCAAGAAAAGCATAATGTTGTTACTAAAGTTATTTAGCTAATACAAAATCTCTTCATAGTCACACTGTCAATCTATTTACCTATTTATTCATATCTTGAAAATTTTTAATTTTTATAATTGAAGTTAATAGCTTTTAAAACCATTGCGGCACTTTATTCTTCTTTGTAGCCTGTCTTTACCCCTTACTGTCTGTATGATCTCTCGTAACTTATGGACATCTCTGCCTCAGGTTCCTCATTTATTAAATGAGCAAAATATAAAATTCTTAAACATATTATTGGCATATAGCAAAACTATATATCATAGGAATGTTAAGTTTTGTGGCTTATATATCAGGCATACGTTCTTGTTAACATGGATAATTGCAAAGTAGTTATTCTGATTTATTATTGAGCAAACTAAAGTTCAGACTAACCCATAGACTCATTTATATTAAGTAGCCAGAGCTGTTCTGAACCTGTGTCTCTGTGGTCCTGTCTTGGTCTGTTTTCTGCTGCCTTAAAAAAAAAAACACACAGATTAGGTAATTTATAATGAACAAAAATTTATTTCACACACAGTTCTGGAGCCTGGGAAGTTCCAGACCAAGGAGCCAGCATCTTATGAGGGCCTTCTTGGTGTGTGGAAGACGAGAGAGAGAAAGAGAAAGAAAAAACAGGACTGCAGTTATCCTGTTATAAGAAACCCACCTCCACAATAACAGCATTAGTCCATTAATGAGAGCAGAGCCTTCATGGCCTAATCACCTCTTAAAAGCCCTGCCTCTCATCTACCTTGAGAGGTGGATACTGTTACAATGGCAATTAAATTTTAACATGAGTTTGAAAGGGGACATTCTAATCATAGTTGGCCCCAAAGCCTATTTTGTACCTCTGACGCTCAAGATCAGTGTATCTTTTTCTTATAACTTAGCAAAATAGGAAGAACTTAGAGAAAATAGGAAGAACTTAGAGAAAACAAGATATGTCAACAATCAAGCATTTGGAAGATAGTGCTAAAAACCTTCCCCTCATTTCTCACTGAAGTACATACTGTCATGTACTATTATTTAAATCTTCCTAAGTGGTATGTCTCATTCCCTGAGTAGGTTGTAAACTTTCCAATGGAAGCGAAGTGTACTTTCTGCTCACTTGCAGCACTTAGTAAAATGTTGTGACAGTAGCTTAAATATGAATATTTTTAGTAGTTTAAATGGATTCAGTTGAGCTTCAAAGAACACTGTGACAAAGGCAAGAAAATATATTATCTTTAATTTACTGGTGAGGAAATTTAGAAAGAAAAAGGGCAAGAAGTTTATCTAAGATCGCTCATCTTGGTCACAGAAACCTGGGCCTAATGTTAGCAGTAAATCCTCAATAAATATGTGTTAAATTGATAAATTTATTCTAGCGAAGAGAAAAATCGTGAGTATGGAGCAAAAACAGAAGAGCAGCTTAATAAATTTGCAAAATGTATAAAGGCTTTCATAGTTTTACCTCTGGAGTTAATTTTACTTCAGAAATTTCAAATGATGTCTTAATAATAATAATAAGTGAAAACTTACATCTAGTTAGTACTTGCAATGTCCTAATATTATGTTAAACATTTACATTAATTATTTTATTTCATACTACTCATCTATCTATGAAGTAGGTACAACTTTTTGATTTTGACACTTTTTGTTTGGTTGGTTGGTTGGTTTTAATTAGTAGCCTTTTTTTTTTTTTTTTGAGTAGTTTTAGGTTAACAGAAAATTGATCAGAAAGTAAAGAGTTCTCATGCATCTCCTTCTCTCCTCTTACAGTTTTTCCAACTATTTACATCTTTTATTGATGTGGTACATTTGGTACAATTGCGGAACAAATGTGGATAGATTATTTTTGTTAACTTTTATTTTAAGTTCTGGGTTACTTTTTGAAACTTTTATTGAAGTATAAATATGCATAAAGAAAACTGACAAATTGTAAGTAAGTTTTCTCAAACTGAATACACTCAAGTAAACAATACCCAAATAAAAAGAAAATGAACATTAAGTTAAACCCAGAAGTTCTTCTTGTGTCCCCTACCAGACCATACGCTCCTCAAGGTAACATAGTCTGACTTCTAACCTCACAACTATCCTGACTTCTCACACTGCAGATTAGTGCTTACTGTATTTGAACTTCATATAAATGGAAGATACAATCTGTCCTCTTAGGTGCTTAGCTGCTTCTGCTGCTTCTTTATTTTTTTTAATAAACTTTACTTTTTAGAGCAGTTTTGGGTTCACAGCAAGCTAATGAGAATCTACAGAGATTTCTCTATATACCCTCTGTCCCCATATGTGCATAGCCTTCTCCACTGTCGACAATCCCAAACAGAGTTGTGCATTTGTGACAATAAAGAAACTACACTGACACATCACAGTCACTCAAATACCATAGTTTACATTAGGGTTCACTCTTGATGTTTTACATTTTATGCTTTTTGACAAATGCATAATGGCATAAAATCCACCATTACAGAATCATACAGAAGAGTTTCACTGCCCTCAAAATCCTCTGTGCTGCTCCTATTCATCTCTTCCCATTAACCTCTGGCATCTATTGTTATTTTTACTATATCTCAATAAATTTAGTTTTATAAGAATGTCCTGTAGTAGACTTATATAGTACATATCCTTTTCATGTTAGCATATTTCACTTGGTAATATGCATTTAAAACACCTCCTTGTCTTTAGCACTGAATAATATTCCCTTATCTGAATGCAGTACAGTTCATTTATCTATTCACCAAATAAAGGGCATTTTTAAATAGTAGAACATCATTTATATAGCATGCCAAAGTAGACTAAACAATACAATGTTTAGGAATACATAGATATGTGGTAAAACCATATAGACAATCAAGGAGAGTGGAAAAACAAAGATATAGTCAGGGAGAATACACAGGTTGGCTTCAAAAATGTTGGTTATGTTTTTTTTTTTTTCTTAAGCATTGTATAGGCAGATGGGTACTTATTTGTATTCTCTAACTTTGTAGATGTGTCAAAAGCACTATTTCGCACATATGAAATCCTCATTTTAAAAGTAAAGACATAATTATGGTACAAAATATTAAAAATTCAGAAAACTATATCAGTAAAATAAAAATTATCCAAAATTATATTACCCTGAGACAACTATAGTATTTGTTTTTTTTAAATTTTTTTATTTCCATAGGTTATTGGGGAACAGGTGGTGTTTGGTTACATGAGTAAGTTCTTTAGTGGTGATTTGTGAGATTTTGGCTTACCCATCACCCAAGCAGTATACACTGCAACCTATTTGTAGTCTTTTATCCCTTGCCCTCTCCCACCCTTCTCCCCAAGTCTCCAGAGTCCATTGTATCATTCTTATGCCTTTGCGTCCTCATAAGTTAGCTCCCACGTATCAGTGATAACATACAATGTTTGGTTTTCCATTCCTGAATTACTTTACTTAGACTAATAGTCTCCAATCTCATCCAGGTTGCTGCAAATGCTGTTATTTCATCCATTTTTATGGCTGAGTAGTATTCCATTGTATATATATATTCCATATATATATATACACACCACATATATGTATATACACACCATATATATATATATATACGCACACCATATATATATATACACACCATATATATATACACACCATATATATATACACACCATATATATATATATACACACACCATATATATATATATATACACACACCATATATATATATATATATATATATATATATATATATATATACCACAGTTTCTTTATCCACTCATTGATTGATGGGCATTTGAGCTGGTTACACGTTTTTGTAATTGAAAATTGTGCTGCTATACACATACATGTACATGTATCTTTTTAAAATAATGACTTCTTTTCCTCTGGGTAGATACCCAGTAATGGGATTGCTGGATCAAATGGTAGTTCTCTTTTTAGTTATTTAAGGAGTTTCCACCCTGTTTTCCATAGTGGTTGTGCTAGTTTACATTCCCACTAGCAGTGTAGAAGTATTTCATGTTTACCACATCCATGACAACATCTACTATTTATTTATTGTTTTGATTATGGCCATTCTTGCAAGAGTAAGGTGGTACCACATTGTGGTTTTGATTTGCATTTCCCTGATTATTAGTGATGTTGAGCATTTTTGCATATGTTTGTTGGCAATTTGCATATCTTGTTTTGAGAATTGTCTATTCATGTCCTTAGTCCATTTTTTGATGGGATTGTCTTGTTTCTTACTGATTTGAGTTTGTTGTAGATTCTGGATATTAGTCCTTTTCAGATGTATAGATTGTGAAGATTTTCTCCCACTCTGCGTTGTCTGTTACTCTGCTGACTATTCCATTTTCCTTGCAAAAGCTCTTTAGTTTAATTAAGTCCCAGTTATTTATCTTTGTTTATGTTGCATTTCTTTTGGATTCTTGGTCACGAAATCCTTGCCTAAGCCAATGTCTAGAAGGGTTTTTCCAATGTTATCTTCTAGAATTTTCATAGTTTCAGGTCTTAGATTTAAGTCCTAATCCATCTTGAGTTGACTTTTGTATAGGGTGAGAGATGAGGATCCAGTTTCATTCCCCTCCATGTGGCTAGCCAATTATACCAGCACCATTTGTTGAAAAGGGTGTCCTTTCCCCACTTCATATTTGTGTTTGCTTTGTTGAAGATCAGTTGGCTGTATTTGGGTTTATTTCTGGATTCTCTATTGTATTCCATTGGTCTGTGTGCCTATTTTTATACAAGTACCATGTTGTTTTGGTGACTATGGCCTTATAGTATAGTTTGAAGTCAGGTAATGTGATGCCTCCAGATGTGTTCTTTTTGCTTAGTCTTGCTTTGGCTATGCAGGCTCATTTTTGGTTTCATATGAATTTTAGAATTATTTTTTCTAATTCAGTGAAGAATGTTGGTGGTATTTTGATGGGAATTGTGTTGAATTTGTAGATTGCTTTTGGCAGTATGGTCATTTTCACAATATTGTTTCTACCCATCCATGAGCATGGGATGTGTTTCCATTTGTTTGTGTCATCTATGATTTCTTTCAGCATTTTTTTGTAGTTTTCCTTGTAGAAGTCTTTTATGTCCTTGGTTAGATATATTCCTAGGTATTTTTTTTTTTGAGGCTACTGTAAAAGGGGTTGAGTTCTTGATTTAATTCTCAGCTTGGTCGCTGTTGGTGTATAGAAGAGCTACCGATTTGTGTACATTAATTTTGTATCCGGAAACTGCTGAATTCTTTCATCAATTCTAAGAGCTTTCTGGAGGAGTCTTTAGGGCTTTTAGGTAAACAATCATATCAGCAAACAGCGACAGTTTGACTTCCTCTTTACTGATTTTGATGCACTTTATTTCTTTCCCTTGTCTTATTGTTCTGGCTAGGACTTTCAGTAGTATGTTGAAGAGGAGTAGTGAGAGTGGGAATTCTTGACTTATTCCAGTTCTCAGAGGGAATGCTTTCAAATTTTTCCCATTTAGTATTATGTTGGCTGTGGGTTTGTCATAGATGGCTTTCATGACACTGAGGTATGTCCCTTGTATGCTGATTTTGCTGAGAGTTTTAATCAGAAAGGGATGCTGGATTTTGTCAAATGCTGTTTCTGCATTCATTGGGATGATCATGTGATTTTTTGTTTCTAATTCTATTTATGGGGTGTATCACATTTATTGACTTGCATATGTTAAACCATACCTGCACCTCTGGTATGAAACCCACTTGATCATGGCGGATTATCTTTTTGATATGTCGTTGGATTTGGTTAACTAGTATTTTGTTAAGGATGTTAGCATCTATGTTCATGAGCGATATTGGTCTGTGGTTTTCTTTTTTGGTTGTGTCCTTTCCTGGTTTGGGTATTAGGATGATACTGGCTTAATAGAATCATTTAGGAAGGGTTCCTTCTTTCTCTATCTTGTGAAATAGTGTCAATACGATTGGTACCAATTCTTCTTTGAATGTCTGGTAGAATTCTGCTGTAAATCCATCTGGTCCTGGACTTTTTTTGTTGGTAACTTTTTTTATTACCATTTCAGTCTTGCTGCTTGTTATTGGTCTCTTCATGGTCTCTAATTCTTCTTAATTTAAGCTAGGAGGGTTGTATCTTTCCAGGAGTTTATCCATCTCTTCAAGGTTTTCTAGTTTATGTGTGTATAGGTGTTCATAGTAGTCTTGAATGATCTTTTGCATTTCTGTGATTTCAGTTGTAATATCTCCTGTTTCATTTCTTATAGAGCTTATTTGGATTTTCTCTCTTCTTGGTTAATCTTGCTAATGGTCTATCAATTTTATTTATCTTTTCAAAGAACCAGCTTTTTCTTTTATTTAACTTTTGTATTTCTTTTGTTTCAATTTTATTTAGTTCTGCTCTGTTCTTGGTTATTTCCTTTCTTCTGCTGGATTTGGGTTTGGTTTGTTCTTGTTTCTCTAGTTTCTTGAGGTGTGACCTCAGATTGTCTGTCTGTGCTCTTTCAGACTTTTTGATATAGGAATTTAGGGATATCTGCCTTTGCTGTATCCCAGAGGTATTGACACATTGTGTCACTATTGTCTTTCAGTTTGAAGAAGATTTTAATTTCCATCTTGATTTCATGTTTGACCCAATGATCATTAAGGAGCAGATTATCTCATTTCCATGCATTTGCATGGTTTTTAAGGTTTCTTTTGGAGTTGATTTCCAGTTTTATTCCACTGTGGTCTCAGAGAGTGCTTGATATAATTTCAGTTCTCTTAAATTTATTAAGACTCATTTTGTGGCCTGTCACATGGTCTACCTTGGAGAAAGTTCCATGTACTGTTGAATAGAATGTGTATTCTGCAGTTGTTGGATGGAATGTTCTGTATATATGTTAAGTCCATTTGTTCCAGGGTATAGTTTAAATCTATTGTTTCTTTGTTGACTTTCTGTCTTGATAACCTGTCTAGTGCTGTAAGTACTTGGGCTTGGAGTATTGAAGTCCCCCACTATTATTGTGTTGCTGTCTATCTCATTTCTTAGGTCTATTAGTAATTGTTTTATAAATTTGGGAGCTCCAGTGTTAGGTGCATATATGTTTAGGATTGTGATGTTTTCCTGTTGGACAAGGCCTTTTATCATTATATAATGTCTCTCTTTGTCTTTTTTAACTGCTGTGCCTTTAGAGTTTGTTTTGTCTGATATAAGAATAACTCTGCCTGCTCACTTTTGGTGTCCATTTGCATGAAATGCCTTTTTCCACCCCTTTACCTTAAGTTTATGTGAGTTCTTATGTGTTAGATGAGTCTCTTGAAGGCAGCAGACAGTTGGTTGGCCAATTCTTATCCATTCTGCAATTCTCTATCTTTTAAGTGGAGCATTTAAATCACTTACATTCAATGTTAGTATTGAGATGTGAGGTACCATTCCATTCATCATGCTATTTGTTGCCTGTATACCTTGCTTTTTTGTTTCTGTTTTTAAAATTGTATTTTTGTTTTATGGGCCCCGTGAGATTTATGCTTTAAAGAGGTTCTGTTTTTTTGTGTTTCCAGGATTTGTTTCAAGATTTAGAGCTCCTTTAAGCAGTTCTTGCAGTGCTGGCTTGGTAGTGGCAAATTCTCTCAGCATTTGTTTGTCTGAAAAAGACTATCTTTCCTTCATATATGAAGCTTAGTTTTGTTGGATACAAAATTCTTGGCTGGGCCAAGTGTGGTGGCTCATGCCTGTAATCCCAGCACTTTGGGAGGCTGAGGTGGGTGGGTCATGAGGCCAAGAGACAGAGACCATCCTGGCCAACATGGTGAAACCCTGTCTCTACTAAAAACACAAAAAATTATGCAGGCGTGGTGGTGCACACTTGTAGTCCCAGCTACTCGAGAGGCTAAGGCAGGAGAATCGCTTGAACCTGGGAGGGGGAGGTTGCAGTGAGCCGAGATCACACCACTGCACTCCAGCCTGGTAACAGAGAAAGACTCCGTCTCAAAAAAAAAAAGAAAGAAAGAAAAGAAAAACAAATTTTTTGCTGGTAATTGGTTTGTTGGAGGAGGCTGAAGATAGGGCCCCAATCCCTTCTAGCTTGTAGAGTTTCTGCTGAGAAATCTGCTGTTAATATGATAGGTTTTCCTTTATAGGTTACCTGGTGCTTTTGTCTCAGAGCTCTTAAGATTCTTTCCTTCATCTTAACTTTAGATAATGTGATGACCATCTGCCTAGGTGATGATCATTTTGCAATGACTTTCCCAGGCGTTATTTGTGCTTCTTGTACTTGGATGTCTAGGTCTCTAGCAAGACCAGGGGAGCTTTCCTCGATTATTTCCCCAAATATGTTTTCCAATCTTTTAGACGTGTTTTCTTCCTCAGGAATGCTGATTATTCTTAGGTTTTGTCGTTTAACATAATCCAAGTATTCTTGGAGGCTTTGTTCATATTTTCTTCTTCTTTTTTCTTTGTCTTTTATGAACTGGGTTAATTTGAAGACCTTGTCTTTGAGCTCTGAATTTCTTTTTTCTACTTGTTCAATTCTATTGCTGAGACTTTCCAGAGCATTTTGCATTTCTATAAAAATGTCCATTGTTTCCTGAAGTTTTGATTTTTTTTAATGCATCTATTTCATTGAATATTTCTCCCTTCACTTCTTGTATCTTTTTTTTAAATTTCCTTACATTGGGCTTTGCCTTTCTCTGCTGTCTCCCTGATTAATTTAATAACTAACATGAATTCTTTTTCAGGTAAATCAGGGATTTCTTCTTGGTTTGGATCCATTGCTAGTGAGCTGGTGTGATTTTTTGGAGGTATTAAAGAACTTTGTTTTGTCATATTACCAAAGCTGGTTTTCTGATTTCTTCTCATTTGGGTAGACTCTGTCAGAGGGAAGGTCTAGGATGTTCTGATTCTTTTTTCCCATGGGGAGCTCCCTTGATGTAACACTCCCACTTTTCCTATAGATGTGGCTTCCTGAGAGGTGAGCTATAGTAATAGATATCTCTCTTCTGAATCTAGCCACCTGGAAAATCTACCAGCCTCTGGGCTGGTACTGGAGGTTGTCTGCACAGAGTGCTGTGATGTGAACTGTCTGTGGGACTCTCAGCTGCGGATACCAGCACAGTATTTGAGGTGTCTCCTGGGTCCTGCAGGGTCAATCCACTTCCTTCAGAGAGTCTGTGGTTCCTCTCATAAAGGGAATTTTGATTGCTTTGAAGTTTTGGCAATTATAAATAAAGTTGCTATAAATATCTACATGCAGTTTTTTGTATGCATAACTTTTCAACTTTTTTTAGTAGATACCAAGAAATGAGATTGCTGGATTGTATGATAAGAGTATGTTTAATTTTGTAAGAAACTCCGAGTCTTCCAAAGAAGCAGTACTGTATTGCATTCCACCAGCAATGAATGAGAGTTCCTGCTGCTCCGTATCCTCATCAGCATTTGGTGTTGTTAGTGCTCTGGACTTTGACCATTCTAATATGTGTCTAGTGTATCTTATTCTTGTTATAATCAGCATTTCTCTGATGACATGTGATCTGGAGTGTCTATCTTATGCTTATTTTTCATCTGTATATTTTCTTTAATAATTTCTGTTAAGGTCTTTTACCACTTTTTAATATTGGATTGCTTCTTTTCTTATTGCTATTTTAAGAGTTCTTTGTGTATTTTAAGACAGTTTCTTTTATCAGATGAACGTTTTAGAAATATTTTCTCCCAGTTTGTGCCTTGTCTTCTCTTCTCTTGACATTGTCTTTTGCATAGCAGAAGTTTTAAATTTTAATGAAGTCCAGCTTATCAACTCTTTCTTTCATAAATCATGGCTTTGCTGTTGTATCTAAAAATTCATCTCCATACTCAATGCCTTGTAGATTTTCTCTCATACGATCTTCAAGAGTTTTATACTTTTGCCTTTTACACTTAGGTCTATGATATAATTTCAGTTAATTTTTGTGAAGGGTGAAAAGTTTGTGTGTAAATTCACTTTTTTTTGCATGTGGACATTCAATTATTTCAACACCATTTGTTGAAAAGCCTATCTTTGCTCCATTGTATTGCCTTTACTTCTTTGTCAAAGATCAGTTGACTATATATATATATATATATATGTTGATCTATTTCTAACCTCTATTGATCTATTTGTCTGTTATTTTTGCTAATACCACACTGTTGATTATTGTAGTTTTATAGTAAGTCTTGAAGTTATGAAGTGCCGGTCTTACAACTCTCTCCTTCTTATTCAATATTATGTTGGCTACTCTTAGTCTTTTTCTTCTCTATGTGAGCCTTAGGATTAGTTTGTTGACATTTACAAAATAACTTGCAGGCCAGTGTCTTTGAGGAACATCAGTGTGAAAATCCTCAATAAAATACTGGCAAACCAAATCTAGCAGCACATTGAAAGCTTATCCATCATGATCAAGTCAACTTTGTTTCATCCCTGGGATACAAGGCTGTTTCAACATATGCAAATCAATAAACGTAATTTATCACATAAACAGAACCAAAGACAAAAACTATGTGATGATCTCAATAGATGCAGAAAAAGCATTCAATAAAGTTCAACATTCCTTTATGTTAAAAACAATAAACTAGGTATTGATAGAACATGTCTCAAAATAATAAGAGCTATTTATGACAAACCCACAGCCAAATCATATTGAATGGGCAAGAGCTAGAAGCATTCCCTTTGAAAACTGGTACAAGACAAGGATGCCTTCTCTTGCCACTCCTATTCAACCTGGTATTGGAAGTTCTGACCAGGTCAATCAGGCATGAGAAAGAAATAAAGCATATTCAAATAGGAAGAGAGGAAGTCAACTTGTCTCTGTTTGCAGATGACATGATTCTATATTTGGAAAACCCCATCATCTCAGCCCCAAACCTCCTTAAGCTTATAAGTAACTTCAGCAAAGTTTCAGGATACAAAATCAATGTGTAAAAATCACTAGCATTCCTTTACACCAACAATAAACAAGCAGAGAGCAAAATCGTGAATGAACTTCCATTCACAATTGTTGCAACAAGAATAAAATACCTAGAAATACATCTAAGAAGGGATGTGAAGGGCCTCTTCAAGAAGAACTACAAACCACTGCTCAAGTAAATAAGAGAGGACACAAACAAATGGAAAAACATTCCATCCTCATGGGTAGGAAGAATCAGTATTGTGAAAATGTCCATACTGCCTAAAGTAATTTATAGATTCAAGGCTATTCCCATCAAACTACCATTTACATTCTTCACAGAATTAGAAAAAAACTACTTTAAATTTTATATGAAACCAAAGAAGAGCTCATACACCCAAGAATATCCTAAGCAAAAAGAACAAAGCTGGAGGCATCACCGTACCTCACTTCAAACTATACTACAAGGCTACAGTGACCAAAACAGCATGGTACTGGTACCATAACAAACGTATAGACCAATGGAGCAGAACAAAGACCTCAGAAGTAACACCACACATTTACAACCATCTGATCTTTGATAAACCTCACAAAAACAAGCAATGGGGAAAGGATCTCCTATACAGTAAATGGTGCTGTGAAAACTGTCTAGCCATATGCAGAAAACTGAAAGTGGACCGCTTCCTTACACCTTATACAAAAATTAACTCAAGATGGATTAAAGACTTAAACGTAAACCCCAAATTCATAAAAACTCTAAAAGAAAACCTAGGCAATATCATTCAGGACATAAGTGTGAGCAAAGACTTTATGACAAAAATGTCAAAAACAATTGAAACAAAAGCCAAAATTGAAAAATGGGATCTAATTAAAGAGTTTCTGCACAGCAAAAGAAACTGTCATCAGAGTGAATAGGCAATCTACAGAATGAGAGAAAATTTTTGCAATCTACCCATCTGACAAAGATCTAATATCCAGAATTTATAAGAAACTTAAACAAATTTGTGAGGAAAAAACAACCCCACCAAAAAGTGGGCAAAGGATATGAACAGACATTTCTTAAAAGAAGACATTTACGTGGCCAACAGACATGATAAAGAAGCTCAACATCACTGATAATTAGATAAATGGAAATCAAAACCACAATGAAATTTATCTTATGCCAGTCAGAATGGTGATTATTTAAAAATTCAAGAAATAATAGATGCTGGCGAGGCTATGGAGAAATAGGAACACTTGAATATGAATTAGTTCAACCATTGTGGAAGACAATATGGTGATTCCTCATGGATCTAGAACCAAGGATACCATTTGACCCAGCAATCCCATTACTGGGTATATACCCGAATAAATATAAATCATTCCACTATAAAGATATATGCACATGTATTTTTATTGCAGCATTATTTACAATAGCAAAGACATGGAACCAACCCAAATGCCCATCAATGATAGACTGGATAAAGAAAATGTGGAACATATTCACCATGGAACGCCATGCAGCCATAAAAAGGAATGAGTTCATGTCCTTTGGAGGGACATGGATGAAGTTGGAAGCCATCATCCTCAGCAAACTAACAGAGGAACAGAAAACCAAACACCACATGCTTTCACTCATAAGTGGGAGTTGAACAATAGAACACATGGACACAGAGAGGGGAGCAACACACACTGGGACTTGTTGGGGGGCGGGAGTGAGGGGAGGAAAGTTAGAGGATTGGTCAATAGGTTCAACAAATCACCATGGCACATCTATACCTACAAAACAACCCTGCACATTCTGCACATGGATCCCAGAACTTAAAGTAAAATTTAACAAAAAAGAAATATGAAAAGATAAAATAATAAATAAATTCTCTGATAATTTCAGCATCTTTGCCATGTCTCATTATGCTTGTTCTTTCTCTTAAAACTGTGATTTTTTTTTTTTTTGCCTTTTGATGTGCCTTGCAGTTTTTTTTTTTTTTTTTTTTATAGCTGGACATGATATACTGGTTAAAAGATATTGCTGTAAATAGTTATTTAGTAATGTGGTGGTAAAATGTGGGGGTAGAGAGAGTGTCCTGTAGTTTTATAGTTTTGTAACCACCCAACAGGTTCTTCTTGCCTGCTGCACAGTTGAAGCCAATTGACTGAGACAGAAGCATTGCAGCAGAGAAAAAGTTTAATTATCTCAAGAAAGCCAAATGGAAGGATGGGAGATTTTTCTTGAATCCACCTCCCTGAGAACTCAAAGGCTAGGGATTTTAAGGATAATTTTACAGGCAGGGAGTTAGGGAATGGGTGCTGATGATTAGTTGTGGATGAAATCATAGAGATGTTAAAAACTGTCTTTATGTGCTGAACGAGTTTCTGAGAAAGGGGTGGGGGAGTCACAGGACCAGTTGAGTCAGTTCCTTGGTATGAGTCACAAGTCTGAGTGGAGTTAGTCACCAGAATGCAAAAGTCTGAAAAATATCTCAAAGACTAATCTTAGATTTTACAATAGTGATGTTATTTCTAGGAGCAATTAGGGAAGTTACAAATCTTGTGACCACCTGCTACATAACTCTTGAGCAGTAAGCTATTATAGAAAAGCAAGCTAGGGAATAGGCTGGTAATTGTTTAACTGCACCTACATTATAGCAGAATTCAAGCCCCTTTCATAATTCCAACTTTACGGCCTTTCATTAGTCTCACAAAGATAGCTTTAGTCCCCAGAAGGGTCAGTTTTGAGAGGGACTGTTATCATCCTTGCTTCAAAGTTAAACTATGAACTAAATTCCTTTTATAGTTAGCTTGTCCTACACCCAAGAATGAGCAAGGAGAGTCAGCTTGTGAGGTTAGAAGCATGATGGAGTCAGTTAGGTTAGATTTCTTTCACTGTTATAATTTTTGCAAATATGGTTTTGATTTGTCTCAGTTTTTTAGTAAGCCTTTGCCTCTGGATTGTGAGCTTCACGAGTGTTTGTCGGTTCCCTTTCTCAGGTTGGACAGGATGGCTAGAGTGGTCTGGAGTTGGGTACTTTTCTTTCCTCAGATCACTTCGGCAGATTTAGCTTTGGTTGATAGTTTCTTCTGAGGGCAGGCCTTGATAAGAAAGACAAAATGCTCTGACATATTTCAAAATTGTTCCTTTACTCCTCCCGCTTCTGGAAGCATGAGGGAATTTTTTGTTGACATTTACTGTGAGTACTCAACAGAGCTTACAGAGGTAAAATTCACAAAAATGGAGTACCCTCCCTGTAGCAAATTTTAATTTGCCTCAGCAGCCATTTTGAATATAAGCTATACATTTTCATACCAGAAGCAGAGCACAGTCACCCTTGACACAGTTTCCAGTTCTACACCCAGCTCCAGTTCTTCAATATGGTCAATCCGTCCAGATATCTGTCTTATACAACTGCTTCCTAGTGATCAGTTCCCTATCAGACAGGTAGATGTAGCCTGCTTGAGTGGTCACATTGACTTTCTCACCCCACAGAGACTGTGTAGATATGCTACAGTGACTGGCTCTCAGTCACTATGTGACCTCCTGGAACACATGCCTGCCTTCTTTAAACCAACCGATTAAAATTCCCTGTGGGAATACTGTTTGAATAATGTCCTAGGCCCAATAAAGGCATTAGCCGACATTTCCCTCTTTCTCTCCCTGCCTGCCTTGACCTCCATGTCAGTGTCTTCTGGACATGCCATAAACCATCCCCGCCTAGAACCTGTAAGTAATAAAATTTCATTTCCATCTTGTGTCTCTCCTAATCGTTAGAAAGGTACTCTCTGTCCTTACAGATCTTAAATTAAAACATCCCCACAAAATGGGTTCCTTTATCGTTTTTGACTCAGAATTCTCCACACTGAGACTAGCAATTTTTAATTTACAGTTCAGTTTTTCCTACCCTGGCACTGGTTCCCAAAGTAATTTCCACTTGTGAGTCTCTGCTCTGGTAAGGGGTGACTTCTTATATCCATCTGTCTCTCTCTTCAATCTTGAGGGCAGGGTTTGCCCTATGCCCTTACCTCTTTTACAGACAAAGAGTTTTTGATTTTTCAGCCTGTTTAGCTTCCTACCTATTGTTAAGATGGGGTGGCAACTTCCAAATTCCTTACATGTAGGACTGACAACCATAAGTTTATCAGGGTTTTTTTTAGAGTAGTGAAATTATTCTGCATGATACTTTAATAGAGGGCACAAGAAAATATACATTTGCCAAAACCCATAGAACTTTATAGCACAGAGAATGAATCTTATTGTTAATACATGCAAAGATTAAACTATAATTCAAAGGTCTGAAGGACTCCAGGATGGAATGTTAATGTGTCAGATTATCTAAGCTCATTACAACCTTATTGAAGTGAGTGGATGAAAAAGGTTATGACCTAAGTAACTTTGGTAATGAGAGAAGTCTTTTAGACTGAAGGACAAAGGAAACGTACATAAAAACTGTACTCTGACAAAGTTATTTCTTTCAGTAGTACGGGTTAACAATTCTGAAAACACTATATATCTGTACTGAAATTGAACAATTAAGTAAATAGATGTGGAGGATAGAAA
The DNA here is from genome assembly GCF_006542625.1 of Nomascus leucogenys. NCBI lineage: Eukaryota > Metazoa > Chordata > Mammalia > Primates > Hylobatidae > Nomascus > Nomascus leucogenys. The sequence continues at coordinate 7,059,131 of NC_044395.1, read as the reverse complement.
CCAAGTTTCTCACTATTGAGAAAGATGTTACAGATAACCGAAGTAAGATGCCAGGATGACCTATGTGATAATGGGTATATATAAACATACTTAATATAGTTAAATGTGGAAATATGTATATGTATATACATGAGTTAGTATAAATATAAGGATTAATATATACCTTACTGTATCATCTAAGGAGCCTAAAAACAATGACACACCACATGAGAAGATCTAAGAAACAAGTAGACTTAGTGTCGAGGCTTTGACTTCTAATACAATTTTCAAAGAAATAAAACAGAACTTCTTGGAATAATGAGTGATTCTAGGAATGGGGAAGAAATTGTACAATATGAGCCTGGAGCATCTTGTAATCCCAGAAAATAAAAATAAAAATTGCTGAAACAAACAAACAAAAAACCACACTGATGATAATACGCTAAAGAGACTGATATGATTTGAACATGTCCCCACCCAAATCTCATCTTGAATTGTAGTTCCCATAATCCCCACATGTCATGAGAGGGACCTGGTGGGAGGTAATTGAATGATGGGATGGGTTTCCCCCATACTATTCTCATGACCGTAAGTTCTCACAAGATCTTATGGTTTTATAAGAGGCTTCCCCCTTTGCTTGATTCTCATTCTTCTCCTTCCTGCTGCCATGTGAAGAAGGATGTGTTTGCTTCCCCGTCCATCATGATTGTAAGTTTCCTGAGGCTTCCCCAGCCCTGCAGAACTGTCAGTCGATTAAACCTGTTTTCTTTATAAATTACTCACTCTTGGGGAATTCTTTATAGCAGCATGAGAACGGACTAATACAGAGACAAGGAGTTAATGACAGAGCTTCAAAGACCAAAGATGAAATGATTTGAGTAGCAAAATAAATAAAATGGTATTGAATTATAAACCAAAGTATACAATAATAAAATAGGGAGAGGCAACAATTCTCCCACACAAAAGAATTCCAGATAATGTATGTAAATACTCTCTCCTCACAGAAGTAGAACATAACTTTCCACCCCTTAGTAGGGGCCTGTGCCTAGTGACATTTTTCCTAGGAGTACAGTTGAAAGGACTTGGGGAGTAACTCTATAGTAGGTAACATGGCAAACACTACCTCAGCCAGGTGATAAAGGTTAACCTCACAGTGTAATGCATGTTGATAGTATATGCCCTTGAAATGATGCGGTGAGATCTCTGTAGTCTCCCTTTCCCAAAAGCAGAACTTCAGTCTAATCATTGGAGAAATATCAGACAAATCCCAATTGATGGGCATTCTAAAAAATACATGCCCAGCTTGCCTCAAAACTGTCAGGGTCATCAAAAATAAAAGGTTTTGCAAAACTATCTGTCAAGAGGAGCCTGAGGAGATGGGGTAGCTAGATGTAATGTTGTATTGTGGATGATATTCTGGAACAGAAAAAGGACATTAGCTAAAAACTAGGGACATTTGCATAAAGTACAGATTTTTGTTAATAATAATGTATCACTATTTTGTTCAGTAATTGTGATAAATGTAATATACAAATGTAAGATGTTAATATTAGGTGTAACTGGTACAAGGCACATGGAAAATCTGTGTTACGTTCTCAGTTTTTCTCTGAATCTATACTACTCCAAAATTAAATGTTTACAAAGCATGGAAGATAGTCTACAAGATGCAGTAAATAATATCCTTCATGACCCCCCGAAAACAGATGATTAAACAAAATGAATAAGATTAAGATCCTTAAGATAAATGAGGAAATAGTATCCAAGGAAAAGAATGGAAGTACTAAAACCAGTTTAGGCAGCTGTGAAAAACAGCCAGGATCTGTAATTTAGAAAAATATAACCTTTGTCAATTAGTTTGAATCAACTAAAAAAAATTCATAGTCACCTTCAAGTCTTCCTTGATTTACTTGCTCTGCTCAAAAACAGAAACGTGGTCTTGATTGAATTCAGCGCGGCAGTGTTAAGAAGTTAAAGCAGCTGAGTGTCACATGTTGTAACTTGTTCAGAATTGAGTTAAATTTGGGGAAGCTGAAAAATGGAGAATTAAATAAGGTTTGTACTAATATTCCAAGTGCAAAAAATATTACACATAACAAAGGCTGATGTAGTGAGAAGATGGAGAGTATAGATTTTAAACATTAACCTTTGTGACTGATAATATATTCAGGTATATTGAGGAGGGATTGGTATATATTAAATGGCTATATTAACAATAAAGCTATTAAATAAGAAAAATGTATACATTCATTCATTGCAGACATGGGTCTTGCATAGATTCTTGAGACAAAACATTGAACAAGACAGATGCACTTCCCATTTTAATGGAGCTCACAGTCTAATAAAAAACTAAACAAATAATTGCATAAACAGTGTTTAACAATGACCACTAAATATGCTATGAAACTGAAGTGTTTTAGAAAAATAATAAGGTAATCACGCCAGCTGTGAGGGTTAGAGAAGATTTGCTGAGGAATGCAAGAAATGTGAGGAAGGAAAAAATGTTAATACATAAAGCTGATGATTGTTTTATTGGACAATTTTAATTTGTAGAGCCTTTGGTGTGAATATCCTGTGGGATAAGTGAAAGATGTCTACATTTCCTTCAGAATTTTTGTATCAAATGAGAAATACTGAGAGTCATTTCATATCACAGATTGGCAATATGCCAGTATCAGCCCTACAGCCCTAGTACATGTGAACCCTAACTTTTTTTTTTTTGAGAAGGAGTCTTGCTCTGTCACCCAGGCTGGAGTGCAGTGGTGCGATGTCCACTCACTGCAAGCTCTGCCCCCCAGATGTGAACTATAACTTTTTAAAGCCTATCACCGAAATCACCCCACAAAAAAATGGAAGAATTACAGGAGCATTAGGGAAGTGAGGAAGGTAAACATTTGGACAGAGAGCCATATTAGGCATATCGCCATGATTGTGTTTTTGTTTTCTTGAAAAGCAATGTCATTTTTCTGAAATGAGTGAGACAAGAATCTTTCTAGAAGCAGGTGCCTTGTGGGCAGAACTCTAAGAGTCCCTTCCAGCATTTAAACACAGACGTCCTTGCTTCATCCCTGTCTTTCAATCAATGTCTTTTTTCTTGTTTCTACTATCTTTAGCTCATATTCTAGCCCACAGCCCTGCTTGAAAAGTTCCAATTCTAGAGACTATATTATTAGAAAATGATAAAACAGGAAGTAGAAAAAAATTCTAAGTATGGAGAGAAATGTTTTCTCTATAATTCTAACTCTCTCCAGCCATTAGTACCAGTTCTGAAATGGAGATAACAGCTATTGTACAGAGTTGTTTGAGGAGCACATGAAATCATGCACGTAAGGTGGTAAGCAGAATAAGAACTCGAATGTTAGCAATGATTAAAACTATTACTGTACCATTATTATTATGCAACCATATTTTCCATAGAAAGTTATCTGTAAAAAATTGATTTCTTCTTTCCCCTAATCATTTTCTTTCCTGCTTCTCCTCTAGGTTTTCCCTGGTACTTTCTCACTTCCAAGTAAACTTAAATATTAATGACACTTCAAATGTCTTTTGGGGGAATTGTGCAGTCTTAAAATTTTTAAGGCTGCCTTTTGGCCGCCTCATTTTAGGAAGGGGCAGGGGTGAGATACACACACAACAAAATACTTCTAAATCTTCCCACAAAGTGAAATAAAAATTTGTAAAACAGATCTATTTTAAGGGATACCTTTTCCATCAGATACATTGTGAGATTCTGGAGCCTGTGGTATGCGTAGACAGCAGATGATCCCTGGCAAGCCTTGTTCTATGGGCCAAGCCCAAAGTTGCAAGTTATCCGGGCAGCTTGAGCTTTGTATTTGATCCATAGGAGGCCACACAGTTAAGTCCAACTTTCTCCACAGCTGGTTACTTCTCAGGGGGAAGGTGAGATACACCTCTCTGCAGCTGGAAGATCCAGCAGAAACCTGGAGGGCTGAACCTTTCTCTGTAGGTATGGAGTAACCCATTACTCCTGGAGCAGCTGCATACATGAGGTTCAGGGTGTGATTCAACATGGCTGACTCATGGAGTGGCATCTGGGCTGTCTGCTGTCCGGTTGCCGTGGCTGGGTGAGTGAGAGCTCATATGATTTTCAGGGGCGTGTTAAGGTCATGAACATTTGATTGTAGTGATTACCTGGGAACCCCCTGACTAATTTGCACAGCAACATAGAGTGAGGGAGACCTTATTTCTAGGGAGTGATAAATGGCAATTACTTAATTTTTTGGAGAAAAGGTGGTGTAGTTTCCATTTGGCCTGGTTCCCAGTCTGTATAATCATGAGTGCATTCCAAAACAGCATCAATAATAACATTCTGGAGATAGCTAGACCCCACTCCATTGATATTTCTTATAGGCATTATTTCTTATGTATATTCTCAGGGGAAGGCTAGTATAGTATTCCTAATCTATTTTTCCCATTAGGGAAAATTAGATATATGAAAGCGATGGGAAATGTTCAAAGTCACATAATAAATGTCAATGCTAGAGGCAAAAGTGAAACCCAGATGACCAGTTCCTTAGTAAACTAAATTGTATGAGAAGGAATGGCATAGGATATTGTATCTGAAGAAGTTTTTTCCCCTTAAAATGAGAATGAAAAAGGAATGGTGTTGATATTTATAAGAACTTAGCACAGACCCTTGAATATAATGCTAAGCTAATACTCATTTACTTTCCTTTTCTTTGCCCCCCTTCCTTATCTGTCACCTTTGACTTTTAATCTCTGCAAAAATTATTTCAATCTCATCTCAATCTCCCAATGATTCTACCTTCTCAGAAATTAAAAAAATCTTACTGTCTCTGACTCTTCCTACCTCCTCCCTCCTTTCTGCTCCCTTTGCTCTCCTAATCCATCCCCTACACACACTCAGGGTGACAAAGATGGCATCAGGGAAAGAGTTAACCAATCAAAGTCAACGGATGGTGAATCAGTACAGCAGATCCTAGAGAAAGAAAAGATGAGAGCTTCCTTTTTTCCTTTGCCTTTGGGAACTTGAGAAAAAGTAGGGGGAAAAATCACTCCTGTGGGTTAGTGTTTGATTTTTCACAACTTCATATTCCTGTCATTCTTGGCTAGCCCCACCACCTGCCAGAGTCTGACCTGACAGAGTTAAGGTTAGCCTGACAGAAAGTGCTGAAAGGATGTCGACAGAAAAGTTCGATGGTAGAACACGCTGTGCTCACAGCCGGAGTTTTCTTGCACACCTGTCCAATTAAGAATCTAGGCCCATCCTGAATAAATTACGTGGCAGCTTTTGCTCTGAAGTGAAAGGAGAAGTTGTGCCCCTGCTGGAACCAGACACCTCCTGGGATGGTGGTAAATGCACCTGGCCCAGCGTCTGAGCAGAGTGGCACTGGTCTGCTCCATCCAGGTGTATGGCAAGCTTCCTGCCTGCCAGAGTACACGCCACCTGGCAAGCTGCCTGCAAGTGGGCCAGAAGCTCATTTCTCAGCAGGCTGTGTGTGCTAGGAATTTGTCTTCCATGATCAGTTCTCTGCACTCATCTTCATGGTGGCTGGAATGTGTTTCTCCTGGGTGGTGGGGAACCCAGTAGAAACACAAACCACCTGATTCAAATTTGAAGTAGTCTTCATTTTTAGTTGTCTTCTTCAAAAGAGGACACTTTTTCAGGTTCAATTTCCATGAATTTAGAAATGACAAAATACAAAATACAGGTACGCCATATTTTAATATTGGTGATGTCTTACGCTTCCTGGTTTGTGCTCACTTTATCATCATAGCACATATTAGCGACTATATCCTTCCTTCTTTACATATATATATTTGCATATATATTTTTTTACATATATATATACATATATATATATATTTTTTTTTTTTTTTTGAGACAGAGTCTCTCTCTGTCGCCCAGGCTGGAGTGCAGTGGCGCGATCTTGGCTCACTGCAAGCTCCGCCTCCCGAGTTGACGCCATTCTCCTGCCTCAGCCTCCCGAGTAACTGGGACTACAGGCGCCCGCCACCACGTCCGGCTAATTTTTTTGTATTTTTAGTAGAGACGGGGTTTCACCATGTTAGCCCTTTCTTTACATATTTTTAAACACACACACACACACACACACACACACACACACACACACACACACACACCTTACTACTTGCCATTAATGAGGAGAGTACTGTGGCATCCACTTCTGGGAGTTTTCCATGATATCTGTAGTTAGTCAGTGAGGGAGGAAGGACCCGGGTTGAATCCAAGTTGTGTCTACATCAGATACCCCATGTTTGCTAATGGCCTTAGAGAGGAAAAACTCATCAAAAAGGAATAAACTTCAGGTACATAACCTTGACCCAGTGAAAATGCCTCATATGTCAGAGGGGAGCAAAGAAGTCGTAGCAAAATAGAATATCTGCTACTCAGATTTGTTCACTGGTTTAACTTTTATAAACTTAGAAAAGATAGCTGCAGGTAAGAAATGATAAGGGCTAATTAACTCTTTGAGAACTGAGTGCACAGGATACCATAGCTTCGATGCCTATTTGATGGAATGAAGCACAGATGGAAAGGCCTCATTTCCACTTGTCAAGGAACTTTGGCTTTGAGGCATTGGAAACCACTACACGTGACCATTTCTTCATCCACAGTGCGTTAACAATGCGTGGCTGTGGAGGCAGCAGCAAGTATGTGTGAGGACCGTCGGGGGACGGGCATGGACAGCTCTGGGACCATGTGGCAGGAGCCTCCTTGGTATGAGCCTTCACACTGGCAAACAAGGTAGGATGATGAGACAATCCCAGGAAGCCATCTCAGTGACAGAGTCCTTATCACAGGGGACACTAGAGAGTGACAAGTGTCAGATGGAACTTGTGAGATAGACTAGGGATTCCCAGACATGACTGTAGGTATTCTTTCAATATCAGCTGGGCTCAAGTTATAAAATACAACATACTCCCTCTTTATTTATTCCGGGGTGGTTATATCCTGAAGAAACAGTGTTAGTCATGGAATAGCGAAATGTTAGGGCTCAAAAACATGTGAAAAGATATCAAGAGAAATGCAGTAAACTGTGAAGGGCCACAAACCCCCTGAGAGGTAATGCTGTGGGTGAAAACAAAGTACCTGTGTCTCTTACAGAATGTATCCTCTTGTTGCATTTGTGCAAGATTATTTTCACCCTTTAAAGTATAATATAACTATATACAAGTGGCAGAGTAGTCTCTGGTCTCTTCTAAATGTGGTCTCCGGTGTTTAACTGCCAAGGTTTGAATCCTGGCTCTGCCTCTTCCTAACTATGTGACTTTGCACTAGTATTTTTTTTTTCTTTTTAACTTATTTGTCTGTCAGTTTCCCAAAGGATACTAATACATTATGAGTTTGGTGAAAAGAAAATGAATTCTTATAAGTAAATATCTTAGACAAAAAGTTTACATGAGTAAATCTCACAAAAAAGATTGAATCATTCTTTACTAGGAATTATTCTAGAAGAAATTAAAGAGCCATAGTAATTCTAACTCAATAGATGAAAAATCTAAGACATTAGAGGCTGAATGACTTGGAAGGTTATGTCTACAAACACCTACTATGCATACACATTAGAGGTCATTTAAGAGTCAAGAATAACACCTAAGAAATAGTTCAAAATAAACCAGAAATGTACGTGATCCACTGTTGACTTTTATGATGTACCAAGAGAATGGAATCGACTTCTACAAGGTTGGCAAGAGTTGTCATTACAGTCTACATTATTTCTAAAAATATTTTATGGAGGAGTTAGGAGATAGTGGAAAGTTAAAATCATTGAATTGTTAGGTGCCCAAGCAAAATTTTAGAAAGTGCTTTTTATTGACTAAAACCCCTTATTTGTTTATATCACTTAAATTAACTTAGAGGGAGTGGCAATCGCTGCCTTTTCTCAGAGTACCCTTGGAAAATTAGCCATGCAGCAGAGCATCACCAGGCAGAAGCAATTCTTCCTTACAGCTTTCATTTGTTTATTTACAAGACTTTTATGGAACTCCTATGATTTACCCACACATTGAACAAGAAGCTGGGGACATAAAGTAGCTGCCAATAATGAGTACCCAGCCTTGAGGAAATCGGATCTGCTAATAGGCAACTAGAACACATTGTGACAAATGCTTTGATAGAACACGTGGATGAACAATCCAGGCTGGTGTGCATGTGTGTGGTTGAAGGGCAGGAAAGGAGAGGGTGTAGGGGAATAAAAGATCTGGCTTGGGTTTGTAAGGGTGAACAGTAGCCAGCCAGGCATACAGAAGTGTGATGTTCCTCACACATGAATTCAGGGAGAAAAGAGACAGCACGGATCCTGAAGGAACTGGGTACTGCTCAGTGCACCTAACCATGGGGTGAGAGAAGTGGTTGAAGAGAGGACAGCAAAAGCCTGTGAGGTGAGGACGTCAGGTCAAGAGAAACCTGTGTGCCAGCCTAAGTGGCTTGGACCTCTCCCTTGGTGAAACCCAACACAGGAAGTGAAGAATTCTGGAGATGGTCATGGTCAAGCAGGGACTCAGGGGCCTTGGACGGGACAGCCCCTTAACCCCAGTGATGTAGAAGCCCATAGCAGAGCATGATGGGGCCAGACTGCTGGGGTTAAAACCAGGCCCTGCGCTTAATAGCTATGCGGCCTAAGCGTTCTGTGACTCAGTTTCCCTAACTGTAAATCAGCATTTGGCAGAAGGTTGTTTAGAGGATGGACTGAGTCTGCATGTGCAGCCCTTAGAACAGAGTATGGTATATAATACCCATGAGCTATTACTAATACTTCACTGTTCTAATTGGAGACATGGGATTCTCTTGGTTTAAACTGAGAATGTTAGCAAAAGATGTGGGGTAAGTCCAACTCTGTTTTTTTTTTTTTTTTTTTTTTTTTTTTTTTGAGATGGAGTCTCGCTCTGTTGCCCAGGCTGGAGTGTAGTGGTGGGATCTCAGCTCACTGCAACCTCCGCCTCCACGGTTCAAGCGATTCTCCTGCCTCAGCCTCCCGAGTAGCTGGGACTACAGGCACCCGCCACCACGTCTGGCTAATTTTTTGTATTTTTAGTAGAAACGGGGTTTCACCGTGTTAGCCAGGGTGGTCTCGATCTCCTGACCTCGTGATCCACCTGCCTCGGCCTCCCAGAGTGCTGGGATTACAGGCGTGAGCCACTGCGTCCGACTCTATTCTTTAAAAATGAGGAAGAAACAGTCTCAGAAGCATCATCATCTACAACAATAAGCATCCACTGAACACTTGTTACTCTAAGAAAAACACTGAGTTTGATGGAGCAATGTTGGCTGTGTCGACTTGCTAAATGGATATTTACTAAAATAAAATAAAAGAAATCCACTCTGTTAGACTTCCTAGAGCTTTATTTAAAGTTTTTTAAAACTATGTAATACAGGTTTCCGATAAAAAATTCAAAAAGTATGAAAAGTTATAAAGAAAAAAAAAAACATGTTCCTGGCCTTTTTCCTGGTCTCCTGCAAGCATCTCTTCCTCCTTCGAGGTAACTAGCTTTTGTTTTGTTTTGTTTTTCCTCTTTGTATTCCACTGCCTAGAAATCATGTGTCTTTTAACACATACAGACAAAACACATATATAAACAGAAACAGAATGGTAATGATAGATACACATTTTATATAAATGATATGCACTGACATGTAACTATTTTTTAAATGAAACATATCTTAGAGATATTTAAAAATAAATATATACTGAACTATCTTATCTTCTTAAAAACTACATACTTTTCCCTTATATGGATATATTATTATCCATTAACCTAATCCTATATTGATAGAGATTTAGGTTGTTTCCAGTAATTTACTTTTATACAAAATTTGGCAATTTATATACCAGAACGTATATTATTTTGCATAAGAAAAATAGTACCTACACGTGATATTTTTGAGTCAAAATTATGATTCTTATTAAACATTATACAATTGTCCTAATGAAAAATCAAAATTACTATATTTCAAAAAATCTAAGATGTAAAGCAAATGAATATCAATTATTTAATTAATATGTAGTTTGTGTAACATTCAGGTTAAATGTAAGATAAAGCACAGTTCTATTTTATATGTGCTTCTTATTTTTTTGGTCAAGTCCTCTTGTGCATAAAATACATATACCTAATTTTTAACACTTAGAATATATGTTTACCATTTCAAATAAGAATAGACGTTTACAGTTGTATCTTTGCTTTTATTATATAAACTGGTCATATCAGTGATTCATCTGGTGCTGACCTCTTGTTCTGAAATGTAGCTTCAGATCTCAACACTGCACTTTTAAAACACAAATTTGATATTATCAATCCAGGGTTTAAAGCCCTTTAGTGGTTTCTCATCAAAAACCTCCTAGATTAAAAAAAAAAAAAAAAGTCAAAACTACAACAACAAAGAAAAACAGGTCAGACTCTGTGCACAATGCAAGGAGCTCCATCCCCATTGTATTCGCTATGCTCAAAGGGGCCAGTCACATGTCATGCAGTGGCATTCAGCAGCAGAGCCACTGCAAAGAAAGAAGCTCAGACCCTCTCCACTTTAAAAGGATCATTGTTCCTTTCTAAGGGAAAATCCACAAGCATGACTTTGAAGAGGAAAGCACGTGAACTTTAAAGCACTTGACTCTCTACTCTGTGTTTACAACATGGCTGAGCTCTCCTTTCCACTTGTATAAAATGGTGAAAATCATACGGTACATAGCAAGAGTTTTAATAATGAGTAAATCAGATAACACGAGCAAACAAGTATTCTCTAATTACTGTCTTCACTTTTCTGATCACAGAAATTGTGGATTTCTGAAATTATTGTTTCAGAAATTGGCTTTAAAGTATTACAGTCAGGAGATCGGGACCATCCTGGCTACCACGGTGAAACCCCGTCTCTACTAAAAACACAAAAAATTTACTGGGTGTGGTGGCATGCACCTGTAATTCCAGCTGCTCAGGAGGCTGAGGCAGGAGAATCACTTGAACCTGGGAGGCAGAAGTTGTAGTGAGCCAAGATCCCGCCATTGTACTCCAGCCTGGGTGACAGAGCGAGACATCATCTTAAAAACAAAAAACAATAAAGTAGTACAATCCAGATGAGGGGTTGACAAACCATACCTTGCAGGCCAAATACTGCCCATCACATGTTTTGGGATGACCCATGACTGTGAGGTAAGAACAAATTTTACACTTTATTAAATACTAACTCATACATGCATATACATAATTGTAATTTTATGAATACATAATGGCTATGGGAAGTCATCTTTTTGAAAGCAGGTTGAGAATTTCAGTAGAATTTAAAGTTTGAAAAGAGGACGATTATGAACTTAAATCTCAGGGAGATCTCATCTTCATGGTGTGAGTTAAATTATCTAGTAAATAAAATTCTTCTTTATTTTTTTCTCTGTCAAAAGGTATGTGTGTAGTGTGTGCCTATGTATGTATGTGTGGGTTGGTGGGGGTATGTGGGTAAAAGTACCACTCTGGGTATCAACCTAATCCAGGAGTAGAAAAGTGCTTTTCTCATCTCATCAACCTATTCAACTCAATTCAGTCCCTTCTAGTTCACAACAGGGAAGCCTCCAGCAAATTAAAGTTCAAAAGAGACTATGAGTAGGTGCCTGTCTTAGACCATAGTCTGAGTCTGTAAATTGATATTGAATGAGGAACTGCAGAGGATACATTGCCACACCTCAGTAAATCAGAGAGAAGTGAGACATTCTCATGAATGACTCCTTTCCACAGAAGAATAGGATTAACAATTGGCTACACCTAAATATATGCAGCACACAGTTAAAGGTGAACACTGTTGTTGAGAGTGATGCAAATGTTCTCAAAAATAATCTATTCACATTCTACATTTTTAAATACTGGAAAAGGTCAAAATATTTTGCAACATGAGAAAATTATATAAAACTCAAATTTCATTGTCCATAAGTGAAGTAGCAGAACACGATTGTGTTTCATTCCCTTACTTGTTGCCTGTGGCTGTCATTATACAACAATGGCATGGCTGAGTTGTTGCAATACAGACATTGCTACATGGACTTTGCAGCAGAAACTGTATGTCCTGAAAGGCTTAACATGTTTATTATCTGGCCCTTTACAAAAAATGTTTGTTGATCCCTGACCTGGACAATGTTATTATAATGTGTATGTGCATAGATACATTTATGTACACGTTTGTATATGTGTGTATACATTTCCATATTTAATGTTCATATACAATATGTAAATTGGCTGAAATATTTTAAAGATACACTCCATTCTTGTATAAAAGGAGTATTGAGATGTAGTCTATCACCTGCACCATTATTAGAAAGCTCCTGAAACTTGTTCCTAGAGTGATCCTATATCTCGCCACATTGTGGGATTTCTGTTTGGCTAATAACAACTATAAGAATCAGAAAATCCTAGCTACTTGGGAGGCTGAGGCAGGAGAATGGCGTGAATCTGGGAGGTGGAGCTTGCAGTGAGCTGAGATCGCACCACTGCACTCCAGCCTGGGCGACAGAGCCAGACTCTGCCTAAAAAAAAAAAAAAAAAAAAATCAGCAAATCTTACCCTTGGAAAATTATTGTGACTACCTTGAATAAATTTTTTATACTATTGTGGTTCCATCACCCAAAACCACCAGAGATTTTGTAAATGGTTGCATGATCTCTGTTTCTTTACTAATGGATGTTTTCTCTCTTTCTTTCTTTTTCTTTTTTTTTTTTTTTTTTTTTTTTTTTGAGATGGAGGCTCACTCTGTCACCCAGGCTGGAGTGCAGTGGTGGGATCTCAGCTCACTGCCACCTCTGCCTCCAGAGTTCAAGCGATTCTTCTGCCTCAGCCTCCCGAGTAGCTGGGACTACAGGCACGTGCCACCACGCTCAGCTAGTTTTTTGTACTTTTAGTAGAGACGGGGTTTCACCATGTTAGCCAGGATGGTCTCCATTTCCTGTCCTTGTGATCTGCCTTCCTTGGCCTCCCAAAGTGCTGGGATTACAGGCATGAGCCACCACGCTCAGCCAGGATGTTTTCTTTATACATGTTTGTGTGATGGAGGGAATTTGGTCTGAAGTTTTAATTTATTGCAAATTGGTAGTAAGACTGTATAATAGATAAGTAGCTAACCATCACCTACTTCAAACTCTTAGCATTCCCTAAAGGAATCAAGAGTTGCCCATAACCAAATTGACTTGGGAAAGTTCATAAAATGCACTTGATATTTTGTTGACAGATACATTTCATACTCAACCAGTAGATCGTAAAACAATTATCGAGTGTTTGCACATCTTTTTTAAAAAAGAATCTAACAGAAAAATGAAAAGTGTCATAAAGCCACATTTATTTTTGTCTTTCCGTGTTCTAAATACAGAGAGAACTAGAAAATATATGAGTGTGAATTCAGTGAAGGGTCTTCAATAGGAATCCCAAACGATTGAAAGCAGAACATGAAAAGCAGTGAGAGACAGGACCTGTGGGTATTATTTCCATGCAGGGGAGAATTAGCTGGCTGGCCAGGCCAGTGTTTCTGATTTTTACTCTGTTTTTGCTCTTCCTTGTTGATTCTTTTCCCCAGGTTTACAAGATGTACACGAAAACTCATTTTGTGGGTGCTCAAATGTGGAAAACATTCTTTATGTTACAGTAGTTAGCTGAAATGAATATTCTATGTAAATTACTTGGATCAGTCCTAAAATTAGCCCTTTTGTTGTTTATTCCTCCATGCAACCAAGAGACATTCGTTACTGTCCGCAGGGTGTGCCAGGAAATTTGCTGAAAAAGAAAGTCACACTCAAAGTCTACATTTTTGTAAGGCTTTACAGCTTACAAAGATGGCTCCCAGCTTGCTACTTCTAATTTGTCTTCATCTAATCCAAACTTCCCCGCCACCCCCCTGCCTGCTAGTGGAAACAAATAATTCTAATTCTACTTTTCATTACCCCTACCTATATAATTAAGTACATCAAGATTCCCCTTCTTTCTCTATACCAATCATTTCTGGAAATACCCAGAGGTGTCTTGTTTGCAGTGGTGCCAAAACCTGGGGTTACAGGATCCCCTTATTTTTCCTGGTGTTCAGTGTCCATGAAGTCAGGGGAGAGCAGTGATTTGTGCTTCCAGCTACTGTGGCTCTAGTGCTCCATGAGATGCAGGTTCTCTGGACACCACGTCCTGACAGTTCTTCTCAAAGAAACCAGGGTAGTGCTTCAGAATCCCTTTTCATTCTTTCAGCTTCCCTTCTCTACAGCCAGGCTGTTTTCTCTGAAAAAATAAGGACACAGCTCATCTGTCCCACTCTGTCATACTTTTTCACCTGGACATCATGATGCCTGTGTCCTGTGTCTCACAGAGTTTTCAAAGAAAAGAGCCCTCTCAGCAATGCCTGCAGTAACTCTTCCCAAGAGAGCTCAGGCATTTGTTTTCATGGTGGGGAACAAGATGGGGAGATAAGATTCCAGTCTGTCTTCTCCATGCCCCATTCCTTCAGTTATACCTACCCTTTGGTGCTCAGACTCAAACATCTATCTGAAGCTCTTTCCCATCTTGCAAACTAAGGTCTGCTAATGAAGCCCTGTGGCCTTTTGGGAAATACACTTCATTTGCAGCAATCCTTGAATTTAGACAGAATAAGCGCATTCACACCTTGTAAGAATCCGAGGCCGGGCACAGTGGCTCAAAGCCTGTAATCCCAACAATTTAGGAGGCTAAGGCAGGCAGATTGACTGAGCTCAGGAGATCAAGACCAGCCTGGGAAACACAGTGAGACCCCATCTCTACTAAAATACAAAGGAAATTAGCCAGGCATGGTGGCACATGCCTGTAGTCCCAGCTATTCGGGAGGCTGAGGCAGGAGAATTGTTCGAACCTGGGAGGTGGAGGTAGCAGTGAGCCGATATTGTGCTATTGTACTCCAGCCTGGGTGACAGAGCGAGACTCCATCTCAAAAAAAAAAAAAAAAATATGACTGATTAAATAACACATCTTTAATCTCACAATTAGTAAGTAGCAGAGTAGGCACTTGAATCCATCTCTTTGACCTCTGTGCATGTTCTCTTTCAGCTTCTGACCCCAAGTCTCAAAGTGGTTGCTCCAGTAAAAGCATTTGTTGCCTGGCTTTTCATCTCTTACCGAATTTGTAAAGAAGAGAAGGATAGCACTTGTTCTTATTCCCTCATCTTTTTTGTTTCCCTAATAAGAAGTTCTGCAGACTGCCCAATGCTGAATATAAATCAAAAGTGGAGGAAAAAAATCCAGTTTGGTCATGGGGTAGCATCACATCCTTTTCATTATCGCTTATTCCCCTTGTAGACAATGACTGTGGAAGCACATAATTGGAAATAAGGGCTATTTTACCTCTGATCTGCCATCTAAGGCTTGAAGAAGAATAAAAGCATCTTGCTCTGGAAAGGGTTTAGTGAGGTCAAAAGGTCCAGTTGCCTGGATTCTGCATGTGGCTTAAGTTCATGTTGAGAAGTCCTAAAATATTCAGAACATCTCTTCCCTCGTGTCCTAACTGTGATACTTTAAAACACTGAGAATTCTTTTCAAAAAGAAAGATGTGTGTGTGTGTGTGTGTGTGTGTGACTCAGCTGAGGAGGAAAATAATATACAATACACAATAAGAATATACAGAAGTACATAATAAACAGGAGCATGTTATTTTTCTAGTTTAGTTGAAGCAAATGAAAATAACACCACAAAACCTACACAGCACAAATTGGCGGATAAACTAAACAAAACTGATTTTTGCTTTGTTTTCTTTTGTTTGAAGTTACAATACACAAGGGTTATTAAGCTTCCTTGTGCCATGAACCACTTTAAAAGTCTGACACAGCATATCAATCTGTTCTCAGAACAATGTTTTTAAATGCACACAATAAAATACACAGGATTACAAAGGAAACTATATTAAAATGTAGTTATCAAATTATTTTGAAACCCATCATATAGTTTATGCGTGCTCCTTTATTAACACATTTAAAAAAAATCAAACAGACTGACAGTACTGATATGAAAATATCCATGGCAAAGCCACAGTACTGCTAATAATACTTTTGTAATTTGTTTCTTTCATTAATAATTAAAAGGAATGTTAAATTCCCATAAGAATTTAGTGAAAATAAAAATTCAACATTTTTTCCACCCATGTTCATGGACTCCCTGGATTCTGTCCTCAGATCTTTTGGAGAGTTCATAGGTTCTAAGTGGAGAACTCCTTCTATAGAGAGACAATGGGGAGGTTGGAGACTGAAGATGACAGCCAGGTCTGGGCATTTCTTGGCTTTTCTGCTAGGAGAAATTAAATGTGATTAAGTGTTCAGCAGGTGCCCTACTTCTCTCTCTTTGAGGTCCTGCTTTTTTTCTGGCTGCAGCTACCAGCTCCTTCCCCATTAGGATCCCAGTCACATCCTCATCTTCTACGCCTCTTTAGTCCTGTTGTTTAAAGGCCACTCCACGTATTTATGGCCTACCTGAGTTCCCCTGGCCTAGCTGAGACATAATCAGCATCTTGAAATAAATCCCGGCTGGGCACAGTGGCTCACACCTGTAATCCTAGCACTTTGGAAGGTCAAGGCTGGTGGATCATGAGGTCAGGAGTTCGAGACCAGCCTGGCCAACATGGTGAAACCTCGTCTCTACTAAAAATACAGAAATTAGCCAGTCATGGTGGTGGGCACCTGTAATCCCAGCTACTCAGGAGGCTGAGGCAGGTGAATTGCTTGAACCTGGGAGACGGAGTTTACAGTGAGCGGATATTGCATCACTGTGCTCCAGCCTGGGTGACACAGTGAGACTCCATCTAAAAAAAAAGAAAAAAAAAGAAAAAAAAAGAAAGGAAAAAGAAAAGAAAAAGAAAGAAATCCCTAGCAAAGATCAAGTTCCCATTCAGGGAGAGGCCATTCAGAACCTAGTGATCCCTGTGTGCTTTTTTCTGTATTTGAACCAGCACTTGTTGATCGTGTCTACAGATGGCTTTTGGGAGAATGAAATGGCTTCACAAAATGCTGGGTAAGGAGGTTTCAGAGAACTCAGGAGACTGCACAAGTCATGGATCATAGGAACAAGGTGGAGCAGCAACTGCCACATACCCAGCACAGAATGAGAATGCGGAGAGAAGTGAACCCCCATGATCAGCCAGTCAGCAACCTCCATGCAGTTTTGCAGATTAATGAGGAACAAGGAGCTTTACCCAGTACCACTGCAGGGCCCCCCAGGCCCTCTGCCCCTGCTTTCTTTCTGTGTTCTGACTGAAAGAAGAGTGCCTTGACTGTTCTGTGAGTCAGTCCACTGCAGGTTTTTCCCGGCAGGTTTGAACCAAACCCAGGAGCTTGAGCATTGTCAGGTGCTGATAACAATATCTAGGATGCTGCTTAAAACACTGAAAGATACTGGCCTTGGCCCTGGGCCAAGTTCCTCAAGCCCTCATGTACACTCCATTACGGAGACATAGCTAGGTAGGACATCACTTTTCTCTTGCTGTCTATCACAGGGGTACACTGCAGCACCCTGTACATGGGTTCCTCTCATCAATGCTTTGGACTGATTAGCCTGACGTTTGGCGCTACTTTCTTTGGAATCTCATCTGGCTCCATTTCAGGATGGTTTGGAGCATTCCTTACCTCTGACTTAGGGGCAGCTCCACCTAAGGGTGTGGTGGGATGAAACATCTACCAAGAATTAGAACGTAGAGACTAGATCTGTCAAGTTAAGAAAAAAACCGTCCAAAGCCTATAGAAAGTGCTGTGAGGATGATTGCCTGTCCTTTCAATGTCATTCTGGAGCATGATTTAACCGTGCCACCCAAGAAATATTTAATTTCCTAGGAAATTGTAGCATTGTTTGACTTTGTTTACTTACATTCCCAAACTCTGCAAAGTTAGTTGTTAACTTGTAAATTTGTGTTTCATAGAGATGCAAATAATTTTATGTCCCAAAGAAAAGATAATCTCCAAAGTTATGGTTTTATTGCCCCATAGGGCACTAACAGATTTGGTTCAAGTATTATTCTAACATCTCTCTTTTATTTTTAAGTGCCTATAAATATCTCATTTTACCAACATTACTAGTTTCCTCATTCATTAATGGATTGAATAGAATCTTTGACATGTACAAATTTTATGTTTGTATGAGTCATGATTTCAACATTTTGGAAATTATATTTTTAAAGTAGTTTGAACTAATTCATTATGAAGTAACATTCCGAATCATCCCCAGGATTTTGTCCACCAGTCACAAAGGTCTTTTCTCCAAGAAACAAGTGAGTGGTCCTAACACAAGTCTATACTATGGTTCCCTGTTGAGGACCTTTAATGGATAGGAATGGGAGGAGTTTAAGGAAAATCAATTGCTTCAGTCACAAATTGGACCAGTGGTTCTCAAAATTCATAGGGCATCACCATCATCATCCAGAAGATTTGTTAAAATAAAGATGCTTTAGCCTCACTTGCAGAATTTCTGATTCAGTAGGTCTGGGATGGAGGCTGACAACACGCATGTCTTACAAGTTCTTAGTTATTGCTGATACTGCTTGTCTGGGAGATGACCCAGTTTGGTGGAGGGGAAGACGCAGATTCAGCTAGGGCGCAGAACTTCATTTTCAGAAGGATTTTGCTCTGACACACTAGCAAGAAAGATGCTTTATGCTTGGTAACTCAGTCTCTGAAACTAATTCCTTTTCTCCCAGGACCTTTTTCTGTTTTAGTTAGACTTAGGGGCATATCCCTTTGCTTTGTATTCTGCAATTATTTTCTTCCCCTACCTCTCTTCCTTCTTCCTGGTAAGCAACAAGAGGCACGTGCAACTGTGGCTTTGTGCACACTCAAAACTAGGTCCTCTGCCATCAGCACTGGTGCACAGAGTTTCGGGACTGCCAATATTTCCACCAGTGAGGGCTGAAAAGTAATGGTGTCCTGACTGCTATATCCATTTGCCTGATGGATGGGTGCAAACTACCCATCTGACAAAGGGCTGATATCCAGAATCTACAAAGAATTTAAACAAATTTACAAGAAAAAAAATAAACAACCCCATCAAAAAGTGGGCGAAGGATATGAACAGACACTTCTCAAAAGAAGACATTTATGCAGCCAACAAACATAAAAGCACATCATCACTGATCATTACAGAAATGCAAATCAAAACCACAATGAGATACCATCTCATGAAAGTTAGAATGGCAATCCCATTACTGGGTATATATCCAAAGGATTATAAATCATTCTACTATAAAGACACATACACACATATGTTTATTGTGGCTTTATTCACAATAGCAAAGACTTGGAACCAACCCAAATGTCCATCAAAGATAGACTGGATAAAGAAAATGTGGCATATGTACACCATGGAATATTATGCAGCCATAAAAAAGGATGAGTTCATGTCCTTTGCAGGGACATGGATGAAGCTGGAAACCATCATTCTCAGCAAACTAACACAAGAACAGAAAACAAAACACTGCATGTTCTCACTCATAAGTGGGAGTTGAACAATGAGAACACATGGACACAGGAAGGGGAACATCACACACTGGGGCCTGTTGTGGGGTGGGGGACTAGGGGAGGGATAGCATTAAGAGAAATGCCTAATGTAGGTGGCGGGTTGATGGGTGCAGCAAAGCACCATGGCGTGTGTAGTGTAGGTCACCTAATGTAGGTGACAGGTTGGCGGGTGCAGCGAACCACCATGGCATGTGACCTATGTGACAAAACTGCACATTCTGCACATGTACCCCAGAACTTAAAGTAGTATATATATATATATTTTTAAAACTTAACTAAATCAGGCAGGTACTCTATCTTCTAGGAGGTCATATTCTTTTTTTTTGAGATGTTAGGCTACCTCACACCACAGCCAACCTCCACCTAGTTTCAGACCACATCTGTTTGAAACCTGTGCTTTTCTTAAGACCTCCATCACCTGGACTCTGATCTGCCACTGCCTCCTGCTTCTGTCCTGGGAATCTCAGGCTGATGACCTTGCCTTTTGTCAGCTTGTGTCTCTGGAGTATCCAGGACATTTTTATTTCTCCCTCTTGAATGTCTTTGCCTTCTATGACTGGGTTAAGACCAGAATTGCATCGCAGGAAACTAGGAGAGGCCTGCTGCCTGGTAGCTGTCTCAAGATCTTTTCTACTTCTTTTTTATTGTGTAAGAGTCCTGAAATGAACCTATTCCATGTCAGACACACTTGTGTTATCTGCTAGGAAATTCCGAAGTCATAAACCAACACATGCTGGTGCACTTGGTCTGCATTGCCACGCCAGTTGTCTGCCCCTGCCTGAAGCTCCTGCTGCTCCCCCATTTGACCTCTGTTCTTCTCCCTTTCTTCTAAGTCAAGTTTTGCGTAGTCTCTCTGGGCAAGCCCCGAAGTCAGTGCTGCCCGTGGTGTATTCTAACATGATGCAAATCTTTTTGTATCCCTTTCATAGTTTCCCACCCTGTGTTCCTCTTTTTTGCCATTGTGCCTCTGGGGGAAGATGACTGTAATAGGATAAAATCATTACATTTCATTTTCTGCTCACTTCACCTGTTATCTGCAGATTAAAGCATATGGGCAAGGCAATTGAACGAGCATTTTGTGAAAGGATATAGTCTACTCTGATGTTCTTTTCTGGTTGGGGATTGGTTGAAAGGGCAGGTGTAACAGAGAAGACGTGTGTCTCCTGACAATCAGAGGAATGGGTAAATCAAAACGAAGCACTTGATCTGCACCAATCTCTACCTCCTCTCCCACTGTAAAATGTGAAAGTCTCTGTTGACTCATTACTGGATTTATGAGTCTCACTTCCGATTCCCACAACCTCCTCCACTGAGCCCCCCTCACCGATGAATAATCTCTTCTCAGAACACCGTCCAGATCATTTGTTTCATGTTTAGAAACAACGTTTACTTAATCATGTTTCTTCCTTGAAGTGCATCCAAATGCTGCATCTGGATTTTAAAGCATCCTAAGAATGAGACATGGCAATTTCTTTGGAGGCAAACTCACCTGAGTTTAATTTCTAGCTCACTCATGACTAGTATCTGTTCTGGAAGAAACTGGTTAATTTTAAATTCCTTATTTGCCTAATGGAACTAATGATACCCATATTGGAAGGATGTTGTGAATATTAACTCAGCCATAAGCCATATCGTACTTTATATCCCTGGCAAATTGATATTCTTTACCTGGTAGTTGTAAGCACTGCACCATTATGAATGACAAGATACAAGCCTTTTATCTGGAAGCTTTGATAAAACTGAATACCTGCTTAGGTGAGCCACAGAGATTGTCTTTGGACTAGACAAGAGACACTCTTAGGAATAATAGCTATTGCGTTGTACAATAAATACATCATAGAGACCTGGATAAACACATTCCCTGTGGCTGTATAGAGTATGGAGCAGATACCCTATTGTTATTGTGGGTTTTTCTTTCTGTTTTGTATTTTTGTTTGCCTCCCAATATCTAGGTTATGTTTAAACAGTTGGGGGAAAAAAGTACTTTCTGCTTTGCAGGTTTTGATTTCCAAGAATGTTTATCACTTCAGTTCAACTAGAGACAAAAATCCTTTTCAATTTCCACAGTCTCCAATTATTCATGAAAAATATCAAACTGAGAAACAAAGGCTTTTCTTTAGGAAAAAAAAATCACAAAAAAACAAATGAACTGGTGTTTTTCAGCCTCGGCAACATCAAACAATCTTTCACATCGAATGGTGACAACTTCAAGAGAAAGGGCTGTGATTCTAGCATTTTGTTAAGGATACCCTTCTTTTCCTGGTGTGCTTTTGTATTAATAATTTAAAAGTCAGCAATTTCCAAATCAAATTATTCTTTGCTGCCAGGTAGCTCTATATTAAGATGGGGCCCAAAATCCTAGGGCTAAAACATGAAGTGAATGAATCAATATGAAAATTTTAGTGGGAATAAAAAACAAAGTGACAAATTTAGTGGATCCGTTCTTTAACATTGGTGTTTTGGTTGCATCAATCAAAGAAAAACAGTGAATTGTAATGTTTGCAAGGGTGTGCTGTCCCAAGGGAAAAAAATAATTTCGTCAACATTTATTGTTACTATTATGTGCTCCAACAAAGATATGCCAATTTCAAGAGATATCATGTTTCTTATGCAAATATCCACAATGTTTTAGTATTGGGGAAGTACTTTAAATATTTCTGTTCCTAAGTTTTCCATGCTGACATTGGTGAATGTCTGTCCA
Organism: Nomascus leucogenys; assembly: GCF_006542625.1. Lineage (NCBI taxonomy): Eukaryota > Metazoa > Chordata > Mammalia > Primates > Hylobatidae > Nomascus > Nomascus leucogenys. The sequence continues at coordinate 7,036,982 of NC_044395.1, read as the reverse complement.
CTCAACTTGTTAGATGCATATTAATAAGTGGCAGTAGACTTAGTCAAGACTCTCAGGCTCCAGAGCCCCAGCTCTGCACATGCTAAGCATTGTAATCAGTGCTCCGAAGATTCAAGGCACAAGACAAGGGTTGCTGCTCTACTACCAAAGGGGCCGAGGATTTCATTGGGAAGGCAAGAGGCAGAAATGCATTCAATTGACTAAATTTAAACAAATAGAATAAGAGGATGCCATAAAATCAAAGCCATGAGGCAAAATGTGTTCGAGCTCAAGTTAGCCACTCGGACTTTGGCACTGTCAGTGGGAGGAGAGTAAGATCATGACAGGTTGAGATTAAAAGGACCACTCTAGGGGCACTTGGGACCTGAAGCAACAGAATTCTACTGCATTTCCACTTACTTCACTGAAGTTAGACAAAGAATCAGGGGAAGCATTTTTTTTTGTCATAAAGTAGTATTTATTCAAAGAAAATATACTTTATTTTTAATGTGAGAAAGACCTATCATCACCTAAAATTGTCCATTTTATACATCTTAGGGGTAAAATCGACATCTTTATAAAAGTTAGCACTGGATCCAAAATACTGAAAAAGAATTTATGCAGTCTCAGAGTATTAAACCTGGAAAGAACTTAGAGTGTTACTAATTGAACACTTTCCCTTTTATAGACAACGCCCCCCCCAAAAAAAAAACAGGGTTTAGAGATATAAAAATTTGGAGTGACTTGCTCAAAGACTGAGGGACACACAGCTCATTGGTGAAAGAGCAGAGCTAGATTTGGCCAAGTGTTCTGTGGCCAAATCAAGGTCACTTTTTGTTATAGCACGTTATCTCTGTCCCTTTGATATTGCAAAGCAGAATTTAACATAAAAATGTATGGAGTGCAAAGCCGAAAAGGGAATTACTGGTTTGTCCAAATCGGAGCCAGTAGCTCAGAGAAGTTATCACGTTTCCGGTCAGCAGCCATACTTAACAATTCTCAAGAATCCATTTCCCTAGTTTTTTTAGGGCTTTATCCCTCTTGTTTCTTCCATTCTGAACCAGGATAAAAAGTGAAGCTCAAATAGAAAATAGGTAATTTTTCAGTTGCCAAAAGAAAGAGTCATTGTGTTTAAAATGAAAGAAACTGGACTGGGACCCGTTCCAGTGATATACTAGTAAAATCCCCAAACCTTGGTTTAATCATCTGTAAATTGGAAGTATTCATAGTACCTAATTCAACCAATAAACGTGTTGGTGTGTGCAAAAGTTCTTTCTACACAGAAAGGGCTCTACAGAGGTAAGTTAACATCTTCACGTTGGATAAAGCAGTAAACCAAAGACCCATTTATGATAAATTGCTAAGGGATTTTCATTTTCATCTGCAGTAGAGAATTACTTACGTGACAAATGTTACTCTTTATTTTAAAAAGAAAAGAGAAAGAGTTTATATGCTTGGATCAGAGAGTTAGTTAAATGTAACTTGAGGAGGCTGGGCACGGTGGCTCACGCCTGTAATCTCAACAGTTTGGGAGGCCAAGGCGGGAGGATCACCTAAGGTTGGGTGTTTGAGACCAGTCTGGCCAACATGGAGAAACCCCATCTCTATTAAAAATACAAAAATTAGCCAGGCATGGTGGTACGTGCTTGTAGTCCCAGCTACTTGGGAGGCTGAGGCAGGAGAATCGCTTGAACTTGGGAGGTGGAGGTTGCAGTGAGCCGAGATCACACCATTGCACTCCAGCCTGGGCAACAAAAGCAAAACTCTGTCTCAAAAAATATATATATATGTGTGTGTGTGTGTGTGTGTGTGTGTGTATAAAACTTGAGGAAAAACATTATTCTTTTGGAAGAAGCGTGTTTGAGGCAATTCAAGGGGCCATACCTTCAAAAGGCAGAGCCTCACTGTCCTAAGCCTTATCCTACCCCCTCTCCCTGAAGATGGTGTGGTTTTTTGTATACAGTAAGTGCTTAGTAAAGAATGTTGGATGAATAAATGGCTGAATGAATAAACAAGGATAGTCTCCCAACTTAGTATCTTTTGGTGCCAGAAGATTTGCATCCTTTTAAGAGAAATTTCCTCCTGTTATTTATATAAACATAAGCTAGACTTTTTTCAGACCCTCAAATGTGTAAGACTGTCTCACTTGCTAACTTATTTTCAATTTAACTCCTCCTAGGAGATTATGCCCAGTGCTGGTGGGTCAGCAAACTTCCTGCAAAAGGCCAGAGAGTAAATAATTTAGTATTTTGGGCTTTAAGGGCCATAGGGTCTCTGCATTAGTATGGAGCCAGCTGCACAGACATGAGTGAGCGTGACTGGATTCTAACAAATGGACACTGAAAATGGAATGTCATGGAATTCTCCTATGTCATGAAATATTATTCTTCTAGTGTTTTTTTTTTTTTTTTTCAAAGTTTAAAAACATAACAGCCATTCTTAGCACAAAAACAGGTGTCAGGTTGGATTTGGCCCAGAGTAGGAGTCTGCTGACCCCTGGCCATTTCTGAAGGCAAGAAAACAGGAGTTGTCCTTTCTGGTTACTGTCCAGGCTTTCTGGCAGTCTTGGGAATCCTGGAAGGAGCCCATGCTAGGGCATATGTAGAAAACCTTCCACACAGTGGTATTCTCTATGGAAGGGGATGACCAACCTTGCCCAGACGAATTAACCTCTTCCTCTTGTAATGATGGTAACTTAGCAAAGTAGAGTTGTTTGTGTTCTTGTACCCTGAGGTTCCACCCCTCTTCCCTTTTTCTCTCCTATCTGGTCTTTTTTCCTGTCAACCTTGAGTTAACAAAGACCTATTCAGGCAGTTGATAGACTGTCCCTAATTCTCCCGAGGATTTTCAGGGACAGAGAGAAGACACATTTAATGCAACTCTCTGTTATTGTAGGTTAATAAGACGCAGCCCTAGCCTCGTCCAGCCTTCGAGCTGAGGCTGGCAGTCCTGATTCTTTGAACAGTTCTCAGAGGCTTGTTATAATAGAGCAATGAGACTCCATTAAAATAGACCCGGCAGCTAATCTAGTTAATGCTCAATAATTATTTCTGACTGAATGAAAGAGGGGTAAGAGGTTGGTTAGCTGTGTGTGTGTGTGTGTGTGTGTGTGTGACAGAAAGACAGAGAGAGAGACTTAAAAGTGGAACAAGAAGATCTGCAGTGGCTTTTGCCATGGGCACAGTACTTTTGTTGGAATGGCTCAGTTGTGTCCCATCTGAAGTAGAAAGAGTAAATGTCTCCAGGCATCTTCCTTGCACTTTATGAACTTGGAGGTCTCTCCTGCTCTGACATTTGGTGATTCTGATATTCTGCTGATATATTATCTTAGAAATATGAAGCAGCTGAAAAATATTTCCATTTGTTCTTATTTTGCCTATGGCATTATTAAGCATGTTGAAGGGGTAGTCAATACCAAGAGTGAAGTGGGAGGAGGATATGAATAAAATTGCAGGGCAAGAGTCAGAAAGTCATTTTTTTTTAATTCCAAAGGATGGACTTTCATGTCTAATTATAGAAAAATAAAAATCTATGTCTTTCAATAACAAAACTATTTGTGATATTTTGTATATCTTTGACATATGAATCTTGTGAATTTGGAACCTCTAAAATCCAGTGTTTGTACAAGGCGTCTCCTTTCATTTTACCTTTTATTTCACTTAACTCTCCTTCTCCCTCCCTCCAACCTCCCACTCCCAACTACACACCTGTTTCTATGATTCCTAACCGTAAGCAAGGGCGTCTAATCTTAAGGCCACACACCTATGGGAAAACACATCTCTCTATCATTCTCACACCAAACACCCACAGACACTCACAGACGCACATATCCTTTCGAATACATTAACATCTGGTCCACACTCTAGAAATACAAGATTTGTTTTTGTTAAATATGCTGACCTGAAGTTTCTGGCTGTAAATTTTTATAAAATGCTGTAACTAATGTAGCCGTGTACCTCCCAAACCCGGCAAAAACATTGCCCAGATGCTCATCAGGCACAGCTGTTGGCTGTTTTTAGCTATTGCATTTACTGATTCCACAGCATGTTCCGTTTTCTATAGTTCCTCTCGAGCAAGGGTGGTGAGCTCAAATCCAATAATCACCGGCCCTTGTTATTATGGCTGCACTCCTTCAAAGATAATAGAGGCCCCTCTATGATGATCGGGGCTTGAAAAGAGGAATCAATTTTCTAATTTGGCTTGCGGAAAATGGACGTAAGAGTTCCAGAAAGAATAATATCTTGGGACACAGAGATCCTTTTTTCTGTTTAGTGGTGTTTGTTTGTTTGTTTGATTGATTTTGCTGTTTTTTTTCTTGCCTCTAACACTCAGTGGCAGATCGTGAGAACAGCAGAGTGGGAAAAAATAGTGTAATACAACATATAGCGATTAAAGAAAATGGGATTTGGAGTTGGAAAATCGGGTCTCAACTCTTAGTACATCCACTTGTCAACTACATATGATGTTAATTCAATTCAGCTCTCTGTTCCTTAATTTCCTTACCATTAAAATTGGGATTATTTTAGTTCAAATTTATTTATTATTCATTCAGTTGTAAGGAATAGTAAATTCTACTTAACTGACGTAAACAATAAAATATTTTATTGGCTTGTGTATCTTGAAGAACAGAGGTATGATAGTTGCCAGGGTTTGTTTGATTCAGTGGCTCAGTAATATCATCAAGAATCTAATTCCCTTTCTTTTTATTTATTTATTTATTTATTTTTTTATTATTATACTTTAAGTTTTAGGGTACATGTGCACAATGTGGAGGTTTGTTACATATGTATCCATGTGCCATGTTGGTGAGCTGCACCCATTAACTCGTCATTTAGCATTAGGTATATCTCCTAATGCTATCCCTCCCCCCTCCCCCGACCCCACAACAGTCCCCAGAGTGTGATGCTCCCCTTCCTGTGTCCATGTGTTCTCATTGTTCAATTCCCACCTATGAGTGAGAACATGCGGTGTTTGGTTTTTTGTCCTTGTGATAGTTTACTGAGAATGATGATTTCCAGTTTCATCCATGTCCCTACAAAGGACATGAACTCATCATTTTTTATGGCTGTATAGTATTCCATGGTGTATATGTGCCACATTTTCTTAATCCAGTCTATCGTTGTTGAACATTTGGGTTGGTTCCAAGTCTTTGCTATTGTGAATAGTGCCACAATAAACATACGTGTGCATGTGTCTTTATAGCAACATGATTTATAGTCCCTTGGGTATATACCCAGTAATGGGATGGCTGGGTCAAATGGTATTTCTAGTTCTAGATCCGTGAGGAATTTCCACACTGACTTCCACAATGGTTGAACTAGTTTACAGTCCCACCAACAATGTAAAAGTGTTCCTATTTCTCCATATCCTCTCCAGCACCTGTTGTTTCCTGACTTTTTAATGTTCTCCATTCTAACTGGTGTGAGATGGTATCTCATTGTGGTTTTGATTTGCATTTCTCTGATGGCCAGTGATGATGAGCATTTTTGCATGTGTTTTTTTGGCTGCATAAATGTCTTCTTTTGAGAAATTTCTGTTCATGTCCTTCACCCACTTTTTGATGGGGTTGTTTGTTTTTTTCTTGTAAACTTGTTTGTGTTCATTGTAGATTCTGGATATTAGCCCTTTGTCAGATGAGTAGGTTGCGAAAATTTTCTCCCATTTGAAGGTTGCCTGTTCACTCTGATGGTAGTTTCTTTTGCTGTGCAGAAGCTCTTTAGTTTAATTAGATCCCATTTGTCAATTTTGGCTTTTGTTGTCATTGCTTTTGGTGTTTTAGACATGAAGTCCTTGCCCATGCCTATGTCCTGAATGGTATTGCCTAGGTTTTCTTCTAGGGTTTTTATGGTTTTAGGTCTAACATGTAAGTCTTTAATCCATCTTGAACTAATTTTTGTATAAGGTGTAAGGAAGGGATCCAGTTTCAGCTTTCTACATATGGCTAGCCAGTTTTCCCAGCACCATTTATTAAATAGGGAATCCTTTCCCCATTGCTTGTTTTTGTCAGGTTTGTCAAAGATCAGATAGTTGTACATATGCGGCGTTATTTCTGAGGGCTCTGTTCTGTTCCATTGATCTATATCTCTGTTTTGGTACCATTACCATGCTGTTTTGGTTACTGTAGCCTTGTAGTATAGTTTGAAGAGAATTTTAGACCAATATCCTTGATGAACATTGATGCAAAAATCTTCAATAAAATACTGGCAAAGCGAATCCAGCAGCACATCAAAAAGCTCATCCACCATGATCAAGTGGGCTTCATCCCTGGGATGCAAGGCTGGTTCAACATATGCAAATCAATAAATGTAATCCAGCATATAAACAGAACCAAAGACAAAAACCACATGATTATCTTAATAGATGCAGAAAAGGCCTTTGACAAAATTCAACAACTCTCAATAAATTAGGTATCGATGGGACATATCTCAAAATAATAAGAGCTATCTATGACAAACCCACAGCCAATATCATACTGAATGGGCAAAAACTGGAAGTATTCCCTTTGAAAAAGGGCACAAGACAGGGATGCCCTCTCTCACCACTCCTATTCAACATAGTGTTGGAAGTTCTGGCCAGGGCAATTAGGCAGGAGAAGGAAATAAAGGGTATTCAATTAGGAAAAGAGGAAGTCAAATTGTCCCTGTTTGCAGATGACATGATTGTATATCTAGAAAACCCCATTGTCTCAGCCCAAAATCTCCTTAAGCTGATTAGCAACTTCAGCAACGTCTCAGGATACAAAATCAATGTACAAAAATCACAAGCATTCTTGTACACCAATAACAGACAAACAGCCAAATCATGAGTGAATTCCCATTCACAATTGCTTCAAAGAGAATAAAATACCTAGGAATCCAACTTACAAGGGACGTGAAGGATCTCTTCAAGGAGAACTACAAACCACTGCTAAATGAAATAAAAGAGGATACAAACAAATGGAAGAACATTCCATGCTCATGGGTAGGAAGAATCAATATCATGAAAATGGCCATACTGCCCAAGGTAATTTACAGATTCAATGCCATCCCCATCAAGCTACCAATGACTTTCTTCACAGAATTGGAAGAAACTACTTTAAAGTTCATATGGAAGCAAAAAAGAGCCCGCATTGCCAAGACAATCCTAAGCCAAAAGAACAAAGCTGGAAGAATCTAATTCCCTTTCTTCTCTTTACTGTCTCTTTACTGTGGCACTTTATTCCAATTTGACTTCCTTCATGGTGACAAAATGGCTGTAGCAGTTTCAGAGCTCATGTGTGTACAATTTGTTAGCCAGAAGACAGACAGACCTCTGCTCAGCATTCAAACAAGATCACAAAACAACCTTGAACAAACGGCCAAGGCCAGGGGAATGGAATGTGGTGACAAGTTGGAGTCAGCAGGGACCCAGCCCTTGACCTGGAACTGCACTCAAAATTTCTAATAGTCAAGACTAACATAGCTCTACTAACAGTGATATAGATGGTGAAATCATAGGGATTTAATGTAATAGAAGCTAATTTCTGGTTCAAATCATAGTCTCATGTTGGTCAAACAACTCTCTTCTAAGCTGTGACTTGGAATCCAGGATTAATTTGGTGTTGTATCTCCTCCATCTTGTTGCTTCTGATGCTCTCCTGAATTATCTCTCTAGCTTGTAGGGGGAAGAAGACAGGGGTTGGGAAACCATCAGACATGTAAACTACCAATATTTCCATTCACAGTCCATTGACCAGAACAAGTGAAATGGCAGATCCAAATACAAGGAAGTCTGGAAAACATAGAAGACTACATGGATATTGGTGAGCACTAGTGGTTTTTGATCCGGTCTTAGAAAATCTTTCTTTTTCTCTACCTACATATATAACACATTCACCTGTTCCTCAAGGGACAGAACCCAAAATATTCGCCTCCTGCATCCATCACAAAATCCAAGTGGTATATGGGCATCTCTGTGTGATCTGGATGTGTCTCCTCCTAGACTGTCAATCTGTAAATTAAAAGGCAGAATTACCCATTTCCCCACATATACATTCATGATATAATCAATCTGGACGGAAGAACCATGTTGTATATCCCATTGGAAAAGAGAAAACTGAGAAACACAGGAGACACTGATGATCAGCTGGATTCTGAAATTTTGGGGTTCTGGAAACATAAAATTTCCATGCCTGGGTGATGGAGGAAGTTATTCGATTGGATTCTGTATTACTCTCTCATAGATAGGGGATAACTTCTCCATCCATGTTCACCAAATTTCCCAGCTCTGCTGTCAAGGAGATTGTGTCATTCTCTTTGGTCTCCATAACCCAATCTACACTGGGCTTTGTAAAGCATGCCCTCTTTGAGGATTCTGCAAACATCTAAGCATGCATCGTGGTTAGGACCGGTTTGGGGACCCCAGGGGTTTTTAAAGACTCAAACATCAAAGGCTTTTTTGTCCATACTTTGTGAGTTTTTTGTTATATTTTCACCATAATTTCTTATAAAAATTATGAGACTTCTTATCCATTTGCTTCTGTTCAGTTTCATGGCCAATAATCATAAAGTTATTTTTCGGATATAACTCTAGAACCTGACTAATTTTGTTTTCATAATGCTGCATCCCTTCTCCTTTTAAATTTAAGAGCTACTCCTTTGAAGGTATCTAGAACAGTAGTCTTGAAAAGACCACACTCTTAATCTGGTTGTTGCTTTCAGTAATTTTTTTTCTGCTGATAAGTTGAACATTGAGTTATTTTGACTGACTGAGAAGCTTTATTAGACCTTGGTTTATCAATGCCTTTTTAAAACTTAAATCTTAATAATCTGGGACTAAAAACGTAAAGATTTTCAGCCATGCAAAGATCTGAATTTCTGTATTTTATTTATTTATTTCTTCCTGCAAACCATTCAATTTTTTCTTAGTCTCAGCTTGGTTCTGTAGTACCTTACCTAATATGCCCAATAGTAGTTAGTATGCCCTATTAACAGTCTGTTTTCCAATGTCTTCCCATAGAGTTATAAATTCAGTCGGTTTGGTCCATCTTTCTAGTTATAGCAGAAGTCCCTTTTATAAAATGTTTTTGCATCTGCATAATATGGATCTTCAATTTTCCAGGCTCAGACATGAGCTTTTTTACCCGGTGCTTCCTGACACGTAAAGCAAGGCCACATGGTTTAGGCTTTTAGTTGTTGTTGTTACAAGAGGGTATCACCCCTAGTACTGATTTTTTAGTTATTCAGAATAGAACAGACTATGCCATAGTAACCAATAATACCTCAATTTTCAGAGGCCTAAAACAATAAAAGTTTATTTCTTACTCAGTCCAATGTAGGTTTAGCAGCTGTCCTCTAAGCAGTTGTTTATATCACAAGATGCCTCAGTCTTATGGGTCTACTATCTTGTAAATTCCAGGTCACCTTGACATTATTCAGCTGTCAGAGAGGGGCAAGATAATGTAAATAGAGGAGGCACAATGATGCTAAACAACATGCCTCCAAGATTTAATCAGATTGCCAGCCCAGTTGCTACAGAGAAGAGAAATTAGAGGAGCCCGTGGATACTATCAGAAGCTAGTAGTGTCTACTACACAGTCATCCAAAGTACACGGAAAATTGTGTTTTTTAAAGGCAGAATAAAATAGATACTTAAAAAAGGAACTGATAATATCCACTGCAGGGTATTTCAACAGGTTATTCTGAAGACTAAAAAACATATTGTATGCAATATACTTAGCACAGTACCAATTGTGCAAGTGCTCAGTACATTGTACTTACTCTTTTTATGCTTGTCATCACCACTCCCTTATATGGAAATGTAGATGCAATATATACATCTTTTGAAGATTTCAAAAAATCTTTTTTTTTTTTTTTTTTTTTTTTTTTTTTTGAGACGGAGTCTCGCTCTGTTGCCCAGGCTGGAGTGTAGTGGCGCAATCTCGGCTCACTGCAAGCTCCGCCTCCCGGGTTCACGCCATTCTCCTGTCTCAGCCTCTCCGAGTAGCTGGGACTACAGGCGCCCGCCACCACGCCCAGCTAATTTTTTGTATTTTTAGTAGAGATGGGGTTTCACCGTGGTCTCGATCTCCTGACCTCGTGATCCGCCCGCCTTGGCCTCCCAAAGTGCTGGGATTACAAGTGTGAGCCACCGCGCCCAGCCTCAAAAAATCTTTTGAAGGATTCTTCCAGCCTAAACATCGTGTATTTCTAATTTTCTCATTTTGCACTGGGGATGAGATCTGGAAGAAAACATTGCGTGAAGATTTCCAATTTCTGTAAAAATGTCCATTATACAAGTTTTGTCAGTCAGCTTCTCCGACAGTTATATTCTATTTGTTCCTAATTTATTTTTTTTCACAGCAAGCCATCACTGAGATTGATAAAACAAATTGATTATAGATGTCTCCTCTTTTCTTAAAGTCAAAAAGGGTGTGTTTGGCCTGGCTTCTATTTCTTGATGAGTGAAACTTCTTGTGTTTCAGCTCAACATGAGAGAGTAAAATAGACATTTGACTCTGCAGGGCCAGGGTGGCATAGTAAAGTTATGGATACCCTAGAAATTTGGTTTTTACATGGGAAAAATGGTGTCCCTTGATATTTATGATATTATCAATGTTTCTCATATCGAGCATGCAATAGAGGACAAGAAAAAGTCAGTCTTTCATTGCAAAGAGTGTTCCCTTGGTGCCTAAGGCCAGGCTATGAGAAGTTACAGAAGAGACAGATCAATTTTCTCAAGCCTCAGGAACATTGTATTTAAGGAAGAGTCTAAACAAATCTAACATGTGAATACAATTAAACAAAAGAATGTTTCAATCATCTAATAACACCTGTGTTGATACATGCACATAGTGCTAATAATTTAAAAAAATAATAGAAGAAGTGAATGTTGTGTAATTAGTTATAAGTGGTGGTTAAAGGTAAATGGGAGAAAATTTCTGAGCAGCCTAAGACAATGATCACTGCTTAAATGCAAGCCTCTTTTTCTATGCCCCCCAAATAAAACAGAACCATGAGAAAAAATAAAACTCTGTAAATGATAAGACACAATGTCCATGCCTTCATAAACTATAAACAAAATAAAAAGGAAAAACCCTACCGAACTGCAATGAACAATTACTTCTGCTACTACCACAAAACCTTGCTGCAAACAGGTGTAGTCTGGGAGAACAAAACAAATAAAAAATAACAAAAATAGAAAAACCTCAGTATGCTTGGAAAAGAGAAGATGGGAGATAGTGCCAGGCCTAAAGTTTTTCTCAAACTAGTGTGAGAATGAGAAATTTCACACTGAGTGTGAAAATACTAGTAGCTGAGAACACTGAATTCACAGCTGGGAATTTTAGGTATACATGATTTTAGGTAGCAGGTTTCAAATGATGTGGTTTCTAAGGGAGACAAAAGCAAAAAGGGAAAAAAAATCTCTTATGGAAATATGATGGAAGAGGTAATTTCACGGCCCTACTAATCAAAGAATATGTTGTAGGCCCCACAAACTCTTCTTTGACACACACACACACACCCACACACAAAGACTTAGCAAAAAGAGTAGACTTGCTACACTGGTATCAGTGAATACCAATAAACCAGGACCTTTACCAAAAGAAAAAATTAAAAACAAGAAGCAAGCTCTTGAAACACCATTTCTCTCTATCTTCCCTCCCCTCAAAAAAAAAAAAAAAACAAAATGAAGTGGAAAAGAAGTGTAACAACATTGCAAACAAAGTTAAACATACACAAACAAGCATTTGGAGATATGGAAAAACATTCTGAGTCAGAAATTCAAAAATTAAAGGCAAAAAAGGACCAAAAGAAAATGCAGAAAGAAATGAAAGTGAATTTATTAAATTCAAGAAAAATGTTTAAAAAAGACAATGTCACCTGACATAAGAAGAATAAATTCCACGTGAAAATTTAACAAGAGGCTTTGAAGGAAGTTAGGAACCAGACAAGAAAAGTAAAATGAGACAAACAAAACAAAACAAAACAAAAAACACACAAGTAAAAAGGGTCAGAGATAAAATGGTGGAAAAGGAAGACAGACAAAGAAGGAATAACATTAATAGAGTTGGATCCCCTGAAGAAGCTAAGCAAAAAAAAGTATCAAAATTAATAGTTGAAATTAGAATCTGAAAGCACATTGCAGAAATGAAAGAAGGCCTGAATCTATATAGCAGAAGGGTCAATGGAGTACCTGGAGAAAATTATCTGAAAACATCTACTCTGAGACATTTTCTAGCAAAGCATGGCTTTTTTTCATAGATTAAGAAAAATAATCTAAATGCTTTCAGGCAAAGGCAAAATAATCAATTACACTGGCATTAGATTTCTAAAATTAAAGAAAAAGAAAAGCAACCACCACAGAAATAAATTGTTTCAGGTAAGAAACATCAATACTAAATGGTGAGTAAAAGTATGATGAGAAATGGGATATTTATATAGTCTCAAAGTAATTATCTGCAGGATGCTTATTAATTACAAAGTTAAGAATAAAAATTTTAGTTAAAAAGCCTTGCAGATCTCAGCTTTAATGAAGTGATTTAAGCTAACATTACCAGGAATGTGACAGATCAACACTTATGTGCCTTCAGCTTTTAGGCAATAATAGGAACACAACATTGCTTTTGTTGTATTCCTGCCAAAAATGCGTAAAATGAAGCTAATCGTGAAGAAACATTAGACAAACAAATCTGAGATACACTCTACAAAATACCCAGGCAGTACACTTGAAAAAATCTCAAGATCATAAAAGAAAATGAAAGTCTGAAAAATCTCTTTTTGGAGAGGACATAAGGACAAGAAAACTGATATGGTTTCACTGTGTTCCCACATAAATCTTATCTTGAATTCCCACATGTTGTGGGAGGGACCTGGTGGGAGGTAATTGAATCATGGGGGCAGGTCTTTCCCATGCTGTTTTCATGACAGTGAGTAAGTCTCATGAGATCTGATGGTTTTGAAAAATGGGAGTCTCCCTGCACAGTCTCTCTCTTTGCTGCCATCTGTGTAAGACGTGACTTGCTCGTCCTTGTCTTCTGCCATGATTGTGAGGCTTCCCCAGCCGTGTGGAACTGTTAAGTCCAATTAAACCTCTTTGTTTTGTACATTGCTCAGTCTCCAGTTTGTCTTTATCAGCAATGTGAAAACAGACTAATACAACAACTAAGTGCAATGTGTGATCCTGGATTGGATCTTGGGCTAGAAGAAGTACATTGCATTAGTGAAACAACTGGTAATTTGAAATAAGATCTATAGATTAGATAATAGCATTTTATCAATATTAATTTCCTGATTTTGACAACTTTAACAGAGTTTTACAAGAAAATGTTCTTGTTTTTAGGAAATACAAACTAAAATATTTAGGAGTAGAAGTTTATCATACCTACAACTTAATCTTAAATATTTCAAAATATATATATTTAAATATGTATGTGTTAATATGTACATGTGCATACACACTTATGTATACATAAAATGTATGTGTATGTGCACATATACATATGTGTATGTGTTTTCATATGTGTGAGGTAAGAGAATAACTCATAAAGCAAGAGAAGTGGAAAACATCTGGAGAATCTAAGTGAAAGCTATCCAGGAATTCCTTGAGCTATTTTTGCAAACATTTATAAGAAATAATTTCAAAAGAAAAAGAAAAAGAAAAGTGAAGGCTGGGCGTGGTGGCTCACGCCTGTAATCCCAGCACTGTGGGATGCCGAGGTGGGTGGATCCCCTGAGGTCAGGAGTTCAAGACCAGCCTGGCCAACATAGGGAATCCCTGTCTCTATTAAAAATACAAAAATTAGCCGAGTGTGGTGGGCATGCCTGTAATCCCAGCTACTTGGGAGGCTGAGGCAGGAGAATCACTTGAACCCGGGAGGCAGAGGTTGCAGTGAGCTGAAATTGTGCCACTGCACTCCAGCCTGGGCAACAGAACAAGACTTGGTCTCAATAAAAAAAAATAATAATAAAGAAAAATAAAAGTGAAGTGGAGGCAACCTTTTTATGTAAGGGATACTGCTGTAACATACTGACTAAATCATTAAAGAAATCTAATCCAAGATCCAAAGAAATGCTTTAGTTACTTACAAGATCATAAACAAAATAAGCAAACCCTGAGATATGTAATGTAATTGACCTGTCTGGTTCATATTCTGTAAATAGACATACATATATACTCACACATGTAAGGATTCACTCACACAAGCACACACATGCCCACACATGCTTTTATTTTCCCAAAACCACCTAAAATGTCAATATATGTTGCAACAATTGACAATATAAACCAAGAATCAGTCAGTCAGCTTTTGTGGAAAACATAGTTAACACAACAATAGTACTCATCACAGACAACTGCCCTTATAGTATTAGAATTTAGCCTTCATGGTTTGCAAAGAAAAAGAAGCAGCAAAGCTAGTAATGATTTTATTTAAAGTCAAATCAAATAATGCTAATGGCTTCAAAAGTACATATATTTGTCTTCTCATTTGTGACAGAGCTAGGAGACCCATTTGTAAATTGACATATCACCCTGCATCTTGATTCATTTTCAACATAGTCCATAGCTCTGAGGGAAGCATAGAGCTGAAATAATTTAGGGTTGAAATATCTGGGTTATAGAATCCTGGTTTTCTCATTAACGAGGTTTGTAACTTTTATCAGGATCCTTCACTTCTCTCAGCCTCAATTTGAATGTATACAATTCTGTAAAGTGCATATAATTATACTTATCAAAATATGTGAATTAATCCAGTAATATTAGTTATGTGAAAGTACCTTTTAAACTTTTAAATCCTATTTTTATACATGTTTACATTTAAGTGTCTTTAAAAATATAAAATTGCATTTATTTATAAACATCATCTTAGAAATTTAGTTAAGTTAAAATATTCAGTCTTTTATTCTTTATTACATATAAACCTTAGCATGCATTTTTGACATATTTGGCCAGGGTTAAGGATATAGATGTAACTTAAGAGTTTTGCATGCATGTTCACTTAGTTCCTTTTTTTTTTTTTTTCCTATTAGTGAAACTTGCCCATAAAGAGAATAAAACCAGACCTTGTTCTCATTAGCACCATATTCTGAACCATCCGTCTGGTAATGGCACCTTTATATGTACATTTACATCTCAAATAGGGTTTATTTGTTTGATTTACCTCTTAGGTAAGGTGAGCATTACTTACCTATTGCTGCTGTGACAAATAAAAACAAACTTAGTGGCTTAATACAAATTTATGATCTCACAACCCTGGGGGTCTGAAGTCTCACTGAGCTAAAATCAAGGTGTCAATAGGGCTGTATTTCTTCTGGAGCCTCTGGGAAATAATCCATTCCTTACCTTTGTCAATTCCTAGTACTAGAAGCTACCCAGTTACCTTGACTCATTCCCTTCCCAATCTTCAAGGTCAGCAATGGAGGTTGAGTTCCCACATTGAATCACTTTGAATGGCTTGCCTCTCTCTTTCACTTATAAAGACCTTAGCGATTGCATTGTAGTCGCCGAGACAATTAAAGATAATCTTCCCATTTCAAAATGCTGTACTTTATCACACCTGCAAAGTCCTTTTTGCCATGGAAGTTTATATATTCACAGATTTCGGAATTAGTATATGGATATTTTTGAAGTGATTTTGTTTTGTCTACCATATCACACAAGTGTCCATTTTTACAGAATCCATACATATCTAAAATACCTTCCAGGTTTTAGTTTACATATTTCCATGAGATGTGTATTGGATAAACATCATCACCGTCACCATAGTTGGAAAGACTGACACTCAGGGAGGTTAGAAGGCATGTGTATAATCAGTCAATGAGTCAAGGGGGAGAAATGCTACATCTTCCGCTCTTGATGGTGTTTACCTAACAATGTGACCCAATATTTTTATTTCTGCCCAGATTTTCTGCCACATATCTCATGTTGAAATCGGGTTCCCAAGGGACCTAGTCATTTATATTTTCCAGAGAGTTTGCCACATGCAAAATTGAACAGTCTTGCTTCTGGGAGATCGGAATGCTCTGGGTGGGCACAGATAATGCTGAAATCCTTAGTTCTTTAGTTGCTTTTATTTCTCTGTATTTAATGCTGCCACAATCTCTTTAAAAATATTTGAATTCATTGTGTCTCTATTTATTGCGTTCACACCCTGAGGCACATTTGCAGAGAGTGTAATTTTTAAATACGGAAAAAAATGAATTAAATGGAAACATATTTTGGGAAAGGAGCTCTAGAGGTCATATAGTTTTGCCTCCAACCTGCAGGCAGAATTGTACTCAAGCCTCTCTTATATGAGTTGTTTATTATCTTTCTAGTACAAGGTCCAACAAGAAATCATCCTGTAAATATGTCGAGCAGAATACTTTAGCAGAAAAGAAAACATAAAGAGAAGAAATCTCACCTTAAAATTGTTTTTAATGCTTTTATCCACATGGTCTTACCACCAACAAAGCATTCAGGGTTTAGATTACTATCTTAATTCACAGAGGAGACCAAAAGCTGGTAATCATTAAAGTTCACTAGAGGATCGGGGATGTGTGAATTATTTTGATCAGCATTTCATATATGTTTATCTTATGACTTTATATTCTAATTAGAATGAGAAACAAGAAATGTGTGTCCTCTTCTCTGGTTTTCTGATGTTCCTGGTATGCTGCGAAGTACCTTTACCAACACGGGGCAATAGCCAGCCTGCTCCCTTTAATAAAAGCCTAGGATTTTTGAGCCTTTATTTTATCCCACACATAAATAAAGGATTACCCAATTCTAAAGTAACGAGGTTTTAGCTGTATGCATAATGCCATGCCATTTATTTGTATGTGCATTTGTTTGCTCAACAAACTTGCTTATCATCGGTTTTGTTTGTTTGTTTGTTTGTCTGTTTTAGCAGAGTCTCACTCTTCACTCTTCACCTGGAGTGCAGTGGTGCGATCTCAACTCACTGCAACTCCCCAGGTTCAAGTGATTCTCGTGCCTCAGCCTCCCGAGTAGCTGGGATTACAGGCGTGGGCCACTATATCTGGCTAGTTTTTATATTACTAGTAGAAATGGGGTTTTGCCATTTTCACCAGGCTAGTCTCAAACTCCTGGCCTCCAGTGATCCACCCGTCCTGGCTTCCCAAAGTGTTGGGATTACGGGCATGAGCCACCACGCCCAGCCTATTATCTATTAACTACTATGGCAGATACTGGGGGTAAAAATAGTAAGGCAAACTCTTTCATTTAAAAGGGGGATTTTCAACTTTCTGGCCATGATCCACAGTAAGAAATGTGTTTTACAGTGAGACCTCTGTACAAATTCTCATAAGGCAGTAACGAAAGTCCATGAAATAATATCTTCACTATGTTAAGAGCACTTTCACATTTCCTCTTCTCTTTAAGGTTCTATTTTTTGTGCTGCTATCTGTCTCTATTATTTTCTGCTGTTAAAAAAATGCTGGTCAGGAGTCACTAAATAGATTTTATTACCCAATAATGGGGAGTAACCTGTACTTTGAAAAATATTTCTCTAGAACCATGCTACTCTAAGTATAGTCTAAGGACACAGCAGTGCATTAGAATTGCAGAGTTTCAGCCTCCTCCATCTCCAGATGTATAGAATTAGAATCTGCCTTCTAACAAGATCCCTCAAATAATTCACACACATTTAAATTTGAGAAAAAATATTCTAAGACTTGTAAGTGTGGAGTACTTCCTATGCTCAGAAAGAATTTTGAGGAAAAAATGTAGACAGACAATTAAAAATTGATATATAGTATTTTTCATCATTAATTATAAATAGCTTCAAGAAACAATATTTGTGTTTTAAGTGTTGCTATTTTAAATTAAAATTCTTGTATATCTATCAGATGGAATGTAATACCATAGTTCTTTGATACCCATGTTTATCCATTTATAAAGATAAGTAAACAAATGTTTCTTTAATAATAATTTGCATCCTTTTTCATTTCTTTTGTTTTCCTTTTTTATTATACTTTAAGTTTTCGGGTACATGTGCACAACATGCAGGTTTGTTACATATGTATCCATGTGCCATGTTGGTGTGCTGCACCCATTAACTCGTCATTTAACATTAGGTATATCTCCTAATGCTATCCCTCCCCTCTTCCCCCACCCCACGACAGACCCCGGTGTGCGATGTTCCCCTTCCTCTGTCCATGTGTTCTCATTGTTCATTTCCCACCTGTGAGTGAGAACATGCGGTGTTTGGTTTTTTGTCCTTGCGATAGTTCGCTGAGAATGATGGTTTCCAGCTTCATCCATGTCCCTATAAAGGACATGAACTCATCACTTTTTATGGCTGCATAGTATTCCATGGTGTATATGTGCCACATTTTCTTAATCCAGTCTATCATTGTTGGACATTTGGGTTGGTTCCAAGTCTTTGCTATTGTGAATAGTGCCGCAATAAACATACGTGTGCATGTGTCTTTATAGCAACATGATTTATAATCCTTTGGGTATATACCCAGTAATGGGATGGCTGGGTCAAATGGTATTTCTAGTTCTAGATCCCTGAGGAATCACCACACTGTCTTCCACAATGGTTGAACTAGTTTACAGTCAGTCCCACCAGCAGTGTGAAAGTGTTCCTATTTCTCCACATCCTCTCCAGCACCTGTTGTTTCCTGACTTTTTAATGATCTCCATTCTAACTGGTGTGAGATGGTATCTCATTGTGGTTTTGATTTACATTTCTTTGATGGCCAGCGATGATGAGCATTTTTTCATGTGTGTTTTGGCTGCATAAATGTCTTCTTTTGAGAAGTGTCTGTTCATATCCTTCACCCACTTTTTGATGGGGTTGTTTGTTTTTTTCTTGTAAATTTGTTTGAGTTCTTTGTAGATTCTGGATATTAGCCCTTTGTCAGATGAGTAGGTTGCAAAAATTTTCTCCCGTTATGTAGGTTGCCTGTTCACTCTGATGGTAGTTTCTTTTGCTGTGCAGAAGCTCTTTAGTTTAATTAGATCCCATTTGTCAATTTTGGCTTTTGTTGCCATTGCTTTTGGTGTTTTAGACATGAAGTCCTTGTCCATGCCTATATCCTGAATGGTATTGCCTAGGTTTTCTTCTAGGGTTTTTATAGTTTTAGGTCTAACATTTAAGTCTTTAATCCATCTTGAATTAATTTTTGTATAAGGCATAAGGAAGGCATCCAGTTTCAGCTTTCTACATACGGTTAGCCAGTTTTCCCAGCACCATTTATTAAATAGGGAATCCTTTCCCCATTTCTTGTTTTTGTCGGGTTTGTCAAAGATCAGATAGTTGTAGATATGCCGCATTATTTCTGAGGGCTCTCTTCTTTTCCATTGGTCTATATCTCTGTTTTGGTACCAGTACCATGCTGTTTTGGTTACTGTAGCCTTGTAGTATAGTTTGAAGTCAGGTAGCGTGATGCCTCCAACTTTTTTCTTTTGGCTTAGGATTGACCTGACAATGCAGGCTCTTTTTTGGTTCCATATAAACTTTAAAGTAGTTTTTTCCAATTCTGTGAAGAAAGTCATTGGTAGCTTGATGGGGATGGCATTGAATCTGTAAATTACCTTGGGCAGTATGGCCATTTTCATGATATTGATTCTTCCTACCCATGAGCATGGAATGTTCTTCCATTTGTTTGTATCCTCTTTTATTTCATTGAGCAGTGGTTTGTAGTTCTCCTTGAAGAGGTCCTTCACATCCCTTGTAAGTTGGATTCCTAGGTATTTTATTCTCTTTGAAGCTATTGTGAATGGGAGTTCACTCATGATTTGGCTCTCTGTTTGTCTGTTATTGGTGTATAAGAATGCTTGTGATTTTTCCACATTGATTTTGTATCCTGAGACGTTGCTGAAGTTGCTTATCAGCTTAAGGAGATTTTGGGCTGAGACAATGGGGTTTTCTAGATATACAATCATGTCATCTGCAAACAGGGACAGTTTGACTTCCTCTTTTCCTAATTGAATACCCTTTATTTCCTTCTCCTGCCTAATTGCCCTGGCCAGAACTTCCAACACTATGTTGAATAGGAGTGGTGAGAGAGGGCATCCCTGTCTTGTGTTTTTCAGTTTTCAAAGGGAATGCTTCCAGTTTTTGCCCATTCATTATGATATTGGCTCTGGGTTTGTCATAGATAGCTCTTATTATTTTTAGATATGTCCCATTAATACCTAAGTTATTGAGAGTTTTTAGCATGAAGCGTTGTTGAATTTTGTCAAAGGCCTTTTCTGTATCTATTGAGATAATCGTGTGGTTTTGTCATTGGTTCTGTTTATATGATGAATTGTGTTTATTGATTTGCATATGTTGAACCAGCCTTGCATCCCAGAGGTGAAGCCCACTTGATCATGATGTATAAGCTTTTTGATGTGCTGCTGGATTCAGTTTGCCAGTATTTTACTGAGGATTTTTGCATCGATGTTTATCAGGGATATTGGTCTAAAATTCTCTTTTTTGGTTGTTTCTCTGCCAGGCTTTGGTATCAGGATGATGCTGCCCTCATAAAATGAGTTAGGGAGGATTCTCTCTTTTTCTATTGATTGGTATAGTTTCAGAAGGAATGGTACCAGCACCTTCTTGTACCCTTCAATTCGGCTGTGAATCCATCTGGTCCTGGACTTTTTTTGGTTGGCAAACTATTAATTATTGCCTCAATTTCAGAGCCTGTTATTGGTCGATTCAGAGATTCAACTTCTTCCTGGTTTAGTCTTGGAAGGGTGTATGTGTCCAGGAACTTATCCATTTCTTCTAGATTTTCTAGTTTATTTGCATAGAAGTGTTTATAGTATTCTCTGATGGTAGTTTGTATTTCTGTGGTATCAGTGGTGATATCCCCTTTGTCATTTTTTATTGTGTCTATTTGATTTTTCTCTCTTTTCTTCTTTATTAGTCTTGCTAGTGGTCTATCAATTTTGTTGATCTTTTCAAAAAACCAGCTCCTGGATTCATTGACTTTTTGAAGGGTTTTTTGTGTCTCTATTTCCTTCAGTTCTGCTCTGATCTTAGTTATTTCTTGCCTTCTGCTAGCTTTTGAATGTGTTTGCTCTTGCTTCTCTAGTTCTTTTAATTGTGATGTTAGGGTGTCAATTTTAGATGTTTCCTACTTTCTCTTGTGGGCATTTAGTGCTATAAATTTTCCTCCACACACTGCTTTAAATGTGTCCCAGAGATTCTGGTATGTTGTGTCTTTGTTCTTGTTGGTTTCAAAGAACATCTTTATTTCTGCCTTCATTTCGTTATGTACCCAGTAGTCATTCAGGAGCAGGTTGTTCAGTTTCCATGTAGTTGAGCAGTTTTGAGTGAGTTTCTTAATCCTGAGTTCTAGTTTGATTGCACTGTGGTCTCAGAGACAGTTTGTTATAATTTCTGTTCTTTTGCATTTGCTGAGCAGTGCTTTACTTTCAACTATGTGGTCAATTTTGGAATAGGTGTGGTGTGGTGCTGAAAAGAATGTATATTCTGTTGATTTGGGGTGGAGAGTTCTGTAGATGTCTATTAGGTCCACTTGGTGCAGAGCTGAGTTCAATTCCTGGATATCCTTGTTAACTTTCTGTCTCATTGATCTGTCTAATGTTGACAGTGGGGTGTTAAAGTCTCCGATTATTATTGTGTGGGAGTCTAAGCCTCTTTCTGGGTCTCTAAAAGAGTTGCTTTATGAATCTGGGTGCTCCTGTATTGGGTGCATATATATTTAGGATAGTTAGCTCTTGTTGTTGAATTGACCCCTTTACCATTATGTAATGGCCTTCTTTGTCTCTTTTGATCTTTGTTGGTTTAAGGTCTGTTTTATGAGAGACTAGGATTGCAACCCCTGCCTTTTTTTGTTTTCCATTTGCTTGGTAGATCTTCCTTCATCCCTTTATTTTGAGCCTATGTGTGTCTCTGCACGTGAGATGGGTTTCCTTAATATAGCACACTGATGGGTCTTGACTCTTTATCCAATTTGCCAGTCTATGTCTTTTAATTGGAGCATTTAGCGCATTTACATTTAAGGTTAGTATTGTTATGTGTGAATTTGATCCTGTCATTATGATGTTAGCTGGTTATTTTGCTCGTTAGTTGATGCAGTTTCTTCTTAGCCTTGATGGTTTAACAATTTGGCATGTTTTTGCAGTGGCTCGTACTGGTTGTTCCTTTCCATGTTTAGTGCTTCCTTCAGAAGCTCTTTTAGGGCAGGCCTGGTGGTGACAAAATCTCTCAGCATTTGCTTGTCTGTAAAGGATTTTATTTCTCCTTCACTTATGAAGCTTAGTTTGGCTGGATATGAAATTCTGGGTTGAAAATTCTTTTCTTTAAGAATGTTGAATATTGGCTCCCATTCTTTTCTGGTTTGTAGAGTTTCTGCTGAGAGATCAGCTGTTAGTCTGATGGGCTTCCCTTTGTAGGTAACCCAACCTTTCTCTCTGGCTGCCCTTAACATTTTTTCTTTCATTTCAATTTTGGTGAATCTGACAATTATGTGTCTTGGACTTGCTCTTCTCGAGGAGTATCTTTGTGGCATTCTCTGTATTTCCTGAATTTGAATGTTGAATGTTGGCCTGCTTGCTAGTTTGGGAAAGTTCTCCTGGATAATATCCTTTAGAGTGTTTTCCAACTTGGTTCCATTCTCCCCGTCCTTTCAGGTACACCAATCAGAAGTAGATTTGGTCTTTTCACATAGTCCCATATTTCTTGGAAGCTTTGTTCATTTCTTTTAATTCTTTTTTCTCTAAACTTCTCTTCTCACTTCATTTCATTCATTTGATCTTCCATCACTGATACCCTATCTTCCAGTTGATCGAATCGGCTACTGAGGCTTGTGCCTTCGTCATGTAGTTCTCGTGCCTTCGTTTTCAGCTCCATCAGGTCCTTTAAGGACTTCTCTGCATTGGTTATTCTAGTTAGCCATTCACCTAATTTTTTTTTCAGGGTTTTTGACTTCTTTGCCATGGGTTCGAACTTCCTCCTTTAACTTGGAGTAGTTTGATCGTCTGAAGCCACCTTCTCTCAAGTCATCAAAATCATTCTCTGTCCAG
The DNA here is from genome assembly GCF_006542625.1 of Nomascus leucogenys. Classification (NCBI taxonomy): domain Eukaryota; kingdom Metazoa; phylum Chordata; class Mammalia; order Primates; family Hylobatidae; genus Nomascus; species Nomascus leucogenys. Next base: position 7,014,053 of record NC_044395.1, on the reverse strand, counting down.
CTTTGTTCCATTTCTGGTGAGGAGCTGCATTCCTTTAGAGGAGGAGAGGCGCTCTGATTTTTAGAGTTTCCAGTTTTTCTGCTCTGTTTTTTCCCCCATCTTTGTGGTTTTATCTACCTTTGGTCTTTGATGATGGTGACGTACAGATGGGGTTTTGGTGTGGATGTCCTTTCTGTTTGTTAGTTTTCCATGTAACAGTCAGGACCCTCAGCTGCAGGTCTGTTGGAGTTTGCTGGAAGTCCACTCCAGACCCTGTTTGCCTGGGTATCAGCAGTGGAGGCTGCAGAACAGCAGACATTGGTGAACAGCAAATGTTGCTGCCTGATCTTTCCTTTGGAAGTTTTGTCTCAGAGGGGTACCCGGCCGTGTGAGGTGTCAGTCTGCCCCTACTGGGGAGGCCTCCCAGTTAGGCTACTCAGGGGTCAGGGACCCACTTGAGGAAGCAGTCTGTCCGTTCTCAGATCTCCAGCTGCGTGCTGGGAGAACCACTACTCTCTTCAAAGCTGTCTGACAGGGACATTTAAGTCTGCAGAGGTTTCTGCTGCCTTTTGTTTGGCTATGCCCTGCCCCCAGAGGTGGAGTCTACAGAAGCAGGCAGACCTCCTTGAGCTGCAGTGGGCTCCACCCAGTTTGAGCTTCCCAGCCACTTTGTTTACCTACTCAAGCCTTGGCAATGGCGGTTGCCCCTCCCCCAGCCTCGCTGCCACTTTGCAGTTTGATCTCAGACTACTGTGCTAGCAATGAGCGAGGCTCCGTGGGCATAGGTACCTCTGAGCCAGGCATGCGATATAATCTCCTTGTGTGCCGTTTGCTAAGACCATTGGAAAAGCACAGTATTAGGGTGGGAGTGACCTGATTTTCCATGTGCTGTCTGTCACTCCTTTCTTTGACTAGGAAAGGGAATTCCCTGATCCCTTGTGCTTCCTGGGTGAGGCGCTGCCTCGCCCTGCTTTGGCTCATGCTTGGTGCACTGCTCCCACTGTCCTGCACCCACTGTCCAACACTCCCCAGTGAGATGAACCCGGTACCTCTGTTGGAAATGCAGAAATCACCCGTCTTCTGTGTCGCTCATGCTAGGAGCTGTAGACTGGAGCTGTTCCTATTTGGCCATCTTGGCTCCTCTCCTTTTTCATTTCTAAAATTATATTTTAAATTATATTTTCTAATAACTTTTATCCTCATTTGATGGTTTTATTCTTGATAATCTTTTATTTTTCATTGAATCAAAATCTGTGCTATAAAAATACTTATACACATGCATCTAATTTTTATAACTTTATTCTATTGGTCAAGCAGAATTAATTTATTACAAAATTTGAAAAGTAATTATTAAATACAAAAGGATCCTTTTGACAATTTATCTCATAAAGAAAGAGGTGGGGTCATATGAGGCTTTGAGTAAAGGAAGATTTAGCCAACAACTGTACTTCAAATTACATCTTGCTTACTCAGAGTGATGTTCAAATTAAGATGGGGTAAGAGCTATGTCTTTCTTTTCTTAATTGTGAGTGATAAGAGCAATGATGAAAGAACTGTGATAAAAGAGAAACAGCATAACTATATAATTGAGTTCAGAGGAAGGTCAATTTTAGAAATGAATACAACTTCCTCAACTTCCATGTTCAGGACATGAAACTTGACTCCCTAAACATTATTCGTTCCATGTACCCTTTAAAAAGTGTTTGTGTGTACCAGAGGTAAGGGAACCCCAGTTTGAGACACATTGCACTAGTGAGTGAGGCTCACACAGGCACAACTAATTACATAGTAACCTGAAGTACGCGTTACATTCTCTGTTGCACACAGAAATGGGCAATTAAGTGCCTGGGGATGGGAAGGGGAAAGTGGGGCCACCAGGAAAGGAGATACTTGACTTCTGCATGATGGCAAAGAAAGCAACACATATAAAGCCTCAGACATGTAAATGTAACATTAATGATCAAAGGTAAGGTTAAGGCCACGTTGCAAAGGTGCTTCTGGTCCGAACTCATGATGGATATTATTTGCAGACTAATAGCTCATATCTTTAAAACAGAAGTAATATAAACACTTAAAAAAGCCAGAGTAATGTGATCAGATTGTCTCTAATGATCCTAACTTAGAAGCCCTTAACCTAGGGTTAGCAAATGCCTAGGAGCTAAAGAATGTTTCTAAGACATATAATAATCCATATCAATGTCAAAAACAAAAATAAAACCACTCTTTTGCACATAAATGCATTTCTCTTTTTCAAAATGTATAAAAATGTAGTTGTACAAAAATAATTTGGAAGGGCTGTAGCACTCATGCTAGTTTGTGTGTTTGGTAAGGGCCCAGGGTGGGGGTCTGTCATATATTTTCTCCATGAACAGACACTGATCATGAAGGAGTAGTCTAAATGTTTTCTTGCAATTACAAATGAAACCACTTTTAGGGTATGAGCAAGAATGGACTGATTACTCATTAAATTTAAAAATGGAATATGTTTGCAATAGGTCTGTGAAAGGACATTTAGTAACTTTCAGACTGTTGAAGAACACAAATGAAAGAGGTCTATGCTCTCTTCTGCAGAGGATCTTACATTAAGCAAACCCAATGTTTGAAAATCTGGGTTTACGTAAAGGCTAAATTTAGAAACTAATTATTCACTTTTTAAAGGATTCACAGTAGGACATAAGTCAATAGAAAACTCTCTAGCATATTGAAAATAGAATTCAATTTACTTGCAACTTTTGGGAAGCTTTCCTATTGTACAAACTAAGATCAGTTTTGTCCACTCTTTAATTGCCGTGCCATGAAGTGTACAGACAGCAAAATTGTTCCAAAGTTGGATTTATGGCTCTGAATACATGCAATGCCCTCAGGTCACCTTTAAAGGGAAGCAAGAACTGATACTTTTAAATGCATGTGCTGTCAGTGTCTCATGTGCCCATGCGGTAATGATCACAGCTAATTGGACACAGACCAATAGTTGACCCATACAACAAGTTCTCCTTGAAAGGCTTGATGAGAGAACTCTGCCCAAGAGTAGCTCAATCCTGGAAGCTGAATTGCCAACCCATCAAATCATAACTCTTTATAATTTGAATGTGAGGTCTACAGTGAGATAGAAAGAATCAATAACTAGAAGCAAGAGAAATGAAGTTAATAGGTAAGTCATCATAATAAGGAAATATGTTAGGTCACTTTCAATTGCAGTGAAAGAACCCCAGTGCAAATTGACTTACGTGAGGAAGGAGATTTATTTGTTTATGCAACTAAAAGTTAGAAGGGTAAACTGAATTAAAGAGTAGTTGGATCCAGATGCTCAAAAAGTGAAAAAGACAATGTCATTGAGAATCTACCCCTTCCCATTTTTTGGCCTTGTTTTCTTATGGATTGACTTCATTTTCAGGCACTTTTCTGCAGATGACAAAAATATCCACCAGCAAGTCTTTATGAAATATTTTTACCATTAGCCTTACCTAGGTTGACAAAACTGTGAGAAGTGTAATGATGTCCCTGGGAGATAAAACTCCTTTCCCCAAGAAAAGTTTTCTACTGAAGAAAATAAAACCCACACGAATGTTGCATATATTTCAAAATGTGCAAAACTGTATCCATCAGAGGAGTCACTTACATATTGACTGAGAACTCCAACTGCAACTGAAAGTTATTTAGGATTACTGGAAGCCTTCCAGTTCTCTCTGCCTTCTTACTATTTGTTCTAGCCACACACTTTACTTTCCAAAGTCCCACAACCACTTCCCATCCTATCACTGGCTTTGTGACCTTGAGAGAGTCATCTAAACAGCTGTGAATCACAGTTTTTTCACCAATATGAAGACAATAAGAGTGTCAATGTCTTTATGAAAATAAAAGTATTCAGTGAAACATATGCAAGTTTCCTAGATTGGAGTATGACACACTGTAGGTTCTTAAGTCATGTTTATTCTTTTAGACACTGGACTCTTAAGTGATATGATGAGAATTCACAGGACAGGGGTCTCCATGACAGTATATCTGAGCCCAGATAGCCTACCATTGCACAGAGTACAGCTCAAAATAACCTTTGGATGCTCTTGGAAGCTCAGATGCTAGTGTCAACTCTCCAAAAAACAAGATATGTGACCTTAGGTAATTCTCTTTGTTCCTTTGAAATTTTAGTTTACTCATTTAGGAAAAAAAATGAGAATTAGGATGAAATGGTTTCCAAAGCTCGCTCTCTCTCTCTCTCTCTCTCTCTCTAACACATACATATTCTTTGTGTGTAACTCATCACATCAAGATTTCAAATCCTAACAGTTAATATATTTTTATTTTAGGGACATTAACTCCAATTTAAATGATATAAATAATAAGGAATTTTATTACTTCCCGTAACAAGAAAACTGAACAGAGGATTTTAAAGTTGAATTTTTCAGAATCTCCATGAGATTTTCAAGGGTTCAGATTCCTTCTGTCTTTCCACTCTGCCTTCCTCAGCAAGTTTATCACAAGATAATTGGGGAAACTCCAGGCAACACATCTTGTGCATTGTTGTCCTTAGAAAAAGAGGAACTCTTTCTCCTTGAACATTTTTGAAAAGGAAAGTATTTTGTAGAACCATAAAGAATTACTAAATAGTTTATGAATTCATTCATTCATACATTTGTGAATTAAAACACAAATACCCTTCTGAGAGTGAAAGGGGGTGAGTATTACTATCTATTGAGGACAAGAAGCAGAAATCAGAACTACTTTGGGCAAATCTGGATGTATCCCCCTCACATCTCGTTGACCAGAGTTGTGTCTCCTGCCCACTACCACATGAGTCACTGTAGAAAGGAATGGGGACTGTGACTGGCTTGAACCAATAGTGTTTTGCTACCTGTATGGGAGTGAGGCTGGGTTTTCCTCCCCTGGTTACTCCATGAATGGATATCTGCACAAAAACTGGAATGGCTGCTGAAAAGGCAAACAGCAGTGTCTGTTTTAGCTCTGAATTATTAGCTGAGTGTGCACCCCTCTCCAGTCTCAGCTCTTATTTCTTTTTGTTTGTTTGTTTTCTTTTTTTGAGTCATGGTTGCATATTGAACAGACTGTAGTTCTGAAGTGCATCATGCTATTGCTCACTTTTATTCTTTCCTTCCTTTTGCCTGGAATTATTGTCCCCTCTGCCCCCACCCATTGCCCTCTGGTCCTTGCCTACCTATCGTGGTTACTTTTATGTGTCAACTTGAGTGGGTTGAGGGACACCTAGATGGCTGTTGAAGCATCGTTTCTGGTTGTGTCTGTGAGTGTGTTCCCAGGAGAGAATGACCTTCAGTCAGTGAACTGAGAGAGGAAGACTCACTCTTTTGTGGGCAGGCACCTCCCATGGGCTGGGTACTGGCTGGGAAAACAGGTGGAAGAAGAGGGACCCTCTGTTTTTGCTCTCTCCTCTCCAGAGTGGGACATCTTTTCTTCTACTGCCCCTGGATATCAGACTCCAGGTTCTTCAACTTTTGGACTCTGGGACTTGAACCGGAGGCCTTCCAGGCACTCTCAGGCCTTCTGCCTCTAACTTGGGGGTTGCACCCTTGGCTTCCCTCGTTCTGAGGTTTCTAGACTGAGCCACACTAATGGTTTCTCTGGTTCTCCAGCTTGCAAATGGTCTATTGTGGGACTTCTCTTCCTCTGTAATCATGTAAGCCAATTCCTCTAATAAATTATTTCTCCAATATCCTGTTGATTCTGTTTATCTGGAGACCTCTGTTGAATACATTAGCTAATGCTTTTTCATAATTAAGGTAAAAGCACTCCAATATCCCTCCTCCAGCCCTCAGCCTCCGCCTACACTGTGTAGGGTGCCCCTTCTCTGTGCTCCTATAAGACATGAACTTCTGCCTCTGCATTTTCCACTTCGTGGTAACGGCCGGAGTGTTGATTTGTTATTCTAAACCTTGGATTGCATGAACTAATTCGTCTATGTATCCTTGGTCCCCACACATGGTCAAGCAACTGCATAAGCTCAAGAAAAACAAACTAAATTAATAAATGAATAAATAAATCTTAACCACAGAAAGAGAGTCTAGATTTCTTTCCCCATGAAAGGCCTGAGCTTGAGAAAATAGAAACTGATTCCTAAAGTCCTAACTCCTAGCATCCATCCTATCTAATTCAAATAAAAATATCCTTAGCTCAGTAGTAATGTGAGCTAATGGGATTTAGAAGGAGAAAAGAGCAGGCAGGCTGCTGACAGCATGTGGGGTTGAGAGAGACATCCCTGTTATTAGGATATAATTAACAACTTTCCTCTCATAGACATTAATTTATTTTGTCATTAAATTAATTAGAATTAAACAAGCCTTTAAATCACTGCTTGTTCCTAGAAGAAGAGATGTGTTTTTGAATGTGAAACCAAGCAAAATATCCCACTACTTTCATGTCCTTAAAGAGACAGAGAAGGGAGTGGCTGCCTTCTGGACATACTTACCTAAAGCTTCCCTGAGACAGGGTTGGATGCAGCAAGGAATACCAGTGGGTTGTTCTCCTCTGAAGACAATGGGACAAGAAGAAACTGCCGGTGGAATGCATAATAAAGACTCACAGATCTAGATCCTGCTGTACTATTGGGCATGCTGTGTTTTCATCTTCTGTTTTCTCTTTGATAAAATGAGGTAGCAGTTTCCACCTCATAGAGTTATGGTGAAACTTTAGTTTGATAATACAAGTAAAGTGCCAAGAGCTTATTAGACTTGCATTAAATATAATTAACTTTTTCATTACGCTGACATTTCAAGTTTTACTTCTGAGAAAGATTGCATCATGGATTCCCAAGAAAAGATTCAAAATCTTATTCCCTGAAAGGGAAAAACAAAACCAAAACAAAATTTTACAACTGGATGATTACATCAATTCTTTATATACTTACTCGTTCCATCTAATTTGTCCATATAAATATCTTTTTTGGTCTCTTTTTTTGGCTTCTTTAAAGTCTGTCTATACACTTGTTAATTCACTCTGTATTTCTTCTCCTAAATCTACCTATCACTTCCAGTCTTTTCCCTCAAATATCCCTTGAACCCACACTACTACCCAAGAAACTCCCCTTAATTAAAACAAGTGACATAGTTATCTCTTCATTTTCCTTTTCTTGCAGAGATCAATGAAGAAAAAAACAAAAACAGTGAACATAGCTTGTGCATGTGCTTATATAAAAAACATGCATTGTGCATTTAGTTTTTATTGCATCTTAGACTTGCAATTTTAAAAAAAAAATACAAATTTTTGATGAAACCTATTATTTGCAATTTGTACTCACAGAAATGAGACTCTTTTTGAATTATAGCCTAGAGGCTATTTTTAGACTTTGATGTGCTTGAAGACTGCATGGGCTGATCTCCTGAGATCTCTTGCAGCTCTGGAGCTATGTGGATCTATGAATCAGTGCTATTTCCTAGTTTCAAGAAAAGCAAGTGAGTTGTCTTAATAAGGACATGGTCAAAAGAGTGTACTTTTTATTGATGAATCCACAATCCAGTGTGACAAGGACATCAACTGAGGTGCTCTAATTGACTTTTGTTGCAGCTCAGTTTCAGAGTGGGAGAGGCAAATATTGGCCTAGACTCCAGCTTTTGAAAAGACAATGATGGGAAAGTAGACTGCATAAAGAGTGCCTCAGATTTAGAGGAGGTTCAGGCAAAATAGCTTAAGTCTACTGTTGAGTCTGATGGCTGATTAGTTCAACTGCTACAGGTTGAGAATTTGGCTGCTTATGCACTTAGATCGAACATCAACAAGTTCAACATTCATATTTTAACCTTGAAGCAAAAACATGAGTAAATATACAGCATGTACTCTAATATGATTTTCTGCCCTGACTGATATTTTACTGAATAAAATCAACCTATGATTGAACAAATCTAAGTGATGTTGACAGAGGTGCTGAGTGCTTTTTCCTCTTGATCTAACAAAATAAAAACTGAAAGCTGCGCTCGTTTTTTTTTTAATTAAGACTACAGTCTTATCAGTCTTTAGAAGACCGAATAGAATGCACAGATGAATAGCTAATTAAGCTTTCCAGGAAACTTCTGAAGGAAGCAGAGTAAATATAGGCTGTTACTTTTTGTAATTTTTTTAAAAAGTTTCAATTGTTTTTACCATGATACTTTTTTTAAAAATGCATGGTCAACAAAATGTAAGTTGAGAAAACAAAGCCAATAGTTATTTTTTGTTTGTTTGTTTTTTGTTTTTCTTATTGCCAATGTTCAGAGAGCATCGTTGAAGAGCTTCTGCAGGTACATCTCTGTATATCCTCAGAAAGAACCTGTGTGGTCCTGTGCCTTGCTTAAGATGACAGTTCTAGCCATGTATGTTCTAAATTTGTAGGAAAAAAATTACTTTTCTTACAAGAGCTGAATTTAAATATTTTAAGTATTCTTAGCCACTGGCATGACTGTAACCAGTATATGAGTAAATTTAGGCTTAAACAGCATTGAGTATAAAATAAGATTACATGTCCTTTAATAATCAAATTTTAATACGTTTACGTTTTCACCCACTTAATGAACAGTGACCTCAGTCTTTTGTACAGGTCCCTCTCCAAATACATCCTAGAATCCCCCAGAGATTTGCATGTGGCAGTCCCTCAACCATTACTAACTTCCAGGGAGCAAGAAGTCAGACATGCACACAAACAGCTGCCGTCAAGGGTGTTCTAGTTCCCGATGGAAGAAGAGCTGTGCTGGTGGCCCCATGGTCCTACAGATACTTGATTCTGATGGAGTGGCTGCCCCCAGTGCTTTGCTTTCCACTCCCATTAATGCCACTGAGTTACTACTTTTCCTGATGGAGTGGCTGCCCCCAGTGCTTTGCTTTCCACTCCCATTAATGCCACTGAGTTACTACTTTTCTGGCCCTAGTTTACCTTCCTTTCATTTCTCAGAGTAAAAATAACCAGTCAATGGAAGTTCTCTGGTAGAATAATTAACTATACCCCATTTTTAAGACCTGTGATAACACAGATAGTCATTTTACTCAAGGTAGAATCAAAATTCTAGGAAACCTTCCAGTATTAGGTTCATTCTGTCCTCTCTCTTGAATGTCTTGGGCAGTTAATGAGTCAAGGTCTCAGTTCATGTTCTTTTCTCTTACAGTACATTTCTTTTTACTAACTTTCATTCCTTCCTGTGATCATACCTCGGGTGGACTGTTCACACTTGTTTGAATTTATCAGACATATTTGTATGGAGGGAGAGGAAAGGAGTCATGTCCCAATCTCTTTTATCCCAAAAGTCACCTAGAATTTTATTTAAACCAAGGTATGCATATGTCTAGAAGGGATGAGTTCTCCTTATTTCTAAGACTCAAATTCAAAGAAAGATGTTGGGGAAGAAATATTCAGAAACTACCCCCCCATCAGTTGCATATAATTTCCAAGTTCTTTCAACACTTAAATGATCACTTATGAATCATTACCATTTATTGCATGCTCACATTGTGGAAAAAAACACTGCAGATTATCAGAGGTATCAAAATGTATGACAGTCTCTTTTTCTAGGAGGTTAATACTTTATGGAGATCAGCAATCTTCAAAACTGAGTTTCATGTTGAAGTGTTACTTTAAAGCATTTGCTTCATTTTTAATTTTACTTGTCTATTTAAACTATTTAAAAAACTGTAATAAAACTAACAAATTCAAATGTATTATATTCCATTTTTTCCAACACTGGTGGGAGTTCATTAAATTGTCCTGCCGGATTAACTTGGTTTGGGGCAGACTTTGGCATAAAACTTTGTCTGCTATCTTAGGTCAAATAATTGAAATTTTTATAGATGTGTCATTGCTTAGAAAAATGTGGTTCCACATTGATCTTTTTAATTAGACCTCCAAATGTCTACGAAGATAGAATTGCATAAGCAATTATACTACACTCCTACAAGTGCCAGACAAGTCTAGCATCTGCCAGGATCATGGACTTAAGATATGATATGTTGTTTATCATAATTTCATATTGTAAAATTTAGTATTTATCATAAATTGTGTTGTTTCTTTTTTTTAACCTTCTATAAACTTAAGGTCTTGATATTTTTGTGCTTACAACTATAGGAAAAATTTCAGGAAAAATACCCTGATATTTTTATTTTAGTTTTCACAAATAATTATAATAACTAGAATATTTTTATATTTTGGGTTAATATTTGACATGAATGCCTAATATATTTAAGTGTTTTCTATGATAAGAAATAGTTCATAAGGTTATAAGCTATTAAGTATATTTTACCTAATGATGGTGCTCTTAAATGGTTATATAATATAATCATTGGCACTCTCTAAATTAAAGAATTCCAGCATTCTTTAGGTATCATTAGAAATTCAAGACTGAAACACAGTTTCCAATATTTGTCTTTCAGACATCTAGATAAGTTTTATTAAGGAGTATTCTGACATTACAAGGAGAGTTATCAAGAAAACAAATCTCATTTGTAACTTTTTATCAGTATATACTACATAATTCTCAATTCTGGCTATACAAAATGAAATGTAGATTAAATTGTATTCTTTAATTATAAAATGGCAGAGTTAAAATTTTGTATATAATAGCTTCCTGGCTCTCTTTGGGTGACTTTATAATAAAATTTTAAAACTTGAAACAATAGTACTAAAAAGTTTGAAAAACCAGTAACATAGTGGATAACTCATGAAGTTTTTGATGATTAATAAAATATTTTACATTCAATTTTACTTGAATTTTTTAAAATAAATGGGATGGAGTCCAAATGTTGAAAAATTATAATGGTAATTTATTTTCTAGGGAAAAAGCATAAAAAGAATGAATTGTTTCAAGCTAAGCTTCCTTTACCTCCTGATATGGTTTGGGTTCTGTGTCCCTGCCCAAATCTCATGTCAAATTGTAATCCCCAGTGTTGGAGGAGGGGCCCAGTGGAAGGTAACTGGTGGGGCTCTTATGAATGGGTTAGCACCATACCCCTCTTGGTACTTTATAGTGATAGAGTTCTCAGGAGATCTGGTTGTATAAAAGTGTGTGGCACCTCACCCCACGTCTCTCTTCCTCTTGCTCCGGCAATGGGAAGTGCTTGCTCCCCCTTTGCCTTTTGCCATGATTAAAAACTTCCTGAGGCTTCCCTGGAAGCCGAGCAGACATCAGCATCATTCTTCCTGTATAGCCTACAGAACTGTGAGTCAATTAAACCTCTTTTCTTTATAATGTACCCAGCCTCAGGTATTTCTTTATAGCAGCGCAAGAACAATCTATTACACACCTCACCTTGATTCTTAGAAATTAGGAAACATTAAACCCATGGGAGGAGGTAGGAAAAAAAATGCAGTGTTATCTAGGGAAAGAGCACAAGAAAGGCAAACAGATAAAGGTGAGGTAATTACTAAAGACAAATGCTGAATGTTCATTTCATAGTAACAATTATTATATTCATGAAGTTTATTTAAAAACTTCTTATGAACACTTCAGTTCTAGGAAAATAGGATAAGCATATTTTTCTCTATTTCTCTCATTAAGTACAGTAAAATCCCTGTACTTAATATGTAAAACAAACATAAAGAGACTCTAAAAGACAGACTGCCTAGGGACCTTGAGACCTGAGAAATAACATAGTGGCGAATTGCAAGTGTTTTCTTTTGGCCTCATATATCCAGACATGGAGTTAAAGAAACTGCAACCCAGAAATGCCAACTGGCACGGAGAAAACCAACCAACCACCACCACCACCAACAACAACAAACACCAAAGGCCAACTTTCTTTAGCCAAAGAAGCAGAAGAGAAGAAGCCTAGTAAGACGGAAACCTTTTAGACAATAGCCACTGTGCTCCAGGCAAGTATCATAGAAAAACTAAAAGCTGTAGTATTACCACCACCCATGCTAGCAGAAGCCAAGTGGGAGATAGGACTTCATCCCCGTTGGCTGGTAATGAGGTACCCTCACCCTCACAAGGTCAGTAGAGACAACACAGAAGCCTGGATTTCTACCTGTATCCAACAGAGATGAGATATCACTTTCTCTCTCCCAGTGGTCAGTGGAATCTCATAGTGGTCAGTGGAATCCTGGTAAAAAGTAAGGACTTGTGCAATATCAGTGGTAACAAGGCCACCTCTGCTGCAGTGCCAGTGGAGACAACAAGGGAAAAGGGAGTGCCCATCCAGCAGTAAAAAGTTGCTCCCTCTTCAAGTGTCAATAGAAACTGAATGACAAACTTGGACTTCTACTTTCATCTTGCAATAAAGTTGTAGCACCTTCCGGTCCCCTATTGCAGTGATGTCCAAAAGAGTCAACTAAAACAAAAGGTTTAAATACAAAAAAAAGGTTAAGCCTTCTTTAAATCTGAAAGAAGATTTATATAGAATCTCATAACATAATATGAAAATGCCCAGATTTTAATAAAAATTACTCACTGTAGCAAGAACCAGAAAGATGTCAAAAGGAATAGTGAAAGACAATCAATAGATTTTGTATTAGTCAGAGTTCTCCAGAGAAACATTACCAATAAGACGTAGATATAGATAGAAATAGACATATAAGTGGAGACTAACTTTTGGAATTAATTCAAGTTTTTATGGAGGACAAGACATCACAAGATACACTGCCTGCAGGATGGAGAACCAGTAAAGTTGGAGGTATAATTTGGTCTAAGTCCTAAGGCCTGAGAACCAGGGGAGCCAATGGTTTAACTCAAAGTATAAGGCCAAAGGCCTAAGAACTAGGGAGAAAGGGTGACTGTTGTATGTCTCAGAGTCTAAAGATCTGAGAATCAGGAGCTCTAATGTCCAAGGAAAGGAGAAGACAAATTTCTCAGATAAAGAAGAGATAGAGAGAATTTGCCATTTCTACACCTTTTTGTTCTATTTGGAACCTCAGTAAATTAGATGATGACCGCCCCCCCGCCCCCAACCATATTGTTGAGGACAGACCCTCTTTAGTCAGTATAGTAATTCAAATGCTAATCTCTTCCAGGCACACTCACAGACACACACAGTGACATCTACAAGTTGACATAAAATTAACGATCACAAATGGCCAACATCAAAATGATAGAAATGTTAGAATTATCTGACAAAGACTTTAAAGAAACCATCATTAAAATGCTAGAATAGGTGATTGCAACACATTTGGAAAAAAATAAATAAAGACAATTGAAAAGCCTCAGCCAAAAAAAAAAAGAAAAAAGATGAAAAGAAGCACCAGATGGAAATTTTAGACTTTATAAATACAATTATTGAAGAAAAAGTTCAATAAATGGGCATTCATGAAAAAAATAGAAGAACAGGAAGATAGAAAAATAGAAAATAATGAGGAAAATAGACAACAAAACAAACAAAAACCAGGGTCTAGAAAAATAGAAAATAATGAGGAAAATAGACAACAAAACAAACAAAAACCAGAGTCTTAGAGACTTGTGGAACTATAATGAAAGACTTAACATTTGTGTCATCAAGTCCAGGAAAGAGAGGATAAAGAAAGCAGAGCTGAAAAAGTACGTGAGGAAATGATGGCTGAAAACGTCCCAAATTTGGCAAGAAACATAAACCTAGAGATTTAGAAAGCTGAGCAATTCCCAAGCATGATAAAACCAAAGAAATGCAGGCACATCATAATTATGCAATTAAGATGAATCATAAATTATACTTCTGATAATTAAGACTAAGAAAAATTTTGAAAACAACCAGAGGAAAAATGATACTTTATCTGTAGGGAGGAAATGATACAAAGGAATGTGAATTTCTCATCAAAATCTATGGAGGTCAGGAGAAAGTGGTACAATGTTTTTCAAATGCTGAAAGAAAAAAAATCAATGTAGAATTCTAAATTTGGAGAAAAGCAAATCCTTCAAAAAATGAAGATAAAATCGAGACATTTTCAGAAGAAAAAAATGTAAAGAAAGTGTTCTCAGAAGATCCACCCTGAAATAATGGCTAAAAGAAATTCTCTGAATAAAAACAATATGAAAAAAGTAGAAACCTTGAAACATCAAGAAGAAAGACATAATTCAGCAAGCAAATGGACAGATTTTCTTTTTTCTTAAGTTTTCTAAAGTATGTTTGATGGTTGATGCAAATATTATAGCACAGTCTGATGTGGTTCTAAATGTATGTGCATATTTAAAATAATATGAATCATAAACATTATAAATTAACAATATAATATAAATATATTTTAAATATTCAAATAATATTATAAATGATATAATGTAAGAAGTCATAAAAGAAAACATGCTTTCTATGTCACTTGAACTGATAAACTAATGATGACAGTGGAATGTGATGTTATTTATACATACTGTAATACATATAGCAAACATTAAAAATAAGTATTTTTGTGTTTTATGTATGCTCAAAGACATTACATATCAATAAAAATAGAACTCTAAAAAAATTCAAGTAACCTTTAAACCTCAGAAAGGCAAGAAAATAAAATACAGAAACAAAAACAGAACAAACAAAAATAAAAATAAAATAGCAGGTTTAGCTCCAATATATCAACAACTACATTATACATAAGTGTTTTAAATACCCCAATTAAAATATTGAGATTGGCAGAATGGATTTAAGAATATTACCTAACTATATGCCGTCCACAAGAAACTTGCTTCACATAAAATGATATAAGCAGGTAGAAGTAAAAAAAAAAAAAGAAAATATTAATCAAAGGAAAGATGTATTATCTATAGTAATATTAGATAAATTAGACTCTAGAGCATAGAAACTTACCAGAGAGGGAGAAGGAGAAAGAAAGAGAGAGAGATTCTATAATAATAAAAATGTCAATTCATCAAGAAGACATGACATTTCTAAATGTGCAAAAAGCAGATGCAAAATATATGAAGCAAAAACAGATGACCTGAAAGGAGAAGTTAACCTCACAATTATATTTGTAGAGTTAAATATGACCCTTTCACCAATTAGTAAACCAACTAGACAGAAAATCAAAAAGTGTATAAATCAATTCAGCACCATCAACCGACAGGATCTAATTGACAGCTATAGACTACTACACCTTCGACAATAGAATACATATTCACTTCAAGTAACCAAAGGAAGTATACCACAATGGACAATATTTCAGGCCATAAACCAAACCCAATATATTCAAAATAATTGAAAACATATAGAGCACATTATCCAATCACAATGGAATGAACTTAGCAATCAACAACAGAAAGATAACAGGAAACTCTCAGCACTTGGAAACTAAACACTTTTAAATATTCCATGAGTGGAAAAAAAAGTTCTCAAGAGAAATAAAAAATAAGGCGGAGCATGGTGGCTCACACCTGCAATCCCAGTACTTTGGGAGGTCAAGGTAGGAGGATCACTAGAGGTCGGGAATTTGAGACCAGCCTGGACAACATGGTGAAACCTGTCTCTACTAAAAATACAAAAATTAGTCAGGTGTGGTGGCACATGCCTGTAATCCCAGCTACTCTGGAGGCTGAGGCAGGAGAATCGCTTGAACCTGGGAGGCAAAGGTTATGGTGAGCCAAGATTGCACCACTGCACTCTAGCCTGGGTGACATCAAGAGACTCTCTCTCTCAAAAAAAAAAAAAAAATATATATATATATATATAAAATATAATATATAGAATAAATATATATATTTAATGAATGATACATATAAAATATATATATTTAATGAGTGAAATATATATGAATGAAATATATATGTATTTAATGAATGAAAATATAGCATATTAAAATTTGTGGAACACAGGTACAACAGTGTTGAGTGAGAAATTTATAAAACTGAATTCTGCAGTGGAAAAGATGAAAAGTATCAAATCAATAATCTAAGATCACACCTGAAGAAAATAAAAAAGAAAGGGGTAAATTAAGCCCGAAGTAAGCAGAATAAAGGAAATAATAAAGATAAAAGGAGAAATGTATTGTTATTCATTGTATTCACTCACTATCCTGGGGCTTCTGTACTGATATCTCTTTTGTATTCGTATTATAAGTAATTTGTGTCTTACTTCTTTTTTTGCCACTCTTGCTAAAGTTTTGTCAATATTATTGATCTTTTTAAATAACTAAATCTCTTTTCATTGATTTCTCTATTGTTTTTCTGTTTTGACAAGAAAACACTGAAAAAAAGACTTTTTGATTAACAACGTTGCTCTAGGTCTCATACATTATAGACAAATTAATTCAGAATGGTTATTGAACTACAGTAAAACATCATACATTTGGGTGAGGTGCACTTTTTTCATTGGGTTGCTTGTTTTCTTGTGGTTAAAATATTAAGGAATTTTTGCATATGATAGAAGTCCTTTATAGATATTTGTTTGCAAATATATTCTCCAGTCTATGAAAGTGTCTTTCACAGAGCAGAGTTTCTAATTTTAAAAATGTTCAAAACATCAGGGTTTTTTTTTTTTTCATGGATTATGCTTTTGGTATTACTTCTAAAAACTTATCAATAACTTAAGGACACCTAGACTTTCTCCTGTGTTATCTGCCAAAAGTTGTAGAGTTTTGCATTTTACATTTCTATTTATAATCCATTATGACTTAATCACTGGGAAAAGTATAATAAGGTCTGTGTTTAGATTTAATTTTTGTTTGCATATGAACATCCAATTGTTCCAGCAACATTTGTTGAAAGGATATCTTTTAACAATTGAATTGCATTTGTTCATTTATCATACCATGTAACTTTGTCTGTTTGGGCCTATTTCTGGGCTCTCTATTCTGTTCCATTGATCTATTTTTCTATTCTTTCACCAAAACCATGCTGTCTTGCTTGGTGTCACTTTATAGTAAGGCTTGAACATGGATGTGTCAGTTCTCCAACTTTTCTCTTTGTCTTTTTCATTATTATGTTGCCTATCCTGGGTGTTTGCCTTTCCATGCAATGTTAGCATCAGGTTGTTAACATCCTCAATATAACTTTCTGGGATTCTGCTTTTGATAGCATTGAATCTGTAGATCAAGTAGAAAAGAATTGAAATGCAGCAATATTGAGGATCTCTATTCATAACATGGCATATTTCTTCATTTATTTAGATATTCTTTATTTCATCAGTTTTGTAGGCTCTCTCATTTAGATCTTGTGCATATTTTGCTACACTTATACCCAGTGATTTAATTTGGAGGGGTACTAATGTAAATGGTGTTTTACTATATTTCAAATTCCAATTTTTCATTTCTGGTATATAGGAAAACAAGTAATTTTTTATATTAGCTTTGTATCCTGGAACTAATATTAAGTTATAATTGCTTATTAGTTCCAGGAGTGTTTCGGCTTGTTTGGTTTGGTTTTGGTCAATTATTTAATCTTTCCTATGTAAATAATCATGCTGTCTGTGAACAAATTACATTTCGTCCTTCCCAATCTGTATGCATTTTATATCCTTTTCTTGTTTTATTGCATTAACTAGCACTTCTAAGACATTGTTGAACAGGAGCAGTGAGGAGGGCATCCTTGCCTTGTTCCTAATCTTGAGAGGGAAGCTTCTAGTTTCTCACTATTAAGTATGATGTTAGCTATAGGTTTTTTGTGTATGTTCTTTTTCAAATTGAGGAAGATTAGTTTTTATCATGAATTGGTGTTTAATTTTGTCAAATGCTTTGTCTCATCACATTTTTCTTTTTTAGTTGGTTGACTAGATGAATTACATTAATTATTATTATTATTTTTTTTTATGGAGTCTCTGTCGCCAGGCTGGAGTGCAGTTGCATGACCTCCGTTCACTGCAACCTCTGCCTCCTGGGTTCGAAGGATTCTCCTGCCTCAGTCTCCCTAGTAGCTGAGACTACAGGTGCATGCCACCATGCCCAGCTAATTTTTGTATTTTTAGTAGAGACAGCATTTCACCATTTTGGCCAGGATGGTCTCGATCTCTTGACCTCATGATCCACCCACCTCGGCCTCCCACAGTGCTAGGATTATAGGCATGAGCCACCACACCCAGCCACATTAATTAATTTTTAAATTTGAGCTTACCTTGCACAGCAGGAATAAATCCCTTTTGGTCATTGTAAATAATTATCTTTATACGTTGTGCATTTGACTTGTTTGTATTTCATTGAGGAATTTTGCCGGTATATTCATGGGAGATGTTTGTCTGTAATATGTCTTTTATAATGATCTTACCCGGTTTTGGTATTAAGGTAATGCTAATCATGGAATGAGTTAAAAAGTATTCCCTCTGTTTTTATTTTTCTGGAAGAGATAGAAGAGAAGTAGAGACTTGCTATCATTTCTACCTTAATTATTTGGTAGAATTCATTAGTGAAACTATCTGAGCCTATTTGTTCCTTATTGCAAGATTATTTATTATTGATTTATTTTCTTTAATAGATATAGGACTGTTAGATTATCTATTTCTCTGTGAGTTTTGACAGTTTGTGTCTTTCAGGGAAATAATTTATTTCATCTGTTATCAAATTGAGAGTTAATACTGTTTGTTACACTTATACATTTTATTTAAAACTTCCCCTTTTTTTCTGATTTCTCTTGTTTTGAGTATTTTATAATTCCATTTTCTCTCCTCTCTTAGCATATAATTATATTTCTTTAAAAAAACAAACCTATAGTGTCCTAGAGTTTTTGATATACATTTAAAATTAATCTAAGTCCACTTCTCTAATAAAAATTTGTCACTTCAGGTATACTATTTTCAGGTGCCGTATACCACAGTATTCCTGTTCTTTCATCCAATCCCTCGTAACATTGTTGCCATTCATTTCATTTATCCATATACTATAATCACCCGGTACATTATTGGTATTATTAATTCGAACAAATTGGATAAATAAGAATGGGAAAGGTAGATTTTATTTTACCTTCTTTTTTCTTTAATATTCTTCCTTTCTTTGTGTAGATATATTTCTCATCTATGTATCATTTTTCTTCCTTCTGAAAGACTCTTTTTATCTTTCTTGCAAGATAGATCTACGGGCAACAAATTCTCATTTTTTTGTCCAATAAGTATTTATTTGTTATTCACTTTTGAAGAAAAAATTTATGTTGCAGAAGTCCAGATTGGGTACTTTGTTTATTTGTTTGTTTTCCTTTCAATTCTTTAAATGTTTTCTCCAGTCTCTTTTTGCTAGTATTGTTTCCAGAAAGAAGTCCAAAGCAATCCATACCCTTCCTCCTTTATAGATAAGGCAGCTCCCCTCCCTCTACACAGATTCTTTCAAGATTTCAGTTTGCCTTTCATTTCCTGCAATTTAAATATGATATGTTTCTATGTAGATGTTTTGATATTTATCCTACTTGTTGTCCTTAAGCTTCCTGATTCTGTGGTTTAGTGTCTGTCATTACTTTTGTAAATGTAATGACAATCTCAGCCATTCTATTCTCTTTTGATAATTGCATTATGCTTATGTTACATCTTTTTAGTTATCCCACGATTCTTGGATATTGCCTTCTGTTTTTCTTAACTTTTTTTTTCTCTTTGCTTTTTAGTTTAAAAAATTCTACTAATATATTTTCAGGTTCAATGATTCTTTCCTCTGTCATGTCCAGGCTACTGATGAACCTATCAAATGCATTCTTCATTTGTGTTACAGGATTTTTAAATTTCCAGTATTGCCTTTTGATATCCCCTTATAATTTTCAAATTTCTTTTTATATTAGCCATTTATTCTTGTATGTTACCCATTTTTTACATTAGTGCCCTGAACATATTAATTATAGTTTTTTGTTTGTTTAAATTCCCTATTTGATCATTCCAAACTCCTTGTCATATCTGAGTTTGGTTCTGATTTTTGCTTTGTCTCTTCATCCTGTGTTTCTTGTCTTTAACATATATTATAATATTGAAAGCTGGACATGATGTTTGAAGAAAAACTAAGATTGTTACGCTTTTAGTGTAAAGTTTTATGTTAATCATTGTGGGAATTAGATTGTGTTTACCGTTTGGTTTTGCTTTCTCTAAGAACTCCTTCTTAATAAAATATTTCTTATGGCTTCTCAGTTACAAGCTGTTTTTATACCAGAGACCTGTTTTATATGTTGGGTAGGTGCTGGGAAGATAAAATGTTCTATAAACTTATGATTATATCTCAGTTTCAGTGAGTCTGAGCCCCCAGCCTGTGACTCTCAAAAGCATTTACTAGACTTTATTTTTTTAATCCCCTCATGTGAGACTAGAAGTATAGAGGAAACTAGAGTTGTCTACTTGTCCTTCCCTTAGGTCAAACAAGACTCTAGTAAAGTAGTTTTCCTAAGAGGACAGCCTTTTAATATGCTTTAGGTTTATTTCCAGATGATTACTTTCTTCTACCTTGCCTGACCTATTAGAATATTTTTCAGTGATATTCACCTTGAGTACCTGGTAGGGCTTCTGGAGTGGGGCCCTGCCTAATACTGGGCCCCTAGGAGTTTTTCAATCTCAAGCTGGTCCATATTCAGCAGACAGAAATTCATCAAGATTAACCATTTGAGCGTTCTTAGCACTTAACCTGCTCCAGACGGGTAAGCTGATCTCAGCTGCAATTCTCTGTGTTTGCCTCTCCTTCTCTATTTTAGAGAAGCAGTTTGCCCTGTGACCTCAATTCTCTTACGTATTTAAGAAAAGTCATTGATTTTCAGTTTGTTCAGCATTTTCCTTCTGAGGATGAGAGTAATGATTTCCAAGCTCTTAACAAGTTGGAGCTGAAACTGTAAGTCCTTAAATTGCTATTTTCAGAGCAGTGTTTTTCCAGAAATTAATTTGTTTTCCAAAAACCTTTTCTGCATCTATGAAGATGATCATTATTCTCTTAATGAAGGGAATTATTGATTTATTTTTAAAATATTAAACCTTGAGTCAGTAGAATGAACCTCTCCTAGTAATAACGTAATGTTGGCTTGTTTTCTACATGCTAAGCCAGATTTTCTAATAGTTTTATTTAGATTTTTTCATTTATATTTCTGAGACAGATAAGCCTCTGATTTCCTTTCTTTTAGCGTACTTACCATATAATGGTATATCATGGTTTCATAAAATATTTTGTGACTTCTTTCTTTTTCTGTTCCCTGAAAAAAAAAATGGGTAAAATTGCTTTTATTTCTAACTTAACTGTTTAGAATAATTCATCTTGGCATGGAAGTTTCTTCAAAAAAATGGTTCTAATGAAAGATTCAATTTCCTTAAAAAAATAAATGAATATTCAGATTTATTATCATTATTATTATTGAGACAGGGTCTCACTCCAATGCCCAAGCTGGGGTGCAGTGGCATAATCACAGGTCACTTCAGCCTTGACTTCCCAGGCTCAGGTGATTCTCCCATCTCAGTCTCCTGAGTAGCCAGGACTGCAGACATGCACCACCATGCCTCGGCTACTTTTTGTGTTTTTAGTAGAGACAGGGTTTCACCATGTTGCCCAGGATGGGTTTGAACTCCTGGACTCAAGCAATCAGCCCACCTCAGACTCTAAAAGTGCTAGGATTACAGGCATGAACCACTTCACCAGGCCAGTCAGATTTTTACTTATTGTACTCATTTTTATAAATTATGCTTTTAAAGAAAGTTTTTTAAATTTATTAACAATTTTAAGTTTACTAACATATTTTTGTTTATAATATTATTTTGACAATTTTCACTTTAGGATATAAATTTTCATTCTTGAGCTGGGAAACTTGTCTTTCTGTTTTCCATTACTTAATATCACTAAGGTTTTACAAATTGTATTAATCTCTTTCCAGATTGACCAGCTTTAGACTTTTTATTTTATTGATATCTGCTTTTACTTTTATTATGTCTGTGATGATTGTTTGTTTGTGTCAATATGGCTGTGCCACGGAGCCCAGATATTTTTGTAAAACTTTATTTTGTATGCTTCTGTGAAGCTATGCTTTGAATGCGATTAACATTTAAATTGGTGGACTTTGAGTAAAGCCATTTACTTTCCATAATGTGAATAGACCTTATTCAATCAACTGAAGGCCTAGGTTGAAGGCAGACTGAATTCCCATGAGCAAGGAGAAATTTTGCCAGGAGGGTGACTTTGGACTCTTTCCTGGGGTTCCAGCCTGCAGGCGACCCTGTAGATTTTACACTTGCGCTCCACAATCCGTAACCTCCCTCTATCCCTCTCTCCCAGCTCTTCTTACCTGAAGAACTCTGCCTAAGATAATATCCTTCCTTTTACTTTCTTTTAGTTTATTTTACAGTTCCTTTTCTACCTACTTGAGATGTTAAAATATTCATTTTTGTTGTTTCTTCTTTTCCTAATATGTGAGTGTAAATTCTCCAAAAATAACTGTTAGGTGCATTTACGTCTTATATGTCATATCTTGATTGTTACTTAGTTTAACATATGTCCTTTTTTCTATTGTGATATTTAAATTGTGAGTTATGGAGCAGTATATTAATTTTTAAATATTTGAACATTTTCTAGTTTTTAAAAAATTGTGTTGCTAAATTCTGCTCACATTTTAAGCTGTGTTATTAGATGTGTACGTACATAGAATTGTTATATCTTTCTATTAAATCTTATTTATTTAATTATGTAGTGACCCTCTAAACTCTATGCATTCCACCATAAAGTATATTTTATCTTACTAATATAGCTATACCAAATTCATTTTGTTCAATATTTGCTTGGTATATATTTTTCTACTATGGACATAGTAGATATACTAAGGACAAGTACTAGATATACCATAATTTTCAGCATATCTATAGAAGGAAGTTGTATCTCTTGAAAGCAGCATATAGTAGTAGTAATTGCTGTTCTTTGTCAGACCATTTTACATTTTATTATGACCTTCAGTTGGATTTATACCTACCATTTGTCATTTGTTATTTGACCTACATATTTTATATTTCCTTTTTCTCTTCTTTGATGCTTTCTTTTGGGTTAAAAGTATTTACTATTGCTCCATTTTCTCCCCAGTGAGCTAGCTAGACATATTTAATATTATTTCATGAGTGTTTATTCTAGGGCTTATCATATGAATCGCTTATTCATTAGTATTGAATATATATTAGTGCCATAACCAATTATTGGACAATTCAAATATCTTAAAAAGCTTTAACACTACTTATCCCTCTTTTGCCTCATTTTTATTTTCTTTAATTATCCATATATATTAGACTACACAGAGTATCATTGTTATTGTTTCGTTCGGTGAAATTTTCATTAGAATCATTCACCTATTTTCACTCTTTCATACTCATTTTTCTTATTTTATTTACATGCTTTCTGCTGTATCATTTTCCTAATTCCTGATGATCTTGATATAGTGTTTATCTTATGAAAGATATACTAGCTATTCATGAATGTTTATTTACCTAGAAGCATCTTTATTTTACTTCAGTTTTAAAGAATAACTTTACTGGGTATGGAACTCTAGGTTGACAGTTATTTTTCTTCAGTACATTAATAATATCATTCCTTTATCTTCCTGCACCCTTTGTTTCTACTAAGCAGTGGACAACTGTCAGTCATGCTGTTGCCCTTTAAATGTAGTATGCTTACCACCATAACTACTCTCAGCCTCTTTTAACACTTTTAATTTCTGCTCTGAGTTTTTTGGCAGTTTTAATTATACATGCTCAGGTGAGGTTTTATTAATATTGACTCTGTTTAAAGGTTACTATGATCTGAATGTTGGTATCCCCCCAAAATTGTTTGTATGTTGAAACCTAACCCCCAGAAAGTTGGTATTAAGAGATAAGGCCTTTGGAATGTGATTAGGAAATGAGGGCTCTGTCCTTATGAAAGGTATCAGTGTCTTTATAAGGGAAGTTAGGGAATTTGCCAAATCTTTGCCTTTTTTCCACATGAGGACATGACAATAAAACACCATCTGTGAAGCATAGCACCCTCACCAGATTCTAAATTTGCTGGTGCTTTGATCTTTGACTTCTCTGCCTCCAGAACTTTGAAGAATACTTTGTTGATTATAAATAACCCAGTCCAAGATATTTTCTTATAAGAGCCTTAACTAATGGAGCAGTCATAAAACTTAATCCTATGGCTTGATTCCTTTCACCAGCTTTTTAAAATTTTTAATCATTGTCTCTTCAAATTAATGCTATCCTCTTTAGCATTTAGCAGGGGAAAACCTGCACATAGTCCTAGGATCACTTCTTTGCATATATCCTCTCCCTGGGAGTCTGTGCTCTCATATCCCAGATGTTCTTACCCTAATCCTGAGTACCTGTAAGTAAATCACATGACATGGCAAAAACGTATATGTTGCATTTTAATGCCCTGTAGGAACATTATACTGCCTTATATTCTGGAGCTGTAATTGTATACATTGGAAAATTACACTATATCATACATTTTTTATTTCTTTTTCTCTTATTTTTACAATTTTCTCTTTTCTCCATTATTCATCATTTTTGTATTCATGCTTTAATCTGAATATTTTTGATGGCTTCTGGTTCACTAATTTTCTCTTCAGCTGGGTCCAATTTGTAATCAAATTTATTTATGGGTTCTTAATCTAATCGGTTATATTTTCAGATATAGACTGTCCATTTAATCTGTTTTAATCAACTCTAGTTATATAATTTAAAATTATCCATCTAATTTTCTTGAGTAAATTCATGGTAATTTGTTTTCTTCTTAAGTTTACATCTTCATAATTCCTACACCTGAATTACATGTGGCTTGTTACCATGGCCTGTTTTATCTTGATACGGTTTTTCGTTACAACTGGTAATTTTTTCTTGAAGACTACATATTATGTTTGGATGGATTTAAGAGGCTTTGGATGACGCTGTTCTCCAGAGTGTGTCCTCTATCCTCTGGCAAACACATCGATTGGGAGAAAATCATCTCAATGCAACCATGGGTTGAGCTGACTAAACCAGACTATGGTCTTTGTAACTTTTTATCTACTTTTGTTTTACTCCCAAGCCTAAGGTGTAGACCCTAGAGGTTCTACCTTAAAACCCAGAATATTTACCGCTGCCTCTCTTCCACTAATTTGTATCTTTACAGTTCTGAAAAACTATAAAAAGTCTCCCAGCTCTTCAGTTACTTGCTTAAACTTTCATTTCAAGAATAGCAATACATCAAGGGAAAAACCTGCACATAGTGCCAGGATCACTTCTTTGTATATATCTTCTCCCTAGGAGTCTGTCCTCTTACACCTCAGATGTTCTGCCCTCATCCCCAGAACCTGTACCTAAATCATATTACATAGCAAAAATTTACATATTGCATTTATAGTGTAATGCCTTGTGGGAACATTATACTGCCTACCACATAGAGGTACAGAGATCAACTTCTGGAAATATGAGGACCTCCGTAAAATTGCTCTCCCTCTAAAGCAATGAAAATGCAGACCAAACTACTAAGAGTGTATAATTTCAGAACTTTAGCAAAAAACAAAGGCCACTGAAAGAACTGAAAATAATCTATCTAAGAGAAACTACCAAAACTTGATGAGACAGTGGGGTGTGTGAAGTTTGAAGTTGGAGCTGTATGAATCTCCCATCTCCTCCCAGCTCTGTGGTTTGGGAACCACCCAAAGGCCAGCAGCATTGTGGACAATAGAGAAAGCTGATTGCTTTGGGAGTTTCTTTTAAAGCACAGTCCTCAGAACACAGCCAATACGTTGTCAGACTTGAAGCTCCCTGGGAAATGAGTGTGGTGGTTATCTCATTTGACTCAAAGCACAGCTCAGGTGGTGGTAGAGTTTATCATCAGGGCATGGCAGAGTACTGACAACATCTCAAGTCCCTACAGTTGTGATTTCAGTTGGGGCAACTGACAGCTTGCCTGGGAACTTTGAATAGAAATCCTGGAGACATAAACATGCATAGGGGACTTTAAAAATTATAGCATATTTCTAGAGATCTAACAATGTTAAAGCTCCAGCATATTCCTAGAAATACAAATGTCTGCCTAAGACTTTTTGCATGCCCAGGAAACAGAGAAGACCTGGGAAAGGAGAAAACAATCGCCACTCACCTCTCACTTACCTTGAAGCCATGTGCAAGAAAAAAGCAAAAGCTAAGTGAGAACAAACTTCTCTTGGAAGTTTCAAATTGTGTCTTTGCATACAGATCCATTTGAAAAAAGGAAGAAGACATATAGACAAGACTTCAAGGAAATCTTATGAACAATCATTGTTTGGTTGACCTAGGTATGAGTACTCAGAGGCCAGGCTTAAAAACAAAACAAAAAATAAATAAAATAACAATAAAGCTTACAGAGAATCAGTGGCCTTATGATTACTTGTGTCCTTGAAATTATCAGCAAAGCTAAATACTGGATAAGATCTCTCAATTTTGTGAATCTGATTTGGCAGTTCAATCCTTTGTGCTATCTCATAGGCAAAAAGCCTTCCAGACATTAGAATAGCAGATGAGAAGGTCCTGAGATGTGGAAAAACCTAAGTAGATTTGGGAAAATGCTTAATGTAGTTAGAACCAAAGTTTGAAGATAGGAGCAGCATAAGATGAATCAAGAGAGTAAAGGAGGGGTCACACATAATGAGTCTTAATGCAATAATAAAATGTTTGAACTTTATCCTAAAGGCTAAGAACTCATTAAAGTGATTAAAAGAATGATTAAAAATCAGGTGTTTTTTCTTTGTTAAAAAGAATCTCACTGTTTATTTTAAGAAGAATATACTAGATACATATATGAGACAGGAATATGAGTTAAGATATTGTTGCAGCAAATCATGTTGTTGCAGTCAATGAAGGAAATAAATGTTAAAGACCTTACTAGGTTGGCAGTGATATAACTTTTTAAAATGAATTTGAGAGCCTATAAGTGATATAATTAGGAAGAACTGATAAGTTGTTAGATAAAGTAGATGAAGGGAGAAGACTCTTTGTGCAGTATATTAGGCAACTTAGTGAATAGTGATGCTATTTTCTAACAGAGAAAGTGGGAGAAGGTGCAGGTCTGGTGACATGTGAAAGGCAGTAAGTTGAAGTTTGGAAATGTTGAGTTTGAGTTGCATGTATGACAACTACATGGAAATGTATCTTGGGGAGGGTAAGATCATGATGAATTTGGAGTCTGGAGGTTCATTGGACCGAAGATAACAGCCAAAGTCATGGCACTGAATATAATCAACCCGGAAGAATGCATATAGTTAAGTGGTGGGATTGAGGGGTAGTCAGGGGATAGAAACCTGGGGAGTACAGAGGAAAAACAATGGGAGAACTGATATCAGAAAAGCCAAAAAATTAGAGAATTTTAAGGAAATGGTGGTCAACTGTCGGTTACTCCATAGACCTCAAATATCTTAAAGACTAAAAAAATCTCACTTCCTCGACAATAAAAATATAATTGATGGTTTTAAAAAAGTTGCTTCAAAGAAGTTGTGGGAAGAGAAACTAGAATAGTGAGTGAAAACATAAAAAGAAAGGGGTAAAATTTGTATGATAAGAAGGAAACTCAAAACAAATAAAGTTTTTCCTGTTTATTTGAAGATAGAAGACACTACCATGAGTTTTAAAGTGCATTTTAAAAATGTGGACAATTACATAATCCATTTTCTTGAAGAACTAAGAAGGGATGAATCTAAGAGAATAGGGATAGATTAGCCTCAGATAGATATCTATAATTAGATATGAGGAAAGAGAATGAGGAAACATTTCTTGTAGATATGGCTGCTTTGGTGGATAGGGTATGAGTATTATGTCCCTGTTGGTTTCTATGTTGTCTGTGAAGTAGAAAATCAGGACATTTGTCAAGAGTAAGGAAAGAGGTGTTGACATTGGTGGCTTTGTTATTATAATGAAGGTGGGATATATTCATTGTGGAGAATGGGAGAGAACTGGATATGAAGGCTGTGTTGAAGGTCTGTTGAGTAGCGAGACCAAATAATCATAAACATTCTACATTTGAATATTTCTCTCTGGAAATGTTCAGCAACCCGAGACAAAGGAAGAAAGAGTTAGATATACTCAGGGTCAATTTCAAATTCTAACTATGTAGGTGATATGGTTTGAATATTTCTCCCCACCAAAACTCATATTGAAACTGAATCCCCTGTCAATATTGACAGGTGGGGCCTTAAGAAGAGATTGGATCATGAGGGATCTGCCCATATGTATGGATTAGTCCTTTCATGAACTGATGGATTAATGGTTCATGGATGAATTATCATGGGAATGGCAGTTATCATGGGAATGGGACTCATAGCTTTATAAAGAGAAGAGAGACCTGAGCTAGCATGTTCAGCCCCCTCACCATGTGATGTCTTGTGCCACCTTGGCACTCTGCAGAGGCTCTCACTAGATGTTGCCCCTTGACCTTGGACGTCTCAGCCTTCGTAACTGTAAAACTAAACTTATTTTCTTTATAAATTACCCAGTTTCAGGTGTTCTGTTATAAGCAATAGAAAACAAACCAAGACAATAGTGAAGTAATGATCCCCATAACCCTCCCTGCAATCTAGAATGTAGTGACAGTTTAATGACGGCAGAGACATTATATGTTATATTTTGCATTTGTATACCTATCACCTAGCATAAAGCCTTGTAGGTTGGAGGAATAAAAGAAAAAAAAAAGGCATGTCCTTTTGGGACACTCAATTATACTCATTCTAGCCCTTATTTTTGCCACAAACCCCTAATAAATCATTTCAGTACGTGCTTATTTTCATGTCCTATACTTGAGAAGATACTTGAGAATGTTCACTACTTTTTACATACCTGATAATGTATACATTTACATTATATTAATTCACAATTATATAATTTGAACTCGTGATCAATGTTAGCACATTGAGTACCATGCAGGATATTTTCAGCGTCAAGTAACAGAATATTGAGCCCACCATGATTTTAAAAGTAAGGATATGTATCTCACATGATAACATGTCTGGAGATAAATTATGTCAAAATTGGTGTTTAGAAGATCTATAGATTCAGGCTCCTTTTTGTTCCTCTGCTCCTGTATCATCCTAAGCTTAGTGGCTTTCTATTCTCTGACTTGTTGCTTTATGGTAGCAAGATAAATTTTATAGCTCAAAGCCCAATGTACTAAGATAACCATGTCCAAAAACAAGTCAAGGTTTCTATCTCCCACCATTTCTTTCTGAGGAACAAAAATCTTCCCTAAACTCTAGCAGACTTTCCCAGAGGTCCCATTGGCCAGAGTTGGATGATATTTTTGCTAAAATGGAGGCTGAGAAATCAGATATCTGGCATTGTTGGCCTCCGTTATGGGAGACCACTTTGTAGTAAGGAAGAGGGATCAGGAAAAGATGGCTAGGAAGGCAGCCTGGAGATCCTATGCCCCATACTCAATACACATCTCCTGGAAGTTAACACCCTCAGCAACCTCAGAAAAGTTGCATATCATGGATAACAGTTTGGTCCTGCCTTCTACCATATGAGGCCAATGTTCCCTCCTCCTTAGCCTTCCTTTTGGTCTCTGGCTACCCCACAGCTTTTATTGGGATACCCAAAACCGTGAAGTAACCCAAGTTCTAAAATTACACCTCGCTGTACCAGAGTCTTCTCAAACAAAATTTGCATTCCAGGAAGTGTTTAGCCAACTGAGATAACTAACCCATGCTTAAAAATGCAAGAGATAAAGGCTTGACTTTCTTCCAAGGATACTTTTTCAATTTGAAAGAGAAGTTTTTTTCATCCAATTATTGTATAATTAGGTTAAGTTTGGATAAGGAATTTTCAATGTGGAGCATTAGAGCTAGAGTGTGTTGGGGGTGTTTGTCTCCCTTTGGGACCAATTGTCTGTTACTAATGTTTTATGAGAGGTTGAGTAAGAAGGAGGACTGTACCTACCTACTTCCTTCCTCTCTACTCTCTACCCCTTATATGGCACACTACCCCTTATATGACACGCATAAAGACACACAAACCTTTCGAAAGCAGAGAATGCCTCCGGTGATGGAGGTTAAGCTATAGCACAGTTTTTAAGATTCTGTCAGCAGGATGCAGTGGCTCATGTCTGTAATCCCAGCACTTTGGGAGGCTGAGGCAGGTGGATCACTAGGTCAAGAGATCGAGACTAGCCTGGCTAACATGGTCAAACCCCATCTCTACTAAAAATACAAAAATTAGCAGGGCGTTGTGGCGGGTGCCTGTAATCCCAGCTACTTGGGAGGCTGAGGCAGGACAATCGCTTGAACCCAGGAGGCAGAGGTTGCAGTGAGCTGAGGTCGTGCCACTACACTCCAGCCTGGTGACAGAGCGAGACTCTGTCTCAAAAAAATAGAAAAATAAAAAAAAAATTATGTCTTCTGGTACAATGAACATATCTTCAATACACCTAGCATAGAAATAAATGTTAGACACCTAGAAACTATGAGACACTGTCCTGCAATGAAGCTGAAGTTTCACCGGGCCCTTCACAGAGGAGGTGTGCTGCTATATCATGACCACATATGGATTTCCATCAACTCTTTTGCTTCCTAAAAGAATAATTTTCTAATTCATCATTGTTTAAGGTCCAAAACAGCATTACCATCATTGTCATTTTTACTAAATCGTGAATATATTTCTGTCTTCAATTCCCATCTTCCAAAATATTGTATTTGGTTCTTCCTTAGGAAAGGGCTCCAATGATCATAGGGATAAAAGGGCCAAAATATTTACACAAGAATATGGTGAAGAACCACATACACTCTACTATGGATGCTGCTCAACTTCTGATGAGGTTATGTCCCAATAAACCCATAGTACATTGAAAATATCTTAAATCAAAAATGCATTTAATACCCCTAACCTATCAGGCATCACAGCTTAGCCTAGTCTAACTTAAACAGGCTTAGAACACTTATATTAGCCTAAATTTGGGCAAAATCATCTAAAACAAAGCCTATTTTATAATAAAGTGTTAAATATCTCATGTAATTTATTGAATACTGTACTGGAAGTGAAGAACAGAACAGTTGTATGGGTACCCAAAATATGGTTTCTAATGAATGCGTATTGCTTTCACACAATTGTATAGTCAAAAAATCGTAAGTTAAACCAATGTTAGTTAAATCAGGGATCTTTTTTTATACTGTCATCTTGCACATATACTCTTGATAGGAAAACAAACCATTTTTCTTTCTGCGTCATCAAAATTTCCTTATTTTGTTTCTTTCTAAACACTATCTTTTCTGCAGTAGCGTCATGAACTTCAAGTTTAAAAACAATATGTAATAGAGCTGAAATCTTATAATTCCTTCCCTAGTCACACCTGTTCTGTGTTGTTTTGTCAAGCCCACCAGTGAATTATCTTGACTGGATTGAAACAATATTTTACGTAGCGCAGGTCCTAAACACTCACACTCAGCAAAGTACCCTGGGCAGAGTAGGTGCTTACTCAGACAGTTATCTGAAGTGGAAGAGGGTGATGACAGTGACACTACATTAACCTGACTGGAAAGCTTGGATAAAACGCATATACATAGCTCCCCAGTCTGGCTGAGTATCTTTCTAACCATCAGCCACTATGCCTTCAGGTGACTACCCAGACAATCTGAGAAACAGTACTTAGAGCTAAGTGCAAGATGTGAAGGTCTACTCTCAGATTAAGAAGCAATTACCTGCTCTATCTGCAAATGTGGGATCTAGAACATATTTTTTTAAATCTTTAAATGTGGTTTTTAATCAATGACTTTGTTTTACCTGAGATACGAAACTGATTCGCTTTGTGATTTAGTAAGGGGCAGATTAAAAAGCTCAGTCAGAAACACATTAATTCTCTCCCAGGTATAAAGCCATGGGAAGAAAACTACTAAGATAGTGGACAAGTCTCTGAATTAGCTTCCTAAGGTTGCTGCAACAAGGTACCAAAAACTAGGTGGCTTAAATAACTGAAATGTATTGTCTCACAGTTCTGTAGGCTAGAAGTCCTAGATCAAGGTGTTAGCAGTCTTAGGTCCATTATAGGGTTAAGAGGGAGAATGTTCCAGGCCTCTCTCCTAGCTTCTGTTGGTTGCCGACAATCTTTGGTGTTCCTTTACTTACAGATACATTATCCTGATCTCTGCCTTCTTCTTCACTTGACATTTTCCCTCTGTGCCTGTCTGACTCTGGGTCCGAAAATTTTCCTTTTTTGCAAGGATACCAGTTATATTAGGTTCGGGTCCATCCTAATAACCTCCTTTTTTTTTTTTTTTTTTTTTTCTTTTTGAGACAGGGTCTTACTCTATTGCCCAGGCTGGAGTGCAGTGGTGCGATCTCGGCTCACTGCAACCTCCACCTCCCGGGTTCAAGCAATTCTCCTGCCTCTCACTCCCAAATAGCCGGGTTAAGGCATGCACCACCATGCCTGGCTAACTTCATATTTTTAGTAGAGCTGGGATTTCACCATGTTGGCCAGGCTGGTCTCAAACTCCTGGCCTCAAGTGACCCACCCGCCTCAGCCTCCCAAAGTGCTGAGATTACAGGGTGTGAGCCACCACACCCAGCCTTTAACAACCTCCTTTTCACCTGATTACTTTCCATAAAAGCTGTATCTCTAAAGAAAGGCACATTTGGAGGTACTGGGAGTTAGGGCTTAAACATATCTTTGGGGAGTGTGGGGAAAACAATCCAACTCATGACAGTCTCAGCAGAGTGTGCAGCGTGCACACCATCATTTATCCCTGGAGAAGAAATTTTAAGCAATTAGATTTTCTCTCGAAAAAAAATTTTCCCCAGCGACTTTAATGTTAATAATGCGCATATATGGTTTTATTTCTTTGCACCATATGAACAACTTTCCAAACACAGTATTAGTCCAGGAAAATGGGATACTCCTTTTTGAATGAGGAGTCAACAGGAGAAAGAAAGGTTGGCTGATGAAAGGAAGTTCCATGCACATGCAGAGGACAGCTGGTGAGGGGCCCCTTCAGTGAGAGATGCTGAAAGGGGTAAGAGGGTGGGCAGAGATTTCAAGGCTTGTTTCTTCAAGGCTAAATGAACCTGGCAGCCCAACCCACAATTAGAGTGTGCAGTGCCCATGTAACTGGGTCATTGTCTGGAGGGGCTGTTGGCTATAACCCCAGGGAGTTTCTGAGCCTGGGGATTTTTACAAAAATAGCTGCCCTGTATTGGACTCTTACTGTGTATCAGGTACTATGCTAAGGCATTACTGTGTGTTACTACATCCTAGGCTTCTTAACAGACTTATGAGAAAGCAGATGAGAGAGTGAGGCTCAGAGTGGCTACCTATCTTTCCGGCACCAGTTAGTGACAGAACCCAAGTTGGAACCCCAGTTTTAGTCTTTGGCCATGTTACTGCCATTGGAGCCAAGGCTTGTTCCCTTTCCTCTCTCAGGCTTCACACTGGTCTATCCCTGTGAAGGAATGCATCACCAGACTGTTCCATCTGCACCGTCCAACTGGCAAACATGGTGCGTGTCAGGCAGGCATCGGACAGCTGAGCTCTGCTGCTGAGCATACTCCTATGGCACCTTCTGTGGGATTCAGCTGGGAGGCATAGCACACGGTAGTGGAGGACACGGGTACTCCTATCTTGGAGGGAAGAATCTCCGTCTCTTCTCTTATCAACTCAACTTCAATATACTTTGAACCTTAGATCTGATTCCTGCTCCAGTATGCCCCCTTTGGACAGCCTTGGTGAAGATGGCTCTTGTTTTTCTCTCTTCCTTCAACTTCTGAATTTCTTATTTCTCCCCACCACCCCAGCCTCTTTTTTTCTCTTACAAAATATAAGCAGTTGGACTTCATTGGAGTGTAAAAGGATCATTAGTTATGTAAGTACAGTTTAGGGAATAAGATTTGTTAGTTAACTTCTGCTTTCCCTGAGTGGTTTGGTGATGGAACTTTCAGCACTTTTCAAAAAGCTCCAGGGAAAGGTGCATAAATCACTGTGTGCAAATATGTGTGTGTGTGTGTGTGTGTACACAGTTTAATTGATAGAGATAAAGGTTATTTTATTATTTTCTAGATTAGGCACCCCCCCCAGCCCGGCATGTCTCTTGTGACAGTTTAACCTTAAAGCCAGCACTGACATTTCTGTAGGCAAAAGTTAAAAAGTCAGCACACATCTCTCTCACATCTGGACACACAGTCCTTTTCATTTATAGGAACATTAGGTATTATTTAGAAAAAAATAAGTTTTTTTGTGACTTATCTATAACTTTTGAAGTGACCATTAATGTTAAATAAGGTAACTATTTTCTTTAATTATAAATCACTTGAAGAAATTTTAACCAATTAGATTTGCTCTCGAAAAAAATTGGAGAAGGTAGAGGAGAGGTAGATAGATACAGTTATATTCTGACTAACGTGGCTTAAGTTCCATTTAGGGAGACTTTCTCACACTTCTCTGAAATAAAGTAACCTTAAGGGAAGAAGAACATCGTAAGACGCAGAGTGTTGAGGGTATGAAACAACACATACTGCTTCAGGCATTTGAAATATCTGCGTATGTTGGGTTTGAAATTCCAAGTCCTAACCCAAAGGTTTTGTACTAGAGATTTTTACCCTAAAACTACTACTTGTACACCAGGAATGACAAAATACAGCCAGGCATTTTTTCCCCTCCATTTTATTGTAATATAATACATATTCAGAAAATATTCCTGCCACAAATATACAGCCAATGGAATGTTTACAAACGGAACCCATGTGCATTCAGTACCCAGCTCAAGAAACAAACAATTGCCCATACCTGGAAGCCCCTTCATTATCCTGTTTATTTTCTTCCTCTCTCCACTCACACTATGCTGAGATCAGCCTCTTAAACAAGATCAACTGGGCCTCCACACCTTTATGGACCTTGAGATAAACAACACAAATGGCAGCTGAGGAAGCAAGGAAAAGACATCATACATTCCCTCTTGCCCTGGCTGTGTGGACAGACTCTCCAGTGGACAATGTAACATGTGAGAGCAGCTCTCTGGGGCTCCTGACCCAATGGGCTGAGCAGGTGTGTTCCTCGTGGAATTTTGAGGTGAAATCAGCCTATAGAGCTCTGCACTTTGGAGGTAACTTGCTCTTTTCCACCTCTCAACTGGGATTAGACAAGAGTTTGAAATGGTAACCGTAAACATACAAGGTCATTCTCAGTTGTTGAATCATTAATTGGGTTGGGGGTGGGGTTGTTTTTCCTGAAATCTTTCTTTATGACTTTCCCACTCATCTCCTCTGTTCTCTGAGCTCCTCTGTCTTAATATATGATATTTCTCTAACACTACTGATAATTTTCTCTTTGGGTATTATTTCAGCTGCAGACTTTAAAATGCCTAGCATTTGGCCGGGTGCGGTGGTTCATGCCTATAGTCCCAGCACTTTGGGAGGCCAAGGCAGGTGGATCACCAGGTCAGGAGATCGAGACCACCCTGGCCAACATGGTGAATCCTATCTCGACAAAAATGCAAAAATTAGATGGGTGTGGTGGCGCGTGCCTGTAATCCCAGCTACTCAGGAGGCTGAGGCACAAGAATCACTTGAATCCAGGAGGTGGAGGTTGCAGTGAGCCAAGATTGCGCCACTGCACTCCAGCCTGGTGACAGAGAGAGACTCCATCTCAAAAAAAAAAAAAAAGTCTAGCATTTGTAGATAATGCCATTCTCTGTGCATGTCTCAGGCAGTTTGCAAAGGTGAACTATGCTCCATGCTGTCCACAAGACAGAGAGAGAGTTAGTTACATTGGCTTTGTCTTTTGACTAATAGAAATAAGTTTCACTTTATAATTTTCACACACAACAATCCACATATATGAATAATATGTTCAAAACATTTCTCAGTCAGAGGTGGAATTAATAAAAAGTGCTGTGGTTAGAAAAAGGTTAGTGATTTTGATCAGTGAAGAAGTTCCCCCAAATTCTTTCTCCCCTTCACTAGGACAATCCATCAGAAACACAGCAATACTGTAGTATGAGTAAGGTATGCCTATTCTGACCCAACAAAAACATGAAGGAATAACCTATTTTTTACCTTGCGCAATCTAGAGCAAAAAGTTATTCTTGAGTAAATACTGGATTTGAAGTTGGCACAAATTGAAGACTAATTCAAGAACTAATACAACCACATACTAGACAAAACTTGTCAAGTCATCCAGGACCTAAGAGTCTCAATTTTATCCTTGTGTGTGTGGCCTTCTCTACAAGCATGAGGACCAATAGAGATCTGAGAGTCCTTTGTCATGGTGCAGTGTTGTACAAAAATAAATTACCATGGCTCTCTCCACATTGCCTGGGGCCCAAGAGAGGGACACACTTTTGGTTCATCGTTTTGCCTTAAGAGATCTGTTGGTTTACCACACAGGGAGATGAAGGAATGTCTTGATAGAATTATAAGCGACTTTTAAATTAAAAAATCATCACCAACCCATCAACTGTATGACCGGCACTCTGCCCTGTTTTTTCAGGACAATGTTGATCTGCCGATCCTTATGACAGCTGGCAATTTGATGGCTGGAGGCTGGTGCGAGGATGTTTTCTGTGGCAGTGGAAAAAAAAAACCAACTAACTGGCCCACAAAGAGAGCAAATCCTAAAGTGTGAACTGATTTTCACAATTTAAAAACTAACGGAATTACGCAGACATTCTGGAATGCATACCTCATTTCTATGGGACGTGCAAGGATCTCACTTGCTCTGAATGTCTAATTTTGTAACTACATAACTACATTAGTAGAATATATATTGCAATAATTTTTTTATAGTGAAGGAAAACAAACATGGTTATCTACAAGCAAACACAGAACTCTTGTCTCTGTAAAACCTGAATCTATCATCCTGAAATCTGTCACTCCTTAATCCTCATTTGATGTGAGCTGCATGTAGATTGTTTAGCATCATCATTAATTGCACCTGATTTGTAATCAGACACCCTGACTCTGCCATTTTCTCACCTTGGGATCTTAGAACTGTGAAATCACTCCCTACGTATACCAGTTTCTTCCTCCATATAATGTGTACAATTATTCCTGCCTCATTGTGCTCTTGTGAGGATTAGATGAAACAGTATATCTTAAGAGCTTAGAACAGCGTTTAGCACATCCTAGGCACGCATTAAACTGAAGCTTTTAGTATTATTCATATTGTGTTCACTTACAGAGACATACAGGAGTCAATCAATTCATTTTCATTTTCCAGCACTAACATTTCTTCTGCTTTTCTGGCAACACTGCCATCACAGACCTGCTCCTTGTATACTAAATTGTGGGGGGTGGCGGGGGGGCAGATTCCATGTGATCCAAATTATTTTGTGCCATTAAAGCACTTATGCTCTAAATGATGGGCAATCACATCTCATGCTTCAGAGACTAGGCTGATCATTAAAGAGTGTCCATTCTTTCTAAACGTGGGTGCTTCATAGCAGATGGTGCTGTCAGTGATGTAGTGTCCTTCCTACAATGAGTGAGGATGGCTTAAGTGCCTTACCTTTGCAAAGCAATTTCCATGTCAGTAAAGAATGTGTGCTCAGAAGTCAAATTGCGTAGGTTAGAATTCCAGCTTCTTCATTTACTTGTTGTGTAACCTTGAGTAAGTTATTAAATCTCTATTCTCAGCTTCCCCAGTAGCGAAATGGAAATAGTAACAGTTCTTACCCTAATATGTTTTGTTGTGAGTTTTCAATGAGATAATGAGATGATGCCTATGAAGCTTTCAGCCATGGCTGGTATTATAGCTTTACTACTAATTTTATTATCAGTGATAATACTATTTATACGTGTGTGTGTGTGTGTGTGTGTGTATTTGCCCTATTCATGGCATAAAAGACTACTGTAGTCTGATATTTTACATCAAAAGAGGATAATAACCCCATTGTCATTTCTAAGCAAACTTTAGCACGATCCCCACTTTAATCTTAAACTATCACAAAATTTGAAGAAAACAGTGAAGATCTGTGATACCAGCAGAGCTCCATTCCATAACATGATGAAGGTTTCATGTGTTTATTAAGTGATTATTAAGTGATAAGTCATAGCTACAGGCTATGGAATGTTGTCCTCGCTTCTAGTCCCTCTCAGCAGAGAGAACAAGGAAACATCTGTGGGCATACTGACTCACGTATGTATATAGACACAGATCTGCAACCATCTGTACCTCTACCGAGCTTGACATGAGTTCATAGAGACGTCTGCAGATCTAATTTTCTGCCGCATGTATCATTCAAACCACCCGCACTTGCTCTTATGTAACTTCCCACTGCAACAGTGAGAAACTAGGCTCCCGCCATCT
Organism: Nomascus leucogenys; assembly: GCF_006542625.1. Classification (NCBI taxonomy): domain Eukaryota; kingdom Metazoa; phylum Chordata; class Mammalia; order Primates; family Hylobatidae; genus Nomascus; species Nomascus leucogenys. The sequence goes on along the minus strand of NC_044395.1, from coordinate 6,976,078 downwards.
GCCATCCGTTTAATTGTTCCATACAAATATGCAAGTACAGCACTATTACAATTGTTAACCTGTACTCCCGTGGGCACAGGTTAACGACTTTTCAACTAGAGTACAGTCTTACATACAATCTCTGTTGTCTTTCGTCGTACAAATACTATTTATTTATTTATTTTTATTTATTTTGAGATGGAGTCCTGCTCTGTTGCCCAGGCTGGAGTGCAGTGACGCGATCTCGGCTCACTGCAAGCTCCGCCTCCCGCGTTCACGCCATTCTCCTGTCTCAGCCTCCCGAGTAGCTGGGACTACAGGCGCCCACCACCACGCCCGGCTAATTTTTTCTATTTTTAGTAGAGACGTGATTTGATTGTGTTAGCCAGGATGGTCTCGATCTCCTGACCTCGTGATCCGCCCAGCTCGGCCTCCCAAAGTGCTGGGATTACAGGGGTGAGCCACCGTGCCCCACAATACCATTTATTTTTAGTCACATAAGTCAGTATTTTTACGCCTCATCTCCTTCAATGAGTTGTTCTGTATATTTGTAATACAATTACATTGTTTTGTAAAATTCAGCATTCTATCCTGAGACCTCCGACTTTTTAAACCAATTTTTTAAAATGTGCATACACTGAGTGAGCCCTGTGCTGCAAAGTTCTATGATGTTGACAAATGCATAGTGTCACATAGCCACCATTCCAATAACTACAGAATAGTTTTACCTCCCTAAAAATAATTCCCAATGCTTCATCTGTTCAACTGTTCACCTCCACTGCATTGAATTGCCCTTGTGCCTTTCTCAAAGATCAGTTGACTGTATTTATGTGAGTCTTTTTATGGGCTTTCTATTCTGTCCCATTAATCTACATGTCGTCGTTTCTCTAGTAAATACCATGCTGTCTTGATTAGTGTAGCTTTATAGTAAGTCTTGTAAATGGTTTACGTGAATCCTTTAACTTTGTTCTTCTTTAGTACCACGTTGGCTATTCTTGATCTTGTGACTTTGTACATAAATTTTATACTTAATCTGTTGATATCCACAAATAGACTGCTGGAATTTTGTTAAGTATTAAGATAAAGTTGGAAAATACTGACATCTTTCTTTCTTTACTTATTTATCTATTTTACTGTTTCTTTGGCTTTGCCTTTTCCAAAATGTCATAGAATTAGAGTTTTACAGTAGGTAGCTTTTTCAGACTAGCTTTTTTCACTTATAAATATCCATTTAACATTCATGCATTTGTTTTCATGGCCTGTTAGCTCATCTCTTTTTACACTGAATAATAATATCCCATTGTGTAGACATACCATAGTTTGTTTATTCATTCACCTATTGAAAAGTAACTTGGTTGCCCTGTTTTCTTGTAGATTGTGAATAAAGCTGCTATAAACATTTTCATGCAGGTTTTTGTGTACACAAAAGTTTTCAAATCAGTTGTGTAAATTTCTAGGTGTGTAATTGTTGGATATTATGGCAAGACTATGTTTACTTTTGAAATAAACTGCCATACCAGATTCTAAAGTTGTGCCATTTGCATTCCCACTATTAATAAATGAGAGTTCCTGTTTCTCTATATTCTTGCCAGTAATTGGTATTATTAGGGTTTTTTGCCCTGAATTTTAGCCATTTTAATAGCATATGCTGGCATCTCATTGTTTTAATTTGCAATTCCCTAATGGCAAATAATGTTGTGCTTCTTTTTATATGCATATTTGTCACCTGTATATTTTCTTTGGGAAGTGTCAGTGAGACCTTTCCGGAATTTTTAATTGGTTTACTTTTTATTGAGTTTTAAAGAGAGTTATTAGTATATTTTGAATACAAGTCTTTTATCAAATATGTGTGTGGTTAATATTGTCCTCCAGTCTATGGTTTTCTTTTCATTTTTTTAGTAGCATCTTTTCTCCAGTAGAAGTTTTTAATTTTGATAAAAGCCAACTATCAATTTTATTCTTGCATGGATTGCAGTTTTGGTGTTATATCTAAAAATTCATTGCCAAAACTAAGGTCATCTAAATTGTCTTCTGTTTATTTTTTTTCTAGAAGTTTTATAATTTTTATTTCACCTTTAGGTCTAAGATTTATTTTGAGTTCATTTTTTTACAAAAGGGGTAAATTCTGTGCCTAGGTCAATTTTTTTTTTTTACATGTGAATGCCTAATTATCCCAGAACAGTTTGATGAAAGACTATCCTCTCTGCATTGAATTGCCCTTGTGCCTTTCTCAAAGATCAGTTGACTGTATTTATGTGAGTCTTTTTATGGGCTTTCTATTCTGTCCCATTAATCTACATGTTGTTGTTTCTCTAGTAAATACCATGCTGTCTTGATTAGTGTAGCTTTATAGTAAGTCTTGTAAATGGTTTACGTGAATCCTTTAACTTTGTTCTTCTTTAGTACCACGTTGGCTATTCTTGATCTTGTGACTTTGTACATAAATTTTATACTTAATCTGTTGATATCCACAAATAGACTGCTGGAATTTTGTTAAATATTAAGATAAAGTTGGAAAATACTGACATCTTAACACTGAGTCTTCCAATTCATGAGTATAAGCTGTCTCTCCATTTATTTAGAACTTCATTGATTTGTTTCATGAGAGTTTTGTAATTTTCTACATATAAACCCCATAAATATATTGTTAGATTTATACCTAAGTGTTTTATGATTTTGGTTTTATTATAAATGGTACTTTTTAAAAAAAAAATTCCAACTGTTAATTGCAGGTATATAGGAAATCGATTGACTTTTGTACATTAACCTGGTATTCTGCAACCTTACTATGCATATTTATTAGTTCCAGGAGTGTGACTACTTTGGTATTTTCTTCATAGGCAACCATATAAAATGTGAATAAGGATAATTTTGGTTCTTTCTTCCTAATTGGTAGATGTTTATTTTCATTTTTTTGTTGTTGTTTTACTGTATTAACTAGGAGTTTTAGTATGATAATGAATGTAGGTGGAGAGGTGTACATCCTTGCTTTGATCCTTGTCCTAGGGGAAAAGTGTTCATTTGATATGTTGCTATCATTTTTCTTCTTTAGCCAGTTGATATGTGGCTTACATTTATTCTTTTTCAAATGCTGAACCAGTCTTGTACACTTTGAATGAATTCAATTTGTCATGGCCTATATATAATTCTTTTTTACACATTGTTGGATTTAATTTGCTAGTATTTTGTTGAGAATTTTTGCATCTATATTAACTGACATTGGCATGTGGTTTTCTTTTCTGATAATGTCTTTATTCATTTTCATATTAGGGTAATACTGACCTCATATGATAAGTTAGGAAGTATTTTCTCTGCCTCTAACTTAAGGCAGAGATTGTTGAGAATTGATATCATTTTTTGGGTAAACATTGTCAGAATTACCAGAGCTTTATTTTTTAGAATAATTTTGTTTTTTTCTATGTCAGATAGTTATTAGCAATTGACTCTATATTTCTAGTGGCTACGGACCTATTTACATTACCTGTTTCTTCTTGTGTGAGTTTTGGTACATTGTGTCATTCAAGAAATTGGTCCGTTTAATCTAAATCATTAAATTTGTGTGCATAGAGTTGTCTCTAAAATTTCATTATTACCCTTGTAATACTTACAGGATTAGTAGTGATGTCCCATCTTTCATTTCAGGTAGAGGTTGATCCATGTTACTGATATTTTGAAAGAACCCGCCTTAGGATTCATTGATTTTCTGTATTGATTTCCTGTTTTCAATTTCATTATTTTTACTCTAGCTGTTATTACACCTATTCTTTGGCTTGCTAAGGATTACATTGCTCCTTCTCTAGTTTTGTACTATTTGGATTTCTTCTAGTATGCATTTAATACTATATATTTTCCTCTAAACACTGTTTTTTCTGCATTCCACAGATTTTGGTATGCTGCATTTTCATCTAGTACAAAATATCTTTAAATTGCTCTTGAGACTTCTTTGATCCTGTATAATTTTAAAGTATTTTTGTTAAATTTCCAAGTATTTGTAGATTTCCCAGCTATCTCGCAGCTAAAAATTTCTAGTTTAATTACATTGTGGTCTAACAGCATATTTCGTATGATTTCTATTTTTTTAATATGTCACATCATATTTTATGATTTAGCCCAGAATACAGTCTATCTAGATTAATGTTCTATGTATACTTGAGAAGGTGTGGTTAGCTATTATTTATGGAGATTTCTATAAACATCAATTAGACCAAGTTGATTGATAGTGCTATTTAGGCCAACCATATTCTTACTGGTTTTCTGCTTGCTTATCTATCAATTAATGGAAAAAGAAATGTTGAAGTCTTCAACTATATAGTGGATTTGTCTGTTTCTCCTGTCAATTCTATTTGTTTTTTGTGGGTTTTTTTTTTGCCTCAAATATTTTAATGCTCTGTTTTTAAATGCAAACATCTTAAAACTTTAAGTTCATCTTCTTGGAGAATTGACCCTTTATCAGTATAAAATGCTTCTCATTCTTGATAGTTTTTCTAGTTATGAAGCTGGCTTCATCTAAAATTAATATAACTATTCCAGATTTCTTTTGATTAATGTTATCATTACGTGTTTTTCTCCATCTCTTCCCTTTTAACCTTAGTCTTTATATTGTCCATATGCTGTGATCTTCCAGTAAATTCTTACTAGTATCACTTTAAACAAACAATTGTCTTCAAATAAATTTAGAATAAGAAACATAAACTAATTTATTTTACCTTCATTTATTCTTTCTCTGAAAATCTTGCTTTCTTTATGTAGATCTGAGTTTTCATTTTGGGTTTCATTTTTATTCTCCCTGGAGACCTTTTTTATTTTTAACATTTATTGCAGGGAGTCTGCTAATAATAAATTTCTACAGGTCTTTTTTTTTTAACTTTGTAAGTCTTTATTTCTTTGTCACTTTTGAAGAATCATTTTACTAGGTATAGTATTCTATGTTGGCATTTTTTTTCCTTTCAACACATTGAAGATTTCATGTTACTCTTATTGCTAGTATAGTTTCTGCTGAGAATCTCTCTGTATTTCCTTGTTCTTCTATAGGTAAGGAGTGTTTTCCAACCCCATCTTTCCACCCTTACTCCTGGTTTCCTTCAAGACGTTTTTCTGCCTTTGACTTTCTGCAGTTTAAAATGATATTCCTAGAGTTATGTGGTGGGTTTTTTGGCTATTTTTTTTTTTCTGCTTGATGTTCTCTGAGCTTCCTAAATCTGTGGTTTAGTTTTAGCAATTAAGCTTGGAAATTTTTCAGACATTGTGTAAGTTATTTCCCCTGCTTTATTGTTCTTTCTTTCTTCTCCTTCTGGTTTTCTAAATACCTGTATGTTAAAAAATACCTGTAGGTTACTTACATCTTTTGACATTTTCCCACAGTTGTTTAATACCATTTTTTTTCACTATGTTTTCCCTTTGCAAATCAGTTTGGGAAGTTGTATTGACCTATCTTCAAGGTCACTTATTTTCTTTCCTCAGCTTTGTCCAGTCTACTAATGAGCCCATCAAAGACTGTTCTTTATGTTATGGTGTGTCTGACTTTTAACATTAATTTTTAAATTCTTTTTTAGCATATTCATCTCTCTCCTTACAAAACACATCTTTTCTTGCGTATTGTCTACTTTTTCCATTATAGTTCTTAATATATTAATTATAGTTATCTTAAATACCCAACGTGATAATTCTGACTCTTTGTTATATCTGAGTCTGGTTCTGATGCTTGCTTTACCTCTCAAACTTTGTTTCTTCTTGCCTTCTGACATGCTTTGTATTTGTTTTTCTTTTTTGTTATTAAAAACTAGGCATGTCTGAGATACTGAGAATTACTGAGAATTGAGATAAGTGGCCCCTGAAGTGATGATTTATGGTAATAGAGCTAAAAGTAAGGCTGTTCTTAGTATTTGCCATAGTTATATGTGCCACAGGCTTCAAATTCCTCTAATGCTCTGGTTTTTATCTTTCTTCATGACTTTTGGTTTCTCCATGAACTCCTGCTGAGAGAGAGCCTGTATAAGGAATTCACTGCAGGATTCAACTTTTTAGGAACCTAGACAAAGAAAGATGGTCTAGTGGTCAAAGTATATGAATTAGAAGCAACTTAACTGAACAAACCACTTGGTCCTGAAAATTTAAATCTTTGTTTTCTTTTCTCAATATCAAGCTATAGGAAGAAGCAGATTTAACTCTGATGACTTTCACTTATATCCTCACTCTTAGGACCTTATAAAAGCTTATTCTGATCATGAGTGAAGAAAGGAGGATACAGAGATATACAAGGGCAGAATTATTTAAAAGTGTCCCTGGCAAAGAAAAATAGAGATAATTCTCTGAAAGTTTATAACTTTCTGTACAAAAGATGTCCCCAATTAATACCAATAATATAGCAGAAGGTATCAGGAGTTCATGACACATTGTATTAGAAATAAACAGTAAACTAGGAATCAGGCCCCTTCATTCATGTGTTCATTCACTCAACAGATATTTACCCAGTGCTTTCTGTCAGGCATTGTGCGAGGTGGTACTACTAACACATCTCGTGACATTGTGCCAATCATTTTATCTTCCTGACTTTCAGTTTTTATAAAAGCAAAACCAAGAGAATTATATCTGCCCACAGTGCGTACTGTGAAGTTCAAATTAGACAGTAACTGTGGATATACTTTGAAAAGCACATAACAACATTAAGTTTTATTTATATAATGTTTACATATATTGTATTTATATACAAAAGGGCTGTTTGAACTAAATTTCAGAAGCTTCACAAGGATTGTAATTTTTCATTGGTTTTACTTATTGCACTTTTTGTCATAGTACCGCCTTCCAAGCTTTCTTACTTTAGCTTTATAGGAAAATGCTCAGTTTTACTGGCTCTGTTTTGAGATCCTCTCAGAACTCTTGCCTTGATTTTTACAAAAGTAGATGTCTTATTAGGGACTAACATTTTAGGAAGGCAAAATTTACTCCCAATTTGTGGTTCAAATGGAAAAGGTGAGCCCAAGAAAGTGACTGAGTCAGTCAAGGGCAGGGCTTAGAAGAAGTGACAATACACTTCACTCCCTACAGCCACCTTCCTATAAAAAAGTCCAGCCCCTTTAAGTCTACAATTAATAGCAGCAACATCAGGTCTTAGATCATACTTTTTTTTACTTACCAGAGCTATTTGTAGAAGCTACTGAGCTGTGGCCATCATCTCTCATGGCATCATTTGGTTTACTGTGAAGGCATTATGCAGAAAGGGTGATTTATTTGTGTCTACTTTCCTCACATGGAAAAAACTCTCCAGCCAGAATTCCAAGACTAATTTCCACCCATTATGCTTACTGGAGCAGTATGCTGTGCTGCTCAGAGCAGATAAAAACTGGAGACTCTGCATTTTATACTCACCAAATGATTGAGAAATAAATTTAGTTCTAAGCACAGCCAATGAATAGCTGCAAGGTGTGTTGGTTTTTCATAACAGATACATCAACTTTCTCTTTCCTCCAGAATCCCAGCATTATTCACAGTGAGTTTCCTCAGCAGAAACTGAATGGAGTATTGCACAAAGAACATAACTTTAAGAAAAAACATGTGCCCAGTGTCTAGGAGCCTGTTAACATATTCTGCTGTCTTTTCATTACATTTTCCCTCATTGCAGTAGAACCCCAGAATAGCATGTTTCTAAATGTCATTAAAAAATTAACGAATGGAGGCAAGATGGCTGATTAGAAGCAGCTGCAGTCCACAGCACTCACGAGGAGGAATGAAAAGGGGCAAATGATTTCAGCATTTTCAACTGATATATCCAGATTCTTGCATTGGGACTGACTAGGCAAACAACTTGACCCACAGAGAACAAAGAAAAGCAGGGATTGGGGGTGGGGCAACAGCCCATCCAGAAGCAATATGGAGCCAAAGGAACCTTCCCCCTCAGCAAAGGGAAGCGGTGAGTGGTTGTACGATCTCACCCAGGGAACCATGCTTCTCTCATGGATCTTTGCAACCTGCAAATCAGGAGATCTCCTTGTGAGCCCATGCCACCAGGGCTTTGGGTCCAATACACAAAGCTATATTGAGTTTCAGCAGAGCAGCTGCTCACTAACTCCAGTCCCAGGATCTGGCAAAGTGGAAAATTCATCTGTACATATTCCTAGGAAGAGGGCTGAATCCAGGGAGCCAAACAGCACCCCTCTGCAGGCCCCACTTCCATGGCACCTCACAACTTAATACCCACTGACTTGGAACCCCAGCCAGCCAATGGCAGCAGGCTGGAGTCCACCTGAGATGGGAGTGAGTTCCTTGGGGGAGGAGTGGACCCCATCTCTATGGTTCAATAGAAGCAGCCATTCCAGCCTGCCAGCTGTGGAGAACATAGGTGGTCTGGATGAGGAGGGACCACCAACAATGCAGTACAGCTACATTGTCAGATCATGGTCAGACTGTTTCTTTAAGCAGGGCCTCCAGCCATTTCTTCTCACTGGGTGGGACCTTGGTTCTACAAATAGAGCTCTGATCTCTCCTTGGGATGATGCTATTGTGGGGAGGGGTGGCTGTCATCTCTGCGGTTTTGTAGACTTAGCAATTCCGGCCTGCTAGCTGTGGAAAATACAGGTGGTCTGAATGAGGAAGGATGCACCCCAGCACAGCATTCCTGCTCCACCAAGAAGCAGCCAGACTGATTTTTTGGGCAGGTCTCTGATCTCATTCCTCCTGACTGGATGAGATCTCCTGGAAGTGGTCCCCAGGCACCTCTTACCGCTGTGCACAGACCAGCAGCACATCAGTGCCCCCATGAGACAGAGCTTCTTGAGGAAGGAGGTGGCTTCAATATTTGCTGTTTACTGTCCTTCACTGGTGATACCTCCATGTATGGGAGAAACCAAGGCAACTGGGGTCTGTAGTGGACCCCCAGCAAACCACAGGAATCCTACAGTTGAGTGGCCTGACTGTTAAAAGAAAAACAAACAAACAAAACAACAAGAACATAAAAAAAACCACCCCACAGAAGCCCCATTCAAAGGTCAGCAACCTCAAATATCAAAGGTACATAAGCCCACTAAGATGAGAAATAATCAATGCAAAAATGCTAAAAACTCAAAAACCAGGGTGCTTTTTCTCCTCCAAATTCCCACAACCGTTCTATAGCAAGTGCACAGAACTGGGCTGAGGCTGAAATGGCTAAATTGACAGAAGTAGTCTTCAGAAGGTGGGTAATAATAAATTTCACTGAGCTAAAGGAGCATGTTCTAACCCAATACAAAATTTAAGAATCAAGGCAAAACTAAACAGGAGCTAATAATCAGAATAGCCAGTTTAGAGAGGAGCATAACTGGCCTAATAGAGTTGAAAAACACAACATGAGAACTTCATATTTCAATCACATATATCAAGATCAGAATAGACCAACAGAGGAAAGAATCTCAGAGCTGGAAGACTATCTTTCTGAAATAAGACAGGCAGTCAAGAATAAAAAAAAATAGAATGAAAAGGAATGAACAAAACTTCCAAGATATGTGATGTATAGAGACTGAACCTATGATTGATTGGGGCACCTGAAACAGATAGGAAGCATGAAACCAAGTTGGAAAACATATTTCAGGATATCATCCAGAAGAATATCTCCAACATAGCAAGACAGGCCAATATTCAAATTCAGGAAATGCAGAGGACCCCAGTAAGATACTCTATGAGAAGATCAACCCCAAGACATATAATCATCAGATTTTCCAAGGTGGACATGAAACAAAAAATGTTAAAGGCAGCCAGAGAGAAAGATAAAGTCACCAACAAGAGGAAACCCATCAGACTAACAGTGGACTTCTCAGTGGAAATACTACAAGCCAGAAGAGATTGGACACCAATATTCAACATTATTAAAGAAAAGAATTTTCAAACCAGAATTTTATACCCAACCAAACTAAACTTCATAAGTGAAGGAGAAATATAGACCTTTTCAGACAAGGTCATGCTGAGGAAATTCACTACAAGGCCTGCCTTGCAAAAGTGCCTGAAGAAAGCACTAAACACAGAAAGAAAAAAACTGTTACCAGCCTCTACAAAAACACACTGAAGTACAGAGATCAGTAACACTATGAAGCAACCACATAAAGAAGCCTGCAAAATAACCAGCTAGCATCATGATGACAGGATCAAATTCACACATAACAATACTAATTTTAAATGTAAATAGGCTAAATGCTAGAATTAAAAGACACAGAATGGCAAACTGGATAAAGCACCAAGGCTCATTGGTATGCTGTCTTCAAGAGACCCATCTCACATGCAAAGACACACATAGGCTCAAAATAAAAAGATGGAGGAAAATTTACCAAGCAAATGGAAAACAGAAAAAAAGCAGGGGTTGTGGTTCTAGTTTCTGACAAAACAGACTTTAAGCCAACAAAGATAAAAAAAGACAAAGGAGGGTATTGAACAATGGTAAGAGGTTCAATTCAACAAGAGCTAACTATCCTAAATATATATGTACCCACTATGAGAGCACTGAGATTCATAAAGCAAGTTCTTAGAGACCTATGAAGAGACTTAGTCTCCCACACAATAATAGTGGGAGACTTTAACACCCCATGACAATATTAGACTAGATCATCAAGACAGAAAATTAACAAATATATTCAGGACCTGAACTCAGCTCTGGATCCAGTGAACCTAATAGATATCTACAGAACTCTTCGCCCCAAAACAACAGAGTATACATTCTTCTCATGACACTTATTCTAGAATTGATCACATAATCGGAAGTAAAACATTCCTCAGCAAATGCAAAAGAACTGAAATCATAACAAAAAGTTTCATAGACCACACTACAATCAAATTAGAACTCAAGACTGAGAAATTTACTCAGAACCACACAACTACATGTAAATTGAGCAACACACTTTTGAATGACTCCTGGGTAAATAATGAAATTAAGGCAGAAATCAAGAAGTTCTTTGAAACTAATGAGAATGAAGAAACAACATACCAGAATCTCTAGAATGCAGCTAAAGCAGTGTTAAGAGGGAAATTTATAGCACTAAATGTTTACACGAATAAGCCAGAAAGATGTGAAATTAACAACCTAACAACCCAACTAAAAGAACTGGAGAACCAGGAGCAAACAAACCCAAAAGCTAGCAGAAGACAAGAAATAACCAAGATTAGAGCAGAACTGAAGGAGATAGAGACACGAAAAACCCTTCAACAAGTCTATGAGCTGGTTATCAGAAAAAAATTATAAAATAGATAGACTCACAGTTTGACTAATAAAGAAGAAAAGAGGGAAAAATCAAATAGACACAATAAAAAATGATAAAGAGGATATTACCAATGACCTCACAGAAATGCAAACAGCCATCAGAGAATACTATAAACACCTCTATGCACATAAACCAGAAAATCTAGAAGAAATGGAAAAATTCCTGGATGCATACACCCTCCCAGTAAGGTGAACCAGTAAGAAATTGAATTATTGAATAGACCAATAACAAGTTCTGAAATTGACACAGTAATAGCCTACCAACCAAAAAGAGCCCAGAACCAGATGGATTTACAGCTGAATTCTACCAGATTACAAAGAACAGCTGGTTCTATTTCTACTGAAACTATTCCAGAAAATTGAAAAGAAGGGACTCTTCCCTAACTTGTTTTATGAGGCCATCGTCATCCTGATACCAAAACCTGGCAGAGATACAATAAAAAAAGTAAACTTCAGGCCAATATCCCTGATGAACATCAATGCCAAAATCCTCAATAAAATACTGGAAAACCAAATCCAGTAGCACATCAAAAAGCTTATCCATGATCAAGTTGGCCTCATCCTTGGGATGCAAGTTTGATTCAACCTACACAAATCAATAAAGGTGATTCATCACATAAACAGAAATAAAGACAAAAACCACATGATTATTTTAATATATGCAGAAAAGGCCTTTGATAAAATTCAACATCCCTTCATGTTAAAAACTCTCAGTAAACTAGGTATTAAAGGAACATACCTCAAAATAATAAAAGCCATAAATGAGAAGCCCACAGCCAATATGATGCTGAATAGGCAAAAGCTGGAAGCATTCCCCTTGAAAACTAGCACAAGACAAGAATGCCCTCTCTCCCCTCTCCTATTCAACATAGTATTGGAAGTTCTGGCCAGGGCAATCAGGTAAGAGGAAGAAATAAAGAGAATTCAAATACGAAGAGAGGAAGTCAAATTATCATTGTTTGCAGATGACATGATCCTATATCTAGAAAACCCCATCATCTCAGCCCAAAAACTACTTAAGCTGATAAGCAACTTCAGCGAAGTCTCAGGATATAAAATCAATGTGGAAAAAAATTGCTAGCATTCCTATACACCAACAACACACAAGCAGAGAGCCAAATCATGAATGAACTCCCATTCACAATTGCTACAAAAGGAATAAAATACCTAGGAATACAGCTAACAAGGGAAGTGAAGAACTTCTTCAAGAACTACAAACCACTGCTCAAAGAAATCTGAGTGGACACAAACAAATAGAGAAACATGCCATGCTCATGGATAGGAAGAATCGATATTATTAAAATGGCCATACTGCCCAAAGTAATTTGTAGATTCAATGCTATTCCCATTAAACTACCATAGGCATTCTTCACAAAATTAGAAAAAAACTGTTTTAAAATTCATATGGAACCAAAAAACAGCCTTAATAGCCAAGTCAATCCTAAGTAAAAAGAACAAAGCTGGAGGCATCACACTACCTGACTTCAAACTATACTACAAAGTTACAGTAACAAAAACAGCATGGTACTGGTATAAGAACAGACCCATAGACCAATGGAACAGAATAGAGAACTCAGAAATAAGACCACACACCTACAACCATCTTATCTTTGACAAACCTGACAACAAGAAGCAATGAGGAAAAGGCTCCATTTTTAATAAATGGTGCTGGGAGTGCTGGCTAGCCACATGCAGAAAATTAAAAGTAAACCCATTTCTTATATATATATAAAAAATAACTCAAGGTAGATTAAAGACCTAAATGTAAAACCCAAAGCTATAAAAATCCAGGAAAATAACCTAGGCAATACCATTCCACACATAGGAAAGGGCAAAGATTTCATTATGAAAATAACAAAAGCAACTGCAACAAAAGCGAACATTGAAAAATGGGATATAATTAAACTAAAGAGCTTCTACACAGCAAAAGAAACTCCATCGGAGTGAACAGACAACCTAGAGAATAAGAGAAATTTTTTTCCATCTGACAAAGACCTAATATCTAATATCCAGTCTACAAGAAATTTAACCAAACTCACAAGAAAAAAACAGCCCCACTAAAAAGTGGGCAAAGGTTCTAAACAGACACTTCTCAAAAGATGACATACATGTGACCAACAAACATGAAAAAAAAGCTCAACATCATTGATCATTAGAGAAATGCAAATAAAAACTATAATGAGATATCATCTCACACTTGTCAGAATGGCTATTAAAAAGTCAAGAAACAACAGATGCTGGTGAAGGTATGGAAAAAAAGAAATGCTTTTACACTGTTGATGGGAGTGTAAATTAGTTCAACCATTGTGGAAGACAGTGTGGCAGTTCCTCAAAGACCTAGAGGCAGAAATTTGACCATTTGACCCAGTAATCCCATTACTGTGTATCTACCCAAAGGAATATAAATCATTCTATTATACAGATACATGCACGTGTATGTTTATTGCAACACTGTTTACAATAGCAAAGACATGGACTCAACCTAAGTGCCTATCAATGATAGACTGTATACAGAAAATGTACGTGTACACATTTGAATGTACATATACACAATGGAATACTATGCAGCCATAAAAAATAACAGGATGATGTCCTTTGGGGGACATGGATGTAGTTGGAAGCTGTTATTCTCAACCAACTAATGCAGGAACAGAAAACAAAACAAGACATGTTCTCACTTATAAGTAGGAGTCGAATGATGAGAGCACATTGACACATTGCAGGGAGCAACATACACTGGGGCCTGTTGGGGAGTTGGGAGAGGGAGAGCATCAGGAAGAATAGCTAATGGATGCTGGACTTAATGCCTAGGTGATTGGATGGTCTGTACAGCAAACCACCATTGTACACGTTTACCTGTGTAACGGCCCTGCACATCCTGCACATGTACCCCTGAACTAAAAATAAAAATTGAAGAGAAAAAAAAATTAACAGAACCAGAATCAGAGGACATAAAGTCAGCAAAATGAAAAAAAATTACAGAGAAAATGAGAAAATGAGCCCTTCTTGACAACACAAAAAGTAATTTGCCATTTAATTTTTATCCCAGAGAATAAAAATAGGAGAATTCTAAAATAAGGTCATTGGACAAAAAATTGTATATGATAAGTTGTGTAAAATAATGAAATCTCAGGAAGAACAAAAAAAGCATAAATGACAGAGATAAAATTTATTTTTACAAAGCATGAAAGAAAGGTCAGAAATATCCTTCATCTCACTGTTATTCATCCTTTACATTATCTATTGAAGCTTATAGAAAAACAAGACTGAAGGATTCTGGTTCCAACCTTGTTTTTGCCACAGTTTGGGATTGCAGACCCCTTGCTGCTGAGTTAAATCCTCTTTATACTGTAATAGAACAAATCTTTATTTAGGGGAAGAACTAATGACATACTAGATCATTGGCAAAATAAGTACCAAGCCATGTGGTAATTAGTAAAATGACTATTGATAATAAAAACATGAATTAATATTTGGTGAATTTTATCAACAGCATTTCAAAAGAAAGAAAGTGTAGCATCCTTTGGAGACAAAATACTACCTCAAAGATTACTGTTCTAAAATAATACCCCCAGAAACGACTGAGTCTAAACAAAATAGTAGTTGAGACTATTAAAAAGGTATACAAATAACTCAAAATTCATCCATCTCAGTGGTGCTCACATCATCTGGGTGAGATCAATAGAAATGAAGAATTTTGTCAAAGGCCTTTTCTGCATCTATTGAGATAATCATGTGGTTTTTGTCTTTGGTTCTGTTTATATGTTGGATTACATTTATTGATTTGCGTATGTTGAACCAGCCTTGCATCCCAGGGATGAAGCCCACTTGATCATGGTGGATAAGCTTTTTGATGTGCTGCTGGATTCGGTTTGCCAGTATTTTATTGAGGATTTTTGCATCAATGTTCATCAAGGATATTGGTCTGAAATTCTCTTTTTTGGTTATGTCTCTGCCAGGTTTTGGTATCAGGACGATGCTGGCTTCATAAAATGTGTTAGGGAGGATTCCCTCTTTTTCTATCGATTGGAATAGTTTCAGAAGGAATGGTACCAGTTCCTCCTTGTACCTCTGGTAGAATTCGGCTGTGAATCCATCAGGTCCTGGACTCTTTTTGGTTGGTAAGCTATTGATTATTGCCACAATTTCAGAGCCTGTTATTGGTCTATTCAGAGATTCAACTTCTTCCTGGTTTAGTCTTGGGAGGGTGTATTTGTTGAGGAATTTATCCATTTCTTCTAGATTTTCTCGTTTATTTGCATAGAGGTGTTTGTAGTATTCTCTGATGGTAGATTGTATTTCTGTGGGATCGGTGGTGATATCCCCTTTTTCGTTTTTTATTGCATCTATTTGATTCTTCTCTCTTTTCTTCTTTATTAGTCTTGCTAGCGGTCCATCAATTTTGTTGATCTTTTCAAAAAACCAGCTCCTGGATTCATTAATTTTTTGAAGGGTTTTTTGTGTCTCTATTTCCTTCAGTTCTGCTCTGATTTTAGTTATTTCTAGCCTTCTGCTAGCTTTTGAATGTGTTTGCTCTTGCTTTTCTAGTTCTTTTAATTGTGATGTTAGGGAGTCAATTTTGGATCTTTCCTGCTTTCTCTTGTGGGCATTTAGTGCTATAAATTTCCCTCTACACACTGCTTTGAATGTGTCCCAGAGATTCTGGTATGTTGTGTCTTTGTTCTCGTTGGTTTCAAAGAACATCTTTATTTCTGCCTTCATTTCATTATGTACCCAGTAGTCATTCAGGAGCAGGTTGTTCAGTTTCCATGTAGTAGAGCGGTTTTGAGTGAGTTTCTTAATCCTGAGTTCTAGTTTGATTGCACTGTGGTCTGAGAGACAGTTTGTTATAATTTCTGTTCTTTTACATTTGCTGAGGAGAGCTTTACTTCCAACTATGTGGTCAATTTTGGAATAGGTGTGGTGTGGTGCTGAAAAAAATGTATATTCTGTTGACTTGGGGTGGAGAGTTCTGTAGATGTCTATTAGGTCCACTTTATGTAGAGCTGAGTTCAATTCCTGGATATGCGTGCTAAAAACTCTCAATAAATTAGGTATTGATGGGACGTATCTCAAAATAATAAGAGCTATCTACGACAAACCCACAGCCAATATCATACTGAATGGGCAAAAACTGGAAGCATTCCCTCTGAAAACTGGCACAAGACAGGGATGCCCTCTCTCACCGCTCCTGTTCAACATAGTGCTGGAAGTTCTGGCCAGAGCAATCAGGCAGGAGAAGGAAATAAAAGGTATTCAATTAGGAAAAGAGGAAGTCAAATTGTCCCTGTTTGCAGATGACATGATTGTATATCTAGAAAACCCCATTGTCTCAGCCCAAAATCTCCTTAAGCTGATTAGCAACTTCAGCGAAGTCTCAGGATACAAAATTAATGTACAAAAATCACAAGCATTCTTGTACACCAATAACAGACAAACAGAGAGCCAAATCATGAGTGAACTCCCATTCACAATTGCTTCAAAGAGAATAAAATACCTAGGAATCCAACTTACAAGGGATGTGAAGGACCTCTTCAAGGAGAACTACAAACCACTGCTCAATGAAATAAAAGAGGATACAAACAAATGGAAGAACATTCCATGCTCATGGGTTGGAAGAATCAATATCGTGAAAATGGCCATACTGCCCAAGGTAATTTATAGATTCAATGCCATCCCCATCAAGCTACCAATGACTTTCTTCACAGAATTGGAAAAAACTACTTTAAAGTTCATATGGAACCAAAAAAGAGCCCGCATCGCCAAGTCAATCCTAAGCCAAAAGAACAAAGCTGGAGGCATCACGCTACCTGACTTTAAACTATACTACAAGGCTACAGTAACCAAAACAGCATGGTACTGGTACCACAACAGAGACATAGATCAATGGAACAGAACAGAGCCCTCAGAAATGATGCCGCATAGCTACAACTATCTGATCTTTGACAAACCTGACAAAAATAAGAAATGGGGAAAGGATTCCCTATTTAATAAATGGTGCTGGGAAAACTGGCTAGCCATATGTAGAAAGCTGAAACTGGATCCCTTCCTTACACCTTATACAAAAATTAATTCAAGATGGATTAAAGACTTATATGTTAGACCTAAAACCATTAAAATCCTACAAGAAAACCTAGGCAATACCATTCAGGACATAGGCGTGGGCAAGGACTTCATGTCTAAAACACCAAAAGCAATGGCAACAAAAGCCAAAATCGACAAATGGGATCTCATTAAACTAAAGAGCTTCTGCACAGCAAAAGAAACTATCATCAGAATGAACAGGCAACCTACAGAATGGGAGAAAATTTTTGCAACCTACTCATCTGACAAAGGGCTAATATCCAGAATCTATAACGAACTCAAACAAATTTTCAAGAAAAAAACAAACAACCCCATCAAAAAGTGGGCAGAGGACATGAACAGACACTTCTCAAAAGAAGACATTTATGCAGCCAGAAAACACATGAAGAAATGCTCATCATCACTGGCCATCAGAGAAATGCAAATGAAAACCACAGTGAGATACCATCTCACACCAGTTAGAATGGCCATCATTAAAAAATCAGGAAACAACAGGTGCTGGAGAGGATGTGGAGAAATAGGAACACTTTTACACTGTTGGTGGGATTGTAAACTAGTTCAACCATTGTGGAAGTCAGTGTGGCGATTCCTCAGGGATCTCGAACTAGAAATACCATTTGACCCAGCCATCCCATTACTGGGTATATACCCAAAGGACTATAAATCATGCTGCTATAAAGACACATGCACACGTATGTTTATTGCGGCACTATTCACAATAGCAAAGAGTTGGAACCAACCCAAATGTCCAACAACAATAGACTGGATTAAGAAAATGTGGCACATATACACCATGGAATACTATGCAGCCATAAAAAATGATGAGTTCGTGTCCTTTGTAGGGACATGGATGAAACTGGAAAACATCATTCTCAGTAAACTATCGCAAGGACAAAAAACCAAACACCGCATGTTCTCACTCATAGGTGGGAATTGAACAATGAGAACTCATGGACACAGGAAGGGGAACATCACACTCCGGGGACTGTTGTGGGGTGGGGGGAGGGGGGAGGGACAGCATTAGGAGATACACCTAATGCTAAATGACGAGTTAATGGGTGCAGGAAATCAACATGGCACATGGATACATATGTAACAAACCTGCACATTGTGCACATGTACCCTAAAACCCTAAAGTATAATAAAAAAAAAAAAAAAAAAAAAAAAAAAAAAAAAAAAAACAAAAAAATAGAAATGAAGAATTTTCTCTACATTTTGGAAAGAGAAAAACTGAAACCATCTAAAGAATTACGGCTGCTATAGAGATTAGAAAGAGCTAGAGTTTTTTCTAAAATATTATTGTCCTTATTAAAAACAAATACACACACACTAGAAAGAATCTCTATTATTTGATATGATAATTCACATTCATTTGCAGATGCATAATTGCCAGTTTGGATTGAATACATGTAAGTAAGGTAGTTAGTAAGAGTAGGGGTTATACAATAAAAACAACAACAAAACTAACCACTTGGGGGTATTCACTGGAACAAACATCTTATATGAATTATGCCAATTTTCACCAGGCCCTTATAAGGTAGTATCATGATTCCGTCTGTACAGATGAGAATATTGATGCACCAAGAAGTTTAATCGCACTTCAAAATCCTGTAAGTAATAAGTGGTTGAACTGGAATTTGTGCCCATTCAGTCATTATTCTAGAACCTGTTTCGCCAACCCCAAATTGCCCTGTCTCGGTCAGGAATGAGATACCATGCTTTGGCATTTTGAATGCTTCCAGAATTCATTGTTGCATTGAAATGAGCTTTCAGGCATGGATTTGGTCCTCAGAAAGGGGAATATGTTTGTAGGAACAAACTCTCCTTTATAAAAGTGTGATACAAAGATTTTGAAAAGCAGTTTTGCTCTGGCTGAGGTCATTTTTTTTTTATTATTGTACTTTAAGTTTTAGGGTACATGTGCACAATGTGCAGGTTTGTTACATATGTATCCATGTGCCATGTTGGTGTGCTGCACCCATTAACTCGTCATTTAGCATTAGGTGTATCTCCTAATGCTATCCCTCCCCCCTCCCCCTACCCCACAACAGTCCCCAGAGTATGATGTTCTGCTTCCTGTGTTCATGTGTTCTCATTGTTCAATTCCCACCTATGAGTAAGAACATGCGGTGTTTGGTTTTTTGTCCTTGCGATAGTTTACTGAGAATGATGATTTCCAGTTTCATCCATGTCCCTACAAAGGACATGAACTCATCATTTTTTATGGCTGCATAGTATTCCATAGTGTATAGGTGCCACATTTTCTTAATCCAGTCTATTGTTGTTGGACATTTGGGTTGGTTCCAAGTCTTTGCTATTGTGAATAGTGCCACAATAAACATACGTGTGCATGTCTCTTTACAGCAGCATGATTTATAGTCCTTTGGGTATATACCCAGTAATGGGATGGCTGGGTCAAATGGTATTTCTAGTTCTAGATCCCTGAGGAATCGTCATACTGACTTCCACAATGGTTGAACTAGTTTACATTCCCACCAACAGTGTAAAAGTGTTCCTATTTCTCCACATCCTCTCCAGCACCTGTTGTTTCCTGACTTTTTAATGATGGCCATTCTAACTGGTGTGAGATGGTATCTCATTGTGGTTTTGATTTGCATTTTACTGATGGCCAGTGATGATGAGCATTTTTGCATGTGTTTTTTGGCTGCATAAATGTCTTCTTTTGAGAAGTGTCTGTTCATGTCCTTCACCCACTTTTTGATGGGGTTGTTTGTTTTTTTCTTGTAAATTTGTTTGAGTTCATTGTAGATTCTGGATATTAGCCCTTTGTCAGATGAGTAGGTTACAAAAATTTTCTCCCATTTTATGGGTTGCCTGTTCACTCTGATGGTAGTTTCTTTTGCTGTGCAGAAGCTCTTTAGTTTAATTAGATCCCATTTGTCAATTTTGGCTTTTGTTGCCATTGCTTTTGACGTTTTAGACATGAAGTCCTTGCCCATGCCTATGTCCTGAATGGTATTGCCTAGGTTTTCTTCTAGGGTTTTTCTGGTTTTAGGTCTAACATGTAAGTCTTTAATCCATCTTGAATTAATTTTTGTATAAGGTGTAAGGAAGGGATCCAGTTTCAGCTTTCTACATATGGCTAGCCAGTTTTCCCAGCACGATTTATTAAATAGGGAATCCTTTCCCCATTGCTTGTTTTTGTCAGGTTTGTAGATATGCTGCATTATTTCTGAGGGCTCTGTTCTGTTCCATTGATCTATATCTCTGTTTTGGTACCAGTACCATGCTGTTTTGGTTACTGTAGCCTTGTAGTATAGCTTGAAGTCAGATAGCGTGATGCCTCCAGCTTTGTTCTTTTGGGTTTGGATTGACTTGGCGATGTGGGCTCTTTTTTATTTCCATATGAACTTTAAAGTAGTTTTTTCCAGTTCTGTGAAGAAAGTCATTGGTAGCTTGATGGGGATGGCATTGAATCTATAAATTACCTTGGGCAATATGGCCATTTTCATGATATTGATTCTTCCAACCCATGAGCATGGAATGTTCTTCCATTTGTTTGTATCCTCTTTTATTTCATTGAGCAGTGGTTTATAGTTCTCCTTGAAGAGGTCCTTCACGAGGTCAATTGTTTTGTATGTTTCATTTAGGAATCATGTATTCGCTTTTAGAAGTATTTTAACTAGAGAAAGCACACAGAGCAAAAGCACACCGTTAGAGCTGAGGATTTGATTAAGAAATTTAATTAACATTGCTGGTGTAGTCAGGAGCTGCCCAAAAGGGAGCTCACACCTCAAGCATGGGACTTGGTCTCTAGCATCAGCTGCTATGAAAATCCTCATTCCAAAGAAAAGGCCATAGTGTGGCTCCAGCCAGCTGTCAATTATTTGAATAAACTTTCCTTGAAGCAAGTAACACCAATGTAATTTAAGAAACAGTAATGAGAGAGAAGGAGAGAGAGAGAGAAGAGAGAGAGAGAATGTTACTTTCCAAAGTCACTGAAACAACCATCCCAAAGGTTCTAAGAAAGATATTTTTATGACTTGTGCTTTTGAACTTTGATGGGGATGGAGGTATCAGGAAGCAGTATTCTCCCAGCCCTCAAGATACTTTCCAGAATCTGGGCATCATGAGAATTTGCTCTAATTTAATACAGATTATTAAACCAGGAAAGGTATAACTCACAGTCCTAAATATTAAGCTCCAAAGGGCTTCGACATGTTTTACTCTATATCCCAGTAATCAGGGCCCTGAAACACACGCACGAAAAAAATAAAATATTTTTTGATTGGTGTGAAAATAAAATTAAAGATCAAAAACAGCTCTCCATGAAAACTGATCAGTTTTATTCCCAATAATTTATACATCAGCAAATTTTACTGAGTACCTACCATATACCTTTCACGTATAATTCTCCGTGTCCTATTATAAGCACCAGGACTACCTGTTCCCACCAGCATGCCCAGCCTCATTCTATGCTCTGTTACCAGCACTACATAAGAGGGAACTTCTCTGAAAAATCTGTTTTTGCCTTGAAGTTCGCCATCTATAAGGTTTCAGCCACAGAGGTGAAGATGTACGGGTAAAACCTAATAAGATAAGGCAAATAGGGAGAGGATGGGATCAGAATTAGCTGTGTGCTTTAGGATTGGGGTAGGCACTGGAAAGGAGATAGGTCTGGCTGCCAGTAATAAAAGGACCAAGGCGACAAGCAAAATAAGGAATTGGGAGTTTGCAGAAGGCATGAGGAAGATCCAACAGCAAAGAGGTATCTGACAGTAGGGGAATCTATTTTAGTTTCCAGTTCCAAGTTCTTAGATTTGGTTCAGAAGAATGACTCTACTTTTAGTTCACGCGTTATCCCAAGCTAAGCAATGCTCTATGGGGTGGAGGGTCAACATAGCTACTGGTAGTGAGGCATTTGACCTGCTAAGCTGCTTCCAGTGTGGAGAGGGTAAAAGATCTGTCTAGAATCATTTTATAGGACTCCTGTTGGGAGTTCTATATAATAATGACAGAATGCACTGCCCTCACCTAGGAATAATGTCTTCTGGCAAGTCAGGGCCCCATGAACAACACAGAGGTAGGTCCCTGGACATTTCTGCTTTTGCTGACATTCTGTCCTTCCAATGGCCCCATGTGTGTGGATGCTGAGCATCCTGAAACTGACAATAACAATCCCTGAGCAACATAAATGGAGTAAGAACAATCAAAGGGGAAACATAAGTAGGCCCAGGCAGAGCAGAAAGAGAAAGACACAGAGATCACTGGTGGCTGGGGCTTAGGAAGGAGACACAAGTCAAGACCCTGGGCCATCTCTTCTGTCTAAAGTCCAAAAAGCAACCACCAGGTGATATGGTCAGTCACTACCTGGCAGGGGACTCTACCGCTTGCCTGTCTAAGCCATGACCTTCCTTTCACTTCCCTTCTATAGCTAAAACACCTGAGGAAGAGTGGTCTTCAGATGTACTTCGTTGCCCATCACTTATGTTTAATTCCAAGGAGATTTTCCTAGCTCTGAAGTCCCAGATACTCTGCTATGGAATCTAACAGCCCAGCAAACCTTGAAATTGCCTCTGCTTTCTCTGTATGGTCTCACAAGTTATTCAGAAGGGTTGACCTTGTTCTAATATGTGGGGACACACCACACTCCTCAGTATGCTTTGCTAAAGCTGAGTTCTTGCATATTATCTATGGGTTGCATAACTAGAGTTCAACCTTCTCCTCCACTGTAAGCTGGTTTGCACATTTCCATTTCACTACCATCTCCCTTAGCCCAGTAGACATGGAGGGATTTGGACTTGGGGCCTTTCCAGGCTGCCTCATCCAAGAAAGCTAATGCCTCATGTCCCAAGGTATGGTAGCTGAAGCAAAGTTTATACCTGTCTGCCAATTTATTAGCACCTTACATGGACTGATTCAAGAGTCCAGATTTACAAGTAAACTTACACATTATTGATGGCAACTCTTTTTCCCCTTACATACACACACACACACACACACACACACACACACACACTTATTGCCTTCTACTATTTTCTATCATAAGGAGACTAAGAAAATCAAGCTGTCTTTTCATGGTCAACATACTCAATATCTTTCCACTAGCAGAATTCCTTATAAATGAACAATATAGGAGACAAAGAAGCAAAAACATTTTGTATTGAGCACATTGTCTAACTTTACTCACCCAATTCCCTGAGTTCTTGTAAACCTGGGCTTAATTATTATTCTCATTTTGTCATGATAAAGTCACTTACTTTATGGAGCTTACAGTCTATTTAGAAAATAGACTTCAATAAAATAATTAACTAAAACAAAATAATATTACAATAAAGAAATGTGTTCTGCCCTAAAGGAGAAGGAGATGAATTTAGTGTATAATAAAGAGACCTGCCTTAGTTTGGAGAAATGGGAAAGGCTTCTCTAAGGAAGAGTTTGAGCTGAGAACTGAAGGTCAAACAGGAGTTACCTGGAAGAAATATGGAGTATTAGAGACAGAGGAGGGGACATGGCCTGGTTCAGCATGGCACATTTTGCCTGTTAAAATAAGGCCAGTTTTCTAAAGTACAGTGAATGCTGTCAGATGAGGCTCATCAAATATTAGTTGTTTCTTCTTCTACTTTATTATTTTAATTAATACAAAATTATTGAACCATTTTAATCAAAGAGAAAATAATCATATTGGCATCTGATATGAGACATGGAGATAAGAAGGATGAGGTTGACTAGGTTTTTGACGTTAGCACCTGAATGAATGACAGTACCATTAGCTGATAGGGAAGACACTGAAGGAAGACCAGTATCTGGAGTGAGATCATCAGTGTTGTATCAAAATTACCATGGACAGCTTTTAAGTCTTCCAAGTGCATACATCTAATAGGCAATTAGTTGGTAAACCCTAGAACTTGGAGGAGAAGTCAAGGCTGGAGATATAAATTTGTGAGTTATCAGTGTGTAGGTGTAAGGGAAGTTGTAGTCGTAAAGGTGAATGTGCTATGAAATTCAACACTGAGTAACTCCAAAAATATAAAACAGTGCAATTTCATGATAAAGAGCTAAGACTCTGAAGCCAGATTGCCTTTGCTGAATTCCAGTTCCTTCATTATAGTAGCTGTGTGGCCTCAAGCAATTTACTTAACCTCTTAGTACTGCCATTCCCTCATCAGTAAAAATGGAGCTAATAACATATACCCCAGGGCTTTGGGAGTAATAAATGAACAAACACATGAAAAGCTCTAAGAAGAGTGTCTGGCACATAATACTTAGCAAATATAAGTTGTTTCTTTGGCTGCTTCTTGTTAATTATTATTTTCATCATCATTATCAATATTAGGCATTAGAAGGTGATTATGCAAAGTAGACAGAAAAGGAACATCCAGAGAGAGAATCAGGAGAGCATGATGTCTTAGAGGCCAAAGAGGAATGAGCTCAGAAAGAGGCCATGGCCAACCACGCTGAATTCTAATGAGAGGTCAGGTAAGATGAAAACTGGAAAATTCCTATTGTATTTATGGACATGCAGGTTATTAGTAGCCTTAGAAACTTTTTTGATAATTTCAAGCATAAACGTGGTTAAATTAGATGGAAATGATCAAATTGAGAAACAGAGCCAAAGAGAGAAGATGAAGAAGGAATGATGTCTTCTAAGAGAACAGCAATGACTGGGCTCCAAAGCTCAGGTCATGTCAATGGTCTTAGGTAGAAGGTGTTACAGCTCCTGATAGCAGGAGGGAAAGAGAAGAGGAAGGTCACAGACAATGGTTTGATCGTCAGGGGCTGAGGGAGCTCCCATTGATGTCTTTTATTTTGTTTTAAAAAATGTAAGACTTCATCTTAAAGAGTATTACTTATGAAAGCATAGGATGTATAGAAAAAGAAGGAGACAGGGAGTGAGTGGCCAAATGACTTAAAACTTTGGAGAAAGTTTGCAGCATCCTGCAGTGGATAGAAAGGTGAGCTAACTTGATAAAATGTTGGATGATCTTTGGCAGTCCTGAGGGACTATTTGAGGTTGGTGAAAATAAATTGAAATTAGAACCAACATGTTTTATTTTGTACCTTTTTTCATCCCATCTTGTTCATGGTACAATTATAAAGATAGTTATTTGGATTCACCAGGGTTGATGCTTGAACAAGTGGGGATAATATTTAAGGGAAGGAAAAGGGATTGTTTGTACTACTGAAATAATGGGTGATGGAGGGAACTGTTGAAGGAAATGAGTAAGAGCAAGGAGAGGGTGTTTGATGAGTCCCCAGCAATGACATCACGGGGCTGAACAGAGAGCTAGAATAGGAGAGGCCACTGTGGAAGAGCAGGATGCTCAGATTTAAGCTTTTGGAGAGAGGACCACCATGCTCAGGCTCTTTCTCCAAAAGCTTTCACCTTCTTACCTCTCAAGGTTCCTGCTTCATCGTTCCCACTGACACTGGGGATATCCCTGTATCAATGACCAAACCAGACAAAATGCCTTTGTAACCACTGAGCTCAACCAGACATATTACTGATCACCTTTTTTCTTACTGTCAAACCACTGCATAAATGAATCACACACTCTGCTCCCACTTTTCTTTCCTTTCTTCACTTCAGAAATCTTATTTCTGCCTCCAACCTCATAGAAATGCCATGTTCTATCTTCAGTGTTACTAATGATCTCTTTTCTACAAAATCCAATGGTATTTTTCTATTCATCATCTTCCCTAAAGAAAAGTAAGGACTTTGAGAATCAAAGAAGTAGAGAGGGAATTTCAGGTGGAAATATAGCTTTAGCATAAAGAAACGTAAGCAGAGCTATGAAAGGAACGTTCAAAGGACCATGCAGAGCCTGTGGACAGTAAAGGATGAATGTCAGAGATAGCAGGAGATGCAACTGGAAAATTGTAAAATAGGACAATTGGAAAAGAGAACAGGGATGAGCTAAGTGACTTACATACTAGGTCCCCTTGTTTAAACTTAGTCCTATTAGGCAGTGAGGAATATTCAGAACTTTTTTTAGTAGGGAAATGACATGAAAACAGTGTTGTTTTAGGAAGATTAATCTGGCCAAATTCAGAATGAATTAGATACGGCTAAAGGCTATGCATCTAGTTCAGAGAATTAAATTCCATCCAACAAGCATTTATGAAGCTTTTCTATGGATATGTGCCGTCCATTGTCCTATAACATTGTCCTAGGGAGAAGCAAAGTGCTGACTCCAGAGATAACACAAAGTAAATATGACATGTACATATTCCTTAGGACATCAGAATTCTAATATTGGGAGCAAAGGGGAAGAACTTTGGGTAAATACCTCTACTATAAGGCATTATAAGAAGTGTTTCGCCGGCCGTTCGTGGTGGCTCACGCCTGTAATCCCAGCACTTTGGGAGGCCGAGACGGGCGAATCACAAGGTCAGGAGATCCAGACCATCCCGGCTAACATGGTGAAACCCCGTCTCTACTAAAAATACAAAAAAATTAGCCGGACGTGGTGGCGGGCGCCTGTAGTCCCAGCTGCTGGGGAGGCTGAGGCAGGAGAATGGCGTGAACCCGGGAGGCGGAGCTTGCAGTGAGCCGAGATCGCGCCACTGCACTCCAGCCTGGGTGACAGAGCGAGACTCCGTCTCAAAAAAAAAAAAAAAGAAAAGAAAAAAGAAAAAACAAAATGTTTCAAAACAGAAATATTCACCAAATTTTATGTAAGCTTCAAGGAGTAATCAATTAATATCAACTGAAGTGGAAGATTAACAGAAGGTCTCTCATAGGTGACATGAGTGGAGCCTTGAAGGAGGATAGAATATCAGCTGGTGGAAGTTATTGCAATTGCACAATACCTTTGCCACTATTACTCTGCAGGCCAGCTTTATAACTCCCAGGCCCAAAGGCTGACATAGGCTTGGAGTTTCAGGTCAATTGTGTGGCGAGCTTGGATATGAATCATGCTCCATCCTGTAAATGTTCTAACTTGGGGGAAATCGGAAATAGACTACTGGAACAACCTGATTCCAGCAGTAATGAAATATTCTTGGCTATTGATCTACCAGAAGACTGCATTGATGATCTGCCCTGTTGGTGACTAGGAAGCAGTGAAAAGAGACAAGAGGAGAGAGCAGCGGCCATGCAGAGAGCAGGTGGTGCATGGTCCAGGCCTCCAGTCTGTTTCAGGAGATCCTGATTCTACTTTCTGTGAGTACAGTGTTTGGGGGTGACAGGTTAGCACTTCACTGAAAGAGACATTGAGGGCTGCTGCAAGAACAGAGAAATGGTCAGCTGATCACTGACTTGCTCTCTATTCTTGGGCAGATCATCTTTCCCTGACGCATTGTTCCTACCTGTAAATTGAAGATAATAATCCATGGCCCTTTATTATCACAGTAAGTGGAAAATGAGATCCTGTAGGTGAAGGACATTGAAGTCACAAAGAGAAAGGAGCTCTTCTATGAAACGTCCAGAGGGTAATGTCAGCATCAACTAACATTTATGGGCGCTAACTCTGCACAGGGCACCATTTCTTATCCTGTACACTGAATTAACTAAAATTACAAATTGTCCCTGTCTAGGGAAAGTTTGCCCTTTAAAAATCTTAGCTGCAGAGGTTATATAAATACATTCATAGAAGAAAAAAATGTTATAAGGAGGAGGGGAAATTTTTTTTTATGCCCATATCTCTATGTTTGACTGACATGAGATTTTTATTTACTTTTACTACTTAATTTTGTTTGTGCCTACGCCCCAGGAATAAGCAGAGTCTATTAAAGAGTCTGATGCTGCAAATGATCTTACAGAAGATCACTAGAATTTATGGTCAGTTCTGCCCTTGCAACCTGCCTTCCCTGGAGCAGCAGGCAAGGAAGGCAGAGAGGCTGAGAGGTCATTGGCTGACATCAGCAAGTACAAAGCATGCCATCCTTCCAGGGGAGACGTGGAAGTAAATAGGACTTGCACGGGATTGTGCCAGGAGCAAGCTGTGACCTGGCTGTGGGGCTGCGGGTGGGGGCATGTGTGTCTGCTAGGCGGCAGGAGAAGAAGTTTCTCTCTGTCCTGGGGCTGTGAAAGCTTGGGCTGCCCTCACGCTGCAGGTGTCAGGAGCTCAGGAGCCTCTTCTTATCTTTTGTGTGACTGCAACTATTTTCCCAAGAAAATTAAAGTGACTTAGTCAGTTAACCTGAAATTCCCAGCGGCAGATTAGAAGTTTTGTCATCAGACTTTGGTGGCTGAGAGAGTAGAAAGTGCTGAGTGTGACAGAGGTGGGATTCCACTACCACCTAGTGGGCAGCAAGGGGCCACCTCTTTGCCCTTCATGGCTCCAAGGAACATCAAGGGAACTGGGAGGGAAACAGTCAAAAAGGAAGTTAATGTAAGTTCTAGGTAGAATTAGACCATCTTGTAGTGCTTCCATGAGCCACCTGAGGGGGTGCATTCTGAGCACCCCATCGGGGGTTGATAGTAGGTTGGAGAGCTGCTACCCTCCCTCAGAATTTGGTTCCTGGGCCCTGGAATGACAGGATGCACCCACCCTGCTTCAGGGCAGTCGACTGGCCAAAGAGCGGCCTTGGACCTGATTCGAGGAAACCTGTTTTCATATTTGAAGCCAGGGGCTTATTCATCCACTGCAAAATCAGTTCACTGCTGTCAGACTGTAGCTGAGTCATTTCTAGTTTCCTCCCTGCTGCCTGCCTTATGCACTGAGCATGTTACTCTTGAAACAGATATTTTTTTTGACAGTAGATGCAGTGCTCACAGTTTTGTATGTGAAAAGATGTGATGTTTATTATGATCACAATGAGACTAAAATTTGAGGATCACTGCCCACAAGCAGTTCATATTCTAGAGGAGCTGGGAGACACAAACAAGTAGTTGCAGAAAAATCTAACAGTGTGTAATGGTTAATTTTATGTGTCAACTTGGTTAGGCTATAGTATCATTTTTGGTTAAACACCAGTCTAAATATTGCTGTAAATGTATTATTTAGATATTATTAACATTTGAATTCGTAGCTTTTGAGTGAGGCAGGTGATCCTTCATAATGTGAATGTGCCTTGTCCAACCAGTTGTAGGCCTTAAGAGAAAAGACCTCAAAAGCTCTTTTGAGTAGAAGGAATTGTGCCTCCAGACTGCATTTAGATTCAAGGGACAACATTAACTCTTTCCAGGGTCTCCAGCTTGTAGGCCTGTCCTTCAGAATTCAGCCTCGCCAGCCCCTACAATTGCATGAGACAATTCCTTAAAATAAATCTCTCAATACATAGATGATTGATAGATAGATAGATGATAGATAGATAGATAGATGACAGATATAGATAGATGATAGGTGATAGATATAGAGAAAGATAAATTATAGATAATGATAGATGATTGATAGGTGACAAATACAGACAGATGATAGATATTATAGGCAAATGATTGATAAATAGATGACAGATAGAGATGGATGATAGATAGACGACATATATAGACAGGTGATAGACAGATAGGTGATAGATATAGAGAAAGATAAATGATAGATAGTGGTAGATAGGAGATTGATAGGTGACAAATATAGAGAGATGATAGATATTATAGGTAGATGATTGAGAAATAGATGACAGATATAGACGGATGATAGATGATAGATAGATCGATGGATAGATAGACAGATAGATAGTGGATGTGTATACAGATCCATAGATCTCTATAGATATGCACATTCTATTGGCTATGATTCTCTAGAGGACTCTGACTAATACAGATTCATAATGGAGAGCATTTCAAAGCATTCTAGCATCACAGAGAAGAGATTTATTCTGTCTGAGGGATCAGGATGAATTTACATCAGCGCTAGCACTTAGGATAGTCTTTCAAGGACAGACAAATTGAAGTTCCACAGACGAGGAAGGAAAATAATTTTTTTCAGGCAAAGGGAATAAGCAGATATCATCTGATCAGAGACACTATGCAAACAGAGTGACCCTCAATAACTCTAGTCCATGGTGCCTGGGATGGCACATGCTGAATGAAAGCTGAGATAGAATGAGACAAAGTTACTGAGGACCTGTTGAAAGGACCTTGATTGCTCAGGGTTTGTCCTTCCTCAGAGACACTAAGATCTCTGATGTCCTAGGCATGAATGCATACTGTGAAGTGAAGTCAAGAATTGACAAGTTTGAGTTCCTTTGAAGGCTGCTTGGGATAGACAGGTAAACATTAAAAGGCTGCTACAATTTTTATTTCTAATTCTAATAAGAATTATCTGTAGGTGTGAAGACTAGTGGTGGGTCACAGAGCACCCCAGAGACAAAGAAATAGAAACAGTCCTCTCTCTGCTATCCTCTGGTATCTTAATAAGAGTGAGTACAGCAGGATGGTTGAGAAGCTTGGGTCTGCCATCAAATTGCACTAAGTCGGTATCTCTCCACTACTGGTTAAGTCACCTTGAACAAATTATTCTCTAAACCCCAATTTCTTCACTTATAAACCAGATCTAATAGTAGTACTTGCCTCATATGGCTGTTGAGAGGATTAAATGAGATCAGACATGGGGGTGCTTGGCCCAGCACTGAGCACCTTGTAAAAGCTCACTAAGTATTATTTTTTTAACGCGAAAAGGATACTAGAGCAAGATGCTAGCACTGTTTAACATAAGCATGGAAATTTTTTAAAAGATTAGTTTCTAATACCATCCTAACCCTTTTGTCAAGTGGGCTTGCTGGTATATTGATCAGGAACATAAGCTTCTGTTCTTCAAAGATGGCCCATTGGGGTTACAATTGTGTTCCTGTTTTATCAAAGGGAAGAAGGAAAGACACTACTAATTCTAGTGGTGTCAACTAATAATTTTGGGTACAGAGAAGTTTAGAGAACACATTGCTTATGTACTTATCACTTTCTGGTGTTTACCTTAGAGCCAGATCCTTAGGGCTCCCAACGGGCCATTGTGAAACTTGTTAAAGGGCAGTCAGGATATCTCGTTCTAATGTCATGTTTGAAATGGAGACACATGCCATACAATCTTCACCATCTCATACTGCCTGCCTTTTTCCTAAGAGCTCTAAATTTCTGCTGTGGGTCAAGGCTGGGAGGTGGTGTGATCCGATGGCTAAATGATTAAGAAGTAGACTCATGAAGAGCCCGAGGCAGCCTGGCCCTCATTAGTATATTCTGTTCAAGCCCCTAGGGCAAGAACGACAACTGGAAATTGTACTTGTCATCTTCCTAGAAGTTGGCGTTAGTAAAGTATTTTCTCCTACACGGTTAATACTGGTTGAATATTCCTGGGGCATCTACAGATAGGCACTGGATGATCAGTGGAGATATTTTAAACCACCACAAATTTGCACAGGTGTAAATATGATGATTCAAATAAGTGGACACACATTTACACATACGTACACCCACACTTAAATACCACACCACATCCCCAAGTGTTGTATGACATCTAAGGCTTCCCTGTCTATCATCTGTAAGAGGAGTCCACAGATGAACCTATCTCAGGTGAGACTCTCCTGAGCTCAGCACTTAGCTCTCTCTGAGCCCCTGGTCTCCCCCTAAAGAAGAAGTTTTAAGAGAGTTGTGAAGCCATTTGACTACCAGGAAACTCACAGCCAGGTTTTGTGCTCAACTGCAGCAGCTATCCTAGGATTAGAATTTAGGTAAGATTATCACTCTCCTTTTCTATTTCTCTACTCTTAGCTTTTTCCAGGGGAATGCATATTATACTCCTATACCTAATTTATAGCCATAAAAGGTATCCCCAAAGGCCTACATGGCCATAAATCTCACAAATCCTGTTTGTATATATCCCAGAGTCATAGAGTGGATCCTGTTTCTTCTAATGGCATCCCTAGTCCCTAAATACCTAACTAGGTGAAGGTTTAATTTTGAAACACACTGGTTCTCCAATGAAACAAATGCATGTAGGTCTGGGGGTTGTTTCTCTTACTTATAGATGGCTCAGACTATGACAAGGGCTTTGTTCACCCAGTAGTTAAGGGAGGAAAGAACTGGAGACTAAAGACTGAAGGCAGACAGGATACTAGAGGGCTGGACCAGGGTCCTAGCCCAGACATGATGCACACTGGGGTTCCCACCCAGCTCACTCTAGGACTCAATTTCTGCTTCTCTAGTGGTCTAAATTATTTAGATCATAAATTTTCAAACATGTCTAAACATGAAAAAATTTTAACAAAATCTTGTAACAAAGCCAATAATAATAATAAAAGCAATAAATATTGCAAGTATTTATACAACAGATGGATACCTCAGTGTGACAGTTTCAGGAGTGAAGGGCGTTTCCCCGTAGCTGCTAGCAGCTGACTGCCTCAGCTCTCAGACCTCTTTGGGGACTGCCTTGGATGAAGAAAACTGTTTCACCCAAAGTCACATCTTCTTCTTAGGGCAGCCTTCATCTAAAGCCTGATCAATGCAGAGTTATAAAGATGTGACTCCCTTGTTCCAATTCATGACAACTCCAATGAACCAGCCTAGCTCTCCAGCTTCCTATGGCACTGGCTGTGAGGCTTCCTTGCAAATCAACTCATCTTTCTGTCCAATCTTGCTTCCTCTCCCTCTTTCCCCCATGTGTTGATCCAACAATACTCTCTGATACACATTCTGCTCTCTTATCTCTGCCTCAGGGTCTGCTTCCTGGGAACCTACTTGTGATTTTAACTAACATTCATTGCAACCTATTGCTTCAGGATCTGTGATAGGCTTTCCGCATGCATCATCTCATTTAACCCCTTTAACAGTCTTGCACAGGAAGGCAATATGGGGTGGAGGATAATATTGTAGGTACATTACTCCCCCGTATCTCTGGGGAATATGTTTCAAGACCCCCAGTGGATGCCCAGTGGGGAATATGTTTCAAGAACCCCAGTATGAAACCTGATTGCTGTCAGTTGGAACGTATTTTTGTTCACGTCTTCCATGCAGAAATTTAGTGCCTTTTCTATCTTAACTAAAGACTTATCATGCACCGTAGCCAAAACTTTTGCAGCATGAGAGGTGACAGCAAAACTAGCATAATTTTTCCCCCTTCTTCACAATGCAATGGATAGAAGATTCATTCCTACCAGAAATCTCAGTAACCTCAGCATACAATTTTTTTCTTTCCTTATTAAGTTCACCTTTCCACTTGAAGGAGCCTTTTATGACTGCTCTTTGGCACATCTGAACTGCCAACATGACTACTCTTGCATTTGGCGGCCATTATGAAGTAAAATAAGGTTGAGTTGAATACAAACACTGTAATGTTGCAACAGTGCATCTGATAATGAAGACAGCCACTAAGTGACTCACGGGAGGGCATTGCAGACAGCGTTGACACGCTGGACAAAGGCATGATTCACATCCCGGGAGGGAGAGGGACAGCACAAGATTTCATCATGCTACTCAGAACGGTGCGTAGTTTAAAACATATAAATTATTTATTTCTGGAATTTTCCATTTAATATTTTTGGCTCTTGATTGACCTTGAGACACTGGAACAGCAGAAAGCAAAACCACAGCTAAAGAGCATTATTGTCTTGGCATCAGCTAGACCAGGTCATCCTACTGCATCGGAACTTAGTATAGAATCTTGGGCAATACTTTATTTTTTCTAATCCTGTTTTCTCATGAGTTAAATACGCCTTATTAAT
The DNA here is from genome assembly GCF_006542625.1 of Nomascus leucogenys. Lineage (NCBI taxonomy): Eukaryota > Metazoa > Chordata > Mammalia > Primates > Hylobatidae > Nomascus > Nomascus leucogenys. The sequence continues at coordinate 6,942,243 of NC_044395.1, read as the reverse complement.
AGAACTAAGCTTTGATGCCTCTTGGAAATATTAAATGAGATAACATATTTTCAAGGGGAAGCATCCCAATTGCAATAAGTTTTACATGAATTCAACTCTATATCGCTGGTGAATTTATTTTTGCACCATTTATATTATGTAGGCAGTGGAAATAATCCTGCCTAAATAATCAGCAGAGTATAATAGTAAGAAAAGGAACTCTATGATCTACCTGCTTGGGCCCATGTCCACTGTCACATTGTGCCAGATTTTCCACCTGTAAAAGGAAGATAACAATAGTAACTACCATGGCAGGTTTTGAAGATTGAATAATTTGATATATGCGAAGCTCTCAGAATAGAACCTGACACATAGTAAAGTTACTAAAATATCACTGCATGTTGGATAAAGATACAGCTTTTGTTTAAAGGTAAAGAATGAATTGTAAGGGCTTTTGACCATTGATGTAGAGGTACCATCAGTATTCAGATGGCCAGGAAAGACAGTTAAAGTTATTTCACCAACACATTGGAGGGCAAAACTAAAACATCAGCTGAGGCTCGCTGAGAATTTCTGACTTGAAACGAGATAGGAGAGCTCATACAGGTCTAAATTCCCAAACCCTGTAAAAACTAATATCTTTTCTGAGAACTTGGCATTTTCAGGACTGCATCTGCCTGCTTTGCATTGCTATAAAGGAATACCTCACACTGGGTAATTTATAAAGAAAAGAGGTTTATTTGGCTCATGGTTCTGCAGGCTGCATAAGCATGGCATCAGTATCTGCTCAGCTTCTGGGGAGTTCTCAGGAAGCTTCCAGTCAAGGCAGAAGGCAAAGGAGGAGCAGGCACATGACACAGTGAGAGCTGAAGCAGGAAAGAGGGAGAAAGAGGAAGGGGGGAGGTCCCAGACTCTTTTAAACAACCAGATCTCACATGAATCAACAGAGTGAGAACTCACATTGCTGCAAGGACAGCAGGAAGCCATCAAGAGGGATCCACCCCAGGACACAGACACTAAAGAAAAGTGTGATCAGGCTCCACTTCCAAATCTGGGGATCACATTTCAACATGAGATTTGGAGGGGACAAACATCCAAACTGTATGGGGATCATTTTAAATGTATACATACTTCCTTTATTCATGAACTGACTCTAGAATTTAATGCTCTCGTAAACAGTATTTCTTCTAAAAAACAGTACTTGTCATGATAAATGTAAATAATTGATTTATTAATATTAAATAAATATAAAGCACTTAAAATGACGCCAAGCACGTAGTCATTGCTATAAGAAATTTAGTAATGATTATCGTTATCCCCATTTTACAAATTGAAGCATATAGATGCTGAATAATACGATCCATCCCAGTTATCTGTCTTAAAACTCTGGGATCTTATCCACTTTGCTCCATTTCAAAAGATACAGTAAATAAAAGTAGAGCGCCTGGTTGAAGTTGCCTGATCACTGGCCCCTCAACTGCCCCCTGATTCTGCAACTCCTGAGTGAACTCTGTGGCCCAATAGTATTCTGTGGAGCACACTTTGAAAATCCACAGAGCTTGATGATCCTTCTAGTTCCAAAATCCTATGATCACCAGAAAGATCTGGGCAAATCCAGTCCTATCCCCTACCCAGGTGGCTATTGGCAAGATGGCTGCTCTGACATAGGCATTCAGGTAGCCACCTTAAAGCAAAATTTCTTTCTGTAAGCTACACAGGTTTAATCTATATCCTTAGAACAGATAAAGATAACAATTGGTATTCCAAACTGTCATCCCATCTAGACCAGGATCTGCTCTTTAGCCGCAGAAGCCAAAGAAATGTGGCAAATGTTCCATCACCCTCATCTCTACTGGGTCTTCTCTGGAAATTTCTGAGAAAGAAAGATGTGGTTAAAGAAGCTCAGCCGTATAGATATCAGGGGCAAAGAAAAATGATGCAGTTTATCGATGCTTGTTAGACTTGGCCCTTGGAAAAGTATAGAACCTCCTGGTAGATGGGAAGAAGTCCTTGCCATCTGCTCCCTTACATAGTTCTTTTACATTTTTTTTTCCTGCCAGCCAAAAGTTCCTTGACTTTAGCTCTCCAAGAGGGACTTAACCCTGTACCCAAAAGCCACTGTAGGAATTACCAGTCTATTTGCCCATCTGGCAGCCCCTGAACCAAATCTGTTGACAGCTGGGACTATTGACTCATTATTTTGTAGCTTTTATCACTGACCAATGGACTCATGATCCTGCCATGTTGATAAAGGGAACGGGGGAGTTCTCCAGGGGGGCCACAGGGGGACACTCCTGGTTTGTCCCCGTGGCAGCATCCTGATGTTTAGAAGAATTATAGAAAGTTAATTTAGGAGGACTGACATGCCATTTTAATGCAGGCAGCCTAATCTGTAAAAAGTCACCCACCCACATGTTAAGTACCTGAATTCCTGGCTGGATCTGGGTCTGGAGTTACACAAGACCACGTGGCCACAAAGAAGGAGCCCAAAGCCAAGTGGCATGAAGCCAAGGGAGAGTGAAAGGGCGTCCGGGGGAAGGATGAAAGCAACTGAGCTGTCCCATTAACAATGCTGTCCACAGGGCCTGGAAAGAGAAGTAAAAAAATTAGAAGTACAAGGTGCAGGATGGAAACCTCCAAACAGGTCTTGGAACAAAGGGGAGGAGGCAAGTCCTGGAAGGAGACCCTGAGCTGCTTAAGGGAACCTCAGGGGCCTTCTATAGAGAGGCTGCACCTTGCCTGAGGAGGGTGGCAGCAGCAGTTCAAGGTCACTGAGCTGGCGGAGACATGACGGGCCCAACAGAAAGGGAGATGGCCTGACGAGAGAGGTGATTTGCTCAGAGCCTTCTTTGCAATGCATTCCTCCTGGTTTTTATTTCAGCGTGAAAGCTTCCAGGGAAGCTGGGATGAAAACGTGGGATGGGTTTGCTGCACACAGCTATTTGTATCTGTTCTGAGCATCAGGGATGCTCAGATAAAGAAGAAAGAATCAATACAAAGGGGTAGCAAGGAAGAAACGGGGCCAGGGTCAAGCTGTAATTTTCTGGCCTGAGTAGAATGTCTGTGGCCTGGGGGTTCCCGAAAATGATTCACAAAACTAACACACTTTGACCCTGCAGGTTATTCTCAACTCTTATTTAAGGCAAAATGTGGTTTCTTTTCCTCTAATGGTTTCTATCTCTTGAATTTTTATTCTCTTTCAAATCTAGTTGATATTCTTGAGAGAAATATTCTTGATATAAAACTATTTAAAATAAAGCAGTTATACAAGGGAAAGGTTGGGGAAAGGATGTCCTTCCGAATTGGGACAGGCTCTTACAACCTGGGCCCTCTGCAGGGCAGGGTGGTGGAGCTGAAAGCTTCACCAGGCGCTGACTTGGTCCTAGCCCAGTGCTATGACTTGTCGGCTTGGTTTCAGTTAGGAATGCTCCCAATGAGTGTTCCAAAGACTCTGACTACAGTGGCTTAAGCAAATGGAAAAAAAACGCCTTTCTTCTACAATGTGCACTCCCAGGTGAATGGGTGGATGTTCACAGGCTCAACTACATCAGCACCCAAGTCTTTCAAGTCCCTCTGTTTTGTTTTCCCCGTTTTATGCTTTGAGCCACATGCCCTTACTCCAGGAGAAAGAGGGCAAGAGAAAAGGGCAGCTCCTAATATCCGGATAATAAAGGCTTTCTCAGAACCCCACAGCAGGCATCTGCTTACATCTCACTGGCCAGACTATGCCACATGCCTGAAGAGGGCAGAGGAACTGCATGTGACTTGAGCCACTTAATGAAGTCAGTCTCAGAGCACAATAAATACCTGGGGATAGTCAGGAAGAGAAAGAGCAAAAAAGGGGATCAGGAGAGGGAGGAGAAGAAGAGGAGAGGAAGAGAGAGAGAGGAAGGAAGGAAGGGAGGGAGGGAGGGAGGGGGGAGGAGAAGAAAGAGGAGGAGGAGAAGGAAGGAAGGAAAGGAAGGAAGGAAGGCAGGGAGGGAAGGAAGGAGGGAGGGAGGGGGAGGAGAAGAAGGAAGAGAAGGAGGAGGAGAAGGAAGGAAGGAAGGAAGGAAGGAAGGAAGGAAGGAAGGAAGTTAGTTAGTTCAATGTTTGAGGGCAGGAAGCATCCAGCACGGGAGAAAGGGAGGGAGGAGAAAGAAAAGTGGTGTGGGGGCAGGAAAGAAGGGAAGGGAAGGTGTCTGGGCTTTAATTAAAAAGAAATAAATTGAAGTTTCAGACCTATTGTTAACTAACTGTGGGGACTTGAGAAAGTTAAATTCTTTGAGCCACATTCTTTTTCATTTATAAAGTGGAGATACTTATATTTAATCCACAGGTATTTTATGCAGATTAAATATTTAGAGTATGTAAACAAATGTTGTAAACTGTCTTGTAGGCTAATCGTCTTAACAAAAACATTGATCCAATATGAAAGCATGATTGGTGACAGTCACTTGGCACTTCCGGTTAATTTCCAGGAGAAATTTCAGTGTGGCTTGGGCTTGAAAAACCTCTGCCCCAAGATGTGACATACAAGTGAAATATACGCTATGCCCCTCTATGATAATTTCAGGTATTGATTTTACACAGGCAGAACTGAATTGCAGATATCTTAATGAGGATCATGGTGCAGAAGGGGCACTAGATGGCAGCAAAGTTCTATGTTGGGATTTCCCAGGGGTGCTAATCAAAGTATAGCAAAGTATTTTGTAAAATAGGAAGGAGGCCAGATGTGGTGGCTCACGCCTGTATTCCCAGCACTTTGAGAGGCCGAAGCGGGCAGATTACGAGGTCAGGAGTTTGAGACAAGCCTGGCCAACATAGTGAGACCCTGTCTCTACTAAAAATACAAAAATTAGCTGGGTGTGTCAGCATGTGCCTGTAGTTCCAGCTATTTGGGAGGCTGAGGCAGGAGAATTGCTTGAACCCGAGAGGCGGAGGTTGCAGTGAGCTGAGATCGCGCCACTGCACTCCAGCAAGGGTGACAAAGCAAGACTCCGTCTCTAAAATAAGTAAATAAAAATAAAATAGGTATGCCACACCTATGCTATGCTTATTTATCTTTGCAGACATCTCACACTCTTGTTGTGTTTGTCTTCCCTGGAGGTGAAAGTCAGCCATCTCAGTAGAAACTTATATTCGAGGCTTAATTAGAGAAAATTAGGAGCTTAGGTATAAAACCTTAGCCAGTCACTGATACATGGCAGTTTCATTACCTGGAAAATGGGAATCATAATAGTATTAATATCTATGTCTTGGGGACTTGTGACATTTAAATAAAATCATGTCTGTAAAGCACTTTGCACAGTTTTGGGGGTAAAGCAGACAGGATGTTGGTAATTTCTGCTCACCTTTCTCTTCTTTGGGTCCTTTTGATAAGAGAACACTGCTGAGGCTTCTCTTCTAGGGACCTGGGTGTTGTGTATGGGTGAGGAAGAGACACTGGATGGCTCAGTGTGATTACGGCCTAGAGAAAGTGTGGAGGAGGATAATGAGTTGGAAAGAGCTGGAAGATGAGAGAAGGTCTAGGGCCCCAAGGTGAGAGGCCAACACTTAAGAACAGACCTAGAGAGAGAACTATCCCCATTGACTCAGATGGCTGGGAAAATTGAAGAACAGAGGTATCTTATAATTAATTTTCAGTTGTTTGTTGTACTATTATATCACACTCTTCCTATCTCTGAAACTTAAATGGCAGTGTCTTGCACACCCACCAGCATCGCTAGTGCTTTGCATCCCACACTGCATGGGGCACAGAGAGGTGACGGCCACGGGCATCAAGAGGGAGCATTAATAGTAGAGGCAGGCAGTAGAGCAGATGGACTTTTCCAGGGGTCTTCAGAAATTCCAGGACTTAATATGGGGCTCATATAATCTTTACCTAATATGTTGTGGTGCATTTAAAATAAATTAAACAGGCCAGGCATGGTGGCTCACACCTGTAATCCCAGCACTTTGGGAGGCTGAGGTGGTTGGATCTCTTTGTTTTGTTTTTTTGTTTTTTGTTTTTTTTTTTATTTCATTATTATACTTTAGGTTTTAGGGTACATGTACACAATGTGCAGGTTTGTTACATATGTATCCATGTGCCATGTTGGTTGGCTGCATCCATTAACTCGTCATTTAGCATTAGGTATATCTCCTAATGCTGTCCCAAACACCGCACGTTCTCACTCATAGGTAGGAATTGAACAATGAGAACTGGTGGACACGGGAAGGGGAACATCACACTCCAGGGACTGTTGTGGTTGGATCTCTTGAGGCCAGGAGTTCGAGACCAGCCTGGCCAACATGATGAAACCCCATCTCTACTGAAAATACAAAAATTAGCCAGGTGTGGTGGCTCATACCTGTAATCCCAGCTACTCGAGAGGCTGAGGCAAGAGAATCGCTTGAACCCAGGAGGTGGGGTTTGCAGTGAGCTGAGATAACGCCATTGCCCTCCAGCCTGGGCAATAGAGATAGACTCTGTCTCAAAAAAAATTAATAAAAAAATAAAAAAAATTAAACACATTTGGAAATGATTTCAAGCTTACTGAAAATTGAAGAATAAGATTTGTGCAGCTGTAATCCCAGCACTTCAGGAAGCCAAGGCAGGCAGATCACCTGAGGTCAGGGTGGGACTAGCCTAGCCAACATGGCAAAACCCCGTCTCTACTAAAAATACAAAAAGTATCCAGGCATGGTAGAGCATGCCTGTAATTCCAGCTACTCAGGAGGTTGAGGCAGGAGCATCGCTTTAAGCCAGGAGGCGGAGGTTGCAGTGAGCCAAGATCGCGCCACTGCACTCAAGCCTAGGCGACAGAGTAAGACTCTCTCTCAAATAAATAAATAAATAAATAAATAAATAAATAAATAAATGGTGCAGAAAAACTCATATACCTTTTGCTCAGACTCCCATCTTGTTAGAGTTGACTCATTTTGCTGTCATCTGCTCTATATGACTGAACACTCTCCATAGCTTTTTTCATTAAACATTTGAGAGTAAATTATATACATCCTAAATCTTTACCCTTAAGTACTTATGTGTGCATTTCCTATGAATAGGAATATTCATTTAGTGAATATATTTGAATGATATATTTATCAACATTGGTTAATTTAACATTGATGCAGTAACTTTAGTCTGCCATCCACATTCCAAGTCCGACATGTGGCTCAATGATGTCCTGAATAACCCTTTTTCTTTTCTAGAAGAGAATCTGGGCTAGGCTCAGTTGTTTATTTGCCATTTATATCCTTTTATCCTTATTTTTTCTAGAACACCTCTACATCGTTCTTTGTTTTTTAATGCCATTGAATAACAACTTGAATAATACATTTTTAAAGGATTTGAATAATACTGCTCACCTTGTTTAAAAAAGTATAATGTTCCCCATTTTGAGTTTACCTGACACTTTCTTGTAAACATGTTCAGATTGTGCATTTTCACCCCACATACCTCATAGACGTTATTGAGTACTTTTCAAAGTATTACACCTGGAGACATATTAGATCAACTGTCCCTCACTGATGATAGTAATTTTGATCACCTGCTTAAGGTGCTTGATTTCACCACTGTGGAATCACTGCTTTTTTTCCCCTTGCAACAATAAGCAATCTGTAAGGAGATATTTAAAATCCTGAGGATGTCTTGCTCTTCTTTAAAACATCCCCCAAATCTAGCACCCATTATCTGTTCATTTCCGACCCAGTCTTTATTGTATTGTAAAGGTCACACATGATGGTTTTCTGTCCTCAGCTTTCCCTCCATATTTACTAGGCAGCACCCAGCATTCTATTGCAATCAAGAGTCCTCCTGCTACCCTTTGTTTATCTATTTATTAGCTGTATGAACTTAGACATTCCCAGGTTTTCAAAGGTTTATTGTTAATTATTGAATTTAATAATTACGATGCTCCAAATGTCTCCGATGTGGCCAGTGGGAGCCCTTCTGGGATGGCTCCTGTGTCTCTGCAACATGCCCCCATTATGTTTTTAAGCACTTCCTTAACTTCCGGCACAACAGGATATTCCTGACACATCTTGTTCCTACTTTCTCTGCCATCACCCTGAGGATTCCTGTTTCCTTTTCATACAGAGACAGATTTGAACACTAAGCACCCTCATTGCTCCTAGGCTCTCTCCTTCTTGGCCCTCTCAATGGAGAGTGACGGGAATAATTGCATATGCACCTGCACATGCAGAGACAGTGCTACAGAAGTGTCTACACACATACACACATGTGCATTCCTACACACACACTTCTGTATGCACACGGGAGCATGCACACATACATATACAGAGTTTAGACAGCATGACTGACCACTTGTGTTGGTGAATATTGAATGTCAACTTGATTGGATTGAAGGGTGCAAATTACTGTTTCTAGGTGTGTCTGTGAGGGTGCTGCCATAGGAGATGAGCATTTGAGTCAGTGCACTGGGAGAGGCAGACCCACTGTCAATCTTGGTGGGCACCATCTAATCAGCTGCCAGCACAGCTAGAATAAAGCAGGCAGAAGATTATGAAAAAATTAGACTGGCTTAGCCTCCCAGCCTACATCTTTCTCCCGTGCTGGATGCTTCCTGCCCTCAAACATCGAACTCCAAGTTCAGCTTTGAGACTCTGACTGGTGTCCTTGTTCCACAGCTTGCAGACAGCCTATTGTGGGACCTCACCTTGTGATCGTGTGAATTAATACTCCTTAATAAACTTGCCTTTTTCTATACATCTATCCTATTAATTCTGTCCCTCTAGAGAAACCCTGACTAATATACCACTCACACCTCTAATTTCCATTCATCTCTATATGATCTTTTTCTTCTCCTTGGGATAGAAGTGCACTACACTTTAATTTAAACATTAAAACAAAGATTGTCCCTCCCCACCACCACACACTAAAACCAGAGGATGTGTGGCCAATTTGGCAACAAATAATAGATTTATAGTAGCAGAAAGATAAAGTCACGGAATGGGTTAAAACTGGAGAAAAGCAAATAATAACAGCATTATAAATATCTTTCCATTGACTTACGCACTCATTTCAAAAAACATTTTTTTCAGAATCTACTGTGTCAAGCACTATTTTAGGTATTGAGCTATATCAGTGAACAAATTAAAAGTCTGTCACTTTAAGGAATAGATACTCAAGAGATGTGAGACACACAGCATAACATTAGTATAAAAGATATAATAGGTGCTCATTTTGAAAATGCTACATGAAAGATCAAAGCAAAAAAAGGGGTATAGAGGTACCTCAATGGGGGTATTTCCTTACATAGAGGGTTTGGGGCGCAGACCTTTGTGATAAGCTGATATGTGACCCGAGACCTGGAGGATGTGAAAGAGGAGGCGTGAAGATCTCTGCCTGAGGCCAGAGTTCCAGGCAAAGGGTGGGTCAAGTGCGTCCTAGAAGGCTGTGATGGGGAACAGTGAGGGGCTGCTGTGGCTGGAGCTCAGTGACTCGGCAGTGTTAGGAGGAGTTGCAGGAGGCAGTGTAGGGTCGGATCCTACAGGGCTTTTCACACCTGTAAGAATTTGGCTTCAGTGCAAGATGAGAAGCCACTGGAAGATTTTGCGCAGAGACATGCCATTGTCTGACCTGTGTTTCACAATAGTCACTCCAGCCATTCTGCAGAGGATATTCTCACACGGACAAAGGGAAACAGGTCAGTCCAAACAGGGGGCAAGTAGTAGAAGTCAGAGATGAACTGGAGACTCTCGCAGTCATTCAGAGATGACCTGGTCTGTACTGAGGTTATGGCAAATGTGTGCACTGTCTGTGTAGAGACAGATGTCCAGTCAGCAAGCATTATTGCATGTCACTATGTGCCAGGGAATGTGATGACTTCCGGGGAATACAAAGATGAGTGAGACACCATCACAGCCCTCACAGAGCTCACAGTCTTTGGAGGATGTGGTGGGCAAGGCAGACATGCAGGAGTAGGATGAGAGTATAACCTGATAGGCCCCGAGGCAAGTCAGGAGCAGGCTGAGCCATGTGCTCACGTGTCCATTGCTCCATGTCCGTGGATCCCTGGACTCAGAGACAGTTTCAGAGAGGACATGATTTCTCTTGAAATAGAAAGGAATCGGGAGCAAAGAAAGAAGAGATTCTGGGGCTCTTGAGTAATAGAGAGAACATCCTTGGCTCTTGAATTGCCAGTTCCAGACACAGCCCTCATTATGGCTTGCTGAGTCTGTCATTCCCTTGGGTGCCCATGGAATTGTCTGCCATGGTTTCACAACAAGCTCCCTTACCTCATCTGCCTTGAGAAAGTTTAAGTTCCTTGCAGCCAATGACTCTGGTCTGTGACACAGAGAAGATACGAATGCAGAATCAACAGCCTGATGCTGGCCAGGGCATATGCAGGGTTAGGATGGGGTGAAGGCAGGGCTGGCATCCAGATTTCTGGCCCAGGTGTGACAGCAACGTCATTTGTCAGAAGAAATAGCATGAAGCTACCGAGTGTGTTCTCAGGTGTAATAAGTTTGAGCAGCCTCCAGGGTGCAGACGGCACACCTCGAGCTGAGGGGCCCTGGGTGTGGGAATGAGTTCTGGAAGGCTCCAGTAAGCATTGCCAGTGAAGCTGGGGGACCTGCAGGGAGAGGAAAAGTCAAGCGTGGAACTCCAAAGAATGGCTCGGCTGCACGCAAAAGAAGAGAAGTCAGGAACAAAGAACAGCCAGGAATGAACTAAGACTAACGAGAGAAGGAAGCCAATAGACACCATGAGAGGAAAGCATTTCCAGGGGGAAAATTCCAGTCCCCTTTCCTTCCTTCCTTCCTTCCTTCCTTCCTTCCTTCCTTCCTTCCTTCCTTCCTTCCTTCCTTCCTTTTTGGGATGGAGTCTTGCTCTGTCGTCCACGCTGGGGTGCAGTGGCACGATCTTGGCTCACTGCAGCCTCCATCTCTTGTGTTAAAGCGATTCTTTTGCCTCAGCCCCCCGAGTAGCTGGAATCACAGGTGCAGGCCACCACACCTGGCTAATTTTTTTGTATTTTTAGTAGAGAGGGGGTTTTGCCATGTTGGCCAGGCTGGGAGCTCCTGACCTCGAGTGATCCACCTGCCTCGGCCTCCCAAAGTGCTGGGATTACAGGAGTGAGCCACCGTGCCCAGCCCAATTCCTGATACTTTAAATGACCCATTTGCTGTAGCCCTTTTATTTCATGTATTTGTGCAGGGGTCTTATCTCCCACCCCAGGCTCTCACATAGGGGCGGGGACTGCGGGCTGTCTGTGAATAGCAGCCTGAACTGAGTGAGGTTCACGGGGTGGCGAGCCAGGAGAGGGGCTCCATGGAAGGAAAGATCCCGAATGCCCCTCTCATTCTGTGCATCCTCAGATGTTATTTTACTGACTGGAATTTTTTAACAGCTAAAACCAGGACAAAATATGCTTAACAATTCAATACATTTTCTTACAAATAAAAGGAGTAAAATAAATGTATATTCTCCTGCAGAGCTGATCTGGAAGCATCCTCACACACCCCTCTGCCACCTGGTGGCATCCCCGTTTCTCTTGAATTCCTGGGATGTCCGCTGATGTTGTCAGAAAGCATTGAACTCTTCCCTCCCACGATGCAGCGTGTCTGGCTGCCTCAGATATTCACAGACCGGTCCAGCTGCCCAGCTCTTTACCCTCTGATTCTTCCCTCCTTCTTCTTCCAAGTCAGAGAGGGACACTGACACTGGCTTGTTATCTTTGGGCCTGCAGGTAATGTTTCTACATCGTTCCAGGCCTCACTATTTTTCCCACGTATAGATTGAGGAGACTGTTGTACTCATCCTTAAATACCCATCTCAGATATTTTCTCTTCCCTTAGCCTATTCCATCTTCCCTATGGGTCTGCCCCGAGAGCTGCTTCTGTGTCCCCAGCGCAACTGGGTATGGTGGCTGTCTCAGCCCTTACCACAGGGCACTGTGAGAGACTGCTGGCCTGTGTCCTCTCTCGATCAGTGAGCTCCTTGGATTCAGTAACCACGTCTTACATGTCTTTAAATCCCAATGATCTGGTTAAATGCCTGATGTCCAGATGCTGTTCCAGAAGTGTCAATGCACTGGACCGACATTGGTCCAAGAGGTCACGAATGTACCTTCTTATCCTAAGTGCCCTGCTTTTTTAAATTCTTAATGCAAAGTCAGCTACGTGTCTCTCTCTCTTTTTTTTTTTTTTGATTGTATGAACAGAGTAAAATGTCGTGGAAATTTTGTTCTGCATCTGATCTTATTCCTCTTGGTTTACTTCCTTTTATTACACAAAACTTTCATGGTCATGTGGTAAGATATTACTCCACTCTTACAGAGGGTTAGCGTTAAAGAAATAAGCAAACGAAGTGTCAAAGGTATTCTGGGAATTTAACTCAAATTATTGTCTTTCCTCATGTTGACCCCAAGGGTGAGCAAGGATTGTAAAATACAAAACAGTGAGTAAACAAATACCGAGGCCACATCCGTGGTATACAGTGGAAAGTGTGGTGTATATGACTTGTGTATGGTGTATATATGTGGTGTATAAGAAGGTGTAGTGTATGTGGCTTGTGTGTGGAGAACTTTTAATATCTCTGACTGTTCTGCTCAGGGACGCCCTTTATAGCCAATTACAAGTGCATGTAGGCTTCAAAATCCCCAGGCAATACCACCCGTATTAAACATCCTCTGACCAAGAGAGAGTATAGGCTCTGTGTGTAAGCTTGGAGTGGCTCGCCAAGATCATCTGTGTACAATCGTGTCATTTTTCATAAACTTTTTGTGAGTCCTGAGGAAGAAACAGCTTTGTGGCCACCATCCATCATTTCTAAAGCTAGCAGCAAAGCCATCCTTGGCAAGACGCCTGCTCTCTAAGCCAAACCACCAACAGCTACTCTTTCACACAAGACTTCCTGGCCTAACCTACACTCTGCTAACCACACAGGCGACGCCCTTCATGACGGTGTTGCAAGGCAGTCTTCGCCAGGGTGCAGGCAGCTGGGGACAGAAGGCATATGAAACCAAGTTCAATGTGCAGGCAATAATTTGTAGAGCTTTTGTGGAGTGTGAATTGTGACAGAGGGTAGCGATGGGCTTAAAACGAGTCAGAAATGGATGGTCTTTGTAAGAACAAGTTGGGGAAATGTGTGAAGATTTTATGGGGTAATTTTTATGTAATACTTTATTATCCTTTTCACACATATATTAGAAATTGTTGAAGCCATCCCTTCGCCCTCCATATTTGCATAGCACTTTACGTATTTTATATTATTTATTACGATCTTTCATGAATTAGTAATGTACATGCCAGTTTTCCCTGGTAGACCTAGTAGGAGAGGCATTACCATTCATCTATTTGTATCACTTCCACAGTGTCTGGAATAGTAACTGATTTTTGAGTGCCTTTTTAACATGAGTGACATTTTCCATGCTTAATTAATATATGTTTAACTTACTTAACTTCATTATTCTTTTTTTTTTTTTGAGACGGAGCCTTGCTCTGTCGCCCAGGCTGGAGTGCAGTGGTGCAATCTTGGCTCACTGCAAGCTCCGCCTCCCGGGTTCACGCCATTCTCCTGCCTCAGCCTCCTGAGTAGCCGGGACTACAGGCACCTGCCACCACGCCCAGCTAATTTTTTGTATTTTTAGTAGAGACGGGGTTTCACCATGTTAGCCGGGATGGTCTCGATCTCCTGACCTCGTGATCCACCCACCTCTGCCTCCCAAAGTGCTGGGATTACAGGTGTGAGCCACCGCGCCCGGCTAACTTCATTATTAAAATAAAGGTAAAGCACAAAACAAAGTGACACTTATTATAAGAAGTCGATGAGCAAAAGTAATCAATTCCAGAGGTTTTGAAGAATACATTCTGACTCTTGGTGATCATTTGTGTGTCATTTGATGAACATGTTTTTGATGACAGTTGAGATTTTTATGTCATTCAGTTTAATTAGCACTTCCATGTAGATTTTCATTTTAATAAATGTCAATCTTTTTTTCTAAAATATTAACAGTACAAGGAAAGAAAGAGACAAAAGTAATAAAACCACAAATAGGACAACCGAGCTGGAGCTCACCCATCTAACAGATGTTCCCATGCCAGTATCAACCTGGCTTCTCTCACAGCCAGACTGAAATCAGTCTTTACTTTCCACATGGACAGGAAGGTAAATATTCAGATGCAGAAGAAAGATTTAGCTGTGATAAGAGTTGAGGCTCAGGGAGCCTGGAAACAACTGGTTATTGAAGCAGAGAGTGTTGAAATAACGTGTTGTTTTAAAATTCTTCAGTGGGAGACTAATATTTCAACACATTTGAATGACTTCCTTGCAGCAAAATGCTTAGGCTTAAAACATGAAGCTGGATAAGTGATAGGAGCTTCCAAGAGAAAAATCACTCAACTTAGATATATTCCATGGCCAAGAAATTCAGGGTCTATAGTTAGAAACGTTCCCAGCAAGCCCACCTCAGGTTGTCTGTTCTCAAGGGGGGTGGCTTTGGGTTGGACCTACTTTTCAAATAAAACTGTTAGGTTAGTGAGAGACAAATTTCAGATTCCTAGTTTCTCATGATGGAATGACTGAGGAAATTAATGTTTAAATGACAAAATTTGATTTTCTGACAATTAGGGAAATAAAGATGAATACTTCAACCCCTACACAAATCCATACATTGACTCTACAGTGATTTAGTGAGTGCCTAGATGAAATAAGTCTTGTGGCTAGAGTTTCATCTGCTGAATTTAAGTGATGAATCAGTTGCATAAAATTAGAAATCCTCTAATTTGAGTAGAGAGAATATGATCTTCATTTTTATAATGAAATTGCTTGGTGGGGGGAGCTACACTTACTAGATCAATGCCCATAACCGGAATGTTGTTTTTTTCCCAATATTTATTAATTCTTTACTTACTGTAAGACTTATATTATTATTTTGGCTTTTGTTTGCACAACCTTTTGTTTCTTTTAAAATTATTTTTTAATGTATTGTTAATATTATTTTTGATCGACAAAACATAACTATATACATTTACAGAGTACAATGTGATATTTGGATATACGTACACAATGTGGAATGTTTTTGTTTCTGATTCTTCAATAGAAATAAAATGATAATAAGAATTATTATTACAAAAGCACATGAAAGAATGGAAATTCCAATAGGCAATCTAGACTTCTAGAGCAGATTGGAGAGGACTTTATGAATATCCCTAAGTCTCTCATGAATAATCAAGGTCTGTTGTATGAGGATTTGTGCGAAAACAAGACTACAAACAATGTGTTCTTGGGTCTTTACATTTGTACATAAAAAAGTCTTTCCATGAAGTAAGTATGATTATTTATTCTTCATGGTGTCTATTAGAAGTGAAGGTAAATGTGAAAGTGGTTCTCTTTTTTTAAATGGTGATGAGAAGCCAGGACCCAGGAATACCAGAATCTTGCCCTGCAAACCATCTACCTTCCCAGACCCCAATAGGATTCCCAAGTGATCCCTGTGAAAAGATCAGCAGACAATTAACAAATAAGTAGCATTTTATTGTAAGCTAGGTGAAGACCCAAGCCTCAAAACAGGGCTCTCTGAAATGGCTGGCTTGGCATATCTTGGCTTGAGCTAATGTCCAAATTGGGCTAAGTCTGGCATCCACCCACCCCAAAGCCCACACCTAAACCTTAGATCTTCCTCCTATGATCAGCTTCATGATCAGGAAGGAAACCAAAGGATGTGGCACACAAATCAGTGGAGTAAATATTTGCATATGGTGAGAGAGAGAGAGTGAGAGGACACCACGGCTGCCCTAAATAATCAAGCCCAGGAGAGATGAAAGAGATAGCGTGCCTGTCACATGCATGATTAATGGGCCCTGTCAGTGCTCACAGTCCAGCCCGACCAGCAGCCCCCCACCCCCACCACTTTGGGTGAGGGGAGCCAGGGTGGGATGGACAGAAAGGCAGGCAGTCCTCCCCATTTCCACAGCAGGGGTAGAGCAGAATGAGCCAGGACCTGGGCTTGCACTGATGGAAGCAGGCAACAAAGAAAAAAACAATAGTTACAACCTTTGGTGACCTTCTCTTCATGGCTCATGATCTGAGGACTGAGAACTAATGTTTCAAATCCATAGGTCACATTCCTGCCCGCGTCTGTCCGCTCCTGCCCTAATACCTCATGCAAAGATATTCAAGGGCTACTTTTGTGCTCAAAGGAAACAACAGCTCTCTCTTTTCCCCTAAGTTCTGTTCCTGCTCCGAACTCCTCCTTGATAAATAGGGAAAGACATAGTAAAAATGTTTTTTTAATTTTTAATTTCTAAATAATTTTAATGTTATGTCAGTAACAACTGTAAATGATTTTTAAAGTCAAATACTTCTAAAAGTCTTAAAGTGAAAGAGTACGCTGTTCCACCCCATCCCATTCCTCGGGCATTTTATTCCACAGATAACTCTTCTTAATTTTTCTGGTTATTTCATGTGAATTTAGCTTCCATATATCTAAATAGTATGTTGATTTTGCTAGACTTACGTATATATTATATCTATGTTATATATATGTATATGTGTGTATGTGCATGTATATATAATATATATGTATACATATATGTATACATATATGTGTATATATAATATGTATACACATATATGTATACATATATGTATATATTATATATACACATATGTATACATATATGTGTATGTATACATACATATATAATATATATACACATATATATGTATACATATATGTATATATATGTATATATAGTATAATATATGTATATATATTATATATACGTATATATATATATATATGCACCTAGCAAAAGGAAGGAATGTCAATGAAACCACAAATAGGAAGATCAAATTGGATCTCACTCATCTAAGAGAATGGATACACACACACACACACACACAGACAGACAGACATATATATATATATATATATTTCATGTGTCTCATATGTGTGTATATATATCTATCTAAGTTTTACACATTATATACTTATAACCTATGATTGGAGAGGAGGATTAGCTTTTCTACACCCACTACCATCCCAGATTCATCTACTCCCAGCTTCCTAACATAGTTATATCACAGCTTTTAGTAAAATCAATAGTTCACATTTTTATGACTATCCAAATATTGTTCACTATTCTACTTCCACCTTTCCTATAAGCCTTCTGATGCTGTTGTTGCTCTTCTTTTTGGAGGTATTTCCTCAATTTTTCATTTGCCTAGTTTTCCATAAAGTAACAGATATTTTTTCAAGAATTCTAATCTCTGCCATAGGCCCATAAGCATTATTTTTCATATACTCAGATTTGCCCTCTGTTCTAATTTGTACTGTTTTCTGTGAAGGTCTTCTCTCCAGGTATAAACCTGAATATTTCTTTTGATGCTCAATTATGTTGGTTATTCTTTTTGCTAGATGTAAAATTTTCCTCTTGATCTCTTTTTTAATTTTTTTATTCAAAAACATATTCTAATATCATCCTGAAATAAGGTGGTAATAAGTTAGTTTTTCAGCTCCAATATATTGGAAATATTTTATCATCACATCTGATAGTTTATCTGGGTATAAAATTTGATGCTAAGAGTCTTTTCAGTCAGAATTTTAAAACTGATGCTCCCTTGCCTTCTAACTTCCAATCTTATTGCTTAGAATCTTGTGGCTGAACTAATTCCCAAGACTTTGAGAAGTAATAATCTGGAGTGGTTAAGAATGAAGCCAGCTGGGTTCATATCCCTATTTAACCCACTGATTTAGCCAAGTGACATTTGACAAGTTATGTAAACTCCCTGTGTATCTCTTCCCTTCTCTGTAAAATAGGGTGTGATAAAATTCTATTCAGAATTAGTCTATGTCTTGGTTATTATTATCTTTTGATTATTTTAATTTAGAAGGAGGAGAAAATGTTTTGAGTAAAATTCACCTTTGTGGGACCTAATTTTTTTATGGATGAACATAAGTTTCAGCTAATGATCTGTAACAGAGATTTGCAGTAAAACACATCTAATACTAAGCACATCCTACACACACAAATACAAACCCACTAAGTTATGGTATATCAATTTTTGAAAAAAATAACATGTATTATGATACTATTCAATTTGCAGTCTATAAGTTGTAATTTTATTGTGAATAGTAAAAAAGAAAATAGTTCACCAATAGTCTTTCTCTCTGAGGAGATGCTTTCCAACTTTAAGCTCCACAGTCACACAAGGTTAGAGAGAGATTATAAGTGATGCACATTGCAGCTGAAGATGGTTAGAACTCTCAGCAACAGAAGTGATGGAGAGGAATACAGAATATTATCAATTATGGCTGGGGGAAAATATTCCTTTCTTGAGAAAATAATAAATAAATATGGTGTAAACAGATAAAGTTAGAGAAACAAAATTAAACTTTCTGTTTTGTTCAATGATAGGTTTTCTCACTCTTTAAAATGTGAAACTGGACTGCAAACCTGCAGAGGAGATTCACTACGCCCTTCTTTATCCTGATTTGACCACATATCTCCATGACTTGATTTTACATTAATAGGCTCTGGAAGATTTAAACAAGCTTGGGAAAGTCTGCATTTATATTTCATTCCCAACCAGTTAGTTATGAGATCTATCTATATTGATCTGCACTTACATTTTGGAGATTCCACATAGAAAGGAGAAAATCCATGTAGGCATGCAGAATGGACACATTAATTAATTGAAAAGGGGAACATGAGAAAGGGCAATGATACAAGTTTCATTAGTTCAGGTTCACTAAGAAGCAGATTCCAAATTGAGATTAGATGTGTGAGACATTTATTGACGGAGGGAGCAGGAGAAGGTAGGGAGAGCCTTCAGAGGCTAACACCTATGAAAAGTCCTACCTCCCACAGGACTGAGCCTGCCCTAGTACCCAGTGCATGCAGTCACTGGTTGAGAGTAGCAGGAAGAAACACAGTAGGAGGTCCATATGGGGTGGTGAGTAAATTAGGCTCTCCACAGCAGGAAATCTGAACTTCACAACCTCTTTGCCAACCACACAAGCCAAAATCTAGTCAAACAATTTTAAGACACAAACTTACAAATTTGTTAATTGAGTAATGACCCATTGTTTGCCATTATCCAAGCATAATAATTTATTGTTTTAAAGTGAATTTCCCTCTGTTTATTATGATGATTAGTGCTAGGAATGTGCTACACACCACAGATGTGAAGTTGAGTTTTTGGAAATATCCTGATTTGGAGATGGAAAATGTGGGCCGTTTGTTCCACAAGGTTGTGTAACTTACTTAACCTCTTCTTCTCAGCTTTCCTGTCTGCAAATTGCTGCAGCTATTTTATTAGAGCATTTTTCTAAAGGCTAAAATAGTCTATGTAAAAATTATTGGGAAGTACTATGAAAATTACTGTTAGCAGGGGCTGAGACTGAGGCAATGTTTTCATGTAATGTAAGTTCTTAGGAAAGCAGAGACTCATTTCATTTAATGCATGGTTATCTTTTAGAACAGAAATAAATTAGAGCCTGGCTAATAAAATTTCTATTAGAAATTTCATTTTCCAAACATTAAATAGCTTTTTAGCCTAAATTATTTTTTACCATAAACTCAAAAGCTAGTTCATGTCTTTCCTGTGTATTTTTTTGTCATGATAGAGGAGCTGCCTATTAAAAGTTATCATTATGCATTTTTCATTTCATATATCTCATTCTTACATTTTTGTATGTATATGTTTGTTATGATTTGTTTTACTAAAGACAAATAATAATATTCTATAACATGTATTGATGACTTATTATACAGCAGAAACTATGTTAACAGGGAATCTAACTACCTTTGTTGTCTGCTATATCCTAAGACCATAATGACAGTCTTTCAAACAGTACTAATTTCTGATAACTCTTATGTTTAACTGGAAAAACACAATGAAAATTGCAGAACTCCTTTGGGAAGAGTTATGTTGTGCAATAAATAAAGTTATTGGAGTTTCATAAATCTTGGACACCACTAAGCCAGAGGGAAAAGTGTTGTATTTGGAAGTTCCTTTTATTAGTACTTGATGCTATATACACTGGGTGCTGTACAAGACAAAAATAACCAGTGATGCGATAATGAAACAGACAAAAGGTCAAATAATTGAAAATCCAATATAAGCTGGACATGATGGCTATACATAGAGTTTCCTGCAGAAACACAAGGAATGGACAAATCTTTCCTTTTCTGATTTAATTTTTTCCTACTTTGCCTGATTACTTTAGTACATTAAATACTAGGATCTGACAGGGTTTGCTGGAAGAAAGGTCAATCTCCAGGATGATATTTAAGAGAATTTAAACAGATTTTTGCCTGTTCACTTAATAACTGGTTAACTTTACATAAATTGCTTAAGCTCTCTAAGCCCCAGTTTCCTTCTTTAAAAAAATGAGACTAAGAATATGTAATAGGGTAATTATAAGTATTACACAAGGAAATATATTTAAAGCAGTTTCCATTGTGCTTAATCCAAGTAAACATGTAATAATTATAGTTATTATTTAAAAAGATGCTATTTGTCGACTCTTCGTTATAATGCTAGTTTTGTGAACTTTTCTTCCTTTTATTGAAATTCCCAATATTCCTCATAAGTTATGCAATCCCTAATTTGGCAGAGCTTTCCATCAGAATTTTGCTTTTAGAAATATAAATATCTGGTACTTAGTAAGGCATCTAGGGATAGTCCTGGTTAACTGTTGCCTTTGGCATTCTAATAATATACATTTTTTACTCCATTTCTCCTAAAACCCACTTTTACAGCTGGAAATACAGTATCAACGACTCTGTTAATGCCACTTTGTAGTTTACTCATAAGTCAGAAAAGCAAAAGCCAAGTTAACAATGACATTTTGTTTGTGAAAGAAGGTTACATAGATAAGCAAGAGTTACTCATACTGAACAAAAATGAATTGCTCAGTTTATTCCACTGTTAAAAATAATCAAATCACCAAAGTTAAGTGAAGAATGACTTGAGCAGCAATTGTAAAATACAAACTGTTCTTCAGCTTCTGGGAACTTCAGAACCAGCTCTCATATCTAGTTCTCTATGGAATAGACAGGTGCTTTACCTCTACATGTACTCCCTGACATCAACCATCTACTGATACCACAGAAAGAAATAGTACACTAATTAAAGAAACACAATTCTTAATAACATAAAGCAAAACAAACAGAAAAAAACACAAACAAAATCAACCAATAAACATCAACACTTTCTCCAGCACAACACTAAACATTAGCTAAGAATGATAATACACAAAATTCAGTATAATGAAAGTGAATTGGAGTCCATGTAGCTCTTCAACTGCATCTATGATATTTAACTTATGTAATATACTGCTACTATTATTAATAATAAAAATAACAATTGTGAAAGAAATATGGTAAAATGTTGAAATTTAATTAGTTATGCTGATTATGTTATTTTCTTTATTGTTCAGTATACTTAAAATATTTCATGACCTTCTTAATGATGAAAAAGATTAAGGTAAATGATGTGTCATGTGGCACCGTGGAAACTGGAAGACATGCACTGGAATTCTGGTTCTACCACTGAATAGATCATTACACTTGTCAACCCTTAGTTTCTACCTATAAAATCTCTACCTATAAAAAAAGAAAGCCATAAAATTGTTCTACTATTTTTTACCTGCCTCATAAGGTATTTTTTAAGTATAAAACAAAGCTGATGTTAGAAAATACTTAGCACAGTGCTCAACACAGAAAATTCTACTAAATATTATTTTTGTCTGAAAAATCATTTTAATAATAGTTTTTATGATCATAGAATAGATTCTACACAAAGCAAGAAGACTGGTGTTGCCAGTGGATTTCTAACATGCCTTGTGAGAATGAGCTACCAGAGGAGTGTCCTTACAGCAACATTCTCTGACCAAGAAAACTGGAGAAATAGACTAGACTGGATTTATGGTCAGAGTGGTGGAGTTAATGAATAATAGTACCTATTTTAGTCGTGCTTCAGTAAAGGCTAAATTAAATGTCCCAGACACAAAACTGACAAAAGTACTTGGAGGAAGAACAGATTCCTGTTAAAACAAGAACAAGTCCAGGTGCGGTGGCTCATGCCTGTAATCCCAGCATTTTGGGAGGCTGAGGTGGGCAGATCACCTGAGGTCGGGAGTTCAAGACCAGACTGACCAACATGGAGAAACCTCACCTCTACTGAAAATACAAAAGTAGCCAGGCATGGTGGCGCATGCCTGTAATCCCAGCTACTTGGGAGGCTGAGGCAGGAAAATCGCTTGAACCCAGGAGACGGAGGTTGCAATGAGCTGAGATCACACCACTGCACACCAGTCTGGGCAACAAAAGCAAAACTGCTTCTAAATAAATAAATAAATACAAGAACAAATTTAAACTATGCTAAGAAAAATGAAGACTGCCCCCAGTCTCACTTCCAAAAATTTCAGACAAAAATGAACACTTGAAAGAGAGAGGCGGGGGGCTTTCTAGGGAAAGTATAAAGCCACCATCTTTGGGAAAGTAAATAGATATTTCCAGCTGTGGAATCATTTAATGGAGTTCTTAAATAGGAAAAAGAAAAGCATAACTTTGAGCAGAAATAGCAAAATCAAAGACCAAAAACAAAAAATTCGCAAAGGTAGGATCAAAGTGATGAGTGATGAAGAGTTTAAGCAAGAATCAAAGCTCCAATCCCAGCCTTCTGAGTGTGAGCAGGATGGGAAAGGCAAGTAGCCATGGGCTTTCAAGACATGGCAGCCAC
The DNA here is from genome assembly GCF_006542625.1 of Nomascus leucogenys. Classification (NCBI taxonomy): domain Eukaryota; kingdom Metazoa; phylum Chordata; class Mammalia; order Primates; family Hylobatidae; genus Nomascus; species Nomascus leucogenys. The sequence goes on along the minus strand of NC_044395.1, from coordinate 6,919,580 downwards.
GGGCAGGTGACACTGAGGAAAATGGCACAGAGAGCTTGTGCAGGACTCCGCTAAGAGATGGGGTGGCAGGGATAGAGGTAAGGGATGGCTGAACACAGTGTGACTATTCAAAAATGAAAAATAAAGGAGCAGCCACCATGACCGTTTACAAAGTAAGCCACAAGGTGGAATTCCTGGAGAAGAGAAACATCCAGGGTAAGCCCCTCTCACTGCGGAGTCCACTCTGTTATAGGGTGACTGGGTTTACCTCTGGCTGCTAATGGCAAATGGGAGAAAGTTGAAAAAATTAGAAGAAAGGAGGAAAGGAGGCATTAGGAACATTTTTTGAGAGAAACAGAAGGATAAGATTGTAAATTGAAGACTAAGCTTGTCATGAAGTCTGACAAGAAGAACAGGAATGATAAACAATGCAGCCAGGGTATACAAGAGCAAAGAGAAGGTGATTGGTTTTCTGTGAACTTCAAGGAAAATGGAAAATAGGCCCAAAGGAAAAAATCAAAGGTTGGTCATCCACAAAGATCTGATTGATTAAACAGTTATTTTCTGTCTAAGACAATGCATAACCCTTTTGTGCCATAGAGGCTTCTGAAATACAGGAAGGTGTTGTAAACCAGGAGATGTCCGTGAGCGAAGCTTAAGTGAAAAAATACCAGAGGCACTGATGAGTAACACTTCATGTAGAGCCATCTCCATGGGTTTGAAGCTCTCCTATTAGAATTTACCTGTCAGATTTTGAAGAAGAGGGAAGTAAAGAAGCTAAAGAGATAAATGGTGTGCAGGCTGAACACAATCTGGTCTTCCAGAGATGATACCACATTCACAATAATAGAACAAAGGCACTAGGAAGACCAATAAGGAAAAATCACCCAGAAGTGAAAGTGTGAATCAGTAACATAAAATGTAAGGCATAAAGATGAAGCTCCAACTGTCCTGAAGACATGGGCATTGAAAATAGGCCAACAAAGATCTTTAGCTTGTGCTTTGGAGAGAAAGAAGTTAAAAATGAAATTATGAAAATAAATAAAATAACAAAAACTAACAATAACAATAAAATAGGTGACTTTATAAAGTACTTACTGCTTTTCTAACTACTTTGCATATATTCACAAGTAATGGGATTATAATGACCCTTTAATGTAGGTGCCATTATTTTGAGAAAACTGAGGCATAGAGAAGTTAAGTAATGACTTGTGCAAGGTCACACTACTATAACAGCAAAACCTGGATGTAAACTCAGACATTTTGCCTTCAAAGTCTATATTCCTGACCACTGTGATATACTACCATTGCAAATTAAAACTTGGGGCTTTAAAAATGATCGATAATCATATTCAGGCATATGTTAAAAGAAAAACTTCAGGCAAATTAAATTTAAAAGAATTTACCTGAGCAAAAAATGATTCAGGCGTCAGGCAACTCTAAGAATCAGAAGAGGTTCAGAGAGCTTTTTTTTAGGAGAGTGAGCAGCGAGCTTTTATCGGCAGACACAGAAATAAAGTAGAAAAATCATTTTATTGGCCACAGCTAAGATGTCTGCCTTATTTGAGTATGGTATGATGAGTTGACTGCCTGTGACTGGCTGAAACACTTCTGTTTATTATACTCCTAAGTTAGGTTTAAGTGTTAAGTTAGGTTGCACTTTGTTACGTAGGAACTCAAAGTATGGAGACAGACTCAGGCTAGTGGCCTCCAGCTTATTTAATTTAACCTATAGAACTTCAGAGTTTATGAAGCATTTATATTCACAATCCTATTATTCCTTTTATCACCATAAGAGAGGCAGTGCAGAAAGTAGGGTTTCCCTTTCACAGAAGAGTTGACTGATGCCCAGGGAGGACTCAGTGTCTTATCCATGTCCCAGTGAGTGACAGGTCTTTTTGACCTAAATCTTTGTCTTTTTTTTCCCCAAATCCTATGACCTTTCAACAACATAGAGTTGACTCAACTAGAAAGCAAGTAAGATTGACCAGCTGCTTTCTGAGGTCAGGTTCCTTGATAAATACAAATATTACAACAAGTGAGACTAATGCTATGTCTCAGTAAAATAGTAAAAGGAACTCACAAAATAGTTTCTGCAGGTTCATGCACATGGGGTGTGTGTGTGAGTGTGTGTGTGTGCGAAGTTTTGGTAGTAACAAGGGCAAAAGAAAATAAAAGTAAAAAACACTACTTGCTTCCCCTCAAACATGTGAGGAATAGCAGGCCTCATATATGTATTCTGAATGTCTGAATGCACTATAATAAAAGACTTTTGATCCAGTGAACAAAGAGATTGGTTTTGTTTTGGCTTTTTTTTTTTTTCTTTTTCTGTGAGGGTGCTGTGGGGCAGGTGATGGTGAGCAGGAACATGAAGCAGAAAAGAAGCAAGAGTCCAAAAGGCAGTGATGGGATCTCACAAGTTGAAAGTGGGAAGAAGAAAAAAACAAATTATTGTATTTCTTTACTCATCTCTCAACAGACTTTTAGTTGTTTCTTCATCTTAGCTGTTTTGAATGATGCTGCTGTGAGCGTGGAGGGCAGCTGTCTCTTCAAAACGCTTCTTTCATTTCCTCCGGGGGGAACATAAAAGAAAGAAGAGAATCACGTTCTTGGAAATCAGACGGATGAGTGCGCAAAAGAGAACAGGAAAGAACCAAAATAAGGATGAAATACTTTGGAGAAGAGAAGAATGAAATCCATGAGAAACAAAAGCAAAAGTGACAAACAGGGAAGAGTCCTGAGTTCATAGGAAATTTATATTTTCTTTCTGGAAATGTTAAGTGGCTTGCGTGATTGTGAGGTATGAGTCCTAAATAAGTTAAATACATTTTAAAATAAAAATTTAAAAGGCTATCAAATGTGATGATTTATGTGAAAATATTCTCCAAAATTATAAAATGCTGTTGAGATGCTAGATATTATTGTTGCTATTACCATTGATGACATTTTCTGTGGTGTCATTCCTGGCAGGCCACCAAGCTCCATCATATTTAGGGGCTGTGGTTCCATGTTAGATAAAATTACCTGTCCTTCCACTCCTCTGAATACAGTTGAATGGATACTATCTACTGATGTCAACTACAATCTTATACTAAAAGAAATAGTAAGCTATTTTCCACTGTTATTTAATATGGAATATGAGAAAATGATCATAAATTACAGCAAGAGTGATTTAGGTTCATAATGGAAAAAATAATATTTTCTTACTGTTTATGCATGGAAACCGATTACTCGGGAAATAGAACTATCTCTTTCCTAGCGATAACAAGAAATTGTTTCCTGCTTATTTTCAGTTGTTTAGAAGAGGGCACTTGGAGGTGGACTGAGCTGCTGAAGGGGGTCATTTTGAGGGACCCGTTGAAATCCTCAAGCTGTATTATACAAATACGAGATGTGCTATTAAGATGTGCTATTAAGCTAGACACCTACAGCAGTGCTTCAATCCTATGCATTCTCAAGTAGCCTTCAACAGTTAATACAAGTTTTAAAATACCTTTAGTTCTGAAAATTGTTGAAAACGTTGAGAGTGAAAACATTGAAAAATCTCAAGTATTTCAGGTAATAAAGAAATCATTATTGGATTTTTCTGTTTTCAATTGCTATTTCATTTTTTTTCCTCACTCAAACCATTCTTTGCCCAGGCTGACACAACTTGGTTTGCTTTATTCACCCAAAATATAGGACTCGATGTTTCCTTCCTGATACAACTTCCTACTCAAATCCCCTATCTTCCTTAAAGGCCGTGAAGGTGTTCTCTGCTTCCTTATCCTTTCAACCAGTCCCAGAAAGTTGTTTCTCTTTTCATTAAGAGGCATAAAAATGTCAGTGCCACTGAATATACAATATCTTTATTCTCATCATCTAGGAGACAGGATGTGGTTAGGGTGTTAAATGTCAGGCATGTCAGATTTCACTTCCTGCTTCATAATCAATCCAATATGGGTCTACCAGGTCCCTGTTATGTCCTAGCTTTTCCAAGAAGATCTTGCTTCTAATCTGACCTGGACTGCTCTTACTTCAATTGCCCAGGGACAAAGTTAACAATACCTGGCAATATCCCTCTCCTTCATCTACGTCCTGGCTCTTCTTCCGTCTCCAGGGTTGTAAAAATGAAGGAAATGTGTTACGACTGATTCACATGGCTTGGGAGTTGCTTGCTGGATGATTTCATAGTCTGGCTATTAGCTGTGAAGAAATATAATACCATCTTTACATATCTGGTTTTAGTTGGGAGGGAAAGGCTCAAATAAAAGCCTCAAGAGAGGCAGAGGGAATGGAGTGAAAGAGAGTTAGAATTCTGGGGACTCAGTCTGATGATTTAGTAGGATGATTAGATGGAGTATTTATCCTGCTAATGTTGGTGTTTGATGCTCCAGTTTTTTTACTTGTGGTTTGTGTGCCAGGGTGGAAAGTGACTCTGGGGAATACCATGCTAGCTTAGGTGGAAGGAAATGCTGAGGAGAGAATGCACAGCTTTTTGGCTGGTTGATTTCCCCTGGTGGAGGGGCTAATGATGAGATTGGCAGCCAAAAAGCCAGAGCTCTTGGGTTCAACTTTAGATCCCATTAGCACATTGATGGGTGGTCTTGAGACAAAATCCTGTAATGGTTAAGAGGTTGGGCTCTGGGATCAGGCTGATGAAGGCTCAAGCTCTGTGGCCTTGTGAAAATAAGCCCAATGTTTTTGTGTCTCAGTTTTCTTAAGTAAAAAAAGCAGATAATAATTGTGTTTAAATGAGATAAGTTATGAATTGTGCTAAGCGTAGTGCCTGACACATGAAGACAGCTCAAAATGGGAAGGAGGACAATGGAAATAAAACAGAATATCTGGATTTCTTGATTCAGCAAATTTTTATTAAATGCCTATTATGAATCAATAAGTGCACATGATATTTTGAATGAAAAAAAGGGCACCTTGAACACAGCTTTCACCCTGGGGACCTACAATCTCACTGAAAAAAAAAACAAAAATAATTTAAATATCAGGCTACTTAAGTAAATGTGATGAGAGTTTAAGAATTCAGGAAAGAGGGTAACTATACACTGGAGTAAAGAATGTCATGAAAATATTTAAAATATTTAGGGTAAATTAGAAAATATTTTGTGGTTTCCATGAAACTATTGGAAACAGCAGTTACAGAGAAGAGAACTAACCTTGAATTAGAGGGTATGGATTTAAATTCAGTGGCTCTGTCACCTTTTTGTGTTGTCCTGGGGACTCTTTCACCTCTTTTTACTTGAGTTTCCACATCTCTAAAATTAACATAAGAGATGATGCATGGATTTCATGAGCATAGAGCAGGATCACATACACGGCAGTGCCTGAATGTGCTTTGCACTAGGGAATATTTCAAGAAGTAAATATGAAATAAATGCAGTATCAATGCTTACTTCCTCTGTTTCTCTTCCTTTGTCTTTCCTTTTGTCACAGTGACAGTGGCTCTCATCTGATTCCCTCAGTTCCTATGCTATTTGTGTGGAAATAAGCAGATTCACAGTTAAAAAGCATTCATAGGTGTGCCAGGATGATTCACTGGACATGTCCTATTTCTCTTGCATCTTTCCGCAGCCTCTTGAGTGCTCCCTGACCAGAGTTGCTGCCACCAAGAAGCGGGTGGATGGAGCCAGGGCTTTCTGCTTGAATGTCTGCCCTCTGCTCTTGTCTTTGCAAGAGCTTCACTGGATGAGGCTAGTTTACTCACCCTACAGTCTAGAAAGAGCTTACAATACTAGTTCCTGCCTCAGGGAAGCTATAGGAAGGTGAATTAGCACCAGAAGTTGAAGATTCTTCCAGAGGAAAAGCCCTGTCTCAGTTTTACATGAGACTTTTTACTGTGTTATCCTTCTCTCTCCTGGGTGACTCTGTCACCTTTCCAGGATCTAAAAGGCCTTTGAGTAATATGATAAAGAGACCCAATGTTTTCCCTCCAGGCCACTCTAGGGCTGCTTTTCTTGGTCTCAAGAATTTCAAAAAGCACTTTCTTTTCTTAATACAGTAATATGCTAGAAATGAAAATATCTCAGCAAACTGTATGATCACAGCATAGTTGATGAGGAACTCTCCTGCACTTGTGAAAGTGCATAGCAATTCTTAAAAATGTAACTTGGAATTACAGGTTTTTAAAAAAATTCTAATTTCCCTTTATTTCTTGAAGAAATTGTCCATGTTTGCATTTGTAACACAGATGTTCCCTTTCTTCCAGGGGCAAAGTTTTGATATCTCATGGTTATTTATAAAAGTTCACTATGGTTAGGGGTAGAATGTAGGTGGGGTAGTTATCTACATTGTGTCAGTCTATTTTTAAGCTCAGTGTTACTAAAATATAATTTATATACCATACAATTCACCCATTTAAAATGTATAAGTCAATGATTTAAGTATATTCGAAAAGTTACCCACCAGCACAGTGAATTTTGGATCATTTCATGACAACAAAAAGAAACCCCACACTCAATGTCGGTCCCTCCCCATTTCCCCCAGTCCCTTCCACTCCGGCCCTGGCAACTATGAATCTACTTTCTGTCCCAGTTAATTTGCCTATTCTGGGCATTTTATTTAAATGGAATCATACAGTATGACGTCCTTCTTTCAATGAGCAAAGTGTTTTTCATGTTCATCCATGCTGTGCATCCACATGTACAGCATGCCTCAGCGCCCCATTTATTTTTATTTATTTTTATTGATGAATCAGATTCTATTATATGAATATATTTATCTATTTATCATCTGAAGGAGATTTGAGCTGTTTCCACTTTTTGTCTATAATGAATAATGTTGCCATAATCTTTTGGGTGGAGACTTATTTTCATTTCACCTGGGTATAAATCTAGAAATGTGACTTCTGAGTCATGTGGTCACTATGCATTTAACCTTTTGAAGAACTTTCTGGCTGTCTTTCAAAGGGGCTTCCCCATTCAGCATCCCCAACAGCAGGGTATGAGGGTTCTCCATCTCCATATCTTCACCAGCACATGTCACTTTCTGTCCTTGTGATTACAGCCATCCTACAATCTGGGTGTGAAGCCTCTATTTATTTACTGTTCTGTTCTCTTTTGATTACTTCTTCTTTGATCATCATTTCTTCATGATTGAAATTAATAATCCATGATTACCCCTTCTCTAAAATCAAAATAATGTCCAGTCCTGAATATGTCTCTGGTGGAAATAGCTCAACTGCAGAGCATGTGATAAGAGAGAAAAATGTCTATCGCTGCCAAGGGCTGAAAATTTTACTGGGAGAAGACACAAACCAATCCCTCTTTCTAGACTTTTTTTCTCCATCTTTATCAGCCATTTTTTTGCAGTGGAATTTAGGAAAAACATTAATGAGAAAAAATAAAACCACGTGAAGTAAACAGAACAATGGTATATATTCACTATTTCACTGAACAAAAGATACTAGCAAAAAAGACAAACCACTCTTCACACCCAAAAGCCAAAATGGGGACTGACACTACAGCAGGAATACTAGAGAGAAAACTCATCTTTCGGTGACAACATGACTGTTCCAAAAATATAAGACTTACCTTTCTTACCGGAGCATAAAAAGGACTCCTTGACAATGACCCTGAGACATTTTTTCCTCTGTTTTCTCACAGGGCCCTGCATGTTCGTAATAGATAATAATGTTGCTGTTGGTCATTTAAGCTAACATGAATGAGCTCTGACTATATTCCGCCATTGAAATAAGTACATTATCTATACTTTTGCAGCAACTCAATAAGGGCATATGTGTATGTGAATGTGTGTGTGTCTGTGATTCCCATTTTACTTATGAGAAAACTGAGGCACAGATAGATTAAGAAAGTTGATGATAGACCCCAGTTAGTAATAGCAAGCACAGGTTTCAAGTCCCAACCTGTCCTATCTGGAATCTTATAGTATACCCACTAGATCTCACAGACTCTTGAAAAAAAGATATTTAGTGAATAAATGAATATTTGCAAATATCAATTTTGAGACATCTAGGAAAGGGAAAATAATGTTTTGGAAGAAAGTATAAGTGAATAAAAGGACTTGTAGATGACAGAGAAAACTAACCTGCCACTTTTTCATGATAGTTTAAAATCTATACATATCTACATCAAATAATTTAAGGTACATTTCTATAGGCTTTGACTACGAGTGACTACAGTGAGTACAAAATTAATAGTAGTAATTCCAGAAGTGCCATTTCCCCGGCTTCCACAAAAACCTCTTTACCGCTTCAAAGTCTAATCCTATAGTCTAATCCAGTTGTTCCTTGGAGTGACTTGGAGATGCATCACCTGAGCTTGCAAACAATTCCTAGGGCTCCAGTGGCCACATGGCATCAGCAAGGTTCTTCCTCTCCTGTTACAGTCTCCTCATTAGTACCTGCTTCCTGATAAGCCAGTTCAGAGTACCACCCTCTTGCCCTCTGGCAGTGCCCACCATGGAGTATCCATGTTCACATCACAAAGTCTGCGTGCCTGCTCCATACAGAGTGGGGCTCTCAATACAGCAAGGCTATGCCGGCTTTAGTGCAGATGTAGACAAAAGGCTCCTCTCCCTCACTTTGTCACCAGAGAACCAATGTAGAACTGGTTGTGTTTCAGAGTCTCCCAGGAAAGAATAGAATTGTTCAAACAGTTTATCTCATAGCTGCACTTTGCTTTCTATAGGGCTCAAATAGAAGCAGCTAATGCTGGCCCAGAGAACTTAAAAGATCTCAGATGTCCTCCCGGTGCTTCTCATCAATCCTCCTTTACCGAGGCTTCTTTCCCACATGCAATTGAATTCCTTCACTGGATGCCAGGGAGCTGCTTGCTCTACTTGCTAACCAGTCAAATCCAGACATGTCTGAGTCCCAGGAGTGAGTGCAGCTTAGGCTCAAGCTGGGACCATGTCTGTATGACTTTTTAAACCCTTAATTATTTTGGAAATTTGATCAGATATTTTTGTCAGGTTTGGTACTGAGAGGGAGAAAACGTCATATTCTGCCAAATATAATTTGAGAATTGCAACTTACATGTTTTTCTCCATCGCCAAAATGCACCCCATCAACTCAGATTAGGATGATGGTTATGAGGCAGCATATTAAAATAAGAACATGCCAACTTCACACAGACATGGAATGTGCTCTAGTGTTAAACAAACAACAATGAGTGTGTATTGTGCATATGACTAACAGAATTGGACATTTAAGAGGTGAAATGAAAAATCAATAGATCAGTAATTAAGAGAAGCACAATGACAAAGATGTACAAATCAAAACATAGACTAAGGGGTCATTGTTTTTATTTTTTAACCAACTAAAATTTATTGACTTCTTACTATACCTAGGCATCAGAGATATCAAGAAAAAATAATATGCTGGGTAAACTAATAATTGTAATGCAAGATGACATTGGTTATAATAAAGTAATGGGAATGTGTTATTTGTAATGGAAACATGTTATTTGTACTGAAAACAAGAAAAGAGTGATTGAATCCTCCCAGAGTCGTCAGAAATAGGTTCATTCAAGATGAATCTTGAGCTTTATCTACAAGATAGATCAAAAGACATGGAGGTACCAAAGTCACTGAATTACAAAATCTAAAAGTCATGAGCAGTAATTGGATGAGGCACTTTCTAAAAAGGACAAATCTGGTACAGGCTTCAACTTGGGTTCCACATGGCTTAGCTGGGTGGCACGTGCCAGCTCTGTCTTTCCAGACTCACTTAGTTGCTCTCCCTGAGCCCTGTACTTAGAGATGTAGCTCTAAGCAGTATCTGAGCCACTCATCAACAAAGCAGGAAATAACCTCTTTCCTACCAGCTGGTGGCTCCAGGTGTGCTATCATTGCTGGAGACCCACTCTCTATGTGTACAGTCAACTCCTAGCACTTTGGTCTAGCCTGCACTTCTATTTTGGGTTATTGTTGATCTGTTCTGTTTCCTGCTCAGCCCAGAGTTCTAATTCAAATTAATCTGCTTGCTTACGCTTGAGTCATGAGTCTAGCACTTGTCATTTGACTGTCATCCATAATCAGACCCTTCCTTCTCTCTCCAAGCCTGCATGAAGTAACCTTTACTTTCTGAAAAGCCCAGCAATTAGGGCGTGTCCATCAGAATGGATGGCCTTTGCTGTCAACACCACCTAGGCCTGATCTCCTTTTGTCTTCCTTCCTTCAACATTGTATAGTGAATTGCCAGCTTTCCCTACAAAGCCTGTTTCTACCTATTCTCCAGCTGCCTATGCAACCTAGACCTTTCCTTTGAGCTCCAGATTCATCCAACAACTTTATGGATGTCTCCATTTCTTAGACTTATAGTTTCCACAAACTCAACATGCTTGTATAAAAACCTTAATGGTGTCTTCAACCAACACCCCAATAAGCCCCAGATTCTCTCTTGTTTTGTATTTCTGCACAATTTCTGCACAATTGCCCAAGCCAGAACCTAGGAACTTTTCTCAACTATTCTCTCTCACCACCTACAAGTCATTGATTCAGTCTTGTTGAGACTACCCATCAAATGTGTCTCATTTTCACCCCCATTCTCCATTCCAAATCCGTCTCCCATGGTTCATGCCACCAGTACTGTTTTTCTGGAGTCTAGCCATAGCTTTCTCTCTACTATTACACTGTCTATTCTTCTCATAAGCTGAAGTCTGTACTGCAGACTGTAATGGTTCCACAAAGCCCATCGGATGCTGCCATTTTGCAACTTGTATCCTTTTGATGATTCTGCTGTCTGCAAAATGAAGGGCAAATTCCTAGTGTGGTACCTAATGTCTCATAATCTCTTCTCCAGCAATGTAAAATATTGAGTGTTTCCCAAAGTAAACTGTACTTTTCTCCCCATTCTTTTCATTGCCAGAGTTCTTCCTTCTGTCACCACAGAAAAATTCTATTAAGCTTTTAGGACCCAATTTTACAGTTACATACCCTGTGAAGACTTTTTTTCAAAATCTCCTTTATACTTTCATTCAAGTCTCCTACATGTGTCCCTTGTGCCATCCCTGTAACTTACATATATTGTAATCAGGGCACCCAACTTTATGTATTATTTTCAGTTTTTGTTTAGTTCCCCCCTCCACTAGACAAGAAACTCTTTTTGGCATCTTTGATTATTCTACATCTAGTTAAGGATTTCTCAGCAATGGTATTATTGGCATTTTGGGCCAGTAACTCTTTGTTTTGGGAGGGGTATTCTGCTCATTACATGATGCTTAGAAGCCCCTCTGGCCTCTACTCACTAGATGTTAGCAGGATATTCTTGACTTCTCCAGTAGTGACAACCAAAAATGTCTTCAGGAATTTCCAGACGTTTCCTGCAGGGGTAGGGAATGATAAATTTGACCCCAGGTAAGAACCACTAATCAAATTTATAGTTTGGCATATTGTCTAATTTGATCATTTGATGAATGAAAGGAAAAAGGAAAGGAGGGAGGGAAGGAGGAAAGGAAGGAAGGACAGAAACAAATGAAGAAATGTATGAAAAGTAGGATATAGAAGCATATAACAATATGGTATTTTTAAAAGAGCCAAAAATTGCACCCAGTCAGGGATCAGTCACCTATAAGTCCAAGATTAAACTATCTTTATTGACATCACTGGTAGTGATAAGGTAGAAGCAAGAAAACGTAAAATAAAAATGAAAGGAAAAATTATGTTAGAGATAGTTTAGGAAAAAGAAGGAAAAAGAGAGAAAGCCAACAAAATGAGATGCACTGGCTATGGAAAATGAAGGAGCACTAGTGGCATCCAAGGCTTATCCCAGACAGCAGTGAGACACTGCTGTGGTCAAGAGCACAGATCAGGAACCAGGCTTCCTGAGCCCACACTCCTCCCTATCACTTACTATCTAGCATCAGAACCTCATCTGTGGAATAGAGGAGATAGCAATGCTGCCTATATCCTGGGCTATTGTAAAGAATACATGGGACTCCATGTACAGGATTTGGAAGAGTGTCTGGCACATTTTATACACTTCATAAATGGTAAATATAGCCCCTTCATCTGTATTAAATGTTGTTGACAAAGAGCTGCATAGTGTTATGGGCCCAGTTCTGGTCTAGAAAGAATTTACCCCCAAATTCATCATCATGTGGGAGAAAGATAGATCTGGGATGTCATTGTAGAGCCACCAGAAGTCTAGACATTCCTTGACATTCCTACTGTCAAATATTCTGCTTCAGTGTTTGGGAAAATATGTTTATCTTTTCAGACCTTGCGTCCTTGCATTTTTATTATGTCCATGTAACGCCTAATTTGGAGAAAAGCTTCAAGTCAAGCCTTGAGTCTTTTTTCTTTCCCTGTCACTGGGACACACTTGGCTTCTCACAGAAGCCATTAACCAAGAAACACTCAGGTACAAATCCCAGAAGAACTTGAATGAGGCTGGGCCTGAGAGAAGCTGACATATTTACTGCTGTTGACCTAGTCATAAACTTCTCCATGCCAGGAGTCTCAGGCACTGGAGGCAGGGAGAAAGAGGATGGAACAGTGAGGCAGAAGGGGCATTTTGCCAGGTCCCCCTCAAAGAAGGGTGGATTGAAGGCAGGTCAGAAGTCAACACCAGCTTAACTGTTGCAGTGTGTGCTGAAGAGGGCTCCACAGTCCTATCAGGATGCAATCTCAGCATCAGATTTCAGTGGGGAAGGAGCATGTCTGTAAATGAAAGTGAGGCTTTTACTCTTAGCGCGCTTGCGAGCTGATGTAATACAAGTGTCAGGTTGATGTATGAAGGTCCCTGTGGCATTTAAGAAAATAGCAGCTGCTTGTTTCCTTTCACATGGTCATTCCTTTTGGTTTAAAGAGGCTAAGATCAGTGGACCCAGCACAGGTTTGTGGGAAAAGAACTTTTCAGGGTTCCAGTCCCTAGTTCCCTGGATATAACTCTTTGATATTGCCATTTTACTTCCCTAGACTTCGTTTTTTCATTTGTAAAGGAAGAGGGTTCCACTTTCCAATTTCTAAAATCCCTAAATTTTTGTGACTTCTGCTTGGAGTAAGGCAACAAAAAAGGTTTCCATAACACACTGGTCTGCTCTGCTGTCTGGAGTCCTTCCTACATGCACTGCAGTGAGCATTTGCAGATGGGGAAGGGGAAGAGCAATGGTCATCCCCAGCTTTCCCCATCATCTACATTAACATTCACATGCTGCAGGTTTTATTCTGTGAAATGAAGCTCAAAGTGCCATTACCTAAGTTAACATTCTCCTTTAAATGTTATTTTAAATGTTCATCATTCAAATCTTGCTTTACTTATGCTGAATTCATTCTACTGCAATCTTCTCAATGTGTAGGTGTTAGACTGTAAAATCCCATAGTGTGTGTGTGTGTGTGTGTGTGTGTATGTGTGTGTGTGTGTGTATTGGGGACAGGGTGGCAGGAGCAAAGAAGGATGAAGGACTGGTGTTATGTGTCATCTTTCTTATCAGCGTAAGGTGAGAGAAGAAATGATTTAAGAACCAAAGAAGCTTGCATTCTGATCTTCATCCTAATATTTGTGTATTTAACTTTCCCACTACCCTTCACATTATCCACACACATACGAGTTTGTTTCTTTGGTTCTAGAACTATATTTTAATCACTTTCATATTCCCTAAAGGGACTCATATGTAGGAGATTAACTGAGTTGGATCTCTCCAACTACATCCAGGAATTTTAGCAATCATTCCTTTGCATTAAGCATTATCATTAGGCCAGGTGTGGTGGCTCATGCCTGTAATCTCAGCACTTTGGAAGCCTGAGGCAGGATGATCACTTGAGCCCAGGAGTTTGAGGCTACAGTGAGCCATGATCGTGCCACTGCACCCCAATCTAGGCAACAGAGAGAGAGATTGTCTATACAAAAAAAGAAGCATTATTATAAGTCTTCCACTCTTATTTTTAATATAATATATGTGATATGCGAGGCACTTTTCTATGTATTTTCTCTATTAGTTTCATGACAATTTTATGAGATAAGTACTATCGTCATCTCTATTTTAAGATTTAAAAAAATATGTTACACAGAGAAGTTAAATAATATATCCTAAGATACACAGATGGTTAGTAGTAGAGCCAGGAATAAAAAACAAGACAGACTGACTGGAGACCTAATGTTCCTACCTCTTCTACAATTCTACCTGTGGATGTAGAGATGATCCTGAAAAAGTAGTACATTAGCTATTAAACATCTTGTTATGAGTTGGTGTACTCCACACTTATAGATCCCTAAGATCTGGCATAACAGAGGGCTTAAAATGTGAAGATAAGAAAAGACTGAAATAGATAGACCACTAGCTAGACTAATAAGAAAAGAGAGAAGATCCAAATAAACACAATTAGAAATAAAAAAGGGGGATATTACCACTAAGCCCACAGAAATAAAAATAACTATCAGAGAATTTTATGAATACCTATATGCACACAAACTAGAAAAGTTAGAAGAAACAGATATATTCCTGAACTGATACACCCTCCCCAAACTGAAGCAGGAAGAAATTGAATCCCTGAATAGACAAATAATGAGCTCTGAACAGATAGTAATGTTTATCAGTAATAAACATTCTACCAACCAAAAAAAGCCCAGGACCAGACGAATTCACAGCCAAATTCTACCAGAGGTACAAAGATGATCTGGTTAGTTTCCTAATGAAACTATTTCAAAAAATTGAGAAGGAGGGACTCCCCCTAACTTATTCTATAAGGCCAGATACCAAAATCTGGCAGAGACACAACATAAAAAAGAAAACATCAAGCCAATACCTTGATGAACATCAATGCAAAAATCCTCTACAATATACTAGCAAACTGAATCCAGCAGCACATGAAAAAACTACTCCACCATGATCAAGTTGGTTGTATCCCTGGAATCCAAGGTTGGTTCAACATATGCAAATCAATAAATGTGATTCATCACATTAACAGAACTAAAGACAAAAACTACATGATTATCTCCATAGATGCAGAAAAGGCTTTTGATAAAATTCAATACCCTTTCATGTTAAAAACTCTCAATAAACTGGGTATTGAAGGAACATACATCAAAATAATAAGAGCCGCCTATGACAAACCCATAGCCAACATCATTCTGAATGGGAAAATACTTGAAGTATTCCCCTTGAAAACTGGAACAAGATAAGGCTGCTCACTCTCACCACTCATATTCAACATAGTATTGGAAGTCCTGGCCACAGCAATTAGGCAAAAAAATAGAAATAAAGGGCATCCAAATAGGGAGAGAGAAAGTCAAACTAACCCTGTTTAAAGATGGCATGATTCTATATCTACAAAACCCCATAGTGTTGATCCAAAGGCTCCTTAAGCTGATAAACAACTTAATAAGCAAAGTCTCAGGATACAAAATCAATGTACAAAAATCAGTAGCATTTCTATACACCAACAATGTCCAAGCTGAAAGCCGAATCAAGAACACAATCACATAAGCTAGCCACAAAGAGAATAAAATATCTAGGAATATAACTAAACAAAGAGGTGAAAGATCTCTACAATGGGAACTATGAAAGTCCTAAAATAAATGACATAAATGGGAAAATATTTTATGCTCATAGATAGGAAGAATCAATATATTTAAAATGGTCATACTGCCCAAAGCAATTTATAAATTTAATACTATCCTTATCAAACTAAACTACCAATGGCATTCTTCACTGAATTAGAAAAACAATATTTTAAAATTCATATGGAACCAAAAAAGAGCCTACATAGCCAAGGCAATTCTAAGCAAAAAGAACAAAGCTGGAGGCATCACATTATCTGATTTCAAACTATTATACAGGGCTACAGTAACCAAAACAGCAAGGTACTGGTACAAAAACAGACATATAGACCAATGGAACAGAATAGAGAGCCCAGAAATAAGGCTGCACATCTACAAACATCCAATCTTCAGCAAAGTTGACAAAAGCAAGCAATGGGGAAAGGCTTCCTATTTAATAAATGGTGCTGGGATAACTGGCTAGCCATATTCAGAAGACTGAAACTTGACCCCTTCTTTACACCATATGCAAACATAAGATGAATTAAAGACTTAAATATAAAACCCAAAGCTATAAAAACTTTGGAAGACAACCTAGACAATACCATTCTAGACATAGAAACTGGCAAAGATTTCACAACAGAGGTGCCAAAAGCAATTACAACAAAAGCAAAATTGGCAAAGGGGCTCTAATTAAACTAAAGAGCTTCCACACAGCAAAAGAAGAGTAAACAGACAACCTACAGAATGGGAGAAACATTTTGCAAACTATGCATCCAACAAAGATCTAACATCCAGCAACTATAATGAACTTAAACAAATTTACAAGAAAACAACCCCATTAAAAAGTTGGCAAAAGACATGAACAGAAACTTTTCAAAAGAAGACATATATGTGGCCAAGCAACATACGAAAAAGAGCTCAACATCACTGATCATTAGAGAAATGCAAACCAAAACCAAAATGAAATAATATCTCACACCAGTAAGAATGGCTGGTATTAAAAAGTCAAAAAGTAACAGATGCTAAGGAGGTTGTAGAAAAATAAATGCTTATACACTGTTAGTGGGAGTGTAAATTAGTTCAACCATTGAAGAAAGCAGTGTGGTGATTCCTCAAAGAACTAAAAAGCAGATCTACCATTCAACCCAGCAATCACATAACTGAGTATATGCCCAAAGGAATATAAATTGTTCTACCATAAAGACGCATGCATATGTTCATTGCAACACTGTTCACAATAGCAAAGACACGGAATTAACCTAAATGCCTATCAATGGTAGATTGGACAAAGAAAATGTGCTATATATACACCATGGAACACTATGTAGTCATAAAAAATAACAAAATTGTGTCCTTTGCAGGAACATGGATGGAGCTAGAGGCCATTATCCTTATCAAACTAATGCAAGAAGAGAAAACCAAATACCATATGTTCTCCCTTGTAAGTGAGAACTAAATGATAAGAACTCATGGACACATGGAGGGGAGAAACAGACACTGAAGCCTACTTGAGAGTGGAGGGTGGGAAGAGGGGGAAGATCAAGAAAAATAACTAATGGGTACTAGTCTTAATACCCAGGTGGAGAAAAAATCTATACATCAAACCTCCATGATATGGGTTTACCTATACAACAAACCTGCCCAAGTACCCTTAAACTTCAAAAGTTTTAAAAAAGACTAGTAGAATTGATTGTAAAATTTCTCAGTTATGTTTTGTAAAAAAGACAGAAAGAGGAACAAGAATTTCTATATCAGTGGTTACACTTATCCCACAAAATTTTAGTTAACAGTTAAATACCCTAATCAACTGGCTTCAAGCTGACATACACAGCTGTTCATCAGATGCCTGTGCAGCTTCAAATGAAAACAAAACGGAATAGCCTCAAAAGCAAGATCTTGCTTATGCTGTGGATGGAGATGAAAAATGGTACAGACAATTTGGGAAACAATTTGGCAGTTTCTTACACAGTTAAACACACACTTATCATATAACCCAGCCATTGCACTCCTGTATCATGCAAGAGAAATTAAATCGTATGTCTACACGTATTCTTATTAATGAATGTTCACAGAAACTTTATTCATAATAGCCAAACCCTGGAAACAACCCCAGTGTCAAACTGGTGAATGCATAAACAATTTGCAATATATGCATACAATGGAATGCTATTGAGAAACATAAAGAAATAAAATCCTGATACATGCAACATGGATAAATATAAAAAAAAAAATCCTAAATTAAAGAAGCCAGACACAATGTACTGTATGTAGTATGATTTTTATTTTGATGAAATTTGTAGCAAACACAAAACTAGAAGGGCGGGAGCATACAAGTATTTGAGTCAGGAGTGAGGACATTAATTAACTGCAAGTGAACACAGGTAACTCTTTTGAGGTGATGCAAATATTATAAAATTAGATTATGGGTTGTATTAGCCCATTTTCATGCTGCTGATTAAGACATACCTGAGACTGGGCAACTGACAAAAGAAAGAGGTTTAATTGGACTTACAGTTTCATGTGGCTGGGGAAGCTCACGATCATGGTGGAAGGTGAAGTGCTCGTCTCACATGGCAGCAGACAAGAGAAGAGAGCTTGTGCAGGAAAACTCCCCCTTATATAACCATCAGATCTCATGAGACTTATTCACTATCATGAGAACAGCCCAGGAAAGACCTGACCCCATAATTCAACTACCTCCCACCAGGTACCTCCCACAACACGTGGGAATTCAAGATGAGATTTGAGTGGGGACACAGCCAAACCATATCATTCTGCCCCTGGCCCCTCCCAAATCTCATGTCCTCACATTTAAACACCAATCATGACCTCCCAACAGTCCCCCAAAATCTTATTTCAGCATGAACTCAAAAGTCCACAGTCTAAAGTCTCTTCCAAGACAAAGCAAGTCCCTTCTGCCTATGAGCCTGTAAAATCAAAAGCAAGTTAGTTACTTCCTAGATATAATGGAAGTACAGGCATTGGGTAAATACACCCATGCCAAATGGGAGAAATTGGCCAAAACAAAGGGGTTACAGGCCCTATGCAAGTCTGAAACCCAGCAGGGCAGTCAAATCTTAAAGCTCCAAAATTATCTCCTTCGACTCTGTGTCTCACATCCAGGTCACACTGATATAAGAGGTGGGCTCCCAGGGCCTTGGGCAGCTCTGCCCCTGTGGCTTTGCAGGATATAGCCCCCCTCCTTGCTGCTTTCACAAGCTGGTACTGCATGTCTGTGGCTTTTCCAGGCATATGGTGCAAGCTGTCACTTGCTCTACCATTCTGGGGTCTGGAGTACAGTGGCCCTCTTCTCACAGCTCCCCTAGGCAGTGCCCCAGTAGGGAACCTGTGAGGAGGCTCCAATCCCACATTTCCCTTCCACACTGCCCTAGCACAGGTTCTCCATGAGAACACCACCCCTGCAACAAACTTGCCTGGGCTTCCAGGCATTTCCATACATGTTCTGAAATCTAGGCGAAGGTTCCTAAACCCCAATTATTGACTTCTGCACACTCACAGGCTCAACACCATGTGGAAGCTGCCCAGGCTTGGGGCTTACATCCTTTGAAGCCACAACCCAAGCTCTACGTTGGGCATTTCAGCCATAGCTAGAGTGGCTGGGACACAGGGCACCAAGATTCTGGGCTGCACACAGCACAGGGACTCTGGGCCTGGCCCATGAAGCCATTTTCTCTTAGGCCTCTGGGTCTGTGATGGGAGGGGCTGCTGTAAAGACCTCTGACATGCCCTGGAGACACTTCCCCATTGTCTTGGTGATTAACATTCGGCTTCTTGTCACTTGTGGAAATTTCTGCAATTGGCTTGAATTTCTCCTCATAACATGGGTTTTTCTTTTCTATCACATTGTCAGGATGCAATTTTTTGAACTTTTATGCTCTACTTCCCTTATAAAACTGAAGGTCTTTAACAGCACCCAAGTCACCTCTTGAATTCTTTGTTGTTCAGAAATTTCTTCCACCAGATACTCTAAATCATCTCTCTCAAGTTCAAAGTTCCACAAATCTCTAGAGCAGCAGAAAAATGCCAACAGTCTCTTTGCTAAAGCATAAGTCACCTTTGCTCCAGTTCCCAACAAGTTCCTCATCTCCATCTGAGACCACCTCAGCCTAGATTTCATTGTCTATATAATTATCAGCATTTTGGTCAAAGCCATTCAACAAGTCTCTAGGTAGTTCCAAACTTTCCCACATTTTTCTGTCTTCTGAACCCTCTAAACTGTTCCAACCTCTGCCTGTTACCCAGTTGCAAAGTTGCTTCCACATTTTTGGGTATCTTTTCAGCAGCACCCCACTCTACTGGTACCAACTTGCTGTATTAGTCTGTTTTCATGCTGCTAATAAAGACATACCCAAGACTGGGCAATTTACAAAAGAAAGAGGTTTAATTGGACTTACAGTTCCACGTGGCTGGGGAAGCCTCACAATCATGGCAGAAGGTGAAAGGCACTTATCACATGGTGACAGACAAAAGAAGAGAGCTTGTGCAGGGAAACTCCCCCTTATATAATCAGCAGGTCTCATGAGACTTATTCACTATCATGAGGACAGCACAGGAAAGACCTGAACCCATGATTCAATTACCCAGGTCCCTCCCACAACACCTGGGAATTCAAGATGAGATTTGGGTGGGGACAGAGCCAAACCATATCATGGGATAATTGTATAACTTTAAATTTACTAAAACTGACCTAATTGTTCTCTCAAAATGGGTAAATTTTATGATGTGTAAAGTACCTCAATAAAGCTGGTTTAAAAAAAACAAAATCAAAAATCATAAACTTTCTTCTAAACTTCCTAAGCCAGAAATCTCTGGCACTATTTTTTTTTTTAATGTGGAAAAATACACCTAACATAAAATTTTCCATTTTTATCATTTTAAGTATACAGCTCAGTGGCATTTAGCACATTCATACTATTATAGAATCATGATGATTATCCATCTCCAGGATATTTTTAGCATTTCAAACTGAAATTCTGTACTTATTAGACAATAATCCCAAATTTCCTGCTGCCCCAGCTCTTGGCAGCCATTCTACTTCTATTTCTAAGAATTTGACTGCTCTAGGTACTTCATGTAAGTGGAACCATACAGTGTTTGTCTTCTGGTGTCTGGTTGTTTCACGCACCATAATGCCTTCTGGGTTCATCAATGTTGTGGTATGTGTCAGAATTTCCTTCCTTTTATGGAATGATTTTTGATTCCATTGTATATATTTCCATTTCATTTATTCATGCATCTGGCAATGAACATTTGGGTTGTTTCTACCCTTTGCTTATTGTGAATAATACTGCTAAGAGCATTGTTGTACCTTGGTACTGTTTTTATAATTTGTATTTTTTCTTTGAGGGGAAGGGAATCAATGGTTTTAATTATATTTTCAAAGGGGTTTGTGATACAAAATTCTAGCTGTGTAACCGACTATAGGAGACATAAATAAAGGCTTCATGCCTTCATTTCCTGGCTGAGGGATCAGTCTAGCAATTCAGAATGGATCACATGTGTACTATATCAAATACTTATCATATATTTACTAGAATTAAGCAACAACACATAGATAATGATGATCATCCTACAGTTCTTCAACATGTACCAGGCTCTATACTAGGCACTTTTTATCCCTTATAACATTTAGTTATTAGGATACACTTCTCATCCTCACTTTTGAGGCAATGGGGAGTTCAATAATTTACACGCAGTCAGTAGAGATTTTTTAGTCAAATTCAGCTCTTTCTAGCCCAAAGGTTATGTTCACAACCACTTTGCAATACTGTCTCTGGAGAGAGATTCCATTGACTCACTTGAATAGTTTGAAAATGGCTATAAGTTGGCAATGCATTTTAGGAAAGACTGGTGCTTTGATTCAAGAAACAAAGCAAACACTCCTCACACTTTAGAGTATAATTAGCAGAATCTAATAGCTAATAGGAAGGCTAAGAACTCAAGCAGTGATTATGTTTTAGATCTGATTTGGGATTCTCTTGTGCAAACATTAAGCCTTTTGGAATCAATCCAGTTCTATTTAAACTAAATCTTCTTAAACTTATTTGTATTTTCCTGCCCACATCTAGAGCAGACAGAAAAGACCACTTTACCATAGCAACAAAGCCTGCATGGTCTTTGGCCATCACTCTTTTCTTAGTAATTCTCTCTCAGTGAATCCTAGGCAGGTGTCAGGAGAGGGGATATAAGAATATGCATGTTTCCATCCTTAATTCAAAGCAGGCTTTCCCACCAAAGTATTCACAATGGCCTGGAAGCAAGTCAGGCAGTTCTTTCACAAACAGAGATTTTGCTCAGATGCAAATAAAAGTCTTCTAGGGATAGATTTGTGTTGCCAGACCTGACAGCTGCGTTCTCACCTGGGTTTTCGAATAACTCTCTTGGCTGCAGCTAAGTGATTCTCCTATTAAAATGGAGACACCTGCATTTTCAGGCGTTGTTTTCTGTTGCTTCATTTTCTATTAATAGAGACTTTGGAGACAAACACTAAGAAAGAAAATACCACTCAAGGATTGAGCTTTGTCCACAAATCTGATCAAAAGGCAATTTGGAAAGTAAAGCAGAACAGGGATTGAATAGATATGACTGATAAAAGTAACATGAGTCACCGTGAGTCTTTCTTAACTGCAGTAGATTTGCATGCCATTGTACCAAGACAGGCCTTCTGTGTTTAAAGCTTGTCACTTCCAAGTTGGACTCCTCTTTCTGTAAGGGCAGCACTTGGGTTCCCATTACCTTTGTGTCACATCAGTCCTCAAACAAATGAATGATATTTTGGCAACAATATTTCCATTTATTCTTTGCAGTGTCATCTGGAGTAAAATATTATTTAGTTTTCCCACTTTTAGTGGCATTAAGATTAATAAGTAGTGACATTTTGCTGCTATGGACTGAAGATAGACACATAAATATCTCAACAGAATAACAACTGTGGGCTGTTGAAGACTGTGCTTTTCATAAACTCATGGATGAGTTAACAGAACCTTGTTGATTTAATCCTAGGCCTATGAAAAGTATTAAGATGGATGCTCCCAGAAGGCAAAGGGATAGAAACTTGTACTGTGAGATGAAGAGAGAACTTGTCAAAGGTGATATCTTGCTCATTAGAAAGGGACAGTCTTTGAGATATAATGTGGAAAAGACATGTACTTCCTTTGCACACTGTGCCAGGCAGTACCTGGACCTCAGATTGTCTATGGTTCTCTGGAGCTTGTGGAGGATGGGCACTAGGTATCACATTCTTGAGAGCTGTGGGAAGGATCCACGTAGTAAATTCGTATTGGAGCCAGCATCTCTGTGTGCTTAATAATTACAATCATGGGCCTCCTTGCTGATTCTCACCTGGATTGCATAATCTCAGAGTCTTTGTTCTACTGTGGGAGGAAGAAGGAGCTACCAAAAAATTTGTATTGCACATCTTAAGAACTTTAGTGAATGAGAACTTAGAAGTAGATTTTACTTGGTTTAGTGGAGATGTGATCATTATAGCAAACATTTTATAATGTGCCAGTAATTGTTCTAAGCACTTATATATACAAACTAAATTCTCACATTTCACATAGAGGAAAATGTACTTGCCAGTTGTGCTAGTTAACCTCTCAGTGCCTCCGAGTCAGGATTTGGAACCCAAGCAGTGCAACTGTAAAATGTCTCTCATTCAGGTAGGGCATGATTTACATTAATTGCAAGCTTAAGAAAAAGGAAGGGTGATGAATGCTTGATGAGCTATTCCCCCAAATACACACACTCACACACACCCATTTTGTTCAGGGGACTCGCTATGCTTCTGTTGATTTACCTTTAGGTAATATTAGGAATAATGCTGAGTTTGATAAATATTTACTGCATTGGGCTGAGGTGCATTGAAAGTCTTTATTGCACCACTCGCAGTTAGAAGAGAGTGACTTGGAGATACAGAAGAATGAATTTATCTTTCTACTTTATTCTTTCTTTTCCCCACATCTATGTTCTTATCCCTCATCTGGACACTCTCCTAGTCTAGACTGTTGGGAATGACAGCTAGGTGTGACAGAATATTTTTACACCTGTTTAGCCTAGTAGGTTCTGATAGTCATGTATTTCTTGGAAATGGAATTTGACATAGAGGGAGTAAGATTGAGTCAGGTCCTTAGTCCTATTTCTTCTTTTAGGCAATACATGTGTATTTCCTCTTCTCACTTTTTCTCACCTGTTTTTCTCCCAACATTTCCTGAGTAGAAGCCAGTCCAGCCCCCAAACAACAGCTCAACTATTCCAGACATACCCCTGCCCTCTTGCAAACAGCTCACACTCAAGCAAACAGCACAGCCTGGGAGGTTTGTGGGTTTGTGGATTGCCACTGGACCCTGTCCAAACCCCATTAGCCTGTGCCCAAGAAGGTCTAATGGGATCCACTGTCACATTGCATATGATTTATTATACCTGAGCTTTTTAAGAGCAAGAAAGGCATTCCTCTTTTCCTCTCTTTCACCCTGTGATTTCCACTCCATTACTGAGGTCAGTTCATGTGGCCTGCCCAAAAGAAAAATTGGTAAAAACGGACAGTGTTTTCTCCACAGTACCCTCAGTTGCCCTTTCATCTTCTCGCTCCTCCATCTTGCAACCCATACTCTTCTTCTCCTTCAGTCTCATTCTCATTCACGTCAATCTTGGTTTTTCTTTCTTTTTTTTTCCTCTTCTTCCTGTCCCAGTACGTTCCTTTTAGACTGAGAATACTATATGGCTAAATAAATATCTTGTCAATCCTTCAGACTCTCCTTCATTTTAGTTTTCTTTTAAATAAAAATAGAATTCTGTAAGAACTGATTTGGTACCTGAGTTTTTGAAGTTGTTATAATAAGAACAGATCTGAAAAGATCTGAGAGGAATGAAAACATCAGTTAAGAGGCTTCTGTCATAATCCAAGGAAGAGTAGATAGTGGCTTGAGCAAATGGGCACTGGAAAACACAGAGACATTTACATATGATAGTGAAGCAAGACAGTCATAGGAGGAAACTCTTGCTTAGGAAAACAAAAGTGGCAATTTAGGATTGTCCATTTCTAAAATGATAGGAATGTAACTACAGCTAGTGTCATTTCTACTCGTAGCAAAAAGCAATGGTACTGACACTTTTCATGCAGCTGCCTCTGGAAAGTCAGAAAAAAAGGCAAACGCACCACATATGAATAATGAGGCAGCCTTCTGGTCCCAGTAGCAACATAAATTTATAATCTTAAAAGCCTGCTTAAGGGGGAAATATACTTTTGGTATTATAGGACTAGAATTTTAAACTAATTACTGAAAGATGTGTTCCAGGTAATAGAAAACAGTCTTAAGGTTTTGAGATATAAATAATCAACTGGATTACAATATAGTAACAATGATATCTAATTTGGGTTATAAAACAATAGCTCTAAAAGATTAGAAAAGGAATAATTACTAAGTTATAATAATAAGAATAGTTAATATGTTAACTTATAGTTCAGAGACATTAATTGACCTTATACTTTTAGTAAAATATGCATATATTTAGAAACTACTCAAAGAATGGAACTAGTGCATGGCTTATGAAACAATAGAGGAACAAACCCTACCATTGCCTCTGAAATAAAATGAATAAAGCTTTATCTTCTTTATATCCTTATTTCACAAGTGATTAATAAAGGAAACCAGCCAGGCTGAGCTCTCATTTGTGGTGAGGCTGAACTTGAATTATAACTCACAGAGGACATTAAGTCAAAGAAAGGCTTCCCAATCCCAAATCTCAAAACCAGAGGAAACAAGCCACCATACTTGATAGCAAAAATAATAAACAGCATAATTTTAACCCCAAGAGTCTTGTTTATTAGAATATACATATATAAAATGTAAATAATAAATAGTTAAAATAATTAAACTGGGCATTGAAAACATGAATAAGGAATGATAGCTTTGAAAATAACTCTAAAAAGATTATAGAAAAGATAAATTTTATTAAAATTTTATAAATCAATAGATTATTTAAATAGTAGATTCTATGGTAATTCTGAAATAGTTGGTGAAATATAAAACAGATCTAGGGAAAGTATAACAATTTTTACAGAGATCAAGAGATATGAGATGGGAAAGATTAAATAAGGAGATGGAGGAAATGATGAGAAGCACTATCAAATAGTTGATCAAAGGTAAAGTTTTTCTATGACAAAAAGCATATTTGATGAGAAAAGGATTAAAAATGTCTAGAAAAGATGGAAAATAAAAACAAAAACAAGCCCTGAGCTTTGAGATGCTCAATGAATCCTAATAAGGATAAAAAAGACAATAAATCTGGTAAAATTGCAAAACACAAAAAAAGAAAAGAAGATATTAAAGTCCCCTAGCATAAAAAGATAGATTGTCTATAAAGAAAGAACAGACTCAGCCCTGACTTCTTAATAACAATTTTGGTAAAAGCAGGAAAATTATGCTTTCAACGTTCTGAGAGGATCTCAACTAATCATTGAATAAAGAGAGTGGAATAAAGACATTTATATTAAAACAAAACACAACAGAGTTGACACAAATGACTCACATCTAAGTAACTTTTGCAGGATATGCTTCAGGTAGAAGAAAATGATAGTAAAGCAAGTTTTGAGATATAAGAAAAAATAATAAATTGGCATATTATGTATGCATATACATAGAAATTCCTTAAAGAACGGAACTAGCATGTGGCTTATCAAACAGTAAAGGGGCAAAACGGAATATAAACATTCAATAAGTACTTACAAAGACAGAAAAGAAATATGAAATGAGGGCTATAGAGAAAACAAAAATATTTAGAAATATTTCACACATAAACATACACACATAAAACATACAATTATAGAAATTATGAACAGATTAAACTTTCTAGTTAAAAGACAGAATATCAAACTTGTTTAAACCAGTCTAACTATGTGCTGCCTAAAAGAAATTATTCTAAAATATAAGAACACATAAAGGTTGTAAAGAAGAGAATAGAAAAATAAATATCAGATATATATTACTTTAAAAATATAATGCAATACTATTTAATAATAGAATTTAATAATAGTCTTACACTTTAAGCCAAAAATATAGTGATCTAAAGACAACCACTAATCAATTTTTTAAGAGTTTTATTTACCAGCGTATTTACTAGTACCTAAATTTTGTGTGCATATAATAAAAGAGCCTCAAAATATATAAAGTAAAAAGCTACTTTTTAGAAGAAAAGCTTTTACAAGCTTGCAAAAAGGGTAAATATTTTAACATCTCTCTTAATAATTAATTGACCAATAAGATAATATAAGTGAAAATATTAAGGACTTATTTTCAGTATTCTTAAAAGAAATTCCAACCAAGAATTTCATATCCACCAAATTAAGATTCATAAGCAAAGGAGAAATAAAATATTTTCTAGTAAGCAAGCACTAAGGGAATTTATTACCATTAGACCAAACTTACAAGAGATCCTTAAGGGAGTTCTAAACATGGAAACAAAAGAATGATAACCTTTTACCACAAACACACACTTAACTACATAGACCACATAACCTATACAACAAACACACGATAGAAACTAAAAATCAGCCAGCTAACAAATTTACAATCTACCTCATATATCAATATTAACCTTGAATATAAGTAGTCTAAATGCCCCACATAAAAGGCATATAATGGAAACTTGAATTAAAAAAAACAAGATCTATCCATCTTCTATCTTCAAGAGATTGATCTCACATGTAATAACACACATAGGCTCAAAATGAAGTGTTGGAAAAGATCTACCATGCAAACAGAAAATAAAAAAGAGCAGGGGTTGCTATTCTTATATTAGATAAAATAGACTTTAAACCAACACCAGAAAAAAAAAGAATTACGTAATGATAAAGCGTTCAATTTATATACTCTAAATATATACACACCCAATATTGGAGCAATTAAGATTCATAAAATAAATACCTCTAAACCTATAAAAAGGCCTAGAAAGCTACACAATAATGATGTGGTATTTTAACACCTCACTGACAGCATTACAGGGATCATTAAGCCAGAAAACTGATGAAGTCTGGACTTGAACTCAACACTTGATCAGTTAGAGCTAAGAGACATCTATAGAATACTCCACCCATCAATCACAGAATATACTTTCTTCTCATCGGCACACAGAACATAACTCAGGATTAACTACATGCTTGGCCATAAAGCAAGTCTCAATACATTCAAAAAAATTAAAAGTATAGCAACCATAATGTCTGAGCACATTGGAATAAAAATAGAAATCAATACCAAGAAGAACTCTCTAAACAATAAAGTAACATGGATATAAAAACAACTTGCTCCTGAATGATTCTGGAATAAAAAGTGAAATCAAGGCAGAAATCAAAAAAAAATTCAAATAAATGAAAACAGAAAGACAACATACTAAAATCTCCAGGATACAGAAAATGCAGTATTAAGAGGGAAGTTATTGTGCTAAGCTCAAAAAGTTAAAAAGTCCCAAGTTAATTAACTAACGTCATGCCTAGAGGAGTCAGAAAAATGAGAAAAAGTTAACTCCACAGCTAGCAAAAGATGTGAAATATATAAATCAGAGCAAAACTGAATAAAATTGAGACTCAGCAATCCATACAAAAAGTAAATGAAACCACAAGTCAGCTTTTTGAAAGGAGAAACAAAACTGATAGACCACAAGCTATACTGACAAAGAAAAAAAGAGAGAAGATCCAAATAAGCACAACTAGAAATGATAAATGTTATGTAACAACTGATCCCACAGAAATACAACAGATCTTCAGAAAGACTATGATGAACACCTCTATGCCCACAAACTAGAAAGTCTAGACAAAATGAATAAATTCCAGCAAAAGTAAAATCTCCCAAGATTGAACCAGGAAGAAATGGAATCCCTGAACAAACCAGTAACAAATTCCAAAATTGTTTCAGTAATAAAAAACACCTACTAAGAAAAAGCCCAGGACCAGATGGATTCACAGCCAAATTCAACCAGATGTATAAAAAGAGATGGTATCATTTCTACTAAAACTATTCCAAAAAAACTGAGGAAGAGGGACGTCTCCCTAACTCATTCTATGAAGCCAGCATCATCCTGATACTAAAACCTGGCAGAGACATAACATAAAAAAGAAAACTTCAGGTCAATAACCTTGATGATCATAGATGCAAAAATTCTCAACAAAATATTAGCAAAACAGCCAGGTGTGGTGGCACACACTGGTAGTCCCAGGTACTCAGGAGACTGAGGTAGGAGGATAGGTTGAACCTGGGAGGCAGAGGTTGCAGTGAGCTGAGATCACACCACTGCACTCCAGCCTGGGCAACAGAGTGAGACTCTGTCTCAAAAACAAAACCAAACAAACAAACAAAAAACCTCTAAATATTAGCAAGCCAAATCTAGCACCACGTCAAAGAGTTAATCCACTACAATCAAGTAGGCTTTATCCCTGGGATGCAAAGGTGGTTCAACATATGCAAACCAATAAATGCAATTCACCACAAAAAACAGAATTAAAAACTAAAACCATACAATCATCTCAAAAAACACAGAAAGCTTCCAATAAAATCCAACACACATTTTCATGATAAAAACCATCAACAAACTAGGTATCAAAGAAACATACCTCAAAATAATAAGTACCATCTATGGTAAACTCACAGCCAACATCATACTGAGTGGGTAAAAACTGAAAGCATTACCTTCGAGAACTGGAACAAGACAAACATGCTCCCTCTCATCATTCCTATTCAAAATGGTACTGAAAGTGATAGCCAGAGCAATCAGGCAAACGAAAGAAATAAAAGGCAACCATATAGGAATATAAGAAGTCAAATTATCTCTCTTCACTGATGATATGACTTTTTTATGCTTATTGGCCACATGTATGTCTTCTTGTGAAAAATACCTGTTCATGTCCTTTGTCCAATTTTTAAGGGGGTTGTTTGTTTTTTCTGGTTAATTTGTTTAAGTTTCTTTTAGATCCTGGATATTAGACCTTTGTTGAATGCATAGTTTGCAAATATTTTCTCCCATTCTTTATGTTGTCTGTTTACTCTGTTGATAGCTTCTTTTGCTTTGCAGTTCTTTATTTTAATTAGGCCCAAATTGTCAATTTTTATTTCTGTTGCCATTACTTTCAGCATCATGAAATCTTTGCCAGGGCCTATGTTCAGAATGGTATTTCCTAGGTTATCGTCCAGAGTTTTTTAAATTTTAGAGTTTGCATTTAAGTCTTTAATCAGCCTTGAGTTGATTTTTGTATATGGTGTAAGAAAGGGGTCCAGCTTCAATCTTCTGAATATGGCTAGCCAGTTATCTCAACACCATTTATAGAATAGGAAGCATTTTCCCATTGCTTGTTTTTGTCAACTTTGTCAAAGATCAGATGGTTGTATGTGTATGGCATTATTTCTGGGCTCTCTATTCTGTTCCATTGGTCTACATGTCTGTTTTTGTACAAGCACCATGCTGTTTTCATTACTGTAGCCCTGTAGAATAGTTTGAAGTTGGATAGTGTGATGACTTCAGCTTTATTCTTTTTGCTGAGAATGGTCTAGGCTATTTGAGACCTTTTAAAATTTTTTGGTTCTATATGAATTTTCAAATAATTATTTCTAATTCAGTGAAGAATGTCATTGGTAGTTTGATAAGAATAATATTAAATCTATAAATTGCTTTGGGCTGTATGGCCATTGTAAAGATAATGATTCTTCCTATCCATAAGCATGGAATATTTTTTCATTTATTTGTGTCATTTCTTTTAGCAGTTTTGTAGTTCTCTTTGTAGAGATTGTTTACCTCCTCATTTAGCTGTATTCCTAGATATTTTATTCTTTTTTTGCTACTGTTTATGTGATTGCATTCTTGATTTGGCTTTCAGCTTGGACATTGTTAGTGTATAGAAATGCTACTGATTGGCCAGGCATGGTGGCTGAAGCCTGTAATTCCAGCACTTTGGGAGGCCAAGGTGGGCAGATCACAAGGTCAGGAGTTCAAGACAAGGCTGGCTAATATAGTTAAACCCCATCTCTACTAAAAATACAAAAAGTAGCCAGGTGTGGTGGCAGGCACCTGTAGTCCCAGCTACTCGAGAGGCTGAGGCAGGAGAATCGCTTAAACCCGGGAGGTGGAGGTTGCAGTGAGCCAAGATTGCAGTACTGCACTCCAATGTGGGTGACAGAGTGGGACTCCATCAAATAAAGAAAGAAAGAAAAGAAAGAAATATAGAAAGAGAGAGAGAAAGAGAAAGAAAAGAGGGAGAAAGAAAGAAAGAAAGAAAAAGAAAGAGAAAGAAATTCTACTGATTTTTGTGCATAGACTTGTAGCCTGAGACTTTGCTGAAATTGTTTATCAGATCTATAAACTTTCAGGCAGAGACTATGGAGTTTTCTAGTATAGAATCATGTCTGCAAACAGATATTTGACTGCCTCTCTTCCTGTTTGGATGCCTTTTATTTATTTGTCTTGCCTGATTGCTCTGGCCAGGACTACCAATATCAGGTTGAATAGAAGTGGTGAGAGTGCGCATCCTTGTCTTGTTCTAGTTTTCAAGAAGAAAGCTTATAGCTTTTGCCCATTAAGTTTGTTGCTGGCTGTAGGTTTGTCATAAGTAGCTCTTATTATTTCGAGGTATGTTTCTTCATTGACTAGTTTTTTAGGGGTTTTAACATGAAAAGCTGTTGAATTTTATCAAAAGCCTTTTCTGCTTTTACTGAGAAAATTATAAGGTTTTTTGTTTTTAGTTCTGTTTATGTGATGAATCACATTTTTGCATATGTCAACCAATCCTGCATCTCAGGGATAAAGCCTACTTGATTGTGGTGGATTAGCTTTTTCTTGTGCTTCTAGATTCGATTTGCTAGAATTGTTCATGTTTATCAAGGATATTGGCCTAAAGTTTTATTTTTATGTTGTGTCTCTGCCAGGTTTTAGTATCAGGATGATGCTGACCTCAAAGGACAAACTAGGGAGAAGTCACTCTTTCTCAATTTTTTGGAATAATTTCAATTGGAATTCTACAAGCTCTTCTTTATATATCTGGTAGGATTTTGCTGTGAACTTATATGGTCCTGGACTTTTTCTTGTTGGTAGGCTTTTTATTGCTAAATCTATTTTAGAAGTTGTTATTGATCTGTTTAGGAATTCCATTTCTGCCTGGTTCAATCTTGAGATGTTATATATTCTCAGGAATTTATTTATTTCATCTGGGTTTTCTAGTTTGTGTGCATCAAGGTGTTCACAGTAGTCTTTTGAGATTTTTTGTATTTCTATGGGGTTGGTGGTAATGTCCCCTTTGTCATTTCTGATTGAGTTTATTTAGATCTTCTCTCTCTTTTTTTCTTTATTAGTGTAGCTAGTAGACAACTAGACTAATAAAGCTACTAGACTAGAAGCTAGTACACTACTAGACTAATAAAGCTGAATTCTGTATTCAATAAATAAACACATACTGTATTCACTGATCTTTTGTATGCTTCTTGAGTCTGAAATTCCTTCAATTCAGCTCTGATTTTGTTTATTTTTGTTTTCTGCTCACTCCGGGGTTGGTTTGCTCTTGTTCCTCTAGTTTCTGTAGGTGTGATGTTACATTGTTAATTTGCGATCTTTCTGCTTGTTTGAATGAGTGCTTAGCATCATAAACTTTCCTCTTAACACTGCTTTAGAGGTATCCCAGAGATTCTGGTATATTGTATCTTTGTTCTCATTAGTTTCAAATCATTTCTTGATTTCTGCCTTGATTTCATTGTTTACTCAGTAGTCATTTAGGTGCAGGTTGTTTAATTTCCATGTAACTGTGTGATTTTAAGTGATTTTCTTAGTATTAATTTCTATTTTTATGGTGCTGTGGTCTGAGAGCATGCTTGGTATGATTTTACTTTTTTTGAATTTTCTAAGGATTGTTTTATGGCCAATTATGTGGTCTGTTTTAAAGCACATCCATGTGCAGATGAGAAGAATGTATATTCTATTGTTGGGGGGTTGAAGAGTTCTGTAGGTGTCTATGAGATTTATTTGGTCCAGTTTTGTGTTCAAGTCCTTAATATCTTTGTTAGTTTTCTGCTTGATGATCTAATACTGTCAGTGGGGTGTTGAAGTCTCCCACTATTATTGTGTGGGAGTCTAAGTGTCCTTGAATGTCTCTAAGAAGTTGCTTTATGAATCTGGGTGCTCCTGTGATGGATGCATATATATTTATGGTAGTTAAGTCTTCTTGTCAACTTGAACTCTTTACCGTTACCCTTCTTTGTCTTTTTTTTATCTTTGTTGGTTGAAAGTCTGTTTCATCTGAAATTAGGATTGCAACCCTGTTTTTTTCTGCTTTTCATTTGCTTGGTAGATGTTTTTTGATTCTTTTACTTTGAACCTGTGGGTGTCATTGCATGTGAGATGAGTCTCTTGTAGACAGCATATAGGTGGGTCTTGCTTCTTTATCCAACTTGCCATTCTGTGCCTTTTAAATGGGGCATTTAGCCTCTTACATTAAAAGTTGATATTGATATGTGCAAGTTTGATCCTGTCATTGTGTTGTTAGCTGGTTATTATGCAGAATTAACTGTGTGGCTGCCTTATAGTGTCAATGATCTATGCACTTAAGTGTGTTTTTATGGTGGCTGGTAATGGTCCTTTTTTTCCCATATTTAGCACTCCCTGAGGACCTTTTGTAAGGCAGTTCTGATGGTAAAAATTCTCTTAGCATTTGTTTGTCTGAAAAGGACCTTATTTCTCTTTCACTTATGAAACTTAGTTTGGCTGCATATAAAATTCTTCACTGGAATTTCCTTTCATTAAGAATGCTGAATATATAGACACCCCCAATGTCTTCTGGCTTGTAGGATTTCTGCTCTTAGATCGGCTGTTAGCCTGATGGAGTTTCCTGTGTAGGTGACCTGCCCCTTCTCTCTAGCTGCCTTTAACAGTTTACTTTCATTTCAACCTTGGAGAATCTAATGACTGTGTGTCTTGGAAATAATTGTCCTGTATAGTATCTAGCAGGGGTTCTCTGGATTTGAATATTGACCCCTCTAGTGAGATTGGGGAAATTTTTGTGGATGATATCTTCAAATGTGTTTTCCAAACTGGTTACTTTCTCCCACTTCTCCTACAGGGACACCAGAAAGTCATAGATTTGGTTTCTTTACATAATCCCATATTTCTCTAAGTTTTATTCATTATTCTTTATTATTTTTTCTTTATTTTTATCTAACTGAGTTATTTTGGAGAACCAGTCTTTGAGCTCTGAGATTCTTTTCTCAACTTGGTCAATTCCACTGTTAATAATTGTGACTGTATCATGAAATTCCTGAAGTGAGCTTTTAAACTTTATCAGCTCAGTTTGGATCTTTCTTAAAATGATCATTTCGTTTTTCATCTCCTGTATCATTCTATTGTTTTTATTAGATTGCTTGGATTGGGATTCAACTTTCTCCTAGATGTCAGTGATCTTTCTTCCTATCCATATTCTGTGTTCTATTTCTGACATTTCACCTATTTCAGCATGGGTAAGAACCATTGTTGGAGAACTAGCGCAGACATTTAGATGTAAGAAGACACCCTGGCTTTTTGATTTGCCAGAGTTCTTGCACTTTTGTTTTCTCATCTGTGTGGGCTGATATTCTTTCAATCTTTGAAGTTGCTGTAGCTCCAATAGTTTTTTTCTTTTATCTTCTTTGATGCCCTTGAGGGTTTGATTGTGATATAAGGCAGGTTTAATCAACTGGCTTTGATTTTTGTCTGCTCTTGGGTCTTGTAAAACCCCCCTATGATTACTGTCTCCAAGACTGCATTCCTTTTTTGGGTGCTCTGGTCCAAGGGTGTATCCTTGTTGGGTCAGGCCTAATCTGCTGCCTGAGTGCTTCCTCAGGGAAAACAGGGGTTGCAGCTGCCCACAGAGTTCAGACAGAAGTGGGACTGCTGAGCTGGAAACATTAGTGGGTGTAGCTAATCTGGCTGTGAAAGACTAGGTGAGTGGAGTTGCCTGCCTGGCCATCTGGGTATTTCCCAGGCAACATGAGGCTGCACTCCTCAACAAATTCAAGCAGAAGTCAGACCACTGGAGTGGAAGATCTAGAAGATGTGGCTGGTTGGCTATGAGAAGTAGGACTGGGTGGAGTCACCTGCTCTGCCATTGGGAGTTTCCCAGGACAACAGGAGGCTGAGCCCACTGGCTAAGTTTAGACAGAAGTGGGACCACTGGCCCGAAAGCTCTAGCAGGTATTTCCCACATGTAACCAGTAGCAGGGGTAGATCTAGTCACCTGCTCTGCCATCCCAGTGCTCTCCAGGACAACAGGAGGCTGTACCCACTGGCTGAGTTCACACAGAAACGGGACTGCTAGACTAGAAACCTTAGCCAGAATTGCCTGCCTGGCTACTAGCAGTGAGAATGGGTGGGGTAACTCACCCTGCTGTCTGGGTGTTTCCCGGGACAATGGGAGGCTTTCCCCACTGGCTGCATTAAGGCAAAAGAGGGATCACTGAGCTGGAAGTTCTAGAATGAGTTGCCTGCCTGGCCACTAATTGCAGGGGTGGGTGGGGTTGCCCACCCTGCCCTCTGGATGATGTTTCCTGGGACAACAGGAGGTTGTGCCCTCTGTCTGAGTTCACATAGTAGTAGGACTGCTGGGCTGGCAGCTCCAGCAGGGATTGCCTCCCTAGCTACCTGTAGTGGCAGTTATGAGGTTGTCTGCCCTACTGTCTGGGTGTTTGCCAAGACAACAGGAGGCTGTGGCTGCCAGCCGAGTCCAGGGAGAAGTGGGACAACTGAGCTGGAATCTCTTGCTGAGCCCTGTCCAGGAAAGGGCCATCGTGACTGTGGCCTCTGTTGGGGCTATGGCACTGGTATTGGTCTGCTCTGGGGCTCAAATCTTGTAGAGGTTCTTTTGGATTGGAGAGTTTCTCCTGCAAAACATCGAGGTGGCTCTCTGTCTCAGTCTAGAAACATGGTGGGTGAGTGTAAGGGGGCCAAGAGGATTCTCCCATTCTCAGTCTTGCACAGGTCCCTGTGAAGAGTATGAATCCCCCAGGAGGCTCTCACTCACTCACCCTTTCCTATGTTGTAGGAGTTCTCCTGACTTCATGCTGAACCCAGAGAGGCTGGTGCCTAGTTCTACTGCTGTCTGCTCTCTGTGTCCCCCTGCTGCCTTGATGAATCCCAATATGATTTCTCAGATGATCAGTCTGCAAGGTCAAGGTTCACTATCCATTTTGTTTTCTCTCCATGAAAGTGGCTCTCATGAGCTGCTTCTAGTCTGCCGTCTTGGCCCATCCCTCAAGTATTTTCTTTTATTATTAATGTTATTTCTATCATCTATGGACCTGGCATTTACATTTAGAACTATACTCTATTTCAAATTGACTTGTATATGGAATGAGTTCAGGATTACAATTTTTATTTTTACAAATGAAGATACAGTCTTCCAGTAAAATACGGTAAAAATAATTTTCTTTATTGAGTTGACAACTTTGTCGAAAATCAATTAGATATAAATATGAAGCTTTATTTCTGGACTCTTTTTTCAATTCCAGTGATCCATTTATGTAATATTGCACCAAAACTACTGTGTCTTGGTTACTATGGCATTATATTGAATTGAAAATAAGATAAAGTTCTTCAAAGTTGTTCTTTCCACTTTCAAGATTATTCTGTTCTTATATATGCTTTTAATTCCTAAATAAATTCTAAGTTTTCTTATCAAAATGCTAGTATTGGCTGGGTGCAGAGCTTCATGGCTGTAACTCTAGCACTTTGGGAGGCCTAAGGGGGCAGATCATTTGAGGTCAGGAGTTTGAGACCAGCCTGACCAACATGGTGAAACCCCATTGGCTCTACTCAAAACTACAAAATTTAGCTGGGTGTGGTGGCGGGTGCCTGTAATCCCAGCTACTTGGGAGGCTGAGGCACTAGAATCACTTGAACTCAGGAGGCACATGTTGCAGTGAGCCAAGATCACAATACTGCACTCCAGCCTGGGTGACACTCCATCTAAACAAAAAGGTAGTATTTTTTTATTAGAATGGTGTTAAATCAATCAAGATGTGCATTCTACATTATGTACGTCTTGATGATATTGTCTTCTGACCTATGAACATGATATATCAATCCACTTATGTATGTCTTCTTTTATTTCTCTCAGCACTATTTTATTTTTCACCTCTTGTATATGTTTTAAGAACTTTTTTGGTATTTGATTTTTATGCTGATGTCAACAGAATTGCTGTTTAAAAATTCATCTTCCAATTGTTGGTTGTTGGGTGTCTTAGGGGTTTTTTGTGCTACTACAATAGAATGCCTGAGGCTGGATAATTTATAAAATCATAATTTTTAATATAGTTCTGAAGCCTGGGAAGTCCATAATCAAGACGCCAGTAGGCTTAGTGTCTAGTGAGGGCTGTTATCTCTGCTTTCAGGATGGTACCTTGTTACTGTGTCCTCTGGAGGTGAAAAAAACTGTGTATTTAAATAGCAGAGGGACAAAAAGGAATGAACTCCCTCCATCAAGCCCTCTTACAACCGTTTTAATTTATTCATAAAGGTGTGGCACTCATGACTTAACTACTTCCCAAAAGGCCATACTATTTAATACTGTTACATTGGACAGTTTTTTCAAGAGATGAATTTTCAATTATAAGGGACACATTCATACTATAGCATTATTTCCCTGCCCTCCCCCACTAATGTCCTTCTCACTTGCAATGTACCTTCACTTTATCCAAATAGCCTCAAAAGTCTGTACCTGTTCCAACATCAACTCAAAAGTCTAAAATCCAGATTTCCATCTAAGAAATGGGTGAGACTCAAGGCACAATTCATCCAGAGGTAAATTTCTCTTAAGCTATGGGCCTGTGAAATAAGCAAGTTATGTACTTCTAAAATAGAATGGTGATACAGGCATAGAAGAGACGTTCCTGTTCCAAAAGGAATAAATAGGCAAGAAGGAAGAGGTAACAGGTCCCAGCTAAGTTTAAAACCTAACAGGGCTAACAACATTAAATGATAAGGCTGGAGAACAGTCTTTTTGAACTCCACGTCCCACCAAGAGGACACACACGGGTGGGGATGCTCCCCTCCCCTACAGCTTCACTGACTGCAGCCCATGCTACAGCTCTCAGAGATGATTAAGTGTCTACAGGCCTCCCAGGCAGGAGTTGCATGTTGGTGGCTCTACAGTTAACAGGCCTTGGGGGTAGTTCTGACCCCACAGTTCTGGACATTGGCCTAGCATGGACTGTATTTGGAGCCACCACCCCTGCTATATAGTTCTCTGCCTCAGAAAGGCTGTCTGAGATATTCTTTGAAATGTTAAGTAGAGGCAGCCATACTTCCACAGCTTGTGTGCTCTGCATGCCACATAGATGATGCCAAAGTTTAAGGCATGTGCCCTTCAAAGTGGCCTCCCAGTCACACCTAGGCCCACCTGCACCACAGCTAAGGGTAGCCAGGAAGTAATACACTGCAATAAAGAGAACAGAGAGCTAAGGTATCACAAGCACCCTAGGAATCTCTCCCAAAACTATTCTGACTCCAAGGTGAGGGAACTCTGGGCCTGTGATGGGCATGGCAGCCTGGAAGAGCTTTCAAATGCCTTTTAGTTCATTCTACCACTTTCTTTATGAATAGTACATGGCTTTCTTCTATTTATACTAATCTTTCTTTTTTTATAAAATGATCTCATGTCTACATCCTTGGTTTCCTTTCCTAAGCGCACATTTTTTTTTTCTTTACATGGCCAGGCTGAGAATTTTCCAAATCTTTACAATCTGCTTCTCTTTTAATTATAAATTTTATCTATCTTTAAATTATTTATTCCAGCCTGGCGCGGTGGCTTGCGCCTGTAATCCCAGCACTTTGGGAGGCCGAGGCGGGCGGATCACGAGGTCAGGAGATCGAGACCATCCTGGCTAACACGGTGAAACCCCGTCTCTACTAAAAATACAAAAATTAGCCGGGCGTGGTGGTGGGCGCCTGTAGTCCCAGCTACTCGGAGAGGCTGAGGCAGGAGAATGGCGTGAACCCGGGAGGCGGAGCTTGCAGTGAGCCGAGATCGCGCCACTGCACTCCAGCCTGGGTGACAGCAAGACTCCGTCTCAAAAAAAAAAAAAATAAATTATTTATTCCTTCTTCCCTTTTACTATAAGCAGTTGAAAGAAGCCATGCAGCATCTTAAATGCTTTGTTGTTTAGATATTTTGCTGACAAATACACTAGTTAATCACTCTTCAGTTCTTCCTTCCACAGGGTCCTAGGGACACATGTAATTCAACCAAGCTCATTGCCCCTTTTTAACAAGGATGCTTTTATCTCATTTCCAATACCTTGTTCCTCATTTCCACCTAAGACCTCATCAGAATGGCCTTTACTCTCCATATTTCTACCAACATTCTTTTCATGACCACTTAAATAATGTCTAAGAAGACCAGGTTTTCCCTATATCTCTCTTCTTCTTCTGAGCCCTTGCCAGAATTGTTCTTAATGCTCTGCTCATGGTAATACAAGCTTTTTTTGGCATGAATTTCAAAACAGTTTCACCTTCTACCCATTAACTATTTGCTATAACAACACCCCACTCTTGGAACCAAGTTATTTCTCCGTTTTGTGATAATAAAACAGAGTACCTAAGATTAAATCATTTACAAAACCAGGAATTTATTTTCTCATGGATCTGGAGGCTGGAAAGTCCAAGATCAAAGTGTTAGTAGGTTCAATGTCTGGCAAGGGCTATTCTTTCTGCCTTCAAGTCAGTAGGATTTATAGTGATATCTCTCTTAATTACTAATATTTGTGGTCCATCTTTTCTCTTTTTCAGTTTGAGGGTTTTATCAGTTTTGTTGGTGAACCAACTTTTGACTGTTGACTTTCTTCATTATTTTCTATTTTGTTGAATTTTGTCACCCTTTTATTTTTTTTTTATCTCCACTACTTATTTTGGCTTTATTTGCTATTTCTTCTCTTCCTCATCTTTTTTCTTCTCCTTATCCTGCACCTCCTTCCCCTTCTTCTTTTTTCATTTTGTCTAATCTTCTTAACATGAAAGCTCTGAAAAGGGATTTTAAATATTTATTTTTAACCAAATACAAGAACTTAAGCCTACAATTTTTTGTTTACAATATTTTACCTGCATTTCAAAAATTTTGACATTTTGTGTTTTTATTATCATTCTATTCAAAAGAAGGATTTCTTTTGGACTGATGAGTTATTTTAATAATATGCTGCTTGATTTTTAGGGATTTAAGTATTTTTTTAAATCTTGTTATTGATTTTCTCTTTAATACTGTCACAGTCAGAAAACATACTCAATAATTTCAGTCTTTTGAAATGTATTGGTATGTATTTTATGACCTAGTACATGGCCTATCATGGTGAACACTGCATGAAAACTTTCAAATAATGTGGATTTTCCAGTTTTCTGTAATGTTTTACTCATTTCAATTAGATTGAATTGATTTTTTTTCAACTCTTCTGTATATTTCCTGATATTTTTCTACTTTTATAACAAGTAGTTGTTAAAATCTTCATACATAATTGTATATATTTTATGTGTCCTTTTAATTCTTTTTATTTGTTTATATATTTATTTTGTTTATATATACTTATGAATGTTATAGTTCTTAATGACATATCCTTTTTTAATTTTTAGTAATGTTCTTTGTCTTAAAATTTACCCTTCCTAATGTGAATATAGCTATAACTACTTTTTTTTTAGTTTAGTATATATAGTATACTGTTTCCACCCTTATATTTTTAGTCTGACTACATTTGTATTTAAAGTGTGGATGTTATAAGCAGTTATCAAGCTGGATCTTGCTTTTGTATCCAGTTGGATACATTGTGTTCTTTCATTGGAATGTAAATTAGAACAATATGGAGGTAATTTTATTTAAAAATTTTCCTTTAATTTAATTATTGATGTGACTTTTGTTAGTATCATCAGTTTCTTGTTTCTCTCTTATTCCTTTTGTGACCCTTCTGTTTTTTGTGGCTTTTGGGTATTTGGTTCTTCTATTGAATTTTTCTTTCTTTTCCTGATGTTATTTTTGGTGCTTTCTCAATAGAGTCATTATGCATCTTTACATTATCAATACATACCTTCGCATGTTATATTACTTCACAAAAATCTTTCATCAGCATAATTCCTCCCTCATATTGTATTTTGAAATATAAAATTTTCTTTGTATATTTCTGCATCTGCATTATATATGTTTTCTTATGCACCTTCTATAATTTTTATTGTTTTCTCGTTAGCCTGCATTTCTAGTGCTGTTTTCTTTATGATCTAATAGTTATTAGGAGAGTAGGATTTCAGTTTGGTTTTGGTTTTTGTTGTTCATTGTTTCCTTTTAGCTTGAATTTATTGTGGACAGAGAAGGTAACAATATTACTTACTTTGAGAATTATATATGTATTTTTAATTGACTATCCACATTTTGTAAATGTTCTATGACGGCTTGAGAAAATGTGAATATTTATTTTAGGTACAATATGTTCATCTCTGCCTTTCAAGTATATTAAATTTATGAGAACCCTATAGTGGATTAAGTATCTTAGGTCAATAGTACTAATTTTAATGAAAAAAGAACTATTCTCCTTAATTTCTATATAGATTCCAATTTTTGTTAAATTATCATCAAATAGTAGTAAATAGACATATTCACAGAGAAGTAAAAGACTATTTTAAAATATGTTTTCACCTAATTAATTATTCTATAATATGGTTGTTTTTTCTTTGTTTATTGATAGCTATTACTTACCAAAAGACCGAGATCATGCATACAAACAAAATATAATGCATGGTATTCATAATTTACGTAATTCCTGAACCTTTAATACAAAAAGAGAGAAAAAAAATTAAAAAGAAAAGTAAAATCAGTACAAATATTGTATTTTAAGGACATAATATATGTAATTATCAGTGCTATCAACTAACAAATCATAGGCACTTTGAGAGAAAAAGTTAATGTAACATGTTGCAATATAAAACTACCACTATGATTGCATAGTTCTGGTTTTTTCTCTCAGAACTTTGAGTGCCTCTGTAGACCACACAAAGTTAAAATAAGGATGTTAAATAAACCTCCTCATACACAAAAATCTCATCATTCAAATGACTAAATCTAAGAGTTTATCTCAAACCATTTCTATCAGTACGTTACGTACCTGATGTGACAAGGAATTAAAGTAATATGTGTGCTCTGTTACAATTATAATGTAACCAATTTTTTATATCTATATTTTTCATTATATATGTTAGCTGTCATTGAGAACATGTAGGTTTATTTACTGTATCTTAAAAGTATATTGTAATACTTAATACAAAATGAATTGAAGAAAATGACTCTAGAGAAACAAAATTTTAAGGATAAGTTTTCTGAGTTGGTTCTGTGGTTTCTCTGAATTTGTTCTCTAATCTGATTAGACTTAAATATGCTAATTACTCTATTTCCAGTAGTTATTTCCAAAAGGAGGACTAATAGTCCATTGAATAAGCTATTTATAGAGAAACAATATGTTTGTGTTAAGTGATCTTAATCAATCAGTTATAAGAAACAAAGAGCTAGGTGATTCTGTAGATGATACTTTCAAAGATTTCTTGATTAAGACCCCAAAAGCTCAGGCAACTAAAACAAAACTGCACAAATGGGATCCCATCAAACTAAAAAGCTTTTGCACAGCAAAGACAATAATCAACAAAGGGATGAGACAACTTACATAATGAGAGAAAATACTTGCAAACTATTCAATTAATAAGAGATTAATAATCAGAATATATAAGAAACTCAGACAGCTCAGCAACAATAATAATAAATGATCTGATTAAAAATATGCAAAAGATTTGAATAGATATTTATCAAAGGAAGACATGTAAGGGACTGATAGGTAAATGAAAACATACTCAACATCACTAATCATCAGAGAATGTAAATAAAAATCACAATAAAATATTCTCTTACCCAAATTAAAATGGTTTTCATCAATAAGATGAAAAATAGCAAATGCTGGTGAGGCTGAGATGAAAGAGGAACACTGGCACACTGTTGGTAGAAATGTAAATTAGAACAGTATGGAGGTAATTTTATGAAAAAAAATAAAAAGGTTTAATGAACTCACAGTTCCACATGGCTGAGGAGGCCTCACAATCATGGCGGAAGGTGAAAGAGGAGCAAAGGCACATCTTACCTGTTGGCAGGCAAGAGAGCTTGTGCAGGGGAACTCCCCTTTATAAAACCATCAGATGTCTTGAGACTTACTCACTACCACAAGAACAGTACAGGGGAAACTGCCCGCATGAATCAATTATCTCCACCTGGCCCCACCCTTGACATTTGGGTATTATTACACTTTAAGGTGAGATGTCAGTGAGGACACAGCCAAACCATATCAGAGCTTCTAGTTTTAAGTGGTGTCCAGAACAAGAGAAGGCCTTGCAACAAGTCCAGCCTGCTGTGAGAGCTATTCTGCCACTTGGGCTATATAATTCAGCACATCCTGTGGTGTCAAAGTATCAACTGCAGATAGGGATGTTGTTTGGAGACTTTGGCAGGCCCCTATAAAGAAACCATAGTGCAAGACTTGAGGATTTTGGAGCAAGGTTGTGCTGTCATTCACAGATAACTACTCTCCCTCTGAGAGTCAGCTCTTGGCCAGCTATTGAGCCTTCATAGAGACTGAATGGCTGACCATGAACCACCATGTTATCATAGGACCTGAGCTGCTCATCATGAATTGGTGGCTACCTGACCCACAAAGCCATAAAGTTGTGAGTACATAGCAACACTCGTTCGTCAAATGGATGTGATTGGGGCTAAGC
Source organism: Nomascus leucogenys (assembly GCF_006542625.1). NCBI lineage: Eukaryota > Metazoa > Chordata > Mammalia > Primates > Hylobatidae > Nomascus > Nomascus leucogenys. The sequence continues at coordinate 6,876,364 of NC_044395.1, read as the reverse complement.
AGGTCCTGAAGGCACAGGTAAGTGACATTAAGAAGTGGCCCAAATGCCTATGATCCCCACTCCTGCTACACTTCCTGCTCTCTGCCAGCCTGCAGCTATGAAGTCATTAAAAAATTCCCATGGGCAGTTGACAGAGGAGGAGAAGACTCAGCCTGATTTACAGAGGATTCTGCAAAATATGCAGGCATAACAGAAAAATGGACAACTGCACCCCTATAGCCCCTCTCAGGGATATCCCTGAAGGACGGTGGTGAATGAAAATCCTCCCAGTGGACAGAACTTCAACCATTCCACATGATGATTCACTTTTCTTAGAAAGAGAAATGGCTAGAGAGGTGATTATCTGCCAATTCATGGTCTGAAGCGAGTGTTCTTTATTCTCTGGGTGATCAGAAACTTAGAAAGGACACAAGGAAAAATTGGTGACAAAAAATTTGGGGAAAAGAGATGTGGGCACACCTCTGTGAATAAGCAAAAAATAATGAATATATTGTATTTCATGTGAATGCTCACCAAAGGGTGAGCTCGGCAGTGTAGGATTTTAACATTAAAGTGGATGGAATGACCCATTGTGTGGATGAATACAAGTCAGTCTCTTTCTCCAGCCAACTTTGTCATTTCCCACTGGGCTCAGGAACAAAGAGGCCATGGTAGCAAGGATGGAAGTTACTCATGGGCTCAGAAACATGGACTTCCACTCAACAAGGCTAACTGGACTGTAGAAAACTGAGTGTCTAATCTCCCAATGGCAGATACCAACACCAGGCTCCTAATATGACACCATTCCCTGGGGTGATTAGCCAACACCTGGTAGCAGGCTGATTACCTTAGAAAACATCCATTATGAAAGGGGCAGTATTTTGCCCTTCCTGGAATAGATACTCTGAATATGGATTTGCCTTTCCTGCACACCACAACTACCATCTGTGAACTTAACTCACTGGCTTGTCCATTTTCATAGTATTCCAGATCACATTGCTTTTGATGAAGGAACTCACTTTACAGCAAGGGAATTGCAGCAATAGGGCCAGGAACATGAAAATCATTGGTCTTACTATGTTTGCCACCATCCTGAAGCTTCTGGCCTGATAAAATGATGGAATTGTCTTTCGAAGACTCAGTTACAGTGCCACCTAGGTGGCAACACCTTGCAGGAATGGGATGAGGTTCTCCAGAAGGCTGTATATGGTCTGAATCAGGGTCAAATATATGATGCTTTTTATGTGGTAGCCAGAATTTATGGGTCCAGGAATCAAATAATGGAAGTGGGAGTGGCATCATTCACTACTGCACCTAGTGACTCACAAGCAAAATGTTTACTTCTCGTTTCCATGACATTATGCTTTGCTGGCCTAGATGTCTTAGTTCCAGAGGATGGAATGCTTCACCAGGAGACACAAGAATAATTTCCTTGACCTGGGAGTTAAGACTGCCACCCAGCCACCTTGTGCTCTCCATGCTGCTGATTCAACAAGCAAGTGACACATTTCCTTATTTGAGGAAGTTATGGTGTGGGCTACAGTGATTGATCTGACTAACAAGGGGGAAATTGCTCCACCATGGGGGTGAGGGAGAGTATATCTGGAATACAGAAGTTCCCTTAGGGCACCCTCTTTTGTTTTTCTGTATCAGGTAACATAAGCTATATTGACTCTTGTATAAGGATTTAAGTATTGTTCATTTTCCATCATAGTATTTAAGTTATGGAACATCAGGAGAAAAATGTCACTCAAGGACTTCATCTCCTTTTCTGAGGAAGACATTAGTGTGTATTTGGTAGTATGAAAATTGTTGTATCATGTTAGGTGAAATCATGATGTTATTGTTATCTTTATCTGGAGATTAGGTATGATTTAAGGAGATATATAAGCCAAATTGATAAGAGGTAGATCTGTAATTATTAATTTTATATGCCAACTTGACTGGGCTAAGGGATCCCCAGATAACTAGTAAAATTTTATTCTGGATACAAGAGATTAGCACTTGAACGAGTAGACTGTGTTAAGATCATCTGCCTCCACCAGTATGCGCAGGCACTCGTATTCAGAGGGACTGAATAGAACAAAAGAGGGGAAGTTTCTTTCTCTGCTTGAGCTGAGACATCCATTTTCTCCTGCCCTTGGACTTTGATGTTCATGGTTCTTAGGTCTTTGAACTCAGACCAGGACTTACACCTTTGGATTAGGGATTCTCAGGCCTTTGGATTTGGGATGGAATTACACCAACAGCTTTCTTGGGCCTCAAGATTGCAGAGGAAAAATTATGGGGCTTCTTACCTTCATAATCACGAGTCAATCCCTTATAATAAATATTCTCCCGTCTCTTTCTCTTCCTGTGTGTGTGTGTGTGTGTGTATACAGAAAGAGAAGTCTATACATCTATCTCTACACAGACACATAGATATATAGAGAGATAGAGGTATCTTATTGATTCTGTTTCTCTGGAGAACCCCAACACAGAAATATATTGATTTTTTTCTTTTATTTCATTATGGATGCTATTAATTTTACCTACCTTGTTTCCTTTTATGGGTGACTTTAGATTTTGTTTTCATTTATTTTGCATCTCATAAATAACACACAAATAGATTTTTTTTAACTCCAAATGGGCCAATGCCTTTCAATTGAGAATTTTTAAAATTAAATTATACTTCTTTTTTTTTTTAACTTGTGGGTACCTTTCATTTTATGTTTCTTTTATGTCTTCTTTTTTTGGAAAAATATGAAATCATTTATGATTAATTTTGCTTTCTACTTTCTTTTGATGTTTTGAAAGATAGGATGTTGGTCTTTAGAATTCTGTCAATGATTGGTTTTAAGATTTTAGCAAATATTTTTAAAGTTCTCATTGCTTTCAATTTGTAAAAAATTAAAAGAAATATTTTATTGCATTGACTATGTGAAGAAATCAGTATACATTCAATTCTTCCTGAAAATCTTTTTCAATTTTAGTTACTTTAATCTCTTATTTTACATCTTGCTTATTATTTTTTCATAGGAATAATTTTATTTCAAAAATAATTTTAGACACTTAAATTCCATTTGTGACCATATTAACAACAATTATTTATTATTTGCCTATATCATTTTTTACTAGGAATACTATAGTAGCATAACTTCTCCATTCTTGAGTTATTTTTTTTCTTCTCTTAGTCAACAGAAATAGTTCTCTGAGCAATTTTTACTTTGAAAGGGAATTGAGTACTTTATAAAAATTATTACAAATGAACTTTTCTTCCCTTTAGGAGGAAGGGATCAGTGAACATTTGGTTATATGCCAATAGTTGTATCATGTTGTGTGGAATTATGATGTTGTTGCTGTCTTTATCTAGAGATCAAGTAGGATTTAAGGAGATATATATGCCAAGTTGACAGGGTGAATCAAAGAAACATAGAGTTGGTAGAAAAGAATATAGAGTTCCTTTTTTCCGTGTTCTCAGTTACATGTGGGCATTCAATTCACCTAGCATTTTTGTGTTTTGTCTTTATACCCAAAGAATTATGAGTATAATTACATCACCGTTTTCTGAAAGAAAATGCCAAAAGTAGGATATCAGCTGAAATTTTTACCTTTATGAACATGTATTTTTTCTACCTGGATTCTTAAAAGATGCTATTCCTATTAAAAATTAACCTAAATGCACTAACAAATTTCTATTTCTTTAAATTTGACTTTTAGTTATCTATTTCATTATGAAAACTTAAATTTTTATTTAAATTAGAAACATCTTAAATTACTTCTTTTATTATTTCATATACTATATCTCCTGTACTCACCTCTTTTGAATTTCCAATTTTATGTAAAATATTTAAAAGCAAATATACATTGCATATTTTCTCATTATTTTTGTTCTTTTTTTCCTGAGGTTTGTGAGAATTTTTTCATTATGCTTATATCATGTATTCAATTTTAATCCAAATATAAACTCCTACTCATTGCCTCAATTACAGTTTTACTTAACAGAAAAGTCATATATTTTTGTCTCTCCTGACGTTAGATTTTTCCTCCTTTATAACTACAGTTAAATTAACGAATTAAAAAACATTTTTAAATATGGCTGTATTAGTCCATTTTAAATAACTTCCTGAGACTGGGTAATTTCCAAAGGAGTTTAATTGACTCACAGTTCAGCATGGTTGGGGAGGCCTTAGGAAACTTAGAATCATGGTGGAAAGGGAAGGGGAAGCAAGGCACCTCTTTCACAAGGCAGCAGGAAGGAGGAGTGTCTCGTGAAGGGAGAAGAGCCCCTTATTAAACCAGATCTCTTAAGAACTCACTATCATGAGAGCAGCATGGGGGGAACCACCCCTGTGATTCAATTACCTTCACCTGGTCTCTCCCTTGACACCTGGGGATTATGGAGATTATGCAGATCATCGTTCAAGATGAGATTTGGATGGGGGAAGTAAACCTAGCCGTATCAATGGGTAGGAACATAATTTTTTCCTGTTAATGAAGAGCTGTTTCATGGAAAATATTTGTTCTGACTTCACAGACAGATATCATTCTTTTTAATTGCATTGTGTTTTCACAAAATAGTATTTTTTCTCTCCTAATTCTTATAAAGGATTAACTATATTTAAACAGGATTTAGAGTTCAAATTGAGGTGAACATCTCTATTAGGCAGTGTCATGTTCAGATGATACATGCTTAGATGATAACAATTTAAGCACAAAGGTCATGGGCAGATATGCAGGAAAAATAGAGACTTAAAGTGGGGACAATGGGATTAGATGTCAAATATCTGTTTTCTAGTTACAGTAGTGTTCTGAAGCCAGTTGAGGTCCAACTGCCTGTTAGTAGCCAGCCTCAGAAATGTCTCACTTTTTTATCTCCCATGGTCATCTATGTGAAGTGGGGTATAAGTGCTGCTGTGTGTAACCTGGCTGGACTGGCCTATGAAACTGTGCCTTTTCCAGAAGTGGCTTTGAGATCCAAATGTAGCATTAGCCCATTCCCTACTCCACTTCTTGCTGCTCTGAATTAACAATGATATTAATATACTGATACAATCTGTCATGTGTACATCGGGCAAATATTCTTACTTGAGTGGACAGCCAATGATCAGGCTACCTCTTCCACTACAGCATAAGTTACTAGCAATTTTTTTTAAATTTCTAGCATTAGGGTGCTATCTTTTTCTAGTTTTCAGAATAGAGTACAGAATTTCCCTTTTTCATATTTTTGGTTACTTTCATGAGAATGATGTACATGGACCTTCAGGTGTATGTGCTCAAGTTTCCATCTTCTCTATATCCTACAGTGTGTTTTTGTTTGTTTGGGAAATATTATGTTGCTGCCCTACTTAAAATTCTTCAGTATTTTTCCATTGTCTGGAAGTTAAATTAAAATTATTTAGGAGGGCACTTATAGCCTTTTAAAATCAAATCATTAAGCATTTCTGCTACATGGAATCTCATGTTGCTGATCCATGACCTTAAACTCCAGCCTGCAGAGTACTTTGTTTATATTTATCCAGTATCTTGTCTAATCATTTGACCACAAATGTCTTTAGCCTGGCATGCAATCCAATTGCCACAGTTCTCTTTACTCCCCATTTTTTTATACCGTGTCCTTCCTATTTTTAAATTTTCTGTCTGAGCACCGCTGTGCTGGAATTTCTCTCATTTCTGTTTTTTATGCCACAGTCCTTTTTCTGTTGGGAAGACCCTTCCCTTTCTCATACGTTCTTTGCCTGATAGTGCCTATTTGTCCTTCATACTTTACTTGGACAGCACTTTGTCTAGGAAGCCCACTGTGATTTTCCAGAATGGCTCTGACATCCGACTAGGGTACTTTTAGACCTCTTCCAGCAGCCATTGTACTCTCTTGTCAATCAATATACTTGATTTTTTTCTTTCTTTTTCTCTCTAGACATGAGCTCCTTGAGGGAAGAAAGGCCTGTTCCATCTTTATATCCTATGTATATGACATGTAAGGTATTCTAGATAAATTTATTAAATTAATAATTATATGAACGTGTGCAGTTTTCTAAAGGAGTAATTCAACGTTTTAAAAATCTGTACTTTGATCAAGGCTTTAATGTAAATGTATGACAACTGGAAATAAAAATGACTTAACTACTGACTTATCCCTGCCTTTTTTAAGAATTATGTTACTTATTCTTAGGGAGCATATGTATAAGTATTCATGTTTTATTCAATGAAACATTATTAAGTGCCTTACTTGACAGGAACATAATAATGTCTGGGGATAATAGCGGACAATATGCCCTATCTTCCAATTTATCCTGTATTTCCTAATCATTATTTGGCTTTCAGAAATGTATTTTAGTAGTTGGATATATGCTATAGGGCAAAAAGAAAAAAAGTAAACTAGGTTTTGTTTTCAAAGTTTTTGCAGGATATAATTTTCAAAATTCTTTTGTACCTTTTGCAGAGTGCCTCCAGAAATAAAAATGTTACAGAAGAATTACTTCAGAAAACCTAAAGAGTCCATTTGAAAATTGCCCTATTTGAAATGAAGTGGAGATGAGTAATAACAAGGACTTCCCCATATAACCCAAGGTAAAACTAAATGCAATGCCATTTCCAGCAACACATTATGAGAACGGGATGTCTTTGGCTTTTAGCTTCTTCTCCTGTTACCTCCTTTCCTAATTCTTAATATTTAAGCCAGAGCCAACTCTGCAAAGTTTAGCAGAGCAATTAAAGTTATGAATTTTAATAGAATGTAATTTGAAAGATTTTTGCCTTGTGAAATAGGTATTTGCTTACCAACACTATCTGTAGCATCTAAAGTTCTAGAGTTTTCTTGAAGATACATATAATTTTTCCTATCACAGTCACATTACAAGGGTAATATAGTTTAGTTTATGTTGGTTTTACTTTTTTAAAAATCAGTGGGCCAAGTGTTTGATTTAGTAACTTGGAAAAAGTCTCATATTTTTTGAGTCTCCTGGAAGCTCAAAGCATATTTTTCAGGGTACAATTTAACCTCTGAGCTATTTGGTTTAAACCATTTATTTATCCGTGGTTAGGATTAGAGTTTGACTTATAGTAGCTTCAGGAAACATGATCTGACCTTTACTCTTGACCAATTTACCTTCAAATCCAAACCTGAGGATGACTGATTAGAATAGTCTGTCAACTTTTCAAAGCAACAGTGCTTCATTCTTTTTCAAGAAGTAAGGTAAGGGAGAAAGATATTTCACTGCACATCAAAATAAATAAAAATATAAATCTTTCATTGGGTTGAAAAATATTTGACCTGGGGAGAGTTTAGACCCCACTCATCTCACTCCACTGTGCTATTCAAAGATAACGGTCAGAGGTTAATATCGTGGCCAATTTCTATCTGAATAGCACTAAGGTGAAGGAAACTGTTCTCCCCGGAGCAAGAGGGCTTTGGGCCTCACATCTTAAGGATTTAAATGACCGCTTTAGAGTTATCAGGCATCCTGTGAGAAGAAATCATTTTAATTCTGCATGTTGCATAATGCTCTTGAAGCTTATATTCTAAAGAAGATGACAGTCCATTAAAAATAGTTTGACTATATATAATTTCAGATGGTGATAGAGATGAATTACAGTACAAAGCAAGGTAATACAGAAAATCATAGCATGAGGAACTAGAGTTAAATAAGATGGAAGAAAGAATGTGTAGAGAATTCTGAAGGATGAGAATCTAGTCACCGAGCAATTTGGGTTGAGTATACCAGGCAAGGAACAGCAAGTGTAAAGGCTGTGGAATGGGAATAGGTTTGGGACATGCAAGAAGAAGCAAGCAAGCTAATACAGCTAGAACATAATAAACAGAGAGAGTGATTGGACATATAGGTGAGGGACAGGTCACATAGTATCTTCTAGGCCCTCAGTCAGGAGTTTGTATTTAAGATACAAAGAAAAGTCATTGGAGAATGTTATTCAGGAAACTTGATATCATATTTATTTATAAAGGATCATTATATCTGCTGTGTGAAAAAGGGTCTGTGAGAAGTCAAAAGCAGTGTCAGGTAGACCAGAGAGGACTGAGTGAGATGGATGTAGCCTGGTCAGAGACCAGGTGAGAGACTGCAGCAAGCTGGGCTAGAGATACAGCTGTGCAGGTGCAGAGAAGGTCCTGGATTCGGAATATAATTTGAAGACAGAACTGACAGAACTTGCTGATGGATTAGATTTAGAGAATGAAAGTTTTTGGCCTGAATCATTGGGTGAATGATGATAATATTTATTCATTTAGAAACAATAGAGAAAGAAGCAAGTTTAGAAAGAGAAAAATAAAAGTTTTGTTTTTGTTACATGAGTTTAATGTACTTATTTGACAGCCAAGTAAAAATGTCAAGTAGGCAAGTAAATTTTCAAGTTTGAATTTATAAGAGTTTAGGGATAAAGCTATATTTCTGGGAGACATCATCACACAGATAGTATTTAAAACCAGGTTGCTGAGTGAAAGCAAAAATGCAGCTGAAGAGCAGCGGGGTAAGGACTGATCTCAGGGGACACCAGCATTTAGAAGTCAGAGAAAGAAGGGGATTCAGCATAGAAGAACTGGAAGAAATAAGCAACCAGGTAAGAGAAAAAACAGGGGAGTGGGTGGTTCTGAAGTCAGATGAAGAGAGGGCTTGAAGGATGGGGTAGTCTCATGTCAAATTCTGTATGAAAATTGAGTAAGATGAAGAGAGAATGGTTGACTGGATTTAGGAGATTAATGTCTTTCATAACTTTGACAAAAATGGTTTCAATGCAGTGGTTGGAAAAAACCTTGATTCGGATGGGTTGGAAGGGAAAGCATTTCAAGGTGATGACAATGATTATGGACAAATCATTTGAAGTTTGTTCGGTGTGAAGTGGGAAGAGAAATGAGGTAGAAGTGAGAGGTTGTGAAGCTGTAGAGGGATTAAGAGGGGATCTTTTTGTGTTTAAGATGGGAACTGTTACAGCATGCCTGTGTGCTGGTGGAATTATCCAAGGTAAAGGAAAAAGTATACTTTTAACTTGGGATGAAATTTTTTTCAGGAGGAAAGAAGGGATGGCATCTTCTGCAAAAGTGGAGAGAGTGAAAGAGAGAAGGGACCAAGTCCTGAAGCAGGGCTAAAAAAAAAAAAAGCTGTCAGAGACCACTCCATATGCAGAGAAAGCACTCCGTAAGAGGGGCACTTTATCAAAACCCCAGCCATAGGCTTATAAACAGAATCCAGAAACTAGAGCAAAATGGGAATAGAGAGGACAGTCTTCATGTGTGTGAGGGATAGGCAAATTGTACTTAGTGAATGTAGCGACTCCCTATTTCTAATGATAGATCATTTCTAGATTCACTGGTGAGGTCAAGCTCCCTTTGAAGCAGACTTAACTGAGCTTTCCCACTGCAGTACTTTGGCGCAAGCTGACAGAGGCAGTACCAGCAGAATTGATTATCAATACATAGTGTTTGTATTTACAGTAATGAATAATTAGCTTGCATTGATTGGTTTGTTGATGGGTATAAGATTGTGAATATCATTCTCTTAATAATCTATCGGTAAAAGTCAGGCATTGCTGTCAGCATCTGAAAGCAGGAGGAACCAACCTCAAAGTATAAAAGTTAACGAGGATAAACCCACTGGGGATCAGAAACCTCACAGATCATCCTAAGGAGTATCATCACAATGAGAACAGCTAAGAACTGCTATCTATGTAATATAGTTTTATAAAATAAAGGCAGCTGTTACATGTTTTTAAACTGTAACATTTTATTTACTGTTTTTCACTTCTAAAACTGAGAAATATTGGGTAGTATAGAAATGTCACTAAGACATTTACATACTGTTCTACCAACTATTATAAGTGAATAGCCTTATAACTCAACAAAGATAAAAATAATGCAACTAAAATAACTCCATTCTCCTGCCCTTTAATCCTTTCTACTCTCTTTCCCCTAGAAATAGCCACTATTTTGACTTTGCGAAATGAAAGCAAATAAAATCTCAGGACCCCAAACTAAGTATGCCAAAGCCAAAAGTTCAGCTTGGACACTGATTCACACAAAAAAATTGGCTTTCCTTTTGTTCCTAAACAAGATAGAAGGACACATACATATCTCTCCTCCTTCACCCTGACAATGTAAATTAACAGCTTATCTTCACAGGCACTGGACACAGACAAGACTAGAAATTATTCCTCTGCCCACCCCAAGATAAATACATATTTGACTTCTTCCTCTACTCTGTTGACTTTATCTTATGTAAAATGTAGATTTACTGAGCATGCATTAATCCATAATTCCCTGTTCCTTTACCTGCTCCTTTTACATGTAATGTGGATTCAGTGAGTGCTAATCAAAGTCTCACAAGAATGTGACTACTTATATCACTACCTACACTCCCTTCTTTTTTCCCTTCCCTCCTTCCCCTCCTGCCTACTCTTTACCTTTAAATAGTGAAGTGCTCAAAATGCTGTTTTCAAAAGACGTGGATCACAGATGCTGCCTGTGATTTGTGTTTTTCTCCCCCAGGCATGTCCTCAACCTGGCCAAAATAAACTTCTAAATTGACTTGAGACACAGCTCGGTCATTTTCTTTGGTTTCCGGTGATAATCATTTGCATGCCTTTTTTGGTAGTTTGGTCATACGTAGAAGCATCTCTGATTCCTTTCCTCACCCACACACACACACACACAATTAAAGCTTTTCAATGATACTTGTTAAAGCACAGGAAGGAAGACTTTATTCAGGACCAACATAATAGGCATGGAGACCATGGCAATGCGATTTTGCCATGGGGTAGAAAGATTAGGCTTGGGAATGTATAGCCAAGGAACAGGGTGAGGGTCATTAGATAATAAAAATACTAACAGGAAACATTAGGGGTAGGGGAGATTCTGGCTAAACCAACCTAACAGGATTCTTGCTGAAGGCAGGCTAGAGTGATCAGACATCACCTGGGGGATGGGGGAGGATGAGGACCCTGCTAATCAGGTATCAAGAGTGGTAAATATTACAGGTAGAGGATTCTTGCTAAACTGACACAGCAAAGTTCTTTGCTAAAGCTGGGTTTTATAAGGAAGTGTACAGATGGGCCTAGAACAAGGTTCGGGAGCATGATTAAAGATTGGCCAAGCGAAGAAGGTTTGTCAGCACACACACACATAATCACATTCACACACTCCAAGGTAGTTCTGAGTCTTTCTCCATGTTTTCTTTTTGTTACTATTTCCCCCTCGTGAAAACATATTTTCACATATATGGCCACCTACCATTCTGTCTTGAAATGAGAGTTTGCAGTGACTCCTTCTTAGGGTCATGTTTCAGGAAACTGGAGTGGCAGAAATGAGTATGAGGCAGTATCAACCAGGTAATGTTGAGATGTGGACCTAACCCAATCATGTTATTTAACCTCACACTTGAAGAAGGTTATCCAAGTTCCGTTTCTGCACAAAGACCCTTCCCAAGGAACTCTAGGCCTTAAGGGATTCATTTTTTTCCAGACTAGACATGGAAAAATTGTGGAATTGGTGAAGTTACCCTCTCTGTGCCAACCACATCCTCAGCCCCATCAGTGTGGTCCGACTCTCTCCTCCCTGAAGACTTCTGGACTTAACTTTCCAAACCCCATTTCCTTCAGAACTTACCTATACTGTTTCCCATTCCTGGACTGTTGATAATCAGAGATACAACCACACAATTAACACTTACTATATGTCAAGTATTTTGGTAGACGTTTCGCATTATTAAATGCATTCTATCATTTGATCCTGACATGAATTATGCAAGATAAATCTCATTATTATTTCCATTTTACAAACAAAAATAACTAAAGCCCAAGATAATACACCTAGTCAACATCAGAAAATCCTTTGACCCTGATCTGCCTTACTGGAATATATAATACTCTTTAATTACAGCAGACTCTGCTGCTTTTCATTAGCTTATTCAAGCTCAAGTATTAGTAACAGATATTGTACAAACATATTTAAGCATAATAAGATAGATAGTGTCTACTCATTGCTAAATGTAAATAGGTCTTTTTAGCCAATCTATGTCACAAGGTAATTATACAGACTATAATGAGTAGAAATTGCTGGTTTTATGCAATTTGGTTTTATGGTATGTATTGCTTAATAGTTATGTCTCAACAAAGGTAAGTTTAGAAGTACAGATAAAAATTATAGAAAATGAAAATTTATCAAATAATATTTAATCAAGTTATAAAATAAGATTGTGAAAGCTGAGCATCTTAAACAAGTGTATGTTAATATAGATATTTAAATTAATCTGTACAGATTAGAAACTCAAAGGAATCTTTCTATAAAAATAACACTAGAACCTAGATAAATTATCATAAACAAACTTTTCAAATAAAATGTTGGTCCCTCAAACCTATAAGGGAAATATCCAAAAGTAACAAAACAAAATAATCAACCAACCACCACCATCACTACCACCACAACAAATATTGAAACTAATAAGCAAATGCAAAGTCAAAAATTGACTTATGAGTAAACATCAATATTCACACCAAAAGGAAAAAAATAGTTCTTTTTGTCTAAGAGAGGGGAATGGGGTCATAATACTTCTGTATTAGTTCTGCGTACAATAATATATAAACCAAAGTAAGTCCAAACAGATAGCATTCCTCAGCTCTTGCTTGATGCAAATAACTGTCTCTAGAGTAAACTGTTCAAAATTTGAGCTCTTAGGATGCCAAATTTTGAGTTACTACTCATCAATTATTATGTATACAAGGAAACAAAACAACATGAACATGAATAGTTGGCTGAAAAAAATAGCCAATTCAAATAAAATAGTCAAGTTAGACTCTCAAGAACTTAAGATTTTCAATTATCAGATATAGAATCTAAAATGTATAAAATGTCTAAATAAATTCAATACAAAATGAAATGATAATCAAATTTTTAAAAATCCTTAGATTTGAAAAAAAAACAACCAATAGAATTATTAGGTTTACATTAAAATTATATCTATATTTATATTTATTCTGCTTATATAACAAATATATTAACTTAGGAAAAAATATTTGCTGTTCTGCAATAGTTGCTGTTCTGCAGCCTCTGCTGGTGATATCCAGGCAAACAGGGTCTGGAGTGGACTTGCAGCAAACTCTAACAGACCTGCAGCTGAGGGGCCTGACTGTTAGAAGGAAACCTAACAAATAGAAAGGAATAGCATCAACATCAACAAAAAGGACATCCACACCAAAACCTCATCTGTAGGTCACCAACATCAAAGACCAAAGGTAGATAAAACCACAAAGATGGGGAGAAACCAGAGAAGAAAAGCTGAAAATTCCAAAAACTAGGGCACCTCTTCACCTCCAAAGGATTGCAGCTCCTCTCAGCAACAAAACAAAACTGGATGGAGAATGACTTTGATGAGTTGACACTAGGCTTCAGAAGGTCGGTAATAACACACTTCTCCGAGGTAAAGGAGGATGTTACCCATCGCAAGGAAGCTAAAAACCTTGAAAAAAGGTTAGACAAATGGCTAACTAGAATAAAGAGTGTAGAGAAGACCTTAAATGACCTGATGAAAGTGAAAACCACAGCACGAGAACTTCACGACACATGCACAAGCTTTAATAGCTGATTTGATCAAGTGGAAGAAAGGATATCAGATCAGTGATTGAAGATCAAATTAATGAAATAAAGCAAGAAGACAAGATTAGAGAAAAAAAGAGTAAAAGAAACAAAGCCTCCAAGAAATATGAGACTATGTGAAAAGACCAAATCTACGTTTGACTGGTGTACCTGAAAGTGATGGGGAGAATGGAGCCAAGTTGGAAAACACTCTTCAGGATATTATCCAGGAGAACTTCCCCAACCTAGCAAGGCAGGCCAACATTCAAATTCAGGAAATACAGAGAACACCACAAAGATACTCCTCAAGAAGAGCAAACCCAAGGCACATAATTGTCAGATTCACCAAGGATGAAAGGAAAGAAAAAATGTTAAGGGCAGCCAGAGAGAAAAGTCTGGTTACCCACAAAGGGAAAACCATCAGATTAACAGCAGATCTCTCGGCAGAAACCCTACAAGCCAGAAGAGACTGGAGGCCAATATTCAACATTCTTAAAGAAAATAATTTTCAACCCAGAACTTCATATCCAGCCAAACTAAGCTTCATAAGTGAAGGAGAAATAAAATCCTTTACAGACAAGCAAATGCTGAGAGATTTTGTTACCACCAGGCCTGCCTTATAAGATCTCCTGAAGGAAGCACTAAACATGGAAAGGAATAACTGGTACTAGCCACTGCAAAAACATGCCAAGTTGTAAAGACCATCGATGCTATGAAGAAACTGTGTCAATTAATGGGCAAAATAACCAGTGAACATCATTATGACAGGATCAAATTCACACATAACAATATTAGCCTTAAATGTAAATGGGCTAAATGCCCCAATTAAAAGACACAGACTGGCTACTTGGATAAAGAGTCAAGACCCATCAGTGTGCTATATTCAGGAGTCCCATCTGACATGCAGAGACATATACAGGTTCAAAATAAAGGGATGGAGGAAGATCTACCAAGCAAATGGAAAGCAAAAAAAAAAAAAAAAAAAAAAAAAACCAGGGGTTGCAATCCTAGTCTCTGATAACACAGACTTTAAACCAAAAAGATCAAAAGAAACAAAGAAGGCCATCATTACATAATGGTAAAGGGATCAATTCAACAAGAAGAGCTAACTATCCTAAATATATATGCACCCAACACAGAAGGACCCAGATTCATAAAGTAAGTAAGTCCTTAGAGACCTACAAAGAGACTTAGACTCCCACAAAATAATAATGGGAGACTTTAACACCCTGCTGTCAATATTAGACAGATCAACGAGACAGAGGTTAACAAGGATATCCAGGAATTGAACTCAGCTCTGCACCAAGCAGACCAAATACATCTACAGAACTCTCCACCCAAACTCAACAAAATGTACATTCTTCTCAGCACCACATTGCACTTATTCTAAAATTGACCACATAATTGGAAGTAAAACACTCTTCAGCAAATGTAAAAGAACAGAAATCACAACAAACTCTCAGACCACAGTGCAATCAAATTAGAACTCAGGATTAAAAAACTCACTCAAAACTGCACAACTACATGGAAACTGAACAACCTGCTCCTGAATGACTACTGGGTAAATAACGAAATGAAGGCAGAAATAAAGTTGTTCTTTGAAACCAATGAGAACAAAGACACAACGTACCAGAATCTCTGGGACACATTTAAAGCAGTATGTAGAGGGAAATTTATAGCACTAAATGCCCACAAGAGAAAGCAGGAAAGATCTAAAATTCAACCCCTAACATCACAATTAAAAGAACCAAAGAAACAAGAGCAAACAAATGCAAAAGCTAGCAGAAGGCAAGAAATAACTAAGATCAGAGCAGAACTGAAGGAGATAGAGACACAAAAAACCCTTCAAAAAAATCAATGGATCCAGGAGCTGGTTTTTTGACAAGATCTGATAAACCACTGGCGAGACTAATAAAGAAAAGAGAGAAGAATCATATAGATGCAATAAAAATTGATAAAGGGGATATCACCACTGATCCCACAGAAATACAAACTACCATCAGAGAATACTATAAACACGTTTATGCAAATAAACTAGAAAATTTAGAGGAAATGGACAAATTCCTGGACACATACACCCTCCCAAGACTAAACCAGGAAGAAGTTCAATCTCTGAATAGACCAATAACAGGCTCTCAAATTGAGTCAATAATTAATAGCCTACCAACCAAAAAAAGTCCAGGACCAGACAGCTTCACAGCCGAATTCTACCAGAGGTACAAAGAGGAGCTAGTACCATTCCTTCTGAAACTATTCTAATCAATAGAAAAAGAGGGAATCCTCCCTAACTCATTTTATGAGGCCAGCATCATCCTGATACCAAAGCCTGGCAGAGACAAAACAAAAAAATAAAAAGAGCATTTCAGGCCAATATCCCTGATGAACATCAATGCGAAAATCCTCAGTAATATACTGGCAAACCGAATCCAGCAGCACATCAAAAAGCTTATCCACCACGATATCCATCCACTCTAGGATATAAGGCTGGTTCAACATACACAAATCAGTAAATGTAATCCATCACATAAACAGAACCAACAACAAAACCACATGATTATCTCAATATATGTAGAAAAGGCCTTTGACAAAATTCAACATCCCTTCATGCTAAAAACCCTCAATAAACTAGATACTGATGGAACGTCTCTCAAAATCATGAGAGCTTTTTATGACAAAACCACAGCCAATACTGAATGGGCAAAAACTGGAAGCATTCCCTCCGAAAACCGGCACAAGACAAGGATGCCCTCTCTCACCACTCCTATTCAACATAGTGTTGGAAGTTCTGACCAGGGCAATCAGGCAGGAGAAATAAATAAAGGGTATTCAATTAGGAAAAGAGGAGGTCAAATTATCCCTGTTTGCAGATGACATGACTGTATATTTAGAAAGCCCCATCATCTCAGCCCACAATCTCCTTAAGCTGATAAGCAACTTCAGCAAAGTCTCACAATGCAAAATCAAAGTGCAAGAATCACAACCATTGCTATACACTAATAACAGAAGGCCAAATCATGAGTGAACTCCCATTCACAATTGCTTCAAAGAGAATAAAATACCTAGGAATACAACTTACAAGGGATGTGAAAGACCTCTTCAAGAAGAACTACAAACCACTGCTCAATGAAATAAAAGAGGACACAAACAAATGGAAGAATGTTCCATGCTCATGGATAGGAAGAATCAATATCGTGAAAATAGCCATACTGCTTAACGTAATTGATAGATTCAATGCCATCCCCATCAAGCTACCAATGACTTTCTTCACAGAATTGGAAAAAACTACGTTAAAGTTCATATGGAAGCAAAAAAAGAGCCCTCATTGCCAAGACAATCCTAAGCAAAAAGAACAAAGCTGGAGGCATCATGCTACCAAACAGAGGCCTCAGAAATAACACCACACTTCTACAACCATCTGATCTTTGACAAACCTGACAAAAACAAGAAATGGGGAAATGATTCCCTATTTAATAAATGGGAATGTATACTGGCTAGCAGTATGCAGAAAGCTGAAACTCGATCCCTTCTTTACAGCTTATACAAAAAGTAATTCAAGATGGATTAAAGACTTAAATATAAGACCTAAAACCACAAGAACCCTAGAAGAAAACCTAGGCAATACTATTCAGGACATAGGCATGGGCAAAGACTTCATGACTAAAACACCAAAAGCAATGGCAACAAAAGCCAAAATAGACTAATGGAATCTAATTAAACTAAAGAGCTTCTGCACAGCAAAAGAAACTACCAACAGAGTGAACAGGCAACCTACATAATGGGAGAAAATCTTTGCAATCTATCCATCTGACAAAGGGCTAATATCCAGAATCTACAAAGAACTTAAATTTACAAGAAAAAATCAAACAACCCCATCAAAAAGTGGGCGAAGAATATGAACAGGTACTTCTCAAAAGAAGACATTTATGCAGCCAACAGACAAATGAAAAAAAGCTCATCATTGCTGGTCATTAGAGAAATGCAAATGAAAACCGCAGTGAGATACCATCTCATGCCATTTAGAATGGTGATCATTAAAAAGTCAGGAAACAACAGATGCTGGAGAAGATGTGGAGAAATAGGGATGCTTTTACACTGTTGGTGGGAGTGTAAATTAGTTCAACCACTGTGGAAGTCAGTGTGGCGATTCCTCAAGGATCTAGAACTAGAAATACCATTTGACCCAGCAATCCCATTACTGGATATATACTCAAAGGATTATAAATCATTCTACTATAAAGACACATGCACACGTATATTTATTGTGGCACTACTCACAATAGTAGTGAGTAGTTTGGGTTGGAACCAACCCAAATGTCCATCAATGATAGACTGGATTAAGAAAATGTGGCACATGGCTGGATGCAGTGGCTCACGCCTGTAATCCCAGCACTTCGGGAGGCCGAGGTGGGTAGATCACCAGGTCAGGAGATCGAGACCGTCCTGGCTAACACGGTGAAACCCTGTCTCTATTAAAAAAATACAAAAAATTAGCCAGGTGTGGTGGCAGGCACCTGTAGTCCCAGCTACTCAGGAGGCTGAGGCACGAGAATGGCATGAACCCGGGAGGTTTGCAGTGAGCCGAGATCATGCCACTGCACTCCAGGCTGGGTGACAGAGTGAGACTCTGTCTCAAAAAAAAAAAAAAAAAAAAAAAAAAAAGAAAAGAAAATGTGGCACATATACATCATCGAATACTATGCAGCCATAAAAAAGGATGAGTTCATGTCCTCTGCAGGGACATGGATAAAGCTGGAAACCATCATTCTCAGCAAACTATCACAAGGACAGAAAACCGAACGCTGCATGTTCTCACTCATAGGTGGGAACTGAACAATGAGAACACGTAGACACAGGGCGGGGAGCATCACACACCGGGGCTTGTCAGCAGGTGAGGGGCTGGGGGAGGGATAGCATTAAGAGAAATACCTAATGTAAATGATGAGTTGATGGGTGCAGCAAACCAACATGGCACATGTATACCTATGTAACAAATCTGCACGTTGTGCACATGTATTCTAGAACTTAAAGTGTAATTAAAAAAAACCTTAGATTTGAAAAAAAAACAACCAATAGAATTATTAAGCTTACATTAGAATTACGTCTGTATTAATTTATATTTATTCTGTTTATGTAACAAATACATTAACTTAGGAAAAAATAGGATTAAATAAAAGAAACGGTTAAAATGAGTTAGTAAACTATAATATAGATCCAGATAAATGATTGATTACAATGAATACAGAAAAATAAAATACATAGAAAATGAGAAAGAAGTAAGAAGATGTAGAGGATAAAATAAGGAGGTTTAGCAAATTTAAACTATGCCCCAGCATGAGACATAGAGAGAATGAAAGTCATCATTTGAGGAGGTAATAGCTGAGAATTTTCCAAATATGTACACAAAAATGTAAGGTTCATATAGTCAATAAATTTTTAAAAAGAGAGATATCTACTTATAGGCATAATTTAGTAAATTGGAAGAACAGTAATGGAAAATGGAAAATCTTGAAGAGAAAGAGACAGAGAGAGACAAAGACTATGTTTAATATGTTTGAAGACATAAAAATATATGGTTTACAATATATGCAGGTAAGAAGAAATATATAAATGACTGAGAAAGAATTAAACCTACTGAAATTTTGGAAAGAATTTTTTTTTTTTTGAGATGGAGTTTTGCTCTTGTTGCTCAGGCTGGAATGCAATGGCATGCATATATATTTAGGATAGTTAGCTCTCCTTGTTGCTTTGATCCCTTTACCATTATGTAATGCCCTTCTTTGTCTTTTTTTTTTTTTTTTTATCTTTGTTGGTTTAAAATCTGTTTTGTTAGAGACTAGGATTACAACCCCTGCATTTTTTTTTTTTTTTTTTTTTTGCTTTCCATTTGCTTGGTAAATATTCCTTCATCCCTTTATTTTGAGCCTGTGTGTTTTAATAAATGATTTCTGCAAATTGTAATTGAGGTAACACCAGAGACCTATACACACCTACAAAATAAAAACTAAAAAATCTTAAAAAATGGAAAAATAAAAATTGGCCGTGCGCTGTGGCTCACGCCTGTAATCCCAGCACTTTTGGAAGCCAAGGCAGGTGGATCACCTGAGGTCAGGAGTTCGAGACCAGCCTGACCGATATGATGAAACCCCATCTCTACTAAAAATACAAAATTAGCTGGCTATAGTGGTGCATGCCTGTAATCCCAGCTACTTGGGAGGCTGAGGCAGGAGAATCACTTGAACCCAGGAGGCAGAGGTTGCAGTGAGCTAAGATCATGTCATTGCACTCCAGCCTGGGCAACAGGAGCGAAACTTCATCTCAAAAATAAATACATAAAAATAAAAAATAAAAATTACTTAAATATCTGGAAATTGTCTAAGGGCATACAGCAAACGGAGAAATATTTATTTAAGAAAATCTACTTAGTGTTTATTAGAATAATGAGAGTCTATAGTATTTGAGCTGCATCCTCCCCTACTCCTCACACTCCTTTTTGTGTTATAGAAGCTTTAACTTGGGCACTCTACTCTGGGCAGGTGATGCCAATGAGACAGAAACTCCTTCTCCCCTCAGATTATAGTCTGGGAATACAGATTTTCCCGATATGTTCCAGCAGCCCTGTTCCAGGCAGTCATGGCTGAGAGGACTTTTCTCCTTTTCCCGACCCAGCCCCTACTCTTAGAGTGGAAGATCTACTTCAGGCATTTCAAGCTAAGAATACTGAGGTCCTAGTTGCTTTCCCCTGCAGCTTGCTTGTAGGATGAAAGCTTAATGCCAGGAAAAGAAAGATGAAAAGAAAAGAGGCTCTTAGCCACCCCCGACACCCACTCACAAAAGGGGATTTTATTTCCAAGGAAAGCAGTTCCCTCCCACAGCTCCAGTGTAGTGGAGAAAGAGTTCTGCTTGGGCTGTGGAGCTATGGCCGGGCAGAGAGGGACAGACTTGATTGGGAACTGAGTGTGGAGAATTCCATACTAAGTGCATTGTTGCAAATCATGGAAATATTCATGGAGACCAATTAAGAGGAGGCTGGCAGCTTCATAATACAAGCAAAAGAATAGAGCATCCATAAGTTTAATAGAGACAGCCAGGAAGATCCTTCCTAGAATCACCATCAGCACTAGGGTCTTAATGGCTGAGTGCAAGCTCTTGGCTGCATCTACAAGGGAGTAATCAGAGCAGGGAAGATTTGAAAGCATTTCCGAAGGTGCACACAGACCCATCAACACAGGACAGAGGCGTCACTAGCACATAGATCTTAAATGCAACCTCTGACCAAACACTGACTGGCAGGAAGCCAGGCTTAAAAATAAAATCCTGCTCATCCCTGGAGATCTATAAGACCGTGTGCATGCTTAATAATGTGTCCCGTAGGAGCAATCAGAGAAAAAACCTTCAAGCAACTAGTCCCTCAGAAAATGTGGAGCAAGGAAATGTAAACTCTCTGAACTGTAATAGCAGCCTCAAGGCCACACATATATCAAATGGTGTAAGATAAAGTTCTTACTGGCTAACGAGATTGAAGCAGAACCTTTGATAAATAAGTGGCTTATGGCATCCCAGGGGATATCTCTAGACAAAAAGATAAAACCTTGCTTAAAGATAAAGCCAAGGGAAAAAATGCTGAAGAGGGTCATCTGAGGCTGCACGCTCTGGGAGAAATGGACATTGTAGAATTAGGTTAGCCAAGTCACAAAACAATAGACAACAAAACAACAACCACTCCTGAGGGAAAGGGAGGATCAGTATTCAGAGCTGCTACAATAGATTATCTAAAATAGGCAGTTTACCACAAAAATATTATAATACATGCAAGAAAAAGAAAAGTGTTCCCCACACCGGAAAAAAAAATTTGACCCAAACCCATGACTTAGAAGTGGCTGAGAGGGTGGACTTAACTGGCAAACAGCCCAAGCAACCATTATAAATTTGTCCAAAGAACAAAAGAGGACCATGATTTTAAAAATGAAGGAAGGTATGGTAATAATATCTCATCAAATAGAAATTATTTTTTAAAAATGAAGTTAGTGACATTGCAAGCATAACAACCAAAATGAAAAATTCACTAGAGAGGCTAATAGTAGATTGGAGAATCTACAAAGATTCTCAGAAGAATCAGCAAAGTGCAAGATAGATCAATGCAATATTATGCAATTTGAAGAAGGGAGAGGAAAAAATATGAAGACAAAGTTCTAGGGAAAATATTTGAAGAAATAATGGCTAAAACATCCCAAAGTTGATTTAAAAATTAACGTACACATCCAAGAAGTTATACAAAGTCCAAGCAGGATAAATGCAAAGAGATCCATACACACACACATCATGGTAAAAATGTTGAATGAAATAAAGTATTGAAGGCATCGAGGTAAAATGACCCATCGTACAGGAAAATCCATAGGATTGACAGCTGAGTTCCCATTGAAAGCAACTGAAGTCAGAAAGCAGTGATACAATAGCAAATATGGAGTCAACCTAAGCGCCCATCAATTATAGACTGAATAAAGAAAATGTGGTACATATACACCATGGAATACCATGCAGACATAAAAAAATAACAAGATAATGTCCTTTGCAGGAACATGGATGGAGTGGGAGGCCATTATCATTAGCAAACTAGCACAGGATCAGAAAACCAAATACTGCATGTTCTCACTTATCAGTGGGAGCTAAATGATGAGGACACATGGATACACAGAGGGGAGCAACACACATTGGTGCCTATTGGAGGGTGGAGGATGGAGGGTGGAGGGTGGGAGGAGGGAGACGATCAGGAAAAATAACTAATGGGTACTAGGCTTAATACCTGGGTGATGAAATAATCTATACAACGAACCCCCATGACACCAGTTTACCTCTGTAACAAACCTGCACGTGTACCCCTGAACTTAAAATGAATGTTAAAAATAAAAGAAAGCAATGAGAAGACATATTCAAAGTGCTGGAAATGAAAACAAACACAAAAGACAATTATCCATCAACCAAAATCTTAGATACAGCAAAAGTGTCTTTCAAAGATGAAGGTTAAATAAAAAGGCATTCTCAGGTAGATAAAACCTCATAGAATTTACTACTTTGCAGAAAAAAATGTAAAAGAATGTTCTTCAAGCTGAAAGCAGATAAATCACAATAAAATAATTCAAATGAACATTTTTAAGAAAGATACTAATAAAGGTAATTACGTAGGCAGTTACAAAATACAATATAATGGCATAGTTCTTTTTAAAATTGTGATGAAATACACATAACAAAGTTTATTATTTTAACAATTTTTAAATGCACAGAGGAATTAAGTACATTCACATTGTTGTACAACCATTACCACTATCCATCTCCAAAAATTTTTATTTATTTCAAACTAAATTTCTGTGTTCTTTAAACATTAATTCCCTATTTCCCAGGCCCAGATAAGTACTATTCTACTTTATTTCGCTATGAACTTGGTTATTCTAGGTAAGTCATGTAAATAGAATCATACAATATCTGTCTCTTTGTGCCTAGGTTGTTTCCCTTAGCATAATGTCTTCAAGGTTCATCTATATTGTAGCAATATCATAATTACTTTCCTTTTTTAGAATGAGTAATAGTCCCTTTTGTGTATATACCACAATTTGTTCATTGATTCATCCACTGATGAACATTAAATTGTTTCCATCTTTTTGCAATTATGAATACTATTGCTATAAACATTCATGTACAAATACCTCTTGGAATCCCTAATTTCAATTCCTTTGGTATACATCCAGGAGTGCAATTTTATCATATGGTAATTACATGCTTAATGCTTTGAGATGCTGTTACACTGTCTTTCGTGGTGGCTGTACCATTTTACTTTCTCTCCAGCAATGCACAAGGCTCTAACTTCTTCACATCTTCAGCAATACTTGTTAATTTCTGTTTTTATACTAGCCATCCTAATGAGTTTGAAGTAACAATTCAGTGTGGCTTTGATTTACATTTCCCTGATGATTAGTGACATTAAGTATCTTGTCATGTGCTTTTGGCCATTTGTATATCTTGTTCAGGGAAATATCTATTCAAGTTTTTTGTTTGTTTGTTTGGTTTGGTTTGAGACAGAGTCTCCCTCTGTCACCCAGGCTTAGAGTGCAGTGGTGTAATCTTGGCTCACTGCAACCTCTGGCTTCTGGGTTCAAGTGATCCTCCTGCCTCAGCCTCTGGAGTAGCTGGGATTACAGGTACCCACCACCACGCCGGGCTAATTTTTGTTTGTATTTTTAGTAGAGATGAGGTTTCACCATGTTGGCCAGAACTCTTGACCTCAAGTGATCTGCCTGCCTCAGCTTCCCAAACTGCTGGGATTACAGGCATGAACCACCATGCCTGGCCTATTCAAGTTCTTTGCTCATTTTAAAATTAGGTTGTTATTAAGTTGCAAGAACTTTATGTTTCAAATATTAGCCCCCTTATCCAATATATGACTTGCAAATATTTTCTCTCATTCACTGAGTTGCCTTTCTGTACATTGATAGTGTCCTTTTGTGCACAAAAGTTTTTAATTTTGATAAAGTCTAATTTATGTATTTTTGTTATGGTTGTTGTCTGTGCTTTTAGTGTCATTGTCAAGAAATATTTGTCAAATTCAATGTCATGAAACTTTTTTCTATGTTTGTATAGTATCAGCAGCTTAACAGTCTAAAGTGTTCTAATTTATGAACACAGAATGTCTTTCCATTTATGTCTTCTTTAATTTTTCAACAATGTTTTGTACTTTTCAGTGTTCAAGTCTTTTGCCTTGGTTAAGTTTATTTCTAAGTATATTATTCTTTTTGAAGCTATTATAAATGAAATTTTTTCTTAATTTTCTTTTCATGATGCTCTCCTTGAGTCATTTAAAAACAAACTGCATAGAAAAATATGCATATAATTATATTGTTGGGGCCATAACATATAAGATGTAAGGTTCAATATGCCACTTTCAATAATGGATAGTACAACTAGTCGGAAAATCAGCAAAGAAACAGAACCTTTAACAATACTATAGCACTAAAAACCAAATAGACCTAACAAACATCTATAGAACACTCTACCTAGGTCAGCAGAGTACATAGTCTTCTCAAGCACATATGAAACATTTTCCAGGATAGACCACAGGCAACTTCATAAAGCAAGTTTCCACAAATTCCAAAAGATTGAACTCATACCAAGTATATTCTCTAACCATAATAACATAAAATTAAAAATCAGTATCAGAGAAAATTTGGCATATTCACAAGCATGTGGAAACAACGCATTTCTCTATAACCAACAAATAAACCATAAAAAATTCAAAATGTCTTAGATAAATTAAAGTACAACATACCAAACCTTATGGAATGCATATAATGCACTACTAATATAGCAAGAAATGTCTATATTATAAAATAAAATGTATCAAGTCAATAACCCAACTTTTTACTTTATGAAACTAGCAAAAGAAGACTTCAAGTAAGCCCAAAGTGAACAGAAGAAAGAAAATAATTCGGGCTACAGTGTTAATAAATTAAAAAGAAAGTAGAGAAACAATAGAGAAAAATCAACAAAACCAAAATTAATTCTTTGAAAAGATTAAAAAAATCTACAGACTGCTAGGTAGACTGACCAAGAAAATGAGAGAAGGCTCCACCTACTAGGACCAAGAATGGAAGAGGGGCTTTCACTACTGACTTTACAAAAATTAAAAGAATTATAAGGGAATAATGTAAACACCTGCCAATAATTTAGAAAATGTAGATATTATGGAAAAATTCCTAGATAGACATAAATTACAGAAACTGACTCAAGGGTAACTAGAAAACTTGAATAGATTAAATTATTAATTTAAAAGCATCTTACAAGGAAAAGTTAAGGCCAAGATTACCTCAATGGTAAATTTCGAAAAACATCCAGAGAAGAATTAATACCAATCCTTCACAAACCTTCATAAATATTATAAGAGGAATTCTCAAATCATTCTGAGGCCATAATTACTCTGATACCAAAACAAGACAAAAACATCACAAGAAAACCACAGGCCAATGCATCTTATGACTGTAAACACAAAAATCATTAACAAAATACTAACAAACCAAATTCAGAAACATATGAAAAGAATTATCCACCATGACCAAGTGGGCTTTATCTTAGTGTAAGGTTAGTTTAACATTCACAAATCAATTAATGTCATATACCAAGTTAATAAAAGAAAGTACAATAAGCACATGATCATTTCAAAAGGAGCAGTAAATTATTTAACAAAATACAACCTCTTTCCTGATTTGAAAAAAAAAAAAACTCTCAACAAACTAGGAATAAAAGAGAATATTCTCAACCCAATGACAGGCATTCATAAAAAAAAAAAAAACCACAGCTACCATTATGTTTCTTAGGGAAAGATTGAATGCTTTTCCTCTAAGATCAGAGGAAGGTAAGAATATCCACTGTAGCCACTTTTTAAAACATATTACTTGAGATTCTAACCAGTGAAATTAGGGGTAGGGCAGTGCTCTAGAGTGGAAAAAAATAAAACCACTCTTTTTGCAGATGACATGATCCTATATATGGAAAATCCTAAAAAATCCACTAAAAAGCTATTAACACTGATAAAATGTTCATTACAAAACATTAAAAAGTGTTTTGTAAATTGATCCTTGCAGAATCAAGGATCAATTTACAAAACCATTGTATTTTATAAACAATGATCATTCTGAACATAATATTAAGAAAACAATTCCATTTAAAAATATTATTTATATATTTTAAAATAATACAATACATAGGTAAAATTTTAACAAAGTTCGTTCAAGACTTTTATACCGAATACTATACAACGTTGTTGACAGAAATGTAACCATATTCCAGATTTATGGATTGTAGGACTTGATACTATTGATATGGCAATACTCCCCAAATTAATCTATAGGTTCAACACAATCGCTATTTAAATCTCAGCTGGTTTTTTGAAGAAATTGACAACATGATCCTAAAATGCATAAGAAAATGTAAGTGACTCGAATAGCCAAATAATCTTGGAAAATAACAAAATTGTGAGACTCACATTTTTTAATTTCCAAATTTACCACAAAGCTACAGTAATCTAGACGTTGTGGTACTGGCATGAGGATAAATCAATGAAATGGAAATGAGAGTTTAGAAATAAACCTTGAATTTTTGGTCAACTGATTTTTAAAACAAGGATGACACATTTCAGTGAGGGAAAAAAATAGCCTTTCAACCACTGGTGCTGGAACAACTGGATGTCCATATACAAAAGAATTATGTTAGATCCCTATCTCACACCATACACAAAAATTAACTCAAAAATGAGCATAGACCTAAACATAAGAGCTAAAGCTATAAAACTCTTAGAAAAAAATATAAATAAATCCTAGTGGTCTTTGATTAGGAAGTGATTTCTTACATATGACACCAAAAGCACAAGTGATGAAAGAAAAAAGTAAATTGTGAGATACAAAAATTATAATATTATGAGCTACAAATGATACCAACAAGAGAATAAAAATTCTAAGCACAGATTGGGAGAAACTATATACCAATCATGTGTTCAATAGAGGACTTTTGTTCAAAATATATAACAAATTACAAATTACAACTCAGTAATAAAGACACTACCAAAATTTTAAAATGAAGAAAGTATCTGAATAGACATTTCTTAAAAGTAGATAGACAATTGAGCAATAAATACATGACAAGATTCTCAACATCTTTAGACATTTAAAAAAACGCAAGTCAAAACTTCAATGAGATACATTCGTACCCACTAGGATGGCTATCATCAAAAAACAAAACAATAATTATTGACAAGGGTTTGAAGAAATTGGAATGCATATACACTGCTGGTGGGATGTAATATGGTGCAGTCTTTTTGAAAACATTTTGAAGCATTTCCTAAAAATATTTAACATATAGTTACCACATGCCATGTCAATTCCACTCCTAGGCATATATCAAAAAAAAAAAAAATGAAAGCATACATCCACACAAATACTTGTACATAAATGTTCATAGCAACGTTATTAACAATAGCTGTATTAGTAAGCATTCTCTAGAGGAACAGAACTAATAGGATAGATACATACATGAAGGGGAGTTTCTTAAGCAGTATTGACTCACATGATCACAAGGTGAAGTCCCACAATAGTCCATCTGCAACTGAGGAGCAAGGAAACTGGTCCAAGTCCCAAAACCTCAAAAGCAAGGAAGCCAACGGTGCAGCCTTCAGTCTGTGGCAGAAGGCCCAAGAGCCCCTGGCAAACCACTGGTGTAAGTCCAAGAGTCCAAAAGTTGAAGGACTTGGAGTCTGATGTTCAAGGGCAAGAAGCATCCAGCATGGGAGAAGGATGAAGGCTGGAAGACACAGCAAGTCTGTCTTTCCACCTTCTGCTTGCTTTATTTTAGCCATGCTGGCAGCTGATTAGATGCTGCCCACCCAGATCAAGGGTGGGTCTGCCTCTCCCAGTCCACTGACTCAAATGTTAAACTCCTTTGGCAACACCCCCACAGACACATTCGGAACAATACTTTGCATCCTTCGATCCAATCAAGTTGACACTCAATATTAACCATTGCAATGGCCAAAGAGTTGAACAACACCAATGTCCATTAACCAATAAATGGATAAGTAAAATGTGAAATATCCTTGTAATAGACTCTCATTCTGCCATTAAAATGAAGTATTGATACATTCTACAATATCAATGAACCTTGAAAACATGCTAAGAGGCCAGACACAAAAGACCACCTATTGTGTGATTCCATTTATATGAAATGTCCAGAATAGGCAAATTTGTAATAACAGAGGAAAGATTAGTGGTTACATAGGGTCAGTGAGGATGTTGGGAAGTGGGAGATAAACGCTAAAGGGTAAGTAGTTTCCTTTAGGGGAAGCAAAAACATTTCAATAAGCAGATTGTGGTGATGGCTGCATAACCCTGTGAGTATGCTACACCACATTGAATTGTGCTCTTTAAATGGCTAATTGTATAATACATGAATTATATCTCAATAAAGTTATAAAAAAAGCAAAGGTTCTTATGGGTGAGGATAAGGCTACTGCTATTTGCATGTTATAATTGCCAGAGTGACCATTAAACAATAATAAAGTGCTTAATTTCAAAAGTAGTATAGGAAAAAATATGATGAGGAAAAAGTACCTAATTAATGAAAAGAGGACAAGAAATAAGAGAGAAACCATAGAAAGGTGGAACGAATACAAGATACATAATAAATGTTATATATAAATATGCTAATCTATAAATACTTGTAGTAAAGGTAAATGCAGTAAATGTTTCAAGTAAAAAAAGTTACCACTTTTGATTTTTAAAATCTTGCTACATATTCATAAGAAATGCCTCAAAAACATAAGGATCCAAGGTCAAAAATGAAAGTATGGCACAAATATTGTAGGCCTATTTCAATCAAATAAATATGATGCAATTATATTGCTATCGGAGTAAATATCTTCATGGCAAAATAGGCTTGGTAAAGATAAAGAAGGTAAGTTCAGAAGCAAAGAGAAGGAATGAGGAAAAAAGCAGAAATTAATGAAATAGAATACACAAATATAAAGATCAACAGATCTAAAAGTTGATTATATGAAATAACTGTAACCGTTTAACCAAATTTGTGGTGAGACTAAGCAAAACGACACTAACAAGTACAAATAGTCATCATTAGAATGAAAAAGAGACATAACTACAAATAGTATAGACATTGAAGATATAATAAGATGATTATTATGTAAAACCTTGTGCCAATAAATGTGAAAAAAATTAGAAAATATAACAATAAAACTAACAAAAAATTAAATATCTAAATTGCCTATTTCTACTTAAGTAATAAATGTTTATGTAACTTTATACCTTCCCACCATAAAAATCACACGCCGAGGTGATTTTGCAAGCAAGTTCTGCAAAATATTTTTTAAAATCCTATTTTCATTGCATATAAACTTTGCAGTAATAAAAAGTGATTACTCCTCAACTCATTTTATATGGCTACCAAAATCTTGACAACAAAACCTAACAGGGACAACAAGAGAAAAGAAACTTTATGCCCAAGGACCAATATTATACAAGATAGGTTAAGAAAGGGTGAGCAAAGGGTAATTTTAAGTGCCAACTTGATTGGATTAAGGAATAGCTAATACCTGATAAAGTATTATTATTTTTGTATGCATCTCTGTGGGTGTTTCCAGAGGAGATTATCATGTGAGTCTAAGTGAACTAGGTGAAGAAGATTTGCCCTCAATGTGGGCAGGCACCATCCAATCTATGAGGAGTCCAGAGAAAACAAAGGTAGGTGAGTCAATCTATTTGCCAAAACTGGGATACACTCTTTCTTGCCTATACTTGGACAAAGACTTCAGGCTCCACAGCCTTTGGACTCCTGGACTTATGCTGACAGGCCCCGAGGTTCTCAGGTCTTTGGCCTTGAACTGGGAATTACACCTAAACCTCCCAGGTTCTGAGGCCCTCAGACTTGGACTGAGCCATGCTACCAGCAGCCCAGGGACTCCAGCTTGGAGGAGGTTTATCGCAGGAGTTCTTACCCTCCATGAACGCATGAGTGCATCCCCTCTTACATATCTCTGTCTATGTCCTATTGATTCTATTTGGAAAACATGACTAATATGCATGGGAGTCCCCAGATTATAACATTAGGAATGAAAAGGGGACAGAACTACAGATCTTATAAACATTAAAAAATAATTAGGGGATTTTATAAATAATTGCATACTGATAAATTAGGTAATTTGGATGAAATAAACAAATTGTTTTAAAAATACAATTTACAAAGCTGACAAAGAAGAACTAGAAATAAGCAGCTTTATTAGTGAATTGGAAATATTCCAATCGTATACAGTCTACTGGAAAGTAGAAAGCATAAGCATTTCCCAATTTCTTATATAAGGCTTGATTCCAAAACTTGACAAGGACATAGCAAGAATAGAAAATTATAGACCAAGTTTTCTCCTAAACACAGATGGAAAAACTCTTCAAATATTTAGCAAATCAAATCTAACAATACAGGAAAAAGGATAATTCAGTCCAAAAAACTGAGATTTTGAGAATGTGAGAGAATTTAACATTTGAAAATCAGTTAATGTAATTCTCCACATTGACAAAAAAAGAAAAAAAATCACATTATAATCTTAATATATTAGATGCAGCAAAATCAGTTGACAAAAATAAAACCAACTCATAATGAAAAAATTCTTTGTAAACTTGGCATAAGGCTGTCGTAAGCTGAGAATTTTTAAAACTTCATAATTTAATAATGAAAAATTGTAAGTTTTCCTTCTGAAACAAAATAATGAGACCAGATTTATGCTAACACCACTTTTATTCGAAACTGTGTCAGAAGTTGATGCAAGGAAGAAGAAAAAGCCAAAATTACCGGACAGGAAGTAAGGTTATTTTTCATAGACAGGATGATTGCATATGTAAGAACAATCAAATAGAATATAAAAAATGTGTTAGCATTGGTAAATGCATTTAACAAGAAAACTGTATACAAAATCAATGTACAAAATCAAAACAAAACAAACATTTCTATAAATTGGAAACAAACAAAAAACAAAATTTGAAATGATACCATTTATACTAGCATTAAAGCTATCAAACCTTCGTGAATAAACTTAAAGAAAGAAGGGCAGGCCGGGCGCGGTGGCTCACGCTTGTAATTCCAGCACTTTGGGAGGCCGAGGCGGGCAGATCACCAGGTCAGGAGATCGAGACCACGGTGAAACCCTGTCTCTACTAAAAATACAAAAAATTAGCCGGGCGTAGTGGCCGGCGCCTGTAGTCCCAGCTACTCAGAGAGGCTGAGGCAGGAGAATGGTGGGAACCCGGGAGGCGGAGCTTGCAGTGAGCCGAGATTGCGCCACTGCACTCCAGCCTGGGCAACAGAGCTAGACTCCATCTCAAAAAAAAAAAAAAAAAAAAAGAAAAGAAAAGAAATAAGGGCAAGGAAATCCACTGGAAACAACAAAACTGTATTGAGATAAGTAAGTCCTAAGTAAATGACAGTTTGTATTATGCTCATGGATCAGAAGGCTCAATACAGGAAAAATGTTAATTCTTCACAAACTATATTCAATGTCATCCCAATTAAAACCTAAGCAGGCAAGCAGCTGTGGGTGCATGTGGCTGTACGTCTGTAAATTGACAAGCTGATATCTGCAAATATTTCAAAATGTAAAGGGCCAGGAATAATAAAAAAAAAAAAAGTAGAGGACTTACTACGAAATATTAAGGCCTATTATGAAGGAATCTAATCAGTGTAGTATTAGTGTACGTATAGACAGACTAATGGAACAGAATAGGAAGTGTGGAAACTGACTCACACATATTTCACACCTGATTTTTCAGAGATATGACACTTCATCATAGTGGGGAAGAATAATTTTTCTAATAAATTGTGATGGGTCAATTGGACAGGTAGATGAAGAAACATATATCTTGGTCCCTACCTATCTCTATACTGAATTATCAATCCAGATAGATAGCAGTTCTAAATATAAGTAATATTACAATAAAGTTTTCAAAGAAAACATAGAAGAAGACCTTATCATGGATAGGTAAAGACTTTTGAAATAGGCCACAGACATGCTAACTATAATTCAAAAGAAATTGATAAATTATATTTTAATTAATAAACTTCTGTTAATCAAAATCCACCATTATGAAATGGAAAAGGCAAAACACAGAGTACAATAACATACATTTATCCAATAAAGGACTCATACCACAAATATATAAAGAACTTTTACAAATCAGTAAGAAAAAGGTAAATCTGAAAAGGAATTTATTAAGTGGGAGTATCCAAATATCCAATAAATATATGAAAATGTGTTCAGCTTAGTCATGAGGGAGATGGACATTTAAACCTCAATGAGATTTTACTATATGCCATCAGTATAGCTACAATGGAACATGCTGGAAAATAAAAAGTGTCGAAGATTATAGAACAACTAGTACTCAAATACATTGCCAGTGGGGTGTAAATTGGTAGAATCATTTTGTAAACTTGGACAGTATCTACTTAGGCTAAATATGTGCATTCTCATGATCCAGAAATTTTACTTCTATGTATACACCCAACAAAAATGCCTATGGTTGTTTACCAAAAATGTGGTCCAGCATGTTCATGACAGCACCCTTTTAAATGGTTTTAAACAAGAAACTATCAATTACTTATTAAGAGTAAAATTAAGAAATAAATTGTAGTGCATTTATGAAATGAGATATAGACAGCAATTATAATCTTTACACACAGCTATATAAATAAATATCAGAAATATAATGTTGAGTGCAGAGAAGTCAAACAAAAAAATACACTATATGATTTCATTTATAAAGTTCTACAGCAGGCAGGACTCATAGACATCAGGATAGTGGCTATCCTTTCTTTGAGAGACGTAGTAACTGGGGGAGGGGTGTCTGGGATACTGTTCTTCATGTTCTGTTTCTTGATGTGGACATCATTACAGGATGTGTTCATATGCTCAGTTTGTGAAATTTATCAAGTTGCATA
Organism: Nomascus leucogenys; assembly: GCF_006542625.1. Classification (NCBI taxonomy): domain Eukaryota; kingdom Metazoa; phylum Chordata; class Mammalia; order Primates; family Hylobatidae; genus Nomascus; species Nomascus leucogenys. The sequence continues at coordinate 6,843,303 of NC_044395.1, read as the reverse complement.
TGCATGATGTATGCACTTTTCTGTATGTATAATTTAATTAAAAAAATAAGAACACTCAGCTGTAGCTGTGATACAAGTTTCAGGATGTCACCAACTGCCAAAATGCTCTCAACACCTATGATGCTAAGTGTAATGCTACTGTAGAGAAAAAAAGAAGAGAAAAAACAAACAAACAAACAAAAACCACTTCACGACATTGCCTACCAGCAGCAACATCCAAAACATTAGCAAGCTGCCCCCATCTCACTCTTTTTTTTTCTTTTAATTATACTTTAGGTTTTAGGGTACATGTGCACAATGTGCAGGTTTGTTACATATGTATCCATGTGCCATGTTGTTTTGCTGCACCCATTAACTCATCATTTAGCATTAGGTATATCTCCTAATGCTATCCCTCCCCCCTCTCCCCACCCCACAACAGTCCCTGGAGTGTGATGCTCCCCTTCCTGTGTCCATGAGTTCTCATTGTTCAATTCCCACCTATGAGTGAGAACATGTGGTGTTTGGTTTTTTGTCCTTGCGATAGTTTACTGAGAATGATGGTTTACAGTTTCATCCATGTCCCTACAAAGGTCATGAACTCGTCATTTTTTATGGCTGCATAGTATTCCATGGTGTATATGTGCCACATATTCTTAATCCAGTCTATGGTTGTTGGACATTTGGGTTGGTTCCAAGTCTTTGCTATTGTGAATAGTGCCGCAATAAACATACGTGTGCATGTGTCTTTATAGCAGCATGATTTATAGTCCCTTGGGTATATACCCAGTAATGGGATGGCTGGGTCAAATGGTATTTCTAGTTCTAGATCCCTGAGGAATCGCCACACTGACTTCCACAATGATTGAACTAGTTTACATTCCCACCAACAGTGTAAAAGTGTTCCTATTTCTCCACATCTTCTCCAGCACCTGTTGTTTCCTGACTTTTTAATGATGGCCATTCTAACTGGTGTGAGATGGTATCTCACTGAGGTTTTGATGTGCATTTCTCTGATGGCCAGTGATGATGAGCATTTTTTCATGTGTTTTTTGGCTGCATAAATGTCTTCTTTTGAGAAGTGTCTGTTCATGTCCTTTGCCCACTTTTTGATGGGGTTGTTTGTTTTTTCTTCTAAATTTGTTTGAGTTCATTGTAGATTCTGGATATTAACCCTTTGTCAGATGAAATAAAAGAGGATACAAACAAATGGAAGAACATTCCATGCTCATGGGTTGGAAGAATCAATATCGTGAAAATGGCCATAATGCCCAAGGTAGTTTATAGATTCAATGCCATCCCCATCAAGCTACCAATGACTTTCTTCACAAAATTGGAAAAAACTACTTTAAAGTTCATATGGAACCAAAAAAGAGCCCGCATCCCCAAGTCAATCCTAAGCCAAAAGAACAAAGCTGGAGGCATCACGCTACCTGACTTCAAACTATACTACAAGGCTACAGTAACCAAAACAGCATGGTACTGGTACCACAACAGAGACATAGATCAATGGAACAGAACAGAGTCCTCAGAAATGATGCCGCATATCTACAACTATCTGATCTTTGACAAACCTGACAAACACAAGAAATGGGGAAAGGATTCCCTATTTAATAAATGGTGCTGGGAAAACTGGCTAGCCATATGTAGAAAGCTGAAACTGGATCCCTTCCTTACACCTTATACAAAAATTAATTCAAGATGGATTAAAGACTTAAATGTTAGACCTAAACCATTAAAATCCTACAAGAAAACCTAGGCAATACCATTTAGGACATAGGCGTGGGCAAGCACTTCATGTCTAAAACACCAAAAGCAATGGCAACAAAAGCCAAAATTGACAAATGGGATCTAATTCAACTAAAGAGCTTCTGCACAGCAAAAGAAACTACCATCAGAGTGAACAGGCAACCTACAGAATGGGAGAAAATTTTTGCAACCCCATCTCACTCTTACTTCCCAAATATTGTGTGAGTTCTAAGTAGAACATGATTCACACACAAGAAAATGCTAAACATGGGCCCCAGCCTCTGAAATATGGAAAAGCCTATGAGAAAATGGTTATAGGGATGCTGAATGCCAAATCCATCAGTGCCAATCCATCATATCCCTTGAAAAGAGTGAGGTGCTTGTGTAACACAGCAACACGTGACCATCTTTTGGGGGAAGTTGGAAACATCAGTCCTGAGTTGAAGGTGATGTCTGCACCCATATCTATGGGACCATCAGCATATGGCAAAGCAAGCAAAATATCAAAACATTATTGTCCCAAGGGATAGTGGGAGTAGAACAGGAACAGATCAAGGATGAAATTTTGCACAACACTATTTCAAAGGGCCAGAGACAATGAACTATCACAGGAGATTGGAGAAAACCTTTCAGAGAAATAAAAAGGGGCAGGGCACTGTGGCTCACGCCTATAATCTCAGCAATTTGGGAGGCCAAGGTGGGCGGATCACCAGAGGTCAGGAGTTTCAGACCAGCTTGGCCAACATGACAAAACCCCATTTCTACCAAAAATACAAAAATTAGCTGGTCGTGATGGCACACTCCCGTAATCCCAGCTACTCTGGAGGCTAAGGCAGGAGAATTGCTTAAACCTGGGAGGCAGAGGTTGCAGTGAGTCAAGCTTGCACCACTGCACTCCAGCCTGGGTGACAGAGTGAGACTCCACCTCAAAAGAAAATAAATAAATAAATAAAAAGGAAACCAGGAAAGAAAAGAGCCAGATTCCAACGGAGGAAAAATATTTTAAGAAGTTCAAATATAGAAGAAGAGTCCTTAGAATTTGTTCATGGTGAAATACAATACTATATTTGGAAGACACCTTATAAATAATTATCTCCAGTCTTCTTACTATGGAGATGAGAAAACTAAGTCCCAAAAGAGTTAAATTCTTGGTTGTGAGGGAGAGCATGACGCCTGCAAGGATCTTGAAGTAAGGATTTGAAGGATTATGAAGTCAATGAATAAGCTAAATGGAACTGAACTAATTATTTCACCTCTCTGCTTACTCAACTGTAGAAAACAGCAGGTAGGTGCAGGAGTAAATAAGTCAGTTCTCTCATGCACCTAGCACAAAGCTGTCACCTTATGCCCTTGAGGGTTTGTTTTTTAATTCCCTCTTTGTAAGCTCCTTGAGGGCAGAGACCACTTATGCTGGATTCTCTGTGGCATCTCCAGTATTTAGGAAGCTGCTTGGCGCATATATACACTCAATACATGTTCCTTGCATAAATGAAGGAAATCTTGGTATTGCAGCTGATCAACCGGAGTTGTAACTGATGTTTCCCTTATTCTAGCTACTGTTTTGAGACTGTATTTGTTAGTAGAGGCCCTATGGACAGAGTGCAAACTGCTCCACCAGGCTATAGCAAAGTGGAGCTGCATCTTCTTTTAAGGCCAAAGGAGAGGCCCCAGAAAAGTGTATTTTCATATATTAGCTGCCCTACTCTTCAGACTGCAGTGTTACTCTTCTTGCATCTGTTTATAATCACTCATGCCACCGTTCATCGCAAGCAAGCAGAGGCCAACTGAACAAAAGGCAGCAGGATGATAGGTGGTGTAAATTTCCCAACTCCTTCTGCTTTTCATTCAGCTAAGCATACTTCAGCCTCCTAAAAACAATGCGATTTCTTGATGTTCCATCGAAATTTGCGGAGCTTCTTTTGAATCACCTCATTATAGCTGCCCCCTTCCACCTTGACTAAAAGAGGAAAACAAAACAAAATAAGAGCTAAAATTCCAGATGGCTTGTGTGTTTGAGGCTTTTATTTGTTTTCATTTTGTTGTTGTTGTTATGGTGAGTGAAGACCAATGGAAGTTGTACAAATCCAGTCTCGGGTCTCTACCTTATTGACTTGCTGAGAACCCCACTCTCGCCAGAAAAGCAAGGCTGATAGAGTATATGAGCAGGATGAATTCTGGCTCAAAAATCCACAAAATGTCAGCGTCCGAAGGGCATAAAAGATTATCTAGTGTATCCTCCATACTTTAAAGACTAAAAACTGAAACCAAGTGAGGTGAACAATTTGCCCATGGTTTCCTGAGGATGAGCAAAATTTTGCATCCCTTTGATCTAATGCTTCTTCCTTTAATTTAAAGTGGTGTGAATTTTAAGCAAAATAAAATTCCACATGCTTCTGATTGGGTTCCATTCACTGCATCCAAAAATCATTTAGTCTGAGGCTGTCAGTGATCGAGCCACCCTCTGAGCCTCTTTACAGGCATTTAAACCTTTTGGAAATGTAAAATGGTATTTTTGCCAAAGCAAAGTAAAATTCCCTTGAACTGGAGATTTTGTAGTGAGAGAGAATGAGATAGAGAAAGAAACACAGAGAATTGAGGTGGAAAAAAAGCAGAAGAGAGATGATAAGAATTCGTATCTAAATATTATCTTTTACTATCTTTTTATAAATTGAAGCTGTATTTTCTTGCTCCTGTTGTCTCATAAAGTCTGGCATAATACACTGTGCCTTCCAGGTTAGTCTGAGGACAGGAGGCTTAGAAGTCCCTTTTCAAGAGCCACCAGATCCAGTACAGATAATTGACCACTGCTTCTCTTAGGGAGAGCTCTGTGACCACTTGATCATGGAACTTCCTTGATGTTGTCAAAAATGCCCATGGATCCTCCCTGTTAGGAGCTGGGCTTACACAATCATTTACTTTCCCGAGTTGACTTCTGAATCATAACAAACCCTCAGTGGGCTCCAGAGAGACAGAGTTAAATAGTTTCCTCTATTCATCATTCTGGAGCTTAGAAATAATTAGCCCAACTGAACTGTATTTGTTCTATTAGAAATAGAAATGGTGGGTAGCCCTTCGCAAGAGCACACAGAGTCTGAAGCCAATCGACCCTGAAAATCATGCCAAACGCAGAGAAAGCCTTTCAGAGGGGCTGATCACCCCTCAAAGGTGGGGCCCATGAAAGGGCCTGTGAATGTCAAGAGATAAAGTGACGCAGACACCAGAGGGCATTACTGGGACACTGTCACCATGCTACCTCCTACCTTCCCACTGCTCAACTCCCTCATCCAGTATTGCTCCAAAGGAACAACTGTTGACCATCCCCAGGCTCTTAGCAATGTTTGGGCTTGAGAGACTCATTTGCCAAGTGGTTCGCAGCCTTATGGCAAAGTAATTGGGTTTCTCCCTTTTGATCCACACAGCCCAATAAAGACTATAAATAAAGACTCGCTTTTCCCCTTGAAAGCCCCCCCTTCCTGATTTCACCTGGGCACACATTTAATTGTGGAAAGAGGAGGATGAAGTAGTGATGTGATGTGGGCCTGCAGTCTTGCCAAAGCGACTGCTTCTTGGAGATGGCTCTGTCGGAAAGGGAATGTGATGGTTCTCGCGGGTGGATGGAAGAACAGGAGGTGTAGTCCTGTGCGAGGGCCCAGGTGACTGTACAGCTACTGCTCTATTTCCAAGGGGGAGAAATCATCACTGGAGAGGCCAGTTCTTGTGCAACTTCAGCCTTTATTTTCAAATGAGGGCACAGGGGATGCCCTCAGTTGAAGGCATGAGGACTAGGGGCAGCTGGAGGAGGTGCTCCAGCCCTCATTTCTTCACTTCCAGACCATTTGTCATTTAATACTTATTCAAGCAGGTTTCTCAATCTGGGCTCTAGGGGCATTTTTGAGCCAGATAATTCTATTTTATGGGAAGCTGTCCTGTACATTATAGGATGATGTTTAGGGGCATGCCCGGTCTCTACTCGATATATGTCAGTATCAAATCTCACTTTTTAATGATGTGACAACCAAAAATCAAAAATGTCTCAAGAGATAGCCAAATGTCCCCTCGAGAGTAAAACTGCCTGAGAAGAATCAGTGGCCTAAAGGATCCAAATGCATTTTACAGGGTTCACCAATGACTTGCAGTTTGGACCAAAAGCTGCACTCAGAAGATTTAGACCCAAGCCAGTTCTGACCACCACCCGTCATTCCTGCTGGAAGGGCACCCCAGAACCCAGGTACTTTTGTGCCAGAGCCCCACTCTGGGCTCCCTTATTCTTTCCCCGTTCCCACACACATATGGGCTCTTCTGCCTGCCCTTGGAGTCCTCAGCCTAGTTTTAGAAGATCCAGAAAAGGAAACAAATAAAAATAAACAAAGGGGTAGAAATGAGCAAGGGAGAAAGTAAAATATTTAAAAGTAAACAGTCTGGGGGTAGTGAAAAAATGTCTCTCTCTCTTCTCTCTGTCTCCCTCTCTCTGTCTCTAATAGAGCTCCTGGGCTTTCTCAAATCAGCTGCTGTCTGAGTCTGGTTTTCATTTGCAGGCCCCCTCAACTTCGCTTCTTCTCATAGATAATTTGACTTGATTACTTTCTGAAAGGGCAGACAGAGCTGGAGCAGCTTTGCACTCATTTACTTGTCACTCCTAGCATTGGCTTAATTTGGCTTGAGCTGCACCTCCCCCTCCCAGGAATGATTGTAAGGCTGGGATCCAACTCCCAGGGGAAGGGCTGGGAGGACATGGGCAGTCTAGCCCAATCTGTCCAAGTTAGGCAGGCAGCCCCTTGCATGTAGAAAGGCTGACACCCTTTGACAGAAAAGGAATGGCAGCTTAACAAAAGGCTGAAGCTGTCAATTCCCCACCAGAATGAATTTTGACTTTGTCCCTTGATAGCAACATCAGCTAGGAATATAAAATAAAACTTGGGGATAGTTAAAAATCAAATTGTTGGCATGGCAAGGACAAGAACGCCTGGGTTGCACTTTTTTTTTTTCTATTTCTCATGATGCCTGGCACAGCACTGGGCACATAGAGGAGTTTGATAATTATTTTTTTTAAGTAATGGTCATATTGTGTAGAACCCACTCTAATGAGACTGTGTTGTGAGTGGTGTTACCTATTCCCAAAATATTGTTGTATAAACTCTGAGATTATTAATCTTTTTCTGGGGTAAAGTGTTACAGGACCAGATATTTTAAAATAAATGGTCTGTGGCCATGTCACTGTAATAGTTTTCATTCTACTGTTTCTGAAAGGCTCATTTGAAGATTCTACATTTGTGTGCAGCTTTATGAAAACTATAACCTTCGATTATTTTTTTTCTAATTGCTAGTGAGTCTATTTTATAAACTAGGGGTTAGAAATGACAATGTGGTGGGAGTTTTTTGTTTTTGTTTTTTCTGCCAGTAAGCTGTTTTTTGTTTTTACTATTATTTTTATTTTCTATTAATGGCTTTTGACAAAGCCTGTCCTCTCCAGCTCTTCACCACCCAGATGTCCCCTATGGCCTTATAAGTAATGCTTCGGATACTTATATTTCTTGCCTGGCTCCTGTTTGAAATAATATCATGGTTTATGCCAAACATACAGTACTTGGAATTTGTAAATCCATATTAAATTGCCATTGCTATTGTTAAAAATGGTCAACAATCAGGAATTTTATATTGTTCAACCTATAATACACTGTTAATTCTCAGCTATGAGACTAGGAATGAATTCTGCCTAGTTCTTGCTTCATAACTAGGAAGGGGCTCTATTCAAGACTCACAGAGGTGCTTAATAGTTACAGTTCGATTAGGGCTTCAAAGTCTTTAAAAAGACTTTGGTTGTCTGGGATTTTAAATTTGGGCATATGCGTACAAAGGAGTAGAGAAGAAAGGTCTACAGTGTGGGGTTTTGGATCAGAAATACTTTGGTTTGAGCTGCAGTTCAAGCCCTCTGTGTCCTTGGGCAAGTGACTAAATCTTCCCGTGCTTCTGTTTCTTCATCTAGAAGTCCATAATAACAATGATATTTGATAATAATAACAAGATTGATCTAATATCCTTCCAGAGAAGAATGTTATGACTAAAGCGCTTAACACAAAGCCTCAAATATAATAAGCATTTGATTGATGGCAGCTGTTATTACTACCATCTTAAATAATATCATTATTAGTAGTTGGTTATGAAATAAGTACAACACATAATGCAAAAAATCTGTCCCCTGAAAACTCCAAAGAGAGTAACAAACAATATTCAGATTCCTGAAAAACCTTTTTTCTCAAAGATGTATCTTTGTGGTGTGTGAGTATGTACTTGCGTGTCTGTGCATCTAGCTATAAAAAAGTGTGTGTGTTTTGTGTTGAGAGTGTATGGATGGGAGTGGTTTCTTGCATTCACATTTCAGTTTTATATGTTACCTCAATTTGACAACTGAAAAGAACCAGTGAGGTTAAGCATCACAGGGAGAAGAAATTCATGGTTGAGAAATAGGTTGATTTTGTCACATTCTGTTGGCTCAAGGTTGTGAAAATTAAGTGTAGGAATGTTGCTTTCTTTTTCCTTCTGGCAAATGAAAAGGCCAAAGCTCAGAATTGTTGGAAATGACAGCCCAATTAATCAGGCTCCATGCTTCAAACTAGGTGCTGAGCCTGTCCATGGTTGTGAAATTTTTAAATGACCCCTTTGTCCTCAGTAGTGCCAAAGTGAAATTCCTGTGGGATCACTTGCTTCTTGGCACCTGGTATCTGACCAACAAGAATGCGAGACAAAAAGTTCTTTCAAAAAAAGAGCCCAAGCTGTGCTTTCGTTTCCTCTGAAAGAAAAAGGTAATTTTACAGAAATACAGCAGAATTATCCAACTACACTATATGCCTCTGGCAGGTATCTCTCTATAAACAACTGAATCCAATTAGACCTACAAATGTTGACTCCATTTTTTAGAATGCCAACAGAAAAGAAGGATTGTAATAATATTCATAGACTTTTAGAATGGAGAGTCGAGACCAAATCTTCTTTTCTTCTACTCCCTGAATTTCTTTTGTCATATGGGGAACAATTTTTTTATTAGATGGAGCACAAAGAGATAAATGTCTAAGATAGCACAGGAAGATACAGTTAGAATAAGAACCATGATCTCCTAATTCCCAAGCAAAGTCTTTGCACCCTAATGGACCCCCAACAGTAGAGACCTGTGAACTCTCTTCTTCCACTGCTGGAGAAACAACATTGAGATCAACCTAGAGATATAGCCTGCTTTACAAAGTTCATATAGGATTTCCAAATACTTCATCTCAATTGCTCCTGACTACATTACTATGAAATAAATTGGACAAGTATCATATCATAGGCATTTTATGCACAAGCAAACAGACTCAGAAATGTTAAGGAACTTGGCCTAAAGTCTCAGGAAGCTGAGTATCCTCTCCAGGTCTCCTAACTCCAAATCGATTTTGTACTAAGATGGGATGGAATTACTTCAAAAGAAACATGACAGAAGAACAGAGATGTTTTTTGTTTGTTTGTTTTTGTTTGTTTTTTTCTTTTTGAGATGGTGTCTCGCTCTGTCACCCAGGCTGGAGTGCAGTGGCGTGATCTCGGCTCACTGCAAGCTCTGCCTCCCGGGTTCATGCTATTCTCCTGCCTCAGCCTCCCGAGTAGCTAGGACTACAGGTGCCCGCCACCACACCCGGCTAATATTTTGTATTTTTAGTAGAGATGGGGTTTCGCCGTGTTAGCCAGGATGGTCTCAATCTCCTGACCTTGTGATCCGCCCACCTCGGCCTCCTAAAGTGCTGGGATTACAGGCATGAACCGCCGCACCTGGCCAAGAACAGAGATGTCAAATAGCTTACCTGAAGTTATACAGCCATCTCAGATTAAATAACTTTTCCCTGGAACATGAGTGATTGATAATGGAGGCCTTTTATTGCTTTTTAAAGAAAATGTCAGCATTGATGGTTGGTAATTTACCAAAGAGGGTAAAATGTGCCCAGCCTGCCACTGACTCGCTCAGTGAATGCTTTTTTGTCACTTGTTGTATGCTTGAGAATCTTGCTGGACACTTTATGTACACTTAAAATTTACCTCTTTGAACTCTATGAGTTAAGTAGGACTAATCCAATTTTTCAGAGTAGGAATTGAGGCTTGAGAGAACAACAAACTGTCCAAGTCATATTGCTGAAAAACCAAGGTATGCATCAAGGTACAGCATGATGAAAATTATTTGAGGCCTTGTAACTATTTATGGCTTTTTATGACTTGATGCAGGTCCTAGCCTCCATGCTAAGGAAAACAGAATCAATGAATTGAAATTTAAAACCCAAGTCTAACCTATTTTAATGTCTATACCCTTTCTTCTACTGGCCAATTTCTTAGCCATAAAGAGTACTATTGATCTAAAGTTTCTCTTCTGAATAGGAATAACAGGACCATTTCCAGCCCTTTGAAGATCTCTACAGAAAATACATTTTCATAAAATAATAGTTATTGCCCTCTTGAATCACATTGCCTTATTACTTCTTTTTTTTTTTTTTTTTTTTTTTTTTTGAGACGGAGTCTCGCTCTGTCGCCCAGGCTGGAGTCCGCCTCCTGGGTTCACGCCATTCTCCTGCCTCAGCCTCTCCGAGTAGCTGGGACTACAGGCGCCCGCCACCATGCCCGGCTAATTTTTTTGTATTTTTAGTAGAGACGGGGTTTCACCTTGGTCTCGATCTCCTGACCTCGTGATCCGCCCGCCTTGGCCTCCTAAAGTGCCAGGATTACAAGCGTGAGCCACTGCGCTCGGCCGCCTTATTACTTCTACAATTTTGACTTCATTCATTTAACCTCTCCATAGACTGCACAATTTGCCTTTCCCACATGAGTATTATTGTGTTATTCTAATACCTGTGGAAGTTAAAACAATACAGTCATCTATTGAATAGGGAGTTGGATCATTACAGCCCAGTTTAGAAAGTAATTTTCCCAACACATGCTTTATTTAAAGTCAAGGAAGAAGCCTCCATTATAAATGCTTTCCACTGTAAAGGGTAATGAGTTGCCCGGAAGCTCTGATTAGCTGATTTCTCCTGTGTACTCCCTGCAATGGGCAAATCAGTGCTGGACTCAGTCACTGCCTACTTGGCCTCAGTTATATGGCTCTCTTTGACTTGTTCTTGGTTCACCACCTTCTTTCCCTAACTCTCTCCAGGGCAGTAGTTGCTCAACTGATTTCTCACCCAAACAATTCTCTTGATAAGTTGAGGCCTGACAGAGAGCCCAGGAAGTGCCCTGTTCCATGACCAACAAGGACATCTTGGTGGCTCTGCAACAGCTATGTCTTGTGACTTGCATTTGTAGGATGTCTGAACTCTCTCCTATATCTCTAGAAACATAAGCAAATAATCATTCCAAATAGATATAGGGCTAAATTTCCTGAAGTGTACGCTTGGCAATACTAGCTCTTTCTGTGGTCACCTTTTGTGGTCATTATTTGAGAAACAGTCCTCAGTAGGTACACAGAAAGCACTCTACTTCCTATCACAGAGATTAGCACTGAATATTAACATAAATGATGGGAGAAATTCTACAGTAAAAAAATTCATGGCTGGGCGTGGTGGCTCTTGCCTGTAATCCCAGCACTTTGGGAGGCTGAGGTGGGCGGATCACGAGGTCAGGCGATTGAGACCATCCTGTCTAACACGGTGAAACCCTGTCTCTACTAAAAATACAAAATATTAGCCAGGTGTGGTGGCGGGCACCTATAGTCCTAGCTACTCGGGAGGCTGAAGCAGGAGAATAGCGTGAACCTGGGAGGCGGAGCTTACAGTGAGCCGAGATCACGCCACTGCACTCCAGCCTGGGCGACAGAGCGAGACTCCGTCTCAAAAAAAAAAAAAATTCATCTAGTTTTATTCAACCCAGTTATTACTAAAGTTACTTGACCATGGAACTGGGATTTTCAGTGAACACTAATAAACACCTTCTAGCACTGCTTCTTCATGGAATGTACTTTCCGAAATTCCAAATGAGGGAAATTTTGTTTTACCTAAGAGCTCTTTCTGTTCCCAAATTGTAAGAATGTTAATTAAACTGAAAGTGGCCTCATAGGTGATCAAGTTCCAAAGCTCTACCTTCGCTCTGAACCCTCGTTTAAACTTCCCACATCCTCACGTTCTCTTTGCTGGTACTATCTTCATCTCTAACACCAAAATGCCATTCATGCCTTGGCTCAAATGTTTAAACTACAGATAGTTCTTTTCTATTAGCCTTGGCTTAAGTTCCATTAGTAGGAAAAGAAAAATGCTGAAAGTATGTAATAATATACATAGAAACAAGAACAGATATAACCTTGGATGTTAAGATTAAGTGAGATTTAAATTGTCTTCTTTATTGTTTTCTATGTTTTTAGAGTTTTCTGTAGTTATTTTTAATTTTTGTATTCTTAGAAAAAAAAAATGCCGATCTCTTAAAGGAACTCATTTTTAACTTCTCCAGAGTCATCATATATCTTACTTATCCCTTTTCAAAGTCCATCTATATTAGTCCATTCTTGCATGGCTATAAAGAAATACCTGAAACTGGGTAATGTATAAAAAAAGAGGTTTAATTTGTCCATGATTCTGCAGGCTGTAGAGGGAGCATGATGCTGATATCTTCCCAGCTTCCTGGGGTGCCTCAGGAAACTTACAGTCATGGTGGAAGGTGAAGGGGGAGCCAGCACTTCACATGGCCAGAGCAGGACGAACAGAGAGCAAGTGGGGAGGTGCAGTGTACCTTTAAATAACCAGATCTCCCAAGAACGAACTCACTATCACTAAAACAGTACCAAGAGGGATGGTGCTAAACCATTCATGAAGGATCTGCCGCCATAATCCAGTCATTCCAGGCCCCACCTCTAACACTGGAGATTAAATTTGGGTGAGGACACAGATTCAAACAATATCACTATCCATAAATTTCATGAGTTTCATTGTTTTTCAAAATTTTATTTGCTTTTAATTTCATATAAAAACATCTGCAGATGCTTTAACTTTGCAAACTTACTCATGTCATCTGATGTTCTAAAACTTCACCTAAATGGCTCATGGGATTGCTGTCCTATAAGTAAGCTAGCATTGCCTTGAACATAAGACTGGTCTCAACTAACGGCAAAATCTGGTTTCTGCCTGTGTCCAATTAGTTGTAGTATATGCCTGATCCTCATTTCTTGAAAACATAGTTATATAATTTTATTTTATGTAAATTTTTTTCAAAAGTTCAATTTATTTCAATGTATTTATTTAAGTGGCATATTCCTCTACCAGGTCCTGGATAAAAATAGAATGTTCCAGGCTATTCAGTGAGTAATCAAGCATCCACATGACCCTAAGAGTAGGAAGTCCAAAAGTCCAATATATACAAATGTAAATCCTGCTATCTTATCCTCCTTCTGTACCCTTGTACATGCTTACACATGTCTTAGGATAAGAAATTCCATCAGATCCAATCCTTTCTTCATGATCTTGCAGCAGCAGGACACTGGCTGCTGAGCAGAAAGTGGCCAGAATAATAATGGCAATGTCTTTGCCTTTCATACAAATCACAGGTGATATATTATTGCCTTCCCTGATGAGTTGTTTGCTCCCCATTTAATGAAAGTGGAGCTAAAATAATTAGGGTCTCAACTTAAAACTTTTTCAATTTCCATGCCTTCAGTAAAGAGAGCTCTCAAAATTGGCTACAGCCCCTTTGGGCGAGTTTTGAAAAACTGCTACCCCCTAAATTGGAGAGGCAAGTGAATATGGATAATCACGGCTTACCAGAGCAGCAGCCCAGAAATCTACCTCTGAATCCAGTATCGTAATAGGAGAACTTAAATGCTAATTAGTAAATTTTTGGAGGCTCAGAGTAGATAAGCTTGAGAGTTAAAAACTCCAGCGGGGGATGTTATTCTTAAGACAATCTCTACATTTTCATGTGTTTTACCCCCAGGTGCCTTACCCAGGTTGTTAGGATGAAGATCAAAGAAATATTATCTTATGCTTCCTTTAGGGGGAGGAAAAGAGCGATCATTTTTGAAATATGCCCAGGTATTATGTTCTCTTTAACAAAAGCCACCTCTCAAAGGAAACTATTTTACCAGAGCCTAACCACCTTGGGTCTTACAGAGCCTAATTAACCTTGGGGAAGTGCAATATCTAACAACAGCCTGTTTCAGCCTTCTATGTGTTGCGATTTGAAACACTCAACTCCATCTCTATCTAGCCTTTCTATGTTGCTGAAAGAGGAGAGAGAATTGAGACACACTTGTAAAGGTTACAGCCCAGGGGTACAGGCTCACTGAAAGATAAAGAATTAATCATAGGACTATAGAAAACCTCTTCAACATTTACCACCACTTCAATACAGCTTCCCTATAGTAAAGCATTACAACTAAAAAATTGTAAGTCTCAGAACTTATTTAAGAAGTCTCTAGGGAAACCCAAAAACAACAAAGAAGAAAAAAATAAGGACACCTGAGGAAAATTTAACCTCTGACACCAACAACTATAGTAAACAATAGGCACACACTAACTCCTAGCCACAAAAACATAAAATCTCACAATAGAGGCCGATTTGCCTTAGTTCCTTTTACTTAATAAATCATGTCTAGCATTCAATAAGAAATTGCAAGGCATGTTGAAAGGCAAAAAAAACTCAAGAGATCAAGCAAGTCTCAGAACCAGATACAGCTATGGCAGAGAGTTTGGAATAATAAAACCACAAATTTAACATAACTATGAATAATATGCTAATATGCTAAAAGACCTACTAAAAAAGTGTACAAAAGGCAAGAACGGATGAGTTATATAAAAGCAAGATGGAAAACTTAATAAATAATCAAAAGGAAAGCTAGAAATAAAAAAAAATGCTATAACAAAATGAATAATGCTCTTGATGAGCTTATCACTAAACTTCACACAGCCAAGGAATGAATTAGTGGGCATGAAGCTATGTCAACATAAACTTCCCAAACTAAAATTTAAAGAGAAAAGGGAATTTTTAAAATGGAAAGGAATATTCAAGAACTTTGGGGCAACTACAGATGTAACATATATATAATGGAAGAGTGGAATGAAAATAAAAAGAAAATGGAGCAAAAATATTTGAAGTCACATGGCTGAGAATTTTCCAAAAAATCTCAGGCAACATCATGCAAGTTAAATGACAAAAGAGTACACACAGGCACATCATATTCAGATTGCAGAAGAGAAAGACAAGGGTAATTTTTTTAAATGATTTATAAAAAAAAACAATAAATTTAATTTCATCAAAATTCAAAACTTTTCCCTGTGAAAGATGCTGATAAGAGAATAAATACAAGCTACAGACTGGGAGAGAACCACCTATATGACAAAGGAATTATAACTAGATTATGTAAAGAACTTTAAAAACTTAACAATAAATGAAAGCAAATAATCCAATTAAAGTAAGCAAAAAACACCAAGAACCATTTCACTAAAGAACATATACAACTGGCAGATAAGCAGATGTCTAAAATCACTACTCATCAAGGAAATGCAAATTAATGCCACAGTGAGATATCATTGTGCATCAATTAACAGCTAAACTATTAATGATAATAAAAAAGTAACATTCCCAAATGCTGATGAGGACATGGTTTCTACCAGTTTCTACCGGTTCTTTCA
This sequence comes from Nomascus leucogenys, assembly GCF_006542625.1. Taxonomy (NCBI): domain Eukaryota; kingdom Metazoa; phylum Chordata; class Mammalia; order Primates; family Hylobatidae; genus Nomascus; species Nomascus leucogenys. Next base: position 6,827,953 of record NC_044395.1, on the reverse strand, counting down.
TATATTGATGGTGAGAATATACAATGGTATAGCCAGTTAAGAGAATCGTTTGGCAGTTTCTTAAAAAGTCTGAATCTACCCTTTCCATAAAACCTAGCAATTATAATCCTGAACATTTATCCCAGATAAATAAAAACTTAGGTCTCCAAAAACATGAAGACAATTGTTCATAGCAGCTTTATTTGTGATAGTCAAAATCTGGAAACTATCAAAATGTCCTTAAATAGAAAGTTAAATTATGGTACATCCATGCCATGGAATACTACTCAACAACGACAATAATAATAATAATAATAACTGAAAATTATTGACATATGCAATAACTTGGATGAAATTTAAGAGCATTATGCTGAATGGAAAAAAAGTCTTAAAATGTTACATATTATACGGTTCCCTTTATATAACAATTTTTGAAATGACAAAATTATAAACGTGGGAAACAAATAGTTGTTGCCAAGGGTTGTGGGTGAAAAGGGGAAGGAAGTGTGTGTGTGACTTTATGTGATTATTAACAGAGAGAACTTTGTGGTGATGACCAGTTCCATACCTTGATTGTGGTAGGGATTACAGAAATCTACATGTGAGATATAATGGCATAGAGTATATACATATTACATTGTTGTCAAATTCCTAGCTTTGAAATTAAACTATAATTATGTAAGATGCAGCCATCAGAGCAACTGAATAACAGATATACAAGGTGTCTTTTTACTATCATAAAAACTTCCTGTGAATATGTAATTATTTCAAAATAAAAATATATTTTAAATATTGAAATATATTAAACACTATATATAAAATAAAATATCAAATGCAAACTCTGAGGTTAAAATGTATCATAACAGAAATTTCACTTGACAGGCTAAACAGCAGCTCTGAGCGGGCAAAACAGAGAATAAGCAAACATGAAGCTTAAAGGAAAGTGAACAGAACCTCAGAAACCTATGAGGCAATATCAAGCATCAATATACATAAATTGTGAGTCCCAGATGAAGAGGAGGAAAAGAAAATAACAAAAAGTTATGTGAGAAGTAATGGCCCCAAACTTTCCAAATTTGATGAAAAAGATTAAAGCACACTCTCAATGAACTCCAAGTGTCATACATACAAAGAGATCTCTACCCAGACAAATCATAGTGAAGCTGTCAAAAGCCAAAGGCAAAGAAAAAGTCTTGAAATCATCAAAAGAAAAATGGCTCATAATATACAAGAGGATCATAAGAAAATTAACACCTAACATTTTAATGAAAGCAGTGGAGGCCAGAAAGCAGTCAGATGACATATTTAAAGTACAGAAATAAGGCTGGACGTGGTGGCTCATGCCTGTAATCCCAGCACTTTGGGAGACTGAGGCGGCCAGATCACTTGAGGCCAGTAGTTCAACAGCAGCCTGGCCAACATGGTAAAACCCTGTGTCTACTAAAAATACAAAAACTAGCCGGCATGGTCTAATAGCACATTTCTGTAGTCTCAGCTGCTCAGGAGGCTGAGGCAGGAGAATAACTTGAACCTGGGAGGCGGAGGTTTCAGTGAGCTGAGATTGTGCCACTGCAAGTACAGAAATAAAAATGTCAACCAAGAATTATGTATCCAGCAAATCTCTCCTTCAAAAACAAAATTTTTAATACATTTCCAGATAAAGATGGAGAATTTTTTGGTACCAAACCTTCCTTATAAGAATGCTAAACCAAAGGAAGCTCCTTCAAGCTAAAAGAAAATTACACCGCTGAAGAAATAGAGTACTGATAAAGGCAATTATAAAGGTAAATAAATAAAACAGTATATTTTTTCTCTGTTCTCATAACTTATTTAAAAGACAATTACATAAAATAACAACTAGATGATTTTAGTTTTGGATATATAACATATAAAGAGGTAATATGTAAGATAATATTAATAATAACACAAAGGTGGAATGAAGGAAAGGAGTTAAAACTAGAGCAAAGAGATGACATCAGATGGTATCTTGAATTCATAAGAAGGAATAAAGAGCTCCAGAACCAGTAAATATGTGTATTAATATAAAAGACTCTACAAATTCTACAAATATACTTTCTTTTTCTTGTTATAATTGTTTTAAAAGATGAGTAATAAAGGAATAATTATAACACCATACTATTAGGTTCATAATGCATATAGATGTTCTATAATACTATAGATGTACTATACATAGTAGCAATAACAAAAGGAGAAAACGAAAGCAAAATAGAGCAAATCAATGAAATCTAAAGTAAGTCCTTTAAAAATATCAACAAAATTAGACACACTTTTAGCAAATTATCAAGATAAAAAGAGGAAAGACAGATATTGCCTATATCAGAAATTAAACAATGAATTTCACTATGGATCTTACATAAATTAAAAGTATCAAAAGGGAATATTATAAACAACTTTATGTCTACATATTGAACAATGTAGATAAAATGGACAAATTTCTAGAAAGACACAAAATGACTCAAGAAGAAATAGAATATTTGAAGAGACCTATACCAAGTAAATCAATTAAATTAAGAATTAAAGTTTTCTCACAAATAAAAGTTCAGGGCCAGATAGCTTCATTGGTAAATTTTGTAGAACATTTAAGGAACAAACAATGCCAATATTTTATTAATTCTTTAAGAAAACTATCGAGGAGGAGGAGAAGGAGGAAATACTTCCAAACTCCTTTGTTGAGGCCAGTATGACTCTGATACGAAAGCCAGAAAAATGCATCACAAGAAAAGAAAACTAGAAACCACTGTTTTTATGAAGATAGATACAATAATTTCAACAAAATATAAGCAAACCAACCCCAAACGCATATAAAAAGCATTATGCAATATGACTCTAGGATGCACAGTTGGTATAACACTAAAACATCAATTTATATATTATGCTATATCAATGAAGAAAAGAACAAAAGCACATGATCATATCAATAGAGGCTGAAAAGACTTTTGAAAAAAGTTTAACATATTCATGATGAAAACCTTCATCAAAGGAGGAGTAGATAGAAACTTACTCAACATTATAATTAATGATAGAAAATTGAATTATTTCCCTCTAAGATCAGGATATACACTTTTATCACTTAAATTCAACATTGCACTGGATGTCATACATGAGCCAATCAGGCAAGAGAAAGAAAGAAAAGCATTTGTATTAGAAAGACCTAAGTAATTCTGTCTTAATTTTCAGTGGTCCTATATGTAGAAAAATCTAAAAAAAAATGCACACACACACACACACACACACACACACACAAACCAAACACTACTTGAACTAATAAATCCAGCAACGTTATAGAACATAAGGACAATATGTAAAAATTAGTTGTATTTTCAGTATCAGTAGTCTTATATACTAGCAATGGACAATCCAAAAAATAAGAGAACAATTCTGTTCACAATAGAATTAAAAGAAAATAAAATACTTAAGAATTAACAAAAGACAAGCGAGACTTGTGCACTGAAAACTACAAAGCATTGCTTAAAGAAATTTAAAAATAAAAATTACTAGATGACATTTTATATAAAAATTCAATATTAAGATGATAATCTCCTCATATTGATCTCTAGATTCAATACAATCATTGCCAAAATTCTATCAGGCATTTTACAGGAAATGTCAAGCAAATGACCCAGACTAGTGAATGTAATTTTTTGAAAGAACATAATGGAAGAATTATTGCCCCTAATTGCAACATATACTGTAAAGTTACTGCAGTCAAGACAGAGTGATACTGGCATAAAGATATACAGATAGATTACTGGAATAGAAATCCCCAGTGGAACATAATTAAAGAAGACCCATAAATAAATCCTTACATTTACAGTCAGTTGATTTTTGACAAAGGTTCCAAAAGTTCCAAAGCAATTCAAGAGAGAAAGTATAGTCATTTTGACCAATATAACTGGAACAATTGGATGTCAGCCAACAAAAGAATGCACTTAGATCTTTACCTCACATCATATACATGTTAACTCAAAATGGATCATAGACTTAAATATAAGACTTGAAAGAATAAAACTTTTAGAATAAACACATGGGAATCAGTCTTTTGACCTCAGGTTAGCAAAGATACCACAAGCAAGATCCATAGAAGTTGTATATATATACATCTAGCTATCTAGCTATTCATCTTGCTGTCTTCCCCATCTTTTTCAACAGGGCATTTCCAAGAGTAGGTGCCCAACAATAATATTAATGCTTATGTGGTAATTAACATGCCAGTGTTTATATACATATATAAATATATATATATACACACTCCCTCTATATATATGCATACATACACACAGACACACACACACACACACACTTAGATTTATCCAAATTAATTGTATTCTAGCCATGAGGAGCGATGAAGGAGAACAGAGGGAGAATCCCTTCCCTAGAAGGTTATATTTACTAGGATTCCATTGATAGGAATCAAACATAGGAACACACCTAGCTACACAGATGGCTGAGAAATGTAGTCGTGGCAGGGCAGCCTTGTGCCCATTGAAAACTCAGGAGTCTATTAACTACTCGGAGATGGTATAGCATAAAGGGTAAGACTTGGGCTCTAGTGCAAGATTGCTTGGGTTCAAATTTTGACTCCAGCTTTTACAAGCTCTGTAACCTTAGGCTAATTATTGAATCCCTCTGTGCTTCAGTTTATTCATTTGAAAAATATGGATATTGCTTATCTCATAAAATTCTTATAAGGAGTAAATGAATTAGCAATATAAAGCACGTGGAATAGTACCTGGTACATTAACTACCACATAAGCATTAATATTATCGTTGGGCACCTACTCTTGGAAATGCCCTGCTGAAAAAGATGGGGAAAACAGCTAGATGAACAAGTGTGGATCATGTTCCCAGGGAGCAGTTGTGGAGGGAAGACACAAATACAAATCAATGTAACACTGGGTAGAAGATGCATGACACTAGAGATAAAAATACAGTGCTGTGGGTTAAAGAAAGGCCGAGGTTAATTTTAACTTTGGGACAAAGGGAGGCCTTATGATCAAATGGAGAAATAGCTTGGAAGAGAACAGCTTAGCCTCCACTCTCTTGAAGCTCAGCTGTTCACACGGGATACAGAGACCTCCACTGCTTACTGCCCAACGCACCATGATGCAATTAATTTGTTGCCTTTTGTAATGGAGAACAGTAGAGGCTAAGTTTTCCCAACTTATTGTCCAGCACACAGACCGTAAAAAGGTTGGCTGAGGAGTCATGCTGAACACAGCACTAAAGAATTCTGGTCAGGCCGGGCGTGGTGGCTCATGCCTGTAATCTCAGCACTTTGGGAGGTCGAGGTGGGCAGATCACCTGAGGTCAGGAGTTCGAGACCAGCCTGGCCAACATGGTGAAATCTGTTTCTACGAAAATACAAAAATTAGCCAGGTGTGATGGCAGTCACCTGTAATCCCGGCTGCTCGAGAGGCTGAGGCAGGAGAATTGCTTGAGCCCAGGAGGCCAAGGTTGCAGTGAGCCAAGATTGTGCCACTTCACTGCAGCCTGGGCGACAGAGCAAGGCTCCATCTCAGGAAAAAATAAAAATAAAAAAAATAATAATAATAATAATAATTCTAGTCAGAATTATGTGGGCGGCCTGGGGGAAGAGGGCAATCTTCCTCCAACTGAACAACCAGCCCCAGTCTCTCCCTCACCCTCACCCCACTCCCCACTTGGCCCTGGGTATACCCCATAATGAACCTCCTTTTTTCAAGTTTCTCAAACTAGCCTTGCTGTTTCTCCTTTTTAGGCATCTACTGTTCATCAAATATTCTCTCCCTTCCTCTTCACCAAGCCAACCACAATTCACTTTTCAGACTTTAGCTTAAACTTCACTTCCTCCTGGAATCTATCTCTTCCTTGAATCAGGAGATCTTACAGAACACTCCAGGAGCACCCTGAACTTTTCCTTCCACAGCCCTCATCTCAGGTTGTTGTTAAGAATTATTTAATCACCATTCCTCCCTTCTGGAATGTCAGCTGCATGTCTCTCTTGTTCATTATTCATTCATCAGTGCTCAGCAAGCACTAAATAAATAGGTAATGAGTTAAAGTGCGAGACAAAAAATCCAGTAATATTCAATTGTCTTTTAATCTCAGTCTTCTCAAGATTGTTGAATTGTGGTTAGGCAGCAAAGTTGGCCTTTCTGACTACAGGGGTGGGCAGGGGACCCGCATAAGGCCAGTTATCCTATTGCATGTTCATGCTTCTGTCAGAATTTTCCTTGTAGTTTTCTTAAGCGGAGGTGCTGCAGAAAACTCCTCTATTATTTGCTCGTGGAGCTTTAAGAATATAATCCCAGAGCTGAAAAAAGAGAGAGAATAAATCTATCACCCAGAGAGAGGGGGAAAAATAAGAGGTAGGAGAAGGGAGGAAGAACGAAGGGCATGGTTCAGATTCCAGTTTTTAAGATTCCTGAAAACTGTTTTGGTTTATATTTTTTCTCTTCTTTTTTTAAACCCTCTTTTTGCTATGTTTTACTTATTTTGTTTTCCAGCTTTCACACTCTTAGCAAACTGTTTTGGTTTTTCATTCATCCCCAGTATCCTTTTCTCTCAAACTAGTTCGTGTTGAGTTTCTACAAAATGTGTCTGAATAAACTCTGACTATAAACATATTCAGCTTGAATTTGCACTGTGCAAAGATAATAAATCTCAACCATTTGGCTGTAAGTTCAATCCACGGGGACAGAGCAGCATCATTCAAAACAAATAAAATGTAGTCCGGCCTGATTCATTTTTGAACTGCTTAATTTACTTAAGTCATATTTCAAAAGACAATTTCACTGCCAAATACTTGCTCGCTTGTAAACATCAGCATAAACAACAGAAGATCCTAGATATGCAGATGGTTTCAAGTTGCCCAGCCAGGTACAGGCTACAGATCAGACCAGCAATGTGAGGAATAAAAACAAATCTCATCATATTTTTAGGGTTATCTAAAATGGAATTTTGTGCTCTGTATTAAAACGTGACACAATTGAATCCTGAGACTCTGAGCAGCCAGACTGGCATGGCTTTAAGCCAGCTGTGGTAAGAAACTGAAGGAAATGTGAGACTCCTGCCCTACAGGGATATCTACAATTTAGTTGGAGAAGAATAAGCCATAAACACAGAGGAAATTAAATAGCTATAAAATACAAATACCATTTCAATAATGCAATTAAAGTGAGATGGCAGTTTGTATTACTGCCAAGAGAACAAGCCAGGTAGCAGCAGAGGAATTCAAGAGAATGCAAAGTCACTTCAGGCTGAACTGAGTAGGAAAAGAAACCAGGGGAAGCTGAAGGCCAACAGAGTGTCAAGGATTCTGTGGCAGTGGGGATTTGTAGTTTATAGGAGGAAACAGAATTAGTAATAGCAAAAACGACAACTATTAACAACTAACATCTTCTGAGTGTTAAATCAGTGCTACATGCTATGTTTCACATGGGTTCTTTTTTTTTTTTTTTTCCAGGCTGGAGCGCAGTGGCACGATCTCAGCTCACTGCAACCACTGCCTCTTAGGTTCAAGTGATTCTTCTGCCTCAGCCTCCCAAGTAGTTGGGACTATAGGCGCAAGCCACCACGCCAGGCTAATTTTTGTATTTTTAGTAGAGATGGGGTTTCCCCACGTTTGCCAGGCTGGTCTCAAATTCCTGACCTCAAGTGATCCACCCGTCTCAGCCTCCCAAAGGGCTGGGATTACAGGCGTGAGCCACCGTGCCTGGCCCATATGTGTTCTCTTGTTCTCGTGACAGTTGTATAAGGCATACAGAAATATCCCCATTTACAAATTAAAAACTTGGTAGCATCTCTGGGTTGCTTAGCTTGTGAGTGGAAGAGTCAGCATCCAATCAGGTCTGTAGAATCCCAGAGCATGCCCCATCTACCACTAAATTAAGCTGCTGGAGAGCATAGGTTTTAAAACATGGCAGATCTGAGTGTGAATATAGACCCACCATCTACAAGATCTGGTAATAATCTCAGGCAAGCAGCTTGACTTGGTGAGCCTTCTTATTCTCGTCGTGGACATGCTCATGCTTACTTTCCATGGGAAGTCAATGGTTTAGAATTAATGATGCTCATGAGGGCACCTGGCGTGCAATAGACATTAGACACGTCACGTTTCCTTTCTCTGTTTGCCCATTGCCAGGTCTCCTGCTGATCCCCTTTTAGCCAAATGGACAATATTGCTTAACTTTAATCTCCATCCAGGAAGCCCACCTGTGTTGTCTCTCAGTGCTACTCTCCGTCTTTGGGTGGGAAGCAGACAAACCTCAGAAGGCTCATTTCTGGACTGGCTTGCCTTGCCTCACACAGGGGATCCTTCCAGGGGCATATTTTGGAAATGCTTGTAACTCTTTTCCCCTCCTTCCTTCCCATCAACATGCCAACACACCCTTTAAAAGGCCCTCAGATTCCCCTTCCACCAGACAGCATAACAGTCAAGCTAATTAATGGTCTGCCTGCTTCTTCACAGTCTATGTGCTTGCTCCCAGTGGGTTTAAAAGAATGAGGGAGTAGGGAGCAGAGGGGAAGGGCTTAGGGCTTCTGAGACTTGACCCCAAAGGTGTCTGAACTTCAAGAGTCAAAGCAAATCCAGGGGAAAATCTCAGTTTCTATTGTAAGATCAGTCCCCAATCAATATGGTACAATTTCATAGCTCATTATTCCTGTGTGTGCCAAAGCACAAGTGGGGAAGGGGTGGGGACAGTGAGGGAGGCTGGGAGGAGGGACAAGGGAAGAATCATATGGAAACAATTAGAGGAGCCTTCATTCAAAAAAGCATTAAGGTACTTGTAGCACTGAGGCTCAAGTGACCCCTAGGCTGAGACCATAATTCACCAACACTTAATACTGTTTACCCTGCAGATGTGCATTTTATACAGAAATATCAGCTTACCACTTTGAAAAATTAACCTATTGAAGGCTGTCAAATTCTAATGCCCTCATGGGGGTATTATATATTGTCTGCATGGCTCTCTGTTTTGCCTTTTACCCCCAGAATCAGGAATGCCTGGGTTAATTGGCAAATGAGGTGGCTAACAAGGGGGTGGGAGGTTGTAGAGGAATGAGGACCCAAACAGAAATGCTGCTTTTCCTAAGGAGAAAATATTCTTTTCTTCAATTCCAAAACACGAAGGGTTTGGGGAAGTGACACACCACCGCTGCGAGGACTAACACACACACACACACTCTACAAGTTCTAAGTCAGAAAGTCCAGAGTTAATCAAGGAGGTAAGATCGAAGTTAGCATAAAGGGAAAATGTGGCTCAGTGGCTACTGTGTCTAAATTATATTTAACAAAGATTCGTCATTACAGTGGGGTTGACAAACCTATTACTAATAGAGAAAGCCTATGTGGTTACATTTGTTTTTTAATTTTCTCAAAGAATGTGATGCTGATTTAAAAAATTCCAATGAAGCACCATTTTTACCTACACAATTGGTATTTAAAAGTGTGAATATCCAGTGTTTTCAAGGTTGGCAAAAATAGGCACCCTCTAACAACACAGGTGGGAAACGGCTTTAACAACAACAACAAACTTTCTACAGAGCAATTTAATAACAGGTATCAAATATGTGTACATAACACCCAGAAATTCAACTTAGAGGAATTTTACATAAAAAGTAAGAATGTAGAATTTGGTATTTGTGTAAATAATCTTTGTCATAACTTTGTTTTATAGAAAGGACAAATGGATAAAAACTAAACTCCTATAATAGGAAATTGGTTAAATATAGCACATGCATATAATAAAATACACTCGCTAAAAATCTTACCTTAGAAAAATATTTGCCAGCATGAAAAAATTTTTAGGTTGAAATAGAAACAGAATCTTCAAAAGAACAAGCCACAAATCAGCATTTGCACGTGTTTCTAGATTTTACAATCCCATCCACATGTATATACATACATTACTGCTACCCCATGTCAGCAACCTCTTTAGCTAGTGAGAATATGTTTACAAACTTGGTTGTATTCGATTTTTCATTGCACAGGTACTATTGCAGTTGAGGAAGGTGGCCTGAAGCCAAACTATGAAGTCAGAAGCATGGTCTTCTGAGCAGTGCCCTCCTTTTCATGCCTGGCCTTGCTTCCTGAACCTGATTAACAGTTTTTCTATCAAAAATGGCTCTAGCCTCAGTACCCGCCATGCCATAGCTCCCAGACCCTGCTCAATTCCCCGCTATCTTGTCCTTTGAACAGGATTCATTAACACTCAGTGGTATAGCAGGTCAGATCTGAGTAGGAAGCCCAGCTTTATGACCTTTGGCTAACTATTTTATCTCCCTGAACCTTAGTGCCCCCTTCTAGAAAATAGAAACCTAATACCTATCTTCTAAGGTTGCTGTAAGAATTAAATAAGAACATGTGTATAATGAGCTTGGTCATATACCAGATAAACTAATATTAACTCACTGTAACTCATGGTTAAATATCAGGTTAACGGCCGGGCGCAGTGGCTCATGCTTGTAATCCCAGCACTTTGGGAGGCCAAGGCGGGCGGATCACGAGGTCAGGATATCGAGACCACGGTGAAACCCCGCCTCTATTAAAAAAAATACAAAAAATTAGCCTGGCATGGTGGCGGGCACCTGTAGTCCCAGCTACTCGGAGAGGCTGAGGCAGGAGAACGGCGTGAACCCAGGAGGCGGAGCTTGCAGTGAGCTGAGATTGCACCACTGCACTCCAGCCTGGGCCTGGGCGACAGAGCAAGACTCCGTCTCAAAAAAAAAAAAAAAAAAATATCAGGTTAACATCTACTGAGTTCATCTTGCCAGGTATCATTCCACTAACTCCAGAGGGTGAGAATTAATTCCCTGCTTAATGCAAAGTTTCTCCATGACCAGAGATTCTGGTTCTCTGAGGGTGACTGGGGCTACTGAAAACCATGAGAACAAGCTTGTGACTGGTGGTATTTTACCCTGCTATTCTCTTCTCTCAGCCAGAAGTGCCTTTAGAGCATAGGGAGGGGAGGTGGGAACCTGCAGCCGGGTTCTGATCTCACTCCTACCAGCATCCATCAGGGAGCTCAGGCTGACCTTTGCAATGTCTTTAAGGCACAGAGATTAAGGTATAGGTGACCCATGAAGCTTAGGGAACTAGTCAGGGGAAGGGGAGGGGATGAAAGAAGCATAGGAAGGAATATTTTGGGGTGGTGAGTTTGTAGTGTCCTTCGAGTTAAATTACACATTCCACAGAAGCAGATACCTAGTCACTTAACGATCAAATCATTTAGGATGCACCCTCCTGAGAAGATTAGAAATGGGAAAGCTCTGTCATAGCTAGTAGTTCTGGTATCTGAGTTGCTCTCTCTCTGCACTTCTCAAATTTGGCTACACATTGGAATCACCTATGGAGCTTTGCAAAGTGCCAATGTCTGCATCTTGGCCCCAGAAATTTTGACGTAATTGGTGTAGGGAAGTGTTTTTTAAAGTAAAATCCCCAGATCGGCAGCCTCACCTGGGAACTTGTTAGTCTTTAAAATCCTCAGAGCTCACCACAGACCTACTGAACCAGATACTCTGCAGGTGGAGCCTGTCAGCCAGTTCTAACAAGCTCTCTGAGGGCTTCAGATGAATGCTAAAGTGGGCAAACCACTGGTCTAGGTTGGGGCGTGGGCTATCTCCCCAGGTCCCCAGATGATTCTAGTGTACATCCAAGTTTGAGAACCACAGCTCTACATCCTTTTTTTTTTTTTTTGAGGATTCTTAGGTCTTTCAAATATTCACCTTCACTTTCATCATATGCTTTCAATGGCCTTTCCTTATGTGCTTATGGGGTCTGTGGAAACAGTTTTCTATTATTTCCAGGTGAGGTGGCAAAATTTGTCATTGCACTGAGGGATGTTAAATTCTCTGAACCATTGATAAATTGGCCATAGAAAACTGCCCTCCAGCTGCAACTGCTGTACACCAGCAAGTCAAATGGCTCAGTCAGGGCCGAAAGAAGGATAAATAAGCAGAGTCAACAGAAGCACTGTCAGGCCCTAAACAGGAGGATAGATCAAAAGGCAGTCAGCTTGGCAGATTAGCAGTGGCAATGAAATACAAGGGCTGCAGATTTAAATCTAACCTCTTTGTTTTCATGCTAGAGAGCCCACAGTAGGTCCATGGCCTATTTGGTTTAGATCTAAGATAGCTTAGATTCTAGCACTTTGGAAGGCTGAGGCAAGAGGATCACTTGAGTCCAGGAGTTCAAGGATAGCCTGGACAACATAGTGGGACCCCATATCTACAAAAAATTAAATTATCTGGGCCTGGTGGTGCATGCCTGTGATTCTGGCAACTCGGGAGTCTGGGGCAAGAGAAGCTCTTGAGCCTGGGAAGTTGAGGCTATAGTGAGCCATGACCCTAACAATGCACTCCAGCCTGGGTGACAAAGCAAGATCCTGCCTTAACATATGAAAAGAGTGTGGAAACAATCACAATACTCTCATTTCCAGTAGGAGAAACTGCAAATTGGATTGAAAAAAATCTAACCCAGGTATCTCAAATCTTGGCTGAATTCTTGTGCTGGTTTTGCTGTTAAGTCTATAGATTTAATATACAGCATGAAGACTATAGTTAATAATATTGTATTGTATATTGCAAATTTATTCAGAGAGTGGATTTTAGGTGTTCTTACCATACAAAAAAGTAACTATGGAAGGTGATGGATATGTTGATTTGCTTGGCTGTAGATCATTTTGCTTTGTATATGTTTATCAAAACATCATGTTGTTCACCTAAAATATATATATTCCTATAGAAAGAAAAAAGAAACAGAGCAAAGGAAGGAAGGGAGGAAGGAAGGAGGGAGGGAGGGAGGGAGGGAGGGAGGGTGGGCAAGAGGGAGGGAGGAAGGAAGGGAGGGAGGGAGGGAGGGTGGGCAAGAGGGAGGAAGGAAGGAAGGGAGGGAGGGAGGGTGGGGGCAAGAGGAGGAGGAAGGGAGGGAGGGAGGGTGGGCAAGAGGGAGGAGGAAGGAGGGAAGGAGGGAAGGAGGGAAGGAGGGAAGGAGGGAGAGGAGGGAAGGAGGGAGAGGAGGGAAGGAGGGAGAGGAGGGAAGGAGGGAGAGGAGGGAAGGAGGGAGAGGGAGGCAGGAAGGAAGGAAGGAAAAAAGTAAAAGAAAAGAAAGAAGACAAACGAGAGAAGAAAAGGAAAGAAAGAAGAAAAAACAGAAAAAAGAAATAAAAGAAAGAAAAAGAAAGAAAGAAAAGAGAAGAGAAAAGAAAAGAAGGAAATACCAATGTGAATAATTCTTTTGCCCTTTCTGGGTCTCAATTTTGTCATCTATAAAATGATCACTCTGGTCCATTTTCCATTTGGCAGAGCTCCAACAGGCTGGAAGCTGACTATGAGGATGAAGACAGCGCCTAAACTTTCTAACACTCTTTATGGGGCTTATTTCCTAGAGTTCATGCAACTCGTATTGAGTCACAATTTATATATGTTTAGGTGATCAAACTACCTTTTATTTATATTTTCCATTTATGAAGCATGGTTGATATGGTATTTCACTAACCCTCACAAGAACCCTGAGTTAGGTAATAATGTCCCCATTTTACAATGAGGGTACTGAGGCTAGATATGGCCCACAAACCATCTGTAAGCAAATAAATGCAAATGCAGGGTTAGTGCTGGAACTCACATCTTCTGACTCCTCCTGTGCAGCTGGACTGTGAACTCCAGCTTGTAAAATACAATTCCTTGCTCTGTAGCCAAAACAAAACTGCATTTGGAAATCAGAATCAGAAGCTTGGTGATAAGCCATCAAATGTTTCACAAGTGATTAAGGGAGAATCTGGGTTCCCCATCTCTTGGGGCCTCCTGTTCCTCTCTCAGATCCCTCAACACTTAGTATAAATTATCTGGCATTAGGATAGAGATCTTTTCATTAGTGTGTCTTTGAAAAACATTAATGGACAGGAAAGAAAAATTCCTCTTCATAGGGACAAATGTAATCTTCTCAGAAACGCGCAGGACAATAACAGGAAGAAGGAGAGGATTCTGGAATGTCAAAGAGAGGAGGGGCAACAGGGAAAGAAGGCAGCCTGCAGGAAAGGCCCGGAGAGGCTTTCATCAGGGGCTGGCAGCCGGGATATTATTGCAAGCTGGCAACATGGGCAGAGCCGGGCAAGGAGAAGGGCATATTGCAAAATGGCTGCCTTGCTGCCCTTGTTGATGTGCGCCCAAAGACTGCACATGGACAAAGACATATTTATGCAGAGTCCATTTTCCTTACCAATGACCTCCAGGGGAAGCTCACAGCCGCTAAGGTGATGAAGCCTGAAGCTAGAGAGAAAGGACCTTCAAAGACGTCGAGTCTCTCTCCACGGGATGAGATTCCATCTCCCATCCTGGGCTTGAGACCCTGACAGCAGCATCGATTCCTTCTGTCACTAATCCAGAGACAGCGCATCCCACCGCTGCCTAGACTGGCCGGAAGCTCTATCCCGTCCCTCTTCCAGCCTTCACACACCCCCGGAAGTGTCCCAACGAGACTACACCTACACCTTCCCAGACCAGCACCAGCTGTTAACAAAGTGAAATATCCCTTTTCTTTGACTGTCAGATTTCAAACGCTGCGTGGTCCAAAACTGCTTTCTCATGTCTCACCTACACTCGTCATACCGTTTCAGCCTATTTACTTTATTTTGTCCATAGGGTACATAGAAAGCAGCTGGCCATCTTCCTGGGCATAATAACACTTTAGACACTTGACAGAAACAATGGGGCCACAGAAAAGACCACTCAGACATAGATATCTGTCTCCAAGGAAAAGTTGGGGGCACAGCAAATATTCTCAGGACTTGGCAGCATCCGCTTCTCTCATTATGCCCTATACAAAATTACAAAAACACTCAGTTCAGACATTTGATTTTGGTCTTGAATATTCTATTTAACATAGTGTACTTGTCTTTACATATAGACATGCACATCTGTTCCTAGAATTCTTGCAGAATAACTTGCTTTCCTTGCTACTTTACTTTGGCTTTAATTGTTGTCATGAATATAGCCTTCCGTACATCTTCCCATAATGTTCTTCTTCATTTTTTAAACTCTTTAATCATTTCCCCCCCTTCGAATTTCTGAAGTTAAATGATAAAATGGATTGGGATGTCAGTCCAAAATCTCCCATGCTCTGAAAATCTCGGACACACGTTGCCTCGGAGATGGGTCTTTGGGGACAATTAAAAGATAATGTCAATAGGGCTGGACAATGACAAGCTAATGGTCTCCTGCTGCCAAAGAAGGGGACTTGGAGAAACTGAGACGTTATTTTCAAAGCCGGAGCCCATTATGCTGTCACAGCACCATCCTCCGATGACCTGGCTCCTATTATGCCCAGTGATTAGAACAAATAAATAAAAGAGAGGCAGTAAGGAATAAGTGCAGATTTCTGCAGCTAACCAGCAAACCAATCGAGTTAAGAGTGAGGCTCCCCACTCCCCAGACACACTGAGCCATCAGCATGTATGTCTGAACCACTGACTCCAGAAATGTTACCTTTTCGTCTCCATGCATGGCATTTCTTGCAACTGAGATTTTAGTTTTTTCTATTAACTCCTACAACTGGATTTTATTCTTGCCAACCAACTCCTACCTAACCTTCAATGCCCAACTCAGAATTCTTTTAGGAGTCTTCTCAAACCCTGTAGCCCACAGGTACCCTCCTCTAAACCCATGTATTTTCAACCTGTTGTGCTCTTTGTTGTCATCATTAACATCCTTTACAACCCCCTTTGCATAGTGGTCCCTTTCTTTACTACTGCTTAAATTCTCAGGAACTGGTGTTGACCCAAATGGAGTGTAAATTACCAGTCAACAGAGATTATATCACACACATATTTGTATACCCTTAAATCCCAATATATGCCCTCAACAAACACCTCTTAAGTGGTTGGACTTTCGTGAATGTTTCTGTTTAGATTAGTCATGGTTGAAAAGGTAGAGTATGTGTCAGGCCATGTCCTCCAGCAGGTGAGGAGGAAGAAATTGATGTTGCCCAGAATGTAATCATCAGAATATAAGCTGAGATGGAGTGAAATCACCCTTTATGGTCAGCTGGCTCACCTCTCATTCTTGTTTGTTGCTTATCATAGATCCTACCCCTTTCTGAAATGGCATGACCCTGTAGGAGGTCCCAGGCCTGGCATCCTAGTTATTGGCTGACTGACCAATTGCTTTCTGACCTAGTTTTTCAGTTTGTTTTTCTGTGAATTCAAGAAAAAGGGGTGGTATTTGCTGGTAAATTTGCTGTGTGAGTACTTTGCATTTTAACCTTCTGGGACCGTTTTCCCTTTATTTTCATATTGACTTTGTTTAGTTGGTTAATTAATTTGTGTGTTAATAGCTTTGTCAGAGTACAAAAAGATAAGCGTATATAGAAAGCTGAGATGCAGTTTGTTAGTGTATGTTCATTTTAATCTCTAAACTTTAAACCAATTCTGTTTTTCTTCTTTCAACTTACTTTAAAACTGTTAAATTATATTATTTATTGTCAAGGAAGACTCTATCACAAGAACAGTGTTTTCTCCTAAGTCAGTGGACTAGGAATCAGAAGACCTGAGATGTATTTCTCTTTTACCACTGATTTATTCTATTGTCTATTTTTGGAATGTATTTGCTCATTTCTTACTTTAAAAATTCTAGAAGGAATGCACAATCTATTTCCATGTGCTCTCTTTTGAGCACTAGATAAGGAAAGGTATTTTTTTTTTTTGGCAAATGATTGATTAGTTTACAAGTATCCTCCTTCAACAGTAAATATACCATGGCAGGGAAGTAGAACCACTGTCCAAGGTTACCTAGAAGTCAGTGACCAAACTAGACTTCGGGCTTTCATCTTGTGAGTGCCAGTGTTACAACCACTAATCCCCATTATCAATGAGTCATGAAGTTGTGTATGTAGAACACTGGAACAGTCATCAGGGCAGCAAACTCAGTTCAACATTACTTACCTTGGGTTCTATGCCATCGTCCTCAAGCATTTTAAGAAAATGGCTTAGAGCTTAAGTCATACAATGTAAAAAGCTGATAAAAGATTGTCCCTATGTCAGTTTCAACTTTGCCCTCAAATGCCAACAGCAAGGACACCTTCATGAGCAACTGGCCCTAGGACTTAGAGAGGCAACTAAGTAGCTGTAGGAATCATGACACTCTGACATTCCTGGCCCAAGCAGAAATATGAAAACCTAAGCATGGTGGGTTGAAACTACATCAATGTCTCTCGACCCTGAAATGGGTTGCAGGTGTTTGTCTCAAAGATGAGAACAGATAATGAATAAAACATGCCTGGAGCTTTGTGTTCAGAAAATGTGACAAGCCTGAATCTGATGACTTCAGGAATGAGATGAAATATGAGTTTGAGCTCATCTGCAAAGCTCTTAATGAATCCAAGATGTTGTTGCTGGTATTGCTGTTCAAGGACTACAGTTTGCCCCAGGTTTATGGGAGGACAGGGGTGGAAATGATGGGGGGAGTGAAAAGATCTGGAAAAGAAAAGAATGAGGAGGGAAAAAGAACATGAAAGCAAGTTTTGACTGCAGATCTTTAAGGGAGAGCTCTCCCTGGAAATCTCGCTGAAGACTAAATGTGACCTTTATTTTGAGCCCATAGAAGAGAAATGAAGATAAAAATACTCTGCAGATCAATGTATTATATAAATATACTCAGCTTTATGGACTCTGATGTTATTGCATTTCTATATCATCACTGATTCCGCTTTTGCTTTAGGTAGTAAAATAGAGACTATTCTTATGATATTTTCATCTAAAATTGCACATTTAAGGTCAAGTTATCTCTTACCACATGAAAAGCTATGCTTACACATATGGAAAGTAAGATAACCTTTTGTGACTATTCTTTTTTCCATGGGACATTATCTTATTTCACACATATGTTACTGCAAATCTTTTGAAGAGAGAGATGGATTGACACTAAGATTTTAAAATCTGTCTTGGATTGCCACACTTAGTAAATTTCTGTGGAAATTCCAATTGTTGGTTTAGGAAAAGTCCAGCAGGTGTAGCTGTAACACCACTCAATTTCAGCAGAGTTCTCTGGTATTGGCAAGATGGTCTGGAGCCAATATGGACTCCAAGCTTCTGTTTGTGAACTCTGTACTCTCAGTGAAGGGCTCTCTCTATCTGAGCTCTTGCTGTATTCAAGAAAAGCTGGTAATTTTGGACCCTAACTCAATTCTTGATATTTTGGGGTCTCCAGAGAATCACATAGTTGAGGTACTAGTTAGCACTCTCACTGGAAAAAGCAATTTGATAACAGCCCCCTAGTGGTCTAAACTGGTACATGTGGCTTTGTAAATGCCAACCCACCCATTCATTAGACCTCTGAGAACACAGAGATGTTTTCAATCATTGGCTCTGTCGTTTTGACTTTTCTCGGCAAAAGCTTAAGGGAAGAAAAAGTGTGTGATACATAAATACAAAACATGCAACAGTCAGTGGGACAACTCCAAGTGCCACTATTTATTAATTTTATAATATTAGGAAGTTCACTTTTCTCTGAGCCTCAGTTTTTTAAATTTCCCAAACCAAAATGAAAACAACATCTACTGCAAAGGATTGTTGTAATGGGGAGCAAACAACATGATACACATGAGAGAATGTGTGATACACTTGAGAATGTTTGATAGAACATATTGTGCATACCAGGTTGTTTTTTATTATTAATAGTAGTACTGTTGATTTTATCAGGACGAAGAATGGTCTCGGGGCTTCTATGTAGAGCTCATCTCAGTGGATCAAACTATAAGGAGACAGACCTCCCCTCTGTGCTCAAATTATAAAGTCCATTTCATTCTGTCCATATGGGTCTATCAGCCTGCAAGTTTATTATAGATTTTTCTCATCAGTCTTGCCAAACTCCTTAAGGTCAGGGATCATAAGATTTTTGTTTCTTTTATCAAAGCACTTGGCATGATGTTTGGTCCATTGTGGTTATTCCAAAATGTTTATGGAATAAGTATCGCTGAGTAAAGTACAACATTACATTTGTAAAGGGAACTCTCTCATTCCACTTATTTATTCCTTCCTAGGAGTAAACAAACCAGAGAAGAGAGTAATATGCAGGCACTTTGGGGGAAATTGGCATTGCAGTAATTCTGGTATACTGTTCTAACTCAGTACAAACCAATTAAGATGCTTAATGAGAACAAAATATGCTCAAGGTAGTAGTATATTATATGCTGTGGGAGATTAAAATTATTGCATAAAATTATTGCATAATTAAGACGGATTGCATAACAGCTATCCGTCTCCATCAAGAATTTTAAGGACTGAAATTAGAAATGTTTCAGAGAGAGAATTAAGAATATAAAATGTGTGACAAAACTAACCATCAACCAAAATTCAAGCTTCCACCTCCGTAATTATGGATTGCCCCTTGGAAGGAGCTCTTTAGCCAGGGGCTCCATTTCCCATCACCCTTGCAAGTGAGGCCATGTGACTAGTTCTATTCCAATGCAAAATGAGAAAAATGTTTGTCATTGTGAGGCTAAGACAGGATGGCTTCTCTGGTCTTTTGGATGCATACAGAAGACTCCACAGCCTTGGGGCTATTTATAGAGAGCATGACAGAGGAAGCCTGGGTTCCCGAACCATCACGTGGAGGAAAAACACCTAACGGCTGGAAATCTGCACTGGACTATGTCACGAACAAGAAATAACTTTCTGTTGGGTTAAGTCACTCAAATTTTGGAATTTGTTAGAGTAGCTAGCATCATCCTCATGTAAGATGGAGGAAGGCACCGCATGATTTTCAAATGAAATGAGAAAACATAAAATACATTGCACTCAGAAGATGGAAAAATTACTGTGTGGCAAAGTAGGCTAAAAGCTTTCTTCATGAGATGAAGCTGCAGCCGGGTGTGGTGGCTTACCCCTGTAATCCCAGCACTTTGGGAGGTTGAGGCAGGTGGATCACCTGAGGTCAAGAGTTCAAGACCAGCCTGGCCAACATGGGGAAACCCCATCTTTACTAAAAATACACAAAAACTAGCCAGGCCTGGTGGTAGGCACCTGTAATCCCAGCTACTCAGGAGGCTGAGGCAGGAGAATCACTTGAACCTGGGAGGCAGAGATTGCAGTGAGCCGAGATCATGCCACCGCACTCCAGCCTGGGTGACAAGAGCAAAACTCTGTTAAAAAAAAAAAAAAAGAGAGAGAGAGATGAAGCTGCAGCTGATTCTTAGGGATTTATGGATCAGGGGACATACCTCTTATGGAAGGAACTATATGAGCAATGATATCAGTGCAGCGAGATTGAAAACATATTGAGGAGACAGTGAGTAGAGAAGTTGTACTGGAAAACAAAGGCCATCTTAGCTCCAACAACTGTCACTAAGCACATTATTACCCATTTAAGTCTTTAGCTTGACTGTTGTCTTTAAATTATTATGGACCATAAGATCCAATTCAGTCAGGTCTCATTACCAACAATCAGATATTTAATTCTCCCTGCAAAGCCAACTTGGATCCAAGAGGGGCAGATTTTGCCAGCTGCATAAAAATACGAAGCACTTGTTTCAATTGTATTTTTTATTTGTAATTTCTGCTATTATTGATGCTACAATCAGACGTAAGTATGAAGACTCAGAATTACTTAGTGATGCCAGAATGTAGCAGGCACATTCTGTTTTTTAGCTTCTCTTACAGTTGGCATCAAGAGTTGGTGGATTTTTATAGCTATTTTTGTAGATGTCTTACCACTCATCTGTAAGGACAGAAGTGATTTATTACTTGTCTTTGTATTCCCCTTTAACTAAAACCAAAATCTGCCTTGAATAGAGACATAGACATAAAGGTTAGAATAGCAGAGGATGACAGAACTCATATAATTCAGCATATTGATTTTGTACTAGGATCATTAATGTTCCTTGTTGAGAACCAAAGATTCTTAAGTGATACATCCAATTAAAGATAGCAGTAAATCCATGAATAAAATCCTACAAAGTGTTAAATTAGTTAGCTTTTTTTTACTGTAAAGGACAAAGTAGCTTAAAAAAAGAAAGAAAAAGCAAAGAATAATGAGGATACTAAAATTTCTCCTAAAACCCAGGGAGATAAGTAAGGCTAGGCTTCAAGAACAAGTGAATTTAAGTAAATTATCTGAGTTTTTCTCTTTATCCACTGTCTTTACTATCTGTTTATCTACTTTACTCTCTGTTTTACACAGAATAGTCTTCTCAAGCTCTTTGTACACGTGATGGGAAATGGCTCTTGCCAAGAGAACTCAAGTTTATATCTCAAAGAGAATAGATTATTCTGAGTTGGAATATCTTAGTCTCTATTCTAAATACAAGGGTAAGAATGTAACTGAGGCAATGAAATTTGACCATACATGTGACTGATAGGCTCACTGTCTGGAGTGAACCTGGGAAATGCATGGAAGCCAGGGATAGACAATTCCAAGAAATTGTGAAGCCTGTTAGACAAACATGTGCTAAGGGACTTATGCAAGGAAACACACAACTAGTTAATGCAGAAAAGAGCAGAATACCAAGAGGTCAAGTAGCTACGTAACAAGTAGTTAATGGAAGAGAAAGGACTAGAGCCGATTTCTTAATCCAGTACTGGTAGCTTTTTATTAAATCTTTCCTTATCATTTCAGTCCTCAAGGGATAGTGTTAGCCCTTGAAACCATTCTAGACAGGAATCTGCCTCGAATGTCCAACTCTTGCCATATATTTTCCCCTGAGATTCTAAACACCAAACTCTAGGGTCATTTTAGACAGTGATCTGCTCCTAGGCACTGTTCTTTTGCTTTCTGTTTCATGTAGACGCTGTGCATATTGCTTAATACAGATGGTCTTCTGTCAAAATGATTGCTTGCTAGAGTTGCCAGAACAGATGCCAAATTGTAAAATTTGGTATGGATGATGCTTTGGAAGGAGAAAGACACATTCGCCACTGGGTTGAATTCACACCTCCTGAATTTGCTTTAAAAAAATGCATTCCCAGTGTTGGTCGTAGTTTATCATCTTCTGAAGTTCGGATTTGCCAGGTCAGTTGAAAAGTAGATGAAATAGCAACGACTTAATTAGCAAAGCTGACATTCCTGGCTCAGCCTCAATCATGGTGAGTGACACCTTAAAGGTTCTGAACCAAAATCTTAGATTGTTACTTTATACTTTATCTTCTCAAGAGAATTGATTAATTGAATGCAGTCTATTGAGTTCCATCTAACTGATGTATCTAAATGACAATGAACTCATCCCTGGAGAACTAAAGGCCAGGATTTTTCATGGTGTTGCTGTTGTCAGTTTTGTCCCAAAAGACAGCTGCTCTCCGAAGCTGCTCTTCTACAACCCCCAAAAGGGAGACTCACTATTCACTAGTAGCATAAAAACATGTCTGCCTCTCCAAAATCCAATTGCCTCACATGGCTGGAATTTGATGTGTTGCCGGTAGGTTTACTTTGATGCCAAAAGTAACACCTCTACTGACCAGATTTCTTGATTAAATATAGTCTGTTAATATTAAATAGAATGAATCAGAACAATATCTTATGCCTATCTAATTTAGAGGCTATGAACACTCCACTGGCCAGCTTCTCTTTGGGATGGATATTTTGATTCATGAGTTTTTAAAAAACGTTAACTGCTAGTCACCAAGTCTTTTTGTATCTATAACGTGGCTAATGCAGTTACATATAAGAAGACAGACTGAGAATTAATGTTATCAATATTTTGCAGTTTGAAGATTGATATATTCTTTTAAATGAGCTCTTTTTAAAGAAAAATATCTTTTCATGTTTATAAAATATGTTCATTTTTGAAAAATACAGAAAACTGTGAAAATTAAGTCACCTATAATCTTCAAGCAAAGGAATAACTACTAATATTTTCAGTATTACTATTTCAATCATGTGTGTGTGTTTGCATGTGTAGACATTTTCTATGTTCTCTTTTTCTTGCACATACGAAAAAGGATTTTGAATAAGATAGCTAGAGGTGGCAAAAAACAAATGCTTGTTTGTCTGGAGATAATTTATTCTTAAAAAAGGCTATGAAACCTAAAACTATCACAAGCAATGCAATGCCACCCCTTCAAGATGAGCCAGGTATAATATCCAGAAATACATTAGCCAGACATTCCTCCAGGTTGAAACAGGACCATCAGTGAGAGAGGAAAGAGATTCAAAGACCAAGGGATTCTCAAATGTGAAGGAAAATCTCATTGCCCTCCACAGTGGACACAGTATAATTTGAAAGATGAACTTCATAGGAAAGAAACAAATGGTTTGCATCTTGTTGTGAGCCCTAGGAGCATGTGGCTTGCCTAAAATTAAGTTAGTTAGTGTGTTCATTTTTTTCTGACAACCAATATAGGCCCAAAATTGGACTTTCAGCTGTTGTTAACATAAAAAAGATACATGTCATACACTTTCTAAAATTAGAATTATATTCCAATAGCATTTCTACTTTTACAAAACTTAAAATTGTATAGTATTGTTACATTATTAAATATTTCTGAAATATAATTCTTTTTGAGGATTGCATAATACTCCAACAAGTGATGCACCATTGTTTATTTAACTGATTCTTTTATGTTGGTTTCTATGTCAACATTTGCTTTTAATTATAAATAAATTTGCAAAAGATGCCAATCTTTGAGTGTAGTCTTGACTGTCTTTTATACAACAACTTCTTATAAGAGGAATTTGGAGGTCAAAGGTTAAGGCCATGCTTTTAAATTTTTAATAAATATTATTAAATTCCTTTCCAGAACAGTATAAACATTCCCGTTTTCTTCGCTCTCATGTATTTGTAAGTCTGGAAAGGGACTAAGTTAGATAACTGAAAAGGTATCTGCATGGCCACTGGGTTAGATTTTTAAAACTGGAAACATACCAAAATTAACAATGTACCTTAGCTCTAATCATTTTTTTTTTTTTCTGAGATAGAGTCTCACTCTGCCACCCAGGCTGGAGTACAGTGGCACAGTCCCAGCTCACTGCAACCTCCACCTCCTGGGTTCAAGTGATTTTCCTGCCTCAGCCTCCTAAGCAGCTGGAATTACAGACGTGTGCCACCATGCCCGGCGAATTTTTGTATTTTTAGTAGAGATGAGGCTTCACCATGTTGGGCAGGCTGATCTCAAACTCCTGACCTCAGGTGATCCACCTGCCTTGGCCTCCCAAAGTGCTGGGATTACAGGCATGAGCCACTGTGCCTGGCCTGCTCTAATAATTTTAAAAGTGCAGCAGCCTGTTGAAAGTTCATATGATTATCTGAAAGAGAAGGAAGCAGAAGCAGAGATAATGAAACACATTACCCCAGCAATTGTGATTTCTACCTACAGTCAGGAATTCCCTATCTATGAATATATTTATGCAAACACAGGGTCATGTGATGTCATCGAAGCTCTCACTTCTGGGGTCCACACGGGGTCCTCCAGTGGATTCCATCAGCGTTTGCACGTGGTCTTTTTCATGATGACTTCAGAGTACACATGCTTTATGTTTGCACTGCATCTCTACCTAGTCAAGCTCATTACCATTCAAAATCCTTTTGTGTTACTTCAGGAAAAACAGATGAGAATTCAAAAGTCTCTGGTTGTTCATTGACTGTTAACATATATAACCATATAGATATAATAATACTTCAGAGAGTGCTGAAAGTATAATTTGGAATAAGTAAATAAAACAAACAAACAGAAAGACTTTAGACTTGGGTGAAGTCTAAATGCTTGCTTGCATGTAGAAAGGGTTATTTATTAAATTGGCTCCCCAAACAGAGCAAAGGAAATCCTACTGCTTGGGACAATTGAAACTAGATTGGAAGAACAATTCCCTATTGTCAGAGGCTGAGACTTGGGTGACAAATACTGTATTTCTTTCTCCCTCTTCACAAAAGGAAGTACTCAAAAGAAACTAAGAAGTCTGCTTCTCATTTTGAACCCCAAAGTTGCCTTAAAGTGTACACAGCCTGCTGTTGTAAGATTACACACACACACACGTCGGTCACACAGTCAGGAAAAAGTGACAAACAGCTTCACACACTAACAGATCCAGTACTTGCACTAGCTCCTTAAAAGATCCTCTCTTTTAGGCCAGGCACAGTGGCTCACGCCTGTAATCCCAGCACTTTGGGAGGCTGAGACGGGCGGATTGCCTGAGCTTGGGAGTTTGAAACCAGCCTGGGCAACATGGCGAAACCTCTCTCTACTAAAAATACAAAAAATTAGCTGGGTGTGGTAGCGGGCACCTGTAATCCCAGCTACTCGGGAGGCTAAGGCAGGAGAATCGCTTGAACCCAGGAGGTAGAGGTTGCAGTGAGAAGAGATCATGTCACTGCCCTCCAGACTGGTGACAGAGTGAGACTCTAAAAAAAGTTCCTCTATTTTAGAAGCAGTTGTGTGTGCACATACTGAAGTGTGTGTGTGTGTGTGTGTGTGTGTGTGTGTGTGTGTGTGTGTGGCGTTCCTAGGAATAATCATATTACTAGTAGATAGAAGGGAAAAGGATTTCAGGGAGGAAATAAAGGGGAAGGAAAATCCCCTTCCCTTCATCCTGATTTGTTATGGCCTAGCTTCCATTTGTGCTGATAGCTTTCTATGTATTTATTTTCCTTTGAGTGATGTTGTCTAAAGTTGCAAATAACTAATTTGATCATTTCATAACTCAGGACTGGACAATGAAGGCTTTTCTACCATGAATGTTAATCATTCAGATGTTCAGTATCCACATAAAATATTTGTGAATGCTTTTTTTTTTCCTTTAATGATGCATTTGTCAAAATAAATTTGAGTTTCCCTTGCTGGCCTTACATATCCAAGAGGGGGGAAATTTCAAAATTCCATTACTGTAAAGTGTTTGCAAGTGGCTTATCCACTCTGGGAAGAAATAGAATCAGTACAACCTTTCTGTCTTCTGAGCAAGCTAGTTTCCCGTGAGGTTTCAACTTCCTTCACTTCCAGTTGCCTCTGCTCTCTTCCTCTTTCTCCTCTCCTCTCTCTTACTCTAGGCTTTCCCCCCTCTTTCTTTTCTTTGTAGCTTTTCTAGCTTTCTCCTTTCTTTTCTTCTCCTTTTTCTTCATAACTCTCTTTTTTTGTGCTCTATAGACAACTCCATGGTCGAGAATTCTTAGTTCAAGTTCCAAGTCCGAGACGGATCTTAGAGAGCATTGTTCCCTCACCCACTTCCTAGTTCTTCAGACTCATCTGATTTCTCTCCACACATTTCTGTCAATGCCTGTTCTTCTTCCCAACTGTTTTTCTTCCATGCCCAGATTCATAAAAGTTATATAAAATATTCTAGATC
Source organism: Nomascus leucogenys (assembly GCF_006542625.1). Taxonomy (NCBI): domain Eukaryota; kingdom Metazoa; phylum Chordata; class Mammalia; order Primates; family Hylobatidae; genus Nomascus; species Nomascus leucogenys. The sequence goes on along the minus strand of NC_044395.1, from coordinate 6,801,715 downwards.
TTCTTTCCTAAATGTCATTAGGTCAAATAAATGGAACAACAACAACCACAAAAAAAAGGCTCAGGGAAATAAAACAGAAATGTTAAATACTTCAGATTTTTTTTTCTCTTGCAGAAAGTCAACTGTTTTTTAAGGGAGCAAAATATTAAAAAGAAAGAAAGAAAAGGACCAACATACGACATTTCTGGTGCTTTCCTCTATCATGTTGAAGAGAAATTATCAGTAATTCCTTCTCAGTGGTTATTATGTCTCTTAAAAAAGTTACTGAGGAAAGGTGTTGAAAATCTGGTCAAGGATATGGCAGGAGTAGTACTAAATTATGGGCAATTGGATATGGATTCTTAGTTATAATGCTTGGAACCTCAACAGATTAGTAAAATTTAACATTGCAAGGTCCTTTGACTTTTCTGTTTTCCTAGGTTTAGCTTCAGGAGGTTATTAAAATCTGTCCATTTCTTTAATGTAAAGTTTTGTTAAAAACATAGACATTTGAGCACCACCAAAAACCTGGCGTGTGTGCACCACGGCGCACTTGGATGTGGCACTGCGCCAGCCGTCTACCATGTCATCTCTTGCTCTTCTTATGAACTGAATTTGTGCCATCAATTTAGACTTAAAAAAGATAAATGCAAAACAGAAAAAAAAAAAAAAAGAAAAAGAAAGCGCTGTATTCAGGCACTCTTCCTCCTATTTGTTTTATGAGTCAGTATCAAGCATCTTCTTTCTTATCCTTGCCGAACAGAAGAAAATGGATGTGTGCCTTGGCAGAAACCTTTTAGAGGGCGAGCAGCCGCTGCTTTGATACCAGCTTGCAGCTCTGCTGGCACCTAGCCTGCCGACTTTGACTGCGACCAAAGTGTATGTTTTTATCTGCATTTCCCTGATGTGACGGATGTCTCCCATGTAACCCTGCAGGGTCCCTCTTTACTTGCTCCGCCCTTTGTGTGCTCTGGGAGGCTAATCCAGATGTGCAGCATCAGGGGGCCTCAAGCTTCTGGTGGAGCTCAGCTTGTGGGACAGTCAGCCCCTGGGAGACGAAGCAAGTGGAGGAAGAGAGAAGTTGAGATAATTATTTCCCTAATTCCCTTTCTGGTAGGTCCTACTGGGTTAGTGTGATCTTCTGCGGAAAGCTGCAGCTGCTGTCAGGAGGCCCTCTGTCTACACTTCTCTCTGGAGAAGTGTAAATGTTCTGTCAGGTAAATACTTCGTCACTCTCCGGCGTAGCAGTGAGAATCATCCCTCCTATCTCTAGCACCAGAGTCCCTCCTATTGTTTCTAAACCCCACCCATATCCTTGTAAATAATCTCCTTATTGTCTTCAAATTACTCCATTTTAATGCGCTGTCCGTTTCCTTTTGGGACCCTGGCTGATATTGATACTGATATTGGGTAATTACTGATTATTGATACTGATAGTTGACACTGATACTGATAATAATTATTATTAATAGCTAATATCCATAATTTGATACTGATTATCAGATAAGGATACTGACACTCTAGGATATTAACAGTATCAGTAAATACTGACACTGATACTGATAGTAATACTGGCTGCTACTGCTAGGTAATTACTAGGTCTGTCTATCAATCTATCCGTCTATCTGGGATGTTCTCACTCTTGTAAATATCTCTATAAAGCCTTGTCAAACAGAAAAAGGAGACAATGTGAAAGGGTCTTGTGTACATTTAGTCTCTATTCATCTATTACAAGTTTCCTTTCTAAACCAAATAGTTTTATATTGTTTTGGAGACTATCTAACCCTCATTAATTAGCTGTTTTATTTCTATTTCTTTATTGCTCATATATAACAATAAGAAAATTTGGTTAGCCAGTTAATTAACAAATATTTAGTAATGTATATTATTATATGACATGAGACATGATAAACATGTTCGAAAAGGGTGGAACACAACATTCTATAAGAAAGGCAGAATCTCCATCTTCAAAGAGATTGCATTATAGTGGAAAGAGCCAGACAATATATAAATATATAAACCAAGAAATAAGATCATTAAAGTACTGATAAGTGTTATGAAGAAGACGAAATGGGGTGATTTTGACAGACATTGACTATAACAGGGGCAGTTGTTTTAGAGAACGTCAGAGAAGCTCTTCACGCAGAGGAACCTCATGAAGGTGAAACGTAAATGATGAGAAGCCAGCTGTGTAAGAGGAGCATTCGACACAAAAGGAACCATAAGTACAAATGTCATGAGATGAGCCATTTCTTCGGTATGTTGAAGACATCAGGACAGGTGAGTAGCATGCACCTGTGTCCCAGCTACACTAGAGGCTGAGGCAGGAGGATTGTGTGAGCCCAGGAGCTTGAGGATGCGGTGAGTTATGATCATAGCACTGCACTCCATCCTTTTGTGATGCCTTTTTTTTTTTTTTTTTTTAAGAAATGTCACTGTGTTCTGGGTGACAGAGCAAGATGACATTTCTGAAAAAAAAAAAGCGGGGGGACATCACAAAAGACCATGGATAAAACTAAGTAAACCAGAGAAAGAAGAAGGAAGAGAGAGAGATGAGTTGGGTGCACTGGCAAAGCCAGATAATGTTAGAATGACCAGGCCATGGGAAGAGTCAGATTCGAAACATACTTAGAAGCCACTGGAGACTTTTAAATGGGCATAGGAGGATCTGATTTGTAGTTTAGAATAATTTCTCCGGCTGCTGCGTGTAAAATATCCTATGTGAGGGAGAAAATGTGGAGGCAGAAAAGCTACTGCAGAGGTGATAACATTAGGTAAAAGATCACAGTATCTGGGAAAGGGTGGTTGCAGTAGAGAGAGTAAAAAGTAGTTGGTTTCTGAATACATTTTAATGGAAATGGAATAGCAGACTGATGATTGGATAATGAGAATTGAGGGAAATCAAGGAATCCAGAATGACTTGTAAATTTTTGTCCTAAGAAATTGAGTGGATAATGATGGCATTTACTTAAATAGCAAATACTTGTGGAGGTAAATTCTGGATATGTGGGGCAACCAAAGGTTTTGTTTATGCCATGTAAAGTTTGCATGCCAATTAGACACGAAGAGATACTGAGTGGAAAGCTGGATACTTGGGGGACCACAGTCTTCTGTTTCCTGGATTTCAGGTCCCTTTTAAACTGAAGCATAGTGAGAACAAGCGTAAAGCACGACACAGACGGAAGATTGCACCTTAGCTCACTGCCCTGTACACCCCGGTTACACTGTCTAAGAAAACACTCTGGATTCAATCCTTGGAAAAGTAGGTAGGAATTTGCTTTTCATGGAATTCAATCTGAATGGTTTATAAAAGAATCAAGTCAGTTATTCATGTGGCAGCATTATGTGCCCCTAAATTCTCTGATTTCCATTAACTAATCTCAAGTAAATAACAATAAGCAATGTGTCCAATATTTTGATCTCTCCAAAGTAGTAAGAGGCTCAAGATCAGAATCAATTTCTTTGCAGAAATTCCAATCTCTTCATCACTAACATGGTATTTACTCTCAGTATGTGCTGAGCTATCACTTCTGGAAGATTCTTTCCTGGTTAATTAATTGAAACCTGTTGCATTGAGAAGCTCTCAGAAAGTCTGCCTTAATGAACTTTACTCAAGAGCCACAACTTTACAGGTCGAACAACAAAAGAGACTTCGGCACTTACCAAATCTGAAGTACTCATTGTGCATGCTAGCAATCTGGGACTAATAAGGTTAAATTGTCTGAGACCTCAAGGTGGAAATGACAGGTGGGTCTAGAACTCAAGTCTACCAATGACGGTCCAGTGTTTTTGTCATTATCCTTTAGAATCGTTCATTTATTCATTCATCACACACTTATGAAGGCCCCATCATGTATTATACACTAAGCTTGAAGACCAAAACAAATCAGTAAGATCCCTATCTTAAAGACTCTTAGATCTAGTACACGACTTAGTATAAGTGGAGGAATTTTAATATAAGATTCAGTAGATGCTATAATAAAATAATGAGCAAAACTATATAAAATCCCAGAGAACGCTGAAACTTATTCTGTCTTGGATCTTTGGAAAATCCTAAAGAAATTTGCGAACTTTTATAGGGAGTCTTAAATAATGAAGAAATGTTTTCTAGGCAGAAAATGGAGGGAGAGATAGTTCAGAAAGGGATAACAACAGAGAAATTCAAAGTAGACCGAAGTGTGAATCATGGGGGAATGGAGGAAAGTGAGATTACAGAGGGGGTTTGGGGACAGACAGTACAAGCCTGGTAGACCCATCAAGGGAAGGTGGATTCTATCTAGGAGGCCAGAAAAGGTCATGAAGCTTTGGAAGCAGGAGAGTGACATGTTCAAATTTGTTTTAAAGCCGCTTTGGCTACAGCATAGAAATTGAGGGCTGGGCATGGTGGCTCACACCTGTAATCCCAGCACTTTGGGAGGCCGAGGTGGGTGGATCACGAGGTCAGGAGATCAAGACCATCCTGGCTAATATGGTGAAACACCGTCTTTACTAAAAATACAAAAAATTAGTCAGATGTGGTGGCAGGCACCTGTAGTCCCAGCTACTCGGGAGGCTGAGGCAGGAGAATGGTGTGAACCCAGGAGGCGGAGCTTGCAGTGAGCCGAGATCGGGCCACTGCACTCCAGCCTGGGTGACACAGAGAGATTCCATCTCAAAAAAAAAAAAAAAAAAAAAAAAAAAAAAAAAAAAAAAAAAAAGAAAGAAATTGAGCAAAAGAAAGAGAAGCTGCCAATGGCGATGGGGTGGTAGCTGTATGTTCACAGACATGTGCACCATATTACTATGCTGTTGCAGTTTTGGAAGAGTGCTTGTGCTTCTGCCATGTGTACTCGCACACTTTTACATTAAAAATCTCTTTTTGAGAGCTTACTAGGAGCAAAACACCAAGGAAAGTCTGGCATGGTACAGAGATTTCCATCTTCTTGCCCAGGAAAATGGGGAAAGGGAAAAGAACTAAAGAGGAAAAGAACTAAAGAGGGAAAAGAACTAAAGAGATTCAAAGTGAGGAGAAGCCACTGTTGAAGAAATTAGAATGGCTTTTTGGAGTAAATAAAATTTGGCATGGAGGGGTGATGGATATCCAGGACTTTCCTAAGTAGAGGAGATTGAACGCTCTGACCAAAATGTCCTCCATAACGCGTCCACTAAAATGCAAACTAAAAATTGAGACTAGGGCCAGGCACGGTGGCTCACACCTATAATCCCAGCACTTTGGGAGGCCGGGGCTGGTGGATCACGAGGTCAGGAGATCAAGACGATCCTTGCTAACATGATGAAACCCCGTCTCTACTAAAAGTACAAAAAATTAGCCAGGCGTGGTGGCGGGTGCGTATAATCCCAGCTACTCAGGAGGCTGAGGCAGGAGAATCACTTGAATCCGGGAGGCGGAGCTTGCAGTGAGCCGAGATTGCGCCACTGCACTCGAGCCCGGAGCCGGATTGAGACTCCGTCTAAAAATATATATATATATATACATATACATATAGAATAGAGTGTCTATTTCTAACTTCTCTTCACTATTTCCTTCTTAGAAGTCAGAATGAAAGAAGTGCTCTAACAATGTCATCAACCTCGATTAAGCCTCAATCAAGCCAAAATTTGTGCTTGAAAACCTAAAGGGGAGAACTACCACTGTTTCTTTTTGTTACATGACAGCAAACAATATGAGTCATGTTTCCATGGAATTGACTAGCTGCAGGGGCAGGTAGAAACTCAGCCAAAAGAATTGAGTTAGAATTCTAAGGCTTTGGTGTGCATTCAACCTGACTGTAGATAATTCAGCTAATTTTTCCTTCAAGGTTTCCAACCATAAGCCCCTAGGCATAAAGCACTATCTGATTGTCTCTGGCCATTTTAAAGTTCACACCAACAGGTTGGTCTAGATAGGCTTATTTTATTTTGAAACTAAGCCCAAGTCCAGTTCGAGTTAATGTCAGAAATATAACCCAAATCATTAATCGGTCAATCTATTTATCAAAGCTCGCCCCATCTGTAAATAATTAGTTGCAGCCCATTTTACACTGTGGGTAAATAAAGTGTTTCTATTGCTCTCTTGGTATTGTTTCTGAAAAGCCGTTGTTGTCACCTCTTATATATGGCCATAAGCAAGCTCTCAACAGCGTAACTGGAAGACCAAAGAAAGAAATTAACTGAGCCATCCTGCATTAGTAAGGAAGGTGCTGATAGACAGCAGCAAAATCAAACCAGTTAGGAGTGGACCAGACAAGAGGGCCTTCTCTTTCAGTTACGAATGCATCTGGCCTGTGTCCATGGCTAGATCATATATCTGACAATATCCTCCCTTTTAATGCTTTGCAGATCCAAGGTATAGTACCGTACCCTAAGACTGAACTCTGCAGGGAAATTATGTCAAGCCATAGCCAAGAAAGTAGGATTGTAAAAATCACCCCAGGAACCCAGCTGCCTGGATTTCACCTTCAGAACACAAGGGAGAACGTGTGCCAAAAGGTGGCGCTGTGAGACTGAGAATAATGCCCGATGCTACACTTCGGTCTCAAGTCTCTGAAAATATTATGCTCAGCACTTACCCCAGGGGGGAAAAAAATAGAAGTTAGCTTTATTTTTAGAATTTATCTCTGTGCACTCAGGATGGACTTAAGATTCCCATAAACTAATCTTCCTGGTTGATTATGCTTAGACAACAGATTCCCAGTGTGGGCAGGAAACAAAATAATTTTTATAAAACCTCTGTGTTAAATGTGTTCATTATTTGGATCTTTTGACCTGAATGGCAGTATTATTTTATAAGAATGGAGAAAATCAACATGGCTTCTAAAAAAGATAAGGTTTCTGCAAACTGTTGGGAAAATGACTTCGTGGGCAATTAGGAATATTGATCTGTGCCAATAAGAACATAAAACAAATAGTCCTGCAGCTTTCGCATAGCGTGTTGGAGAATGCACCTTTTACAAAGAGAGATCTCATTGCTCAGCACTGTTTGAAATATAAGTGGGCATTCTTTGACCACAGCTAAGCTCCCAACATTTTAAAAGGTCTGCAGAGAAACTGAAATATAGAAAAGCCCCATTGTGTCTATGTGACTGAGTTTCTTTCTAGCCAGGAGTTTCATGGAATAAACATCAAAGTTCCTGCTTGCATTTATGGCAAAGGAGATCACATTCTCCAGCAAACCTTATTCCCTGAGCACCGAATATGTACATCATATCGCTCCAGGGACCGAAGTGAGACAAGTACATCCCAAGTTCATTCTCCTTGAGCCACCCCTCAAAAAATACACCAAATAAGAGACCTGTGATATCTTCTTGATCATCAACGTGATGGGATTTCATGCTATTAAGCTAAGACAAGTTCTATAAGCCCAAATTTGTGGTCTCTTTAAATCACCATAGTAGGGTTTTTCTGGTTGAAGTTCATTAAAATATATAACCTCAGAATTTGAATGGACCCAAATGATTGCTTACATTTATTTCACTCTGGGTTTTTGTGTCTGTAATGATGCCACGTACTTCACAAATCTTTTCAAATCTTTAAAAGATGTATTATCTTTGCATATTAACAATCCATTGGGTTTGTCCCTAATTTACAAATAAAGAAATAGGCCAGGCACAGTGGCTCACACCTGTAATCCCAGCACTTTGGGAGGCTGAGGCAGGCGGATCATGAGGTCAAGAGATCGAGACCATCCTGGCTAACATGGTGAAACCCTGTCTCTACTAAAAATACAAAAAATTAGCCAGGCATTGTGGCAGGCACCTATAGTCCCAGCTACTTGGGAGGCTGAAGCAGGAGAATCACTTGAACCCAGGAGGCAGAGGTAGCAGTGAGCCGAGATCACACCACTGCCACTGCACTCTAGCCTGGGGGACAGAGCAAGACTCTGTGAAAAAAAAAAATACAATAAAGAAGAGGAGGTTAGAAAAATTTAGTGATTTGTTCAAAATTAACTAATAAAAGACAAAGCCATGGATTTTAATTCAATTATAAATGATCCTAGAGTCTGTGCTGTGCCAGTTTTCAAGACCTGAAAAATCATGTCGTCGAGTCTAAACACCAAAAGAGATTGCATCAGCTCCCTAACATGTCCACTAAATATTCACTCAGTCTCCCAAACACAAGAAACTCACTCCTTTCTGAGGCTGGTCGTTGCATTTTTGAGCAATTTTAGTTATTTTAAAACTCTGATTATCATATTTTCAAAGAATGGCAAAACCTTGATGTAGAAATGAAAGAGATAATTGTAAAAATCCAGGAAATTCAGAAGCTGCAGCTCACAAATTATTTTGCCCACTTTACTTTGAATGTGTTAACTCCTGGGAATGATGCATGAAGCCGCTGACATTGCAACAGATGGCGCTTTGGAAGAGATTCCTTTCTGAACTGCCTGGCCCTCTTATGGAAATCCTGTGAGGGGCGATCTCTGGTGACCAGGCTTAGCAGGAAGAGGAATGTGCATCCGACCTTGTGCAGAAGGTGTCCCCCAGCTGTTTTTGCAAATACCTGTTTTGTCACAGGGGGTGGCTAGGTCACAAAACCTGGAATGGCTCATGGCTTCATAGTAATATAAGTCTACCAACCTCCAAGAGACACTTCAAATTTCATTGCCAAAAGCATCTAATTGCTACATCTACTGAGCCCAGCAGGTCCTATGATAAAATTCAGTGCATTACATACTGACCTAATTCTTACCTATTCCTATCCCAAACCCTTTTTCCATCTTCCTTTGCCTTCAAAATCAGGAATATGAGACTGTATCCATACAGCATTGCCATGTAAACTACTGGATGCACAGATACATTTGAATTGCAGATCAACAACTCATTTTTTAGTATAAGCACAGGACATGCTCATACTGAAAAATACTTGTTGTTTGCATGCAATTCAAATGTAACTGGGCATTCTGTGTTTTTATTTGCTAAATCTGGTGACCCTAACCCATACAACAGCAAATCTATATTTTATTAAAGTATAAATGAGTACATTATTGTATATAACAGCCATATTGAATGTTTTTTGAATAGAAAAAGCCAAACTACGTTCCAAACATCTTTTAAATCTTTTTATAAGGCCAGGGATCCCTTTGTAATTAGTAAAACGAAAGCACCCCTGGATTTGCATAAACTCAGGTTTCCATACCTCAGATCTGTTCGAAGTGAAGCTCTCTCAAGTTACCTCAGTTAGTGATAATGGTGGTCCTTACAGGAAGTACCTATGTTTCATTCCCTAACATTTGTTTTCCTCACCAAGGCGTTACCATTAACTTTGAATGGGTCAAGTTCATGCTCCCCCAATGCTGCCTCTTTATTGACTTGTCCTGCTTTATGTGGACGAAGAGGCTCCAGAGATCCTAAAGCTGTGCTTTGGACATAGTTTAGTGGCAAGCACAGGGAAAAGTGTACAGAAGAAGACAATAGGCTGGAATCAGAGGCTTCCAAAAATAAAATTGATTTTCTTTCTTTAAGAATTCCCAACTTTGTCTTAGGGACAAAGCCACTGGATTTAGCAAATAAAAATACAAAGCACCCAGTTAAATTTGAATTTCAGATAAACAACAAGTAATGTTTTAATATAAATGTCTCCTGTATTGCATGAGATACCCTTATACTTAAACATTACTCATAGTTTATCTGAAGTTCAAATTTAACTGGCACCTTGTGTTTTATCTGGAAAGGCTACCTGGTAACATGGGGAGATGCTTACTGCCCTCAGCACTGAGGTGTAAAATATGTAGGATGACTGGCACAAAATAGGCAACAACAATAGCAACAAATAAACAGTCACAACAGCAGCAGCAGCACTCAACAAACGCCAGCCTGGATGGATTTCCTTTAAGGCCCAAGAAACGGTTTCCAAGTGCTCCTCTCAAGCTGGGCTCTTCCTTCTTATTGCCCCCTGCTATGGTTTCAGTGTTTCCCCTCCAAAATTCAGGTGTTGCCTATGTGATGGTTTCAAGGGGTGGGGTCTTTAAGAGGTAATTAGGTCAAACTCTCCTACTCAGTTTCTTCATCTGAAAAATGGAATTGATGATGGTAATAGCCTCCCAGCATTCATCCCAGGATATTCATGAGAAGCTTTACCATTCAAGGGCCTTGTGTATGTAAATGATTATGCTACACTTATTTTTCAGGTCTTGTTTCCTCTAATAATAGAAACAATAAACTGTTTGATATTTCTTGGCATCATTGATAAATCAAAAGTATGTTCCCCTTGTGTTCTATATTTTGCAAAATAATGAGGAAAAGAAAGAACAGGGTTACTGAGCTCTTTGTTGGAATTTTCAGGGAGTTTTGGATAGAAATTAAAACCAAGAGTAATTAAAGCAGCAGTTCACTGACTGAATGATCATCAGACTCAACTGCAGACCAGGTAGAACTTGAACGCCCAGATCCAGCACACACTTGCTGACTTAGGATGTTTTGGGGTGTAACTTGGAAGTATGTCCTTTGTAAAAGTTCCATAGGTCATTCTGATGATCAGCCAGGCTTGGGAATGACTGATCTAGATGGAGGATAAATATGGGTTACCTGATCGATGTGACGTCTTAATTAGTAGATACATGTAACAATTGCTCCCTTTTCACCATTTCCACATGCCTTCCTCTCCCAGGAAGAAATGGCCACAACTCACCACTCACAACTCCAAATCTGTTTAGTTCCTTCATTCTTACCATGTTATAATCTGGCCAGCCAGAGGATTTAGGAATTGATTAATTTGGGAATCTAAATTGATGATTTAGAAAGATATCTAGGAGGTAAAAGTCAGGAGGATTTGATAGTAGATTGAAAGTGAAGAGGGAGAGGAAAATGGTAAGAAGAATGACCTGTTTTCTTGTTTGAGCAACAGAGTATGTGAACACATGGATCCCTCTCAGAGAGACGGAATTTAAAACAAGAGGGTGGAGTCAATTTTTTAGTAGATACTTGTGACAATTGCTCCGTTTTCACCATTTCCCCATGCCTTCCTCCCCCAGAAAGAAATGGCCACAACTAAGAAATAAGAAACAAGTTTGAAGATGCAGGCAAAGTCTCTATTCACCCACTCATTCAACCATCCAATTATATCCTTCAGCACTAACAGAGAAAAACCTCTTCAGCACACTGGTGCTTTCCACAGCTCTTCTCGGGAGTCAGTCTGGTAATGAGTTTGGGACTTCAAAACATGCCATGCAGCCAGCCAAACTGCTCCTCTATAGTAGTCATGAGGACCTCCACGCTCCTGAGCCCAACAGACATCTTTCAATTCTCATGGCACCTGACAACTGCATTGCGTTTGATAGGGTTCTTTCCATTCTCCTGGTTTATTTTCATTTCTCCAAATATAGTTCTTTTTCCCTACCAGGTCCTCCACCAATTTGACCTCTTCAGTTGGAATTCCTCAAGCCTCAGTTTTTGAGCCCCCTTTTCCTCTTACTCTATGCTTTCTCTCAAAACAATTGACTCCACACTCTTGTTTTAAATTCCATCTCTCTGAGAAGGATCCATGTGTTCACATACTCTGTTGCTCAAGAAAGAAAACACATCATTCTTCTTACCATTTTCATCTCTCTCTTCACTTTCAATCTACTACCAAATCCTACTGACTTTTGCGTCCTAGATAGCTCTCTAAATCATCAGTTTCATTTTGTTTCTACCATCATCATCCAAACCCAAGCCACAGCCAGTACTCACTGGCTCCCAACGGCTATCTTTGCTTCCACTCATGACTCCCATCTTGTCCCTGTTTTCAAGGAGCAATTAAAACAAGTGTTTAAAGATTTAAATCATGTTTTCTCTTCTACTTAAAATGTCTAATTTAGTGGCTTCCTTGCATACTTAAAGATATAACAGTCTTAATAGAAAGCCCAAAGCCTCCATTTACCCCGCACTTAATTGACATTTCCAGACTCACCCTATACCACCTCCTCCCTCTTGTCAGGCTATAGACACACCGGCCTTTCTAAACTTACTGACATTCACCAAGATCTTTTCTCTAATCTTCTATGGACTCTGTCTGAAATGCCTTTCCTCCTCTCTGGAGATCATCTCTACCCCTTCTTCAGGTCTCATAGTTAACAGTTCTTCCTCAGGGAAACCTGTACTTCTCTGCCTGTACTATACTTTCCTCTTAACAGATAGCACTCCCAGATTCATATATACATATATATATATATATATGTATATATGACTCTATCTAGCTATCTATCTATATAGTTTTTTTTTTGAGACAGAGTCTGCCTCTGTTGGCCAGGCTGGAGTACAATAGCATGATCTCAGCTCACTGCAACCTGTTCCTTCTGGGTTCAAGTGATTCTTCTGCCTCAGCCTCTCGAGTAGCTGGGATTACAGATATGCACCACCACTCCCAGCTAATTTTTGTATTTTTAGTAGAGTTGGGGTTTCACCATATTGGCCAGGCTGGTCTTGAACTCCTGACCTCAAGTGATCCATCAGCCTCGGCCTCCTATGGTGCTAGGATTACAGGCATGTGCCACCGTGCTCAGCCCCACACTCATATTTTTATATGTGTGGCTCTCTATTTAATATGTGCCTCCCCCACTTACTGTGGACTCCCTAAAAGCATGGAACATATTTGTTGGCTTACCACTGTGAAATTAACAGAAAACTGGTACTTACTAAATGCTCGTCGAATATTTGTTATATAAATGAACTGGTATATGAATAAATGGAGGAAAAAGAGCCACTCCCCATCTTTTACTCCTTCTCACACTATTGCATGTTTGGCTTGCATTTTGAGATTTTGCTTTCTTTCCATCTGAGGTGGTTCTCCCAGGTCCAGTTATACCTGAGCTTCCCCTGCTTCTTTTGCAGCTCCGGCCAAGCCACTAGATTCCTCTGAATGCTAATCAAGCCATCTGGAAAATAGGGCATGAAATTGTATGTCCCTGACTAGCAGCAGATGCAGCAACTGAGCTGAGCTGTGTTTCCTTTTCAGTAACTAATTGCACACATGCTACAATACAGAGAAAAACATTATAAATCAATTAGGCTATTACAGCAACATTGTGCTCTGTAACTAGAGAACTAGGCCTTGTGTTGCATAGTGGGAGACAGGAGCACCTGATTCTCCTTGCAATGGCCTTGGATAATTACTTACATCATTACATTTAATTGTCTCACCTCCAATGCAGATTTCCAGGAAGATTTGTTTACTGATCTTTCTTAAGGGATCTGATTTCCTGGGTTGGCAGGTGTCATGTTGCTGGAGGAAGACAGTGGCTTAAAAATATTATTGAAATAAAACACACATGTAAGTGTTTGATGCTCATGCTGTCTTCAAGAGTCAAGGTCAGAGGTCAGTTGGTGCTTTGGGCCAGAGTTACAGGAGCAAGGAGAAAGTGAAACCATGCAGTAGCTGTGGAGTTGGCAATGTCCCCAAATGCCCAAGGCTTAGGAGACATTTATATGGGCATAATAGAAATCAGATGAGCTGGATTTTGGGGAGGTGGAGAGAGGGAGAGTGGAGAGAGGGGACTGTAAAAGGTACTTAGTATTCTCTATTTCTCCTCCTTGCTGTCTTTGTTTTAACTTTCATGGGAAGTGAAATTACAGAGAAAGTACTCGAATGTGCTTCTGGAGATAAATCTTTCACATTTTTGCAGTCCACAGAGGAGGGGGTAGGCAAGAGACAGAGGCCAGAGTTTTACTAAAGATAAAGAAAATGTTGTAAAAGAAGGTAAATATGGATTTTAGAAGAAGCCTCTAATACAATTGTTGGATATTCAATGGGTTTGTTGGAAATTTGCAAACTCATCTGGATAATTTGGATGAGAATGTTGCCATCAGGACTATAGTTATCTGAAAGGGAATGCAGACATGTTGTGATCAACTTTTCTCTAATTATGCCATGTGTTAATTTTGTCTTATCACACAGTTGTCCTCAATCCTGGCTGCACATTAAGTGATGTGAGAAGCTTCATAAATGGAGCAATATTCCTAGGATCTCTGGAGGTGGGACTTAGGCATTGCCATTCTTTAAAAGTTCTCCAGATCATTCTCTTATGCAGTAGTGTTAAGAGCAGAGAACTGTAACCAAGATCTTGACATCAGGAACTTCAATACATACATAAATTATCCCATTGAGCCCCTAGATATTGATATGTATTATCTCAGTTTAATATTCAGTTTGTCTCCATGAGGTCATACAGCTGTTAGAGGTTGCTCAGAGAGTAAGAAGCAGAATGAGAATGAGAACAGCAGCTCACTTTGGCCTGAAGGCTCATGTGCTGAGCATCTTCCCTTGTCTGTCTCCACCCCTAGCCTGGTGCCCAGCATGCAGAAGACCTTCAGTAAGTACCAGGTTGCTGACTAAGTAACTGAGGCAATGACTCACAGTTGGACCATTCCCATGCTCAAATTCCACAAGAATCTTGTTATCGCCTGCACATTGCTTAGGCAAACATTATTCTAGACAAAAATGGAACCCCAGAAATCTCAGTCAACATCCCTCACTCAAAGCCTAGCACCTGGCTTCCTTCTAACAGTGCCCTCTGTTGAGTGTTCACCTGGGGTATCCAGGACTGCAGCTGCTGTCTCTATAAATCCAGGCCTGGGTCACGGGGTGGGGAGAAAACAATGAGTGTTTTGGTTGTCTGGTGATATCCGGTGCCACTTTGTGCCGCTTGTTACAAATTCAGTCCCATTTCCTGTGAACTGTCTCTTTGGGCTTGACTCCCCAGCACCATACAGGGGCTCCAGGGACACTTGCAAAACAATCTGTGCTCTGACCTTGGTGTCCCTGGACCCATAAATCACCTAAGGCAGGGAGACTGCTCACACTTCAAGTAGTGGCCTGGGGACAAGATGGATCAGGAAGCAGAAAATAGAAAAGTATGGGGGTGAGGAGCCAGGGCAGGAGAGGAAGGTTATAAGGAGGAACAATGAGAGATGGACAGAGCTTTTTATTCTCTACAGAATGGGCTGTTTCCTAGACGTCACAGGATTATCATGCAGTGGAGATTGCAAGAGGCCAATTTGGGGGTGAGGAGGGATTACCGAGTACATATTTTATCACTGTGATGTGACTCAAGGGCGTCATTCCCTGTAAACAACTTTTGAGTAGGAGAGTTTTCTCTGCATAAGAAATTAACCAGTTAGCAGTCAAGAAATGGCAAAAGCTCAAGTAACAATTCTTTATACTTAATACTGTTAAACTCATTCATTCATTCATTCATTCATTCATTCAGCAGAAGTGTGTCCGGGTACATCTCTGTACAAGGCATTGGGCTGATTGTTAGATCTATAGCAGCCTCCAAGAACATCATACTCGACCCCAGGAACTACAGTCCAGTGGGAAACACAGATATGGATCAAAAAGTACAATGCGAAGAACATAGTAGGAGGAAAGAAACAGGAGCATGCATTATGTCATTTATTATTATTTTTATTTGAGACAGAGTCTTGCTGTCAGCCAGGCTGCAGTACAGTGACATGATCTCATCTCACTGCAACCTCCACCTCCCAGGCTCAAGTGGTTCTCCTGCCTCAGCCTCCAGAGTAGCTGGGATTACAGGCACCCACTACCACACCTGGCTAATTTTTGTATTTTTAGTAGAGATGGGATTTCACCATATTGACCAGGCTGATCTCAAACTCCTGACTTCAGCTAATCTGCCTGCCTCGGCCTCCCAAAATGCTGGGATTACATAGGCATGAGCCCCCATACCTGGCCTATTTTTTAAACACAACTTTTTGATGATTAACCTCATTATAAAATTCATTTATTAATGTCATTTCGTATTGAGGATCTGCGAGGTTAGGTGGTCAGAACTTGAACATGCATATTCCGCCTTTAGTTCCTCCTCTCCTGTTACTCTGTAATCAATACCACGAAACCTCCCCAGGTTAGCTGCTTTCCACCCTTGTAGTCTGAGGCCTGAGACTGCTTCCACCATACTGAATACCATTCTGTGGTGCTTCAGTGTTAACGCCTGTCATAAGCAACAGGCTTTGCAACAGTGTCCCCTGGCTTCTCAGTCCAATGCCTAAGGTGACCCAAGCCCAATCAGCAACGCAATTATGCGATGAAAACAGCTACACAGGGAAAATCAGAACCACGAAAGTGGGTCAGGTCCAAACCATCTTTGCACCAGGTGGCTTGCGGAAACCCAGATCTCGTTTGCTTGCTTGCCGATGCTAAATTTGGGGATATGCATGCCTTTTAAAATAAAGTATTTATTCTTAGACACTCTTAGACTGTTTTGAAGCTAGAGCCATTGTAGTTTTGCACACTTACTTCATAAAGGAACTGTACCTATAGTTTAAAAGTTGTTATTTGGTAATTGTCATGTAATGATTATCTCCTTGCTCTCCTTACCACACTGATTGTGTATAAGTTGATTTCCCTGTTTCAGGAGGGGTTTTCTAATGCATATGATATAGACAGTCTTCTCTATTTACACTTCAGTTTTTAAAAAACTAGTTTTTTTTTAAAAAAAGAAAGTCATAATCTGTTTCTTTTCAAAGTCCTAGATGCAATGGGATTAAACTTGGACAAACACTACCTATTTGGACTTGTGATGATGGCTTTCAAACTTCTTAAAGCAATGAAGTATTTTTTCCAGAAGAAATCTTACACAAGAAGCCCAGCATACTGAGTCAAGCATATGTAGGTGGAAGATATCTGGTTGAGACCAAGTAGAGATAAACCTGTAGGTTCAACTGTACCACTACAGTGAATTCTAAGAATCCACTGACTGTGATCTGTAAGCTCCTACTCCACAGGAGGTCAGGGCATACAGCTTGAAACTGGAAGGCAGAAGAGTGACAGGGAAGGATCACGGACTCCGAAATTAGAGCTATCTGTGTTTTAATACTAGTTCCAATAGGCACAATGGTTTTGGATAAATGGTTTAAATTATCTGAGTCTCAATTTCTTTCTCTGCAAAAGGGGATGATTAGTACATATGTACTAGGGTTCTTATAGAAAACTGTATAACTTGTTAAACACACATGTGCTGAGTGCTTGGTGCCCAGTATGCACTGAATAAATGCTAGCTCCTTGCCTTTCATCTCTATGACCCTTCCCAAATCTCCCAGCCCCATATTGCTTAATGTAGTATGTGTATATTTGGGAAAATTTGTGTGCACATTTACAGATGGGATCCTACTCTTCTATTGACAGACTGTCTTTTCAGATGTGCCTTACTTTCATTGCATTGGTTTTTCAACTGCAAGTGAACATAAAGGTTTTAAGCATGCCTAGGTCTTATCTTTTTGGTCAAATATCTAATGCCCTCAATAACAGTTGTAAATCATTGTTTTGTAATTTGATCATTCATTTTTATAAAGTAAAACACAACTGCACTCTGTAAAAATAGACTTCGTTTGCTCTTTCCTTCCAGTGCAGCAAATGACAGACACTTTAATAACACACATTTAACTTCAGCAAACAAATCATGTATATTTTAGACATAACTGTCAAGTATAGAACTGATGCCATCCAACTTACCAACCTATATCACAAAAGAATGCCCAGTAGCAGATATTAGGATGGGGCAAAACTGAAAGAAGGACTGACTTCATCAAACCCTTGACGGTATACAAAATGGAAACCACTCACGTTCAACCGAAGAAAAGGATATCCTGCCAGATCTAGGGGTAAAAAGCAGAAGAAGTGTAGGAATGAATTTAAACTACTGACTTACGTGTTGTCAGGAGTCTATTTCTATTCCTCAATTTTACTCCTTTTTGTACAATTGTGTGCGTTCTCTCTCTGTCTCTCTCTTCCTCCCTCCCAACACCCCCCACCCTCTTCTTGTTGTTTTTCTCTAATTCTTCAGACCAACGGGTTGATCTCTTTCAAATGTACATATTACAGATCCACACTCTTAGAAAAACAACAGAATCTCTCTAGTGCTTAATTTAATTTGCCCATCTAAAAGATATCACTTGGCCCAATTTGACCAAGCACCATCTACCGGACCAAATAATAGTGGCCAGAGAAGCATAGTCACAATGGGGAATGGGAGTTAGATGGGGATCATATGGGGACTAAGAGTAGGCAAGAACATCCAGAGTGGCAAGAGAAACAATCTAATGGGTATATATTTCCAGTGTCCTCAAATACTCCTCTACCCTAAATTGCTTGCTCTGCTCTTGGGCCTTTGGATGTGCTGACCTGAGTAGCGGTAACAAGTTCAGAATTGTGGGGAAAGGGCTATGATTTATATCCTAAGGGCAGAGAGTGGCATTTATGAAGTGGAAACACATGGAAGATGAGTAGTGATTGTGAAGGATAAACTTGGGAAAAGAACAATGACCTGAAGAGTACTAACAAATGCAGGGGTGGGTGACCAGAAAGAAAGGATAGATAAGAGGAAAATCTTAGAGTAAAACTGGCAAAAGTTGGTGGCCAGTTTAGTTTATGGAATCAAGGACAGTGAAAATGCAATAACTTCAGTGTTCTGGTTCTGACGACCAAAGAAGGTCATCATTGTGATTGATATTTTCTCTTATTTCATAACCTCTACTGTATGCTCTGTGTGATTCCTCTCCTTCCGTTCAACTTGCCTTGCATTTTCCTGAGTCTACTCCTCGGCTAAATAGAGTCCTTCTTTCTCAGTAGCCCTTACTACCAAATTAAATCATGGTGCCAGGGCTCATTCTGCTTTGTTTCTGGAAACCTGCCAAGCATGCTCCTGCCTTGGGGGCTTGCACTGATTCTTTGCTCCATATTGAAATGTTATTTGCATGGTCACCTGTGGCCCTGATATGGTTTGGCTCTGTCTCCACCCAGATCTCGAATTGTAGTGCGCATAATTCCCACATGTCATGGGAGAGACCCAGTGGAAAGTAACTGATTCATGAGGGCAGGTGTTTCCCCCATACTGTTCTCATGATAGTGGTATAAGTCTCACAAGATCTGATGGTTTTTATAAAGGGGAGTTTCCCTGCGCATGCTCTCTTTCTCATCTGTTGCCATGTGAGATGTGCCTTTTCTCCTCTTTTGCCTCCCACCATGATTGTGAGGCCTCCCCAGCCATGTGGAACTGTGAGTCCATTAAACCTTTTTCCTTTATAAATTACCTGGTCTTGGGTATGTCTTTATTAGCAGCATGAGAACAGACTAATACAGGCTCCTACCCACACTTCCTCAGGACTCTCTCAGAGACCCCTTGCCTTACCAACCTATGTTATTCCCAGTAGCCTTCTATCCCTCTATCTGGCTTTAACTTATTCATGACCTGACATTTTGCCATCAGGAAATAAATATAAATATCAACAATGAAAGTATAAATGAATGATATCCCTTTTCTTGACCATCCCTACACAACAGAATGCAAGTTTCATGACAGCAGGGATATGTGTTGCTCACTGCAGTACTTTAACCTCCTAGAAGTCTCCTAGACCAACGGTAGATGGTCGATTAATATTTGTAGGATGAATGAGTGAAAAAAGTTTTGACTAGAGTCAGTAGTGTTAATCTTGGTTCAAAATAAAACATGAGGTAAAAATAAACCAGTAGGAAAAGAAAATTTAATAGACGATGGCTTTTCCCACTTTTATGTGATCTTGCCTAGGCTTTGCCATTTTATCGAAAGGACAAACTTCTTTATGACATAACTTTCCTCTCACTCTCTCTTCCCAATAGCATAAAATAATATACAAGTCAGGAGATCAAAATCAAGTAGACCCAGTTTCAGTTCAATATAATATTATAAAATTAACCATAAAAACCATAGAAAAAACCCAGACAATACCACTCAGGACATAGGCATGGGCAAAGACTTCATGACTAAAACAACAAAAGCAATTGCAACAAAAGCCAAAATTGACAAATGGGATCTAATTAAACTAAAGAGTTTCTGCACAGCAAAATAAACTATCATCAGAGTAAACAGACAACCTACAGAATTAGAGAAAATGTTTTCAATCTATCCACTTGACAAAGGGCTAATATCCAGAATCTAAAAGGAACGTAAACAAATTTACAAGAAAAAAACAACCCCATCAAAAAGTGGGCGAAGGGTATGAACAGACATTTTTCAAAAGAAGACATTTATGTGGCCAACAAACATATGAAAAAAAGCTCATCATCACTGGTCATTAGAGAAATGCAAATCAAAACCACAACGAGATACCGTCTCATGCCAGTTAGAATGGCAATCATTGAAAAGTCAGAAAACAACAGATGCTGGAGACAATGTAGAGAAATAGGAATGCTTTTACACTGTTGGTGGGAGTGTAAATTAGTTCAAGCATTCTGGAAGACAGTGTGGTGATTCCTCAAGGATCTAGAACTAGAAATATCATTTGATCCAGCAATCCTATTACTGGGTATATACCAAAAGGATTATAAATCATTCTACTATAAAGACACATGCACACGTATGTTTATTGCAGCACTATTCACAATAGCAAAGACTTGGAACCAAGCCAAATGTCCATCAATGATAGACTAGATTAAGAAAATGGGGCACATATACACCATGGAATACTATGCAGCCATAAAAAATGATGAGTTCACGTCCTTTGCAGGGACATGAATGAAGCTGGAAACCATCATTCTCAGCAAACTAACACAGGAACAGAAAACCAAACACCACGTGTTCTCACTCATAAGTAGGAGTTGAACAATAGAACACATGGACACAGCGAGGGGAACATCACACACTGGGGCCTGTTGAGGACTGGGGGACAAGGGGAGGAGTAGCATTAGGAGAAATACTTAATGTAAATGATGGGTTGATAGGTGCAGCAAACCACCATTGCACATGTATACCTATGTAACAAACCTGCACGTTCTGCACATGTATCCCAGAACTTAAAGAATAATAAATTTAAAAAAAGAAAAAAAATTGTTGTCTTCTCTGTGCCCCAGTTTATTTTAAAATGGCCTGAAATAATTTAATATGTGTTATGGATTAAATTGTGTCCCTCAAAAAGATGTTGAAATCCTAAGCCCCTTATCTGTGAATGTGACCTTATTTGAAATAGGGCTTTTGCAGATGATTAAGTTGATATGGGGTCCCTTCAAGGGGAGCCAATAATATTGGATTACAGCTCACTATAATGACCCCATATCAACTGGGAGATAGAGACAGGTATGTATAGAGCAAAAATGAAGTGAAGACACGGAGAGAAGATGCCTGTCTACAAGCCGAGGAACGCATGAAGCTAGGAGAGATGTATGGATCAGATTCTGCCTCGCAGCCCTCAGAAGGAAGCGGCAACCAACCCTGCTGATAACCTTGATGTCAGACTTCCAGCCTCTAGAACAGGGAAGCCAAAATTCTGTTGTTTAAGCCACCTGGTATTTAAACCACAAGGTATGTATGGAACTTTGCTACAAGAGTGCTAACAAACTAATACAATGTGAAATACAAACACACACACACACACACACACAGCAGCAGCAGCAGCAGCAGCAGCAGCAGCAGCAGCTCTGTGCCCAGCGTAGATATCTAGCTCTGTCACTTATGCTTATCTGCCCATCTTTTCTCTCATCTCTTTCCTTCCAGAAGCTGCAATGAGGAGAGGAGCCTGGTTTATTTCAAGGGACACAGAGTTAGGGTTCTTCAGAAGATCACTTTCTTGTTCTACAGGCCAATAGGGGAGTAGCAAGGAACACAATTTTGTGAATGAGGAGAAAGCTAGCCATGAAGCCTTTGGAACATCTGTTGGAGTCCCCCACTTATTCAGGGCCAGATGCTAATGGTGCATGCATTTGCACATGGAGGGAAGTTTCACTGACACTAATGAGCCATTCATTGTCCTGCACTCCAGGGCTCCTCCCACAAGGCCTGTTTTCAGATGTTCTACATTAAGTGAAACGCAGCACCCAGTTTCCATAGGAACTGAAGGCAAAGGCTCCCAGAAGGCCACATATTTTAGCATAGACTGGTGCTCTGGGAGACTGCAGGCATTGATTCATCTGAGAGTGAATGAGCATTTTTTCACATCTGCTATTGCCAGGCACCATGCTAGGCACTAGAGACACAACCCAAAGAATAAATTCAGAGGCTGAGGCAGACAAGCAAAAATGATCACGTAAAAATGCTGTTACACAGTAAAGAGTCAGGCCACTGAGTTCACAGGATGCGCCTCTACCTAAGCTTTGAGTCAGGGGAAAACAAACAAACACATATTCTAGAGAAAGTAACCTGTAACCTCTGAGGTGTCAAGGGCATGGAGACAAGTCAGGCAGGATGGCAGGAAGAGGACAAGGAGGCAGCTCTTCCCGACAGAGGGAGAATTTGCTGTGTCTCTAGGAATGTGGATGAAACAAATCTAACTTGGAATGCCTGGCTTCAAAACTCAGCTGCCCTGTTGACTGTGCTCTGTGATGTGAGGCTTTCAGAAATCCCTGAATTCCACCAGCCAGGATGACCTGAAGTGTTCTAAAACCTCACCCTTCCCTCAGAAGTGTGGACTGCAGCTTCATTCAGCGTTCATAAGGCTGGTTCAGTGTCCAGCTCTGGAGAAAGCAAGTGCTTCTTATGTAACGTGAGGCACGTCCCCAGCAGCAGACACCTCACATCCCAGCCCCACACGTCATGTCACACATTCCTGACTCCTCACACTACCCTAAAAAATGTGTGTTATCGAGGATCGATGTTCCCTGCCTTTGAACTCAGTCTAGCCTTTTATATGTTATTAAGGACAAGGGTAAAACCCGAGTCCCACTGTGAAAGTCATTCCAGTTGTTTGCATGGTCCATTTTCCCAGCAGGGTCACTTTGGCACACAGAGAAAGCGAAGGCCTGGGAACAGACTCGCAAGGAATTATGGAAAACATATTTGGCTGAGACAATTTGCTCGACTTCTACAATTTCCATGGTCCCTGCCCGTGTTTCCAAATGACAAATGTATCTCCAACTGAGACACTGCCAAGTGCCTAGTATATAGTAGTTATTAATTATATGTGATATAAGATTATATATACATATGTTTATGCATGTTTTATATATAATTATGTATACATATATAGTATGCATATGTGCATATATACACATATAGTATGCATATATGTATATATACATAAATACATATATACATGTATGCATATATGTATATATACATACAAATACATATATACATGTATATTATATATACACATATATGCATATATGTATACAATGTACACATGCATATGTATATAGATACATATACATATATATGTATATTTGTGCATATACAAATACATATATACATATATGCATATATGCATGTATCATATACAATATGCATATATTAACATGTTCATATATGTTAATATAAAATACGGATATGTGTATATATACACATTATATAGATATATATAAAATAAAGGCAGAACTGACTTTTCTCTGCTTTAAACTTTACTGTAGCTACCAGAATGCTTTTGCATATGGTAGGATCTTATTAAGCATCTGTTGGTTGATTGACTAGCTAACTGTCTAGCTGGTGGGCAAGAAGAAGTAACTTGTCTTCGTATCGCAAGGCCAAAAGTCTGTAACAAAATGTTAAAGTAAATTCACCAAAACTTCTACTCCAAACAACAACAAAAATATCTGGAACATATACAAAATTAAAGAGACAAGAAAGAAAGAAACCAGTAAGTACCTTTTTAAGCTAAAATCTTTTTATTTTTAAAAAAGGTATTTTTTTATTTATTTATATGGCTCCAAACCTAGAGATCAGAAGGTGTTTGTATGACTGGCTAGGGATATCAATGAAATAGATTATGATGTATGCACGAAGTGGGCATGCAGGCCAAAGTAGAACTTGATCCTGTGCCTCTCTGACAAAATAGGTGCTACTCACAGCTTTTACTTCCCTTTTGAAAAGGGCACTTCTCAATGAGGGGAGTAGGCCAAGGGGGGGTCAAGTTTCAGGACAATGTTTCAGCTCTACATGGGGCCTAGAGCAAAAGATCATAACGCATGTTGAAACAAGATGTTTCTCAAGAAATGTTTTTGTTTAAAGTTTGTTTCCTACAATTCTCTCACACACGTGCATGCATGCACACACACATACACACACACGCACACAGAGCTCGCAGACTCTTTGTTATGGGGAATGTCAGGAAACCACACCCTGAAAGATTTTCTCTGTCTTACAATATTAAGGGATCATGACCATATTAAAGTCCCTTCCAGTACAGGGTTTGTCCATGTGAGCTTCTGAGAACAGGCGAGCTGTGGTTTTCTCACTAGCACAGAGGAGGTGAGAACATAGCCTCGGAACCCCTCCCTCTCACCACCCACCCTCATCAAAGGGTGTATGCAGTGCTCACAACCAGTCCTGGATGAGAAGGCTTCAGGCACTCAGGAGAACCAGTATCTAAACCACAGAGCAGCAGGGAGAGTGTGGCCACCTAAAGATGCGATGGCATTGTAAAGACCCACTTGAATCTTTGCTCGCTTCCACTCCATCCAACAACTGAAGCCTGGGCAAAGTGTAACACCTCTCTCCTGACTCAGTCTCTTGGCTCTTGGTGAGCCAATGCTCACTTCTTGGCTTGGAGTCAGAGTGAGGGGTGTCAATAGGACTCCATTATGTCCCACTTTCCCCACGTTTCAGTTCCTGGCCCCGGACCCCACTCTCCACTTGAATCCATCCCAGATAGCTGATGCTGCTTCTCCTAGATGCCCACGTCTCCCCTATCAGGCAGCCAATGCTGTCGCCTAATTTAGCACAGAGTAAATTTATTTTACCTTTATACTTTTACAAAATGTTTAAAAAATGTGGACTCTGTTTCTCAGTTCAAATGTGATAATTGATTATGTCATGTTGAAAGATCAGTTATCTGTGATTTCCTGAAATAGACATATGAACGTTTGAAATTTCTGAAACGATAACACATTTCAAATAGCTTTTTAAAAAGATTACCATTCAGTTGCACGTCCCTGATCTCCTGTGGCAGACAATTCTACCATTTTTCATTTTCTTCCTTTTGCTATGAGATGGCACTACGTGACCTAGATTTGACCAATGGAACAAGGGTGAAGCTTATATATAAGAATTTATGGCCTGGCCCCCAGAACCCCGTGATCTGCTCTCTGCTTGTTCATGATTTAGCAGATTGAAGAGAATCTGGAGAATTGCAACTCCCTGGAGTCCATTGAGTCAGCAGATGGAGGACTTCTGTGTCCCCACATCAACAAATAGTGATAAAATGGACAAAGTATCACTTCTCCACCATTATGAACTGATGTTGTACACAAATATGAACAAGAAGTAGATCTTGCTCCATTAAGCTTCTGAAATGTTGGCATGATTTGTTACAGCAGTGGGCCTTTATTGAAGAATCCTAGCCCATTTCTAGAAATCCGCATCCTGACTCTGATCCGCTGCACAAGCCTCACAAGTTCTCTTGTCCCTAAGGCTATTTCTTTGTGGCTTTATGGTCTTGACCTTCTCCAGCCTCACTGAGCTGTTGCCTGAGCCCCAGCTTTGACAAGAAGCAGCTATCTGCAATATCTTCATATAAATAGCCGGGGCTGAAAGAAAGGCTGTGGGAAAATAGAAAATCCTCCTCCCATAATCGTCCCTTCCCTCCCCTTACACCCCTGGTTTTAAGTGCCCATATTTTCTAGGTCCGAAAGCTCTGTACATCTCTCCATAGAAACCTGGTCATTTGTGGAATTATTGTTTAATTTCCTATTCTTTCAGAAAAATTTGAGTTAGTTCATGCAGTTCGGTAAATATTTATTAAAAATTATCTGCCAAGTGTTCAGGTACTATATTTTTAATTTACTTTAAAAATTATCTACTTTATAAGAACAGATACAGTTTTATTTGAAGAAGGTAAAGAAATTGGGGCAAAAGAAGGCAGAAGAAAGCTCACTTGCAAAATACACACAGTATGACCTGATGAACATGTGAGAGGTAGTCCACAAATTTTACAGTAATACATTTACTTCTTGAAAATAATGTAATTCAAAATCAAAATATTTGGGGATATTTTTGATATTCGATATTTTGTCCTTTCAGGTATTGGAGGTCTGCTTAAATGTGTTTTTCCATTCTGAATGGATATTGAAAAGCTCTCGAAAGCACAGATGCCTGGGCCACCACCAGCTCCTTAAGTCAGAATCTCTAAGGCAGGACGATTTAAAAGCCCTTAGTGATTTTTATGTATACCCAGGGTTGAGAATCACTGTTTTTCTAAGCATCTCCAAATACTATACAAATTGGCATGAAAATCTCAAATATATTCATATTATGTTAATTAAAAATTATTTCAAAACTAAATATATTCAAGTCAAATATCACACACACACACACACACACACACACGCTGTCATGTGTGTTGAATCAACTGTCACAAAAATCCCATGAAACCTCAACTAGAAATTACACAAAGGAGATAAGGATGCAACCCACCCCTCTGACTGTGAAAATTAAAGAGATAATGGGTATAAAAAGTAAATATCAAACTATCCAATAAATGTCTATTGTTATTGTTGGATAATAATTAGCAATTAAATATTAATTGACCTTCTTTGACCCCTAACCTCCCGCAGGTCATTTTCAAAATGGCAGCTAGAGTGATCTTTTTAAAATGTAAGCCAGATAATGTCATTCTACTCAAAACTATCCAAGACCTTTTCATCTCGCCCGGAATTAAAATCAGGGTTCTTACCAGGGCCTACAAAGAGCAGCAGGATATGCGCTGTCCTTTCTGATACACTCTCCACTGCAGCCTCCATAGTTCACTTTGCTCAGAGGGACAAGTTCTCGTGTTTCCTTGGACAGGCTGGATATTCCCCCACCTCGGGGGCTTTGCACTTGGTTTTTCCTCAGCCTTCAAGGCTCATCCCACATATATTCGCCCTCTCCTTCTTTATCTTCTGTAAGTCTTAGTCTAAACACTATCTCCAGAGAGGAGGCTTCCCTCAACACTCCAGCCCCACCTAGGCCTCTTCTTTGCTCTATTTTTCTCCTCCACACATAAAATGGCTTGATAAAAATATATCTGTTTATTTCTCTAGTTATTTTTTCACCTCCCTTTCTCATTCTATTTTTCTCTACAGAACTTGTAACTGTCCTGTAAGCTATGCATCCTATATATTCATTTTATTTAGAGTGAGTTCCGTCAGAATGCTTATCTTCTCATTTACAACTGTACCTCCGGTAATAAAAAATTGCCAAGCACAAAGTAGATCTTCAGTAAATATTGAAGTAAGAATTAGCTGTTCATCACAGAAATAAAATTGTCTCTGTGGCTGGTCTGATGGCTAATTAGGCATTTGTTCTGCAACTTGAGGTGTAATCTTCAAGTTGTGATCCCGTGAAACATGTCACAGAGCTCCTTGCTAATCACAATCTGTGACTCCAACAGTTAAAGCCTGTGAGAACATGGGCACATTAATTAACTCTCTAATCCTATTTGCTGATTTTGAAGTGGAGATAAATCTACTTTATGGGGATATGAGAGTTAAATGAGGTTGACATTTAATTTCTATAACTCCTCATCTGAGTTTTGTGGTTGCTGTTGTTCTTTTAGGCCAGGGGATGTGGCTCCATTGCATGGAAGATGAGAACTGTGCCTTTGTAACTGGAAATTTGCTTATTTTATGGAGTTATCTTTCTCCATTCGTACCCCTTGCTAGTGAAGTATGAATGATGACTTGACAGAAATATGTGAGAAGCTCCTGGCGATGAAGGAATTGGTTTAGATCGTGTTTAGGGAGTGTTCCTTCCTGCCCTGACAGGCTATGGCTCTTTCATTCACACCCTAGGGTTTCTATCTATCAGAACATTGGCAGACACCTCAGTTGGTAGAAGCGTTGAAACTAAAAAAGAAAAGTAAATGTAAAAGGCAATTTTCCTTTTATCATATCCCTGTCCCCAAGGATTCTTGATTTATGAGTAGGTTTTGCAAACCTCCATAATGCACAACTTAATAACTCTTTTGTGTTCTCTTGGCAAGAGGTTGCATAAAGAGGGTTAAATGACCAGCCATCTTCCAGTCCTTGGTGGCTATAAAATCCAAGGTATAAAAATAAAGCACAATGAAGTAGTGTAAATAATAGGATGACATTTAGAAAAAAAGGAACTTGGGAATAATAACTGGAAAAAAACTTCCTCATGTTTTAGATCAGTTGGATGATGAAATATTCTCTGAGGGAAATGGTGGGAGCTTTCAAGCTTGAGGTATTTTGAAATCTGGTTGTACTGAGCCCCAAAGGTCAATACTACACAATCATTTGTTTTGTTTTGTTATGTTTCATTTGTTTTGTTTTTAGAGAGAAGGCAGCAACATAAGTTAATAGGTATTTTTCACCCTAATGCCAATTTATTGAATCAGAACTTGAGACTGTGTCCCTTACTCAAGTAACATATTCATTTTTTAACCAAATGGCAATAGTCCCAGGGGTGGTTCATGTAGCCACATATGGTGGTTATTTCTGGAAACTTTCTCCATAAGTATATTGACACAGTTCCTTTCTTCCTTCCTCCCTCCCTCCCACCCTTCCTTCCTTCCTCCCTCCCTCCCCTCCTCTTCTTTTCCTCTTCTTCCCTCGTCTCTTCTCTTCTTGTCCATCTATTTTGTTGTGTATTTCCAGAAACATATGAAAGGTTCAACAAACATCTTTTCCCTCAACCATCATCAACTCTTAAAGCATGTCAGGTCTTAGACGGAGCCCCAACCACAAGTGACTATATCCAAGTGCTCAGAAATGTCCTATATGATAAAGAAACACACAAAAGAAGTGGGAAGATATAGTTAAATAGCTAACAGAAAGTGGCTGTAAATCAATGAATTTATCACAGTAGTCTTTGCTCTCAGATATATCATCTTTAAATATCAGAGATGTCTAAACAACACTTGAAGTCAATGGTGGTGGAAATTCAATGGAGATAAGCAAAAAGTCTTCCCCAGTTCAGAATTTTCCAAAATATTGCTCAATGTATTTCAAATCTGTTATGTAATTTCTTTACTTTCCACTTGGCTTTGCTGTACACCAATTCAAAAAACCATCTCTTACTGCTTCTATTATACTGCCTTGCCCTGAAATGCATTTGGACACAACTGAACCACAACGGTTCCCCCAGTAAAAGAGTGAGCAGAGGTAAGAGTAATCTTATGTAACAGTTACATAGGAAACAGCTGGGGAAAGAGAGATCAGTACCGCCAAGGCCAGCCACAGGAAGGAAATGCCCAAGCATCAATCATCATGTTCAGAAAATGACAATATTTAATTCTACCAGGAAAAAAAAAAAACTGAGGTGGTGAGGGAGCAGAGAATGGGTGAATATCTGTCCAGGCTGTTAGACAAACATAGACTGTGGATTTATTTTGCATGTAGATAAATAATCCCCGCATCCTCAGCAGGAATTTTGTTCTGGGAAGTTTGCACTTCTGTTTACATGCCTGCCCTGGGTCTCAGTGTGGGAGCAGGCAAATGGTTAGTGCCTGGCTTAAAGTTTACAGTGGGAAGCACTTCATCAACAAAGTGTATACATTCATTCAGCCACCCAAAAATGCAATATATATTTCTCTGGATTTTTAATTTCCAGTATCTATCAGATAAATATATATACATATATTTACATTTATATATATTTATATATTTAAATAAATATATTGTATATAAAATATATATGTTATTTTTTCTTGCCCTCTCCAAGTTCTTAACCACTTTAATTAACTTACTAGCTCTCCCACATGATACGAGACATGATTCACCTTCTACTCGATGTGAGCCTACATGAAATTCAAATAGAGAAACGTCCTTAATGTCTAAACCCGAAACCACAGGGAGAAAGAAGGTAGAAAACTTTTCCAGTAAGACAGGTAATTTTCTTAACAACTACAGATTAATATATTTTTTGCTGTAAATTTTATAGGAAATACTGTAGCCCAATTGCAAGAGCAGATTTTTCACAATGTGTGTGTAGGTTTCTACCTTCAGATTTAGAGAATATTTAGTGAAATCAAAGATTTGTTTTATTTATTTGAATATCTTTATTGTCTGCAGTTTTATTACTTTTGGAAAAAAGGAAGAAAAATCCAGCCTCTTCTGGTTTGCAATCTAAGCTCCATTTTTTTCAGGCTATTTTAAAGAGACTTCCATTATGAAATCCATTCTCTAACATCTGCAAGACTTGTCTTTTTCTGGAAGAAGAGTGGTTATAGTAATTGAGTAATAGGGAGTGAGATATATCTCAGCATTCTGCACATTTTATTAATCACCAAGTGGTAAATAGTAAGCCTCTGCCCTCTATTTATAGTATAATTGGATGTATTTCATGACACTGGCTACACATCTGGTCAAACTGTAAAGCACATTTGCAATCACCTTCTCTTTTTGAACTCCTAATGTATCACAGACTACAGAAAGATGTCTGCAGATAATAACAGAAACACAAGGTAGTGAAAATCTTCATGAAGGACACTTCCATGGATTGCCAGAGCATGTGTCAATCTATGAGAAACTTTGATGGATTCAGCTCCCTTCTTGAATTAAACAACACAATAAAAGCTTTTAATGGTAATGTAAATTAAAAATGCAATGTTAAGGCCTTAGGGATCTTGGTGAGCAGAACTATTGAGGTGGTGTTTGCAATGGAGTCTAATTCTTTGCACAATCATACATTCACACACATCAGTATACAAACTCCTGAGTTCCCACATGTGGATTCACAATTTGTAAAAATTGTGTTTTTCATTAGGCTGGGAAGAAATGTGTTCCACATTTCTTTAGGCTTTGAATTCTTTATAGGGAGAGGGTGGAAAAAGGAATCTATCTGAATATTGGACTTCAAAAACATAAGAACCAAATAAAGAGCTTCGCACTCCAGAGTATAACTAATCCCAAATTACTTTGCCCAGTGATTTTAAGAAGTGAGATTAAATGTAATAATGCCTACTTTGCCCAGGATTTGAGTTTTCTGGACAGCATTTACCAAATGGGACTGGTAGAGGGTGTAATAGTGCTAATAGAAATGGTACCATTCTTACCTTCCTATTAGATCTTCAGTTAGATATTGGCAGCCCCGTGGTGTTTGTGTTTACTAATCAATGCTAGTGGTTCCAGGAAGCATTTCCCAGGATTAATGAATTACGGGCTTAATAAACCTGTTCTCCCCAATTTCATGACTTTCTAGGTCAGGAATTCTCAAACATTAATGTACCAAAGAGTCTCCTAAGTAGCTTGTGAAAAGTGCAGATCCAAGCCTTGCCCAAAGATGGAGTCTACATCTCAGTCTGAGATTCTGCGAGATATCCGTAGGGTATTCTGAGATACCCTGTGGATAATCCAGATGCAAATGATCTCTAAAGCTCACTTTTAATAAATGCTGTTCCAGAGATATTTCCCTACTTCATCATCTGTCTTCTCTAAAATCATAAAGCTTTTGGGGGTAGAGGGTTCAGTAATTATGCTTATTCTTGATTGTTGGACGGTAAGTCAATTCAATAGCACTCCCTATAGCACCATCATATTTAGGGGCCTTAAAAAATAAGTTAGCCTTCAGTGAAATTCAATCAGTACTTAATCAATTACTCTACCCAAGGATGATTAGCATTCTTTTTGTTCTAAGACATAAATTAGATGGAGGATGTGAGTCATCAGTGAAATGGATGCCCTACTACCGTAAAGTCATTTGGCATTATGTATTATAAGACATAAGTGTATTGTGATAAATTAATCCTATTATATTATTATATGACTATAGTGTTATATTACTGTTAATATATCAAATAATTCGATATCCTTATGATAAAATGATATTTCTGCATGGTTGTATCAAATAGTTGTCAGATGAAAATTACGAGTTATTTATCTACTATCACTAATCAATGATTTTACTATCAATAATTTGTGCTACTGGGAGATTTTATTGGAAACTATAACAAAAATAAGAGGTACTATCTACATGTTAAAAACTGATTTGATTGTATTACGCTTTTTTAGCTCTGATTATCTGAAAGTTACAAATACATTTAGTTTTTGCCCTAATTATCCAATAATTGTCTTATTTCAATATTTTATTCTGTAATTTAATATTCTGTTCCATCTATGTTCATGACTGTCACTCTCCAGAGCACTTTTTTTTTTTCAATGAGTAAAATTACTAACAGAAAGGGGGGACTTAATTTAACAGGAAAAAAAATTATGCAAGAAAGGATTTATGGTCCTGCAGATGTTTCCAGCTGAAATACCAGCTGGCATTGTAGTTGTTTGTGTGGAGTGGAATCCCATAAGCCAATGAAAGGAGACAATCAGTTTTAGCTGACTCAATTTTTTTATTTCCATTTTTCTAACACAGATGAATATGATGCAAATTGTTTGAAAATAAGAGCCTTAGAGCTAAGTACATTACCATACTCTGTTGAAAAGAAAAAAAAACCTGGTGACGTGACAACTGTCTAGAAATACTGCCTTCTAAAGGTTGTTAAAACGTGGCGGGAACCCTGTTAGTTATTTTGACTTTTGCTGCTATTGCTGGTGCCACAAATGATGGGAATGCCTCAGTTTTATAATGTACTTCCCTTAAAGAGTTCAAAGGTCCTTACCAATAAAAGCCATTGGGGGCCAGGCACAGTGGCTCACGCCTGTAATCTCAGCACTTTAGGAGGCCAAGGCAGTTGGATCATCTGACATCAGGAGTTCAAGACCAGCCTGACCAATATGGTGAAACCCCATCTCTACTAAAAATACAAAAAAAAAAAAAAAAAAGTTAGCCAGGCATGGTGGCACGTGCCTGTAGTCCCAGCTATTCAGGAGGCTGAGACAGGAGAAATGCTCGAACCCAGGAGGCAGAGGTTGCAATGAGCCGAGATAGCACCACTGCACACCTGCCTGGGCAACAGAGCAAGACTCCATCTCAGAAATAAATAAATAAATAAATGTCATTGGGGAAAGTGTAGACCACATCTTTTCTCATGTCCAGGCATCGTGGATGACATGGCATGGCAGACTTCCATGACATCAATCTAAAAATGACTGGAATATAGTATGCTACACTTGATGAGTGATGAAATGTTAACAACTCTAATAGCTCATATATACTCTGCGTTTATTATATGTCAGGCACTTTGTGTTATCTAATTTTCACAAAGTTCTATGATCTATTGTTATATTAAACTCATTTTACAGATAAGGACACTGGGGACACTTAAATTTTAAATAACCTACCAGAGGTTGTATAGTCAAGACCTTGCCAGAGATTCACTCTCAGGTCTGATCCTGAAACCTCTGTGCTCTTAACCACTTGGCAATATTAAGTCCTTTGTTCCTTATATTTTATTAGGATATGTTCAAGAGATATTACAAACAATCAGAAAGTTGGAAGAACAGAATGGCGCGTCCTTACATTGCTCAGTGTCAATACTAACATTCACTAGGCCAGTAGACATTGCCGAGCATTTACTAAGTGCCAACTAGGAGCTCAGAATATGGATGTAAGTGTTCAGAAAATAATATGACAAAGCTTAAACAAGGAATGCCTTATTATTTGGTCATTAACAGAACAGAAGTAGACAGACAGGCAAGTTGCTAGGAAAACTCAGCTAAACCGTACTAATTTTGCTTGAAACTGGAAGACAGAATTTGGTGAAGAATTGGTCTCTATGTGAAATGCGCTGATCTGTGCCAAGAATCTGGTCTCTATCACGTAGTTTCAAATGATCCCACTGAAGAGAAACTCATGATGGACATTGGGGAAATTTCTCAGTGAAGACTTCTGTGTTCTCTACCTCTTAAAAGTGAGTTTGAAAGGAATGAGGATGATGACATTTTGCAGGGTGATTTTTTTGCTCTCTCACTGTCAATACCCATTCTCATATCAGTCTCTTTTAAATTAAGTAGATAAAATTTAGGCCATTTTGCTGCACACTTGAATGCATGCAGTAAGCCGAGACTCCATCAAAATGGAATCAGCCAAACACAGCAACAACAGTGCATAAGGGTGGAAGGTTGGGATGGATCGATCTGCTTAGGAAAGCCTAGGAGACCTGCCCGAGCCACTGTCATTTCTGCAACAACTCCTGAATCACTGGAGGACTTAGGACACTCAGTGAGATCACAACCTGCCTTTTAGCCTTTGGGCAATGTCATGCTCACAGGCTTGAAAAGTAGCCAGAGATCTCCCTGCCAACAGCTGACAAGGGAATCAATCTACCTCACAGCTGCTGTTGATCCATTGCATACAGTTTAAGACAACACCTCTGGGCAGGGGGAGGCTTTCCAATACATCTCCCATTGTCCAGAGCTGCTCCTGAAATCCAGCACATGCAGAGCTGGGACTCATCTCACCATATTGTCTACTCATGAAATTATTAACGACAACCTCCTGTGGTTGGGGTTTGGCAGGGAGATCTTGTTTCACACGTGGCTGGCATATATTTGGCCAACAAACCCACAGTGCACCCCACAAATAGACAAGGGATCTCAATTATTCACTGGCTGAAAGTACAATATGTCTCAGAGCCTCCTCTCTAGCCCATGGTTGGTTGATCCATGGACAACGGTCTTGTTAAAAAAGAAAAAACACAGGTGTCAAGTCTTGGCAAGATTCCAAACTAAGGTCATCAATGGCAATGTTTTCTGTGAGAATACAGCTCTAACCAGTGCAAGATAGTTCAATAAGCTGGTGAAAACGTTATGTTAGGTTTGGAAGATTGATGAACGGAAGGCCCCAGTGTTCATTATTGCATTGGTCTCTCAAACTCTCTCAGCATTTCTTTTTCAACATCTCATTAAAGTCTCTATTCAGGGACCACCTTGAAAATTCAATGAAGAAACAAACAGAAAGCGTTTACATTTTTTCCGGATATGTTAGAAACCACTAGACACAGCAGGTAAAGGACTTGTTTTTCAACTGTTTTCAAATCTGTGGTCTCATCCCGCCTTGCTCCTAACAGTACCACGAGGGACTGCCACAGTTCTCTATTTCATCTCACAAGATGAATCAAACATCTCAGGCACCCGTCACCACTATTGTGAGGTTTTGAAAAGTGACACATTACTTTCCTAATTCAATTCATATGAAAACTTGCAGAGATAAAGTTTACCTAGTAGTCATATTAAATGAATGGAAAGCAGATAATCCTGTGTACAAAATAGCATGCTGCTGCTGGTAAGAGTCAGTGGAAAGTTCTGACCCTCACTCACCACACACCTATCCCCAAGTTCCCGCTAATGTACATATTGCCAAATCTCAGCAACTTAATATAGTTAAATTCCCTATAATATAATAATTAAGTTCCTTGTAATGTATTTTTCTTTCTTTCTTTAGTGCAAGTACCTAACCACCATTCTTTACACAATATAGTTAGGACAACCTGGAATAAAGCTTGAAGGCCCCACTGAATTAAGCAAATATAAAGCAAATTGATGCTCAATGTCCTGGAAGAACAATGCACAAAGGCCTTCCACCTAGTTAGTTTGTATATTACCTTGGATGCAGTGAGAAGACAGAAATCATATAGCAATTTGCACAGTGAATTTTAGCAAAGTATTAACTGTTAGTAGAAGATTAGCTACTAAGAAAGGAAGAAGAAAAATTCTGAAGAATATTCTAAGGCTGAGGTAGAGCCCCAACCCCCAGGAAGGAACAAACTAGGAAGGACAATCCCATCTCTGAGGCTGGGTTTCAGAGCCTGTTGTTGAGGGTGTGACCAGAGCCTGCTGGATGGGGGGACAGTTTGCCGGGTTGTTCCAGACCAGAGGTGATACCAGTTGCCAGGCCAACTGTGGTGAGTAGAAAACAACAAGCAGGAAATAATCTCCTGAGTTGGCAGCTGGCTGGTGCTTGTGGGCAGGGAATCATTGGCCTGGGTCTGGCAACTTGAACGTGCCCCACGCGGCTGGCCACGGAGAAGGCTGAGAACAGACACTCCTGCAACACTCTCCAGTGGAAAAGTAGAAACGTTGACACGATCCAGCTCCAGCATCACAAGCTGTCAATGAAGATGGATTTGACGATTGTTGAGAAACAATAATCTGACAACTGGTATTGTTGGAGTTTTTTGTTTGTTTACTTGCCTGTTGTTTGCTTGTTTTGGGCGAATTGGAAAATACTACCCGGGTCCTCCATACACACTGCTTCAAGGTTTTCTGGACAGGAAAGCGTAGTATCATTTCTCATAATTACAGTCTAGGCAGACCTGTCACAACAGACCAGGTCACACCTGAGGGGCTGTGGCCAAAGCCCAGGGCAGGCAGGACATTGAAGTTTGGGGATTAAATTTACATTGATAAAGGTGGGTGTCGAGTCTTTGTACCATGCCCAGTCTAGATGTCTATGTCTTTGAGGGGGCTTTCAAGTTTCTTTGGTGTGTGGCTGATACTGGAAATGTTTCTAGTCCCTGCCTCAACATCAATAAATCCATCTTGAAGAATAAAGGCTGAGCATGGTGACTGTGAACTACAGAGAGCTATAACCCTGAGCACAAGTTTGAGCCCCATGAATGCCCTGCGATATATGTGAGTCAGTAAGTGCACCCTGGGGAAGGTGCCGTATCTTCAATGCATACACTATGCATTGAGTGTAGAGAACAGAGCTGGCCTGACCCTTCTGTCTACATCTGCCACTAGAAGCAGGTACCTACCCTCATCTCAACAGGCACGCGCTCCGACTCCGGCCTTAGGGAAGAGTAAGCCTCTAGGGTTCTTGAGACAGGAGAAGGCTTAAGAGAGAAGTAGTGGGATTTTAAAAATAAATACAACATATTTTTTACATTTTTGATAAGAAATAAATTTACAGAGAGAAAAATTAAAGTATTTGAAAAGAACATATTGTAATACGTCTTAATTCTACCCCTTCTCCAATCCATCCAGGTTCACTCTCAAGAAACTATTGTATTATTAGAGTTTTGGTAGTGCTTCCAAAGATATGGTATGGACAGTGGAGCCAAGATGGCCAAATAGGAACAGCTCCGGTCTACAGCTCCCAGAGTGAGCGACACAGAAGACGTGTGATTTCTGCATTTCCATTTGAGGTACCAGGTTCATCTCACTAGGGAGTGCCAAACAGTGGGTGCAGGACAGTCGGTGCAGCACACTGTGCACGAGCCGAAGCAGGGTGAGGCATTCCCTCACTCGGGAAGTGCAAGGGGTCAAAGAAAGGGGTAACAGACGGCACCTGGAAAATCGGGTCAGTCCCACCCTAATATTGCGCTTTTCCAATGGGCCTGGAAAACAGCACACCAGGATATTGTGTCCCGCACCTGGCTCAGAGGGTCCTATGCCCACGGAGTCTCGCTGATTGCTAGCACAGCAGTCTGAGATCAAACTGCAAGGCAGCAGCGAGGCTGGGAGAGGGGCACCTGCCATTGCCCAGGCTTGCTTAGGTAAACAAAGCAGCCAGGAAGCTAGAACTGGGTGGAGCCCACCACAGCTCAAGGAGGGCTGCCTGCCTCTGTAGGCTCCACCTCTGGAGGCAGGGCACAGACAAACAAAAATTCAGCAGGAACCTCTGCAGACTTAAATGTCCCTGTCTGACAGCTTTGAAGAGAGTAGTGGTTCTCCCAGCATGGAGCTGGAGATCTGAGAATGGACAGATTGCCTCCTAAAGTGGGTCCCTGACCCCCAAGCAGCCTAACTGGGAGGCACCCCCCAGTAGGGACAGACTGACACCTCACTTGGCCAGGTACTCCTCTGAGACAAAACTTCCAGAGGAACTATCAGACAGCTGAATTTGTGGTCTCATGAAAATCCGCTGTTCTGCAGCCACCTCTGCTGACATCCAGCCAAACAGGGTCTGGAGTGGACCTCTAGCAAATTCCAACAGACCTGCAGCTGAGGGTTCTGTCTGGTAGAAGGAAAACTAACAAACAGAAAGGACATCCACACCAAAAACCCACCTGTACATCACCATCATCAAAGACCAAAAGTAGATAAAACCACAAAGATGGGGAAAAAACAGAGCAGAAAAACTGGAAACTCCAAAAAGCAGAGCACCTCTCCTCCTTCAAAGGAACGCAGTTCCTCACCAGCAACGGAACAAAGCTGGATGGAGAATGACTTTGAGGAGTTGAGAGAAAAAGGCTTCAGACGATCAAACTACTCTGAGCTATGGGAGGAAATTCCAGACAATAGCAAAGAAGTTAAAAACTTTGAAAAAAAATTAGATGAATGGATAATGAGAATAACCAATGAAGAAAAGAGCTTAAAGGAGCTGATGGAGCTGACAGCCAAGTTTTGAGAACTACGCCAAGATTGCAGAAGCCTCGGTAGCCGATGCGATCAACTGGAAGAAAGGGTATCAGTGATGGAAGATGAAATGAATGAAATGAAGCAAGAAGGGAAGTTCAGAGAAAAAAGAATAAAAA
This sequence comes from Nomascus leucogenys, assembly GCF_006542625.1. Classification (NCBI taxonomy): domain Eukaryota; kingdom Metazoa; phylum Chordata; class Mammalia; order Primates; family Hylobatidae; genus Nomascus; species Nomascus leucogenys. Next base: position 6,763,550 of record NC_044395.1, on the reverse strand, counting down.
GAAATGAACAAAGCCTCCAAGAAATTTGGGACTATGTGAAAAGACCAAACCTACGTCTGATTGGTGTACCTGAAAATGACGGGGAGAATGGAACCAAGTTGGAAAACATGCTGCAAGATATTATCCAGGAGAACTTCCCCAATCTAGCGAGGCAGGCCAACATTCAGATTCAGGAAATACAGAGAATGCCACAAAGATACTCCTCGAGAAGAGCAACTCCAAGACACATAATTGTCAGATTCACCAAAGTTGAAATGAAGGAAAAAATGTTAAGGGCGGCCAGACAGAAAGGTCAGGTTACCCACAAAGGGAAGCCCATCAGACTAACAGCTGATCTCTCGGCAGAAACTCTACAAGCCAGAAGAGAGTAGGGGCCGATATTCAACATTCTTAAAGAAAAGAATTTTCAACCCAGAATTTCATATCCAGCCAAACTCAGCTTCATAAGTGAAGGAGAAATAAAATACTCTACAGACAAGCAAATGCTGAGTGATTTTGTCACCACCAGGCCTGCCCTAAAAGAGCTCCTGAAGGAAGCATTAAACATGGAAAGGAACAACCGGTACCAACCACTGCAAAAACATGCCAAATTGTAAAGACCATCAAGGCTAGGAAGAAACTGCATCAACTAACGAGCAAAATAACCAACTAACATCATAATGACAGCATCAAATTCACACATAACAATATTAACTTTAAATGTAAATGGGCTAAATGCTCCAATTAAAAGACACAGACTGGCAAACTGGATAAGGAGTCAAGACCCATCAGTGTGCTGTATTCAGGAAACCCATCTCACGTGCAGAGACACACATAGACTCAAAATAAAGGGATGGAGGAAGAATCTATCAAGCAAATGGAAAGCAAAAAATGGCAGGGGTTGCAATCCTAGTCTCTGATAAAATAGACTTTAAACCAACAAAGATCAAAAGAGACAAAGAAGGCCATTACATAATGGTAAAGGGATCAATTCAACAAGAAGAGCTAACTATCATAAATATATATGCACCCAACACAGGAGCACCCAGATACATAAAGCAACTCCTGAGTGACCTAAAAAGGGACTTAAACTCCCACACAATAATAATGGGAGATTTTAACACCCCACTGTTAACAATAGACAGATCAACGAGACAGAAAGTTAAAAAGGATATCCAGGAATTGAGCTCAGCTCTGCACAAAGTGGACCTAATAGACATCTACAGAACTCTCCACCCCAAATCAACAGAATATACATTTTTTTCAGCACCACACCACACCTATTCCAAAATTGACCACATAGTTGGAAGTAAAGCTCTCCTCAGCAAATGTAAAAGAACAGAAATTATAACAAACTGTCTCTCAGACCACAGTGCAATCAAACTAGAATTCAGGATTAAGAAACTCACTCGAAACTGCTCAACTACATGGAAACTGAACAACCTGCCCCTGTATGAATACTGGGTACATAATGAAATGAAGGTATAAATAAAGATGTTCCTTGAAACCAATGAGAACAAAGACACAACATACCAGAATCTCTGGGACACATTCAAAGCAGTGTGTAGAGGGAAATTTATAGCACTCAATGTCCACAAGATAAAGCAGGAAAGATCCAAAATTGACACCCTAACATCACAATTAAAAGAACTAGAAAAGCAAGAGCAAACACATTCAAAAGCTAGCAGAAGGCTAGAAATAACTAAAACCAGAGCAGAACTGAAGGAAATAGAGACACAAAAAACCCTTCAAAAAATTAATGAATCCAGGAGCTGGTTTTTTGAAAAGATCAACAAAATTGATAGACCACTAGCAAGACTAATAAAGAAGAAAATAGAGAAGAATCAAACAGATGCAATAAAAAATGAAAAAGGGGATATCACCACCGATCCCACAGAAATACAATCTACCATCAGAGAATACTACAAACACCTCTATGCAAATAAACTAGAAAATCTAGAAGAAATGGATAAATTCCTCAACAAATACACCCTTCCAAGACTAAACCAGAAAGAAGTTGAATCTCTGAATAGACGAATAACAGGCTCTGAAATTGTGCCAATAATCAATAGCTTACAAACCAAAAAGAGTCCAGGACCTGATGGATTCACAGCCGAATTCTACCAGAGGTACAAGGAGGAACTGCTACCATTCCTTCTAAAACTATTCCAATCAATAGAAAAAGAGGGAATCCTCTCTAACACATTTTATGAGGCCAGCATCATCCTGATACCAAAGCCTGGCAGAGACATAACCAAAAAAGAGAATTTCATACCAATATCCTTGATGAACATTGATGCAAAAATCCTCAATAAAATACTGGCAAACTGAATCCAGCAGCACATCAAAAAGCTTATACACCATGATCAAGTGGGCTTCATCCCTGGGATGCAAGGCTGGTTCAACATACGCAAATCAATAAATGTAATCCAGCATATAAACAGAACCAAAGACAAAAACCACATGATTATCTCCATAGATGCAGAAAAGGCCTTTGACAAAATTCAACAACCCTTCATGCTAAAAACTCTCAATAAATTAGGTATTGATGGGACGTATCTCAAAATAATAAGAGCTATCTATGACAAACCTACAGCCAATATCATACTGAATGGGCAAAAACTGGAAGCATTCCCTTTGAAAACTGGCACAAGACAGGGATGCCCTTTCTCACCACTCCTATTCAACATAGTGCTGGAAGTTCTGGCCAGGGCAATCAGGCAGGAGAAGGAAATAAAGGGTATTCAATTAGGAAAAGAGGAAGTCAAATTGTCCCTGTTTGCAGATGACATGATTGTATATCTAGAAAACCCCATCGTCTCAGCCCAAAATCTCCTTAAGCTGATTAGCAACTTCAGCAAAGTCTCAGGATACAAAATCAATGTGCAAAAATCACAAGCATTCTTGTACAACAATCACAGACGAACAGAGAACCAAATCATGAGTGAATTCCCATTCACAATTGCTTCAAAGAGAATAAAATACCTAGGAATCCAACTTACAAGGGATGTGAAGGACCTCTTCAAGGACAACTACAAACCACTGCTCAATGAAATAAAAGAGGATACGAACAAATGGAAGAACATTCCATGCTCATGTGTTGGAAGAATCAATATCATGAAAATGGCCATACTGCCCAAGGTAATTTATAGATTCAATGCCATCCCCATCAAGCTACCAATGACTTTCTTCACTGAATTGGAAAAAACTACTTTAAAGTTCATATGGAACCAAAAAGGAGCCCGCATTTCCAAGTCAATCCTAAGCCAAAAGAACAAAGCTGGAGGCATCACGCTACCTGACTTCAAACTATACTACAAGGCTACAGTAACCCAAACAGCATGGTACTGGTACCACAACAGAGACATAGATCAATGGAACAGAACAGAGCCCTCAGAAATAATGCCACATATCTACAACTATCTGATCTTTGACAAATCTGACAAAAACAAGAAATGGGGAATGGATTCCCTATTTAATAAATGGTGCTGGGAAAACTGGCTAGCCATATGTAGAAAGCTGAAACTGGATCCCTTCCCTACACCTTACACAAAAATTAATTCAAGATGGATTAAAGACTTACATGTTAGACCTAAAACCATAAAAACCCTAGAAGAAAACCTAGGCAATACCATTCAGGACATAGGTGTGGGCAAGCACTTCATGTCTAAAACACCAAAGCAATGGCAACAAAAGCCAAAATTGACAAATGGGATCTAATTAAACTAAAGAGCTTCTGCACAGCAAAAGAAACTACCATCAGTGTGAACAGGCAACCTACAGAATGGGAGAAAATTTTTGCAACCTACTCATCTGACAAAGGGCTAATATCCAGAATCTACAATAAAGTCAAACAAATTTATAAGAGAAAAACAAACAACCCCATCAAAAAGTGGGCAAAGGACATGAACAGACACTTCTCAAAAGAAGACATTTATGCAGCCAAAAAACACATGAAAAAATGCTCATCATCACTGGCCATCAGAGAAATGCACATCAAAACCACAATGAGATACCATCTCACACCAGTTAGAATTGCCATCATTAAAAAGTCAGGAAACAACAGGTGCTGGAGAGGATGTGGAGAAATAGGAACACTTTTACACTGTTAGTGGGACTGTAAACTAGTTCAACCATTGTGGAAGTCAGTGTGGTGATTCCTCAGGGATCTAGAACTAGAAATACCATTTGACCGATCCATCCCATTACTGGGTATATACCCAAAGGACTATAAAGACATGCTGCTATAAAGACACATGCACACGTATGTTTATTGCGGCACTATTCACAATAGCAAAGACTTGGAACCAACCCAAATATCCAACAACGATAGACTGGATTAAGAAAATGTGGCACATATACACCATGGAATACTATGCAGCCATAAAAAATGATGAGTTCATGTCCTTTGTAGGGACATGGATGAAACTGGAAAACATCATTCTCAGTAAACTATCTCAAGGACAAAAAACCAAACACCGCATGTTCTCACTCATAGGTGGGAATTGAACAGTGAGAACTCATGGACACAGGAAGGGGAACATCACACTCCGGGGACTGTTGTGGGGTGGGGGGACGGGGGAGGGACAGCATTAGGAGATATACCTAATGCTAAATGATGAGTTAATGGGTGCAGCAAACCAACATGGCACATGGATACATATGTAACAAACCTGCACATTGTGCACATGTACCCTAAAACCTGAAGTATAATAAAAAAAGATATGATATGCATTATAACTACACACACACACATATATATTCTATATATAATCTATATATTATATACATAATCTTATTCTGTTTCCACACAAATAGCATTATACACTGTTCTGTGCTTTGAGCTTTGATTTTTTTTTTAACTTTTCAAGTTATACTTTTACCAACAATATATAAGCCACAGTGGCCTGTCTTCTCACACCTTATTAAACTTTTGCTAGTCTAATAGATGAAAGATTGAATCCCTAGGTTTGAATTTTTACTTAATTTATTCAAAGTAACCCTTCGTATTTTTGGTTAGGTTGAATATCCATTTGTATTTTTTTTTCTACTGTGACTTGTCTATTTAAATTACCTCCCATTTTCCCATTATGTTGCTTCTTGATTAAGAGATGCTATTCTTCTCTGAGTTAGGAGATCAAAATGTGTTTCTCTCATTTTTTCACTTGATTGGTAAGTTTATTTACTTGTTTTGGTGATTTTTGTCATGCAGTGATTTACAAAATGTATTTAAATGTATTAGTCTTTTTAGTTTTAATTCCCTAAAAAGGCCTTTGGAACCACAATATTACAACGTATTTCCATGGTTCATCTAATAATTTAGTGTCTTACATTTAAATATTTAATCCAGTTATGTATTTATTTTGGGTATAATTCATGAGGTAATGTTCTAACTTTATTTTTTCTCATATGAATACACAAGTCTTTTTATAGAGATGTATACAAAAATTTCTCTTCCAGGCCGGGTGCAGCGGCTCACACTTGTAATCTCAGCACTTTGGGAGGCCGAGGTGGGCAGGTTACCTGAGGTCCGGAGTTCAAGATCAGCCTGGTCAACATGTTGAAACACCATCTCTACTAAAAATACAAAAATTAGCCAGGCATGGTGGTGGGTGCCTGTAATCCCAGCTACTGGGGAGGCTGAGGCAGGAGAATCACTTGAACCCCAGAGTCAGAGGTTGCAGTGAGCCAAGATCACGCCACTGCACTCCAGCCTGGGTGACAGAGCAAGGCTATGTCTAAAGAGAAAAAAAAACTCTTCCAAATCAAGTTTAATGATACTTGTCTCAATTTTGACGGTCCTGAAAAAAACTGTGCTTTTTAAACCTTTGTTTAGTTTTTAAAATATACTAGCTTTCATTTTGAACTTTTTCCTGAAACTAACTATTTGAACTTTTTCTTGGACTCCCAATTATGTGTATATTGATTCTGCTTTCTCTGCCTTCTCTAGATGTCATTTTTTTATCATTCATACTAAGATTATGTTAGTTTCATTTTACTGTATTTACTTACATCTACCATTCCTGTCTTCTGCCTTATTGGAAGTGACTTTTCTTCCCTGTGTGCTTTGTTTTTTCACACTAATTTCTGTGATGTTTATATTTTTTAAATGTTTGTATTTTTAAAAAATTTTTGATACTCACATTTCACTTCTTTCTAGTGTGTAGTCATCTGACTCTTGTGTCATTACTTTGTATTCTTATTTTAAAGATTCAATTGCTTCATTACAGTATTTGTTTTTTAAAAAAAATTCACGAGAAATGTTTGAAGATGATTTTGATCTATAGCCACATATTTCTGTTGAACATTATAAATTCACCAGTTGCTCCATATTTTCTTTGTTTTATAATGGTATTTTATACATGTTACACTGGTTCTTAATTACTCATCTCTGAATTAAATAAGTTTTTGCCAAAACAGTTATTTCGGGGAGAGTTTTATGGTAATAAGTCAGGATTACTTACATACCAGGAAGAATTTGTGTCCTGACCATGGCATTGTGAGTGAGTTTTAAACCGTACTTCTTCCCTGCCAGTAAAATGTCCAGGCATAGGGCTGATTACAATGAGAGGCTTCTCATTTACCTGAAGGTAAATGAGGCTACTCATTGTCCTGAAGATGATGCCAACTTCAACATTTTCAAATGAAAAGTCTCCTGGTGGTTTCTTGAGGAACTCATTGGAAATAAATAAAATAAATATAGTTGTAGTATGTCTTGTGTGAGCGTGTAAGTCAGACTGTAACTGATTCATAAGGTTTTGAAACAAAAATTTTATACTAAAATTGGCTAAAATATTTGTAACCAGCACAGTCACGTTATCTCTGTAGACTATGAAATACAAATGTTATACTAGAACATTAAAGTGTTTCTTCTTTCCCTTACAGCATCCTAATTCACATAGCATTCTATCTTACAATAGGAATAGTCAAGTCTCAATTATCTAAGATACTCTCTAAAAAAAAGTGTGCTATTTTCCTCTTGGGATATGTTCTTCCATTAACAGTCAATAAAACCATAGATTAATGGAGAGACAAGAGAAATGCTGACAAAAATAATGAAGGCAGGCCCTTTAAATTTTTAATTCACAACCAAATATTTTCCAAATAGCCAAAATCTGTATCAAATAACTTTGATATCTAGGATTATTTTGTTTCTGGATGATATTAAACTAGACTTTGATCTATATCATCCTTAATCACTACCATCACTGTATCTGTCATCACTTTCTCTCCCATCCTTAATCACTTAATCACTCTATTTCTACTAGTTTTTAATAGATGATAACCTCTAAAGTCATGATGATTGTATCTCAAATACACTACATATTGTATAAATATATACTGTATTAGTCTGTTCTAACACTGTTATAAAGAAATACCTGAGACTGGGTAATTTATATGGAAAAGAGGTTTAATTGGCTCACACTTCTTCAGGCTGTACAGGAAGCATAGCAGCTTCTGCTTCTGGGGAGGCCTCAAGAAACTTATAATCATGGTGGAAAGCAATGCTGGAGCAGGTGACTTACATGGCTGGAGGAGGAGCAAGAGAGAGAGGAGCGAGGCGCTACACACTTCAAACAATCAGATCTCATGAGCACTCACTATCATGAAAGGAGAACCAAGAGGATGGTGCTAACCCATACATGAGAAACCACCCCCATGATCCAATCACCTCCCACCAGGCCCCACCTCCAACATTGGGTATTACAATTCAACGTGAGATTTGGGCGGGTACACAGATCCAAACCATATCGTATGTATGTATTTAACTGGGCTTTCAGAAGAGAGTGGTGACACCTAAAGTAATGACCTCTGCAAAGAAAGAGTAAATTTTGAGATTGATCTTTTTGGTGGACTAGGAGAGAAGGAAGGGCAGAAAAGATCATAGAGTAGTTCTCATTAAGCAACAGAATAACATTCAAGCAAAACAAATCTTTACACTTAGAACCAATTTAAATTATCCAATTCTTCACCCACACACATTAAGCTAGCTGATCTCAGGATTGAAAATAAAACAAAACTTTGTGTAACTCATAATATTGTGTCTGGAATTGGTGGGTTCTTGGTCTCACTGACTTCAAAAATGAAGCCGTGGACCCTCATGGTGAGTGTTACAGTTCTTAAAGGCGGCATGTCTGGAGTTTGTTCCTACTGATGTTCGGATGTGTTCGGAGTTTCTTCCTTCTGGTGGGTTGTTGGTCTCTCTGGCTCAGGAGTGAAACTGCAGACCTTCACGGTGAGTGTTACAGCTCATAAAGGCAGTGTGGACCCAAAGAGTGAGCGGTAGCAAGATTTATTGCAAACAGCAAAAGAACAAAGCTTCCACAGTGTGGAAGGGGACCCGAGTGGGTTGCCACTGCTGGCTCGGGCAGCCTGCTTTTATTCTCTTATCTGGCCCCACCCACATCCTGCTGATTGGTAAAGCCAGTGGTCTGTTTTGACACGGCGCTGATTGGTGCGTTTACAATCCCTGAGCTAGACGCAAAGGTTCTCCACGTCCCCACCAGATTAGCTAGATACAGAGTGCTGATTGGTATATTTACAATCCCTGAGCTAGACCTAAAGGTTCTCCAAGGCCCCACCAGAGTAGCTAGATACAGAGTGTTGATTGGTGCATTCACAAACCCTGAGCTAGACACAGGGTGCTGATTGGTGTAATTACAAACCTTGAGCTAGATACAGAGTGCCGATTGGTGTATTTACAATCCCTGAGCTAGACATAAAGGTTCTCCACGTCCCCACCAGACTCAGGAGCCCAGCTGGCTTCACCCAGTGGATCCTGCACTGGGGCTGCAGGTGGAGCTGCCTGCCAGTCCCAGGCCGTGCACCCACACTCCTCAGCCCTTGGGTGGTCGATGGGACTGGGCACCTTGGAGCAGGGGGCAGCGCTCATCCGGGAGGCTCAGGCCACACAGGAGCCCATGGAGAGGGTGGGAGGCTCAGCCATGGCGGGCTGCAGGTCCCGAGCCCTGCCCCGCAGGAAGGCAGCTAAGGCCGGGCAAGAAATTGAGCGAAGCGCTGGTGGGCTGGCACTGCTGTGGGACTCAGTACACCCTCCGCAGCCACTGGCCCAGGTGCTAAGACCCTCATTGCCTGGGGCTGGCAGGGCCGGCCGGCTGCTCCAAGTGCAGGGCCCGCCAAGCCCATGCCCACCCAGAACTCCAGCTGGCTCACAAGCGCCACACGCAGCCCCAGTTCCTGCTGGCACCTCTCTCTCCACACCTCCCTGCAAACTGAGGGAGCCAGCTCTGGCCTTGGCCAGCCCAGAAAGGGGCTCCCACAGTGCAGCGGTGGGCTGAAGGGCTCCTCAAGTGCCACCAAAGTGGAAGCCCAGGCAGAGGAGGCACCGAGAGTGAGCAAGGGCTGTGAGGCCTGCCAGCATGCTGTCACCTCTCAATATTTAATCCATAAAGCTCCCAGAAAACAGATTCTAGTGTCTTAAGGCATACTTCTCCAATACAATCATTCCGACACCATCACATTTATGAAATCAAACTCCGAGGAATGGGGGTGCTAGGGTTTAGATATGGTTTGTTTGGCCCCACTAGGTCTCATGTTGAAATCTGATCCCTAGTGTTGGAGGTAGGGCCTAATTGGAGGTGTTTGTTCTTGGGGATGAATCAGTCATGAATGGATTGATGCTATCCTTGCAATAATGAGTGAGTTCTCACTCTTATTTCCTGAAAGAGTTTGCTCAAGAGCTGGTTGTTAAGAAGAGCCGGGCACACTCTTCCTCTCTTTTGATTTTTCTCTTGCCATATAATCTGCACATGCCAGTTCCCCTTGCCCTTCTGCCATAAGTGGAAGCAGCCTGAGTCCCTCACATGAAGCAGATGCTGGCACCATGCTTCTCGTGCAACCTGCAAAATTATGAGCTAAATAAACCTCTTTTCTTTTTGAATTAACAAGCCTGAGACATTCCTTTATAGAAACACAAACAAATACAGGAGGTACAAACATAAAGGGGCAGCATGCAGGAGTTATTCTGTGGTGATAGAAGAATTCTATATTTTGATTGTGATAATGATTATATGAATCTGTATATGGGACAAAATTGCATAGAACTACATACATACACACATGCATGAATACATGTAAAAGTATTGAAAACTAAATAAGATCTATAGTCCAGTTAACAGCAATGTACCAATGTCAATTTCGTTGTTTGATGTTGTACTACCATTATAATAAGATGCCATGCTTGGGAGAAGCTGGGTGAATGGTGCAGGCATTCGTAGGTACTCTTTTGCACAACACTCTGAGTCTATAATTACTTTGAAAGGTTTTACTTAAGCTAAGGAAAAGTTTCTCTTATTCAATAATCAACATCAATGTTAACTTTCAACTGTTGACCTACATTACCATAGGGGTGAGCAGCTTGGGAGAAGAGGGCTCCTCAGTCTTGGTGTCAACATGTTGTTTCTTGGCACCCCCACTGTTAATCTTGAGCAGACCTCCAGACCTACTCCAAATAAGCACACCAGTTGTGTAAAACCAAGTATCCTGTTCGAGATCTTTTTCTAGTCGTCATCCTTCCCTAGTTAGACTGTCACTTGAAACACATTGGAAACCACCATTAGATTGAGGGCTACTACTGGTAGTTCAGGGACCCAGACTGAACAAGACACAGAAGTCAGCTGGAGGATTTTAAGGTCTTCTTAATCTTATCCAGTGTTTTTCAAGGATGGCAAATCAAATTCTGCCACTAACTTGGTTTTATTTATGTGACAAATATTTAGTCAGTGACTTCCCTGAAAGTCCTGAAACTTGTGAAAATGATTCCTGGTTGCCCAGTGCCTACAGGATAAATTCCAAATCACTGAGTCATTCACATAAACTCTTTCACAATATTTGCCCAATCTGCCTCTCTAGACCCATTTTTTTTTCTTACTCCTTTTACCATCATTCTTCTTAAGGTTACCCCTACCCCAGAGGATATGATGCATTCTATATTCATCCATGTACATTTACTTGCAGTTTCACAAATATTGCACCACCCATTGTTCCTGCTAATCACTAAGTTTGGAATGTTTCCTCTGCCATTCCTGGAATATCCCTGTCCCAGCACACACACACACACACACACACACACACACATTTAAGCATTGAGAACACATACAAATCTTTTAGGGCCCAGTTCAAAAGTGCTTGCTTTGACATATTCCCTAACTAACCGCTGTGATTTAGAATGGCCACTTCTTTGCAGCTCCTGGCATTAGGAGGTGGAGGCAGTTTTCCCCATTCTTGATTCTGGAATGGCCCAGTTAATTGTTCTCACCAGTTGAATGTGCAGCAGAGGTGGCACTGTGTGACTGTCCAGTCTCACTCAAGAGGCCTTGCAGTTTTTGTTCTCACTCTCTTGGAAAGCTGCTGCCCCCATATTAAAAACCTGGGTCAATATGCTGGAAAAGCCACATGGAGGAGAGCCAAGACACTCAGCTGCAAATTCCATGTTACTGCCAAGTATGTGAAGGAAACTTTCTTGGATCCTCTGGCTGCAGCCAAAACACCATGAGTAATCCCAAGAGATGCCAACAGAAGAGCTGTGTGGCTGAGCCCAGATCCCAGAGCAAAATCATGAACAATACCTTTTGTTTGAAGGTTCTTTTTTGGAATGATTTGTTACACAGTACTAGACAATTGATACAGCCTCGCCCCAACTCCAACCTCAAGTAACTGGTCATTCTGAATTCTGAGAGACCACAGCACTCTATGTCTACTTCTATTATAGATTCATATTTGACCATAATTATTTATTTCAACATTTCTCTGCACTACCAGACTTTGAGTTCCCTGGAACTAAAACTATTGCTTGGACCTCACACTGTACCTGAATACCTAGTAAGCACTAAAGTAATAATTGGTAAAGCAATGAAAAGCTAAAGGACTGGCCTTACTCAGGTTGATTCTGTCTGAGTGTGTTCGTCAAACCACAGGCAGAAGGAACTTTCACTTCGTACACTGGAAAGAATAGTGAACCTCATGCCTCAGTGGTGTGGCTCACCTGAGGTTAAGTTCAGCAGCAGTAGTAGACTGGAACTTTTTAGAATGCTAAGATTCAACAGCCTCAGATGAACAGTATTTCACTAGCTCTGCCAACCTAAAAGCCTAGGGAACTCTTTGCTTGCAAATAACAGAATATAATTCCAAGCAAAATCCTGTAAGACTTGGCTTTGAGTCAAAATTATAAAAATAAAAACATTTGTTTTTTACAATTCCTCTCTAGAGTTTTGTTCAGCATTATTCAGATGAAGTTGAATTATTCACTATAACCTATAGTTATTTGCATATAACTGGGACATGGCTGAAAAAAGGAGGATCTTATCAATTATCTTCAGATAATAATTTCTCCAGTTTAGAACCATATTTTGCATATATTTTAGCTGGACGAGTCCAACTATTGAATCATTAAGTAATCCATTTCTAAGCATGGATATTAAGTTACTTTTTTACATTTAGTTAAGGTTGCATTATTGCATTTAGTACTATTTTCATCTTATGTTTTACTCTTAATATTATGTTATCTTTAATCACTAGATGAAGTTGGAAGGCAAAAACAGATTGAGTAAGGAGCTTGGAAGAAGAAATTTTCAATTCTTGTTTTGCTTTGTCAGTGAATTTCTCTCTGTCCCTTTTCATCTTAAATATTTGTCCCTAGTTTCTTTACTGGCAATGCCTTTTAATGAAAAAAGAAATGTTTTAATTAACCACAATAGTATTTGTTTATGTTAACTTAAAAATTACAGCATTTGCAAATTTTTAACTATAACCAAAATCAACAGCTAGCCTAATTTTAAAAAAGTCTTTAGAATGCCTTGATATCTATTGGAACATTACATATTTGTGATCCATTTTACTTTCTACTGTTGAACAGCAGATCCTTCTGGTTCAAGAAAGGCTACAAATCCTTATTAAGTTGCTGTAGTATTGGCAAAATACAAACCAAACTCTATATTAGTGAGCCTGTATTTATTTGTAAGAAAATTTAATCCATATGATTTTGAGTCATTGTCACTTACAGTAATACAAGCAAATCATGCTGCATAAGTGCTACTTGATTTCCAAGATGTCTTTTGAACCAACTTTTGAGGTGGTCTTTTTTATTTAGGACAAGAAGGTTTATTTTTACTGGTTGAAAAAAGGCTCAAGTTTGAGTAAAAATATGGGCATTCATCACAATAGAGGATGAAAAACAGACTTCTTCAGACGAGTAACAGCATAATGTTGAGGAGTGTTCTAGACAGATAGACTGACTCAGCTGTGAGGTGTACACTTTCTGGGCAAAGATTAACCCTCATGCCAGCATAAGCCAACAGGAATAAGCAAGTCAACTTTTCTTTCCCACATTGTCCAATGTAGATAACTGGTGACTGCATTAAAAATGCAAATCAAATTATTGTAAAGTAAACCTTTGTTGATTTTGTAACATTTATGTAAGTGGGAGAGCCAGGGTTTGAATCAGTCTTGTGTTGTCTGTTGAACTGGGTGCTGAATGGAATCCACCTAAACTGGCTGTTCCTCAAACTTCATACCAGAGCAATGAATCACCTTCAAAGTTAACTCAGGGAGCATATTGGCTCCAAAGACCATTAACCCTGGGAACTCCCCAACTGAAAGGTGGGACTGGAGAGATTTAGAACTGCTGGCTTGGAATTGTGAGTCATGGTTGAATGCCAACAACCTGGCATAAATCACAGAAGCACTTGAATTTCACATTCATTACTTACAACAGTGTGGAAATTGCTCAACATTTATGGCAGACATGCATTCCACAGATATAAAAATAAAACTTTATTAGAGATCTTGATATTAAATTTAGACACTGAGAATTAAATTCAGGAGAGCCGATCTTTCTCAAACCATAAATAAGAAATAGAGTGGTTCCACTGTTTAACTTTTCTTTTTCGTAATCTATATGGCCAAAAATCTTAATCAAAAGACATGACATTTAGAGACAAGAAACATAGATTTAAGATCCTACGCTGCTGATCACTAGTTAATTGATGTTGGGAAATCACAAAACTCTCTACTGTAGCTTTAGTTTTATAAGCCTAATGTGCATCATAGGGTTAACATCAAGATCCAATGACGTACTATGTCTATAAACCTTTTAGAGTCATTAATTTAGAGTCATTCATTTATTCTTTAGATTATATGTGCAAAATTGAGAAAAAGGCATAAGCACAAAATTTCATGTGAGTAAAACTCAGGAATCTGAATATTTTTAACCTCTGTAGGAAAATGTTGTAAGATCTATAACACTGTATTTCAATCTGTTTCTAGGCATTAAGAACAACTATTTTATTTGCGTCATAACCCAAATTCATGCTCCCCCCCAAAAAAGGAGTATTTAACATCAGGGTATAAAATGCCAGCTGGAAGAGTATTCACAACCATATACAATAAGGAGTCGTACTTCCAAGAAGAAAGCTGATGTCCCACTTCAGCATCAAATCTAAGATGCTGCATTTCACTTTCTCTGTACAAATATCATAATCTGTTTGTTAATCTCTTGGTTTTATTTCAAAAATGAAACTATATTTAGAGAGGAAACAAATTCTACCAGTTGCTGTTGGGAGCAAAAGATCTTTTTCTTTCTTGGATGCCTTATATTTGGACAGAGAAAGGTACATATTTTAACTGTATGTGAATTCAAGTGTAATGTATTAGCTTTGATTGTGCCAGAGTTCCTAGAGGGCTCCAGAAACCAAAGGATGTGGCTAGTCGCCCTAATTTTGGAGACTTGAATGCCTTTGTTCATAGTAGGAATCCAGAATAGAACGTAGCAACTTCTGTTCCTCATGATTTTGTATACTCCATCCGTAATCATCTGTCCTCATTCTAGACGCTAGTTTGGTTTACCCTATGGTAGCAAAATCAGTTTTCATTTTCTTAGGGAGAGATGAGACTACTGGCAGGAGGAAGAGGAAGGCAGAGTAGAATGATAAAATTGTGTGTGTGAAACATGGCTGCTTAGCCCAGTACTAGCAACAGCCATCATTTTGCTATCTTTCTTCCGTGTCTATTCAGTGAGAGTTTGGCCTGGTTGATTGCTAAGATCTTTTCTACGTCTGATGGTGAGCAATCTTATTAAATTCTTGAATTAGGCCACCACAAATGACTACAATCATTTGGCTCATATAAAGATGAATTAATGCAAAAAATGCTTGCATAAATGAAGGTATGGCACAAAAGAAATATAAATGGAGGTAAAGAGAGCTATACCATTTTAATGCAATCATAATTTTGACTTCAGTACACTCTGGAATATACCAATCAAATTACAACATCTTCTCCCTAAGGCAGGCATTTCAGTAGTGGACATAAGAGAACTAGTGTATCAGTCAGGATCCTCCATAGAAAAAGAACCAAGAGAATATGTAAATCCACCTTTGTTTGATTGATTGATTGTTTGAGTAGTTGCCTCATCCCACAGTTGTGAGGACTGTCAGGTCTGAAACCCATATGTCAGGCTCACAGTGTGGAAACTCAGGTAGGATTTGATGCTACAGATTTGATGCTAGGGCCTTGAGACAGAATTCCTCCTCCAGGATAGCCCTTAGGCTGTCCTTCAACAGACGAATGGTTCAACTTACTGTGCAGTTCAGCTTTCAATTGATTGGATGACATTCATCCACATTATCATGGGTAATACCTTTTACTTAAAGACAACTGCATCAGCAAAATACTTCACAGTAACACCCAGACTAGCGTTTGATTAAATAACCTGCTTTTTAGCTGAGTTAACTCAGAAGACTAACCATAACAACTAGTATAGTGTTGAGTCAAAGAATATTCCCTTTTCAGTAAAACATTAGGGATTCTGCAAAATAGAGTTAATGCTCTGAAATTTGTCAGAGTTTGTAATAGATTTTACATTTCTGCCAGTCCATGTCAATCTTTTCTTCATGCATCGTTTTCAGTTTATTTAGTTAAAGACGCCCAAACTATTTGGTGATTGAGCGGATGACTTTGTTTCCAATGGCATTGTGTATAGGAATGTTTTAATAGGAACTTGTTCACAAGTCTACATTTATGCACATTTTTGAATGTTAAAAAATTTACAGAATCTTTTAAATCAATGGGCATAAACATGTAGAATCTTAGAGCTGCATGGGCCTTCAAGATTATGTCGCTCTACTTTTCACTCAATGCCACAATATCTTCTCCCTTAATGTTGAAATTTTTAGTAGAATATTCCTTATGATGGGTAGATTACTACTTCAAAAATCAGTGGATTCTCAGTTCTAAATAGCCCATTATTGGAAAGATCTTTCACAAGATGGCCTGTGTCTATCAACCTGATAGTTCCATCCATTGACCGTCTCTCTGCTCTGTAAAGACATGTATGATAATCTATCATTTCTATAAATCCAATCCTAGTTTCACATATGATCTCTAAAATATCTGTGAACAGCTCCCTGCTTTCTTCACCATACCTCAGGTGGCACTATAAATTGCTTTCACTGTCTCCCTAATCCCCACTATGCTCTAAAAATAAAAACAATGGAGTATTAATGTCAGATGTTTATTGAGTTGAATCTATACGTAACACGCCAGATGAAGTTTTGGCATTGTGCCATTTATCTAAAAAACTCAGATAAAGGCATTTTTAGTCAATGTAATAAAGCCTTAAAATGAATTTAAGGCCAAGACATAGGTATCTACACTTTTAGAATAACTAAATCTTGGTGATTCCTTCACAATAAAAAAGGCAAAAGCCATGTTAATAAATGGATAATACGTTTTTATGCAAACTAGATACGCATCATTGGAAGGAAATTAATAGCAATGTTGGTGAACTATGTTTGAGTTTAGGAATTTAGTAGGAAATCAGATAACTTCTGAAGATAACCATTTTCTTTTCCTTTTCTTCTTCATCAATCCAAACAGAATCAGAATCCATCCTTCTTTTTCCTAACTGGAATTTGAGAGACATGAGAAGGGAACTAAATACACAGACTTCAGTATCTGGTGGAAAAAGATAAGGTGTCTCAAGGAACGTTGGGTAAGGATAGGTATGATGTTAGATAAAGGGTTTTTGTAGATGCTCATTAGTAAGTTGAAGAAGTTCCCTTCTATTCCTATTTTTCTGAGTTATTTTTTTCAATCATGAATGGATGTTGAATTTTGTCAAATGCTTTGCTCTATATTGATTTATACGATCATGTGATTTTTCTTCTTTAACATGTTGATATGGCGGATTATACTGATCGATTTTGAATGTTAGATTGGCCCCACATAGTTGGAATAAATCCTGCTTAGTCATGGTGTATAATTCATTTTATACATTGCTGTAGTTGATTTGCTAATATTTTGTGGAGGATTTTTGTTATAAGTTATAATTGTCTATAGTTTTCTTTATTTTTTTAAATTGTATTTTCTTTTCAGTTTTTGGTATCAGAGTAATTCTAGTCTCGAAAAATGAGATGAAAAATATTATCTAAAATTGGTGTCAATCCTTCTTAAAAGTTTGGTAGCACTCTCCTGTGAAACCACCTGGACCTGGACATTTCTTCTTCAGGACATCTTAATTACAAATTGAATTTCCTTAATGGTTATAGAAATGTTCAGATTGGCAAACTCATCTTGGGTGAGTTTGGGTGGCTGGTGGTTTTCAGGGAATTGGTCTGTTTTTTCTGTGTTGTTGAATTTATGAGCATTCAAAGGGTTAAGACATATGAATAGTCTGCTGTGGTACAGTCAGCCTCCAAGATGAGCCTCAGTGATTCTTGCCTCTTGCTATTCACACTCTTGTGTAGTCACCTTGCACATTATACTGGAGTTGGCCTGTGTGAAATATAGACTATGTCAGAAATGGCAATTATGTCTCTTCCAACACTAGGTTATAAAAGACATTGCAGCTTCCGGTATAGTCTCTGTCTCTCTCTGACTATGGCTCTGAGGAAAGCCAGCTGCCACACTGTGTGTAGCTCTATGGAGAAGCCATGTGGTGGAGACACCAGCTCTGTGAGTGCACCATCTTTGATATGGATTCTCCAGTCCGGTCAAGGTTTCAGACGCCTGCAGCTCTGGCCAACATCTTGCCCACAGTTTCATGAGAGAACATGATCCAAACAATTCAGCTAAGCTCCTCCTAAATTCCTGTCTTTTACAAATTCTAAGATAATAAATGTTACTTTAAATTGCTCAGTTTTGGAGAAATTTATTAGGCAACAATAGATAACTAATAAGATTGCCATTAATATAATTTTAGGACCATTGAACCAGAATGATTTTCCTTTTTCTTCCGTTTTAACTATTTGATCTTTCTTTTATTCATTCATTTATCCATTCCTTCATTAAATAAATATTGAATAGACCTCTACTATATGCCATACATTATATTGGGTCTGAGAATACAAGAATGGTAAACAGAATACTAAATAGAATTTTCCTTTTCTCTCAGCCCCAAATTAAGGGGCAATAGATAATTGCCCCTTTCTCCTAAAGATAGTATCTTGGAATTACAACAAATACCTTCTAGGGCTTAATAAAAAATAGTAGGATTAGTCCTGTGCCCCTCAAGCCAGGTAACTTCTGGAGAAGCAACCAGCTTCTACAAAGCAAAGGCCAGAAATCTAAAAGGAATTCATAAATGAGAGTTGTTAGAGTAGGAAGAGCATGAGAGAAATGCTCTGGCCTTTCTCCTCTCCTTCCCATTGGGGGGATTTTTCAAGAGGGTCTCCACAGAGATGGAGTTGAAGTGCCTCAAGAAGATTGGCAACTTATTCACCAGCCTAATGAAGCGGAGCTGCAGAATCACTTACGCTTAAATCAGCACTGCTGCTGAGCTGAGAAATTTCACCCAGGTATGACAAGCATGCACTGGGGTTTAAAGGTTATAGGCTAGAATGGAAACCAATAACTGCTTCTTTTATGGTGCATTCCTAAGGCAGGAGACTGTCTGGAGTAGCTGCCATTGTAAAGGAGAGAGTGCAGCAGTAGCCAGCACAGCTTCTATGCACCTGTCTCCAAACCTTCATCCATTTCCCTTCCTTCTCTCTGGGAAGTCGGAAGTAGCAGAGAGAGGAAGTAAAGGAATCATGGAAAATTAAACACTCCCTCCCTACACACACACACACACACACACACGCACACACACGATCCCTGAGCAATGAGTTAAATCTGAATTTGGATACAGCAGATAAATAGTATTGCATACGAGATTTGAGGTTTCAATGGATTTAGCAATCCCAGAATGTGATCACAAATCTATGACATATGCTTGAGCTGTGATGAGAAGTAGGAAAGGAAGATACAAAAGAACATGTCTGAAAATAGTTATTAGAGAAGAATAATTTTTTCCTGTCAGAATTCAGGTCTTCAATGAACAAGTTAATCAATAATGAATTAAAAGTAGGGACACTGTCTTCCTGGTGTCTGGAATCTTTCCATGTTGATCTTTCAGTCCCTGGAATTCACAATAAGGAGAAAATGACTTACAAGACATTTTCTTAGCCGATGACTTGATCTAGGAATATACCAGAATACAGGGAGGGAACAATATCCAAAATGGTGTGAAAAGAAAATAATTTTGGTGAGGCAGGAAAGGAGCCAAGAAAAAAACAAGAAGGAAAGGGAAATTGAAAACCAGAAAACAAGCCTCTGCTGAGTGTCATAGGAACTGACTGCACCTGTCTCTTCCTTAATCCACTTCTGCCAAATGAATAGAATTCTCTCCCTGTCTCAGCAGCTTCATGTGCGCCTTGAGTTTATATCCGTATATCTGTAATGGTGGGCACAGTGTAGGGTGAGAAGAGGAAGAGTAGAAGAGATTATTTAAAAAGAAAGTTTTACAACCAGGAAGTATTGGAAGAGGCAAATCATGGCAACTCTGGATGTTTCTCCTAAAACCCCAGATAGAACTGACTGTAAATAAGCTAAATTTTTCTCTAGATAGAAAGTCTTTTTCCTCCTGGAGTCCCAAGGGTCCCTTGCATCATAAATGAAGCCAGAAAAAAAAAAAGTTATGTTGAATAGAACTTGATAAACTTATCAGTTGCCAAGTTACAATGATGTGACATCCCACCTCTAGCAATAAGAAAAGCTGTAGCCTTGGACCTATGAACACAGAAGTTTTATAATAATTGTTCAATCACACCCTATTGGCCTAAGAAAAATAACTTGCCTTTATAAATTACTCACTAGCAGGAAGTATCTCAGCACTGAATGAATTTCGCTATATTTTCACTAGCCTTCAAATAAAATCTCTTCATCACAAGACACTGAAATGGACAGGACTGTTCAAGAAGTGGAATTTAGGCTGGGAACAGTGGCTCACACCTGTAATCCCAGCACTTTGGGAGGCCAAGGCAGGAGGATCATTTGAGTCCAGGAATAAGAGAGCAGCCCAGGTAAGGCCTCATCTCTACAAAAAATGCAAACGTTAGCCAGCATAGTGGCGCAAGCCTGTAGTCCCAGCAACTTGGGAGGCTGAGGTGGGAGGATAACTTGAGCCTAGGAGGTTAAGGCTACAGAGAGCTATATAATTGCACTCCAGCCTCGGCGACAGAATTAGACCTTGCCTAAAAAATAAAAAGGTGGAATTTAGAAAGTCAGCCTATATTTCCTCTGCTTTTAAAAAATCTCTGCAAAGATATCTTGCATAATTATGCCCACCTCCCACCTCTGTGGATCAAGATCAAGAGCCACCTTACGTTTGCAAAAACTTAAACTTTACAGAACATTTTAGAAGAGGTCTGATTAGTTGTTTCTGGAACAAGATGGACTTGGTATACCAGAGACACACAGAGAGTAAAGAAGCTTGGGTCTAAGTGAAGGCTGGTCCTTTTATCTTATGTGTAACTTTTTTTTTTTTTTTCTTTTTAGACAGAGTCTCACTCTGTAGGCCAGGCTGGAGTGCAGTGGCATGAACTCAGCTCACTGCAACCTCCGCCTCCCGGGCTCAAGCAATTCTCCTGCCTCAGCCTCCCGAGTAGCTGGGATTACAGGCATGTGCCACCACACCAGGCTAATTTTTTTTTTTTTTTGTATTTTTAGTAGAGATGGGGTTTCACCATGTTGGCCAGGCTGGCCTCGAACTTCTGACCTCAGGCAATCCACCCGCCTCAGCCTCCCAAAGTGCTGGGATTACAGGTGTGAGCCACCACACCTGGCCCTTATGCATAACTTTTAACAAGTCATTTAACCCCTCTGACCTTCAATGTATTCATCTGTAAAATACAGACAATAAAGTCTTCCCTATGTAATATAAATGACTTAGGAAGATTAACCATTTAATATGTGTATTAAAATTATCATCACTGACCATGCTGTGTTGGTTTCCTATTTCTGATTTCCTACTAACTGCACCAGATTAATCATAAAATTCCACTTTCTTCATGCAATCAAAGAATGCTGACTTTGGGCAGGACGGTATTATTCTATATCAAAACATGCCACAGCATAGCCTCAGTCTACCATTTCCACCTTCAATCTCATTTTCCAGCACTCCACAACATGTGCTGTGGACTCAGGCTGAACTATCCTACAAAATATCTTTGCCTCCATGTCGTTGTTTACCCCAGAGATAAATAAAGTATACATTCTGCCCTCGCATGTTTGGGTTTTCTCCACACCCTTGAATGTCTCCCTTGGAATTCACAAGGTAGTGTCCAGGCTTTTGGCTTGAGATGTAACATTATTCATCTTTTTCCTCTCTCCTGTATTGTCTCCTTGAGGAAAGAGATAATGTATTCTGATTGGTTGTTTTCTGTTTTGGGTTTTTATTGTTTGTATTTTTCACAACATAAAGAACAATATTTTGCACATAGCAGATGCTCAGTAAATGCCTTTTAAACAATGAATGATTTCAATTTCATATAAATGTAAGACTTGTTCTCTGGACTCCACCTTTCAGAAGAGTGGGTAGAGACAGAGGTCACCTCTTCTTATCTGCCTCGGAAGCGTATTGAAAAAAGAAGTGTGTGGCCCAGAAGAAACAAGGATGCTGAGAGGCTCTAGGGACAGCCACCTTGGTCCAAAATGAAGAATGTAGAGGTTTATCCTTCAGCCTTGAGTAATAAATCCCTCAAACCTTGAATTATTTTTCACTATAAACAAGAAGGCATTCTCTGAGTATTTAAAAATTCTTTAGATAGCAGCAGGTCATGGGAAGCCACGCAAAGTCTGCTCAGTGCAGGAATCTGATTCTGGGTGTCCCCCTGGGAAACCAATCTCCTGAGCTCAAGGAGATCCTCATCTCTGAATTTTTTCAAATAGCCACAAAGGAGACCTAAGTCGAAGACTTAACCTCTTCTATGCTCAAGTAAGCCCTTAGCTGCAACTGGAATTCAGAGTATTTCCACTTCAGAATATAACACACATTTCGGAGGAAATGGGGGATTGACTTAGCTTGGAAAGATAAGGCATCAAGGGGATCTCAAAGGAGAAAGGAGTTTTTAGCCTCTCCACACAGTGCATTACTAGGGAAATCACCAAACATCTAACACCTGCACGGTGGCTTCAGCAGGGAGCCCTGGCTTCTGCTTGGTTACCCTTGCTGAATTCCCCTCAGCACAAATGAGAACTGGCTGTGATTTCTTTCTCTTTTTTTGATTTTAAGTTATGGGGTGCATGTGCAGGATGTGCAGGTTTGTTACATGGGTAAATGCGCGCAATGGTGATTTGCCGCACCTGTCACCCCATCACCTAGGTATTAAGCCCAGCATGAATAAGCTGTATTTCCTGATGCTTTTCCCCCTCCCTCTGACAGACCCCAGTGTGTGTTGTTCCCTTCCTGTGTCTATGTGTTCACATTGTTCAGCTCCCACTTATAAGTGAGAACAAGTGATGTTTGGTTTTCTGTTCCTGTGTTAGTTTGCTGAGGATAATGGCTTCCAGCTCCAACCATGTTCTGCAAAGGACATGATCTCATTCCTTTTTATGACTACATAGTATTCCATGGTGCATATGTACCATGTACCACATTTTCTTTTTCTTTTCTTTTCTTATTAGTATATTTTTTTTAGAGACGGAGTCTCGCTCTATTACCAGGCTGGAGTGCAGTGGCACAATCTTTTTTTTTTTTTTTTTTTGAGACAGAGTCTCACTCTGTCACCCAGGCTGGAGTGCAGTGGCGCGATCTCGGCTCACTGCAAGCTCCGCCTCCCTGGTTCACACCATTCTCCTGCCTCAGCCTCTC
The DNA here is from genome assembly GCF_006542625.1 of Nomascus leucogenys. Classification (NCBI taxonomy): domain Eukaryota; kingdom Metazoa; phylum Chordata; class Mammalia; order Primates; family Hylobatidae; genus Nomascus; species Nomascus leucogenys. The sequence continues at coordinate 6,740,425 of NC_044395.1, read as the reverse complement.
TGAGTAGCTGGGACTACAGGTGCCCGCCACCACGCCCAGCTAATTTTTTGTATTTTTAGTAGAGACGGGGTTTCACTGTGTTAGCCAGGATGGTCTCGATCTCCTGACCTCGTGATCCACCTGCCTCGGCCTCCCAAAGTGCTGGGATTACAAGCGTGAGCCACCGTGCCTGGCCAGTGGCACAATCTTGGCTCATTGCAACCTCTGTCTCCCAGGTTCAAGTGATTCTCCTGCCTCAGCCTCCACAATAGCTGGAATTACAGGTGCGCACCACCACACCCAGCTAATTTTTCGTATTTTTAGTTGAGACTGGGTTTCACCATGTTGGCCTGGATCTCCTGACCTCGTGATCCACCCACCTTGGCCTCCCAAAGTGCTGGGATTACAGGCGTGAGCCACCAGCCCCGGCCACCACATTTTCTTTATCCAGTCTATCATTGATGGGCATTTGGGTTGATTCCATAATTTTGCTGTTGTGAACAATGTTGCAATATAACATACATGTGCATGTATCTTTATAATAGAATGATTTACATTTTGGGGGGGTATATACCCAGTAATGGAGTTGCAGGGTCAAATGGTATTTCTGGTTCAAGGTCTTTCAGGAATCACCACACTGTCTTCCACAATGGTTAAACTAATTTACATTGCCACAGATAGACTTAAGATTACACTACAAGGCTACAGTGACCAAAACAGCATGGTACTGATAGAAAAACAGACACACAGACCAATGGAACAGAGTAGAGAACTCAGAAGTAAGACTGCACATCTACAACCATCTAATCTTTGACAAACCTGACAAAAACAAGCAATGGGGAAATAATTCCTTATTTAATAAATGGTGCTGGGAGAACTGGCTAGCCATGTGCAGAAAATTGGAACTGGACCCCTTCTTTATCTCATATACAAAAATTAAATTAAAATGGATTAAAGTCTTAAATTTACAACCCAAAACTATAAAAGTCCTAGAACAAAACATAGTAACTATTCAGGAAATAGGCACAGGAAAGAATTTCATGGCAAATACATCAAAAGCAATTGCAACAAAAGCAAAAATTAACAAATGGGATCTAATTAAAGAGTTTCTGCACAGCAGAAGAAACTATCATCAGAGCAGACAGACAACCTACAGAATGGGAGAAAACTTTTGCAGTCTATCCATCTGACAAAGGTCTAATATCCAGAATCTATAAGGAAATTAAACATGTTTATGAGAAAAAAAAACCATTAAAAAGTGGGCAAAGGATGTGAACAGACACTTCTCAATAGAAGACATTTATGCAGTCAACAAACATATGCAAAAAAGCTCAACATCACTGATCATTAGAGAAATGCAAATCAAAACCAAAGTAAGATGCCATCTCATGCCAGTCAGAATGGCAATTATTAAAATGTCAGGACTTTTTTTTACAAGCCAAGACATCACTTGTCATTGGTTATAGGTCTCTCACAGCCGCCACTAGACATGGCTGTTCTCAGAGCCAGTCCTCACTTCAGATTTCATATCATTCCTGCCTGTTTTCTACCTTGGCTCCATGTGTAAGGGATTGCTTACCACGGGAACATATATTTTCCCCCTCCTCTGTATCTGTGTAGCGAAATATGGAACATGTATTTCTAAAGAAGAAAAAAAGATTTTTTTCAAGTACAAGGCCATTTTAATGCAGATTTTAAAAAGTAAAAGTGAAACTTACTCATGTGAACATTTTGAACCTGCCATTACAGATAAAAAATTAAGTCAAGAATCATAACTAGCTGGTAAAGTAAACATTTACACAATTGACACATTATAAAAAAATCAAGCAGCAGCTAGGTGCAGTGGCTCACACCTGTAATCCCAGCATTTTGGGTGGCCAAGGCAGGTGGATCAACTGAGGTCAGGAGTTCTAGACCAGCCTGGCCAACATGGTGAAACCCCATCTCTACTAAAAATACAGAATTAGTCGAGTGTAGTGGCACATGCCTGTAATCTCAGCTACTTGGGAGGCTGAGGCAGGAGAATCGCTTGAACCTGGGAGGCAGAGGTTACAGTGAGCCAAGATCGTGCTACTGCACTCCAGCCTGGATGACAGAACAAGATTCCATCTCAAAAAAAAAAAAAAAAAAAAAAATCAAGCATAGTAGAAGCAATCAACACACAAATAAATTAACAATAGCTAAAACTCCACACAGTAAAATTGTTGAAAGTGAAACACTGAGCAAAGCATCGCCTTATGATTAAACAGACAAAAAATAAACTTGATAGAAATCATTTTACATAGACTGAAAATAAAATTATACACTATAAATATTGATAACAATAATATTTGTTAAAATATCAAAATATTCTCAGAAATTTAGATCTAACATTTTTAGACATGAAATTTGGACTTTGTAGAAGTTATGGCCACAAAAGATAGTTTACAATTGCATATGGGTAAAAATTGATTTAAATTCAAATGAGACATTTTTTATAAAATTTACACTAAAAAAAGGATTTGTCCAGATGAAAACAAGTTTAGTCAAATAAATTTTTTTTAAAAAAAATTGAGGTGATTTAACTCTGGATACCAAATTGATGAAGGAATTAAATAACTTTAACGTCATTTTCTCCAGAAATTTTTTTCAGTTAAAAAATTATCAGCACTAGTATATGTAAATATAGCGTTAAAATGTACTCAGTCTAAGAACAGGCAGATGTTAATAACTGAGGTGCAAAAAAGGCCAGAATCACTTCCCATGTGGAGTGAGCAAAGAGCCAACTTCTTATATAAAACCAAGAGTCAAAACATCCTTCGTACACTCTATACTACCTCCCCTGATGCTTCTTCTATGTCCCCCCTCAATGTTTGTCACCTCAGCCTCTGCTGGGGTGATTCCACTATCATGGATCCTCTCTCCAGAGAATATCCTTAAATGCCAAGCTTGCATTCTGGTAGATTGGTCTTAAATTCTGACACACACACTCTCGCATTCAGCCTCACACATAAAGCGGTGGAGGTTGAAGTGGGTAACAAAGTAGTCTTCTGAGATGCAGTGAAGATAATTTATTTCTGGTTATGGAGTCTCATTTGAGTCTTACAACCCTACAACTGCAGTAGGCTCCAGCACAGAGAGTGCTGAGACAGCCATCCACCCATCTCCCTCTATGAAGAGGGGAAACTGAGACTGGGGAAAGCCGGATGACTCGTGGTGACTGGCATGACAAGTTGAGGGGGCGAGGGTAATGGAAACATTCATTGTCCTTTGCTAGTACTTCTATGGAAAAACAAATTATCACAGATAGTTACTCTTAGTCAGCCCTGCACGCAATTTAAAGGCAAGAAATATTTTTCTTTCCTGCCTTACCATCCCACTTCTCAGAGCTTGCTGACACTTATGGCCTTAAGTTAGCACATTGCCCTGACTTCAGCATCCCGCCCAGGCCAGCCCTTTCCAGGCAGGCACCACATGCTGGCTAAGCCTCACCACCATCCTGTTTCTCAGAACTATTTCTCACCTAATTCCCATAGGGCTGCTAAAAGCGCCTGACTTTCTGATTGATAAATCACTAATAGGTGTATATGTGTTACAAAATTTCAGTGTGCTGCCTCTCCAAATGTGTTTGCATTTCAACAGAAGACTCCTAAGAATACTTGTCTACTTCAATTTTAAATTAATTTTAATTAGTTAATAAAAAATTATTGTGCTGGTATTAATGGCATGCTAATTATATTTGTACGAGACATGAGGCAGGGGGTAACTGCTAAATTTGGATGCTAGACTGTAAGAAAATAATTCTGGCAAAAGAAAAATATGTGTGTACATGTGTATGTATGTACATACACCTATGTGTATGTGTGTACATATGTGTATGGATGTGTACATATATATGCATATATGTGTGTGTATGTATATAGATATATACATGTGTATGTATATAGATATATATATATACACATATGTATGTATACAGAGAGAGAGAGAGACAGTCATGCCTCATATCATACCAACTAGGCAACCAATAAAAAACATATTCAATTTCAGATGGATTACAGATTACAGATCTAAATGTTAAAAGTAAAACAACAAACATTCTAGAAGAGCACCTTTGTAACTTCAGAATAGCCATTTTTAAACAGGACACAAAGGCATCAAACATAAAGGTAAAAATCATAAATTAAACTATAGAAAAATTAAGAAATTTTGTTTCTCAAAAGACACAGCTGAGTGAAAATATAATCCACAGAGCAGGAGAACGTATTTACAATACACATATTTTAAAAGGATTTATACCTAGAATAGATGAAGTACTAAAACAAATTGCTAAGACAAAGGCAAATACCCAATTGAAAAAATGCACAAGAGACTTGAATAGATACTTCACAAAAGATAACATCAAGATTACCAATAATCATGTGAAAAAAAATCATTCAATTGGATTAATCATTGGTAATTACTAATTAAAACCACAACGTGATACCACAACACACAAGCTACAATAACTACAATGAAAAATTCTAAATGTGGCAAAGAGGTGGAGCGACTGGAAGACTGATACACTGTGCGTGGGAGGTTTAATCGAGTCAACCACATTGGAAAACAGTGTAGCAGTATCTACTGAAACTAAATATGTAAGTGAACTATTGCTTAGTAATATCACTTTTAGTTATATACCCAAGAGAAGTGCAAACGTATGTTCACCAAAATACATTTACTAGAACTTTCATAGTAGCATTATTCATAGTAGCCAAACTTGGAAATTACCAAAATGCTCACCATCAGTAGAATGGATAAGCATGGTGTATTTTACACCATGAAATACTACACAACAATGAGAATTAATGAGCTATAAATCTATGTACGAAGATGAATAACTGTCAAAAACATAGTATTAAACAAAAGAAGCCAGCATATATTTGTGATTCTCTATACATCCCAAGAGAGCAAAACAAATGTTTTAGAAGTCACAGTAGAGGTTTCTCACAGGGAGATGGGTAATGTCTGGAAAGGAATACAAAGAAGGGCTCTGGGGTGGTGCAAATAGTCTGTTCTTTTAGCTGGGTGCTGGATGCACAGGTGTAGCTGGTAAAAAAAATTAGCAGGTATGTTCCTGGAATGTGCTCATTTATCTTTATGCATATTATAGTGCCTTAAAAATGTTTACAAATATTAAAGTAAATTTAGGCAGAAAAAATATACTAAGTCCTTACCTACATGCAAAAACGAATTGCAGACTGGAGAGATTGTTGGCTTGAGAGCAACACATGGAAAAAGGCCTGAGGTTTTAATTAACTACAATCTCAATCGAAGTCAAGAGTAGAGTGCGGATGCCAAAATTACTAAAAAAAAAAAAAAAAAAAAAAAAAGGTTCACTAGTATAAGAATTGAGTGTATTCAGAATGTAAAACGTCCTCAGGGACTGCACAGTACAGCCCTTTTGTTTTACTTGTGAGAGAATCAGAGCCCACAGAAGACTTGGCTCAATAAAATTTAGATTTTAAGAAAAAGAGTTAGAACTGAACATCATGCTTTCTGACTTCCTCACCCAGAACACATTCCTTTAGATCTGTGCTTCCCAAGCCTTCCTGAGCATAAGAATCAACTTTGGAACCCTTAAAAAAACCCTGAATCGGCTGGGCACAGTGGCTCATGCCTGTAATCCCAGCACTTTGGGAGGCTGAGGCGGGCGGATCACCTGAGGTCAGGAGTTCGAAATCAGCCTGGCCAATATGGCAAAACCCCCATCTCTACTAAAAATACAAAAATTAGCTGGGCATGGTGGTGCACACCTGTAATCCCAGCTACTCAGGAGGCTGAGACAAGAGAATCGCTTGAGCCCAGGAGGCAGAGGTTATAGTGAGTCGAGATCACGCCACAGCAGTCCAGCCTGGGCAACAGAGTGAGACTCTGTCTCAAAAAAAATAAATAAATAAATAAAACCTGAATCTCTAGATCATTCTGTACAACAAACTGAGGACACACTGCTTTGGTCTGTTCCAGACCACTGTACCAGAATTGGAAATGCGATGCTTTTGCTCTACTCATCCCTTCATTCACTGTGATTGATTAATTAGAGTAGTTTCTACTTCTTGAAAGACAGTTTTTTTGGCAGTGGTCAAAAAAGGGAAAAACACACTGAACCCAATTTCTGGTCAGTGCATATCCTCTGAATATGTAATGTTGCAAAATCATATTTCAAGTGAAAACAAAAACCACACTAGTTTTACAAAATGAAAGAAACCTCATCGTTGGCCAGAAAATAACTAAAATACATAAGCAATAAATTTGACTCTTAGGGACTATGGTCCTCAAAACAACCCACACACTGTATAGGACAAAAACAAAGTTCATTGGCACAGGGCCCAGTGGTAAAGAGAGGAGGCTGAGCCCACAGTTTACACAAAGCTGTGTCCATCAAGTGCTGGTCTGCTAGCCCATGGCCTGGCTCCTGCCATCCCAGTCACAGGGCAGAATGGGCAATGATGGAAAGAATGGTTCTGCCCTGCTGAGGATGGGAAAGAGGCCCCAGGGGAAAGCAGGGAAGTGAAAGTACAGAGAGGCAGAGGAAATCATCTCCTTACACAAGAAGAGCTTGCAAAATGGAAATTACAAAGTACATGAAGAAAAAGACTCAGAAGAGATTGCCTACAAAATAAAACATTTCAGACAAAAATTCACCCCTGACAGTATTGAAAATATTGACATTAAAATCTTCAAGATCCTTAAAAACTGGAGGTGAAAATTCATAAAATAAACATGGTGTTATGGAACAACAGATGTAGATACTGAACACAGGTGGATGATAAAACCAACCAATTCCAAATCATAAAGTGAAAAATACAGTCATTAAAATAAAAACTTGATAGAGGGAAAAAAGTCTAAATTGGACATGGGTGAAGATATAATTAGCAAAGTAAAAGAATGAAGTATTTAGTAAGTGGCACTGGGAGAGCTGTCTATCCATATACATAATAAGTATTTTGCATATATTATATGTAATATATAGTATGCATAAATGATTTTTATTTCATATTATTAATAAAATAAAATATAAATGTTTAAAAAACTTTAAATCTATTAGGAGAAAATATAGGTGCACATACTTAAGATTTCAGAGTAGGGAAAGATTTATTAAAGCAGACACAAAAAGAGAAAATCAAAGAAAAACTCTGATAAACCCGACCAATTTAGACTTAAAATTTATGCATAAATAATGGTATAGAAAACAAAATTAAAGGCCGCTGAAAGGAAATATGTTCAGCACATATAAGTCCACACCCAGAATATGAAAATAAATATATTCAATACAAAAATATCAAAGAATATAATAGAAAAATGGGCGAGGTATTTTCATGTGTCATTCATGGAAAATGACAAACTGAAATAGAAAACTGCATTTGTTAAATCCAAGTGAAAACACGCTCACCTATAAAAATGATCAGGAACATTTTTAAAAAGTAAGACACACTTTAAAATCCACCTGACAGACAAAAATATCAATGTTTAGCCAAGAATGAGAGCAAATCGGAACTCTCATTTAATACTGATGAGAGTTTGCTAATAGAACCATCACAAAGAGCAGTGGCATCATCCCAAAACGTTTATACTCTGTAACCCAGCTATCCAAGGTAGTGGTCAAAAAAGGGAAAAACACACTGAACCCAATTTCTGGTCAGTGCATATCCTCCGAATATGTAATGTTGCAAAATCATATTTCAAGTGAAAACTTGAATGCTTCCCTGTGTGTGTGTTTGGCCTAGAGAAAATCTATGAACTCTTACAGAGTAAAGATAACTATATACAAGGATGTCCCATACAACAGTGTTGTATCAAAAAGGGGAAATAATGCAAACGTCAAGTGGTAGTGAAGAAAGATACAAAGTAGGATACATGGATAAATTGTGATATGTTCATATAATAAAATATACTGCAGTTAAGAAGAATAACCTACATATGTATTGTCATGAATCTGCTTTGAAAATATAATATTGAATGAAAAAGCAAGTTAGAAAACTTTACATGTACTGTATTTAATTTACATAATGCAAATGAATGATATAGCTTTGCAAATATGTATAAACTATATATATTTTTATATATGTGCATACGTTATAGTTAAAGAGTACATATACAGAACTGGATGCACATCAAATACTTCTTAATCTCTAGCTCTGGAAGGGAAGGGAATGCAAATTAGGAAGGACTTCACAGGGGTCTCAGTTTTACCTAATACATTCTTTGCCTTCAAAAAAGTGTAAAGAAAACTGGACAAATATTAACAGTTGTTCCATTTTGGTAATGGATAAGTGAGTATTTATTAACTTTTTTTTCTTTTATTAAGGGAAAATACCTAAATTCAGGAGCTTAGTGAGAGCTACAGGGTTTCCAAACCTAGAGAATTTAAAAAGGATCTTAAAGAAATAGCATACAGATGGGTATGGTGGCTCATGCTTGTAATCCCAGCCATTTGGGAGGCCAAGGCAGCTGGATCACCTGAGGTCAGGAGTTCAAGACTAGCCTGGCCAACATGGTGAAACCCCGTCTCTACTAAAAATACAAAAATTAGCTGAGTGTGGTGGCAGGCACCTGTAATCCCAGCTACTTGGGAGGCCAAACTCAGGAGGCAGAGTTGCAGTGACCTGAGATCGTGCCATTGCACTCCAGGCCTGGGAGACAAAAGCGAGCATCTGTCTTAAAAAACAAGAACAACAAACCACAAGAAGTAGCATATTTATAAGCAGAACAGCTACCATAGTAAGGGCACCCAAGCACATCATATTTGGAAGAAGTGAGAGAACAAGGAGAAGGAAGAAAGGAGACCACCAACACAAATTCTCTCAGATACTAGAACAGCTGTCACTGACTTGCATTCTTTTGCTCCAAGGTCTCTAATGAAAATCCATAGATGGATGTTAGAAGATTAGCCTCAAATTGAGAAAGAATTCTCTAGCAATTACAATTTTGAAAAATTACTTGGCAATCTCAGGAGAAAGTAAGATGCTATCACTGAAGTTAGTCAAATCTAGTGTGAATACAACCTGGTATGAATACAGCTTTTGGAGTTGAGTAATGCTTGCCATAGTTTGAGGTTTGGCTATGGAGAGAATGGCAAGTATGATAAACACTGTTCACTCCAATAACAAGGCATTTTGCAGAGCATTTCAAAAACTCCCTTACTTAATTCTCAAAATCACACTAGAGGTTGGTAGTACTTCATTATTCTTTTTACAAATGAAGGCGAATATCACATGCGTGGTAGAGATTTGAATTCAGATTGTTCTGACTCTAAGGCCTGAACACGTCATTAAGTTCCTTACGACCACTAGAATGTCAAGATTTATGAAATCAAAGAACTAGATTTCTAGTTATGAAATTTAAGGTTCACCGAGGTTAGATGTCTTGAAGATGTTTTGGCCAATTCAGAGTCCCTGAAGGCAAACCACTTAAAAGTAAACTTCAAAGGGTACTCTTTGGTCTGGTAAAGTCTAGTTTTAATGCTATGAATGTTACTGACTCTACAATGTAATATGAAGGTGCAAAATAAATAAATAAATAAGTAAAACCTGACACAATGATAGAGGGATTTGTACAAAAGAAGAAATAAGTACAAAGCTCAGTTCTTGAGACATTTGGTGTCTGTCGGTGTGGGTGTTTCACCATTCAATGATCCCATGACCCTACACAGTCCACATTTTCAATGTACCTCTTAATCTACTCCTGTCATATGCTCAATCCTTATCACTTGAAAAATCTGTGAAATATTCTATATTCTCATAGCCTCAACCAAACCCTTCCCACACAGCTAACTGCCTGGCACTCATTTTATCTATATCTGAATAAGAGAGAGGTAGATGAGTCAAATATTCCAGAATTGTCACCTATAGTGTGAAAGAAATGGAGGTGTTTGCAACACCGAGTTTCGCTTACTCCCCCAGGCGGGGGACCCTCTGGGGATGACGTGGAATTTGTCCACTTAGCCTCAGCGTCTGTGTTGGTTAAGAAGGGCACTTCCCCAAGAATATTGTGTGCAGGTAGAGGAAACAAATTACAAGAAAATTAAGCCCAGACCAAAAAGTACCTGTCATTGAACCCTTGTGGCTATGCAGATTCCTCAAAGAGAACCTGAAGGACTCAGTGAGTTCTGGTTCAGAATTTGGGGTCAAGGGTCAGACCCACAACTAAATGTGTTTTGTGCAGTAAGAGATAAAATGGTGGGAAGGGGTGATGTGTGTGCCGCCGTGTGTCAGCCACATCCAGTGAAAAGCTCATCACTAGTGTTCTGGGACAGCCTGAAGGAAGACAGCCTGAAGGAGCAAACACAACCTCTGCAGCTCTGCAGGCAAGAAGCTCCCTTAGCATTGCTTCTCTTGCCTTCCTTCCTTTTATCTCTCTCACCTCCACCGTGATTAGGATGCTGAGCGTGTCAGAGGTCATTCAAATGACTTTGCTAATGAAGACTTAATTTCCCCCAAATATGTGCATGGAAATATAATCAGGGTAGGTATTGGAACCCAAAGTTTTGGTCTCCAAAGAGTACATCTCCAGACAGCCACTGAAAGAAGCCAGTTGGTCAGAGCCCAGAGAGGTAGCTGTGCAGAATGTTCAGGGCACTCCGGACCTTTGGGCTTCTCTGTCCGGGACAACTCTGCTGCCCTCATGGTCGAAATGGTTCTTCAGCAGGGATTTCTACTCAACCCAGAGAGCAACCAGGGCTGAGTACTGAGGAGATTTTATGCATCTGAGCAAGAGCGACTGAGAGAGAAAAGCGTTCTTGGCAGGATCTTAAATTTCTGATTCTGGAAAAGGATTCTACTCAAATTTCTCAAAATTACAGAATTGTAAGTACAAAGTCCAGGCTGGGCATGGTGGCTTATGCCTGCAATCCCAGCACTTTGGGAAGCTGAGGCGTGTGGATCACCTAAGGTCAGGAGTTCGAGACCAGCCTGGCCAACAAGCTGAAACCCCGTCTCTACTAAAAATACAACAATGACCCAGGCTAAAAATACAACAATGACCCAGGCATGGTGGCACGCACCTATAATCCCACCTACTTGGGAGGCTGAGGCAGGAAAATTGCTTGAACCCAGGAGGTGGAGGTTGCAGTGAGCTGAGCTCGCACCACTGCACTCCAGCCTGGGTGACAGAGTAAGGATCTGTCTCAAAAAATAAAAAAAAAAGTAAAATAAAAGTACAAAGCCCTATGTCATTACTCATTCCAGAGAAAACTTCCCTGTGCAAAAAAAAAAAAAAAAAAAAAAAAGTACAAAGTCCTATGTAATTTTTTTGTTACAACCCATCTATGAATTGAGGGCCCTGGTAAGCTCCATCTGAAATCAGCATCATGATATTTGCATACATAAGGAGAGTTCTGAGACCGGGTGCATACTTGTGGTTAAAGTCCCATTAGAATAGCTCCTGTATAGAATACATTGTACACACAGGATGTAAACTCAGACAGTGATGGGAGAATATCAAGGCTAGGAGCCACATGCGAAGGCACTTGCAGGCAGGTGTCTGGAGCAAGTAAACCTCTGAGCTTCAATTTTCTCGTCTGTAACAATGAGAGTCCTACTTACTCTAACCATCTTAGAAAGGTGATTAATTGTGGCAATCAAATACGGTAATTGCATTGTTCTCCCCAGACTGCTACAACTAAATACTATAGACTCGGTGGCTTAAACAAAGACATTTACCCATTTTTCACAGTTCTGGAGGCTGAAAGTCCAAATCAAGGTGCCAGCGACATGGTTTCTGGTGAGGGCTTTCTTCCTAGATTGCAGACGACCATTGTCTTGCTACAGCCTCACATGGCAGAGAGATAGAGCTCCTTCTAGTCTCTTCCTCTTCTTATAAGGGTGCTAATCCCATCATGGGACTCTTCTCTTGGGACCTAACCTAACCTGAATTCATGCCTGAAGGGCCTAACCCCCTAATACCATCATGATGGAAATTAGGGCTTTGACATATGAATTTGAGGGGGTCACATTCAGTTCGTATCAGTAATAAAATGAAAGTTTTATAAGTTATTTAGAACTCTGTAAATCCACCTGGCGTCATTACCACCATTACTAATGTAAGCTTCATATAATATGTTAGAGCCTGATACAATATCCTGTCATTTTTTTTCCTTAAGGATGATGGCATTTTAAGGAAACTTACAAACATGCTCTAATCCCTGTCTGCATCCCTACTTTCCACACGAGGAAACAGATAAAGCTGGGTATAAATTCTACCTTCATATTTTAATAAGTATTGTCCTAGAACAAGTTATTTCACCTCTCTAAGTCTTCGTTTCTTCATTTGTAAAAAAGAGACAATGCTGATAACACCTACATTGTCAGAGCTGTGATGAAGTTTAAATCGGACAATGTATGTTACATGCATACGCTAGTCTATATTAACACAGAATAATAGCCTGATATTGTTAGTGTTAAATGTCACTGAATGTTAAATGCTTCTGTTATGTTTTGTTATTATTAATGTTATTGTTAATCACAGAGTTGGACTACGTACCAAGTCTCCTGACATCTGGTGTTCTTCAGAAAAAGAAGGCGTTCTAATCTAGCAAAGCCAATTAAGGCTAAGAACAATTTTTTTCTTAATGACAAATCTTACTAGGTCTTTTCCAGCTGTGTTTTTTCCATCTAAATAGTAAAGATGAGTGCAGGGGAAAGCCAGTTTCTGGAAGTACCCACTAGAAGGGCAGTAAGTAGAATGGGACTCAGGTTACAAAGCTCAGTAGGTTTTAGCTGGGCCTTGTTGCTAAGATACCTGTATTTTCCCGAAAACCAAAGGCAATATAAAGTCTGGTTTGAAGCCATAGAGAAAACTTCCCTGTGCAAAAAATATCACTGGATCCTCTCTTCTGCAGATAGCTCACTGTCGAGGCGGGTATTTTCTCACATGGTATTTACTTTCTGTCTGTACTAAGTCTATTTGTTAGTATTTAGAATTGCTACTTTACTTTTCTAAAATGAGAACAACAACAACCAAAACATCAAAGTATGAGTGCCCAGTCAGAACTGGTAGGGTTACCACCGAGTGTTCAATGACCAAGTTCTCTGCCAGAGGGAGACTGAATGTTTGCCTCATTCCCAGGCTTCCTCGGCCTAAGTAGAAAAAGTTAATGGATTAGCCCTGATGAATGACTGAGGTTCTCAGCAGGCATGGGCTCCAAGCCAGAAATCAGCCCGATGTACAGACAGCAGCCATGTCTGGGGTTGCTGGACGTGGCTGATAACAAGACCGGAAACCCATCAGAGACACCCACCCCCTTACCTCTGGGCCTCATCAAAATTACCTGCCAAAGAGACTCTGCTCCAGACCAGCACCTTGTCAGCCTGTTTTGTAATAGAAAACAGCTGTCCCTGTTGAGAGGCAGAGGTGGAAAGAGTGAAAAGAATGGAGAAAATGCACCATTCATAACTTTTCTGGTTGTGCAGAACTGAAAGTTGCAATCACAGGGTATGCAAAAATGGGAAATTCTAGGGACCCTGTGGGAATGATGGTATCCTCCTCTGAAGGGGCTGATAGGAAATCACAGCTACTGAATTTAAACTAAGATGACTGTTGATCCTTAATAATGGATTTTGAGTAGAAGCTGAACACTGCTTAGCAACATCCCAGGGATAGCAGAGGCAAAGTGGTAGAGAGTTTTGATCAGGCAGTTCAGGTAGGGAGTAGAATCCTCATTGCTGCTTCTTCCTATTTGTTGCTGTAATTTAGTGCCTAGAACAATGGCTATTGCGTGGCATTGTGCTCCACAAATACTTGTTGAATGAATGATTAATAAAATTTATGACCTACATTTTCTAAGGCTGAGCAGAATGAATTTTTTGGTTCATGTGGTCACAATTTGATTCAATGTTCTGTCACTTACTAGCTCTGCTGTCTTAGGTAAGTTCCTCAATATATCCAAATCTGAGTTCATTTTTCTATAAAATTGGGCTTGAACAGTTACCTTATATGACTTTAAAGATCACCAGATTAAATAGAATGTGTTCTCAAATATCTTTCATGAAATGTAAGCTCAGTAAATGATAAAAGTGATCATGAACTGTGTGGTCATTCGATCCCACAGTAACTATTCATGTATATAAATGATGCCCAGATTTAACAGGACAAGATAAAAGTAATACCACAAATACTAAGAAATGTTAATATCAGACTGTTACCTTGTTAATAGTGGGGAAGTGTCACATGTTTCAGAGACATCCTAGTTATTTACATCCAGAAGAGGTTTCCCCAGGCAGAAGAGCTCACCAAGAAACAGTGGGCTGAAGAGACCTTGCATAGCCAGTTAACACCAGAGACAAAGATCATGTGAAAAACTAGAAGCCAGTTGTGAAAGGGGCACCATCAGCATCACTGGTCCTTGCATTTATAAAGAGGCAATTTAGTTTTTAAATTAGATCAGGTTCCCTGACTAATGAAATAATATCTCTGTACAAACATATAGATACACACATGCAGGTACCCAATACACACAGGAAAAAAGAGTTAACTCAAGAATAGGAAAGGAATTTAAGATCATTCAAATCGAGATCTTCAAAATTCGAGTATACATATTTCACTCATAACAGAAACAGGAAGCTGTGAATAAGGAACAGTCATAAAACAAGGAAGATGTCTTTGAAATCAAGATTATAATTGCCATCTACATACAGTTGCTTGCTCTATGTCTCTTTCTCTTTCTCTTTCTCCCTCTCACACACACACTCACTCTCTCTCTCACTCTGAAACTTCCAAATGTCTTCTATTAACAGGACACTTAATTCCAGGTGATGTATGTATCGAATTAGAATTCTAGCCCTTCTATGTAGTCTCAGGTTGTCTGTCATCTCTCCCTGAATGTTTCTGAGTCCCCCACCTGCAGTTCCCTGTGGCTTTTTCAGTGAGGATATGCCACTTAGCTTTTCTAATGGGGTCTTCTGGTGGCCCTGAGTGATGAGATCACTAAGGAAATACTTTAGTGCTGAGCCACTCATCCTGAGCCCAAACAAAGCCCACCTTCTGATGCCAGAAGGGGCACTTAGAAGTGAATCAGCACTCTGTCCTATCAGGCTTTCTATTTATGAAGAACAAGAGGTGAACAGCACTGTCCTTGCTGTGCACACTCGCATGCCTCCGAAGTCCCTTTGATACGATAACTCAGCTGGTTCTGTCTTCCTCTCAGAGCATGGACTCTGTCCTACCAATGGGAGGACTGTGGGGTTTGAGAAAGCTTCTGTAGGTGGTTCTGGTTCAGAACACCCCACCCATCCAGCGCTGGATTGAGAGCTAGGGGTCAAAAGGCACATTGAACGGTAGACGTGAGGCTTCCTACGTCTCTTATTTCACAGACCTTATGGAAAAGCAGGTTTGGAAATGAATGAGCCCAGGATGAAAATTTAAGTCTCTATAAAATATTTTTCATCTACAAAGAAACAACTTTTTCCTCTACCAAAGTTATTTCAGATACATGTGTCTTCACTATGGTCATCCGGGTATTTATAAGGAATACTACATCCCTTGCATTTCAGGTGTGTTGTGAATCAAAGATTACATTATTTTTCTTTTATCCTTATCATCTCCAAACCTCCTATACAACAATTGCAAAGGAAGTAATATGGCAAACTCTCAAGTCTGTTGTGAGAATCAATTTACTTAGATTACGTAAGATATCTAAAACAATAAAACGTGCTTAATGTATAAAAGCTATTATCGTAGTTAACTTTTCTTTTAGTCTTATGACTACATTGTAAATATTGTATAATCTGCATTGCATAGTCATACAAAAATGTCATCTTCACAATACATTTCTAATAACCTGGAAAGCATTCTGTCATTTTCTTAATATTGGCGTGATTCTTGGGTTTGGTTAAAAGGGATTAGAAGAGATTCATTCTCCCCATTTCTAATAAAAATACAAAAAATTAGCCGGGCCTGGTAACGGACGCCTGTAGTCCCAGCTACTCAAGGCTGAGGCAGGAGAATGGCGTGAACCCGGGAGGCGGAGCTTGCAGTGAGCTGAGAGGGCGCCACTGCACTCCAGCCTGGGCGACAGAGCGAGACTGGGTCTCAAAAAAAAAAAAAAAAAAAAAGAAGAAGAGATTCATTCTGTGTTTGGTCTCTTTTCTCCCCTGTTTGAATTTGTCACAGCCCTTTCCCTATAGTGAATCTGATTGCTAGGAAACAGTCCGTTGTGAAATATGTCTCAATGTTACATTTATTTGCAATATATTCAGCTTTACTCCACGCTCTGGCATCGTTCTCTCTAATGAGATCAATGTATTGCCCAACTGAGTCACTGGTTCCTTCCCTTCTTCCAAAGAAAACAACGGCAATTCCAAGGAATTCTTTTCTTTGTTAGTTTTTAGCCTCCTATTTCATTTCTATTATAAATAGCATCAATTATCTGATGTGTAGCTGACAGAGAAGTTTGCCTCCCATGAATCATTTAATTCAGCTGATTCAGCAAAATATTTGACCATGAATGTGCATGCGTGTGTGTGCGCACAGACTCCAGTGCCTGAGTTTTCGTATAAACTAGACAAAGGCCATTTGTCTCCAGATTAATGATAAACAAGATTAAGAACAGTTTCTAAGTTTTGTTTCATTTGGGCCTTCTTGAGCTGCATTTAGCAGATACTAAATTATAATGACCTTTGGAAAGTTCACAAGTTTCCAGGGGTCCAGGATAGTAATTAGCTCTTAACTGTAAAAACAAGTGCTGCTGAAGAACATAAGGTCATAGGAAAATCAGGAATCAGGACTTTGTACAGAAAGATAAAGTGAATAAAATAATGTTTATTCATTTATGAAGCACTCGTTCATGATTTTCTTTTTTTAATATCATCAAAAGAAATAAAATGCCTTATGTTTAAATTTTCACTATGCTTGTATTTCAGCCTCATCAAGGGATACTACTCCTGATCTTTTCATTTTACTTTCCTCGGGTCTGCCTAAACTCAGTGTCTCTCCTAGAAAACCAGCCAACTCATGAAAAACTGTTTGTAAGAAAATGTTCTCAACACAAAGAAATAATAAAGGTTTGAGATGATAAATATGCTAATTACCCTGATCTGATCACTATACATGATATGTACGAAAACATCACTATGTACCTTGTAAAATTATTATGTCAATTAAAAAAAGGGAAAATGTGTTGTGCTTAATTATAATAAGAAAATTTAAACAGATTGATGAGAATTCAAATGTTTTCACTGATGTGAATATTAGTTAACAGGAAGAAAGAACTCATAAAAACTGTTCCATACTTTTTTTACCCTAAAGAGTTAATCCATGCTGTTATAGACACTACCCTGTGAGACACACAAATGCTTTTCCAACTCACTGATTTCAAATCAAAGGGCAAAATATACATTAGTAATGATGATATGCAAAACTCTCCTCAATGTGAACGTCAGTATTTACGTTTTAATGTCAGTTACAAAGATCCCTGGCCGGGCGCCGTGGCTCACGCCTGTAATCCCAGCACTTTGGGAGGCCGAGGCTGGCGGATCACGAGGTCAGGAGATTGAGACCATACTGGCTAACACGGTGAAACCCCGTCTCTACTAAAAATACAAAAAATTAGCAGGGCGTGGTGGCGGGCACCTGTAGTCCCAGCTACGCGGGAGGCTGAGGCAGGAGAATGGCGTGAACCCGAACATGGGGAAACCCCCCATCTCTACAAAAAAAGTACAAAAATTAGCCAGGCGTGATGGCATACTCCTGTAGTCCCAGCTACTCAGGAGGCTGGGAGGATGGCTTGAGTGCAGAAGGTGGAGGTTATAGCAAGCCGTGAACATGCCACTGCACTCCAGCACGTGCAACAGAGCAAGACCCTCTCCTCTTCCCCTCTCACAAAAAAAAAAAACAAAAACACAGAACTACATTACTGCATATTTGTTTGTGTACAATTTACTTGTAATGTAACAACTTCTAGTTTCCCCATAAACTGAAATCCTACACTCAAAAAATAAATCCAGTAATTCACAATTATGTGTTTTGGCTGGCCAAGCATGTTTATCATTTTAAAATAAAATACAACGTTGCAAAAACAGTTGTAGTATCTTGGCAATTGTGTTTCAATACTGTAAAGTATAGGTATCAGAAGAGATTGGGCAGATTTCAGCACATTAAGTTACATTTTATTATAGTTCATTACATTTAAGAAAAAATTAACTGAAAATGCCATTTTTCTTGTTATCAGCATGGAAAGGCCTCAGTATAATAAGTACCATGAATTCACTTATTGAGCATTTACCATATGCCAGTCAATTGACACTTGTCACATAGCCTTTTAACATGCCTATGGTGCAGACAGATTATTTTTATTTACAGATGAAAGTGAGTTTTGGAGAGGTAAGGTAACTGTACTCAAGTTTAAAAAGAAGAAAAAGGTAGTAAGTATAGTAAGTAGAGGTGCTGAGAATTAAACCCAGCTGCATATGACTCCTTAGACCATGATAACCTCTCTGCTATTGTCACTTGCACAAACTGGCTAAAAATAAACAAAAGGAGCAAAACTAAAACAAAGAGATCTCATGCACACAGAAGTGCACGTAGACTCCTATACTTAAGGAATCATCATACACTAAAAGGCCATATGTTTCCAGGCATTTTTCCTGAAGAGTTGATGGAAATGTATCCTTTGAAGGGTATAATGTGCCACCAATCTTTACCATTCTCCTCCCTCCCACTGCTCTAGTGTCTTGTGTTTTGAGGTGAGTATCCTGAACCAGACCTCTGAGTAGCTGCGTCTGTAGGTAAAACACACATTCATATCGTGGACCCTAAGGAGGCTGTGTGCCAATGTATCCATTCTTTTACATGCTAGATCAAAGGCTGTAAACATCATTCCTGAAGATGAATGTGGTCATCTTAGCAATGCTGACGTGTACCAATGTGGATGAAGATCAAATTTGCTTAGAGTTGTCTTTCTTTAGTTATTTCTCTTTTAAAACCTACGCTTGGAGTTTTAGGGGTTCAAAGCAAAAGTTAAACAATTTTATACCAGCTCTCATCCAAGTTAAGACCAGTAGCATCATCAGCACAATCAAAATGGTCCCAAGCAATGTTCCATTTGAGAATTCTTTTACCACAAACTTTTAAACCTCACGTACTTCAAAGGAAAACATTTTGTTTATGCTTATTTCAGCAAACGTTACTGAGTAAAACTGATGGGCTTCTTAAGTTGTTTCACTAGGTTTGATTTTAAATCAAGATGCTATAAATTAAGAAGTCTTTTAAAAATTCAACTTTCTAAATATGTCAAATTTTACTGGGTATGTTAAAAATCAAAGGAAATGTTCTAAATAATATTTCAACTTGCGAGAGATGTTCACCTAAAAACCTGATGGAAAATAGCCAAGCATGGACAGATTTACAGCAGAGGGGAGATGAGGCAGGGCTTGTCAGGACTAAATGAGCTATGAAAATCATTCAAATGTGGGTTCCAATAATGGCTGCACAATTGCCTTCTATAAGACCTCTGCTCATCATTGACTCAACACATGGACACAGGAAGGGGAACATCACACTCCGGGGACTGTTGTGGGGTCGGGGGAGTGGGGAGGGATAGCGTTAGGAGATATATCTAATGCTAAATGATGAGTTAATGGGTGCAGCACACCAACATGGCACATGTATACATATGTAACAAACCTGCACATTGTGCACATGTACCCTAAAAGTATAATAATAATAAAATAAAATTTAAAAATGTATAGAAGATTAAATTGAGATAAGATGTGTAAAATGCCTGGCACATCGATCACATGGATGTATAAATTAAATGTACTACTATGACCAACTAGAGTTTTAGACCAATAGAAAGTGTGATACTAAAACATACAAATTGGAGGGTAGCACGTAAGAGTTCAGCTGCTGCTTTCGACAGTTTTTAGCATGCTGCTCAGGACTCGTCACACATAAAAACCAACAATTCCAATTGGGAGAAAATTGACCCCACTCTCACCCCTCCAACAGAAGAGTGATGGTTGTACTCTGGAAGGTGTCTGGTCACAGACGGAGAAATTTCTCTCGAAGTCTAGCTCATTTTTATCACATTGGATCCTAGAATGGAAATGGATATTCTTGTGGATAAGAACATTGATGCTAGGTCTGCACTGCCAAAATTCAAATCATGCCTCCCTTCCTCAGATCCAGCTATATAATTTATAGGGCCCAATTCCAAATGAAAATGCAGGGTCTCTTGTCCAAAAATCAGGGGTAAAGTGTCATTATGAGAAAAAATTAAAATTGTAAATTATTAGCACAAATGTTACCATTCATCTTTACATTGTGCATACCAGTTTAAATGCAAATCTAAGACCATTTAACTTGTGCGCAGAATTACTTAAATTACACAATTTGTCTTCCACAATTCAGATATTCATATGTGTTGTGTTTCTTTCCAGAACAGTGGAAACTGCACTTAACTAACTCAACAGTACTTCTCGATATGTGCACATTCTACAAACACTATCTTTGGCTTACTGATAAGTAAGGAAGGACGAAAAGAAAAAGGAATTATGGCTCGCCCCATCTTTCCCTTTCCTTCTATGTCATCATTACAAGCATAAGTAGTTGGCTAATACAGGGAAGTAACATGAGTAAGCAGGGATGTGATAAAGTGCCTGGGCATTCATGTCTCTTAGAGACACGCCACTGCCTTCTTTCTATGTCCAGTGCAAGTTCTGGTTTGAATAGAAAGTGCGGCCTCTTGGGGGCTGCAGTGCCCATGCTTAGTCATAGATACGACCTGCTTCCTTTGTACTTGCTTTGAGTCTCTCTGCACTCTCATGCATTGCGGATCCACTGGAGTTCTGTGTTCAAGGAACATCTTCAACACTACATGTGGATGGAGCAATAAAAAAACAGCAGATATCCACATTGCCCATACTTCCTCTGCTCACACGCACATTCTTGTCACATTGAGCTTCAATTATAAAACACAGATTCAAAGATAAAACTATTATGACTTCCAGGACAGTAACAGCGGAGCATTAGACCAAACATGCAACCCTTTTGAGAATGGGGCCCTGTGTGATTGGACAGGCTAAACACCCACGAAGTCAGCCTTATGCTTACTAATTGTGGGAGCTCAGGTATGCTTCTAAACCTCTCTGTATCTCAGCTTCTTCTTCTGTAAATTGGGAAAATGATCTTACCTATCGTATCTTATAAATTTGTTGTGAAAACAAGTTTACTAATGTGTAAAGTGCTTGAAATAGTGCCTGGCATATAGCACAATATAATTAATAGCTATTATTCTTATTGTATGATCATCACCATAAAGAATTTTTTTTAGTGCGGTAGGATCTTAAACTATGTCCTTAAAATGGTATTCAAGAATAATCCTTGAATTTTATATATCTATACCATCCTTGTCCTCAAATTATCACAAGGTTTAAAAATTATTTTAGAGTACAGTTTCTCTACGTTAGCATGATTTACATTTCTGGCCAGATAATTAGTTCATTGTTGTAGGGTGTTATCTTGTAGATTATAAAATATTTGGCAGCAAGCCTGACCTATATCCATGAAAAGATAGTAGTACTCTCTCCCCAGTTACGACACCAAAAATGTCTTTGGACATTGCCAAACTCCGGGGGGCAAAATCCTCCTCTGCAATCCCACTCTCCCATTGAGAACCACTGCTTTGTCATTACATAGTATCGATCTGTCCAAGAACATTTAAACTGTCTTGCCAAATAAGTACATCAAGGGCCAAATACCACCACCACCACCCGCAAGCAGCACTCTCAAACTCTAACATAGCAGAACCCCAAAATGACATTCTCCTTAGGTTCGCCACAGTCCTATAGCAATCTGCCTTTTCTTCTCACTTACTGAGCAAGGAGGTTCAAGCTGTTTAAAAAAAAAAAAAAAAGTGGAAAGGTTCACTCAAGTCTGGGAACTGTCAAATCTCTGATAAGCTGGTCCAAAGAGACAGAAGTGAATTAGCTCTTGCTCCCAGGATGGGAAGCCCTAGGAGGTATTATTGTCTAGACGATGCTCCAGCCCCGCTACCTCCTCCCCCGCTGCCGAGGACCTTGGCATGCCTCGGCTCAGACAGAGCCCTTATGGAAAGTAACATGAGGATTGTGCTGACTCCAGTGAGTTTGATTTATCAGGACTACTGGCATTTGCAAAAGCAAGTGGTCTGTTTGGATGAGATGTTTCCCAGGCAAAACGAAGAAAAAAATCTGGCCGGATTCTCACTGCTCTTGGAACTTCTGAATGTCATTGATGCTTCTCAGCAGAGCAAAAACAACAAGCATTTTATCTGCAGGAGACTGTAGATGTCCCAGGCATATGTGGCCCCCAATGCGCATCACCTCCTTAAGCACTTTTGAGTCCTTACACCAAGAATGTTAACAAGCCCACACTCTGCACTGCTAGACTCTGCTTGTTCTGTAGCCTTCCTCACCACACTCTCCTCCTCAGGCCTCCTTCCATTTCCCCTCCCCCAACTCCAGGTCCATTCCCATCTGTTTTCTGTTAAGAGTTCATTTTCAGAGTGCAGGCTGGTGGAATTCGGAGTTCAGACCCCCTCGAGTGATGAGAGTCCTGGGGCTGCTGAAGGTCCCTTCACGCAGTCCCTGCCACCTCCCCCTCCTTTCCCTCCCTATGCCCCATTTGCCCTTGTGCAATAACACGCTGGAGCCCACATCTGTTTTCAATTCCATGTTCATTTGAACTGTTCTGGGAAAATGGAGGCTCTCACTAAAGGCTAGGGTCTTAAAGCAACAGCATGAATGCAAACAACTTCATTGGACCAACAAAGAAATACATATATATATATATTTATATCCTTCATATGCAAGCTGGAGCTAATTCATCGATGATCTGTCTACACTGGTTCCTGGATGAGGCAATATATAATTACGGACTCTTAATTCCTTAATTCTTGGGTCCGATGGTCATCTCTTGCCCAATTTCCAATGTGGGAATGTTGCCTGAATTCCATCCACAATCTGAATTAACAGAGTAGATGTTCTCAGACTCCTGTCTTTGGCTTCAGCTTATTGTCTGATCACAACAGTAGATTTTTTTGTTTCCCATTGGAAAAATAATGTAGGGGATTTTGTTTTCATTATTTATCTCTGTTTATTATCAAAATAAAAGATGAATAACAGTGGGTGTCTTTTAGCAGAGAAGACTACTGGTATGCTCAGCCTTCAAGCAGAGCACACAGATGATCTTCTACAGAGACGTGATGGTACATCCTCAGCCAAATATCCTTCTTCTTCTTGAGAGAAGTCTATTTGACCATAATGAGGAAGCCATTACCTATATCTTACAGGTCACTGCTAAGTTGTGGGAAGAATTAATTTAAAAAGCTTCAGAGTCCAGAAGATCCTGGAAAAACAAGCTGTGTCGTCATAAAAAAAAGCCCTAGTGATAGGAAGTTACCATAATAAGAAGAATTTGTTCTTTCAGGAACTGGGGAACCAAAGGTTGTTTATTTGTCATAATGAGAATATAATGCTTTTATTTCATCCCTTCTCCAAAAACAGCCTGAATGTTGTATGCTCCTGAATCCTTTGATGAACACCCAAGTCCCAGGTACAAGGAGAAGAGAATTATTCACTCAAGAAGTATTCATGTTAATTTAATATTCATATATTCCATATCAATAATGCAACATTTATTATGTACCTTATATGTAACAATATGTAATATCCCACCCTGACAAATATTTGTGGAATAATTATACATTCATATGTCTTACAGGTTTTATATATATATATATGTACACACATATATATACACACATTCAACAAATATTGAGACAGTATATAACCCTAATGTATAATAAACTATATATGGTATGTAGATATTATATGAGTAATGTAAATATATACAAACATGTTGAAATGATGCATATAAAACTAATGTAAAATTATATTCTAGAATGTATAGAATAATCAATATATAATAAATTCATATATACTACTGACATTCATTCAACAGCCATTTAAGGCACTGTAGCTTGGTAGTTTAGAATTTGGGCTCTGGCGCCTGGTTTTTCAAGTTCAAATCTTGTTCAAATCCACTTAATCATTGTGTGACCTTGGCAAGTTACTTCATCTAGCTGGGTAGTGATTTCCTCATGTGTGAAATAGATATAATGATATTAGCTACGCAAAAAGGGTCGTAAGAGATTTTAATAAGTTAATCCCAAAAAAATTCTTTAGAAAACCCTAGCATATGGTTAGAGTTTGATCAACATTAACAGTTATGTGCTCCATCTGGGCAATGCTAGAGTTATGGTCTAGTGAGGGAGACAAGCACTAAAATGGGGTGGAGAAGGTGAAATAAGTGGTAAAGCAGTAGGTGCCAGTCATGGAGGAAGGAGATGAGGAGCTTTCTTTTCATCCCCAGACTCTTTTACAAGAGAGTTCAAGAAAGGATTCCTTTTACTGAGAAGTAGAGTTACCACTGAGTTGACATCAAGAACCAACATTATTATCAACTTTCTCTATTTTTTATTCGGTTTTACATCAATCTGAGGATGTAATTGGCTTGATTCTCACCCAAAGTTAGTAGGTTTTGAGAGAAGAGAGATTGGGGTATTTAAAGTATCACCCAATAGATTCACTACTTCCACAACAAACCCTACATGTAAAGCTGCTACAAAAAGCATTTTATGTAGTGTTGACTCTAAAGGTTTTAACCTAATTTTAGGTTGGCATTAAATTTGAAGACTAAATATTTTATTAAGGAGACTCTCCACAACCTTAATTCTGCCTTTGGTTGGAACTTGGGCCTGGATTCAAGAAAGCCTCTTTCTCTCAAATAAAAAGCTCATAGGTCAGGTTTCTATAAATAAATGTCACTTTATTTTCATTCACTCAGTTTCCCAACTAACTCAGATATAATTTCTGATATAATTTCACCTATTGATCATCTCAATCGCCTTCTTAGACCCTTCTCACTTTAGCCTACAAATGTTCCAGAAGGTAAAGGGTACAAAGGTGTACAGATGAAAAAATATTTTTTTCAGTCCCAGGGCCTGTTTTAGCTTCTGGCATCTTATCCCAGAACTCATATTTACCCAAGACTTAATAAAATAAATCTAGTTCTTCACCATAAAGTCTATAGAACTTTGAAACTCCATATACTTTAAAAGAATCTCTTAATAAAGGACAAAGTGTCCTTGAAGAAATAGTAGTTGCTTAATGAGTTCTTCAAAGGAAAAAACTTCCATATAATCATTTTTTTAATTAAGAAGAAGCAAAGTTAAAAAAAAAACCCTCCCAGATAATGAAAGGAAAAAATACTGGGAAACAAGACCATATTAAATTTGCCCAATAAGGCAGGCTCATATGGGGAAAAGTAATGTGCTCAGACCTACAGCTATTGATCATGGTAAGTTTGAAGAAAATGAGATCAGACAGGGTTAAAAGATTGTTGACTCAAAGAGCAAAGCAGCAATATGACAAGTGTGTTTTGGAAAAGAGACCTGAGTTCAAACCTCAGATCTATCTTTTACTATGTGACCTCGAGTCATTTGCCTAATAAAATGAATTTTATCTTCCCTGTTTGTTCCATGCCACCTGTTTGGCTCCTTGCAATGATTGGCAACTCTAACACTGCTTCATTAGGTCCCACCTCAGTGCCCTCCATGGACAACCAAACATGCTCAAATACCCCAGGATGGAAAACTTCAGTCAGCTGGAGAGGTAGGAGAGCTTTACAGAGATGGAAATTTAAGATGATAAAAGACTTCACCAGTGGGTGGCAAATATATAGATACCCTATTTCCCAAAATAGCTCTGGGCCTTGGAGTGCCGGGGTAAGCAGGCTACCATCCCACTTCCATAGCTGATAGCAGAGAAATGCCTGCTGGGGACAGAAAAGCTAGAGAAATGTGTTTATCTTCCAAGCAATACTTATAAAATAATTGGTGAGGGGGGTCTTCTAGGGTTACGTTGAATGTATAAACTGTTTATTTTTGCAGCACTGATTGGGAGTGCATGGAGAAGGGCTAATGCACTTGGGTTCAATGTTTACTCCTTCTAAGGGGCTGTACCCAGGGCTCATGAATGTGCAGTCATCCTCTTTCTAAAATAGATATTATTCCCCAGTTTTTCTCCAGTGATACCAAGCCATAACATCTCACTCCATTTCCCCTCTTTTTAACGCAGTGGGTACAACTGGAAACCAGCAGCCTGTGCCCCCCAAAAATTTAGGGGAATACTCACATGTGGTTATCCTAAAAGACTTTCTTGTACTCACTCCCACTAATTGGAGGAGGGAGTGACTGTTTTCAATCAACTCTGTGTTAACTTGAACTTGTCTCTGCATCAAAACATAACGGGGAGGATATTTTTTCTCAAAAGATTTATCGTAACTAATTAATCATCATGACCATAAAAATCTGTTCATTTTTGTGAGGCATAGAAATTATGTGAAATCTGTCCAATAATGTTAATAAGAGTAACACTGAACGAATGCTGATTAGGCACCAGGCATCCTTCTGAGTACTTTGTAGAGATTAATTTATAAATTATCACAACAGTTATTCTATGTGATTTAATATTATTATCCCTATTTACAGATAAGGTAACAGAAGTACAGAGAGTTTAACTATCTTGTGCAAGACACTTAAGAAATGAGAAGAGTAAACTATGAAGCTGCAATTTGGAATGCAGGCAAATCAGGTCAGGGCCTGCTATTTAAATCCTGCTGTAGAGGACTGCATTTTTACATTGACCATCGAAACGTGTTAGACAGAGGAGCATCTAGAAACACTAGAAATCCTGCAAACCCACGAGGTCTAGTTCTCAGCCCTACAAGGAAGGCCCCTCTCCAGGTTTTTTCCTCCCTTGGGTATTGATATGGTTTGGCTGTGTCCCCACCCAAATCTCATCTTGAATTGTAGCTCCCATAATTCCCACTTGTGGGAGGTACCTGGTGGGAATTAACTGAATCACGGGGGCAGGTCTTTACCATGCTGTTCTCATGATAGTGAATAAGTTTCACAAGATCCGATGGTTTTTTTAAAGAGGAGTTTCCCCACACAAGCTCTCTTCTCTTGTCTGCTGCCATGTGTGATGTGCCTTTCACCTTCTGCCATGATTGTGACGCCTCCCCAGGCACTTGGAGCTGTGAGTCCATTAAATTTCTTTCTTTTGTAAATTGCCCAGTCTTGCGTATGTCTTTATCAGCAATGTGAAAATGAACTAATCCAGGTACACTGTCTCAGCCCTACAGGCAGTGGCTTCTCCCTGGAGCTACTATCTCTGTGTTCTTTAGCCTCTATTTTCCCAGTACTAGTCAATCCCTTGTCACTCCAGTCTCCTATGTTAATCCCCTATTTGTATATATTAAACTGTCCCTGTTCAAACCCCTCATGCTTCCTGCCTCCCCAGAGGACTGGCCCTGAAACTCGCTCAGTGACTCCTGTCCTACTCTTCCCTTTGCATCTGCTTCAGCTGCTCTTGACTCCTCGCTGTTCCTCTGGTCTTCCATCCGTGTTCCCACCTCAGAGCTTTAGTACTTGCTCTTCCCTGGAAAGACTACACACACACACACTCACACACACACACACCTCTTACATTTGATAAATGAATGTATTGAATTCACAGGATACAAAACTGAAAAAAATTAGTAGCGATTCTGTACATCAAAAATGATTAAGCTGAGAAGCAAATCAAGAAGGCAATATCATTTACAATAGCCACAAAAACAAAACAAAATAAAATAAAATACCTAGGAATATAATTAAGGAAGTGAAAGACCTTTATAAGCAAAACTACAAAAGTGATGAAAGAAATTGTACATGGCACAAGAAATAGAAAGCATTCCATGTTCATAAATTATTCAAATGACCAGACTGCTCAAAGCAATCTATAGATTCAATGCAATCCTTATCAAAATACCAATGTTATTTTTTTTTTACAGAATTAGAAAAAACAATCCTGAAATTCATATGAAACCAAAAAAGAGCCTAAATACCCAATGAAATCCTAAGCAAAAGAACAAAACTGAAACTATCACATTACCTGACTTCAAATTATAATACAGGGCTATGTATGGTACTGGTGTAAAATTGGACACATAAATCAATGAAACCAAACAGAAATTAAGCCATATCTCTACAGCCAACTGATCTTTGACAAAGTTGACAAGAACATGCAGTGGGGAGAGGATACCCTTCTCAATAAATAATTCTGGGAAAATTGGAAAACTGGATATCCATATACAGAAGAATGAAACTGGACCCCTATCTCTCATTATATACAATAATCAACTCAAGATGGATAAAAGACTTAAACGTAAGACCTGAAACTACAATAATACTAAAAGAAAACCTAGAAAAAAACTTCTAGACATTGATGTAGGCCAGTGGTGTACAATCTTTTGGCTTTCCTGGGTCACACTGGGAGAAGAAGAATTGTCTTGGGCCACATATAAAATGTAATAACACTAACAATAGCTGATGAGCTCGTAAAAGTCACTAATAAATAATAATGTTTTAAGAAAGTTTAAGAATTTGTATTGGGTCACATTCAAAGCCGACCTGGGCTGCATGTGGCTCATGGGCTGCAGGTTGAACAAGCTTGGTCTAGGCAAAGAATTAACGACTAGGACTTCAAACACAGAAGCAACAGAAACAAAAATAAACAAATAGGACTTAATTAACTAAGAAGCTTCTGCATAGCAAAAGTAATAATTAACAAGGTGAATAGGCAACCTACACAACAAAATAAGATATTTGTAAACTGTGCATCTGACCAGGGACTAATATCCAGAATTTATAAGGAACTCAAACAACTCAAAAACAAACAAACAAAAACCAGAAACAATTTTATTAAAAAGTGGGCAAAGGACATGAATAGACATTTTTAAAAAGAAGATATACAGATGTCCAACAGATATATGAAAAATGTTCAACATTGCTAATCATCAGCAAAATGTAAATCAAAACCACAATGAGATATCATCCTAACTCAGAATGATTATTATTAAAGAGACAAAAAGTAACAGACATTGGCAAAGATGCAGAGAAAAGGGGGCATGTATACACTTTGGTGGATATGTAAATTATTTCAATCTCTATGGAAGACACTATGGAAATTTCTCAAACATCTAAAAATAGGACTACCCTTCAATCCAGCAATCCCACTACTGGGTATCTACCCAAAGGAAAAGGATTACTTATATCAAAAAGATACCACCACTAGCATGTTTCTTACCACACCATTCCCAATAGCCAAGATATGGAATCAACCTAAGTGTCCATCCATGGATAATTGGGTAAAGAAAATGTGGTACATATACACAATGGACTACTATTTAGCCATAAAAAAGAATGAAACTATGTATTTTGTGGCAATATGGATGGAACAAGAGGCCATTATCTTAAGTAAAACAACTAGAAACAGACAAATACTGCATGTTTTCATTTATAAGTGGGAGCCAACTAATGTGTACCCATGGACAGAATGTGGAATAATAGATAACAGATGCTAGGAAAGTTGGAGGGGGTTGGAGGAGGATGGATGACAAGAAATTAATTAATGGGTACAATGTACGTTAGTTGGGTGATAGATACATTAAAAGTTCTGAATTCATCACTTTGCAATAAACCTATGGAACAAAATTACATTTGTACCCCTTAAATTTATAAAAATAAAAAATACAATACCAAAAATTCTAAAAAATTATGAGGTGGTTTGAACTAAGTAATGAAAATAACATAAGAACATCAAGATGAAACAATAGAAAGTATCCAATCTGAAGAACCCAGAGAAAAAGAATAGCGAGAGAAATATCGGAGACCTATGGGACAATATTAAATGTTTTAAAATATGATTATTTGAAATCTCAGACAATGAGGATACAGAATGGCAAAAAAAAAATTTCAAAGAATTAACAACTGAAGTTTACAAATTTAAGCAATTCAGAAATTTAAAGAATCAAGAAATTCAGCCACCCAAAGAGGCTAAACATGAAGACGATCATACCTCAACATATCACACAAAATTTGCTACAAACCAATATTTTGAAAGCAGTCAGAGAAATACAACACATTGCATAGAGAGAGAAAATGATGATTCAAATAACTATTAAGTTCTCATTAGAAACAAGGAAGGTAAGAAGACAGTGAAAAAATTATATTGGTAACCGACAGATTAAATTAACCAAACAATTGATAAAATTTAAGAAAACTATGCAACAAAATATGTTTAACCTTAAGCTTAGATTTTTTTCAGATCATGAGACAATAAAGCTACCAAATCCAGTAAAGGTAGACAACTGTATTCTCACCTTCACTCTTTGTATTTGGGTTATTTTAAAATATTTTAAAGTAATTCATGGGTCAGTATAGAAATCATATGAGAATTGATAACATGCTCCACAATGAATTGTAATAAAAGCAGTGCTAAACTTCTTAAAATGAAACATATAGTCTTAAGTGTCTATTTTAGGAAGTAAAAAGTATTTCTTAAAATTTTACTTCTACAATTTAGAAAATCTGAGTAATTCCAAGAAAAACAGAAAGAAGAAAATAATAAACATGAAAGAATATATTAATGAAACATTAAACAAAACAAACCATCAAAAGCAACAGAAAAGATTAGTAGGAAAATGAAATACATAAAATGTTGACAGGTTGGTCAATGCAAAATGGAACTTTCAAGTAATTAATCTAAGAGTAAAAATTTGATGTAATTCGGATCAAACTGTTCACAAGTATCTCAAGTCTCAGGATGATCTAGAAAAAAACTAAAGACCCACCAAAACACACTTAGACCTGATAAACAAATTCATTAAAGTTATAGGATACAAAATCAACATACAAAAATCAGTAGCATTTCTGTTATACCAATAATGAACTATCAGAGAAAGAAACCAGGAACACAGTGCCATTTACAGTCGCTGCCAAAAAACAACAAACAAACATTGTAATAAATTTAACCAAAGAGGTGAAAGATCTCTGCAAGGAAAACTACAAAATACTAATTTAAAAAAATGGATAGGACACACACAAATGGAAAGACATTCCATGCTTACAGATCAGAAGAATTAATATTGTTAAAATAACCAAACTAACCAAAGCAATCTATGGATTTAATGTAATCCTATCAAAATACCAATGTCATTTATTATGAACCAGAAAAAAATCCTAAAATTTGCATCAAACCAAAAAAGATTTTCAATGCCCAAAGCAATCCTAAGCAAAAATAACAAAACTGGAGATATCACACTACCTGACTTCAAAATTTATCACAAAACTGTAGTAACTTTGCATAGTTTGTATCAACATGATACTGATACAAAAACAGACACATAGACCAATGGAACACAATAGACAACCCATAAATAAATCCACATATTTGCTTACAGCCAACTAATTTTTGACAAACTCACCAAGAAAATACATTGGGGAAAAAATCCGTCTTCAGTAAATGGTGCCAGGAAAATTGGATATTCATCTGCAGAAGAATGAAACTGGACTGCTATCTCTCACCATATATAATTGACTCAAAGTGGATTAAAGATAAATGTAAGATCCAAAATTATAAAACTAGAAGAAAACATAGAGCAAACACTTCAGGACATTTATCTAAGCAAATATTTTGTGGCTAAGACCTCAAAAGCATAGGCAACAAAAAACATTGGCAGATGAGACTATTTTGAACTAAGAAGCTTCTGCACAGCAAGGAAAATAATCAGCAAGTGAATAGACAATGTATTGAGTAGGAGAAAATATTTGCAAATTATTCATCTGACAAGGGACTAAAATAAGTCAACAGTAATAAACAAATAAAATAAATAATCCCATTAAAAAGTGGGCAAAGGTCCTGAATAGACATTTTCCAAAAGAAGACATACAAATGACCAACAGGTATATGAAAAAAAAATGCTCAACATCACTAATAGTCAGGGAAATGCAAATAAAACCACAAGGAGATATCATCCTACCTCAGTTAGAATGGCTACTAAAAAGACTGAAAAACAACAGATGCTGGCGAGGACGCAGGAAAAAGCAAACAACAAATATGTACAAATATTATGTATCAATTAAAAAATACACTGAATGAGATTAACACAGATTAAATATCAAGTAAACCTGAAGACATTATAAATATCCACGTGATTCACGTAAAAGAAAAAATAATCATTTCAAAGATGGAAAAAGCATCCGTGAGCTCTGAAACAGTTTCAAGTAAGCTAACACATGTATCTTAAATTCCTGAAAAAGAAGGGTAGTGACAGAAAAAAATATTTTAAAAATAATAGTGATAATATTTCAAATTTTGAGGAAAACTACAAATCCACAAATCTAAGAAGCATAATCAATCTCAAGCACAACGATTATTTAGAAAACTACACCAAGACTTATAATCCAATTGATCAATACTAGTGATAAAGGGAAATCTTAAAAGGAGCCTGAAGAAAAAGGAACATTACATAAAACATAAGGTTGACAGCAGATTTATTGTCTGAAACAATGCAAGCACGGAGACAATATAGCAACATCCTTTAAGTAGTGAAATAAAACACTCTAAACCTAGAATGTTGTGTCTAGAAAATATCTTTAAAAATGATACAATGTATTATAACAGTGTAATTTATCATTACAAGTTAAAATAATGCATCACAAAAAGACCTAAATTATAAGAAATGTTACAAAAAGTCCTTAAGGCAGATGAAAAATGATAGCATATGGATATATGGATAAACCAAAGCAATAAAATACTATTTAATCCTAATTACATAGGTAAATATATTCAATTTTTTATTACTTAAAGATTTTTAAAAGATAATTGGTTGTTTAAATAGACAAATAAAAATATAACATAAAGTCTATAATGCATGTATAATTGAAATGCAAACTATGATAGAAAATAGATTAATGGTTCTCTGGGGCCTAGGTTAGGGTAGAGATTTGAGAAGCCAGAAAGATAAATTACAAAGGGATGAGGGCCAATTTGGGGAGATTACAGATGCTTTCACTATCTTAATCGTGGTCATGGCCTCACAAGTATACACATACATCAAAACTTTTCCAATTTCACATTAAAAATAAAAGTCTGCAAGCAAAGTCACTGTGTTAAGGTTTTATAGCAAGTTCAATTTAACTATCCAGTAATAAATAGTCTCTATTTTATAAATTGTATCAGGAAATAGAAAAGGAGGGAACTATCCCCAAATCATTTAACAAGGATAATATTACCTTGAAACCAAACTAGAATAGGTAGCATGAGAAAGGAATAAGTTTATATTAGGTTTGGGGCAGATTTGGTACTTGGCTGGGAGTCCTCGAGGACTACAAGGGCATTCAACAGCACCTCCTATGCAGTCAGATTCACAAGGGCCCTTGAAATCCACTGCTGGCTCCAGGGCAGGGACAGACCTCAGCGCCCCCAACCTACATATGCCCCAGCTGTTCCACTCTTGAAGTTTACCAAGCAAGCAACTGTTTAGAGACAATTTAATTGTAATGAGCCCTCATAGCTAAGTGGTCTTTTATTAGCCCAAATGGAATCCCATGCGTCAGGAGGGGTCACCTTCTCCCAATTCCCCTCCAGTCTTTCCCCATTAAAGTGAAATATGGCTTTAATATAGTACACCTGGGGGAAGTGCTCTCTAGCTGGCAGCCATGGATGCCCACCCTCCCCTATTTAAAGGTTGCCTGTTATTTCCTTATTCCTCTGGGCTGGGTTTGGCAGCTTTTTGAATGATCAGATTAGTTTTAAAGTCAATAGAAACATAGCATGCGAATAGCAAAATCACTGGCACTTAAGCACTTTGGGGCTGACTTCAGTCATAATTTAAGTATAAAGAGATTGGGGGAAGACAGAACAAACAGCCCATGAAAACTAGTTTTAGAGTTCTTTACTCAGTATATGTTTGGGGAAACTGCAAGACAGACGACTCCAACAAATTTAGGTTTTAGTGTCTCTTGGGCTCCTGAAGCCTGGGAAAGGCACAGTGGGCCAAAGCTGGCCTCAGTGTGTGTGGGAACTGCAGGGGATGGGGGTTAGGAGGACAGTTGATAAAGAAAATGGTTCAAAGCTCTATTTTGATTCCTAAGGTAAACTACGCTACCAGGAGGAACACAGAGCTCATTCAAGGCACAAAGCTCAGATTAAAATGTTTCATCAGCTTTCTAACTTCCAGCACGCTCACCCTTGGGCACATCTAGCAGCCTGTGTGCCCCCAGAATTCTGTTGCTTTGGGGCACCAACAATACACTGAAACCAGTCTATGACGATTTTCATTCTCAATCATGTTAGCAAACGCTTGGAATAGTTAACAACTATGAGAAGGTCGCACAGCCCTCAAACCCTTTGACTCCAAAGTCTGTGTGCTATGGGAGTCAGTGCATGAGAATACGTTCCTCTCTCATATTTTCTTGACTCTCACTTAATTCTAAAGGTGTCTTTCATATTTTCAGCCTCCTCCTTTTTGAAATAAGTCAACAGTATGGCCTGACAGTCACTTAGTAGCTTTCCCCCAGTCATGGGTGATCAAATATTCTTTTGCATATTTGACATATTTATATTCCTCAGGAAGTTGTATCCACTGGCCCGTATCTTCAGTCAAATATAAGTTTTATGGTTGCAAAGTTCTAAATCTCTCTTACTCTCACATTTAAATTATCCCAGATCTTTCTGGAGATTCAAGGTCTACAGGAACCAGCAAGTATCTCTAAGCTGCGACTTAGGGAATTTGATTTATTTGGCTTCTTCTCCTTTGAATAGCTTGAGTGTTCCTGCTACAGGGAAAGGCCACAGAGTAAACAAGAAAATAAAATAACTAATGAAATCCAAGTATCTAATTCCAACAGAAGAGAGAGAGAGAGATCATGTAGAGACTCAAACAAATTATTTTGATTTACTATCTGAAACCTTAGGTCAAATTTCTGACTACTTTTATTCACACATTCATTGCATCATTTTTTCCTCAAAATCTGCCTTTACTTTTGATCACAGGCTGCTCTCAGAAACTGATATCATTGAGTACTACTGTATTCCTCATTTTCCTTGAAAGGGTCACTTACTTACTTTGCTCCTTGGACAAAAGCCCCCATGCCTTATAATCAAGGCCTGGTCTTGCTTAATGCCATGAGAGTGAAAGGGATGTAGGGACAGTTTATTATTTTTCTAATGATACTCATATGAGCTGCTGCATTCCCACAAAAACAGGGCCAGGCAGGGCATGCTTAGATTTTACGACAAAGGTGTAATAGTCAGGCAATATTTTTCCTATCTGTAATCCAGCTCCTTGAAAATGAGCCACTGTGGCATACCAGCTAGGAGATACTTTAGGTCTAGAATGTGGACATTCCGCTATAATGTTTCTTCACATAAATAGGAAACGGAAGATATTCTAGAGCAAAAGCAAAATTAAGATGATCTGAGCTTACTCCAAAAATGTAGAATTCAAATTACATATGGAAGATCTCCTTAACCAGAAGCAATGAGATGGGCGAGTTCCCTGACCCCCCTCCCAGGAAGTGCTAGAGGGGTACAGCTTATCTGTTTGGCCACCACATGCTCAAACCCCTTACAGGAGGGGAAGCATTCACACCGGCAGGCGCAGGACCGGGACCAGCACTTTTGGGCTCCAGCCCCACAGTAGTGTCTGGGGAGAGTACCTGCAACTCCTGAAACCTCGATGGGCTTGTCACAGTGCTCCTTTTAGCTCTGACGTCCACAGACAGCTTAAACGTTAACCAGCTCAGTGCCCTCTTGGTACCCGGGTTCTTGTCTGGCATCCAGGAAGAATCAAGTCACACAGACAAACTGAAAGATGGTAAATGCGGGGGATTTTATTGCCAGATGCAGGTGGCTCTCAGTGGGATGAAAGGGAATGGAGTGGGAAGATGATCTTCACCTGGAGTTCAGCCAGCCTGCGGCTGATCTTCTCTCAACTGCCCCCAGCTGAACTCCTCTTGATGTTCAGGTGCTTCTTCTCTTCTCTCCTTCTTTGCCTTGCCACTCTTCTGTTCCTCTGCTCTTCTGCTCATGGAGCCTGGGGTTTGGAGTTTATATGGGTACAGGATAGGGGGGTGTGGCAGGCCAAAAGCAACATTTGGGTGCAGAAACAGGAATGCCTGTTCCCATTTAGGGCCATAGGTTTCCAGGCTTGAGGCTTTGCTGGGGAACTACCCTCTTCTACCCAGTATCTCCCTGCCTTCTGTTCGTATCAGCAACATCAGTAGGATATGGAATTATGTTCCCAGAAGCCTTCTGAAAATACATGATATCCATCAGGGCATAAGACTTCACAAGAAGTACATAATAGAAATCATCCCTAGCACTGAGAAGAAAGAAATGAAGTTAGCTCCATCCACTGCAGGCCCTGAAGCCAAGGGACAACAAGGAGGTAAATGCAACAGCTCGTGTTCCTTCAGAGTAGCAGTTTTTAGCGGGGACGAGCATAGCCAGGGATCAAAGAAACTCATTAGAAAAGATGACAAGAAACCTTCCTGTTCAATACTGCTGTACCTTTTCCACTTATTGCTGAGATTTCCTCTTCTGAAAAGAAAAATCATAGTGATTCGGACATTGTCCAGCTTATGTAAAGCTTAAGACAACCCTGCTTCAAATTCTTCTTTCATCCACCCCCATTTATTTCTGATTGACATGATACTTCCAGCCTGAAGAAGTTGACAATCATTGGATAAGAGGTAGCACAAGAGGTTCACCTGAGAGGAAATAAACAGGAGCTCAATGGGGAAAAAACAGTAATACCACATTTCAGTGGCAGGAATTAGTAAAGTGCTTTTATTTCCATCTCCCTTTATCTCTTCAGGCAGCCACTACAGTTTGACTCCTTTGATTCTCAACCCAAAAGATCAAATCCTGATCTAAACGAATCCTTTTTGTTAGAATGTCTTCCCTTTCCCATTTGTGTGAAATGCCGAAATCCTGACCTAAATCCAAACCAAAACTGTCTCCTGTCTGCTGTGCTATGCATCTTATTCTCCATCTCCCACTTCCATGGCCCAGAAATATGAGTCCGTCACCATCTTCTCTCTGTGCCTCCTCTGATCTGCTGGACTCTAATTGCTAACTCCTGACTTTTGCACAGTAGAAATAACAGACTATGCCAGCCACGTGAATACAATCATCCTTTTCTATCTCTGTGTATGCAGAGTAGTGGGGGCAGAGGTGGTGAAGAGAAACAGGACATGGTGGGGAGGGCTGGGCTAGAGGAAGGGAGGCTAATGACAGAGAAAAAGGGAAGAAGGGGTAAATGAACTCTCTTCAGACAGAATGAATATATTCTAAGCCCCAAGATTTGGATTTTCAGAAAGGGCTTATAAACCCACCCAAATGAGCTTCAACACTTCTTAGAAACAGATTTGGTATACTAAGCTTGAGCTTACCATTACAGTGTTTTATGCATGAAAGTGCCAAGTCAGAGAAAACATGAGTAGAGAATGGGGAAGGAGAGAGACCGAAAAGAAGCCGTTGCACGAGTTTTAACTGATGAGAAACACATTGTCAGGTTCTGCCCTGGGGAATCCCAATCTGGCTATGTCTGCGGGGATGGTAGATGAAGAACACAGAACAAGGTGGGCAGAGGAACACCCTTGGTGTACCCAGAAACGGGCTCAATTGCTGCAGGAAAGCCGGGGCCATCTGTTCTTTTTCAGTTTGTGGAAAATACCACTTCAGTCCAAAAGGAGGCTCCGTATTTGGCCACTTTTAATAGCTGC
Source organism: Nomascus leucogenys (assembly GCF_006542625.1). Classification (NCBI taxonomy): domain Eukaryota; kingdom Metazoa; phylum Chordata; class Mammalia; order Primates; family Hylobatidae; genus Nomascus; species Nomascus leucogenys. The sequence continues at coordinate 6,702,777 of NC_044395.1, read as the reverse complement.
ACATAAAGACATGGTACCTGTTCACAGACTGAATATTGTTGATCACTTTTGTTCATTTAAAAATATAGGTTTATGTTGAGAATATTTCAATTCAAATACAATTATATTATAGATAATTCATATACAAGAAACTATTGTTAACTATTGTCTCCCTACTGTACTATAGAGCATTAGAACATATTACTTCTAACTGTATTTTTGCACCCATTAACCAACTTCTCTTCATGCCCCCTTCATAACCTTCCCAGCCTCTGGTAACCGCCATTCTACTCAGCACCTCCATGAGATCCATCTTTGTCAGCTTCTACATGAAAGAGAACATGCAGTATGTGTCTTTCTGTGCCTGGCTTTTTTTTCTTAACATAATGACCTCCAGGTCTATCCATATTGCAGCAAAGATGAATGTCTGGTGTGATGGGTTTCCCAATTACCCTGATTTGATCATCACACAATTTATACATGTATCAAAATGCCATCTATCCCCCAAAATATGTATAACTATTATATTTTAATAAAATTTTTAAAAGCAAATAGATGAAGAATAGATTTAACTTTATCTAAAAAATGGTACAAATACACACAAAAAATAAGCCACCAATAATCCAATTTCAAATATGAATATAGATGCAACACACACAAATGCTAATGTGTGCATGTGTAGGCAGGTAGATAGATAGATGAATAATAGGAAAATAGATATTAGAATATCATATATGCAGGAAGATTGTCTTCCCCTTTGCCTTCTATCCAAGATTAAAAATGTATTGTATATTTTTTATTTATGTTTATAGATTTTTAAATTTGAATTATAAACCAACCAGAATTTCCTTTATGTACAGCATTTAATATCAAAACCTAAGGATATATTCTTCTAAATTTATTTCCAATATCTCCAACATTATTTAATATATTTCCCAGTGATTTTGAGACACACTTATCACATATTTATTTCTTATGTACTTTCAGATTTCTTTTAGACTCTATTCTCTAACACTAATTTATTTGCCTCTTCCAGTGCCAAAATGTTTGCTTTACAGCTTGTACTGACCCACATTTATACTCTCATCTGACCTTTACGATTAATTTGCATGATTAGTGCCAATATCTATTCCCCAGGGTGAAAAGTAATTGCCTTCTTGTTATAATTGCTATACAAATTTGGAAAAAAACAGAAAAAAATAGCGATTGAAGCAACAACATGTATAGGGATGTTTAATCTCAGAGGCAACATCAAGGCAGAGACCTCATAGATCATCACAACCCCAATGTATTTATACCTATAGCAAAATGCACATTTTTTTGGCATTGAAGCTGGATGAATTTGCATTAAGAACATAAGTCTTCCATTGAATATGAAACATACTTGATTTCTCTGAGGCTCAGTTTTTTCCTCTGTAAAACCGGAAAGATAATACCGTTCAGGATTGGTGTTTAAATGTGCTGTGTATCTGGCATAGCAGGTGCTCAACAGAATTTAGCTCCTTTATCCCTTCTAATCGTCAATTCTCAGTCACTTGTCTAACTGTGTTTATTCAATTGTATAACTCAGCATTATTATGAGAAGATTGCAGTTGATTTTATAGTGTTGAAATTGATGTAACACAGATAGGAATGGGGAAAGAAGGTCACAAGCAAAGTACATCCTTGCTTTAAGGAGCTTACAGTCAAGTGGGTGAACAAAAATACTTCTTGCATGTTTTAAATAAAATAATCAACAGTCATTTTATGGAATTTCTAAATATGTTTTTAGGGTTACACATTAATAATACTTCTCCTTCTTTTAGATAATTTTAGTGGGGAAAAAAGAACAATAGGGTTTCCTCTAAAAGGACCTTCACATGAGCCTCCATAGTTACAGTGAAGACAAAGTCAATAAACAGATTTGTAGTTTCTCATACTTGGAACATAAGTTACTGAACAGAAGATGAGAAAAATGAAAATAAAAGTGCATTCGTTAGCTATTGCTGTTATGTAGTTCCATGATAAGCCATCTCACAACTCCCTTCAAATAAAGCAGTTTCTATATGGATCCGTAATCCAGCAGCCAAAGCCACATACATTCCAAGTTCATAGTTCTGAGTTTCCAGACAAACCTGGATACTTCTATCTCTCGACAAGGGCCTCAGTGGCCAAGGCACTGACTATATTTGCCTTGCCCCCAAAATGCATCTTTGCTGTACCTTCACACGGGTGGAGCTGTCTTCCTCATGAGATAAAGCAAATAAGAGGCATTTGGGGGAGACCTGAAGACTCAGAAATCTCAATATTATCTCCACCTTGGGTTCATTTTTCTGTCTTTGGGGCATAGAATTTACATTCATGTAGCCTGCAGGTCTTCACATTACTATCTTCTTAATAAATTTATATTGTAGTTGACAGGCAGAAAGAGCCTCTTTTCGAAGGTCATATTTTCTTTCTTTTATGCATTCAGATATCCCAGAAGCCCACAATTCTGCAAAATGTAGCCAGCACTCTCCAATACAGTTTCACTTTTTACTAAATAACCAACACTACAGCCTTGGAAAGCAAAGTTTAAATGCCAAGAAACAATAGTTCACAGTTTAACTAGTTGCTTTGATTCTATATAACAAGAATTGTATACTTTCCAGACTAGGATACAAGGTTTCCTATTGCTTTCAATCTTACCTCTTTGACTAGATCCATTTCACACTTCTCTGTTAATTATAATGCCCCACTCCTGGCACAAAATTCTGAAACTGTTATTCTTCTTTTGGTTGCACATGTTGGAAAAGCCAACTAATGGTGGCTTATACACAAAACTAATTTATTATTCATGTAAGTATATTTCCAAAGATAATACTGCCTTGAAATGTAGCTTGATTCAGCAGCTAATGAGGACCTGACTTTTTTCTGCCTTCAGTATTATTGGCTTTATCCTAAGATTGGGTTTTCTGGAGGTCTTAGAATGACTGCCAATAGGTGCTGGAGCTGCATTTTTTTGTTGCTCAGCTCTGCATAAAAGTGAGACTTTGCCGATCATTACCAGCAAATATCCAGAGATTCACTTTCTTTAAACAACTTAAATTACATATTTACCTTGTTACCTACTCTGTGTACAGGGAATAGATTGTATTGCTTGGCTTATCCCAGGTCATAGGGTGCGTCTGTGGATCTGGAGGTATGGTCGAATTACCCAGAACCAAATGGATTTCTACACAGTGACTGGGAGCTCTGGTAATGGGAAAGTAAGGAATGGTTGCTAAGGAGGCATCCAACAAATTTCCACTGCATTTAAATAGTGCCTTTCTCCTTATTGGATAAAGATCATGTACATTTAGTTCATTATTTTTTTTTCCTTAGCAACTAAAACAATGCAATTCATTTCTAGTCTGGGAATGAATATCACCCAAACAGTGTTGTTAATTGGGTATACTGCACATTAAACACAGACACAGAAGGTAAAACTAAAGTCAGTTTACAAACACAGATAACTTGTAACAGTCTTTACTTCATATTTCAGGATTTTTACACTTGGAATACTCTTCTCAGAGATATCTAAATATCTCACTCCTCCTCTTCATCTTTTTCCCTAAAGGTCTCCTCTTCCGTGAGGCCTTACCTAAACACAAGTCTCTTTCCCCTGCAACATTTCCTGTCATTCTTCCCCTTATCAGCTTTATTGAGATATATTTTATATATTACTTGTTCACCCATTTAAAATGTAAAATTCAGTAGACTTTCAGCATAGTCACCAATAGGTGCAACCTTCACCACAGTCCATTTTTGAACATTTCATCATCTCAAAAACAAACTCTGTAGCCTCTAATGCCGTCCTTTAGCTGCCTCAGCCCTAAGCAACCACAAATCTACCTTCTGTATCTATATGTCTTTCTGGGCTTTCATGAGAATGAGATCATACAGTACATGGTCTTTTGTGACTGGCATTTTTCACTTAGCAGAATTTATTCAAGGTTCATCCATGATGTGGCATATATCGGTACATACGCTCCTTGAGTTACAATGGAGACATGTCCTGATGATCCCCCTGTAAATTGGAAATATCATGAAGCCAAAATGTATTTAATATACATAACCACCAAATATCATCACTTAGCATAGCCTACATTAAATGTGTTTAGAACACTGAAATTAGCCTCCAGTTGGGCAAAATCATCTGGCAACACAGCACACTATAGAGTATCATTTGTTTGCTGTCACGAGTATGTACCTGACCAGAAGCTTTGACTCATTGCTGCTGGCCAGTATGGGGAGAATATATTGTACAGCATATTCACTAGCTTTGGAAAAGATCAAAAATCAACATTCAAAGTACAGGTTCTACTGTTTATGTATCATTCATTTTTTCATTATTTTGAAGTCAAAAAATTGAAAAGCTGTAAGTCAAATCATTGTTGAGGACTGTCTGTATTTCATTCCTTATAATGGTTGAATCATTTTTTATATGAATATACCATATTTTGTTTATTCATGTGTCTGTTGATGGATGTTTCTGTTATCTTCACCTTTTAGCTATTGTGAATATTGCTGCTATAAACATTTGTGTACAAGTCTCTATGTGGAGGGGGGGACACATATTTTCATTTCTCTTGGATATATTAGTAAGAGTTAAATTACTGGGGCATATGGTAGCTGTAAGTTTAATCATTTGAGAAACTGCCAGACTGTTTTCCAAAGTGGCTGCACTGTACTATATTCCCATTAGTAGTATACGAAGATCTTGATTTTTTTATACCCTCACCAATACTTGTTATCTAACATTTTTATTCTAGCCATCTTAATGGAGATGTAAAGTAGTAACTCCTTGATTTACCATGGTTACTATTTACATTTCCCTGATGACTAATGATATTGAGCATCTTTGCATGTACTTGTAAGCCATTTATATATCTTTCTTGGAGGAATGTCTATTTGGATCTTTTACCTATTTTTGTGTTATTTGTCTTTTTATTATTGAGTTGTAAGAACTTTTTATATGTTCTAGATACAAGTCCCTTATCAGACATACGATTTGTAACTATCTTCTCCCATTCTATGGGTTGTCTTTACACTTTCTTGGTGGTGTCTTTTGAAGTACAAATTTTTAGTTTTGATCAGGTCTCATTTATCTAATTTTTATTTTGTTGCTCATGTTTTTGGTGGCATCTTATACATTCTTTGCAAATCCAAAGTCATGAAAATTTACCCTTATATTTTCTTATAAACATTTTGTAGTTTTCTGCTTTTACATTTAGGTCTTTGATCCATTTAATTTTTATATATGGTGTAAATTATGATCCAACTTCATTCTTTCGCATATAGCTATCTAATTTTCCCAGAACCACCTGTGAAAAGACTATTCTTTCAACTTTGAATGGTCTTGGCATTCTTGTTTAAAATCAGTTAACCATGGATGTATGTGTTTATTTCTGAACTTTTGATTCTATTTCATTGACATATATGTCTATCCTGGGGATAGTATCATACTGTTTTGATGATTGTTATATTGTATTTAATCTTAAAATCAGAAAATGAGGGTCCTTCTATTTTGTTCTTCTTTTACAGAATTGTTTTGGCTTTTCTGCATTCTATATAGATTTCAGCATCACTTTTTCTATTTCTAAGAAGAAATAATCTGTGGTTTTGATAGAAATTGTATTGAATCTGTAGATCAGTTAGGGTGTATTATTAACAATGCTAAGCCTCCCAATCTATAAACATGGTAGGCTTTCTCATTGGCTTATATCTTCTTTAATCTCTTTCAGTAATGTTTTGTACATTTCAGAACATAAGTTTTATGCTACCTTTGTTAAATATTTTTAATGTATTTTATTCTTTTGATACTACTGTGAATTAAATTGTTTATTTTATTTTATTTACTATTCATGGCAAGTATGTATCAATGCAATTTTTTTGCATATTGACCTTGTAATTCTGTTCATTTGTTGGACTCATTTATTCGTTTTAATTGTTCTTAGTAGATTCCTTAGAATTTTCTCTACACAGGATCATACATTCAGTTAATTGAAACAGTTTAACTTTTTCCTTTCAAATTTAAATGCATTTTATTTCATTATTTACCTAATTTCCCTGGCAAGAGCCTTCAGTATAACGCTGAATGTAAGTGCTGAGAGCAAACATCCTCGTCTGGTTCCTGATATTAGAGGTAAATTGTTCAGTCTTCCAATGTTAGATATGATGTTAGCTGTGGGTTTCTTCTACATAGCCTTTATCAGATTGAGTCCTTCTATTCTTATTTATTGTTTTTATTAGGAAAGAGTTTTGAATTTTGTCAACTTTTTTTGCATCTATTAAAATGATTATGTGATTTAAAAATATTGATAATATGTATCACATTAATTATTTTCAGATGTTAAGACTAAATCCCACTTGGTCACGTGTGTAATTCTTTTTATATGACACTGGATTCAGTTTGTGAGTATTTTGCTGAGGTTGTGTGACTATATTCATGAGTCATTGTTCTGTAGTTTTCTCGTGATATCTTTGGTTTTGATTAATAGAATGAGTTGGGAAGTGTTCTCTCTGCTAATTTTCGAAAACGGAATTGGTATGAATTCTATTTTTTTAATTTTGGGTAGAATTTAGTGGTCAATCTATCTGGGTCAGGGCTTTATGTTGTGGATAGTTTTGTTTTGTTTTTAATACTTTAATCCTTCACTTATCATAGGTTTATTCAGATTGTGATTTCTCCACGAGTCAATTTTGGTCGTTCATAACTTCCAAGGAATGTGTCCATTTTATCTAATTCAGGGGTCCCCAACCCTGGACCACACAGCAGGAGATGAGTGGAGGGCAAGGGAGCATTACCGCCTGAGCTCCTTTCCTGTCACATCAGCGGTGATATTAGATTCTCACAGGAGTGGATCCCTAATGTGAACTGCACATCGGAGGGATCTAGGTTGCATGCTTCTTATGAGAATCTAACTAATGCCTGATGATCTGAGGTGGCACAGTTTCATCCCAAAACCATACTCTACCCCCAATCTGTGGAAAAATTGTCTTCCATAAAACCGGTCGCTGATGCCAAAAAGGTTGGGGACTGCTAATTTAATTTATTTAATATGCGGGTGTACAAGAGTTCCTAGTATTTCTTCATAATTCATTTGTGTTTCTAAGCTTAGTAGTTTGTCTCCTTTCATTGCTAGTTCTAGTAATTTGTGTCTTCTCTCTCTCTCTCTGTCTCTCTTCTTGGTCAATCTAGCTAATCTTTTGTTAATTTTATTGAGCTTTTCAAAAACCATTCCTTGGTGCCACTAAATTTCTCTATTGTTTTCCTATTCTCTTTTTCATTAATTTCTGCTGTAATCTTTATTATTTTCTTCTTTCTGTTTGCTTTCTGATTAGTGTGCTCTTCTCTGTTTAGTGTATTAATATGAAAGTTTAGATTATTGAGGTCTTTCTTCTTTCTTAATGAAGTTTTCAAAATAATTGAAGAACACTTGTAACTTAATTGAAAGAGAACATCAAGTACTCAGCAAATGAATTTTTAAAACATAATACCCAAACAAATGTAGTACCTCATCATGAGATTTGCGTACATCAGAGATAAAGAGAAGTTCTAACATCTTACAGAAAGACGAAATAAAGAAAAAAAACATACGATGTGAGAATCATAAATAAAAATTTAATTAGACTTCTCAATAGGGTTACTGGAAGCTAAAAGGTATTAGAACAAGGCCTTCAAAATTCTGAGGGAAATCAATTATAAAAAATTCCATAATCACAAACCTAACATATCTGACGGAAGAAAAGCAATGTCTTCAAATATTAAAAAAATCTAAAAACAAATTAAAGGAAAAAAATACAGAAAGCCTAACTTCTAATCCTACATTTCCAGAAAAGTTGCTGTAAATATGCCTACAGTATAGTGAGGGAGACTGTGTGTATATGGGGGCAGGGGCCTATGGGATATCTCTGTGCCTTTCTCTCAATTTTGCTGTAAACCTAAGCCTGTTCTAAAAATTGTCTTAAAACTTTGCTTAGGAAAAGTGCCTTAGCCCTTATATATTCCACTGGAAGGTTAAAAATCCATCCTAGTAAAAAGAATAAACCACTATAGTTTAAAGTAGTAGAAATAATTATGCTCCAACATGCTTCAGATCTTGCTAGTAAGAAAAGTCTGAAGCACCACAAAGTTGACCTTCTTATTAAGTTCTTTAGAAGAGATAAGCTGATGCACAAACACCTTTTAGTCTTTGTCTTTGTCAGAATAAACTTCCTTCCTAGACAGATGGCAGATCGCAAAATGTCAGGTTAGCTTTGAGGCTAATTAATTCAGACGGTGTCAACATAAATAGCTGTTGACTTGTTGTGGAAAACCAAACTCCAAAACAAGACCCAAATATTTTATTATATGCAATTTTGCTTTCAGATCATATTTCCTGTGTTATTCCTGCACCCTGTTTTTTTGTTATTACTACCAATATTTGCATGTAAACAGGATCTCTGTTGCTTAGCAATTCATTACTTCTGTTTTTTTCTTCTCTGCTGAAATTGGCTTATTTTTATAGTAGAGAAGAGAGTTGTCTGATTTCTCTCCCATCTACAAAGTTTATCCCATTTTGAAATCTGAACATAAAGTTTGTTTGTAGAACAAGTCACTCAAGTGTTCTTCAGACTTTTGTTCGTATTTCAATTCTCACTGGAAAGGGATTGAAAATATCATCGCTTTTGACCACTGCTGCTTTCTGCCAATTTTATGGTTACTCTATACCTACTTCAGTCAGTGAAGATCCCTGAAAGGGCATTCATTAAAATATGTTTAATAATTGGGAAAAATTAGAAGAAAATAGCTGCCATGAATAGGGGCTAGATAAAGATGTGTATTGAATCCATGATACAAATGTCTAATGGAACCATCGTAGAGCTATTAACCATGAGATAGACCTACATGAATTAAAATGGAAAAACAGCCAGAATATATTTAAAAGTAGGGAAGTAAAAGCAAGTGGAAATATAAAATGTATAGTATGATCTCATTTATACATATATATATATATATATATTATAAGTTGGGTGGTGAAGGGACCTGTACAGACCTGTCTTTTATTTCATACTCTGTGTCCTGTTAAGAGTGTGCGCGTGTGTGTGTGTGTGTGTGTGTGTGTGCTTTTCCTCTACAATGAACTTGTATTGCTTTTATAACTAAAACAAAAAATACCCAATACAGTCACTGACAGGCTCTTATTTTCTATCTTTTTGGGTTTTGATAGCTGTCATGACAGCAGCAGAAACAGCAAACTATAAAGTTATGGGAAGTCATTCTTGGCATCCTACAGAGTAACAGCCTCAAGGGGATTCTTTTCTCTCAACAAGTCTCACTGACACATGAATATCTCATCTGCAAGATTCCCCTGGAAATGAGAATCCAAGGTTTAGAATATAACCTCTTATGTTATAGAGTATACTTTCAAATGGCAGTGAACACTGGCAGTACTGGCAAAGGGAAATGACGAATAAGATACCTGCTCTTCAAAAACTATACATGCCCATCCTGTTTCCTTTCATGTTCAAATAAAATAACATTTTTAGGCATCTTAGATAATATGTGAAAATCAATTGCTCCACCACCCAAAAGAAGTATCCATCCCCCCAACCCAAAGAGAATCAACACATCATATTTGCTAGTCTGAATATTTTTGTCTCCACAAAATGCGTATGTTAAAACCTAATCCCCAAAGAGATGTGTTAAGATCACTTAATAAGAAGTGATCGGGCCTTTGGGAGGTGATTAGATCATGGGGGCTCCACCCTCATGAATGAGATTAGTGCCCTTATAAAAGAGTTCTAAGGGAACTTGTTCATACCTTCTACCATGTGAGGACACATAAAAGGTGCAATCTCTTAGAAACAGGCCCTCACCAGACATTAAATCTGCCACAGCCTTGATCCTGGACCTCCTAGCCTCCAGCACTGTGAACAATAAACTTCTGTTGTTTGTAAGTAACCCAGTCTAAGAGATTTTTTTGTTATAGCAACCCAAACAGACTTAGACAATGTTCAAGCAGAAAAATTTCTGTGCAAATGGACTCAGCTCAAGCTAAGCCAAGATTTTTATCTAGCAAAGTGACACTGCAGATTGACTCCCAGTGCTACTTTCCAATATATGGACCCCTTCTGAATTCTAAGCTGACATAAACTAGCCGGAGGTATAAACACTACCATGACCATTGTACAACTCTCTGGTGTTCTTCACTTTTGACAAATGAGGAAATGAAAATTATAGTTATTCTTTATAACTAACAATTTTTGAGATCCTCAGAGTGAAGTTTATATCTCTGGGCACCTGCTGAAGAGAAGGAAGGCTTTGTGGTGCTGGAGAAAAAACTTTGGACTAAGAGTTAAGTGAAATAAATTCTCCTCCTGGCCTTACCAATGTGAGTGAATGTGAACTAGACATATTTTCCTAGGCCTTAAGAATTTTTCATTTGAAAAATGTGGAACTAGAACAGATTATGCTGTATGTTCCTTACAATTCTAGAGAAACTTGGTCCATGAGATTTCACATGGTTTGTGTTGGTTGCACAAAATCCCTTACATATAGTCTATTACTTGATGGAATGCCTGTGTGACATAGCAAAATTTCTACCCCACCCTCACTCTGTTTATCTTTTAAAGATAGGACGCTTGCTATGAGACATTCCCTTTGTACTCAGACCAGTTGAGACTGGTTAGAAACAAGATAACCAACCAGTGACTTCAAAAAGACCTCAGACTTCATTAGAATCTCATTTCCATGCTAAATGACACTCCCCCCAGCACCATGAAAATTGACAATCACCCATGACAGTGACTGGAAGAAGCTGTAAAAGAACAGAAAGGAAGGCAGCACTATTGATTCCAAGAAGTTCACTGCCTATTCCTGGAAAATACATGAATAGTCCTCCCCTCATTTTTAATGTCCAACCCCTTCATTAAAGAAGCCATATCTTTAATTTTTTAATTGTTTTATTTTTATTTTTAAACTTTTAAGTTCAGGGGTACATGTGCACATGTGCAGATTTGTTACACAGGTAAACTCATGTCACAGGTGTTTGTTATACAGACTAGTTCCTCACCCAGGTACTAAGCCTAGTACCCAATAATTATTTTTTCTAATCCTCTCCCTCCTCCCGCCCTCTACCCTCCAGTAGGCTCCAGTGCCTGTTGTTCTCCTCTTTGTGTCCGTGTGTTCTCATCATTTAGTTCCCACTTATAAGTGAGAACATGTGGTATTTGGTTTTCTGTTCCCGCATTAGTTTGCTACAGATAATGACCTCCGGCTCCATTCATGTTTCTGTAAAGCAAATAATCTCATTGTTTTTTATGGTTGCATCATAGTCCATGGTGTATATGTACCACATTTTCTTTATCCAATCTGCCATTGATGGGCATTTAAGTTGATTCCATGTTTTTACTATTGTGAACACTACTGCAAAAAACATAAACATCCATGTGTCTTTATGGTAGAACAACTTATATTACTTTGGGTATATACTCAGTAATGTTATTGCCGGATTGAATGGTAGCTCTGTTTTTAGCTCTTTGAGGAATCGCCACACTGCTTTCCACAATGGAAACTGTATATTTTAACCTACTCACACTTCACTAGTCGAGAAGTTGATTTGTGAGCCACCTTCCCGCTTCTCCATTCTCTGGCCATCCAAAAAAAAAACAAAAACTTGCTCTTACTGACATTCACTTTCAATTTTGTGTATTGGCTCTGCAACACTGAATGCGGAAAGATCCCACCTTTTGGAGCTGCCAAGGTTCTGATAACAGTACCATACTCAGATCTAGTCTCCATGGGCAAGGTACTGGTGGGTTCAGGACATGCTATCCAAAATATGGCACCTGAGAAAACAGCAGAAGGGTAGATTTTACCTTCCCCTTGCCTTTCTCCCCTGAAGCAGGTTATAAACCTTCTTCAAGTGGTACCCTCCCTATACCCAAAGGAAATGAACATCCTTATCTCTGAAGACACAGGGATACAAGGAAGAAACTGAACAAACAGACTTTGCTGAGTTCCTCCCAGCATATTATCATTAGATTAGACCCTTTGTCCTCTGTCACATTTCCCCATGACTGCCACTCTTCATCAAACAGAAGGAAAATGCACAGGCTTCCCTGTTTCTTTGGATATTCATTTCTGAAGGCTTCTGAGTCACACAAAACTTATATTAAATAAATTTGTATGCTTTCCTTTTGTTAATCTGACTTTTGTTATGGAGTCTCAGTCATGAACCTGGTGATGAGAAAGATCTTTCTCTTCCCTTACAATACTAACTTCCAAAGTTTCCCTTTCCCCCACATACTCATACACCCTCTTCTTGCTATTAAACTCTCGTTCTCAGTCATACTCAGTCAATTACCTTGCAGGTTAAATCTGCTAAACCAGGTCATAATAAGTTCCTTGCCAGTAGGAAACAGAGTCCTCTCCCCTCTTAAATAATTAAATTAAAGTGAATCAGTTCTTGAAGCCTCATTTTCCAATAAGATACTATTAATATAAGTGTACTGATGACTTTTATGCATTCAAACCAAAAGAATAAATAAAAAATTGAGCAGTAGGCTTTTGATAGGGCAGAGCACCTATGCACCATATGATGTTAACCCAACTTTGAAAGATAGGAGCACTAAAGGAAGGAAGAAATATTATTAAAAAAATTCATCACTTAAAAGCAACAATTAAAAAACACTGGAGATCATCTACCCATGGGCCTGATGATTAATTCTGGGGCCAGCTTATTATCATTGTTTCCACAAACAGGCTGTTCCACACTGCCACAGGGAGGCTGTTTGGTGTGTAAAGAGTTTGGCGAGTGCAGGGCCCACTCTTGTTCGCTGTTTTGCCTTTTTTCTCTTTTTACTTCAAGAACCTTCACAAGCCTTTCTTCACCTTAGCAAAGCACCTTAACACAGGTGAGTTTGGTTGCCTCCTTCCTTCTCCTTCCATTATCTGTTTCCTTTGACAAGCATGAGCCTCCCACTCAGCTCCCTCCTCCGCATGGAGGTAATGGGAGAAGGGAGGTTGTTGTTGAATGTTTTGTTGTGACATCTAAAATCTAGCGAACAATTTGGAAAAGAGCAAACCACTTAGCCTCTCTCCCTTAAACCACCAAAAAAAAAATAGTGCCCCTTCATGTTCTTAGGTGGTTTGCACAACTTCAGTTACAGAGGATCATTCTTCCGTTACTTTTGGTAAGGATGAGAAAGAATCATCCAAGCACCAGGATTTAAATATTTTTGACGGTTATAGCCATGTCACTATCCAGAAAAACGTGTGTGCATATGTACATATGTATGTATATCTATCCATCTATGTCTTTTTTATTCAAATGCGTGTGCGTGTGTGTGTGTGCGCATCTGTGTCTAACCCTTAGAATGCTACCTTATCATCCATCATCTCTTTGCCCATGAGCTTCCATTGACTTGTAACTTCCACATAAAACACCTTGATGATCTCTTCATTAGTAACACAGTGTAGCCCAGACCCCCACCTCCTTGTTTACAAGCTTGAAAGGGGGAAAGATAATCTGATATCTGATCACTAGAGAAACTAAATTTAGGCCTGGAGTCTTGGCAAAGGAGTGGGAATTATTCTATGGCCATGATACGGTTAGGCTTTGTGTCCCCAACCAAATCTCATCTTGAATTATTATCCCTATAATCCTCATAATTCGCAGGTATCCAGAGACCAGGTGGCGGTAATTGGATCATGGGGGTAGTTTCCCCCATGCTATTTTTGTGATAGTGAGTGAGTTCTCAGAAGATCTGATGGTTTTATTAGTGTTTGATAGTTCCTCCTGCGTTCACTCTCCTTCCTGCTGCCTTGTGAAGAAGGTGCCTTGCTTCCCCTTTGCCTTCCGCCATGATTGTAAGTTTGCTGAGGCCTCCCCACCCATGCTGAACTGTGAGTATTCACTCTCTTTCCTTTATAAATTACCCAATCTCAGGCAGTTCTTTACAGAAGTGTAAAAATGGACTAATACAGGCTGACAATATTTTTATCAGAAGACATAGCACTAAACCACTACATTCTACTTGAAGTTTTATGTTCCACTCATGTTACCTTCAAACTTTGGATGTTATGGTATTTCAAATGCACAGTAGAATCGCCTGTAATCCCAGCACTTTGGGAGGCTGAGGCAGGTGAATAACAAAGTCAGGAGTTGAAGACCAGCCTGGCCAACGTAGCGAAACCCCGTCTCTACCAAAAATGCAAAAATTAGCCAGGCATGGTGGTGCATGCCTGTAGTCCCAGCTACTCAGGAGGCTGAAGCAGAAGAATCACTTGAACTTGGGAGTTGGAGGTTGCAGTGAGCTGAGATTACACCACTGCACTCCAGCTTGGACAACAGAGTGACACTTCATCTCAAAAAAGAAAGAAAGAAGTGACTTGGGAAAAGATTATAGAGGTCTGTAGTGTTATGAGCTCAGTGCATGTTTTCTGTCATCTGCATGTATCCTGTGCAATGCTGTGTCTCAGAATGATTAAAAAAATAGTTAGTGAGAAAAATCTTTGTTTCTTAAATTATTGTTGTTATACAAATAGTACCATATTTCACTGTTCACTGGCATGTATTTAAGAAAAATGCTTTAAATTCAAAATAGTCATTTTTTTCTATTTCTTTATCTACTGGACTTCCTTTCAAAAACATTAGAAAAAAATTAGATCTAATATCAAATCCTGAAATTTTAATTTTTTGAAAAAATAAAGGCCTAGTGTGTTTAGAAGCTTCCATAAATGAAATGACCTAAGGATAGATCTCAACAAGAGGAGAGATACTGAACATCCAATGTGCCTGTACAAATTACTTTATAAGAAACTTAGGTTTTAAAAGTGTACATACCAACGACGACCGGAGTGGTGCAAAATTATGAATTGTGCTGTGTCAGAAACCAGTAACAATAGAATCAAGAAGGTTCAGGCAAAAGCAAACAAAAAGGGCTTTTCAAGCTATATTTCAAACAGGAAGATGAATGTGAAATGTAACTACTTGGTTGTTATATAATATTATCAGATGGCAGGAACAAAAGACAAAACTCTGTAAATAACATTTTACTTCTCTTCTGCTTCTAGAAGATGGGTGGTTTAAACTTAAAAAAAGATATTTAAAACTCAGTAAGAGAGATAAAACAATTAAATTTAAAGAAGAGAGGATAGAGGAGCATGTAGCCACTTTTAGTAAATTCATGCCTAGAATAACAACTTCTCAGAACATGGCACCCTTTGTAGGTGTGAGGGTCAACATATAATGTGTAACCTTGTAAAAACTACAGAGAATTAGAAAGTTCCTTTAAAAATAGGGATACAGATACGTCCTATTTTCAAAAGAGAAAAACAAATGGATTTCTGAACAATAGACTTAACATGAATCACACAACACAAAAGCTATACATGAATTCCAGGTGTTATGATTGTAAATATCCATGCTATTAAAGACACTTTAAAAAAGAAAGACATATATCAATAATCCTATCATTCTAATAAAAAAATTTCATTTCTGTTCAGAGTTTCCCAGTCCTGCCTACACAAACGTATAACATTTTTTCTCATTGTCAGGTAGTAGGTCAACATTTTTAAATGTTATTCTTTGATTTATCAGTAGATCAATATTAGGAGTTGTTTGGCTTTGATTTTGTGTTTTTAGATTTCACAAGCATAATTTTAAATGAATACATAATATTCTATCATGTAAATGTGTACTAATTTCAGTGGTTATTCATTTATTACTGAACTTTTTGGGCTTTATTAATACTCCCCAAATAAAAACATGATGTACATAATTTTTCTCTTAATTTCCTGGAAAAGTTTATTTGGGCACATTTCCTAAAACGGGTTTAGGAAATCAAATGTTATGAGCACTACATGGATGTAGAGAGATAAGCACGATTGCATTCTCAAGTGATCATGTATTTTGACATCGGTACCATTTTATGTTTATTTAGACAGCACTGAGAATTTTGATTCTGATTAAATTTTGTAAACATTTTAACAGATATGCAATGGAACTCATAGGTGTTATGGGAAATTAGTTAATTCAATAGAGGTTAAAATTGTCCAAATATCAACTTAATTATAATTCTCTTAGGTGTAATATTCCTTTACGAGTTTTACGCATGAATTAAAACTTAAAGTTTCTTCTTTATATTGTAATTTTTGTATTTTACATTATATGTTGAGTTATATATAATTTTTCATATTTATTGCAAAGATTGTAATCGTTTTGCCTTTCTTTTGAGTTATTTTCATAGGCTTTGAATATTTAAGTAATTAAATTGGTTTATTTCTTTGGAATTCCTTCACGTAGTTCTAAAATAAAAATTTAACTTTTTTCTTGAATAATTAATAAATATTTAACCTATTTTTTGCTGTTTTTCTATTTTGATATATTTTACATTACTCAGTTATTAAGCAGCAAATTCTTATTGTAAAAGGTTCAAGTCATCATGATCAAATAAACTATGAAAATCATCCTTAAACCATTCCAATCCCAGTAATCTCCCATAGGTAAGTAGTATGGACAATGGTGCACTTATTTCTAATTCCTTATTGAATATTTTGAATGTGTGCTTTCTCTCTCTCCCTCTCCACACCCCACCTTCAACTTGCTTTCTCTCTTTCCTCCCCTCACAGACACATATACACACACAGGTGCACTCATGCATGTTAAGATTCTAGACTTAGATTCCTAATTGAATTTTAATTCCTAACTTTAATTCCTAAATGGAATAATCAACATTTTTCTAAGAATTATTTTTTTCATTTAGTAGTGTCTTCAATCTCTTTCCATTCATATCCATCTTTTTAGTGGCCATATTGCCTAGCAGGGCATAGATGTTCTATGATTTGCGCACACACTCATCTAGCTAAGGTTGTTTTCTGACTTGTGTGTGAAAATACTTTATGTAACTCTTGGAGTATACATACAAATATTGCTATGAGATCAATTTTGTGAAGCAGATTTATGGTTAAAGAATACATGCACTTAAAATTTTGAAAGATAATGCCAATTGTCTTCCTAACATGATTTATCAACTTACGCTGTCATTTCTCTCTCTCTCTCTCTCTCTCTCTCTCTCTATATATATATATATATATATATATACATATATGTGTGTGTGTTTGTATATATATAATTATATTATATATTTGCTTTTTCTCTATATCTGTCAAAACACTAGATATCATTAGTATTTAAAAGTTTGTCAAACTTAGAGAAAACAATGATACACAGCCGTTCTACACTTATTAAGAATCTGGATGACAGCAAATCATCATTCCCACCATATCCATTAAGAAACCAAAAATAAATTTAAAAAATAAAAAAAAATTAAAGACATCAGAGAGCTGTGGACAAAAGGACTATAAAGAAACTAAATGCAGGTATAGGAATAGCCTTTCTAGGTAATAGAGATCAGTGGCTTCTTTCAGCATCTGGGCCATGTGCTGAGTCTGAGCATAGAGGAACGGAGCATTGGGGCTCAATGGGGTAAGCAGAGGAAGAAGTCCACAATATATTGATGCTTACAGACCTACTGGAACACACAGAGGGAAGGTTTTACCTTAAGGTCATTTGAAATCAGATGAATGAAACTAAGTTAAGCTGCCACTCATTTCTGACTGAGCTCCATTCTTTATTCGATGAAAAAGATCAGCCTTTCACTCTGTCTTACAAAGAAAGGGCAATGCTCTGTCAGAGGAAACACTACCAACTTCAGTATCTGTGGTTTTATTATACACGATGTTTGCCATGCAGTCAAAAAATTAGGAAGCATACAAAAACACAGAAAAATATGACACATAATCAAGCATTAAAAAACTGCCAATAGATGCAGACAAAAGAACAACATACTAGAATTATAGACAATAATTTTAAAATTATTATTATATATGTTAAATAAAATAGAGGAAAACAAGGACAAAATAGATATATTATTAATAAGTTTATTGGAGAAATTCGTTCTCTGAGAATAATATAATGAATATTTTGGAAGTGAAAAGTGCTGTATCTGAAGTTATGAATGTGTTGCATTTACTGAATAGTATAATAGATACATTAGAAGAAAAGCTTATTGCATAATGTATAATAGACATTATACAAACTTAAGCACAAACAGTTGAAAGCATATCTAAAACCAAAGAAAAAGGAATAGAGTTTGACACTGTTAATGGTCTGACAAACGTGTAACTAGAATCTCTGAAGACAGAAAGAATGGAGTAAAGCAATATTTTACCTCAGATTGAAGAAAAGAGATTCAGAAACAACAAGAACTTACAATGATAAATGTTTCAGAACATATAAAAGCCTATTTTATTTAATTATACAAATATTGACTGATTAAAATAACAACTACATTCATGTGTTTTAGGATTTATATAGGCAAAATCAATATATATGACAACTATAGTAGATAAAGTGGAGAAGAATACTTTTTTTTTACTTTGTTGTAAGGTTTTTGTATTGATTATAAAGTGGTAAAATACTAATTCAAAGTAGACTGTAATGCATTAAGGATGGATATTGTAATCTCTAGGATAATTAAATAATATAAAATTAGACAAAAATAAAATACAAGCATTTAAATAAAATAATAATAAGCAATTGAGTAATCACCAAAACAAAACAAGTAAATCGAGCAAGGGAAAAAAGATTTTAAAAAATACAAGATGTAATACAGGTATTTAAATCCAGTTCTACTAATAATTGCAATAAATATAAACAGACTAACACGGTACTAAAAGACAATCATTGGCAGGCTTGAATTTTTTAAATGATACACTAAAACCAACTGTTTGCCATAAAAAAGAGATCTACTTAAATATAAGTTGCAATTAAAATGGTAAGAAAATACACACCACACAAACACTAAAGAAAGGTTTAAAAGTAAGCTTTAAAGTAAGACACCACCAGATTTGAAGAGGGATTCTCATAATAATAAATGGTTAGTTCAAAAGAGTTTCAAAGGATTCTCAAGTAAATTATGAGAATTAATATGTCATGTTATTGTTATGCCCTTTTAATAAGATTTAATGTTATAAATTTACTTCTTTCCCAAATTAACAGAGCCATTATGGTCCAAAAAAAAAAGTAATCTTAAAATTCTTTTGAAAATCTAATGTCAAGAATAACAAAGCCACTCCTTAAGAAGAAATAAGATTGGCCTTCTGGGTACCAAGGTACAAAGCCAGGTATAAAACAAAATCATTAAGATAATTGGCCAAGGAACAGACGATGGAACAGAACTCCAGAACACATATATAAACACTTAAATATAACCAAAATTATGTTACAGATCAGTGAGAAAGTTCGGGTAATTCAATAAATGAGGCTAAGGTAATTGCTTTTTTATAAAGGAGAAAATAAAATTGGATATCTAATTGATACCATACATTAAAATAGATTCCATGTTTCTTAAAAGTTTAAATTTGAAAGTCAGAACTTAAAATCTTTTAACATTGGAGAATATTCTTATTATCACAGGGTTGAAGATTATTTTTAAGACACATAATCTGGAAATCTGTAAGACAATATTAATATGTTTGCCTACATTAAAATTTAAACATATTCCTCAAAGAGGCCATGAGTAGAGTGGAAAAATAAGCCATCAACTTGGAAATGTTTAAAACACATATAACCAAAAAGAGACTTTTTCCCAAAATAGATTACATTGAGCCATATGAAATTGCCTCCTTTGTCTATCTAAAATGATCAAATATTGCTATTTCTTACGGTTCAACCTAACAAAAGAATTTCTATGAATCATTCAGAAAAAAGATAAACAGACCAATAGAAAAATGAGCAAAAGAGATGAACTAGATCTTCTGAGAAGAAGAAATAAGTAGCTAACAAATATTTTAATGGATGCCAATTTCACTAGAATCACAGAATTGTAAAATAAACCATAGTTACATATAATTTCACATCCACTAAATTGACAAAATGTATACAATCTGACAATGTCTGGAATCCCAGTGTGTTCTAAGCATTGTCAATGATGTGGGGCAAAAAACATTGCATTCATGCTGGTTTTTCTTCTTGGAATCATGCAGGATTACGTGCACCCTGTCACCCTCTCAGTGTCCTCTCTTTTCATTACAACAGCACACAGCTGAGAGATTTCCTGGGTAAGGTATTTACCCTTGTGAATTTGAGCCATGTCTACATTTGCACTGTAAACTTTCATCCCTGGCACTCTTCAATCCTTCATACAAATCTGTGATTCCAATGACTATCATTCTTCCTCAGCTTGAAGAACTTCCTTTGATATTCCTTTCAGTACAGGTCTGCTGGTGATGAATTTTCTCAGCATTTTTTGTTTGTTTGTTTGAAGACACCTTTATTTGCCTTTGTTTCTGAATGACAGTTTTGATTGATATGGAATTGTTACATGACAAGTTTTTTTTTTCTTCCAACACTAAAAATGTCAATCACTATCTTTTGGCTTGCATTATTTCTGATGAGAATGCTGCAGTCATTCTTATGGTTCTTCCCCTAGAAGTAATGTGTCTTTTTCTCTGGCTTCTTTTAAAATATTCTCTTTATCATTGGCGTGTCTTTCATTCACACAAATTTTTGGTCTGTTCATTTTGTTTTTGAACAGGCTAACATTTTACATTTTTCTATTGTTATGATTTATCTATTAATTCAATAATTTTGGAGCGGAAGCGGGGAATCTCAAAGTATTTACTTATTAAGCCACCTTGCCTGAAGTTGTAAGTACACTTGTGTTTTCACCAATTCCATACCTCTTTAAGTATTACTGCTTTAGATAAATCTTAATATTTTATAGAGTTGGTGAATTCTAGTTGTTCCTCTTTTTCAAAAATATTTAATTATTTCATCAAATTATTTTTATATAAATTTTTAATACAAAAAGCCTTAGGCTGAAAGTTTTTGGAATCATACTATATCTATAAATTAATATGTGGATTTGATATATTTGAGATATTTAATCTTTATTCCCAGAAACATGGTACATTTCTCCATTGATTCCAGGTTAATCTAGAATGGTTAAAAACACGTTTATGTGGATTCATACCCAAATGCTTTTTGTTGCTGTAGCAACCTAGATCACATGGTAAATGTCTATGGTTGGCCAATAGCTTGTCACAGAGCCCTTCCCACAATCTTGTTCTTTTTAATAATTTTACCAGTTTATCAGAAATCAAAAATAATTTTAGGTTTATCAAAAAACATAAAAGATGTGTGTCTGCTGAGGAATAACTAATATACCAAATTACAAATCACTTTCACAATGGTGAAAATCTTGGTTTCAGGAAAAAGAGATATGGACTTGGGCAATTCTTTTCAGTAAATGCTTGGTACCATGTAGAGGGCAAAAAGGCTGTTTTATCTAGTAAATACTATTTTCACTCCAAAGATCCATCCCACCAGAGAGGTGGAGAATTAGCATTAGTCATTGTTGGGGTTTCCTTCCATCTCCTGGGTTATGCTGAGGCTCTGGGGTCTTATTTAAGACCAGGGTGACATTAAGACCTCCTTGAGCATCCATCCATAGATTTATTCCTGAGTTCCCATTATTCTCGTATGCATATTCATTTGAGGTTTGTGTGTTGTAAGTTCTCTGCCAACTTAGGGCACTGAATGTTTATCTGGAAAGAGCTTCTTTAGTTAATTTGTGTGTCTGCTAGAATTTTATTCACCTTCATTTTTAAAGTGTATTTTTACTAAGTTGAGAATTCTGAATAGCAAGGTTTTTGTTTTTCTTTTTTCTTTCAGCACTTTAGAGGTCTTATTTTATTGTCATCTGGGTTTTATTGTTCAATTGGCATGTTCACCATTATCCTTATGGTTGTTCCTTTAAAGGTAATGCATATATTTGTAATCTGTCTGCTTTTGAAATTTTCTCTTGGTCTTTGCTTTACAGAAGTTATAATACCATGGCATAGAATATTATGAATAGGGCTTGCTGAGTTTCTTGAATATTTTTCTTCATGTCTTTAGTCAGTTTGGAAAATTCTCTGCCAGTGTTTCTTCAAATATTGCTTCCGTTTCATACTCCTCCCCCTCTCCTTCTGGGACTCTGAGAACAGATATGTCAGTCTTTTATTTTTTTCTTTTTCCACCATGACTTACATATCTCTTATGCTCTTTTCTTCAGTTGCCACCCTGTCTTCTTGCTGGCATTCAAACTGTATACTTTCTACTATTCTGTCTTCCAGTTTAAAGATCTTCTGTTTTTGCTGTGTCTAATTTTCCATCAGATCTATCTATTCTTAACTTTATTTATTATGCCTTTCGATTCTAGAGTTTACATTTGATTTGTATTCATGGACTGAAGTTTTTGCTGGAATTCTCCATTTTACCTTCCATTTTTTTTAACATGATCATCATAATATTTTATAGTCCCTGTCTAATAAGTCCAATCCTGGATCCTTGGGGATATGTTTCTTTTGCTTTAGATGGTGTTTTCTTCCTCTAAAGAGGGCTTTATTGTTTTGTTTTGATTTTGTTGTCATTTGTTTGTTGGTTTCTTTTTCTCGAAGGCAGGTAGAGTACGTACGGATCACTTTAACCCTTTTTATAATGGTAGGCAAATACGGTGTGAGGTGTGCGGATCAACTCAGTAGAGACCGAGCTGATTTAGGACTTCGTATTAAATTTAGTAAGGCTAAGCCTATTTCTAGCTCACCTCTTTCTTATGGTGTTAATCAGGGCTTTTAACCAAGAGCTTGTGTGTTCACCGGGTCTCCTCTTCTGGTTAGATTTGTCTTCTCTCATTAGCAGAGGGGAATCCTCTCCTTTTTAGAGGTTTCTGACTTAGCTCTTTAGTGTTGCATCCCACACGGCTTTGTAATTCAGTGTCCACATCAAAGACTAGTCTAGATGTGTGTTTTAGGCACCTAAAGTCTTCCAAATTGTCAGTGTAGCCCAAAGCTTCGATAATTACTCTGTCTCCAGCCATACATCACTTCCCTGACTCAAGCCTAGGGTTGCTAGGAAAAACAAACTACAGAATACCCAGTTAAATTTGAATTCCAGGTAAACAATAAGTTTATCTGCACCAGAATCAGAAACTACTTCCCAAAGTAGCTGCAGATGATCAGCTCACCTCCCTGCAATTCTTCTTCTCCAGAACCTTCTCTGACAGCTTTGTTGCATCCACAGCTCCCAGCCTTTAAATGTTTGTTTTTTATTTTAATCTGGCTTTTTAAGTTATAATTTATTAGAAACATTGCTTTGCCATTCATTATTCCATTTTACTGGAAGTTAAAATTTACCCTTACATTTTTAACTTACATACTTATGTACACATTCTTTTTCTAACAAGATGTTTTTTGATGTCTCTGTCCTCTGACAATAACAGAAAAATTAGCATGCTTCATATTCCCCTTCCCCTATCACATCCTTGTTGCCTAGCAGTATGGGGTTTAAGCCCATGGAACTCCTGGGACTCCCTTCAAGAAGCAGAGTTTATATTAGCAGTTCACACACGCAGTTCCATTGTGATAGTGGTGAAATTTCCAACCTAGTTCATGAGCCAGAGAGCAGCTGACAGTGACTGTCCTCCCATTCCTATGCTTAAGTCATAAACAGCAAATAGACCTATTTTTATTCATTCTTCTTTCATGAGATTTTTGCCCCACCCCTGCTGTTAAATCATAAGCAATACTCTGGCATCCACAATGCATAGGGCAATTGCAATCCCCAGAACCCCAAATGAGCTTCAAACACCCAAAGAAATGTTCCCACTCCACCCCATGCTATCATACACAGTAAACGTGAGACTTCAGCCCGGTCACTGCTGATTATTTTCTCATTGATTCCTAAACTCTCTTTATGCATGTTTATTCTGCTTTCTCTCTTTCTTGTTAAGCTATTTTAATTTTATCTGTTACTGCTAAGTGTTAGCAACACAGAAGGTTTCTCAAATTGTAAAATAACACTACATCTTCTTTTTTTTTTTTTTTTTTTTTTTTCAGGCAGAGTCACTCTCTTGTTGCCCAGGCTAGAGTGCAATGGCGCAAGCTTGGCTCATTGCAACCCCTGCCACTCTGGTTGAAGTGATTCTCTTGCCTCAGCCTCTTGAGTAGCTGGGACTACAGGTGCCAGCCACCACACCTGGCTAATTTTTGTATTTTTAGTAGAGACGGTTTCACCATGTTGGCCAGGCTGGCCTCGAACTCCTGACCTCAGGTGATCCGCCCACCTCTGCCTCCCAAAGTGGGGGCATTACAGGCGTTGAGATACTGTGCCTGGCCTAAAATAACACTACATCTTTTTGTTGTTGTTCTTCAGGAAAAAAAATATTTTATTATAGGAAGAAACTATTTTGAAGAGAAAGTGGCTCATTTAAACAGATACAGCTATTTATGGGAAGTGCCAAGACCAGAGCTGGGTCTTCTGACTTCTAACTCCCAGTCTACTGTACCATGTAACAGGGCTGAAAATAACACTACATCTTGACTGGAAGTTCAATAGAGTTTTCTTTACCTTCTTTTATTCCTTTACTGACTTGAAAGACATGCATTCTACTGCTATTTTGTTGGAGTTTACATTTTTAAAATTAACAATTGGATCTTCTACTTTTTCTAACAAAAATAAATTATTTTTTATCTTCCCTGTGAAGAAAGTAGTGACTTTAGAGTACATTAATGTTCCCCCTAAACCCTCTCTTTGCATCTTCTAAGCTGTATCTGTCTAATGTTTTATTTCAATTCTGATTTTAAGCAGAAACCATTATTTTTACATTCTACACGAATTTAAATTGATTAATATGTTTTACCAATAGTTTTATCTACCATTTCTCTATGCAATCCATTTTTTTCTCTTCCTAATTTACTTTCTTCTTGCCGTAGTATAACTTTAATTGTTCTTTAACTGAAGCTTTATGAATTTTTAGATGTCTAAACATTATCTTTTTCTCATTTTAAGGCTCAATTTGGTAGGTATATAATTTTAGTTTCAAAGCTATTTAACACATTAAATATATTCTTTCCTTTTTTTCTATCACTCAGAGTCCTTTAGAAGTTTTATATTCTCCTTTTATACGTAATATTTCTTTTCTCCATTGTAGTTTTTAACACTTTATCTTTGATATTCTTTTATTTTATTGTAATGCCTACAATGTGGACTTTTAAAAATTTGCCTCTATACTTTGGGGACTTTTTAAATGTGAATATTCATGTGTTCAAATCTGAAAAATTCTCATTAATTAGCTTATCAAATATTGCTTCTTCACTATTCCCTGTGCACTCTTTCTGAAATATCTATCAAAGAAGGCTGGATTTTCTATACTATGTATTTCCTAACTTCTGTTTCATTTAGAAAAACTTTCTGATATGCATTTTCTATGATCTCTTCATGTCTATCATTTAATTCTCTAATTCTTTTTCAATATGTAAAAAGTCTCCATTTTTAACCCATCTATTGAGTTTTCACTTTTGATAGCAACATTTTCCAACTTTAATATCTTTTTGGTCCTTTTCTATATTTGTTTATTCCATTTTATAATATTCTTGTTTTATGAATTGTATTTCTTCCAGTATTTTTTATTTATTATAAAGTCACATATCTCTAGGTCTTTGAATGTAAATTATTCCGTTTATTGGATCAGTAGACTGTATTTTCAGGTACGGTCATTCCCTGTTATTTGTGTATTCATATTTGTGAATTCGTCAACTCACTAAAATTTATTTGTAACTCCAGAGTCAATCAATATTAAAGGCAGTTTTGCCATGATCCATAAACATGTGCCTGTGGCATGCAGTGAGAAATGGGAGTCGCCTGACATCCATGCTCCCAGCTGAAGTCACAAAGGGGGCGACGCTCTGCCTTCTTGTTGGAGCTTGCCTACTGCCAACAAATGTCCTTTTCACAGAGTAGTTAGTTCCATGCTGTTTGCATTCTGCACTTCTTGTTAGTGATTGCTCTATTTTAGATGGTCCTTAGTCTGTGCTGAGGTGCTGTGTAGTGTTCCTAATTCAAGAAAGCAGTGATGTGCCTTATGGAGAAATATGTGGGTTAGAAAAACTTCCTTCAGGCATGAATTAGAGTGCTATTGGCCATGTGTTTAATGTTAAAGAATTAAGAGCATATAATAAGTAAGGTCTCTTTAAATAGAAACATACATAAAGCAAGGTTATATATTGATTGGTTGACCAAAAAAAAAAAAAAAAAAACTAACCAGCAGCTCAGAGTAACAAACCCTATATTTACCCTAGGGGCAATAATTCAGTATTCAGTAATGTGGTGATTGTGGCTACTTCATAGAACATAACTAGCATGACTGGTGGATAAAGAAACTGTGATATATATATATATATATATATATATATATGTGTGTGTGTGTATATGTATATATACACACACATATATATGTCTATATATATACACACATATAGATGTATATATATACATATATACACATATATAGACATATATATATACACATATATATAGACATATATATACACATATATATATAGACATATATATATATACATACACACACAATGGAATACTACTCAGCCCTAAAAAGGAATGAATTAATGGCATTTGCAGCAACCTGGATGGGATTGGAGACTATCATTCTAAGTGAAGTAACTCAGGAATGGAAAACCAACCATTGTATGTTCCCAGTGATATGTGCGAGTTAAGCTATGAGGATGCAAAGGCATAACAATAATACAACGGACTTTGGGGACAGTGAGGGAAGGGAGTAAGGGATAAAAGACTATAAATTCAGTTCTGTGTATACTACTCAGGTGATGAGTGCACCAAACTCTCACAAATCACCACTAAAGAACTTACTCATGTAACCAAATGCCACCTATTTCCCAAAAACCTATGGAAATTGAAAAGAAAATAGCTATATTTAAGACTTTAAAAAAAATAACTAGCAAGAATAAAAAGAATCAACTGTGTTAGATTTCTGTATACGTGTTAAGGGTTTTTTCTAAGTGTTTATCTTCTACTGGTGCCATCTTCCATAAGAGTCATAAGAGTCCCAGATAGTGAGGATTCCTTAGGGGACACTTTTGCAGTTTTCCTGGGCTGGGTCTTTTGTATTTCAAGAGACTTAGAGCAGTATTGAGGTGAGTTTCTCAGCTCAGACTTTCCCCACCTCAATATTATTGTGAATTTGGGCCTTAAATCTTCTCATAATACAGAAAACAGATTCTGATTTCCCATGAGTGGTTCTATTTCCATCTGTGGTCTGGAATGGGTGGCTTGCATCTCAGCTAAGCTTTCAGCCCAGGTCTTAAAGATATTTCAATCTCAGTTTACAGACAAGCCAATGTTTTACCTTCTCCTGGTTTTGTTCAGAGAGCCAGATTCAGAATTCCTGCCACATGAGAGATCTGTGCTTCAGCTTTCATTCTGGATGGGGGTTTTCACCCTGGCCCTTAGTGGTATCCAGTCCGTCTGGCTTTTCCCCTTGGCTGTGTAGCTCCAGCTTCCTCCCATCACTATCACAATGGATTTGTTCTTCTTAACATGGAATTGTCCATTTTTGCTTATAAGGCCAGTTACATTATATATTTAAAACTTTAAAACATCTGGCAATGCCATAGCTTTGGAACAGAGTCAGAGAGATTTCTATATCTGGTTAGCCTAAAATCTTTAACAAAACTCCTGTAAGGCACTTAAAAAATTCCATAATCAGAGATCAATTATCTGTCTTATATGTCTTCCAAAGTACCATGCCAAAAGCTCATATCCTTTCAGGTCATGATAGCTAATACTTTTGAGGGCTTAAGCACCATTCTAAGCACTTTATGTTCTTATTTATCTTTACAGTAATACCATGAGGTGGACTTTACTCTTGTACTCCATTTTACAGATGGGAAAGCTGAGACACAGAAAGTTGAAAACCTCCCCAAGCTTACACAGTTAATAAGGAGTGGTTGTAAAACAACCCACGCTTTTAAACTGCTAAGTGACCCTGAAAATATATTTTTCAGCTTATTTTTCTCTCTTTCTGCAGTATCAGTCACCCCAATCTGTCCTCCCTGTCTTTTACTCATCTGCTGAGACCCATCTCCCTGTAGCAAATGCCACATTCCTCTGCAACTTAAAACAGATACTCTTCCCCTTCTCTGGATTCCATAGTTCTGTGTTCTATTAATCATTTTATATTGTTATTATCTACTTATAAGTTCATTTTCCCCATTAAATGTGGAATTCCTCTAAGGCATGGACTTTTTTTTATCTCCTTTGATCAGCAGTGGTGATACGGTGTATGGCCATAGAGTACGTCTTTGGCAAATCTTAATCTTTGGCAAATCTTAATTGGATAAATAAAGTTCTGGAGAAGCAGCTTGCTAAGCCATTTTTACAACCATATTAAATTATTTTAACAGTTCAGATACAAGTTGGTGTGTGACTATCAACGCAATAATACTATATCGCAGCTAAATGTGCTAGGAAAAACACAGATTTTTGGAATCAGGCTGATCCAAATTTTGCTTACATTGACACATTGATTTTTGCTCCATTTCTAAGAGGCATGGATTTGGGTAAATTAAACTCCTGACAGAGTATCGGTTTCCCATCTGCAACACGAGCCTCATATGACTCCTCATGTGTGGGAGTCAATCTGCGAGATGGTCCCCAATGGCCCCTACCTTCTGATAGTCATACCCCGTGTACCTCCCCTCCCTTCAGTGTTGGGAGGACTTAGGGACTTGCTTCTAATGAATAGACTACTGTACCAATGATAGGAAATCACTTCCAATATTTGGTTATAAGAAAACCATGCCTTCAATCTTAGGTTCTCTCTCAAAACTCTCTTAGATCACTTCAGTTTGGGGGAAGCCAGCTACCCTGCCCACTTGGTATGCAGTTGAGGGCTGCTAACAGCCACGTGTGTGATCTTGGAAGTGGATGCTCTCTGAGTTGAGCCTTGAAATGACTGCAACCCTGGCCAACATTTTAGTCGCAATCTTTTGACAAGACCACATGTCTGAATGATGAGGCTAAGCCACTTCCAGATTCCTGACCCAAGGAAACCCACGGAAAAGAAGTGTTTGTTGTTTTCATTCAACAGCTAAGGTAATTAGGGGTAATCTGTCCCATAGCAATCAATAACTAATAGACTATGCCAGTGGTATTCTTATTCAAAACCTATATGCTAAGCCTTTCAGAGAGAAAAAGCAAAACAAAACAGAAAGAAGCAGGCCTTGGGAAACTTACAAAATTAGAAAAGAATACAAACACCAATTTATGTCAATTTAGAAACATACTTATTACAACTTGCTTGTAGCTCATCAGTTAGCGAGGTGCCACCCCACCCTATGTGTGGGGTTTTAAGAGGAAATGGCAGATGTTTCTGTTAAGATTTCCAGGAGAGGCTGAACTAAAGAGAATGCCTAGCTACATAGGACAGGATGGTTATCCACTCATTGAAGGACAGATTACCTCGGAGGGTTGCCCAGTAGGTCATCTGAGGTCCTTATTGAATCTCTCTTAATTTTATTTCCACTTTTAAACTTGCATGAATAGTTCTGATGATAATTACCAAATGTTGATATGTATGGAAAATCAGCATTCCACAAATATCCAACTTGGGCAGCTTTCATACACGTGTGGCTGCTTGAAATTCAGCAAATTTCATTAGAATCACATGTTTGCTTAGAGAAATAGTAGCCAAAAGCTGTGCTGGAAACACACACACACAAACACACACACACAAGCAGATGCAAAA
Organism: Nomascus leucogenys; assembly: GCF_006542625.1. Lineage (NCBI taxonomy): Eukaryota > Metazoa > Chordata > Mammalia > Primates > Hylobatidae > Nomascus > Nomascus leucogenys. The sequence continues at coordinate 6,673,143 of NC_044395.1, read as the reverse complement.
AAGAAGAAATCTTAGGTTGAACGTGTGCGAATTGCAAGCTTCAAGCCGGATCTTCTGAGGTCCCTCTCTGCCACTCTCTTAGGTTGTAAAATCTTGGATCGATCCCTTAATGCTCTGCCTCCATAGTTACTCTATTTAATACTTTCACCTATTGTAAGGTGTCTCACACCCTACATTTGATTTTTTAAGTACCTATGCTAACAAGCACTTTGCTCAATTGCCAAATATTATAAATATTGTTAAGGAAATATATTTAATTTCTATCAACTTCTACTATATGTAGAGTCTACCTCCATATCCCTTTCCCAATTATCCATTATCCACTAGCCTTTAGGATGTCATCAGGACATTCAGCCTTTGTTCTTCGCAATTTCAATTCAAGTTTATTGTTTTAGTTTTGGGTTTTTCTTCTCAACTGGCATCCTGCCCGCATCTGTAACAACCTCAAGACATTGAACAAGAATGATATTTATGATTCATATTGCAAGCTAAGTTTCTTTACTCTTAATACTCTGACCTTAAAACCCCTTGGCCTTCATCTATGCTCTCTTTGTGCCTAGAACCATTTCCAAGACCAGCATTTGACATCTTAATGTGGCAAAAGAGAATTCCTGATTTTCTATAATGCCAATCCTCACCCTCACCCACTTCAAATCCACTCCTCTGTAGTCTTTTTCATCTCCGTAAACAGGACCTGCAGTTGTTTGAGCCAAAAGTTTAGAAGTTATTCTTGATGCCTCTTTTCCTTTTATCAGCCCGTGCTAGAGCATTTCTTGTGATCTCTTATCACATGGTTGCCTCTATCTAGTCATTCAGGTGTTGACTTAGCTGTTCTTTGAGACCTTCCTTTCCCAATTGGTGTATGGTAACCCCAGCCACCTTCAGTCACATCACTCTGTTTATATCATCATCACCACCTGATATTTTCTCTACTTATTTTTTCCATATTGTCTGTTTCTTTCTGCCTTCTGCCATTGCTATAGATCACAGCTCCATGAGGACAAGAAGCTCACATGTCATATTGACTATTAGGATCATAATAGTGAGGCGCAGAGTTGGTGAGCAAAACTCACATGCATTAATGCTTTTGGAATTCACCTTAATATCAGGCCTCCTGCCTTCTGATCACAATAAGGCCACAGCAATTTCTCACCCTTTATTGTGATCTGTTGTCTCTCAATGAATCCCTGATTTCCCATTTTCCTGCCCACTTCTGGTCCTGAGGTGGCCTTGTCAGTGCTTCTCTCCTTCAAATGCTGGAATCCTCATGTGCTTGGCTGTTCTTCTTACTTCTAGTGCTAGCTTCTGCCTCCTGTTTTCTCCTTTCCCACTCCCCAGCAGCCAAGAGTAGCTCAAGAAATTCATAGCATGGTGCTGATTTGATCCATAATAAGCACATGTTATCTAAGGACCTTCTCAGTTATGCTTTGGCAGCTCTTGTTACTAACAAATGAACTATCTTCAGACCTTCCTCTCACGGTTATCCAGAAAGAGGATATTTATGGTTCTGGCCTCAATTGTCTTACTATCAATTCATTCATTGACACCTGGCTGTTTTGTTTTAACAAAAGCCCTTGACTAATTTGGGTTCCTCTAACCTTTGAGTTCTGGCTAAGTCTTGCCTGATAATTTTCTCTAATGTTCTGGTTTGAGTCCACTTTCCTTCCTTTTTCTCCCTTGGATATTGTGCTCACCCTGATGGCTTCAATTACTTTCATTAGAACAATTCCAAAATCTGTATGTGTTACTCGGACTCTCATCCTTAATCTCAATACTATGCCTACAACTCTTCATTATTTTATTAGGAATGTTCCTCGGATATCTTAAATTTATCAGATTTCACTCCAGACTTACAGTCCTTATTTCAAAGCTACCTCTCATTTTTCCTACTTTTTTGTTGTTGTTGTTAATGATTCCCTCAAATTCTTGTTCAACTAAGTACAAAACTTGGGAGTCATCATTTACATCACTGTTTTTTTTTTCTTTCAGCCTCCTAATCCATCATGTTTTCAGGTAAACCTGGAACACACAGCTGTGAAGTGCCAATCTTAGAATAATATCAGACTTGTATATAATGGTTACTGGTCTGTGATGCAATGACAAAAATAAGACAGTCCAGTGGGCTAAGCACAAAACTAAAAACTTAGTAACCTAGAGGATTTCCCTTTGTAGTGAGATTATGTCCTGTCTGCCTTTTCGTATGTTAACACCGTCTCATTTTCATAAAGCAGAATTGATAGTAATGTTCATTTGTTTTAATGTCCGCATGGAACAAAATTACACAGGGTTATTTTTTAATCAGTTAAATCTAAAACTTGGGTGAACTCTGCTGTAAATTTCTCATTCGCAGTTTCTCTCATTGGTCCTTTCTTTCCATTCCCGCTGCCATCACCCAGCTCAGGCTTTTATTGCCATTTTTCTTGATAATTACACAATCTCCTAACCAATTTCTTGGTTTCCATGGCTTTGCTCTTTTCCAATATCCTCAAACAGACCACTGTCAGAAGAAACTTCTAAAACCATAACTTTGGTCATGCTACTCTCTTTCACAACATCCACTGCCACCACCACCAGGGCCGCCACCCCAAGCAGCTATCTCTTGCCTACTGTGATCCGAGATTCAGCTAAATGCAAGAGCTGGCACAGAGAGCTCTCCATGGTCCCTGCGCTTTGTCCATCCTGACATAGTTACTCCCTTGCTTACTACCTTGTGTTAGTGTCTTCATAACATTATCACTGTCAGGAATACTCATGTATGTATTGCTGTGTACCATCTGTCTCTGTTGTACACATATACCAGAATGCGAGTTACTTGACGATAGGAATTTATCATTGTTCGCTATTGATCCCTAAGGCCTACTCCACAATTTAGGTCTGCCATAATTGTTGAAAAATATAAACAGAAAAAAAGAAATAATGAAATCTCTCTCACTCCCAGTACCTCTCCTTAGGTCAGTGGTTTTAAACCAGGGACAATTTTGCCCTCAGGGTAACATAGAATATAGGTCTTCCTTTCTGCTGCAGCAAAGGAAAACAGACCAATGCTTCAGGGAAATTAGCACCGACATGTTCTTGGTGACGATCCATTTTAGAGGACAAAAAGTATCATGTGCTACTCATGTGCCATAGGGAAACCAGCATTCTAGTCTCCCCATCAGTAGCTGCTGAAAGTTGGACAAGCTGTGGGCAGAAACATACAAAAATGGTGAATGTGAATACAGAGAAAAGGGAGGTGAGAGACGAGGCCGTTACTCTGGAAAACCAACCAGTCCTTCCGCAAAAGAACTCATAATGAATCAATTGTCAGTTTAGCTGAACTCTTTGTGAATGGAATGCTTTCTGTTGAATGAATGAATGCAGTTCTGTCATGTGCAAAGTCTGACTCAAAATGGGCTGAGAGATATGAGCATGACTTAACTGATTGATGACTTCAAGCGTTTTCCCTCTGGTCACCCACAGTCGTCTTGGTTTTAGTCTGCAGCTCAGTAACACCCAGGTTGTAGGAGAAATCCAGTCATTTATGATATGACTAGATAATTGTCCATTGACTATTTTCCACACTGATAAGCTCTGCTAATCAGAACACTAACGTCTTCAGGTCAGTGACAATCTTTTCATTTACAGTTTTCTTCCAATCAGAGAAATGGGGCTGGATTGTAGAATCCTGAAATTGAGAAGGAAGGTCTACAAAAAGTCATTTCATTTTGTTCTGTTGTCATTTTGTGATCGTACCAAATTCACTAAGAAATATAATGATTAGAAATATGATTACAACTTTCAAAGACAGACATGCTTTGATGCCTCTTAGTAAGGTGTTTCTGGCCTCTCAAGTCTTACAATCAGAAAGCTTTATGTTGTTTTGTTCTGTTTTCTTCCCAATATTAGACTCACGAGTCCCTCTTCCAATTTGTTCTTCCTCATCCCATCCGCTTATTTAGGAAAGTGATACATACTACAAAATTACATGCAGGTCCTCTTTAGGGAATAAGTTTTATGTAATCAAAGATATCCAGCAGTTTTACTGCAACATCTCTTTTTCAGAATAGAATTTTATTCATCAACCCTTCCAGGGATAAGACAATGATGCAGAGAGTTTGTCCTATTAGTCTTAACACATGTTTGTACCTGTAAACTTAGGATGAAATCTGTCCTTACTTGTCATCAAACTAGAAGCCTAAATGTCAAGTAAAATTGAGTTATCTCAAATATCCCGGCCATTATAGAATATGGTTATTAGTCTGGGTCAAGGCGGTGTCATGTCTTCTAAAATCACGCCGCTAGAGGGAGTAAAACCCAGCAGTCTGCAAACCATCCCAAGCCAAAAGAGCAAGGTTGTCTGTTTCACCTTTCTCCAAACAAGTGATCCTCAGCTTGGTTGCCCCAGAAAAACACCAGCATCTGGTGAGTGGTGTTCATTCTGAGGTTACTCTTTCTAAAAATAGTTTTCTGAAAACTCGCCCTGGTCGGCTGGGAAGCACACAGGCGGAGTGGCGAGCCAGTGAGTGGGAGGCTTTCCTGCAGCGGGGGCACCTTAGAGGCTGGTTGTGTGGGCCAAGAATGCACTCTAAGAGCAGGAACAGAGTTTGCAAGGGGGGCTGCCGGTGTCCACGAGAACCGTGGCAGGCCTGACACACCCATCCCTGGAGAAGCAGAAGGTGGGCTAGGAGTTATGAACATGCTTGCTGAGCCCCAGAAGAGAGGAGCAACAGGGGAGGAGGGAGGCTCCTATCTTGAAGCTGGTGGGCACCTACGCAAGTGGCACAGGGAGGGGCAGGGTGTTGGCCCCGAGTGAGAGATTTGCTTCAGCCAGATGGTGGCCGATGAAGGAGGCCCGGGCAACCCCTTCTGGTCTTCCAGACAGCACCACAGGAGTATCTGTCTGTCCATCCACAAGCACATGCCAGGAAGAAGAGGATGGAGGAGGTCAAGATTTTGGGGGTTCTCATCATTTTCCCTTTCCAAGTTTCATCCTTATCCACGCTTCTAATCACATGGAGACCATTACCACTGGGGGAGTCATTTCCATTTTTCTTTAGATTCCATTCTAAAATCCCCTAAAGACCTAAAGTAAAGAACGTCAGTAGTGGCATTTCTGTTCCTCTGAAGGGTATTTTAGGCAATAATTTTGGATAGGCCCAAACTGCACGAAGCAGGGAACTGCATGCCCTTCCTGCTCGGAGCCCAGCCCTACCCCCAGCAGCTCCAGCTTCCTTTCCTCTCTGTCACGGTGCTGCCTTATGATGAGCAAGAAGTTAGACCCGACTGGCCCTCAGCGAGCTGGGGCTTCTAAGAGAAGAGGGGCTGGGCTGCCCCGTGCAAATCCTGGATAATGCCATGCAGGGAACAGGAGAAGCTGATGCGCAAAACATGCCATACCCCGCTGCTTTCCTCTCACTCAGACCCCAAGTCAGGTCGGAAGCAGCTCTTCCAGACCTCCCCCAAGGCAAGTTGCTAGAGGATAAGGCTTTCATGTGTTCCCCTGATAAATGCATGGGAGAATCCAGCCTCCCTGGATATTGGAGAAGTCCCCTTTCTGGAATTGCAGTGTTATTGCTGAAATGTGTAGTTTCTGAGCCTTTGTGTTGAGGCAGAAAAAAATAGCAAACTTGGTATTAAGAGAATTCTGAGTTCTCATGCTTGCTCTATTCACAGCAAACTCTGATTTCAGACAATTCATTGAACTTTTCCAGGTCTCAGTTTCTTTGTCTATAAAATAAGAATGTTAGACGACACTTTCTATGACAGCTTTTCTGGTTCAAAATGTCCATGATTTCTGTCTGGTGAATGTACATGGGGTTTTAATGTTATTCGTTTTTTGTTTTTTCTTTAACTTTGTCTAGCCTACTACCCCACCTAAAAGTCAATAGAGAGAGCTCTGGGGTAAAGTGCATGCCAACCTCAGAGTGCATAGCCATACTGTGTAGGAGGAAGCAAATTTAGAAGGAAACAGGCTTCATTTATTCTGCCTGATATGGTTATCTCTCTGAGGCTTGTGCCCATGCAAGCGAGAAGACAGTGCGGAGGAAGGCGGGGGGACACGCTGTCAAATGTCAAATGTTTAGCAAAGACTTTGAACTCTGACAATTGAATCTTCCGGTAACTTTTGTCTCTACTTTTGCAAAAATGGAAGAGGGGGGGAAGAAAAAAGAGAGAAGGAGAGATAGGGAGAGAGAGAACAGAAAATGATTAAATATGAGACCATGGTCAAGTAGATTTCATGCAAAACTTAGGCAAATAATATCTAAATTACTTGCAAGTAATTTCAGCCTCTTTTCTTTGGCTGTCTTTCAGAAAATCCCTTATAATAGCTCTGAACTAACACTGAATTCCAGGCCATCATGATACTCTTCCCAGCACATAGACACGGGGCCACCGCACTTGTGCATGTGCTGAGAAGAGGCACAAATGTCCGAACCTACTGAGAATCATGCCAGTGTAGGATGAGAACATTCCTAAAGCCTCTGCCCTCGAGGGCCACATATTTGTTTGAGGAAAATAAGGCATGTGCATACACTAATGAACAATAAAATGCAACAGTGCAAGGTATGATACGGGGCAATGTTTTATAAAGGTCAAGTACAAATAGGTAGGAAACACATCTAGGAAGTCTCATGAGCGGGGTGGGAATTAAATGTTAAGGTGGGTGTGAGTTTATATATAATACAGAGGGGGTGTATTTTGAAGAAGAAATCGTGAAAAAAATCACATTTACTTGTCAGCCACCTCCTCATCTGCATGTTTTGCCAATCAAGGACATAAAATCTATCATTCTGTGCTTCAAATCTCCACATGCTAACTAGAAGACACAGAAAATTCTTATTCATTTTGAAATCTGATAATTTAGTGCAGGAAATGGGTGATGGCAAACTGATTATGTATGAAGAGCCCTCATTTTGCCAGTGAAGCCTGGGTATGCCCAGCTACTAATAACAAGTGGTCAGGCAACCATGACAGCCTCTCTATGTGAATATAATGCTAAATGCATCTAAGTGAATTTAGGACTGCCTGCTCTGATTTATTTTTTAATCCTTCAAATACAGCATGGAGTTAGATGGCTTCTCCATCAAGACTTCAATCTCAAAGGGCAATACTGTGTGGCAAAAGAAGAGCTGGCTCCTGGAGGACCTCTGGGGCCCCAGGCATGGATCAATGTTGGCATCAGAAAAGAAAGCCTGTCAGCAATGGAGGTGCTGGAGGATTTCCGGAAGGGGGGGCCTCATTCAAGACCACCAAGGGACTGCTGACTGTTCTCGTTCATGACGCCTCTCTTCAAGGAAACTCACCCTCCCAGAGTGCATGATGGAGAAAAAGGTTCTTAACCATTTCCCCTGGAAATCACCACTGAATGGATGCCAGGCAATTCTAGAATCTCCACCCTTTGGTTTTTTGGGCCTCTTGGATGCGTGAGAAGTGATGTGCAGATCTGATGGGAAAAATGGCAGAGACCACAGCTACTCTCCTAAACCCTCATTCATTGCCCATCAGACAATTCTCCTGTTTCCGATCCTGTAAGGTCACAAGGATTTCTCATTTCAGATAGGCCAGAAAAGAAGCCACTGATGGAATGCTGCAAGAGGGGGTCTACCATGCAGTGTGATTTCCGGGACCCCTTCTTCCCTGTTGAAAATATTTCACAGGCCCCCAGGACCTCCCCCAAAAGACAAGGGCAGAAACCAAAGAAAATGCACTGTTCCAATTTTGTCCAGGCTGCCTGTGGAATGAGAAACCCATGAGAAAGTTATTGAGACTTCAGTTTTCTATTCCTCTCCTTATCCGGCCTCATTACCTCCCCAACCCCAGAGAGAAAAAATAAATAATTCACAAACAAAGGACGAGGGTGTGGTGGATTGAGAGCAGGTTTGCTTGGCGACAGGAGGACTCTGTAGAGGGGGTCTGTTGGGAGGTGAGCAGGAGAGAGTGGCTGCTCCAGAGCCCATAGCTCCGTCCAGAAGGGTGGACGTAACACAGGCACCATGAAGGCTTTTGGAGGCAGGGGCTGAGCCCTCCCACCGCAAGGACCACAGAAGCCAGGGCTGGACTCCTGGCCTGGGAAGCTACAGTCCCATGGACTCTATCCCACTCCTTTGTCTCTTTCTCCCTCCTGTGCCTGCCCCGCCTGCCCCTTGCTCTGTCTTCATCCTGGGGAGCCAGCTGCAGCATGTAGGAGAGAAGGGCCCTGTCACGGCTGTCTCTAGTGTGTTATTGTTAGTGTTACGTTACAAATCCCGTTTCCATGCCAGGGTCCCTCGGGGGTCATAACCAGGAGAGGCCATGACCCTGTCAATAAACAGAACCCCAATCCTTAATGTAACCGTTTTGCATTCACTGGGCCGGCTCCATGGATTTGTATTCCAGATTCCGCTCCTAGGCAGAATCACTTCAGAGAGGCTCCCGTGGAAGTCAAGGTAGAGGGCACGTGGAGGTAGGCCAGATGCTGCTCCTGCTGGCAGGTGGAAGTCAGGCATAGGTTTGGCTTGTGCTCCTCCAGTGCCCCCAACTTTTCAGACCAAGGTGCCTTAGGGGTTCAACCATCACTCTGAAGTCTCTCTTGCTGCTTCCTTGCTGAAGTCTCTTTTCCCTTAGGAGACCCTCAGCAACAGAGAGGCCTTTGCTGATCTGTCAGATGTTTAGCCGTGGGGATTGTAGGTAAGACCATTGAGCAAAAAGGAAGCAGGGCAGGGAATGACCTGGCACACATTACTCAGCCAGGAGACAGAGTTGACTTCAGCCCACTCTCAATTTTTTTTGTTGTTGTTGCAGATTAATCCGCCCAATATAGTGTGCTTTCCTTCCCAATGCAGAGCCAGCTGATGAATGATGGGTAGAACCAAGTAAAAAGAAAAAAAAAAAGAGAAGAAGAACAGAAATAGAGTCTGCTCACTCATTCAACAAATATTTCTTGAGTACACAGTTCTGCACATGGATACCAGACAAGGGAAAGAATTATAGGGCAGTTTGATTGGCGCTATGGGTTAGGAAGCAATTTCTTTTTTTCGTCTTGCATCTAACACCCATGTATTTCAGAAGCTCTTGATGCCAATACTTGGCCTTCATAGCTATCACTCTCCATAGATCCCCTCTGCTTGGCCTAAAGATGAAATATTCCTGGGTGTCTGTTGTAGGGACTAAAATATTCACATTTGGAAAGAGATAGTAGTGTTAGACTTTGCTCACCAAACACAGCCTCAAAGTTAACTACCATTGCCTGGCTTGTTTCTAAAACCATCAAGTGTTTATTCGAGTGTCTGGGGGAAGAATAAGAGAGTTGGGCTAAATGAGATACTATTATTTCTGCTGAATTAATTAGACTCAATTACAGAGTTAGATGGGGCCTTGTAGCTCTAGGGATCAGCCCTTGTTTCCTACATATGGGAACCAAAGCCTGGAAGGAGAAAGACGTTTGTCCCTAGTCACAAACACAGTTCCTGGTCCTGGAAAAATGTGACCTAGGTGGAGAAAGAAACAACAAAAAACAGAAAAGAAAGAGGCAAAAGAGAGGAGCCAGCGACCAAAGGCAAGCTTCACTTACCCTGGCTCTGCCCAGGAATCTAGCATCAGACAGTAAGAGCCACCATGGAGACAAGTCAGGCCAGTGACCTCAGAGGCACGCAGCCACCAGAAAGAAGCCCCTGATGGCATGAAGCTTTGTTCTCTGACATACCCTAAGCATCTAGCACTGCGCCTGCCTACAGGAGGTGCTCAGTTACTAGGAAGTTAACAAAACTGCCTTGCGGATCTTTCCTGGCTGAAGATGAGGAGTGAGGGAAGAGAAAGAAGACAACTTAATTAGGCCTTCAGCCCCTATTTCCAGAACAGTTCTGAGAGTGTCTGTTTCAGAGTTTGAGTTTCCACAACTGCCTTTGTTGACAGGAGGGATCTATAAAAAAACCAATGGTCTGGACCAGGGGCTCCCACTCTGAAAGTCTGTGACTACCAGGGGCAGTGGAGTTCTTTCACGATTCGCCTAACATTGTTGTCTTAGAAATAATATCACTCATACAAAACCAGCAGGACTATTTCCCAAATAAATGTAAATGAGGCTGGAATTAATAAAGATAAATTCATTTTTTAAAATTACAAAATATATAAAATCCTTTTGCTATTGTCAATGAACCATCATGAGTATAAAAACTATTGTATGTTTTATGATTGTATTGATATTTGGAAGGGATTTCCCTGTTCATAATGTTTGGAAATCGCTGCTCTGGACCTGTCCCCTAATTTCATAGATAACACCTTATAAACTTCTTCCAGAGGGGAAGACGGATGTGGCCAAAGCCACTCAGCCTTCTGGTAGCAGAGCTGGGTATCAGGTTCAGGTCATCTCTGTCTTTTCCTCTACATCACATGCCCTGAGGTGGCATTTTCTAATACCTTGATCCAAAAGGACCACTCAGTTCAACTCAATTTATTTCCAAACTGGTGATGTCAGTAGCCTAAATGGTGTGCCAGGCACTGCATCCTCTATGTGTATTATTGTCACCACCCTTACATCACCTCAGTGAGGCAAGTCCTATTATCATTCCCATTTTAAGTGTTAAAAAAATGGGGACTCAAAGAGTTACACAGTTTTTACCAGGCCACATGATTAGCAAAGTGCAAAGCAAAGCTCAGATTCTCTGACTCCAAAGCTCAGGCTCTCATGCACTTTACTGCACATGACTTAAGGAACATATTTATAACAAACACCAGTGTCCATTGAAATAAAATTTAAGGGCATTAAAGGCAGCGATGACCCCACAATGACTGCTGTGGGCAAGGAGTGGCAGGATGCAAGAAATGCCCCTAGAGAGGCGGTTTCTCAAGTGGAGAATGTGGACCCCAAGACCAGAACCACCTGAGTGGTTCCTGAGAATATCATATCTTAGGTTTCATCCAGAGCAGCTCAAACAAGATCTCTCGAGTGGATCTGGAGTATCTGCAGTTACTACGAAAACCCCAGCTGCCTTTGAGCACACCGTAGTTTGAGAATGAGAGGGCTGAGAGACCCCAGGCAGGGTGTCAGTGTGAGGAGATGAAGGAGCAAGAAAGTAAAAGTCAACAGCAGGCCCAGCTCCAGCCGTGGAGGAGCCTAGTTGAGCCTCAGACACACACCTGATATTTCACACAGGGCCGTTCCCCACAGCCTGGCTTTCTGCAAAGGGAGGGGCGGTGCCTTTCATGGTTCTGGGTGTGCAGAAGGTTTGCGTGTGTTTGTTTAGAACAAAGCCTATACTTAACTGGCACAAGTGAAACAGATTTTATAAATAGATGTGAGCATGAATGGTTTTTATGATTAGCTTGTTTTTAATCACCATGCTTGACCGGTGTCTGTGTTCAACTAAGTAAATATTTCTATGGTGATAGTATACACAATACAATGGCCATTATTTAATGTTAATACAAGTACCATATGGGAGGTCTTATCATGCGAGAGCTCCAAAGCATAATAAAAGCAGATAGGAATAGATAGGCAAGGGTGGGCCTTGTTGTACAGTTGGCTTGATAAAACATCTGCTCTTGCAAATGTTGGCCATGCAAGTATTTATGCAAGATGGTTCTCCTGGGGGATTTTGGGGACAAGATCAGAAAGCCACGGATTCTGGGTTTTTTCTGTTACTCATTTGGTGACCTTGGATAAGTCGCTATACTAATTGTTTAAACATTTGTCCCTTAATTTCTCAATTCTTAGGTCTTTGCCTGCCTCTCCAGAGACTAATGAAGATTAATTAACACCTGGCAGAATCCTTGAGTTCTAAATTTAGAACAAAGAAACAGGGAAGGGTGGTGCTGAAATAATGCCTCATTATTTTAACATATAAAAGGGAGACAATCCAGTACATTTTTCACTTACAACTGGAAATTTGAGAAAACTTGAAGCTTCCTGAGATTAGTAAAGCAGCCTTGTCATGAACAAAGCCTCTTAGGAAATGTACTAGGTTGCAAACCTTGCCAGCTGACTTTTCACTCAGTAGGAACAACTAAGATGATAAAGGGCATGAAACTAGAATGATTGTCTCCTGAAAAAGGGCAAAGGGGAAGGTTAGAGCTTTTAGTGTCGTGGAAAGGGACATTTGCCTTTTCACAAAAGCGTTACTCTTCTAATTAGCCTTTCATTTTTTAACTTGATGATACTACAATGTTTAGTGCAATCCAGTGCTCCTAGCCTGTTTGTGTATTATCTGGCATCATCTTCAGCACTTGCTATGAATAGGTAAGAGTGTTCCATTCTACGCCTTAGTCTTTTGCATCTATATGTTCTAATGAAAAGTATCAGCAAGAACTTTTAATATTTGTTTTACACTTCCTGTCTGTAATATGCATTTGCATTCATGATGTCATTATAGGAGGTGGGTACTATGACCACCCCCAATTTAAAACTGAAATGACCTCCAAGAGAGGATTTATCTAAGTGCAGGCTTTAGTCGGTGTAGAACTGGAGCTCAAACCCAACACCTGTGCTCTCTGAATTCAATGCTTAAGGAGACTCTGCTCATTTGTGAATTAGAAACTGGAATTTGGCCCCAGGAAGAGGAGCTCTCCTGGGTGGTCAGGCTTACCATGAGGAACTCTCAATTAGATTTGAGGGTGTGGGCTAGTGCATGTTTTCCTTCTGGAAGTGCTGGCCTCTCACAAGCACCCCATCATCTCCCTGACCACTCTGGCAAATTAACAGTGTTAATTTGTTTCATTTACTATCAGGGTGCAAGTTAGACATAGGTGAGAAGAGACAGTGCCTGACAAATGCTTAAGGAAAGAGATGTGAATTCTCAGCTGTGTTTTCTAAGGTAATAAGATTCTTTCCAGTTGATTTACTACAGTGACCATAAGTCTAGAAACAATATGTTCTTAAATATATTTGGAATGGCCACTGGGGAATGGCTGGTTAGCTCAGTACATGGCATGTGGGCTGAGAAGGGAATTACACATATCTAGGTGGGTAGATGACTAGGTTAACCAACTGTTCTGCCTCATTCCCCTGCTTAAATGTACTAGTGAAAACGGAGAGAAGGGCAGGCAGGTGTCCACGTTCCAGGCAACATCATGGTCCAGTCCCTGTTCTGAAGGCATGTGCCTCGTGCTTAGTCCAGAGCCTGCAGTCAAGAAAATCACCCTGTCTGACCCAAGGAAACAGCTCAGCCTGGTCAGAAACAGGCACTCCTTTAACTGGCTGTGAGAATCATGTGTGCTTGTGTATTCACATGCTTGTGGCTCATTTAGTCCCAGAAGGAAAGAGGAGGTGGCAACGCAGGGTATTAACAGGATAGGCTGAACAGCAGTACCGGTCTGTGGCTGATTTCTGCTCTGCTCTGCCTTCTTGACCCAACCTCCATGCATGTTTCTTATTATGCTGTGGATTTGTTTTGCACTGATGGGTGGGAAAAGACCGGTGAAGCAATAATCATGTAAGTGAAAGCAATGACTCTCTGGTGTCCTCTACAAATTTCCCACAGTCTTTGCTAAGGCCTCAGGGCCCTTCAGGGTTTAGAATTACAGCTTTCAGTAAATCTCCTTAGACTCACACTCACATGTGCTATAGTGAGACAGCACCGAATCTGTCCCGACAATTCTTCACAAAGCCAGAACCATGCCCTCTGTCTAAACACTGATCGGCGATGAGGAGTAACTGTGACAATAGCAGCTACCATTTACTGTGCAGGGAGTGCATGGCAGGCCCTATTCTAATCCCTTAAATGGATTCACCGATTTAACCCTCACAACAATTTTTGGTAGTAAGTGCCATCGTTATCCACCTTTGACAAATGAGGAAACTGAGGCACAGAGAGAGGTGAAAGACTTGTCAAAGCTAGTTATCAGAAGAACCAGTACTCAGGCCTGGACAGTCAGATCTTAACCTATAAGCACTACCTCTTTTCAGGGATCCAAGAATGAAAAAAGGACAGAGTTGGGAGTTATTTCACTTCAACCTTAACATGACCAATTAAGGAAATGAAGCATTCATTGAATAAGAACAAGAATGTTTTCCTCTACCAATGGAGACATTTTAAAGTAAGAATTGCACTTAGTTTGTGTCCCAATAGGGTTGCCAGCCATAAATATATGGCGTGGTTATCATATTTCAAAAGATTTTAGTGGAAAGATCTATGGGAAAGCTGTTGAGTGGAGAAATCAGCTGTGTTTTGCCTATCAAGATGACACTACTGACCCAATGCAAGTTAGGCTTCTATGCTAAGTAATTTTTCTAGTTGTGTTGACAAGTTGTCTTGAACCATCCAAGCCTCATCTTTTCTTCCCTGTTGATTAGTTGGGGATGAGAGACAGATGATCTTGGTCTTTGGAGAAGTGTTTTATTTTCTTGTATTCAAAACTAAACAACCCAAATGAGGCAGCTTTGCCCTCACTAATTTTGTGTTTGTACCCGCTGAACCATCCTCTTGCTTTCATAGGAATGAAGGAGAAAAACAATTTTGTGATGGTAGCTGGCAGCCTCCCAGGTATGGAACTTGAGCAAAATGCTTCTAGGAAGCATTTGGAGAAAGATAACAGCAGGTAGAATGCCAGTTAGAGGGTCCACTTATAAAGAAGAAGTCACAATTTTGATGTTTTCATCCAGCTTTTCTGTGGTCTCTTTTAAAAAATAAAAACACATACTTTTGATAACTTACTTTCTCTTAAGTGATAAAGTTCATTTAACTCTTGATGAGGTAAAATATATCCTAGGATAATATTATTCTAACCTGATTCTAAATCGTATGTTTTCTTAAAAAATGTTGTAGTGTTAGTCAACTTTGCAGATCTAATCAATATAGACAGCTCTAATGAGTAGATCACTTCCCCTACATTTTTCTTATTTTTTTAAGAGCAAGTGTTCTTAAATTATTAGGAAGGTGTGTGTCATGTCATTTTTCGTCTTTAGCCACATTTCCTTTGAAATTAAAAGAAGATAAAAGTCCCATCCATATACTGCTAGCAGAAAAAAATTGCCATGAACTTTCCCCAAAGACAATATTATGAAAAGCCTTAACAACAAGCATTCGCAAGAAAACAGCACACAAAAACCTTGGAGTCAACCTAAATGTCCATTAATACATAATACGTATATAAATAAATACAATAAAATAATATATAGCTGTGAAAAATAGAGAATAGTTAAATAACACAGAAACATGGCCATACTACACTGTTGAGTGAAATAGCAACTTGCAAAGCAACAATATGTTAGCCCAGTTTATAAAAACAAAAATATATGTGTGTGTATGTTTGTGTGATACGTGTTGTGATATGTGTAGAGAAGGACACATTCAAAAGATTCATACAAAGCATACTAAGACAGTTGTTTCTTGGTTGTAAGACTGTATGATTTTCAGGCTCTTTTTTGTTTTGCATTAATTTTTGACTATAAAATGTAAAATAAATACTTGAAAATAGATATTCAGAATTTTATTTCGCAGTACTTGCACTTCACTGTAATTCTTGGTGTTGCTATAAAGCTGATTATATTTCCTACCATAATTGATTCTCAACATTCTGTCCCATATTCAACTCTATGTAATGATTCTTATTCTGACCAGGCCTTTTAATAAAGATGGTTGCCATCTGGCCAGTTGTATCATTTAAGTTATATCTTCTGCTGCTGATCATCATTAAGCTTCAAAAACCAATACTTTCATTAATGTTTATAATTTTTTAAATTTTTTCAAGGTGCGATAAATCATTAATTAGCCCATCTTCACGGTATGTTTTCCCATTTCATGGGCCACGTGATTTCAGTCTAGCTGCAGTGTCTTCAAACTGCATCTCCTAAAAGCGACAGGGTGATTCAACTGAACAACTATTCAACTATTACTTGACTATCCACAGGTGCAAAACATGACACCAGGAAGAGTGGGAACGACACCAGTAAACAAAAATGAGCCCCTGATGTCAAGTAGCTCAGTCCAGGGAGCAAGAAAAACACGCGCATAAGTAATCCCAATGCAATGATTTGAAAAGCAGTAGACAAGTACTCATTCCATTTCCTAAATGCATTCCACACCTCTGCCAACTTCTTACAAAATGCCCATTTGCTTTATTCTTGTTAACATATTACAGATTGGAAATGTCTCAGAAAGGGAAAGCATGATATTGTACATCTTCAATAGACATAAATGCTCAGAAAGCAGGGATCTGCTTATATTTTCCTATGATGGTGACTTACTAACTTAAATCCAACCCACCCATTTGGGAACCAAATTAGATAAGTTATCTCTTTGTGTCATCCCAGTTCACTGGCTCCCCACTCTCTAGCCATATAAACACTCTGTTTTATTTTGCAGATGAGGAAATTAGAAGACGGGGGGACCTGCAGCTTCTCCTTTTCTCCTCAAAAGCCCATTTCAAAGTCCACATTCAATTGTAGGATTACGCTTAAGAGGTGGCCTTCAGATCTTCAGTTACTTATCCAACTGCAGGATCCCCTGCACTCCAGTAGGTGTTTAGAGTTTGAGACTGGACAAGTGAAGAGTCTCAAGGCACAGCTGACTCCACCTACTGTTACACTGTTGAGCAGATGAGAAAACCAGGCTTAATGTTTGTTACCAGTGTCTCTTCCTATTTCTTACTGTGTGACAATGATCGGTATCTGGTTGCCTTAGAGACTGTCAGACCTGGCATCTCTGCGTATCTGCAGAACACTCGGTGGTTTCTGAAAACAGGTGTGGCCTGGTTGAGTGTAGCATAGCCACAAGTTTTTTGTTTTTTTTTTTTTTTCTTTTTTTTTTGTTTAGGTTGCTTTGACTCTGGCGGCTTTTACCAACTTTCCAAATGTCACTCCTTCTACCTCAGGGGCTATTTGTCAAAGTTATTGGTAAATAGTTTCTTACCCATTTTTCCCTCTTTATTTTAAGAGATAAAATACTAGATAGAAAAAAAAGCTTACTGAAGGAAAAACTGGTTTTAAGTGACAATTGTGTGTTCGTTGTGGCTTGCACTTTGACAATTAGTTCTGGTCCTCTTGCTGATGGTGTGGCTTTTGAGGTAAATTGCATGAAGAAAACCAGTTCTCATTTGGTAAGCTCCAGTGGGTTGCAGAGTTGAGGGAGCTGATACTATCACCCACCACCATATATTTGGCCTTACTGGTATAGAGCTAATGACCAGTAAAGGTACTGAAAGTACATGGGTCAGATTAAGTAGGAAAAATAGACCCTATTCAGCTATGAACATTTCTCCAAAAAAATGTACAAAAATGGGACTATTTGTAGAAAGTCTTGAAAATCAACGAATTTAGAAAAAGTTGGAGAAGCTGGGTATATTTTGAATAGAGAAGAGATGGTTTAAGGAAGTTAGGACAGCTGACTTCAAATATTCGAAGGATAGCATGTGAATGCACAAATAACCATAATCTTTCAGGCCAAGAAAGTGGGCTGACAGCTTAAAAGGGGAAGTAATTTGATTCCAAGAAGGCAATTCATTTGAACGACAAGAGCGCATCTCACAGCAGTGGAATGGGTACCTCGAGACAATGAAAATTCCCATCTCAGGAGCCAGCACCAGGTGGTGATTTGTCAGGCTTGCTAGGGAAGGATTCTTGTAGTAGGAGGGAGATTGGATGAGACTTCTAAGGTCTTTCCCAAATATAAGATGCTATCTGTCTAATTAATTGCCAGTCAGACTCTTAGGGATTGTCCTGGGCTCTCATCTCTGTGTCGCTGAACTACAGATTTGCCTCTTCCTAACTGTGAGATAGTTGAGTGGATTCACATCTTTAAGCTGGCATTCAGCAGAGAGCAGTGATGGTGGAGAGATAAATCCCCAGACTTTCCATCTGATTAATTACTACCCCAGAGCCTTGGTTTGGGAAGATCCAGGAGACCATGGGGCTCATCAGGGTTGAGAGTTAATCCCACATGGAATCAACCACTTGCTTCCCCTGAGAAAAAAAATAATAATAATTTCCTTTTATTTTCTGGGTGTTTGGGTTTGAGGATGGGTTTGATCTTTAGTGTTTTTTTGTTTTGTTTTATATTTGTTTATGTTTGGTTTTAGGTCTGGAGTTCCAAAATGCAACATAATAAACACTTGCATGTCTAAAGCACTTTTGTCTGTTTTGCTGGTGAGAGCTGAAAGTAGACAATCTGCAGTCAAGTTTTGGTGTCAGATCAGTCCCCTGTGTAGCACGTAGTCTTGTGCATGCTGCTTTGCTTTCTGGGCCACCATTTTCTCATTTCTGAAATGGAGTAAGCACCGTTTTATAGGTTTATAAGAATCCAATGAGAAAATACATGTCAAGGTACTTTCTATGCTTTGAAGCACCTTTCAAATTTTAGTTAGGGTTATTTAAGTTTTCTGAACTGTGTGTTGTGGTCAGTGTAAGATATAAAAAGCTCTCTTCACTCCTTGCATTAGACATTTTTTTTTTTTTCTCAGAAGTGACATTTCTTGACCTTCCCATAGGTTCTGTAGAAAAACAAATGATTGATTAGAACCACTGTGTTGGGTCTACACTTGTAAGTAAAACAGAACATGAGTGAACACCTGGAAAATTATGTCTTTCTCAAACTTTCAACTCTAGGTTGGTATAAAATGACCAAATAGGCAAGCCGCAGGAACTATTGAGTTTCATTAAGCAAGGCTAACAACTAAGGTAATAAACCTAGAAATTCACAGGAAAAGGAGATTCTCTCTATCAAACCCAAAGCTTTAAATCTTTGTGTTTATTAATGATAAGGATTTGACATCCCATAATTATTTTTGCGCTAAAGGGAAAATGTTCATAGAGAGTCCCTCAAACACCAGGCAGCAAAATGAAACTCCCCCAGCAGAAGATAGAAAGCATTTCACAGAATGGGCTTAGCAGAGCTTCTCACATGCTTGTGGAAAATAAAACGTGTGACCACACTGTACTAATAATCTCTACAAATAAATATGTTGTTGCTTGATTCAGGCCTTACATGCATAACATTGTCTATATGTTTTGTTTTCTTTAAACAGAATCACAAGATAAGGAGCCACAAAGGTTCACTCTGTTTTCAAAGGTGCAGTGAAAATGTTACACTTCTAAATTGTGGCAACGAGACACACCCTGAAGAAAGAGAGCGTTACACCTTCACAAGAAAACAGAGAAACCAAGATACCTTGTGATGTCTTGTACATACCAAGAAAAATATGTCCTAACCTTGAAAGCCCATGTTGGGCGTGAGCAGAACCACATGATTACAAAACCAAGAAGCTGTATCTTTCTCATCCACTATACCCCTTCTTTTCCAAATGGACACCTGAGACCTTGAGCTACTTCACACAACAGAGTTTCACACTGGGGCCTCCTACCTCTACCTGCATTTCAGGCCCAAATATATCCTAGCATCAGATTCATCATCAAGAAACTGTCTGTGGTTCATCTCTTGGGGCACGATTCTCTAGTGGTCGGGACTAATCCCGTCAAATCATCCATTTTTGTTAACATTAATTGTGATATCCATTCCAGGTATCTGCTTTGTGTATAAAAAGGAAATTTCTGAAGATACAGCTTTATGTGAAAAGGAGTGATTTTAGTTGCAGAGGCTGGTGAAAAAGATTATTCCTTGCTGAAAAATCTCTGGAAAAATCATGCCATACAGAAAGCTGCCCACATGGCCTGTGCATGGATTCAGTGCTATGGGGGAAGGACATAACTCTTTACACTTTTACAACTTCCTGATGTGAGTGGTTCACTCGCAGGAAAAGGGGCAATGCCTTTGTACTGACACTTTCACCCCAAGTTTCCAGCCTGTGGAGTGTAAGGTAAAACTAAAGGTGGGGTAATCAGGCCATCATGAACAAAAATAGAAAATAGTGTCTTAGCATGCAAATACTATGAATTTCATTTCTCTCTCTCTCTCTCTCTCTGCCCCCCATCCCCCAATCTTTTGAACAGTTCCAATTTTACTAGTATGTAATTATGACAGCTGGGCTTAAATTGAATACTAAGTTAATGCATTTTGACACTCTATTATTCATTAACTAAATTTCAGTTATTTAAGCATGAGATTAACAAACACTTTTGAGCATCTACTATATACTAGGCATTATGATGGTTACTGGGGATATAGAGAGACAACATGTGGTCCTTTCCCCAAGGAGCTTACAGTCTACTGGACAGATATAAATGAACAGTAAATGAAAATGCAGTTGCCCTGAACTCAGGGTACTATGGGAACTTAGAGCAGAGATATCCAGTATAGTCTTACAGAGTCAGGAAAAGCTTCGTTGAAGACCATGGTGTATATGTCGAATCCTGAAAGAAACAGAACAGGAAAACCTGCAAAGAAAGACCAAGGATTTGCATTCTTGGCAATTACCCAGCCTAAAGGTAAGAGATATCAGGGTACCTGAGGGGAACTGTGAGTTTCCAGCTTGACCAGACACAAATAGATAAGGGAGAACTGAAAGAGAAAGTTTGGAGAGAAAAGCACGGGGAAGATTAGATCAGACTTTGCATGTTTTGTGTATCATTTCCAGCCAAAGGCCTGGTTGGATAGACCTTCTCAGAGGGTATGGCTTGAATGACTAAGGTCATAGAATTATAATATTGTAAGGAATTTAGAAATAACTTAGTATTAACACCTACCCTCTGTGCATAAGTACTCTGTACAACATCCAGACAGGTACCCAGAGCCTCTCCATTACCTTTGGAGGTAAATACCTCCAATGAGCAGGAAAACACTATTTGACAAAGCAGTGTTCTCCCTCCCAGTCTAAGAGCTGTGATGTATTTGACCTTTCTTTGAGGAAAGATAATCTTATGGTCCCTGCCCTCAATATGTTTACATTTTAATGATTGTGTGGCTTATCCATTAATCTGAAAAGAATCACAGATAAAGTAGATAATAACATAGAGTAGGAATTAGCATTACCAGGTATTTCAGATTTGGGGATTTATTTCATCTTATTTCTGTGACTTAGGATATGATAGGTGACCAGACACAGTCCCTGCCATAAAAGTCCTTATGATATGAAGGCCAAACATATACGTAAGCATGTAGGCTGAGTGCAGTTGCTCACGCCTGTAATCCCAGCACTTTGGGAGGCTGAGGCGGGTGGACTGCCTGAACTCAGGAGTTCATGACCAGCCTGGGCAACACGGTGAAACCCGGTCTCTACTAAAATACAAAAAAAAATTAGCCAGGCATGGTGGTGTGTTCCTGTAGTCCCAGCTACTTGGGACGCTGAGGCAGGAGAATTGCTTGAACTCAGGAGGTGGAGGTTGCAGTGAGCCAAGATCACACCACTACACTCTAGCTTGGGCGATAGAGTGAGACTCCGTCTCAAAAAAAAAAAAGTAAGCATGTAAGGACACTTTATATTATTCATGTGTGTGGACAATATGAATGCATGTGAACACTGACCCACTAAAGTATAGGTAGTTCGGAAATCCTCGGCATTTCCCATTAGGGCTGCCTGAACGGAGGCTGGGAGCATAGAAAGGAGATGGAGCTACAAAACACATAAATGTGAGCTACACAGAAAAAGGGTCAATTAAACAAATCGTGTTGACCCTGGAGTCTGGCTCTGCATCGCTTTTAAGTGAACGCCAGGGGCTTCCCACTGGGTTTAGGTTGGAGGTGGCCTGCAGGATAGCTTGTGCACTGGATGTCATGCAATCAAATACTATTTGGAGGACCTATTAACGGGCCTCATGTGGTGTTTTTCATAAGGAAAATCACCCTCCGTTATTTAATGGAGGTCTGTAGACTTTGAGTCTGTTTTATAGTGAGGATGTTCTTTGTAGATGACAACTACAGGGATTGGAGACATTACTTTAACCCAAACACTGTGGCAGCTGGGAAAGGAAGATTTTTGGAGCAAATGGGACTTGGAGAACCCATCACATCTTGTCATATAAAAAGCTGTTCATAGATTCTGTCCTGCACCTTCCTTTGTTCTCACGTTGCATATAAGTTACATGTGGATATTCTCCTCCAGATCCATAAATTTTAAGTCAACTTCCATTTTAGTTTTCTCAGACCAAGTTTGTGTGGTCAAAATTAGCATGGAGTTACAAGCTCTTAACTCTGTACTTCTGCCTCAAGGGAACATGTTTTTCTGTAGATGTTTAGAAAACTCAGCACTCAGTTTGTGTTTCACCTTACAGCGTTCCCTTTTCTTCTCAGATAATTCAGGTCTTCCGACTTGGTGTTTCAGAACTACCATTCTTTATACATTTTAGATTACACTGCCAGACCCTAAAGTTGTTCCAAGAGCTCTTGGCTGCACTGGACCCTTCTATTCTTTTCCTCACCGTGCTGTAAGAAATGGCCAAAAATTAATGTTTAAAGCAACATAAATTTACTATCTTCTAATTCGGAGTCAGACTTTCTAAAATCAGTGTGTTGGTATGGCTGCATTCCCTCTCAGTGCTCTAGGGGAGAACCCGTTTTCCTTCCCTTTTTAGGTTCTTGATCCTACGTGCGTTCTTTTGCATCCCTTGACTTGTGGCTTCTTCTTTCATCTTCAATACCCACAGTGTATCTTCTTCAAATTTCAAGTCTCTTTCTCTTCCTCATTCTCTCTCATTTTTATAAGGCAAACAGTAAAAGCATATGGTCTTGCACCTTCCAGCCAAAACATAATCATTCTGAAGGGCAAAATATGGCACACAAATATTTTACATGTGGCCTCATTCTTTGGCTCAGTGACGTCTTTTCTTCAACTTCAGCTCCTTCAGGCCAATCTGTGGGTATTTCTAGACATCTGCAGGAAAGCTCTGGAATTCTTGTATGTTGCACAGTGTTCCTAAAGATTGGTCATGCTACAGATTGTGCGGATTGTTTCTGTACCATCCAGTCAATCAGCCAACAGACAATCAAGAAGTATGTATTGAGTTTCTATTATTATACCAGGTACTCTGCTGCATGTAGGGGATACAGTGGCGAATAAGACAGATGTTCAAGCATTATCAACAGACAGCATCAAAAAAGCAAGCAGAGTAGCAGAAAGTGAATTACGGCTATTTACTAGGCATATCTTCAAGGGCAGAATAGCAGAATGCAAACTAACACGACGCAAAGGAGGAAAGATTGGAGTCTGCCTCTATAATAAAACTCCACTGCACTAGTTGTTCAAGAATAATAGATAAAAATTAAAAGACTTAGACCCTGCACTCAGAAAGTTTTCGGTGTAAGTGGGCAGACAGAATATTATACATAAAATGACAAAAAAAGTTAGTCAATTATAAATATAAATCAAGAGCAGGAGCAAGGGTACGGAAGGAAGAATTGTCTAGCAAGGTGAGGGAGCAATGAGCTCAGACCTGAGGGACTGCTGTGAACAGTCATGGAAAGAGGCTGGAGGCTGCCACATGTCGTGGGAGTAAAGAAAGATTTGGACTTTCAACAAAGCATTTTCAACGCTAAGGAATAATCGCTGTTGGTAGGGCAAAATCATTCTGCAAAGTACATCTACACAGGTGTTGACAAATCTAGATGAAAGTTGCTACATAGATGTCAGGTGTGGTTACAAAAATCTAAGCTCCTTGATGGACGGGACTTTGCTTTATTCACCACTCTACCCATAGAACTCAAACTACTGCCTGACACAGAGTAGGCAGTCAGTAACCATTTGTTGGTGGATAAGTGGGTGAACAAATGCAGAGACAGAGGAATGAGCAGAGAATTGCACTTTGGACCAGGGACAGTAATAAATAGACCCCTCTAGCTTACCTCTCTGGAATGTGATACTAATCACCCAAAAGCAGGTTATCATCACTTTCCTTTGCCTACCTGGAGAGCCAAAGAAATCAAGGCCAGACATGGAGGGTCTTAAGTCACAGACACAGCTTGTCCCTGCACACCGGAGCAGGAGTGGAAGCTGGGAGGTCTTTTTATTACATACATCCTATAACAGTCCTCATGGGCTTGGCTTACAAATCCTACAAAAATAAGAATGAGTAAAAGAACTGGGGAGTATTTCTAGGAACTCCCTTGTTCTTCCAACACCCTATTCTTGTCTCTTTCAAGTGATCTGCTCCAACGACTGCCCCATGCAGCATAAGTCCCCCACCCCAGCACTGAGAGCCACAGTGTCACTATTGGAGGAAAAACCTGAAGACAGGGGAACTGACAGAGTCAAGTGTGTTGGACTAAATCACAGTGTCTAATGAACTTCCACAGCAATTACTTGCCATGCTGTTTATGGAAACAGTTTCCTGTCTCCTTCATGTGGCCTCAGCAGGCCTTTCAGTATCTTATGCTGTGCAGAGTCCCTGTGAAATTTCCCCTCAGCCTTTCTCAGAGTGCTCCCTTACACCCTGGAGTTTCTTTTACCCAACATCTCAATCAACTGGGGCTTTGAAGATGGATTTTTGTTAATAAAGTGAATTATGTGACACTATTCTTCCACAGGACAAATTTTCATCTATCAGGCCAGGCTCTTGATACAGGAGGAGGTGGCAGTGAAGGATCTGGAAGGGGCGTCTTTCTGTGTCTCAGCTATTTCTTGGAAGTTTGCTCCTGGGCACCTCCACCTTTTCTTCACCTCTACCTTCCTTCATTAGGAGTAACCAGAATGGTCCCTCACTTCCCAGAGCACGTCCCCAGCAAGGAGCAAAGAAACAAACTACAAAGTAAATAAACACTGGGACAAGAGGGCATGCAGAGTAACGATAATGCTGTGAACATGAAAAGCACTGTGGCCTCTCACTCCGCAACTGATATGTTCGGATATTTTATCGCCTCCATTCTCATGTTGAGATGTGATCCCCCGTGTTGGAGGTGGGCCTGGTGGGAGGTGTTTGGGTTGTGGAGGTGGATCCCTCATGAATGGCTCGGTGCCCCCCTCATGGTAATAAGTAAGTTCTTGCTCTGTGAGTTCACCCAATATCTGGTTGTTTAAAAGAGCCTGGAACTTCCAGCTCCCACTCTCTTGCTCACTCTCTCCCTCATGTGACATCCAGGCTCCCCTTAGACTTTTCACCTTGACTGTAACCTTCCTGAGGCCCTCACCAGAAGCAGATGCTGGCACGATGCTTTGTGTGCATCCTGCAGAACTGTGAGCCAAATAAGCTTATTTTTGTTATAAATTACCCAGCCCCACATATTCCTTTATAGCAATGCAAATGGACTAATGCACCATCCCCAGTGGCCTCCTTCCCATCCACAACCCGCTAGCCAAGCAAAGGTGATGGAGGCAGATTTGAGGGTGAGCCCTGGGATATGAGGCAATTCTCACGTGTGACTGGCTGTGGCCTCGAAGCAGCTGCAATGACTTTTCGTCTCCTGGGCAGACTGAGGTTAGTTTAATCCATGCTACGGGGTGAGGTCAGAACACCTTCCCTTGTTTTGATCTCATTGGGCTCCAGCTTCCCTTATAAAGGTCCTATTAAACTGGGCTATAAATGTCTCTGTCTTGGCCTGCCTACTCTATGGGAATTTTCCTATAATTTTGAAATATTTCAAATCAAAATTTAGTTATTTGGAATGGTTTATTTAAAACCCTTCTGAAGGAAAGGGAAAGGGCTAAAGGAGGTCTTCGGGGTTCTCCTGTACTGCTACTTTCAGTGGGGATTTTTCTGCCCAAGGCTCTTTTTCAGTAAATTGCCCTGGTTGGCTAAACCCAGTGGGTTTCTTCCTATCACTATATACTCTTACAGGAATTTCAGAAGAATTGCTCCTTTTTGTTTCCTGAAATGAGCATTCTATGAGCCTATGTTTTTAAATAAAATAGCCTGGAATCATTTTCATTAAAAGATAATACAGAGGTACAGTGCAAACATTTAACTTATGAAAACTAACAGGCAGATGAAACAAAAAGAGTTGAGGGCTCTCAGTAAGGAATGCTCACTATTGAGGTGTTAGTCTTGAAGCACTGAAGAGAGTTTGAGAGAGTTCAGGGAGGTGTTCTAAGCACATCTGCCCTCAGCATGTACTGTTTGTATAGGACGTGAGGTTCTGGACCAAGTCTCAGCAAGGAGAGAAAAGGAGCAGGGAATGCAGTGAGGTCTCTCTCCTCATAGTGCTCAGTCCAGGGGCAACCTAGAAAGGAGTAAGTCAGGGTCACCCTACAACTATTTTTGGGGCCACAGTTACACAGGGCATCCACTCAACACCATTTCAGTTCAAAAGACACACTTGCTTATGAGCCTCATTGAGGATAACTCACCTTGTATTCACCAGAGTAAGGGGGAAACCCACTAATCCAGAAGTAAAGGGACCTGTAACACAGGAGCTTCTGTATGACACTGCCAAGGCTCAAATCCCAACTCTATTTCTCATAATGTCCATGATTTGAGGCAAGTTATCTGATGGTTCCATGTATTCTTTTGCATCTTTATAAAATAGTAATGATAATAGTGCTGACACTGTAAATTTATTGTGAAGATTACATGTGATGTCATATTTAGAATAGAGCTTAGCCATAGTTAGAATTCAATAAATTTTGGCCATCACTACTATTAATCTTCGCAGTAATATTTCTCGTGTAAGAGGTATCCTAAAATCAGGTTACTAGGAACTTGACTGCATCATTTTCTGTATATTTTTCATTAAAGGAAAGCTTCAAGAGAGCTCTTTTAATACAAAAGCCTTTTAAACTTCCGGCATCTATCCTTTCTGTTGGACTCTGGAAATTATAGATTGTTCCTTATCAAGATTTTTAGACTGGGTTAGGCTGTACCATTGCATGTGACCTGCACAAACATAATATAGAAACAACATTAAGTTTCACTTTCAAAGGACCTTAAAAAGTTGGGGACCAGTCTTGCATCTTGATTTTACTGGATGCAAAGGAATCATTTGAGGTAGGAAAACCAGTTGATAACTGCCCTATGCACCGTACTCACTTTCAAAAACAAAAAGTAAGAAGTTTACAATGGTAAGAAGAATTGAAACCTGCAAAGCAAGTTAATCAAAATATAAGGTTAACGTGTGGATTCTAAATTGTCCAATATAATATGACGCTAAGCCAAAATTTCATTACCACCTTGAAACTTTTCTTCATGAGAATTTTGTTCCATCTGTGTCTCATTAACATGTTCACTTACATTTACTGTCCTATGAAGTCATTACATAGCCTCTTTTCTGAGACCTCAGACCTCTAGACAGTCCTTCCTCAAGTTCACCTGAGAGTCACACTTTCTAAAAGCCCATGGATTCCACAAGGAATTGGTTGTCTGAGCTTATGAGATACACATTCTGATCTCGAACTGAAGGCCCCTTTGAGAGCCTGCCTATTGACCTCTGGTCACCCCTCCAATCCCTTCATGCACTGCAGCCACAGTGATTATTTCAAAACAAAAACCTTATCATTACCTTCTGTAAAATCTTAAATGTTTAAAAGAAACAAACCACCCTAAATGGCTTTCCACTTCTCGTAGGATTATCCAAACCAATCCAAATTTTGGACATGGCCTACATGTTCCAATAGACTGCAGCCTCAATTTCAACTCCATTTTCATGGACCTCTCTCCTCATGCCAGCCAGACAAGCTACATTTTTATTTCTTAAATACACTACCGAGGACATTTGCATATATTGTTCTTTCCTCCCAGAATGCTATTCCAATGCCTCTTTCAGTTTTGCCTCAGGTAACTCAGACATCCTTTTAGGCTAGCTCAGGTCTGGTTTGGGTTTTTGTTATATAAATTCATAGTACCTATCTTCATGCATACTTACATACTTATCATTGTAAATATTTAATTAATATTCTGCCTTTAAAATATATATCCCAAGAGCACAGAGCCTGTGTTTGTTTTAGCATTATCGCAAGCAAAATTGTTTAGCCCATGGTCAGCCTTCACATAGATATGTGAAACCTTTTGTTAGACAGGGTCTTACTTTGTTGCCTAGGCTAGAGTACAGTGTCATGATCATGACTTACTGTGGCCTCAACTTCCCAGGCTCAAGATATCCTCCCACTTCAGCCTCCTGAGTAGCTGGGGCTACAGGTGTGTGCCACCATTCCGGGCTAATTTTTGTTTTTTTTTTTTTTTGATAGAGATAGGGTCTCACCATGTTGCCCAGGCTGGCCTTGAACTCCCAGGCTCAAGGGATCTTCCCAACTCTGCCTCTCAAAGTGCTGGGATTATAGGTGTGAGCCACCACACCTGGCCTGTAACCTTTAAATCTAAGAGAAAAACTCATCTATACATTTCAACAATGTTTACTTAAAAATCCAAGTTACCCAAGGTCATAATTTTCATGGAATATTGCCAGAGGGTCTTTAACCAAATGTCACCTTTTAACTAAGAAGGCAACTGGCAACTATTTCTAAAACTTAGATTCCCGTCTCAACATTCTCTATTTCTCTTTACCTCTCCTTGTTTTTTCCTTAGCACTTACCACCATTTAACCTAGATTATATTAAATGTGTCTGGTTTGTTGTCTGTGTCACATAGAAGAATGTTAGTTCCATAAGGGAGTAAATTTTGACTCTCATTTACAACTATAGTCCCAGTATCTAAAACAAAGCTTAGAACACATTAAGAACTTGATAAATTTTCATTATCAAATTCTACAGCTCAACTCAGCACCACTAGACCCATTGACTCTGATGCTGATATCTTCTCAACAAAATCATACATAAGAAAAATAAATAGCTTCTTCTCATGTGATGGGTTTTCTAGACCAATATTAACCACTGTCTACATGTGACTGTTGAGCACAGAAATGTGGCTAGTCCAAATGGAAATGTGAGTATAAAATACACACTGGATTGCAAAGAATTTGGATAAAAAAAGAATGGAAAATATCTCAGGAATCATTTTATATTGATTGCATATTGAAATGATGATATTTTAGATATATTGAGTTAAATAAAATACATTATTAAAATACTTTTTACCTGTTTCTTGTTTCTTTTTTAATGATGCTACTAGAAAATTTAAAATTATATACATGGCTTATATTATATTTCTATCAGAGAGTACCTGTTCCAGAATACAATTTTCCAATGCCTGAAACACTTTTTTGAGGAAATGTTAGGATGCAGACCAAAATGTAAAGAACCTGACCTCTTAATCCTCTTTAGAGGAATTCATATTATTTGTGTACAGTAGTCCCACCTCATCAGGGGAGGTTGAGCATTCTGCAGTTTCAGTTACTCAGGGTCATCTGAGGTCCAAAAACAGTGAGTACAGTACAATAAGATATTTTGAGAGAGAGAGAGAGAGAGAGAAAGAACATTCATGTAAATTTTATTACAGTATATTGCTATAACTGTTCTATATTATTTTCAGTTATTGTTCATCTCTTTCTGTACTAACTTATAAATTTTAGCATGAGTATGTATATATAGGAAAAACATAGTATATAAAGAATTCAATACTATCTGTAGCTTTAGACATCCAATGGAAGCTTTGGAACACATCCCTTTAGGATAAGGTGGAATTACTGTATAAGGATAAGGATTTTAGAAAATAAATTCCCTTCTACATGATGACTTTAATCTGTTTCTTTCTCAAACATGAAACAAAGGAATTTTGGTAGAACACAGAGTGAAATAGGGCTCTTAAACTCAAGTAATAATAGAAGTATTACTTATTTGTCTGTTATCTGGCATATAATCATGTATTAGTCTGTTCCCACACTGCTATAATGAACTACTTGAGACTGGGTTATTTATGAGTAAAAGAGGTTTAATTGACTCACAGTTCCTCAGGATGTACAGGAAGCATGACTGGGAGACCTCAGGAAACTTACAATCGTAGCAGAAGGTGAAGAGGAAGCAAGCACCTTCTTCACATGGCTGCAGGAGAGAGAGAAAGCAAAGGAAGATGTGCCACACACTTTTAAACCATCAGATCTCAGGAAAATTTACTCACTATCATGAGAGAAACAAGGGGGAAATTCACCCCCATGATCCATCACCTTCCACTAGGCCCCTCCTCCAATTCTACATGAGATTTGGTTGGGGACACAAATCTAAACCATATCATTCTGCCTCTGGCCCCTCCCAAATCTCATGTCCTTCTCACATTGCAAAATACAATTATTCTTTCTCAACAGTTCCCCAGTCTTAACTCATTTTAACATTAACTCAAAAATCCACAGTCCAAAGTCTCATCTGAGACAAATTAAGTCCCTTCTGCCTATGAGCCTGCAAAATCAAAAGCAAGTTTGTTACTTCCAAGATACAATGGGGGTACAGGAATTGGGTAAATGTTCCTATTTAGGAGAAATTGGCCAAAACAAAGGGGCTACAGGCCCCATGCAAGTCCAAAACCCAGTAGGGCAGTCATTAAATCTTAAAGCTCCAAAATAATCTCCTTTTACCCCATGTCTCATATCCAGGGTATGCTGATGCAAGAGGTGGACTCCCAAGGCCTTGGGCAGCTCCACCCCTGTGGCTTTTCAGGTTACAGCCCCAGTGGCTTCTTTCATGGGCTGGCATGAAGTGTTTGTGGCTTTTCTAGGTGCATGGAGCAAGCTGTCAATGGATCTACCATTCTGAGGTCTGAAAGATGGTGGCTGTCTTTTCACAGTTCTACTAGGAAGTGCCCCAGTAAGGACTCTGTGTGGGAGCTCCAACCCCACCTTTTCCCTCTACACTGCCCTAGTAGAAGTTCTCCATGAGGGCTCCACTCCTGAAGCAGACTTCTGCCTCAACATCCAGGCATACCCATGCATCTTCTGCAATCTAGGGAGAGGTTCCCAAACCTCAACTCTTGCCTTTTGCATACCTACAAGCCCAACACCAAGTGGAGGCCACCAAGGCTTGGGACTTACACCCTAGGAAGTCACAGCCTGAGCTGTACCTTGGCACCTCTTAGTCATGGACAAAGCTGAGGTGGCTGGGATATAAGGTGCCATGTCCCAAAGTGAAACCATATTTCCCTCCTAGGCCTCCAGGCCTGTAATGGGAGGGGCTGCCATGAAAGTCTCTGAAATGCCCTGGAGACATTTTCCCCCATTGTCTTGGCTATTAACAAATTTCTGTAGCTGGCTTGAATTTCTTCCCAGCAAATGGGTTTTTCTTTTCTACTGCATGGTCAGGCTGCAAATTTTCCAAGCTTTTATGCCCTGCTTCCCTTTTTAATATAAGTTCCAGTTTCAGATCATCTGTTTGTTCATGTATATGAGCATACACTTTTAAAAACAGCCAGATTGCATCTTGAATGCTTTACTGCTTAGAAATTTATTCCACCACACACCTAAGTATTCTCTCTCAAGTTCAAAATCCCACAGATCTCTAGGGAAGAGGCAAAATGCCCCAGTCTCCTTGCTAAAGCATAGCGAGAGTGACCTTTACTCCAGTTACCAATATGTCCCTGATCTCCATCTGAGACCACCTCAGGCTGAACTTCACTGTCCATATCACTATCAACATTTTGGTCAAAACCATTCAACAAGTTTCTAGGACATTCCAAACTTTCCCACATCTTTCTGTCTTCTTCTGAGACCTCCAAACTGTTCTGACCTCTGCCCATTACCCAGTTCCAAAGTTGCTTCCACATTATCAGGTATCTTTATAGCAGTGCCAGTACCAATTTTCTGTATTAGTACATTCTCACACTTCTATAAATAACTAGCTGAGACTGGGTAATTTATGAAGAAAAGAGGTTTAATTGACTGACAGTTCTGCAAGCTGTACAGGAAGCAGGAAGTTCCTGGGAGGCCTCAGGAAACTTACAATCATGGTGGAAGGCTAAAGGGAATCAAGCACCTTCTTCACATGATGTCAGAAGAGAGAGAGCAAAGGGGGAAGTGCCACACACTTTTAAACCATTATGTCTCTTGAGAACTCACTCACTATTATGAAAATAGCAAGGGGGAAATTCACCCCCATGATCCAATTTCTTTCCACAAGACTTCTTCCAATTCAACATGAGATTTGGGTGAGGACACGAATCCAAACCATATCAAATCTTTATTCTGATTTTCTCAAGTTTAACTGAATTCTCAAATGATACTGACAGATTTATCTTAAAGTTTATATTCTTTTCATGTCTCAAAGTTATATTTCTCTTGAAACAAATAAATGTAGGTTCTTTAGGGGTGGTATCTCCATTTTATAGTCTGTACTAAAAAGCTTATTTTCTGATGGGCCACTCATCTAAAATGAGTGTGTTAAATCATAAAAGGAAACAGCTGGTCAAATTCACCAGTAAGCATAGCATAAATGAGTGTCCATGTAACTAGTATAATGGTGATATACTCAACACATTTGATAAATATTTTCTGCATCGGTCAGTGGAATATTAAGATGATAATACATTGAACCTATCTTCAAAGAATCTGTAGTTTTATGAGGAAGATGACACATAAGCAGTTAATTTCAACATCATGTGGTAATTTTCTGATAAACAGCAAAACTGGGTGCAATAGGTGAACAAAAAAAGGAACAAGGCCCAACTGGCTAGTGTGTGTGTGTGTTTGCAGATGCATCATGTAGTGAGGTGATGGAAGAGATAGGGAGGAACAAATGTTATATCTCCAATTAAGAATCAATATTATTGATTATTGAATAGTTAGACTTGTCTTGTTTATCATATTGATATGCTAGATTAGTTTGAAAGTGACCACTTCCTTCTTATCGGGACTTTCACTATAATTGTCCAGAGTCTTCTTGTGTTAATAAGGAGTAATGAGATCAAGTAGATAAGACAGCTGTGATGAAGATTTTCTTCATTTCTTTACTTTCTAAGAAATGCTCTGCCATCAGAGAAGAAAAGACAACTTCTTCCTTGCTGCTAATGGCATGTTTCTACTCAGTTGTCCTGGCCTGGTCTGTAGGATCTTGCTCAAGCACCTTCCTGAGCATTCCATCAAACCCAAGGAAGCTTCCTGAGAAAGTCTCAATCTTGCCTGTAGGATTGCCCTGGGACTCATCTTTGGAGGAGATGGAAGAGCTTATGTTTAGGTGAAAGAAGAGACCAGCCTTCTCAAATGTCAAAATATCCAAAGTGTCTAATATGCAGGTCTGGTATCAAAAGCTTGTGGAAATTCCTTCAATTGGGAAGCAGTTTCTGGATCCTGCTGGAGACTCGAAAGTCAAGTTACGGTATTTCAACTGCAGTCATAAGCATAATGCTTATTCATAGATAAATGAATTTGCGTTCAAGGAAAAGAAGTTCAAGGTATTTTAAACTTAGTGATTTCTATCTAACTAGACTATCAGAAAGCAACAGCACTACTCCCCTTCTCCCGATTCAAAATGTCTCATACCCAATATTTGATACAGTAAAAATAAAAACATACAAAATTATTCTACATGTTTAATTAAACCATTTTTAAAGAGATAGTTTATTATGTGTCATTATGTGGTTCAATGGCTCTTTGCAGTACATAACTAATCAAAAAATTTATTTATAACTTAGAATCTGAAAAAAAAAATGATAGGCTTGTATCTGGTTAAAAAACAATAGCCCATCATGTTTCTCTAATTTTCTTGCCTGCCAAGAAGCTCAGGAAGTGGTACTGCTCAAGCAAGGTAGCTCAGTGTTTCCCAAAGGGTGCTCCACAGAGTTCTACTGCATGATGATTTTAAAAACATTTGTTTAATGACATAAATGTGAGAAAATAAATGTACAATTCCATCAGCGTATTAACAATTCTAAGAGATCTAACAATAAATGTTTATATTTATGTATTTGTTTATTTATTTATTTTTATTTCAAGTTTTTGGGGAACAGATGGTTTTTACATGGATAAATTCTTTATTGTTGATTTCTGAGATTTTGGTGCCCCTGTCACCCGAGCAGTGTACACTGTACCCAATGTTTGACTTTTATTCCTCGCCCCCTTCCCACCCTTCTCCCTGAGTCCCCAAAGTCCATTATATTATTCTTATGCCTTTGTGTCCTCATAACTTAGCTCCCACTTATAAGTAAGAGCATACAATTTTGTTTTTTCATTCTTATATTACTTCACTTAGAATAATGATCTCCAACTCCATCCAGATTGCTGTGGATGCCATTATTTTGTTCCTTTTTATGGCTGAGTAGTATTCCATGGTATACACACACACACAAACACACACACACACACAGACACATATATGTACTACATTTTCTGTATCCTCTCATTGGTTGGTGGGCTGGTTCCATATTTTTGCAATTGCAAATTGTGCTGCTATAAACACAAATGTGCAAGTATTTTTTTCACATAACGACTTCTTTTCTTCTGCGTAGATACCCAGCAGTGGGATTGCTGGATCAAATGGTAATTCTTCCTTTAGTTCTTTAAAAAATCTTCATACTGAATTTGTTTTATCTAATCTTTCCGAAACTTATCTGACTATAGAATTCTGCCTTTGCATAATATCTGCTATTCCAAAGCTCACAGTTGGGAAAGGCTGACCTAGGCCGTTGACTGATTTATTTCCCCCTTCCTTCTAGAGGTCCATCTTATGTTTCTCTACTTCCATGCCTATCTTCTGTATATGGATTATAAGGCACAGATAATAAACTGTGAGTGGGGACAAGTCTGTATGTATATGTATGTAAACACACACACAAAAGGTGTACGTTCTGCTGTGCTTCTTCCCCCCCCCCACCCCCTTCAGCTATTGAGCTCAAGCTTGTTCCTGGCAGGACCCGCACATAACAATATAGCCTTCTAGGGAAAACCCAAAGCCCTTCAGGAAGTGGTATGCGATGATGTACTATAGTAGCTGGTGTGTTTCCTTCTGAGTCAGGGCTGCCACAAGGGGGTCCCCAGGAATTGACACCTCTCTGAAAAGATGTCAAGATGCTGGTGCTGAGGTCATGACTGCCTCTCCTTTTGTTAAGGGCCCTCTAGGGCTTTTCCCAAGTCACTGAGATTAATACAATCCAAACCAGATTTCAGCCCAGGCCTTCCCCTCTCTTTGAATTACCGTTGCTTCCTTATTTTTTTTTTCTTCTTTTTTTTTTTCTTTGAGATGGAGTCTCACTCTGTCACCCAGTCTAGAGCGTGGTGGTGTCATCTCTGCTCACTGCAACCTCCGCCTCTTGGGTTCAAGCAATTCTTCTGCCTCAGCCTCCTGAGTAGCTGGGATTACAGGCGTGCGCCACCATGCCTGGCTAATTTTTGTATTTTAATAGAGATGGGGTTTCACCATGTTGGTCAGGCTAGTCTCGAACTCCTGACCTCGTGATCCACCTGCCTCGGCCTCCCAAAGTGCTGGGATTACAGATGTGAGCCACTGCGCCCTGCCTGCTTCCTTGTTTTAACGCTTCCTTGGAGTACCTTCGGTCGCCCGTTTATGGTTTCACATCCTTCTACCATGAAAGGCACACTTCTGTGCTGCATCCAAAGCAGCGTCATAAAGATGTTCCCATGGGTTCATTTCACATTTGCTCCCAAATCTTCCTCATGAGAAGACTAACTTAATAGAGTTCCTGAAACACACCATATGCCTGGAGCAGCATTAATAATGTCATTTCACATGTTTAGAGATCTTTAACTCTTCTTCCTGTGCTGGTCAGTGCACATCTTCAGAGGCTCAGTTCTGTAGGGCTCTGTCAGGTTGATTCCTACAGAAAAATACTCCCATGCTCCTTATGTAAGGAATTAACACTACTGTGAAAGAATCCTAGAACCATTGCCACTTAGTTGAAATCTTCCTTCTGTTATGCAAATTAATAATAATACAATTATTAAGAGAGTTCAGAAAAGCTGGCCAGTTTCTCTTTTGTCAGCAGCTGTCTGGAAAGCTTTTACCTAGAGAACAACTTTATATTCTAGAGCTTCTTTTCTCTAGAAGACTGCAGATCGTTCTCAAACCATTCTCTTTGAAAGATGGAGAAAACTAGGCCCAGTGGAAGGCAGTGAATCTCCACTGGCTGCTTTCGAACCTGTTCCAGATTCAGCATATAGAACCTCAGTCCGAGGTCAACTTTCCAACATATGGCACTGCTTCCTGGACCCAATCTGTCATTTAAAAAATAATGTTTATAAAACGTTGATCTGTGAACCAGAATCTCCTGGAGTGCTTATTTTAAGATTATATTTTAGTGGAAAGATTGGTGAAATCTGAATAAAGTCTGTAAATAGTAAGGGAATAGTTGCGAAAATTAAGTGAATAGTAATGTTCCACAATTGTGTATGAAATTAACGTTGGGCTTTTGGGTATTTACCCAAAGGAATTGAAAGCAGGGACTTGAACAGATATTTGCACACCCATGTTCATAGCTGCATTGTTCACAATAGTTAATAGGTAGAAACAATCCACATATCCATCAACACACAAATGAAGAAAGAAAACGTGGTATATACATGCAATTGAATATTATTGAGCCTTACAAAGGAATGAAATTCTGACACATGCTGCAATATAAATGAACCTTGAAGACACTACGTTAAGTGAGATAAGCCAGATACAAAAGGGCAAATATTGCATGATTCCACCTATATGAGGTACCTAACAGAGTCAAATCCACAGAGACAGAAAGTAGAATGATGGCTGGCAAGAGAGAATCGGGTGTTATCATTCAATGGCTACATAGTTTCCATTTGGGAAGATAAAAGATGGATGATGGTGATGGTTGCCCAGCAATGTGAATGAATATTCTTAATGCCATTGAACTGTACACTTAAAATAATTAAAATAGTAAATGTTATATTATGTATATTTTACCAAAGTTTTTTAAATTAAAATTAGGAGAAATGGAATGGAGGTGAAGGGTATACTGAATTCACAACACTATCTGTGCAACTTTCTTTGTAACTCTAAAATGATTTCCCAAAATAGTTGATTTTTTTTAAGCCACTAATGGAGGACTAGATGTTCACCATCAAAAAAACAAGAAAAACATATTTCTGGCCTCCACATTAAACTGTTATCAGAATCTCTGGAGTTGGGAGGTGGGCAAGGCACTTTAATAAGTTTTAAAATTTAAGAACCACCTTTTCTTCAAGACATTTCTAATAATTATGTTCTTTCTTCCTACCTCTTTCATCAATGATGGAATGAAATCTGTGCGCGAATTTCCGGGCCACCAATTTTGTAGGCGGATGTTGCTTCACGACTGTGCTCTGGTTAGGCTTCGGGGCTCAGCGAGGGCCACTGGTAGTGTATGTAACCCTGGAACTAATGGTGTCGTCAGGCCCCCACCCCTTCCCCAGATCCTCTCTCTGTGGCTCCTGCTTTCTTTCCACTTCCACTTCTCTACCTTAGAAAAAAGACTTCATTCCTGAGAAACTTAGTAATCATGAGTTGATCAGGTCATGCCCAAGCTCATTTCCCTCTCTTTCCTTACCCTCTTTCAATGACCCCTTTCAAAAAGGGTCAGAGTCAGATTTGTAATGGAATACAAGAACAACAAGGAAGAAAATGTGACAAGAGCATTGAGCTTTAAAGCCTTCTTGTGTCGATGCTACACTCAATAAAAAGAAAAAAACAGTGGTCATGGGCACGTCAGGCTGGGGGCTTGGGGGCCAGAAGTGAGTCCTGTTTCCTCCATGAAAGCCACAGCACTTTACTTCTCAGTGACTCAGTTTCCCACTTGTAAAATGGGAGAGGTGGAAGAGAAAGACTCTAAGGGCTTCCCCAGCTTTGAAAGAGTGTGATTGAACAAAATAAGACCATCCTGACCTGAAGTGGCCACTATCCTTAGGAGCAAAGCTTGCACATTTAGCAGCTCAACGCTCAACACATCTTTTCTTTTCTTTCTTTCTTTTTTTTTTTTTTTTGAGACAGGGTTTCACTCTCATCACCCAGACTGGAGTGCAGTGGCATGATCTTGGCTCAATACAACCTCCGTCTCCTGGGCTCAAGCCATTCGCCTGCCTCAGCCTCCCAAGTAGCTGGGACTACAGGCATGGACCACCATGTCTGGCTAATTTTTGTATCTTTAGCAGAGACGGAGTTTCACAATGTTGACCAGGCTGGTCTCAAACTCCTACCTCAAGTGATCCACCCGCCTTGGCTTCCCAAAGTGCTGGGATTACAGGCATGAGCCACTGCGCCCAGCCAGCAGCTCAACATTTCTTAATAAAGATGGAACACTAAGATGATTTCACCTAAACTTCTAAATGTAAGAAGATTACATGACTGAGTCAACTTTTCCAACACCTCTAAAAGAGAGGAGTGTTGGGAGGAGAGAAGCACCAACGGCCTCTGGGAGACCGTGAGGTGACTCTGTCTTTTGATGTGTATGTAAGTGGCTCCTGTCTTATTCTTTATTGAAGAAAAGGAAACTGTGACAGGAACAAGTTTGGTGTTTAGAAGAAGACAAGAATGTGGGGGCTTGCTGATGCCCCCACGCTCTCTTCTTATTTTTCTCCTCACTCGTGATTTCTGGCCAAGCAAACGGTTCCCAGGAGGATGGCATGACCTTGAGTGGGCTGGTCTAGTCTTTGGAGCTTTGGAAGCTGGGATGCTGAAGTTTGGAGATGGCATGCTTGCTGCTCAGGGTTGGAAGCTTAGGTACTTAATAAAGTCTGAAAGCTGTTATTCCGACAAGGATAACCAGTGCCCCAAAGCCACTCTGAGCAGCATTGAGTTAGCAGCTCCAGCCAGGCCTAGAAGAAGGGAAGCAGGTCAGCTGAGAGCTGACACAGAGAGCCCAAAGCAGGGTGGGAAAAAGGGGGCAACACAGACATATTGAGGTGAGAGGGCTCCCTTCTGCCAGAGTTGCCCTTCCTGCATGAGCCAGTGATATCTACGCACAGCAGCTTCCTTAAGCATCCCCAAATTCGCCTTCCTGGGCTCTGGGGTATCAAAATCTTGTAAGCAGTCCCACAGGCCTGCCAGAACTTTGTCATTCCTCCTGCTGCTTTGACTGACTTTGGGAACTGGATGATCCTTCTGCCTGGTTTGTGGACTCTTGATTTTATTCTTGCTGCCACTAAGGCTGCTATAATGGTTGTCGGATTTCTTTGGAACTTGAAGATGGGCAGGGGGTGCTTTCATAGTTACTGACAAGGTAATGTCAGGAGCACTCATTTCCCTGACTCTGGAGATGAAAGCAAACAAAAACAAAAACAATAAGCAGTTTATATTGGGCCAACCGTCTGTGGTTAAGGAGAAAGGCCAAGCAATGACTACAGCTTCCCAGCCCAAACAGGCTCCAGGAAAGAGCACTCAGTTCACAAGCTGGGAACATGGACAGCCAGAGACACTAAGGCCAGTTATGAGCTTTCATGAATCTGAGCTGGAGCCTCATCTGCCTGTTTTGCATTTCAGACAGGAGGAGGCAGTGTGGATGAGACTGTCAGACCTGGCAGCATTTCCTTTGCAACTCCACG
This sequence comes from Nomascus leucogenys, assembly GCF_006542625.1. Taxonomy (NCBI): domain Eukaryota; kingdom Metazoa; phylum Chordata; class Mammalia; order Primates; family Hylobatidae; genus Nomascus; species Nomascus leucogenys. The sequence goes on along the minus strand of NC_044395.1, from coordinate 6,634,081 downwards.
ACTTATTTGCCGAGTGACCTTGGGCAAGCCTCTTAACCTCTCTGAGACTTCAATTCCCCACCTATGAAACAGATCTAGCAACATTTCATTAAAAGTTAAGGAACCTGGAGCATAATGGTGTTTCTCTATTGGAGCTTTCTCTGCTTGCCCCTTAGTAATTTTTGCCTTTCAGCACCTTTCTGGAAAGAAATGAAATGAGTAGTGTCTTCTTGTGAATAGGCATCTTTTATAGAGTTATGGAAAAAATAATTCCCTTGCCCCGGCACCTTTCCTTCATTGCTAGTTGTGCCACTGACTTGTTGCATATCCCAGATCCAGTCAGTTTTCTTTTCCTTGCCACTAGACCAACATTAGATCTTATAGCAGCCCCCATACACAAATGATTTCCACAGGATCCTCATGCTGCGGGTTCTCAGGCTCCTAATAGTGAGTGTTGAACCATCAGGCCATTCAGAGTTCACTGAATATGACTTTGGCAATAAAGATTAGATCCCAATAATCCCTGCTCACAACACGATTACTAGCTAATCCGTCCCAGTCGAGGGTTTCTTTTCTCCTTTGAGTCACAAGTAATCCTTATTACATGAAAGATGAAAACGTGAAATGCCTATCAGAAATATCACCACATGCACCGCCCCCCGAACCAGGCCATGGGGTCGGTCGATGAGTTCTCACTGTGGTTTGGATGCTGATGCCTGAGTGACTCCCCTGATGAGCTCAGAAGCAGAGAGAGGGAACTGTTTTCAGAGCAGAGAGGTGGCTTAGAGGAAACATGTGCAGGCCTTGGCAAAGAACCTGACTCCATGTGAATGCTCACTCTGTGTGAAATTGTTCTTATTATAGTGATTTGTGGGGAAGAAATAACCAAGGAGGGAAATAAACAACCACAGTGACAAGATAAAGGAAGAAACCTAGGCCCTAGAAAGGAAATTTTTCTAGGCTGATTTCTGCGCCTGAAATGCACCCATCGACTCTTCTGGAAACTCAACTGTGCCTCCCACCCCTGAGGCCAGCCCCTCCCGGAGCTAACTGCAGCCCAAGAAAGCCCCCGTGGCAGAAGTGTGGCAGGGGCCTTCGGCTCACCCACCTCTGCTTTCTGATCATGGCACAATGAGCCTGTCAGACCACTTGCAGCCCTGCTAGTTGATCTTATCGGGCCCTGTCAGGGAGGTGAAGTGCATGCGTCAAGAAGTTCGTGCCTGTTCATCATTGTGGTTGCCCCGAAGTGGAGCAGGCAAGGTAACACTTGAAGCCATTTTTGCAGAGAATTGCACAAACAGCAGCGGGTGTCATAGACTCAGTGGTTCCACTTCGGATCGAGAAAACACCCACAGAATGGTAGAGGCTGCTAAAGAAACACCACAAAACACAGAGCAACATATACTCATGCACACACACCAGAGCAGTGTGAACCAAAGCCCCGGGCAGGAGGACGTGCTGTGTGCCAATAAAAAACAAAGGGGGAGACGCATTATTTGTTGGGGGGTAGAAAGGTTGGAGGACTGAGGCTCTGCTGCAGACGGATGGGCACTGTATGACTTTCTTTGAGGAAGGCAGGTCTGAGAGTGAGAAAAAAGAACAGTAGTTCTTGGAGCTTGAAACTGAGAGTTTCTACTTTGGAGAATTGAAAACAATTTCCTTCTGAGGGAGAAGGTAGATGGAGCAAAGGTAGAAGTCCAAATTAGGCCCCTTTTGGAGGTAATAGATATTTTCAATCTGCTAAGCAGTGGAGCAGGCAGGAACTGACAATTGTTACAATTATTCTTGTATAAAGTAAATAAGATTTTTCTCAAAGGAGAGAGCACCTGTTGATTTGGCTAAGTTAAGCATTAGAAACACCTGAACTTACCATCACACATTCTTCAATTTGGCAAAGGCAATACAAGAGTAAATGAGACAAACCTTGACTTGTTCTCATATAATTTATTATCTAGTAGAAGAAGACATTAAGGAAACAGACACTAAAATACATAATTACGAATTATGATTTGTGTTTTGAAGAGAGTGTTCAGTGTTTATGAGACAGAATATCTCTTTTTACCTAGAAGTTTGATTGTCTATTCAATACACATTTTAGAAGTAGTTATTCCATATAAAATTGTAGGGATATACAGGAATTATTGATATATGATCTTTACTTTCCAAGAGCTCAAAACCTTTTAAGGGACTCAGGCACGTTGATAGATAAATAGTAGTATTTAAAAGTAGAAATAAGGCCGGGCACAGTGGCTCATGCCTGTAATGCCAGCACTTTGGGAGGCCAAAGTGGGTGGATCATCTGAGGTTGGGAGTTTGAGACCAGCCTGACCAACATGAAGAAACCCTGTCTCTACTAAAAATACAGAATTAGCCAGGTGTGGTGGCACATGCCTGTAATCCCAGCTACTATCAGGAGGCTGAGGCAGGAGAAATGCTTGAACCAAAGAGGTGGAGATTGCAGTGAGCCGAGATTGTGCCATTGCACTCCAGCCTGGGCAACCAGAGCAAAACTCCATCTCAAACAAAACAAAACAAAACAACAAATAAAAGCAGAAATGAGAGATTTATCAGGAAGTTATTTTAAAACCTACATTTTTTTCTAGAAAAAAAATGTGAATAAGCTTTGTGCTATATACTTCTTCCAGTTATCCAGATCTGAGCTTTTTTTAAAAAATACAATTAAGCTTAACAAACACAAAAGATATTACTATTGACCTGCTGGAAACCATCCAACTATGGGCATTACATTTTACAGTAGCACTTCTGAAACTTTAATGGATGTGTAATTACCTGTGGAATTTGTTGTTAATAAAATGCAGATTCTGATTCAATCTGTCTGGAGCGGACCCTGGGATTTCACATTTTTTGTATCAATTTTGCAGATAATGTGGATGCTATTGATCTGCAGAGTGTGGTTGGAGTAGCAAGGTCTTAAGGAAGAAATCAAATTCCACAACATTATGTTTGATTAGCATTCTTTCACTCAACATAAATTTATTGAGTATCAGCTATGGAGTCTGGTTATATGAAGCCTTAATCATACCTTCCCTTACAAAAGCAATTCGAAGACAAATTTAATTTTTTTACAAAAGAGTTCTGAACTCCATATTGGCTTGACTCATTGTTGTGTTGTGTTAGGCGATATACATTTGTATTGACATAAATTTATTTGGCAGAGCTTGTTCTGAAACTCAACACAACTCACAGACACTCTCATGCGAGTAGAGACCATCCCTCTGGAGCAGAGAGCACAATGTGCCTTCCGCCTCCCTCCCCAACTCATCACCTTCCCTCTCAATGTCCTTCTGCCCGGCTGCCCCTCAGGCAGGCGGCCCCAGAAGCCATAGGCATGCTGCTGTCCCTCCCCACAGTGACACTTATCACCAAAATGAAACCTGACACCAGAATTGTCATGTTACTGAGAAGATGATAAAACTCATTTAACCTTTCCACTCAATAGGCTGATAATTCCCTCTGTCCTGATGAACGTTGGTGAGGTTCACTGAAGAGACTCAAGTTACCAAGGGCATGCTAATGCAAGGGTTATTGTTTCCTTTTCACATTAGGAGTTCACTTCTACCCAATCATTTTCAAACTTCACAGAAATGGAATTTCCATACTCAGATTTGAAGAAAGCACCTTGATTTCCTCCACCTTCACATCATGAAGAACATCAAAGCTGGGATGAATGATGAAAGGAGGTAATATTCTAGGCATAGGCAAAGCCCTTTCTCCACTGCCTTCAGGCTGTCAGGGAGGTAATTGATGTGTCTCCCAGAGCACAATCACTTCATACTGCCAACACCTTTTTGTCCTGCTGGGAATTAAACCTGTCACTTTGTCTAATTCTCCATTGGTAAGAAGCATTCACTGCCAGAGACTTGTCAATGGGGGTGTGATTACTTGCACTGATAGCAACTGTAATATTTAATATTCCCCAAATGAGGGACAATCCTGAGAAGATAGAAAAAAAATGGCACATTTTGTAGAAGGAGCAGTTGTTCTTTGTTGTGTAACTTCAATGGAATTACCGTCTACACTGTCGGAACTAACTTGATTCAAATCTAATTTTTTTTAATAGGAAGAGCTAGCCAGAGATTTGAGAGACAATTTGAGTAAAATGACTCTAGGTGTGTAGTTGTTCATTCATGATGCTTATGAACACGTTCCACGGGAAGGCACTATTACAGACCCTTTCCATTGTTTTAGGAGAAAATACTTGGAAAAGGGGAAGGGTCAGCTAAGAGGAGATATAGAGTATATGATATACATAAAGGAGAATATGATGAGGCTGTGGGTGAGGAGGGTTGGACTCTAAATCGAGTTCTACCTTCAGCAGGCTGTGAGAATTTGAGCTCAACCGGTTCCCAATTGCTCCATTTGTTTAATGAGGAGAACTGGATTCTTGGTAAAGCTAATGTTTTACAACTTCGTTTGATTAAAACCTTCCCATCTTCTAAGGAAATTGTGTCTCTCCCAATTCTTTATCTTGCAAGTGATTTCTGGTCTGGTACTAGACCACTCAACATAGGAAGACCTGGGGTAATCAGCCAGGCGTGGTGGCATGTGCCTGTCATCCCAGCTACTCGGGAGGCTGAGGCAGGAGAATTGCTTGAACCTGGGAAGTGGAGGTTGCAGTGAGCCAAGATCGTGCCACTGCACTCCAGCCTGGGCAACAAAGCGAGACTCCGTCTCAAAAACGAAAAAAAAGAAGCACAGGAGAACATGATATGAACTTCACGACCAATAACTCATCCTACACTACCTAAAAGGCAGGTCTACATATCTCAGTGGGTGTCTACAGAGGGCATACTCTATCTGCTTTAAGAAAATAAAAACTAACAAGATGACCAAGGGGGAAATAAAATTACACTCTCTTATTAATCTTACTACGAATCAGTTTGGATATTTGGGACAGGGCAGCTTGAAAGAGGCACCCTGATTTAACTCTGTGCCAGTTTTGGTTTCTGAGTTTAACAGCACAGTTGTGGAAAGAATATAGACATAGCAGAGTAGAGTTAAATGTAGATTTAAATGACATGATGCATATAAATGTTTAACTCAGAGCCTGGAGCATAGGAGATACTCAAACTTTATTCCCTTTCCATGTATAAAGAGGTTAGGCCCACAGCATGAAACTGAGAGATAAACATTCTCACTACAGAATGGAAAGGAAGAAAAGAGCATTGATGAAGCAGCTCAATGAACTGTTGTAAGACCTTTCTCCAAGTGAGTTATCATTCCAAGGTTCCTGTTGTTACTTTCTGAAGGGCTTTGTGCTTATGAAGCAGATAAGGACAGAAGGGCGGGCTGGACCCCATGGTCATCCGGCAGCCTTGCTTGTGTTGGGTCAGCATGCCAGCACTCGTGCCCCTGGGGGTGTGAGCACCCTTTCTGGAATCTTGAAAGGAAATGCAACCTCCCCAAACCCCACCACTCTCTCAAGGAGTCATGGGTGATGAAGATGTTTCCTGCCATTCTCTGCAGGACAGAGAGTTGCTTAACCCTTGTTTCACTATCAGTGGAGGAGCCAGCAATTGGACCCCCACCCCTCAGAGTGAGCCAGCAGCCAGAACTAGCCCTTTGGCATCCCCCATCTTGATTGCAAGCAAGCAAACCTGTCACCTTCCTGTTTTATCTACTCATGGTGTTTGTTTCCTTTGACGTGGATTCTTACACTTAGGGTGGGAGGGATTTCTCGAAAAACATTTGTTGTATGCCACTGATCCTGGCCCCACAACACCCCTTTCTCTTTCCTTTTCAAGGCTCCAGGAATTGCTAAATGGCACATCCTGAACATCCAGCACTCTGGGGCTAAAAATACCAGAGGGTGTGTTTATCTAGATTGGGGCTTCCTCTCTAGGGGCTTTACAGACGTTATCTCATTTATCCTTAAAAACACTCTGCAAGGCAGCATGTAGTCAAATAACTTTACCCTAGAAAGGTACAGAAGGCTTGAAGAGGAAAGGTCATCGGTGGAGGTTCTGTTCTGAGGCCCAGTAGACAGGCTCAGGTCTTTAATTTCTCAGCTTAAAATTCCATTCACTCTGCATTTCCCCTTTAGAACTATGGGAATCCTTAAAAAGCAAATACAAACCCATGACTCCTGGCACATAGAAAAATGCCAGGTTGAAATGGGTCAGAACCCCCCAGACTACCTCCTCTCGGTGTCTTCATTACATCTTTACAAATCCGAGATTCCATGGCCTTTGGTCATCTCTTCTAATTGCTCCACATACACAGGCTCCCTCAAAGCCTCATTTGCCACCGTGGTTTAAACTCTCACCTATCTAAACTGATGGTAGACGCTTTCCATATCTCTCACACCCTCTCCATAGTTGATATAAAATAATTACCTACTAGAAGTTGTACATGAATTTGTTACATACACAGCATTTTCCTCTCATTTTGCACATCCTCCATATTCCCTATCTTAAGACTTAGAAATAATGGCCAATACCCAAAGACCTGAGACTCCTGGCAGATTCCATCCCCTCTCTGACTGCCACATGCAAACAGTTACTGAGTTAGCTATCTTCCAGGTGCACCCCCAGATACACTTTCCTTCCCTCCAAAGTTCATGCCTAAGGAGCCTGACTTACAGGCTCCTTCTTTGCCCTCTGGCTACTCCCTGGGGTTGGTCTTTGGTGAGCACTGGCAGGAGAATGGGAGGAGGCAGGAGAGGGATGATGCTGAATGTATTGTCCCATTCTTCTCCCTGTGGGGTTGCCATGGACCGGCTGCATCCTGGATACAAGGTCAGGTCCCATCAGGCATCCTTTTCCACACAGCTGCTTTCCTGGTGGCCATCGGGCCCGGAGGTGGCAAAAGCTGCTGCCTCCTGATGGCATCAATTCCAGGGCACCGCTCAACCCCTGGTGCATGTTTTAAACTCCACCCACACATTCTGTAAATAGCCCTTATATGAAAGTTATTACAACATCCAGCTAGAGTGGGGTCCCCTCTCTTTCTGGATGCTACCCGAACTAAAGTCACCAATTTTTATATTTTACCATTCAATTCAGATGACATTTTACGTATATGTATATATATTTACCTGTTGAATTAGAAAAGCCAAGATGGCATTATATTTTAAGCCAATACATCAGACTTTGATATATGTGTCACTTCCAAACCTCTCTCCCTGTAGTCTCCTCACCATTGTTCAGATTGTCAAAGTGTCATTTCCAAATACCTGTGAAATTACATTAATCTTGCATAAGTTCATCAGAGGTCCCAGTATCTTTCAGCATATCATTCACTTTTACTTATGTCTGTCTTTCTAGAGTAAGTCTTTTATCTCTACTTCCAGGACATCCTCAAATGTTTATCAAACATTTATCAAATAGACAAATACTGAATAGAATTTTAGGTCTTAAATAAGTGTAGCTATTTCCTTTTACAATATTATTTTCTTTTAAACAGCAATTTCTTGTCCTACTGAATAAGTCCTCCTTATGTGGCTACAGGAATGCAAACACCTGGGTATAATGTGATGACTTTCTAACTTTGCAGAACTGTTATCAATGAGGGCTTAGACTGTGATGTAAAAGTAAGGGCTCTAAACTAGATTCCCTGGATTCCTGATTTCTATACTAGTCCCGCAACCTTGGGAAACTTACTTAACATTCTATACCTCCATTTCCTAACCTATAAAATGAGGGTAGTAATATCATCTAACTCATGGGTTTGCTGCAAGAATTAAAAGAGTTAACACACACGCGAAACTCTTAGAATAGTGCCTGGTGAAAACACAGTAGAGTTAACTGTTATTTCTTAACTCATTCTTAGTTTACCACCATCATCCTCAGGCTGTTTGCCTGTAGTTTGTTTAGCTCACCCTTTCATGAAAACAGACCTCTACCTGAAAACATTCTGATATCAAAACCCACAATACCTGGCATTTGTGACCATGAGCGCTTCACTGGAAGTTGGTGCATGGACTTCCCTTAGCCTCTGCTGAAGGCATTCTGCACATGAACACTCTCAGCAGTTTCCCCCTTCAGTGGCTTGTCAGAAGCCAGGGAAAAAAAATTATGAGTACTTAAAATGTCTTTGTATATTATGTTTATGACCCCCCATGATTTTTTCCAAAACAAAAAGAAAATTTCCTTCTACATGCCTGCACCTTTGTCTTCTTCTTTCTTCCCTTTTTTTACTTTTTGAAGAGATTCACTCCCAAGTCTTCATTCCTTGCAAAAATCGATAGAGTAACCTAAATTTGGAATTGCAAAACTAAACTTACCAAACCAAAGTTTTACATACTTTTTATTAACTGATTATAAAATACAGGTTTATGATTAGAATTTTAGAGAAAGTATCAAGAAAAAAGAAGAGAATTACCATTCCAACGCCCTGAAAAAATCATCACTAATATTTTACAGTACTGTTTCCAGTCTTTTTAAATTTACATGTTTTTTATCTTTGAGAATATATCCCATATGCAATTTTTATGCTGCATTTTTTCATTTTGTCACATAATATCACTGATCCAAATTATATATAAAAGTAATTTTAATGATGCCATTAACAGTGCCATCATTATATTCTATCATTTGTTTTTAATTAAACATCCTGTTATTAGAAAACTTTTCTACTTTTATAATTATTTCTATAGAACTGTAATATGATAAACCCCTTTAGTTATAAATTGTTGTCCAGACTTTTACGAAAGTTTCCAAAAACAAAATTGCTGGGTTGAAAATACAAATATCTTAAACTTTGGATAAACCATAATAGAAAAAATTGCTTGCTTAGAAAGTATAAGCATGAATTTCATTACTGGGTATATACCCAGAGGAATACAAATTATTCTACCATAAAGACACATGTATGTGAATGTCCATTGCAGCCCTATTCACAATAGAAAAGACATGGAATCAATGTGAATGCTCATCAGTGACAAATTAGATAAAGAAAAGGTGATGCATATCCACCATGGAATACTGTGCAGCCATAAGAATAAGATCATGTCTTTTGGAGGAAAACAGATGGAACTGGAGGCCATTGTCGTTAGCAAGCTAACGCAGGAACAGATAAACAAATACGGTGTGTTCTCATTTATAAGTGGGAGGTAAATGATGAGAACTAATGGATACAAGAAGGGAACAACAGACACTGGGGGCTACTTGAGAGTGGAGGGTGGGAGAAGGAAGAGGAGAAGAAAAATAATTATTGGGTACTAGGCTTAGTATCTGGGTAACAAATTAGTCTGTACAACCAACCCCCGTGACATTAGTTTACCTATATAACAAACCTGCACATGTACCCCAAACCTAAAATAAAAGTTACAAAAAAAAAATAGTATATGCCTGTTTATAGTTTCACCAGCAGCATATCAAGGTTAAAGATAGAGTTAGGGTGCCCTTAGTAAGATCTAAATTTACATATTGGTTAATCTTTTCTCACTGAAAGTCAAAGCCCATGTTTTTTAAATATATGTTTTAAATAATAAATATTGAAATAAATATAGCATGGCTTGCTTAACCTCCATTTGAGTTTCATATGTTTTATTTCACTAAACGGAACTTCGAATGAGACCACATTTTATTATATGTGTGCCATAGCATACAGAAGGAACAGCGCCTCCCATCAGAGACATCCCTGGCATGGGGAGCCCTACAGTCTTGGAGGGCACCTTGAACATACACCCGTGGTTCAACAGCCCTGGAGGACATTCTCAGACCCCTGCAATACACATGCACCCCAGATCCCAGCTTCCAGCTGGCTCCTTGCAGAGACTGAATATAAAACAGAGGCACTTAGAGAGCATTCATTCTCCTGCTCACTCACTCAATACCTACTAGGGGCCAATTCCATGGGAGACACTATACTCGGCACCAGGGAAACCGTATCAACAGGAGAGGCTCAAGGCCTGCCTTTGTAAAGCTTACATTTTAGAGAAAGAAATAACTATTATGTAATTGATTACCTGATTAGATTTGTAATCATATTTATGATGAAGCACTCTAAAACAGAATAATAATTGATACAAGGAACATTCAATCTGGGGAGTTCATAATTTCTACAAAAGGTATATTTTATGTCACAAATATCTTTGTACATGGAAATCACCCTATAACTTATAAACACCTGGTATGCTTTAACATGAAGAAATGGAGCACATGCTAGCTCCCCTAACTCAGTCTGTGTGTCAGGGTAAAATACGTATTTCCAGTGCTGGGCAAAGATGGAAAAGAAAAATAAGTTGATCTAAAATCTTTCCGTTTCTGTAAGTTTAGCATCTCACAGATCCTCAGTGATCAACCTCATGTGATGAGGAGGAATGAAGCCTAAAGAATGTCAGTCATCTATCTTTTGCACAGCTAATCGTAGAAAGAACTAGGAACTGTCCCACAAAAATAATAATAATAATCTAGGTCCTTCAGGCAGCTTTGCAAATAGCTACTTACTCACCTGCTTGACCAGCAAGTAATAATTCATGCTGGACAAGTGACGAAGAATCCCACTTTGGTTTATTGCCTTTCCCATAGCTCTTCAAATGTTTGATCTCATTTGCAAGATTATATTCTGAATACAAAAATGCATCTCTCCCCACGGCCAGCGAAGGGCGGCATACTAATCTTCCATTCCCATCCACACACCAAGTGAATCTGGGGAGACTAAATCAAAGTTGAGCTCTGGGGCATTGTTTGTTTCCCTGCAGATCTCTTTCCCTTCCTTTGGTGCCTATTTGCTTACCAGGGTGAACACAAGGGAGAAAATGCAGCCCCGAGCCCACTGTCACCACCGGTGAGGAATGGTGTCCTCTGAACACTCAACTAGCTTCCACCAGCTTCCGGTAAGTGAAGCAAAACAGAGACCTTTGACATGTAGAGACCAGGGAGAGGTTCTTGAAGGAACAATGGGACATACTGTGGACTGTTTACAGACCCTCCTACCCTCTGTTGTGGCTACTGAGTCACTGGCAATTTGTATAGTTTGATTCACAACCCCCAGGCCCCCCTAGACCGCCAGCGCCAGTGTCTGCTTCTGCTCCATTATTGTCACTGATGGACTCATCCTGGCCTTCCCCACCCCCCACACCCACTGCCGCCATCATCATTTCCCCTATTGTTTGCCGAGCCTGGCCCTGACCCCTGGGTATTTATAAAGGCCACTTCCCACTGCATCATTGTGTGCTCTGTGGCCCTCAGCTCCCCACATTTCCTGACAATGTGGGGGTGGCAGGGAAGGGCTTGTTAACAACCCGAGTCCAGCTCCCAACTTCCTCCATGTCCTGTTTACTGCGCTCTGCAAGCATCTCCCTAGCCGCTCCTCAAGCAGAGTCCGCAGGCTCTGACTTATCCCAACGTGGGCTGCAGTGAGGGAAATCCTATTTCAGCCTAGCAGTTTGCCTGCAGTAAAACAAGCCAAAGAGCAAAGGGCTTCATGTGTAATGGGATGGGACTCAAGAGGTGTTTCTGTCTCTGGATTAAACCACTGGTGTTTTGAGTCCAAGCTGGAGATGTCGGACTTGGAGAGTTACATATGCAGCCTCTTTCCCTGTGTTTCTCAGTGTGTGGAATTGCTGACAATTGCAGTCTCCACTTTACCTCTTGGGTTCTCTGGAGCTTGGAGCCTGAGGGTATACACTGCCAGGGCTATAATACATTTAGACAAAAGTCCTGCCCTGTGGGCAAACATGAGGGAAGGCAGACATGTCCTTTACAGAAATACAGCATTTCTGTATTTTCTAGAATGTATTTTCTTTTTTCCTCCACCCTTTCCTTGCTTTCCATTAGAAGCGTCATCTGCTTTTGCAGAATGATGCATTAAATTATACACATTGGTAAATGGAACGAAGAGTTGCTTTGTGCATCTGTGACTATAATCTTTCAACATTTGTTTTTTTGTTTGTTTTCTGACTTAAGTTGATAGGGAGCTCCTTTCATTTTTCCAAACAAAGATGAAAGAAACAGGCTCACTCAGAGAGTTTAAAAACTCACTTAAGGTCATGAGCCAGTTGCAAAGCCCCTTCCCTATCTAAAAGCGCTATGGCCTTCCCTATCTAGAAGCGCTATGGCTTATAGCTCTGGTCATTTGCTGTTTCTTCCCTCGGTGCTTCGCTGGGCCCGATCTGCCCATCCGTCTTTTTACCATTCATTTACTCTTCTGGGAGCGTGATGGGATTTCTGGGGTTACATCCACCAAAAGCAGAAACTCTGTTTAGAAGGCTTCATGGCTGAGCCCTTGAGACTCCCAGCTGTCAGAGAAGAACTTTCAAGGCTCCATCCACTGGGATGAGCTTCTTTTCAAATCAGGCGCTAGCCCAGACCGGCTGTTGTGATGTGTGGTCTCTCCCACTGTGGAGCCTCTCAGCAACTGAGATTTTGGCTGCCCCATGTTGTTTATGATTGCAGTCAGAGCTCTGCCTAGAGTGGGAAACGAGCGAAAGGTGACTGGAGCCCCCAGCGTACCCTCCAAGACTACTTTCATCCCTGGATTGTTTGGTTGGGCAAAACCACGATCTTTTCTCAGCATCCGGGTACCAATAGCCAGACACTCTTCTCCATACATTCATTTGGCCACTCTCTCTGTCCCTGATCATCCACACTTCCTTGGGCACACAGCTGAATATGGATGAGTGTTTGGCCTGAGCTGCCTCATCTTCCCAGTCCAATAGCCTCCACCCCTGCCCTCTCTCTCAGCACGCTTCCTGTTTCATTCCCAGCCCAGCGGCTGTGCCAGACTGTGAAGCTCCCAGCAGGCAGCGGGCCAGTCTCAGGACCATGACAGGGTGAGTAATGCACAGGCCAGCCAGCAGGTCAGAGGGCAGCTGCTCCTGGAATTGCATCTCCTTAGATGAGGAGGCCGGTAACTGTGATCACCCAGTGGAATTAGTTCCCAGAGCTGATGGGCAAGATAAAGCACATTAGCAAAATGTGTCCTCTTTGACTTTATACCACAGGGGCCAGGGCCTTGCCTGGAGGACCTGGCCTCACCACTGACTCTCCCCTAAGGCTCCCGCCACTACGTGATCATCCTTATCAGCACCATCATAGTCATGTAACTGTGATATGTAACTCTAGAATGTCAGAGCTAGAAGGGGCCAGATGAACCCCTTTTATAAATGAGGAGACAGTGCCCCAAAGGGCTCAAGCAGCTTCCTGAAACTTGCACCCCACTGTCCTGTCCATCTCAGTGACCCCTTCACTACATTTTGCCACCATGACTGTGAGAGACCTCCCTGGGGTAAAAGGAGCAGGTTGGAAGTATGAGCTACAGAGGTGAGGGTGTCCCTATTTCTCAGATTAGCTTCAAGAAAGGAAAGACCAGGAAGGAGCTCCCCACCCCACAGACAGATCCTTACTTGCAAGCAGGGGGAGAGATGGTACACTGCAGTCACCAGCCCTAGAGACCAGCTTCTTCTCCATCCATCACTCTAACCTACTCCATGTAAAGCTAAAGTCCTAGAGCCACAGAGAAAAATACTAAGAATAGTAAAGAAACATGCCAAAAAAGACAGCAGCATCACCAAATAGCCTATAAGTGTTCACAGACTTGTGTAATCAAGCAAACACTACTTAACTCAAACTAGGTAGGTACCAGTTTCTGATGTATAAGCGTATTCATTCATTCAATCAGCAAAGACATATATGAAGGTTCAGTCTACACTTACTCATATTTTATGCCAGCCACTAAATAGTTAGCAAGATAATTCATCTGTGCAATAGTTATATTGGTGCCTACAGTTTGGTAGGGGTAATAGGTATAGTAAAAACAGTACAGCCTGATGTAAGAATATTTCAAAAAGTACACACACACACACACACACATCCATAAAATAGAGATGTGCAAAAAGAGATTAAGCTTGCTTGGAATGGATGAGGAGAACATCAGGAATGTCTTTGCAGAGGAGATAACATCAGAGCCAAATTTTGAATGATGACACACTCTGGGGTGTAGACTAAGAATTGAGCAAGCATAGCAGACACACAACAGCAAAGAGAAGAGGACACAGAGGCCTTAGGCTGTTCAGAGAGTCATGCAGCATAACTGGAACAGGAGGTAACCATGGCTCTGTGTGTAGAGCTCAAATCACAAAAGGCCATATTTGCAAGAGCCTGGCCTTGATGTCGAAGGTACTGCAGAGCCATTAAAGACTAGAATAGTTTACTGAGAATGATGTTTTCCAGTTTCATCCATGTCCCTATAAAGGACATGAACTCATCATTTTTTATGGCTGCATAGTATTCCATGGTGTATATGTGCCATATTTTCTTAATCCAGTCTATCGTTGTTGGACATTTGGGTTGGTTCCAACTCTTTGCTATTGTGAATAGTGCCGCAATAAACATACGTGTGCATGTGTCTTTATAGCAGCATGATTTATAATCCTTTGGGTATATACCCAGGAATGGGATGGCTGGGTCAAATGGTATTTCTAGTTCTAGATCCCTGAGGAATCGCCACACTGACTTCCACAATGGTTGAACTAGTTTACAGTCCCACCAACAGTGTAAAAGTGTTTGTATTTCTCCGCATCCTCTCCAGCACCTGTTGTTTCCTGATTTTTTAATGATGGCCATTCTAACTGGTATGAGATGGTATCTCACTGTGGTTTTGATTTGCATTTCTCTGATGGCCAGTGATGATGAGCATTTCTTCATGTGTGTTTTGGTTGCATAAATGTCTTCTTTTGAGAAGTGTCTGTTCATGTCCTTTGCCCACTTTTAAAACCAAACACCACATGTTCTCACTCATAGGTGGGAATTGAACAATGGAACTCATGGACACAGGAAGGGGAACATCACACTCCGGGGACTGTTGTGGGGTTGGGGGAGGGGGGAGGGACAGCATTAGAAGATATACCTAATGCTAAATGGCGAGTTAATGGGTGCAGGAAATCAACATGGCACATGGATACATATGTAACAAACCTGCACATTGTGCACATGTACCCTAAAACCTAAAGTATAATAATAAAATAAAATTAAATTAAATTAAATAAAAAAGACTAGAATAAAAAGAATGACAGAATTAGGCTTGCAATGAAGAAATACTCTGCATCTCAAGTGAAAAGCAAATTGAAGGGAGGTGAGGCTGATGGCCAGGAGGCTATGGAGCAGTCCAGATGAGGGCTTCCGTTTGTAAAGTGCCTGATCATACCAGATACTAAACTCACCACTTTTATGACAACAAATATTAATGAGCAGATGCTAGTTTCCAGACACTGTTCTGGGCAATGTAGACACAGTGGCTGATTAGCCTGACAGAGTCCCTGACATTGAGCAGCTTACACTCTAATAGGGGGAGTACAATACATAAGACAATTTCAAGGATGGATAAATGCTAGAAACTGACCATCTCATTATGTTACTTGCCCGCAATTATATGGAAAGTAAGAGAAAGAGCCAAGATTTGAGCGCAGAACTGAATCCTCAGTCCATGATCTAGCCCACATGGACTTCAGGACAGAACAAAAACTTGGGCTCAGATGCGGTGGGAAGAAGGTGCAGAGGAGCTGGGGAGATCAGGGTCTGGAGGATCCTAATGGCAGACTCTTCACAGTGTGCTGTTTAACCAGCTATTATTGGCTGTGGGTCAGCTAGCTGAGTAAGTTTATAATTTGCTTTAAGTCTTAGAATTTTCTGTTAACTCATTTATTCACTCATTCACTTATTCGACTCACATTTAATGAACAAGTAGAGATGGGCTTTCTCCATGTTGATCAGGCTGGTCTCAAACTCCTGACCTCAGGTTATCCGCCCGCCTCGGTCTCCCAAAGTGCTGGGATTACAAGCGTGAGCCACTGCACCCAGCCTGTTACTGAGTCAAGCAGAGAATGGCAATCAATCCAGGAAGAATGTGGGAAGGCCAAGATATGTGTAAGACAGTGTGAGAAAACGTTGAGGCCTGAGAAACTTAAGGAAGATGTTTAGACTCTAGAAATATCTGTCATTCCAAATGGCACTTCCACGCATACAGAAATGTAGCTTATTTCTTATACAGAGTTTTGTTTTCTAAACCAGAAATGCCAGAATAAACCAGCCACATAAGAGGTTTCCTCTTAAGGAGGTCCATTCCGTATTTGGTTGAATCGTGATCATATTGCATAAAAGAGTTCTAAACCTAATCTTTTAAAATTGCCCCCAAAGCCTGAAGCATACTGTCCCAGATATCTTTTCTAGTGCTTCATTTTTATTCTTTCAAGTATAAATTTGATTTATAGAGACAGTCTAAATCTGTTAGAGCCAGGTGTGAAGAATACTAAGAACAATTTCGTGGGATGAATAATGTTTGGTAAAAAAGAAGAGCAATAATTATAATCTAAAATTCACCGAGTGCTTTCTCTGGGTCAGATGCTGTAGCAAGTGACTTTTGTTCTCAAAAAAATCTATGATATGGATATAATTATTTTTATTCCTACTTTACTGGTGAGAAAAAGATCTGAGAGGTAATGAACTTGTCCCAGGTCATATAAAGATTCTGAATCAAAATCTGTGTCTGAATCTAGGACTTGAGTTTGTAACCATTATGTCATTCTATTCCTCTGCCATACGAGATTCTAAAATGAGGGCTTACAAGTTAGACAAGCAGTAAGACCATCTTATAAAGCTTCCTGGAACTTAACATTCTAACTTTTGGAGACTACACGTCATAACACATTACACATATGACATATTACACATATGACATATGTGTAATGTACAAATATGTGTATTTGCATGGATATGGCTTACAGATAGTCTCTTGAAATGGCTAACAGTTAACTACATAAACAGGTACTCAGCTTTACTAATCTTTGGGGAAATACAAATGAAAACGGCAATGAGATATCATCTCATACCTGTTAGGATGGCTATTATCAAAAACCCGAGATAACAAGTGTTGGTGGGGATGTGGAGAAAAAGGGAACTTTTATTCACTGTTGGTGGGAATGTAAATGAGTACGGTCACTGTGGAAAACAGTATCGTGGTTTCTCAAAAAAATATAGAACTACCCTATGACCCAGCAATCCCTCTTCTAGGTACATATCTAAAGGAAGCAAAATCAGTATCTCAAAGAGATGTCTGTGCTTCCATGTTTACTGCAGGATTATTCACAATAGCCAAGACATGGAAACAACCCAAGTGGCCTTTGGTGGATGAATGAATAAACAAATTGTGGCATACGTATACAAAGGAATATTATTCAGCCATAAAAAGGAAATCCTGACATTTGCAACTACATGAATAAAACTTGAGGGCATTATGCTAAGAACAATATGCGTAATGAGACAGACAAATTCTATATGATAAGAGAAAGACCAATACTGTATGATCTTACTTATACGTGGAATCTAAAAAAAAAATTCATAGAAACAGAAAGTAGAATTAGAATGGTGGCTGCCAGGGACTGGGGGGAAAGAGAAAAGGAGAGATGTTAGTCAAAGGGTACAGACTTTCAGTTACAAGAATAGGTTCTAGAGACTTAATGTACAGCATGGTGACTATAACAATACTATATGATATAATTGATTTTTTTTTTTTTTTGAGACAGAGTCTTGCTCTGTCACTAGACTGGAGTGCAGTGGCATGATCTTGGCTCACTGCAACCTCTGCCTCCCGGATTCAAGCAATTCTCCTGCCTCAGCTTCCCAAGAGGCTGGGACTACAGGCATGCACCACCACGCCCAGCTTATTTTTGTATTTTTAGTAGAGACGGGGTTTCACCATGTTGGCCAGGATGGTCTTGATCTCTTGACCTCGTGATCTGCCCGCCTCGGCCTCCCAAAGTGCTAGGATTACAGGCATGAGCCACTGCACCTGGCCTTGAAATATTTTTAAACAGTAGATCTTAAATATTCTCACTGCACACATTCACAAAAGATAACTATGAGGTTATGGATCAGTTAACTTGTTTGTGGTAATCATTTCACAATGTATACATCTATCAGAACATCATGTTGTACATGACAAATATACTCAAATTTTATTTGTCAGTCATAGTAAAGTAGGGGGAGGGAAAAACACAATCTGTGTTGAATTGCTATAGTCTCTGACAAAATTATTAATAAGTTAAATATGTATTGATTTTTATTTATAACTTTATTTTTACATTTTGGGCCCAGTCATTTTTTTTCTAGTCTCACATTTTGTGGAGACATTGAAAAACATGCAGACCGTAGGGGCACCACGGCTATAACCACTTGCCTACAGTTTGTTTCCAAGGAAAAGCCCTAGAAAGGATCAGAATCTCACAGTTGGATTATGTCTGTAGTCTCTTAAAATGAATACTGTACTGTGCCAAACAACCTTTAGTCTCCTTACTTAAAAGCCTCAAAAGTCAGATGTATAATATCTCTTACTCTGAGGAAATGCAGGGGCGTGTCCCTGGGGATCATCTTGGTTGAGTTTCCTGTCTTGGCTCCATTGCCTGAAACCTCATCCAATGTCACCTTTCAGTGAATCTAAAAGCCACTCAGAAAATAGGCAGAGTCTACCTATTACTCTGAATTATTCATGGGCAGGGCATAGCGTACCCATCTCCCAAATCACACTTCAGTTTTAGGACTTCTACGTCTTACCCCCATAGGTACTTTCGGGAGCAGGGCAGCCTCTATCGTGGCTTCATTTATTTTGCTTTCGGAAAAGTGGAAAGAGATTTCCCTAAGCACTGGAAAGAATCTGAGATAGGAAAGAGAACGCCAGAAGAGAAACAAACTTCAGACAGCAGCGTGGAGGAAGGAAGTGGAAACAGAGACCAGATGAATTCCGCTCCCCCACTTTCAACCCAAAACTGCCTCCTGAGCTGCGGGGTCCCAGAGGCTCCTGGGTCCTCCAGCAGGAATCAATGTGCACATTTCCATATCAAAGACACAAGCTCCCCGCACAGGACCTCAGTGAAAGGAGATCTGCACTGAGAAGAAAGCGAAGTTTGGGGCCTCTGCAAGCATTTAGAAATAACTTTAAGCACCAGCAGCTCAGGCCTCATTTTTCTAATGCTCAATCACAGATCACCTATTGACCAACCCATCAAAGCCTCCACCCCCAGCACTTTGATTTCTCCTCTTTAGGAAGGACACTTCAGTATCTTTGGCATAGTGCATAAGCACGACTAAAGTAAAACATCGCAGAAAACATAGCTTTAGTCCATCCTTCGTGTCCTAAAAGGAAAACCAGTAGCTTCCCAGGCCACCGGAAGGGCAACACACATCCTCTGCAGTTTCTGCACACGGGAAGGTAAAGACAGAGAGAGGACCTACTCCTCAACACAGAAACATTTCAAAATCTTTCCTCGCCTGCAACCCAAGCTGAAGTCATTCTCCCCAGAAATAACAAAAGTTGGAAGAGAAGCCGGAGACAGGATAGGTGCAGGAAGCCCACACCTTGAGGGCAGCACTCAGACACCCTCTCCTGTGTGCAGGACGTGCCGAATGTTCAGGTGCAATGAGAGTGAGCCATGCTTGGCTTACGAGGGCAATCTGGCCCATCAAGTGGCCTTCGCCTCTGGGAGTAACAAAAATGCACTTCAAAATAGCTTCTGTAATCAAGCTGCATGGGTGGAGTATTCCCCAGCTGACTCCAGGAAGTTCCCTATCCAAAGCTATTCATTAGGCCAGAGCTGTGCAAATAATTAGTCTCCCACTTGCTCCATAACCCTCCATGACAGCCCAGGCATTGAGTCCAGGTGGGACCATCAAGCCATGCTCTGGTGGTTTATGCATTATCATAGAAACGGGAGGCTTTATTTATTTTACTAAAAAGAACAAAAACAACAGACGGCTGTCCTTTAGACAATAGGATCACGTCATCTGAGCCCTCTGTGCCCCAGGTGACAAGCCCAGCCCCAAATTCTCTTTCCTCAGCCTCCCCACACATGTTCTGGAGGAGACAGGCCCAGCAGGCTGCTCTGAGGCCTGGCTGTCTCATCCTGAGAATGTGTCACTGTGAAGTGCCCTTGCAGATGTTTCCTGGGCTAAGCCTGACAAGGCTGAGAGCAAAGACTTTGGCAGCAGGAGGCCAGGGGAAAACAAGAGACAGCCCTGAACTCAGCCTTCATGGCCCTCCCTAAAAACATGGGCCAGCCACAGGGAAGAGAAAAATGCCCTGTAGCACAGGAATCTAAAACATTGTTGTTGTTCTAGTTAATAAAAGGACTTAGAGATTGAAAAGAAGTACGATCTGTATGGCTGGCAACAGACAGTGTGATTTTGATGATTGACTCTGGGGACATCTGAGAAAACAGTACATAATATGTCCTTACCTCTGCTCCATCATCCATGACCCAAGGTCCTGCCCTGTCTTCTCAGGAAGATTCTTACAGTAACTCCAGTTTGGAATTCGCCTTTCATATTTGAAATAACAACAGTAATAGTGACCACTAATGCTTACCGAGTGTCCACTCTGTGCCAAGCATCGTGTTTTTATCATCTTTTTTGTTAGGCACTGTACATGGATTAATATAATTACAACCTACCACAAACCCATGAGATAAGTACTTGTATTATCCTCATTTTATGGGTAATGATACAAGAAACAGGGAGGTTCAGAAACATGCCTAAAGCCACACAGCTGCTATGAGGCAAAGTCTAGGTTTGAACTCAGAAATTCTGACGTCAGAGTCACTTATCTTATTATACTTCACTTGGTATCTCTCATTAATTCATTCATTCATTCTTCCTTTTATTTGTTAATTCACCAAATATTCTGGGAAGCTACTTGGCTAGACACTGTATGAAAAATGAGGACGGATACAAAGCAACCTCAAACATGAACTCAAGGTCCTTACAAGCTTAAGTGTATATAATACATTTCCAAATAGCAATACTATGAGGACAGCTGATACCCACAACGTAAGTCTTGGTGGTCACAGGAGATCTATCATAGGATTTCATGAAGAACCTGACACTGAAAACCAGAACTTGAGGGAAATAAAACCAAAATAGAAAGCATTGCTCACAGAAGCACGTTCAAGCATGGCCCAGCAGAATGCGTGTTTACAGACAGCAATTTTCTAGATTGGTAATTATGACATATGCATGAGTAGCATCATGAGTGATAAGAACAAGACTGGCAGGTTATGGCCAGAAAATGAAGATTGCCGAGTTTAGGTTTATTTGTAGACCAAGGGGAGTCCATGAAGGTATTTGAACAAAAGAATGATGCAATGAAATTGTGCTTTGGGAAGATTAATCTGCAGTGTACATTGTGACTAAGTTAGAAGGGATAGAAGAAACAGGACGAGTTGGGTGACTATCACAGAACAGGCAAGAAACAGTGGCAAGTTAAACCAGAATGAGATGGCAGTGGTGTAGAGTGGAACCGCTGGGGAACCCGCAGGGAAAGTTCAATGAAAGGACATGTTGGCCTTCTGTATATGAAAGCCCATGGAGGGGAATGGTGCGTAACTAGGGGGCTGGAGGAATATTGTTCTATTAAGAAAGAGAAGAGTTATGAGGAGGGTGCAGTTTATGTGAACAGTACCAGAGAGTTTGACTTTGAGCCCCATGTAAGTATGTAAAGCAGAGAACAGAACATCTTCGACCATAGGTTAGGAAAGAGTTCCAATGTCCTGAAAGAAATTTAAGCATCATCCACACAATAGTGGCCATTATAATGGTAGATGGAGATGGAATTGACATAAAACAGTAATTGCAGAATTTTTTAAATTATAGAATGAAAAATAATACAGGCTGGAAGTTCCCTGAAGGTGTCACATATCCCTGATTTATATTCAAGGCTGTAGGCTGCACAACAGGCTTACAATAAATATTTGTGGAAAAAATGAAGCCTTGTAGATTCAGGATAAACTAGAAAATTAGTCTGGACAGCTGCGGAAACTTTAACTTCTACCCTGAGAAACATAGTAGTGGACAAATTAAACTAAATTTCTTCTCTAAGCCATTGGTAACTTTCAGCTCTAAAATGTCAAGCCTTTCAGCAGAGGGGACTTGTGTTTCCCATCTCCACATCCCATCCGCAAAATGCGGGCAGAAGTTTCACCTTCAGCCCTAGAAACATCTTTTCAGACTCCATAGAGGAATTTTAGACACTGTTCTAAACTGCAAAGTAATTATTAGATGTTGCATTTAATATTTTAAAAAAAACAGTAAGTCCCTTTTATCAACTTCTTATAAACAGGAGTTATTTTTAAGAACTGCTCAGCCTGGTTGACAGATTGAAGAAGGTGAATTCTGAGCTAGGGCTCCAGCCAGCTTTCCCCAAATCAAGGATGATGGACATGATGTGTGTACACTTGAGATGGGTCAATATTCAACAGTGGCCAAAAGCACACGCTGAGCGGTAGAGTAATTTCCACTCTAATTTTCAGGTCAACCCTCTAAGAGATATTTGGGGCAACATGATGACTCTGCAGTGGTTTTCTCTGGTGGTTCTGTGTAGATTGAAGGATGGTTGAGGAGATAAACAAGAAGACAAACAGAGTGTTACCACAGATACCTGAATTTGTTTCTTCTTATCAAAAGATATTTACCACACACTGGTTCTTTTGATCTCTTGCTGGTCCCTATCAAAGGCATTGGCTTGTACCTTCACCTAATTCTCAAATCAAACTTTTCAAACTTTAAAATAAAAAAAAAAGAATTTAATTCATTATTTTATTTCATCTTTTTACCCTTTCTGCCTTTGTCTTTATATTTCCCATCTTCCCAGGTAGTATATGATGAAATTGCCTCACCTTAGCCTTATATGTCAGGGGAAATGTTGAAATTAGCTATTTCTTGGGACCTAACACTCAAATTCAGATTCATTGTTTTGGTCTTATTTTTCAGACCCAAAGTAAGATCAAAGCCTTAACTAAGATCACCCAGCACTGGAGGGACTGTGGCAGGACATGAAATCTACCGCTTCCATAGCGCGGGAGCTCAGAGCACGGGGAAACAAAAGACCATCACTTCCTCATCCTCAGCTTCAGTAAGGCACTAGATTAAAGGGTTAGAGATAGTAATAAGAACCATTTTTAAAACTAGATTAAAAGGTTAAAGTAGAAATTGGTATTGTCGTCTTTTTGTAAAATGCATATGGAGTGGGGAAGGGAGCATTTCAGTAATCCATCCCCAGTCTGTGCATTTAGTAACTAAAACGCTAACCAGCATGTCCGCGTCCACACTTCTACAAACACTCTCCTCCTCCTCTCTGCTAGATATAAATGACTCCACAAGTCAGAAGCATGGAGTTAGCCTGAAATGTCTTGCCCCCATTCCTTTTCCCTCATATTTAATCAATCTCATTAATCAACACTCCCACATTTAGTTTTAAGTCTGCTCTAAAAACAAACACATACGTATCTATCTTGTCAAAACTAGTACTATCAAAGGGGAATTTTGCCCCTGAGAGGGATATTTTATATATATTTATGGTGCTATTACAATTATATGATCAAGAATCATTGTTTCTATATTTTTAATTTAAGGCATGTTTTCATGAAAGATACCCATGCCTACAAATAAATGAAACTGAATCTGTTTTTCCACAAGGATGTTTGAAATTCTTTCATGAATTTCATTCAAGAAACTCTTTGTTCAATGCACTTTGCATTCAAGACCCAGGTTCAATCCACAATTTGGGGTAAAGATCTCTGTAATCAAGTCACAGAATCTTGTTTGAGCCAACAACCAGTTATTCTACCCAAAGTAAAGAGGAACTTAAATTTTCCCATTGTTATTCCAGGCTGGAAGACGTAAGAAACACACACAGTATAGCGTAGGTTTCCTCCATAGTTAAGTACCCCAGAGCTACACTGAAATCCGGTGTTGGATTGTTTCCAACTTATAGTAGGGAACCGCCAACGACATGAAAGAGCATTACCTTACCGGACTGATTCATATTCTACTTCCAGTCATAGTACAAATGATCACATGTCCACACCCACATGTACTCTGATAAGTAGTCAATTGAGAGGAATGAGTCAGGGAGCCGTAACTTTGCAGCCAACCTGCCAAGAAGAACTGACGCTCTTAGAAATTTAGCAGCTTTTATTGGCACAGAAGTTTCAGCCTTATAGGCCCAGGGTTTCTCTGAGGCAGAGGCAAACCCTGTTGTTATCTCAGGATTTTTTTTTTTTTTTTTTTTTTTGAGACAGAGCATCACTCTGTTGCCCAGGCTGGAGTGCAGTGGCGCAATCTGGGCTCACTGCAAGCTCCGCCTCCTGGGTTCACGCCATTCTCCTGCCTAAGCCTCCCCAGTAGCTGGGACTACAGGCGTCCGCCACCACACTTGGCTAATTTTTTCTATTTTTAGTAGAGACGGGATTTCACTGTGTTAGCCAGGATGGTCTCGATCTCCTGACCTCGTGATCCACCTGCCCTGGCCTCCCAAAGTGCTGGGATTACAGGCGTGAGCCACCACGCCTGGCCTATCTCAGGATTCTTAATGTAAGAACAGTTCAGTATGGAAAGTGTACTTATGACAGAGCTGTTGAGGATTGTGAAATCACCCATGTGCCTAAGTGTCTCCCTACTACTTGGAACACTAGACCACATGGAGCAGGCCTACCTCCACATGTGAAGGCCTCTGTTCAATTGAAAAGGAGCTTTGACACCTTGGAGACAGACGTGGAGCCAAGAGGCTGGAAAAGCCTACCTGTCACTATTGAATTTTCAGAACACAACTGTAAATACCGTCTGGGTTTATTTGGGAGAAGAATGTGCATTATAAATGTATAGTTTGTAAATCAAAGCAAAGCACATGAATATGATCTTGTTCACATAAGTGCTAAGAAGGGCTAAATATATTTCCCTAGAATTGGCACGATCTCAGGGCTGAAGGCTGAAAGAAACCCCATCAAACCCAGAAAGACACTGGTAGGTATAGTGGAAGCAGCATTTGTCTTAAATTTTAAAAACAAAGGTGGAACTCCAAGTTTCCCACTATCTATAAGCTATTTATCCCTTCTATATTCACTTTCCTTATGGATAGAGAGGATTGAGTTAGTTGGCTTTTAAATTTTTTTTTTTTTTCCTCACATGAAACTGACTGTAATCTAAGTCCCTTTTCCGCTTCCTTTTTATTTGGTTTTTATTTATTCATTCACTATATTCATTCAGCAACATTTATTCAAACACTAGACATTGCTAGATATGCAAATAGCTGCAACACCTTAAGCCCAACTCATGGTCTCCGTGGCTTTTCATATGACTTATTCTCTTTGAGCCTCACAATAATCCTGTGAGTATAGGCAAGCCAGTCATGTCTATTGCACTTTAATATGAGGACACAAGGAATTGGTGAGAATAAATGTTTCAACAATAATGATATGTCTAAAAATGATAAGAAATGGGGTCAGTAACTGTATCTTTTTACTCTTGGATTAAACTTTCATCTACTATTTCAAATTTTCTCACCAAAATAATATTCTGCCCTTTTAATTGGACATTATTCTTTATAAAATACCCTCTGGAAAAAATCTATTTTGATCTTTACAAAACTCGTACAAAGTTCTGTTAGAATCAAGCCTATCTGACACAACCAGACATGAAATAAAGACTTAAGGCTATGTTAACTCAAATACAGTCAGTTACTTAGCTGAATTCTCATAGGCTAAATATAAGGAAGATTATAAACCACTTATTTTCTGCTATATATCAGGCAGGTACTATGCTATTTTCTTAACATAGGTCTTTTTAAAAATACTTACAATAGGCTGGGCACAGTGGCTCATGCCTGTAATCCCAGCACTTTGAGAGGCCAAGGTGGGTGGATCAACTGAGGTCAGGAGTTCGAGACCAGCCTGCTCAACATGGTGAACCCCCATCTCTACTAAAAATAGAAAAATTAGCCGGGCGTGGTGGCATGCACCTGTAATTTCAGTTACTCAGGAGGCTGAGGCAGGAGAGTAGTTTAAGCCCAGGAGGAGCAGTTGCAGTGAGCCGAGATCATGCCATTACACTCCAGCCTGGGTAGCAAGAGCGAGACTCCATCTCACAGTAAATAAATAAATAAATAAATAAATAAATAAATAAATAAATACTTACAATAATCCTCTTCAGAAGGAATTATCATTTAACAAAGGAAAAATAAATGAGGCTCAGTTAAGTAATTTATATAAGGTCACATAGCTAATAAGTGGCTGGAGTGAAACGCAAACATAGGCATGTCTGACTGCAAAATTCCAGCTCTTCCCACAGTTCACAGGGAGAGTCTATAATTGCAAATTGATAACCTTGGTTCCAGGTCACATCAAGCTATCTAACTGATCTCTATCTTTCAAGAGACAGTGATCCTAACTTAGATATATCTGGAAGGAAAATCTGAGAAGGTGGAACTAAGAAAAAACACATTTACAAATAATATAATCAAATGAATTGGGTGATACAGATGCCAGGACGAGAAAAATTCTACCACAGTCCTACAGAGAGAGGTTGTACAGCTAGCAAGCAGCGGTTAGTATTATTTCTTAAATGTATCACACAGCTCTGTCCAGTTACATTTTGAAGAGTTCAGTGCTTGAGGCTGGAAGTGTCATAGTTTTATTTGTCAGGATAATTCAATTATGCTGCAGGAAGAAATCAACCCTCAAAATCTCAGTGGCATAACAACAACTCTAAAGTTTTATTTCTCACTATGCAAAGCCTGCTGCAGGTCCAATAGCTTTCCAGGACAACTCTCTTTTGTAAGGTAGATCAGGCTCCAGTCTACTTCTCCAATATTTTTCTACAACACGCCTGGTCTTCAGGTTCCCAGAGCAAAGAAAAAGACACATGGTCAAGTGCTGTCCCTTTAATGTTTCAACCCAGAAACAATATGTGCCAATTCCTCTTGTAGCCCATTTGTCAGAACTAGTCACATGACCTTACCTGGCACAGGGGAGCTGCAGGGCACGTGGTTTAGATGTTTGGGAAGCTGTAACTATCTTTGCCATGTTACTTTTCAAGGACAGTAAATCCCATACCCAGCACATCAAAAGAATGAGTATTTGGGGTTTTCCTGCCAGCGGCACTCTTTACCCTTTTTTACCCTTCTCTGTGCCCCGGGAGACTGAACCAGACACATTAAATGCACGCCCACCCTTTCACTTCCTGCACCTCTGACTTCCTCTTGTATTCCTACAAGGAGCACCTATGGAAGAGAAAAGTAAGGTCAAGATAATGATTGTTTTTTATTCCTGTGACATCACTAAGGAATGAGGCTAGGGCTCCACCATTTTCCACTTTAACTCTCTCTTTCTGGGCTCCAGAAACCATTCCTATCCTTCATCCCTTCAGGGACCCCAGCAACCCTATGTTTATGGAGCTGAGGGTATGGCACCATTTCTTGTGATTTCTCCATACTCTGCCCACATTTTTTAAAGTTATCTGTCTACTAAACTCTTTTCAGATTGCCCAATTTAAATTCTCCTTCTGGTTCCTGCTGAGATACTGACTGATACAAGGGAATTCTGAGAAAGGATTACATATTTTAACTATTCAAAAGAGCCTCTGTTGGACTCCACCACTTGAGTTAGAAGTGTATTAACCTGTAATAGGATTTGCTTATAATAACTGCAGGTGTTCTCTTTCTATTTCTCTCTGCATTTCTATCCATCCTCAATATCATCAGAAAAGTTGATTGATTTTTTTGGATAGTTTCTTAGAATCCCCTAGTGACCTCTCATTACCATAGAAAAATATCCAAAATTAATAGCCCAGATTTCAGTACACTCCATTAATCAGCCAATTTTCAGTTCACTCCAGGTATATTGCTCTCAATTCTCCAGACCACAGGTTAGTAAACTATAGCATGTGGGCCAAATCTGCTACATTTATAAATAAACTTTTATTGAAACACAGTCACACTCATTCATTCATGTACTGTCTGTGGCTGCCTTGACAACACAATGGCAGAGCTGAATAGTTAAGACAGAAATTACAGAGCCTACAAGCCTACAATATTTAGTATCTAGCCGTTCACTAGAAAAGTTTATTACCCTGGTCTCTAGATCACAGTATCATCAAAAGCATTCACATATCACATTGTCTGAGGCCTAGAGTGAGGATTATCTCTGGCAACAACTTCATCTGTAAAAAATTAGACTCAGATACAGTTTCCAATCTTATCCCTTCAATAAAATGTTTCAATGTTTCCAGCTACATTTTTCCAGCAGCTTGTTTGCAACTTTATTTAGTATTTCCAATGTTACTTATTATATAAATTTAGTTGCTTTTATATCTGTTTCTCCTTATTAAATTTGAAAGAAACTTAACAAAAATTACATTGTATGCATCTTTGTATCTCCTTTGATGCCTACATAGTGTCTGGCAGCTTTAAGGTATTAAATAACTCTATGCTGACTGAATGAATATCTACAAGAGTAGGAAGTATCAACTGTTCTTGAAAGGAACATGATCATGCTTCCTGGAATTGCATGAAGAAATTGACATCACTTGATTCCCCAGGAGTCTAAGGGAAGGGAGGAGATAAAAAGAAAAATTGTACCATTCTTCAAGACACAATAGCTGCTCTTCTCATCTCAGCTCTTCTCATCTATAGTGAGGAGGGAACAACAGAAACCTATATTTGCACAGAGGTGAAAATAACTTATATTAATATTGAGAAATAACAACAAGATACTGAGGGGCTGTGTGAGCTGCAGTTAGTCAGTTAGGTAACAGTGGGTAACATAGTGAGATCTCCCAGTATATTTTAGTGTACATCATATTTTTTTCAGTATCATCTCCCTCAATAAGACCAAAAATATTTTTCTTCTATTAGTATATTTTAAATTTCTTAAGATACACTTTGAGATTCATTTCTTCCTTTAAATTTCACAACAATCTTATACATTATGTTTGGTTCTGTTTTAATATTGGGTCATAAACAGAAAAGACCATTAAAATAAGTCCTCAACCATATTATCTCTACCTAAAAAAGAAGAAAAATAAAAGAAAATAGACATTGGTCATAATTAGGAATCTCTTGTATATTTCCTTCATAAAGTATTTGTGGCAGTGAATGGGATTTACCTTCTGAATTTTCAGACAAATTAAATCCTGAAAAAAATGCAGCTATCTCCTCCCCTTTCTTCAATCCAATTCAGTTGAAGCCAAAGGAATACAGTTTTCTAAGAGCAAAACCAGTGTACATAATAGGGATGTTATAGATTATTAATAAAGTCATTTGCGTGGTTCTGACATTAGTTCATTTTCAAGCATCCTTATTTTTGCCATTTCAAATCCATTTTTGAAGATGGTTTTTCTCCTCTCTCCTCCCAAAGACTATATCCAGGGAGAAGAAATAAATAGATGGCAGAGAGATTCTATGAATTGTGTAACCAGGTAAAACTTTGAACTATTAACTTGGGTGGTTTCCCACAGCTCTCTCTTATACTCTTCTTCAATTTCCATTGTCTTTATTACAATTCTACCCGTAGTAATAGCTTTCATTATTTCTACTCTGTGGAGAGCAGTTGATTCAGCTAAAAACCAACAGTCAAACTGAAGGGATTGAGTTTGAAAATCTGTCCCTAAAACCCATATCGGTAGTAAAATTCTTAAAAGTCAAGACTTTCAAACACATGAACTAAGGTTTGGAGAGAACAGGAGAGAAAATGGAAAAGAAGGCATTATGATCAATGTTATAGTTTGGATGTTTGTCCCCTTCAAAACTCATGTTGAAATTTAACTCCCAGTGTAGGATGTGGGACCTAAATGGGAGGTGTATGTGTCATGGGGGCAGATCCCTCATGAATACATTAATGCACCAGGGAGGAATGAATAAATTCTCACTCTATTAGTTTCCATGATTGGTGGTTGTTAAAAAGAGCTTGGTACCTCCCCTCTTGCTCTCTCCTACTTTCTCTCTTGCCATGTGATCTCTGCACATGCCAGCTCCTCCTTCCACTTCCTCCATGAATAAAAGCAACCTGAGCCCCTCACCAGAAGATGTCAGTGCCATGCTTCTTGTACATCCTGCAGAATCACGAGCCAAATAAACGTCTTTTCTTTATAAATTACCCAGCCTCAGGTATTCCTTTATAACAACACAAATGGACTAAAATGATGTAAAAAACATTATTCCTACTCAAAAGAAGATAAAAGTGTGACCAAGAGTAGTAAGAGGAAAATCATAGAAATGTGAAGAGAGTTTACAAAAAGAACACCAGTTTTTTGCAGCAATGCCCATTGACAAACTAAAGTCCAGAGAATCCCCAAGAGAAAATCTAGATCCATCTGTCAGGGACAATGGAGGGAGGATCCAGGAGCAGAAGAAAAGATTACCTACTTTCCCAATGTTATAGCCATGGAGAGCTGCAAGACTCCAAAGTAGCCAATTATTGGCACCTGAGCTGTAAAGTAGTTATCACTGAGTGTTGGACAAATGGGATAGAAAACAGACTTCCATAATCCAATGCACTGCAGTGGACTGAGGAGAGCACCCAGGCATTTTCATCTGGAATGGAAGTGGCTCAAGGGTCACTGGTGGCCCTGGAGACGTCTCATTATGGAGGCAAAATGAATGAGGCATAATCTACAAGGATATACTATCAGAGGAGGGGAGTGAAGTGTAGGACTTAGGGAAGGCTCAACAGAGACAGGAACTGACAACAAGCCAATGGAATTTGCACATGTCAATAGAAACCAGCCTGCAATGTCCATAGAAAGACAGTTAAAGACACTTACCCTCAAGGTCAAAACAACTTACCCCCTCCCCAAAGTGAGATTACTTCACAGAGAAGAAATAAAAAAGAAGAGGAAAGAGCCTGAAGAGAGTGGGTTTAAATCCTAGTAAGACTGAATTAACATGGGAAGTGATTAGAGCTATCGGGCAGAGTAGAGCTTGAGGAGCTAAGTTCAATTGCCCAGAAATAAAGAAAAGCTTATTTGCACCCTTAAGCATGTGTCTCTGAAAACTATGCCCTCTGTAATTGTTTGTAGGGTTCCAGTAAATACAGAAAGAGACAAGAGGTGCCTAATACATCATAAGATGTTAAAGGATACTGGCTAGCATTTACATAGTTCAGAGTGCTTTCCATGTGTTAACTCATGTAATCCTCACAACAACTGTAAGAGATAGATAATGCTATCCTCACTGACACAACTGAGGGAGTCAAGGCATTCAATAATTTGCCCTACATCAGGATAGGAAATGGCACCGGAACCCAACCAAGGGCTCCAGAGGCAGATGACTCAATTTCTGCTCAAACGGCCTCTCAGTTGAATTGCAGTGGTGGCAGCACCTGGGCTTCCACTGGTTCTTTCTACCAGAGACATTGCAACCTTTGCCTTCTGTCTCCAGAAATCACATCATCGTTTTGGTCTATATCCTCTTGTCTCAGCTCTGATTTTCCTGATTTCTAAGCCCTGATCTTTCTCCAGCAGAGCCTTTCCATTCACACCTGAGCTTCATGATCCCCACAATGGGAATCTTTGCCTCCCTTCACTGCCCCAGTGCCCCGGGCCCAATTTTCTGGCTGTCACTGGAAGGAAGAGACTGGTGCCTCTGTCTCCCCTTCCCAGTCTGCTACAGCTGGTCCTTTAAGGTCTCTTTAGTTCTTTCTCAAGGGGGAAACATGGTTGCCCAGTCAGCTTCAGTGACCAAAGCCAAAGAAGGCCAGGAGCAAAGCTAGGCATCGCAGACAGCAAAGCATGAAGTTTTATTGAGAAAAATCCAAATATTGAAACAACTGTGGCAACGCAATGTTGAAGAAGGATCAAACTTATTTCCCATGGTTTCAGAGGTAGGTCAATTACAAACACATGGAAAGCAGAAGAGGAAAATATATGAGTCCAAAGGGAGAAAAAAATTCTTGAAACTGGAATTAGGCCATAAAGTAATAACTACTTTGAGGGCTTGTAAGCTGCATGTCTAGAAGGCATTCACCAAGGCCTAAATGTCCCCCACCTCAAGAGGATGCAGGATGGAGGAGGGAAGGTATGACTAGAGGACCTGTGTAATCCCTAAATTACTATTATCCTAGACCAGATATCAGCAATCTTTTTTTCTGTACAAGATGAGATAGAAAAGATTTTGGACATTGTTGTTCTTCCGGTTTCTATCAACTACTCTTTTCTGCCATTATAGCTAGAAAGTACCACAGACAAATAGGTGTGGCTGTATTCCAAAATGTCTTTACAGGCATGTACTGCTTAACAGTGGGGATACATTCTGAGAAATGTATCTCAGGTGATAGAATCATTTGCAAGCATCACAGAGTATACTTAAACAAGCCTACTACATACCTAGGCTGTGTGGTGTAGACTACCCTCCTAGGCTATAAATCCATCCAGCGTGTGACTGTACTGAATACTGTAGGCAACTGTATCACAATGGTAAGTATTTGTACATCTAAACATACCTAAATATAAGAAAGGTAGAGTAAAAACATGGCTTTATGATCCAATGGGACTACTGTCACATATGTGGTCTGTCGTTAATGAAAATGTTGTGCAGCACATGGCTACATTTATTAAAGAAGGCAGCTGGGTGTGGCCTGCAGGCTGTAGTTTGTTCTAGATAATTCCAAATTTAGGTAATTTCAATCCAGGAAATAAATTTTTCCTAGATAATTTCGGCATCGTTGTGAAAGAACTGTGAGAATTATGGATGTAAAGATCTGAGTGAAGGGAAGAGGAGAAGCTCTACGCATGATTGGAGAGGGTGGGAAGCATGAAGGCTTTCTCCCACCTTTGGTTTTGTCTCAGGTTGGCATTCCCTGCATAGGTGGCTCCCTGCAGGCCTGAGCGGCCAGTGTCAGTGTCATGGATGCCAAGCAGCCTCCAGAGATCCACTGCCTGGAGAATCAAATAACGTTAAATGTCCATGTTGAAAAACATAAAATTATTATCCAGTGCAACACTTCACTTTGAGAATGGAGAAATTAAGGTCCATAGAAGAAAGTAACTTCTCCAAGGCCACACTTGAGTGGCAGATCTAAGCCCATTTACTTTGTTGATGTTTTCCTTGAGTGTGACTGAGGGTAGATATTCCACAAATTTGAGAAGTCTTGACAGGTGTCATAGCTGTGGGCTTACGTAGGTGAGACACAGCATGGGCTGAAGATGCACAGATTAAAATAACTCTACACTGGTAAATCCCCCCAAAGAATCAGTGCTACAATTTCTCATTTCTTTTCTATATGTTCTTAAACAAGCCCTAGAAATATCTCATAAAATTGGATTACATTTATTTCTCTGAATGTATATTAAGCTCCTATCCAAAACCCACAGTTACACTTCCTCCTGTTCAGAAGTCCTCTTTACTGGTTCTGGGTGCCTCTGCGTCCTCCGCACCTTCACTTCAAGCCCAGCCTCCCCTCCTGGGGACAGTAAGCAGAGGCACAGATTATCACTTGCAATAGCCAATGCCAGCCCCATGCACATTGCCTAAAGCTAAGCCTAAATCCACCCCACAGAAATGGCAGTTATCTAAATAGCTCATGAAGTACCCCCACCCATCCCATCCTGAAGATTCCACCCATTCTTCCCTTTGCCCAATAACCAGAGTGCTCTAGCAATTAGCTAGTTCAAAGCCCTCTCTCCTCATGGACACATGCTATCAGAGAACCCAAAAAGCAGCAGCTATCTTCAGCAGCAGGAATCCAAAAACATCTGGGTTGCATCCCGAGCTGTCAGTCTTGCTAACTTATTAATAACAGAGGGGGATGACCAAAAAACTGGATAAAAGGTTATCAGCTTCTCTTCTCTCCTCTCTCGCATCTTTCCGATGGCCTGATTGATGCCAGATTGCCTGGCACGGGATAGAAATGCTATTTTTAGTTGGCTCTGAATCTGAGGGGCTTTTATTTCTGCTTGTGAACCTTTATAAATATTTAAGAGAAAGAAAAAGCATGAATGGGGGAACATGTGGCCGCATGGATATCCATCAAAGCTGGCTGTGGAAATTATAGATATGTGTGTGTAGCTGGAGAGCTGTCTGGAATTATGGAGCTGTGTGTGCATGAATAAAATAAAACTCTCAAAGCCTTGGAGACAACTTCAAAGCCAAGAGGAAATCAAGGCTCATAAGGTGCACACCCTGGGCTCTTTATTCAACTGCTTCCCTGACCTCGGCCTCTGTTTTCCAGTCATAGGACAGGTGTGCTTACCTTCCCTCTCCTGAAAATGGGAAATGCTGAGTGGGAGAGGGGCTCCAAGAGTTGGGTTCAAGCCTTGGGTCTTTCCATGACCACAGACAAACAAGGTATTTCACCCACTAGGGCTCAGGATCCCACATAGAAAATGAAGTCGGCGTGAAGCTCCACATCTAAATTTATACTTGTAAAAAATTATTCTTCATTCTTACGATCTTTATGCAAATTTATTCCTTCATTTCAGAAGAATCTGAAATGTCTTGCCTTTTGTTTTCTCTCATGGCACATTAAAAAGTCAATTCAACAAGCATTTCCTGAGTGTCTGCTGCACAAAATACCCAGTGCTGGCCAGTGTGAGAAAAGAAGTTCTGGGAGGATGGTGTTTTTTGGTAGACGAATGGGCAAGATCCTTTTCAGTTCCCCCCCACACAGCTTCAAAAGGCGGCAGCTCCTTTCAAGAGAGAAGAGCCTATTCACTCCTTTTTTTCAGGGAAAGAGCTCCCATGGATCCAAGTTTTCATCAAGATTTCACTCATTCTTATCTGTCTTACCAAAACTATGAATGATATATTCTGAAGGGCCGGAAAGGGGAGGACAACCACCTGTACACTCATGCAATGATTCTTTCAGTAGTATTTATTGAGCACCTACTATGTTAAGTACTGAAAATCCTGCATCAGAGGAGGAACCACAATGCCTGCATTGTGGAATTTACAATCCAGTTAGGAATTACAGGCATTGAAAAAATCATAACAGACTTGATAGGCATGCATAGGATGTCACCTCATGGAAGCCCCTAAGGGAGATGGAATCGTCCACTTCACAATGTTCCCTTTGACTGATCTCAGCATGTCCCTGTAGGAAGCCACAGACTATTCTTTAAAAGCCATCACAAGTATCTGAAAGCAGCCCAGGACATTCCTCCTGACTTGCCATCCTCTCCCTGCATCTACATCAATCCCCCTGTAGGTCCCCATGGCTCAGCTCTGTGGCTCCGGTCTCTGTTTTTATCCCTTCCTTGTTGATTATGTATTCCCTCCTTTGGAGTGGCAATTCAAGCAGTCACCCCTCTTCAACTCAGGTGAGTGCTGGCGGGACCGCTACTCTGCCCCCTGACCATGCACACTAGGTACAGCTGAAGTAAAACCACCAGCCTCCCACCTTGACCTCCCAGCCCTCAGCCATCCATGGAAGAAGGCAGCATTGCAATGAAAGACAAACATAAACCACTTAGGCTCTGTATCAAAGGCTCTGCCCACATGGGCAGAATGTCAGTCATCCCTGTGAGTGTGAAGCGCTGAGGGGACGAATGAAAGAGAGACTGAGTTTCTCAGCAGTAAAAATTAAAGCTGGGACTCTCTGCCCGCTGTGCACCTTGCCAGCTGCCTTTTCTTCCCTGCTCCCGCATGAAGCCTCAATAAAGCAGGGCTGCTTGAGGGACCCCACTGCAGCTTACCTGTACTTTTATGACTTCCCCACACAGCTCTCATGCCCTTCCCACCCAGAAAATTCCTGTATTTCTGTCGAAATCTGGCATCTCCCTCGAAAATTATTCCCTGATCACCACCTACCACCAGAAGAGATCATTTCTGAGCAGACTTTCTCCCATAACACCTTGTACTTTTACCAACATGGAACCATTCCTTCAACAGATATTCACTGAGCTCCACCTTGCAGGTCCTCTGATTGGTTTTTGGCAGATCTGTCTCCTCTCCATCAGGATGGACAGCTTGAAAACAGAACCCATGCCTTTTGCCTGAGAATAGTGCATACATAAGCCCTCTGCCTAGTAAGTATTAGGCATTCAGTAGGTGCCTGGTCAATTGATGATATACTATGACTTACTTTTTGAAGGAGCTGATAGACATGAATTGGCAGAGAGAAGACCTGAATTGATATCGAGGGAATTAGACTCCATGAACAAGATAGGACTAAATTTGATTAAATGGGTCTCTTTCAACATCGTAATTCCATTCCAGAGTGGAAGTCTCCACTTTAGGACAGCTAATCTCTGGTTTCTAAGTTTCCCTAAGGGATCCTAGACAGGAATATAATCTGTTCCACAGGCCCTGTCCTCTTTCCCCTTTTGGCCTCTGATTCTTAGCATTGCAGAAATATTACTCACAGAAATAAACTGACCTTTTGAAAAGTAACTGAAATCATGCATTCCAGCTGAGGACAATGACCTTGAGGTTTAAAAAAGTATAAGCTTCTGTGCCAACATAATGAACTTGTTGGCTACTATTATGTTCTTTCAATTTTGGAATAAACATCAATGTGACTCTCAAACACTTGTTTTAATAACATCATTTAGTGTGTGTGTTTTTTCTTCCTACCTTAGCCAAATGTTATTGAAAGTCCAGTGGGGTGGTTAAACCCTACCTTATCTCCTTAAGAGTCACTAAGACCATAGAATTGTTGTTTCAGAACTGTGACCACCCCCTGCGCAATGACTTGTGTAATCCAAGATAGATCTAAAGGTGATTGCACATGATACAAATTTAATTCTATGAACATAAGTGTAGAAGTGAAAACACAAAGGCCTTTGTTTGAGTTAGATTTATCCTTTCATCATGGATAGTAACAACCTTGGATATTCGCACAGTACCTGACAGTTCACTAAAATGTACTTATTGTTGTCATATTTAATCCTTCCAAAAAAGTAGGAAGGTCTTTTATTATTATTATCATTGTCTCTATCTTATGGATGCAGAAACTCAAGTTCGGAAACATTACATGATTTGCCAAAGGCCAAATGTAAAACAGATTTTAGAAACCTGCGAGGTGTGGCGGAAAGTGTACAGGCTCCAGCCAGACAAAACTTGGTTTGATTTTTGGTTCCTCCACTTACAGCTTTATGATCTTTGACCTAAACAGCAATTACAACAAAATGTATCACATGCTCACTGTACCCGGGTCGATGTTCTAAGCACTTAGCTTGTCTTATATTATTTAATCTTCGTAAGAGCCTATGAAATAAGCTCCATCATTATTCCCACTGACAGCTGAAGAACCTGAGACACAAAGGGACGGGAAACTTGCCTGGAATCTTCTAACTGATCAGTGGAAAAAACAGAATTAGAACCCATGTAATTTGACGTCAGAGCCCAGGCTCCTAAGCACTAGGAAACCCCATCTCCCTAAGTCAGTTTGCCTCTCTCAGTCACAATATTCTCATTGGTAAAAGGGAGGTAAATGGTGCCTACCTTGCAGAATTGTTATTAAAAGTAGAAATAATATCCATCAAGTACCCAGCAAAATTCCTAGTAGGGAGTTCTCACCAAATTTTCAGATTTCTCTAACCCACATGAGATTTTCCATGATATGCTAGGCCAGGATTTTTATTCTGAACCCATTTTGGAGTCCATAAATGAGCTTCAGAGACAATGCAACCCTCCTGAAACGGCATTGGAAGGTCTATCTCTGTCTCTGTCTCTCTTTCTAGCTGTGTGTGTTTGTGTGTGTATGTGTGTGTGTGTTCGCGTGCATGCGCTCATTTTTCTGGGGACACTGTCTCTAGCTTTCATCAGATTCACAAAAATGTCCATGTCTCCCAAAGAAATATTAGCACTACTGCTGGATAATCTTGAAGTAAGTCATATACTCTCCAACTCTATTTTTTCGTGTACAAAATCATTTAAATATTTTCTCCAATCAACTTCCTCAGCAGAAACGTATTTGCCAATTCAACTTACTGTTAATCAAGTTTTAAGCACATGTTATAAGAAGATCTATTTTGTTTCTTGGATGGGTATAATTGAGTTTGAGGATCTGAGGAAAGAAATGTTTCCTATATCTTGGCCTTCCTCCCTCTCAGCTGGCTGTGTTTGGGGCTGAGAAGATGTCTGCATCAGCACATGTGAGTGTGTGTGTTTACATGGGCCCCAGGGGAAGTGATGACTGTGAGGCAGGCTGTATGCCTGTCCTGAAATGGCTGCCCTCCTCTTATCAGAAACCAATGTGCATGTTTATTCTATTCCCTAATTAACCTCCTCCCAGCAAACCGCAGACTGCCACAAGCAGCTTGATGCCTCAGGACACTTGGCAGCCAGGCAGGTCACTGATGAGTCCTTATCACCCTGGCCTTGTTTGTTGCCACCCCAGCCCACCAGGAACTGGACTCTGCTGGGCTGATGAGAAGTGGGTGGAAGGGAGTGCACCGGCCCCATAGCCAAGACGTGCACGGGGATGGACAGCCCCAGAGAGTCCCAATCCTCACACTGTCAAAGGACAGCAGACGCATCTGATGCCAGTTTATGCGAGGTTGACATGAAGTTCAAACCAGCCCACTGCTGTTTTTAGTGGAGAGGTTGGCAGTGTGATTGCAGAGGGCCTTATTTAATAAATCACCTACTCCAGGGATTCGAGAGTAAACAAATGCTATGAGCAGTGTGAAGCTGCCATCATCCCTCCTGCTCTGCATTTGCTTTCTCACCTTTGCTCATCTTCTATTTCTGCTTCTCTGTTCCCACTTCTGTACTTCCTTCAGCTGGCTCTTTGAGAAACACAGCTGAGCTTAATGCATTCATTAAGTGGAACTAAATATTCCCGAATAAAATTGAGTTATGACAACTTTTTGAATAAATATTTCATGGTCCTTAAAAGATGCTAGGGATGTCTATATAAACCACCTTCCAAACCCTCTTGCTTAAAGGGCTCTTGCCTCATTAGGGCACTGGCATTTCAATGTTGTATGCATTTTAACATTAAAATTAAAATTGTTCTAATTTAATAGCTTCATTCACCACTGTCTCTTATGTTATTATAATCATCTGTAAGTTATGCAATGGTGATAAATGGCATAAAGCTTTAAAGGTTTCAGATAATTATACCTATTTTCTTCTCTCTCTCTCCCTCTCTCTCTCTCTTGACAGGGTCTCTCTCCATCACCCAGGCTGGAGTGCGGTGGCATGATCATACTGTAGCTCACTGCAGCCTCAAGCTCCTGGGCTCAAGCAATCCTCCCTCCTCAGCCTCCTAAGTAGCTGGGACTACAAGCATGTGCCACCACATCTAGCTAATTTTTTTTAATGTTTTTGTAGAGATGGGGTCTCTTTATGTTTCCCAAGCTCATCTCGAACTCCTGGGCTCAAGCAATCCTCTCCCCTGGGCCTCCCAAAGTCCTGGGATTACAGGTATGGGTTACTGTTCCCAGCTCCTATTTTCTGATCTATGATCTAGGGTGTCAGCTTGTTTTTACATGTAACACCCCAAACTTTTAATAATAGCATAAGGTCCAGTGGTAATCAGAGGAGTCGGTTTATAAGGAAAGTTTATTTCAGAAACCCTAAAGAATGCCTAGATGAGGTGTCAATAAAACTTCAAATATATGATCTCTCCTATCTTAAAGAAACATCAAATTCACTTCCCACTCAAACTACCCTTTTACCTCCCACCTTCCCTTCAGGGACACATTTCTTGTTCTCCTCCCACGCATTCCCCAGCCTTTCATAATCTAGGTTCTGCTCCCATCACTGATGGAAACTGCTTACTTAAAAGTGACCTGAGAGCTTCCAAATACCTCTCCCCTCTCAGACCTCTTCCTGCTCACCTGCGGACCCCCAACAGAGGGACCACTTCTACCATCTGACAGCACCCCCCTTACTTTCTGTCATCCAACCCAGCACTGGTTGCCTTCCACTTATTCAGACTTTTCTATCAGCCCATTTTGCCGAAACTTGCATCTGAATCTTCCCCTTATGTGCAATCCTTATGTTCAGCTTTGGTTTATTCACTTATCTAATAGTGTTATTATTAAGTTCCCATGAATGCCAAAGCCACTTCCAACAACATATCAGACTGATTATCTGAAAACCTTCCAGTTACAAAATACCTAGAAAACTCAGTAAGTATATAAGAAGTAGTTTAAATAAGGGGGAAAAAACACACCAAGAAACATGAAAGTAGGAGAAAAATTTTTTAAAAAATAGTATGCAAGGTATCAAATAATCCCGTCTTTTCTCAAGCAAAATCCAAACTCATATTTTTTACCACTTACTATACAGCCTCCTTTGACTATGCTATAAAAGGCTTAAGCTCAGTGTGGTGAGAAATGAGCTAAATATCTTTCTTCAAAATGTTTCTTCACATTTGTTCCCAGCCTAAGTACACAGAATCATAAATCTTCTGTTCATACATTCCCACAATTTCTAAGTCATCTTTTACCTACCATCTCTTTGGTCCTGCTGTAACCTGGAATCCAGTGTGCCTGGGAAGAGTCCTGGTACCTATGAGTCTATCTGGTTATTTCCTATTCATTTTCTCCATTTCCTAAGTCCCCATGGCTAGACTTCTTTACCTTGTGCATTCTCTAAATCCTCTCCTGAGACCAAAGTCCTTCTCTAAGAAGCCGGTGTCCTGACACTGTCTAGTTTTTACCCAACCCTTCCGTGAGGTCTTCTGTGCCATAACAGCATTACCTCAATGACATTACTGTTATTTGGGGCATCACACTTGACTAAATATATCCTCTGTCACACTGAACCTATAGCCAGATTCCTAGCTTATAGCCCTTAGCTTAAATATCAATCCTGGCAAATCTGGCAACTTGAAAGTCTGCTGTCAACATGCCTTTTGCTCTGTCCTGGAGGAGAATATTTCTTTCATATAGGGATACACCTTGAACATGAACTAGACAATTACTGGGATGCTGGTATCTCAGGACGTATATCTGGGTGCATAACTGGTGTATTCGAACTTTGCCTACCAGAAGTTTATTTGCATGAGGATCTCATGAGCATCTTGGGAGAAAACACTTCTCAAGAGAAGAAAGAGTTAGGTAGGCCAAGAAATAAAAAGTCTCGGTCACTGAAAAGAAGGAATAACTCTGAGTTTGACGTGGTATCATTACATTGGATATCCCTCCAAGTCCAGCAAACCATGGAGTCCTCTATGTGAGCTTTACAAAAATGGTGAGTCGGTTACAAGGCCTGAAATGGAGAAGCGTTAATTAGAGGCTATTGGTGCTGGACAATTACCAGACAGAATTCCTGGCTGCCACTGTGTGCATGCAAGAGTGAAAAGGCAGCTCAGGCCTGGGGCCAGTGAGAGGATTAATTGGGGGAAAAGCCACTCATTCTCACAACAATCCAATGCCCCAGAGCCCATGGGATGAAAACTGTGACTTAAAATTCAGCATAGAACACAGAAAAAAAAAAGATCAGAAGGGCATGAGATGAACGAAGAACTGGGAAGAAGCAACAGGCACAAGAGTAGTTTCAGGACATAGAATTGGTACAAGTATCTCAGCTCCAAGGAGCTCACACCTCCTCTCTTTTCACCTAGTAGATTTACATTTCACTATGACTTGCCAGCATCACAGTCTCGTACTCCTCTCCACTTCTGCTGCAAGGTAGCTTATGAGCAAGAAGCTGTGGCATCCAGTGCTGGGGCAGAAGGTCGTGCTGTGAAAAACTAGTTTAACCACCCCCCAACCATACACCCACAACCCCTTTCAACACAGCCTGGTTCAGCCACTGAGGCTTGCTTAATTATAATTAACTCTCCTCATCTGGCTTACATGTCTTCCTTTCCCCCTTTCCTTTATCTTTATTTTTAAACCATGGTCAAATGTTTGTTTTTCAAAGTCTCTCTCTCTCTCTCCTACATGTTAAACAAGGTTAAACAAGAGGCAGGATGTGAAGTGCACATTCTCATATCTCCTAAGATGACTCTTGAAAAATCAAGTATGACTCTTGAAAAATCAATATTGCCATGAAAACTATCATGATTCCCTGCTCCAAATAATGAATAAATGAAATGACTGGTCTAAAGATCAGCAACAAATTGGAGACAGAACAGAGGTGACTCTAAATTTGTAATTTATCCCCTTAAACAAAAGGAAATTGATCTCTTATTGAATTATATCCACCTGATACTGACGAAGTAACTTACTGTGTATTTAACATAGTAGAAATGCTAGATCAATAACAGATGGAGTCATATTGTGGCTTCTGGTCATAACTCCAGAGCATGAATGGACCCATATGTTTCTAAGCACCCTGGACAGTTCCTTTGCTCTCATCAGCTCTCCCCTTGTATCTTCCCATTGGGATAAATGCGTCATATTATCGCTACATAGGTTTTAAAATCATGTATCAGAAATCGTATTAACTGTCATTGGGCACAAACTCCTTTTTTGAGAGGTGAAGAAATTAGGACCCAGGGGGGAATTACATTGTCCAAGGTCACTATCTAGTGCAGGAGAAAAATTTTAGGTCTCCTAGGTCTGATTCGGAAAGTCTTTTCTACAACATATCGAGGTTTCCTAGCTTCCTCCTAATAATTATTTTTTAAAATAAGAGAAGCCAAGAAAGTTATCAGACTTTCAAGATATTCATTTGCCAGAGTTAACTTTCTCTCCTCTCTCACCCTTCGTAATCAGAAACCGTGATCCAGAAGGGACATGTGTCATTCTTTCCATGTTTTCCATGCCTAGATGAGGTTAAAACTCTATCTTATCTACTTATATATTTGCGTTTTTTAATACTTCTGTAGATAGTTGGGACATAAAGATGTCAGAAAACCAGTATTTCCAAGTAACATGCCTCACATACAGGAAATGGGAGATTACATTCCTTTTAAGACATTATCATAGATATACATAAATATGGTTGATTCAAAGTATTCTTAACATAATAATACATCTTTGAACGGTAATTGTGCCTTGATTTCTAGCACATATTTCTATCAATAACTTCATTTTAAAATCACTAGGGCCTTCTGTTGTTGTTGCTTCTGAAAGCTGATGCTAGAAATGATGTACTCCAAGGAGCCCCTTTGAAAACTTTGTTATGTAATATTACTTACAACAATTCATCCTTTCCTTTCTGCATTACCACTGTATTGCCAATTTTCCTTCTGAGTCAGTTTTTGTTTATAAATATTAACGCATCACATTTTAGGCTCTGCTAAGGTGAAATGCTGTCCAAATAAAGATACTTTTTCAAAACTCATTTCCATTTCCTCTCTTCACCATTTTCCTGTTGCAATAAAGCTGTTCTTCTTTTTTGTTAATGTCCTTGATTTTGACATTGTTTTTCCTAACAGGCTTCCAAAATACCATCTTTACCAATGTGATTATTCTAGAACACATCTATTCTCAATTCTTATATTCTTACATATCTTTTTCCTAGCCCTGCCTTTCATCCTTTTTGGCCAACTAAAGAAGTTCTCCCACCACCCAACTTTTCACGTCAACTGTAACACTAAAACTATTTCAAGTTTTAATTGCTGCTAGAAAGAAGATTTTAATAACACATGATTTGCCACAGCCATACATTTTATTTGCATACCAGCCTGCCTTTTATCTAGAACTAGACTATCATTTCTTCCTTCAATATGGTGTGGTCATATTGTCAACAATACACATTATTTTGAGCATCAACCTTACTTAAGGACACAAAAGCTATGAAACATGTTATGTACCACTGAAAAGCTACAGGCAGTATGTGACTCAGATGATGGATGCTCCATAACGGATAAAAGGTTCAGAGAAATTTTTCTGGGTCAGATCAGGCTGGAAATGGCGGTGAAGAAAGGAGAGAACATAGCCCATTGGAAAGGAAGAGGAAAATTATTCCATAGGTTGTGCCTTGATTTTAATAATTGGTTTTATAATATTGGTAGATGTATAAACATAGTTCAATTGAAAAAGACTTTAA
The DNA here is from genome assembly GCF_006542625.1 of Nomascus leucogenys. Lineage (NCBI taxonomy): Eukaryota > Metazoa > Chordata > Mammalia > Primates > Hylobatidae > Nomascus > Nomascus leucogenys. The sequence continues at coordinate 6,590,488 of NC_044395.1, read as the reverse complement.
AATCTTTCTAAAAGACAAAAATATCATATATTTATATGCACTGAAGCAAAAACTTAAAAACTTCTTTGTATTAGCTGGAGGTGGTGGTGCATGCTGTGAGCCCAGCTACTCAGGAGGCTGAGGCTGGAGAATCATTTGAGCCCAGGAGTTCAAGGCCAGCCTGAGCAATAGTAAGACCCTTGACTCAAAAAAAAATTAATTAAAATAAAGATAGAAAGAACTTTATATTAATTTTCTGAATATTAAAAACATAAGCAAAGTAATTTATACTTGGCATATATTTATATACTTTAATCAGTTTATGAGTCATAGCTGCCTCTAAAACTGTGTCAGGAGTATTTTTTTGAAGAATATATATTTTATTAAGTTAGTACTGTTATTTTTCAGTTTTTCCTTAAAGTTTTCTACAATCTGCTTAAAAACTGAATTTTCATTTCATCAACTTGTAATTACTGGCATTATTAATTCTTCTTTTAGCCCATATTACTTTTTATTGAGAAAACACTATAAGTGCTTAGGGGAAGTAAGAACAAATTCTGCTAAAGAGGGGGTATTCTTAATTCTAATTTTTTACAAGGAAATATGTATTTCAGCTCAAAGATTCTTAAACTTTCTGCTTTTTGTTTCCAACCAAATTACTTTATTTTATTTTATTTTATTTTTTACAAGATCTGGCTCTATCACCCAGGCTGGAGTGCAGCAGTGCAATCTAGGCTCACTGCAACCTCTGCCTCCCGGGCTGAAATCATCCTCTCACCTCAGCTTCCCAAGAAGCTAGGATGACAGGCACGCACCACCACCCCTGGATAATTTTTGTTTTTGTTCTCACTTTCGTTTTTGTTTTGATAGAGATGAGGGTTTTGCCATGTTGCCCAGGCTGGTCTCATGAGCTCAAGCGATCAGCCTGTCTTGGCCTCCCAAAGTGCTGGGATTACAGGTGGGAGCCAATGCACCCGGCCCAAATTACTTTATTTGACAAATATTTTATAGGCTCAAACCTTTCAAATAACATCTCTATTTATAATTTTTCAATGTTTCACAGAATGTAAATGCTATAAAATTATGTCATCTCAACTTAATTCCATTCTTTTAGAGAATATAAGTGCATCTAACTAAAAATAAAAGTTCCATTTAAAAAAATCTTCCTCCAAATAGGTATATTTCAAATTTCCATTGAATTTCAGAATTAGAGCTTCTATTTGAATTCTCAGTCTCATTTGACCAGGTAAGCCCCTGCATTTGTATTCAAAGTCAGTTCCTCTTCTGTATTTTTTATTTTCAAGATCTTTCTGCTTGCAAATTTTGTTTTTAGTAATTGCAGTTTTCTAAAATCTTCAAAAGGTAAAGTTTTGTTGTATGCAAATCATTTAAAGTTATGATAAAATAAAAAAAAATAGCCAGGCATGGTGGCATATACCTGTAGTCCCAGCTGCTCAGGAGGCTGAGTCAGGAAGACTGCTTGACTCCAGGAGTTCAAGGCTGCAGTGAACTTTGATTAAACCAATACACTCCAACCTGGGCTACAAAAGTAGACCCCCTCTCAAAAAAAAATTTTTTTTATAGTGGCTCATCATCATATTTGTTTATTGTATGTATGACAAATACTCTTCCCAGTTCGTTGTTTGCCTTACCTACGGTGTGAGTTTTTTTTTTATTTTTTTATTATTATACTTTTTTAATTAAAGAGAGATTCCCAAATGACTGGGACCAAAACACAATTAAATTTCAGAGAACTTATTTATAAAAAACAGTGTAATAACTTTATAAGACATTCAGGTCAATTAATATAAAATTTAAACATTTGTAAAATTGATGGCAGGTAGAAAAGGATATCTTTTTATTTATAGTTTTTTATATTTAAAATTTATAACAAAAAATTTAAATTTACCTATTTTAACTATATTCATAAAAATTGTTGTAAATGTCAGCAATAGCTCCTATTTTGATAATAGAATATTGGGGCTTGTTTGTATAGACACAATTTAAATGATGCGTTCTCTGCTAATTCCACATACATTTCTATACCACTGGTTTCTTCACTTAGAAAGAACACTGACTATACCATGATGGCATTCTCCACAAAACTTCATGTGTGTATTATTATTTAAAAATATAATTTTCTCTCAATGTTGAACTTTTTTTTTTTTTTTGAGACGGAGTCTTGCTCTTTCACCCAGGCTGGAGTGCAGTGGCGCGATCTCGGCTCACTGCAAGCTCCACCTCCCGGGTTCACGCCATTCTCCTGCCTCAGCCTCTCTGAGTAGCTGGGACTACAGGCGCCCGCCACCATGCCCGGCTAATTTTTTGTATTTTTAGTAGAGACGGGGTTTCACCGTGGTCTCGATCTCCTGACCTCGTGATCCGCCCGCCTCGGCCTCCCAAAGTGCTGGGATTACAAGCGTGAGCCACCGCGCCCGGCCTCAATGTTGAACTTTTTAACTGAACTTACAATAATGTCAGAATAAATAATATCAGAAATTTCACTTTGAAAGAATGAACTTCCAAAACTTTACTTGATACTAACAGTGAATAAAAAATAACTTTTGGTATTGTTTTTATGGACTTTCCATTTGAAGCATGCAACTCAGCCTTTTTCAAACAGAGTACTTTAAGAGAATTAAGCTCCAATGCTCTAAGGCATTCATTATATGTATCAAAAAACTTTTCTTGTGCACATGAGAATAGTATTCCTTATGTACCATCCTGGCAGAATTCAGAAAATATCTCTCAAATAACGTTTTTGTCTTCCGTCATTCAGATAAGAAACTTGGTAGAATATACTAATATAAAATTGGCTACATGTAACTGCTAGTGAATATTTTATTCTCTACATAGGGCCAACACAGTAGTTGCTATTACTTTGGCTTTTGTATTATGCCCGCAGAAAAACTTGGAATTAAAAACAAAAAGAAATTAAATTGGAAGAACAGCCATTTAAAACCACACGTGAAAAGTCAAGCTTCAAGCATTATACGTAAAAAGCACCTTCTAGAACTACAGATATTAAATCATTGTCTTCAGGTACCATCTTCTTAAAATAACTACTAATTTTCTAGGAGTTGCTGATGCCACGTCAGCAGATTTGTGTGTTCTTGTTTCCATGTGGTCAGTGAGAGCACCACAGCCTCTGGGGTAGATGGTGCACCTGGACAAATACTTGGTGCAAGTTACAGAGTCATCACCAACTTTCTTGAGAATGAAAACTTAGTACTTAAACTGTTATTGAACAGGCATTTTGATTATTTTTAAACTTATTTCTATCAAAAGGGTTTATTGCAAAAATAAAAAAGTATTACAAAGCAATGAAATAGTGGCTATAGATCTATACCATACAGTAAGTGGCAAAAATACCATAGCAAAATCATGCACACAACTCACTCCATTCTCTATATGCTGTAGAGTGTACAGGACTGCTTGGCTTCTATATCATGTCCATCTAATAGAATTTCCCACCCTTGCAGTTGATCCTGCTGACTGGAAGCCTGACAGCCTTACACGTCTCTCAGGCCATGTCACAACTGGCTAGTGAAGCAAGGGTCCATGAGCACAGCAACTTCCAGAGCTTCTCCCAGCTCCACTCACAGCCAGAAAGAATTAGCTACCCCACACTGCTTGTATCTAAACACGCTTTATTATATCATTGAGCATCCGGCATTCTTCCCTTGAAATGGAAGCATTGATTAGCTGTATCCAGAAAGAGGGCCTTAACTACATGTCAAGCTGAGACCTCCTTTTACCATGTGTGAGTCTCATATAGACTAGAAGAGCTCACAGCAGAACCCTTGGGTACAAAGTGGAGGTCTCCCCAACTCAACCCAACAATGTGGTCCTATCAGTTTAGTGCAACCATTAATACTAATGCTTTGTTAGAGAATAAAAAAATCCAGAGCTAATGCTAAACTAGCCAGGATGCCGAGCAAAAGGCAAAACCTGGAGACTGTTGAAACTGAGACATATATCACTCCTACTCTATTAGTCCATTTTCACACTCCTGATAAAAAACACACTCGAGACTGGGTAATTTATAAAGAAAAAGAGGTTTAATGGACTCACAGTTCCATGTGGCTGGGGAGGCCTCATAATCATGGCGGGAAGTGAAAGGCACATCTTACATGGTACCAGACAAGAGAGAACGAGAACCACGCTAAAAAAGCAATCCCTTATAAAAGCCATCAGATCTCATGAGACTTATTCACTACCACAAGAACAGTATGCGGGAAACCACCCCCATGATTCGATTACCTCCCACTGGGTCCCTCCCACAACATGTGGGAATTATGGGAGCTACGATTCAAGACGAGGTATGGGTGGGGACACAGCCAACCCATATCACCTACCATAAGCAAACCACAAAAATACATTTTAAACAAAAATTTTCTTAAAATATTTAAATTTCTACATTATAATGTTCACTAAAGATCATGGTTTTTCTACATAGTTTCTCTACTTTAAAAAATGTCTCTGCTCAGATGAGACTTTGTGTATTCCAGATGGCTTTACAAAACATTAGGTTAAACCGAATGAAGTTGCCGTTTGTCGTTCAAAAACAGTTTACTATCACCAAATTTGTACTGATAATCCTAGTATTTAAAACAACCTACAGTTCAGAAGATATGTTGTTGAAACTGAAGAGTAAAAAGAATTTCAGAGAAACAATAAGAAGACAACATTAAGAAAATATGCACATCCCAAAGAGAATTAGAATGTGGAGGATCAAGAACCATAAAAGTCACACAAAGGTCTTTGCTTTAATTACGTTCCTAAAAATTTATAAAATGTGTTTTGAGCAATGCTTACCCTGAAATATTCTTAAAGGGGTATGAGTTCAAAAACAAAAAAGAAAACAGAGGTTCATAGAGGATACCAGTAATTTGTCTGGCACTTTGCAAAGTGAGAAAGAGAATTGAAAACTGAATGGGACTGATTAGACAAGAAAAGAAAGAAAAGCAAGAACAGATTCTCGGGGAAGATTGGGCCTTGCCCTGAGGTGTACCAGTCACGCACTTAAAACCCTTTAACATCAAAACCCTGTTTAGCACATGCTAACGCCCAGCTGGAGACAATTTTCAATTCTTCCCTTAATTTTTCTCAGGTGCTGAACTTGTAAGAACCCAACTACATGACACTCGTGTCATGGTTGAAGCTGTCTCACTCTATGCCGTAGCATGGGATTTACTGCACTGGTGAGTTATAAGGGAAACTGTCTTATTTTAATTTGGGATGAAAGGGTAGCATGGGGGATTGGGAGACAACTGTACTGGTCTTGGACCTATGATCCACCACAGCTTTGTTACAAACTAGCTGTGTCAACAGACATTCACTGCTTTTTTCTGGATTCCACAGATAAAGGGGGAGCTTGAACCATTAAACTCCTAGGTGATCTAGAAGTTTTCCTTAAATTAGAATATTTTCCTTAATTTAGAAAAATGCAAAATTAGCTGACAGCTACTGTTTCAATATTTGTGTTCTTAGCTGGCTCCCAGAGAAGGGAAAAAAGGAGTGAAGTCCCAGGAATCTTTAATTAACATGGAAAAAGTTACAAGATCAACAGAGACAAAGCAGGGCAAAGAGTAGAGGTTGGGGGAAGTGGGAATGAATATGTATACTTTCAAACTATTTCTTACCAAACCTGCCTCTGGGAGCCGTGCAAAAGGAACATCATTTAAAGAGTTTATTTTTGCTTCTTGCTGAGATCTGTGTGACTGAAATTCAGCCTTGTTTTTTTTTTTTTTAATCCTCCTGCTGTTTGTCTGTTAGTTCAGAACTGAGCATCTGAGAGATATTTTGACTCTGAAAAAAAAATAAACAAACTGCAGGGTAAAGTTCTATGTCTGGACATTTTTCTTATAAAATTTCTGGGGGGTTACATATTTGAGAGACTTCAAAGCATATGTTGTTAATCGCTCTTTTGGCATTTCATTAACATTTACAATTCTGACATATTAAATCTAAATGAAATCCTTATTGGAGACATTTAATACATAGTTCAATATGCTATGAGTGGAATAAAATGTCCAAAAGGATAGAGGAAATGAATTTCCATGTGTGTCTTTCAGGATAGCATTTTTTTTCTTGAAGGATATCCTCCAGAAACTAGAGGATGCCATCGTTAGTTGTTTGTTACCACACCAATAATTCACCTGGTAGTGAATACAGCTGTTTTAATTACAGATCCTACATGGACCATAAAATGATAGTCCAATTTTCATTTTTCAGACAGGGAGACTGAAACATTAAGGATATGGGATTTACCAAAGGTCACATGGTGCCTAGTGACATAGTCACACCTTCCAGCTCTGGCTCTCATATGTATCATAACATCACATAACCCATCTTATCCCATAGATTAGATGATACTCACTCATGGAAATTCCATTATCAGTCTTCCATCCTACATTTGCTATATGGCCTTAGGATCCTTACCACCTAATTTTTCAATTAAGTTGGAGGTTTCTACCTTCTTGTTGAAAGTTGGAAATTTAGAGCAAATAAGTTAGTTCATATTAAGAATATATTAGAGATATTCAAGCAGGAGGGGCCAGGGAAAGTAGATTTAAAAGACATTACTCCGTCTCTTTTCCTTTAAGTATTTTTTTCTCTGGGAATTTCTCCACTGTTCCTCCAAAGATCAGAGCATTGAGAAATATTAAGACCTGATGTTAGCAAAAGTCTGTTAGCATTAATTAACTCAGCTTGGTGTTCACTAGGGAGCCTATAGTGTTTTCGCCTCCATTCCAAAACTCAAAATAGTCTGAAACCCAAAGTTAGTTTTTAGTAAATGAGTCACTGAAGTTCCTTTGAAAATAAAACCTGATATAGACTGATATATTTATTTACAGTCTTTATTTATCCTACTAAGTATGAATATTTGGCATATATTGATGCATTTGTTTAAAAGGTATGTCTTCAGACCCTGCTGGGGTGGTAATGTAGTGGTAGAAGCATTATATTACATTTCTAAGATTCACAAAATCTCAAATTACAAGACACATCTGGCAATTTGGGCTTTTGAATAAGAAAATGTAGAGCTGTATTATATGAAAGTTGTGTGCTTTCAGAGCCTTGGAAAAATTCAATGCATGATTTGTGGCACTCAAATGAGGTGATCTAACTCAACTTTAAGTCCTGCAGCTAGGCACTGCGCCTATTTTGAGTGGCAGTGTCTCTTATACGTACAGAGCATATGTTCTGTACCATACCAAAAGAAATCACATTGACTTTCTCAGAGGTCATTTCAGGGAAATTCTTGACTTTCTCAGAGGACATTTCAGGGAAATTATTTCGAAGAACTGAAAAGCACCATAGCCTAGATCCAGAAACAATTCTTGTGCTCGGAGTACACACATAAAAACTCATGAGTTGATGAAACTCAGCACATGCAGCAGTTAGCAATTACGCTAGTGAAAATTTTCCCAAATAATGTTCCACTGTCTTGAGGTGGAGAAAAAGGCTGCAATCAAAAATGTTTGAGAGCCGCTTTCATACTGTGTCCTGCTCTTGGAAACTGACCATACATATTCACCTATTACATGCTCTGGAAAATCCTGCAAAAACAATAACACAAAAAAACCTGTTTAGTTCATCGTGACCACAAAACTCATCATTTCTGAAAATACCCCATAATGTCTCAAGGTTCATTTACATTTCCATGAAACAAACACTGAGAAAGTTACTTGCTGCCCATTGAACGCTGCTAGCAGCTCTGGGTCTCTGGCATTCCTGAACTGGGTGACAGACAGAGAACAGCAACCAAGAAACCAGCTCAAGTAGGAAAGATGACAGGCACTTGAATGGGGAAGATTAGCCGGGAAAATAGATGACTCGGAACTTCCTGATTCAATCACTGATTACTGCCTTCAAATGTTTCAATTAATATCTTAAGAGGTTCCTCCTGTAACCAGAGGAATAAAACAAGGCCCTTCAGATAACATTTTCCGACTGATATATTTTAGCTAAACACAATTTTTTAAATTGTGATAAAATACACATAACATAAAATTGCCTATCTTAGCCATGTTTAAATATACAGTTCAGTCACATTATTTATATTCACATTGTTGTGCAACCATCACCACCATCCATATCCAGAACTTTTTCATCCTCCGAAACTGAAACTCTGAGACCATTAACAATAACTCTCCATTCCCCACTTTCCTTAACCCTGGAAGCTACCAGTCTACTTTCTGTTTCTATGAATTTGATTATTCCAGGTACCTCACATAATTGAAACTGGACAAAAATATTTTACTTTTTGTTACTGGTTTATTTCACTTAATATAATGTCCTCAAGGTTCATCCACATTGTAGCATGTATCAGAATTTTCTTCCTTCTTGAGGCTGAGTAATATTCCGTTGTATGTGTCTACTGCATTTTATTTCACCATTCGTTCCTCAATGGGAACTTGAGTTGCTTACACCTTTTCTCTAGTGTGAATAATGCTGCTATCGACATGGGTGTGCAAATATCTATTTGAGCCTCTGTTTTTTTTTTTGTTTGTTTGTTTGTTTGTTTTTTAGTGTATACCCAGGAATATAATTTGTGGATCCTATGGTAATTTTTTCATGAACCAGCATACTATTTTCCACTATAGTGACACCATTTTACATTTTCATCAACAGAGCAAAAGTGTTCCAATTTCTCTAAATCCTATATTAGTCCGTTTTCACACTGCTGATGAAGACATATCCGAGACTGGGCAATTTACAAAAGAAAGACTTATTGAACTCACAGTTCCACGTGGCTGGGTAGGTCTCACAATCATGGTAGAAGGTGAAAGGCACATCTCACATGACAGCAGACAAGAGAAGAGAGCTTGTGCAGGGAAACTTCCCCTTATATAATCATCAGGTCTCATGAGACTTATTCACTATCATGAGAACAGCAGAGGAAAGACCTGACCCCGTGATTCAATTACCTCCCACTGGGTACCCCGCACAACATGTGGGAATTCAAGATGAGATTTGGGTGGGGACACAGCCAAACCATATCATTCCTTACTGACACATGTTATTTCATGGATTGTTTTATTTTTATTTTTTGAAAGGTACCTATCCTAATCAGAGTGAAGTGGTATTTCACTGTGGTTTTACTTTGGATTTGTCTAATGATTAGTGATGTTAAGCATCTTTTCATGTGTTTGTTAGCCATTTGTATCTCTTGTCTGGAGAAATGTCCACTTAAGTCTTTTGCCCATTTTGTATTGAGGTTGTTTGTCTTTTTGCTGTCGAGTTGTGCACTGAAGGCAGTTTTTAAAAATCATTAGCTTTTCCTAAAAGTGGGATTCACTGCCTTTTAGGGAATTCTCATGATTTCAGGCATTCAAACAGAAGCCGAAAGTATAGCTCTTTATGAATTTAATTGATTGTGTGTGTGTGTGTGTGTGTGTGTGTGTGTGTGTGAGAATTTTCTCTCTGCCCCCCAGGTTGGAATGCAGTGGCATGATCTTGGCTCACTGCAACCTCTGCCTCCCAGGTTCAAGTGATTCTCCTGCCTCAGCCTCCCAAATAGCTGGGATTACAGGCACGTGTCACCACGCCTGGCTAATTTTTGTATTATTAGTACAGATGAGGTTTGGCCATATTGGCCAGGCTTGTCTCGAACTCCTGACCTCAAACAATCCAATTGTCTCAGCCTTTCAAAGTGCTGGGATTACAGGCATGAGCCACCATGCACCACCTAGTTGATTTTTGTATTAAAAATGCTTATTGCCCAGTTACATGCATTAATTGACACTTCCATCTGAAATGCCACTAAATTGGAGTTTCAATCATTCATTTAACAAATATTGATTAAACACCTACCACATGCCAGGTCTATTCTGAGTACTGGGGATAAAGCAGTGAAGAAAGCAGTCTTTGAAACTAAGGAGCTTATATTGTGATATATGAAGAGATGGGAAAAGTTTGCCTTATTAGAATCACAGGTAGTCATAGGAAGAGAATTTCACGTAATGGTGACAGTTGCCAAAAAAAAAAAAAAAAAGCCGCAAGGCAATAAAATGCTTAGTATCTTCAGAAAGCAACACAGGCTAGTACGGCTGAGAGCCATGAGTATAACAGACCACGGTGGGAGATACAATCTGAGTAGGCAGAGCATGTCATGCCAAGGAAGGAAGTTTGCATTTTTGTTCTAAAGATAAAGGAAAAAGTGGAGAACTTTGAGCAGTGGAAGTACATGATCAGATTTAGATTTTGGAAAGCTCACTACTCTGCTGTGAAGAGAATATTTGTAGCAGGACAAAAATGTCACTGCCATAGCAGCTACCACATGGCTCTACAATTGTTTTTTGTTTGTTTGTTTCTGCTTTCTCCATTAGACTAAGTTCTTTGAAGGATAAATCCACATAATATTCTCAAAGTCTAATACACAGTAATTAAATAAATTATAATACATAGAAGGATAAGTAATCCTTACAATTTTGTGGGATAAGTGGATTATGTTTTAATATCTTCTATTTTAAAGATAGGAAAGCTGAGTTACAAGTGATGATATGTCCCAAACTGATAAGCTTCAAAGTCAAGACTGAAAACTGAGTCCCAGCACAGGAACCAGATATTTCTTAATTGTGTGGGAAGCCAGGCTTTCCTTTACTTATTTCTTCAAGTACTCACTGAGCCCTTCCTAAGGTCTAGTAAGCTCTTACTCGTCAGGCAGTCTGCTAGACCTTAAGGATTCAGCAGTAAATAAAACCAACAAAAAATCCTACTTTAATGAAATTTGCATTTTAGATAACCTCAAGATTTCTACACTTCTAAGATATTACAATGTAATACTCTAATTCAGGGAAGGTATATCTCTAATTGCATAAAGAGGTAAAATAAAATATCTCCTAGGAATGGAAGAAGAATAATTAAGGAAAACTGCTTTGTTTTCTTTTTACTTTGTGGTTTATTTTATTTTTTATTTTTTTATTATTATTATTTTTCAGTATATTTCAAGTTCTAGGGTACATGTGCACAATGTGCAGGTTTGTTACATATGTATACATGTGCCATGTTGGTGTGCTGCACCCATTAACTCGTCATTTACATTAGGTATATCTCCTAATGCTATCCCTCCCCCCTTCCCCCATCCCACGATAGGCCCCAGTGTGTGATGTTCCCTACCCTTTGTCCAAGTGTTCTCATTGTTCAATTCCTACCTATGAGTGAGAACATGTGGTGTTCTTTTTGTCCTTGTGATAGTTTGCTTTTTTGTTTTTTTTTTTTGTCCTTGCAATAGTTTGCTGAGAATGATGGTTTCCAGCTTCATCCCTATCCCTACAAAGGACATGAACTCATCCTTTTTTATGGCTGCATAGTATTCCATGGTGTATATGTGCCACATTTTCTTAATCCAGTCTATCATTGAAGGACATTTGGGTTGGTTCCAAGTCTTTGCTATTGTGAATAGTGCCACCATAAACATACATGTGCATGTGTCTTTATAGCAGCATGATTTATAATCCTTTGGGTATATACCCAGTAATGGGATGGCTGAGTCAAATGGTATTTCTAGTTCTAGATCCTTGAGGAATCACCACACTGTCTTCCACAATGGTTGAACCAGTTTAAAGTCTCACCAACAGTGTAAAAGTGGTCCTATTTCTCCACATCCTCTCCAGCACCTGTTGTTTCCTGACTTTTTAATGATCACCATTCTAACTGGTGTGAGATGCTATCTCATTGTGGTTTTGATTTGCATTTCTCTGATGGCCAGTGATGATGAGCATTTTTTCATGTGTCTGTTGGTTGCATAAATGTCTTCTTTTGAGAAGTGTCTGTTCATATCCTTAGCCCACTTTTTGATGGGGTTGTTCATCGCCATCAAGCTACCAATGACTTTCTTCACAGAATTGGAAAAAACTACTTTAAAGTTCATATGGAACCAAAAAAGAGCCCTCATTGCCAAGTCAATCCTAAGCAAAAAGAACAAAGCTGGAGGCATCACGCTACCTGACTTCAAACTATACTACAAGGCTACAGTAACCAAAACAGTAGGGTACTGGCACCAAAACACAGATACAGACCAATGGAACAGAACAGAGCCCTCAGAAGTAATACCACACATCTACAACCATCTGATCTTTGACAAACCTGACAAAAACAAGAAACGGGGAAAGGATTCCCTATTTAATAAATGGTGCTGGGAAAACGGCCTAGCCATATGTAGAAAGCTGAAACTGGATCGCTTCTTATACCTTATACAAAAATTAATTCAAGATGGATTAAAGACTTAAATGTTAGACCTAAAACAATAAGAAACCCTAGAAGAAAATCTAGGCAATACCATTCAGGACATAGGCATGGGCAAGGACTTCATGTCTAAAACACCAAAAGCAATGGCAACAAAAGCCAAAATTGACAAATGGGATCTAATTAATCTAAAGAGCTTCTGCACAGCAAAAGAAACTACCATCAGAGTGAACAGGCAACCTACAGAATGGGAGAAAATTTTTGCAATCTACCCATCTGACAAAGGGCTAATATCCAGAATCTACAAAGAACTCAAACAAATTTGCTTTGTTTTCTAGAAGCAAATGTATTTATGCTTCCCAAATCTGCCCTTTACAGGTTTTTATTGGTCAACAAGTCACAATTCAGAAGAATGGGACATACTACACTCAGAAACCACTGGCCCAATAGGCAATTCTAACATGTACCCTCTCCTCTTGTCCCTCACCCATGCCATGTTTATGCTGGTCTCAGGCTTCTGTTTGTATTTTACCCATCTTGAATGCTCTCTCTTTTTCTTTCTATTGAAATCCTACCAATCTGTATTAGTCAGCCCTGGCTGCCACAACAAAATGCCACAGATGAGGGGACTTAAACAACAGAATATTTTCTCACAGTTCTGGAGGCTGAAAGTCTGTAATCAAGTTGTGGTAAATTCAGCTTCAGGTGAGGGCTCTCTTCCTGGCTTGTAGATGGCCACCTTCTTGCTATGTCCTCACATGGCAGAGAGGAAGAGGGAGGTCTCTCTCTGGTATATCTTCTTCCAAGGACACTAATCATATCAGATCAGGACCCCATCTTTATGACCTCATTTAATCTTAGTTGCTTCCTTAAAGGCCCCATCTCCAAATACAGCCATGCTTAGGGTTAGGGCTTCAACCCTAGAAATAGGAATGGCAGGGAGAGCGGCAGAAACATTCAGTCAGTAAAGCCATTTTTCAAGACTTAACTCACATCATACCTTCTGGGCAAAACCCAAGTCAGTCTGAAGCCCCACCAATGATCATCTGTTTCCCAAAACTAACACCACCAAAACTTGTTTTAATACTCTACAACTCTACTATGTACAAGATTTGCTTGTCAACAAACATTGATGCTTTCTGAAGTAAGGTATCATATCTTACACTTCATTGGAATCTACTACGACCTGGCAGTGTCACGGGCATATAGGAGATAACTAAACAGCACTGAAAGGATGAATGATTTATTACTATTTCTCCAGCTGTGTTCCTATATGATGCTCTAGTAGAAGGGATGCAAATGCCTCTCTATGAAAGGGACACTCTCCAAGGCAATGGCAGTGCCAACACCCACCAGGGGCTGTTGGCCATCTTTCTGTTCTTCTGAAGGAAACATCAAAGGGCAGTTAGTACAGACCCTGCACACAGAAGCCAGCCTCTTACTCGCTCCTGATACCTCAAACAGCAAAGTGCCAGAATGAATCGCTTTTCTGAGCCAGGAGGTAAATGTGGCCATTTATAGATAGAAGGAAGAGATTAGGTATGTTGAAAGGGGAAGGTTTTTATGCTTTGCTTTTGATCCCCGTCTGGCACTCCCCAGAGCTGCCATGTGCCCCACACCTGATAAATACTGTTTTATAAATGGCAAAGAAGAGAATTTAAAGCCATAAATCTATCCCCACCCCCCTTGCTTTTTTATGGATCTAAAGGATAATTAAAACCATGTTCTTGCTTTGCAAATGAAGCCTTGTCTTTCTGGCAGTCCCCATTTCAAATGAACTTGGGAGCAGTGTCAGTGCAAAGGGCAGCCTTGGGTTGATGCTGTCCAGGCTGTGATGCAACTGTCTCTAACCTTGTAGGTCTCAGGGTGTGTGTGCACCACCCAGGGGCTGCTGCAATAAGCGAGACCTCTACACAGCTCTGCCTGGTGTTTTGAACTTGGTTAATGCACAGTGCTAATGAGGCCCAGGTCACTTAGTTCTTTTCAGAGAAAAAAAAGAGAAAAACAGTGTTGTTCTTTGGCCATAGACTGCTCCCCCAAGCTTCAACCACTTCTTTCAGGTATTCATAGACACAGGAAGACTGAGAGAAGGAATATGAATGGATCAGGACTGCCAGAGAAACAATACAAAATATTACATCACCGTATAAATGAATCATCATAAAGACCATGTACTATCAAGGAGAATGTTTAGTTAAAGCTGTAAGTGGAAAATTAATAATATAAAATACATTTGCATTATGAGGATAGAAAGTAAAATAAATTATTTTTTGCAATATATTTTCAATTATCAAATAATATGGGTTCACATGGTTGAAATAAAGAATAATAAAAAGGGCTTATACATGAAAGGCCTCTGTCCCTTCTCTCTTCCCCTTCCCCTCCCCAGAGAAAACTCTTTTAACTCTTTGGGCTATTTTTCTGGGAGTTGGTGCCATCTTTCTAGATAATGCATGTTTTTGCCTGCACTTTTAATTTATTCATTTTATACATTATCTTTTGAATCCCCACTATGATAGATTAAGATTTAGCTCACACAAACTCACCCTAAACCCAATCTCGTAGTAAATAAAAATCATGTCATTTACTCTTTACTTTGTAATTACTTACTATTATCATATTTTTGTTTCTTGTTTTACCAACTAAAGGCAACATCTTTTAGCATCCCTGTCCTTTCTTTCTACTCTCAGCTCTCCCCACTGCTCCACCTGCTACCTCTCAATTTCTCACATGTGCACTTCTTTTATACTGTCACAGAGGAGGGAAGGTACATTTTATTCTATAGCCAACTTGCATCACTGAGCTGATTATAGAAGTTGAAAGTCAACTAACCATATCCCTGTTATTTTGACTGTGTCAGTATTGCACAAAGCAGAATAATGTAGTGTTCTCATGATTATAGTTCTTTCTTGTAATGCTCTATCCTTTTTCTGAGATTTCTAGATGCCAGTTTTTTTTAAATTTTGCCTTTCTCACAATTTAAAATTTTACATCAAAAATCCTTCCCACTCTCTTTTTACGTCTTCTTATTCTTTTCCTGGGTCAGTTCCACCATATCTAGACCCTATGTCTTCTTTGTTGGTTTACTCCCTGGTTTGTTGCAGCATTGCAGCAAACACACATCCCTCTTTCTTTCTAACATATCCTACTTTTCATTCTGGTATACCACCCTATGTTAATGATCTTGAACTTCACCAGGTCAATTGTGTCAACCTTTCCCTTCCTACTGATGGGTTGAAAAGTGGACATATTGCTAATTCTAGACAATGAAAGGGAAATTTTGTCATGGAACCTCTGATGAAGTCTTTGATTTAAAAAATTCACAAAAAGAGAATGTCCTTTATTCCTCTGGTCATTTTCTTATCTGTACATGATAACTGATTGTACAAGTAATCCTCTAACGCAAAGACAGCTATCTCAAGAATGATGCAGCTCACCAAGAACAACAGAAAAACAAAGCAGGAAGAATTTAAAACGCTGGTAATGTAATTGAGTCAACACTCTAGACTTCTTATTTGAGATAATCGGTGTCTTTCTGTGTAAACCAGTTGAGTTATAGCTCTCTATTCTTGCATTGAGTCATTTTATCCAACATAGGCATTTCTTCAGGAAGCTTTCTAAAATAAGTGTATAAAGTGAATTTTCTGAGTCCTTATAAGGAAAAAAAAAAGTCCTTATTTTACCATAACAATTTAGTGATAGGTTAGTTGGGTATAGAATTCCGGGTTGAAAACTCATTTTTCCTAAAAAATACAGTGCTAATGCTCCAGTGTCTTTTCTCCTGTTCCCCACCACCACCTCTCTCTCTGTGTCTCTCTTTCTTTTGCAGTGGGCTTTCAGAATCTTCTCTTTTTTCTTGGTATTCTGTGATTTGACCATATGTTTAACTATGGTATTTTTTCATTCATTGTGTGAGACATTCAGATATCATTATAATTTACATTTTTCCTTTAGATAGTTAAATTAATAAGGTTTTGTTGTTATTTTTTATTTGTTTTAGAGAAAGGTTCTCTCTCTGTTGCCCAGGCTGGAGTGCAGTGCTGTGCTCATAGCTCACTGCAGCCTCAACCTCCTGGGCTCAAGAGATCCTCCTGCCTCACCCTCCCAAATAGGTAGGACTACACGTATGTGCCACCACACCCTGCTAATTTTTATTTTTATTTATTATTCTTAATTTTTTCGTAGAGATGAGATCTCACTATGTAGGCCAAGTTGGTCTTGAACTCCTGGCCTCAAGAGCCCTCCCACTTAGGTGTCTCAAAGCATTAGGATTACAGGAGTGAGCCACTGTGCCTTGTCTTAAATTAATTTTTTGTATGCAGTTCTCTCTTTCTGGAAACCTGTTAATCAGATATTTGACTTCCTAGATTAATCAGCTATGGCTATATATTTTGTTCTCATATTTTCTATAACTTTACATTTTAATTAAACATTCCTGGTCTCATAGACTTTACTTTCCAATTCGTTATATAAAAGTATTTATATATTTTATAAATATGACATTTTTTATTTTCTTCAATTTTTGTGTGTACATGTTAGGTGTATATATTTATGGAGTACATGAAATGGTTTGAATCAGGCATGCAATGTGATATAATCACATCATAGAGAACAGGGTATCCATCCTCTCAGGCATTTAACCTTTGTGTTACAAACAATCACTCCTTTAGTTATTTTTAAATGTACAGTTAAGTTATTATTGACTACACCCATGCTGTTGTGCTATCACAAAATTATATTTCTAAGTAATGTGTTTTTTATTCTTTATTTTCCATTATCATCACTCTAGTGCTTGTATTATCTTGTATTTTCTCAAGTGTTTCTGTTTGTTCATGTTTATTAATACAGACATTAGAAATTGATTGGATACTCAATACTGCTGAAATTTGCTTAAGGTACTCATGCACAAACTGGACATTATACTGGAGGCCTCCTAAATGAAAGGATGTGGAAATCGTTTCTCTAAGATAGTGGCTCAACCAGGGGTCATTTTGTCTTCCAGAAGACATTCGGCAATATCTGGAGATATTTTTATTTATTGCATCTGAGGAAGAGGGGATACCACTGGCATGTAGGGAATGAGGCCAAGGATGATTCTAAACATCCTAAGTACACAGAACATCCCTCAACAGCACAAAATTGGCAGCCCAAAATGGCCAACATGCCAAAGCTGAGAACCCCTGCAGTAGGACAATCAAGTTTCTTTACAAAAGAATGCCTCCACCATTGGTTTGTTTTCCGAGGGAGGCAAACATCTGGTTTCTTCAAACTGCATTTACTTGGGAAGAGAAGAGGTTGTTATGTATATAAACTACAAATTAATTTCTCTGTAGCCTCTGTTTCACATTCTTCCACCACACTTCCAATACCCGAGACTCTCTGTGATCCAAATGGCTGACGACTTCATGCTGGTGTCCTGGTGCATTATCATCCATCGATGCAATAAGCTGCAGTGCCCATCCTTGACTTCATTATTTATCCCTCAATATATTATAGTTTTCATCTTCTAGAAATTTGTCAAAATCCCCTATGACCCTTCTCCTGTTCTCTCTATTATTATTTACTATTTTATCATAAGTTTAATATGCTCTGAAGAAACAAAATAGATAAACCCATGCTTAGGCCTTCGTCTTTGAATAGAAGTCTTTCCTTTCCTCCCTTAATTCATTTATTTTTTTAAAAGTTATTTAACATCAACAATGTACTAGGTTCTGGGCAATGTGGTGGCCATAGGGCATACAACCATATGTAAAACATATGGCCTGCTTTAAAAATCTCTGTTTAGTAAAGAATGTTTTTAAAGGCATAGCAGTATAGTGCACTGTAAAGAACATGGAATGTCAAAAAAGAAAAAAAAGTTTGGATTTTAGTTTAGTTCCAGCTCTGCTTACTGGCTGACTGATCTTTTGCAATGCATTACAAGCTAAATGAGCCTCAATTTTCTCAAAAACGGAATGAAGATAATAATGATATTAACTTTCTCGGAAGAACACTATGAAGATTTAATGAGATAGTTCACTCGAAAACACTATAAAAAGCTGGTGGAACACAAATTATAGCAATTCATTTTGTGTTCTCCATTTCATTTATCCAGGCTGGAGAAAGAATCTTGACTGCAACCAATAGTTAGTCTTAGTTGTTTAGATATTTCTCCTTATGCTAAAAAGTTTCCTTTAATATAAAGCTTCAGGCAATAGTTAAGTCTGGATTATTTTCATGGTCCTAGCTGTTTATTATTCACTGAACCCCTTCTGTAATCCACTCTGATGTCTATTTTAGACTGAGCTTGGGTGTATGATTGTCATTTGTATTAGGGCCTTTACTAAATTCCTGTAAGTGTATCAATCATTCTTCTCAACTACTCCCCCTCAAAAAAAAATATAGGCTAGGGTATTTTTATTTAATGATTTTATTCTACTATTGTGTGACCTACACTATGGAGACACAGACACACTGAAACACATGCATCCATGCAATACACACATTTGTTTTAAATTGTCTTCCAGTTTATGTATCAGTGACCTTGAACAAAGTCACCTAGATTCTGTGTTTCAGTTTTCTCTTCTCCAAATAAAAGAAGTTACTTTACATAATTTGTTGAGATTCAATAAAATATTATTTAGAAATGTGCTGTGTGTGCCATATATGTCTAAAGGACAGAATTAATGGAATATATATATGTATATATATATTTATAGGAATTCCTATATATAGGAATTTATTAAATACTCACACAATTACAAGGTCCCACAATAGGCTGTCTGCAGGCTGAGGAGCAAGAAGAACCAGTCCGAAAAACTGAAGGATTTGGAATCCAATGTTCAAGGGCAGGAAGCATCCAGTACAGGAGAAAGATGTAGGCTGAGAGGCTAGGCCAGTCTCTGTTTTTACATTTTTCTGCCTGCTTGTATTCTAGCTGTGCTGGCAGCTGATGAGATTGTGCCCAACCAGATTAAGGGTGGGTCTGCCTTTCCCAGCCCACTAACTCAAATGTTAATCTCCTTTGGCAATGCTCTCACACACACACCAAGGATCAATATTTTGTATCCTTCAATATAATCAAGCTAACACTCGGGATTCACCATCACAATACACACATATACATATACACATATACGCACACATAAAATTGACTCCTCTTTCTGCTTTTATTTTCATTCATTTCTCTTAAGAAGGTTTAGAATTTCTATAGCAGAAATATCAAGAAAAATGGTTTAGCTTTTGAAGTCCAGAATGGAATTTTTTAGTTATAAGAAAAAACAAATTTTCTTCTAAATTTTTAAGCTTCCACTGATACATCAGTACCTAAGCAACTTAAATATTAAAGTTACCAAAAGCCAAGGGTGAAGAACTCAAGGTGTGTTGATGAAAGGGAAGTCTGGTAGAGGGAAAAGCAAAGCAAAGTACACATCCCTTCCTTTCTGGTTTTAGAGAAGAAAAAGGAGATGTGGTATAAAGAAGTCGCAGTCTGTGTCCTAATTTCCACTCCCTGCCATGGGTGCAGAACCTTGAGCAGTAGATTGGGCCCTATCGGGGACATCTGGATGGTAACACAGACTCCAAAATGCAAGGGCCAATGACCCATCCCCTAGTCTGTGGGAGACTGCAAGTCTCTGGGTCATTTTGGGCTACCAGAATTGTCTCTACATGCCCAGACCACTTAGAGCATGATGTCTGGATGTAGGATTCAGGCATCAGCATTTGGGAAAAAAGCTAGCTCAGCGGATTCTGATATGGTGCCAAAGTCAAGAACCAGTGCTCTTTGAGAAGTCAGCTCAAGGTCACATCCAAGGTGGCACAGGAGAGAGGGGGCCAGAGCACAGCATTGGAGGAGGCAGGTGGCTAGAAAGGTGGGCTCTGAAGCAGCACTCTGGCTCTTTCCAGAACGTGTGTGAAGAATGCAGAAATCTTGAGGACCACATGTTCCAGAAGGAGAGGGATGAGGAAGTGGAAGAATATGAGCTTCTCACCCCTCACAAGTGGGCAGTACAACCAGAGCCGAGGGCTGGGATTATAGACTTGCAATGGGAGCCAGAACAAAGCCTCAAGAGACAAAAAGAACCAGGCTTGCCTCAGTGAACATCAGTCCATGTAGACAACAAGCTGGACCTGTTCAAACCAGCCTCTTCACAAAACAGAACAGCAAGAATCAAGGCCAAAAGGGCAACCTGAGGCTCTTTTTTTCCCCACCACTATGAGGTCACATAAGCATTTCCATACACCACCTGGAGAAGAAACACGAAAGAGAAAGGGAATCTTGGGAGACCAGGTACTCACCTGAAAGAGAATTTACCAAAAACTTAAAAAATAAAAAATAAACAAAAGATTCCAACTCTTTAAACCAGAATTCTAACACATTGTCTTCTGGCAAGTGTAGACACACACACACAAACACACAAACAGAGAGAGAGAGAAAGAGAGAGAAAGAAAGAGAGAGAGGGAGAGATGCTACTAAACAAACAGTGAGTCACGCAGAAGAGTAATTGCCAATCCATGAAAATGCACTGCATAAATTTGGGATTGATCTACATGTGTGTCTTTATGTACACACATACAACAATGATTATGCAATAACATAACCTTCCACCATGCTAATAAATAGGACTAAGCATTTGGGGCTCAATTTGTTTAGGGATCCTAAGACGCCAATACACTTTACTTTCAGGAAGAGCAAACATATTGCTACATAAAGCAATGTCCCTTAAAGAAGGATCCAGACAATTGGAAGATTCACCCTTGCTTCTCAGCCAGCAAACAGGTTTTTGTGTCTTTTGTTCCCACCCCCCACCCCAGTTCTCATTTTTAAAATGTCATTCTACGTGCTGCTCCCCATGTGCTGTTCCTGGTGCCTAACTCTTCCACCCCTACCTGTCACCCACTGCTTCTCCAGGAATATAGGCTGAAATGGTTCCAATCTGTGACACACATATTCTATGCCAGACGCTGTGCTAGATATGTTACATAATAATGGAACTGAACAACCTAAAAGGTATGAATATCTTTATGTTACAGATGACAAAGCCAAGGCTTATAGAGATTAAACATATTCACATTCACACAACTGGAAAGCAGGAGCCTGGTTGGAACTCAAATATTTCTGACTCTGAAGAGACAAAAAAGACCCAGGCTTGCCTGAAGAGCTAACTGCTCCCCAGTGCCACTTCTCTGCAACTCCCCTCATTTATTCCTGTGGATGCATTATCTCAGTAAAGCTGTGTTTTCTAGATAGTATGGTCTGTCAAATACCCTGTACCATTCTCTTTATAAGCACAGTTATGCTGCTCTATGTATTCTCATCTTCAGGTGGAAGAAATCATCTTCTTAAAAGCAGCCCCCAGCTCTGGTCCCAGCTCGTTATACCCTGAGTTTTTGTTTATGTATGTTTTTTTTTTTTATCTTAACCTTACTTCTAGTGCAATAAAAGGCCCCTTTCTAGAGAGAACATCAGCTATGCTATATTTTGGTCCTCTGAAGTGCCTTATCCTTTACCCATCTGAATATTTTCAATAGAAGACAGATTTTTTCCATCTTTCTACTTATTTAATTTGCTTCTTTGTTTTCTCTCTTTCCAGTAGACTGCAAGATTCGTAAGAACAGAGTCCATAGCCCACATACAATGATCAATGTATATGTATACAGGCCTAGCACATAATAGACACTTAATAAATGTCTATAGGGTAAACAAACAAAAACATGTATGGTCTCAGAGCAACCAATATATTCTAGTGCTTACATCCTAAATCTCACAAATAGGGTGAAATTTTCCACAGATACGCACAATGACTAGAGGAGCAATAATATTAAAGCAAATGTGTCCTGTGCAGTCACTCTCACCCAGCTGTATTTGTGTACATTGGGCACAGAATTCCCTTCCAACTGCCCCTCCCTCCCATTTTATAGTCTTGTTTGGGTTTGATTTAGTGGGTGTGAAAGTCTGAATTGTTTAGCTTTGCTGTGGAATAGAGACCTATCTCAGTGACCCTTACTGCTTACCTGCAGTCACCCTACCCTCCTTATCTGCAGCACCATGTTTTTGATCTCTGTGATATGGCAACATTTTCCCATAGCCCCCTGGAATGAGAAAACCAGCTCATCAAGTGAAAAGTGATCCGAGCTCAGCACGCCCTGCCCTGATAGGCACCACCAGCAACATCAGACAGCGTGAACTCCCACTGAATAGAGGTTTGGACAACTGCAAGGTTTTACTGCTTTCTCCCCTCCCCCTATCTATTCAGCCTGATGGCAAGCCACTTGGCCCCAGCCCTCTATCCCTGCCACATCAGTCCACTGGATTACAAACATGCCCCATTCATCTCCACGTTCACATTCCCTCTTCATCTTTTCCCCTTCCAGTGCATTCACTAATTTATACAAAATGCATATCAATCATCTATGGGATGTCAGTCATCATATTGGGTGCTGGGGATATAATAAGGGCACACACACACACACACACACACACACACACACACACACTCCATCCTTGCAGACCAGCTCAAGCTCCATCTCCTCCAAGAAGCCTTCCCAGATTCTCACAGCTTCCACAGTCTCTTAGTTCTGATTGCTGTTGACATTTAGGGTCTGTGCTACACAACTAGGCACTTAGTCACTTCTTTCAGATGTTTTGCCATGGCTTCATATGGGTGAGTTCTGTATTCACAAATAGAGTATAAACTTTTTGAGATCAAAGCCCACAACCTTCATTCCCAATGTGTTTAACAACCACTAATACAACTGTGGCGGCCTCCCTTACCCCTCCATCCAGTACTTTTCTGTAGTGAACATGTTTTTTATGCAAGCCCTTTGGGATAAATGATGCATTGGTGCCAAATAAAGGTTCTGCAAAAAAAAAAAAAAAAAAAATGAAAGGGCGAAGACTCTATTCTCTCTCCCTTTTGCTGAAAACAATTCAGCCCTGCATCTAGGCATGTCCCATCAACTCTGACCCAAATGATTGAGTAGAAGGGGGAGAGGATGACAAGTTGGGAAAATACACAGCTGATACAATGCTAATGTCAAGAAGCCTCCCAGAGTTCTGACAATTTGAAGACCTAATGCTTCTAGCAGATTGGATTCTTTCACTACATGTGCGCGCTGACATTCCAACAGCCAAAGGTCAGGATGTGCACATGTGAGGGGCAAACAGGCACTGTCTGAGGGGTGAGAGCAGGCTAGACTGGCAAGAGCTGAGTGCAGTGGTGCAGAGACAGTCTCAGAGTCTGCAGCCACAGGACGGCTGACACAGGCCCACAGAGTCTGGTCAGGGAGCAGAGTGAGGCCCTGGGGATGGGAAGAGAAGAGAAGGTCTCTCTGTTCTGACCCGGAGTGGGAAGAAGGTGAAAGGGGAGATTGCTGGGCCAAGGCAGTGACCCAGAAGGCCCAGCCAGAAGTAAAAACAGATGTGAAACAGAAGCTGTCAATGTCCTGGGGGCCGAGGGGATCTGCCCTGGAGGAGATGACCCCAAGTAAGATGCACTGTTGTTGATGTGTCTTCAGTGGGGCAGGCACTCAGCAATTAGGGCTAGACAGCCATGGTCTTGGAGAACTGGCCAGAGCACACAAAACACATTGTCTTTCTACATCATCAGGGAAAGGAACAGGCCCCTTTAGAGCCTGGAGGAGCAGCCTCCTTCCAGTAACTTATTCATGTGACAAATCTATGCTATGTTCACTATCGGTTCAGGATGCCAGGGATGCTGAATTATCAAAGACACAGTCTTTGTCTTCAGATTATTTATTAATCAGCCACACTAGTGCCCAAAGAAGAACTCAAAATCACTGTCTCTCACCTGAAAATGATACAGAAGACTGGACCTAGGGGTGAGGCCTCTGCAAGCAGGGATTGGAGAAGCCTGACCTCAGATCTAGAAGATCCTATAATTTATATTGCATAATCACAGGTCACAGACTCAGCCTCACTGTTGGGCTGTGGCAAAGCATTGGTTTACTTCCAAGCAAAGAGGGATGCCTGTGAAGAGCCAGCAGTCCTTCCATTCTTGATTTTCCTCCTTGTACCAACCCACAGGACCATTCCTAGGCTGCCCCACTCTGAACCCAGTGTTCCTTCTGTAAGAAAGGCCAGATATGACTGTTTATTTTCAGGATGCATGCTAACAGGGCCCCCAGGAGGTATCTCAGCTCTCATGCCAGAACCAATAGAGTATTCCCCAGCTGGAATTTAGAGGGATCCAGGCCTGAAATCTCACTTTCAACAATAATTAAAATTTTATTAGTGCTTCAGAATTTAAGATGTGTTTCTCATTCACTATTTCATTTAATTATCATGACATTATATTGTTATCCCACTTACACAGAAGATAAAACTGGGGTTAAGAGAAGTTATGTATCCAAAAGTCACCCAACAAATAAGTTACAAAGATAATTCTCAAGTCAAAATTAGATCCCCTGCTATGCCTCCTTTCTTCTGCACTACTCATTCCCTCCAGTAAGACTTTCCTCCTTTCTCTTGCCAAACATCCACTAATCCCAGGTGAAATACATCCCTTCTGTGAAGGTTTCAGAAACTTTTCCCCGAGTGAGATGCTCCCTCTTTTAGATGTCCACCCTTATTTGTTTAAAGTATACCAGCTCACGGTGACTCTTAATACATTGTCTTGTCATTATTTTTTTACACATCCATTTTCTTGCTATAAATTTCCTGAGAATTTTTATTGTGTTTTACCTATCCTGGTGTCTAGCTCAGTGGTTGACATACAATAGGTGCTTAATAAATGTTTATGGAATACAATTCTCTTTTGCTCCAAATCTCAGGTACTTTCCACAACAGTAGACTTCCTCTCTATTTCCAAAGAGAAGGTAGAGAGATAGGTACACCCACCAAATATACTCAGCCTCTTCCTACTGACCTAGTTCCTCAAATTGAGGAGCCTGAGTAAAAACAGCGTATCATCCTCCAGGCTCTCATTTAACATTTGGAGGTCTTGGGCAATAATAGAAACAGAGAGTCACATACTATAAGTCTAAATATTCAAACACTATGCATCAAGCTAATTGACCATCAGCTTAAAAAAAATCCTATACTTTTACCTGTCAATTTACTTTCATAACTATCTACAAGGCCTGGCCCAAACTCAGAATTCTCAGTCTCTTATGGATTCTCTGCCAGAACATGGAAGTGTGAAGTCAGCTTACCCCTGGCCCACCCACCCGCCATCACCACTGTCTTCCAGCCTGGAAGTTCAATCTCCATCTGCACTCCCATAAAGAGCCATGCCTTGACAATCCTTCAGATTAAGATGAGCCCAGGACCCGCCTTCCAGAAAACACACACTAGGAAGGGGCACAAGAATACCCTGGAAATGGCTAGAGGCCATTTGGACAAGGAATTCCAAATGTGTGTCCCTGTGCAACCTCTGGCCCCTTCAAAAAGAAAATATATTTTACTTGGAAATAACTGACAGAGTATGGCTCAAACTCTTCTTCCATTTGTGATAGACATGAATCCCTTAAAATGCCCAGTTCTTATCCCTGAAGAGGAGAGAGAATCCAGCCAGCTTGTCCTGGGGCTAATTGAAGTGAAAGCTGGTTAGGTTCCTATTATCTAAACTGTTCTTGTTACTGAGATAACAGGTCTGACGAAGCAGGGAATTTCAAGGGCCAACAGCCCAGGCATGCAATCTGTTTTTCCAGTGTTTTTTCCTGATAAAAAAGAGATGGAAAAAGCTTATGTTTATATCCTTGCCAATGAATTTCCATTTGATTTTGGGGGCAAAAGGCAAAGAAAATGCCACGAATTCAGTCAGCAAAGTGGTAACAACCAGCCATCTGTTGCTCTGGAAGCTGTTTAGAGTTGCCTCCAATTTTTTTTTTTTTTTTAAAGAAACGTTGTCACTACCTGAAAAATTGCATAAGGGGCAAGAGAGCTTTTTTTGATAAAAGGCTGAAAACAAGACCTGATAGAAACTGAAATCCCACAGAAAGCAGCTGAAGCAAGTGAATGCTGAGCTGAGAATGGGCTACCCATTCTGTTAGGAGATCATCCTGCCCAGGCCCCTATCCGCAACCCACAGGGATAAACAGGGTAAAGAAAGCAGGATCAGAGTGGAGGTAGGTGTGGCTTCGGTAGAACTCAGCTCCTCCAGAAACCAAGCTGAAATTTCAGCCACACTCTGTGGGTTCCCCCAGAATTTGTCTTCTGAACACTCTCTATAAATCCCAGAAGACTCAAGGGCTTCCTATTGAATTTCAGTTGTCCCATTGGACTCAATATTTTTATTGAGAATTCAGTATTTTTATTGGGTCCAATGGGACAACAAAAAATCAGTATTTTTAGGATATTTGGGAAACTCATCAGCCAAGATCCTAAGGCCTGGCCAGGCCATGAGTCCCTTCTGATTAGATGACCATTATTCATATCTTAGAGACCATTCCCATTTTAGAGAGGAGTAACTAAAGGAATGTTTATAGAGTTTTCCCTAGTGGGATGGCAGTCTCATATTATCTATGGAATCAGAGCACTTTAAATTGATTCCCACATGTCAAAGGAGAAAATTGGCAAGACTAATGATTTGGGTAAATGATTGCACTGGATTTCTTCTGTTTTCATTCTCTTCGTTTGGTATCATACTGCTACGAGGTGAGTGAATTTTCCCTTGTCCACACCCTCTTGAAGCAGATAAATGGCATATGTCTCACTATTATTTTAATATTTTATGTTCTTCATGTCCTTCCTTATTTTCTTTGTCTGTCCAACATTTGCACTATTAATCTGTGTGGTCTTGATGAATTTGTTGAGAGGGGCAGCTGTGTTGCAAAACATGCAGTGTTCTGCTTTTCCTTCTGACTGTTGACTTCACTTTCAAAAAAATAAGCTAAGGGCAGAGTGGGTTTTATGTTTCTGTAGAAGCTTTTGTTCTCTGACTCTGGTAAGAGGTGTTGTGGGAGAAGATGGTAACAAGAACTGATGGACTACTGGGGAGTTATTAAAGATCCCAGGCCAATTTGGGGATGAATGGAAAATTTTTGAGAGAAATTAACTTTCAAAACCACTTGTAAGACTGATTTCATTCACTCCTGAGATATGTATCTTGTGTTTACATGAGGTAATAGACAAAAGGAAAGAAGGCTTAATAGAGAAGCTGAGCTTTGAGCTGGAGTTGGAAGAATGAGTTCAATTTCCATAGCTGGTGAAGAGAATTACAGCCAGAAGGAAGAGCTGGCCCAGAGGCATGGAGGCACCAATGTTTTGGGCACGTCAAGACATATGAACAGGGAAAATTTACCAAGTATTTATGAAATCCAAAGGCTTCTGTCCTTGGCCAAAGTATAGCCCCTATGGGAAAATAGTTGTCTGGATGATATTTTTGCTCACTGTACAGCCCTTCCCAATTCAGTCTAAATAATTAAAAAGTCCCTTCATTCTGCCAGCCCTTGATCTCTCACCTCACAAAACTCACATGATCACACACACACACACACACACACACACACACGTCCGCATACATATTGCCCTATTCTATTTACCTGCCCTGCATACAAAGTTCTGTCACTGTCGTAAATAAAGAGATATGTTTATTGAAGACAAAGCTCAGCTAGCATCTCTTATCCAACTGTAAACTCCACAATCATAAGCAGTTGTAAGCACAAGCATATATTTAATAAATATTTGGTGAGTTGAAGTGAATGAGATCAGCCAGCAGGATAAGACATTGTATATGCAAAGCTTTCCCTTGGGATTCTTAGATTTGTATTCATGACTTTTCCCCCAAATATACAGAAGACTGATGGGAAGACCATGTCATCCTTTGTTTTCATTCAAGAGCAAAGGAAGGAAAATAACATATATTGAGTGTCTACTAAATATGTTATTCGCACTCATTTCATTTTATTTACCTAAATATTTCCCTATATTATCAAGAGGTTGGTGGCTTCAAAGGCCAGAGGGACTCTAGGAGGAACACAGCTGGCCTGCAGCAGAAACGGGGTTGACACTCACATCTGCATGATTCCAAGGGCCCCTGCTGCCCCAGGCTCTGCTCCTTCCTCCAGTGCTTCCTGGGAATCTGGGTAGTCTTTCATTTTACTAAAATGAAATTCCTAAAGTTCTCCTTTAAAATGAAAGGTTTTTATCTCCATTCACAAAAAAAAGAAAAAAAGAAAGAAAGAAAGAAAACATCCTCTGACCAATGGAAAAAACAATCCATTGCTTTGCTGGTTGGCAAAGGGCCCAATCATGTGGGTCAGGCTGTGAAAGAGAGGGAGAAAGATTCTCATGGAAAGCAACCACTCCACCCACTCATATTTGTGTTTTTCTGAGGTTAGCCCAGGGCCCCCGCCACTGACCAGCACATCACTTTGGTGACTGTTCCCACCATCAGCACCCAGATAGCACACAGGGCTGAGGCATTCGAATCTTATCACCCCTATTAAAAGATAAAACCTAAAATTCAACCCTTATCAATATAAGCTTCATGCACTCCATCCAGCGCTTACAAGGAAAGCATACAATATGTTTCTGATTGTGGCTCAAGTTAGACCCAGGCAGCCTTTGCCTTGCCAGTGCGGCCTTGAAAAAGGTAATTAAAAACAGAGTAGTCTGCTTTGTTTTGATATTGGCCAGACCTTCTCTTTAGGAAATATATGGTAATAAAATGGATGAAATGAAGAGTAAAAAGAATGAAATCAACATCCTTTCTCAAAGTCACCCAAATGCTTTGTGAAGATCCATGTTTCTTCCTCATGGGCTGTTCACAGTTAATTTGTGATCCTGTCCTCATCTCACTCATCTGCCCATTCATTCATTCAATGAACACTTTGTGTGAATGCCCTCCATAAATTTGTACTGTACTAGTCACTGAAGTATAAACCTGAATAAAACAAGACTGCTTCTCTCAAGGAGAGGAGAGGATAAAGGATATAAACAAATAATTATTTTGGGAAGGATCTTAGTCCACCTCTCCAGCTTTTACTAACACCATGATGAACTCTGCCCCCCACTACAGTTTCACACTATGTTTCACATTATGTTCTGCAAGCACCTGATGACTTGAAGCCTCACAAACGCATCATCCTCTGCCTTCAAGATGTGGCCCCTGTTTCTCCTTTCACTACTGGTCTGCTACCCTGCCCTCTCTTCCCAGTTAATTCTTACTCATCCTTCTAGGCTCAGCTCAGGTGTCAGTTTATCCAAAAGGTGACAATGATGTCTTCTCCCCATAGGTTATGTGTCCCTCCCATCAGCTCCCAAAGAATGTCTCAGATTTTCCCAACAAACCCTTCACACACTTAACATTGTAATTATCTGGATATTTTTCTTTTTCGTTTACTATATTGAGAAAGCTAAGAGTGAATGGAGTCATGTTACAATTGTTTTGGAGCCTAGATCAATGCACAACATACAAGTGCTCAAGAAATGTGGAAAGAAGAAATTAACTGTTTTTGTATAAAGGAGGGAGAGGTCACTTCTGGAGTGGAGCGTCAGAGAGGGCTTCGCAGAGACTATTGAACTGAATCTTGAAGAATTAATGTAAATTCACCAGATGGACAAGTTTCAGAAAAAAACTTTCCAGGAAAAACAAACAGCACATACAAAACCAAAAAGAAAGAAAACAAACATTCAAAGAAATGTTAAGTATTTAACATGTCTGGGGTATAAATTGTGATGATTAAAATTTGCCTAGGACTAAGAAGTTCACCCTCACTAATGTGAATGGGCATCGTCCAATCCACTGAAGGTCCAAACAGAACAAAGGGACAGAGGGAGGGTAAATTCTTCCTCTTTTTTAGAGCTAGGACATCCAACTCCTCCTACCCTAGGACATCAGAGCTTCAGGTTCCTGGGCCTTTGGACTCCAGGACTTAACACTGGCACCCAACCCCCTTCCAGCACTACTTCTACCCCCAGCCTCATTGCCACCCTGGGTTCTCAGGTCTTTGGACCCAGTCTAAATTACACCACTGGCTTTCCTCATTCTCCGGTTTGCAGATGATATATCATGGGACTTCCTGGCCTCCATAATCACATGAGACAATTGCCCTAATAAATCACCTCTTATATATTTATATATAGCCCCTTGGTTCTGTTTCTCTGCAGAACACTGACTAATACATAGATTATCAAGTGGCAAAGTAGCAAGAGATGAGGTTGGAGAAATAGACATGGAGTAAACCATGGAAGGGATAATACATTTGCATCGTATCCTACAGGCGTGTAATAGAGAATATAATCCTTACCGTTTCCCCCGCCAGCACATGCACAAGAGATAATTCTAATAGTGTGCTAACACAACACAACATGAAAAGCAAATCTACTGTACAGAAAATAATCTGTATTTTGAAACTAAATAGGTACAACTTTGAAGTATTCACTAGTTTTGATGATCTACTCAATTTCAGCAACACAGGGGATGATGGGGCTTATTTAGGGAAAAAAAATTGTTTAAGCTCCACCTGAATTAGATCATCAGACTCTGAGGTCCAGGCATGCACGTTTTGAAAAAAATCTTCACAGGTAATTTCAGTATGCACACACACACACACACACACACACACCACACACACACACACACAACTCAAACAAACTGGGCTTGGGAGAACACATGCTCTCTAAATCCATTGTCCTATCCTTTGTCTTCACTGATGTGTTAGTTCTTTAAAATGCCTGGTTTCGAACCTTGCAAAATGACGCATTTTTCCCTGGCTTACTCTTCATTCTCAAACTAGCTTTTAACACAAGCCATTTGATATAGAAAGAAGCTGTCTGAGACGGACTGCCAAGGTCAGAGCAAACAAATGTAATCCTGAGAATCGAAAGATGGATGCATGTTCAAGGGAGATGTGATTCTCCTTCTCTTGTTTGTGAAGAGCCATTAGACAAATAAACCGTTGGGACAAGTCTAGAGGTGTTGGACCAGGCGCACCCTGCTAGTGTGACGATCACTGACGGACACCAGCCAGCTGTCAGCAGAGGCTGCAGACCAGAGGGAAGGGCTGATCCCCACTCCTTCCTCAGCAGGGACCACCAGCCTCTTGCACAGTCAGGGACCCAGCAAATCAAGTTTTCCTCCATAAGTTAAAGCTAAACTTTAAACATATCTTCCATTGTTGATTGTTCACTCAGTCCCAGGATTAGAAGCGTCCAATATACTTGCAGTATTCTATAGTTCTGAACTCTAATCAAGATAAATAACTGTATGGTTATGAGTAGTGACAGGAACCATCAGGGAAATGCAAATCAAAATCGAAACGAGATACTACCTAACACCCACAAGGATGACTGGAATCAAAAATATAGATAATAACCAGTGTTGGGGAGGATACGAGAAAATTAGGACCCTGATACATCCTAGTGAGAATATAAGATGGTACAGCTGCTTTGAAAAGTCTGGAAGTTCCTTAGAAGTTTAAACATAGTTACCAAATGACCCAGCAATTCCACGGAGGTAGATACCTAAAAGAAATGAAAACATACATCCACACAAAAACTTGTACAAGAATGTTGACAGCAGCTCTGTTCATAATAACCAAAAAGTGGAAACCATTCAAAGGTTCATCAACTGATGAATGGACACACCTTGTGTGGTACATGAATATATATATATATATACATACATAATATTGTATATATATATATTTATTATGTATTGTATATATCTGTGTGTATATATAATCATTTGCACATAACATTTCAGTCAATGACCGACCACAGTGGTTCCATAAGATTATAATACTGTATTTTTACTGTACCTTTTCTCTGCTTAGATACACAAATACTTTCCATTGTGTTATAATTGCCTACAGTATTCAGTAGTCACATGCTGTACATGTCTGCAGCCTAGGAGCCATAGGCTACACCATATAGTTTAGGTGTGTAGTAGGCTGTACCATCTGGAGTTGTGTAAGTACACCCTAGGATGTTTGCATACTATAATATTGCCTAATGACACATTTTTCAGAATGTATTCCTGTTTTTTTGTTGTTTTTGGTGGTGGTTTTTTCTTTTTTTTTTTTTTTTTCGAGATAGAGTTTTGCTCTTGTTGCCCAGGCTGGAGTGCAATGGTGTGATCTCGGCTCACTGCGGCCTCCACCTCCCGGGTTCAAGCGATTCTCCTGCCTCAACCTCCCAAGTAGCTGCGATTACAGGCATGTGCCACCACCCCCAGCTAATTTTGTATTTTTAGTAGAGACAGCGTTTCTCCATGTTGGTCAGACTGGTCTCGAACTCCCGACCTCAGATGATCTGCTCGCCTCGGCCTCCCAAAGTGCTGGGATTACAGACATGAGCCACCGCGCCCAGCGAAATGTATTCCTGTTTTTAAGTGATGCGTGACTACTGTATATGTGGAGGTAGGGTGACAGAAACAGAGACAGACAGACAGAGAGAGAGAGAGAAATACTGAGACCTAGAAAGCTTGAATAACTCATTTCAAGTCAAGAGCAACTTAATGGCAAACTTGGATCAAAACACAAAACACTATTCTTTTTAGTCCTGTATTGTTTCCACTATATCACAATACGATGTTCAATAGTTCTCTTTAAATCACATACCAGGAGCTAAATTTACTGAAGTATTACAAAACCACCAAATGAACTTTCACAGGAGACCTAAAAGAGGAAATTAAAGATGCAAATAGTTTAAGAAAAATCTGTGTTTGATTCAGAAACTTAAAACCAGTTTCTTCAAAAACTTGTTAAAAGAGAAAGAAACAGGCATTTTTACCCAAAGAAAGAAACAGCATATTCTAGAGATTCACTAAATAATTTGTATGATTCTCTATGCTACTTTCAAGAAACTCTGACCTCAGTTATGTAGACTAAGGTGACAGGAACCATTTATGTAATCAACTGTAATTACATGAAATTCTCTCTTTAGCACATGGTACCCACTGAATGTGGCACAAAAGAGGATATGATCAGTTGATTCAGGATGATGTCATTTCCATGATTCTAAACCAAGAATCTTCAAGAAAGCCTGGGCTGCAAGTTCCAGGGTCAAACTGCAGACTGCTTGCAGAGAGTGGCTCTGCTATTCCAAGAACCTCAGATGGCTCTCTAGAGTGGTCTGCTTTAGATAGGGTGATCATATGTCTTGAAATTTCCGTGACAGTCTTGTTTATACATGTTGCTCCAGACTATTTATTATAGTGCTTTCTTTCACAATCAGAGGTGTTCTGCTTTGAATGGTGAGTTATAAAATAGTTACCCTAGCCATGTGGAGTGTGCTCGCTCACTTAACATTCAACATGCAGTAAGCCACTTTCACACATGGCCCTGTGCTCACGGCTTAATAGAGGTTATTAGGCAAACACAGCTTCACTCTGCTAAAGGTATTTTATTTTAAAATTACTCAAAGCCTGTCTGAATTCCAGCCTAACTCCATAACAGACATTGGGTGGCTTCAGGAAATTACTTAGCTTCTCTCTGGTTTATTCATGTTTACTATGAAATGGGAATAATTGCATCAGTCTTACCACACCAGGTAATAAATAATGGTCTAGGAAGTAATTAGGCTTAGAAACTGGATAGAAACTAAGATGCTTAAGTACTAATTAGGAATATAGCTGAGTAGATTGTGGTTGATGGACGTCCAAATGAATATGTCACCTCTAATTTCTGCCTTGTTGCTTGTCTTATTTTAATTGTTTCTATCTTCTAAGTGTCTTATCTTTCAAAGTACCAATCCTGAACCAACGGGGTTAGATGCTTAATTTTTCTCATGCCTTTGCTGGGCATTTGCTGGCTTTAACAGCAAAGGGGCATTAACCTAACCAAAAATAAAATGGTTTCATATCATTATAAAGATTATTCTGTCAGTGTGAAATGCCATAACAAAAAAACTTGTATATGTTTATGTCATATATATATATAGTTATATTTATGTATTCATTTATTCTTATTTTATATATATATATATATTTATCTGTGGATAAGCGGTTTTGGTGAAGAATAGCTAGTATGTTTTTGAGTAGTGTCAAAGCCTATACTTTTGAGCTATTTTCTAACTCCAAACAGATCTAGAATCAATTAACCTTTATCAAGGGCCTGCTATATTTCAGTGTCTGGACTGAACAGATGATTATGTCATTGAATCTTCATTGAATTTCTGCATAATGGATATTCTGATTCTCATTTTGCAGGTGAGTTACCTAAAATTTAGAAAGAAAAAAGTAATTTACTCAAAGTCACATCAGTAATAAAGGAAATAAAATTAAAATGCATCTTCTAACTTCAAAACTAGCTCTCTGTGCAACTACAATATATGCCAACAGGCATGGTTGCTGAGAGCAGCAGCTGAGGTGAAGAGGTAGCCACCAGATGGACCATGCATATTTTTCATATTAACATGATTAAATCTCTTGTGACAAGAATGGCCTATAAATAATAAGAAGCTTTTTCTCCATGTACTACTCTATTTGCAGATCCTTAGAAGTCCGGATTCTATTTTTAATTCTTTATGTTTTTCTGCTTACAGAATTCCTATATAATTAAAATAAGAAAAGCAAGGAAAAAAGGAAACTATTCCTTGGAATTTCTTTCATGCTCTGTTCCCAGCCTGCGTGTGTATTTTTTAGTGTGTGTTTAAAAGGTTGCATTGACTCAGCAACAGGATAGCCAGCTACGTGACAGTTCATCTCTGGTTTCTATTACCCGTGATGAATGCCAGGGGTCGTGTTTATACTCTGAGTCTATACACCAGTTATGGTCTCAGGGAATTTGGTTCCGGCTCTGATAAAAAAAAAAAAAAAGTGTGGGGGTGAGTGGTGTGGTCAGGAGGCCAAGAAGCTAAGCAGGGAGCTGCAGGCATTTCACAAGCTGTTGGGGTATAGGGTGATGGGCCCATGAAAGAGGAACTCCTGAGTCCTGGATTCTGAGTGAAAAGTGTAACCTTCTCTGTTGTTGATGCTACCAGACTGTATTCAGGAACACTTAAGAGAAATGATGGAAGTCAGAGCTGAAAGCTGTGTCCTCGCCAGATCAGTGGAAGGACACGACAATCGTTCAGCTAATGAATGAACCTCCTTGGCCAGCCATGAGTTCATTATAACCAAAAGTGGGAGTGGGCAGGATGGGGTGTTGAGAGACACGTGAATTGTTGAGTGACTGCTTTAGAAGGGCACCAAACTTCATGTTTGTTCCCTTGCACATTGGTCCTTTCCATAATTCATAGAATGATTCTATCTAAAGGTTAATATAGACCTCGAAGTTCTCCTAGCCCAGCCCCCACTTCACGTTTGAATGTTTTCTATCACATCTCACCAAAGATCATGCCCGGGTAAGTCCAGGAATAAATAACTCATTGCTTCCTAAGCCATCCCAGCTCATTTTGAGGCAACTCTAACTATTTGAAAAACCATCATTCATTTATTCAATAAATATTTATTAAGTGCCAACTAAGTGCCCAAGCCTGGTTTTAGATGATAGAAAAAAAAAGTAAACAAACAAGCACCCTGCACCCCTCCCCCCAAAAAAATCCCTACTTTCATGAAGTTTGCTTTTCTTACACTAAGCCAAGCTAAAAGTTGATCTTACCTAACCTTCTTCCCCACTGAGCTACTTACAACCCTCTAGGTCCTCTCATTAGGCATGGGAAAAGTGCTTAGTTCTTCTCCCACGTAAATATTTAAAGACGGTGGTAGTACCCCATTTGGCCTTGTCTTTTTAGTTCCTACGTTCATCCTTAGTTACATGTTTTCAAGGCTCTTCACTACACTGGCTCCAAATTTCTAGGCTTGTTCTGCTTCGTTGGTGTTCCTTTTAAAGTGCAACCCTCAGAAGTTAATCAGCTACTCCAGATGAGTTCTGACCAGCACAGAATATAGCAGGGGCATCATTACCTTGTTCTAGTTCTCGGATGTCCATTAATACAATCTGAGTTTAAATTGCCATTTTTGATTTCACAAATCACTGCTGATGCACATGAAACTCTCGGCTAATTTTTTCAACCCTGTTATTATGTAAGATACTTACTCAGATTGGAAATAGTCCACACCAACCAGCAACAACCACACTACTCATGAGATGCTCCTGAAAAACAAGCCCAGGCTCCCTCAAAGAGAGCTACAGGACATTTTTAGCCAGCCTGAAGACCACAAGTGTGCCTGGTGCCAGCCAGAATTGTCTTCCATTGAGAGAATTTGCAGATTCTAGTTGTAAATGTCAAGTCTAAACCTCAGCTAAATTATTTAGAAACAATGAGGCAAGGGCAGCTCTAACTTGGCCCAACATCTGCAATAATAAAAGTTAATATATTTTGAGCACTGCATACATTATCTAATTTAATCTTCACAACATCCTTTTGAGGTGGGTACTAATTTTACCAGGACCTTGATTTTGGGATGAGAAAACGAAAGCTTATTGAGATTAATCCCTTGCCCAAACTTAGACAGATTTTAAGGGCAAGTAGGACTGAAATATAGATGAGCAGACTCCATAGCCCATGTACCTAACCACTCTAATCACCCGACTTCTCATTTTCATTGCTAACCTGTCAAGCAACGTTGCTTGAGAAGGAAGGAGATGCATCCCCCCGACACATTATTCTTTCTAAATTTTTTTTAAAAAGTTAATAATCGAGCTTAGAAACAAGCAAAAAAAAATGACTCCACAGACATATTAGCTTGGGAGGCATCAGGTTGGTTTCTCCCACAGGTTCTGAGAAGCAGGGAGGCTATCTGGGATCCTCTCATAAAAAATCCTTCTGCTTCTGATTCTGATGTCCACCTCACAAGTCAAATGGGGGACTGAACTTGACAATAAATAGCCCCTTCCTTACTTCTACTCCTTTCCCATAGTTTTCAACAGGAGTTGACTATGTTTTATCTAATGATACGACTTCGTGGAGTGGTCTCTAGGTGGCGTCCACCCTGAGTGTGAGCTAATGGAAATGTTTTGGGGACCACTGATCCAACTTGCTCTAGAGTTAGGGTTGGCCCCCTCCATCCAAAACACTCAAGAGCCCTGATATCTTAGTCAGCTCAGTACAAAGCCACACAATCTGACTCTACCCTGCCCAGGCAATAGTGAAGTCCTAAACACTCTCCTCTGACTTCAGGTAGCTCATGTACTAGGGAGAGACCTTTCAAAGACCGGTGAGAATACTCAACTGACCAGTGATTAAGAAAGGGAAATTTCAGATTCTTGCACAGTGAATACACAGTTGAGCCAAGTACAGAATTATGATTTTCTCCTCTCTGCTTATGGATAATTCATTCTTTTATTTCTTCATCTATATATGAAAATTTGTTTTCCTTATATTTTCTGTGTTGCTTCTATTCCTATCAGGCTTTCCTGTACTCACTGTGTAACTCCAGCAGAAACAACCTGAACTCCTAAGGATACAATTGAAACTATTAGTTTGCTATTTGATTTACCAAGATACTCTCCCTATAGCAAAATAATTATATAGCAATCTCTTTTACAGCAAAAGGAAATAAACAACAGTGTTTCTTAAACACTTATGTAGAGAGTTTAGATGTATTTTTTAACCTTCTTTTCTCTTTTTCATCTAATTTAAGGTGAGATTCCAGGACCTTTCTCATGAAAGATCCCCAGAGAATGTGCCTGCTAAACTTGATAGGGTCACAAAGCTAGGTTACAAAAGAGAGCAAATTAAATTTAGACCCAAAAGTGTTGATACCACATATACTGACGCATTTCTTCAACAGTTTTCCTTTGTTTATTTATGTAGGGCACTAGAGAAGGTGCTCTAATCTTTTAATAACAGACTCAATCTGCCATTGTCAAAATTATCAACAAAAATAATAAAATGGGTTAAATACAACCACAAAAATTCACTGTGAGAACCAACATTTCTTTCTACTTGAAAATTCCTTCAATTTAGGTGGTAAAAAATTCTCTGGATATCTAGAAAGGTACAACTTTAAGTCACCTTTCAGAGTACTAATCCCAGAGTAGTATTTTGTTATAAGGGAAAGAACCTCACAGGGGACAAGAAAGCCACAGGGAATTCACTGCAGACTCCAAAATCTGCCAGTTCCTGGAAGGATGGGTTAGTCCCAGCAGTACTGCAGATGACCTAAGAGCATCCCCGCCTTAAGGGAGCTGACAGGGTGGCATTGACAGCTTCAGTGGAGTGAAGATGGTCCACAAAGGTACAGTCAGTGGTGACAGCAGTGAAAAGTGGTTCAGTTAAGCCATCCACATGCAGCTTTTCAGTCTGAATGTAGACAGCTTTTGACTCTTAATCCATGGGATGCAAGTTCCCTGCAGGATGAGGATGGAAAGATACTGGGGAAATAAAAGGCCATGTGATAAGCATCATGAGAAAGGACAAAGCACATGCTGAAAGGCTTTCAAAGCCACTTCTGATGAAAGTGATTGGGAAGAAGTAGCATTGGAAGTGAATGTTGAAAGATAGCTTTGATTTCAACATAGGGTACAGGGGAGGGGGGTCACTCTATACAGAAAGTGAGTAAAGTTGGGGAGTGTAAGAATGTTCACAGCACCTACAATTTGTCCAAATGGCTGAAAAACATGCAGAGAATTAGTTGATGTAAGAAAATGACCAGACCAAGTAAAGAATCACTTGGCACGTAATGTTAATTTTTTGAAATTTTATTTAATATGTAGGATTTGTAAAGATCTTTCTGTAGCCATTTTTTAAGGTCTTTCTTCCCCCTTTTATACCTCCCTTTAGGCTATAAGTTGCTGAAATAAAGGGAAACGTGTTTTATCTTTTATACCTTCCTAAGCCTCTAGAACAACGTTTGGTTTGAAAAAGTCAGTAAAATCCAGCAAGCACAGGTACCAACATTATAAAGATGATTCATACATGGTTCCAGGCTTCCCAACTAGTGGAAGAGGTGGAGCTAGAAACAGATGAGTTCAATGTCATCTTTTAAAATGATAGAGTTATTCATAGGATGCTTGGAAACGCAGAGGGGCACTAAATATTTATGCTCAATAAATAGTTGTGGCCTCACTGCGTGGGAGTGTTTGGAGATCTAAAGGTAGCATGAGATGTACTAATGTGGAGTTTAGTTTTAAAGAGACCACCAAGAACTGCTTCATTTATGAGTGGCCCTGGCCCTGCCACTGATTAGCTCCATGAACTTGAGCAAGTAATCCTTCTCAGAATGTTTCTTTTGTTGATAAAGTTAGGAGTTGTGTGACAATGATGTCTAAGTTTAAATTTTGAAAAACTTGAATTTTATGTCAGCTGGCTTTGTTATTTCCCTGGTTCCAGACCCCTTTCCCTGTTGCCTTTCATGCCCTGTGCCCTAGGGCTGTATGGTGTGTACCCCTATAATTCTCCCAGCCTGCAGGGCAGAATGTAAAAACTTCAAGCCCCTCTTTCAGAAGACAGAAGGGAGGGTCAGGGCGGGATCTCAGTAGGCTTTGTGCAAGCAGTCGGCTCACTCTTAAGCTGGCCTGAGGCAGCAGCACATCCTCACGCTCGTGTGCAGAGATCCAGCCATCCCAGTGCCCACCTTTGAGTCCCAGGGCTTTTCTCAGCCCTTGCAGCCAGCTGAGCCACTTCTCCCACTCCCACCAGCTTATAAGAGAAAGAGACTTCTGTGCCATGTCTAATATTATCTGGTCCATTTTGAAAATGAGACTAACATAGCCACAGCTCCTCCCTCCAAGGGAAACCCTCATAGCACTATTTAAATTGCATGATGAATCAAGCCCTGCTGAACTGCATTCGTAAATCAACTGGACAATGCTTGGAACTTCAGGAGGAAATATGGAGTTAGAGGTGGGAGCTCTAAAAATCACCTCACAAGACAGAAAGGGAAAGAGAAGAACCAGAAGGAAGCCTCAGAAAAGAGTTTGACTTGAGCTGGCAAGAGAAGCACAGAAACGCTTCTTCTCAGAGCCTAGTTATTGTTGGCAAGCACCAGAGCTCTGCTGCGAGGACCTCCCATGATGTCCAGCAGAAAAAAAAGTCAAAAAAAGATGGGAGCACTCGGGTGTTTTCATTTTAATTAGGGTTATTTATAGGGTAAAGATTGCTGTGTTTACATGGGTGCATTTTCTTTCTCAATGGTCATCGTCAGCTTTTTTTGGTCTTCTCATTACAGAAACAGAGAAGCAACCTAGCTGCTTCTGGTTAGGACCCAACTGAGATTCCAGAAACCTCTGCTGAGTCAGGTGGAGATTGAGCTGAGTCTTAAGAAGCAAGGGTTCTGAGACTCTGCCACTTCTGCCCCAGGGAAGATGCAAACTGCTGACCTGCCCAGGATGGATGTCCCTGGGAAGGAAGTCTCTGGTGTCAGTCTGGACTGACAGCCAGGAATTTGGGCAACAAGGAGAAGCAATTGCAAATAGTCTCTCAGTGTGGAAGCTGAGAAGTCCGAGTCTGAAACAACACGGGGAGTAAAGCCCCCATGTCTCCCCCTCAGCTCCTCCAGGGTTTGGAAAGAGGAAAGAAAGACCCCTGAGTGTTTCGCTGTTTATTAAAAAGAGGACTAAGTAAAGGATTAGGAGATCTAAATGCCAGTCCCAACTCTACCGCAAGTAGCGGTCCTGGGCAAGTCACTTTCCTTCTCATTCTATAAAAAAAGTGCTTCTATGGACCTCAGTTTCTCTTCTATAAATTGAAGAGGCTTGGACTCAGTGGTCTCTAGGAGTCTTTGCTGTTTGATTTTATAAATCAGGGAGTTCTATAAGAAGAGGTCAGAGCTGCCTCACTTACTATTTCTTCAAAGCATCTTTGGCCAAGGCATTGGATTTCTCATCAGGCTTTTGCCCAACAGCCAGTGGACTGGTGCCTACTTCTGAAAAAAGGGCTAAGGAAAGCAATAGTAGCTGCTTAAATTCAGGAGTATTTTCCATACATTAATATGGAAAAACATGTGTCATGGACTGGGACCTGGGGAACACCTCAGCCTAGTAATTGACAGGAATAATTATTTGTTTTCCACTGTAGAGAGAAGTTCATGTGCCTTGAAAGGTAAGGAAGGTAAAAAACATACTTATCCAATAAGCAGACACTCAAATATATGAGCGTAATCAGCAAGGTTTGATGTAGACAGCAAAAAAACAAAAGAAAAGAATGAGCAGTTGGGGTCCTCCACTCCACAAAAAAAAGGCCCCCGAGGGTCCCTCATTTTCTCACCAAGTCCCTTATCCTCTCCACACCCCAACTCTGACTGCCTTGTCCATGAAACAGCCTCTAAATACTCCTTGCCTTTGCCTTGGGTAATGGCGGAAAAAATAAGAGAGGTAAGGGATCAGAAGGAACAGATCTTGAGAAATGTATGAATAATTAATAAGAATTGAGAGAAGAAAGAGAGAGAAAAAAATTTTTCCACAGGAAGAATTCCTCTAGCTGGACAGGACAGGAAAGGTAATCTTGTGCCTTACCGAGAACCCCAAAGTAGACTGAGCTTGTCCATAGCCCTTGCCCCCTCTCACCAGGTCTTACCCCAGCCATTCTTCCTTCTCCCATAACCTCTCACGCACATCTCCCCGTACCATTTCTTAGCAACCATGTTAGCAAGTGACTGGTGTCCTCCCCATATCCTTACACAGATTTGAGCAGTTCATACTGTCATGCTAAGTGCAGACTTCATTCTGCCTGTCTCTTTCAATCTATTTAGAAGGGAAAGACAAAAAGAATGGTGAGAAACTACTATTCTGCGACCCAGCAACTGGCCAGAAGTTTCAGATTTGGAGCAAGGCTGAGAAGAGGTTGAAGAAAGATTAGCAATGCTATAATTAGCTGGTGGGTACTGTTGTATACACCCTTACTTATAGCAAAGAGAGCTCTCCATGATTCATTGTGTTATTTCTAGGCATTTGGCTCACACCAGCCAGTTTGCTTCAAGATTTTCTCAAATCTTTTGTGGTTCCCATATGCTGAGAAAGCCATTCTTTAGGAGCAGAGATGTTATCCATTCCTCAAGTTGTGCAATCATCAGTTTGCAAAGCCAAAGCCCATTGCTGCCTTGCCAGATTTCATCTGACCCCAAACAATTAAGGGACGAGTATTGGTCATTTGCATGGCATTTTGAATCCCTAAAGAAATATGAAAAAAAAATAATTTATCCTTGAAAGGTTGACTGAAACAATCTTGCAGCAATTTTTCAGCTCAGCCCACAGAATGCTTACAAATCTCTTCTGACACTAGGCATAGGCCAGCAATGATATATCTGAAACTGCCCAAAGGAGTTCAATACTAAAGCTCTGAAATTGAACCCAAATTTAAAAATACCACAGCCTGATTTCCTTTCAGTCCAGCCTAATATTTTTCTAGCTTTTCTTCTACTAACCAACTTTGAAACAGCTGGCCTGATGCTAGAATAGGTCCTTTATTTAGTTCACAAGTTGGAGGAGGGGTAGTGTTACCCCAAGAAGCAAAGAGACTCCTGTTTTTAAAGCAAGGCCCTCCTTGCACACAACACTAAATCTGGCCCACTGACCATCTAGATGTCCCTTTTAGAAATATTCTGAACTGGCGACCCTGGCAGACACAAGCCCAAGGACCAAGGGTCATCTTTACCTTTTTTTCTGTGTGGATCAGTACTAAGAAAGCTCTCAAATGTGCCTTGTTACATTTTTGTTCCTAAGACTTCTACTTATATTGTCAGGAAGCTAGGGGCTTCGTTCAACATCTCCCTATTCCTAAGATGGACGTCTATCTATTAATACACATTCTTCCTCTTTTTTTCTTAGGCCAAGACTTTGTATATTTCTGAATCAGCAGCTGTACACATCTGGCACAAACAAGACTATTTTTTAATTTGTCACTTCCTAGTTTTCTGAAAGATGACAGATTCTGTCAATTTCAGCAACCCCCCTCCCAATTTTTTCTGCCATTGTTCCAGAAAAGAAAAGCTTAGAAAAATATTGTCAAATCACTTTTGCTAATCCTACTGTAGTAAGAGGATTCACTCCATGATTTAATATCTTCTCAGCGTGGCTCTGTAACACTTCCTTCTGATTC
This sequence comes from Nomascus leucogenys, assembly GCF_006542625.1. Classification (NCBI taxonomy): domain Eukaryota; kingdom Metazoa; phylum Chordata; class Mammalia; order Primates; family Hylobatidae; genus Nomascus; species Nomascus leucogenys. Next base: position 6,547,446 of record NC_044395.1, on the reverse strand, counting down.
TTCTGTTTCTCTTAGAAAGGAGGCTTTAATTTCATCTCAATTTTGCTGGGATGAAGACGTTTTCTAGCCATTAGCTTTCTCATTGCAGCATCAGTAGCACACATTCTTGATTTGTCCCCTGACGTCCATAGTAGCTTTTGATCTCTTAATAATCTAGAGAGTGGTGAAGTGAAGGTGGCAGCAATTGGAAGCGAGCTTCCAGCTGGTATTTCTGTTGCCCTTCTGCTCTTTCGGATTTTTCTGTCTTCTGGAATATCTTGATCTCCAGGAAGAATGGAGCCAAACACTCACCTTATGATTCAGCCCTCACACCTCATGTTTTATGAAATTATATCTGTGCTGAGACATTGCACACTCATTCCTTTTTTCTTAGCATTAACATTATAACACTATTGCTTCAATCTTAGCCTCCTTCCAACCACTGGGAGACAGAGAAGTTACATGAAGGATATGTGAGACTAAGTTAAAACAGAATGATGGTAACATTGCTTCTCCATACGTAAGTCATACCCATTCCCACCACCACTATCTCAAATATCTCTGGTAAGCGGGATGATTTCTAATGCTCAGCTAAACGGCCCCTTATTTCAAGCAGAGAGATCTACATTCAAGGACACTTTTAAAATGGGCAGATCTTGACATTGTAATGGAATATTTTCTGTGGATATTATTGTCACTCAAGTGAACTTCCTTCAATTTTTATTTTTATGTAATCCCTTCTCTACCATCCCTTGATCCTTTTGGCTAGATTTAAATGAAAAGAATAGAGGCTCTACTAGAATCTACAAGTCCAGATATAACCTGGCACCTGTCTATATCTCCAATCTCCTCTTCTATCCCTCTCCCTCTCTTAAGCAGTTTTTGATGATGGTGGCCTGATGTTCTTTCCTACCACAGTCCCCAGCAATCTTCACATACACACTGTTTCTTCAGCCTGGGATTCTCTTCACCATCTCTAAAATGTAAGCAACTCCTACACATCCTTCACTTACAGAGACACCATATCTTCCACACAGACACTCCTCGGTCATCTCCAGACTAACTCGCTGCTGGTGAGTGACTGCAACTTATGTTCCCACGTATCCACTCAATCTTCTCTTAATAAGCATATTCCGTCCTTTCTGGGGGACGCTCTGTCCCTCGCTCTTGAACTACATCTCATTTTGGTGAGGCTCCACATGGCACAGGCTTATGCCAAATGGTGGTTGGTATGCAGATGGCTTCATTACACAATCACACTTTTTCTGAGGATGTTGGAATCAAGATCTCATTTTTTCCTACTGTCTTAGAGCTGGGATGCGAGCTGTCATGCTGCTGTAGCTGGAACCCTCTCAAAATGGCATTAGCACAGTAGATGGAGAGCTTTGAAATGGAGAAAGAAAAAACAGATATAAATGGCTATGGAATTACTGTTGCCAGGGAAGCCTGAAGGCTTCAACTTATAAAATTCCTCTTCTTCTTTTTTTTTTTTTTTCACTTAAACCAGCTTGACTTGGATTTTCTCTCATTTTTAAAAGAAAAATTCTCTGTTGCACACTTTGAGCACCCTGAGTCTTCTCACATTTTGGCATTCACGACAAGGGTAAGCATTTGTTCAATTTCCGTCTCTTTCATACTAGATTGGAAATTCCATCGAAGTTGGAATCCTATGGGTCTTATTTATCACTGTGTCTCTCATTTCTAGTACAATGTGGAGCACATAATGAAATATCAATAAAATATTTCTGAATTTAATGAATGAACGAATGGGAGATTCTAAGATCCCAACCCCTATCAGGACTTTTGTTCCATGATCCTGATCTGAAAAAAAAAAAAATGAGTCTAGTTCCCAGTGCCTTGACTTGCTGTTCTGTTATGGAAAGATCTCTATTAGGGAGCATTCCCACAGTGGTTTCACTCCCTCATTCCCTTGAAGAGTAACTTATCTTATGCCTTAGCTGTGTAGCTTGGCAAACTCTTCATGCACCCTACCTCCACCACTACACAACTCCTATAAAGTCTGAAGGTGATGAGGCGAGGAAGTGTTGAGGAGAGGAGGTGATGAGGAGAGGAAGTGTTCATGCAATATAGAGAATCTCTTGAAAGCCCACATGACCTTTGTACCAAAGCCTTATTTTCCAAGAGCTTCAGTGGCAATAAAGGCAATAGTTTAATCTTCAGCCTGTGGACTCCATTGGCTATCCCTTAGCTGGTTATAAACTAAGGTAGGAAAAAAATGGGATACTACTTATTTTCCTTGTGAAGCCCAACAGATATGATTGGAAACCTTTAGAAATAGAAAAGGATTGGAATTTGGTAAATTAAATAGCTTTTTTACCTTAAGGCTTCCTCTAGGGTCTTGATTGTAAGCATTAGGCTACAGATTTTAGCAACTAGGTATTGTAGGATTTTGACCCTACGTCAGGGGGTTGGTTCCTGTAGCTGCGTGGCTGGCTTTTAACTAGTGCACCTTGCAAAGGCCTCAGGCTTTAGAAGTAAACCATATGGCATTTTGACTGTTATAAGTCACTATAGTTAACAGCAACTTTGTTTGCAAATGATAACTTTTTGTAACGTTCAGAAATCTAAGCAAATGCCAACTAAATGGGGTGAGGGGCTTAGTAAACCTGTGCAAGCCATGTTATTTCTGGCAAGGATCTGATCAAAGGATAAAAGTCTTCCTGTTACACACATTTAGGCACTGTGGCAGAACAGGGAGGAGCCAAGGGATATCGAGGAAGGGGTGCCATAGAAGAGTTGTTTGCTGTTTGAACTGTGTTTCTCAGTCAAGAAAGTAGTTCTTATTTTAAACGTCAAAGGTAGCTACTTTGCATTTGTGCTACAGAGCACTGTCACGTGAGATGCTAGCTTTACACTTTTAAACCAAGAATAGTTAGTCCTAGATTAAGTACCCATAATTTTGTTCATTGTTGATATTATTCTGAACCTCTTTTAGAGCCTGGAGAGGAGGTAGGGAAGAAATAACTTTGAATTCAAGTGGTTTATCCACAGATCCAAGAGTCACCACAGAGTAAATTGCTTTAGTTAATTACATAAGTTTAGAAAAGGGCCTTGGACTTTAGAGTTCCAAGCTACAGTTTTTCCCATGGAAAAGTAGGAGAATGTTTTAGTAAACGAAGAAGAAACCTGAGGGTCCTTATTTTAAACATACCACTATCTTGGAATGATACAGAGAAAAAAAAATTGATGAAATTATTAACCTGAAGGCCAGAGGCAAAATTTAAATCCTAAAATACTTGCTGTCTAGGAATCAAGCCTGCTCAGAGAAATCTAAGAATACAGTAGTTTGAGAACAAAGAAACAAACATGAGTTTCACTCATACAAACAGAACAAGAAGAGCAACAAAGTATTAAGAAAAATTATCCAAAAATAGGGAAAAAAAATCAAAGGGTGGGTGGTGTTTTCTTTCAATATCACGCTGGAGCATTGTTTAATAGGCCCACCCAAGGATTCTTTCGTTTTCCTGGGGAATTTGTTTATGTTTGTCTTTCCTTTTATAATTTTATTAGAGTGCAGACATTGTAAAGTTTCAGGTTAACTTGCATATTTCAGTCCAGTAGAGAAGATAATCCAAAAGGTTATAGTTTTATTCCCCTGTAGAACATTAACCAATTTAATACCTATTTTACTTAAATGCCTGTAAAATGTCCAGTTCCTCAAAACTTCCCCCTTTGAGTAGTTTTACCATCTTACTGATTCCCTTAATAACAAATGAATATATACTTGAGAACTAGTCCATCCATATTTGCATGAGAGTACTGTTTTTAACTTTCTGAAAATTAATCTTTAACAGTTCTGAAGGTCCCACTGACCTACCCGTGGAACTCATCTTCCAGAGCCAGTTCAACTGTGTTGCCTAAAAGTACATCTCACAAATTGTTAAAGTCCTGAAATGTCTTTTTTGGGTTATTGGAGTGATTCCCAAGTGGCACCTACAACTTCACCTGTCTTGACTTTTTCTGGTCTTTTTCTCCTGATTTTGTATTTTCACTTTTGTTTCTTTACTTGACCAAGTTTGGCTCTGGGTATGACTTATCTTTGGCTGATGTGGTGTTCCCCATAGATGGCAACAATGATTGAGAATCTAGTTTTGTCATCTGACCATTTGGTGATTTCTTGGATAACAAGAATCTAGTCTCTCTAAGGTGAGAAACAGTAGATAATATGGTTAATTAATTTTTGTCTGTCTTTTTGTCTACCCATGAGCTCAAATATTGTATGTCTTCCAAAAAGTATAACAAATCTTTGAGATCCAGCCCAGTGAGTGTGTTTTTGTGTTTACTTTGACTCATGTCTGAAGTGGTAGAACTGAAGCCATGGGCTCTCTGTATATCTGTAAGTGAAGGAAACCTTTACCTCTCAGTACATAAATGTGAAATATTCTTCTACCTCTGGAGTGTATTAAGAAATTATGTCATAAAGTATTTTAAATTATGTTCTATGTTGTAATTAGCTTAGAGAGAATATGCGTTTAAATGAATCTATTATTTTCCCAGAATTCAGAATATTTTCCTAGAAAATAAACTAAAATTTTAATATTCTAAATATATTTTAAAGATGGTACTTTAAGTATTTTTTAAAAGTGTAAAAAGTCTTTTTTATAGAAATAATTAGCCCAGAAGCATTTTTATGTAAAAATCCAAGTTTACTGAATCAAGGTGAAATTTGTGTTAGGTCAAACTGGTTTGTTTGGCCATTTTATTTCAAAATAACCATATATATAGTTCCCCTGATCTTATTAGTGTATTAAGCATAAGTATATATTTTAGTTTTATAAGATTGGAGGTGTTTCCTGTTAAAGCGACTAGTTATTCTGAACTTCCTAAATTTCTTATATTGACTTACTGATCAAATTAGCTAATATGACTTCTACATAATCATGATTGTGAAAGTTGTAAAATTATGTTTTCAACCAAATTGAAATACAATTTTAACAAAGTTTTAATGCATTCTATAATGTTTCTGCTTAAAAATAACTTCCAAGATGGACTAACATTAAGCCTAGTTAATTAATGGCTAATTGTTGGATGCCTAGATAATTTCCAAGTAAGGTAGAATACTCCAAAATTGATCACCATATATAGTATATATATATATATATAGAGAGAGAGAGAGAGAGTAAGAAACTATATATACATAGTTTCTTTCAGTCATGTTAATGAATATGCTCTTTTGTGCTACTTTAGAAAGGCTTTGTGTGGCTATAGGGGATTGTATTGGGTATGTCATATCCTTGCAAGTCTGCTAAAATGCTTGTGTACAGACAGACAATTATCAATCACCTACCTCCTAGGTTTTTCCTATGAAAGTTGAAGATAGCCAATATAGTTACAAGTTATAGTAACACGGGTGATTAATACTATGCTAACAGAGATACTAGTGGGAAAATAAGACTATGTTTGCAAAGCGTACTTTAGTTTATCAAGGAAAACATGATAGTGGTTTTATTCTAAACTGAAGTATCCGATGTTTTCAGAATACAACAAAGGACAGTAGAAGAAAATCTTGGATGACTTGAATGTATTTTTAAAAATTGAATGCATATATAAACTTGTAAAAATTTTCCAGAAATTCAGTTTTCAGTCTTGTCTAAAATAATTGCAAAATTCCATCTAATAAATGCAATAAAATGTGTTAAATTTTTGACAAAGTTTGTTGTTTGTTATTCATAAGGTAACTTTTTAAAGAGCGCTTGCACATCTTTATTGCTCACTATTGTATTAATGAAAAACTAGAATTAGGCTTTCACTCTATTAAAATTATAATTGATCTTTGTATATTTAGTTTTCTCTCAATAAGAGGTAGAAAATAGTATTCTTTACTACCTATGTACCCTGTCCAGATGCCTATGTGGGAAGAGTGGTTAGATCAAAGAATAATTTTATGTTAGTAAAATGTCATTAACATAAATGTTCACAAATTGTTTGCTTTATGGATTGGAAGTACCTGGAGATTTATAATGTCTTCACTCTTCATGGTATGTTCTTATCCTCAGGAGAAACATTGATCAAACCTTATGAAATAGTTATGTATTGCCCCCCAATAGAGAATTTTACATTCCTCCATTTGGATATTATTGATGACTACAATAAATTAACAACACAGCATGTGGTTAATTTAATCTCACCCACAAATATTTTCTACTTTCCTCTGTTGCTGGCTACCCGTTCTGTCTTCAGCAAAGGACAATCTTACAGCCTCATACAAAGACCATGCCATGTACTTTTAATAATTGATATTTCAAGGAGAAGAAACGCCTAAGCATGGGCTTCAGAACTTCAGGTTTACAGAGCTTAGGCAATTGTCAGACTGTACCACTGGCCCGAGTGGGAATTTCCAGGAATCGTTTTAGTTCAAAAGCAGACAATGTCATCAACACAGACTGCTACCCCATATATAGCAGCACAAGAATTAATTACAGGGCAGAATGAACTGATAAAGAAGATTTAGTTATGGTGATTTGGCATATTATTTACTTTTCAATATTCAATACTCTGATAAAAATATGGAAAGACCTTTCTTTTCCCTTTAAAATCTATCTCAAACTTTCAATTTAACCAACTCTGGTTTTGCAAACTAAAATTAAACATTTGTGAATGGTAGCTGATTCTCAATGACCACTCAGAATTTAGAAATGATTTTGACACTTCATAGGCCATATGGTCTCTGTTGCAACTAGTCAATTCTTATGAATATATCTAAATTTTCAACACACTGGAGAGTATATCTAAATACTAAAGTAGCCATAAATTATATGCAAACGAATGAGCATGATTATGTTTCAATAATACTTTATTTATGAAAACAGGTGATGGGCCTGATTTGATCCAGTGGGCCATAGTTTGTCAACATCCGATCTAAAGCATCCTAAAATTTTTCTATTTGCTACCCTGGGACCTTGACTATTTCAGGGCCAACCTAATTTCCAAGTCCAAGGTATATGAAGCATAAGCTTTCTTTGGAGGACTTTTTAATGGGCCTTTGGATTGGCAAAACTATTTTCTTTTACCTCTGTCTAATTGGATATTTTATCTCCTACGTGGTAGAGGCTAATAGGCACCAGCCATCTTCTACCCAAGTTGGAATTAAGAGAGAAACACAGAAGTTAGACAAGTAGGGATTAAAATGTCAGTTTTATTCTAGATAAAATCCATTTCAGAGAATCCAGCTGAGGTTTACAGCTAATGACTATGCAAGTAATTTATTCTGAATTAAACAGACCTGCTCACGCAGTCAGAAGCACATCTGGACACAGGCCTCTCCACATGGACCTATGTCGGTAAAAGTTAGAGTGCAAAGCAACAAGGATGTGTCCGCTCTGCAGCAATGTCTCAGGAGATGAGGAAGGAGGGGGCTGAATTATGCATGCCCAAGTTCATCTCCCAAATTCTCAACTGGAAAACATTATTCCTTCTTCCCTGGAGAGGTTTGAGTTGGGAGACTAAAAACCCAGGAGTATTTCTCTGCTACAGACTTATCCATAATGAAATATAAACATGGGGTGGAAAGAACGGTTTCCCTCCAACACCTAAATAACTTCTTACTCTTTTGCTCCCTTGATTAAAATGTTAAATGACCCCTTTCTCCTCAAAAAAAAAAATCAGTTCTGATATCTTATCCTGGTATTAAAGATGCTTCACTCTCTGGCACTAGACTACTGATACCTAGTATGACTCTCTTCTCTGGCCAGGTAAGTCTGCTTATAACGTCTATAAGCCAACACTTAAATTTTGTCTCCTTGTCTTTGCCAAGGCCATTGCTTCCACCTAGAATGCCCTCTTTAATGTTTTACTTGATTCATATCTATCTTTTAGCGCCCAGCTCTAGCCTCTGTGACAGAAGCCTTCCTGGATCGCTCAGTTCTCAAAGACCTCTCCGCCCTTTAACTCCTAAAGTCCTTACTGTCTGTATCTTAGGCATTTGCAGTTGGTGTTGTTAATTTTGCATAATTATATCCTATCTCCAAATTGAGATGTTCAGTTCTTTGAGGATCAGAAACATTTGTTAGGCATCTGTATACCCTCAAAGCAACTAGCACAGTGATTTCACGTAATGTAGGCATTCATATATTTGCTTATGGGTTATATACCCTTTAAAATAATTTATCAAATAATTATTTAATTATTTATCTTATGTTACAAATACATAACAACTACGACTTCTCACTAATCCAGACTAGCTCCATTAGTAAAAATTAATGAGGGTGTGCTCTATTCAGAATACGTTTCATGTGTTTTTGTGTCGCTGTTGCCTAGAACCATGAAACAGATTTGTAGTCGGTTGTTTCCAGTCCTGAGGAAATGTAGGCTTGCATAGCTTCTGAACTATATTCTTCTTGTGAGCAGCTTAGATTTCAAGGTTACGTGCTTCCAGAAATAGAAAGGGACTATTTAGATTCTTTCCTTCCCTGTCAAGAAACTCCGTTGAATCATCTTTTGGCAATAATGCCAAAGTAATTTATAAGCATTAGAACATTTGTACAGACAGCATAAGTTCCTTCAAATAATGCAGTTGCATAAAACAGTAATGTTAATTAGTCAAAGCAACTTTTTTAAAATCAGTAGTTCTATGCAGATGTGACACCACCCTGGTAAAAAGAGCTTTGGAAATTTGAAAACATTTTTGAGTTGTCCCAATATCGAGAGGAGATGCCACTGTCACTTGTGAAATAGCTAGGGATGCTAGATGTCCTGCAATGCGTAAGGCATTCTCACGCAATGAAAAATTGCCCCACATTCTAACTGGTCTTCAAATGTCCCTCCATACATTTATGTGAATGAAAACTATTTAAACTTATCTGAGCCTAACACTTAATGCCATTTACATATAAACACCTAGGATCTAGTTTTTGTACAGTTTAAATACATGATTTTGTACAGTTTGAATTTTTGCAACTGTTATGTAAATCAAAGAAAGATTACATTTTGTCTCATATGGAAATTTAACAAGCTTCATTTATCATTGTGAAAAATCATGTTACCAGTGGAAGTACCACTTCTGGAATTTGAATACCCATTGCAATACACGCATCAGATGTGGGACCATCATCTCAAATATTTCCTCTGTAATAGATTTTCCAGAAAAATATTTTCTCCAGATGTGTTCAAACTCTAGTCTATCCTACTTCCATAAACACTAAATACAACCTCAGTTACACTTATCAACTTGGTTTATAATTTTTGTTTATATATTCGTGTCTCAGCTTTTAAACTGAGAACAACTTAAGAGCAAGGACTATGCCCTATTCATTCTTTAGAATTTTAGACAGTACTCAATATATAGAAGATATTTTATCAATGTTTAGTGAATCCATTCATTCATTCTTGCTTTCATTTTATAACAAATATTTATTTTGCGCTTACTATGTACAAAACACAGTGCTAGATGATAAAAATATTGCAGTGAGCAAATCGGATATGGATATTAATCTCATAGAGCTTAAACTTTAATCAGAAAGATAAAAAAGCATCAGTTACCAATTTTTAGCTTCTGTAGAATTATCCTAAATGCCACAATTAGTAAGTACAAGATGTCATTTTCGGGTATAAATGAAGAAATGAGGCCTAGGCTGGAAGACAAATAGAAAGCGATATCTAAGTGTATCAGGTATCTATTGCTTCACAGTAAGTAGACCTCAAAGTGGCTTAAAATAACAACAATTTTGGCTCAAGCCTGTAATCCCAGCACTTTGAGAGGCCAAGGCGGGCGGATCACAAGGTCAGGAGATCGAGACCATCCTGGCTAACACGGTGAAACCCCATCTCTACTAAAAATACAAAAAAATTAGCCGGGCGTGGTGTCGGGAGCCTGTAGTCCCAGCTACTTGGGAGGCTGAGGCAGGAGAATGGCGTGAACCTGGGAGGCGGAGCTTGCAGTGAGCCAAGATCGTGCCACTGCACTCCAGCCTGGGCGACAGAGCAAGACTCCAGCTAAAAAAATAATAATAATAACAACGATTTAATTATCATTTACAAATCTGTGGATCAATTAAGAGGTTCTGCTGATCCAGCCCCAGCTCTAATCTCAGCTGTGCTTCCTCATGAGTTTATGGTCAGCTGGGATTTGGCTGGTCTGGGACAGCCTCAGCCAGGATCCTCCAGCAGACTAGCCTCGGCTTTCTGGGTAATGGTGGGGTTCGAAGAGAGTAAGCCCAGGCCTGCAAAGCCTTCTGAGGCTCAGAATTGGCACAATCACCACTCTGCAGCATTCCGTTGACCAAGGCAAGTCACAAGGCCAGCCCAGATTCGCAGGGTGGGAAAAGAGACTTTGCCCCGCCCGGCCGTGGAAGGAGCTGCAAAGTCACATTTTAAAGAGTGTAAGAGTGTAGACACAGGAAGGGGTGGCCATTTTTGTAACCAGCAGCACCAAGTTAAGGCCTAAAGAAGGGATAGGAGTCAACCAGACAAACGGTTAGGGGAAGAGAACCGTGGTCAGCATGTCAAGGCCCTGAGGCAAGAAATAGCATGCAGTCGTCCAGAAGGCTAAGACAGCCCAGTGCGGCAGCATGCTGAGAGTGAGGGGTGAGTTGTACAAAATGAGGCTGGTAAGAAGGAAAGGGCCAGATGTTGCAGAGCCATGTAGTGTGGGCCTTGTTACGATTTTCATCCTTTATCTGAAGAAATGTTTTAAGCAGTAGAGGGAGGTGATTAGAGTTATCTAAATTTTCTCCAGTGATACCAACGTGCAACCAAGGTTGAAACTCTCTGTGTAAAAGAAAGGCACGACTTAGGAAGTTGTTATTACTTGTTATCCAGGTGAGAAATGACAGTAGCTTGAATGAGTGTAGTTACTTAGTGAATGAATGAATAAATAAAATTAAACTCCAAGGGAGAGATTTAGGATCTGCAGGGAGACTGCCTTGTTTCAAATCACAGCTCCAGCACTTACTAGCTGTACTTGCTGGGGAAACCTCAGTACATTGCTTCATCTCTTTGTGCCGCAGAGCCTTCTTTTCCAAAACGGAGATAACAATAATACCTACCTTAGCAGTGCATTATAAAAACTAATGCATTAATGCTCATAGAGCAGTTATCATCATGCCAGGCAAATGAGAGGCACTCCATAACATTAACTACTGTGATTGTTGTTAAAAGGATGATGTCTGAGGCAGTACAGTATCTCATGCAGAAAAGCTCTCCTCCCAGAATGAATCTCTATTCTAATCCCGACTATACCCTGTAGCTCTGATTGTGCTCATGTGGTTGCGATTAAGCTAAAGCCCAAGGTGGGACCAGATACTGTCCATTTCATCTCGGCTTGTCATCCATCCTCCTCAGGTCTGCCTGGTGCTCTGACATCTGGCTTCCACTCATCTTGGGGAGGACAGGGAGAAGCCAGACAGCCGTGAATCCTGCTGTCTGCTCACAAATTCGCAGTCTAGGGAGGGCTAGGGGGAGCTGCTGTCAGGGGATATGTGTAGCTCAGTAGCAGAGGCTGAAGCCTTTGGGCTGTGCCAGGGCTGGGGGTCAACTAAAATCCTTCCAGAGACTGCAGAACCCAGTCATGGCCTGGCTTTCCCTAAAAACTCCTGAGCGACTAAAGGTGAAACACCTTAGAGGAGGCAAGGAGGGCCATCGGAGCCTGAACCTGAGCTGTTTCCGCGTGTGCATACGGCCTCGTGAGAACAGAGGGAGAGCTCTGTTCTCAAGAAACACCGTGATACGTAAGGAACTGTTTTGACCAAATTATATACTTAAAATATGGCCTAGAAAAAAGGCAGAACACTAATGAATCGGAGTGGTGAGGGTCTTTGAGTGGTAGAATTAGAAATGCTTTTACTTTTTTCATTTTTGCCTTTTTGATAATAAGCATACTATTTTAACAATCAAAACAGTGGAAATTTACAAATGAAACTCTGTCAGGGAGTTCCCCTCATTCTTAGTCTGTGAGTTTCTTCTTATAACCCTATAGTTTAATTCCAGAGAAAAAAGGTTTCAAGTAGAGCCAATCTCAGTTTACTTCACTTAGGCAGATTAGACACATACGTGACCCCAGCCAAGCCACCACAAAAACGCCCCCAGCTCTTGCCCCATATCTCCTCTACGTCAGCTCTGGCCACTTAAAATTTCTCTTGCCTATTGCTTAGGACAATTGGCCAAGATCTCACTGGTGATGTAAAAGTTGAGTTGAATCTTAGATGAGACACAGAGTACTAGTTACTACATATGAAGTACTTAGCATAGTTCCTGACTAAAGAGAGATTTGAGGAAATGTTATTAGCAGGATTTCAGTCTTTCTCGCCAGAACACACTTGATGTTGACTGAGATCCCTAAGCTCTGGTCCTTTGCCTGATGTGAAATGCAAACAAAATTAAAAGGAAGTCAAATAATAAAAACAGACCACTGCTAGAATGTCCCTTGTTAAAGTCACCTAGGTGCTATTGGCAGATACGAAGTGTTTTATGAGCGATGCTGGTAAGAGCTCTTTTCCAAATTATCTCCCCAGGCACCTCTGCCTGAAATTGATGGTGGTTACGAGTTTTGAAGAAAGGCCTGGGTCTGGACCCCCTCTCCCCTGCCTACGGTTGTGGGATTCCGAAAAGGCTACTGTCTCGGTTTCTTATCTGGCGCTGGGGCAATGACACCTGCCTTATAGAGCCATTGTGCGAATACTCATCCATGATGTCACACCGCACATGCCTAAGAGCAGGCAGGAGGCCCTCTCCCTCAGTTCTTCCAGGCTCTGATGGAAAGGCAGCTTAGTAACAGACTTGCCATAGTCACCCTGTATTCAGCAGAGGCTCTCCTCCAGCCCAACACATATGCACAAAGGCTCTCCCCAGCCTCCCGCCCTGCTTCACCATTCCCCAGTGTCCGTATCTCCACCTGAAGTTTCACATGTACTTGTCTGTCTCTCCTAAGAATTTAAGTGCCACAGGGGCAGGGTGGTTTATTCACCTCTTTACTAGTACCTGGCATGCAGTAGGCACTCTGTAGGCATTTGGAATTAATGAATAAGTAAATACCTAGATTAATTAACTAGTATTTCGAGAGAGCATGGGATTCTTGGGAAAGAAGGATAGATAACACCACAGTTTGCTGTAGGAGGATGCCTAAGATTGGTCTTTGTCAGTTAGTTACTCATTGATATAACATTGGCTAGTCAATTGCTCTTGAGCCTCAGTTTCCCATATCTAAAAAAGAGACAATGTCACTTACCATACTTACCTCAAACAGCTAGATGGAGGATAAATCTCAAACATGGAAATAAATCTGCTTTGAACACTCTAACTCACCGTGTAAAAATGAGAAGCTGGATTTTTTAAAGTAACTTAGCAGTTAATTTCCTGGGTAACATCCTTATAGAGAAATGTCCCACGTGGTATGGGACAAAGGAGAATGCCTCATTTGGGATCCATAACTGATTTTAAACCTTGCTGCATCAACCTGACCCACCCAACACAACCTCACTCCCTTGGTCCCAGATTGGCAGCCACACAAGCCCTGCGGACAGTATGGCTTTGGGTCTCCCATCCGCCCTGTCAAGCAAGACGCCCTTGGTACAGCTGGCCCTGTAACCAGCCCAGGCCTTGTAATGGGATACAGAGCTCGTCGCTAGGTGCAGCAGAGTTTGCGTCAGGAGTTGTCACTGTCTGGTGGTTGCCTGGTGACCCTAATGGAAAATGAGCGGAGGCAGCCCCTACCACAAAAACCACTACCTCAGCTGGCAGGCTTGTCGGAAAGCCCAGTGCCACGGGAGGGGGAGGGGCTGCCACAGAGGAGCTGTCACCCAGGCGCCCTGTGTAGGTGGCGGCAGGGATGGGGAGAGAGAGGCGCAGAGCCACAGGAGGGCTCGGCAGAGGTGCCTGCTCTCCCTTCTGCATGAATTGTTGCTCATAAAAGATGGGTGAGCCCAGCACGGTAACTAATGCTTATCCCCAGGCCCAAATTTAGGTGAAAGCACACAAAAAAATCTCATCAGTGGTTAATGCTCCACAGCTCCAAACACAGGAAGGTGCATTCTCAAGCTCTTATGAGAAGCTCGCTCAAGCTGATGGTATTGACAGCCACAGCCCCCATGCAGGGAAGGCTGGACACACTACCTGCCCACCAGAAGCAGCATACCTGGGATGGGAGGGACTTCCTGGCCTATAAGAACACTAAGAGGGGAGGAGGACTCGGGCTGATTGGGAAAACAGATGGTGAGCTCCATCCGTGGGAAAATAAACGACAGCATGCATTTAAAAGAGGTTGCACCCCAGAGCCAAGCCTCCTGAAATGCCAGCTTATCAAAAGTGCAGCAGCACTGTGTGCTAGACGCTCTATTATACTCTCTTCCATCCTGGTTTCTCTTAATCCCAAGATAATATCTGTAGGCATTGGAAAGTCTTGCTTGAGAGATGAAGAAATAGAGGCTCAGAGAGGTTGAACAGTTTGTCTGAGGTCACACAGCTACTCAATCACAGGATTTAACACAGGCTCTTCTGATTTCAAGTCTAACATTCCTTCTCCTAACATCGTGGGAGAAAGTGATTTTCCACCAGCATACCAACTGTCTTTCCCTCCTCTATTCCCTTTCCCGAATATCTGGCAAGTAACATTCCCCAATTCAATATTATCTTTTTATGATCTTGAGAAATCAAGAATTAAGTTCATTGACTTATTTCTTTGTTTATTCATTTATCCATCCAAAACCTATTTATTGAGCAGCTACCAATTCCAGGCACCAAGCTAGGTGCTAGGGAATCCACAGTGAACAGATGTGGCCCCAGTCCTGAAGGAGATTGGAAGATATTTATTTAGCCCTCTAAAGGATAGTTTATGGAATTGTGAAGCAGCTCAGCACAAAAGATATACCAGTTACCCACCTTCGTACTGTGTCCCCCCATCACTGTTCCTCCTGTGTTCAGAAAGAAATATGATCTCCATTTGACTCCATCCTCCTCTATTCAAATCACTTCCTAAGCAGCATGTCAGTGACATTTCCAATCCTGCTAGTGATTAGTTTCTGTCCAATGAAAAGGTGATGAGGTTATAAAAAGTAACAAATAACTAATATTGTGTAAATATTGTGTGTGTGTGTGTGTGTGTGTATATATATATATATATATATATATATACACATAGAAAAAAAATGCAGAAGGTCATTCAATAAGTTTGTTACCGTCACTACATAATGGTTTGAGTGCAATGAAGAGTGGCTGAGGCCACAGCTGAGCTCAGTCTCATTCATGAGCGCCTGAGTCCTGGAGGCCCTGCCAGGAGCTGGGCCCTCCCTGTCTGCCTCCAGCCCTCAGTTTGGAGCAGTCCTCAGGTTTCTGGGTGCTTCACTTCATTTGTACTTGGCTGAAGACAGTTTCCTGTTTCTAAGAAAAGACTGCTCGGATGTCTTTTGAGGGCCTTTGGACGGCAAATCCTGCTGGCCTGGGAGTGGCCAAGGGGCAGCACCAGGGGGAAGGGAAGCCACCAGGGAGGGTTTGTTCTCATTAACCCCTTCCAGCCTGAAGGTGTCCTGGAACTCACAGAGTGAGGCGATTGCAAACATTTGTCAGATTGGATGAAAAATGAAGAGAAGTTTATGCTTGGGCCAAATATGCCTGAATTATTTGAAGAACATCTGGATTTGCTTCGCCTAAATGAAAAGATCTTACGTGACAAGGACTACAGAAAGGGACCTGTGCGTCCAACACTTTGTAGCACCCGGAGAGACCCTGCCCTTTCTCTGTCTCCTGCCACAGCTCTCTCCAGCTCTGCCTTTTCCTTCCAGCTTGGAGTCCCACAAATGGCTTTTCCAGTGATATCACACGCTGTTGCCATGGAGGCAGCTGTTATGGCCAAACAGAACTGTGTGACCTTCACCCTATGGCTTGCAACCTGTGGCAGAACATGGAAGGGAGTCATTCTGTGACCACAGGCCTCAGTGGAGCTCTCTGGGTACAAATACAAATGGAACTGCTGGGACACACTGTGGTGGGAACGGAGACCCTGTGACGGAGCCGGGAAACCCTTGGGAGGGTGGAGCAGCGCAGCCTCCTGCGGCGACAAGGCCATCCAGACCCTGATGTGAACAGCAGCTGCCTCTCCTCTGCCACTGCCAGTCCAGCCCCACCCATGCTGGACTTTGCTCCCCTCTCATCCAGCTCTCTCCAAGCCTTGGTGAGCCACAATTAACAGCAGCGCTGGCAGTGGCTTACACGAGCTTTTGATGGGAGAAACGCTATGCTGAAGGTTATGAAAGCAGGTTCTGGAACCCTAGCCACCTGGGTTCTAATCTGGGTTCCACGACTCAATAGCAGTGTGGCTTTACAAAAGCTACTTGGGATCCCTAAAGCTTCAGTGTCCCAATGTGAGACATGTCAGCCCTCCCAGGGTTATGATCATCCATTCAGATCATGTAGGTGGAATCCTCCTAACAGATCTGTGTTCACTCTTGCCAAAATATGAATCTGATCATGTTGCTGCCCCATTGAAACCCTCCAACAGTTTCCCACCACCAGGAATAAGATTCTAACCATGGTCCACAAGCCACACCCGCTGGCGGCCCATAAAGCTCAACTCATGGCTGGGCAGGGTGGCTCATGCCTGTAATCCCAGCACTTTGGAAGGCCAAGGTGGGCAGATCACAAGGTCAGGAGATCAAGGCCATCCTGGCTAACATGGTGAAACTCTGTCTCTACTAAAAATACAAAAAATTAGCCAGGAGTCGTGGTGCATGCCTGTAGTCCCAGCTACTCAGGAGGCTGAGGCAGGAGAATCGCTTGAACTTGGGAGGCAGAGGTTGCAGTGAGCTGAGATCATGCCATTGCACTCCAGCCTGGGCGACAGAGCAAGACTCCATCTCAAAAACAAACAAAAAAACAAAAACAAAAATTCAACTCATGCCCTGGTCCACTGGTGGATCTGCTCTGACCACCTACCCTGCCAGTCCCTCTCTCTGCCTTCCATTGTGCTCTGTGCAGGAGTGTCAGCCTGTTTTCTCTTCTCAGGGAGACCCCCAGTCCCCATTGTCAAGTCTTCTGTCTCAGCACAAGTCACCTCCTCAGCAGCGAACCATGAATCTAAAGCTGCTGTGTTCCCCACCCCAGGACTCTCTAGCCCATTTTCTGTGTAATATTCTTTTTTCCTTTCTTTCTTTTTAATTATACTTTAAGTTCTAGGGTACATGTGCACAACATGCAGGTTTGTTACATAGGTATACATGTGCCATATTGGTTTGCTGCACCCATGAACTCATCATTTACATTAGGTATTTCTCCTAATGCTATCCCCTCCTCCTGCTCCCCACCCCGTGACAGGCCCCAGTGTGTGATGTTCCCCACCCTGTGTCCAAGTGCTCTCATTGTTCAGTTCCTACCTGTGAGTGAGAACATGTGGTGTCTGGTTTTCTGTCCTTGTGATAGTTTGCTGAGATTGATGGTTTCCAGCTTCATCCATGTCCCTGCAAAGGACATGAACTCATCCTTTTTTATGGCTGCATAGTATTCCATGGTGTATATGTGCCACATTTTCGTAATTCAGTGTATCATTGATGGACATTTGGGTTGGTTCCAAGTCTTTGCTATTGTGAACGGTGCCGCAATAAACATGCATGTGCATGTGTCTTTATAGTAGCATGATTTATAATCTTTGGTTATATACCCAGTAATGGGATCACTGGGTCAAATGGTATTTCTAGTTCTAGATCCTTGAGGAATCTCCACACTGTCTTCCACAATGGTTGAACTAATTTACACTCCCACCAACAGCATAAAAGCATTCGTATTTCTCTACATCCTCTCAAGCATCTGTTGTTTCCTGACTTCTTAATGATCACCATTCTAACTGGCATGAGACGGTATCTCATTGTGGCTTTGATTTGCATTTCTCTGATGACCAGTGATCGTGAGCATTTTTTCTTATGTCTGTTGGCTGCATAAATGTTTTCTTTTGAGAAGTGTCTGTTCATATTCTTCACCCACTTTTTGATGGGGTTTTTTTCTTGTAAATTTGTTGGAGCTCATTGTAGATTCTGGATATTAGCTCTTTGTCAGATGAGTAGATTGCAAAAATTTTCTCCCATTCTGTAGATTGCCCGTTCACTCTGATGGTAGTTTCTTTTGCCATGCAGAAGCTCTTTAATTAGATCCCATTTGTCTATTTTGGCTTTTGTTGTCATTGCTTTTTGTATTAGTCATGAAGTCGTTGCCCGTGCCTATGTCCTGAATGGTATTGCCTAGGTTTTCTTCTAGGGTTTTTATGGTGTTAGGTCTTACATTTAAGTCTTTGATCCATCTTGAACTAATGTTTGTATAAGGTGTAAGGAAGGGATCCAGTTTCAGCTTTCTACATATGGCTAGCCAGTTTTCCCAGCACCATTTATTAAATAAGTGCTTATTATTTGAGACGGAGTCTCGCTCTGTTGCCCAAGCTGGTGTGCAGTGGCACGATCTCCATCTCCCCTCACTGCAAGCTCCACCTCCCCAGTTCAAGCGATTCTCCTGCCTCAGCCTCCCGAGTAGCTGGGATTACAGGCACCCACCACCACACTGAGATAATTTTTTGTATTTTTAGTAGAACCAAGGTTTTACCATGTTGGCCAGGCTGGTCTCAAATTCCTGACCTCAAATGATCCACCTGCCTGGGCCTCCCAAAGTGCTGGGATTACAGGTGCGAGCCACCAAACCCAGCCAATTTTCTTTGCAATATTCATTGATGTCTAAAATTATCTTAATTATTTTCGTGATTTTTGTGTCTGTCTCTCCCAGGAGTATGTAGGTCCCAGGAGAGCAAAGATCTTGTTTATTTCAGTTTCTAGAACTGTGCCTTGCACACAGTAGGCACCGTGTATATATATGTTTTATTAAAGTATTTAATGTGGTATGTAGTAAATATTATCTGCTTATTTTATTAAGTAATAACCATTAACATATATTACTAATTAAAAACATACTACTGTGGTTTTTTGTTTGTTTGCTTTGTTTTTTTTTTTAAGTTCTGGGATACGTGTGCTGTACGTGCAGCTTTGTTACATAGGTATACATGTATCATGGTGGTTTGCTGCACCTATTAACCCATCCTCTAGGTTTAAAGCCCCACATGCATTAGATATTTGGCCTAATGCTCTCGCTCCCCTTTCCCCTCACCCCCCAACAGGCCCTGATGTGTGATGTTCCCCTGACTGTCTCCATGTGTTCTCATTGTTTGACTCCCACTTATGAGTGATAATGTGCAGTGTTTGGTTTTCTGTTCCTATGTTAGTTTGCTGAGGATGATGGTTTCCAGCTTCATCCAAGTCCCTGCAAATAATATGAACTCATTCTTTTTTATGGCTGCATAGTATTCCATGGTGTATATGTGCACATTTTCTTTATCCAGTCTATCATTGATGGGCATTTGGGTTGGTTCCAAGTCTTTGAAACTTCGTTTTAGTAATAATAGTCACCTCTTACATGAGAATAGTTCCTTACCATTTACAGGACATTTTGAATCAAGTGAGATCATGAATCATGATCTTACACTAGCTTATGAAATGGCCAGCATTATGATTTTTGCCTGGTAGATGGAGCTAAGGGAGACATGGCAGTATGCTGGACTAGAAACCAGGCCTCCAAGCGACCAGACCAGACTGGAGCTCTTTGAACCATCCATATTCTCTGCCTTCAATTCATATCATGTTTCAAACCAGGAAAAAAATATGCCCACCTCTTTAGGAGCCCCCTGGAGAATGATGAGAAACGGGGATTCCAGCCCTGTAGCAGGCTGTGGTGGGAGGGCCTGGTCATCTTCAAGCTTGGGTTCCTGACTGGTGTCATCTTGGCTGACACAGATTCCCTCCACTTCAGCTGCTTCATCTTCTGAAGATTCCTCCTCCCCTGGCCTCATTCGCTTTAAGGAGGTGGAAAAGATATGCAAATCACACATGCTCCCAGAGAGCCGACTGTGAGCTCTGGGCCCTGAGAAAGCAAAGCTTGCCTAAAGGTCACAGCTGCAGAAAGAGGCTTTGGAGCCTACTCACCCACTCGTTTCCTTCTCCTCCCTCCAAAATGTCAACAGAGCTTTCCCCATCCACTTGGACTTACACAGCATTGGGGGCAAAGGAAGAGGGGAAACCACAGATTTAAAGCCTGCATGTGGGTTGAGGGAATGGGACATCCCTCCTCCAAAGAACAGGATTTGTTAATAAGCACAGCCCAAATAATGAGAATGGCAGGCCCTGCACAGGGATAGCTGCCTATGAGCGGCCCCACTGGACTCTCAGGGTACCATGAAGGATCCAATTCCCCTCTGGATGAGCTGTTTGATCCTAGGACATCCCTGTTGGTTGGTAGGGACCATTTTGTCACTGTTTTCTGTCATGCCTTGTTTTCTCATTCTTTCTGTCACATATTTATAAGTGAGAGGGAAAGTTAAAGCCATGGAATCGCTTATCCTCTCCTCCCTCTGCCTTTGGGTTAGCTCAGAGAAAGTCATATCCTGACATTCCCAGGAGTATTACTATGCCTTTACCCATTTTCAGTAGTAATAATAACCAAGTTCCCTTTCCCATTTCCACCTACATCCAGCCACTGAAATGGAATTAACAAGAGTACCAGAACTACATATATCACCAGTAGTTATTCCTGGGAAGATGGAAGAAGAAAAGTACTAAACATCCAACTCCTGGGTACCTGCCTGCTCAGAACTCTGAACATCAGTCGTGTTCACTAGTTATGGAAGTAAGGATATGTTAGGTGATACTCTGAGAAAGCTGTGAGCTAAAAGTTGCCTTACATTGCAGAACTCTCAGTTTCCAGAGAAGCAGCAGACACCACAGATTGTAGACTCTGCAGTCAACCAACCAGTCTTGTTAAGAACAAACTCAGCCACTTAGTTATGTGAATTTAGGCAAGTTGTTTAACCACTCCCCAACCTTGCCTCAGTTTTCTCATATGCAAAATGGGCATATTGAGAGTACATTGCTCTTAACATTGTTGTGACAATAAAATGATATAATTTACACAGAATGAACAACAACATGCCTGACATAGCAAGGGCTCTACAAATGTTAGACATTGTTGTTATTACTATTATTCAGTATACTGGATAATACTGCCAGATTCAACATGTTTGTGCATTTCTGTCAAATTCATGGTTGAAAGTATACAAAAAACAAAACCAAAAAAAAGTCTATTTCTCTTAGGCCCATGGTCCCTCTGGCACAACTCGTTCTAAGAAAAGTTAGAGCTAGGTATGGAGAATTGTCCCAACAACAAAGCTTTCATCAAACAAAGCAGCAGGGAGATTCTCAAGTCTCCTTTTATTATTATTATTATACTTTAAGTTTTAGGGTACATGTGCACAACGTGCAGGTTTGTTACATATGTATACATGTGCCATGTTGGTGTGCTGCACCCATTAACTCATCATTTACATTAGGTATATCTCCTAATGCTGTCCATCCCCCGGCCCCCACCCCACGACAGGCCCCAGTGTGTGATGTTCCCCACCCTGTGCCCAAGCATTCTCATTGTTCAATTCCCATATGAGTGAGAACATGCAGTGTTTTTTAATGGGCCTTCCACCTTTGTCTGTAGCAGAGGCAGTGTTATCTATTCAGCTCAGTTCAGACACACAAGCAGCCTCCCAACTTCCCTCAGGCTCCAGAATTAGCCATTTTCCTCTTAGTGTGAATTCCACCAGAATATTATCATTCCCGCACTGTAGTAGCGTGGAAACACTTATACTCAGTGTTAAATGGAAATTTGGGAGCAGATGTGCAAGCACAAAATTCTTCCTGGGAATTCTAAAACACAAACAGGGAAGGCACTTGCATATGAGAACCTCGAGTGCTGGGTTGTCAAGTAGAGCCTCAATTCAAATCATTTCATTTGTTATTTTCATAAACCCTCAATGTTTTCTCGAAACCATATTTTCCAGGATGTTTCTCACACTTGGATGTACCAAGGAAATCCTTTTTTATATCACATGAGTCTCAACTTTAGTCTATTAAATTGAGCAAATTCATTATTGGAAAGAACCTTGGACTGAGAATTTATTCTACTGTCACTTGAGGACTTTAATGGGCTAAGAAAGAGAAGAAATTACAGATAATAACCAAAGCCAAGCACTATACCACAAAGGCCCCTCCCAGATGAATCCCAGACCTCTAGAAAGAACCACCAATGCCTGAAGTTCCAGTAAAAACCTCCCTCAAGAATGATCACATTCATAACAGAAAGTTATTACTACCATCATCCCTGGAGAATCTCAAAGCAAATCTATTATCCTAATACAGCATCACTTGAATTATAAAGTCTGATGAAACCAGACTTGGAGGCTAAATAATGTACACAGAGTTTCGGCATCTATCAGGGAGCTCAACCTAGAACTTCGTTATCATAACAGGTTCATTGCAATTTTCTCTGTCTGTGGAACTTTGTGCCATAACCTGACTTTCCAACCAAATGTGAAAGTAGCTTAATTAAATAGAAAGCAGCTTAAACTTAAAAGGCAATATTGGTAGACAGAAGTGAAGTTTTACCATCTGTGCTGCAGAAGCTGTCTGGTAGATGACATTTGCTATTACCTGGTTCTTAGGATCTCACAGCCTCCTCTGCCTGGTGCAGCTCCCACTACAGCCAAGTCATTTGGGCATCCTCTCCCAGCCCCTGTTTCCTTTCCTGTGAAGTCTGTAGGTGGCAAGGGCAGAGCCCCGGGGCAGACATGGCATTTACAGAGACTTTCTCATGGAAGCACAACAGCTTGTCCTCAGTGGAATACAGAAGGAGAACCCTCGAAGTTCTGTCAGGCTTGGCCATTTAGAGACTTGGACCCCTGACTCCTGCCAAGAGCAGTAAGGAAGCGTGGGGGCCAACACCTGCGCACACACTCTCACGCCCTCACTCTCCACTCACTGTGCAGAGCAGAAACCAGACGCAGAGGAGCTCCAGTCCAGGCTTTCTTAACCAACCTTCACCAGCCTCTGCTGCATCTGGCCCTTTCCAGTGAAAAATGAGCCTGAAAGCCCTGGAGGCTTCTTGGTGATTTACCGAGAATTTTACTTCCACATGGGCTTTCCAGCTGCAGCCAACCCCAAGAGGCAGAGGGAGGAAGAGGAAGAAAATCATAAATGGATAGTAAGATGAGAAACAGATGTTTGGAGCCTTCACTGGAAGGGAATTCTCCACCTGTACTCCCTTTCTTCGTGAGATGAGAAGGCTCGGGCCCTGATGAGCAGTTTCTCACTCTACCTGCAATTCACCTCCTTCCCCCACCACCAGCTCTCTCAAGTGTCACTTTTCAAGGGTCTTCCTGGTCCTGCCACATGGGCATCAACTTTGTTGGGTGATTTGCTTCTGGTTTTAGCCAAAATAAATGAATGCTAGGAGCTCTGACCATAGACACATGTTAGACAATCTGCTGCCCTCAGGGTGCTCACCAGCCAGAATGAATAAGCAGGTGCAAGCGTCTACCCTCCGACAGAGGCAAGGACTGGACCCTGAAAACCCACAGGAGTGGCAGCAAACTCCAGCCTTGGCTCAAGGAGGCACTGGAGGGTCAAAGGACAGCTCAGCTGAGTTGTAAAGATGTTAATCAATTGAAAGTGGATAGAAGTCACTTTGGAGGTGTTAACCTAGCAGGCTTCAAGAGAGTTGTATATTTATTCAGTGTAACACAAGGGTTGAGAGCAACATCCACAAAGCTTGGCTGCCTGAGCTTGATACCCAGCTCTGCCACTTATTATGGTATCACATCAAGCAAGGTACTTCAGCTCTGTGCCTCACTTTCCTAATTTGCAAAGGGAAGATATGAATGCTTATCCCATAGGATTGTTACAAAGAGCATGTGAAATAATACTTGTAAAGAACTTAGAATAGTATCTGGCACATAGTAAGTACTATATGTGTTCTTCAGAAAACATGAAAAATGAAAGAAGTATTTTGAGCCCACTATATATCAGGCAATATGCTAGGCCATGTGGATACTCAATTGAAAGTCATCATTGCTCTTTTTGAACAGGTCATGACCAAGTGCGATTGAATTATCAATGAATTATGATGCAACATCTTAGATGGTAAGATAGATGTAAAGATTAGAGACACCCCCTCCTTTCCACTTGTAGATGCCCAATCCTAAAATCTAGGAGCAAGCATGGGCCTTCCCAGCTCCCCTATCTCCGACATTTAGTCACTGTATCCCAGCCTCTACCTCTCCAAGATCTCCTGAGGCCCTTCCTTTTGTCCCTCTCCTGTTGTCACTGCTTGCTCAGGTCCCTTGTCAGTTCTCACATGGACTGGTGCACAACTCATCTCCAGCGCCCAGCCCTCTCTCACCCCCACCAAGTCAGGTTCTCACTCCTGCTCACATCATATTTTTGACGCCCAAATTTTCTCATAGCATTCCTCAACTTAAGATTCTTTCATGGTCCCCCATTGGCTGTTGAAAAGTAACCGGATTCCTTAACGTGACAGATCCCTTTGTGAACTGATTCCTATTTTCCTATCCAGTCCCAGCTCTGGACACCCCCAGTGCCTCCACCCAGTGGATTTATTCTTCTGTGAAACCACTGTGCTCCTGCTGTGGACACGTTTTCTCCCACGACAGGAACAGTGTCTCTGTCCTGTCCACCAAACACTCCGACATTTTCGCTAAGAATTTTCACATCAGGTGTACGATAATAGAAAAAAGTTGCAATTCCTTGCCTCCACTGTGAGACAAACCCCAGCCACATCTCCAGCACACAAGAACTTCCAAACACTTGAACCGCAGCAGCCAGGCATTCTTCCACAACCTCCTCCCCCAGGAGCTTGCTACAAGTGCCAGAAATCTGACCACCAGGCCAAGGAATGCCTGCAGCCCAGGATTCCTCCTAAGCCGTGTCCCATCTGTGCAGGACCCCACTGGAAATCGGACTGTTCAACTCACCTGGCAGCCACTCCCAGAGCCCCTGGAACTCTGGCCCAAGGCTCTCTGACTGACTCCTTCTTGGCTTAGCCGCTGAAGACTGACACTGCCCGATCGCCTCGGAAGCCCCGTAGACCATCACGGATGCCGAGCTTCAGGTAACTCTCACAGTGGAGGGTAAGTCCGTCCCCTTCTTAATCAATACGGAGGCTACCCACTCCACATTACCTTCTTGTCAAAGGCCTGTTTCCCTTGCCTCCGTAACTGTTGTAGGTATTGACGGCCAGGCTTCTAAACCTCTTAAAACTCCCCAACTCTGGTGCCAACTTAGACAATACTCTTTTAAGCACTCCTTTTAGTTATCCCCACCTGCCCAGTTCCCTTATTAGGCCGAGACACTTTAACTAAATTATCTGCTTCCCTGACTATTCCTGGATTACAGCTACATCTCATTGCCGCCCTTCCTCCTAATCCAAAGCCTCCTTTGCGTCCTCCTCTTGTATCCCCCCACCTTAACCCACAAGTATAAGATACCTCTACTCCCTCCTTGGCGACTGATCATGCACCCCTTACCATCTCATTAAAACCTAATCACCCTTACCCTGCTCAGTGCCAATATCCCATCCCACAGCATGCTTTGAAAGGATTAAAGCTTGTTATCACTTGCCTGCTACAGCATGGCCTTTTAAAGCCCATAAACTCCTTACAGTTCCCCCATTTTACCTGTCCTAAAACCAGACAAGCCTTACAAGTGAGTTCAGGATCTATGCCTTATCAACCAAATTGTTTTGCCAAACCCATATACTCTCCTATCCTCAATACCTTCCTCCACAATCCATTATTCTGTTCTGAATCTCAAACATGCTTTCTTCACTATTCCTTTGCACCCGTCATCCCAGCCTGTCTTCGCTTTCACTTGGACTGATCCTGACACCCACCAGGCTCAGCAAATTACCTGGGCTGTACTGCTGCAAGGCTTCACGGACAGCCTCCATTACTTCAGTCAAGCCCAAATTTCTTCCTCATCTGTTGCCTATCTCAGCATAATTCTTCATGAAAACACACGTGCTCTCCCTGCTGATCGTGTCCAGCTAATCACCCAAACCTGAACTCCTTCTACAAAACAACTCCTTTCCTTCCTAGGCATGGTTAGTGCGGTCAGAATTCTTACATAAGAGCCAGGACCGCACCCTGTAGCCCTTCTGTCCAAACAACTTGACTTTACTGTTTTAGCCTAGCCCTCGTGTCTGCGTGCAGCAGCTGCCGCTGCTTTAATACTTTAAGAGGACCTCGAAATCACAAACTATGCTCAACTTACTCTGTACATTCTCATAACTTCCAAAATCTATTTTCTTCCTCATACCTGATGCATATACTTTCTGCTCCCCAGCTCCTTCAGCTGTACTCACTCTTTGTTAAGTCCCACAATTACCGTTGTTCCTGGCCCGGACTTCAATCCAGCCTCCCAGATTATTCCAGATACCACACCTGACCCTCATGACTGCATCTCTCTGATCCACCTGATGTTCATCCCATTTCCCCACATTTCCTTCTTCCCTGTTCCTCACCCTGATCACGCTTGATTTATTGATGGCAGTTCCACCAGGCCTAATCACCACACACCAGCAAAGGCAGGCTATGCTATAGTACAAGCCACTAGCCTGCCTCTTAGAACCTCTCATTTCCTTTCCATCGTGGAAATCTATCCTCAAGGAAAGAACTTCTCAGTGTTCCATCTGCTATTCTATCTGCTATTCTACTACTCCTCAAGGGTTATTCAGGCCCCCTCCCTTCCCTACACATCAAGCTCAAGGATTTGCCCCCGCCCAGGACTGGCAAATTAGCTTTACTCAACATGCCCCAAGTCACAAAAACTAAAATACCTCTTAGTCTAAGTAGACACTTTCACTAGATAGGTAGAGGCCTTTCCTACAGGGTCTGAGAAGGCCACCGCAGTCATTTCTTCCCTTCTGTCAGACATAATTCCTCAGTTTAGCCTTCCCACCTCTATACAGTCTGATAACAGACCAGCCTTTATTAGTCAAATCAGCCAAGCAGTTTTTCAGGCTCCTAGTATTCAGTGAAACCTTTACATCCCTTACAGTCCTCTGTCTTCAAGAAAAGTAGAACGGACTAAAGGTCTTTTAAAAACACACCTCACCAAGCTCAGCCACCAACTTAAAAAGGACTGGACAATACTTTTACCACTTTCCCTTCTCAGAAGTCAGACCTGTCCTCAGAATGCTACAAGGTACAGCCCATTTGAGCTCCTGTATAGACGCTCCTTTTTATTAGGCCCCAGTCTCATTCCAGACACCAGACCAACTTAGACTGTGCCCCAAAAAAACTTGTCATCCCTACTATTTTCTGTCTAGTCATACTCCTATTCACTATTCTCAACTACTCATACATGCCCTGCTCTTGTTTACACTGCCGGTTTACACTGTTTCTCCAAGCCATCACAGCTGATACCTCCTGGTGCAATCCCCAACCTGCCACTCTTAACTCTTGAAGTAGATAAATAATCTTTGCTGGCTGTGCTGAATCTCCTTAGGCACTCTCTAATCAGATGTCCTAGGTCCTCACAATTCTTAGACCTTTTATACCTGTTTTTCTCCTTCTCTTATTCCATTTAGTTTCTCAATTCATCCAAAACCGTATCCAGGCCATCACCAATAATTCTATATGACAAATGTTTCTTCTAACATTCCCACAATATCACCCCTTACCGCGAGACCTCCCTTCAGCTTAATCTCTCCCACTCTAGGTTCCCACGCCGCCCCTAATCCCGCTTGAAGCAGCCCTGAGAAACATCGCCCATTCTCTCTCCATACCACCCCCCAAAAATTTTTGCCGCCCCAAGACTTCAACACTATTTTATTTTTCTTATTAATATAATAAGGCAGGAATGTCAGGCCTCTGAGCCCAAGCCAAGCCATCGCATCCCCTGTGACTTGCATGTATACATCCAGATGGCCTGAAGTAACTGAAGATCCACAAAAGAAGTAAAAAATAGCCTTAACTGATGACATTCCACCATTGTGATTTGTTTCTGCCCCACTCTAACTGATCAATGTACTTTGTAATCTCCCCCACCCTTAAGAAGTTTCTTTGTAATTCTCCCCACCCTTGAGAGTGTACTTTGTGAGATCCACCCCTGCCCGCAAAACATTGCTCTTAACTTCACCGCCTATCCCAAAACCTATAAGAACTAATGATAATCCACCACACTTTGCTGACTCCCTATTCGGACTCAGCCTGCCTGCACCCAGGTGAAATAAACAGCCATGTTGCTCACAAAAAAAAAAAAAAGAAAAAAAAAAAGAATTTTCACATCGCTTCTTCTGTGACAACGTCTCTGATTCCTTTGGGTCCCCCTTTCTCAAGTTCCTTGTGCTCTGCACCTGTCTACATGAATGATGGGGAGGGTTGGAAGGAGCAAAACATATTAATAGCACTCTCCTTTTCTACATAAGCTCTGAAAAAATTAAAAAATAAATAAATAAAAACAAAAAACAGCAGATGAGACAGGATACCAAAATATGACCCTTATTACTGATGAAGCTGATGTAACAGTGATGAGTTTACACCTAAAGGCAACTGGACAAGGGAGCTTCCTAATGATATTTCCTGATTAGGCTAACTTACACTCCCAAATGCAGACTCAGATGAACAGGTCACCCTTCCCCACTCAGGGGCCTATACCAGTATGAGAATTATGGCATGACCTAACAAAAACAAATATAAATCCCTCATGGGCAGGACTAATTTCTTCTTTCAAATCCACCCATTAACCATAGTATTCCTGAGAGGTGAGCAAGTAAGGAGCAGAGAAAAGCTGGGAGTGTCACACTAATGGAGCTCCTTCCACATTAAAGGAAACATCAGGAGTAAAGAAGAAAAGTGCCAACCTGGTATATAGTATTTTCGTTTTTGTGTCTTTTGATGAAATTAAAAGCTATTTGTAGGTGAGAATAATGCTTTTTCATCTTATATTTTCATCCTATACAAGTCAACTACTTATACTTGACACAAAGTACATGTTCAGCCTATTTGTTAAATACTAAAGAGTGAGGAATCAAAGTGTGGTGGGTTCACATAGGAAGGAACTACTGTACCAGTAGAAGTGGAAGAGGAGGAAAGATTTGAGGAAAGCCTGCGTAGACGAAGAGGTATTTGATCCAGATGTTGGGGAAGCAGTAGACTCTTGCCACATGACCCTTAGTACACAGAAGAAATCGACTCTTGCTACACAGAAAAGACCAAGGCAACAACAGTTGCTTAAGCCCAAAGGCATGAAATTGTACAGCAAGCCCTGGGTGAAGAAATTCTGCATGAAAACAGTATAGAATATGAGAGATGAGGCAGGAAAAGCTTGATGTACTTCTTTACCCTGGAATACTTAATAGGGATGCCTGAAAATGTAAAAGTCAAAATAGTGACTGTCTCCTTGAGTTTCATTGTTTTCTTTGAGCTTAATTTTGGTTGTTAATGTAGTAAAGTAGTATTTTAAACTACAGGGAAGCCTCTTCTAGACTTGTCTGCTTACCATTCCTGATCCTAATTCAACCCATATTAAGATCCTTTCACAACTGGGAACACCCAGAGTGCTAATGTCCCTCCAGCAGCATGAAACAACAAGGAGGTGAAGGCCATAAACCTTTGCAGCAGAGGAGTCACAAGCTACGTGTCCATGTGAAGAAAATGTGGGTCTGCAAAGGGTGCTGGTCGCTGGTGGTGTGATTTTCTGTCTAAATCAAAGACAGGAAGATACAATGATGTATCTTTTTCCATTTGTATTATTTTCATTTTCAAAAAAAAATTATCTTGTTATTTTTTTAAATATTGTTATCATTTTTATTATTTTTTCATCAAATAATTATATAAAAATTTCCAGCATAAAATTAAGCTTTATTTACTCAGGAAATCTATATTTGAACTGAAAGCTCATCAAAAAGATACTGAATATTTCCCAAATTCTGGTAACTGATAACATTTGAATTTCTTTCTCTGATGTTTCAGTGATTCAGGTAATGGCCTCCTATGGAGTTTTCCTCTCAGACCCTCTGTTTTGGAAACAACACATCCCACCTATAGGGACCAACAGCCATTCATATTTCTGCTACGTGACCCTCACCCTTGGCCATACCTAACTGGTCTAGAAATAGGTGCATGACCCACTCAGAGAATTTGGAATTGGGGCTAAAAGGGCCAGCTATTGAATATGACTCAAATGTAAAATCTAAACTTGGGATCTGAGGATCTAACATTTGTTGCTTGCCTGTAGACTGAATTACAGAGAGAGGTGGCAGGCAAAAAAGAAACAAAGACACCCGGCTAGGCGTGGTGGCTCACGCCTGTAATCCCAGCACTTTGGGAGGCCGAGGCGGGCAGATCACGAGGTCAGGAAATCGAGACCATCCTGGCTAACACGGTGAAACACCATCTCTACTAAAAATACAAAAAATTAGCCAGGTGTGGTGGCAGGCGCCTGTAGTCCCAGCTACTCGGGAGGCTGAGGCAGGAGAATGCTGTGAACTGGGGAGGCAGAGCTTGCAGTGGGCCGAGATCGCACCACTGCACTCCAGCCTGGGCGACAGAGTGAGACTCCATCTCAAAAAAATAAAAATAAAAATAAAGAAACAAAAGGAAACAAAGACACCTACGTATATGACCAAAAAATCTTGGTAAGAGATTGGATATAGCCAAGGAGGGAAAAGGAGAAGTCGAAGTTGATGTCTCAGTTTCTGACCATAAATATTAAAAGAATGTGTTATTAATGACATAAGAGAAGAGCAGTTAAATTTTGAAGATCATTATTACAAAAGTGCTAAATGAAATTATGAGAGTTGGTAAACCTCTTGGGAGAGTGGCTGGGGCTGAGAGATGAGCCTAGCTCCTTTGAGGGTGCCCAAAAGTAGGGGCAAAAGGGAAGGAGACATTAAGAAAGGTGTTTAGGCAGGAGTTTAAGATGTGGGAGAGATGTTTTGCCTTAGGAAAAAGACACAATATTAGATTCTCCCTCTCTAATATATTATTTACCTTCATTGATGATTACAGTTGAAAGACTTGAATGTAATAGAACAGACTGGAGAGATGTTATTTTTATTTAGAAACAGCTGCTCACATATACCATTAGTAGAAATATAGAGATAAATCATTTTGGAGAGAAATCTGGGAATATACATTAAAATTGTGGCTCATGCCTGTAATCCCAGTACTTTGGGAGACCGAGGTGAGTGGATCATAAGGTCAGGAGTTCAAGACCAGCTTGGCCAAGATGGTGAAAACCCGTCTCTACTAAAAATACAAAAAAAAATTAACTGGATGTGGCGGTGGGCGCCTGTAATCCCAGCTACTCCAGAGGTTGAGGCAGGAGAATCACTTGAACCTGACAGGTGGAGGTTGCAGTGAGCCGAGATCATGCCACTGCACTCCAGCCTGGCAACAGAGGGAGACTCTGTCTCAAAAAAAAAAAAAGAAAGAAAGAAAAAGAAAAGAAAGAAAAAAAGAAAAGAAAAAAGAAAAGTGTTACGTGCATGGACTTTGACCCAGTAGAGTTGAAACAGAGTTGCTTGCCAGGCACTCTGCTCTGGACCCTGCCTGCCCACCCTCAAGAGAAGCCCCCAGTGACGGGTGTCTTTCCCCACAGCCACAGCTACATAGGCAGGAGTAAGCACTGAGCCCCGTCCTCTGGATTTTTAAATTGTAACAGAGAAAGAGAGAGATTTGGCCTCTTGTTATGTAGCTGGACTGATGATGCATAAATTCTGGAATTGCTGCAAGGTCATGCTTCCTATCATGTGGAACAAGAAAAACAGTGGAAACTTGCCTGCCAAGAGAGGGAAGAATGCCACAGATGCACAGACAGGGAAACAAGAGATGGAGAGGAAGGTCTGACAGTTTTTCAGTTCCTGGCTCTGGAACCTGCACGGTTCCAGCTGCCTTCCCGACAATCACAGAGGCCCATCACTCACCTCTGAATCTAGAAAATATTTCTTTTTCCCAAGGAGAGCTCAAGATACTTCCTATTACTTGGAATTAAATAAGTCTCAATAGTAATTCCATTTCTAAGAGTTTTAGCCTTAAGAAACAGTTTCAGACACGCAGTTGCATAAGTAAAGATAAATACGATAGTATTGCATGTAATTTTGATAAAATGATCAATTTGGATATTAATGTGACTTTTGTCAAACAAACCATCTTAATAGTAGAAAGAGATTAATATCATTAACTAATGCTTAAGCCTTACTTCATGTTCGTTTTGTATCAGGGGTTGGATTTTGTGCTTCACATACATCTATTTTAATCCTCACAGCAGCCCTACAAGACGGGTACTATTATTTTAAGATAAACGTGTAAAGTGTTTAGCATATTGTTTTGCATATAGCAGGACTTGCAAAATAGCCAACTACTATTATTCCAATTTTTACAGATGAGAAAATTAGAGCTTTCTTAGCTTTATAGCCAGAAATTCCAAAGGTGCTCAGATAAATGTAGTGTGAAAATGTAATGATGTGTGGGAAAGTGAGACAGGCAGAACATCTAACAGGTACCCCCTCCTAACTATTGATCTTGACAGCAAGTATCAGATGGCTATACTTAGATTGAGTGTTAGAGGCTAATACAGTAATTCAAGATGTGCAAAAGTCAACAAAAAGAATTAGTTATCAAACAAGTTACATTCAAGATATGGAATGAACTATATACAAATGGTCAACAGACATGCAAACACACATGCACTTTTCTACCAATAACAGCAGATATAGCCATAGATTGGGCAATTAACACCAAGTTTTGCTTGTTGGCTAAGGGAACTTTCAGTGTCCTAATTCTGATTCCATTTTTTTTTTCACTGCCACTAAGCTTCTTCTGTGTCTCATGACAATCATTACTAATGCATGTCAAGATGGTCAGTTCTTTGAACAAGGCCGTACTAACTGCAAAAACTTTTTGGCAAGTGCCCAAAACGAAGACTGATTTTTCTATTCTTGTAAGCTACTACAGAAATATGAACAAGTGCTAGAAACGTAACTCTTCTCTAAGAACTCTGAGTATGCCTACTGTGATTGCTTGTTTCTTTTATTAGTGCTGCAACTCAGAGCTGGAGGTTTTTAGTTTTGGGTGAATATTTTATACTGAGTTAGACCATAGGATCTTCCTTATTTCACCAAATATTATCACTTAATGGTTATTTCCCATGACTTGTTATGAAAAAAATCTCTGATGGTAGTTTCTTTTGCTGTGCAGACGAAAAAAAAAAAACAAATAATAGCATTGATGGGATTATGTTAGAGGGGCACAGAAACCAATGAAAACAGCTCCCAATGGCCAAATATCAAAGAAATTGAGCAACAAAATAACAAGTAGAATTGAATTATAATCCAAAGTATAAAATAAATATAAGTTCGTGCTGTTATAGATAAATGATTGAATAAATTAACACACTGGGGAGAAGAGACAAAATTCCTCTGCAGAATTCTAAATAAATTAATTAAAATGTTTCCCATTTTGAAAATGTTATATAAACTTATATAAATAGAATAATGCTTTTTTGTATTTTAATGTATTTTCATGTGTTATTTCTCTCATCTATGTTGTTCCATGTCGCTGTACTTGATCCTGTTGCCTTGCTGTAAGGTGTTCAATAGTATAAATGTTTCTGCTGTTAAAAAAAAAAAAGAAAAAGAAAAAAGAAAAAATTTACACTGCCACCAGAAGCTGGATTTTTAAAACATCAAACTGGCTACTTCCCTGGAATTTTTTGTTTACTATTTTATGTACACTTATGTGTGAGATACAAAAGTATCTTCAAATTCATGCAAATAGTAGGTATTAACATATCACATGCTACATACTCCATTATTGTATTCTTGGCAGAACAAAAATATTTGTCCATCTTTGCACTAAATCTATTCATGTTCTTACATTTGTAAGTATAAGAGACTAATTTTTAATCACTGCTTTTAATCTATTTGGTAGTATTTTGAATAAAAGTCAGAGGATGAAGGGATTTCAAATGGCCACTGGGAGTGCACTTCATTTTTCATCACACAAATGGCATCCAAAAATTATCAATGGCCCTAGACTTTGCAATAAAGGCCAAAAAATGAAAAAGAAGATGTAGTTATTGAAAAGGAAGAAGCAAACATGTTCCTGTTTGTGGATGGTATGATTTTTTATGTCGGTAAAAGTGGAGGAATTTTAAAACTAATGAATAGATTTAGCATGATTGTAGGATATAGGGTTAACATACAAAAATCAATGTTATTCTTATACAATAATAGCAAACAATAGAAAGTATATATTTTTAAATTATATTTACAGTGTTACCAGAAGATATGTCTAATAATAAATCTAACAGATTCCCAGGAGCTCTACACTGAAAAGACTCAAATGTTCCTGAGAGAAATTAAAGACTAAAATTCATAGTAAGGTGTACCATACTTATAGATAGGGATACCAAATATTGTTAAAATCGAAATTCTTTGCAAATTGATCTATAGGTTCAATATAATATCAATCAAAATTTTATCAGGCTTCTTTGTAGATATGGACAAGTGGATTCTAAAGTTTGTATGGAAATGCAGAGGGTCAAATCAATTTTCATTAAAACAAAAGAAAACACATACACACAAAGTTGGAGGATTTACCCTACTGAATACAAAAGTTTACTATAAAATGACCTTACCCAAGATAGTTTGGAATTGGTGAACAAAATAGACAGATCAGTCAGAGGACTATATAGACATATAGATCAGAAAAGCATAAAAGCTTCAGAAATAGACTAATGCATATTTATTCAATTGTTTTTTGAAAAACATGATAAAATCTTTTCAACAAATGGTAGTACACCAATTAAATATCTGCATGCAAAAAATTAAATTTGATCTGTACTCAACCATACACAAAAATTAATTCAAATGAATCATAGACCTAAATGTAAAACCTAACTCTTTTGTAAGTAAACATAGTAAAACTTTTATAAGTAAACATAGTAGAAAAAATTTGCATTAAGCAAGATATTTCTGGATATAATACCAAAAACCTGAACCACCGAAGAGAAAACTAATAAATTGAACTTCATTAAAATGAAAAGAAATTTGTTCTTCAAAAGATACCATTAGGAAAATTAAAAGGCAAGTCATAGACTGTGAGAACATATTTAAGCACATATATTTAACAAAAATAAAATAAAAATATATTCAAAAATATATCAAGGAGAAGACAATGGCAAAAGGTTGGAACACTATACAGCAGATATAGGAATCTCCCATCAGCATATGAAAAAGTGCCAAACATCATTGTAATTAGGAAAATGCAACTTCAAACCATAATGATATCATATTCATTACAAGATCTAAATGTAAAAAGGTTGACCATATCAAGTGTTGACCAGGATGAAGAGCAACTGGAACTCTCAAACACTGCTAGTGAGAATGTAATATGGTACTACTACCATGGAAAATGGCATACAAGTTTCTAAAAATCTGAACGTATCTTCTAAAAAACTGTATAACCACAATTTAATCATAAGAAAAACATCAGACAAATCTCAATTGAGAAACATTCTACAAAATATCTAATCAGTACCCCTCAAAATAGTCAAGGGGATCAAAAACAAGAAGAGTGAGAAATTATCACAGCCAAAAGGAGCTAGAGACACATGTAATGAAGTATCCTGGAGTGGACTCTAGAACAGAAAGAAGACACTGAGTAAAAACTAAGGATATCACTTGCATATGGATTTCAGTTAATAATAATGTATCAAGGTTGGTTTGTTAATTGTGAAAAACATACCATTCTCATGTAATACCTTCATTGCAAGAAAAACTGGCTGTGGGAGTAAATGTACTACCTTTCAATTTTTTTGTAAACTCAAATTTATTCTAAAATGAAAAATTAATGTCACAAGAAAAACTAAACACACATCATCAAGCAATTCCACCAAGTATTTATCCAAGAGATACAAACACATGTCTGTGCTGAGACTTTTACATGATTGTTAATAGCCAAAAATTGAAAACAATTCAAATATATATCAACAGATAAATGTGTTGGGAGGGGCGGGGGGGGGTATCTATCCTTGGTAATAAAAGGAACAAATCATTTATAAATGTACTTAATGAATCTCTAAATTATTATGCTCAGGAAAAGAAGCCAGACAAAAAAGAATAAATATTATATTATTTCACTTATACAAAATTCTAGAAAATGAAAACTCATTGATATGGCTTGATTTTGTGTCCCTACTCAAATCTCATGTTGAATTGTAATCCCCAATGTTGGGGGAGGAACCTGGTGGGAGGCCATGGATCATGAAGGTGGATTTCCCGCTTGCTTTTCTCATGATAGTGAGTGAGTTCTCACAAGATCTGATGGTTTAAAAGTGTTTGGCACTTCCTCCTTTGCTCTCTCTCTCTCTCTCTCTCTATCTCCTGCTCCTGCCACCACATGAAGAAGGTGCTTGCTTCCACTTCACCTTCTGTGGTGATTGTAAGTTTCCTGAGGCCTCCCAGTCTGCTATACAGGTTGTTTCCTATACAGCCTGTGGAACTGTGAATCAATTAAACCTCTTTTCTTCATAAATTACCCAGTCTCAGGGAGTTCTTTATAGCAGTGGGAAAACAGACTAATAAACCAATCTATGGTGACAGAATTCAGATCAGTTGTCTGAGGACAGGAGATGGAGATGGGGGGCTGTGTGGGAGGAAGGGATTACACAAGGCTAGAGGGAACTTTGGGTGATGTGCTCATTAGCTTTAATGCAGTAATAGTTTCACAGCGTACAATAAGTTAAACCCTATCAAATTATGCATTTTAATTTGCACAGCTTATTATGTATCAATTATACTGCAGTGAAACTATTTAAATTTTATTTAAAAGAAGGAAAAGGAAGAACAGATATTTAGATGCCAAGAAATGACATGAAAATATTTATACTTACTTATGTAAGTAATAGTTACTCTTAATGTGTCAATTAATTTGATCTTTAGTGTTAAGAGATGAAGTGAAATTCAGAATTAAGTGGGATTAGTTAGAAACCGTTTTAGAGAAAAGGAGAAACCATGCTCACCATTGTAAACCAAGAATCTGGTAAGAGCCATCATCTGTGAACAATTTACTCTGAGAAATTATTTTTTCCTTGTAGTGTTTATGGGTTTCCCTGAGCCATTCACACTCTAACCCAATGACCTTAAAATTTAGGAAAATAGAGGTGCATTTTGTTGCTACTGGGAATAGAAAAGCTAACTGGGCTATGAATGACTTGAGCTTGTGGTCTTGGCCTCATTAACACTGGACAACAACCAACTGAGCTAATCAGCCACTGCTGACATTACAGGGAAACTTTATTGAGGTATAATTAAAGTACATTAAACCATACATGTATAAAATGTACAATTTGATCAGCTTTTGAATATGTATATACTCATGAAACCATCACCACAATCAAAATAACAAACATTTAATCAACTCCAGAAGTTTCTTTGTGTCCCTTTATAATCCATTCTTCCTGCACCTCCATCATCAGCA
The DNA here is from genome assembly GCF_006542625.1 of Nomascus leucogenys. NCBI lineage: Eukaryota > Metazoa > Chordata > Mammalia > Primates > Hylobatidae > Nomascus > Nomascus leucogenys. The sequence continues at coordinate 6,510,110 of NC_044395.1, read as the reverse complement.
ACTGCTGATCTATTTTCTCTCAGGACAGAATAATTTGCTTTTCTCTAGAATTTTATATAACTGGAATAAAACAGTTTGTCCTATTTGGTTTGTTGTATTTTAATATATTTAGAAACTAGATATGCCCCCTCTCTCATTTTTGATATTGGTAGTTTGACTTTTTGTCCTAGTAAGTCTAGCTAGAAGATTATTGATTTTTATGAGTTTTGCAAAGAACCGTCTCCTGATTTCATTGATTTTTTTCAATTGTTTTTCTGTTTTCCAGTGCATTTATTTTGGCTCTGATCATTTCATGTCTTTTCCTTTCTTTGGGTTTTATTTGCTTTTCTTCTTCTAGTTTCTGAAGGCGGAAGCTGAGTTCATTGATTTGAAGATGTTTTTCTTTTTTAATATGAAGGCTTTTTGTTCTATAAACGTTCCCCTAAGTGCTGCCTGAGCTACATCTCACAATTTTTTGTGTGTTTTTTTTTCATTTTCATTGAGTTCCAAATACTTTCCATTTTCTCTTTTGATTTTGTCAATGATCCATGAGTTATTTATAAATATTATCTTGAGACTACTTGGGATAACCCAGATATCTTTCTGACACACTCATTTCTGATTTAATTCCATTGTGGTTACTGTAGGACAGATTTTCTATGACTTGACTCCTTTTAAACTTACTGGGATTTGTTTTCTCATTCAACATAGGATCTCTCTTGGGAAATGTTTCATTAATACTTGAATATAAAGCATATTCGGTTGTTGTTATTGGGTGCAATGTTCTACAATTGTCAGTTAGGAGTTAATAGTGTTATTCACATCTTCTAAATACTTATGGACTTTCTGTCTATATGTTCTATCAATTACTGAAATCTCTGACTATAACTGTGAATATGTTTGTTTTTCCTTAAGTTTTTGCTCCATGTATTTTGATGCTCAGTTATTATATGTGTAAATATTTAGGATTGTTATATCATCTTGATGAGCTGACTACTTTATCATTATTAAATGGCCTTCTTTATCCCTGGTAATCTTCTTTGCTTTAAAACCTACTTTTTAATATGAATATAGCCTCATTAGCTTTATTTTGATGAGTATTAACATTGTATATAATTTTTCATCTTTTTATTTTAATATGTTTGCATATTTAAAGTGCATTCCTTGTAGGTAACATATAGTTGAGTCTTTCTTTTTATCCAATATGACACCTCTGACTTGAATTTGAAGTGTTTAAACTTTTTGTACTTAATGTGAATATGTATATGACCAGCTTTAAATTTACCAGCTGGCTAGTTTTTTCTGTTTATTCCATCTATTATTCTTTGTTCCCTTTTTCCTCTAAGCTTTCTTTAGGGTTAATTATGCTTTTAAAAATATTTCTTATCTCTTTTGTTGTATTATTTTAGTGGTTGATATAGTGTCATTGATTATGTCTTTAACTTATCACAGTTATCTTTCAAGTAACATTATACCACTTTGTACATGTATTAGAAAACCTTGCAACAATGTACTTCCATTCTCTGTCTCCTGAATTTTATACTACTGTTGTAATCATACATTTTATTTCTACATATGTAATAACACCTATATTACATTGTTTCTGTTTGCTTTAAAAAACCAAGTTTTCAATGAAATGTTTAAAATGAGAAAATATATTTGTCTATATAATTTTTTCAAGCCTCTTAATTCTATCCAGTATATCAGACTTCTATCTGGTATCATTTTTCTTCTGCTTGAAAGATGTCTTTTATTAGGGATGCTCTCTCTCACCACTCCTATTCAACATAGTGTTGGAAGTTCTGGCCAGGGCAATCAGGCAAGAGAAAGAAATAATGGGTATTCAATTAGGAAAAGAGGAAGGCAGATTGTCCCTGTTTGCAGATGACATGATTGTATATTTAGAAAACCCCATCATCTCAGCCCAAAATCTCCATAAGCTAATCAGTAACTTCAGCAAAGTCTCAGGATACAAAATCAATGTGCAAAAATCACAAGCATTCTTGTACAACAATCACAGACAAACAGAGAACCAAATCATGAGTGAATTCCCATTCACAATTGCTTCAAAGAGATTAAAATACCTAGGAATCCAACTTCCAAGGGATGTGAAGGACATCTTCAAGGAGAACTACAAACCACTGCTCAACGAAATAAGAAAGGACATAAACAAATGGAAGAACAATCCACGCTCATGGATAGGAAGAATCAATATCATGAAAATGGCCATACTGCCCAAGGTAATTTATAGATTCAATGCCATCCCCATCAAGCTACTAATGACTTTCTTCAAAGAATTGGAAAAAAACTACTTTAAATTTCATATGGAACAAAAAAGAGCCTGCATTGCCAAGTCAATCCTAAGCAAAAAGAACAAAGCTGGAGGCATCATGCTACCTGACTTCAAACTATACTGCAAGGCTACAGTAACCAAAACAGCATGGTACTGGTACCAAAACAGAGAGATAGACCAATGGAACAGAACATAGGCCTCAGGTATAACACCACATGTCTACAACCATCTGATCTTTGACAAACCTGACAAAAACAAGAAATGGGGAAAGGATTCCCTTTTTAAAATATATTTCTGGGAAAACTGGCTAGCCATATGTACAAAGATGAAACTGGATCCCTTCCTTACACCTTATACAAAAATTAATTCAAGATGGATTAAAGACTTAAATGTTAGACCTAAAACCATAAAAACCCTAGGAGAAAACCTAGGCAATACCATTCAGGACATAGGCACAGGCAAGGACTTCATGACTAAAACACCAAAAGCAATGGCAACAAAAGCCAAAATAGACAAATGGGATCTAATTAAACTAAAGCACTTCTCCACAGCAAAAGAAACTACCATCAGAGTGAAGAGGCAACCTACAGAATTGGAGAAAAATTTTGCAATCTACCCATCTGACAAAGGGCTAATATCCAGAATCTACAAAGAACTTCAACAAATTTACAAGAAAAAACCAACAACCCCATCAAAAAGTGGGCGAAGGATATGAACAGACACTTCTCAAAAGAAGACATTTATGCAGCCAACAGACACATGAAAAAATGCTCATCATCACTGGTCATCAGAGAAATGCAAACCAAAATCACAATGAGATACGATCTTACACCAGTTAGAATGGCGATCATTAAAAAGTCAGGAAACAACAGGTGCTGGAGAGGATGTAGAGAAATAGAAACACTTTTACACTGTTGATGGGAGTTTAAACTAGTTCAACCATTGTGGAAGACAGTGTGGTGATTCCTCAAGGATCTAGAACTAGAAATACCATTTGACCCAGTGATCCCATTACTGGGTATATACCCAAAGATTATAAATCATGCTACTATAAAGACACATGCACACATATGTTTATTGCAACACTATTCACAATAGCAAAGACTTGGAACCAACCCAAATGTCCATCAATGATAGACTGAATTAAGAAAATGTGGCACATACACACCATGGAATACTATGCAGCCATAAAAAAGGATGAGTTCGTGTCCTTTGTAGGGACATGGATGAAGCTAGAAACCATCAATGTCAGCAAACTATCACAAGGACAGAAAACCAAATACTACATGTTCTCACTCATAGGTGGGAACTGAACAATGAGAATACTTGGACATAGGGCAGGGAACATGACACATGGGGACCTGTCATGGGGTGGGGGCCTGTCATGGGGTGGGGGCCAGGGGGAGAGATAGCATTAGGAGAAATACCTAATGTAAATGACGAGTTCATGGGTGCAGCAAACCAACATGGCACATGTATACTTATGTAACAAACCTGCACATTGTGCACATGTACCCTAGAACTTAAAGTATAAGAAAAATAAAAATAAATAAAAAGGTAAAAAAAAAAAAAAGAAAAGTGTTCTCCAAAAAAAAAAATGGGACCATGCAAAAAAAAAAAAAAAAAAGAAAGAAAGAAGAAAAAAGATGTCTTTTATAATCTTTTTGTATAGTTCTGCTGGTGATAAAAGCTTTTAATATTTTGTGTCAGAAAAAGTCTTTGTTTCAAAAGATTATTTTTCCTAGGTATAGAACTCTAGGTTGCCTGTTTTTTTTACTTTCACTGCTTTAAAGATGTTATGCACTGTCTTCCTCCTTGAATTGTTTTTGACAAGGAATCTGTTTTTTTTTTCTTTTGATCTTCTGTATGTAAAATATCTTATCTTTCAAGACATTTAAGAGTTCTTTTAAGAGTTCTTTTTTATCACTGGCTTTAAGCAACTTGAGGTACTTAGCATATTTTTTTCATGTTTCTTGTGCTTGGGGTTTGTGGGGCTTCTTAGATCAGTGAGTTTATAGTTTCAATCAAATTCTGAATAGTTTCAGCCATTAATAATGCTTCCATTTTTTTTTTTCTATCACACACCCTGCCTCTCTGGGGACTCCAACTGGATGTTTATTCAGAGACTTAAAGTTGTCCCACAGCTCACTGACACTCTGCTCATTTTTCTTTTCACTCTTTATTTTATATGTGCTTTATTATGGGTCATTTCTATGTTAGGACTTCACAGTGTTGAATCTGCCATTAATCCCACCCAATGTATCTTTCATGTCATATGTTATATAGCTCTCAACTGCAGAATTTTGACTTGGGTCTTTTGTATTGCATTTGGCATGTTTGGTCTTTTCTCTAGCTTCTTCAACATGTGAAATTGTTACTGTCTTTTAATGTCCTTGTGTACTAATTCTATCGTCTGTGTCATTTCTTGGAAATTTCAACTTGCTGATTTTTTTCTTCATTATGGGTCATATTTTCCTGCTTCTTAGTATGCCTGGTAATTCTTTATTGGATGCCAGACATTGTGGACTGGGTGGATATTTTTGTATTCCTAAAAATACTCTTGAGTTAAGTTACTTGGAAATAGTTTGAACCTTTCGAGTCTTGCCTTATAAGCTTTATTTGGCAGGAACAGAACAGCATTTACTCTAGGGCTAATTTTGCTTTACTATTGAGGCAAAACCTTTCAGTACTATACCCAATGCCCATAAATTATAAAGTTCAAGAACAGGCAAAACTATGCCAATAGAAATCAGAATAGTGACTGACGGTAGGGTGTGGATATTGGAATTTTCTGGGGTATTGCTTACACAAATGTACCTATTAAAATTCATCAAACTGCTCAAAATCTGTGCATATCACTGTATATCAATTTTACCTCTATAAAAATCATATTTGGTATCAAATATATGTGTACATAATTAAATGCTGAAAAGATTTATACAAAAATTTCAATACTGAAGAATATCAGCTAGTTTTCTAATTGGCTTCTGAATATTTTCGTGTTATCTAAATTTTCAATATATATAACCTTTTAAAAATACATAAAACTAATATTTAATGAAACAATTTAAGGGGGACTCTCTACCTTGTAGAATGGATAAAGGAGAGGAAACAAATATTTATTGGGCATTTGCCATGTATCAGGTCCTTTAAAAGTCACTTTATTACGTGATTCTATTTAAACAATATAACAACTCTATCAAGTAGGTATTATCCCACTTGCAAAAGAGAAAATAGTGATTCAGACTTGTAGTTACGTGTCCAAGGACCCTCAACTTGATCTTAGGTCTGCCTGCTTCTGAAGTCGGTATTTTGATTCTAAGAGAATTAAGCCCTCAAGACGGATTTCTGAAATTCAGAGAGTAAAGAATGCTTGGCAGGATAGAAGAATCCCAGAAATATATTACTGTCTATGAGCATAGGAATTGGCACATTGGACTCTGGGAGTTAACTGTTAAAATGGGAAAGTGAATTATCCAAATGTCAGAGTCACAAATCAAGCACAATTAATCTGAAACCCAAGAAAGTCTGACCTGAGACAAGGAAAGAGGTGGGTGGCTCAGAGAAAATAAAAAAAAAACCTAAGACCAAGCATGGCAGCTGGTGGGAGAGGGAAGAAAAGTGTTCCTCCCTTATAACCTGTAGGCAAGTTATAAAAACAAGGGTTGTTTTGTCCCCTGTCGGAGTAAAACCTCAGAGACCAAAGTTCAACGCTTTCAGGTTACGGGAATGGAAACGGTGAATTCCCTGTATCAGCTGCCTCCAGCCCAGGCAAGCCTGACTCACAGGTTGGTCACCTGTTTGGAATGGGCTGTGGGAGAGCACACCCATGAGGTTGCCCGGGGAGCAATGGGCCACAGCAGTTTTCCCTGTGAATTGTGTTCAGGTAAGACCCTGCAGTCAGACCAGCTCACTCCTCCTTTGCTATTTCTTTATAAATAGAGTCTCTTTCCATTTCGAAAATGTACTCTGAGCGCCGGCCTTTAACAGCTTCATTTGTTTTCCTTCATCTCCCAGTTTACAACTGTGAAGGAAACACTCATTGATCAAGTTCTTTCAGCTTGGAATGGAGTCTCTGACTCCCAAAAATCTCTCCCAGGACCAACTGCAAGGGGGTAGTGGATCTAGGATTAAGGCTGGAGCCTGAAGCACTGCTGAGAATGGGGAGTCTGATACGTAAGGACCTCCATATGTACAAGCTGGTCAGTGCTCTCTCAGAGCCTGCATGTGGCTTTGTCCAGAGAACATGAATCCCAGTTTGAGCAGCAATACGGATCAGAGTTGGTAGGGAGGAAGACTGAGGCTCTCACGCCTGGATGTCTTCAGCATCCTTCTTGTATCCTTGTGTGCAAAATGGGAGCCTGGGAAAGGAGCTAGAAGAACTGAACCCCATCCCTCCGATACATACGCACTGCCTTTTTCCTTTTTTATAGCATATCTTGGCTGTCCAAATGTTCTGGCAGAGACCAAGCTCCAGGCTCAGTGGGGGGTTCTAATTTTCCATGGCTCATTCACTTCTGAGACCTTTGGCTCAGTTGCATAATGGGGGGCTACTTCCTGCCAATTGTGGCCTGGTTGTGTGATACCTTCTGACACATACGTTTTTTGAAAAAATAATTGTCTGCTGGGAACTGGACTGAAACCAACATATAACCATTTGTTTCATACTGGTTAGGAAGCCACCAGGAAGGCCTACCTAAAGTGGTTTTAAACACATACACACACAGTCCTCTCCTCTTAGAGCCAAGAACAGGCCATTAGTGATGTGTTAGAAAATACAGGCTGACCTTCTCAGTCATGAGGGACGCACCCTGGGCCCACCAGCAGGCTTTTGCTGAAAATGGGCTCCATCTTGAGCCTGCAGCTCTTCCCTAGCTTCCCAGCAGAAGCAAGGGGAGAGTGGATAAGTCAAACACTTCTTGAGCATTGCCTACTCTATGTCAAGTTCTATGCTGGACCTTCAATAGAAAGTATTTCACTGATCCTCACAATAGATCAGTGGGGTAAGTGTCACTATTGTTATTTTGAGGAAACTAAGGCTCAGAGAAGTTATATGTATTCCCAAAGTCACATAGTAAACTGAGTGTGTAAACTCGACTTGAGCGTTAGAGTCAGAATTTAAACGCTGATTTTTATTGGTTTCAAACGTTGCTCTTTTCCCACCACCAGCAGAAACCTTGCTGGCCCTCAGCAAATATTCCTTTACAGCAGTCATTTCAAAACTTTTCTGACCCCATACTCCCATCAGTAAATATTTTTAAGAACCACCTTCAATACAGGCATATTTATTTATTTATAAACTCCACGCACTTGCTAATATCTGTTAGCATTGCCTGGTAATATAATACCCCAGAGCACTAATCGTCATTAATGACAATAAATATATATCCATGTTTAATGTAGTCTTCATGATTTGGAAAACTTTTTGGCCAGATCTTGTGAAATCTAATTAAATTACTTTTGTTTTAGCTTCAATACATGGCTGACAAATAATTTGTTCCAGGAGTAAAAGAAATGATATGGCATTCTTCTTACCTTCTTGGGCCTGAATTGCTCCTACTGTCAACAATCTCCAGTTTCCTTACAGAAGAAGTTTTAAGACACTTTTCCATTTTGTAAAGGTGATTTGGTTAAAATGAGATAATATGGTTTGTAAATCAACTCACTGTGTTTATGCATGGAATACTATGCCCCCATATAAAGGGATGAGTTCATGTCCTTTGCAGGGACACGGATGAAGCTGGAAACCATCACTCTCAGCAAACTAACACAAGAACAGAAAACCAAACACCATATGTTCTCACTCATAGGTGGAAGTTGAACAATGAGAACACATGGACACAGGAGGGGAACATCACACACTGGGGCCTATCGGGGGTGGGGGTCTAGGGGAGGAGTAGCATTAGGAGAAATATCTAATGTAGATGATGGGCTGATGGGTGCAGCAAACCACCATGGCACCTGTATACCTATGTAACAAACCTGCACGTTCTGCACATGTATCCCAGAACTTGAAATATATATATATATATAATATAAAAAAAAAAATATATATATAATATATATATAATATATATATATATATATATCAAAAAAAACACCACAATATGCTAAAAGAGAAATCAGGGCACCAGTAGGACCTCCCCCACCCACCTTGCAGAATTTCACTTTCCTCACAGTGCTTCGCACGGATGCAAATGACCCGTGGGAGTCTGAGGGTACTGGGGTCCATATATACATTCAATATTAGTACATCGAAACGTAGTTCCCATTTTTAGATTGAAAGTACCTACGAACAGAAGCTCTAATGGTTTCTTCCCTTATCTCATGTTCTATTCTGTGCAATTCCTGGAGCGGGCACTCCCGGCCTTGGAGACTCCTGCCTTACAGGAAGGGGTCACATATTCCTGAATTGGACCCCACTCAGATGCAGAAGGCTAAGAGTTTGGATGAGAAAAGCGGGCCAGTGAATGGGGGAGCCGGTGGGTGGGGTGGATGGAAGGAGGTCCCCACTCTGGAGGGCAAGAGAAAAGCACGAAAGTATGGGGCCACACGAGCGCTGCGTTCTGGGCCGTCCCCAGTGGACTCCTGCCTAGGGGAGGGGTGCGTCGGGGGCAGCAGCCCGGTTTTCTGGATTTCTTTATTTCTGAGTCCAGGTCTTTCAGAAGCCTCTCTCCTAAATGCTCAAATACCAGAGTAAATGAAAACATTCTGCGGCACAATGATCCCTTAAGGTTTGTTTTCCAAGATGGAAAAGAAAGGCATTTCAGCCTTTTCACGGATAAAAATAACTTGCTGTTGATTTTGAAATCCCTTTCATTTGTCTCCCACAGACCAGCCCCATACAATGGTACTTTGTGCAAGAGCTCTCTGCATGGGCCGGCCGGGCCCCCTTCCCTCCGCCTGCCAACGGGAGGAGACGCGAGGCGCTGGGAGCTCCAGAGTGGGCGAGGACTTCGGGCAGACCCGGCGTTGCTGTTGGACATCATTCAGAAGTCCCCGCTCAGCGGGGGCAGCCCGAAGAGCAAAACAAACAGAGCGAGGAGTAGTGGAAAATGCTGAGTCCTGAAGCTGGCCGGAACGGCGTTCGCCTTTCCACGCCCGAAGCCAGCCGCTCTGCCCACCTGCAGCTGCAATAGCAAGCAGGGCCGCAGCAGGCAGGGAGGCCTTGGCACCAGAGCCCGTCCAGGGCTGGCAAGACGGGGAACAGACACTCCTCTCTCTTCAGACAGGCCCTCCAGAGTCCTCACCCTGAAGGCTGAGGTCTTTTTCTTGTTCCAGGAGTCCAGTGAAAAAACAGTTCTCAAAAAAGGGAGAAAAAGACTTTCTTGAACTGTAGTTTCAGATTTACTAATAGTGTCCATTTACATAGCACTTACTAAATGTCAAGCACCAACACAGATGAACTGGCAATCACCATGTCAGTCCTGCAAGGTTGGTGTTTTTATCCCCATTTCACAGATGAAAAAAGCGAGGCACAGAGAAATCAAATAACTTACCCAAGTTGACAAAGCTCAACAATGGCAGGGCCAGGATTTAAAACCTAGTTTTAGATTTGAAACCTAGAATTTAAAACCTACTTTACAGTCTTAAAGGTGACTGCCTTTTCTCTTCAGCTTATCAAATTTCCTCTCTAGGAATACAAGATGTGAGACACAAAGAGAGGAAACTCAAGATGGAGAGTAAAGGGAATGAATGAGAGACAGGAGAATCACCAAGGACTAGAATAATACAAAAGATTTGTTTAAAAAGCAGGAGGCTGTCGGCCCAGGAGAAGGAGTGTGAGACCAAGGTACAGAAGTGGCAAGAAATGCTGAGCTGGGGCTGGAAGGTATGACAGTACTAGTCAGACAGGCACCTGCTCTGTCCAAAACAGGATTCCAGAAGTAATGTGAAGAGGTCACTTGGCGAAGGGGGCTCACACAGCTCTAGGGGGAAACTGAGGATCAGCAGCAGAAGCAGAGAAATGGAGAAATGAACACCTTCTTTCTTTTCCAATTACAGCCGCAATGGAGACAGATGCCCAGGGCTCCTAGGAGAGACAGATCCCGATTAGAAGAGAGGGCCTATGACTGCCCTGCAGGGAGGTCTGTCCATTCCTCTAAGCCAAGAGCTCTTGTCCCCAGAGGAAAGAGGAGAAGGAAGAAGGAACAAACAAATGAACACAGGAAGGAATGAAAAGAGAGAGAGAGAGAAGGAGGGAGGAAGGGCTGAAAGGAAGAAAGGAAGGGGCTGTTTTTTTCTTGTGTTTGGAAGAACAAGTTGCCAACCCTCATTAAATGCATAGGATTGGCTTTAGAATTACTACACCTAAATTGTAATTCTGTCTCTGTCACCAGTTAGCAATGTGATCTCATGGAAATCACTGAAACTCCCTTAACCTGAAACCCCATATCTATACAATGAGGACACTGGACTTCAACTCTAAGGTTCTCTCTGGATCTAAAATCCACACTCTGATGATATTGAGACCAAGGGCAGGGACTTTGATCATTGCCTTTGCATGCCACCCAAGGTCTACATCCTAGCACAGTGCCCACCACCCATCCACACTGACCAGTCACCCAGGGCTAGTTATTCTGCGTTCTCAACACCTCTCTGATGCGCCATAGCTGCTTCTCTTGTACGCATCTCTCTGAGCATGAAACAGTTTTCCAACTGGTCTCCCTGCCTCCACCCTTGTCTGGCTCTGATTCATGTTCTATTCCACAATCAGAATGATTTTCCTAAGCACAGGTCAGATCATGTGACTTAGCCTGCTGGAAGAGCCTCAGGACTCCACATCACTCTTCACACAGCCCACAGGGCCCTGGATCATCTCCACTCATTCTTGCTGTCCTCTCCTCACACCCACACTCCTTTGCACTCTGTGCTCTGGATCCATAAAACTACTTCCAGTTTCTCCATCAGTGTACACACTTTCTCACCTCTCAGCCTCTGGACGTGCATTCCCCACCACCGGAACCTCTTTCCCTCTCCACTTAACTAACTGCTACTCACCTGCAGGCCACACATTCCTTCAGGTTAGGTCCCTCCTATGTGTCAAATCATAATGTTATTTCACTAGATGGTGTTCCCCTTTTATTTGTCTATAAACTGTAATTTACTAGAAGTAGAGTGAAGAAAAAAAGTGTGTTTACCTTCTTCCTTATGGTTTCCCTTGTACGGAACCCAATGCCAACCCCACAGCAGGTGCTCAAGGGATGTTTGTTATCTGAATAAATTTGCTTGGTGGCATCACTATATAGGGCACCTTCTAGATATAACATCCTATAGTTCTGTAAACTGAGATGTTAGTGACTCTGCATTTTCTGTTTCTAAAAACTTCCTGTTCCCAGCCTAAGCACCATTATTTAGCAGATTCTTGTGTCCATCAGAACTAATAGAAATGATTATCATGATCAATACTGAATCAACTAGAATCAGCTTTAAATCAGGATGCATTCCCTAGAAATCAGATGAAATTTAGTACAGTATGGGACTAGAGACAGGGCTGAGGGTTTCTGGAAAGAGAGAAGTCTGCATTCTAGTACCAGTTCTGTCATTAATGAGGTGACATTGGGCAAGTCCTCTGGCCTCTCTAAACCTTGAATTCATGAATGCCGAATTGAAGAGGTTGCACCAGATAATCTTTAAGGTCTCTTTTGACTCTAAAATGCAGAATTTTAGAATTCTGGCATTTGCTCTTCTTCTCATCATCCTCTAGGCCATTATTGGGTTTAATTAGGAGACTGTATGAAGTATCATAGGACCAACAGGAACTGCTATGAGTAATTATGCTAGGACAAGGATGGACTCTGAGACTATTCCAGGTACACCAGAATGTGTGGTCACTCTTATTTTAATTGTCTTTGTTGACTGGGCTTCAGGTTTTGGGCTGTTACTTGTAGTTGCAGAGAGAAGGCTATTTGGAATTTATGATCAGGGCTCTGATCTGAGATTTCACAGAGGCCACACTCATGGGTTCCTAGAGCAGCTAACACATGCCACCATCATACACATGGCACACCTGGTCCCTTCCTGCTCTAAATGGGAAATCAGTGCCCAGAGTTAGCACAGCCTTCCATCCGTACCCTGCTGAGTTCATACACTCACCCCAGCCCACCAGTGTTCCATGATTAGCCAGTGAAGCAAATAAATCCCCTTGGGCTCACATGCACAGCTGTTTGCTATCATGATGAAAATTTGGCCACGGAGAAAACAGATATTTGTATGAAATATCTGTTACCCCTAAACACTGGTCACACTGGTCATTGTCTTCACCGTCATTCTTACCTAGCCTCAAATATGGATAAGCATCTCACATTACAAGTGAACTGGCTGCACTGTATTTGCAAACTTCCTTATTCCCATGGAAGGCAGAACAAATGGAACAAAGTTGGTCTACCTGAGAAGTAGATTGGCAGAGGGAGTCCCCCAGTTCAATCACACTTGGAGTTTTGAACTTGCCTTCCCCTGAGATCTGTAAGAACAGTGACTATTTCTGATAAACACAACACAGTTCCAAAACCATCTGGAAGCTCCCAGTCCCATCTCTTCTTCTAAAGTTAGGAATATCCTGGGGTGGAGCCAAGATGGCCGAATAGGAACAGCTCTGGTCTACAGCTCCCAGCATGAGCGACACAGAAGACGGGTGATTTCTGCATTTCCATTTGAGATACCGGGTTCATCTCACTAGGGAGTGCCAAACAGTGGGTGCAGGACAGTCGGTGCAGCACACTGTGCACGAGCCGAAGCACGGTGAGGCATTGCCTCACTCAGGAAGCGCAAGGGGTCAGGGAGTTACCTTTCCTAGTCAAAGAAAGGGGTAACAGATGGCACCTGGAAAATCCGATCAGTCCCACCCTAATACTGCACTTTTCAATCGGGCTTGGAAAACGGCACACCAGGAGATTGTGTCCCACACCTGGCTCAGAGGGTCCTATGCCCACGGAGTCTTGCTGATTGCTAGCACAGCTGTCTGAGATCAAAGTGCAAGGCGGCTGCGAGGCTGGGGGAGGGGCGCCCACCATTGCCCAGGATTGCTTAGGTAAACAAAGCAGCCAGGAAGCTCGAACTGGGTGGAGCCCACCACAGCTCAAGGAGGCCTGCCTGCCTCTGTAGGCTCCACCTCTGGGGGCAGGGCACAGACAAACAAAAAGTCAGCAGGAACTTCTGCAGACTTAAATGTCCCTATCTGACAGCTATGAGGACAGTAGTGGTTCTCTCAGCATGCAGCTGGAGATCTGAGAACAGGCAGACTGCCTCCTAAAGTGGGTCCCTGACCCCCGAGCAGCCTAACTGGGAGGCACCCCCCAGTAGGGACAGACTGACACCTCACTTGGCCAGGTACTCCTCTGAGACAAAACTTCCAGAGGAACTATCAGACAGCTGAATTTGTGGTCTCACGAAAATCCGCTGTTCTGCAGCCACCACTGCTGACACCCAGCCAAACAGGGTCTGGAGTGGACCTCTAGCAAACTCCAACAGACCTGCAGCTGAGGGTCCTGTCTGGTAGAAGGAAAACTAACAAACAGAAAGGACATCCACACCAAAAATCCATCTGTACATCACCATCATCAAAGACCAAAAGTAGATAAAACCACAAAGATAGGGAAAAAAGAGAGCAGAAAAACTGGAAACTCTAAAAAGCAGAGCACCTCTCCTCCTCCAAAGGAATGCAGTTCCTCACCAGCAACGGAAAAAAGCTGGATGGAGAATGACTTTGATGAGTTGAGAGAAGAAGGCTTCAGACGATCAAACTACTCTGAGCTACGGGAGGAAATTCAAAACAAAGGCAAAGAAGTTAAAAACTTTGAAAAAAAATTAGACGAATGGATAACTAGAATAACCAATGGAGAGAAGGGCTTAAAGGAGCTGATGGAGCTGAAAGCCAAGTTTTGAGAACTACGCGAAGATTGCAGAAGCCTCGGTAGCCGATGTGATCAACTGGAAGAAAGGGTATCAGTGATGGAAAATGAACGGAATGAAATGAAGCGAGAAGGGAAGTTTAGAGAAAAAAGAATAAAAAGAAACAAACAAAGCCTCCAAGAAATATGGGACTATGTGAAAAGACCAAACCTACGTCTGGTTGGTGTACCTGAAAGTGATGGGGAGAATGGAACCAAGTTGGAAAACACTCTGCAAGATATTATCCAGGAGAACTTCCCCAATCTAGCAAGGCAGGCCAATATTCAGATTCAGGAAATACAGAGAATGCCACAAAGATACACCTTGAGAAGAGCAACTCCAAGACACATAATTGTCAGATTCACCAAAGTTGAAATGAAGGAAAAAATGTTAAGGGCAGCCAGAGAGAAAGGTCAGGTTACCCACAAAGGGAAGCCCATCAGACTAACAGCTGATCTCTCGGCAGAAACTCTACAAGCCAGAAGAGAGTGGGGGCCGACATTCAACGTTCTTAAAGAAAATAATTTTCAAGCCAGAATTTCATATCCAGCCAAACTAAGCTTCATAAGTGAAGGAGAAATAAAATACTTTACAGACAAGCAAATGCTGAGTGAATTTGTCACCACCAGGCCTGCCCTAAAAGAGCTCCTGAAGGAAGCACTAAACATGGAAAGGAACAACCAGTACCAGCCACTACATAAACATGCCAAATTGTAAAGACCATCGAGGCTAGGAAGAAACTGCGTCAACTAACAAGCAAAATAACCAACTAACATCATAATGACAGGATCAAATTCACACATAACAATATTAACTTTAAATGCAAATGGGCTAAATGCTTCAATTAAAAGACACGGACTGGCAAATTGGATAAGGAGTCAAGACCCATCAGTGTGCTGTATTCAGGAAACCCATCTCATGTGCAGAGACACACAAAGACTCAAAATAAAGGGATGGAGGAAGATCTATCAAGCAAATGGAAAACAAACAAAGGCAGAGGTTGCAATCCTAGTCTCTGATAAAATAGACTTTAAACCAACAAAGATCAAAAGAGACAAAGAAGGCCATTACATAATGGTAAAGGGATCAATTCAACAAGAAGAGCTAACTATCCTAAATATATATGCACCCAACACAGGAGCACCCAGATTCATAAAGCAAGTCCTGAGTGACCTACAAAGGGAATTAAACTCCCATACAATAATAATGGGAGATTTTAACATCCCATTGTCAACATTAGACAGATCAATGAGACAGAAAGTTAACAAGGATATCCAGGAATTGAACTCAGCTCTGCACAGAGTGGACCTAATAGACATCTACAGAACCCTCCACCCCAAATCAACAGAATATACATTTTTTCAGCACCACACCACACCTATTCCAAAATTGACCACATAGTTGGAAGTAAAGCCCTCCTCAGCAAATGTAAAAGAACAGAAATTATAACAAACTGTCTCTCAGACCACAGTGCAATCAAACTAGAACTCAGGATTAAGAAACTCACTCGCACTTTGGGAGGCCGAGGCGGGTGGATCACGAGGTCAGGAGATTGAGACCACAGTGAAACCCTGTCTCTACTAAAAATACAAAAAATTAGCCGGGTGTGGTGGCAGGCGCCTGTAGTCCCAGCTACTCGGAGAGGCTGAGGCAGGAGAATGGCGTGAACCTGGGAGGCAGAGCTTGCAGTGAGCAGAGATTGCGCTACTGCACTCCAGCCTGGGTGATAGAGCGAGACTCCGTCTCAAAAAAAAAAAAAAAAAGAAAAAGAAACTCACTCAAAACCGCTCAACTACATGGAAACTTAACAACCTGCTCCTGAGTGACTACTGGGTACATAATGAAATGAAGGCAGAAATAAAGATGTTCTTTGAACAAAGATGTTCGAGAACAAAGACACAACCTACCAGAATCTCTGGGACACATTCAAAGCAGTGTGTAGAGGGAAATTTATAGCACTAAATGCCCACAAGAGAAAGCAGGAAAGATCCAAAATTGACACTCTAATATCACAATTAAAAGAACTAGAAAAGCAAGAGCAAACACATTCAAAAGCTAGCAGAAGGCTAGAAATAACTAAAATCAGAGCAGAACTGAAGGAAATAGAGACACAAAAAACCCTTCAAAAAATTAATGAATCCAGGAGCTGGTTTTTTGGAAAAGATCAACAAAATTGATAGACCGCTAGCAAGACTAATAAAGAAGAAAAGAGAGAAGAATCAAATAGATGCAATAAAAAACGAAAAAGGGGATATCACCACTGATCCCACAGAAATACAATCTACCATCAGAGAATACTACAAACACCTCTATGCAAATAAACTAGAAAATCTAGAAGAAATGGATAAATTCCTCAGCAAATACACCCTCCCAAGACTAAACCAGGAAGAAGTTGAATCTCTGAATAGACCAATAACAGCCTCTGAAATTGTGGCAATAATCAATAGCTTACCAACCAAAAAGAGTCCAGGACCTGATGGATTCACAGCCGAATTCTACCAGAGGTACAAGGAGGAACTGGTACCATTCCTTCTGAAACTATTCCAATTGATAGAAAAAGAGAGAATCTTCCCTAACACATTTTATGAGGCCAGCATCGTCCTGATACCAAAGCCTGGCAGAGACACAACCAAAAAAGAGAATTTCAGACCAATATCCTTGATGAACATTGATGCAAAAATCCTCAATAAAATACTGGCAAACCGAATCCAGCAGCACATCAAAAAGCTTATACACCATGATCAAGTGAGCTTCATCCCTGGGATGCCAGGCTTGTTCAACATATGCAAATCAATAAATGTAATCCAGCATATAAACAGAACCAAAGACAAAAAGCACATGATTATCTCAATAGATGCAGAAAAGGCCTTTGACAAAATTCAACAACCCTTCATGCTAAAAACTCTCAATAAATTAGGTATTGATGGGACGTATCTCAAAATAATAAGAGCTATCTATGACAGACCCACAGCCAATATCATACTGAATGCGCAAAAACTGGAAGCATTCCCTTTGAAAACTGGCAAAGACAGGGATGCCCTCTCTCACCACTCCTATTCAGCATAGTGCTGGAAGTTCTGGCCAGGGCAATCAGGCAGGAGAAGGAAAAAAAGGGTATTCAATTAGGAAAAGAGGAAGTCAAATTGTCCCTATTTGCAGATGACATGATTGTATATCTAGAAAACCCCATTGTCTCAGCCCAAAATCTCCTCAAGCTGATTAGCAACTTCAGCAAAGTCTCAGGATACAAAATCAATGTACAAAGATCACAAGCATTCTTGTACACCAATCACAGACAAACAGAGAGCCAAATCATGAGTGAACTCCCATTCACAATTGCTTCAAAGAGAATAAAATACCTAGGAATCCAACTTACAAGGAATGTAAAGGACCTCTTCAAGGAGAACTACAAACCACTGCTCAATGAAATAAAAGAGGATACGAACAAATGGAAGAACATTCCATGCTCATGGGTTGGAAGAATCAATATCATGAAAATGGCCATACTGCCCAAGGTAATTTATAGATTCAATGCCATCCCCATCAAGCTACCAATGACTTTCTTCACAGAATTGGAAAAAACTAAAGTTCGTATGGAACCAAAAAAGAGCCCACATCCCCAAGTCAATCCTAAGCCAAAAGAACAAAGCTGGAGGCATCACGCTACCTGACTTCAAACTATACTACAAGGCCATGGTAACCAAAACAGCATGGTACTGGTACCACAACAGAGACATAGATCAATGGAACAGAACAGAGCCCTCAGAAACAATGCCGCATATCTACAACTATCTGATATTTGACAAACCTGACAAAAACAAGAAATGGGGAAAGGATTCCCTATTTAATAAATGGTGCTGGGAAAACTGGCTAACCGTATGTAGAAAGCTGAAACTGGATGCCTTCCTTATACCTTATACAAAAATTAATTCAAGATGGATTAAAGACTTACATGTTAGACCTAAAACCAGAAAAACCCTAGAAGAAAACCTAGGCAATACCATTCAGGACATAGGCATGGGCAAGGACTTCATGTCTAAAACACCAAAAGCAATGGCAACAAAAGCCAAAATTGACAAATGGGATCTAATTCAACTAAAGAGCTTCTGCACAGCAAAAGAAACTACCATCAGAGTGAACAGGCAACCTACAGAATGGGAGAAAATTTTCGCAACCTACTCATCTGACAAAGGGCTAATATCCAGAATCTACAATGAACTCAAACAAATTTACAAGAAGAAAACAAACAACCCCATCAAAAAGTGGGCGAAGGACATGAACAGACACTTCTCAAAAGAAGACATTTATGCAGCCAAAAAACACGTGAAAAAATGCTCATCATCACTGGCCATCAGAGAAATGCAAATCAAAACCACAATGAAATACCATCTCACACCAGTTAGAATGGCCATCATTCAAAAGTCAGGAAACAACAGGTGCTGGAGAGGATGTGGAGAAATAGGAACACTTTTACACTGTTGGTGCGACTGTAAACTAGTTCAACCATTGTGGAAGTCAGTGTGGCGATTCCTCAGGGATCTAGAACTAGAAATACCATTTGACCCAGCCATCCCATTACTGGGTATATACCCAAGGGACTATAAATCATGCTGCTATAAAGACACATGCACACGTATGTTTATTGCGGCACTATTCACAATAGCAAAGACTTGGAACCAACCCAAATGTCCAACAACCATAGACTGGATTAAGAAAATGTGGCACATATACACCATGGAATACTATGCAGCCATAAAAAATGATGAGTTCATGTCCTTTGTAGGGACATGGATGAAACTGGAAAACATCATTCTCAGTAAACTATCACAGGGACAAAAAAACCAAACACTGCATGTTCTCGCTCATCAGTGGGAATTGAACAATGAGAACTCATGGACACAGGAAGGGGAACATCACACTCCGGGTACTGTTGTAGGGTGGGGGGACGGGGGAGGGACAGCATTAGGAGATATACCTAATGCTAAATGACGAGTTAATGGGTGCAGCAAACCAACATGGCACATGGATACATATGTAACAAACCTGCACATTGTGCACATGTACCCTAAAACCTAAAGTATAATAATAAAAAGTAAATAAATAAATAAAGTTAGGAATATCCTTGTTTCACAGAGGCAATCCCAGACCAAACCCAGTACTCATCATTAGCTTTTCAGGTTTGCAAAGAAAGTTGCCTCTTCTTTGAGTATACCTGGACATGTGCTATTTCTAGGTACATCTGGGGGACAGCCTTTGACAAGGTATAAGGAGAGTCACAGCTGAAATTGCAGGTTTGCCTATAAAAAGGTTAAAAAGAGCCTGTTACTGCCCAGGGCCAGTGGCTCAGGCTGACCATGTGGAGTGGAGAGAGAGAAGATAGTGACTCTATCTTGACCCTCACTAATTCCCACAAGAGGCTGCTGAAAACATCCTTGTGCTGCTAAATTGTATCACATGGAATGACCAGGGCTGACCTGACATCAAAGCTCTGTAGAAATGCTGTGGTCCACAGAGCACGAGAGCCTGAGTGGCAGGGCAGAGAGGTTAGAGATAGGACTGTAAACTCAAACGGGCTTTCGGGATTTTGCAGCCTGTCACGAGCCTGGCCCTTGTTGATTTCTTAGGTTGCTGTGGGCAAATGATCATCGCTATCATTACTTTGGATGTCAGGACATTGAGATACACCAGGCAATCTGATGCAACTGGCTTTCCCAGGGCAGAAGCATTTGCCAGGAAAGTGGAAACAGGGAAAGGGACTGGAACATTGAGTAAATCAGGAAATAGCACTGACCAAGGGACAGAGAGGCCAGAGCCACTTTACCCCCTCATTTGGGGTTCTAAATTCTCATCAAACTTTTTTTTCCTCAACTTCGAACCTTGTGGCATTTTCACCAATTGATCAACAACTGCCTTTATCAGACTCCTTAAATCTCTGCCTCACTGCAAAAGGTGCCAGGGGAATGCTTTTCTCTTCTCTTATTTAGGTGAGGATTCTCACAGCATGGAGGGATCTCACAGAGTAATGAGATGCCAGCAGCATGCCGAGCCAATATGCCCATAAATGCAAGGGCCAGGTCCTTAATCCAGCCATGAGGAGGGTCAAAGATCCCTGTATACAAGCCAGAGAAGGGATTCTGTACAACTAGAACTGAGTCGCAAACCACCTTCCAGAGCAGCCCCTGGGGAAAAGCAGAGGTCAAAAAGCAGTATGGAAGTGAAAAGGCTCACTTACTGAAAGAAGACTTTGTCCTTGTCCCATATTTGATGTGTGAAATGTACCCATTAGTAACCAGGCCTGTGGCTCGCAGAGCTGGTGAGCCATCAGCCGGTATCATCAAAAGAGACTTTTCAGAGTTCTATGCCAGCAATATGGCATCATGGAAAGAACAGGGCTTAGAAGTCAGATGGCTCTCTGATGAACCTGATGACCTCTTGTACTCTCTTCCACTGTAGGCTCTAGAATAAAATGAGCTTCATGCCAAGTAAACATGGCATGTGGATAGATATCTACACAGGGGTCACAAAATTAAATTCTACAGGGATAAGGCAGGAATGTCAATGTGTGGGCCTGACCTATGAGAGAGAAAATAGGAGACTGATATGCACCTAAAGGAGGCAGCTTCAGTTCAGTGCCCATGGTGGTTGCTATGAAGGAATATGCTAGAATCCAAAGACATCCCATTACCCTACTATGGCACATTCTTCTTTTGGGTTGCGAGGGGTAAGGGGTTCCTACACTGTGAAAGCAAAAGTGCACATCTCTATGGCATGGAACCAGCCTGGGTGTGAACTCTAGTTCACATTGTTTGCCTCATTGTACCCAAAGCACAAATCACAATCCTTTTCCTTTTTAGGTTTAAATAGTTACATTTCATTCATACACCTCTGCCGATCCATTTTTTTTTCTTTTCGTCTTGGGTGCTGTAGCTTGCTCCAAAGTTATAGCAGTCGAGTCAGAGTAGACTTGGTTAATTTTCTTATCCCATCATCTCCTGAAAGCTGTTCAAATCTACAGAGTGTGACCATCACCTCCTCTTTCCCTTGTGTCTCCTTCTATCCTCACCTTACCCGATCCTCCCAAATTCTGCAACTGCTTTTGAAGATACTGTCTCCTCTCCAGACCCCCACCACTGCAGCTTCAAACCGTGGTCTCAGCAGTATTGTTAAGAGAAATCACCAAAGCCCAGTTGCCTGAGGGCTCCTCATCTGAACTCCAGCTCCTAGTGGGAGAAGCGTAGGCCTAAGACGAATTATCCAAGTACATCTTGTATCTTTGACCCTGGTGAGCATTAAGTCAGGTACTTGGAGGGATAACAGCAACTTGGCACTGAAGAAAAGCTCTCTGGTTGAATCCTTGACTGAAGCAGAAACATATTCTCTGTGTGTGGTTTATTTGGGAGAGGACTTCAAATGTGGCCACAGGTTGGCTCAGGAGTTGTGGCTTTGCCCAGGTTTGCAGCTGAAAACTCAAAACAAAATATAAGGACCTGAAGCCATTTTTCCCAAAGTCTCCCAGTGAGTGGTGGTGGCTTGACCAGGATCGAGGGGCTGGAGCCTTCTTCGTGGCCAGTCCTGCTCCCTGACCACCAGACCACACAGTCCGTGCTTAACGTGTACTCAGCAAACCTCATGCTCCAGGCCTGAAGAAACAGATTTTCCAAAAACAGGGCTCTCTTTGTGAACAATTCAGCAAAAAATCTCTTTCCAGCTGTGAGCTGGGATTCATGTTGCAAATGTTGGTGTTAATTAAAAACATCCACCTTCTACAGTTTCAGCAACAAGGAAAAAGCACCATGCGTGATGTGCTCCTAAGCACTCCCCTCCAAAGCACTTATAAATATGATTTTATTTATGGCATGGGTTGCTAGGGGTTCTGACAGATATTATTATTCCCAATCTTCAGCCCCAGTGAAAGAGTTGGGGCCAAGGAGATGGATGTGAGGAGCCCAAGTTGCCACAGAGCAAAATTAGTATCAGTGGTGGACACAAGAATACTGTTCATTTCCCACAGGATCCACTAAAGATGTTCAACTTTCTCTATTCATATCAGGAATGGTACCTAGCTGAAATCAAATGTTTATCTGTTGAGTCGTTAACCATTTTCTTCACATGGCTCTTAGTCCTTCAGACATAAAGAAATGAGGTCTGACAAGGCCAGGGACATTCCACAAAGGATGACACAATATAGTCAATGATTGGGATGTTTGATGACTTCCCTATATTCCTGTTATATTTCTCACCTTATTAGGAAATCTTTATCTCCAATGGTCCTGAGCTACTGAGATCAGAAAGACTAAACTGCACCCCTCTGTTGGGTTGGTTGCCTCTGGTTGGTTGATTTGTCCTGCTTTAATACATGATCCAGACAAGAAAGAATCAAGCCAAAGCCACAGCATTATGAATGAAATTCTTTGTTTTTAATTTCACACAGTTTAAAATACAATATGAAATCAGGCTACAGTATATAAAAAACTCTCCAGCAAAATGATGTGCCAGCATCAGCTACTAAAATAAACAAACAAAAAACTCCGCCATAAGACTTTTTTTGCATTTTTTTAAAAAAAAAAACATCGACACTCACATCGCTACATCTCTAAGCTACCTCAGTTCTGATTTTTAAAAAGCACCTGCTTTTCCTTTTTTTCATCTTGCTTCTAAATTTTCAGCTTTTAAAAAATATAAATTATATGAAAATACAAGTTGGAAAATAGTCAAACACAATATAACATCTTTTTCATCCCTATACTTCTCAGCTTAAAAAAATGTATTCTTAAAAAAAAGTTCAATAACTGAGGCAGTATTCCTGATAATTTTATTTCAATATATATATTTTATATATGTATACGTATACATATATTTATGGTTCCTTGAAACTTCTTTGGAATGTAGGTAAGAGTTCAACAAATTTATATAGACCCCAACAGAGTAAGCGGCATGCACAGCATGACTAGAAGAGAGAAGGTGTATTTCTCACCATGAAGGTTAGGCAGGTTAATGCTCTAAAACCCAGAGTGTTCATCTCCAAAGTGAGGAAAAGCACATCTGATCTTTGAATGCTACCTCCAATCCCCACGGCCACAAAATCAGGGCTCTATGTAGGGAAGTCCCTCTCCAGAATAGAGAAGGGAACAAAAGTGACTCTGAACCCTAAAGCCAAAACCGACAAAGGTTAAGGCATCTCTGGGAAAATAAGGGTTTCACCCAGCTAGACCAGATTTGCCCATCCTTCCTCTGAAGTTAACATGTGTTTTTAAAAAGCATAAACGCAACATTTCCAGTGTATAAACCACCCACCACTCTTCCTGGGATGGTCTCTGGCCTTTGGACAAAGGAGAAAAAACATCTGGCCAGATCGACAAAGCTGTCTTAACTAATACACTATCTACAAATCTTGAAAATGGTGGACCTAGAGAGAAAGGGAATTTTAGCAAACAAGCGGGTGGAGGAGCACTAGGAGGCACTTTCTTATATCTTATCTGCTATAGGAACTGCAGGAGTTATACTCACAGAAGGAGAGTTTCCAACATACATTTAATAGGAACGGTGGATGATTTGAGAAAGTGATTTTATGCCTGGTTGCAAACAGCAAGCAATAATTGATACCCAGCCCTGGTTCTACTCTTACCCATTATTGAAATTGGAAAGATTTACCTAGAAATCTCAGGTATTATTTCAGCTGCAGTTTTGCATGTCTGCAAACACACACAAACACACACACACACAACATTCACACACATGCACACATTCACACACACACCTTTTGCCAGTGCCCAACAAAAATCACATAATCTAAGAGAAAACAATGTAGTCCAAACAGTTCCACCCAACACTCCCTGAGCAGCTCCTAAAATATGTTGAGAGCTTCATTAAGGCACCTGCATCCAAAAGATCAAAATAACACAGCTGGGATAATTCTGCCTTTGCTTTCCATATGGATGCTCCAATTCATCAGTGTGGGGACACTCATGAATCACAGAGCTATGTTCCTGATAATTCTGGGTCTGCAAGAGGATCTGGGAGTAGGTAAGAATCAATTTTCTTAAAGATATGCTAGAAAGTAGTTAGTACTTCCAATTTCTCATCCAAATCCCAAAAAGGGCCAGCCCTGAGAAGCTTACCTGAAATATTTCTTTCCTTCTCTCACGGAAGTCCATAAAAGCCACCCCTCCTCCTCATCCTTTCAACTGGGCAACTATAGAGTGAGGGAGATTCTAATTGTATCAGGCACTTTTCCTCACTAGTTAGATGTTGACTTTTCCTCTAAAGCTCCATTTTCAGATTCCCCCTCACAACCAGCAGAAAGATGACTACCTTGTTTGACTATGTTTGTATTTAAACCTTGGGGGAACTAAAAATCTATTCAAATCTCATGGACAACCTTATTTTCCTCACTGAACCTCCTTCCTTTGTTTCCTTTGCCTTTAAGTCATTCCTCTCTTCTGGAATTAACCTTCACTTACCCTGTGCCAAGACATCAGACCCAAGCAAGAGGCCCTAGCATCACCTGTGCCATTCATTTTGCATACACAGTCTCACCTGACATCCTACCGGACTAATTTAAATTCTTCAAAGGAAAGCCTTGCACTTCTCTTCCAAAGACAGCCAAGTCACATTTTATTGAAATGCTCTCTTAATTTCCGTCACTTCTAAAACTCAGCAGCAAATCTAAACTCTTCAACTTAGGTCGTGTCTCAAGTTACTCTTTCACTCACCAATCAGAAAGCCGTACATTTCTCTCTACTGAATAACAGAGTTGGGGGTGAGGGCGTGCAAAAAATGGAGGATTCTTGGAAAATAATACATAAAAGAAAAATTACAGAGTGTTAGTTTGGAATGACATGCATTCAGGACTTATTTCTTAGGACCTGAGGGGTAATGCCCATGCATACAGCTTTTATTCCAAGTCATCTATGCTACAGATATAGGACTAAGAAAGAACCAAGTCAATCTTCCTCCTTCGATCTCCTTTCCATGACTTCAACAGTGCTCCTACGTTTGCTGTCATCCAACACCAGGGATGCAAAATACATTCAGTTCAAAGACTTAATGCTTCTTAGCTCAACATTAAGTCCAAACCCCGAGAATCCACTAATAACAAGTAAGTAAAGGGATGTGCTAATATTTTTTTAATTGTAGATGACGTTCACACACATAATTCCCCTGTACCCAAATCAGCATTAATTGTCCTTCTTATATAAGTCCCATGAATCTGGGGTCCCTGATCTCAGTGAGAGCGTTTTGCTTTTCCAATGGGGTCTATATAAACAGTTTTCTTTCACTGTGACAGAATCCTCAGCCAGCAAATAAAAACAAACTTACATGATATTGCAATACTGAGACCACCTTAGAGCTTAAGACGATTTTTAAGAAAAAAAAATACTGGCACAAAATTTAATAAAATAAATTTTAACACAACAATGGTTTTGGCCCCTCCCCACTGAAGTCCATCTTTGTTTCAAAACTAGAGTGATAGGTAAATAGTTCTCAGATTTTCAGTGCATCCCCCCCTCAAAACATGTTTCATCCCACCCACCTCTTTTTTGCCCTCCCAGACCTAAAAACAGAAGCAAATTAATTACCTTACATCAGTTTCATGAGTTCTGATGTGACAATGTCTCTTGCTAATGGGTCCACCACTCAAGACACTTTTTCATGGATGATTTTTAAAAATGATTGGACACATTAGTCTCTTTCTCTCTTAAGCCAGAGCCTTCAAGCTTCTGAGAAGACCCTTCTCCCTCTCCTGAAAATTTGCTCAAGAATTTCTGGTCCCACCCACCCCACAAGTCCTGGCTTTCCTTTCCCAACTGCGCACAATTGATTACAGCTGCAACTGACTTAGCTCCCACCCCTGAAGGTAAAAAATGAGTTCTGGAAAATAAAAAATATAATAACAATTCAAAATTCAGAGTCCAACCAACGCGGCTGTCCTTGGAAGGTCTCAGCAGGGTTTCCCCAGCCCCTTCAGTGCCATCACTCGTCGGCATCTGGCTTGACGTCCAGCATGGCGTGCAGCTCCTCAGGGGTGTACCCCAGCAGGCTCTGCAGGTCACACACAAAGCGGTACACGTAGCGTTTCCCCGCTGTCTTGTGGATGATGTTTTTGTCGTAATAGTAGCGTAGGCCACGGCTCAGTTTCTCATAATTCATCTTAGGTTTGTTTTTCCTCTTTCCCCATCTCCTGGCCACCTGAAATTTAAAAAGAAAAATAAAGGAGGAGTAGGCAAAAATCTATAAGACAGGCCAAATATATATGTTTCTATGCCTATGCTATACCCATTCATGGTGACCTATGATGCTCAAGTAAGATGATTTGAGATTCATGTAGGTGTAGAAAATATTTTTCTGGCCTACCTCCTGAATTCCATTTTTCATGGGTTGGGCAAGGATGGGAGTCACAATGATTCTTTAAGTTGATGAAAACACACTGACCCTGAACTAGGATTAAATATGTGACTTTAAAAAACAAACGAAAAGCCACACACTATACATTCTCCTCTTTCCGCATATTATTAGTAAAATCTCCTTGCTTTGCAAGCATGAAATCTAACAGGGAGGTGTGAAGCGGAGGAGCTGAGCTGCAATCATACCTGCCTTTCATCAACAGGAAGTGTTTTTTTTTCCATACCAGAGCACAAATATTTTCTCATGTCTGCCAGAACAAAGATGCTGTCTCTCCTGTTCATTGTTTTTTATCCTCAGAATTGGGCATGGCACAGAACCACTACTCCATAAACATGTGTGTAATGAAATAAGAAACTAATGAGCCAATCTCCCAAGGCCTCTTGAACTGTCAGACCCGTTTCACACTCACAGAGCCACGGGGCTAGGAAGAGGCTAAGTCACAGGAGGCAGCTCTATGGGTGATAACTGACCTACTGCCAGGCACATTAATGCCTCCTATCAGCTAATCCTGTAAGACAAATGGGTAACATAGATCTTTTCTCTATTTTCCAAATAATGAACCTGGGGCTCAGACAGGCTACCTAGCTTGCTCCGGGTGGCAAGTGGCAGAGCTGGGAATCCCAATCCTGGAACATGTCATTCAGGTCCACACCACCCCTTCCAGGAGTTTTCTCTCATCCTTCCTCAGCACAGTACTCGCAAGCCCCTCCTTCCTTACCTCATCTGGGTCAGAAAGTTTGAATTCCCAGCCATCTCCTGTCCAGCTGATAAAAGACTGACAGGATTTATCAGTGAGTAATTCCAGAAGAAACTGCCACAGCTGGATTGGTCCACTGCCTAGAAACACAAGCCATTGTGAATCATTACACCAGATACTCAGCACTCTACGCAGCTAATCCCCACACACGGCACTTCCACATCCCTCTTCTCTCAGCCCATCCAGCCAGAAGAAAATGAAGGCAACAGACAGTGCACATGTCGGAGGAAGCGTTACGAGCTCGAACAGATAGAAAAGACAAAGGCCTCCCTATAAAGCAAAAGCACGGAAGAAAATGTGTCAAGTGCCTTATTTTGATTAACTTAAGGATCGGTTCATTGTTATTGCTAAACAAATTCTAGAAGGAGAACACTGTGCATATCCTCTGGGATATTCTAAGGCAGCATAATCTTTTACACCTTCAAAAACTAAGTCATTATTTTTGCCTTCAGAAGTAAGAAACATATTAACGAAGGAATGAATGTCTTTGCCAGTTCTGAACACAAGTTATGGCTCATAAGCACTGCTCTCTAGTAGGGAGCCTGTGGCCCCTGATTTGTGAGTAAGAAGGATCACTATCCTCGGGCCCTCTCACAAGAAAATAGATGTTAAATATCTGTTCAGTCATAATATTTCTCTCCACTGCCACCACCTTGCCCTTCCAGTCCACTTACAGGAAAGCACCCAAACTAAGAAAAAAAAAAAAAAGCATCGTTACTATTTGAGGAATTAACTTGCCACCCAGGAAATCCTTAGAGGTCAGATGAGGACTGTCTCATAGGTTCAGTATATTCTAAATTAGACACACACACACACACACACACTTGTCTTAGCCATCAACACTCTGACAGTCAATTTATTCTATGCTAAAAGGTTTATATCACACCAATTTCCTTTGAGGATACTTTTCTCATCTGAAATGACAATGCCACCAGTGATTCTTAATTTATAGGTGTAGGTGGAGCGAAAAATAGGGGTTCAAAAGTCCATGCTTCTTGTTACATGTCTACACGGCCCCTTATAACATAAACAAACTGGGCAGAGCGGGACTGGGAACGACCCAGTCCATGTCTCTGGATGCAGCCCAGGAAGCGCCGGCTCATACAAGAAAGCTTTGCTCACTAAGGCTGTAATTTTTCACCGGAGTTGCAAATTTGTCTGATCCAAGGTAAACTGAGATTTAACAGGAAACAAACCTTAGGTTCCCTCTCAATCCAAAAAAGAAATTGCCTTCATAATCCATAAGGGTAATGTCTTGTTGTATCTCATATTTCTACAAGACATTTTCACATGCATCGTTGTGCTTGCTCCCAAAATCCACACCCAACCCTCTGCTGTAAGGAGAGGCACAAGTGGTCTTACGGCTTCCTTTCTGTTGGTGCAGAAAAAGTGCTCAGCAAAGAACTGTGACTTTGCTCTGAGCCACGGTTAGCGAAATGGTGGTGCTGGGTCTAGTACCCAGGCCTTTAGACTCAAAGGACCAGGACAACCTCCAGCGAAGTAAACAAACAGCTACTGACTCGGGCTATCATCCCACAGCCAAAGGAAGTCCTCCTCCAGTAACAACTTCCTAATGGTGGCTTCCAAGGCTCCTCCTCGGCACTTGCCACGTTAAATACGAAAACATGAAGTAGCTCTACCTCCTCTTTCTGAGAATGGACCATTAGCTCTTTAAAACCACCTTGCAAGAAATGCCTTACATGTATTCCACAATCAAATGACTCAGTGAATGCCTACAAAATAAAGGGGCATTCGAACAACAGCCCAGAGGGCTGCACTGGTAAAGCCGTAGCTTCTTCTGTTTCTACTTTCATTCGATAAAAACCATTTCGTATTCAACTCAGGGACATTTGCACATTTCTTGGGAGTTGCCTAAAGTCATGAGCTACTCGTTTTCTGCCTGGGCTCACAACACTAACCGTGACATTCTCAGAGGAATCCACTGAGAAGCCATCCTAACGGGCACAAAGAGGTAAAACAGCAAATCGCTCTCAAGAAATGCAGCTGCCAGAGCCCCGGTCACAGAATAGGTTTCTTGGAGAAATTCACGATAACTACAGAAACTGAAGAGAGACATGAAGAAAACCCACCTACCCCAAAGCTATGTAAAGGAAGCCTCGGAGGAGAGGGGGTTGCTTTAGGCCCTGACAGAGAAAAACGAATGAGGGCTATGATTGCCGGTGCACCTACTACGCCGCAGACACTGTGAGTGACGCTCTACACTCGTTTCCTTCATTCCTCCCAATAATTCTGTAGGGTGGATGCAACTGTTGTGCTATTTGTTTCTACCACTTCGCAGCAGAGAAAACTGACACACTGCGAGGCCATTTAGATCAGCAGTGGAGTAGCCGGGACGGGAACCCACGCAGCCCGTCCCCAGATTCTTCATCTCAATGCTACGTTGCCCCTGGACATGACCAGACCAAAGGCCTGGCATCTAAGCTGCCTGACTGAGTGCAGTGTTCCAAGGGATAAGGGGACCTGACTTTAAAAACTCTCTTCCCCACTTCTCACAGCAGTTGCAGGACATGGGATAGCCAGTGGTTCTCCCAGTCATCTGACCACCAGTGGTCGTGCCAGCCCCTGCCACGGCATCCACCTCCACTGATGTTTCCAGCATCCTCTTGTGGTAGCCGTTATGTTACGTTACTTCATTGTTTCTCCTTCCCAGTGTTCACCTTAGAACCTCTCTCCCACTATCTGAAAATCTCTTTGGGGCACGGGGTCTCATGACAGCAAGCCAAGGAAAGGGATGGAAAGATGGAGATCCTTCCCCCGGATGAGTCTTTGGCGTGGAGCTGTCAGCACATCTGCCGGTGCTGGAGAACAGGGCCCAGGAGCACACTGCAGTCTCCTGCCCTTGGGACTTGGCAGCCACAATGCAGAGAAGGGACCTTCAATTCCCGTGGTTTGCACCAGCTCCCAGAGGAGGAACCCTCTGACGGAATGGTTAATTTTCCTTTTCTACCAGTGCATTTTCAAAACTGAAATGTCAAGCAGTCATAGGCTGTAGACGCTCCGCCCTGCCCTTTCTCTGTGATGTCAGCGTACGGGACCCGGTGAGTCCGGGACAGGGTGAGTACTCGCCGGAGGACTTTTGTCCTCATTGTGACTTTTCCTTTGTTCAAAAGGAATGAAAAAAGAAATTAAATTCAGGCCCTGGAAGCCCAAGTCCTAGGTGCAGAGCTCTCTAACTCTTTTTTTTCAAGGAAAGAGGGAGGATAGACGGGAAAAGCAGATACCTAAAGAAATAATGGGAATATGAATGGGAAGAAGTCTCTCCCATTGGCTTCACAATAGGACAGTCAACATAACAGAGATGTCAGTTCCAGGCTCCTTCCCCCGATTCCTGCAGAAAAACCCCACAGGCGCACTCCAGCCTAACTGGTACACACAGGGCTCACCCTTCAGAAAGCCCACATTTTTGTACCAAGTGAGAGGAGTTCATGGTGGCCGCTGAAGCTCCCCCTCTAGCACCTTTTTGCTGACTCCTAAACTGCCTTTTTGTTGTGGGGAGCAAGAGAACTAGGAAAGACATGGAAATGTTCTTCCAGCCAGAAACATTGGGCCAGGGTGGGCTCAGTTCCTGGCTGGGCCAGTGGATGGTCTAATACAGAGGCCTGTTTCCACAGCAATGCATCACCCTCACTTCAGGTCTGGGAGGCGACTTCAGGGCCACTTGGAAACCCGAAGCTTAGAGGCAGCTCTGGGGTTGGAAGCCACACTGGCTACACAGATCCACCAGCGACACCCACATCCAGGCCCATCAGAAGTTCTCACACCCAAGACTGGTGTAGAAAATGAATGAGTCCAGCACTCCCAGTTACGACTCTTCTAGAGGGTGTTTCTGTGCTGCTTAGCGGAGGTCTGCCCAAATCCACAGGGCTCCAGGGCCCCATCCCTTGCCCTTGCTCCAGCATATCCTAAACTTGTAAAGCCTCTTCCTCCATTCCCCCTGCAACTCCCCCTTATCCCTGTGCCCAGCCCCTTCCACCTACCCAAATGGACTGTGGTCCCAGTGACCTTTGTCCCCCAGAGCAGAAAACGGTACTAAGAATAGCGCCAGTCATGGGAAGGGGAGCTCACATGTTCAGTGTGACTCACAATGGTGTCCCTGTCTGGGATCTCCAAGGCAGTCAACAGCACCCTTCACGATGCTGCCCGGGAGTGTCACACATCAGGAATCCAGTGGCATCACTGGGAAAGTATGCTTCTCAAGTCGAAGCTCTGAGCCACAACAACAGAGGGGTCCCTGTTAGAAGGAGGTCTCTTTCCAGAGCCATGAGGGCGGGAGAGCACCACACACACACTCCACACACCCATCTCCCATGGCACGGAGCCTCCACACCCCCTGCCGTCTGCTCCCTCTCCACCCTCCCTCTCAGGCGGCTGCAGGGGAATTTCCTTCTACTGCTTTGTTCTTCTCAGCCTCTGGAGAAGAGGACAGTTCTTACTACACACTGACAGGCCTGATTTGAAGAATGTGCTACAAGCTCAGAAGAAGAAATACCAGGTGGGAACTTGGAGAGCTCCCAAGGCCACAAAGCAAATCACACCAAGGATGTTCACCCCCTCAGGGGACCCCCAAGGCTCCTCAAATCTAAGGCAACAATCTCACTTTTTAAAAAATCGTCAAGCTTCAAGTAAATTCCTGCCCATTTGGGTCATGTTTCCTTGTCTGGGAGCTGCAAGGCCCATTATCTGTCTCAATGAGGAGCTGGTTATTAAAAATCCCCTGCTATTCTGGTCCCTTGCCCTGAGGCTGAGAACTGAGCAGCATAAATACATATACAGCAGTGGGCTAGGACAAGGTGGTTAGTAACAGGCTCTTGATGGAAATCCCTTCCATTTACCAATTTGTCAGTACCATTCTTCTCATTTTCCAGGTCTGGGAGTTGCCTGCCTGTGACAAGGACATCCGCACAGCAAGTGAACAGGGTCAGGTTGAACTTCACTTTTTCCTTCTACTCCTTCCTCATTTCCATTTCAACCACAAGTTCTCACTCTTGTCACCTGTGCTCTGCTGAGAGGCGAACACAGGAGTTTTCTTCCAAACAGATGGAGGTCAACGCTGGGCGGGCACCTTCCCAGGCAGTCTCCTCATATTTCCATTGTACGTGGCTTGCACCAAGACCACCCCACTGGTTTGGTCTCTGTCCATGTCTCCCATCACTAGAATATATGCTCTAAGGACAAGGACTTTGTTTTTTCACTGCTTCAACCCAACGCCTAGCACAGTGCCTCACCAACAAACACCAACAAACAAAAAATTCTTTGCTGCTGAATGACTCCTGTGTCGTTTGACACGTTCTCCCTGCAAACACAGACTATATCTTACTGAGCCATATATCCTCAATGCCAGGTACGATAGCTTGTCTTCAGCAGGTACTCATTAAATATTTTCTCAATTATATTACTGAAACAAACCTCCTCTGAAGAAAGGCATAAGGATTAGAAAGGCCGCTCAAATGGCTTCTCTCTATTAAACTCTATTTGGGGCCAAACAATATGGGTGACCCTCAGGCTGCATTTCATCAACGTGTTCCCAAAAACGAAAACGACCACCTGTCCTTTGGGAGTTAATTTGCTACTTTAAGAAGCTAATCCCTTTAGCTCTATTCTAAAAGTCAAATCAAATACCTCGGTGTGGGCAGGACACCACATTTATTTTAACCTATGAAACTCTCATGGTTGGTCACCCTTGCAATAGGGCTGACTCTGCCCTGATAGCACACATCTGGCAGGTGGCCCTAAAACAGAGGAACAGGCCTGGCTGGCCCCTCCCTTCCAGCCAGGTGTCTCTACCCACAGCCAAACGATGATGGCAAAAACAGAACATTCGAATCCAGAAATGACCCATCTGTTCACAAGTGTATCAATCTGCCTTTCATGCTACCACAGGAGGACGCACCTCTGAGGGTGGGGTGGGTGACTCCCCAGTCCAAGCATCACCCCTTTCTGTCAACCCTCTTCTAAATCACCATTCACAAAGGCCCCTAAATCTCCTGATTTCCATTAAGTTTAAGGACAAAACAAAAAACATCCCGACAGTTTCTTGGCCTCTGGACCAAGCTCAACCTGAAGCTGCACAAAGTCTTGTTGCCTGAGGATGAATAACTCAAGAAACTGTATTGCCGGACTGATTGGCAATCAAGACACTGGGAAAATTATTTGAAGAAGATTAAGGGCCAGGAGTGCTTGATATTTTGGCTGAGTTCTATGCCTCTCATTTCTTCTGAGTTGTACATTTTCTTTGGCCCACCCTGACCCAATCTTATCTCATCTCTAACACACTCCATGTATAACACATTCTATAACTGGTCAATGTGGGCTTGGTTTAAAGACTCACTGTGTGTCAATATATTCTATAAACATGTTCCTGTATCAGTGGCTAATAACTCAAGGGCAGTAATTGGGAATATAACTTCCAATAATTCAACTCAAACAACAAAGAACATTCTGACAGGTGTTTGGAAAGCATACTTGCTGAACACAATGATGAACAACAACTTTATAAACTTGTATTTGTTGCTGAGATAGCCAGTATCTAACCATGAAAAAGAGTGAGAAAACAGCTCTCAAATCAATTAAAACTAGTCTTTGACTGCCGAGTGCATGTCTCTTGCAAACGAAAGGAGGAGGAGTGTCAAAAAATTTAAAAATAAAAGCCATTTTACATGTCAGGCAGTGGAGTACTGAGTGATGACGGCATCCTATAAAATTAAAATATATGATGCCTGTGGGAAAGCCCCGCGTAGGGAGTTGAGGGTGATGAGGCTTTGATATCAGTTCTTCCCTGAATCACCATGCAATCTTACACAACTCATTTAATCTCTCTGGGCTTTACTTTTTCCTTCCCTAAAATGGAAATAGTAATCTCTGCTTCTCTTTACTTTATAAAAATCTAAATTAAGTCCTTACTACAAAAATCTGCATATATACATATATATAGACAGAGAGAGAGAAAGAGACTTAAAGAGGTGAACAATTTAGGAGCAATTGAATATACAATAATGGAATTACACAGAAGAATGAAACAACAGAAAATATATTTTTAAAAACAATTTTCAGTAAAAAACAAGAAAGAAAAAAGATGCATTTAAAAAAAAATGTAAAAGCGCTAGAAAAAATCTAATTAGACTTCCAAGGATTAAATTGGCCTTTTGTATGGCAACTTTGAAAAAGTAGAAAATTGGAGGTTAAGGAAAAAAAAGTTAAAGTATACGAATGTAAAAATTTTTTAATATTTTAAATGAGAATAACCATTTAGGACTTTTTTAAGTTAGGGAAGATTCTGAAATCCTTGTTCCTACGTTAAAAGTACATACGCACAAAAAGAGACAGCAGATGCAAGCTGCTTTGCAAGTGAAAGTATCACAGGCATATATGGTTTAGGGAAATCTTGGCCACAGATGGACTTAGATCCTCTTTTCCCGATGCACCTTTTTCCTTAGTTATTCATGTCCCTTACCAAGTATTCTTCACCTAAGTGGTATATAGAGCTCACCTAGAGCAAGTTCAACACCGTTCCCCACAAATGCCAACAGTTTGGGCCCAAAGAGACGGGTCCCACCAGCATTAACTGGGGTTCAAGCAGTACCTCTTGTCCAGCCATCAGTGCCCAAGACAGGCTTGACAGCAAGACCAGGTGGCTGGCAATTGGCCAGTGGAGTCCTCCCACCTGGAACAGGGTTCAGTGAGGCTTATTTGGCCAGTCTGACTTGGGTCTGAGAACAAGACAGTTACGCATTTTTAGGGTATGAGGGAAAGACCTTTGTTTTTGCTCTGGCTCTGCACACCTGCAAGTGCTCAAGTACACATGTGTGGGGGCGGCAGCAGGAGAAAGGGGACTGTTCCTCTCTTAAAGGGGCAGTCTCTATTCAAATGCAACCACCTCTTTCTTCTAAACCATCAGTAACTGTCTAACACATTCAAGCTAACACTCAGACACAAACTTGGACAGTGAGCCAGTGAAGCTCAAGTCAGGAAGTGGGTTTCTTTATAGCTCTTTCCTGCTGATGTCTTCTAGGTAACCGGTTCTTTTAAGAAGTCACCAGAGATGGGTTAGGTTTGGATTTGGGGGAAGGGGATAAGAATTTTGTTATAAACCAAAGAAATGGTTTCTCCAGCCACTATAAATGTACAAAGAAAAATCTTCCTAAGTATGTAGGTAATGAGAAGAAAGAAAGATATGTTCACTGATCAGGGTTAGAAAACAGGACTTTAGAAGTCGGAAGATTATAGTTTTTTCTCAGGAGGATTCTCAACTTGATCTTTGGAATTTATTTTATCTAAGGGTTAAGTTTTCCCTGTATGTCAAGAATGAGAGAAATCACTAGTTAGGTATATTATAATCCGTGGAAGGTAGCTGAACTAGATCCTAAGTGATCATTTGCACACCGAATTTTGTAAGCATTTATTCAGCATATAATCTCTGAACACTCCTCAAATGTACCAGAGTGTGTTGAATAGCAAAACACAATATTAACAACAGCATGGAGGTAGTGGAACAAGTACTTTTTGTTTCACCATAATGTGATGAGCTGAAAGTGTCCTACCTACGCCTTAAAGAAAAAAGAAGAGAACCCAGCCTTGAGAGGCCTCCATAAGAAACTCCACCGCCTCAGCTCTGAATGTCAAACACCTCCACAGACCTGTGCCCTGTGAGCATCTCCAACAAAGCAAGTCCCATCCTTGTTTCAGAGTTTAAACTTTCACATTCAATCACTCTAGGAGCACTTTCACTCTCATTATCTCTCAGGGAGAGGTGAGTCATACAAAAGACAATAAAGTTTGGGGAGTTACAGTCAACAACATGCGTTGAACTCAGAAGCCCATCACGGGCCACCGAGAGTGTCGGGACACATGGTCTTGAGTCCCGCCACATGGAAAAGCTGTGCTGGTCTCAACAAGCCATGTTTATAGGTCAGGTCCCTGCAGCTGTCACACTACCTGTTCTACTCAGATCTCCTGCTTCAGGGAACATAACTGACTGGCTCTACCATGTCCACACCAGTACCCCCCTTCCTGGGGGGTGCTCCAGCCAGGGACTGAGCACGGTGAGGGCATGCAGGTCCACTCCTGTGAGACACAGAGCTCCTCCAGGAGACAACCTTGACCCAAGGATCCCCTGGGCCCAGCCAAAGTTTTCTCGGAATGGAGCTGCAGTTGAGGGCTCTTTCTACCCAAATCTCCACCTTCCAGACCTGCAGCATGGTCTGAAGGTTCCCCTGCCTTCTCTTCGCTGCCTTTTTTTCCTTCATAGATGCTCCTTCCGTAAACATCTTGCACATCTAATCACGTCTTGGCACCTGCTTTCCGGCACACTCAAACTAACACAGTATTTTGAATATTTTCTGACATGTGAAAACCCTGAAAGTCATCTTATTTGTTGTTTGCTGTGTGACATTGGGCTAGACCTCCTCCTCTAAAAAGAAAAAAAAAAGTCTCGATTCCCTCATTTATACAATGGGCATAACAGAAACTTCCTCATGTGATATTTGGTGGAGGATTTAAAACGTCAGTATATATGAAGGAGTCTAAGCACACAGTAGCAACTTAATACATCTGGGATTGAGCTAAATAACTGAAGAGACCTAATGTATTATTAAATACCTGCTACGCCCCATGACACTGCCAGCAAGTACTGCAATTCTATAAGTAAAATGTGTTGTTCCCTGGCCTCAGGGAACTTAGAATTATACTGGAAAAAGAAAAGGTTTGGAGAATACTATGGAACGGAGGTGACAGCTAGCACTTAGAGCCTGGCTTCCTGTAGACCCAGCACCGCTCCAGGTGCTCTCCATAAACTAATTCATTCGTTCTCACCGAAAGCCTACGGTATAGAAACTATTATTATTGCCATTTGCAGATGAGAAAACAGATACAGAGATGTTAGCTTGCCAAAGGTTACACAGCTGCTCACTGGCAGGGCCTGACTCCATGCTCTGAATTCTACAGGAATAGCCCCTGAATGTTGCCCTTGGTAAAACCGCACGGGATGACCACCCTTTCTTGTGTTTAACCTGGACTTCTCTACCTGCAGACATTCCCAAGTGACTGATGGGGTGCTGATGAGCACTCCAACCTGCAGGCATCACATGCAAGTCACTTTAGGGAGACAGGAAGGGCAGAGCTTCTCTTGAATGAGCCTCTACAAAGAGCAGCAGCTGCTCACTCTCTGCAGCAGGGGAGGCCGTCGAGGGAAAAGAAAGAAGTGCCCAGGGGGCAAAAGCAGGGTCATCTGGGACACCTGGCAGGGCCTTTCCCAACAGAGGTGATGGGGAGTTTCCGAGGCGTGTTGTTTAAAGGCAATAAAGACTGGTGTGGATGTCTCAGCAGCACGCTGGCTGCATTCTGCTCAGTGGAAACATTTTGCTTCCTCCAAAGGTGGAGCTTCAAACTGGAGACAGAGTGGAATTCCAGAACAGTCACCACCCAATTCCATTATTTGTAGTGAGACTTTATTAAAGAAACAGTAACCCCAAAAATCTAAGACTCAGAGACTCCTCCTCTAAAACAGGCAGTGGGCTACACCCAGAACAGAGGCGTCAAGCTGTGAGTCTCCTGGTATCCAAAATCCAGGCACCCTCAAGGCCTCAGAGAGTTGTAAACAGCACCAGGGTGCGGGATATATTGTACAGTATGAATAGATCTCTTCTGTCCAAAGACTACTTGCAAGGTATTACCGTAGCTGAATCAAGACACTAAGGTGCTTCAGCCAGTTGTGGTCTTTGAAAGCCATGACAGAAATAGGCAATCACCACTGTCCACATTTTTTAAAAGACATTTAGAAAAAAAAAAAAAATTCCATAGTGAGGACGAATCTTTTTACCATGTGATCTTTTTCTACTGGTAGCAGATGAATAAGAAAAATTCATACAAAACTAATTAGTTAGGAGGCAGAAACAGTGAAATTACTCACAGGCAATAGAAAACAGCTTTGCCTCCTAACCAGTTCAAATCTTCCCGGGAATTCTCCTCCTCAGTGCTCCAAAGTATTTTCCCATCAATCACATAACTGAGCAGCATGTGAGTCTATTACTCCTCTGAGATCCCCAGGTCCACGCCACGCACCCCTTTAGGATCCACTGCTAAACCCAGCACCGTGAATGGAATCCCTGCCAGCATCTCAGCTGCTGGCTGACAGGAAGGCTCTATTTCAGCTGAGGGGGCTGCCAGCTTCCTGCAACTAGTTAATCACAGCAGCCTCTGAGCAAGAAAGGGAAGATACTCTGTTTCTGCCCTTCTCGTTCCCAAGAACTTGTCCTCTTATCCAATCAGGTGCTGCCCAAGGATGGTCTACATTGAGACTGTGATGGCTTCAGCAAGCCTGGAAGCCAGCCCCAGCTTTGCCTGGCCTGCAGACCTCAGTGAAGTGCCCTAACTTCTCTGGGCCTGTCTTTAGCCAGTTCACACCGTCTTACACCACAGCATTTACATGGAGAGACTTTAGATTCCAGAGCTTGGCTCCTGTTATCCCCCCAAATTAAAAGGCTCTTACGCTGTTCCTAATCACGTGCCCACAGCACAAATTCACACTGCACAAGTAACCTGCTTTTACTCTTTCCTTATCACTAACTTAGGCTCATACCAAAAGTTTCCTCAGTTGTTGTTTGTGCCTGAATATATTGAGATTATTTTGCAATCAAGCCTTCCTTCAGAAAACTGTGATTTCAGCTAATGCTGCCAAATCTCAGGTTTCATTCTGAATTGAAGGACTTTGAAGCACTTCCTTTTGCAGTAAAGTTGTTTATTTTCAAAAACATGTTTTAGCAGTAGTTTTGGGTTACTGAACCCTAAAACTCAACTACGAGCCAGAACTCTAAGGTTCTGGACTTGGCCCTGGGACTTTCTTATTGTGTGACTTTAGACTGGCTCTAGAGTCATCTATGAAATGACAAGAAGAGG
Organism: Nomascus leucogenys; assembly: GCF_006542625.1. Classification (NCBI taxonomy): domain Eukaryota; kingdom Metazoa; phylum Chordata; class Mammalia; order Primates; family Hylobatidae; genus Nomascus; species Nomascus leucogenys. The sequence continues at coordinate 6,470,877 of NC_044395.1, read as the reverse complement.
ATTAATTTCAGGGCAGAATCAATTTGAGAGGACCTAGAGGAGAACGTACGGGGCTTTTTTTTTTTTTTTTTTTTTTTGAGACGGAGTCTCGCTCTGTCACCCAGGCTGGAGTGCAGTGGCGTGATCTCAGCTCACTACAAGCTCCGCCTCCCGGGTTCACAGCATTCTCCTGCCTCAGCCTCCTGAGTAGCTGGGACTACAGGCGCCCGCCACCACGCCCAGCTAATTTTTTGTATTTTTAGTACAGACGGGGTTTCACTGTGTTAGCCAGGATGGTCTCCATCTCCTGACCTTGTTATCTGCCCGCCTCGGCCTCCCAAAGTGCTGGGATTACAGGCGTGAGCCACCGCGCCCAGCCCAGGTCTTCTTTTCCTGCAAGACTAGTACCTTTTTGTGTGTGTGTGTGATGTCTCACACCAAAAAAAAATTTGAAAGTTGAATTCCAGATAGTCCCAAATTTAGCCTTAAGGAAACTGAAGGACTGCCTACTTATAAATCTGCATAACACCATAAAATGTAATTTCATTACAGTTAATGAATGGCTTTGGGTTTAGCCTTTTTCAGGCTCCTAGAAAACAAGAAAACCACTTCATTCATAATTGCAAATCAAAGAGTGCGAACACACCTAGACATTGATAAGTGCATTACCATCAGACCTGCTCAACAACAGCTGCAGAAGTGATAGGACTCCTTATCTGTGGCTATGTCTGACAATCTGGAATGAAGTTCAATAAAGGTGATTTATAGGTCAATAGTTCTGGACGGAAGCCAAGGCCAGCTCTCCTCCCTCCCACGTACCCCTAACCCACATACGCATAGTGTTCATTAGTGACAAGAGGGAGACAAGGTCCTAATCAGTCTAGGCAGGCAACTGCAATAACCAAGGAGTACTCTCATTCTCTAACATGAAGAAAAGATTTTCTATTCAGGTGAGACACTTGGTGCTTAAGATTCAATTCAGAAGCTACCTCTGTGCAGAATGCAATTACATACATGGCCTTGAATAAGTCATTTTTTTGTGCCTCAGTTTCATCATCTATGAAATGGGACTAGAGGGGTTGAGAGGAAGACAGACTACTACGTGACAACCCATTATATTATTCTATACCTACTGAAATGGAAAAGCAAGAGGAAGAAGAGATGCCTATGTTTTTCAAGGACTTGGAAAGCATTTTGCTTAGGTCTATAAAATGTATATAGAAAACGTTGGGCTACTTCTCTAGGACTGTGTTGTAATTAGAAGGGGTTCATAATGTATCTTCGAACAAAAGAAAATGGAGCTTTCTGATGGTATCAGTTTGATAACCGTAAACAGTTCACAGTAAGGTAAGGAGGTACATTTTGGCGGAAGCCAACATTGCATTTGATGTATTCTTAACTCAGCTAACAGGCAGGCTTTCAAGCCATGTTATCTGCCCCCGCATCTTGACCTAATTTAACAAGTTGCTATGGGAGCCCAGTGAAGGTTGATGCAATTTTCTTATCTTTGGAGGAAGAATGTAACTGTGCAAGAGAATGTGAAAATTCAGTTTCTAACTGATTTCCACACTTACAGTGCAGTAAGAAAGACATCCTAACAAGAAGTAAAATGTATTCCTTTGGAGGTGATAGGGACAAAGACCCAGACTCCTGGTGAAATGGCAGGAAGATAGATTCTCTTCCCAGCTTGGAGAATCTAAGCATGCACCCTTTAATTCAGGCCAAGTAATAGTGACATAGAGCTATGTGTACCCCTACTGTGTGGCCAAACATACTCTGGAGCAATCAAATTTTAAGGGAACAGACAGAAAAGTTGAGCAGAACCTGAGAAGGTAAGTGTGACTTTTACAAGCAATAAAATGTATTGCCAACAAGTGTATACAATGATTTCTGCTTTCCAAAGTACTTTTGCAAATTTCAGCTCATCTTAACATGTCTGCATAAAGCTAGACAGCCATTTATAGGCACTCTACTGGCTGCCTCAGGTGGTGGGTGAGGCTGTATGGGCACATTTCATCCGCTTCCCTATTCCCTAGGATGCATCTTAAATGAGGTTGGTGGGGGCACCATGAGGGTGTGAGATCACCCTCATAGGGTGAGTCTGCAGTACAGGCAGGAGGTGTTCACCAGGTATCAATTACAGGAAAAAAAAGATACTAAAATGTGGGCTGCTCCTCACATACCTAACAAATCCCAACTTTCATTCAGACCACAACAATAGGAGAATCCAGTTCAAGTCTAAGGATATTTAAAATATCTTGAATCCAAGGAGACAGTGAGCCCTCATACTCGCTTTTCTGCACTCAATATGTGCTCAAACATTTGCTGAAATAATTGAATTCTTATAATTGAGGGTTTTTTCTCTATGTCTAGCACAATGTCTAGCATTCATTTAATTAGTTGATTTAATTCAATTACATTTTCACAGATTTCCTGCCACCAAGATAAGAAACACTTCTACTTCACTAAAAGTAGAAAAGGGTACAAGGTAAATTTGCCTAAAACCACACAGTGTGTTAGAGTTGGGAGGAAACACAGAGGACTTCTGTTTTCTGGACCATTATTCTCGCCACCACATGAGATAGTATAAAAAGTGAAATTGCAATTGTCAAGGAGAAAGAATTAAATGGTAAGGGCTTCAAAAATGTTTTTTCATTAAAATGATTACTTCAGACTTTGAGACTTTTAAGTGATAGTCACCACCCCTTCTCTTCTACTCACTAAATGTTTTACTCCCTTATCCCATGTCTGAAGAAAGAGAGAGAGAAAAGAAGGAAAGAAGGAAGGGAGGAAGGGAGGGAGGGAGGGAAAGAAGGAAGGAAGGGAGGGAGGGAGGGAGGGGAAGGAAAGAAGGAAAGGAGGGAGAGAGAGAGGAAGGAAGGAAGGAAAGAAGGAAGGAAGGAAGGAAGGAAGGGAGGAAGGGATGGATGGAGGGAAGGAGGGAGGGAGGGAGGGGAAGGAAAGAAGGAAAGGAGGGAGGGAGGAAGGAAGGAAGGAAGGAAAGAAGGAAAGGAGGGAGGGAGGGAGGGAGGAAGGAAGGAAGGAAGGAAGGAAGGAAGGAAAGAAGGAAAGGAGGGAGGGAGGGAAGGAGGAAGGAAGGAAGGAAGGAAGGAAGGAAGGAAGGAAGGGAGGGGGGAGGGGAAGCAAAGAAGGAAAGGAGGGAGGGAGGGAGGGAGGGAGGGAGGAAGGAAGGAAGGAAGGAAGGAAGGAAGGGCAGAAGAGAGGGTGGGCAGGCAACTATCAATCTATCCAAACATAACTCAGACCTAGAGCATAGTTTTCTCTGCACCACAAAAACAGAAGCAAGCACTGCCAGTTAAAGTCTACCTGCCAAGGCCACAAAGTCATTTTAGAGCTACCTCTGCCTTTCCTTTCTCTTCCCAATTAAGCGGCACATCTCCCTTCCTTTATCACTATATTCAACTGCAGTCTAGTTCTTTAACCCCTAACAGGTATAACTGCATGAGCTGGCACTCTTGTACTTCCTGAGAGTGACTTAATACACTTTTCCTCACCCCAGATGTTTTTAACGGAAACGGGTATACTTCCTAATCATCTCCTTTCAAAGATGGGAAAGGACTCCCTTGAAAAGTAGTAAGTTCCTACATGCTAGCCATGTTCAAGCAAAGACCACCAGGGTATTGCAGAAAGAATAAAGTAAGAACCTTTAAGTTCCATTCCTGGCCTTGACCTTGTTGCTACTCCAACATGTACACATAATTCCTGAGCACTACTCATGCAATGAACTGCACTAGGAACTATGTGGAATGCAACATAAGAGAGACACTCCTGATCTTTGAAGGGGGAGTAAGTTTTCAAGCATTTGAGTTGTTCTCAAAGGTCACTGGTTTTCTTCATAAAAGACCTAAGGCTTCCCTGAATGCAAAAATAAGGATTCAGCAAACTCTAAGGATCAGAGAGACACCTCAATAGAAACACAGATCTTGCTGTTTGTCGTCATCCACACAAAGGGTCCCTACAATGAAAACATATCCAGGGTGGAGAGAATTATAAGAGAATAAAGGCCTAAACCACATCTGAGTAATCAAAGCTACTTTAAAATAAGCTCTACTCACAACACACTTTCTAATTTTTAGAAAACACTACAATCTTACAGAGAGATCTGATGATTAACACATTAATGCTCCTTGGCTATTTCTCAGCTATACTCTCCACATGTTTTTCTGGTTAAGTAGCATGATGTGCTACAACCCATTTGAGGAAAGAATTGTTTTGCTCTACTACCAGAGTCTCAATCCAAGCTCAAGCTCTCAACCTACATCTTCCTTTCTCTATGGCCTTTCTTCACTCATCACTGTCATAACTATAGCTTTCGCTCCTGGAAGAAAACTGATAATAAAGCCGAGTGAGAGAAGGGGGTATTCTCTATAGGCCAGGATGGATCTGGACAGGGTGTAATGCCACTGAGGACACTGTTCCCACATTTGAACAGCTGGCCTAAGGAGAACCATGCTGCAGAAGAGCCCAGTGTGGAGGCCATTCAGTCGTGCCTTGGAGAGATGCTGCTGCTGATTTTGTATTTAGAAAGACCTCCCAAGAGCAGACCGGGAAAAATCCCCTGATGCCAGGCCACTAGACAGAGTTTCCAGGAACGCCAGATCATTACAGTTCCCTTCCCCCAGACATGGAAAAACACCCAAAATATAAGTTTCCTACCATTCTTGGAAATGATCCCTTTGAAGAGAATGATACTATTTGCTTCCAAAAATCAATGGCTAGTCACAAGCAGAGTGGCTGGAGAGACTAAAGAATTCTTAGAGAGACTTCTCCCCGCTGCCCTGCAAAAGGGAGTCTCTCGTCGTCTCTGGTCAGAGATGCAGAGTGCCTTCCAGGACCCCACCCACAGAAACGTGCAGATGGAGTTGGCCTAAGCAGCGGGAGGGCGCCTACCTGTGTAGCCAGCTAGGGCAGCAGCAGGAATGACAGGCTTGTCCTTGTTGAGGTCAGCACGGTCCCGCACGTAGTCCTTGAAGGTGCCCTTGGGCTTGTGGTTGGGTAGGGCAGCCGGATAGTCCTCTGAGTCGAAGCTGTCATAGGAGGGAACACGCTGCAGGCTGTTGAAAGATGACTGGCTGCTCCAGGACTGGGTGAGGCGATCACAACTATCGTAGCTCTCTATGCTTTCAAAAGAGTCCTGGCCCCCGAGTTTACCTGGAGGTAAAGGAGGAGGTAGGAAGAGGACAGGGGAGGAGGGAGTGGGGAAAAAAAAAACTGTAAAAACCCTCTTATGGAGGACAGATTGCTAATCAGATCTGCAGGAGGGACGGAAGAAGGGAGAGGGGAGTGCGAATGGAAGCTTCAGGGGTCACGGGTTGACTCTGAGGAAAGGGGCTGCACTAGGCCACCATCCGAGGGTCCGCGGCCACTCTGCTGCCTGGTTTGAGGACTCCAAGTACAGAGATTCAGAGTCAAACGCTGCTCACATCTGTCAGAGTAGCGTTTGGGTCCTCAAGAGTTCTAAAGCCAGAAATCTAGAAGCTGAGGATCACACATGTTATGATACGATTTCTGGCTGATGTCGTAGGCCCAATGAATAAACGAAGAAATCGGAGCAATGTCAGGCTGAATTCCCCACTCCAGCTCAAGCCAATGAGATGACTTCAAAAGGCCCAGTTTGGAAAACATTTTGGTCATAAGAAGAAAGAATCCCATTAGACTAAGAGCAGATTAGCCTGTTTTGACCTTGGAACTAAGTGCTATTTTTTAGCATTTTTCCCAAATACTATTTTAATATGAAATACATGTACTGACCCTATGCCTTTTCAAATAGAGTAAGATGGTGTAAGATGCTTTTCCCAAGAGATTTTTTAAAATCACACACACTGTCACTCTTCTAAACAGAAAACCATATTCTTTATCCTCTCCAAGTAAAATTATGTACTTGAAATTTAAACTTCACTGGAAAAGTGTAGGCAATATTTACAAGGTTTATTAAAGAGTTAAGGTCCACAGCAGTGTCAGAAATCCTTTACTGTGTGAGTTGCTTAAGGCATTCTTAACTGACCACAAGATCATGCAAGTTCATTAATTTCCCAAACCAGGTTATAAACAGCTGCTATGATTGCACAATAGCTCCTGGAGAAATTTCCATTGGTAAAAATGCCACTAAAAAGGAGGCTAGCAAAAAAAAAAAAAAAAAAAAAAAAAAAAAAAAAAACAGGTTTGGAGGAAAACAAATGCATCTAAGAGCTAAAAAAGGCTCACAGGAATGGTTTTCATATGCAACTTTCGGATACTTTTCAAGTAACCTAAGTTAAATCATAGGAGACTAGATGGTCACCTCAATTCAGCACAGGCCAAAAGGCAAAGGGATGTGACAAATATTTATGTAGAAATATCTGTTAAGTCAACTCTTAATTGTTCAGGGGTGGTTGATCTATAAATTTCAAATCCCAGAATAAGGCTGACTTATACAACTTCATATTAGTGTGCTTCCAGTGTATTTTCCCCTCCATGACAGCAGAGATTGGTTAAAACAATAAAAATCAAACATGAACAGATGCCCAAACCTAAATTAAATATATAGGAAAATATGTTGCTCCCAACATTGCTTAAAGATCCAGATAAGATGTATTTGGTTGAGGGTGTACTTTTTGTAAAATCCACTGCTGTAGGTTTTCTCTACATCCTGACCCCTCCAGAACTGCTTTAAACAGAAAGGTGGTGTCATCCGTTTCATCTCATTCCTTCCTCCACTCATCCCTTCAGAGGAGGGTAATCTCTGGAAAGCAAACTGAAGAGCTTCATGGAGTTATCAGCCCTGCCCACCCAGTCCACTAGCAAAAGGGCACTTCTTCATTCTTGTTAAAAATGAATATATATTTCTTTATAATTCTTTAAAATTCTTTCCCATTTACCCACCAGAAAAGTCATCTTTTTCACCTTTTTAGAGATCATCTAATTTTCTCTTCAAGAAATTCACACTAAATGATTTAAGAAAACAGCCTACAACCAGAATGTCAAAGCCTTGTTTTAGCAGAACAGGAAATTTTGTGGCGTCTCATAAAAAGGTATTTGTTCATACCAGCTACTGATCTTCATGGTCATTTATTTTCTCTTTGAGACAAACATACCAAAAGCCTAAGAAGGAGAATTTATATTTTCATCAACACCCCACCAAGTCGATAGTATTTATGCTAAAGTCTCTCTCAAATGATTCCATCTCTATCAGCCAATTTTATACTTGGAGAAAAAGGACATCAGAATTTTCACAAGCAAGATAGTAGAGTTTCCAAGGAGTCCCACTAAGCAAGGGGACTAAACCAAGCCAGAATCAGTCTCTGGCGACCCCCCAAACATGAAGCAAATGCAACCCTGTTGAGAGCTGTGGTTTACAGCGGTAGGCAGCTTTCATTTTAGCTCGATTTCACAACCCTGGTGCTGGGAACCTTCATTTACGGGTATTTTCTCCAAAAATGGGTAGAATCCAACTGGATTAGATACTCAGTTATGCTGCTGTGCTCGTGCAGGGAGACCTGTGTTCTCTAAACTGTCCACTAGCCAGCCTTTCTGAGAAGGGCCTCAGCAAGCTCCTTCCAAAGCTATCTGACTCCACCGAACAGACCTCAGAGCACTCAAAACAGAAGATGCGGCAGCACCCAGCCACCCACTGAGCAGACTCGTACAAAGACAGTCCTTAGGGCCCAAATAAGTGGGGCATAGAAGCACTCTGTATGCTGTAATGCAGCCTGTGAATACTGTACTATGATTAGTATAAATAACAATCAGCTAACAGTAATGCTTTCGGTCTAGACCAATCACAGCATCTCAGATTCAATTGGCCCTTTGCACAGGCCCTGTATGCAGCACTTCCAACATGCAGAAAACAGCCCTGCACAAAATGGTCTTCCCCTCAAGTTTTTGTGGCCTGAACTTGGAGGGAGGGAAGAAGAGTGGAGCCAGAAAGAAATACCTCGTGTCTCTTTGTAAGGGTCACTTTAGGTCCATAGTCATTAGTTTGGGGTTGGAGGGGTGGTGGGGACCAAAACCAAGAACGAAGAAAAGGAGAGGGAAAAGAGACAATTACACAAATGCAAAGCCAGATGCAATTTCAAAACAATGTGACAGGAGATCTACCCAAAGTTACAACACGGCTGAGCCCAAACCCACAAGCTTGGCCTTACTGTGTAGATGTACAGAAAGTCCCACAAGGAAGAAAGTTGTTTTAATGCTTTGACTTGCCTGATAAAAAAGAAACACATACACACACACTTGTGTGTATGTATTTAAATAGACACACACCCAAAAATAAAAAAGAGCCAGAAAGGGGAAGGCCGACTGGTCCCACCCATCCCCTTCGGTCTGAAACACTAACACCCTGGGGCCTTAAGAAGGAAGATTAAGGCTTCTGATTTTGCAGGGACTTTCCCTCTGCAGGGCTTGTTGGTGATCCCTAGGCCTGCTAGGAGGAAGTGTGAGTCTGAATACTCGAAGAAGAAGACAATGTGCATGACCCATGATTCTTCAAAGTAAAGGTACCATTGGGCTCTCCTCCAAGACCCTCACGATAGGTACCACATATGGTCAGTCATTGAGCAGAAATCACTAATAGGCCAGCCCCAGCCTGACATCTGACTCAAGCCCTGCCTGATCAGCTTCTCCTGTTCCTCTTCCCACTTATAATTCTTTCCCATTTACCCACCAGAAAAGTCATGTTTTTCGCCTTTTTAGAAATCATCTAGCTCTTGCTAAATAAACAAACCCTTTCTTACAATAGACTGCATTTTTCTCAGAAACAAAACAATTTGGACACTTTACTAGGTAGGCTGTACCTCTGAGTGTTTATGTCCTGTTCCTAAAAATTGGGTGCATTTCACCTTTTTTGCTTTATGTCAGCCAGCTCTATTTCGAAACATTTTCTTCTCTGACAGTGAATATTTTATCATTATTATAATAGTCACGTTAACAAAACTACCTTCTTTTGGAAACCCCTGGCCACCTCCTTCCCTGGTCCTCTAGCTAAATACACACTTTCACCACACTGCTGATGACTGGTTCCAAATAAACCGTTGGTTAACCATCTTGTATCTTCCCAAACCGACAAAGTCACAGGAGGCTAAAGATCCCAGGCTGGCCAGCAGAGGTCATTCCAGGTACCAAGCCAGGATGTACAGTCAGACCCAGGAGTCCTCTGGGAGGAGAACCAGGACACATGCTAAGCTTAAGGGTTGTCCAGGGTGGCCACTTGAACCATTTTTATTTGATTATGTCCTCCTCAAGGAAAATAGAGCATACCTTTCAAAATGACCAAATTCAACTAGAGTTATTAATTGAGTAAAACATTTTGCCCAAGTAAGACATTTAATTTCTTAGATTGCCTGATTTTGATTTCACTGTGGACCCCATGGCCTTTGTCATAATAATGGACTTGGCTAAAACACCACGATGAAAAGTTCTCAGTAGCTGGACACTCTAAGATGGGAAGGCTGAAACTGAGGAATCTGCAGGTCTAATAAATGAGAAAAAAAAAAAATGGAACCTGAAAAAAACTCACAAAGTCGCGTAATTCGTGTAAACCCAAGAGCTTTTAGAGAAGAAATATGACCTACCACGACTGGTCCTCCCCATGCACATGTTGTCTGGGGTGACAACTTCTTGTTTGATAGCAAAGTAGTCGTTCTGCAAGGTGTCTGTCTGGAGAGGGTCCCGGAGAATGACCGAGGGGTAGTCGTTCTCATACTTGAGGGAGAGGAGCTCTTCCGAGCTGATGGGATGGAGCGTCTGATAGGACTCTGTGATGAAGCTGGGCTCTGAGAACTCCGATGGTGGAACACACTGGGCATGCTCAATACCATAGCCTGGAAACAAAGGGTTTGCAATTAAAGAGAGGAGAGATTTGTACCTAAAATAAGCAGTTTTCACCATCTACAGGGCCCTATGATGTGGAACAAGCTCCTTAGAGAATAAAGGGAAAATACTTTAAATCAGAAAGGCTTGCATTTTTAACCTTGTCCACTACTAAACAGCTTTAGCCCTTGACAAGATAATTGATTTCCTGACTTCATATCCTCATCTATAAAATGGGGGTGATTGCGATTTTTCCTGGAGCACTGTGATGAAGATGAAATGAGGATAGAGGTAAAACGCCCACCAACATTCCCCACACAATAAGCTCTTGACACAGAGTAGTTAATAGCATTGTGTTACTGGAATAAAAATTGTAATAATGTAAAAAGATAAAAGGAAAAAATAAAACCTGTTTAATATTCCCTATAAAAAGCAGAGCCATCAGATAAGAGGGTCCTATATCTCAGAGCTTACATTAGTGCAACAGGCCTACATTCATTCTTTCCCTCAGGCTATCTCTTCAGTATGGTTGGGTATCTTACACGAAAAAGGAGAAGACTGTATTTCCTATAATAGAATTTGAAGCTGCATAGCACACTATTAAAGAAGGATTTTGGAGGAAATGCTATCATCTCCACTAGTAAAAAGGAAAGAACAAAGACCAAGATCAAATCCCTAACCCAACCCTCTTTTGGCCATCATAATGCACAGTATCAAATAGGAACAAAAGTTCAGGGGTCCAGTTGCAGTCTCTCTGCATGACTTTCAGGTGAAGATATCGGAGAAGGATCCTAGTGTGTAGGAACTTGGTAGGTCAATGAAACATATACATAGGTTGAAACTTTGTGATTTGTGGAAAATAATAAAATAAAGTAACAAAGAAGAGTCTACATCTAAGAAGATATTATTTTTGATAGAATTACCATGAAGGAGCCTGAGATTGACTGAGATAGGGGTCTTTTCCTAGTTTCCTATTATCATGAGAGAAGAGGGGTAGAAATGAACTTACTAATGAAGTAATCCGAGGTATAGCGGGATTCTGGATAGGTTGGGTTGACTCCATTAACTTGATATGGTTTCACATCCTCTGCAATGAACAGATAGGGAATGAACAAAGAGGTCAATATTCAAGTCATGCTTGGCCTAAAAGGATCTTGGATGCAAAGACCACAATGATCTCAACCCCTTTTCTAAGAAATCTGCATACTCATTAACTGGGTTGGTATCTGAGTCTGTCCTGACTGTGGCCTTGTGTAAAGATGAGATCAAAAAAATATGACTAAGGTTATTATTTCAGTAGCTGCAAAATGGGATTTAGTATCTTGGAAAGAGAATCCATGAGTAATCTCTAAGGGCTGAGAAGGCATTCAGCATTCATTCTCAATGCATTCGTGCTGCATGTATGTCGCCCACACTACAGCCAAAGGCTTGAGTACATCCCAGGTTAGCAGGATCAATCCCCAACCCCCAAACTGATCAATTTCAAAACTTCTCAAAAATGTATTGCAGTCTTTAGGCCGTAGATTTTACATTCTCCATTTCCTCTAACAGATGTCTGGTTTTTGTTTTGTATTTTTCCCATTGCCCTCAGGTTTCAAGTTCAGGCCCAGACAAGAAGCAGGACACTGGTAAGGTGACTCCATTTGGTGAAATGCGACTGGGCTTGTGTCAAGGGAGAGAAAAGCAACCCAACCAAGCTCCTGCCCAGATGCCACCTCCCCTAGGAAAAGGAAAGGAAGGGAGACGAAGTGCACCTGCGGATAGAACGCTCTGCACGACACTGCAGTAAGCCTAGGATCCTCTAATTACCCTGGAACAAATGCCATGGCTCCGATTCTTGTATGGAGCAGTCTGATTATATTTCACCATAAGAATCTGACATAGAGAGAGTATGGGTTTGGGTTTTTCCTCAGGTATTTGATAGCTTGTTAGGACCAAAGTCTGATGGGAAAACAAGTTTATGCCTGCACAGAAAAACAGTTCCCAGTTGAGATAAAATGATTAAACTTTGCTTTAGCAGTTTATCAGATTGAAACATCCCCGTACCTTTCACCTTCCACCCCACCCCAAACAGCTATGCTCTTTTGGTGCTGTGTTGCTTTAGTTTAATTACAGAACAAAAGCTGTAGGCTCGGCACAAACATCATGCTCATCTCTTCAAGTAACTGAACCTGAAGAGGGAGAATTCTTTCTGCCTCTCTCAACAGAATATTGGGTGGGATGATATGACTTTTGCTCTCAAACATACTGACTTATATCCTAATTCTCTTAAATTTTCTTACATTATTCCTTTACCCTAAGCGAGGCCAAACCAGTCTTAGGGGCCAGAAGGCCCCTGTGAGTCCACGTTATTATACAAAAAGCACAGGATGGGATGTTAAATTTTAAGTTAAATAAAAATATATTGAGGCCGGGCGCGGTGGCTCACGCTTGTAATCCCAATGTTTTGGGAGGCCAAGGTGAGCAGATCACGAGGTCAAGAGATCAAGACCATCCTGACCTTCACCACATGGTGAAGCCCTAACTCTACTAAAAATACAAAAATTAGCTAGGCGTGGTGGCTTGCGCCTGTAGTCCCAGCTACTCAGGAGGGTGAGGCAGGAGAATCACTCGAACCTGGGAGGCGAAGGTTGCAGTGAGCCGAGATGGCGTGACTGTACTCCAGCCTGGGCAACAGAGCGAGACTCTGTCTCAAAAAATAAATACATAAAATAAATAAAAGTGTATTGAAAGTTGAAATAAAATGAAGAAAAGGAGATGAGTGATACTGAAGTAATCACCTACCCTGAGCTTCATTTTACAGACGAGGACAATAATAGGACTTGTCCTTACTATCTCACACGGTTATTTTGATAATCCAAAGAGAAAACATATTTGAAAGCAGTTTGGAAACAAGGAGACATGATAAAGATATTAATTGTAACTACAATCAGAGATGAGCTTAGATAGCCCAAAACACCTGGCAGGTCCATTGTGATAAATGGAGGAAAACAGCCTCTTAGTAGAATATATTGGGTTACACATTCTGATGGAATCTGCTATTGTGTTTAGAAGTCAACAGTCAAATCTGATCTGTTAGGAGCCTGCCATATCGTTTCCCTCTATAAACAGGTCGCTCATGTCAACACCTATGAGTGGGTGTCTGTGCACGGAGAACATGCCGGTGCTTTGGGGAAGCCTGTGCAACTGCCTGCCATCCTCGGTAAAAGCAGCCACAGAAAGACTCACCTAGTTCTTTCCTGTGTTCCTTTATGTCTTATTTTTCAACAGAAGGTGAAAAGAAGGAATAAAGATAACACTTTTGAGCACAGAGAAATCTAGCTTGGGTCTCTCTTGAGCACTGCAGAATGGAATATATTCTTAAACAAAGGAAGGTATTATGTGGGGTAAAAGTACTAATCCTGAGTTTTGCTCCCCTCCCCCAGCGTCTGTGCCAAGGGTTAGAGCTGATGACCACAGGGAAAGGGTGGGCCTGGGTTAGAGAGGGCAATGGGCTTCTAGGCTTACAGTCAGCTGGAGGGCACTGCTGACTGCTGGTAACTGCAATTTATTTTAAGAAAAAATTCAGAAAAATAAGCGCAAAAACACCCAAGTTTGCCGCCTGCTGCTGTTTCTATACTCAGCCAGGACTGTGGTACATGAGTCACTTGGTCCAAAAAGGTTGGAAGAGGCTGTTAGGGGAGGCCATGTCATTACAAGGTTGCAACATAGCGTCCCGATATAACCCCAGTTCCTGCTCCAGATGTAAAAGGTATGATGCACTACTGCAATTCCAATTCAGTTAGTGGGCAGAGAAATCTGTCTTATTAATACGGTCTCAGAAGCTAAGCTTTCCCGGGATGTGATCAGGTATTATGTGGCATGCATCAAGGCAGTGTGTATTAAGATTGCAGAAAAAACAAACAAACAAACAAACAAACAAACACAAACTATTCTTGGGTTGGCTGTGGGCACTGCTTGTTCAAACAGGGCATGGGTTTGAGATAAGGACCTGGATTAGAATGTTGCAATCCAAGAAGCTTCAGTAGTACAATCTTGCTGAAGATTAATATCTGGACCCCCAATGCACCTGCTGTATGCTGAGCAGTGTACTAGGCACATCCCCACATACGTCCTACAATAGGATGCCCACAGAGAAAGGCATTGACATCCCACCATTGGGTGAGCCCCCTACCTACTCTCACAGCAACCCCACATAACCTCCACCTCTCCCTGTTTCCACATATTTACCTTTCTGCAGGATCTCTAGATGTTCCCATAAGATGTCCCCAACAAAGTCTGGGGCCAGCTCGAGAAAGCAGTCTTTACCCAGGGCGCAGAGGGCTGCTCCGTTCATACAGAACTTCTGGAAGTCTACACCTTTCAGGCTGAATTCATTCACAGCCCACATCACCCAGTCCCGAACATGGGTTTCTGTCCACTGCCGGGGGTCTGAGGAAAGAGATCAGATGAAGATCCAGCAGGTCGGGCTCTTAACTCCTATCCAAGCCTCAGAGAGGAGACTGAAGGAGCTGAATTTAGCTGAGAATGCTATCTTTATTCATCGAATGAGGAAGCACCAGCCTAGCCTGCACATAATTGAGTGCCTTCCATAACCCTCCCTTCCACATTCATCATCTCCGCCTTCTCTATTTCACCAGCTAGGAGGTCACTACTGCCAGCCAAAAAGTACCACATGAGTATTCTCTGTCCTTGCAGGCAAAGATTTCCATGCATCTCCTCTCTCACTGCCTTATTCCCATTGGACTTATTTAAAGCCCTGAACAAGAGAACAAATGGCTCCTTTAATAGCAATAATAACAAGAGATTGCTCATGCCTCTCCCTGCTCTTAAGTTATAATATACTTGAGACTATTATTCTCAATTATTTTTTATCTTAGCCAATTATAGTGGTAATAATTGTAGCAATTAGTAGTAGTCATTCATTCAAATGGCACTTGGTAATAACATTATTAGGTGCCTGTATTATACCAGATACTCTGCAAAGTCTGTACTTATCATAAGCTATGCTTTGAGTAGCACTGTAGTATTGATAACATGCGATCTTCATACATGACCTGAGGTTTAACCTGGCTACACCCGCCAATGATACTTAGCAGTTCAGATGACAGCAGGTGTAATGCCCAACATCAGAGCTGCTCCAAGAGATCCAGAAGGGATTCTAGCATACAGGCAGGTTTGAGGACCACTGTCGTCATACCAAGATGGCAGGGACAAGCCCAGGAGATGGAGCAGCCTCAGTATGTGTGTCACGATTGTCCTAACAGATGACAGCCATGGCCCATAGCTGCTGACTCCAATGTGGTTAGTGTAACGTCTGCCTCACACACTCCAGGTGAGAAAATGAGTCTTCCCAAAGGGTCTGACCCCAACCACTCCTTTTCCAACTACAAAACCATACCTTTTGGGATCCCCAGTCGTTGCTGTTCTTTAGTGAAACCACTGAAAGTAGCTTTTAATGCTTGAGACATCATTTCTTTGCTGCTTGGAGTTAATAGTGGGACATCTGCACATTCCATATCTGCATGAAAAAATTGCATATGAATAACAAAAATTATATAGGTAATGAACCAATCATAAAACATTACAAATGGGCTATAAGAAGGCAAGCTGAGAAACAACTGTGCTAGCATCCTCCCCAGAGCACCAGAGCAGGCAATTTTTTTTTTTTTTTTTGAGACGGAGTCTCACTCTGTCGCCCAGGCTGGAGGGTAGTGGCTTGATCTCAGCTCACTGCAACCTCTGCCTCCTGGGTTCAAGCGATTCTCCTGCCTCAGCCTCCTGAGTAGCTAGGATTACAGGCATGTGCCATGATGTCCAGCTAGTTTTTTTTATTTTTAGTAGAGACAGGGTTTCACCATGTTGGCCAGGCTGGTCTCGAGCTCCTGACCTCAAGAGATCCACCTGCCTCGGCCTCCCAAAGTGCTGGGATTATAGGCATGAGCCACTGTGCCAGCATGAGCAGACAACATTTAAGGGGCTTTCCACATTGTGCTAGGCCTAAAATGTCCTGCATCCCTGACAAACAAATATGTTTACTCTTCCTGAACACCTCTACTAGTTTATACACAGTCCCTGCTTATCTTTCACATTTACCGAGAGTATTAATGTTACTACATGCTTTCAGTTACCTATGAAAATGAAATAACAATATTCATTCATTCAACAAATGATTATCTAGCACTTGCTTTGTGCAAGGAATTAAAGAAACAACACAAAAATAGTCTCTACAGAAGCTAGCTATCTGATTCTTGCAGTAGATTCAGCCACTAAAAATCTATCTACACAGTTAAATGTTCAAATGCAGTGTTAACAAGGGCTTCAAAGAAGAAGTACATGATGCAACGTTAATGTGCAACAGGAATTCCTAGAAGTCTGAAGGAAACAGGAAAGGCCTCCCTTAGAAGAAGAGAGATGTTTGACCTGAGATGTGAAGGATGCATGAGAATTTAGGAAGAAAAGAATACTCCAGATCAGTGGTTCTCAAAGTGTAGTCCTCAGAGCAGGGACATCAGCATCAACTAAAAAAAGATCATTTTGTTTTAAGATCACCTTATCTGTTCTGTAAAGAGTGGTTTAGGGGGTGAGTATGAATGGATGAGCAAGACATTTTAGAAAGTTACTGCATCAGTCCTGGTGAAAGAGGATGGTGGCTTTGACTACAAAAGTGGCAAGGCAGATAACATAAGTGAGCCAATTTGAAGTGCATACGGGATGAAAAATCTATAAAGCTTGGTTAGTGTCAGTAGTGAAGAAGAGTGAGGCATTACAGCCTGCAGATTTGCAAATGTATCATCATTTGCTACACCCACATGCACCTTAATCTCTGCTATGTCCATCCAGATCCTCCTGTGTTTGCGGACCACGTTCCCAGTGTTGGTACATAAATATAGCTGAACGTAAACATCTTCTGAATTCACCTCAGGCACAATTTCCCACAAAAAGTGAATAAGCAAAGAAATGAGCTGAGAATCCCTACTAGCTTTCTTGTTACCTTTTGACAGTGATACACTTTACCAAAGTGATTTCTAGAAACCTGAATCTTCAGTGTATCCCATGAGACTGACTTATAAAATGACTAAGTTCCAGGCAAGGCTACTACAGAAATTCTTCAATTGGCCATTCCTAAATTTCGCTTGGTTAAAAAATACTCCCTGGACACAAACAATGTGTTATGGGCTGAATGAAATTAAGCATAGGATAAACCTCTGAAGAAAGGAGCAAATATATTGCCTCTGAATGTCGAACTAAGTGGAGATTACACTGCATAAAAGAAGGACAGGTGGCACTTTCTCTCTTGTTTGCTTTTAGTGATAGTGTCAGGAAACTGCTAGAGTCCAGGCTGTGCCCTGGAAGAACAGAAGGGCTCCCTAGCTGCTCTTCCAGGCCTTGCCAATGACGAGGAATCTGAAGTTCCAGGGAGTGGTAAGTTTAGGTTGCCCTGGGACATGCCCAAAAAAATCTAGTGGAAAAAATCAACATGTCTCCAGGAAGGTTGACAAAATGATGGAAAATCCCAGATTGTTAGAGGGAAGTAATTGGGAGAGGGGATAGAATGTTGATTACATAACATCCAGCCCTTCAAACGATGGAGTAATCATCAAGTGAGTCACTAAGAAACACATGGCTGCTCCCCATCCATCCCCACTCTACACCTCCATGAACAGCTAAGCGGCAGGTCCAGAAATGTCTTCCCTTAGAGTAGAAATCAGTTTTACTTTAGAGAAAAGGGCTCTCTAGTTAACCAGAGAGTATTGCTTCTGAGAGAAGAAACGACTGTAGCAGCCCCAGCTCCCAGCACACGGCTAAACACACAAGTCGATCAACAAATGTTAAGTGAATTAAATTTTTCCAAATTTGAAGCAACTTTCCTGCCTTCACCCCCATCCAACACAAATTCATTAACTTGAACTGTGTGGGTTTTGTTGTGTGTGTTTGTTCCCTCCATTAGATTTATGACTTGATGAAAAGGACCTTACTGATGGCGGAAATTGGCCAGGACAACACATGTGGAAAACACAGGCCAGGCCAAACGGACAAGCAGTGGTTCTGCTGTAGTGGGAACTGAAGGATGAGACTGACTAGGAGGCCCCCAGAATCTTCTCAACATGAAAGCTGGGACAGTGGGATGCCAGTGTGAGGTAACAGCCAAGGACGACAGCAGAAAGCCTGAAAAAGAAGTTCCTTGAGTCTGCCTCCCATAACTCCACACGCCCTGGCAGTGTGGTCTGGACAGGACTGCTGAGCTGACAATTCTCCACGTAGGTTTCTACTTCCTGTCAGGGGGCAGGCATTTCTGGGTTCTCACTTGTTCTCTCCCAGGAAAGTAGCTAGAATTACTTTTGCCTTTCCACCTCAATGCCATCTCCACAAGCCCAGTCCACGTGCTGTTGGGGCCCCATCAGAGGTGCCTGGCTCTGTCCCTCTGGCTGTAAGACTCAAGTGCTAGATCTCTTTAAAAAAAGGGTTCACATCCCAGCTGGGGGAAACCATCCCTGTCCACTTAGGACACTTGCATTTGGACTTGATCAGCTCCAGAGAAGGCACAGCATTGTCCTTGGAGCCAAACGATTCAGATGTAAAAGTCAGAACTTCATCTTATAAAGTGTGGAATTGTAGTTTAAAAAAAAAAAAAGTCAAACTCCCTTCTATAAGTAAGTGAACAGTTGGCAAAGATTGTCTTTTTCAGTTGTGTGAGTACTGCTCTTAAATGATGACTAATCATGCTCAAAAGTGTATATTAAATAGAAAATAAACTCATCACATAAAAACTAATTCAAAAACTCCCTTTATGTTGTTTGCAGATTGTAGCAGTTCTGTTCATTATACTCATCAAAAACAATAATAAAATCATTACACGGGTGAAAAATCTGACATGGCTTAGCCTAAGCAGATATCTCTTTACTCTTAAAATACTTTACTTCATCACCTATTATAATATTTTTACATTAGGTACGAAATATTTCTAATTTAAGAACCAGTGTCTGGAAGTTAATCACTACCTCCATAGACATTAACTAATTATATTTTATGGAAAAATACTGAAATCTCCTTTGTGCTAATAATTATAATATCTTAAATTCAAATAACGTATTTGTTTCAAAATGCTGAGAATCCGGCCTGGAGAAAGACTATGCCAACACAGTGGAGATTGTAAACACGATGCACTGGGAAATGAGGACATAAATATATTGCAATTATATTATATTTCCTGCCCACTGATTATTCCTTGGGACACCAAATTTCAGTTAATATTTATAGGAATTCCCCTAGACCTCTGAAAGGACAGCTGTGCAGAAGCTGGTGATTAAATAATCATTGCAAGAAGATTGCACAGTATTTAGACAGAAGCGAGCAGGTAGCTTTCCCTGAATCTACAGAAGAATAAGCTAGTGGCATTTTGAATGCAGGGAAACATCTGCTCATTTTTCATTGTGGCCTAACCCTGAACCACCTCATAGATGTTTCAAGTGAAATGTAAAACAAGGGTTTCCATTCACTTACATGTAACTCAAAGTTAAGGGCTGTTCAGTTTCCAAGAACCTTACAGGGTGTTTCATGTGTCTTTTCATACCATTCTTTTCAGTTCTTTGAAACCGAATGGCTCTTATCAACAATGGTACACAGAATCTAAACACTAGGTGGCTTTCGTTTGGCAAGAAGTTCAAGACATCTGGCCTTACTGACCTCACAAGTTTATGTTCTCACCATTCTCAATCAATGATCATGGGAAGACTGGAGCGTCTGGGATCCTAGGGTTAGGAGATGAGGGATACAGCCAAGGACAAGAAACCCAAGGTGCACGTCCCAGTTTTGCATGACCATTGAACTGGGCCCAACCCCATCAGATTATGATACCAGTCATGTGTGTTGGGTATGGTCGCACTCAATAGCAGCATGAAAGAAATACTAAGAGAGAATAATATGCCTTATACCTGAGGAATGCTTTACAGTTTGCCAAGACTCTTCACATACACTATTCCAAAATATCCTCTAAACATAAAACTGCTGAGGGGCCTGGAAAGGTATCACAAGGTCCCCATTTCACAGATGAGGAAATCAAGGCCCTGAGAGATCAAGAGCTTGATCTAAAGTCACAAGGCCAAGAGGGACCAGCTGGGGCTAGAAGCCAGTCTTCTAACTCTTAAAATTCAGGGTCTTTCTCTCTATTCTACTGCAAACAGAAATGGATCAGATATCCAGGAAAACTAACATTTTCAGAGCTGAGAAAAAAAAAAATGGGACTTTTCCTTTCTTACTTTAAAAGATTTTAGGAGTGATTAAAAACTTAAAACTATTCCAAGAAACCCAGGGTTTCATACAGCTAGCCCCGTAAGAACATAATTAACAGCCATTTACAGAATCAACTATAATCTTTTCCTTTCCTGGCACCCAGGCAAGTGAGGCTTCCTTCCATATGAAGCAAATGGGTTAAGTGAAAACCTGGCTTCCTTCTGTTTATGTGCAACCCTGACTCAACCTAATGGGCAACTTTGCATATAACAGAAGTTTAATTCATTACATAAAGGCTTACTGAAATATATTTTTTAAAGTAAAAGTAAACCAAGAATAAACCTTCTGGTCCACATGGAGAGGATAAAAGAACAGTTCTCCAAACTGAAAGATAGGATTCTAAAGATAAAGAAAAAAGAGAGAGAGGGGCATGCATTGTTGACAACTTGTTGATCAAAATCCATGGGTTCTGATTTCACTTATGCCATTAGTGTAGACACACTGGATAAGTCACTTACTCAATTCACTTTTAAAAGAGGTCTGTTCATAGGTGGTGTCTATATCCCTCATAGAGTTTTACATTTTTTATTTGGCAATTTTCAAACATACATAAAAGTAGAGAGAAACTCTATTCAAAATTTATCAATACTACCCATTTTTATTTTATCTTCCACACACATGCACACTGATACACACATGCAGAAGAATTATACACCGAATCCCAGACAACAAGTCATTTCACCCACAAATATTTCATTGTCACAAGGATAATTTTTAGATAAAGGGAGATCATAGAGTTAAAGTTTAAAAAGAGGCAAATAAACTCAAGGAAAAAATAAAAAAGGCTTCAAGTTACTTTCTCTCATGCTTAAATCTAGGTCTGTATTTCATACATTGGCCCACTTGAACCACAGAACTTCTTTCAAAGCAACACTGTCATGATCTGGAAAGTGCCAATGTTGGATCACAGAAAGATGATTTCAAATCAAGATGGTAAGCCAGTTCCAGGGACTTCCACTTCTTACAAGCAGAAGGCTGCAGTGATATTTCCTCTTAATGGTCAACATTCTCATGAACTTACAACTGTAACTAAAGTGTACAAAACAAATAAAAAGGCTTGGAGTTCTGGCCAGCACAGAAGGGCAGTGTGAAAGGTAAGATCATTGCCAAACTGCCGACAACAAGTCCCGGTTTAGGAGATAAGGTGTCTTTACTCCTTCAGACCAACACAAATAGAGAAATGGCTGCAGCCACACTGACAGCTCTGCTTCTGAAGTTGATGACCCCTGGAGAGTGGTCATTGGTCTCCAAGAGGATTCTCCTGATAAAAAAGCTAATGATCTCAGAAGAATGTGCAAAGGAATCTCAAAGAAAGACAGTCTCTATTGCCCTCTCTCATTCATACAAAGGCAGGGTTGAAGTAGAGTAGGAGGGAGTGGTGATTCCTGTGATAGCCACTAGAAACCAGGCAGGCAGGCCTTCCAGCTTAGGGAGGTGCTATAATCCACAAAGCTTCTGGCTAAGGTTAATGCAAAGAAGGGAGGCAAGTGTCCCTCCTCAGCTCCTTGGCTGTATTTTCATAAACCCAATGATGTGACAACACAATGGGGGACACGCAGGACTCTTGGCTCCAGCAAGAGCAAAGCAATAAATGACTCAGTGCCCATGCTGAGGCCACCCATCCCAACTAAACTGTCTATTATTGTCCCAAACAATAGGACACCATGAGACCTGGAACAGACTCATATGAGTTAGGAAACATACAACTGGGTTTCTGAACTTCTTTTAATACCTAACCCTTTCGAAGTCACTAGCCAATAAAAACCACTGCAAAGAAGGGAGAAGAAGCTGCATAGAAAATCCCCAATTCACCCTCCAGTGACCTGACTGACCAAAAATGCAAGCCAGTCTCAAGTTACAGAATCTCGGTTTGCTGCCAATGCACACAGCCACTAGGGAAAGCACGCTCTTTGGGTACAACGTGCCAACTCAGAGGAGATGCCTCTCCACAGAGGGAAGCTGCCCTAAGACAAAAGAGATGGTCTCCTGCAAGGCAGCTCCAAATTGCATGGAGAAGCTGGTTTCAGGTCCTGCAGCCAGGCCTGAGAAAGAAGCCTGTAGAGAGGGCTCAGCACACTGAACATCTGTAGGAAGTGACCTCAGACTTCTCCCTCTTCCCTTCATCCACCTCCTGCCCCATCCCCCAAAAGGAGTTTTAACACATTATTACCACTGAAGTCCTGAGGATTTGGTGACTCACCAGGCTCACACATGGTTCCAATGAGCCCTTGACCATTACATGGTAGGGAAGCAGGAAAAACAAATGAAAGCAGTTGTAATTCGGCAGCGCCGGAGTTCAGACCTGCCAGACAAAAGGGATTGCAGGCATGTTCCCAAATTCGTTCAGGCACCTGACATGCACAAGCTATTTTTAATCACTGGATTTATTTCTTTCCTCCCTCCTCCACCATCCTCCACCTCAGCAAATGTTTCGAAGTCAGAGCAAAACCCAAATCAATTCCAGGTGTTCAGGGAAACCCAGAGAGGCTCTTCCGTTCCAGGATCCAAGCCAGAAAGCAGAACTGCCCCCTGGGTCCTGTAGCTAAATTTTCTCGCTCATTCCTTAGACTAGTTCAAATCTCCCACCCTAAACATTGGGCAAATGGCCTAAAATAGGAAATACATGAATGAATGCGTCCTGCTGGAAAGGCTTTTAAATATGTGTTTTTCTCTAGCAGACTGGCAAGTGAAGGTACACAGACCAGGTCTCAAAGCCTCTCAGATGAAGCTCGCTTTCATTCTCTAGGATGCTCTACCCGCCATGCTATGAGGATTGAGTGGACTACGTGTGAAAATGCCAAAGCTTAAGACACAGTAGGTGCTCAACAAATCATTGGCTACTTGATTATACTGAAAAGCATCTTATAAAATATAAAGACTTAAAAAAAAAAGATTTTATTGGCCGGGCACGGTGGCTTACATCTGTAATCCCAGCTCTCAGGGAGGCAAGAGGCGGGAGGATAGCTTGAGCCCAGGAGGTCGAGACCTGCCTGGGCAATATAGCGAGACCCCCGTTCTCCAGAAAAAGAAAAAAAAAAAGACAAAAAAGATTTTATTTCCCAATTCTTACAGAAATATCAAGAAGGAATCTGGCAATTTCTCCAGGTACAAATAAGAGACCGAGAAAGTAAGAAAAACAAATGCAAAAATCAGATTCTGAGATATAAATGGAAATTGACATCCCTGAAACTGGCATTTTTTTCTAACAGAATAGACTAATTTCTTACCTATTCTGCATCCTCCAATCTGCTAAGGGGAAAATACTTTTTGCAGCAATAAGCATCTAAAATATGTTTGCCATGACACTTCAGAACTACATGAATCCAGTGCACCTAAGATGCTTTTTGGTTGCAAAAACATCCTAAGAGTTCCACCTTAGAATCAATATGGCAGAAAGCAAAAGTATAATTTTATGCTGAGAAGTCTTTTCTATGTGTTTGGAATCTGCCAAAACCCAAGCTGCATTTTAACTGTCATTTATGGGCCTCTAAATTAACGACACTCAAGCAATTTAAAAGGAAGTTTTAGCTATTGAGGTTATGATTCCTGTGTACAAGGACCACCTCGATAGGGTACATTAAAGAATCATTTAAGCTTCTTAAATGATCATTTCAAGCCATTTACAAAGCACTTCACATGTTTCAAAGCATTTCCTGCATAGATAATTACACTTGACTCCCACCACATGACATATTTTACGGTTCCTAAATGTCCCAGAACAGTGTGACTTCTTTATCATGAAAAACACAGAGCCATGGTCTCTACATTACTCAGGAGGAAAGAATGAGTTGGGCTCTTTCGTCTCCATGGCTTTGCAGAGAACCACATTGCATGCTATTGGCTCTTCCCAAATCTTACACTTCTGAATGAGGAAAACTCCTGCCCTGCCTTCACTAAAATTCTCATGACAGGATCATAAGGCTTTTGGTACCAACATGACATAGGATAACCCCACTCAGGAAGACAATGGAGAATATCTGACAACTACATCTTGCTATAATCCCAGCTTCCACTACTTCTGGTTTACATCACAGCCTTTGAGGCTCTGAGATCTTGCAGATGCTGGTGAATTGGGCTAACCAATTTATTTTAATTTCACTTAACTCCCACCTATAATTATCATTCCTGCTATTTGAATAGAACTGTATCTTTTAGAAAGTGTTTTCTTGAATATTCTCGTATGATTTTTCAAAACAAGCACATGTAGTATTATCTTTATCATGTAGGTGAGGAAACTGAGGCTCACAAAGGCTTCTTAAGTGACTTAACTAAGATTATCAAACCAGTAAAGTGATATAACAAGGATTCAACCCCACATCTTCAGACACGAAAGCCAGGTGTTTTCTCCCTGCACCTATTCACAGAATTAAAAGCAAATAAGGCAAAAATTATGGGGCATGATAACATCTCTTTTTTCATTTTCTCCAACATTTTCATTCTAGAAAAAGCTCTTTCTGGAGCAGGGAGAACCTCAATCCCTGAGACTCTCTACCGACAGCAGGCTCCATTGCACATCCTACCCAGAACTGGCCTGGTCAAACCTCGGCTCGGGGCCCACTTGGCACTTGGTCGGGGGGTAAAACAGGCATCGGGAGAGTGGCGCTGAGAATCACCAAGAAGGCCAGGCTGGGCAAGGTGTACGATGAGGAGTTTTCTCCATGGGCAAAGGAAAAATCTGGGCAAACAAATGGAGTGGAGCCCGTTTATTTAGGCTGGAAGAGGTAAAGTTTTTCTGCACTTTTGAACTGTTTTCTCAAGGCCTGCCTCTCCCTCCCACGCAGGAAACAAACACAGAGACAGGCCTCTTCCAGTGAGGGCTTCAGTCGTTCAAAGTTATCCCGGGAAGGGCAGAAGGAAGAAAGGCTTAAAGAAAGGAAGAAGGAACGGGGGCCGGGAAGGTGGTGCAGTGGCCATGAGGGTAGCCGCCAAGGGAGAAGGCTGGAGCTGGTAGCAGACAGAGGAGAAGAGCTGGCCAAGAAGGGAGGAGAGAGGGAAGAAAGGAGGAAGCAGAGAAAGGGAATATTGGAAAATTGTAAACCAGAATAAAGAAACAGAATGCAGAGTGGCAATGGCCTGGGAAGAGGCAACGACCGACTCCCAATTAATGATGTTCAGAAAGCAACATTTTTTCATCAATTTTGAAAGGAAATTCTCTCTCAACTTTCTTATTTATTTATACATTATATAAATACATTTTTAAACCAAAAAAGGACCGTTTTTCCAATGGGAAAAAGTCTTGTTTGAGATGAAAGCCAGTCTTCAAAAACTTCTTAGAGGAAGCTGAAACCCCACATGTCTTGGTGCTACAGAAAGAAAAACAAAGTGGACATTCTTCCTGCGTTCTAAGGCTTTTTTATGCAGATGTGTTTTTCTTTTAATAAATAAATCTGGACAGAGAAGGAAAAAGCATACTCATACACATTCACACAGTGCAACTGTCTGTTTTCAACCCAGGGAAACCACAATGAAAAATAAGAATACGCAAGTCCATTTTCCCAGTACAGCAGACAAGGATTCTCAATATGGCAGCCACAGGCACTGAAGCAATACAGTATGCGTGCAAACCCTGCCCCAGCTTCCAGATCCACAGAGGAGTACTTGATGATGAGTAGTCATCAGGGGCAGGGCAGGACCTGAAAAACGACCACCATACTTCCCCAGAAGTCTTCTCACTTAAGACATTTGGTTGCCCCATCCTTTTTGAGCTACACAATTTCACTTATAAGCCAAAATGATTATTTAAAAATGATTACACACAATAAGTTTAAATCTTCTTATGAGTTCTATCAATCGGCCCTTGCTTTGCTGGTTGAGAGATCAGCAGCACAAAGCGAATCTGTCCTTATCTGGCAGCTTTTCCCCTGCTTTCTTCCTCCTAACATCACTTCCATCCAGGTTTCCAAACTCCTTGGTTCCTTCAACCATTTATGTTGGCATGGTTTTTGGCCACTCCCCTCACTCCACCTAGAAGCATTCCTCTCAACCTATGTTCCTGAAGAGCATCATAAGCATTCATAGGTGAACATCGTGCTTCTCAGAAGTTAAATGGGAACAATGAGATGATCATCGTACTCCATAAGCTTTGACTGGTGCAGACTAAGACAACATTGATCTAACAGCCTAACTACAAAAGCCACTCAAAGGACATTGCCAGGACCTCTCCATAGAAACTGATACTGAACCAGTTCTGTACCTATTGACTGAATTTTATTAACTTCATGATAGGGCTTCACATTTATCCATATTAACTTCACTTTGTTTCGATCCATGTTTCTAAGAACTTTTTTATACCTTGAATCTGTGCTCGTCCTATTAGCTGTCATTCTCAGCTTTGTACCATCTGCAATGCACTAAGTGTGCTTTCTGCATCTTTCTCTATTCTAAGCCCCTAATAAAAACGTTGAAAAGGCAACCAGCAAGTACTGATCCCCATAACATAATGTCAGAGACCATGCATTACTCTGACACTGACACATTAATCAAGACCCATTGGGTATAGTTGCTCAACCAGTTACAAATCCTCCTGACTTTACTATCATCAAATCCACGTATCTTTGTCTTGACCACAAATATATCATGGAAAGACTCAGACAAAAGCATTACTGGAATCAAAATATGAGGTTACAATATTCAGCTGGTCTCCCAGTTGTGAAGCCAGTTCTCCCATCGAGTTTCTAAGCATCTGGCAAGTGCAAAGGTGGCTGATAGTGCAAATGGCTGAGCTGGAATTCAGACCCCTGTACAGTGAAATAAAGAAAGACAGAGAAAGGGGGTGGGGTGGAGACAGGCAGAGAGAAAGAGAGCTGTAGCCACAGCATTGCTTTGCTTCTAGAAACAATGGGCAGTTAGAGAACAATGGCTACAGACAAAGTCTTGGTCTATTTTTATCTGCCACTGTTAGTCCCAGACAGGAGGAACTGGAAGTCTGCCCCGTATGCACAGCTCCAACTGGACCCAAGTTGGGAGGAAGATGAGGTCACCAAGAAAGCTGCCTGCTTAGAAATGGGCTTCTTTTTTCTTCGTATAGTTGCTTCTTAGCCTAAAGGTTCTCTTAAGCTTGCTTGCCTTCTGCTAAAATACAGCCACTGCTGAGAAGGGAGAGATGAGAAAAGTAACTGCTGCTCTGCCCAGCCCAAAGCAATTAAGGCCTCTCTTTACAGAGGTTGCAGAAAGGTGGGAATGCCAAGGAAAAAATAACCAATCAATGGAGGTCAACTCTATGGTTTCTGCAACAACAGTCTTATTAGGTCTGTTAATTATACATGTTTAGGAGCACTATAAAGGAGTTTTTCCCTGGGAAGGTTCCCTCCTCATTTCTATGGAGACAAATAAAGAGGCCAAGAGCTGAAATTCACAGATATGTATGCATTACATCACAGGGACAATCTCTTCTTCCCTTTATTTCAGCCCCTTTCTGATGGTATCTCTATTTTCTGGAATTTCGTCTTTTGCTCTAACATGGCTTTGGAGAGATAATCAATTTTAATCCTTCCCAAACTGTGTTACTTGTATCCTTAATCCTCCTATAGGCTTACCAAAAAGAGCCACCAGTAGATTAGCCTGTGACAGACACCAAACTGAACATGAAGAGAGCCTGGGCTGGGGAGGAAGGCACCGGGAGGGAGGCACAGGCTGTGAGACCCTGCAGGCATCTCCTCCTGCACGCCTTCATTGTGAGTTTCCGCCCACAGCCCTTAGCATTAGTGCGCAACCAACAGTAAGCAACTGCACCGTCTGGATCCAGTCCAACCTTACAGCCTTAAGAATCCCATGTGCAAAGCTGGAATCTCCCAGAGGCAAGAAATTCAGGGCTCAACAAAGAGATCCCCTGAGCAGTAACTTCAGATTTCCACTCATGCCTCAAGTTCCTGTCACTAACTTTCCACCTTGTTCCTGGAAAACCAACACGTAAGGAGATATAAAAATCTAAATAAGATTTTTTTTTCCTCTTTTTCCTTTAAATACCTTAAGATATTTTATAGACAATATCCCAGATAATGTCAACCCATTGGGAGGGAACTAGTAGCAAACACTTAAATGTTTTATAACTTAAAATTTTAAGCACGGAGCAGGCACATGCTGGATACTGCTAGGGCCAAGGAACCCTAGGAGCCAAGAAATGGTTAAAAGGGATGCATCATGTTCCTTCCCCAGCCCCACATGCTCTTCATCAACTTCAGAAGTGTGTCAAGATGCTCAGGTCCAGACCATCTGGAGGGTGCGCTCATAAACTTGAACTACCAGGACAACAGATAATGTGCACAAACCCATAACAAGCAAACATACTAGTACATCTTTCATGCTACGCAAATGGTGGAGACTGAAATTCAGATGAAGCATTTGACCACCTAAAATAGACCAAACTGTGAAGATCTAAGTGGGTGCATAGGTCACCTGACCTGGTACGGTACTTCATTCAAACACTGCTTCCTTGACTCCCCCCCTATCCCTTGCTCCCAACAGACTAATTATTCCCTTCTCTAAGGGCCCTGCTGAATCATCCCAGTGTAATTCACAAGAGCCACATGGGAACCACATGGTAGGAGTCAGGAGAAGGCAGAGAGACACACATTCTTACCCTAAAGCAAGGCTGACATCAGAGAAGATGCAGAAACCCCCACGCTGAGCATGTTGGTAAGCACATGAGATGGCCGTCCCTCTGCCTATCACAGGCTCCAAAAAATACCAGCTTGCCAGCTAAACACACCAAAAACCGATGGTGCCACCCCAACATGGCACATCTCACGGAATTCAGGCCCCACACAGTGCAGTAAATCTAAATATATGTCCCTAACGAGGAGTCCGAAATACTGAGACTTCGGGGATTTAGGCAATAATTGTGGGGACCCAGCTGAAGTTTCCTGCCCTGAAAAGGAGGGGCCTAGAGAGATAAGCTTCGAAGGGAGCATGCTTACGCTCCCTAAACCATTAGGCTCACTGCTAAACCTACCATGCGAGCTTACCCCAAGGTTTGTGTAGACCTACCTAATCTATAATTTTGGCCTCTATATCTCTTCGGCTTTGGCCTTTTTTATGGCCTGGAGCAATAACTATCAGCCTGAGTCCTCTCCTGGTGTGTTCACACATTTCCCTGACTCTGTCCCTCTATCCCACCCTCACTATAGCTATAGGATGCATAAAGCCTTATCCAGGACCAAAAAGCAGAAAAAAGGAATTTACAGAATTTGCTATAAAACTTTAACAACTCCCTGGAGGGATGTTCTCTTTCCTTGCAACCAGACGTAGTTATAAAATGAATGAAAAGTGCAGAGAAGGAGGAGCCAAGCTCTTCCACTGGTCAGGGGTCTTACACTATTCCTGGAATACAGAATTAGAAGAGGCTTTCGATGTCATCTAGTTCAAACCTTTTCTTTCACTGGTGGGTAAAATGAAGCTCAAGGTGACATCAACTTGCCTTAAGTCACTGGTTACTAATTCTAGAACTCTTGGCTCCTTCTCAGGATTTTTTTTTTCCTCTACACCACTGCTGTTGACTTACAACAGTGGACTGGGAGGGAGAGGCTTTCTCCTATATCTTCATTACCATCAAGTCCTGGTTCATCATTCTGGATTAACACTACTCCTCCCCACGTTATTAAGAATCACAGAGGAATGAGCCATCCAATGATCTAATAAATATGATGGGATTTTATAAATTCATGATGCTATCCACTCCTATTTCAGGTTATAAGTCTGGAATACTAATGGTCAGACTCTGAGGTGGAAAAGCTTCCTCCTAGCAAAGATCTCTGTTGCATACCAGGGATATTAAGCAAGCAGTTTTCAACAGTCAATTCCAATAGCATGACACCATGGTGTCTGATGGCTCCGAAATTTGAGGGTGCTATTCCTGTCAATCCAGAAAGAGTGAAGGCTGCAGTTAACTTCAGTGATCTATGAACCTTTATCTAAAAAGCACTGAAAGGCAGAGTGCCTCATATCATTTAAAGGTTTTACACCACTACCCTTCTAGCACTGCTAGTATTCCAAATAGGGTCACTGAGCCATGGTGATAGGGTTGAGGGAATACAACAAACCCCACTGACAAAGCCAGAACTTAATATCAGGGGCACTGGCCAGTAAGTTGAATCTGATCTATCTAATTAATGGAGCTATCTGTTGATCCCCAGAAAGGCCATGGCCTGAAGCAATACAAGCAGCTCTAGTTGTGAAGGCAAATGCAGTCGGAATGCGGAGACCTAAGGGTTCCAGGAAAGATCCACCTTATTGTGATCTCTTCTAGACCCCACAGATTTTTTTCCTCTCCTTCCCAATGGGCGTCTCTTTAATGGCCCCAAACACCCAGTCTTCAGCATTCTATTGTTCCTGCTGCTGCCCCAGAGTCTCGCCCACAAGGACCCAGGGCAGACAGCCTCAGACGCCTCTCCCAGTAGCAAGCCCAAGAGGGTGGTAAGTCGCCAGGCAGACCCAATCTCCAGATCAATGGGCGAGACCAACCAATGGGTGGCGAGCAGAGAAAAAGTGATCAATGCAAAAGGCGGAGGGAGCTGAAGCCACTCTCCATCTGCCTGGGTAGGTGAGAAAGGGAGAGACTGGGATGTGCAGCCTTCATCCGCTGCTAATAAATGGCTCTGCCTCATCAGGAAGCCATTAGGAAATTGCAGCCACCACAGCCCCAAGCTCCCCGGACTGAACTGTCTACATGCAGCTGGTGAAAGCGCTCATTATCTCTGTCCAGACGACACTA
Source organism: Nomascus leucogenys (assembly GCF_006542625.1). Classification (NCBI taxonomy): domain Eukaryota; kingdom Metazoa; phylum Chordata; class Mammalia; order Primates; family Hylobatidae; genus Nomascus; species Nomascus leucogenys. The sequence continues at coordinate 6,440,090 of NC_044395.1, read as the reverse complement.
GCTCACTACACAGTGGAGCCTAACCAATGAACCCGCAGAATAAACCTTGGGCTTGAGTGGTGAGGAAGGAGGGAATGAAAAAATCCCTTGAGATTGGGGAGATGCAGCGCTCCCCCAGGTGTGTGCTCCAAGCTCCAGATCAGGAATACGGGCCCGTCTCCTCACATCCCAGCTGGACAGCATTCTTTTATTCAGAAAGAGCTACTGACTGCTCATGACCATGGGGCTTCCTTTGGGAGTGATGAAAACATTCTGGAATTAGACGTTGATGATGATTGCACAACTCTGTGAATGTACTAGAATGCACTGACATGTACACTTTAAGATGGTAAATTTTATGTTATATCAATTATATCTCAATTTAAAAAAAAGTAAATGTTAGAGGGAAAAAGAGCTACTGGCCCACTGCTGTGAGCCCAACAATGAATACCTTGGTGATGAGCACCACAGATCCCTCAGGCAGAGTTTCCCTCTAGTGGGAGAAGCAAACACCGCCTAAGTACACAAGCAACAGCTAAATGCTCACAACACACGACGAGTGCTGGGATCACGGCTGAAGCGGAAGGTTTTGCAATGCAGACTGAGTGAACTGGCGGGGTCCAGAAGCACTAGGGGAGGGGGCAGGAAGGAGTGCACGTAAGATGTCCTGGGTGTAGGGTGTGAGGGACAGAAGGCGGGCAAGGTGTCCAGGATGGCGCCCCTGGCAGTTGGTGGCATTACTGAAAGGGAAGACGAGAGGATGAGATCTCCCACAGCCACCTCCGCCACCTGGAAATCTTTGTGAGATGGAAGCGCTGCGATGCTCACTGGGAGACCGACCGTGGGAGAGGCTGGGCACGGGCCATTTCCAGAGGCAGACACCTGGTATCTGCAACTTCTGGGACTACTTATGTGAAGACTAAAGAGGAAGGGCCACAGGTTCTAGGAGACAAACAAAATCCCTCAAGTTCCCTACCCTAAAGATGCTCCCAGAAAAGGCTGCCGAGTGCTCTTTTAAAGTGATATGTGCATCTTTATACTTACATGCATAAGATTCTCAGGGGGAAGAAGTCTCCATCAGACAGGGCTCTTTCCCCCTCCAGTCCCTGGGTGGGGAGACAGAGGAAAAGCTGATAGGGCGGTGGGGTGTGGGGGCGGTGAAGGCTCACTGCACAGGAACTAAGGAAGGTGCAGTCACAATACTGTGATGCCAGGGATCTTTTTGGGAAATTCTTTTCCAAAAGGGATCATGAATTTTGGCCCCTGGAATGCCCCAGAGCACCTCTGATTGGTTCCCTGATCGAGCCGGGCTCCACCCTCCATGAGTAAATAAATGCAGGGAGGAATGGAGGGAGGGAGAGGGAAGGAGAGGGAGCGGAGCGGGCAGACAGGAACCAGAAGGCCAGCGCTGGTTCAGGGAACACACCAGATGAGATTTCAGCGACGGGTGGTGTGGCAGAATTCAAGACATAATTCTCTGAGCCTTACACACCATTCCAGTTGGGATCCAGCCCTGCCTTGGCAGCCGGCTCAGTGCTGCTTTATAATATACTGAGTTAGTCACTGGATTAGCAAGCACATTTACACACAGTGGCGCACAGCTGTTTAAAGACGCAGGATCCCCTTTTCTAGGTGCCAGATTCTGGCTATAAATCAACCATTGCAATCAGCAACCAGCAAACCCCAGAGGTGCATGGTTCCTGCAGACATCTTCCTTAGGGGAAGCCTGCTAGAACTGGGATGGCCATTTTCTGGGGACAGGAGGGACAACTGTGGCGAAGAAGGAAAGGTCGGTGGGCTTTTTCTGTCTTGAATCTTATTATCTTCAGGGGGCTGCCAGGTCTTCACTGACCTGGACCTTCCTGGCAGCAGCCTAGCTCAGGAAATGACACCTGGGAGAACGGGAGTTCTAATCCTGTCTGGCTGTATTATCAGGTATAGAGTTTTTCTCCTAAACCTTGAATGGCTAGGTCACCTCCCAGAAAAGAAAAGACTCCAGGGCAAAGAGGACAGTACTTCAGCAATTAAAATAATTTTAAATCCTGATAACATCAATTCCAAAAACTGCCTTGTTGAAGTGGCAAGGGCAATGTATAAAATAATGTTTAGAGTTGGAATCATAACTCAAGCCCTAACTCACGTTTGGTAAGAATGTGTGAGAGGCATTTGAAAATAATTGAACTGGCCACAGGGACGGCTCTGGCCCACTTGGTTATGGAGGTGTCAAGTGGAAAATTTTCTGTAACCAGGTTAACAGTAACCACAGTTTTAACAACCGCTGAAGTAATAACAGCGACAGCGGCAATGAACTTTTGTACAGAATTTAGTGACCTACAAGATAATGGTTTATTGAGCTCTGTGGCAATGAAAAAGTATAAAAGTTTTCACAGGAATTATCTCTAATCCTAACAGCCCTGAAAGCTCTTTATTATTATCTCCTTTGTAAGGATCAGAAAAGAAAGGTTTATAGAAGTTAAATAATTTGTCTAAGGAAAAATTAGTAAAGATCAAGCCTGAATTCAAACCCAGGGCTGTCTTACCTCAAAACTCTGCTCTTTCAAGACACGCTGCTGCCTCCAGTGAGGAATATTATTATAACCAACGTAATAAAAGGGAGGCTGTATGATTCAGGGACTCAATTACTTACTATCAAGCACCCTAAATGTAAATCCCTCTCCTTTTGTCTTAGAGGGCTTAGGTACCCAAAGATTTGAAATAGAGTTTATCTAAACTCTGTGTTGTAAGATCATGGTAAAAAGCCTGTGGCATAAATAAATCCACCTGACAAACATAAGAACCAAGAACCAATTACTAAATAAGGCAAATTTCATTTAGGCTCCTCTAGAACAGGAATTTAGAGAAGATTCATAAAGAGATTTGTGACTAGCTCGTGTAGGCAGAGCCTAGTGTGTATTCTGTGCCAGCTTTTGGAAGTTCAAGTATTACTTCCTTAGAACTTGTTTTCCCATAAAAACACTGAAAATATTTTCTTACAAGGCAAGGCAGTTGGGGGCAACTGAAGACTTGCATCATCTTTGCTCATCACTCTCTGCCTGCACCATGCCACTAGGCGGACATTTTGATCAAAGCCAGGAGAAACGAGCGGCAAGTCACCCAGGGCCCAATCTCATTAAAAAAGCTAAATCGCTGTTTGGTTCACCCAGCACCCCAGATCCTTCGGAGACTTTGCAGTCAGCCTGAAATTTCAAAGTTCTTTCATCAGATCATCCATTACAGAAGAGGATGGGTGGAAGGCATGGAAAAGCCACAAAGCTCCCTGCAAGAGACACCTTCAGAAATCTAGAAATAGATTCTTTATTTTTAAAAATCTCCAATTGAATCAGAGGTTAACATCATGTCCACCATGGAGATGCTGATTCATTCTGTGTGTATGTTTACTTTTCTACAAATGTCCCTCTTGCATCAAGTAGCTCCAAGCCCTAGGCTTGTGCCTCTGAACATCCCCTCCCTGGAGAATTCTCAAGCTGGGGTGGAGCTCTCCCTTCATTCCTCAATTGTCCAGTCTGGAAAGTGGGGGCCAAAGCACCAATTCTGTACACAAGTTTAGTAAATTTGGCTAGCCAACTTTCATGTGTCTACTTTGGATTTGAAAATGCACCATGGAAATCACGTGAAATTTTTTTTTCTTTTTTTTTTTTTACTTTCCCGCTACTAACACATCCCAATGGTAGATACGTATAAGTGAAATGAGTGCGTTCTTCCTACCCTTATAATGACAAGCCTGACAGAGAACACATCACACAGAAGAATGTGCCAAGAATCAAGCCCTCTTAGAAGAATGTTAGAAAGTTTTCTCTCCAAATGGATTCTGTCTAAGTAGGTAGGCCTTGGCACCTAGAAAGGTCTAAGATCAAATTTATGACTTGAAAACTCTATGGCTTTGGGCAAATTATCTGAACTTAAGTCTGGACTCAATTTCTTATCTACAAAATGGGAATTAAGGCATCAACCTCAAAGCGTTGTTTAAAGAATGTGATTATATATTTCTGTAAAGCACATTGCAAAGTATCTGACACATAGTAGGTACTCTGTGAATATTAGCTTCACTTCTCTCACTCCTCCAACTGAACTGCAGTTATGTAAAGAAAAAAAAAGCATCCAGCAGTTTTGAAGAATGTTTGGTTTCCATTAGGAGGCAAGGGAGGTGTAAGATTGAACCCTTCATCTTATATGAAATCAAGGATGCATTTCCTGTACACACACACATGAGTCACCCTTGGGGAGCTCATACGTATTTAGCATCCCCACTCCGTATCGTATCTCCCACTAATTTAATAACACTCCTTGAATCACCAAAGACTCCAGAGTACTTTCTAAATGTGAACTCATTAACTTTCCCACTCTCTCTCAAAGAAAGGCAGCTCACTCACTAGGAGCATCCTTCTTGGAGAAGAATACAAAGATAATGCAGACATGTGTCCATATCTGGTGGCTTAAAGTAAAGCCAGACTTGGGTATCCTGATTCTCACATCAGGCAACAGAAGGTAATAAGATGACCACCTATGCCACCCTGCCCAGATAACAGCAGAGAAAATACTCAAACCAGGCAAAGCTAAGACCAAAGACCCCTTAGGCCTGACCCAAAACTATTGGTACATGGAGGGCACCAAGCCATAGTGCTGAACCCCAATTTGAGGAGGAGACACACTTCATGACCTCACTAGGATTTGCTTTACAAGATAAAATTTTCCTGGCAAGCATTAAAGTTAGTGCCCAGATTCAAAACAACAAACTTAAAACTATTATCTTCGTTCTCGCTGTAATCAGGTGTACCACCCAACTTCCCATCCCTACCTCCTCTTCCCTAGTAATCCAGAGGTACTCAAGGTCACTACTGGCTACTTAAGGTTTACACCCACTCCCAAGGAAACACCAGCAACCAAAAGAATACTTCCCAGATGAAAAACCTGCCATTTGACCTTGGAATGCTCTGGCTCCCATAATGACCAAAATAAGGTCCGGCCAGAGGGGCTTACGCTTTTTGGTAAGGAACAACACATTGTTTTAGAGAGATAATCTGATATAACTCTGCTAAGCTCTCAGTGTCTATGCATGGTGCCACAGCAAACACCCTATGTCCCAAATGGAAACTAGCAGGGTGAAAAAATTGTTCATCTAAGATGACATTAATCTCTGTGTGCCTCCTTGGTACAGTTCTTTTCCATAACATGCAGCTTAAGATTCAAAGATTTTTTTCATTTTGTTTTGTTTTTACTGAAGCATTCCTCCAGCTACCTGAAGCTCTCACTGATTAAAATAGACCTCCTTTACTAAAAGGGGTAAACTGAGGCACAGAAGAACAAAGCAATGTGCCTTATAGTTCAGAATAGGTAAACAAAAATTGGACATCTATTATTTTCAAATCTCTTTAGATTAAAAGAAAAAAATGTATTTCTCAAAGTCCAAAGTCAACCTTCTCCAAAGGGAAACTGCATGTCTGTCTAGTAACCTATAGGATCATTCACACTATTTTTTCCTTGAGAAGGAACTAACTTTCCAGCCTACCAACAATTTTGCCAGTGCCTTGGCATCATGCATATCTGCACAACCTTTCCAGAGCCTATGTCATCGTGATCTGTTCAACCTGCTCAAAGCTCAGTAATCATAGTAATCTGTGCATAGTGACCAGTGCTACCTGCTCAAAGCTCAATAACCAGCCAGCTATCTGGGACTTGTCATAGATGCATAAAATATGTGGGACTTGTCATAGATGCATAAAATATGTGGGTGAAAACTACCTCCACCAAAAGAGAAGAGAATGCCTTGTTGACACTTTGATCTCAAGCTAACGTTTATTAATAACATTATTATTATATTTAAGTGAATGTACTAGATACTCATCGAATCAAAGAAATGTTTAAAATTCATGTGGCTGAACTCAAATGTCAGGGGATTTGGAGAAACTGACTGGAGCTTCATGTTCTAACTCTCCGCTTATTTGCCCTGGAACCTTGGGAGGGTAACTTGGCATCGGTGCACTGCACTTTCCTTATTTGTAAAATATTGGTAACACTAAGGATTACCATGAGCTCAAATGTGGTGAAGTCACATGGCAAACGGTAAAATGCTACCAGATATAGCCAAGTATTAAGGTGAACTAGCAAACAATATGCACAAACGGACCTTAGTATTTCCCCCAAATTCCACAAACACCCAAATATTTCTGAGAATTCTGAAAACAACAGACATGGAATTTTCAAGTTAGCTACAGCTGGGTTTGAATCTAAACTCCTCCACTCAGCAGCTTCGCAACCTTGGGAAGTCATTTAATTTCAGTTTCTTCATCTATGAAATGGCAATAATAATGCTTCACTATTGGGGCAAAATAATGAGGATACTGGCACAAAGTTCGCACCCAGTAGCTGTTAGAAAATAAACAGAACACGAGGAAAAAAGAAAAGATGGGTGGAGATGAGAAGTGCTTACACAAGCACCAGTAGATAAACTCTACGCTGTCATCAATGATCGTTTTCCCCCAAAAAACTGGCATGCTGAACTTAGGTCCCTGCTGTGGAAAGAGAAGGGTAACTGTGACAGACCTTTCTCAAAATGTAGAAATAACATCAATCAGATGAGACTTCAGATAACACCCATGTGCGGGCACCGCTCTTCCACCGCCGCCACACTCCAGTGCACATTTGTAGCTTCCGGGGTGGCTGGGGAAGCCAAGGCAGGTGGTTTCTTGTCCACTTCCAACTCTGCCAAGCAGCCTGTGCCCAGCAAAGGGTCAGCCAGTGGCCGCCCACAGAAGGGCCACACCATTCTGTGGGCACCCAAAGCACGCAAGCCTGGCCCTTCCCTCTGTGCAAACAGCAGGCCAGGGCCCTGACTCACTGGGCCTGTCAGGAAGAGGCGCTGCCGTGGCTAACAGCAGAATGCATTCTCAAGGCAGGAGGGACTGTTGCTGACCAGAGCAGCCTATCAAGAAGAGACAGATTGGATGAAATAAGCTCATCACTCAGCCCACAGACTCGGCCTGTGGAAACAGCTGGACTAGCTGCTTCACCTACTGAACCCTTGACTTACATCTCCCTCCTCCAGGTGAGAACCTGCACTGGAGCTGCCTTCCGCTGCAACTGCAGCAAGGGCTCATGGAAAAGGGAAGCTGAAAGGAAGACCATGAGGAAGGCATGACCCTTGGCTCAGTGCTACCCAAGACAACATGCCTCCATTTCCCCAATGGTAAGCTAGGCTGGCAACAATTTCTCACATCTCTTTCTCTGTGGAAGTAGCCCTTTACCAAAGCACCCAAAATTCCTCAATGATTAAGTTGTTATTGACAGAATTTGGGGATTAGGACGCAAATCCCCACGTTGCCTACCTCTTGAATGGCAGTCTACACTCTCTCCAAGCCTTGGCTGTTTTAAATGTTACCTAAAGTCATAAGATGTCAGTGTTAGGAGAAATCTGACAGGTCATCATTCCAATGAATTTATTTGACTGATGAAGAAAATGAGGTGCATAAAAATGCAATGACTTGCCTAAGGTCACACAGACAGACACAGAGGCAGAGCTGTGGCTGGAGACCAACACTCCGGACTCTCCAGCCCACATTCTCCCCACAGAGTGGACACTGTTTATTTCATACATAATATTTATTCCTATTGGTAAGGAACAAATATGGTAAGGTCTTCCTTATCATCTGTGAATCTTAATTGCATTCTGTGCATTTATTTCGTGTCTTAATGATGTCAGACAACTGATGCGTAAGGTATGGAATTAAATTTTTGGCAAAAGATATCAAATAGGAGAAATGTGTAGGTACTAGAAGTATTAAAGTCAGTTACATGGAAACTCTTTCACTGAAAATTTCCTGTGATAAATTTCCTAAAGGGTATTTCAAAATCAGACTTGGGCGGGGGCAGTGGCTCATGCCTGTAATCCCAACATTTTAGGAGGCCAAGGTGGAAAGACTGTTTGAGGCCAGGAGTTGAAGACCAGCCTGGGCAACATAGCAAGACCTCATTTCCACAAAAAATAAAAAGAAAATCAGACTCAACAACACATTTTTATTCTGAACATGAATGATACTAATGCATCACCCAACTCTAAACGCATCACACAACTCCAATTGCACACAAAAAAAGTAATTAATTGAGAAGAGGTATAATACCTGGCACATAGTGGGAGACCCTAGATACTTCAAAAAACCTGTGTCTACAAACCCTCACCAGGCTTAGAAGATTCCTGTGCCTGACCGAGGTTATTTTCCATTTGTACCTTGGAAATATGTACCTGGTCGATTCTGTCATCTTCTCTGAGGTTTAACGCTTATTCTGATAAACTGATACAGAGGTTTTAACAACAGCATGAGTGGGAGGGAAAGTAACCAAAAAAAAAAAAAATTACCTATCTCATAAGCTTACTCAATAACTCTGCTCTGCCCTTAAATATCCCTACTTTCAAAGGCAAAATTCATCCTGAGGTTCAAAACGCTCTTTGGGTCCTGGCCTCCTACTTCCTTCCTTCATCCCTTTCTACAAGTAAGTTTTTTTCCTTCATGTTTATCTAGGCATCTCTTTCATTCCAAACTTGCAGCATTCCTCCCACGCTGCTCTCTATATGGAAAATCATCCTTCCCTGTTCTTACACCTCCTTTAAATGCTTCAGAAGTGCCCCTGTTTCCCATGAAGCTGACCTATGAAACTAATTTAACACTGTTGCAAGAGAGGGCTTAACAGACACAGAAGATACAAACAGTCATTGATCCGCACATATTTTCATAAATGTAAACACTGGTCCTCCTGCATTTTTTGCCATGGAAGCACCTGGAACCCAGGGAAGACTTCATCTGAGTTGTCCTGACCACCCACCCACCCATGAGGGATTTAAAGTATTCAGAAACGACCACAGGCAAGGAGTGGAAACAACAGACCCAAAACTGTCCATGGGGCCACCTGAGCCTGGAATTCCTAACCAGGTGTAATGCTTGGCCCAGATGGAGGCTTTTCCAAAAATCTATGTAATATCACTTAAATTCGTTCATCTTTAATTTTACAATCTCCTTTCATTCATTCTTTCATACTTTCTTACTCTTTTCCTGTCCTCATTCTTATTCTTGTCTTTTTTTAATTCAAAAAGAATTTTGCAATTGAATCCACCATTCCCTTCCTCCCCTTCTAAAGAATTGAGGGCTTGTTTTTTATTTTTGCTTTTGTTTTTGCCCACTTTAATGGTACAAAAAGAAAACACAACTTTTTTTTGCCCCTTTTTAGCCCAAAGTAAAATTTCTCATCTTCAATAAACATTTAAACAAAACAAAACAAAAACTGTAATTGTCTTCACTTGTGTAATGAAGACACATCCCTCTACTTCAAAGTTCATTTTATCTCTCTGTCACACACACACACACACACGTGCGTGTGCACTACATGCAGAGTTTACAGTTTCTCCACAGAACCTTGCAAAGCAAAAATCAATGGCTTATCACAGTTACCCAAAGCTACCAAGAGGTTTCAAATGCTTGAAGTGAACTTGTCTGAGGTTGATTTGGGTTTCTCAGATGCTGAGAAACAAATTTAAAATATAATTCATGTTTGGGGGAAAACCATAGTAAACTTAAAGGGCTTCAAACTCTTAATCATGCCTTATTAGCTTACTTAGATGGTCTAAACCCTAAAATTGGCAATTGACAGAAGATATTCTAGAAAGTACCATTGACCAAATTTAGTGTCTAACTTGGGTGACCCTTATCTGTGGGGAGAGCCCTAGTTAATGTCTGTCATTCTGATGCAATTATTAATAGTGCCCCTTTACACCCTCAAAGGTATCCCAGCTTGGGTGGTAAATTATACGATTTTCCTATCTCTACACCATTATGATCTGAAGTCCAACAGCCTTAAAATTTCTAATACTACTTTGGGTCTAAAAGCACTATCTGGGTCAATATTTTACAACTCTTAGAGACAGTAGTAAATGCTACAAGAAAAGACAATTGAGAAAAGTGGAAGGGGCAGTAATAAGCCACATTTGAAGGGTCAAGTGACAGGCTTGCACCCAAGCAGTAGACACTGGAAAGCACCTGGGAAACATGACAGCGTTGGCCAAGTGATCAATAAAATATTTAAGGCTTGATTAGCAATATTTTGAGCGTGTCTGTAAGCATGGCTCCCTGCCAATGAAACCAGACCTACCACAATCCACCCTGCAGACCTATGTCTTTCTGTATCTGCATGGAGATTATAAATTATACAATCAGAAGGAAAAGGGAATGCAGATAGGCAAAGGCTTCAGAAAAGCAGCCAAGTAGAAATAGCCTGTTTATGCAATTTGGAAAACATCCACTGAAGTTTTGAAAAAGATATCATCAACCCAACAGAAAAAAAAAAGCAGAAAGTAGCTACAGACGCATGACAAGTAAAAATGATAGATTTGGGAATAGCCTTGACATTCCTAACCCTCAGTTAAGAACAGCTTAACAGCTGTGAGCGAAGGGTAGACCTAGAACACTGCGAACACAGAGGCAAATGCTATCAGAGGTTCCTTGTGAGCAGGAAAATGGAGCCAAGGTTTTCATTAAGGAGCAGCTAAATAAAAACACAGAGATGATGTGTTCATATACAAATTCCTCTGCGGTGACAGCGTGGGCCCAAGCATACTAACTCTTTGGGAAAATACTCCCCATAATGCAGTAATAAAGAAACCAACGCTTTAACCTTAGACAAGCGGCAGGGGAGTGTGCCTGTGTGTGAGCCATGGGCTGGGACAGCTGGCAGGTCTGCAGGTAGACACCTGGGGCTGTCCTTCCTTCCTTGTGCCAGGACAACTCCAGACCATGTGCCCTGACACACGGAATGGACTTTTTTAAAAAACTAAATTTTAGGGGAAAAAACAAAATTTATATGAGGCATAGGCAGCAAATGCAACTCAACTATCTATGGCCTCTCTGCAAGCAGGAAAATTAAATTTTAACTGCCTTAAGAAAATGAACTAGTTTGCCAAGCTATGTCTTATCATCCTGATTATGAGAGATTCAAGGCACAGCAACATCGGTGATGAAGGGGATGAAATGGGCAGAATCTGGAGGCTCAGCGAAGGACTGACCTTGGAGGTGAACATAATCACCTTCCCACCTGTGAGAGAGCCAAGGCCATCTGGAAGACGTTGCAAAAACAAGAATCCTGGTTCTCTGCCTTTCATTCTGAGGTAAGCATTGCTGGAACTCTTAAACATCTTTCTAAAGCAACACATCTGGACTGCCAGGCCTGGGGACAGCCCACAGGATGGACCCTCTCCCCAAGCAGTACGAAGCACTGGGCTAACAATGAGGCCACCTGATTCAGCTCAGGGGGGTCTTGCAGAGGTAGCAGGGAGCCACTGTACCTCCTGAACCCCCAAAGCACCGACCAGCATTGCCTTCTCACCTGCCTGTGTTCTAATTTCCAGAGTTTTTGAGAATAACTCAAAATTTTAGGTATAAAATGCCTACAACATCTCATCAGTTTCTAAATTTCTAGAGTGTGGCCTTAGGCCAAGTATGCATCTCTCAGAAACTCATTTTCGTCATCTGAAAAATGGAGAAAATAATACTTCCACCACACCTCAGAGTAAGTGTGGAGCATAAAAGTGCTCTTTTATCTGATTGTGCCCAGCACACAATGCAGGCTCGATGTGTGCTTCAGAAATATCCCAACAACTTTTGAATGACAAGAACCTACCGCCTTCAGTGCAAGCTCATGGAATTCCACCACAGCCATGGATTATTCATTACACAAGCCAGAGAGACATCTGTAATTACACTGGCACTGTGACCATTGTAGAGGTATCTGCTGTATTCTGAAACAGGGAGACTCTCCTGAAAAATCCTGACCTACACTAACCAGCTCTCAGTTTTGCAGAGATTTGATGGAGCCCAGAGTGACCTGGGCTCTGGGAGGTTGACCACGGGCTGGTTTGTCTCCTGGAGGGAGGCGATGCTCCTACAGGGTGGTCTGGCCTCTTTAAGAGAAAAAAAAAAGTTACACAGACAAAAAAACAGCAACACAAACTAACCAAAAATGCCAGGAATGCAAGCTCTGCCAACCAAATAAATAAATAAAATAGGAGATGCTTTATAATAACTGGACATGATGCATTTCTCAGCTCTGCATAATTGAAAACTTGACTTTTCCATCAACCCTGCAAATGTTCCCCTTGCCTCTAGACTTGGTAGCCTTCCTGCTCTGAGGTAACAATGACAATCTCCATCACCCAAAGTAACTGGCCACCCCCTGTGCCTCCAACAGTGAGAGCTGGACTTCAAGACACCCTCTGAAAGTTACCTCTCACTATTTGCTCCCTGGAGAACAGAATGAAGTTTCATGGGCATGAGATCTCAGCCAAGCAGGTGAAAAGGTCCTCCTTAACTTTACTCTTCTTTCCCTCTAAAATAGTAGATTATCAGGAGGTACATAACACAGCCACCTTATCTTCTAACAAACATTCAAGGGCCTCTGAAAATTCTACACTGGTCAGGATAATTTTTTGTTGACTTGTTTTGTAGTTAACTGCTAAATAATATTTATTATGGATCAGGCACTGTTTTCAGATTTTGCACATATTCATAGATTTAATCCTGATATTCATCCTATGAAGCAGAATGATTACATTCATTTTATAGATGCAGAAACTGGAGCACAGAGAGATTAAGTCATTTGTCCAAAGTCACACAGCTGCTAAGTGGCCGAGCTGAGATTCAAATCCAGACAGGCTGGCTCCAGAGTCTCTGCTCTGAACCATAGAGCTCTTTAGTCTTTAATGGAGTATGGTCGGCGGGGATCTGGGAGCACAGTGAGCACGTGATCTAATAGACTGGGCAGCTCTGCCCTTCCTTCTTGTCTACACTGATGAAGAAACAAAGACCAATCAAGCTGAGCAAGGACAAAGCTTCTTCCTATCTCTAAGTATAATGCATGTTCCCAATGGATGTACACCCTCTGCTGAGGGCGGGTGGGGCGAGAGGCTGATCCTTTTATCCTTATAAAACGGCAAGTATCCAGGATTAGAGCTCCTGCTCTTATCTGGACATTAAGCTCACCTCACCAAGAAGGCACAGCAGAGTGTTGAAGGAAAGGAAAAATTAAGTGGCTTGGGAATGTGTTGGCTTTGGCACCTGGCCCCTTCACAGCAGGCTCCACCAGGAGAGAACCAGGAGTGAACCCAATGGCTATGTTTGTTTTTAAGCTATTTAAGATCCTTGCAATCACACTGTTGCAATCAAATAGCATATCCCACCTTACTCTTACACTTGCAAGGAAAAGTCAATTCTAGTGTTATTTCAGAGTATATGTTAATTTAGTACTTAACGCTGTCAAACTCCTGTGAAGTCTCAGAATAGAATAAAAGTGCATAAAGGTTCTTGGTCAGGTCCCAGCCAGGAAGACAAATAATCCTGGTCTTGCGGCTCCTGTCTGGACACCCCACTTCCTTACTGCCTCTCTTTGGCACTCATGAATTTGGGAGGGGGTGGGGAGAAAATTCTGGTTTAATCATTTAAGCCAGATAAGATCCCACACTAGCTGTCTCCACACATAAGAAACTAAGCAACCCAAAGAAATCATTCTGACAAATATTTAAGTCACAGCTGTGGATAAAAAGCTACGCTGTGAGAAGTTAAACTTTAAACACATGTCCTATATGGTCCGATGGGCAAGGCAAATCTGCAGTTAGCCAATGTCTTGTCCTTCCACTAACAAAAGCAGACAGCCCTGGCCAGAGACACTGTTTCTCCCATCCTTGCTTTGCACCTGCAAGTTAAGTCTCAGTTGAGGTTTCTTTGCTGAGCTTTTGGAAGGTATCTTGCAACATTACTCAAAGCAATGCGAAGTTAGAAACAGGAATTGATTGTACTTCAGCCACTGGCTCACTACATATTTTTATGTCAATTATTTACCTTTTCTGTGGCTCTCTTTTCCTCTCTGAGGTATGGGTATAATGTTCGCATATAAGCAACTAAAGGTCCAGAAAAAAAAAAAGTTGATTATAGTCTATATATTTTTTCAAGTTTTTGTCTTTATTTTTTCCAAGATAATACATAATGGTGCTAGAAATCAAACCTCTTTACAATGAATGGCAGAAGACTGCCCAATTTCTTTGGCCAGTTGAAATTTTGTTGTATCGGAGGTCACAAACAAAAGATGACCAATGGCTTGGAAATCTTTTTTGAAAAAGAAAGCCATTGCAAATATGCTTATTATAATGGACGCTGACTGTAGCGTTAGGCCTTATTGTCCCCATTTTACAGAAGAGAAAGCTAAAGAAAGTTACTTGCCCAGAGTTTATTTTTAATCAGTAACTGAAATGACAGCACCATATACATTGTCTCTAATATTTAATATTAAATTACCAAAAAAATTGCCTCAGCTGTTCACTGTGATCTGAAACATGTGTTGCCAGGGCTCTTTTTCATTCCCAGGATGAAAGATCCCTTGTAGGTACGTGGACTGACATATCGACACGATATTTCCCAGATGACCAAATCTGTCTCTTCCCCCATAAACACCCATAACAACACATATAAACATGCCGTTCTTAAGGAAAGGACCTATTAGTTGAGTTTATATCTTTGTTGTGAACTATCTTTTCATTTCTATATACGGTTTCAATCAACTGACGAACAGAACTCATTCTAGCTTCCTCGAACCCCCAAATACAACCATCATAGAAACATCATCTCTGAATTGTAGGCCTAAGTGCCTTAAACGTCTCCATGGTTCCAGCTGCGCTCTCAGCATTGCTCCCACCACCATCATCCTTGCGAGGAGACACAATCTCAGCCTTCTGTGCACAGCAGCCCTGGAGCTGAATGTCAGGGGGCCCAGAGGGAGGGGACAAGACCTACATGTCTTTATTAATATTTCTGAAGGACCTCAGAATGACAAAACGTCAGTTTGGTTGTGTTGAAAGTTTAAGCAGAGTAAGAAAGGGTTAAAGTAAGCAATAAATTCTGGCAGAGGCAAAGAAGTGTTAACCACAGGGGGCAGCAACTAAACTTATTGATAATCAGATACAACGGAGGAGACTGTTCTTAAAATTAATTATTTTCCAGGGTGCATTGCCTTCTCCCTATATCTTTCTATATACTTTCACCTCCAAAATCACTCATCTCTAAGGATAGCTGGCGGTGCCTTATCCTAAAAGAAAGCATCTTTCCCTCTCAAACTACATTTGTTTCAGAAATTCTGTAAGGCCAGACTCTCTTAAATTGCTTAGCACCAATATTTGTGTCAAAGAAAAAAAAAAATTACTTCCTATCCTTCTCTTCTTCGAATGCATATAAATGAACGAGTTGGACAACACCGTGTACCAAAGACACAAAGTCACATTTGGGTGTTGGATGCTTTCCTTCCAACGGACCTTTGGTACCAGAAGAAAAATTTATGGCAGATTAGAAACATGGGTAAAGTAAGTAACCTACATGAATAGGGTCGGACGTTTCTCCAAGTTAAGAGGATAATTTCAATTCTCCTCCGGTCTCCTTACCCTCAACCCAGAAAAGAGGGGCAAGGCATGTGACAGGGACGCTTGGGGAGGCAAGACCTTATTTGAAAATCTGCCTGAAGGCCAACCCGTTAGACTGCCCGGGGCCTCCACCCAGCCTCAGTTCTACGGGGGACGTGGAGTCAGGGGATGACGTCCTCTGAGGCAGCGTCCATCTCTCCTTAACATTAAGGAATAAGGCCAGAGGGCTCTCGCTCATTTGGGAAAATAAAAAAAAGCAGGAATGGGGCGCTGGAAATTCTATAAGCTTTTCCCCACCACTGACAAAAACACAGTTGTGAAAATAAATACCACCCCCCAAACCAAGGGTCTAGGGCCACCAACAGTCCTCCTCCTCCTCCTCCTCTTCCTCCTCGTCCTCCTAATCCAGCTGCCAACAGCATCCCCCGCTCCTGAAGAAATGCACCGCCCAGAAGGGAACGGCGAAAGGGGGAAGAAGTCCAGGGGACCCCCGGCCTCTGGCCGAGAGCTTGGGTGGGGGCCTCGGCCGTCGCCACTCACCCGGGGAGGGGAAAAGCTCCAGATCGACTTTTTCCGTCTTGATGATGGTGAGAGTCGGCTTGAGATCGACGGCCGCCTTCATGGTGCCAGGAGTAGGGGACGTACGGGATGGTAGCAAGTTTGCAGTTACTGTTGTTTTTCTTTTTAATGAGGATTAGTAACAGGGGGAAGGGGACGGGGGAAATCCGACTTTCTTCCCAAAAATCTCAAATTCCCGCTGCCTTTCTTTCCCCCGCGCCCGGACGGTGCGCGCCCGGCACTCCAGGGGAAGTTGGCACTTTGCGGCGAAGTGAGCGCGCTCGGGTCCCAGCCTCGCCCGCGCCGCGCCCGCTCCTCCTGCCCGGCCCTCGCCCGCTCCCTCCTCTCCGCCGGCGGCTGCCTAGCTCGCTCTCGATCTCCCGGCCGCTCTCCCTCCCTCTCGCCCTCCCGCGCTCTCCCCTCCTCTTTAGGGCGTTTCTCGCGGCGCCGCGTCTCGGCCGCTGGGTCCGCGCGCCCCGGGCCCGGCGATGTCCGCTTGGGGGAGCGAGGGGCGGGGCGTCGGGGCAGGGCGGGGAGCCGGGGGCGGGGCCGAGCACCGCGGCCAATCTCCGCCCGCCGCCCAAAGCGAAAGGAAGAGCAGGCGAGCGCGGGGCCGGGCCGCGACCGCGGAGGAGCAGTGCGTGGAGCCCGCGGCCGCGGAGCCCAGGCAGGGGCGGGAAGGGCCGGGAGCGGGTGTGCAGGCTGGGTGCACAGGCCGCCTCCACCGTTTCGGGAAAGTCCGTCTGATTCTCCACGCATTCTTGAGGGCTTGGTCACCCGCTCTCTCCCCCACCCAGTAGCAGCATAGTTTTCCAAGTGCGTGTACATCATTCATTCACAAAGACTGCCACACAGGACATGAGGCATGTGGATGAAGGCGAGCGTGCAGGCAGGCGCAGGGGATTCGTGAGCCCGTGTCCTCAAAGGGCTTTAGGATTATTGGACTCCAGCGGGATCTTGAGTCAGGGCGTGTGTTTCTGGAGGAGGCTTCAGTTTTTCAGAGCCCACCCATGTAATGCTCCTGCGTTGGCAGGAGAGTCCAGAATGGGACCCCAAACTAGAACCCAGCCATGAGCTTCCGTAAGCTTCCAATTTACCTCCAGCAGTGGTTGGGTTGAAGGGGAAGTTATGATTTATTTCTAATTATTCTGTTCCTCTAATTATGTCACCATTGCCCAAAGCTTTGTCTTTCCTTTCACAGACTCTCCTCTTTTAGATAAAACTAACAACCCTCCCACGACCGCCACCAAAAAAGTGATGCAGAGGCTCTGTGGTTTTGAATTTCTGGAGTACATCATTGGCAGCCATGACAGAATCACAATGCACAGTTTCTGTTCCATTTGGGAACTCCCAACACTTGAGATAAAACAACATGAACCCGAATAATTCATGGTTTGCCACTAATACATTGGTTGTAATAAATAGAGATAGTTTGTCCTAATTAACAAATCAACCAATACATTTATATCTAAATACATAGCTAGAACCAGGCATTGAGCTCCATCTTTGATTAACAGAAAGATTAAACATAAATCTTCCTGAGCAATCTCAGAGAAAGCTATTTTTAATGTGTCCTGATTTCTAAGCACATTTGAACTCCCAACATTTGACTATAACTGTAACCTCTGCCTCTGGTAAGTTTTAACACACAGGCTTACCTTCATCTAAACCCAGTTTTGTGCCCTTGAAGACTTAGTAATTTGCAGATTTCCCACAGCAAATCGGGGAGGAAGCCAGGAACAGAAAAATCTCTGGCTCCTGGTCTAAACTCCAGATTAAGTCCCTCCTTAGTGACCAGAGGAAAATATTTGTATGTGATAGTCCTAATTTTTGAAAGAACAAAGACTGTTGCAATCCAGCTGTGTTTCCAAAAGGTATGAGAAAACAATACTGGCCTCCAGATGACAAGAACAGACACTTCTGGTCCTGGGAAAAGCCTAGGGAAACAGCTGATGAATGAATTGTACATTTACACGTCCAAATGAACCACAAAAAAAAAAAAAAAAAAAAAAAAAAAAAAAAAAAAAAAAAAAAAAAAAAAAAAAGGTTCTTGAATCAATTCTGCCTTACTCACTATGAATTCATCAGGAGAAGAAGTGAACAAATCTAGAGTTGCTTTGGGGAATTTTGTTTTGTTGATGTTGTATTAAGGAAATGTTGGCATTTTTTAATCCAAGTGTGAGTACTTCTCTATTTTCAAATGCAGATTCCTCAGAGCAACTCCTTTCTCTCTTCCCCAGTCTGCTCCTCAACTTTCTTCCCCAGACTAGCCCTAAACACTGCTGCTAACATCCACCCAAATTAGATACTAAAAAAGCCCACCATGATTAAATTGTAAACACTTTCCACTCTACCAATGAGGAAAATTATTCTTTCTAATTCTTCAATAGTGACAACTCAGATAGTCAATCATCCATTTCCTAATCCAGTCCTGAAGCACAGAAACAAAATGTGTGAATGTCCAAATCAAGGAATAGGGTTGCGTAAAGCAGGAGTTTGGAGAGATAGCCAGGCGCCACCACAGGCTGCCAGGAAAGTTACCTCCAGATGATACTAATTATGAATATTTATGCCATCAGAAGTTATGCATCTAACCCTGGATTTGGATGAAGAGCACTAATAAGGTCATGTTAAAATATTTTTTACATATTTAAGATACAATAATCCGATCAGTTCTGCCAGGGTCATGCTTCATTAATCTAATCAATGTTGATAAATGAAATTTTTATTCATTCTCTTTAGGACACAAGTAGATTTTTCTAAATGTTCATATGGACTTTAAATGATATTTCTATGTTATCATATGCTAAAAAAAAGGATGCCTAGGCTAGTGCCTAAGACATTACAGAGCTCAATAAATGTGTGTTGAATGATGAACTATCAACTTTTTGGTCACTATGGGCTTCCTAATTCAATGGTTAAGTGAGTTTGATATGCTCTGGCTTGTGAAGATGAACTAAAAAGTGTCGGAGGCTGTGCCCTTTTCCCTTCATAGTAGAGCAGAACCTCTATCCCCAGCACTCACGTCCACTCAGTTACATGTATGCCTCAGTGTCCCCACCAGCCAAACAACAGCAGCCAAGCATTGTCTTTCATCCACTTGGGCAAGATACTTCAATACCATATCTGGTTTTTAAGGCACTCAGGAAAAAAAAATCAATCAAATAAATACTTCTGTGCTTGTGCTTGTACTGCGGCAGTCTGTTCCTCCTGCATTTGGGAAAAAACAGAATTGTATTTTTAAGCATTCCTTAGACTTCGGCTAATTATATCCCACCAAGTGCTGAATCGCCTTACACTAGGAACGTCAAGCCAATAAGGGCCAAGAAAAGTCTGCAGGAGTTGAGGAACAGAAGAGTGGAGCTAGACAATAATATTAAGAAAATAGTCACCTTCATACAGGAATTCCTCAAGCACATGGAGTATGTAAAAAGCATACTTTCCTTTTTATTTATACTCCTCCCTCAACTCCACCCCAACTTCAATAAAAAGGAAATATAAATGTACACTTAATGTTGAACAATCATGGAAGACAGACTTTCCCTCTCCAGAAGTGTCCTAGCATGTTGTCTACTCCTGAGTCTTGAACTTCAACAAAACAAAGAATCTCTGAGTTTTGAGCTAAAATATGCTTTACTGAAGGTAGGTACAAAAACATTCAGACCACTAACGGCTGATCCAGAACCAGTTTATGACTCACAGATGTTGATTTACTGGTATAAATGTAAGATTTAGAAAAAAAAAAAAAAAAGCCCTCAATTAACAACAACCTGTCTGAGCTGCATTTGTGGTCTCATTTTTCTCTGAGAAAAGGCAACAGTCTCTGTCATACACAGAAACAGGCTTTGAAAGCTTACCTCTAAGGCAAGTGGTTTCTACATGATAAGTTTAGTCATTAAAAAGCACACTAGGGAAGAAAAATGCCTGGCACTTCAATATCTACATTATCAGGCAGCAATAAAATGGAAAATTAGAGATAGGAAGGAAAATTAAAATAACTCTCTTAATTAAACTTGGATGCCAAAAGGCCTTAGGGTCAGCTAAGGGACCCAAGTCAGGGGACTCTCAGATGGTACTGTTGCTGACTGCAGGCTGGCTCTGTGACCTCACCAAAGCCACTTAACCTTTTTGTGTCACAACCTCATCTCTGTTTCAGGGAATAAAATCAGCCCTAGCTCTCCCTAGAATGGAACACAGACTCATTGGCTATTGTTTAGAAGGCACAATAAACAATGAGGGTAGGAGGAGCTGCAGTCAGGAGGGAAGAAGGGAGGGTGGGGTGGGGTTGGGGGAGAGGGGAGAACTTGGGAGCCTGTTTGCCCTGGAAAGCTCTCTAAAAGAAAACAAAGAGGATAGTAGTGTGGGCTTTGGAATAAGACTCAGGTTCAAATTCTTACTCTACCAACTAACCAGCTGAATTGCCACAGGTAAGTAAGTCATTTAAACAATCCTGAACCTCAGTTCCTCCATGTTTCAACTAGGGATAATAGTAGCACACACCTTTTAAGGCTATTTGAATGATTAAATGAGATAATGTATGCAAAGAATTTAGCACAGTGTCTAGGTGAGAATTAGTATTTGATTATTGTTATTAAGATCTGGTATACAGTAGAATATGTGAGAAATCACATTAAATGTCTCTCTACAGCCATCTCTTTGCAGAATAGCTTGGATGCTCAATTTTCCTGAATGATCTCCAGGGAGAGATAGAACAACTATCACCACATTTCATTTAAAAATCTCTTCAAGCCCCTTCCTCAATTCTTAAACTGGCAACCTGCCCAGCATCAGCCTCACTTGAGAAATTCCAGAACTACCTGATTGAAGAAGAGAACTACAGATTTATATTTGTTTTGAGTCACAGAAAAGTGATAGTTTAAATTCTGAAAGAAGATCACATTTGTAGTGCCTCTTTGGAGACAAAACCTCAGGTCTTGCGTTTGTCACATGTTAGAGCTCAATGGGAGTTTATCAGTGCTCTCCGAGTCCAGCACTCCTATTTACCAGAGGAGAAAAATGAGTTTGAGTGAGGAAATTATTATTTCCAGGGCCACACAACCTAAAAAAGTCAGTGTCAGTACTAGAACCAGATGCCCTGATAGCAGTTCTCTCCCTGGAATCTCCTTGCATTTACTTTGCATTTCACTTTGGCAGGAGAAGTACCAGACACCCTTGAGACACAAGACAGGATACAATGGACATAGGAGTAGATAGATGAGCAGACTCAATTTCTAGAGATCCAACTTATTCTCTACACTGGATGTATTGTCTTTGGGCAAATACATTGCAGGATAACCACACTATGGTTCCCTGTGGGAGACAGCTTGGCATGGGCTGTCAGGAGAGAAAGGGCCTGGGTTGGCTCTATTGCTGTCTGCAGTTTCTTTAGACTATAATTATGAACTATTCAACTGCATCTGCAGCCCCAACAATGTGGAATGGATTGGCCTAATCCACAGACCAAGTGACATTTTAAAATCCAGCAGTTTAGACATGTATTCCTCTTGCAGCAAATCAAACACGGCTCAGACAGGAAGAGGTAAGGAGCTGCCCAAGGTTAGAGGGTTCTGAGGTCTCATCCACACCCAGTGTTGTGTGCTTCCCTGAAGCAGGCTGAGCATGTTGCCTGGGATTGCTGCAAATGCAGAATGCAGGCTACTCTGTGAGCCTTTGGGGAACATGTAATTGGGATTCCAATTTAAGTTGTCCTGAATTGGACTCTTGAGGAGGTAGAGGGATAATGGCAATAGCACAGATGGCAAGAGAACCAACATCCTTTAATAATATGACAGAAGAGGACAGCCAGTCTCCTAGAAGCTCTGCATCCCAGGGCTACAGGATTTCACCCACAGTCCAAGGCTGCAGGTGGTTTCATCCTGGTGGAAGGCTAAGGCCTTCCTCTGATCTTACTCTGCTTTTCTCTTGGGTTACAAAGACGACATCAAACTTCAAAACAGATGTTCTCTGCAGTTGTGATTTGAATCTTACATCAAGACAATTTCACTGTGGAATCTTTTCCCCTCTCCCCACTACTTTCATTTAAAATGCCAAATCAATTGCCCCAAAAGACTAACATTTACCACCCTAGAGATCAAGAAGCAGAGATAAGTGGAGCACAAAAAGGAGAAATAGCCCTGAAAGGAAAAGGGACAGTGGTACAGGAGGAAGTAGTGGAAGGGAAGTCCTCTGAGAACAATGGAAGGGTAAGTCGAGGACAGAGAAGGGGAGGAGATGAGGAGGTAGAGTCACAGTGATTTTATGTTCTTGTCATTCTGGGGCTTCAGTCCACAAGATTTCAAAATGCAGTTAAGACCTAGTAAAGTACCCCATACTTTAATTAATTGTCTTGCATGGCCAACAGTCATGGAACTACAGAAAACAGATCAATGGGAGGTCCTCATGCTGGAAGAGATGCAAAGGATCCAGGATAGAATGGAGGTGAAAGGATCTCAGGAGGTCACAGAAGACACAAGGGAAGGTCAAGCTGAAAATCTAGGCAGAATATAGAGTGTGTTTCTCGGTCTTTTCCTCACGTGGACATTTGCAGTACACAAAGAATTTCCCTCACAGAAGCTGTCACCCCACCCCTGCAAGTTGTCACTTTTCTGCTCAGCTCAAGAGCACACTCCTAGTACACATTTGAATATGCGTGTCAGTCTCCTACACTCTTCAAAGGCAACAACTGAGGTTCAGTCATTATTACACTCTATGGTGTTTAGCTCAAGGTAGTAAGAGCCCCATAAATTATGTTCATTATTTAATTAATGAACAGTTAACTTCCTAACATCCTGTAACACTTTTACAGAAAAATGAAGCTCAGATACCAGTTTTGTTTTGCCTAGTTCGGTCAAAGTGAGACTCAAATTTGCCCAAAGTTTAAGATTAAAGATCCAACCAACTGACTCATTTCTAACTAAAAAGGTCTTCGTAAAGTTTTATTCTGTTCCTCCCATTCCTCCCATCCCCTTAAAGGAGAATGTTGCTAAGATCACAATATTCATTTTACTTTTTATCTAATTTTTTATTCTGAGACTTCATGTAAAAAATGACATTTGGCTCACCACAAAGCAAATCAGTTGTTTGATCGTCAGCCTGGACGTTTTATACATCATGCTATTCATATTCTCAGATGGCTGCTCAGAAGCAGTCTTCAGGAATTTCCGAACTTCGGGTTGAATCTTTTGCTTCCCTGGCTTTCACAAAGGTAAGATGTACAACTGCTATATACATGATTTGTAAGATAAGGTAAATACATGAAATGAACTCAATTTCCTCCATCTTTATGAGAAAGAATAGACTGTTACATGCTTTATGGTGAGCCAGGGTGCTTATTACAAATCCCTTTCACCTTCTTAAGTTTAATCTGTCAGGACTCCAGAAGCACTGTATTTTGAAATATATCTTCTGGCTATACAAGTGAGTCTATAGTGAGGAAGGGTATGGGTTGGAAGTAGAAAAGGGGGGACATGGGGATGGGCTGAGAGTGAAGATGGGAATGAAAAGGACAGGGAGGATCAAATGAAGCTGCTACCATCTAGCAGGTGGCACAGGAACATATAAAGCAGCCCTAACCACTCTTGTCGAAGTAGAGTATTACTCTCTGCACTTCATTGTTTGTATCTGCTAATGGGTAATCAAGATGTTGGAACAGAAAAGGCAGCTGATCTTAAAGCCTAAAAACCAAGGAAATATTGGGTTTGGTGAGGGCTCATCATTTCTCCTGAATTCTGAGGGGGAATCATGAACACACATTATTTTACATCACTTCTTCCAGAACCAGTTCCATATAAGAGTCCCAAGAAAACATTGATGTGTCACACTGAGAACAGCCTGCTTAGTCAGTAAATATAACATTCTTTGAGTATGTCATTGCAGTCAACCACAAACATTTTACTCAAGAATCTATGCCTATCTTACCTTAGGCATCCTTCAATGAGCAGCATTATAGTGTCATAATGAATTAATATGAATCCTAGCTTCACCAATGCTAACTCTACCAACAGATGAAGTAAAATGCACAGCACTTTTTAAGTTCCCATGCTGCTTCAAACCTCTTTTCTGGTATGTACTCTCCTGAAAAGGGTGCACAGAATCTGAGTTTCATAAATATGCAGGAGCATAAATTCATTAAAGCAACTTTAGGGTGTCCAATGTAATTATTCATATTTAGAATTTACTGAGCATCAAGCATGCCAATGATGTAAAGTTGACAGATTTGATTAAGAAGCTCGAAAAGGGACATGTCAGTTTCTCTGGCGTTACAGCTCACATTTGATTCTCAGCTCTTAAGGGCCAAAAAGAAATGAAGTCTTCTTTAATTTACAAGAAGCCAGCTGTGCTCACTCCACATCTTGCATCAGCCCTGTGAAGGAGTCAGAATGTAGTGGATGGTCCTGCCCATGACTCATGAGGTGGAACAGACCCAGCTCACATCTCATCTATCTGGATTGGCTCCCATACAATAAAAATCTTTCTTCCGTTGAGTTGGTGAAAAGAAGAGAAGCAAAATGGGCATGTGTGACGTGTAAGAGGGCGCCATTTAATCAGACAGGCCTGTGAAACACTTTCAAGAGTCCAGGGCTGGCAGTGATAGGTAATGACAGGTAATGTGCAGAATGAAGAAAGCGGAAAGCATATAGAAGTTGCTTCTTAATGGAAACAGGTTTCATCAGAATGATCAGAAACATGTGTTCTCCCCAGATTGGGAAACCATCTTGAAAGACTTCATCACAAAAAGGCCTTGGGTGGGAAGTACCACAAGGGACCCATCCGGGAGGGGTGGGAGGAGGTGCAGCTGGGTGGGAAGCTGGCAACAGACTGTGAGAGGAAAGAACAAAGGGCAGTCAGCGCTCTCATGGCAGATTCCCAAGAGAGAACCCTTTCCAGGAATTTAAAATTCTGAATAATTGTTTAGAATTTTTAAAAATCAAGAAGATTATAAACTTTTCTTTCAGGGGATTCCACAGCATTGAGAGAGACCAGATGGCTGGCAACAAAATTCTAGATCCAGGAAAGGTCCAGCATCTACATACCCATCCACTTTTAGTGAGCTAATGCTTTCTCCTACAGAGAGTATTTGTCTAATTGAATTGAATTGCATTGAACTGAGGTGTGGAGGTAAAAAGGCTATTCCAAATAAGTGTTCCTGTTTCCAAATAGTCCCTACAAAACCCTGCAGTTTCTTGCCAAGCAGAAACTACCAGGCTTTGGTTTCCTCACTATAGAATAAATTTAAACTCTAAAATAACCAGGGAGGCAACATAGTAGAGTGGGTTGAGAGCACAAGCTTGGCAGTAGATAGACGAGAGTTTGAATTTTAGCTTGGCTGCTCTCCAGATGTCAGTCTTTGACCTCAGAAAGCCTCAGTTTCTTCATCTACAGAATGGGGATGAGGAAAGTGCCTAGTTCACAGAGTTGAACTGAGATGAGATGAGATGAATGAGTGCCAAGTGCTTTGCACTGTGCATGATGCAGGATGAAGACTCAGTAAGTCTTCACTGCTGTTATTAATTTTAAAAATCAGAATTGTGACTTTGGATTTAGTGAGCATAAAATTTTCATGAATGTTAATCCAAACTGTAGTATATAGTATTCTTACGAAGAAATGAGGATACAGTGTCCTATCTTCATGTGTGCTGTTAAAATCACGACATAGTGACAAAGATAATTTTTGGTCTGGGTATGCAAATCACGCAAATCCTTGACACCATCCCTCTTGGATGAAAGGGGATTAATTCCCACTATATAGATGTGAGATACAATTATGAAAGTTCTAATCATATACTCACAGCTACATTACAAATTAGCAGCAAAGGGAATATGTACCCTCTTGAATTCCTTCCAGTATTGGGCTCTCCACTCTCTGGATTGCACGTTTGATAGCCAATGATTTTTACAACCTAAACAAAATAAGACCTTCTTAAGCAACTGGCCTCAGCATTTGACTTTCAATCTGAGAAGAATCCCACATGCTATTCAGTATGCCCCCATAGCACTCTGCTTGAGGTACTTCCCAAACTAGCACCCATTAGGCAGCACCTTACTGCCCACACTTCACAGAAGTCTTTTTCTATGTTATTGCATCTTACATTTTCCTTGGCTGTCTCTTTTTCTGCCAGCCAACAGTTCTTGTTGTTTTTGTTGTTTTGTTTTTTGAGACAGGGTCTCGCTCTATCACCCAGGCTGGAATGCAGTGGCATGAACAGTTTAACTTGTGCTATAAAGCTAAACCTCTATCTATCTCTAATTGTGCCATACACATACATTTTAGCTACAGAATTCTGAACCTAGATAGCACTCCCTGCAAGCTTGGACTTGCCACCTGGAATTCAGATAAAGTATTCTGCTCCCTGGTGTTAACTACCTATGCTGACCAGTTGCCCAAAAGAACCTTAGGGAAAGGTTTCTCATCTTGCCCCTTGGGCCACCAGTCAAACCATCGGTGCTCTTAGGACTGCCTTCTAAAAACACAGAATTTGCCATTTACATCAGCTATGTAATTTGCATTCTGGCACTACCATTGCCTGGCGCCTAGCCATCAAGGCTGGCAGCAGAGAACCGTCATAGTCTTCTCGCTAGTTGCCCGCTCCATTTTGGCAAGACGAGTGCTGTATCATTGGGAAAGCAGACTTAATTGGTTTTCTGGGGGTGTTTAGTTAAGTCACCCCACCTCAGCTCCAAGTTGATGGAAGTGTCACTTTGCCCTTTCCAACAACCATAGCAAATAAATGATGGGGACATACTCCAAAATGCACATGGCTGAGTCCTCTTGCTCTCCTTTTTTTTCCCCAGTGACTTTGGGGAGGTTTGGGCAGTGATCCTGCATACACAATACTGTTCTTGTTCTTCTTTTCTCTTACAGAGCAGCCTTGAATAGCTCTGTCTAAAATTATTAGCAGGGGCAGCCCTAGGCTCCAAGAGATCACAGCCCTCATGCTGGGCCTGAACAAAGACCCTGCTTTTTCCCAACAATTAGCCCTGCAAAAAAGGACATCTATCTCCCTCTATTAAAACCACCACGTGCCTTCAAGTCAGCCCATTGTAAAGCTAATTAAATAACACGCCTCTCTCCCCATGCAGGTCTCCTGATTAGCTTTCCTCTGTCAAAAACCTCTGCAAAGAGACTAGTGATAGACAAGCCAATGTTCCACTTCTCCTAAGCCCCACCCCCATCGCCAATTAGCCGTCGCCTTTGAAAAGCCATCCTTATCAATGTTGGTGAGTTTGTTCACGCTCCATATCCATCCAAAGCCCAGACGCTAGTCACCTCCACCTTAAAGGGATGGATAAGGTTCATACTGCTTTTAAAATAAATTATTTGGAAAGTCAAAAGTTTTCATCACAGTGTAAAACCTTTGGCCAGCATTCCCCACACGCAGTACACAAGGGCTGCCGCCGCCATTGCAGGACAGCGTCAGAGAAGGACTTTCCCGAAAGTCAGAGAGCCTGGGCAAGATGCAGCCAAGGTGGCCATTTCTCCCAGATTTCTAAAAACAGCATGCAGAAAACCACCCTTTAGGTTAAACTCCCTTAGGTACTCCTCACCGCCAAACAGATAAAATCCAAGCACAATCCAAAAGGCCAAAATTGGTCCTCTTTACCTTTTGACCACACCTCACCTTCTCCCCCACATAGGGACTCTGCTCTCTAACAATACTGGACTTGTGGCAAT
This sequence comes from Nomascus leucogenys, assembly GCF_006542625.1. Classification (NCBI taxonomy): domain Eukaryota; kingdom Metazoa; phylum Chordata; class Mammalia; order Primates; family Hylobatidae; genus Nomascus; species Nomascus leucogenys. The sequence goes on along the minus strand of NC_044395.1, from coordinate 6,412,422 downwards.
CCCTTGAACACACTCTAGTTCTTCACTCTTTTGTGCATTTTTACAGGCTTTTTCCCTTCTGGGAAGCCCTGGTCTACCTGCCCAGCACCTCTGTCAAGACTCAGCGGTAAATCACCTCCCCCATGGTTTCCAGGGCCTTGCTAGATAAAATCAGGCACTTCCTCCTCTGTGCTCTCAGCAGCACATATAGGTTTCCAATGGGGCGCTTACATTACCGAAAATAATCTGAGCCCCTCAAGAACAGCAATCATATTCTACTCAAATTTGAATTTCCAGCTTTAAACACAAGGACTTAGTGAATGCTTAATAAGTGTTGGAAGAATAGATAACTGAGTAACTGAGTAAATGAAATGAATAAGTAAAAGAATGACTAAATGAATGAATAGAATAACCACTTTATACTAAATGTGATCTAAGATGGTACATTCAGGCCTACTTCCAGCTTCGCTACAGATGGTCTTTGTGCATAGTAAAGGGCATTATTATTTTATGACATGGTTATCTTTGTTTGAAATTGTCAGATCTCATACACATGCACACACGTTTACACATGCACTTTTTAGATACAATTTTTTAAATAATAAAAATGGAGGGAGAACAGGCCAGCTATTTTCTAACTCTGCTTAATAGTTCTAGAGCTTAACTTTTCAAACTAGCCTTTGAGGTTTCTAGCTCATTTAATCTTTAGACCATACAAACCTTTCCTTCCAAGTGTTTTTAGGGAGACTCGCCAGTCTTCTTGGATGTCCCATACAGATAAGTAGATGACTAGACTATAAAGAAATCCCATATACAATTTAAGTTTTCCATGAAATGCTCATAGACCTCAAAATTAGCAATGAAAACAAGAAAATTTTTTCCTTTTTTAAAATATTTTATTTTATTTTAAGGTCCAGATACATGTTGCAAGACATGCAGGTTTGTTACACAGATAAACATATGCCATGGGCGGTTTGCTGCACCTATCAGCCCATCACCTAGGTATTAAGCCCTGCATATATTAGCTATTCATCCTGATTTTCTCTCTCCCCCTACCCCTCCAACAGGCCTCAGTGTGTGTTGTTCCTCTCCCTGTGTCCATGTGTTCTCATTGTTCAACTCCCACTGATAAGTAAGAACAGGCAGTGTTTGGTTTTCTGTTCCTGTGTTAGTTTGCTGAGGATAATGGCTTCCAGCTCCATCCATGTCCCTACAAAGAACATGATCTTGTTCTTTTTTATGGCTGCATAGTATTCCATGGTGTATGTGTACCGTATTTTCCTTATCCAGTCTATCATTGATGGGCATTTGAGTTGATTCCGTGTCTTTGCTATTGTGAATAGTGCTGCAGTGAACATATGCGTGCATGTTATCTTTATAATAGAATGACTTATATTCCTTTGGGTATATACCCAGTAATGGGATTGCTGGGTCAAATGGTACTTCTGGTTCTTGATCTTTGAGGAATTGCCACATTGTCTTCCACAATGGTTGAACTAATTTACATTTCCATCAATAGTGTGAAAGCATTCCTATTTCTCCACAGCCTTGCCCGTATCTGTTGTTTCTTGACTTTTTAATAATCGTCATTCTGACTGGCATGAGATGGTATCTCATTGTGGTTTTGATTTGCATTTATCTAATGATCAGTGATGTTGAGCTTTATGTCATATGGCTGTCGGCCACATAAATATCTTCTTCTGAGAAGTGTCTATTCATGTTCTTTGCCCACTTTTTAATAGGGTTGTTTTGTTCTTCTTGTAAATTCATTTAAGTTCCTTGTAGATTCTGGATATTAGATCTTTGTCAAATGGATAGAGTGCAAAAATTTTCTTCCATTCTGTAGGTTGTCTGTTCACTCTGATGCTAGTTTGTTTTGCTGTCCAGAAGCTCTTTCATTTAATTAGATCCCGTTTGTCAATTTCTGCTTTTGTTGAATTGCTTTTGATGTTTTTGCCATGAAATCTTTGCCCGTGCCTGAATGGTATTGCCTAGATTTTCTTCTACGGTTTTTACAGGAAAACAAGAAAAATTAAAGGACTTGGCAAAATAGATTTTGAGCTCTGCCAAATCCCAAACATTTAAAAACAACCAAAGTCAATGAGTGGGTCTCATCCCTGACACATCATGTCTTATGGCAAAAATCACTCACTGCCTGATGAATCCTGTGTACCTTCATCTGTATGCATGATGACATTTAGGGCCAGCTCTTTCCTTGCTATTTTACCACCACAATCTCAACTTTTGAAAAGTTGTGTCTTTCTAATATTCATGGGCACCTTCCAGATAGAAAGAGAAATTAAGACACAAAGCAACAGAGGATCCATGATCATGTAGTTAATCAGTAATTGTATCAGTAAGAGTTCGTAACCTCCAGCCTGAGATGAAGCAAGCAAACACTGTCATTCATTTGGCAGTCACTTTGTTCTGGCAAGGTTCCTACTTGTTAAAGTGGAATTCTCACTTTATAATGATCATAATGGATTAAAAGCTGTAAAATTAGACTCTGGCTGGCAGTAAGTTCTTTATTACTCTCCCTTACCACAGTGCGCCTCCATTCTCAGATGTTGCCTTAAAGAAGAGTAATCTAAGACCTCTGAATACGTAAAAAATAGGATAATAAGTAAAGACAAAGAGACCTGCATTTTTATATAGATTTGTCTCCTCCAGATGCAGCTTGGCATGTATACAAAGCAGCCATTGAGAATTGAGCGTGTAAAAATCACACCTGTTAATTTGTCAAGGACAGATCAAGTAAGCTATAAGGCAGAAATAAAACTGTTTCAACAAAGATAAATGGAAAACATGGTTGAAAGAGAAGAATGATTTGGAATGAATGTCATAGTATTAATCAAATAAAAATATAAGATGCATATAGTCAATATACTTTATTCAAAGAGTAAGAAGAGAAGAAATATGTATCATAAATGAACATTATCATGAGATATTGGGTACAAGATATTGGGTACAAGAATTCAGTTGGGTAAACAGATTGTAGAGATCTTAAGAGCTTAAGATTTTAGAGAATAGCATACATTCTGTGGTCTAGAAAAAGCTGTTTTCTGATCCAGTTGAGATTGTGAGCAACGTTAAGAGGCATAACAGACAAATCAAGACACACAAGAAGCCTCTCATTAGGAGGAGAAAGAGCTTGGAATTGGTTGAAGGGAGCAGCCGTGTTGACAGTTCATGTCAATACATTCCAGTTAGCAGGTTATTTAAGCAATGACTTCAGGCTAAGCTGGCCTTGTAATTCTGCAAATCAGATCCCGTAGAACAGCAATTAGAAGACATTCATTTCATACTCTCTTCATAAAGTTTGGGTCATTTTAAATTTTTTGTATGTCAAACCTCAGAAGTAAATATGAATACACATCACCTCTTTCCTTTGATTAAAATAATAGGGATGCTTTACCTTATCTAGCATGAAAGATCACAAAATAATTCCAACAACATCACCTCACAGCACCTCTGAGAAATGCCTAAGAGGTGGGAAAGGATCCCAGCCTCACCATATGCAGTATCTGTCCAGGGTACAGAGACTCTCTCCAGTGTTTTACAAAACTTTGATCCAAGTCAGCTGTGCAAAATACTGAAGATGCATATTAGCTCAACTCTTTCAAATCATTCATGTGTCCAAAATCACTTTCGCCTACCCCTCAAAGTCCTTAAAATGCGGTTTTCTCCTGCCAAGTCTTTAGTCATCATTTGTTGGTTTTTTTAATTAGACCTTTTATCACTATGTACCATAATTTACCTGAGACATTATTTTCCCACTAACACGGAGTGTGTAGGGGGAGAGGGAGGGAAAGCATGACATGGTGAATAAAGAGACTATTAATCCACTAATTCCTACTTGTCTCCACTCAGAGTGGGAATAAGCAAAGCTGTCATTGGGAGGTAGATACAGTAGGATCCCAAATGATGTATCTGCTTGAGTTCAAGGATGAACTGGAGGAGGAATTAAATCACAGTTGGGAATTATGGGAAAGGAAAGGAAAGCAAGGACTCAGCTCCCTTCCCCTGGGAAATAAGGAGCAAGGGAAACTGACGTGAAATAAACTCCTGCACCCAAAACATTCAAAGTTAGGTGCACAACTTCCTAGCAGCTGCAGCATGAAAACACTGAGAAACCTACTAAATAAGAGCAGCTGGTCACGGAACATATATTTCTAATTGTGCTTTTTTACCACTTATACGTGTATATTGGAATTCTGTAATAACATGTTCCAACAGAGACTTCAGGACAAATAGGACATAGCATTACAAACACAAAAACAATACGTTCTGGGAAATGTTCCATTGTTTTAAACCTGTATGTCCCAAATTCTTCACCAAAGCCCAAATAAGCACCTACAAGAAGGGAGAAGAAGTGATGAGATGGGGAAGAGGACTTAGAAGATGACTTCAGGAATAATATGAATTGACACCTTCAATATAGGAGGTATTTCCCCTTTCCTTGGATTCACAGTATTTATTCCCTCAAATTGAATATATTCATTTTCTTAAAAGTCTTGTATATGGTAAATTCAGTAGATTTGGGATGTTTACCACACAACTATTAGTGACTTTCTTTGAAACTTACCAAAGAAAATACAAGAAAAGTGAAAAAAAAATTAATGTCTTAAGCAGAAACACTCGCATTAAATGAGATTTAAACAATTGATTTATAAAAGTATGATGAAATTATCCTAGAAAAGTCTACTGACTTATTTTTCCTTCTTAGAATTCAAACACACAGAAGTAACTTAAAAATTAAATACTTTGATTGTAATTCAAGAGGTAAGGGGGGCACTAACCTTCCTATTTAGAGATGAGGAAATTGATAGCAATTTAGCATAACTAGATTTTCAGATTTGCGTTCTTCACAAATTGCACACATAGTGGCTGCTTTATGTTGTCTTTTCCTGGTTACTATTATTTCACATAACATGCACAAGGACCAGTACAGTGTTTTATACTAGGCTACAGAGTCAGGCTGACCTGAGCTCAAATCTGGAGTCTGTCACTCACAAAGAGTGTAACTTTTGGCAAGTTATTTCAACTATATAAATCTCCCTGCCTGAGAAATTTACTTGTCTGTAAAATGGAGTTAATAATTCACAGAATCTTTGGTAAGATTTAAACAAGGTAATGTATGTAAAATGTATGGCAGTGCCTGGCCAAAAGTAAAGAAGGAATTCTGGTAGTTTTATTCAGGTCAAAACACACACACACACACACACACACACACACACACACACACACCCCAAACCAGGTTTGAACTCAGGTATCCTCAAAATACTCATGCACTGTAGTGAGCAGTATTGAGGAACCACTTAATACAAATAATTATTTTGCCATAGATTAAGGAGGTAGTTCGTAGGTGACATATGTATTTAAAAATCTTTATCCATGACAGTGGACAGACAATGGAGAAAGAATACTCTTTTTTTTTTTGAGACAGAGTCTTGCTCTGTCACCCAGGCTGGAGTGCAGTGGCACAATCTCGGCTCACTGCAAGCCTGCAAGCTCTGCCTGCCGGGTTCACGCCATTCTCCTGCCTCAGCCTCTCTGAGTAGCTGGGACTACAGGCACCCGCCACCACGCCCGGCTAATTTTTTTGTATTTTTAGTAGAGACGGGGTTTCGCCGTGGTCTCGATCTCCTGACCTCGTGATCCGCCCGCCTCGGCCTCCCAAAGTGCTGGGATTACAAGCGTGAGCCACCGTGCCCGGCCAAGAATACTCTTTTAACAAATAATAGGGGACAACCAGATACACATATGAAAAAGAAACTGGACCTTTGTGCATAAAAGTTAACTCTAAGTGGATAAGAGACATAAATGTAAGAGCTAAAGCTATAAAGCTCATATAAGAAAAAACAAGATTAAATCTTCATAACCTTGTGTTGGGCAATAATTTCTTAGGTACAATGCTGAAAGCACTAGAAAAAAAAGAAAAAATAGATAAATTGGGCTATACCAAATCTAAAACCTATGGTGCTGCAAATTCTAAACATCCAGAAAGTAAAAAGACAACTCACTTTATGGGAGAAAATATTTGTAAATTATATGCCTGATAAGGGACTTGTATTCAGACTATGTAAAGAACTCTTACAACTCAACAATAAAAAGACAACCCAATTTAAAAACGGGCCAAAGATTTTAACAGACATTTCTCCAAAGAAGGTATACAAAAGACCGGTAAACACATGAGAAAAGCTCAATATCATTAATTATTAAAGAAATGCAAATCAAAACGACAATGAAATACTACTGCTCATTCACCATGAGGATAAATTGGAACCCTCTTACATTGCTAGTAGGAATGTAAAATGAAGCAGCCACTTTCAAAAACAGTTGGGCAGTTCCACAAATAGAGTTACCATATGACCCAGAAATTCTACCCCTGGAGAAATGAAAACATATTCACACAAAAAACTTGTACATTAATGTTAATAGCAGCCTTATTTATAAAAATCACAAAGTGAAAAGCACCTAAATGGCCATCAAATTATGGATAAATAAAATGTGCCATGGCCATATAATGGAATACTATTTTGATGATAAAAGGAAATGCTGATGCCTGCTAGAACATAGGTGAAACCTGAAAATATTATGCTTAGTGGCCAGTCACAAAAGGTCACATATTGTATAACTCTACTTTTGAGAATTCCAGAATAGGCAAATTTATAAAGATAGAAATTAGACCAGTAGCTGTTGAGGTCTGGAGGTAGGAGGAATGAGAAAGAATGAAGATCGACTGCTAATGGATATAGGATTTCTGTTAAGAAGAATAAAAATGTTGCCGGGCGCAGTGGGTCATGCCTGTAATCCCAGGACTTTGGGAGGCCAAGGCGGGCAGATCACCTGAGGTCAGGAGTTGGAGACCAGTCTGACCAACATGGTAAAACCTTGTCTGTACTAAAAACACAAAACATTAGCCGGGTGTGGTGGCAGGCGCCTGTTATCCCAGCTACTCAGGAGTCTGAGACTGGAGAATCACTTCAACCCAGGAGGCGGACGGAGGATGCAGTGAGCAGAGATTGTGCCATTGTACTCCAGCCTGGGCAACAAGAGAGAAATTCCATCTCAAAAAAAACAAAAAAGAAGAAGAAAAATGTTCTAAAATTAAATTGCGATGATAGCTGCACAATACTGTAAATACACTAAAAAGAACTTAAATTGTACACTTTAAATAGGCGAATTGTATAGTATGTGAATTATATCTCAATAAAGCTCACCTCAATAAACTGTTTAAAAGAAAAAAGTTTGTTTTCTGGAGGTGAAGGTAAGACAAAAAAAGAGGGAGAATTTCCTATCACCCAGGAAAGCCTGCCCAGTGGGGTCTATGAACATCATCTTAAGACCGTTTGCTTCAGCAGAGTTCAGTGGAAAAACGTCTAACATTTCCGTGACCTTCTTTTCTAAACTTCCTAAGTGGCTTAGAGAGAGGCTGCCCTGGAAACTCCAAATGGAATTTAAAAAATATTATCTCCTGGCTTTATAAACAGCAAGGAGCACTAATGAAGTGAGGGAGCAGCGGCCCCAGGAATGGGAGATTTCATTCAGGTTGGGAGCCCCGTGTGGAGTCTAAGCTCATCTCTGAAAGCGGCAGGAAGGCCACGGAGAGGCCAGACCAGGGTGAGGGAGGTGAAAATCAACACGGGGGAGAGAAGAAAGAATAACAACGCTCAAGGATACATAAAGCAGAGCCGGAGTGGCCACTCTTCCAAACACCAGTGAAACAACCCCTTTCCAAATCGAGCTCTGTCCTCATTCTGCTGACTAAGTTTGGATGAATGAGTGCTCCCCAAGGCAAACCCGCTCACCCTCAATTTCACGTGATTGGGAGGCCTCAGGAGGGTCTCTCCATAATTCTAGTCTCAACAGGACCATCCCTCTCATCATTCCCAGTCCCCTGGTGCTCACCAGCTCTGCCAGCTTGGCTGTGTCCGTCTCAGCACAGCAGCCAGGTTGCATGATGTTCCTTGAGGATGAGACTGAACCACACTTTATAGCCCCAATGCCTCATGAAGAACAAGGGCTTAATAAATATGTGTTGATTAATAAGGGACAAAATAAAGATGCTCTAATGTCACTAACACCCTAAACTAGTCAGTAACTTGGAATTACCCATGATCTAACTGAGGACCAAGACACCAACCATCCCTCCACTAGCTAGGACAAGTTTGGACAACCAGGATACAAATATTTATCAAATCCTCTGCTCTGTGGCAAGTATTAGGCTAGGCATTGAGGATACAGAAATAAATGGTGAAGTCCTTTTGCCTTAGAATGAGAGGAACCATAACACAAAAAGTCTTCTGAGCTGATCTTTGGGTTTTATTTTAAATTACTGCAAAGTTTGTGTTTTCTTTTGTTTTGTTTTAATTTTTGTTACTTCTGAACCAATCTTTAACATCTTGGGTAGTACCCACAATGATCCTGACAGATTAATTTAATAACCTGGTTTGGTTCTCCACAGACCTTAACTGAGTGTCCGTGGCAATGTAGGCACTCTGCTAGGTACCAGAAACATGACAAGGACAAAGCCCCTGACCTCAAGCTGTATATAGTCTCAGAGGAAAGACAAAACAATGATTGCAATATGGTGCAATGATCTCTACAATACAGGTATTCACCAGTATCATGGGAACACAATTGGGGTCTCAGCACAGATATTGATTATAATAAGGGCTCCATACGAGAGCTACGGGGAAGATAAAGTCAGTGGGACTTGTGACTGAATATGAAAATATAGTGGCTGTCTGCTGCTTTTCTATCTGTAGTCTTTTCCTTCTTTTTCCAGTACAGGACCCCCCATTTTCCTTTAGGAAACTGTCTCTTTTTTACACAGTATAGCTCTGGTGAAACTGCTGATCACAGTACCCCCTACACCGTCTATTCACAAAGGTGGTACATGTCTCACATGGTGAATTAGAATGCCTCAGCCCCATTATTTCATTCATTGCCTTGGGGATAGGCTCACAGACCAGGAATTTTATATATAACCATTATGAACAAGGCATTCTTTAATGAGGTCTATGACTATGGACTTCTCTTCTTCCACCAAAACAGATGTGAGCTAGAATGAGAGAAAAGGAAAAGGGGAAGAGGGAGGAGGAAGAGCAGGAAGAGGAGAAGAGGGAGGAGGAGGAGGGTAAAAAAAGAGAGACTTGGGAAGATTATTGGATTCCCTAGAATCCCCAGGCTGACTCTTCTACTGGACTTCCCATCTGTTAAGTCAGGAAATTCTTTCTTACACTGAAGCTAGTTTGAGTCAGGTTTCTGCCACTTACAAACAAAAAGATCCTTCCTTAACCAACACAAGTGTTAAGGTATTTAAAAAAAAAAAAATGGGAGAGGGAGTCAATAACTACCAGTTCTTTAGCCTGGTGATTGGTAGCTGATAGTGACCTTCATCAAAACAAGAGGGAGGATAAAGACAGCAACAACCCCTCCACTAGCTACAGAGTTACAGGTTACAGAGTCAAGAGAAAGCAGTGAGCTCAGTTTTAAGTCTGAGGTATCTGTGTGTGACTCAGGTGAACACTAGTCACAAAAAATACCCATGGAACACACCCACCATGTATTAACCCTTAAGTGATGACACCAAAATGCCTTTCCTCCCTATTATTCTTTGATTTATAAATTTTCTTTAGGCCCCGCGTGGTGGCTCACACCTGTAATCCCAGCACTTTGGGAGGCCGAGATGGGTGGATTACCTGAGGTCAGGAGTTCAGGACCAGCCTGGCTAACATGGTGAAAACCCATCTCTACTAAAAAATGCAAAAACTAGCCAGGCATGGTGGCAAGCGACTATAATCCCAGCTACTCGGGAGGCTGAGACAGGAGAATTGCTTGAACCCTGGAGGCGGAGGTTGCAGTGAGCCCAGATCGTGCCATTGCACTCCAGCCCTGGCGAAAAGAGCAAAACTCTGCCTCAAAAAAAAAAAAAAAAAAATATTTAAAGAGGTATTTTTTCAAAATAAACTGAATGTGATATATATGCACATAGAAAAGTACTAGTTCACAGCCAGGAAGAGGGAAAAGATTATGCATTTCAAAGCTACTAGGACAGCATAGATTCTCTCCCCCATCTTTGCAGCAGAACTTCCCCTTCTGTTAAACACAGGGAAAAATGATCACTCTCCACCTGCCCATTCTGACATAGGCATTGGGAAGTTTGGAAAATGAAAAAAGTAAGTGACCAGTAACAATGGGGGAGGTGCAGAAGTACATTTCAGACCTTCTATCCTTAGCCCCAAAAATCTACTGGTTGAGTTTTCATATCAACATTCCCAGTTCATGCCTCCTCCTCTCTCACTACAGCAGAATTAAAAGATTACTCTCAAACTCAACGTCTCTCCTTTCACATCTGGCCTGCTCTTTCCCACTCAATAATTTCCTAAAACATTCCCTTAAGTTCCTTAAGTTCCCTTAAAAGGTTGTGAAAATTTTATCTTACGTGATAGAACCAGAAGGATAATAATAAAAAAATTACTCATACTCCTTCTGAAATATCCTGAAAGATATTTGAGAGGAGAGGTAATTTATAAACTCTAATAATGGATTTCAGAGTCATATTTTCCCCTCACTAATCTAAATCCCTCTTTTTCCATTTAATCTCATTGTGTTCTTAGTCTTCAGTGGATCTAAAAAACAGCTGCTGACTCCCTGATGACATTTTAGGAAGAGTTAAGTCTACACTTGTATTTAATCTTCATTAATTTTATACTTAATTCCAACTCACTGCTCACCTGAAGCTCAGTGTCGGTGAAAGATAAATGAAAACTCTGAAAAGTCAAGCAAGAGATGTGTAGATACATGTTATAACACTTAATGGTATGATACTATTAAAGCTGAGTATGTCCAAATTGAGGAAACTGCCCTAAATGTCATAAGAAAGTCAGTTCCTTATATATTTTATAATTTAAATTATATTAAAAGCTCTTTGAGATAAACATAGGCATAGAGCAATCTGTTTCTTCAACTGCTTTAAAAACCTGTGAGATCAGAAAGGAATTTTGAAAGGGCAGATGGAAAAGTGATTAATTGTTTACTAAAAAAAAAAAATGTATATATATATATTTGGAACTTCCCTCTTCTGTAGCCCAGTTAGTAGGGCTGAGAGATGCAGGCAGCCCTAGGGAAATGTAGGGAAATATAGATAAATGTACTGCGGCTACAAGCCTAATCCCTGAGCCCCTCACCCCTGCCTTCTCCCAGTTCTGCTCAAAGACATTGCAATTCCATTCTTTTCCAAGGCTCTCCCTCTCCCCGTCTCCAGAGCAGCAGCTCTGCATCACATTGAGTTTAAAATAAAGAAATGCTTTTCCTAAAGAATTCGCACACAAATAATCTCATTACCCCAGTGCTTAGGTTTATACAGCAGACGTCTTCTGCCAGGAAAAGGAAAAAAAATGCACTCTACACTCACTCACATGGAACAGCTGCGAGGAGAGAAATGGTATTTAATTCATTGTGAAATATTCAACAATGGCTACACTGCACTTTTAAAAGCCTTTTGATAGTAAAACCCACAGGGAACAGCCCATCCTGTGTGCTGAAAAGCAGCTTCCCCACAATTAGTCTCTCTATTCAGAGGTCTGGGAAGTCTGTGTAAACTTCAGCACGTGCTATGTACACTGTGGGTAGCTTCAAGGGTATAACCTTTCAGAAACTTCTTAGGGTTTAGTCTTGCTCAGTGACTCTGTCTGCTCACGGAGCTGGCTGGTTGGGGTTGGGGCAGTGTAAGGGGACAAAGGGAGTATGATGCTTAGGTGAAGAGGTAAGCAAACCCCCTAGACCCTAACTGAATGCCCAACAAAGGAAAAACCATTCTCTGGAGGCGCTTTGCAAATTATCAGGCTTCCTCGTGCCCTTAAATGACCAATATGGGACTCCAAGAAACCAGACAGAAGATATAAAAGAAATCAGGTAACAGGGTCTCGTTTTCCCTTTTACATCCCTGTGGAATTTTCATGGGTCTCTGCTTTGTGGGAAAGCTAGAAAAGCTTATCTATTCTTATCCTGGAGGTGGGCAATTGTCACAGCAATGAAGATGTGAACAAATGTTTGGGCAGGCAAAATGTGTATGGTTGTTAGGAACATGCACTTTGGAGGAATATTTACGTTTAATTACCAACCTGCCTCCCAGAATTAGTTAGGCTTCTTTGGGGAGGTAAGTTGACCTCTCTGAGTCTTATTTATCTCATCTGTAAAATGAGAATAGTATCACCCTCACAGGAATATTGTAAAAGCACAAGACCACATATGTGCAATCCTCGGCATACAGAAGGCGTTTAATGAATGTTAACCACTGTACCTTTCAAGCAGCTCTAGAAGAACAGGCCTTCTTTTGGACTTTCTGGAATAAGATTACTAGAATTGAAAAAGAATGGGCTATGAACTATTTTTCATCTATATTTTAATTTACAATTAATCAGTTCAGAAGCAACATAGAAATATGCACAGATATCTAACGGGAAGTTCAGAGGGATCTAACCCATGTTAAAAACACAACAAAAGATTAAAATTCAAGAAAATGTGGCATCATGGTAGTTTTATTGTTCAGAAACTTTAAATTCTGAGTTTTTAAAGCCCAAAGTATTGATGAGATCTCCAAATATTTCAGATATGGTTGAAGTGAGCACAACAACTTTCTATTATTTCTGATCTCTACTCAACTCTCCAGGAACAGCCCACAGGCATTTCTGTCTCAAGGAGCTAGCCACTTTCATTATAAAATCCAAAATTCAACCAGTGAACGTTCACCAGGATGCAAGCTCTAAGCCCTGCTCAGCTAAGAATATCCACCTGATGTATTGACCAAAGATGGAAATGCTAAGACGTTGCTGGGAAATTCAAAGTAGTTAACTTGGGTTGGGTAATCTGTCTAGACTGAAGAAGTCTGAAAATGGCCTCCTCTTGTCTAAGTGAGTTTGTAGCAGCAGATGTTAACAGTCAATGGTTCCAACAGAAGCTAATGATCAGAAATGAGGGCTAAGACTCCAAAAGAATGACCTTGGTTCAGGGGCAGTGCACTGAAAGAGTCTGTAGCATCCAGGAGTTTTTCTGCCATAGTCATTCCTGTATACAGTCTCTTGGCCATGAGGGATTGGTTCCAGGACAACCCCTTGCCTAAGATACCAAAATTCATATACGCTCAAGTCCCTGATATAAAATGGTGTAGTATTTGCAAATAACCTATGCACATCCTCCTATACACTTCAAGTCATCTCAAATTTACTTATAATACCTAATACAATGTGAATGATATGTAAATAGTTGTTATACTGTATTGTTTAGGGAATAATGACAAGAAAAAGTCAGTACATGTTCAGTACGGATGCAAATATTCTTTAAAAAAAATTTTTTTTTGCTCTGAAGTTGGTTGAAGCTATGAATGCAGAACCCATGGATACGAAGAGCCAAGTGTACATTGTTTTCAGGGGGGAAGGTGTTAGCTCTGGATTTCTGCACCCCTATCCCCTTTAGGGGCACTATTTCTACATCTTTTCTTCCCTATATGACATAAGGATGCTGGGGAAAATCTACTGTGTACTAGAAAGTCCATGAGATGCAGATCATAGCGTGACTTTCCTGTGGTGCTTTGACACAGACTGAAGCTCCCCATCCCTACCTCCAGCTCACTTTAGGGAGGTCCCAGGTCCACAGTTTTCCTGGGGTGTTTGCAGAGATCATCCTGAGGAGCATGAAATAAAAAGATATGTTAAAGAAAAAGGAGAGATCTGGCTAGACTTTGGGCAAGGCTGCAATGCTTCTGTCTCTGAGACAATGGAATGGAAACAACTTCCAGATTTAAATACACTCTCTTGGGACTGCCCAGAGCAGGGAGAAGGGATTTATAGGAAGGAAGTTTATACCAGAGAATTCATCCCGGTTCAACAAAATATGCATTGCATACTCTAGAAGTACAATGTGCTAAGTGCCGCAGGAAGGTAAAAGGAACAGTAGTTTTTAACCTCTTTGGGAGTCTCAGACAACTCTGAGAATCAGAGGAAAGCTACAGATCCTTAGAAAAATTTCTGCACAAAATTTCAGCAGGATCACACTTTCCTGAAACTCTCCTGGGCAAGAACCCCTGCTCCATGAGAAACAGCAGGTCTAAGGCATGGCAGAAAGTTGTCAAGATTGATTTTTTAAAAATGTGTGAGGCATGTAAGATAGCCAGTAAAAATGGCAAAGGCAACTGGAACTCTGTAGCTACTTAAATCACTGGTATTTCTGCCTCTCAGGCACTACTTCAGCAAGTCTCAGGAGGTATGGAAAAGACTGATGACACAACATTGAAAATTGGTGGCTTTTTTTGTTTTTTTTTTTAATCCCACCTAACAGAGATCCCAAAGTCCTGTTTTCTTAAATAGCAAGAAAGTTTGAAAGAGGCAAACAATTCTTCAAAGGTCATGAGGAATCTAACTAGGATGTCCAGGAATGGAGTGGGAGAAGCATATCCCTATTTTTAAAAATAGGGATGATGGGGAGGGTGTGGCCAACTGACTAGATCAAGATGTGGGGCAGGGTCTGGACTGAAAGCTGAGGGGCCACTCACACTGGCAGCTTTGGGGACAGCCAAGGTTGCCCCATGCTTCCGTGGGAAGGTGATTTTTCTCAGAGTGCAATTAGGTTTCATGTTTGACTGATGACCTCTGTCCCATGAGCTAGTTATGCTCTTCAGACAGCAGTGAGGGAACAAGTCAGTGAAGATGGAAATTGGAGGCATTCAATAGGGGAAAAAAAAGAGAGAAAGAAAGAAAAAAAGAGTGAGAAAGGAAAGGAAAGAAAGGGAAGGGAAGGGAAGAGAAAGAAAAAGAAGTGAGGGAGTGAGAGACGAAGGAAGAAAAGGAGGGAGGGGAACCCTGGGCAATTACAGTAATGTATGAAAAGGTAACCTATGAAATCAGAGTTAAGAGCCTTCTCCATGCCATGCCTGGTGCTTTGCCATTTCCACATTCAATATGTTTTTTTTTTTTAATTTCTTTCTTCACAGTAATTCTGTGAGGTGGGCACTATCATATTACAAACGAGGAAACTGAGGCTCAGAGGGTTCAGTGATTCGTCCAGGGTTGCACAGCTGGTGGGTGGCAGAGCTGAAACCCGTGCCCCAACCAGCCCTACCCAGCTCTCTTGATCCTTTGCTAAACGGTAACGACACACACTCTTACCTATCTCTCTATCTCCCCAACCTATCTAGAACTCCCTGTAACCTCTTGCAAAACTAAATCTAAGCCCAGAATCTCTTCTGTTCCAACCGTCTATTTCTTAAGCCCCGCTTGGAGCCCAGGCGCTGCCACAGGCCGAAGGGCGAGGTTCGGGCCGAGGCAGCCCACGCCCGTCCTCTCCTCCCTCCTCTCCTGGGAGTGGAAAGCTCGTCCCGGGAGGCCCCAGCTCCGGGCCGGCTTCGCCTGCGCCCGCGTTGCTGGCAGCGCCGGGGTTAACCCTCCCGCCCTGCGGAGCAATGATTTCTGTTTTATTTCAGCAGGGGAAGTGTGTGCTGCCTGATTAGCCTGATGGTTTCCTCTTTTCCCATAACCTCCAGACCCCCATGGCCCAAGTGTTTACTCTCTGAAATAAAAAATCTGCTGGTGTTTTTCTTTTTGTGTGCTCGTGTATTTTGGGAGGATTGCAGGGGAGGAAGGCGGGGTGGGGTTAGGGACCGGGAGGCTGGGGGAGGGGAGCGGGCCGCCTCCTCCAGCTGCAGGCTCCGGGCTGAGACCCCTGGCTGCAGTGCAAGAAAGCAACTTATTAATGAGGGAGCTGGGTCTCCTGCCTCGGCAGCTATAAACACAGTGAACATCTGGAGAGAGAGCCCGTGTCTCTAGGCGGCCAGACACAGCACTACGGGCTGTCCCTGCGGCGCAGCCCGCCCCCACCCTCCACTCTCACGCGCCCCTCGCCCCTCTGCTGGGCTCCGGCTCCCACCTCATCGGCCCACCCGAAGATGTCCATTCACCCAGTGCCGCGGCCGGAGCCGAGCGGGGCCTGACGCCAGCCAGCGGCGTCCACCGTCCCACCCCCGTGCGAGGAGTTCCAGGAGAGGGGTCAAACTGCTTGAATCGCAAAAGAACTCGGTGCCCCAGGGACCTTTTCCCAACTCGGACTAAATATTTGTGGTTTGAAAAAGTTGAGAGAACGTTTTTTTCCTCCGCAGCCTCCTGGGAGTCCCAGCGCAATGCTGTTACTTGCTAGGATGTTTGAGAAGCTGCGAGTCCGAGGGCCCGCGGAGGGCTTGCCTTTCCAGTCACTCCACGAACCCAGCCTGGAGGCTTCGGTTTCTTTGTCTTGGTTTCCTTCCTTCCCAGGGACCTAGAGGGGTGATTTACATTTGTAAAGGCCTTTCCAAGCCCTCCTTCCTCGGGGCTGTTGGGGTCACTCCTGAGAGCATGGGGTCTCTGGTCTCTAACCTGGGCGTGCAGCTCTTTCTGGCCCTCGCCAGGCTGGCCTCTCCTTTCGCTGGTGAAATGAGGCACAGTGAAGGGCACAGTGGGCAGATGCCAGCACCTTAGCCTTGAGCAAGATAAGAGTGGGCAGGACTCAGATGTGAGTGGGCATCTGGTGTCTTTGATTCGCCTAAATCCACACTCACACCATGGCGAAAGGAAAAAGAAGAAAAGCAGCGTTTATTTGTTGGTCCCCTGCGATAGGCCATGACCTTTTAAGTATACTACCCTCGTGCAGTGGACACGAACTCTTTAGAAAGAGTGTATTTCACCTGTGAACGGTGAGGGTTGGGAAGCTCAGGGGACTTAGCCAAGGCTGAGGGCCTGTACCGGGCAGTGCTGGTGGGGTCTTGAGGCATAGGCTGGCTCTTCCCACAACACCAGGCCAAACCCGCTGCTTAGACTTAACACTCTTCAATTATACTCAAAATGTATACCAAAAGACCTTGTAATCTGAATACGAAATAGTACCAGCTCGGAAGCTACCAAGGCAGCAGGAGGTGGGAGGAACAAGAAAGAGGCCGTGTAGGAAGCAGGAGCAACTTCAGTCCACAGCTGATCAGGGCCATGCCCTCCACTTACGGAGAATAGGGTCAGGCATTCGCAGAATCTCAGAGCGAGTGTGCGGGAGATATTCGGCATGCGGACTCTCCCTAGTGGACTGCTTGGGCTAGGCTGGCCTTGCTTTCCTTCCTCTTTCCCTGGCCCTCTCAGAGATGGGATGGAGATATGTGGCAAGGCTGTTCCTGCATCAGACTTCGCTCAGTACTCTCCCCTGGCTTCTGTGAAAGGCTGGAACCTGAGATAGGGTTGCAGCTTGCTCCTCCCAAACAGCACAGCCATCCAGGCAGAATCCAAAAAGGTCCACGTTTCCCCAACTCCCTTAATGTTCGGACTTTCTTTAAAGACAGGAGTTTCTTTCCCTAGTCTTGTGCTAGAAAATAGTTGGGCATTAGCATAGACAGTTCCTCACTGAGCTAGAAAATTGAAAGAATAAAATAAAATCATGAGGCCGGAGTGGCCCAGTTGTGTTTCTAATTCACTTCGCCTGGACTCCCTGGAAGTTTTCTCTGAGAAGAAGCATCCAGCCTCTTCTCAGGGACAGCCTTAGTCCAATATCGTAACCGTCCAATGTTACAACATCCCTAAAGCACACACACTCTCAGGCCCAGAACTGTTCTGAAGAACAAAGAACCTGACAGACACCCTCTAGAAAAGACAAGCACAGCCTGAATGAGGAAAGAAGAGAGGGGTGCAGCAGATGATAGAGTCTGAAACACCAGACCTGCCATAAGAATAAACATTTCAGAGCAAGGTGAGTCTCCCTTTAACAAGTCTCTCTGGCACTCCCTCAGCGTTGTCAACACTTAAAAGCCAAACTGGAGGCATCTGTGCTTCCTGCTGAGCCGTCCCACCTGGTTGTGGATAACCCTTTCCAAACACTGGCCCAGGTTTGATCTCTCCCAGCCGCTAGGCCGTCTGAGAAAGCCCCAGGAGGGACTATGAACTGGGACTCTCAGCGTATCTCCCACTTGAACTTCCAGAGTTTATCTCGGAAAGACATTCTTTAGTTCCACCATTTTGTTAGTAAATTTGTTTTAGAGATTCTAGTGAGATCCAAAGCCACACATTAATACTGCCAAACTTTATGTCATAAATAAGTGTAATATTTCATATGGAAAGCATTTGCTCTAGCATGTAAATGTACACCCACACACACACTTGCATAAAAGTTGTTTTAAAGGAGAACTGAGGCTTCCCCTTTTCCATATATTTTCTCAGTATCCTGGGCATGGCACTGGTCACCAAACGTGTTCAACCAATCAGTGGGTCACTCTCTGACTCAATGAAACCCAGTTTGGACTCCCAAAATGCACTTTGGGTCAATGAGTCATAATAGCAAATATTCATATCAGGCTTGCTAAGTGATGGCACTGTTTTATGCTTTACGCATATTAACTTAGTGGTTCTCAAAGTGTGCTCTGTAGACCAGCAGCATCAGCAGCACCTGAGAACTTGTTAGAAATGCAAATTTTTGAGCCTTAGCCTGGACTCACTGAATCAGAAACCCTGGGGATAGAACTCTGTAACCAGTGTCTTAACAAGCCCTAAAGTGATTCTCATGTACCCTGGGAGTTTCTGCTTCGATAAGTCTGGGGTACAGCTCAAGATTTTGCATTTCTAACAAGTTCTCAGATGATAGTGGTGCTGCTGGTCTGGGGACCACGCTTGGAGAATCATCGGTGTAGATCCGGAACCTGGGTTACAAGATTAAGTTGTCTAAGGTCACACAGTTAGGAAGAGCTGATGCAAACAGAAGCAACCCGGGTCCAGCGTCTGGGTTCCTTCCTACTACACTAAATAAATGTCCTTTCTCATGAAGAATGGGAAGTGGCAGACAGGCTGTGAATGTGGTTCAGTGAAGGTTTTACAGTGTTCAGTGACCAAAGACATAGCAAACTGCATTCTACAAGAAAAAGTATTTTCTTGTTTCTCAAATCAAAGACCATGGTAATAAGACTATAGGTTCCTTCTCATGAAGGTAAGTTGTGTTTCCTATGTTCTCTAGCTCCAGGCTGCTTCCCAGCTCTAAGCAAGTATTTTGCAAAAGTGTACTTTGCTCACAACATCACATCCGTATGTTTGGCTGATTTCAGACAAATCCATCCTTGAAACGAAAAATAATTTGATACTATAACACTTTGGAAGAGTGCTAAGTAAGCATCATATTTTCTGATACAAACAATGACCATTCATGAGCATCATAACTGTGAAGTTGAAATCAAATATGGACCGCTGGCATTGATGGGATGGACTGAGGTCTTGTGTCCTGTGTGCTCAGTTGGGTCTCTGATGTCGGTTTTGGAAAACAGTCAGCGTCTGACTTCAGCTAGGTCTGGTCACAACTCTGAGGCTCACTACCATTACCCTGTGTATCCAACAGGACTGTGGGTGGGAACCAGTCATGACAGTTAATGACGGTAACATGTCAGTGAGCTCTTAGAGACAGGAGCAAGAAACTGAAACGTAAAAATGACTCTTGTTATGGTGGTTGGAGAGAAAGGGCTGGGGTTGAGGGACAGAATAGAGGAAGGGAGCAGAGAGGAGGCAGGGTCAGTGGCTCCACTCCAGTCAGACTATAAACAGTAACAGACATTTCAGCCGTGTCTTGTGTAAGAGGCTCCATTGATTCACAAGGTTCCCTAACAGAAGGATGACGAGAAGCTGAGACAGAAAGGGCCCATTCATTCATGCAGAACACCAGCACTCAGCCCCATTGGCTCTCGCTAATGGCTCCAGGCTGATAGGGAGGAGGGGGAAGAGGCGGACGGTAGGAGGAGGTAGAAATGAAAGAAAATGATGACTACAAGATTGTTGTGAAGAAATGTACAGCTGCACAGGCAATTGCATGCAAATGTGGCTTCCCTTTTTAGCTGTATAGCTAATGTCCTCAGATTCATCTATTTTTCTCTTTCATGTTATCTTCCCCTCCCGTTCTTGCCTTGTCTTTTTCTGGGCTCCCCACTTTTTTTCCCTTTCCCATTCATCTTTCATCTTCCTTTCCCATTATTCCCTACCACGCTACTAATATCCACCTTTATTTTCTGTCCATTTTCACACATCTCTTCTTTCTTCCACCACACCCGCTTTATCATCTATTTTGTCCAGTCCATTCCCGACAGGCCTTGGCGCCTTAGTATTCTCTCCCACTCACCTGATAAGGCTTTCCCTCATTCATACTTTCTCTCTGCTTGATTCTCTCTTCCCCTTCCCTCCACCCTCCCGCCACCCTCCTCATCCTCCTCCTCCCCTCCTCCTCCTCCTCAGCCTCTGCCCCTTCGTGAATAGGATCAACATTCTGAAAAGGCTTGCTCATTCCTTGATGGCCCCTCCTGTCAGTATTCTCTGCACTGACAGATGTGTAGTCCTTGGAAAAGAAGTTCATTCATCCCTTCTGAGAGCATGAACGTGAGGGGGGAGCAGTGGTGGGCAGTAGCCATGAGACGGAGGACGGGAAGGAAACTGAAGTTATAAATAGGATAAAAGAAGATGAAAAAAATGTCGAGTATTTTTTCTCTTTCTTTATATTCAACACATCTCCAAGGAAATGTACCACAGCTGGAGAAATCACTGGTTGGTCCATGTCTTCATCTCCCTTCCCTGTAACCCCACAATCCCCGTTCAAACAACACCCATCGCTGAGGAGAGCTGGACCACAGCCCAGAAATAATCCCTCCAACTCCTTCGTCTGGGAAGCTCAAAAGTTAAAGGAGGGGCTAGAAAGGCTCAGGGTTCTTGCCAAATGTTTCCATCAGAGGGAGTCTAGGACAGTGGGAACTACAACCATCACATTTGTGAAGAGATTGCCCCCAACTGGTAGGGGCCACACCCTGATGGAAGCTGTGTACCATCTCTGAGCTGCAGTTGATGGCAACCCAGGTCATTCTAGGAATGGTTATTATATGCCCCAATCTTCTTGACCTACCAAAAGCCGGGGTGACCCCAGCTTCCTTCTTGCAACTATAAACTATGAGAAGAAGATGATATTACCCTGCTGTAAGTCCTTGCATTTTAAAGCTGTTCTTCATATGCTTCCCAGACACTGTCTCATAGGCCATGAAATAAAAACGTCTTTACCTTTGAGAAACTTGACAGGGAGTTTATGTACTTCAGTTTAATGAAAAGGAAGGCCATGTCTCTTTGCTATGAAGAAGAGACATTCTGATCTTCAGGCTATGGGCAAATGGAGAAGGCCTCAGCTGTTAATAAGATGTAACTTGTAGCAAGCGGAGACCATCGAGAGCTGAAAGTGTTAAAGCAAGGCAGCTTTAATCTTAGTTGCATTGGGAGATATAAGACTTAAGCCTTGTGGCATTAATAGGATTCAAGAATTATACAAATATAAACACAGCCATTTTGACCTTTTGCTTATACAAACAAAACCTATTTTGTTTAGAATTTTAAAGGATCACTTTTCTCACGTCCTCAAATTTTTAGTCCTTAAGTCTGACCTGTCAGCAGGTACAAAATCCTCCTGGCTCCCTTGTGAAATGGATAGGTAGCTGAGACATTTGTATTTATGGTTAGAGGAACTAAGATACCAAGCAGAAAGTGACAGCATAAATATTATTATGTCTACAATCCAGGGCAGTGCCAAAGAATACCTCAAAGATCAATGGCTATTGAGTCAAGAGAACATGGGACACAGGAATCGATTTCATTCTGCCCTAGAGAGAAACCAGGCAAATGGAAAGCTACTCCCCATGCCTCCTCACCCACCATACACACAGCCCATGGAGTGCCACAGCATCTTGCCCTGTGTCTGTTTATTCCCGATGAGCAATAAAGCATGGACAACAAAGCAAACATTTATTTTACTTCTCCACTGTTATTTAAGTAATTGACCAAAGAATGTTGTGGGGTAAAATAACACTGAACCAAAAAGTAGCCTTCAAGTTAGTGACTCCCCCTGCCATGCCCTGCCCAGGTCATTCTCCAGAATTACATTTTCCCAACATGTAAGAGTAATGACATTTTTATGCTAAGAATTCATCCTGAGAGAAAACACAGATTTTGACTGGCTATTTGGTATTCAAATATGTTATCATAACAAGGTCTCATGTAAAAGTGAACTTAATATCTGAAGAGATCATTTCAAAATTCCCAAATTCAAATTTAACATTTTTTGTTTAAAAACAAAACAAAACAAAAAACACTGTAAACCAAGAACTAATGGAATTTGTGAGAAACAGTATCTCCTGAAAACAGCATGGAGATGAGGACTTCAGATTCCTGAGGTCCCTGGGAATGTAGATCCATTGATTTGAGAGTTCTCTGGAGGAGACTCCCACTCACCAGAGGGCAGCACTGCCACCAGCAAGTGGAAAGAGAGAAGGGAGAGAGAGACAGAGGAAAAAGAAGCGGGATCCAGGTGGGCATGGACAGAGAGGCCGGGAACAATGGAAACAGATGACCATCGAGGGAAAGCGTATTCTCTAAGAAGGCCAAGCAATTCACACACCTCTGTTTATCCAGCTCAGACTCTGTGACTGCAAAACTTCTAGGCTCTCTGACAACAGCCAAAACGGGTGTCAGGAAATGCAGGATAGGCAAAACTATTTGCAGGCTGGAGACCTAAAGCAACCTTTCTTGGGCCCATTCCTAGAGTTTAGACTTCCTGTCGGGGAATAAAGTAACCCAAAATTTATGGAGAAGGCCCGGGACTTTCCATTCAAGAACAATAGCATCCGTACCCGCGTAAGCCATGGCAGCTGTTATTTGAAAGAATGCAGCCCTCATCACATTTCCACTGTCCTTCAACTCTATCCTCATTCCCAGCTTTTGTTTCTGTTCCTACCTGAGACACAGTGTTCAAGCCCAGTAGGAACTTCCTGAGTTGCCATCTCATCCCAAAACGGGTAGCAAGGTCTTTGCTGGTGATAACTGGACTGGAAACCACAGGTCATTCGAGGATCTTCATAAGTGTTGCTAGGTCCTTGCCTCTGTGCAAGAAAAAACAGAAGAGATATATTAGGAGGAAAATCTCTGTTTAGCCCTAAAGGAACTATGACTTCATATCATCCAATCACATGTAAGTAGGAATCATCTATAGATGATGACAGAACAGAACCAACTATTGTTTTCTTCCTTTATCCCCACACATAAAATTTCTGACTCAGACTATATATGCATTTACCTTCCTCCATTTCTTCAAATGTTTAAGGACTACCTTTCCTGGCCTTCAAATAAGAACCCATGGTTAACAGCAGGGCCGAATGCTGACCATCTTGAATTTATACAATCCTGGCTTATTTTTAATGGTACCTTACTCTGTAAAAACGTCATGAAAGGACATTCTTACAAGGCTTACTCCACTACCATACAAGAAGTAAATGATACATGCCAAAGGAAAAAAAAATGGACCTATGTAATAAAATTCACCTTATTTTTTGGTTAATCAGTGTGTATAGGTTTTAAAGACATCGGTTGCTAGGCAGAAATTGTCTGTTTCCCCCAATTTTTGAAGACTTGTGCCAGTAGTTTTATGAACTCCATAAAATATACAACCCCAATCTACATAGTACTCTCTAAGGAAGACAAATGTGCTTGCTATGTGGAAGGTCACGTTTTGCTGGGTTTAAAACCCTAGCCTTTGAAGCCAGGTATACATAATTCAAATCCCAGCTCTACCACTTACCAACATGGAGCCTGGGCCTGTTCCTTAACTCAAACCTTAGTTCATGCAATTGTAAAATGAAAATTATAGAAACTGGAAACGTGTACATATAGTTCTAGCTACTCGGGAGGCTAAGGCAAGAGGATCACTTGAGCCCAAGAGTTTGAGGCTCAGTTGGGGCAACATAGCAAGACCCTACCTCTAAAAATAAAATGGAAGTAATAATACTTACCTCATGCAGTAGGACGATTGAATGAAATAATGTATGAGAAAATTGTATATAAAGCAAATTAAAATATAAAATTGCATTTAATAAAATTATATATTGTATGAAATGCATGTGATAAGTATGTAAGGCCTGGTCTTCAATATAAGTTAGGCATTATTTTAATTTAAGAGATCCTTAACATTCCTGGAAATGGCCACATAGGTTAAAAACTAAGACACAAAAGGAAAAGCAGCAAATTCACAGAAAGAAGATTTCCTGAGACTAGGATTCTAATCTACACTGGCCCATCCTCAACTTTCTTTTTTTCTTTTTTATTATTACTCTCTTGGGCCCCTGCACCTTCATAAAAATCCCAACTAAAGAAACCAAACTGGCCGGGCACGGTGGCTCACACTTGTAATCCCAGCACTTTGGAAGGCCGAGGCGGGCGGATCACGAAGTCAGGAGATCGAGACCACGGTGAAACCCCATCTCTACTAAAAATACAAAAAAATTAGCCGGGCGTGGTGGTGGGCGCCTGTAGTCCCAGCTACTCGGAGAGGCTGAGGCAGGAGAATGGTGTGAACCCGGGAGGCGGAGCTTGCAGTGAGCCGAGATCGCGCCACTGCATTCCAGCCTGGGTGACAGAGCAAGACTCCGTCTCAAAAAAAAAAAAAAAAAAAAAAAAAAGAAACCAAACTTTGCTAGAATTTAATATGGTTAAATCTATTGACATTAAGGTCTCAATAAATGTAGCTCATAAGATGGTATTCTCATCCATGAAGACTAGCTTGCAACTCCCAGAAAGATTCTCCAACTGGAGAACTTACGTCTTCTCTTCTTCTGAGCATACAAGAATTCAGTACTACTGTGTTAGATTCAGTTGCCCACTATCTGCTCTCTTTCCCAATTTGCAATGGCCCATTCACTTAAGTTCAGTAAAAATAACAGAAGAGAATATATTGACACAGAGAAAAATGACACTGAACCCAAAATGCAGAAGAAGGTTCCATGCACATGATATCGGACCTGGTGTTCTATAATAGTCATAAAATCATTCAAACTAGAGCTGGATGAAGTTTACTTTGGGGCTGTTTATCTTCCAACTGTGTTAAAGGTACTGAGGATGTAAGTGGGACTCAGTGGAAATGTTGCCAGTTGTGTTGCATCGAAGGCTAACATCCTTAGCCTGCTGTTGCCAGGGGCCTTGATGAGCACTGTGAGAATGTGCAATGGCAGATTTGCCACCTATATGTGTGTGGGGCCAAGAGACAGGGGAACCATCAGCAAGAATACACTACTGAGCATCAGTCAGAAAATGTTTCCTGGCCGGGCACGGTGGCTCACGCCTGTCATCCCAGCACTTCGGGAGGCCGAGGAGGGCGTATCACCTGAGGTCAGGAGTTCGAGACCAGCCTGGACAACATGGTGAAACCCTGTCTCTACTAAAAATACAAAAATTAGCCAGGCATGGTGGTGGGCGCCTGTAATCCCAGCTACTAGGGAGACTGAGGCAGGAGAATCGCTTGAACCTGGGAGGTGGAGTTTGCAGTGAGCCGAGATCAAGACCGTGCCACTGCACTCCAGCCTGGGTGACAGAGCAAGACCCATCTCAAAAAAAAAAAAAAAAAAAAAAAGAGAGAGAAAAGAAAAGAAAATGTTTCCTTAATTTTGGCTTCAAACCATTTTGCTGGAATGTTATTTAATGCTATACTCTCCTGAAGCAGCTACGTTAAATACTTCTTTTGCATTCCCAACAATAAGCAGGTCTTCAACAAAACTTTGAAACTGAATCAATTCAAAACACACTTCCTAGTCTTATAAATCAAGCCTTGTGCTCTCAATATCTATCCTCATCTTTTTCATATTCCTTTACTGCCTTTTTCAAAATTTAATGTCAAGTATCAGAGTTCTAGGAATAGGGTCTTGAGCGAGAAAATTTTGATTCTAAATGCTGTGAAGAAGAACTCTAAGTTACCCACATCTGTCTTCTTTTAGAACAGCGTGCATGGTTTGCCAAAAACAAAAGATCCTTGTAAAGTGGTAGTAGGTAGTATGAGTTGGTTCCTATAAGTAGGTAGACAGGTAGTTTGTTACAGGCCCTGCTAGGGTGGTGGGAACCTAAGAACCTGAATTCGATTTAAAAGTTTGGGTTTTCTCTGCTAAAGAAAAGCCACTTGAAGGCAAGGTGTCATTGGCAAAGAGGGGTTGAAGAAAAGTGATCTGGAGACAACGTGCAGAGGACAGAGAGAAGGTAGATAATCAGTAAGTAGGTACAGTACAAAATAATGTGGGTCCACACCTGGGTGATCACAGGGTAGCCATATTGTAGGTCAAGTCACAGCCTTTGAGTAACAACCATGCACAGAATCAGCTTGATTTTACACGGTTGGTTTTTTTCCTGGAGTCTCTTCTGCCCACAGCTGGGCTCATGGTCAACACTTTTTTTATTTTATAAATGAAACCCTCTGTATATATTTAAGGCATAGTTCCTCTGTAACTGTCCTCCGTGGAGCCACCGGATCCTATTTTTAAGAATGAGAAGGCAATAATGTACAAAACCTACCATTAACCACGAGAATCTTTACCAGGGGATACTCCTGAGAAGGCTTTCATGGTTTTGTTATCTAGACACCTGCCTGTTCATTAGACATTTCATGAACTGACTTAATAACTATTTCATAGAGTATGAAAATGATATTTTTACTCAAGAGAACCACATCACCAGTTCCAATTCATTATGAAACTGCCTCAGTTGAGGAGAAAAAAAAGCAGGTTATTAACAGGTCAGAAATCTGGGCAGCCCAGCCCCCACCTCATTGCTTGAAAAGGCCACCACACCAAACAGGTCCCTGCTTATCGGGCCTCTTCATTGGCATCTCCCTTTCTTGGCTGCAACTGGAGATGAGTCAACAAGATGCAAGCAACACTCCCCATCTCCACCACATGTTTAAGAAAACCATCTGACAGGTTCTCACTCACCCATCCCACAGGTGATTGCCAAAAGGACCTAACAAACATATCACACATCTGTTCAGTGCCCCCTGGAACTCTGCATCAGAGATGGTCTCCTTCTTTTTCTTTCTTCTTTTGAGATAGAGTCTCACTCTGTTGCCCAGGTTGAAGTGCAGTGGCGCAATCTCGGCTCACTGCAACCTCCGCCTCCTGGGATCAAGTGATTATCCTGCCTCAGCCTCCCAAGAACTGGGATTACAGGCATGTGCCACCATGCCCAGCTAATTTGTGTATTTTTAGTAGAGTCGGGGTTTTATCCTGTTGGCCAGGCTGGTCTCGGATTCCTGACCTCAGGTAATCAGCCTGCCTCGGCCTCCCAAAATGCTGGGATTACAGGCATGAGCCACTGCGCCCGGCCGAGATGGTCACTTTTAATCGTCACAACAATCTTGCGAGATTAGTATTTTCGTCTTCATTTTACAGAAGAGCAAACTGAGGTTTTAAGAGGTCAAGTAAATTTCCCAGGGCCATGCAGCTAATAAAATAATGGTGACAGAATTCTAACCTAAGTCTATTTGATTTCAGAATGCAGCTAATAAAATAATGGAGACAGAATTCTAACCCAAGTCTGTTTGATTTCAGATTGTCTTTTCTGCTACGTGCACAACATGCAGCTTGCATGGCTTAAGTACAAATTTCTCAAGAATGGTGGTTACTGTTCCATAATAGGTACTTAATGAATTATGGCAATGTGCATTCATGGACTAATATATTTGGTGCACCTAGTCTATGACGAGTATTATGTTAGATGCTAAGAATACAATATAAGCAACAAATAAACCATGGCCTTAGGAGCGTACAGACAAGTAAACAGGAAATTACAGCGAGGGATGTGACAGAATTAAGTACCAATGTGTAGGGGGAGGGGAATAGCAGCAGGGAAGGCTTCCTGGAGGAAGCAGACTAAGGTAACAACTGTAAGATTGAGTAAGATTGGCCCTGAAACATTCGATGAAGGGCCACGTGAGCAAAAGAAGAGGAAGATAATCTATCCAAAGGTAAAAAAGAACATATACAGCTATGTAAGGAGGAATAAGAAAGATTCAGGGAGGTGTTATAGAGAGAGAAAGACGGTGTTGTTTGGAGGTGACAAGCATGAGGAAAAGGTATGCCCTTGGGCAGTGAGGATGGTCGGAGTGGAGGGTAAATAGTAAAACTTCAAGCCGGAGGGCAGGGTAAGACCAGAGTGTAGAGAGCCATGCAGGCCAAACGGGAATCTGGCCTCAGGAGAGAGCCACTGGAGGCCATGCTAGAGGCCTGGGACATGGTGAAGCAATGCCTTCAAGAATGACTCATTTGATGGTGCTGTGTGGGACAGACAGGGCAGGGCAAGAAGGCAAGGAGGCTGACACAGGTCAGGAGCAGAGCCTTGCCGAGCCACATTGGGAAAAATCAGTAATATTGATCCTGACTTTATTTAAAATTTTGATTTTTTTCTTAATAATGCTTGCATTAATTCTGATTTTTCAAATATATTACATTAAGATATTATTCAACTTGATTATTGAGTTTGGGGGCACCCCATGTGGGTGCCTCACTCACCTCACTGTAGTCCAGTTCTGAAGAAAGAGTTGGGCCATGGGTGTCGAGGGGAAGAGGAAATAAGAAATATTGGATGTGTGTTAAAGGAAAAATCGACATGATTTTATGACTGATTGGTCATAGGAGATGAAGAGAGGGAAATCCAGGATGCCACTTAGATTGCTTATGTTTATGTGGTGAAAATGGTGACTCTACGGGACATAAATAAGGAGAGTGGAAGACAATGTTGCCTTTGGTTGAGTTCAGATGGAGTGAGGGCAACTTGGTGGAGGGTCCCTAAGGTGAATGCATGATGGGAGAAGGCAAGAAAGAGTCAAGCTAGACCTAGCAGCAAAAAGGATGGAGTTAGAGCACAACTCAAGGAAAATGGCAGTCAGGACAATAAGGGAAAGAATCGAAAGTGGATCTGTAAAGCTGCTGACACTTAAGAGGAGAAACGAGGGGGAAAAAGCACAAGGAAGTACTGGTTGAAGACATAGGAGGAAAAACAGTGTACAGGATCATGGAAGCCAAGAGCAGAGCTTTAAGCACCAGGGGTGGTGAACAAGAGGCCACTAAGAAAAGGGTGGTCTTGGCCGGATGCAGTGGCTCACGCCTATAATCCCGGCACTTTGGGAGGCCGGGAGGCCAAGGCGGGCAGATCACAAGGTCAGGAGTTCAAGACCAGCCTGGCCAACAAGATGAAACCCCGTCTCTACTAAAAATACAAAAATTAGCCAGGCGTGGTGGTGGGCGCCTATAATCCCAGTTACTCTGAAGGCTGAGGCAGGAGAATCATTTGAACCCAGGAGGCAGAGGTTGCAGTGAGCCGAGATCATGCCATTGCACTCCAGCCTGGGTGACAGTGCAAGACTCCATCTCAGATAAGAAAAAAGAAAATAAAAGAGTGGTCCCCAGGCAGCCATGGAGGAAGGCGTTCCCCTGGGCATCTTAGGAAAACACACACCTCTTCTCTGCTCGTCACATGCAGTGGTGAGCCGTGGAGGAAACAGCATGACTCTCCCTGTCCTCTTAGAAAGAGGCTACCAGAGGACATGAGCCCACAGCCTGAATGCTCCACCCATCTAATCCTGGGAATGAAATGAAGTCCCGGAAGCCTGGAAACTAGTTGGGCAATGGACACACCTTGGTCCTGCTCTGCTCTGAGGTGAGCCAGCCCTATAGCTACCACCTGGGCTGACCACCACCATCATTCCTGCAAGGAAGCACTCATTGGTTTGTGACCCTTCCCTAGCACCACTTCCCAGTGCTTCAAAGTCAGGAACTTGGATCTTGCTAGCCCATTCCCTCCTCCAGTGCCCACAGTCATCTACCTGGAACTGCCTATTCACCTGTCCCCTCCAGCCAGCCACATCTTAAAGCCATTCCTTTTGCTCATAGCTTTCCCTGTCTCCATGCCCCAAAGTCCCCAAAAATTGAAAAACAAACAAACAAAAAGAATAGGAGAATATATTTTTACAACAGCAAATCGTGAACATGAGGATCCTGTGTCTGTGGAGTGGGTGATCTATTCTTTCGGTCAGCTTCTTTCTTTAGCAGAACAGTCTTCAATGTCCACATGCAGTGAGTAACTCCCTAGTTGCTCACCTTCTGTATGTGCTACTTGGAGCCTAAACTCCATAGGAGCAAATCTGTCTTTTCCTTGCTTGACTTCAGAATCCTAGGATTTAGCCTTAGTACAGGGCCATAAACATGTAAGACACTATAGATAGTTCTAGATGCTAGTGCTTTCTAAAAATGTTTTAAACCCAGAAGCAAGGCTGAGTCAACACTGAGTGGATGGGCACTATGATTTGCCACCATGGAGATAACTTTGTATTATTTTTCTGGGAATGTCATAGATGCTCATGCACTTTAGCAGAAAGACACAAGACTAGAAATCAAGCAGCCTGGGTTCAAGTCCCGCTCTACATCTAAGGAGCTGTGAAACCTCTGGGCTGTTCCTTAACATCTCTGAACCTTTGCTTCCTGAAGAGTTCGGCCTCCATGATCTCCAAGTTCCTTGCCAGCTCTGTGTCATTTTTGCTGATCCATCCACATTCTTTCTCCTGACCTTACGACTGACAACCTTCATTGGATAAACAGCCACACCACAGTGGGCGAGCCTGCAGAGCCAAAAGTTATCAGAGTCATAATGTGGGTCTGTGACATACAATGTACCCTTGAAATGCATGAAAGGTCTTACATTGTTTGTCTTCATTCTCTCCCGAAGCCCTGCTCCAACAGTTTTGTCACCATCTGCCCCACATTTCAGTAGAGAACAGTGAAGCTCAGGAAGAGTCTTGCTGCTGAACAGTTATAGGGGCTCTCACCTGGCAGGTGCTCAATTAAGGTGTGTGCAATACCTAGGCCATTTCTCTGCTTAAACCCTTCCTCCTGGTTGCATGCAGTCGCCCTTGTGCGACTCCATGCACTTCTGATAAAGTCTGACTTCCTCATCCTCAGAAGACGCTTTAGCACCTCCGTACCCTGCCAACCACCTTACAGATAGGCTGTTTGGCAATGGTGAGGAACAGTTTTAGTCAGAGGGTATTGGGCCTCAGAAGCACATGGGCAAGGGCGTGGTTTCTGGGGCACATCTGTTCAGAGGGTACGTTTGTTCCGCTCCCTTGAGAGGTAAAAGGGAAGGAGGCAAACAGAACCACTCCCCAGCTCTCCGGAGTTTGCTGATCAAGCCTGAGGGTGGTGAGGGGGTGCAGCCACCAGGAGAAGCAGGAACAGACAAAATAGGAAACTCTCAAAGGGCAATTTAATTTTAGACTCACGGCCAGGAAATTCTTTTTAAAACAATAAGAGTAATGGGCTTGGGCCTTGGTGAAAGTGCAGGCCTGACACGCTGCAGGTTTCTGCAGAAAAAATTCTGAAGCACAGAGGGTTGTAGAGAAGGGGACATCTAATTATGCTCTTAATGCAAAGCTGTGCTTAGCTTCCCTAGGGACCCCCTGGGGAAGCACACAAAGTCGGAGGTAGTGCAGCCAACACCAACACTACAACTCATACCAGCCTGAGACCAGGACAGCCTCCACTCACAGCCAACACTCGCTGAAACAGGCTGAAGGACAGGGAGGGGGTGGAACTTGAGACCACAGTCCTGGGGACCTGCAGTTGACACTCTCTTGCTGAGAGGTCTTAGGTGAGAGACGTTTTATGTGTCAGCTTCTAGATCTGCAGGTTTCGAGTTGCCCCTGGCTTAGCATGAAGCCTTCAGACGCCCGGTGGTACCATGGGTGACAGCTTTAGGCATCTTGTGGTATGGAGATGGAGGCTGAGGCTGACTCAAAACCTTCTTATGGACACGGTTGGTAGAACTTGCCATGACCAGAAGACTATCCAGTAATTTCAATTTGCTCAGCAATCTACACAATGGAGTTTGGGTTTTTTGTTTTGTTTTGTTTTGTTTTTTCCAGAATCAGGAAAAACTAATTTTTCATAAACAAGGCATATAAATACATGAATGAAAATACATTATAAGTTCTTACATATCACCAAATATCAAATAAATAAATACATAAAATAAACGTGTTTGTAGGGAGTTATTATGGATGTGTCCCCCCAAATTTATAAGTTGAAATGTAAAACACCAATGTGATAATATTAACAGGCGGAGGCATTATGAGGTGAGTAAGTTGTCAGGGCAAAGCCCTCAAGGATGGGACTAGGGCCCTTGAAAAGGACTTGAAGGGGTGGGTTTGGCCACTTCCCTCCCTTCCGCCACTGAGGACACAGCGTTCATCCCCTCTAGAGAATGCAGCAGGCAGGGTCCATCTTGGAAGCTGAGACAGGACTCTCACCAGACACAGAGCCTGCCAATGCCTTGATCTTGAACATTCCAGCATCCAGAACTGTGAGCAATAAATTTCTATTCTTTTTGAATTACCCAGTCTCAGGTATTTTGTTATAGCAGCACTAATGGACCAAGACAGGAGTACTATAACAAAATACCTGAGGAAACTCCAGTAATTCATTTAACCTCTTAGGATCTGAATTTCCTGATACTGCAAGATGCTCTTTACATTGCGGTCTGACTCTGAAATTCTCTAGCTTGTGATGATTGAACCTAGTAGCTTAGAGAAGCCCCGCAGTTCAAGATGCTGGAAAAATATAGGTTTTCTTTTTTCCTTCAATTTCTATGACAACCACCAAGAGTTATGAGCATAAATAATTTCCCTAAACACTATGTTTCAGCAGTCTCATTCCCACTTAGGTTTTAAATTTCTTTTTGTGGATTCCCACTTCTCTAGTCCCAAATAATTTGTCCATTGCTCTCCAGGATTCCCAGAGAGAAGGAAAGGGTGTCTGCCCTAGGCTTCGTGGTAGCAAGCACAATCACTGCATAAGAAGTGCAGGGACAGCAGAGTGACCCTCTGTGAACACATCCAGTGGCTGGAGTCCGGAGGCCTGTGGGCTGGAAGTGAGTGTGCCAACAGCCAGAGCCCTGGGTAAGAAGGGAACTGCATCCCAAGGAGGCCCAATTAAACTGCAATTACTCAAGATAAGAAAACGAGGTCTATTTACACAATGGGGTTGTAAACCACCGGCCATGACAAGAGAACTTTGATCTGGTGGCAAGGGAGCTGTTTCTCATGCAGGGCAGTGATGAAACAAGGAGGTTTCCCAATGAGGATGTCTCCATCTTCACCCCAGTAGCCCCATCTTCTTCTGGCAACACCCTTGTATGGACAAGTGGAAATCCTCACCCCTTCCCAGCCCCAGTATCCATCTAACACAATCAAAAAGTCAAGAATAGAAAGAGAAGAGATAGTGACTAAAAGGAAAAGAGAATTGATGGAGGTCATCTTTGCGGAGGCACTTGACAAGCATGTTCTCACTGAACCTTCACAATGACCTTCCACGTACCTTATACCATGCCTGTTTTACAGATGAAGACACTGAGGTTCAGAGGAGGTAAGTAATTTGCCCAAGATCAAATAGTTAAAGAGTACCAGACAGGGCCGGGCACGGTGGCTCACACCTGTAATCCCAGCACTTTGGGAGGCCGAGGTGGGTGGATCACGAGGTCAGGAGATCAAGACCATCCTGGATAACATGGTGAAACCCCATCTCTACGAAAAATACAAAAAATTAGCCAGGCACAGTGGCGGGCACCTGTAGTCCCAGCTACTTTGGAGGCTGAGGCAGGAGAATGGCGTGAACCCCGGGAGGCCGAGATCACGCCACTGCACTCCAGCCTGGGTGACAGAGCGAGACTCCATCTCAAAAAAAAAAAAAAAAAAAAAAATGAGTACCAGACAGAACTTAATCCAGGTCTTTCTGATTCTAAAGCCCAAGTGCTTTCCACTAGAATTTGGCTGGGACCCATTCCACAGCTGCCTGGACCAGGAGTAAAGGCTCTATCTCATGTCCGGTGTCAAGGAGACAGTGTAAGGTGGGTTGACTTCTGCCTCACCAGAGGGCCTGAAGGTGGAAATAGAGTTCTGTGTATCAATCAACCAGTCGATCAATCAATTATGGAAGGAAGAAAGAAAATGTACAAAAGAGGAATTGCCCAAAAGTCTCTGTGACAGGGAGCTGCTCTGAGGGCCGTGGTTAATTTGGAGCTCTTTTTCTGCAATAGACTTAGCTAAGCCTCATGGCAGGACTACCCTCTATGATGGCACCAACTAGAGATTTAGCTGACCCCCAGGTACCCAAGTCCCACTGGAACTGCACAGGAAGGACGGAGGCCAATGCTCAGAGCTGGCAATGACTGACAGCCTCCCTGGGGTCCCTCCCAAGGTGACATCCAGCATGAACTCAGGCTTATTTCCAGTGCCCTGTTCATTCAGTGCTCGTACATCTGCAATATCCTTGATTTCACAATATTTTATTCTGTATAATGAACGAAATTAAGTGTCTAATAAATGGGATCCAATTTATACAACATTGAAGGCTCTCATGGCATAAATTCACAAATCAAAAAACAGTCTTTTGCTGGACAGTTTCTGAACCCCTGTTTTCATTGAAACAACAGAGGGACCATGTTTTAAGAGAAACACATTTGATCTAGGGAGAGTGAAAGAGCGGCAAGTGTTTTGTTTTTTGTTTTTGTTTTTTTTTGGGACAGAGTCTCACTCTGTTGCTCAGGCTGGAGTGCAGTGGCGTGCTCTCGGCTCACTGCAACCTCCGCCTCCTGGGTTCAAGCGATTCTCCTGTCTCAGCCTCCTGAGTAGCTGGAATTACAGGCGTCCGATACCACACCCAGCTAATTTTTTTGTATTTTTAGTAGAGACAGGGTTTTATCATGTTGGCCAGGCTGGTCTCGAACACCTGACCTCAGGTAATCCACCTGTTTCGGCCTCCTAAAGTGCTGCAATTACAGGCGTGAACCACCGCGGCCAGCCAAGAGTGAGGAGTTTTTAATACAATTACTTCACCCTCAAATTACCAGGGATGTCCCCTAAGCCCAGAGTCTTATCATAGGAAATTCTGGCACTTGGGGATATGTAGTTATCTGTCCTCTTGGGCATAGGTGCCTTCCCTGAGGTCGAGCACAGTGGGCCACTCCTGCCCGAGCATGTTGTTCTATCCCCCAAAGTCTGTGGCTCTGGGGGGAGGTGAGTGGGCAGTTCCTTTCCTCTGTACAGCCCAAGGTGTTTCCTAAAGCCCACATGGCCAAAGGGGTCACTAATCCCCCAGGAACACTCCGCACATCCTCCTTGCCGGTGAGACAGCCCAGGCTGGGCCATGTTTAGTCAAAACTGAGAGCAGCCCAGCCCGCTCATTCCCGCCACTCTCAGCTGGGCCAGCACAGTGCTGTGAAGGGGAGAATGACGCATGAGAGGACAAAAGTACTGGGCTTGCAAGGGACTTCCAGGCTCACAGTGGGCTTGGGCTTGCAGAGGCAGCATAACAGGAAGAAGCACTTCCTCCCCTTGGATGAAAGGGTCCCTGACACATAGCCCATAGAAGTACCTGGAAAGGTCATCCCTCCCACACAATGGCCAGGCAACTTCCCAAAGTGTTGTTTCTCCACCTCCCCACTGTGACATCACCTCATTCATTATGGCCTCCTGAAGGGCTGACCTTACATGTGGGGAAACCATGAGTCCTGCTTTTGAGCAACTGACGCTGAAGCAGAGAATGTGAATTCTGTGCAAAACCGTGATTACCTGAGGCTGGCATGGATTTTGACCACTGTGGCTCCCATGATTTTCAAGCATTCTTCCACAGCAAATGACCAGATAACGTTAATGTGACCTCTAATTTACAAGCAAGGACTCCAAGACTTAGTTATCTTTAGGCGCTAGAAAATATTGACATCCTATTTTAGAAGAGATTGTTTCTTGGCCAACTAATGCAGCATGCTAAATAAGAGCCCCTCGGAGCAGGAACACAGTCTCACTTTCTTTCGTTAGATGCCCCTTTCTAAAGCAATAATTTACTAGTAACCAAGACCTGCTTAGAGCAGTCTGTACACACAGTCCCATTCTGCTTTCAAGCTTGATCTGTGGCTACTCTAGACCAGGTTTCTCAACCTCAGCACTATCAGAATTGGGGGATGGATAATTGTTTGTCATAGGAGGCTGTCTTGTGTACTAATGGATGTTTAGTTACATCCCTGGCTTCCTCTGATGCCAGGAGCACCTCCTAAATTTTAACAACAAGACACATCTCCAGGCATTGCCAAATATCCTTTTGGGGGGCAAAAACACCCCATGCTGAAAACCCCCGTACTCTCATGGTTTTCTTTTCACTCTGAATTTACCATACATGGGACAGAGTTTCTTTTTTTTTTTTTTTTTTTTTTTTGGTGTGTCAGACTAACTAAATCAGAGACTAGGGCACCAGGTAGGAGGACTTGGATTATTGAATTTAGCACCATGGGTTGAGCTCTAGACAGGGAGGCTCCAACAGAACTGAGAAGACACTGGTTGCCTGGAGCTCTGACTTTCTTATCTAGGAAAGTTAATGAAGCTGTGCTTACCCCTCCAGGGTATCTTAGATTGCAACTGAATGTGAGGTTTGTTTGCTGGTGTCTCTAGTGCCAATGTCCTAAGGTTATATTTTGTAGACAATTTACAGATTCTCTGTTTATTACAGCCCAGTCTAAAGTTAGAAGTTATAGTTTGAGTTGGTTTATTGAACTTGAGTTTATACTAATAAGTGTTATTTACTTCTTAATTTTTATTAGAGAAAGAGTTTGAAAAACATTAAAGGGCTTCTTTGCTTGCTCTGGAAGGTTGCCTAAATCGTTTCAGGGACAGAGCAACTGAGGCCCAGAGAGAAGTTAGGAGTGCAAGTGCAAGAACAATAATTCAGCAGCTCTTTTGTGAAACCTTCTGCTTTTACCCAAGCAACTTTGAACTTCGTAGTGAAAAGGATCTCACATGTTAATGTTTTTCAGATATGGCTGTCATGGGTGGGAGTAAATGGGTTATTTGGTTTGAAACCAGTGGAAGCCATTCAAAATTTATTTAAAATATCCAGGGTGTTCAATTGCAGGGAGGTGTCTTTAGTTGAAATTATGCACTTAGAGTTATTTGGTTTGGGATTTTCTTATTCTCCTACAATTTTGAGATACCCTGTCTAGGATGACATTATATCTGCAACTTTTATACTTATAATAGGCTTTTTATTTCAGTGTCTAAACTAAGTACATATTTGTGTGACATTTCTTTCTTTCTTTCTTTCTTCTTTTTTTTTTTTTTTTTTTTTTGTTTAGATGGAGTCTCACTCTGTCACCCAGGCTGGAGTGTGCAATGGCACAATTTCAGCTCACTGCAACCTCCACCTCCTGGGTTCAAGTGATTCTCATGTCACAGCCTCCTGAGTAGCTGGGATTACAGGCATGTGCCACCACACCCGGCTAACTTTTTTTGTATTTTTAGTAGAGATGGGGTTTCATCATGTTGGCCAGGCTGGTCTCAAACTCCTGACCTCAACTGATCCGCCCGCCTCAGCCTCCCAAAGTGCCAGGATTACAGGTGTGAGCCACTGAGCCCAGCCATGGCATTTCATTTTTAGCCAAAATATTAATCTGTTTTAATGTGATTATAATACCTGTAAATATAATTAACATGGACTGGCTTTTAAATCTTGTTTTTCAAGTCAATGACACATCTTGCCCTGAAATCACAATATCATTATTTATTTTAACAAATTTCTACAATATCATCTTTAAGGAAATTTTAATGTCATTTGTGTTAACTTTAAATGATGACCTCTATGTGAGGAACAGGAGGAGGAGCCCTTTTCTGGCAACTTCTTCAGCCCTCGATATGATCTTAAACTGCAAGCCCTTTGGCAATCGCTACTAAGCAAACTCGAGTGACTCCTTGCCTGGACTTGTCGTGTAGTGGAGTGTTGGGGAGGGGGCAGTTTAAACATACTTCTGATATATATTATCGTGTAAACCTTTTTCTGCTTCTAATTTTTTGTAAAAGTAAACAGTGCTTACATGAACACAGAAGCCATTTTAAAAAGAAGAAAAATGTGGTAAAAACAGCTACTGAAGAGAGATGTTTCAACCATCCTTAAAATGTGTCTTTTCCCTTGAACATAGAATAGCTACTGAGAGATTTTTTTTGTTTTTTTAATGCTAAAAAAGGAACTTCAGGCTGGGCGCAGTGGCTCACGCTTGTAATCCCAGCATTTTGGGAGGCCAAGGCGGGCGGATCACGAGTTCAGGAGATCGAGACCACGGTGAAACCCCGTCTCTACTAAAAATACAAAAATTAGCCAGGCGTGGTGGTGCAGGTCTGTAATCCCAGCTACTTGGGAGGCTAAGGCAGGAGAATTGCTTGAACCCAGAAGATGGAGGCTGGAGTGAGCCAAGATTGTGCCACTGCACTCCAGCCTGAGTGACAGAGGGAGACTCTGTCTCCAAAAAAAAAAAAAAAAGAAAGAAAGAAAAAGAAAAAAATAAATAAAATAAACTTACCTGTCTGTATTTCACTATAAGTAAAAAAAAAAAAAAAAAAAAAAAAAAAAAAATTCAACATTTATGATGGCTATCTTTGGATAAAAACGTAACAGAATTTAGAAAGAATAATTAATGACACAGCTGCTGATATTAGTTTCTTTTAATACTGGAACTGATCAATGGCAACATTATAAGATCCCTCACACAATACATTTTCGAGAGATTTGTCAAAGCATTTGTATTGATCAGCATATAGCTTTGGCAAGGATCTTCTTACCTATGAACAAAAAACTTTATCCTGTCCTATTTTAAAGTTTCTTTGTCCCCTCTTATTCTAGGATTTATGAAATTTTTCCATAAACTTATTGTCATATTCCATTTTCACTTTTAAAGTCTGTGATTAGAAAACTCGCATTATTGACTTTTTATGTCCGAGGCCATAAGTAAGTTCAGTTATAATATGTATAGAAATAAGGTACATCAATATGTAAAAAATCTTCATCAAATGAACTGAGCAGTGAAAATCAACTGGCTTTAAATGTTCACCATATTTGAGTCATTTCTCTCAAACTCAAACATACTAAAACTTCTTCAGCAAATCCATCAGTATTTGGTTTTCTTTTATATGCTGATAAAAGCATAGGTAATCTTACAGTTGAGATCCTCCAAAAGATTCAAAGCTGATTCGAACCTCGGAGTTCAGGTTCCTGGCTTCTCTGTCTATTGGCGGTCAGGATACAGGAAGCACAGGGAGGAGGGGAGAAGGTCGTGTGGGCAAAGGGGTGGGGAAGGGGCCACCACTCACCACCACTGCAGGACGAGCCGCTGAGTAAGGGATGGGGCTGCTCCCAGCAGAATCCACAAAGTAGCTCATTCTGCTCTCAGCACCTGTGTGAGAGAAGGCATTCGCTGAGCCTCTGGATGCTCACAGGTTTGTGGATTAGAATCCACAAGGAAGACACGAACCTTAGAACTAAAAGTCTCCTTAGGAAACAACCAGTTCACTTCTTTGCATGGCGGGGAAAGCAATGGAAATTCAGAAAGATCAGTGACTAACCCCAGCACCGGTAAGAGCAGACCTCAGACAGAACCAGTTCCCTGGTTGCAAGGTATCATGGATAACAGACCATGTCTACACACTGCAGACAACAAGCAGTAAACCAGTGCACAAGAGACACATTTTTGTAGGGTTTCTGGGCAGCAACCAGTTCTTGTGTGTTTCCTCCACCCACAACCAGGCCTGGCAGATAAGTAGGCATACAATACACAGTTGTGGCATAAATTAATTGATAAAGGAATAAACAGAGAAAGGATTGGAGAAAGGAAGGATGGAAAAAGCTCTCCTGAAGAGGTATGTCACAGAGTACCCCAAGAAACAGATAAACAGAGAGAAACCCTGCAAAAGGGATTGAACATTATTGATCTTGAAAAAAGGAGAAGGGCTATTAAATAACCCTTGTTGAGAGCTATTTTCTACATTGGAAATCTGAGTGACTGGAATGCTTGAGCAATTTTCTGGCTGAAGGGATTTTCCAGCTAGCTACTGGTCATCATTATATATCGAACATCTCTGTTGACCTAAATACTTTCGAAAGTGCATTACACACTTTCATAAACTTAAGACTATGCATTTAAAAAGTCATTCCTGAATAATCTCGAAGATTAAATTCCTAGGCATACCACTCAGAGGCCAAATTCTTATTGTTAGGAAGTGACGCTTTAACTTCACTGCTTTCCAGTTTGTATTTGTCTGCCCTTTTCCTTAATTCTACATTTAAAGCAACTGATACATTTCAAGAAACATCAAGTACTAAGAAATGTCTTATGTTCAATTTGCAGTTTGGTTCACCATCTTGATCCCTTCTTTCATATGAAATGTATTTAAATGTTTAAATGATATAGTTAAACAGTCTTGGCAATATAAAACTATACTGCCTAAGGGCTACAACCACAAAGCTACTAATATCATATGGTTAAGGGATGTAAGCTACAAACCTCCTGAAGACATAACTTATCCTAGAAGTATCCTTTGTGTTTTTAACTAAAACTTTGCCTTTTTCTTATGTCTTTTCTTTCAAATGTAGAATGCAGTCAAAATAACATTAATTTTAAAAAATTAACTCAGGGTCTGGATAGCTAGACTATGTTAATCAAGATTTTGTCCTTTAGTTTTTTAGGAAATTGATCTCCACTACAGCAAAACCACCCCAGGAAGAGCTCCTCATTGGTGAAGATGAATAGTAGGAAAAGCTCAAAGTACCCTATGCCAGGGACATTGTTAACATCTGCTTCAGGGATCACTACTCAGTGTTTGCTTCCAAGAACAGTGAGTACCTATGATGGGTCCGACTCTGTACTAGGCACTGAGCATGAACTAAGAGTAAGATGCATGTCACCTGGTTTAGGTATGCCTGTCCTGACCATACACTGTGAGGATCATCTCACTGAGCTCCATGGCTCCTTTCCCACCAAAGCGTTCCTCATTTTTACTCTTAGAATCGAGTTTTAAAGTCCTGATGAATCATCATCAAACCATATATCCCACTTCAAAGTTTTTGATCTACTTTGAGATCTTTGGATGAGACATAAAAGTTAACAACATTGATTGTGTCATACTGATAATGGCTTAACCACAATCAAATTCCCTAGGGAAATGTTGGTCATCCCTCCAGGGTCCTGCAGGGCAACTAATACCTTTTAGAAATGAATGCTTTTCGGAATTCCCCCCAGTGGTGTGGGAATGCTGTTTCATGTAAACATTCAACCCTCTGATTTCCTCCAAAAAAAGCCCCAAGGATCTCCTGAGTCCTCACAGACCTCAGTTACAGTAGTCTCCCCTTACCCAAATAGGATTTGTTCCAAAACCCTCCAGTGGAGGCCTGAAACCTCGGATAGTACAGAACCCCACACACACCATGTGTTTTCCTGTACATACACACCCATGATAAAGTTTAACTTATACATTAGACGCAGTAAGAGATTAACAACAATAATACATGAATAGAACAATTAATATACTGTGATAAAAGTTATTGAATGTGGTTTCTCTCTCTCTCTCTCTCTCTCTCTCTCTCTCTCAAAATATCTTACTGTACTGTACTCACCTATTTTCAGACCTTGGTTGAGGGAGAGTAACTGAAGCCTCGGAAAGCAAAACCACAGTTAAGAGAGTACGATTGTATTCATCCAACAATCATGTAATAGGCGTCCTTTGTTAGTGGCTTGTTTATTCGTTTGGTAAATAAGCACTTTGCACCTACTATGTACCAGGCACGGCCCTGGGCACTTGAAACACACCAGTAGACAAGGATTCCTGACCTCACAGCCCTTAGGTTCTATCAGACTCAGGAAAAAGCTGAGAAAGACAGGGTCTCTATCTTCAGGCAGTGGAACCCACAGGCTCACATATAACTATAGCATAATGTGATGAGTAGTTGGCCAACAATATGGAAAAAGAAATAGGAAGCAGTCAGTTCTGCTGGGTGCAGGGAATAGGAAATTGTGAAAGATTGCATAGAGCGAGGTGTAACCACATGGCCCTATAAATCATCCCTAGAGTCCCACAAGCGGCAAAGGACCTTCACCTTTCAAATGCCTATTTTACTTACATATTTCTAAGAGAAAGGACTTTTGGAATTGGCAGCCACATCCTGAAGCCCAGCTCAAAGATACCAAGGGTTTCTGTCTGCCGGCCAGACAACACTCCCCCTCATAGCAACACTCCTGGAAAAGGGGTCAGTGGAAATATGTTTTCTCTTCTCATTGACAGAGTGAGGGAGGAAAGCTCTGGCCCAACATCTGGTGCACTCTGTGCTGGACTGTATTCTTGAAGCTATGACTGTATGAATGACACTTCCCTTGGGGAAAAGCCCTTTGCCCAGAGAGGAAACTGACAAGAGGGAGTTGCCAGAGCTCTCAAAGGCTCTCGTCTCAGGAAATAACTCTCGGACAGAAATGGATTTTGCTGCTTTATTATTTTTTTGGAGAAAGAAAAAAAGAACCCGCCCTTTTTCCACTTGTAGATTGTGACACAGAACAGCTGCTAGAGACGTAAACCTTCTCAGAAGAAGTAAATGAAGTGTTTAGGTCGTTTTTTTAGTAGCGTTTGTTTTTTCTTTTCTTTTTTGGCTTTTTGGCAAAAGAGAATTCCCTCCCACAAGACAACTGCTTGAACATCAGCTGCACCAACCTTTTTCTTAGCATTGCATAAATACAAAGCAACTGGCATCTGAAGATTTACTCCCCAGCCAAGAAGCATCCATGAGACCTGTTTGGGGGTAAAAACGATTTGGACGCTTGGTAACAGAGGGTCTTGCAGACCTGAGTTTATTTTTCTTGAAAAGGACCTGCGCCACCTGAGGTGCAGGATAAGTGGGTCAGAAAGGAGGCTGCCCTGCTCTGGACTGTGGCTTGCTGTGCCCCCCATGCTCCCTCCCACCTCTCCAGCCCCCTCTCGCCGTGACCCCTGCACCCTCCACTGCAACGTGGAACTCTGTTGTTTTCTTAGGCACGCGGTGCCAGGTCTCACACTCCTGCCCTTTCTCATGTTAACCCCTCTTTTAGGAATGCCCATCCACCCTCAAGATGAGTGAACCCTGCCTCCTCAGGGTTTTAGGCTCAGCTCAGAGGTTATTGCAGCCTGGAATCCTTCCTGAGCCACCCTTCACCCCAGCCAGGGCTAGCGGCTCCTTGCTCATGTTCCCAAAGTGTATTTCTATCACAGTGCATATCACATTGTTTTATAACCATCTGTTTCTGTTTGTCTTTCCCGCTAAATTCTGAGCTACTTGAAGGCAGGCACCATGCCTTTTTCATTTTTGTCTTCAGCACTTAAGACAGACCATAGGGCATAATGGAAAGTCATTGTTTTTTTAAATCAGTGAATGAAAAAATGAATGAATTGGTCTCACAAGACTAAAAACGTAAGAGGTAGCTCAGATGTGAATATATTTGTTCCTCAAAATAGAGAATCTGAATAGATTGCAGGTCTAGATAAAGAACCACTTGAAATAATCAGTTTGTTTCATGATCCATTTCTAAGGGAAAACCATTTTGTTCTGTTCACATAGCTATTTAACACCACCTCATCTAAGAAGGCTTTTCCCATCACCGCATATGAATAGCAGCGCCTTTCTCCCTACTCTGACACCTAGGTGTTTGTTCATTGTTTTCTCCAAAGTCCGCTCTGTTAGAATTTAAGCTCCCCAAGAGGGGAGATTTAGTTTATTTATTCACTCCAGATCCCTGGATCCTAGGCCAGTGTTGGAAAGTAGCTGGCACATAGATAACTGTTAAATACAATAGTGTAAGTTAGAAAACTTGTACACACTCTTTTCGTGTAAACCCCTCTTTTTACAAATGAGGAGAAAGACTAAGGCGATGCTGCTAATTGGCCAAGCTGAGACCAGACTCCTGGTCTCCAGCCTCCTCCTGTGCTTAGAGAAGATGCTTCTCTAGACCCTTTGTTACCCAGCGTCCAAATCATTTTTGCACCCAAACAGGTCTCATGGATGCTTCTTAGCTGGGGAGTAAATCTTCAGATGCCACAGATGCTTTCTATTTATGCAATAAACGTGTGCAATGCTAAGAAAAAAGTTGGTGCAGCTGATGTTCAAGCAGTTGTCATGTGGGAGGGAATTCTCTTCTGCCAAAAAGCCAAAAAAAAAAAAAAAAAAAGAAAGAGAAGATGCTTCTCTAAGCACCCTCATCACCCTGGATGGCAAGGACAGGAACAAGCATGCGATGGAGAAGACAAAAAAGTCAACACTTTGGCTTATGTGGGTGTCTCATGCCCAAAAAATCATTTTAAAACTATGGTTCTGCTTGATTCTAGAGAGTTCTATTCTTCATAGAGCGAGTGACCACTTCTCCAACTTCCCACCCTCCCCAAGCTGGCAACCCGGCCAGACCTGTAGGCTGTCACTTCCTTTCACCCGAAGCTTGCCAGGGCAGGGCAGGGCAGGTTGAGAGACACAGAATAAAGGAAAAATTAGGGAGGAGAGGGACTGTTCAGGCCAAGGCAGCAGAAGAACAAGAAATCCCAAAGGGACCAGGCTTGAATCAAGGCTGAATCCAGTTCACATCAACTCTGACCCTGCTTGGCTGTATTTCTAGATAACTTTGACATCAGTTGAGCCTTTTTCATTTGGGGTTATGTATTCCTAAAAGAAAAACTATGCTTTTAGGTAAATACTAAGTAAATTACACTTCAATTTTTTTCTTTTGAAAACAAAATTCTTTTGAA
Organism: Nomascus leucogenys; assembly: GCF_006542625.1. Classification (NCBI taxonomy): domain Eukaryota; kingdom Metazoa; phylum Chordata; class Mammalia; order Primates; family Hylobatidae; genus Nomascus; species Nomascus leucogenys. The sequence continues at coordinate 6,367,950 of NC_044395.1, read as the reverse complement.
ATTAGTAGTTTTTGCCAAACTAATACAAAGTTACCGCAAAAATTAAAATACAAAAAAGTCACAGGTGGATATTAGAATCACCTGAAACCTCACCATGTAGAGATAATTATACTAATAATTTGTTCAATATTCTTCTGAGTATTTTTTAATGTATCTAAACGAACATAGATGTCACACACACACACACGTGATTACAATTTTACCTTCATGAGATTATTCTCCACATGCTCTTTTGTAACCTGCTTTGTTCACTGACATTTAACATAATGCTTTGGACATTTTTCTCTGTTGATAAATGTGGCTGTCTATCCTAAAGATGATGACTGCCAAGTATTCTATTGTATGTATATATCATACTTTTAATGAGCCTCTTATTACCGTATAATTAATTTGTCCCCAATTCTTTGTCATTATAAAAATTCCTAAAATATTTTACATTCCCACTAAATGCCGAAAAGGAGCATTCTGGGGACAAAGAAAATGTGCATTCCATATTTGAATACATATTGACTAACCTCATTTCATAATAGACAAGCCAAAATTAGACTCCCACTGACAAAGGCATCTTGTTTTAAATTTCCACTTGCCCTCTTGTCTTCATGTTAGTTTCATAGGCAACGAATTATGGTTAAGACATATCCCGGGTATGAAGACGGCACATGGGGAATTCAAAAGCACAATAAACTGTGGCAGAAAATGTAGATTTCTCCCCACTACCCCTCACCCCAGCCTTTCCTCTTTGAAAACTGCAAAATTTGAATAGATTTCCAATGAGCATTTATCCTAATGTCAATAATCTAGGATTCCTATCAATTCAAACAAAAAGCATGTCCTTTTGGCTTGGAATACAGGAGACAAATAATTTGGCTCACGCCTGTAATTCCAGCAATTTGGGAGGCCGAGGCAGGTGGACCACCCAAGGTCAGGAGTTCAAGAGCAGCCTGACAAACATAGTGAAATTCCATCTCTACTAAAAATACAAAATTAGCCAGTTGTGGTGGTGCATGCCTGTAATCCCAACTATTTGGGAGGCTGAGGCAGAAGAATCGCTTGAGCCTCGGAGACAGAGGTTGCAGTGAGCCGAGATCTCGCCAATGCACTCCCGCCGGCAACAAGAGCAAAACTCCATTGCAAAAAAAAAAAAAAAAAAAAAAAAAAAAGATTTTGGCATTCAAAACAACTAGCCATGCAAAGAAAACTTGCCCCAAACAACAGCACTTTTGCCAAACTAAAGGCAACACCTGGGTTACCAAGGCAACATCTTTCATGTACAATGTATAGAATTTTAATTTCTTTTTTTCTGAATACGATCGAAATGTATTTTTGAAGACTCAGAGTATCTCCTCTTTCAGGAAGCTTTCCCCTCCCCTCTGCCCTCTTTGGCAATTGCATGGACCTCCTTGATGCCCCTCCATGGGATTTACTGTAACAATGTAACAAAGTTCATGACACTTCCTGTATTTATGCCTGTTTCTGCTCCTGAATGATGAGTAACTTGAGAGTAAGGATGGTGTCTTTTCAGATGACACATAGTAGCCATGCAACAAGTGTCTGTTTACTAAATGAGGGAAAGTACCTAAAGTACTTGAAACAGAGTTGGTGTGTACAATCCTTGTGCGTCCTGAGCTTATCCAAGAAAGTAAGTTATCGTTTGGATATTTAAAAAAAAAAAAATCATCCCTGTGATGGAGTGTGTCCTTGTGTGACCCTGAGGTTAGGCTTCTCAAGAGTTAACTACAAGCAAGATGGCACTTTTCTCTAAACGAAATAATGTACCAGATTGATGAGTTCATCTATACTCCTCCAGTGTGTTCTTTCTGATTCTCATGAGTAGCCCACGCGTATTTCTCAAATCATTTGAGTAGATGTCTTCCCTGACCTGTCACTGTAACAAAAGCTCCCAAATCCAATTCTCTAAGAACTCAAGTTTAAGATCCATCATATCTAGGAAAGCTGAACGTTCCTCACTCCCCATGGAAACTTTGTGGTTACAACACATAGAAAAGAAAAAGGATTAGAAGAAGAACTGAAGATGGTTTTTCTGTCTCACTACTAAATCTATAAGAACCTCATTTGCTTGACTAAGTAATCCAACATTACAGTAGTAGTAAATATTCCTTCTTATTTTAAGTAGCCAGCACTGACAAATGAAGGCAGTGTTCCAAATTATGGGCCACTGGCTTCTGTATCTTAAGCTAAGTGCATTTATTCTTTCACTAAGGTCACAAAGCAGCAACTCACAGTACAATTAACATCTCAGTCTTTGTTTCTTCACAACTTCACTATAATTATTCCCCCAACCCTTGCTTAAATGGAAATGAGTCATATCCATCTCCTATTTCTCTAAAAATAAACCCATCTCCTAATTAAGCATAACACTTTCAAGTCCTGTATGAATTGACATAGCTCAACGAATCCTTCTTAGAATACTAAAATGAACTCATGTCATTATAATTTTTTTTAATTGTTTTACCCTTCTTTGAGGAGTAACTCGCTACTATCTCCTGAAAAAGAGAAAAACTAGAAGATGCTTTACTCAGGTATACCATAGCAGTTAAGAAATAAGGAATGCTTCATGGATTATTTTATGCATTTCCTTCTCAGTGGAAACAAATCCCTCACCATACAGTACTGAAATGGCATTGTCAACAATGGACAGAAAGGTCTTGCTTCTCCTAGGCATCGAGGAAATATGTTAAAACCTGCCGACTCTTAGGTCTAGGAATCTAACTAAGAAAATGCCAATTCTAGTCTCTGAAACCTTTGAAATACTAACAATCTACATTTTCTAGTCAATCATGCTTCTGTCAGAACATCTTCCTGAAGATCGAAGGTGAGATTCAATACACTGCCTTACAGTAAAAGTGGCCACGGCCTGTGTACAAATGCTATGCCTCAAATCCTGTATTTTACCATGAAATTCAACAAATGATCACACTTGGCCTTAGGATGTACTCCTGAGCCAGAAGCACGGTAAGTACTCATAAATAACTGAATAAATAAACAAGGATTGTGTTTTACTTAGAACCTCAAAACAAACAAAGAATAAGCTGGAGGAATAATGTAGAGTACTCTTTGCTTCACAAGAATGGTTTTAGTAGAGGCCATGAAATAAGAGATTGTTTTCCAAGTCAAACGCAAAGAAGGGCCACAAGATTAAAAATGTCAACTGTAACCCAATGATTGCTGCCAATGAAACCTCTGAAGAGACTAGCATTTTAAAGAATTACATTTTGACTCTTAGCCTGTGAAGCACGTTAGACATAATCTAGAGTTTAGACTTGGTTCTGCCTCTAAAGGAATTCTCAACAAAACTGAGAGACACCATAAATAGACAGAGATATTATAAGAACAATGAGAGGGGACTGGATAGTTGCAATAATGCCCAGTTAAAATTGAACTAAAAGATACCAGCTGCCTTAGATCTCTCAAATCCAGCAAGCAACTTCTTGGACTATGTCTGATTGTGATTTTCATGGTGGAGTTTCATTTGTTTTATTACTCAAAATGTAAGGTTCCAATTTCTCAGTATAATGCTAAACAGCTTGCTAGCATTCTTATATAAAGAGGGATTGTGCAAATCCAATGAATTTTGGAGTTGGAAAAAATTCATCAATCTTCTCATTTATTTCAATGAACTGAGGCCCAAGAGGTTACATGTTTAGCAGTGATCAAGAACCCTGGAATTACGTACTATGGGTGAACGTAGAACTGCTTGCTGAGTGTATGGCCATGAGCAAATTTCTTAACCTCAAAATCAGTTTCCTCAACTATAAAATGCAGGTAATAATACCAACACTTTCAGGATTATAGAGGAGGATTATACAAAACACAAATACTTAGCAGCATGCTGTATACAGAGTAAAAATGGTCAATAAATAAAAATTGTTATTATTGCTATTTTATCAGTAGTTCCTGGCAATAAGTAAGCATTAGTAAATGCTTACTAATGTTACTAATTAGTAACACTACTGGTTTATATTACTTTTTTCTACTGCCCAACATGGCAGAGGTTATTGAAGTGTTAGAGCTAGAACATGGATAGCTAAATCTCTCATTTCTTTTTCTAAAGACTTGTATTCAAGTCATGAAAACAGGATTCCCTTTCATAATCATAGGTTGAGTAGCATTAGTCAAGAATTTTGCAGAAGAAAAGAGTCACAATTTCTGTTTAATGGTAGTCTGTTTGTACCATTGTTATGCATAAAACCAAGAAGTAAGCATTTTTCTTACAGTGGAGAACTAACTCATTGAAAGATTGCATCGCACAAGTGGTGAAATATTGCAGCTTCCTGAGTTAAACCAACATCTTTTTGATATAATGTCAATCTTTTGTGGAGTAATGCTTTAGCAACTAGATACAAATATAAGGAAGTAGTAAAGCACTGCAGAAAATAGTGCAAGACTTCTTGTTTGTTCACTTTTTTTCATTTTTGCTTTTTCGTTTGTTTTTGCTTTTTCTTTAGAGCAGTGCCTCCCAAACTGTAATGTGCATATGAATCACCCGGGGATCCTGTTACAATGCAGTCTGCTGCAGTAGGTCTGAGGTCTGGCCAGACATTCCACATTTCTAACAAGCTCCCACGTGGTGCTGATGCCGCAGGTCAGAGGACTTCACTGTGAGTAGCAAGGCCCCGCTGGACTAACTTGGTTGAACTCATGAGTGATTATAACAAGATAGGTGTTTAGGAGGCAGAGCCCAAGGAGGAACAGGCAAGACTTCTGTGCCAAGGTTGAGCGGATGCTGACAACCTCAGGTGCAATACAAACCCGGCTGGGGAGAATTGAGTAGCTCAGGACCTGTCAGTGTCTCAGGAGCCATATGCCAGATGCACATCTGCCAAGACTTCTTGCTTTTCCTAAGAAGACATGGTTCTAGTTATTTGGTCCCTTTTATCAAGAAACTGGCAATGGTGCTTTCTCCCATCAACAGAAGTCATTTGGATTAAGGATTACACGAGGCACTAAGAGATAATTTAAAAGAGTTATTTGCATTATATGTTTTTTTTACAATTGTAAAAGACACATGTTTTGGAAACTTTTTGTACATTGTTTTGCAAACTTTTATGCATCTGGAATTATTTCAAAGTGAAAAGTTTTTTTTTTAAATCTCTAAAAAGACTAAATCTCTTTTAAATCTCTAAAAAGACTAAAATTCTGGAGTTTTCTACCTTTCCACATCTCTTGAAAATTTATATATTTTTCCTCCCCATTGAGAATCTTTTCCTGACATTTGCACTAAATGTTTGTTGCTTACTCTCATGCTAGTAAGTACTACCCAGCCTGTTCCCTCTAAGTTCTGAAGGCAGCACCAACACTTGATCACTGGAATATGAAATCTATCCTCTTTTGAAAAAAAGACAGATCAGAAACATCCTTCCCTCACTGCTCTAGATACCATTTTTTTCTACCTGAACTCCCAAAGCCTGTATAGATTATACCACACTGCTTAATAGTTATATTGTCTTTCATTTTTACCCTCTTTTCTAGTAAAGATTATTGTGTTAATTTTAAAAATGGAGTTTACATATTGCTTCTTCTGTGTCTGGCACGGTCTCCAGCACAAGGCTGGGCATGGAATAGAGATAAAACTGATATTTGTCACGGAAGGGACTGACTGACTTACCTAGGAAACTAGGCCTGGGTAGTCTTTCTTCAAAGTCAGTATCTTCATAACAATGAATAAGTAATCCACAGACACCACTTCAGAAAACAGGCTTAATCCAGTGTTCTCCTAGATAAGCAAATCAGTCTCAGCAGAAAAATCTATCCTAAATTTGTGTAAGTGTCTTAGAGTTACTTAGATTCCTATGACATGCAGGTCCAGTCACAAGCTCTGGGTTCACATTCCATTGGCTCTAATCAGGGTCCACCATGAGTTAACGTGGTCAAATGACTGAGCCTCCGAGTCCCCACCTGGTAAATGGGGATGACAAGAGTGGAGTGCCCACCTCAAAACATTATCATAGATTAAATGAAGCAGTCCCTGAAAAGCACCTAGCAAGGATGTTGGAACATACTAAGTGCTCAGTAAACATTAGGGCTGAGTATCCTTCCTTAGGTGAAATGAAGAAAAATGGATATGATAACTAAAGAATCATCTACATTAAAATGTGGAGTCCAATAAGCTAAACTTTCAGTCCAGCAGGGATAAAGGAGATGAGGAAACAAGAAGTCAGTTATGTCTTCACATCTAATTTTTCCCAGGATTGAAGAAACTTACAAGATTTGCCTGAAATGCCACTAAATTGCTGCATACCACATTAATTTTGCTCAAATGCTAAATACTTTATAATTTCCATAATGAAGAAAGAAAGGGAGGAAAGGGAAGGAGGAGGGAAGAGGGAGAGAGAGAAGAAGAGAAAAGGAGGGGAGAGAAAAGAAAGAAAGAGAAAGAAAAAAAGAGAAGAAAGAAAGAAAGAAAGAAAAAGAAAGAAAGAGAAAGAAAGAAAGAAGAAAGAAAGAAAGAAAGAAAGAAAGAAAGAAAGAAAGAAAGAAAAAGAAAGAAAGAAAGAAAGAAAGAAAGAAAGAAAGAAGGAGGGAGGGAGGGAGGGAGGGAGGGAGGAAAGAAAGAAGGAAAAGAAAAGAAAGAAAGGGAGGGAAGGGAGGGAAGAAGAGAGGAAGGAAGGAAAAGAGGAAGGAAGGAAGGGAGGTAGGAAGGAAGGAAGGAAGGAAGGAAGGAAGGAAGGAAGGAAGGAAGGAAGGAAGGGAGGAAAGAAGGAAGGAAGGAAGGGTCCCAGCTCATGGGATGTGATCATTCCCTTCTGCTGTTTGATGTGAACAGTTGGGAATTTTGAACCGGTAATTAGAAAATGATAGTTGCTGTGGAAAACAGATCTATTCACCAATAAATAAAATCACAAGGTATGTCAGAACCTCAGTTATCAGTAAGAAATTCACCAGTGCAATCAAAGAGAGAAATCTGTTGATTATTTATTTGCACAGTGTTTTGCCTTCTGCCTCACCCTCCCCTGGGTGAGAGGACCTGAACCCACACACCCAGTTTGTTGTAGTATTACTTCAGATGGTCCTTGACTTCACTGGCACTCTGATTTTTCATAGACCTATGCTGTTTACTTCTATTCTCTCATCTTTGTAAACCAGGCGGGGCGCAAATGATTGTTCACCTTTTAGAGATGAAGGAAAGAAGGCACAGACACGTTCAATCCCTGTTCTCTGTTACAAAGCTAATCACTGACATAATCCAAGTACACAGCCACTTTCCCTACTCTGACCCAGCACTGGTTCAAGTTCTGACCCTACTTGCCTTTGAACTCCATTATCATCTGGGACGGGCCACTGGCCCAAGTCCATGCTCTGGTTGGTTCTCCAGGGCCACAGACTGCCAGATGCCAAAGGATCCCACCCCTCTACCAGCTTCCCCCAGGCTCTGCCTCAGGACATCCTTTCACAGCCAGCAACTAGCACCTCCGCGTAAGGAGCCTGCCGGGCAAAGATGCCCCCTCCATAATCAGGCTCTCGGCTTGGCTTCCCACATCCTCAGCAGCGGAACCAGGACGGAAGAGACTGCATGGCTGCCTGAACTGTTTGTTATTTCACTACTGAGTTGGCGAGGATGGAAGTAGTTGATTTACAATGAGAAGCAGCATGCTTCTTCAAATATTAATATTAATAACTACACACTGAACACATGAAAAGACCTTTTCATCTTCAAAGCACTTTACAGACATTAACTCATTAGCTCTCCCTTCCCTCCATTCAGGAACAACAGGTGAGCAAGACTCTCAACAGCAGCAGTGGCCAACCTGCAGCCCTCGTGCACAGCCCACAGCCCCTAAAGAAAAAGGGTTTTCTCTTCGGATAAAAATAGGCCACCAAATCCAAAACCACAACTGATGAAAGAGTTATAGTATCAGTAATTTTACAAATCAAATGGAGCTGCCCGAGTTATCATTTTAGAATTGGTATTTCCTGCTGTTTAACAAATATCTTTTTTCTCAGTTGCATGGCAATGGTCTAAAGTAAGAAGGAAAATGGCCTTGAGATTAAAAACAAAAACTTACCCAAAAGGTAATAAAGAAATCCTGCAATAGAATGCATTGATTTCAGTGACCCAGCACCTTTTTAAGTTTGCTCAGAGAAAATGCTACTTTAAAAGTTGGTAACAGAGACCTTTAACAGTGGATGAGAAGTCACATACAAAGTGTCATGGCCAGATAAAATCACCGGATGGAGAGGAATCGCCATCGACATCTCCTGCCACTGAGTCCAGCTCTGCCGTGGGGAGAAGAAATACCTCCCTAACTCTGAGACAACCCCGGCCCACACCCACACCATGTCTCAACAACAGACTTAGGAACTTGTAGATCTTTGGACAACTGCAAGTCAGTCCCAAGACAGAGAAAAACACCAAACAGGCTAGTTCGGCTAGCAAGATTCAAACCTGTAGCAATTTCCTCTCTATTAAAAGCAATTCATTAAACTACTAGCGGGGGAAAAAGTAAAACAATAGGTTTACCAGGAGTGAAAGAGAATAAAAAGAAATTTATATGTTTAACTACAGCTTTATTTCTTTGGAAGTGCTCCAATTTGAAAAAAAAAAAAATCAGGGTTTCTGACAAGTAATCTACGGGTATCTAAAACGTGCATGGTTTTGCTTCTGTGAAGCAGGAACATTTTAAAAAACATAGTCTTGCTTTCAGACTATTCTGACAAGGTTAGGAAGTATTTTTGAAAATTGTTAAACAATTAAATTGGAACATGGAAAGATACGAAAAGAGCAAGAGAAAACTCACTTGTATCCTGAATCTCCCTATCAACTTACTCTTTAATTCCACAGAAAATTTTTTTAAGGCAGGAAAACGAAAATGGACTGAAAAGTTTTAGGCAGAAACTGACACACACCTCACTTACTACTTTGCCGGAGAGCAGATCCTGAGTGAGCTTCCCTCAAAGTCTGTGGTCTCTTTCCAACTACCTGCGGGAATCCTCTGCTCCGTAGCTTAAGAGGATGCAAAGACCATAATGTTTCTAATAGAGCTGCCTCCTTAAATTGGGGGGTGTGGTCAAGCCAGGGAAAGCTGGAAAAAAGGCAGTCTTCCTCTTGCCCCTGGCACCAGGACAGCAGCCACCGGGACAGGCACAGCAGTCTAGGTGGAAAGCAGTGTTTATTGACAGTGGCAGCACAAAATCACACCTTATTTTCTATTCTTCAAATTATGCTTCAACTGAATATAACTCAGCCTTGGAGAGTAACAGGGAGGGAGATGAGCAAAAGGGAACTAGCTCAGTGGGATAACACTGTATCTCACCTCATGATTTGCTGGTGCATTTACTCTCTACTGAATATGTAAATATTCATGCTTCGTGTTCCTTGACTTTCTCAATGGAGCCCCCATTAACCTAGGCAAGGGCTCAGGTGAGGGAAAGGGATTGCTTTAGAAACACAGGACGTCCACCACCCAGTCACCTGCTCAGGCTTCTTGTTTCTCTCTAATAACTTGATATGAAATGTGATATTTTCTAAAGAAAAGAAAATAATTTTGTGAAGAGAGCTGACTGGATAGGGACTTAGGATTTCTGAAAAGTAAAGCTAAAAATCCCCTTTTCATATAAGTCTGGTTTTAGGCAATCTCTAAAATAAAGCTACCTTTAGCAGCCCTGACTCATGGTCCGTGGTGTAGGAATAAAAGGGCAGAAGTGTTCATACATTTCTCATTTAGGGAAAATGTAAACAATATGAAAATCTTACATCTGTCCTAAGTGAAAATACACAGCACCTTTTATTCACATATTCAGGACTATGGTAAGAATGTTACAGCATAATCTCATTACTGTGAATGGAGTTGTTACAATTTTTTTTGAAAAGTCGGTATTTGGCTGCTTAATCTACGACTTTTATCCTGAAAGATTCCATCTTCTTTGAGTAGGAGGTGGGAGTTAAGATTCGTCATAGTTGGCTTCTTTCTCTTTTTAATGAAGATACAAACTTTGAAAATCCATGAAAATCTAATAACTGTCATTTGGAGCCACATCATCATCAGCCTTCATTGTATAAAGCTGGCGATGCAGTTAAGATGACATTGTAAGTAAAGCAAGATTTTACTGCTCATCTTCTGCCTTTGCACGTTAACTTGAAAGTAAGGAAGAGGTAGTGCTATTGGTTCACTTCAGTTTAATAAATTGTCTGTGCCAGGCACTGTTCTAGGCACTAGAAAGACAGCAAGTTTGCACTGTAGTGAGAAGACAGACACATAAACCAACGATCTCCCCCCAAAAATGTAATACACGCTACAAAAGAAGTCTATGAAGAGAGCTAGGGAAGCTTCAGCCTGCCCCTGTAGGCCAGTCAATTTCAGCACACTGCCCCATTTAAAGAGCCCATGGTCAATTATACCAATCATAACTAATTACAACTGTATTCACTATGTTTGCAGGATCATTGAAAAAAACAAAGTTGAGAAGACTTGGATTCTTGCTCTATAAGGGTGTACAGTGTGGCTGTCGAGGGGATCTGAAGTCTGGAGTTGTCTATGCTGAGTTTATGTAGAAAGCAACTCTTCAGGACTTAGGCTCCCTGCTCTGCCACTGCCTTTTATGGTGTGGAAGAACATAAACTAGAAATCTTAATGGTGCAAAATAAGCCATCACTGTCATAAACTGCCTAGAGAATGCCCAGGAAAACAGTAAGTTTTGCTTTAAACAGTATCTTCAAAAATATAACATTAGATGGGTATCCACATATAAGAGCATGACATTGGAATCCTACCTTACACTATACTCAAAAATGAACAAAAATCTATCAAAGATCTGAACATAAGAATGAAAATTATAAAATTATTAGAGAAAAATCAAAGAGGAAGACTTCACGACATTGGATTTAGCAATGATTTCCTGGGATATGACAGCTTACCCCAGGAAAAACAATCTTGGGCAACAAAAGAAAAAATAGATAAGTTGGACTTTATCAACGTTTTAAAATGTTGTACATCAAGGGGCACTATTAAAGTGAAAAGGAAGTCCATAGAAAGAGAGAAAAATGCAAATCGCATATCTAATAAGGACTTAATACCCAAAATATATAAAGAACTCCTACAACTCAACAGCAACAGTGACAAATAACTTGATTTAAAAGTGGACAAAAGACATGAGTAGACATTTCTCCAAAGATACAGAAATGGCCAATAACACATGAAAAGATGGTCAACATCATTAATCATCAGAGAAATGCACATTCAAACCACAATGAGATATCTCTTCACATCTATTGGGATTCCTATTATCAAAGAAACAGAAAATAATGGCACGAATAAGGAGAAATAGGAATAAGGGTGCATTGCTGCTGAGAATGTCAAATGGTGCAGCCACTGTAGAAAACAGTGTGGTGGTTCCTCAAAACAATTAAATATAAAATTACCATTTGATCTAGCAATTCAACCTCTACATATATAGCCACAAAAATTGAAAGAAGAACTCAAGAAGATGTCTGCACAATATTGTTCATAACAGCATTATTCACAATAGCCAAAAGGTAGAAACACCCCAACTATTTATCCACAGATGAACGGATAAGCAAAATGTGGTATGTAGAGAAAATGGAATATTATTCAGCCTTGAAAAATGAAATTCCAATACATGCTACAATATGATGAACTTTGAGGACATTGTGCTAAATGAAATAAACCAAATACAGAAAAGACAAATATTGTGTAATTTTACCTGTATGAAGTACCTAGAATAGTAAAATTTATAGAGACAGAAAAGGATAGAAGTTAACACAGGTTGGGGAAAGGAGAATGGGGAATTAGTGTTTAACGGGGACAGAGTTTCAGTTGGGGATGATAAAAAAGGAATGGAGATGGATGTGGGTGATGGTTGCACAACATGTGAATGTACTTAATGCCCCTGAATTGTACACTTAAAAATTGTTCAGATGGTAAATTTTACATTACATGTATTCTACCACAATAAAAGAATATGTTGTCCCAAGGAAAAAAAAATACATATATAGCATTAGAAGTAAGTAGGCTTCTGCAGAAGGAATGCTTTCTGATCCACATGGATGATACAGGACAAAAGAAAATGATCCTCTAGAAGAAGAAGGTGTGAAATCCCCGGAGGATCCCTCCACTGCATGGTGGTGGCTCCCCAGCCCCTCCCTTATGCTGGCTGTCGAAGAGGGTGTAGTAATACCAGCCCAACTTCACAGGGTTGCTGAAATCACCATGTGATTGGATGTAAACAGTAGAAGCAATGCTTTTCTTTCCCATGTCCATAGATAGCTCTATGAGAAAGACCTCAGTTGATAGGGTAATACGACCGTTATGATTCTCAAGGAAAAAATTAAAACTCAGTGATCCAGGGACATGGGTACCTTTTGACCCCATGTAAAAGGGATATGCAAAATGAGTTGTTTGCTTCTTTGAAGGAGTATCTCTGTAGCCTCGCCTAAACAATCGTAGTCTCAATATGGTTTGGATACAATTGAGACAGAGCATGAAGGAATTTCTAGAATAGCTTTTCTTACTGTAAGGAAACCTTTTTCCTTTTCTCAGTATAACAAGTTACCTTGTAAGTTAGTATGTCCTAAGAGGAAAAATGGAATTAAATTCCCAGAATCTTAGCTCTGCAAGGGTCTTCAACGCTCCCACCAGCAACCTTCCCTCACTGCCACCCCAATTCCCTAAAGTGCAGAAGTCCCCTTCAAAGCAACTTATAATGATTCTTTAAAACCACCCGCTGCATGAAAAGTGTGAAGTTTGAAATTAAAAATGGCGTTAAATTTAAAGAAAAGCAAAGCAAAACATTACACACGTATTGCATTTTCCATATTAACTTTCCTTCCATCTCAGAAAAAAGCCTCGTGATAATTCAGAAGACTTCATATGTGCAGAGAAGCAGTATGTAAACAAACTACCAAAACCAAGTGGAGTGAAACCCAGATACCATTATAAGCGTGGTTATCACCAAATATTGAAGAGAAAAAGAAAATACGCTGAAAATGAAGCGAAGAGCAGACAACCATTGTGTATTCCCACTCCAGCTCTGGAACTTCTTAGCCTGTACTTTGTAATGACTCTCTCTCCTTTCCATGATCAAAAGCAAAGCCTTTGTCTTGAGCCACAGATGAGACTGCAATGGCACACATACGTGTGCACACATCTGGCACACAGGTGCTCATCCTACTGTGTGTGCCAGAGAGCCTATGGAGACCCAGATTTCTTGGCGTAGTCTTCCTGTGACCCCTGATGTGCTGCTCCGTTAGTCCTTGCACCAACTTTCTGGTTTTTTCTTCCTCTCTAGAATGTAGAATGAGCTGGGCACAGGGCCCCAGCTAGACTCCCTGCAAAGTAGCTTAGCTAATGTCGGTCAAAAATTCTTCTCCATCCTGGTTCCACTGGGCCTGCTAAACATCCTGTGGACTCCACAAACTCAGAGAGTTTCAGCAGAACGGAGGGTTGTGGGTTGTATGACAGCCCACTGAAAACCCCATCTCTTACCACGCCCTCCTTCCACCCCTATTCCTTTCTATGTACTTTTTGTCACTCTGTCTCCCTGGTCCCTTCTCCCTCAAAATACCTCTCACTTTTTCCCTCTGTCAAACTCCTACAAAGTTATTTTTCAATCTCAATTTGATTACAGGATGAATATGTGGTTGTAGCATATTCAAACCATACAGAAGGGTATGAATTCAAAACTGAGAATCACCACCCTGGGTCCCCTTCCACCCAATCTCACACCAAAAAGCTAACTACTATTCAGGGTTTAATATGCAGCCCTCCAGTCTTTCCTCTATTCTTATACCCGTACTAGGCCTTTTTCATGGGATTGTGTTCGATGTATTGTTCTGGGACTTGCTACCATGCATCCGGCAGTACATTCAGCAGCTACGTCTTTCCAGATTGGCCCCTTCAGAGCTGCCTCAGTCATCTCGGCCAGCCCCCGTAATCCCCTGTGACATCCCTTAAGCTCCAGCTCCAGTCCTTTCTTTCTCTCCCTGTGCTTTTCCACGAAGCAGTTGTCTTGCTCCTGCGTTGTCACAATGAGCTATTTAAGTTCTCCTATCTCCTGTACACGTCTTTCCTGCCTTATCTTCCCCACTAGAATGTGATTCTGGGGGTGCAGGGTCTGTGCCCTTGACATTTCCTTATCACCAGTAGTCATATAAACTGCCTCCCCAGCACACTCCCTTGAACATACTATGGACTGGATAAATATAAAAAGTTAGGGCTTCACAGCTCAAAATACATTGTGTACAGCAAAATGCCATTTTTACAATCTAAAAGCATAAATCAACTAGGTATTGAGAGGTTATTTATGGTGGTATGGAAGATTTTTTGTTTTATTCTTGTTACGTTTGTGTTTTCTGATTTTTATACAACGTTGTATTGCACCTGTAACAAGAATAAAAAACTAAATTTTACAGTTAAGTACATGACTTTATCGGTCCAACGAAGACGACAGACTATCATAGTGTGATAGCACAGGCTCTGAGATCAAACTTCCCAATTTAAATCCCAGCCTTTGTTCTTTCTCGGTTACCATGGACATTTTAAGATTTCCGATTTTCTGTTTCCTCGTATATAAAATGAAGATAATGGCACTGTACGCCTCAGGGATTATTGTGAGGATTAAAGAGGCAGTGAGACCTAAGTATTTAATTTAGTGATTAGAACGGACCTTATACTCAATAACTATTGACTGCTATTATCAATGGCATGGCTGGGGTGGACCCAAGGCTCCCATTTCCCAATTTAGAGTCATTCTCACCACAATCCATGAATCTTCAAAGGAGAAAAGCCCAGGGGCTGATTGTCCCTTCTACCTGGAATGCTGGTTTGCTAATCCAGAGAGAAAAGACTGCTGCAGTCTCCAGTAATGTAATTAGGACACACTTGCTGGAGAAGGGTGTCCTGCTGAGTCTGTGAAAGGACAGACAGCTGCAGCTATGTCTCAGTGGCTCACACCAAGTCCTGCCAACTGCATTAATTTTTCCTTATGTAGCAGTCCACTGATTACAGATGGAACCCAGTCTTTGAGTCAAGCCCTCCTCCCCAACACAACTGCAATAGAGCCAACCTTTTGAGTTTCCCCAAGCATGTTTTCTAGTCCTAATTTTAGAAGGCAGCCCACTTTCACTGGAGGGACACTAAAACCATTACTATATTTCCTGACCTGTACTAGATAAACTGGTCCTAAACTTCCCATCCTACATGTGTGGGAGGCCAGAAGGGCTTCTGGGAGGTGTCTGAGCTCCGCTTTCTCCAAGGTACGCAGGAAGCCACCGCCCTAGTTCCAGTTTTACAGTATCTGTGCCTTGGACTTTTACATGCTTGCCCTGCACCTGGACTAACTAACTCAGTAGCTTCTGCTCAGATAAGATACATTTTCCAGGGCAGAACATCACGACCAAGAATTCTAGAAGCCAGAATTCTAGTTTGTAAGCTGGGAATAATCGTTAGGGATTCTGCAACCTCATCACCCTTCAGATAAATAAAGAGAATCAGAGAGATTAATCTCTTTTCCCTGAAGGGAAAGTGGATAAATCAATTTGCCAAATGTCATCAACACTAAGTGGTTAGCCTGTTGGTGGAACCGCATATTGAGCACCTTCCGTGAGTCTATTGGTCTACGTTTGGGACCAGGGAAACCATACTAAAGAAGCAACATTCAGATTAATTGACCTGTCAAAGGAATAATCCTCCCATTTTCACACTAAATATCTGGGGCTTCAGTGGATAGCTCAGTCCCCAGTAGACCAGGAAGAGGAAAAAGCAATCCAATCATCATGGATTTTGCTGTTTCAAAATGTGCCTAGGGCCAGAAGTCCAGTAACTACAGTCAGCTGCATCCATGAATGTGGTGAGAGATTTATAGAAAGCCACATTCATCAGTTGTTAATGTACTCATTATATTGGCCTGATGCTGATGAATGATTGGAAATAGAATGGTGTGTTTTTGAGACTTTTTAGGACGCCACTTCAACCAAATGCCAGGTTTGCTGCTGACATCTTTATCCTGGTTACTTCCCTTACTTCCTCAACATAGCCAAGACTATCTGTGCACTCAGAGGCTCAGGGAGACAAACTAAGAAGATCCAGATGTATCAATCATACATCTGGTTTTGACCTGTATTCTACCTCTACAAGGAGGTTTTCACTGACTATCCCTATTTCCCTCTTCTCACTAGATTCTGTGTTTCTACCATATGTTTCAGTAGTGTACTACTTTCCCTTTTGTAGCAAGAATTACATTGTAATTATTTGTGCATTGTCCTTTTTCTTTGTTTATTGTAAAACCATGGGGGTAAGGAATGGATCAGCTTTGTTTGCCATTGTTCCTGCAACACTTACCACAGTGCATGAAACATAAAGTAAAGGCTAAATAAATATTTGATGGATAGATATATGACTAGAATAATGGATGGATGAACGGATGGATGGATGAATGGATGAATAGATGAATGAATAAATAGATGGAATGAGTGAATGGGTAAAAATGGATGGATGAAGAGACGGATGGATGGATGGATGGATGGATGGATGGATGGATGGATGGAGAGATGGAAAACAGGTATTCGAATGTTGGATATATGTGATCTAATTAATCTAACAATTTCTTAACTTTTGGTTCTTTAAGCATTCATCTTTTTCCCACTGTTCCTGCTGGTGTTCCACAACATTATACCAAAATGTTGGCACCTAACTCTGTCTCTTTAGTACACATCACACAACTATTTTAGCATGAACTTTTTTCCAGTCAATACAAAAATAAATCTGTCAGGAGAATAATTTATCTTTTACGTAGCACAAAGTGAAGTGAAGAGCTGACAATTAACCAGAAAATTCAGGCTGCGTAAACAGACAGAATGAGTCACTACTTCACACCAGATTTCTTTTTGTCTGTTATCTGGGTAATTCAGTCTACATCTGGTGTCTTTTTCCTTGACTATTTGAGTAGTTGTCTCAATACATCTCTCATTTTATTTTTCCTTGAGGAGGAATAAAATAGAAAAAAATTGACTTGTGATTTCCGGACTGAACCTAGACTTCAGGGTGTTATTGCCCACCTAGTTTATTTTCCAAGAGTTTCAAGCCTGAAAAACACCTGAAATATTGTTACTCATTCTTATCAGTGGCTATCGGTTATGGGAAACTTTTCACATTGTACAGGTATGTAGAGATGGGATTCCAGTCCTGATTTGGAACAAGCACGGAGTATGGCAAGAAACACTTTGGTTTCCAGTATTTTTAACTGTAAATGTTAACGAAAAAATGTGCACATTTTTTTTAAACCAGCTGAGAAAATCACATAAACTTGAATTTAACCTTTGCACCAATCAGAAAGCATCCGGAATAGCCAGACATGCTGACCTTGTTCCCAAGGAGCAGCTTGTGCCTGGAGAGAATCTGGCTCATTATCTAACGGAATTAAACTCCCAATTAAGGCTGTTTTTTGCAACTTGCATCACAGCTCATCCCTGGCCAAGGCACAACATGATACAGTGCAGTACTTTTAATCATATTTGGTGACATTTCAAAAAATCGTTTTTAGAAATTCTGGGTGTTTGGATAATAGATACTTTTAAAGAGGGCCACTGGGGGCTGTGGTTCACGCCTGTAATCCCAGCACTTTGGGAGGCTGAGGCAGGAGGATTGCTTGAGCCCAGGAATTTGAGACCAGCCTGGGCAACATGGTGAGACCCTGTCTACAAAACATGCAAAAATTACCCAGGCATGGTGGCTCTCATCTGTAGTTCCAGCTACTCAGGAGGCTGAGGTGGGAGGATCCCTTGAGTCCAGGAGGTTGAGGCTGCAGTGAGCTGTGATGGCACCAGGGCAATAGAGTGAGACCCTGTCTAGAGAGAGAGAGAGAGAGCCAAAGGAACAGAAACAGAAAGAATAAAAGTGAAAAAGGTATTGTTGCTCCTTGCTTAGAGTAGAGCTAAATCTTCCAATGTATAAGAGGTTCAGAAGGCTGATATTTGTCTAGATTGTGAAGAAAGTCAGCCCTAAAGGTGATCAAAATTCAAAGAAGTGTAGGGTGAATAATTTATATTGAAATTACACACTTCTTTTAAAATCACTTTCCAAAACTGAAATTTAAGGGCTTCAATCTTGAATCCAAAAGCAACTCTGCCTTCTATCTCTTTATCCAAATAGTCATTATTCTTCTTTAACCTAAAACTAATACATGTCAATTGTTTAAGATTTGGGAAATATGAAAAAGTCAAAACAAGAAGATTAAATTCACCCATAATTCCCTGCCCAGAGGTAGCCAATTATAACATTTTGATGGATAGTTTCTTTGCAGTCTTTTCTGTGCAGATAGGTATTTTTTACATTATACAAAATAAAATAGGTTATATCATACATGGTATTTTAACCTATTTTTTTCTTATAATGCCATTAAATGGGCCTTCTGCAGTGTATTTTTATATAGCTGCCTGGTACTCTCACATGTATTCCTATAATTCAGAAATTTAGCACAGGACAGAGGCTTCATTTCATATTAACTTTTCTAGTAATGAGAAGAATCATCGGCCCCAGATTTAATTTCTTGTTTTACTAACTAGTTGTGTGTTTGGGGGCAAGGTTTCCTCATCTGAGAAGTAAAGGATTGCATGGTTAATTTCTTGAGTGTCCAGGAGGAGTATCTGACACATAAATCATATAACGCACAGTTGCCTACCTGCTCAGCTTTGCCTCCATGTCTGCTCCATGTGAGAGGGATTTCCTCTTCCCCTTCATCCTTTGATTTGTTTTCTCTTTAATTTGTTCCACTTTCTTTCCCCTGAAACAATGAAATGTGATGCCTTTTATCTTTCATCAGAAGATGAGTGATTGGCTGCTGCTTCTACTGCTTCTGCAAACTCGGCACCCGTCTCCTACTGAAAGCGAGAGCCTGTTTTGAGCTCCAGGGATAAGCAGGTACCTTTACATGTGCTCCTGCACCAGACTCATCTGACCTCTATGCTGCCGGTGTAGCAAATTGGCTTTTGGAGGTTCAAGCAGGTCTCTACCTTCTTGAGGGCTCCAGCCAGAGACAGACTAGGAGGAAATGTAAAAGGCACACTCAAACAGAAATGCTGATTTTTCCTCTTTTAAAAAGCAGTAGGATTTTGTGTTCTACATCAAAGAGACAAGGTTTTTCCACTGTAGTCTCTAAAAATGGATAGAGGACTCAATTTGCCCACAATTTGGAATATAAAGAAATTCCTTAGGTCTGATACAGTAGTTCATAGAAACATTTATGGGGTTTTCTAAAACTTCCATATGCAATCCTGCACAACTGGATTATTTTTATTTTTATTTTTATTATTTTTGAGATGGAGTTTTGCTCTTGTTGCCCACGCTAGAGTGCAATGGCACTATCTGGGCTCACCACAACCTCCGCCTCCCGGGTTCAAGCAATTCTCCTGCCTCAGCCTCCCAAGTAGCTGGGATTACAGGCATGCGCCACCACGCCCAGCTAATTTTGTATTTTAGTAGAGATGGAGTTTCTCTATGTTGGTCAGGCTGGTCTCAAACTCCTGACTTCAGGTGATCTGCCCGCCTTGGCCTCCCAAAGTTGTGGGATTACAGCTGTGAGCCACCGCACCTGGCAACAACCGGATTCTTGAGAAAATTTTCATGCCAGTTGCTTGAAAGAATGGATTCTTCCCTGCCCCCGGGCTAACTAAACTACTAATGTAACTGTCTTGAGACTAACAAATGCCAGGAGATTAAGTACAGGTTTGAATTTTATCTCTGCATATCTCTGGAGTCTGTCAATTTGGGTATCTCAGAAAGACTCAACATCTCTCACCAGAGTCTTCTGAAGCACATCCACAGGGAAGATACAAGAAGCTTCTTATGTTTTATTTTATCATGAATTCCATTGACCCTAGAAACTTGTGATTCTGGTGTAAAATAGGAGGGGAGTGGGAGTAGTCCTGGCTATTTAATTATCTCAGTAGGTGCTGATATTCCCACATATCAGCAAGGAGTAGTTCAAAGAATGATGACATCAGATCACTGAGCATCTTCTGAGACATTTTGTTCTTCATTACTTCTCTCCCCTCCTTGTCACTGTTACCAAACACAGCAATGATACTCATTGAACTAGGCACCACTCCCTACTGTTGGCCTGTGCTCTTAGCATAAGATCTCTTCTCATTGAGATGGTGAAAAATAAAATGAGATAATAGAGAGAGAAAATGCTTTGAAAGAAGAACACTTTGCATATGAAAGAAATTGGAGATTTTGTTTATGATAGCTCAGATGAATCCTGCCTTGTCTCATTGCAGCAGCCTGTTATAATATTTCATTGTTGGGACTGAAATTGCCTCATAATAGACAAGTGTCATAGGACTTGGATCAGTAGATAAACACTACAGGGAAGCCTATTTCAGATCAAAATGGTGAAGTGCTTTTGAACATTTAGAGAGCTTTTGAACATTTGGAACCATTCAAAAACAAAATGAGTGCCTGGAAAGCACTGAATAAGTTGAAACAGAGCTATAAGATCAGCTAGCAGGGATGCTGTAGAAAAGTTTCTTGCACTGGCCCAGACAACAGCTATCATTCTATCCCAGTAAGAATCTGGGAATTCACTACTACCATGATTTTTAATGCTGCTTTTAAATAGGTAAAGGGCTGTAAGGTAGAAGAGGAAGTGTTTTCTTTCAGAGCATCAGACTAAGCCCAGTTGATGGAAAGTATAGGAAGACGAACTTTGGCACAATGCAGGAACAATATTTACGATATTCATGGCATTTAGCAATGCCATATAATTAATTTTTTCAAAGTCAGGTAGATGTGAGAATAATCTGACCAAAGCTAATCCACCAGTGTTAGACCTCAAACTTTAGATTCTTCATCCGGTTCTGAGTTCCATGTCTCACATACCCCTACCAATCTACGGCCACACATAGCTGGCAAATAGTCTTTCAAAAATTAGAGGAAAGCCATACGTTAGTGACCATTTGCTGACAGTCCTTGTCCGATCCTGCTCCCTTATAACTGCTTCCTTTCTCAGACTCTCTCTCAGGGGAAAAACTAGGTTATTATGCCTGAGCTCATCTCAGGCCTCCAGAAACTAGATTGAATGGAATAAAAACTCTTAACAAGGAATTTTTCTTTGTCGTGGGTGTTTTACATGTCTACTACCATCTAGGATGCCCTCTCCAACTTGATCCTATAGCAGAATCTTTTTCAGCCTCTGTCTCTTCTGCACTTAGAATTTTTTTCTGCCTAACTTCACCCTTCTGAGAACCACCAGCAGCATCACTGTGGGATCAGATAGTCGCATTCTTGATGACCCTATAGATAAATCCAATAAGCAATTGCTGCTGTGAACAATACTTAATTGTTTACATTCAGAGTGATGACTATGTTTTACTCATCTTCATATTCTTGGCATTTTGCTTGGTGCCTAAGTTCTTAGGAACTTCTCAGTATGGGTTTATTTGGTTGAAAATATAGATATGTTTTGCTTTATTTTAGAGCCGAGGTTAGTTACAAATGGATTCTATGACAGCCTCAAATGCAAAAAACGTGAGTAACTTTAAAATTGTAGATATCGTTAAGAATCTCCCAAGATGCCATTTTGGGATACTATGGAAAAAGAGCACAGCGTAAGGAAGCTCTTATCTCAAGGTCTTTGTGCTTCCTCTTCCAGCTGCAGTTCCACATAGTTCTCTCCTCACTTCATGAAGGTCACATGAAAATGTTAACTTGTCAATGAGGTCTTGCCTAACTATCTTATATAAAATAAAGCCTCCATCCCCATCCATAGCACTCCCTATCCACCTTACTATGCTTTATTTTTCTCCATAGGACTTATCGCCATTTGACATACCATGTGTCTGCTCACTATTTGTTCCCTGTGTGTCTTCCCCCTCATTGGGCAGAAAGAGACTTTGTGGGTTCACTCATTGCTTTTTCCCCAGGTCTAGAAGAGTGCCTGGCACATAGCAAGGAGCAAAGAAGGGCTCAACAAACATTTACTAAACAATTGAGTGATGAAGAAGAGAATTATTGAAACTAAAAAACATAAAATTGCCCAATAAAAATTCAATAACATGACTGAAAAATATGTCAAAGAAGTCTCTTGGAACAAAGAACAAAAGTTTGCAATACAAAATGTGAAATAATGTAAGCTGAGATATAGAAGATTAATCCAGGATAGCCAGCATTTACTTCATGAAATTTCCAAGAAAGAGAGAAAATAAAAGGGAAAAATATTAGAAGAAAATTTATGAGAGCTGAAGAAAGTCGTCTATCTTAAAACTGAAGTTTCAGCCAAGGATAAGAGAAAATACAAAAAGCTTTTAGAGAAAAGTTAGAAAGTCACCTGCAAAAGAATGAGAATAATTAGACTGGCATTAGCCTTTACATTAGCAACACTGGACGCTAACAGGTAAGACAGTTATATCTTTACATTTTTGAAGAAAAATCGTTTTGAACCTAAAATTCTGTACTTAAACCATCAATCTGGTATAATAAAATGCAAACATTTTAAGACCCACAATGAATATGAAAGTTTACCTTCCATAAAGTCTTTCTAAAGAAATAAGATGATGTTGTTCAACAAAATGAAAATAGAAACAAAGAAAGAAAAGAAAATGAAATCCAGATAACAGTGAACCTTATCCAGGAGACAGATACACAAGAGGTATTAAAAGAAGTCATCCAAATTAGAATAGCAAATTGTCTATTGTCTTTGAAAGAAGGTAGATTATCCCATAGCAAATAATTATTAAAACATTAGATGAAAGGTGAGGTCATAAACTGCTTCAATTAACAGGAAGAAGAAAAGCTATTAAAAACACCAGGAAAAACAAAAAGCTACGAAAGAAAGTAATACGAAAAAAACTAGAATGTGGTTTGATTTTAACCAATTCATAATGTATAAGAAAGAGAGTCCACTTGACCTTAAAACTTGGAGTATTTTTTATCAGTACACAAGTTTAGTGACACATATATAAATATACCTTATTCTGTAAAGTCTAGTTATACAAGTTGGTTCTGTGGTGAATTATCTTAATATGAATACATAATTATCTTAAATGAGATTTTAATCTTTAGAATCAACCTAAAGTCAAAGTATGAATGGCTTAACTTTGGTTACAAAATGAAATGTAAATCTAATGTTGATGATATTAGTAGCTGGAGATGTATGTAAAAAAGTAGAAAGAAATATGGGGGTGCTGATTTCTACATGAAATCAGATATATTATCCAAAGATGATGGCTCAAGAAATAAAAATTAAAGTATATTATTTAAAATCATAACAACAGCTAAATGAAAACTAAAATTTTTTTAAATAACTTAAAGATTTGGAAATTGATGGGGGTGGGTGTAGAGTAATTGAGCAATATTTTAAGTCTTGTACTGATGGTTCATTGATATGGTTTAAAGTAATTATATCAAAAAGTATATATAAATATATATTTCAAGAGGTGGAAATACATAAAATATGGAATTAACTACTAAATAATAAAAACAGAAAAGGTTTAAGTGGTTACCTTTTGAGAGTGGTTTAAATGGTTTAAGTGGTTACCTTTTGACCAACTGTAGTATGGGAATGTTAACTTCCACATTTTCATAATACTCTGTTCTTTTTTTAATTAAATAAATTTTATATATTTTTTAATCTGCTTTTTAAAAGAAGAGATTATTTGTATTGGAAACTGCTGGCCCATAACCACTTCTCCTATGACACTTGCTGTGTTGGGATGAGACAAATCAGACCACAAAAGTTTTTTCATGAAAATCTGGCTTTCTTTTTCTGAAATGGTTTACGAAGAGGCAATGAGGACCTTTGGAAATATTTTAGAATTTGGAATCAAAAGAAAAAGGATAATTGCAGAAAAATCTTTTAATAAATTTTTATGCCTCAGTTTTCCTACACTTCAATGGGCTTCTTGCCCATAATTTTACTCCTTTGAGTCCCAAGGAGATGAGGCGTTCAAATCCTAAGCTATAGGAAACCCTGCCAGTGGTCGTTTTCAGTCGATAAGCCAGGAGTTACGGACAAGAGCTGGGCAGTTTTTACACATTTCTGACATGCAAATAAATGTGCCAAATGTTTAAATTACTCTGTATGATTTCTAAGTCAGCAGCTTCAATGCTCCCTATGGTAGAATCAAATTTCTGCATGAAGATCTTCTGGGGAAACTGCTGACTTACTGAACACTCTGTAACCAGACACCCACACAACTCACAGCACACCTTGAAAACACCGAGGCGGCAGGGTGGAAGATGGGCAGCCTTCTTTGCAGAGGCCTAAAGAGCCAGCCTCATCCTCCACACACACGGTACTCCTCTCTTCCAGACAAGGGCTACCCCGGTTCCTCTACCCCTGCAGTGATGGTGTTTCCGTGGGTTATGTTGGGTTGGGGAAGGGGGTGGATAGGAAATATGCAGAAAATGCAAAACAAAACTGATTTGTGCAAATCCTCATCTGGGAAGCCTGCATTCCTGGTTGCCTGCATTTATAATATTAAGGCGGGGGGGGAGGAAATTACAAATAAGGCAGTCAATGAGTTAGTATGAATCGGATCTTTGTTCTTTGGCAAACCCTGCCTGGAAAGCTGAGTGCAGGCTTCTCATTGACTTGCAGGATCAGTTTTACAGAAATGGCTTTAAAATCTGCCCAAGGTCCATTCTCCTCCTGCCAGGCCAGAAAGAAAAAGAAAGGTGACCACACAGCTGGACACCCTGTGGTCAGTTCTTATGAACAGGGCAAACTCTGTGCCGTGCCTATACATCCCATCAAAATATGGGAAAGGAGCTGGGGAAATGGTCCCATGGAGAGACCTGGGAACAGAGAAAGGGAGCCGAGAGACAAATAATTCTCCTGGCTCTGTTCTATGCCACCCACAGCCATGGGCTAGATACACTCTCTGAATGCCAAACTTGTGCTTCCCAGGCACTCTGCTGCCAAAATATAGCTGGAGAAAGCAGCCAGAGAACCCCACAGTCCAGGCAAGCACAAGAGCTTAACTGGAGACAAGACTGGGGTTGAAAGGGAGAGAGATGAATCCTCTCAGATGTGTGTTGACGCCTTTCTAAGTTCAAAGCACTTATGCTTTTAAATCATCTCTCCTCCAAGTAAATTTGTGGGACAAGCTGTATTTTCTCCACTTAATAGATGATGAAATTGAGGCTCAGATTTGATTTGGATCATAGCCAGTTTGCATAGATAGCACCAGATTCTATTCCTTGGCCTTCTCACTTCAGGGACTTTTTCCTAGACCACGTTACCAGTAGATGTCATTCTTTGACCAGCAGACAAATGCCAGACAGTAGAAATTCTAGCCACTTGGCTGAAAGTTCAGGTTCAAGGGAGCATCTGCAAGAGAGGGACGGACTCGAGGCCAGTGTGCCCAGCTCCTTTGCCTCTGCCCCACCCAGAGCTGAGGGCCTGGACCTCGTGTGCCCTCCCCACACGGTGTCTACTTTCTATTTTACAGAGACTCTGTGACCCCTCAGGGCCCCCAGATCCTCAATCCCACTGATGCTTTGCCTCAGATGGGGGACTACATGTTTTTCCTCCAGACTAAAATATTATTCCAATAGCTTTATTTTTATATTATTATTATGGTTTGTCTTTTGTTTTTTGCTACTTATGTCCTCTGGTCATGAGTCGCTACATACCCTAGACCAGGTGGGTTCACATTTCCCCTATTCTAATTTTAATTTCCACATGATCAGAATAAACATGGCTGCCTTGAGATCTCATTTTCCAGTGCTGCCGGAAATGAAAATTCCACATAGCCTAGCAGACCTTCCCACCTCCTCTCACTGGACAGCTTGCTGTTTAGAGGCTCCTGCCATTCTTAACACGGCAGCTGTCACAGCAGTTAGCCATGGAAAGACCCATTCGCTCATCTGATCCCATCTCCCTGCCAGGACAGGATATAGGCCTTAAAAGTGCTTCCTGGTCTAAGGACTGAGTCGGGGTTTATTTATCGTAGGTTACAGCAAACATTACTTCAAAAAACAGGAAAGAGAATCTCATCTTGTTGATTATGATACCAGTTATAGCAATGAGATGGAGGCATTGCGGAAGCGGAGCTTGCATTTCCATACAAGGCTACCTTAGAACCTCATCTATTGTCAGGGAGCCGAAGTGTGTCGCTGTGCCAACCCTAATAGAACCTTGGGAGTACTGGCTACTCCTGCTCTCACGTTCCTTAGGGCATCAGAAATAAAAACAATTATATCAGCTTGTGACTTTCGTAGATTGGTCCTAATTTACAAAGCTCCTTATGGGCAAATTAATTGTCCCGTTTGCCTTTCATTGGGATCAGCACTAGGATACACTCAATAAAATGTTTAATTAAGACTGATGGAATACTAGAACTTATTCCTTCTAACTGCATTTTTGTAAGGAAATTGTATCTAACAATAATTTGTTGTATAGTTCAAAACGCCTAGAAGAGAAGAATTATAATGTTCCCAACACAAAGAAAAGATAAATGCTTGAGGTGATGGATATCTCGATTACCCTGATTTGATCATTGCACATTGTATACATGTATCAAATTATCACATGTACCCCAATATCTGAACAACAATTACATAGCAATAAAAAGCAAAAACAAATAAAAAAGACAGATTGAAAAAGAGCCAGTTGATCAGGAAGGGAGGGAAAGAGAATGTGCAAAGGATTCCTGGGCTCATTTGCATGGAGAAAGCTAAGTTGAATAATGTCTCACCTCAAATTCAAGAAGTATTTCCCTGCTAATAGCTGCATTGTTAATAATACTAAGAGCTAACACTTATTAGATGCTTACTGCTTGTCAGGCACTGAGCTAAATATTCAACATGCATCATATCATTTAACAACACTAAGGGAAGTGGTGTTATTATTTCTATTTTGCTGAAAGAAAAAAATGATGGTACAAGCAGTTAACAGTTTGCCCAAGGTGACATACAGGTACGGATACAGGTAAAGGGCAACCTGAATTCAAATTGGAATTAATCTGACTCTTGAGCCTGTATTCTTGACCACATGCCATACTGCCTTTCTGCTCTTGGTTTAGTTTTGGAGAACCAGTGCTGTCAGAGAAGAAAAGTGAGAGTTCATGTTATTGCTGTTATTCACCAGATAGTTTTAACTCTGCCTTTATTTCTGAGAGACAGTTGTTTTCATTTTCCATCCTCCTTGGTCCTCAACTGACCCCCACCTTGTCCTCCATGGCTCCCCTCTCCCACTTGATCTCTTTAGCCTCTTTCCCATCAGAACATTAAATGATGGTTGAACTAAGAGGCACCATGACCAATGACCTTGGATAACTCCACTTTCTTTCAGTCCCTGCCTCAAACAGGGATTAAGGAAGAAAATAATCTCTGGGATGCTACCTTCCACGAATCAGGGTCTAGCACCAACTAACATTTGGGTACGATTCATCCAGCATCTTCACTCTTGTTGTCATATTTCATGTGTGGGACAACTATATGAATTAGGCCAGTCAGATAATACTACTTTACAGATAATACAACTGAAGCTCAGAAAGCAGGTGCAGTTGAGAGTTGAGCCAGATCCGGTTTCAAATCCCATCTGTTTTCTACAAAATAATGGCAGCCTCTTCTGAGAATGAGAAGATGCCCCATTCATGCCACCCTAAAGAGATGGTTTGCTTTACCTGGGACTTCGAGCTCCACCCTTGTGGCATAGATGTCATTGGTGGAGGTTAAGTGTTCTTGGCGGGCAGAGGTTTCCACGAGAGCTCATTTATGTTGGCTACAAGACTATTCTTCTCCTAGCATGTAAACCACATTATTTTGGTTTTCTTTAGTTGTTTGTCTTGCTTTAAACATTGTCTTGATAGAAAAGGAAATATAAGGTCTTAGGTGTCAATGTAAAGTTTATCAACAAGTCTACACAGAAATATGCATCTATAAATCCAGACTATAAAGAGCAATGACAAATGAGTCAAAACACCTGGACTCCAGCCCAGACCTCCCAGTGAATTTTATGAAGCTTTGAGAGAGCCATTTGCATTCTCCAAGCCTCAGTTTCCATAAAGGAAACAATGGTGGGCTAGAGGATCCCTACAGAGTAGCACTTTCCTGGTATTAAAAACCCATGGTTTTTAGGATCCTTAGCCCTGCCGACTGTTATCTGAGCAGGGGAAGCATATTTGTTTTAAGCAATTGGGACTGTAGAAGACATGGGTGCTTCCTTCCTGGGATGGCCAGGCAACAAGAGGCATGTAAGAAGATTTCCAAGGAAGAGAAGGCAAGCCATGGGGCTGAGTGGGAGCAAGCTGGTCTGCTGGGAAGGAGCAGAAATACTGACCATCTCAAGTCCTGAACACCCAGTGGAGGTCACGCCTTTCCATGGGTGGTCTCCAAATTCTGGGCATGTGTTTTCTTCCTGTTTCCAAATAGCTTAGCAAGCTTAATCCATCCACACAACATGTAATAAGCTCTTCTGTGTTCCAGGTATTTGATAAGAACTGAAAATAAATGATAAAGCAAGATTCTGCTCTTAAAGAGCTTATCAGAGGAACCAGTAACAAGAAATGGTGTGAAATTTTAGCAGAAGCTTGTAAAACATCAGAGGAGAAAAACACGATATGTGTGTTCTATACAGATTGGCAGGGTACCTTATTTTATACCAACTCACGACGTTTTTTACCCATTTGATGTGTGGTAAATCCTAGTTCCCCAAATCCATAAGGAGCTCCTTGAGGGCAGGATCAAGACTCATGTTTATTTGTTCAACGATACCTCACCCAGCATTAAGCACATCAAAAGTTGTTCACTAATCTGGACAAGTTTTTCCCCTAACTGGACATGTGGTAGAATCCCACTCCCTGCCCTGTTGAAATTGGGAGTGGTCCTAGGATGTGCTTTCACTGATGAAATTCGAACAGGGTCACTTCACAGAAAATTAAAGACCACTGAAGAGTTTTGGCCTTTCTGTTTTTCTCTCTGGCACGTGTCAGGTGACAGCTGCTTATCAGCTTGGGCCGAGTAACTCTGATACCAGGGAACAAAACCCCCTGCCAGCCCAGTGTTCATGCAGCATGAGTAAGATGTGTTGCTTCAAGCCACTGAGGTTTGGCTCTTGTCACCACAGTGTAACCTAGTCCAGTCTGCCTGGTACAGAAGCATTCCACAAATATTTGTTGATCTCTGTACTGATGCCTCGATTATAGCAGATAGGTAAGGAAGTAAATAAAGTAAGTTGGCAGCAGCCCTAGGAAAGTCTACCTCTACTGGAAAAATACTTTCCCAGCTCTTTCTAATATGCCGTTGTTCATATTTCTAGCAAAGCACCACAAAAGGCCATTGACATTCCATCTCTGTCAGCATTTCTTCCACTTTGAGGCTGTTTTGTGGCTGCTCAAACTCAGATTTAAGTTTGTTGTGAACCGTAGCAGTGAATGTCTCTATCTTTGCCTCAAGACTTTTGTAGTCAGAATAGGCAATGCAATAAGTAGTCCTGGAACACGGTAGACAATTTAGGGAAGAGTTAAATGAGATATTGTCTGAAAAAGCGTGCGAAGATTTGAAAGGAAAATTTCCACCGAGACAGAGCTTCCCAGGGATTGCAGTCAGAAACCACTAGGAAATTGAGAGATGGTGATGCCTTTAGGAGCTTGGCCTCTGGCATCAGGCAAACCCGACCTTGAATCCCAGCTATTCACTCACCTACTGAGTGACTGAGCAAGTTACTGAACCTTTCTAACCAATTCAGTTTCCTCATCTGTCAAACAAGAATAAGGATTGAGCTCAGCTTTTAGGGCCATTGACGACATAGGCAAGTAATTTTCCTTAATAATAAGGACGCACTTTTATATTATGTGCTTTTAAAAGGAGCTTTAAATAAAGAGAAGGGAGATCATTTTCCAGTGCACTTAGCACAGTAACGACAACATAGAAAGTGTTAAAAAAAAAATGACAGCTTAAGAAAGCAAAGGATGTGGAAACACTCACGGAAGGGCCATGGAACATGAAAGAGGGCTCTGCCTGGGCTCAGCTTCCAGGAAACTCTCCAACTCTTGCCCAGAGCATCGTAATGTAGCCCTCGGAACCTCACGCAGGTGATGATCCTTTTACCAGATATCAGAACTTACCTAACCTTCAGCCACTTAAAAATGCTCTCTGGAAAGTATTCAACAAGGGCTTGAGAAATCAAGGAGACCCTGATGGAGGAGACGTCAAATAACGTCAGAGCCTTGTTCTGTCTAAGCTAATTTCCAGTACTTTCCAGAGAGTTGGAAGTGATTGGCCTTCGGTCTGCTCAGCTGACTTTGAAGCATTGGCCAAAGGGCTCGGGATAAGCAGGGAGAAGGTGGAAGTCATCTATTGTCTCCACCTGGGACTGCCTCAATGTCCTTTTGTTCCAGCTGGATGCAGCCCCAGAAATAGCAGTAAAGGAAAAACACGTGCTTTGAGGTTCCCCATCTCCCTTTTCTGTGCCGTCTCCCTTACCAGGGGATTTTTCCTGTGCCCAGGCATCCCATGTTTCTTGAAGATCTGCCCCAGAGACAATTATTCCCTCCGGTGGAGTGGAGAAAACAAGAGACTTGGAATTAAAAGACAAGTATCCAAATCTGAATGCTTTCACATGCCAGTTCTTATCTGATTGCCCCAGAGCCTCAGTTTCCTGGAAATAGCAGTAACAACTCCACAGTAGGTAATTATTTTATTATATTATAGTAGTTAACAGATTTGGGTTTGATTTGAACAGCAGAGACAAGAAGAATTAATTTCTGCTCTTGTAGATGAAGCGAAATTTTTTCAACCAGGTAAAATTCCCTAACTTGCTCACTCCATTCATTCCTCCAACCATCCATTCACTCAGTAAACGTGTATTCTGAGCCTACTATTGTGTTAAGTAGCACTAAGTGACGAGAGCTGAAAGAGAATTCAGACCTTGGGAAGGAGGCTGACAGAGAAACAGATGGTAAAGCAGGAGAGTGGCTGCGGTGTTTAAAGCAGCCCAGCAGATGAGGAAGGGAAGCACAGTGCACCCTAGAGAGCTCAGGAAGGGCATCCTGAGTGAGGAAATGCCTACCCTTAATGTGAAGTGACGGCTTAGAGTATAATAGGTAAAAAAGGCAGAGAGAAAAGAAGGCAAGGATGAGGCCGGGCGCGGTGGCTCACGCCTGTAATCCCAGCAGGTTGGGAGGCTGAGGCAGGCGGATGACTGAGGTCAAGAGTTAGAGACCAGCCTGGCCAAGGTGGTGAAACCCTGTCTCTACTAAAAATACAAAAATTAGCTGGGCATGGTGGCATGTGCCTGTAATACCAGCTACTCAGGAGGCTGAGGCAGGAGAATCGCTTGAACCCGGGAGTCGGAGGTTGCAGTGAGCCTAGATTGCGCCACTGCACTCCAGCCAGGTGACAGAGTGAGGCTGTGTCTCAAAAAAAAAAAAAAAAATTAAATAAATAAAAAATGAAGGCCAAGATGAGCTGAGAGGAAAAAAGTTAATTCAGGCAAAGAGAGGCAAGAAAGTAGAGTAAGGAAAAACAGCACTTCTGTGTTGCTAGAACATCAGAAGGTGGAAAATGATGAAAAATATAGATTTTCCTGGCACCCAAGAAACGCTCATTTTAGAAAGAGAACTCTAAAGTCACCCCCTCCTCCCAGAACTACCTCTGCAACTATCTGATCCTCCAAAGATTCCCAGGTACGTTTAATTGATGCTGAAAATGCAAGGAAAAATAAAATGTGATCATCAAAATGTTCAAAGCTCCCTCCAAGTCTCTCTCCCATTTTCTGTCCCTTTTGTGAGCACCAACCCCCCAATGGTAGGAAGCATTTGCCTAAAAATAGCCCTTCTAAAAGACCCAATCTTTTCTGAGTTTCATAAAACATCTGCTGAACAGTTTCCTATAACTGTTTTTGGCCATTAAATCAAAGCTGGCAAAAACAATGTTCTGTTTCTGCCTTTAAAGCACAGAATCACCATCAGGCCTTCCTCTCAGACCCAGACGACAATGGGGCCAGAAATAGCCACGAGAGGCTTTGAAACACCTAAAGGCCCGGGTCCAAGCACAGAGTTACTAGTGTCTTGTTTTTCTCTCTTTCAAAGAGGCTGTTCATCTCCCAAGTACAGAAGAGAAACTTAGATAGGCCTGGCCTCCTGGGAGATGCTCTGAGCCCCCATGCAAATTACCACCTGCAGTGGTGGGGTGGTGTGGTTTGTGCAGCTCGGGGCTGGCAGAGACCGGTAAAAGTCTCGTCCTGCGTTGGCAGGGGCAGCCACACATGTGGAGTGGGCGTGGGGGTGGGCTGGCATCTGGCTGTATGGTTGCACCTTCTCTATGTTGTGTCTGTGCTGTTCACTGGGCTCCTATTTGCTCAGGTGGCACAGAACATGGGGGTTTGCAGCAACCTGTGCAAGTCCAGGGGAAAACTCACAGACACAGGGTCGAAAGATCTAGTAGCTTCTGTCCAGACTGTGCTTCCAACTAGCTGAGAGTCTTTGGCAAGACATTTTATCTCTCTGACCCTGTCTGGGCTGCAGGCATCAGTTCAAAAACTGCTGGGCCTTGTATACCGCAGGAGGAAGCCAGGGCTTGGTATGATGCAGACAGAGGAACTGCTCAGGTCCAGGACAGTCAGGCACTAAGAGCAGCTCAGTGCTGGAGGTTAGCTGAGTGGCATGCAAGTCAATGGCAGTGCTGGAACTGAGACCTCTGTCCCTGTGTATAAGACCCAGTCAGGGGCTGAGGACACAAGAAACTGGATCCAGCCCCCAGAAGAAAAGAGGCTTTAGAATGCCTGCTTTCTCTAGGATAAGACTTCAGTCTGTACAGTGAACTTGAGGATTAGGTCAAAAACATCAAGGCAACCTCTTGATGCCAAGGAATAAGAGGCCAGCATGACAGGTGAAGGGACACACAACTGAGAGATTCCAGAGCACAGGGAGAGTATCTGTGGTGCATGTCTATAGGTCTCACATGGCACATGCTTTGGGTCCCAAGACTTCATACTGTCTTAAAACGGGTGACGGGGACAAAGTCATCAAACATTCAATGCCATTGTCAGAGCTGGCTCAGAATGGAGATGAACCCACCTGTAAGCAAGGTGTGAGCAGATGGGGATAAGAGCAGCTAAGAGTGCAAGGCTGGAAGAGGGCTGGACGCGATGCGCTGTGGCCCTCCTCCCAGGTCAGCTCTCCAGGCTTCTGTGCACTCTCTCCCAATTTGTACAGAATGGTCCTCACAGGCTTTGGTAGAAACTGGTTTCCATGTTCCATGTCCGTCATAATCTGTGATAGACTCATAAAACAATGGAGGATGGTCCCTGTAATCTGTGGATACAGTTAGGTGGATACCAGGTCTATAATTGCAAGAGCAAAATGAGGAGTGGGAGTGAACATGTCCTTCTCATTGTGGATTTTCCCTGAACATAGCCAAGTAATGGTCATGACAGGAGAGACACTGACTCATTTTCTCTCTTTCCTTCCTGCCTCCTTCTCTCCCTCTGTCTTTTCCTTTCATCCCTCCATCTCCCCTCTCTCCCTTCCCTTCTTCCTTTCTTCCTTCCTTTCTCTATCTCATGCCAGTTTGTATTAGTAGCATTCTGAGAAGTTTAATTTAAAAAAAAGAAGATTAATATTTTACCCAAAACAGCAAAGCCATAAAACAGTTAAGGTGAAGAAAAATATACTAACAGTGAAAAAAACCTTCACTTAGTGCTACTGCTACCAGAAGACATGGTGCAAATTTGCTCAAAAAGGCATCATCTAGGAGATGCACGCAACATCTGAGCAAAGGATGCAAAGCCTGCCAACATTTTAGCTTGTCTGTGAAATTATTTCTGCACACTTGTCACTTTCTGAAGCAAAATGTGAGGTCTATTTATAGATCTATATTTATTTGATAGAATAGCATTGAATGGGCTGCTTTAGGGATTGCCTGTTGCAAATTAACTCCGCGTGTGTGTGTGT
Organism: Nomascus leucogenys; assembly: GCF_006542625.1. NCBI lineage: Eukaryota > Metazoa > Chordata > Mammalia > Primates > Hylobatidae > Nomascus > Nomascus leucogenys. The sequence goes on along the minus strand of NC_044395.1, from coordinate 6,334,082 downwards.
GTGTGTGTGTGTGTGTGTGTGTACTTGGGATGCAGTAATGAATAGCTTGGGCTGTGCTCAGAGCTCCTGTGTTCCCACCCCATTCAAAACCTACCCCTCACTCTTTCCTGGCAGCCATGCACAGACTCCCAGACCAGAGCTTGGACCTGCAGAGTGCCTCTGATGAGCACAGCATGTCAGCTACTAGGATAGGCAAAAGCTCAGCCAGGAAGAGGAAAGGAATGGGGCATCAGGTGGGCCAAAATGCTTGCATCCAATATTGTAACTGGGGGGAAAGCTTCATAGATGATCATTTTAAAATGAATTCAGTCAGTTTGCCATTTGGTTCTCATCCTGCCTATCCAGGTTGATGAAAGATCAGCCCCCAGTTTTCCAATATTATATTGGACCATGCAATAACAACAAAGTTGAGTAAGACTCTGGGTTTGCCCAACTTCTGGTCCTAGGCTCCTGTCCCAGCCAGCCCTCCTGCCCAGCCTCTCTATGCTGCCGTGCTCCAGCAAGCATAGCTGTGGCTGTGATGTGCACAAGACACACGTGGAGTGGTCCCTGAACCCCAGGAAGCAGACAAAGCCTCCCTGGCGAGGGCTTGCTGCTGCTCTTGCCGTGCTGTGGCTAGGCAGCTGGAACAGCAGGCACAGCTGGGTCTGGCAGTGGGCTCTGGGCGAGGTGTTCATCTTCACCTGTCCTTCATCAGCAGGTTCAGGGCACTTTGCATTTGGCCTGGGAGTGCAGCCCGCTGGGTCCTCCCCAACTGCTTTTAGGGAGCCCTCTTTTTTGCTTCTGCTTCACCCTTCCCTTCCTGTAGAAAAGACCAGTCCATTCCTTGTGGGAGGCAGACGTGACCAAGACACCTGCTGTGGGTAGGAAGGAAAGGGGAGGACGGTTGGGCCGTCTCAGCTGTGCCCATGGTGGGCTTGTGTGACTGAGTGAGACCACGGCAGCTGTGAGTCCTGGATAAGGATGGATTCTACATTCAGAGGGGGCTCAGGTGGCTGTGGGTGCCATGCAATATTCAAATTCACCCAAGCCCTCATGCTGTGTGTGCAAAGGGGCAGGACTTTGGACCCCTCATTCTCTTGGAAGCAATGGAGCTTGTAGGGCTGAGAGGGCAGCAGGCAGCCTGAGACCTCACAGTAATGGGCATCGGGCCCTCCAGAGCAGGCTTCTGACTGGGCTTAAATCTAGGGATAAGGAGAGAAGGCAGCCACGGACAGCGCTCTGCAGAGGGGAGGCAGCCTCCTGCACAGTGCAGTGCTGGAGCAAGAGCACAGAGCCTCATGCGTGCGTGCACACACACTCGCTTCCTCACTCACACCCCCCAGTCAGCCCCAGCCTCCGGGCTGGCTCCTCCACCTAGCTTTGTGTCTATGGGAAAATTTCTCAGCCTCTCTGAGCCTCAGATTCTTTCAACAACAACAATAGCAACAAAAATAGGCATTTAAATAATACGCATTTTACAGGATGGCTGTGATCATCAAATACAAGAGTATATAAAAAGTGCTTCCCAGTTAGTCAACAAATATTTACTTAATTCACATCTATTCCCTGCCAGTCTATGCAAAGCACTAGGAAGACCCTAGAGAATGAAGTAAACACTGGCTGGGGGTGCAGGTGTAGGAGACGGACAATAAACACGTGAACATGAGGCAAAAGTGCATTCACAAGTGCTGACGACGACCTCTGAAAGATGGCGCTGGGACAGAGCAGTAGGGTGGCAGAGGGGGGCCCGGCTCTGCACAGGACAGTCCTTGAGGAAGGGACATTCGGGTCACAACCCGAGGATGACAAAGGGGACAGCTGTCAAAAGTGGCAATGCTGTGTCCACTCCAGAGCACCTGCCATGTGTCACCAGGCTCTTGAGACTCAAAGTAGAGCTTGCAACCTGGTGAGGGAAGAGAGACGAAGAAACACGAGTAAAAGAAACTGCAATGGGCATTGAGTAGGGTCCTGGAGTTGGGCAGATGGGAGGGGCGGGGGAGCATGCTGCAACCTCACAGAGTGGTCAAGGCAGGCATATTGAAGAGGTGGCATTTGAGAAAAAATTTGAAGACGGGGAGGAAAGAACAGAATCATCATCTGTCTGCTCTGGCTTCTTTGGAGGACAAGCAGCTGACAGGAAAGCAGGAATAGCATCAAGAAGGTATTGAGAAGGGCGACAGAGCCACTGCAGAACTCCCAGGGAGGCAGAGCAGGGGCTCAGCCTGGCAGGGTGGCCACGAGGAGCCAGAAGCCGCTGGCCACCCCAGAGAGTTGTAAGCAGATCCAACAGGCTTCGCTGACGAATGTGAGTTGTGAGAAACAGAGAGGTGTGGAGCACCACAGCAGGGGCGCTGGCCTCAGAAACTGGGAGCCTGGAAGGGAAATTGCAGAGCAGGAGAGGACTGTAGGGAGCCGCTGTGTGGCGGAGACCAGGCGTTCAGCTGTGGCCGTGTGAATTCTGAGATGACTGTCCTGTGAGTTCCCTGTGTGTGGAGTCAGAGGGAGTGGAGTTACAGGGGCTGGAGTTACAATGTGGAGTTACTGGCACACAGATGCCTTCTGAAGCCCACAGACTGGAGGAGAAGAGAATAAAGGACAGAGAACCAAGCACACTCCAAAGCTAAGAGATTGAGGAGGAGACCGAGAACCAGCAGAAGGGGCTGAGTAGGGACCAGAGAAGCAGGAGGGAGAGCCAGGGAGAGTGGCAGTCCAAAGGCCCACTGAGGAAGCGCAGCAAGAGAGCGAGACTGATGGCATCACCTGCCGCCAAGAATAACAAAACAAGACGAGGACCAAGCATCAACATGCTCATTTCAGAGGGACCCGAGGGTTGCCCAAAGGCCTCCACCGCCAGAATTTTCCTGTTCAGGGGTAATTCCCTCCAGGCGTCCCTGAAATTCCTGCCTAGAATTGCTGATTGGAGCAGAACAGCAAAGGCCGGGGCATGGCTTCCAACGCCAACCCGCCTCCACCCTCGGATTCACAAGTGCAAAGGGATATCACCATGGGTCTAACCAAAGAAAGTGGAATCAACCCTGGAGGGAAGGGGGTGATAACAGGAGTACTGTGGGGAAAAAATGGTCCAGGGAGTAGACACAAGTGACAGCCCTCAACAGTCACACTTTTCAAATAATTTTGAAATTCCCTTCTGATTCCTACACATCTCTCATCTGAAGATGTAGGTTGCTGAGGGCAGCTGGGCACAGGCTGGAGGTCCTGCTTTTGTACAGAGACAGCAGCAGCTGCCGTAGGGGGCCGAGGAGCACACAGGGAAGCCTCATCCACAGGTCCTGAAGCAACTTCCCCATCCCCTGCACTAGTGTTTACAGATAGGAAGGCCTGGGGCTGGGCCATGGAGAGGAAAGCCCAAGGTCTGGTCTGCCTGCTGCTGATAAGTAATTCCACAAGACAAGCAGAAGGCATCCAGACAGAGATCTAAGAACATCCAGATGCCCGGCACAGCGGGCCCAGTTCCTGAGCTATGACAGGCTTTAATGTGTGCCCCAGCTCTTGGGGACAGAGGCCTGGCTGCCGGCCCTTCTGTTCTCTGGCGCAGACCCAGGCCCCCTGACCAGGGGAGGGGACTACTGGCTCCCTCTTCTCCACACTCCAAACACATGGCCCAGGCCCAGGACAGTTTTCAGAATTGAACATGAGCTGCTTAGTATGTACTTGATCATTTAAATGAGGTGTACGTGCAGGACCCTGTGCCAGGTACTCTAGATACTTCAATAGAGTTAATCCTCACAGAGGAGCAAGCTGAAAAATAATCTCTATGGTGTCGCTGAAAGGCAATCAGAACAGACAAATAAGAAAATGAGGCTCAGAACAATGAAGTGCGTTTCCCAAGGCTGCGCGGCTAATACATGGCCATGCTGCATTCCCATCGAGCCCCAGCCACAGCGCCCCTGGGCCTGTGAACACGGCCCGCCACCAACACCAGCTTCCTGGACATCTGTGGAGAAAGAGAATACTCAAACGTTACATGCAATTTTCCTCCTTCTAAAGCATTTTGCATCAAGAAAGAAAGGGAGGGGGATCTAACAAAGCCACAGACCACGTATCAAAAAGCGCAGCCCAAACATCTCTGGGTCCTCACTTCCCTGCATTCTCCTTTCTCCAGAAAAACAGTAAATTGCCTATTTCCTTCTCCTGTGAGTTTGACAGAACAAAGAAGCACAGGACAAAAGCAGGGAAGGTTGAAGTGACAGCCGCAGAACTATGGCTAATCAACTTGCGCCATATGAGAAAGGCAATGACCGAAGCAAGGTCTTTCCGCGTGCCTGGGAAGAGGAGCTGCCCAGGGGAGGGACTCTCCTTCCTGACTTGAGACCACTCATCATCCTGCCCGGCAGATGGGATAGCAGCACCAGGAGGTGGAGAGAGGCCGAGGGAGGAGAGGAAAGAATGGAGTGATGGTGAATGAGGGAGAGAGTTGGGGAAGAGGGGGTAGGTCCAGAAGGCCAGGAGACCAGGCATGTTTAATTTGAAGGTTTCTTCCAGCCTCCCAAGTCTATGAGGTCTGGTGATTAGGGGAGAAAGGGTGAGCCAGAAGCTGGGACTCCAGGGCTTTCACTGGGAAAAGGCAAGCATGAAAGAAAAGGAAGCCTCTAGGTCTCTGGGGTTAGGATAGGCAAGGAGCAGCTGGGGGAGAACCTGGAGAGCAGAAAATGGGGATGTGAATACATGAGAGAGGCTCTGAGATGAGTAAAAGAGAAAAGTCACCAAAGATAGAACAGTGAGCGGGATGGAGGTGGGCAGCGAGACGCAGCTATAGCCCACCTTATTCCTGTCTTCCACCTCCTGGGCCAAGGCAGGGGCACACGATTCTCCAGCCTGGGACCCCAGCTGCCCCTTTCATAGCTGCACAATCTCTTTGCAAGCTGTGGTTTGTGGGCCTCTGTAGTGCCTGAGTTCCCCACTAGCCCAAGCTCTATGAGAAAGTAGGTTTGTCTCACGCCCCAGGTTGGCACTCAGGGGTCACTGGTGGGGTGGATGGACAAATAAATGCAGGGGGCTCTTTCACCCAACGTGACTGATCCTCCACAGGTCTCTCCCAGGGATCCCAACCCTACTCCCTGTCAGGCTCTGCGCTGTGTGTATGGGGCTGCTTCTCTTCCCTCCTGATTTCCAGCTCTGCCTCCAGATCTGTCTTAGAGATGAGAAGCTCAAGGTTGGCAGAGGTGTACTCTTTGCATTTGTCTGCTGCCTCCAATCTGTGCCCCGGCTGGGGGAAGTGGGGAGAGGGATGGGAGGTGGGAGGTGGAGAAGGGGCTCTATGAATACTGGAGAAGTAGAGAATTTTAGCCAGAGACTTCTTTTTTATTGCAAGGAATGAGAGAGAATGTAGTGGAACAGCAATGTCTTCCAATCTGACCCTTGGCTCAACATGAGAAAAAAAGGCAGCAGTGGAAAGTGATGTCAGGACACCAGTAGTGTGTCTGAAAGGCAGGATCCCTGGGTCCAGTACCAACTGGCCCCACACTCCCAAATCCAAGGCACTTCTACTGTAGTTTTTCAACAAATTTATATTCTGACCTGAGCTATACCAGATAGTACTCAGTGCTAGGATCAGGGCAGAGAGGAACATAGACCCCCTAGGTCCCCATCCCATTGGTGCATATGGCCTGCAGGGAGATGCGGGATTGAGGTTGCGATAAGCGCTGTGGCAGAAAAGCACAGGAGGCTCTGAGAGCACAGAACAGGGCACCTGGCTCCACCTGGGAGGTCGGGGAAAGCATCTCCTATGAAGTGACTTCCAGGAAGAGGCTGAGGAGCAAAGAGGAGGAGCCCAGAGGTGACGGAAAGGGATGGCACAGACCTGGTAGGCAGCACTGGTTAGAGGAAGCCTGGCCTGCCTCGACCACAGAGAGGCTGCTATGGCTAAAGTGTAAAGATAAGAACGGGCCTAGGCAGCTCCACTGACAATGAGAAAACAGAAAGGCTGGGGACACAAAGACCACCCTGGAAGCTGAGAGTGACCCAAAGCAATAGGCATGCATACATGTAACATCGAGGCCTGTGTATGTGAAACCGCCTAAGACGTGCAGTGACTCAGGAACAAAATGAGTCGGGCAGAGGAGGCCCCCTGTGCCTTAGGAAAGGTGGGAGTGAAGGAAGGTGGCCACCCTGGAACCAGAGCCGGAGGACCCAGCTGGGCGCTGGGAGCAGCATTTGTAGCATCCGGGATGCAGACAGCAAGTCCAGGCTCTGCACTCACCATTGAGTTAGGCTGCGTACAGCCAATTTCAGCTCTGCATCCCAGACTGCAAAGATGGCAAGTGTTCAGGAAAAGGAATGAGCTCAAATAAGTAGGGGAGTCTTGCAGAAGGAAGTAGAGAAGGCTGGAGTTGAAGGCGACCAAAGGATCGGTAAATGAGGTGGAGGGTATTCCTGGGTGGGGTAAGAAGAGCAAGCCTGAGGGAGGGTGCACCCGGATTGTGTAGGGGGCATCTGGTCAGGGGAATGGGTCGGACCTGCAGGGCGCAGGGCAAGGAGGGCCTTTGAGTTCTGGTCAGGGGACATCCATGAGAGGCCAAAGAGGGCCACTGGAGGATTTTGAAAGGTGAGCGGCAAAACAGTGTAGGTGGGGGAGAGCTTAATCCAACAGTGGTGCACAGCCCGGAAGGGAAAGAGGGGAGGGAGGCAAGTCAGGGGCCACAGCAGCCTAGGCTGGGCAGGATGGGACTGAGGGGTGAACCGCAGGCAGGGGAGAAAGTGCCAAGTCCAAACATTTCTGAGCAGTAGCACGGACTGCGAGTGTCAGTGGAAAGCTGGCTCCTGGGTCTGAGTGACTGGGTGAAGGCAGGGACAGTCTCAGTGCAGAAGGGTAGGCAGGGCTGGAGGAGGCCAGGAAAACAGATGGGGAAGGGGTCACTTTTGAGGAAACCCAACACAAAATAAATTAAAGGGAGCTGCCCTGGTTTGAAAGTAGAGGCACTATGAGCCCTAGCCCTCAGCCCCCCACCCTCACACTCAGATCTCAAGGACTTCCCAGAACAAGGCTGGAAAGTCCCTGTTACAGCAGCTGAAGATCGCGGACCAACCCTGGGGCAGAGATCAGGGTCAGAGATGAAGATCTGGGGTCACCAGCATGGAGCTGATAACTAAAGACACATATGGCATCACCCAGGAGGGCAGAGGCGGTGCAGTGCTGAGCGGCGGGGAGGCTCCCGCTAAGCACCCACCCTGTTTTGCCATTTCAAATGCCAGCTCCACAGTGCCGCAGACACCATCTCCTGCTCGGGACTGTCTTTCCTGCACTGCCTCTCCTGTATTGGACTCTGTCTGACTCCATCTCTCCCTCCCTTTCCATGTGCCCCTGGTCCAGCACACAGCCTCCTTGTCTTTGCTTCATTCTCTCTTCCTTCTCCCACCTGCACAGGCACCTGTCCATCTGGGCTCCTTGCTTTAGACTCTCTGAAGCTTCCCACTGCCACTGCCCCCTCATCAGGTCTTTTTGGGTGGCATTTCTGATTTATTTTTAGCCCCTGTGCTATCCTGAGGAGGAGAAAAATATTCCCGAGTCATGGTTTTGCACGGAAGCAGAGGCAGACACTCCCTGCACATCTCTGAAGATGGCTTATCAACCTCTCGCCAGGCCTACAGGGGAGAGAGCTTGATCTGACAGTTCCTCTTCTGGACGGACGTTTTTCCTTCTTCCCCTCCACCTCCATTTCAGCCTCCAGCTGCTCCAACCCAGGGGGCTTCAGTCAGAGAAGCCAGCTCTTCTGGGGCAGCAACTTGAGCTAAACTCACCCGTATCCACATCACATCCTCAGTGGAGCTGGCTTCAGGAAAAAGGGATTGTGCGAAAGCCTCTGGTGTTTCCGTGATTGAAAACAGACAGCAAACCAGTTCAGAGAATGAGCAAGGTGAAACTGTTTCCAAAGAGTCCTGTATTGGGGGCCAGAGACTTGGGTTCTAGGCTTGTCACCTTAAACAAATCACTTAATCCCACTCAAGGAGTATTTTCCAAATTCCTCCTCTCTGCGAGGCTCCAGCCTGGGTTCTGGTTTCACCTGAGTAAAACAAGCTGATCCTAGTAAATCATAATAATGGCTGTATTTATTGAACAATTACCACATGCAATGCAACATACTAGATACTCAGAAACACTGACATTTTTCACAGGAAGAAACTGGATCTCAAATTGTTAGTAAAGTCGTATGGCCAAGAATTCCGGATTTAAAATCATTTTGGTGTCATCAAATCCCAGGTATATCCACTCCAACTCTCTCTTTCTCCCTGGGCCTCTTCTAGCCCCAATCGTGATCTGCCCTCATTGCAGAAGAAAGAATAACCAAATCTCAGACAATTACCCACTTGCCAGGTACCCCGGCTGGCAGGGTAAAGTTCAGTGTTTGGGGAGCTCAGAGTGATGAGGGATTTGGAGATCCTTCACCCTACGGACAACAGTCACCAAGCAGGACCCCACGCTTGGCTAAGCCTGTGAAATATCTAGACACAAAACATCTCTGCCAGCCAATGCTCCCAAATGGAGAAAAACACATTTTGTGTCTGTGGCAAGATTTCACCCAATTCTATCATCCAAATTTTTAAAAGTAAATTCATTTGAATTTTGTCATGTAGTGTCCAATGTGACAGGATCATCAAGTGTAAGATTACAGTGTCAAACCGAAAAGACCCAGCTTCCTGGCCCCTTCTCCCATGTCCTCTCTCTCTCTCTGTCAATCTCTCTCCCTCCCTCCCTTTTCTCAACAGCAATGCCCTACCCCGTCCCGCGGCCCCACACATATACCTTTGGCTGCAGCTTGAGAACCACTGCTTGCCTTTTAGTTGCTTTGTGATTTCCCAACAGAAAATATAAAACGATGTGCAAATTACATGGCTGGGGTAAGAGGTGGGAAAGAGAAAGAAGTCCTGAATCAAACTCAGAGACTAGTTTCTTCCAGATGGACGTGAATAATCCCAAGGGTGTTGCTCAGAGAGGGGCCGGTCTGCTGACCTTGATGCAAGTCCTGGGACCCGGCTGTTCCCTGTAGGATATTAGTCACTTCATAAAACCTCTAGGCCAGTTTCCCAGGCTGTGGGGCCCTATAGGCAATTTCCCATAGGGTCTCAGAGCCTGAGAACCTATGCATCTCACTGCCTGGTGGTCGGTTCATGTTGCAGCAGATGTGATTTGCCTCTTGAAACATGACTTCAGCAAATGTCCCAAGACAAAGCTGTAAACTTTCTTAACTTCTCTCGCAGAGGGAGCTCCAGGACCCAACCCAGCATCCCTCCTTCTGGCCACGACACGTGTCAGAGCCTGGGGAAATACAGAGCTTTTGCCTTGAGGAAATGCCACACGTGTGTTTCCAAGAAGCCACACGCTGGGAGTTCCAGGGATGTTCTTGGGGCAGATGAAGGGACAGCAAAGAGCTTGGAGCAGGAAGTTCGGTCCCCAAGGCCCTTCCAAGAGGAAGCTAAGGAGGGAGAAGCGTGGACACGTAGGTGGCCAGATTCAGAGGTCACACAGCACGAGTCCCTCCCACAACACTCCTGTCTTGCATTCGTTTGGTCTTAGCTTAAACTCCACCTTCCCCTCCCCAGCAACTGATTTCACCATTGGATTCCTTTCTAGGTTTTAACATTCTTCAGCAGCTGACAATCACATGGCAGGGCAGGGTGGTAGGGACATCTCACCAATGATGGAGTAAGAAAACACATTTATTCATTATTCACTAAGTATATCGGCCCTAAAGTTTTCTTATTTCCAAACAGGAAGGAATTCAGATTTAAAAGAGGGAGAGAGATCAGAATGGATGACGATTAGAAGAAGAGAGGAAGCGGGAGGCAATGCGGCCGAGACACCAGACCAGGCAGGGAAGAGCTCCAGGCATCAGACATCTGTGCTGGGCGGCATCGCCCGACCCACAGGTGAGCGCAGGCCCAGCCGGGGTCTTACGAAGAATGTCCTTGTGTGGACATGAACACAGTCAGCAATGCTATAGAGGTGACCCCCTGGACACACTCCCTTCGGGTGGCCCTGATCACCAGCCACTTGAGTCCTTGTGTCTGTGTCTTGATCTATCCCCAAATTACAATAGCAGCTTAGGATAAAGCTAAAAGCATGCCTCCTAAAAAGCAAAACTGGTATTTTCCTTCTTGATGATGAAATACATAAATGTATCATTTAGTAGTGAAAAGGTGATGCCTCCGTAATCAGAGAGGTCACCTTGAGGCCTGAGTATGTAGTTTGAGGCTGAGGGCACAGCCCTTTGTTCCAAAAGCTCCTTGCGGTTTTACTGTTGCTTAGGTTAGGTGGTTGTTTTTACTTTTTTTTTTTTTAACTTGTTTTTGTAGTGGCATCAGTGTTCACATCCTATGAACTCTGTCCCCTAGAACCCAGAAATCTTTTCTAGAAACCAAGATATTGTTTGCTTCCTTGAATTGTCTTTAGAAGTGCAGAATTTAGGAAAGTGATGGGTAGATGCCACCCTGCCCCTTGTGATTGACTCCGGAGAGTTGGGAGGGCACCACGCCCACCATTGACTTGAGCCGCTGTCTTTTCTTGTGTCTGTGGCCATCATTGCCCCAGCTGTGCTAAGGAGACCTGTGTCAAACTTACATCCCACATTCCTGCTTTCCACAACCTATTACTTGCAGTGTTAACCCTAAAATGCCCACATGTATTGAGCTGGTCTTCTGCATTTAAGAATTTTTCCCCTGTCCCCCAGCACCTCTGTGTGTAGGCGTAGGGTTCATAAACCTGAGTTTGCCTTTGTTTTCTGCCCTTGTTAGACCCTGGTACATGCAACAGACTCAGATTTATATTTGTTGTAAAGTTGTAAAAATATTATGAAGTCATCAATTTTCCTTCTGTCTCCAAGTCACTTAACATCTGATTCACAACTTAATGTATGTCCTAAAAAAAGAAAAGAGAAAAAGGTTGGGGGGGAGCAAAGAAAGGCTCTTTATCACTTAAAAGCAATAAAACTAGACTGTTCTACATTATATAATAATTAATAAATAAGATAAATAAATGCATCACTTTGGTTCTGAGGCAGTAGTGTCAGCTAACATAAAACCAACATAAAAACCAAATAAGATTAAACAAAAAAGGATTCCAGAATCTGGGGCCTTATCCTTTATTCCAACCCCCAAAGTCAACTGTCTACCTGTAGGATGGGCTCCTCAAATGCCTGGGAGGGGGTCTAAACCCACCATTGACCTTTCTTGAAGGTCTCACCCAAGAAGCTTGACTCTGAAACGAAGAGTAAAGGTCAGGGCGAAGGAGAAATCGAGAAGCTTGGGAGAAAACAAAAAGAACATGCCCAGGCCATCCAGAGATCTAATTTGCCAAGTTTTAAACCAAACTTCTGAGCTCTAACAAAATGCACACCCCAGGGTATTAGGACTGATTTACTCTGGCCTAAGGTGACTTCCTGTTTTTGAAGAGAAGAGGTGGGTAGCAGCTCAGAGATGGGTTCTGGGTACCAGTCGGCTTTGACAAAACAGTCCTCGCTTGACTTCAGCATAACTGGGGCAGATAGGGCGAGATAGGATTACTCCCCAAGCAAGAAGTTTCACAACCAGGCAGGCCGCATGCGTAGGAGAGCGGGGAGCGGGGTTGGGGGTGGGGTGGGGGGATGCCAATGCAGGGGCGGGGCTCCCGGGCCTGACAGGGAGGTGACAGGCACTGATGAACTTGCAGGGTGACTGGCTTCAGTTGTCTTTTTTCAGCAGGAAACCGAAAAACAGTGCTAAAAGAAGGTGACTGAGAATCAGAAAGACATACTAGCTGCTACTACCTGTAGCCGGCTTTCTTGCACTTATTCCCCCGTTTAATCACCAGAAGGGAACTCACAGAGGGCGGCAGCTCATTGCAGGGACCATAGGACTAAGGTGCACTATCAGCTCAGTAGGGCAACAACCCACACTGAATTTTTAAAGTAAGACCAAGTTTCAAATACCTCAGTCAATAAAAGCCAGCAATTAGACCACGTGTCCTGTTTCAATAACGACAGTGAAGTTGCCACCACCATGGGCAGCAATAAAGGTGTGAGCTTGGGTCTGACTTTGCATCAGGGGTGGCCCCGGCTCAGCAACCACTCTACATCAAACAGCTCACAGATCCCCTCCTCCACTCACCCTTTTCCCCCGCAGGTGTTCTTTTTCTGAATAGCAACAACTACCACACCCCTAGCGTATTGTTTGTTCACTGGTGTTCCTCCATTTTACCTTGAAACACAAGAAAGCATCCAATAAATTATGGCTAAAAGAGTGAGTCAGTGTAGGAATCTATTATCTATGTTTTTCCAGCCAAGCTTCTCTTATGAATAAGGCCCACGATCAGAGTTCTACAATTCTGCATCTTCTCGGTGTCCTGTACCCAGTAGGTGCTTTAATAAACACACACTGACAGATCAATTCCAGTGGATCATGGGTCTGGATGAAAAGAAAGGAATAAAGGACAGGATCCCAGAGGGCAGGAGGTCCCACACTCGGTGGTGCTGAGTGTTAACAGAGAATGCGCCTGTCACCAGGATCCCGACACTTAGGGTGCTCACCCAACACCCCTGTGCCTGGACCTTGGCTCGCCTCAGCCCAGAGAATGGTGTCTTGCAGTCACGTTCCTCCCCCACCAACTTCCCTTTTCCTCGGATGCTCTGTTCACAGGCTTTCCCCACGCTATGCTCAGTGTGACCTGGTCTCCACGCGGTTTCTGACATTCCCACACCTAAGTGCACCAGACCCACTTGCTCTTGCCCCCCATTTAAAGGTACGAAACCCTTGGTTTTTACCTAGCAATCAATCTAACTGCAGCTGACTTTCCCCAGGAGTGAATCTCTCTGACTAGGTAAGCACAATAGATTTGAGGGTGGGATAGGAATAAGACTGGAGAAGGGTGGGAAAGACCTAATCATCTTACTTTTTTGTAATGTCTAACAATTGCAGGTGCTTTCATACAAACCTGTTGCCCTTAGCAACCATCCCGCGGACTATAAGTTAATGTTTCCATTTCCATCCCACAGAGCATGAAGGCACAGAAAGGTCATCCCTCACAGTATGCTGCTGGGCCACAGTCCTTCTGGCCCGGCTCCCACACACAGAGTCCCCATGCTGTTCTGGGGAGTAGTCCAACCCAGCCCAAGATTTGGGATCAGAGAGACCTGAGTCTAAATTACGCCACTGCTAATCTTGAAAAATGTCTTTAAACTCACTAAGCCTTTGTCTTTCTCATGTGAAAATTAGAAAAACGAAACATCTAGCTCACAGAGTTTGTGTGGTATTTAAATGAGATAGCAGCAAATACAAAACGCCTGGTCTGCATCTAGGCATTGCAGATATTTGATAGGGCAAAAGTCAGCATGTAAAACTTTTTTTGTTTTTTTTAGAATGCCAGGCACAAAACCAGATTCAGCAAAGCTTGCAAAAATAATACTAGCCACCAAAAAGAATGAGAAAAGGGAAGACAAAAAAGGAGAAGAAAAAGAATTAAGGTAATTAGTCTATTTGCACTAAAATAATAATTTTAACAGTAAGTAAGCTAGCTACTATTTGGATGGCTGGAAAGTTGTTAATCACAACATAATGCAGTGATTGCATGCATATATATATGGCATAGGGAAAGGATGGAGAGACGCTTTCTGTATAGGAAGGCCTCACACAGTATCATCTGAAATGGGTCTTTATGGATGAGTTGGACTCTGACAAGGAAGGAAGAGGAATTTTAGGCAGAAGGGCTCATACATGATAAGCCAACACCCCGTGTTTAGAGGGAGGCTGAAGCAGGGGCTGCCTGGGGAAGTGTGGGAAAAGAGACTGGGAAGGTAAGAGGGGCCATACCATGAAGGGCTCGGTTTGCCTGACTGAGAAATGAGACTTTATCTCTGAGGCCTCAGAGGTTCCCAGGAGCAGAAGGTGGGGAGACACAACCAGATTTGCTTTGGAAAGAACTATGGTGGCTGGGTAGGGGACACAGAAGAGGGGAAGTTGGAGCAAGGAGACGATTAGCAGTCACTCCAAATAGGAAAGTCACACATGGATAGATGGCACCATATGGCAAAAACAGTGAAATCTTCAACGTCAAAGGGGAGCCCCAGAATCACTGAAAACTAAATCCTAGGTTGGACCCTGGCCTAGGCGATTCCTCCGCCTCTTGCAGGAGTCACCATGAACCCTATCTCTGCCTTCCAGCTGCCGTCAAATCCAAGATAAAGGTGAGTAATCCAAAGGAAAGAGCCCCGAAAACCAAAGGGAATATTTATTTTAAGTCGTTTGACGTCTGTAGGAAAGGGGAAAAAAAAATCTACTAAGGCCTAAATGGGGAGCCATGACATTCACAGAGCCTAGCCATTGTGTAAAGAGAAAAGTTCCTCAAGATTATGTTTGTCCAAGAAATCAGAGAGTTTACGGTCCCCAAGTCAAAACACTTAAGGATTGGAAGCCAGAGTTTCCTGGGCTGAACCCAGTTACTAAATAAAATGAAAAGGAAAGAGCAATTAGATGCCATGAATTGTTGTTAAGCGGGTGGAGTTGGTTGCCAAGGCTTGAATCCAGCAGATGCAACAGCAGAAACTGGGGCTTGCCAGGCCCCCCGCCTCCACCCTCTGCCCCACCGCCCACCCTGACCTGGCGCTGCTGGGGTCACTGTGACTGGATCTACTCACAGCTGTGAACGCCCTCGTGCCATGAGACACCAGGGAGCTTCAGCCTGGCTGAGTCACGTAAGCCAGCCAGATCAGTGCCAGGCTCGCCCCAGAAACCAAGAGACCGCTCTCTTCTTGCTACTTGGGTGACAGTCTATACTGGTGTCCTGCAACAACTGACCACCAGAAGGAGCATGCCAGCCCTCCTTCATCCTTATTGGAGGTGTTGTGAGAGGTGAGGGAGATTTTATCACCTACGGAAGAAGAGGATAAACCCAGGAACACCATTCGTGTAAGGACAGTAGGGAGGAAAAGTGGAGGAGAGAAAAAGAATGACAGGGAGGCTGCCACGCCCTTCCAGAGCCTGCTCTCCTCCTTCCTCATCTAGCTCCTTCCACGTCTACCCCGAATGAGCTCAGGAGCTGAACTTGGTTGCCCACAGAGTTCTTATCAGGACCACCCTGGCTGAAACACTGAGGGAAGAAAAAGAAATAGGGACAGCGATGAGGAAAGAGTGCTGCTTGACATTGCCATGCCCCATCTGTGTGTCAAGTCACTGAATGTGACCTGTTTGCATTAAGTTAGAATCCAGCTGCTGCCTGGGAAAGAAATACACCAGGCCCCTCTGGGCAGGTTGTGCGTGTTTGGGGTTGCCCAGTGACCCTGGAGATTGCTCAGATGTCTCCCATGTGATCACACCCCGGTGGCCTTCAGAGAGGTATACACTCTGAATTAGGGTCACTGATGGAGTGGCAAGGTGTTTGGGGCTTGAAGATTTGCCAAAGTGTAAGTCTTAAAGATCGTATTTGTGGAGAGATCCTGAAATGTCTCCACATTTGGGAGATATTTGTGTTTGAGGGTTACAGAGCAAAGATTTTCTTATCAGCACAGCACGGGGTACAAGAATGGCAAGTTTAGCTCAGCAGTCAAAGTCATGAGAAATTCAGAGGGAGGTGTGAAATTTCTTCTTAAAACTGAGAAGCAAAAACATTTCATAAACAAACAAAAAAGGAAAAACCCCAGCTAAAATCTGTAAACTATTAACTATATCTGTTTATCAAAAAAAAAAAAAGCAGATGGAGAGCTTTTTCGTCAATAAGCTACAAAGTTCGTTTTTTTGTTTTTTGTAAGCCTGTTTTAAAGAAAGCTCCATTTCTCATGACTGACCTTCTGCGAATAGAATGAGGTGTTTTCTGCAGTGGAGTCTGATTGTTTCATCACTACCGAAGAGCGCTGAGTGATCACCCACACTGCATGGCAGAAAACAGAATGTACTGTTAGACCGCATTGATGCCATCGAAGTGTTTGTGGGGCGTAAAATTAATATTCAGCTTATGAGGCTAGGCCGGGAGAGAGGGTGGGTGTTGTTTTGCATCCCACATAAGGACACCCTGTATTTAAACACACTTCGTGTCATTGAGGGTGGTCTCAGAACCCATGCACCCAGAACCAAGGTCGGCCGTCAGCCACGTGGAAAGGCAGCACTCCATCCCTTCCCCTTAGTGCTTCCTGACCCTTCTCCTTTTGCTTCCTACTCCTATTTTTCCCCCTCCCACAAAGAAAAGAGTTCTAAACCAGATCACATTAGGACCTTAGGGATGAAAGTAGCCATCCCCTTCTGAAGGTGTTTGCATTCTACAGAATGGAAGGATTCTGGCCAGGGCTGCAGGAGGTAGTGGTGAGCATGAAGCCAGGAAGGCTAAGATCAAAATCGGGGACCCTGGGGGAGATTGGAAGGGCCTTCTGAGTGTACCTCACATTCCCTCAGATAGGCCCTAATCATTTTGCCAAAGCGAGGGATTTGAGGGGATCAGAGCAAAGGTTCTCTTATCAGCAAAGCCCCAGGAAGCCCTGCAAAGGTGAGGAGAGACAGCCAGTGAAGGATGAAGCTGAGTGAATTTTAGCTTCAGCCCCAGGTTCTGCTCAGCAAAAGTTGAAGATCTGGTCATTTATAGACTCCTGGACTGAAATCAAAAGAGTCAGAACCTCAACAAGCGACTACAGGAGCTAGGTGACATTGAAGTCACCTTACCCCTCCATATCCCGTAAAACAGGGATGATCACAAGAGAAGGTTGTGGGAGCTGAAATGGGCTGATGCACTTGAAGGCTTTTTCACTCAGAGATGGTCAGAAGATATTTGCTAGATGATTTCCAGATGTGCCAGAATGGGGAGCACTCTCTTTTGAGCAGGATAGCCCTCTCCCTCACTTAATGCATGCCTGAGAGGAGAGAGAGAGAAAGAATGATCAGACTATACACCATTTGTGGACAAAGGGTCATCATAGGGCTTTGACAATTCTCCAAGAGCACTGGTTCCACACAGAGGCTGGCCGCACAGGCTGGCATTGGGATTAGGCCAGAGGTCAGATAATAGGTGTGGCGAGGCCCCGGGTGGGCTTAGGCCGGCCATGGAGACAGGTGGACTTTCCTGTTGAATGCTTCCAGGGAAGTCACACCGTCTGGAACCTCAGATTGGTCGCAATCAGCAAAGGAAAATTGGTCGCAATTACTTTCCAGGGCTTCCATGCTCTCTGATGTGTTAGATCCTTGTTAGCATTAACCAGAGTTAAACATTTGTTTTATTCTGTCGGTGGAGAGACAGGTTTTAGAACACCTTCCCTGACAAGGTTAAGGTTGCAGGTTCTGAAAATTATCTCCGGTCTCCAAAGTTTTTGTATTTCAGTGTCTTTGGTGCTTTTTTGTTTTGTTCTATTTTAAGGTAACTTTATAGTTTTTGTTTGTTTGTTTGTTTTTTAAGTACAAGTATGTTGAGCACCGAAAAAAAAAAATTGCAATAACCTTGACTTCTGAAAAGTCCTCTCATTCTTCCAGGGGAGGAATTTTGTTTTTTAGGAACTGTTTTTTCATAAAGACAAAAGTCTTCGCAGTTTGGATTTCGGCCTTTGAGTTTTTCTTTTCATCATGTGTAATTTCAGATTGTACTCAGGTCCTTCCTCCTGGAACCTGGTGAATACAGCTCAATGGCGCCCCCTGAAGGCCAACGTGGAGGGGTACAGGAAAAGAGGATAAAATGAGGAACCTCCAGCCCTCCCTATCCCACCAGCCAAGACAAACCACCATGTAGGCCCAAAGGCAGGTCAGCGTGTAGCAAAACCCAATAGCTGCATTCAAAACCCAGTTCTGACAACAACAAGCTATTTCTGCATGTTCCCACATAGTTGAGAAGAGATTGAGCTTTGGCATAAAACAGGTCAAAGACCTTGGATTGAATTCCAGCACAGACAAGTTACTTAATCTCTCTAACTCACTTTCTCTTTCTGTATAATGTAGAATACAAAGTCTTTTTTTATTGCTTACTATGTGCAGGCTTTGTCCTAAGTGTTTAGCATGCATTAGCTCATTTAGTCCTCGCTAAAACCCTCTCGTTTGTGTGCTATTAGTACCTACTTTGTACAAATAAGAAAACTAGGGCCTGGAGTGAGTCAGAAGCCTTCACAGCTGCTAACTGAAAAAAATAGGGCTGAACGCATGTGGTGTGGTCCGGAGCCTGGACTCGCCGCCACATGTCACACTGATGCCTATACTTACCAGGTGGGACCACCGTGAGGACTAGAAAGAGAAATGTCAAGCACATAACCCTGGACTGGGCAGAATAAATGCCCAACAAATAATAGCCGTAATTATTCCCATTCTTGGTCGACCACATTAATAAAAGCTACCATAGAGGCAGGGAATCAGTAAGAAGAGACGACTAAGAGGATGCTTATTGCGTGTAGGAAAATCGGTTAACGCTCGTGTGACTGGCTTGTTTCCCTTCGCATACTGTCCTTCAGGTCCATCCATGTTGTCACATACGGCATGATTTTCGTTTTTTTTTTAAGGCCGAGTAATATTCCACAGTCTGTATCCACCCATTTTCTTTATTCACCCATTGATGAACATTTAGGTTGTTTCCACATCTTAGCTCATCTTGACAGTGCTGCAATGAACATGAGCACGTTAATATTTCTCCAAGGTCATGATTTCAATTCTTTTGGCTAAATACCTACAAGTGGAATGGCTGGATCCTATATTACTTCTATTTTTCTGTTTTTGAGGAACCTGCCTGCTGTTTTCCATAGCAGCTGTACCATTTTACATTCCCACCATCTGCGCCAGAGTTCGAATTTCTCCACATCCTCACCAACACTTTTTATCTTTCGTTCTTTTGATTACAGCCATCCTCACTAGTGTAAGGTTATATCTCATCATGAGGAAAAATTATATGAAAAGGAAGCATCAAATTAATGGTCAAGAAAACCAGTACATAGTATTTGGACAGTTGGCATATTACTTAAAAATTATGTATGAATCCAAAAAATTAATTAACTCTTACTATAAATTATTAGTATTCTGATTGTTGACATTAACCTGTAACAATAGGAGAAAAAGTTAGTTCAGGAAGCACTTCCCAATTACATCTGTTACAAATGCAAGGAGAAACAAACACAAGGAGAAACTCCTTCACATACAATATTTTAAAGAAAAGGACAGGTGAGTTTTGGGATGAGAGGAGAGGGGCAAGAAACTATCTTCTATGTGGAGAGGGATCTTGAAACATATCTTCCAACGTGAGGCCAAGTGCAGGGGGACGTTGCTTTCAAGAAACTAAAGGTGCTGAGTGCCTCCCAGGATAGCAGTTAATGAGCATGAGCTGGGTTTTCAAGAAGTCCGAATCTATTCAACTACGAAGTAGCTTCCTTCAACTGTAGCAGCCTTGACAACTTGTGTTCTGCACCTACAGAGACCCCTTCTGCCCAAATGCTGGTGGTGCAATGCAGCCAACCGCTGCATCTCCCAAAAGATGCCCGGAAAGAGGCAGACACCCAAACCCACCCTGGGCCTTGGCAGACCCCTCTAGTCTCTGACAAGTCTGGGCACTGCTCAGACCTTCACGTGCACACCCAGGGCCCCTGCGTTATTCAGCAAGCTCTTCCCAGGCTCCCATCTGGCATCAGGCACGGTGCTGGGAGCTGCTGGGCACACGGATGAGCAGGTGGTGCCCCTTTTCCATGAGCTACCCAGAGCCAGCTGCAGGACAGCACCGAGAGCACATGCCTATAATGTGGGGCAGAGGGTCAAACCGAGGACCCTCCCAGAGGGGAGTTATTTAAGCTGCTCTGGAGCAATGCAGACAAGAGGGTACAGAGCACAGAGGCCTGGGATGGGGACTCCCAGGGACCAGGAGAGGCATGAGGTGGGAAGTGGGTAGCCAGGCTCGAAAGGGCCTTGTGAGTCCTCTGGGGAGTTGCAGCATGTCCTATTAGCCATGTGCAGGCTCTTTGGTTTTCAGAGAATGAGGATCATTCACAAGGGTGACTGGAGCTTCTGTGGGATGTGCATACCTGGCCTGAGGTTGAGATGACACAGAAAGAGTCACAGGGCCGGGGTCTCCCTCAGAGCTAGTGTTCTGTTTGAGTGTCATTTATCACCTCTTTCCAGAGGACAAGATGGTGGCTTTATGACCAAAGAGGCTGGCTATGGAGGCCTCTATTAATTTCTAACTGAGGGACCATAATCACCACAAAGAAAAGCCTCTACCACCCAGGACTGCTGGGGAGACTAGAATCCAACTCAGAGGTGGTTTATAACAAAACGGGTGGAGAAGATTAAAAAAAAACGAGGAGGTTAGGAAAAAAGGCATTACTAAATCCTCCTTCATAGCACATAAGGTTTCTAAGGTAGGTAAGTCACATCAGCCCAGCCACACTCAGTGACCTTTGTGATGGAAGAGGTGACCGCTGGGCCAGTAAAGAAGTCACAAGGGTCCCAGGCCTGACCTTTAGCATTTCTGTGATTTTTAAATATCCATAAAACAAAGGTCTGTATGAGACCCAATGGAATCAGAAGCCCAAGTCCCAGCTCAAGTGGTTCCTGGCCACAGCAGGCTCTGGCAAGTCTCTGGCCCTGCAATGAGCCCTGGGCACTTCCCTGGGCTCTGGGCCTTGCCTCCTGTGCTCTGGGCAGCCTGGGTCCATGGGAGAGGAGTGAAAGTCTATTTCGCAAAAAGAACCAAATAGAGGGTTGCTCTGCTTGTCGAGAAAGCAGCACCATTGTCCTGAAAACCTCTACCTCCAGATCCCCGGGGATAACCTGAAGCCTGGAACATCACTGCTGTCAGCCTCATGAACACCCTGTCTTCTCCCACGAGCTCAGTGGAGGAAAGTAGATGGCCTCGAAAGCTCCTGTTACCATGCAGGTGCTCCAAGTCAGGTCACAGGCCGCCTCCCCGGGTCCCCACCCCTGGTTTCGTCATAATCCTGGCTGCCCAGTGACAGCTCTCCTTCTGGGAAGGAGCAGAAAATGGGGCTCCCTGGTGTCCTGAAGGGGTCTAGACTCAAAGCTTCTTGCCAGGCTGGGAACAGGTATAGTGGCCACTTATTAGGAGTTAAGAGGTCAGTATAGGTGCAGAACAGTGTTTTTAAAAGTGTGTCAGTAGCCAAGTAGACACATGGAAAAGACAATTCCTGATAGTGTCACTTTTTTTCAAGAAATGGGAATTAAAAGAGTGTTAGAACAGGGGCTGAAATAGTAAAGGAAAGCTTGAAGTAAGGGGTAGAGGTGTGAACTAGGTAGTAAGGGTCATGGAAGAAAAAGCTGACCTAGAACAAGTGAAAGAGTTGATGAGAAAGTCTGAATTCTAGCTGAGTTAAAAGACCATGAATTTTAGCTGTAAAGTTGTAGCTTTAAAAAAACTACAGTTACTTTTTTTTAAGTCAGCCTGGTTGTGTGATTTGTTTTATCCCTATTCTGCTTCTCAAGGCATAAGATCAAAAGCAATGACTTGTAGCACTGAGCCAGGCTTGGGAGTTCATTGGATGTGTATGAAATTTATTCAGTTGACAAATATTTATTGTTTTTGCAATGTACTACTCCGAATATGCAGGGTGAAAAAAAAGCAATACAAACTCTGCCCTTATAATCCATAAAATCTAGTGAATAATGGTCATGACCCAAGAGAGCCAAGGGTAATGTTGATGGAGTGTGGTCCAGATGATCAACCATAGGGGAGACGAGAAGGAAGCGGGGAGACCAAGGGATCAGAGGTACCTGTGAGATCAAAGACCAGTCTTGCCCATAAGAAAACTAAAAGAGTGAGAGACCAGTCTAAGACTAGAACATCGACTTTGCTATGGGAAGCGGTGATGCCAAGATCCAGGTCAGGACTCTGGGGCTGGAAAAGAGAGGAGCAGAGATGCAGGTCATTGGAGCAGCAGGTCAAGACTGGGAAGCCAGGCTGGTAGGACAGGCCATGTGCTGAGATCTAAAACAGGAGTTAAGGTAGAGAAGAAGTTTTAAGACAGGTCCAGACTCAACTAATGAGGAAACACAACCTGAAATTTGGTTCACTGGGGAATATGGGCCACAATGGAAGATTAACTTTTATTAAAAAAAAAAAAAAAGCAGAACATCTGGTGGGAGTTCTGGGTACTGAGAAAATATTCCACTCCAGGATCCAGTGCATGTAGATCAGAAAATCAGTAGCCCCCAGCGAGAAAGTGCATTTCCATTAAAACATTTGAGTGGAGAGAATGGTATATTACACAGGGCTTTCCAGAGAAACAGAACCAATAGGACAGAGAGACAGAGAGAGAGAGAGAGAGAGCATTAGTCTAGCCTCACACTGCTAATAAAGACATACCCGAGACTGAGTAATTTATAAAGAAAAAGAGGTTTAATGGACTCACAGATCCACATGGCTGGGGAGGCCTCACAATCATGGAAGGCAAAGGAGGAACAAAGGCATGTCTTCCATGGTGGCAGGCAAGAGAATGTGTACAAGGAGACTGCCTTTTATAAAACCATCAGATCTCATGAGACTTATTCACTATCACGAGAACAGCACGGGAAAAGCCTGCCCCCATTATTCAATTGTCTCCGCCTGGTCCCTCCCATGACACGTGGGGATTATGGGAACTACAATTCAAGATGAGATTTGGATGGGGACACAGCCAAACTATATCACAGAGGGAGATTAATTTTAATAAATTGGCTCCTGTGATTGTGGGGGCTGGCCTGCCGGCTGGAGACCTAAGAGAGACACAGAGTTGTTACAGTTAGAGCCTGCAGTCTGGAGACAGAAGTTCTTCTTACTCTGGTGACTGCAGTCTTTTTTCTTGAGACCACGCCTTCTGCTGGTTGCACAAGGCCCCCCCCAAACACATCATGGAGGGTTATCTGCTTTACTCAAAGTCTACTGATTTAAATGTAAATCACATCTAAAAAATTCCTTCACAGCAACATCTAGACTAGAGTTTCACCGAACACCCATGCGCTACGGCCTGACCAAGTTAACATACAAAATTCACCACCACAAGTGGTCTTCGTAATGGTGGAGGATGATGAAAAGCTTGACTGTAGATTCCTAAAACTGCAATGGCAACAGTTGGGGAAGTGAAAAAAGAGGGAGTGGAGCCACAGGTGAAGCAGGGAGAAGCAAGAGGTTAAGAGGACAATAGAGAAAGGGAAATCAGAGGTGGGTGGGGAGAAGGGGTTCCCTGTGTGCAGTGACCACGTGTTGGCGGCATAAGCAGTATGGCTGAATATAGTCAACTGCAAATACCTGACCTTTGGTACAAGGTATTTTTGTGCCCAACCTGAGCTAGGATTTAAGACAGAATTTGGACTGGCCTTTAGGAAACAAAAGGGCTGCCATGGCTCCCCCTGTGATTCCCGCCTTCTCCACATCCTCATCTCCTGGAGTCTGTTCCAGATGATCCATCTCCCTGTGGGGAGCAGCGGTGGGAGGCTAGGCTGGAGCTCAGCAAGTTATGTGCTGAGGGCATGAAATACAGGGAAAACTCACTCTCAATGCTGTGCAAGGTCAGGCCACACTACCTGCTGCCCTGAAAAATGGCCATGCTAGGTGTGTCAGGGCTCCCTGCTGCACAGAGAAGAAAACAAACATGCCACCCAATCTTGGAACTCACAGGCTAATGCTGACAATATTTTAGTAACAGGCATAAAAGACAACTGAACAGTTATAGGTTGGTTGGTTTGTTTTTATCCAAGATGTCAGATTAGAGGCTTTTAGCATGCCTCAGCCACTTGGAAATAGAAAAACAGAACATAAAGATTAACTCTGTGAGCTTCAATTCAAAAAGGAAAATGGGAATCTACCAGAATCACAGACACCCCAGATCTCAAAGAGGAGAACGACAGCAAATAGCCCCTGTGACGGCATCCGGCTGATAAAAGTGAGTGAAGCCCCATAAGTGAGAGAGGCAGAAAGCCATTGTCTGTGGCTCATCTTTCCCCTGGGGAACTGAGCAACCCAGGCCAAGGGATTGCACTTTGCTTGTCCTAAGCCCTGGAGCTAATTTGGGGAGATGCATGGAGGTCCAGCGAGGTAAAGACACCAAGAAAAGCTGTAGACCTTTTCTTAGACGGGGGACTGAGAGCAGGACACCATTTTTAATCTGGGTGCATACTAAGGCAGCCATTCGTTGGCAATCCAGCAGTCTGGCTGTGCGGGCATTGTAGTCTCAGGCCAGAGACTGGAGCAGCTGCTCTGGAGCAGAGCTGGAGCCTCCACAGCCAGAACTGTGGAAGGCACCTCAGCAGCAGGTGCTGGAATTGTGCTCTCCCTCATCGCAAGCCTGGGGTGGGAGGAGAGCTACAGCTGCAGTTTCTCCTGGATGGTGAGACTTGTAGCCACGGCCAGCTTGGAGACCTGAAACTGATCTGTGTGTGCCATTGCTGGGTCCCCTACCCTGCTCTCCTGAGATCGTAGTGCAGTAGGGCCCTTTCTACCCCATGCCCAGACAGATCTCCAGCCATTAGGAGCACTCATTCTCTTGGTTCAGCAGCCTGAGCTGCTCCACCATTCCTGGACATAAGATCTTGGTGCAATGGGGCTCTCTGCTCCTCACCCAGGCAGGTCTCCAGATATTCAGAGTACCTGCTAGTTTGATTCGGCAGCCTAAGTTGCCCCGCCTTTACTAGACATAGATTGTGGTAAAGCAAGGTTCTGCTCCATGCCCAGGCAGACCTCCAGGCATTCAGAGCACTTTTCTCCTGGTTCAGCAGTCTGAGCTGCCCTACCATTCCTATGCAGAGATCCAGGTGCAAGGGAACCCTCTCTGCTACATGCCCAGGAAAATGTCCAGGCATTCAGAGCACCTGCTTGCTTGGTCCAGAAGCCTGAGATGCCCCACCCCTCCTGTTCAGAGATTTTGTTTCAGGGGTACTCTCTCTGCTTCAGGCCCAGGCAGTTTCAGGCATTTGGAGTATTGCTCACCTGGATCAACACCCTAACCAGTCCTATCCTTCCTGTGCAGAGATCCTGGTGCAAGGAGGCCCTCTTTGCTTCATGTCCAGGCAGATCTCTAGGCATCTGGAGCTCTCACTCTCCTGGATTAGGAGCTTAGGCTACCACACACCAAAAATCCCCAAGCAGAGAACTTGGAGCCAAGGAGGTTTTCCAGCTCCATGACTAGACACACCTCTGGGTGCCTGGTGGCTACCCATTGGATTCTCCCTTGGCACTGGTGCTTATGCCTGCCATTAGGGGAACTGCAGGAGGACCCACCTGGTCCAGCCCTACACTTTGTGGCTCCTGTCCCTTCAAGGCTGAGCAGGGAGCTCAGACCACTGGACATTCCATAAATCAGCCCATTGCCTGAGGCAACAGAGAGCTTCTCCCAGTAAACAAGGATCGAATATATACCCAACCACATTGCCTGCAGGTGGCTCATACCTATAAATGCCATCTATAGGCTTGTAGGATAAGCTGCACAGCCCAATATAAAACCTGCTGGAAGAAGTACATATGACTATAGAAGTAAAGTCAAAAGACTCTACCCAGAATTCTCTACAGTCATGCCTCCTAGGAATTGGGGGAAAGAGAAAGGGAAAGAAAAAAAAAAGAAAAATTGTAACAGTATAGGGTGAGAAAGAAAAAGAAAAATCCTACCTGCATGAAAATAATTACAAAAATTAGAAGTACCAGCATCTCCAAATGAGAGGAAACCAGTGCAAGAATTCTTGCCCCATGAAAAATCTGAATGTAGTGACCACATCAAAGGATTGCACTACCTCTCCAGCAATGGTCCCTAACCAAAATGGAAACTCAGAAATACCAGAAAAAGGATTCAAAGCATAGATTGCAGGAAGCTCATTGATATCCAAGACAAGGTTGTAAATCAACACAAAGAAATTTCTAAAACAATTCAGGAAATAAGAGATAAAATCTTAAAAAGAAATCAACCAGAGCTTCTAAAACTAAAAAAATTCACTTGAATTTCAAAATACAACTGAAAGCTTCATCAATAGACTGGACCAAGCAGAAGAAAATTTCAGAGCTTGAAGACTGGTCTTTTGAACTAACTGAATCTGACAAAAATAAAGAAAAAATATTTTAAAAGGTGAGTAAAGTCTTTGAGAAGTATGGGATTATGTAAAGCAACCACATATACAAATTATTGGCATTTCTGAGAGAGAAGGAGAAAAAGCAAACGACCTGAAAAATATATTTGAGGGAAAAATTCAAAAAAATTTCCCTAATCTTGCTAGAGAGGTACACATCCAGATATAAGAACCCTAGGTACCAGCAAGATACTATATAAAATGAACATCACCAAGGCATATAGAACAGAACATCACCAAGAACAGTCACCAGCCTGTCCAAGATCAATGCTAAAGAAAAAATCTTAAAGACAGTAGAGAAAAAGAGCAGATCATGTACAAAGGGAACCCCATCAGGCTAACAGTGGACTTCTCAGCAGAAATTTTACAAACCAGGAGAGATTGAGGGCCTATTTTCAGCATTCTTAAAAAAAAGAAATTCCAACCAAGAATTCATATCCCACCAAACTAAGCTTCATAAGTGAAGGAGAAATAAAATCTTTTCCAGAAAAGCAAATGCTGAGGGAATTTGATACCACTAGATCAGCATTACAAGAGATCCTTAAGAGAGTTCTAAACACAGAAACAAAAGAATGATACCTGCTACCACAAAACACAATTAAGTACATAGCCTGCAGACCCTATAAAGCAAAACACAATAGAAACTACAAAGCAAACAGCTGACAACTTCACAATAGGATCAAAACAGCAAATATCAATATTAACCATGAACGTAAATGGTCTAAACTCCCCACTTAAAAGCCACAGATGTCTTCAAGAGACCAATCTTATACACAATGACACCCATAGACTCAAAGTAAAGGGCTGGAGAAAGACCTACTATGCAAATGGAAAAAAAAAAGCAGAAGTCATCATTCTTATGTCAAATAAAATTCAACCAGAAGACTTAACTATTCCAAATATATATACACCCAACATTGGCACCTCTAGTCCATAAAACAAATACTTCCAGACCTACAAAAAGACTTAGCCATGCAATAACAGTGGGGGACTTCAAGACCCCTACTGACAGTATTAGACAGATCATTGAGGCAAAAAACTCACAAAGAAATTCTGGACTTAAACTCAACACTTGACCAGTTGGACCTAATAGACATCTACAGAATACTCCACCTATCAACCACGGAACCAAGATTGACCACCACTGAAATAATACCAACCATGCTCTCGTACCACAGCGGAATGAAAATAGAAATCAGTACCAAGAATATCTCTCAAAACCATATAATTACATGGAAATTAAACAAATTGTGCCTGAATGACTTTTGGATAAACTATGAAATCAAGGCAGAAATCAAAAAAATCTTTGAAATAAATGAAAACAGAGACACAACATATTAAAATCTCTGAGATACAGCAAAAATAGTGTTAAGAGAAAGTTTATAGTGCTAAATGCCTACTTCAAAAAGTCAGAAAGGTCTCAAATTAACGATCTAACATAACACCTAGAGGAACTAGAAGAACAAGAAAGACTAATCTCAAAGCTAGCAAAGGAGAAGAAAATAAATAAATCAGAGTAGAACTGGATGAAATTGAGACCGAAAAATCGGTACAAAGAATCAACAAAACCCAAAGTTGGTTTTCTGAAAGGATAAACAAAATCACTAGAATGGTAGCTAGAATAATAAAGAAAAAGAGAAGATCCAAATAAGAACAATCAGATATGACAAAGGTGACATTACAACCAATCCCACAGACATACAAAAGATCCTCAGAAACTACTATGAATGCCTCTATGCACACAAACTAGAAAATCCAGAGGAAACTGATACATTTCTGGGAGCACACAATCTCCCATGATTGATCAGGAAGAAATTGAAACACTGAACAGACTAATATTGAGTTCCAAAATTAAATCAATAATTTTAGAAACTTACCAACCAAAAAAAGTGCCCCAGATCAGATGGATTCACAGCCAAATTCTACCAGACATACAAAGAAGAGTTGTTATCAATTCTACTGAAACTATTTCAAAAAATCAAGAAAGAGAGACTCCTCCATAACTCATTCTATGAAGCTCGCAACCCCCTGAGACCAAAACCTGGCAAAGACAGAATGTGAAAAGAAAAGAGAACTATAGGCCAATCAATATCCCTCATGATCATGCAGGCAAGTATCCTCAACAAAATACTAGCAAACCAAATTCAACAGCACATCAAAAAGTTAATTCACCATGACCAAGCAGGCTTCATTTGCAGATACAAGGTTGGTTCAACATATGCAAATCAATAAATGTGATCCACAACATAAATAGAATTAAAAACAAAAAACATATGGTCATCTCAATAGACACAGAAAAAGCTTTCAATGAAATTAAACACTTCTTCATGATAAAAACCCTCAAGAAATTAGGCATTGAAGGAACATAGCTCAAAATAATAAGAGCCATCTATGACAAACCCATAGCCAACATTATATTGAATGGGCAAAAGCTGGAAGCATTCCCCTTGAGAACTGGAATAAGACAAGGATGCCCACTCTCACCACTTCTATTCAATGAAGTACTGGAAGTGCTAGCCAGAGCAATCAGAAAAGAGGGAGAAATAAAAGGCATCCATACAGGAAAAGAAGAAGTCAAACTCTCTCTTTTCATGAATAATCTGATTCTATACCTTGAAAATCCTAAAAACTCCACTTAAAGGGTCCTGTGTCTCATAAATGACTTCAGCAAAGTTTCGGGATACAAAGTCAATGCATAAAAATCGGTAGCATTTCTATACACCAAAAACATTCAATCTAGGAGCCAAATCAAGAATACAATCCCATTTACAATAGCCACAAAAAAATACCTAAGATTATATCTAACCAAGGAAGTAAAAGATCTCTACAAGGAGAAATACAAAACACTGCTAAAAGAAATCATAGATAACACAAACAAATTGAAAAATATTTTATGTTCATTCACTGGAAGAATCAATATCATGAATATCATCATACTGCCCACCACCAATGTCATTCTTTACAGTATTGGAAATAACTATTTTAAAATTCATATGGAAACAAAAAAGAGCTTGAGTGGCCAAAGCAATCCTAAGCAAAAAGAACAAAGTTGGAAGCATCACATTACCCAACTTCAAACTATATTATAAGGCTACAGTAACCAAAACAGTCTGGTACTGGTACAAACATAGACACATAGACCAATGGAACAGAGTAAAGAACCTAGAAGTAAAGTCACACACCTACAGCCATCTAATCTTGGACAAAGTTGACAAAAATAAGCAATGGGGAAAGGATGCCCAATTCAATAAATGGTGCCAGGATAGCTGGCTAGTCATATACAGAGGCATGAAAATGTACCCCTACTTTTCACCATATACCAAAATTAACTCAAGATAGATTAAAGGTTTAAGTGTAAGATGTCAAACTATAAGAATCCTAGAAGAAAACCTAGGAAACATCATTCTGGACATGAGCCTTGGGAAATAATTTATGCCTGTCCTCAAAAGCAATTGCAACAAAAACAAAAATTGACAAGTGGTACCTAAATAAACTAAAGATCTTCTGCACAACTAAAGAAACTATCAACTTCTGCACAACAAAAGAAACTATAGGCAACCTATAGATCAGGAGAAAATACTTGCAAACTATGCATTCAATAAAGGTCTAATATCCAGAATCTAGAAGGAACTTTTTAACAATTGAACAAGCAAACACCAAATAACCCCATTAAAAAATGGGCAAAAGACATGAACAGACACTTCTCAAAAGAAGATATGCAAGAGGTCAACAAATATGCAACAAAATACTCATCATCACTAATCATCAGAGAAATGCAAATTAAAACTACAATGAGATACCATCTCACACCAGTCATAATGACTATTAAAAAGTCAAAAAGCAACAGACGTTGGTGGGGCTGTAGAGAAAAGGAACACTAGGACACTGCTGGTGGGAATGTAAGTTACTTCAGCCACTTTGGAAAGCAGTTTAGATATTTCCCAAAGAACTTAAAACAGAACTACTATTTGACCCAGCAATCCCATTATTGGGTATATACCCCCACCAAAAAAAAAAAAAAAAAAAAAAAAAAAAAACGAATTATTCTACCAGAAAGACACATGCACTCATATGTTCATCACAGCGCTATTCACAATAGCAAAGTCATGGAATCAACCTAGGTGCCCATCAACAGTAGATTGGATAAAGAAAATGTATATATACACCATGGAATACTACATACCCATGAAAAAGAATAAAATCATATCCTTTGCAGCAATGGGGATGCAGCTAAAGGCCATTATCCTAAGCAAATTATCACAGGAACAGAAAATCAAATACCACATGCTCTCAATTACAAGTGGAAGCTAAACATAGGGTACTTATGGACATAAAGATGGCAACAATAGACACTGGGGGCTACCAGAGAAAGGAGGGAGGGAGAGGTCAAGGGTTGAAAAACTCACTGTTGGGTACTATGCTTACTACCTGGGTGACAGAATCATTTGTATTCCAACCTCAGCATCACCCAATATGTCCAGGCAACAAACCTGCACGTGTACCCTTGAATCTAAAAATAAAAGTTGAAAAAAAGACCATTGTACAAATTTTAAAACAATAAATAGAATTAGCATCATACAAACATATTCTGCTTGTGCCAGGAGCCGAGTTCAGAATCCAGTACATTCCTGTTCAGTTTTCACTGTCCCCAAATGATCTGCACTGTGAGAGCCTGAACTCCCATCAGCTTGGGCTCTAGAATTTACACTGTCACCAAACTCAAGCATTTATTGACTGCCTACCACATATCAAACATCGTAATGCATCTTGGGTCCATCGTTTCTGGGTTTTCTGTTTAGCAAATCGGCCCTGGGGCAGCCTACTGGCCCTCCTCTATAGGCCTAGACTACAGAAAAGCGACTGCTCACCTCCAACCACACCACGAGGCACCGCCCAGTGGCCAGGCACTCTGACTGCAACGTCCAATCCCTCCACCACTCAACCACAGGGGAAAGTGTGTCATTCTCAGAGTCCTCTAGGCCACATCTAAGCTGCTGCGCCTTCCTTTCCCTCTCTCCCCACCTGTTTCCATGAATTAGAAGCCACTGAAATGTAACAGTAAATAAATAACAAAGCTTAGCAGGGACTAAGAAGCTGAGAGGGCCACTGAATGTCCCAGCACTCTGCCTTCCTGCCCATCTGAGAGGTCACAGGCAGCCAGGGAATCTCACTCCTCGGGTGCCAAAAGCAACAGGAGCCACTGACCAGAATTCCATTTGCTTTTTCCCCTCCTCTTCTCTCTGGATAATTTTTCCATTCCCTCCTTGCCAGGGCTGCTCTGGAGGACCCAACGGAAGCCAGGCCAGCTTGCTAACTCAGGAAAATGGCACATGTGGGCCATTTTCCACATGCTTCCTATGGGCTCAAGAAAGGCCAGCCGGGGTTCTCTTGTAAGAAGTCTGATTTTTTTAAGGGAAGTGATAAAAAGAGATACAGATTAGTCCCTGCACCCCCTCCCATGTTCCCTTTTTGGCACCTAGCACTGACCACTGGCCAGGGAGATTCTGTAAGCCTCCTTTTCTTCCCATTGTCTTACAAAGGATGAATCCCAAGGAGGCAAAGATGGGTCCAGGCGGTCCACGCAGAAGGGAGGCTTCTGCAGATTGCACTTAATTTAATCATTGTCAAAAGCCTAGCAGGAAAAACCAAGGAAATAAAACCTGAATTACTGGATTTTGGTTTTAATTACTGTGCTGAATATGTCTCTTCTATGTGTCATATTTTCACTTTGCTTGATCTCTGTGTTGACACAGCCACAGTCTGGAGTGAGGGGATTCTCAACAAGCTTCCCATTCTCTCAAAATGCCCAGCTTAAAAGGAAGTCCAGAACTCCCTTAGGACTTGCTTACCTCCTCAGTACTCTTGGCTTTCACATCCTTCTTTTCATTTCTTCATCTTTCAATTTTATGACATGCATTTATGAGAAAACTATGAGTACTTTTGATCTGATTTCCACACAATGGAGATGTTTTCTGAGTTTCATCCTGGGCTTTCTGCTTTAACCCCTTCAATGGCTCCCCGCCCTAGAGCAGTGGCTGGACCCCTAAGCGCTGCACACAGAGGCCTTATGCCATTTCTCTAGCACACGCAGGCGAGCTACTTTCCCCTCCTGGACTATACCATGCTGTCATCCAGCTTTGGCTGGAATCCCTAGCCCACCACGTTCACCTGAAAAATCTTGATCCGCCCTTCAAACTCCTGCCCAAATGTCCTGTGAAACTGTCACCAGGAAGGGTTTGATGTGTCTGTAACTCTCATAACGCATTTTACTGTACATTGTGATTCTGTTTGTTCAGTCCTTCCCACTGCATTGAGCTCTTTCTGGGCAAGATCCATACAAGTTCATCTGTGAATGCTCAGAATGTAGAAATAGCATTGCTAGGCTGTGATAGGCACTCACACTCCTTCTTATTAAATAAATAGATGAATGGATGGAGAGAGAGAGAGAGAGAGAGGAGAGAGAGAGAGAGAGAGAAAAGGAAGGAGGAGGGAGGGAAGGGAAGGGAAGGGAAGGGAAGGGAAGGGAAGGGAAGGGAAGGGAAGGGAAGGGAAGGGAGAGAACTGGAGTTCTGATGCACAACTTTCTTTATATAAGATTATAAAGGTCATCTTTCTGTACCTACCACCTCTTTGCTGATGTCTTTTGTTCCATTTCCAGGTGCTCAAAGCTCACATCAAAAGAAAACCTCCACTGTCAGTATTCCATCCGCCTCTATCCCTCAGATAATATTCCTCTTTTCTTCAAATCCCTTAGCTCCTATAAAAATTACAGGTCCTAGGTCTCATGCTTTCATGACTCTTGAAGGGAGAGGGTGTGAGGGGGATGGCAGAGAAGCTAATTCACACTGTGGTACTGCTGACTATTACTTATCCCCTCTTATTTAACATTTGAAATTTCAGCAAAGTTTTTATTGCCTTAACCCTAATGAGTGAGAGTTATAAGATTTGGATTCCTCTGCCAGGGGATATATTTTGCAGGGCAAAAGGGAGATTCTAGACCTCTTTAATTACCCATGGATTTTATACTGTTTGTATAATCACAGCAAATAACTGCTTTATCCAAAGCTAAAGTAGACCCATGAGGGTCCCTGCCTAATAGAGGCCCTTAAGGTCTCCGAAATCTTTATTTGGAATCTACAGAGGAAGTCTGGGGATTTGGGGCAAGTGGGGAATGGAGCAGAGAGATAAAGAAAAAGAAGGAAGGAAGCAAGAAAAGAAAGGGGGGAAAAAGAAATCCTTTGGGAGTATTCGGTGCAATTTGACTCCTCTCTTGCACATGCTTAATCCATGAGCCGAAAGTCTTTACAGGATCTGTCAGTGCTCATGGAAACAGGAAACTTGCAAGGAAGTCTCTAAAGAGGAAGGTATGTTTCAGAAGATAAATTAACACTCTGTAAGCCCAGAGATGGTCCTTGGTTGGCATGAGCTAAGACAAAAGGAGCACTAAAGGATTCTCAGAACATAGAGCATGGCGGACCAACACGAATGGGCAGTCTGGAGGCTGTGGTTGCTTCTGCTGCCACAAAGAGCAACACCGAGACAATTGTCTAGATGAATAAGTCCCCCTCCCCGCCCAGACTGCTATTTCTTTAAATACCTAACATTTCAGGCAGACAATACCTCATGTCATTATAACCTAAATGAATCTCAACTCCTCACTTCCCTCTCTAAGCACAGAGTCTCTGTCGCAGTTTTCACTCCACTCTGCTAAGAAATAATCTCTGACTACCCAGTGCTGGGGTAGGGAGCCCTCCTATCTGCTCCCACAGCTCCCAGGATTATGTTACAAAATAAACTGCCCCGTAATCACCTGATTACTTGTCTGAAATCCCATACTCTATATACCCAGATAGAGCAGAGACTAGGCCCTCTTTACTCTGATATCCGTAGCTAAGTACAATGCATGACACAGGATAGACATTGTCTTGCCGCCTACCAACCAGGCATAAGGCAGATATTCAATTAATATTTGTTGAATTGAATAAAATATTGGCCCCACTTAATAACAAGAGTCAATACGTATATAGTGCCTGCTGTGTGCCGGGCGCTGATCTCATTTAAACTTCACAATGACCCTCTGAGGTCTATACTAGCATTTTACAGATAAGAGAACTAAGACACAAAGAAAGGGAGGTCTTGCCCAAGAACACCCAGGAAATAAGTGGCACACACAGAGTGTGGACCCAGACGGTCTGGCTGCAGA
Source organism: Nomascus leucogenys (assembly GCF_006542625.1). Taxonomy (NCBI): domain Eukaryota; kingdom Metazoa; phylum Chordata; class Mammalia; order Primates; family Hylobatidae; genus Nomascus; species Nomascus leucogenys. The sequence continues at coordinate 6,299,929 of NC_044395.1, read as the reverse complement.
GCCTGTGTTCTCAACCACTACACAACATTGTCTCTCTAAAACTTTGAGAAACTTCCAACAACAAACAATTACTCCAGCTATTCCAGATCTGGAGACAGAGAAGGCTAAGCAAGCCATGACTCCTTTTAAAAATATCCAGGGACATGTTGTATTAACCTGGGTCAGGGTTACTCAAAGCATTCATACACCAAGTTATACTCTACCAATCTCCTCGAATGATGTAAACAGCATGCTTTGCAATGCACTAGCAAAAAAGGCTCTGTGGATCTTAAGTGCTACAGAGACCCCTCATTCATTCAAAATTCTCCCACTATTTAAAAATTTCTTCTCTTTCTAACATTGTGCTGAAATCCCCTTTATCGTCATACATGAAAAAAAAGAATAGTATAAATATAATCCCCATGTTACAGGAACAACACGATTCTACCACTTCAGGAATGCAGGGGTATGTTATAACCATCTGATATGGAAACTTCTAATAGATTTTCAGTCTATAAAATGGCCCTGAGACAGTCTCCTTCAGGCACTACACCAATAGCACTGTGATAGCTCAGCTCGGAGTGACAGACCTGTCCTTCACATTCACAGCATCCAGTTCCAGAGCCTCAGTGGAGGCACAGCATATGTCTAAATGTTTAGAAGTTTAAATAAATCAAGCTAGCAAACTGGTATGTAAATATGTTCTGTCCTCCTTGATAAATAAGATTTTGCAATGACAATATCCTATAAAGCATGTTTAATAGTGTTAAAAATGAGCAAAATATCAAAGACTAATAGAATATAATTTATCTTGAAGGCTTGTTTGTTCTCTTAATGGACAAACAATGTTTGAGTGAGAATAAAATAAAGACAAATATAAAGAATAAATTGTAATATATTTATTCCAAAAACTTTATTTCTCACACTTACATTTTGGCCAGATTATTAATTATATAGTTATAATCAGTATTTTCACATAATTCATGTTCTATCAAAAGTACTAACTGAAAGGTAAAATGTAATCTAACTCAAAATGTAAACATTTTGAATATATGTTCCCAAAAACCTAAATTAAAGTGAATATTAAGAGGGGGGAAATTAAAATTATTGTTCATATGTTTTCAGAAGTTTTTCTCTTTGAAAATTCTTTAAATTGGGAGGGGGGAGGGATAGCATTAGGAGATATACCTAATGTAAATGACGAGTTCATGGGTGCAGCACACCAGCATGGCACATGTATACATATGTAACAAACCTGCACGTTGTGCACATGTACCCTGGAACTTAAAGTATAATAAAATAAATAAATAAATAAATAAAAGAAATTTCTTTAAATTATGCATTAAAATTAAAAGGTCAAGTACAAATTATGGATAATAAATACCAAATTTTAAATAAAAGCTGATTATATTAATAAAAGCTGACCTCTTAATACAATTTTTGAAAATTTAAGATTGTTAAATAATTTCATAAGAAGGAAACTATTTGGAATTCTAACATTTACTGTCTTTTTAACTGCAAGTGTAAAGAATAATTATCACACTTGATTCGTGTTGTCTAGGCCTCCATGTGCACAAATGCAAGCATAATATGAATTGTTCAATATTGCAAAACGTTCCTGAGGCACCATGTGCAACTATTGCAAACACTGTGAAAATGTGTGAGTTCCTCCAAAACCACACCTCAAAACACCAAGACATCCAAGAAAATGGATTTATACTTCTTCAGGCAAGTCTCCCTTGCATTCATGCCATTTGAGACAAAAGACTTGAAACATGCTAAGTTTGTCTTTTCTCTTACCTACGGTTAATACTTCCTCCATGCACATCTGCCTGGCCCTCCCCAGTGTTGGCAGCAGCCCTGACCCCATGCCTGTACAGTTGGTGGACTCAGGGCAGAGAATGGCTTCCCTGGGACCTGCCTGGCACTAGTCACACTAGCAGAAGCACATAGGTGTGGGGGCAGAAATATGCTCCTTTTCTTTTCTTTCCAGAGGACTTGCAACCTTACTTTTGATTTTCTCTTTTAATTAAGGGGTTAATCTCAGAGCATTAATTTCCCAGGAGGTAAGTTTTCTGGATATATTTTATTATTTGTTTTTAATTATGATAGATTACGATCTGGATGGAATCTTCCAAACAAATTATCTTCTTAGTTTGTCAAGGTTTTCAAGTACATGATGTATTTTTGTAAATGTTCCTTGAACACATGAAAAAGTATGTATTTTAAAATTAAAACATGAAGGTATGTACACATAATTGAATATCATATGTGTATATATACATAATATATACATATATGTATATGTAATTAAATTGCATTTATTGATTATCTAATTCAATTTAGCAATAACCCTACTTGTTTTTGTCTGCATGATATTGCAAGTTCTGAGAAACACACATTGTAGTTTTCTCCTGTAATGTTATTTTTATCAAGTTTTTTCTTTCTATTACTTTTTATGTGTGGCTTAATGCAAACATTTATATCTTATATATTTTCATAAATTATGCTTTTTCAGCCTTTCATAACTAGGCTTCTTTTCTTCTTTTTAGTGTCCCTAAATGTAAACTTTTATAAGATTAATTTTACCCCTTCTTTCTTTTTATTAGCATTTACTGGGTGTAATGCTTATTCATTTCTTGATTTTAAACTAATCATTTTCACTTCAAGTGTTTTTCTAAGGGACAGCATATAACTGAATTATGTCCCTTAAATTCCAGTCTGATATCTCTGTTTTTAATAACACAATTCAGTTCATTCATATGTATTGCAATAATAAGAATGAGAAGAAGGAAGAGGAGGGAGAGGAGGAGGAGGAGGGAGCAGAGGAGGCTCACTCATCTAATGTCGCCGTGTTCTAAGTACTTTATGTGAGTGAACTGCTCAAGTCTCAAGCCCACTAGGGCTATTAATCACAATACCATATGGCTGCTCAGTTTATGTTTGCTATTAATTTTACTTTGCTTGTTTCTTCTTGTTCCTTTGTCCCTATTTTTTCTTATTTGATTAACTGGCTATTCATTGCAGTTTCCCTCCTTGTTAGAGTTCTTCTGGAATTTCTTCTCCCTTGAGGGCTACCATTTTTCTCCAAGTGCCCTTAATCTGGCATGTAATTCTGTACTATTGCTTGAAAACAAAATATCAACTATTTCTCCCTCCAAGAGGTTTGTTTTTTCCCATCTTTCTATATTCTAATACAAAGAGATATTTAAAACATTGCTTCTTCCTACTCCTCTTTACCCAAAAAGCAATCTTCACAAAATTGTTCCTTTTCCACTCCACCAGCTCATTTTATTATGATTATTTAATTCTGGAACAGTATTAGGATCTCCCGTATAGCCTGTATGGTCTATACCTTTATTTTAAGAATTGTCATCTAGCACCCACAGTGCATTTCCCTAACAGCCTACCATTAATCCATTAGATTTTAGTTTAGATTCACTGGTTGTTATGTTATTTGACCATTTCATAATTTTCCCTGTGGCAGACAACAGGTCAGATGCCAGTCTGATTGCTTCTTATTTATCTATAATTTGTGCTTTCTGTCTGGAAAATTTAAAGATTTTTCACTCTAATTTTGAAACTTGGTAATTTTATAAGAATGTGCCTCCTAGCATCCAATATTTGTTATATGCTGGAAACTACACAATTTTCATGTATCAATTCATTGAATCCTTACAAGAAAACATTATGAGACAAATACTGTTATTAGATACATTTGACAGATGAGGAAACTAAGCTCAGAGATTAGGTGCATGGCCCAAGTTCAAACAGCTCATACGTAGTGAAGTATTGGAGGTTTCAAGTCCAAATGATTTGTCTCCAGAATCTGTGCTGTTGACCACTCACCACGAGTACTGTTTTAAAAATTGGACTTGACTGGATCTTCATGCCCTCTTTGATTTTGTAGACTTAGGTTTTCTTCAGCTGAGGAATATATCCTTCTATACTAGAGGTTTGTTTTTTTTTTTAATTGACTTCCCTTTGTGGGTTCTTTTGTATCTACTGCAATTGGTTTAATTGTCCCTGTATTAGTCCATTTTCATGCTTCTGATAAAGACATACCTGAGACTGGGCAATCTACAAAAGAAAGAGGTTTAACAGACTTACAGTTCCACGTGGCTAGGGAGGCCTCACGATCATGGGGGAAGACAAAAGGCGTGTCTCACATGGTGGCAGAGAAGAGAAGAGAATGAGAGCCAGATGAAAGGGGTTTCCCCTTATAAAACCATTAGATCTGGTGAGATTTATTCACTACCATGAGAACAGTATGAGAGAAACCACCTGATGACTCAATTATCTCCCACTGGGTCCCTCCCACAACACGAGGAGATTATGGGAGCTACAATTCAACATGAGATTTGGATGGGGACACAGCCAAGCCATATCAGTCCCCCTCCTTCACTCTTTCATAGTACCATGGACGTACCCCAGTTTCAGGTCTACTGAGCACGTGTAATATTCTGGTTACTTATCTGTCTCCACTAATAAACTATCAGCTGCTCAAGGGCAGGTAATTTGTCATATTCACTGATGTATCCCTCTTATCTATTTTAATGCTTGACATACAGTAGGTGCTCAATAAATCTTGGCTATTATTAAATAAATGGAATAATCTCACTCCCAAATGTACTATGCAATGTTAATTAATACTCTAGCAAGTCCTCCGCACTCTTTCCTTCTATCAACTCATGGTTATCTATCTCACGGAGCCAGCTAAGACTATGCAATGTCTGGTTTACACCTGTATTAGTCCCTTCTCACACTGCTATAAAGAACTGCCCCAAGACTGGGTGATTTATAAAGGAAAGAAGTTTAATTGACTCACAGTTCAGCATGGCTAGGGAGGCCTCAGGAAACTTACAATCATGGTGGAAGGTGAAGGGGAAGCAAGGCACCTTCTTCACCCTGCATGAAGGAGAATGAACGCAGGAGGAACTATCAAACACTTATAAAGCCATCGGATCTCCTAAGAACTTACTCACTATGATGACAACAGCATAGGAGAAACTGCCCCCCCAATTCAATTACCTCCACCTGGTCTCTCCTTTGACCTGTGGGGATTATGGGGATTATAATTCAAGATGATATTTTGGGTGGGGACACAGCCAAACCATATCAACACCCTATCTTACAGGGTCACAGTGGGCCAGCACACTCTTTTTCCCACACAATCAGACTAAAAGCACAGTACTGTTTTTCTATACTCACAACACTTCTGACACCAAATGTATGGGTCTCTTCCACCCCAAAGTATTTCCCAATTCTCCAAATACCTACTAGGTTTCCTACAATTCAATTCCATTTTCACGTTACCTACCTGGAGTTAGTTAATGTCAGATCCCACAAGTTACAGACTCAGTCCTACATGGCTGCCCCTGCTTTAGATGCCAATCAGGGGCCAGGCCTCCTGCACTTCTGACAGACTAGCTATAAATCAGGGCTTCCCAACAGCCTCTCCTTGAGTTCAACAATGTGCTAGAATGGCCTAAAGAACTCAGTAAAAGTTTATCTTTACCTATTATTATCAATTTATTACAAAGGAGATGTTAAAGGATACAAATGAACAATAGCCAGACTAACGGATACATTGAGTGAGGCCACAGAGGGTCCTGAGCACAGGAGCTTCTGTCCTTGAGGAGTTAAGATGAACCACTCTCCTGGAACATGGATGTGTTCTTGTTCACCAACCTGGAAGCTCTCCAAACCCTGGTGTTCAGTGTGTTCATGCAGGCTTCATTACCTAGGCACGATTCATTAAAGCAATGGAATAATCTCACTCCCAAATGTACTATGCAATGTTAATTAATACTCTAGCAAGTCCTCCGAACTCTTTCCTTCTATCAACTCATGGTTATAGCCATTGGTGATTGAACTCAATCTCCAGCCTCTCTTCCTTCCCTAGATGTCAGAGGATGGGGCTGAAAGTTTCAACCCTCTAATCACATGGTTGGTTCCTCTGGGAACCAGCTCCCACCCTCCAAGAGTCACCTCCTCAGCATAAAATCTGATATGGCTGAGAAAGCTTTACTATAAATAACAAAAGAGGCTCTGCTCATACCCATCACTCAGGAGAGAGAGTCCAAGGGTTTTAGGAGTTCTGTGCCAGGAACTATATATATATATAAAATATATATTATATATATCATATATATAATATATATTATATATAATATATATATAAAATAATTTTTAATATTATCATTATTTATCATTTCATTTTTGGCCCAGTCTGGTCTCAAGCTCTCTGGCCTTAAGTAATCCTCCTGCCTCAGCCTCCCAAAGTGCTGGGATTACAGGCTACATTTCTTATTATGATGCAATATCCCACAGACTCTGCAGCACTAATTTTTAAGCACATTTTAAACACCCGGGTATTAATAGAAAATAAGGAACAGTTTTCAAGAGACATAGGAAATCCCGGAATCCCCAAAGGAAGGAGAGATCTATGCAGCCGGGGGAGGAGGGGGTCTGGAATTCTAAGAGTCTTTCTGACTGCAGCAAAAAGAAACGCTCATTCCACTCGGAGGGTTACACACCCACAAACCACCTGCTGCCTGTCATAAGGCTGGCTCTTGCCATTTCCTCATCTTTGCCAAAAGCTTTATGCTTTCATCTTAATTGATTAAGATTTATTTCTCTGGTACCACCACTCAAACCTTAAACTAAAGGCAAGAAATGGCATCTGGCCTCTATTTAAGCCCTCCACTTAAGACCCTGCCTCCCTTCTATTAACATTCTTCTTAAGACAGAAAAAGACAAAAATTCCCAACACCAAAAATTCAGCATATTGACAGAATCTGAGAAGACTCCCCACAAACATGAGTCTGATGGAACTTGACTGACAAAAGCAGCCAAGGGTGTGGGGGACGAAGCAAGTCTGCTGGTCACCTTCTCATGCCAGTCTGCTCTCCCTCCGCAGTGCAGGCACTTCAATCCAGAGGGTGCCTGTGCCCCAGCCCTCCCTCACACCCTCATCGGGACTTGCTTCCACAACTAACGAGAACCTGAAAAGCCAGGAACAAAGCTGGGCGGAAGCAGCGCATTGCCTCCCGGGAGGTGTAGGCATCAGACTTAGGCATGAAAATGCCCTGTCATGCCAGGAGACCAAGCTGGAGGAAGAGCTGCCAGACACTGGAAGTTAGCTCAACCCTGAGTGTACCTGACGTGTGCCTGTCAACATGAAAAGGGGATTCAACGTAGGCTCCAGGACCCAGAGGACACACAGGAATCCACATGCTGTGTATATTAGCAACCATTTTGTTTGGTTAGCAATGAGTCTTACGGGGAATAATGCAATAAAAAAACAAGAGAGAGAGAGAAAGGGAAAAAGAAAGGGCATATCATCTTAAATACTCTTGGAAATATCAGATATCTAAAGAGGTAATTTCAATAGGATGTCAGGAGATATGGCATCTTTGAAATAGTAATAGGACACCTAAGCAGAAAACAGAATATGAGGTAGACAGAAAGACAGAGAGAGAGAGAGAGAGAGAGAGAGAAGGCGTGATGGCTCCTTACACCTGCAATCCCAGCACTTTGGGAGGCCGAGGCGGGCAGATCACCTGAAGTCAGGAGTTTGAGACCAGCCTGGCCATTATGGTGAAACCCCGTCTCCACTAAAAATACAAAAATTAGCTGGGCTTAGTGGCAGGCGCCTGTATCTCCAGCTACTTGGGAGGCTGAGGCTGGAGAATCACTTGAACCCATGAGGTGGAGGTTGCAGTGAGCCGAGATTGTGCCACTGCACTCCAGCCTGGGCGACAGAGTAAGACTCCATCTCAAAAAAAAAAGGAAGAGAAAGAAAGAGAAAAGATGAAAAGATATGAGCAAGGTAATGGAAGATGACAAGCAAATAAAAAATATAATAGCAGAATTAAGATGTTGGAAGGAAAAAGTAGAATTGAAATTGCAGAAAAAACAATCCGCAATTGGAAAATAGCCTTGAAAAGTTTTTCTAGAACGCAAAGGAAAGGGCCAAAGTGAAAACAAACAGAGGAAAGATGCTAGACACAGAAGGCAAAGAATAAAGGTCTAGTGTGAGCATGATGGCGTCCAGAGAAATAAACCAAAACAATGGAAACCAGAGCAATGACTGCAGTCATAGCCGCGCGCTTTTGAGGGGAAAGCAGTGTTTTTGAGACCAAAAGTGATCACCATATCCTAGGCAAAATCAGCAACAAGTAGCCACATTCCAGAACTCTAGTGTAAGCATGTGGATAACAGGAAAGACTACCTTAGAAGTATGCAGGTAGGAAAACCATGTTACTTATAGTGCAACAGAAAATACGAGGGAAATAATACGCTCACCAATGTTGTCTTCCACTTGCGAAGACAGTAAGAAAACATTCTCAACTATGCGAGACTTCAGGACAGAATATTGTGCACCCCTTTGGCACACACACAGCAAATGAGTGAGGAATTTCAGAACCCAGATATGAGAGTGTCAAAGTATCATCATACTGGCAGGGAGCATTTAAACAAATTCCATGTAAAGTTAAACCTAAGTAATTGTTTTAAACCATGGTTACAAAATTAAGTGCAAATGTCAGAAGTGATTTTAAGAGAGTAAATACAGAGTGTAAAAAATGAATATATTGGAACCATTATCTAGACTAAAAACTAAGGAAAAGGAAAAGGGTGTGTGGCAAAGTAAAAATGGTGTAAATGTATATCATCTGTCGGAAATGCTTTAAAAAGCAACTTTCTTCACTTTGGATAATTAAAGAAATGTAGATTAAAATAATTTTTTAAAAAACCAACTATCACATCTAGATTTCTCCTGTCAACAATTAAGCATGTTCAGATCTCTACGATCCTTAAAACATGTTTGTGTATATTTTCTTTTCTTTCTTTCTTTTCTTTTCTTTCTTTTTTTTTTTTTTGAGACAGTGTCTCACTCTGTGGCCCACACTAGAGTGCAGTGGCATGATCTTGGCTCACGGCAACTTCCGCCTCCCAGGCTCAAGTGATTATCCTGTCTCAGCCTTCCAAGAAGCTGGGATTACAGGCATGCGCCACTACCGCCTGGCTAATTTTTCTTTCCTTCTTTCTTTCTTTCTTTCCTTTCTTTTTTTTTTTCGTATTTTTAATAGAGATGGAGTTTCACCAGGTTGGCCAGGCTGGTCTCGAACTCCTGACCTTGAATGATCCACCTGCCTTGGCCTCCCAAAGTGCTGGGATTACAGATGTGAGCCACCATGTCCAGCCGTTTGTGTATATTTTCAACCCCACATCTCCTGCTAACTTGGTGATTGCCAGTCTTGGTTGCATGTCAGAATCACCTGAGAGCTTTCTAAACTATCTCAGTGCTTGGGTCCAACTCCCAGAGATTCAGATTTAATTGGTTCAGAGAGAGGCCTCAGCATTGAGTTTTCTTTTGTTTTGTTTTTTTTTCTTAGATGGATTCTTGCTCTGTCGCCAGGCTGGAGTGCAGTGGCGCAATCTCGGCTCGCTGCAACCTCCGCCTCCCAGGTTCAAGCAATTCTCCTGCCTCAGCCTTCTGAGTAGCTGGGACTATAGGCACACTCTGCCGGGCCTGGCTAATTTTTTTTTTTTTTTTTTTTTTTTTTTTTTTTTGTATTTTAGTACAGATGAGGTTTCACCATGTTGCCCAGGCTGGTCTGGAACTCCTGAGCTCAGGCAATCTGCCTGCCTTGGCCTCCCAAAGTGCTAGGATTACAGGCGGAATTTTTTCAAACACCTCACGTAATTCTATTATACAAAGTTGAGAACCATCGTTAGCCCTTTCTCAGCAAAATTCCTAGGTTTTCATAAAACCCATCTCCATTCCCTTTTCTCCTGACCTGCCCTCAGACCACAAACAATGGGGCAGGTTTCTGCCCCATCACATCTCTGAAATAGTTCTTGCTACACCGAAGGCCCAGCAGCTCTAACAGAATTTCCCTGTCCTCATCTGAACTGAGCTCTCAGTGGCTGTAGGTGCGTGTTCTGACCCTCCTTTTCCTGACGCACTCTCTTCCTTTGGGTGCTGTGGCTGCACGTTTAGCTTTTTCTCTTATTTCTCAGTGTCCTTAGGACGGTCACCCTCCCAACCCAGTCAGTACAAGTTGATGCTCCTGAAGGCTGGGTTGCAGACCCTCTTGTAAGAGGGAAACTCACTCTTTTTTTATTTTTTATTTTTTATTTTTTTTGAGATGGAGTCTCGCTCTGTCGCCCAGGCTGGAGTGCAATGGCGTGATCTCGGCTCACTGCAAGCTCCACCTCCCGGGTTCATGCCATTGTCCTGCCTCAGCCTCTCCGAGTAGCTGGGACTACAGGCGCCCGCCACCACGCCCGGCTAATTTTTTATATTTTTAGTAGAGACGGGGTTTCACCATGTTAGCAAAGATGGTCTCGATCTCCTGACCTCATGATCCACCCGCCTTGGCCTCCCAAAGTGCTGGGATTACAGGCATGAGCCACTGCGCCCGGCCGGGAATCTCACTCTTAATCTCCTTCATGAAAGACAATCTCCTGCAAGCCGTGACCACAACTTCCGTCTCGTCTCTGATTGTTTCCAAGTGTGTTTCTCCAGCCTGGAAATGTCCTGCAAGCTCCAGGCCACACATCCCACATGCATATGACATCCCTTGCCACCTCAGGCTCTCCTGCACCTGTCTGCACTCATGACCCTCTCCCTCAATACACCACTGTCCATCCAGCCACCCAAAGCTAGCAGCCAAGATGTCTCTTGGAGCTCTCCCTCATTTTCATGCTCCACATCCAACCCGTCACTAACTCCTACCCATAGCCCCTCCCCAGCATCTCCTTTTTCAAGCACTTCTGCACCTCCACGCACTGCCACCAACCCAAGCCCCACTGCTGCAGTCTCTCCAGCCTCCAGCCCATCCTTGCCTCAAGCAGGTGGTGAGAGTCACAGGTCTATGCTGTCAGTCTCCTCTAGATTAAAACTCTCTGATGCCATCCCAGTTTTCTCAAGAGAAAGTACAAAGTCCTCAGCATGGCCCCTAAGGGCTTTCATGGTCTAGTTCTGCCTTCTCTCTAGCCGCACCCCACCATCTCCCCTCACTATGCATTCCAACAGCGACCTTGCAGATCCTCAGATGTGCCGAGCTGCCTCCTGACGTGGCCTTTGCCCATTCTTCTCCCTCTGCAGAAAAGGGTCTCCCCTACCCCACACACCCTGCCTCACTCCAGCAAACTTCTTTCCATTTTTGCCTAATCCACTCAAGCATCATTTCTGCATGGAACCCTTCCCTGACTTCACAGCCCACCCTCCTGTTTACCCACAGGTCTAGATGTGTGACTACACTGCCTAACCTCGCACACATGTCATTTCCTTTAAAATAATCACCATATTTATAATAATACACTCATCTTTGTGTATTTCTGACTAAACGTCTGCCTTCTCCACCAGCCAGTATGCTCCACAGGGACAGGAACTCATTGTTCCCAGAAACTTTCAAGGAGCAAGTGCTCAGTAAATGTTTAAGGACAACTTGTTAAAGCAAACTAAATATGGCCTGAGGACTCTGCACCTCTCTATTTGAGTCCTTGTGGATGAATTGCAACTTAACTTGATAGGTAGACAAGATTGAAAACCTAACTTAGGAGTATGTGCCTGTAACAATAGCTGAGTCTTGGCCAATCCCAGCAGCCCTACTTCAACTATACACTGCTGAGTGTTCAAATAAGGCAAAGGACAAGCTGCAACCAATCCAGCTATTCTGTACCTCACTTCCAATTTCTGTATGTCATTTCCCTTTTTTTTTTTTTTTTTTTTGGTCTATAAATCTTCCACCACGTGGCTGCACTGTATGTAGTCTCTTTGAATCTGTTGTGATTCTGGGGGCTGCCCGATTAGCGAATCATTCCTTGCTTAAGTAAACTCCTTTAAATTTAATTCAGCTGAAGTTTTTCTTTTAACAAACAAAATCTAAAAATTGTTTTATGTAACACAAGTGATTTTAAAAATGAAATTGTAGGCCGGGCGTGGTGGCTCACGCCTGTAATCCCAGCACCTTGGGAGGCCAAGACGGGTGGATCACAAGGTCAGGAGATCGAGACCATCCTGGCTAACACGGTGAAACCCCGTCTCTACTAAAAATACAAAAAAATTAGCCGGGCACGGTGGCAGGTGCCTGTAGTCCCAGCTACTCGGGAGGCTGAGGCAGGAGAATGGCGTGAACCCGGGAGGCGGAGCTTGCAGTGAGCCGAGATTGCTCCACTGCACTCCAGCCTGGGCGACAGAGCGAGACTCTGCCTCAAAAAAAAAAAAAAAAAAAAAAAAAAAGAAATTGTAAGAAACGACAAAGAAATATACAAAAGGAAAAACTAAATAATGTTAAGTTCAACCATAGCTATTTTGAAAATAAATATAAATGGTTTAAACATGTTGCCATATTCAGTGATCACACAAGGACATGTAAATTTTCATGTAATATAATAGTAAAAAAAAAAAACTGTACAAAAAAAGCTTAATTTCTACCTCTTCTCCAAGAAAAACTGGAAAGGAACCTTTAAAGTGTTAACAGCAGTTATTCTGGGTAGTAAAATTATAGATTATTTTCATCTCTTCTTTATATTTTTCAGAATTATCTATGTCATGTATAAAAAATCAATCTTTTAATCAGAAAAAAGTTATATCTGTCAGTTGTGTTTTCTGTTATAGGTTACAGAAAACTGAATTCGAAGTGAGTTAAATAATAACAGGAATGTATGACTAACATAACTAAGGAGGTTGGGTTATGATTTAACGTGCTTTAATTTCCTGCAAATCTCTTGTTTTCAGTCCATTTCTGTGATTAGCTTTATCCCCAGGTTGATTTACCTCATACTGGTAAAATAGCTACAGTGGTTCCAGGCTTCCCATCCTCACACCATACCATACAGAAGGAGAGGAGCCATCTATGTGCCACTCTGATTGGACCAGCTTAGGACATGGGCCCACTTCTGAACCAATCACTGTGGCTGGGAGATGCTGCTAGGTGATTTCTCCACAGCTAGAGCTGAGGGTACAGTCAACCTCCCCAGAGCCACATGTATCACCATGCAGAGATCCTGTTCTCTTGCAAATACCTGCAGGGAGCGTGGAAGCCTGACAGACATGTCCACTGCAAACATTTTGAAATAAAATACTGCTTACCTAATTTTAAAAATTAAAAGGCACTATGATGCAGTGAGAACAGCATTGGGGCCATCGGGAGGCTTGAGTTCAAAGTTATCTGCCACTGACTTTGACTAGATACAAGATCGTGGACAGTTTTTATCACTCTGCATGTTTCCTACTCTGTGAAATGGTGACCCAAGAGACTGTCATAGGAAAGGAGCACTTTCTCCACTGTCACAGGAAAGGAGGAGGGTAATATGGAGGCCGATATGAATTTGCAGATTTGGTTGCAGGAAGGTAAAGAAGTTGCCTCCTGAGCGCTTCTCTTTTCTCAGTGCAGTAGGATGCAAGGTCCTCCTTTGGGCAGGAGGTGAAGTAGGGCTTTCTTTTTTAAGAAGTGAGCTTTCATTTTTAAGCTTGTACAAATGAAATGAACACCAAATAGTCTAACTGCACAGGCTTACAGGGAGTAGAGAAGGTTGAAAATGCAAACAAGTGAGAGAACGTTTGAAAAAAATCAAAGCTACACCATAGAGTCTTATGATTTAGAACAAAAACAGCTATGGGTGGGAAATGCACTCTACAAATGTGAAATAGAGAGAAGCCATGAGAGAAGCCAGTGGTTAAAAAAGGATTCACTGAGCAGACATTTGCTTTGGATTTTCTAAAATGCAGATATTCTCTTTCAGTAAGACCTCTTTATAAAACTATCCACAAGGATTTTCACATGAGTCACAAGTATTCCTGCAGAATTCCAACTAATGGCTGGGTGGCGTAAAAATTTACCTAACTTTTGAGTGTCATCAAGACTAAGCCATTCATGTTAAATTCAACTCAGCCTAGAAAAGACAAGAGAACTTCACAACAACAACAGCAACAACAGAGTAGCCTTTTTCTGGAGTCAGCAGGAGGAGTGAGTGATATGGCTTTGGGAGTGCAGGATTAGGGATAAAGTTCAATAGGTGGCCTACAGAAGGGAGTTCTCTGCAGAGGACGTGGGGACAATATTACTGAAGTCCTCTTTTTTCCCCATCTCAGGCAAGGTGGGGTTATAGGAAGTACCCTTGGACTTTTCTTCAAAGTATCCAAGAGCTTACCTCCCTACCCCCACCCTTTCTGTTTCAGTGAAAACTTTGCCTGGCATCCCATCCTTGAGGAAATTTACCTCTGTGGAAAAAATAAATTCTTCTCTCTTGTCCCAGCTCTCAACAAGAATAGCATAGCTGTTTCTTGTGAGTCCCAGTCTTGTTTGACAATATAATGAGATCTGGTTAAACAGATGAAAAATGCCTCAACCTGAGTGTTTATCTCAACCCTGCCAAAGCATTCAGCGCCCCCCGCCACTCCACCCTCAGGCATTCCCATCTCTTCAGAGAGGGTCGGGAACCTTTAATGGCAGCCCATAGTCCTAAACTGGCATCTTGCTACACCAAGCCACTTTTGCAATAGCAGAAGGCAGGAGTTTCTGTCAGTTTGAATTTCCTGGAGTGTACTGGGCTGTGTCACAATCTCAACGCTGTCTGGCGGCAGTTTGTTCTCTCCAATCCCTGGAATAGAATAGGAAAAGAAAGGCAAGACGGCAAGAAAGCAGTAGAAGAGCAGGTTGGCAGGTGATGCTCAACAGGGTGTTTTACTGGGGATGGGCTGGACCTGTGGGGGCTGGGATCCCACCAACACATTAACCTGACAAACCCTCGCAGGGTTCTGGGGAGCTAATCACAGGCTATGGCAGAGTCCTCAGTTCAGAGGCCATGCCTTTTAAGCCAAGTCTACAGAGCACACAGTGAGAGGGAATTGGGAAATAATCTGATTAATGTATACAAGGTATGTAGCCAATCAGGATGATTTTGGATGAAAAGTGCCGTTCATCTTTTAAATATTCAATGTGAGAATTACTCTGATTCATCAGATGCCAATCCACCCACCTCCCAGAGTTTAGTGTCCAGAGCTTTCTTTATCTTCCTCTGATCTTGAGCAAGGATCTCTAACGCTTGTCACACTGTGTTTTAATTGTTTGTTTACATGGCTTTCTCCACCTGACTGAGCTCCTTGAAAACAAGGACTGCCATCTATCACAGACCTTGACACCTAGAAGGAGCTCTTTAGATACATAGCAGTTGAATTAACCCGTTAATTAATGAATAAAATAAGGTAATTTGAGAAAAAAAAAAGCCCCACAAAACTGTATGTGTTAAGGGTAGCACTTTGGGGTTCCCAAGAACCCCTGCAAGAACCAGATTATCATGCATGCCTATGAACCACACTCCAAATCAAAGGTTTTCTTTCAGCTCAATGCAGTTTTTCCCAGCTGCTTCAGAAAGAAATCAGCTTCTCCTCCACTTCCCGCTCTAGCACTGAGGAGCATGGCCATTCAGCTACTGAGCTATACCTGTGTTTCTCCAGCTAGACTTGATTTTAACTAAGGATCAAATGACTTCCAGAAATACTGCTGAAGGGGTAGAAAGATGCAAGTATTGCTAGATATTCCAACGGATGGTAAAAGATATTTAAGCAAGTTATTTTTATCTGGTATTTACTTTCTTTAATTGGTTCACTTCATTTTAGAAACATCGTATTGCATTGCATTGCACTGTATTGCATTGTATCATATGGTAACTTTATTTCCATGTGTTGCCTCCTCCACTAGACTGTGAGTTCCTTAAAGGCAAGGAGGGGCCTTGAGTTTTTACCTACCGCAGTGCTTGGCACATAGTAGTTACTCAATATTTGCAGAATAAATAAGGGAGAATCATTTAAGGATCTAAGATATACCTATCACTTATATTTCACTTTGTCTTCTTTTGACGTGGATAATGTTGCTTTTTATTATTTTTAATGATGAACATGGTAATTTAGACAGAGAGGAAAACCATAAATCTTAAATGCCTTGTGTGGGTTTTTTGTGTATATTTGTTTTGGAGTTTTGCTTTCTTTTTTAAGCTTGTACAAGTGAAATGAACACCAAATAGTCTAACTGCACAAACTGCCTTCCACAAATGGTGGCTTGTCCAGAGCCCAAGGAAGTCTTAAAAATAAAAGGAAAGCCTACAGTGAAGAATGTGAGGCAGGGAAGAGAGGAAGGGAACCAAGGAATGGAACCGATCAGGCGAGAGGCAAGACGAACTACAGCAAAGATGTGTATTACCATGTTCCCTTTAGATCACCTCCATGGTGTTAGACCTGAAATCAAGCTGCAAGTCCTCCTGAAAATTGAGATGTCCCTTTTAAAAATGATCTCTCCAGTTATCATTGGGGCAGCTTGCTCCTCGAGGGGAGGGTCGTTAACCTTCTGCCCTCCCTCCCTAACCCTGGGGCCCCGAGGGGTATCTGTCTAAGAGACTGGTTTCCAGAGGTGGGGGTCAGTATTCCTCTCTTAAGAGCCCCCAGAGCAAATGACTGAACAGATTAGGACGGATTAGACAGATAACAACCCAGACCTTTTTACAAGCACATTTTTCACCCGACACTCAAATTCCCTTCTGTGCCCCACAGTCTCACACAACCCGATGACTGGATAGTATTACTGAAATATCTTTGCGCCAGCCGAGTGCGTGGAACTGTGCAAAGCCAGATGTTCTTGTAACCCTGTTTTACTGAGTTATTTATATCCATATAATATTTGACATTTCCTGTGTTGTTAAAGAGTTGGGGGCCTTGACGTATTTTTAAGAGAACAGTGCCGACTTTTCAATTTTTTTCTTTGATGCCCAGGACCAGAAATAAGTATTATAAAGAAGGGCTGTATTAAACACATGCCTAGATACCTAAAATCTACTTTATTTTAATGCCTTTCATCTTAAGTGGCCTTCATGAACAGAAAGATGCTAGAGCCATCTAGAAGGAGCATATGAATTAAGCCCACCATGCAATAAAAACATGTACCCGTGAGCCTAAAATAAATCAGCCAATAGACAAAAATATTTAATAAGTATTGGAAATATAATCCACATTTTTAGGACTAAACTTTATGGAGTCTTAATACATTAACTATATCATCTCTTTGAACTTGATAGATATAGAAAGCGCTGGTTAAAGTATTCTCAGACTTAATAAAATATTAGCTGGCATATTTCTCTGGCTAAATGAAATAATGGAAACTTTATAGAGTTGAAAGTATTCGGTTGATCCCAAGTGGTAGTAATATTTAAACTGTATGTGAAAGTTGATATCCTAAGGTAATCATTCTGTTTTCTTTGTTTATTGTAAGGATCCATTCACAAAATATTATTTTTGTTTTTGAGATTTCCACATTTTTAAAAAGCTTTCCCCTTCATAGGATATGACAAAAGGGGATGGGTCCTGATTTACAGCCAATTCTTGGCATTTCTGGTTGCTCAACATTGAACACAAGGGCCACTGAAAACAGAAGTAAGATGTGAATTATTAGGGGCCTCTTTAGTTTTCAGAGTTGCTTTATAAGCTTATTCAAAACTACCTATGTTAGAGGGGAAAAAAAAAATCAGCTTTCTTTCCTACAAGCCAAGGAGGTGTGCATATGTTATTGTGCAGAGAAACTTCCAAAATAGATTCTTTCTTCCACTTTGTGTCTTATTCCTGTGCCCCGCTCCTTGGCCCCGACTCTCCCGCACCCTATGCAACACATGCACACACATTCTCTACCCCTCCTCACTCTCTGCAGCTGAGGGCCCTCCTGACAAATCAAACTCCGCTCCCCCAGTTTGAGAAAACAAGATGCCACAACCTGCAGGGGCTCATCTGAGCACAGCGAGCCTGCCCACTCCAAAGCAGCAATCAAATCCCTTGTAAATCCTCTAAGCTGTGATAAGTCTCTAGTGTTCACATAATAGGTCAGATTCTCTTGGGGCAGATAGGGCAGGACAGCCCTCCAGGGAGCCGGCTTGCTCATCTGTGTGGCCCAGTCCCCAGCTCTTACCACCGGCCATATCAGATTCTGCACTCAATGATTCCAGGGCTGCACCGCTGCAGTGGTTGAAGTGGGGGAGGCAATGGGGAAGGCCAGCACAGTCTAACGACTGACGGGTTTTGTTCTGGATCTGCGGCTCTCACATTCTTCTAGACCCTCACTAGGCTGCTAGTCTCTGGCTCTCAAGTCAAGGTCTTGCCCCATCTCCTGAATCTTTGATTACTTTTTCCTTCCACTCATGTTTACCTACCATTCTTTTCTTTGAAAGACTCTTACATTTTTCCCCCAGAATATATGTCTTCCGTCTTTGCTTCTTTCCTATTTACTTCAGAGTCTTTTCCTGACTGCCACTGACAACCTCTATGGAACTCCACTGGGGCCACCTGTGATTCACTGGGAGAACAGGCAAACATACCAGGAACCTGTTCACAATAAATGGATGCTGGGGTGCTGGTCATAGTGTTGGCAAAGAGGTAGAATTCTGTTCGCAATCTTCTTCCATCAGCTTTCAAATCCACACCTGCAGTATCTTCTCACAGCAGCATTTTATTTTCTGAAACGTGAATTGTCAGTACCAAATGCAACCCTCTGTTTCATCCAGCTACCTTTGATGAAACAAAGACTCAAGTTCAAGAGCTATTTTCTCCAGAAAATCTAACTTTTTTTTTTTTTTTCAAAAACGTCAATTGTCTCACCTAGTTGGAGCTTATGAAACAAAGGTCCCAAGATATGACACTGGGGTGGGAAAGTTCATTTTACCTGGAGGCTTTCACAGTCACAAGTAACACCATTAGCCTAGCAACTTCTCTGAGAAAAATGGACTAATGGATGTGGATGACTTAAGACAACTGATCAATACCATGCCTAAAACAAGCAATCAAAAATATATAACCCTGGGGCTGGTAACAGTAAAACTCCTGAATGTGAGAACAGAATGTTTAAGTCTAAAGCATGACACCCACAGTGATAATTTTTTAAAAATGGCATTCATTTTAGAAGAGTTAGGGGATATCTCTTCAGAGCATCACAGATTCTCGCACATGATGGCTGAATGTAAATAAGGAAACACGTGCCCAGAGCTTACAGTGCCTGTTATCTAGTAAGCACTTTATAACTTACAGCAAAATCATTGTGATTATTACATCAGGAATAGATAGAGTCTCATCTTCAAATAAAGAAATGGAGGCACAGAAAGAAAAGAGTGCCTCCTGCCGGGCAAAACCACCTCTCCTTACTCCTACCCCTAATTCTTATCCTCAGAACCAATGCTGTCTCTTACAGTGACCAGAGCAACGACCTTTCAACTCCCAATTCCCATCTTATCAGCATAACAGTCAGGCATGGTTAAAAAACAAACATCTAGTCACCAGATGTCCCTAACATCTGGCTAAACCCATAAAACTATCCTCTACCACCACTACCTCCTTTCTGACTCCAAAGTATACTGGGGGAGGAAACTTATGAAATCTCTGATGTCGTGAAATAAGATCTTGACATATCCATCTTTTTTCTTTCTTCTTTCTTTGTTTTATGTCCTGATTCTTTCCTCAACATTCAGAGGCATTCACATGGCCATAAGGATAATTTTGATCTCTATAACAAGAGGATAAAAATAACATATATTTTAATATTCCATTCTTTTTAATATTTAATATTCCATTCATCTAAGCACCTGGGAATCAAAAGGAAAGGTCCAAAGTGTACAAAGGCATAAAATGTGTGCCAGAACACAGAGGGAGAGAGAATTAGAAGACAGGAAAGTGGTCATACCTCCTATCCTAAAGAGACATGATGATGGCAACCTGGGTTGGTTAGAGGAACAAAGGTGCTGAGGCCAGGACCTTGGAATGTGTCAGTGGCCAACACAATAGAATTAAACCTTGGGAAATGGGACGAGAGGGGGGAGCCCTCGTAGAAATAGTCAAGCCCCATCAGCAGCCACTGCACTAGGGACCTTGGTAGAAACAGAATGCAGAAGACCATGGCATTCTATTCAAGAGATGCAGATCAGCTGACCTCAGCTCTGTCAGGTAAGAGCCTTCTATCAACAGCTTCCTGGAAGAGGCCTCTGTCTCCTGCAATAGAAGCAAGCCTTGCTGGGCTCCAAGGCTTTGCTGAGCCCCAGCATGGACACCAATTCGTGAACATCCCAGGACATGCATCTGACCCATGGATCAGGAAGTGTTGCCTTACTCTTAACCAAGCAGAGATGACTTAGAAAGAAAAGCTCAGTGCTGGTCCTTGGATGTGTCTAGACCAGGGTTTCTCAACCTTAGCACTATTGACACTTGGGGCTGGGTAATTCTTGTCCTGAGCATTGGGGGATGTTTAGTAGCATCCCTGGTCTTCACCCACTGGATGCCAACAGCATGCCACCACCTCCTAGTTGTGGCCATCAAAACGTGGAGGGGTACAACTGTCCCAGTTGAGAACAATTATCTAGACAGTTAGGAGACCTTCGCATATTACACTGAATCTGTACCTACCTTCAGTACCCCAGCGCAAGTTGTTTGATCCCTTGGCAGCTGCCTTTATGACCAGCAAGACACTGTTTCAGATGTTATCTCAGTAAGTGCCTCTGTTTTAACAGTTTCAAAATATCTGAAACACTCACTACTTTCATCAATGCTTTCTCTCTCTCACACACACACACACACAAACACACACACAGTTGTGTGTAAACCAACAGCAGCACAAGGTATTTCTTTTTCTAGTACAGTAATAAATATAGTAGTTAATTGTAAAGGGGAAATTTGTATTAGCTTAAGGAGTTAAGGAGCCATAAGAGGAAGCTAGATAATGAAGAAATGAGTAGTAAAAACCTAAAAATGGGAGAAAGCCTAATACAGAATTAGAGACTGGCGGCAATTTTTGTGGAATTGACAATTTCTTGAGCATATGCTTAGGCAAGTATTAGGTTGGTGCAAAAGTAATTGCAGTTTCTGCCATTACTTTACTTTTAATGAAAAAAAACTGCAATTGCTTTTGCACCAAACTAGTATCATCATCATCAAATATTTATTAAATATTTATCAGTAAGCTTTACCCCTTATCAGCTGTATTACATTGAAAAAGTTTATTAATTTTTCTAGTGCTTTTCCTTTATCTGCAAAATGGGGACATAATAACCTACTTTACAGGATTGCAATGCAGGTGAAGTGAGCTAAGCCATTCAAGCACTTAGCTCAGGGCCTAACAAATCATAATCCCTCGATAAAGTTAGCCACTATTGCTATTTTCATTGTGATGGATTCATGGATTGAAGCGACATACGATGGCAATCATAATATTTTGCACAGCATGTTTTGAAGCTTCGACGTATTCCATCTTCACTCAGCCTTGTGACATAACACAGTGACCAATACACCCCTTTAACTGAGGAATCAACTGCCAAGGGTGGACCAGGCTTGCTCCAGACACATACTTAGTACCTATAACTCTAGGCCAGGTCCTCTGATTCCTACTGGAGTTCTCTTTCACTAGGTCACTTTACACCATGCTGAGTCTAAAACCCTAAAGCAGTTGGGATGATTCAAGCTGACTCAGATGGCTTAAACAAAAAGTTGTATTTTCTCATATAACTGAGCATCCAGAGACTGGGCGGACTCTAACACCATGAAATCAGGACTCTCCCTACATTTTGCTGAGATTTTCTCCATCTGCCTTTCTCTGGGCATCAGCTTTGTTCTCAGAGCAGCTTCCCCCATGGTCATAAGGCAGCCACAGGTAGAAACTGAGGCAGAGAGGGAGGAAATGGCTACTTATGGTTCCTCTTAAAAGTGAGAAAGAACATTTGCAGAAGCCTATGCAATCTTTACCTCAAATAGAATGAGGGCAAATGACCACTCCTGAACCAAATGTTTTCAAGGACAAATGTGCTCTGGTTTGTGTAGCCAAACCTTAGCCCATTCTGGAGCTGAGGATGGCTCCGCCCTGCCTGAGAAACTCAGGCAGTGTTGGGGAGAGATGTGCACCATGGTAGGGTTCCCTCAGGAAGAGAAGAAGAGGGACTGGAAGCCAGGTAGGCCTCCAAACCCTTTAGATGTTCAAAACTAAATGTCTTCTTATCGGGGACATTGTCTAGCTTCTACATTCTTTGGGGCGATCATCCAAAAACGGGAGTTTGAGATGAATCTGATAAAGCCTTCAATAAAAAAGTGAGATTTGAAGGTAGAGGAGGTCCGAGAGAATTGAGGGAATTATATACGCCAGAAGACATCCTGGAGAACTAGATCAAAAACAGGAGAAGTCACTGGTCTGAATGAAGAGAAGCTGAATGCAAAAAATCCTCAGAAAGATGAAAATTCCTCGTAGATGAATTCCAAAGTCTTGACCATCCCACCAACTGCTTCATGGTCTTTCCTGTCATTTAATTTGCTCCAAGTTACAAAAAGCAGCTCTGCACCCTCTGTTATTTAACACATTGCAGGGAACTTAGCTCTTCAGCTTTTTATGAACGCTTTCTTCTCTGAAACATCATATATCTGTAGGAGGGCTTTAAGTGTTAGATTTACTTTTTGTTTCCAAGGTTTAGCAGCAGATCCTCCACAGATACTACCTTGTAATGGCCTAAAGACGTCCCCTGAGAACAGAGATGAAGAGCTAAGAAAACTTTTCCTTACATGCCTAGGAAAAATGACTACAAGGAAATGCTTTCCTCCTGGGTTCAATCCTGTACTGAAAGCCACTTCTCTGCACGTCCTCGCAGAAGGTGGAGAGGGGAAATCCAGTGGAATCCAGAGGGGAAATAACATCCTTACAGGTCAAAGAACAAAAGAGAAGGAGAGAAAGGCATGGAATGAATGAGTGGGATTTTGCTACTACACTATTTCCTGAGTACACTCAACTGCCTGCCCAGACCCAACACCGAAAGGTAGGAGGGGACAGCTGCAAGAGCCGTGTGAACCTTCCAGGTCCCTGTGGGACACTAGGACTGCAGTTCTGCGTGCACCCAGCTTCTGGGCTCCATCCATCCTCCCTGCATTCCAGCACAAGGCCCCAAGTTCTCACCCCACTGGTAGGTCAGTGCTAAAAAAGATTATCACCAAGAGGAAGGGACAGAAGCCTGAGAAGCTGACCATGTAGTTCAAACATGTCAGCTCCGTGAAGTTCTACCCAAACTCTCCCAGATGACTCACTGCCACTACCCCCTTGGACACACCCTCTCTTTCCATCACTGAGTGCAGAGCAGTTCAACCAGCTTGTCTGTAGCCACAGCCCCTAGAAACTTGGGCACTGATTCAAATCCCCATGAACAAATTCCAAAGTTGGGGAAAGGGGCAAAAAAACAAACCAAACAAAAAGAAGAGGCCACTTGTTTGTGAGATTTTTCCCAGGCTCACTATTGCGTGCATGTGAGGACCTGTGCTGGGGGTCTGGGGTCTTCGCCTAGTGAGAGGTCTTAGGTAGGTTGGCCAACAGGAGATGTTGTTGGACAGTCCGAGCAGAGGTTCCTCCTCTCTCCACACACATGCTCACTGTTAATGCGAGCCCCAGCTTTCTGTTTCTGTTTATTTGTCTGGAGTTGTGTTGTTTTATTAACCAGAAACTTGAAAAGGAGGCTGTCTTTGTTGTATTGCCATTTGGCAGAAGACTAGAGGTTACAGTAGCAAGTGGAGCCTAAACATTTTTTTTAATCTTGATGAAAGTTGCTTCCAGATAGAAAAACTATATCCGATTCCCTGTCTCCCATTGAACCACTGAAGGACTTCCCACACCTTACCTTCAAATAACAGAACCTCAGCCAACAAAAATGGAAAAACATAAATTTTTGCACGTAAAATGAAAAATCAGAGTGCAGACAGGCCTGTGTCAACAGGATATTTTTAGCCATCAGTGAATTTTTCAAATGAAGTTTTAAGACATTTAAAAATGTCCTCTGCACATGGGGCTGGGATGTGCTTTTTAGAATCTTTGCTACCCTTAGCTATCTGACCTCATTTTCAGCAGTGCATCAGATCCCCATTTAAAAGACTAGGACCTAGTGTGGTGGCCCACGCCTGTAATCCCAGCAATTCGAGAGGCTGAGGAGGGAGGATTGCTTGAGCCCAAGAGTTCGAGACCAGCCTGGGCAACATAGCAAGACCCATTCACTTAAAAAAATTATAAATAAAAAAGACTAGGAAAATAGAGGCCAAGATGGGGGAGAATGATGTACGTAAGCTCTCAGTAATTGGAAAGCAGAGGTGAATATCTAGATTCTACAACCCCCTGATAACCACACCTCTTAGGGCAAAGTCTTTGTCGTCATTCCTGATTTCATCTCTCAATATTCATTCATTGGCTTTCTTCCTAGAACTTAACCATCATCCTTTTATTGTGCATTTCTTTTGTCTTTCCCATCACAGCCTGAGTTCCTTATCTCTACGCTTAAAGAAAAAAAGAAATTAAGTGCAGAAAGAGCCCTCCTGCAAGGTTCTCAGAAACTCTGTCCTTGGATCCCAGCAGAATGGCTTTAAGATAGAGGGTCACCATGATTGACGGGCTCTGGTGCGGCTCACTTGTCTCCAGCCCTGGCCCTTGTGCCAGGAGAGGAGATGAGTGCAGCAGCTCAATCTTCCCTCTATTTCCCCCAACAGTCACGGGTGGCTAAGTCCCAACAATCAAGCTGTGGCAGTTAAAGGCAGGAAATGGAATCAGAGAAGAGAGACTCAAACTTACCCACCATGGAGAACCCAGTGTGCCTCCAGCTCTTCCAGGTCCCAAAGCCCCTGGCCAGATTTGCACCTGAACAAATCCTCTAGGGCTCAGATGGCCTGTTGCTTTTCCTGAATTCCTTTGAGCCTGTGTCTGGATCCCCACTAGCTGGAGCTGCTTAGACACTTTCCAAGGAGCTGTCCTGAGCTTCCTGCATGCAGAACTGACACCATAGGATCAAGTTGTGCACAAAATTCTGGCCTGAGAGTCAGGCCATGTGGTTCCAGCCTTTCTCCTGACCACATGAGAAACTCAGAAGACAAATTGCTTCACTTTGGTTCTCAATTTTCACCAACTCTGACATATGATGGATCTGAAAGTAGAAGGACAGAGTCCTATGGACCCAGTAAGAGATGTCTTTTGCCAGCACCTAATATTCAAGAGTTATTTTCTGTGGCTAGTACTGCCTTTGATCAAACAGAACATGTGTATGGAAGCTGTAGAGATGACACTAACACTAATACCTGCATGGTGAAGACTGGGGACTCAAGAGAGGCAACTTTTCCTACACTAATACAGGAGTAAGGAGGGAGTGAGAGACTTTTTTAAGTAGCTAAAGAGGATTGTTTATAAACTGGACTAGATTAACTCCTAAGGCCAAACACAATTCACTTTTCAACACACCACAATGTGTGTGTGCATGCATACCTGGAAGCTGAAAGCTTCCTTGCATTAATAAAGAGTTCAAGAATACTATTGGGTTATCATGTAGCCTAGCTTGGTTTAAAAGTGAGTCAGCAATCAATCACTTATACTTTCTGTTTTTCTGATAAATGGTAATTTATGAATACTTCCCTTTATGGAGACTGATTTCAATGCAAATAGTTTAGCAATTTTTTATTAGACATTTTCCTGGTGATGTTACTGCTTTTCAGAATAGGTAGACTTTGGCAACTATAGCTACTAGAAGCTGTAGAATTTAGTATAATCATATTTCATCAATTAAGTAAAAGACGACATAGAAGGCAAAAATATACTTATTAATAGAGCTAATATTAAGAATGAAGTTCCAGATATGTGCTAAGTGCTTTAATACAGAACATAATTTAATCTTTATTAGAAACCTTCAAGATGGTTGCTATTACCTATTCCTATTTCAATGGTGAGAAAAATACAGCTTGCAAATGTTAAGTAACTGTCCAGGGTCACAGAGCTCATAAGGAGCAGAACACTTACAGAAGCCTGGGTCTGTTTGGCCCAAAGCTGGACTCTTCACCACCACACCATATTGCCTCACAAAAGAGTTGGTAATGTTAGTTCAGTGGAAATTACTGAATCATTCTTTACAGCACTATTAGCCAATCAAGTTTTTGACTCCTTAATATATGTTCAACTTCCTATAGATCTTTCTTTTTCAAGGAGTCTTCTAGTGAGAAAAAAAGGAATGACTAACTTTTTAATAGCAAATGTAATCGAAATATGGGCACAAATAAGTCTCTGTATGTACAGCATTACATGATTTCTCACATCTCACTTGGGAGATACAGTACCCTTAATTTCTTAATAATCCAGAGGAAATTTATATTACTTTGTACCTCAATACTGAACCATTTATGTTACATTAAATATTGATATTTGCAGCTCATCTTAGCCATTTGTGACAAAGTTAAGCGAAGTATCATGACATGATGCATTAATAAATAGCAACGTTGTACATATAACTTCCTTAAAAGATGAACTCAAATGTTAATGTTTTTAAATATTATTGAGGTGTCAACTTTTCTCAGTTTTATCTACAGATTCAACACAATCCCAATCACAAGGCCAGTAGGTTTTTTGAGATATCGACAAGGCAGTTCTAAAATTTATATGGAAAGGCAAAAGTACTAGAGTAGCTAAAACAATTTTGCAAAAGAACAAAGTCAGAGAGCTCACGCTGTCCATTCACACTATGGCTTTGAGACATACTATGAAGTTACCATAATTGGGCACTGTGTTGCTTTTTGAAAAAGGAGAAGCATATAGATCAATGGAACAGAGTAGACATCTATAAGCAGACCCACACAAATGTGGTCAACTGATTTTTGACAAAGTACAAATGCCACTCAGTGGAAAAAAATAGACTTTTTAACAAATCATACTAGAACACTTAGATGTCTGTATGCAAAATAAGCTAAGCAATTAACTAATAAACCACTACATATGCCTCACACCTTATACAAAATCTAATTTAAAACAGATCATAGGCTTAAATATAAAACTTAAAACTAGGCTGGGTGCAGTGGCTCACACCTGTAGTCCCAACACTGAGGCAGGAGGATTTCTTGAGCCCAGGAGTTTAAGACCAGCCTGAGTATCAGGGTGAAACCCTGTCTCTTAGAAAAAAAATTAAAACTATCAAACTTCTAGAAGAAAACATAAGAGTATATCTGCATGGCCTTGAGTATGGCAAGGCATTTTTAGATATGAGAGCAAAAGCGAGATTCATAAAATAAAGAAATAAAAATTGTACTTTATCAAAATTTAAAACCTTTGTTCTGAGAAAGACACTGTTAAGAAAAGCAGAAGACAAGCCACAAATGATGAAAATGTTAGCAAACATAAATCTGATAAAGGATTTGCTTTCAGAGCATATATTTTTATAGAACCCTCAAAACTCAACAATATGAAAAATAAAATACTGGACAAAAGATCTAAAGAGAAGATATATGAATGACAAGTATATCTATTAAAATATATTCAGCATCATTAGTCATTTAAGGAAATTCTAATTAACACCAAGGGTTGGTAAATATTAAGATTAAGAGCAACTCTGAAATCTGCAGGTGGGAATGCCAAACAGTACAGCCACTTCAGAAAACAGTATGGCATTTTTTTGTAAAGTTAAACATTCACTTGCCATAAAACTCAAAAATTCTACTCCTAGGTATTTACCTAAACCAATTCAAAACTTATATGTTATCAAAAACCTGTACCTCCAATAGCTTTGTTCATGTTCACCAATTTGGTGAGAAATTGAACAAACAAAATTTGGATAAACAAAATATTATACATCTATGCAGTGGAATACTACTCAGCAATGAAAAGGAACAAGTTATTAATTCATTCACACAACACTAATGAATAATAAATGCATTTTGCTAAGTGAAAGGTCAAATCCAGATCCCAAAGGCTACATATTGTGTGATTCCATTTACATGACTTTATGAAGTAGATAAAACTATAGGGAAGGAAAACAAAACAGTATTTACCAGGGGTTGTGAGTGGAGAAAGAGGCAGCACAAAAGAATCTGGGGGATGACAGAGCTGTTGTACAAAATGGTGATGCTACACATTTTTCAAAACCTGTAGAACAGTACACCACAAAAAGTAAATTTTATGATATGTAAATATTAAATATATGTAAATATTAAATTTATATAAATATATGTAAATATTAAAAATAACCTCAATTTCAAGAGAATACAAGATGAAATAAAGACTACAGCAACTGAATCTAACTGTATTGCAGATAGCAAACACTTTGAAGAGTTGATAAAGAAAAGAGATGATCTAAATAACTTTGGAAAACAGGTGTTTTGATCAGATGCTGTAAGGCTGAAAACAAGAAGAACTATGCACAAACATTTGCATTTCTTTCTTCCAGGAGTATAAATTAGCAATTTTGAAACTACAGGTATGAAATGGTTGAACAAATAAGTATATATATTGTTGATAGTAAGTGCCAGATTTCTCACTCTTGGAGAAATAGATTAAAAATAATCAAAGAGGAAATTCTAGAATGAACACTGTGTTATTGGGTTGGTGTTGGAGGTGTCAGCATTAATCCATTTTTAACATATATACAAACTGGTATGTTCTCAATTGTGTCCTCCCAAAATTTATAGTTTGAAGGCCTAATCCACAGTGTGACTGCATATTTGGAGTTAGGGCCTTTAAGGAGGTAATTAAGGTTAAATGAAATCTTTAGGGTGGACCTTAATCCAATATGACTGGTCTCCTTATAAGGAGAGGAAGTAATCAAGAAGGCAAGTGCACAGAACAAAGGCCAAGTGAGGGCACAATGGGAAGGCAGCCATTTGAAAGCCAAGGAGAAGGCTTGAAGAGAAACCAAACCAACTGATGCCTAGATCTTGGACATCCGGCCTCCAGACTGTGAGAAGTAAATTTCTCTTGTTTAAGATGCCCAATCTGGCATTTTGTTATGGCAATCATAGCCAACCAAGATACAAACAAACACAAAGATACAGAAAAATCTATGTATATATTTAGGTTAGTATACACACATACATTTCCTTGTGGGTCTGCTGAGGGACCTTAGAAGCAGTGGCACCAATTTAGCAATGAGCACACCTAACTCCCAAATCTTGGTTCCTAAGTATCATTCTCCAATGAAAGAAACCAGAGGTTTTGGGAAAAGCAATTGATTCCAGTGCTGAGGCAGGGAAAATACAAGAGGATCCTAGAGTACCTTAAGGCACCAGAAAGTAAGGAAGTGCTAAAGAAAAAAATTGAAAAAGATAGGACACATCAGATGGAAGCAGAAGTCAACCTGGAAGAGCTCTCAAAGAGCAAAGTCAGAACATATGAGCAACAAAATATATTATGAGAGGAATGGATTTCAATCCAGAGAATAAAACAAATATCCATGAGTGAGTCCATACTGATGTTGATAGATTATTAAATAAATAAATAAATAGAGAGAAGGAACAACTCTTCCTTACAAATGAATTCCATTACTGAATGTAAAAGGAATTAGTCCAAGCACTCCTAGACCACCACAGTAATTATTGCTTAAGGTAAAATCCACCGATGAATGTTAAAACCAATGAGCAAAAGAGTAAGAAGAAACAGGATATTTGTGTAGCTTCCAAGTATCTCCCCTTAAAATGTTTTTTAATTGCAAAATATCTTCTCCCAACTTCTTGTTAATTGCAAAGGAAAAAATAGCAACTTTACAGTGGCCCCTGGTTAGCAGCAGTTTGAGGAAGTCATCAAGATTACCATCATAATACTAAGATCAATGTCATGTACCCTGATATGGTTTGGCTGTGTCCCCACCCAAACCTCATCTTGAATTGTAGCTCCCACAATTCCCATGTGTCATGAGAGAGACCTGGCAGGAGATAATTGAATTTTGGGGGCAGGTCTTTCCTATGCTGTTCTCGTGATACTGAATAAGTCTCATAAGATGTGATGGTTTTAGCCCGGGCATGGTGGCTCACGCTTGTAATCCCAGCACTTTGGGAGGCTGAGGCGGGCGGATCACGAGGTCAGGAGATCAAGACCATGGTGAAACCCTGTCTCTACTAAAAATACAAAAAATTAGCCAGGTGTGGTGGCAGGCGCCTGTAGTCCCAGCTACTCGGAGAGGCTGAGGCAGGAGAATGGCATGAACCCGGGAGGCAGAGCTTGCAGTGAGCCGAGATCGCGCCACCGCACTCCAGCCTGGGTGACAGAGCAAGACTCCACCTCCAAAAAAAAAAAAAAAAAAAAAGATGTGATGGTTTTATAAAGGCATTCCCTTGCATAAATTCTCTTCTCTGCCACCATGTAGGATGTGTCTTTCACCTTCCACCATGGTTGTGAGGCCTCCCCAGCCATGTGGAACTGTGAAGCCATTAAACCTCTTTTTCTTTATAAATTACCCAGTCTTGGGTATGCCTTTATCAGCAACATGAAAATGGGCTAATACATACCCCCCAGCATGAGTGCTGCACATCACCTCTGTGCTGTTCTTCTGCAAAATATGTAACTTTAATCATGAGAAAACACCAAACAAACCCAAATACCCTATAAGGTATTATCTGGCCAATGCTCTTCAAAAATATCAAGGTCTTGAAAGAGAAGAAATGACTGAGGAACTATCATAGACTGAGGAGACTAAGGACACCTGACAATTAAATGCAGGGATTGGACCTTGGACCAGAATGAAAACCAATGTAGAAAAACCAATGAAATCTGAGTACTATCTAATTAAATGCATTATATGAATACTACATTTTGATCATGGTACCATGGTTACAAAATACGGTAACATTAGGGGAAGCTGGGTGAAGGGTATGCCTGAACTATCTGTCCCGTCTTTGCAACTCTTCCTCCTGAGATGAAAGGAAGAGAAATAATAGGCAAAACTGAATCATTTAAACTTGGAAAGAAGGAAGAGGGTTACGGAAATCAGTGAATTGGTATTGTTAGTGAACAACCCTCACTACTACCTAAAGTGAATGGAAAATTAATCTATTTCATAGGACATGTTGATAGAAACTCAACTAGCAAACATGAGATTAGAAGTTAAACAATGCAAGTGAGCTCCAGCCCAGCCCTGTGGCTCTCCCTGCAAAGTCTGGTCAATTACTTAATGTTGCTGGGACTCAGCTTTTTCACATGAGGCTCAGTTTTCACCAAATTAAAGATGGTGATAACACTAATGATGTCCCTTAAGGAAACAACATATTTAAGCTGTGCCACGGAAAAAGAGGTAATTTCTGTTTGAGATTCTGTTTCTTCATCTGGAAATTGAGCACAGGTTTCTCTCAGGTCCCGTCTAGTTACGTGTGCCTCTAAGTGCTCCATAAAATACATTATATAAATGTTGTATACCTAGATGACGGGTTGATAGGGGCAGCAAACCACCACAGCACATGTACACCTAGGTAACAAACCTGTGCATTCTGCACACATATCCCAGAACTTAAAGTAAAATAACAAATAAATAAATGTTGTAATAGAAGAACAAGATCAGATTTTCTATATTCACTCGTATCTTTCTTTGACAAAAGTAAAATGTGAGCTTTTTTATGTGCATGGGTGGCTTTTCAATAGCACATGTATTAAAACTTAAGGAAAATTTACTCTGAAGATAAATGTGAGAGGTGGAAGGGGACAATTCCCTTTACAAAAGCATTCTTGATTTATAAAGTTTTTAAAGTGCTGAACCATGGTATTTATATAACTGTTTTCCAAATGCAAAAAATATAACTTAATTGTGATATAACCAATTATTAATTGATGCAACTGATATACTTGATATCAGCTGCATCACTAATGTCAGCTGTGTACCCATGGAACACACATATGGTAAATCTGTATATCTGCATCTGTGTGTGTATATTCAAACAAATAACTGTGGGATGGAGGTTATTTTATATGTTAGAATACCATATTAAAAACGTGCCTGGAAAATAACCCACTCCTTAGCTCTGACTCACATCATTGTTGATCTTGGTGGGTGCCACTGTCCTACCCAGCAGTTGGAAGGGAGTTGAAGTGAGAGGGCCTAAACACCAGCAATGTGTTCCCTTCATTCCTGTCCCCACTGGGGCAGGCAGGAAATGCCAGCCTCCTCACAGGAAAGCCTGTTGTGGTGAGATTTCCCGATTTACTTTATAAATGCAAGAAAGCCAGATACAGGAGGAGATAAGTGCTCAAGGTTGCGAGTGCTTATCATCTCATGGGGTTCTGGGCCCCACAGTCATGGCCAGTTTCTCTTGCAGGGATGCAGGCCAAAATTCAGTTTGGTTCCAAGTGGAAAGAACTGTGCAACTGAAATATGCCAGTCCTCAGACGAAAACCATTCCAAACAACTTGCTGGCTATTCACCCTGAGTGATGTTCTTTCTTTAGCAAATTAAGAGAACTTCACTTTTCACCTTGACTGCACGTTGGGCTTACCTGGTGCTGGGGTTGTAAAAAAGATTGGGGTGTCTGGCTCCCTAAGCTAATAGCTGAAGTCGTGATACCCACTTGACTCTTGCCTCTGTTGACCTGTGGCATTTTCAGTAGGAACACTCTTCCCTGGCTCTGATGTTTTACTACTGATGACACTTAATTAAAACATTTAGTGGAATGAAAAGGATAGGGACCTCAAAAGAACAAGACAGTCAAGTGAGTGGCAAGCTGAGAGAATAAAGGACATGTTGAATTAGCTCAATTTTTAATCAAGCACGCTGTAGGAGCTACCCAGGCCAACTCACTCTCTGGTCAGAGCTTGGGGAGGGGAGTGGTAAGGGTTGGTGTAGGAGAACACTATTTCTTCAGGGTCCACTTCACTCTACCCCTCCTCTTCTAGTCAATTTCTGTAAAATAGAGCCCCTGATAACTATCACCTAAAGAAGCAGCATCAGGATGTATATAGACAGGGAAATATAATTTCCTACTCTATCTCCACATTACCAATCACTTTGAAGCAATGAAAATTTCAGAGTCAAATACTCAGCTCGTCTGTGTGTCTAATCTTTTAAAAAGAGAAAATAGGATTTGGATAAATATCTATGTCCCACTTTCCCTCCACCAAAAATCTAGGAGAAACTTGAGTTCACAAAATCTGATTTTAAAACACACTAAGAAAATAAAAACATGCCCTTTACGTTTGATCTGTTATCTAGGGAAGCCAGGTTCCCTTAGACAGACTCTCAAGGCTGTGAGTCCCCAGTGTTTATTGTGTTTAGTGGGCCACATTGTTTTGTGTTCAGCTGTGAAATGCATTGAAGTAATACTGAGTGGTCATGCTCTCTCTCTGGGACCCCACTGTCCCCTGTCTGTCAAAGTTGAGGGTAATAATAATAATAAAACATCAGACATCAGACCAATATTTAATCAGACAAGTATTTATGTAGCATCTTTTCTCTCTAGAAGTTAGAAGCACTTGGCCAAACATATCTCAGTTCTCCAAAGACTCTCCTTAAACACTAGTGCACTAGCATTAGGGATATCACATATACATTCTCATTCAACAATCTCCTCATGCTTCACCCCACTCCTGCCAGACCCATTAAGAAACATACCTAAAACCTTTATGTCAAATGTAATTGGCATTGGTGCAGCTTGACTTCTAGCAAGTTCCCTTCCTTTCTTTCTTTCTTTCTTACTTACTTTCTTTCCTTCTTTCTTTCTTCTTTCTCTCTCTCTCTCTTTCTTTTTTAAATTAAGGTCAGAAAGAAAGGAAGAGGACAAAGATAATGGCATCTGTGCTCTGGTTAGCACCGTTCTCTATTAACCTCAGTGGCTACAGTATGTTTTGTATTTCTGTGGCACTTTTCTCAATGGTGTCCCAAAGGATTTGGGATTTTTTCCAACTAACGCAATCATCTTCCACCTCAAAGTCTCAATGGATGGACCAATTGTCCCACTTATGCAATTATGTTTTGGATCCTTTAAAGTTGCTGATTCATTTCCCATCAAACTGTAATATCATGCTTTTTCTACAAGGAGTCCCAAACTTTATGCTTTCTTTTAATTCTGTTCTCTTTCCTCCTTTTCAGGGTTGAGTAAGGCCAGATTGATAAAGGAAAGATAGCAATCTTTGCAAATCTTTGCCTTCTCATCAACAGCAAAGTGATATTACTTAGGTCCTTTTCACTCCCCTTTCCCCAGGACACATGAATGAATGACTGATCCCATCAGAAAAAGCATTCCACTCTTTAGAATCATACTGAAATTATTGCAAAGGATTAATTCCATAGTTTTTAAACAGGAGCAGCAATGGAGAATATTTCCCAATAACCTGAAAAAATATATAACCATAGATGAAACTAGTAATGTGCTCCTTAGAATTATGTAATTTTAAGCTAGAATGGGCCTCAGAGATTATGTAATAAAATATAATAAATTAATTGATGTTTATGAAGAGATGAACTTGAGAAGAGAAATTTGCTAAGGAAGTTGGAGGGATGAATATACAGTACATAAAAGCTTTGGTCTTAGGACTCCTCTTTGCTTTAATGCATAATCTTATTTGTCCTCCAATAACCTGACCTCTGCATCCTCAATCCTAGGGCACATTACATATGCTTGATTTATGAATGGGAGGAGGGTAAATCTGTTTGCTTGGGGAGAACCTTTCTGCTATACCGGTATGAATGGCAGATCCCTCGCCCCAGCAGCCCCTCTTTTGCTCCTCCTGCTACCCATCCAAGGATTTTCTTCTACACCTGGGATATGTATGAGTGTGCCTCTTTCTCTCTCTCTCTCTCTCTCCCTCTCTCTCTCTCTCTCTCTGTGTGTGTGTGTGTGTGTGTGTGTGTGTGTGTGTGTGTGTGTGTGTTGGTACATGATGGGAATCAAATGTCACACATATCCTGGAATCCAAAGCGACCCCTGTCTGATCATTCTTTCCATGGTGCTTGCTCTAGTCACTGCCTCTATTTCCTGAACTTATCTCGCTCACTAGATTTCCCACCCCTTCTCTCTCCCTGAAATGCCCGGGAGCTCAATCTAGGTTTGCAGCCTGTCAAGGGCTACAAGAGGATGCAGATAATGAGAGATAAGGAGGGTGACTCCCTGTTGGCTACCCTTTAAAATCTGAAATTGCTTGTTTGAAGCACAGGAAGTGGCTTTCTTCCTTCACCATCATTAAAAGCAAAAAGAATAGAAAATCCACAAAGGAGGCAGAAACTCAGGGTGGTTTTGGACTTTATGTGGAGTGGAAAGAACCATAAAGACAGAAGCACTGCTTTGCTTTATACACAAAGCCACACATGGCAAAGCAAAACAAACAAAACAAAATACAATGTAGGTTCATAATAGATACTGATCATCAGAGTAGGTTCTAGAAGGGTTGAGTGAAATGAGTCACCATTGTTTATTCCCTTTTACTTACTTGGAGAAACCAAATCACGGCAAAATATTATTCCTCAGTTTTATTGGTTTACTAGAGCTGCCATACAGAGTACCACAGATTTCGTGGCTGGAGCATCAGAAATTGATTTCCTCGCAGTTCTGGAGGCTGAAAGTCCATCACCAAGTTATTAGCAAGTTGATGTCTTCTGAGGTCTCCCTTCTTGGCTAGTCAGTGGCTGCTTTTGCACTGTGTGCTCACATGGGCTTTCCTCTGTAATCGCACATGTCTGTGACCTCATCTCCTCTTCTTATAAGGACACCAGTCATACTGGATAACGGCCCACCCTATGATCTCATTTTACCTTGTTCACCCCTTTTAAGGCCCTGTCTCCCATCACCGTCACATTCTGAAGTACTGGAGCTTAGGGCTTCAACTTGTGAATTTGGAGAAGATAAAATTCAGCCCATAGTGCCAGTCGTCAGGAGCAGAACCAAGACTGGAACCCAAAGTTCCTAATCCTAGAACATTAATTTGCCTTATGTTCATATCCTTTCCCTGGGCTAAATAACCTTACAGAAGTATAGCATGTTCAAGTTTGAAAGTATCTCATGATGATATAATGTAGCCCTCTCATTTGCCAAATAAGGAAGCTAAGTCCTAATTGTCTTGCTCAGAATGATGGAGTGCATGGATGATTCAGAGGGGCACTGCCCAGATATCTTCTTCTGCTCTCCTACTGGAGCGCCCTTCTTGGATTCCAATCTCTTGCTGCTGTAACCTCCACACCAGAGTCTCTTGCTACCCAGGCTCTGCATTGCAAATCTATGGCCCAGGGAAGCAGCTTGGTATAGGCTGGCGAGGGAGCATAACTGTGGGGCAAGAACCCTCTCCCCACCCCATTCTCCCTTTGGAGGAGTAAGCTGGCTTTAATGAGTCCTCCCTGCCCCCAGCTGCCTCTCTCTTGCTCCTGCTTCATGGCAGCTGTTGCCAATTTCAGCAATTTTCTTCTGGTGAATTGAAGGCTCCAGATGACAAAGGGAGTTGGCCATATCCTCCTGGAAAATAAGATAGCCTGGGTTCCACTCCTACCCCACCCCTGACCCTGGATTGGGTGACTAGGGCTCACTTTCCCAGTAGGCATGTCACAACCCTTCCCATCACCACCCCCCACCACATACACACACACAGAAGGCTTCCAGGTGTATGTCCATTTCTTAAACCCTATTTCAAAGGGACTTCAGATTCTTCCTCAGTTCATTCTCAGCTCATCTGTTTTCCTAAGACCACCAAGATTTTGATCATTTGCCTAACCCTTGGAATGAGTACCCATTCTGGCTTCTGAAATCACAGGAAGAATGGGAAATAGGACATACACACACATGCACACACACACACACACACCACACACACACACACACACACATGAGTTTCGTACAAAGCCTAGGACACTGGCCCCTCCATCTGTGACCATCCCCCAGGGTGCTTGGAAGGGGCATGATCTCTCTGGTTAAACCATTTATGCACAAATGAAGCAGACCCATGAGCACTGATTTTATGTAACCCTCCCTGCAAAGCAGAAAATGAATCAGTATCACTCAGGTAAAACTTTCCTGTCAGTTTTTCCTTAATAACAATGTGATGGTTTTGTTTTGTTTTTTTTTATATTTCTCTTATGAGTTATTGGTTAGACAGAAGGGAGGTAGCTTAATAGTTGTTCCACTTCTCTGCCTAAGGATATCAGTGTGAACATTGGGTGCCTAGCTGTGAACAAAACAAGCTCAACTTTTGCTTTCAGGGAGCTTACAAGGTATTGGAAGGAGACAAACATTAAACAGATACATCTACAAATAAGGATGCAATAACAGCTGTGAAAATGTGAAGAAGGAAGAGCTTCAAATCTAGAAGGATGTACCCAAGTGATCTCTTAGAAATCTCTCAGGAAAAGAAGGAAGGAAGCAGGGAAGGAGCGAAGGAGAAAGGGAGGGAGAGAGGGAGGGGGGGAGGGAGAGAAGGAGGGAGGGAGGGAGAGAGGGAGGGAGGGAGGGAAGAAGCGGAAAAACTGAGGATAGTGAGATATTGGACAATTTGTTTAGTTCTCACTTTCTCTAATACAGCTGAAGCCTTCATTTTCAAGTCTCCAGGTTTCCTAAAGAGAATCTATCTTTAAAATGCATGACATCAGGGTAGGATGCATTATCTGATATGGGAGCATCTACTGTTTTATTTGCAGTTGTTTGGAATAGTATGCTTGTTCCTTTGGGAGGGAAGATGATCTCCCCAAGAATCCCAAGAACAAAAATCTGGGGCAGTGGCTCTAGTCCTTCAGGCCCCCTCCCCTCCCCAGGCCCCCTGTCTTGTTTTCCTAAGCAATGGTCAGGAATGTGCGGGGGGACGGGGGGCAGCCCAGCCCTCTGCGCCCAGCCCAGGCAGACCCAGTCACAGTCCCAGGCTGGCCTTTCACCTCATTGCTCTCCCGGCTGCTCTTATTAAGCAGCAAAATGTTTCAATATGTGGAACTCTGGGGGAGGGATGGGAGAGAAAAATCGGGATATTGTTGAGAAGGAAATAACGAATAACCCTGCCGCCAGTCCTCATACCCCCCACGTGGGGAGATCTGGGTGATAAGTGTGTTTTCTCCTGAAATGGAATCCTAGCAATTGCCTTTTGGTCAGAAATGTCCAGAGCCAATTGGGGAAGGGGGTAGGCGGAGCAGGTACTAAATAAATTTTCTCGAAGGTTCCAGAGCAAAGCAGTCAGGGATCTGGGTACCCAAGAAGGAAGGAAGGGAACGCTTGAGAAACAGAAGCCAACTCAGAGAGGTGCAGGAAGCTGTGGGGTTTGTTTTTGCAAACTGACATACTCCCATCTCTATCCTTACCTGTCATCTCTCCCCTGCCACCCTGCCCCCTCCCCAGGTTAGAAACAACTGTGAACAGAGATCCCTGTTGCCAGAGATCCACAGAGGAGAGTGAGGGGCGGGGTGCCGCTCACCCCAAAGCACAACCAACTCAGCAATGCAGGTTCTATTTTGTGGGTAATGGCCCTGAGATTGGGCAGCGGAAAGAGTCCATACGAGCATTGACTCAGAAATCTGAGCCCCATTCAAGGGAAAGAATGAGCAACGTTCCAAATTTTAAGAAAACACAAATTTGACAACCCAGAAACAACTCCTTAACAAGAATGCTTTTAAATGTTTGAGGTTTTTTAAATTAAAACCTCATAATAGGGCTGTTTCTATGGCATTTGCAATCCACTTTGCTCTTATAGATACTGCCTAGAAAAAGTGGATCAAAAAGAGGTGTATTCTTGGTGGTTGGAGGGCGGGCGCAATAGGACTCAGTAAGGGGAAGGAGTAACCCTTACGAAGGAAAAACACAAGCGCTCAAAAAGTAAAAGAGATCTTCACCGACATCAAGTTTGAGGAATGATTACTTGCATATTGATAATTTGGAACTTTCAAAGAATAAATAATCAGCTCAAAGAAGCCTGGGTCTGCATGTCTTCTTTTGGCTTAGCTTAGTTGTATGTCTATATTTATGATATGCGTGCATGATTTCTAGCGTTCCTTAAAGTTTCCTAGTAACACAGAGTGGTTTCTAGAAAAGCAGCTGGGGGCAAACGGGTGGCTGTCCTATTAAGAACAATTCATCAGACAGCAGTTGGAATATTGATAAGAAAGCGGAAATCAAATTACAAGAAGGGGAAAGAGAAAGGAAGAGGGAGTGGGACCCAGAGAGCTGGCTGGAGGCAGCGAAGGAGAAAGCTGCAGTGCACGCAAAGCTCCTGTACAGCGGCTCCTGCAGCCCCCCAGGATGCGCCTGAGCTGAGGCTGCTTGTCTGCAGGCCCTGGAGAGAGAGGCAAACTTTGACTCCAGGCATGCAGCAGGTTTAACTCCTCACGGGCTAGGTTCTGGGAGCTCTGGGCACACAGGATAGGCACCAAGAACTAACACATCCTGGAGCTGCCCGGAGTTCCGCTCCTGCAGACTTAGCAGGAAAGGGTGTCTAAGGTGAGTGCCCACTTGCGCCCGATCCTCTGGGGGCGATGCAGGTTCGGGGCGCCTCAGTGTGTCTCGCTGCTTGTTCTGGTTGCAGTCGGGAAATGCGGGACTTTGGGGTCTCCTCCTTTCTCCCATTTTCTCTGGCTTTCTTTTTTCTCTTTCTTTCCTCTCTGTTTTCTTGTAAATTACACTTCGACTTTCAAAAAACAAATGCAGGGGACCGGTGGGGTCCCTGGGGTGGGGAAGAGACTGAAGAAAGTGCGCCTGGGCGGAGGCGGCGAAAAGAGTCTCTGAGCCCGAGGAATATACCTTGTCCCCGCACTAGTGTGTGTTCTCTTGTGGCTTCAGGAGGCAAAAAAAGAAAAAAGAAAAGAAAAGCTGGAATTTGTTAGTGAGGAGAAAAGTGCTTTATCAGAAACACATTGGCTGCCAGAGAAGCTGTGAGCTGCCACGTTAAAGATGGTTAAGAGAAGGAAGGAAAGGAACAGGAGAGATACGGCCGCCAGACTGGGTTAAGTCAGGGAGAGACCCACTCACGCAGAGGCACCTGGCAACCTAGGGTGGCTTTTGAGACTTCCAGCCCAAATCATCAGACCTAAGTAAGACGCCACCTCTCCTGCCACTAAAAATGAGGACCTGACAGTCATTGTAGCAGTCTCTTCCCAAAAACCTATTTTCTTTTAAAAGAGACGGGGCTCTGGGAAAGGGGCCTCCACAAACCTCCCTAACCTTGCGTTAGTCTTCCTCCGTCGCCTGGCCACCAGCAAGGAAGAGCAGCGTGGTGAGGAAGTCAAGGAGGTCTGTGCCCTGAGGGGCGAGAGTTGGCAGCTCTGTAAGCTTCTCCTCCTCAGGCTGCAAGAAAGGGGAGTCCTACCTCTATCCTGGTCGCGTTCTCTCCTCAACACCCACAGAGAACTAGAACATCCTGGAGTTGCGGGCATCCCCAGTTCGAAACTGCCCAGGCCCTGGGGGAGGCGGCTGTCTGATTTCGCGCAGGGGAGAGAAAAAGGACTGTAGGGAGGAGACCCAATGGTATGAGGTGGCTCTCAGTCCTCACCGTTCCCTGGCCTGAAGCCCGGGGACGGGACCGAGGCGTAGGGAGAGTGCTCAATACCCAACCACTCGGACCCTCCCTCCCCGGACTAGGCGGATCTGAGCCTCCCAAACCCCTGCAGTCTCTCCATCTGCATCCCCACTTCATCACCACCAACCCACCATCCCACCGTCTCTCCCTCGCTCCACTCGCGGATAACCGAGGCTTCTCCCTCCCAGGCTGGTTCTTGGGCGTTCCCGACCCTTCCTCAGCAACCCACGATGTTTCAGACAGTCCCCGACACGTCGTCTTACGTCAAGGTAAGACATGGCAGCGTCTTTAAACAGGTGATGACCCCCAGCTTCTACCTCACCCGGGCCTATGGTCCCTTTTCCCTTTCCCCCAGGAAAAAGGGGTAGGGGTGGAAGTGGGCCCTACTCTCGGCTCGTGGATCTCAAGCTAGGGCCCTCCTGGCCAGATGAGAGTGGCACAGACCCTCGGGAATCCTAAGTTGAGAAGCAACGCTCCTGGCGGCTATGTTTGGGAAACTGGGAGCAGGAGAGCCTGGTGAAGCCCGTGCAGGAAGACCGAGCAGCTCGCCGCGTCATGTCCCAGTGGGTGGTGTGCTCTGAGCGGCCGGCGCACAGCGTGTTCCCTGCATTAAGCGCGTGCGCGCGCTTGTGTGTGAGCGCGTCTGTGCATGTGTGCATGCGTGCGCCTGTCTGCATGTGGGCGTGTGTATGTGGGGTTGTGTGCGGGTATGCGGGCGCCACGCGCTTCTCCTACAGGTTAGACACGCGCTCAGTCCTCAAGCCCACCTTCTTTGGCCCCGCCCGCCCCTCGGAAGCGCAGGTTGCTATATTTGACAGCACGTCGAAGGGTTTTTTGTTTTCTTTTGTTTTTCTTTTCCACAACAGTTTCCAAGAATGTAAACCAACTGAGGCTGGGACACCTGGGTTACAAGTTTAATGAAAATCCGCTGGCTGGGTGGGGCGGGGAGTGTGCACCGGGAGGTCCTGCCCATGGGAGGGGCAGCGACTAGGCCCCCTCATGCCGCGCAGCCGCGACCTGACGCCCTCCTAGTAGGGACCCAAAGCTTAGGACCATCTGGGCCAGTCCGAGAGCGGAGGAGGAAGGACTCTCCGCGGTGCTGCAAATACCTGCGTACTTTTGCCAGATCTCTGCCCCGCCCTCTCCATCCTGAAGCCCCGCCTGCAAGTGCTCCCCAGACCCGTCTGTGAGGCACAGCTGAGCTCCCTCGATTGTCGGGCAAATGCCAGGGCAGTGCCTGGGCCTGTGCGATGGGCTGAAGACTCTCAGGTCTTGTCCAAGGATTGCCAATTATGCGTCCAACCCTCCTCAGATCTCTCTAAAGGAAAACTTATCACACGGACGCATCTTCCCACTCGCACACCTGAGGTCTGAAGGAGTCACTCGTCATTTCAGGAAGGGAAGGCCTAATCCTAGAGGCTTGGCCCAAAAAGGGGTGTTTCATTGACAATGCCTGAGTGAGTGAGTGAATGGATGAATGAAATACAGTGTAATTCATGTAGCAGTAACCAGCGAATTGATGGATAGCAAATGACTCCCAGGAGGTTACAGAGCATACTTTAAGGTTAGACTAAGGCGCGCACGGATTCGCTGTCCCCAGTTTTCCTGAGAAGTTTAGGAAGACGTAACCCATCGCACTCCCACCACTCGGGGTACCCGAGCCCGCCAAGAGGAGCTCTCACTTCTAGCTCTGCACTGAGGACTGTAAATGGCCCCGGGGAGGGGAGCTGCAGTCTCTCTCCCACTCATAGGAACCCTCGAGTCCATACACACCCCGGGAGCCAGGACCTCAAGGATGCGGAGCCCTAGAGGGGCAAGTGGGAGCCCCGGAGCCCGACCCAGGCCACGGGTCAGGGACAAAGCAAATCGGTCCAGGAGAGCGCAGCGGACCCCCTTGGGGGGCGAGGAGACGGCAGTCTGGGAGCTGTGGGCCGCCAGAGAAGCTGCTCGCTGCAGGAGCTCTTTTCAAGAGGGAAAAATGGATTTTTCAGCAGCCACAAAGTTTGTATTGTTGCACAAAGGGGTGCATTGATGACGGCGAAAGGTCTGCGTGGCAGGGACAATCTTGGGTCTGTTCCACTGGCTCCCTCCACCGAACTTTTGCCAGAGGGGCACAAACAGTCGCAGGCTGCCAAGCCCCTGTCGTTGCCCGGCAGGCACCCGGCTCAGGAGTTGTTGACAAACACCGTGGGCCCAGGCGCCCAGGCCCCATGAGGGAGGAGCCCAGCCTGGCCCCTAGGGGCCAAGGGTGCCCGCTCCACCGGGGTCACGATCTGGACAGTGGTCTGGGCTCTGAGGGGTCCCACAGAGAGGTAGAGGAGGTAATTGCCCACACAAGAGCGCTTTAGGTAGGAAAGGTGCAGGGAAGAACAAAGGAAAGGGAGAGAGGGAAGAGGGTGACACTTGGAGACACTGACATGCAGTAGTTGATGGATAACCGCAACGACATTAAGAGCTACCTCTCAGCTCTTACCTTCGCCAGCCGCTGCTCTAAGCGTTGTGTCTGTGTTAGCTCATTTAATATTAACAGCAATCTTAGGAGGTAGTCCATTCTGCAGGCGAGAAACTGAGGCATTGTGAGGTTAATGTGATGTGAGGGGCAGAGCCAAGATGCATATACTAATGGCAAAGTTGTGCTGGCTGCCAGGCAAGTTCTAAAGGCTTATTTCGTCTTTGCAACAGCCCTTTGAGATAAGTCCTATTATAACCCCATTGTACAGATGAGGACAGTGAGGCACAGGGAGGTTAAGGAACTTGTTCAAGTCGTCAGAGCTAGTAAGTGTAGAGCTAGAATTCAAACCTAGGTGCGCTAGTCCTCAAAGTGGAACTTCCGCTCCTGACATTTTGTTTAAGGATGGAGGCGTGGAGGGACCAGGAGACCCAGTGGAGTAACCCTGACCCGCACCTGCACGATGCCAGCGGAGTGCAAAGCACTTTTTCTTAGTTCGCAGAGCACAGCTCTGAAAGCTTCTCGCCCGTCCTCCGCCCAACACCCCCGCAGGACTGGCAGGGCCCTCCTTTTTTTCTCTTTGTGTGCTCCCCAGGTTCCTTGCTCTAACTCCTTCACCTATCAGCCTGAGGACTGGGCCCAGGCTGCATTCTGAGGGAGATGCCGTCTTCTGCCTGTCCCCCCCGGGCGAAAGGAGGTTGCTAGCCCCAGAATGTTCACAGTGACGCACCCCTAGGGTGGTCTTGCCGGCAGGTCTCGAAGCTGAGTTTCAAAGCCACGGGTCTGTTCTTAGAAAGAATGCTGTTTGGGGCTGCTGGGAGGAGGGGTGCTGATGGAGACTGGAGAAGCTGAACCCACCTTGGCCCCATCCCAACGGCCCCATCTTGGAGCCGCCACTGGGCGAGGGTCCGGACACCTGGCTGGCCTCCACCTCTTGTCAGCCTGCTCTCTCTGGTCAGTATTGGACTCCCTCGGGGTTTCCTCAGTGACGCCGCGTGGTCTGGGGGCTCGGAGACCCTCCTCCTCCCCAGGCCGCCTGCCCCCGGCCCTCCTGCCGCCGCGGCCTCCCACGTAGCGTTCTGAACCCGCTCAGCTCTAAGGCAAGAACCAGCGTGGGGAGCGGGCCGGGCGAGCAGAGGCTCTAAATCTTCCTTCACTCTGTGAGTAGATGAAGTCTGAGAAACAAATTCAAAGCAGGCGCGCCTGCAGAGCCTTCCTGCAGAAATATTCCCCGGCATTCAAGCGCATCCAGGGGCGGCTTGAGCTGCCTTGTTTGGCTAAGGTCAGACGAGACTCGAGTTCTCCAATAAAAATAAATCTCAAATTAATTATGGCCTCGAGCGAGAGGCCAGACACTTGAAGCTGCAGTTGTGCAGTCTGGAGTTCTGGCGCTTGCCCGCCCACCCCTCCGGTTTTCTCCCGCCCTCTCCTCCTCCCCCTTTGCCAGCTCGGATACCCGCTGCGGCCGCGCTGGACCAGAGGGGGGTGGGAGGGGAGGACGAAGGACGGAGGGAGAGGAGCCGCCCAAGACATTC
Source organism: Nomascus leucogenys (assembly GCF_006542625.1). NCBI lineage: Eukaryota > Metazoa > Chordata > Mammalia > Primates > Hylobatidae > Nomascus > Nomascus leucogenys. The sequence continues at coordinate 6,255,728 of NC_044395.1, read as the reverse complement.
TGCCAGGCCTGGCATCCTGCGGAGTTTCAAGTGACGGAGCCACCCCTGGGTCTGGTACCCCAGGGACCAGGCTCAGATCGTCAGGTCCGCCCACCCCAAACCCAGTCTGGGGCCGAAGAAGCCCGGGAAGCCCGTGTCTGGAAAGTCTTGACCGGGTCAAGAGGGCTGACATTGAGCGAGCCAAGACACGTTTCGACCCGCCGCTCCCCTCCCGGGGGAAGCAGGACTTCCGCATCTTTGAAAATACTGTCAAGTGCGAATGGTGCGAGGCAAGTCGTCTCACCAGCGTTCCAAATGAAAATGCTCCAAATCCAAATATTTCCTGAGTATTCACGCCCATGTGCACGCTTTCTGTAAGTGACCCCAGACTTGGAAATGTGTGGTGGGCTGTTTTGTTGTTGGGACATTTTTTTCTCTAGTTGGTAGCTTTTGTTTTAAATACTGGGAAGAGCTTCCCTGGCTGTGAGCTGCCTCTGACTTGAAAGCCAGCCCCGAGCTGGTGGAATGTGAGCTGTCGCCGGTGGCACTAATACCAGCTCCTGTTCAGCAGCTCTGCCCAGTCCGGGAAAGAGTGAGTCCATTGGAGCCATGGTAAGCCAGGAAAGAGGGTGTGCACAAGTGTGTGGGCAGGGGCAGCCTTCCCCAAGCTAGGCCCAGAGACTAAGGAAAGAGGAAGGAGAGAGGAGAGGAGGGAGAGGAGAGGGAAGGGGTGGTCTGCCCCACTAACACAAGACAGTTTTCATTTGTAGCGGCCCTCACCGCAGGCTCTCTATCAATTTGTCTCAATGCAAACATTCAAAATATTCCCTTTGGCTGCTCGTGAAAACAATGTGAGCTGCCAGGATCAAACCATCTTTCCAGATGTCTGGTGGTAACCACATTAAACGGGGTAGACTTGTTTACTATTGTGCTTGGTTAGGGCGCTTCCCCCATCCCCTTTCAGGATTTAAAAAAGCAGCAGCAGCAGTGGAGTTGAGCATCAAACCCCGAGTTACATAAGAGTGGGGCAAACTGACCCACTGGCATGCCAACACTGGATGGAGGAAATCCGAGATTCCCGCAGAGATCTAGTCAGAGTTAGGTGGGGTCTTCTTTCTGGGTGGAGACCTCTGTGAATGGACAGGAGCTTCTCCCGGCTGAAAATTGCCAACAACTGTGGCACCAGTGCCAGTCTGTGAGTCACAAAGGGGCAGTCGTGCCTGTGTCTATGCATCTAGAGGTGCCTATGCCAGCCTGTCCACTACCCCCGCCCCCATCTCCAAAACTATGAAATTGCCATAGCTTTGGAGAAACAGAAAGTGCTATGGAGTTCCACAGTTAAAAACTAAAGGGCAAGTCTTCAATTTAATCTAGTTCCATATTGAACAATTCCAATGGGGGAGGCAGCTGGTGCTGAAAGGAATTGGGGGACAGAATAGGGATGTTCAGGTGACTACTGATTAATGTAGTGAAGATGATCTGTCACTTGCCAGACCAACAGGAGTTGGAAAGAGAAACCTAGCTATGGTGTCTCCCACAGAGGTACCCTCTAAAGTGCTAGGAGGAGGGGAGGGGCAGTCACCACCTGTGGGATGCCATGAACAGCCTCTGCAACTGCCCAGCACCAGGAAGGGGGGCCTCCCGGTGGTGGAGTTGGAGTCCTTTCTGGCTGAAAGAGGAGCAATGTGGCTGGAGTGTGCGGGTTGCTGGTGAGGTCCAGGTGGGAAGCCGTCTCTCCGCATTCTCCTGAAAGCTCTGTTGTAGTTTGAAGGTCGGTAGAGCCTGGGCTGAAAAGGAAACAATTTGGGGTTTGAAAGGATGTAATTCATTCTTCCTTTCCCGTTAACCTCTTTCCTCTCTGGAAAGCATGTGGAAACGCTGAAGGGAGGAGTGAGAGTGCAGGCAGCCTGCTGCGGGGAGGAAAGGGTTAAGCCTGATTTCTTTTAATTGAACTCCAGAACTGGTGGCCCCAGGCAAAGGGGGGGACTGACCCCGCTAGCGGTAACCAGATGTGGCGGTCCCAGGGGAGCCCCGGAGCAGACCCCTGGATTGAGAAGCAGACAGGAGCGGGGGGAGTCAGCCCGGCCCCCATCCCACCATCCACCCCACCCCCACCCCCAACACGCACACCGAGTCTCAATTGCTGGCAGGCTGCACCCGCCACTCCAGGTCTGGTCACGTTCAGACCCGTGTCTGTATTCGAACCCAAAATTGGAGCCGAATTGATGAGACTAATTTCTAGAGAGGGAGGGGGATGGAGCGAGGCGAGTGAGCTCTCGGGCTCAATTGCTCCTGAAGAAATAAAGAATTAATAAGTCACCTTTCTTCGCCTCTGTGGACACCCTTTTGAAATTTTTTCTTCCAATTGACTTGGATCTCCTCTGGATTTTTTTTCCCTCTTTCCCTCGTCGGACTCTTAAATAAAAGTGAGCAAGTCCAAAGCGTGGTCTGGAGAGCGTGGACAAGGTAACCGGTTTTGGATGTCCGGGAGAAGGGAGTCCGGCCGAAAGGGCCCAGCCCCCCGAGGCTGCTGCAACTGGGGCGCGCGGCGGCCCAGGAGGGAGGCGGGGAGGTCTCCGGGTGGGCCGGGGAACGCCGGCCTCCAGGCTGGGTAGGGAGGACAGTCCAGAGCGTGGGCCTCTGGGTCTCACCCCGGGAAAAGTCTGGGTCTGCGCTGCGCTGTTGCGTGCTGCGTTCCTGGGACCTGCTGACTGTCCTAGAGGGAACGTCCCGCCGTAGTGTCAGTTCCTTGGGGATCAGGAAGGGCGACTCTTGCCTGGGAGCCAGTGCTTGGGCCGTCGGGTCCGGGTAAGCGCTGGGGGTTTGGCTCGAAAAGATGCGGATAGGTGGCCTAAGGCGCCGCGGATCTCCGCCCTCTGCGGGCACCGGGAGCCCAGGGTCGAGGCGCGCCGCCCGAGGGGCCCCTTCTCCTAACAATGCGCCCGGAATGGAGTCCGCGCCCTGACAGCGCGGGTCAGCCCAAAACCGCCCAGAATCCGCTTCGATGAGTGGGTGAGCCGCTCTGGGAGTCTGCCGCGTCTCGGCAGCGGAGGGCCTGAGTGGAAAAATTCTTATTGGATGCACTTTTTAATGGTTGGTTTGCCTCGGTTTGCGTCCGAATCTTCCCCGGCAGTAGGCGCTGGGTTACCCGCAGCCCTAGTCAACTCTCCCTCCATACCCCCCACCCCACCCCCAAAAAGTTTGTCTCCGGCTGGAAAAAGCATTAATGAACGTATCTGTGGGAAGAAACGGAAAGTGAATGAGTCAGGAGGGCCACCTTCGGCCAACTGCCTCAGGAAAAGCAAAGAAGCCAAAGGTCTTTGGCTTTGGATTTTGGGGGAAGGTAATGGGGGGAGGTGCAGACTTCGGGAATCAGGGCGCGGACGCTGGGCGTGGACCCCGTCATTGTTCCCGGCTAGCTCTTATCTCCCAGGAGCAAGTATCCTGTGTGCGCAGCGTATGAATGTGTCTGGGCATCTCCGCGTATATTTATATAGTGTGTGATGCGAAAAGCAGGACCAGCCGAGGGGAGGAAGAGGGGGTGTGGGGGGAGGGAAGACGAGGGAGAGCAGAGGGGAGAGAAGAGAGAGGAGAGCTCGAGGCGAGAGAGAGAGAGAGAGAGAGAGATAGGACTTCCTCCCCGATTCGCAAAGTGAAGTCACTTCCCAAAATTAGCTGAAAAAAAAGTTTCATCCGGTTAACTGTCTCTTTCGCTCCGCTACAACAACAAACGTGCACAGGGGAGTGAGGGCAGGGCGCTCGCAGGGGGCACGCAGGGAGGGCCCAGGGCGCCAGGGAGGCCGCGCCGGGCTAATCCGAAGGGGCTGCGAGGTCAGGCTGTAACCGGGTCAATGTGTGGAATATTGGGGGGCTCGGCTGCAGACTTGGCCAAATGGACGGGACTATTAAGGTAAGCGGCGGGGCAGTGGGCGCGGGCGGCGGGGACCGGCCGGGGAGGCGAAGCGGCGGGCGGGTAGGTGCGGGGCCCGCGTCCCGGAAGACGTGGCCGCTCTCCCTTTCTTCCGCGCCCCGGCTTCGCGCCGGCTCCTCCGGCGCTCGGGTAGCGAGTCTTACTCGCGGGCCAGCCGGCCAGGCGCAGCATTGAGGGCGACCTCCCCCGAAATCCCTGCCCCAAAGTGGAGCCCGGCCCCCTCCCACCTCGCTGCCCGCCGGGCTGCAGGAAGGGACGGCGGGAAACCTGGGGACCCCGGGTGCGGACCGGAGTCAAGGGCGAGAGACCTCGGGGTCCACCACTCCCACCGGCACCCGGGGCTCCCTGGCCCCAGCGCTGGGCACTGGGCTTCCTCTCCGCAGAGGCCGAACACGGCGGGGGCGGGGGCTGCAGTCGCCCCGGCTCGGGTCCCTGCCTGGCGGGCCCTGGGGTGGGTAAGTGGTCTCGTCGCAGCAGGGTAGGGGTGCAAGCGAGTGTGTCGGGGGATCTATCTGAGCGGGCTCCTCCAGATGGAAGCCCCTGTTTACATGTCAGCGCTTTTCCTTCCTCTCGGCACTCAGTCGCCCGGCTCTCGGCGCTGGAGAGCCGCCGGCTCCGCGGGACTCCTGGGCCGGCCTCGCCGCCTCTCCGGCGGGGAACCTTCCCCAGCCCCCGTCCGCGCAGATCCCTAGCGCCCCGCGCCCCCGCCCTTCGCGCCTAGGCGTGTGCCGGCTCCAGAACCAGGGCTCCTGGAGCTGACGCCTCCGAGAGGGTCCTGCGTACTTCGGAGCCGCCCCCATTGCAGGGGCCGGCTGTGAGCCCGCGCCCAGCGCCCGCCCGGCCATTCCCACCCCAGCCGCCGCCGCCACGCCTGGGTCTAGGTTGCAAAGTGCAACCCAGGCGGAAAGGTGAGGGTTTGGGTTCGCGTCTCACTTCAGAAAAGTTGACTGCTGTCTCTGAAAGGGTTCGCCAAGTGGGGCCAGGAGCAGAGAGGAGGGACACCCCCTAACGTGACGGGCCTTAGAGGACCTAGGGGAATGAATGGGACCAGGGGTTAGCTTCGAGGCTGCCGCGCAACACCAAGCGGGAGTTTGTCTGGAAAAACTATTAGGCTGGCGAGGTGGGGACTGGCAGAGCCCGCCATTCCCCAGAACCCGAAGGAATCGACTCCCTGCTCAGGGCTCAGCGAGAGAAGGCTAAGATGTTGGGCTCAGAGAATTCAAGAGATTTTTATCTTCTGGGTGGGGTCGTGGTTTTTATTTTCTAAGGTTTTTTTTATGAAAGTTTGAAATATGCTGACTTAGGTAAAAGACACCAACCGAAGGAACTTGCAAATCTGGAGATGAGAAAACTGATTGTAATGGGTTAAAGGGAGCCTATAAGAGCCCATAAGAGCCTGGGTTCCTCAAACCCAAAGTGAGTAGGTGAGAAGTAGGTGAGAGGGGATTCCTGCAAAGACCGGAGAGTGGGGGTCATTGGGCCATTTTATGCCTGTTTCTCTGCTTCCTGTTGATGTGTTCATGCAAGTGTCTTTGTATTTCTGGGTTTAGTAATGAGATGGTCCCCTCTAGAACCGCCCCCCCCCCGCCCCATCAGGACAGTTACCACTTACTCTGAAGGCCTCTTCTGATCCAGAAGGGTGGTAAGATGGCCTCAGGGTCTTGATGTGGACACCCTAAGGAAAAGTGAAGAAATATCTCCACACTGCTTAAACTCTACGCACAGGCCCTGAGCAAAAGGAGGAAGCTGTGGTCTGTGTACCCAGGATGTGCTAACCTCTTTAGATACACACAGGGATTGGCATGGCAGGCCTCAAGAACAGGCTTAGAGCAGGAACCTGACACTTCAGGCCAAGGATGGGAGTGAAAGTCCTTCCTTTTTATGCGGGTGGTGGGAGCCATGAGCTCCTCCAAACCCTCCCTGTCAGCAACCTGTCATTCACCTAAGTTACCTGGCTAGGCTGAGTCCCTACAGAGCTATTTTCAGTCTCCAAGCATTCTGCAAGATCGAGCCTTTAGCGTATATTTTGGTGTTTAAGTTGTGTGAAAGCCACAGTTTTCTGTTCGCATGTGACCTCTGGATCTTGGGGTTTCCAGATCCTATTCCCACAATAGTTGAAATACTGTGCTTGGAGAGGGCAGTGGACCAGGAGAGAGGCCAGCACTCTTCTGCTCTCTTGGTGAGAATGAGCCGTCCATTAAGCCTGTTTGAGCTTCATAGTCATCACAAAAATGAAACAGTGGAACTAGGTTACCTCTACAGTAGTATCTTCCCAATCTTCTCAGTGCCTAAAATATGCTCATATGCATCTACAAGAACACTTGCCTGTATATGCGCTAAATCCAGCCCTACACTGATCGAGGTTGAAGACACTATAGAGAGAATCTAATTTGCGTACACAAATCCAGGGTGTTCATTTCCAGTTTGAACTGCCTGGAGAAATCAGGTTTGAGTGATTCTAGGATGTGATTTTATGCACCTGCATAGTTCTTCCTCAAATATAAGACATGTCTATATTTCAAAATACCTGTGGGTCTTGGCACTTAGGTGGTATTTGGTGCAGGAAGCCAGGGAAGTCTGGATTTCTTCACAGAAGCCCTTTATTTTGTGCATAATTTGCACAACTCTATGTGATTACAAAATCCCAATCTTGTTGCCCTCCTTATAAGTCCCTCCATATTATATTCTCTTCTCTTTTCTAAGATACGGCTCCTGGAAAGGCTCTGACCATCACACTGGGAGAAGCAATATTTGCTGGAGCCATGCTACTCTTTTGTCACAGACAGGTTAACTTGCAGTATTAAACAACACCCTACCCACGCCCCTGCTTCCCACACTGATATTATCAGTGTTAAAAAGCACATGATACTGTTTGCTGCTTTAAGAAATGACCTGGTTTCAAAAACTGCATCTTAGTTTTAGGCTGGCTTCAGATGAATCCAGTTAATTTTATCTGTGAATGCCTGACTGAGTGCACGTGATGCCATTACAGATGGGGAGACAGGGAAGACAGACATGGTGAATGAAGGTGGGAAATAGAGAATGAACGGTGGATTTGGCGGCAGAAAGCCTGGGTTCATTCTTAGCTCTGCTACCTTGGAGCTGTATGCCTTATAGCAAGGCACTTCTTGTATCTGTTTCCTTATCTAGAAAATAGGGCCAAAGTACCTCCTTGCCACAAGCCATAGGAAGAATTTTTAAAGTCTGCTACCTTAGCTGGATACACATTAAATGAACTTCACGTGCCTTACAGCAAGGCACCTTTTGAATCTGTTTCCTTATCTAGAAAATGGGGCCAAAGCACCTCCTTGCCACAAGTCACAGGAATAATGTTTTAAAGTCTGCCACCTTAGCTGGATACACATTAATTGAACTTTGCTTTTGGGAATGGGTATACCAGGACAGATTGGACAGAAAATTAGAACACAGGTCCAAATTTACCATCATGCATATTTCATTAATTCAACAAATATTTATGATGCATCTATTATGTTGCAAAGCTCTGCACTGTGTATTGAGGATAAAACAGGGGTCAAAACCCTCCAGGAATGTAGACCCTAGTGGAGGCGGCTGACACATACAGAGAACAATCTCAGTCAAGGGGTGATATATCTTCTGAAGAACAATAATGCAGGTTAGGAAATGGAAAGTAATGAAGCTATATAGCCAGGATGGTGAGGAAAAGCGTGTCTAACAAAGTCACAGTTGGGCAGAGACACTCTCTCATCATTAACTCAGAAGAGTGCAGCACCAACCACACAGCCGGTCAACAACGGACAAGCACAGCAGGAAAGAAGGGCCAGGGTTACTGCTGGCTCTGCAAGACCCTGGAGGGCAGGTTGTCACTGGTAGGGCAGGGAAACATCTGGACAAGGTTTGGAAGAAGCAGCAGAGTGAGGAATACTTGGGAACAGAGGCTTGACTTCTGTCCTCAAGAAGGTGTTGATGCCTCCCTCTACCACACACACCTTGTAATCTCCATGTCACCTGGATTCACAAGAACTCGACAAGATGGCTCTGCCTATTGATCTGTCCCCGTGACCACACAGAATTGCTCCCCTCAGGTAGTTACCAAGTGGAATCCTGTTTTGTGTGTGAATAATTTCCACCAAAAGGCTTCCTTCCAGTTCCACTGCTCTCCCAATTTAAGTTTATAGGTTGGCAACTTTAAAGCTTTAGAGAGTGTTTAGCTTGACTTGCTCACTTTATGGGTGGGGAAACTGAGGTCTAGGTTGTTAAATGAATCATCCAAGATCACACAGCTAACTACCAACAGAGTCATGGTGAAAGTTCAGGGCTCCAAACCCTTAGGCCAGTGTTCTTTCCACTATACTATGAAAATATCATTTGCTTTTGTTACATTTTTATGAATTACAGAATCGTGGAGGCAGTGTGTGTGCGTTTGTGTGTGCGTGTGTGTGTGTGAGAGAGAGAAAGACAGAGAGAGAAGTCTTTAAAAGAAAAATCATAAAGAATTTGGCACTTTACACTAAAGACACCTCTGGTATTTAATGAAAAATAAATAAAATTGTTTCACTACCATCTTGAATTATTTTTATCCTTAAAGAAAAAAACAAATTCCAAATTTTTGGATAGAATTTTTATATAACTGTTTTCCAAAATAAATCCTTCTTTTCCAGCAGACAAAGTAAACAGTCTCCATTACAAGGAGACAACCAAAAATATAGTAGTTTACGGAAATACCCAAGCCCCTCTACAGATCATGGGCAGGTAGACTGAATTCTTATTTCAACTCCTTTAATAATGGAGTATTGGACTATTTAAATAAAATCTATTAGAAGGCATCTTATGGATCCATCAGACTGTGTCATAAGTAGGTCTTGAATAACAATTGCATTAAAAAAGATTTGGGATTTTGATGTCTCTTTCTGTTTGGGGTTAAACAGTTAACTTGGCATTTGTTTAAAAAATAGTTGATTTAAACCAAGCCTCTTTCTAGGTATATAGCATTAGTCTAATGCCAGTACTAAGTTACCCCCAGCCAAAAAAAAAAAGAAAATAGTTGGGAAATTTTTGTGTTGATAGTTTTTTTGTTCTGTACTTAAAACATTCCTTTTAAGTCTATATTTTGCTTGTTGTTTTGTAACAAATTAAGTAGGCTAAAGGACATTGTCCGTTACATACACACAAACACACACCTACACACACAATCTCATAAAACCTTGAACCAGCCACAATAGCTTTTTTCGTAATCTCGGAGTGATGCAGGTGTCTTTTCCTCTGCAGAACACTACACCCTGTTTCAATTTCTGTTGCTTTAATGATTTCATATCTATAGTGTTCTTCCCATTATGTATTAATTGATCCATGGGATGGTGTCATTAAGCGATGTCACTCTTTGTGTATTACAGTTCTGCCACTGACCTGATAGACCCACCATCAGTAGCTTGTGCACTGAGATGTTTCCCCAGAGGCTATGGATAGGGCTATATGTCCCCACACTATCTGCAGGGCCAATATAGTGCAAATCTGACAAAATTTAGGTAATCTGTGGAATAACCCTTTCCTGTGCAAAGCTAGCTGGCCTTATCGGGATTGGCAGTACCTCAGTCTCAGGGGCATCATAAACTGCCCAACCATATGAAGGTGATTGCATGTCTGTTAGGCAGGGACTGAACTATGTTCTGGGAAGATAGAACCCCAATGGCAAAAGGGCTCTGCCAGGAGATCTAGCGAGAAGATAAGCTATGTGTGTGTGCCCCGCAGAATGCAGCAAGTGTTACCATAGCCCTGAGAAAAGAAAGGACAATTTGAACTGGAGAGACAGAGAAAGACCTCATGATAATAGTTGTTTATGTAGTCCCTTTCATAAACCTCTTCACAGATCATACAGTCCCTTCACAGATCACTGGCCCATACACTCTTGCATCCCATTCTCACAGTAGCCCTATGGGAGATAATATCATGATGTCTCTACTTCATATGGAAGAAGTTAAAGTTCAGACGAGTGAGGCAACTTGCCCCAGAATATAACTAACAGGGGACGGAGCTGGGTTTCAAGCGCAGTGTTTCTCATTCCCAAATCCTGCTTTTACTACACACACTGGCCACACTGCCTCTTGGCACAGGTGGATCTAAGCCTGGCCTTGAATGATAGGTAGGTCTTGCACAGGAAACTTTGGTAAATGGCTTTGTAGGAGAGTGGAAGGGTACTTTGGGGAGGAAAGTGTACAGGTGATGGAGAGGATAGGAGTGGAAAGACTGAATGGAACTAGATTACAGAGGACCTTACATACTATAACAAAGAATTTGGGGGTGAGTATGGTGGCTCATGCCTGTAATCCCAGTTCGTTGGGAGACGGAGATGGGTGGATCACTTGAGCCCAGGAGTTCAAGACCATACTGGGCAACATGGAGAAACCCCGTCTCTACAAAAAATACAAAAATTAGCCAGGCATGGTGGCACTCACCTCTAGTCCCAGCTACTCAGGAGGCTGAGGTGGGAGGATCACCTGAGCCTGGGGAGGTCAAGGCTGCAATCAGCCATGAGCACCACTGTATTCCACCCTAGATGACAAAGTGAATACCTGCCTCAAAATAATAATAACTTAGGTCTTGTAACATGTATAGAAAGGAGGAATGAAAACTTGTGACTAGAGGGATGATCTACATAGCTGTACAAGTCTCTTAGAAACAAATCGTTCCTACCCTCTGCTCCTTAGGAAATGAAGATGGGAGTGGCTCCATCACTTATCAGAGGCCACACAAGAAATGAGCAGCAGTCAGGATTAGACAACCAGAGATAGATTCAGGCGACCAGCAGTGCTGTCTTCTGTCTTCAAAGACACCTGTTGATTAAATATGGCATTGGGGGAGGGAGGAGAAACTCTATTTCACCAGATGACGTAAAACTGTGATTATCCTTCTCATCCCTTCCTTCCCAGGGGATTTCACCATGAGCAATCTTTTCAATTGGGCCTTCTATCCTGGGCTACAATTTTAGTTCCTTTTGAGAATGAGTCAGCAGATAGTGCTTGAGAGGAGACAAAAGAAAAAAAAATGTCTCTCTAAAATGCAAATCAAATTTCTGTGGGGCCTTCAGACAAGTCTGACATTCTTCCATGAGTTGACTGGGCCCCTGGTCTCAGTTAGGAATACTGACACTTCACCCTAGCAAATCAAAAACGCGGAGACTCATCACCGTCATTCCAAGTAGGATCAGAGATTGAGTGTTCAGACGCATTTTCAGATAATTCAGATCAACTTTACAGTACCGTCAAAATTGCTCATCCCTACAAAAATGAACCAAACACTAATGTGTTTAAGAGACTTGCCATCTTTGGGAAACAATGTGTCTGCCATTTAGTTTAAGACCAAAATCTCAGAGTATGAGAATTTTTCAAATCACCTCAAAGGGAAGGCAGACTTGAACGCTGAAATGCTTTCCCAAGAGCAAGCCCCATTTACCCAGCCAGTGCTATGTGTCCAAGGCAATGAAAGATCTTATGTCACATCTCAGTGCACACATGCAAGAGGCCGGAATTACAGGTGCCATGGGAGCTTTAACCTCGAATTTCTAGACATTGTGTGGGTTTCACATGTCTACTGGAATCTAACACTCCAGTAGCAGAGTTGTTAGGTCTGAATATATGGGTATTCATTGATGTTATGGGAAAGGAATCGGAGAGTGAGCAATTCTGCAGTACCATTCATGTAGCAAAAGTGTGAAAACAAACAGGTTAATATTAGAAAATTACTCTGCTCGTGAGTTGCTTTAAGTTGCTGCTGTTACAGTCTATGGAAAAGCATATGTTTCAATTGAACTTCTCATGTCTACAGAGTCATTTTGTCTTTAGAAATTTATGACTGAATTCATACTCATTCATGTATTCAATACTCATTCATGTATTCATTCACCCAAATGTTGAATAATATTACCAGGCACCACGTTCAACAGAGCATTCAGGTAAATGAACAAGAATAAGATTTCTATGCTATTTCTTCCAGACTTTGAGAGAGTAGAGATTTCTCTTCTTTCTGATTTTTAGCTCTGAGTATTGGAAATTCCAAGAGAAGCAATACTCATTGGAGAAATCTTTATTTGTGGATTATGATCATAAGGATGGTTAGACACATTTTCTTAAAGGTAACAACCAGTTTATATTCTCCATTGCCCCTTCACCCTTGGTGATATAATCTACTGTAAGGATATTTTTGGAAAGCCAGGGCTTCAGCCAAGGATATTTCTTCTTCTGATTCTCCCTTTCTCAGCTTTAGTTCCTCTATTTATATATTAACATGGGGCCAGGCACGGTGGCTCACACCTGTAATCCCAGCATTTTGGGAGGCCAAAGCGGTGGATCACCTGAGGTCAGGAGTTCAAGACCAGCCTGGCCAATATGGTGAAACCCTGTCTTTACTAAAAGTACAAAAATTAGCTGGTCATGCTGGCACATGCTTGTAGTCCCAGCTATTTGGGAGGCTGAGGCAGAAGAATTGCTTGAACATAGGAGGTGGAGGTTGCAGTGAGCCAAGATCGTGCCTCTGCACTCCAGCCTGGGCAACAGGGTGAGACTCTGTCTCAAAGAAAAAAAAAATGGAGAAAAATACCATAGGTAAGGTGAAAACTAAATGAGAAACTGAGAAAGAATATTTATCATACATAAAGCATAAATGTCCCATTATACAAAGACTACTTACAAATCAATAAGAAAAGACACACCACTTAACAGAAAATAGGCAAAAATGCTATGAATAGACAACACTAGAAAGAAAATACAAATGGGCAATAAATATATGAAAAGAATTTCAAGCACATGCATAAAAACATTCAAATGAAAATAATAAAATTCCAATGTTTATGACCTAGGAGGACAGCAGAGACTAAAACAGCTTAATGTCTCATGTTGGAAAGAGTAAAGGAAATGTCACTCTCTTATCCTCTTGGTAGGAGTATGACTTGGTATAATCTTTCCACAGAGCAACATCTATTTGAGAAGTTAAATATTTATACAAAGTTGATAATGCCAATTCTACAGCTATGTTCACTCAGATATATGTACAATATGTTTATTGTAGCATTGTTTGTTACAGCAAAAGTTGGAAATAATCTAAATGTCCATCAGTAGGGGACTAGATAAACAAAGGAGGAAAGATTCATATAAGAAAATGCCATGCAACTACAAAATGGGATAAAATCAATTGTCGTATACACTGATTTAGAAAATTCTCCAGTGTATATTATTACATGGAAAAAAGCAAAAATTTCCAAAATATTGGGCCGGGCACAGTGGCTCACTCCTGTAATCCTAGCACTTTGGGAGGCCAAGGTTAGCAGATCATGAGGTCAAGAGATCGAGACCACCCTGGCCAACATGGCGAAACTCCACCTCTACTAAAAATACAAAAATTAGCTGGGTGTGGTGGCGCATGCCTGTAGTCCCAGCTACTAGGGAGGCTGAGGCAGGAGAATCGCTTGAACCCAGGAGGCAGAAGTTGTGGTGAGCCGAGGTCGCAACACTACACTCCAGCCTGGGTGACAGAGCAAGACTCCGTCTCAAAAAAAAAAAAAAAAAAAAAAGTAAAGAGAGACACAGAAACAGACTTGGAAAAAGGTGAATGGGCACCAAGATTTTATCCTGAATGTGCTGGTCCCAGTGACTTTAAGATTCTAAATTGAGGTAAATACAGGGAGAAATTGGCTGGCCTAGGATCCAGAGACCTGAGTTCCAGCCCCAGGTCTATCCCAAACTAGCTATGGGATGTTAGGCAAGTCACTTCACTTCCTCGTCATTCATGTTAAAGGTCTTCTCATATATAAAATGAAGGTATGATTTCAAAATTTCCTTTCAGCTCTCGTGTTCATTTGACTCTGATCCTAGACAGGCTTTAAAACATTTCTTATTTGGGGGTGTGGATGATAGAACCTCACGTAGATGTTCTATCTGATCCTGTGTGGCTCTTCTCCCATAATCTCAGGGCTACATTTCATACTGTGGAGTGACCCTTAAGGCCAGGTGAAGGCGGGGGCTCTCAGCAAGTGCTTGGTGAGTTTCCCCGAGCTGGTTGATTTTATTGCCAAGTGACACTGGAACTGTGCTAATCCCTTTTTGTTAATGCAAACTAAGAATAGGGCCTGATGCCACTCTGGGGTCTTAGATTCTTTTCCAAAATTTGGTCTCATTTAAAACCCAAAACACTCTTTGGCTCCAAGCGTCTTTCCCTGGCCTTTAAAAAAATCCTGTTTAATTGAAAGGAAATTGAATTTGTCTGGTTTTGATTCATTTACACTTAACTCTTCTAAAAACAATAATTTGATGTCCAAAAAGAATTTTGAGTCTCTTAATGGGTTTTCTGGAAGGCTTTTTTTCTTCTTGTTAAAACAGGAAGTGGTGTTGTATGGGCAAACACAGTCAACCCCAGAAGGCCCCAATTCAGTTTGAAACTGTATCACCCACCATTTTGCATGGGTCCTCATGACCCCAAGCTAAGGCCTTTCTTTCCCTAGTACTCACCTAAGAGAAAGAGTCGCTCATCTTTTATCAAAGGGGCAATAAAAATGAGGAAGAACAATCATAGCTATAAAGAGAATAAGTTATCTATCCAGCTCAAAGTGCCAATATCTATTCAAACCTTTAAGACATGCACTTGATCCCTGTAACAACCCTGTGATGTACGTAATAGTTCCATTTTGAAGAGATTGGGTAAGTTACTCATGGTCATACAAGTAGAAAATAGAAAAGCAATTTGAACCTAATCCTGTCTACTTCCAAATTCCATAAAACTTAGCCACTGTGATACATCACCAGATTGATACATACATCTCCATATAGTTTAGGCTACAAGCCCATCTATGGGGACCATGTAGGTTTTGTTACTATTTGTTTTATCTCTTTGTCTAAGTGACCAGTATCCACAGTCTGCACCAGTCAGATTCATGAAACTGCTCAATTCTTCACCACTCTTTATTCAAGAAGGCCTATTTCCCAGGTAAGAAAGCCTGCCTGGCTTTGTTAGCAGGTGCACTGGTGTGAAACTGACAGGTTCTGTTTTTACGTAATGATCCAATGAGTTGATTTTTAAATGTTTTATAGCTCAATAGAGAATGGCATATTCTTTGACCTGCCAAGGCTTCCTCCTCTACCCTTGTACCTTCGTTCTTTCTTCCTTTCTTGCTCTAAATCTTGCTCTCTTCTCCATTCTATTCCACTCATATACACACAAAACTATACACAATTTAAAAAAAAAAATAACAGATTCAGGAGGTTATATAAAACACAAAGAAGGGAATGTTTTGCAAGGTTAAAAGGAAATCATTGAGTAGGGCTGACTTCAGGCTCCAGTTTCTCTTGAATAGCCTTTCTTGTTATTTCAAGGCTGATTGACTTATAACTGCATCCAAAGCTGCCTCACACCAGTTCCTTTTATCAGACCAAGTGAGACTTCCTGTGGACTGGCCCAGCTTCCTGATATATTTCCTTTTTCCTTTGGCAGAACAAAGAAAACCATAGCTCCAAGGATCCTTGGGAGCAAACACAATTTAGCCCTGAAGAACCTATTATTTTAAAATTTTCATTCTTAATGCATAGGGCCAAGCGCCTGCCTTTGCTTTTTTTTTTTTTTTTTTTCCCCACAGCATTCTGTGTAACATCCTGCTGAACCCTATGTGCAATTACCAGGGGTCGATGAGCTACTTGAATTCATCCTAGTTGTAGTTTGATTTATTCAAAGTGGGAAAATTAAGCCATTTTCAGTGCACGAGCATCCCCACCTCATACATGCATATGCCTTCAAAAGGGACGTGGAACACCTCTCTACATAGGGTTTAACCTTTTGTTACCTGAGCTCAACACAACAGGTGTGCAAGGAAACCCTCTTGTCTAGAGATTTCAACCTATCTGTTTTTGCAGTTCTGACTCTAGAAACATGCATATAGGAGAAGAAGCTTCAAGGTGTATCCAAAGGGTCATCAAAGTCAGTTGAGGAAGAAATTCCAGAAATTGGGTTGAGATTGTTGCTTTTCTTTTTTGCCTGGAGTGTCTCCCATATCAGTCCTTACAACGTGGCCTCACTATCCACTCTACACATTACTACTGAAAGACCTTTAGGCATGACCCAGGGTAACAAGGGAGCGCTATTAAGAAAGCTGCTTGTTTCTTTGTCATAGCTCCCAAACACCTATCACACATTGCCAACTTAGGATAGCCCCCTCCCCAGTAGTCTCAGAAAGAAAGAGGCCATTGACGGAGAGATAACTGAGGCTTCAAGATGTAGTGTGTCAAAAGATGGGAACTAGGCAAGAGCCCCTGGAAGCAGAACTCAAGTATTGATGCCCCGAAACACCACACTCTGCAATGAGGGTGTTTTCTGGAGCAAAGACATCAAGGCTCATTTAACCCACAGGGACTCATGCTTCTTTGTTCATTGGTCCTATTTTCTGACCACTGTCATAATATTCCTGGGGGACTGAAGAGGGCACTTTCCATAGGAACCACATGGGTAAGTGAGTAATCATGTAGCCACCCAAATTTTACTAAAGTAGATTTTTTTCTTTAAAAGGATTGCTGATTTGGAAGAGGGTAAACAACAAAACAAATGTAGCTCTTCTGGCAAAAGGCATTTCTTAGGGCTAATTCAACATGGTTAATTCGTAATGATTTTTCCTAACCCAGTCCTCATTGTTATCATGTCTAGTTGAAAACGAATTTAAAGAATATTCGCAAAGAAGAAAATAACTCAGAAACTATGTGGCATGAGGAGACTGTGAGGGGGTTATGGGCACGGTTGCTGTGCTCTGCTTCGTATAACCTGCTTGGGCAATAGCAAACGCAAGGGGTTAAAATGACTGCCCCATACTATGAGCTTGAGATCTTTCTTTTCCCAGCACGGTACTCTGTCAATAGCCCTGTACCCAGGTTCATGACCAGTCAGGAATCCTGAAGAAAAGATGCATACATTATCTTAAGCAACTTCCCCCGCCCTGATAACACTGCCTGAGAGAACCATGCTAACCTGCCCTTCGACTTCTCCATAATAAGAACACATTGGTCAAAGGGCACAAGTCCTCTTTCTCAAATACAGTCTTTGGTGCAACATAAGACTTCCCTAGAGGTGAGGGACTTGAAGGGCACCTGTACTTTTTGCACTTTTCTAGAAAGCAGAGGGAGAAAGAGCAGGTAACTTTTCTAGAAATGTCATTTCAGGAAACCAGCATATGGAGACTTCCCAGGGTGCCTTGGGGAAGGCATCCAGCCCTGTGGCTGTGCTGCTCTGGGCTTCTAAGCCATTCCTTCTGGAGATTGTGGGTCTCTATAAATGCACTGAGTCTGAAGTGTGGTAAAGGAATTACCATGGCTCCCCCTCCCTGCCTTCTTGGAGTTTGCCCCCTGAGTTTTGTAGACAAGCCAGGACGGGGCAGTAGGACTGGGTTTAGAGCTCATCAGAATTATTTATTTCTTCCTATCAGTTTGGACAGGGTATGACCCAGACTCTTCTCTGCCCAGAGCACCCTTTTAAAACATTTAAAACCCTGTGTGTATTTCATGGGAAATTTCACACGCCTGTTTCTGATTCACTTCCAATTAAAGGCTCAAAACACTGGTTTTGTAAGAGCTCTTTGATGATTCAGATTCTTGTTTGTTCATCTTTTTTTTCTCTCCTAAATGTCCATAGAAGCTTAATAAATGTTATTCAGACATTTGCATGCTTAACTGTTGAAAATAATTGGAAACAGGAAAGAATGTTTTATTAGTGTGCACAGTACAAGCACACTTACAAGGAAGGAGAGACACAGCCTCAGTGAAGGGAAACTCCTGGGAAAACAGGTGTATCCCTGAAGGTGGGTGCCTTGGTTTCCCCATCACTGGGCATGGGGGAAGGAGGCTTTCAGCTCAGAGCTACTGAAAAGGGAGAGGAACGTTACATGAGACACAAGAATCCTTCTTAGTGTGGTCAGTTACCATCAACAAGCAGTCAGTTGAGTGGTCAGTCTCATCCAAGATAGAACAAGTGGATTGGCATTTTCCATATGCTAACACTACTTTTAACTCCCTTCTGATTGGAAGGAGTTGGTTGTCTGCTATTAGAGCAAGCCTCATTCTCCACCTCCTTTAAAAACTTTGATGGTGAAGCTGTCTGGGTGCACCTGTGCATAGCTCCCCTGAGAGAGTTTTATATATCGGTCCCTCTAAAGTGCTAACGTGGGCACCGGCTTGGGTAGTATGAATTCTGTACCTGGTTTTGCCTTAGGCTGGCTTGGTGACATTGGGCAAGTTACTCTCCCTTTCTCAGGTGGTCCATTTACCCAAAAAGATTAAGGCTTCTTCACGATCCTCTTCTTCCATGGATTTGGTAAAAATCTGGAGTAGTGAGTTGCTTTGAGTTTCTTCAAGAAAAGCGTGAATTAATTACTACACTTTAACTACTGGGTGGCTCATTAGATGGCTTTCTTGTTGCCAATGTAACAAGATTGCTGTAAACCATGCAGCATTTCAGATTCCGAGCCTTATTTGGACTTTTTACTAAAGAAAGAGCACCCGCCCTGTCTCTTTATTTGTCAGGCAAAGTTCAGTCAGCCAATATTCAGTTAGCCAAAGTTACCAAATGTGACTTCATGCCCACACAGTGTAAATACAATGTGTGAATGCTGTGTGCTGTAAGGTGCTTTTTGCCTAAGAAAGGTGAGACAAAACCTTAGGAAGGCTGGCAGTAAACCTCTGGAGTATTTTGCCAGATTACTGTGACAGTGGCAGAATGATTTTGTGAAAGCCACATGCAGTCTGAAGTTTGAAAATCTAGGTTCAGACCCACTTATTAACTGTGTGGTCTTGGGTCAGATAATAACTTCTCTAATCTCCTTTCCTACCTGTAAAATAACAGTAGTACTGGTAGTAATAATACGTAACATTAATTTTTCTACCAACCTTACTAATAATAAGAATCAAAAGTAGTATGGAAGTAAAAGCACTTTGTAATTGTAAAGTGCTGTGCAAATGCTAGTTGTTATTATCTTAGTTATTATTCTCATTCAAGTTGATGCATGAATATAACAGATAATAAACGTAACTTAAATCTGTTGGGTTGCTTTTTTCTGGCCTTAGTGATTTCAAAGACTTGCTTGCATGTGGTTAAATTCATCAATTAGTGACTTATTCATATCTCTTTGTCCATGTAGACACCATCCCCTACAAATGCACAAGTACAGATCAAACATCCCATATTCCTCCTTTCCCTCCCACATATCCGGCCATTGTTCTACTTGTGAAACTCCCATCCCAATCAATGGGGGGTTTACGTAAAAACCGATGGCAGGATATGAGTGTGGCTTCAGGAATTCCAGGCTTGTGCTGCTGATAAAGAGAGTTGTGTCAAACAGAAAACACCAGAGAAACAAATTCTCCTGTCCAACCTATGCTACAGCACTCCCTTGTGAATAGTTTTAAAACATCCGTCTGGCTGACCAAATACCTATGGCTGCCTCCACCCATACATCTATGCCACCTCTTCTATTATCTTCCCCATGTCCTTGTGGTAATACAGTACAGAACCAGGCTGGAAGTAGGTTAATTCAGAGGGAGATACCAGTAGAACTGAGCTCCCCTGATTAAGGGATGTGAATTTAATTGGGTCATGACAATCTGTATTAAGTGTAAATGCTACTAATAGGTTTAACTGACTTTGGTGTGAGTGAAGGGACAACAGAATAAAAGAAGTAATTTGCCTTGAAGATGATCCTCTTTTAGTGTTGAAGTCACAAGTGATGGAGGCCCTTCTTTCACTTAACGAGACCGGGAAAGCTGGGTTGGTCTTTATTCTCATCATGCATCATCAATATTTTAGGAAAGCTTGTATTGCTATCTTTCATGGTACACTGCACAACCAAGTATGATTATGTGACCAGAAGTGAAGGGAAGGAGAACATTTGCCGATATTCTACCCACACTGAAATAGCTCAAAAATGAAGAGATGAAGAAAGGAAAATGGAGTTGACCATTTCCATTTAAGTGCTCGTTCAGACATTTAGTTTTAAAATGATGAACTTCTTTTGAAATCTTCTTATTGAACGCGTTGAACTAGGTATTAAGGTTTTATTATTGGCCAACAGAATTGGGATTTCAAAGTTCATGAGGCCAAACATTGAACTGCTCAGACACTAGTCTGTAGTTCCTAGGGACCACAATCTACTAAGATCAGCCCTACTGCTTTTTCTCCATGACAACAAATCACCACCAAGACCGAGACGCCGTATTGAAGGAGCATGCTGTGTTTTTCCACACTAACACCACGGAGTGAAGGTAAAGAGATTAGAGAGCATCTCAAATTTATATTTCAAATTATGAAGAACATCTGACACAATGAAAGCAAATGCAGCCTTGCAGAAAATTTGTCTATCTTTGTGACGTTGGATTGTATAAAGGGTTTGGACAAACTCATTGTCCTACCACCTCAACTTTGTAAAAAAATATAATCTCTTCAGCTGCTAAGTTTCTGATTTTGCATTTGATTTGGGAGCAATAGTATTTTATTGGGCTATACAAGGCTCCAAAATCTCTCTTTTGAAGATATTCATGTGTAGGAAACTCTGTAACAGATATAGCTCTTGCACAATTTTTAGAAGAGATTTGGGAAACTTTATCAGTTTCTCTCGAACTTTTTAACTCTATCTTAAAGTCCAAGGAAAGTGAAAGATTAAGAAAACTTTCTTTATCAGGGCTGTCCAACAGAACTTTCTGCAAACATGTAAATGTCCTGTTCTGCACTGTTCACTATGGTAGCCACTGTACTCTCTATTTGAGTGGCTATTGAGTATTTGAAATATGGCTAGAGGAAGGAAATGTAAAATTGTGTTCTTTTTTCATTAAGTCAATTATGTTTAATTAGTTGATTAATCCAATTAATTAAATATGGTTAGAAGCTACCATAGTGGGCAGTACAAGTCTGTATCATTGAAGTTAAAAACATCATCTTGAAATCTGAATTCAGTCAGAGGGGCATATTTACATGGATTATTTTGATCTGAGTCAGCAATGTGTTGTCCACATGGAGACTAACACTTCCATTTATTCTTATGACTAACATTAAAGCAAAACAAAATGAAAAGTGAATGTTCAGCATTATCATGTTGGCCTGGGGCTGGAGCTAAGTTTTCTATGCCATCTCCTGGCCTCATCATCAATTCTCTGCTGACCTTTAAGAATGTAATACTTTATTTCCCTTTTATCAAATGAGGGCATTTGGAATTTATCAAAAGGATATTCACGAATCATGATTGAATGTTTATTGGGCTTATCAAAGAAAGGTATGGGCTTTGCCCTATACCTTTTCATTGAAAAATAATCTTGGCCAAAAAGAATCCCTATTATACATAATGGTGACTTCAGTTTCTCCATTTGCAAAATACTGGCATTGTACTTGCTTATTTTTAAGGTCATTTTTAGCTCTAATGCTTTATGCCACCATGAAAATATGATTTCCTATTACGTAGAGCTCCATACTATTAACAGATGGTTTGCTTTTCTAGTTCCCAGATCCCTATAACCGTTTGTAATATTTCTTCTTCAGTATAAATGTGAACAAAGCAACTCTAATTTAGCAAATAACCAGCTAAAGTGGTAGTCTTTGTCTTTTTAAAAAAAAAATTTATTTTAAAACTTACTAGTTAGACTGGTAGTCTTTGAAACCCAATTTCTCTCCAATGAGTATTCCCTAGGTTTGTATTCAACACAGTTTTGTCCTTTGTCCTCTCCAAATCTCATGTTGAAATATGATTCGCAGTGTTGGAGGTGGGGCCTGGTGGGAGGTGATTAGATCATGGGGGCAGATCCCTGGTGAAGGAATTAGTGTCATCTCTGGGTGAGAAGTGAGTTCTGGCTCAGTTAGCTCACCTGAGATCTGGTTGTTAAAAGAGTCTGGGATCTCCTCCTTCTCTCTCTTGCTCCTGCTCTTGCTATGTGACACACTGGCTCCCCGTTCACTTTCCACCACAATTGTATGCTTTCTGAGGCCTCATCAGAAGCAGATGCTGGCACCATGCTTTCTGTACAGCCTGCAGAACCATGAGCACCATGAGCCAAATAAACGTCTTCTTGTTATAAATTACCTAGCCTCAGATATTCCGTTATAGCTACACAAAATGGATTAAGCTAGTGCTGTTCTATGGTACACTGTATTAGTCTGTTTTCACATTGCTGGTAAAGATATACCCGAGACGGGGCAATTTATAAAAGAAAGAAAGAGGTTTATTGGACTTACAGTTCCACATGGCTAGGGAGGCCTCACAATCATGGCAGAAGGCAAGGAGGAGCAAGTCACACCTTACATGGATGGCAGCAGGCAAAAAGAGGGGTTGTTTAAAAACCATCAGATCTCATGAAACCCATTCACTATCATGAGGACAGCACAGGAAAGACCCATCCCCATAATTCAATCATCTCCCACCAGGTCCCTCCCGAAACATGTGGGAGTTAAGGGAGCTACAAGATGAGATTTGGGTGGCCACACAGAGCCAAAACATATCACACACTTTCCAAAGGTCTTTATCCTTGATATCCCTGAGACATGAAGCAATTTATCTCTACCCTTCATACTTCCCACCCATGGATAATAGAAATATATGGCATGCTACACCTCCTGTGGTTTTAGAATTACTGTGAGGAATAAATACCCCAGTCTTTCTCATGGGGAGATCTGACCTCATTACTGAGGTCTTGATAATGATCAGACCTATAGCAGCTTTTTCTTTGGAAGTCTTCGGGTACACATCATTGCAAAGGTCAATCCTGTGTCCATCACTGAATGGTATAAATTTGTGAGGTGAACTGTTTAAAACAAAGATGGGCAGACTCCTCTCAGAAAATGAGGCCATGTTCCTAGAGGTCCAATTCTATGTAATGGTCTTGGGGGTGATGAAGCACTGTAGTCCTGCTTCTCACTCATACCTGCCCTCCAGAAAGGATAAAATTATAAATGTCCAATTAGAGTCTTTATTAGTATCTTCCTAACTATGTAGAATGTATCAATAGTTTGACAGTTCCGCAGCTCATGCATTTTCAGAAAAATCCCTCTTCAGTTTAAAACATTCCACCTTTGTTTTTTGTTGTTGTTTTTTCAGATTGCATTGGGAAGAAGGTAAGGAGTATGTATAGAATACAATTCTGTGAACAAAGTGAGTTAGTTACTTGCTCCTTGAGGGCAGAAACTCTGGCCATTTGTCCTCAAGTCCTCAGTGCCTGACACATATCCATGTATTAATTGAGCAGCTTCTATGTGCCAGGTGCTGGAGTACAGCAGTAAAGCAGACAGGTATGGTTCCTCCTTGGACAGAGGTAATAGTTAAGGCAAAAAAAACACAAAACAAAACAGGTAGTGAACTTGTTATAAGTGCAAAGGGTTCTATGAAAGGGGAAGTATGGGGTGCCTCGGGAGGGCATAACATGGGGACCTAACCTAGTCTCAGAGGTCAAAGGCTTCCTTAAGGAAGTGACATTTAGGCCAAACCCTGAAAGATAAGACTCAGAGTCAGTATGAAAGAGAACAGGCCTTTCAATAAGTCTTTGCTGGATGAGTGAATGAATGAAATGGCCACCCAGGGCATTGCTAAATTAAGTACCTTGAGCTTAGTCATCCTAACCATAGTCCCCCCAGGCATTATCTGTGTGGCCATAAGCCATTTTCTTAGCCACTTTCTTCTTCAGTAAAGGCAAGTAGAGTGTAATGAAGCATATTGTGAGAGGACAATTACCTTAGAAGTCCTTATCAGACTAATGTTTTACTGAGTGCATAGAGTACATATGTATAGGTTAATATGCCTTTACTATGCAATGCATCCAGAAATTTCAAAGTCAAGAAGATTCTAGGAGGCTGAATTCCACCTTTAGAAGTCTCCGCCTATGAAAGCTCTGGGTTTCAACTTGACATAACGCTTCACCCGCCAGAAAAATAAAAAAAGGCAACTCTTTGGCAAATAGAGATATGGAAGATGCACTGGCTGGCATTGACATAAACTGCTATCCTGATCTCCATCAAAGATGTGGGCCTTCTCATGCTGCAGTTTCCTCAACTGCAGAACAGGGAGATTCTTCCAATGATAATTTTACCTCGAAGTGCTGTTGTAATAAAGATGGCAGTAAAAGCATTTTGCAAGATCAAAAAAAGAAACACCTACTAAACAGGCATGCTATCTATATCTCGTGTTTGCTAGAATTTCTGAGGAAACCCTCTGATCTAAGATGCTAGAGAGTCTACAGAGGTTGATAACTGGGATTGGCTTTTAAGATCTTTTCTGGAATGGCTGTGCCCTTTACCTCACTATTACTTTAAACAACTTTGGCAGGAGATACCAGAATGCCAATAACAATAATGATGATGATGGTTACTGAGTAGTTACTGATGAGCCCAGCACTGTGCTAAACACTTGAAGGATTTTTTTTTTTTTTTTTTTTTGACAGAGTCTCACTCTGTCACCAGGCTGGAGTGCAGTGGTGTAATCTCAGCTCACGGCAACCTCCGCCTCCCAGGTTCAAGCAATTCTCCTTGCTTGAGGCTGCTATGGCAAGGACGGTGTGGCTGAGGGCCAGTCAGCTCCAGGTCCCGCCAGCTTGGACTGTGCACCTGGGACTTCCTGCCTGAGCCTCCCGTGTAGCCGGGACTACAGGCACGCATCACCAAGCCCAGCTAATTTTTATATTTTTAGTAGAGATGGGGTTTCACCATGTTAGCTAGGATGGTCTTGATCTCTTGACCTCATCATCCACCAGCCTCAGCCTCCCAAAGTGCTGGGATGATAGGGGTGAGCTACCGCGCCAGGCCCTTGAAGGCATTTTAGCACTTGACCTTCACCACAGCCCCAAGGAATCCATCTATCATGACTCGCACGCACCCAGTGAGAAGAACCAAGACATACGAAACTCAAGTGACTTGCCAAAAGTTGTGCAGCTAGCAGGTTCTGTCTGACACCAAAGACGTTACTCACTGCATATGTGAAATACTTTGAGATTTTCAGAATAAGAGCTCAAGGTTGCTAAGTGATTAAACATATACAATTAATTATTCCTGCCCTGGAAGACAAGAGTGTTACCATTAGCAGAAGTTTATTTTTGCAATTCCTCTGGCCTTCTGGTGTTCCCACATGCCTCCACCCCTTTTCCTAACTGTATTGCTTGCCTGTTGTTTAAAGAAAACAAAAATTTATTTTCAAACTTGTCCAAATAGAAATGAATCATTAAAAATAGTGAAAGCCATGGTGAAGGACTGAAAAAGTGGAGGAGTCAATGACATTTGCAGAGCCCCTGCTGTGCGAGTTCCATGGGACTACCAGGACCGAGGCTATGTTTTATTAATAAGATCTAACTTCTAAGATTCATTTTATTATCTCCGTATCCCCCGTCCCATCTCGCTTAGTTGGATGATCTAGAGAGAAAACAACATTTCTACCTTCTTGCAATGGAAACAATAGACTTTGCTTGTGCCACTTTTATTTTCCCACTGGGGAATCTGAGAGATGACCTGATTGAATTCCACCCGTAAAGGTCATGCTTTGAATTCAAGGCAGAGGAAAAAAAATGAAGAAAACATTTTGCAATGATACCCCACGAGTCCTGAGCATGCTGGGGCCTCTCCTGGTTGCATTGTGGTCTGCTGATAAGGATAACATTGATGACAAGCGGAACATTTCCAGGACAAAGGAAATTCCCTGTTGTATTGTTTAAAGGAAGCCACCATCCACTAAGGAGAGCAAGGTTTGTGATGTAGGCACAGATTTCCCTGCAGGAGAGGCAGGGAGAGCTGCCAAGCTGCTTGTGAGTGTGCCTGTCCCTGATTTCATCTGGGGAAGCATTTGCTTGGTTAGAAGTCAATAAGGGGTCATGGCAGTTTATGGCATTGGTAGGTTTAGGAGCCAGACTTAGAAATGGAGGCACGTTGGCTGGGGGAGTAAAAAGCCTGATTCATACAATGCAGCCCATTTAGGAATCATAGCAAAAGCACCAGGAGATTTAGAGAAGTTGATCTGGTTTTGAGTTTAAATTCTGGACCTCCTTCTCTCCCCACCCCCTCCAAGCCAAAATGTCAGAAAAGGGCCTGGTTTCCCTTTATGGAGTGCAAAATAAACAGATCCTCAGCAGCAGGAGAGGGGCCCAGTTCCCCAGCCCATAATGCCAGAGCTGGGGGTGGGGGTGCTGTGGGGAAAAGCAGTTATTCTTCTGTCTGGTTAGTATTTGGCATTGACTTTCATTTTCTCCAACCTCTGTTTTCTAGAAGCCTGCCTGTACGGGAAGTACAGGAATAAAGAGAAGCTGATCATGGGGGTTTTCTTGCCAGACTTCAAAGGAGGTGGATTTTTGATTTTTGATAGTTTGGAGAGTTAGTTCCAAAAGTAAAAGCTGCTTTGGGGACTTGAACCTAGACATTGGGATCTTAGCCGTGTGCCCATCAGAGCCGCTGCTCTGCTCCTGCTGGAATGGAGTGCTCTGGGCTTCCCACTCTCCTCTCCCAGCCCAGGAAGGCTGGAGCTCTGGGCATCTCAGGGTCAGCTGCGGTGAGCCTGGCCACAGGGCTCTGCATTCCTTCTGGGCTTTGCTTGGTTTGAGTGGGTGTGACTGCGAGTTTACTCTGGAGAAAACTGAGACAAAGAGTCTAAATTGGGCAGGATCTTGAATCTAATGACTTGTTTACAGACCCTGTACTTTTTCCAGTGCAGGGAGGAGGAAGAAGGCAGGGCACGCTCGTCACTGTGGGCATGGGCACATCGCTGTTTTTCATCCTAAGGAGGTAGGACAGCTTCGGAAAGCAGCAGGGCATCTGCCTGGCAGCCAGCAGGCAAAGTGGCATGCTGTGTAATTTTCCAAGGTAGGGAGGAAGCAGTGGCAGCTTCTGCTTGGTCCTACCGGCTTGGCTTCCGGGGCACACGCTGCTCTGGGGAGAATGCCTGACCCTGCCACATGAAAGGCCTTGCTTCCTCCCACTTCAGCTTCAAGCGATGGGGAGATTACCCTCCTCACCCCTGCTCCAAGTGCATCACAACCCAGAGCACCCAGCCAAGAATGCACACCCGTGATGGGGCTAATGAGGCCTCACTGGACCTGTGTAAGGAGAGAGGAGATTCCCGGGAGGACCTCACTGATAGAAAAGCACACGCATGATGGTTTTGCTATCGTGTGACATTTGTTTCATAATTGCTACCTGTGAGAAATTCCTTGAAAACGAAATAGTATACAGCAAGATTTAAGGACTTGCTCTTCCAGATTCTGGATGTCCTTCTGGAGTCCAGGGATGCTGTTTCTAAGGCATGTAGGTGCTGAGGGTCTACCCCAAAGGGCAGTTTGGGACTGCAGGGCAGGCAGGAAGTGTCTTTGTGTGCATGCCAGGCGGTTTATAAACATCCCCTTTACTTCCCTTGCCAACCCACGAGTATATATTGCAATTACCACATTCTGATAAGGAAACTGAGGCTCAGAGAGGTTAAATCATTCACTCAAGGCCACACATCTGCTAAATGTGTCATGCTACATCCACTTTGCACCTAGTTCGAACAGGTTTACAAAGCAAGACAGTAACCCCTGCATGCCTGGGTGCCTGAAGTTGAAAAGGGGTGGCTCTAAGATGTGGTCTGCTACCTCTCCTGGACTGTTGCAGTTGGGTGTGGCTGATTTGAAACTGTGCTTCAAAAGAATGAGCTCTAGTCCCTGAATAGAGGAGCTCACGCCACAATGCACTGTAGATCTCTGCGATCCAGAAGTCCTCCCAGATGTTCCCACAAGGATCTCTAAGGTGTTGCTGGGGATGGTGTGTGTATAGGGAGTGTTCCCTGGGAGCCTCTGAGCCCTCCTGGCAGAGAAGCCTCATAAATAATGGCATCCCCAGAAAACTCTACACTTGGAATGGGACCCAAATTAAATATAGCACCAGCAACACTAACTGAGCCACTACCTGGAATATGTCAAGATACAGCAACTAACACTTACTTTATGTTTGTCATTTGCAAACCCTATCATGTCCGTTAATCCATTCAAATGCTGAGAGGTAGGCAGGGCAGCTATTATGATTCAAAAAAGAGGCCACGTCTTTATGGATTTGGGTTCTCATCCCAGCTCCTGCCTTCACTAGATGTGTGTGGTCTGAGCAAATCCTTCCACTTCTCCTAACCTCAGTTTCCTCATCTGCAACATGAGAAACTTGCTTTCCAAAGTGCCTCAAGCTATGGGAGTGGGGATACGGGAATGAGTCTCCCCAACATTCAGAGGCTCCCCCAAACCTGGCAGCCCAAGGCACACCACTGAGTGCCACTGCCTTCCCCTCCCCTCTGCTGGCTGGATACTGACCAATGGAGAAACCAGGACTGGGGCGGGAAGGAGTAGGTGGTAAGATTCTTTTTCACTTGTTTCCTGCACCTGGAGACAACAGCAAGACCATTATTTGGATGAGTTATTGTTTAGAGTTTGTTTGTTTTGGTTTGGGTTTTTTTAGCTTTATGAAAAGAAACACCTATTTTTCAAATTTCAATTGTTCCTTTCTACTGCCTGTCCCAGCTCACTACTTTGCAAGTGGCCAATCCCTGGGTAAATCTTAGTGAATAGCAGTCGACTGTGTTATTTATCTGTGCCCCATGCTGGAGGTGCAGACTTGGTAAGGCCAGCAGAGCAGCTGAGGTTAGACTCAGTGGAAAATCCAGAAGTGCCGATGTGGATCCAAATTGGGCTGAAAAAATCTCATGAGATCAGGCTTTCTTGGACTTCCTGCTTTTAGCCGAAGCACTATGTTCAACATAAACGAACTTTCGGTATTTTGAAACTTCCGTTTCTGATCTCAGAACCTGGAAGTAAAGAGCTGTTGTGAACATTTCCACAAATTTTGTCATGGTTATTCTGGAGGCAGAGTTGAACCCTGTAATTACGGAGCTTTGGGACTCACTACACCCACAGTGGCCTGCCTGGATTGCAGTATGGGAAGGGGAAGGCATTTTGGTGAAGAGTCCAGGCTTTGGAGACAGGCAGGATCCTGTTCAAATTCTAGCTCTGCCATTTCCGGCCATGTGACTGGACCTGTCAGAGTCTCAGTTTCCTCATCAGTTAGATTAAAAAAAAAAAAAAAAAAAAAAACAGTTCATAACGTTGTGAGGACAAAATGGTCTGTGTGTGTGTGTACTCTTTCTCCCCTTTTCCCTCGTGTGTGTGTGTGTGTGTGTGTGTGTAAAATCTGTATTATTTATTTACTTATAGCTTGAATAAGTTCCCCTGGGAGTCTCAGGCTGCCTGCCTCTGATAGATGTGACATTGGGAAGTTGCTGAAATCCACCTAATTAGCTGTCAAACAGTGCATTACACAAAGACAGTGAGGGCTCTGCATTCGGTGTAACCTCTATAAGACTGGCACGATCTCTGGTGGACTTGAAGGACAAGGGAGACTTACAGCAAATTTTGGGAGCTGAATTACGTTCATCCCATCTGCTCATGTTTCTGGGGCCTCATTTGCTTTCCTGGGACAAGCAAGGGCAAGACGCTGGGCAGGTTGGTGCTGTGAGAAAGCAAGGTGCTCCAGCAGCATGGGGTCACCAGCTGAAATGGACAAGAGCTATACAGGGCAAGGAAAAAGGGAGGAGATGGAGTCAGGGCCAGGGGAGACAAGGAACGTGGAAATCCCACCCTAGGCTGCTGAGAAACAGCACTAAGTTCGTAAGCCCATCCTGCAGGTGCTACTCCTTCTTCTCTGTTTCTTGGCTTACTTTTTTTTTAAAACTCATTACATGCATCGTTTAAGTTTTTTAAAATAATGATTTCAAAAGTGTCACTTCATCCTTGTATAAAATTTAAAATGTATAGAAAATTTCGAAATAAGGATGTAAAAGCACCCATAGTCTCACAATACAGAGAGCAGCTGATTCATATTTTGGTGCCCTTCCTTCCGGTCTTTATAATGCAAATATATAGACATATACGTATTATTTTATCTAGCCAGAACCATATTGCTTTGTAACCTCCTTTTATTCTCTTTGTATTAAATTACGGCCATGTTCCTGTATCATTAAATATTACACTATATCACTACTTCTGATGGAAGTACAGCAAACCACTAAACACAGAAGTCAAGTCCTGGGCTCTGGAATAGTATATATTATTTTAGTTATGCCCAGCTTCTGGACCTGGGATGGCATTTTGTAACAGAGGCAGCCTTATCTCTTTTGTATTTTCATAAAATCTTCAGTATAGGCTCTAAAAAGGAGCCCACATGAAATGCTGAAAAGACGATGTTTAAAAAGTCATGAAGTCCCCCTAGAGTCATAAAACCAGAAACACTGGGGGGTGGGGAGGCCAAGCTGGGCCTTCGCTCACCTCCTTGTGCCTCTTAATGCAGCCCAGATGGAAGCCCGTCCGAGACCGGATTGCAGGCAAGCCCAGGGCCCGATCTGATAGCACAAAGACACCCACAACTCTGAATTTCCTGCTACCAGGAGGCCTCTTTTTGCATAGGCTGTTTGATTTACACATACGTGGAAAGCAGCCACTAATAATAGAAGGGTTGCCTCTTTTCTTCCGTTGTCAGACTCCGCGGGCCCTGCTCAGAGACTCCTGCGTCTCCAAGCAGCTGCCTACCACTCTTTCTGCCCCTCACAGCAACAGGGTCAGCCAGGCTCCTTGTAAGAAAGAGGCCAGGCCCTCTGCGCCTTCTCTGTGTGTGGCGGAGGTGGGGAAGGTGCTTTCTGAGGGCTCTTTGTCTGGCGAGAAGCCGGACCTCTGTGCAACAGAAGCCGCCTCTGGCCACCCCCGGCCCTTCCCCCTCCACCCAGTCAAGTTCTGCACAGCCAGTGTTTTCTCCTCCAGCCCCAGCTAACCTGAGCTCGCTCAACTAACCCAGAGAAGCTTCTGGAGAATCTGTCCTTGCCAACTAGGGGCTGGCAAGCTTGTGAGAGAGAATTAATTCTCTGTGAGCCCCCTAAGACTAGTAACCATGTGGAGCTCACCCCTGTAGGATGCACCACAGAGAGCCGGAATGGTCAAGCCCTTCAGGGATGCCTTCTTCTGCTGCCTTGATACACATGGCGCCATCCGTTCAATCATTCATTCATTCTGTCAGCCTGTACTTGGCACCTCCTATTCTCGGCACGGTGTAGAATATAGGGATAGAATGGAGGCGAAGACAGATGAGGTCCCTGCTGTCATAGAAGAAACAAAGAATAAAAAGAGAAGAAGCTAGAATTGAAGAGTCTGTGGTGGGGATTGCAGGGGAGATGCCTGTCAAGTTATAAAAGAGCCCTAATACTTTTTTGCTTTATGTTTGAAATTGTGACCCTGTCCTTAGCCTATTCCCAACCGGCCTCAAGCATGGTTCAGTCTCACAGTCCAGCTGCTGAGCTGTAGAGAGACCATCTCTTTATACAAGATCAATTATGGGCGCAAGAGCATGCCTGGCTCAAGCACACAGACCCACAGACCCTTGTGGTCAGGGAGTTCCTACATGAACCCAAACCTTTGGGGGCTGGGATGTTTACTCTTGGCACGCTGGGATTTCCTGTTTCTAAGAAAATGGGCCTAGATGCTCAGTTACATTAACCAAACAACATGTTGACACAAATGAATCTGAAGCTTGCCAGCTCCAGGCTCTCTAGAAGGTCAGGTTTGGGAATGAAGGCATTTGGGTGACTTTCCAAACTCTGAATCCCAAGCCCAGTGACTCAGGCCAGGTATTAATCTGAGGGATCTGCTTCCCTCCTCTTCCTGCCTAAGAAGGCCCCACTAAGTGGCTAGAGTCAGAGGCTTCCTGGTCATCCTGAGTAGTGGGAATGTTTCTCTTGTCTGTCTGCAGCTGGTCTTAGATGGAGGCAGCCCAGGTAGTACGGTAGGATGCTCCAAAAGACCCACCCCGCAGAAGCCTCCATCACATTTCCATCTGCCTGAAATCCTCACCATGAGTTCACTCCTTTGAACGTCCAGGAGGTTCATGTAAAAATGTAAAAGTTACCCCCTGACGTGACTTAACTATATGACATTTACTATATGGGCTGAGCCTAGCAAGGTCCTGGGAATATGAAAAACCTGAAACATTTGACAGGAGAGGAAGGGGAGAAAGCAGAGGAAAAGCTGACAAGGTCAAGGGATGCTTCTCAGAGAAGGGAGAAGGGCAGGAGGAGGATGTTCAGGCAAGGAACAGAGCAGCCTGGAGATGCCAGTTTGGTGATTGTGGACACCTTGGCTGCTTAGCCAGAGGTGGCCCTCACAATGCCATTCCTGCTGTGCCCACCGCCCAGGGTGCCAGCAAACACTGCAGGATTTGCTTGCTCAGACTTCAGGCAATGCAGCTTTGTCTGCTTGGGAGAATCTTACCATTTTTAACCTGTATTTGAACCAAGAGATTTGCGTGACCTCCACAGGAAAGTTCAACTATCTTCCAAAAACGTATAAATCATCAAAGATGTATTCTATAATAAAAATGACAGTCCTTGAGATGTGGTGGATTAATATTGCTAGATCAGGAGCTACTCAGATGAGGTAAAGTCCCCTTGGGAAAGCGCAGAGCCTGGGGAATGAGGGATGGAGGCCAGTGTGCAGAAAGGCCATGCGGAAACACCTCATGCAGTCATTCTCCTATCAAGCACTGGGAACCGCGGGGTGGGGGAGAATCCAAACAATCGGGAGGAAAAATATCCCTGTCCTAGCTGTTCAGGCTGCTGTAAGTCCCACAACTGGGTGGCTTATCAACAGTGAATGCTTATCTCTCACGGTTCTGGAGGCCAGGAGTCTGAGATCAGAGTGCCAGCATGATCGGGTTCTAGTGAGGGCTGTCTTCCTCACTGTGTATCTGCGTGGTAGAAAGAGGGCAAGCTAGCTCTCTCAGGTCCCTTTTA
The DNA here is from genome assembly GCF_006542625.1 of Nomascus leucogenys. Classification (NCBI taxonomy): domain Eukaryota; kingdom Metazoa; phylum Chordata; class Mammalia; order Primates; family Hylobatidae; genus Nomascus; species Nomascus leucogenys. The sequence goes on along the minus strand of NC_044395.1, from coordinate 6,223,026 downwards.
TTAAGGGTGCAAATCCCACTCTGAAGGCTCCACCTCCATGATCAAATCACGCCCTGAAGATCCCACCTCCTATACCATCACATTATCCATCAGGATTTCATGTATGAGTCTGGGGAGGGACACAAACACTCACTCCATAACAACATGGCACCATGGCACAATTAAAGAGAAGAGAGGAGCAAGTGGGGGCTCAGGCAGTGTAGGCGGGATGGAAGCTCCCTGTGGGCTTGGACTCATGTAGGAGGGCTTCATGGAGGAGGTACATTGTGGTGCAGGAAGGCCCATCTCCATGGGTGTCTACATCTCCAGGTGATGAGTCAACGTCTTTGCAAACATCAGAAACCCAAGAAGCACGGTGCGCAGGAACACTGTGGGTAATCTTAGGAAATTTGTGCACAAAGATGGAGACATTCCAGAAAAAGAAACAAAAGAGATGCATTCCTGGTGCCACATATGTGCTGAGCCCCATGAGGCAGTGACGTATGGAAAGAAAGGGGAAGAAGGAGGATAAGTATAGGAAAACCCTGCTTGAGATTCCAAAAGTAGATCAATGGAACCCATTTGTTCTTTCATTAACGTAATCATCCTTTATTGAATACCTACTATCCTAGGCAGTGTGTAAAATTGAGAATGCAATTATGCATAAGACATGGTCCCTGTCTTTGATGAACTTAAGATCCTCTGAAGGAAAGAGGTGTAAATGAACACTCACACTAAAAACAAATGCTTTCATGGTGCTAGGTGCAAAACATCACAAAAACCCAACCACAGGAGCAACCAGCTCTACTGGAAAGACCCAACACAGTCAGTAACAGATTTATAGAGGAGGAACAATGGAGTTGATTTTTTTTTTTTTTTTTTTTTGAGATGGAGTTTCGCTCTTGTCACTCAGGCTGAAGTGTAGTGGCGTCATCTCGGCTCACTGTAACCTCCACCTCCCAGGTTCAAGCAATTCTCCTGCCTCAGCCTCCTCAGTAGCTGGGATTACAGGCACCCACCACTACGCTGGGCTAAGTTGTTTGTATTTTTAGTAGAGACGGGGTTTTGCCATGTTGGACAGGCTGGTCTCGAACTCCTTACCTCAGGTGATCCACCCACCTTGGCCTCCCAAAGTGCTGGGATTACAGGCATGCACCACTGTGCCTGGCCTGGAGTTGATTTTGAACATGACTCAGAATTTACCAGACAGGGTATTCCAGGGAGAGGGACCAGCACGGAAAGGGTGTGAACACAGGATGGTGCCAGGCCAGTGAGAGTGCCATGGATATGGGGCAGCAGGTGAGGAGGCAGGACACGGGTGAGGCCTGACCCCGGGAAGCCTATTGTGCCAGGCTATAGGGAATTTGGGTTTTCTGTTGTCAATGACGGGAAAATCAGTGCAGGTTTCCAGAAGAGGTTGTGACAACTAACATTTTGTTCAACTCAGTTAAATAAGCACTTATAGAGTGCCTACCACATGCAGAACACTTGTTGAGTTGAGTATGGATGATACAAAGAAAAATCTATCCCAAGCTGCCTGAGCCTTATGGGACCCCAAATAAGTTTGGTAAGGAATGAGTGGGGAGAAAGGGTGAGGAGAAACAAGAGCACACATCGTCTTGATATGGGATCGAAATGGGTGCATGGTTCGAGAAGAGGCACAAAGGTTTATGGAGGTAGAGATTCCCAAAGTCCTAGATTTGTTTCTGCACTCTCAGGTCAAAGCAGGCCTTATTTAGGAGGCCCAGTCATTCCTCATTTCCCTTCCTTGGTAATATCACTAGGATTCTCTCTCCTCCCACTGGCCAAAGTGTTTGATTAAGCCTGCAGAGAATGATGGGGTTCAGTAAAAATGCCAGCAAAGAGACAGCATAAAAGCCACCCAGAATGGGGCTGACAACGTGGCCTCTTTATAGTCCCCCACGCTCTGTCCAGGGGGAGGATGCTAGGCTGAGACTCTAGGTGTTCTCTTGGTTTAGATAAAAACTATAATTGACCACCACAAGTACCGGTGGATGTGTGAGGGTGAGGGGAGAGCTGAAGATGAGTAGTTTGTTCTGATTTCTGTTTATTTTGGGCTCTTCTAGCCTCAAGTCTGTGTTCAGCTAAAGATATATGGCTGCATAGGCAAAGGGACCCATTAGGTGAGCCTGAAGGTGATTCTTGCATAATTTTCAGAAACTCAATCAGGGTCTTCCTGTATCTCTCGCTTCCTCCCCTTTCCCCTGCCTCCAACCTACACGTTAGTGCATCCACATGCACACACATTCAAGCAGGACATAAGGCGGCCGGCCGGTCCACTTCAGATCATAACCAAAAGTCTTGGCCCCTCACCACTCACCTGTCAGCCTCAGGCAGCCAGGGACCCAGCATGGGAGGCACATTTCATGAGAACTACCCCGATGCCCAAATGCCCACAAAGGCCCACAAATCCTTAAATGTGTCTAGGAACCTTTCACCAGCTGAAGCCTGACTGCAAGATGAAGCAGGGAACTTTGGAATGTAATAAATGATTTCTAAAAAGACATCTCATCATCCCTTTCTTTCATTCTCTCTCTCTCTCTCTCTCTCTCTCTCTCTGTGTGTGTGTGTGTGTGTGTGTGTGTGTGTGTGTGTGTGTGTCTGAGTTGCCTCAGGGCTGGTGGTTTCAAAACTAGCAGCTGCAAACTTATGAAGGGAAAAAAAAAACCCAAACCACAAAACCCCGTCTTGTGAAAACTGTATGCCAGTCTAAAAGTGGCAGTCCGTGCAGGAGAAAAAGCCTGTTAACGTTCAGGGCAGAAGCAGGCAGTGTGAGATCACAGCTGGCTCTTGACAGTGAGGAGGAATTCGAATGTGTCCTGGGCATGGGGAGAGTAGGGAACAAGGACAAGGCAGAAGAGAAGCTGGAGGGGACTGAGGAGTCCAAATCCTGGCTGGCCAGGGGAGGCCTCTCCCGAGTGGCTCCCTGCTTCAGCTGAGCTCTCTGAAAAATTCAGCTTCCCAGATGCAAATCAGACCAGCTGCTACTATCACATTACTGAGTCTTCTTCCAGAACCCCCGAAGTCCAGTCTCCCCTCTCCATCCACTCAGAAGCTTCTGAAGCATGACTGGCAGACATAAATCTCCCCCAACTGCTGGCTCAGCCCCCCTGCCCTCCCCTGCAGCTGATACCCACCCATGCTCCCCTGTGTAGGCTCACCTTTCAGAACATTCCCGATTACACGTTAAGACGCCGCCCCAACCCAGCCCCAGACTCCTACTCCATGGCTAGTTTCAACCTACAACTCAATCCAGGGGTGCAGGGGGCTGGGGGTGCAACCGGGAAGCCCAAGGGAAGACCCACTTGGAGAGAATGAGGGTCCTGCCTGGCCCCAAGTCTGGACAGAGGAAATCCTCAGGTGTCATCAAAGATGAAGACTGGAGAAGGAGAGTTCCCGGAGGGACACTAACCAGCCTGGCTAGTTCTCCTGCCACCCTCCCACCCCCCTACCCCCACCCCCGCCTAAGCTCCACACCAGTGGCCTCTGGCTAGAACAAAGTGGATACTTGAGTCACTTGGCTAGATAGTTGGGCGGCGCCCTCTTTTGTATAGGAAGGGCAGGTCATCCATAGGCCCACAGACAGAGACACAGGAGGCCAAGCCCCAGAGACCACAGTGGAACAAGTGTCTTGGGGTGCTTTGCCCATAGGTGCAGCTTAATGAAGGACAGCCAGAGGACACAGTTGTAAAAACAGGGCAGCAGAAATCTAGTGTGAATACTCTAAGTATTTGAGGAGAAGCAAAGTTAGTGAAGTGATCAAAACGGAATGGGGTTAATGACAGAATGCTTCAAGGAGGAAGTTAAGTTCTGAGTAGAGTTTGAAGGAGGGGAGGGACAACGGCTGGGGCAGAGGGGGGAAGAGGAAGTGTGTTCTGCAGGGGAGGGTGCTGTGTCTTTGGGAAGGGCAATACTGATTGCATGGTGGCCCTGGGAGCTGTGCCACTCTTGAAGGTCCTGCCTGGAGTTTATATTTGGATATATTTTCAAAGAGGGAGAATCCTCTTCTGTATTAGTAATAGGCATGTCTGTAGTTGATAGAATGTAGATTTTGGAAGGAGCACACTTCGGAATCAGATCTGAGTTGAGATCTTAGCTCTGCCACTTATAAACTGGGTAACCTCCCAAGCCTCACCTTCCTGAACTATAAAATGAGGAAATTATTTCATAAGGCTATGGTGAGAATGAAACGAGATAACTTACGCAAAGTCCTTAGTTCCGTACCTGGCAAACAGTAGCTCCTAAATCAATAATGGCTAGTATTATGTATATACTTTATAGCTTATGGATTAGAAAAGCAGCCACAGCAAGCCACTTTAAGTCCTCAAGAGGAAAAGTGTAAGGAGTTGGGTGGTCTAGATGCTGATCTCAGCAAGTCAGGCCCTGTTTCAACCTTTCCATGAGATGCAGGCAGCCAGGACCTCGACAGAGCCCAAGGGCCAGGTCTAGGGTACTGGTTGCGGAAAGGGCTGATGTATCAGCTTCAAAGGCTGACTTGCTGCAGCCCAAGACCTTGGTACATAGATTTGAGTCCCATCTGATTGAGAAGCAGGTACATTCAGCCACATGTGCTTATAAACGCTTAACAACTGGCTCACCAGGTTTGTGTAATTTGCATTTATTTCATGATGCCCAGCTTCAAGCTCCCACTGGGCATGCAGTTGAGAAGAGATGCATGCAACTGGCTCTCAGGAACCTCATGAGCCAGTTCCAGCACGCCACTGCATCCAGCCACCCTGTCCCACAGCCACGGCCCATCTCAGAGCCAAAGAGGCACCTGTCCTCTATGTCTGGCCTAGCTTTGTCTAAGTGGAGAGGTAAGGAGTTAAACTGGAGAGATCAGGCGTTCCTGCTCTCTTCTCTGTCCCACACCGGCCAGAAGTAAAGCTTCCCTCCCTGACCCACTTCCCCTCAGGCCAGTTCCATACTGACTAGCAAGTTCATTTTCCTCACAAGCTGAAACAAAACAAAACACAAAACATGGCCCTCTCCCTTGGGCCTTCAGCAGAGTAGCTCCGCTTTAAGAGGAATCACAGGGTGCAGCCTCAAATGCCATGGAGTCTGATAGTGCAACAGGCCGGGGGCTAACGCTGTCTCCACCCAGCTCACCACGCAGGTGGAGCGGCCAGGACATGGGCATGCCTTGGCCTCGGCAGTGCACTTCCGGATTCCCTTTGGGAGGCAGCAGGGAGGGTCTGGCTTCATCCATAATGAACTATCTGGCAGAGGCTGTCACAGAACCATGGCACGCTAGAGCCAAAAAGAGCTTAGGAATCACCTGTGTGTCCCTTTGCTGCACAGTGAGGGTGCTGCGGCAGAGGCCTCACCTCTTAGCTGTGTCGCCTCTGGAGCTGGACCACCCTCTCTGGCCTGCCGCTGGTGGTGCTCCTGTGTGTTGACGCTTGGACACTTTTTGAACAACATTTCTTCCATAATTGCAGTGGCCCCTGTGAGTAAAAGCTCCCTCAGGCAGGTTCCATGCCTTCTTTTGTCCATTTCCCTTGGGCACCCAGTATGCCCTGAGTGTCCTTGTGACCAGAGCCACTCCTGTTTTGCAGTAAGGGAAGCCATTCAAGGAGCAGAGTCAAGACAATCATTCCAGTGCTTTCTGTATTGGGATTCTTCCCTTCAGCCACAGAAATTCTCATTCGCACTCCCCATTTGCCCTGGTGGGCATCCCAGCTGTACCTGAGTATCAGGTAAACATGCCTTGGTTACATCAAGTCCAGGGATATGATGAACCATCTAGAACTAACCGCATTCAATTAGTCCCCTAGCCAAGGGTGGGGTGAAGGAAATGAGAGGAACCTACAACTTTTTGCAACCTCTACTCCAGCCACCAGAGACACACCCTTCTGCCTGATGTTCTTTGACTCAAGGAGTTGAGAACCACTTTGGGTCTACACAGATATGACACAGCTACCCATGTCTGCCTCAGTTTAGAAAGAGCTGGCTGAGCTCCTGCGTGAATCCTAAAGACAGGACGGTCATTTGAGTTTCAGCTGCAGGGAGTCTTCTGCTAGGCACCTCTGCTTTGTAACCGGGTATGTATGAGGGCAACACAAAGGACTCCCAGCCCGGCTCTGCCAAGAGACTTTGTTGTGCTCCATGGTTCAAAGAAAAAAGGTAGGGGGAGAGATTAATAGAGCGAGAGGAGGCAAGCTTATTATATTTATCAACCATGTTTGCATTTCAGGTACCCTGATTTATCTCACAGGTGGGAGGGAAGAACTGCTGGCAACCCTTCTCTCAGGGCTGTGAGTTTTGGAACAGGATTTCCTCTGCAAGTTGTCAAAGATCAGATAAATTCTTAATCTCAGGCACACACAGCCACAGGCTTTGGCCTCTGCCACTGTGTGTTCAGCTTTCAGTGATGAGACTGAACAATGGTTGGCGATGCTCTGCATTTAAAGAGGTGGGAAAAGAAAAGGATCAGAGTGGAGGTATGTGAGGCATATGGCGCTGCCCGTGGGAAACATGAGTGCACCAAGCAGGCTCCAGAATGAACTCAGGACTCAGGACAACGGAGGTTCCCTTTTGCTCCCTTTGGTGTCCTCGTACCAGGCGTCATGTACACTAAATGAATACACATACCTGTCACCTTTTTTAAACGGATGGCAACCAGATCATTCACCTCTCCTTCCCCATTCCGAGAGCCCGGTTCTTGGGAACCAGGCTGGAAGAGCGTGTCCCGGGTACTGGCTGGTGGGACTGTGGAGATGGGAAGCATCTTGACCTTGTTCTCCAGAATGTTTTTTTGCTAAAGAGATGCTTATTTTTTCAAAATGCATTCTATAACTTTAATGCCTTTTCAGAATAGAAGAACTGCAAATTTTAGGCACCACGTTAAGTGGCACTGTGTTAGGGAGTGCTCTGAAGAAACTATGTTGATCTGGCACTTGACCTTGAAACATTTCTAATATCAGAACACAAAGTTCATTCATGTTGCCAGAGCTAGCCAACTGAGTTAGCACGGGAAGTTTCAGGAAACAGAAAAGTCAAAAGTCTTGAAATCTGGATTCTTTCCATTCTCAAGTCCCACTCTGATTTGTATATTATTACCACCTTGACTATGCCTACCTTGTATTGTGCATTTGTTAAGTGTGTGCTGTGTTAAAAACTTCACTTATATTCTCTCATTCCATCCTCACAACCCTATTTTACAGATGAAAACTGGAATCTCAAAGAGGTTTCCTAATTGGCTGAGGTCACCCAGCCTGCGTGTGTAGACCACACGTTTACACTCACCTTTGTGGGTCAGCATCTCAGTAGCTGTGCTGCTCATCCTATTCATTTCTGTGCTTACTCAATAGGGAGAAGAGCTGGGTATGGAGCAAATCAGTGCTACTCAAGTCAGGCCCAATATCAAGAACATGCATTCTATTCTAGAATGCTGATAAATACACTGGCAGTCTCAGAAAGTCGCTTCCAAAGCAGTAAAGAAGGGCTCTGGAACAGAGACGTGTTTTCATTTCTTTTTGAAGGCTTCCCTTTGAGAACAAAGGTGGTCTGTGGTGCTGGGCCCTTCAAGCCCTGACACCCACTCCTTTTGTCTCTGCCTCTTGGGATCTTGGGGGAGCTACACCAAGGGCTGCGTGATAGATACACCACGAAGGGATGTATTTATTTATTTGCCAGGGAAATGTATTAGGGAGAAGCAAAGACTAATGAATGATTTTCAGGGGAAACTCAATCTATGGAATGAATAGTTTTCCCAATGGGCTGTATTTAGAGGCTCACAGAAATCCTGCATGCTTCCATTGCCATTTCCCATCCTTTCTTAGCCTTTGCTGAATGTGTCCAGAAATCTTTTTCAAAAGAAAAGGCACCAGACTGTTTGCCTTGAAAATGAAAAAACCAAAAGGTGTAACATCCTTCTTCCTTCTCAGGTGGAGTAGTTAATTTTACAAGTGCTTCAAGAGGTCCTGAGGAAAAGGCACATGACATCATGTCCTCTCCCAGTGAAAAAGTTCATAATAATCTGTGCAAAACAGCACCTTTGGATAAGTTCAATGTGGCTATATATAGACGCTTGGCCGTTTCCTGTTGCTCTTGCAGCTTGCACAGGTTTGAAGGTAGGGTGAGGCTGTGACCGTAAGCCACATGGTGACATGTACATTAGCCATGCTCTCTGCTTCCTGTGCTGCTTATGACCTGGGCTGGACTAACCCCAGCACTACTCAGAGGCAAGGAGCCCTTAGGATGTAAATGTGGGGGGGGTTGGTGAGTTTGCTCTCATCTTCTCTGAGCACAGATTGCCTGGCTGCAGATAGATGGTGCAAAACACACCAGCGAGCCAGTGTGCTTGTCTAACGGTCTGCTTGTGTAACTTTTGCACCACAAAACAAGAGGTTAAGTACGAAAGGGTGGTTAACAAATTGAGGGGCCCCCTTTTTTTTTTCTGTTAAAGGGGCCGTGTCAGAAAAAACAAACAAACAAAAAACAAAAACACAACAAAAAACAAACAAAAACCTTCCTGAGTGAACTTGCATGAAAAATCATTTGGCAAAACCCAAAGTTCATAGCCATGTGCTGAAAAGCCATCATGCTAGAAATAGTCATCATGATTTGACCTCAGAACTGTCCCTTATTTTAAGACTTCAAAATGCTTACGTAGATTGGGCGCAGTGGCTCACCCCTGTAATCCCAGCACTTTGGGAGGCGGAGGCGGGCAAATCACTTGAGGTCAAGAGTTTGAGATCAGCCTGGCCAACATGGCAAAACCTTGTCTCTAATAAAAATACAAAAATTAGCTGAGTGTGGTGGCACACGCCTGTAATTCCAGCTACTTGGGAGGCTGAGGCAGGAGAATTGCTTCAAACCGGGAGGCGGAGGTTGCAGTGAGCCGAGATCGTGCCACTGTGCTCCAGCCTGGTGGATAGAGCAAGACTCCATCTCAAAAAAAAAAAAAGAAAAATAGAAAAGAAAAGAAACAAAAATTGCTTAACTAGACATGTCATGCAATTTTGGAGGAGATGAGTGGCAAATGTGACTCTAGCTTTACTAAACAGTGAAATAAATTAAGGCACCAAAACGTGCTGAGCCTTCTCTAAAAACCTATAGCAGAAGAGACCAGAAAAAAAATTCACTGTTTCCCTTCTTTCTCCATCCATTCAGCCAATCAGTACCAGATTATTCTCCAGCTCTCTTCCCCTCTTCTCATCTAGGACATCTAAGGTAGAACCGTGCATCTTAAAAAAGCTTTTCAGGAAATTCTGATGGGCAGACAGAACCAACGTGAGTCTATGTCATTTTGACTCTCATGTTCTATATGGGCTGCTAAACAAAAACTTTGAAAGTCTTTCATGTGACAAATAGTTTTGGAGTGCATACTCTCTGCCAGGCATTGTGCTAAGTCCTTGGGGACACAGGTGAACAAAACAGATGAAGACCCTGCCTCCATTGAGTGTAGTCCAATGGGAGAGCGACACGAATCACACTTTTGCATAGGTGAATATCTAATTATAAATGTGGTAGGTATTATGAAGAAAAACTAGAGTGCTCTGAGAAAGACGTTAAGGCTGGATAGATACAAGCCTGGGATTGGAGAAGTCAAGGAAAGCCCCACTTTTTTACATGACATTTACACAAAAATGATTAAGATGGGAGGAATATGCTTCATTGCTTCCAACACATAACAAAAGCAAGTTATGATTCTAAAAATCAACTAGTTACCAAAAAAGAAAGAAAAAAGTAAATGATCTCTTGGGCTTGACATGCCCTTGTTTTGCCCAGAGAAGCACACTTCCTTTTACAATTGTTTGGGAGGTTTGTGGCAGAGAAAGAGAGGAAAAATCAGATCTAGAGAAGTAGAGTCCTTCAGTGACTTGCAATAGTGGCTCTTACTAAAGCATCTCATTGCTTCTCAAATGTGTCCAAGGGATGCTCAAAGCTGCTTTCTCAAAACAGGATTCTGTGTTCAACTGAGTGTGGGAAATTAAAAGGAACTTGAACAAGTCTCTTTGCATCAGGACTTATCAGAGCCTTGAATATGCTAACGGAGATCCTGAAGCTCCAAGGGAAAGGGCAGCACAATGCAGTCTGCAGTTTTCCAATCAAATTTGATTGCAAGAGGTTTTTTTTCACTGAGTACCTAACTCAATGGCTCTGAAACTTACATCTGCACAAAATTCCTTTGGGGAGTGTAAAGAATGCTGATTCCTTGGCTCCAGCTCCAGAGATTCTAATTCACTGGATCTGGAATGGTCCCGGGAATCTTCATTTTTAACAACACTTCAAGTGATTTTGAGGCAGCACGTCCAGGACCCACACTATGAGAAAAACTAGTAGGATTACTGTCCTGCTGGTGTCCCGGAAGCATCTCAGTAGCTCTACACACTTCCGCCATTCAGTAGCTCTACACACTTCCGCCATTCAGTAGCTCTACACACTTCCACCATTCAAGCTTTCTCGGCTTCCCCTCACTCTTTAGAACCTGGCTGATGCTGAGTGAACATGGTCAAGTTAGTGGGCCAGAGTAGATAAAAATAATGGAAATATGCAAAGTGAGTCACAGACAGCAAATCCAAACATTGCCTAGAATTTGTTGGGTGTCACAGGTCAAGCTACAAAGATCACATTCGCCATTTGGACTCAGTTGGCAGGAACGTTATGCATGTGTGATATAAGATGCTGTGCGCTGAAAGTCCCTGAAGCTGTGCAAATACTGGATCCATTAGAAGTTTTCTCTGTTGTGCCCATCTGCCTTTGTCTAATTAGCCAAGGGTCACTTTGGCTGCCTCCCTTCCTTTCACATGGAACAAAGGTACCCAGAGAGGCACACGTTGATGCATTCATATGCAGAGAAGTTCTTGTCTTTCTCTCTCTCAAGTCATTGCTCAGCGAGGAGTCAGCTGCCACATGCTCCTCCTATCTGGGCCGCAATCAGCACAGTGAGGAGAGGAGCGACAGAGCACATGATTATGACTGGGGCTTGCTGCTGAGCTACAGGGGTTCAGATTACTGCTACCTGTGCAATGGCAGCATCCCCAGAGCGCCCAGGGGCTCCGAGGCCACAGAAAGAAAATACCTTTGCTACCACGTGCTAAAAAATATCCCCAAAACCATTTGCCAAAGGTTTGACTTGGTTAAAAGCGAGGTGGAGAGGGGTGGTTAAAGAGGGTAAGCTATAGAAGGGAAAATGCGAGAAAAAGATGTTTTGCATATTAAACAGCCCTGCTTTGTCCTCCAATTCAGCCAAAACGTTTAGAGGAGGCTTCACTGTCCATGTCCACATTGCTCTGAACGTGCCTCATCCGGTCTTGGAAGCTAAGCAGGATCGGGCTTAGTACTCAGATGGAAGAAGGCTATTCTCATGCATGTGCAGAGACCAAGATCATAGGGAAAAGCATGTCTAAGGTTGGGTTTTGTGTACAAATACTGTATAGGAACATAATTCAACCTGTTTAAAAGGGGAGGATGATTGTGGCTGAAACCACGGTGAGAGGAAGGAACATGTTACATTTCTTCAAAGATAACTGCAGATCGAATGCCTTCATCCTTGTGACCCGCGCTGCCTGCACTGTGGTGTGTTTTGCTTGGTTTGCACCAATGCCCTGGCTGGCGGTCACTTGCTCTTGGTGGCCAGTTTCATTTCCTGGTTTTGAGAAAATGTCAGGGAGGCCTGTTGCTTGGGCATACTGTCACTGAGGGAAGTGCGCAGTTTTAAAATGTCAAAGCCAGCAGGCTCATGTCCAGTGCATGCCATCAATCAGCAAATGTCCCTGGACCCCTAATGAGCCCACTGCAAGATCAAACGGTAAATAACGAACAGATAAAGATCTTGCCCTAAAATCGCCTACCATCTAGCCAAAGGGGCAAGATCAAAAGGGAAAGAAAAATAGTATCAATATGGAAAAATAAATGTACTCATTGCTGTACTGTTTGTGGGCAAAGAATGCAGCTGAGAAAGTGCAGCCTCGTGGAAAGGGCCCCACGGAAGGGAGTCCAGAGGGTTGGGCTCACACTCTTCCCCTTCCCGCTTTGTGATCACGAATGTAGTCCTTCAGAACCTTTGTTTCTTCATCAGCAAAGTGGGGGAGGGGAATAATCCTGCCTTCTTCTCCAGTTTATTAGAGTAATTAAATAAGATTATAGATGTGGGAAGGCTCCTATTAAGATCAATGTCTTAAACTATAAAATAATCTACAATTTTCACTTGTCATTATTATTACTAATAACAACAATATGAGGGGAAATAAGTCTAGGAAATGCATCTTCTGCCAGTTCCATTAAAAAGAGAGAAGCAGAGACGGAGCTGGGTATAAGAATTTAACCAGCCCAGGACTTTGTTCTGGCACCTCAGTGTATATTTAAAGTCCTGTATAATAACATAGAAGTAATCATGGTTATCGTTTATTTGTATTGATGGATTTAAGGTGGACCTTTTATTTCTAAGGTTTGGGTACATCTAAGAAAATAGTATACTTCCTAAGATACCATTTGATTTTAATTTTCAGAGAGCTGATCGCCAATTTGGGAGAACTTTGCGACTGTATGTTTGGTTTAATTCCTTGAGAGATCAATTTGATGATGGAGAAATAATCCTCACATTATCCACATTATCAGATGTCTAGAAATGATAGGAAAGGTAACTTTATCACAGCTGTGTGACCATGACGGCCTAGGTAGCTGAGTGAACCAGGAGTCCGAATTTGGAAACTAAGCTGTGAAGTTCTTATGAACTTCCTAGGGCTTCCTGAGCCTCCCCCCACCTTTAGATGCCAAGTCTCTTTGCAAATTCATATCATTCCTGCAAACAGAAAATAGTATTAAGAATAATAAGATGTTTTTCAAATTTTCCTTCAAGGGTCCTATGAGCTGGCCTGAGAAATTGTTTAACTTTGAAGGGAACTTTGAACAAATAGGACAAGACAATTGAAACACCTGTCTAGAATTAGGACATGGTTGATCCTGAAGTTCTTAAATACTAAAACCTCCTTGTGGTATGCAGAGGCCAAATTGATCATCTTTAGGCAGAGATTCCTTGGGCATGAGCCATGAGGCTATCCATCTAGCGTAACATTGAGACTTTCTTGTGTAAACCCCTCACGCCCACTAAACAGGAAATGCAAGCTACTAGAGCTGAACATTCAACCACCCCCTAGGTCCCCACCCTCCACCCCCGCCCAGCATAAGAACATTATTCTTTGCTTTCCTTTCTGAAGAGCTGTAGACATTCATTCATATATGCAGAGCAATCAGACATCACTAGACAAAGAACACCTGGTAATAATTCTCACTTTTTGGAATCTTAAGAAACTTCCAATGAACGGGGTGATATGAGTTGGTAAGCCACAGCTTTTGGCGGTAGCATGAGCCCTCTGGCTTCTGAAACCCTAGAGGCCATAGTTAAGATACACTCTTGTAGCAGGCTTGTCACACTTGAAATTCTAACTGGTAGCTTGATATCCTGAGTTGGTTTCTCACTTGAGCAACTTTGGTTGAGAATGTAGGAACCTGGAAAGATTTCTTGAGACATGCTCATTTTAGACACACCCAGAAACATGCCAGGTACAGATGACAATTTCCACTATAGGTAAAACATCTCAAAACAGAAGCCTAGGCTGACAGTGGACCAATAACTGCATTGTTTATTGGTTTCCCAAGGCAAATGTTCAGCAAATTCTGTATATATTATCAATAGAAAATTTTGTTCAGATTCTAGAAAAGACAGATAGCTGCTGTTTTGTCTATGTGCATACTTTCTGCTATAGTAGTATTTGCATAAGTTAAATATTTTCAGTGCAATTTTTATTAGCTTTCAAAATGCACTTTTGTGGGTATCTGTGTGTATGCAGGTGTGTGGGGAGAACCATGAACAAGACAAAGACCCCTTGTCACTGAGGGCAGAGCCTGACTCAGCACCCCAATACAGCCCCTGGTTTGCATTCGTCCCAAAGGAAGCACATTCTAACAACCAAACAACCATGCCAAGCCTCCGGCCACAAACCCAACCAAACATTTTCAAAAAGATGTATATATTTCTGTGAAAGAATATGGATACCTTTCAGTGCTCAAGAGGCAGTTTTCTGCAGTAGATCTAACTCAAGTGGATAGGGACTTCTGAAAGCCCTTTTTCAAACTGAGTTTGTTGAATCCAGCTAGCTACATGGAAGGGATGGCAGGGCTCAGTGGGAGAAGGACACAGTAGGGGAGGCCAGGGTGCAAGCTCATGCACTCCCTCATCTGTAAAATGGGTTAGTTCCCTGACCACCTCACCGCACTATTGTCAGGCCTCCTTCACTGGGAGCTGAAAAAGACAAACGCTGAAGCAGAAAATAGGGCTTTTACAAACAAGGCTTGAATGATAGACACATATGGGGCATGCCTCTCCCACCACAGCCCCCACCACACCGGAACACGAGCTCTGTGCAACATGGTCCTCCTCTCTAATGTCTACGAGTTCTAGACCTTGAACGAATCTTTGTCAAGAATGTAGTCCAGCTCTGTCTCCAAACCATGAACTCATCTGTGAACAAGACATTTCTATTTTCCTTTATCTTTAAAAATTGATTTTAAATAAAATAAACGATGCATGAATGTATTCTGTAGAAAATTTAAATAGAGATCGAGTAAAAGCCCTCTTGCCTCAGGGTACCCCACAATCTCACTTTGGGGTAGAAATGGCCATCCAGGGCTTATTGAGGTGCCTAAGATAGCTCATGTGAATGAGGTCACCTTTAGCCTTAGGAAACGTTCTTTTGGGCTCAGTTCCAGTTACTTTTGTTGTGAGGTTCTTGTGGAAGATTCACTTTCTATCTACCTGCAGACGAATGCTCGGAACTTATGATATATAACAGCGAGGGCTTGCTTGGCAGTCAGAAGTAGGATTGCTTAATCAAAACCTGTGTGGAAATAGCCTGTTATCTCTATGGACTTAAATGGTCATCAGCAGTTCCACAAATTCAAGACTCCCACATCAACACCATTGAGTTTTGAAGCTGGAAGGGATCAACATCACCAGGTTCTACCATTGTTTGAGCCTTAACAAGTCATGGCAAGGTTTTACCTTAATATTGTCATTATTACAGTATAATTTTAGAAGAATGAGTTTATAGGGGAGCAAACATTCTCCATGCTCCCCTTAACATCACCCTGCTCCCCTAAGTGCCATCCACCTTATTTTATAGAACAAAATACTGAAACTCAAGACCCCCTACCTGGGCAGGGGTGGAGCAGAGACCAGAACCCTGGACCTCTGGCTCCATGCTCTTTCTACTCTACACTCCATCTTCCACATCTGCTTTTTGCTAATATCCCATAGCTAATAAATAAGATATAAACAATGCCTTGAAATACACGACAACCAAGGTCTCACCTTTCTCTCGTTACTCAAATGATGCAAAGCCCAAAGCCCTTCCACCTGACTTCATCCACTACCGCCCGAGCTCTCCAAATGCTTCCAGGTGGGACACCCAAGTTCAAGGTCACTTTGATTCCTGGTTATCTTCTAGCTGCTGAGCCTCTGCATTGTATAGCGTGAACAGAGCCCAGCTTTACAGCCAGAAAGATCTGGCTTTTACTCCTGGCACCCCGCTTCAAGCTGTTTGGCATTGGACAAATCACATATCCTAGCTCAGGCGCAGTTTCTTTACCTGTGAACCGTCTGTCCCACCTACCTTTAAGAGTTGCCATGAGGGCCAGACAATGCAATGACTAAGAGCGCTTTGGAAAGGAGAATGCTGGATGCAGATTGTCGTCGTTATTAGTGTCCAGCCCATCCTTTTTATGTGCAGCTCTGTGAAGACACCTTCCCTTGATGTCTCAACCAAAAAAGCCAAGCAAAGCAAAGACCCAGGGCTACATTTCTGCTCTGGAATCTCTTGTATGACAGTATCTATGTTGGGCTTTTCAGTGTGTAAACTGAAACAAAACAAAACAACAAAGAAGAAAAATCAGCAGCAACTACTGCTTGGTTTTGCATTTTCCCTTCTGTTTTCTGATTAGAGTCTGTATGGCTAATGAGTGCAGAGAGAACCTCAAAAGATCGTGTTTGCTGCGGATAAGCACCAAACTCGATGTTTATCAGCACTTATCTCCTGCAAACTCACTCTGTGGAGGCTTCAAAGGCTGAGGGAGATCTCTTAGCCTTGCTCTGAGGCTACAGGCAGGCACTCCTCCCCGGGGCTTCAGCTGCAGGTGTGGCCCAACAGCACTTGCTCCATCCTCAGGAACATGGTTCTCTTGCTCTTCCCCATGCAAAAAAAGGAAGCAGCAGGTTTACTGAAGGTTTGGGGATGAGCTGTGGGGTAGAGGGAGCAGGAGAAGAAAACAAGCATTTTAAAACAAGCCCAGAAAGGCTGAGAAAGTAGGTAGAGAGGGAAAGGGAAAAGCACACTGCTTACGCTCCTGCTGCCCCCACCCCTCAACCCCCTGCCCCACCCATCTCAGTCTTTAATCTGCCAAACAAGCCCGTGAGCCTTCAAAAGGCGTTTTAATTCCCTTCATCTGCTCCCAGCTCACCTTCCCTACCTCCTCTGGGTCTGCCCACTACTCTCCATTCCCAAGGATTGTTGGCTGAGAGTGGGACAGTGGGAGGGAGGGAGGCAGTGGTGGGGGCAGGGGGAGCCAGCATTTTATTAGGCTGTTGAATTTGATTTATTAGGGGGGAAAAAATCCTTCGCTTGCTTGCCACACAGGTTATTCTCAAAGTGAAAACTCTATTTTACTTCGAAAAAAAAATGGTGAAAGTGCCTACAGTTATGAATGGAGCTCTTTGTTACCTTCCAGATCGACAAGACAGACTGTTTGGTTCATGTCTGTGCACCAGCAAAGGAGTGTGGGGGCCTGGGAGACAGATGTGGCCTTAATTGCATGGAAATATTAGAAGATCGTTAAGCCATTTTGACAGGATTTTCGTCTAGCTGTGGGAGCAAAGGGCCACATCTGAGCTGCATCAGGCCTGGCCAGAGCCACTGGCGAGGCCTCTCATCCCCACGTGTGAGGGAGACATGGGCCTTGGTTCACGTGCCCTAATATTGGTAGGGAATAGATGTCTCCTTGTCACCAACTTCCACCCCACGTCTCTGCCCCATCAGTGCAGAAAGCAATCTCCCAAGAAACCCTAAGGCCTGTAGCGGGAGTTGGAAGAGAAGCTACCTAGTGAAATAAATATTTGGGAATGTATATGCACATGTACACGGACAGAGAGAGATCAGACCATCTCCAACCTGAACGGTGCACTCCATAAGGCTCTCCAGGGACCCACATGAGCCTGAAAGAGGAAATGTTATCACGACAAATTATGGTGTCTAAAGACAAAACCTTTTCTATCTATTCACTTCTTCCCTTTCAAAGTAACATTTGGTTACAGAAGTCGTGACCCATGAGAGTCCTGTAACTAAGTCAGAGAAATCCTTAAACACTGTTGGCTCGTCAAAGAACAAGACCCCGTAAATATGGTCAACCTCGTTTCTCCTAGACTGGCCTAATCATGGTTCCAATATACTTTTAGCTCCCCACTTCTTCCCCCACTTGCCTTGGTTCATTTTCTGCACGCGCAGAGAATGCAAATATTTTCACATTCTCTTAAAAATAATTAGGAGGGTTAGTCTGCTGGGAGGGAGGGAGAAGCCCCGCCCAAACTACAGTTCAGTAATCCCTTTGGGTTATGAGAGTAATGTTTTAGATCAGCTCTTCCTCACTTAGATCAGACAATGTTGGCAGTCAGACCAGGAGTAGATTAGTACTATAGGGTCCTCCTTTCAGAGGGGTACACCCCTACAGCTTAGAGGCCACTTCTTAGAGTTGGGGTGGTGGATGGTTGCTTAGATGATGTTTGGGCCTCAGCCTGGTGCCAATGGGGAGGTGAACAGAAAGGAAGGCTGGCGGAGAGATGAGGAAGGAGAGAAGGTGCAGCCACAGAGATCCTGTTTTTATGCCAACATTGTTGTTAACCCAAAGGGAAAAAGGGAAGAGCTCCCAGGCACGTTGGCACGCCAGCATCCCCAGGCTGGGTTTGACATTTAAGGAGCACCAGCAACGAGTTAAGGTGCTAAAGGCCCACAGTCTGCAAGCTCTGGTTTAAAATACAGTCACTCAGCCAGGCATGGTGGCTCATGCTTGTAATCCCAGCACTTTGGGAGGCTGAGGCGGGCGGATCACTTGAGGTCAGGAGTTGGAGACCAGGCTGGCAAACATAAGGAAACCCTGTCTCTACTAAAATACAAAAATTAGCCAGGTGTGGTCATGGGCACCTGTAATCCCTGCTACTCAGGAGGCTGAAGCAGGAGAATCGCTTGAACCTGGGAGGCAGAGGTTGCACTGAGCTGAGATCGTGCCAGTGCACTCCAGCCTGGGCAGCAGAGTGAGACTCCATCTCAAAAGTAATAAACAAATAAACAAAATAAGACACAGTCATTCTGCCTACCATGACTCTTCAGGCCGGAGCCCCCAGCCAGTCCGGATGCAGGGGCATCTTACTGTGGACTCTCTCTCCCGCCTTTCCAGAGGACTCCAGATCTAATGGGTGTTTCAGGACCCTGCAGTAAGAGCCACAACAATGGAGAAAGTGCCACAGTCAAGCGTTTGTGTCCCCCTCACCTTCCTGCTGTGTGCTCTGCAGAGGAGGGGATAAAATGCTCATCTGAGGTCCTGGCTGGCTTTCTGTGACCAGAAAGTCCCTGAGCCAATGAAGTGTTAATGCCTTTGCCCCTCCCCCCATTCCTGCTCAGTTCACAGCTTTCCTGTCCTCTGAAATCCCTTCCTTGGTAGCCACTTGCACCACCTCTTTAGTTCAAGTTCTGCCACCTTCTCCTGAGGCAATGGCTCCCTTGCTTGGTTGGTTTCTGGAATGCTACGTGGGGGTGGCTGGGGAGGCTTGTGCCCAGACTGTCTCAGGAGCTCACAGTGACGTTGACAACGCACTGCTTCCATTTGTAAATGCCACGTGCTTTCCAGAATGCTTTTGAGGACCTTATTCTTATTTCATCTAAGCTTCAAACATACCATCGTCCCCACCATATTTAATTCAGACTCTTTTCTCCTTTCCTGTTGTCACTTCCCCACCTGTGTGCACAGCCTGTGTTTACACAGCAGGTTTGCCGCAGCTACTCACTTGTCCAGGGTTACCATGCATATTCCCATAATAATCTGCATTTCACCTATTTAGCTCACCGTAGAAACTTAGCCAGTTCCATGAAGGAAAAGTCCCACAATTCTCCTAATCTCGTAGTCATCAACAACGCCATTAAAATGATGGCATCATTTTTCCATAGACATATTCCTGGCTTTTATCACAGTGCCTGGCATATAGAAGATATCCAATAAATATTTGCTAAATGAATGAATGCATCAGTGAATGAGTGTTCTTTTGTGTGACAAATCTGTTTTATGGCCCCATTGTGAGACAAGACAAGACAAGGCAATATGTTAAAGAAATATCCAGAGTGACCTTTGCATGTTTTGAGAAGCACATAGTCTGGTCACCAAACACAAGTGCCCACAGCCTGTGCTCTCCAAGACGGTAACCACTCATAACATGTGGCTTTTTAAATTCAAATGAACTAAAGTTGACTAAAATTAAAAATTCAGTTCCTCAGTCACACCAGACAAATTTCAAGCCCTCAATAGCCTCACAAGGCGAGTTGCTTCTGCATTGCACGGTGCAGATTTTAGAACAGCGCCAGCGTCACAGTCATCTCCCCTGGACCAAATCAGAGAATTCAACTTCTTTCTATGGAAATGAATAAGAAGTTTAGGTAAAGGTTTTCGTTTCTTGATCCTGATTTTATTTTAAGATTGATGCTGACGAGTATGCATTTGTTGGTTTTACGCAGAATCGTCAGCACGTTTTACGGGCCATTCAGGCTGACGTTATACCTGAGAGCATTTCTGGTTCTTGATTAAAAGAAGCAAGAGGACCACAAGGTTCCCCATGGACATTTTGCTCTCACAGTTTCCCAAGAGAGAAAGGTTTGAGAAGGTTGGCTTCACTGGCTTCATTGACTTTGGGTTTCTCATGAACATCACCAACCTATAATGAACATGGGAGATCTCAATTACACAGAAAACCAAGTAGAAGTAGCAGTGCAAAAACTTGGAGCCATCTGGACATGGTGGCTCACGCCTGTAATCCTATCACTTTGGGAGGCCAAGGCAGGAGGACCGCCCGGAGCAAGGAGTTCAAGACCAGCCTAGGCAACATAGTAAGACCCTGTCTCTACAAAAAATAAAGAATAAATAAATAAATTAGCTGGGCATTGTGGTGTGCGCCTGTAGTCTCGGCTACTTGGTACTTAGGAGGCTGAGGTAGGAGGATTCCTTGGGCCCAAAAGTTTGAGGCTGCAGTGAGCCGTGATCATGCCACTGCACTTCAGCCTGGGCAACATGGCAAGACTATGTCTCCAAAAAAAAAAAGAACTTGACAACTTGGCAGGCTTTGACAATGGATCCTGAGGAAAATGGAACTGAACAGGACAAAGGAGCTCAGAAATTTTTAAGGAGGTTTGGGACATTTCAGGGCATGTCCACCTGGTAGGTTAATTATCCATTTCCCACAAGTTTTTATAATGTGGAGATTGAGCCTCCCTGCCTTGAAGACACATATCCTTGAGACAGACAGACAGGCATGGCTCTGTTGGGCAAGGTTGGCACCTCCAGAAGTTTCCAAGAATAGAACACTAACTGCCCCTTATGGAGTAACTAAACCAGTCCCAAGCTCCTAGGAACTGTCAGTGGGTTTTAGCTGGGTTTTCTACTCAGCTAGCTTTACTGAGCTTGACAAAGAAAACATCTCCATGTAAACCCAATGCAGTGTTTTCTTTGGAGGACCACGGCAGGACTTGTTCACAAAATATCTACTTTTCTTGTAGATGGATGCTGGGAGACAGGAGATCCCGGTGCTGGACTGTCCAGGCTTAGCACTCCAGTCAAGCAGGATGTAGGCCAGCCCTGTGAGTGACTGTCTCCAGGGTAGCTGCCAACGGAGGGACCAGCTGTGCACCAGAGAGGGAGTCTGAGCTCTGTGATGAGAGGATGCTTGGCTCCTTGTATACAGACCAGGTTGTCCTCAGTTCCCCTGATTCCCTTTAGAAGGGAGAGCAAAGATGACAACCAATGGGCCCATGAAGCTCATGAACACTGAGTTATCTGAGCTTACTCGTAGACAGGGTGGCCATATAATGCATCATCCAAAGCGGGATAATTTTGAGTGAAATGAGGCGCTAGTAAGCATTTCCTGGAACAACAGCATAAAGCGGAACTGTTCCAGGCAAAGGGGCTGTAGAATCACTCCACTAATAGATTTTAGGGTTGAAGCCCTGGAAGGGATCTTACAGATCATCTAGCTCAGTCCTTTTGTGTAATAGGTAAAGAAATAAGCCCAGAGAGATAAAGTGCCTTTTCTGTACTATAATTTGTGAATTATAACAAGATGATTACATTTACGGAGGGCTTACTCTGTGACAGGCATGAGTTAGAACACTATTATTATCACTATTTTACCAAAAAGGAAACAGAGGCATGGAGAGATTAAAGAACTCGTCCAAGGTCACAAGACTGGCAAGTGGTAGATGCAGAATTCAGATCCTGACAGTCTGGCTCTGCGGGTAATATGTCAAAGATGACAGACTGTACCTCTCACAAACCAGCAGAGTGGAGAGCCCCCTCACCCTCACATCAAAACCCTGTGGGTGCTGTCATTGTGCCCATTTTATGGATAAGGGGAGGACCAATTCACTCAGCTAGTAAGTGGCAATTATGTCTACAGAAAAACACAAAGAAAATTATCGTGGGGAATTCACAATCTAGTAGGAGAGACAGAACATAAACCTATGAAAAGCCACAATGGAAGGCAATGGTTAAATAAATATAAAAGCAACGTGACAAGGCAGTCTAAGATAAAGTGACAAATTGGTGCCAACAGACTTCAGCAGAATGGAGGTTCTTATGCTGGGCTGGAGTGAGCAGGGGGACTTCCTGGAGGAGGCAGAATTTGAGGTGTTCAACAGTTTGGTGAATGAATGAGATATGATTAGGCAGAGAAGACAGGGAGGAAATTCTGTGCAGGTGAAGCTGCATATGTATATTAAATGTACATTAAATATGCCTTCAAAGGTTAAGAGTGCAGGTGAGAAAGAGGTGGGGGAGTCTTACATAACAAGAAGAAAAACTATTTGAAATAGGACCTTAAAATGCAGGAGGTTGAGCAAGAAAGAGAAGGCATGGGAGCACGAGACAGAACAATTGAAGGTGACAGAGGGAAAATGAACAGAGAGCACAAAAGGAAAGGAGGAGCAGAATGAAATGGAGCACGGGAACTGGGCAGAGACGGCCCTGGCTGCCGAGCTCTCCCAGAAAATGGACCTCCCCAGGCCCCACCTCCCTCCATCACTCCCATCCACAAGGTTTCTGCCACATGTCGCTGCAACAATATGGTAACCATATGCCCCGGGCCACAAAAGAACTAAACGCCTTGGACAGAGCAGTTCACCCAGATGTGCTAGCTGGAAATACTGCACCCTCAGGACCTGCTTCCCGACTTGATGGGCCTGAGGTCAAGCATGGCTCTTCAGCCGTGAATCACGGAAAAGCAGCAGCCATCAAGAGCTGGAAAACGGATTCAGGGTCTCCCCCGTCCCCATGCCCTGAGAGGAAACGAAATAAAATGGATGCGCAGCGGCATTCTTTCCTGGCTGCTGCCAGTCACACAAAGAGTCCCGGCTCGTGTGCGTGAGGCAGGACGTCCTTGTTCCGCGAGGCTGATTTTGCCTTCGTCCCACTGCCAGGCTGCTCTCTGGCTGTTGCTGGAAGGGAGTGAAGCCCCCCCATATGCGTGTTTCCTCGTGGGCTTCCTGTGATTGTGAGGGCCCCGGTTGCCGTGGCAACTGCCACGTGAGGAAATTGTCCGATAAGATCATAGCTTCTAGGAATAGGACCTCAAGTGGTTGTTTGGGGAAAGTGGTCAGTGGCTTCATGTTTAAATTTGAACAAGAAACAGTCACTGGGTGTGGCTGCTTTAAAAAAAAATTAGACAAGCCTAGGGGGGAAGGCTTCATCAAAATTACTCAAAGCACAAAGATAGAAGGCGTAGTCTGGCTGGTGTGGAGGTGTGGGCAGGGAGGGAGGGTCTGCATTTCCCATCGGGCACTGAGGTTTTTATTTAACATAATTCATTGCACACCTCTTAGGTGCCAGGAAGTGTGCAAGCAACTGGGGATGAAAACCAGGAATCAGATTGATGAGGTTCCTCTCTTCAGGGTGCCTAACTAGAATTTGTCCTTGAGAAAAAGAAGAGGAAACTTCCCATGACCCCAGGAATCGAAGAGACACCCAAGGGCACATGCCATCCACCCTCCTTCCTCCCCTCAAGGCTTAGAAAAATTGCAGAAGCTGGCACCTCCACCCCTGGTGGACAAGCCTCTGCTTCCCTTGTGGGAGACCATCCTTTAGGATCTGAATGTTCTGATTCCCACCTTCCCTTTGTCATGCAGAGTCCTCTCTTGTCCCTGCAGACCCAGATTGAGATCCTCTTCGTCTAGCAGCCAGGTCAGACCCATAAAGACCAGGCCTCAAGGGACATTCTCAGAAGCCTCTTTCTCAAGCAATAGGAAAGCTCCGGAACTCCATCCCGGCTCCCAGGCTACTATTTCATCCCTGCAGTGGGTGAAATTCACTCCACGAGGAAGCACTGCAGTCACTCCCCATGGAGGCTCTTCTTCCAAACTTTCAGCTCTCAGTGGTCAGGGAAGTCTGACCATTTATCATCATCAGAAAGCATGAAACTTTCAGTAGAGGGTGGTTAAAAATGTCCAGGAGGTGGGAGATTAAGTAACTCGCCCAAAGTTGCACAGCCAATAAAGCCCCACATTGACCCAGCTGGTGGCTAGTGCCTTTTGTTAGAACAGATTTAAAGCAGCTGTCCATGAAGGGAAGCGAGCAGTGCGGTGGTTTGCTGCCTTTTGACCCCATCTGCAGCCAGGATGGCCAAGGCTCCTCTGCAGGAAGAGGCTGTCCCAGTGTCACCCAGATCTTCACCCATCCTCAGGTGGCACTGTCACTGGGATCAGAAAACCATTCTCCAGGTCAGGGACAACATTCACATCATGACAATCTGTAAGGCATGGGCTGCAGGACAGCAGCCCCTTGTCTCAGAGCAGGGTTGTGGAGGAGACACAGTGCCCATCACCTGCCCTTTCTTTGTCCCAGAGCAGAGGAGGGAAATGACAAATCTCAGTGCAGCAGCACGTTATCCACTTGTGTGGCTGTGCTGCAGTATTTTTCATGACAGGTACAGCCACTCCAGTGAAATCTGGCAGAATAGAGTCCCAGGGAAAAGTATGTGGGACAGCACTTGTGCTGGTGCATCCAGGTGGCCTTCCCAGAAGCAGCCCTCCCTGCGGGTTCTCCCATGCCATCTGGGTTTTGTCATGGCGGTTGCTGGCTCCATTTTTATCATCCCACCTGTGCTCCAGTGAGGCCTGTATTTAATATTTCCCACCCATCAGGCTGGGTGGGAGAATACTGGCTCCGTCTTACAGAACAGAACATCTAAGCTGCCTAATGCTAGTAAGTCTCAACATTTCAGTCTGGCTTTGCCCTGTCCCTGTGATACTGTGGGACCTACGTTAATGCTCAGGCCACCCCCTACTTCATTCTCTGAGAGGAGCTTCGTCCTGGACGGTGAGGTGTGAAGAATTACACCCAGTAGATCATTGCCTACCCTTTTGTGGTTCCCACTGCCATCTAGAAAAAGCCACTGGACAGTGGACAGACCCAGTGTAAAGAAACAGAAAGTAAAACATACTGTAAAATGTTCTCTTCGTGGGGTTCAGATGAATGTTCTATCTCCCATCCTGTGAGTTTCCATATTCAGCACTTTTTGCTTTTCAGCAGTAAAAGCATTCTCTGTGGGAGGAGAATTTAACTTTGATCTTTAGAGATGCCCTTTAAATGTGGTTATGGTCAAAAAAGTGACTGTGAATACTCAAAGTCAACAGGCAAAGGTAAATACCATGGGAGACCTGGAGCAGCACTGAACGGGAGGCCCATGAGGCACAGAAGGCCATGGCTCTGGATTCTGTTACAGGGCACAGTCCTGGGAGGACGCAGAGATCCTCTTCTCTGCGCTCACTTAGGCTCATACCCTTCATTTGTAAAACGCCATTAAATAAAGTACTTTTGCCTGCAAATAATTGCAATTGCATCTTCTAGGAATTCTTTCTCTGGGTCATCCACTGCTGAGCCCCCTCCCCAGGAAGTGGAATTTTAAGTGAAAGGGGAAAGGCACTTGGGAGGGGGAATAATGTTCAACAAGACTCCTTGAAAAGTCAGCCAGGGGCCGGGCGTGGTGGCTCACACCTGTAATCTCAGCACTTTGGGAGGCTGGGGCGGGTGTGTCACCTGAGGTCAGGAGTTGGAGACCAGCCTGACCAACATGGTGAAACCCTGTCTCTACTAATTAGGTGGGCGTGGTGGTGGGGGCCTGTAATCCCAGCTACTCGGGAGGCTGAGGCAGGAGAATTGCTTGACCCTGGAAGGCAGAGGCTGCGGTGAGCTGAGATCGCGCCACTGCACTCCAGCCTGGGTGACAAGAATGAAACTCCGTCTCGAAAAAAAAAAAAAAAAAGAAAGAAAGAAAAAGAAAAGAAAGAAAAGAAAAGTCAGCCAGGCACTCTGAGGCTCTGTGGCAGATTTGGCTGTGTGCTACGGCCTAAAATTGGAGAGGGCAAAGTGGAAACGGTTTAGCGGAAGAGTAGAAGCTTTGCGGTCAGGCCAGCAGCATGGAGACTCACGAGGTGAGGGGCCAGAGGCAAGGAGCAAACCTCTTTAAGCCTCAATTTTCCTTTCAATAATATGAGGATCCTAACTCGTATTTTAAAAGGTTAAATGAGGTGATGATAGTAAAAGTTCCTTGGAAACTTCATGTCATCAAATAATACACGTTCTATTTGATCGTTCTAATTTAAAAATGTGGTCCTTGTTTGGTTTTTGTCTGTTGTTTATTTTGTTTTTGTTGTTTGGAGATAATTCCACTGTGTGTCTATCAGAGGACTTAGACTTTAATGCTGAGATCGAGTTCCCCCTCACTGTGTGAACCTAGAAAGGTGATGCTTTGTGCCTCAGTTTCCCCACCTGGACAGTCATGGTGCTGATTCCTGCCGGCCAGTGTCCATAACCACAGTGAAAGGATACTCAGACAGTCACCTCTGCAGCCTTTGAAGATGGGTTTTCGGTTGCTGAGTAAAATGCTTGGAGATGTTCCGGTTACTATGGCTACATCAGAAATTACCCCGAAACCTAGTGGCATAAACCAACTATTAGGCTCATGAGTTTTGTTATCCTTCACTGAAGGCTCGTCACTCTCAAGTCTGGAGGTTGATGCTGTGGTTGGCTGTGGCCTGGGTTCCTCTCCTGTGGGCCTCTCCATACGCTTTCTCAGCTTGGGCTGATTTGAGCTTCCTCACAGCATAGTGGCGATTTCCACGGACTAGAGGCCCAAGAGAGAACAAGAAGCAGGTGGAAGTCATAATACCTTTGTCACCTTGTCCCAGAAGTCATGCAAAGCCATTTCTTGAGGCAATCATAAAGTTCCATCTGAGTTCAAGGGGGGAGAAAATAAGCTCTGCCTTTTGATGGGAAGAGAGAGGCAAAGATCAGAAATATTCTGATGATCATTTTGAGAAAATGCAACTGTGCCTCATGCAAAGGAGTTTTCAGTTAATGCTTGATGACTGACTAATGTTTCCCACCTTCTTCCTTATCTAACTTTCCATAAAATTTACCTCCTCTTCCCTTTTCCCTCCCTGCCCTTTATGCAGTGGAAATAAGGAGCAAGAAATGCGCACATGTAGAGAGGAGAGAGAAGCAAAAGGCTTGGCCTTGCTAATAGCAGCCACCTGCTCTTGGCACTTCAGATGAGACTTGGAGTGACCCCAACCCAGGCTGATCACCCCCACTGCTGCAGAGCCTGCTGGTTTCCCAAAGCAGAGAACACAGAGGGCTTTGCGCCTAAGTATCTTGTTCGCATTTCATATTCTTTCCGACTGTCAAGAGAAGGGACTTCGTGTCATTATGCAAATCATGTAATAAAAAGCCAAAACTAGTGTGCTCCCTGTGGTGACCCTGGGTAATGGATATGCCAGAGATTAGCGTTCCAGAGCCCTGCACTGGGAGCGGCTGAGTGGGCCCACTGAGCAGGGCAGCCACAGGGAACTTGGTCGGGTTGCTTTCGACATTCCTTTCACCGGCCACCTCCAGCCAAGCCGGTCAGCCCCAGACAACTGTCCTTAGGAGATTCAGGGCAGGACAGAGGGAAAGGAATGGGAAGGACACAATGGGACATTGGTGCTTCTCAGGCCCCATGTCTTGGGTCATTCTGTTAGAAATCAAACTCAGCCTACGTGTAAGGAAGAACAGAGGGAAAGGGTCTCCCACTCATGTTTACTTCTGGCATTTTTCCTCCTCTAACTCCACTGGACTCATAACTGTGAAATATTTGTTCCTTCCCACACATAGGATAATGGCAGAAATTTCTGTTCTGTCTTCCCGAATGAAATGGGGAGACCCTCAAGCCACCCTCTTCCTCTTTCCTTGCCCCTCTGGAGGCTTTTCCATCTCGGCCTTAGCTAGACTGTTTGGAGATGCAATTGTTTGCTCATCGTTCATATCGGCCAGGCCATTGTGTGGCCGTGCTCTGAGCACATCCCCATCACTCAACTGATGTGCACATGAAAAGTAACATTTGACTTAATCTAAGGAAAACAAATGTTGGAAGACACATTTGTGAGTATAAAAAGAAAAGATGCATATAGGCACATATATGTGGCAAATTCCAAAATAAGTGAAGTTTTTAAATTCATGAATGCACAGATGTACCCATGCCATTCTTCTGATATTCACTGAGTATGTGGTGTACAAACAACAGTATAAATAGGTGCTAGCCACCTACCATTTCCATTATCTCACAACAGATGCCTCCTCTCCTCATTCACAGGGCTATTCAGGCTATGTAACAGAGCCTTATCTATGCCACCTAGAGGCCTGGACTCAGAAGCCAGAGACAGGCAGAGGGCTGAGCCTGCAATGGAACGACACCCATGGTTTTAAAGGAAGAGTGGACACGCCGATTAGTGAAATCGGCTCTGTTCTCTAGAAGCCCATGGGATCTGCATTTCAGGCTCTATTATCACCAAATCTACTTATTAGTAATTTAGGCAACTAATCTTTTAAACAATCAACATGCGGAGAAGTAGGTATCGCTCTGGCTTTATCTGAACTCCCTCTTGACCCATCTCCAACCCAATGGTTCTCACGCCATTTCTCAGCATTGGCCTTCATTAAAATTTTTTTTTTACTTTTTTTTTTCTTTTGAGACACTGTCTTACTCTGTTGCCCAGGATGGATGGTACGATCATGGCTCACCGCAGCCTCCACCTCCTGGGCTCAGGTGATCCTCTCACCTCAGTTTTCCAAGTAGCTAGGACCACAGACACACCATCACGCCTGTTTTTTTTTATTTTTTATTTTTATTTATTTATTTTTTTGAGACGGAGTCTCGCTCTGTCGCCCAGGCTGGAGTGCAGTGGCGTGATCTCGGCTCACTGCAAGCTCCGCCTCCCGGGTTCACGCCATTCTCCTGCCTCAGCCTCCCGAGTAGCTGGGACTACAGGTGCCCGCGACCACGCCTGGCTAATTTTTTTGTATTTTTTAGTAGAGACAGGGTTTCACCGTGTTAGCCAGGATGGTCTTGATCTCCTGACCTCGTGATCCACCCGCCTCAGCCTCCCAAAGTGCTGGGATTACAGGCGTGTTTTTTTTTGTTTTTTTTTTTTTTTTTTTTTTAGAGAAAGAGTTACGCCACGTTACCTAGGCTGGTCTTGAATGCCTGGGCTCAAGCATTCCAGCCGGTTCAGCCTCCCAAAGTGCTGGGATTATGGGCATGAGCCATTGTGCCCAGCTTTTTAAACAATTTTTTTGTTTTTTTTTCTTTTGAGACAGAGGCTCACTCTGTTGTCCAAGCCAGAGGGCCGTGCCGCTATCTCGGCTCACAGCAAGCTCCGCCTCCCGGGTTCAACCGATTCTCCTGCCTCAGCCTCCCGAGTAGCTGGGATTATAGGCGCCCGCCAGCACACCTGGCTAAGTTTTGTATTTTTAGTAGAAACAAGGTTTCATTATGTTGGCCAGGCTGTTCTCTACTTCCTGGCCTCGGATAATCTTCCCGCCTCAGCCTCCCAAAATGCTGGGATTACAGGCATGAGCCACCATGCCTGGCCATATTTTTAAGTATTTACTTTGTCCCAAGAACTTCAGGTGCTTGATTTAGGTATTTTACTCATATTATCTCATTTTATCTTTATCTGGAATTACCAGGTTAGGTACTGATATTATCCCCAACCTACAGATGAGGAAATGAAGTTCTTGGAAATTGTACTAGATGCATAATGAGCAGCAGATGAAGCTTGGATAGAAACTCAAATCTCTCTGACTCAAGATTTGTGCTCTAAGTTACAATCAACACCGGAGTTACACTTAAAGAGCTTATGGTCTAATTGAGAGGACAGAAAATTCACAAGAAAGAACCTGTAAAGAGTAGTGGTTATGTGCTTAGGCTGTAGACCTGAATTTGGTCCCACATCTCACTAATTTTCTGTGCGACTGAGCAAGTTATTTCACTTTTCTGAATATCCATTTTCTCATCTGAAAAAATAGAGTACATCCCTCATAGAATTGCCAGGAGGATTAAATTAGGTTACTCATGTAAACCGTGTTTTGTATTTAATAAGTGCTGTGATTATTACTACTTTTATCTGTTTTCTGTAACGATGACAGAGGGTGTATTATATCATGTACTAAAGGCACCTTGCCCAAACTGGAGGAGAAAAAGCATCCTGCCTATTCAAGTGCATTTTTGGTAGCATGCCCCAGCTGGATCCAGGACCAGGAGGGGGTCGTGGAAAGGAAGCATTTCTACTGGCAAATGTGAGTGATCTGCTGTAGCTCATATGCCACCCCAAGCAGCTTGCCTTGCCAGAGGTCTCTGGTAAAGGGGCATCATTGGGTACAAATGTGCTGGGGCACTTCCCTGCCTGGAACAAGGGACCCTATGCCACCCTCTGGATCTAGGACTCAGTGGCTCTGGACCCACAGACCCAGCCTTTCCAACGTTCTGCAAAGGAAAGTGCTTCTCAGAAGCCAATGACTAAGCCAGCCAGGGGGTTCCTTTTACAGTGACAATTGTCGGTTCAAGAAGGAACCCCAGAGCTGAGCCCCACATAGGGCTAGGAGCCCATGCCTCCTGTCTTTCTCACTTGGAAGTCAATTTTACATAGCATGGTCTAAAGCCTCATGGACCCCTCAAGTCTTTTAAATAATAACTAACTTGTCTTCCCTTGAATAAAATAATCAGCAACAACAGGAGAAGCAAAGTCATTAGAAATGGAAGGAATGTAGTCCCTCTGAGGATGGCTGGTGAATTTGCATGCTGGTGCTCTTTCTACACCCAGCCTATCACCTCAGTTAAGTCCTTATTGATGATTTATCCGTGCAAAGTTCTTGAACGCTAGCAACATGCTCATTTCTGTAAAGAGCTTTAAGTACAAGGAAGAGTTTTAAGTTTAAACTTTAAAAAGTTTTAAGAGTTTAAGTAAAGAGCTTTATAAGACACACATGAAATAGCAACAGCTCCTCATGTGTAACAAGCTGCAAATAAGTGAAATTTCTGCCAGCTCAGCAGCTTCTCGCCTGCAGACGGCAGCAGCCACATCAAGTTGCCCAAAGTATTTCCTCTTGTTTGCCTTCTCCGTCCCTACTCTGGTCTTCCCAGAGCAATTTGGAGAAGGCTCCCTACTGCCAGTGGCATCACAAAAATGACAGTGTACTTGCCAAGGGCATGATCTTGGGGTGCTCCTGAAGCTATTGAACTGCAAAAGGGGGTGCCATTTATTTGCGGAAGCAGCAAGAATGCTCTCCTCCCCAACTCTGCTCTTTCATTTGGGTCTCAAAGCAGCTTGTTTGGGGCCTTCTCTCCCCAAATCTTTTATTCCACTTAGTGGCCCTCACCTCCCTTCCCTTGCCCATATTGGCTTTTCAAATTCAGCCCAGTGAGCCAGACAGGGAACCCTTCTCCTTCATCTTCTCTCTCTTCACAGCCCCGATGATCTATCTCTTCTTTTCTCTACATGGTAATTGAAAAAAAGCTTCTTGTCTAGCCATGATTGCAAATAGAAGGGGGATTTGTGTGTGTGTGTGTGTGTGTGTGTGTGTGTGTGTGTGTGTGTGCATGCATGCATACCCAAAGCGGTATTCTCACGAGCTGTTAACAGCTCAAAGGAGTCATAGGTCATCATCAGAAAGGTTTCATGGAAACAGGAAGCTCTCAGGAAGATCTCACTTACCTTACACAATGGCAAAGATAATTGTGCATCAGGGTGAAAGAGTAAAGAAAGGTTACTTGCAGCAAAAGGAACCACAAAATTAAGACACAGAAGCATACCTGAGTAGGGCTTGTCTAATGGAGCAGTGAGAATAGTTAGAATTGGACAGAAGTTGCAGCAAGACGAAGTTGTGCAACGTAAGGGTGGCAGGTGGGACAAAGATGACCTTTGGAAGACAAGTGGCTGAGAAGAGATTTGCTGTGGTCCATCTCTAGGGAGCTCTCTGGGGTTTTGGAGCAGATTGTGGCAGGATGACAGCGGTATTCACAACTTGCAAGGGAGCTGGATCCAGCCAGGGAGCGCACGAGTTGTACTGAATGAGGGAAGAGCATGTCAATGGGTCGTCAGGGAGGGAAGAGTCTCAGAGAGAAATGCCCAGACTGGACAGAAGGGTGAGGCATTCCCGGTGAAACAGGACGCTCTCCTCCTACAACGTTGCCACTTGATTGGAGTTTCCTTGATTGTGAACTACATTCTTAAGGAAACTTCTATTCCAAAATGAGTTCAAACTGGTTTCGTGCCCTTTCTACACCTACACTCTATCTCATCACTTGTTTATTCTAGCTGTGTACCACGCGCTTCCTTAAGAAGTCTCTCCCAGGTCTGCCTCCAGAACTGCTGGCTTTGTCTGTGTTCTCTGTGTATTCTCTTTGCTGTGAGTCTTGATTTTGCCATCTGCAAGTCCCGTTGGTCAGGACAATCCTGTGTTCACTGTTGCCTGGTCCACCCTCTTTGGGATAATGATGGGAGGAACTTTTTGCCCCTCTATGGAGCATCACTGTGCCCAGCCCTGCCTCCCGGGCTTCTTTGCCTCTGATATTCCATCATCTTCTCCCCCAACCTAGAAGAGGGAAGGGAAAGAAATTATTTTACTGGAAACTCCAAGGTTCATGAATGATAAACTAAGAATGTAAGCCATTCTCTACAGCAGAGGATGCTACCTGATTCCTGAAATGTCATCTCTTTTTGTAGCAGGACTGTGGTGCGTGTTCTTCACTCTTATCACCAAAAGACACTTAGGGGTCATAGGTGGTAATGTGTCCTCTGCTTCCAGTGTGGAACTCAAGGAATTTCAGGGAGTCAGGGACAGCTGTCTGAAAGGTTGCAATGTCACCCTTTTCAGCTCAGAACCATAATTCCTTGAGCCCAGAACACAGTTCAAAATTTAGGATACGAAGCCAAAGCTGATCTCTAGCTGGAATCACGAGTGGATATAATAACCAGGAAACAAATGGTTCTGACAAGCACAGCTTTACTCTGAGCATGACTCAAGGGCATCTGGTAGAAAATGAAGAAGGATCCCAGCAGATGTTAGGTCTAGGGAGATCCCCTCAGTTGGGGGATGTAAGTGTTTTAATACTGTATGGGCAACTCTGCTTTGAATGTATGTCTGGATGCACCTACACCATCCAAAGGCTTCTGGTGCAAAAGCAGGACTCCTAGAGTATATTCCAGTATTTTTTCCCCGATCCCAGCTGAAAACAGCCATAGAAGAGCCTCCCTTTTTGAATTATGGCTGTCTGTCTGCTGGGCTGGACAATGGCCCTGGGAGACAAGAGACAGCCCATGGAGCAGGTTGTAATTCTACAGGCGTATGAAGAGCATTCATTCTGAAGAAGACATTCAATTCAGGAATGTGAATTACACAAGGAAGGTAGACAAATCCCAGCTTTAACAAGTGCTGTTCACCTATCACTACATTTTCAAGTAAAGGTGGTGTATCCATTTGCTAGAGTTTCTGTAACAACATACCAGGGCTGAGTGGCTTAAGCAAAAGAAATTTATTTGCTCAGAGTTCTGGAGACTGGAAGTCCAAGATCAGGGTGCCAGCAGGGTTGGTTTTCCTCAGAGTCCTCTCTCCTTGGCTTGCCAGTGACTGCTGTGTCCTCACGTGGCAGCCCCTCTGTGCACACACTCCCCTGGGGGCTCTCTGTGTGTCCAAATTCCCTCTTCTTCTAAGAACACCAGTCATATTGGATTAGAACCCACCCTATCAGCCTCACTTCACCTTACCTCCTTAAAGGTCCTATCTCCAAATACACTCACATCCTGAGTACTGCAGGTAAGGGCTTCAGCATATGAATTCTGTGAGGACACAAGGCAGCCCCTAACAGGTGGCCTAAGAGAATCTTTGTTTGAATGCTAATAATCATGCATGATACCTACATGTTCTGAGCGTGACTCACTATGTGCCAGAGACTGTTCTAAGTACTTTGCATGTATTATCACATCTATTATCACAATTATAGATTATATAATTATTGATTATATAGATTATAGATCAATTATAGATGACTACCATCTTCTCTGAGGACTTACTTTGGTGTAATTATGTGACTGTAGTGAACACTATGCCCTGGTCCCTGACCTTGGATGCTTGTGATTCGATGAGACATGGAACAATGGGAGACTCTTACCCTCATCTTTTGATTGGTAGCAGATCTCCAGAATGTGCAAAGTTTTTTAGTTGTTGTTGTTGTAGTTGTTGTTTTGAGACTGTTGCCCAGGCTGAATGCAATGGCACGATCATGGCTCACTGCAGCCTCTACTTCCGGGGCTCAAGTGATCCTCCCACCTCAGCCTCCCAAGTAGCTGGGCACATGCCACCACGTCTAGCTAATTTTTTCTTTCTTTCTTTCTTTTCTTTTCTTTTTTTTGTAGAAATGGAGTTCTGCCACATTGCCCAGGCTAGTCTAGAACTCCTGGACTCAATAGATTCTCCCACCTCAGCCTCCCAAAATGCTGGGATTACAGGCATGAGCCACCATGCCTGGCCAAGGCTTCTTTTCTTAATCCATGATCTCCCAAAGTCACACCCAAGTCAGTGATGGGATAATATGAGTGGGAGGACCCAACAACCTCTTTCGGAGGGTCTTGCCCTGACTGGCACTTTGCATGTCTGAGACTCCTCTTTCGTCCTTTGGCTGGCTGAGTCATCAACATTGAGATCTACAGGATGCATGCACCAGCACCTCCTGGAGGGCCCTCAGCAAACCGCTGAGCATTTCTTACAAGCTACACCCCCACACCAGATCTTCTCACTTAATCCACCTATCAGCTCTGTGCTAAAACTATTTTTATCCCTGTTACAAATCAGGAAACTGAAATTGGCCTGGCCATAGCCATGGGCCCCACCCTTCCCTTGTGTGACCTTGAGCAGCACACCTAGCCTCTCTGGGTGGATCTCACTGGCCTTGCCTGGAAAATAAATGCTAGATCTCATCTCCCCCTCATTGCTGATGACTCCACTCAGCTCATAAGAGGAATTTCTGCTTATGCCTGGAAAAATCTAGCATTCACACACCACCACAATACTATATTCCATGCCAAGTCACCACTATTCTTGACCTCCCTATTCCTACCCTCCTTTTGGGGGGTCCCAGACTACAGAACCAATAAATGAACCCACTTTCATGATTCCTCCATCCCCACTCCACTGCCCAAAGTCCCTCCTCACCCAGGTAACCTGCAAACACCCATCTGGTTTGCATAAGGGCAAACCTGCCCCCTGGAGTGTGAGTCAAACAGGAACTTCCAGACAAGCTGTCTTGGGGCAGCCCTGGGCCACCTTGCCAGCTCAGAGCAAGAGTTTCACTTGCTTGGGTGAAGAGTGACACTGGGCTTTCTGTCTCTTCTCTGGCCCTGCAGGAGGCTCTGTCGGTGGTGAGCGACGACCAGTCCCTCTTTGACTCAGCATACGGAGCGGCGGCCCATCTCCCCAAGGCCGACATGACCGCCTCGGGGAGTCCTGACTACGGGCAGCCCCACAAGATCAACCCCCTCCCACCGCAGCAGGAGTGGATCAATCAGCCAGTGAGGGTCAACGTCAAGCGGGAGTATGACCACATGAATGGATCCAGGTAAGCTCGCCAGGCCTGTGCAGGACTGGGGGAAGCCACAAAGTTGCCAGATCTGCAGCAAGTGGCTTCTGGCACTTCAGGTTTTTGCAGCAGATGGGGCTCTGGAGCTGGGCCAGGAAGCCTGTGTCAGTCCCTAGAGAGCTAAGGCAGAGAGGGCCACAGAAAAGATGGGGTGGAGTAGGGCTAGGAAGCCCCCCTGGCTCTCTGAGGCCCATGAAGCCCGCAGAGGCCAGGTAGGAGTCAGGCCCCAAGCGCCTATGCAGACACTCATGGAACACGTATTTCTTGTTAATCCCAGGCCCAGGTCCAGTCCTCTTGGGGACAGCTTAGCAATAAGCTACTCTTCCCTGTCCCATTGAAGACACTTAACCCTTCTGGGCAGGTCTCAGCAGAGCAAATGCGACCAAATCATTCTTTAGTAAGAGTGGAGAAGGGATGAGGAAGGTGTCTACCTTCCCGTGGGGGCTCACTGTGTCTCGGAGGGGGCAGGCACCTGGAAGGTGTGCATGAAGGAGGTACAGCACTGGGTCGGTTCAGGCTTTGCTTGTAGAAATGGAGACAGGAGGGTCCAGGGAGAGAAAATCACACAGTCATGGAAGACGACAGTAGACAGGCGGCCTCAGTTTCACGTCCTGCCTCTGCCCCTTGGGCAAGTCATTGAAACCCCTCAGAGCACCAGCTTTCTCCTTTCGCAAACAGGACTGGGGTATTCACTTCCTCATGGCCCCTCCCTCTAGCGTCACTCTGATGCCGCAGGGAAAGGACCCGGGATGGTGCCTGAGGCGCCTTATTAGTACAGTGCTCTACAGTGACAGTGACTGTTCCGAGCCAAGACTTGAAAGACAGAGAACATCAGTCTCTTTCACAAAATATCGGATAATCTACTGGGCCAAAGGCACAAAGAGATGAAAATAAAAAGTAAGAGAGGGCTCTGAATGGCATGCTGAAAACATGTGCCATTTATTCCACAGCCAGAGGCTGACTTTGAGCACAGATGTGGCATTTAACCCAGAGGCTGACTTTGAGCACAGACGTGACGTTTAACCTCATCAGAGCAGTGACTTAAGACTAGTGAGCTGACAGTCCTTGTGCACAGAGGGTAGGATGGGAGAGTCAGAAAAACAAGTGAAGAAGTTAGTAAAATATCCCAGATAGGAAATAATGAAGTTCTGAACTAAGTGATGATAGTGATTACGGACACTGAAAAAGACAGATACATAAGGGCGACAGCAAAGAGATGATTAACAGGGCTTAGGGGAATAAAGTGTGAATGAAGGGGGTACATGACAGGAAAGAATCAAAGGCGACTAAAGACTAAAGCCTGCACATTTTAAAGGCTGGTGCTGTGAGCAGCCGCAGAAAGGTGGCACAGGAAATGCTTTCGGATGGGCTGTCAGTGTTCTCTTTGAGTTTCCTTGTGAGCAATCGGTAGAACATCCAGATAAAAATGTCTGCTAGGCTTTGGGAACTGAAGCTCAGATAATCTTTCAGGCCTGGAATTTAGGTTTGGGCATCATCTCTAAGGAGTCTGAACTGTGGAAGTGGATGAGGTCACCGAGGAAACCAGTCTGGATTGAAGAGAGAGAAGGGAATGATCATGGTTGGGAGGGAGAACCCCGTCGGAGCAGCCCGTGGCCCCAGACCTGCCTGTGGGAACTCCCAGCCCTACCACATTTCAACCCCACTAAGCAAAACCGGCGACTGGGATCTCAGCCACCTTTCCAGATCCCAGGATTTCAGGAAGGATCAGAGGTTCTGAGCCTGCAGCCCCTCAGATGAATCTCTCTCCAGAGGTAATTCTGCTGGTGCCGGAGCTCCTAACAGTCGAAGGACATGGTGTGTTGAACGTTTTCCCATATTATCTTACCACTTGTTCCCCATCACTGTACTATGAAGTAGTTACTGTAACTTCATTGTTACACAGGAAGGCAAGCAGGGCTTTCAGGGGAGAGTGCTTTGTCTAAGGATTTAGAGGAGGCAAAGCTGGAGCCCGAACCCAGGCGTTTGGTTCCAGCCCCACGTGCCATCCGTTAGGCACCTTTCCGCTCCCTCTGCTTGTGTGTCGTGCTTTTGCACCACCACCTCATTCCTGCCAATGCCCACCTGGTAGGGAGGCCTATTCTACGATGCCTCCTAAATGCGGCCCTTCCCCAAGGAGCTCCCAATGCTTGTTGAAGATCCAGATCACTCTGTTGCCCAGGCTGGAGTGCAATGGTACAGTTTTGGCTCACTACAACCTCTGCCTCCAGGTTCAAGCAATTCTCTTGCCTCAGCCTCCTGAGTATCTAGGATTACAAGCACATGGCACCACACCTGGCAAATTTTTGCATTTTTAGTAGAGACGGGGTTTTACTACATTGGCCCGGCTGGTCTTCAACTTCTGACCTCGTGATCTGCCTGCCTCGGCCTCCCAAAGTGCTGGGATTACAGGTGTAAGCCACAGTGCCTGGCTTTGTTGGAGATTCTCTGGCCTGTTGTAACCTGAATCCACCCACTCCTTACCTCCACCACCCCTGCCTGGTGCAAGCCAGCAGCACCTCTCCTAGGCTTCTGTAGGGGCATCCTGCTCTCCCCACTTCCTACTGCCTTCCTGAAGTCTATTCTCCAGAGAGCAAGCAGCCAGAGCTATGCTTTCCTCATTTGTAACCCTCTTGCTCAAAACTCTTTAATGGCTTATGACAAAATGCAAAGCCCTTAGCGTGGCCCCACCATCCCTCCAACATCCTCTCTACTGCCCCCTCCATCCCATTTCTTCCCTCCACGTCAGCCTCATGAGACACTAGCTGCTGCTCCTAGACCCCCAGGCACCATCCTGCCTCAGAATCTCTTCCCCTGGACTCCTTCCTTCTGGAACGTTCCTACTCCATCTAGTCATATGACTCTCTCCCTCATGAGTTTTGGGTTTCTCTACCTGAACCTCACCTTTTCAGAGGCCTCCCCTGGCCACCTGATCAAAACCAGCGCCTCCTCACTCTTTACCCTCCTTCGAGTGTCTGTCCTAGTTCTTGTCACCTCCCTCACTGACATGTGGGCAGGGCCTGAAACAGTAGGTGCCCAATAAATTGTCGTCAAATAAGTAACTGAATGAACACACGGCTGAGCAGACTCAAAAGAGAAGGTACTTGTTTAAGGTTAGGACACAGACCCAGGTCTGCTGACTCAGCCCCTTCAATGCTGAGCCTGCGTTGATGCATGGGCTTCTAAATTCAGTCTTCATGCTCATTGGAGACCCATGGGTATTTGTGTCTCTGGTGGGAAGGAAGTTTGCTGCTCACCACTCCCTCTGCTGCTCCCAGAGAATCCTCAAGCACTCCAGGATACTGATCCTGGGCAAAGAGGGTTCCCCCAAGGAAATTGATTTTCGGAACCCACTTGCCAGCTCATACCTGGCTCCAGTCACACCAAAAGCCAGCTGGAGAGGGCCTGTGTGAATATTCCAGTGAACAGACAGGATATTTCCCTGGCTTTGGCTGCACAGAGCAGCAGCCTCTGCTTTTGAGTTGCTTGTCTTGACCCAGACCATCAGCAGGTAACAAAGTAGGTTCAGAAAGATTGATATCTTCTCACCCATCCTGGGCAAGCAGAGACAATCCTGTGGACTCTCAGAGCCAAGCAGCTTAG
Source organism: Nomascus leucogenys (assembly GCF_006542625.1). Taxonomy (NCBI): domain Eukaryota; kingdom Metazoa; phylum Chordata; class Mammalia; order Primates; family Hylobatidae; genus Nomascus; species Nomascus leucogenys. The sequence goes on along the minus strand of NC_044395.1, from coordinate 6,184,172 downwards.
GCACAGCTATCGCCAGCACCCCACAAATATTCCCTGAGGCCTTACATGTAAGCTGGACTAGTGGCTAGCAGGAAGCAAGGAGTTTTAGAAAAATGTCATTGCTTACAGTGGAACCATGTCAGACCTTATGATTTAATTATGCCAAAAGCAATGACAGAATGAAATAAATGCCAGGCTCTTTAAATCTCTCATCCTGAACACTGTGCTTCTCATATCCTCTGAGTATTATTGATAATGACAGTTTGTTACCTGCATATGATTTGATTGTTTGCAGTGGTCTAATTCGCCATAACACAAAAAGATAGGAGAGGATGTTGTAATGATTCTGAACTTCAGATGAGAAAACCAAGGCAGGGTATACAATTAGAGATTGCTTGGCTCATGGGCTAGACCTGTGCTGTTCAATGCAGCAGCCACTAGCCGCAGGTTGCCACTGAGCACTTGAAATACAGTTAGTTGAAAATTGAGATGTGCTCTAAATATAAACCACATGCTGGATTTAGAAGACTTACTATGGAAAAAGTATAAAATATCTCATTGATTATTGATTATGCTGAAATGATCATCTTTTGGCTATATTGAGTTAACATATTAATATACTTTAATATATTATTAAAATTCATTTCATTGTTTTGTTTTCTTTTAAAAATATGGCTACTAGTAAATTTAAAATTATGTAGCTCGGCCGGGCATGGTGGCTCACGCCTGTAATCTCAGCACTTTGGGAGGCCGAGGCGGGAGGATCACCTGAGGTCGGGAGTTCGAGACCAGCCTGGCCAACATGGTGAAACCCTGTCTCTACTGAAAATACAAAAATAGCCTGGCGTGGTGGTGCATGCCTGTAATCCCACATACTCAGGAGGCTGAGGCGGGAGAATTGCTTGAACCTGGGAGACAGAGGTTGCCGTGAGCCGAGATCGCACCACTGGACTCCAGCCTGGGCAGGAGACCCATTGGCATTTGTGTCTCTGGTGGGAAGGAGGTGTGCGGTGCACCTGAAGCTACCATGCCCACTTGCTTTTCACCCCAGTAGCAAACCCTCTGGCCCAGGGGCAAAGGGTCAAGTGCAGAGACTGAGGTCTGAGGATCTCAGAGACAGGGTGGCTTGCCCATGTTGAGGGAGTTTTGGGCTCTCTTTCTTCATATCTTCCTGTTGTGGTTGACTCTATTAGGCTGGGTTGCCTTGAAACAGCATGGCACATAGGTTCTGTGTCGCATGTAGACTTCAGCAACTTGATCCAAACTGTGGTCTGCAAATAACTCTCAGCTGCATCCTGTCTCAACCACAGGGATTGGGGAAAACATCCCGTTAAGAAAAGAATATCAGTTTATAGAGGGAAATGCAAGACTTGCCTTGTGAGCCTGGCGTTCAGGACCGGAGTTCAGAGCTAACCTGCCTTGACACTCCCTGGCCTGGCCCCCAGGATCTGGATGCCCTGGACACCTAGAAACTCACATTCTACACAGAGAAGGATCAGCTCCTGTTCCCTGGAACTTGTGCCTCTCTCGCTGCGAGGCCCCTTTCTAAACTCCTGTGTTCTGAACCTTGCAGTATGAGACATGTCACACGTAACCTGGGTGGGGAGGCATACACAGGATCCTGGAAAAGTTAGCAGCATCTACTGTGTACGGGGATGAAAACAGCTAGTGGATTAGGGTGATGGGTGGATTATCATGGATAGTGGATTATCATGGGTGATGCTTTTTCTTTTCTTGGAATTTGCTTTTAAGTTATTGCATCTCCTTTTCAAAGACAAAAAAGTCGCATCTATGTCCTACAGACATCCTAAAGGTGATACAGATTGTTTAATTTTTGCACAGGGTGCATACTATGCGGGAGTCACATGCCGCGGGTCCTAATGCAACCATGTGACTTAGGTAGCCCTCGAGGCCTCACTTTGGCCGTGGGAACATCAGGTATCCTTTGACAGTGAGCCTGGGCTCAGACATGAGGGTCTGATGATATACCCAAGTTCAGTTGCTCTGCGTTGACTAGGAAGGTAGAGAAGATCTTTGTACAGCCTAAAGAGGTAATCTTCAGGAGAAGGCTTTGAAATCTCCCTTCATCCAAACACCCAAGATTTCGCACCTTGTTTTAAATTGCCTAACAGATTGCAAAGCTTTTTTGGAAACCAGTAGCAATGTTCACAGAACACACACAAACAGAACTCAAGGAGTAAAGAGCTATGTCCAGTGGTGGAAATGAAGGACAAGGGCTCCCCTACCCTCGGCAGCTTTGCTGTAGCCTCTGTTGCCCTGAGATGGAGATGTGCTGAGTTATTACACCCTTAGGGCCACCGCCACCTCCCTGCTCTATTGTGGCAGCCCCAGGCTCTCTTGTCACCTGTCCCAGTGCTATCAGCTGCCAGTGGGCCCCAGCCCCATGCTAGCTGTAAGTGCAGGTCTTAATACAAATTAGCAGCAGTGCAGGCAAGCTGAATGGCAAAACCTCGTCCCGCACTCCCCCTCCCTCTTGTTTTCATCAAGCCCTCTTCACAGGCGCCAGCTGCCTCATTAAAGAGCAGCCTTTTATGCTGGGCTTCACCTGTACCCACCCTGAGTGGCAGCCGTGGAGTCCCATGGCCGCACGCAGGGCTTGCGCTGGCTGGAGGAGGCACGGTGCTTGGGAGCTGCAAGAATGGAGGGAGGTCTGGCAGGCGAACAGGCGAGGTATGGCTTTCCTTCTTTCTCTCCCTGAGCAGTGGCAGGAGGGCCAGCTGGGCAAGTGTGGGGAACCAGGATGGTGCCAACCCTTCTCCCCAAGGACACCCGCCTGCAGGTCCTAGTGCAGAAGCCTGGGACCGAGGACAGGGCCATTTTCCAGAGGAGAAACACCCTGGTGGGCGAGCGGCCAAACCAATCACCTGTCCAGCTGGGGAGCAGGTGTGTGCACAGGGCCAGGGGAGGGAGAGAGGAGGAGGGAAGCGGAACTGGGAGAACTTCTATGGGTCAGTGAATGAGGAGGTTCTGCCCAGGGAATGAGTGGCCGCGGCCACCCCAGCAAGAGAGCCCCCTCCTCCTCTGCGTCCACTTTCCCTTCGTCTAGGTGCCCGTGGCTCCTCTCCTTACAAGGTCATGTGTTAGGCAGGTTTGGGGAAATGTTTCTTTCAGCTTTTCACATTTATTTTCCTCCATCCCTGGCATCTGGGACCAGCCCTGCCACCTGTGCCTACCATACATGGCCATAACCATAAAGGCTCACTCCATTTCAGTGAGTCCTGAGGTGCTGACTTCTCTGCACAGCAAGAGGTCAGTTGTTAACTCAGAAATCCCCAGGGGCCCGGCTGATGTGGAAAAGAATTTTTCCAAAAATTGTCTCCCCACTGTCCACAAAGGGGAGGAGCCCGGAGAGTGTGCCCTCCTGTCCCACCATCCTGCCCCCTGCTGTAGTTCTCCTTTCCGAGAGACCCCTGCCCGCGCCCTATGCCCTCTTGCTCTGGGGGTCCTCCAAGAGAAGAGCGTGCAGTGTGGAACCCACCTCTCCCACAGAGGCCGCCTGCCAATGAAAACCTTGCTCACTTGGTTGCAGGCCAACTTAATCCTTCAAACTTCTGCAGCACTTGGACTGTTTCACAACTGACAAGGATGCAGGGAAAGGCTGCCAGACCGTGCACGTGAGTGTGTGTGTAATGCGTATGCGTGTGTGTGCAATGTGTATGTGTGTGCATGTATTGAATGTGTGTGCGGATGAAGTGTATGTGCATGCGTGTGCATGTTCTCTGTGTTGAAATGTGTGCTTCCATGTGGGTGAAGTATGTGTGTTCCGTGTTGGAATGTGTACAGTGCATGTCTGTGCATGTGTGTTGAAGTGTGTGCACGCATGGGAGTATGCATGTGTGTGCACATGTGTTCTCTGTTGAAGTATGTGCATGCATGTGGGTGAAGTATTGTGCACATGTGTTCTGTGTTGGAGTGTGTGTGCACATGTGCATACATGTGTGTGAGTGTGTGCCTGCAGTTAGCCCCAGGGCGGGTGAGGGGACCCAGTGCCCTCGAGCCAGAGCTCAGCTCAGATGCAGGCACCAGGGTCTGACTGGGACTGCTTCATCTCAGGCCAGGTCCTTCCGCAGCAGAAGCCAAAGGGCCAAACGCTGGTGAAAAGCCCTGATGTGCTACTGCCTCCCCTCCACTGCCATGGGGACGTTAAACCTTTAGCAATCTGGGACTCTGACGGCTGGTTTTTGGTTCTCTGCCTGGAAAAACAGTAGGCGAATAGTAAAACCTTAAATTCTAACATGTGTGAGTTATACATCTTATTTTCATTTTCAGCCCATGTTTCCCTCTGTAAGACATCAGGAAAAAATTACCGTCTGACTTCTAATATCTCAGTGGAGCATTTATCTCCCAGCTATGATAACTGATCTTCAATATTTTTTTCCTTTCAGATTAAGAAACAAATTCATTTAATTTTCTTTATTGAATGTGCTCAGGCCTCCCCGCCCTGCCTGGGTCTCAGGAAGCCCTGGGCTGATCTCCCTTCTCCTGGGTTAGTGACTGCCGTCCCTGCTTGTGGGATGGGTGGGTCCCTATCTGGCACGGCCCTGCTCCTCAAGGCCTCGCTGTGGTCCGTTCCTGCTCCTGGCAGGGGATGGAGGACAGTGGCCAGGCCTTTGGAACGTCCGGAGAGGTTATGCGGCCTAGAGTTGGAAGGCTGTAATCTGAACCTTATCTGAACTCCTTGGTCTGAAGGCCTGGTTTGGAGCTCTTGAGAGAACTGGCTGTCTCCCAGGCTGCCAGAACCGATGCTTCCTGCTCAGTATAACGGCGGCCACAGCTTCTCCTTGGCCTTCCCATCGTCTCCTTTGGTCCTGCTGCTGCTGGAGTGGCTGAGCAGCGGGCACTGGGTGTGACAGGGTGGCACCTCCCCCAAGTATGCTGGAAGTGCGTGATGCTGGGCTGGAGGGCATGCAGAGTGTGTTTGCCAGCCTGCTTCGGGGTGCCAGGTGGCCATGGGTGGGACGTCACCCCTCTAGACAGCTGCCCAATCACCAGTGCTGCAAAATACCAGGTGCTGGTCAAGGTCTGTAGTTCTAGGCTAAGTTGGATGATCTGCTTTCTCTCTTGTGAATGTCCATACTGCTTCCACAGTGAGCTTGGGGCCAGGGATGCAAATTGCCACAGGGCCACCACCTCCCCCATCAGGTGGAAGTTCCTGGATTCCATTCCTTCTCCAAGTAGCAACCAACTCTTCTGCATGTGTACTTGATAGTGAAGCTTAACACAGAAGACCTGAGTCCTGTTTCCACCTTGACTAGCTGTATGACTCTGAGCCAGGCAGCCCCTGTCTTGATTTCATTAACCATGAAAAGGAGATAGTAACCCTTGCTGTGCCTATCTTGGGGGCTTATTGGGAAATTCGAATACAACAGTGTATGAGAAATGCATTAAACTTATATATGTGCAATAGAAATAACTCACTGAGAAAGCATTTGCTGCTCACCTCCTATGTGAGAATACTAGGGTTAAACAAAGAAAGTGATGACCATCCTCTCAAGAACTCAGCAGTCAGGGGACACAGGCCAAGCTAAGAATCAGACAGTGTGGCAAGTCCTTATAACCAAGGCGGGCACCAAGTGCTGGGGGACTGTGGGGAAGGCGTGTCTGGGAACATGGACTAGGTTGCCTGGCAGTGAGGCTAAAAATGTAAGCCGCACTCAGACAGGGAGGGCTGCGATGCCACACAAAGAAGCTCAGACCTTGGTCTGAGGGCACTAAGGCGCTGCCAGAAGTTTTTACGTACTGTAATTATAGGATTGGGCTGGGATTTGAAGGAAACTCTGGTGGCAGAACGGAGGATAGAAAGAGGGCATCATCATCATCATCGTGACACCAAGTGCGGCTGGGCAATGGCTCCATGGTCGTCATCGGAGCCCTGGGCTCATGATTCAGAGGCTGGGGCGAGCTGCCCTGTCAGCGCTGATCGCCTCTGGGCTTTGTCTCTTCTCACTTTAGGGAGTCTCCGGTGGACTGCAGCGTTAGCAAGTGCAGCAAGCTGGTGGGCGGAGGCGAGTCCAACCCCATGAACTACAACAGCTACATGGACGAGAAGAATGGCCCCCCTCCTCCCAACATGACCACCAATGAGAGGAGAGTCATCGTCCCCGCAGGTAATTCGAGAACCAGGCGCCTGGGCGCCGTTCACTTCCCCACTCTCTGCGGGGGGCAGGGAGCATCTAAACCTTTATCTGATACTCTATTCCCTGTGGAATTGCAAAATGGAGAAAGCTGCACACCAGCCGGGAGTGGTGGCTCACACCTGTAATCCCAGCACTTTGAGAGGCCGAGACGGGTGAATCACTTGTCAGGAGTTCAAGACCAGCCTAGCCAACATGGTGAAACCTCATCTCTACTAAAAAAAAAAAAATACAAAAATTAGCCAGGTGTGGTAGTGGACACTTATAATCCCAGTTACTGAGGGGGCTGAAGCAGGAGACTCGCTTTAACCGGGAAGGCGGAGGTTGCAGGGAGCCAAGATCACACCACTGCACTCCAGCCTGGGTGATGGAATGAGACTCTGTCTCAAAAAAAAAAAAGCTGCACGTTTCACCTTACTTCCTAGCTGCCCTTTAAGGCAGTATCCCAGATGTCACCTGATGTGTGGGTGCTAGAAGCCCCACCCTTAAACAGACCACATCACAGACTCTACATCAATGGCCTGGTCCTCAAGGACGGGCTGCTCAGAAAGCAGAGGCAAGGCCACCTCCACCCAAAAGGAATCCCGTGAGCTCTGGACGTGAGCATCCCTGCCTGTGAGGAGGAGGGCAGCTGCAGAGGCCAGTCCTTCCCTCCAGGCTTGTACTTCCCGGCATCTACCAGGTTCCACCTTTCCAAAATTACAGCCAGCTCTTTCAGTTTTAAAATAGAAAGGACTATATTTAACTAATGGAGCGCCTTAACATGTGTGCCACAAGTTATGTCATTAGGTAAAAATAGCCTCTTTTTCCTAGGTATCGGTGCTGTTGGTCCCAGAAAATAAAATCATTGTTCAGTCCTTCAGTCCATTGGCTGGACACGCCACCCCAGCTAGCACCAGCAAGCTCAGCTGCCTGTACAAGAAGGGTGTTTAAAAACTGCCACGTGTAGAACTGGTGCCAGGTAGAAGGAGCAAGGATGTCCAAATCTTAAGCAAAGTGGATTACAGGGCAGGGATTAAAGCTGATCTTACCAAAATATCTTTACCAGAGAGGCAAAACTCCTTCCATTTGTAAAAGCATAAATGTAGTTGCCTCTGAAGTCAAACGGTTAGACATCTCTTTGAGGTAGTCCGAAGGCATCTGCTTATAGGTCTAAAGGCAGAAATTTTAAGGGACGCCTCCTGCCTTGGCCCGTGGGGTTTGTTTTCCCTGGGAAGCTGCATCTCACCATATCCCTGGATTACAGCTGCCTCCCTGTGCTCTGGGCCAAATTCAAGAAGGCGTGAGCGAGTGAGGCAGGAGAGGGGTGGGGCTTGTAGGAATTTCTCTGTGCCCTTTAGGACTTAGAAACGACCCCTAAAGCAATTCAAAGTTTGCTCTTCCACAAGCATCTGACCTAACAAAGGAAGAGAAAGAATCGCTTCCATTTATTGAGCGCTTTCTAGGTGCCAGGCACCACGTAAATTGCTTTATCTCCATGGCATTACTTAAAACATCTGTCACAGGAGACCAGCTAGTAATGTTTAGCCCAGGTGTATCGTCTCCCTCCTCACCGAAAGCAGACAATGAAACCGTATTAGAACTGACAGGTGGGAACCTCTTTGTACACCCCAAAGCAAAGCTGAGCCTCACGGGATCTTCACTCAAATGGTTTCAAACTCCCCTGCTTCAGCCAAACAGCTCCCAGCCTGGGAGGGAAAGCTTGCGGGACTGAAGGGTTTGGGGATCTGAGATTGTCTTTGAACCAACCTTTGGCACTATCTCATTTTGGTCATCATTTTGGGGAAGGAATCTGGGAAATGGGCAGAAGTGGCCAGACTGCTACGTCGACCCTCCAAACCTTCAATCAGTGTTGAAATGCTTTCAAAAGGAATAGCAAAACATCAGGCTTGGGTGAGCCAAGTTACCTATAGCAGTGATGGTGAAAATAAAACAAATTCATGTCAAATGATTTTCAAAGCACTTCGTGTGATGCATTCTCAGGCTATGGATTTACTTCATTATTTTTAGCTCCGGCTAGATCTTTTAGATCCTCACACATTTCGGCTTCCTCCAGGCCAGGCTGTGGGTATGAGGGGAAGTCTAATTTGGGCAAGTCCACAAATCAAGGCAATAAAATATTAGTGGAATAACCGATTGAGTTTATGATGGGATTTAAAGACAAGTATAAATGTAGGCCCTAGGTAATCACTGGCTCCATGTTCAGATGGGAAGAAACTAGGATTAAATCATCTAGGAAATGCATTTGGAAGAGTTTAGCGTGATCCAGAGTTGAAGATTTATAATTCATTGGCTGTAGAGGGAGAGAAATAATATTGTTGCACAGCCCAAAGCAAGGGAAGAAATAATAAATAAAATATATGGTGTAAAATTGAATTTGAGGCCTTGGATACTAAAAGTGAGGAACTGGGAGAAGCGAAGAATGAAATAATATGCTCCATAATCCAACTCCCCCTAGGATATGTTCCTCTAGAATTCTGAAAAGGTGCAAAATTATTTCCATTTGCCAATGATCCATGCCTAATTGCTTCTGGAGAGTAAAAGAGCAAGAAATGTATCTGAGAGAGAGAGAGAGGAATACATACTTGCACAATGACACTTTAGAGGAGCTCCGCTTTTTGGCATCAGAGCAGTGTAACTCACAGGTGAGGTAAAGCAGGATGGTGAGAAGAGGAAAGGGGCTTTGGGGGAACCCACCTCTTCAGCTTAGTGAAGTCCTGTAATGGTTTCTGTTGGAACCCCAGCCCAGATACTTACCAGCGATAGGGCTTTGGGCAAAGGACTTAACCTTTTAAGACTCCATTTTGCACCTGTAAAATGGGGATATTAAAAGATTTCCTTGGTAAGTAAAAATAGGGCTCGAGGAGCAGGTGGCACATAGCACCCACCATCTGAGCCGTCACTGCTCATGGGGCATTAGGTTGTTGGAATGACATTCAGCAGCAGGCTGTGATCTGTGGACCCAAACTCTCCTAACGCCTCCCCTTTGCCAGCTCCTCCACCTTCAGCACAACACAGCAGCCACTCTCATGCATGGGCAGGGCCTGGGCACTTTGCAAAGCAGACTCGGGCCCTGCCACCCAGATTCTCACACATAAAAACCAAGATGGGATGGAGAGTCCAAGGGCAGTTGGCGGATGCTTGTGTAAAAGTGCTGGGAAACTTGCCTCTGGCTGCCCAGCTGTGAAGTGTGAGCCTTGCTTCTTTCCCCACATCCGCTCCTAGTCATTCAATCCTGGTTCCCAGCTTTGCCAGGAGCCTTCACAGACGCTGTAGAATGAGAGGGTGAGTTGGTTGAGGGGTAGCACAGATATTCCTGCCTAATAAATATGTTAAATCAAACAGGCTCATTAGAAGCGGAGGCTAATGGCTGACTTACAATAAAATGCCGAGTCTCTCCTCCTCCAGGAAGTCTTCCTTGACTCTCCAAATTTTCACTATTCCCTTCCACTTATGAGTCCTTGAACCACCGCCACACAATCCGTTGCTTAGTAGTGGTGTGCTTGCCTACCTGTTTCATGGGAATGAGTATTTCTTGAAGGCAAGCGTCATGTAATTTTCTTCTATGATAAGGATATTTAAGGTGTTTATTGGACCCACTAACAATTGGTTGTCAAGTAAAGAGATGTGCTTCAGACTGTGATAAGTGATAAAAGAGTTCTGCCTACTGTGGAACCTGCTGGAACTCATCACTTGTGCTGAAAGTGCAACATCCCTAACACACACATACACACACACACACACACACACTGAGAAGGAGAAGGAGGTATGAGTGTCCTACCATAGAGATGGCCTCAGTGGTTACCTTACCTGTGTTCACTCAAGAGCTAAAAGCTTCTCTCGTCTCTCATCTTTGGGTATTTAAATATCTAAAAAATGTTTTGGGGATGCCCTGGTAGAAATTTCTACACAGCTGCGCTCAAAAGGAGAAAATCTAGTTTGGGTTTCTGTTTAAGACTAACACCACTGGGTTTTTCAACTGCACAGATGGAACTGCAGTAAAAGTCTCTCTGTTTCTTTTCTATAGCCATCTGAGGGATCCGCGTTCTTTCACGAAATCATTAATATTCTTAAAATACAGATGGTTCCCCTTTCCAGAGACACCGGTCCCGGGGTCTGTGAAATTGTGTTTATTTTCATTTCGATGCCACCATTTCTCAGGCAAAGGTTCCAACTGCTCTCCAAAACTTTAAAGAGTACTCTGTCAGGATACGTAGCGAGGCAGCTAAGCACCTCCCTGGAGTGCTAAGCAGTTCAGGCAGCGCCAGATGCCATGGAGCCAGATGAGTGTTCTAGGGGAACCATCTGGAAGGGAGCTTTCCCAGAGAGAGAGAAGGGAAAGAAAGAGGGACAAGGGGTGAGGGAGGCTGCCTAGGCTCTCAGGGAGCCTCTACCTCCCTGCAGTCCTTGCTAACAACGTCTTCTCCTCTGCAGACCCCACACTGTGGACACAGGAGCACGTGAGGCAATGGCTGGAGTGGGCCATAAAGGAGTACAGCTTGATGGAGATCGACACATCCTTTTTCCAGAACATGGATGGCAAGGAACTGTGTAAAATGAACAAGGAGGACTTCCTCCGCGCCACCACCCTCTACAACACCGAAGTGCTGTTGTCACACCTCAGTTACCTCAGGGAAAGTAAGTGCCGCCCAAGCACCCAGGGCTGGGAGGAAGCTCGGCAAGGCCTGCTCGTTTCCCGTGGAGCCAACCCAGGGAGAGGAAGTCAGTGCTGCCCGTTCATGTTGCGCAGATGCCGCCGGAGCAGCAACGTGGGGCCTGTAGTGTTGCCAAGGTCACGTGGGCTCCTACAGACCCTGGGAGGGGCAGACCCAATCCTGAAGTGTCAAAGGAAGTAAAATGAGAAATGGAGAAAAATAGAGAGCTGTGACCTGGAGGGGTCTGGCAGAGGCTGGTCACACTCTTCCCATGAGACCGCCTTTCCAGAAACTAGTCCAATTTGAACATAGATAGAGATGGCTGGTGCCCTGGCTGGTGTTTTCCTAAGTGATTATTTAAAATTCCTCCAGGAAACTCTAGATTCAAGGCTTTTGGATTTAAGGTGTTGAAAATAATTTACATATTAGCTTCCTCTTAATCTTGGGATGCTCTGGCACCCCCTAACCCCATTTGACAGGGCTGCTATCTGCACACTTCCCTCATAAGGAAGAGCAGTCAAAGGTGCAGGTGTGTTAGGATCTATTGGAGGCTTTCTTCTGGTACAGCCAAAAAAAGGAAAAGAGCGTTGGAAAGGGCAAGCTTAAGACAGAAAGCAGGCAGTTGTCCAAGAGATTTATCTGGTATGAGGTACTCTAGCACTAAGTGTCCATCAGTCTGATATGAATTTCATTTGTTATGAAATATACACAGAGCAGAAGAATGGAATTATTTTAGTCCCACTGGTAACCTCAGCCTTAACACTCTGCTGGAAATCCAGGCCAGGTGGTATCAGTGCTACCCCTAAGTATGGAAGGATTGTCCTGGGGCCTGAAAAGATGGTGCTGGGATCACAGGAACACAGGCATGGGCTCACACTAACTAAGAGCGTTCTAGCAGCCCTGTGCAAAGACAGGGCAGCCTTGAGATGCTGTTTGTTGTGAATGGCCAAGGCAGCTGGGAGTCTTGCAGGAGTTTAGCTTTGGGCAGGAGCTTGACGATTTTAAGCCCCCTTCGCAAGTTGAGATCCTCAGACAGCACCTCTGGGACCTGCTTTTCCTGGACTGGCTGGTTCTGGGTTGGTGAGCTCTGTTTGCTCTCCATCGTTTGGTGGACCTTTAACTCCCCATCTTTGGAATCCACTGTCCCTTCAGCGACAGTGTTCCTCATGGGGCAGGGGCAACACGTGCTGGCTGGAGAAATGAAAAATCAAAAAAATTGTTTTGAAAGTTTCCACTCGTGCCTCTGTGCTCTCCAGTCACCTTTCCGAGGCGTCTGGTAACTAGTGCGAGAAAGTAGATGATGCAGTATTTGTTAGCTCCGGAGCAATTACCTCATGTCTGAGTCTTGCTGCAACATGAGGTCAGCCCAAGAAACAATTTCAAAAAAAGGGGACAATTTTCCACCCAGTTTTTCAGAGCTTTGGATAATTAGCATTTTCTAATTCCTATTTTCAGCTTTTAACCATTTGTGGAATTTTAAAAAATAAGGATCTTTGAACAGAGTCCTGCAGTGATCTAGGCAGACCAGGGTGGGTGTGTGGAGGTTAGCATGAGAAGGAGAGAGCAGCAAAGCAACCTGATTCCAGCAGGAGTTTGCAGGAACCCTAAGCCCTTTCCTTCATTTGCCAGGAGTAGAGAGGACAACAGCAGCATAGACAGCATGCTCTGAACTGTTAGTTAAAGGGCCCGGTGCTTTGAGACTCTTTGGCGGATGCCCTTGTTGGGAGAATGTTCAAGGCATTCTCTCCATGTGGGGAAAGCCCATTCATGCCATATGACCCCGGGGCCCTAACCAGTCCATAAACAGCCCAAGGCCCCCTAGTACTTCCTGCCACCTAACAATGGGAACACAGATGCTGAAGTGAGACAAATGCCTGAGAAGGTGGTCACTGGTCACCAGTAGACAGACCTTCTATTGGAGAAGAGCAGATAACAAGGTTGAAGTGGAGGTGCAGAGGATGGCATTTTGGGGGGTATAGCATGGCAAGAAAAAGTGAATTGCTTCTTTTTAAGAACACTTATAGACAGAAAATGCCCCCAAATCAATAAAAATATTAGGTTTCCCAAAAGGGACTTATTAGCGGAGCATATTTCCAGAGCGGAGAGGAGGTGGAATCCAGCTTGTATACTGAAGACATTTGAAAATGCAGGGCAGATATCCAGAGTTGAGGATGGTGGCTAATAGTAGTACATCCACAAGGTGGGAAGTAGTTGTTCTGCCATTAAAATTATTATTGGGAAACACCATGAGAAGTGCTTGGGATACAATGTTGGGTGGAAAAGCTCATTATAAAGTGGTCTGTGCACTGACAGAAAAACCATGTCTGCCTGCGAAAGCAAAAAATTAAAATAATCGTGTTAAATTAAAAAAAAAAAAACTTGCCCCAACATAGCATTGAGATATCCTTTTGAGGAACCTAGACTTAAAATGATCCACTGTCAGGGAAAAAGCATTTAGATTCATGCTGCTTTTTAATTGGTGTCTACCTTGGGGTTCCAGCCTTGGAGACCCCCTAGTGTGAGGTGGTGGCTGGCTACTAAGCTCCTGCAGGAGACCATGTGCTGGCGATCGTGTCTGCTCTGTTTCTGCTCTGGATTGCTAGGAACTCCCCAGTGACAACCAGCACTTTAAACCCTTTTAAAGCCTTCAAACACTTTATTGTTTTTCCAGACTGACTTCCAGTGGATGTTTTGTGCTTAGGAGGAAGGCCGGCGCTTGCAGAGAGTTTGAGGCGATGAGTCAAGGCAAGGGGAGAGGGTGCTGATTCTTTGTGCTTTATCATCTTGTCCTTTTGTTGGAGAGGAAGGTGAGGCTCAGATATTTCCACCTTAGCAAGAGATGGATGGAAAATAGCTGAGATCCTTCACTCCAGTGGAGGAAGTTCTGCAGGGTGAAGGAAAGTTGATAGAGCAGAATCGGGGACCTGAGCCTGTGTGGCTGCTTGGAAGTCAGTAGAGTCCAAGTTGGTGGCACTTCTCTGATCTAATCTTTCTGGGCTCTAGTATAAAGTCTAGAAAGAGGAAAACTTCATAGGATAAGAAGCTTTGGCATCAAATTTACACTTTCACAAAAGGTGCTTGACTATTCTGGTGGTTTGGGAGGTGAGCTACTTTTACATTTTAAATGCAAATGTATTTTCCAGGGTGGAGAAGAAATAGCAGTTCCCTAAGCCCTTACAGACCTTCTCTGATGGCCAGGCATGCTAGGGAGGTGCTTGTTCTTCACACCTGGGCATGTCAGCTGTGCCAGAGCAGCTGTGTCACATGCCACACAGGCGACCACCCCTCCCCCCAGCCGCCACAGGAAATGCAAGGACGACTGTGATGGCTGGGGTGGCCACGGCCCTTGGGGTCATTCCCATGAGTCCTGGGAAACTCCAGGGTTTACACCTGTCAATCCCAGCCCTTTGGGAGGCCGAGGCGTGTGGATCACCTGAGGCCAGAAGTTGGAGACCAGCCTGGCCAACGTGGTGAAACTCCGTCTCTACTAAACATACAAAAATGAACCAGGCGTGGTGGTGGGCGCCTGTAATCCCAGCTACTTGGGAGGCTGAGGCAGGAGAATCGCTTGAATCCAGGATGGGGAGCCTGCAGTGAGCTGAGATCGCACCACCGCACTCTGGCCTGGGCGACAGAGGGAGGCTCTGTCTTCAAAGGTAAAAAGGTTGCCCCCTTGTGGACAACTATCTACAATACCCATTTTAAAGCTGAAACCACTGAGGCCCAGACAGCTTCAGAAATTGGTTCAAAGGCGTCCAGCCGGTTGAGAGCACCTGGTATCTAAGACTCGGGCCTCTGGAGTCCCAGTCCCTGGCCTCGCGTTGCCGACGTTCCCCCGGCCCTGGAGACAGCAAGCCAGCCTTCGCCACACAGGCAAGGCAGCCTCACTCCCGGCCTTCCACGTGGACAGCCCGGCCACTTCCCCCACGGCATTTTCTGTTGTCATTTGTACCAAGAGATAAATGCTTTCCAAAAACTTTCCTGTGGCCTCCTGGAAGGAGGCCGATTAAGCCAAACCTATCACCACGCTGACTTTGTCCTTCTCTGGGCCTGACTGTTGGCCCCACCAGTATCTCTCCCAGACACACCCCGTGTGGCAGAGGAGCCTTCGCAGCAGCTGCTGCGGGAACGAGATTTGTCCCTTCTCAGGCCAACGCGGGGATGGACCTCGAAGAAACGGAGGGCGCCGGGCTGGCAGTTCAGGCGCAGGGCCGCTGGGGGGAGTTTGCGCATGTCTGGGAGCCCCGAGGCCCCCGGGGGGAGGCGGGAAGAAAAAGAGCCCTTTTTAAATTTTACAAACAAGTTGGTTTTGTATGTCAATCTGGGTCTGACCTGGAAAAAATACTAAGAAACTGCGTCTTCAAACAGTGGCTGCTCAAAAGAATGAAATATACTGCGCGACCGGGAGACCACAGAAAAGGTGCCCATCTTGATTCCCATTTTTAATTTAAACTTTAATGGAAAACACATTTTGCGTTTTGTGGTCTTCCCACCTGCAGCCTCTGATGGTCGGGCAGAGGTTTTGGGTCTGGGCAATTAAGCTGGTGCAATCTTATCACTTCCAGGCCTGGGTTTGACCGGTGAAGGAGAACAGAATTCCAGCTGAACAAAAGGCCAGGTTTCCCTGGACTCCGTAGTCAGCCAGGATTGTTGTTGAAAGAGCCCAGAGCCTTACACCCTCCCGCTCCTGCACACTCAGCCAGAGCTGTTGATAAAGCAGTGCAGCCCAGAGAAAAGGGAGACCTGGACTCCATAGGCTGGCTGTGAGGGGGCACTGGTGAATTCTATGGTCACAGCGAGGCAGGAGACAAAGGCTTTGGCACTGGGACTCTTGTGTCCCCTGGCCCAGGTGTCCCCGATGAAAAGCAGGTTCGGTTGAGGGAATGTGAAGCAGCAGAAACCGTGATTGCTGGGGTTCTACCCCACACCTGCAAAGCCTCACACTGCTCACTCCCCTCTCCTTTCAGATCCAGATACTGTCTCAAGCAGCAGATGGATTCAAACATGGAATGGCAAATGATCTTTTCCCCATGCTTGCACTTTGGGAAGTCCATTCTATTCTCAGCAGGAGCTACTTTATGCTTTTTAGAGCAAAAATGCCCCAATAAATAGATATATGTATATGCATATATACCATATACAAATATATACATACAAACACACATACAGAAACTTACAAATAACCAAGTAGGCAAATCTTATACTTCAGTTTGAACTGAAGTATAATGCAGAGAGAAGTGCAAAAATCAAAAAGTGCACTACATGACGTGAATCCACCCACTCGCATAAGCACCTCCCAGGCCAAGGAGTAGCATTTCAGCCCCCTGTACCCTCTCTCCGCCCCACAACCACTTCCTCCACAAAACTAACCACCACCCTGCCTCCCAACCCCATAGGTGAGTTTTACCTCTTTCTACGATTTAGCCTGGAGGCGGTGGGGGTCTGCCAGATTGAGCACAGGTTTTGTGGATAGACCAGGATGGGGCTCCTGCCTCCTGCACCCTCTGGCTGTGTGATCCTGGGAAAATGATACGACTTCGCTGAATGTTGCTCCTTTCATCTGGAAAAAGGAATAAGGGAATGCTGGCTCTGCGTGGCTTATGCAAGGACTAAGTGAGAATAGATGGAAAGCGTCTGGCATACCGTGCATGTTCAGGGAGCATTGCGTACACCCCTCTTCATCATGGCCTGTTTACCTTGATGTGCTGGTATCAGGAAGGAGGGGGAGCTCAGTAGCACAGGCCTGTGGCAGGGTCAGGCCAGAAAGAGCCTCAAGGCAGGAGAAAGCAGTCCAAAGCCACAGAGAGGGAGGCCGGGCTCCAGGAGGACCTGCCTGCTTCAGAAAACAGAGCCTGGGGAACTGATGAAGTAGAAATCAGAGAAGAGGAGGGAATCTGGGTCCCTTGGGAGAGAGGCCAGATGCCCCCAACCAGCCCCTCCTTGGGGAAGGCAGCCTCTCCCTCCAGGAGTGAAACTTGAACCAAGAACAATCTTTAGGGCAAAATCCTTTTCCTAGGTTGCCATGAAATATGTATTTCATGCAAGCTTTGGAGAGGTCAAATGACCCTTTCTCTCGGCTTTCTGGGAGTTTCCTGTGGAATTCATGTGTGCCCAGAGAAGAACTTTCACCAAGGGGGAAATTTAATAAATGTGGTTTATCTAAGTTTCGTGCTTTCGGCTACACCTGCACTACTCAGGCAGTTTGCTCCTCGCAGACCATCATTTTTCTTTATTTGCTCCAGCAGTGAGGTTTCAGCCTGAGGGAGAGAACGTCAGGGACAGAGAGGCAAGCATCCTTGGTCCTACTTCTGGGGTTTTTTTGTATTTCCTCGGAACGTTTGGTTCCATTTCTTCACTTCCTTCCAGTCGTGCCGGATTGTTTCTTATTGCAGCAGAACCCATTCATAACTTTAATCAGAGGACAAGACTAATGCTCAGTAAACGCATGTATAAAGAGAACTATTGTATATAATTGCGACATCTGTGGGAGAAAGGATGTAAAAATAGTAACGATCATGGCTAGCATTTATGGAACACTTATGAGCCAAGGTCCATTCTGAGCACATTACATGCATTATTTGATTTAATCTTCACACTGCCATTAAGTGGTGTTAGCCCATTTTACAGATGAGAAACTGGTGGCTCAAAGAGATGAGGGAAATCAGTGGAGGGCACAAAGCTAGTCAGTGATAAGAGGCAGGTCTAATTTTAAACTCTCATTTGCTTAATAAACATACAGTCGTGCTTTGCTTCATGATGGGGATAGTTCATCTTCATGTGAATACCACAAAATGTATTACACAAACCCACATGGCATAGCCTACTACAACCCGAGGCTGTATGCTACAGCCTGTGGCTCCTAGCTCACTAAGCTGTATAGCATGTTATTGTACTGAATATAGTAGACAACTGTAGCACAATGGCAAATATTTGTGCATCTAAACATTTAAAAGATACAGTAAAAGTACACTATTACTGCTGTCATATATGTGGTCCATCTTTGCCCAAAACATCATTTTTTGGTGCGTGACTATTAGCAGGAACTTGTCCCAGCCTTACTTTGTCATTGATATTCTTGAAAATGGAATAACTAAATGTAGCTGGCTCTTGGATGTTTCATTCATGTGACGGTCTCATTTCTAAAATGGCATCCACATAGCCACACTTTGGCATACAGCGGGCTCAATACCACCCCTGTCATCCCCCTCCTTGTTTTCATCTGGAGCTGCTGCAGAGCTAGAACTAACAGTCATGTTCTAGGCAGTTGGACAATTCTTATAAAATTCTCTTCCTCAGCCGGGCACGGTGGCTCACGCCTGTAATCCCAGCACTTTGGCAGGCCAAGGCAGGCAGATCACCTGAGGTCAGGATTTCAAGACCAGCCTAACCAACATGCAAAAACCCCGTCTCTACTAAAAATACAAAATTAGCCGAGCATGGTGAGGCATGCCTGTAATCCCAGCTACTGGGGAAGCGGAGGCAGAGAATTGCTTGAACCCAGGAGGCAGAGGTTGCAGTGAGCTGAGATCGCGCCATTGCACTCCAGCCTGGGCAACAAGAGCGAAACTCCGTTTCAAATAAATAAATAAATAAATTCTCTTCCTCATCGTCTGGCTTGGGTAGTGCACGCATTTTCTCTGAGGCACACAACCAAACGCCCACAGCTGGGTGAGGCAGCAGCTCCATTTCTGCATCCCTTCCATGACTGGAGACTAAAAATAGGAGTGTCTGACAGCCCATTCCCACCCCTGGCACCCCAGCCAGTCCACTCGGCCACAGGGAGCAGGGAAAAGGGTTGTTTAGAAGAATTTTCTTAACCTCGAACACATGTGTTGAGCTTATGGTATGTTTCGTAAAAGCAGATCCCAGCCTTCGTTTCAAGGGCTCTTTAAAATTTCCTTAGGAGAAGCTCAAAGAGAATGGCAAAAATGCCTAAGTTTCACAAAATACAACCTTGAATTCACTTTAAACAAAGGAAAAATTCTAGTTTTAGGAAAGAAGGGAGAATATGTTTTACACGTAACAACAAAAACAAATTGTTTTTTCAAAGTGCTGGGTACAGAAGAGGTATGCATCGAAGTTTAATTTTAAAAGACTGGATATCAGCATTCTGAGATTGCAGAAAATTCAATGCGTGACTCCTCAGGTTCAGTGCGTGCTCTTAGACACAGGTGAAGGGAAGCAAAAGTTCCTACTGGAATACTACCACTCACCTCCTTCCCAACTCCCAGTGCCCCTCCACCAGTAACGTACCAGTGCACCTTACCCTCACCTGTGAAAGGACCCGTATGTACGTAAACCCAGAGGATACCACAGCAGGAAGGAGTGATACTGGCTTCTCCACCAGGCCATGGCAAACTACAAGCTGCAGGCCAAATCTGTCCAAAAGTGGCCCAAGGACAAAACAAAACAAAAACTAAGAAGGCTGTGCAACAGAGACTGTAGTTAGCCTATAAAGCCAAAATATTTACTATCTCCTTTTGATAGAAGAAGTCTGCCAACCTCTGCTCTAGTTCAAGAAAAAAAATCAAAATCTAGACATGTCAAGTCACTCACCAACTGTCACATGGTGAGTTAATAACAACTGAAACAGACCTGGGTTTACTGATTCTCACTGCTGTGTTCCTATCATGATTATGGCACAGACCACAGCGCTTCAGAACGATGAATATGGCAGCTTAGGGGTCATGGTGTTTGTTTCCCCAGAGAGCATTTCATTCCAATGTATTCTGTCTCTTTACTCTATAAGTAATTATAGTTATTAAGTAATAAAGCTATTACAGGCCTGTATGATTGTCTCCAACCAAATGGATTCCATTCGCCTTTCCTTTCTTTCCAGGTGTCCTCTGTCCCTCTTCCCCTCTCTCCATCTCTTTCCCTTTCCACTCCCTCCTCATGTCATCTCCTACTCTTGATCTCAGAAGAACATTTTGGTTATAACCTGTTTATGTTTTGCCTCTCAGGTTCGCTGCTGGCCTATAATACAACCTCCCACACAGACCAGTCCTCACGACTGAGTGTCAAAGAAGGTAAGTTTGTTCTTTTGTGCACTTAAAATTTTCTTCTATACCAGACATGACACAGTCCCATGCTGTTAAGGTT
This sequence comes from Nomascus leucogenys, assembly GCF_006542625.1. Taxonomy (NCBI): domain Eukaryota; kingdom Metazoa; phylum Chordata; class Mammalia; order Primates; family Hylobatidae; genus Nomascus; species Nomascus leucogenys. Next base: position 6,164,281 of record NC_044395.1, on the reverse strand, counting down.
GTTGCAGAAAACCAGCTTGCTTGTTTCACTCAACTTTTCCTAGCGTACAAAGACAAGAAGCCAAAGATTTTCGCCACTTGTGCTACCAGTTGCAAAGATACAGTAAAGGAAGTTTTACAGTATCTTGTAATAATATCACAAAGATACAACTTGAAGTTGCCACTCCATGCAGGAAAACATGTTACTTTTAGAAAAAAATGAATGCTGCTTACTTTCAAAGTTGAAAGTTGGGAGTTTTCTCTGAAGAAAATAATGAAATGAAGAGTTCAAGGTTTCCAGCATGTCTACCTTTAATGGTTTTTTTCCTAAGAAATTTTAGCAGCCAGTCATGGTGGCTCACACCTGTAATCCCAGCACTTTGGGGGACCAAAGTGGGTGGATCACTTTGAAGCCCAGCCTGGCCAACATGGCAAAACCCCCATCTCAGCTAAAAATACAAAAATTAGCCAGATGTGATGGCAGGTACCTGTAATCCCAGCTATTCAGGAGGCTGAGACATGAGAATCACTTGAACCCAGGAGGCAGAGGCTGCAATGAGCCGAGTTCGTGCCACTGCACTCCAGCCTGGGCGACAGAGTGAGACTCTGTCTCAAAAAAAATTTTAGCGATGTCAATTCATTTTTAAAGTAGTGGCGTAAGGATCTGGCCTGGTCTGGTTTGGTTTGGTTTTGTTGAGAAAGAAAACTGCCTCAGCAAATGATTTTTGCCAGTGAAGATTTTAGTACACGTCACAATAGCATTCCCCAGCGTCTTTATGAAACATCGTGAGGAGTGGTTCAGATACTGTTAGATTTCAGGCATTGAAACAAGTGAATAATTCATAGTACCTGGTTTAAAGGAGAAAAAAATGTGAACAAATAATTATTAGGAACCAGAGAGAGACTGGAAAAAATATTTGCGTGGCATAGCAAAAATTCCACAGACGAGGGGACTTTTGAATAGGAGCTTGAAGAATAATAAGAGTGTGGCAGGGACTCTGTCCTCCTTGGCTCGCTCTCTGTCCCCACTTTTTCTTCAACTCACCCTCCCCAAAATATATAAGAAAAGCAGAAGCTCTCAGGATCAGTTACATATAGCGCAGCACAGCATAACCTTTCAGAGAAACAAAGGCTTTTCTAAGGGAAGAAACCATTTGGCTCAAAATCTGCATAGGGTATGAAGGAAACACAGACCCAAAGACACTAGCTGGGTGTCTTGCCCAAGGTTACAACTTTGATCACACAGCACTTTGTGTTTCCTGTTAACCATTTATAATTTAATAATGACCAGAACATTTAGTGGAAGAATTATACAACATAATGAATCCACTTTTAAACATTTGTGTTTTTCACTTGTTTTCTTCTCTCCCATCCCACCCTGAGCCAGTCCTGTTTCTGCCACTGTTTTTCCTTTCCAAATCAGATTTCTTGAGTTTTGTCATGAAAACTGAATTTCTATGGATTCATTCTACATCGTGAGTCAGATTTCACTTGATGACCTATTTTAATATGCTGTTGCAAATGTCTGTAAGAGAGAAAATACATTTTAGTGGCCAACGCATTAGAGTGAAGGTCAGGGCACCTTTGGCTTCCTGTGAGAAAATCACTTCAGGCCCTGAACCTCAGTTTCCTGTCAAACGAATGAGAGGAACTCTGTCAGCAAGAGGCCAGCCCTGACTCTGGAGCTCTTGGCTTCTAAGGAGATGACAGGAGCGCTCACATTGCGAGGGCTCAAGAGCCACTGTCCTTTGATTTGTTTTACCTACTGAGTTTTATTTCATTTGTGGATAGGGATCCACTTTTTGGAAGGAATGAAAAAAGAAGGGGAAAAATGACTAGAGGGAGAGAGAGAGAGGGAAGGAAGGGAAGGGAAGGAAGATGGGGAGGGAGGAAAGCAAGGCTATAAGGAAGGAAGGGAGGGAAAGAGGAAGGGAGGGATGGGAGGAACCCTAACCTCTGAACTGCTGAATTTGGATTTTTGTAAGTTTCTCCAACACTTCAGGCTACATCCTGCTACCAACATCAGAATTAGCCAGTGAGGCTCTGAAGCAGAGCTAATGAAATATTTTCTGATATTGGGCTTCAGATATAGGGTTTAGTTTAGAAACTGGCTTATCCAAGTTGAAATGTGTTGCTAACCATCTCCTCCTCCTCCTCCTCCTCCTCCTCCTCCTCCTCCTCCTCCTCCTCCTCCTGCCTTATTGTTCAGCTGTGTCCTCTACCTGCCATACGCATTTCCTTCCCTTGGCCCTTTTGTGTTTAGGGAGGACATTTGTAACACTGCTGGCTCATTCAGGCTTATGGCAGGAGCAGCTCCCTCTTGCTGGGGAGCAACCCCTCTTCTGAAATGAATTAACTGTAGTATCCAGGCAAACGCATGCTGCCAGGACCTCATTCAGGTGGTGCCGGCATTTATCTCCCAACATCGGGCCTGGCCCTCTAGAGACGATTAAGCCTGCGCTTTGCAGGTGCATCTTTTGTCCCCAGTAAAGCTCTCCACTTGAGCTGTCTTGCTCCTCTATGCCTTCCCCTTGTGAGGTGGTCTGAATCTGTCTGAACGACCCATCAAGCCACAAAACAAAGTACATTAGCAAGACAAAGCTAACCAAGCCCTCCCTCTCTCCCTCCCTGCCTCCTCCCCACCTCTCACTGGCTCTCCTGCTCTGCTCTAATCACTATCTATTAGCTATTAGAAGACATCAGGCAACCTTGGCTCCATCTTCTTTGAATAAGACACACACAGCCCCAAACAAACCCAGACTTCATCAAGAGCACCAGAGCTGTGTGTGTGTGTGTGTGTGTGTCTGTGTGTGTGAGTGCACACTGGTGCAATCCACAAAGGGCAGGTGCTGGCCTCAAACACAAAGCAAGGAAGTTGAGGAGATGCTGTCTATTAATGTGTCTTCAAAGCACTTATCAAATTAGAATGGCTTTTTGCTTTAAAATTGTATAATCACCCTTCCAGCTTGTCTCTTGAAAATGGCTGCAATCTCTAGGAGTTATTTGTGCCCAGAAGTAAGACTAGATTTTAAAAATTAATTTAGAACAATCTTTAAGCCCCTTTAAATTAAATATTCTATGGACATGGATTGGATCCAGCTAGAGCAGTTATGCTCTACCTTTAGTTTATCAAGGCTAAGGCACTTAAAAGAATAAACTAGGATAAAAGCTATTGTTATCCATTTACAATAGTAGCCACAACTGTCATCTATAAAGGGTTTTGGAATATGTCAGACACCTTCACATGTTTTGCTTTGGAGCCTTGCACTGGGTCTTTGAAGTAGATATTATTATCTCTATTTTGCAGACAAAGAAAGTGGGGTTCAGCACTATTAAGTGACTCACTGAAGGGTACACAGCTACTAGATGGCAGAGCAAGGACTCAAACCAGGTTAGAGGATTAGACTAGAACCCCCTCACTTGCTGACAAATACAGCCTTTCTCTTCCAGCTGCCTTTCTGCAAAAGCAATACCTAGCCTAAATGTAACTTGGGCAAAGATGTGAATGTTTTGCATTACTTGATTTCTGTCCATGAAGTTTTCCCACTATCAGCTCCATCTTCATCCCTAAACTCTTCTCTCCTTCCAAAGATGAACCAATACACAACTTATGCTTGGCCATCAGCCCTTAGTTCTGACAGCACAGAGAATCACCTGGAGAGCTTTCAAAATACTGACTCTAGGACACACATTGCATGATTGCACTCATAGGAGGTAACTGTCAAGTTTATAGAGCCAGAAGGTAGGTGGTGGTTACCAGGAGTGGCAAGGAGTGGAAATAGGGAGTTAGTGTTTAATGGGTCAGAGTTTCCGTTTGGGAAGATGAGAAGGTTCTGGAGCTGGATGGTGGTAATCGCTGCACAGCATTGTGAACGTACTTAATGCCACTAAATTGTACACTTAAAATGGTTAAAATGGTAAATTTTATGTTACATATTTTACTAAAATTTTGAAAGTGCAAAAATTAAAATAAAAAAAATACTGATGCCCAAGTGCCAAAAAATGATGCCTTAATTCAGAATCTCCAAGGGTGACTCCTGGGCACTGGAAGTGTTTTAGAACTCTCCGGGTTATTCCTATCAGCCAAGCTGCAGCCAAGCTAGAGAAGCCTGCTTTATAGAACAGAGACAAACTAGAGAGAAATGAGGCCCATGTTAGAGCTACTCCAGATTTTCTTGGAGGCACACCGGGCAGTTGTCTGGACCCAGATTGTCCTAGAAAAGGAATAGCAGGCCCTACTGGTATATTGATAAAGGTATAGGTAAGTGAAGAGACTGTACGATCTTGATTAGTTTTTTGTCATTGTCATTGATGACTGATTTTACTGATGCATCATATTACTGATCTTGACAACTGTACATTAGTACATCTCAGAAATTTCTTTCTCACATGTCCTCATTCAGTCCTCTGAAAAGTAGATACGGTGTTGGTAACGTGATTTTATAGGAAGGACACTGGGGTTGCAGAAGTTAAGTGGCCTTTTCAAGTATATGAGAGTCCTGGAGCCAGGGCTACTGACTTTCCACACCTCGTTCTCTCCAGTCCTCCAGGCTGCAGATGTGCGTGTGTCTGCCCTGGTCCCAGGTCAGAGCTTCACTTTGTTTTTCTGGGCAAACCCTGCCAGAGGCCTTCCCAGCACACTCAGCTGGCCCAGCAGCGTGCAAGAATCAGCACATCTCCTCCTCAGAGCTTCTTTGCATGCCTAAGCCCTCATTTCCTTAGTTCCTCATGCTGAATCTGTTTAAATACCTCTGACTTTCCAAAAGACAGAGGATATTGAGTTCCTTGTTTATTAACTCTTGGAACTCATCAACCAGCCAAGGCCCTGTGGAGCATTGAGCTTCCAGCCCCAGCCTGGAGCCTTTCAGGACTGCCATTGAACGCGGAAACCGAAAACCGCAGCCCCACTGCAGGCGGAATGGCCATCTCCAGCCATTGCCTTGGCTAATGGATAAAAAGTCTGTCGGCTTGCATGCTAAGTATGGAAAAGAGAGGGGAGAAACTACCTTTCTGTGTCTCTCAGAGTGAAACGCCTGGCTGGTGCTGAAGCCCATGTTAACGAGAGGCTGGCTTCTCTCCAGGAGAGTCCTAGGTGGCAGGAGCCGTGCACATGGTAGCAATAGCATTTTGGCAGCCCGGTAGGGTTTGCCAAGCACGTTCCTATCCATTATCCCGTTTGTGCCCTCTGGTGCCACCACCATGAGATGACCAGGCTGGTGGTATTATTATCCCCCTTCTGTAGATAATGAAAACAAGGCACAGAGAGATTTCAGGGTTCCTTAGAAGGCACTCAGGTGGTGAAGCAGAACGAGACTCAAGTCCGGGCCTTTGGTGTGTTCTGTCCTTCCTCTAGGCTGCTTCTGGAATCATTATCTCAGCATACTTGATTCAAGCATCTGACAACATCTTAAGGATTCTTTAATACTCTCAACTTACCTAAGGTGGGCATTGGTCTCCTATTTCAGCATTATCGCATACTGATTAAAAACTCGGGCTCTGGACTCAGACTGTGACCTGGACAAGGTGCTTACATTTTTCTGCCTCAGTTTCCTCATGTATAAATGAGGATAATTGTAGTGCCCCTTCAGGGGTGATGTAAAACTCATAAATCAGTACAGTGTCTGACACACCAATAAGTGCTCAATAAAAGTTATAATAAGGATAGTAAATTGTTATTCTAATTTATTATAGTAAAAATCATAGTAGTAATTAACATTATTATTGAAAGCTAATTACAATTTTTTTTTTTTTTTTTTTTTTTTTGAGATGGAGTCTCGCTCTGTCGCCCAGGCTGGAGTGCAGTGGCGTGATCTCGGCTCACTGCGAGCTCCGCCTCCCGGGTTCACGCCATTCTCCTGCCTCAGCCTCCTGAGTAGCTGGGACTACAGACACAGGCCACCACACCCAGCTAATTTTTTTTTGTATTTTTAGTAGAGACGAGGTTTCACCGTGTTAGCCAGGATGGTCTCGACCTCCTGACCTCGTGATCCACCCGCCTTGGCCTCCTAATTACAGTATCCCAGCCGCTAATTGCAATATTTTTGAGGGTTTACCAGATGTTAACACCGTACCAAGGGTTGTGAAGGATACTATACATAGATAGCCAAGCTGCTTTAAAACTTATTAGGGGGCCAGGCACGGTGGCTCACGCCTGTAATCCCTGCACTTTGGGAGGCCAAGGTGGGCAGATCACCTGAGGTCAGAAGTTCGAAACCAGCTTGGCCAACATGGTGAAACCCCGTCTCTACTAAAAATAAAAAATTAGTCAGGTGCGGTGGCATGTGTCTGTAGTCCCAGCTACCCGGGAGGCTGAGGCAGGAGAATTGCTTGAACCCAGGAGGCAGAGGTTGCAGTCAGCCAAGATCACGCCACTGCACTCCAGCCTGGGTGACAGAGCGAGACTCTGTCTCAAAAAACAAAGCAAAAAACAACTATTTAGGGAGACACACCTATGAAATATGAAGGAAATATAAAACTGCACGTAATCAAAATACAACAATGCATGCTACACACAAGAAATTTTCTGAGTGTAATGAAGAGATAGAAAATCATTAATGTTCAAGCCGAACATCTTCTCCAAATCCCTTATAGAATAGAAGAGATCTGAGGCCAGAGAAGGTGTGGACCCAGCCACGGTCACACAGGGAGTGAAGACAAATATATACATTTATTCCTATGTAGGCAGATATTATAGATACAAGGTACCTTCGTCAGGAATGGACCTAAATTCTGTGATTCATGCTCTCCTCCATTCATTCATTTCTTTCTTACGGAGAATCTTCTCTGCACAGAACACCAGGCTGAGCCCTGAAACTATGGTGAACACAGCACACTACCTACCCTCAAGCAGGTTCTAGTCAAACAGAGAGACAGACAGCTAAGTGAGTAACGAACTACTGTGCTTTGGAGTGAGGGCAATTCACATACATTACCACGTCTTTCAGTTTTCCCCTGCATTTAGCTCCTGTATGGATGTCCTTTATGATTTTAGAGGTCGTAGTAAAAGATGGAGGCCTCTAGCAAGATGCAGCACGGCAGGGCTGGAAATAGATATTGAAGCAAAGGGAAGGAGGAAGGCACCAAGGAAACCAGCATGTTTGCTGGGGTGAGTGTGTGAGTTTTCAAGTTGGGTTTTGGAGACAGGAGCCCAGGTGAGCCCTTGCAGGAATAACTGAGGCCTGGGTGTTTGATGTGAGTTTCAGGAAGACAGCCTGGGGTAGAACCTGTACACCATGGCTTCCTGGAACCTGGAAAACCGGGTGCAGTTAGATGTTTCATTGTGAGACAGGAAGCTCAGTGAAGGAGCTGAGAGTCAGGGACTTGTGTCAAAACCATTGGGCCAGGGAGGGCAGAGTAGGTGGGCATGGAGCTGAAATAAGATTGACCATGAATCCATGATTGTTGAAGCAGGGTGATGGGGCCTCAGGCTTCACTAGACCTTCCTCTCTATTTTTATATATCTTAGAGATTTTCCATAACTCAAAAAATGCCTCAAGACATCTCTGCCTCATTTCTCCTGGCGAACAGGTTCCCAAGTACGGCATCTTTGTCCCTTGCAACATGCACTGCCTGTGTCAGGCTGATGCGCTCCCGGGTGCAGTACTTGGGAAGGTGGGCATTTGGCAGCCTTGCGTGTGTGTCTGTGCTGGAGGGCGTGAGCTGGTGCTCTGTGTGGAGGTGGGCTGTGTGTGTGTTGCCTTGTAGAGCGCAGCGTATGGGGGCTAGGTTTGGAACATGTGTACCCGAAGGAAAAGGCCTGTAATACTGTGAGGTAATCTCCTGTTATTTTTAGGGAGTAAATAACATCTCTCATGCAGCAGGTTGTGTGGCCCCACAGGCTCCATCTACGTCAACTCACACACACTTCAAATTGGAGGGTATAGCGGCCTCACAGGAGAGCCTGTGAAGAACATTGTCATTATATGTTCTTCCTTCATGATGAAATGTGCCTTAGCCATTCTTAGCAAAAGCAGGGATGATTGTTGGATGTGTGTGTGTGCGTGCATGCATGTGTGTGTGTGTGTGTGTGTGTATGTGTGTGTGTGTATGCTGTTTCTGTGGTCCAAAGGCAAGATTTATGCTTATGGGATAGACAGTAGCTTGCTCTCTCTATTTTATTTTTTAAAATCTGTTTTCCTTTGAAATTCCTGAGTTAATGTTCTGTCTGCTTTCTATCTGACCCTCTTCAGAGTGTTGCATTTTTTTTTCCACGAGAGAGAGATTAAGAGAGAGAGAGACAGAGAGAGAGAGAGAAAGAATGAGGGTGACAGAGAGAAACAGAGATCGGGGGAGGAGGGAGAGCGAGAGAACTGGAAACAAAGACTCGTTGTCTCTAAGCTGGAGCAGGCAGGAAACCCCAATCCCTCGGGAATTTAGCCAGCCCGCCCTGTCCTGGAGTCAGACTCCAGCTCTCTGAATTCAATTTGACAGCTTGTCTGGGACACTTTCTAAGTAACCATTATCCTTCCTTTCTCTAAGTAAAAGGACTGTTATTTCTTTTCGTGGGTGTGCTGTGCAAACTGCTATTGCACACGTGTGGCTCACACAGCGACTAGGACACACTTTACTTAAATTATTGGAAACAGTTAGCCCGTTTCCTAAGACAAGTGTAAATTTGTTCCAGGATAATAAGGCAAAAGACTGAGTATCAGTTCACTGCCTTATTAGAGGCGGGCCTATTACATCAGAGGAGGAATTTTGTGTATGTAGGTTTTACTTCTTTGAGGATTCTTTTGAAATAGACACAAACAACAATATCTTCCAATGATCATTCTCCCCAGTTTCTGTGTTAATTGATGAATTATTTTAATTAAACGCATCATCATACATCCCACTGTGGAGGGAACTCAGATGTCCTCAAAGCTACCAGAGGTTGTGCACGCCACGGACACAACTAGGGGTGACCACCTAGAGTTCATAGGAGCCCACGTTCTGCCTGGGAACAGGGCCATCCTGGGGTTTCTTTTAATTACTCAAACCCAGTTGAGTCACCACCATAACCTGAGGGACTGTAAGGTGATCACCTGCCCTTCAATGTGTCCTATTGGAAGACCATCCGGATTCAGCTCTGTGGGACCACTAGAGACAAGTTCCAGAACTGTCTGGATCCCCCTGGAGCGTAGAGGTGTGATAGTTTTGCTCAGTAATACAGCTTTGCCCATTTAGGTTCTGACCCAAAGACCTGTCCTTCAAACATGACTTGGTTCCTGTCTACCCTGTCTTCAACCACGCTTTGGAATAATGTTTCCCCATTCTCCCTTTGCTGGGTATACCTTTCATCCATCTCAGTCCCCACCCCCAATCCATATTCTAGGAAACCACACTCACCCTTTAGGGCCGTGGTCAGATCAGACAGCATCACCTCATTATGGTCTTGACCACCTTCCCCAGGATGCTTTGCTTATACCCACTGTTTTACCAATACAGCATTCAATAGATTCTAGCCCAGCAGTCTTCTGTCTTGTGAGATGGGAAGCATCTTGAAGGTAGGGACTATTGGATAGATGGATGAAAATAATAGGCAAAGTACCTTAAACTATTCCCCAGCAGTTTGGTGTAGAACTAACCCTTTGAGATGTTTCTACAAGGTGGATGTTTTGGCTCTATCCACTGCAGTTGCTGGTGTGGCATTGCCTTTCCTCCCTACCCTGCCCTAAATTTCCATTGCATGGGACCCCAGGGTAGTTCTTTGGAAGCTGTGATCAGTCCCATCCCTGAGCAAGGAGGCAAGACTGATAAAGAGAAGATTTCCATCACAAGATGATGGCACCAGAGCCCCTTCTTGGCCCAACCACCACAGGATCCTGCTGTCAACTGGACTCCACAGGCCCTTCAGGTCTCTGCCCATCAGGAGGAGGCTGAGGACACACCAAGCCGAGGAAAGGTGACATTGCAGGGAGAATGTACCTTCTGCTCAATTCCACCTTCCTTTCTTAACTTATGCCCGAGGCAGCCACAATAAGAGCTAACATTTGTTAAGCACCTACTATGTGCCAAGAAATTTCCTATTCACTTCACATTTATCCTGCATAAAACCTTGTTAAGTTGGCACTATGATTATTCCCATTTTACCTGAATCACAGGTATGATGTTAAGCCTGAATCACAAAGCTAGTATGAAACAGAAACAGAAGAGAGCCTGTTCCTTAGTCCCTTCCCCACCTAGGCAATGGCAAGGGCTCCAAAATGACCCTTTCCTACTCCATCTACCACCCCCATCATGCATTTCCCCCAAGTAGCTGATGTTGTCTAGTTGCTAAGATATATTCATCTATTGACTCCTGCTACCATCTAAAAAATCAGGAGCCTGACCTAATGCAATCAATCTTATTTGCATTTCAAGAAGCAATCTAGCAATTTAGAATTTTAGAAATTCCACTATAAAGAGGTTGTTTGCCAGGTGGGGTGGGGTGGTGGTAATCGAGCTGCAAAGTATTTAAAAGAAACGTGCTTTGTTCATGCTCATCAGTCAAATTCTTTCTTTCTATCCATCTCTGGAGAGAGAGAGGGAGAGGAAGCTTCTTCCACGCCACATGGTGACAAATGGGCTTCAGGCATCTTCTAGTGAAAGGCCAACATATAGGAAGCATCATTTGTGGTGGTTTCACAGATTTTTTTTCATTGTTATGCTTTATAATTTATATAATTGTACACATATTCTGTTGTGTTTAATACTATATTTAAGAGGATAAAGGAAGAAAAGAGATTTAGAAAAGAAAGTATTATATTGAGTAACACTCTATCGATAAGAATTTCAATAAACTGAATTTAAGAAACCATCCAGGCACAGTGGCTCACACCTGTAATCCCAGCACTTTGGAAACCCAAGGTGAGAGGATCGCTTGAGCCCAGGCAACACAACTAGACCCCATATCTACAAAAAATAAACAAAAGTAGCCAGGTGTAGTGGTGTGTTCCTATAGTCCCAGCTACTCCGAGGCTGAGGCGGGAGTATTGCTCCAGCCCGGGAGATCGAGGCTGCCATGAGCCAAGATTGCACTACTGCACTCCAACCTGGGCAAAGAACAATACCCTGTCTCAAAAACAAAGCAAAATAAGAATGGGGTGGATAAATTCAATAAATTTAATAAATTTATTATTACAGGGAAATAAAGTTTCCCTCAAGTAATTTCATAGGTCTATCAGTTTCATGGGTAATCCTCTGCCTCTGTAAGCTTCATAAACCCATGGTTCTCAAGGAGAAGAAGGAAGAGATGTCAAAATCAACTTAAAGCATCTTAAAGACACGTCCAGGATGCTCCAGCTGCCCCACCCTGCCCCATGTCCCTCATAAATTCGCCTGTGCCCTTGGTAGATGAAGGGATAAGGAGAACGTTGGAGCTGAGCACTTGTGTTCTTAGAATAATCTCCTTCCATTGCTCTGGAATGTCCCGCCCCTGCACTGCCCCAGTATTGAGAGCCAGGGCTTCATCCCAGTGCTTCACTGGAGCAGAAAGGCGACTTCCTGCCACTACAGAGTTCGCCTCTTCTCACCCCTGTGCCAGAAAGTGCCAGGCCAGGCACTGCTCCTGGCCACTCAGAAGTTCCCACTTTGCCCTTTCTGCCTTCCCTGGGCTGTCTTTGGTCTTTCTGCTTATCAGAGCTGCCTTTAGATGCACCCTGAGTAAATCAAGACCCTCATAGGCGCCCATGTGCTCTGCAACATTAATGATGGTGACAATGAATGCATGAGCCCCGCTACATTTTAGTAAAGGAAGTGACATTAGGTAAACCTCCAAGTGGGGCAGGGAACTGGTGCCAGGCTGTGGGACTGTTGCTGGTGATCTCCAGAGCACCCTCCCCATTCGTTCCCATTGAACTCAGCTCAACAGTGACTCCTCCTGCACTGCCAAGGAGGAGCCTTCATGACCCTGAGTGCTTGGCAGGGTAGAGCTCTGCTGCAGTTCTCAGTGGCAGTTCACATCCACTGGATGGGCCATTTGGGTTTTGCATGTCTTCTAATTTATCTGCAGACTCTGGGATGTTACTATTTTAGGCCTGCCATCTCTACCAAGCTTCACCTTGACACTGCACACTCATCCCACTCCAGACGACAGAGCAAAGACTCCATATGCAGTCGGCCTTGCTTGATGCAGCTTCATTGCCATTGCTTGGTTCATAATAGAAGTTAAAAGTGATCCCCGTTGGCTGTTTAGAGGAGAAGGGTCCCAAAATACTTTAGAAAGAAAAAAGGACAGGCCCACAGTGGTCTACCGGGGGCCACCTCAGTACAGAGTGTTCCAAATGTGTTGGTTCTGCCTAATACACTGATTTAGAAATTCCACCACACGGAGGTTATTTGAAGGGATTTGGTAGCTGGAAGGTATTTAAAAGAAACTTGTGTAACCAAATTCTCATCACCCAAATTCTTTCTTTCATCTATCTGGAGAGAGAGAGAGAGACAGAGAAGCTTCTTTTGTGTCAGACAGAGATCTATGAGCTTAGGGCATCTTCTAGTCAAAGGCCAATGTATAGGAAACATCATTTGTTATTTTAATACAAAAACCTTTCTAATCTCTTTTTATAGATTTAATAACTCTCTCTCTTCAGAAGCCCTTATCTAAGATAATAAAGAGCATATTGCTCATGAAATATCCTTGTTGGAGAAAAGAAGTCTTTGAGGAGGAAATATGGAGGCTAGAAACACTATCCAGGATGTGAGTGGGCTCTTTCTTTCTTGCCTCAGGGATCTGTAAGATCAAGAAGTTTAACATGGGTCAGGTGTGGTGGCTCACGCCTGTAATCCCAACACTTTGGGAGGTCGAGGCGGAAAGAACACTTAAATTCAGGAGTTCAAGATCAGCCTAGGCAACATGGTGAGAGTCAAGCTCTACATCAAATAAAAGAATTAGCCAGGCATGGTGGCACAGGCCTGTGGTCCCAACTATTTGGGAGGCTTAGGCACAAAAATTGCTTGAGCCTGGGAGGTCAAAGCTGCAGTGAGCCAAGTTTGCGCCACTTCACTCCAGCCTGAGCAACAGAGTGAGGCCCTGCCTCAAAATAAAAATTTTAAAAAGAGGCTTAACATGCCTCTTTGATAAAGTTTAAATTCTTGTATTTGGCATATTCTAAAGAAAAGATGGTAAAACTAAGTGGGACAATTACTTTATCTGTCAAAATCCAACACACTCTTCAAAACCCAATTCAAGTCCTATCTGCCTCGAGATACGTTTTTCTTCCTCCTTAAGGCTATAGTCCCCTCTCGGAGCCTCACCTCATTCACAGGCTATTTATGGACCTAATTACAGATTACCTTGTGGTCTTTAATTGTGAGTTTTCTCCTGACTCTTTTCTTCCAGCCCTGTAGATATTCAGTAAATACCATTGAATATTTACTCAATCCTGCTCCAATAAAGGAAGAACCAGAAGAAATTATCTTTGGTTGACACAAGAAAAATTAACTTCTTATGTCTCATGAGTTAAACTCTGAAAAAGAGTATCAGCTAGAGTTCTGTAGGATGCTTTAGAATATAGAAAGAAGCATTTTTTTTTTTCTTTTTTTTTTTTTGAGACAGAGTCTTGCCCTCTCTCCCAGCCTGGAGTGCAGTGACGCTCACTGCAAGCTCCGCCTCCCGGGTTCACACCGTTCTCCTGCCTCAGCCTCCCGAGTAGCTGGGACTACAGGCACCAACCACCATGCCCGACTAATTTTTTGTATTTTTAGTAGAGACAGGGTTTCACCATGTTAGTAAGGATGGTCTTGATCTCCTGACCTCGTGATCCGCCTGCCTCGGCCTCCCAAAGTGCTGGGATTACAGGCATGAGCCACTGCGCCCGGCCCTAGAAAGCATTTTCATATGCATGGCCTCATTTATTCTCAAAAGATCCCTGTGAGGATCCAGTGTGCTATTTGCTTTTCCAAACTCTTAAATTTAGGAATAATCACACCACTCTCTCCCGACCCTGCCAAGTATCTACCTTTTACAGAGAGGTTCACTAAGAGGTTCAGAGAGGTTAAGTCATTTGCCTCAGACCACACAGCTCATAACTGACAGAGATGAGAGGCAAAGCAAGGAGTTCTGACCCCCCAGCCCAGAGTTCTTTCCTTTGCAATGAGCCATTTCCCTGTTTGGAATGGATTCACGAGAAATTATGGAATTTCTTCCCATGAAGATCTTTAAGAGCCATTAGTAATGCCACAAATAGGCCTGTGCTTGATAAGTCTTAGGTAACACTCTTCCAAAGAGATGAAAATCATTCTTGGTATCATTTTGAAAAATCTTTGAGCTTAAGAAGCCTTTGGCCTTTTGGGCCTGTCTGCAAAATAATTATCAGCCTTGCCCAATATACTAGAGGAGGTTAGAGAGAGGCAGTTTTTTGCTATGAGTCATAATTTCAATTTCTATTAAAATTCTTACATGGCCACATATGCTTCCTCTCGGGCTTTGGGCCTCTGGGCCTGTGCTAATTTGCATGTCTGGTTTAGATAATGTCTGAGGTCCTTCCAGTCTAAAAAGGAGCCTCTGATGCTGTGATATAATAAGTGAGACCACATTCCACCTTCCAAGACTTGATGGTTCTTTTTCTTTTAACTACTGTGCTCCGTCTGATGTGTGGATGCACAGCTCAGGGACTGAAGTGTTTCCTGCTCACCTGCCAGGACACAAAAGAAGGAGTGCTCTTGGCCGGGCGCGGTGGCTCACGCCTGTAATCCCAGCACTTTGGGAGGCCGAGGTGGGCGGATGACCTGAGATCAGGATTTCAAGACTAGCCTGGCCAACATGGTGAAACCCCATCTCTACTAAAAATATAAAAATTAGCCAGACGTGGTGGCAGGTGCCTATAATAATAGCTACTCAGGAGGCTGAGGCAGAAGAATTGCTTGAACCCGGGAGACGGAAGTTGCAGTGAGCCGAGATCGCGCCATCACACTCCAGCCTGGGGGACAAGAGTAAGACTTCATCTCAAAACAAAACAAACAAACAAAAAGAAGTAGTGCTCCTTCAGGATGAACTCACCTGTCCACTTCTGCTACACTGGCCCCAGAGACTTGTCCTTTCCTGCAAAGCACTTCAGACATAGGTCAAAAGGCAAATCATGGGAAGTGTTGGGATTTTACGTTTCTTGATTTGAATGACTGTTCTAATTCAACATGAATCCAAGATCACAGAATTGACAATCACCTGATTCGAAATATGCAAAAAGTACTTGAGTCTTTAAAATATGGGGTTCATCTCACCTTTTACTATTCCTCTCCCAAACATCAAAGAGATGCTGTCAAGTTTCTTAGCTAACTTTGCTATCCTACAACATAAAGCAACCCTCACTCATAAGAAACTAATTAAAAGGAATTGGCTTTCCAGAGGAACTTCGAGACTAATGTCGGGCAATCTGTCACTTTTCAAAATAAAATTATGGAACTATGTAGAACTCTATTTTCATAATGTTAGATCAAGTCTTTGCTCAAATTATATATTTTCAGAGAAGCCCTCCCATCCCTGCACTGCCTACTTCCCTCCCCTGGTTTTCTCTTCTTCATAGCATTCATCGCCTTCTAATATACAATGTAATTTACTATTTGTCTTGAATGTCAGCTCCGCAGAAGGACATTCGTCTAGCGATCGTTGTATTCTCAGCACATAAAAGTGTCTGGCAAGATAGTAGACATTCGGTAAAACTTTGTTGAATGAATAAATGTGTGGTGGGACATAAGGCATCAATTAAATCCAATAAGTTGGTGATGGCGAGGGGCAAGAATGAGTTTTTGAGAGAAACAAAGGTGATTAAGATACAACCCCTCTTCCTTGTGTTACCTAGCAAGGGACACAAGTGTACAAAGAATTACACTCAAAGGCTAAGCAGGACACGGGCAGTAGACACAAGACAACTCACCAGCGAGCCTTGACCTGAAGAACTTTGAAGGCAAAGGACACACAAGCTGAATGTTATGCAGACCCAAGAGTGTTTCCCCTGTGGCCAAGGAGAAAAAGGGCAACCTCGCTGTGAACAACCTATGAGGGTCGGAGCAGGGCAGAGGGGGTTGCGCATAAACTGCCTCTCGTTTATCCTCAAGCCTGATTACCTAAGTGAACTGTTATGTTTTCTTCTTCCTACCTGGAATCCTCTTAAACCAGAGGCAGATTTGACCTAAGAAGTATGCAATTTAGTTGCGTCTACATGGCCCAATATGGAAGGAAGTTTTGGCAAACACCCAGTTAATCTAGTCAGTATGAATTGCTTTTCCACATGAGGCTGGTTCAAAAATCCCACTTTGAGGCCTTATCAAAATAAATAGGTCATTTAGACTTCTGTGTCACTTAGACACAGAGCCTGTGGGAGAAATGAAATAGACGAAGGGCCCAGACCCAGCAGGGAGCCTCACGTGGCCATGGCAAGGCTGTGCCCAGAGAATGTGCCACTTCACTCTCCACGCTTTTCATATTTAAAAGTCAGCCATTTCTTCCAAGCCTTTTTCTCGTAGGCCTTTTTTTCCCTTTGCCCATCTAATATCTTCAACAGTACCTCCATTATGCTCCACGCAGCAGGGTCGGCTCTGAGGCGGAGGGGCTGTTGGATTCCAGGACAAGATCCTTGAGCAAAGGAAACCTGATCCAGGATGTGTTTTTCCCTGTGAGTTCCAAGTTTGGGGAAAGCGTTCCCTGGATATTTTCCTCCTTCCAAGGTCTCAGTGGATGCCAAGCTCCTCTGTTGCTCTTTGGGATGTAAGATGCCGCTGAAGTGAAGGTTTAATAGCCCCTCTAGAAGGGTGGGATGTAGTGAGGGCTTGGTCCTGAGCTTCAAGGCCAGATGGACAGTGACTCTGGCACCTGACAGTGGGGGAGGAAGGAGGATGCTGGGTAATGCCTGGGCCTAACATCCAGCCAGACCACCCATAGCCATCAGCCCTCTCTGTCTTCTGGGGTGGGGTTTCTCAAACCAGAGTCCAGGATAATAATCCACCTCTTCTTTTAAAAGAAAGCCACGATTTATTTTATTTTATTTTATTTTATTTTATTTTATTTTATTTTTTGCTTTGGAGACAGGATCTCACTTTGTCACCCAGGCTAGAGTGCAACAGTGTAATCATAGCTCACTGCAGCCTTGAACTCCTGGCCTCAAGTGTTCCTCCCACCTTGGCCTCCCAAAGCACTGGGATTACAGCCATGAGCCACCACACCCAGCCTGAGAGCCAAGCTTTATTTAAATTTGGGAATCACTGTTCCGGGAGCACAGGAATAAAACTGTCCTTCATCCTTTATAGCCCTCAGGCTTCTCTTCCTTTTCAAGGCCTTCCTTAATGAGTTTGGTAACCTCATCTCACCAAGATAAGCATGGTAGAGGGGCAAGCAGGACTGAATAGACTCCATGTATATGGTGTGTATTTTTAAAATCACCATTTATCACATGCTTATTTAATCCTCATAGCAACCGTAGAAAGCACCTGTTATTAATGCTTTTCAGAGAAGCAGAACTGGAGGTTCAAAGCAGCAGAGCACCGTGACCAAGGTCACTCCACAAGGCCAATGGCAGAGCTGGGATATGAATCCCAGGTTAACTGATTTGAAGTCCTACCTCCTAACTGCCAGAATAATCCCTGGGTCCACCAGAGAGAAAGGACACCTTCGTGATGACATCCTAAGCCCTGCGTCTGCTTTGCCTCGGGGCGGGGCTGAGGGCGGGCACTCCAGCAGAGACTGCAGCAGACGAGAAGCTGGTCCTGAGCTGCGGTTTGGGAAGGTTCGGGCAACGCAGCAGGTCTCGCAGGTGGCGCGCAGGACGAAGGAACGCTTAGAGGAGAGCAGCTTCTGCAGGGTTGGTGGCTGGGAGAGGCTGCTCCTCCCCAAAGACTGGACCTATTAGAAGCACAGGACCTTCAACAGAGACAGGGTTTTAGAGGATCACCTAGTCCAGCCCTCTACCAGTACATGTCATATCCTGTCGGACGGCCCAACAACAAAGACCACCGCTCACCTGCAGGTTCTTGCCTGTCAGAGTCTGGGAGTGAATCTTCCTCCTCGTGGGCGTGGCTCTCTTGGGAAGTTGAGGGCTTTGGGTCTCAGGGCTACCATTGATTTGAGCATTTCTCCTGTGCATCCTCATTCTTTCAAGAAAGGAGGTCTGGATCTGGCTACCAAATCCCCCTGCTCTGCTGGGAGCACGAGCAGCCTTGCCCGTTGCTCGGCTGAAAGGTCTGCATTCAGAAGCCAGGCTTTCCAAGGATAAACAGGGTTAGGTGCTGCCAGCCTTCTCAGCAGCAACCAGAAATTCAATGAGAAGTTTCAGGGAAAATTCGTCTTTTTCCACCCAGTCATTGAGAGCAAGGTTTTATGACACAGAGGATGAAGAGAGAGGCTTTTGTGGGCTGATGTCACTGTGTTGCTGGCCTCCGGTCAGGTCACAAGATGGAGTGCTGCATGCCGGCCGGGGACATTTGGGCTTTCAGACAGCTGAGGCATCAGAGCATAAGCAAATATCTTCCCAAAGATGGCCGTATTTCTAGGACCAGGTTAAAAGCTTCACACAGAAGCTAAGTTAACTTTGGTATGTCTATGAGAGGGTCATGTCCAGAAACAGCTTTCGCCTTCCAACAGAGACTTTGCAGAAAAAAATCTCCATGCTCATATTTCTCTACCCCAGGAGGCTCTCCTGGAATCTAAGAGGCCATTTAGTGTCAAATTCAGCCCCACTAAGCATCATATAATGGTGATACTGTTAAGGACATCATATATGTGAGGCTGAATTATCCACAATGGCTGGCAAAGTCTTCATTCTCCAGACTGAGGCTCCAGCCTCTTTGCTTTGGCAAGAGTTGATCTCAGGACTGCCTGAAACCAGAAACTCCAGGCAAAGCTCTTTGGGTCACTCTTCTGAAAAGGAATCACAATAATAAGATCTGTTATCTTGGTACTCTGTAAAGCCAAGGTGTCAGCCTTCACAACAGTGAAAAGTTAGTTTTTCAGAACGAGGGTGTGATTGTCTGCTGATTAAGCCATCTGCCACCACAGAAACAGACCAAGACCATCAGCTGGTGCACTGGTGCCGACGGCCACGTTTTCACACACCGGGCCTTTGGCTGCCACCTCAAGTTTGTCTTTCCAGAAGTCAGTTCTCAGGAGGCAGACTCCAGGCACCACATTCAAGAGGACCTCCATGCACGCCCAGGCTTCTTCTCATAGCGGGCACACCCTGCCGAGCCCCACTCCACGCGCCGACAGACAGTCGGGGCAGGAGCTCTCATGCAGCCAGGTGTTGGGCTCTGCAAGGGGGTTTGTGTGGAGATGTGAGCCACTGGGTCAGCTCCCTGGTCCAGGCTTCTGCATTCAGGTTATAGACATATCTCTGTGCGTATGTTGGGGACTAGAGATGACCACACTGCTAAATTTTTCTTGAGTGACTTTTACTAGAAAAAAAATATGAACCCTCACTTCAACAATGACATTGTTAAAAACACATAAAATGCACACCACTTCACCGAGCAGCATTCGGGCCTTGACTTCCCTGTGGGAACAAGCTTTTAGCCTATGCCTCATAAATAGGTGGATTGTGGTCCACTCAGAGGGGACACAGGAGTGATGTAGTCTGTACCCCTCAACACCCCAGGTGGAAATCTTATGCCTGGAGGCTTAATTTCGTGACGAAGTCGGGGTAGAAGCACTGGGTTCTCTTCAACTAGTGATATCAGGAACAATAAGAAGAATTGTGTGTATGTAGCAAGTAGGAGAAAATATTGGCTAAGTTTATTCATTCAACAAATACTTATGGTCTGCTAACTCTGTGTGGGGCCCTATTCTAAGTGCTTGGATATATCAGAGAACACAACAGAGATCCCTACTCTTATGGACCTGATGTTCAGGAGGGAGGGGGACATGAACCATAAACGACAAATACAAATTAATTACTGATTAAATTATGTGATAAGTGGAAATGGAAGAGCAGAGGAAGGAGGATGAGGGAGTTGCAGGGAGGAGGGAATTAATGTGGATTTGGAAGGCTGCCCAACATGTTTCTGGGTCTGAATATTTTTGGTCTGTGACACAAATCATATTCTTGATTGCTAACATCCACTGAGGCCACCTCTGTGCTGGGCACTATGCTGGGTGTTTACTTGGGTATCTCATTTACTCTGCAAGGCTGGCCTGGTTCTTCATACCCCTAGGGCAGAATGCAAGACTGACTTCCTGGCCTTCTGCATCTTCATGCTTTTTCTTTGGAGCAGAAATTGCTCTGAAAATGCTGGTTTTAACTTAAATCTTACCAGACGTCTCCTCGAGCCCCAGAGCCTACGGAGTGCTTTTGTTAAACCCCAGAGCCAATGGGCGCAGGCTGTCCTTTGTGCAGCCAGGTACCAGTGGGAAGATTTTCCATGCAAATACTTGCGAATGAAAAAGAAATGAGAGGGAGGCCTGTGGTCTTTGCTACTCTGACGGCACAGGCTGCTGGGATGGATGTTGGATGAAGACACCAGCTTAGGGCCTGGCCTGTTGCTATTTATGACTCTATTACTTCACAGTGAGAGCACAGTTCAGGCTGACTGCTGGGTGGCCTCTGTGTTTCTGTCACTTCCTTTTTCACCTATGTGAGGGCTGTAGCATTGATTGGGACTTCCAAAGTCCTGTTAGCCAGGCTTCTGCCATCAGATGGCCCTGTGGGCACATTGCCCCATAAAACTCTGCCTCCTTCCTAAGGCCCTGGGGCATCACAGAAAGATGGGCCTGCCAAGCCACTGCTCTGATAAGGCATGCCTTTAACCAGGCTCCATCACTCAGAGCTACAGGAAAATCCCATGGTCATCCGCCCTCTGTTGGTGACAGGGAATTCCATCATGCATTCAGATTTTTGCATGCCTGCTCTGTCCCTGGAACTAGAATAAGAGAATAGGGAGAAAAGCTGATAAGAAGTCAATGATAACTATAGCCATGGCCATAATTTGGGCTCCAAAATAAATAATTCTGAGTGGTTACCAGATAGCTTTCAGAGAGGGTTGAAGCCTTCAGTAGACTAATGATTGAGCAAAAAAAAAGTTTAGAAAACTTGAGACAGATTTTATCCATGCAGTAAGTCAGAAGTCAAGCCAGAAGTTCAGATGACATGTACGATTCCTGGAATTTAGTAATTTTTTGTTTGAATGTGTCACTTCTCTTCTACTTTCTGTTCTGCTCCCACTAGAATGATCTCCTTCCCCCAGGCCCTCAGATCCACCCCACATACCACCACAAGCTCATTCTTCACCACACCCTGTTTTCTACCATGGCTGCGTGCACAAAACCTCCCTTAGTTCCCACCTGTGATGCCAAGGTCCCAGAGTTTGCTGAGCTACCATCGGCAAGACCTTGAACATGCCTCAGCCCTCTCTCCTCTCCCTCCACATTGCTCTACTTCAGTGGTACAGCTCCTCCCATGGCTGTCTCTAGACCTCACCTTGACATCTCACCACCCACCTCTTCCTTGTTCCTGCCTGATGCACTCTCTCCTCTCCAAAGAGTCACCCGGCCCTAGTTCCACTCACCTCTCCATCACCCTCCAGGAGCCCTTTATGTGTCCTCTATGCCTTAGGCACATGACCCGTGTTTCCTCACAATCACAGTTACCCTCTCATACTCACATGCAAGGACGAGGAACTTGTTTCCTATTACTTCACACCCACTCCCTGGCCATGCACACAATACAGTGCAGAAGTTGGTCCCAAACCTATTACCGGAGGCCTAAGCAGCAGCCTTCTCCTGCTCAAAGAAAAATGTTCTGCCGCTGCCAACATTGCACGTCCTCTGCAAGACATCTCAGAAAATGCCCATCAGAGCCTTCCACCCCATTCCAAGCTTGCAAGCAAGCTGGTCTTTCATTTGTCTTGTTTGTTTTTAAGCAAGAAGAATCTCTTTAGAGGAGGAATTAGGAAAGAAAAAAAAGTCAAACAAAAACAAAAACAGAAGGAGTGGAGCTTTGTCTCTCTCTTTTGTCCCCTGCTTTGCCCTTCCTCGCTATCCCATCCCCCTCACTTTCTGTGTTGCTTTTCATGCCAGTTGCTAAAGACTGTAATTTTAAAACTGAACTGGCTTTTCCAGAGCCTTGAGGAATGTGCATCTGCACGTGGATTTTTCCACAAAAAAATTGTCCCTGTGTTTTGGATCTTCTTAGCCAGAAACAATGAGGCCAGGCAATCAGAGGCCATCTGTCTTCCCAACTCTTGTTCTAGTTTGTTTGAGAGGCTCAGAAGGGGCTGAAGGGCATGGTTGTGTTTCACCCTGTCAGACTCTG
Source organism: Nomascus leucogenys (assembly GCF_006542625.1). Classification (NCBI taxonomy): domain Eukaryota; kingdom Metazoa; phylum Chordata; class Mammalia; order Primates; family Hylobatidae; genus Nomascus; species Nomascus leucogenys. The sequence goes on along the minus strand of NC_044395.1, from coordinate 6,142,113 downwards.
TTGTTTGATGAGGTTTGTGCTCCATTTGTTCAGATGGTTTTTATGGTTTCTTTGTTGTTCATGGAATAGCTTTGAAAGTCATAATTCTGTATCCTCAAGCTCCTCTGCTATTCCTGCTCAATGTCTCAATGGGACTCACACCACGAGAAAGGGAAGGAAGAAGTTTCCAGCTAGTTAGTTCAGCAATTTCTCAACACGTTTATGGAAGCATGTGGAATCTTTCAAGAAAGAGGTTATGATCACAAAAGTTCGGATTTGAGGAGTATTCTCCAAGACAATTGAGAAGAAAGCCTTTAGTCATGCCCAGGCGGGGAGCAGGACTCCATCCACTCATTTCCTGATTCAGCTCCTTTCCCAGCCACATTTCTGGCCTCTTCCCTTTCTCTGTGGTCATCAGCCCAGCCCTCTCCACTATCAATAGAAAAGCCCGAGAGCCCTCAGAGACCCTGGAATGTGCTCCCACCGCTGTGATGTCATCCCACATCATCTATGTGCTGAAATCGGGGGCTGGAGTCGGCCCCCAGAAATGTCACAGCCATGGGCTTTGAGACACTCTTCTTATGGGCCTTTCACCCAATCCAGACCTTGCCTGCTCTTCAGAGCTGCTTGAAGGATTTGCTACAGAACTATGGACATTTAAAAAATGTCTAACCTTGTGTCAGTTTATATTTGTAGAAAGCTTCATAAGGTGCCTTTCCATATGTTATCTCATTTGATCATTTCCACAACCCCATAAGGTAGATAAAACATAAATTTTTATTTCCATATTAAAGAAAATTGAAGCCCAGAGGAGACTTTTGATTCATCCCAGGTTTCACAATAAATAGTGTCAGGCAGAGAAAACTTGAACCAATCCTCTGACTTCACATTCAGGGTTCTTCCCATTACTTTGGCTCCCAGGTAAGACTACAATCTTCTCAAAGTCAGAGTGTTAATGTTCCAACCCCAGGGGGTGAGTACACTTCCAGAACTTAGGGATGCTTTAAAAGCCATTGCTGGCTTGAATTTTATTTCTCCTGATCACTACAGATAATGCTCGTGCAACTTTTCTGAGAAGCAGGCGATGCTAATGTACCCCTATTTGTTATTGTTCATTAGACCCTTCTTATGACTCAGTCAGAAGAGGAGCATGGGGCAATAACATGAATTCTGGCCTCAACAAAAGTAAGTAAATGTTTTATAGTTCTTTGGAGGAAAGCATGTTTCTGAGGACAGGGTTGGAGAACAGGATCACGAGATACAGGAGAGCAGCAAGCATTCGTTTCCCTGCTTTTTGAGTAGACATCAAAATTATTTGCCAATTTAGGGCCTTTCCATGATACCAGTCCTTGAAAGATGATATGGGATTTTTGTTTAGATTTTTGAGTTTTGTTTAATTGCCCTCGGTTTTAGAACATTGGAGATTTGAAGGTTTTCTTGAGACAAGGTTCTGTACCAATGAATGGCCACTGTCACTGGGTTTGGCTTCTGTTATTTAAATCAAGATAATGACTCTCTATAACTTTGCTCCCATAACTGTTGAGGCTAAGTCGTACCAATTTCCCCACCCCCCTTGATACTATGTAGACTCCCTCATATCATCATCTCACCACTTGGTGGAAAAATTGATGTCTCAGAACCCTGCCATCTCCTCAACAGGTTCTCTTCTGTCCCTGGTGAGGAGATGCCAGGGGGTCTAGGACATCAGTTTCTCCACCAAGTGGTGAGATGATGACATGTCGAAGTCTACCCAATATCTCCCAATAAGAGAATAAGGGGCAAGAATGACTCATGAACTTCTGTACCAGAAATCAATCTTGCCATGCCTAGGAAGCAAAATATGAAGCACATGAACAGGTGGTAAAGGGAATTCTTTCAAGAAAGAGGTTGGGGTTACAAATTAATGCCCAAACAATAACCAAGACCCCTTCCAATTATGTGTATTAATTATTTACTTACTCTGCACATGACATTTGGCAATTTAAGATTCACAAAGATGAATCAGACATGCACTGGTCCCATAAGCGGGAGAGAGAAATCACGTACACACAGAACTCCTTTCATCTGGTTGGTATCAAGGAAGGCTTTGTGGACCTGGTAGCACTTGAGTTAGCTCTGGAAGGAGAGGCAGGATTTGGACCTGTGGCGATATGGGTTGGGGAAGACATCAGCTTGGCATGTCTGACAGTCAGGGAGGACCTCAGGTTCCTGGAGTTTAGGATGTGTGATGCAGAAGAAGTCTGGAAAGATAAGAAACAGAATTGTAAATGATGCTATGAAGATAGGCCTTAGTTCTTTAGGCAATGAAGAGTCACTAAGGTTTTGAACAGTGGCGTGTATGGTGGGTTGTGGGGAGACAGAAGAGTAATAAGGACACCAGTCAGACTAAGCCACAAACCATGCAAGAAGCAATACAGATGTGCGATGCAGAAGCGATCATGGGAATGGAAAGGGTGTGTGAGAGATGCCACGGAGGAAACTCACAAGACAGGGACACCAGGAAGCAGCTGATCTTTGCTCAGATGTCACTTTCTCAGTAAGGACATCTCTAACTTTCTGATTTGAAAAGGAAATCCACAGCCTCAGTACCATCAGTGATGCTATACTGTTGGTTTACTTTTTAAAAATTTGAAAATGAAAAGGTGACATTTAAGCAAAGACAAAGTTTTAAGAATTTAAAAATGTGTTTATTATTGTCTCTCCCATTGGAATGCAAGTTCTACCAGGAACTGCTTGTTCATTCCTGAATCTCCAGCCTGGAGAACAGGGCCAGCACATAGTAGATTCTAGGTAAATGTTTCTAAAATAAGATGAATAAATGAGTCAGTGGAGAGTGGGTGAAGGAATGAGTGAGAAAGTACATCTGTCAAGACGTCTCGCTCCCCTCAGGGAGCTGGGTCCTACTCACTGCATTTCTTTCCCTCTTGTCACAGGTCCTCCCCTTGGAGGGGCACAAACGATCAGTAAGAATACAGAGCAACGGCCCCAGCCAGGTACCTGCCTGGGATATGTAATCACTCCTTTGCTTCCTACACAACTGTTGATTCCACATGGTCAACTGATGGAGGGTTTAAACAATATACCACATATGTTCTGTCTTATTTCTCTCAAAGAGGGTCTATCTTTGACCCTAATAGTCCTGTGAATGAAGTAACAGGTACTGAAATAAAGTGGAAACTTGTTAAATATCAAAGGTGAAAGGAACTTGAAGATGAACTATTCCAATGCTTTATTTTGTTCAATAAAGAAACTGAGGCCCCGGGAGGTGAAGTGACTTGCTAAAAACCATACAGCTGGTTAATGAAAGAAATAGGGCTCTTATCCCAGACCCCCCAAATTTCTGTCCATGCCTTTTATGCTTCACCAAACCTTACTTTCAGAAATATCCCCATCCTGTGATGGGTTGGCTTAACAATTAAGGCAGAGGAACTTTTAAAGCCGTGGACCTGGAGACTCCGTATTGGAGAGGAACTTGGAGATTTCTGGGTCTATCATACCCTCACCTCTACCTTACTTGTGCTTCTAGTAAAACAGGGCATTGACTCTCTAGCGGGGCTGAATTCCACTATCTGACCCAAAGTCCGCCTCCTGGAATTTTCACTCAGGCTTTGCCTTCTGGAGAAGCCTTCCTCCTGCTTTCTCCGAAATCCTTTGCATACCTGAAGACAGCTGCTATGCCCAAGCCCCAGCTCCTCTCTCTGTCTTCTTATGTGATGCAGCTGAGATGAAGTTCTGAACAAGTCATTTGCTTTGGGGTAGGCAAACATTGTTCCCCATCTCCACAGAAGGCAGAGAGAGAGAAAATCAACTGATATTTCACCTGGAAGGTTAAGAAAAAATTTGCTGACTGTGGATCATAAGTCAGATGTAGAGAGTTTTAAAGACTGTCCAATAACAACAAAATTATGCATTAGGCATCGCCTGCCAAAAATAATTATCATATTAATGGTGTGGATGAGAAAAGATGGTCTCAATGGGCTTACAGACTTTTGAAGTTAATTTATGGTTCTAAGTAGAAACCCAAAAATCATATTGATATTTTTGAAATTGCAATTATAGTTGAAAACATAGCAAAATTGTACAAAATACATGACAATTTTGCCAAGTCAAGACCCAGCTCTCTACCGTGATTTCCTCAACTAACAAAAAAGGAGATAAACGTCTCACCAAAACGAATATTGCAAAGACTTTTTCATGGCTAAATAAACACATATGTTTTGAATAAAGTGAGATTCTAAGAATAGTCATTCTATAGCTAAAATATACACTCTGGTTTGTGCTGACATTTCTGGCTTGTGTGACTTTTCAAATCACAGAGTGTTATACTAGAAGAAAACTGAGGAATCCAGTAGCCCAACCCACTCATTTGGCAGATGAGAAAACTGATTCCCAGAAATTGTCCAACAAGTTATTTATCACATAGCTGCTGCTAAAACCCAGGCTGCTTGGTTTCTAGGCATGTGTTTTTCATGCTACATTTTAAAAAAAACAGATTAATAATGTTGTTAGTATTAGGTAGAGCTATTAAAGACCAGTAACCATGAGACCTGCTTTAAGCCCATGGAGTCAGCTGTCCGTTCTATCATTGAATATTAGCCAGTTCCTTTCCAAATGTTTTCTTTGTTTTGCTTTGGGTAATGGCAACATAATCTGCACATTTTAGATGCCAAATAAGAAAAAGTAATCCTGTTCCTATTCTTTGTTGTTTCCGTAATTACTGAGATGAAGACCACAAATGTCATCAAGATCTTTGAGATCTGCAAATAAAAGCAGTAAAGTTTTCTGAAATCAGTCTTTCCTGTGACCTTGAAATAAATTGGTACGGTTGTCATATTTTTAATAACACTGAAGCAAATTTCCTTTTTTATTTCCTTAGATCCATACCAGATCCTGGGCCCGACCAGCAGTCGCCTAGCCAACCCTGGTGAGTTTACCCTGGCCTGCAAGCCTTTTTTGCCAGGATGTTTCGTAGCTTTGTGAAATCACAGAGACTTCTGTTCTAAGTCCAGACACCTGAGTGGGGAGTAACATGTGCCTCTTTCCTTGTAATGTTCAATGTCTGTTTCTGGAGCATGTGAACAACAGGTTAGGGCTCAGGATGCTTCTAGGAGTAAAACATTAGCACTGCACATGTGCATTTAGGTGTAGATAAGTAATAAGTGGCACAGGTAGGCGTTTCAACTGGAGAAAATGGGCAAGAAAGAAAAGAAGACAACTCCACTCAGCTCTCAGTTGTCTTCCGCCTGCAAGGCACAAGTTAATAAATATTCCAAAGTGTTTTATTTGTGATTTTAGAAAGTGTTGCCAAGTTATCTGGCCTTATAAAAGAGATGTGTCCCGGAAAAGTTGCAGATATAGTCAATTTGACCTTGTACTTTAAAGATTTAGTATCAAAAATAACTCTCAAGAGGGGTCTTCTAAACCAAGTCCATCAAGATTGGGAGCTAGCAGGCTCCTGCCGTAGTGTGGCTCACTCACCTTCCCATCCCAGGGACTCTGCCTACCCGTTCCTTAGTGCCTGGACATTCCTGCCAGAGGAGAAAGAAGCCACCCAGCATACTCTGGGTATTTTTCTGTCTGCACAAGTTCTCTGTAGAACTTAGAGCTGCAAGCCCAGCTCTAGGACCTGCCAAGGGCCAATCCAAGTCCTGTCCATCCAAAAGCTAAAGCTCATGGTGCAGCTTCTCCCAACGACTCCCACAGTCATGCCTTGCCCCTGACTCTTTATTACTGACAGGGAATTCCCTGGGGGACCTGACCACTAATTACAGATCAGATAGTGATTCAGGCCTTTCTAGATGAAGAGATTCAAAAGCCTTGCCAAAGGGGTTGAGGGAGGATGTGGCTCGCCCAAGATCACACAGCTAGTTCTGGGCAGAGTTTGCACCTCACTTCCCACATTCCATTTACCAGGCCTTGGGGCAAAGCATCTTAGGATCTAACCTCGCTTATTATACCCATCCCCAAGGCAAGCAGAAAGCAAATCAACAATGACATAAGAAGGGCTTGTCAAGTCGATCCCAATGTCAAAGGAAACAAAAGATTTCTTTAAAAGGATGAGAGGCTCCCTGCACTTAGGGAACTGGGTTCTGCCTTCTCTGGGCTGAGGTGTTCTGTTCTCTCCCGTTTGCCTCACGGCCTGCAGGAAGCGGGCAGATCCAGCTGTGGCAGTTCCTCCTGGAGCTGCTCTCCGACAGTGCCAACGCCAGCTGTATCACCTGGGAGGGGACCAACGGGGAGTTCAAAATGACGGACCCCGATGAGGTGGCCAGGCGCTGGGGCGAGCGGAAAAGCAAGCCCAACATGAATTACGACAAGCTGAGCCGGGCCCTCCGATATTACTATGATAAAAACATTATGACCAAAGTGCATGGCAAAAGATATGCCTATAAATTTGACTTCCACGGCATTGCCCAGGCTCTGCAGCCACATCCGACCGAGTCGTCCATGTACAAGTACCCTTCTGACATCTCCTACATGCCTTCCTACCATGCCCACCAGCAGAAGGTGAACTTTGTCCCTCCCCATCCACCCTCCATGCCTGTCACTTCCTCTAGCTTCTTTGGAGCCGCATCACAATACTGGACCTCCCCCACGGGGGGAATCTACCCCAACCCCAACGTCCCCCGCCATCCTAACACCCACGTGCCTTCACACTTAGGCAGCTACTACTAGAAGCTTACTCATCGGTGGCCTTCTAGCTGAAGCCCATCCTGCACACTTACTGGATGCTTTGGACTCAACAGGACGTATGTGGCCTTGAAGAGAAGACAAAACTGGATGTTCTTTCTTGTTGGATAGAACCTTTGTATTTGTTCTTTAAAAATGTTTTTTTTAATGTTGGTAACTTTTGCTTCCTCTACCTGAACAAAGAGATGAATAATTCCATGGGCCAGTATGCCAGTTTGAATTCTCAGTCTCCTAGCGTCTTGTGAGTTGCGTATTAAGATTACTGGAATGGTTATGTCATGGTTCTGAGAAAGAAGCTGTACATTTTCTTTACGTTTTTATGACCAAAGCAGTTTCTTATCAATACACGGGTCTCATTATGGGGTTCAGTATGACACAGAATCATGGACTTAACCAGTCACGTTCTGGTTTGAGATTTAGTGAAAATAGAGGTGGGAAGCTTATAATCTAATTTTAGGAGGAACAAATTCAGTGGATGGCAACTGGAACATTGATTGTAAGGCCAGCGAAGTTTTCACCCAACTGGAATTTGAAGGAAAGAAGGTGTGTGTGTTTAAGACGCCAAGGGCATTGCAGAATCCCTCTCAGTGGACAGTATGCACTCAGCTGACCACTCTCTCTAGAAATAGTCAAGATATGAACTAAGAAATTTTAATGCAAATACATACATTCCTGAAAGACGGGGAATTAAATAACTAATTTTTTTTTTTTTTTAATGATGACAGTGAGTCCCAGAACTTGGAAAAGTTGTAGGGATTTCTAAACTCAAGCAGATTCGCAAGCGCTGTGCGCTTGTCAGACCATCAGACCAGGGTCAACCAATCAGAAGGCAACTTACTGTATAAATTATGCAAAGTTATTTTCCTATATCTCACAGTATTAAAAATAAATAATTAAAAATTAAGAATAAATAAACGAGTTGACCTCGGTCACAAAAGCAGTTTTACTGTTGAATCAATCGCTGTTATTTTTTTTAATGTAATTTGTACATCTTTTATCAATCTGTACATTTGGGCTGTTTGTATGTTTTTATAGCTGGTTTTTAAAAAGCATAATATGACTATAGCTGAAAAGGAAACAGGGCTGTTTAAGTCAGTGACTTACGAGAAAGCAAAGCACTGGTACAGATATTTAACAGGCATACACAGCAAGGAAAGATAATCCATTTAGATCTTTAATGCTTTGGAAATGTGTGTAACAGTACTGCAATAATCACAGCTCTGGGAAAAACAACGAAACTTTCCCTTGTGGAGAGTAGGGATTTTCCTGCTCCATATATGCAACATATTTTTAGACATTAAAATATATATAATTTTGCAGGTAATTGTTGACTTTTTTAACTATATTAAGTGTTAAGCTGACAACTGTCAATGAAGACCATGTTGTAAAATAATTTGACTAAATAAATGGTTCCTTCTCTCAGCGCTGAGGACAGTTTTCTTATTTACCGCCCCCGTTAGGTCAAAGGGTTTTCCCTGGGGAACTTTCCTATTTACTTCTTGCACTATCAAGAATTTTTCAAATGTACATACTGCCGTACAGCAGAAGGTATAAAATCAATGTGGTTTTTCATTGTTGTTGATGATGTTTGTAGTGTTTTTGTGTGTGTGTGTTATTTAAATCTTCCTCCAGCCTAAAAGGGTTTTATAAAATGGCCGCCAAGGCCATGGATAAACCTGTATGTAAGGACCGGAGCAAAGTGAGCTGGTCTATCCAGACTTGTCTGTGAGATTTAACTCTGCAGCCTCCCCCGGGCACTTCAGACCCGGATGGCCACCTTCTGCTACTCCAGCAGAGAATAAGTGCCCTGCTTCCTTCAGGTCTCAGACCAGGATTTTATGGCTCATGCAGATTTTTAAGGTCATTTTTCTTCCCAAGGAAGAAACTTGCCTCCAATTGCTTCACGGTTAGGTAGCTTGTTTTCATTTTCTCTATTTTACAATGAAAGAGTGAGACCTGGGAAGTCCTTGATTTGCAAGGAATTAGACTCACAGCATTGGTAACCCTAGAACCTTCTTTGGGTAACACCGAGTACCTTCTAGACAACACGTCTACCTAAATGAAATGAGATGTGTTTCAGAACATTGGTCTCCAATTTTTTTTTAATCTTGCACCCTGCCATTTAAAAAGATGTGTAAAGCACATATTCTCAACATATGCACATCGATTTATAAATCATATATACAAACTGTTACTTTATTATTATATTAGAAAACAAATACAAAATAGAACATTTTAAATGGTGATATAAAAATAAATTGAAACTGAAATTCTACTGTTTTCCTCCTATTTTCTCTATATTGAATATCCTCTGCTGTTAACTCTCAAAACAAAGAAGTTGGTCGTTTGTGAAAAAAGTGTGTATGCATGTACTGGGTTTCTAGTGACTTCCAAAGGAGAAAATTAAAACTTGGTATCAGTGGCCCAAACATAGAAAGAAGAATGATGAAGGCCACATATGTTTGAGAACCAACTAGCTGAATTCTTTTGCAGATCTCCATCTCAGCCACACAATTTCCCCATCAATTTTGAAATCTGCAAAGTATTCATTAGGGAAAATGGAGACATATATTTCCGAGTGCTGTAAGAAGATGCTCAGCCCATTAGTTCATTCTTTTAAAGGTTTTCTTTATGTGTCCTACTCAAACACTAGCTCAGGCTCATCTTCTCTACGGAGTTATAGAGCTTTAACCAAATCTCGCCCCCTGAATATGTTCCACAGTGATTTGTCCTATGCCTCAGAAGCTGGCCCACTCGCTGACAGGACTGGGGCACCATTTTCTCCTCGTAAGCATTTGTGCAGAGGGAGGACTGGCATTTAGTTCCCTGCAATGCCCAGATTGAATGTTTGCTAGCTGGCTCCAGGGCATGTAGCTGACTAGTCACAGAGGACAAACAGAATCTTTGCCCTCCTGGCTGCTAGTCCAGTCTTTTCCCTACTGGATCATTCTGTGCCTGTGCCATGAAGTTTCTACCATCTAACAAACAGTGCCAGCCAAGCAAAGCGGGCATGCAGGCCTGCAAGCGGTTCTCATAGAAGCTGTTCCTCCCCACTGTTTAGGACACTGGCCAACAGTCCTTTAGCAGGAGGTCATCTTAGTCCATTTGGTCTGCTATAACAAACTACCATAGACTGGGTGGCTCATAAAAACAGAACTTTATTTCTCACAGTTCTGGAGGCTGGGAAGTCCAAGATCAAGGTGCCAGCAGATTCAGTGTCTGGTGAGGGCCCTTGCTTTGGTTTATAGAGGAAACCTTCTCACTGTGTGCTGACATGGTGGAAGGGGCAAGGGAGTGCTCTGGAGTCTCTTTCATAAGGGAATTAATCCCACTCTTGAGGGCTCCACCCTCACGCCCTAATCACCTCCAAATACCTTCACATTGGGGATTAGGTTTCAGCATATGAATTTGGGAGAATGGACAGACACAGTCAGTCTACAGCAGAGGTCACCTTTCTTCAGTGTCAAAAATGTTGTTGAGTCCCATACAAAGGAAGTTCTATTTATTTTATTTTATTTGTGGAGATAAGGTATCTCTATGTTGCCCAGGCAGGTCTCAAACTCCTGGCTTCAAGCAATCCTTCCACCTCAACCTCCCAGAGTGTTGGGATTACTGGCGTGAGCCACCACACCGGGCCTATTTTCAATATCTGTTATTTTAAAACATTTTTAATAGTCAACAGCCACTAGAAAATGTAATGACACTTAAAAAGAGTGTTATTTTACTTAACCAATAACATCTGCATGCAAGTGAGTGATGAACATACACAATGGGAAATGGATTAAAAGTTTCTCAGATAAGGTTTGCTAGTTTAGACCAAATGAGATCAGGAGGTTCTAGAACACAAGGGAGGAAAGGAGCATCTGTCCACCCCAAGCCAAGGTACTGCCAACCCAAGGCAATGCTTACTGGAGAAATGAAAAACTGAACAAAATGTAGTACTTCCTGTGAGAGGTGGTTTCTGTGGACTTGGTTTCTTACCATATTTCCTCTAATATCTGTTCATTACAAGCATCATGTAAACCTGTTGCCTTAAAAACTCTTGAAAAGGTGTCCTTTGGGGGAATGTGCTTGGGTGAAGCAACCCTTAAGCATGGCTCTCTGCTGCCCAGCCCCGCTCCCACACCTCGCTCAGAAGTTCCTCCACCATCAACAGCACCACTGGACTTGTGTCCAGAAGGCCCTCGGGAGGTCGAGGTAAGAGGATGCTTTGTATCAGTGGGGGCAGGGATGGGAGAGGTAATAAGAACCGGGATGGGGGCCAGGGGACTGACTGGGTTCTGGTGAGCATACAGAAGCTTTGCTCTTATCCAGGAAGGAATGCAGGTTTTGCAGAAAGCACATTGGGCAATTCATCACGTAGAAAGCTACTGAAACTGACACTACACGCCTTCAGCCAGGGAGTCCCGCTAAGGGATTATGAAAGGCCGGCTGATTCCAAAACTACAAATCCCAGGCTCCCTCGGGGGATGGATACTTGTGAGAGGAAGTGGGTTAGCCAGTCAAACCTCCAGGGTTTCAGCCAGTTGAGAAACGATAGGGAGGGAAGTTTTAAAAGGAATGTGGGCCCACAAGCCTGGGGTCTGTCTCTCTCTCTCAGTCTGATGCGGCCTCCTGTCTAATTGTTTCAGTCTGTCCGAGCTGGTAAATCCCTAAGCACATAGTCAATTTACACGCAGCTTAAAAGCTCTAGAGGGAGACAGGAAAAATTTCCAGTGAGACCACTCACTCACCTACAACTGCTAGATTAACCTTCTGCATTTTAACTGAGTTAACTCATATGTTTTCTTAGCGGGAGGAAAGAGGCCATTTGAGTAGACAAATGAAAATATAATGCCAGAAACCCTGGGTTCAAATGCTGGCCCTTCCACCTACTGGGTAACTTGTCTTCATCGATTAACTAGGACCTGAGTTATATCTCAGTTTCCATGAGGCATTGGACAACAGTGTGGAAAACCCACTGTAGACTGCTGTACAGGAGGTTTATGGATAATCGTCGTTATCTGCTTGTATTGTCTAGTATTTTTCAAGAACATTCATTAAGTCCTTTGTAACTGGTGGGCACCCTGTTTGGGGAGTTCGGTGCAGGGTCATTTTTGTTTTGTGGTCAGAAAGACATTTTCCAAATGGGTGCAAAGTAGGAATAAGTTGGGTTTTCCAGAGAGCCTTTGCATTTTCCCCATCCATGGCCCTCCCAGTGCCCCACTTGGGCTTCTGCCCTTCCTTGGCTCTATGTGTGCACCTAAAGCCAGGGGAGCGTGTGGCCAAGCTGCAGGATGTTGCAAACAAAATGAGATTTTATAAAGGAATGCTAAAAATGTGCTTTGACAGAAATGTTGGATGGAATTTTTCAATCGGCTAAGAAATAGAGGTTGGGAGCTGGGATTTTATGCCTGGCATGCTTGGATTCAGACTTTTTGCAGACCTAAAGCCTCCTGTAAGCTCCATGAGAAAAGGAACTGTCTGTCCTATTTGCCGCAGTGACAGCAGCACACCATAACTGGTCAGTAAATGTATGATAAGTGAGTACATGAAGAACAGGCCCAGAGTCCAGAAGACCTGGTTATGAAGCCCAGCATGTCCACTGACTGTATTATAACTTACTGTCTCAGAGCTTGATTTTTCCATCTATAAAATGAGGATGATTTAATAACTATACAAGGGTATCACTGGAGTTAAGATAATGTACATAAAAATGCTCTGTATGTTGAAAAGAACTAGGAAACTGCAAGGTTTCCTAGGTATTATTGCCAAGGTCTTACTGTCCTCATTGAGAGGCAACTCCTCTTTACATTCAAAACTCTGTACAGGTCTCTGTTCCTCTCTGATCTAAGACAGAGTGAAACCACACTATTCTATTCTGCATTGTGAATATACATTGTGATTTTTTTAAAAAACTGTAAAGTCTTGAAATAGTCACAAACTTCCAGAAAAGTTAGAACAGTACGAAGAACAATTTTTAGTGAATCATTTAAGAGAAAGTTGCCAACCATGCTTTATCAACCCCAAATGCTTAAGGGTATATTTCATTTAAACAATCTTTTCCTACATAGTCCAGTATAATCAAGAGAATCTAATAACTAATGTAAACGGATGACTCCTACGTAATCCCGAGGCACCATGCACTGTTGGCTGATTGTCACCACTGCTGTCTTTTGGAGCAAAAGTTTCCCATTCTGAATCACTGATTGTGTACAGTTTGTCATCTACCATTAGTCTCCCTCGGTCTTTCAGGTCTGTGACAATTTTGAATATGACAGGTCAGGTATTCTGTAGAATGTTCCACAATTTGGGATTGCTGGTATCTCTTCGTGATTAGATTGAGCTGAGGCTTTTCTGAGAGGACCATCGCAGAAGTCATGCTGCCTTCTTCTCCTGTATTCTATTGCGTGGTACATCATTTTAATGTATCCCATTATTGATGAAGTTCACTCTTTGTTTAAGGCAGTGTCTCCCAGGCTTCTCCTTTGAAAAGTTATTCCTTTACCCTTTGTAATTAATAAGTATTTTGCAGAGGTTTATTCAAAAATATGTAAATATCCCATTCAACATCAAATTTCAATGTATTCATTCATTTATTTATATCTCTAAGACTCATGGCTCTCTATTTTATTGAGTGGATATGATCTGTTCTTTAATGATTACATTGTCCCAATGGAAGGACATTCACGCTGGCTTCTGTCTCCTTTGACAAGTTCCCATCAGTCTTTAAGTGCTTCCTTACTTTCTCGCACAACTTATTTTGGAGTTTGTGCCCTAGCCCTGGAATTAGTCATCTCCCCATGGATTCCTAGTTCTTTTTAGTGGAAAATGCTATTTAGAACCCGATACCTGGGGGATAGATGTGCCAATTGCTAATGGGGTATCCCTGCTCCCAGACTCAGTCACTGTACAGAGCCAGGCAATGGACGTAGATACATACATACACATACATTATATATGTATGTATGTGTCTATATGCACTCACGTATATACATACATATACAGTCATGCTTAATAATGGGGATACATTCTGGAAAATGTGTCCTTAGGTGATTTTATGGTTGTGAATATCATAGAGTGTACTTCACACACCTAGATGGAACAGCCTATTGTGTCCGGAATTGGTGGGTTCTTGGTCTCACTGACTTCAAGAATGAAGCCGCGGACGCTCGCGGTGAGTGTTACAGCTCTTAAGGTGGCGCGTCTGGAGTTTGTTCCTTCTGATGTTCGGATGTGTTCGGAGTTTCTTCCTTCTGGTGGGCTGGTGGTCTTGCTGGCTCACAAGTGAAGCTGCAGACCTTCACGGTGAGTGTTACAGCTCATAAAGGCAGTGTGGACCCAAAGAGTGAGCAGCAGCAGGATTTATTGCAAAGAGCAAAAGAACAAAGCTTCCACAGCGTGGAAGGGGACCCAAGCCGGTTGCCACTGCTGGCTCAGGCAGCCTGCTTTTATTCTCTTATCTGGCCCCACCCACATCCTGCTGATTGGTAGAGCCAGTGGTCTGTTTTGGCAGGGTGCTGATTGGTGCGTTTACAATCCCTGAGCTAGACACACAGGTTCTCCACGTCCCCACCAGATTAGCTAGATACAGAGTGTGGACACAAAGGTTCTCCAAATCCCCACCAGAGTAGCTAGATACAGAGTGTCCACTGGTGCATTCACAAACCCTGAGCTAGACACAGGGTGCTGATTGGTGTGTTTACAAACCTTGAGCTAGATACAGAATGCCGATTGGTGTATTTACAATCCCTGAGCTAGACATAAAGGTTCTCCAAGTCCCCACCAGAGTAGCTAGATACAGAGTGTCAATTGGTGCATTCACAAACCCTGAGCTAGATACAGAGTGCTGATTGGTGTGTTTACGAACCTTGAGCTAGATACAGAGTGCCCACTGGTGTATTTACAATCCCTTAGCTAGATAGACATAAAGGTTCTCCAAGTCCCCACCAGACTCAGGAGCCCAGCTGGCTTCACCCAGTGGATCCCACACTGGGCCACAGGTGGAGCTGCCTGCCAGTCACGTGCCCTGCGCCCGCACTCCTCAATCCTTGGGTGGTCGATGGGACTGGGCCCCATGGAGCAGGCAGGGGGTGGCTCTCGTCGGGGAGGCTTGGTCTGCACAGGAGCCCACGGAGAGGGGGGAGGCTCAGGCATGGCGGGCTGCAGGTCCCAAGCCCTGCCCCTCAGGAAGGCAGCTAAGGCCCGGCGACAAATTGAGCGCAGCAGCTGCTGACCCAGTTGCTAAGCCCCTCACTGCCCAGGGCCCACAGGGCCGGCCGCCCACTCCCAGTGCAGGGCCTGCAGAGCGCATGCCCACCCGGGACTCCCGCTGGCCCGCAAGCACCTCGTGCAGCTCCGGTTCCCGACCACACCTCTCCCTCCACACCTCCTTGCAAGCTGAGGGAGCCGGCTCCGGCCTTGGCCAGCCCAGAAAGGGGCTCCCACAGTGCAGCGGCAGGCTGAAGTGCTCCTCAAGTGCCACCAAAATGGGAGCCCAGGCAGAGGAGGCACCGAGAGCGAGCGAGGGCTGTGAGGACTACCAACAGGCTGTCACTTCTCACTATGACACACCTAGGCTACATGGTAGAGCCTGTTGCTCCGAGGCTATGAACATACACAGCATGTTACTCTACTGAATACCATAGGCGACTATAACACAATGGGAAGTATTTGTGTATCTAAACATGGAAAACGTACAGTGAAAATATGAGGATAAAAGATAAAAAATGGTACACCTGTGTAGGGCACTTACCATGAATGGAGCTTGCAGGACTGCAAATTAATCTGGGTGAGTCCGCAAGTGAGTGGTGAGTGAATACGAAGGCCTAGGACATAACTGCACACCACTGCAGACTCTGTAAACATTGTACACTCAGGCTACGCTGAATCTACAAAACCTTTTTCTTTCTTCAATAATAAATTAAACTTAGCTTACCATAATTCTTTATAAAGTTCTAAATTTTTTAACTCTTTTACTCTTTTGTAATAACATTTAACTTAAAACACAAACACATTTCACAGTATAAAAATATTTTCTTCATATCCTTATTCTATACACTTTTTATTTTAAAAAATATTTCGTTTTACTCCTTGAAATTTTTGTTAGAAACGAAGGCATGAACTCATATTTAGCCTATAACCTGCCTGAGGCTGTTTTACAGTTAACTTTTTAAACATATAAGTAGGCGTTATCTACGTATACCTAAAATCTGTCATTCTAAAATAATGACACATAAACAGTAACATAGTTTTTTACTATCATTATCAAGAATTACATACTCTACACCTGCTAGAATTTCATAGACCGGCAGGGAAGTAGGTTTGTTCACATCAGTGTCACCACAGACATGAATACTGCATTGCACTTCCACAGGGCATGAGCACCGATGTCACTGGGTGATGGGAATTCTTCACCTCCATTATAGTCTTGTGGCACCACCATTGTATATGGGGTCTTTCACGGACCTAAACATCGTTATGCAGTGCATGACTGTATATGCTTATACATTTATGTCTATCTTTATTTCTGCTATCTATGTGACTATGCATATACATTTATTTCTGTATTTATTTCTACTATCTATCTATATTGAAACCCTGAGTCCACTCAGAAGCATTCATTTCTAATCCAACACTGGATGTTGATTCCCCTTTTGTGTCTGTATTCCCTTATTTGACAGTGAAAAGAATGGTTTCCATTAGGCATCCTATAAGCCCTTCCTTGTCAATCCTTCTGCATGCACCCAGTCTTCCATCTCTGCTACAGCCCACACCTCCATGCAACCCGTTCATCTCCCTGCATTGGCCCTAAACTCCCATCCAGGCCACCCCACTGCATGGGCACCCTCCTCACCCCACCCCAGGCAGTGCCTCTGTGTAGATGTTGTTCTCACCCTGTTCAAGCTCTGATGCCCCAACCCAGGCAACCCCTCCACAGGCAAACCCTCCTCCACCGGCTGTAGCCCTGACACCCAGGACAGGCTGCACGCCCTGCGTCCCATGCTGTCTTTACTCCACTTGGGCACTAACACTTCCCATCAGGAAGCGCCACACGGATGCCCTTCTCACCCTGTTCAGGCTCTGATATCACTACCCCCTGACACCTGCCTTGCTCTGCTGCACCCATGGCTCCTGAAGTCAAGACTTCAGTGGGAGGGGGAGGAAAAGGGAAGGAAGGGGGAAGGAAGAAGGGAAGATGTGTGCTTAAACATTTACAACAGCACATATCTCATTGGGTGTGTGTATGTGTTGACCATGCATGGCAAAAAGGGACCACAAGATCCATTAAATTGTGGTTTTGCCTGCTTCCGTATTCACACACACACACACACACCCTTGTGCCTTTTGAGATGCAGAATCTGGCAAGCAGTTAGAGAAAGGAGAGAAAGAGATGAAGGAGTAGTTAACCAGAGAGGCTAACAAGGTAGGAAGGAACGAGGCACAGACAAGAGGAGAAAATGAAATGTTAAAATCTTGGCCTGGCGCGGTGGCTCACGCTTGTAATCCCAGCACTTTGGGAAGCCGAGGCGGGCGGATCATGAGGTCAGGAGATCGAGACCACGGTGAAACCCCCTCTCCACTAAAAATACAAAAAATTAGCCGGGTGTGGTGGCGGGTGCCTGTAGTCCCAGCTACTCTGAGAGGCTGAGGCAGGAGAATGGCGTGAACCCGGGAGGCGGAGCTTGCAGTGAGCCGAGATTGAGCCACTGCACTCCAGCCTGGGTGAAAAAGCGAGACTCTGTCTCAAAAAAAAAAAAAAGCAGGGGAGAAATTGGAAGGGGAAGGGGAACAGAGTGTGGCTGGTAAGGATGAAAAAGCAATGTTCTGGGTTATAACGTTAATGTTTTTGATAGAGGCTGGGGTGAAGAATGCATGGCTTTTTAATTATTTTTGGTTGTTGGGTTCTGTGAAGACAGAGTAATACAAAACCCCAGGATCCATTTGTGTCTGAAGTCTGTGTCCTCCATTAGACAATAAGGGAATGAAAGGCAGAAACTTTGTCTAACCACTTCTTTATAAGCCGGTGCCTGGCTTCTAGAAAGATCCAGCACATGTCTATTTGTCAAACTGCACCTGCTGGACAAAAAGTGTCCAAACCCAATACAGCTGCCCAGCAATTCCAAGGGAAGCGTGAGCTGTCTGTTCTGCTCAGTTACTGTTAATTCCAGAAATACACAGAGCAAATAAAAATCACAGGAGATGCAGTTAAAGTATGGCGCTAGACCACTGTTAAAACTTGCCAGCGATTTTTACCAAGCCAGCCTTTGGTGTTAATTGGTTTCCCCAGAAGATGCAGTACTTCTTTCCCCACTGGTGATTATATTGCCCAGATCCCCTGGCTTTCAGAAATGTTTAATCAAGCATTGCATATATTCAAGCAATACTTTCCAGACACCTCAGCTTTTCTTGACAGCGTTACCTTCCTTCGCTCTTTCTTTGTCTCTTTTAGGAACATCAAATCCTCTAGTGATTTTCTGCACAACTCAAAGCTTTGTCATTTAGAAAAAAATCAGAACAGAACAGATAACCATTAGGAAACCAATTTGTGTCAGACATCCATTTGAGAAGTTTAAAATGTGGGGAATGCAAACTCTACCCCTAGCTACTTAGTCTGTAGGGAAGAAATATGAACTTGCCACTAATTTCTGAATAGCAAAATTAATTCAATTATAGCTAGATCTGCATTCATAAGGATATTTCTGATGCTTCTCAGCCTGTTCCTTTTATACTGAATATTTACAAACTTCAGTGATCACCTGATCAGAATCCAAGACACAAAACTCAAGTGAATCCAATTTTTCAAGTGGCTTCAACCCAGCAACCAAATCATACGGTTGCCATTTGTGTTCAAAGCCAACACTCCAAGGTTTTGGGTAGATAAGAATGAAGAGGGAGAAGGTGAGAAAAGAAGCCATTTCCTGCCAGGCGCGGTGGCTCACGCCTGGAATCCCAGCACTTTGGTAGGCTGAGGCGGGTGGATCACCTAAGGTCAGGAGTTCAAGACCAGCCTGGCCAACATGGTGAAACCCCATCTCTACTAAAAATACAAAAATTAGCTGAGCGTGGTGGTGCACGCCTGTAATCCCAGCTATTCAGGAGATTCAGGAGGCAAAGGCAGGAGGATCGCTTGAACCCGGGAGGTGCAGGGTGCAGTGAGCCAAGATGGCACCATTGTATGCCAGCCTGGGCGACAGAGTGAGACTTGGTCTCAAAAAAAAAAAAATAAAATAAAATAAAAAATAAAGGTGTTTCCATCCCCACAAAGAGCTATGTCACCAAAGACAAAGGCATCCCCTATGATGTCGTGCTCATTTAGGAAACCCATATTCCTAGAAGATCAAAGCCCATTACCTCTGGGGAAGTTTGATTAATTCCGGGAGGGATATTATGGGCATTTGTGGAGTGTGCAGAAAACTCAAAAGAGCCATAAAATTCATATCTACATACAACATTCACCTAGGTTAAATTTCTTTACAAAAAGTGTCTAATTCTCAAGAGATCAGCTATTCAGCTTGCTGGGAGCTAATTACAAATGGTCCCTTAACCTTGCTCAGTCAACTGGCCAAAAGGCAATGGAGAGGAAATTGGAGTTAAGACAATTGCAGTCAGTCCCTGGAGGGAGCCTATTCCGCTGCCAGCATTCTGGCTAATCAGAATGGATACAGATGGACAAGTATCCTTTATGCATGAGGGCCTGCTAGTTTTCCTGGGTGAGAATATGACAGAAAGTCGAGGGGCTGATGCTGGGTTTCCAGGAAATCAGCTTACTGATATTAATGCAAAAATATCGTTTAGTAAGAGACATAGCATCTCTAGGTGAAAACCGTCTCTCACTAAATCCTCAACAATTCTGATCTCTGAGAAAATGGAAAGATTGGCCTAATCATGGAATTTCCTGGTCTTGGTGGATTTACAACTGAAGCTTCAGCAGATGACCCGAGTCATAACTGCTGGCTGCACAGCAAATTCAATTATCCCAAATTCCAACACACCACCCCTCTTCCTGCCCCTCACCCCTTTCTTATCACAATCTTTTCTGGGCCATCAACCCCCACTGGGTTGTCTGAACCCAAGTTTAATTTCTCTGCAAGCTCTGAGCTAAGAATCAATGCTGAAGGCATCTCATCGAGGAAGAAAGCCACATTCTTGATGAAGAGCAGTGACATAATTTCAGACCCAGCCTGGCCTAACGAGTACAAAGAGTAAGTAAATCAGTCCTGTCCCCTTTTTTCCAGCCATCTCCAAGGACAAAGAAAACAGCATTAGGATACACAAAGTAATTTTTCCAGCAGCATGGAGGCCCTTACTGTTAATGAAGGGAAACTTTTGAAACAGTTTTATCTGCTGAGGTTTTAATCACCATAATGCATACCACATACCTGTCATTGGTCTCCCCACTCTCAACCTGGCCACATATGGTCAGAGAGCATCCCTTCATTATTTAGAGTGGCTTCATAGCAGATGGCTCCTTTGAGTTGATAGAATTCATGCAGGCTTCCTGGAATACTGGGAATTTACTGTCAAACAGCCATGGCAATGAGGGAGATAGGAACCTCAGGAGAACAGGAACTCTTGGAGGGACAGCCTCCTGGTGCTGGAACAAAAAAGCTACCAGTGTCCAAAAGGGCAGGTGTTCCTGGGCTCCCATGACTAAGGTTCCTTCTCACAGCTTGCCACTGGTCGTTCGTCTCACTACCATCTTGCCTCAATCTCTCTGTATTTCCCAGTTAAAATGTTTGAGTGGGAAGATCTGGTTTGCCTAGATGGTTACCGTCAGTGACGTACCCTAATGGGCCAGGCTAGGCCACCCCTACGGCCAAAATCAGGACAGCACCGAGTGCAAGGCCACCCAGGACAGCATCTCCCCAGAGTGGCCCCACTGTCCAGGATTTACTGGTATCCGTACTTCACCCAGAAATCTTATGCTATGGAAAGTCAGCAAATGTCATCTTAGAGAAGGATGCTACATCGCCACTGGGCCTAGGCTGAAATGTGGCCTGAGTGCTATCCATTTTCATTTAACCCTCGTAACAGCCCAGTGAGGCGGGTGTTGCCCATCCCAGTTCATAGTTGAGGGTTCTAAGGTTCTGAAAGGACACTAGCAAGTGGACTTGGACCCTGGCCCGCCAGCTCCACCCCTGAGATGTCTGGCACTAGCAGCACCTTCTGACTCTTGGCCTTTTCTGCCTGCTCCACGGGAGACACATCACCCCGGCGGAGAGCTGCCTCCACCACAGAGCTGAAGCACAAAGCCCTTCACAGTTTCCAAGGCCTTTCTTTCCTGTAACATTCGTCAATGTCCATCGTACCCACTGGCTTAATGTCCGTCTCTCTCCACTGGAAGGAGGCTCCACGAGGGCACCGCTCTGGTTTTCTTCCCTGGTGATCCCAGCACCTAGAGGGATGCCCGCCCGCTGCCTGTGCTCAGATACGTTCTCAAATGAACAGCTCGCCTGTGACAAGGACACATTGGGTCCGCACTTTACAAGTAAGGGATACGGCCTCTCAGCAACTCCGGGACTCGAGGGCTAGGGCAGTCTGGGGTGCTTCATCCCGCAATGGAGTCCGCGTATGACAACGTAGAAGCTCTCTGGGAGGAAAAAGGAAGCGGTTTGGGAGTTTCTAGAAGTCTACCTCTGCAGAAACATTTGGCCAACCAAAGAAAGGTTTTCGATTTGTTTTATTTTAAGAAAGGTTCCTGGAAGACCCCCCCGCCGCCCACCCCACCCCGCCCAAGGCGGAGACATCCACCTGGCAGCGCCTCGGCCCAGCTCGGGCCTGACCACCCAGGTTCATCTCCCCCTGCCCGCCCCCTCCCATCCCCCGCCAGGCCCCTCCTCCAGCCGTCTGTGAATCCAGCCCATTTAAAATTCCCTTTGAAAAGATCTCTGTTTGGGTGAGTTCCGTGGCTCTGCCGAGAGAGGGCAGATTATCTGAAAATAGGTGTTATTGATTACAACCAAGTGTTCTTTGTGGAAAGGGGTTCACTTGAACCAAAATAAATATTTGCCATTACAAAGAACAAGCCGGTCCCTGTTGCGGGCGGGGGCGTCCTCGACCCTCTCTGGCCCCCTCCGCCCGGGAGCTACGCGAGCGCGGATTGTGTTTCCCCGGCGAGGACAGGGACGCGCGCGGGCGGGGAGCAGGGGCCCGGTGGCTCCGACGCCGGAGGCTTGGGGCCCAGGTCCGGCTGCAGGCTTGAAGCCTGCTCGGGGCTTGGGATTGTATTTTCTTTGGCTTTCTGGCGCGCTCCTTATTATTTATTTCTTTTCCCTCTGTTTTATTTTTATTTTCAAGTTGCCGGCCAGGCTGGATGCCGTCCATTCACCCCGCTGCCTTGGAGCGCTGCGCGCAGACAGCCGGAGCCGGCTCGGGCTCAGCCCCGGGGGTGGGGGGCAGCCGAGGGCGCGGGGGGCGGGGTACGCGGGTAGCAGCTCAAGGGTGAGAGGCAGCCGAGAGCGCACGGGGCGGGGTACTCCGGGAGCAGCTCGGGTTGGGGGCAGCCTTGGGCAAGGGGAGATGGGGGGACGCAGGGGGCAGTTCGGGTGGGGCGGCCGAGGGCGCTGGGAGCCACAGGGGGCCGAGGGCTGGGGAGAACAGGGGCACCGCGGGGTTGGAGGGAGGACGCCAGGCTGTGCGCCTGCCTGGCTGGGGCGACAGGAATCCATCTTGGCAGTGGGTCCCTTCGCGGTCCAGGGATCTCATGACCCGGCAGTAACAATTTGGTTTTCCTGAAAAG
Source organism: Nomascus leucogenys (assembly GCF_006542625.1). Classification (NCBI taxonomy): domain Eukaryota; kingdom Metazoa; phylum Chordata; class Mammalia; order Primates; family Hylobatidae; genus Nomascus; species Nomascus leucogenys. The sequence continues at coordinate 6,119,723 of NC_044395.1, read as the reverse complement.
ATGATGGTAACTCCGTGTAAGACCTGGGGGTAGGAGGCAGCTGAAACTTGGACCCCCACTGGAGTCCCCCTTCTTCCATTCTTTTCGCAAACGCTCTCCCTGCTTTGTGCCCACGGGGAGCACAGACCTTCCCCTCGAGGGTGCTCGTGGGCGGCATCCCACGGGAGCCGGAGCCTCTGAGAGGTCTCCACCCTGGAGATGCCACCCTCAACTCTCTGGAGCCGCTGGTGGATGGCGGAGTGGCGGGGGGGAATCTATGGAGAGAGGGGGATCCCCTTCTCTGTTAGTGTGAAGACCAGAGGCTTTGGGGAGCCACCGTGCCCCCGCCCCTAGCCAGAGTGGATTGTCCAGGGCCCAGTGTGGAGGGCTAGAGGCTGAGAAGGAGGGAGCAGGAAGGCCTAATTCCGGTGGGTCTAGAAGGCAGACAGGAAAAGCTGGGGTCAGAAAGAAGGGAGAGGGGGAAACAAAGAATGTAGAGTAAACCATTCCTGCCAAGTGCGGATCACCGGAGAGCTGAGCAGCTGGGCTGATGGAGTGGGAGAGGGATGGAGAAAAAACTACAGCTACCAGGACCTTGTGTCATACACAGGACCCGGCTTCCCCTGCTGGGCTACAAATCACAAACTCCTTCCTAACCCCAGCTTCCTCTTACATGGCTGAAGAAGGCACTTCTGGTGTTTTTGGCTTTCTGGCGCGTTCCTTATTATTTATTTCTTTTCCCACTTATTATTTATTTCTTTTCCCTCTTATTATTTATTTCTTTTCCCTCTGTTTTATTATTTCTATCTCTGCCTCTGTCTCTCTTTGGCAACTATTTCCCTCCTCCCCAAATCCTGGCAAGATCTACCATCAGCCCAGCGTGCATGGGCAGCATGCCCCAGGCCAGCCACTTAGAGCCAGGACAAATTTCCAGGAAGGGACCCCAGGGCCTGGAAGGACCCTGGCAGACTCTCCGTGGAGGCTTCAACTTCCCCCCGGGGAAGTCACTTCCGGTAGGAAAACCTGGCTGCGTTACCCGTTTCCTCCAAGCCACAGCTAATGAGGAATAGTTACTGACCTCCCATCCCAGCTTGAGGTCCGCCTAAGCCTGGGAAGTGGGAAGTGTCCTGTCAAGGTGGAAACTTGTCAGCAGCCTCAGCAGGCAGAGCAGGGCCTAGGGTTGTGAGGAAGAGATGGCTCTGCAGAACATGATTGCTCTTTTAGGCTCAGTTCTGGCAGTCCCTGCACCAATCTACGAACACATTGGGTGGCAACCAAAAGCAGATATTTTTAGAGGTAAAAATGACCTTTAGGGGCATGTAATCCACTGGTTCCACCACTTGTTGTAAAACCAGAGTCCTGCTAGATGTGCTGGTTTACACCTGGAATCCCAATGCTTTGGGAGGCTGAGGCAGGAGGATCACTTGTGGCCAGGTGTTCAAGGCTGCAATGAGTTATGATCATGCCACACTGCATGTCAGCCTGGGCTATGGAGCAAGAGGCCCACTCAAAGGAGAACCAAAACACCAGAAAACAAAACAAAATAACAGAGACCGATGTCCAGGTCTTTGGAAACCCCTAGGGCACCAGAAAATCCTGACTCCAGAGGTCTGCAGAGGGGCCCAGGGATTCTGTTTTCATAACACGCTCTCTCAGGTGACTGTATCGATACTCTCAGTAGTGAGCTGGTAAATGTTAGCAGCTGGCCCCTGAGCGGGGGGGCAAACGTGGGTGATACGGTTTGACTGTGTCCCCACCCAAATCTCATCTTGAATTGTAGTTCCCATAATCCCCACGGATCGTGGGAGGGACCTGGTAGGAGGTAATTGAATCATGGGGACAGTTACCCTCATGCTGTTCTATGATAGCGAGTGAGTTCTCACGAGATCTGATGGTTTTACAAGGAGCTTTTCCCCCTTGGCTTGGCACTTCTCCTTGCCGCCACCCTGTGAAGAAGAACATGTTTGCTTCCCCTTCTGCCATGATTGTAAGTTTCCTGAGGCCTCCCCAGCCATGCTGAACTGTGAGTCAACTAAACCTCTTTCCTTTATACATTACTCAGTCTTCAGTATGTCTTTATCAGCAGCATGAGAACAGACTAACACAGTAGGCCCTGAGTGATCACATTTGCTGATTTCCAGGACGTAAGCTTTCCACCACCACTGATGTCAGGGAGCCAGCATGACACTGAATCCAGAGCTAGGAAAAGATGCACCCATCAGCTCTTTACAGGAATGCTCCTAACCCCTAGAGGCCACAAAACTGAAGTGACAGCTCCTTGAGGACAGAGCCAGGAGAGGATTCTGGATCCAGGGGCCTGCCCCACCGCACTGCACTGCTTCCTAGTTAGTCACTGCCCTCTTGCTTAGCAGAAATCATGACCAAGAAGCTCAAGGACGGCCCTGGTCAAAGGCAGGGCCAGAATGAAATCAGGAAGCTGAACAAGAAACAAAAGCATTGTCGGTCTTTCCTTCCTCTTCACTTTGCAACAGAGGCCTCAAGAGTGTGGGTGACGGGGTAGAAGGAGAGAGCCTGACTGCCCACGCCTGTGTTCTCCAAGGGGAAAGTGGAAGAGGCAAGAGAATGATTCTGGGAAGTGGACATAGAGTATTGGCAAAATTCGGAGGCCACAGAGACAGCATTCTTGCCAGCTGGCCTGAGCCGATGCCACCCGGGGCCTTGGAGGTGCAGTGGCCATGCTGTAATGGGCGTGGAGAAGTGGGTGTGGAGAGCAGGGTCAACTTGAGAGAAACGGGACAAAGAGAAGACTGTGCTTTACTTTTTTGTGTTTCATTCAGAGCCTACCGTAAGAAAACACCAGAAATTGAGTTCACATGAAAACTAGTTAAAAAACAAAAGCTAAGATCCTGCGGAGCTTGGATGTTCAGAGGTGGCTGCTGTTTGGAAACCTCCCCTTGCACAGAGTCAGGTGGCTCATTGTTCAGGCTGCCGTCTGTTCTTCCTCACCTGCAGCTCCAGTTCATGGAGTTGTAGGATGATAGGGTTCATTTTAGAGAGGAGAGAACCAGAGACCCAGAAAGGTAACATCTTCTGCCCAGATTGCACTGCTATTTATTGGAATTCAAATTTACCAGATCTAATCCAGGCCCAGAATTTCATCTAGCTCCACTACAATGTCCTCTCAATTACCTTTTGTCAAAAATTATGATAAAAGAAACGTATTGTCATGATAGAAAATCTGTAAAATTCAGAATATTAGAAATATTAGAAGTATTCGAAACCCCGGGTCTAGTGGAAGTGACTCACAGCATGATCCGGTCAGCTTTGGGTGGGAGCATACTGGTCATACTGGTCATCTGAGTTGCGGGTTTCTCATTTGTCCTAGCGGAGGATATCTGTCGGGCCTAGCAGTGGATACAGTCACCTGAGAGCACATGTTCTGAAAACAGAATCCCCGGGCCGCTCTGCAGACCTCTGGAGTCAGGATTTTCTGGTGCCCTGGGGGTTTTCAAAGACCTGGACATCGGTCTCTGTTATTTGATGACCAGTATGCTCCCACCCAAAGCTGATCGGATCATGCTGTGAGTCACTTCCACTAGACCCGGGATTCTCAGGAGTCAGCATTCTCAGTCACCAGGAGAGCTTAGGAAAATTCCTGTGACAATCCCAATGCCCAGATGGTCCCCCTACAGCCATTAAGGCAGACTCAAAGGGTTGAGGGCTGGCAAGCAGCAGTAGTTTCTGAGGCTCTCAGATGATGCCAGTGTGTGTCCGAGATTGAAGGCCGCTGGCCTAGAATATTCTCCACCCAAGTCTGCCTGACTGGCTCCTTCTTCCTGTGGCTTGGCCCTCGGTGGCTGCTCCTCAGGGAGGCGTCCCTCACCACTTGGTTTGAGCAAACACCCTCCTGTGGGTTGTTCTCCACATCATCACACTTGTGTATTTTCTTGTATCGCTATTTGAACTTTTTTTTTTTTTGACCTAGAGTCCGCCTCTGTCACCCAGGCTGGAGTGCAGTAGTGTGATCACAGCTCACTGCAGCCTCCACCTCCTAGGCTCAGGTGATTCTCCCGCCCCAGCCTCTTGAGTAGCTGGGACTGCAAGTGTGCACCACCATGCCTGGCTAATTTTTGTACTGTTTGTAGAGACGGGTGTTCACCATGTTGCCCAGGCTGGTCTCAAACTTTTGGGCTCAAGTGATCCACCCACCTCGGTCTCTCAAGTAGCTAGGACTACAGGCGTGTGCTACCATGCCAGACTATTTTCTCCATTTTTTTGTAGAGATGGAGTCTCGCTATGTTGCAAGGCTGGTCTCAAACTCCTGGGCTCAAGTGATCCTCCCACCTGGGCCTCCCAAAGTGCTTGGATTACAGGCATGAGCCACCGCGCCCAGCCTGTTTGAAATTATTTTAAATGTATGCATGCCTTGCTTATTTTCTGTCTCCTTCCTCTAGGAAGTCAGTCCATGAAGGTGGGCCCTGGACTGTCTTCGTTGTTCTATCCCAGGGGCCTCAGCAGGCCCCAGTGCCTCAGGCTCCCAAAACACATTTGATGAATGAATGATAGAGTGAGTGAATAAGTGAAAGAATGCATTTATGTTTACTTCTGAGTCTTTTTGGGTACACGTATATACACATATATATGCAACCAAATTCTACATTTTAAAAAACATTTCACACTTAAAGCCTTTTTTAGCTAAAAAAAATGTTGATAATTTCTGGTACACACTTCTTTCATTTGATGTTTTGAGGACATTGTCTAAAACCATTCCTTATTTTTACCATGTGGTGTATGAGGGGTTGCGCTCTCACATCCTGAACCTTGGACACACTTCCTCTTGCTGGACTCCCCTCCACCCATCATCTGACTAACTCTTCCTTTTGCTGCAGATTTCACCTCCATGTCTTCTTCTCAGAGAAGCTCTCTCTCCTCGGTGCCTCACACTAGGTGAGGATGCCTTGTGCCAATTCTCCCCTCTGACATTGGTGTGCCCTGTCAGCTGCCCCAAGAATGTGAGCTCCATGGAGCTCCGTGTGTATTTTGTTTTCTAAATGTGTCTGTAGGACATTGCTCAGTGCTCAAATATTTGTTAAAAATAGCAGGCTGGGTGCGGTGGCTCACGCCTGTAATCCCAGCACTTTGGGGGACCGAGGCGGACGGGTCGCGAGGTCAGGAGTTTGAGACCAGCCTGACCAACATGGTGAAACCCCGTCTCTACTAAAAATACAAAAAATTAGCCGAGAGTGTTGGCATGTGCCTGTAATCCCAGCTACTCAGGAGGCTGAGGCAGGAGAATCGCTTGAACCCGGGAGGTGGAGGTTGCAGTGAGCTGAGATCGTGTCACTGCACTCCAGCCTGGGCGACAAGAGGGAGATTCCGTCTCAAAAAAAAAAAAAAAAAAAATAGCGCAGCATTTCACACTGCATTAACCGATTTCCCTGTCATAGTACACTCAGGCTTCTCATCGTACACATAATCCTGCAACAAACATGCCTTTATGTGAATTCATCTATTAGGTGTCTGCAGTACAAACAATCCCTTAACAAGGAATATGACTTTGTGGTTAATTCTGTGTCATGTGTGCTACTAACTGATCTTCTCAACAGCCACGTGGAGTTGGTTTCATTATCATCAGCTTACTAATGAGAAACCCACAACTCAGAGAGGGTAAATGAGTTACCAAATTCATATGAAAGCAACTGAAAAAGAATTTGGACTCAGGCCTCTGGGAGATGGGAGTTGGCCTGTTCCTGGGGAAGCCCGTGAATTTTGACCCAGCCTAACCTGTACTTTCAAAAGTGCCTGTTCTGCAGTTTTTACTGGGATTAAATGAGTAGATACTTATAAAGCACTTAAAATAATGTCTGCTCATAATAAACTCTGTATAAATGTTGAATATATAGATACGTAGCAGCTCTGCCCTGACTAGCCGTGTATGAACCATGAGCACTCATCTTAACCTCTCTGGGCCTCAGACTTCTCATCTGTAAAATGGGAGTCATGGTATTATTTCAGCTTTATTGTCAGGAAAATGTAAAGCACGTGGAATCTCATAGACTCTAACACATGGTAACAACTTCCTCTTTGAGCCAGTCTAATCTCTCTAGAATGAGAAACTTCTATATTTAAATCACAATTTAAATTTTTTTACGACTTTCACGGTCATTTTATCACCCCAGCAATGACTAGAAGGCCCAATATTTTATATATCTCTGTTAAATATTCTAAGCATTATTAAGAGCTTTCTGGCTATAGCCAAGCCCTCTTAACCATCAGAGGCAGACAACTTTTCAACCAGGTGCTCCACTTTTGCGATCTGGAAGTATATGGCGCCACCTGCTGGCCAAAGCACACCTCGCCAACAAAGTGCAGGTTAGTTCAGGATTGCCCATTCTAGTAGGATCCCCTCCTCGACCCCTACCCTCCTCTGTCTTCATTCCCACCCAGGGGGAAATCTGAAGCACAGGATGGGTCAGCAATCGACTCTTTCTGAAGCTCATTAAGACACATTATTCCTCTTGAACAGCCCCCCTGCAGAAACTTAGGGGCCCTAAGTTTCTCCACTTGTGAAATAACAGGGTAGGGTCAGGCTTTGCCTAGGTCCCTCTCACCGCTAAGCTTCTAGGATTCTGTGAGTTCACCTCGGAGGCAGGCACAGGGGGGAAGGTGAGCTACTGTGTCTCAGGTTAAAATCAAGCCTGGAAGTGGAAAGCAAGGCCGGGAATCTAGGCTGAGAAACGATGAGGCCAAGGACAGAGGGAACGAGGGCACAGCACGGGACCCCCGCTCATCAGGCCAGACCCACCCTGCCTTGGCCTTGCCCATCATCACCAGAATAATCATCATCACTCAAATACCATTTATTGGGAGCCTATATCAGACACAGTGCTAGGTTCTTTACATAGTATTTTGTTAAATATTATTTCATACTATTATCTGTACACTATCGCTTTAAGGTAGGTATTATTGTTGTTCACAACTGGAAAAAAGACTCAGAAAGGCTAAGAAGTTGTTCAAGATAAACACAGCCAATAAGTGGGAAATCTGGGATTTGACCCAGATCCATCTGTCTTCAAAGCCCCTGAACCATCCACCTTATTTCTTGCCTTCATCCCTCCTCCTTCCTTGCCTGCTTTTTTCTTTTATGCTTCATCAGGCTGTGTTTTTCAGAGGCTATCACAGGTTCAGGTTGCATCTGGCCATTGATGTGGGGAACTGAGATAACCCTAGGGATAATTGTGGTCTCTACTTGCCATTTTTAGTTCAACTAAAAACAGCTTTGCTGCTGGCCTCAACAGCCCACTCATTAGTGATTGCTTACTTTCACCTTGTTGGTGTAGATGAAGGTGCCTCCGTGTCCTCCCTTCCAGTGAGGGCTTCCCAGCTTCCTCAGATGCTAAGTGCAACTGTAGATACACATGGCCTCTGTGTTCCCAAAAGAAGCAGTGCAAGGGTGCAGTGCTTTCTCCATTCCCAGACTCACCTGCCTTTCTGGTCCTGGCTACCACCTTCCAGGTGCATTTTCTTTCAGGAACAGTGACTGCCTGGCACAAAGTTTGTGGGTGGCTCCAGGAAAGGGGAGAGGTGCAGGAAAGAATGCTGGGCTAACTAGCAGGCAGGCACTCTGGCTTCTGACCCCTGCTTCCCCACTTCACAGCTACATGACCTGGGCAAGTCATATGGTCTCTGAGACTCAGTTTCCCCTCCTGAAAAATGGAAATGATGACACTTTCTCTGCCTCCCTCAAAAGTTAGTTTCTGCCTCTAATTCTCTAATCCATCCCTCATGCCAACACAAGAGATATAGTCCCAAAATACTTGTTTAATCATCCCATGCCCCCTCAAAGACTCTGGTGGTTTGACTGATCAAGCCAGGACTCAAACTCAAGTCTGCTTGGCACCAAACCTCTGCCTCTTTGGACCATTCCTTCCACGTGGCCATGCTGTGGCCATGTAAAGCTGCATGGCACTTCCCAGAGCCCCCAGGCACATTCACGATCCTGTGGCTCTGTTCGTCTGGAACATGTGCCCACCTGGTCACACACTTCTCTACCCTTCACCTTTTCCTCTGTCAAGTTGTAGCCACACTTCGAACCTAGATCAACTGCCTTCTCCTCCTAGAAGCCTTCCCCTGCTTCCTTCAAGCATCTTTTTCATACTTAGTTTGTAGCCTTGATTCATTCATTAATTTACTTCATTTCAATTTTAATTTACTTCATTTCAATTTTAATATACTTGCGCACAAAATTTCCCACACAATGGTGAGCTCCATGACCCTAACCCCAAAGGGTCAGAGGATTCTAATCAAAAGGGGGTTATCCAGAATGCTCTGGGAATTAAATCCTCCCGCCCCGCTCCAGCCAAGCCCCCACCCCATGTACTGGAGTGGGATGTCTCTCTTGAGGATACGTCTTCGGACTTTCTACCCAGCCAAAATTCTAGGGAGGTTTGATCGCGAAAGAGCTGTTGGCCCTGGCAGACTCTCTCCCACTGGGAGCCCGGTTGAGAGCCCAGCTTATTCTCCAGCAGGGTGGGCAGAATCAGCCCTACAGGAACCCTGCAAAGAGAGGGAAACTTTCAGGAAGGCAAAACAGAAAAGGCCACCATCTCTCAGGCTCAAAACCTCACAGCAGCGGCCTCTGGAGCAAAATCCCAGCAACTACTGCAAGAGCACCCATGAAGGTGAGGGAGGGTGTCCCACAGATGTTGGTATTATCGGCACTTACCCCTGCACAGTGATCTGCCGAACATTCTGTTAGGTGAAGAAAACCCTGCAGAACAGCATCTCTAGAGTGTTACCTTTTGTGTGAGAATGGAGCAGCATGTAAATACTAACATGTCACATATGCATTGCTTACATCTTTCACAAAGAAACCGCCACAGGATACAACATAATAAAGATGCTTACCCTTTACAGAACGGGAAGAAACAGAGTGGAGGGCACAGGAATGGAAGCATGTTTTCTAAACCCTGTTCTGTGGTTTTGAAATTATATCAATTCCTTGCATAATTCATAAAAGAAATGGTGAAAACAAAAAAGGAAAACAATAAACAGACTTTAACGATTGGAAATAAACGGAAACAAATGAACCTATGTCCAGTTAGTACCTGATCACACGGAGAAAAAACGACTTCAAGTGACTTTAACACTGTGTTGATTGTGCATTGCTATATAAAGAATATCTATAGGGTGGATGATTTAAAAATGTTTAATCCCAAATACTTTTAAGACTGTAATCAATAGTCTTCTTGTTAGCAGCGGAGTCAATATTGTTTTCGTTGAAACTATTATAAGCACACGGCATAAGACAATAAAAAGGCTCTCCCTGACATCAGCAGTTTTCCAGTTTAACTCTCGTCCTCTGAACTGGTTGGAGCTCCTGGATCTTTTCTGCAGTAGGCAGGACCCTTGCTTCCTCTTTTTTGCATCCCCAGTGCCTGGCTCACAGTAAACCCAAAATGAGCATCTTTTGAATTGAAGGCAAACCCAAAGCACCCGGATTCTACCCTAATCCCCCCAACTCATAGCCTATCCCAGCTGGGACGGACCCCTGCAGGCACTGTTCTTGCCCCCTAGGCCTCCACTGGTCTCCATCAGGCCCCACCCTGGGCTCTGCTTTCTTTGCCCTTGAAGCATCAGGCGCAGGGTGTGTTCTGGGACCAGTGTCCTCCCCTTCATTCTTCACCTTCAAACCCATTGCTCCACCTCGTGTTGCCATGTCCACAGCCATTTACTTTTGACAGATGGATTTTAACATCTATTATTTCATTGAATCCCCTCCTTAACTCTATTACAAAACTCCATTTTACAAATAAAGAAACTGGGACTTAACAAAGTTAAGTCATTTCTCCAGGCCCCTTGACAAATGACTGGTCGATGACATAGGTCAGTCAAAAGTTCATTGGACAGATGTGGGTTTGAATCCACTACTAGCCATGTAGACCTTGAGTGAATCATTCATTGGCTTATTTTATTCATTATAACCATGTATGGATTGTGTGAGGAACTCTGCTGGTGCTAGGAATACAGAGGTGAGTAGAGAACACAGGGGCTGTTCTCCAGGGAGAACTGAGGCTCCACTTCCCATGTCAAAATGGAAATAATATCTGCCTCTACATCAAAGACTGAAATATAAATATATGTGTGTGTGTGTATACACACACATAGTTTTTAATTATATATATATAATTAGGATATATATTTAGTGTTTGTGTATATTTAGAGAGAGCAGTATATATATTAGTCTTAGGAAGACACTTTGCACCAACAGGCTAATCAAATCTTCAGGACACCCATGATACTTCCGTATACTGACCTGGTGGATGACCTAGAGCTCACGGGAAAAGACTGCCTTTTCCTGGAACCTGCAATTCCAGAGGTGTTCATTCAGCACTGGCCAGGGCTCTGTCTTGTGCTGAGCAATGAGTGGCTTCTCCCAAAGTATAAGACGCATCCTAAGAGCATGCGCCAGTCATCCGTGGGTTTCAGGGAAATGTGCGAGGGCCCTGGGGAATCTCTTCAGAGGGTGGTCCCTCCTAGGATGTCGACGAGGGATTTTAAACTCATGGGTTTTCAAGGCAGACTGCCCGGGGTTTGCATGCCAGCCCTGCCATTTTCCAGTTAGTGTCTCTGGACACCTTCCTTACCTTAGCTGCCTCAAGTGAAATAAAGGTATAATCATAGTCTTGACCTCATAGGATTGTTGGGAAAATTAAATGAGGGAATGTATATAAAATGCTGTAAACAGAACCTCAGACATGGTAACAACGTAGCAAATAACTCCTAGTAAATAACTCTTCTGCCACTGCACAAGCCTTGGGGTTTCCCACTTGTCTGAAGGATACCGATGTCGTCCAGAACACCCAAGCAGTGAAGAGTGCACTGAGTAGAGACGCACCCCAGCTCCTGGCCCCTGCAGCCGGTGGTGAAATCTCCCTCTCCAAGGGGCTCAGCTCCAAGGAGTCCAGCTGGGTGCATCTGGCTGGGGAGATTAAATTATTTTTGAATTCCTAACTGAATGTTCTTTTAATGGAAACTTAATGACAGGCATTGAAATAGATTTCCTCCATAACCCCTCCTCCCACCCTCCCACCCCCCACAGCTCTGCCTTGCGCAGTTCCCGATAAACTTTATTCCCTGCCCCTGGACTTTTATCTCCCCACTGACAAACAGCCCTTGCTGGACAGAAAGAGGAAATTCCAGTCATTGTTCTCAAACTTCTGGCTTCCAAAATAAAATGCTGTATCTCCCCTGTCAAGCTTTGATTGACACACACTTCCTGTAATGGCAGGCAACAACGGCCCAGGGGTGGGGCCGGGTTCATTTGCATTCTTTCCGTCAGAAGCTGTCCTAACGTTTGTTCTAGACAGGGAAAGATCCCCGTGCTATTCACAGAAGCATCCTGTTGAGGACCCATATTCCGTTTCATGAAAAATCCCCAAGGAGGACACTTCCTCAACCGTCTCTGCAATCCGCCCAGGGAGTCCTTCTGGAAGGTCCAGTTGCACATCCCCTTAGTGAGGGACACAGAAGGACAGTCACCGATCAGCCCATGTCTTAGATTTGGCAACACAGAAAGGATCTTTCCCTTCTACATTTTCTCTCTTAAGGAATAAATAATTTTTAAACATTTAGTGCTTTCCATTAAGGACAACCTCCCAAATCTTAACTCTTAAATATTGGAGCTTGAGCCAACCTAAGTCCAGGAAGATTCAACCAGGATTAAACGCTCTTAGTCAAAATCCCCATAGCAACAGAGATGAACTGGGCAATTCAAAGAGAATCAGTCTCAAGGAAAATTTTGAATATAATAATGCATCATGGGATGCAGTTTTTCATGAAGGAAATTAGAACTGTTGACTTGCTTTTAAAATCAGCAAATAGAATAACCCTGCATCTGTAGCAAATAGCAGTACTGATGTAGTCAGATCCCACTGGGAAAAATGTTACTGCATTGTAATAAAAAGGCTGCCTTTAGCAGTGGTGTTAACCTACAAGTAGTTTGGCCTTCTGAGGCTATTTTTCATTTCTCTTTACTACTTGAGCGCCCATTCCCTTGTTAACCCCTTTCTTAAAATGCACAGGAGTTTTATGCGCTTTGGGGTTCCAGCCACTTCTTAGACCTATCAAAAGTTACCTGTTCCAGGCCTCATTTCCTAGGGGCTTAATTGGATGAACCTGTGGTTGCTAGAGGGTCAATGGGAATTTCCATTAAAAAAGAGACTCCAGGTGCAGGGTGTCTTGATCCTAGCAAAAGGATATTTAGAAGCAGATGGGCTTCCACCAAATAACCCAGAAGTAAATACAAATCGGAAAGATGTATGTTGTTCACCTCCCTAAACAGTCAAGGGGAATGGATTGCTTATGACCATCTCACTTCCAGCCATCTACATGCATGCTGCCAGCCAGCAGGAGAATACACCAGGAGGAGCGCATGCTGGGGGGAACAAGTGTCAACACAGTTTCCCTCCAGTTTATGAAGGGGCTACATCATGACAGTGGGCCAGCAGAGAATTCCAGCTCCCTCAAGCTTATGATACCTGATTTCTTTTTCCTGTCAGCACATTAAGTTGTGGTGCCAAAGCACTCACAGGCACAGAGTGAGAGTTCCACATGGGCCAGCTATGGCCACTGTTATGGCCACTGACGAGGTGTGCAACCCTAAAACCATCAGACTCCCCACTGTTCTTAGTCAGGAGGACCAGAATGGTGCATGGATCTGTACAAATACAACCCAGGCATGGAAAAACATAAGCCATCCCTCCCAACAACTGTGGGCAGCTGCCGTTTTATGTGCCAAGACTCACACTGGAGAGGCGTGATGGAGCTGTACCGGAAGGGGTGTGTCTGTGGCCAGGGTCATTTCCTCCTGAGGACTCCAAACAATAAATGTGTCCTATCTGCTTCCTCTCCACTCCTCCCGCCCCTTCCAGGAGAGGGTCCTCTCTGCAAAAGGATTTTCACCTGGAACCTGACTCAGTTAATGCATAGTAATAATAATAATCAAAGTGCACGCACAGTTTCAGAAATTTACTATATTAATCGACACACTGAAAACATTTTGATTCCTAAGCAGCTTTGAGTACCAGTTTTTTTTCCAGGACACATTCAAAACGATGCAGGTGGGGATCTGAAGAAGACTTTCACAGTAAAACCTTCCCCTCAAGGTCAATCCTTCCATAAGCTGGTCCCTTTTAGGAAGATGAGCTGTCAGGGAAAGAAAGACATAGTAACATTCTGACTTTGGGGCTCCATCCCATTCCTCTCTCTTTCCCACTTCTTCTTTAGAAATAGCATTCAGTACAAACTCTAGGTGGAGGAACACATGAAACTGTTTCTTCTCAGGTGCATTAATGATACATTCCCTTCTCTACTGCCTTTGCACCTTCCAACTCCTCATGGCTGTCTTGGAAGAGCAGGAAATGCTCTTTATAAACAGATTTATAGCCCTTTAAGCCATCCAATACAGATTGAAAGAAATATCCTCATCACTTTTAACTAAAGCGTGCTGTCTTGCCGGAAGGTATCATCAAGATTCTAGTGTGTAGATTTAGCCTCTGTCTAAATGTACCACATGAGAAAGTTAGAGCCTCAAATTGTTCTTTGTGTAAGCGTTTTCTTATTGTCATTGATTGGTTGGTTCATCTCCCCAAATTAGGAGATAATTTTTCCATGAGTAAAAGTCCACATTAAAAGCAGAGTCGTTCTTATCAGTAGAATCAAAATGAGATTATTATTGTCCCCTGATCATTTCTAAAGTTCATAACTTCTTTAAGGAAACTTTAAAAAATATTTTGTTTGGCCTGTTCATGAAACTTTTGATAATTTTGTCTGCCCCCCTCAACCTTATATGAGCTCAAATAATCATATTTAATATTTCAAGTGAGCACCTATGGCTTCCATATGCCAGTTTCATGTAAATGCATTGCACGTTCTAATACAGTAGCCTTGTAGAGATGCATGTCTTGTGGGATCACAATTGCGGGGCTCAGGGGTCTTTGTGCTGGTAGATTTTGAAGGCTCTCCTACTTTCGTACCCCTAAATTGTTGACTGCTTCACAATGCTTCTAGCCACTAGGAACTTTAGAGACTTTGCTTTACTCCTGTTGAAAAGCCACTGTTACATTTTGGTGTCATCTGTTTCATTGACTTCTGACAAGATGAAGTTGGGGTTGTCATAGCCTCTCTTCATCCTGGCTCTAGCATCTTTCTCATTATAAAGGCACATGGCACAGTGAGGAGTCTCCACTTCCACTGTCTTGCTAAAGTTGTGGAAATCCACTCTGTATTTCCCTTCTTTTGTCTTGGATACTATGGGGGCAAAACGGTAGCCCCAAAGCACCTCCTCTGGGACATAGGATGTCCGGACTTGGCAGGTAGCACTGGTGGACTCCACTGTGCCATCTAAAAACACCACTAATTCGAAGTCCTGCTGGAGAAGGGTCTCCGCTGCCATGTGGAAGAAAGGGCTGTTGTGATCAATGACATGGTAAATTGTCAATGGGGAGATGAAGAATAAATTTTCATTCCCAGTGTCAACTACAAAGTTGATATTGATCTGGTCCAAAATAATGGTCTCTCCTTCAGGAGTGACTGTGGTCTTCAGAAGCTTTCCATAAATGTGACTGCCAATAAGAAGGCTCTTCCTGAGATTAGCCACTCGGATTAGGAGGCAAAGTTTCCCTCCCCGTTTGCTGATCACTGCGTTCTTGCTGAACGTAATGGTCTTGGCACGTTTTTTGGGCCTGGAGATCTTGGCTAAGATGGCCCCACACATGAAAGAATTGATTATAACTCCAAGTATAGACTGAAAGATAAGCAGAAAAATGGCAGTGGCACACTGTTCTGTCACACACCTGAATCCATATCCAATGGTCACTTGAGTCTCCAGAGAAAACAGAAAAGCTGAGGTCAAGCCATTAATATTCTCCACACAGGGAGTGTGATTGGCAGAAGGATGGAACTCTGGGAGGTCTTTGTGAATGTACGCTACTGTGTACCACAGCAGACCAAAGAAAAACCAACTCCCCAAGAAGGCTGTGATGAAAATGGTCATTTTGTATCTCCATTTGAGGTCAAGTACTGTTGTCCAGATGTCCACAAAGAATATAAACCTTGACTGTGCCTCCACATTGCCAAATTCTATGTTGCACCTTCCATCTTTGGAGACTAGCCTTGCTCTTTGCCGAGAATGCCCAAAAAAGCGAGTGACGACCCATTTCCGAAGATGTTTGAGCATACTTTCTGTCAACACCCTGATCTGAAAACACATCAAAGAAAAACAAAAAAGGATTATGTTTATAGCAATAGTGAACTAGGTGACTCACATAAAAGACCTAACTACGAAAAGATCATTCAAAATTATCTGGGTTACTAATCATTTGGCAAGCTGACAAGTTTATTCTGGATACCACAATGCTATTTCTGATAGAAACTTTCCACTGGAAGACCACGTTACTCAAACATAAAGAGGCAAAATAATTACAGAGAGCTAGAAATGAAGACAAACTAAGTGATTATGTATTCAAGTGTTTCCTGACCTCAACTGGTCTCACACAACCTTAAATATGTTTGTAATAACCAATTATGACCTGTATTTTTATTTATTGAATATTACTTAAATCACCTTCTCATAAGTTTAGCCTTATGTTAAGCAATAATTTCTGAGAAATCACAAACTTGAAGCATTATAGATGTTTTTGAGATATAGAAAAATAAATAACTGATCAATAAAACACTCATCAATATACTACCTAAATCATCTATGTACTTCTACTGATACTCATATATCAATAAAAATCCTAATTCAATTCTGTTCTCTCATTTATCAAATGAGAAAACTGAGATTCAGAAAACTTAAATAACTTGTCCAAATTCATGTACCTAGCCAGTGGCAGGATGACAACTAGAATATAGGGCTCCCTGCCTCCAGTCTAGGGGAGCTTCTACCACTCCGTGTCTCAGTTATCAAATGTTATATTCTAAAGTCACACTTTCCTAAAATATTTTCAGACAAGTATTGATCATATTACTTTTTGTTAAATGCTCAACACTATTTAGAACAGAGCTCAGATCCAACCAGATGATCTCATAGGGCTTCTCCATAAATCTACAAGCCTGTTCCTACTCTCTCCCCATGGTTTCCCAAGATTCCCAAAAGGAATAGTATGAGAGCCACCATCAACACATCTCACACTTCCTTCCCTACTCCAAAGCCGGAGGACTGGGGAGCACTGATTTAAATAATACTCCATAAAGACAGACCATACTTTATTAATTCCTATATCCCAATTGCTAGCACAGTTGATGAATGCCTACTGTTTATTCAGTAAACATAAATGAAATATTTCAGTGAATGAATTACATTTATCAAAATCCTATTTGCTCAATTGATTTTTTATAGATGACATTACTGTGACTTCCATTTTACAGCAAAATAGTGAAGGGCCTGTCCCATAAACAGCCAACTGTGGTGAAACCCAAAGTCATAAACGCTGGATTACCTCCTCCCCTACGCCCAAGAATATCAAGGTGTACCCACCCTGGTCCGCAGTGTCTTCAGGGTATTTTTCATTAAATGCAAATATGTTTTTAAAATAGATTTCAAAATCCCCCTTGAAAAATGTGTTTATTTGTAAGAACTAGGAAGCGAAACCAACTGAGTGATACATTTTAAATAATAGTGATATCCCACAGTGTTTTGTTCAAGGCCTTAACCCAGCTGAGAACACAAGAAGCCAACACCAAGTCGAAGCGGTGACAAGAAAACCACAGCTGCGGTGGTTTGAAATGTTGAGGGCAGGCTCTAAAGACATAAAAAAAGAAAATGCTGCCAAGAGCATAAACAGCAATGCACATAGTCAGAGGGTCCTCCTCTCATCCCACACTGCCCTCATTGACCTCAAGTCCCCAACGAGGATTAGGGGATGGTGCATGTGAGGTACAGAGGAGGAAATGGTCTTCTCCTTTCCTTGCACACACATCCTTTACCCTGGTCTACACCCATGTGGACTGACCTCTCTCCCAGGTGCATTCAGGGTTGCACTGTTTACCCAGCTCTCCAGAGAGTGACTCTCAGCTCAAATAGTAAATTCTAAAACCGACATTTATCAATTGAATCCACATTCTCTTTGTCATACATTATAATTCCAGAGATGGCTCCTAACACACCAACTTCTGAGTTTTTTTCCCCAGCACCCTGCTCCTCTAGCCTCCCTTAAATTCATTTTACTTTTAAAGGCAAAGAAGATTTCTGTAGAGTGAAGAAGTACCCCCGATTGATCACTTGAATAACGTTGAGTTTCCATGACTGCATTAATAATGAAACATTATCTGCCTGGCTTTCCAGAGAGGTGATTTCCCCAGCCTCCACTTACCAACGTCTCAAACACATTCCGACTGGAAGTATTCATAGCTGGAAAAAGCAAGGAAGTGGTGCTGGTTGTTGGTCTTTCTATGCAGACTGATTTCTTTTAGACTCAGCCTAATTTATTGTAGGCGACAGTCAGTGGACTGATGCTAATTTGTGTAAACTTGGAAACAATTTGATAGTGGAGTCGTGTGATTTAAACCAAGGCAATTGGTTGTTCTCAGACCAAGCCCCAAACTGAATATGTATTTTTTTCTTTCCAACATCACATGGCTTGAATACCAACATGCTAAGACATGACAAGCCATCAGCTAAGGTCTCTGGGCAGCAGGCGTGGATTGGGTTCCAGCATTGCCTTCCTCTCCTTGGCCACGCTCTATTGCTCACTTGTTTCTCCTAAAAGTTGTGCCTAATAACTACTGGCCGGAAACAGTTACTTATCATCAATCTCCCAGCCTATTCTCTGAAACCCACTGAAATACTGAGTTTTCCAAGTGTTCACAAAGATGCAGGTGAACATACAGACATAGATAAGTACATATTTACAAGATAAAAGTAAGATCACACCAGGAAGAAACAAGATACCATGTTAATCTCTCTATACAACAGTTATGTAAGAAACAGACTTAAAAGAAGTCTTTATTGTTGGAAGTCTTTATTATTCTGGAAAACCTGGCATTTACTGAAGGTGTTTTTTACGTGCACTGGGTTAGCCAATGCTATTGATTTATTTGTTCAGAGTGAGAGGGATTATTCTCAGAGAATGCAATGATACAGGATAAATTCATCCACTAACCAAAACTGTCATTCACATGGCAGACCTATTATTGCACAGATCCTACTTTTTTTAGATAATGGCATTTAATCTAACCACAGATGGAGCCAATATGTATTTTATGAACTCTTAGGTGATTAGAGATTGTCCCTGGTGTCTCGGTTATATAATATGCTCAGTTTTTAGGTTCCTTTCTGTTGAAATCAGTAAATCTTAATAGCAAGCAAAGGGCTGCGCATTAGCTAATATTTACCAAGGTATTTTAGTGGCTTGGCAAAACAAGTGGATGACATTACTGCCACTTTTTCTTTAGTGCCTCAGCGTTCTTGTTCCATAAATAATCCATTCTCAGAAAATAGACATTTTGTGCACTTCCCAAACACTGATTGTATGCTTATTCTGTAGGATTTCAAAGACAAATAGAACTCTTCCTGTTCTCAAGAAGTTCATAGTCTAATGGGGAAGTGAGCTAAGGAAATCAATCACAACCAAGCGTGGTTGGTATAATGCCAAAAAAATAACTTTTTAAAAAGATCCCCATCAGCTGGGGATCCACCCTTTCTTTGCAAACATACTTCAACTGGCAGAAAACTCATTGCATTTATGTGTACATTAATTTATTTATCAATCACTATTCAATGATGATATGTTGATACCCAATGTTGACTGTGTGCTGACCATTGTGCTGGACATCAGAGAAGCAGCGGACTCAGTCCTTGTTATCATGCAACTCCCATTTCAGCAGAGAGGGTGGTGCAAATGGGTCAATAAACTATGAAATGACCAGTGATAAATGCCAGGATATGAAAGAGTGGGAGCACTCTGGGGAGCACCTATTTTGATGAGCAGAACCGTAACCCTGAGGCCAAGCCCTGAAGATGAGTTACAGTCACATATAGTAGAAACTCTATAAATATTTGCTGAACGATGATAAATAAATTAATCAATGAGTATATAAAATCAATGAGCTCACTGTCACTTACATCACTTAGTATCTGGTGGCTCCCACTCTAATGGAGGTGTCTTGCGTGTGCACTACTAACCACACTACAGTGTAATCTTCTATGTGACCCAGGCAGGGGCAACCGAGGAAAGAAAACATGGAGGAGCTGAAAGAAGTTCCAAGTAAGCAAATAATGGAGTATAGAAAGCCTCAGTGAGACACTGGGCTGCAAAGGCACTCTGCACTTGGTGTACCATTTGACATGTTTTTTTCATAGAATTAAAGGAGAAACTGTTATAAAGAACATTCTTCTAGTTGTGCTTCAGAGAAAACTCATTAAAATTCTAAATCAGTCTGAAGTCTCCTTCATATTCTTGAAAATAAACATATTTTCTTCCTGAATTTCCTTTTCTCCATAAAAATATGTGCTTCATTTGTATGCAACATCTACTTTAATCAGTATGTGCTCATTTTAAGGGAGGGACCAACAGTTTGTGGTCCTTACCGAATCTGATGAACCCAGGTGCAGAAGCTCTTCTTCCACAGACATCCACTTGAGAACAATTCGTTAAGAATTTGGGATTTCTTACAGCACTTACCATCCCAGCCTGCTCAGCAGTCAAACAGCCACTATGTCAAAGAGGGGAAAGGGAAAATAGGCATGGCTGTTACTGCTTCTGATTTAGAATCAGAAGTCTATTATTCCTCTATAGAACTGGAGAAAAAAAAAACACTTATCGCAGTCTGCCTTTCAGCCAAACCTCTCATAGCTCATACACATCCTTAGGTAACTTTAGGACATTTCTGAGAGTCAGGATTTCAGGTTAGAGGTAGGAAATATGAGCTATGTGGCCTGAGAGGAGAAGTCAGATGATTGTCTCTAGTCCCTTTCTCAACGTAGTGGAGAAGAAATTCGTTTCTATGAAAAAATTACTGCTTTGCCAACAGTCGATTGAATCTGGAAACATTTCTTGAGGATTCTCCATTGCAATGATTGAATGGGATTATGGGGCAGAGCCTCTTCCTTCTTAATCAATATAATTAAATGAACACATTATTTATTGAGCATCTACTATATACCAGGTGCTAAGCTAGGAAACAATGCAAGGTAACAGTCCCTGCTCTCAAGTTGTTCATGAATAAGTAATTCAAGAATTGTAATGTGGCAGGTTGGCTGCCTTGAAAAGATTGAGGACAGGATGTTAAGGCAGCCCCAAAGAGGAGACCCAGACGGTTGGGTGGGTGTCGGGCTTGTACTCTTACTCAGCTTTGCTAAGGAGGGAAAACAACTGCATCTAACTGCTGCTGTAGAGGACTTCCTGTTTTCTATGAAAATCATCTCAAGCTATTGGAGGATCACCACCCTGCTGGATCTGCAAAGGTTCACCGCCCCGAGAAGCAGTAAACCATCTAGCTCCACAGACTACACTTATCACATCCAGAACCCGTAGTAGACAGAGAGTGGCATTTCCCTTCTGTTCGGTAATGCCAGAGAAGTTATCTCTGATGTCTTTACCACTATCAGGCAGCTCACACGGGAACAGCATGGGCTCTTTTTAGGTAGAACTTGGCAAGGCTGGTAGAAACCATCTTTCCTGGCCTCATGGGCATAGAAGAGGGCATCTGAGCTTCAGGACTCTTCCAGGCTAGACTTGGGAATGCACTTCAGGAATACCCTACTTTTCTGTGGGGTGAGCATACTCCTGGGTCCCCACTGCTGTGAAGCCAGAGTGTGTCTGTATCCAGGGTGCAAGTGCAGCAAGGGCCTTCCTAGGTGCCTCCCTCCTTCCAGAGAAGAGAGCTTGGGGCAAAAGGGCTGGAGCATCACAAGGTCTGATGGTGTTGGTACTCTCAGGAAGGCACACCATGCTCTGTAGGTGTCTCTGGGCCAGCCAGCCAGAGTATCACTTTCTGAATAACTTGGCCTTTTGGGCACAGGGCATCAGGAGAAGATAGGAGATCCTGGCCAGAAATGTTCCCAGAAGAGGTAACAGCTAGGGGCAGTGTGGCAGAGTAGAAGGGCCTCTAGCTCAGGTTAGCACGGACACTGATTTGAACCCTATCTCTGCCACCCAACAGTCAGGTGACCTGAGCAAACCACTGACCTTTGCTGAGCCTCAGTTTCCTCACCTGTGAAATGGCTATAATATACTCTCAAACAGTGTCATATGATTTAAATGCAACAGCATAGGTAAAATTCCTAGAAAATAGAAATTATGCAATAAATAGCTACAATTATTATAACTGGTTCACAAATTTCAAACTAGCATGGCAGTTTAACCAGGGGTCACTGGTCCAGGCCAATCGGGGTCTACCACACAGAGTGAAATGGGCCATATTGGAGACTACAGCCAATGGAGGAAAAGGATTCCATGAGAGGGATGAAGGTTCTGACAGCATACCTTGTCTATCAACTATGCTAGCTTCAGAGCCCATCCTCCCAGTGCAGAACAGAAGATCTGGAAAATACAAACATGTTTTATAAAGGTTTTCTGTATAATCAGGGCAAAAGCCTTGTCTTGGAGAGGTGGGAACAGGATAGAGGGAGAGAATTATCCTTGGCAAGGCTGAACAGAGCCGTGGTACCGAGGCTTGATGCTGTTCTTCTCTCACCCTAGACATTAACTAGGATTGGATCTCTGGAAAAGCAAGCCTCTGGAAGCTGACCTCATACTACCAGCGAGGTCTTGGTTCTCCTGGCACATGAGGCTGGGTCTTGCTCCTGTTAAGCACAAGCAATCTCACAGATCGTCAGCCTCAGACCAGGCCACTCAGATCACGATGGACTGGGATAAAACAAGGCCACTCTGTAATCACGTCTGAACACCAACAAAACACAAACATTGTCCAAGCCACAAAACGGCCGAATATCCCCCCATCCTGGCTGTGATGAGTGCCTGCTGTTTCTTTCCCCAGAACAGCTTTAGCCTCACGTCAGTCTTCTCACCTAGATAATAAGACTTATCAACATTTTCGATCATAGAATCATTACTACTCCCTAACAGCCCCTAATCCAGAGCAAAGCATTGCTTCCTTAAGCCTCCCCCGCCGCATCACCTGAAACATGCCCAGATCCTATGCAAGTCCTTTCCAAAACCCTCTCAGTGAGACGCCCCATGATTGTTTATGGTGCAGTTCTCCATAGCTGCAAAAAGTCCAGCTTGCTCAAACACAGGGTACTACTGGTGCTTTCTGACTGGAGGGCCCTGACCACGAAAGACCCTAAGAGCACAGGAAATAAGTGTAACTATAACACAACAAAACCATTTTACAAGCCCATTGGTGAGAACCAATTCCATTCCGTGGCTTCCACAAGTCTTACGTGCCTATGTGCAATTGGTATGTATGTTTGTTTCTGTATGAAGAAGTGAAGAATCAAGGATATAGCCAAGTTAAATAGAAAAAGCCATTAAAATGAGTTAAAAATTTCAAGCTCAGCTTTTAAATTCTATCTAGCTAACTTGTTTCCCAAAGCCATTGGTTATCCTTAGATAACTATACTCTCACCACAAAAACCTATACGTCTTCTTGGCACCTTGATTGGGTCCCAGTGGGAAGCACTGGAAGCTGTGATGTCCCCACCGCTGGGAGCTAGTGAAGCCTGAACCCAGGCAAGGGGTTTGTGAGGTCTTACCAGTCTTTGGTGGCAGCCCGCATTTGCTGTAGTCAGAAATCAATGCTTTGGAAGGTGGATGCTTATCCTGTATGTATTTTCTTTTTCATTTCTTTTTTTTTGTTTCTTATTTATTTATTAATTTATTTTTGAGACAGGGTCTCACTCTGTCATCCAGATTGGAGTGCAGCAGTGCAATCACAGCTCACTGCATCCTCACCCTCCTGGGCTCAAGCAATCCTCCTGCCTCAGCCTCAAAGTACCTGAGACCAGCCAGGCGTGGTGGCTCACGCCTGTCATCCCAGCACTTTGGGAGGCCGAGGCAGGTGGATCACGAGGTCAGGAGATCGAGACCATCCTGGCTAACACGGTGAAGCCCTGTCTCTACTAAAAATACAAAAAATTAGCTGGGCATGGTGGCGGGCACCTGTAGTCCCAGCTACTCAGGAGGCTGAGGCAGGAGAATGGCGTGAACCCAGGAGGCAGAGCTTGTGGTGATCCGAGATCACGCCACTGCACTCCAGCCTGGGTGACAGAGCGAGACTCTGTCTCAAAAAAAAAAAAAAAAAATTACCTGAGACCACAGGTGTGCACCCCCATACCCAGCTGATTTTGTTGTTGTTATTGTTTTTGTAGAGCTGGAGTCTTACTATGTTTCCCAGGCTGGTCTTGAACTCCTAGCCTCAAGCAGTCCTCCTCCCTCGGCCTCCCAAAGTGCTGAGATTATGGGTGTGAGCCACCACGCCTGGCGACTGTATTTCCAATATTGTTTCCTGTTGTTCTTCATAATAGTTTCTTAAGATATTTCAGAAATGCTAGCATGTCTCAGCTATACGGAGAAAGACCAAAAGAAGCACTTGGTCCCTCCTCGTTCAGAGTTTTAAAGAGAGAGCAGCACATCCTCAGGGGCTGTGAGGAACAGTGACAAGGAGCTGGAGCACCCTAGGGGACAGGAGAAACTCACTGCCACACAATGGGAGCTACTTAGCTATACTAGAGATTTTCTAAGAATTTTTCTCTTCTAAACTTCAGAGAGTACTGCACTTTAAGGGAAAGTGTTGCTTTATTGGACATAAGTGGGTTGAGCCAGGGTTGAGAAGGTAAACCAAGGTAAAAATGGAAGTGCAAAGCACAGATGAATGAAGAAAAAGGCTGGAGCTGATAACAGTCTCCAGAGGGTGTGGAATGGCCATTAAGATGGCCAGAGAGGGCTTCTGTAGTCTGCTGCCCCTTGCGGGAGACATACGCTGCGGCAATCTCAGTGAACAGCGCCCCCTGGAGCACGATGCCAGCGGTGCCCCTCTGGAGTAGTGGCATTCTGGGCCCCCAAAGGCCTGTAGTGTCATCCCAGGCACGGATGCAAAATCTCTTAAAGGTGTTGTTGGATTTAAACTCATAGTAACTCTAGGAGGCTGGGAACTGAGGCTCAGAGAAGTTAAGCAACTTATCCAAGGTCACAAAGCAGAAAGCCCAAAGAGCAAAGATTAGAAGAATCTAGATCTTCCCAAGTGACAAGTCTTTGCTTTTAAGCCCTAAAGCATATGTAACACAGTTGGTAAACAATGTAGAGGGAAAGTAAATATTTATTCAGCAGCAACTTACTCTGCGCCAGGAATGGTTTTCTATACATTTCCTTGCTTTGTGTGAGTGATCACATAAGAGGGTGAGAGCTAGCAAGAGTCCAAACCTTTTTAGATAGTGAGCATAAAAGGATCAGGAGGGGACAGTTTTCTGGGGTTTTGCAGCATCTACAAAAGCACTACAAGAGGAGGAAGGAGAGGGCTCGATGGAGAGGGCAGCATGTACCCTGGGTTGGATCTGAGGATGTGTGTTGGAGGAGAAGGCCATAGGCCCTGATGTCATGAGAGGGGCCTGGTAGAGCCAGGCAGAGTTTAGAAATGGTTACAATGTCAACAGAATTGAGAAGCAGCCATGAGAGCAGCTGAAGATACACAGTCCAGCATCATGCTTTTTTTTTCTGGAAGCTTCCGTGAATTGTCCTGGCATAAGCAAACGACCTGAGGTTGTGGGAGTGACATTTTACATTTAGGGACATCTGTAGACCCCTACAGGGTGTTGCGACTTCTTCTATAGGCAGAAGTTTGGTGTGATGACAATGGCTCCTGTGGGAAGAGGAGGCAAACCCCCAACCCCTCCTGCCCGCCCGCCAACCCACCACCTGGTGGATAAGGAAAACCTGCCAGTGACGATGACCCAGCCCCATACACTCACTGCTCTAGCAGAGGGCAAAGCTGTTGACCTTGGAGTCAGTACTGAGGTCACGTCCAGGAAGCAGGCTGCGGATACAAAGGCAAAAGGACACATCGGAGGCCCCCCCGCCTCCAACCGTAGAGGCTGGAGCAGGTCGTTTAACCTCTCTGGGCCTGCATCACCTGCTATTTCCTCAGCTGGAAACCCTTGGCGTTCTACTCTCCCCCACGCCACCCCCACCCCCTTGCCAACTTCTTGACTTCAAGTTAAATGTCATTTCTCAGAAAGACATTTAAATGTCAGTTTCTCAAAGAAGGAAGAAGATCCCCCTCCCCATTTAAATCAAGTTTCCTCTCCTTGCAATATTTGACTGTATGCTTTCCTTTCATTTGTGGTATGAACAGTAATTTTAACTGATACATTTACTTTTGTGCTGTCTCCTCCGCTGCCATGTCCCCAGTCCCTGCCTACCCCAGCACCAGGCAGAGAACAGAGGCTCAACAGGTATCTGTCAGGGAAATAAACAGATATAGGAAGGTGTAAATGACTCAAAGTGCTTGATTTTTGAAAGGGGCTGTGGAGAGGGCAATGCCAGCCTAACACCACTCTCTGATGCTGGTGGTGGGACTCAGTACTTGCAGAACCTGCAAGGGCAAATGATTAGGTCCCACAGCCTTTGCTTAAGAGGTTCTGCATAACCAAATGCTTACCTAGCTTTCTTGTAGCCTGGGGTGTCCAACAGTTGCTTATTGAAAATCAAGCCACTCACCTGTGTAAGAAGAGGTTCAGGAGATGATTTTCAAAACTTCATGTATAAGTAGATCTTGGGGTGACCAGCAAGAGCTGCTTGGTTTGGGATTCCACCTGTGGGGCTCAGAACTTGTCACACTGTCTTTGTCAGGGCCCAGGATGGGGATGAAGGCACAGTAGAGAAGAAACCTGGTTAAATACAACACACATGGCTACTGTCTGGAGACAGAGGACAGGCCCACCCAGAAGCCAGGGTGAAACTTCAGTCAGTTTGGACCAGGAACACACAGGACCCTCCACGTCAGCAAAGGTGGAAAGGTCAGCTCGGGCTCTGGTGGACTCAACTTTAACCCAAGTTCTCAAACCTCTACCACACACTCAGGCCACACCTCCCTAACTAGTCCATTCTAGTTTCTAGTGAAATTAGGATTGAAAATTAAGTTAACACAATGATTCACAGTCTTTCCTATTCTCATGGTCGTTTTATTCTTATTACTATTAAAAAGAACACCGCTGCATTGAAAATATCATTGTACACATCTAGACATATAATTCCATATTGAAATCACTGTATATTCTCAAAAGATGTATGTAGACAGGAACTGTGTATGGTGAATCATATTACCTATGCATTAGGATAGTAGAGGTTTACAGGAACCCCAGAGTGGATTGTTTTATAAAGTGAAGAATAATTTTTGCAAATCAAATAATCATTCTTCCACTTGTTTATCCTGTATGTGTGTTGAGGAGGAGATGGTTGTTCTAAAAACCGGGTACATCTGTAATGCAACTGTTCTTAAGTCTCATATTCAGCCACCCACCTCAAATGGCACCGGAGTTTAATGAAGGAATTTCAGTGTTTATTAAAAAGTTGTAGCTATTATGTGTGCAGAGATCCTGTTATTAGTCTGACCCTTCTAGTTCTCTGTGGTTTGGGTTGGTATTAAATCAACTCAGTCTTTCCAGACCAGAAAGGAATGGATTCCATGTTGACAGGAGGCCTGAACATGCTTTACTGAGTGTCTGCAACAAGAAAGTACACTTTGTTTTAAAGAAAATATATAGGATGCCCAACCTTGACAATTTATAAAATGGAAAAAATTCAACTAATGTCTTGAGTATGGACACTCGGGGACTAGTATTCATTATGTTGAATGAGGCAAAGAAGGCTGGTGTAGCCCAGCTTCCACAGACATGCAAGATCTAAGGCACAGAGCACCAGGTGCTTGGGTTTGGAGGGGGATTTGGATGCCTTCTAGGCCCGCACCTTAGCGTGTTTGAAGTTTCTCTGTCCCAGTCCCAACAAGTGGCCTATGGGGTAAGATTTAAGAAGTGGGCTTCCAGTGTTTGACTCTGAAGTCAGTCACTTACTGGCTCCAACACTGGGTATTCAGTGTGTCAGTTTCCTCATCTGAAAACTGGGGGCTTTCATATCTATCTTACAGATGGATAGAAAGAGCTTAGATCACACTTGGACATAGAACGTGATCAAGCTATTAATACTTTGAGTCATACTATGTGCAACTGTAGTTTCTCCTTCAAGCTCCTGCCATGTATTGAATGAAAGGAGGCAATCTTGCCCCTATCTGTGAGGCCTTTAATCCTGGGCTGCTCTTGCTACTGTGCAGGCTGCAATAGCATCTGGCTTCTCAGAAAGGAGGTGAGAAGAGCCAGGCTCTAGGGTAGTGGATTACTGGAAGAGCCAGCATTTCTGTTGACTCCGTTGCTATGCCCCACAGGTATCATTGACCCTCAAAGGGTCAATGATTACCAGTTTCGGCTTGGGTTCTGCCAAGCCATCAGAGTTACATTAATGGAGCGGCACGTCATCACCCACCCTCCCATGTCCAAATGCTTTCTGGGAAAGCCCTGGAGCCAGAGGGAGCAGAGCCAGCAGCTTCGGTGACCCTTTGTTCCATGCCATAAAGCTGCCCTTGAGCAAATGCTGGAGTCTTCTCACTGGGGCTCTTCTTGCTGGCATTTAGCATGCCCCCGTCCTCATTACTGGGCAGAGCACACCCAGGAGCCCTCTCAGAACAGGACGCTGTCCGGGAGACTTCCCAGCTGCGTCCTCCAGCAAATGTCTTGAACTGCTCTTGACCAATCCTCGTGTCTGCCTCTGAAACAAGGAGGACAAGCAGGAAGGGGGACATCCCCCTAGACCTTAAAGCCATGCCAAGGCAGGCAAGATCAGGGCCCTCACTGAGACCCACCTCCCAGGAGAGGCCGGTGGTGCCTACAATAGACCTGCTGACGTACTTTCTCTCATTCCTTTCCTTGTTTCTTTTCACTCAGTGGTGTGTATAATGACCTGGAAAAGGTAAAATTAAATTCCACTTTATTTCCGCTTATTTGCCATTCTATCAAAATCAAGCCAAATCAAAAGAAGCGTTTCAGTCTCAAAGACGTTCCTTAACCTCTCTGAGCTGCACTTTTCCATACTACATTGATGATTCTAGTGCCTTTGTTGTTATGGGGATTCAGTGAGAAATACACATATCCACATAAAAATGAGGATGTGAATAGCAGCATTATTCATAATAACCAAAGAGTGGAAGCTTTGGAAACAGATGATGTCCATCAGCTGATGAATCAATAAATAAAATATGACATATCTATACAGTGGAATATTATTCAGCTCTAAAAAGGAATAAAGTACTGGTAGATGCTACAACATGGATGGACCTGGAAAACATTTGGCCAGTGAAAGAGGCCGGAAATTGTATGATTCCATGTAGATGAGATGTTAAAATAGGCCAATCTACAGAGAAAGAGAGTTAGACTGGTGGCCGCCAGGGGCTGGGGAAGAGGCGGATAGGGAGTGACTGCTAATGGGCACCAGGTTCTTTTGGGGGTGATGAAAATGTTCTGATATTGATTGTAATGATGGCTGTGCAACTCTGCGAATACACTGAAAACCACCTCTTCCACACTTCAATGAGTGGGTTTTATTTTATGAGAATTACATTGCAATAAAGCTGGGATAGAAAAAACACACATGTAAAGTGCCTGTCACACAGTACAGTCTCAACCCACTTCCCCTCGACTCTCACCCCACTTCCCCATGCCTTTAGGCCCTTGTTGGAACCTCGGCTGAACTCCGCACCTACCTTCTCTAGCAAGTGGCTACTGTGATCCTGAAGGCACCACCATCAAAATGATTTTCTTTGCCACGAGAGCTTGGAGTACAGAAAGTATTATTCTGCTCACCCTCACTGCTAAACAGAACCCCTGCTGGTGTGGGAGATGTCTCTTCTCCCAGGGTCTACAGGAGAAGCTCTTCCCTGCTGCTGCCCAGGTGTGTTTGGGTGAAGCGGTCCAGGCTGGGCCGTGGGCCCTCACGCCCACCCACCCACCCACCCATCCACCTGCACCTGGGATCCGCAGGTCTGAGAGCGGTGTTCGGTTATGATCCTGGGTTAGCAGCTCCAGGGTGAAGTCCCTCACACCTCTCAGTGCCAGAGGGCAGGTCTGTGGGGTGGGAGGAAATTCACAGGGTCCCTCCTGCACCAGCCAAGCAAGAGCTCCCTCTCTCGGCTCTCCTGGGAGCTCGGTTTCTTTTCTCCCTCTTTCTCCTTCTTTCAGCACATCTTTTGTTTGAATGTTCTTGAGCATTTTGTTCCTTGCCCATACCCCTTGTTGTATTCCTGGAGTCAGCAGCGCAAATGTTTCAATTCCTATTTGAGCCAGCCCCTCCAGAGACTCAGCATGACCTCACAGACAAGCCAGAGCCCCACGGGCCCATTCAAAACCCCTCCTTGCCCCACATTTCCCCCGTGCCACTACTTCCCTCTGCCCCCCACCCACGCCACATACACCAAGGAGAGAGAAGGATGGAACGTGACTGGGATGGGGACCTTGCTGCTTTCTTGGGTAACAACAGGGCACAGAGCTGTGTGGAGTCCACATTCAAAGACTCACAGGAGAATGACAGAAACCTCCCACTGTGCATATCCAGAGGCTGGACTCTTTCTCAAAGGCAGGGCTGGATGTTCCTTGTGTACTTCCTGAATAAGGGCCGCTATCGAAAGCTACAAAGAATGTCCCCAGTCACCACCTCTCAACATCCGAATCTGGATTAGCACAAATCATAATGATCTGTTTGATGACACACCTGCAGGGCCAAACCTAGATCTTATTAAGTATCATAGAGGCATGATGGGTTTGGGGAAAGAAACTGAAGCCCCTGGTGTGTTGTGAGTACTAATTCCTATGAAAAGAAACGAGGTGGTCTAGCTGGAGCGCAGGTGCAGGCTCCCCACTGAGTCTCTGGCCTTGAAACCCATGTCTGGAGTCAGGCTTGCATTCCAGCTCTGCAGCTTACTGGTGCATGACCCAGCAGCTCACCTGGGGATTTTACAGAGCTAATTTCTCAGTGTAATCGATTAAGCCTGGAAAACAAACAAAAAATAGTTGCTAAGAAACGTAAAGAGCAATAAAACCCCTGGAGCTCATTGTGAGCTGTTTACAGTTTTTCTTTCCTTTTCTTTTCTTTTTTGTTGTTTTGGATATGCTGTCTTCCTGATTCGCTTTTCTTACCCTCCCACATTTCCAATAATTGTACCCATTTTCAGTGATGGGTTTATTCTTTTTCCCCAACATCATTTGAGTCCTGACCTTTCCCACCTTGCCAAGGCCCCCTGAGCTTCACTGGAGCAGATGGAGAAAAGAGGATAGAAGGAAGCCCTCTAGGAATCGTGATGAGATTAAAAATTGGGCTTAGTACTAACCAAAATGCTGGCTCCCTGGCACACAGAGGGTGTGAGGTCCAAGCTGTGATCAGCATTAAGATTGAAGACATTATTGCAAAGAGCCAGCAAATGAGGTTGGCAAAGCAAAGATGGGGCTCCACAGGTGCCTTGAAAGTAGTGAAGGGATAGGCTATAAGGCGGTGTAGAGCTGGGCTTAAACGCCACCTCTTCCACTTGTTATCAGAGTGAGTTATTTTGCTTCTCTAAACCTGAACATTCTCCTCCATGAACATGGAAATAAGGAAATTTGTTTCCCAATGCTGAGATAGGATTAAATGTGGGAAGGCCCAGTAGAGGATCCGGTATGGGGAAAGCCACAATAAATGCCAGCTTCCTTCCTTGTTTAGCAGGGCTGAGGGGCTCTGATGAAGAGATCAGGACTGGGACAGCCAAAGACTGAGTTGGCACTTGGGGAACTCAGTTTTAACTCCCAGATCTGGATTTGGGCAGGCAGCTCTCACCTGCCAGACCCAAGTACGGTACCACTGTGCCTGTGTGAGCTGCAGAGGAAATGCGGGAAGGATGCATA
Source organism: Nomascus leucogenys (assembly GCF_006542625.1). Classification (NCBI taxonomy): domain Eukaryota; kingdom Metazoa; phylum Chordata; class Mammalia; order Primates; family Hylobatidae; genus Nomascus; species Nomascus leucogenys. The sequence goes on along the minus strand of NC_044395.1, from coordinate 6,088,843 downwards.
GTCCTGCTCGCGGCTCTTGCCAGGTCTTGGGAAGTCTTCTCTCTCCCTCCCCTCATCCCCTCCTGGAGCCTCTTAAAGAAGGCTCTCCCACCAGAACTTCCGGATGGGAAAAGACAGCAGGCTCTGAGCTGCTTTCAAGGGGCCTGTCAGAAGCATCTTTGTGTACACGAGGCCCTGAGGGAGAAGACTGTTTATCCAGCTGCTAGGGACAAATTAATGAAGTGGTGAAAGGCTGTGGATCAGCGAGAAAAAGGGTGCCCATGAAACGATGAGATTAGGTTAGACGAGGAGGATGCAATTGTGCCAGACCAACTGAATTTCCTCTGAGGTTAATATGACCAGCCTTCCAGACCCAGAGGCAGCCAGGGCACAGGGCTTGGTGATGGACGCCTGGCATGATCCTTTCTCTGAAAGCTCTTGGCCAGGGTTGCAGGTACCATGGCCACTAGGCTGGGGTGAGAGGTGCATGTGCACCCTCAGAGTGCAGGGCAGAGAGAGGACCGCAGAAGAGGGAGCAGGGGAGGGGCAGCTCCACGTGTGATGTACACGGGGACAGCACATCTGGGCATAGGCATCTTGGACTGAAATTCCTACTCTAAAAGATTTCCTACCACTATCTTCTTTTCCTTCTTAGCACTGAATACAACTGATTTTATATTGATTTTGTTCAATTCAGATCATCCTCGGCTCTGTCAATGGCACACCCACTCCTGAGTCAAGCGAAACCTTGATTCAGCCTTAATTCTTTTCTTCCTCTCACCCTCACATGCAATCCATCAGCAAATCTTGTCTGCTCTTTCTAAAGAATATAGTCAGGACCTGTCTATCCTCTTCTCTTCATCTCTTTTGCTGCCAGGCCACCATAATTCCTTGGTTGGGCTACAAAACTCGCCTGCTCCTTGATCTGTCCACCACCTCTCTCTCCTCCTTATAATACAGTCCACACCATCAGAGTGAGGAAGGAGTCCTGAAAATGGGATCACACTGCTGCCTTGCTGAGACCTCTCTCAGCTTCCCCTTGTTCTGATGACCTCAAGGCCCCATATAGCCGGGACTCTGCCACACTCCACAGCCCAAAGTCATACGCTCTGTCACCTATCTCACTATGTTCCCACCCCCTCTGCTCTGCAAGCGTGCGGCGCAGCTCCTGCCCTGGGCTTCGGCACCTGCTGCTTCCTCCTTCAGGGCTGCTCTGCTCTAGGTCTTCCCATGTCTGGCTGCTGCATGTCACTAGGGACCTAGCTCCATTACCACCTTCTTCGAGAGCCTTTCAGCATCCAATCTAAGGTAGCACCCGCTGCTCCAGTGGGAACTCCATGCTGTCTTGGCTTCTTCCCATCTCTTATCAAGAGTGGCTGTCAGGTTGGTTGTTTATTTCCCTGCTGGTGATGCGTTCACTTGTTGTTGATCTCCCCTCTACAGAATGCACACTCCAGGACAGCAGCCCATCTTGCCTTCCTCTGAATACCCAGCATGTGGACCCACAGTAGAGACTCTAGAAATATTTCTTGACCAAGGTCCATGCCCTCCCCTGGGCTGGGAGTGCCATAAGTGCAGGGACCTGTCAGCTGCATCCCTATGTTATACCCAACAATGCTCACCGGGCCTTGGGGCTCTCTCCAAACAGAGAAGGCCAGGGGAGGGAGACGCTATTTTTCTCTAAGTTGTAGCTGAGCTAGTTTTTCACTTGCTCACTGAACTAATGACCAAGCAAACATCCAGGGATTGTGTGGACACTGCACATGGTGGATTCATAAGTGCCAATGCTGACAGGCAGCAGGGACGAGTGCCTGTGCATTGGCTCAGGATGCAACTGGGAGCGTTGTCCCCCTCTTGTCTTTTTAAGTTAAGCTTAGATTTTCTAGTGAGTAATAGCACATAGATCTCACGTATTTTGAACTCAATATTGTGCCTGAAACCATACATAAAAATGTATTTCTGGGTATTCATTTACATTTTTTAAAACTACCTAATTTTAGCATTTATTGGCTTAGTAAAGGGTTTAAAAGTTTTAAAAAGTGCAAGAGCAGCTAAACCCTGTGCAAGAGCTCGGAGAAACTGAAGAAAATGTGGATAAAATAGAGTGGGCAAAGGGAATGTGAGAAGGTCCATGATGGCGGGAGATGGGGAGGGATGGGGAGGGATGGGGAGGGATGGGGAGGGAAGGTGAGGGATGGGAAGGGATGGGGAGGGATGGGAGGGAAGGTGAGGGATGGGAGGGATGGGGAGGGAAGGTGAGGGATGGGGAGGGATGGCGAGGGATGGGGAGGGATGGGGAGGGATGGGGAGGGATGGGGAGGGAAGGTGAGGGGTGGGGAGGGATGGGGAGGGATGGGGAGGGATGGGGAGGGATGGGGAGGGATGGGGAGGGAAGGTGAGGGATGGGGAGGGATGGGGAGGGAAGGTGAGGGATGGGGAGGGATGGGGAGGGAAGGTGAGGGATGGGGAGGGATGGGGAGGGATGGGGAGGGAAGGTGAGGGATGGGGAGAGATGGGGAGGGATGGGGAGGAAAGGTGAGGGATGGGGAGGGATGGGGAGGGAAGGTGAGGGATGGGGAGGGATGGCGAGGGATCGGGAGGGATGAGAAGGGATGCAGAGGCAAAGAACACTGGCAACGAAGAGCAGCTAAGAATGAAGAGACAAGGTAATGCATGCCACAGACCAAGCAGAAGTGCCCAGAGAAAAACATCCACTCCTTAAGGAGGTTCGCAACACAGCCGTGAGCCCTACCATTAAAAACAGGTAAGAACAGTTAAATGTCAACTCTGCACCACCATATTTGATTGACGATTAACCACTGTTCAAATGGCACATGTCTCCATGGCAACAGCTAGGGTTTGTTGAAAGAGTGAATGGATGAATGAATGAAAAATGGGAAGGGCGCATACTTTTCAGAGTGATTTGAAGGTGAAGGAAGACAAGATATTTAAAAGAGGCTGGCCAATAATAAATGTTCCATAAAGTTTTCTTGAAACTAGTTCAGTCAGGATAATTTTCCTTCTCATCCATGGACCAGAAATCACTGACATTAACAGATCTTACTGTGTCCCAGGCAGTCTCCAGGGGTAAACTCAGTAGTTTACTGAGTGTCTATGTCACTCTATGACATAGACAGCATTATTATTTCCAGTGTCTAGAGGAGGAGACCAAACACAGAGCTAGAAGGTTAGAATTTAGGCTACTATAGGACTCAGCGCGTAGCTATGTGTCTACCTTGGGTTTAATTATTGGCAGAAACTCATTACAACTCATCCTTTCCCATGTGACTTTCTTTGGCACAGACCTGAAAGGTGGTAGTGTATTTGCTACCAGACCCTCATCCCACCAGGCAGGTCACCCCTCTTATGTGATTGAAGGCACATAAAGCGTTGATTTCACTCTACAGGATTGGGGTTAGATCGTCGGTCCCTTCTAGGCATGGAATTATCACAGGGGAAAAGGAGCAGACACTTGTTGAATCTCTGTCATGTACCAGCAACTGTGGTAGGGGCTTGGCAGAAATTATTTCATTCAATCTCACAGTGACCCCATGAAGTAGGTCTAATTTTCTCTATTTGACAAGGAAGGGAACTGAGGTTTAGAGAATTTAAAGAACTCATATGAGGCAGAACTGGGGTAGGAACGCAGCTGTTTTTGAGACAGGGTCTTGCTCTGTTGCCCAGGCTGGAGTGCAGTGGTGCAATCATAGCTCACTGCAGCCTCTACCTCCGCAGCTCACGGGATCCTCCCGCCTCAGCCTCCCGAGTAGCTGGGGCAAGTGCCCCACTCCCGGCTAGTGTATTGATTGTGGAGATGAGGTCTCACTAGGTTACCCAGGCTGGCCTTGAACTCCTGGCCTCAAGCAATTATCCTGCCTCAGCCTCCCAAAGTGCTGGGATTACAGGCCCGAACCACCGCGCCCGCCAGGAACCCAGGACTTAACCTGATGTCTCCACCCCAAGTTCCCTAAAGATCTGGCCCAGAAGATGAGTGAATTCTGATGTCTAAGGCAGGAGGGAAATGGAAGGAAAGTCTGGGGGTAAGGCTGGCCCTCCCTCCTCACCTCCCTTCCCTGCGTGCCCTCTCCTGGCTCGCCCTCCCTTCTGCGTCTGTCAGGGCATCTGTAGTGGGAGCCGCCTGTGCTGGGCACTGGGGTACGACCTTCACAAGACCCAGGGAAGTGGGGGAGCTGGGCAGGAAATTAAAAGGAGCCAAATAAACAGAGTAATTATAGATTGTGATAAGGACTTAGAAAGAAACAGTAACTAAAAGTGACCTTGAAAAGTACCCGTAAGTAGGCACTGGTGCTGCAGACGGAGCGGGCAGCAACGCGCAAGGGAGAGAGGAGGCGCGGCAAGGCGCACACTCGCTTCCGCCGGGCCTCCTGCTTACCGGCAGCAGCGCCCCCTGGCGCCTGCCGAGGGCACTGCGCAGAGAGGTCGGCATTGATTTCAGAGGGGCGCCCTGAAGGACACCGGCCTGGCCCCAGACGGGGCAAGAGCCAGGCCTCGGATTTCTCATCTGTCAGATGACAATGATGCCATCTACTTCCCAGGGCCATCGTACAGATTAAATGATGCAGTGCTTGGGAGAATCCGGATGGATGAGCGACACTATAGAAACATGACTTGGATTTACGGCAAGAGGGACTTCAGTGAGACATGAAGAACTGTTGATTGACAGGCCGGCAGGACACTGTGGCAGGTTTCCAGTGAAGAATTCCATACTGACAATGTAAAAGAGAGGCAATGGCTGTCTGACATAAGTGCGTGACACTGCACAGGTTCCACTGTGTGAAATGCATACGTGAGTTCTTGTAGGAATGAATTGATTTTTTTAAGAAGTGACTTAAGGGAAGGAAGACGTGACTTAAGGAACTCAGGAAGTCTCTGTGCCGTCACTAAGCCAGAGATTCCAGAAGATGCTCTCTGAAGAACAGTCACCAACTGGATTATTGAAAATTAGCCCACTGCCACTTCACGGGTGGGCCTTGTAATCCACATCAGCTGGACCAAGGGGCCTGGAGACGCAATAGCCTGGAAACAGGGTGACCCCAAGGGGCAGGCGGGATGCAAGCACAGAGGGAACAAGAAAATGCTGAAGGAAGCTGCTCAGAAAAGTGGAGGCCAGGTGACTCTGAAACCCAACTGTGACCACAGAGGAAAATGCCCTGGAGGCCAGAGACCCAGCTCCAATTACCAGCTATGTGACAGGGGCATGCCCAGCCCCTTTCCTGATTTTCCGAATTTCCCTATCTGGGAGGTGAAGATCATGTCGCTGGGGCCTGCCTGTAATACTTCAAAAAACACAAAAACACTCTATGCACCATGTAGAGGATTATTTTTGTGAACTCCAGGGCATGGAGCGTCAACAGCTCAGAGGCAGCACTGGCATCTCCCTCAAGTGTCCTGCCTTCTCTCCATCCCCAGGCACACGCAGGGCCCACGAATGCCCAGCATCTGCTCTCCAGTCACTGGTGAAATATGGGTGGCATTCACCGTGTCTGCATTTGGAAATTAGCCCGCCTGTGGTCTGGCTGTTGGCGCCCCTGGGGCTCCCTAACCCACATGGCTAAGCAGGCAAAGACAGAAACTCTGGTGCCGCCAGCTTCCGCCCACAGCGCTTTCCTGTGGTGGGGTGCTGACTGAGCAACTGAAGCAGGGCTGCAGCATTCACTGGCAGCTGAGACCCAGGATTGGGGGCCCTAGTGGGGCTGGGATCAATGGGGATGGTACCGTGGAGGGGCATGAGCTGGGACATTTAGAACAGAAAGAGAAACATGCCGAGTGAGGAGGCAAGATGTGAGCAGCAGGGCTAGCGGGTATCCCTGGGACCTCAGAGAGAAAGGAAGCTGCAAGGGAGCTTGTACCCAGTGATCACAGGCTCATTTATGGGATAGACCCAGGCAACCTGAAGAAAGGCAGAATCAGAGCGATAGCCAGAGGTGACTGTCATCAGAAACATACCCCTGCTCCTGAGAGCCACTGGACAGCGGGATAACTGGGGCTCGTCTCCCTGGTGCAAGCCCAGGAGTGAGGGCCTTATGATAAGATTTCCAAAAACGCCAGCCCCATGCGCTGCCTGTCAGTAAGCGGCCACCGGAACCCCTCCCAGAAAGATAGATGCAGGCTCCATGTCTGTAGAAGTTTGTGTCCATTTCCCGCTGAAATGGACTCCTGCCTCTCCACACCCCTAAAACTCAAGCTACTGCCTGATCTCCAACCCACATCCTAACGGGTGAGGTTGAAGTCGAATTTCCTGTGGCCTTCAGTGAGGATAAGAAAACCAGCCCCTTCATAGATGAGAAAGCAGTTTCAGCCCCCAGCTCTCAGGCGCGCTTCTCCGGTGGCTGCTTATTCCCAGCTTCAGGTCCCAGTGGCCGTGGTCATCCGAGTGGGAAGGGATTTGCCTGCTGTGCGCTGGGTGCCTGGGTTGCGCCGCTCACCTTGCTGCAGTGCCATCCTCCCGCTGTCTCCCCACCCCTTTCCCCACTGCCACAAGAGACTTAAGGGGCAACTTTGTAGAAATCCAAATCCGTAAACACCTCAGGCTGGGAAACACCCAGCCAAAGGAGCAGGTGTATCAGTAAGAAGGGGAAGAAAATCCGAGTGTGGCACGGGGTGTTCTCCACTCCCTGGCAGCCTCTGTCCCCAGCAGACCTCATCCTGTCTCTTCAGTGGTGAGCATTGCCCAGGCTGGCTGTGAATTCTCATGCACAATGGATTCACGCAGGACTAGGAGTGAAGACACCCATGCTGGAAAGGACTCTCAGACCTGGTCCTGGGGAGCGCTCTGGGGGTCTCCTGACTCCCCTTCTCCACTCCCTCTGAGGGGATGGAGTATTGGGAGAGGAAACATCCCCCTCCATCCCCCCAGGGGCTGCCCTAGAAGCAGACTGGGTCGGGGAGCCTGGTTGGTAGGTTAGAACGTGCTCATGCTCTGCCAGTTCGCTGATGTGTCATGCAGCCACTCTTGTACCTGCCATCCCTACTCATCCTCTCACGGGGACTGGAGCTTCTGCAGCATAGGGACTGTGTCATCACACTTCACTAAGGCCAGCACAGCGGGGGCTTCCCAGAGGTCTTCTAAGGTGACCTTAGCCCATGCCTGTGGCTTCTCTCTGAACCTGATTCAAGCTCCCCATACTCTGTGCATAATTCATCAGCGGTCCAACACTTCCCTTAACAGCATCCAAATACCCTGATCCCCAGAACGGTCACGTGCACTTTCCAGCCTGAGTCTGGGATTACCCTTATCTCTTTGAACATCTCATCACGGGACTCGGACTCCAAGGGGCCACACACTTCACAGAGTCTTCTCCTGAGAAAAGACCCACAACAGTTATTCACAGTTGCTGAGTTCTGCTGAGCTCCTCAAGGACAAATGGTAGATCTGGATAAAGCCAGAAAGCTCCTGAGTATTTAATCAAGGGCAACGAACCATGAGGCTTCCCCTAGGGGTAGTCACCTGAGAGAGCTTGGGCTGTTTTAACTCTGCAAAGACATTATTAACCTGTTGCTTTCAACTGTGTTAGGTTGCATATTTAAATCTGCTCCCTGGGGATATGGTGACACATTGGTAGACCCCAATAAACACAATTCCTGAATCCCAGCCAAGAAACACTGGTGTGTGTGCAACTGGAGGAGAGGGAGGGGCAGGGACATTGGGAAATTCTAAATAAATGGAAAAATCTGGCTTGTATTTCACGGATTATTCAAAAAGAATCTTCTCTTAGAAGCACTGGTGGGTCACATGCGTCTAACCAGAATGCAAAGTTTACAAAGCATGGTAATGGCAGAACACAGCACAGGGCAGATACACACATGCAGAGAGAGACTCTGTTGCATACTGGGGAACCGATTTTGAAAAATAACAACAGGCTTCTTCTGAGAGAGGAAATTATTTATCCAAAACAGTGCTGGGAAAATTCAGATTCACATTTTTCCTAGGGCCTTTGAGTTGTGTATTCCTGCAATGAGTGAGCTGGATTTGATGAGGCTTTACAATGATTGTTCAAAATTAGTGTTTCAATGCTCTGGTTTTTAATGGAATGCTTTTGGGTTGGGTCTTATATTTGACAGCTAAGGACCTTAATAACAGTTGTTGAGAAGCAACTCCTTAGGGCAGAACATCTTTGGATCCTCAATAGTTTTGAAGCGACCTGTTCTCTGCACTATTTTTGGTTTCTTTCTGCTATTTTTCTAAAAAGAATCCGGGAGTTTCATGTGTAAGGGCATCGTTCTTTTTTCTGTTTGCTCACAGACTCTGACAAGGCAATGGCAAGAAAGGCTGACACTTTGCACATCCTTCACAATCTTCTGCAAGGATGGCTTAGAATGATCCTGCCTGGAGGAAGGAACAACCTTTGACCTTAAGGTAATTTAAGGTTTGACCATAAGGTTTATTGTTGACTTTTCTTTTTCTTTTCTTTTTTTTTTTTTTTTTTTTGAGACAAAGTCTCACTCTATCACCCAGGCTGGAGGAGTGCAGTGACACGATCTCAGCTCACTGCAACCTCTGCCTCCCGGGTTCAAGCAATTCTCATGCCTCAGCCTCCTAAGTAGCTGGGACTACAGGTGTGCACCACCATGCCTGACTAATTTTCATATTTTTAGTAGAGATGAGGTTTTTCCACGTTGGCCAGGTTGGTCTTGAACTCTTGACCTCAGATGAGCCTCAGCCGCCCAAAGTGCTGGGATTACAGGTGTAAGCCACTGCACCAGGCCTATTGTTGACTTTTCTAGGGGTCTTTTATATGTCTCTACACTAATTCTTTTCTTTAGCATTTTTTTGAAGATGTTTGTTTTTGTTCTGTTTTCTTTTTCCAATTTCCACACACCCTGCTTGTTCGTGATGATTTCTGAACCACATAATCAAGCCAACCACTTTTTGCTGTTTCACAGCAGTACTAATACTATTCCTGAACCACATATATTTCAGGAGACAGAGCAGATTGGGAAGGCCTAGGCCCTTTTCTGTATACTTTTGGCTTGAGCCTAGGTCATCACAGTCTTGAATGTGGGAGGGTGAGTGGAAGGAAAAGGGTCTGTGCCATTCAATGTGTGCTCTTTTTGTGGACTTTGGGAGTCTCTGGCTCCTGCTTCAGAGCTCCACTTCATCCTCGCCTGTTGCCATCACTCTCTGCAGCTGATCAGCCACCAGACTTTGTGCCTTCTGCCTCTTGGTAATCTCCTCCCTGATTACCCGGACTTGGTCTTACCCTACTCTAGTCCACCTTGCACTTTGCAGGCAGAGCAACCCTTCCACAATGTAAATAAAATCTTACCCCGGTTCTCACCACCTTCCGGACACTGCCCAAGTTCCTCAGCATCACATACTAGGTCCTTCATCATGGCACCCTGCAGCTTCCCTCACCCCTCGCCTGGCCACCCACCCTCAGCCACACCAGCCTGGTATTCCCTGTGTAAGCCATGCTCTCTCTCACGCTTGCATATTTTTGTAAATGCCATTTCCTTGTTCTAGAATGTTCTTCCTCCTGCCTCCAGTAGGCTCCTTCCTGCCCACCCAGGGCATTTAGGATCATGCTTCCATGAGGTCTTCTGTAGGAAAAGTATGATGTACTTTCCTGTGCAGGCAGTGATGATACCATGAGCTACGTTTTTGTGTCGCAGTCCCCACTCATCATGGCATCTCTCCCACTAGCGTGTGGCAGCCTGTTTCCATGCACATAGCCCCTAGCCCAAGTGCCAGCCCTCCAGAGCAAAGCATTTCCCAAGCCATTCAGTGGTTTCCCAGGACCTAGCATCCAAAACACACCGAATTCTCATTACAAGCTTGTTGAAAGGCAAATGAAGAGAAACAAGCTGTATGTATAATAATAATAATAGTCACCAGAAAGACAAGAATGAAGAGAAGAAAAACAATAGTCATCACTGGCATCTTAAATTGTGGAGCCAAGGTGAGGAACCTTTGGGTCACCCTCAGGATCAAACTGCCAGGCCAGAAGCAATTCCACTGAGAGGGCACCAGGAAACCTTTAATGCATGGAAACCCTGGAGCAAGTAAAAGGCAAAGCATGTGAGTCACAGCTGAATCCGTGGACAATCACTGAACTGTGACAAGGTCCAGGGTAGACTCGTAAGCTAGCACAGAAGAACACATTACTGAGGAAAGGAAAGGAACGTGCATGGGGAATTTCAAGCCTTAGCTCTTCACAGCAAAGCATGCTTGGCAATTACAAGCTTCTTATATCAAAAAAAATCAGGCAAGCCAAAAGTCACTAACAGTATTAAAGATCAAGACCCACTCACAAGGAATTCACATACTCTGCTCCTTTGCAAGGGCAGTCTTGCATCTACACTGACTTGGTGCACCTCCTTACACAGAAGAAATCCACCTTCGTGACTTGAGTATTAAAAAAATGCTTTTCTGATGGCCCATACGTTCCCAGATATCCCTACCCCATCATGCTCTTAAAAGCTGAAGCTGATTTAGTGAGAATCCATTTACACTAAACAGTGTAGAGTAAGACAACACAAGCCAACCCCATGACTGAAGGGAGCCCACAAAGACTGGGCAGCTCCTCCAATGTAACCAAAGATTCAACCAAAGATTCTAACTGCCCTCCAGCCCCAGGGCTACGGAATGGCCCAGGGAAGGCAGCGTGCAGCTCGCAGCTAAGAATCCAGGTACAACCACCAGATCAAAAGCATCTAGTGAGTGGCTCTGCCAAGTCCCTGTCCATAACAGATCCTTAGCACAATCACTATGTTTTGCTCCATTTTGTAAGCCCAGCTAAAAGGAGAAAAATTCAATCATTTTTCCTAAAGCTTGCTGGTTGCGAAAGACCAACTCCTTTAAGTGTCTATGCAGCAAATCTATAAGATACAGATATTGGGAGAAGGGGCTCCATACCTGTTCAGAGCAGAGATAAACAGTTGGCATTCACTGGTATAGAGCAATTGTCACAACAGTCATTAGGGAGCTGAACAAATGTTGAGAAATCCAAATGTGTTCATTCAGAATGGTGCAAAATTCCTATAAAGTCCTACATCAGAAAATGAAAGAAAGACATCTGGGTGAAGGTAATAAAAATGTCTTGCTAACTCTTGCCTTTTCCTGATATATGTTTTCCATAATAGACCCCACTAGCACCTTGATCCTCTACCTTAAAGATGGAAAAGGCTTGGCAGATGTTGTGTGACTAGGCAAGGTCTTGCTCCAATTGAAAGGACGCCACCAGAGATGAAAACCCTACATACATCTCTTCCACCAAAAGAAGACTTCGGAATCAGGCATGATGCAACCAAAGATTCTTACTGCCCTCCAGGCCCAGGGAAGGCAAGATGTAACTCACAGCTAACAATCCACATGTAACCAGCACATCAAAAGCATCCAGTGACTGAGTTAAAACCGTGCTTCTATCTATCCCCCAGGAGTGGACAGACAAGTCTGCCTAGATTTGAGGTGGGGAAAAAGAGGTCTAAATTTTCACAAGAATTAACTTCTTTTTCCTACAAAGAGACACTGAGGTGTTTCTCCTCTTACCTCATGGATTGCTGGAGTAAATGCAGAAACAAAAACTCATTTTCTCGGTCTCCAAGAAAGCAGCCAGATTCTCGATGTGAGCAAGCCCTTGCACCTTTGATGCAAGAGTTTGGATGTGCTGGGTGAGGGTACCAGAGGCCCTGTTGATTTTATGAGTCTGTGGGCCAGCTCAGACCGGCTGCCAACTCATCTGTATGCAACAGCTCTCAAAGAACATAGTTTACTTTATAACCGGATCCAACAGGAGTAGGCGTGGCAGTTAAGTGGGTGAGATACCAAAGGTGTTGAGCCACCAAGGCTGCCTAAGAAGGATTTGTTTATGGAACCCTGGCATGGAACCAGAAGGCCGGTATGCCCATGTCGATGGTGTCTAAGTCAAAGGCATGAGGTTGAACACGTGTGCACATGGGGCTGGATGTTACAGGGCAGGGAAGTAGGGGTCCCCAAGGAGCCCCTCACAAGTGTCTCCTGTCCTGTGAATCACTCAGTGGCCCTAGAACAGCAGTCCACAACCTTTTTGGCACCACGGACCAGTTTCATGGGAGACATTTTTTCCATGGACCAGGGAGGTGGTGGGGGAGGATGGTTTCGAGATGATTCAAGCACATGACATTTATTGTGAACTTTATTTCTACTGTGTTTATTTATAAAAATTACTTTATTTCTATTCTATTATATTCCTTATTTCATTATATATTATATTCTTATATATATCTAATATATATTATATTCTAATATATAATGAAATAATATTCTATTCTGTTATATAATATTCTATTCTATATCATAGAATGAAATAATGAATATAGAATGAAATAATGAAATATTCTACTCTATTGTAGAATGAAATAATATTCTATTCTATGAAATAATATTCTATTATATTCCTTATTTCGTTATATATTATATTCTAATATATTATATTATATATTATATTCTTATATATTATATTCTAATATATGATGAAATAATTATACAACATCACCATAATGTAGAATCAGTGGGAACCCTGAGCTTGTTTTCTTGCAACTAGACAGGCCCATCCTGGGGTGATGGGAGACAGTGACAGATAATCAGGCGTTAGATTCTCATAAGGAGCGTACAACCTAGATCCCTTGAATGCGCAGTTCACAAAAGGGTTCAAGATCCTGTGAGAATGTAATGCCGTTGCTGATCTGACAGGAAGCAGAGCTCAGGTGGTAATGTGAGTGATGGGGAGTGGTCATAAATACAAATGAAGCTTTGCTCACCTCCTGCTGTGCAGCCTGGTTCCTAACAGTCCACAGACCAGGTGTGGGGACTCCTGCCCTAGAAGGTCAGGCTGACCTGACTTTCCCTTGACCAGCCACCCTGGTCCCGGGGCAATGCAGAGCTTTACATCACAGACTTTGCACTTCACTGATGGGGTTGAGACCCTGCTCTACCAACTGCAAGTTACCTAGCTTCTCACCTCAGAAGTCTGCAGTGGGAAGCTCAAGAGATAATGTATGTAACACACTGGTCATTGAGTGAACAGGGCTGAAATCCAGCCTACTCCGAGTGTCAGCCTTCTGTCCTCCTCCTCAGCCCACCACCTAGGGCCATCTCCCACTAGGAGACTGACAGAGAGGGGGTCTTACCCCACACCCCTCCTGAGTTGCTCTCTTCCCACTGTTCCTCACACTTCACAGCTGGTAATCACTCGAAGCATTGATTGGGTTTGCATGAAGCAAGAGAGGGTAACTGTGGGCTGGCCACATGCCCCTTCACTGCCTGTCCCCTCCTCCACTCAACACCACACAAGATAGTAGGAGGGATCAACCTCAGCTCAAGAGTCAAAGAGATGAGAAGCATCAGAGCAGCAGCGTAGCTTGGAGACCACACGCCAGGTTCCTGACACCAGTCCCTGGCATGGGACAGCTGAGTCTCCATGATGCTCAGAGAGGGGATAAAATGGAAACAGATGCAAAATTTCATGGAAAAGGCACTTTTGCTTTCAAACATTTATAAGCATAACCAGCCATTACAGATAAGGAAAAAGAACATAGTAGGTTGCTATGGTCTGAATGAGTCTCGCAAAATTTATATATTGAAACATAATCCCCATGAGCTAGTTTGAAGAGGCAGGGCCTTTAGGAGGTGATTAAGTCATCAGGGTGGAGCCCTTCCAGATGGGGTTAGGGCCCTTATCAAAGGGCTCGAGGGAGCAGGTTCATTCTCTTCTGCTGTGAGGGCACAGTGTTTGCCCTCTTTCTGCCCGTCTGCCTTCCACCGTGTGATGCAGTGGCCAAGACCTCGGCAGACACCAAACCTGCCTGTGCCTTGGTCTTGGGCTTCCAGCCTACATAACTCTCTGTGGTTTATAAATTACCCAGCCTCAGATATTTTGTTACAGCAGCCCAGACAGAACAAGACACACGTGTAAGTGAAGCCACTTGCCGAAGGGTTCCCACGCGAAGTGAGATGGGAGGAGACCCACACTAGGGAGCTACAACACGGCAGGGGAAACAGCAACAGGCGGGGAGTCCACGCTCCTGCTAAATCGGGCCTTCCCCCTTCACACGTGACCTCCTGTGGGCACGCCCGTTCCTGCTGCTGCTTGCCATCCTTGCATTCACCCCCTCGGTCCACAGGCCCTCTCTTCTGCACCCCTCACTGTGTGGCCCTCTACCTACCTTTGCAGGCCTCCCAATCCCCCCAGTGGGATATTCCCAAGGCCCAGGTTCACCCAACCCTACCTCTGAGCAGGCCTGGGTGTGGATGCCAGGAGAACTCGCCCTGCAGCCCACGAAATGCAGGGAGAGGAAGTGTCCGAGCCCAAAGGGGCTGCACGCTGAAGGGACTGAGCACAGGAGGACATGAAGGGAGGCCGTCCCCGGGAAAGGTGGGCTCCTCTGAGGGTGCCTTTGGCTGGAGCACTCTTGCATGGCCATGGAATCTTCCTTAGACTCCACGGCAGTCTAGGACGCATCCTCCCAACCTGCTCTCCCTCCTCCCCTCAGGGTCTGCCCTGAGTCCCGGTCTGAAAACTCCTCAGACAGGCTCCCTCTGACTTTCCTCACCTGGGCATCTGCCTCAACAAAATCTTGGCATTTTTCATCCCCTCTTGGCATCTGCTTCTCAGAGGCCCTGGACTGGTGCATGAGTTTCTTCAGATGGGATGTGAACTGTCAGAGAGCTTGGCAGGAGGCCCTTTGGAGTCCCACAGAACAACTCAGGAAAGGGGGCTTCCCTGACCCGATGTCCAGCATGGAGGCCCTAGGGGGCAGGCATTCTGAGCCTCCCCACCGGTGTGGGCTGAAGGTGTGTCTTTGACTCTTGTGATCCAGCAGACAGCTGTGGAAATACAAACACACACAGAGAAACATGTGCCTCCCCCAGGTAAGCATTCATCCTCACAGAATAAACCCCAAACAGGGAGAAGAGTTTTTTAACTACCTCATTCATTTGCAAGGCAGGTACCTTTTGCACAATGGAGCCAGAATGTCTCATTATTATGCAGACCAGGGAGTTATCTTACCTTCATCCTCCACTCCTTGCCCCCAATCTTCAAAACTGGGACCTGCTGGGGACCTTTTGGACCTGCTGGGAATGAGAAAGAGGCCTGTTGCTAAGCAACAGGGAGGGCAGGGGATGCATTCTCCCTGTTCCACAAATCCTAGTCTTAAAGCGCAAATGATAGCGTTTGCCCTGATGGAATCCTACACCTTCCAGTACCCCAGCGGGATGCACTCTCAGTCCTTCCTCCTAACCACTGTCTTCACCGAGAAATTCCACTCCTGCTCTGGCGCCTGGCAGCTGCTTCACTACCCCTGTAGCCACGAGACAGCCTGAGTCCTCCACGGTGGAATGGTATGTGACAATGAGAAGACAGCCCAGCTCCTCTTTCTCTGATTCAGTCCGGCCCCTCTGTGCTGTGTAGCCTCGCCGGGTTCCCAACACTGATGAGGTTATGCGCCCAGCATCTATTCCTCAGACTGGACCTGGAGCCTCCCGCCTCTGGACCTGAGTGAAGACCAGAGTCAACAGGTGGTTTTCTTTCTCTTTCTCTTAAAGAAGTTTGGAACATTTGAAATCTACTATCCTATTCATGACTAATATTCCAACAGGAGTCATTCAGATAAACAAAAAGCATCTCCAGGTGTTTGTCTGATTTAGAGGAAGGCGGCACATTCCCATTCACACAACAGAGGGGCCAGGTGCCTCTGAAAGAACAGCTGATGTGTGGGGCTAAAAAGAGGACCACCGGTTGAAAGTGCCTGTAGGAAACAGACTCCCCAGCCTAGGGTTTGAGGTTGACTCTGGAGAAACCCAGGAAGGGTGTGGATTTGGGTTCTGCATTACTTAGGGTGGGGGGCGAGGCATGTCCTAGAGAGAGGGGGTTGTGGGAAAATCTGCATACAGGATGACTGACCCATGACCCCCTTCCTCTACTCAGCACCTAGGTGCCTCATCCCAGCCGCGTAGGAGGACTCTTTAGGGAAATCCAATGGGCTGAGAGGAAAGACCTCCTAGTGCGGATGCCTGGGTGTTCTTCCACCTGGCAGGACCAAACGCAGCCCTCTCCCTCACAGCTTCCGATGAGCTGACTAGTGGCACTTTCTGAAATGACGGGCAGCCAAGGGTTATCAGACATTTGAGGAAAGGCTTCACCATGAAAAAGAAAGGTCAAGGCAAACACAGAAAGGAAACCTGGAGTAAGTAGAGGCCCAGCAGGGGGCAAAATAAATGTCTAAAACCCTCACCTACCTTCAGAGCGAAAAGATGATATTACAGATGTCAAACAAGACGCTAGAAAAAAAGACTCCGAGAACAAGAAAGAGCACTTGGAAATTTAAATATTAGAGCAGATAAAATGATCTGAAAACAAAGCTAAGACAATCTCCCAATATTCTTTGTTAAGGAACAATAATAGGAGAGAAAAGATAAGGAAAGGATAGAATCCGTGCAGGAGAGTCAGCAATCACAGGATGATAGGAGGTGGCAGCCATGAGAACGTACCTGGCCAACTTGCAGCTGCAGCTTCTGAGGCCCTCCACAGCCTCTGCTCCAAGCACACACTCTGTGGGCTGCTCCTAGTCACTGAGGGAGACAGAGCACCAAGGCAGGCCAGTTCTTGGAAGAGGTAGGCTCTCTGATGGGGCTTCAGCTCCGTGATAGCTGTCCCCTACGAGGTGCACCCTCCAACCCTCCCTCCCTCTCTCCTTCGCAGGGGTCAGACTTGCTGCCCCAGCCCCCAGCCTCCCTTAGATTCCTCCCCACACTCTCTCACCACCATCTCCCTTAACAAAATCCTCTCATGTTTCATCCTGTCCTGGCATCTCCTTCCTGGAGGACCCAGACCAGTACTACAAGTTCCAGAAAGAAAGAACTGAAAAAATAGAAGGGAGAAATTATGGAAGAATGATATATATATATATTAGTTTCTCAGAATGAAAGGTCACAAGATTCCAAATTGAAAGAGCCCACTAGGAACCCCAAACAAAAAATGTAAACCACATCAAGGCAATCTCATGAAACTTCAAAACGTTGGAGATAAAGCAAGAGAAATATATTGCACATCAATGATTACGAACAATTGTTCACCAAAAGGGCACTTGAATCCCCAAAGCCACAAAGGATGCTATGAAAAACAGTGGAGCATTTTCAAATTGAAATGTTGAGGGAAAATAATTCTATACCTAGCCTAACCCTCAATTAAATGTGCAGGTGGAATAAAGACCATTTCAGATATACAAGGTTCAAATGACCTCTTCCAGACCATTTCCTAGGAGATGACTAGAAGATGCATCCACCAAAGAAAGGGAAGAACCCCAGATAGTGGGACACAGGAAATCCCAGACACAGGGGCTCCCGCACGGGCAAGAAGCAAAGGGGCTTGCCTGGGTGATGGTGAAGGGCCACCCTGCAGAACACCTGCCCAGCTGGCCCCGAGAATAGCCAGCATGGAGAGGTGGCCACCTCTCAGGAAAATGGGACAGACTGAGTTGCCCATATGTGTTACGAGGGTATTTATGGTTCTGAAGGGGATTTTCAGGATGAATCAGTGATAGACATGTAGAGAACTATGTAAATAAGAAAAGAAGAACATTGTTAACTCCACTAAATGCAAGCAGCTATAAAGGAGAGAAAAGGTACTTATAATACCCTAACTCGGTTGAGCTGTGAACAATATTAGAGTTATCGGAATGCAACATTGAGTATTGATCTAATAAAATTTCTGATCTAGCTACATGGGAGTGTGGAGAGGAATATAGAGGGGATAATGTGAACAAGAGCCTTTTTAAACGTTATATGTAGA
This sequence comes from Nomascus leucogenys, assembly GCF_006542625.1. Lineage (NCBI taxonomy): Eukaryota > Metazoa > Chordata > Mammalia > Primates > Hylobatidae > Nomascus > Nomascus leucogenys. The sequence goes on along the minus strand of NC_044395.1, from coordinate 6,071,075 downwards.
TTACTTTAACAAAAATAAATTTTAAAGGCACAGTCCCTTTTTATCTTTGAATAATTTACAATGAAATGGGGCAAGACGAAGCAAACGCCCTGATGGTGGATCTCTATGCCGTGCACTGACCATGGGTCTCTACGCCATTCAGAAGGAGCATCTGATCTGCCCTGAACCACAGTCACTCACCTGAACCACAGTCACTCACCTGAACCACAGTCACTCACCTGAACCACAGTCGCTCACCTGAACCACAGTCACTCACCTGAACCACAGTCGCTCACCTGAACCACAGTCACTCACCTGAACCACAGCTCCCGGAGCCCTGGGAGTGGTAGCAATCCCCCCCACACCCCAACACACCCCAAGTAAGAATGGTGCAGTAACTAATGCTGAGTGACTCAGGGGTATCTTCTCCCAGCATCCACTTTTGGGTGGGGGGAAAGGGATGAATCCTCAGGGTACAGCTGTCACCATCACCTGCCTTTTGGCATCTCCCCCTATTTTTTCCCATAAGCCCCTCTAAAGATTTGGCTGAGGGCAGAGACTTTTTTCAGAAATGCAACTCCGAGACCAATGCTCGTATCTGGACGGTGTGGTGGGATTCTATTCTGGTGGATACTATTTCCTCTCCTTGACTCCAGCTCCAAAGGAGAGGTGGTCTTGTTTAGTGATGTGGAAAACATGCTTGGCAGCTGCGAGAGTCAGACAGGAAGAGCCAAGCAGTGTCCACTGGCGAGTCTCCTTGATACATGACTTCAACACCACAGCCTCAAGCGTTTTGCAAAACCAGCTCACTGACATGTATTCAAACACAGTGAGACTGAGTTGCCTCTTTGCTTCATGTAGCCGCAAATCTACAAGCTGTTTCCCATCCATACATGAGGAATCCCAGGCCACCGCTCTCCACAGATTCTGACCTGTGAATGCCTTTCTTTGATCGAGGAAGGGCAGCCATACAGATGACACCACTGGCAGCAAGGCACATCACCTAACAGGCCCTCCAGCTCCTAAACGGAACAGGACAGAGGGACTCTGCTGGAAGAGGGTCTTCTACCTTTGAGGCCTGATTTTCTTGAAAGCTCCTGTCTGATGAAAGAGTGATGGTAAAATCCAAATGTGTTTGCGACAGCGGAGAACTGGATAATCCACTGAGATGGCAAGAAGGAAAGAACATTGCTATATACTCTCACAAGGGAAAGGTTTTGAGAAAGCCACATGCAAGAGATAAAAATGCTTTCCCTCTGAAACCTCGCCTGCCACTGCAGATGAAAGCATCTCACTCAGTGAGAAATTCCAGGTTGAAGGCCTTTTTTGGAAAAAAAAAAAAATTGAATTGAATGCAGGGAAAATTTGGATGATTCTATTTAATTCATCCAAAGCTTTTTGAGGGCCTTACTAAATATAAGGCAGCATGCTAGGCACTTTAGGAGTTGCAACGATAAATAAAACATGGCCCTTGCCCTTTAAGAGTTGATTCTCTTATAGAAGAGTAGACAGTCACAAACATAATAAGGCATAAATGCATAGGAAGGGTTACGAATATACAGAAGTTCCGTCCAGCTGGGAAAATTGGAGAGGCTTCACAGAGAAGGTGCTGTTGGACTGGACACTATAGAATGATGAAAATGACAGCAGGTGGTCATGGAAGGTGGGGAGTAGAGGAAGGAGAAGCAGCATGGAGGCCAGAGAGTAAAGGGGGACTAGTCAAGGGGAGAAAGCCTGGCTTAAAAGAAGACGTGCTGGCGGACAAGGCAGAAGGACAGGTGGGAACAAGGCGGCAGGACCTGCTGTGCTGGGGAGGGTGACCTTTCATCCTTCCCTAACTGTGGAGATCCCTCCACACAGGCCCTGTGGCCTCCTTCTGGGGCAGGGAGCAGCTCTTGGAATGCAGGAGCCAGGGGTCTTTCTGTAGGAGGAAGCTCACCACTTCTCTGTTTTCTTATTGTCAATCTTGAGGAGCTTTGCCATGTTTTACCCAGAATTTCATATTTACAAATATTATTTCATATTTTGACACCCCTGGTAGGTTTTTGACAGATACAAAATGTTTCCTTCTCTAGGATATTGTGCAGACACATCCCATAGCCCAAACCTCACACCCAGAGACACACAGCAGGTTACTCACGGAGCCCCGACACTCACACCAGTCAGAAAGGGCATTACACAAGGAAGAGAAGGAGCCAGGAGCCCTCAGGCTTGGCCTCATTCTGCTCTCTGCCAGGCTTTCTAGAAAAAGTTGCTGTCCCTCTGCAGTGCCCTGAGGCCTGCTTGCCTCTCAGAAATGCTCTGGAGAGTAAATAGATTCTAGTCAGTCTCCCTGAAGCAAAAGCTTCATCATTGCTAAGCAGCACGGTAATTTTCCATCTCCCCACCCTTAGAGATGAATAGGGCGCCGACTCCGCAGGCTGTTCCCTTTAGGTAGACCGCGTGGAGCGCCCGCAGGTGGACTCGGCAGGGCTGTCTGGGAACCGAACCTTCCCGGACTGTGCACTTTTAACCCTGCAGGTTCTCAGCTGTCTGCCGTCGAAGGAAAGCATTCCCACTCCAATTCCCAGGAGACTGCAGCCAGGACGCTTGGGTTTCCACCACGGATTCCTCTGCTGAGGGGCTGCTCCGCGGTAGTTTTCCTCCCGAGAAGCACAGGAATGAAAAGGCGGTGAGCCCCGTAGGTGAAGATGGTCGTCTGTTCACTCTGCAGTTCACAGAACCTTTGATGTCACTCTATCGTCTGGATCTCTTTTGCCTGTGAGGGAGGCAGAGAGATATTTAGGAATGAGGCAGCAGAGGTTTAGCAAGAGGTGCTCCTGGAGGGCCTTGAATACCCATCCTAAAGGGGTCCTGGTGTTGTCGGTAGTGAGACCAGGGGTCAAGGCTGCGCTCAGGCACTAACTCTGTGAACCTGACTGCTCAGTAGTTTCCATAGCTCAGTACCACACCAGCAATCTGAAAAGCCTTGGACCTCCACTCCCCAAGCAGCTGCTTCCTAGAATGAAAAGAAAGGTTCATGGATTCACAAAGTCTCTGCACTGGAAGGGAATTTAGAAGTCGCCTCTGGCCTGCCCATATTTCCTGTGCTTTCTGCCTCAACAACATCCGCCCAAACACTCCAGCCTGCAAGAAACTTCTTCACACCTAGCCCTCGGGGCCCAGCCCTCTGGAGGTGCGCTCCCATCCGCCCCAGTGAAATAGGACCATCACCTCCTTCATTCTAGACATCATGCTCCTATTAATGCCCCCTAGAACTCATAGGGTGATTTGTATTGAGCTAGAAGTGACTCGTTTCATTTATAAGTGCTAAAGAACCCATACACTGGGAGGCTGAGGCAGGAGAATCACTTGAACCAGGAGGCGGAGGTTGCAGTGACCGAGATCGTGCCATTGCCCTCCAGCTTGGGCAACAAGGCAACAAAAGTGAAACTCCATCTAAAAAAAAAAAGAACCCATATGTCTCCCAGCCTGCGCCTTCATGGCTTGTTGGCAGTTGACTTGCACAAAAGAACACGCATGATAGAGAACCAGGGCTCAGATCCCAGACTCCACCTCCACTGTGCTATGGAAGCATAAATACTAAGCAGATTACAAAGACAAAATACTCTGTCTCAGTCTTCGAACATTCAGGAATTGGGGCAAGGAACTTGGCAAACCTCAGGGAAGACCTAAAATGACTCCTCCCCAGTGCCTGGGCTTGATGGTGAAATCACAAGGGCAGGTTAGAGAGTACCTCCTCTTTTTTTTTTTTTTTTCCTTACACATTTCTCTCCATTTTGACACACTTGGAAAAAAAAACCTGATAAGGTCTACCAAACAAAATGTGGGCAACTTACTAGAAGTTTAAAGAGTAAATATATAAAAATAAATCTCTGGGAAAGGCTGGCGTGTGTATAGGTCATCTGAGCACTGTGGCAGAGATGGCTGTTTGGTAGGCTGGAGTGATGAATACAAATAGGGCAGGAAGACAGGCCAAGAGCCCCACGGTGGCTTCACCACATAAATTCTACTTTTCATTCTGAAGATGTGGCCTCACTGCTTTCCTGACCTCTGTCCCCAGCAAGCAGAGGGGAGACAGCGGCCTCCCAAAGCCTTCTCCATGAAGGCTTCCAACCCCCAAGTCAGCGGTCACGTCCTCCTCCCCTAACTCTTGCACTCTGGCAGGACTTTGTTGCTACTTCTCAGGTTGCTTTTATGCGTGATCATGGCTTTCTCCTTTACTGGCTTGAAGTCCTAGGAGGAGGGTAGGGACCTCCTCCAAGTCATCGTTGTGTCTCCCAAAGATGCTCACACTCCAGAGCTCCCCAGAGTGACGCCTGCCCAAAGAATGAATGAAGGATGACTAAAGTTGTGGCTTCCCCTTTCTTTGCCTCACCCAGCCTGCTAGTCCACGATGCCTGTTCCCCTGCAAAGTGTCACCACCCTGACCCAAGAAAATCTTTTCCAAGAGATGCCATCTGGGGTCTCACACGTACTCAAGATCAAGGCATGAGTTGCTCAAGGTGTCAGATCCACAGAGCCCACTGCGCCTTCCACAGGACTGCCAGGACACGCAGGAGGCCTGCACTGTGCCGTTTCTGGCAGAGTGAGTCGGGGGGCTGGGGTACTTTTATTCTGTTTGTGGAGAGACACCAAGACCCATATCTGCAGGAGGTTGGGCTGAGGACAAAGCTGAGTGGTCCCTACACTGTGTGCATAACCCACCCCCTCCGCCTCCTCTCTGAAGACCCAGGGTGTTACCAGGTCATGATGGTCTGGCTGATGATCTTCACTGGGGACTACAATTCCTCCGGCAGCCAGTAGACCCTGGGAGGACCACCCACCATCCCCTCAGTCATGCCCAGACCTGTCAGATTCCCACAGAGCAGGCAGTTCAAGCTGGGACCTCTGACCAGAGAAGCAACCGATGGCGATGGCCCTGCTTCTCACGTTCCTCTGTAGAGAGAGGAAATCTGGGCTGGGGAATTGGCAGGGCGTGAGGCCAGAGAACCATGCCAGGGCCTTTTGGCAATCTAAAGCCAGGGGCTCAAGGGAGATCCCGAGCTCTACATTGTGGTCACCACTGGCCTGTGTCTTTCTACGGTTCCATACTTCAGCATCTCACTTTGTTCCAGATCTTCAGTTGCCTCACACGTGTCCTTGTAACATCTGAAGTCAAAACAAGTAGGTTCACACATTCCCAGCTGGTCAGCCCCTGTGCTCACTGAATGCTGGGGGAAGTGGGCAGGGGTGGGCAGGTAGCAAATTCCCCTTGCACAGATAGACAGTCGGCATGCACCTTTGTCCAGGCTCTGGAAGTCGTCAGCTTCTGCAAAGACAAAGCAGTGCAGGGACCTTGAAGTCAATGCCCTTCAGCCACATTAGATGATGTGACCTGCCCCACTCCTTACCATGCTGCTCAAAGATCCACCCACAGCTGATGCCATGGAACAGTGTTTTTGGCATGCCCAGGGCCTACGGGACCAACTGCAAACCCCAGGCCTCTCCAGAATGTCCTAGAACTTCCAAAGAGCGGATCTCACTGGCCTTTTGGCCAGGGTCCCTGCACTCTTTCTGAGCCTGCGGTGCCTGGGGGGCTATGTCATGAGGATTCCATTCAGGGGAAGGAAACGTGCTTTAGAATAAGGGCCCCACACTTCAGGGTGACAGCCTCAGGGAGCTTGGGTAGTAGGAAAAACACTGAACTTGGATCGGCAAATCTGGGCTTGAGGTCCGCCTTTGCTATGTCACAGCAGCCTGACCTTGAATGGTTACATAACCTCTCTGCATATTCGCTTTCTCATTGGAAAAAGGGACAAATTCTATTTGCCATATACAAAGTTGTGTGAATGTGCCCTGTAGCTGCTAAATACTATATAAAATATCATTGCTTGCTATTATTATTATGTGTAATACTAAAGTCAAATATAGCCAGGAACGAGGAAGTTCCAGTGTCAGTTCTGAGTCCTTTACCAATGTGCAGCGGAGGCCACGCCGAGCCTTCCCCGGCTGTAACATGCGGGTAGAGACAGCTGTCTCCAGGGACCCTGGGGGCTGCAGGAGCTGTGGAAATGGAGGTGCTGGGTGGCTGGGATGCTCTTTGGAGATCAGACAGCACAGAAGGCCTGGCCCAGGCTTGGGTACTAGGACGCAGGGCTGTACCTGCCCGCAGGCAAGAGAATCCCAGCAGGGACTCTGCTCTGTAGAGGGCTCTTGGTCTTGCTTAGGGGACAGTCACCATAGCGACCTTCATTGTCTGTGTGGCCCTTACCCACAGCGCTCTGGTGAACGGTATCTTATGAGATCACGTCAGCATGAGAAGGCAGCTGAAGAGGAGGGCAGAGACTGGCCCTGGCCTCCTGGCTCTTGGTCAAGTTAATAATCTTCTCCTGTAAACCCCTTTAAAAAAAATACAAAACTGTGTTTCATCCTACAAAAAAACCTAACTTTTGTTGTGCTGCTCTCCCTGGCTTTCATGGGGGGACTGCAGCCTCCTCTGAACTACAGTCTTACACGGGGAAGGGCTCCAGCCTGGGGGAGGCGGTACTGCTGGATAAAAGAGATGAGGCCCTTCTGGTGATGTCCACAGCCACGAGGATCAGGTGGGGTCAGGGTCCTGGGGGCACCAGAAAGGGGAGGGTGGTATGGAGTGGGAGGGTGGGGGCAGGTAGGGGATTGGGGACAGCAGCTCCCCCACCAAAGCCTCTGCTCAATTGGGTGGTCATGTACCTTGGCCCCCAGAGTGGGCCACCGCTGGCCAGGCTGCCTCTTCCCTGGACGCAGCGGGAAAGTCCAGTGCCCAAGCTCTTGGCCTGCCCTGGTGCCTTGGAGCAGAAGTGACATGGGGCACTTTCATGCCCAATTCCTATTCCCCATGCCCACCTGTGCCGCCCATGCCCACCTGTGCCGCCCATGCCCACCCACACCCCAGTCCTGGCCTGTCCTTCCTGGCTCAGTAAGCAGAAGCCAAGCCCTGCAAATCCTAACAGAGGAGGACGATCCCATCCTGGCTACTCCCCACCCCCACAGCTCTGGGGCTTGGCTTCTTTTCTTCAAAAGGGCACAGGGGCTAAGGACTGCCCGGTTCTCTGGGGAAAGGGATTCTCTGGGAACAACTGTCTGATACATGTTTCCTGATGCTACTGTGAAGTGAAGCAGGGTGGTCTTTTTCTGTGACCCTCTAGAGCTCATTAGGCCCCTCATGCAATTCTTCAATTCCCCCAGCAGGTGTGTCCACCGAGAGACAGATGTGGGGTGACCCACTTGGAGCCTGCATCTAGTGAGGGACGGTGTCCCCTGACCCAGTAAGGTCTGTCTTCGCCAGAGTGTCAGGGGGACGGCTTGATCAGCTGGAGGCAGGTGGGGGGGGGGGGTCTGACCCCATCTAGAAAAAGTCCAATTCTTTTGTGTCTTTCCCCAATGTGACCTGATATACCTGAAGGAAAGAAAGGCCTCAGCAGGGCTATGAATCAGGCACTTTCCAGGAAGGGTAAGCCTCATTCAGCAGGCTCCCACAGTCCAGTCCAGTGAACATGCCCTTACTTCTTGTTCAGGAGCCATGAACAATGGCCATAAGGCATCTACAATTCACGCCCTTGTTGGATTCCAGACTTACCCAGCCATGCTTCAATCAAGATTTGGCTTCCTGTCCAGCCCCCCTGTAGGGAGAGAAGTGCTGATCATGCCATCTTGTGTATTTTGGCTCCCAGCACAGTCACACAGCTAATTAACGAATTCACATTCTCATCTAGATATCAGGAGGCTGAACTTCAGTCGGTGGAGATGGGCGTTCTGGGGAGATGGCTGTGCTGGAAATTAGGTGTCTAAACTTGCAAGAGCATCTTGGCAAATGGTCTAAGCTACATCACCTTCTGGGGTCTCTTGGAAGACAGATGACCTCCATGGAGACACCCAACCGTCATCATTAGCCATGTCCCCTTGAGATTTAAGCTTGCATAGCTATTTGTTTATCTGATACCACACAAAATACATATCCCTATGGGGGCAGGAAACACAGCCTTATTCATCAGTGCACATCAGAATCTACCAGAGAGCCTACTGCATAGGAGAAGGTCAAGAATGTTTACAGAATGGGTGATTAAAAATGAATGAATGACTTCAGCATAAAGACAGCAAGTTAAGAAATGCTTCTACTTTTGCTCCCATCCAAAATCCCAATAAAACAGCAGCTTTTTAAAAAAAGCATAAACCCTGAAGGGTGAGAAGAACTGGAGAGGAAACAATAGCAACTTCCTTGAAACCCAGAAAGCAGATGCATTCTACACTTGTGCAAGAAAAAAAACCAGCAACCAGCGCAACTGACACTTCAGACTCCCAAAAGGTTTAGATGTCTATGACCCTGTCTACCCCTGGAAGTGGGGGGTGAAGGAAGCAGCCAAAAGAAGGGGGGATGGGTTGAGAGTCCATTCAGGAAGCACCCTAGTTAGACCTCCTGTTCCCCTCCCTGACTCTGCCCAGAAAAGAGACTTCTCCCAGCCCTTCCTGGCAGAAGCCTGGAGATTTGTTCTCTAGAAAGTAGAAAACAAAGAGTGCCTTGACTGAAAAACACACAGAACCATTAAGGATGGGCTTATCATAGCCCCCCAAAGGATGACTAAGTAAACACACCCATACTAGTTGTCAAGACCCCCAGCTCTCTCCTCCAACTTGGTTTCAGACAGCTGGTGGGCAGGACTCAGCCCTCCAAGCAGGAGATCGAAAGAGCTCTTCCTGAGGAATCTGACTTACCCGCAAGCAAAATCTGATACCAAGTGTTCCTGTAATAAAATGGCCTGCCAGAGCACCCTCCAGGGAACCCGACAGATGTCAAGTTCACAGGCCCAGAGCCTCCTCTCGCCAGGTTACCAGGCATCTGAGGAAAGACAGAGCGAAAACACAAGCGTGAAAAGGCATCTTGGAGGAAACAGAGTCTGTGCAGGGAGAAGAACGCTTCAAATAAAGAGGATGCTCCAAAATCCTTCAGGGAATAGAAAAAAAGGGAGCCTTGGAAATTAAAATATGATAGAAAAATAAAAATCTCAATGGAAGGGTTGAAAGAAAAAAGTTAAGGAGATCTACCAGGACATACTGCAAAAATACAAAGAGACAAAAGTGAGAAAAAACATGAGGAAATGAGAGGTTTCTGAGATCTGACATCTAAGTGAGAGGAATTCCAGAAGAAGAGAACAGAGAAAATAGGAAGGAGGAAATCCTCAAAGAAGCATCGAAAGAAGGAAGGCAATGATTAAAAGGGCTACCCAGTGTTCCGTACAGTGTATGAAAACAGTCCCACACTAAGGCACATCATTGTGAAATTTCACACCACTACTCACTAAGAGAAGATCCGGCTAGTTTCCAGAAAGGAAAAAGGGGACCCACAAAAGGATCAGGAATGAAACTTGCTTTGGGCTTCTAACAATATAATTGAAATGTGGAAGAAGAAGAAATCCCTCTAACCTTCTGAAGAAAAATAATTTCCCATTTAGAATTCTACACCTGCCCAAGTTGTCCATTGAATAGAATAGAGATATTCTTAGATATGCAGAGTCTCAAAATTGTCCCTTGCACACTCTCTTTCCCAGGAAGCAATGGTAGGACATGTTCTTCCTGAAAAGTAAGAGAGTGAACCAAAAAAGAAACACGCATGGGACTCAGGAAACAGGGGATGCAATATGGGAGTGAGGCAAAGGGAACAGAGATGCCGGGAAGCCAGCTGTGCGCTAGGCAGAGAGGGCAACCAGGCCAGACCAAAGGGAGCAGAAGGCGCCAGGGAGATTTCTCCAGATGGAATCAGTAGGACTTCTGGTGCATCTGGACATCTTGAGATTGAAATGGTAGGTGGAAATTTTTGCATTGAAATTGGTGATGAGGCCAGGCACGGTGGCTCACGCCTGTAATCTCAGCACTTTGGGAAGCCGAGGCAGGCAAATCACTTGAGGTCAGGAGTTCGAGACCAGCCTGGCCAACATGGGGAAACTCTGTCTCTATCCAAAATACAGAAATTAACCGGGCGTGGTGGCACGTAACGCACACCTGTAATCTCACCTATTTGGGAGGCTGAGACAGGAGAATTGCTTGAACCCAGGAGGCAGAGGTTGCAGTGAGCCAAGATCGCAGCATCGCACTCCAGCCTGGGTGACAGAGCGAGACTCCATCCCCCTGAAAAAGGAAAAAGAAATTGGCGATGAGAGCAAACACAACTACATAAACCAAACCAAGACAATTAATTAGTCCCTCCAGAGAAGACAAAAAGTTGTGCAGGAAAGGCAAAGCAATCTGGTTTGCTGCATGGATCAGCTATATACAAACAGAGCTTTATAGACATAAAAATATTAAAACTGAGTATTCATCCAAACAAAATTGTGACACAGCTCCCTTGCTGGATGAGAAATGGGAAGTATGTGAGCATGTGGTGGGTTCGGGGGAGGAAAGGGAGCCACGTTTCCATCTTCAGTGGTGGAAAGTTCATAGGTCATCTCTGAAGATGGAAGCATCTAGAAGTATTACTGGAAGGGTGTCATTTAGAGACAAAAACCAAGGGGAAAAAACAGCCAAAAGAAATGAAAGTGGTGACCTCTGGAGATTGGAAGATGGTCAAAGAGGAAACCCAACTGCTTTTGTTTCAAATTATTTAGAAGAATATGATGCTTCAAATATATTACTTTAATATATTACTTTTTTTTTGAGACACAGCCTCACTCTGTCACCTGGCTGGAGTGCAGTGGCGCGATCTCGGCTCACTGCAACCTCCGCCTCCCGGGTTCAAGAGATTCTCCTGCCTCAGCCTCCCGAGTAGCTGGGACTACAGGCATGTGCCACTACGCCCAGCTAATTTGTGTATTTTTAGTAGAGACGGGGTTGGTTGGCCAGGATGGTCTCGATCTCTTGACCTCGTGATCCACCCGCCTCGACCTCCCAAAGTGCTGGGATTACAGGAGTGAGCCACCACGCCCGGTCAATATATTACCTTCATAAAACAAAAACTAAAGATCAAAATAAGTAAATACATGTATTCTACCTAGTGTGAAATCTCTTTCAAACACTAGATGGTGCTGTTGCCCCCCTTGTGGAAACCGCACCCGGGCAGGGCAGGTGCTTGCTGGTCAGCCTGTCTATGGAGTTTTCCACAAAACAGAATTAAGTGAGTTGTTATGAAAAAAGTTAGGAAGGAATTAAAGTTGTTCATTTTCTTTCCTTGCCAAATAGGAGCCCACTTCACTGAATAGGAAGAAAAACATCATTTGCCCCTAGTGGTGCAATAACTGAAAGCTCAGCGCCGGCACCAAGCTGAGTCCTGGGGCTAAGTGCTGTGCCCTCCAGAAACAGATGTTGACTCGATAAAGTCAACGGTGTGGCCAGCTGTGGCAAATGCCTCTCTCAGGCACCTGGGCCTGGACTCACGAGTGAGAGGAAATTCAGGAATGGGAAGCTTGTTTCAGGGAAGCTGAAGCTACCATTGGTGCTCCCCATGGTCAGAATTCAATGACATTCAAGGAACAGTGAATTTGGGATCATCCAGTGACAAGCGGGAAGCTTATGCACTGGGAGAAGTCGAGGCATCAACATGAATATCAGGCCACTTTCCCAGAGAGCATGTCTTTTTTGAGTTTTGAGATGAATAGGAAGCCTCTTTAACAAGTCCTGCAAAGTCACTAATGACAGCTTGATGGCCCGGTCAATGATTAGGATTTTTTTTTTTTCCCATTGGCCCTATTTTCCATGACTTTTCTGGGTCTGTGCTTACCTATTTCGGACCTCTGCTGTGTTGCACACAGGCTTCATGAGATAAATACAATGAAAGAAATATTCTATTAACGAGGGACTCTGGCACACTGGCCACTCAGTTTTCTTGCCACTCTTCCTTTCCAGATCATTCTGCCACCCCAGACTTGCTGACCCCCAGCCATCCTGATCACTCCTCTATCTCCGTCCTGTATCCTCCTCCCTCTGTCCCAGAGCTGAGCATAGTTCCCAGCTCTTGCCTCGTCTCCTTCTCTCTCCACCCTCCTCCAGATACCTAAATTATTTCTCAGAGTTTCAGTCTTCTCCCCTCTGTGGATGACATTCCAAAACCTCCACCCCATCCTCAACTCCCTCCTTCTCTCCAGACATCCATTCCTGCCTCTTCTCAGACAACTCCACTTAGACAATTCACCAACCTTCAGTTAGACACGCATGCAGCATGTCTAGAATCAAACTCAGCAGCTCTCCCGTCCCGTCACCTACTCCTGCTCATTTTCTCGTTCCTGACATCAGGCATGCACGCATTCAACAAACATTTACTTGGGTTTTAAAAAGCAAGGTTTACACCCTTAAGGAACTTGTAGATTGCAGGTAGAGGAGAGAGACAGGTCACAGAACCCCCAATACATGTGATCGGAGCTCTATCGGAGGGAAGCAGAGGGGTCAAGTTGTCCACAGAGGAGGGGATCTCAGTGCCCCTGGAGATTCAGGGGAGCTTAGCCCAGCTCAGCTGCAAGCCATCCAGTTTCATTCCTCTTCTCCTTTGGGCTCCTGTTGACCCTTTCTCAGCCACATCTTCTACATCATGCTCTTCCAAGCCCCAGTGTGCATAGGAGTCACTTGGAGATCTTGTTAAAAGGCAAATTCTCTTTGAGCAGGTGGAGGGTGGAGCCTGAGATTCTGCATTTCATACATGATCCCAGGGGGTGGCACTGTTGCCACCAGACTGTGCAACCCACTACATGTCCCAAGGCTCTTTCTTCCTTTGCCTTGTTGCAGCCTTATCACCTCAGGCCAGCACCAGGGCCCAGCCCACGAACGCTCTCCCTGCCTCTAATCCTAGACTGTGCAATACAGTAGCCATCAGCCATAGTGCCTACTTAAATGCAAATTAATTAAAATTTAAAATTCCCTTTCCTATTCACAGTAGCCACATTTCACATATGCAATAGCCACAATGCCACACTATACAGAAAAGATATCAAGCATTTTCTTCCTTGCAAAAGTTCTGTTGGGTGGCACTGCACAATCTCAGCTCCACCTAAACTAACCACAAACTGACTACCAGCCTCACCACAGTGTCAGCTCCTTGAAGGCAAGTTCCGTATTTGTCTTATCATTTTTCTCTAACTGCAGAACCTACCCCATAGCCTTTCTTTCATTTGACAAATATTTATCGATCATCTCCTATGTAGCAGATGCTATGCTTAGCACTGGGAGCAAGTGGCACCCAGAGGTGAACAAGACAAACATGGTCCCTGTCATTGCAGAGGTCACAAAACATGTGCTCCATAAGTCTTCATTGAAATGAATAAATGAATGAATCATACACAGACAACCCCCAGGGAAATCTTCACAATGATTTTCATAATTCTCCCCAACTCAGAAATTCTTAATACTTGCTTTCAATCTGCAGAAGAAAATCCAGATGCCACAGCCTGGGATATGAGGCCCTTCTGAGAGGCAGAGATGCGTGGTTAATGTCTTCGTTTGTTAGGGCTGCTGTAACAAAACACCACCGACTGGGTGGCTCAAATAGAAATTGATTTCCCACAGCCCTGGAAGTTAGGAGTCCAAGATCAACAAAGTTGATCAACAAAGTTGTCAACAAAGTTAGTTTCTCCTGAGGCCTCTCTGCTTGGCTTGGAGACGGCTGCCTTCTCCTAGTGTCCTCAAAGTTGTTTCTCTTCTTATAAGGATACCAGTCACATTGGATTAGGACTCACCCTAATGATCTTAGTTTAATTAATTCTTTTTTTTTTTTTTTGAGATGGACTCTCACTCTGTCGCACAGGCTGGAGTGTAGTGGCGTGATCTTGACTCACTGCAACCTCCGCCTCCCAGTTTCAAGCGATTCTCCTTCCTCAGACTCCCGAGTAGCTGGGTCTATAGGCGTGCTCGGCTAATTTTGTATTTTAAGTAGAGACAGAGTTTCCCCATATTGGCCATTCTGATCTCGAACTCCTAACCTCAGGTGATCCACCCACCTCGGCCTCCCAAAGTATGAGATTATGGGCATGAGCCACCGCACCTGGCCCCTTAGTTTAATTTAATCACCGCTTTAAAGGCCCTGTCTCCAAATACAGTCACATTCGGAAGCACTGGGAATCAGGCCTTCAACATCTGAATTTGGGAGAGACACCGTTCATCTCAAAACAATTAGAAATATGATCTTGGAAGCTAACAAAACTGGGTTCTGACAGCAGCTCTGAAATTCCTGCCAGTGTGAGGGGACTTGACTTATCTGAACCTGTTTTCTCACCGGAGAAAGGTGCTAAAGCTACCTCCCTCCCAAAGCTGTCAAGAAAATTACAAGCAATTACTTACATGAAGCACCGGGCAGAGCTCAGCACATAGTAGGCACTGCGTTAATTACAGCCACTGGCATCACCACTTTACCACCCAGATCCCCCAGCAGCAACCCTTCCCTTTCTTGTGGTCCCTGAGGGCCCTGAGCCTTGCCTGCCCACATCTTGATTCCCAGCCCAGTTCCTTGACTCCTCTCCCTCTCATCACATTCAAACCTTAGTCTTCCTTCCCTAAGTCCTTCAGACCTTCCTTCTCTGCGTAGCCTTGCTGTCACAAGTCAGTCCCAGCTCCTCTTAATGCTGTGTTAGCACTCCTGTCAATTCCACACCAGCTCCCAATTAACACCCAGGAATTAAAATCAGATGCTGTTAATTAGTCTGCTAACTTACCCCCACCCGCAGATATGCCACCTTCCCCATCAGATGTGAGACATTTGAGATCAAAGCCCACCATTATACCTTTTAGTCTCTCTCATAGCACCTATCAAAGTGTCTCAAACATAGTAGGCCTTTATCAACCAAGAGTTTGTGGACATAAAAATACTTACAGTCAATATTCGCTAACTGAGTAGGTGTAGGTGTAGGGGTGTGTGTGTGTTTGTGTGTGTGTGTGTCTGTTTAGCATTTTAAAAGCCATGGGAAAGAGAAACACCAAACTTAGGTGGCTGGTTCTCTGGTGAGGGAAGAGGAGGTAATCCCGTGTGGATTTGGCAGTGTTGGCAATGCCTGGTTTTGTTTTTTTAAACTAGGTGGCAGCTACAGTATTATGTTAAATATTGCAAAATAATATGTCCTTACTCGATAGATATCTGCTGTTTATGGATGTATGAAGAATTCTCCTGACATGAGAGAAAATGCTTAAAATATTTGTTTTAGAAGCTATTTAGTTAGGATTTCAGAGTATAACTCAACAAACTCCTTTAATTAATATTTTATCGAAAAGGAAATATTTATGAGACATTACCAGGCTCATAAATGCAAATATAACTTCTATAAATAGGAGAAAAAATAATTTTCTGCAAGTCTTATATTCTAAAGAGAACATCTTTGTGAACCCATCTCCCACTGGATGAAAGAAGGTAAGCGAAGCAGATAAAGGGAACAGAAGAGGTGAGGCTGTACTCTCATTAACAGTGATACTACATATACACTGTTGCTTTCAAGCACCGCCTCATCAATTTTCAGACAATGAAAGGCACACTTAGCACCTCGTACCGCTCCCTGAGTAGTTCTTTCATTGCATTTCTATCCTCAGATGTTGTCTGTGCTCTTTGAGAGGTTTGGGCATGGAAAAGCTACAGCTGCTCCAAGTTTGCAACAATCGCTCAGGACTAGAATCCCCAAATTTCTCATTTTTCAGTTCTCAGGTGAGACCTGGACACAAATTTTTCTGTCTCCTGATCCAAGGTCCCATCACTGAGAGAATCTTTGCAAAACAGTATTTCCCAGAGCACCCTATATTTTGCTTTAAAGTCCGTCCAGCTCCCCCGACCCCCACCCCATAATGGCAAAAGGAGTATCATGGTCTTTATACCTAATCCAAAAGCAACTGCTGCCCCAGGACAGAGCCCTCCTCAGGGTTCAGCACATTATAGTGTGTGTTATCTGGACCTGAGAAGTGCACAGGCAAAGCCTCTCCCAAGAACTAGGCAATTAGGGAATTAAGAACTTTCTCCTCAAAAGTATTAAGCCCTGAGGTCAAACAACATACGGTGCAGTGCGTGAGCACCTAGGCAAGCTGAGTCCCCTAAGGGGACACAGAGCTTTCCTGTTAGTCAGGGCCTGTTGCAGCCACGTTTAATAATCACCCCCTCTACAGAGAGAAGAGGGGCAACCAGGAGGCCCACTCTGGCTGGACCGCTCTGTGCTCTGTCCCAGGGGAGGGTGCCTGGGCAATGGACTCTGTGTACACTGGTCTCCGAGGACCCCCAGGCCACTATTAGAGACTAAGTTTCCCTGTCACTGTCCTTACAGGAGAGGATGGACTTGGTGGCCTCCAGTATTAGTGACAAGCATTTTTCTCATTGCAATGTAATCAACCAGTTTTCTGGTCGCAGACATCATTCACTTAGCACTTGTGCTAGGTGCTAAGGGTACCCCACGTTTGACCAAGCTGAGTCTGCCCCTGAGAGAGGGGGCTGTCGTGGGGGGTGTTGACCCCAAAAGTCTGGGTCACAGAGAGGGGCCAGAAGGAACACCACCGGGTGAGAAGGGCCACCCTGAACAGACCGGTCCTCAGAGGCACCTGCCGGCCCTCCCCAGCAGCAGCCCTCCCTTTCAGCCTGCCCTGGCAGCTGCCTTTCCTACGGCTTCCACGAATTAAAGAACACACTCTGGTCATCATCTGTCCTCAAGGCAGGTAGGAATCCAAAAGGGAGAGCCGGGAGGCGGCGCGGAGGACGCCGGCTCTGCCCACGCCTGGGCAAGGTTGAGCTCCGTTCCCTCCGGGCTGCTCCGGCCTCCTGTCCGTGCAGGGCATGTTTCCAGCCATCGCCGCCCAGCCGCCGCCGCACGCCGGGGAGAGATCGTCCGGGGTGAGCAGCGAGCCCGGGGACAGCTAGCCTGGGTCCTGTCCCTGGACCTACTCCACCTGCAGCTGGCGGATCGGGCCCGCGAATCCTCGCTCCACTGTGGGAATCAGAGCCGTCGGGCGGGGGATGCAGCGCCCAGACTGTGGCTCCCCCGCCTTCCCAGAGGAATTCCCCCATCTGCTCCATCCCTCTCGGGAAACAGCGAAATGCTGCCAACCGTCCGCTGAGCGCACCGCGGAGCGACGGAGCAGCCCCGCCGAGGCTCCGCGCCAAGATTTCTGCCCTGATAGTTTCTCCCTTCTTTCTGTCTGCTCCACCGCACCCACTGAATACGCGGCGCTCACACACGGACACGCGTGACACGCGGCGCTCACACACAGGCATGGGACGCTCACACGCGCGCGCGCAGGTCTCCGTCCCTGGCACCCCGCAGCAGGGGTGCAGCCGGGGGGGGGGGGGCAGGGGGAGCCGGGGGAGGGCGCAGGGGGCCGCGGGGACGCAAGCGGAGGGCTGGATGCCTGCCGGGCTCTCTCTCCGCCTTCCTGTTCCCTCCCAGTCCTACCGAGCTGGCGGCGTCCCCGATCACATGGAGCCCCCGCCCCACCCCAGCCCGCCCCCCGCCGCCAATGCCAGTGGCCCTTCCAGTCGCGTTACTACCCAGAGAGTCATCTGTACCAGGGACGGAGGGAGAGAGGAGAGGGAGGAGGGGACACACACACACACACACACACACACACACACACTGACAGAGAGAGAGAGAGCGAGAGCGAGAGGAGAGAGAGAGAGAGAGAGAGAGAGAGAGAGAGAGAGAGATTGTTCCAGCTGCTCTCGCTAGAGAAAGGGAGTGACCCAAGGGGCCGCGAGTGAAGGGACAGGATGGCTTAGGCACCTCTGCCCACAGGACCCCACGACAGGGGGAGGTTCCAGCTACAGCTCCTCCGTGGGGTCATGGCAGGGGCTGGGGAGTCCCCTCAAAAGCCCTGAGCGCCCCCTGCACCGCCGCTAAGGGACACCCCAGAAGTTAGCATCAGTGGGACTCGGAAGCTCTGATCTCAACAAGTAAGTTGTCTTCTTTTCCTCCTCCGTTTCTCCCCCAGCTCGCGGTTCTGGAGGGCAGGACGCCACCCGCAGGTGTCCATCGCCTGGGCAGCAGGCTCTCACAGGGGACTTGCTAGACTGGGAGCCAGGGGGGATAAGCAAAAGCTTAGGGCAGGTCCAAGTTTAGGGAATTGGAGATCTCCGCGGCTGCAGGCTGCCTTGGGCGTTGGGAGCCCAGCCATAAACACCTTCACTTCTGGCACTAGACCAGGGCTACCTGGGGGTGCCCCAGATCTCCCAGCAGTGGTTTGAGAGGCAACAGTGGCCAGGAGTGGGTGGGGTGGGGAGGACATTTTTCACCTGGTAGGACTCTTCCTTCAAATGGGAGCAGGGAGGGCCAGGATGGGGGCGGTGTCCGCCTCAGCCTTAGATCCCCAGCCTAATCTTGCTTTCTCTTTTAAGTGTGGCCAAATTGGAAACACGGCCTTGTGATTTCTGCCCCCCTCGCTGCCCAAGTCACTTCCTGCGTACCTCCCTATCTCCTTTTAAACAGCTTTCAAACGGTTCAGAAAGGCCAGGGGTCAAGGCTGAGGACAGAGGATAGGGAACAGAGAAGGCCAGCCCTGTCATTGCTCCCCTTCTCTTCAAGTCAGTGCTTCTCCCTGCGGAGCTGTTGGCCCCCTGGTTTTATCTGTGCCTCCCCTCAAACAGGGCTGTCCTACCCCGGGGGCTGTGGAGGGCCTCCGGTCCGGCCCCCAAAGTTCTAGGACCCACCCTGAACATCAGGGTGAGCAAGGCCAGCCCAAAACCTGCTCCAGGAGCCTTTTCAAAAACCAGAAGAAGATCAACAGGAACGTGCCAAGTATTTTACTGTGTTTCAATCCTTTTAATAAGCTGAGATTATCATCCTCCTTCTACAGGGGAAAAATTGCAGCCCAGAGAGGCTGTGCAACTTGCCTCAGGTGCACAGCTCATAAAGGGAGATCCTCTCCTAGGTCTGACTCCAAAACGTACCTCGTTTTCATCAAAAGCCATGCTTTTTTCTGTTCTCAAAGCACTTTTCCATGTGAGGAAAAGGCTAATATTTATGAAACCAAGGTGCCGAGCTAGATACGTTTACATGAGTTCATCTTGACACCAGTCCTGTGGGGCAGAGCTTATTTCTTCTGTTTTATAGGTAAGAGTAAGGGTAACAGAATTCCAGGCACTAAGTGGCAGCAGCATTATTATCTCCAGAACTCTTGTCCTCTGGCTTTAAATCCAGGGCCTTTCCACTAACAAAAGCTAATTCTGAAAGCTGCTGTTGTCTTCCCACATCCCTGCTTTTCCTCAAAGCCAGGTGTAAACTGCATCATCTGGCTGAATGAGGCCCTCAGGCTTTCTGGAATCTGAGGAATGAACAGGGCAGAGCAAATGATGTGGGAGTTAGAGGCCCGTGGTTAGACTCTGGCATAAAGAGCGTGGTCGGCTTGGCTGGTATTTTAAACTATCTATGGACCCCACCTGAGATGGCACCATTCTGCCTAGAGGCATAAGGCCTTCAGTGGAAGGCTCAGGGCACAGGGTATGTGCTTCTTGGAAGAGTAGCAACAGGGCCACCATTGAAAGAGGGGAAGCAACACACAGAGAACGAGCCAGCTCAGGAGGCTGAGGTGAGAGGATTACTTGAGCCCAGGAGTTCAAGACCAACTGGGGCAACATAGCAAGACCCCATCTCAAAAAAAAAAGAAAAAGAAAGAAAAAGAACGGATGGAGAATATGCCTATACATTTCCACAAAGCACAAGGACTGTCCCCAGAACAATATTCTAGACCTACTACCTAGCTCTCCAACAAAAAGGGAACCAGCCACTCAGTCATGGCTGTTTTCTGGCCTCTCCAAAAGCTACTATAAACTGCTGGCATTACTCACAGTCAGCATTTTTTAAGTAGCCTGCCTGCATTCAACAGAAAATGAATGTGCTCCATCCAGGGAGCAGTTCAGCTAAAGGAGGAGCCAAGGGTGAGCGGGGGTCAAAGAGAACCTGGGCCACATTCACTCTGCCCAGGGCTGTCCCCAAAGCTTAGCTGTCTTCTCTGGGATGAAGTCAGATCTTAGTGGGACTCCCCATCGTGGTTTCCCCGGAGTCTGCTGGCATGTCCTGAGCAGTGCAGAGCTCTTTGTCTGTGGGTCCAGCAGAGACACGTGTGTCGCCCTGTCACAGCAGTCCTCAGCCTCGCTGTCCCTGGTGCCAAGCAAGATCCCTTTGGGGCTTTCTGCGAGCACCTGACTGCGTTTCTTGTCCAGGAATTTGGGAGACTCTGAAGGCTGCTCTAGTCATCTGTGATGAAGTAAACCCCCAAGGAGGGAAGAAACAACCAGAATGCCCATTCTCTGCTTCCCATTTCCCCTTCAAATGACCTGATTCTTCCTGCCTGCTGTGGGCGAAGCCACAAACGGGTGTCCTGTGCTTTCATGTACTTGAAAACTGCATCCACTTTTGCATTTTTTTTTCTTGTTCAACAACCATTCATTTGATCACCTATCATGTGCCAGCAATCATTAATTTTTAAAAACCTTGGAATGTGATCGTTGGGGCAGAGTTATGCTTTTTGTTTAGGGGAATGTCAGCAAACACTTGCATTTTCTGAGCCAATACTGATTGACTATTTAGGCTGGAGACGGAAGGATGGTGGAGAGAAGGCAGGGGTCAGGGAATCCATAGGTAGTTCAAAGGGGCCATTTTTGGATGAAAATGTTCACTGCGTATGAGCTATAGACAGGTCATTGAGGGCTGGCAGTGTTTCCAAGAGCAGATCTGTCATCAGATAACTGTTAAGATAGTCATCAGCCATGAAGGAATCTTTCTGTGTTTTTTTTTCTAAAGAAAAAAAAAGAAGAATGGGAGTTCCAGTTCAAAAGATTGTATTGAGGTATTTGAGTAAGAATACCTGAGTGTATTTCTCAAAAAGACTTGAGGAGTGGCTTTCTCTGGAATTGTTTTAAAACAGAGTGGACGGCTTCCACTTCTGACGTTCTGCCAGCCAAGGCTGGTGTGAGCAGCTGCCTCTGAAGGCCCTGCCTGTGCAGCAGCAGCTTATCTAGTTCCTCCTACCTTGACATTCTGATAAGGGAGCTATTCTAGTCAACAGGGCCCAGGATGGCGGGAACCCTTGCCAAGAGCCGTGCTAAGTTAAATGGTAGAGCCAAAGCTTTAACATGTGACCCTGGAGATCCTGGCTAGTGCTTAAAATGTTAACTTCCATTATCGTTCCAGGCCAGAGCAAGCTGAGGGCAAAGGTTATGGATCATCTGACCAGTTGGCAGGTGGCAACGGCACTTCCTGGTCACCAGGGATCAATCGATAGGGTGGCCAGATAGTATGGGGGACAGGAAAGGGTGAGGGTGGGGGAGAAATGGAGGGGTTGGGGAGGGAAGGAGAGAGCAAACTTGGAGTCTCATCCTCATCCCCTGTGACTCAGTGGTCCGGGGCTGGGTGTGCTGCCCACCCTACCCCTTCTCCCAGATTTCAGGCACCCAACTTTACAATCAGGGAGGTCCAATGCCATCATCCTACATTATTTCCTGCTGCTCAGAAAGGAAAATGGGAGTGGGGTGCGGTGCAAGAACCCAGAGGACCTCAGATGCTTCCTGGGACCAAACCTGTGTCTCCCCCTTAGAGTGTGTCCCCCACCCCCCCAACCCCAGGGATGACTGCACTGCTGAGCACTTGGTGCCTGGAACCCTGGGCAGTGGGAGGTGCTGCTTCTGCTTCAGCAAGGGGGCTGTCCAGCAGTGCCAGCAGAAGCCCTGGGTGTCAAGCCCCAGGAACCAGCCCACTGGACATCACAGTATGAAGGCTTCCCAGACCAAGTCAGGTTGCTTTGTGAAGTGTCCTTCTCCAGAAGAACTCCCTCAAAAATGAGTAGGGAGCTCCTACCACAGGCCAGACCTTGTGTAGGCACCTGAGCTAGACAGGCGGATCTTACACACCAGGCCTGCCCGCCCTCCGAGCTCTCAGACCACTGCCTGGGGGGGCAGAGCTGCCCGGAGAGACTCCAGCATCGGTGCTGCGTGCCCTTAGGGAGAGGCACAGGGGTCGCAGGGGCGAAGGCAGGGTGCCCTTGGGGAGCAGGGAAGGCTTCTAAGGGGGCTTGAGAAACAGATTTGCTGGTGAAGGGGTAGAAGGAGCCCAGGGAGGGGTTTGGAGAGGAGGGAGCCAAGGCCAGACACCAGCCAGTAGGGAGGGAGGCCTGGGCCTGCGGCTGTCCCAGGGCTCCTGCCCCCAGCCCCTACCCCCTCTCCTGCGTCTCTTTCAATCTCCCCTGACTCCTAAACACTCATGCTTGGTCACATTTTATTTCCTTTCTCTTCCTCTCCCTCTCTCTCTTTCTCAGTCTGGTTCTTTTTTTCCCCTCCATTTTTGTCTTTTTTCACTCATCCTCTTGATCATAAATGCTGTTTAGTGCATTTATGCTTCTTTAACTATCTCTTTATCCACTGCAGTCATTCTTTATTTTTCCACTAAACGCTTTGATTTTGAGATCATTATAGATTCACATGCAGTTTCAGAAATAATGAACAGAGATCTGCCATTCCCTTCATCCAGTTTCTGTCAGTGGTAATATTTTGCAAAACTATAGTACACTATCAAAACGAATACATAACCGATAAGAAAACAACATTTCCATCATCAGGAGGACCTCTTACGTGGCCCCTTTATAGCCACACCCACTTCCATCCCACCCCACCACCCCACCCTCTCCTTAACCTCTGGTAACCACTGGTCTGTGTTTGTCATCTCAAGAATGTTATGTAAGTAGAATTATACAGTATGTAATCTTTTGGGATTGGCTTTTTTCACTCAACAAAATTCTCTGGGGATTCATTTAGGGGTGTGTATGTGTGCTTGTTGGGGGTGGGGGTGAGGGGTGTGTGTGTGTGTGTGTGTGTTTTATTGCTGAGTAGTGGGAATGTACCATAGTGGGAATCCTCCATAGTGGGAAGGTACCATTGCTCGTTTAACCATTCACTTACTGAATGACATCTGGGATGTTTTCACTTTGGGGCTATTATGAATAAAGTTGCTATAAGCATTTGTGTACTGGTTCTTTTGTGAATATAGATATATAGGTTTTCATGTCTCTGGGATAAATGCCCAAAAGTGTAATTGATGAGTCATCTGGTAGTTGTATGTTTAGTTTTTTTTTTTTTTTCAAAGAACTGTCAAGCTGTTTCCCATTGTGACTGCCATTTTACACTCCCACCACCAATGTATCAGTGATCCAGTTTCTCTGCATCTTTGCCAACATTTGTTATTGTCACTATTTCTTATTTCAGCCATTCTAGTGCTATCTTATTGGGTTTTATTTTGCATTTCCCTGATTACTAATGTCATTGACCACAATTTTTTTTTTTTTTTTTTTTTTTTTTTTGAGACAGAGGCTTGCTCTGTCGCTCAGGCTGGAATGCAGTGATGCAATCTCGGCTCACTACAACCTCCGCCTCCTGAATTCAAGCGATTCTCCGGCCTCAGCCTCCCAAGTAACTGGGACTACAGGTGCGTGCCACCATGCCTGGCTAATTTTTGTACTTTTAGTAGAGACGAGTTTTCACCATATTTGCCAGGCTGGTCTCGAACTCCTGACTTCAGGTGATCTGCCCACCTCGGCCTCCCAAAACGCTGGGATTACAAGCGTGAGCCACCACGCCTGGACTGTTGACCATCTTTTCATGTGCTTATTTGCCCTCCACATATCCTCCTTAGCAAAATGTCTTCTCATGTCTTTTGCCCATTTTCTAATTCGATTGGCTTTTGTTGTTATTTCTGTTGAGTTTTGAGAATTTTTAAGTATATATTTTAGATACCAGTCATTTGTCAGTCAGATATGTAATTCACAAATATTTTCTCCTACTTTGTAATTTTGCCTTTTCATCTTAACAGTCTTTTTCAGAGCAAGTGTTTTTAATTTGATGGAAGTTTTATTGATCAGTTTGTCTTCTTATGGATTGTGCTTTTCTTGTCAAGTCTAAGAACTCTGCCTGCCCTAGATCTTGAAGAGTGTCTCCCATGTTTTTCTCTAGAAAGTTTTATTGCTTTATATTTAAGTTCATGATCCATTTTGAATTAACTTTGGTATAAAGTCTGAGACTTAGGTCAAGATTCTTTTTTTTGCCTGAAAATGTGCAATTGCTCCAGCACCATTTGTTGTAAAGGCTGTCTTTCCTCCACTGAATTCCTTTTGCACTTTTGTCAAAAATAAGTTGGGCATATTTGCAAAGGTCTATTTTTGGGTTCTCGGTTCTGTTCCATCAATCTATGTGTCTATCCTTCTGCCAATACCACATAATCTGGATCACTGCAGTTATGTAATGAGTTGAACTTGTGTAGACTGATTCCTTCCACTTTATTCTTTTCCAGAATTATTTTATCTATTCTAGTTGCTTTCCCTTTTCACATAAGTTTTAGAATAATTTTATCTATATCTATAAAACTCTTGTGAGATTTTGATAGAAATTGCATTGAATCTGTATATGAATTCAGAGAGAATCAACGTTTTTACTATATTGAGTCTTCCAATCCATGAATACAGTATGTTTCTCCACTTACTTGCTATTCTTCAGTTTCTTTCTTTGGCATTTTGTAATTGTCAGCAGTTCTTTTTGCTCCGCCATGAACTAATTGTGTGACTTTGGACATTAGTCTTTCAGACCTTCAGTTCTCTTTCTGTAAAATGTGTCTAATAACACCTACCTTGAAATGCCATGGGAAAGTCAAATAAGTTAGCGCATGAGCAGTGCCCCATGGCAAGCGCCAAGATGCAGTTCCCTTCAGCTGGGTCTCTCATCTGTTCTTTCTTTCCTCCTCCTCAGCTTTCATTCTGATGCCCACATCCACTTACACTTCACTTTGTCTTTCCTTTTCGTTCTTTGCTTTTTTAAATCCTTCTTTCATTCTCAACTCCTTACTCTAATTTTTCTATTTCTTTCTTTCTATTTTTTTTTTTTTTTTTTGAGACAGAGTCTCACTCTGTCACCCAGGCTGGAGTACAGTAGCACAATCTCGGCTCACTGCCAACCTCTGCTGTCTGAGCTCAAGCAATTCTTATCCCTCAGCCTCCCGAACAGCTGGGACTACAGGAACTCACCACCACGTCCAGCTCATTTTTTTTTTGTATTTTTAGTAGAGCTGGAGTTTCACCGTATTCGCCAGGCTGTTCTCGAACTCCTGACCCCAGGTAATCCGCCTGCCTCGGCCTCCCACAGTTCTGGGATTACAGGCGTGAGCCGCCGCGCCTGGCCTTTCCTATTTCTTTCACTTTGTTTTTCTCTTATTCTCAATGGATTTTTCTGTTTTATTTCTTATCCCATGATATTTGTCTATCTCTTCTTTCTTGGATCATTTAAGCATTCCATTTTTGTGGAGTTGCTCAGACATCGAGTGTGAGTCAAGGGCCACTCAGCCTGGGTTCAAATCCAGATCAACCACTTACTAGATTTGGGGCCGTTGACTCCCCCTCCTGCACCTCAGTTTTCTCATCTATAAAATGAGGAGAACAGTATCTACCTGATACCTTTTCTGAAATGCTTAAATGAGTTTATACATGTAAAGCATTTGGAATAAAATCGGGTATATGGTACAGCCCCAGTAGGTGACTATAATTACTGGGATTTTACCTGTTATGTCCAGTTTCTGTGGCTCTTTCTCACATTTACCTTCCCTCACCATCTCATCCTTTTCACTTGTATATGAATATATTCAAATTCGCATTATCTTGCTTTCAGCCTGTCATCTCTGTGCACTTCTACTTCATATTCCCTAATCATCACTGATAAATTGGCACCAGCCCAGGAAATCTGTCCCTTGGGTTATAGAGAGGAAACAAGTGGTTTTTCATTTTGATTTAATTATTAATCCCTTTTATTATTTAATGTGGAATACATACACTGTGGGGTTACAATGAGGAAAATGGATTATCACTGTGCGGCTCACTTTCAAAGAGATGCCAGGCTTAAAAAGGAAAAGTACCAGACAGACAGAAACAAACATGGGGAAAAAGCAAAATTAATTAATTTGATTTCCGTGCCCTTTTCATGGCCATGATTTATCATACATCTTCTGTGAGATTCAGGAGGGTGCATGTGGATTTTGCAAGTAAGCCAAGCTAGGTATTAAAGGGAAGGGGTGTAAGGAGTGGCAAGTGGTCCACAGTGGCTCACCAGGGAGGGCAGAAAAATACTCATCCGAAGCAAATGGGAGCCTGGCAGGTTGGGAAACAGTCACAAGCTCACGGGCCTGCTCCTTAGGTGCAGTCCTCAATAACGGGCTTTGTCTGTGATGCAAAGTTACTTGAAAGGCACTCACCTATCACTAAGCCTTTCGAATCTGTATACCATACTTTGAATCGGGCCTAATATCTGCCCTTTTAAAAATTGCTGAATATATTTAGACTCACTTAGATATGTTGGACAGAGGGATATTTTAAATACCATCAAAATGGTCTTTTTGTCTCTGTATTTTCTCCAAAGAATTGAACTCCCCAAGCAAAATGCCAGATCTGCCTGCACTCCTTTCAGACTAGAATTCGGTCTCCCTTTAAAACTCCTTACATGAAACACCATTTAATCCTTCTCTCTCTGCCTTTTTGTGTTCATGGTGACCTCTCAGTATTTTGGTTTCTTTAATGACAAAGTAACCATGGAATTAGTCCACAGCATTTCTAGGGTACGTGTTTCTCTCCAGATATCAGAAAATAATGCATGAGGTTTTATCACTTCCTTAGAATTGTGGTGGGGAATCCTCCAAGGATGGAGTTAAAATGAGCAGCCGATTCTCTCTTGCTCTTCTGGGCTACCCGAGGCTCTGCAGGCCCCAAACTCACCTTCTGTTGCCCCATTTGGCACCAACAGCCCCCCTTTGTTGTGCAGCCAGAAGTCAGGGCCACCTGGCAGGCCTATTGCTAAATCTTCCAGTGTTTGTATTACATAAAACTTCACAGTCGGCGTTTCTGTGTCTACAATGCCAGAATCCTGGAAATGAGTTAACCCAAATTTGCGTGCCCTCTGGCAAGCCCAACTATCCAACTATAAAAGGGGACTAATGTGACAGGATTCTCACGAGCCAACACAGGAGCTGAAGGAGCCCAACAGAGGTGCAAACTGCCATTATGATCCCATGATAATAATTCCACATACTAGGAATACCGGGATTATTTCAGACCTTATATCTGCTCTTAACCTATACCCATCCGATCCAGGGGGGCCAAGTACATTTCACCAGTATTTGGTAGGACAGAATTTTTCTTGATCAAATGGCAGAGATGTCATGAACATTAGGATTTCCACAAATATTTCTATTTCTTATATAGGAAAGAGACCCAGGGTGGTAACCTGTAGAGTAACATGTAATGTGGAGCATAGGATGTGGCCAGGAGGGTCAGGGCTATGATTCAGAACCAAGATGGCTGGACTCAAATGGGTGTGCAGTAGGAGGGTGGGAAAGCGTGGGCTCTGAAGTCAGGCTGCTGTCAGTTCAAACCCAGGTTCTGCTGCTTGCGAGCCATGTGGTCTCTGGCAAGTTCCCTCCCTGCTCTGAATCTCAGTCTCCTGATCTGAATAATGGACACATTACACTTATTCCACAGTGTTGCTGAGCTGATCAAGTGTGTTAACGCATGTAAGGCATCTAGTCCAGAGTGCACGCGCACACACACACACACTTCACTTCCAGAGCTGTTCTGCAAAGAAAAACCAAAAGGCAGTACAAGCTGCTGCAGGCAATGAATTGATGACGTGTTTAAAACAAAAGCAAAAAGAGTGCAAAGGCCATGGAGAATGTGGCACAGACAGGAAAGATGCTCCCTGAAGAGCTTGCGCTGGTCAGGGTGTCTCCAAGCAAAACGAGGGACAACTGAGTGACTCTGGGAGCAACCTCAGTCCTGCATCCTCGTCAACACCTTGACTTTGTTCTCAGCAATAATCCCACCCATGTGCGGAGCTCTCCTTTGAGGGACAGAGGCAGCCCAGAAAGGAGGCACAGGATGTACTGAGAAAGGGAGACCTGGGAGCCAGTGACAGCTCCCCAGGGATGGTCAGTCTGAGCAAGGCCGACGCAGGGGAGCCCCTCACCCACCTGAGATGCCTCGTCCGCCTTCCCAGCAGCTCCCTTCCACAGAGCGCTTAACAGCTTGCAATCAGAGAATGCTGTGTGCACGGACAGCTCCGCGGGGATGAAGTGTCCCATCTGACACAGACTGTTCTCTGGCACAAAGATCTGCGCTGTCCCTGCCTAGCTCTGCGTTTCACTGAAAGCCCCTTGCCCTGATTCTAGCCCTCAGCCCCCACGCACAGCCACCGGCGACTCTAGCCCCCCTGGATAGTAAAGTTGCCCTTTCTGGGGTTATTCTGCTTTGAGAAGAGGTGGAAGAGCTGTGCATGCCTGGAGCCCCTGGGAGCCCATGACAGCCAGGAGCATCCTGGGCATAAATATCAGCACCTGTGGCCTCATTCCACTCATCTCGCACAGCTCTGCAGTCCTTTCCACGATGCCCTCACCGCTGGTAATCAGCATCCGTTACATCGGCGCCAGGAACCAGCTCAAGAGGCCACCTGATCCGCCCTCCTGTCCCTCCAGCCCTCCTCTGGAAGGACTCGTAGCGCTTGCAGTCAGAAATCTCTCCCCATTGAGACCATTTTTACTGTGGGTGAACTGGAGGACTATCGCATTGCCCAAGATGCTGTTCTCTGCAGCAGGTTTGCACAGGGTGCCAGTTAGGGAGGAGAAGGCAGCGAGGAACCCCGCACTTTAAGGAACAGGGATGTCATAGCAGCCATCTGCATGGGGGAGGGGGCTGGGGAGCACAGGGCTATTGGCAAGGAGACAGGGCTAGTTAGGACCACGGGAACCAGGCTGATGGGCACTGAGGGGGCAGCCCAGGCGGCCCTGTCTACTATCATGGGCCTTGCAGATCGAGTTCTCCTCTTCCTGCCGGGCCTCCTGCCTTCATTGTCTTGAGGACTGACAGGTAGTGTTTGTGGCAGACCTGTTAGTGCAAACAGGGAGGCTCTGAGAGGAATTTAGTGGCACTACCACAACCCTTAACACCACTCTCAGCCTAACTCACAACACAGCCCAACATGTCCATGGGCGGAAAAGGCCTCTCTCGGACTCCCTAGCCCAGAAATACAAACCGGCAGCTGACAGACTGAATCTGACTCACACATAGATTTTCTATGGCTTGCTCACTTTTTCAAAAATTGTCGAATTAGTGGTCAACATGGAAAAAAATTCATCTTCAAAAGTTTAATTTCTGGCTTTTCTGGAAAAAGCAAAGGGAGGATCTTGCAGTACTGGCTCCACGGCATGGCAAGGCAATAATGAACCAGAGCCGAGTAGCAGCTGCCGCTTTAGAACTGCATGTGCGTACAGCTCACCACAGTCCCCACCACCCCCTACCACGTCCCCCAAACCCAGGGCAAGTTTTGGTTGCATTTATCATGGGTTTGTATATTTGCTTTTCCTAAAATAAAGAGAATGCAATATTTTAAATGTTTCTCTACATCAAAATATGAAAATGAGGGTCTAAGACGTCCCATTTAAATAAAAATAGGAGAAAGCCTACTAATTGCACGTGACCAAGAAGGATGTAGAGTGTGTCTGTGTTGGAAGAACGCGGTCCGGCAGCGGCACTCACTGACCTCACACAGCCACAGCCATGGGTGTAGGCAGCAGAGCTCAGCACAGACCCACAGGTTCTGGTTACTGTGGCATGCACAGCCTGCCCAGCTGAGAAATTCCAGAGTGAGGGGGTGTTACCCTCACTGCTGGCAGAGGCAGACCTGCCTTACATGAAGGAGACTCCAGTGAAAGGGTGTTAAGAATGAAATCAGTGGCTGCCAGTTGGTGGTCTTATTTCTACTGTGGGGGCCGTTGTCCAAGCAGACCTTCAGAGAACAACAGGTGTTACCTGGGATGTGTGGACGTCTTATTTCCTTGGAGCAATCAGGGACCTTTGGGGGCAAGTAGTGTGGTTAAAAAAGCCGAGAAGCAGCTGTTAGACGAATAGGGAGCATGCTGGAGGGGAGCAGGAGGGAGAGGGAGAACACAGCCCTGGCTGGCGGGAAGTGACCCGAGCTGCTGGGCAGCCTGTGCACAGCAGGCCACACAGCAGGAAATCATGAATTCCTTCTCTGGTGCAGATCAGGCTGGTTTCGATCTGGCTCCATCCAGGGCCGGTTTTCTCAGGGCCTGATCCCCCCGGGGGCTCAGAACAACCCCGTCACACCCAAAGGGCTCAGGAGGAACAAGCTCCCAGGCAGCAGTGGCTGCACTTAGAGCCTTTGGAATCAGACAAAACCTAGTCCGCTGCTTAGTAACTGTGTGGCCTGAAGCAAGACTACATCACTCTGCTTTTGTGACCTGTAAAATGAGGCGACTAAAATGGACTTAATAGATCCGTTTGAGGATTAAATGATACAATGCATGAAAAACAGCACAAAGATGGCACATAACAGGGATTCCATGCCTGACTATTATTACGGTTTGCTCCCCTGTTCTCAGGCCCACAAGGCTCTGCAACCTCACCCTGCTCACTGGGCGCCTTCCTCACCAGGGCCTTCCTGACCCTTCCTCACCCGCCCTAGACAAGCCAAATTCAGAACTGCACCCTGACCTCTCTCTCACTCTCTACTGCACTGATTTTTTTTGCCTGTGTACTCCCCACCAGAGCAGGAACTCCTTGTGGACAGAGAATGCATCAAGGGTCCTCAATCTCATTGCCTGTTGGAGTCACCTGGGGCCAGATTCTGGGTCTAGGCATCAGCACGTTGTCCAGCTCCCAGCTGATGGCAGCGTGCGTCCAGGGCAGAGAGGTCGTGCTACTCAGGTGTGCTCTGAGGACCAGCCGCATCAACATCACTGCGGCTCCTTAGCAAAACCGTGGACTCTGGAAACCCCAGACCTAGAGAATCAGAACCTGCATTTTAGCCAGATCCCCAGGAAGGGAAAGCACAGGAACGAATGCCGGTGAAGTGTGAGTCGACCTCCGTCCACAGTCCACACCCAGAGCTCAACGTAATTCAAACACCCAGTGGGTGTTGAGTGGGGGTTCACTGACTGACTAATTGACTGAGTGAAGCCCTGTGTCAGCTTCCCCTGGGATTTCACACCTACTCCGTCATGTGCTATGAAACAAACAGGCTCAAAAAGTAAACCCGTAAAACATTCAGGAATTCAAAAATAGACACAGACCTAAGTTGATAGAACAAATAGCTGCAAAATGGTGAGGTTCTTAAATGAAATACCTGACGGGTTTTTAAAGATTTATTACCACCGGGCTCTGTGCCATTAAACCTCCGAGTACACTAGAAGATAATTTTGTTTTGTTTTAAGGTTGGTAATTGTGAAAAGCTGGGAAACCAGGACTGGCCCCTGGGAGGATCCTGTCCGCCTGTGTGGCTTGGGCACAGTCTCTGGGTGGCTGGGGCCGCTGGCCCACCCTTCCTCCAGGAAGAGAGACCCGCTGGCGGGGAGTCCCCGGCACTGCCAACGGCCTCCCCAAGCCCGTTCCCTGGGGACAGGCCCTCTGTCTCCCCTCCGCAGGCTCTTCCTGGCTCTCACCCTCCCACCCTCATCCCCCAGCCCCGCCTCCTCCGCAGCCGCGGAGCTGCAGCTGACTAGGGGGCCAAACCCAGGCGGCGAGCATCGCCTTATCCAGCCCCACTGGGGGCTTCGTCCCCTGCTGCGTGAGGGGTATCCCCTGTGCCACCCTCCGAAGCCACGCTAGAGGTTGTGGCGCTCAGGGCTCCCGGTTCCTGCCACGCTCAGGCTCCCCCGTCCCAGCCTCCCTCCCCATCTCTCCCAGGCTCCCCTCCCCTACTGCAGCCCCCCTCCCCCGTCCCAACCTCCTCCCCTTCTCTCGCAGGATCCGGCCAGGAGATCGCGGGGTGGCGGGAGGGGCGCTCTGGCGACCCTGGAAGCGAGAAGCAGGCCTCTGCAAGGCCGGGGATGAAGGTGCAAGGGAAAGCCCTGGGACCTGGACCTCAGGCGTGGGAGGGACGAAAGGGAAAGGTCTTAGAAAATTCTTCGGGCGTGGCTACTGGGGGGGCGGGGCTGGGGGAGGAAAGGGGGCACGGGTTCCCAATCGCACAGACGCTGCAGCGGAGCGGGGCCTCTAGGCATGCCCTCATCCAGAGCAGCTGCTGCGGAATCCGGAGAGCCCGCAGCACTAGCTGTGCGATTCCGGGCGAGGTTTTTAAACTCTCCTGTTTTCCCCTTTTGTAAACTGAAGATAATGTCTCTCTCCTGGGAGTGGGAGCACGATGCTGACACACCCTAGGAACTCGGGACTTGTTGATTCTCCTTCCTTATCCTCAAGTTGTTGGAAGCACTCCTGCCCCTCACCCCCCACCCCTCCAGCCCCTTTCCCAGCCCTGCCCCCTGGTGGAAAATCCTAAAAGCTGCCTCTCCGGAGAGCTCCTGCAAACCAGGCACTATACACACACCTTTCATTTCCTCTTCGCAGCAGCTCTTTTTGGTGAGTACTGTTATCCCCATTTTCCGAATAAAGCAACGGAAGCTTAGAGAAGTAACTTTTCCAAATGTGCCTCAGCTCCAGGCAAAATAGGAACCTAGGTCATCTGACGCCAGAGTCAGCCTTCCTAACTGTTTATGATCTGGCTTCCCTTTCTGTACTGGATTTTCTATTTCTGCCGTAACAGATTACCACAGACATAGTGGCTGGAAACAGCACCCATTTATCAGCTCACAGTTCCGTAGGTCGGAAGTCCAGGCTTGATGCGACTGTGTTGGCTGCTCTGTTCTCACAAGGCCAAAACCAGGGTGTCAGCGAGGCCAGCATTCTCATGTGGAACTCAGGGCCCCCTTCAAGCTCCTGTGGTTCTGGCAGAATTCAGGTCTTTGTGGTTGTAGGACTGAGGTCCTCACTTTTTCTCTGGCTGTCATCTGGGGGCTGCTGTCAGCTCTCAGAGGTCACCCACATTCCTTGCCGTGTGGCCCCTCCATCTTTAAAACCAGCAAAGCAGAAGCCCCCTCTGCCTAATTCCTCTAATAATTTGAATCTCTTACTTCAGGAAAAGCCCAATCCCTTCAAAGGGCTTAGGATTGGGTCAAGCTCACCCCAGATGAACTTTCTTTCTTCAAGTCAGCTCTACCATAGGACATGCCCCAGTCATGGGAGTGACGATTTCCTGGGGTTTCTCAGGGGGTGTGTACCAGGGGGCAGGAATCACGAGAGTGTCTTGGAATTCTGCCTACTTACAAGTGCCTTCTCTGTCCCCAGCATGTATTCTGGTGTTACATTCAAGTGTAACACCTTGAATGCTTCCTGCTAACCCTAAAGGGCCTTGAGGGGACTGGGGCAGCCTATTCAGCAACTAGTTTGGAGCATTTTCCTATGAGCACAGTCATATATATTCCCATAGAAGAGTATACAAATATCTCCATATGAGACATAGGCACGCCCTCCTCCATTCCTCTTCCTCCAACTTCATCCTGTGTTTCAAAGCTCAGAGAGTGGTACATTTTGATCCAGCATATCTTAGAAAGTAGGAAATTGATAAAGATGTTTGTGATCACAGATAGGAAGACTGAGTCTGAGAAAAGACTCCCAGCCCAGTGGTCTCTCCAGGAAGCCCTGCTGACCCCCAAGCAAGGCTCTTATCAAGTTGCTGTGGCCCTGACTCCTGACATTCTAGACCACGCCATGACACCAAGTTTTTCTCCCTGTGGGTGTGTGACGTTTGACATTCTTAATCCAGAGGTCCATCTAAATGGATGTCACATTCACTAATGCATCATCTGAAATACAACTTCCTTTGATTTTGCCTCTTTTAAGTCTTTCTCCACGTTTTCCTATCAAAGGGATTAAACCACTTTGCTGGACTTGAAGCTCTGTCTTTTCCAAAAGCTTTCATCATGTCTCAACACAGCTTCCCATTCACAGACACAGGAGAGGATGGAAGAAGAGAAGTAACAGGCTTGATGAGGCTTAATAGGATTTGCTCAAGTCAGTGCCTTCCCCTGGGTCCTGCAGAGAGCAGCTAGGATGCTCAGCTTGCCTAGGTCAGCCACAGCATTCCTCCCTGTCTGTCCTCTACAGACAGTTCTGCAAAAACCCTAGCTTCAAAGAGGAAATGCTAGAATATCAACTATGGGAGGGCTGGCTCTGCGTTTATCTTCTTCACTGCTTTATGTCCAGCTCCTAGCACAGGGGTTTGGCTATAGTAATTCCTCAATTAATGTGTGCTTAATGAGTGCATAATTAATAGAACGGATCTCAAAAACCTGATTAAAGAATTTCATCCCCATTGTCCCTGAAAATCCTTTTGACTTGATAGGCACACAACACTGGAAGCCAGGGTTTCAAGGATGGGGATTTTACTTACCCTTAGAAGAAATCTGAACAGTAGAGGCTCCATGCCAGTCAGCTCAATACTTGCCCTGCAAATTGCCCACTGGGCATTTAGCTATTTGTCTTAGATATTCTCCACCTCTCTTTCTTCATCTTTAAAATGGAGTTAATGGGATATTGCATTAAATTTCAATTTGAGGAGAGATTATGAATATGTATGTTTATTTTATTTATACTTAGGTTTGTATCATGCATTCTTTCCATGAATCCCTACAATTGGCTCCCAGGGCTGGAGGAGCAGAGAATATTATCTGGCATTTATAGCAGAGTTTAACTGAGGCAAAGAAAGTTAAATTTGTTTTTCTTTGGACCACAAAGCGGGTTTGTTGGACATTGAGTTAGAATCCAGATGTTACCCTGGGTTGAGCAACGAATGACTTCGCAGATGATTCCAGCGCACAGGAATGCATCCCAATATCAAATCGAAAGTAAACCACCTTTTCCTATCTGCCAGACGCAAAAAGTTTTCCTACCTGGGCTGAAGTCTGCTAGAAGATACTTTCCCATTTCTAGTACAGCACAAAGCCTTCGCCTACAAGAATGTATGCAAGTATGTTTAAAAATAAAGAAGGAAACAGTGCAGAAAATCAGCAGCAAGCTGTTTTCCCCAAAGAGCTCAGCACAGGAGGATGTGAGCTCCCATGTGCCCCGGCCGATGACTCATGCTTGTGGGCACTGTGCCTGCCCTGCCCAACCTCAGTGGCTCAGGAAGTCCGCAGCAGCACCCCCATTGGAACCCTATCTTGGTTCCAACAGCTGGGGTGTCCAGAATACACGGGGCCTCGGGACAGCAGCATTTTCCACCATCTCTCAGCATCTGTGATTGGGTTTTCAGGATGGAGTCTCCCACTTAAGGCAGAGCAAGTTCCTGCTTGGGATTCTGCAAAGATAGCCCCAAGCATTTTCCTCCTTGTCTCATTTATCTTCGTTAACTGCCACATGAAGGAGCAGGAAGCAGGTGGACCTATGCAGAATGGGAAATGGCCAATGGACGCCTGGGACAAAGCCCTTCAGATGACCTTTTGATATGATGTTTTAAAGGTCACCTTGAAATCGCTATAATCACCCAGGCAGCACAGGAAAAGGCCTGCCAGGCTCATCTGACTTCCCAGGACAGCTGCAATCCACCTTGGTTTGCCATTAGACAGTCGGCTCAGTGGTTGACAGACCTTTTTCCAGGTTGTTCTATTGGGGACACAGCTTCCTGGTGTTCTGCCTGGTGGAACCTGTAGCTGGAGTCACCCTCAGAATGGTGGCAGGGGAATTCCTGCAAGGGACTGCCCAAACCGTCCCCGAATGGGGTCAGTTGAGACTCCAAGGAAGAAAGCACCAAGATCCAAAGCACTTATTAGGGGACTTACATGTAGAGCGCTGCACTGGTCCCCATGACAGACAGCAAGAAAAGATCCAAAGCACTCATTAGGGGACTTACATGTAGAGCGCTGCACTGGTCCTCATGACAGACAGCAAGAAAAGAGATGCTCCGCTTAGGTGTGTCTGCAGCAAGGGCTCTGGGTTATGGAGTTATTTGTCCTAAGGTTGGGCTAATTCCTACATGGTTAGCAACGTTTGATCTTTCAGTATTTCAGGTAACAACCTAAACAGGGTTTCAGTGCCAGGGAATGTTTCCAGGGCTCAGGCCTGCAGGAAACGACATGCAGCTGGCCAGGTGACAGAGCAGTCTAGGCATTCTGTGCTTCTCGATCAGGACAGATAAGTAAGTGGGGGTTCCTGGGGGACCCTATACCTGGGAAGGAGGGTAACTGTGAATTCAAGGAAGGCTTACTTATAAAGAAGAAGAAGGGTTGAAGGATAGTATCCCTAAGGTGATGTTTCCCAGGGCCAGAAGCTCATAGAACTTTCTGGAGGGAGCAGGTCATCGGCCTTAGCATGAGCCACGGAGCATCAGTGTCTGCTGGCCGTTGTGTGGTGAGTGCTGTGGGTCAGCCTTTGGGCTGCAGCCAGATAAACCTAGATCCAAAACCTCACTTGGCCACACGCTACGTGAGCTTCATTCTTCTCTTCTGAAAAATGGGGGGATAACAATGGTATTTATCTAACCATGTTGTGAAGAGTAAACCAGCTAATGGATAAAAATTTTCTAGTGCAGTGCCTGGCTTCTGAGTGCTCAGAAATGTAGTCTGTTATTGTTAATTAAAGAGGTCTTTCCTAACTGCATGAGAGTCTTAAAGCACGTTAAATGGGTTTTGAGGGAACTATCAGACACCTGTATTGCAGGTGTCTGGGTATCTCTTGGAAGTGTGGCAGGTACCCCCACAAACATGTTATGCCCTTTGAAGAGCTTTGGGGCCATTAACATCCGGTCCATTTCAATTTCTTAGAGGACAGGGAATAATGGAATCTAATTTTCTAATGGCGGGCCCACACAGCAATTTGTCATTTTAATAAGTGCTCAGATGGCTGCAGACTTCACGCTCAGACGGTAGGGGTGGCCAATCGACAAATCAGACACATGCCGCCTTTTCCTTTCTGTCTGCTGCTAAAAGACCTCAAGATAAATGGAAACAGCAAGGAATGAAAGAAATAGCACAGGCTTGGGCCAGACGAGCAGGAATCCAAATATCAGCTCTGCCTGATATTTGGTGGCCTGGGTGTCACTTAACCTCTTTGGAAACCCGTTTTCTTATTTATCCATCCAATTATTCAGTAAGTACTTTTTGAATACATCTATGTGCCTGGCTGTGTTCTAAGTGCTTGGAATATCAGAGAACAAAACGAACATAAACTTATGCCCCTGCGGAGCTTACATTCTGATGGTGGGAGAGAGACTGTTTGAATTAAGCCTGATTCATAAGCAAACAATATAGTGTTTGTATAGTCGGGATTCCAGTATCTAAAGCCAGTGAGTTGCTGTGGCGATAAAAGCCACAATCCACGTGTAATGCATGGGACATAGTAGGCATTTAATAAACCATTGTGAGTATTCTTTTTAAATTGCTCCCAGGTTTCTCAAACCCATTAAACACTTAATGTGTAGTTTGCACCTAGATATTTTTCATTTATTCATTCAACAAACAGCTAGCGAGCATCTATTACATGCTAGACTCTGTACGAGGCACGAGGGATACAAAAGAACCCTATAAGAGAGTGAGGCCCCTGCCCTTGAGGATTTCACACCCTGACCCCTGGATAACAGAGGAGAAGCCTGGGAGAGCCCCGGGGTGGGGGTGGCCTTCCGTCTTGTGTTCTAGTGAATCAGAACAGCCCACTTCACTGATGGTGTCTTTTTTAACTCAAAGCATCCCAGCTATGGCTGGCGATTCTAGGAATGCCATGAACCAGGACATGGAGATTGGAGTCACTCCCTGGGACCCCAAGAAGGTTCCCAAACAGGCCCGCGATTATGTCCCCATTGCCACAGACCGTACGCGCCTGCTGGCCGAGGGCAAGAAGCCACGCCAGCGCTACATGGAGAAGAGTGGCAAGTGCAACGTGCACCACGG
The DNA here is from genome assembly GCF_006542625.1 of Nomascus leucogenys. NCBI lineage: Eukaryota > Metazoa > Chordata > Mammalia > Primates > Hylobatidae > Nomascus > Nomascus leucogenys. The sequence goes on along the minus strand of NC_044395.1, from coordinate 6,033,402 downwards.
CAACGTCCAGGAGACCTACCGGTACCTGAGTGACCTCTTCACCACCCTGGTGGACCTCAAGTGGCGCTTCAACCTGCTCGTCTTCACCATGGTTTACACGGTCACCTGGCTGTTCTTCGGCTTCATTTGGTGGCTCATCGCTTATATCCGGGGTGACCTGGACCATGTTGGTGACCAAGAGTGGATTCCTTGTGTTGAAAACCTCAGTGGCTTCGTGTCCGCTTTCCTGTTCTCCATTGAGACCGAAACAACCATTGGGTATGGCTTCCGAGTCATCACAGAGAAGTGTCCGGAGGGGATTATACTCCTCTTGGTCCAGGCCATCCTGGGCTCCATCGTCAATGCCTTCATGGTGGGGTGCATGTTTGTCAAGATCAGCCAGCCCAAGAAGAGAGCGGAGACCCTCATGTTTTCTAACAACGCAGTCATCTCCATGCGGGACGAGAAGCTGTGCCTCATGTTCCGGGTGGGCGACCTCCGCAACTCCCACATCGTGGAGGCCTCCATCCGGGCCAAGCTCATCAAGTCCCGGCAGACAAAAGAGGGGGAGTTCATCCCCCTGAACCAGACAGACATCAACGTGGGCTTCGACACAGGCGATGACCGCCTCTTCCTGGTGTCTCCTCTGATCATCTCCCACGAGATCAACGAGAAGAGCCCTTTCTGGGAGATGTCTCAGGCTCAGCTGCATCAGGAAGAGTTTGAAGTCGTGGTCATTCTAGAAGGGATGGTGGAAGCCACAGGTAAGGCGCTTTGTCCTCCTCAGCCACAGATGGCCCTACTTACACTTCAGACTTAGGCCACTGTGACTCCAGAAGATGCAGGTCTGTGCCTGAGAGTCCTGGGGTGGCACAGGCAACACATTCAATCCCTAAATTGTGGTTTGAGGGGTACTGGTACTCAAGATTGAGTAATAGCAATAGCTAACACTGACAGGAGCTTCCCTACTTTCAGGCACCGTCCTAAAGAATAAACATCCATCATCTGGCCAAATGTCCTCCCATGCCCTATGAGATAGTGGAGTTTTGTTGTTGTTGTTGTTGTTTTGCTTGTTTGTTTGTTTTTGAGGCAGGGTCTTGCTCTGTCACCCAGGCTTGAGTGCAGTGGCCCAATCTTGGCTCACTGCAACCTCCACCTCCCGGATTCAAGCGATTCTCCTGCCTCAGCCTCCGGAGTAGCTGGGATTACAGGTGCCCGCCACTGCGCCTGGCTAATTTTTGTATTTTTAGTAGAGACGGGGTTTCATCATGTTGGCCAGGTTGGTGTTGAACTCCTCACCTTGTGATCCACCTGCCTCGGCCTCCCAAACTGCTGGGATTACACGCATGAGCCACAGTGCCCAGCCAAGATAGTTTTTATTAAGGTACAGATAAAGAAACAGGGACAGAGACAGGCTAAATTATTTGCCCAAGAACAAGCACTTTCGAGTGATAGAGCCAGGATGGAAATTGAGGCAGGGGACACCAGAGCCAGCACTTGTTTCCAACAGGACAAACTGCCCCTTCTTGGAACAAGTGTTCTACCCAGAAGAGCTCACTGGTCAGATGGCTCTGGTAATCACAGGGTGAAACAAAAGCGAACTGGTTTCTTTACAGTGGACTTCTCGCTGTCCTTACCCACTGAGTCTCATCACTGGGAAAGGAGGGGATGCAGAATTTCCTAAACTCAAAAGGTTCTCACCAACCGTTTACTTGGAGAGACCTTTGCTGCAGGGGAAGGGCTTTTGTTGCTGGGCCCCCTCTGGAGCAGCCAGCCCTCAGCATTCTTGCAGAAGTTTGGCTAAGTGAACCCAGGGCAGGCAAGGTTGCTTTCTCACAAAAAAACAGTGCATTCATGCTGAGGCATCGACATCCATGTATGCCCAAGAAAATGCCCTTTGTGCAGCCAGCATGGCACCTCCCTCCTCACTCACCGGCAGCTGGTAGCCAAGGACCCCCCAGTTCCTCAGCCACTCATCCATGGCAGACCTCTGTGAGGTGGCTCCAGGGAGTCCAAAGCCTGGGACTGCCTGAACTCTGGTAGAGGACCCTAGTCCCCACCCCACTCCCAGCGAAACCCAACATCCTGCGTATTTCATTTCTTCCTCGTGCTTTCCTTTCTCTCTCTCTCTCTTTTTTTTTCAACCAGGTACAATGAGCAGCTTGTCAGGCCCTAAGGATGGGTTCTAGAAATTCAGTCGTGCTCAAAATGATGCATGCCTATTTTTCTAATTCTTGCAAATGACAGTGTAGGGCTGGCTTAGTCTCATTTTACAGATGTCGAAGCTGAACCTAAAAAGCATTATATAGACAGTGAGTGTTCATATTCAGCTCTTCCACTTACAAATCTGGAGCTTCTCTCATCTCTCTGCCCCCCTAAAATACTAGGGGCCTGTCAGAAAGATGGCCAAGCACACCTCCCAGCCCCCAGGAAGCTGGCTGCTGGGCAGGGGACTCAGACCCAGACTCCACAAGCCTTCCCATTTTGAAGTCGGTGGAACCAGGAGAGGGCAATGACAAGCTCCAGGGACTGGTGCCAGAGGGGGCTGCTCGGCCATCTGCTGGGGGCTGGAGCCTGGCAGGCAGCATATGGTGGCAGGCGGACATCCCGGTGGCTGAGGACAGTCAGGACTCAGGAAGCTTCCCCCGCAGAGCTAGGGGCTTGCAGGTCACCCTGCCCTTGGCTCCGGGGTCAGAATCAGGACACAGGCTGCATTTCTGAAGCCACAAAAAAGGGATTGGGTGAGAGACATGGGGTCAAATCATAGCATGCCTGACCACTCTCCAAGGCCATCCTCACTCCCCAGCCACGCAGTGGGGAGAGGCTCATAGTGGAGGGAGCCAGTGCTATCAGCCCTGCTGCACCCCCAACCACGCCTCCCTCAAAGTCAGGGGCCCACCGTTCACTTGTTCTCACGGTTTGGCCTCCTTCCCCTCCCACAACCTGGGCTATGCTTGCTCTGTCTCACAAACTGTAGGGGAGATCCAGGGAGACAGGGCAGGAGACCCTGGCCCACAGCTGTCCTGGATGTGGATGGTTTGGTTGTCAGGCACATGCAGCCAGGTATGGGCTGGGAATCCATGCCTCAGCTTGAGTAGCACAACTCTGGCATATCCTGCCTGAGTGGGTTTGAGCAAGCTGCTTACCTTGTTAGCAAAGTGAGGAAAATCAGTCTCTTAGAGCTGTTGGGAGGATTCAACATGAAAAGGAGCACCCTGTGCTGATCACTATACCTGACACCTGGGGAATCCTTTCCAAATGTATTGAGCAATGACAGGGACACAGCAGGATCTCTAGCTATAGGGCAGCCGCTGCCACACCCCATGAGGAGCAGGAGGAGCCCAAAGGGGAAAGTTCCTGCCCATACCTTTCCCAAGGCCCTGGGAGCCTGCAGATGTCTGGCATGGTCTAGGCTGCTCAGGGCCCTGTTTGGCCCTCTCTGCCAAGGCTGTGGGGACACCAAGGGTGAGGACTGAAGGGAGAGACCCAGCCCAGGCAGGCATCACTGAGAGCAGAGAGCAGGCTGTGAGCCCACCTGTGTGAGTGCGCTGGGGCTGAGAAGCAGCCTTGGACCTGGGTCTGCTTTGTGTGAGCCCCTCCCAGAGAAAGCCCAAAGTGGGAGCTGGAGATGGTTGCCTTCAGCACCCAACCAGCACAGTTAATGCCTTCCTTGGCCAGAAGATTAAATATCAGAAAGCTGCTTTCCTGTGACCCTAAGCACAGAGGCCTCCTCATCCATAAACAAAGCTGCCCTCCTCTCTGGAGAGAAAGCGACACCTAAAAATAGCATAGGCATGGCACGGGCTGAGTAGACAGGGAAACGAGGCATTGGAGCAGCCTCAAATCAAGAAGCCAAGCTCTGTGTGTGCGTCTGCTCCTCTTCCTGTGTGTATGTGTGTGTGTATGTGAGTGTGAAGCCCTCTCTCCATATGTGTCTACCCAAAACAATCCCCATATGTTCCAAATGCCTGTCAGCCTCTCCGTGTTCATTCATGCTGAATTTATCTTTGCCCTTTCCTGCCTTTTTTCCCATCTTAATCTTCTAGACCTGAATGCTGTTTTCAGGAACCAAGTCCCTGCCTTCAACTATTCCAACATCTTTTCACTCCAATCTCTAGGAAATGACTTTCAGAATCTTGCATGTTGATTTCTAATTTTCTGCCACCACCACGCCTTGAACTCCTCCAGGGCAAGGACTGTGTCTTATTCAGCTTTACATCTCCACTATGCTTAGCACAAAGTAGATGTTCATGAAATGTTTGATGAGTGATTGGATGGATGGAGGAATGCATGAATGTATGGATGATTGGATGGATGGATGGATGGATGGATGAATGGATGGATGGATGATTGCATGGATGGATGACTGGGTAGATGAGTGGATGGATGGATGATAGGATAGATGGGTAGATATTGGAAGGATAGATGAATAAATAATTGGGTGGATAGATGGATGATGAATGATTGGATGGATGGATGGATGATTGGATGGATGGATGGATGGATGGATGGACGGATGATTGGATGGATGGATGGACAGATGAATGGATGGGTAGATGGCTATATCTTTGCCCTTTCCTGCCTTTTCTTCCGTATCTGGATGGATAGATAATTAGATGGATGGATGGATGGATGGATGGATGATTGGATGGATGGATGGACAGATGAATGGATGGGTAGATGGCTATATCTTTGCCCTTTTCTGCCTTTTTTCCGTATCTGGATGGATAGATAATTGGATGGATGGATGGATGGATGGATGGATGGATGGATGGATGGATGGATATATCTTTGCCCTTTCCTGCCTTTTTTTCCATATCTGGATGGATGGAGGGATGGATGGATGGATGGATGGATGGATGGATGGATGGATAGATGAATGGATGAATGGATGGATAGATGGATGGATGATTGCATCATAATGCATGTAACTTCCGTTTCCCCAGGCATGACCTGCCAAGCCCGGAGCTCCTACATGGATACAGAGGTGCTCTGGGGCCACCGATTCACACCAGTCCTCACCTTGGAAAAGGGCTTCTATGAGGTGGACTACAACACCTTCCACGACACCTATGAGACCAACACACCCAGCTGCTGTGCCAAGGAGCTGGCAGAAATGAAGCGGGAAGGCCGGCTCCTCCAGTACCTCCCCAGCCCCCCACTGCTGGAGGGCTGTGCTGAGGCAGAGCTGGATGCAGAGGCTGAGCAGAAGGAAGAGGATGAGCCCAAGGGGCTGGGTGGGTCCAGGGGGGCCAGGGGCTCGGTGTGAGGGCTGCAGCCTCCCTAAGACCTCCTGTCACTGGCTTCAGTGAACACAGACACTGCAAAGCCTGGGACCAGGGGAGGGGAATTGTTGAGTGTGCTGTCTGGGGGCTCAGGAGCCATCAAGGCTGGGGGGAGGAACCATAAACCCAGGCCTCACGGCTCCCAGCACAGGGCCTCCCTGAGCCAGTGGCATCCTGCCTGGGCCTCCCATGGCAGTGCTGCCTCTTGTGGGTGCTGGCTAAGGGCCAGGCCAGTATGAATTTCCTCGTGGTGAATGTTACGGGGTGGCATCTGTTCTCTCCCTGCCCTGGGTCTTCCTTTCTTGGGTCTTACAGACCCCTCCAGGGGCTAACACCTAGAGGGAACCATCACCTTGTCCCCTCATTCCTTCCACCCTGAGGCTTGCTGTGGATTCAGAAAGGAGTCTTACCTGATGGGAACTCAAACCTCTAGTCTGGGATGAGCTCACAGAGCCCTCATGGGTTAAGATGCATCCATGTCACATAGGCAATTCCTTTTAAATCAGATACCCATGGCCCATTACTGAGAGCTACAGAACGCACAGCCCTTGGTGTTCTCTGCTGTTCTCTGCCAAGTGTGTATGTTTTTCCTCTGCTGTGTTCTGTGTGTCCAATGTAGCCTATTGGAAAATCGGTCTCATTAGAGTGACTCTTAGAAGGTGGCCTGGGACTAGACAGCCCCTCTGAGCACATGCATAGTGGCATCAGCAGCTTCCCGGCCTACTCCCAATCACACTGTGCCCTGCACCTCCCACCAAGGGGGAACCCCAGCAGCTGGGGCTTTTCTAGTGCTTTTTGGCCCAAGAATCTCAGAGTGCATCTAATCATCACATTAGTTTTTTTGTTTCGTTTTGTTTTGTTTTTTTCACAATCTCAGTGAGCCCGTGGTATGACCTGGAGAGAAAGCTGAGTGTCAGGGGACACAATGAGCCAGCTGGCCCTGAAACAGGAATGGGGCAAAGAGAAAGGAGAGCCAGGAGCATTTAAAAATCAGCATCTGGGCCGGGCACGGTGGCTCACGCCTGTAATCCCAGCACCTTGGGAGGCCAAGGCGGGCGGATCATGAGGTCAGGAGATCGAGACCATCCTGGCTAACACGGTGAAACCCCATCTCTACTGAAAACACAAAAAATTAGCCGGGCGTGGTGGCAGGTGCCTGTAGTCTCAGCTACTCAGGAGGCTGAGGCGGGAGAATGGCGTGAACCCAGGAGGCAGAGGTTGCAGTGAGCCGAGATCATGCCACTGCACTCCAGCCTGGGTGACAGAGCGAGACTCAGTCTAAAAAAAAAAAAAAAAATCAGCATCTGCCCCAGTTGTGGCTGAGACACTCTGACCTCAGGGCTCAGCACCTTTGCCATTAAGGCAGATGATGGGATGTGAATCAAAAGTGACAGGTGACTGCAGTGGCACCTTCACTATCAAGCTCAGCCTGGACCAAGCTCCCAGCCCAGTGCTGAAAAGCCCCTGAGCCTCCCTCCACAGGCAGAGTTACAAGGGGGAGGGCTGGGCAGGCCTGGGGAAGGCAAAGGGAGTGGCTGCCCCTCCCAGGCTGGAAACAAGAGGGCAAGGGGAGTCAGCAGGAGAATTCGGGGGCAGGGTGAGTCTTAAGAGAAAAAGAGCAGAGAAGAGCCTGAAAATCAGCAACTTCCAGGGCTTTCCTGATCTGGAGGCCCAAGAGCAAGGGTGGAGGGGAGCAGATTGTCAGGTCCCGAAATGCATGTTGACACATGCAGGCTTCGGGTTAGCTGGTCTGACATGGAGAGAGAGTGCCAGTGTTCCCAGGCCACAGAATTATGGAGGCCTCACCCACAGTTTTCACAGCTCTCAACTAGCCTTTGAGAATGGAAGCCTTTTCCTGCCCTGGATATGGCGCTTCTTCCTGGGAGAGGAGCAGAGCCACAGAGAGGTAGGAAGTTGAGGCAGAGCAAAGGGAAGGCTTCAGAGCTCAGGCCCGGTTCATCTCAGATGCGTTTTCTAGGCCTGGGGCTGGAAGGAAGAGGAGTGGGGCAGCCTGGGACGGGAACTGCCTCTGTGGGCTGCCCACTCCCAGGAAAGGGCTCCGTAAGCTTTGCCCCTGGGCTGGATCTTGAGAGGTGGGCAGGGTGCCATGGCCAAATGAGGTCTTCCCACCAGTGGCAGGGCATGGAGTTGTGGTCCCAGGCCTTGGAGGGAATGGGGAATGGGCTGGAAGCAGACAGTGCCCCAGCAGGCGAGCTGCATGCCCCCAGGATTCTTGGACAGGCAGCCCATCACTAAGGTTGGGTGCCCTTCGGCGGAGCTACAGTTGGAACCCTCTGGCTGAGGCCAGCATCTCGCCCGAGGCTCCCTGGACCCCAGGGTTACTAACAGCAAAACCATTCCACACCCCCCTTGCCAGATCTAAGCCTGTCTTAGGACTAGTCAGTGTCCCCAGGTTAGAGCCCATGGGGGTCAACTAAGCGACAGAGGGAAGGTGAAGGCGAAGCCGGCCTGGCACCCAGACAGCGCCTGGCTCCTCCCCACAGCTGCTTTCATTTATGACTCTGAAACATCCCCCACCTGACCAAGGGGGCCACTCTCCAGTTCTTTCACCCCACCAGGGCCCTCCGTGAGCCAGGACCAGGTCACATCTCTCAGCCAAGTCTAAAAGCTCTGGGTAGGGGAGAGGAAGCGTGCAGAGGGTCCTTTGCCAAAGCTCCCTGCCTGGCCCGAGCCCGGGCATACTGGGATTAGTGTGCCTCCTCTGCCTTCTACCATGCCAATTTAAAAGCAAGAAGACCCCCCCCTTCACATCCTGAGGAAATCCCCTTCCTGGTGACCAGTTAATGCAATGAAAGTTTGAAAAGTTCTTCATTTTCTAGAAGTTCTTGAATAAACATGGACTTACTAAATGCAGAGTCTGATGATGGACAGGGTTTCAAGGGGTCACTTTCAAAACATTTAATTAATTTATTTATGTAGAGACAGGGTCTCGCTCTGTCACCCAGGCTGGAGTGCAGTGGTACAACCTCAGCTCACGGCAACCTCTGCCACCTCCCAGGTTCAAGCGATTCTCATGCTTCAACCTCCCGAGTAGCTGGGATTACAGGCATGAGCCACCACACCCGGCCATTTTCAAAACACTACTCCTGCATACAAACCACTCAGAGACCACAGCCCTTGGTTCTGTGATGGCTCTGAGCCCATGCCATCACATCTATTGGACCCAGAGAGCTGAGCTCTGCTTTAAGATGGGGTCATGCAGTCATGCACTGGTCATTCCTGCAGTCCTGAGTATCTCCAAAATCCCAAAGTGATGTTTCACTTTTGGACCCTGAAAGTTTGGAGAGCTGGTGTCTTGCCTTAATTTAAGCTCCCTGAGAATGTCCCCTGTAGGGAGAAGCCTCCAGGAACTCAGAAGAGAACTCGTTCCCACTCGTTTTCCTTGCTCCACCAATCTGACACTTGTCAGCTGCCACCACTGCCTGAAGGATCCTGTCCCCAGGCCAGGGCAGAATGGGCATTGCCCGTGACTCTCCCCTTCAGACTCCCTCCCACAGGCCTGCTGTGTAGTCAGAGAACCCACCGCCCATCACCTCCTGCTGTTGCTTTGCGGTTGAGGTCTTGGCTTGAGCAGTTACCTCGCTGGAGAAGAGGAGCCCCTGCCTTCTGGGGAGCAGTGTCCCCGCTCGTGATCTGTAACAGTGGGGCGCCTTTTTCACGCCCCTTATCTCATGGCTTGCTTCCAGCCCCCATCAATCCTGTGCCTCATGTGAGGTGAGCCCCAGAGAAACTTAAATTGCTTGTACTGAAGTTGCCAAAAACCAAAAGTTGCCCATTGTCATTTTTAAGACTGTGCCCTGAACACACCTCCGCCCGTGCGCCATGGAGCACGTGTTAGGTGTCTGCCGTGGGTCAGGCACTTGATTCTCAAAACACTGCCGAGAAGCTCTTACCAACGTGACAGTTGAGGGTCAGAGAGGTGCATGAGCTTGCTCAAGGCCACGGTAGTAATAAGAGGCATGGCCTTGGTACCAAGCGCCTCCCAAACAGCCGGGGCCGTGATCCTGCCTAAACTCTCGCGTCCACAGCACCACGCTGGGCCCAGGCATCAAAGATAAGGAGAGCCCTGACTCTTGGGATGGCGTCACGCCGATTCACGTGCTGTGCCGTGGAGCCCTGGCTTCCGTCCATGATGTGCCCCTGTGGCAGGATAATTGGGAAACAACCTTTTTCTGACTCCCGGAGAACGAATGAGCTGCAAAAAGAGATTAGACAGGGAAGAATTGCTTTCGGGGAGAAGCCACTTACTCGGCTCGCCTTGGTTTTTGCTAACAACGTCTCCTTAAACTGCTGTCAAATCTTTTTCTCTCTGTGTAGGATTCATCAATCTTCGTATGAAAACACCACTGCACTGTTAAAAATTCACACAATAAAACGGACTTGACCTTGCAGAACTCTTTCTCATTTTAAACGGACGGCCACTAGTTGCCCGTTTAAACTCATTGGCAGTTGTAGAAACCTTGTCGTTCTTGGTTTTGTTAGCCTAAAAATGTAGTATCAACATCTAGACTGGTTTCGAGGTGGGAGAATGGGCAGAGGTGGGGAGGAGAGAGCCGGATGGGGGCAGCTGCACCAGGTGTTTGCACGCAGAGCTGGCGGCAGATGCCGAAGCTATGGGCGCCATGGGTTATCACACTAAGTCATTCAAGCCACCCCCAAATAACTTCTGTAGGTTCTTTAATGTCAAATATTCAGAACCCACATTACCTATGTAACGAGTAACTTTAAAAATATCTACTTTAGGGGGCCCTTGGACTAGCATTCTGCTGTTAGGACATACATTTGCAAAAGGATCATTCTCGCTGAACAGTGGGAAAGAGGCAGAGGAGGCTGTGATATCTAACATTGGCAAAGGATCTCAGGATCTTTCGAGAGCAGTCCCAAAGTTTCTGTTGAAAATGTCATTAGCAGTATAGGATGTAAGATTGGCTTATCTTCTGCTCTGGTCACCCAGTGGCAATATTGAAGAGCCGAGATTTACTGAAAACCCCTCACGTACACCATCCAGAAAGGATAAAGTGGCTCACCAGGGCTCTGATTCAAAATGAGAAGCAGTATTTCCAGTTGGGAAAGGCAGCACAGCTCGGATGTGTGGGGGGGGGCATTTCCCACATCTGGCCCCATGGCCCACCCACGGTAACCGGGCATCAGCAAATCTGTGTGTGGGACTTGGGCCAAAGGCACGTGCTAAGCCTCAAAATCAGCCATGAACAAAACTACCTGGTGACTCTGAGGGTGAATTGCCTTCAGGGTGGGAAAGACCCACACAAAGGCCGGGAGCTCTGGGGATGGCCCTTGCCCGGGGATTGCACTACAGTTACTGTTCTGTGTCAGAATGGAGACATGAGGTCAGGAGAAACGATGAATCCGTGAATTTGCACATTTGTCAGTCAAGCTCAGATTGCAATTCAAGAAAGGAGAACTAGACGCATAATCTAATAAAAACAACAATCTGAATGTTACCCTTAGAAAACCCACTCGGGCCCAGCCGGGTGCGGTGGCTCATGCCTGTAATCCCAGCATTTTGGGAGGCCGAGGTGGGCGGATCACAAGGTCAGGAGATCGAGACCATCCTGGCTAACACAGTGAAACCCCGTCGCTACTAAAAATAAAAACAAAATTAGCCAGGTGTGGTGGTGGGTGCCTGTAGTCCCAGCTATTCAGGAGGCTGAGGCAGGAGAACGGCGTGAACCCGGGAGGCGGAGTTTGCAGTGAGCCGAGATCGCACCACTGCACTCCTGCCTGGATAATGGAGCGAGACTCTGTCTCAAAAAAAAAAGAAAGAAAAAATGAAAAGAAAACCCACCCAGGCCCAGAAGATGTGCTCTGCCGGTTCCAGTCAGAAGAAGACCAACGCCAACGCAGGCACAGCAGATGTCTCCTTAGGCCTTGTTAGATCCCAGCAATAAAGCGTGCTGACTTTCTTATGGTAAATAAATGTCTAGGAAGGAGTTTTGGAAACAGAAACATTGCTGACTTTTTCTCTAAGTGAGTATTTACGTTGACTCAGAAGCTGCTATTCAAATAACCTTGGCTCACTTGGTGGAGGCAAAAATCCTAAATCCCAGAGGAGAAATTACTGAGAATTGGGCACATTAGCATAAAGTTTGAGCTTCATTTTTCTACCAAGTGAGCGAAAGTGTAAGTGGAGCGATCCTTGGCTGCGCTGGGTGAGGCTGCAGCAGTGAGCGAGGACGAGGTGACGTGTAGGTTCACTGAGAACTCGTGTGTGTGTGCCCACAGGACGCCACATTCCAAATCACATTTTTTTTTTTTTTTTTTTTGAGACAGAGTCTTGCTCTTTTGCCCAGGCTGGAGTGCAGTGGCACAATCTCAGCTCACTGCAACCCCTGCCTCCTAAGTTCAAGGGATTCTCCTGCCTCAGCCTCTCGAGTAGCTGGGATTATAGGCGCCCACCACCACGCCCAGCTAACGTTTTGTATTTTTAGTAGACATGGGGTTTCCCCATGTTGGCCAGGCTGGTCTTGAGCTCCTGACCTCAGGTGATCCACCCGCCTTGGCATCCCAAAGTGCTAGGATTACAGGCGTAAGCCACCACACCCAGCCCCCAAATCACCTCTTAAATAAACATGCTCACGGAAGAGACTGCAGCCAGCCCTGTGTGATCTGAAGCATCCAGGCAGTAACCGTTTCCTCGCCTCACCATGTAGTTACCCGGGGAAGTGGGAAGGCATGACCACTCAGGAATGCACCCACCTTCTCGCGCCCTATGGAGGAGAACCTGCTTGCTCTGGTTCATGGGAACAGCTAAGAAAGGGGGAAAAGCATTTACTGAACCCAGACTGTGCCCTGATGGATGAGAATGTGGCTGTTTAATATCCTGGTGTCTTTCCCATTTAGTAAATGCACTGGGAGAGGCTTCACACTCCTCCTCTTCAGATGAAGCACCACATGGACACACCCTGTCTTCGAATATAAGATAAAATCCTGCAGGGAAGCTGCTCCTGTTTAGGTCTCCCAGAACCCCACAGCAGCAACAGTACCTGGGCATTAGTCCAGGAGGTGATCGTCCTGATCATTCCCTTTGGAATCGGTGGGGCTTTGCAGGGCATTCCAACAACCATCTCATTGTGATAAAGGATTAAAATGACATCTCAGAAGACACAGAGCCAACTCCACACAACATCCAAAGGGTCTCAGACTTTTCATTACTTCCATTTTCCCACACATCCATTATTCAGCAAATATTTAGTGAGCACCTACTACGTGCCCAGAGCAGGAAGAGGCACCGCACACTCAGTGGTGATAAGACTGTCTTAGTCCATTGGGGCTGCCTTACAAAAATACCTTAGAGTGGGTAATTTATAAAGAACAGAGACTTCCTGCTCACAGTTCTGAAGGCTGGGAAGTCCAAGATCAAGATCATGCTGCCAGCAGATCAGGTGTCTGGTGAGGGCCTGTTCCTCACAGACGGTGCCTTACATGTGTCCTCACTTGGTGGAAGGGGCCAACAGGCTCCCTGAAGCCTCTTTCATAAGGGCACTCATCCATCACGAGGATCCTTTCCCATGACCTCATCACTGCACAAAGGCCCGGCCTCCTAATATCGTTACCTAAGGGGTTAGGTTTCAACAAAGGAATTTTAAGGGGACATAAGTATTTAGACCATAGCAGAGACAATATGATCTCTTGCCCTCATGAAATTTTCTGTCTGGTAGGGAGGGGGAGAGACAGAGACAGAAAAAATACATAAATCAAAGAATTGCAGTTCACAATAGGGGCCATGAGGGAAACTAACGGGGCTGAGGTCAGGAACAGCAGGGCCGCCCCTGGGGAGGCCACAGGGACTGAGGCTCTGAGGGGGGCCTGGAAGCTGGGCCTTGAAACAGGAGCAGGAATGAGCTCCTCCAGCAAGGGCTCTGGGGGATCAGCCGCGTGTAAAGGTCCTGGGGTGGAAGGCGCAGCTGTATCCAAAGAACTGAAAAAAGCCCAGGGAAGCAGCCCTTGGGGAAGGGGAGCGGGGAGTCAGCCCATGCCTGGCTGGGAACTAGGGCTGAGTTCGGATCTCATGCCAAGTTCAGGGGAAAGCACACCAGGGGGCTTATCCGGGGTGACCCGCTGTGAGTCCAACCTGAGACGGTGTGATCCTTCCTTTCTCCTGTAGGTCACGGGTCATCAGCCACACTGGGGCATGGTCTGACAGCTCTATCTGGCTGTCCTCAACCCTGTCCTTTAAGGTCTAAAAGCCACAGGTCAGTCTAAGTTCTTTTCCTAAGTATTTCCAAGTTGTAAACCCAGGAGTATTTCTGAGCCATCCTGGACAAATCCCTCCTAAGTATTATTGTACATGCCTTCTGTGTCAGAAGCTGGTCAGACTGTTCGAGGACCCTTCCCAGTGCCAGGGTCCATGGCCCATATCACTTGCTCCATTTCTCACCTGCCTGCACCTGGGGAATGAGCTCAGCCACCTGCCTACATGGGGTGCCAGGCGGCATGTAGACTCCTTACCAACGTGGAGAAAGCTTCCAGCTCACAGCCCTGACCTTGAGAGCTGGTTCCACATCCATTTCAAATAGGCAGCATCTGAAAGAGAAAACCTCTTTTCAAGGCCCTTAAAGTGTTCATCTTAAAAGGGAAATTGCATTTCGCAAAGCACTGCTCATGCATCTGACATTTGTACATCTGGAAAACTGGGATTGCTTTATGTGGCGCCCAGTGAAATCCAGCTCCCCCTCTGCCTCCCACCCTCTCCCTTTCATGATCCTCTTCCCAGCTCCAATCCTGGACTCCCTGGGCCCTGGCCTCTGCCTGCAGCCCTCCTACCTTCTATGCATAATGGCCCATTTCCCAGCCACATTAACCATCCTCCTCTGTGTATGAAGATCAGATTGTGGCCGGGTGCAGTGTCTCATGCATGTCATCCCAGCACTTTGGGAAGCCAAGGCAGGCAGATCATGAGGTCAGGAGATCGAGACCGTCCTGACCAACATGGTGAAACCCCGTCTCTACTAAAATACAAAAAATTAGCCAGGCATGGTGGCTGGCCTGTAGTCCCAGCTACGCGCCTGTAGTCCCAGCTACTCAGGAGGCTGAGGCAGGGTAACCACTTGAACCTGGAAGGTGGAGGTTGCAGTGAGCCAAGATAGTGCCACTGCACTCCTAGATGACAGAACAAGACTCCGTCTCAAAAAAAAAAGAAAAGAAATCAGATTGTTCCTTTAAAAAAACAAAAACCGGCAAACAGACAAACAAAACCCTTTCAGGGTGGAGGGATTTGGGAGCTGATTCTTTTCATGTAGAATGAGGGTGTTCCTAGCTAGACGCCTTTCCGGGCCATCTTTGTCGGCTAGATGTACACTCAGCAAACATTTGCCAAGCCCCTTCTGTGTCCCGAGCACCCCGCCAGGACCTGGGGAAACCAAGCTGACTCCGTCCCTGCCCTTTGGGAGCCTGCAGCCAAGTTGGAAGGAGGGTTCTGCAACTGATTGCTCTGATTCATTGCATAGAATACTTTCTGTTTGTTTAAAAACATCATTCTATTTTATAAAGACAAATGTCCACATTGTTGGACAAGAAGCAAGAACCAGGTTCTTGGACAAGAGGCAAGAACTGGGTAAAAACACATGGACACACTCATTAAAAAAAAATAGTGAAAGAAGCGACTAAACACGCAGGTGTTATCAACAAAAGCAATGATTTGCCATCAAATCAGAGTTTATGATTCACACGTTTAAAATGTGCCATCAAAAGACAGTGCCAAATCCAGGCAAAACCTTCATCCTCGCCACAGCTGGGGCTTGCAGAGTGCGCTCTGTAGGGGACTTCCCCTGAATCTCGGGAACCAGCCGTGCCCAGCACCCTGCCCGGGGCCTTCCTCGCCCACTGTGCGCAGAGGCCCGTCTACGGAGAGCTATTCTGGGTTTCCTGAGGGTTTCCACTGGGCGCCTCCAGGCTGCAGCACAGGCATCCCTCTTTCTTAGGTTACAGTGAACACAGTTCCCAAGATTTCTTTCATGCTCCAAGTTTTAAAAAAAGAAACAGAAATGAAAAGGAATCGCGGCCCTTCATCCTCCAACCTGAGAGAGGCCCCTGCGAACCTGAGAGAAACCCCTGTGGATCTGAGAGGCATCTGCCATCCCGCTCCTGTGCCCTCTGCCCCACCCTGCTGGCCCCGTGCCCTCTTAGCCACATTCCTGCCAGAGGCCGGCAGGGGACAGCACTTGCCAACTGGCCACGCGGGACAGTGGCTCCAAAGGGGCAACAGAAGGCATGTGGGGGCCAGCTGGGTGAGAAGTGATGGCCATTTGGACTGAGGAGGCAGTGGAGCTACAGATATGTAGATGGATTTGACAGTTTAAGGGCAATAATTCGCAGAAAGATCGGATGGAGGCAAAGGGGAGCATAGGGAGGAGCCCAGACCTCTGGCTTGCAAAAGCAAATGGATGGAGGCTGCACAACCCCTGAGCCCAGCTGCACTGGAGTAGAATCTAATTTAGAGGAGTTGGAAAGAGAATGTCGTGAGTCTGGCTTTGAGCCAAGCCCCTGCATTTGCATGTTTGCATCTGAGGACCTTCAAAAGCCAGCATTTCATACACCTAGGCCTCTGAAGACAGAACAGTGAAAGTGCTAAGTTTGGGAGTCATCAGGCTGTAAGTGGGACCTGAAGCTGAGTTCCCAGCTAAGATTGTCCTCGAAGGAAGCAGAGCACGGACAGAGAGGCGGGCTAGGACTCACGCTTCAGGGGCTCACTCACTGAATGGACAGGGGCTGGAGAGGAGGATGCCTCTGTCCATTCAAATGTTCTGTCCATTTGCTTCTGCAAGCCAGAGGCCCGGGTTCCTCCCTCACACTCCCCTCTGCCTTGATCCGATCGTTCTGTGAATTACTGATTTTAAACTCTCAAATCCCCATGGCCCCGGCCTTCAAGCACTCTCTAGGTGTTAACCGGCAAGACCCTCCCAGAGACCGGCACAACTGCTGCTTCCACGGTCCCTGGGATTCTGGGGGATGCTGAGCGAGGAGCCCACGGAAGGGTCATCAGTGGGGAACATGCCAGGGCCAAGCCCCAGGCTGCACTGGTTTATGTGCCTCCTGAGCAGAGCACCTCTCACCTTCCCCACCGCAACCCATCTGCTCCCCGCAGGCCCAGCATCGCCGAGCACGGCCAAAGGACCTCTCCTGCAGCCCTGGGCTTCACTGACACCGCTTTCCTCCACTCTGAGTGTGGCCACGTCGCTTGCTGGCTTGCTTGTCACAGGATCTGGGCTGCTCTGACTTCCTCCTAATTAGCTCTTTTCATATTGTAGCTTTGCAATTTCCCTTGTTTTCCACTGTCCATTTAAATGCCTTATTTTCATTTTTGAAGCATTGCTTTAAACTTCCTGTCACTGCGTTGGTTTCTATTGTGGTGTCTGACAGGTAGCTGGCTTAAAAGAGTGAATTTCCATATTCTCCTTACAGATTTGCATTTTCCCATCAACTGGAGAAAAGACAGTTGAATCAATGAAATAGCTGGTGGGCAGAAAGGTGCGTGGAAGGAAACAACTGACTCCTTCTGCAATATGAGATCTCAGGGAGGAAAATCTCAGAAGCCAGCTGTGGGGGAAGAACTTCCTAGTTAATATAAACTTTGATTCCTACATCACTGCCACCAAATGCACCCCATAGCCCTTAATTTGTATTTGACTCTGCCTAGGATAGCCAATTCTGGAAGATAATTCATAAGCAGCTTTGGCTGTAGTTTCAGTGACAGGTCCCATGTGGTTCCACTTCATCTTATTTGCTACAGGACGGTCTGTGTATCTGATGAGTCAGTGCCCATCACTTCCAGGTGCCCCTCCCTCCTTACCCCGCCTTTCTCAAGAAAGCTTTCAGTTTCTTTAGCAAAACCCTTCAGCCAGGTTTCACAGACATGTCTGGCAGACTGTGACATTTTCACTCACACATCTACAACACACACACAAAGACCCACCCCCCCCCAAGATTCATAGCAATACATTCATAATTCTATAGCTCACTTCTTTCTTACTGACCTTCGAGTGGATTACAATCACCTTTGCCTTATTCACTAATTTACAATTAGAGTAATACATGGAAAACCATACACATTATATTAATATTCTACCCTTGCATAAGCATATTACCGTCATCTTCAAACACCACCCAGATGGAGAGCCACAAGCATTTTCAGCTGCACTTCAAGTGTCCACGTTATCTTGGAAGAAAAAAAGCCTATTTTTTTGAGACAGAGTCTCACTCTGTCGCCCAGGCTGGAGTGCAGTGGTGAGATCTCAGCTCACTGCAACCTCCGTCTCCCGGGTTTCAAGCAATTCTCTTGCCTCAGCCTCCCGAGTAGCTGGGATTACAGGCACCTGCCACCACGCCCAGCTAATTTTTGTATTTTTAGTAGAGATGGGGTTTCACCATGTTGACCAGGCTGGTCTCGAGCTCCTGACCTCAAGTGATCCCCCTGCCTCAGCCTCCCAAAGTGCTGGGATTACAGGTGTGAGCCACCGTGTCCAGCCAAAAAAGCCTTTTCAATCCAACAGACCCAGATTCAACCTCTGAGTCTCTTTCTCTGCAGCACAGCGGTAACTACCTCGTGGACTATTACAGAATTAAATGAGATTTCCTGGGTTCGGCCTTACTCAAAGTGGCATCCCTGTAAACATTAACACCTCTCCGCTTTAAATCGGGGCCATGTGTGGAGAGAGGCCGCATCTCTTCCACCCTCATCCTCCTTTGCGTCACTGTCTCGGTGTTTCCTCACTATCTTTGGCTTTCCAAGAACCTGTTGGGCCAGGCTGGCCAGGCATCTTCTCCAGCACACTCAGCTGTGCTCTTGTTGGTGTTGCTCTGAGAGGGACTTTCCCCCGAGGGGAGCCCCTCCACACTCTCCCAGGACACTCCCTCCTCCTCCTCCTTTACAACTCACCCAGCCTGATCCTGCACTGATTTGCTGAGTGGGTACCAAGCACCTGGCCGCCCTGTGCCCAGCACCGCCACACCAGGTCCTGGCTCAGGGGCTTCTGGTAGGCATCCAAGTCAGGGCCAGCCATGCAGCACACATGCTCCATGCAGGATGCTGGGCCAAGGGCCCATCCTGGCTAACAAGGCTCAGCTCCCCTCTGACCCTGTACGTGAGAGATCAGATGAGCGCCCTTTCTAGAAAAGCAAGCTCCCCCTGCCCCCTTGGTTGTGAGGTTTGTTGGTGGGGGAGGGATCCTGCTTTCACATGGGGGAGGGACCCGCCAGAACCGTTAGAAATGGGGTTCTCTGCCTACGTGCACGGGCACCCAGTGGAGCCACTGCTCAGGAAGCAGACAGCTGCTTTGCGGTGACGAACACACTTCAGATCTGAGGGAGATGTGGAATTAGTCACAGTGGAAGGCTACAGCACATTCATCACAGCAGAAGTGCCCCCAGAGAAATCATTTGTCAGGTCATATAGCAAAACAATGACCTCAGCCCCCAGGGTGCTGCAGCCTGCGAGCAGCTGGGCATCTGTCCCAAGAGCTGAGCAGGCTCTGGGAGAGGCAGCTGCCCTGGCACCTGAGCACTTCCTGAGGAGAGCGAGGAACTAGAGAGTGCATTTGGAGGTCAAATTTGGAATTGGCTGTCTAGATAATTCCCTCCCCCGTTCCCCACTCCCCGCTCCCATCCCTTCTTCTCCCCACCCTCCCTGGAGGTACAAGGAGAAAACTGCCACTGAGAAGGAGGCCGGGGGTTAGGGAGGCCTAGGGTTAAGGAAGCAGGGGGTTAGGGAGGCCAAGGGTTAGGGAGGCCAGGGATTAGGAAGGCCAGGGTAGGGAGGCCAGGGATTAGGAAGGCCAGGGTAGGGAGGCTGGGGGTTAGGAAGGCTGGGGTTAGGGAGGCCAGGGGGTTAGGGAGACCAAGGGTCAGGGAGGCCAGGGGTTAGGGAGCCCAGGGTTAGGGAGGCTGGGGGTTAGGGAGGCTGGGGTTAGGGAGGCAGGGATTATGGAGGCAGGGGTTAGGGAAGGCAAGGGTTCAGGAGGGCAGGGGTTGTAAACCTGGCACTCCCTACTCCCCAACCCAGCCAGGCGTTCCCGTCTCTGCCTGTCTCCTTCCTCTTCCACTCTCCCTGTCATATGGAGTGTATTTTCCCTGCCCTCCCTCAACCTCTATGTATGTGTTGGACATTGGTTTTTGCCTTTGCTCTGGACTGAATGTTTGTGTCCCCCAACCCCAAATTCCCATATTGAAACCCTAACCCCAATGTGATGGGATTTGGACGTGGGGCCTTTGGGAAGGGATTAGCCTTAGGTGAGGTCTGACGGGTGGGGCCCTGGCAGTGGGATTAGTGCCTTTGTGGAAAGAGGAAGAGGCGGGGCACGGTGGCTCATGCCTGTCATCCCAGCACTTTGGGAGGCTGAGGTGGGCAAATTACTGGAGCTCAGAAGTTCAAGACCAGCCTAGGCAACATAGCAAAACCCCATCTCTTCAAAAAATACAAAAATTAGCTTGGTGTGTTGGCACACACCTGTAGTCCCAGCTACTCGGGAGGCTGAGGCAGGAGAATCTCTTGAGTCCGGGAGGTCCTGGCACCCCAGTCTGGGTGACAGAGTGAGACTCTGTCTCAAAAAAGAAAGAACCAAGAAGAGACAGAAGACTCTCTTCTCTTTGCTTCACGTGAGGATACAAGGAGACGGTGGGCTTCTGCAAACCAGGACGTGAACCTTCACGAGATATCAGATGTGCTGGCACCTTCATCATGGACTTCTCAACCTCCAGAGCTGCGAGAAATAAATGTTTATTGTTGAAGCCATTCCATCTATGGTGTTCTATGATACAGCCCCAGCTGACTAAGGCAACTTCCAAGGACAGGCAGTAGAGCATTCCTGGGGGCTTACGGCCAACCCCTGTGTTCTCCAGACACACATGATCTTCCTCCATGTCTCCACCTGTCGAGTTATAGCCTGCGGGGTTGACAGCTGCTCCTCCTCCTACTCCTGCAGTATCCACAGAAGATCCCCCCTGTGCAAAACCACATCTCAGTAGAGGCCACCACGCTGCATCCATTTCATTGCCTTAATAGGGGTGCTAACTCCTGGGAGTAGAGTTGCCAGATTTAACAAATAAAAATAGAGGCTTTCCAGCTCCATTGAAATTTCAGATGATCAGTGACTAATGTTAGAACATAAGTGTGTCCCATGCAGTTCTGGGGACATACTTATACTGAAAAGTTTTCTGTTGTTTACCTGAAATTCAGTTGAATTAGGTGTACTGTATCTTTATTTGCTGAATCTGGGACCTGTGCCCGCTTCAGCCCATCTGATCACTAGGAGGGAGCAGTTTGACAGTTTATGCCCTTGGGCTGTCCCTACGAGGGGGAAATGATAAGATAAATTGATCAGCACATTAGAGTGTTAATAACTCAAAAGGTTCTGGCTTATAAGGCAGAGCAGCAGTCACAGAGCCTGAGCCCAGAGGGGTGACTGTCTATCACACTCACTTTCCTCACCCCTGCAATGCAGGTATTTAACCAGATGACCCCTTAACGCCCTTCACTGCGGACATCCGGAGCCTCCTTGTGGAGCTGTTGTCAGAGTTTGGAATGTGTGAGTGTGACCTAGAGAACGCTGGGTGCAGGCGTGAAGATCAGTATGTCTGATGTGGGCCCAGGAGTCTGCATTTAAACATGCATCCTGACCGGGTGTGGTGGCTCACACCTGTAATCCCAGCACTTTGGAGTTTGAGAACAGCCTGGCCAACATGGTGAAACATCGCCTCTACTAAAAAAGTACAAAAATTAGTCGGGTGTGGTGGTGCACGCCTGTAGTCCCAGCTACTCAGGAGGCTGAGGCAGGAGAATCACTTAAACCCAGGAGGCGGAGGTTGCAGTGAACTGAGATGGCACCACTGCACTCCAGCCTGGGTGACAGAGCCAGACTCCGACTCAAAAAAAAAAAAGTGCATCCTCTGCCATTCAGATGCTGATGATCTGAAAAAGACAGTTTGGGATACGCTGGTCTTGCGTTTATCCTCCTCTGCAGGGTGTGCGTGTGTGTGGGTCCACAGGGGCTGCTTCATTTTCAAAACAGGCCCCCAGGGTGAAACCCTAGTGAAAGGCTGTCAGGAATCTTTGTGAGGCCACCCATGCTCAGAGCTCCGCCAGCTCCCTTCGATTTCCTTGTTCACTCACCTGTCACCATCTGTGGACCTGGGTGGGGGCTCCCTGCCCTACTACATGGACGGGGCAGCCCAACCGGCATCTGCACAGAACGCGGCTGCAGAGGTGAAAACTCAGCTCTGTCCCCAAACAGACAGGTAGGCACAGCACGGTAGCCTGGCCCTGGGTACAGAGCCGTCTTTGAGGTAGGGAGGTGGGATGTGGGCTGCAGCCACACTGGGGGCCTGGATTCTTGGCAATGACCATGGATACTGATGTGAGCAGAGGGAAGTGAGGGAGACCAGCTTGCGCTCACAGAGCTCTGCAATCCCACATAGATGGCCGCAGGCTGCCATTGCAGATGTGTCCTGCACTTCTCACTGCCGTCTGGAGTCAAGCCGGCATCTCCAGGTTTTGGCATTGTCCCACCTGCAGCCAAGACTTCAAGTGCACTTTAACTTCTACTGTTATCAAGAACCTGGTCTTGCCCACTGCCAGCCCACTCTCCAAGGCCACATGGGGCAGAGATTAAGCACATGTGTCTTGGAGCCGGCTAACCCAGAAGCGAGCCTTGGATCTACAGCTTGCTCAGTGACCTCATGCCCTTTACTTAACCTCCTTTGCAAAATACAGATAATGATCTCCCTTCAGGACAGACCCAGCCCCAAGGAATGCAATGAGCTGACAGCCTCCAGTGACAGGGGCCTGCACACCAAGGCTGTGTGCTTCCCAGGCAGAGCCCAGCTGATGATGACTGCTATGGCAGGCTCCTCTATGGGCAGTCTTGGGCTGGAGCCCCTGTGCCACTCACCAAAAGTTTTCTGAGCAGCCTGCAGTCTGAGGATCTTCCTGCCTGACCCTCCTTCCTCCTCCCTCTCCTTTCATAGGTGTCAGACCTGCATTGGGACCTGAGGCTCCCTCTGCCTACTTCTGCTTAGTTTCCCATTTTATTCACAGGCATTACCCCTGTAAATCTCTGGTACGTCTAACGACATCTTGGCATATTCTTCCCGAGGACCCAACTGATGAATCACCCCGTCTTGGGGCCCCATCCTCCCCTATCAGAGCCCTGCTATTAGCATGAGGAGTTAGCTGGGGCTCTGCATTCAGCCTCTGGTAGCTCCACCACACATGTAATCAACTCCAGACCTCATTTTCAGTACAGCCTGTCCTCTGTCAGTAGCAGATGAGAGTCATTTTAAATACTGCTGTGGAGACCTATGGCCTCAAAGCAAGCCCTGAGTTGATAGTTGTGGGCTTACACCCATCCTTCTCTCTCCAGGGGGTTCCTACTGCAATGAGCCAAACCAGCCCACTTCACGGCCATGACCATCCCCGCTGCCTCCATGCCTTTTGGTTGCCAGGGCTGCTGCATGAGCCAGTGTGTCCTTTTATACCTGGACCTCATCTCAAGCCACCACAGGCTTCGTAAGATCTCACCACCCTGCACACCACCAGCCAAAGGGTGTCCAGCAAGCGATCCCAGCTTAGAATTTCATTTTAGGGGCTACTCCGCAGGGCTGCTTCTGGTATCAACTTTCTTAGTTTAGGTTTCCCCAAGGTCAGAGACTGAGACAAGGCCCTGGGTGCACATCATTTATTTGGAAGGTGAACCTAGAACGCACAAGGGAAGAAGTGCAGAGAGAAACACACAGGGAAGGGAGAGAAGCCAGTGCAGTTTGTGGCATCCAATGTGGGCGATTGAGGTCATGCCCACTGGGAATCCTTGGAAGTGTCATGTAGAATATGGCTCAGCCGCAGCCCACCCAGGGAAGCTGGGGGATTTACACACCAATGCTTTCCCCCATTGGTTAAGGGTTGCCCTGGAGGCTTTCAACTCCCAGAATTTCAGGATGAGGCAGCTCTGCACACTGGCCAGACAAGCTCTTACTGCACTGAAAAACACGAAACAAAACCAAGCCATCAATGCCGGGGCTTGAGGTAGGAACGTGCCAGCAGGAATGACTGTCCACTGCAGCTGGGGGACACCCAGCGGGGGCCCAGGGCTTGCTAGTTGGCATCAGCAGCATCTGCTACAGATGATCAAACCCGCACTTCTCAAACCGTCCTTGGAAATGCATACTGGGAGTGCCCCGAGGCCCACCACGGCTGTGAGACAACGCTTGGAGCATACTTTTCCTGGCGGAGTTTTGTGGGGATGCATCGTTTTTAGTTTTTAGCAAGTGGATATTACAGATTGGAATGCAAACTTCACCAGAGTTTTTTTCCAGCTTTTATTTCAGATTTGGGGATACATGTGCAGGTTTGTTACTTGGGTATATTGCATGATGCTGAGGTTTGGTATACGAGTGATCTTGTCACCCAAGCAGGGAGCATAGTACGCAATAGAGAGTGTTTCAATCCTCACCTTCCCCCTTCCCTCCCCCTCTAGTGTCCCCAGGGTCTATCGTTGCCATCTGCGTGTCCACATGTACCCAACGTTTAGTTCCCACTCATAACTGAGAACATCCAGTATTTGTTTTTCTTGTTGTTCTTGTCTGAGATGGAGCCTTGCTCTGTCGGCCAGGCTGGAGTGCAGTGACGTAATCTCCACTCCCTGCAACCTCAGCCTCCTGGGTTCAAGGGATTCTCATGTCTCAGCCTCCCTAGTAGCTGGGATTACAGGCGCCCGCCACTACACCTGGCTAATTTTTTGTATTTTTAGTGGAAACGGGGTCTCACCATGTTGGCCACGCTGGTCTTGAACTCCTGACCTCAAGTGATCCACCTGCCTTGGCCTCCCACAGTGCTGGGATTACAGGTGTGAGCCACCACGCCCGGACCCAGTATTTTGGTTTTCTGTCTCTGCATTAATTGTTAATTTGCCTAGAAGTTAACCTCCAGCTGCATTCGCCTGGCTGCAGAAGACATGATTTCATTCTTTTTTATAACTCTGTAGTATTCCATGGTATATATTTACTGCATTTTCTTTATCCAATCTACTGTCGATGGGCATCTGGGCTGATTCCATGTCTTCACTATTGTAAACAGTGCTGTAGTGAATATGTGAGTGCAGGTGTGTTATTTTTGGGGGGGTAGTTACCCAGTAATAGGATTGCTGGGTGGAATGGTAGTTCTGTTTTTAGTTATTTAAGAAATCTCCACAGTGGCTGAACGCATTTACATTCCCACCAACAGTGTGTAAGTGTGCCCTTCTCCCTGCAGCCTTGCCAGCATCTGTGATTTTTTTTTAAACTTTTTAATAATAGCCACTCTGACTGGTGACTTCACAGGACTTTAGAAATGAAATGTGAAACTTCAGAAAAACCTCATGCTTGACACTGGCTGCTTTGCCTGCCCTCCTAGCCCCTCTTCATTCCAGTGGAAGAGATTGACGAGAGGAGCCATGGATCATTTGAAGCCAACCAAGATATTCAAGCAAGAAAGAGCAACAACCAGATCTGCAGTGTAGGGGACAGGCTGGCAGCAGAGAGAGGTCAGGGCCTTCAGCAGACTCACTGGGGACCCAGAGTGTGCAACACATACTCTAGGGCACAGAAGTGACAGCAGGCAAACTGAAGGCCTCATTCTGGGGACCAGGGAAGGCATGCAAAAAGCCATCCTGCAATTAGTGTTGCATTCAGACTTTGAGATCTGCTCTGAGCAGAGTGTCATGAAGGAATATGTAGCAGGAGAGTGAGGACTAGCGCAGGACCTAGCAGGTGCTAACCAATTCCTCCAGGAAGTGACACTGGATTTGAGCTCCGAAGGGTGAGCGGAAATGACTTAGGTAAAGATAAGGAAGAAAGGCTGACTAGACATAGGGAACAGCATATGCAAAAGCCAGGAAGACAGAAGGAGCCTGGGATGTTGGAGGAAGAGACAGGCAAGGGCCCGAGTACAGGGAGTGGAGCTGGTCTGCAGCTAAGAGAGGCCACTGGCAGGTTGTAAGTGTGGGCACTATGTAATGAGACCAGCAATTTTGAAAAGATCAGTTTGGCTGTGGCGTGGAGAGTGACATGAGGAAGGTAGGAGCAGCAGTGGGGAAGTGGGTTAGGGAGCGAATGTGTTAGTCCAGGCAGGAGAGGCTCACAGCTCAGACCAGGGGAGCAGAAGTAAATCAGTAGATACAAAAGGAAGTGGGCAGCTGCTGGCCATGTTTAAGAGTAGAACCGACAGATACTGACTGGAGCAGCCAAATATCTAGGCAGAGAGGGGCAGGTCCCCGGTGAAACCCCACATCCAAGCTGAAGACAGTCCTGAGTAAAACCTCAGACCAGAGTGAGAACTTCTGTTCCTGTTTGCCCACCCTTCCCCTATTCTGAGCCCATAAAAACCCTGGACTCAGACACACAGGGACTTCCCCCACCTCCCCCACCTCCCCGGCATCCCCTCTCCGCCAAAAGCCATTTCTTCACTCAGTAAAACTCCCTGCCTTGCTTACTCTTTGATTGGCTCATTCTTCTTGGATGCTGGACAAGATCTTGGGAACTAGTGCACAAGCCAAACTCTGCCCAGGAAGGCTGAGTGGGTGGGCTGTCTCCTGTAGCAGGTAGCGTGGTTGAGTGAGGCCCAGGTGGGGTGTCACTGGCTGGAGGTCCCCAGCTTGCAAAGTGACCAAGAAAAAAATCCTGTGTCAACAGAGCCAGTGAGGGATGGGAGAAGGGGACTGAGTAGGGTGAGGGATGTCAAGATTGGCATTCTCATTTGGGGCCTGAACAAAGGATAAATGATGATCACATTTGCTAAGAAAATACTGGAGAAAGATCGTGCTTGAAAAAAAGTTGAGTTCCATTTTTTCTGTGTTGAATGTTATCTTAGTCCATTTTCTGCTGCTTATAACAGAGTACCTGAAACTAGGTAATTTAGAAAGAAAAGGAATTTATTTTTATGAAGGGCTGAGGAGTCCAAGGTTGAGGGGCTGCACCTGGTGAGGGTCTTCTTGCTGGCAGGGAGTCTGCAGAGTCCTGAGGCAGCACAAGCCATCCCATGAGAACCTATTCATCCACTAACTCATTAATCTATGAATACATTAATCCACAAATGGATTAATCCATTCATGAAGGTAGGACCCTCATGACCCAATCACCTCTTAAAGGTCTTATCTCTCAGTTCTGCCATGTTGGGGATTATGGCTCAGCATGAGTTTGGAGGGGTACAAACATCCAAAGCACAGCGGATGTGAACCCTCTGTGATGCATCCAAGGAAGCTACTGGCCTGGGACAGAAGCCTAAGGAGGAGGAGGAGAGCACAAGGGCAGGAGAAAAACCAATGGAACCAGGTGTCCAGGCTATCAAAGACCAAGGGAGGAGCACTTCCAGGATGTCAGGAGGAGTGTCGTACGCTGCCAAGAGGGGGAGTGCAAGGCGGACAGTGCCCCTTAGCAAGAGCTGTTGTCAGGGTGTGGGCACAGAGGCCAGTGTAGAGGAGTTGAGGGTGCACGAGGCAAGAGGATTGAGAGGAGGTGCATATGATTCGATTCCTGGAACATTGGCCGTGACATGGAGGTGAGAACCAGGGCAGCAGGTGTCTGCAGGGAAAGGGGGTGGGCAGAAGTGATTCTGGAGTTTCAGGTTGTGAGCTGATGTTTTAAGATGCAAGACACTGAAGCATGTCTAAGTGTGGATGGGAAATGTCTGCTGGAGAAGAGGAAGCAGAAGATGCCAATGGCAAAGAGAGTACCTGGGGCATGAGGCCAGGGTAGGTGGGAGTGGGGACACAGAGCCCGAGGCGGGATGAGGTGAACCCCTCTCCATGGGGTGCTCCACTCTTCCCTGCTTTCCCGCTACCTGTTCTGCCCCTCCTTCTCTCTGCCTTTTGGAAAATCCTCTTTGTCTTCCACTCCCCAGATGAAGTCACAGCCCCTTTGTTCTTCATACCCAACTCACACTGCTCCCTCTTCCCACTGAATGCCCGTGGTCTCCCTCAGTGGACTCACTGTTCACGCCAGGTAATCACTGGTGTCTTCTCAAAGTGCCGAAGGCCTCAGCCACCTAGTGGTCCAGCAGTCCAGCTGGCGCTTCCTCCTTCTGTGGTGTCCTCAGCACCTGGCTCTGTCCTGACGGAGAGATCTAGACAGGAGGTGGTGACAGAGGAGACTCCGTGGCTTCCCTGTGTCATTGGGACTTCAGCCTTGAATGAATGCTCAGAGTGACAGATGTCCCACTGCCAAGATCCACGTTTCTCATGAGGACGAGGGCAGAAGGACTGAGCCTCAGCCACTGGCCACTAAGGAAAGCACAAGTGCAGGGTGGTGGGCCCAGGAGCACGGTGGGCATGGACCACACCTCACCCCTGTCCTGTGTGCGGCCTCTCATCAAACGTGTCAGACTGAGAAACGCCGGCACCAATCTCAGAAGACATTAGGAGGTGCTAAGAGCAGATGGGGTGCGAACACCACAGGGCACTCATGCCCACCCTCAGCAGGCGTTCATCAGCTGCTCAGTAAAAAAAAAGAAAAAAAAATTGCAGGGAATAGAATTGGCAGGTGGGAGAGAAATAACCAGCCCAGGGCAGCTCAGAGGCATCCTGCGGGTCAGTGCCCAGGCAATGTGGACTGCAGGTGGTTCCCACCTTCAGATGGCTTGTGAATCACACCTGCCTCTGGAATTCTTGGGGAGAGTTAGCATAGTTAGAACAATGTCTGAAATAGAGCAAACATAAGTGTTAAATATAATAATAAAACAATAGCAACAGTAGCTATTATTATCCTTCCAAAGCAAGAGTTGCAGACAGATAAACCTGGGTTTGACCAGCGTATTGGCTTCCCAGAGTTATCTTTGAATAAGTCATTTAAACTCTGATTGTTTTAATCTGAAAAATGAAGACACTCTTACTTTAGGGCAGAGTTGTTGGGGAGATAACAGAAGATACTAAGGTAGAGTTGACAGAGCCCCTAGGACATCAAGGGGGAGTGGGAGCAGCCTCTCCCAGGGATGAAGGGTCTTCAGCAAACACACACCTTCGCTCCAGGAATCCTCCCATAGACACGGTGACGGCTGATTTTATGTTGACTTGCCTTGAAAATGGTGTCCAGATATTCAGTCTAACATTGTACTGGATGTTTCTGTGATTGTGTTTTTTGGATGAGATAAACATTTGATCAGCAGTTTCAGTGAAGTAGGTTGGTCTCTGTAATGCAGGGAGGCCTCATCCAAGCAGCTGAAGACAACGAAGGCCTGAAGAGAAGGAAAGACTCAGCTCCCCCAGCAGGAAGAAAGTCCCCAGCAGATGGCCTCAGAGCGAAGAGCAGCGCCGGCTTCCTCCTGGGTCTGTGGCCTCCCAGCCTGCCCTGCAGACTTTGGATTAGCCAGCCTCCACAATTCCTTAGGCTCAATCTCTCTATATACGCACACCGTATTGGTTCTGTTTCTCTGGAGGGCCTTGACTGCTATGGATATAAAGCTCCCTCTGTCAGAAGGATGCAAAATGAGGCAACCTAGCCACCCAACTGGCCCAGTGGTCAAGGGGGGAAATGAAGTGGCTGCTAGTCAGCGCCGGAGCCATTTCTCAACGGTGCTTTTTGTTTTTTTGTTTGTTTTAGTTTTGAGATGGAGTCTCTCTCTGTCGCCCAGGCTGGAGTGCAGTGGCGTGATCTCAGCTCACTGCAACCTCAACGGTGCTTTTTTCTGATCATAGCTGAGCTCACATGCTGACCCCAGTGGCCTGTCTCTAAGCACTGTGCCTCCAAGAAGGAAAGGCCTGGAGAGACCTAGACCAAGGCCTCAGTGGGGAGAGAGAGAATTTACTCTTTGCAAAATGTATGGAGTCCTTGTTATTTACCAAATATCATGTTAGAGACCAGGGATAAAAACAACAATAATGAATTTCAGTGAATCTAAAACACAATCCATCGTAAGGCACACCATTATTGTATCTCCCAAGACATGGAAAAAAATCTTTAGATTTCATAGATATCAAATGGGCAAAAAAAAAAAATGTATCTTGGAATAAACAAAATATGCTAATGGTAACAGTAAGCTATCTAGGACATACTATGTACAGGTGTTGTTCTTAGCATTTCACGTATCATTTTACCCACACAGTGAATCTGTGAGACGGAATCTATTATCGTTCTATTTTATAGACAGGTACACTGAGACTCAGGCAGGCCGGTTGTCCTGCCCATGAACACACAACTCCTAAGTGGTAGAGTCAGGATTCGAACCCAGACCCCGCAGCCTGGCTCCATGCTCTCAACAGCTTTGCAGAAACTAAAGTTGGAATGGAAGCCTGCTCCTTCCAAATCTGTCCCATTGTCCAGCATCCTATGGCCCATTCCAGAAAGTTCAGTGGGTGTCAATCAGCTTGGCTGTAGTGACCACTCTTAAGTGTACCAGTACCTTTTATTTTAATTCGAGAAATTAAATAAAATATATCCACAGCAGTTTACCACTCTGTCATGATGTCATTTTGTCAGATGGCAAATTTCGGGAGAGGCTCAAACTCAAAAAACCCTGTGTCGTTACCTGGATTTATCGAGAGGACATCAAATCACTTAATTCTATCACAGCCCACACCCGTGAATTCACTAAGTAATTATCACACACCTGTCAGGCACCAGACAGCTGCTGAGGACCAAGACCCAGACGAGACTGACGGAGCTTCTATTCCCCTCCACCCTCCGTGAACTTGGGGACCCAAAACTAAGAGACCCGAAACTTGAGAGGAAATGGAAGCAGGCGGTGAGGCCCTGCAGGGCCATCTCTTGGACGGTTTATTCTTCTCTGGCAGGTTTTCTCCTAGGTATTCATGGCATCCGGGGGCATTTCACCTCAGCAAAGTGATGATGCTGCCACTCAGGTTCCCATGGAAACCAAACTGGGACAGGAGGAACAAAAGGCTCCTCAAGGTCAGTGGTGCAAAGGACATTAGAGACAAAGACAAAGACAGCAAATCAGCCCAAAGAACAGACATAAACCGGCACTTCCTCCCTCCCATCACCACAGCTCGGGGCTTTGTCACTCCAGCACACCTGGGCCCTGCACCTCAGACGCTGTGCGTGAGCTTCTGGGGAGAGAAGCGTGGGCCTCCAGGGAGGTGCAGGCGCTCCTGGCTCCTGGCAGACTCCTGGCCCAGGCCCGGCCTGTGTCTGCTTCCGGAGCCATGCGCTGCCTGTGCTGTGATGAATGCATGGCCCCTGCGTCCTTCCCCCCTCCTCAGAGCCCACAAGCTTCCGAGTGCGTCATCTTCATTACTGGCCACGGGAAATGACTCCTTAGAGTAAGTGACTGCTGCTCTGAGGCCCATCTGGACAAAAGCAGGATCCGGGGTGGATGCAGAACAGACCCGGAGCCCTGAGCCCCAGCCTCTCCTCCCCATGCGTTCCACCCGGGTCCTCTGTTCAGCCTCTCCATTTAGCTCTCCCTTTCTGAACGCCCAGCCAGGCACCGCCTTCCTTCCAAAAGCCTTGTTTCTCAGAAAACCTTTCAACTTTCTAGAAACCCAGGACTCCAGGGAGGAGGAGGGCTGGCCTTTCTCTTGGGACTATTGATCAGGGCTGTCAGTTCCCAGCTCCGTCCAATGCCCTGAACTGGGGACAGTCCCCATGCAGCTCCGAGGACCCAGATGCTGTCACTGGGTCCTGGTGGGTCTGAAAACTTGGAATGTGGGCACCACGGTGAGAGCAGAGTCTGCCGGGGCCGTGGCAGGCAAAAGACCATCTTGGTTTTCACTGCGGGGACTTACCCAGCCCGGTGTGTGTGTCTGAGCCCTGCCATTCGGAGGCATCACCAAGAGGCTCTGGTCTCCCCTGCCCAGGCCCTGCCTCCTGGCCCCACGGCAGGAAGCTTGAGCAGATCTGAAGCTCGCCTTAGAGGAAGACCCCTCCAGGGGAGACCCTGTCTGCAGAAAGCAGAGAACTTGGCTTCTCCTCATTTGTTGTTAGGTCCAGTGCCTAAGGGACTAAAAATAAACAAAACAGGCTATAAACAGAAGCAGTGGTGGCAGCGCTGGGCCAGCATAGGATTTCTATTGTTAGGGTTTCGGCTGTACTTGGATCTGGGAGGGGGAGGCTGATGCACCCAGAGACCCTAGGGCTGGGCTGTAACCACACACCTTAGGAGACGCTTTGGGAAACTCAAGCTGAAGCCATTTGTGCTGAATTTAGGGAAAGGGGGTAGGATGATGCAGTTAGGAACACTGTCGTTAACTGGTCATTAATTAGATATTAACTAGCCATTAACTAGTCATTAACTAGACTTTCAGGAAAGCAGCAATGCCTCTGTGTCCACAGTTGTAAGGTGTGGGCTACCCTGATTAGGGGTGCTCCAGCTGTATTCATGATTCACATTCATTCATTACATGCCTGATCTCTATCTCAGGGGCCTGGCCTCCTGTTAGGAAGCTCTCAGATTCAGGAAAAGGAGTCTCAGAGAACTCCACATCTGTGTGGAGTCAGATGGATCAGAGCAGAACACAGAGCTGCCTTCTCTGTCCCGCTCTCTCTCCCACTCACCTGCTCAGAGGTTGCCAGCCGGCTCCCTGTCTCCCTCTCTGCCCTCCTGGGTATCATGGTCCCTCAACCCAGGGAAGCTGGTGCCCTCACTTGTCTCCCATAGTCCTCTGTCATCTGGGCTCCTGTGGCCCCTCTCAGCTTTCAGGACTGCCCAGTCTTCCCCGTCCCTGTTCTTTCTCCCACAAGTTCCCGGTGGCCCAGGCTCTGGGGAGGAGCTGCATTCTGAGCTACTGCCCACATTGCTTCCCCAGGGCGGCGGGAGCTCTGGTACGGCAGGCCCCGTCCTTGACGGCCTAAGGCTCAGTGTCCATGACCTCCAGGGGCAGCCCACAGCAACACCACCTGCGTCACCCACTGAATGGAGGGAGACAGCAGCTCTCCACACAAAGGCGCTGAGAAAAAAGAACGCCCCGAAAGCCACCCGGGTCTCAGGGCAGCAGGGATGGGAGCGCTCATCACAGGCCAGCAGCGTGGCAAGTAGCATCAGACACCTCAAGTTAAAAAGAACGTAGAGACTGTCGCTTCCCACCCTCCCCATTCTAGTCAATTCGGACCAGTTTGGTACATGCTGGCCATGTGCGGTGACCACGCTAAGTACTGTGCGTGTACCCTTTCTCGGAATACTTCCTGCAGCCTTATGAAGTTCTCGCCCAATTTAACAAGCAGTAACCAAACTTAGAAGGCATTTACCCAATGCTGCACATCAGGAAAATGTAAAAGAACGAACGGGGCTTCAACACCAGGATTGAGCCCAAAGGTCACGTTCTTTCCCCGTGGCTCCCTTTCCCATCTGGTTCTGGGGAAGACACTGCATGCAGCCCCCAGGAGACCACAGGCCCTGGACTCCCAAAACTCAGCGGCAAGGCAAAGCCACCCCCAGAGGAGCAGCCCAGGACAAGTGCTCTTGTGGCCCATTGCTCACTCCCCACAGAGGCAGGGGCAGCTGCGTGCTGCCCCAGATGGACATAGAAGGTCACCACGTGGCCCGCCGGGGTCTGCAGGATAGAAGGCGGGAGGTGAAGAGTTTGAGCTGGTGCCTCCACCTCCCTCTTCCAGCCACTGAAAACAGGATTCTCCAGGGTTCACACCTATGTGTCTGGTTCAATGCTGGCATTTTGTCGGGCAACAAGCCAGCAGCCGTGCAGCGGATGCACCTGTAGATGATGCACTGCCTTAGTGTCCAGACAGAACAAAAGGGATCCCCTTTCCAGCCCGAAACTGTCGGATTCTCTAAGAGGTCCCTGACAACCCATCTTAATGCAAGAGGGACTGTGGCTCTTCTGGAAACACGATGCCTCAGTGCCATGAAATGACAGCTGCTTCTTTTGAAGAACTGGGCTGTTCCAATGTAAAGTTGGCTGCAATGGGTGATGTTTCTGACTCATACTCTGGCTTTAAAATCAAAGTTTTTGTTAGAAAGCAGCTTTGTTTTCCTTCTATTTCCTGTTTGAAAAGTGAAGCATTAACACGGAGGGTCCCAGCTGAGTTCAGGCCGGGACTCAGGCTGCACATGGCCACTGGTCCCGGGATATCCAGGGAGCCATTCAGAGGGGACACTTCCAGCTGCCATGCAAATTCATCATGCACCCATCCCCCCCTTGCTCCAGCCCTGACCATAGTACCCTCAACACAGGGCCCTGAGCAGCTACCCTCAAACACCTGGACGCCAAGCATGAGAGGGAACCAACTTGCCCTCCCTGGTCTATTATCACAACGAACCTTGGAGCCTCTGCACAGGAATCCACTCTTTAGAGGGCACAAGGGGCTAAGTTTTGTTTGAGACAATGAGCTGGCATTGGAAGGGAGAGATGACAGCTATCCTCTGTCCTGCTTCCAGGGCAGGGCAGAGCAAGCTGCTTTTGGCCCCGTCTCTGAGGCAGACATTAGCACACTTGTCTCAGGCAGAAGCAGCCTTAGATGGTGCTATGGTTTGAATGTGTCCCCAGCAAAATCCAGGTGTTGCCAATGTGATAGCATTAAGAGGCAGGGCCTTTAAGAGGGGATTAGGCCATGAATGGAATCAGGGGTCCTGATGTAGGGGCTGTGTGGAGGGAGTACATTCACTTGTTGCCCTTCCACCTTCAGCCATGTGAGGACGCAGCCTTTGTTGCTTCTGGAGGACGCAGCAGCGAGGCACCATCTGAAAGCAGAGACTGGAGGCATCACCAGGCACGGAACCTGCTGGCACCTGGCTGCAGAGCTGTGGGAAGATACATTTCTGTCCTTTATGAATTGTCCAGTCTCCAGGGTTGTGTGGGAGCAGCACAAAATGGACTGGGACAGCTGGAATGTCAGTTTGCATCAGTCCCCACCCACACACTCAGGGCATGCCATGGCGGCCACGCTGGGTGCCTTTCCACAGGTGCCCAGGCATCAGGAGCACTGGCCCAGTCTCGAGGGGCATTCATGTCAGGGAGATGCCCCGGCTAGTGTCAGCTTCAGCGCCGCCAGCCTCAGGAAGTTCATCTCAACAAGCCCAGGCAAGAGAGGAGGCGGTGAGATCACCTCCTACCCATCCAGAGACTCCCAGACTTTGGAGTAGTCTGAAGGACTTGAGACTCCTGAAGTGAGAGGGGACAGAGCTAGAAGGGAGGGCAGCCAGGGGGGCAGGGGCGCAGGGGGCGGGATGAGGAGATCCAGGCTGGCATTAGCAAGAGCTTCTTCATGTCCTTTTGGCCCAAGGGGGCCGTGTTCTCTGAGGAAATGGGACTTGCTCCAGGGAAGAGGAATTGCTCAGCAGCCACCGTTCTCTCTCCCGAACAGCTCCTGGGGAAAGCCCACCACTGCCTTCTCGCCCCGCTCTGCGCCTTCACACAAGCGATTCTCTCCACCTGCGATG
This sequence comes from Nomascus leucogenys, assembly GCF_006542625.1. NCBI lineage: Eukaryota > Metazoa > Chordata > Mammalia > Primates > Hylobatidae > Nomascus > Nomascus leucogenys. The sequence goes on along the minus strand of NC_044395.1, from coordinate 5,998,791 downwards.
CGTTTCCTCTCCCTCCCCGGCCAGTGTCCATGGGTTGTCTGAGACGGAACAGGAAGTATTTTAAGGAAGACCTCCCTAACCTCCTCCCTCTGGGCGGATCCCTCCCTCTGGGCCCCCACGCATCTCAGTTTCAAAAGACCATTCACAGAGTAGTCTAAGGTAGTGGATCCCTGGCGTGTGGTGTGTGCAGTTATGATGGGTTGCCTCAGCCCCCAATGCACACTTCATTGCCTTCCTCTGCGATAATGCCCCTGGGCCCTGTACCCATTTCTCCCCTGCCAGCTGGCATGACGTTTAGCCCTGTACAGAGGCAGGGGCCTCTCCCCGGTTCTGACATTTCTCTCTCTGCTTGCCCCCGGCTGCTGGGGGGACACTCGGGACACTCGGCCCTGTTCTCTCTTCAACAAATGTAGTTGCCAGTCCCAGCCCGGGGTTCCTGGCCTGCTGCTCCCTGAGGAGGGCTTGCCAGTGCCAGCCCGTGCTTCCCAGTACCCGGCCTTGGTCCGCTGGGACCCAGTGGAAAGCCCACGGCTGCCACTCCCACCCACCTTCCCCAGCTTGCCAGCCACAGTCACCAGCTGTAGACTTGTGTGGCTGTGCTGCAGAAGCAGAGCTGGGTGGAGGAGGGCCCCACACACAGATGTGAATATGAAGGGACCCTCTAGAGGTGGTGGCAAACACAGGTGCCCCACCCCATGCCCTGTCTGCAGTCACAGCCCTTCTCACATAGAGGGCGCTATCATCAACCCTGTCTGGGGGGCTGTGGACACTCTGCATCCCCATACCTGTGGCAGTCCTGGCGCACGGTAAGCTCTCAGTAAGTGTGGTGAGTCACTGCTGAAGGAATTAACAAATAAACCTCCCACCACCAACCACAGGTAGCTGGGGCAGAACCAGGGAACTGCTACAAGGAGGCTGGTGAACCCTGCCATGACACGCCTGCTGTGCCCAGGACCCAGGCTCCCATAACTCACGTCCTTCCTCTATCCCAGATCCAGTCAAAGTGAAGTGGCTTCCATACAGGCTTCCCTAGGGGCCCTGGTCAGCGTCCATGAGGCCACCATGCCGCCGTTCACCAGGGGATGTGAGAAAGGGGCTGGCCTGTGGACCAGGGCTGACCTAGGTCTGAGCCCCAGCTCAGCGGTCTGCTAGCTATGTGAGCTTGCGCAGCAGCTCCCCAAGTGTGGCTCTGGATGTGCAGCATCGGCGTCAGCATCACCCAGGAACCTGTTAGAGATGCACATTTTTGGCCCCAACCTGCATCGACCAAGTCAGAAATTCTGCAGTCTGTGTTTTCGTAAGTCCTCCAGGTGACTCTGATGTACTGTCAGGGTTGAGAACCATTGAGAGAGAGCAGTTTAGCTGAACTCCTCCAGGCCTCACTTGCGCATGGGCACGACAGTACCTTCCGCACACAGTCGCTGAGATGCGTGTGAAACACCAGGCACAAAGCACAGTGAATCGCAGTGGCTGGAGCATACCTAAAGCACCAGGGCTCGCCCCCTCCCTCCCCCTCTCCTCACCTGCCTCCTAGGAGTCGGAGGGCCCGTGGAAATGGTCCCCTCCTGCACATCTGTGCTGCTCTGACGGGGTGCAGGTCTGAGCGGAGGCTTTCCGAGTGAGCTGAGCAGGTGAGCCCGAGCGCACGGCCTCTCAGGAAGCCAGCCCATAGGCTGGGGAGCCGTCCCTGGAGACGCCCCTGGGCTCCTTGTGGGGCGTGGCTGAGTCCCTGCCTGTCCTTGGCAGGCCCGCAGTGGTGGGGTGGTTCCAGCAGGTCCCCTTGTCACAACCAGTGCTGCTGGGGGTGAAGGCAACGGGTGGGTGAGCACGGACAGTGTGAGCCACGTGGCCGGGAGCTGGGCCAGCTCGCTCTATGTGCACGTCGTTTCCATGTGTGCAGCAGAAATTGGCGTCTCCGCACAAAGCTGATTTTAGTCTTTCTCACCTTTTCTTGCTCAGCTTAAAATGGACCTCTCTTCAGGGACAAGGTGGCAATATACCAAGCCAAAGTGCTGAGGGCGCAGGGAGACCCGCGAGGCAGGGACCCCTGAAGTCCTGGCGGTTTCTAGCCAGCCTCTCGCAATTGACTTGAAGGTGTTTACCTTGCAGATTGTTTTTTCCAACTTTCCACACTCTGCTCCCCACACTTGGTCCTTCCTCAAGGCTGGCACGCTCATCAGTTGACTTCATCTCTCCCTAATGGCAAGGCCTGACCCAGAAATGCAACTCAGATCCCAGCTCAAATGAGGCTGGGAAAGATGATGCCTGTAAGACCGATAAAGATGGTGCAAGGTGAGGTGAACGTCGCTGTGCCTGGGTGCAGGGCTCCCTTGTCGAGTTGACCCTAAGTCTGCATCAGCTCAAACGCAGTTCCCGGTTCCCCAGTGAGATTCCCACTCCCGCCTGGAGGGGAGACGTGCCTGCCTTTTGAATGAAGCGTTGCAAACTAGACATAGTATCACAGGCAGAATTGTCATTTTTAGCCTTTTTACATGTTGCCAACTTTCAGACATACTATTCCTTTTTATCCCTCCAAATTCCTCGAAAGCTGCTTCTATTTTGGAGCTCTTTCTTCCCAGTGCTGGGTGATTTCTCCCTGGCCATGTTTTTATTGTAGAGAATGGAAACCTGATGTGATGAATACTCACTGAGTAGAAATCCTGGGGGGGCTCGCAGTTAACAGGATAAGACATCTCACCCTGAGAAACTGTCCCAATTTCCTTTTAAAAATTCATTGTCTCTCTGAGATACACACATATTTCCTCGTCTCATTCCAGAATCAAAAGTTCTAATTTTGCAAAGAATCATTTTTGTCCAAATATGTTTTCTTCTTGGTGTTCCAGAGAGTCTGGGATAGCAAGAGGTGCAGAGCTTTGGTCCTTGGGTGCCTCTGATTCCATCATTCCTCCACCAACCAGGGAGCAATCATTGCTGGGCAGGGAACCCCTGCTTCCTCCCTGGGCTTCCGGCCTTCCCCTAGCAATCCTTTTTTTTTTTTTTTGAGACAGAGTCTCACTCTGTCGCCCCAGCTGGAGTGTAGTGGTGCCATCTCAGCACAACACAACCTCCACCTCCTGGGTTCAAACAATTCTCCTGCCTCAGCCTCCAGAGTAACTGGGATTATAGGTGCCCACCACCATGCCCAGCTAACGTCTGTATTTTTTAGTAGAGATAGGGTTTCACCATGTTGGCCAGGCTGGTCTCGAACTCCTGACCTCAAGTGATCTGCCCACCTCAGCATCCCAAAGAGCTGGGATTACAGGTGTGAGCTACTGCACCTGGCCCCCAACACTCCTTTTTAAGACCCATTTGAAAATAATGTCAAAAGACACAATTACTTTTGCACCAAGTTTAACCACAGTTTACCAGTGTGTGGTTACTGTGGCTCGAACACTATTATCCATGCATGTTACTTCTCTTAAAATTTGCTCCCATGCAGTCAGAACATTTCTATAGGGCCTGTCTCCCTAGATAGACTTGACCATCCCTCTCTGCTCTCACATCTACCGCCTGGGGCAAGGGAGGGTCTGGCCCCTGGGGATAGGCCAGACAGGCTCACCAATTGGACATATGGATTCAGGTCAGCTTTGTAGACTTGGCCTATTCTCACCTCTTGAAACAACGGGAAAGTCTTGCTTCCTGCCAATTATCCTCTGCTAAGCCATATTCAGCATTTCAGTTTTTATAAGAGAACCATGAATTCAAGGGTATTGGGCTTAGTCTGAGCTACTAACAATGGGTTACTTTTCTTATTTTCCCCTATTAGAGCTTGGGGGCAGAGCTCCTCCAATTAGACCCTCAAAGCAACATGAATGAACAGCAGGCCAAGATCCAGGCATTCCCAGGCCTGGCCTAATGTCACCCTAGTCCTTGACCCTGCCTGCTGGACTTTAGGACATGAAGGGGTTAGACATGGATGAGGTTAGAGAGGTGTATGCATGCCAGAAGATGGTGAGCGTCCGGGCCACATCGAGGGGCTGGAACATCCTGCAGTGCTGTTCATCTTAGAAAGTGCCCACAGCCCACCTGCCCCACAGCAGTCTGAGTGTTAAATGTGTTGGTTCTTGAACCGCCTTCCAGGTCTGCTGAATCAGAATCTTGTGGGTGGGGCCCAGGAACTTCCATTCTAGGAGGTTCTTGTGCATATGTCACTGATCAGGATGTTAATTGAAGAATCTAAGCCAAGGGATGGCATCATCAGATTGGCCACTTTGGTCATGTTTTGTGGGATGGATTTTAAAAACTGGAGGCCAGACAAGCGATTGCTGTAGTGCTGCAGGTGACAGACCTTGACGAGCTGAGCTCAATCGTCAGTGGCGGGGTAGAGCGAGACAAGGAGGCCAGGGCAAGTCTCTGGCTTGAGTGACCAAGTAAATAGAGGATAATTAGGGGATTCAGAAACAGCGACTGAGTTGAGGGGCCTGTGGGATCTCCAAATGGGAGCAGTCCAGCAGGAAGTAGGATCCACAGATCTGGAACTTAGGAGAAAGTTCCAAGCAAAAGATCCAAATAGATGGGAAAGGAAGTAGATGCAATTTCTCAGGAAGAATGTGAGAGCAAAGAAAAGGCACTGAGGCCAAAGCTTCAAGAACACCAACATTAAAGGGCTAGGCAGAAGGGAAGTTGCCCAGTGCATGCGGGCTTATGTGGGAAAGGATGTTTTCGTGTGTCTGCTTCAGGTACATTTATATTTCAATAGGAAAGAATGTTTTGGTGGGTAGTAATCAGTCCCTGGAGCCCCATTCAAGTATCGTCCCAGGGCCGGGCACGGTGGCTCACGCCTGTAATCCCAGCACTTTGGGAGGCCAAGGCAGGTGGATCACTTGAGGTCAGGAGTTCAAGATCAGCCTGGCCAACGTGGCGAAACCGTGTGTCTACTAAAAATACAAAAAAAATAGCTGGGTATGGTGGTGCTTGCCTTTATTCCCAGTTACTCAGAAGACTGAGTCAGGAGAATCACTTGAACCCAGGAGGTGGAGGTTGCAGTGAGCCGAGATTGTGCCACTGCACTCCAGCCTGGGCAACAGAGCAATAATCCGTCTAAAAAAAAAGTATTATCCCAAGCTATTTAATAAATATGCTCAATAATCACAATGAGATGTAGTCAATAACCAGAGTTAAATGTTCCTGTTAGGGGTACAGGGAGAGAGGACTGAGCTGGGTGGGAGAACAGCTCTACAATCGGTGAGAGTTGACGTGATGTGGATACAGCTGTATCCTCTTCATTGAGCCTCCAGTCCCTGCACACTGAGAAGGTGAAAATGCTTTCAGTAAAATTGCCTCCAGAAAGAAATGTCAGAAAGAAATTTCAGATGTGAGTATAAGACACATCAAAAAGATGTTCTGGAAGGACAAAGAGGAAAGTGCTTCCTATACCTCCCATTTGAGTAGGCGCAGGGAGGGTATGTCTCTCGCCTGAGAATAAAATGGATTTTCCCCTTTCCCACTTTATGTGGATGTTGTTGGTAATAATTCACAAAGTATACTCCTGTTCATACTTCAATTCCCCTTGGTAAATGTTTAACCATAATTGCACCTTAAGAACAGTGGTCCTCAACCTTTTTGGCACCAGGGACCGGTTTCATGGAAGACAATTTTTCCATGGACTGAGGAGACAGATGGTTTCAGGATGACTCAAGTGCATTACATTTATTGTGCACTTTCTTTCTATTATTGTTACATTCTAATATATAATGAAATAATTACACAACTCACTAATGTAGAATCAGTGGGAGCTTGTTTTCCTGCAACTAGACGGTTCCATCTGGGGGTGATGGGAGACAGTGACAGATCATCAGGCATTAGATTCTCATAAAAAGCACGCAGCCTAGATCCCTCGCATATGGAGTTCACGATAGAATTCATGCACGCTCTTATGAGAATCGAATGCTGCCCCTGATCTGACAGGAGGTGGTGCTCAGGCAGTAAGGTGAGCAATGGGGAGTGGCTGTAAATACAGATGAAGCTTCACTGGCTCGCCCGCCACTCACCTCCTGCAGCCCAGTTCCTGACAGCCCACAGACCCATACCGGTCCGTGGCCCAGGGGTTGGGGATGCCTGCCTAAGGATAAGAATTTATATGGAGTGCTTCGCCATGTGCCAGACCTTATACTCAATGCATTATGTATATGAACCCAGTCGTTCTGCAAAACATGTCACAGGATAGGTGTTGCTATCCTTATTTTACAGAACAGCAAACAGAGGGCTAGTGAGGTCAAATGACTTAACCAAGGTCACCACACTAGTAAGTAGCCAGCCTTGGATTCATACCTAGCCAGTCTGGATCCTGGGCCTACTCTCCTGCCTGTTATTTTATACCACGTTTATAGGTCCTAGTGCTTATTAATAAATAAAACTCTTTGGATTGTACCTGTACATTAATATTTCTCAGAGGAAGCCAAAGGTAGTCAACAACTCCAATAATGCACTGACTGTAGCGTTTATGATAAATAAGCAATCAGTGAAGCAGAATAATTCATAAGTGTTCTTTCTTGCTATTAGAAGACCTGGATGCTATAAAATATGTACATTTTGCTACACCATCTTATGCATATTTATCACCTTAGATGGTTTCACCTGTCTGCTTTTAGCTAGATTATACATTCTCTGAGGTTAAGAAGTGCACACTCCCAATATTTGGAGCCCTGGCACAGAAAGCCAGAGAAAGCCCAGTAATGCATTTTCATGACTGAGTCAGGTTACGCAGGGGAGCTCAGAAGAGCAGCTTCCAGTTCACAAAAATATTTTTAGTTATTTTCCAAGTTGCCTGAGTTGGGAAATCTAAATCTAAAATAAGTTTTGGGGCGTTTATTTCTCTTTTAGAAGATATTTAACTACATTTTTATAACTTGAAGAGAAATATATCCATATAGACACAATTCTGGTGGAAAGAACCCTATAGAATCCATAGTATTAAGAGGCTTTTAAAAATATATAAGGAAAATAACAAGATTTTTTTCCTGAATACCCCCACCCCCATCAAGGGTATTCTCAGCTGCAACACCTGCTTCCTGGACAATGACCTGGTATTAAGTGTTAAAGAATAAATGCTAGTGGTCAGAGCCCCTTTGCCAAAAGTCCCAAGAGAACTTCTGCTCCTGGTCGTGCAGAATTCAGCAATTTAGAACAACCTTCCAGCTGAGAAGAAATTAAAGAGGTAGATAAGATCTTTTAAAAATTGCTCATGAAGGCATTATTAGCTCTTGTCAGTGTGGTAACAAGATAATGATGAATTAGTAGGGAAACATCTAGGAGCGAGACCAGAGGCCCAGGGAGAAGAGCCAGCAGCCAGGACCACTTTTCCACCTGAGGCCTGTGTGGGTTCTAGAGGAGCTGGATGAAGGGCGGGTGGCTGCCTGCGGGGCTGAGTGCACCTGCCTTGGAGTCCAGAGGCCCCTGGTGTAGGGTGAGCCTGTGTGTGGCTGGTGGCCTGATGAACCCTCTTCCTTTTGGGTTGGGATCATGGAAAAGCTGCACCCTAGGAGCAAACTGAACAGAAGCAGGCTGCTTTCAAGGAGACTGCGGTTCAGCCGGAAGCTATCTTAATCTCTGAAATTGGAGGAGGGTATCTCCAAGGATAACTTGGAGTCATCCTATGCGTAACTCCCAGTGTTATGCATCCTGAGATGCATGGCAGAAGCAAGCTGAAATCCTCTCTGGAGGAAGGTGATATTACCCTAGCCCTCAAATTGCTTTAATAAACAATGTTTCACAAATAATGTTCAGCACACAATGAGGAATAACAGGCACACAACAAGAAAAGGAAATGAGCTAAGAGAAAACAGGCAATAGAAACAGGCTTATAAGGACTCAAAAAATAGGAGCTATTGGACATGGACTTTAAAACATCTATGTGGCTGGGTGCGGTGGCTCACACCTGTAATCCCAGCACTTTGGGAGGCCAAGGCGGGCGGATCACCTGAGGTCAGGAGTTCCAGACCAGTCTGGCCAACATGGAGAAACCCCATCTGTACTAAAAATACAAAAAAAGTAGCCAGGCATGGTGGCAGGCACCTGTAATCCCAGCTACTCGGGAGGCTGAGACAGGAGAATCGCTTGAACCTGAGAGGCAGAGGTTACAGAGAGCCGAGACCATGCCATTGCACTCCAGCATGGGCAACAACAACAAAACTCTGTCTCAAAAAAATAAAAATAAAAATAAACATCCACGTATACATGTTTAAGATGACAAAAGACAGTATTGAGAATTTTGGCAGAGAACTGGAAATATATGTAAAAAAAGAATATTTCAGAACTGAAAAACTGATTCTACTTTTAAAACTCAATGGATGTGGCCGGGTGCAGTGGCTCACGCTTGTAATCCCAGCACTTTGGGAAGCTGAGGTGGGTGGATCACGAGGTCAAGAGATTGAGGCCATCCTGGCCAACATGGTGAAACCCCATCTCTACTAAAGATACAAAAGTTAGCTGGGCGTGGTGGTGCAGGCCCAGCTTCTCAGGAGGCTGAGGTAGGAGAATCGCTTGAACCCGGGAGGTGGAGGTTACAGTGAGCAGAGAGATTGCGCCATTGCACTCCCACCTCGCAACAGAGCAAGACTCCGTCTACAATAAATAAATCAATAAATCTAAAAATAGTTATTGAACTTATAGACTGATGAAAAACACCCAGAATGAAACATGGAAAGACAAAATACAGGAGACAGAACGTTAAATTAAATTAAATTTGGGCTGAGGCTGACTCCTTTCTTAAGTCCCTACATAAAAAATTGCAACCTAACTTAGTATGTAAACAAACTTGCAACTAACTTAGGAGTATTTCATAACAAACAGCTGGGTGTCAGCCAATAACAGCAGCTAACCTTCAGCCAGTTACAGGCAGCCAACTGATCAGGCCACGTTCAAATAAGGCAAGTGCCAAGCCATCAGCCATCAAACTGTTACTGTAACTCACTTGGGATTTTCTGTCTATATTCCCTGCTGACATTGCACAGTGAGCTCCCTGAACCTCCTCACATTCTGAGGGCTGCCCAGTTCACAATTAAGCAAATCATTCTTTGCTCAGTTAAACTCTGTGAAATGTATCACAAGTTTTTCCTTTTAACAACAGTAAGAGATAGAGAGGATATATTAAGAGAATCCAACCTACATATACTTGGAATTCCAGGAAAGGAGAATGAAAATGAAGCAGAGACAAAATCTAAAGAGAATGGCTGAGAACTTTACAAAAATGCTGAAAAATATTAAGCCACGTATTTAAGAAGTTCTACAACTCTAAGCCAAAAACATTTAAAATATATACATATATATTTAAATTCATACATGTATGTATCACCTCCATATCTATACACAATATAGTAAAAATGCTAAATAATGAAAACCAGAGACAAAGAGAAAATCTTAAATGCAGCTTGAGGGAGTAAAAAAACAAACAAAAAACAATTACCTTCCAAAGAGTAACAATTAGACTTAAATCTGACTTCTCAACAGAAACAACAGAAGTTAAAGACAATGGAAAGAAAATAAGAGCCAGCCTGTATCGGATGAAAATGACCTTCAAGAATGAATTCAAAATAGAAACACTTTTCGCCAGGCACAGTGGTTCACACCTGTAATCCCAGCACTTTGGGACGCCAGGGGGGGCAGATCACCTGAGGTCAGGAGTTCGAGACCAGCCTGACCAACATGGTGAAACCCCGTCTCTACTAAAAATACAAAGGTTGGCCAGGCATGGTGGCGCACACCTGTAATACTAGCTAGGCAGGAGAATCGCTTGAACCCAGGTGGTGGAAGTTGCAGTGAGCCGAGATTGTGCCACTGCACTCCAGCCTGGGTGACAGAGTGAGACCCTGTCTCCAAAAAATAAAATAAAATAAAAATAGAAACATTTTCAAATAAACAGAAACTAAAAGAATTCATTAATAGCAGACCCATACTAAAGGACATTCTAAAAAGATGTTATCCATGCAAAAGGAAATGATCCAAAGTGGAAGTTCAAAGATAGACCAGCTATAAAGGAAAAATTGGATAAATCTAAATACTTTAAAGTTAAGACTTTGTTCCTTGAAAGATATCACTAAGAGAGTGAAAAGATCAGCCACAGACTGGGAGAAGATACTCACAACACATGAAATGAACAAAAGGTGCCCCTTCTTTCCTTACATATTCTTAGGCAAAGCACTCCTTGAAATTAAGAAACAAGACAAACACTGAAAAAAGGAGTAAGAGGCAACTCACCGAACTTATAGACTGATGAAAAATACCCAGAAGAAAACATGGGAAGATAAAACAATGTAAAATACAGAAGAGAGTATGTTAAATTAAATTAAATTAGCGATGGAAAGAGCAATGCAAAGGGTTTTCTGGGAGCGAGAATGTTTCTTTTGACCTGGATGATGGCCACACGGGTGTTCACTTTGGAATAAGCCTTACTTGGCACTTTCTCAACATATTATATTCTATAATACAAAAGTTTTTATAAAAAAGAGTGAAACTGGAAAACAAAAGGATAAATACTGGGTTGTGGGAAGGGTTAGAAAGACGAGCTGTTGGAAAAGCACACAAAGCACTTCAATTGTTCTAGCTAATGTGCTTGTTTTAAATTGAGTCATAACTTCGTAGTATTCAGTTACTTATGCTTTATAGTTTAACAAGTATGCAAATTGCTTCTAGTTATTTGGCTTTTTTAATTTAAAAATTAATTTTAAAAAGACAAAATGTTAGAAATACATATAGTCATTTATATCCACCCGCAAGTGATTCAAGATGAAAAATCCGGCAAACTCTGTTCCCTAATCCAAACCTTTAAGAAGCACAGGGAAATCGGATGATGTTCTGCTGAGGCCTCAATCAGGTGGATCAATCTCCACCCAAACTCATAGAAACAGACCAGGAGACAGAATGCATGTGGATTCTAAAGGTTTCTTGTTTTTTTTCTGCAGAGCCTGAGGCCTAAGCCCTGAAAAAATTACTGGAGAAAGAAGTCAAGTACGTTCAGGACTAGAATCTGAACCCCCAAATTCTTGTCCAAGGGAATGCCCTTTAGGCTGTTGAGAAGGCAGCTGAACTCCCCGGACAGACGCAGCAGACACGGTGGACCTAGCCATGAAATCTGCTGAGGTCCAGGGAGTTCTTGCTGTTCTCCCTAGCTGAGGTCTCAAGCAGCTTTTCCTGGCTGCTTTGACCCTCCCTCCCTCCTTAGCTGTAATACCTGTGGGTCCCTAACCTGCAAATGTATTGGTTTTTCATAGCTGCTATAACAAACCTAGTGGTTTTAAAAACACATGTTTATTGTTTTAGAATTCTAAACTTCCTAAGTATAACCTGAGTCTCACTGGGCTAAAATCAGGTTGTCCGCTGGCTGTGTTCCTTTTGTACTGTCTAGGGGAGAATTTATTTTCTTGCCTTTCCCACTTTCTGGAGGCTGCCCACATTCCTGGGCTCATGGCAGTCTTTCTCCATCTTCAAAGCCAGCAACAGCAAGTGGAGTCCTTCAACACTTTGACCTGGATTCCAGTTCACATCTCCTTCTCTGTCTTTTTCTGCCTCCCTCTTCCACTTTTAGGAATCTTTGTGATTACATTGGGCCCATGAATAATCTCCCTATTTTAAAATGAACTGATTTGCAGCCTTGATTCCTCTCTCTGCCACATAACCTAACATATTCATAGGTTCTGAGCATTAGAACATAGACATCTTTGGGGGGCATTATTCTCCCTACCACAGCGCTTCACTAGCTAACCAGGCTTGCCTGCTCAACACGCCTTCCAGTCAGCTGTGTGTGTGTGGGTGCTTGTGTGTGTGCACATGAGCATGTGTGCGTGCTTGTGTGTGGGGTGTGTGTGTGCATTTGTGCATGAGTGTGGTGCATGCGTGGGTGCGACTGTGTGTGTGTGGTGTGTGTGCGTGTGCAGGTGTACATGTGCATCTGTGCATGCATGTGCATGTGTGTGGTGCATGCGTGGGTGCGAGTGTATATGTGCATGTGTGTGCGTGCATGTGCGTGCGTGTGCACGTGTGTGCATGCACGCGTGTATGCACATGCGTGCGTGTGTGCATGTCTGCGTGTGCACGTGTGCCTGCACGTGTACATGCACGTGTGCATGTGTGTGCATGTGCGTGTGTGTGCATGCATGTATGCGTGTGTGTATGTGTGTGCATGCACATGGGCATACCATTCAAATTTGAATTGGTAGCCACTGATTGTCAGACATGAGGAAAGTTTCTGACATACGGAAGAGAAACAAAAACAGATGCAAAGGAAATTAAGGGGAAAAAATGCAGGGGACAAAATAATAGTAGTAATTCCCTCTCATATCTCAGAGAGAAAGGTACTGCCTGGATCCATTAAACAAAACAAGAATATAGACGAGAACATTCCAAGATCAAGAAAGAATTCTTGGAAATTAAAAATATAGAAGATGTAAACAAATTCCATATCAGGGTTGTTTCATAAATGAGTAAATATCCCAGAAAGTAAAACAAAATGTCAGACATGGACAATAGGAAAGAAAAGATAAGAGAAATTGAGGATCAATATAGGTTCAGTGGCCCATGAGGTTCCAGCATCCAATTAAGCTGATGTTCAGAAGGCTCACTGAGAAGAAAATACCAAAGAAAGAATTCTGTAAATCCCCAGAACTGGAGACCGATGGAAGGGGCCACTGAGTGCCCAGCACTATTAGTGCAAAAAGACCCACGCAAAGAAACATCATCATTAAAACCAGAAACACCAGGAAAAAAGAGATTTAAGAGTTTCCAAAGGGAAAATAGTTCACATGTGGGGATCAAGAAACAGAATGGCATCAGACTTCTCCACAGCTAGATTTGCTGCAGACAAAAAGAGTATCATCAAAATTATGCAGGAAAATGATTTTCAGACTAGGATTCTGTATTAAGCCGAACCATCAAAGAATATAAGACCAGCGGGGTAAAAAGGTGTGTTCAGACATGAAAGGTTACAAAAATTACTTCCCTTGCTCCTTTTCCCACTATAAAGAGGGAAAGGCATAAGACAGAGGAAAATGGGATCCAGGAAACCAGGGATTCCTCTCCAGAGAGGAAAAGGGAACCCCACAGTTATCCCAGCTGTGACTCAGGCCCAGAGAAGAGCTACCCTAGATTTGGCAGGAGGGTGAAGCGTCAGCACTCCAGGAGAGAGCTCTCTTACCTGCCTCTAAGAAAAAGAACACGAAGAAACAGATCCCTGATATTGGGTGGAAATGTACACTTCCACAGCAGAGGCTGAGGATGGAGGATTCGGCACAGAACAAATGCTGTTGATTAAAGGGTTCTGGACTAACTAGCATAGGGGGATGGGGAAGCCTGTGTGTGTGTTGGCAGGTGTTTTATCATAAGCCTTGTGATTCGATTTGACTTTTAAAACTAATTACTTGCATTATTTTCATTACAGAAAAGCTGTGCTACAGATGGCGGCTGTGCTGGTGTCAAAATCTTCAATTCTATGGCGCTTTAGACTAATTCCCACATCCCACTGGCCATGGCCTTACCTTCCACTGCACAGTATTTCACTCTTCTCAGAGTATTTTCTCATAGGTTACTTGATGTGTCCCTCAACAGCCCTGTGGGAGTCATGACGCAGTTTCTATCCCCATTTTACAGATAGGGTGATGGAGGCTTCGAAAAGAAGTAACTTACCAAAGTCACATGGTCAGCTTCCTCCATTCCACGTGGAATCCAGCAGGAATAAATAGAAGAGTCACATCGTTCTTAATAAAGAAGCTATGACTAAAACCAAAAATTTCTGACACCTAGTCCAGGTTATTTTTAACTACATGATGTATCCCGAAATGTTTTTTGTTTTTGTTTTGCTTTTTAGATGGAGTTTCGCTCTTGTCACATAGGCTGGAGTGCAATGGCGCTATCTTGGCTCACTGCAACCTCCGCCTCCCAGGTTCAAGCAATTCTCCTGCCTCTGCCTCCCGAGTAGCTGGGATTATAGGCAACCCCCCCCCCGCCACCATGCATGGCTAATTTTTATATTTTTAGTAGAGACAGGGTTTTCCATGTTGGTCAGGCTGGTCTCGAACTCCAGACCTCAGGTGATCCACCCACCTCGCCTCTCAACGTGCTGGGATTGTAGGTGTGAGCCACTGTGCCTGCCCCTGAAATTGTTCTGAGGAGTTGCTCTGTGAATAAAGTGTTCCTTGATCCCTGCTGTATACTTCCTCTGAGAAAGTACTATGGTGTAGTGTGGATATCTAAGAAATTACGCAGTTCAAAGCAAACCAGTTTAATCCCTTATTTTCTAAACCTATGGGATCATGCCACCTTCTGGGGGAGGGGTGGGGTTGGAGAGATTCCCATTAACAATGAAGTTCCATGAAGCGAAACTTGGATGATTCTGACTGGGGCCAGGTTCAAGCCCAGAACCAGGAGCAGAAGTGGCAGGTCCTAGAAGGGAGACTGGAGGGATCGATCTTCCCCAGGAACAGTGGCTCCTAATGTGGAAATGAAATGGAATTACCCGGGAAATTCTGTTGGCAATACAGGTTCCAGGGCCCACGAAGAGACGACGGCTTTGGTGGAGCAAGCCTGATAATCCGTATTTCTAAAAAGCTCTGTGTGTTACTCGGAAGCGTCCAGGTTTGGAAACTCTGCTGGGGCTCTGAAGCCCTGCCTGGACTTAGCATCTGAAACTGAAAAGCCAGGGTCTAGATGCTTCCTACTGTTTTCTACAAATGGCAATAAACAATACTTGAGAATTTAAAAACATGAAATCATCCTTCGAAATAATGCAGTCTCATAATGAAAGCAAACCACCACTCGAGTTCTTTCGATTTTTATCCAGCCTATTCATCTTACCCTTCTTTTTTTCAGGGCAACTTCCAAAAAAAAAGCAGTGTATCAGCTATCCCGATCAGCGTCCAGCATTTGCTTCCTGGTCACTGCCCTTAAAACTACCCTTTGTAAAAGTGGTATGAAAAGAGATGAGGAAGAATCACGCTGAGTCACCTATTCAATCCCCTATCCTAATCTTACCGGGAAGCTCAGCGAAACTTTCCAATCAACAGGAACACTGGTGAGTAAAAAGCGTGTCACTAGCACCATCTGGCGGCTTCTTAAAAATACCAGTTTCTATGCAGTAGGCATGGTGAGTCTCCACACATGAAGGGACTCCTTGTGGTTACAAAGGACATTCCTTTCCTTTCCAAAGGCTGAGCTTAGGCAAAATTAGGTTTGTTAAAGTGACTGTTTCCAGCGACCCCTTCCTTTCTTAGCTTTATGTATGTGTGTATTTAACAAGCAAACATGTGAGTGCATGCCATATGTCAAGCTCTCATGGAGCTTATGAGCTAGCGAAGGGATAGACACAATTAATAGATAAACCAATAAATAAAAATAACTTCTGAATGAGAAGTTCTGTTTGGAAAATGAAGAGGGTGATGTGATCAGGTGACTACATCAAATTGGGTCATCAAGGCAGGCCTCTGACACAAGACAGGGAGGAGGAGGAGCAGCCTTGCCTGGCTAAGAAAAGCGCTCAAGGCAGAGGGCACGGCTTGCACAGGAACCTGGAAGAGGAGACGAAATCAGAGAGGCAGATCTCACAGGCCAAACTGAACCGTTTGGATTTAAGGCTCCTGGAAGTCTTCGGAGGGGCAGGTGCCAAGAGGAGCGAGAGGGGAGAACGGTGCCCCAGAGGGGAGGAGTTGCGTGCACTGGACAGCTGGGCAGGGAGCTTCCCTCCAGGTAGCACAGGACATCTCCTTATGGCTCCACGAACATCACACAACCTCAGGGTTGGGAGGGACTTCCAGGTTTGCTCCAATTACCCATTCCATGTCTCCATCCCCCTACAACACCCTTGCTTGATGGTCACCATCTCTGATCGCTTCCACCGCTTAAGGTCCATCAGAACAAGCCTAAGTCCTTTTCTTCTGTGAGCCCTGCATATACTTGGGCTGGCTCTCATGCTTTTCCTTTCCCTCCCAAGCCTCCTCTCTTTCACTGCCACGAGTTATACGTTAGCTGCATGTGCTGCTGAGGAGCTCGTCAGGTGCCTCACTGGACAATACGGACGGCTTTGGACTAGCAGTCAGTCACATTCTCTAAGGTAGCGAACCAAAGGTGCCACTCGTTGCAAGAGGCAATCATCCCAGAAAGCCAAGGAGATGACCCAAGAGTGGGAGAGGACATTGTTCTGGAACGCACATCTGTGATTAGTGTAGCAAAGTATTTTTTGAGTCCAATGTTGGATGCTTTTTCCTAGCCTCAAGGAAGCTACTCCTGCATGTTTTAGCTTTTTAGGAGAAGGGTCGTAAAAATAAGAGAGCCAGTATAGCCTTTAGGAACCTAATAATTACAAAAACACTGGCAGGAACAGAACCATCTCCCACCATAATGAAAGTAAAATACTTGCAAAGTGGTACCGAGAGGAACACCCAGGAAGGGGGGCGTCTCTATTGCGGGACCAGGTAACTGTGAAATTTTGTCATGGCCACTCCTTTCAGAGAGTTATTGTGGCTCCTGGGATTCAGGGGCATATGGGGTATTGGGAGTCCAGTAACTTTATAGGGTCTAGGTAACATCACTGTTGTCTTCTCTAAAACTCATGTAACTTAGAGAAGCAGATCATTCAGGAACTCACGTTTTCCTAGATTTTACTATCTCTTAATACATAGGTTCTACATGCTTGTTGAAAACGATCCAAACCTTCATTCTTCCTTCTCTTCCAAAGTTGCTATGGCCTGGAAGAGAGTTCCCATTACACCCTCTCAGTTCCACACCCTAACATGCTTTGTAGGGTAGATGTGAGTACGGGAAGAAAGTCTTTCCTGGACACCTAGAACATCACCCTTCCTCTCCTGCAAGTAACCCCCTTCCCTACTTTCCAAGCACTGCTCAAAACTGATCTCCTTTTATGACTAGTTCTACCAGTGTTTAGTCACTCTGGCAGTTGAATTTTAGATCATGTAAGCCTACTTGTCTTTGCTTCTGTGACCAGCAACCAACACCAGTAGTCCAGGTGCCCATAACATATGAAAATAAACCAAACAAATGATGGGATTCATCCTTGCTACTGAAGTAAGACGTCCGGTTATATTTCAACACCCAGCACAAAGGGGTTCCAAGCCCCTGCCTTTTACAAGAACTATCATCATATAATTAGCTTAAGTTTTTTCGTGTCTTATTCTGGGCAATGGTATAGCAATGTTTTTAACAGCAGTAACGAACTATGCTTACTATAGTGCCAGTTGTTGTGAGTTTTTGCATCTGTTAACTCATTTATTTCTCATGACCCATCAGTTTGTAGATGAAACCAAGGCATACAAAGGTTAAACGCTCTGCCCAGTGGCATACAGTGAGTAATCCACGTGGAGCTGAAAGTCACACCTGCACATGGATACTAGGGACCCATCAGCTCACTCCTTCAGGAAAGGTTGGTGCATATATTATGCTATAGCGTTATTTCAGGCACTAGGATATAAATGAGCAAGACAAAGCTCTTGTCCTCTTGGAGTTCACATTCCAGAGAAACTACAGATAAAAAATAAATGACATAAAGCAAGCAATGGGATAAGAGTAGTGACATGCTACATGAGATAGGATGGTCAAGGAAAGTCTTCTCTAAGGGGGTGGTGTTTGAGCAAAGACTTGAAGTGCGGGAGCAAAGACTTGAAGTGCGGGAGCAAATCACATAGATACCTGGGGCCTATGCAACCCAGGGGGAGGAGTGTCAGTCAGCACGAAGGCTGAGGTGGAAGTGGACTTGGCATGTTTATGGGAGGACAAGGAGGCTGATGAGGCGGCAGTAACAAGGCAGAGGGAGGGTGGCTGTACTTGACTTTCAGCAGCATTCATGCAGCACCCCCCTGCCCCTTTGCATATCTTCCATATCTCTGAAGCTGGAGCAAGACACACCCTCTCTTTATTTCCAGAAGCTGCTTCTTCTCCAATATATGGTTAGAAGCTTGTGGATGCAGGACCAACCTTCTGCTACCATTATGAGGTCTCAAGAGTGACACCTCATCTGGCAACCTATGCTGCCCCTCAATTTCTTTTGCCCTATAAACTGCCAGTCCTTGAGCTTGTCTTGGGGGCTATAATTGTCACTCTCTGCTTCAGGAAGCTAAAGCACTCTTCTTCCGCATGCTGCTGCCCTTGTCAGTGACAGATGTCATGGGAGAACCTGAGTCGAGAGTGGAGTGGGAGGTAGACATCCATGCTGTGCACTGCTCCCAGCTCTGCTCTCCTTCCAGACAGGGGGTCTACTGCCTTTAACTCGCACCTTGCTTGTACTGGCATGGCCTTGAGACTCATTCTATCTGATGAGTTGTGAGCAGGAACAACGTGTGTGACTTCTGGACCACATTTTAACTACCCATGCAAGCTCCTCCAGTGTTCTCCTCCCTTGCCTCACCATCCTAGGAATTCAGTCCTAGGTGATGGGGGTAAGGGATGCCAATGGCTGCTCAGAGGACTGTTACCCAGGAAAGTTGCCTGGACCTGCAGCAGGCTTGCCTTGAGCAGGAAAAACATCTCTTTTCACGTCTAAGGCATTGAGATTTTGGTTGTGTTACTACAGCATAACCCTAGCCTAACCTGACTAGTGGGAGGAGTTGCATTCCCTGCAAATCAACAACACAGTGTCTTAGCCTCGCAGGCACAACTACGTTAGGGGTTCATGATCTTTGAGGATACACGGTGGGCATGCAGTCTAACAGTGGTAAAAACTGCAGGCTCTGGGATCATAGAGCTTGGGCCTGAATCCCACTTAACCTCGGAGATACAAACTCAGGCACATTACTTAAAACTTTCTAGGCTTTGATTTACCTGTAAAGTGGCAATAAAAGAAAAAATGTTACCTCACATAATTGTTAGGAAGAATGAGTTAATATTAACATATGCAAAATACTTAGGACAGCCTGGTACATGGTAATTGGTCAATAAATTTTTAATGATATTAGCTACTATCAGTGCAATTGCTATGCTCTTTTCTCTGGAAATGCATTTTGCTTTAACTGATCTTGAACCAGGAAAATATATATGTGTTTAAGAATAATGAGGCCAGAGCCAGTGGCTCATACCTGTAATCCCAGCACTTCGGGAGGCCGAGGCAGGCAGATCACTTGAAGTCAGGAGTTCAAGAACAGCCTGGCCAACATGGCAAAACCCCATCTCTACTAAAAATACAGAAGTTAGCCGGGCGTGTTGGCGCACATCTGTAGTCCCAGCTACTTAGGATGCTGAGGCAGGAGAATCAGTTGAACCTGGGAGGCAGAGGTTGCAATGAGACAAGATAGTGCCACTGCACTCCAGCCTGGGTGACAGAGCAAGACTTTGTCTCAAAAAAAAAAAAAACAAAACAAAACAAAACTTCATTATTTACTAAGTTTTACTATCCAGAAATGGAGAGCCAGTCAAATCCATCTCTCTTTAGCAACTGTTTTGTAAAATACCAGGCCTGCTTTCCCCCATTACTTCTTTTGCAGAAATTCACCATGTTGCTTCTACTCCTGCCATCTCGTGTATTGAATGAGCCTTTGAGTAACTAGGGCAATACAAGAAAGTGATACCTGCAGAAGGCACCACCCACTAGCAGAGAAGGTGAAGCTCACAGGGGTTCCTGAGACCACTTCCCTGAACTGGAAAGTTGACAGATGCAATAAACAACCTAGCGCTAGACACTGTTCGGAAGTGTAGACACAGTTCGGTCGTCATATCGGTGCTATCTGGAGAGTGGTTTCCACTGAATAATCATACAAGATTTTTTGGTTGTTATTCAGACTTCATGGTAAGCAAGGACCTTCTCCACTACTAAATCACGCTATAGGATTCCCTATGAAGTCCCATTTTAACTGCCAGGGCTCTCTTCCTGCAAGATCCAACCATGGGAGAACTTTCTGTTTATTTTTTCAGAAAGGTTGACCATTAATAAATTCTTAATGATACAATAGAAAGTGGTTAAATACTTAATGATACAAGCATAATATAGCCCCGTTCCCTTCTATTGCTGCATGGTCTTGCACTGTTTCCAAGTAAAAGTTCTGGGTAACTTTTATTTGGCACTTGCTCTCCTGCTGAGCCCTGTACAAACATCTGATATCTAATTGAATCCTCACAGCAACCCTTCATAGGTCCTATTATTCCCACTTTGGAGATCAGGAAGTCAGGGCTCCATCAGTTTTAGAAATAATTTTAGAGGGTTTAGTGGGTCAGTAGAGGTTTTAGGGTTAGTAGCAGTCCAGCTTCAACCAGCCAACTCTAAAGTCTGCTGTGAGTCAGTGTGTGCAGGTGTGACTTTCAGCTCCACATGGATTACTCACTGTATGCCACTGGGCAGAGCGTTGAACCTTTGGTTGAGCCTTGGTTTCATCTACAAACTGATGGGTTATGAGAAATACATGAGTTAACAGATGCAAAAGGCTCACAACTGGCACTATAGTAAGTATAGTTCATTACCGCTTTTAAAAACATTGCTATACCGCTGCCCAGAATTGACAAAATACGAAAAAACTTAAGCTAATTATGTGACGAAAGTTCTTGTAAAAGTTTTGGTGAGAAAAGAAGGAACATCACTTGGTCCTATAAGCTATTTGTTTTCCATGAGTGCAGTATTTGATTTTTTTGTTTGTTGTCATTGTTTTTGAGACAGTTTCCCTCTGTTGCCCAGGCTGGAGTGCAGTGGCACAAACTCAGCTCACTGCAGCCTCCGCCTCCCGGGTTCAAGCAACTCTCCTGCCTCAGCCTCCCAAGTAGCTGGGAGTACACGTGTGCCACCACACCCAGCTAGTTTTTGTATTTTTAGCAGAGACAGGGTTTCACCATGTTGGCCAGGGTGGTCTCGAACTCCTGACCTCAGGTGATCCGCCCACCTTGGCCTCCCAAAGTGCTGGGATTACAGGCATTAGCTACCACACCCAGCCAGAGTGCAGTATTTGAAAAAGTTAGCTGTCAAAAAGCAAATGTGAATTAGCTACACTTCCCTAACCAGACCAAATGTCTCAGGTCGTCTTAACAATATTATATAAGCATATAATAGGAAGCATTAGAGTATTCAGCCAGCAGTATTTTGTCTCCTTTTTAAAGAATGCTGCATTTTCTATAGTATGTTCAGTTCAATTAATTCTAATTTTTGCATGCCATTGTTATAAATGAGTCTGGGGCTTAATATTTATACCAAGGGGAGAAAGAAATTAATGATACATTTCTGTTACCGTATCACCAAAGTGAAGGGGAACCAAAGTGTGAATGGGAAAAGGTGGTAACCTCAATGAATGAGAGATGGCTCCCCCTGCAAGCATATTAAATGCGCTGCCTAGATCTGTATTTCTTAGCCATCTGCACCAGGATTACATGGAGTGGGTACCAAAACTAGATTCCTAAGTCCAATCTCAGACGCACTGCATCAGACCATCTGGTGGTTGCTCAAGAATCTTAACTAGCTCTCCAGGTGTTCTAAATGGATTCTGAAGTTTGAGAAATACTTGCCGAGTTTAAAACATAACTAGTGGCTGAGAAATCTAGGATGCTTTTCAAAAAATTTTTAGAGAATTAAGAACACGAATTGCAAATGACTCAGTGACAGCTGAAGCTGTTTTGTCTGCATGATATTCTGGTTTCTGAATTGTGGATGCTCAAACTGTCTTCTAGCCTAGCATTCTCCTACGGGGAGAAACACTGCAGTTATTAACAGGAGAGAGGCCATTGCGTCTAATCACATTGCTTTCTCGCAGACTGTCAAACGCAGGGTGAACCCTTACAGCTTTTGTTTCATTCTCCCTTCTGAGCATCTTATACACTAACATCTCCTTTCTGAGACTCAGCTATTCAAGCCCTTTGCTAGGAGAAAAGAACAAGAGCCTCAGAGTAACAAAAAATAGACAACACAAAGGCCACACGATTCAGGATAACCTTTCACGACTCCAGTTCAGAACCACTTTTGCTCCCCAGATTAGAATTACAAAGAGAAAAAGGAAGAGGAGGGTTTATAGGTTGTTCCTAGACAGTAACAAAAAGTGACAGCAGCAAAGACATACGAAACTGAAAAAAAAGGGGTACAAAAACATAAAAAGAACTGGCGTTAAACCACTTGGTATAAACGCAAATCTTTTATCTCAGCGTGCCCCCGAGGATATCCCTAAGTTCTGTGTGATGCAGTAATCTATTGATACAAGTGATGAAACTACACTGGCCGCAACATTTGTGGTTGGAAATATATTCTGGAAATATTTTGATTAAAGTGTCTAAAATAAAATTACACCTTCTACTTTTTCAGAGGTACACTGTCAACTGTATGGAAGACATGACCAACTAAAATGTCTTATTTCTGGTGTTTCCAGATGCCCAAGGTTTTACTGGATGGGGAGTCAGTGTTACTTTAAAATGTGCCTCTTCCTGTACAACCAGAAATGACTAAAATCTCAACCACCACGTATGTGTTACTGATTCCTCAGTGATACACATTTTAAGAGGTAGGTACCATATTTTTGTCAGTATAAAGTTTGGTGATGAAATAGTTGGCATGGAAAGCAGAGTCCTGAAAACTGAGTAGAAGACCCAGTGGAGCTGCGGCTGTATCTTTTCTTTCATCCCATCTGAGCAGTTTCCATGGGAACACTTACTCAGGTCTGAGGACGCTCACTGAAGCAGATGCTGTATCTTTGCTGAGGTCTGGAGTGTGGTATGCAGGCACAGAAAAGACGGTTGGCTTACTAGGGCCATCTGGAATAAACAGGCAACTTTTCCTATTGCTGGCAAGAAAAAAAAAATAGGGCCCTAACACCTTAAAATGAAGAATGATTTGCAATTTGACTCTCAATAGGAAAACCAATATTCAACAGCTGAATATTGAGGGTCCTCCCCGCCTCACCTTTAAGTCCTGGTTGATACTGAAGTATTTATTTTGAGAACTGTGGCAGCAGAAGAAACGCTGGAGCCCTGCTGGGCAGCTGGGTCACTTGCAGTACTTGGTTCAAGTGTCTCACTGACACTTGATCTGGGTTTGCTGCGAGCCAGCTCACCACAGGTGGCCTCATCTGGGGCATGATTCTTTTATGGTCATCTCACCCTTAAGAGAGAGAAAACAGGATGTCCAAGATGTCTCCTGGGAATCTGTAAAGATACGGTTTTATTCAGAATCCCCTTTGAAGGATCCTGAGATAAGCTGATTCAGTTTCCTGAGAAGTGCACACTCGGGAACCAGGCTGCAAGAGCGGAGCGTGGACTCCTTCAGAAGCAGGAAGCAGCAAGTCAGCCCAGACTCTCCAGGATGGATCAAGAGGCCTCCACCACTCTACAGGGAACAGTGTTTGACTTGGGGGAAACGTGGCCAGGCAGCAAAAGGTGGTAAATAGATAACAACAGGAGACACTTAACCCCTTTCCTCAAATAACGTACCACTGGGCATAATATAGGATGTGTCATAAAAACATGTGTCCTTTGGTCCTAATTCCCCAAATCAATCACCCCCACTATTTCATTATAATTCATATCAGGTCAAAAAGGAAACACATACACAAAGCAGTCTGTTTTAACCTGAAATAATTCTGTTGATATTTGAATCACTTTCAGTGGGACATTTGCTTTAAACCACAAGATATTTCCATCTCCAGGTACAAAAATCCCTTCCTCCCTCCCCTGCCACCCCCCACCCCACCCGGCAACCAAAGAAACAAACAAAACCCAAACCCACAACTCAGCTTCAAATAAGTTTGCAAGAAATGAGACTCTAAATATTTACATATGGGGCAAGAAATAAATCACAAAACTATTTACAAAAATACACAAGCTTATATGCATTAACAATTTACACCAGTTCACAAAAATATTAAGACATAAAAAAACACTATATAAATTAAAATTAAAAACTCAAAAGTATGATCTAAGACTTCCTAGGATGCTTCTCTCATGCAGGTCATGGTTGAAAAATCAGGTTTTGCTATCTCAGAATCTAAACTGTAAAACCATTTTTATTCTTTGAACATTAACAGTACTAATCAGATAAGGAAAAAAGACCCTCTGTGCACACTGACATTATCTTGCACACGTTATAATACACCATTCCTGACATTTCTGTAACACACAGTGCTGAAAATCACATGCCTCTAACCGTGTGGAAGAAGTAACTCTCTGACATACTTTTGCTTTCTTTATTACTTTCTTACACATTCTGCTCAAGCAATACTTTGCCAACATCCTAAATGGGTGACTGACAGGGCTGAAAACAGAGAAATGGACTTTGCAGGCTCCTTCTTTAACTAAAGGGGCAAATTTCAAATTTACATCGTTTGCATCTATTACTGCTCCAAATGTGGTAACCTACTCCTCTGTCCCCACTCACGTTAGTAACAGTCCCTCCTCTCTACAGAATTAGTCCTAAAATTTTTCAACCTGACCCTAAATTTTTAAAAATGCTTTGCCATTGTAAGAAATGTGCAGGCCCTAGTTGTGGGACCATCCCAGGGACTTGCATGTTTGAAAGGAAATTGAATATAGTAAGAAATAAGGCTCCGATGAAATTTATTAATAAGAAAATGGCACCTCTGGGATTGTTAGCAAAATTTTTAGCCAGACGTCCAGGGAATATTTATTTCAATCAGACCAAACTGTGGAATCAGAATTTTGCCAAAAAGATAAAATCCGGAGGCATGGCTATGAAAATGTCAATAGGATTAAATCACGGGTTTAATGTATAAGGCAGCTCCATTTCCTTGATCAGAATGCTCCGTGTCAAAATTTGAAAGTAATAACATTCAGTTACCCCATTTGTAAAGTCACACACAAGGTGGACTGTGCTGAGGTACCCGGCTCACAGTGATTTGCTGTCCGGTTTCCACCCCACAACATTAGAAAGGGAAAGATGCCGGAAAAGTGTTTCAAATAACTGAATCCAAAGTTAAGGCTGTTGCTCGCATGCATTAAATGAAGCAACTCTAGATTTGATCTAAGGTTTGTGTTTCACGCTTATAACAGTAATTGCAATCATCATTCCGTATTCGAAATATTTACCTGATATTTCTAAACCCATAGGACATTTATTAATAAGGAAATTGTTTTGAGGAATTAACCCTACTAGTTATAAAATAGGCTTTAGTTTCAGGACTAAACAATGTGTGTGACAACAAATCCACAAATATTAAAACTGGACCGGACTCCCTGGGTTACCTTCTTTAGGCTCTCAGTTACTTAAAGCCGTGCGTATCTCCTGGTCACAGCAGCCCCTCTTTCTAACCTCCATGCTGCTGGTGAGAACTTGCAGGGCTGGTGTGGTCTCCAAGGGGCAATGGGTTGCCTACTTGACAAAAATATGATTAAGGTAAAAAAAAATTAGTGCCACATATTCACCAAAGGTCAAACTCCTGTATGTAGCACCCAGGGTGTTTTTGTGCCAAAGGGAAGTATCCTATCAGGTTTCCTAGCACTTTGACTGTAAAACAGTTGGGTCTGCACTTTTAATGTAGAGGCCTCAATTTCCACAGACCTTTTCACATATGGGTGTTTCAAGGTTTCTACTACAGTTTTTACTGCATCCCTCCAATGAATTCTAAGGGAACAAAAGAAAACCTTATAGAATATTTCCATATATCAATGTGTTGTTCTTAAAACATTTTATTTCTTTTTCTAAATATAAACCCTTAAAATGCACATTATTTTTTAAAATAAAAACTGGCATGAAACCTAATCTTTATACAATTTCACAGCAATAATAGCAGCATGATTTTAGCCTCTTAAAAGATTTCCTCCTTTGCTCTAAATAAAAATTAATTTCAAGTTCTAAAAAGCCAGAGCAGCAACCGTCCAATAAATGGAATGCAATTCTCCTAGTGTCTTCTACAGACCGAGCATTTAAAATACGTGAATGTATAAAACTTGAGCATTATTAAGAGTTATGGAATGAAATGACAATCTAAACTCGTTTTGTAAACATAGGACTGCCTTGCTAGTCTGACGTATTTGGGGGTTGGAGGGAGCTGAGAAGACAGAATGGAGTTGGGCTAGAGAGTGCCTACTCTAGTAAGGAATGCAACTTTCAAAAGTCGTGGGTGTTAAACATGTTTTACATGTCTCCAGAGTTATAAAGAGCTATACCTGAAATGCTGGTGTAGATGGTAATTACATTAAGACTGTGACCACACAAGTATAGAGTAAGCAAACGACAGTTATGCCTTAGGACAGCAATAACTGCCCAGAACTCCACTGGGGATGGGGCTGTGAACTAAGCAGTTATTGCAGGAACTTGCAGTCTAATAATAGATAATGCGTAGCTACTTAAATTCCCAGGGACCCTGTACTCTGGTTTAGGAACAGAAACAAACATGGAAATTTATATTCATAATAAATTATGTGTGTCTATCCAGTCAAACCATGCTGGGCTTTTTTTTTTTTTTTTTAATGAAAGAAAGTTGATAATTTAGGAAAACCAATGGTATGACATGTTTTACTAGAATTACAATTCACCAAATCTTATTGAGGGGTGGGGTAAGAAGAAAACCTGAAGGCAGGCAATGCATTAAAAGCATCAAGAGTTTTCTGGTGCTAACAAAGTTCACTGACAATAAGAACTTTACTTTCTTCCACCTAAAGAAGTTTCCTTAAATACTAACTTTTAAAAATCCCTTCTGTCATGATATGAGCCCATTCACTGAACCGTGAGGAACAAGGATGAAAAATAAGAATAGAAAGAGTATGGTTCAGCCTGAGTCTAAGTGGTCTGGTGTTTTATGAGGACTCTACCCAATGTTTAAAGTCTTAATTTCTTATTTTTAATTATAATGTTGCTAACTGTCTGACTGACCTTGAAGGATCAGGGATTTTTCCATGACTCTAACTGAACACAAGATCCTTCTCAGACAGGGAGAATGAAGTGACAACAGCGTGTCGATCTGCGCAAGTTGTGCAGCTACTGAAGGAGAAGCAGGAACACAACAGGGAATGCAGACGCCTACCAGGAAATCGATGTGAACTGCTCTGAATTATGCAGCAAATACTAAGAAGAAAGGACAATGCTGAATTCAAATTCAGCTAAAGGCAGTCCTCAGGCTCTTTCAAGCTAGCCCTAGATGGCAAGTGTGTCCTGAGACAGGTTTCTCTACTGGGTTACAGCACGGGGCTTTACCATCCTTCAGATTTTTTCTAAAGACAAAAATGACAAAGTCTATAGATGGAAGAGGGGGTAATGAAGCAGGGAAGGGGAAAAAGATGCTGATTTGTTTACTTTTATTATCTTTTTTTAAATGTGGTCAGGGGTTTTATAGTATTTTTTGTTTTTTTAATATTTTTGGTTATTGAAAAAAATAGAACAGTCCACTGTCCAGCAGAGGCTGCTTCAACTCTATTGCTCCCAGGGCTCATTCTGCATGGATCTGTGTTTCAGGATGCTGCAAGGACAACTCTGTGGGCAGGAAGGCCCCTTGACCCAAAGCTGTAGCATAGGTCCTGCTCTGTGGATGGGGAAAGCCAGGAGGCACATACGTCCCCATGCCGCCCCCTCCAAAGACTCCTCGCTGGTGCTGAGGCAGGCAGT
Source organism: Nomascus leucogenys (assembly GCF_006542625.1). NCBI lineage: Eukaryota > Metazoa > Chordata > Mammalia > Primates > Hylobatidae > Nomascus > Nomascus leucogenys. The sequence continues at coordinate 5,971,346 of NC_044395.1, read as the reverse complement.
GGTAATCTTCCAGGTTATCATACTGGGACACAACAGTCACACTGGTCTGGCGCTTGCCGTGTGGTTGGTATTGGTACAGCACACTGGGGTCCCTCTCCACGTTCTGGGTATGATGGAGTTTGAGGCTATGGCTCCGCTCTGGTTTAGGGGGTGGGATCATTGACTGAGTGAGGTGTTCTTCCTCCTTGTAGCAGTCTCTGGAGTGTTTCTCTGGGGCAGAAGGCTGCCTAACCCAGGGTCGTTCCATCTCTTTGGAGAGCCTTACCTCTTTGTGGTTCAGTCTTAAAGTTTCTTGCCCGGATGCAGCATATTTTACTCCAGAGTTATGGTAGCTGACTGGCTCAGAAGTGTCTGGAATCCCTTTGGACCCATAATCTAACTGGCCAGCTCCCTGGGGATAAGGAGGCCCATTCTTTGACTCACAGAACTGCCTATGGCTTGCTTCCTGGTGTGCCCTGTGCTCAGGGAGACTGCAGCCCATGTCAGGAAGCTTCCTGCTCCTCAGGCTGCTCTGCTTCTGAGGCAGGGATGGCTTCTCCGGCTGCATGCTACCATGGCCTCCGTGGTGGTGGGCTCTGTCCATCTCTGCCTCGGGATGCCTCCTATAGAAGCGGTCCTCTCCCTCGGGACCGATGGCCTTGGCTGCATGGCGGCTCTCCTTTCCTTCTGCCACTGAGAGAAGTCCAGTTTTCCCAGGATCTGATTTACTACGCAGATGGATGACATAGATCCCACTCAAGTCGTCCTGCACAGCCGGGGTCATGTTATCATATTGGGACATAACAGGCCCTTTCACCTTCTGCCGAGCACGGCTCTCTCTCCGGATCGACTGCATGCGGTACTTTTCCATGTCCTCAAGATCCCATGAGGTGTAGGTGTGCTTTACATCAGCAGCTGGAGGCATGTTGACTACATTATGGTCATTGGGAGAGAAATAGCCAGTCACATTGGCCCGGGGACGTGGAGGCAAACCAGCATAACTGTACAAGTTCTTTCCTTGCAGCCTAGGATTGTAGAAAGCAAAGTCTCGATTGGGAAGGCGGTGAAGGGGTCTCAACTGGACTGTGCCATAGGCATCCACATCACACAGGGCCCCATCTGGACTGTAATAGGAACTAGAAGAACTGGAATATGGGCTATACCTGTAGTGGACCCGGCCATTCTCAAAGTAAGGCTGAAGCTGAGTGACATGATAATCTGAGCGGGCCTGGGAGGACTGATATGGCTTATATTGGTACAGGGGTCTTGGGCAGTAGGCTGGCTCATCATCTGGGGGAACTTCTGTCCGTGAAATGGGAACAGAGCGAATCATGGAAGACGGCGGAGCATGGAGAGACTGCACTCTCCGGATGGTAGGGTATGGTGGAATGTCTTCAGGGTAACAGGTATTCCTAACAGAGGAGCTCAAAGAAGACACATACTCGATCCGGCTGCATGGCTTGGAGTGGTGTCCAGATGCGTTTCTTCCTGGGGCCACGTATGTGTTATAACGAAGACCCATGGAGGCTGGTGGCTCTGACCTGGCACCATACACTTGGTGCTGCTCCAATTTATTGTGATGTGGAGGTACACTCTGGGGACGGTACTGGCAGTTTGGAGTCATATTGAAATGCAAACAGTTTTCTGGACCAAAGGGTTCAGTGGTGACATCGGGCCTAGCAAAGGAGGAATAAACTGTTTTCTGAGAAGCATGCTTGGGTTGTGGGACAGGAAGTGGTAAAGGCAATGCATCGTCCACAGAGGCGGATGAAGCAGTGACAAAGGAATGATAATTTGAACTGCTGGTGGCATCTGCGCTGCTGGAGTGTATGGCAGCAACCATCTTACTCTCCATCATCCTGGTGGGGGGCAGTGGTGCAGGAAAGCCACAGGGATGCGCAGGGACAGACTCGGTGCGCAGGTGCAGCAGCGGGGCCCGGGCACCATCCCGCACTTTCTCAGGCAGGCCTGGCTGGACAGCTGTAGCCATGGGACACTGAGCAGCAGCGGCACCACCATCACTGATGAAGGCAGACGCAGGGTCATCCATGGCTCGAGGTTCAGGTGGCCTCTCTGGAACTGGAACTACTCCTTGAACCTATTGAAAGATGATAATACTATGGGTCTATTTTTTGTTCCCTCTACGAATCAAGTACTATTAAATTTGTAACTCACAAATTGAGGCTGGTTGGGCAGCGGCCTGAACTTTCCCAAGCCATGTGGTTGCAATGAATCTGTACCCATTGCTAGGAAAAGAAGGCTTGTGCTGCTATTTTGTACAATACCCAGTATTGTCTTTGGAGAACCATTCAAAGTTTTCTAATTTATGAGAGGTTTTAAATGCGAGATGAGGTTGCCTATGGCATGATTTTAATATACAAACCAAAAGAGAGGTTTAGTCAAGTAATACTGTAGAGCTTAAAAATACATACCCAGTTTATTAGTCTAGCTCAGTCTCAACACCAAGGACATTTTGTTAAATTAAGAGTTAATTCTATCATCTGGAGAGACTTTTGAAACTCACAGTTGTACACAGTTAGCAGTTTTAGGCCTTCAAAAATAGGGAAAGGCAATATTCAAATCAGAGGCTACTGCCTCTCTCCTACCTTTGATTCCACCTTAGCCTGGCCAAAGATAATCCTCATACTGAAAACACGCTATCCTTGAAAAGCAGTAAACACAGCATCCTGCACTAAGGTCTAAAATCTTAAGTCCTATTAATAGTTCAAGGTGACCATATAAAAGAAAAACAACCTGTGGCACTTTCTTAAAATATGAGGAAATTCAGGAAGAAACCTTAGCATTCTGCATACTACATTCTCTCATTGAAACAGGTACCTGACTATGGGACAAACTGCTGGTGAATGCTAGGAAAGTAACAAAAAATCCCAAGGCACTATAATCTCTTACACTTCCAAAAAGTCTGCAAGGCAGACAGTCTTACGAGTGTTTTGAGAATGAAGCATTTTCATCGTGTAACTGTGAATAATTGGCAGAGGGTAGGTAAATGACTTGCCCAAAGTCACGATGAGTCTGTGATGGAGTCGGAAAAAAATAAAAAAAGCAACCCACAACCGTAAAGCCCACTTTGTCTCATTTGATCCTGATCTCTTTGTGTTACTGGAATAAACTACCAAGACACTTTAGGAAGGAAAGGGAGCAGGTAGAGTTAAGCTATAGTCATCTAGGAGCTACTCCTTTCCTGGGGAAAAGCCAGCATCAAGGTAATGGCAGATTCCAACCTCAAATGGGAACTATTTCATGGAAACCGGCCACAGGGCTTAAAAGTAATTGTTGCGTCTGACTCAAAGATAACAACACACCCTGCTGAAAAGTGACATACCTTTGGTAATAGTATATTTCATCTCACTGATATCTTCCCCTTCTTACCTTGTGGGAATTATTTAATCCTATATTGGTTGCTGCTTGTACCTGCCCCACAACTGGTGGCTGCTCTGCAGATCTCTGGGAAGGTGGAGGGGGAAGGGGACGATTAGTTCTGTGCGTGCGCTGAAGTGTGGCAGCAGCAAAATCAGCAGTGGTGGGTTGTTCGGCCACATCCCAGCTGGCTTCCTTGGTGCTCATTTGGGCTGTTGCTGGAGTAGTTGTCATGTAAGTCATGGTGGCTGTGCTGGTATTCTCTTCGGGGGACCCAGAAGGAGGATAGATTTTATCGCTAGGTAAATTAGGAGGTGTGGGTGATTTGTCTGCAAGGGACCCAGAAGGAAGGAAGATTTTATCCCTAGGTAAATTAGGAGGTGTGGGAGATGTGTCTGCAAATTCTAAAGGGTGATGGAGTTTATCCACACTTGCACCAAGGTAAGAAGGAGGCTGATCTCCACTGTAGAAACGGGGTGGAGACTGGTCCTGATCCGAGAAGGAGACAGTTGGCACACTGTTCTTCCCAGGCTGGTCCTGATCCGAGGAGGAGACAGTTGGCATACTGCTCTTCCCAGGCTGGTCTTCAGGGAAACTTACATGATCGTCAGACTTCTCTGAGTCTAGGGGAACTGAAGTCATTCTGGCCTTTTCTGGGTCCCCAGATAAATATGTTTGATGTGGCTGATTCCCTGTTAAGTCTGCTTGATGTTGCTCCCCAGATTCAGTTGTGTTGGAATGGGTAGGATCCCCAGTAGCTGTTGTCTCTGGTAGAGGATGGTCACAGTTTCCTGGTGCATTATTCTGGAGGTGGAACTGCTCTGCTGGTCGATCGGTTTGGAAATAGGCCTTATCTAGAGCAACTGCAGAGTAAGAACTGGACAGATTATCTTCAGTTGTAGCCACCGCTATGTCTCCATAATTTGTATACCCAGCCTGAGAGGTCCCTGGTCTCTTCAATGACTGAGTTGAGGCTTGCTGTGCGGACTCAGCTAATGCTAGCGCCAACATTCGGGCAACATTTTTCGGAGGCGGTGGTGGTGGGATAAGAGAGACTGAACTGACAGGAACGGAATCCTGAGGGGGGTCATGGGTAACTGCTCCTAGTGGGAAATTGGGAAAAAAAATGAGAGTGAAAAGGTAGCTTACGTTATCCTAAATGGAAAGCCAAACACTCCCCATGTGATCATTAAAAAATAGGTGCCTTCCATATTTCAAAATGGCAATCCATGATCTTCTATCCCACATGCAAATGCTGTAGAAAACATATCTGGTTCAGAAGGAAAGCTAAAACAAACAGTGTATAAAGACTGCAATCTCTTCTTGAATTGCTACAGAGATGGGGGGAAAAAAAGCAGGTCCCTCACCTGGCTCAGAAAAGATTGCTTAGAAAACAAGCTTCAAGTGCTTGTAGATTGTTATTATGAACAGTTTTTACATTTGATGGTGTAGCTGGCTTGTTAACTTGGAAGGCTACAATAAAGATATTTTATTAGAAGAGAAAACAGAATCAAGAGCTACGCAGTTGTGCAAAAATTATCCATGAATTCTCACTGTCCAAGGAGATAAGGGGACTTTTGTGAAGATTTGAAGCAGGACCATTGGCCCTTTTGGGTAGTTTTGTTTGACTGCTTTTAATTTAGGGCTCTGAGCCATCAGCACCACCAAGAAAAGCATTCTCTTTGATTAAAGGCTAGCTGTGGACAAATTTCTCTCTTAAAAGGCACAGATGGCACACAGGATTGAAGATCCCTCTTAACTTAAAGAAAGAATGGAGGAAAACAAACGGTACCTGTCTGAGTCTGTCCAGAAGCTACAGCCTTACTCTGACTGCTTGAGACAGACTGATCCTCTTTCCCTGGCAATTCTACTTCTTCAGCAGCCACCTGGTCCAGGGGCTGGACTTCAGACTCAAATCCTTCTTGCGCATCTGTCTCATTTGTTTTCATCTTTACTATCTGGGTGGGGGATCTATTTGTGGCATCCCTTTCTTCAACGCATTTGTCCCAGGTTGAAAATGATGCATTCTGAGCCGTGGTATTTGAGACTGTACCAATGACTTCTGACACCCGTGGTGGTAGGGTCACTGAAATTGGCTCAGATATGCTCATAGAAGGTGATTTGCTTAATTTCCGTCCTATCTTTGGAGAGAAAGCATAGACGACCTTTTCAGTAAAGGAGGATGGCTTAGATGATTTATCTTCAGTTGGGCTCAAGTCCAGGGTAAAGAATGGACTCAGTTTCTCCTGAAGAGGAGAGACAGGTTCAGAGCTTGCTGTGCTTCCTGGAGTCTGACATTGGCTACCACCTGTTTCTGCATCCTTTTTATTGGCACTTGGTTTATCCTTGGAGTATCCTGGTGAATCTAAAAAGGAAGCACCACTCTCCAGACATTCTGATTCGGCCTTAGGAGGACTACATTGAAATGACATTGGATCAAAATCCAGGCTGGCTACTCCAATGTCTGGTGGGCTCAAGTCAACATCCTCAGCTGAATGAGGAGACATAAGGGCTGGGATATGGAGCAGCCCTCCTTCCTCCTCACTCTCATTGTCATGAGGCAGATTATCATAGGAGTTACAGCGGTTCCCCAGCATTTCTCCATTGAAAGAGGCAGACAGTGCATCACTGGAAGATCTGGGTCTTCTGGGTCGGAAGAGCTTGGAATCACCTGGAAAAAACGAATAACAATGCAAATCAAAACCACAGTGAGATATCATCTCACACCAGTTAGAATGGCCATGATTAAAAAAGCAGGAAACAACAGGTGCTGGAGAGGATGTGGAGAAATAGGAACACTTTTACACTGTTGGTGGGACTGTAAACTAGTTCAACCATTGTGGAAGTCAGTGTGGCGATTCCTCAGGGATCTAGAACTAGAAATACCATTTGACCCAGCCATCCCATTACTGGGTATATACCCAAAGGACTATAAATCATGCTGCTATAAAGACACATGCACACGTATGTTTATTGCGGCACTATTCACAATAGCAAAGAGTTGGAACCAACCCAAATGTCCAACAACGATAGACTGGATTAAGAAAATGTGGCACATATACACCATGGAATACTATGCAGCCATAAAAAATGATGAGTTCGTGTCCTTTGTAGGGACATGGATGAAACTGGAAAACATCATCCTCAGTAAACTATCGCAAGGACAAAAAACCAAACACCGCATGTTCTCACTCATAGGTGGGAATTGAACAATGAGAACTCATGGACACAGGAAGGGGAACATCACATTCCGGGGACTGTTGTGGGGTGGGGGGAGGGGGGAGCGACAGCATTAGGAGATATACCTAATGCTAAATGACGAGTTAATGGGTGCAGGAAATCAACATGGCACATGGATACATATGTAACAAACCTGCACATTGTACACATGTACCCTAAAACCTAAAGTATAATAATAATAAAAAAAAAAAAAACAATGTCAAAGTAAGAACATCTTACATACAGAATGCTGTGGTAAGTCACCTACTCAGTACAGCAGTAACTTACTCTCTAGGTGAAGGAAGTGTTACTTCCCATTTTCTTTCTGAAAATTCTTTCAGTGCACATAGATCATTTAAACTTGAGATAACAGAACTCCAAAACCAAATGCTAAATAGCAAACCCGTGATAGAATCAGAGGGTGAATGCAGTATGTCATGGTCTGGAGAGGAAAGAGAACTCAGAATGCTTGGATTCTATTACTAATCCAACATTGATTCTTGGTGGGACTTCGGGCAAGTTTTTCCTTTCTTTGTGTCTTATTTTATCACTGGCCCTCATATGACTTATGAGGTGGAATTAATCACTTTTGAGTGGCATTTTGAATCTATAATAGCAAAATGGATTTTTTTTGTGTGGGGAAACATCCTTACAATATTCAAATTTCTAAATAAATTGAACTTCTCAATTAAAAAATCTTCACAATCCCATAAAGTATTTACGTATATTTAGTAAAAAATTCCTTTCAGATACTAAACAAGAACTTCATTTTTTTCTTTAAGAATAGGTTTTAAGTTTCCCAAGCAGAGTCCTGAAGAGTGGCAGAGAGTATTACATAATTTTATGACGTTGCTAAATATCCAACTGGTAAAAAAGAAACTCTCTATTCTGTTAGGATTATTTTAATTGCCATAGTTAAAAAGTAATTTCAAGAGGCAGAAACTATTTTAATAAATATAAATATATTGACAGGTCACAGCAGCTCATGCCTATAATCCCAGCACTTTGGGAAGCTGAGGTGGGCAGATCACCTGAGGTCAAGAGTTCGAGACTAGCCTGGCCTAAATGGCAAAACCCCGTATCTACTAAAAATATAAAAGTTAGCCAGGCGTGGTGGCGCATGCCTGTAGTCCCAGCTATTTGGGAGGCTGAGGCAAGATAATCACTTAAACAGGGAGTTGGAAGTTGCAGTGATCCAAGTTTGTACCACTGTACTCCAACCTGGGCAACAAAGTGAGACTCTGTCATATATATATATTCACAAATGTACTGATCACCCATAAAATTAATTCCTTACAAATATCTTCTGCTTAACACTAATATCTACCTAGCTTGCTGCATTGTTTTTGTAGGTTATCTTGACTAGTTTAACTGAAAATCTTGGAAAACTCATAGATGTCAGCCACTCTGATAAAGTGATGGGGAAGAACTTCTGGAATCAAAGCAAAGCCACTGGTCAGTGAGGATCTGGCAGTTAGAAGAGTTATCCAATGAAGATGAGAAAGCTGACCAAGATGATGATACTCCAGGATATTTCAACAGAGCAAGATTTCACTTGCTCTTGACTATCACTGGATTGACAAGCCCTTTGGAAATCAATGTAGTTCTTGGCTAGTTTTTTTAAAAGGACTTTCTTTATAATTCTGCTGCAATGGCAAAACTCAATTCAAATCAATTCAAATAAGTGAAGAATGTCCTATTATGCTATTACACGGTTTTATAAAAAACAGCTTCTTCCAAATTGACATTGAATTCTTTATTCTAAAATGTAGTGCATAGATGTAACCATAATCCAACTTTTGCTAAATAAAGGAGAAAATAAACTTATTTTCACAATTTTTTAGTTTTGTTTTTTAAGTTACATTGCAGTCAAACCTCTTTTCACTCTTAACCATGAAATTTGGGTCCTTATTTAAAAAAAATTTTTTTTTTTTTTTTGAGACAGAGTTTCACTCTTGTCACCCAGGCTGGAGTGCAGTGGTGTAATCTAGACTCACTGCAACCTCTGCCTCCTGGGTTCAGGCGATTCTCCTGCCTAAGCCTCCCAAGTAGCTGGGATTACAGGTGCCCGACACTACGCCCAGCTAACTTTTGTATTTTTAGTAGAGACGGGGTTTCACCACGTTGGCCAGGCTGGTGTGGAACTCCTGACCTCAGGTGATCCACCCATCTTGGCCTCCCAAAGTGGTGGGAGTACAGGTGTGAGCCACCACGTCTGGCCAAAGATTTATTTTAAGTTGCCTTCTCCAAGTATTAATTATCCTTGTAAATGAGGACCACATGTAATCAATCCAATCTATGAAATTTAAGACCAGGATAAGCCATTTGCAAGACAAAAGACTACTGGTCTAAATATCAAAACTGCTTAATTATACATTTTATAAAATTATGCTACCATTGTAAAATCTAAAGGAAACAGTAATAACACAAGTTTTCACTGGACAATAATACATATAAATGGTTAACTTGAAATATTTCAGCTACTTTTATGTAAACTGAATAGGCAGTCATGCCAAAAATGAAAAGATTAAAGACTGCGACCATGTGAAAGCATCAACGAATTTTAATCTGAATAATACTAAATAGATGCTAGTATTCCTAGGAAATGAGTTAATAGCCTATTTATTAAGCACAGATATATAAAAATATACTCAATTGCGGTATTCTTTTATGCAATATATTATAGAATAAAATGACTGATGCTTTTAGTCTTACCATCAACTGCATGGAGAGATGTAAGAGACTCCTCACTTTTAGCTGAACGGAGAGTTCCTTCTGCCCTGCCACCTGAAGAATAAAAAACAAATAGTGTGAAGATTTCTAATTTGTTACATATGTGGTTAATGGGATCAGTGTTTTTCTTGATACATTTAAACTTTTGAGAGTGATTAGCTGTACATTTTGACAGCAATTTAGTACTCTATTATATAATGTGTTATACTGTTCTCAAATGGTTTCCTGAGTGAAAAATCTCTTTTCTAAAGGATTATGAATTTGAGCATAGAGATTAACTAAGATGCTTCTTTCTTTTACGTTTCCTAAAGACCAATATGGTATCTTGAGATAACATCATACTGGATTTAGAGTGGGCCCTACACCCAACGACTGGTGTCCTTGTAAGAAAACACAGAGATGGCCATGTGGAGATGGAAGCAAAGATTGGAGGGATGCTGCCACACATCAAGGAATGCCAGGAGCCACCAGGAGCTGGGAAAGGCAAGCAAGGATTTTTCCCTGGAGCCTCTGGAGCGAGCACAGCCCTGCTGATACCTTGATTTCAGACTTTGAGCTTCCAGAACCACGAGGGAAAAAAAATTGTTGTTTTTTTACCACTTGACTTGTGGTAATTTGTTACGGGAACTCTGGGATACTAACACAGGTAACTTTATGTACGTATGTGAATCTTATTCGCTAAATATCTTCATCCTCTTTAACCCCTTGGCAGCACTACGAACACTTTCTTTTTACCCCCTCCTCCCCTGCTGAGGATCGCATGCATCTCTTTTTTTCTCTGCCTACCTTTATAATCATTTCTTCTTACTCTCCTCTCATGACAATTCTTCCTTTCCCACCTTTAAACATTGCTTCTCTCCAGAATTCAGCCCTCAGCTGGCTTCTTTTCACTCTGCTCCCATCTCCTGAAATACCATTCTTAGTCCCCTGTCAGTTAGGTGAATTCCTACTTCTCTTGAAAACCCCTATCAAAGGTTGTATTTTCTAACCACTAGTCCCTCCCCTACAACAGTTGACTATTCCTATCATAACTATCTCATGTAACTATTTCTTTTATTTTTTAAGAGACTATGTCTCACTTTGTCACCCAGGCTGGAGTGCAGTGGCACAACCATAGCTCACTGCAGCCTCAACCTCCTGGGCTCAAGCAATCCTTCTACCTCAGCCACCGGAGCAGCTGAGACTAGAGGTGTGTGCCACCGAGCCTCGCTTATTTGCAATTTATTATTATTATTATTATTATTATTATTATCATTATTATTATTATTATTATTTTGTAGATGCAGGGCCTCACTTTGTTGCCCAGGCTGGTCTTGAACTCCTGGCTTTAAGTGATCTTCCCGACTTGGCCTCCTAAAGTGTTGGGATTACAGGTGTAAGCCACTGTACCTAGCCTAAACCACTATCTCAATAACTATGATTCTGCACTAAAATTTACTTTCTCACATGTATGACTTCCCAATTTGACTTGGAAGGCAGAGGTACTACCTTAATTTTCTATCTGCAGAGCCTGCTATCAAAATAGCTAGCACATGCGCTACATGATTGCAAACTGAATGACGAATTAAATGAATTGAACATTACACTTCTAACATTACCTAAGAAGAAAGTACTACTATCCTTCCTAGATTCAGAAGTTAATAGAATATGGCTTTTAAACTATTTTTAAAAGAGTAGTTTTTCGACAGTAATAGATTTATTTGATCTAATAAGATATTCTATTAATGAGACAACTAATGAAAAATACCTTCTTTAGTTAAAAGAGTTATAAACTTGAAAGTTATGTTGAAACACGGTTTTGAAATTTTTTAGATCTGTAAAAATACAGATCAATAAATTTAGATACCATAGCAGTATTTATTTACAACAATATACATGGTATATGTGAATTTAATCACATTTACACTATATATAATCTATATAGTTTCTTTAAGAAAAGAAATTGTGTACTTCTACATATTTATATATAATTTATGTTACTTTTCAATTTAGGAATAAAGAATTGGTGAAAGAAGACACTCCGTATGTGTGACACAACTGTGAACACGTTATGGAGGCAGATCACAACAATATGTGAAGAATGTGCCCAGAGCAACCGAAGACCATCATGACAGCAGCAGAAGTGAGACTCTCCCAGGCACTCACCTTTCAGAGCCATGGCTTTCATCTCTGAAGGCTCACTCTCATTCCGCTGCAGCTTTCGTTTAGAAACAGATGATGATTTCCCCAAGTTGAAAAAGGAACGCCAGCTACCCACTGGAGACTTTTTCATCTTATTTTGAGGCCTCTTTCTATGAAAGAGAAAATAATCAATCAACATTAAGATAGCCAGGGGTCTGTCTTTTCTTATAGAAAAGAAATGAACACATGACAGAAAGAACCAAACAGCCTGGAGAGGCATAAGTGAAATAGAGTAAGCAAACATCCACCTTCCAGACAGCACACTCTACACAGTGCAGCCAAAGCAGAAAATAGATATTAAACATGCGAATTTTAGTATTAGTAATTATTTTCACAAAGATCATTTTTATACATATCTTCATATTTGGATCCAACCTCACAAACTGCAAAATAAGTGGGAATAAGACGTATCTGGGAATAGGAAATATTAAGTGTCCAAAAATAATACAGAGTTAAAGAAAATGATTTTAGGTGTGAGTAGAGAATAAAGGCAAAAAAAGAAGAAAGGATTAAGAATAGTAACAAACATATACTGAATGCCAGGCACTGTGCTACCTGCCTTATATGTAATGTCTCCTTTAAATCAGATACAACCACATGAGGTAGGTACTATTATTCTCATTTTGCAGCCAAGGAAGTTATGACACTAAGAAGTTCAAATAACTTCTTTAACATTATAAAACTATTAAATGATGGAGTCAGAATTGGAACCCAGGCCTATCTACATCCCAGTATCTACCCTCTTAACTACTACTCCATAAATAAATCTTTGAGTAAATTATGGAACTAGAATATAAAATCAAGATGCTGAAGACAAACTCAGGATGACAAAGTAAAAGAGTATGTTCCGACTTTTTGTTGATAGAATGTTTTTAGTCACAGGAAGTGAAAGGAAGTTAGAGGAGTATACTAAAATACGGGAAGAACAAATTCTAAAGTTGTATTAGTACTACCCAATCCAGAGAATCAAAATCCTTACATTCATGTGTAATAGCCAAAGCAGTAGCAGAGACATCAAAAATAACTTTTACATACATTAGTCTTCCTACTATAACCTAGTAAAGAAGATACAGAAACCATGTTATTATCATTTCTTTAGAGTAACAGAATTTCAGAGCTGGAAGGGACATTGAAAGAGTGAACTGCTGCAGTGGTTCGTTCTCAAGTCCTAGCAGACATCAGAATCACCTGGAAAGTTAGATGAGCGACCAATTGCTGGGTCCCACGCCCAGGGTTTCTGATTCAGCGGGTCTGGGGTGTGACTGGACGACTGCACAATGTGCATTTCTAACAATTATCACCAGGTGATGCTGATGCTGTTGGCTGGGAGACTACACTATGATCTCTTCTAACCTTAATGTGAAACCAGTGTCAAACAAGGCACTGTCCATTCCTGACTTTCTGAATAAGCTGTTCCAACATAGCTTATTTCTAAACAAATTTATAAACAACATAGTTCAGAGAGAAAAATCAACCCTATATAGTGACAGTATATCCTTATTTTTCCAAACAATTTTCCCTATACAACTGACGTTCTTCTTTTATAAAATTACATGATGTTGTAAAGCAAGAATCATTTGTATCATTCCCCATGAAGCGGTAAGTATCATCCGTATTTGAATAAACAGGTTTCTCTGGGACTAGCCTAGAATTCAATAGAGTAATACAAAAATACAAAACTAAAAGCAAACTAAAAGAAAATAATAGTACATAACTATGGAAATCATATCCTAAAATAGGATTTAACAACTTTTACCTTTCAAGTGGGAACTCAATTATGGTATGAAATTTCCCCTGAAGTGCAGCAGGTCCTTCTCCAACTTCGATGTATTTATTTTCCGTCACAATTGGCGAATTGACCTGAGCTTGTGTTCGTGCCTGGGCCTCCTCCAAGGTCAGCAGTTTGGTGGATGGAGAGGATACCAGGAGGGACTTGGGCCTTGACAGAGAAGCTTCAAAAAAAAAGGAAGGTGATGAAGAGAGTCAACTATGTGTGAGTGTATTCAATTTGTTAGTATCTATCTCTCCATCTATCTACCTATCTGTTGTTTCAAATTTTCTTCAAGTATTTTAAATAGCAAAAACCATAGTGCTTTATATTAAATGAAAAACTGAAGGGGACATACCAGTGGCACACATACATACATACATATAAAACCCTTTAATAACTGTTTTCCTTTCTTAAAAGATATGAGAAAAGCTTTATATTAAATAAAATACTGAAGGTGACATACCAGTGGCACACATACACGCATATAAAACTCTTTAATAACTGTTTTCCTTTCTTAAAAGATATGAGGAAAGGTGATCACTCAGATATTTTTAGTTTTGGAAGGAATTTTTCTTCTTCTGTTCCATTTTATACTTTAATATACATCAATAATGAATGACAAGTTTTTTAATGTGTCATGAACTTAGATCACAATAGGTCTAATAAGTAGTATTCACTACATACACACAAAATAACTGTCAAATTCTGCATTTTGGTAAGCAGCCATACATTATTAGCTGCCTTATACCAGTGACAGGTTTTTTTTTTTTGTTGCGACAAGAAATGCATGGTTTTCCACTTCTTTGGAAGCTGAGACACACACTCCTGGTAGCGAAGGAACCCATCTGAGCCGTACCTGCCCCTTCTTGCATGACCATGCTGATTTTGCCACTGAAGAGCACATCAACGTGATTCAGGATGAACTCAACAACCACAGACTGAATTCTCACTTCCATGAAAGCTGCTGTTCCACTGAAGCAGGCAGATTCTATCTGTTTTGATCTGTGAGGTAAACATTTTCATCACAGAGTTGTAAAGACAGCAGTCATAAAGGGCCTCTTTTTTTAAATGTGTAAATCTCAGACAAACAGAGGAAGAAATCATACTTTTACTGTCCCTTAGCTAAGCCCCAGTTGCCTTTTTTAGGGAGATGCAAACAAAAAGAACAGATCTGTTTTATCTTTTAAAAGTTTCCTTAAGGAACACTGATGAATCAGCCTTTTATTTAGGATTAGTTCTACTAAAATTAATAAGTGAAATGCAAATTACCTTAACAGGTTTGGAGCCCAAACAATTGCTAGATTTTTTGCATGCATATTTGTGATGGAACAATAGTCAGCTAGAAGAGACAAGTGTCTCATCAGGAACTCCAGCGTTCTGGAAATAAAATACGACGTATTAACAGAAAGAAACACGATGCAGCAGTATAGAACATAAAAGCCTGCTAATTAATTTCTAAGTCTGCAATAGCAAAATGAAGAAAGGGACCATACAAACCCAAGAAAACTTTGTTTCCTGCTTAACAGGTTGAAATATTACTATTAGAAGTGAATTTTCCACCAAAGCTAGTTTCTGGAACAAATAATATTTTGAAGTTATGCCATTCTACTTGCAGCAGACATACTAACAGGAAAGGATTTCAACACTTCTATGAAAGAAAACAGTAATGTCTCAAAAGCCTAAAAACAGTTAAAAGAAAAATTCCAACAGGCATCAAGGGGAGGATATTTGAGCAAAGGATATGCTTTTGAAATAAAGAGCCTAATTCAAATCCTCATATTCTGGTTTATCTTGACTACTTAAAATGTGCTTTACTTAAACAATTCCATATATATTGAGATTAAACAATAGGTAAGAGTATTTTTGAAAATAAAACATGATCAGCTTAAATGTAAGTTAAACCAGGTAAGTGCCAAGTATGTATATGTGTGTGTGTGTGTGTGTGTGTGTGTGCATGCACACACAGAAGTATTACCTATCACCTAGCTTGTCTCAAAGTGTCCTACCTAATAGTACCCAGAGTAAAACTATTAAAGACAGTGGGCTGGGTGTGATGGCTCATGCCTGTAATCTCAGCAGTCTGGGAGGCTGAGGCAGGCAGATCACTTGAACTCGAGAGTTCAAGACCAGCCTGGGCAACACAGTGAAACCCCATCTCTACAAAAAGTACAAAAACAATTAGCTGGGTGTGGTGGTGCATGCCTGTAGTGCCAGCTACTTGGGAGGCTGAGGCAGGAGGATTGCTTCAGCCCAGGAAGGTTGAGGCTGCAGTGAGCTGTGATCATGCCACTGCACTCCAGCCTGGGTGACAGCGTGAGACCTTGTCTAAAAAAAAAAAAAAAAGGACAATGAATGGGGGACAGAAATATAAGGCTGTGTTATATGAAACAGTAATGAAAGATAAAATGTGGTCTACATCTGAGCCACAAAGATTCAGATGGGCCTAACATGAATTTGAGAGGAAAAGGAATATAATAGTTAGACTCGGCATTAGGCATTGTTCAAGAGGCTTTTACCAGCAGTCTCATTTAATTCTCATAATAGCTCTAACAAGCACAGAATTACCATTCCCCTTGTACCGAGGACAAAGTCAAGGTTGCCAGGGTTCCACAGACTAGTAGTGGCAGTGCTGCATTTCAAATCAAGGTCAGAGTGGTTCCAAAGTGCCTGAGCATTCAAGGGCATTGTAGTTGCTTTACAGTTAAAATGGTAATTCTCTGTCTCTCCTGTATATAATTAAGGCAAGACAAACGGAAGTGAGGCTGGCCTGGGTATGACATAGAGGTGAGAAGCTTGAGAAATGTATTTAGATCGCAAGGACAAAAAACCAAACACCACATGTTCTCATTCATAGGCGGGAATTGAACAATAAGAACACTTGGACACAGGGTGGGGAACATCACACAACAGGGCCTGTTATGGGGTGGGGGTAAGGGGGAGGGATAGCATTAGGAGATATACCTAATGTTAAATGATGAGTTAATGGGTGCAGCACACCAACATGGCACATGTATACATATGTAACAAACCTGCACGTTGTGCACATGTACCCTAAAACTTAAATTAAAAAAAATAAAATAAAATAAAGCCAGGCTCCTCAGCCAAATATAAAAAAAAGAAAGAAAGAAAACCACGTAAAATTTCATTACTTGAGGAAGGTGAATGAAGGGAATGATTAAAGGACTTCAGAAATGTATTTTATAAGAATTACAAATTTAAAAAACCAAAGACATCTATTTGGTTTGCCTATCTAATTATAAAGATGTTTTTAAAAGTTAATGTAGAATTTTAGTCAGGATTCCACAAAATGAGCACTTTTATATTCAGCAGATGAGAGTGCAAATTGTATAAAACTTCACAACCTGGAATGTAATTTAGATATTGTTGTCTAATATTGAGAATAATAATTTAGATTTCCAGAATTTCACTGCCAGGTCATTATCCTGTAATAAAAAACAGAATCTAGATTCCATGTAAAAGGATGGCCCTCATAGTAATATTCAAAATTGGAAAAGGAAGGCCAGGCACAGTGGCTCACACCTGTAATCCCAGCACTTTGGGATGCTGAGGTGGGTGGATCGCCTGAGCTCAGGAGTTTGAGACCAGCGTAGGCAACATGGCAAAACCCCAACTCTACCAAAAATACAAAACATTAGCTGGGCATGGTGGTGTGTGCCAGTGGTCTCAGCTACTTGGGGGGCTGAGGTAGGAGAATCACTTGAGCCTGGGAGGCAGAGGTTGCAGGGAGCCAAGATTGTGCCACTGCACTCCAGCCTGGGTAATAGAGTGAGACCCTGCCTCAAACAAACAAACAAACAAAAAAAACAAAAAAAAAGGAAATAGAAAACATCCCAAACCACCATATATGTAGATTAAATATGCAAATTATGAAAGGTTAAATAACACGGCATATCCAAATGAGAGAACATGATGGAAAATTACGCTTTTCAAGAACATCTAAGGAATTCAGAAATGTTAATGTTAAAATTCTGGATAAAAAGTCTATATCAAAAGATATATAAAGTAGGAGATACACACACATACAAGTTATAGTGAAGAAAAGAGTTACACAAGATATTGTATACATTATAAAGCAGGAAATATACATGTACATATTAATAGCAGGCAAGGGCTATTAAAATCCAGGTAGGGCATACATGGTAAGTAATATAATATATATTAGAAGACAGGCAAAGAGGATAATATTAGGATATATATACATATAAGTATCTATAGTCAAGCTATAAAATAGCGTACAGAAGATATAAAACATATGCAGTGTATATTATTGAACATCTATCTGCAAGACTCTATTCTGGAAATACAGTGATAAACAAGACAGAATTCATGACCTCAAGTACCTTATGTTTTAGAAAGATTGTATACAGATAGTCTCCAACTTACAATAGTTCAATTTATGATTTTTTGACATTTATGATGGTGCAAAGGTGATAAACATTAAACAGAAACCATAATTAGAATTTTTTTTTTTTAAATGGAGTCTCACTTTGTTGTCCAGCTGGAGTGCAGTGTCACGAACTCAGCTCACTGCAACCTCCACCTCCCAGGTTCAAGTGATTCTCCTGCCTCAGCCCCCGAGTAGCTGGGATTATTGGCACGTACTACCATGCCCGGTTAATTTTGTATTTTTAGTAGAGACAGGGTTTTGCCATATTGGCCAGGCTGGTCTCGAACTCCTCACCTCAGGTGATCCACCCACCTCGGCCTCCCAAAGTGCTGGGATTACAGGTGTAAGCCACGGTGCCTGGCCTATAGTGCTGATTTTTGAAATATATATATAAGCAATGTCATTTTGAAAAAAAATTAAATTACTTAATTTGCACATTACTAGAACATCTGCTGAATTTAATTTCTTGTCAATAATTGGAATTTTAAAATGTATCTTTTGTTTCTTTGCATACTAGAATCTAGTTTCTACTGTTTTCTTTTTCTGACTGGCAAAGTAACTTTCCATTTTATTCTGGTTTTCTCAGACATAACCATAAATATTTCCAAGAGTCCAAACTAACACACAAATCAAATTAGGTTTTAAAATGTAGCAACAACGATAAAACCAAAGAAGAAACTAAAACAAACAAACAAAAAACGCCCAAGTTCAGTCAGCCATCCCTTTGTCCATCCATTCATTCATTCAACCTATGGAATGCTAAGCAGTGTGCCAGGCCCTGGGGATCTAAGGACAAATGAATATCTATACATAAACATATACATATATATATAGGTACACATACATAGAGTGTGTGTGTGTGTGTGTGTGTGTGTGTGTGTGTGTGTGTGTATGAAATGGAAGTTCAATTAGAACTCCAAGGAAGTTTAAATAGAAATCCAAAGGAAAAAAAAACATTTACAGGTCAACTGACTTCTACCTCTGCTTGGTATTTACCCACTGTGGCTGACCTGTAGTGTGGTGGGGGGAGCTGCTGGATGACATCGTGGATTTTTATCAGCCTTTCTTCATCTGTTGCTGCTGAAACTGCATCCTAGAACAGTCACAGTACAAAATAGTGAGCTCTGTTGGTAAAAATGAAAGTTCACTTACAATTCAGTTTTCACTCTGAGATCAACTTGCTTTGCTCTTGGATGCAAAATGGCGAGGAAACACAACATCGTATTAAGGAAGTCAACTGTTTCCACACAGTGTGAACACTGAGATCTACGAAACTAATTTTAAAAAGGCTTGATGGTAATCAGTATTAAGGGTGACAAGACTAGCAGCTCAAAGTCAGAAAGCACAAGAATGACAATGTGAAAACAGCAAAGACCACTAGACTAGCTGGCAATATTTGTTTTTTTAAGGAGTCATTTCAGTCACAGAACTATTTCTTACATGTGACCAAACCCATGTTCGTGTGTTTTGAACAAAAGCACAGCAAAGTTCCACAAAGAATTAGATTCAAAAGTAGCCTGTACTCACAGAAAATTTCTCATACAGCTGGTAGGTAAGCAGAGGGTTTGGGAGTTCCCGGAAGTACAGCTTACATAGGGAGCCCACAGAATGGATGTCCTGAACATACGGTTCTTTCGTCAGGTCGGGGACGTGCTCAGAGTCAAATTCATGGCTGACGTAGACAGAAGAGGACAAGCAAATCATTTGATTGAGGAGAGCAAATATGTGTCTTAAAAACAGAAAGCATAAGCTCCAAAAGTGTTCAGCTCTATCTCAGTGAGTTGCTATTATCTTCCATTTATTGTATTTCATTTGTGTTTGGACTTCAGCAACAACTGGATGTCTTAGTACAAGACAGATGTCTATGTGGAAATTAAGGGCACAGCTTTAATATTAAAATGGACAATAGCCTCTGAGATACATACAAATGAACGGCTCTTATAGTACAACAGTCTGAAAACAGGACTCCTAATTGCTAATGACTTGAATAGCCAATATTTTGGCAATTCCAGAGACTAGCATTGAATGGCAACTGATCTTTGAACAATTATGAACAGAAATTCCTCAGATACAAATTGTACAACACAGAAATGCTTTCCCGAAGCAGGATAAAAAAGTCAGAAACAACAAAAAGCGATTCCTAGCTAATGACAAATTTTAATAGGCAGGAAAATCTGTATCATTAGAATGAGTAAAATACAAGTTGTACACAGAATAGTAAGGCAGAATAAGCTCACTCTCCAGGAGGTTAATTAATATTAATCCACAGGCATGAGACCACTTATCATCTACCTAGAGGATTAATGTGTGTGTGCAATATGAATATGAGATTTACTTTGTCTTAAACTGAAGACTGAAACTGTCTTTAGTACAAGAACTAATTTATGTGTTTTTCAAGCGTGTATTCCCCGAAACTGAGATGGGCTCTGTGATCTGTTAAAATATTAAAATCTCTACAGAATAATGGCAGTTACCATGTACTACAGTAAAAAAGAAAGGGTAATGGCATATCAAGAACAGTCTAGAATCCAAGAGATTAAGCAAAAATAAAATATTGCTGGCACAGAGTTTGTCACTGCTTTTGTCTCAAGAGAAGATTTGGGGAGGATGTGAAATATGTAGAGATGCATACTTGAACATAAACACAGAATCAGGGTCAAAGGAGATTAGAAAATGTTCCATTCCCATCCATTTTAATTAACACCTAAAGAATAATTCTATTATAATACAAATTTTATCTCTCATGGCTGTCATCGGTTCAAACTCAATTTGCTAAAATCTTCAAACACTATAAAGAGACAAAATACAAGTACTGAAGAGATTAAGGTGCATGGTTCTGATACTACAGATGAAAAAATGCCATTTAGAAAAGTATACAGGGAGAATAACATGGATATTATTTCCTATTTTATCTAAATTATCTTTAATGAAAATAGGTTACAAAGTAAGTGAATCCGTTTTAAAATATTTTCGTTTTAATTAGTTAAGTAGGAGTGAAAAAGTGCCATATAAGATTTTACCGTAGTCTCTGGATATTGGAGGCAACACCAGAAAGGCGATATATTCCATCCACAATGCCATATCTCTCAATGAATGCTGTGCAGCTTTGAAGAACCTGGGGCACTAAAGAGAATTTTTAAAGAAATAGATGAAATTGGTAGTATTCATTGGAACCCAAGTCGCCAAAAAATAAGATTGTCTTGGTTTACAAAAGCAAAATAAAATTTGTAAATTAAAGTTAAAAGGGGCAAAAATTAATCTACTACAAAAAATGATGAGGGTATACTTACTTAATTTCCCACCTAAATTAGATAACTAATTCCTGAATAATCAAGACTGGTTCTATGTCATGATATTTAACTGAGTAAAAGAGTTCATACATTATTAGGACAGTCTCTCTTCTGCAATAGACTCATTTAGATCATGTTACAGTTACACGTTACAGTAAGTGAACTGTTTAGTCCTAACACCATGCCAGATTTTTAAGAAATACAGCTGCTCAGCTGACTTTCATATATAGCAAAGGAATATATAAATTCATTGGGATAAATGCTTATCGCAACAACATAATTGCTTGTAAGTGCTGCAAAGTTTTACTTCTTAAAAAGTATCTTCTATATTTTCATAGTTAATGCAAATTCTGACTTTATTCAATAAACAAAACACCAATATAATGCAAAGGCCAAGGCAATTTCAAATAGATGGAACCTTGTAACTTCCTGGCCATATTTACATTAACTTTATTGATATTTTAACTTTATATTATCAGTTCATAATAAAGGGCACTCTCCCTGGTTAGCTCCATGAATACACACTGGACAGCTATGCTGGGGCATGCAGTATAGGACAGAATTTTCAAAGTATATGATAAAACATTTTACAACCATTCAAACATTTATAATAGCTGAGAATTTAACATGAGTTGTTTTGCAATGCAGACTGATGAGTTTACAGACTTTAGTACGATCATTTGATAGGGTTAGTTAAAATCCTTGAACAGAAATGCTTGGAAAATTTGGTCTGCAAAGAGCTACTATACTAGAGATGAAATATTCAGAGTGGCAAATGAAACAAATAAGCATTTTAATAAGATAATTTTAGTGAATGTATTTCATTAACAGTATATTGTCATTCCTTTATTATTATAACCAACTTTTCCTTGGTTTTCCTGACTTTTGTTGTCCTTCCTGGAGTCCATCTTTAAATTCTGTCAGATCCTATAACAACATTTAAAACTTAATCTCCTTATCTTTGATTAAAAAAATCAAAAAACAAAAACCAGCAGCTGATAGTATTAAGTATTAAATATATGTCAGGCTAAGTACTTTACAATGGATACTCTCTGATTTTCAGAGAAATCCTACAAGGAAAGTACTATCATACTCCCATTTTTACAAGAAGAAATTATATCTTAAAGAGAGTAAGTTTTACCCAAGGGCAGGCAGGAAACACTGGCAGAAGTGAGAGATTCCAACTCAGGCAGTCCAAGTACAGAGCCAATGCTTTTGTTTTGTTTTTTATTTAACACACACACACATGTGCGCACACACACATTTGCGTGCACATACACACACACATACATCTTTATTATACTTCAAGTTCTGGGGTACATGTGCAGAACGTGCAGTTTTGTTACGTAAGTACACACGTGCCATGATAGTTTGCTGCACCCATCAACCCGTCATCTACATTGAGTATTTCTCCTAATGTTATCCCTCCCCTAGTCCCCCACTCCCCTAGCCCCCCATCCCCCTAGTCCCTCACCCCCCTAGCCCCCCACCCCTCTAGCCCCCCACCCCCCGACAGGCCCTGGTGTGTGATGTTCCCCTCCCTATTCCATGTGTTCTCATTGTTCAACTCCTAGTTATGAGTGAGAACATGTGGTGTTTGGTTTTTTGTTCTTGTGGTAAGTTTGCTGAGAATGATGGCTTCCAGCTTCATCCTTGTCCCTGCAAAGGACATGAACTCATCCTTTTTTATGGCTGCATAGTATTCCATGGTGTATATGTGCCACATCTTCTTTATCCAGTCAGAGCCAATGCTTTTAACTATAGTCTGCAATATACTGCCCAGCAGAGAAGGCCTTTCACAATTTATACTTTATTATTGTATTTCCATATTCCACAACTCTAGGCCAAGTGAAGTGTTACCTTTTGCCATACAAACCAACCATCCTACGACTTCTTCACAAAACAATTTCCTCTATCTGGACTCTCTCCCATAATGCTCTTCATATAGAAAAAATTCTTGGCTATTGTTCAAAATCCAGCTAAACTATCACTCTTAAACGAGCCTTCACTGAATACCCACAAGTAGGGGTGGCTGAGCACTGTGTTCTACGTGCTCACAGAACAATATGTCAAATTATCATTTATTCGTTTATACAACTATTACCCTTTTCTGACTGTGGGCTCTTCAAGAGCAAAACCATGCATCGTTCATCTTTGTATATTTAAAACCCAGGAACACCGTCCTGACACAATGTATAAAATTAGCAAGTGAATTAATTTACCAGTGCCCTGAGAGCCTGAAATAGTCATTATCTGGTCAAGTTAGCAGGGAAGGAACCTTAGTTTTCATATGGAACTGTATTCATATGAATACATTTTCAACTACATGCTTTCTGCCTCTAAAAATATTCAAGACTTTCAGTAACAAGAAAAGGTTATGGTTATGTAGTAAAGATGAACAGCAGGTAGAATTGCTGGGTACTTCTTGTGGATTTAATTGATATTAGAAGCAACCTCTGTGTCGAAATGATATGCAAAATACATAGCATCTTTATAAAAGCTTGGGTTCTATTTCTAACATTGTCCCACCAATGATAACCTTGGTGTCTTAGGTTTCAATTCTAAAAACTGGAATTGGAATAATAAAATTTAGGGCTACAAAATTTCAGTCATCTGCTTCAAAGGGAATATATTTAGAGATTACTGGGATAATTAACATCATTATTTAGGAAAATAGTTAAAATTCTTTCCTGTAAAGCACTGAGAAGATGCTTCTCATTATATATGCTCCAAATTAGCATGCTAATTCACCCAGGTACACCAAAGGTTGGTCTTCAAGAAAACCCTTCAGAGCACAGTATTTTATTTCCATATTATCAGGCTCTCCGAGCACACATAAATTTTTCATAAAAACAAGCTACCATTTATAAAAAAAAGGTATTGGTAATTTTCATTGGATGTGTATATCTGTGTGTTATTAGATTCATATCTGTTTATTCTTCCAAATAAGTAGGAAAACATTGAAAATATGGAGAATTAGAGGTCTTTTCCTGATAATATGACCAAGTCTCTACACACACAATACTTCATGGCAAGCATCTGAATCGTTTTCTTACATTCTGTGTTCCCTGAGTAGAAGCACTGAATGTCTATAAAACAATCACATAATGAGCTTAATAAATAAAATTACATAACTATTACTTATAAGTTTAAGGGAGACAAATGAGTCATTTAATACAAATAGGTGGCAAAATCAAAGAAAAGCATAAACTTGAATCTTGAAGAAAAGAGAGCAGAAACTGAAAAACAATGTCAGAAGAAAAAAGAAAAGACCTGCTTTATTTTTTCACGAAAGTGTAGGAAAGCAATATAAGAATCCAATATATTATGTTTTGTAAAAAAAAATCCTAGTTTTGAAAAAAGGCACTTTACTAGCTACCCCCAAACCATCTAATAAACCAGCCAAATGCACACCGAATAACGACCCAGTCAAAATATAACATTAGAAACCTCCAAAATGCTTCCTCCAAAAGATGGTATGACTTTCAGAATCATTCCCACATTCTCCACATAATACACTTCTGATTTACTTTGATTTTACATTCTTAGTTTTTAAAATATCATCATATGACAACAGAATAAGAAGTACATATTTAAATTAAAATCAATGATCCTTAAAATTAGAATATGGCTAAAAGAAGTAGGAAATAAGTACAACAAGAATTGATCTTTGATTTTTTTTCTTGACAGTTTCGTTTCTGCTCTTTTCATTCATTCACTCGCTCACTCACTCATCAATCATGTATTTATTAAGTCTCTTCTATTTTGCAGGCATCATGAAAGCATTACAGATACAGACGAAAAAGCTGAGTTCCAGTTTCAGGGAGGTGGTTTCCAGGCTAAAGGGACATGAGTACAGTATTACTTATTAGAATGTGCATCATCATTCTACCTAATATGACTACCTAAAGGATTAATTTCTGGCGTTATTTGGGCTTCGCTTTTTCCTACTGTGCTCTGATTTAAAATTTTGTGCATAAAATACAACACAGAAATATGTTCAGGGAACAGAGAGTCCTCTCCGAGGGTTTCAAAACATTTGTAATATTTTGTACCAAACATAATTTTACCTAGTTTTCTATAAACCTCTCACTATTTTGTTTTAGTGCTCTCAATTCACACTTTTAATGAAATTCAGTTCTAAATATGTACAGCAAAAAAAAAAAAATACTAAGTCTTATGAAAAAATCAGTGATACCAGAAAAAGAAATTAACGTCACAACAACAACAACAACGACACAACATTTTAAAGCTATCATTAAGGATGCCAAAGTAGGCTGGGGGCAGTGGCTCATGCCTGTAATCCCAGCACTTTGGGAGGCTGAGAAAGGTAGATCACTTGAGGTCAGGAGTTCAAGACCAGCCTGGTCAACATGGTGAAACCCTGTCTCTACCAAAAAATACAGGAAAAAAAAAAATTAGCCAGGCATGGTGGTGGGCACCTGTAATCCCAGCTACTCAGGAGGCTGAGGCAGGAGAATTGCTTGAACCTGGGAGGTGGAGGTTGCAGTGAGCCGAGATTGTGCCATTGCACTCCAGCCTGGGCAACAAGAGCAAAACTCCGTATCAAAACAAAACAAAACAAAAGGATGCCAAAGTAAATGACAAATTAGTATAATCTGTGCTCAAAGAAAGTACTATGTGGGCAGATTTTTATTTACTTCTTTTTTTTGTGGGCAGATTTTTAAATAATCAGTTCTACAAATAACTGTGATATAATGTTTAATACACTCAATTATAAACACTGGTTTGTGATAGCTAAAACTATGATCATCCTGATTGAACAGCAGGGACCACACATAAAAGAATAAAAAGACAACTGCCTTGTCAGGCTCCTGTGTGATTTCTTACACTTTGTGCAGAAGACACAGGTAAGTTTGTCACTTGCTCCAACAGACAGGTACTCAGAAGTTTACAAAGTATAATAGGATAATCTCTCTATAAAGCTGATTTTTCACTAGGAAATATTCAGAGAATTAACCATTTAGCAAAACATAATTTTTAAAAAATTTTTATTTTACATGGAATGCTTCACGAATTTGTTTGTCATTTTTGGGCAGGGGTCACACTTATCTCTGTATTGTTCAAATTTTAGTGTATGTGCTGTCGAAGCAAGCACATAAAACGTAATTTTGATATGAGCTTCCTTCTCAGAAAAATCTAGTGCAAGGTTAATTTTGTTTAGGGCAAAGACACTATATCAAAGTCTAAACTTTGAGAAAGAACAATTATATATGATATATATCAATATTATATATACTGTAGGTGTCTCATCTCTCCTCACAATTATATATATAATATATAATCATTTTTTCTTCATTTTATTCTAATTATTTTAGAGTTTAAAATATATAATCAATTCTAATTGTTCTAATTTAGACTTTGAAATAGTCTCTCTCTATATATGTATGTGTAAATATATACACACATATGATATAACTGTGGTTATAGGTCATGGACAATACATATGAAGTCTTTTATTATTATTATTATTATTATTTTTTAAATAGGGTCTCATTCTGTTGCCCAGGCTGGAGTGCTATGGTGTGATCATGGCTCTCTGCATCCTGGACCTCCTGGGCTCATGAGATCCTCCCACCTCAACCTCTCAAGGAGCTGGAACCACAGGCACGTGCCACCATGCCCAGCTAATTTTTTAAAATTTTTTGTAGAGACAGTGTCTCTACAAAAAAATCAATGATAAAAAATCAATGATACCAAAAAACTCTGTTCCACTCAAATAGATTTTATCATAATTAGGAAACAGATGAATACTGTAGTTTAACCTGCTATTTTTCAGTTTAACCTGCTATTTTTCAGATATAATAGCCTCTGTCCTCCCCTATCATCCTTATGAAGAATGGAAACATAACTGAAACCTCTAAATACAACTAAAATTAAATTGATATTTGAAAGCTAATGAGCATGGCAGGACAAATTGGAAAACTCATTTTTTTTTTCTTTTTTTTTTTTTTTTGAGATGGAGTCTCACTCTTGTTGCCCAGACTGGAGTGTAATGGCATGATCTTGGCTCACTGCAACCACCACCTCCCAGGTTCAAGCAATTCTCCTGCCTCAGCCTCCTGAGTAGGTAGGATTACAGGCATGCGCCACCACGCCTGGCCAATTTTTGTATTTTTAGTAGAGACAGGGTTTCACCATATTGGCCAGGCTTGTCTTGAACTCCTGACCTCAGGTGATTCACCTGTCTCGGCCTCCCAAAGTGCTGGGATTACAGGCGTAAGCCACCATGCTGGGTCTCTCTTTCATATTAATGATCACATCTAAGCAAGGTTTAACATATTACATGGTGTTAAACATGCCATGTTGCCCAGGCTGGTCTCAAACTCCTAGGCTCAGGTGCTCTTCCCATCTTGGCTTCCCAAAAAGCTAAGATTACAGGCATGAGCCACCACACCCAGCCCCCGATGAAGTCTTAAAATCTGAAAAAACTGAAATTCCTCACAGTCATTAAATCAAAGACAAACTACTAAATCACTTAGCTATTAAAAAACCATTTTATTTCCTAATTAAAATTTTAGTTGATAAACTTCAAAGGTTTCCCTTCTCCTGCTAATTTAGGCTTCATTTGAATGTTCAAATGAATATCCTTCTTATGAATATTTATTCATTTCTTACCAACCCTGATGAAACAAGAAGTCATTTTAATTGCCAAGTATAATATATCTGACCTCGGTCTTCGAGGTTTCTGGCTCCCAAAGTTTACTGAATTTCAATTACACTTTAATGTCACAAGTTAATTTTTTTTCTAGTCATTTGAGTTTAACTTGGCAAAGAGGGATTAATCTTCCAGGATTATTAAATTCATTTCTAATATTCCTCTAATTTTTTTAATTGAAAAAGCAAGACAACTAAGAAAAAAAACAACAGTATTCTCTAATACTTTATTATAATTACATTCATTTTTCATATCACCTAAGTATCCAGACTTTTAAAAGTTGTATCTACTATTTATAGATAATATTTTTCAGGTTCCTACATTGTATTCAAACTTATTTATTTACTTAGAGACAGGGTTTTGTCTTGTTGCCCAGGCTGGAGTGCAGTGGCAAGATGATAGCTTACTGTAGTCTCCAACTCCTGGGGTCCAGCAATCCCCCGACCTCAGCCTCCAAACTAGCTAAAAGTACGGGTGTGTGCCACCATGCCTAGCTCGTTTTGTACTTTTTTCTGTATAAATGGGGTTTTGCTATATGCTGCCCAGGCTGGTGTCAACTCCCGGCCTCCAGTGATCCTCCTACCTTGGCCTCCCAAAATACTAGGATTGCAGGCATAAGCCATCTCACCCAGCTCAAACTTAAAATTTTTAACAGCTTCAACATTTATAGAACATTCCCCTGTATGGGTGTGGTGGTCCACGCCTGTAATCCCAGCACTTTGGGAGGTCAAGGTGGGTGGATTGCTTGAGTCCAGGAGTTCAAGATCAGCCTGGCCAACATGGCAAAATCCCACCTCTACAAAAGATACAAAAATTAGCTGGGTGTGGTGGTGTATGCCTATAGTCCCAGCTATTCAGGAAGCTGAGGCAGGAGGACAGCTTGAGCCCAGGAGACACAGGTTGCAGTGAGCTGAGATTGTGCCACTGCACTCCAGACTGGATGACAGAGTGAAACCCCATCTCAAAAAAGAACATTCTCCCAAACTTGGGTATTTCATTTTCTTTGTTCTCATACATTATGCTATGATGAACATTTTTATTTCTACTTAATTATAACATTAAGGTAAGTCCCTAAGGATGGATTCATTAGATGAAAGGAACACTATAAAGTGTCTTGCTATGAAATGTCAAATGTTTTCCAAAAAGGTAGTGCTAAATCAGAACCTCTGAAACCTATTGGTGAAAATCACTGCTACATTTATGGCACTGGATATCATAATTTAGAAAAACAGCTTTGTTATTTTACTATTTACCAAGGTCAAAGGGTATTTCAAAATTGCCTAAAGATACATTTCCATGATTACAAATAAGGATAAACATTTTTCTGTATTTTGTTTATTATTTATAGCCCTGTGACAGTTCAATGTTTGTATCTTTTCTCCATTCTTTTACTCAGGAACTTTAATTTTCTAAAAAATCTGAAATGATATTCTCATACACTATAATAGCAGCATTTCATCATATCCAAAAAATGATTATATTTCCTTGTCTATGGTACCTCTCCCTCTACATTGTTATTTTTCATTATATGAAAAGTATATATATATTTAAGTCATTTCTTTATGTTTTTTGTTTAAATCTGAGAAAGCTATTATTTATTTTATCTCAAAACAAAATCAATTCACATTGGCAATTCTGTAAGTTTAAAATGGTTAACTTATACATTTGAAGTTTATTTTCAGTATGATGAAGTGTGAATTTTTTTCAAAACTATTTAATTATCTCAATATGTATTATAAATAGCTCTTCTGCATGACATGGTTCTAAAACCATACTTTTCTCACAACAGATTCTTATGTACAGTAACAACTATTTCTGAACACTCTAAGCTGTTTCACTCACATTTTATTCTCGGCACAAAACTCTGCCTTTAAAAAAAAAAAAAAAACATTTTTTTTTTTTGAGACAACGTCTTGCTCTGTCGCCCAGGCTGGAGTGCAGTGGTGTGAAATCAGCTTACTGCAACCCCCGCCTCCCGAGCTCAGGTGATTCTCCCACCTCGGCCTCTCAAGTAACTGGGATTACAGGTGCGTACTACTACGCCGGCTAATTTTTGTATTTTTGGTAGAGACCAGGTCTTGCCATGCTGTGTAGGCTGATCTCGAACTCCTAGGCTCAAGCTATCTGCCTGCCTCAGACTCCCAAAGTGCTGGGGGATTGCAGGCTTGAGATACTGCACCCAGTGAAAACTCTGCTTTTCTAGTTTTGAATATTGTTTTAATATATAATAAAACTAGATGTCTCCCATCCTATCACTGATTTTTTTCTTTGACAGTCTCACTGGTTGAGTTTTCCATGTGCATTTAGTTGCAGAAGTAATCCTCAGGGTTTTCTTTTGTTTTTGTTTTTTTAGGGATCTGCATTAAGTTGGTATTAATTTGGGAATAACATCTGTTTGAAATAACATTTTGTCTGCTCTCTCAAGAAACATGGTACAGTTTGCATTAAATTCCTAAGTCCATTGATATTCTTTTAACAATGAGTAAGACCTTAATTTGAACTTGATACTATCAACTCAGTATTATTATTATTACTTTACCATTGTTTTTCACTAATGGTCTTCTCAAAAGGCACAATGGGTATTTCCCATACTAATTTGGAATTTCACAATCACCTATTTCTGGTACTTAGCAACATCATAGGTAGATCCTGCCTTCATCTTCTGGCATTTCTGAAAGAGATGCTAGAGTAAAGTGCTATTTTTAAATATAAAAGGAAAACTACTTTTTTTCTTTCCCTCCTATCCATCCCCTCATCCAACAACTAAATTCTTGATTCATAATTTAATTTATAAAGAAAGGAATATAGATTCCTACAAAAAATAAAATACAGATTCCCTACAAAAAATAAAATGAAAAATAAAAATTAGCCAGGTGTGGTGGCGCATGCCTGTAGTCCCAGCTACTCTGGGAGGACTGCCTGAGCCCAGGAATTCAAGGCTGCAGTCAGCTATGATCACGCCACTGCATTCCAGCTTGGGCAACAAAGAAAGGCCCTGTCTCTTTAAAAACAAAAAATTGGAAGATTGATTTTGGCACTTCATGTCTCAAAACTATGACAGTTTTTTTTCCATAAGAAGAATTAGATAAATATTTTAGCATAAAATGTGGGTGGCAAAACTGGCTGAAGAAGCTATCTAGGGAGAAATAGAAACTAAGGCAAAATAACAGGGTGGTTGTAATATATTTTGTGTGAATGTCCTACTCTTCCTGAACAGAACATGAGCATCTCTGATGCCAAAGTGCATTCTTAGACTTTTCATTCTCAGCTCCACCCAGAACTGAGTACCTGAGAAAGCTTAATAAATGCACTGAACTGAAATGAAACAGGTATCATTTGACCAAATCTACTCCATAATTGGTTACAGAGAACCAATACGGAGAGGTCAGAAACTCAAGGTATAAGCTTGCACATTTTATTTTTACCTTCAAAACCAGAATTTAGAAGGTGCTCCCCAAGGTCACAACCAAACACCCTCTCTTTCAAGATTCCCCGCTGCTTCAGCTTCTGTTTTGTTGGACGAGACTTCATGAATGTTCGTAAGAACGTAATGAGCTTGCCGTGCTTTTTAGACACTAAAAATCAATAAAGAGAAAAGATCTTAGTTGTGGCAAGAGGTTACATTTTACTTAGCATAAAAAAACATATCTCAAGAGGCTGACAGCAAAATAACCTATTATGAATATACTTTATAATCTTTAGGAAAATATCAGCAGAAGTTTAGCTAAGAGTTGTGTTATAAATAACATTATAATTTTGTACTTTCTTTTTGTTGCGGGAAGTCAGGGAACCCGAATGGAGGGATCAGCTGAAGCCACGGCAGAAGAACATAAACTGTGAAGATTTCATGGACATTTATTAGTTCCCCAAATTAATACTTTTATAATTTCTTACACTTGTCTTTACTGCAATCTCTGAACATAAATTGTGAAGACTTCAGGG
Source organism: Nomascus leucogenys (assembly GCF_006542625.1). Lineage (NCBI taxonomy): Eukaryota > Metazoa > Chordata > Mammalia > Primates > Hylobatidae > Nomascus > Nomascus leucogenys. The sequence continues at coordinate 5,939,766 of NC_044395.1, read as the reverse complement.
ACATTTATCACTTCCCCAATCAATACTCTTGTGATTTCCTATGCCTGTCTTTAATCTCTTAATCCCATCATCTTCATAAGCTGAGGATGTATGTTACCTCAGGACCCTGTGATGACTGCGTTAACTGCACAAATTGTTTGCAAAACACGTGTGTATGAACAATATGAAATTTGGGCATCCAAAAAGAACAGGATAACTGCAATTTTCAGGGAACAAGGGAGATAACCATAAGGCCTGACTGCCTGTGGGGCTGGGCAGAACAGAGTCATATTTCTCTTCTTGCAAAAGCGAATAGGAGAAATATCGCTGAATTCTTTTTCTCAGCAAGGAATAACCCTGGGAAAGAGAATGCATTCCTGGGGGAGGTCTCTAAAATGGCCACTCTGGGAGTGTCTGTCTTATGCAGTTGTAGATAAGGGATGAAATACGCCCAGGTCTCCTGCAGTGCCCCCAGGCTTACTAGGATTAGGAAGTTCCTGCCTAGTAAATTTTAGTCAGACCAGTTCCCTGCTCTTGAACACTGTTTCCTGTTAAGATGTTTATCAATGACAATGCGTGCACAGAGGGACATGAAACTTTATCAGCAATTCTAATCTTGCCCTGGTCCTGTAATCTCGCTCTGCCTCGATTTGCCTTGTGATGTTTTATTGCCTTGTGAAGCATGTGATCTCTGTGACCCACACCCTATTCGTAAACTCCCTCCCCTTTGAAAATTGCTAATAAAAAACTTGCTGGTTTTGCGACTCAGGGAGCATCACGGAACCTGCCAGCATGTGCTGTCTCCCCCGGACACCCAGCTTTAAAATTTCTCTCTTTTGTACTCTTTCTCTTTACTTCTCAGACCGGCCGACACTTCGGGAAAATAGAAAAGAACCTACATTAAAATATTGGGGGCTGGTTCCCCCTGTATCTTCTCACCACCTTACCTTATGAGACTGTAAGCAAATTTAAATGTTGTAACCCATGACGTTTGAATCAAGCTTGGTAAACCTTCCCAATACACACTTAAGGATGTTACAGGATTACAAGAGGAACCTGAATTTTACTGTAACATATTGCTTTGGAGATCTTTATAATAAGTAAGACTTAAAATGGTGTAAAAGCGGTTTGCATTTCTAGTCAATTTTTAAATTATTTTACTTGGTTAGAAATTTTCATAGCACTTGTAATCTGTTGAATATAACTGAAAAAAGAAAACTCTTTCTCATTTTGCAAAGAGGACAATCCCATAATGACACAGAACACACTTGTCAACCTAATGGCTATATAAATACAAAACACATACCCACACAAGCATCAGATCGTCCATTAACATTCATCTATAATACACTAAGTACATCATCTTAAATCCTTTATAGATCAAGGAAAAAGGTGAATAAATTAATATTTGAAAAAATATTTCCACTGACTGATACATTAGAAAGACAACTGAAAAAAACTGAAAGTAAACAAATCCCTTAAAAATGACTTTTGCTGAGAAGTGCAGCTTATAGGGATAATTATGCTAAAAGTCAACATACAACAATATCATGAGCTCAAAGATTAGTTGTTAGAAGACTAAGCTGGATGGCCTCAATCCACCTACTAAGTTTGCAGATGATTACTGAGAGTCTTACTGAAGCCTACTATACATTTTTAAAATTTTTCATGGGTACACAGTAGGTATATATATTTATGGGTACATATTTTGATACAAGCATGCAATGTGTAATAATCACACCAGGGTAAATGGGGTATCCATCCCCTCAAGCATTTATCCTTTGTGTTGCAAACAATCCAATTAAAGTATTTTAGTTACTTTTTAATGTACATTTAAATTATTTTTGACTGTAGTCAACCTGCTGTGCTATCAAACGCTAGGTCTTACTCATTCTTTCTATTTTTTGTACCCATTAACCATCCCTATTCCCCCCCCAACACTGGCTTATTACCCTTTCTGGCCTCTGGTAACCATCCTTCTACTCTGTCTCCATGATTTCAATTGTTTGGATTTTCAGATCCCACAAATAAGTGAGAATGTACAAAGTTTATCTTTCTGTGCTCAGCTTATTTCACTTAATATAATGATGTCCAGTTCCATCCATGTTGTTGCAAATGATTGAATCTCATTTTTTTTATGGCTGAATACTACCCCATTGTGTATATGTACCACATTTTCTTTATCCATTCATCTGCTGATGAACACTTAGGCTGCTTACAAATCTTGGCTGTTGTGAGCAGGGATACAACAAACATGGGAGTGCAGATATCTCTTCTATATATGAATTTCCTTTCTTTTGGGTATATACCCAGCAGTAGGATTGCTGTATTGTATAGTAGCTCTATTTTTAATTTTTTGAGGACCCTCAAACTGTTCTCTATAGTGGCTGTACTAATTTACATTCCCACCGACAGCGTAAAAGGGTTCCCTTTTCTCCACATTTGTTACTGCCTGTCTTTTGGATAAAAGCCATTTTAACTAGGGTGAGATAACATCTCATTGTAGTTTTAATTTGTATTTCTCTGATGATCAATGATGTTCAGCATCTTTTATATACCTACTTGCCATTTGTATGCCTTCTTTTAAGAAATGGCTATTTGGATCTTTTGCCCATTTGTTAATCAAATTATTATTTTCCTTTGAGTTGTCTGAGCTCCTTACATATTCCAGTTATTAATCCTTTGTCAGATGGGTAGTTTGCAAATATTTTCTCCCATTCTGTGGGTTGTCTTTTCACTTTACTGATTGTTTCTTTTGCTGTGCAGAAACTTTTAAACTTGATGTGATCCCATTGTCCATTTTTGCCTTGGTTGCCCATGCTTGTCTGGTGTTACTCAACAAATCTTTGCCCCCTCTAATTGTCCTGGAGATTTTTCCCAATTTTTTTTAGTAGTTTTATAGTTTGAGGTCTTAGATTTAAGTCTTCCATCCATTTGGACTTAATTTTTATATAAGGTGAGAAAGAGGGGTCTAGTTTCATTCTTCTGCACATGGATATCCAGTTTTCCCAGCATCACTTATTGAAGAGACTGTTATTTCCCCAATGTATGCTCTTGGCACTTTTGATAAAAATGAGTTCACTGGAGGTGTGTGGATTTGTTTCTGGGTTCTCTATTCTGTTCCACTGGTCTGTGTGTCTGTTTTTATGTCATGCTCTTTTGGTTATTGTAACTGTAATATAATCAGAAGTCAGGTAATGTGATTCCTCCAGTTTTGTTCTTTTAGCTTAGGATTGCTATGGCTATTATTTAGTTCCATATAAATTTTAGTATATTTTTTTCTATTCCTGTGAAGTATGTCATTGGTATTTTGATAGGAATTGCACTAAATCTGTAGTTTGGTCTGGGTAATATGGACATTTTTAACAATATGGACTCTCCCAATCCATGAACGTGGAATACCTTTCCATTTATTTGTGTTCTCTTCCATTTCTTGCATCAGTGTTATATAATTTTCATCATAAAGATCTTGCATTTCTTTGGTTAATTCCTAGGTATTTTATTTTATTTGTAGCTACTACAAATGGGATTGCTTTCTTGATTTCTTTTTCAGATTGTTCACTGTTGGGATACAGAAATGATACTGATTTTTTCATGTTAATTTTGTATTTTGCCACTTTACTGAATTTGTTTTATCAGTTCAAATAGTTTTTTAGTGGAGTATTTAGGATCTCCAAATATAAGATCATATTATCTGCAAACAAGGATAATTTGGCTGCTGCTTCTTCAATTTGAGTGCCCTTTATTTCTTTCTCTTTTCTGATTGCTCTGGCCAGAACTTCCAATACTATGTTAAAGAAGAGTGGTAAAAGTGGGCATCCTTGTCATGTTCCTGATCTTAAAAGACTTTCAGTTTTTCAGTTTTTCCCCATTCAGTAGGATGCTGGCTGTGGGTCTGTAGTATATGGCTTTTATTATGGTGACACATGTTCCTTCTATATCTATTTTTTGAGGGGTTTTATCATGAAAGGATGTTGAATTTTTATCAAATGCTTTTTGAGCATTAGCTGAGATGTTCATACGGTATTGTCCTTCATTCTGTTGATAAGATGTATCGCATGTACTGATTTGTGTATGTTGAACTATCCTTGCATCCCTGGGATAAATCCCACTTGGCCATGATGAATGACCTTGTTAATGTGTTGTTGAATTTGGTTTGCTAGTATTTTGAGAATTTTTTGCATCAATATTCATCAGTGATATTGGCCTGTAGTTTTCTTTTTCTGATGTGTCATTTGTTTTGGTATCAGTGTAATACCGGCTTTGTAGAATCAGTTTGGAAGTATTCTCTCCTCTATTTTCTGAATATTTAGAGTAGAATTGGTACTTGTTCTTCTTTGATTAAATGTTTGGTAAAATTCAGCAGTTAAGCCATTGAGTCCTGGGCTTTTCTTTGCTGGGAGACTTTTTATTACAATTTTGATCTCATTATTTGTTACTGGTCTGTTCAGGTTTTGGATTTCTTCATGGTTTGATCTTGGTAGGCTGAACATGTCTAGGAGTTTATCCACTTATTCTAGATTTTCCAATTTACTGGCATATAGTTGCTCATAATAGCCACTAATGATCCCTTGAATTTCTGCAGTGTCATTTGCAATGTCTCCTTTTTTATGTCTGATTTTCTTTATTTGGGTCTTCTTTTTTTTTCCTTAGTCTGGCTAAAGGTTTGTCAATTTTGTTTAACTTTTCAAAAAACCAACTTTTTCTTTTGTTGATCTTTGGTGTTTTCTTTTCAGTTTCACTTGTATCTGCCCTGATCTTTTATTATTGCTTTTTCTTCTACTAATTTGGGTTTGGTTTATTCTTGCTTTTCTAATTCTTTAAAATACATTGCTAGGGTGTTTTTCTTGTTTCTCATGTAGGTACTTATAGCTATAAATTTCCCTCTTAGTACAGCTTTTATTGTATCCCATAGATTTTGGTATGTTGTTTCTATAATCATTTGTTTCAAGAAATTTTTTTCAATTTCCTTCTTAATCTCTTCATTGACTCACCGTCTTTCAGGAGTATATTATTTAATTTCCATGTGTTTGTATAGTTTCCAAAATTCCTTGTTACTTATTTCTAATTTTAGTCTGTTGTGGCCAGAAATGCTTGATATCATTTCAATGTTTTTTTTTTTTTTTAAATACTTTTAGATTTGTGTGACCTAACATATGGTCGATCCTTGAGAATAATCCACATGCTGAGGAGAAGAGTATGTATTCTGTAGCTGTTGGATGAAATGTCCTGTAAATATTTATTAGGTCTATTTAGTCTACAGTGCAGAGTTCCTATGTTGATTTTCTGTCTGGAAGATCTGTACAATGCTGAAAGTGGGATGCTGAAGTCTCCAGCTATTATTATATTGGGATCTATCTCTCTCTTTAGCTCTAACAATATTTGCTTGATATTTCTGGGTGCTCCAGTGTTGGGTGCATATATAGTTACAGTTGTTATATCTTTTGGCTAAATTGACCCCTTTATTATCATATAGTGACGTTCTTTGTCTCTTCTTATAGTTTTTGTCTTGCAATCTATTTTGTCTCATGTAAGTATAGCTACTCCTGCTCTTTTTTGGTTTCCATTGACACGGAATATCTTTTTCCATCCCTTTCTTTTCAGTCTCTGTGTATCTTTATAGATGAAGTGTGTTTCCTATAGGCAACAGGCCACTGGGTCTTGTTTTTTCACCCATTCAGCCACTCTGTCTTTTATTGAAGAGTTTAGTCCATTTACATTCGATGTTATTATTGATAAGTTCAGACTTCCTCCAACCATTTTGTTATTTGTTTACTGGTAGTTTTGTGGTCTTCTTTTCCTTCTTTCCTTCCTTCCTGTCTTCCTTTTAGTAAAGGTGATTTTCTCTGGTGGTATGATATAATTTCTTACATTCTACATTTTCTGTATGCATTGTATATTTTTGGATTTGAGTTTATCATGAGGCTTGCAAATACTACCTTATGACTCATTTTTAAGCTGGTAACAACACTGTTTGCACAGATAAGCAAAAAGAAAACTAATAGACTGCATGCTTTAACTTCATCGTTTAACTTTTTGTTGTTTCTATTTATATCTTATTATACTGTCTACATCTTGAAAAGCTGTTCTAGTTATTATTTTTTATTGGTTCATCATTTAGTCTTCTACTTAAGATTAGTTAACACACCACAGTTAGTGTTATAATATTCTATGTCTGTGTACTTAACTATTACCAGTGAGTTTTGTATATTCATATAATTTCTTGTTGTTCATTAATGCCGTTTTCTTTCCGACTGAAGTATTCCCTTTAGCATTTCTTGTAGGACAGGTCTACAAGCTGAAATTCCTTAGCTTTTATTTGTCTGGGAAAGTCTTTACTTCTTCTTCATGTTTGAAGGATATTTTCACCAGATATACTACTCTAGGGCAAAGTTTTTTTCCTTTAGCACTTTAAATATGTCATGCCACTCATTCTCTCTCAATCTGTAAGGTTTCCACTGAAAAGTCTGCTGCCAGATATACTGGAGCTCTATTGTATGTTCTTTTTTCTTGCTGCTATTAGTATCCTTTCTTTATCCTTGACCTTTGGGAGTTTGATTATTAAAATGTCTTGAGGTAGTCTTTCCTGGGATAAATCTGTTTAGTGTTTTGTAAACTTCTTGTGTTTGGATAGCAATATCTTTCATTTTGGGAATTCTCTGTTACTATCTCTTTGAAAAAACTTTCTATCCCTATCTCTTTACCTCCTCTTTAAGGCCAGTAACTTAGATATGCCCAATTGAGACTATTTTCTAGATCTTATAGGCATGCTTAATTCGTTTTTCTGTTGTCTCCTTTATGTATTTTCAGCCTGTCTTCAAGCTCACTAATCTTTCTTCTGCTTGATCAATTCTGCTATTAATAGATTCTGATATATTTTTCAGTATTTCACTTGCATTTCTGAACTCCAGAACTTTTGCTAGAGTCTTCTTAATTATTTCAATCTCTTAAACTTATCTGATAGAATTCTGACTTCCTTTTCTGTGTTATCTTGAATTTCTTTGAGTTTCCTCAAAACGGCTATTTTGAATTCTCTGTCTGAAAGGTCACACACTTCTAGGGTTGGTCCCTGGTGCCTTATTTACTTCATTTGGTGAGGTCATGTCTTCCTGGATGGTCTTGATGCTTGTGGATGTTTGTCAGTGTCTGAGCATTGAAGAGTCAGGTATTTATTGTAGTCTTCACAGTCTGAGCTTGTTTGTACCTGTCCTTCTTAGGAAAGTTTTCCAGGTATTCAAAAGAAGTTGGGTGTTGTGATCTGCATCACAATGCAAGCTGTATCTGCATTAGTGGACACCCCAATTCAATAATGCTATAGTTCTTGCAGATTTGTAGAGGTACTCCCTTGGTGGTCTTCGATAAGATCCAGAAGCATTCTCTGGATTACCAGGCAGAGACTTTTGTTTTCTTCTCTTACTTTCTCCCAAATAAACAAAGTCTCTCTCTGTCTCTGTGATAAGCTACCTGGAGCTGAGGTGAAACAAGCACCCCTGTGGCCACCACCACTGGGACTGCACTGGGTCAAACCCAAACTGGGTCTTGCCCAAAGCCCACTGTAACTGCCACCTGGCTACTGCCTGTGTTTGTTCAAGGACCTAGGACTGTATAATCGGCAGGTGGTAAAGCCAGCCAAGCTGTGTCATTCCTTTCAAGGCAGTGAGTTCCCCCAGGCCCTAGGTGGGTCCAGAGATGTTGTCCAGGAGCCAGGGACTGCAGTCAAAAACTTCAGAAATCTACCTGTTGTTCTACTATATTGCAGCTAAGCTGGCACTCAAACCATGAGACACAGTCTTTCCTACTCTTCCCTCCCTTTTCCACAGGCAGAGGATCCCCACCCCATGGCCACCACTACCACAGGCCCACAGGGAGTACTGCCAGGTTACCACTGATGTTCACTTAAGGCCCAAAGGCTCTTGTCAGCTTGTGGCAAATGCTGCCAGGCCTGGAACTCATCCTTCATGGCAATGGGCTCCCCTCTGGCCCAGGGCAGGTCTAGAAATGCTGACCAAGAGCCAAGGCCTAGAATCAGAGTCCCCAGAGTCTGCATGGTGCCCTATCCCACTATGGCCAAGCTGGTACCTAAGGTGCAAGATGAAGTCCCCTTTACTTTTCCCAAGCAGAAGGAGTCTTTCACCATAGCCACCACAGATAGGAATGAGCTGGGTTTCACTTGAAGCCAGCATATCTCAGAGTCTCACCCATGGCCCATGGCATGCTACGCAGGTATCACTGCTGGTTATTCAGGGTCCAAGGGCTTTTTAGTCTGCAGGTGATGGGGCCTGCTAAGACTGAGTCCTTCCCTTGAAGGCAGTGGGTTCCCTTCTGGCCCCAGGTGTATCTAGAAATGTGGTCCAGGAGCTAGGCTAGAATGGGGGCCTCACAACTCTCACCAGTGCCCTTTCCTACCATGGCTGAGCTGGTATCCAAGATGCAAGACAAAGTCCTCTTTAATTTTCCTTCTACTCTTCCCAAGCAGAAAGAAGGGATCTGTTTTGGAGTCACAAATTGTCCTGCCTAGGGTAAGGGGAGAGGTGGCACAAGCACTCCCTTAGCCACCCTGGCTGGTGTCTCAGTAGGTCATGTGCCCCTCAAGTCCATTGGCTCTGGGCCCAGTTCAGCACCAAGACTTGCCTAGGAGTTGCAGTCCTTGCAGCCTAGACTGCTTTTCAAATTTATTCAAGGCCCCAGAGCACTTTAGCTTGCAGTGGTGAGGCTTGTTGCAGCTAAGTTCTGACGGCTGGGATAGGAGATTTCCCCTCTGTCTAGGGCCGTCTAAATGCTCCCTCCATGGGTGGGCATCACCTAAGTTCAACCTGGTTTTGCTTTCCACTGTGACAGGGCAGCACTGAGTTCAAGGCAAAGTCCCAAAATCCCTAAGTTCTCCCTCAAGAGAGAGCACAGATTCTCTCTCTGTGCCACAGGGCCACTACCAGAGGACTGGGAAGGGAGTGGCAGAGGTAATTTAAGACTGTTCTTCCTCTCTAGTGTTTCTTTCAGCAATAGGAAGGTAAAATCAGGTACAATGAGTGCTCACCTGATTTTTGGTTTCTTTGAGGGTGTTTTTTTATGTGTATAGTTGTGAAATGTGGTGCTCCTGAAGGGGAAACAATCAGTGGAGCCTTTTATTTGGCCATCTTGCTTTGCCCCTCCCCTACTATACAGTCGTGAATGAATCCAAACCTTAACATTCCTGAACAGATGAGGACTCCTGAGGGAACCTTGTGTGCCTAGAGGAACTTATGGCCTAGATAGAACACTAGATGAGCTATTCTACACAAGATTAGACATCTGCCATCCATTTCTTTTCATTTTATGGAAAACATTATTTACAGACATTAGTGTCTTTTTTATAGACTACACAAGGTGACCAACCATCCTGGTTAGTCCATGACTGACAAGTTTCCTGAGACATGGAACTTTCCAGGCTAAAACCAGTAAAAGTCTTGGACAAAGTACAACAAAGCAGTTATCCTAGAATGTAACACAGATTAAATGAAAAAAAAAATTATTATTTTCTACACCACCTGTTAAAACTTACTTGCAATCTCAATATAATGCTGATGCTATCTTGACATGTATGCTCTGAAACTCTGTTGTATCTCAGATTCCTCACAGTAAAATTAAATTACATGCTCACTTTTCTACTAATGAGACATTTATAGTATAGTTGGTTAACTTCAGAAGTTTGTCACATATAATATTACTATATTAAAAGTTACAGGCTGGTGTAATTATTCTCCTCTAGTTGCTAGCAGATTGTGTATTATGAATCTTTGTTATAAAGTGGCCATCAAACCATTTATGTTCATTTTTAAACATCTTCCATATGAACTTTAAAATAATGTTGACAAGATCCCCAGAAAACTAATAAGTTTGGTTTGCAACAATTTAACATTATATAATAATTTGGAAGAATTTTAATTTCTATAATATTCAATATTCCTACATGGAAAGAGTATGTCATGATTTTTCTAAATCTGTTATTATCTCTCAAAAGATTTTTCTAATTTTCCTCATAAAGGACACATTCCACATATTTCTTATTAGGAATATTGCTAGGTAACTTAATTTTTTTTTTGCTTTAGTAGAATAATACCTTGCTTCAATTATGCCCTTAATTGGTAATTACTAGTATGCTGGAAAACAATTTTTTTCTTCAACTTTTATTTTATGTTCTGGAGTGTATGTGCAGGATGTGCAAGTCTGTTACATAAACATGTGCCATGATGGTTTGCTGCACAGATCATCCAGTTGCCTAGGTATTAAGCCCAGCATCCACTAACTATTCTTCCTGATGCTCTCCCTCCTCCTAACATCTCGACAAGCTCCACTGTGTGTTGTTCCCCCAATGCATCCATGTGTTCTCATTGTTCAGCTGCCACTTGTAAGTGAGAACATGCAGTGTTTGGTTTTCTGTTCCTGCCTTTGTTTGCTGAGGATCATGACTTCTAGCCCCAAACATGTCCCTGCAAAGGACATAACCTTGTTCCTTTTATGGCTGCATAGTACTCCATGATGTATATGTACCCCCTTTTATTTAATCTAGTCTATCACTGATGAGCATTTGGGTTGATTCCATGTCTTGGCTATTGTAAACAGTGCTGCAATGAACGTATGGGTACGTTTATATTTAAAATAGAATGACTTATATTCGTTTGGGTATACACCCAGTAATGGGATTGCTGGGTCAAATGGTATTTCTGCTTCCAGATCTTTGAGGAACTGCCACACTGTCTTCTGCAATGGTTGAACTAATTTACATTCCCACCGACAGTGTAAAAGTGTTCCCTTTTCTCTGCAACCTTGCCAGCATCTGTTGTTTCTTGACTTTTTAATAATTGCCATTCTGACTGGCGTGAGATGGTATCTCATTGTGGTTTTGATTTCTGTTTCTCTAATGATCAGTGATGTTTGTTGGCGGGATGAATGTCTTCTTTTGAGAAGTGTCTGTTCACGTCCTTTGCCCACTTTTTAATGGGGTTGTTTTTTTCTTGTAAACTTAAGTTCCCTGTAGACTCTGGATATTAGACCTTTGTCATATGGATAGACTGCAAACATTTTCTTCCATTATGTAGGCTGTCTCTTCAGTGTGATGATAGTTTCTTTTGCTGTGCTGAATCTCTTTAGTTTAATTAGATCCCATTGGTCAATTTTTGCTTTTGTTGCAATTGCTTTTGGTGTTTTCGTCATGAAATTTTTGCCCATACCTATGTCCTGAATGGTATTGCCCTGATTTTCTTCTAGGGTTTTTATAGTTTTGGGTTTCACCTTTAAGTTTTTAATCAATCTCAAATTGATTTTTGTATAAGGTGTAAGGAAGGGGTCCAGTTTTAATTTTCTGCATATGGCTAGCCAGTTCTCCCAGCACCATTTATTAAACAGGGAATCCTTTCCCTGTTGCTTGTTTTTGTCAGGTTTGTTGAAAATCAGATGGTTGTAGGTGTGCAATCTTATTCCTGAGTTCTCTATTCTGGGAAAACAATTTCTTAATGCATAGCTCACATCTGATCACTTACTAAACTCTCAATAATTTTAGAAGGATATGAGTTGATTCTTTTGAATTTCATGGATATGTAACTGCATCAAAGTAAATATGGCCATTCTAGCTTTTGTCTGATAGTAAAAGCTTCTGGTTTCTGTTTCAGATTTTGCCCAGAACTTCCAAAATACATGTTAATGGTAGATATAAATTTATAAATATAAATATAAATACATTTATATTTTGACGCTGAATTTGATGAAAATAATTGTCAAATTTGGTAACTGCATATGATGTATATAAGAAAGCATTCTTTAAGTAACATATTTCTAAGAATGTTTCAAAGGAATGGAAAGTGAATATTAACTATTAATCATTTAGCAACAACGTGTAAGTGCCTGCCATAAGTCTCTAAGTCATGAGATTACGATGGGGAACAGCAGAGACAAGGTCCTTGCTGTCACAGAGCTTACTGATGGCAGACAATGAATGATTAAATAGTAATACGGATATAGCCAGCATTTATTTTACACTTAGTATGTGCAAGTAACTACCTAAGTGTTTATTAATCATTCATTTCTCACAGCCCACTATCAGGAAAATATTAATACGATACCGATTTTTAGATGAATAAACTGAGGCAGAGAATGCTAAGTTAATGTGCCCACTGTCACATAACCACGATTCCAAATCAGGGCATTTAGCATAGAGTCCAAACTCTTATCCACTAAATGATACTGCCTAAATGAAGGCAACAAAGTAATATGAGATTATTTATAGTGGTTAATAAAAAAATAAACAGGATGACGTATTAGTGACTTGAAAGAAACTGCATTAAACAGAGAGGTAAGGAACAGTTTCTCTGAGGAAGCCATATCTGAGCTGGAAGCCATGAGAGGGGTAGGGAGCCACGGGACAGTGGTATGAAATGAGGCTCAAGGAGTATGTAAAAGCTGGGATCATAGACCAGAATAGAGAGTTCACAAATAAACAATTTTAAACATTTCAAAACATTTTAAAACACGGGGTTACTTTAAAAATAACCAAGTATGTTTATTAGAAACCCAAAAGAGCATAATAGGGAATTGGTTGAATAAATTATGATACATCCGCACAGAGGATTGTTGGTTGGCTTTTTGTTTTATTTTTAAGGAGGATCTCTACTTACTGATGGGGAGTAATCTTCAGGATACATTAAGTCAAAAAAGCAAAGCAGAGAACAGCATATTTAGCATAAGAAAGGATGAGGAATACACACATCACACACAAATTCACCCACACAAATATGCATGTATACGTGAGCTTATTTTTGCAAAAAGAAATACTAGAATGATAAACTAGAAACTAATAAAAATGGGTTAAAAACAACATGTAGGGAAAGGGGAAAGGGTAAGAACACGATGTGAAACTTCTCTGAGTATATCTTTTTTATATAGCTTGACTTCTGAATCATGTTAATGTTCTTTCTACATGTTCAAAACTAAATTTAAAGTATCTAAAAAATGACCACATGCTTAGTGAGATATATTCTAAGGACCAAAAAACTCCTGCAAAGTAATATTTAACTTCATCCAACTCCTTTACTATTGGTAATAATATTGGTAATGTAATTTGGAAACAATTTTATACATATTGTGGTACAAAACAAAGATTTTCCACGTGAGAGAAAATGAGATACAATTATAAGATCTAAAAGGTTAAGAAGAAAAACCTGTAATGTCAACTTTGACTTGGAAACACCAACATGAACTCATGATTAAAACACTCACACACTTTCCTGAAGCTCCATCCACTTTAAAAGGCTTAGAAATAATGATATATTGGTTGCAATGAAGACCTCTGGTCTCAGATCCTGGGTGCTAAATAAAATTCCTTATCAAAACAAACCCAGAATGTAAGTCAGAAGCAGGCAAAGCACAAGATGAGAATAGAAAGCTTGTAACAGAAAGCAAGGGGATGCCCACAGCTAAGGGATCCCTGAGTCAGACTCTCGTGGACACATCTGGGACAATCCACACATCATAAAGAATGGTTATAATTGACCATAAAATATCAAATAAATAAAAATCCTGAGTCAGTAGTAATAGTATCCAAAAGAAAGAAAGGGAAAAAGTGACCATTTTCAACACAAACGGAGGGAGAACATTTTTCAAACTGCAGCAGTAGACTGCCATATTGAACTAGGCTTCTCAATAGTAGAGAAAAGAACACATTCATTTCTTTCACATCGATTAGCAATTTTATAACTGGAATTATATACTAACCAATAAACAAACATCTTCACAATTCAGTGGTAAGTCAATGGAAACATATTTATAGTTATGATCCTCCAAAGTCTCCTACACAATAACACCTCACTAGTCAAAAGCAGCCTGTGTACAACTGGACTTCCCAGGACATTAGGTAACTGACTCTGCTTCTTGGTTTGGCAAGTTTAGATCAGGAACAAGGAAACGTGGCTATCTTTTCCTGTTAGGGTAAAGAGTGTTCATGTTTATTTTTCCTAAATAGTGACACAAAGCCCAATTAAATAAGAGTTACAACAGAGCATAAAATTAAGATAATGGAGGCTGTCACTGGCAACTCTGTGCCCCCATTTGGCACTCCAGGGCTCTGGGAAACTGTGCTGATATACGTGCAGCTCTGGCTTCTACTCTGAATGGCCATTTTGCATTGTCACCTTTCCACAAAACATTGCTAGGTAGATTAGAACTTTACCTCTAAACTGGGTGTGTGAGTGGGAGGGGTGGATATGGGTCTCTTCTTCCCAATCTATATCCCAATCTGAGACACTGAAATAATGGATATTCACAACAGCAACTAGACATAAAGTCTTAAGTGATTCCAAAAGCCTTCAAAGGAAGATTAAACTATGTTCTGCATAGTTTCAGCGTTGCTGGTGATGCTGTTTTAATTGGACTCCTCCTCATTGTGGTAGACAGTAAGAAGTTCTGGCATATATAATTAAATAATTATTTATCAAGAGATTAATTGCACTGCCTTGGAGATTTAAATAAAAATATTCAATTTAATTATACTCAAATTTGAGGATCTAATAACACTTCCAAATATAAATCTCTTAAATTAGTTTTCTTCATTTTAAACTTTTTTCCCATTTCTTAGACATTGAAGTAACCAAAAAGAGCTTATTTGGGACACGAGCACTGATCCCCACCTGTTGCCTTCCTGTTGAATATTACTAGTTACTACCTTTTGAGGAGGCAAGTATCTAATACTGTCAATTCTATCAGAAGACTTCTACTGACGAAGGCAGGGTGTAGGGTTAGATGATTAAGTGCTTACAAACCCATTTCTACAGAAGAACACCGGCAAGCAAGGCTGTGAGGATTAAGGTCCACCAAACATCCTGGATTAGAGACACTAAAATGATACCAATGGTATTTCCACAGATAAAATATATAAAAAATAAAATGCAAACAATACTTAGACAAAAGCAAACCATACTACTTTGTATTCAAATTTCCTACTTGAGAGCTAAAATACAACACGCGCCACAATGTTATTTAGACATGACACACTTTATATTTGCCATCTTTTTTTAAACCAAAGACAAACCCTGCCAGGCCAGTCTTTCCAGTAGTTAAAAGCCTTAGCAGTATGACACACAACCTAGTATCTCCAAGGTAAATCTTTATGATACCAATAACCAGTTTATACAGAGATACTAAAAAACATGCAGTTCATTAAGCCGTAGTGAACTTTGGCATGGATAGGCAGGGCAGTGCTGTTTAATTACACCAGCGTAATACTTCCCCAGCAATCCCAAAGAATTCTTGCTTTCTCATAATACTTTCTCTAAAGTTCTAGGAATTGGTTCCCAGAAATCTTCTAGACTGACAAGATAAATCTGGGCTTGGATTAATTTCTGAGGGTGTATAGGAAAATGGTTTGTCCCAAGATAATGGCCTCAGCATTAAGTTTATTTGATTATATACATCAAGTTTTAGGAAAGGTAATAAATTCACATCAAGGAGACAAAATTAGAATGTAGTGGTGGGAATATATTAATACCTGTGCAGATTGTTCTGATTAAACCAAAGATATAATAAAGTATGACTGTAATGTTTAACATGTCCAGTGGATTTTTACAGATTGTATACAATATCCTGTCTTTTATTCAAAGTTCCCAAACAGATTAGATAACCACTTGGTAGAAATTTAAGCAAGGAGAATACAAATACAGGCAACTGGACTACATAATGTTTAAGGTTCTCTTATAATCTCACAAATTCTATCATTCTCAGTCTCTGTTGCATACCTTAAAGTACTTTATGTTAAACAAATATTAAAAGATTTGAATATTAATTTAAAATTCCATAAATTGCTTTTATTTAAAGCACGACAATACATCTATTCACGCTAATGAATACGAAGAATTTTTCTCTAGACAACTATCAAATCCATTTAATGAACTAAAAATGTTCTGAAAATTCTGCTCTTCAAAAGAAAATATAACAAATGTTAAGAATTGAAAAAAAGTGCTGAAACAAAACTCCTATTGTATTACACCTAGTTTTAACCTAACTACTATTTAAAAGCCTACTGGCTTAATGCTGAATCAGCTTTGTATTCACGTAAGTCTCTAGAGACCAGTTTTAGGATAGACTAACTGGAAAACACAACCAGAAGACACAGGCCTGGGGTATGACTGCCCTGGAAAATCAAGAGCTAACGTACTGATACAAAGTATTAGAGCCCAATGTCAATGTACTTACTTTTAAAAATTTCTCAATACTTTGATTATACAGAGATATTTAAGAGAACAATATGATAAATATCCATGTCCTCATCATGCGGGTTTTTCAAATCTTAACATTGTGCCACATTATTTCCTCAGATTATATTCCCTTAAGTATAACAGATAGAGCTGAAGCCACTCTGTTTCCACAATCCTATTCTCCTACAGAGAGAACCTGTATCCTGAATTTAGCATTTATCATTTCCATCCATGTAATGACATACTGTAACGACATGTGTATGTAGCCATAAACAATACTAACATTTTGCATGTTTTTCAAATTCAGAAATGGAATCATCTGATATCAAACTTTCTGCAAAACTATGTATTCTGAGATTTATCCATGGCACTTGTGGCTCAGTATATCACTTAAACTACATTACAATATTCCTTTTTAAGTATATACCACAACTTATATTTCCATTCTCCTGCTGTCAGAGTTTACAAGTGTTTGTTCTTACAATCCTGGCTGCACTGTATAATCTGGTAAGTGTCTCCCTGGGCACAAGTGACAGGACTTCTCTGGCACTCACGTTTAGGAGGAAAATTGTTGGGTTGTAGAATATGCTACTTTTCAACCATATTTCAACTTTGCTAAAATACTATCTAAAATGATTTATCAATATGCACTCTAATTAGATGTATTTTTCAGTTCTCATTCTTCATATCTTTGTTCTACTTAGCTCTGTCAAATTTCTGAAATTATATTTCACTTTAATATGCATTTCTGTGACTGCTAATCGGAATAGGCATTGTTTTCATATGGCCATTCAGTTTTCTTCTTCAATGAAATAACTGTTCATATCCTTGCCCATTTTTCTATTTTGTTGTCTTTTTCTTACTGATGGATAAGAATTCTTCACATAATATAGAAATGAATCCTTTACATATTATAAAGACTAGGACTCCAAGTCTATGGTTTATCTTTTATTGTACAAATTTTAAAATGTCTTTAGGTACAGAAATCATTCTGTACTTTAAGAGATTTTCCTTATAAGTCATAAACATATTGCCCTATTTCTTCTAAAAACTTGCTTTTTCATGTTTTTTAGGGAGAGATATATACTTTTTTCCACATGTATAACCAACTATTCTGTCATCTTTAATTGAATAACCCTTTTACCATTGAATTGTAAGACCGATTCTATCTTATGTGAAAAATGCATATAGCATGTAAGACATCTGTTTCTGAGTTCTCTCTTTCTATCAATACCTCACTTTCTTAATTTGTAAGTCTTAATAACTGGAAAGATGAGTCCCTTCATTTACTATTATCTTCTAAAACTGCCTTATTTTTAGCCGTTTCCCATTTCACATAAATTTTAGAATCAGCTTGTCAAATTAGAAGGAGAAAAAAACTTTTTGGAATCTCATTGAAGCTGCATTGAATTATAGATTATTTTGGAGGAGGACAGACTTCTTTATGATATTAGCTTTCTTTTCCATGAACATAATAGATCTCTCCACTTATTTACAATTCGCTTATGTCCTTCAATAAATTTTTCTAATTTCCTTTCATAAAAGTCTTACGAACTTTTGTTATAGATAGTCTTAGGAACTTTATGACTTTCTTGATGTTATAAAATGGTGTTTTCTAAATTACATTTTCTAATCATTTATTATTGGTGTACAGAAATGCAATTAGCATGGTTGTAAAGGGTAGACTAACGAGTCAGACCTCTGGGGTTCCAATCTTGCCTCTGCAGCTCCAAACAGTATGATTATGGACAAATATTTAAATTCTCAGTACTTCATTTTCCTCATCTATGAAAAAGTTTAGGCCAGGCATGGTGGCTCATGCCTGTAATCCCAGCACTTTGGGAGGCCAAGGCAGGCGGATCACGAGGTCAGGAGTTTGAGACCAGCCTGGCCAACATGGCAAAACCCTGTCTCTACCAAAAATACAAAAATTAGCCAGGTGTGGTGGCGGGTGCCTGTAATCGCAGCTACTCGGGAGGCAGGAGAATCATTTGAACCTGGAGGCAGAGGCTGCAGTGAGCTGAGATCATGCCATTGCACTCTAGCCTAGGTGACAAGAGCAAGACCTGGTCTCAAAAAAAAATAAAAGTTTAAAATAATAACTACGGAACAGCATTGTCGTGAGAATTAAATGAGTTAAAATTATAAAGCACTTAGTGCTAGACAGAAAAACTTAATAAATGTGCTATTGTTGTTTTTGTATTATTTATCCTTTATTCAGCAACCTTGCTGAACTCTGTTATTATTTCTTAAAATTTGACTGTAGAATCATCTGGATTTATAAATCTGCAAATAATACACATTTGATTCTTCCCTTCCAATCCTTTTAATTCTTTTTGTCTAACTTCACTGGACCTCCATTAAATGCTTCTCTTGTTCCTGACTTTAAATAGATGATTTCTTATGTTTCACCATTAAGAATAAAATTCACTTGGGTTTTTTGGATAGAAACCTTAAATATACAGAAATTACCTATTCCTAATTGCTAAGATATATAAAAGGAACAAGTGTTGACCTTTATCAAATGATTTCTCTCCATCTATTAAGCTGATATTTTAGTTTGTCTTGTTTAAGTTTTGAATGAGGTACACTAAATTTGTAACTACTTTTTCTTGCTTCTGACTTTTTTATTATTTTTATTTATTTATTTATTACTATACTTTAAGTTCTGGGATACATGTGCAGAAAGTGCAGAAGGCTTGCTTTTACGCTTTTATATTTTGAAATACTTGTATATTCCTACTTCCCTTGTACCCTTTGAAGTGATATAAATGAGTGCAATAGACTTGAAAAGGCAAGTGGCAATTTAAAAAAACAGCCTTAAGCCAGGGCAAAGTTCCGTCTTAGCAACTGTAATAAATGTAAGAATACTGTAAACATATTAGATGTGAACTTCTTGTAAAGGAAGACAAACACAGAAGAACTGTGTTGGGTGAAAGCACAGACAAAGAATGGAAAAACTACAATAGGCATCAGCAAATACCTTAAATAGCAGCAAAGAAAAATGACATCGATTTATATTTAGAGTCTTAAGTAAATAGCTGAAGTGAACTGTGTACTTAGTATTTTCAAATTTATTAAAAGGAATATTGCCAAGAGTTGTAAAAATAAACTTATCTTTAGCAAGCATTGTTATATGACCCAAAAGGATCTTTAGGCAACTGAGAAAGTTTCTGAAAAAGTTTAGTTCGCATTCATGTTGAGAAATATGTGATATGAACCTTACTTAGTCTATAGCCTGGAGTATATCAGTTAAATTAGTGTAAGCTTAACCAACAAAGCTTTTATTTACAAAAAGCTGGACTCAAATTAATCTGTGATTCACTAGAGTTAAGAACTCTACAAATCTTTTAAATAAAAATTCGTAGGTAGTTGGGTAAGATTTCAATATGCAATGTAAATATTAAAGGAATTGAACAAATACTTTTTCCAATAATACAGAAATATTACAAGTATTCTATAGAAAAATATAACCTTTTGAAACTTTTCCTTTTTATAACATAAAAAGACTTTAACATAAATAAGACTTTCATATAATTATGACTAATGATACAAAAGAAGTTATTTACGCCAGTAACTAAAAATACACATGAATCTCTGACAATGTGTTTTTCCAGTTTTACAAAAAATACCATTCAAATCAGAGTAAAGGGGTTTCTTGCAAAGTAAACCCAGCCAAGTTTTGTTTGATGGAATAAGGACATGCTGAAGAAATTCTGTCACTGACTATTCCTATCTCTGTAAATCTTCTGGTCTATTTTGTGATAGATCTGCCCCTCTCTCTGGCACCACCCACTGACCTGCTCCCAGTCCTACAAAGGCAGTATGAAGGAAAAGATAAATCCTAACCCAGACAGTCAACAAAAATTGAAGGAAAATCTCGACACTACAGTAATATCATAACAATAATTATTTTATACATAATGATTATTGAGTGCTTACTATTTTACTGTGTGCCAGGGCTTTACATGTATTAACTAATTTAATCTGTTTGTATTAACATCACACTCAAAATAATTCACATTCAAAATATAAACAAGTCTCTAATCATCAGAATTACCTCCTTAAAAGTTGATATCAAAAGAACAGGTATATTAAATAAATTCTAATTATCTCCCATCACATTCTGTGTAATAAATGTAATAAGTTATCAGAATAACGAAACTTTATTCCTTTCCTCCCTTCTATATATCTAGTTCTAATTATCAAGATAGTTTATTATTCATATTTCAATGCATGTTCTTTAGTTTATTTGGTAATATCCTATAATATCTAAATACACAGTTGCGTATGTGGTAAAAACATAGCCATCCTATTTGCAGATTTAAATAATACATCCTTGAACCAATGACCTGGTCATTGAAAGCTTTTACTGTTTTCCAGTAATAAGACATATAGTCTAATGAAGGTCATCCATCCAATCATGCCATTATTGGCTAAGGCATGTGCTAGTGAAAAAGTACCAGACTAAGAATGTGGAGATACGGTTTTAATCCCGATTCTGCCAATAACTCACTACAAGATTTTAGAAAAGGAAATTAAGCAGTTTAGACCTCAGATTAATAATGTGAAAAATGAGTTTAACCAGGCAATACAATTCTAGATTTTAATGAAAATACCTGAGAAATCATAAAGCACTCTGAGAATGTATGAAGTGTCAATAGCATACAAAGCTCTAAAATCTATGAAACATACCTTTAGTTTAGGGAAATTTATCAGGAGAAAAAAAGACATCATTTAAAACGTCATTGGAGAACTTTGTCAAAAAAAAACTAGGTCCTCTAAATCATCTTGGAAAAAGGCTGGTATAAAATTTAAGATAAAAAAATCACTGTTAAAGGTTATTAAGCATATTAGGTTTAACACTTTTTAAATCAATTTTAATTATTTAGTTCCATGAATGCTTAGTTGTAATAAGGAGTCCTTACATAACTGATTTACATAACATGGTTATAACTGTTTCTTGGACTTGATGCTTGTACTACCTTTAATTGTTAAGGACATTCACAGTTGCTGGTCACGCCATATGGTATACTGTTGTTTACCTCTCTATTTGCTTGCAAGTCCTTGGTCAATGATACAATGGTCACTTATAATATTCTTTGTATTAGAAAATGCCACATACTTTATAAAAATTATTTTTTGACATAGGTTTCAAGAGTTTACTGTAGTAAAAGAAAAATAAGATAAATATCATCTGTAGGTTCTAAACTTCTGAAAACTTATAATCAGGTTGATGCTCACAAAGAAAATTCTCACTGTCTCTCTAGGAACCACTTTTTAAAATCAGGAATATAACAGTTTTTCAGCCTTGGGCGTCATTCCCCACTCCTATCCCAAGTATATGTCAAAACTTTTTTTTAGATAAATTGAGTCTTGAATTTTAATGTACTACAAAACTATTGTAGAGTAAGAAAGTACAGAATCACTTTTGATCAAGATATCACCAACAACTTTGGAGGAAAGATGAAAAAACACAGTTCTTTAACTGATGTATATAAGAGCTGCAAGGGCTGTCTCCAAAAAGCTATCTGGGACTGGATCAGGAATTAAATGACAGTTTGCTATCTGAACATTCCAATCTCAAAGGAAAAAAACCAAGTATCTCAGAAATTCATATACATGCAAGGCTACATTTAAAATAGCACCACTAGTAATGGCTCTTGACTGAAAAATGGGAAAGCTACTAACAGTTATGTAATTCAAACGGGGTTCCATCTGATTATGAAAGAACAGTAGCCATTTCAAAAGGCATTACTGACTGGAATGCAAATGAGTAACATTAAGGGATCTAGAAAATAAATCTGTAGTAGATTTTAGAAAAGAATCTTTTAGACACAGAAGAGGTAACAACAATTCACTGAGAGAAAGAGAGCAGAAAATGGGCCACAAACTGCTTCTTCAGAATATCCAGCACAACTCATGTTGAATGGCATACCAATGGTTAACTAAAATACTGGGATATGTGAATAAAACTGTATCTCTTCTCCAGGGTTAAAGATGAAACCAAAGCAACACCACTGTGCTGCTGCCCTTCCTAGAGGAGTACACAAACTGTCACAACACAGAACCTGCTCATGCTAGACCTTTAAAAATCATAGTTCCCTTTGGAAAATGGTCATATGGTTAAGATAAGACTATTATTATCTACATTATACACTGACTTTTCTAGAAGCTACAGATTTCAGTTATAAATATCAAAGAAGGCTCAAATTTAGATTATGTTATTTTAGGTTGATGTAAATAAGTTATACCTTTTTCCTGCTAAAAGTGATACTAATTTTTATTTCAAAATTTAAATTACAAATTTAAAATAATAAATACGATTGGTTCTGTTTCTTGACTTGGTACAAAATCAAAGTAAGAGGTATTTTTAACTTGCTGACTTTACCACCTCGGTTATTATATAAGAGACTATGACTAATTTCATTTCTAAAAACAGAAAAGGAAGATTTGCATTTTACCAGAAGCAGGAGGAAAAAACATGAAGTAGATATAAATTCCTGACACTTAAAAGTATTTTAACATTGGAATGGGATATTATATACAGAATATAGACTTTTAAACCTGCTAAGAAATTTTAAATTGTCTGGGCTCTTATTTTTCCAGGATGAACTAGTACTACTTGATAAGAAGCTTAAAAGCTAGTACTATTTCAGGAGGACATGCTTGTGTATTCTTACAAAAATTAAATATAACACACACATATTCTTAGGAATTCAGGTACATCAAAGGTAAAAGGACTACCAAAATATACATTAGTTCTAGAAATTGGAAAACTTAGAACCTTAATTTTAATGGTGTAAAAACTCTCTTTTGAGATAAATTTTTGTCAGATTAAATTGTAATCACATGTACTTTAATGTCACATAGTCCTCTGCACTTTATTAAGCTATGAAGTTTGGTGTGGAACTTTGATACTATCAGAGGTGGTTTTTGATTTTGTGGGTTTTGTTTTGTTTTGCAGGAAGTAGAGGGGAAAGGTTCTACATTTGGTGAGTATGGAACTGACAATGAGTTCTTGTTAAAGAAACAGGCTTTGGAATCAGACCAAAGAGTTATAATTCAGTCCCTAATCACTTTCCAATTGCAAGATCTTGAGCAAATTACCTATTTAAGTCTCAATTCTTTCACTCACAATGGAAATGACCCTAACGACAGCCCACACTAAGGTTACTATGATGCTTACATGAAATGTATCTGCCAAACATTAAATTCTGTGTCATTAAATAGGAGCTATTATTGCTACTACAATTTCTTGTTACATTTGATCTGAAAACTTTGAGAATCCCTGCGGTACAGGGCTAACCAGAAAACTGACTCAGCTTTCCAGAACATGGAATCTGGCTATCTATCCTGGATTCAGGACTGAGAATATGGCATAACTTTCTAGTCCTTCCTCCTATAATTTTCTTAAATATAAACTTAACCTAAGACATCTTAGATTTCCATCTTCCACTAAATGCCATATAGCATTCTTTTTTAAAAAAAGAAATCACAGTTCAAACCATTATTATATGAGCAGTAGATACTTTTTTAAAAAGCTGACTATGAAAATGAGCTCTAAATTCTGAAATTCCCCCATTTATGGTTTTGAAAATTAAAATATTGCTATCATTTAAGCACTAGTGCAACAATCCTGGAAAGAAAAATGTTCAACCTCTGTTAAGAAGTTGAACATACTAATCAGCCCTATTAAGGGCTGATTTGTGATTCAGAGAAAATTCTGGTCTCCATGTTATTTTAATGAAAGGCATTTATTACCGAGGTCTAAAGAAACACCATACACATATGGAATACCACCTTAGTGGTAAAATCTCTGAGATTTAATACAAAATATTTTATGGATGGAGATGGTTATCCTTACCAATGCCAATACCAATGGGGGGGGAAGCACCATACTTGAAGGGAAAAGGCCAGAAAGGTTACTTCTTTGTGCAAACTTGAGGAGCTTCTTTATACAGTTTACCAAATTATTTTAAGTGTACTAGCACTGCCCATTTCCATTAATCAATAACTGAAATATTATTAACCCACCAGTAAAAAAATTAAAAATATGATATCAGCTGGCTGCTTAAGAAATAAAGCAGGTTCTTTTAATCATAAAAACTTTTATTATATTAACCTAATGTATAGGAAACAAGAAATAAGCTGAGTGGAAATAGGATAAAAAAAGATATTTCTTGAAACCGACTGGGAAAATAACATCTGTGTTGTACAATCAGCAAAACCTACTTCAAAAAGTACAAACTTTTTGACAAACATGACAAATACCAATGTTCAACTGCTGAATTTCTAGATAATTAAATAATTAACCATTCACCTAAGAGCAACCAAGGTAACATGTGTCCAAATATAATCTAAAAATAGTTTCAGTGAAAAATTCTGAATGTTGTTTGAGTCAAATATTTAAATGACTGATTGAGATCTCCTTACCTCTTGTTGTGGTACAAGTTTTAAGATCAATACTTCAAATTATTCCAAATGACTATATTTAGCAGTAGATTCATCAGGATACAACAGCTCTGCATTCCATACAAGAGCGTAAAAAATAAATCATAATCACACTGGTTCCGACCTCACCACCACAGGTTAACTTCAAGTTAGGTCCCACATCACTGCCAGGTTCCAGCTGTTTTCAGGACCCCCTGCAGCAGCACTTTTCTTGGCTCTATTTTCAGTCCAGTCGGTGGAGCCCAGCAAGCCAGCAAGTGTGTGGGAGAGCTTTGCCTCCAGGAGCTTAATCCTCCTCTCTCAGCACATACTGCTTTGCAACACCACAGAAACGCCCCAGCCTAAACTCACACTTGCAGAACAGGCTTCACCAGAAGAGCTCCACCCATCAACCCCACACAGGTGAGCACTTCCTGCTCAGAAAACACCCGTATGAAATTGATATTAAATTATGTCTTTTCTCTTTTTAAAAGTTAATTGCTTTTCAGTTGTTTGATAAGTAGGTGGGAGACAGTGTATCCAATAAAAATGATAGCACTTTAGGCTCCTTTAAAATAAGAAAAGTAATTGATCAAGTAGGAAGTACTGCCAGTAAAGGCTGAATCACTAAAACAACAGGATAGGCTGAGAAAACAAATCTTTTTTTTTTTTTTTTTTTTTTTTTGAGACGGAGTCTCAGTCTGTCGCCCAGGCTGGAGTGCAGTGGCGCAATCTCGGCTCACTGCAAGCTCCGCCTCCCGGGTTCACGCCATTCTCCTGCCTCAGCCTCTCCAGGTAGCTGGGACTACAGGCGTCCGCCACCACGCCCGGCTAATTTTTTGTATTTTTAGTAGAGACGGGGTTTCACCGTGGTCTCGATCTCCTGACCTTGTGATCCACCCGCCTCAGCCTCCCAAAGTGCTGGGATTACAAGCGTGAGCCACCGCGCCCAGCCACAAATCTTTTAATATCTTTGCTGATACTGAGCTAAGATTGTTATTCCACTAACACATTTTTTTACGTATCAACTTACACAGTCTCTGAGTGAAAAATTCTAAGACAATCTCTTATGCAATTATTAGGGAAAAAAATAAAAAAGGTTTCTTCGGAATGGGAAATCCAGAATTAAACGAGTTTTCCCAAGTATAACCTTCTCCTTCCTACACTACAAAGACGTTAAATATGTAACTCTCCTTCACCCATGGAGTCCCAAGGCACTTCTTTTCCTCTACCACAGACATTCATTAGCAAAAGTGAAAATCTTTGGCAACTATTATCAAACTGACATTCAATCTCAATTCGTGACTTTTTAAAGCTTTAAAGATTCTTGTTATTTGCATAAATACAATATAAATACTGAGATTCAATACTTCTACTAATTAATAATACTGAACTGCGTAATACTGAACTAAGTAATATAATAATACTGAACTAAGTAATAATACTGAACGACGTTAACGCAATTATTTATTGAAGAATAAATAAATAATAATAATTGAATATAATTGAAGAATAAATAAGTAATAATACTGAACTGCGTTAACCCAATTATTTATTTACTGAAGAAACAAATGAATTTAATTTAATTTGTTGAATTTATTTAATCAAGAAACAAATGAATCGGAAAATATTTACTTTTTTTTGCTAATATTAATGTAAATTTCTTGCTAATATTAATGTAAATTCTACCCTCAGGTATTTTTTAATTTACAAAATAATGTTATAGCACTTACTATGTGCCAGACACAATTCTAGGTATTTAAAAACATTATTTATCCTAACCTAATGAAGGCAGTTGTATTATTATCTCATCTTACAGATGAGGAGACCAAGGCAGGGAGATTCAGCAAGTTGCCAAGGTCCCATAACAGTAACTGGCAAGAGAGGAGATATCCAGGGCGGATTCATCATGCACCATTCCAAAATCTTCCGCTGTTGACGGAATTTATTCTTTCTTTTCTCTTTGAACATAGCTCTGAACATAGAATTGTTGATAAATGGTAGTCCACAATAAAAAAAACAATAAATTTATGTGATTTTAAAATAAGAAAGACCACAGAGAATTCCAATATGTGGTAGGAACAAAACATGTTGATCTTTACCAATGGAACATCTGTGGATTTATGAATTTAGCTGAACAGGAAACAAGGCTCTTAAAATTTACTCCTATTGGAGAAGGCAAAGCCACTCTTCTTTTCTTTAATTT
Source organism: Nomascus leucogenys (assembly GCF_006542625.1). Lineage (NCBI taxonomy): Eukaryota > Metazoa > Chordata > Mammalia > Primates > Hylobatidae > Nomascus > Nomascus leucogenys. The sequence goes on along the minus strand of NC_044395.1, from coordinate 5,912,931 downwards.
TAAATGAATAACATCCCTCCCTCCCAACCTCTTCCTTAGTACTAAAGACAGCAAGGGAGGGCAAGGGAAAGACAAAAGAGAGAGAGGAAGAAAAGAGAGAAAGAAGAGAAGGAGGGATGAGGGAAGAGAGTGAGAAAAAAGAAAGTACATATTTTTACTGTAGAAAAGCCATTTGGGAATACTTAGAACAATCTGTAAGCCCCATATATTACTTAACTTATAAACATCCACGTTTATGTTATGTAATATATATGTTAATATATATTATTCTATCATATTATATATAACATGTTATTTAAGTAATATATATTACTTAACATATAAACATTGATAGGAATAACTATATTCCACAATCATTGGCCTGTGTGTGGGAGATTAATTAATGACAATAATTCTCATCTGAAACCCAAAAAGCTGTACTCTAATGCCACATGAAAATACATGATAAGAAAATGAGTGCTGCCAAAGCTGGTGAATTTGGAGTAAGGTCTGTATCTAGTTAACTGTATTGTGACCATGTTGCTTCCTGGTTTTGATAATGTACTACTATATAGTTATGTTCCAACTGGGAGAAATTGAGTGACGAATCCAGGGGATCTCTCTGTACTATTTTTGCAACTTCCTTTGAGATCAATTATTTCAAAATAAAAAGTCAAAAAATGTAAGTGACTGAAAAGATGCTGTGCCATCTAGTGACTGTGTAGGAGAGGTCACGTGTTTTTCTCTCATATTTAACAAAATGTTTGGTGACTATCTCCCTATTTTGGACTAGGATGTATCTTTGCATGGGTGGGAGAGGCAACAAGAGAATTCACTGGAAAAGGATTGGTTTCATTCTAATCATTCTATCATAAAAATTACCTGAGTGGGGCTGGGCACAGTGGCTCACATTTGTAATCCCAGCACTTTGGGAGGCCGAGGCAGGTGGATCACGAGGTCAGGAGTTTGAGACCAGCCTGGCCAATATGGTGAAACCCTGTCTCTACTAAAAATAAAAAATTAGCAGGGCATGGTGGCACATGCCTGTAATCTCAGCTACTCGGGAGGCTCAGGCAGGAGAATTGCTTGAACCCGGGAGGCGGGGGTTGCACTGAGCCAAGTCGTGCCATTGCGCTCCAGCCTGGGCAACAGAGCGAGACTCCGTCTCAAAAAAAAACCAAAAAACAAAAAAGGAAGGGCACAGTGGCTCACGCCTGTAATCCCGGCACTTTGGGAGGCAGAGGAGGGCGGATCACGAAGTCAGGAGATCGAGACCATCCTGGCTAACACAGTGAAACCCCGTCTCTACTAAAAATACAAAAAATTAGCCAGGCATGGTGGCGGGTGCCTGTAGTCCCAGCTACTCGCGAGGCTGAGGCAAGAGAATCTCTTGAACCCGGGAGGCAGAGCTTGCAGTGAGCCGAGATCACGCCACTGCACTCCAGCCTGGGCGACAGAGCGAGACTCCATCTCAAAAAAAAAAAAAAAATTGCCTGGATGATTCAATCCCTTCACAGTATGTCTGCAAATTCTGCCAGCTCCATGGCCAAAATATATCCAGAAGCAGATCACTTCTCATCACTTACACAGCTACCATACTGGTCTAAGTCACCACCGTCTCTCACCTGGCTCATTTCAACAGCTACTGCCAGCCCCTCTTCTTCTACCTATCTCTGCCTTTCCTCTTAACACAGCAAGCAAAGTGATCCTTTTAACAAGATAAATCGAACCAAACAAAAACTGCTCAAAGTCTTCCACTGCCTACCCAACTAATTCTGAATAAAAGCCAAAACCCCTACGGTGACACCCAGGCCCCAAGGAAGATCTGATCCCTCTCCCCTCTTGACCTCATCTCATGTCTTCACCCACTGCTCTAGCCAACCTGGCCTTCCTCCTGACCCTTTACCAAGTCTGACACACATTCAACTCAGTATCATTACACCTGCTGTTCCGTCTTTGGAAAGCTCTTCCTCCAGATTACATGCAGATCTCCCCTCCTCATTTCCTTCAGGTCTTTGTTCAAAAGTAGGCTTCTAATGAGCCATTCCTGGACCACCCTACTCTCCCTTGAAAATCATAACCCCATACAAGCCACTTCTCAGCATTTCCTAGTCTTGGCATCCCTTTCTCAGCTTTATTTCTCTTCATAGCCCTTATCTATCATACTATATTGTTTATTTATTTCTTTACCTCTCTCCTTCTAGTCAAACGTGAATACAAACACCAAAATGGTGGAATTTCTGTCTGGTGTGTTCACTGTTTTAGCCATAGCACTTAGTATGCACTCAATAAATTCTTGATCAATTAATGAATGAGTATTGGAAATGGCCAAAAAGTGGAAAAGCCTCTTTACTCAGGGCAAGAAAAAGACTGATTAGGGGGCTACTCCCAGCACTGACTAAAGGGCATATGGGTTTAGGAAACACTTTTGGTAACTATAATGAAAACTGTTCATGCTTATAATTATCAATCAAGAACTGTTTTGTAGCATCCATATAAAAGATGCAAATTACTATAAAATACAACATCTGCCAACAAACAAAACCATGCAGGTGGGGAAAAAAGACACATAGAAAGTGAAGTATCAAACTTAAAATTTTTTTGAGAGAAATGAATGTGAACTCAGGTGAGCTGAATGCAAATTCAAGTTTGTCAAAGAGTGGCCTAGGGAACCTTCACACAAAAAAATGGTAAGTCAGTTACAGGCGAGGGAAGGGGGAAGCCCTGAGTACCTTGGGAAGAGAGTAAGGAAACAGGTTAGTGAAGCTGAATATAGGTAAGAAATGGGGGAAAAAATGGCTGCAAAGATAAGTTAGTTCCACTATTTGTGAAACACCTTAAATTCTACACTGAAAATTTTGTATCTAATTCTGGCATAGGGGGAGGAATTCGCCCAAATATTCTGAAGATAAGAGTTACATGATGAAAGCTGTACTCTAAAACTTTAATTTGATAGTAAATACTAGGATGGATTAATTCAACAGGCTTTCGTTGTGTAACCATTACACACACAGCCTGGGGAGGAGATGAAAATGAATGACATGTTTGTCACTTATGAAGAAGTACAATTTAGTGAATATGTGAAATAACTGCTATTAAATTTGCACTAGTGGACTAGTGGTGGAGAGGACATGGGATTAGGGAGAGGTAGGTCGGGGAAGTTTTCATGGAAGAAGTGGATTCTGGCCTGAGTCTTGAAATACAAGGAGGATTTCAACTGGCTAAAATGGGGAAGGCATTTCAGGGTGTAGGAACAGCAGGAGCAAAGTGAAAGCTATGAAGCCACATGACATGTTCAGAAAACACAAGGAGATTCCAGTCAAGTACACAGGGAGAAATACTATACTAAGAAAATGGAAAAGAACAACTGGAAATGCTACAATATAAGAGAGTTTGGGGATATGTTTTATGCATAGTAATGAAAAATTAAAAGATTTTTTTAAATTAAAGTGGCATTAGGAAGGGATGATGACTGAAAACAAAATTAGCAAATTAAGTAGGTTTAGCCCATCTTTTGCCCTAATTTCTGTTCTGTTTATATAGGCCTTATAAAAATGCAAACACATTTTATTTACTCCTATTGTAGTAAAAGCAAAAGGAATTAAATTTTTGTTTTGACAGAGAGAACAAAAATCTTTATGTCTATTCAGTGTTCTATAGTGGGCAGAATTCTGGGTTTTGTATTAACTAACTGCACACAAGTTAGTTAACCCACGTCAAGTGCATGGCACAGGGCCTGGCGCACAGTCAGGACTATGTAAGTGCTGCCTGTGATTACTATTAGGTGTCAGGAGATTTCAGTAAATCCTAGTTGTGAAGCCTCAGGCAAGTGTCTTAAGCTTCCAGTTGCTCCATTTGTTAAAAAAGGGTAGGGGCCGGGTGCGGTGGCTCATACCTGTAATCCCAGCACTGTGGGAGGCTGAGATGGGTGGATCATGAGGTCAGGAGTTCGAGACCATCCTGGCTAACATGGTGAAACCCCGTCTCTACTAAAAATACAAAAAATTAGCCGGGCGTGGTGGCGGGCACCTATAGTCCCAGCTACTCGGGAGGCTGAGGCAGAAGAATGGTGTGAACCCAGGAGGCGGAGTTTGCAGCGAGCCGAGATCGCGCCACTGCACTCCAGCCTGGGGGACAGAGTGAGACTCCGTCTCAAAAAAAAAAAAAAAAAAAAAGGGTAGGAAGGGGAGGGATGGAAATACATTCCCTATCCCTAGCAAGCTCACAGGGTTGTGACCAGACTCATGTCCAGTTTAAACAATGAAAATGTAAGTATTCATAAACCCTAAAGCACTTTATAAATACATGGTATTATAAATTTTCTGTTTTCCCCTGATACAGAGTGAGAAAATATTATCTTGATCTAACCTTTGCAATGTATTTGGGGAGAACGCTTCCCAAGGCACTTTAGCATTTTAGTACTCCTTTGACTCGTACATCAGTGCCTCTGAAGGTAGGGATTTTAACAATCTGATTCTTAACACACTTAAGCATTTGTTCAATGAGAAGCATATTCGGTGCAACACTCCAAATAGAGTAAGTAAAAACCTGGACCTCTTTTAGTTGACATATAAATGTGTGGTCACTTCTTACTAAAGTGACATGCAAAGAAACATGGCTACAAAAGAGCAAAAAGTGTTGGAAACTGAAAAAAGAAAGAATATAGAAACAATCCAGGAGCAAGCAAGTGAAGATTTAAAACAAAACAACTGGAATTAGGTAATACTGAAAGTAAAATAACATAAAAAGCAAGATACTAGAGGACTGGTTTCCTGAAACGACACTACAAATAAAAGCCCGGCTGGTCCAAAGGTACTGAGTTATCTCAATTGATTGTACCCACATCAGTTACAGATCTATTTCCCTGTTCTACTCTTTTCTGTCTTCTCACACATGCACTTAACTAGTCTTAAAGAAAAAAAAAAAAAAGTCTCAGCTTTAATGTATATCTGTTAACAAAAAAAAAGTTATCTTCAAATAAAACAGAAATTTGTGATGCAAATTCTTAGACCATTCAAAGAAGCTCCTTTCCCCACCATGGTTCTGTGAAAACTACTGTAATGAATTTGTTTCATTCATGTACTGTGATATAGTTTAGATATTTGTCCCCACTCAAATCTCATGTTCAATTGTAATCCCCAGTGCTGGAGGTGGGGACTAGTAGGAGGTGTTTTGGTCACCGGGGCAGATCCCTCATGGCTTGGAGCTGTCCTTGCATAGTGAATACTCGTGAGATCTGGTTGTATAAGTATGTGGCACTCTCTGCCACTCTCTCTAGCTCCTACTCCTGCCACGTGAGGTGCCTGCTCCCACTTCGCTTTCCACCATAAGTAAAAGCTCCCTGAGGCCTTCCTAGAAGCCAAGCAGATGCCAGTGCCATGCTTCCTGTACAGCCTGCAGAACTGTGAGCCAATTAAACCTCTTTTCTTTATAAATTACCCAATCTCAGGTATTTCTTTACAGCAACGCTAGAATAGACTAACACAACTGTGATATCTTGGTATATAGATTTATATCAGTAAATAGTATCTTAAATAAGTATCTATATAAATTAAATATAGTTTCTGATACTCATGAATTTAAATAACATAGTAAATAAATATAAATCAATAAATAACAGTTGACATTCACTAAATATCCAGGGGCCTTAAGTACCTTATCCGTCATCTTTGAAATAATAATCTTGCCTCACTTTTCAGATATGGAAACTGAAAATCAGAGAGGCCAAATGACGTATACCCAGACAGTAAAATGTGGCATAGGGATTGAACCCAAGGTTGCCTGAGCTTTTGTCCCTTTAACCCTGCTGCTTTTCACACAGGTATATAAATTTAACACCTGCATTAAATCTAGTGTCACTAGTGTCCATTTTATGGGGTAGATGCATTAAGAAGGATCTTGGAAATTACCTATTCGGGCAGGGTAGAGTTAACAGGAGATTACAATCTATTTCTTCATATGCTACAAAATAATACATGCTCATCGTGATATGGACAGGAGAAAGGGAAACACTGAGTAGAAGACGGTGGTCCCTGGCAAGGGCCACACCCTCAAGCCTGGACCTATGACCCAAAGTGAGAACATGCATTCCTGTTTCCCACCCCTAGAATTGTTGCCTTTTCCAAAACCACCTTGGCCTGACCCGCCCCCTATCCTGTGCCCATAAAAACCCCAGGCCCTGCCAGCAGAGCAGTAGAGCGGCAGAGAAGAAGAGAAGCAGCCGGACATTTGAGAGAAGCAGCCTGACTTCAGAGGGAGGGCTCGATGGCAGGACTTCAGATGAGAGTTCAGCTGGGCATGGCTGAACTCCAGGGGAGTACCACCTTTCCACTCCATCCACTTTCCAGCTCCCCATCCCTCTGAGAGCCACTTCTACCACTCAATAAAATCCTCCACATTCACCACCCTTCAATTCATTTGTGCGTCCTGATTCTTCCTGGACCCCACACAAGGACTTGGATACAGGTGCAAGAGGCTGTCACACTGACCCTCCACTGAGTTAACATTTAAGCCACCCATGGATGGCAAAGGTAAAAGAGCACACTGTAACACATGCCCTCTGGGGCACCAGGGGTTGTGGGTAACCTCTAGATGCTGCCATGGGCCTGCACAGAGTTCTGCTCCTAGCAGTTGCCCAGAGGTGCTCATCCTGGCCTCTGCACCCACTCACCTGCATGCTCCCCCTGACCTTTGAGTCCTGCGAAGGGGCCAAGGGAACTATCCCATTTCAATTATAAAAAAATTAAATAATACACAAGCAAATGGAGAAAAAATGAAATGTTTCTTACTGTCTCCATAATCCCATTCCCCTTTCCAGTTTACGTACATAGCTTTCTAGATCCTCTTTCTATGAATTTACAATGGGATTTTACTGTTCTGTGATTTGCCTTTTCATTTAACAATATATCAGAGAAAAAGTTCCCTGGTTTAGTACATAGGCTTCTACTTACTTTGTGGTGGATGCAAAGTATTTTACAGTATAAAAGTACCAAAAGTATTTTTTGAAAATATGATTTCCAACACTTGTGTATTAAAGCAATACTGCAAAGAATAGTCATCTGGATGGGAAAAATATTTTTTAAAAATGCAAAGTGACCAATTCAAAAGTAGCAAGAGACTTAAATAGGCATTAATCCAAAGAAAATATACAATGGGCAATAAGCACACAAAAAGATGCTCAATATCATGACATTTCTGTATAATTCCCACCTGGATCAACAGAATATTAGCAATACTCCAGAATCCTCTTTCCTGCCCATCCCAATCACTGACCTTCTCTTTCCTCTCCAAAGGTAGCTGCTATCCTATTTAATACCACAGAGCAGTCTTGAACTCAGGATTCTGAACTCTCTACATGTATACATGAAACTTCACAGTGTAAGTGTGTATATCAGGACTTTCAACACTATTTTTTGTGAGATTCAATCATGTTGTTGCAAGTAGTTTTAACTCATTCATTTTTACTGGTGTAGGCGAATTTACTGTATATATCTTCATTTATTCATTCCACCACGTATACACCTATAAGTTTTGCCAGTTTTTAACAAATGGAAATAAAGCTGCGATCAACATTTCTACACACGTGTCTTAGTCTGTGTACAGGAATCTCTATATACATCTAAAAGTGGAACTGCTGGGTTACAGTTGTGTATCAACTTCAATAGATAATGCCAATGATTGTCCCAAATTAATATTCCCACCATCAGCATATGAGAATTCCTATTAATCTATATTCTTGCCAACCTTAGATATTGTTACCCTTACTTTTTAATTATTCTGGTAAGTGTGTACTCAAGAGTCAATAAGGCTTCCATCTGCATTTTCCTAAAGACTCTTTACAACTCCTTTGTCAGATACACATTCTGCAAATATCTTCCCACACTGTGATTTGCCCTTTCACTATCTTAATGGCGTATTATGATAAAGTTCTTCCTTTTAATTGTTTAATTATTAAGCTTTTCAGTTATAATTAATACTATGTCTAAAGCCAAGGTCATAAAGATATTCTATAGTATTATCTTCTAGAAGTGTTATTGTTTCGTCTTTCACATACAGATTTGTAATTCTCCTGGAATGGATTTTTGTGTATGGGGTTAAATAAGGACCAAGCTTCTCTTTTTTTATATTCAGATGTCCAGTTGACTCAGTACTTACTGAAATGACTGTTCTTTTGAAACTGCCCTCCAATGCCACCTTTGTCATAAATCAAGTATCTATATAGACACAGGTTTGTTTCTGGACTCTATTCTGTTCCACTGATCTATTGGTCTATCTGTACATCTATACCAATGTCTTAATTAGTGAAGCTTTCACAATATATCTTGACATCGATTACAGTAAGTTTCCCACTTTTTTGTTCTTCTAAATCGTCTTGGGTATTCTTGGCTCTGTATTTCCATATACATTTTAGAATCAGTCATCAATTTCTACAAAGATTCCAATTCAAAGCTTGGGGCATTTTTCAGCAACTCTGTCTTGATGGGTTCTGACCTCCAATTTTTGTTCCCCTAGCACTATGATGACCTCCTCTACTCCATCAGCAGATATTCTAGGCGAATAATGTCTCCATATGCAGGGGTCACTCTTCAGATTTCCTTCTGTTTCATCTTAGCACAATAATTGCTTACAGTTTTATTAACTCTCTAATGCTTCAAAGATATGTTTTTATACTTCTGTCAAAATGTTTTAACTGTCCTCAGAGGGAAGGTTGTCTAAATCACTAGTCTTTTATTTCCAGAAGTTAATGCCTCAAAATAAGCTCTGCTTGCTTTTCTTCTCTTTCTCCATTTCTCCCACTCCTTCCCTCTTCTCTCTTCTATCCCCCACCCCTCCTCTTTCTTTCTTTGTGGTGGAAAAGGTGGATGATGCAAAAAGATGGGGAATTCCAGCATAGCAATTATTGTAAAAAGACCATTTAGCTTTATGCGAGAAAAGAAAAATACGAGAAATGAAGAATGTGTTAGGTCGGCTTAAGAGAAGACTGACTACACATAGCAGAGTGAAGAATCACTGAACTTGATGATAGGACAATAGAAAGTATCCAAACTGAAAAAAAAAAAAAAAAAGAGAGAGAGAGAGAAAACAGGAGATCATGCCACTGCACTCCAGCCTGGGAGATAGAGCGAGACTGTCTCAAAAAAAAAAAAAAAAAAAAGAAAAACAAAGAAAGAAAAAGAAAACAGAAGTAAAAAAAAAAAAACACAGTCCGAGATCTGTGAGACAATATCAAATAATGTAACTGATATGTAAAGGAGAGGAGAAAGAGAATTCGGAAAAAGAAATATCTGAAGAGAGAATAGCTATGAACATAAAGCCTTTAAGAAAAGTGTCAGTAAATAGCTCCTCAGTGACTTGCAAGCAAAACAAACCCAAAAAAAAAACATGTGCCTCCCCTTCCACCTTTCCCCACCTAGACCCTCATCTTCCATTATATCATGCCCTATGGTGACTGAACAAAATGACAATTTCTTATAGACAAGCTTCCACCTTTTTTGTTTCCTCTTCTCTCTCTCTCAAACTCTTACCTTCTTTTTCCTAAGGTACCATGGATACTTTCTATCTTGGTCAGGATATGGTGATTAATTTTATTTCTGTATACACAAATAATTGAATATATTCAGAACATTTAAGAACAGATTCAAAGAGAATATTTTTCCTATGTTACCCTTGTTGTGTAATAGTATAGGGAACTTTAAATTTTCAGTCTCAAACTATAGCTGTATCTTTCAGATTTGGCATCTAACAGTGACAGATGGCAATGTTAAAAATAAATAGAACATTCAAGTTGTTTATACCGTAGGCAAAGACAGTTTTAAAGTGTGAAACAAGCCCAAGGCTGACAGAATTCACATCACCCTTTTCAAAATGTATTAAGAATGCACATTTTGGCTGGGCACAGTGGCTCATGCCTGTAATCCCAGCACTTTGGGAAGCCAAGCCTGGCGGATCACTTGAGGTCAGGAGTTCGAGACCAGCTGGTCAACATGAAACCTCACCTCTACTAAAAATAGAAAAATTAGCAGGGCGTGGCAGCATGTGCCTGTAATCCCAGCTACTCAGGAGGCAGAGGCAGGAGAATTGCTTGAACCTGGGAGGTGGAGGTTGCAGTGAGCTGAGATCACGCCACCGCACTCCAGCCTGGGTGACAGAGCGAGACTCCATCAAAAAAAGAAAAAAAAAGCACATTTCCTTATGCCAACTCTGCAATGCTGCTCACGAAAGACAAAATATTAGCTTCTGAAGGTACGCCAGGTTTTTCTTGGTCATTCTTAATTTAGAAATAACAATGCTATGCAGGTCTACAAATACAAACCTGTTTTCCAGAACTATCAATAACGGATTAGCTTTCCCAATGCTAAATGGTTCTGGAGGTTATCCCTATTTGAAGTGTCACTTCTCCATTCAAAACATGAGAATGGGCCAGGCACGGTGGCTCACACCTGTAATCCCAGCACTTTGGGAGGCTGAGGTGGGCGGATCACCTGAGGTCGGGAGTTTGAGACCAGCCTGACCAACATGGAGAAAACTCATTTCTATGAAAAATACAAAAAATTAGCCGGGCATGGTGGCATATGCCTGTAATCCCAGCTATTCGGGAGGCTGAGGCAGGAGAATTGGTTGAACCTGGGAGGCAGAGGTTGCAGTGAGCTGAGATCGCGCCATTGTACTCCAGCCTGGGCAACAAGAGCGAAACTCCATCTCAAAAAAAAAAAAAAAAAAAAAGAGAGAGAAAGCACTTGATTGATACTAATACAGTTTATTTTAATGCCAATATTAGGCCAAGTTTTAAAAACTCAATTTATAGTACATCTGAGTCAATACTATCAAAGATGAGACATAATAACTAATATAAGTTAAGCTTACACCACAGAAAGATGGATAAAAATATGTGCAGGAAATTAAATGTTTGATGTTGAATTTTAGTAGCTTCAAAATAATGACCATAGAAACCCATGATAATCTCAATAGATGAATAAAAGCCTTTGGAAAAATTCCTACACTCTTTTAAACACTTAACACACAAGAAACAGAAGGGAACTTTCTCAACCCTGATAAAGGACATCTATGAAACCCCCACAGCTAATATCCTGCTTAATGGTAAAAGACTAGATGCATTCCCCTAAGATCAGGAACAAGACACGGATGCTTGCACTTGAGATTTATATTCAATATTGTATTAGAGGTTCTCACAAGGACCACTGGGCAAGAACAATAAAAAGACATCCAGATTGGAAGGGAGGAAGTAAAAAGCTGCTACTGTAGATACCATAATCCTGTATATAGAAAATCCCAAGGAATCGCTATGAAACTATTAGAACTAATAAACAGTTCAACAAGGCTTCAAGATGTAACATCAACATACAAAAATTATATTCCTATGGACTTGCCATGAACAATAAGAAAATGAAATGTTAAAATTCCCAGTACAATAGCATTAAAAAGAATTGAATATATAAAGAAATTCAACAAAAGATACGTAAAACTTATACTCTGAAAACTACAAAATATTGAAATAAATTAAAGAATGTCTAAACTGACTGGGCCTAGTGGCTCATGCCTATAATCCCAGCACTTTTGGAGGCTCATGCGGGAGGATCACTTAAGGCCAGGAGTTCAGGGCCAGCCTATGCAACATAGTGAGACATTGCTACAAAAAACTAAAAAATTAGACTGGTACAGTGGTACCTGCCTGTAGTACTAGCTACTCAGGAGGCTGAGGTGGAAAGATGCCTTGAGCCCAGGAGTTTCAGGACTTGTGAACTATGATCACACCATCGCACTCCAGCCTGGGCAACAAAGCAAGACACTGTCTCTAAAGAAAAAAAATTAAAAACACAAAAGAATATCTAAATAAATGGAAAAACATCCTATGTTCAGGGATTAGAAGACTTCATACTGTTAATAGCATTTCCCAAGTTGATCTACAGGTTCAATATATTCTCTATCAGAATCCCATCCTACTCTGTAGAAACTGACAAGCTGATTCTAAAGCCATAAGGAATTACAAGGGGCCCAGAAAAGCCAACTCAACCCTTAAAAAGAAGAAAAAAGTAGGAAGACTTACACTTCCCCACTGCAAAACTTACTACAAAACAACAGTAATGAAAACGGGGTAGTACTGGCATAAGAAAAGACATATAGAGGCTGGGCACGGTGGCTCATGCCTGTAATCCCAGCACTTTGGGAGGCCGAGGAGGGCAGATTACGATGTCAGGAGTTTAAGACCAGCCTGGCCAACATGATGAAACCCTGTCTCTACCAAAAATACAAAAATTAGCCAGGTGTGCTGGCACGCACCTGTAATCCCAGCTACTTGGGAGGCTGAGGCAAGAGAATTGCTTGAACTCAGGAGGCAAAGGTTGCAGTGAGCTGAGATTGCACCACTGCACTCCAACCTGGGTGACAGAGCGAGACTCCGCCTCAAAAAAACAAACAAAAAAAGGCATATAAATCAATGGAAGAAAACTGGAAATCTAGGAATAAATCTAGGGTCAACTGTGTCTAGGGTCAATTGATTTTTCCAAGGGTATCAAGATAATTCAACAGGAAAGAAATAATCCTTTCAACAAACAGTGCTAGAACAATTGGATAACCTCATGAAGTTGGACCCCTGCCTCATCAACATACACACAAATTAACTTTAAAAAATGGGTCATAGACTAATACGTAATATCTAAAACTATAAACCTCTCAGAAGAAAACACAGGAGTAAATCATGACTGTGGGTTAGCCAAAGCCTTCTTAAATAAGGAATCAAAAGCATAAATGACAAAAGAAACATCAAAAGTAAAACTTTGTATGCATCAATGGATACTACCAAAGAAAGTCAAAGACAAACCATAAAACAGGTGAAAATATTTGTAAATCATTATTATCTGGTAAAGAATTTGTATCTAGAATATATGAGCAACATTTACAACTCACTAAAAAAAAAAAACACAAATAACCCAATTAAAAACTGGGCAAAAGTGGGAGGTTGAGGGGGGAGGATCACTTGAAACCAGGAGTTTGACACCAATCTGGGCAACAAAGCAAGACCTCGTCTCTACAAAAAATTTAAAAATTAGCTGGGTGCAGTGGCGTGCACCTGTAATGTCAGTCATTCAGGAAGCTGAGTCAGAAGGATCATTTGAGGCCTGGAGTTGAGGGCTGCAGTGAGTTATGATCACAACATTGCACTGCAGCCTGTGGTGACAGTGAAAGACCCAGTCTCGAAAAAAAAAAAAAAAAAGAAAAAGAAAAAAGAAAAAAATAATAAGCAAAGGATATGAATAGATACCCTCCAAAGAAGATGAACACATAACCAATAAGCACATATAAAATGACTAAACATTATTAGCCAAAAACAAAATGCAAGTCAAATCCACAGTGAGATACTACTTCACAACTAAGAAGGCAATAATCAAAAAAATCCAAATAAAAACAAGTGTTGACAAGGATACGGAGCAACTGGAAGTCTCATACACTGCTAGTGGAACTGTAAAATGGTACAGTTACACCAATCGTGCAGTTGGCAGTTCTTCAAAGATTAAATATAGTTACCATATGACCCAACAATTTCACACCTGGACATATACCCAAGGAAAATTAAAACACATCCACATGTAATATTGTACATGAATATTCAGAGTAGCTAAAAATGGAAACAACTCCAAATGAATAAACAAATAAAATGTGGTATATGCATACAATGAAATGTTATCCAGCTATTTAAAAAGAAAGGATTAAAACAGAAGTACTGATACGTGCTACTGCACAGGTGAATCTTGAAAACACTATGCTAAGTAAAAGAAGCCCAACACGAAAGACCACATTTATACAAAATGTCCAGAATAGGGAAATCAATAAAGACAGAAAGTAGACTAGTGGTCGTTTAGGGCTGGGAGCAGTATGCGGGGAGCAGTGTCTGCTAATGGATATGGGATTTCTTCATGAAGTGATGAAGGTGTTCTAAAATCAACTGTGCTGATGGCTGTACAACTCTGCTACACAATTTAAAGGGTAAATTGCACGATACGTGAGTTTTATCTTAATAAAGCTGAGTTTTCAAAAAAGTTTAAAATAATGCCGTATTTTCAAAAAGAGTGAAATCTACAGTTACTAATGAAGATTTACCAAACAAGTACCCACTTAGGAGCTTTTTAAAAAAGTTTACCCAAGAAGGATAAAATTGCTTCGAAAAGAACTGAGAATCCTGACTCCAGTAGAACTGCAGAAAACACTGTTTTGAAGCATTTTCTCTACTGAGCAATAAAGTTAGTCTAAAATAAACAAATTCCAATGAGAGAAATGGGAACAATGACTCCCTAGTCTCCTATGAAGAAATAAGCTTTGAAAGGTATTATTAACCTTTACTTAAATACTTTTAGCAAAGATTGTTGGATGTAAGCTTTGGGAGCAGAAGTGGGAAAACACCAAAAGAGTAAAGAATAACGGTTTTTTTTTTTTTTCTTAACTCTTACATACAGGTACTAAAACTAGAAAATACTATTATAAGGAAAACAGTTCAAATAAATTCTGAGGCCCAGAAATATTTTCTTCTCCTTTTATTGGGAGGTGGGAAACGACAGAAGAAATGTAATATAGCTAGGAAAAATAAGTTGGATGACTCCCTCTTCTCTCCAAAATTTTTTAGACTTTGAATTGTTTTTTAATTGACATCATCAAAAAGTTTCAGACGACGCATTCTGTTGAATCTTCCCAAAACTAAATCACCTCAATAAATACCAAAATTCCCATTTTCTTGATTTTTATCCCCTTCAACAATGCTTTATTTGTAATATATTCTACATATTTATGTAGCATGATAAGTATACTGTATAAGTAATAAGAAATGCTGTTTAAAATAGTTTTGATGTTCATATGCCCTGTTAAAATATACTTCTTTTCATTTATTAATTTCCAGTTAATCCTACAATTTCTATGTTAGTTCTTTAAACCTATTTTTTATCATTTTATTCATTAATAAGTTACAATGCTATTATGCAACTATAAAAGTAAATAATGACAAAGCTTAATGGAGCACACAGTTCTTTAAAATTGCCTAAAAACTTGAATGCATGTAAATCTTTTCAAAATGATCAACAGAGAAATAAGAATACATTTAAAAATCAAAACCATATAAAATTAAGAATGTAATTATTATGCCAATAAATGCAAAAATAGCAAAACAAGCTAAATACTTGACTGACAGAAAATCTGTGTCTTCAAGCAGTTGATAAAATAACTACACTAGTGAAAAAAGTATACTCACCTGGTTTTGGCACTGAGTTGGTCACTGACTGGGGAACTTTTTGGTTAATTAACTCAACACAGTGTCCAGGGAAGAGTCCCACCTGATGAAAAGCAACAAAGAAAGGATTCTAAACCAGCAAACAGACCAATATGTGAACACTGCCAACTGAATTCCAGTAATGTATTCTACAGTCCCTCCCAAATGATTCTATTATTCCAAGACTCTAAATAACAGATGATGCCAACTACACAAATAATAAAACAATCTGTTGCTATGAGTACATAAAGTTATGTGTTTTATTTGTCCAAATATCTAAGTCTGCTTTTTTGCTTTTAGTTTATAATTTCCCAATCTTTTTTTACATGAATTAAAATATTTAGTCTGACAATGAACTATGCATGCGAGTAGGTAAAATTTCATAATTTAATAATGTGCTTTACTGAAATCTCAATCCAGCTATGTTGATACCTCTGTTGCCAACTTATGTTTATCATCTTCTCTATGGGTTTTTTAAATCAACACTAAGCCACAATTCAAACTTTTTGTGAACTTTCTCTCTTCACTCTCTCCCAGGTTTCATGAAAAAAAAAAAAAAAAGACATGACTAAAATAAATGTGTAAAATAATCTCTCATTTAAAATCCTGGTATTCACTGCTTTTAAAAACTAGTAGCGCTTGGATAAGAGGGAAAGCAAGAGAGAAGAAAACAGCCAATCTCAGCAGTGTCAACAGACTCTGGCTTTGAGGAACACACCACAGTGACCTAGTAGCAGAACTGCAGGCATTGCTTTTGGCATTGTAACAAGCCGTATTAGGAAAATGCTGAGTTCCAGATCATCCAGAGATACTGTATAGCCAAAAGGATAAATACCAAGATAAACAGCCTGGAAACAAAAGCAAAGAGGAAATCTTTATCAATATTTATAGATGTTTCCTTAGATAAAAATATAAATGGGCTGCCATGCAGCAGATGTTAAAGCTGAAATATGAAAACTACATCACTTTGTATATCCCTCTGTTGACAGACTCTGGGGAAGAATGGAATAGTTTTCCAAGAGCATGATTCATCATCAAGTTCTGAGCTGTATAATTTCCATCTGTGTGAAATTATTTTCACATACTCATTTGCTACATTCTTATTTCAATTTCTAGATCCATATTCTATGGTAGTTCTTAAAATTATGAAGATATAAACCAGTTATCATGAGCTGAAAAGGGGTATTAACAGATTATCAGGTTTTTTTTTGTTTTTTGTTTTTGAGACAGGGTCTCATTCTGTCACCCAGGCTGGAGTGCAGTGGCACAATCTAGGCTCACTGCAGCCTCAATCCCCGAGGCTCAAACAATTCTCGCACCTCAGCCTCCTGAGTAGCTGGGACTCTGGGCATGCACCACCTCACCTGGCTAATTTTGTTTATTTTTTGTAGAGATGAGGTATCATTATCAGATTATCAGTTTTGTTCACAAGATGTCAATTTGGGATTCCTATGCACTGCCTTCCAAAATGATGCTTTAGATATTTGTTTTATTGGTGAAATTCTTTAATATATTCTACTCAACTTCCTATTTTACTAAACGAGTAGAAATGCTTCCAAGACTGATTAGAACCAGGTAAGAGTCAACTTAAAAAAATCTTCATTTTTTATCTTACACAAGTCAGTTATGAGAGGGGATATGGGGCATGGTTAACAGAATAGCCTCAAGTAAGTGTTCCACCCTCCATAAAAGGGTTTGGAAAGCGATTATAAAAGTCTCAGGTCGTAAATTAAACAAATGTATACAAAAATGCATTTGTAAATAATCTTTGTTTTTACAAGTCTTTGCAATAAACTGTCACTTTGGTCTCCAGCAGAGAGAGCTGGAGGAGTGGAGCTTGCAGATGTAGTCTCCGGTGTGAGTCCCAGCAATGGAGACCCTGATGCTATGAGCTCTGCAGACTCTCATGAAGAGGACTTGGGGGGATGAAGAAGCGACTGGGAAACTGCTCACGCCGAGGAGATGGGAGGTGCCCTGGAAACAGCTGCTTCATGAACCTAAACCATGACCGATGTAATGTTAAAAGTCATTCCACAAAGTGGTGTGTTTCAATGCATGCAAAGGCTAGAGAACTGTAAAAAGTGGTTACCAAGGCTGGGAAGATACAACTATTTCAAGAGTCACTCTGAAAAAGATCCTGATGCCTTGAGGAACCCTTCTGAAATTCAAACAACAATGTACAAATATCTGCCTTGTTTCAGAATTTATGGAGTATAAAATTCATGTTTCTAAAAGAGCTTACCTGCAGCTGGTTTCCACATCTGAAATTATAGTGCTCTCCAAGTCACACAGCTGGAAATTAAATGTTCAAGTTCTACCTTGGTCCCAATTTAATGTTTGGTGCTCTCTGGATTGAGTTGAATTATGTTCAGGCTTTGCAATTTCACTTGTGGTAAAGGCTCTAACATTTTCCCTTTCTATGCAAATTTCTTTTCTTTTCTTTTTTTTTTTTTTTTTTTTTTTTTTTGCGCGACGGAGTTTTACTCTTGTTGCCCAGTCTGGAGTGCAGCGACATGACCTCAGCTCACTGTAACCTCCGCCTCCCAGTTTCAAATGATTCTCCTGCCTCAGCCTCCCAAGTAACTGGGATTACACGCATGCGCCACCATGCCCGGCCAATTTTTTGTATTTTTAGTAGAGATGGGGTTTCTCCATGTTGGTCAGGCTGGTCGTGAACTCCCGACCTCAGGTGATCCACTCGCCTTGGCCTCCCAAAGTGCTGGGATTACAGGCATGAGTTACCACATCAGGACTGTATGCAAATTTCTTGAAGGAGAATTGCTTGCATATTTCTTCTCTGCCTTCACAGAAGGCAGAGTTTCTTTCAAACTTAACTGAGGCATCAGTTGCTCTTTGGCTATGTTTCTTACCATGATTATTAACAATAAGTTTGTGGCTTGGGTTTGCAAACTGTACTGTTTGTTGCACTGATCTTCCCATATAGTAATTTTTAGTTTGTGAAAAAAATTAACCCTCATCTGAAATTAACATGTAAGTTTTTTTAACTAGTCTCAGATTTTAAAACTTGTAATAAAGTGGAAACTCATTGGTTTTTCTTGCCCTTTCGAACTCTTGTAATTGAGTCTTCATCATGTTTTATATTAAAGTGTTTTATATTAAACAAGTTTTCATCATGTTTTATATATAAAGCTAACACATGGCTACAAAAAAGAAGTATCTGGGTTCAATCTTAAGTCTGCCACTCACTAGATTAGGTTTGTAACTTAGCCTCCTTGTGTTTTAGTTTCTTCATCTAAACATGGTAATAATAATGCCTATCTCATAAGGGTTGTTACGAGAATTAAATGGGCTAGTATAAATAAAATGCATAGAGTAAAATGCATTGATTTGTTAACTAATGGTCTAGTAACAATATGATCTATTAACTACGGCAGCCTCTTTCATATGTTATTCTTTCTGCAGCCATGGCAATTTCTAAAGCTTTAACCCATTTATGCCAGAGGCTGCAAAATTTTTTTGTGAAAAATCAGAACTTGGTGATGACCTTGAGCAGTAGGATATAAATAACTCCCACAAGCTTAGCGTTCCAATAATGGAACACTAGGCATAAATGGGTTAACGCATAAGTAAAATGCTATTATCCCAGTATTTGGCTACCAGAACTGCTAGAGGGCTATAGCTCCTCCATCAAATGGATATTACACAAAATGCCACCTTTTGTATATATCTGCTTAAGTTTCCTGACTCTCAAATATCATTCTTGCTATAACATTCTAATTCATTTCAATATATAAAATCTGCAACTTGCCTGAGAGAAAAGTCCAGATTCTAAACTTGGCTTACCCATTTACTAGGTTCTGTGATCTACAGCAAACTGCTTAACATCTCTGTTTTAGTTTCCTAATTTGTAACGTTAGGGATAACACTACCTATACCTCAAGAGTTTATGTGAAAGTAACTGCCTAGTTTCTAAGTTCCAGTATCTTTTGGCAAAAAAAAAAAAAGTTTTCCATCACTTCCTCACAAAGACTGAACAAAGAAAGCTTAATGCACTTCTCAGGGAACTATATCACATACATTAGCTACATTTTCACCTTTTAAATTCATCACAATTAATTAGGTTTAGGTATATGGGGAAATGTTACTGCATACTATACAGAGGTAGATGTACAGTAGGCTCACCTAATATCTAACGCCAATCCCTGCCCTCTTGTTTTACTTTATCATAAGTGTAATATCACTAACTACTAGCTAAACTCTACAGTTTCCCAGACTCCCTATATTCAGGCAAAGCCACCGCACATGTAAACACAGCTCTGCCACTATCCCGTCTCCTCCTCTGTGCCATGAGCACAGGTGTCGTGACTAGATCTGTCGTGGTCATCACTTGACCATAAGTGAAAAGCTGAGAGACCCTAGAGACTCCTGCCTGGCAGCATTAAGCTGCTGACTCAGCACTAGAAATCCACCATCTTTTCCGCTCAGTTTTTGTTTCTTGAAGCCAAAATCACTCCTAAACATCAAGGAGTCTTTTAAAAGAGTCAGTTCTATGGATTTGTGAAAGGCAAACAGATTCCATTTTACCATCACAAAATTTTCATGATAAAAAACTGTGTTCTGTTGAAAATATTACACACGAGAACGGAACCTTAAAAGTATAGTTAATGAACATTTATACTTTTCTGACGAATACTTCACCTAAGATTTCACCAAACAGTAACCACTTTGATAAAATGTGAAATGGTAAAAAGTGACTGGAACTCTGAAAATATGATCTATTAACTATGTCATCTTGTTCTGTATCTTATTATTTCTGCAGCTGTGGCAATTTCTAAAGCTTTAATTTACATGGCCAGAAAGGGAGAGCAGAATTGGGTATATTGGCAGGGGTCAAAATGAGATTCAACTCTAGGAAAAGAATGGAAGATGG
The DNA here is from genome assembly GCF_006542625.1 of Nomascus leucogenys. Classification (NCBI taxonomy): domain Eukaryota; kingdom Metazoa; phylum Chordata; class Mammalia; order Primates; family Hylobatidae; genus Nomascus; species Nomascus leucogenys. The sequence continues at coordinate 5,892,790 of NC_044395.1, read as the reverse complement.
AGAAAAAGCCAGCATCTAGGGCCCGTGATGGTAAAGAAGTAGGTAATAAAAACATAGTAATAGAAGGAAAAGAACAATGTAGAGACAAGGCTGGAACAGGTTTGGTCTTGGAATGGTCTTGAAAAGAGGAGACCTTACTGTTGACTGTTTTCACTCAAGTCTTTGAGACAAAGTAAAAAGCCACCAGACATGCTAATGTATCTATCCCATGGTGTGCTGATAAATGTTTAACAACTAGCTCTCCATGGGGGAAAGGCCTTGATTTCCAGAATTTTCCAGTGCTCACAGTATAAACACTCCCATCATGGCTGGTTTCAAGCTACCAACTTGATATAACTGAACACAAAATTGGAAAGAGAAGCATTAGGGCACTCAGTTATACAGTATTGATAGCATACAGACAGAGTAGCTGGAAAGAACTTCAAAAGCATAAATGGTAAAATGTGGTAAAATAATTACAAAAAATGTTTGATTATTACCTTTGTTTTTAATACAATTCATTTCATTGTAAATGCATATACCTTAATTTTTAATAATGGCTGTTTTTAACAACTGTCCTACAAAATTTCACAGTTGGCTCCAGCTGACCACTGATGTATATCCATACACTTCATCCTGCGCCTATCCACCTCTAACAGCTTCTGGTAATCAGTTTCTAATAGCTTAGCAAGCATATGGCTCACCCTCTGACTCTAGGAGAACCAGGAGAGATGTAAAGGGAATAGACTGTAATCTGGTTCTTCTGATCTTCTTCTACCTTGGGGGATACTCAGACTAAAAAGAAAACCTCGTTTAGCTTCTAAAGTGAGTGTATGTGCTGAAAAATACTTTGGTGTAACTTAAAGGGAATATTAGAAAAGAAACTACTGCAATAAAATAAGCCTGGAGCTTTGGAAACAGCAGAGTTAACAACAGAACCTAATCCTAACTATAGTCTCTTTGAGGCAATCAACAAAAACCTAAAAAGGAATTCAACATAACGATCATGTGCTTATTGCTGACTTAAAAAAAAAAATTCTCGGCCGGGCGCGGTGGCTCACGCCTGTAATCCCAGCACTTTGGGAGGCCAAGGCGGGCATATCACGAGGTCAGGAGATCGAGACCATCCTGGCTAACATGGTGAAACCTCGTCTCTACTAAAAAAAATACAAAAAATTAGCCGGGCATAGTGGCAGGCACCTGTAGCCCCAGCTACTTGGGAGGCTGAGGCAGGAGAATGGTGTGAACCCAGGAGGCGGAGCTTGCAGTGAGCGGAGATCGTGCCACTGCACTCCAGCCTGGGCGACAGAGTGAGAGACTCCGTCTCAAAAAAAAAAAAAAAAAATTATCTTCTATTGGTTTTTTTATTTAATTTATGGCTAGCGAAACTTTAGCACTGTTGGCATAGCCAAACATTTTTTAAATTAAACTTAGTGGAAGTATTGCTCACTCCTAAAAATATATCACAGATCTTTCAATTGGAATTATTTGGCCTCAGAGTGTTAAAACTCCAGTTTTTCATTTTCTGACTACAACTTCCTGTCCTCTCAGGTCTCTAGTGTTGATATTCTATAACAACAAAGAAGTTCAAACAGAGACATCCCATTCCCTTCATATTTCCCCCCAAGGTACTTATCCCCACAATTCTAGGTTTTTTGTTTTGTTTTGTTTGCTACCCAATATGCACCCTGTGATTGAGCATTTGTTTTAAATCAGTACCCTTAATTTCCTTGCAATATTAACCTCCTGCCAAAACAATCCAGCAAACCCACAACTAAATCAATACACTACCATACTTGCACGTCTGTGTATTGCTGGAGAAAAAAAAATCACACCACTAAGGACATTTGAACCAATACAAATTCATAGTCTATTGTCTAGAAATGCTAATTATTTTCTCCCCACTCCCGACACATGCTTAAAGAACCTAATCTTCTTTAGAGTCTCTGCCCAGTCTGACTCCCATGGCCTGCCAACACCATCCCAGCACAGCTGATCAAACAGACGGTAAGTCAATGAGTCAATTAGTTTGTCTGCTATGATTTTGGAACTAGTCCCAAATCTTCAATTATCTCCATTGAATTGTTAGAATTAGGAAATATTTTTCCAAACAAAGAAGAGAAGAGACAAAGAAACAACAGTTGCTACACACCAACGGAAGCAAAAACCGGAAATAAGTTCCTCAGGTCCTTACTTTTTAGTTCTGGTTCCATTTACTTATAGCCTAGTAATTCTTGCACTGGGCTCTTTGAGATATTCCTACTAATCCCCCCACCTCCCACTCTCCTTGTTATGTCCCCAAAAAGCATAACATTGCTTCTGGTTTCTTTGCTTTATTTATACTGTCCCCTTGAATGTCAACTCCCTAATTTCCATTTAAATAAAAAATTACTCTTGCAGCCAGATATGCAGGTTTGAGAGTCAAGAACAAAGCTAAAGATCAGGATATAAATCTGAGAGTTGGGCATAAATATGGTTTTTAAAGTTGAGAAAGTGAGTAAGATAGCAAGGGACAAAGAGTGTAGAATAAGAAAGCGGTCCAACCCCAAACGTCAGAGGTCTAGCAGAGGAGGGTGTCCTGGCAAAGGAGACTGTGTCAAGTCAGTTAAGGGAAAAAAGTCTCTGGAAAAAGAAAATCGGATACTAATGAGAGTTTAAGTAAGGAGTAGTAAAGTATCTATTTTTTTTTTTAATTAAGCCAAACAGAGACCACTAGTGATAAAAGAGAAAATCAAAGGGTGAAGGGTTTAAGAATATATTTGTGATAGGTGAATGTAATCACGGCTCTAGAATCTACACTGGAAAAGGAGGATAGTGAAGGCAGGAAGTAACTGATGGGCAAAAACTGGGAGGAACAGTGGAATGATAATACTAAGCATAATATTGAATATTGAACATAATTGTTTATTGTACAGCAAGTAGCTGAGGGGATTAACTTTCTTTTCCAAGTTGCCATAATACAATATCAAATAAGACAAACTAGATTACAGTTGCTTTAAAGTTTTAATTAATTTGTAATATCTTTCAGCCCTGGAAGGAGTAAGAAAAGGATAGAGTAGGCATTGTAAGTGGAAAGACACAGATAAAAAGACACAAGAGTAGAAAAGAGCAACTTGTGTACTAAGGGGGGAAATAATAGTTCCATCTGGCAGAACATCCAGTTTCTAAAATAGAGCAGTGCAAAGAAAGACTGGTAAACGAGAATAAAGTCGGAGATCCTAGATGATCTTGTATATCGTGACAAGGAGTTTTAAGTTCCTTCTGTAGGAAATAAAAGTGACAAATTCTGAGCAGAAGCAGCGCAGGAATAGGCATGTCCTAAGAGGAAAAGTATTAGCACTGTATACCTTTCAAGGTGTAAGGAAGGGAGGAAGATAAGAAGCAGTACACCACTTTAGGAATTTGCAAAATAGGCTAAGAAAGAGAATAAAACCTACAGTGTATGACAACAGCATGAGGAAGGAAGGAGAGTATATGAATGTAAACGACACAGAGGTAGAAGAGACAGACATGATCAACTGGATTGGATGCATGAACAACATGAAGTCGAGAATGTTCCTGCAGTTTTTGCTTCCACCTTAACTGAGGTATAGTTAACCCAAAGTAAACTGCACATATTTAAAATGTACATTTTGATAAAACACCCATGAAACTATTACCACAATCAAGATTATAATATATTCATCAACCCCAAAAGTTTCCTTATATCTCTTTGTAATCCTTCCTTCCCCCTACCCTCCCATCCCTGCTCCTCAGGCAGTTACTCATCTACTTTTTATCACGATATATTACTTTCCATTTTCTACAATTTTACATAAATGAAGTCTCATGTAATATACTCTTTTTTGTCTGCCTTCTTTCATGCAGCATATTTTTGAGGATCACTCATGTTGCTGTATTTATCAACTGTTTATTCCTTTCATTGCTAAGTAATACTCTATTGTATGGACACCACCATTTGTCTATTAATCTGCTGTTGACAGATATTAGGGTTGTTTCCAGTTTTAAACTATTACATATAAAGATGCTACGAACATTCATGTATGAGTTTCTATATGGACACATGCTTTTTTTTCTCTAAACAGTTAGATCATGTAGTAAATGTACAGTAATTCCTCCCTTAACGTCATTGACGTTCACATTGGAAACTGTGAACTGACTTACTCTGTGCTGTGGGAACTGAATTCTTATTTATATCAATTAGCCTATGATAAAATTGGTTTCATTAGACAGAATGTCATTTTGCTTAAAGTTGCAGTTTCCAAGAACCAACTGACAACATTAAGTGATGACTTACTGAGTGTTTAACTTGAGAAACTGCTAAACTGTTTTCAAATTAGTTGTGACATCTTACATTGCCACCAGCACTGTATGAGAATTCCAATTTCTCCACATCCTTCTAATTTTAATAAGTATGAATCAATACCTCACTGTTGTTTTAACTTACATTTCTCTAATGACTATTGATGTTGGATATCTATGTATTAATTTGCCATTCATACATCCTTTTGATGATATCTGCTCCAATCTTTGCCTATTTTTTAAATTGTATTGTTTGCTTCTTTAATTTTGAGAGTTTTTGTTTTTTAAAAAATAGCACCTCAGTATGTTGCCCGGGCTGGCCTCAAATTCATGGGCTCAAGCAATCCTCCTGCCTCAGCCTCCGAAGTAGCTGGGACTACAGGCACATGCTACTGAGCTTGCCCAGTGAGAGTTCTTTGTATGTTGTGATACAAGTCCTTCATCAGATATAATCACTGCAAATATTTTCTCCCAGCCTGTGGTCTGTCTTTTTGTACTAGTAAATATGTCTTTCAAAGAGCAAACAGTTTTTTTAAAAAAATTATTTTTTTTATTATACTTTAAGTTATGGGATACACGTGCAGAACATGCATGTTTGTTACACAGGTATACATGTGCCATGGTGGTTTGCTGCACCCATCAACTTGTCATCTACATTAGGTATTTCTCCTAATGCTATCTGTTCCCTAGTCCCCCACACCCAGACAGGCCCATGTGTGATGTTCCCCTCCCTGTGTCCATGTGTTCTCATTGTTCAACTCCTACTTATGAATGAGAACACGCGGTGTTTGGTTTTCTGTTCCTGTGTTAGTTTGCTGAGAATGATGGTTTCTAGCATCATCCATGTCCCTGCAAAGGACACGAACTCATCCTTTTTTATGGCTGCATAGTATTCCACGGTATATATGTGCCACATTTTCTTTATTCAGTCTATCATTGATGGACATTTGGGTTGGTTCCAAGTCTTTGCTATTGTGAATAGTGCTGCAATAAACATACATGTGCATGTGTCTTTATAGTAGAATAATTTATAATCCTTTGGGTATATACCCAGTAATGGGATTGCTGGGTCAAATGGTATTTCTGGTTCTAGATCCTTGAGGAATTGCCACACTGTCTTCCACAATGGTTGAACTAATTTACACTCCCGCCAACAGTGTAAAAGCGTTCCTATTTCTCCACATCCTCTCCAGCATCTGTCATTTCCTGACTTTTTAATAATCGCCATTCTAACTGGTGTGGGATGGTATCTCACTGTGGTTTTGATTTGCATTTCTCTAATGACCAGTGATGATGAGCTTTTTCTCATATGTTTGTTGGCCGCATAAATGTCTTCTTTTGAGAAGTGTCTGTTCATATCCTTTGCCCACTTTTTGATGGGTTTTTTTTCTTGTAAATTTGTTTAAGAGCAGAAGTTTTAAATTTTAATGAAATTAAATTATTTTTATGAATTGTTCTTCTGATGTCACATTTAAGAAATCTTTGCCTAATCCAAAGCCACAAAAATTTTCTCCTATGTTTTCTTCTTGAAGTTTTATAGTTTATACTTTATAAACATTTAGGTATATTATCCATTTTGAGTTAATTTTTGTAGATGGTAAAAGAAATAAAGTTTACTTTGGAGACATATGGATATCCAAGTGTTCCACTGCCACTATATCTCTTCACTGAATTGACTTTTGAACTTCGTTGAAAATCAGTTGTCCATGTGTACAACTGTATGTATGTATTTCAGGACTGTCTATTCCTTCCCACTGATCTACTTATCTATCTTTCCACCAATACCACACTCTCTTGAAAACTGTAGCTTTGTAGTAAATCTTCAGTTAGTGTTAGTTCTCCAACTTTGTTCTTTTTCAAATTTGTTTCGGCTATTATATTCCAGGTCCTTTGCATTTCCATTTGAATTGTTTAATTTGCTTGTATATTTCTACACAAGAGCCTGCCTGGGATTTTGATTTAGATCAATTTGGGAAGAAATGTCATCTTAAGAAATATATAGTCTTCCAACCCATAAAAACAGTAGATCTCTCCATTTATTTGGATCTTCTTTAATGTCCCTTAGCAATGTTCTGTAGTTTTCAGTATATAGCTCTTTCACATCTTTTTTTTTTCAGATACAGTCCTAAATATTTCCTATTTTTAGAACTATTATACATGGGTTTTATGTATTTTCTGACTGAAGTGAATGCTGCGAGTCTGTGGACTACATTTAAGATAACGAGGTCTTCAAATAGTTGTCCCAAGTATTCATATTTAAAAACATACTGTGTATTTTAAATACATAAATTACTTTCCTTTTATTTCTCCTTTATATGTGAAAATTTATGCTGACTTTTTTGAAAGTGTATATTAATGGAAGTAGTTAAACAATTTGTAAATTCCACTACAGAATGACAAAAAAGGATTTTAGAAAATACTTGTCATAAAGGGGGGTATTAGGGTTTAATAAGATTAAGAACTACTGCCATAGCCATTTTGTCAATAATTTCTATAAAACTGAGTGTTTACATGTATACATATGTAACAAACCTGCACATTGTGCACATGTACCCTAGAACTGAAAGCATAATAAAAAAAGAAAAAAAAACTAAAAACAAAATAGTGTCCTTTAATGCTGATTTAAAAAATTGAGTGTTTAAGCATCAGTTGGTAAGACATATTCTGATGTTATAAATTAACAAAAAGCTATCAAGTAGGAAATTTATCTCCAACATCAATATATCTAATGGCACTAAGAAAAAGTAGCAACAAATAAAACATAAATTAAGAAAATGTATTTATTTATATGTTCCAAAAGGAAAAGAAATACAAAATTAAAAGTCATTACACTTGTATTCTGGTCCTGGCTATACCACGTACTTACCGTCTTTATGAAACAGAAAAATTTATCTAAATTTCTTTGTCTCCAGATTTCTACGATTTTAAAATGACAGTTTAGAACCAGATGGTCCACTATTATCTTCCACTATAGAAAAATCTATGATTCATACAAGTGAACAAGCAGAGCCACTATTATTCATTAAATTATTACCATGATCTGTTCTTTGCCTAAAATGCACAGGCTTCAACAGAAACTCTGCAATATACAGTGTAATGACAAAGGGCTAGTTGTTTAACCCTTTATGCTTTAGTTTCTTCATCTAAAATTAGATCATTATAGTACCTTCATGGAGTTGTGGAATAAAGGTTAGTGGTAAGCACTTCGAAAAGCACACCTGAGTACTCAAGAAATGTTAGCAATTTATTTCATTTGCATTATCACATAATTCCCCTTCTCTTGAAATTATGTCACATTATAGATGAAAATTTACAGTATAATATGATTTCCATTACTTAACTGGAGAGTAAACATTTTGCTCTATTTTATTTTGAATAATGAAAAGATGCAGCTTTGGATTCTAGGATATTACATGAATATGATAGTTTTTACATAAATAAGCAGAGAAATAAGCAAATCCATTAAGCTACTATACAAGATAAGGTTTCTGAATATCTGCCCTTTGAAATAAAGATGATTTCTCTAAAACTAAGTTATCTGGAGCCACATTATACTCCTGAGGTAAAAAAAAAAAAAAAAAAAAAAAAAAAAAAAAAAAAAAAAAAAAAAAAAAAAAAAAAAAAAAAAAAACTGTGTTGTCCAAGAATCGCTTCTCTGATACTTGTGCATGAAAACTCACAATATTTGGGGATAACTATGAAAAATGAAATAGGTGATCCTTGATCATCTCATGGAAAACCAAGAACACATGGGGTACATAAAATTCTGTCACTCTCTAAATGAGATTCTAGCCATTAGATTAACTGTGTCCCAGATGTGCTTTACGGAAGATTTTCTGAGGGGAGGGAGAAACAAAACACAATTTCTAAACTGTGTCTGATTGCTCCCTTTATCTGCACACAAGATAAACAATGGGAGCCTAGAGCAGCAGCTCTCATGTTCTGTGCATAATAATCATCTGAAAAACTTGTTAAAATTCAGACTCCTGACCCCATCCCCTGAGACTGTGATGACCAATATCCATTTTTATCACGTTTCTCGTCATTCAGATACCTGTGGCTCCTAGATAAAACTCTGAGAGACACTGCACATAACCAACAATCCTAAAATACATTAACATGTTGTATTTGTGTAATGCCTTTACCTAGAAAAAAGGGCTTTCTGAGGCATCACCTCATATTTCTAACAATCATTTACAGACAAGCACACAAATCTATTAATAATGCCAGTTAGTTTAAAAATAAAAAAAAGGAAGAGTTTTTACTTTTACTTTCTGAAGTATATTATATGATGAAATACCTCAGAAAACAAAGATGAGAGATTCAATAAACTCCTTAGGTGACAAATAAAAAACACAGATTTCAGAATTTCAAATTACTGTAGTTAATATAATTTCACACTTCCTACTCCCAGAAGTTTAAGAAAAGAAAGAGAGTCACAGTATAATTTAAACACATGGATGAACTTATCCTTCTGTTCCCACGGCTAAATTATGGTCTGGGCTAGTATAATACTTAGAATAGAACTTGGCAAAATGCAGGTGACTGGCAGAATTTACCTGCAGCACACATGGACAAAAATAGTCTTACATCCTACCCCACAACTACTGAAACAAAATTTAGGGGCTTAGGCCCTGGGATTTGATATTTAAACATAGCCTCCTTTAAACATTCAAGTTTAGGAGTCAGTGGCAAAGGGAGAATAAAAAGAATTACTGGTAACAAAATGAAGAGAGCAGAATAGCACCCTTTAATACATTTGGTAAACACTATTCCTCAAACTAACTTTATTTGTTGGACCTATTAGAATGGCTATTTTTTTTTTAACTGGCAATTATCAAATGTTGGTGAGGATGTGGAACAGCAGAAACTCTCATTCACTGCTGGTAAGAATGCAAAATGATACTGACACTTTGGCACCAAATTCAACATGCTCTTACCATATGATCCAGCAGTGATATTCCTTGGTATTTACTCAAAAGACTTGAAAACTTGTGTCCACACAATCACCTGCACATAGATGTTTATAGCAGTTTCATTCATAATTGCTAAAAACATGAAAGCAACCAAGAGGTCCTCCAATACTTGAATATATAAACAAACTGTGGCACATCCATGACACTGAATATTAGATAGTGATTAAAAAAGAAGCTATCAAGCCAGAGAAAGACACAGAGGAACCTTAAATGCATATTACTAAGTAAAAGAAGCCAGTCTGAAAAGGCCACATACCATATGATTCCAACAATATGGATATTTTGGAAAAGACATGACAGTGAAAGATCACAGGTTGTGAAAGGTTCACCAGGAAAGGATAAATAGGAGAAGCACAGGAGATTTTTAGGGCAATAAAAATAAAACTCTTCAGTATGAAACTATAATGGTGGATACATGCTATTATGCATTTGTCAAAACCCAGAGAATGCACACCAAGAGGGAACTCTAACATAAACAATGGACTTTAGTTAATAATAGTATATCAATATTGGTTCGTTAATTATAACAAAAAGTAAGCCCCAAAATTGTTTCAACAGTTGCAAGGTATGATTTGAGACTGTATTTTTATCTGTGTGATTCTGACCCTGGTGCTCCTTTGACCACTCTTCTAGAAACAGTGCTTAGTCAGTGCTGCAGGTAAACTCAGCTAATCAGCTGATGGTTGGTAAAGATCAGCATTTTGCTGATTCTATTCAATGCACTGTAAAGCAAATGTGAATAACGGGGGAAGGTACAGGTGAGAGGAGTGGGCAGGGGTATTACATGAAACTCTCGACTATCTGCTCAATTATTCTGTAAATCTCTAACTATACAAAAATCAAGTCTATTGATTATTATTTTTATTTTTGACAAGGTCTGGCTCTTGGCTCACTGCAACCTCCACCTGCCAGGCCTAGGTGGTCCTCCTGCCTCCGCCTCCCAAGCAGCTTAGACTACAGACATGCACCACTGCGCCTGGGTCAGTTTTATAATTTTAGTAGAGATGAGGTTTCACCATGTTGGCCAGGCTGGTCTCAAATTCCTGGGCCCGAGCAACCTTCCCACTTTGGCCTCCCAAAGTGCTAGGATTATAGGTATGAGGAACCACACCCAGCTCTATTTTTAAAATAATATTAAAATCACAATACCGCCACTATATAGCACCAGTTCACAGCAATATTAGGGAAGGACCTCTGCACAGAGACTTGTGCCTTCTATTGCCCTGACAGCTGGTCAGAAAGGAGATCACACACACACAGTGTGACCTTGACAAACTGGAGTCCAGATAACATGCCATGAACACATCGAGCTGAGCAAAGCTGCAAATGCAGACATATAGGGACTGGATGTCAACAACGAGCTTCTGAAAGCTTTGTAGCAGTGCTCAGGAGGGTGACACCTCAGCTCACTTGGCCTCCATCGTAGGAAGCAGTGGCCCACATCCTTGCTCCTCTTCCCTTTCTCTCCTGAGAGAGGCCTGCACTAAATCATCTCAATCCCTAGGAAAACCACTGGTGACAGCCAACACCAAGACAAGGCCCTTGTCTCCTTTACACTGCTAGGGAAGACACTGCCACTTCTGTGACACACAGCCTCCTCTGTGTTCTGCAGCCAGAGCCCAGTTTACAGGGTTCACGTGTAACCAGAGCCAGGCGAGCTGGCTGACCGAGGTGCATGCAGTTCCCTGCCTGGCCTATGCACCTGCTGACAGAAGCATCAGTGATCATCTGGACATCCTCTTGGCAGAAGGCACATGCAACACTGTGCTCCAGTGTAACCTCCTCTAGGAAGCCCTCCTGCACCTTCCAGGGAATCCTGGTGAGCCCTGAACTCCCTACTCATCAGAGAGACCCCAAGGAGAGTATTGAGGTCTGCTAGTCCTCCATGTCCTGCCTGCCTTGAGCCTGAAACCAGCCTGGCTCAGGTAGGGACCTGTTCCCCACAGAGTCTATGTAAAAGAGTCCCTCAGGTGCCTTCAGGCCAGCCCTAAAGGTGGCCCAACCGACTTCCCCATTCAGGACTGGCTGACATCTATTATGGGCTAAAAATTGTGCCCCTCTCCCCCAAAATTCATAATGTTGAATTCCTAACCCCCAGGAACTCAAGATGCGACTATAGTCATTCCTCAGCATACCTGGGGGATTGGTTCCAGAACCCCCTCATATAGCCAAATCCACACATACTCAAATCCCACGTCATATTCCAAAAGCCTGCCCTCCATATATGAGAGTTTCGCATCCCACAAACACTATATTTTCAATAATGTTTGATAAAAAAAAAAAAAATCTGTGTATAAGTGGACCCGCAAAGGTCAAATACATGTTGTTCATGGATTAACTGCCTATTTAGAGATGGGAACTTTTAAAGAGCTAATTAGGTTAAATGAGGTGGCCCCTAATCTAATCTGACTGATGTCCTTATACAAGAAGAAGAGATTAGGACACAGGCGAACACAGAGAGGAAAGGCCATGTAAGGACACGCAAGAAAGTGACCATCTGTGAGCCAAGGAGAGAAGCCTTTTGAAAAAAACTAAACCTTCTGGTACCTTAACTTCTAGCTTCCAGAACTGTAGGAAAATACATTTGCTATTAATTTTTAAGCCACCCAGTCTGTGGTATTTTATTATGGTAGCCCTAGCAAATGAACACAGTACCTAACAGACCAATTAAGGAATGAATAAATCCTAGAAATAGCTCCCACTGGCAGAAGTATCAGTGGGTCATCTGTTATGCCCAATAACAGAAAAAAAAATACACACACACACACACACACACTCTCTCTCTCTCCCTCTCTCTCTCTCTCTATATATATATATAAAATACAATCATATATATATGATTATTTGCCCCCATCCATATCAGAATATATGAATATATGATACCCCCATCCATATCAGAATATATGAAGTACTAGGAATTCAGACATAATTTACATTAGAGAAATTTAAAAACTCTAGATATTATCCTTCTAAAAGGAGTCATGAAAAATCTCCTTATAAAGAACGTTTCCCTATTAACTTTAGACTGTTGGCTGGCTTTTTAAAATTAAAATTTTAAGATAGCTTTTGATGTATCTACTACACAAAGTGAGGTCCGCTAGTAAGCTAAACTCATGGTTTTCACCCCTACTGAGGCCCCTCGGGGCTGCTGCAGAAGACCTGAAGGAGGCCAGCCAGGCAGGCTGCATGGGGATAAGGCCCAGCGTTTCCGACTTAAACCAATCAGGACAGCTCCATGGTTACCTTCTCTCGAATTGAGGTTCTGCGCACGATTCTGTTTGATTAGTAATTCCACTGGATTAAAAGAAAAAGTATAAAAACCACCAAACTAAGCTATTATTTCAGTTAAACTTGAAAATCAGGATGTGGAAAGATGTCTGATTTACAGTTACCATGATTGTCTTCCTCTCTCAACAGAGTGTCTCCCAGGAGGGGCACACGCTTACAATTTAAAAATACCTAACAAAGGTAGGGGACATCGTGAACAGTCTGAAGAGTTTTTCTCCAGCATACAACTGATTAATCATCATATAAAAACATAACACGCAGCAATGTTCCCACCAGTAAACATGTATGCTTAGGAGTCCACAGGTGGTGAATCTTTACACTATATTTCTTGCTGGTTGAGCAGGAAAGATGTTCCTTTCCATATAGTAGAAAACGGACATGAAGAACAGTAATCTGAGAGTGAATGTAAAAATCATGCTTAGTGCCCTTCAGGCAATGAGATGGAGCAGACTTAGATCTAAGTCCCTACTCCCTTCACTTACTGACTTAGCATCCTGACTACTTATTAAACCTCTCAAAAACTGTTTTCTCTCCATAAAAATGGAGGAGAGTAACTACCTAGAAGCTTTGTGAAATTAAACACTGCATGTAAAGTACTGAGCTATACTTTGCAGGTAACAGATGCTCAACATGTCTCCTCTTTCACACCTTTCCCTGCAATTAACCATGAAATGGACTAATGTGTAGAAACAGAAGGAATGCTGAACTGTGGATTCCTGCCTTAAAATACTGATTTCCGTTTTTTTTTTTTTTTTTTTTTTTTTTTGAGATGGAGTCTTGCTCTGTCACCCAAGCTGGAGTGCAGTGGTGCGATCTCGGCTCACTGTAACCTCTACCTCCCGGGTTCAAGAGATTCTCCTGCCTCAGCCTCCCAAGTAGCTGGGATTACAGATGTGCGCCACCAAGCCCAGCTAATTTTTGTATTTTTAGTAGAGATGGGGTTTCATCATGTTGGCCAGGCTTGTCTTGAACTCCTGACTTCATGATCCACCCACCTTGGCGTCCCAAAGTGCTGGGATTATAGGTGTGAGCCACTGCCCCCAGCCTGAATTTCTTTTTTAAAAAAAGTTTGACAGTAACATTTAAAGACTTGTTCCTGGTTACACGGGCACCCCCCACATCAACGCCTCTTCTCACAGGCACACTCCAACATGACCCATGGAGATACGATTGCCTTTCTAAGACCAATCAAGATGAAAAATAGCATTCCTACAGGAAAGATTTTTCATTATCGGTTACAAATCAATCTTTGAAGTTAGAAATTTCGTTTTTGTTTTCAATAATTTGTTTTGGCAATAAACTAATGTTTAACTAGTTTTAGACTAGTTAATTTGTACTCACTTTGAAAAGAATTAGTTTAGGCAATAAACTAATTGTGTGAGTCTCAACAAAACTTTGGGGTATAAAGCTATACACTTAGCATACAATCAGTACTCAATAAATATCTGTTACATAAACAAAGGGAAGACAATCATAGAATTTAAATGTTGAGAAGGAATAGAGAGATCGTAAGTGAAACCCTCTGAATTTAAGAAGAAACTCAAATCCAAAAAAAGCAAATGACTTCCCTAAGGTGTTACACATAGATAGATAGATAGATAGATAGATAGATAGATAGATAGATAGATAGATAGATAGATAGACAGACAGACAGACAGACAGACAGGTAGATAGAAGAAAGTTAGTAGTAACATCAAGACCACAACATAACTATTATTTTAAAGCCAAATTAATCTTTTGATCATCTTTGAGACCCTTAAGTCTATTTTTCATTTCCACTAACATGAAGAACTGACCACTTAATAGGAAAAAGATAATTGTAGTCTTCTATTTAGTTTTATATTTAATCAAAAGCACTTATTCATAGCTGGTAAGAAATCAGAGCACAGATGGAGGAAGATCCAATAGCACAAACAAGAAGAGTTCTGGGGTAATGTGATAGGGTTTTTCTGGTCTTAACAACCAAATTAAATTACTATAGATGCTTTCATAATAGGGAAAGGGATAGATAAAATTAAACTTGTAAAATAAAAACCAGAATTCTTTAAATTTAAAAATCAACACTTATTGATAAAAAATATAGACATCAGACTTGGTCTAACTAAGTATGTTCTATTTTTATTCTCACATATTTAATCTTCAAGATAACCATGTGAGATAAACAATAGTCCCACAATCCCCATTTTACAAACGAGGAAACTGAGACACAGAGAATTAAATAATTTGTCTGAGATAACAGGATTAAAACTCAGACAATCTGGAGCCAGAGCCCACACTCTTATCCACCATCTTATAATGTTTTAAATTGTATTATTATGTTTTAATAAAAAATATATTTTATAAAAAGCTAATAATTCATTTTTATTTAATATGTAGTTAGAACTCAAAGTATTTATACAATGCTTATCAAATTTCTAACAATATAGCATGGGCATTTTATTTATGTAGTATTTAGTAACACTTGTATAAGTAGACCACAAAAAGCCACTATATATTAAGGATACAACTTTAAGGCATTTTCAGAGACTCCTCATAAAAATTAGTTGCTAAGTCAGTCTAACAGATGTCATTATCAGGTCTCAAACTGTTTAGCCATAAAGTAGTCCCTCCTTATCTGCAGGAAATATGTTCCAAGACCACTCAGTGAATGCCTGAAATCACAGATAGTACCAAACCCTAGGATACTTTTTCCTATACGTGCATACATATGATAAAGTTTAATTTATAAATTAGGCACAGTAAGAAATTCATTACAATAACCAATAATCCAGTAAAACAATTAAGTCAAATAAGGGTTACTTGAACACAGCACCTCAATACTTCAACAGTCAACCTGATAACTGAGAGGGCTACTGAATGACTAATGGAGCAGGCAGCATCTACAGTGTGGATATGCTGGACCAAGGGATGATTCACGCCCTGGGTGGGACAGGGAGAGATTTTATCACACTACTCAGAAGAGCACGCAGTTTAAAACTTATGAATTGTTTATTTTTGGAATTATCCATTTAATGTTTTCGAACCTTGGTTAACCTCAGGTAACTGAAACCATGGAAAGGGAAACGGTAGATAAGGGACTACTGAATATAGAAAAAGAAATGAGATTGCTTTAGATTCTATTATTCTGTAATTAAAAGTAAGTTTACATAACAGTTACAATGCCTTTTTATAGAGAAATATTAATCAAACTGACTTAATTCCAGAGAGGAAATATATGTGAATCATGATTAAAAACCTGTATTAAAAGCAAGGTCACTCCACAAGCCTTGTAACCTAAAAGTGGCCATGAGGTCTGAGACGCTATTCACATTTTGGCTACGCCACCATTTAAAGATGAAAAAGGAGATAAGAAACAACCAAAATAGTAATTAGAAAAGGAAATCTAAATCTAATATCATTACTATCTGCATTTTCTATCGTTGCAGACAAAATTTCTGATGACAAAGTCCATTACCAGTACATGTAAACAAAAGCATTACTGAAACATGAAGAAAACTTTTCTTTGAATCTTCCCACACCTGATTTGTTGTTGCCTACCTGGAATCCGTGCTTGCCTCTCCACCATGTGCTTAGCACTTTCGGGGGCATGTCAATAACAGACACGATGTCTCCCACCTAGGAGAATCAGAATTTTAAGCAAAATGGTTTTAGTTAAATTTTAAATCATTTGTTATACCTAGAATTTAAATCTGAACTGTATGAAAAGGTAAAGTACTATTCATGCTCTGGCCAGTAATTTCCAAAAAAAGTACCACTTCTTTTTAAAAATCATTTAATTATCTTATGATTTGTTAAAGAGAGGTCTACAAAAAGTTAAGTAGCACAAAGACTGTGATTCAACTAACACATGTGCAGTAACTTGAGAAAGCCAGATTCATAGCATAAGATTTTAATGCTAGGCATCACACCATTATCATCACTTCTGTTAAAATACTGTTACTGCTGTCACTGAGAGTGATCGGATTCACTTGTAAAAGATAATTTTAAATATTCATGTTTAGAAACAGTAACAGATTCCCTTAATATTACATTTAGTGAGTGCTTAGCATGTGCCAGGCATTGCACTGAGCTCTTGACATATCTTATTTAATCATACAGAAAAGGGCCTGGGATGGGTTATTCTTAGGAAGTATAAAATTTGATGACAACTACACTTCTTTCAGTAGATAGTAAAATATAATTATATCCACTAAAGAGCTAACTTTCTTCACTGTAAAAGAAAAACTACTGAGTTTAAACTCATATAAAATCATAAATAGAAAAATTACAATAGTTTTTAATAATATATTCAACGGAAGTTATATTCTTCTATCAAAAAGAAATACTGATATCTATGATAAAACATAATTAAGAACCTCAGAGCAATGTTACTAACATATACAATAGAGCTTTAGGAATATTTCTTTTGTATATTCACAGCTGATCTTTCATATCATGTATAAGCCATTTCGTAAAGCCATATATGCTAACATCATCATTCCAAGACCTACATTTCTTTCTGTACAGAACCTAAAAGTTTGAAAACAGTTCAGATTCTATGCAGTAAAAAGTTATACTGTTATTTCTTAAATTTAATAACTGTCAGCATTTTTTTCTCTCATTAGCCAATATATATTTTTAGAGGAAAAAATTTAATTCCCCTCCTTTTATATCTGATAGCAAGATGTGTTCATTTCACCTTTTATCTGTTCTTTAACTCAATCTTTCAACAATATGTGAAAAAAAATGTATCACTGGGTATTGTTTTTAGGTACAAAAACACAAAAAGACAGACCTTCCTTTCAAGAAGCTCACTGAGACAAAGAGGAGAACAATCATGATTAAATATAATAAGTGATATGTCAGCAATAAGCCATGAGCACAGTTCAGAATGACATTCAATTCAGGTTTTGGGGGGTATGTATTTGCATGGAGTGAGGGGAGGGGGATCAAGAATGACTTCCCAGGCCAGGCGCGGTGGCTCACGCCTGTAATCCCAGCACTTTGGGAGGCCAAGGCGGGCGGATCATGAGATGAGGAGATCGAGACCACGGTGAAACCCCATCTCTACTAAAAATACAAAAAATTAGCTGAGTGTGGTGGTGGGCACCTGTAGTCCTAGCTACTTGAGAGGCTGAGGCAGGAGAATGGCGTGAACGCAGGAGGCGGAGCTTGCAGTGAGCTGAGATCACGCCACTGCACTCCAGCCTGGGCGACAGAGCAAGACTCTGCCTCAAAAAAAAAAAAAAAAAAAAGAATGACTTCCCAGACAAAACAGGAGACATTTAACCTCAGTTTTCAAGGATGAGTACTGTCACTTAAACAAAAATAGAAGATATTACAGGCTTAAAGATAAAGGACTATGGAAAAACCTGGTGCTTTTCTTTTTTTTTTTTTAATTAAGGAAATGGTTAAGAACAGTCAAAGATGAGGCCAGAAAGGTAGCAGGAACCAAGTAACAACCAACCTCTTTAGCTATTTACCTCTAAGGTCAGTTCGTCAGGGGCCCGGGCAGTGTACCTCTTGATAACATGGGCAGCACCGACAGCAGGAGTGTTGATGGATGACTCCTCATGAACCAAAAGGTGATTTCCCTTATTATCAATCTATCACAAAGAAAATGTACTATGAGATAAAGACACCGGACTTGCAAATGCTTCTTTGACTATCTATAAAGGAAATTCATTTTAATTTAGAGATACAATAACCCAAAGAGTCTTAAAAAAAAAAAACCTACCATTTACTGGGTAGTTACAATATGCTAGTCATTGTGCTGTGCCTGTAAATATATGGTTTAATTTAATCCTCATAACTCTACAAAAATACTTATCATCATTTAAAGGTGAGGATGCTAAAGATGAAAGAGGCTATGTAATTTACAAGAGATTCAATACTTTTTCCAAGATCTCAATGCAGGTTGACCCATAGTTCTATATTCTTCCCACTTTCCATCTTGCATTCCCAATTTCCAGTGGGAGGAGAAAACAATATAACTCTACATATGCACATTAAGAATAAATATGTAATCTATTTACTGAATAATGTTTCACTCAATACTTACTCTTAAAAAGGACCCTTTAAAAAGTTGTCCCTTGCTAATAACTAAAAAATATTTTCAATTACTAAGTCAACTAAAAAAAGTACACCTTGCTGAATATATACATTAGTATACTAAACACCAAAATAACAGGTACCACTGAAATTCATAAAATATATTAAGATTAGTTTCCAAGATTATCAAAGAAAGATTTGAGATGAAAAAAATTTCCCGTCTCACGTATCTATCCTCCCAGACGCTGAGAATATACTTCATTTCTTTGATTCCTGAAGCTCAATAGGTATCAAAATTATGTTAATATCAAATTTCTTAAGTAGATAATTTAAATATACATTTTTCATGAAAAGTGAATTAGGAAATACCTCCATCCAGGTAAGGGCGGGCCCACAGTTGATCTTGTTGCCAGCGATAGCTGAAAGGCGTGACAGGTAAGCCATAAGCATCTGAGTGACCGACTGAAAAGAGAAAGATCAGTGTAACTCTGAGGAAAGATGCTATGCTCTCCGGCAGGGAACACTGGATGGTTTCTGGAAGAAAAAAAATCTATGGATGTTTAGGCATTTTAATAGTTACAGAGGATTCTTCACCGAAACTTACCAGTAGCACTATGGGGACTTACATAGCAACTCAGCCCCTGTCTCATGCAGAGCTTCAACTTCTAGCCCCTTATCATCAGCGATCATACTATTCCATGGTTTCTAATTTTGTCACTTTCTATTTTTGTACTGAATATGCACAAAGATAACTATAGCAGATCCACATTTGGCTTTTCTGCCTAAATTTCCCCCTACTACTCGGAAACCCTTTTCCCCAAAACTCACTGTAATCTTCCATGCACATGGCTGTGGCAGGAGCAGCCATGTTCATACGTGATCCTACACCATGGTTCAGCTGATTGGTCCAGGAATATGCCCCAATATTAGTTGGACCAATCAAGAGTCAATCCAGGAATTAGGAATTGTGATGCAGATTCTAGCTCAGTCTGGCTGCTCTCTTAAAAGGGGATAAAAACCTGGGACCTCTTGGTAGTGGCCATGTTTTAGGATAATCTGAGAGAAAAAAATGAAACAGAAAAAAAATGAAATGAAGCAGAAATGGGAAATGCAGATAAAGGGACTTTCAGATTTTCTATGGTACAAAGAGATGTGTGTTTTAAGACACTCCTGAGACCCTGCTGCAGTGTCCGTTATATTTCAGCACTTAATGAACTCACTGAATCTCAGAACACTGCTTTATTTAGATCTGGTGGGGGGAGTGGCTTACACCAATTTTTAATTATTTCCTTGCATCCACTCTCTCCTCCTATAACTCCCATCAGCAGAAACCTCTCTGGACCTATTCTCCATGACTCCCAACTGTTCTCTCACAGCTTTTTAACTTTCTGTCCCTTCCAGGGGTTGTATTCTTATAAATGACTTGGCTTGATCATTCAACTCCCGGGACTTTCTCTTCAGCTGGGTACATTCTGTATGGAGTCCAGTTATTCAGGTTTGCTCTTACTAAATTAACTTAAATGATCCTATATTCATTTATGACATCTCTGATTTTAGTTTATTTAAATCCATTTCATGGATGTGACAGCTTCACTTTCTCTCAGAGGATAGTAATCATCCTTCGAAAAGCCTTGTTTGTACCTCTCAGTTATTTTATTTATTCAGTTTCTACGTGTAAACTTTCTAGTTTCCTTGTGTTTTGCAGTCTTGTTGCACTTACATGTTTAGGCTATATTTACTTTTCCCCATAAACCTTATCCCATCTACTTTTAAAGATTCCTTACAATTTTTGATTTCCGATGGTACTTTTGGTTTAATGATGCTATAAAGAATCTCTGTTTAGAAATCTTTTATGTTTTTACTAGACATTTTTTTGCAGGGGTGAAGGTAGGTGCATACACACAGCATGCTGTCATAAACTACTCAACACTGTTAATATGGATCCCTTTGATCATGAAAGGCAATGTTTTTCCATATTTTTGCTTCCATTTTTATGTGCTCTCTGGAGAATGTTTTGCTCATATATATTGCTTATTTATATATTGTTATGAGTATTTAACATTACTAACTTTTCAGTTATGAAACAGGCAAGTAGTCCCAGGAATCATCCTGAGTGTTCAGTATAAGCTTTTGTTTAGTATACTGACGAAAACTTCTGCAAACTTATATATAGTGATTACCTCTGTACTAAATGTATTAAATGCTTACCTCTGGACTGTCCTTCAGGGTGTCAGAACGGGGAAGTTCTGAGAGCTGGGAAAATCTTCGGTCATAAATACATAGATGAAGATGTTTATCAAGTACCCGAAAATCTTCATAACTTCTTTTAACAATCCAACTTTTTCCCTATTGGTAAAAAAAAGAAACTCTCATAATTCACCTCTATTGGGAAATACTTATGAATCAGGCCTTATTCTATAATGCTACTTTATTCATGAGATTTTATAGTTTCTAATGAGAAGTTTCTACTAACTTGATAGTTAATAGCTAAAACTGTGAAACACTCTAATGAGTTATATTACATTAAAAGGCCAATAATTGAAAATAAGATAGAACTCTCCACCATCCCTCTTCCTACTGCTGGTCAAAATCCACTGCCTCACTTTCAGAACAATAACTGCTAAATGGTTAAGATAACATGTGATCTTAAATCTACCAAAATGAAAAAAAACCAAAAAATCACTTTGGGTAGGAGAATATTAACTGAAATTAAAGAAAAATAAAATCAGGTTTTTGATTTGTTACTACCAACATTTTCTGTGACTGAGATCGGAAATATACTAAAAAACCAAAACTACTGAAGTCGTCCTCTATAAACATTTGATATTCATACAGCATCTAGAAACCTCAGCTCTCCCTGCCTCTCAGGCTTCTTCCTTTCTTTGCCCAATCTTACAAGCTCATTTTTTAAAATTACACTCATAAAGGGTATTTATTAGATACTATCTTCTAATCTTCTCTTGAATCTATCACTTCTTGTTCAGTCCTATAGCCCAAGCTTCAGTAAGGACCATCATCATCTCTTACCGGAAATATTGCTAATGTGCCTTGCCTTTGAACTCCTCCCCTGCACCCCCAACTACAAAATACAGAGTTTATCAGCTCACAATGCAACAACAACAAGTCCTTCAAAAGCTCCTGTGAGTAATGATGAGCACATCCCGACTGTATAGCATATAGTTTTGCAATTTAATTTAATTTTATGTAGAGCCTTTCGGCTCATAAAAATCTGAAGGGTCTGAAAGAAAAAGCCTTCAGAGTAACGAGTTCCTCCATCTGCCCCAGACAACCGGAGCAGAAACAGAGGGTATCACCTCATGAGAGGGTGCTGACTTCTAATCACAAGTGTATCAAAAACTAACATGATAAACTTGCATAATCCCACTTTGGACTGTAATCCTCCACAACAGACAAAAAGCCATTACCAGCTCCCTCTTTCAGAGGGTTCTAAGAATGAAATAATAGATGTGGTCAAGACTTCTACACTTGACCTTGGCTGAAAGGCAGAGGAGCAATGTGACTGAGACTTTTGAAGAACAGTGTCCGGGTCCCTATTCTAAGAGATGCTAATTCACTAAGTCTGGAAAGGGATCCAGTTAGTTCTGATGATCAGCCTGAATTGAGGGCCACTGGTCTACAGGATTAAACCCAAACTATCCCCACATTTCACAGCTTTTATCATCTGGGCCCTGTCTAAATTTCCAGACTGATCTCACTGGCTATTCCTCCATGCCCTTTCTTGGCTTCCAGTTATATTGAATGATTTGCATGTATTCAACTCATGAGCTGAATGTTCCTTTCCTTGCCTTCATGATTCTGTAAGTGCTGTTTGTTCTTCCTGTCATGTTAGCTCTTTCTTTGATGCTTTGCTCAAGTAAACTCCTTTATTTTCTCAGTTCTATCACTACCTTCTACCCAAAACATTCCTGGGAACTGCCAAGTTATGATGTACAAGCATCATTTTATTTCAAATTTGCCAAACTGGTCTCCAAAGTGGTAACACCAATTTATTCACCCAACAGTAGTATATGAGTTCCCACTGTCCCCAAATCCTTGCAATTCTTGGCATCATCAGAATTTACAGCACTGCTAACCAGATAGAGATGAAATGGTATCTTCTCTCAATTTACATTCCCTTGATTATGAGTGAAGCTTAGCATCTTTTCATTTGTTATTAAGATTTCTTTTTGTATGAATTGCCTATTACTACCAAAATCCTGTTCATTTTTTCTATTACAACGACTTTTTTGTATTGACTTCTAGAATATTTTTGTTTACTAATATGTTGGAAAAATAATCTTTATAATTGACATGTATTGTAAAACGCTGGATCCAAGTCTGAGACTATCCCCTCAATTTGCAGTATCTTATCAAAAAGAAGGAACATAAAACTCTATTTCTTTCTTTATGAATATAATCACAGATTAGGTAGTTTGCTGAAATTTTCACATAGGTATGTGAAGAACAAGTATGAAAATAAGTATCCAATAAAATAATTTAAATTTTCATCTGAACAAAAAGGACTCACAGCCATCACCCATAGTATTTCAAATTTATCCATTGTATCTTCTGATTTGGGTTTGGCCTACAGTGTTTTTAAAAACTGCATTTGAAAACATTTAGGTATAGCACAGCAAGCACAAGTTTGCCAATGTCATTATCACACCCAGCCATTTTCCTTAACTAACATTACCTATACAGATGCTGAATATATTTAGATTTACCAACTCCTGAAATAAATACACAGCTAATAGCTTGGCTCTAGGACCACAATGTACCAATTGTGAATCCTGGTTATTTAAGAATTAAATCAAATAAATTAATGTAAAGTGCTTAGTAGTAGGCAGATAGAAATTGCTCAATACATGCTAACTATTACTACTCTTTATTAACTTGGAGAACTTACTCTGGGCTGAACCTACCAAAAGTAGAAAACAAGGTTTCCAAACAAATTCTCAGGATATTTAGCAGAACAAGCAACCAGACACCAATGCTCAACAACTCAAAAGACAAAAGAACATTCTTAGCAATTACTTTTTAGTGCATCAGGGTTTCAGTCAGCTAAAAGTTAATATATCTTTAGAGATCAAAGGTTGCTTTCCATATTGGCTGAATCATCAGCTTCAGCTTTGGAGAATAAAATCTCAAATTCAACATTATTATTTTGGAATAATTCAGCATGCCCTGGTGATCATTCACGTATGTTTTGTTTTTCTGCTCCTTTTCACGAGAAGATGTATTAGGCTTCAACTCCAAGCATGTGTACAATTATTCCATGGTATTAAAGGTGAGGAGAGAAATGATCTGCAATTTGGTAGGCTCACATTTATTACTCCTTTTGAAGAAGTGGTCAAAATCACTGAAATGTAGTCCTACATTTTTTGGTGCCTGGTGCTTGCAGAAGAGAAATTGGCTTTGCTTCTAATCCTTTTTCAGTCAACACTCTTTAGGAAATAGAGAGTGTTCTGGTGTATTATAAGGTAATCTTTGCTAGTTGGAATATCATTTTCTCCTTGTCTTACATAATAGATTTCTAGAGCTACATAAGTGTGAAACAGAGGGAAGAGAGAAGAAAAAAAGAAAGAATGAGAACAGCAGCCAGTAATTGAGAATGCAAGATCTGAATTTATACTACCCTAGGCTACATGCTAGTCACTTGACCATAGATAACTATTCCACAGTTTCCTCATCTGTAAAATGGGGAGGCTAATAGTAACCAGGGTTGTCAGAAGAGTAAGTGAAATAATCCACATAAGGTGCTTAACAGACTCCTTGGAAACCATTCATTAAATATTAGCTATCACTATTGGTATTTTTCTCACTGTTAAAGCTGTCTGGAATAAAAATAACTTTGGCATGCTATATTGCTCATGTATCTATCATGCATGGAGTATAGCAGGGAAATATTAGTTTGGTTAAATTGTTAACACGCCCAGACACTAGAACAATGCCTCCACTAATAAAGACTGATTTTGAAAAAGGTGTTTAAACTTCCAAACTGATAGATTTGGGAGTTCTAAGATGACAGTACAATAATTGATAACAAGATTATAAATAACACATTTGTATTTAAGTTTATGTTGCAATGTCTTATACTTTCTCAGCATTAATTCCTAAAAATGTGACATTAGCAGAAACTAGGTTAAGGGTAAATAGGATATTTCTGTACTATTTTTACAGCTTTTCTGTGAGTCTAAAATCATTGTGAAATGAAAAGTTAAAATAAATACTTACAAAATTCCTGAAAACTGACAGGTTGTAGCAATTTTTACTGCTTGGGTCTATTTCAAATGCATCCTCACAAATACTAAAAATAATGACTTAAAAATTCTCCAGTAGGTGAAAAACTGTATCTTCTTTTGTTTGCCTTTTATTGACTTAATGAAGCTAAACACAATTTCATATTTCTCAGTCACTTTTATTTCTTCTTTTATAAAAAAATATATTCATATTTTTGCCAACCTTTCTACTGAGTATATTGTATATTACTATAACATATAACATCAAACTACAGTATAACTGTGTGTTTAATCAAATTATTTGATGGAACTATTAGCCTTTTGAGAGCTGTAACCTACTTAGGCCTTTGAGAGCTGTAACACTCAGTGAGTTACAATCAAGAAAATTCCTTGAATGTATACTGATGTTATTTATTAAATGGTTTATTACACAATATTGAACTTTCTGCTTAAAAGACCTCAAAAAGAAATTAGTTAGTCTTGAATGGGATTATATCAAACTAAAAAGCTTCTGCACAGCAAAGAAAATGATTATCAGAGCAAAGAAAATCTCCACAGATTGGGAAAAAATACATCTTATAAGGGGTTAATATCTGAAATATATTTTAAAAATTCAAAGAACTCTACAGAAAAAAAAAAATAACCCAATTAACAAATGGACAAAAGCACTGAACAGACATTTCTCAAAAGATAACATACAAATGGTCAACAGATATTATGAAAAAATGCTCAATATCACTAGTCTTTAGGGAAGTGCAAATTAATACCACAATGAGATATCATCTTGCATCTGTCAAAATGGCTATTATCAAAAAGACAAAAGATGGTGTCAGCAAAGCTGTAGAGAAAAGGAAACAAGGGAATCCCCGTACGCTTTTGTTGGAAATATAAATTGGTACAGCCATTTTGGAAAACTATATGGAGGCTCCTCAAAAAACTAAAAATAGAATTACCGTATGATTCAGTAATCCCACATCTAGATACACATCCTAAGAACTTGAAATCGGTATGTCAAAAAGATATCTGCTCTCCTTGGTTCACTGCAGCCTTATTTACAATAGCCAAGTTATGGAATCAACTTAAGTGTCCATCAATGGATCAGTAGATAAAAACAAATGTGGTAGACATACACAATGGAATACTATTCAGCCTTAAAGGAAATCCTGTCATTGGCAACAACACGATAAATCTGGAGGACATTATGCGCAATAAAATAAGCCTGGCAAGAAAAGACAAATACCACATGGTCTCAAATGTAGAATCTGAATCAACTGAATTCATAGAAGCAGAATTGAATGGTGGTTGCCGTGAGCTGAGGATAGGGAAAGGCAAGAAATGTTGGTCAATGGGTACAAAGTTGTAGTTAGGAGGAATAAGTAATAAGTAGCTAAGGTAGAAAAAATAAATAACTTCAGAATATGAATCACTAAAAAAAGAAATGTGTTGGTCTTATTTGCTTCAGGCATTCTTCCCACAGAGGTATTTAAAATATATTTTTAAAAGAGATATTAAAATATATTGTTACACACTTTTTATTTGTTCTGCCAGCTCAATTTCTAGTTCATTTGGTTTTGTGTTACCAAGTACCACATGGAAATGACAGGCCATACAAAAATACATTTGTGATACAGTTCCATTTCGGAAGTGATCAATGTCTGTCTAGTTACAAAGTAATCACTGGACTTCTGGTTACTGGTCTGCTATGTAAGGAGCTCAGAAGTTGCTCCTTAACAAGTAAAAAGCTGAACAAAGTGAAAATCAACAGATCTTTCTTAAATCTATTACAGAAGTGGGGTCACAGAACAAATCACTATCCCCCTCCCAAATTAGAGGCCGACAGGTAAATACAGAGAATTGCAACTTACCCAGAGCAGAAATCCACAGGCAGAAACCTCTGCAGGAACCAGTGCTAGGGTAGGGAAACTTAATCTATAATTGATAAATTGCTAGAGGCTCCGGGATGACAAGTCTGAGCATTAAAAACTCCTGGAGAACCCAGTCACGGGAGCCACACACTTTTGTGAGCTCTACTAGGTCCTCACAGCAAATATCTGAAAAAAATCTCCTTGTGCTCTTAAGAGGGAGAGGAGAAAATAAACTTCCGAAACATACCCAAACACTATGTTTTTAACAAAGTCTGCCCTCAGGAAAAACTCTTACCACAGCCTCATGTTCTGGAGTAAGAAGAAAATCCAGCTCCAGCTTCTTCGAGCTTCCCACTGGGGAGAAGAGGAATACCAAACTCCAGCCCACTCCAGTCATCCTGTCCTACCTAAAGGTGCAGGATGGAGGGCTGTGGACTGAGATTCATGTGTGAAGTTCACAGTTCAGTGGCACAGCTCACAAGACTGAGACCTAATCACAGGATTATGGAATGCTTCCCCCGCCCCCCCACACACACACCTCACCGTCACATTACTAATGGGCTATTTAAATACTTCTTTCACCCACCTTATGTCCACCTTCAACAAAAAATTACAACGTGAACTAAAAGGAAAACAACACCGTTTAAAGAGACTGAAGAAGCATCAGAAAAAGAGTCAAAGATGGCAGGAATGTTGGAATTATCAGACCAATAATTTAAAAGAACATGATCAATCTGCTAAAAGCTTTAAGGAAAAAGTAGACAATATGCAAAAACAGATGTAAGCAGAGAATTGGAAATCATAACAAAGAATAAAAAAGAAATGCTAGAGATCAAAAACAGAAATGATGAATGTCTTTGATGGATTGATTAGTTCACTGGACACAGCTGAGGAAAGAATTGGAGCTTGAGGATATCACAATAGAAACAACCAAAACTGAAATGCAAAGAGAGAAAAGACTGAAGAAAAGGAACAGAACAGAAATTGTGGGAAAACTACAAAAAGTATGATACATACATACTGAGAATACCAGAAGGAGAAGAAATGGAGAAAGGAGCAAAACCAATATTTCTAGCAATAATGACCGAGACACCAAATCACCCGTCCTGGAAGCTCAGAGAACATAAAGCAGGATAAATTGCATCACCCTCCTCAAAAAAAAAAAACAAACAAAAAAAAAACCTTCAGAAAATCCAAGATAAAAAGAAAATATCTTGAAAGAAGCTGGGAGTTTGCGGGGGAAACACCTTACCTACAGAGGGTCAAAACTGGAATTATATAACATATTCTCAGAAACCACAGAAGCAAGAAGAGAGTAGAGTAAATGTTTTAAGTATTAACAAAATAACCCCTACCCAGCAACCTAGAATTCTGTACTCTGCAAAATTATCCCTCAAAAATGAAAGAGAAATAAAGCTTGTCAAACAAAAATTGAGAAAATTTGTGGCCAGCAGATCTGCTCTGTAAGAAATGTAAAAGAAGCTCTTTAAAGAAAAAGAAAATGATATAGATCAGAAACCTGTAGCTACATAAAGAATGGAAAAGTAATGGAGAAGAATAAGTGAATGTAAAATACAACTTTGGTTCCTCATTCTTAATTGATATAACAGATAACAGTTTGTTCAAATAATAGCAACAACAATGTACTTGACTGTGTGTATTACATATATATACGTGTATGGGGGTATGTGTATACGTATATGCTTATGTATGATTTCTACATGTAAAATGAATGGCAGTAATAATACGAAGGATAGAGAGGAATTACAAATAATTTTTAATGAAAGGCACCTGCACAATCCATGATGCAGTATAATTATTTGAAAGTGAACTAGGATTAGTTATAATGTATATCACAACCTGTAGTGCAACCACCAAAAAAAAATTTTTTTCTTTTTTTGAGACGGAGTCTCACTCTGTCACCCAGGCTGGTGTGCAGTGGTCTGATCTCGGCTCACTGCAACCTCCACCTCCCAGGTTCAAGTGATTCTCCTGCCTCAGCCTCCCGTGTAGCTGGGACTACAAGCACCCGCCACCACACCTGGCTAATTTTTTGTATTTTTAGTAGAGACGGGGTTTCACCATGTTAGCCAGGATGGTCTCGATCTCCTGACCACATGATCCGCTCGCCTTGGCCTCCCAAAGTGCTGGGATTACAGGCATGAGCCACCACACCCATCCGAAAAAAATTTTTTTTGTAATGTAATTGATACACTAAGAAAGGAGAGAAAATGGAAACATAAAAAATGCTCAATTAAAAACACAAAAAGAATCGATCATAAGTGTTTTCACCACACATGCAAAAAAAGGTAACTGTGAGGTGATGGATATGTAACTTAGCTGCAGTCATCATTGCACAACGCATACACATATCAAAATATCACATTCTACCTCTTAAATATATGTAATTTTTATTTGACAATTATATATACCACAATAAAGTTGGAAAAAAACACACAAAAAGGAGACGAAGTATGGAAAACAAAAATATGGACAAAGAACAAGGGCAATAAATAGAAACAATGACAGGCAGATATTAATCCAACTATATCAATAATCACTTTAAACATCAGTGATCTAACATACCAATTAAAAGACAAACTGTCAGAGTGGATCAAAAACAGGACCCAACTGTCTAAAAGAAATCAACTTTAAATATAAGATAGATTAAAATAAAATGATAAAGATATGCCATACTAATTTTTTAATTAAGCAAAAATAGCTATATTTACTTCAGTCAGAGCGGACTTCAGAGCAAAGAAAGTTATGAGGGATAAATGGGGCACTGAGTAATGTCAAATGGATCGACACTCCAAGAAGACATAAAACAATCTTTAATATTTATGTGCTTAAAAACAGACTATGAAAGTACTGTGAGGCAAATACTGATTAAATTGCAAGGAGAAATAATTATATTTGTAGTTATTTAACGCCCTCTATAAGAAATTATTTAACACCCCCCTATTAGAAACGAATAGATCCAGTAGACAGAAAATCAGTAAGAAAATAGTTGACTTAATGGTACCATCGATCAACTGGACATAATTGATACTGATAGAATACCTTAACAACAACGGATTACACGTGCTTCTGAGGCTCCTATGGAACAGTCACTGTATCTTGGGGAACACATTCTGGGGCATAAAACATACCATAACAAGTTTTTAAAAAATAGAATTCATAATATGTCTGCTCTCAGAGTGTCAGAGAAGTTTGAACCAGAAGGACTCCATCTTGAAGAGGTGCTGAGTGAAATGAGGCTGAGACCTACTGGGCTGCATTCCGAGGAGGTCAGGCATTCTAAGTCACAGGATGAGACAGGTCGGTACAAAATACAGGTCACAAAGACTTTGCTGATAAAATAGCACGTGGTAAAGAAGCCGGCCAAAACCCGCCAAAACCAAGATGGTGATGAAAGTGACTTTTAGTCATCCTTACTGCTCATTATACACTAATTATAATGTACTAGCATTCTAAAAGCCACTCCCACCAGCACCACAACAGTTTACAAATGAGATAACAACGTCAAGAAGTTACCCTATATGATCTAAAAATGAGACAAACCCTCAGTTCTGGGAACTACCCACCCTTTTTCCCTAGAAAACTCATGGATAATCCAACCCTTACTTAGCATACAATCAAGAAATAACATAAAAATAGCCAACGAATGGCCCACACTGTTGCTCTGCCTATGGAGTAACCATTCTTTATTCCGTTATTTTCCTAATAAACTTGCTTTCACATTATCTCCCCAAATTCCTTCTTGTGCAAGATCCAAGAACCCTCTCTTGGGGTCTGGATCGGGACCACTTTTCAGTAATGAGACCACAAGGAATTAAACTATTAGTCAATAATAGAAAAAATAGTTGAAAAACACCAAAAAATTTGGAGATCAAATGACACACTTCTAAATAAAACACGAGTAAAAGAAGAAATCTCAAGAGAAATTACTAAATATTTTGAACCAAATAAAAACAAAAATACAATTTACCCAAATTTGCGGGAGGCAGTGAAAGCAGTGCTGAGAGAAAAATCTATAGCACTGACCGCATGCATTGGGAAAGAAGAGAGGAGAAAAATGGTGGCTAGGAGGCAAGACTAACTTGCAGTTCCCACTCGGACAGACGGAACAGCATGTGGAGACCCACATCATGAACTTTTGCTCCCAGAACCATCCCAGGAACATACCAGGAAAACCAAAAGAATTCACAAACCCTTGGAAAAAAGCAGTTTGCTGCTGCAAACTCCATGAGACAGCCGAAAAGCTGTGAGTGCCCAAAGCATGAAAGGGGAAAGTCTGCCTCTGAACACACATGCTCACCGGGGAACCTGAAAATCCAGATCATAGAAGAAAGATTTAGCTAGAGCAGAAATGAATTTAGAGAGCTGAGTGAAATATACAAGTAGAAGCAGCAGCTGGAAGAGCCCTGTAGACACTTTCCTGGGCACTTCCTGGTCCCTAGAGAGGCCCAGGGAAGCCATTTCTGACTCTATCTCACAGGGGTTCTTTGGGAAGGATGCCAGTGGAACTGGGGACAGACCACAGGAAAAAGGAAAGTTCCAGCTCAATTTTGTAATAACTTTGATGAAGCGCAAATTTTCCTAGGCAGAATCCAGGTTGGGTGGAGGAGGCAAACAGGAAGGACAGATAGGAGTACAGAAGACAAGGTAGATGGGGAGCGGTGAAGCCTGAAAGCCCTGCGTGTTTTCTCAGCAGGGAGGCTTGTAGCCTGGGGCAGGATTTCAGCCCTGCTCACCAGCTGCCTGGATATAAACTTGGTGCTGTTGATGGGGGACAGTGGGAGTGAGATTGGCCTTCCTGGCTGCATGGGAGCTGGATGAAACCCGTCACTGCCAGCTTTCCCCAACTTCCCTAGCAACCTGTATGATTCAGCAGAAGCAGTCATAATCCCCCTTAGATCGTAACTCCAATGGCCTGAGAATCACACCCCATCCCCCACAGTGCCTGCAGCAACCCTCACCCTAGCTCAGATACGCCTAACCCTACCCCCACCTGATGGTCTTTCTCTACCTGCCCTGGTAGCTGAAGACAAAAGACATAATCCCTTGGGAACTCCATGGCCTCACCCTTCACCTGAGAAACCAAACTACTTACCCAGGAGACCTTAGTCAAGCTTGTATCCGTTCTATACTACCACAGCTGATGCTCTTGAAAGCGCCACCGCCTGGCTGGAAGCAAACCAACTCATGCCATTACAGTAACTCATTAAAAAACTGCTCTAAGAAAGGAGAAAATGACAGCTAATTCCACGACCTGTAACATCCTGGCTAACCACAGGACCTGAGTCTGTCCACCTGACAACTTCACTGCTAGCATAACAAGCACTCAAAAAACCCAGTATGCTAAACAGAACAACCAATGATCCTCACAGAGCCCACTTCATTCCTCTGCTACCTCCACTGGGGCAGGTGCTGGCATCCATGGCTGAGAGACCTAAAGATGGATCACATCAGACACTCCCCAGCACCAGCCTGGATCCTGGTAACTCCACTGGGTGGCTAGATCCAGGAGGGCAATAACAATCACTGCAGTCCAGCTCTCAGGAAGCCCCATCCCTAGGGGAAGGGGGTGAGCCCCACATCAAGAGAGCACTCTGTGGGACAAAAGAATCTGAACAGCAGACCTTGAAGCCAAGATCTTTCCTCTGACATAGTCCACCCAAATGAGAAGGAACCAGAAAAAACAACTCTGTTGAGATGACAAAACAAGGTTAATACCCCCAAAAGATCACAGCTCACCAGCAATGGATCCAAACAAAAACAAACTCTTTGAATTGCAAGAAAAATAATTCAGAAGGTTAATTATTTATTAATTTTTTTGAGACAGAGTCTCACTCTGTCACCCAGGTTGGAGTGCAGTGGCACATTCTCAGCTCACTGCAACCTCCACCTCCCGGGTCCAAGTGATTCTCCCACCTCAGCCTCCCGAGTAGCTGGGATTACAGGCATACACTACCACACCTGGCTAACTTTTGTATTTTTAGTACAGACAGGGTTTCACCATGCTGGCCAGGCTGGTCTCAAACTCCTAACCTCAGGTGATCTGCCCACCTCAGCCTCCCAAACTGCTGGGTTTAAAGGCATGAGCCACTGTGCCCGGCCAGAAGGTTGATTACTAAGCTTCTCAAGGAGGCACCAGAGAAAGGTGAAACCAACTTAAAGAAATTTTAGAAATAATACAAGATATGGACAAAAAAATCTCCAGAGAAATAACATAAATAAAAAAAAAACACAACTTCTGGAAGTGAAAGACACACTTAGAGAAATGAAAAATAGACTGGAAAGTTTCAACAATAGATTCAAACAAGTAAAAGAAGGAACTTCAGAACCCAAAGACAAGGCTTTCAAATTAACCCAATCCAACAAAGACAAAGGAAAAAGCACTAAAAAATAAACAAAGCCTTCAAGAAGTTTGGGATAATGTCAGATGACTAAACGTAACAATAATTAGTATTCCCAAGAAATGAGAGAAATCTAAAGCTTTGGAAAACATATTTGAGGGAACAGTCGAGGAAAACTTCCCTGGCCTTGCTTGAGATCCAGACATCCAAATATAAGCTCAAAGAACACCCAGGAAATTCATCACAAAATGATCATCACCTAGGCCCATAGTCATCAGGGTTTCTAAAGAAAAGAACCATAAGAGCTATGAGGCAAGAACATTAGGTAACCTGTAAAGGAAAACCTATGAGATTAACAGCAGATTTCTCAGTAGAAACCTTAAGGGACTGGAAGCCTCTCTTTAGCCTCCTGAAACAAAACAATTATCAGCCAAGAATTT
The DNA here is from genome assembly GCF_006542625.1 of Nomascus leucogenys. Taxonomy (NCBI): domain Eukaryota; kingdom Metazoa; phylum Chordata; class Mammalia; order Primates; family Hylobatidae; genus Nomascus; species Nomascus leucogenys. The sequence goes on along the minus strand of NC_044395.1, from coordinate 5,859,309 downwards.
TGTATCCAGGAAAACTAAGCTTCATAAATGAAAGAAAAAAAAAGTTTTTTCAGACAAACAAATGTTGAGAGAATTCACCGCTACCAAGCTAGCACTACAAGAATGCTTAAAGGAGTTCTAAATCTTGAAACAAAACTTCAAAATACACCAAAACAGAACCTCCTTAAAGCATAAATCTCACAGGGCCTATGAAACAGTAACACAATGAAAAACTAACAAATAAGGTATTCAGGCAACAACTAGCATGAAGAATAGAATAGTACATCATATCTCAATACTAACGTTGACTGTAAATGGCCTAACTGCTCCACTTAAAAGATACAGAATATCAGAATGGGCAAGAATTCACCAACCAAGTATCTGCTGTCTTCAAGAGACTCACCTAAGTACAAGGACTCACATAAACTTAAGGTAAAGGGGTGGAAAAAGATATTCCATGCAAAGCGACACCAAAAGCAAGCAGGAGTAGCTATTCTTATATGAGACAAAACAAACTTTAATGTAAGAACAGTTAAAAAAGACAAAGAGGGACATTATATAATGATAAAAGGACTAGTCCAACAGGAAAATATCACAATCCTAAATATATATGCACCTAACACTAGAGCTCTCAAATTTGTAAAATAATAACTACTAGACCTAAGAAATGACACAGATGGCAACACAGTAATAGTGGGAGACTTCAATACTCTCCTGACAGACTAAATAGGTCAAGACAGAAAGTCAACAAAGAAATAATGGACTTAAACTATACCCTAGAACAAATGGATTTAACAGATATTTACAGAACATTCTACCCAACAACTGCAGAATATACATTCTTTTCATCAGTATATGGAACATTCTCCAAGATAGACCATATGATAGGCCACAAAACAAATCTCAACAAATTTAAGAAAATCGAAATTATAACATGTACTCTCTCAGACCACAGTGGAATAAAATTGGAAATCAACTCCAGAAGGAGCCCTCAAAACTATGCAAATACATGGAAATTAAATAATCTGTTCCTGAATGATTGTTGGGTCAACAATGAAATTAAGATGGAAATTTAAAAATTCTTTGAACTGAACAATAACAGAGACACAACCTATCAAAACCTTTTGGATACAGCACTAGTGGTGCTAAGAGGAAAGCTCATGGCATTAAATGCCTACATCAAAAAAGTCTGAAAGAGCACAAATAGATAACTGAAGTCACACTTCAAGGAACTACAGAAACGAGAACAAACCAAACCCAAACCCAGCAGAAGAAAAGAAATACCCAAGATCAGAGCAGAACTAAATGAAATTGAAACAAGAAAAATAGAAAAAGAAAAAGCTGGCTCTTTGAAAAGATAAATAAAATCACTAGACCATTGGCAGTATCAACCAAGAAAAGAAATGAGAAGATCCAACTAAGCTGAATTAGAAATAAATGGGAGCTATCACAACTAAAACCACATAAATAAAAAGATCATTCGAAGATACTATGAACTACTTTATGTGCACAAACTAGAAAACCTAGAGGAGATGGATACATTCCTGGAAATATATTATGCAACCCTCCTAGAGTAAACCAGGAATAAACAGAAACTCTGAACATACCAATAACAAGCAGCAATACTCAAATGGTAATAAAAAAAACTGCCAATAAAAAAAAGTCCAGGAGCAGATAGATTCACAGCTGAATTCTATTAGACATTCAAAGAAGAACTGGTACCAATCCTAATTCACACTATTCCAAAAGACAGAGAAAGAGGGAATCCTCCCTAAATCATTCTATGAGGCCAGTATCACTCTAATACCAAAACTAGGAAAAGATATAACAAAAAAAGAAAACTACAGACCAATATCCCTGAAGAACAGACGTAAAAATCCTCAACAAAATACTAGCTAACTGAATCCAAGAGGATATCAAAAAGATAATACACCATGATCAAGTGGGTTTCACAGCAGGAATGCAGGGGTGGTTTAACATACCCAAGTCAATAAATGTAATACACAACATAAACATAAAAACAATAGTCACACAATCATCTCAATAGACACAGCAAGAACATTTGACAAAATCCAGCATTGCTTTATGATTAAAACCCTCAGCAAAATCAGTATGGAAGGGACATACCTTATAAAACTCATCTATGCCGGGCGCGGTGGCTCACGCCTGTAATCCCAGCACTTTGGGAGGCCGAGGCAGGTGGATCACGAGGTCAGGAGATCGAGACCACGGTGAAACCCCGTCTCTACTAAAAATACAAAAAATTAGCCGGGCGCAGTGGCGGGCGCCTGTAGTCCCAGCTACTCTGGAGGCTGAGGCAGGAGAATGGTCTGAACCCGGGAGGCGGAGCTTGCAGTGAGCCGAGATTGCGCCACTGCACTCCAACTCCAGCCTGGGCGACAGAGCGAGACTCCGTCTCAAAAAAAACAAAAAAAAAAAACAAAAAACAAAAACAAAAACAAAAACAAAACTCATTTATGACAAACCCACAGCAAACACTATACTGAACAGGTAAAAGTTGAAAGTATTCCCCCAAGAACTGGAACAAGACAAGAATGCCTCATTTCACCATTTCTATTCAACATAGTACTGGAAATCCTAGCTAGAACTATCAGACAAGAGAGTGAAATAAAGGGCACTCAGACTGGTAAAGAGGAAGTCAAACTGTCGCTGTTCACCAATGATATGATTGTATACCTAGAAAACCCTAAAGACTCATCCAAAAAGCTCTTAGATGTGATAAATGAATTTAGTAAAGTTTCAGGATACAAAGTCAATGTACACAAATCAACAGCACTGCTATACACCACAGTGACCAAGCTGAGAATACAATCAAGAATTCAACCCCTTTTACAATAGCTGCAAATAAATAAATAAATAAAATACTCAGGAATATACCTAGCCAAGGAGATGAAAAATCTCTACAAGAAAAACTATAAAACACTGCCGAAATTATTGATGACATAAACAAATGGAAATACATCCCACGCTCATGGGTAGAATCAATATGGTGAAAATGACCATACTGCCAAAAGTAATCTACAGATTCAATGCAATTCCCATCAAAATATCATGATCATTTCTCACAGAACTAGAAAAAACAATCCTAAAATTCATATGGAACCAAAAAAGAGCCCACATAACCAAAGCAAGACTAAGCAAAATGAACAAATCTGGAGGTACCACATTACCCAAATTCAAACTACACTATAAGGCCACAGTCACCAAAACATCATGGTACTGGTATAAAAATAGGCACATAGACCAACGGAACAGAATAGAGAACCCAGAAATAAAGCCAATTACAGCTAACTGATCTTTGACAAAGCAAATAAAAACATAAAGCGGGGAAAGGACACCCTATTCAACAAATGGTGGTGGGATAATTGGCAAGTCACATGTAGAAGAATGAAACTAGATCCTCATCTCTCACCTTATACAAACATCAACTCAAGATGAATCAAAGACTGAAATCTAAGACCTGACACCACAAAAATTCTGGATGATAACATTGGAAAAATTCTTCTAGACACTGGCTTAGGCAAAGACTTCATGACCGAGAACCCAGAAGCAAATGAAACAAAAACAAAGATAAACAGATGAGACTTAAAACTAAAAATCTTCTGCAGAGTATACAAACAACCCACAGAGTGAGACAAAATCTTCACAAACTATGCATCAGACAAAGGACTGATATCCAGAATCTACAAGGAACCCAAATAAATCAGCAAGACAAAACAACAACAACAACAACAAATAATTTCACCATAAAGTGTGCTAAGGGTATAAACAGTTATCAAAAGAAGATATACAAATGGCCAACAAACATGAAAAAATGCTTAACATCACTAATTATCAGGGAAATGCACATCAAAACCACAGTGTGATACCTCCTTACTTCTGCAAGAATGGCCATAATTTAAAAATAAAAAAATAACATGTTGGCATTGATGTGGTAAAAAGGAAAACTGGTGAGAATGTAAACTAGTACAACCACTATGGAAAACAGTGTGGACATCCCTTAAAGAATTAAAAGTAAATCTACCTTTTGATCCAACAATCCCACTACTGGGTATCTACTCAGAAGAAAGTAAGTCATTATAGGACACTTGCCCACACATGTTTATAGCAGCACAATTTGCAACTGCAAAAAATGGAAGCAGCCCAAATGCCCATCTATCAATGAGTAGATAAAGAAAATGTGGTATACCATGCAATACTACTCAGCCATAAAATGGAACAAAATAATGGCATTCACAGCAACCTGGATTAAGTTGAAGACCATTATTCTAAGTGAAATAACTCAGGAATGGAAAATCAAACATTGTATGTTCGTGCAATGTGGGAGCTAAGCTATGAGGACACAAAGGCATAAGAATGATACAATGGACTTTGGGGACTTGGCAGGAGGATGATGGGAAGAAGCTGAGGGATAAAAGACTACACATTGTGCACAGTGTACACTGCTCAGGTGACGGGTACACCAAAATTTCAGAAATCACCACTAAAGAACTTATCCATATAATTAAACACCACCTCTTCCCCAAAAAGCTATTGAAGTAAAAAAGAAAAGAAGAAACATCTAATAACAATAATCTAAGTTTTACCTTAGGTAACTAGAAAAAGAAGAGCAAATTAAATCCAAAGTAAAGAAAAGAAAATAAATACTAAAAATTAGAGCAGAAATCAACAAAACTGAAAACAGAAAATTACCAAAACCAAAAGTGAATTGCTTGAAAATGTCAGTAAAATTGAGAAGCTTATAGCCAAACTAACTTTAAAAAAGAGAGAGAAATACACAAATTACTAACATTAGATATGAATGAGGACCGTCACTACGGATCACATGGACATTAAAAGGACAATAAAAAATATTAGGAACAACTCTATGCCTGCGAATTTGTAACACAGATGAAACCGGCCAATTTTTAAAAAGATACATCCACCAAAACTCACACAAGAAGAAAAAGATATAAGCCTTAAATAAATCTAATTAACAGTTAATAGCTTTGCAAAACAGAAACCAATAAGCCCAGATGTACTCACTGGTAAATTTTACCAAACATTTAAGAAAGAAATTATAGCAAGTCTCTATATCTCTTCCAGAAGATAGATGCAGAGAGAAGTGTCTAACTTCTTCTGGGAGGCCAACATTTTCCTAAGACCAAAACCAGACAAAGACATTCTAAGAAAAAAAAAAAAACTACAGACAAGTATCTCTCATGAACATACATGCAAAAATCATCAATGAAGTATTAGCAACCATAATCCAACAATATATAAAAACAATTACATGCCACTACCAAGTGAGATTTATCCCAGGAATGCAAGGCTGGTTCAACATTTGAAAATCGACTAATGTAATCCATCACATAAACAGGCTAAAGAAGAATAAAAATCCGGTGATTTCACCAATAAATGCAGAAAAAGCATTTAAGAAAATCCATCACCCATTCATAAAAAACTCTCAGCAAACCAGAAATAAAGGGAACTTCCGTAACTTGAGAAAGAGCATCTACAAAAAACCTACAGCTAACACCATACTTAATGGTGACAAACTTGAAACTCTCCCGCTTGGATCAAAAACAAAGCAATGATGTTCCATAATCAATTCTTTTCAAAATAGTATCAGAATTCCTAGCTAATACAATAAGAAAAGGAAACACAAGGTATACAGATTGGAAAGGAATAAAACTTTGTTTGCAGATGACAGGATTATCTATATAGAAAATCAAAAGAACTGACCAAAAACTCCTGGCACTAATAAATGATTTATAGCAAGGCTGCAGAATATAAGGTTAATATACAAAAGCTAATCAGTTTCCTACGTACCAGCAATGAGCAAGAGAAATTTTGTTTGGTTTTATTTTTTTTTTTTAGAGACAAAGTCTCACTCTGTCATCCAGGCTGGAGTGCAGTGGTACAATCATGCCTCATTACAGCCTCAATGTACTGGGCTCAAGCGATCCTCTTGCCTCAGCCTCCTGAGTAGCTGAGACTACAGGCACACACCACCACACATGGCTAATTTTTAAATTTTTTATAGAGATGAGACCTCACTATGTTGCCCTGATCTCAATCTCATAGCCTCAGTTGCCAAGCAATCCTCCTACCTCAGCCTCCCAAAGTGCTGGGATTACAGGCATGAACCAGCACACAACAAGGGGAATTTGAAATTAAAAATATATTAATGTTTATAGTAGCACCCAAAAAACAAACTACACAGACAGCTATATATCTAACAAAATACACACAACAGCTATATAAGGAAAACTATAAAACTCTGGTGAAAGATGTCAAAGACCTAAATAAATGGAGAAATGTTGCATGTTCATGAATAAGAAGGCAATATTGTCAAGATGCCAGTTCTTCCAAACCTGATTTACAGATTCAATACAATTCCATTCAAAATCCCAGCAAGTTATTTTGTTGATATTGATAAGGTGATTCTAAAGTATTATGGAGAGGCAAAAGACCCAGAAAAACCAAGACAACACTGAAAGAAAAGAAAAACAAAGTTGGAAGGCTGACACTACCAGACTTCAAGACTTATAATAAAACCATACTAGGCTGGGTGCGGTGGCTCACGCCTGTAATCCCAGCACTTTGGGAGGCTGAGACGGGCAACAGGAGCTCCACATCATCCTGGCTAACATGGTGAAACCCCGTCTCTACTAAAAATACAAAAAAATTAGCAGGGCGTGCTGGTGGACGCCTGTAGTCCCAGCTACTTGGGAGGCTGAGGCAGCAGAAAGGTGTGAACCCAGGAGGCAGAGCTTGCTTGCAGTGAGCTGAGATCACGCCACTGCACTCCAGCCTGGGCGACAGAGCAAGACTCCATCTCAAAAAAAAAAAAAAAAAGCCATACTAATCAAGACAGCATGGTGTTGCCAAAAGAATAGACAAACTGATCAATGGAACAGAACAGAGAGCCCAGAAACAGACCCATATAAAAGTCAACTGATGTTTGACTAGGGAACAAAGGCAATACAATGGACACATGATACAGACTTGTCAAAGGGTGTTGGAACAACTGGACATCCACATGCAAAAAGAAAATGATACTAGACACAGATCTTACACCTTTTACAAGAATTAACTCAAAATGGATCACAGACTGAATGAATGTAAAATACAGAACTATAAAGCTCCTAGAAGATAATAAAGGAGAAAATCTAGGTGACCTTAGTTACGGCGATGATATTTTTAAAAAACACGGAAGGCATGATCCATGAAAAAGATAAATAATAATCTGGACTTCATTAAAATTTAAAACTTCTGCTCTGCAAAAGACAATGTCAAGAGAATGAGAACATAAGCCATAAATCGACAGAAAATATTTGCAAAAAGACACACCGGCCGGCCGCGGTGGCTCACGCTTGTAATCCCAGCACTTTGGGAGGCCGAGGCGGGCGGATCACGAGGTCAGGAGATCGAGACCACGGTGAAACCCCGTCTCTACTAAAAATACAAAAAAAACTTAGCCGGGTGTGGTGGCGGGCGCCTGTAGTCCCAGCTACTCGGAGAGGCTGAGGCAGGAGAATGGTGTGAACCCGGGAGGCGGAGCTTGCAGTGAGCCGAGATTGCCCCACTGCACTCCAGCCTGGGCGACAGAGTGAGACTCTGCCTCAAAAAAAAAAAAGACACACCGATGGCCAGGCCCAGTGGCTCACACCTGTAATCCCAGCACTTTGGGAGGCCAAGGCAGGCGGATCATGAGGTCAGGAGATTGAGACCATCCCAGCTAGCATGGTGAAACGCTGTCTTTACTAAAAATACAAAAAATTAGCCAGGCGTGGTGGCGGGCGCCTGTAGTCCCAGCTACACGGGAGGCTGAGGCAGGAGAATGGCGTGAACCCGGGAGGCGGAGCTTGCAGTGAGCCAAGATTGCACCACTGCACTCCAGCCTGGGCAACAGAGTGAGACTCCATCTCAAAAAAAAAAAAAAAAGACACACTGATAAAGCACTGTAAACCAAAATACACAAAGTATTCATAAAACTCGACAGTAAGAAAATGAACAACCTAATTAAAAAACAGGCAAAAGATGTGAACAGACATCTCACCAAAGAAGACAGACATACAGATGGTAAACAGCATATAAAAATGCTCAACATCATATGTCATTAGGGAATTCCAAATTAAAACAATGAAATGCTACTACATAACATATTAAAATGGCCAAAATCCAAAAACACTGACAACAAATGCTGGCAAGGGTGTAGAGCAACAGGAACTCTCATTCATTGCTGCTGGGAATGCAAAATGGCACAGTCACTTTCAAAGGCAGTTTGGCAGTTTCTTACAAAACTAAAAACACTTTTACCATGCAATCCTGTAATCGTGCTCCTTGGTGTTTACCCAAATGAACTGAAAACTTATGTCCACACAGAAACCTGCGTGCAAATGTTTATAGCAACTTTATTCGTAATTGCCAAAACCTGGAAGCAACTGAGATGTCTTTCAGTAGATGAATGAATAAATAAAATGTGGTATATCCAGACAACGAATATTTTTCAGTGCTAAAGTGAAATGAACTCTCAAGCCATAAAAAGACATGTAGGAAATTCAAATGCATATCACTAAGTGAAAGAAGCCAATCTAAATGGCTATATACTGTATGACTCCAACTATGTGATATCTTAGAAAAGGCAAAACTACGGAGACAGTAAAAAGATCAGTGGTTGTCAGGGGTTAGGGAAAAGGGAAAGATGAATATAGGAGGGACACAGAGGATTTTTATAATACTGTCCTGTATGATACTATACTGGTGATACATGTCATTACACATTTTTCTAAACCTATAGAATATACACCTCCAAGAGCAAACCCTAATGTAAACTACAAACTTTGGGTGATAATGATGTATCAACATAGGTTCATCAATGATAACAAATGTACCACTGTGGTGTGGGATGTCAATAGTGGGGGATGTTGCATGTGTGTCAAAACATGGAGCAAATGAGAACTCTGTATTTCCTGTTCAATTTTGCTGTGAATGTAAAACTTGTCTGAAAAATAAAAAGTTATTAATATTTTGAAAAATAATCATCTTCCATCTAAGTAGTGTTACTCAAAAAAAATAAGTGTCAACTGCCAACCACACAAATGCCTTCAGAGCTTCAAAAAGTTAATGCAGGGAATTAGATTTCAAAATGTAGTTCCTCATATATTCATGAAGTGATTTCTTTCAACTTCTTAAAAATATTTTTAGGCCAGCAAAAAGTCTGATCTTTTACATACATCTCCATTTACAAAATTAAAACTCTAACACATAATTTGCAAACCATTTAAAACTATATTAAATTCGCTGAGTAAAATTATAAAACTAGTAAATACTTTGTATTTTCAGCAGATATATAAAACAAGAACTTTAAATGTAAACCACTTTCATATGTAAAAATATAGCCTTGATTGGCCGGGCGCGGTGGCTTAAACCTGTAATCCCAGCACTTTGGGAGGCCAAGGTGGGTGGATCATGAGGTCAGAAGTTCAAGACCATCTTGGCCAACATGGTGAAACCCCATCTCTACTAAAAATACAAAAATTAGCTGGGCATTGTGGCGTGTGTCTGTAATCCCAGATACTCGGGAGGCTGAGGCAGGAGAATCACTTGAACCTGTGAGTTGGAGGTTGCAGTGTGCCGAGATCGCACCACTGCACTCCAGCCTGGTGACAGAGCGAGACTCCGTCTCACTCAATCAATCAATCAATAAAATAGAGCCTTGATTAACCAATTTCCAAACAGACTAAGTAAATAATCAGAGTTTTTTGTTTTTTGTTTTTTGGTTTTTTTTGAGATGGAGTCTCGCTGTCACCCAGGCTGGAGTGCAGTGGCGCAATCTCGGCTCACTGCAAGCTCCGCCTCCCGGGTTTGTGCCATTCTCCTGCCTCAGCCTCCCGAGTAGCTGGGACTACAGGCACCCGCCACCACGCCCAGCTAATTTTTTGTATTTTTAGTAGAGATGGGGTTTCACCGTGTTAGCCAGGATGGTCTCGATCTCCTGACCTTGTGATCTACCTGCCTCGGCCTCCCAAAGTGCTGGGATTACAAGCGTGAGCCACCGTGTCCGGCCAGAGTATTTTTAAAGTTCAATAACTTTGTAAAGGAATAAATCAAAATCTCTTCCTTATATACTCCTGCCAAAATTTTAATTTGCTAATTTTTAATCTTAGTAATTATTGCTACCAGCTGGACACAATGGCTCATGCCTGTAATCCCAGCACTCTGGGAGGCAGAGGTAGGTGGATCACTTGAGCTGGTTCATGGCCAGCCTGGGCAACACAGCAAAACCCTGTCTGTACAAAAATACAAAATTAGCCAGGTGAGGCAGGAGGATCACTTGAGCCTGGTTGAGCCTGGGAGATCGAGGCTGTAGTGAACTGTGATCATGCCACTGTACTCCAGCCTGGGTGACAGAGAGAGACCCTGTCAAAAAAAAAACAAAAAAACAAAAAAAAAGAGCAAGCATTACTACCAATTACTACCAACTACTACTATCCAAGCATGACACAAATCAACAATTCTTGATAAGGCTGAGGACGCAGAATGAGAAAAGAATATCCCAATGTATGTAGGATCAGATTTCTATGACAAGAATTTGTTCTTCTTTCACTCATTTATTCACTAGCTATTTACTGACCACTCACATGGCGCTCAGCACTGTAGTGAGCACTAGAGATGTGATACAGAAATGATAAACAATAAACCTGACTTCTTAGAATTTGTTTCTAGTGAGAAAAACAAATACTTTTTAAAGTAAACAAACACATAAATAAAATGATAGTTTCATACTCTGAAGAAATAAGGAAGGATCTACTTCGCATAGGGTCAGAAACAGCCTTTCTAAGGAGGTGTTATCTAAATCAAGTCCTACAGACTGAGAAGCTGCCGGATGTGGCAAGAGCACAGTGTGAACGGAGTCATGGGATGATCAAAGTACAGGAAAGAACTTAGGCCCTTTTAAAAACTGCCCGAAAGCTGGTGTGAACACAGCATGGGAGTGAGGAGGGATGGTCCTGACATAATGTAGAAGAGGCAGGGATACCCAGATTGTGTAGGGCCCTCGTAGACCTCGATAAGTAGTTTGGGTTTAGCTCTACATGCAGTGGAAATCTATTCAAGAGTTTTAACCACGATAGTAACAAGATTTGATTTCCATTTTACACCATTCTGGCAGTTTGGAAGGTTATAATAGATTATAGGATGCAAACATCAGCCCAAACGACATCATGCTTGAGCTAGCTTGGTAACAATAAAAATGGAAAGAAATGGACAAATTTCAGAAATAACTGCTGTTCTAAGAACAGTCTTTGCTTCTGTCCTTGGAAGTCCCTTTGTCATAGGATTATCTGAAAAACAATGGATGCTATCAATTATCTTTTTAAATGGATGAAGTTCAATGAAAAGAGAGAGGGAGAGATTTAAATCTCAGCCTGGCCCTATCCTAAATACAGAAATGTATGCAAGTTACTCTACATCAATGAACAGCACTTTACTCATCTATGAAATGGGAATAAATGACACCTACCTTTCACAGAAGCATTATGAGGTTTAAATAAAAATCCTAGCAATCTGCCTACATATTTTGTTCATGCACATATGTTCTATAAATGTTAATATTTACTCCCACTCCCACTCCTGTAGTTAACTGCATTTTCGAATGCCTTGAAGGGAAAAGGAGTTATTTAATACCAAGGAATGCATTTTTGACGATGGAATTTCAAGCATGAGAACATTAGAACACAGGAAAGATTTTGAGGCAAGGAAGCATCCCCCTGAAACCAAGTGATTACCCCACCTACCATGACATGAAAGCATTCAGATTACTTATAGATTTACAAAATACTTGATCTTCAGAAAAATCAAACTATTAAATATTGAGGAATTCTGCTTAAAATACAAAGGTGTTCATACACTCTTAACTTGAACAGGAACCATTAATATCAACTACTATAAAGCTGACAGTGAAACATTAAAATCCTAAGTATTTTACTAAGCCACAATTATTCTTATACCAACAAAACTAGATTTACAGAAGGAAAAGATCAAAACAAGACTTTTATTACAGCGCATGTAGAAAAAAATGCCCACCACAGCTGGGCTTAAATTTGCCATTTTAAAATGAACATTTAAAAGCTGATGCTTATTTGCTAAAGAATAAAGCAATAAAAGATAGAATACTTTTAGGACCTGGTAACACTGATGTTAAACTCACAAAACGTTTTATTCTGTGTAGTAGGGCTCAATATAATTAGTGTCAGGGCTGATCTAATTTTGGCCTTTTAAAATTATCAAATTTTATATCTACTGGGACATATTCCTGAGATTACTAGAATTTTTATTAATTTCCATTAATTTCAAACTAAATACATTAACTTTACTGAGAAGGTTCCTCATCCACAGTAGCTGATCTGTTTGTTCTCTCAACAGACACCTTTGTTCGTTTGCTCAGAGAACAGAATAAAAAGATAAGGGAGGGGATATCTGCAGCACAACATGTAATTCTAATTAATTACTATGAAAGGGAGGGAGTTGCGGGCTCACCACAGCATCACAGACCTATTATTCAAGACATCTTAAAAAGCATTTTATCCATGGCTAATATTCAGCTAAGACACACCAATATGGGTAAATGAGATCGGTATAACTAGTATCTGTTCTATTGCTTTGGGTCCATGCTGTATCAGCTGTTTAAATATTTTTACTATCACTAAGATTACAGTCCCCAGTTGGCCTGGGTGCTCCCTTAGGGGCTCTAGATTTGAAGGTTCCAAATGTAAACTGGTAGACAGTTTACACTTCTGGACTTACAATTCAGAAAGAAAGAAAAACTTTAAAGGGCAGGCATAGAAACATTTCAAAGTTTCCAAGATAACACTGAAAGAAATCAGTATCACTTAACTTACAGAAAGAAAAAGGATTACAGCCAATCAATGTGTCACTTTTATAAGCTAACAGAACAAGAGAAGAAAGGGTTAAGATGAAGGACCAAGAATTTTGGTTAAACAAAAAGAATGTCAAGTGATATTAAAAAGTAGGAACTGACAGAGATAGAACATTTGTAAATCAGTAGCTTCCAAAACAGATTACATCAGTGTATAATGGTGGTCTTATCTGAAGATTAAGCAGTTTCTCAAATTTGTTATAGACTGAAATAGACATAGAAAAAGGTGGCAGTCAAGAAACTGAAATCCTTGTAGTCCCCACTGCTAACATTCAATATAGCTTAGGACAGCCACTTCAGTAATTTGGACCTCAGTTTCCTCACTTGCAAAATTAGAGGGTCTAATTGTATGTCTTTTTCTCTCTTAGTTATAAAAAAAAGTATGATTCTAGGCTAATATGGGTTATGGCTAACATAATATGGCAAGAATACAGGGGTAAGCCATGGGAATATATCAATGATTACATACAATGAGGCAAAGAACAGGTGCAAATGCATTATTACAATGCACTAAATTACTACTTTGATATAACAAATGGTATACCAAGTAGTATGAAATTTTTTAAGAAGCTTGACAAGCTACTTAAACCAGGAAACGAACTATCTATCTAGGTCACTAATACTATACATGAATATACAATCAAGTAACATTATAATACATTATAATATTTGATACTAAAATACCATGCTTGCCTTCTGAAGGTCATTTTAAAAAACAGCACAGATGTTTTTTAATTTTTTTTATGTTTTGTTCATAAGAATAAGAACATTTGTATTCTCGAGGCATATGGAAATTAATGGTGAGAAAAAGAGATGCTATAAAATGTCTTAGGTTGTAGAGGGATTAAGAAATTCATTCCTGACATACCAACGATGTACTCTAGATAAAAAGGATATGATTTTCATCCATTAGTAATAACTTATCATAAATGCACTCAATATTTTCACTTAAAAATTAACTCACCAAATGGAAGCATTTTATGAAATATGACATGAAACTTAGTAATTAAGAGCTTCCCTACATTCTCAAAGAAGCTGAGGTGACATGCAATAAAACATATATAAACAATATGTGAATTCGGCCATCTTACTTGTTTATATACAAGCTAAAATTTGATTTCCAATCCTATACTCTGACACCTAAAAAGAAACGCACTTAATTCTGGAAAGTTTTCCTTAAGGTGACCACAACTAAAAACTTCAGTATATCACACACAATGAAAGCATTGGACTTTTTTGGATCATTTAGCTTCAGGTACATGATTAATACTTTTTGAGAAAAAATATAAATACCCATATCTTACTCTCTCCCAAAGACAGCTGAGAACTTTGTATACAAGAAAGCTTTCGTCCTAAACACGTTCTTCACAATGACTAATTCACCAGTAGGCAAAAAGCTCAAAGAATGCAGAATAAGTGAATAAAAGAACTATACTAAGTGCTTACATGATGGGGGAAATAGTCAATGCTACAAATGATATATTTCAAGTCTCATTAAGAACAAGTCACGGTCATTACCTTCAAAAAAGTTCTAATATTAAAAGTCAAGAAATAACAAGCTACAAAAACATGCACATATCCTATTGTTACACCAAAGAGAAACTTAATGTCTCAGTTAGAAAAAGTGTGCATCTGAAGCAGAGACAACATAATCTACTCTTTTGCCATAATATGTGATCAATAGCTGAATCATTTAATGTAGTGATCAATAAATATCTTTCCTTTAGTCTTAATAAAAGTATTTTCACTTAAGGGTACAGATTAAAGAATGAAACAAAAAATCTTGATTACCACAGTCATTGTTACTTACTCATAAGTGTGAAAAGCCTTAGGAACTTTCTAAAAGTGCAAAAAGGAGACATGCAAGTTGCAATGCTCAACTCTACATTCCATGTAGTACTGTATGAATACACTTATTTCTGTTTTAAAATAATACCATTTATTTTCTTACAATAGTCATTACTGCACAATCTCATTTCAGTATTATATAAGTATTTTTCTGTGGATTATAATCCTTTAGGCAAACCACGTTATAGAATGAAATTTAATCATTACTCAACCTAATTCTTAACTTCATATGAAAAGGAAAATACATTCACAAAATCACCTGACAAGCAATCTGCACGAGGTAGACCAGCTCTTTAGATTCACAGCCATTTTTCATTACTTCATTCTGTTCTTCTGAAAGTGAAAGCTACATCACAGAAAAAAAAGAAGAGAGGGAAAGAAAGTCATGATTAGTAAACAAGAATAAACTAAGCATTCATAATACCTGGAGCATCATCTCCAGAAGCATCAGCTTAATGTGAGACATATCTTTTATGAGAACTTTATTGCTTAAGGCAGATGAATGAAGGACTCAGTGTTTCAGATAAAATATATATCTATATCTGTGTAGCTTACATACAAGGGTCTTCACTTCCTTAATCTATTTAGTACATACATGAAACTAAGCACTGAGAGACAGTATGATTTAACAGTTTAAAAGAGTTCAGACCTTACTACATAGATTAAAAACTGGCTGCAGATAACAGGTTGGGCCTATGGACATGTTTAATTTCAGAATCACCATGTAGTGGGGTGGGGAGGAGCTGGGGATGGTTAATGGGTACAAAATAAATAGAAAGAATGAAAAATACCTAGTATTTGACAGCACAAGGTGACTATCGTTAATAATAATTGTACAGCTTTAAATGACTAAAATAGTATAACTAGATTGTCTGTAACACAAAGGACAAATGCTTTAAGGATGGATACCCATTTTCCATGATGCTATTATTACACATGGCATGCTTGTATGAAAACATCTCATATACCTTATAAATATATAAACCTACTCTGTATCCACAACGATTTGAAATTTAAAATTTCAAAAAAAATTCACCATGTAGGTCTGCACACTGGATTTTAGTTTTATTTAAACCAGCTACTGGCATGTAGAAGCTAAGAGGTTTCATGTGAAAAATACAGATTTCTGGCTTCTACTGAAAAATCAGAAAATTGGGAAGACTCGACCTACATTCTCACATGGGCAACAACTAGCTACAGCTGAGAAATGACCATCACCTTTAAATGAGGTATATATTCCCCAAGAAAGTTTGTCACAGAACTGACTACCCTTTAGTTTTTTGCCAGTATCTAGGCTGAGTATTGTCATTCATGCTACTTGCTGTGTTATTTTTCTTATACCCCACTTGCTTTACTCACTTATGTTACAGACCTGCCCCATCTTTGGATGTCAATTTGCAATCGCAGTCCCAGAGATGGACAACCCTGGGTTCAAATGTGTTTATAATTGGCTATGTAATATTGACCTATCTGCTTAGGCTCTCAACTGGAAAATGAGGATGATATAATATTATGTATTCTCAAGTTTGTGGGTATTAAATGAGATGATGCATGAACAGTGTCCACCCAGGTAAACTAATACTTAATAAATGTAATGTACATTATAATCCATACAATATGAGGTATGAGGTTGATGAAGATACGTTCTCTATTGAGGAAAGTGGTATCACAAAGTATTTTTTTAAACTTCAGATATTAAGTAGAAGTTGTTCATAAGATAACAATCATTCTCCCATTAGCCCGAAAAAGCCAGGTTAACGACAAAAGCATAGTTTAAAAAAGAAATCATATAATTAAGGGTGAAAAGAAACCTACATGAACTAGTTTTCAGAAAGTGACAACACTTTTATGAGACAGAAGAGACTCAAATATGTGCTTGGATGCCTGGCAGAGATACAAGAGAAAAAAGAATCTATGTTAGACAGGGTAAGGAGAAGCCAGCCAAACCTTGAGTAACTGCATATAAACTAAAATTACACTGTAGTGTAATCACTAAAGTGATAAACTAAAATTACAACTCTCTGTAGCAGAGAGTTGACACTCACCCATCAACTGATTCCCACAGGTACTCACCAGGGGCAGCGGGTGAGTAAACCAAAGGCTGAAGGAGAGGAAGAGAACTGAGAGAATGAGCCTGTGAAGTATAGGAAGCCTCCCCAAGCACAAGGCAGCTAACCTCCCTTGACTGAGAGCAGGACAGTGAAACAGAGGAAAGGAGAACTGGAAGATACTCCTCTGCAGGCACTCAGGACACTCAACAACTGAAGGATGGAGGTGGCACAGAAAAGCTGGGAGAAACTGCAGGACTTCACAGCTACCCTCAAAGCTCTTGGGTAGGGCAAGGGGAAGAGTGCTCTCCAGAGGCACAAAACACTGGGGGAAAGAACTGGACAGACAAGAGAATAAGCATCCAGGCTGCAAGCAGAGAAAGAGAACATGTTCTCCCTCAGCTCAGAAGATTTGGGGCTTCATAGCAAAGCACAAAGATACCTTCAGCATCTCACCACTCTTCAATTTTCCTTGTGAAAGAAATCTCAGAACCTTAACTTCAAAATATTTAAAGTAGTGATAAACTCAATCAAAGTAAAGCTGGCATAAAAGACCAGATCTATATCAAATACAGATCAGCCTGATGCAGCACCTCACTTCAACAGACTGAAAGAAGAAGAGATAAGCCCTTTCCTGGAGGTAAGTTTACTGACTTCAGTCTCAGCTGTTTCTTATATATTTCACATTAAAGAATTACAAAACACACAGACAAGCAAGCAAATGTGACACATCGTCATGAGAGGCAAGGGTAAAATAAAGCAGACACAGAATTGGGCCAGATATAAAAATAATAAGAAAGAGAATGTAAATTAAATATAATAGAGATTCTAAAATACAGTTCAACAGGCAAACAATATGCAAAAGCACACGAGAAAGAGAAGACTCTGGAAAAACGGCAGACTCACCAGGAATCGATCTTTCCACCTAGACAATAACTGCACTGGCAGAATCTGTCTGGTGGGTAACTATTTTGACAACTCTGGTATCTACTGAAGGCCTGCTACTTCCAAGGGAAGGCCTGGATGGGAAACTGTAGTTCATTTTGGTCAACATGAGCACTTAAGAAAATAACAGTTCCCTATATGCCACCCCCCACCGCCACCCCTATAGCAGGCAGCTGTGCACATACTCCTAGAGCAGCATACACATACCTTACAAGAGCCAAGACAGACAAAAAGAAGACTGCCTCCAAATTTCAGAGATCTATGCTGTGACTGCGGATCACTGCTTTGGATTGCAGAGGTGCAGACAAATAGCTATGTGTCCATTACACCTAGCTCCACTGTTGGCAGGCCCATGCTCCTCTGGCTAAAGTGACTTCCAGCAGACATAAAGGGCCAATGCCCTTTTCCTTCCCTGTCCCCCTTGATTTTTCTCTTTTTCCTCCTTTGGGAAAATATAATAGACTAGGGCATTCAAAAGCAACTGACCTATTCAAAAGACATATAGAGAAAATTAGAAAGTGACTGCACATGCTCAGAGAAAGGTACAAGCTTAGGAAAGACAAAAGAAGACATTAAGTTCCAACTCAGGCTGATCTTTGGCACAGAGACAGACAACAACAATAAAAAAAAAATAAAATAAAATAAAAACAGCAGTCCCTGGGTAAGGAGGAGAATCTGGTTTTCAGAGTTACCACATCATTAGATTCAAACGTCCATTTTTCAAAAAAAAAAAAAAAAAAATCACAAGGCACATGAAGAAACAGAAAGTGTGAAACTTTCAAAGGAAAAAACGAATCAAAATGAATCATGGTGGCTCACACCTGTAATCCAGTGCTTTGGGAGGCTGAGGCAGGAGGATAGCTTGAGGCCAGGAGTTCAAGACCAGCTTGGGCAACATAGAACACCATCTCCACAATTTTTTTAAATAAAAATAGAACTAAAAAATTGTTTCTGAAAAAGATCTGATAGTAGGTTTACTAGACAAACAACTATCTTAAAGATGTTCGAAGACCTAAAGGAAGTTGTGGAAAAAGTCAAGGAAACATTATATAAATAAAATAGAAATATCAATAAAGAGATAAAAAGCCTAGAAACCAAAATCAAATTTTATAGCTGAGAAGTATAAAAACTGAAATGAAAAATTCACTAGAGGGATTCAAAGGCAGATTTGAGCAGGCAGAAGAAAGAATTAGTTAACTTAAAGATAAGACAATAGAAATGATTGAGTAGTAGGAAGAAAAAATAATTGAAGATAAGTAACAAGAGCCTAAGGGACCCATGGGACACCCTCAAGCAAACCAGCATACACATGTAGGAGTACCAGAATAAAAAAAGAGAAAGAAGGGGCAAAGAGATTATTTGAAAAGATAATGGCCCCAAACTTCCCAAATTTGATAAAAGACATGAATATAAAGATCCAAGAAGCTCAATGAACTCTAAGTAAGATAAACTCAGAGAGACCCACACTAACATACCTGATAATCAAATGTTCAAAATACAAAGACAAGGAGGCAATCTTGAAAGAATCAAGATAGGAGTGACTCAACACCTGCAAGGGATCATCAGTAAGATTGGGAGATTTCTCATTAGAAACTTTAAAGGTCAAAAAACAGCAGGTAAATATATTCAAAGTGCTAAAAGAACTGTCAACCACTAATTCTATAACCAGCAAAACTGTCCTTAAAAAGTAAGGGAGATGTTCCTAGATTTTAAAAATCCCAACTTCAGATGTTCCCAGATAAAGAAAAGCTGAGGGAGTCAGTTACTACTAGACTTGCCAAACAGAAATTCTCAAGGGATAACTGCAGGGTAAAATAAATTAAAACACATACACACAAACACTACTAACTCAAACCCTAATGAAGAAGTAAGAACTCAATAAAGATAAATATATGGGCAATTATAAAAGCTTGTATTACTGTACAATGATATGTAACTCCACTTTTTGTTATCTAAATGATTTAAGAGACTAATACTTAAAAGAAAATTATTAGTCTAAAGGCTAGCATTATTTATTTTTCTTTTTCTTTTTTCTTTTTCTTTTTTTTTTTTTTCTTGAGACGGAGTCTTGTCCTGTCACCCAGGCTGGAGTGCAGTGGCGCGGTCTCGGCTCACTACAAGCTCTGCCTCCTGGGTTCACGCCATTCTCCTGCCTCAGCCTCTTGAATAGCTGGGACTACAGGTGCCCGCCACGACGCCCAGCTAATTTTTTGTATTTTTAGTAGAGACGGGGTTTCACCGTGTTAGCCAGGATGGTCTTGATCTCCTGACCCTGTGATCCACCTGCCTTGGCCTCCCAAAGTGCGGCTAGCATTATTTTAACTTTGGTTTGTAATTCCACATTCTTTCCTACATCATTTCAAAGGCTAATACATTTAAAAAATTATTTATGTTTCAGAGCAGAAAAATGTATAAAGATGTAATTTTGTGATAATCAACAACCAAAAGAGGCGACCATGGAGCTATTACAGGAGCAGAGTTTTCCTATGTTAATAAATTTAAACTGGCATAAATTCAAATTTGAATGTTATAACTTTACAATGTTAAATGTAATCCTCATGGCAACCACAAAAAGACAGCTATAGAATGTGAACAGAAGAAAATAAGAAAGAAATTTAAACATTTCACAATAAAAAATCAACTAAACACATTTAAAATGCATTAATGCAGGAATACAGGAAAAAAGCTGTAAGATATAAAGAAAACATAGAAAAATGAGAGAAGCCCCTCCTTATCAGTAATTACTTTTAATGTGAATGAAATAAACAGTACAATCAAAGACAGGGATTGGCAGAATAACAAAGTAACATAATTCAATTACAGTGATGTGCCACCATAACAACATTTTGGTCAATGACAAACTGCATATATTACAGTGGGCCCATAAGATTATAAAACCACATTCTTACTGTACCTCTTCCATGTTTAGAGACACAAATGCTTACCATTGTGTTACAACTGCCTATAGTATTCAGTAGATTAACATTCTGAACCGGTTTGTAGCCTAGAAGCAACAGGCTACACCAGATAGCTTGGGTGTATGGTAGGCTATACCTACTCTAAGTACGTTTTAGAGATATTCACAACTACAAAATCACCTAATAATATATCCCTCAGAAAATAACCCTGTTAAGTGATGCATTACTATATATGGTGGTTACAGGAGATACACTTTAGACCCAAATATACAAATAGATTGAAAGTGGAAGGATGGAAAAAGATATTCCACGCAAATTGAAACCAAAAGAGAGTGGAGGTGACTATACTAAAAATAAATAAAACAGACATTAAACCAAAAAGTTTAGAAACAAAAAAGAATATTATATGTTAATAGAAGGTTCAATACACAAAGAAGATACAACAATTATAAGCAGTGGGGGAGAGCAAGATGGCTGACTAGACGCAGCCAGGTGAAACAGCTCCCACTGAGAGACCAAGATAACTGGCGTGCTTCTAACAGATCTTCAGAGGGAAGGCACCAAGAGTGTACACAGGGAAGACACAGAAGCTGGGCTGAAGGGGGAGAAAGCTGGGAACCCTGCATGGGGCTACTGTGCACTGCACCAGGACTCGTTCCTGGATCCCAACAGCTCCAGGGGAACAGGTGAGTTGAACTGGCAAGGAGCAACCTGCACTCGCCACAGGCCTCTGAAACCCCAGCAGAAAGAGACCCCCCTTCGACCACCATGGACACTTGAATTGGCAGGGAGAGCTTTTCAGAGAAGTGGTAGGTGCGGCAAGCCAGTTGATGTGGAGCCCAGAAGGTTTGATGCAGGAGCATCCATAGCAGAGCACATTTAGGAGTGGTCATGCCCCTAGGCTCAACTTGCAACCACAGGTGGCTTTAGTTCAAGGGGAACTGCTAGGCCTGTTCTCTGCAAGATGGCCTTGCCCATCAGATGGGGCCGGTTCAATCTGACCATCCCTTGGTGTGCTGGCCTCTCCCAAGGACCCAGCCTGGCCACACATGCTTGCTGGGCAGCCTCGCATTCCTGGGAGCTGTATCATAGCTTCTGCACTGGTGGACCATGCCTGACCTGCGGAGAGCTGCAGAGGGGTGGCACCTACGACCATGCATCAGCCCAGACTCCCTTCCCATATGTCAGCTTCCCCTGAGGCCATGGCAACTCCCCACATCACTTTGCTGGCACATGTCAGTATGGGCAGGTTTTGCTTTCCTTTCTCTGCCAGTGAACAAGAGTGCAATCCACCCTACCTCCACCTGCCGACCACCACTGTAGATGGAGCCTTGGTGGGCAGAGCCAGCCAACCCCAACCCTGCCTGCACCCTGCCCTTATACTAACACTGCACAGAGAACAGCAAATCCTCTCCCACCCTGAGTGACCACTTCTGCTTATGGGGCACAGAGAAGGCACCTAGACCTGCGCCCACCAGCTCCCAAGCCAACACCACCTGCAGCACAACTGTGCACACAGTAACCAACAGAGGGCCTCCACCCACCCCCAAGCTGCGTTGCCCCAGCTGGTGTGGTGAACGCCCATAGGGAGGCAAGCACCCTGGCACCCACTAGCACTCTGCTGCAGCTGCTGCCACAAGGATGGACCCTGCTATCACCACACTATAAAATGCTTTGACTGTCACCACCTATTGGAGTGTAGTGACCAGCAGCCCAGGAGCACTTTGGTCCCCACCAACACAGTGGATTCCTAACCTCAAGGAGACAGAAAACAAAGTCTGGGTGCAATACAGTTGGGAGCAGAGCGCTGGTCCCCCAAAAAACTTCCAGAAATGAAGCCAATCAGCTGAATCCCCTTTATAACACAATCAAACCCTAAAGGTCATCAAATAGGATAAAACCGGGAAAAAGACATCCAAAGGCCAGCAACCTAAAAGACTGTAGAGAAGCCCACAAAGATGAGAAAGAATCAGCACAAGAACCCTGAAAACTCAAAAAGCCAGAGTGCCTTCTATTCTCCAAACGAATGTATCATCTCTCCAGTAAGGGTCCTGAACTGGCCTGAAATGGAAATAGAATTCAGAATATGCATAGGAATGAAGATCACTGGGCTACAGAAGTACACTAAAACCCAATCCGAGGAAGCTAAAAAGCATGATAAAACAATGCAGGAGCTGACAGACAAAATAGCCAGTGTAGTAAATAATGTAACCAACCTGACAGAGCTGAAAAACATACTGTAAGAATTTTATAATGCAATCACAAGTATTAACAGCAGAACAGACCAAGTGGAGGAAAGAATCTCAAAGCTTGAAGACAGGCATTCTGAAATAAGACAGACAGACAAGAATAGAGAAAAAAGAATGAAAATGAACAAATAAAACCTCCAAGAAATATGGGATTGTGTAAAGAGACCAAATCTATGACCCCCTGGTGTCCCTTAAAGAGATGGAGAGAATGGAACCAAATTGGAAAACATATTTCAGGATATCATCCATGAGAACTTCTCCAACCTAACTAGAGAAGCCAACATTCAAATTCAGGAAATGTAGAGAATTCAAGTAAGATACTTCACAATAAGATCATCCCCAAGACACATAATTGTCAGATTCTCCAAGGCCGAAATGAAAGAAAAAATGTGAAAGGTAGCTAGAAAGAAAGGTCAGGTCACCAACAAAGGGAAGCCCATCAGACTAACCACAGACCTCTCAGCAGAAACCCTACAAACCAAAAGATATTGAGAGCCAATATTCAACACTCTTAAAAAAATTCCAACACAGAATTTCGTATCTGGTGAAACTAAGCTTCATAAGCAAAAGAGAAATAAGATCCTTTTCAGACAAACAAATGCTGAGGGAATTAGTTACCACTAGAACTGCCTTACAAGAGCTCCTGAAGGAAGCACTAAATATGGAAAAGAAAAACTGCTACCAGCTGCTACAAAAACACACTGAAATAAGCAGACCAATGATACCATAAAGCAACCACATAAACAAGTCTGCAAAACAACCGGCTAACATCATGATGACAGGATCAAATCCACACATATCACTACTAACCTTGAATGTAAATGGGCTAAATACCCCAATTAAAAGACACACAGTGGCAAACTGAATAAAGAACCAAGACCCATTGGTATGCTGTCTTCAAGACACCTATCTCACATGCAGTGAGAACCATAGGTTCAAAATGAGGGAACTTCTATCACCTAACAACAACAAAAACAAAAACAATTTAAAAATGGGCAAAGTACTGGAGAATAGACATTTCTCCAAAGAAGATATATAAATGACCAGTAAGCACACAAAAAGATGTTCAAAATCACTAATCATTAGCAAATGCAAATCTAAACTACAATGAGATACCACTTCACATACATAAGGACATTAATTATCCAAAAACAGAAAACATCAAGTGCTGGTTTCAAATTAGAGTGACTAAAACCCTTGTACATTGTTGGTGGTATTCGTACTGCCACTGTGGAAAAGAGAATGGTGGTCCTCAAAAAACGTAAAAGGAGAATTATTATATGACCTAGAAGAATTACTATACGACCTAGCAATTCCACTTCTGGGTATACACCCCCAAAAGGCAAAACAGAGTCTCAAAGAGACATTTGTAAACCCATGTTCATAGCAGCATTATTCATCATAACTAAAAAGCAGAAGTAACCCAATGTCCATCAACAGATGACTGGATAAACAAAATGTGGTGCACACATTTACACATGTACACCAACAGGCAAAATGAAATATTATTCAGCCTCAGCCTTTAAAAAGAAAAAAATTCTGACATACGCTACAACAGGGATGAACACTGTGCTAATGTTAAATACACCAATCACAAAAAGGCAGATACTTCATTCTACACATGTGTGGTACTTACAGTAGTCAAAAGAAAATATGGGAAATCCAGCAGAGATTGAAACTATGAAAAAAAAATTCCATAGAAAATGCGAAAAATGATTTTTTGTATCAGATTTTAAGAGCAAACTGGCAACAGTAAATGAAAGGAGCAGTGAACTTGAAAACAGGCCAATAAAAAGTATCCATATTGAATCACTAGGAGAAAAAAAGAATGCACAAAAATAACAATACAGTTCAGCTCCCTAAGAGAATGTCAAACACATAACCATAGATACAATTGGAGTACCAGAAGGAGATAAGAGAGAATGAAGCAGAATATCTCAGGAGAGACCAGATGAGAACTTTCCAAAATATGTGAAAACATCAGCTTCAAAATCAAGAAACTCAGTGCACCCCAAAATAAATGAATAAATCGGTACTAAACATATCATAATTATAATTTTGAAAAGGAAAGATGAAGAAAAAAACTTTCAATCTATAAAGAAAAAAACATACATGACTCATGGAGGAAAAGTATAAATAACAGCTGACTTCTCATCAGAAACAAGAGAGGGGAGAAGACAAAAAGAAAACATCTTTTAAGTGCTGAAAGAAATGTTGTCAATACTATTAATATAATTCATGCCAATAACCATCAGAAATTAAGCAACATAAAAACATTCACAAATAAAAATAATCTGAAAGAATCTGTCTCCAGTAGACTAGTCCAACAAAAAAACTAAAACAAGTTCTTCAGGCTAAAGAGAAATGGTACCAGATAAAAACCCAGAACTGCAGGAAGGAATAAACAGTTCCAGAAATAGGAAATATCTAAGTAACTATAAAACACCTAACATCTCAACAGTAACAGATGGAACGGTTTAAGAATATCTTTAAGTTCGGAGAAAAGAGATTTACCAAGACTTTATTCATACCTAAACTATCATGTAAAAATAAGAGCCAAAAAAAGCATTTTCTGACGAACAAAAACTGAAGAGTTCCCACCAACAAAACCTCACCAAAAAAAATTTCTAAAATATGTACTTTAGAAAAAAAGGGATTCTAAAAGAATAAACCGAGAAGTAAGGTAGAAATATTGAACAAGAAATTCAGGAAATAAGTTTACAAATCTAAACAAATTTAGCTATATAAGAATAATATTTAATTATGAAAGATAAAAAGTTAGAATTATCATCCTGAACAACACTAACATGGAGGAAAGAGTGAGCACAGTTAAAATATTCTAAATGCTGATACTTTATGACAGAATCAGTTAGAGATACTGAAAAAATTTAGCCTTTAAATTAGGTATTTGAGTTATGATTTTAATTGTAGCCATAAAAAGAATAGAAAAATGATATATATTTTCTATTTTCTGGTTTCCAAACCAAAAGGAAGAGGATAAAATTTTTAAATGTCAACAACCTTAAAAGAAGTTAAGACTAGAAATAAAATTAATCTCTCTAGGAAGAAATGGGGAGGAAGGCATAAGGAGAAAGAACATTTCAGAAAAAAAAAAAAAAGCAAGGAGATAAGAAGAAAAGAAAAAACTAAAAGAGAAAGAAGATGGCCAAATGGTGTCAATGAAATGGTAAAGTAGGTGGCTACAAGCTTCAGTCCCTCCAAAAATCACAAAAAACAAGCACAATCTCTCAGAGTCAACTTTCTCAGTACTCCAGAAAACAGTAAAGGGTTTAGAATAACCAAGAGATCACTGAATCAAAGAAAATGCAACTTCAAAATAGGAAAGCTTTGTGGCATTTTTACTTGTGCTTGCCCCAAACCTCTCTGGCTCAGCAGTAGTCTTGATGATGCCAACCCTCACTGGGCCTGAAAGGAATAGAAAGACCCTATTCACAAACTATTGTTTGTCTCTTCTAACCTGTCTAGAGGCTACCTGAAGAACTGATGCAAGGTGCTTAGCTACATTTCACCTAATATGGAACTCATTCAAGGAGGAAAACCATTAAATATTGCTTAAAAATACAGTAAGGCAAACAAAAACTCTACAACTATCTGGAGCAAAAAAACTATAGTTGAGACATAAAGTAGACAACCTAAAATCTAAGAGGGAAAGGTGAGTAGAGAGGTGTCTGGGCAATGACAGCATTCAAAAGTGCCTGGGTATATGGAAGTATTTTGAAAGCCGTGCACATGCACAGGGTAGGACACGTACTCACAAAAAGCTAAGAAGTCCCTAGGTTTTCACCTCCGGCTGACCTCTAGGATAAGTGTAACATGAAGGGAAGACTAAGGCAGAACTGTAAACAGCTTCGCTAGGTGTTGAATGAGTATTCCAGTACAGAAGCAACATGTAAAGACTGGAGAAAGTGGCTTTTTCATTGATTTTTATTTTTCACTCCTGGCATTCAAAAAAATCCCTGACAAAACACTACCTAAACACAAGCTAAAAGAAGAAAGACTTTACTGAATACATATGACAAGGAATATAGTCTTCACTAAAACAGTTTGGAAAAAAAAAATCACCAAACAAACCCAACTGCAGCCACGAACAATGAAAAAAATCAAACTCTAAGGATAGATGAGAACCCAATTTCCAGAGTTACTACATTATAATATTCAAATGTACAGTATGCCACACAAGTCACAAGGTATACAAAGAAACAGGAAAGCACAGATTCATCAGAGGAAAAAACAGAAACTGTATCTGAGAAGTCTATATATGGGACTTAACTAGACACTAAATAAACTGTATTCAACACATTCAAAAAGTTCAAAGAAACCATGGACAAAGAAATAAGGGAAATCAAGAAACTGATGTATGAACATAAGAGAATATTAGCAAGAAGCTATAAAGTATTAGAAAAACAAAGTCTGGGGCCAAAAGGTACAATAACTAAGGTTAAAATCTGACTAGACAAAAAACAACAGATGTTGGTGAGGCTGCAGAGAAAAGGAATTGCTTATATACTGTTGTTGGGAATGTAAATTAGTTCAGCCATTGTGGAAAGCAGTTTGGAGATTTCTCAAAAGAACTTTAAAAACACAACTACCATTTGACCCAGCAATCCCATTACTGGATATATATACAAGAGAAAACAAATTGTTCTACCAAAAAGACACATGCACTCACATGTTCATCACAGCACTATTCACAATAGCAAAGACATGGAATCAACCTAGGTGCCCGTCAAAAGTGAGCTAGATAAAGAAAATATGGTACACACATACCATGGAATACTACACAGCTATAAAAAAGAAAAAACCACATCCTTTGCAGCAATATAAATGCAGACAGTGGTTATTAG
This sequence comes from Nomascus leucogenys, assembly GCF_006542625.1. Lineage (NCBI taxonomy): Eukaryota > Metazoa > Chordata > Mammalia > Primates > Hylobatidae > Nomascus > Nomascus leucogenys. The sequence goes on along the minus strand of NC_044395.1, from coordinate 5,831,511 downwards.
CCTAAGCAAATTAACACAGGAGCAGAAAACTAAATACCACACGTTCTCACTTATAAGTCCGAGCTAAACATCAGGTACTTACGGAAATAAAGATGGTAACAGTAGACACTGGGGACTACTAGATAGGGGAGGGAGGCAGTGAGGAAAAGATTTAAAAACTAACTTTTGGATGTTATTCTCAGTACATGGGTGATGGGATTATTTGTACCCTAAACCTCAACATCACACTATATACCCAGGTAATAAATACACTTGTACATGTACTCCCTGAATCTAATATAAAAGTTGAAAAAGAAAACAAATATTCACTAGATAGCTCAACAACAGATTTATTTGATCAAGAAGAAGAAAGAATCAGTCACCTTAAAGATAAGACAAGTAAAATTATAAAATGTAATGAGCAGAAAGAAGAAATAATTTTAAAAATTAATCAGTGCTTTAAAAAACCTATGAGACCCATCAAGCGGACCAACTCTTGCATTATGGAAATCTAAGAATGAAAAAGAGAGAATGGGGCAAATATTATTTTTTTAAATAATGGATGAAATCATTCCAAATTTGATGAAAGACACAAATGTGCATATCCAAAATCCAAAGAGTTCCACACCAAGACACACTATAATCAAATTTTTCAAAAGACAAGGTCAAAGAGAAGCTCTTGAAGGCAGCAAAAAAGAAGCAACTGGTCACATATATAGTGATCCTCAAAAACATTATAAGCTATTTTCTCAGCTGAAATGTTGAGGCCAAAAGGCGGAGGGACGATACATTTAAAATACTGAAAGAAAAGCCTAGTCAACTAAAAATCCTATATCCAGAAAAACTATCCTTCAAAAATAAAGGACAAATTAAGACATTCACAGATTTCCCCCAAAAAATAGAACTGAAAGAGCTGACCAGCACTAGACCTACCCCACAAGAAAGTCTAAACAAAGTTCTTAACATTGATATAAAAGGACACTGGACAGTAACTTGAAGCCATATGAAAATAAAAAGATCTCCAGTTAAGGTTAATACATGGGCAAACACACACCAGTAATACTGAAACTCTGGTTTAGAACCCCACTTTTTGCTTTCTATGTTATTTAAAAGACACATGCATAAATGTATGTTATTGGACACATGATATGTAAAGATGTAATCTGTGACATCAATAACTTAATGATGGCGATTGAGCTGTATAAAAGTAGAGATTTTGCGCCGGACATGGTGGCTCATGCCTGTAATCCCAGCACTTAGGGAGGCCGCAGCAGGCGGATCGCCTGAGGTCAGGAGTTCAAGACCAGCCTGACCAACATGGAGAAACCCCGTCTGTACTAAAAATACAAAATTAGCCAGATGTGGTGGCGCATGCCTGTAATCCCAGCTACTTGGGAGGCTGAGGCAGGAGAACTGCTTGAACCCAGGAGGTGGAGGTTGCAGTGAACTGAGATCACGACATTGCACTCCAGCCTGGGCAATAAAACCAAAACTGTGTTTCAAAAAAAAAAAAAAAAAAAGTAGAGCTTCTGTATGGAATTGAAGTTAAGTTGGCATAAATTCAAAATAAACTGTTACAATTTTAAGATGTTCTATGTAATCACTGTGGTAACCATAGAGAGAACAGCCATATAACATGTACACAGGAAAAAATGAGAAGAGAATCAAAACGTCACTAATTCAATTAAATAAGAAAGAAGGCAGTAACAGCGAAAATGGGTGCAAAAACTATAAGACATATCGAAAACAAACAGCAAAATTGCATAAGTCTTTCTTAAGAGTAATTACTACAAACGTAAACAGAGTAAACTCTACAATCATAAGGCAGAGATGGAGAACGGATTAAAAATAGACACAATCCAACTACTTGCTTTCTACAAGAGACTCACTTTAGATCCAAAGATACAAATATGTTGAAAATGAAAAGATGGAAAATTATATTCCATGTAGATGATAACCAAAAAGATGTGGGTAGCTATACTAATATCAGACAAAATAGACATTAGGACAAAAATGAACATTATATATTGATGAGATGAGAAAATTCATCAAGAACATATAACAATGGTAAACACGGAGGCACCAAGCAAAAGAGCACCAAAATATATAAAGCAAACATGACAGAAGTGAAGGGAGAAATAGGCAGTTCTACAAAAGCACTAACTGAGTTCAATATGACCTTTCAATAATGTATAGGCCAGAATATTTTCATATGTTTGTTGATCACCTCCATATCTTCTTTGGAAAAATATCTGCTCAAGCCCTTTGCTGATTTGTGAAGTGGGTTGTTGATATTTGTTGTTGAGTTGTAACAGTTCTACATTTAATTTGCTTCAGATATATGACTTGCCTTATTCCCATTCAGTGGGTTCTTTTCACTGTCTTGATAGCGTCTTTGAATGCACAATTTTTAAATTGATACATAATATTTTACATATTTGTGAGTTACATGTGATATTTTGTTATAAGCACAGAAAGCGTCACTATCAAATCAGGGTATTTGGGCTTTCCATCACGTTAAGTATTACCATTTTTATGTACTGGAAACATTTCAAGATCTCTCTTTTGGCTACTTTAAAATATACATACATGGTTGTTAACTATAGTCATCCTACTCTGGTATTGAACATTATAACTTACGCCTTCTATCTAACTGCATGTTTCTTCCCAGTAATCAAACTTCTTCATCATGTTGCCCCTTCTCAGACTGTTATTCTACTCTGTACCTCCATTAGATCAAGTTTTTTAGATCCCACATGTAAGTGAGAATATGCAATATTTGTCTTTCTGTGGCTAGATTATTTCACTTCACATGATGACCTTCAGTTCCAGCCATGTTGCTGCAAACGACACAATTTCATTCTTTTGTGGCCAAATAGTATTCGATTGCATAGATAGATAGATAGATAGATAGATAGATAGATAGATAGACAGACAGACAGACAGACAGACAGACAGATAGATATATACTTTAACCATTCGTCTGTGGAGAGACACGTGAGTTGATTCCATATCTTTGTTATTGTAAATAGTGCTGCAATAAACATGGGAATGCGGGTATCAATTCGATACACTGATTTACTTTCCTTTAGGTACATATGCAGTAGTTTTTTGAGAAATCTCCATACTGTTTTAAATAGTGCTTGTACTCACTTACATTCCTGACAACAGTGTTTAATAGGTCCCTTTTCTCTGCATACTCACTGGCATCTACTATTTTTTCTATTAAAAAATAGCCATTCTAACAGAAGTAAGATAATATAACTCATTGTGGTTTTTGATTTGTATTTCCCTGATGATTAGTGATGTTGAGTATTTTTCATGTATCTGTTGGCCATTTGTATATCTTCTTTGAGAACTCTATTCTTATCCTTTGCTCACTTTTTAATGAGATTTGTGTTTTTTATTTTTTGGTTTTTGTTTTTGCTGTTGATTTGTTTGAATTCCTTGTATAACTCCCTTGTGGGGTATCATTTACAAATATTTCCCCCCACTCCACCAGTTGTCTCTTCAGAGACTCTGTCGATTGTTTCCTTGCTGTGCAAAAGGTTCTTAGTTTAATACAGTCTCATTTGTCTATTTTTGTTTCTGTTGCCTGTGCTTAGGTCTTAGCCATAAAATCTTTGCCAAGACCAATATCCAGAAGTGTTTCCCCTGTTTTCTTCTAGTAGTTTTATAGATTCAGGTCTTACGTTTAAGTTCTGAATCCATCTTGGGTTGATTGTTTTATATGATGAGAGATAGTGGTCTAGTTTCATTCTTCAACATGTGGACATCCACTTTTCCCAGCAACATTTATTGAAGAGGGTGTGTCCTTTGTCAATGTATATTTTTGGCAACTTTATAAAAAAAAGTTGGCTGTAAACACATGGATTTCTTTCTGGGTTTTGTATTCTGTTCCATTACTCTACATGTTTGTTTTTATACCAATACCATTCTGTTCAGGTTACAATGCCCTTGTCATATTTTGAAGACAGGTAGTGTGATGTCTCCAGCATTGTTCTTTTTGCTAAGGATTTCACTGGCTATTCAGGCTCTTTTTTGGTTCCATATAAATTTTAGGACTGTTTTTTCTATTTATGTGAAAAATGACATTGGTATTTTCATAGACCTTGTATTGAATCTATAAATTGCTTTGGACAGTATGGTCATTTTAACATTAGTTCTTCTAATCCATGAGCATGGGATGTCTCCATTTGTTTGTGTCCTCTTCAATTTCATTCATCGGTGTTACATAGGTTTACTTGTAGAAATCTTTCACTTTCTTGGTTAAACTTATTCCTAGGTTTTTTGTTTAGTTATTGTAAATAAGATTGCCTTCTTCTTTTCATTTTCAGCTATTTCGTTACTGCTATATAGAAATATTACTGATTTTTGTATGTTGATTTTGTCTCTGCAAATTCACTGAATTTATTTATCAGATCAAAAAGTTTTCGTGAAGTCTTTAAGGTTTTTCTTAATGTAAGATCATATTTGCAAAGAGGCACAATTTAACTTCCTCTTTTCCAATTTGGATGCTTTTTTATTTTTCTCTTGCCTGATGGCTCTGGCTATGAATTCCAATACTACGTTGAATAGGAGTGGAAAAGAGGGCATCCTTGTCTTGTTTCCATTCTTAGAGGAAAGGCTTTCATCTTTTCCCCATCCAGTATGATGTTAGGTGTTGGTCTGTCATATATGAACTTTATTATGTTGAAGTATGTTCCTTCTATGTCTGGTTTGTTGAGAATTTTTATCACGAAGCATTGTTGAATCTGTCAATTTTTTTCTGTGTCTTTGAGAGGCAACGATGGTTTTTGTCTTTCAGTCAGCTGATGTGATGTATCGTGTTTGTTGATTTGTGTATGTCAAAACACCTTTGCATCCCTGAAATAAATCCCACATGATCATGGTGTCTTATTTTTTGATGTGCTGTTGGATTCAGTTTGCAAGTACTTTGTTAAGTATTTTTGCATCTATGTTTATCAGGGATATTGATCTGTAGTTTTCTGATTTTGGTGTTATGCTAATGCTGGCCTCATAGAATGAGTTAGGGAGAATTCTCTCCTCTTCAATTCCTTGAAATAGTTTGAGGAGAGTGATGTTAGTTCTTTGTAAGCTTGGTAGAAATCGGCAGTGAAGCCATCCATTCCTGAGACTTTCATTGTTAGAAGACTTTTTGTTATTAATTCAATCTCAATACTCCTTATTGGTATGTTCAGGTTTTGTAAGTCTTCCTGATTCAATTTTAGTAGGCTGCACGTGCCCAGAAATTTATCCATTTCTTCTTAGTCTTCCAGCTTCTTGCTGTATAGTTGTTCATGACAGTCTCATGACCTTTTGTATTTCTGTAGCATCCATTGTAATGTCTATTTTTCTTTTTTTTTCCTTTCTTTTTTTGAGACAGAGTCACACTCTGTTGCCCACGCTCGAGTGCAGTAGCGCATGATCTTGGCTCACCACAACTTCTGCTTCCTGGGTTCAAGCGATTCTCCTATCTCAGCCTACCAAGTAGCAGGGACTATGGCACACGCTGTTACGCCTGGCTAATTTTTGTATTTTTAGTAGAGATGGGGTTTCACCAGGTTGGCCAGGCTGGTCTCAAAACTCCTGGCCTAAAGTGATCTGTCTGCCTTGGCCTCCCACAGAGCTGGGATTACAGGCATGAGCCACCATGCCTGGCCAATGTCTATTTTTCATTTGTAATTTTGTTTATTTGGGTGTTCTTTTTCTTCTTGGTTAACCTAAGTAGTAGTTTGCCAATTTTGCTTATCTTTTCAAAAAAAAAAAAAAAAACTTTTAATTTTGTTGATCATTTGTATTTTTCTTAGTCTCCATTTTATTTAGTTCTGCCCTGATCTTTATTTCTTTCCTTCTATTCATTTTGGGTTCGATTTGTTCTTGCTTTTCTACTTCCTTGAGGTGCACCATTAGATTGTTTATTTGAAGTCTTTCTACTTCTTTTGATATAGGTGTTTATTGTTATAAACTTTCCTCATTGCATTGCTCTGATGTATCCCATAAGATTTGAAATGCTGTTTCCATTTTCATTTGCTTCAGAAAATCTTTTTATTTACTCTCTAATTTCTTCCTTAACCCAATGGTCATTCAGGAGCATATTGTTTAATTTCCAAGTAGTTGCACAATTTCCAAAGCTCCTCTTGTTACTGATTTATAGTTTTATTCCATTTGTGGTCTGAGAAGATACTAGATATGATTTCAATGCTTTTTGATTTGTTGAGACTTGTTTTGTGTCCTAACATATGGTGTATTCTGAAGAATGTTCCATGTGCTGACGAGGTGTATTCTACAGCAACTGGATGAAAATTTTGTAAATATCTGTTAGGTGCATTTGGTCTGATGTATAGTTTAAATCCAATGTGTTTTTGTTAATTTTCTGTGTAGATGGTCTGTCTAATGCTGATAATGTGTTCAAATCCCCCACTATTACTGTATTGGAGTCTATTTCTCCCATTAGATGCAATAACATTTGCTTCATTTATCTGGGTTCTCACATGCTGGATGCATGTATGTTTAGTATTGTTATATCCTCTTGCTGAACAAGAGGATAATGATAAATGATCCCTTTATCATTATTAAATGACCTTCTTTGTCTCTTTTTATTATTTATGACTCAAAGTATGTTTTATCTGATATAAGTATAGCTACTCCTACTCACTTTTGGTTTCTGTTTGCATGGTGTATCTTTTCCCATCCCTTTATATTCAGTCTATATGTTTTTGTTTTATGAAACAGGGTCTTACTCTGTCACCCAGGTTGCACTGCAGTGGCACGATCATACCTCACTGTAGCCTCGAACTCCTTGTCTCAAGTGATCCTACTGCCTCAACCACCCAAGCAGCTGGGACTACAGGTGCACACCACTGTGCCTGGATAGTATTTTTTTTTAAATTTCACAGAGACAGGGTTTCACTTTGTTGCTCAGGCTGGTCTCAAACTCTTGGCTTCCAGTGATGCACTGCACCTGGCCTATATACGTCTTACAGGTGAGATGAGTTTCTTGTAGGCAGCATATAGTTGGATCATGGGTTTTTTTTTGTGTGTGTTTGTTTTTTATCCATTCAGCCAGTCTATATCTTTTGGAAGATATATAGGAATTTAATCTGTTTACATTCCAGGTTGTTACTGATATGTGAGGGCTTATTCCTGTCATTTTATTAATTGATTTCTGGTTGTTTTGCATATCCTTTATTCTTTCTCTTTTTCTGTTTATCATTGTGGTTTTGTGGTTTTCCACAGTGGTTAAGATTTGAGTCCTTTCCTTTCCTTATTTGTGTGTTTGTTCTACCAGTGGGCTTTATACTTCTGTATGTTTCCATGAGAGTAGGTATCATCCTTTTGCTTCCAGGTGTAGGACTCCCTTAAATTAAGCATTTCTTGGAGATACAGTCTAGCAGGAATGAATTCCCTCAGCTTTTGCCTCTCTGGGAAAGACTGTATTTCTCCTTTATTTATGAGGAGGTTCTTCACCTCTATCTCTTGCATATCATTTATGAAGGAGAAATAAACTGAGTATAGTATACTTGGCTGGCAGTTTTCTTTCTTTCAACACTTTGAGTGTATCATCCCATTCTCTCTTAGCCTGTAAGGGTTTTGCTTAGAAACTCACCATTAGTTGGCTGGGCACAGTGGTTCACACCTGTAATCCCAGCACTTTGGGAGGCCGAGGCGGGTGGATCACCTGAGGTCAGGAGTTCAAGACCAGCCTGATCAATAAGGTGAAACCCCGTCTCTAGTAAAAATACAAAATTTAGCCAGACGTGGTGTCTTGCACCTGTAGTCCCAGCTACTCGGGAGGCTGAGACAGAATTGTTTGAACCCAGGAGGCAGAGGTTGCAGTGAGCCAAGATTGCACCACTGTACTCCAGCCTGAGTGACAGAGCAAGACTCTGTCTCAAAAAAAAAAAAAAAAAAAAAAAAAAAATTTCACCATTAGTCTGATGGAACTGAGGGAGGTTCCTTTACAAGTGACTAGATGCTTTTCTCTAGCTGTTTTCAGAATTCTTGTCTTTCACTTTTGTCAGTTTTACTATGATGTGCCTTGGCCTTTTTGAATTGTATCTATTTGGGAATTTCTGAGCTTCCTGTATCTGCATATCTAAATCTCCTACTAAAACTAGAAAGTTTCAGTTCATTTTTTTTTAATTAGTTTTCTATCCCTTTCACTTTCTCTTCACCTTCTGGGACACCAAAAATTCAAATATTTGGCTGCTTCATGGTACATTAAAAACTTTCCATGCAGATATCCTTTCTTCTCAGTGATTTTCTTAATGGTATCTCGGAACTCATTTGCTGCCTCTTGGGTGACAGAAGCAGGTTCTCCTGTTACCCTAACATTTTTAAAGCCAACCTCTTTCTAAAATTACCAAACCATCCTTTGCTGGCATTAAATTCTCCAGCTTTAGACTCTTCACCTTCCTTTTACATTGTCAAAATATAGATCAAAATACAAATCAAAAGCAAATGACTGCTTTTCTCAAATCATATTATAGTCTATAAGTATGCCCTTCTTATAGCAATCCTGCACCAACATAAAAGCTGCATTTTCAATATGAGATAAAAAGGTATTTCATAAAAAGTGCAAGATGTTCACACCTACTGGTATAGCTGCAATAACAGCTTCATTAATTTTCTTTTTAAAAAAATAATAGTCCTTACAACAGACTGAAATGGCAAGCAAATGTGGCTGTAGACCTCATTTATAGTTCATAACAAGCAATTCTACTTCTTATTACAATGTCATGACTTCTCTCTGCTTCTTGGGAGCATTTCCAGCACCACTAGTAGCATTTTGTATGAGTCTCGTGGTGTTATTCAAGGTTTATGGTATTGCACCAAATACAATGAAAAGTATGGAAGAACCATAAGACATCACTTTTTACTGCAATACACAATGCATATACAGAGATGATTAAGCATCACACAGTGCTTTAAGTGGATCCTTGTAACACCTGAATTCACGATAGCAACAGGATGTGGCTACAAAATTATTACAGTAGTACAGTATGTACTACATTAAATTGTATGGTTATAATTTAATACTGCACCTTTATGTTTGTTTACATTCCTCTTGATTAGGAATTGCACCATGTTCAGTCTGTGTTTATGTAAGTCTTGATAAATTTTAACTTTTGATGATATATTTGTGTATTTTATGGTAGTTAAGTTATAAAATAGACTACTATTTATATATATATTTTGCATTCATGACATACCTTTTTCTTAGTTTTTTTCCAAATTTCTAGGCTGCATGGTTCATCTGCAAGTGTTTTCAAATTGCTGCAAAACTCTAAAAAAATTTCCAATATATTTATTTTTTAAAATTCACATATGAGTGGACTCATATAGTTCAAACCCATGTTGTTCAAGGGTCAACTGTACCTGAGATTTAAGTAGGGATCACTATGTATTTAATGAATAAACAAACATTGTCTTCTCCCTGAAATATGGTGCTTAGTTTCAAAACTGAATTCTTCATCTTTCCTGACATATTCTCCTCTTCCTGAATTCACAAAACAAACAAACTGTACTGCTATTCACCCAGCTGACCAACCTAATCACCCTAGATTCTGCTACTTCTCTTCCTTTCCACACATGCTCTCTTTTTACATTTCCAGGCTCAAGGTCTCATCTTTCACCTTTGATTCTTTAATCTCTCACGTCTCCTAAAACTTATCTCTTACAGTCATCCCCTTTTTTCCTACTTACCACTGCCACTTCCCTGGTTCTAGGCCTCCTTACATCTGGATAATTACAATGGTATTTTAAATGGTCGCTCTCCATCTCCATCACACATTGATCATCATACTCTCTTCTCAAAATCCTGCAATACTTTCTCAGTTCTTACTAAGAAAGTAATTGACAGCCTCACTTATAAGAGGGAGTTGAACAATGAAAACACAAGTACCTTTGTCTGTACTATTTTTCCTTGGCTGAGGGTTCTTCACCTCTATCTCTGCATATCCAAATTCTATTCAATCTTCAATAAAGGTGAAGACTTTTGAATGTCACATGACATAATCTCTCTCGCCACTGAGTACCTACAAGCACTTTTACAACATTTATAACATTGTTTTTCTCTTAAACTTATTGGTATATTACTTGTTTTCTCTGAGGAAAGATTATCTACTTCATCAGTGGTACTCACATAGGTGGCTAGCACATACAAGATATTCAATAAAACTGTCCTAAGAGAACTGTGGGTTTTAATACACCCTATACACGTCTGAATATTAATGTATTTTATGCAGTACCTGAACTACATGTACAAAGACTATACACTATGAAGGACCGAACTATATTTGCCTGTAGAAATTTATGACATCAACTCAGTGATTTAAATAATTTTTCACTTCTCAGTTTAATATTTCAGTCCTTCATCTATTAGAAATGGCAAACAGGATTTCCAAATCCCATATTTCTAAATTTCTTCCAAATCTATCTTTGGAGTTATTTTTCCTGTATTGAGTTCACTTTTCCATCACCATGGAAACCAATTACAATTAGTGTTGTTAGGATCTTTAAAAATACAACTCTATTCAGCAAGTCTTCAAATGTTCAGAAAAGTTCTTTCTCCATATGGAGAATGGAAATCAGTAGCATAGAACAGGGTAAAAACATACCACCCACCCACAGAAGAAACCATTCACCAAAGCCTAATCAACAGATTGCAAATGGGACACAGAAAGAGTTCTTTTCCTTTATTCATCTTTTATAGTTCTATAATGGCTGCAATTTCACGTGTCATACCTATGGGGTTTGTAAACAAGTTTTCTTTCACCTCACAGCCTGTGTAGCAGACGTGGAGACATAAAAAAAATGATTTCTGTTGTATAATACTATGTGGTCCACCCACCCTACCTTCAACCTCCTAGTATTTGACACTGAAAATACTACTTTAAAACTACTGAGTTCAGGATGCCAAGAGGAAGAATAATTCTACAGTAGAATTACATCTTACATGGTTAATAAGTGAAATAAGTTCTAATTCCAGCACATAAGGCAAAAACCAATAAAAGGCAAAATTACCCTTCAGATTTACCAGGAAAAAGCTAGAGACCTACACGCATCTTAACAGACCTAACAGTTTTTCTTTCCAGAATGGGAATAGAGCACTGTTTTCTCAGCTGAGTATCAGATAAAGTAACGGATGTGCTCATCTTTAAACACTAGAATCACCATCAGTTCACTGTGATGCCCACCATATGAAGAATACATGGAAAATGAGACCAAATAACACAACAGCAGAATCTCAGCCCTCATCTTACTGATGCTTACTCAAGAACATGTACTTGTCAGGAAACTGCTTCATACATATTTTCACATTTCAGTATGGTCGGGGCTTTCTAAGCAAAGAACACTGGCACCTGGGCTAAGGGACTGAACTTAACCCAGTAACCCTAAAGATGGAGCCCTCCATAGATAAAAGTTCTCTCTCTCCCCCAAGCCATGTTTACATTCCAGGGTATTTGTGAAACACAGATCTTTGCTTCTTTTTCCCAGAGATTTTGTTTACATTCCAGAGCAAAGGTCTCTCTCTCTCCATCTCAAAAAAGGAGAATGGGCAAGAATACCAGCTATCCTGTATAAGCTTCAAGTTTCATAAGTGCAGAGTTCTCTTGTGGTACCAAATCCCACTTGTAAACACAGGATATCTCTGCTTGTCACCACATCACTTTATGGAGAACTAGGGCCTAGGGAACCAACATAAGTTACTTTTCAAGTAAACAAGGGCTTGATTTCTGGTCCAGAGACTTCATGTTTCTGCTGGGGAAAGGGAGGATACAGAGAGACAGAGAAAGAGAAAAAGAGTGAGAATGTGTAGTGTGTCTGTAATTGTGGCAAGCCAACTCATTAGCTTACTAGTAGGAAAACATCTCAGACTCTTCACAGTTTCAGACTCAACAATACTATAAGTAAACTGCCTGTAAATTATAGCTGACTCCACTATAGATATATTTTTTCACAGTCCAACCACTTTTACACATCTAATTCTTGGACTGAATAATCTCAAATGAGATACAGTGAAAATCCAGTACTTAGATGACAGTGGAACTGATAACTCACTATCTGAACATTTCATTTCAAATCCTCCCCTGAAAGGACAATGATTTCCTTGTATAAGAGGGAGTATACTGCAGAACATGCAGAAAAGTAAGGCTAAGATTTTTATTTCTTTTGAGGAAAACTAAACTTTGTGGCCAGGATGAGAATAAAATTAGCATGGCTTTTATTTCAAATGATTACACATGTAGTAACAGTACTTCTGTATAAGATTTTTTTAAACTGAAAATATGTACAAGTTAATTTTTCAAACTGCAAGTGTCTTAACAAAATGGGGAGAGATAACCTTTTCATTAATTTATTTTTATTAATGATGAAAGCTTAACTGATAGGAAGTGCTCAGGTAAAGTCAGTATCCACTGCCTCAATCCTGACAACACTGTCCTTGGGTCATCGGGACAAATATGACTTTCCACATCTTAAAGATGATTATTTGACTTTACCTACGTGCTTCCCTAGAACTTTTGCCTTTCTGTAAACCCCTTTAAAATGTGCTGCACAATTATTATGTCACTTAATTCCCATAATACTTTATGATATAGTTAGAATAGATACATTTATTTCTATTTTACAAATGAGGAAACTGACGACCAGAGACATTAAGAATTTACTTAAGATCACACTGGAAATTACTTAAGGTTACACTGCAATATTATGTATCATACTTTTTAACCTTCGACTACATTAAAGATGCGAGATATTCCAGAACCATCATTTATTCCTTTTTGTTAAAATATTAGTTGAGTCAGTCTATTCTTTTCTAGCAGTACAAAAGAACATGCAGAATGGCTCTAGTGTCAGACCACCCTGATTCAAATATAGTCCCCAAAACAGTTTAAGAACTTAAGTTCTTAAACTCTTTTTACCTAAACTTCTGTACCTGAAATTGTTGTGGAGCATAATTGAGACAATGTGGAAACAGTATTTGATATAATGCCTGGCTCAGACAAAACAGTCAATAAATATTGGCTTGTATTTTTCTATAATTCTGATTACTACTTTTTAAATGAAACTTCAGGCTTTTAAAATGTTTTGTATTATTACCCCTCAATATTCCTACACTCAGGTCAAACTTTACTACTTTTTTCCGCATTCCCAGCATCAAGGCAGAAATGCATGTAATCATAGAAAGCCACGACAGCATTTTCAAGCCCCTTGCAAGCAGCTTGCATACAGAAAGCTCAAGACACAGATATTAAATTCATACTTTTCCTATTCCTTATTTATACAAAAACCTGAACTCTACCACTCAAGTTAATTTAACTTAATGTTTTGTATGAAATTGGATAAAAAGAAACACATTAAGTGATAACTTCAGATAACCAAATGATAAAGAAAATATAAATCAAACATATCCTTTTACCACCCTACACACTAGATGGCGGTACAACACAGAGCACAACAGGAACAGAGCTGCCACAGACTGATTAGGCCCAATACACCGGTCATTTCTTTGCATGTTACAAGAGATTTTTTTCCCCCCCTTCTTACTGAAAAATATTTTGTGAAATGTGAATTAATCTTTGTTTTTGGACTGCAGAATAATACAACAGGGTAAATAAGTGCAGTAACAATAAATCTGCAGAATTTTAAACTACATGTGGCTTTACTTAAAACAAAAAGCCCCTTCTAGTAATTGTTTATCCTTTTTTTGAAATTTAAATTTCTCTAAACTAAACATAAGACAGTTATAAATCAAAACCTGTAGAATTTGGCCAAAGTACTATCACAGGAAAATATCCAAACTTAAACGCACTTATTAAAAATTAATATCTAAAAACAAATGAATCATTAACAATACCTGTTGCATTCTATTTCTCCAAAGGAGAGATTAAGTAGTATATGTAGTGTAATAATAATATTTGACAAAGTTGGTTTATGACAAAGCTAGTTTTTGAGAGGCAAATCCTAGTAGGCAATACACATTATTCTCAACTCTTTTCTAGAAAAAAAAAAATATAAGAAAAACTGAACTTTCAATTCAAGAAACAAAAGGAAAGTTATGCTTAGAAATTATCAGTATGAAAAATAAAGAAAAAAAAATTTGGTTGATCAGTAAAACCATAAGCTGGTTCCTTGATAAGACCAAGATTTAATAATATCTTGTGTACAACTTATAACCCATGAATTTAAAAAGCTACATTAAATGAACAATTTTTAAGAAAATATAAATGATAAAAATCGATCTAAGGAGATACAAAAGAACCTAAAGAGCAATAATCAAATCATAAGTTGAAATGGTAAGTAAAAATGGTAAAGATTAAGTACCCAATTGGGAACCAGTTTCAAAAGGTTTTAACAGGAAAATTCTACTAACCCTTCAAAGAACAGGTAATTCTCATTTACACAAACTATTCCAGTGCATTTATTTAAAAGGGGTGGAGAATGGGATAGGGGATCAGAAATTCCCTAGACTTAAGATAGTGGGACAAGTATAGCACACAGGTTAACTTCACCAATAAATATTGATGCAGAAATTATAAAATCTTAGTAGAGTGTAAAAAAGGAATTTATTTTTAAATATATATATAACTCAGCATAATGTGTCTCAGGAATATAAAGATGTTTCAACAAGCTACTTCTATGACATGGGCAATTATCTGTACTAATTTTTACAGATATTAATAGCTTATTCAAGCTCCATGGAAGTAGACTAAAATAAGAACATGGCATGGTACAACCTCTCCTCCCCTATGCTGTTATATCTCTGTTCCTCTTCAAGTTACAACAACTTCAGTCAGAACTCATAGTTCATCTACAATTTCTTACCTTGAAGGAACATTAGCTGTCACCTAGTATTCTAGGGTATCTAGGGACCGTACTTCCTTTTCAGTGTGAAGATAAGGAAAGCAAGACCAAGGCTAACTGCACCAGCTGGTCATACCCATTCTACACCACACCAGCACCTTTCTCCTCAGCATATTATCTCTCCTATACCACACATTACAAATGAAGGTACCAAACTGAGACTTAAACAGGATGGTTACATAATTTGTTTTATAATAAATAAACACTCATAAGGAATATATATTCTTATCATATAAGAACAAATTTAAAATGATTAATAAAAACAAAATAGTAAAACAGCATTTTAAAAACCAATCGTATCTCTTCTTCAAATATAAACTCATTCATCCATTCATCTCATTCATCCATTATTCACTAAACAAATATTTATTGAGTAGTTTTTATGTGTCAACCACTGTTCTAGATGTTGAGGGGAAGAAAATAAATAATAAAATATTTAGCATGCTGAATGGTGTTAAGTGGTATGGAGGAAAATAAAACAAAGAGAGGGAGATGAGGAACGCTGGTGACTACGGTTGCCATCTTATTTAAGGAAGGTGCAGTCTGGGTAGATAGCACTGGAGCAAGTACTTTTAAAAGAGGAGGCAGCAAGGTGTGTGGCTCTCCTAGAAGAGCATTTTAAATAAAGGAAACAAAAAGTACCAGGGCCCTGAGAAGGGGGTGCGCATACTGGCAGAAAACAAAGAGGCCACTGTGGCTGGATCACCCTGTCTGAGGAGAAGAGAAGAAAGACGAGGTCAGAAAGGTAAGGGTACATTCTGTAAATCCTTGTAGAAAAGTTTCAGAAATCTGGCTTTTACTCTGAATAAGATGAAAACTAACTGGAGAGTTTTTAAAAAGTGACATGATTGGACTTACATTTGAAAAGAATCATTCTTGCTGCTGTGCCAAATATAGAAGGCTATTGAGATAATCCTCCCCAAGACAATGCTTTAGTGTAAGGTGATAGCAGAGAAGCAGGTGGACATGGTTAGATCCTGGATTTATTTGAAAGATGGAGCCAAAAAATCTGCTGATGGACTGGATGTGAGGACTGACAGAAAGAGAGATGCCCAAGATGCTCCACGGTTCTTGGCTGGCCTCAGGAACTGAAAGGATAGAGTTGCTATTTACCAAGATGGGAAGTCAGCAGAAAGAGCAGGTCTGAAAGACTGTTCTGGGCACGCTGCAATGATTGAGGTATTATTAGGCATCCAAGTGAAGATGCAGAGAAGTCAGCTGGATATACAAGGCTGGAATTCAAAGGAGAGATCATAAAATTGTCCTTTGTACATTACATATCATTATATGGTAATGACAGTACTGACCCAGTAAAAGTACTGACTTATGTCTAAATTGTTTTTTAAGAAACTGTGTCTTTCAGACTAAATAAAATTCATCATTGAAATTTCTAACATATAAGATTAAAAATAACTATTTCATTCCAGAACTAAAAGCCAGAAAGTTAAAGATTATTTTGTCTGGATTTTTAAAACGTAGAAGACGTTAACATCTCTGTCATACTAGGATATGATGGCCAACTGCAATTATAAACTTTCAGGGTCTGAAGAGAAGAAAGATCTATAAATATAAAGACAATAAATCTGTAAATCTAAGAGAAATTTCTAAGATCAGAGTGAAAAAGAGAAGGTATGTCACTACAGAATGTCCCAGAATTGGTACATATTAAAAAGCAACAACCAAGTTGGCCAACTGACAGTATGAACAACCTACTGGTTTATACTAGAGCTGCCCAGCATACAATTGATGATCTATTATTGATACATTTTACTAAGTTTTCTTACTTGTTTTCTCTTCAGAACATATTCCAGCCTTATATTGAAAATAAAGGATTCATTTTCCATAAACATGTTTAGAATCAAATGTGCTAATATTTACCTATGTAAAAAGCAAGATATTTATAAAATGATAAAGAATAAGAACTGAGACATAGGAACTTTAACTGCTTGTAGCAGATAGAACGTAGGATTGTTTAGAGGTAAATATTATTGTTTTTGTTTTTCTTTAAATGACGTTCAATCAGTCTATCAAAATGTAAAACCTTATACTAGCCAAAGAGACAACAGCAACCCAAGATAAAAAACATAAGCATGTAAGTCAAGCCAGGATGCTATTATAGTTCTTTTGCTACACAACTTAGTTAATGAAAACTAATGTTTTCCTCCTGACAGTATCTGACATGGGTAGAATTCATCCAGAAGCAGAAGGCAAGCAAAACTGGTAGGTGTGGTATGTAGAGGCCAGTCTCCAAAGACACAGAACAGAGGCAGGACAAAACTTGGCAGAAGAGCTGTGCCAAATAGAGCACCATCAACACAGAAAGAAGATTCTGGTGTGGACCGGCAAGGTGCAGCTGGGCTGGTTTCCTTTGAATCACCCTTATCTTCCATACTCCAGGCCTCCTGGTCAATCAATACAATCCTGAAACATCTCACTCATACACCTCATATATGCAGGGTCACAAACTGAGTTAGTATCATATCTTTTTTCCCTCTTCTGCCTAAGTAATGGAATTTTACAGGGTTGAAGTAAGTGCAATGGGGAAAGTGAAACATGGTGTGACCCTCTAAAATGAAGATTACAGGTCTGTTCATTGGTAGAAAGTCTACCTAATGTGTTCTCCCCATAAAAATTAGACACAGTCCTCCAATTAAGAGGACTGGACTCTAATAACAGGCATTTAACAAAATCTCAGGAGAGCCTAACGCAGCTGAGTAACAACTGTCTATTCCCTACCCACATCTTCAATGCAGCTATTATAAACTCTTTGAATACAAAATAATAAAAGCTTAGAACTATGATACTATTTAGCACAACCTCATTCACCTCATAAAGGAAATAAAACCAAAGAGGCCAAGCTACTTGCCCAAGGTCATAAATTTCCTAAGAAGCAAAAAGAAAATTAGAATCTATGTTTGTGAACTAAGGCCAGTGCTTTTTCTATTTCATTATACAATGTTTACCATTAACAGTTTTGTTTTTATTTTAAATCAGATGCTTTAGAGATTTCCTTTCATATAATGTTAACATTTAAATATTCTTTGGACTGTTCTTAGATCTCTAGCCTCCTATTTCTTTTCACTTTGCTAAAACTCCTCACAATGTTTACTGCTCCCAAAAGAGCTCATTCACCCTTGTAAAGATTAAAAAAAAAAAGCAAAATAAATTAAGTAGAAAATAATTTATCTGATTGCAAGCTGAGTAAACTAAATCACTCAAACAGATATATCAAATGCTTAACAGTCACAAAATGAAAAATGTACTCATTACTGTTTTCTTAATCAGCTCTTCCTGACCTAAGAAATTTATCATGTTAACTGCAATCTCAAGGATATACACACTAATGGAACAAAATATCCTTTGTTTGATGTCACAGCATTATAAATCTCTAGTGCTATTTTAAACTGTCAATTTATTTGAAATAGAAATGTCCTTCATTTTCATAAATCCTATAGATCAAATTCATCTCACTTGTTTATGAAATAAAATTACAAAAAGTAGCACACTGACACAAATCAATCATGTCTCAGGAGTTTTCTTCTGGAGAAACGGTGGTTAGGGCAAGGACAGGAAGTGGACTACCTCTCCATGTTGTGTGTAGAAATCAAGACTTTTTTTTCTATTAGCCTATTTTGAAAGACAATGTAAAGAGTGGCTTTTGTTCCCCTGGAGAAATACAATTTTTTAAATAACCACAATCTGGCTATTTTTTAAGTTTTTAATAGTTTTTTCACATTAATACATATATAATGTACAAAGGACATCACGCTGCCAATGATATAATAAGAGCAAAGTATGTAGCTTGATGTCAAGTTAGATTCAATAATTTGTATGTGAATGCAAAGGCAGTAACAGTAAAAACATTTCTGAAAAAGAAGAATAAAGTGAGAACACTTTAATCTACCAAGTATCAAAGCTCAGAACAATTAATTAAGACAAGGTTACGTAATTTCAGAATAGAAAGTCACTACACAAAGCCATGGACATATGGAAATGATATAGGAAAACGGAGGAGGACAGGACTGATTTTCCTTAAATGATACATGTTAGTGTGATGGTTACTTTTATATGTCAACGTGACATCAAGTATTTGTCAACAGAAGAGAAGAAAGATTTTACCTCAACCAATAAGACATCAATTTAAAAAAAACTACTTCAAAGTGTCATCTATTACAGATCCATAGATAAGCATGTAGATATAAAGGTAGATGTGTAAATCTTAACTCCAGATGTAAGAAATATCTCAATATACCTGTATGCTGCCGAACTCAACATTCTCATAATGGAAATGCGCACATTCAGCCATCTTCGGAAAGTGACCTTTAGTGAAGGGTAACCTGAAACACATGAAATAAATAAGAAACAAGATAGTGAAACAGTAAAAATTACTAAGTTTAAGGGAAAATACAATGGGTTTAAGAGCTCATGCAAGCAAAAATATTTAGTAAGCACATGCGCATGAGCCACACATCCACACAAATCCTCTTAAAAATACACTGAATCAGATGAGTACTACATTTGGTGTACAGATCAAAACCAAAAATAAAAAAAGCATCACCGTTATCTCCTAATTTTGACCCAAATCAATGTCCATAGAAACACTGTTATTTTCGGCAAATGTTATGGAAACTGTGAACAGCCAGCTTCTAACCAGAAGCAGCATTCCCAACACAAAGTACAAAACTAGATTTTACCTGTGAATGTTGTCACAGCCCATCAGTCCTGGAGTGGTGGACCTGGACGCAGAATGAACATTTTTATCCTTGTCTTTCCTCTACTTACACATGAAGCATAGCTATCTAACTCTATCAAGTGAAAAGATGGTTTTCCTGTTTAAAACTGATTACCTTCAAGTACAGGATGAATAGCCCTTATTCGAAATGACACAGACACCAGAAGAGTTTTGGATTTCAGATTTTTTCAGATTTTGGATTTCAGATTTTTTCAGATTTTGGAATATTTGCATATATCTATGGGATATCTTGGGGCTGGGACCCAAGTCTAAACACAAAACTCATTTATATTGAGGTAATGTTATACAACATTTTAAATAATTTTGTGCATGAAACAAAATTTTAACTGCGAACACTCACATAAGGTCAGGTGTGAAATTTCCCATTTGTGCTGCCATGTTGGCACTCAGAAAGTTTCACATTTTGGAGCACTTTGGATTTCATAGCTTCACATTAGAGATGCTCAACCTGTATTTCACTTAACACTCAACTCTTGGCATCTACTTCATGCTCCTCAAAGGCAAACCTGAAATCTAATAATCTCATAACTCAAACAATAAAGCTGATATTTCTGAATGAATGAGAGCATGCACTAAGGGTACCAAGAATGACATGGTTAGACTGTTCCTATCAAACAACTGTAATGTAACAGAAAATGACATAAGTTGCTTCAAGAACAAAAATAAAGTATATTTTAGATGAGTGGATAATCTGTAGGCCTATTCCACTGACTGCTGAATCATAATTTAAGAATTAATAATTGCACAGTAACAGCATATTTTTGTAAAAAGTCTAAATAAAAGTTTTAAGAGAACTAAAGAACTGATTTCCATTCGTAGGAATTCATTTAGAACCCACTGTAAAGTTATACTCACTTTTTCACATGCTTAACCTTCATACTGGCTGTACTGCCACACGTCTTAAGAGTAAGATCTCCAGGAATCTCTGGAACATCTGCACCTCTTGCCTTAAAAAATAAAGACAAAATATTTATGACTGTTACTTTAGTATTACACTTTTTTAAAAAGCAGGTTATAATTTATGTTAATAGTTCTGCTGACTTTTTACCTACAAAATATATCTTGGTTTAATAATCTTAAAATTGCTACTTACTTGAGTTTTAATTACTAAGAATATAAATTATTCACCTGATTTAAATATTCAGCTTTACTGTATAAGGGAAATTTTTCTGTGAGAATAAGAATTTTCACGCTTTTGTAATCAAATTTCAGAACCAGCTATTAAATATCTCAATACGAATTAAAATTTCCCCTGGAAGTTGTTGGAATAAAACAACCTTTGTTAAATAATTAATAAACATTAAAATGCTAATATAAACACAGAAATTAAGAGATTAAAACATGTATTTCCCACACCAAAATCTGAACATGACATGTATATATTACTTCCAAATTACTCCTTAGTCTGTCATAGTTTTCATAGTGGTGAATTCTTAACTTCAGTGATATAATCAGGTACATCATTTTTTTAAAAACAAAATGAAAAATCAAAAAGTTCTTAACACTCTGGACAAAATAAAAGTCAAGTCCAAATATCTATTTTAAAAATAAATTTGTGCCATAATACCTATGATTTATAATTTTTAAAAAACTGAAGTTGAATGATGATAGCCCATGCCACATGATTCAACAGGGGAGAATAATGTGGGATAAGCAGTTAAAGTAAGTTGGGAGGAGATTCACAACCTTAACTTTTGTAATTTTTCTGGTGAGAAAACGAAAAAGCCAGACAGTTTACATACATGTTTTTTTTTGAAATAGGACTTTTCAAAGATACGAGGTAACAATGTATGAACTTATGAGAATTAAACCTTGTTACGGCATCACAGTGTGCTGGGTTCAATTTTCCTTTTTGAGGTTTTTTTTTTTTCTTAGCAAATTTAACTATTTATAAGGGTTGGTATTTCATGATCAAGACTTCTTAGATATATTTTTATTCCTCCTTAGAGGTCTCCCAAAGAAAACAGAGTATAACTATATTCTTTAGTAATGAAACAGAACTCAAATTCCATCTTGCAGCTACCATATGGATTCAACAAAACTTTTTATAAATATAAGATAACATCTTGTCTTATTTTTCCTCTATCTTGAAACAAAGTTACTTCATAATCCTAGGTATTATTTCATCAGTACTCATCATCATTCAATTATACCCTATCATACTAGAAAAAAATTTTAAGACTAAAATAAAAAGTATATTTTAAAAAAGGGAAAATGAAATAATATCCTAGAAAAAGGGTTGACAAACTTTTTCTTAAAGAGCCAGCCGGTAAATATTTTAGGTTTGTGGGCCACATTATCTTTGCCACTATTCAATTCTGCTATTGTAGTGTAAAAGTAGCTACTTATAAATGACCAAACACAGCCATGTTCCAATAAAACTTGACTTGCAAAAACAGGCACCCAACAAGGTAAAGTTTGCAAACCCCTGTCCTACAAAGTTGATGCCACAGTGAAATAAATTATCATCCAGTTTTTATATTGTGTTGCCCAAATTGCCTCATCTTCAAGAAGGTATTTAAAAAGCTTGGAGACACCATCTTTCTAGTCTGCATTTCACTTTCATTTAATATATTCACTAATTCAATAGTTTTCATTTTCTTTCACTTACAGAAAAGAGAAAAACACTGACAAAGAAAGATACCTTATAACGAATAGATACATGAAAAGGCGGGTACAGAGAGACAACAGCACTCTAGACTCTAATAAAGATGGCAAAACAATCACGTACATGATATATCAGACTAATTATAATATCCTAGATGAATACAGTATTGGGTATTAACAACTGAGTGAACAATATATTTCTAAGGACAAAAAAGGAAATACAGTATTCTCCAGTTGGTCATTCAACTGAAAGTACTTTTTCATGCAATATTGTGCGACGACCTGGATCACCTGGTTTTGCCATTAAAAAAAAGTGAAAGTGTGACAATACTCTTTCATCTTTTATGATGTTTGTGCACCAAAATTTACTTAACAGGTTTGCCAAGCTTAAATTCTTATTAAAATTTCTAATACAGTGGCTTTTCACTATTCTGCATTGTTCATAAATTGACTTAAAAATATAAAAGAAAAAAAAGAATCCACTAGACTGAGTTAATAAATGGTGATGACTTTATTTGGTAGACTGGAAATTGAAACGTTAGCTTTCTTTTGAAAACAAGCTCTTTGTGCTAGCTAGGGAGGCCACTGTTCCTAAATACATCTAAAGAGAAAACGAGAAAACCTGCCCAGCCTATAATCCGTATGAGGGAGGAACAACATGTACCACACACCTCTGCAACCACAACTGACTGGACTGTAGGTGGAAACATGACCCAGAGGTAAATCCACAGGCTATGCAAAAGGGCCTGACGGGAAAACCTCTGCCTAAAAAGACAAAATGATAATAATTAAGCCAGTGAACCAAACAATGGTCCAAAAAGCTTCAGAGGGTTCAAGAAAATACGTTTGAACCAATAGTTCAACTAGTCTGTGACCACGTATGTTCTGTCCAGCAATATTTTCCTATAGCACAGAAAAGTTCCAGGAATATCCTAGCCTCTCAGTATATTTTTGTGAATGAACAAATACAATACACTTTAACATAACAAGGTTTTGTCATTTACTCTTTTAAGATGAAGCCAGTAGAACTGAAAGGAAAATACTGTACTATTATTCAATCACCTGATGAACTAATATTTTCACCTACATATTTCAAAAATAAAATAAATCATCTTAAATTTCTATTGAGAGCACATAGCTTGAGTTATTTATTCTGTTGCTCCAAACCAAAGATTAAGAAAGTTCTTTTTTAGAAAATAGTTCATTAACTGATATTCATTCATAAAAATAACATAATTTTTCCTATTTTTTCATGTTATAATTATCACTTAATTATGCTTCCAAAATAGAGTTTATAATATCATCAACACAGTAACAGCACCACTCATCAACAGAACATTCAAAAGACCTCAAAAGGCAACTGAACATACATTCATAAAAGCACACACCATTTACATTTAAACCCTCTATGTGTCTGTCTCTAGCAATTAACTGGCTTCCTGGAAAATTAGACAAAAAGATTAAGGAAATTAATGGATTCAATAACAATTTTTATTTCCTTACTCTTCCCTACTTGTTTACACTATATAATTCAACATGTTCATTATCCCTAACTATACAACCCTGTCCTCAAAATCCAATTCAAATCTACCTGGTCTGTTTAATCCTATACCGATAATTTTGCCAAATGCTGATACTTTCCTTCATTAATCTTTCAAAGGATTTATCCTGTATACAGTATATTGGAGCATTTCATTATATTTTTTTCATCTTTTAATGCAAATTGCCCTGTAGTGTTCTCTAATAAAAGACTTTTCCATTCATCAAAAGGGTAAGTTCCTTGAGCATGAAGCCAATGGGATTATGTGTGTACATATTTTACTAGTATTTGACATCCACAATCCCCATTAAAACACTAAAATTTAGCAACCTTCAAGGAAAACAGTCAAAGAAACTGAGTATTATTAACTAGCCTAGAAAAGCACATAAAGATTTTATCTCTGATTTTTAATTCCCCTAGACGACACTATTATCTATGAAAGTCTACAGTTAACAGTCATTTTAATAGCTCTAATTTTATGATTAAAAATATTTTACCCTTACTGTTTGAAGCACACTGCTAAATGATCTTCCAGAGGGCCTGATCTAATTCACACTGCTACCAAGTATGCACAAGAGTGCCTACTTTCTGACAACCTCACAAACATTAAATATTATTGAATCTTTACTTTTTTCATTCTAATAGGTACTTCTTCACCTTTCTTTTATAATTAACAGAAGAGTTGAACATAATTTCATATTTTGGTGGGTATGTAGTTATTATTGTGTGTAATACTGTTTTCAACTTATATTCTCTATCTTCAAGATTTTTAAAAAATTAAGTTAAAGCTAGTCATATTTGTATGACATAATATGCCAACATATTTAATAGTTCCATTAAAATTATAAATCTCAAAATTGGAGGCCTTACTTAGACCTTCTAATTTCAAGACTTATTATAAAGCAATACTAAGTAAGACAAAGTGCCACTGGAGTTAAGGATAAACAAATGAATGAAATATAATGCAGTCCAAAAAAGGCCCACACATATACAATAAAAGTTTATTTATGACAAAGGAGCCAATGCAATTCAAAAGAACAGCATTGTCAATAAATCGGAACAGTAGAGTTTTTAAATGTATGCAAAAATTAAGAATAAAACTTCAATCTTCTCTTAAATAATATACAAAAATTAATTCAGGATGGAAATTCATTCAATATGAAAAATAATAAATCTTCTAAAAATAAACAGAATAATAAATCTGAGGTAAGTAACAAGAAGCAAAAAAAACTACTCATAAGTGAAAAAAATTAATACATTCAATGACATCAAAATTACAAACAAGGAACTTATACTCAACATATATAAAGAACTCCTTGTAACAAAATAACTAATAATCCAATTTTTACACTGGCAAAAAAAAACCTCAACAGGTATTTCACAGAACAGAATACTAATAGCCAATAATCAAGCTACTCAGTGTCATTATTCATCAAGAAAATGCAAAATAAAACCACAATGAAGTAACAGTGCACACCTGCCAAAAAGCCCAAATTAAAAATAAAATAGAATAGGGTACCACTGTTGGCAAAGATGCATTGCTGGTTACAGTATACAACAGCATAGCCATTTGGGAAATTGTTTGATAATTAATTGGTTATTCGTACTAAGCATACTCCATGATCCTATGACTACACTCCCAAATATGTATCCCCCTAAATTATTTCACATGTACAACAAAAACTTGTACATAAACATTAACAGAAGCTTATTCATAACCACTAAAAATAGAAATATTACAAATACACAAAGAGTAGAATCAGTGAATAAATTATGGCATATATATATGCAATGGAATTCTGTGATTGAAAAATAATTAATATATTAAACAACATGAATAAATCGAACAGTTGTTATAGTACATGAAAGAAGACAGAAGAAAAAAAATCTTGCTGTATTATTACATTTATATGAAGTTCAAGAATAGGTAAAATTATTCAGAGAAATAAGAATAGTGTTACATCTGGCTGGTGAGAAATACGAAAAAACCTTACTAAGAAATGTTTTATATCTCGGTGTGGGTGGTGGTTTCACACAAGTATACAAGACATCAAATGGACAAACATTAGTGCATTTTACTCACTTATGTGTGTGTGTGTGTGTGTTAAACTTCAATTAAAAATTAACAGTAAAAAGGTCAAGGGGAATTTTTATAGAACTTTAGCTGGTCCTACATTCGTCTGGAATAGTTATGATAACTATGGAAACAATGAGAAATGAGGGAATAATAATATTCCATGGAAGTGAAAAAGAATGATGTCTTTCAAACTCATTTTAGAATACCATTTAACCCCAGGTATCAAAACCACCCAAAGAAAACAGGAAAAGCAGCCTTGGAGAGCCAGAGAATGTGGGCAAAGTCTCTAATAACAAACCACCCAAAACCACTTCTAAGCAACCAGATCTCGTAAGAACTCGCTCGCTATGACGAAAACAGCAAGGGGGAAATCCTTCCCCATGATCCCATCACCTCCCACCAGGCCCCTCCTCCAACTTTGGGAATTATAATTTGACATGAGATTTGGATGGGCCCACAAATCCAAACCATATCACCAGGTGAGTGGTGGTATGGGTACTTAAGAGCCTGAGTGAAAACCCATTTTTGAGTAGAGAAACAATAAAGGAAGACCCTACTGTATAAAGGCTGTGGGGATAACCCTTGGTATTATTTCCTCTCTCTTCTTGCATTACTTAGACCTGACACCAGCCCAAATCAGGAAAAATAGTGCAAGGCAAGACTTTTTTGTTTTTAATTTTTATTTTTAAGTTCTGGGGTACATGTGCAGGATGTGCAGGTTTGTTACAGAGATAAACATTTGCCATGGTGGTTTCCTGCACCTATCAACCCATCACCTAGGTGTTAAGCCTAGCACGCATTAGCTATTTTTCCTAATGCTCAGTGCAAGAGTTTTAAAACTCTTAGAGAACTTCATCTTTCTCACGAAAGAAAACAAAAAAAGCAGTCTTGGAGAGCCAGAAAATGTGGGCAAAGTCCCCAATAAAAAACAGCAGGCTGGGCGCAGTAGCTCATGCCTGTAATCCCAGGACTTTGGGAGGCCAAGGCAAGAGGATCGCTTGAATCCAGGAGTTTGAGGCCAGCCTGGGCAACAGACAGAGACCCCATCTCTACAGAAGAATTTAAATGTTAGCCAGGCATGGTGGCTTGTGCCTGTAGTTGCAGCTACTCAGTGGGCTGGGGTGGGAGAATTGCTTGAGCCTAAGGTTAAGGCTGCAGAAAGCCATGATTATGCCACTGCACTCCAGCCTGAGTAACAGAGCAAGATCAGGGAAAAAAAAAAAAAAGCAGGATAAGACCACAGTGATCCCCATGAAACTGATGTTGAAACCACCATCTATAAAAATCTAGCTGAAACTTCAATCTGAACCCAGTCAGGCTGGTGTCTAATAAAGCACAAATCAACATTCTCCAGAGGATTTCAATAAGGAGTCAGAGTCTCACAGCATTATATTCAGAATGTCCACGACATAATTAAAAATTACTAGCTATATCAAAAACCAGACAAATATGAGCTATTTCCAAAGGAAAATACAACCTAGAAATGTCAAATTTGAGATGAAACAGATTGGACTAACAAAAAATAAAATAAAAAATACTGGCTTAGTTTAATAAAATACCCTGAGACAGGGTAATTTACAAAGAAAAGGGGTTTAGTTCGTTCACAATTCCACAGGCTGTGTAGGAAGCATGACTGGCGAGGCCTCAGGAAACTTACAATCATAGCGGAAGGCAAAGAGGAAGGAGGCACATCTTACGTGTTTAGAGCCGGAGGAAGAGTAAGCATGGGGAAGAGTGAGCAGGAGGAAGAGTGACAGAGAAAAGAGTCAGTGAACCTGACAACAGACAAAAAATTATGCAATCTGAAGAAAACATAGTTAATTTTTTTTAAAAGACTGACAAAATATGAGCAGACCTATAGATAGCTAAGGGACAGTATCAAAAGCTCTAACACTCATGTCTTCGAAGTCTCTGAAGATGAGAAAAAACACACTAGTACAGGAAAAAAGTGAAATTTCTGAAAACATTACAAATTTATTGAAAGATACATATTTACAGATTCAAGATCACAGAAAACAAAACAAGTAACATCAAAGAAAACTACAAACCAAAACATCATAATCAAGCTGTTGAAAACCAAATATAAAGGAAGTATTCTGAGAGCACCCAGAAACAAAAAAGATACATTATGTATTGGTATGGAATAATAAGGATTTAAGTGACTGTGGATTTCTCGTCAGAAACCAGAAGACAGTGGAGCAACGTCTATACAATTCGGAAAGAACTCTCAACCCAGAAATCTGCAACAAGTGACAATATCCTTCAGAAATGATGTAAAAATAAGAACATACTAAGATAAGAGAAAACTAAGAGAATTTGTCACCAGTAGATAGGCTCTAAAAGAAGCCCTTCAGGTAGAAGGAAAATAACTCAGGTTAACTGAAATTTGGCCCTTCTGGCATGAAGAGAGAACAACAGAAATGGTGAATAATTAGGTAAATGTAACAGATTATTAATCTCCACTTAAATGCTTTAAAATATATGTGCCAGTTGAAAGCACAAATTATAAAACTGTCTGATGAAGGTTTATGCGATCTATATAAAAACTATAACATAACGATGGTAGATAAGGGAACCTAGATGGTGGTAGGATTTCTACATTCTACTTGAAGTATAAAATAATAATTTTAAGTATAATATGAAAAGTTTAGTAAATTGGAACCGAGAGTATGTAAAAAAGAAAAACACTATGATCAAACAGATCATCCCAAGACTGTAGGGGAAAAAATAATCATATAGTCATCTCTGAGGCAATAAAAACATCTGAAAAAATTCCAAACCCTGTTCATTAAACAAAAAAAAAATCAGCAAACTAAAAAATGAAAGAGAACATCCTTAAGGTGATTTTTAAAAAAGTATCCAGAAAGAAACTAAAGGTCTATAGTACTTAATGATGAAATATTTAAAGTTTCAAATTTGATACCAAGAACAAGAGAAGGATGTATGTACCACATCTATTCCTCATTATTCTGGAGTGCCTCACCAGCGTAATCAGGAAAGTAAAAGAAATAAAAGACTGTGCACATGTGAAATTTGAAAGAATTCACAAACTCAGAATTAATCAAAGAATGTATCAAGGTCTCTAGGCATAAAGTAAATACACAAAAAATAACTAGATTTGAAATATATTAGCAATAAACATGCAGAATATAAAATTTTAAAGCCAATTTTAAAATTCCAACTATAATAGCATTGAAGAAAACAGCAAATACCTAGGAACACTTCTAATAAAAAATGTGAAAGATCTTGCTATGTTCTGAACATCTGTGTTCCATCAAAATGTGTATATTAAAACCTAACCCCCAAGGTGATGGTAGTAAGAGGTCAGGCCTTTGGGAAGTGATTACATCATGATGGCTCTGCCCTCATGAATGGAATTAGTGCCCTTATAAAAGAGGCATGAGTTGTGGGAGCCTGTTTTGTCTTCCACCATGTGAGAACACATAAAAGGTGACACTTCTAAGAAAGAAACCCTCACCAGACACTGAACCTGCTCGACTGATCTTGTACTTCCCAGCTTCTAAAACTATGAGCAATAAATTTCTATTGTTTATAAATTACCAAGTCTAAGGTATTTTGCTATAGCAGCCAGAACAGATTAAGACAGAACTCTACACTAAAAACTACAAACACTGTTCAAAAATTAAAGACAATCTAAATAGATATATTATACATGCACATGTGCCTCATTTGCATAGATAAGAAGATACAATAATGTCAAGGTGTCAATTCTTCCTCAATATTATCTGTAGACTTATCTGCAGAAATTGGGAAACTAATTCTAAAAATGTACACGGAAATGCAAAAGACACAGAAGTACCAAGATAAGAAGGGCAAAGCTGGAAGACACTACCTATCAGGTAACAAGTTTTACTGTAAAAGTATAATAACTAAGACAGTGTGGTATTTGGTCTAAGTCTAGAAAAATGGACCAAAATTTCACAATAGAGAATTCAGACAGCAGCCAACAATACAGTTATCTGACTCATGACAAAGGCACCACTGCAATTAAGTCAGAAAAAAGATGGCCATTTCAATAACTGTACTAAGTCAATCTGATTTCTATATGAATAAAAATGAATGTTGGCTGGGCACGGTGGCTCACACCTGTAATCCCAGCACTTTGGGAGGCCGAGGAGGGTGGATCACGAGGTCAGGAGATCGAGACCATCCTGGCTAACACAGTGAAACCTCGTCTCTACTAAAAATACAAAAAATTAGCCAGGTGTGGTAGCGGGCACCTGTAGTCCCAGCTACTCGGGAGGCTGAGGCAGGAGAAGGGCGTGAACCCAGGAGGCGGAGCTTGCAGTGAGCTGAGATAGCGCCACTGCACTCCAGCCTGGCAACAGAGCGAGACTCTATCTCAAAAAACAAAACAAAACAAAAAAAGAATGTTGACCCAAATCTCACATCATGCACAAAAATCAATTTTAAATAGTTCACAGACCCAAACATAAAAGATTAACATCTTCTACAAGGTACCTTCATGACACTGGGATAGGCAAAGATTTCTTAAAAGGACACACACAGAAAAAACAATTATTCCGACACCCTACAAAATTTAATAAAGTGGACTTCACTAAATCTAAGCATTTCTGATTACCAAATGATAAAATTAAGCATTCAAAAAGATAAGTCAGAGTCTAAAAGAAGAAATTGGAAGATATGTCTCAGATAAATGACTAGTGCCCATAATAGATAAAGAACTTCTAAACATTAACCTAAAAAAAGACCACCTAACAGAAAAAAAAGGCAAAACTTGAATGAGCACATTACAAAAGAGGATATCTCAAGGGTCAATAAGAATATGAAATGGTACCAAACATAAATAATCATCATAGAAATAAAGCCCACAATAAGATTCTATTACACACATAACAGAACCCTGGCACAAAAACTACATATTGCAGGATTTCATGTATAAAAACAATGGTTACCTTTGGTGGGAAAGATAATGACTGAGAGGTACTCAAGGGAGATTTCTGAATTTCAGGAAAAGTTCTATGTTTAAATCTGGGTGGTGGTCACATAAGAAGAAAACATAAGCAAAAAGTCATAAAGCCGTAAGATAAGATCTGTGACTTCTCTGTATGTAAGATATACCTAAATAACAAAGTAAATAAAATTAAATGGGAAAAACAGACAATAGCAAGAAAGTGGAAAATTATAGGCTAATCTCATTAAACACAAATGCAAAAAACATAAGCTAAATAGAATAATAAATCAAATCTATCATTGTGTTAAAAACATACATCATAAGTGAATTAAATTTGTTTCAAGAATGCAAAGATGGTTTAATAGAACATCTATTATTGTCATTAAGTCTCTAATTAAAATTAAAATGAGGAAAAAACATTAGATTATTGCAATAGATAACAGAAAAATTGTCTGATAAAACTCAACACCCATTCATGATAAGAACTACCTAGCAAGACTTCTGGTTCAGAGTAGTAGATTGAAAACATATTTACCTCTGCTCTTTCTTACATCTTACCAAACTAACATCGATTTTTTTAAACCATTTTCTTCTTATACTGACAAAAGTACAAAATGCCATATGCATCCATAGGTATATGGTTATTCTCTGCAGGACTGTTTCTAGTAACTAAAGGGTGAAAACAACCTAGATGTCTATCAATAAGAAAACAGTTTAATACACTATATTGCATCCACACAATGAAATAGTTATAGCTATAAAAGGAATGAGGAATATTTCAATTGATTGCTATGAAGTAGTCTTCAGTGTATATGAACTGAAAAAAAAAATGGTACAAAAACAGGTTACCCTTTAACTAAAAGACTGTAAATATAAAAATATATATATGTATTTTCTTACACTTAAAAAAAATGAGAAGATAAACTAAAAACTAATTTAGATGTTTACCTAGGAAGGAAGAAAGAGATAGGGATGGAAGATTTTTCTGAATGTCTCAGTTTTGTAGTTCAGATTTTGGGGTCATGTAAGTGTTTTAAGTATTTGTAAAATTAAATTAAATTAAATTAAATTAAATTAAAATGGGATGAAAGGGCAATCCCTAAGATCAAAAAACAAATAAAACAAATGAACTTAATTATAAGTTGGTGCCTTAAGCACACAGAGAACAATTACTTCAAATGACAGTGAAGAAAAGTACTAATAATATATTCCTAGTGGGATATGTCCTAGAGATGAAAGGAAACAAACTGTTCGAGAATACTGACATTATTATTCTGAAACTATTAAAAGTAGAAGATTAAAGCAAACAAATAGTTGTTAATGTCACTAAAAACTAAGGTTTTAAGCATAAGAGATACAAATATAAAATTGAAGAAACTAAGTAGAAACCCGTATTCATTTCTTTTTTGAGGTGTGTATCTGTGTGTTTAAATAAGGCAGCTAGAATGACAGTGGACAGTCACATGAAGATGACATATTAAATCTTGATTATGGCACAGCATATAGTGTTTTGTGATACACTTGTGCGTAAGATTATAAAATGAGAATTCAATATTAACAGTTAATTAAATTTGAAGCTGATTAAATACTAAAGAATGTTCAGTGCCAATTACTGTACATTAACATGCAGCAGGAAGGAGGTAGAATATCATATGGCTTTTTTATTCTTAACATTTTAATAAAAGCACATTAAAATATATGACATACATTTATCAAATTTATAGATAAAAGAAAACTGAAATGGACATTCACAAACTCTGAGTGACAGAATTCAAAGAGATTTTTAAAAGCTGTCAAGACAAACCAAATAAATGTGAAGTTTATCAATAATAAAAACTGAAGCTCTGAATTTAAATTCAAAATTCAATTATGTAAGTATGGGGATGGGGAGCAAACTGACAAGAATTCATTTAGTTTACCACAAGCTTAATATAAGCCAAAAGTATACCCTTACTGGTAAAAAAAACCAATGCCGTCTTAAAAAGTAGAGCATCTCTAACGAGGGAAATATTTGTATCCCTATAATCTGAACCCGTTAAACCACACAGAGAACAGTTCATCCATTTCAGGAAAATACGATTTGATATGGAAAACTTGCAAAACTAGGAACTGGCAATGTTTTATTCTGTCTACTTCACTGTTTCCTAATCCAAAAAAATATTCTACCATTCCTCCACTGTACAGAGCTTTAAAGAATCTTTCAAATAGCTTTTTATCTTGGTCCCATATTCAAAGTGCTAACATTGACTGGGTAACTGTAAACTGACTTAAAAGTAGTTTAACACACTGTGTTTGATACAGAACCATAAAGCTGGCTACTTCTACATTCAGCCCCACCACAAGCCCATCCTCTCCATATTATTTATGTGTCTAACCCTTTCAAAATACTATAAACTCCATCCTGACAGGTATTAACAGAACACCAATGAGTATTACCAATTTTTAACTATGAAAACAAAATAGGGTACGGAGAGATGTTCAACATAACCAGAGTTGAAAGATATCTCATTTACACATTCCACTGTAAAGAGAAAACTGAGACCAAGAAAGGAGAGATTTGCATAGTGTGTTAATCACAGAATTTGAATTAAATTGGATTTTTATCACAAAACCTACTATGTCTAAAACAGGCATATAAAAAGTTCAAAAACAATGAAGTTTTAAAAAATAAAAAATTAGAACAATGAGAAATAGCTTTCCTCTTATCAAAATTTTATATTTTAAAACTTTGTAAGACTGAAAACAATGGCACAAAAGTCACTAAACATTACTTATTAGAATATGAATTAATAAAACCCTTTTGGCAAGTAATTTGGGAATCTCTATATTAATTAGTTAAGTCATTCCCTATAAAATAATAGTAAAAAGAAAAAGCAAAACTCATCATAAAGATATTCATCTAAATGAAAAACATATAACAAAACTCAAAGTCTTATTAATTAAACAGCAATAATATGTCCTATTACTGTATAGTCATTAAATATGTTTATCAACATTTTCATTTAACATCAATAACAACAGATTATAATATATATGATATGCTTCTCCTGCCCAATCGATTTTATGGCATATTAGTGAAATTAAAATTTCTAGAATATCTGTAATTTCCATTGACAAATGTCAATTGATATGGTTTGGCTGTGTCCCCACCCAAATCTCATCTTGAATTGTAACTCCCACAATTCCCACATGTCATGGGAGGGACCGAGTGGGAGGTAATTAATTGAATCATAGGGGGTGGGTCTTTCTTGTGCTGTTCTTGTTATAATAAATCTCACAAGATCTGATGGTTTTATAAAGAGGAGTTCTCCCGCACAAGCTCTCTCTCTTTGCCTGCAGCCATCCATGTTAAGACATGACTTGCTCCTCCTCACCTTCCGCCATGATTGTGAGGCCTCCCCAGCCATGTGGAACTGTAAGTCCATTAAACCTCTTTTTCTTCCCAGTCTCGAGTATGTCTTTATCAGCAGCATGAAAATGAACTAATATATCAATGTTGTCATGTTAAGTATATTATGAAGTATAAATAATAGAGAAAACATGTAAGACTGTGGTAGGCAATCTAGGTACTGCTGAGAATAGAGGCTGCAAATGTAATTAAAATCCCAGGTCAGTCAATCTTAAAATATAAAAATTATCTGGATAGGCCTAATCTAATCACATGAGCACTTCAAAAGCAGAGTTTTCTCCAGCTGGTAGCAGAAGGGAAAGTCAAAGATTTGAAGCACCAAGTACCACCCCTGGCTTTGAAGCCCGAGGGGGTCATATGAGAGGGAATTCATGCAGCCCCTAAAAGCTATGCCACCACACCTCCCACAATGACAGCCAGCAAGGAAACAGGGACCTCGGACCTACAACCATAAGGAACAGGATTCTGCCAACAGAATCTGCAGATAAGAACCCAGCCCAGCCAATGCTTTGATTTCTGCTTTAGGAGACCCTGAGCAGAGAACCCAGTTCAGCCTGCCCAGACTTCTAACATGCAGAACTGTGAGATAATAAATGGGTATTATTTTAAGCCCTTAAGCTTGTGATAATTTCTTATACATATTCAACAAAAAACAAATACTAACATCATCTAAGACCTTAGGAATTTCTGAGTGCTGTCAGATTTTATATGCTCCTTTATCTCTCATGGAAGTAAAACTCTTTCCCAGGACTTGGGATGTGAAGCTTTTGCCTCCCAGCACTCCCAGGATCCCACTGAATGCAATGACTTCAGTACTATCCCAAACCACCTTCTTAAGGCTTCCTTAAAGGAGTAAGCTATGCACCTGAAGGCAAATCCTGGAGGAAGGAGCAAATTCTGCAGGTGAGATAGGTAACTGGAGGGAGGTACACAGATCTGACACAATTCAACAACCAGCTCTCCTATCTCCCTGGCAATCCTGCATTTTAAGTGTGAAGTCTACAATCTGTTCCATATCCCATTCTGCAGTTCTCAACACTCTTTCCCCCTAAAGGGAGGAAAATTTAATTCCTTTCCCTTTCCATGGCAACATTTTTTAATTCCCCTTTCCAAGGTGTCTACCACTATGTCCACTAGCCAGTCTTTTTCAGAGATATTTTCCTTCCAGTGAAACTGCCAATTCCTTTACCTATGACAACTCCCATAATACACAATAGGGAATATGAGGTTTCACCTGCATTGCACAGCACCTTAATAATCAGGTAGAATGCTTATGTTTAAATGGAAAAACAAGGAAATATAAAATTGTATATTGTCCATAATTATTTTAAAAATCACATTCCCAGACATGATGGGAAAGGAGAATATATCCCAAAGCAATATTCTTTGAAACTAACCATTTGAAGACATTTGTATAAGGAAAAATGTGCTTATACAGATGTTCTGTTAAAAAAAATGTCTGCATTGCCATAAAAAAGGATGAGTTCATGTCCTTTGCAGCGACATGGATGAAGCTGGAAACCATGATTCTGAGAAAACTATCGCAAGGAGAGAAAACTAAACATCGCATGTTCTCACTCATAGGTGGGAATTGAACAATGAGAACACATAGACACAAGGCAGGGAACATCAGACACCGGGGCCTGTCATGGGGTAGGGGGATGGGGAAGGGACAGCATTAGGAGAAATACCTAATGCAAATGACGAGTTAATGGGTGCAGCAAACCAACACGGCACATGTATACCTATATAACAAACCTGCACGTTGTGCACATGTACCCTAGAACTTAAAGCATAACTTAAAAAAAAAAGAAAAAAATGCTTAAGATGGTAAATGCTATGTGTATTTTATTACAATTAAAAATAAAAATAATATAAAATAAAAAAAAACTCTCTGCATTGTAAAGAGGCTATACCAAAATAATCTCACCACCATGGGAAATAGGATTATGGGAAAGCCTCTTTTTTTCCTTTTCACTTTTCTATATGTTTTATTTTCACATGGGAAAGGACAAAAGAGATAAAGAGAAAGAAAAAGGAAAGAGAGAAAGAGAAAGTAACAAGCTAGCTTCTTCCTCCTCTGCATATTACTTACAGCAACCATTTGCAAATGTAAAACAACCTGTCATAAATCAATGAGATTAGATAATCTATATAACTACAATGTGCAAAGCTAGGCATTCATATTTATGGTCAGGAAAGAACAAGAATAAAAATGCTTCTATGAAGAAATGTGCCCACGTTATACTAGTAAAAAAGATTTTTTTGTTAATCACTGAACCAAATTATGAGTTATCTGATATAAGCTATCTGAACAGTAGTGGAGACCCCTCTCAAAGCAGAAAGAGAGAGGAAGAAATACCCTGGCTCTTCCCCTTTCCACCCGCCTGTCTTCCACATGTGCTTCCCATTTGCCAAACCTAGCCAAAAGCCTGCTGGCAAAGGAGCCTGAGAAATGTTGTTTGCCAGGATCGGCCTCCTACAGCAGAGAACACAGCAGACAGAAGGTAGGATGTCCCAACTCCAGATCTATGACATTAATCACTAAACAGTACAGACATAATTACATATACAGTACAGGTTCATTTACATAAAACGCTCTCATACTTTGACAAGGCACCATAGTCAAATAACATACATATGTATATTTACATACATGAGATCAACTGAATAAACAAGGTTTCAATACTAAATTTGTACTGTCATGAAAGGCAAACTACTAATCAAAATGAGTAGTTAAAAATTAAGAACAATAAAAACGGATCTGAAATTGCCATGGAAAATCAGAAATAATATCACCAAATACACACTCATAAAGGACATCAAAATGCAATCAGTGTTAAATATATGCTGCTATCAAAGTGGACCAGGAATGCTCTTTTCTTAAAGGAAAAAAAAAAACACTAAAATATGCATGGGGAAAGTATAATAAGACTTAATCAAAGTGTTCTTTCTGTATAAGGCTAACAAAAAGCATCTGAAAATAATTCTAAGGAAAAAGTGACTTTTTGCCACTTTTCACTTTTTTTAACAGATTCAAATTTTATTTATTGTATTATCTTTATCATTTGTAGTCAGAATTTGACAGAGGCCATAGAAGCTTTAGACTAACGTTATAAATATTTCTTGAAATGGTGACAAAAATATCATTTCTGCTTAAAATATAGTGATGAAGGGGAAAAAAAGTTTGGCGTCTTAAATAGAAAAAAAAATAGCAGCTGTCTATATGCTGGTAAAACTGTATATATATATATACATGATCAACTGAATAAATGAGATTTTGATACAAAATTTGTGCTTGCAAGAAAGGCAAACAGGACTGCCAGTTTCCTGCCAGTTTAACCATAGGAAACACACATAATGAATTTCTGAAATGACATGTTTATAGAAGCTTTTACCATTGGTCTAAGTACTGTCCCCTTTCTTAAAAAGAACAGAGACAATGTAGGGGAAATCCAATAAGTAGTCCTCCTTTATCTGTGATTTCACTTTTCACAGTTTCAGTTACCCATGGTCAACCTTGGTCCAAAAATACTAAACGGAAAATTCCTGAAAAAAACAATGCATAAGTTTTAAACTGCATGCAGTTCTGAGTAGTGTGATGAAATCTCACACAGTCCCGCACTGCCCCACTCCGTCCCGCCTGGAACATGAATCATTCCTTTGTCCAATGCATCTACGCTGTGGACTACCCGCCTGTGACTCACTTGGGAGTCATCTCAGTGACCAGACCAACTGTCATGGTATTGCAGTGCTTGTATTCAAGTCACGCTTATTTGACTTAATAATAGCCCCAAAGCACAAGAGGAGTGATGCTGCCAACATGGATACGACAAAGAGGAGCTGGAAAGTGCTTCTGTAAGTGAAAAGGTGAAGTTCTCAACTTAATAAGGAAAGAAAAGAAATCATATGCTGAGGCTGCTGAGATCGACAGGAAGAATGAACCTTCTAGCCATGAAACTGTGAACAGTATATCATTATAACTGTTCTGTTTTATATTAGTTATTGTTGTTAATCTCTTACTGTGCCTGATGTATAAATTAAAGTTTGTCAAGTACACACTAGAAAAACCACAGTATATATAGTGTTCATTACCATCTGCAGTTTCAGGCATCCACTGGGGGTCTTGGAACATATCCCCCTTGGATGGAAGGAAACTATCGTACCATCAGAAAGATAGATTTATTAAAACTGTGTTATATTATGTTGAACAACAACGTTACTAAAGTGATTCTTAAAAAATAAGTATGTCACAAAGAAATTCAAGTAACTGAGTTACATGTCTGAATATTTGCAAAAGAATTTTGATATAACAAAATAGACAATGCTAAAAACAGACTACAGTTTTCTTCACTTATTCAAAATTGTTGCAGGTCCTTAGAAAAATCATTACTGTACAGTACTAAGGAAAAAAATAATTAGGCTTTTATAGGCTCATATTGTGAGTTCAGGTAAGAGTCTCCACAGAATATGGCAATAATTATTTAAAACACACAGACACTTTCTAAATCGAATCTGTGGATAATGCTTAGTGGTTTCTCTTAAAATTCTTTTCAGCATTATGCACCTCCATCAGACTTGATAACAGCCTAGCAATTTCACTAAAAAAACACTTCACATATAAGAAAACTCAAGAACTCTGAACTAAAAATAGTGCTAAATGGGGAGTATTTCCTAATGTCTTAATATCTGGACACCATAGACCAGGCTCGGGAACACATCCTCCAGTGTGTTATCTAGCACCACCAATGTGGATGTGCTAAAAACCAGAAACAGGAATCAAAGAAGGTGGCAGGTAAATTTCAGTAGCTGGTAATTCACAAACACAGAAATAGCCCTCAAATAAGCCCCAAGGGTAAATTATATCACAATTCTTATTCAATTCTCTATTTTGAGTAGGAACAACAGGATGAGAAGACTGAAGGAAAAAACATGCTTTCTGAAAGTGATTATAAAACTAGCTCTTTTGCAGCAAGGGTGTTGCCTTAAACTTCACTTCTAGAAAATATCTCCTCAGAGAGCCAATTAACCACAGGGAAAAATTATTCAGAGGCAATATTTAAAATGATTTGGAAAAAACTATTAGACAGCACCATTAGTTTAATAATCACAACTCCTCTGCTAGGCAACAGCTGGTTAATCAACCTAAAATTAACACATTTACATATTAGCAAAGCTTTTAAATGTTATACTTTTCTATAACTGAGATTCATCCTTTCCTTCATCTCACTCCCTTATCATTAAAAATACTCCTATATTCAGAAGGCTCGCTAAAAATACAGGGTTCCAACAATGTATATAATTTTACCAGACATTTTACACAAAGGTTCCTATGAAACTCTAAGAACATTACCTTTACAGGTACTTTATTATGGTAAGTTATTGTTGGTCTTCAGTGCTGCTAGAAAATGATACTTATCTCTTTCTACACTTGAATTCTGTATACATCAGATTTACTAGTAAAAATGTGCATGCAATATTTAAAGATATATTATAAATATAAATGATATAAATTCTGGGAAAAGAGTAGGAATAGAAGAAGGGTAGAAGGAAAGAAAGACCACAAACTAGATGTCTATTTGGAAAAATTTCTACTAAAGGAAGAAATAGCAAGATCCTAGAACACCACGACACTCCAGTCGAGACCCAGAAGAACCATTATCCCTCCACCTGCATGTTTCATGTAGTTTTTTCCTTGAATATCTTGTAAGTTTTAAAAATTTTTTGAAAGGCTATACAACAAATTATATCAGTAAAAGTAACATCCAGATCACATAACGACTTAAAGAGCATATTTGAAATATAGTTTTCAGTTTAATGATTAACAAAGTCACATGCTTAAGCACTGGTTCAACAATTCAAACGGTTATAGGCCTTACATTATGAAACTGCCAATTGTTAAAATTTTGACCTATAAAATTATCAATTTCATAGACTCCAACTTAATATATATCAGAGCTCTCAGTAATGTATTAAATAACTTCAATAATTAATACCACTTGATTCATGCCAGAAAAGTCACAGAATCTTTAGCCAGAGAAGACGTACCATGGGAGAGGATAGGATAGAGACAGACTTAACAGTTGTTTACTGAAGAGCTCCGAACAAACTGGCAAAAATTCAAAACCTGGGCTTTGCATATTAATCAATGGTTACATCTGTGATGGTTCACAAAGCAACATAACATAAAACATTCCGCTTTTAAAGACTGTGAGATGATAAACATCACTAGGTCCTTTGAATTAAAATTCACTCATCAAACAGTTAAACATCACACAGGAATAAAAGAGCTAAGGATATTGATTTAAAAAACATTTGCAAATACTTTTTCTTTTATTCAAACTGAAAATGTTTTTACAAGTTGATAGGTTAAAAAGAACCAGTCTAAATTTCACCTTATCTATGATTTCAGTTATACAGTTAACTGCAGTCCAAAAATGTAAAATGAAAAATTCCAGAAATAATTTCTAAGTATTAACTGCGTGCCATTTCGAATAGCGTGATGAAATCTTGCAGTATTCTGCTCTGTCTTGGCCAGTACACGAATCATTACCAGCATATCCACATTGTATATGCTACACATACATTAGTATTTACAGGGTTCAGTACTCTCCGTGGTTTCTTTCTATTCGTATTTTTAATATCTTATTTTCTCAAAGAGCCTAATATTTAATTGATAAACAATTTCACTGTAAACTGTAAATATTTTGCTTTTAGTAATTCAGAAAAACTATAGTATTTTATTAGATTTCTTGAAATACTGAATCTAGTTACAGATTTTGGATATGTTTATTAAAAAACTAATATTCT
The DNA here is from genome assembly GCF_006542625.1 of Nomascus leucogenys. Classification (NCBI taxonomy): domain Eukaryota; kingdom Metazoa; phylum Chordata; class Mammalia; order Primates; family Hylobatidae; genus Nomascus; species Nomascus leucogenys. The sequence continues at coordinate 5,790,529 of NC_044395.1, read as the reverse complement.
GGTGTCATAACACAAATCAATAAAAATTTAATACTTAAGCCCTTTTATCACTGAAGTAATTTAAAAAATTAACCAAATGGAATTGAGTGTAAATACTCTATAAAGGGCTCCGTAAATAAAAAAATTTCATTCTCAAAGTTATATTTCACTTAGATTATTATTGAGAAAAAAAGGTCCCAAAACTTATTGCTTAAAATCAATATGATTTTTGAGAGAAATGGCAGTAAAATTGTGGCTCTAATCTCATTTATACTGTTTTCATCATTCACTACACACTTTTGCAACCTAGCAATGCACTTATTTATTGAGTGATGCTTTATCTTTTTAAATGGAAGAAGGATTATGGCACCTGCCCTCAAGGAGCTTACACATAAAGAAATTAGTAAGAGTATAAAATAAGAATATAATGAGATGTTAAAATGTACTATATAAATAGTAATTTCCATAAGTGCTTAGACAACTCACTGTGGATTCCAGAAGTGAAATCAGTAATTTCACATGTATACAGCATATGACATTTTAATACAGATAATACAGAGTAACAGAGTAAACAGATCACCACATGAAATACTAATGTCAACTTTGTTCCATTCAATAAATTCATTGCAGATTTACTGAAGATTTAAAAATTGTAGGAAAAGTGGGGGATTTAAAAAGAGGCAAAAAAGTTACTGAATGTTCTTTCCCTAGAATGCTGGCACCTCTGAAGATTACCTGATTCCATAGGGGTATGGAATTTTGTTTGTCTTTTGATTCAGCTATTTTACAACTCTGCAGAGATGGAACTTGCCTTATAGAAAAATAAGAGTAATACAAATCATTCCTGTCCATAGAAATGCAAACTGTATCCAGTGAAACAGAACAGTTTTGCCAGATTTACATCCATTTGTATGCATTTTAGAATGGTTGCTCTATAAGAGTATGGTAATTTTTGAATTCTCCTTTGAACCACCTTTAACAACTGACTGGTTCCTTCATTAATAATGAGTTAAATATCTTTGGCTTGTGCTTGTTCTATATTTCTATGAGAGTCATGATTATATCCTCTTTTAAACTTTATCCAATAAAATGAAAACAAGATGACCCCTACCCTTCCTCAAAGAGCTCACAACCTAGTAGGGAGACAAAGACATTAGTATTCAACTAGATTAATACAATAAGGCAAGCATCATGATACAGATAGGAACAGCATACTGTAAGAAGTGAAATAAAACTATTTCCCATCTGAAACTTTTAGGAAAGCCTTACATCTTAAGTTACTTATATGAATAGACTTAGGGACAAGATGGCACATAGCAGACAGGGCTAACGTGTAGCTCCCACTTGGATAGACAGAACAGTGTGTGGAGAACACCATGATCTTTACCATGATCTTCTGCTCCAAGAACCACCAAAGAAATGTACCAGGAAAATCAAAAGAATTCAAAGATCTTTGAATGAAGCAGCATGCCACTGCAAATTGCACAGGACAGGCAAAAAAACTGAGTTCCCAAAGTAGGAGAGGGAGAAAACCTGCCTCTGAACACACAACCCCACTGGAGAATCTATAAATCCAGATTACAGGAAAGTGATTTAAACTTACTAGAGCTTAAACAAATTTAAGGACTCATGCAAAACATAAAAGTGGAAACAGCAGTGACAAGAAGTGCCTTGCATGCACTCCCAGTCTCCAGTTCAAGCCCAGGGAAGCCATCCCCGACTATATCTCACAGGGGCCTTCAGGGAAGGCAGCCAGCAGAATTAGGGAGAGGTCACAAGACAAAGAAAGCTTCCAACTGAAATAAGTAGTAATTCTGACTGGGCACTGATTTCCTTGAGCAGAATCTGGGAGGCAAACAGGAATTGCTTCAGATACAAATGCAGGAGCCACCGCTGACAGACAGGGAGGGGAGAGGTGGGAAAGCCGTGCTTCCTTTCTCAGCAGGAAGGCTCACAGCCTGGGGCAAGTTCTGAGCAAGGCACTGCAGGAGCCAGGCCAGCCTCACCAACTATGAGGGAGTTGGGTAAGGCCTCTTGCTACAGCTATCACTCATTTCCCTGAGAAACTATATGAAACGACAGAGGCAACCAAAAGCCCCTCTGGAACATAACCCCACTGGCCTGAGAACCACTCCCTCAATCCCCTACAGTGGCCACAGCAAGCCTCACCCAAGGAAAGCCTAAGCGTGGACCCACCTAAACCAGCCCCAACCTGATGGTATTTCTCTATTTGCCATGGTTGCCAAACACAAAAGAAAGAAACTCTTGTGGGCTTTATGGCCCCATCCATCACATGACAAACTAAAATCCTTACCCTGGCCAATGCAGGGCAAGCATAGATCCCCCTACTACTACTACAGCTGGTGCTCTTTTGAAAGCGCCACCTACAGGCTGGAGGCCAATCTACTTGGGCCATAACAGCAACTTATGACAGAATAATCCTGCTACCAGGAAGAAGAAGACAATAGCTAATTCCACAGCCCACAACGTCCTGGCTAACCAGTGGTCCTGAGTCTCTCCATTTGACAACTTTACTGCTAGCACAACTGGCATTCGAGAAAGCTGGCACACTAAACATATCTACAACCAAGGACTGGGTCTACCTCAGTCTCCTGCCACCTCCATCCAAGCAAGTGCTGGTATCCATGCCTGGGAGACCTGAAGACAGATCATATCACAGGACTCTTTGCAGATATTCCCTAACACCAGCGCAGAGCCTGGTTGTCCTGCTAGGTGGCTAGACCCAGAAGAGAAATAATAATCACTGCAGTCCAGCTCTCCGGAAGCCCCATCCTCAAGAAAAAGGGGAGAGTACCACATCAAGGGATCACCCCATGGGACAAGGAAATCTGAACATTAAGACTTGAGTTCCATACCTTTCCACTTAAACAGTCTACCAAAACGAGAAGGAACCAGAAAAGTAATTCTGGGAATATGACACAACAGGATTCTACACCACCACCAAAAGATCACACCAGCTCCCCAACAATGGATCTGTACCTAGAAGAAATCTCTGATTTGCCAGAGGAAAAAAAAAATATCAGAAGATTGATTGTAAAGCTAATCAAGAAGATACCAGAGAAATGTGAAAACCAATGTAAAGAAATTTTAAAAAACAATATAGGATATAGATAGGAAATTCTCCAGAGAAATAGGTATCATAAAGAAAAAACAATCACGAATTCCAGAAATGAAAGACACACTTACAGAAATACAAAATGCCCTGAGAAGTTTCAACAATAGATGAGAACAAAGAGAAGAAAGAAGTTCAGAGCTTGAAGAAAATTAACCCAAATTAACTTTTGGCTTTCAAATTAATCCAATCTGACAAAGACAAAAATAAAATAAAATAAAAAAATGAACAAAGCCTCCAAGAAATTTGGGATTATGTTAAATGGCCAAACCTAAGAAAAATAGGTGTTCCTGATGAAGAAGAGAAATCTAAAAGTTTAGAAAACTTATTTGTAGGATTAATTGAGGAAAACTTCCTTAGCTTTCCTAGAGATCTAGACATCTAAATACAACAAGCTCAAAGAACACCTGAAATATTCACCACAAAAAAATCACCTGTGCACAAAGTCATCGGGTTATCTAAATTTAAGATAAAAGAAAGAATCTTAAGAGCTGTGAGATAAAAGCATCAAATAATCTATAAAAGAAAACCTATCAGATTACCAGCAGATTTGTCAGAAGAAACCTTGTAAGTCAGAAGAGACTGGGTTCCCATCTTTAGCCCCCTTAAACAAAATATTTGTCAGCCATGAATTTTATCTCCAGCAAAACTAAGCTTCATAAAAGAAGAAGAAAGTCTTTTTCAGACAAAAAAATCCTGAAGCAACTTGCCACTACTAAGCCAGCACTACAAGAAATGCTAAATAGAGTTCTAGATCTTGAAACGAAACACTGAAAGACATCAAAATAGAACCTCCTGAAAGCATAAATTTCACAGGGCCCATAAGACAATAACATAATGAAAAACAACATATTAAGGCAACAATTAGCATGATGAATAGAACAGTACCTCATATCTCAATACTAACAGTGAATGTAAATGGCCTAAATGCTCACTTAAAAGATAGAGAATGGCAGAATGAAAAAAAAAAAAAAAAAAAAAAAAATCCACCAACCAATTATTTGCTGTCTTCAAGAGACTCACGTAAGGCTACGACTCAAAAAAATTTAAGGTAAAGGGGTAGGGAAAAGATATTCCACACAGATGGAAACCAAATGCAAGGAGGAGCAGCAATTTTTATACCAGAAAAAAACAGACTTTAAAGCAAAAACAGTAGAAAAAAGACAAAGAGGGGTATTATATAATGATAAAAGGATCAATCTAATAAGAAAATATCACAATCCTAAATATATACGCACTTAACACGAGGTCTCCCAAATTTATAAAACAATTACTACTAGACCTAAGAAATGAGATAGATGGCAACACAATAATAGTGGGGAAATTCAATATTCCACTGACAGTACTACAAAGGTCATCAAGACAGAAAGTCAGCAAAGAAACAACAGACTTAAACTAAACCATAGAACAAATGGACTTAACAGATATTTACTGAACAGTCTACCCAACAACTGCAGAATATACATTCTTTTCATCAGTATATGGAACATTCTCCAAGATAGACCAATGTTAGGTCACATGTCTCTATAAATTTAAGAAAAATCTAAATTATATCAAGTATCCTCTCAGACCACAGTAAAACAAAGCTGGAAATTAACTCAAAAAGGAACACCCAAAACTGTAAAAACACATGAAAATTAAATAATCTGCTCTTCAATGATCTTTGAGACAACAATGAAATCAACATGGAAACTTAAAAATTCTTTGAGCTGAATGATAATACTGACATGACTTGTCAAAGACTCTGGGATACAGCAAAAACGGTGCAAAGAGAAAAGTTCATAGCACTAAATGGCCACATCAAAAAGGCTAAAAGAGTAAAAACAGACTATCTAAGGTCACACCTCAAGGAAACAGAGAAACAAGAACAAACCAAACCCAAACTCAGCAGAAGAAAAGAAATAACCCATATCAGAGCTGAACTAAATGAAATGGAAACAACAACAACAAAACCACACAAAAGATAAATGAAGCCAAAAGCTGGTTCTTTGAAAGAACAAACAAAATTGATAGACCATTAGCAAGATTAACCAAGAAAAGAGGAGGCAAGATCCAAATAAGGTCTATTAGAAATGAAACAGGAGATAATACAACCAATAACACAGGAACATTAAAGATCATCCAAGGCTACTATTAACACCTTTATGTGCACAAACTAGAAAACCTAGAGGAGATGGGTAACTTCCTGGAAATATACAACCCTCCTAGATTAAACCAGGAAGAAACAGAAACTCTGAACAGACCAAGTAGTCTGTTCAGAGTTCAACAAGTAGTGATATTCAAACAGTAATTTTTAAAATGCCAACAAAAGAAGTACAGGACCAGATGTTTTCACAGCTGAATTCTATAAGACATTCAAAGAAGAATTGGTACCAATCTTAGTGAAACTATTCCAAAAGACAGAGAAAGAGGAAATCCTCCCTAAGTCATTCTATGAAGCCAATATCACCCGAATACCAAAACCAGGAAAGGACATAACAAAAAAAGAAAACTACAGACCAGTATCCCTGAGGAACATAGATGCAAAAATCCTCAACAAAATACTAGCTAACCAAATCCAACAGAATATCAAAAAGATGATACAGCATGACCAAGTGGGTTTCACAGCAGGAATGCACAGATGGTTGAACACATGTAAATCAATAAACGTGATACACCACATAAACAAAATTTAAAAGAAAAAATCATATGATCATCTCAACAGACACAGAACAAGCATTTGACAAAATCCAGTATCCCTTTATGATTAAAACCGTCAGCAAAATTGGAATAAAAGGGGAATACCTCAAGATAATAAAAGCCAACTATGATAAACCCACAACTAACATTATACTGAATACGGACAAGCTGAAAGCATTGCCCCTGAGAACTGGAACAAGACAAGGATGCCCACTTTCACCACTTCTATTCAACATAGTACTACAGGTCCTAGCCAGAACAATCAGACAAGATAATGAAATAAAGGTGTCCAAATCAGTAAAGAGGAAGTCAAACTGTCACTGTTTGCTGATGATATGATCATATACCTAGAAAATCCTAATGACTCATCTAAAAAAGCTCCTAGATCTGATAGATTCAGTAAAGTTTCAGAAAACAAAATTAATATACACATATCTGTACCACTGCTGTACAACAACAGCAACGAAGCTGAGAATCAAATCAAGAACTCAATGCCTTTTACAACAACTGCCAAAAAAAAACCTTAGGAATATACCTAACCAAGGCGATGAACTATCTCTATAAGGAAAACTGCAAAACACTGCTGAAAAAAATCACTGATGACACAAACAAATGGAAACACATCCCATGATCGTGGATGGATAGAATCAATATTGTGCAAATGACCATACTGCCAAAAGCAGTCTACAGATTCAATGCAATTCCCATCAAAATACCAGTATCATTCTTCACAAAACTACAAAAAACAATTCTAAAATTCATATGGAACCAAAAAAGAGCCCACATAGACAAAGAAAGACTAAGCCAAAAGAAGAAACATGGAGGCATCACATTACTCAACTTCAAACTATACTACAAGGTTATAGTTACAGAAACAGTATGGTACTGGTATTAAAAAAAAGCATGTAGACCAATGGAACAGAATAAAGAACCCAGAAATAAAGCCAAATACTTATGGCCAACTGATCTTGGACAAAGCAAACAAAAACATAAGGTGGGTAAGGGATACCTATTCAACAAATGGTGCTGGGATAATTGGCAAGTCAAATGTAGAAGAATGAAACTGGATCCTCATCTCTCACCATATACAAACATCAAGTCAAGATGGATCAGACTTAAATCTAAGATCTGAAACCATAAAAATTTAGAATATCAGAAAAAACTCTTCTAGACATTGGCTTAGGCAAAGAGTTCAAGACCAAGAACCCAAAAGCAAATGCAACAAAAACAAAAATTAATATGCAGGACCTAATTAAACTAAAAAGTTTCCCTACAGCAAGAGAAATAATCACCAGAGAATATAGACAACCAATAGAATGGGTGAAAATATTCACAAATTATGCATCTGACAAAGAACTAATATCCAGAATTCACAAAGAACTCCAACACATCAGCAAGAAAAAAAAACAAACAATCTCATCCCAAAGTGGGCAAAGAACATGAATAGACATTTCTCAAAAGAAGACAGACAAATGGCCAACAAACACATGAAAAAATGCTCCACATTACTAATTATCAGGGAAATACAAATTAAAATTACAATGAGATACCATCTTACTTCTGCAGCAATAGCCATAATTTAAAAATCAAAAAATAATAGATGTTGGCATGGATGTGGTGAGAAGGGAACACTTTTACACTGCTGATGGGAATGTAAACTAGTACAACCGCTATGGAAAACGGTATGGAGATTCCCTAAAGAACTGAAAGCAGAACTACCATATGATCCAGCAATTCCACCTCTGGATCTCTACCAAGAAGAAAAGAAGTCATTTTATGAAAAAGACACTTGCACGCACATGTTTATTGCAGCACAATTCACAACAGCAAAAATATGGAACCAGCCTAACTGGCCCTTGACCAATGAGTGGATAAAGAAAATGTGGTAATATATACACTACGGAATACTACTCAGCCACAAAAAGGAATGAAATAATGGCATCCGTAGCAACCTGGATGGATTTGGAGACCATTATTTTAAGTGAAGTAACTCAGGAATGGAAAACCAAATATCATTATGTTCTTACTTATAAGTGGGAGCTAAGCTATGAGGACGCAAAGGCATAAGACTGATATAATGGACTTTGGCACTCCAGGGGAAGGGTGGGAGGTGAGTGAGGAACAAAAGACTATACATTGGGTACAGTGTACACTGGTAGGGTGACAGGTGCACCAAAATCTCAGAAACAACCACTAAAGAACCTACCCATGTAATTAAAAGCCACTTGTTCCCCAAAAACTACTGAAATAATATAACATTTTTAAAAAATTGTATGATAAAGAAGGAGTTGAAAATCAAGAGTCAATCCAGTCCATCACCTATTTTGTATAGCCCTTCAGCTAAAAGTAGTTATTACATTTATAAATGTTTGGGGTGAAAAGTCAAAAAACAGAATGACTACTGACATTTGAAAACTACATGGAATTCAAACATTGGTATACATAAATAAAGTTTTATTGGAACGCTGTCACACTCATTTGTTATGTATTATTTACAGCTGTTTTCACAATAGAATGGCAGAGGTGAATAGCTGCAAAAAAGACCATATATGGCTCTCCCATCAATCCCCACTGCTGCGTGGCACACTATACAGTATCAAATTATAACCGAACAGCATCTCAATTTCCACGTGTATTATCATACCACATTTTTTAAAATTACCATTACACATACATAGGAATAAAAATTAGAAAATAAGAAAGAGGTGGACTTTGAGTGTCATACTTTTAAGGCACAGGTGAATATCTATTATTTTGTTATCAAATTAGATTGCAAAACATTGTGTTTATCATACAATGACACCACAGCTGTGCTAAAATAATGGAATATACATTGACATTACCAAACTATGCACTCATTACAATATTCTCAACTCACAGGAAAGTAATACTCTGAAAAATTAGAAAATTCTAAAACCGAGTACATCACCACACAGAATTTCTTCACAAAAAAGAACAAGATTGCAACCTAAGTACATTTCCTAGTAGTTCATTTATCAGCAAGCAAGGAAAGTCATTTACCAATGGTGAGTTTATCAAATCACATTTGATTGCAGCAGTAAAATAAATGTGTCAGAAAAAAAAAAAACAAATTGGTTTAAATCTGCTGGTGAGAATAGTTGCTTCAAGAGTTGATTGAGGACATTGGGAGGTGGCTGGCAAGATGGCCGAATAGGAACAGCTCCAGTTTGCAGCTCCCAGCGAGATCAGCGCAGAAGGCGGGTGATCTCTGCATTTACAACTGCAGGACTCGACCCATCTCATTGGGACTGGTTAGACAGTGAGTGCAGCCCACAGAAGGCGAGCCGAAGCAGAGTGGGGCGTTGCCTCACCTGGGAAGGGCAGGGGGGTCAGGGAACTCCCTCCCCTAGCCAAGGGAAGACATGAGGGACTGTGCCGTGAGAAGACTGTGCCGTGAGAAATGGTGCATTCTGATCCAAATACTACGCTTTTCACATGGTCTTCACAACCTGCAGACCAGGAGATTCCCCCAGGTGATTACATCACCAGGGCCCTGGTTTCAAGCACAAAACTGGGCAGCCATTTGGGCAGACACTGAGCTAGCTGCAGGAGTATTTTTTTCATACCCCAGTGGTGCCTGGAATGCCAACAAGACAGAACCATTCACTCCCCCGGAAAGGGGGCTAAAGCCAGGGAGCTAAGTGGTCTAGCTCAGCCAATCCCACCCCCAAGGAGCCCAGCAAGCTAAGATCCACTGCCTTGAAATTCTCGCTGCCAGCACAGCAGTCTGAAGTCGACCTGGGATGCTCGAGCTTGGTAGGGTGAGAGGCGTCCACCATTACTGAGGCTTGAATAGGAGGTTTTCCTCTCACAATGTAAACAAAGCCACTGGGAAGTTGGGACAGGACGGAGCCAACCACAGAGCCACAAATCCACTGTAGCCAGACTGCCTCTCTAGGCAGGACATGTCTGAAAGAAAGGCAGCAGCCCCAGTCAGGGGCTCATAGACAAAACTCCCATCTCCCTGGGACAGAGTACCTGGGAGAAGGTGGGGCTGTGGGCGCAGCTTCATCAGACCTAAACGTTCCTGCCTGCCAACTCTGAAGAGAGCAATGGATCTCCCAGCACAGCGCTGGAGCTCTAAGGGACAGACTGCCCCCTCAAGTGGGTCCCTGAACCCCATGCCTCCTGACTGGGAAACACCTCCCAGCAGTGGTCAACAGAAACCTCAGGCAGGAGAGCTCTAGCTGGCATCTGGTGGGTGCCCCTCTGGGATGAAGCTTCCAGAGAAAGGAACACACAGCAAATTTTGCTGTTCTGCAGTCTCTGCTGGTGATACCCAGGCAAACAGGGTCTGGAGTGGACCTACAGAAAACTCCAGCAAACCTGCAGCAGAGGGGCCTCACTATTAGAAGGAAAACTAACAAACAGAAAGGAATAGCATCAACATCAACAAAAAGGACATCCACACATAAACCCCATCCAAAGTTTACCAACATCAAACACCAAAGGTACATAATCCATGAAGATGAGGAAAAACCAGGGCAAAAAGGCTGAAAATTCCAAAACCAGAACACCTCTTCTCCTCCAAGGGATCACAACTCCTTGCCAGCAAGGGAACAAAACCAGACAAAGAATGAGTCTGACCAATCGACAGAAGTAGGCTTCAGAAGGTGGGTAATAACAAACTCCTCCAGGCTAAAGGAGCATGTTCTAACCCAATGCAAGGAAGCTAAGAACTTTGATAAAAGCTTAAAGGAATTGCTAACTAGAATAACCAGTTTAGAGGAGAACATAAATTACTTGAAGGAGCCGAAAAACACAGCACGAGAACATCGTGAAGCATACACAAGTATCAATAGCCAAATCGATCAAGCAGAAGAAAAGATACCAGAGACTGAAGATCAACATCATGAAATAAAGCGTGAAGACAAGTATAGAGAAAAAAGAATGAAAAGGAACAAACAAAGCCTCCAAGAAATATGGGACTATGTGAAAAGACCAAATCTATCTTTGACTGGTGTACCTGAAAGTGACGAGGAGAATGGAATCAAGCTGAAAAACACTCTTCAAGATATTATCCAGGAGAACTTCCCCAACCTAGCAAAACATGCCAACATTCAAATTCAGGAAATACAGAGAACACCACAAAGATACTCCTTAAGAAAAACAACCCCAAGACACATAATTGTCAGATACACCAAGGCTGAAATAAAGGAAAAAATGTTAAGGGCAGCCAGAGAGAAAGATCAGGTTACCCACAAAGGGAAACCCATCAGACTGACAGCAGAGCTCTCTGAAGAAACCCTACAAGCCAGAAGAGAGTGGGGTGCCAATATTCAACATTCTTAAAAGAATTTTCAACCCAGAATTTCATATCCAGCCAAACTAAGCTTCATAAGCGAAGGAGAAATAAAATCCTTTACAGATAAGCAAATGCTGAGAAATTCTGTCACCACCAGGCCTGTCTTACAAGATCTCCTTAAGGAAGCACTACATATGGGAAGGAAAAACCGGTAGCAGCCACTGCAAAAACATACCAAATTGTAAAGACCATCAACACTATGAATAAACTGCATCAACTAACGGGCAAAATAACCAGCTAGCATCATAATGACAGGATCAATTTCACACATAACAATATTAACCTTAAATGTAAACAGGCTAAACGCCCCAATTAAAAGACACAGACTGGCAAACTGGATAAAGAGTCAAGAACCACTGGGGTGCTGTATTCAGGAGATTCATCTCACATGCGCACATAGGCTCAAAATAAAGGGATGGGGGAAGATTTACCAAGCAAATGAAAGGCAAAAAAAAGCAGGGGTTGCAATCCTAGTCTCTGATAAAACAGACTGTAAACCACAGAGATCAAAAAAGACAAGAGCATTACATAATGGCAAAGGGATCAATGCAACAAGAAGAGCTAACTATCCTAAATATACATGCACCCAATACAGGAGCACTCAGATGCACAGAGCAAGTTTTTAGAGACCTACAAAGAGACTTAGACTCCCACACAATAATAGTGGGAGACTTTAACACCCCACTGTCAATATTAGACAGATCAAGACAGAAAATTAACAAGGATATTCAGGACTTGAACTCAGCTCTGGACGAAACGGACCTAACAGACATCTACAGAACTCTCCGCCCCCAAATCAACAGACTATACATTCTTCTCAGCACCATATCACATGTATTCTAAAACTGACCACATAATGGGAAGTAAACTACTCCTCAGCAAATGCAAAAGAATGGAAATCATAACAGTCTTTCAGACAACAAGCAATCAAAATAAAATTCAGGATTAAGAAACTCACTCAAAACCGCACAACTACATGGAAACTGAACAATCTGCACCTGAATGACTACTGGGTAAATAATGCAATTAAGGCAGAAATAAATAAGCTCTTTGAAATCAATGAGAACAAAGACACAACGTACCAGAATCTCTGGGACAAGTTAAAGCAGTGTTTAGAGGGAAATTTATTGCATTAATGACCACAGGAGAAAGTGGGAAAGATCTAAAATTGGTACCCTAACATCACAGTTAAAAGAACTAGAGAAGCAAGAGCAAACAAATTCAAGAGCTAACAGAAGACAAGAAAAAACTAAGATAGGAGCAGAACTGAAGGAGACAGAGACATGAAAAACCCTTAAAAAAAAAAATCAGTGAATCCAGGAGCTAGTTTCTTGAAAAGATTAACAAAATGGATAGACTGCTAGCCAGACTAATAAAGAAGAAAAGAGAGAAGAATAAAACAGACACAATAAAAAAATGATAAAGGGGATATTAGCACTGATCCCACAGAAATACAAACTACAATCACAGAATACTGTAAACACCTCTACACAAATAAACTAGAAAATCTAGACGAAATGGATAAATTCCTGGACACATACACCTTCCCAAGACTAAACCAGGAAGAAGTCGAATCCCTGAATAGACCAATAACAAGTTCTGAAATTGAGGCAGTAATTAATAGCCTGCCTACCAAAAAAAAAAGCCCAGGATCAGACGGATTCACAGCCAAATTCTACTAGAGGTACAAAGAGAAGCTGGTACCATTCCTTCTGAAACTGCTCCAAACAACTGAAAAAGAGGGACTCGTCCCTTACTCATTTTATGAGGCCAACATCATTCTGATACCAAAACCTAGGAGAGACACAACAAAAAAACAAAATTTCATGCCAATATCCCTGATGAACATCAATGCGAAAATCCTCAATACAATACTGGCAAACCAAATCCAGGAACACATCAAAAAGCTTATCCACCATGATCAAGTCAGCTTCAACCCTGGGATACAAGGCTGGTTCAACATACGAAAATCAATAAGCATAATCCACCATAACAGAACCAGTAACAAAACAGAACCAATGACATAAACAGAACCAATGACAAAAACCACAATTATCTCAATAGATGCAGAAAAGGCCTTCGATAAAATTCAACACCACTTCATGCTAAAAGCTCTCAATAAACTAGGTATTCATGGAATGTACCTCAAAATAATAAGAGCTATTTATGACAAACCCACAGCCAATATCACACTGAAAGGACAAAAGCTGGAAGCATTCCCGTGGAAAACCAGCACAAGACTTTAGATATACATATTTTTGACATCTATTATGGAACACTAAATGACTTTGCTAATTAGTTTTTACTGCAGACTTGATGATATTTCTTGGTGAACTTAATGTACAATTACAAGAGAAAACATAGCTTATATATAAGAAACACTGACAATAAAGTCGTCTTAATGACAACTAGTATTCTGAGAATCCCAAGTAATCACAAGCTACTGTCCATGCATCCCAAACTATCAAATATTAAAACAAGAAGAGAGATTTCCATTCCCATACAAACGTGTAGGGAATATTTTTTTCTGAGCTCAAACTACAGGTCCAGTAGGGTTTTTCAGGTCACATGTAAATGCAAAGTAAATTTCCATACTGCAAATTCTATTTAACTATGCAACTGAGAACTTCCACCTAATCTTTAATTGGAATTGATTGACAATGTAATAACATGCTAAAAGGCAAATATCGAGAAGAGAATCTAACAGAATTCTATAAATGCCTTCCTAGTGACCAATATGTTCAATTAAAATGTTTGTGAATTTATGTCAGTATTTGCTGTGCCTGAAAGACGTTTTCAAAAATGAAATAAGTAAAATATCATTATAGATCAGCACTGATAGATGAACGTTTCCATTTTATTTTGACAGAGAACACTGACTCTTAACCACAGTTAAGTAAAATGTCCTCTCCCACAAAAGAAGAATTTCTTCATTCTTCTTAATAGACCTGTTACAAAAAGTTTTAATAAACTAAATGAGTATCTCAAACGTACTATGTGAAAAACTACACTGCTGATTTTTCCACCTATCCCCCAACAAAAACTGCTTTTCCAGCATCTCAGTACTATAAATTCCATTCTTCAGGTTGACGAAGCCAAAAAACTTGAAGTCATTCTTAATATATCTTTATCTCATACTCTTATTACCCATTCATTGAAAAAACAGCTGGCTTTATGAGTAAAACTATAGCATCTAACCAATTCTCACTATAGGTGCTATCATCCTGGTTCAAGCTACCATCACTATTTACCTATTAATTATAACACACAGATTCTCTTTACTTCTTCTTTTGCCTCCTCCTACTCACAGTAACCTGAGACTTCTTTAACATTTTAAGTCAGATTGTGTCACTGCTCAGCCAAAAATCCTCCAATGGTTTCCCATCTCACTAAGCATAAAAAGCCAAAGTCTTCATCAATAAAGTACAAGAAACTGCATGATCTGCTTTCCACCCACCCAAACCACTTCTCTGACCTCGTTTCTTTCTCATCCAGTTTCAGCCACACTATCCTATTTGTGTTTCTTCCAACGTGTTCTCTAATCCTATGCCACAGCCTGTAACTTGTTCTTCCATTGCCTAAAATGATGTGTTTCCAGATAAACGCACTACTCACTCCCTCACCTCCTTCAGGTCTTTGATCAAACCTCATCTTCCCACAGAGGCCATCTGTGACTACCCTATATAATTAGCACCTATCCTTTCACACTGTATTTTTACCACTCTGTAACCCTATTACTCTGCCCACAGACTCTAAAACAGTGCCAAGTATACAGTATTCACTCAATAAATATTTCCTGAATAAATGAACAAAGCAACAAATTTTTTTGTGTAATGTGTTCTCAGTTCCTTTTCCTTATATAAGTGCTATATATACATATATATGTATATATGAACAATTGTATAAAACTGATTTACCATTGCGCTAAGAGTTTCTTCCCAATCAGGCCGCTCTCGAGGGTGTACGTTTCTATGTAGCTCTGGAACAAAATCATCTTCTTCAGAATGTACTGAGGACTTCATCTTCCTAGAGATCAAAACATGAAAGATTCTGATAAGAATTTCCAATTCTATGAAAGCCTTCCAATGCTCACAATTGAAAGAGCAGAAAAACTACATGTCAGATTTGAAGTTCAGCTAAAAGAGCTTAAGTGAATAGCAGTGATCCTTTATTTCTACTCTGGCTTTCAGAGGTCTCCTCTAATGTACCAAACACCTGCTTTTATTCCAGAAGATAAAATAAGGTTTATAGCTAGTTAACCTTTATGGTCCATGGTTATTATATAAAAACTGATTTTTATCAGTTCAACACAATCTGAACCTTGAAAAGATTTGCAACAGCAATTAGTTACTCTGAATCAATATTTACAGAACTGTGCTAAGCATTAGTATCATTACAGAATAAAGAAGAGATATGGTATTTCTGGTTCCAATCAATGGAGCAGAGTGCAACAAATAAGGATTTGCAACGAGAACAACTATGAATGCTGGGCAAAACATATAAAACAGCTTGTCTGAAGGCAACAGAAAGCAACCAATACAGATGGGACTTCCAGGGCTACAAACTTTGAGAGAAGGAAAGCCCAGTTAAGCAAATTCCACATTAAATCCTTCTTTTTGTATAAGACAATTTTTCAAATCAATCATGGGAAATAGAGCCCAACATAATAACTGTAATCTTAGTGGGATGAGAAGGCAGAGGTTGGAGGCTGGGATTACCAAAGCAGGGAGGAATTCAGGAGGTAAAATACCCCCAAAAAAGACCTAAAGAGAAACAGCCCAGAAATCTACAGCAAAAGTCACTTCAAATTATTAACTGAGTCCTAAGCTTATAAACATGTAGGAGAGGATGCCAAGAAACCCAAAACAAACCAAGTAAAGAGGCAAGTAGACATTTTGGCAGCCCATCAATGTTGAGGAGATGGGCTGGCAAGCAAGCACTGCCAAGATGGAGGAGCACTGAAAAACCCCTGAGCTATTAGGTGAGACTCTAAAAAAGCCATGCCTTAAGAGTATGGACAAAATAGCAATAGAAAAATTCTAACAAAGCCCCAGACCAAGCCTTCACAGAATCAGAAGTAGGGGAAGAAAAATTAACTGTTTTTGGAGGAAAAAGCATTCTCCAGACTCTCTGCAAATCTTTCATCCACATTATCTAGTATCCAGTAAACATTATGAGGCATGCTTAAAAAAAGAAGAACTAGTGAAAATTGAGAGAAAAAAAGTCAAACCAGAAAGACTCACATTTCATTCAGATCTTAGCATTATCAGAAAGAGACTTTAAAATGGCATTTGTGATTTTCTGCCTATGATGCAGAAAGCTGTAAAGAGCATCACTCCTAGCCCAGTAATAATAAAAAAAATAGATAATCTGAAAATCTTGACTTTTCTCGGACACAACAGAAAACTGAGGTCTCAGGGCAACCAACTAAACACTATGGAAACACAAGCCTCTCTGAGATTAGATGGATGACAAGCAGTTACTTTTCTGAACACAATATAGGGAGAAGAGGGATACATAAGAAGAATTTAGTTAAATTTTTATCAAATTGCTAAAAACATTTATGATTTATATGTACAATTGAATGAAAGTAAAAAATAAGAGAGAAATGATGAATTTCAACAGAGAATTGGAATCCATAAAATCAAATGTTCATTCTAAAACTGAAAAATACAGTATCTGAAATTAAGAACTAACTAGATACATTTAGTAGAACAATAAACATAGCTAAAGAGAGGGTTAGTGAACTGGAAGATAGTTTAGTAGAAAATATCCACATTGAAGAACACAGAGAAAAAAGGAACAGAAAATACACAAAATAGTATAAAGGATGAGAGACTTGGTTTAAAAAAAAGATCTCAAATATGTCTAAACTGATGACAGATAAGGGAGATAATTTTTTAAAAAAAGAGAATGTGACAAAAGCAATATTTGAAAACAAATGTTAAAAAGTTTTCAAAACTGATGAAATCATCAAACTAATGAGTCAAAGAAATTCTATAAACCTCAAGCAGAATTTTAAAAAATTAAAACCATAGGTAAATTACAGTCAAACTGCTAAAAACCAAACACAAAGAGAAATTCTTAAAAGTAGCCAGAGAATTTTTTAAAGTTGACTTCCAAGAAGCAATAATACCAATGTGAGAAGACATGTCAATGGAAAAGAGAAAATAATGAAATGAACCTTCAGTGTGCTAAAAGGAAAAAATATTTCCAACCTAGAATCTTCTACCTCACCAAAGTAACCATTCTGAAAGCAGGTAAAACAAATTATTTACAAATGAAAGCTGAAAAAAATTACCACCAAGAGATCTGCAATAAAAGAAATAGGAAAGAGAATTCCTAATTAAAGAAAACTGATTCCAAAACTACAGAAACACATGAAAAGAATAAAGGGCAAAAGTGGGGAAATATAAGTAAATACTGTATAAACATAAAAATAATGTCTTATGAAGTTTACAATATATAAACATTAAAAACACAAAGGATAAGAAATGTACATTCGGTCAGTTTAGGATGTCTCTATTGGTTAAGAAGTGAGAAAAGTTCTATTTTATGGCATACTGTAAATAAGTCAAAGATATATGTTGCAGTCTCTATAGTGAACACTAAAAGAACAAGAAATAAATGTATAACTGAAAAGCTGATAGAGGAAAGGAATTTTGAAAAATAAAACATACGTATTAATCTAAGAGAAGGCAGGAAATAAAGAATAAGAGAAGAAATAATAAAACAAGGCAAATAAAAACAAATATTAAAATGGTAAACTTAAATCCAAGCATATTAATAATTTGGAAAGCAAACAGACTAGCTGGAAAAGATATGGAGAAATCAGACCCCTCATTCATTACTGGAAGGAATGTAAAATGGCACAGCCACTGTGGAAAAGACTGGCAGTTTCTCAAAATGTTAAACAGAGAATTGCCAAATGACCAAGCAATTCTACTCCTGGTATTTAATCAAGAGAAATAAAAACATGTCTACCAAGAACTTGTACATGAATATTCATAGCAATATTATTCATAATAGCCAAAAAGTAGGGACAATCAAAATGCCCAGCAACTAAAGGATAAACAAAATGCACTAGGTACACATAATAAAATATTATTCAGTCATTAAAAAAGAATGAAGTGCTGATTCATGCTACCACAGGGATAAACATTGAAAACATTATGCTAAATAAAATAAGTCAGATGCAAAAGACCACAAATCATATAATTCTCTATATATGAAATTTTCAGAATAGTCAAGCCCATAGAGACAAAAAGTGTATTAGTTGTTTCCAGAGGCTGGGGAGATGGAGACATGGAGAGTTCTACTAACAGGTAAGGGATTTCTTTCTCAAATGCTCTCTAATTAGATAATGGTGGTTTTCATATAACTTTGTGAATATATTAAAAACCACTGAATTGTATACTTTAAAAGTGAATCACATGGCATGTCAATTCTATTAATTAAAAAAAGTAAATGGACTTAAAGATCCCTATTAAAACACAAAGACTATAAGAAGGGATTTAAAAATCAACAATTGCTGGGCACAGTGGCTCACACCTATAATCCTAGCACTTCAGGTGGCGAAAGTGGGCATATTACTTGTGCCCAGGAGTTCAAGACCAGACTGGGCATGACAGTGGGACCCCATCTGTAAAAAAAAAAAAAAAAAAAAAAAAAAAAAAACACAAAAATTAGCCAGGTGAAATGGTATACACCTGTGGTCCCAGCTTCTCCACAGGCTGAGGTGAGAGGATCACCTGAGCCCAGGACGTCGAGGCTGCAGTGAGCCATGTTCACACCACTGTACTCCAGCCTGGGTGACAGAAAAGGAACTTGTCTCAAAATAAAAAGCAACAACTATATCCTAAGAGACATACTTTAAATATAACAACACCAAAAGGTAGAAAATGGAAAGATTACAAAAATTGATACCATGTAAACACTAGCCAAAGAAGGCTAGTGTAGCTATATTACATTAGGCAAAGTAGATCTTAGGCACAAGGTATTACTAGAGATAAAGGGGGACGTTTCATAAAAGCATCAAATTAACAGGTTAACATAATTTATATGCAATAAATTGTAAACAAAATTTGTATGCAAAAAATAACAGCTTCAAAATACATAAAGTTGAAAGAACTAAAAAATAGATAAATCCACTATCACAGTTGTAGATTTTAGCAAATCTCTCTCAATGGCTGATAGAATAAGCAGACAAAACCATAAGTATGACTTGAACAATTCAATTTTCCAATGTGAACTAACACAGAACACTAAACCCAACAACCACAAAACTCTTTTTTTCTTTCACATTCTTTTCAAGCATATATGAAACATTTACAAATGGACTAAATGCTAGAAGATGAAGTCTCAACAAATTAAAAAAATTTAAGTCATGAATCACGTTTTGTAACCACCGCAGAACTGCACTAAAAATCAATGACTGAAAGATAACCAGAAATTCCTCTAAATGTTTGGAAATTAAGAAACACAATACTGAATAACTCATAAACCAAACATAAAAATCACAATGGAAATTAGAAAGTCTTTTTATGTGAAGGATAATGAAAATATAATAGATGAAAATGTGTGGAATACAACTAAAGAGGTATTTAGCAAAATTTATAGCTCTAAATGCATGTTCCTGGAAATGAGACAAGTTGAAAAATTAATACTTCTAAGCTTCTATCACAAGAAGCTAGAAAAAGAATAGTAAATTAATTCAAGGAAAGTATTTAAAAATGTTTAAGTAACAAACCAATAAAATAGAAAGTAAGTGTATAAAAGAGAAAACAAAGCCAAAGGTTGATTGTTAAAAAGATTAATAAAATGAACAATCCCTAGAACAAGTCTGATCAATAAAAAAATGGAGAATCTACGATATAGATAATAAAAAGGGAGCCATAAACAGAAAGCCTGTGAACATTAAAAAGATTCTAAGGCTGGGCCGGGCGTGGTGGCTCACAGCTGTAATCCCAGCACTTTGGAAGGCCGAGGCGGGTGGATCACGAGGTCAGGAGATCAAGACCATCCTGGCTAACACGGTGAAATCCCGTCTCTACTAAAACTACAAAATATTAGCCAGGCATGGTGGCAGGCGCCTGTAGTCCCAGCTACTCAGGAGGCTGAGGCAGGACAAAGGCATGAACCCAGGAGGCGGAGCTTTGCAGTGAGCCGAAACCACACCACTGCACTCCAGCCTGGGCCACAGAGTGAGACTCCGTCTCAAAAAAAAAAAAAAGATTCTGAGGCCATTATGAACATTTTTACTGCAATGCAGTTGAGAATTTAGTTGAAATGAACAAATCCTCTGAAGAACCCAATTCACCAAAACTGAAACAATAAACAAAAATATTTGCACAGTCCTACAGCTATTAAACAAAATTAATCTGTAAGGAAACTCCAAGCCCAAATGAATTCATTGAACTCTTTTAAACACACAAGCCAAAAATAATAAAAATTGTATCAACATTCTTCCAAAGTATAAAAATAAAAGGAACACTTCCCAATCTATCCAATAAGGCCAAGCCAGAGTTTATAGCAAAAGCTAGACATTACTAGAAGAGAAAATTATAGGTTGATATAATGAACATAGTTAAAAACTCCTAAACAAAATATAAAATCAAACCCAGTAATATACAAAAACCCAGTAATATACAAAAAGGATAGTGACCGAGTGAGTTTCAGTTCAAAATGCAAATTGATTTAACGTTCTAAAATCAAGCCCTATAATTGACCACACTATTAACGGGAAATATATATATATATAATTTCTTTCTAATTTCTTCAAAAAAAAGAAAACAGGATCCATATGTAGAACGTGCAGGTTTGTTACATAGGTATACATGTGCCATGGTGGTTTGGGGCACCTATTGACTCGTCCTCTACTTTCTGTTCCCTCCCCTCACCCTCCACCCCCCAACTGGCCCTGATCTGTGTTGTTTCCCTCTCTGTGTCCATCTGTTCTCAATGTTCAACTCCCACTTATGAATGACAACATGCAGTGTTCGGTTTTCTGTTCCTGTGTTAGCTTGCTGAGGATGATGGCTTCCAGCTTTGTCCAAGTCCCTGAAAAGGACATGATCTCATTCCTTTTTATGGCTTCATAGTATTCCATGGTGCATATGTACCACATTTGCTTTATCCAGTCTGTCACTGATGGCCATTTGGGTTGGTTCCATGTCTCTGCTGTTGTAAATAGTGCTGCATTAAACATATGTGTGCAAGTGCCTTTATAGTAGAATGATTTATATTCCTTTGGGTAATGGAATTGCT
Organism: Nomascus leucogenys; assembly: GCF_006542625.1. Classification (NCBI taxonomy): domain Eukaryota; kingdom Metazoa; phylum Chordata; class Mammalia; order Primates; family Hylobatidae; genus Nomascus; species Nomascus leucogenys. Next base: position 5,769,146 of record NC_044395.1, on the reverse strand, counting down.
ACGTCAAATGGTATTTCTAGTTCTAGATCGTTGAGGAATTGCCATAGTGTCTTCCACAAGGGTTGAACTAATTTACATTCCCACCAACAGTGTAAAAGTGTTTCTATTTCTCCACAGCCTCGCCAGCATCTATTGTTTCCTGACTTTTTAATAATCGCCATTTTGACTGGCATGAGATGGTGTCTCATTGTGGTTTTGATTTGCATTTCTCTGATGATCAGTTATGTTGAGCTTTTTTTCATATGTTTGTTGGCCACGTAAATGTCTTCCTTTGAGAAGTGTCTGTTCATATCCTTTACCAACTTTTTGATGGAGTTATTTATCTTTATCTTGTAAATATGTTTGAAGTTCCTTGTAAATTCTGGATATTAGACCTTTGTCAGAGGGGTAGATTGCAAAAATTTTCTCCCATGCTATAGGTTGCCTCTTCACTCTGATGATGTTTCTTTGGCTGTGGAGAAGGTATTTGGTTTAATTAGATCCCATTTGTCAATTTTGGCTTTTATTGCAATTGCTTTTGGCGTTTTTGTTATGAAGTTTTTGCCCATGCCTATGTCCTGAATGGTATTGCCTAGGTTTTCTTCCAGGGTTTTTATGGTTTGAGGTTTTACATTTAAGTCTTTAATCCATCTTGAGTTAATTTTTGTATAAGGTGAAAGGAAGGGGTCCAGGTTCAGTTTTCTGTATATGGCTAGCCAGTTTTCCCAGCACCATTCACTGAATAGGAGATCTCTTCCCCATTGTTTGTTTTTGTCAGGTTTGTCGAAGATCAGAGGGTTATAGATGTGTGGTGTTATTTCTGAGGTCTCTGTTCTGCTCCATTGGCCTATATGTCTGTTTTGGTACCAGTACCCTGCTGTTTTGGTTACTGTAGCCTTGTAGTATAGTTTGAAGTCAGGTAGCGTGATGCCTCCAGCTTTGTTCTTTTTGCTTAGGATTGTCTTGGCTATATGGGGTCGTCTTTGATTTCATATGAAATTTAAAATAGTTTTTTCTAATTCTGTGAAGAATGCCAATGGTAGCTTGATGGGAATAGCATTGAATCTATAAATTATTCCAGGCAGTATGGCCATTTTCACAATATTGATTCCTCCCAACCATGAGAATGGAATGTTTTTCTATTTGTTTGTGTCATCTCTTATTTCCTTGAGCAGTGGTTTGTAGTTCTCCTTCAAGAGGCCCTTCACATCCCTTGTTAACTGTATTCCTAGGTATTTTATTCTTTTTGTAGCAATTGTGAATGGGAGTTCATTCATGATTTGGCTCTCTGCTTGCCTATTGTTGATATAAAGGAATGCTTGGGATTTTTACACACTGATTTTGTATCCTGAGACTGCTGAAGCTGCTTATCATTTCAAGGAGTTTTTGGGCTTAGATGACTGGGTTTTCTAAATATAAAATCATGTCATCTGCAAACAGAGACAACTTGGCTTCCTCTCTTCCTATCTGAATAACCTTTATTTCTTTCTCTTGCCTGACTTCCCTGGCCAGAACTTCCACTACTATGTTGAATAGGAGTGGTGAGAGAGGGCACCCTTGTCTTGTACTGGTTTTCAAAGAGAATGTTTCCATCTTTTGTCCATTCAATATGATATTGGCTGTGGGTTTGTTATAAATAGCTCTTATTGTTTTGAAATATGTTCCATCAATATCTAGTTTATTGAGAGTTTTTAACATGAAGGGATGTTGAATTTTATCAAAGGCCTTTTCTGCATCTATTGAGATAATCATGTGGTTTTGTCTTTGGTTCTGAAGTCTACAGAACTCTCTACCCCAAATCAACAGAATATACATTCTTCTCAGTGCCACATGGCACTTACTCTAAAAACGAACACATAATTGGAAGTAAAACACTCCTCAGCAAATGCAAAAGAACTAACATCACAACAAACAATCTCTCAGACCACAGTGCAATCACATTAGAACTCAAGATTAAGAAACTCACTCAAAACCACACAATTTCACAGAAATTGAACAACCTGCTCCTGAATGACTCCTGGGTAAATAAAGAAATTAAGGCAGAAATCAGGAAGTTCTTTGAAACAAATGAGAACAAATAGAGACAACATACCAGAATCTCTGGGACACAGCTAAAGCAGTGTTAAGAGGGAAACGTATAGCACTAAACACCCACATCAGAAAGCTAGAAAGATCTCAAATGGACACTCGAACATCACAATTAAAAGAGCTAGAGAGGCAAGAGCAAACTAATCCAAAAGCTAGCAAAACACAAGAAATAACTAAGATCAGAGAAGAAATGAAGGAGATAGAGACATGAAAAACCCTCCAAAAAAAAAAAATCAACAAATCCAGGGGCTGTTTTTTTGAAAACAAACAAACAAACAAACAAAAAAAAAACCACTAGATAGACTAATAAAGAAGAGAGACAAGAATCAAACAGACACAACAAAAAATGTTTAGGGACACCACTGACCCCACAGAAATACAAACTACAATCAGAGAATACTATAAACACCTCTACACAAATAAACTAGAAAATCTAGAAGAAATGGATAAATTCCTGGATGCATACACCATACCAAGACTAAATTGGGAAGAAGTTGAATCCCTCAATAGACCAATAACAAGTTCTGAAATTGAGGCAGTAATTAATAGCCTACCAACCAAAAAAAAATGCTCAGGACCAGACAGATTCACAGCCAGATTTTACCAGAGGTACAAAGAGGAGCTGGTACCATTCCTTCTGAAACTACTCCAAACAATTAAAAAGGAGGGACTCCTCCCTAACTCATTTTATGAAGCCAGCATCATCCTGATACCAAAACCAGAAAGAAACACAACAAAAAAAAGAAAACTTCAGGCCAATATCTCTGATGAACATTGATGCAAAAATCCTCAATAAAATACTGGAAAATCGAATCCAGCAGCACATCAAAAAGCTTATCCACCACGATCAAGTCGGCTTCATTCCTGGGATGCAAGGCTGGTTCAACATACGCAAATCAGTAAATGTAATCCATCACGTATAATTTCAATAGGTAAAATGTAATATCTATTCATAAATTCTTTAAAATATTTTAATGAAAATTAGTGAAAAACACAAATACAGCTAAGCATCACACTTAACACTGAAATACTAAATGATTTCCCACTGAGATCATGAACAAGACAAGAACGTTGTTTTCTATTCAACACTGTACTTGAGGTCTTATTCACTTGGGGAAAAAAGCAAGAAAAAATGTAAAAATTGGAAAAGAAAACATTTTTCTTTATTTGAAGACATGACATGTAAATAAACAATCTAAAAGACACTATAAGCAATTTAGAATAAATAAGTTAGCAAGATCACTGGTTTACATGGTCAATATGTAAAAAAATCAAGTGTATTTACATATACTATATACAATTATTAAGACAAAAAATACATTAACAATACTAGTTTTAATATTTTTCGTACAATAGACTACTACTCATAAAAAGGAATTTGCAAAAAGTAGATGAACTTCATAAATGTTGTGCAACAGAAGTCAGACATTAGAGTACATGCTATATAATTCTATTGGCATTAAGTTCAAGAACAGGCTAAATTAATCTATTGTGACAAAGTCAGAGTAATAGTTACCTTTGGGAGAAGTACTGACTAGAAGGAACAAGGGTTTTGTGTGTGCTAGAAATAATCTATACCTTGATTGGGTTGTGATTATCTGGGTATATATTTTGTATAAATTTATCAAGGTGTACATTTATGATTTGTAGACTTTATTACATGTGTTATACCTCAAAGTGTAAAAGTTTATTGGCAAATGTTACACAGTTTAAGAGGTATAAAAATTATATTTATATATATATTATGGGCCATGTAATGATGAACCAACTCCATAAGAAATTTAGTATCCATTTATTTGACTCTCTTGTTCTATGCTTTTAAAATTATGGACAAATTTTATCCTTCAGGTGTTTGATTGTAGTTTCATATCTAACAAAAAAGCTGTAGTTAAGGACTGCCAACCATAGAAACCTAAGTAACCTACTGCTGTATTTTTTTACCAGAGTTTTCTGTAAAACATCTTCAGACTTAAACCTGAATGCATTCGATGAAAATGAAAAATAGGAGAGAAAACTACTTCCCCCAAATTGAAAGATTATGGGAACCAGCCTTATCATCTTGCTGTTTCCCTCATTAAGAAATTATGTAAATATCTGTCATATATTCACTTTATTTGCATGAGATTCTTGCTCATAACTTATGAAAAATTACACTTGACAATGTTGAAGTTCCACAGAGAAGTCCAAGCGGATTTCCTTCTCAAGACAAATACAGCATATTGCCCAGGAACAGCACCTCAGGGACTGTTCACTGCCAGGAATATCTTTCTTCGTCCCTGGAATCAGTTCCAAGCAGGATCTCTTTCTCTTTTTATTCTTCTGATTGGTTTTTGTTTATTTCTTATTCTTTGCCAAATTTGGTTCTGGTTCTGCAACAGTTGTCGCCAGTTACTATCCACTGGTGGCAACAATGGCTGGAAGTCCATTTTACGGCCAGATCATTTGATATCTACTCTCTGTCTGCAACAGAGAATTTGGTTTGTTAGTCAATTTTTGTCTGTCTGTGTACAAATATGCCTCAATTCCACTGGAGAGAACAGCTCTTTGAGATATGTCCTAAGTGCTCAGTTTGGTGTTCTCTATTCATTTTACCCATGGCTGACGATATAAATCTGAGACTACCAGCGTTCTGTGTGCCTGGAACTGATAAAAGCTATTATCTGCTTATCATAGGGTGCAATAAATTTTCCTACTTTCAAAGGATATTAATAAATTAGACTGTAAAGCCTCTTAAAATACAGGAACTCTGTTCTGATTAGCCTATACGGACTAATAATCACTTACATAAATCTAATATTCCCAGAATTCCTAGAAAATAAAGAAACTAACCCTCTAACACTGATGGGATAGTTATATTGGTGGTGACTATGCAACAGAGGTTTGCTGAAGCCAGTTGGAATGCAGTTTTGGTCACTTCCCCCTCAAAATGTCTTATATACTATAATTCTTCATATGTATTACAACTGAATCATACACAAATCAAAAATATATAAAGAAAAATTATTCCCATCCCTGTCTCCAATCTGCCCAATTCCAACCCATTAAATTCTCTACCTGCCAAGGTAATCAATTTCCTATATAGTCTTCCAAACTTTATTACTATAGCTGCATATATTCATACATATTCATATGTATGAAAAAATACATCCACACAGAGTATAAAAGCAATGTGTAAATATGCTGCTCCTTAGTAGGTTTACATATTGTTGTATACCTTGTTTTCCTCTAACTTTTCCTGGAGCCTTTCCATATCAATACATAGAACTTCTTTGCTGTTTTTACAACTATATAATGTTCCCCTGTGTAGCTATTCCATAATTTATTTAACTAATGCCCTACTGATGAGTACTTGAATAAATTCTTTCCAATCTACTGCTATTACAAACAATGCTACAGTAAGTTTGTACATTTCTATGTCATTCTATATATGTACAAGTATATCTGAAAAACAAATTTTCAACAGTAAAAAAATTATTTTTATATATTAGCCCATTTTTCTATTGGGTTGTTGGACTTTTTCTTAACCATTTTTAGTTCTTTGTATATTAAGGAGATTAATCCTTCATCTGTAATATGAGTTCCAGGTATTTTTCCCAGGTCGTAATTTGCCCTTGCTTATTTTGTTTTTTGTAATGTAGATGTTTTATATATGTAATGTGGATGTTTTATGTAATGTAGGTTTTTTTGTAACGTAGATGTTTTACATAGCCTCATTTCTCAACCCTTTCCTTCATGGCTTTTTCTTTTACTGCTTTAAATCATAGTTCAAAATGCCTATTATAGAAAACAAATTATGTTAATTCTCTATGTTTGCTATTAAATTTTTTTTTTTTTTTTTTTGGAGACAGGGTCTCGCTGTATCACCAGGGCTGGAGTGCAGTGGTGTAATCACAGCTTACTACAGCCTCAAACTCCTGGGCTCAAGAGATCCGCCCACTTTAGTCTCCTGAATACCTGGGACTACACCACCATGCCAGGCTGTTTTTTATTTTTCTTTTGTAGTGACAGGGTCTTGCTATCTTGACCAGGCTGGTTTCAAACTCCTGGCCTCAAGGGATCCTGTCACTTTAGCCTCCCAAAATGCTGGGATTACAGGCATGAGTCACTGCACCCGGCCTTAAAATATTTTTTATGTTTTCATTTAGTACATTTAAATCTTTGATCATTTGTAATTCATCCATGAGGTAGGATTCCTATTTTCTTTACTTCCACAGTTGAATATTCAGTTTCTCCAAAACTGTTTACTGAATAGTACATATTGTCTCCATTGGCTTTTGAGAAGCCATCTTTACCATATCTAAATGTTCCTATGAATGTGGGTATATTTCTAGGATTCCCATTCTACCCCATAATACATTCTCTTCATGTCCCACAACCAATGGGTTTTAATTACTGAGACTAAGACTTCACAATACAACATCTAGTTGCAAAAGTCCTCTATATCCACTACCCTTGTTCTTTTTGTTTTTCCTACAAAGTTTCTTGGTTAAATTATTTAGCCAAGATCAATTTATTTAGTTTTTTAAAAAGGATTCTTATCATCACATTAAATTTATAAATTAACTTAAACTAACATCTTTATGGTGCTATTTCCAGTTATGAAGAAGGCATATTCTTCAATTGTTCCAAACTTCTTTTATGTTCTTCAATGATGGTTTACATTTTTATCATGCAGGTTTTAGAGTTTGTTGTTAAGTTTATTTCTGGTATCCCATCTTTGTTGCTCTTGAAAGTGGCACTTTTTCTTCCATTTTATCTTCTAACTAGTTATTGTTTGATACACTATTTTAAGCCCTGTTTTGCAGAAAGGAAAAGTGGAATGCTTGACCATATCTTCATCATTCCTGATGTGGTAAACTATTTTTTCCTGGAAGACCCCACCTGCCAGCTGAAGAGGACACTGAAGCAGCCATTCACACTCCTAAGACCCACCAAATTGCGTGAAAGGCACCATGATTCTGCCTCAGTGAATGTTCCCTGCAGAGAAGTTTCCTCTCAAAACCTATGAAAAAAACTTCCCAGTGGACTTCCAATCCTAGACTGCATATATGTGAGGAAGCAAATCTCTCCTTCTCCAAGTGTCTCAAAAATCATTAAGTTAAACAGGAAAAAATAAATCCTTAACAGAATGATATGGATGGCACCAGAAGGCCAGAGATCAGACTTTGATACACTTCTGAAAGTCTAAAAGACTGAAAAACTTAAAAGCAAGTGGAATCATACTGACCTAAAGAGAAAAACAGAAGTTCAAGGGCTATACTCCACCCCTCTCCACAACGAGAGAGATGCTTGCCCCCAGGGTACTAACAAAAACTGGAAAATTATCCCATAAAGTAATTTAACAACTGACCAGAAGGACTAGGGCTCCTAATGTGGGTGTGTGCACCTAAGAGAAGCAAGGCAGAGCCATATACATCATGGGGCTACTGAAGAAAACACAGCAGGGGAAAGGGCAAAGAAGCGCAGATATTTTGCTTAGCAGTTAAAAGCTAGGTTCTGAACAGTCAGAATAAAACAGAACATGTACACTGAATGAATAAAGCTCCAAAGCGCAAGAAGAAAGAAAATGACCTAAATTTACTATAAAAATACCTTGTGCGTATATATCTATATGTGAAGAACCCTTAAAAATAATTTACCTACTCAAATTGAATTTGAACAATTAAAAAAAGAAGATGAAATTAGTGAGCTAAGAGAACAAGTACAAAAAAACTTCACAAAGTAAAATGTAAAAAGAAATATATCATAAAAGAAAAGATTCAGGGGACTTAATAGAGGCAAAGGCAATAATAGGAAACAACAAAATTTCTTCCCTAACACAAAGGTTCGACTCTGCAGACTGAAAGTCACTAAGCTCCAAACTCAAGAACTGGTAACAAAATATATATAACTAACAATAAAAAAGAAACTCTTAATAAGTATCCAGGCAAAAAGAACATGCTACCTACAAAGGAAAAGAAAAAAACAGATGGGCATTTGAGCTTATACAAGAAATCAGAGCATATCACCCAGAGAACTTAACTGAACAAAAATACTTAAGAAGATATCAAGCAAATACAAATGATCCAAAACTGACACATTAAGATAGAAAGTGATACAGAGAAGCAACATAAACACTAAACAACGACACAAATAATTAAATCTGAATGAAAAACAAAAAACATTAAACTGACGGAGGCAGAATGGGTGAATAAAAGAGTTTCAAAAGTCTCATCTAGAAGTATGAGACTGAGAGAAGGAGGAAGTTAAAGTTTCCTAAAGATCTTATTTTATGAGGAAGAGAAGTACAGCAGAAGAGAGAACCATGATTTAAAACACAAACATACGTACACAGAAAGAGAGAGAGAGAGAGAACCAGAGACAGAGAGAGAAAACCTGGGTAAAAGAAATTATTTTATTTTCAGATAGAGAAAATACATGTATGATTATGAGAACATGGAAACAGAAACTAATCATTAATGTAAAGAAAATGTAAAGAAAAGTATAGCAAAACTTCCAAAATTAAGTATCTGGGAAGGTTTTGCTTGCTCTGATTATCATCTTGCTAAGCTAGTCACTTGACATATTTAATTTAAAAAAAAAGAAAATTGACTAATTTATAAATAGAGCTTTAAATGTTTCAGGGATTTCAATTTATTTTTGAAAGTCCCATTGACTAAGAGAGTTTAGTGCTGAAGTGAAATGCAAGAGTTAGAAAAATTAGGTTTGGGTTTAAATTTTTTAACTTCAATTAAACAACCTAATAACCAGGAACTTTTACACAGGTCTATATAGTTTCTATACTCTAGGGTCTTTCTTGAACATCAAAATACTCATACAGATAGATACAAGAAAGGCCCACCTTGGACTCCATCCCAAAGGGCTTAATTACTAAAATACCAAGAAAGTCTTGTACTGGCATGCCTCATGGTTAAGACAGATTCATTTCGCAGATTATGAAGACAGCCTAATGGCTAGACTCCATTACTGCCTAAAATGTTCTAAGATTAAGGGATGTTCATATCGGACTTTGCTGATTACTATTAAATTCACTGATGAGAGCATGTTGGGTGAATGTTATACTTACTGTTAAAAGAATATTTTAGAAGCTTCTACACAGCAAAGAAAACAATCAACAAAGTGAAGAGACAACCCACAGCAAGGGAGAAAATATTTGCAAACTACCCAAGGGAGAACGGATTAATAACTAGAATATATAAGGAGTCCAAACAACACTATAGGAAAAAATGTAATAATCAGATTTAAAAATGGGCAAAAGATTTGAACAGGCATTTCTCAAAAGACGGCAACAAATGGCAAACAAGCGTAGGAAAAAGTGCTCAACATCATTGATCATCAGAGAAATGCGAATCAAAACTACAATGAGAGATCATCTCACCCCAGTTAAAATGGCTTATATCCAAAAGAAAGGCAGTAACAAATGCCGGCAACAATGTGGAGAAATGGGAACCCTCACACATTGTTGGCAGGAATGTAAATTAGGCAACTACTATGAAGAAAAGTTTGGAGGTTCCTCAAAAAAACTAAAAATAGAGCTACCATATGATCTAGCCATCCCACTGCTGGACATATACCCAAAGGAAAGGAAATCAGTCTACTGAAGAGGTATCTGTACTCCCATATTTGTTGCAGCACTGTTCACAATAGCCAAGATCTGAAAGCAACCTAAGTGTCCATCAACAAATGAATGGATAAAGAAAATGTGGTACTTATACCCAATGGAGTACTATTCAGTCATAAAAAATAAAGAGATTTAGTCATTTGCAACAACAGGGTTGGAGCTAGAGGTCATTATGTTAAGTGAAATAAGCCAGGCACAGAAAGACAAACATCACATGTTCTCACTTATTTGTGTGATCTAAAAATCCAAACAATCGAACTCATGGACGCAGAGAGTAGAAGGATGGTTACCAGAGGCTGGGAAGGGTGGTGGGGGCATAGTGGGGGGGTGGTGGGGATAGTTAATGGGTCCAAAAAGTAGTTAGAATAAATAAATAAGGGCTAGTATTTGATAGCACAATAGGGTGACTATAGTCAATAGTAATTTAATTGTACACTGAAAAATAATTAAAAGAGTATAATTGGATTGTTTATAAAACAAAGGGTAAATGCTTGAGGGGATGGTTACCCCATATTCCATGATATGATTATTACACATTGTGTGCCTATATCAAAACATCTCATGTACCCCATAAAAATATACACCCACTATGAACTCCCTACAATTAAAAATAATTTTTTAAAATAATATTTTAGGGGCTAAACTAAATCCCAGATGTTTCTTCAAAGTTACAAAGCAATATAAGTTGTATCTTTTTGGGCAAAATATACATCTTTTTTGACATCATAAGTAATAGGTTATTAAAGATGTGGTGCCTTTGAAAAGCCACACAGTATAAAATGGGCCTGAGTGTGATACTGGTATTTATGGACATACCGTTAATTGGTTTTTTTTGTTTTGGTTTTTTTGTGTAGTTTTTTTGTTTGTTGAGGTTTGTTTGTTTGTTTGTTTTTGAGATGGAGTCTCATTCTGTCACCCAGGCTGGAATGCAGTGGCATGATCTCGGCTCACTGCAACATCTACCTCCCAGGTTCAAGCAATTCTCCTGCCTCAGCCTCCCAAATAGCTGGGATTACAGGTACCCACCACCACGCCTGGCTAATTTTTGTATTTTTAGTAGAGACAAGGTTTCGCCACGTTGGCCAGGCTGGTCTCAAACTCCTGATCTCAGGTGATCTGCCTGTCTCAGCCTCCCAAAGTGCTGGAATCACAGGTGTGAGCCACCATGCCCAGCCTCAGTTAATTGTTAATACTACCTCTCTATACTTCCAGGATCATTAAAACTGGCTGGGAAGCCTGAAATCAAGAATTTCTGCAGAACATAAAAGAACAGGCATAGTAATAAAAACAGAAAATCTTGAAATTGTTTTATGAGCTTCCAGGGGAAATGAGCCATTAAAAGAAATCATCTACATCTGATCTGATTGCCTGGGCCTGGGAGTTCAAAGCTGTTTTGAGCCTAGAAGATGTATAATACCACAGTCAAGACCCTTATTACCTACTTAGACTGCCACAATAGCTTCTAATTTGTGGCATCCTCCCAAATAAGGTAACTGGTCCACGAACCAGGGGTTGGGAACCCCTGAGGTAGAGGATGAATAATACAACCAACCAATCAGTCAAGCGCATGAAGTATCATTAGTTCTATAATGCTGTAAATGAATAAAGGCATTGTCCCCCCAAATTAAAATATGTTCACCAAATCATCCAGTTTAACTAGAGTCAGAACTTTCTCATCACTTAAAATGAATTGCCTTAATAATGGAGATATACGTGAAGATCAGCGATCTGGGCATCTACAGATCCTGATCAAAAATATGGTTCAATTATGCACTATATCATCTCTGTAGTTGCTTCAAATTATATGTCATATTTGCCAGGCTATCAGCCCATAACATGATATTAGGGAAGTCTAAACAAAATCATATGATAAACATTTCTACCTTCAAATGCCAAAGAACTAGAACCTTTCATGATTCCTAGGTGTCCTAGAGGTCACATTTTTTAAAAGTCACATTATTGTGTTCACTACTTCATTTTTATGATGGTCACATAAGATTATGTGACAGCCTGGGTGACAGAATGAGACTCCATCTCAAAAACAAACAAATCTCAACAAACATCATTGGTGCTCATAACCTCCTCAAAAAAAGGAATTTCAAAACTTGAGATATCAGCTGTAGCCTCTTATAAGTTATCAATTAGCAGAAAATAGCATTTAGCAGCAGATGGCCCCAAAAATCTTTCATTAAAGTCTTCACTTTCAAAGTCAGTTACATCTGGGTTCAAATTTTTGCTCTACCACTTGCAAAATTTTGCTCTATCATGACAAATGTGGGCTGTGTGACTCTCTGAGCCATAAATTCCTCACTGAGGAAATAGGAAAAATGATACCTGCTTTATAGGAGTGATAAGCAGTTAACTGATACACTGTATAAAGCATACATATGGCCTAGTACATTACATATAACAATTTCTAAGTAAAGTTTTTCTTTCTTGATAGAATTAAAACTTTTATGTTTTACCTTTTCTGTCTTATATTCCTCCTTCTTATCCAGGGATGGATTTTTCTAATGATCTCTAGGAACTATTTTATTCTAAGGACTAAATACTCTAGTCTAATAACTATTTTACCACAATGACAAGGTAGGTAATAATACCGATTACTAGCTTCACACTACAAATAAGAAATCAGAAAATGAGATCTGTGAGTCAATGGCAGACAAGTTTAAACTACCACCATGAAGGAGACTGGCAACTTCCCATGGTGCAAGAATGTTAATAAAAAGGATCCTTTCCTCCAACCGAGTCCAAAAATAAATGCTATTTCAAAAGCTACTGGACAAACATTAACTTGTCTCTGAGAGTACTTCCTCCCAAAGCAGATGGCACCTGGAATCACCAGAAGCCTACATTCTAGGTGCGGTATGACTTTACTCTCTTAGCCATGGTGCCTCAGGTTACAGAGGAGCAGGCTTTTAAGAGTGCATTTAAAATGTAGTTGAGAAGCTATTCAGGGAAAAAGAAAAGTGCACAATCTTTTGCCCTCATCTCATTAGCTGTGTGTGTGTATGTGAATGGAAATGTAATCAATATGACAGCTTGACGTCACATGTATTAGCAGAGATTTTTACAAAAACACATGAAGACATTTTTAAAATTATTACATTGATTTTACAAAAACTGTCATACCATACTATTTGGTCCTCCCAAGGTTACAGCTGCAACTCCTATCCGACCCTTCCCCTTCCACATCCACGCATCCATTTTCCTGCAAGGCATGTCGGCAGGAACACCACCACAAGGTTGTGAAACCACTCTGCTGCCACATTTCCTCATGCCTCACTGCTGAATGTGTGAGAGACACTACATGCAATTGGGCCTTGCCCAGACCTCTTTGTTACATTTGTAAATAAAATCAGATCAAATAGCAAAGATATAATTGATTTAGGAGAGCCATGGTGCTATTCAGATAGGAAATATAACTATAAAGAGAAGACGAATGCCCTATGGTATCATAGTTTCCTTAAACAACACATCACTAGCTCTGTTTCTCAGAATGAAAATGCTGTCACATACTCCCAAGGAAAAGAAGAGCTCAACCTTACACAAATTTGCTTTTAACTGTCAAAAGAAAATCCCAGAGAGACGCCCACTGCCTAACAAGTAAATCTAGGATTACAGTACCAAATCTGTTATAAAAACAACCATGAAATAAGTTCCAAGTTGTTTCTTCCTTTCACAAATACCCAAATAACTTCCATAATTTGAATAACAGGTTAAAAAGTTTTATTACAAACAAAACAAATACTTTATTCCTACTCATTGTTAGCAAGGCACAAACCATATTAAAAAGCAGAAGATGTGACTAACAATTAGCATACCTTGGAAGGGAAGGGACTTACTCAAATTTGAAAGGCTAAAGAAAATTATGGGAAAATGAGACAAAAGTTCAGCTCATATGCTAATAATTCATTTTTAAACTCTGAAAATTCTTTTAAAATTTTAAATATACTTCTCATTTATTTGAATCCCTGAGTAAAAACTTTAGTGACGGTTACCAAGAGTTCCCAATATTCAATCCTTTCCATCACTTAGCCTAGACTTAAAAAAATAAAATTTGTGGATAAAGAAATCCTTTGACTGGAGAAAAGCAGAAACTCTTTTTCAGCATTAAACACAAAGACAGTATCTGATGAAAACAGTATATTCACCTGTCCGCATTCTCATAGGTAAACTTATAAAAGATGTTTAATTGCACGTGAGTGGCAGTGATAATATGCAGCACAAACTTCAAACTTCATCAAGAGATGTTTGGGATGCTCTAAAAGTATTAAATTGCTAACTCTGAATGAAAAAGAAAAGCCAGAATAAAGCCCCCTAAAATTTGCAACAGTACAGCAGAATGAATCAAACATTGGCTCTGTTTTCACACGCTGGTTAAGACATCTTTCTTCACCACAGACACTAAACTGAGAGCTGCTTCATCAGGAGGCATCCTCTAAAAACTTCAATTATGAGGTTATTAATACTACCAGAGATTCAAAAACCAAGAGAGATTTGGGGGAAGGGGGTGTGAGATACAAGATCAGAGACAAGGATAAGGATCAAAGCCACAAAATAACCAATCTGTACTTAATCTGAATTTTTCACACCCATGCATAAGGCCAACAAAGCAGGCAGGCAGGCACACACGCATGCACACACACACACACACACACACACACCACATTCCAAGAAAAAGAGGAAGAAAAATCTATTAGATACAAATTCAGATCAAATCCATTTGATACAAATCAGATACAGGAAGGGGTAGTAGTTCATTATGAGTCTCTACTTGAAATTCCTGAAAGGCTACTACAAAACCTGTCTAACACCTTCTCCTCCTGGTGTTCCGACAAGTCCTTTAAAATGCATTTTACAAGTTCAGGGCAAGTTGTGGAATGAGGAGTGCTATATACAACTCAAAACCTGCTCCCTTCAGCTCCAAACCTTCCCCCAGAAAACAGAACGTCTTATTGGAAAAGAGACTGAAATGCAGAGAATAAAAAGGGGTACAGGTGGGGGTAGGGAGTGGACAGGACAAAGGAACTGTGAATTCCATAATCACCTGAACTTCTCTTCCCCTTCTTCCTCTTCACAGTCAGTCACCTGGATTATAACTTCAGACTCCAACCAGAAGACACTGTCATCCCCTAAAGTGCTACTCTCACTTTCAGTCTCCATCTTGTATTTAAAAAACAAAAAAAAACTAAACCTCCAGGCATGGAATAAAAAGCACCAATATTCAGGTTGTTCAGCTCTACTTATGTATACTCAGATGTGTGGCTGGTGACCCAGTGACAGGTACTGGTGCTGGTTTAATTACAGTCAGGGTACAGACAGGAAATCACAGGCAGCACAGTCACAGCGTCTGACTGCCATACTGGTGACACCTAGACCCTCCCACTGCCTTAGGCTGCATGACCTACATAACCAAAAGCAGAATCCAAATGAAGGTGATTTTTTTACTAATTATTCTGTAATAATGAGTCTTCTCAACGTTTCCACTTTATAAGTTAAAAGTAAGTATTTTCAAAATGCCGACTTTATTTGTATCCTTTTTTGATCTCAGACTCCAGAAAGGTAAACAGAAAACTAGAAAGAGTAACACCACCCACTGGCCAAGCACGTGAGAAGCACAGTTATAGATCTCACAGTAAAGGAGGCTCACAATAAGTGGAGAAGATAAGTATGCTCTAGGGACCTGCCTAGGTTCATGCCTTCCAATATTACACCCATCTTTCCTTCCTCTCAGTAAGGACTGCCATATGCATCTCTGCTCAAGTATCCAGAGGGAAACATAAAAGCTGGGCTTGTCCACAGTCCTTGAAAGAAAAAGTTTAAGTGTCACAAGTTCAAAGATGCTGACAATCACATCAAATAAAAGCATGCAAAGTTTTTTACACATTTAAACTGCAAACAGTCATGGTGGCAATAAAATGACTTGCTGGGAAATGAGTGAAAGGTATAGCATCTACGACTGTCAACAACACAACTGTTACTTAGAAAAGAGCCATGTTGACAGAAACTACTGACCTGCTGGATATTCATGGCTATTTGTCTTTTACCAAGCAGCAACAAACTGCAAAGCTCTGACCTTCCATTGTATCTGATTTAATCAAAAATTTAGAAGACATCTACTGATGTCTTCTTGAATTTTCATATTTGAAAATAAAGAGCCAAGCACAGTGGCTCACGCCTGTAATCCCAACACTTTGAGAGGATGAGGTGGATGCATCGCTTGAGCTCAAGAGTTCAAGACCAGCCTGGGCAACGTAGCGAGACCTCATCTTTATGCGGGGGGGTGGGAAACAGCCAAGTGTGGTGCTGCACCCTGTAGTCCCTGCTACTCAAGAGGCTGAGGTGGGAGGATCGCCTGAGACTGAGAGTTCAAGGCTGTTGTGAGCCATAATCATGCCACTGCACTCCAGCCTGGGCAACACCACAAGACCCTGTCTCAAAATATATATATATATATAATATATAAATTTTAAAAACTTTTCAAAAAATTTTTTTAAACCAAAAACAACAGAACAACATTATAAGCAAAGTCAAAATGCAAACAAGTTGAGAAAAAAATATTTGAAACATATCACAAAGGGTTAATATATTTAACATATAAAAAGTTCTTAAAAATTTATAAGACCCAAGAACTCAAAAGATAAATAGGCAAAGAGCAAAAATATAATATTCAGAGATAAATATAAAAGAAACTTAAAAGATGTTAAAAGTATTTAACTTCATTTATAACAGAAATGTAAAACAATACATAATAAGATGGCTTTTAAAAAATCTATCACATACGCAAAGCTTTTAAAAGGTTTTAACAAACTGAAAGAGGACATGGGAAAAGAAACATGCCCGTCGGTGGGAGTTTAAACTGGTATAACCTGTGTTCAGGGCAATTTAGCAAAATCTACCAAAATTCAAAATGCACATCTTTTTGGCCCAGCAACTTCTCTTTCAGGAAATTATCTTACTTTCACAAGTAGAAGTAAGAGGCAAACAGGAACATTCATTCTGGTAGACATTATAGTAGCAAAATAGGATAGCAAAAACAACCTAACTTCCTGAGGAACAGAAAACTAGACAAATTACAGAATACCCATAGAATGGAATGCTACACAGTGAGTATATGAGAAAACAAGGCAGCCCTACCGGTCACAATATGGAACAAAGCCTAAGGAATACTGTTAAGGCAAAGAAGAAAGGGGTAAAAGTATAGGGCAGTATGTGCAGTATGCTATGCTGCCATGTGTGTTTTCAATGAGGAGTTAGGAGAAACAAACGCAGATTATCTATGGAAGAAGAGGACCAGTACTAGTACCAGTAGTTGTCTCCAAGGAGGAAAACAGATAGCTGGAGAAGAAGAATAAAAGAAATAAAAGAAAGACACGCTTGAACCTGGGAGGTGGAGACTGTTGCAGTGAGCCGAGATCACACCATTGCACTCCAGCCTGGGCAACGAGAGTGAAATTCCGTCTCAAATAAAAAAAGAAGAAAGAAAGAAAGAAAGTTTTTCACTACGTCATGCACATATAATCCTTACCAAAATATTAACTACTTTTAAATAGAATCTTTCATGACCTTCAGTAAAGAATTGGATTTTTAAATATTATTTCATTAAGAATCTAGTTCTTTTTCTTCTAAACAATTCTAACTCCTTCAAAGTGTTGTTTTTTTCTTTTGGGGGGGGTTGTTTTGTTTTGTTTGTTGAAACAGGGTCTTGTTCTGTCACCTAGGCTGGAGTGCAGTGGCACGATCTCGGCTCCCTGCAACCTCCACCTCCCAGTTCAGGCAATCCTCCCGCCTCAGCCTCCCAAGTAGCTGGGATTGCAAGGGTGTGCCATGACACCCGCTAATTTTTGTTGTTGTTGTTGTATTTTTAGTAGAGATGGGGTTTCACCATGTTGGCCAGGCTGGTCTCGAACTCCCGACCTCAAGTGATCTGCCTGCCTCCGCCTCCCAAAGTGCTGGGATTACAGGTATGAGCTACTGTGCCTGGCCTCAAAGTGTTTTCATGAGTCCTACTCACCTTTTCTTTTAATCATTCTTTTGTTCTTTCATTATCATGGTTGATTTCCCTCACTTCAAGCCTTTCAAAAGTGAAAATGTGAACTGTGAGTGGTATTTTTACAAAGAACACTGAAAGACAGTTTAATGTGCACATCTTCCAAGGCTTTTTCTGTTTTGACTCTGTCATCAGAAGTTTTTTAAAAATGTTTTTCCTGCCTCAGCTTCCCAAGCAGCTGGGATTACAGGCACCCGCCACCACACTCACCTAATTTTTTATTTTTAGTAGAGAAGAGGTTTCACCATGTTGGCCAGGGTGGTCACAAACTCCTGACCTCAAGTGATCCGCCCGCCTCGGCTGGAGGTTGCTGTGAGCTGAGATCATGCCATTGCACTCCAGCCTGGATGACAAGAGCAAACCTCCGTCTCAAAAAAAAGTATTTAAATTCAAAATCAACATGTGTTTCTGTTTTCTGTTCCCTTCTCCAGTAGTAAATGAAAATCCAGCGGAATCAACAGGCGATGGTTAACAGCGGGGGCAAGGATGGAACACAGCCGAGTCCATCACTCTGGCTACCCGTGTGTGAGAGTGACTAGATACTGCTGAAGACCACAAGGTGGTTTTAACTCCTTTTCTTCCTGGTTTGTTTAAACCCTGATCAGCCTTCACTTTCCCAACAAGCTTTTATAGAGCTGAAGTCTTTGACTTAAACCACAGGAGTCACCAGCAGTAGTTTCAAACTAGCTGGTTCTCATCTTCTACCTCCAAGAGGTAGGGAACCCAAGGGGAAGGGAAATACCTAATCCCACAGCAGCAAAGACAGAAGCATTCTTACAGCAACAATTTAAACACTGCAAGTCAGAATGAATTCTTTCGAAGAGAAACACTGTTAAAAGTGCTGACTTTCCCAGTAGCAGTGGTAAGTAGTAATAATCACGGCAACAGAGTTGTTCCACAGGTTCCCTATGCATGGGTTCAGCATCCATGAATTCAACCTCTTGGTTCAATCAAAAATATTCAGGCAAAAAAGAGGGATGGTTGTATCTGTATTGAACATGTACGGGCTTTTTCTTGTCATTATTCCCTAAACAATACCGTATGGCAACTATTTATATAACATTTACATTGTTAGTTATTATAAGTGATCTAGAGATGATTTAAAGTATGAGAAGATGTGCATAGGTAATATGTAAATACTACAACATTTTATATAAGTGACTTGAGTATCTACAGATGTTGGTATCCACAGGGTGTCCTGGAAACGATTTCCCCATGGACACCAAGTGATGACTGCATATACCGAGCACTGATTCTACGTGCCAAGCATTGGATTAAGGCCCAAACATAACGAATTACATAATTCTCCCAACCACCTCATGAGGCAGGAGCCATCATATTACAGGTGAAGAAACTGAGACTTAGCATAATAATTTCTCCAGGATTATCCAGTTCATAAGCTTGCATTAAAAATACTTTTCAAGCCAGGATCAGTAGCTGATGCCTGTAATCCCAGCACTTGAGAGGCCAAGGCAGGGAGATCACCTGAGGTCTGGAGTTCGAGACCAGCCTGCCCAACACAGTGAAAACCCATCTCTACTAAAAATATAAACATTAACCTGGCTTGGTGGTGCATGCATGTAATCCCAGCTACTTGGGAGGCTGAGGCAGGAGAATAGCTTCAGCCTGGGAGGCAGAGGTTGCAATGAGCCAAGATGGCGCCACTGCACTTGAGCCTGGGTAACAGAGCGAGACTCCATCTCAAAAAAAATAAAAATACTTTTCAAAAATCCAAACCTGACCACTTCTGTGGGAAGACTATATGGTTTGCATTTTGGTCCACATTCCACTCATTAGCCTAGACGTCTCTGATCTCATAGTTTTTTATTTTCTCTTTTTTGGGGGATGGGCCATGATACTGCTGAAATGCTGACCTACATCTAATTCTATATCCAATACCCGTATCTACATGGCTGAATGCAGTATACATTTGGGTTCACTATCAGGGGAGGGGTATGGAGAGGATATCACACAGCAAAACAACAGCAAAGCAGTAGAACCAAGATCTTGATGCTCTCATTTCGTTGTTCCTGTTCTCCCATCATAAAATTATAATTTTTTTTTCAAAACTGTTCAATACAGTGCATGGCACATAGCCAAGGGGTCAATAAATGTCTCCTTAATTGGGCACCAAGCTTTGTCCACAGACTGCTTCGTGAATATGAATATAAATATAAATATAAAATTTCTCAGAAAATTTTGTATTCTAAATGTGAATAATGTGTACTCTGTGTAATATATATGTATGTATCATATAATTGTATCAGAAAGAAAAATTAAGCAAGAATCCTTCTAAAATATTTCCAGTGACTGAAGATTTTCCTCCAAATGTATGAAGCACAAAATATATAATGTAAAAATGTCATTCATCATTATTCATTTTTATACTATCTATGCATTCATTCAAAATTTAGAGTCTTTTATAACAATCATTTTTGTAGGTGTTTCCTCTACTGAAATAACTAACTTTGAAAAAACAACTCTTTCCTTCTTTATTATGGAACACTGATGTATTCTGGATCATTATACATTGACATTTGCTTTAATTCACAATGGTATCTAAAGGGGAAACAATTCTTATGCATACTATGGCAACTTTAATTTCATTAAAATGTCAAAAATAAAGAATCCAATTAATTTAATATGATTCTCTACAGGTAACTTTAAACATAACAGAAAAGGCCTACTTGAATAGAAAATTGACAATTTCATGTTAGAGCAGATTTTGCTTCATTGAACACATGTATTCAAAGGGAGATCTAACTTTCAACTGTTCATAAAAGCTAAATGATATTTCTATAAAAAAAGTTAAAATGGGTATCTTAAAAATACATCATCGCCATTGTGAATAGTGCCGCAATAAACATATGTGTGCATGTGTCTTTATAGCAGCATGATTTATAGTCCTTTGGGTATATACCCAAAATGTCCAACAACAATAGACTGGATTAAGAAAATGTGGCACATATACACCACGGAATACTATGCAGCCATAAAAAACAATGAGTTCATGTCCTTTGTAGGGACATGGATGAAACTGGAAAACATCATTCTCAGTAAACTATCACAAGGACAAAAAACCAAACACCGCATGTTTTCACTCATAGGTGGGAATTGAACAATGAGAACTCATGGACACAGGAAGGGGAACATCACACTCTGGGGACTGTTGTGGGGTTGGGGGAGGAGGGAGGGTCAGCATTAGGAGATACACCTAATGCTAAATGACGAGTTAATGGGTGCAGCAAAACAACATGGCACATGGATACATATGTAACAAACCTGCACATTGTGCACATGTACCCTAAAACCTAAAGTATAATAATAAAAAAATAAAAAAATAAAAAATAAAATAAAAAATTTTAAAAAAATACATCATCGCCATTGCAAGGATATACGAATAAAAATCACTTTCAAAAAGCTGTTCTTATAAAACCAGAAAAAATAGAAATGGAGGTACTGTATTTTGAAGTCAAACAAGCTTAGACTAAAATATCAACTATGTCATTTACAAATAGTGTGGTCTTAGACAAGTGATAAGGTTTGGCTGTGTCCCCACCCAAATTTCATCTTGAATTGAAGCTCCCATAATTCCCATGTGTGGTGGGAAGGACCTGGTAGGAGACAACCGAATCATGGGGGTGGTTTCTCTTAAACTGTTCTCATGCTGGTGAATAAGTCTCATGAGATCTGATGGTTTTATAAGGGGCACCCCTGTCGCTTGGCTCTTATTCTCTCTTTGCTGGCTGCCATGTAAGATGTCCCTCTGGTCTTCCTTCATCTTCTGCCATGATTGTGAGGCCTCCCCATGCACGTGGAACTGTGAGTCAATTAAAACTCCTTCCTTTATAGATTACCCAGTTTCATGTATGTCTTTATCAGCAGTGTGAAAACAGACTAATACAGTAAATTTGTACCAGTAGTGTGGGGCACTGTTGCAAAGATACCTGAAAATGTGGAAGCAACTTTGGAACTGGTTAACAGGCAGAGGCTGAAACAGTTTGGAGGACTCAGAAGAAGAAAGAAAAATGTGGAAAGTTTGGAACTTCCTAGAGACTTGTTGAATGGCTTTGACCAAAATGCTGATAATGACACGGACAATGAAATCCAGGCTGAGGTGGTCTCAGATGGAGATGAGGAACTTGTTGGGAACTAGAGTAAAGGTGACCCTTGCTATGTTTTAGCAAAGAGACTGGTGGCATTTTGCCCCTGCCCTAGAGATTTGTGGAACTTTGAACTTGAGGGAGATGATTTAGGGTATCTGGCAGAAGACATTTCTAAGTAGCAAAGCGTTCAAGATGTGACTGGGTTGCTGTTAAAAGCATTCAGTTGTATAAGGGAAACAGAGAATAAAAGTTCAGAAAATTTGCAGCCTGACTATGCAATAGAAAAGAAAAACCCATTTTCCGAGGAGACAGTCAAGCCAGCTGCAGAAATTTGCATAAGTAATGAGGAGCCTAATGTTAATCACCAAGACAATGGGGAAAATGTCTCCAGGACATGTCAGAGATCTTTGTGGCAGTCCTTCCTATCACAGGCCCAGAGGCCTAGGAAGAAAAATAGTTTCCTGGGCCAGGCCCAGGGCCCCCTGCTGTGTGCAGCCTAGGGACTTGGTGCCCTGTGCCCCCAGCTGCTCCAGCTGTGGCTAAAAGGAGCCAAGATACAGCTTGGGCCATGGCTTCAGAGGGTGCAAGCCCCAATCCTTGCCAGTTTCCACAAGGTGTTGAGCCTGCAGGTGCACAAAAGTTAAGAACTGAGGTTTGGGAACCTCTACCTAGATTTCAGAGGATGTATGAAAACACCTAGACGTCCAGGCAGAAATTTGCTGCACGGGCGGGGCCCTCCTGAAGAACCTCTGCCACGGCAGTGCAGAAGGGAAATGTAGGGTTGAAGCCCCCACACAGAGCCCCCAATGGGCACTGCCTAGTGGAACTGTGAGAAGAGGACCACCGTCCTCCAGACCCCAGAATGGCAGATCCACCAACTGCTTGCACTGTGAGCCTGGAAAAGCTGCAGACACCCAATGCCAGCCTGTGAAAGCAGCCAGGAGAGGGGCTGTATCCTGCAAAGCTACAGGGGCAGAGCTGCCCAAGACCATGAGAACCGACCTCTTGCATCAGTGTGACCTGGGTGTGAGACACGGTGTCAAAGGAGGTCATTTTGGAGTTTTAAAATGGATTTTGGACTTACATGGGCCCTGTAGCCCCTTTGGTTTGGCCAATTTCTCCCATTTGGAACAGCTGTATTTACCCAATGCCTGTACCTCCATTGTATCTAGGAGGTAACTAACTTTCTTTTGATTTTACAGGTTCATAGGCAGAAGGGACTTGCCTCATCTCAAATGAGACTTTGGACTGTGGACTTTTGAGTTAATGATGAAATGAGTTAAGACATTGGGGGACGTTGGGAAGGCATGACCGGTTTGAAATGTAAGGACACGAGATGTGGGAGGGGCCGGGGCAGAATGATATGGTTTGGCTGTGTCCTCACCCAAATCTCATCTTCTATTGTAACTCCCATAGTTCCCACGTATTGTGGGAGGGACCCGGTGGGTGATAACTGAATCATGGAGTTGGTTTCCCCCATACTTTTCTCATGGTACTAAATAAGTCTCAAAAGATCTGATGGTTTTACAAGGGGAAACCACCTTCACTTGGTTCTCATTCTTTCTCTTGTCTGCTGCCATGTAAGACATGCCTTTCATCTTCCACCAAGATTGTGAGGCCTCCCCAGCCACATGGAACTGTGAGTCCATTAAACCTCTTTTTCTTTATAAATTACCCAGTCTCGGGTATGTCTTTATCAGCAGCATGAAAATGGACTAACACAACAAGCAACTTATATTGAGTCACAGTTTGTTAATCTCTAAAATAGAAAAAATAATACCCTTATGATGTTAATGTATAAAATAGAAACAATGCATATAATGAAACTATAGTAGTATACAGTACAAAGTCCTCAATAAATTACAGCCATTGTCATCATTATCATCCCTGAACCATAAAATGTTTTCATTACTGTGATTATAGAAAAATTGAAAAAAAATCTTAATCTGTAAATCTCTGGCTTTTAAAAAATATAATCACTCTGTAATTTTTATTATTATTTAAAAGAGAGTAGTAATCTAAAAAATAAGAAACAAGTCCCTATTAAGCCAATAAGTTATTTTCTAATTATCTGAATTCCTTCCATGAATGTGAAGTATGGCAAATTAACAATTACAACAGACACCCATATTCTTCCTTCATCACATTAATACAAGGATTACAAAGATCATATAAAATCAGATCATAAGACAATTCAACATGTCATTTCCAGTGTTCTTAACAAGTGATATTAAGTGGAAATTTCATAACTGTATGAATAAGAACTCTCAAAATTCAACTGACATGGTCTTCTGTTTTTGAGTCCTGTATCTTTCACTGTAATAAGCAAAGATTATAAGTATACTTTCTGGTATTCAAGTTTGAAAAGTATGTAATGTTTATTGATGTAGAAAACTGCTTTCAACAAATATATAATCTCAGCCTATGCTTTCACTGGATCACCAACCTTTCGTTATTATACATTCTATAATCATCATCTCATGTAAATATTGTAGAAAAATACTATAACGGTATACCTAACTAGACCCCCTCCAGACAATTTTTAACTACTGTTCTAGAGCCTGATATCAGTAGCCAAAAAAATAATCAGAAAACCCTACAGAGTGTGATTCTACTATTTATATCTACAGATAAATCAAAACTACTGTATATAATTGTTAAATAAAATCTGAGGCCAGTGATGATTTTTCTAATAAAAGTAAACAGCCACTAAAATACAACATTTACATGTAGTGGTTACATGAAAACAAAAAAACAAAAACACAGCCAGGTGCAGTGGCTCACACCTGTAATTCCAGTACTTTGGGAGGCCAAGGCAGGAAGATCCCTTGAGGCCAGGAGTTGAAAACCAACCAGGGCAACACAGCAAGACTCCATCTCTATAAAAATAATTTAAAAATCAGCCAAGCATTGTGATGCACATCTGTAGACCCAGCTACTCAGGAAGCTGAAGTGGGAGGATCGCTTGAGCACAGGAGTTCAAGGCTACAGTGAGCTACGATCACACCACTGCACTCCAGCCTGGGCAACAGAGCAAGAGCCTGTCTCTGTCTGTGTGTGTGTGTGTGTCTCTCTCTCTCTCTCTGTTTATATATGTGTGTGTGTGTGTGTGTGTACACACACATACATATACATATACATATACACACACATATATATATATACTGGTAATAAAAATAGTATTTTTAATACACACATGCAAAGAAGAAAGTTTGGAAAACTAAATAACAAAGATAATGCAGATGATTTTTACTTCCTTATTTAAACTTATTTACATATTTTTAACTTTCTAACATAAAAATGTATTCACTGTTTAACTTTTTAGTTTTAAAGAAGTTAACAGCATGAGTTAAAAGATCCACTCTACAGTTTCTTCTCTTGAGGTTTTATAACCTGTATATAACAGAAGTCAATGAAAATGTTTATTGGATAAATACATAGGATTGAACGACTGAAAAATCTAGGTCCCAGGAATAGGAAATGTAAGTTCAAAAATAAATGAAGGCAATGTGCATAAAGAAGGCAATATTCTTATACTGACCAAGATAAATCAAAAATAGAATATGAAAAAAGCAAAGACAAGAAGTAAAATTGTGTATGTGATATAAATAAGAAAACATAAAACAGATTCTTTTCATATCAAGATCTCAGAATCATGAAATAAATTTATGTATCAGGAATTAAGTCCATTTCCCTTCTAAATGTTTCCCATCCTAACCTATGATGAACCAAAATCAATGGTATTGAAACCACATTAATAAAGAGATACAATAACCACAATATCTACAAGTACAAGGATTGCACCAACCCAGGATTTACTGTTGAATTCATAAGCCACACCACTTTGTCTCATTGCTTCCTTTCTCAAAAAGGTCACAAAAGCCAACTCAGAAATACTTTGTTCTAACACTAAAGAGCTCAAGGTGCTCTTGTGCAAGGGGGGCGGAAAATAAAAAAAATTAAAAAAGAAAAACACACTACCGGCATAGCAGATTCTACTGAATGAAGTAAAAGCAGTGCTTGCTTCGGAAGCACATATACTAAAATCGGAACGATACAGAGATTAGCATGGCCCCTGCGCAATGATGAAATTCAAGTAGTCAGAGGCTAGAGAGAACAATTCATACATCTACCTCACTATGGGCTCACGGAACAAGCAAGTTGTAGCAACTTCAGAATTCCACTGGCAGACTCAACAAATAACAAAAACACTTGCTTTACCAGATACATTCAAATCTAGTGATCTTAGGAAATCCCTCTCACTGGCTAAGCAACCATCTTATCAGTCTAAGTGATGACCCGTTTTTACCTTCAATCTACAGATAAAGTAAATCAAAACTATTATATATATTGGTTAAATAAAATCTGAGGCAAGTGATAATTTTTCTAGCAACTTACACAACATGTACAAGTAGTAAACAAAAACAAAAAAAAGTAAAGTAATACATGAATAAAACTTATCAGAATCACTCATCTTTTTAAATGAACATTGGATATTTAAAAAGTATCTCTATCTGAAAAGGAATCTATAGGACTGAAAGAAGAAAATGGGCTACAGTTAATTCAGGTAAAAGTATAGTGCTGAAAATGAGGGACTGATTTAGTAAAAGATCTTGTAAAAATAATGAAGGTTGAGAATTCTTAGACATAGTGCTGAGCCAGGTGTGGCGGTTTACCCTGCAATCCCAGCACTTGGAGAGGCTGAGGCAGGAGGATCCCTTAAGGCCAGGAGTTTAAGATCAGGTTGAACAAAGCCCTGTCTCTAAAAAAGAAGAAAAAAGAAAAATTAGCTGGGCATGGTGGTGCATGCCTGTAATCTCAGCTACTCAGGAGGCTGAGGTAAGAGGCTTGTTGGAGCCCAGGACTTCTAGGCTGTGGTGAGCTGCGATTGTGCCACTACACACCAGCCCGGTCGACAGAGTGAGACCCCCATCTAAAAAAATTGCATATATATAAAATTGCATACATAATTATATATAATTTTATACATATATAAATTACACATATAAAAGTACATATATACATATGTATATATGTATAATATATATTTATAATATATATCATTACATATAATTTATAAAAATAAAATATATATAATGTTGAATTAAAGGAAATAATATTTCCTGAGTTAAAATTTTGATTGAATATGCTATAGCCCATGAGATACAGAAGGCATCAGCTGTATTACATATTTTAGGACCTTAGAAAATTGTGGTCTTATCATACATATAAACTGTATACATATAAAAACTATATATAACCATACTCCTGGTCACCACTGTAACTGCACTTCCTCCTAATGTTAATGATACTGCAAATAAAAACTCTAAATATAAATTCAATGAATAATCAGGGGAGAAAGCAAATGGTCTAAGTAGACTCCCCCTCAGTGAAAAGTCTGGAGAGAGGTCAGGAAGAGACTAGGATAAAATCAATAGGGGTAAGGCTATGCAAAAAGAAAAGGAAAAAAAGGTTGTACTATGCTTTCATGCTTGAAAAGCTCAAGGTATTGCACAAATTCAGTAGAGTTTCTCCCATGAGACTAGTTGAAGAAATATAAATAAATCCAATGTTTTCAATCTACCGTTTACTTACTGGTATCCTTACCTGTATAGTTCACTCTACTTTGAAGCTGGTTTGAGACTGAAGTAATTTTAGCAACTTGCTACTTATCTTATTCTGACTGCTCCTCTGCTATTTCTCAGAGAGGGTTGTAAGAGTAAAAATGAGAATCAACAATGACTAGTTACTTAAAGTACTAGAGACCATTCAACTACTTACAAAATTACAGGCATTTTTCTCAAATCACAAACATCCTATCCTCAAGTAACAGAAGCTAAATGCTGTACTTTTAAACTTTAATTTGAGGTATCTTATTTTGATTTAAAGTAAGTGTACTACTATTCTGGTATCAGTAATTCTTCAATTTTATTTTCCTAGGAAGGAGAATTTAAGTTCCTGCCTGCTCATTTATTTCTGGAAACAGAGGCATTTTTCCCATTATCCTTTCTTATTGAAATTTGTTCTGTTATGTCTTATCCACTGTAAAAATCAAGTGAATCATTTGAAGAATAAAATATAATAGGGAAGTAAAAAGAAGTTTAATATATGTAGCTCTTTAAAAGATATACAGATTTATGTTTAAATTTGAATGATGCATAAATTAGGAATTTAGTATCTGTCTACTTCTGATTTTGCTAGAACCAAACATCAATATTATCATCTCTGGGGTTTTCTATGTTATATTTTCAAAATCAGCAATGAATACAAAGTACATTTTCTGATGTCTCAAACATTACTTGAAAAATAATAAGGCTGTTTTTAAGTGTCAACTGATAATTTTCAAGTTACATCACTGTTCTAACTTTGCTTACTGATATGCAATTCATTAAGTTACTGTTTCACTATTACAGGTACTAGTCAAGTTACAAGATACACAGCAATTGGAAACAACAGTATTATCCTTGAGTATCCATGGTTTCCATTTAGAAATAATGCTAAATGGAATTTAAATTTTTAAATTTAAGAAATTTGGGCTCAGACAATTCAAATTCCTTCTGTGCCACTTATTACCTATGTGAAATTGCACAATTTACCGAAAATCTCTGAAGATCAATTTCCTCTTCTGAATAGAATAATCATACCCAGTCATATTGTTGAAGTAATTAGATGAAACAGGATAAAGTCCTATATAGATGTTCAAAAAATGGAAGGTATAATATAACAATAAAAGAAAAGTACTTGGTGAATCTAGATTTGGATCTACTAAAATGTTTAACTCTTCTGGAAAAGGAAACAAAATTCTCATTTATTTAACTTACTCTTTAGTTTTTCAATATATATGCTAGATACTATGATGCTATCCTTCAAAGCAATTACCACACTCCTGAACACTTACTATGTACTCAAATATCATTTAATTTAAATATTTTAACTTTTTTATTATGGAAAATTTCAACCATATACAAAAGTATAGATAATAGAATAATGAACCAACAGGTACCTATTACTCAGCTTTAACAATTAACAATGGCAAATCACATCTCTACTCCCCACCCCACCCCCATCTGACTGGATTATATGTAAGCAAATCCTAGATATCACATCATTTCATCTGTAAATAATTCAGCATGTATCTCTAAAATATCGTTATTTTTAAATAAAAATATTATCTTACCTTAGGAATCCACTATCACTCAATTACCACAAATATCCACTCAAGGTAAACTTTTCTAACTGCCTTGAACCTTCTTTTTAATTAATTTATTTACTGAAACATGGTCTCACTCTGTCACCCAGGCTGGAGTGCAGCAACATGGTCGTAACTCACTGCAGCATCAACCTCGTGGGCTTAAGGGATCCTTCTGCCTCAGCCTACCGAGTAGCTAGGGCTACAGGAATGTGCCACCATGCCTGGCTAATTTTTAAATATTTTGTAGACATAAAGTCTTGCTATGTTGACCAGGCTAGTCTCAAACTCCTGGTCTCAAGGGATCCTCCTTGCCTGGGTCTCCTAATCTGCTAGGATTACAGACGAGGGCTGCCATACCCAGCCAATGTTTTTTTCTTTTTTAAAATAGCTCATTCATTTGAATCAGAAAGTCCACACGTGATATTTTGGCAAATAAGTCTCTTAAGTCTCTTCAAAGTTTCCCCTTCCTCCATTTTTTATTATCATATATGGTTGAAGAAACCAGGTTCGGTATATTCTGACAGTCTTTATCTTGCTGATTATGTCCCCATAGTGTTGTTCTATGGGTTCCTCTAGCTCTTACATTTCCTGTAAGTCATTCATTTTTTTTTATGAATATACTTTAAGTTCTGGGGTACATGTGCAGAACGTGTAGGTTTGTTACATAGGTACACACGTGCCATGGTGGTTTGCTGCACCCATCAACCCATCAGCTACATTAGGTATTTCTCCTAATGCTATCCCTCCCATAGCCCCTCACCCCCTGACAGGCCCCAGTGTGTGATGTCCCCCTCCCTATGTCCATGTGTTCTCACTGCACAACTCCCACTTATGAGTGAGAACATGTGGTGTTTGGTTTTCTGTTCCTGTGCTAGTTTGCTGAGAATGATGGTTTCCAGCTTCATCCATGTCCCTGCAAAGGACATGAACTCATCCTTTTTTATGGCTGCATAATATTCCATGGTGTGTATGTGCCACATTTTCTTTATCCAGTCTATCATTGATGGGCATTTGGGATGGTTCCAAGTCTTTGCTATTGTGAACAGTGCTGCAATAAACATAGGTGTGCGTGTGATTTCTAATCCTTTGGGTATATACCCAATAATGGGATCGCTGAGTCAAATGGTAGTTCTGGTTCTAGATCCTTGAGGAATCATCACACTGTCTTCCACAATGGCTGAACTAAATTACACTCCCACCAACCGTGTAAAAATGTTCCTATTTCTCCACATCCTCTCCAGCATCTGTTGTTTCCTGACTTTTTAATGATCATCATTCTAACTAGCATGAGATGGCATCTCACTGTGGTTTTGATTTGCATTTCTCTAATGACCAGTGATGATGAGATTTTTTTCATGTTTCTTGGCTGCATAAATGTCTTCTTTTGAGAACTGTCTGTTCATATCCTTTGGCCACTTTTTTATGATTTTTTTTTTGTAAATTTGTTCAATTTCTTTGTAGATTCTGGATGTTAGCCCTTTGTCAGATGGATAGATTGCAAAAATTTTCTCCCATTCTGTAGGTTGCCTCTTCACTCTAGCTTTACTGAATGGCTTACCCTGATGTTTTCTGCCATTTCTACAAGCCTTCTAAAATAAATATTAATCAAAAGAACAACACAAATGATAAAATAATAGAAAGTACAAAGAAAAAAACAACCAATGGGCCAGAAATAATCTGTTCTTGCAACAAGAATGTATACATGGGGCAGCCATCCAAGGCATGGCGCATTTAGAGGTTTTGAATGTTTCTCTTGTAACCAAAATGGGTTCTTTTGTCCTCTCCCACCATCTACACATTTCTATGTCCTCCCTCACAACCCACTAAGAAGAAGGGCATTACCTGCACACAACTGAACAATCTATGACTATTACTAAGATTCCACCTAGTATGTTTGCCACTCTGATTCATTCCTACCGTTTTAAAAGAATAATATAAAAGCTATGTGAACTTCAAAATATCCTTAAAGTAGAGGACAGAAACATTACAAGCAGTCCTATTTTGTCAGGAAAGAGGAAACAACTTATCTTAGAATGAATTCATCAGTTTCATAAAATGCAGGAACACCCTATTCTAGTCTATTAAACTTCATTCTCCAACTCTAGAGATCAAAAAAAGATTTAACTGTAACAGGCTGCACATCTGAGAAAACACAGATTCATGAGATGATACTAATGCAGAGAAACAGACATTAATAAACCTTGCTGAGCCTGGGCGTCCAGCATGTTAGTTCCAAGTAATGTAGTTTTGTCAAGGAGAACTAGATCTCTTTCCACCGACTACCCAACAAGAAAACATACTATTTGGCCACTGTACCAGAACCTTCAGATCAAAGAACAGTTAAGACAGTAACAGATTCTGAAAGGATCAAATATATCCAGAAATTAAGGAGGAGTTCTTAAGTAAACAAATGGAAAAGACAATTCATCATGCACTGCTTGTTTGGCCACCTTCAAACAACCGGACAGTGATGACCATCCACTCTGTCATTTTCTTTTCTTTTCTTTTTTGAGACGGAGTCTTGTTCTTGTTGCCCAGGCTGGAATGCAGTGGAACATAGAATACAAAATACATACCAGCATAATAAAAATACCACCTTAAACTAATATCGCAGTTTACTATTTTCAAAGCAATTTGACATACTGCAAAGAAAACAACAAGTGACAAAAAAGAGTGGAAATTTTCCATCTAAAATAGAAACTTTAGAGTTCTAAACTTTCCAAGGAACAGAAAGTATTCAGAATTGAATTCACTATAATCCTTTAATAACTATATAGTCTAACATTAAAGAGCTTAATAATAAAAATAGATGTAACACATTCCAAGAAATGAGGATGCCACAAGAAAGTATGGTAATTTAAACAGCATTGTTTTCCAAGGAAAAAACTCTAAGACTGTTTCCTCAAAAGAATGGCTTTAGAAGAGAGATTCTCAACATTTTTTCTCTGCCCCAAAACAGTTCGAGGATACACACAATCTCATTAGTAACAATGACTCATAACCTATTTAGAGATTTATTTTGATAAACAATTTTAAAAGCAAATTATCTTTGAGAGTGTCAAGCTGGTTGAGCATTCAAACCTTGAGGTGAAAATTATTTTAATTAGAACTTAATTTAGTTGAAATCTGCAGCACAAAAGAAGTTAAAGAGAGGCGAGGGAGGAAAGGGGCTGGATGGCATGGAGTTTCTGGTCAGCTAAGAGCAAGAGGAGAGGAAGACGGACAAAGAAGAAAAAAATGAAGTAGGATTCTAAATACAAATAGACAGCACTAAGGATACGTCCAGGCACCTGGAAGGGTACCTTTACTGCACATGCCTTGACAGGAGCTGAATTCTTATGTCAGAAATGGCTTGGAAGACTGCAAACGGAAAATACCCACTGGGCAAAGCCAACATTTTTCTCAAAACTGAAACACTGGTTCTATTTCTGGTTTATAAATTTTGCAAAAAAAAATTGTAAAAAGTTCTGAAAAATGTAATAAATGATGGCAAAGTAAAAAAGATTTTTCTTCTCTAACTCTTAAAAGCATAAAACTGAAGATCATAACATCAATTCAGTGTATGAATAAGTTTTATCCGATAAAATAAACTTAGGAAACGAAGGATACCACTTAAAAGCTGAAAAGTTTTTTATGTAACTCTAAAAATTCACAGATGAAATAGACATAAATCATAACCGGAATGTCGGGGAATATCAGTAAGGGTCCCAATATTCTTCCTCAAAATATTCTTGAAATAACACCAAGGTGACAGAATGCTCACGTGCATGAACTCTGGTTGTGAATCAATTTGGGGGTAATTCTTATGCTGTTATTCACAATTTTGTTAGGCTACCATCTCTGAAATTAGGAACATTTGCCTAAGAGCTGATGCAGATGTCTGTGACAATAAAGAAGAATTAGGTCAATGGCTACGACTGCTGAAAAGAATGAGGAGCCAGAGAAGCATTCATGTCAGAAGACAAACACTTTAAACTACTATTAGCACTTACTGGGATTTCAGACATTTGAATATATTTTCAAAGTGAGAAGAAACCTTGAAAACAGTCTGTTCTGAAGTCAGCTAGGAAACTAAACTCTAGAAATTCCTATTTGTTTCTTCTACCTTACAACTGTATGGGAAATTTTCACGCTGTACTTCACTTTAATTCTGATAACCACAAGAACCTAGAGATGTGATAAAAGAAATAACACTGTCCCTGTATCACCGCTGAGAAAACTGAAGCATGCCCAAGGTCACACAATTTACAAGTGGTATTTGCCTTTTAGTTTATCTTTGAACAAACAGTTTCCATGTCTCCTCCTCTGAGCAATTTTCAAATTATTACCCAGTCCAAAGCATTCTTCTGCTTTCCCACAATACTTTCAAAACTACCGCTCTCAAATACTTCCAAAAATACAAGAGAAACAGGCAATGAGACATTAAGCGATCTGCACAAGGACGTACTGGTGGAGCTTTGGGTCTGACTCCAGAGATTATGCACTTAACCACTAAACTATTCCCCGAAATGATCACTAACCAAGTATGATCTTTTCTGCCATAACTCCTTCGCATAGAGTGAATTAGTTCATATAAGCTTAGTAAATAGGGGTATGATGTCAATATAACTCAGATTATATATAACTATTTTTCGCACACTTTTTGGCCGTGTATGTCTAGCTTAACACAAAGTTCACTGACACAAGCCACTGCAGTGAACTGCACGGGACTGCTGCACTGTTTATGATGCTCATTCATGCCACTTTGTTGCTACTTCCATTTGGTCACTTACTATGTCCTGGTAGGGCTTTCTGCATAGCACTTCCTCATTTTTTGTGTACTTTGTCCTAATCTTCGTAGTCTATCAGCCTCAAACCTTCAATGCATCCCTTTCCATCAGCAACCACCACCTTTAAAGATAAAATCCTATGTTTACTGTAATATTTCTTTACTTATTAGGACTCTGACATGTCTTTTTAACTAACTGTTTTTAACTAACTGTTTTACTAGACTGCTATTGCTTTTATTAGTGATCTGGATATAATGCTGTATAGATTTTGAGTGATTTGTGCAACTCCATTTTTCCCAGACCTTTAATTTTTAGTATATGATGGTTACAACCACAAGATTTCTCAGAAATGTATCTCAGTTATAGCAAAAACAATTGTATAAAAATGTTTTTGAACCAATATCAATATTTACTACATATTCCTTTATAGCCAGTCAGATCTTTCAAGTTTTTCTGTAGAACAAAATTGCTTCCATCAAAAATGCTGGGCATCTAACACAATAGAACAGTTATTAATTGCCTACTCTTTTCAGTGCCTTCTATGCAAGCCAAAAGTCAGGAGTTCTTTATAAGGTTAGAAGAGAAATGCATAAACATGCTATGACTGGCTCTTAAACTTGACGAGGCAACACCCACCCACTTGTGTAACTTAAAAAAAATACAGGTTCCCCCGCCCTCACACAGACCTCCCGGATTTCCAGAGACTGATTCCAGAATCTGAAAACTTCCACAGTTGATTGTGTTTAATGATCAGGCATTTACATAAGAAAGAAAAAAGCATAAAAATTAAGCCCCAAAAATATGCTTTTACTTTCTGCAATGACAAATAATTCAAGTGAAAGAAATATCATTCCTAAATGTAAAGTACTAAAATTGGCCAGGTGTGGTGGCTCACACCTGTAATCCCAGCACTTTGGGAGGACGAGGTGGCAAGATCACTTGAGTCCAGGACTTCAAGACCAGCCTAGGCAACATAGTGAGACTCTGTCTCCACAAAAAATATAAAAATTAGGCAGGCATGCATGGTGCATGCCTGCAGTCCCAGCTACTTGGGGGACTGAGGTGGAAGGATTGCTTGAGCCTGGAAGGTCAAAGCTGCAGTGAGCTATGATCACACCACTGCACTCCAGCCTGGGTGACAGAGCAAGACCCTATCTCAAAACATGAAAAAAGAAAATAAAAGTACTGAAATCGTATAAATGCCCATTTTTAATCATGTATCTCAGAATGATCAATTCAAATATGGAAGGTCTGTTCATTAGCCATATATGATTAATAAGAGGCTTGAATGAGTGGAAATAAAAATGTTAACTATCAACTGTATTTTCCAACTAGTTCCCTAATACGAAAATAAGGCTCTCATTGTGGGAAACAAGCAAAAATATTGGTGTTTGTGACATATGCACATACAGAAAGTTTTATTTCAGCTCTGTCAATCTGAAAGATGGCAAGTCACAATCATCTTTTGACTTTTTTATTCTGCAATTCTTCAGTCTGCTGGAGCAAATTATTCTCATTTAAGCTGTACCAATATCACTATACTAACTATACTGCTTAATTTACCTCAACATAATTTATGTTTTTCCCAGTAATATTTCCTAAATACTTATATGAATCTACCACAGTTGGCAGAATGTTACTGCTCCAATAGTACATAGTCTAGTACAATTGTAATGTTTTAGATGGCAATTACAGCAAGTTACACTATATAAATGAAATGGTCTGCAAAACTTCATAGCATAACTTATTGTGTACTTAAATATTTGTGATCCAATTTGATCATTAAACATTGTATGCATGCATCAAAATATCACATGTACCCCATAAACATGTACAACTATTATGTATCCAAAATAAGTTTTTTTAAAAAATTGTGATCCAGAATTCTTACAACAAAATTTTAAGTGCAAAAAAAAAAAAAAGCTCTATTTTCATATAAATAAACAAACCCTATTTGGCCTACCAAACATGATTAATTTGAGTCTCAAATTATATGTATATCTGGCCTTTGCCTTGTTGTCCCAAGAATATATATATTTTATTATTCTCCAAACCACAAAAACTTATCTTTCATAATATTATATTCCAAATAAAATATAGTATAAGACCTATGCATTTCCATTTGTCTAGCCTCATACATTGTATTCACTTTGTAGTTCCGCTATCTGAAATTTAAATGATATAAACTAAGTTACAGGGTAATCAAGAGCTGTCCCCAAGTCACTAACAGGCTGCAATGTTCAATATAACTCACCTTTCACCGAAAATGGACAAAATCACTGCTTCCTGAGTTAAACCAGAAAAATACTCAGGAGGTATTTTAACTGACACAAAGAACGTAGCTTGCCACCTATAGTAGTTACATTTTAATCTTGCATTTGTCAGAACTACTTGCCAAAGGCAACTGAGAGCCAGTAATAACATAATGAGATTCCCTGCAACTGGCAGCATGTGCATAACAGTAATGGAGAAAAGTCACTGATACATGAGTCCAAGATGTCATCACAGTACCCTTATAAGGTACTGCAGGACATGTTAAATAGTGCGGCCAATCTCAATTACAGTAAATGAATGCTATATTTTAATATTATATGATAATATTAAATGATGTTAGTAACATTTAATGTAATATAAATAGACAAAACTCCTGAAAATGTCAGCTTCCCTTATCTTGAATTTTGATGTAGATAACATTTTTAATAGTGCAACATTTTCATAATGCTACATAAGCCATTTTAAAACACTTCAAATACAGTGCTCTGTGACAGCCAAAATGACAAATCATACGAAGACACTACAGGGATAATAAATTGAGGCATTAAATGAGGTCAGGAAGAGACAGGAAAGGAGAATAAATAGTTTTGTAGTACGAAAAGTCAGTGTTTTAAATAATTTTTAATAAAAATTATAAAAAATCCTGCAGGTAAGAATGTTTGTTTTGTTTTCTTATACCTCAAGTAGTAATTTTTAAAAGAGAATTGCAGACCCCTCTGGAAAACCCGTAACTCCAGTCTCACAATGAGGAAAAAAAAAATCAGACAAACCAAGACTGGGGGACATTCTACACAATAACTGACCAGTACTAGTCAAAATCGTAAAGTTCATCAAAATCAAGGAAAGTCTGAGAAACTGTCACAACAAAAAGAAGCGTATGGAGAAATGATTCAAGGTAATGGCATCCCAGATGAAATCCTGGAATAGAAGGAAAAAGGAGGAAGACACTAAAGAAATTCAAATGAAGTACAGACTTCAGTTAACAATAATATATCCATATTGGTTCATTACGTGTGATGAACATACCACACTAATGTAAGATGTCAACAGTAGGGGAAATCGGATATTAGGTCAATGAGAAGTCTCTGTTCTATATCTGCAACTTTTCCATAAATCTAAAATTATTCTAAAATAAAAAGTTTTTTAATTGCTATTTTAAGTGACAGAAAACATAACTAGAACTGGCTTGAATGAAAATGAATCTATCAATTCATGTAACTGAAACTATCTAAGGGGTGGTCTCACTTTAAGCACAGAGAGATTGAGGGGGTTCAAAGGGCTTCCAGGAAGGTGTCTCTCCTTTGTTGCCTTCACTCTGCTCTCCAGAGGTGGACTACAGTTTTAGGTTCCACGTAGAGACAATTTTGCCACAACATTTGCTTTGAAGATGCAAATTTGTTTCAAATCGATTGATATATGAGGGAACAATGTGAACACGGCATGAATTCAGCATTTGCCTATGCGTGACTTCATCTGACAAGAGCACTAGGTATGCTCAGCAAACTTTTTCTGTAAAGGGCCAGATAATAAATAGTTTAGGCTTTGTGGACCACATGGTCTCTGTCACAGCTGCTCAACTCCATCTTCGTAGAAGGAGAGCAGCCACAGACAATAGCAAATGAATGGGCATGGCTGTTTTTCAATAAAACTTTATTGACCAAAACAAGCAGGACAGTTTGTCCATCCCTAAACCAAGTGAATTAAGAAAACTGCATGCAGCTGACCCCAGCCGCTTAGGAACACTCGAAATGCATATACCTCACAGGACAATGAGCCACATCCTCTACTCAGGTGTTAACAACTTTCTCTCCTCTTTCTGAGCAGCCTCCTTCCATCACTTCACAATAACTCACATGCTGCTATTCTTACAACCACAGGGTGACCACAACCCCCAGCCCTCATCTCTCTTTAATTTTACCCTTTCTTAAACCTAGGGTTAAGGTTTCCTTATCATTTGGTTAGGATTAGGGTTTTGGTGCCTCAGTTTAGCAGTAACAGTTCCTTTCCTCATAAGGTAATTGTGAGAACCAAATGAGTTCATGTATGTGCTAGAACACATCCTAGCACTCAGGGCATTCTATATGTATTAATTTCTGCTTTGATCATGGTATTAGTTTCCAATTGCTGTTGTAACAAGTCACGCCAAATTCAATGGCTTAAAACAACAGAAATGTATTATCTTACAATTCTGAAGGTCAGAAGTCCAAAATCAGTCTCAGTAGGCTAACATCAAGGTTTCAGCAGGGCTGGTTCCTTCTGGAGAGGGGAGAATCTATTTCCTTGCCTTTCTCAGTTTCTAAAGGCCATTTACATTCCTTGGCTCATGACCCCTTCCTCACATCACTCCAACTTCTTGCTTCTGTAATTACATCTACTACTCAGCCTGACTCTCATGTCTCTCTGAGAATCCCTGTGATTACCTTCGGCTCACCCAGATAATCCAGGATAATCTCCCTATCTCAAAATCATTAGCTTAATCACATCTGCAAAGTCCCTTTTGCCATGCATGGCAAACTGATATGGCTCCCAAAAATACCTCCACGTCCTAATCCCTAAAAGTTATAAATGCTACCTTATTTGAAAAGAGAGTCTTTGCCGACTTGAATAAATGAAGAATTTTGAGATGAGAAGATAATCCTGGATTATGCAGGCAGTCTCTAAATGCTTGTTAGAGAGAGGCAGAGGGGGTCTGGACACAGAGGAGAAAAGAGCGATGTGAAAACAGAGGCAGAAATTGGAATGACAGGAACGTCAGCAGCTACCAGCAACAAGAAAAGGCAAGGAAAGAACTCTCACCTAGAGCCTCTGGAGCGAGGACAATCCTGCCCACACCTTAGTTCAGACTTCTGGTCTCCAAAACCAGGAGAGTAAGTTTCTACTCTTATAGCCACCAAGTCTGTGGTAATTTGCTGCAGCAGCAACAAACACACCATGCAGAGTAACACAGAGGTTCCAGGGATTCGGATGTGGACATATTTGACAGGCCACCATTCAGACTACCAGTCTTTATTCAAATCCTCCTCTGTTCTCTTTGAATAATATATTTTGGTATTCTTTTCCTCTCTCCTTGAGTTACATGGATAATCCATTTATTCTAATTCTTTATTAATATGTATATTTAAGGCCGGGGGCCTTAAACACACAGCACTTGGGAGGTCCAGGCAGGTCCAGTGCAGGTCCTTAATCCCAGCACTTTGGGAGGTCCAGGCAGGTGTATTACTTGAGGTTAGGAGTTCAAGACCAGCCTGGTGAAATCCTGACCTTACTAAAAATACAAAAATTAGCCCAGCATGGTGGCTGGTGCCTGTAATCCCAGCTACTCGGGAGTGAGGCAGGAAAACTGCTTGAACCCAGGAGGCAGAGGCTGCAGTGAGCCAAGATTGCGCCACTGCACTCCAGCCTGGGCAACAGAGCGAGACTGTCTAAAAAAAAAAAAAAAAAAAAAAAAAAAAAAAAAAAAAAAAAAAAAAAAAAGACAAGACAATCTTTCAGGTTTTAGCTGAGTCCCCAAAGGTTCTAATATATTTTATCATCATTTTCTACAATTTTTAAATTCTTCTTTAACTCGAAAATTTATTTAAAGAGTTTTAATTGCCCAGTGATAGTGATTTGTTTTTATAAGTTTTTTTCTAAAATTATTAATTTCTACTTTTATTCCACCTCAACTATTTCTATTTTGGGAAATTTACTGAAGTTTTTTTTTTTAAATGGCCCAATATATAATCAGTTTTTGTAATGTTCCAAGAGAACTTGAAAATAAGGTGTGCTCTGTTTATTGAGCATAAAACTAAATATATTTTAACTAACATTATACCTCACACATTAATCAGGTTTTTCTAAATCTTTACTTAATTCTTGGCTACTGCTTTGTCCAATATTCTATTTTTCCTTATTTTCTATAGTTTTGACTTTATGTTTGTTAATGCTATGTTATTTGGAGCATAAATAATCAGGGTGCACTCTTTATTACTGTAAACCTCCTTCTTTACCTCTTTAAATCTTTTCTGCTCTAAATTCAACCCTGTCTGATATCAAAACCTGTATTTCCCCCCTTTCTTGTTAGCTATTGTTATAAGCAATCCAGAAACCTGTCGTCTATGCTCTGAAAAAAGCTGCCACCGGAGTAACACAAACCATATATAAGGTTAATGAAGAAACTGATACACAACAGTAGTACAAGATAGGTCACCCTGGGGCCATGACATGCCAAGGGGTATGCCTTGCCAAAATCTAACACTGCCTAAGTGGTAGGAAGATGTTAAATCCCAGGCAGTATTTATTTTTTACAAGTTCAGTATAAAAGATATCTCTCTTCTATGAGCATTTTCTAGAGCTAACTTTTATAACCATGTATACATATACTCTGTAATTTATATATCATGAATCACATAACTGCCTGAGATATCTTTATACATCCCCTAGAAAAATATACTCAAAGTATAAAGCTCAGTACTGTCTATTCTCCATTTCTGATTTCTGAAGATTTTTAATTAAGAAATGACTAAGAAAACAAGTTTTGAAATACTCCTCAAGGATTATTCTAATTTTTGAAATAAATACACCAGTCAAAGAAATAGACATATACACGTCACTGAAGTCAGCTTTGCAAAATGGTTAGAAGCACTAGCTTGGTAGTGAGTTCAAACCTAAGTTCAAATCCCAAATGTGGTGATTACTGTGGGACCCTGGGCAGGCTACTTAACATAGGCCTCAATTTTCTTACCTGCAAAATTGGACTAATAGGAACTAACTGAGAAGGACACTGGGAGAATTAAGCGTGACAATGTACACAATGGACTTAACACAGTACCAACTACACAGTAAACTGCTTGTAAGCTGCTCTTGTTACTGTGCAGACTCTCAGGTAAAACATCAAAACCAACTGTGATATCTACTTTTAAAATCTGTTGACACTTAAGTCATTAGCTTTATGCAAATTCAAAACCTTTTAAATATCATTTCATGGCTTTAAATATACTGTGAAATATTAAATACGTTAAATAATATCTATTTATTATAAAGCTTATCCTGAGAACATAAGACAAACTTATCGACAGTAGCCCACTGCTAAAGAAGTGCAAACTTCCTCATATGATAAACATGCCCTGGTCCTTCTATACTTAACATTGTTTCTTCTGTCAGTCATAGGAACTGTTTATAACTCTCCACCTTTATCAAGCTGTTTCAAGTTCTTTAGAGAGATGGTTCCCTACACCTTTAATGCATTCCATCTCCCACAGCAGCTAATCACACACACACACACAAAGCCCCCTACACAAAATCCTACTTGTACTAAATTAGCTCAAGTGTCATTTCCTTTAAGAACCCTTCCCTGATCTCCTCAGATATAAATTTATATTAATATAAATGGCAATGTCAGAACTATAAAAGGTGGCAGGAGAGATGAGACAGAAAAGCGACGGAATAATACATACCAAAGGAAGACAGAATGGGGGAAAGGAGCCTGAGTAAAATATTTTCCAAGTGAAAGCATCTGACGCACTGGAGAACTCCCACCTAGTGCTGAATTTAAAAAAAAAACAACAACAACAACAAAACTATTCAGGATTACAATTCCTAGCCAATGAAAAAGTAAAACCTTATAGTAACACAAGGTGGATACTGCAGGTTAGATTCTCCAGCAAGCAGACTCTGACACATTTGTCAAGTAGAATGTTAATTAGGGAGTGCGGGTGAGAAGAACATCTGTTGTAAGGAGGAGAAGAAATAGGAATTGAGCAAAGGAAGAAGCTGAACAGATGAACTTCATTGCAGACCCAATGAGAGCCATGGCCAACCCTTCAGGGAGCACTGAAGTTAGCATGGCCCTTCGGAATTGAGAAAGGGCAAGACAGACAGCCCTTTATACCCTACGTCAACCAGCCATTGGGCCACATTGGGATGAGGTGCTGCATTCAATTAGATTTCAACCTCAGATTATGCTCTTGAGAACCTGATCGCTGACTTTTTAGAATTATTCTCCCATTTAGGGCATTATTTCAAATAGAAATACCTTTATTTTGAAAGGTGTACTTTTTTCCTATCGGGAAATAAATACAAATTTCAGTTGCAAGTACCTAGGACTATATATACAAAAATCATTTTCTCATTCTTTATCCATGCTATTAAGATAGTCATAATCATCAATGATAAAAATGGTTATGAATTTACAAAGCATATCTTTTCCTTCTGTTTTACTGAGTTCAAGCTGAGACACCTTTTTGGTAACTTTTCTAGTATTCCTATCCTCACAAATGATAAACAAGAAAGTTTAAACCTATGTTTCGGCTGTTTCTGAGATCTGTCATGCAATTTATGCTTCACATAAGCAGCACACAAGAGTAGAGAATTAAAGTCTTGCAAACCAGCAAAAATCACACTGTCTGGCCATCTCTCAGACTAGCTGGTCATGGTCTCTATTTTTCTGGCCCAGAAATATCTCTCCAGTAATTTTTCAAACTTTTCTCATTTGTTATAATTTCAATAACATTAGCATATTATGCATAAAGATAAGCACTTAGACTTCTTGCCTGAAGCTTCTACAAGTCAAGAGCACTTTTTCTGCCACACAATAATTGTCTCCCAGAGTGAAAAAGTAGAGACATGCTCCTACTTACAAACAAAAATGACATCTGGAGGTTATTAATATTCACATTAACTACACACATACATACACACACACAGACACACACACACACACACACACAATGTTCATTCTCAATCCCACATAATTAGTCTGCCAGGCTTCAAGCAGAATAATCCATAACCATTTTGACTTGAAAAAATAAAACCTGGCCATACAGTTTTCAAACACATTTCTCTACCCTAAAGCTCACGGACAAAAAGTGAAAATAAATTCTATTTTGGGCAAATGAGGTTCCTGAAACTATAGCACTTGCATAAATTACTTTAGAAAACTAGATCAGACAGACCAGATCACTTAACAATGAATATGTTTTCCCTATATCTGAAACATTCTCCAGAATGGATCAACTTTTTTTAAACCAGAATATCATTAACTGAGATAATGTAGCTTAAATCCCTTCAGTATGTTTATTCACCATTTGGAGTGTCCAGGAGCACAGAGAATGTGGGAGGAAAAAAGATAAATCACTACAGTTAAATTTTAAGGCAAAAGGAAGGGTCTGTATATGGCACAGAACTAAGAATTTTTCTAAGTGTGACTGATACTAACAATGAAAATACATGAATAAACTTTGGAAGCAAGGGGGAAAGGAAAAATATATATATTTTAGCTTTAATGCATCAGTACAACAGAAAACAAAAGGTTACTCAAAAACTGTCCAAAAACTAAGTAGAGTATATATTCCCCAAGTACAGGAGAATACATAAATTTTTACTTGCCATGGTCAAGTTTTCTCAACATGAGAAGATACAGA
The DNA here is from genome assembly GCF_006542625.1 of Nomascus leucogenys. Classification (NCBI taxonomy): domain Eukaryota; kingdom Metazoa; phylum Chordata; class Mammalia; order Primates; family Hylobatidae; genus Nomascus; species Nomascus leucogenys. The sequence continues at coordinate 5,725,664 of NC_044395.1, read as the reverse complement.
TTCCTCAATAAACACATATCCTCTGATTAGAATCCAGTTTGGTTGGATGCAGTGGACTGTGAACCATCTGCATCACAATGACCTGCAAAGCAATTAAAAATGCAGGTTTCTAGGCTCCACTCTAGAACTAGTAAACTAGTTAAGACTCAGAAAGCCGCACTGTTTAAGAACTTGTAGGTGATTCTGTTACATTAAAGCCTAGTAACTGTTCTTGTGTAGACTCTGTAATGGTAACATATTTGCTCCAAGTTATATTTTATTCATTTTTACAGCTATTTCACAGGTTAAACTCAATTCAATGGCACAACAGTTCTGAAGTCTAACTACACATTAAAATTCCCTAAGGAGCCTTTAAAACATACCAAAACCTGAATCTCACCAACTAAATCAGATTCTCTAGGGATAAAGAGAGGGCATCATTATTTATTAAAAGCTCCCTTGGTGATTCTAATGTGAAGCGATGTTTCAAATACAGCTCAGAAGATGGTATATATTCTAACTAGGAAAAAAAAAGTCTACAGAAAAAAAAAATGAAAGAAATAATGTCTGGAAGCTGAGGACACCGATATTTTCAGACACATAATTTTCCCAGTATGATACAAAGAAAACTGAAAAATGATACTGCCCACAAACATAAAGTCTATGCGAAGCCATGAAGTCTTATTTTAAGGAGGCAAAGTTTCTAGCAAAGACAATAATAAGATAATCACCATATCCATTTTAATTGAATAGAATTTTTAATGTCAATTAAACATCACAAACTTCTATTTATTAATGAATAAGAACAAATTTAAAAGAAATCAGACAATGAACTAGCCTTCTAAAGGAAGGGGGTAGGCTGAAAATATGCATTTTAATTTTGCTCCCTCCTAAAACCCTATTACAATCAAAACAAGCTTTGTAATTGTCACTACTCTGTGTGTGTGTGTGTGTGTGTGTGTGTGTGTGTGTGTGTGTGTGTGTTCATGGTAAAAATTCATAGGCAGCAGAGATGAGTGGAACCAATCCCAGTCCTGAGCTGCGCCCCAGAAACTCCAGGGCTCTCTGCACTCATCCTGCAATGGTGAATACTGAAGAAATGAGGAAGAGTACAAGCAGTAGAGGACCAACAGGCCTCCCAGAGGAGAGCCTCAACCTAGAGCTGAGGCCAATAGTGGGCAAGGGCAGGAGGTCCAGGCTGCTGTAAGCTATGATCACACCCTTGCACCCTAGTCTGGATGACAGAACAAGATCTTGTCTCTAAAAAAAATTTTAAAAATAGTGGGCAATGGGACTCTATGCTCCAACCCTCTTCTTTCTTTCTGCTCCTTCTGGACGTACCCACAGTATGTTACTTGTGGACACTCGAATCTTCTCTTTCCTTCCATGACCTCACTGAGTCACTGGCCCTCTTTACTCAAGGACATTGTGAATATGCAGAACCCAAAGAATCCTGCAGATAGACACTGTGGGACCAATTACTTCTGAAATATTGACAACTACAGCTACTACTGGAGTTTACTGAGCAACAGGAGGAAGAAACAGCAGCATTTGAAGCATTCATTTACCTTCAGCATTGATTAAATATTTTAAGTAGTACTGGTCTCTTTCGCTACTCTAAAGCATATTCCCTCATCAAGAAGAAATGTGACAAGTGAACCTAAGAGTTACAGAACCCTCAAAGAGACCAAGTGATAATTTACTTGGTCCAGTTTTACCAGCAAGTATATGAAAGCTGCTATCTTAGTGTTTTTTCTTCAGTATGCAAGTTCAGACAGGTTAAGCAATAGGTTCAGACAGGTTAAGCAACTTTCCCAAGGACACAACGCTACTAAGTAAAAAAGCCGGAGAACTTCAACCTTGATGCTTTAATTGCCAAAACCTATACCCTGCTACACTACAAGACACAGGATGTTTTCTCAAATTTTAAGTAGAATTACACCCTAATTAAGTGTAAAAATAATTCAAAGAAAATAAAATTCTGCATGGTCCAGAAAGGTTATATCCAGGGAATAAACTGATATATAGCAAAAGGGAGAAGGGAAAGATAGTTACTCTCGTTTCCAAGAGTTTAAACAGGAATACACCTGGGAAAACATGTTGTCACTGTTCTCATTCACAACCTACTTTTTAGTACTCTTTAAGTGCAACCTCTCTGGCAACTGATTCTATGCAAAATTTTACCTGCAAATCTGTTCATCCTGCAGCAATCTAAGAGTCTAATACTTCTTGTTTGCAAACTTTAATGTAAAAAAGAAATCACATGGGGATCTTATTAAAATGCAGATTCTGACTCAGTATGCTTGGAGTTGGGAGATGTTGTATTCTGGGGGGGAAAAAGGACATTGCAGTATCCCCTTGACTAGCAAGGGTCTAGTGCAGTGCTGTGTCAAACTATAGAAATAATGCAAGTGGTATATATTGTTTTAAATTTCTTAGTAGCTACTTTAATAAAACTTTTTTAAAAGGTAAACTTAATTTTTGTAATATATTTTGTCTAACTCAATACATCCAAATCATTATCAGTTCAATGTGTCATCAATATTCTAACACTAATGAGATTTCCCATTCTTTTTTCATACTAAGTCTTTGAATACAGCTTGAATTTTCCACTTACAGTACACATTTTAATTCAGAATAGCAACATCCCAAGGTCTCAATAACCACATATGGCTAGTGGCTTCCTTACTGAACAAATATAAGTGGACTGAATTTTATCTACTCTGTACCTCTAGCTTGCTTGGAATGTTTAACAAGTTCGAAATTTATCATTACCCAACTACATAAAGCTTAGCTGTCGTATCAGTGGAACTGAAGAATGATTTGTTTGTTTCATACATTTTCCTTTTGTCCTGACAATTCATGACTGAGTGCTGCAGCACAGGACGGATATAATAAGCAGTGAAATAGACTCTAGGGAGGGGTGGCAGAAGGCTGGGTGATGGCAGGAATGGTAGTGGGAAAACATAAAGTGTATTTTCAAGATATAATCTTGGCATAATTTAGGGGGAAAATGTGGAAAATATGTTTGCTTACTTTTATGAATACAGATGTTTTCATTAACCTTTTAAAAATCTAAAATGAAGATCTGGTTTAGATACCAATTTAAATATCAAATATTCATTTTTAAAAAACAGCTAAAGAAGTAAAGGACAGCTGATCCACAACAAAGCAAAAAGTAAATTCAATACTCCTGTCAGAGAGAGCCAAAGAGATTTCTACACGCCAGGATTTCCCAAAGAACATTAAGCAATTAGGACGAATAATGTCTATGATACTCACCAGAAACAAAGTTTCAGCCAAAGAAAGAATCCACTAGACATCTGTCCAGATAAGATACTTAAATCACATTTTGGGACTACTTGAAGTAAATATGAAGAAGCAGTACCAGAAATTTCAGGGTAGAAATAAAAAGATACCAACTCAATTCAGTTGTTGGCTTTCTTCTTGAAGAGCTGATAGGCTCCACAGTGATGATGAAATAATGAAATAAAAACCAAGAAACAGCTCATCTAAGTGCACTGTTGTCCATTAACTGAGGTTTTGCATTCAGACAGGAAAGCAGTAAAGACAACAGATGTCAGCACCAATGTCTGATGCACTACACCATCCACACTCTATCATGGTTGCAGAATTCTCAGAATTGGACTGGAATATATGGCAAGAGATTCAAATTTCAGAACCTAAATCCAGATTGTAAAATATCTAAAACAGAATGGTCACGTATTAAAATCTTAGTAGTTCAAACCAATGACAGTGAAGGAAAGGAACCTACATTTATTGAGGTTTGAGTAACAGCCATAAGAATTACATCAGAGAAAACAGTAGAGTGAGTACCTCTGAAAATTCTCTCAACTTTTTCAAAATTCTGGAAATAAATTAAAAGCTTGCAGCAATCCATGGAACATTTTTTCAAGAAAAACAGCTGAATCTCTGTAAGAACAGCAAATTTAGTGGTATTTCAACTTACCCTATTCCTTCCCTCTGATCTGCAGCTCCACAGTCACCATGAAAACCAACAACTCATAATACCACTGAAAGCCAGGAGCCTGGCAGCCACCAACGGATTTTAAGTGCCTTCAAAGCCTCATTCCCAGAGAACTGTTATTATATTAACCTATCTGGTGACATCCTCAAACACGCTACTTGGACTGTCTTTATTTGACCTGACTCAGAGATTGGCTAGAGCAAAAAAAAAAAAAAAAATCTCTTCCCCACAAGCACTTGTCAAAAATATTTAGAGGGCCAGGCAGGGTGGCCCATGCCTGTTATCCCAACACTCTAGGAGGCTGAACCAGGAGAATTATTTGGGGTCAAGGGTTTGAGACCAGCCTGGACAACATAGCAAGACTCTATCTCTATAAAAATTAAATATTAGCCAGGTATGATGGTGCATACCTGTAGTCCCAGCTACTTGAGAGGCTGACGCAGGAGGATACCCTGAAAGAGTTTAAGGCTGCAGTGAGCTATGATCATGCCACTGCACTCCAGCCTGAGTGACAGGGTGAGAGCCTGTTTTGCAAAGAAAAAAAGTATTTTGAGGCAATTATTTAATGTTGTGGCTACCTGAAATGGTAGAAAGCAGCAGGACAAAGATAAATACACTAATGAAAAAGCTTAAAAGAAAAAAACTGAAAAGTAAGATGCCCATGGAGACTTTGAAAAGTTGAGACATATTCCTGAAAATCTAAGTTTATTCACATGTACAGGGCTGTGTGTACGCTCAGAACTGTGTACGTGCTCAAAGAAGTCCTGAGAAGACTGACTCGGAGGCTCTGTGCAAGAAGGAAGTGATGGCTAAGCAAAGTTATCAAATGTCTGGATGACTGTTAAGGGAGTGTACCAACACACACAAAGAGCCTCTCAGCAAAAACTGGGAAAATGGTCCCTGGAGTTTAAGGAAATCTGCACAATCACTAGCTGACCACAAAGCCATGTGAACAGACTTCTGTGGCCATGCACAGAGAATACAAACTTTACAGAATTCTTACAGAAAAGTCACTTAACAAAGAACAACAAACAGCAACAATAAGGAACCCGGGGCCAAATATTATTTTCAAAGTTGCCACCCCACTGTATTATATAAAATGTCCAGTCTTCAACAACAACAACAAAATTACAAGACACACCAAGAAACAAAAAAGTATGGCCTATACATAGAGGGAAAAACAATCAACAGAAACTGACCTTAAGGAAACCCAGATGTTGGCTGTATTAGACAAAGATTTTAAATCAATTATCTTAAATATGTTCAAAGAACTAAAGGAAACTGTGTAAAGAAAGTATGAGAATGATGCCCCACCAAATACAGAATATTAAAAAAAAGCTATAAGAACCAAACAGAAATTCAGGATTGAAAAGTACAATTACTGAAATGAAAAATTCACTAGAAGGGCTCGACAGCAAATCTGAGAAAAAAGAAGAAAAATTATTCAAATATGAAGATAGGTCAATTGAGATTATCTAATCCAAAAACAGAAAGAAAGAAAACAAAATGAAGATAAAGGAACAATGCCTAGAGAACTGTAGGACACCATCAAGCATATTTGCATACACATAGTGAGAGGGGAGGAGAGAAAGGAACAGAAGGATTATCTAAAGAAATCATGGCCAAAACCTTCACAACTTTGATGAAAAGCATTAAAATCTGTATATCCAAAACCAACTCCAAGTAGGATAAACTCAAAAAGATCCACACCTACATACCATAATCAAACTATCCAAAGACAAAGCAGCAAGAAAAAAGTGACACATCACATACAAGGGATCCTCTGTAACATTAACAGCTGGTTTCTGATCAGAAATCATGGAGGCCAGAAGGCAGTAGAATTACATATTCAAAGTGCTGAAAGAAAAATGACTGTCAATCAAGACTTGTGAAACAATGTCATTTTCCCCCTTTTTTCCCTCCATTATGGCATTCTTTTCTGTTAAATATTTTCCAGTACAAAAAAGGGAAAAAAGAAATTGTTAACAAGACCCATAAAAAACAAACAGCAAAATGGCAGAAGTAAATCCCATCTTATCAGTTATTATGTTAAATGTACATGGATAAATATTCCAATTAAACATTCTACTGACAGAATGGTGAAAAAAGAAAAAAACATGATCCAAGTATGCTTTCTACAAGGGACACACGACACACTATATCCACCAAATATGATGAAATTAAGACATTCTCAGATAAACAGAGACTAAGAAAGTTTGTAGTTAGAAAATCTGCCCCAAAAGAAATGATAAAGGGAGTCCTTCAGACTGAAATAAAAGAACACTAGATTAACTCAAATGCAGATGAAGAAATAAAAAGCACAGGTAAAGCTAACTACATAGCTAAGTATGAATGACAGTATAAATATATTTTTGCTTATATTTTTCTTTTCTTCTTCTACCTAATTTAAAAGACAGTTGCACAGAGCAAATCATAAATCTGGTTAATGGGCACACAATGTATAAAGAATAATTTGTATGAAGTAATAGTACAAAGGAAGGGGAAGGGAAGGCACTATATGGGAACAAAGTTTTTATATACTATTAAAATTAAGAGGGTATTAATTCAAACTAGATTGTTATAAATTAAATTTTCAATTGTTAATTATAATCCCCAGGGCAACCACTAACAAAATAACTCAAAAAATATACTAAAATACAAGATAAGGAAATTAAAATTATGCACTAGAAAATATTTAACAAAAAAGAATGCTGTAAAAGAGGAAAAATGGGAAAAAATACATAAGACACATAGAAAACAAATGGCAAAATGGCAGAAATAAATCCTATCTTATCAGTAATTACATGAAATGTACGAAGACTAAATATTCCAATTAAATATTACACTGACAGAGTTTTTAAAAAAAAAAACTAAAAAAACTAAACTAAACATGATCCAACTATATGCTTTCTACAAGAAACACACTTTAAATATAAATACATGAATAGGTTGAAAGTGAAAGGACGCAAAAGATATTTCATGAAAACAATACCAAAAGGAGAGCTGAAAATGGCTATACTAATATCTAACAAAATAAGACTTTAAGAAAAAAACTGTTACTAGAGACAAGGGATATTTTAGAATGATAAAGAGGTAAATTTGTAGCAGACATCCAACAACAGACACCCAAAACACATGAAACAAAACTGACAGATTTCAGAGGACAAATAGACAATGCAACAATAATAGAGACTTCAATACCCCGCTTTCAATATTGGATAAAATAATTAAATGGTCAACAAGGAATAGAGACCTGAACAACACTGTAAATCAACCTGACCTAATAGACACCTATAGGGTATTTTACCCAACAACAATAACATGTACATTCTTCTCAAGTGTACATGGAACATTTCAGGATAGAACATATGGTAGGTCATAAAACCAATCTTGATACATTTAAAAGGGCTGAAATCACACAAACTACGCTCTCTAAAAACAACGGAACAAAATCAGAAATTAATAACAAGGAGATCTGAGAGATATACAAGTAAGTGGAAATTAAACTCACTCCTAAATAACAGGTCAAAAAGAATTCAGATGGGAAATAGGAAAATACTTTGAGACAAATGAAAACAAAAACACAACCACCAAAACTAATGAGATGTAATGAAAGCCATACTTCGAGGAAATTTATAGCTGTAAATGCCTGTATTTTAAAAAGTAGAAAGATTTCACATCAATAACCTAAATTTTAAAAACTGGTGAAAGAACAAACTAAATTCAAAGCCAGCAGATAAAAATAGTAAAGGTATCAGAGCAGAAAGAAATGGAGAACAGAAAAAAATAAGAGTAAAATCAACAAAACCAAAAGTTAGTCCTTTTAAAAGATAACAAAATTCATTCTTCCTTTTAAAAGACAACAAAATTGACTATTTTTACCCATTTAAAAGATAACAAAATTGGAATACTATGTAGCCATAAAAAGGAAAGAGATCATGTCCTTTGCAGGAACATGGATGGAGCTGGAGGCCATTATCCTCAGCAAACCAACACAGGAACAAAAAATCAAACACCACATGTTCTCACTAGTAAGTGGGAGCTGAATGATGACAACACATGGACACACGGAGAGAAACATCACACACTGGGGCTTGTTGGGGAAGTGGGGGAAGGGAGAGCATCAAGGTAAGTAGCTAATGCATGCGGGGCTTAATACCTAGGTGATGGGTTGACAGGTGCAGGATACCACCATGGCATACATTTACCTACATAACAAACCTGCATGTCCTGCACATATATCCCAGAACTTAAAAGTAAAATTAAATGTAAAAAAAAGATAACAAAATTGGCAATAAACTCCATTAAGTAATACATGTAATTTTACTAAACAGTCACAATCACCTATGAAGGTACATTTGGCTATGCCCAATTCACATAAGGTTGTGAGTTATACATCATTTACCCTAGGATGAAGAACAAGGGGAAGAAAAGTCAAAATTTAAGCCTTATGTTTTTTACAGAATGCTGTACCACCTGGACAAGTTTCTGGATTTACAAAAATCTAAACTCTGTATTTTAAAGAATACAATTATCTTAACTGAACTTGCTTTTGTCAAATATAGGCTTTTAATTAAACTATTCTTTTGGCTTAACTTGGGCATTATTGCAAAACATTAGTCTTCATTAACTTACTAACCTCACATACTTGTAAAGTGTGTACTGACAGAAAACCAAAGGGAATTTGTATAAACAGATGCAATTTATTTATAATTAAGGCAGGGGTCACATGTAGATATTTGAAATATTTGAAAAAATATATAGAAACTATATTATTTAAATAATTTTCTGCAAGTTATGTTTATATTAATTAGTGAACCGTTGAAAAAACTTTTTCCCCTAAACTTTTTACTACTCACTTAATTATCAAATGCTCCCAATTATCAAAGAGCTAATTCATATTGTTTTTACATTATGTTATGATAAGTATCTATACCACTACTATCACCGCTACTATGCAATCCCAATGCTGCCTTAACTGCAAATTTAAGGCTGAAAAGTCTATAGAGCTACAAGAACACAAAAGGTAATGTAGTGGAGAGGCTATCGACTAGGCTAGGGGCCACAGGAAAACCACCATGTATCTGAATCCCTTAAAATGAATCAATGTTTTTAAAAATTCAATTACTTAATGATTTTGACTTTCATCACTTTTGGCAGGACAGTCTGAATATTAAAGTATATATATGTATAACGTTAATATGGCCCAATTCCAAGCAACAATTTTTTTGGGGGTGGGGGGCAGGGTCTCACTCACCCAAGCTGCAGTGCAGTGGTGGATCCCCTCACTGCAGCCTCAACCTTCTCCGACTCAAGTGATCTGCCCACATCAGTCTCCCTAGTAGCTGGGACCACAGGCATGCCACCACACCTGGCTAATTTTTGTAATTTTTATAGAGACAAGGTTTTGCCATGTTGCCCAGGCCGGTCTCAAACTCCTGGGCACAAGCGATCTGCCTGTCTCGGCCTCCCAAAGTGCTGATTACAAGCATGAATCACTGTGCCCAGCCTTAATATATTTTTAAGCTGCTAAATGAAAAACTAAGCTATATGCTACTAAAGAATTGGGACATTGGGTGGCATTCTTGTAAAAGAAATAATTACTATAACATACAGGTTGAGAAAACAACCCTAAAGTTTAACATTATACTGCTTGGCCAATCCAAATTATTTAATAAAACTTACTTTAAAAGAAATTATTTGTTTCCCAAATCCACCATCCATGTCTTTGAGGAAATGTTTCAGATGTTATTGAAAAACGTAGTTGTTTTTGGACGTGGATAAAAGTCAGGAAGCATTTGTCTTTCCTATCCCTAATCTCTCTCATTTGAGTTTACAGTGAGAATACAAGCAGAAACATACAATGATGCAATTACATTCCATAACATATTTACTGTTTTATTCTATTTACTTTTTAAAAATTTGGTTATAAAATATCTCACAATATTTTTGTTAAATATGGAAAAAGCAAACAAGTTTAGTATAGGCATTTCTGTCTTCTCCAAGCTATATTAGTGACATCAAATTAAACTAGAATATATTTTTAAAATATTATTTCTCATGTGTAATATTTCACAATAAATATGTGCCTGAGAGTAAAACTTTTTAAAATAAAATATCTTTGAGCTAAATTATTTCAACAGGAACCATATCAAACATCATACATCAAATCAATGACTGGCTAACTTGTGAAATATAAAAATCCATAAAAAAGAGTCCAAAATTTAATATATTATCCAATACCATAAAGTAATCATTTTGGCCAGGCATGGTGGCTCACACCTGTCATCCCAGCACTTTGGAAGGCCAAGGTGGGCAGATCACTCAAGGTCAGGAGTTCGAGACCAGCCTGGCCAACATGGTGAAACCCCATTTCTACTAAAAATACAAAAATTAGCCGGCCATGGTGGTGGGTGCCTGTAATCCCAGCTATTCGGGAGGCTGAGCAGGAGAATCACTTGAACCTGGATAGCAGAGGCTGCAGTAAGCCCGGACCACACCAGTGCACTCCAGCCTGGGTGACAGAGTGAGACGCTGCCTCAAAAAGTAGAAAATTTAAATTTAAAAAGTAATTTTTCATTTTTACATAGCACATACTTTGTTTCTTGTGCAAATATTTACTGTTTGTTATTGTTACAGTTTTCTATTGAGACATCCTGCCCTATTTTTGACAGCTATTAAACATGTGGCTAATAATTTTGTTTTCTGATTATAGATGAAATCTCAGTACAGACACGAGAAAGTTAGTGTATCGCCAAAGAAAATGCAAAATGCTTGGAATATCTTCAACATTCTCAAATGTAACTATGATGTGTGACCAGCAAACAAATTATATACAACTTTAAATTTTTTAAAAACCTAGGGAAGTCCTGGTTCCAGTAACAGTGGAGTAGCTTGTATTTCTCCAACAAATTCTAGTTCTTCAATGGATTCTAGATCTCCGACATCTTACAAAAACTATCAACTGTGGACAAAACATTACACAACCACTTAAAAAAATCAGAGGCCAATTATAAAAGTAGTACACCTAATGATGGGATACTGTATAAAGGTTTGGTTCAGTCATCCCAACTAAAAACAACTTTGAAGGGCCATCCCAATTCAGAATTCCCTAGAGTCAGCTAAGGCCTTTCTTAAGACTGCATCTCATGCCAGTAATCCTAGCACTTTGGGAGGCAGAGGCAGGCAAATCACTTGAGCCCAGGAGTTCAAGACCAGCCTGGGCAACATTGAGAAGCCCCGTCTCCACAAAAAATAGAAAAATTAGCCAGGCCTGATGGCACACGCCTGTAGTCCCAACTTCTAGGAAGGTTGAGGTGGGAGGATCACCTCAGCCCAGGAGGTTAAGGCTGCAGTGAAGTCATGATCACACCACTGCATTCCAGCCCGGGTGACAAAGTGAGACGGACTCAAAAAAAAAAAAAAAAAAAAAAAAAGACTGGCATCACACTCAACTTCTCCCTCTACTCACTTCTCTGTTCCCGTTTCTTCCTTCCCACAGGTGTTGATACCAGTATTATCCTAATAAACATCCTTTGTATTAATCTTGGTCCCACAGAGTTTGAGAACCACACTCATGGGTGACATTAGTGTAGCTACAGATTATCTACATATCAGTTAGACAGAGATATTCTGGGTGATGAAACAGGAAACAGGCACGAAGCACTTTACACTTTATACAACAGAGGGTTGTCTCCAAGAAAAGCACCTGAGTGACTGAACTAGAAGATGAGTTCATCTAGCCCCACTTTTCATGGCATATTATTTCTACTTGAAAGAATGGTAGAAAAATTAGGGTTACTCAAATGATATTTCCTTAAAAAATGAAGTGAGCCAGTCATTTCAAGGAAAACAATTGGCGTTATTTGTTGAAAATGATAAAATTTGAACTTTCAAGTAAAAGTTAGATTTTGGAGAATTTGTATTTGATACTAGGAACTTGATAGCTTGATGAGATCAGTAATGATGTTAACGATATTAACTAGTGATCTTACAAGGCCATAAAAAAAAAAAGGCGTCAGCCAAGATTGACTCTCATCTGAAGGCTGGGGAGAAAAATTTGCTTCCAAGTTCATGCGGGTTGTTGGCCAAATTCACTTCCTTGCAGTTGTAGCATGGAGGTCCCTTGCTGGCTGTCAGACCAGGGCCACTCTCTGCTTGGACACTGGCATCACATGTCCCCTTCCTATCTTGGAGACGGCAATGCATGACCAATCCTTCTCATGCCTCCAATCTCTCTGACTTCTCTTTGTGCTACCAGCCTGAGAAAACTTCTCTTTTACTTCCCTCTCTCTTACACAAGGGTCAGGCCTGCATAGATCTCTTCCAGTTGGAGATGAAATTGTTCTATATCTTGATTGGGGTATGGATTACTTAAACATATATATTTGTCAAAACTTTTCACACTGTACACTTAAGACATGAATTTTATTATATTCCAATAAAGTATTTATTTTTACTGGAGTATAATGCTATTTTTATTGGAGTATTATACTCCAATAAAAACAAGTAATGCTAAAGAAATGTAACCATTACTTTAAAAAAAGAATCCTGATCTTTTGGAGATGTGCACTGAAATAGCAACAGATGAAATGATATCATGTCAGGGATTTGCTTTGAAATAATCATGGGTGGTGGGAGTGGCTTTGGATAAAACAAAATTGGTCACATATTAAAGACTTTTGAACCTAAGTGAGGGGTACATAGGAGTTTATTATATTCTACATTTACTTTTGTATTATGTTTGAGAATTTCCATAATAAAAAGATTTTTGACCTAACCAACTCACAGCAGGAGATACAAAATGAAAAAAATTCTAATACACAATTGGTGTGAATACAAAATAATAAAACCTCTTTAAGAAAGGGCTCTAACTCTACCAATGCTGAAATGGCACACACCTTTCAACCCAGCAACTCACTTTTCGGATGCCTTAGAGAAGTCATGCACACATGCACAACTGAACATGTACAAAACTGATCAATGTGGCATGGTCTATAATAGTAAAAAAAAAAAAAGACTGCAACAATCTAAATGTTTTGGGGATACCGGAAAAAGTAACTGCAGTATATTCATACAATGAAAATATATGTAATAGTTAAAATGAACTGTATCCATGTATTACATGGAATAAAAAAAAATGAGAAAAAAAGCCTGCAGTGATATACTTTTTACATAAGGTTTTAATATACTATATATAGTTTTAATACTACATGATAATATACAATATACAGTCTAATACTATGCAATATACAGTTTTAATATTTATCATATAATGCTATATATTTTTTATGGATAGACATATACTTAATAGAGAAGGTCTCAACAAATTCAGGATAATTGTTACTTCTAAGTAAAAAAAGGAAAATAATATCAGGGATTCAGTTGTATAATATTTCATTTAAAAAAAACCTGAAGCAAGATGGTAAAGCAGAAGGAATTAATGGAGCAAGTATGTTGGTTCATGTTCCTTGCCGTACTTTCCTGTTTGTTTTTAGGTATCCCAAAATTTTTTTAAAACAAAAAAAGAAAGGCTATTGCAATAATTCAAGGAAGAGACTACTGACAAACTATCTAACATTGTTTTTAAATAAGATTTCCTTTTAGGAATTACATGCTATTTCAGAACTGTAAACTATTACATTTCAAAATACCCACAGTTAAATATTGATCTGAAAGAAGTCCTGCTGACAACACCAATGATGCGTATACCATAAAAAATGACTAAATCGCAAAAATGTAGTCTAAGCATTGTGCCAAATATTTTGAAACTATAAAATATATATGTAAAATAAAGTCTACTATATTTTTCTTTAAAATATATATCCTAAGGAAATATGAAAAACGTGAAATTTTATTAAGTTTAGGTGACGAGCACGTGAGTGCTATGACCTATCATCTTGTACTTTTCTATGTTGAAAACATTGACAAAGTTAAAATATATCAATATAATTGTATATCTGCAGGAAGAATGGCAAAAATACATATACTGTTTTCTAGGTTATTTTTCCCAAAGATCTCCGTACTACTTACTCAAAAAGAAAATCATTTACTTATTTTTAATCTGCCACCTGAATGAATCTGGCAATTTTTAGTGAAACAAAACCACTCCTCCAGAGTAGGGTGGGGATACTCAGCACAGGAACTATTTATTTAAAGCGGAATCTCTGTCAGGATAACTAGGTTCTAACAACAACAACAACAAAAACATAGGTAGTTGTTCTTCTATTTCAATCCCTATTTCACCATTCCCTTAGTCTACCAGGCTTTTAAGTAGGACTTCACAGGTTTTGAACAGTGGCCCCCAAAAAATATATATCCACATCCTAATACCTGGACCCTGTAAAGATTGCACTATTTAGAAAACGACAACTTTGCAAATTTAAGTTAAGGATCTTGAGATGAACTCATCTTGCATTTCAGGTGGGCTCTAAATCCAACGATAATTATCTTTATAAGAGACAGAAGAGGCTCAAATACAAAAGAGAAGGCCACGTGAAGGGAGTGTGGCCCTGCTGACATCTTGATTTCAGACTTTAGCCCTTTGGAACTTAAATAAACTTCTGTAAGCTACCAAGTTTGTGGTCACCTGTTATCTTACCTTCTGAAACATTTCCCTACCAATTCAACTAGCTACCTAACATAGCACCTGCCACGAGCTCTACCTGGTCTAGAATTCACCCCATGTTGACTTTACCTGCTCTAGAATTTCATCTCACATTTACTGTGCTCCTCCCTACACTCCCGCCTGAGCTCCTACCCTTAGGTACTATATGTGTAAATATGTGTAACCTAGTCTAAAATTGTCATCATCTGTAGCAAAAGTAAGTTTGCACCATTTCTGGTATTATCTGCTCAAACACAAGAACTGGTAAAATGACAGGGCAGCATGGACACAATTATAGGTCCATAAGAACACAGCATTACTGAGCTTGGTCTTCATATAAGAGAAAACAGGTGGCGCTTGGTTACATGAATAAGTTCTTCAGTGGTGATTTCTGAGACTCTGGTGCACCCACCACCCAAGCAATGTACACTGCATCCAATGCGTAGTCTTTTATCTTTCCCCCTTCCCCACTACTCCCCGAGTCCTGAAAGTCCCTCAAAGTCCATTATATCATTCTTATGCCTTTACGTCCTCATAGCTTAGCTCCCACTCATAAGTGAGAATATAGGCTATTTAGTTTTACATTCCTGAGTTACTCCACAAAGAATAATAGTCTCCAATTCCATCCAGGTTGCTGCAAATGCCATTATGTCATTCATACACACACACACACACCACATTTTCTTTATCCACTCACTGGCTGATGGGCATTTGGGCCGGTTCCATATTTTTGCAATGCAAATTGTGCTGCTATAAACATGCATGTGCAAGTATCTTTTTCGAATAATGACTTCTTTTCCTCCGGGTAGATACCTAGTAGTGGGATTGCTGGATCAAACAGTAGATCTACTTTTAGTTCTTTAAGGAATCTCCACACTGTTTTCCATACTGGTTGTACTAGTTTCCATTCCCACTAACAGTGTAAAATTGTTCCCTTTTCACTGCATCCACTTCAACATCTATTATTTTTTGATTTTTGATTATGGCCATTCTTGTAGGAGTGAGGTGGTATTGCACTGTGGTTTTGATTTGCATTTCTCTGATAATTAGTGATGTTGAGCATTTTTCCATATTCTTGTTAGACATTTGTATATCTTCTTTTGAGAACTGTCTGTTCATGTCCTTAGCCCACTTTTTTGTGGGATTGTTTGGTTTGTTCTTGCTGATTTGTTTGGCTTCTTTGTAGATTCTGAGTATTAGTCCTTTGTCTGATATACAGATTGTGAAGACAGTCTCCCATTCTGTAGGCTGTCTGTTTACTCTGCTATTTCTTTTGCTGTGCAAAACCTTTTTTGTTTTTGTTGCATTTGCTTTTGGGTTCTCAGTCATGATGTCTTTGTATCCTGAAACTTTGCTGAATTTGTTTACCAATTTTAGGAGATTTTTGGATAAGTCTTTAGGGTTTTCTAGGTATACAATCATATATCATCAGCAAACAGGGACAGTTTGACTTCCTCTTTACCGATTTGGATGCCCTTTATTTCTTTCTCTGATTGCTCTGGCTAGGACTTCCAGTACTATACTGAATAGAAGTGGTAAAAGTAGGCATCCCTGTCTTGTTTCAGTTCTCAGAGGGAATGCTTTCAACATTTCCCCATTCAGTATAATGTTGACTGTGGATTTGTCGTAGATAGCTTTTATTACCTTAAGGTATGTCCCTTCTATGCCAATTTTGCTGAGGGTTTTCATCATAAAGGGATGCTGGATTTTGTCAAATCCTTTTCTTGCATCTATTGAGATGATCATGTGATTTCCATTTTTCATTCTGTTTATGTGATGTACCACATTTATTGGCTTAAGTATGTTAAACCATCCCTGCATTCCCTGGTATGAAACTCACTTGATCATGGTAGATTGTCTTTTTGATATGCTGTTGGATTCAGTTCACTAGTATTTTGTTGAGGATTTTGGCATCAATGTTCATTGGGGATACTGGTCTGTAGTTTTCTTTTTTTGTTCTTAATATTTCTTATTTTCATTTTGCCTACATAGATCAAAATAAATGTTGATGTGAACAGTAAATCTCACATTTAAAGGAATCCAAATCTCCCTTTGTTTATAACTCATTCATCAATTAAACAAATATTTACTGGTTATTTGCTACATCCTAGCTGGTGAGAAAACTTCAGAAAACAAAATCTTTGCTCCCAACAAGTTTACATTCTAGTGGGGATTACAAATTTTTTAAAGGATTATTTATTGGGTAGTGATAAATGCTTTAGCGTGTTAAAAGAATGAAGAATGCTCAGGACTGCTGCTTTAGACAGGGCTTTCAGAGAACTCCTTCCTCTGTGAGGTGGGGACATGAACAGAGGCCTAAATGAACTGAGTGCATTACGTGGATCTAGGCAGATGGATGCACAGGTGCAAAGGCCTCGGGGCAAGAGCACACTTGTGTCCAGTGTGGTACAACAGTACAGTGAGGGCAACAAAGTGATACGAGAAAAGGCTCCAGAAATAGGGCCAAACCAGGCAGGGCTTTCCAAGCTATGCAAAGAACCCCTGAAATGAGGAGCTACTCAGAGCCTTTTTGCAAAAGAGGAACATGACTTTCCTTACATTGAGAAGGATTAATCTGGCTGCTCTATAAAGACTAGACCAAAGCAGGGCAAAAATCACACCAAGAGACCAGTTTAAGGCTACTGCATTGATCCAAAGAAGTGAGGGTGATCTCGACTAGGGTGGTAGCAATAGAAGTAGTGAGAAGTGGCCCAACTGAAGACACATTTTGATGGTAGGGACAAGGGAGTTTGGTGAGGTAGTAGATATGGGCCAGAGAAAAAGTAAAGTCACCACAGTTCCCGCGGTTTTTGATGACTCAAGGAAAAATTCAATCTTCTCAATTACAGTTCTGACTGACTCTAATTTCTCTTCTAAGCTTGAGTGAATTAATTAATCCTGAATCTGCCATCCAAGAGATCAAATATCATGAAATTTATTTATAGTCCTTGCAAACTTTGAGAACACAGAGCACCTTCATATTAAAACATTTTTCCTTCTAACTCGTATACCCTCCCAGGAATAATTTCTAACCATTAACCCACATAAATAGTGCTTATGCCTTTCTGTGCCCTTTCTTCTCCCCTCTCTTCACACTTCTCATGACCCAGTAAGAGAAAAATGTTGCACAGTGAGGACGTATAAGTCAAAAATCTACCAATGGCCATTTACCAATCAGGGATTTCAGGCACTACTGGATTTACTAGTCATTTCAGCCTCCACTACCACCACACATCTATAAATGTCAGTAACAAGTGCTCTCATACACTTAAGATTATTCTTACATGTATGAGTAATACATACACTGATGGAATTTAAAATAATCAATTGCAAATTGGGTGTGGTGGCATGCACCTGTAGTCCCAGCTACGTACAAGGCTCAGGTGGGAGGATTGCTTGATCTCAGGAGTTCCAGGGCAGCCTGGTTAAGATGCTAAGACCCAGTCTCAAAAAAAAAACCAACCAATTGCATTATCATAGAACTTACTTTAAACACACACACACACACACACACACACACACACCTCTAACCAAACATAATTAAGACTTCTGATGATGCAATAAAGTGTTATTTTCACAATAATAATTTTCTTTGAAACAGGGTCTCACTCTGTTGCCCAGGCTGGAGTGCAGTGGTGCAATCTCAGCTCACTGCAGCCTCGACCTCCCAGGCTCAAGTGATCCTCCCACCTCAGCCCCCCCAATAGCTGGGACTACAGGCACATACCACCATGCCCGCCTAATTTTATTATTTATAGAGTATTATTTATACAGACGACATTTCACTATGTTGCCCAGACTGGTCTCAAACCCCTGGGCTCAAGCAATCCTCCCACCTCGACCTACCAAAGTGCTGGGATTACAAGTGTGAACCACTATGCCAGGCCATGATAATAATTTTTCTAAGCCCTCGCATATTATACAGCTTATTAAATAGTACAGACTTTCCTATTTCCTATATAGTCTTTCTAGTCTTTGCCCTTTTCCAGAACATTGTTTTATACCTAACATTTTTTGTGTGAGCACTTACTCTGTTAGAATATGCAGTAAGCATTCTGCAGCATAATCTCATTTATGCATCACAGCAGCTCTGTAAGGAGGGTACTAGCATTACCCACATTTTGCAGATGAGTAATTTTAGGATTGGTCAGATGACCAAAATTACCCAGAATGACAGAGCCAGGAGCTGTCCCAGAAGTGAGGACTCTAGAAGCTCATTCTCCAAACAGCATTACACTAACCACCTTTTAGTTAGTTCACCTAGAATAACCCTCCTAAAATATAAATTGGATGATACCAATTCTGCTAAAATACAATACCTAGAAGCACTTTCGACACCCATAAAAGAGAATCCAAATTCCTTAGCATATTAGGCTTAGCATCATCTCTAATTAATCCCCCTCACTTCCCACATTACTGCTAACACAGATTACTGGCCATTTTCCAAATATGCTCTACACTATTCCACCTGTGCCTACTCTCACGTTAATCCAAAGCCTTCCCCCTCCATCCTCAATCTGTGGAAACAGCCAACTCTCTAAAATCCAACTCAAATGCCACTCTCAGCTAAATTTTTTCCCAAAACTTACAACACATACACACACACAATTACTTAAAAAACAGACTTTTTGCACTAGGAGATCCCAAATTTCTTCTCCTATCTCTCAGACTACAAATTCTAATGCAGGAACTGTTGTTTGTAATCTTCATTTCCTACATAGCAACTGCACAGTTACTATGCACAGTGACAAATTAAATAATTTCCCCTACACTTTTTTTTTTTCCCCCTGAGATGGAGTCTCACTCTGCCGCCCGGGCTAGAGCACAGTGGCGCGATCTCGGCTTACTGCAAACTCCGCCTCCTGGGTTCAAGTGATTCTCCTGCCAATCTCATCATACAATATACCCCCATAGCCGAGGGTGACTAGACATATAAATTTCTTGGTAAAGTTACAGCAGTTTTAGCAAGATAGCTATTACTGCAGACTTTGGAGTCAGACTGCCTCAGATTCCGATGCCATTTCTAGCACTTACTAGCTATATGACCTCGGGGGAAAAAAAATCTGGTCAAACTAAACTACTTGCTGTTCCACAAACACACTCCCAGTAGTTTCCTGCCTCTGTAAATTCTTACTGAATGACCCTTCCCTAATTGTGCTATCCAGCCTTCAGTAGGTCCATCTCAAGTCATTTCCTTTTCTACAAGCTTTCCCTAGGTCTTCAATAAATTCACAAAGTACCTAGTTTACCCTTCTCACAGGATATTTATATTGCCTTATGGTATACTTACTTTTAGTTTAATTATTCTTGCGGGCCAAAGCTGTCTTATTTGTCTCTGAATTCCTTTAGATACACAACACAAGACCTTAAACAAGTATTAAGTATTTGTGAACTAAGCAAAAAGTAAGTAATCTGATTATAGCAATTTTTCCTCGTCCTTCTCACAAGCCCTAATTGCTTGAGAGTGAGATTAATATTTTCTTTTATATTTTTTGTCATTATAAGAAACCACTGCATAAAGCTTTTCTATCTTTAATATGGTTTGAAAAAAATTGAGTCTGCAAAAGCTAATTTTATGTAAATTTTAAAGACTAAGTTTAAAATTAACATTTCAACAGAGGAAATAGAAAGAAAGGTTCCTGGAGAAATCTGGGAATCCAAAAGAGAGGACAATGTATAGTTTAACTCCGTGGTTAAAAATATGGACTTAGGAATGAGACATTCCTGAATTTGAATTCTTGCTCCACTATTTACCATGACTGCAGCTTTGAGCAAGTTATTTAATTTCTCTAACACTTCATTTTTTCACTCATAAAATGGGGATATTGGTACCTATGAGATGTGAGGAATAAATGAGCTCACATATACAAAATGTATATGTCAGTACCTGATACACAGCTTACATTCAATAAACGAAGTTAAAATTTTAAAACAACAAATATTTTAATTAAAGGACATAGATACATGGTAACTTACACTTCATTAAAACTTCATTAAATTTCCTTTTATTTAGAAAGGTAACGAAAAATAAAATTTGCATCAAGTGTTATAACAGCCGATTTCGATACTATAAAAACAAACAAGTATTCCAGGTGCAAGAGCTCATGCCTATAATCCCAGCACTTTGGGAGGCCAACGTGGGACAATCACTCGAGCCCAAGAGCTCAAGACCAGCCTGGGCAACATAGCAAGCCCACATCTCTACAAATAATTTTGTAAAAATTAGCCAGGTGTGGTGGCGCACATCTGTAGTCTCAGCTACTCAGAGACTGAGGTGGGAGGGTCACTTGAGCCCAGAAGGTCAAGGCTGCAGTGAGACGTGATGACACCATTGCACTCCAGCCTGGGCAAGACCCCATGCAGAAAAACAAGGGCAAGACCCCATGCAGAAAAACAAGAAACCAAAAACAGATAAGTAGATACTCTACTGGATTTAGTAAAAATAAAGTCTATGTAACAAGTTCTTACACAGAAGCCCTTCGAAGTCACAAAACAATAATTTTGACTGGATCACTCAGTAATAAAAATCCCAATGACATACTAAATCCAACGTGCTGCCTCTCTAGAAAAAGACAAAAATTTTAAAAAGTATTCATTAATGTTCAAATAAATTTAGACAATGTGTAAATATAATAAATCAAGAATGACCAATAAACACATAGTATTTACAAATAGGGTGGTAAATCCTGGTGGGGAGGAAGCTGAAAGAGCTGAAAATCATTGTTTCTATAGAGTAGAAATGGGAGGCAAGCTGGGATAGGGTCAGGAGACTGTTGCTTTTCTTTGAAAGTCTCATGGGAGTATTGTTTTTTAATAGTATGTTTGCAAGTTAGTTGACGATAATACAAACTTATTCTAAAGGAATGTTTATTATTATAATTGTTTTACAGGCAGGACCTTGGTTAGGGTGAGACAAGCAAACCACCTGTGGTGCAAAATTTTAGGAGTCACCACTCTCAAGGCCAAGTACTTGAACATACTTCCTCAACCCTGCAAGTGATACCTCCTCCTAGCCCTGTTCAGAGGGCTAGTGTTTTAGGAACTCAACACAAATGTCATAACCTCAAACAACTGAGGGATTTGAGCTGTTATACTCACTTATGGTATGCAATAATATGTACTGTTCAATACATAACACATTTCTAAAATTACTACCTACAAATATACATAAAAAAAATCTAGGCCAGGCACAGTGGCTCACTCCTGTAATCCCAGCACTTTGGGAGGCCAAGGCAGGCAGATCAAGAGGTCAGGAGATCGAGACCATCCTGGCTAACACAGTGAAACCCTGTCTCTACAAAAAATAAAAAAATTAGTGGGGCATGGTGGCGAGCGCCGGTAGTTCCAGCTACTTGGGAGGCTGAGGCAGGAGAATGGCATGAGCCCGGGACGTGGAGCTTGCAGTGAACCGAGATCACACCACTGCACTCCAGCCTGGGTGACAGAGCGAGACTCCATCTCAAAAAAGAAAAAAGAAATCCAGAATGATCTTTCTGGTTATTAATGACAGTTATTTCTAGGTAGTAAGATTTTTTTTTGTATACACCTCTGTACCAAAAGATTTTTTAAATAATGAGCATATGTAATTGTAATAAAGTGATTCTTTTAAAATAAACAACGTTCAGCTCCCAAACCACCTCTACTAACAGCACACACACACCTACCTGCACATTCTCCCATGACAACTTCATCCACTGCAATGGCTTCATCTACCACCTCTATGCATGCAACTTAAGTACAAATCCATATTCTTCAACTCTCTAGCCACCCAACTCCCTCAACTTTCACTTCCACATTGCCAATTACCCCCTACATAGCATCAAATGAATGTTTCATTGGCAATTCAAAGTCAGTCAAAAATAAACCATCATCTGTCCACATATACTAGTTCATCCTCGTTATTTTCCAATGTGCATTAAGAGTAATGCAATAAATCCCCAAGTCCCTCAGGTTTAAAACCCAAGAGCTAGTTTTAACTTCCACCTCTTCCTTACTCCATATATAAAGTTTAGAAACCTGTCATCCAACTTTTTTTTTTTTTTTTTTTTTTGAGACAGAGTCTCGCTCTGTCACCCAGGCTGGAGTGCAGTGGCGCAATCTCGGCTCACTGCAAGCTCCGCCTCCCGGGTTCACACCATTCTCCTGCCTCAGCCTCCCAAGTAGCTGGGACTACAGGTGCCCGCCACCACGCCCGGCTAATTTCTTGTATTTTTAGTAGAGACGGGGTTTCACCATGGTCTCGATCTCCTGACCACATGATCCGCCCACCTCGGCCTCCCAAAGTGCTGGGACCACAAGCGTGAGCCACCGCGCCCGGCCCCAACTTCTGTAATTTGACATTTAGTCTACCTCTCATTCCCAGAAACACATTAGTTTCCTTTTCATAATCTATGTCCTGAAATATTACTAACAATAATAAATAAGTAAATATGATACTGTACTATCCTCAATACAAAGCATAAAACATGGCAAAGAACAGGTAAGCAACAAATGTTTCTGAATAAATGGAAAAAAATAGTCTTCCCAGCTCCCATCTCTCCTACCTCCACCAAACCATTTTGAGTTTTTCCATCTTCCTAAAACACAGTTCTCATCAAGCCACAAGAACCTTCACTTACCAATGTCACATGAACAAAATAAAAATTCCTCAGCTTGGCATTCAACCATTCCAATATGAGGACTCTTTCTCTCTCCTCCGTTACATCCTACAATTCTAATCCACTAGATATCTGTTTTGTTTTCCCATCTCTGTCTTTGCTCACTTGCCCCATAAAATACCATTCTCAGAATTTTACCTCTCAGGATTCTACCATTCAAAGCTCAGTGAAAATGTCATCTTCTCCACCCCCACAAGCCCACAGTAACCCGCAGTTTCCTGTATTAGAGCTCTCGCAGCATTCTGTCACTTTCTTGTGTCACCATATTCTGATCCAGAATTAAAATTATTTCTCAATATGTTGCATTTACTACCAAATGTATTTTAAGTTCCTTGTGAACAAGCACAGAATTTTTACTTATTTATCTCCTATTACACATAATATAATGCCTGGCACAACAGGAAATGAGACCTGTGCATCAATAATAAAATACAACAGCAGTTGCAGTGGCAAAATTGAGTTCTTTATAAATACCAGATACTATTCTAAGCACTATAACATTATTTCATTTATTCTTCATAACAACTCCATGAGGATGGTACTATTATTTCCATTTTGCAGATAAGAAAACTGAGTCAGAGCGAGAACCCTGTCTTGGAAAAAAAGAAAGAAAACTGAGTCAGAGAGATAATTAACTTTGTCAACGTTTAACACTATTCCTCAATTGTATAAATAATTCTGCAAATAATGAATCTGCATATATGGTTAGTTCCATATTTTGCACTATTTCTTTAGGCTCTAAAAACTATAACATTCAGTCAAATA
This sequence comes from Nomascus leucogenys, assembly GCF_006542625.1. Taxonomy (NCBI): domain Eukaryota; kingdom Metazoa; phylum Chordata; class Mammalia; order Primates; family Hylobatidae; genus Nomascus; species Nomascus leucogenys. The sequence continues at coordinate 5,701,669 of NC_044395.1, read as the reverse complement.
GTATGGATGCTGTGATGGTCTTTCATATTTATTTTTTAAATGTTTTCTAAAAGGATTAACCATTTTATAAAGCTATCAATAATGTATGAAGGTAACAATTTTATTGCCTCCTATCAGCTTAGTATATCACCATTATTTTCCCATTCTCCTGGTTCAAGTAGCCAAAGAATGACATGCATAATTCATTATGTTAAATAATAGTGCCTTTAAGGTTATGACCAGTGTTTAGGGGTGGTTGTTGCTAGTGTTATAAACAATATCTTAAGAGCTATTACACCTAAATAATTTATTGGAAGTTATTTCACAGTATTTTCTCAGATAAAAGGAAATCAAGCACTTAACCTACACAGATATTTACTAAACCTTTGATAATATTTGATTCATTTATTCAATGGATATTATTCAATAGATTAGCTATTCATTAAACACTTATTTATAGCTCATTGGAATCAGAAAACTATACTAGTCCCTGGGAATAAATCAATAAAATACAATCCCTGCCTTCAAGGGGAATGAGAATTTTTTAAGCATCAAAGTCATCTTGAGCTTGGGGAAATTGGTTCAAAGATCAGAAACTCATTTAAAGAGGGGTCCCCCTCATGTCAGCTGTAACAAAGATTCCAAGAAAAAGTATTTCTATTTCATACAGAGAAATGTACCCAAGTGTGGCAGAACTAATGAAAGGTCAAAAACTTCAACCAAAGTATCATCAAATAAGGGACTCAGTTAGAAAAGGTAATAGCTGGGATAACACAATCTATAAAGGCATGAATAGTCCACAGACTTTGGGTCATCAAATTCAAAAATATAAATTAGCAAAATGTTTTGATAACGAATAAGATAAATAAGAAAAGGATAAATTTTATTTCCCAAAGCATGAAATAAAATTATGAAAGCCAATACCTCAAAATCCAATAAAATGAACCAAAAAGGTTTTGGAAAAAATTGACACAATGCTCTAAATCACTACTCAAAGAACCAGGGCAATATTTAACCTCTAAGGGACTATCAGAGATGAAAATCATGCTGTCCCGTAGCAATAGACTATTTTTGAATATAGGTCACTAGTGGCAATTGAATGCTGAGATTAAACCTTTGGTCTGATCCATTTTAGCAATTTCTATTCAACCCTCTAGCTCTGTAGGCATTTCAAACTAATTTTGCAGGGTGATCAATTATAACATTGGAGTGGGATTTTAAAAGGGCCTATCCTCTGCCTGTTTTCCTCCTCTCAAACGTGTCTCTACCATGAACCATGCTGTTAAAATAGGTCTTTCAAGAGAAGATGTGTATCATAATATCAGTGTTTCAGTTTGGAACCTGATGGTAGCTGATTTCACTTTCACATTCATTTCAGCTTAAAGGCAGCATTTCCCACAGAGTACCCTCTTTTTTCCTCACTAGGTCTATCTTCCACGCTCTATAGTAAATACACTGACATAGTAGCAAGTCTCATTCATCATCTGGCCACAGGCCCAGCCATCCTTTGCATCTAGTAAATTGTTAATCATGTACATTACATGATTAACAACAATAAAATGCTTATTCCACAGTAGAAAATTATTACGCCCCCATATAAACAACTCTTGGTTAAAGATCAAGTCTGTTTACATGCTAAAAGTATAAATGACGTGCAGACCCAGTTTTGTTCATCATTCAAAGCTGGATATGAGGCAAGTTGCCAGCAGTGATAAGATCTTAAACTGATTAAGTTCATTCATATGTATGTCTTCTCATGTATTCATACTTCCCATTTCATGACTTCAAAGTAACCAGTGACTATTTTTTTAAGGATTTTAAAGACACCTCACAAACAACATATATCAAAGGAGGAGAAATATACAACTATTCTGACAATACTTCCTCCAAAATAAAAATGTACCAAATTATATTAATCTGCCTTCAAAGAAATTTATCTTAAAAATGTTTATGTCATCTCCCAGTTTACATTAAAGGAAAAAAAGACTTCCTTTTACATCATATGAAAGGCATGATACAGCAATTTTCCATCCATCTTTTGAAGGGCATTTTTAAAACATTAAAACCCTGCAGAATTTATAAGCACAAACTTTGCATTCTAGTAGAAATGCTTTCAGGATGAAAAAAACTCTTGTAATAGCAAAACAGGAATAAAATATATGTTTTCAAAGCATTAACTACAAATAACTTAGAATTCTCCAAGTATTACAGGGAGAGGCATGCAATGGGCTGATCCCTCTATGGGTCCTAAAATGAAATTCAGTCAATGGAAATTTTTCATTTACTCATTTATTCTACCTTCAAATTAAATAAACTCTACATTTATCCAATAAAAAGAAAATTAAAAAACCCAAACATCTTCCCCCTGAATTATTTATATCCAATCTGACCAAATCATAGCATCTGATTAAAAGGAAAGTGAAAGTTTATCTGATCCAGCCTATCTAACCATCTAGGGAAGACTTGTCTTCTTCTAGAAGTTCTATAAGCTTAACATTCCCTAATATACAACTCAAAGCATTCTACACCAAGAATGACTTCCTTGTGATGTGATGCAGTGTTTTTATTTATGTCTTGGCTCTCGTTATTTCGACTTAAAATTTAAAAATTAAATTTTAAAAATTTACTCTTAATCAAAATCTAAGAGAAAATCATCCTATGTTTCACCAACGCCTCAACAACTACTGCACAAAACATCTTTATAAGTAGTGCTCTGCGCCTAAATCACCCCAGCCTCCTTTTACTTAAGCTAACTAGGACATTTTCCAACCTTTTGATTATTCTTTTGTTCTGGTATTGCTTTTTGTGCTGTCTACAGACAAATAATACATATAAAGCTCATAACACAATGCCTGGAATATGAGTCTTTAAAAATGTTATCACTATTATTAGTTTCTCATATACTTCCAAAAATCTGATTGAATCCTCCTCTCCTCCTTTTCCTGTGCACGTGCTTCCCCGTCAGTACTGCTGATGACTCAAGCTAGAGTTAACTATGACCATGTGTTTTTTTCTGCTGTATTTGCATTTAGCCATAACCTTGTGTACTCAGCTTTATACTCGGCTTTACTGTGTGCCTACTGTGTCCCGGGTACTGTGCAAAACACAGTATATAGTGAATAAAGCAGGCATGGTCTCTGTCCTCATGGAGCTTGGAGTCCACTTCCTCTAAACGTGGTCACTTAGCAAACCAAAAGAAAAAGACAGCACAATGCCACTCGAATTAGCTCTTATAACAAATGGTGCAAATGGTAATGAATTAGATAAAAAGATTAACAGGTTTCCACAAGACAGAGGATACATTTAAAAGAGACTCTTTCTAGAATTCATTAAAAACAGCACAAAATTTCCTAGATAACCAATGAGTAAAGCAACTACATGGCAAGTTAAAAATAAAAAGACACTACTGAGACACACCAAAAAAAACTTTGCAGTCTATAAGGTGAAGAGGATTGGGTTTCACTAAAAAAACAGTAATACTCCTTATATATATACAGTATATATAAAAAAACAGTAATACTCATATATATATATATACACACACACACACACATATATACATACACCAGAGTGGAAATGAACTCGGAAGTATCAATTCGAAAGGATTTTGCATATCTATGAAAAGCACTCTGCACTGGTATTAATACTGAGTTTTTTTATTACTAGTAGATACTTAAAAAGACAGATGCTAATGCCAGGTCTCAACTGCAGACTACAATCTAAGACACTGCTGCTGACTCACTGTTACACAATTAAAGCGGTTTCCCAAAGTAGACTCATTTTCTACCACATGAAAATCTATCCCAAACTGTTTTCCAATATGTGGCATTCTTGAAGGGCTGCAATTCAAGAGTTAGACTATAAGAAGAAGAAAGCCATAAACTAGATCAAATTTATTCACTCAAGAAATGACTAAATAAGGAAACAACTGGAATAACAGAAACATTTGATATCCACCACACCTTAACTTAGTCCTTTAAAAAAGTTTTGGGTTTTTTTTTTTATGAAAACATCTAGAGGCAGCAATATAGAAACAGCAATGCTGGTACTCTGAAATCCAGTAAATCCAGAATTAGACTCCAACTTTGCCACTTAACTGGTTGTTTGATGTCAATTAATGTTCCCCTTTAAGACTGTGAGGCAGGGCATGGTAGCTCATACCTGTAATCTCAGCACTTCAGGAGGCTGAGGCGGGAGGATCTCTTGAGCCCAAGAGTTCTAGGACCAACCTGGGCAACATAGGGAGATCTCATCTCTACAAAAAAAAAAAAAAAATTAGCTGGGTGTAGTAGTATATGCCTGTGGTCCCAGCTACTCAGGAGGGTGAAGTGGGAGGACTGCTTGAGCACAAGAGGTTGAGGCTGCAATGAGCTATGATCATACCACTGCACTCCAGCCTGGGCAACACAGCAAGCCTCCGTCAGTGACACCCCCCTGAAAAACAGGGAAAACGCAAATTTCTGTATTTTCTGTTATACTTCTAATAAACATGTGTTAAGAAGAATGTAATCACTAACTGTTGTGAAGATTTTGTTGGTGTCTATTTTCCCTAATTATCTTATGCCACTGAAATATAACCTGTGAAATGATATCTCATTTTACATACTGAATTACTACCGCAAAACTTATTATCCTGGAACCCTGAATACTATTATTTCTTAATATTGATAGCCATGATGAATACAGACAGCAATTCATCTACAACACAACTCTTAAAAAATTAATCAGGTTGAATTTGTGGGAAATTTTTAATAAACTACGCTTTGAAAACCATGCTACTGCTGACTAACAACTGGTTCCTACAGAACACTGAGGCTTCATTCCAGCCTCCTCCTACCATCAAAAGTGAAATCTTATACCTCTTTGGCTCTAATGAAAATTCTCACTTTCTATCCTGTAGCAGAATTATTTCTGAAACTATCATAAGCTTTTCAACAGTCTCATTTTTTAACACATTTGTATTTCTGTTAATAGCTCCATGGTATTTTTCATCCATTTGAAAGAGTTTTAACTATTATGACATTAAAAAGAAAAGCAAGAAGGAAGAAAATTAACTAGCTTACATATGTCATACCTCACTTAATCTTCGTAGAAATCACACCATTCAGCACACCCATAAGCAGTGTATGAATTCTATTATTTTTGCCTTTTAAATAGTTATTTATCCAAGTAACAAATACTAAAAAGTTACACTGAATGCTAAAATCCAACCTCAAATTTGGCTTAAATCCAGAAAATATCTAAGAATTTAAATCAGCAAGTTGCAATTTCTCAGATACTGGTTAAGAGAATTCTAAAACAACAGGCAAGAAAGTAAACGGATCCTATCTTGATGAGGCACCACTAAGTAACTCCAAAGGTACTGATGATGAGATAATGAAGTTGGCAAAAATGCCATTACTTTTATCTAGTTTACACTCTCCTTTTTCTCAAGCATCTCTCTCTTTCAATGAAATATCATGTGCTCCAAAAACCTAGACTGTGAAATACAATTCTAATTAAATGAGTCATTTTTCATCACCCTACATAACCTTAGAATAGCTTCACTAAGTAGAAATTGTGCCTCTGACTATAAAAAACATACGGTAGAAAACAGTAAACTTCTAAAAATAAGCAGTCTATATAAATATATGAAAATGTATTTAGGAAAACAGAAAATGACATCTAATTTGCTTAAGCTCAATGTTTAAGTGCAACTAAATTTTAATATGACATATTTGACAGAAATCTGTCTAATGATCATACTGAAACACATCAACAATATATGAATTACGTATACTTATAACCACATTTATCGAAGAAATAAAGCAGAAAATACTGAAGGTTAAAAACAACAAAGTACCAGCCCGGCGCGGTGGCTCACGTCTATAATCCCAGCACTTTGGGAGGCCGAGGTGGGTGGATCGCCAGATCAGGAGATTGAGACCATCCAGGCCAATACGGTGAAACCCTATCTCTACTAAAAATACAAAAAAACAAAAAAAAAAAAAAAATCAGCTGGGCGTGGCAGCGTGTGCCTGTAATCCCAGCTACTCGGGGAGGCTGACGCAGAACTGTTTGAACCCAGGAGGTGGAGGTTGCAGTGAGCTGAGATTGCGCCACTGCACTCCAGCCTGGTGACAGAGCTAGACTTCATCTCAAAAAAAAAAAAAAAGTACCATTACCACAAATAAGCCAGTATGATTATGTGCTTCAACCTTGTATTGTCACCACTACAGAAAAAGTAAATAATAGTATCAACTATTATAACTACAATAATTCAAATATAATTTAAGTATCAATTATTAAAAATAGTAATATCAATTTATAGTTTTAGACCAATTCTAAATTAACTTTAACTTTACATCTACAGTATACTTGTATCATCTTTAACACCTTTACCATCACTTACACTAATTGGTTTATTTCCAATTTTACAGCTTTACTCTCAACTGTAGTCATGTCTAATTCTGATTAGCAATAGACGAACACAGCAAACTCTTACTCTCAAAAACTGGTTAAGAGGCAAGAACAGTTAGCTAATTAATAGATGGTACTTGTGCTAACTGTACTGTTTTCAGGACAATGGGTATGCTAATAACACACTGTTTTCACTTAACAGTTTTATCTGGCAACTTCGATCCTTGAGAGTGGATTCCAACTCATTAAAGATATTTACTGAACTGGGCAAAATATTGATCACCATTAAGAATTGGCTCTTCTGCTTAACTAAACGCACACAAGACAGTGAGTAAAATAGTCCAGTAAAGCATCAATAGAAGCAAACGATTAGATATAAAGGGCAGCAAAAGAGGTCTTCCAAATTCAACTGAGTAAGAGGAGCAAGGTTCAAGTGTATCTGGATTTGCATACAATTTTGTTACGTGAATTTGCATTAAAGCAAGAATATACTGCCATAAAGTACTATGACCGATGCCAGCATGCAAAGAGGTAAATGACTATTAACCGTAAAAGAACCACAGTCTCGGGGAGGCTACCTCCTTGTTCCAGTGATGCTTGCTGCTGTGGTTTACAATATGAAAGCCTTTGTAAACGCTACTCCCTCTACTCAGCACGGGCTAACTCCTTTCTGGACTAAACATTAAACTCACTAGGGAATCCCCACCTAGGGAAGCTCCCTGAATCTTGCATACGCATCTTAGTAAAGTTATTCTGGCTTGAAAATAGAGGAAGAATGAACTGGAATCGGTTAGGTTTTGGCCAAACAGAACAACAAGGAGGCTGCAGCAACAACTGGAGAGAGAATATCTTTCACAGCTAGGGTAGCAGCACTGGAGATGGAGAGAGGCAGACAAATTTGAATGGTTTAAAAGGTATGAAAGTATAACTATACAGATAAAATAAGCTGAGATGTGTTTTGGGGGAAGGAACTGCCAGATAAAGATCCATTAAGAGTCTCTTCCCTACTCTATTCACTATCTTGCTTTGCTTCTTAAACAGGCACTTAGTGATATTTAAGCAGACAAATTATGTCTGTGAATAAGGACATGTTTTATGTTACCAAATATGGTCATAATGTATGGATAGGTAGGTACACACTCTCAATATTTTTCAATCCTAGCAAAGAGTGATAGATGGGAAACATAATACATAAAGAACATGTAGCACATGTTTATTTTAGATGCTCTTGTTTCCACAAGCACTCATAAACAGAGCCATAATATTTTCAGAAAGAATATGCTTTGCATGGAGTGCAAAAGGCTAAATCTAACTAGTTTATACACTATTAACTAAATTATATGTTGAGGAAAAGTAGCCCACAGTATGTGAAAATCTGATACTAATACATTGTACTAAGAACCTTATACTTAATTGGAATAGAAAGCCTGAATCCTCGCAGGGCAATCAAAAATTACTTATTGTTATTAGTATGCAAATTCAAGTAATACAAGTACAACATGTTTATAAACCTGAGGTATCCAACTCTGGTTGGAAAGTTCTGTGGTAACAGGAATCATATCTATTTTAATTATCTTTATATTCTAGTTCTTACAAAGTGTTTGAAAATTAATATGCACTCCATAAAGGTCTGTTCAACAAATGCTGTCACTGAGATCACTGGGTCACAATATGTACCTGATCCACTAACAGAGGAGAATTTCTGCCCATAATACAGTTATATAAATAGACTGTGACCAGTATCATAGAAAAGTTGGGTTGGTTAGTTATTCTAACTGAAATAGGATATAATTATGTGGTGTTAACTGTTCAAGTTTAATTCCATTAAAATTACTTTATAAATGAAATGGTGCATTCTTTATTTGTAATTAGAAGTAAATAAGTGTGATTATAGCTTTAGATGCCTAACTCACATTCAGTTCAAATATTTGACAAGCATGACCCCTACACCCTTGTAACTCACCATTTATTAATTGAAAGGGGGGAAAATATTCATACAGCCCATGTGCACATAGATCTCTGATCGTTGGTAACATATTTTTAAAAGCAGAAAAAAGGTTCCCCAAAGTTAGTATAGTGATCATATATTTTCAATTTCCTAAGATAGTCCCAATTTTAAAAAATGTATCATATTTGATGACATCATATGGGAATCTGGAATATAGTCACTGCATCCCAAAGGCTCACTGCTTCCCTTCCTCCTTCCCATTCTCCATCCCCACAAAGAAAATAAGTAAACATGATTTTAAAATGGTCACTTTTGAAGATAAATAGTAACTATTTTACATTAAAACCTTAGCATTTCCTCCAACAGAAGCAATGCGAAATGGAAGGGGGAAAGACGGCAGGGCACTGAGAAGAAACTTCTTTAAACTGTCAATATCAAGTTGGTACTAACAAAGATCACTGCCTTTAAACGTCACACAGAGATAATTAATTCTTCCAAATAGATTCAGTCTTATTTTTATTTCACTATTCCTGTTTCACCTTTTTGAAGCAAACTAATTTCCAAACATGTCATCTACGGAGCTGGTCATAATGATAAAGGAAACAACTGGTTACTTACAAATGAGAAAATTAAGTATCAGTGCACTGAAATGCACACATTTGAACTAGATATTTTACTACTGAATACGGCAGTGATTTATGCTAAAAATGAGCAATGATTTTAAATGTGATGTATTTTGTGTGCACCAATAAATTATTTTCTGTTCACTCAATAAATCTGAAAATCCATTAAGAGGCTAGAAGTCTAGCTAGGTTCTCTTGATGGCTAACTGGATTAATGCCAGTATTTCAGTCAGCTGGTTGAGGGACGGTGTATGGTCAAAGTTAGAAGGCATACAAAATAAATATTAACTCCACCTAACCAGCTGACAATCCTCAGTGTTAGCTAAGGCCATCTTAAGGAAGAATAAAGCTGGATACATTAAAACTCACAGGTAACAAAACGTGTCATAAAGTTATAATAATTGGAACAGCACAGTATTTGCTGAAGGGTAGGAAAAATAACAGAAGAGAATAAACAAAGTTGAGTAACGACCCACATATATGTGGTTTACCTGATTTACAACAAAGCTGACACTGCAATGCAATTGAAAAGGATCATCTTTTTAATAAATGGTGCTGACTCTACTAAATCTCATGTGGAAAATAAAGTACTGTGACCCCCAATTCACATCCTACACAAAAAGCAATTACAGAAAAAATGCAGATCTAAATACAAAAGATAAAACCATAAAGCTTTTACAGAAGAAAATAAAATAGATCATCTCTGAGACATTAAAGTAGGCAAAAATCTTTTTTAACTGTATCCAAAAAGCACTAACCATAAAGAAAAACATGATACACTGGACTATATTAAGACCTAGGCCTCAAAAGACACTTAAAGAAGCAAAGATGTAACCCAGACAGCAGGAAAAGATACTCACAATACAAATATCTGACAAAAAACTAGTAGCCAGAATACAAAAAAGACTCTCCCAAACAAGACAAATGACCCAACAGAAAAATGGGCAAAAGGCATAAACAGGCACTTCACAAAAGATACACCCACCAGAAGGACTACGTTAAAAACAATGACATCAAGTGCTGATGAGAATGCAGACGAGCTTCAACTCTCATTTGTTACTGATACCCTATGATCCAGTGATTCTACTCCAAAGTATACATTCAACAGAATGCTTACATATGTTTACCAAAAGATATGTTGTAGGATGTTCTCAGGAGTAATATTCATAAGTCAAAACTGAAAACAATCCAAATGCCCACCAACAGTAGATAAGTTGAGATGTATTCACATAATGGAATGCTATACAGCAATAAGAATGAATATAATTATATATAATAATATGGATAAATTTTATAGACAATGCTGAGCAAAAGACACCAGACACAAAAGAATATGTTCTGCGCAATTCTAGCATATAAAATAAGACAGGCAAAAACAAATCCATGCTTTTAGAAGTCTGCATGCTGACAACCCACAAGGACAATCAAGCCTCACATCTTCATCAGATGCTAGTTACAGATATGTTCAGGCTGTGAGAAGTAATAGAGTGGAATATGTATGTTCTATGCACTTACCCAACATGTGTATGATACACGAAAAAGTTTAAAATTTTTAAAAAGGAAAAAAAATTCCGCAATTAATTTTGGTATGGAGGGAGATAAGGTCAGCAGTCAAATTCCTGTCCTTGACCAATCCAAATGACCCTAATTGTACTATAACTACATGGACATTCTCTCCAATCAGAGGGAGCTCTATGGTTTCAGTATAGATTATGTAGCAAGATGAAGCCAGGGACTTAAAATGAGAGAGGATGAAATGACAGTGAGAAATGCTACAGGCTATTTTTGAAAGGCAAGAAACCCTCCAGAAGTAACCAACATCCATCCAATTGGATATCCAGCTGGTCCAATCAAGTCTAAAAGAAATACTTCCAAAAATCTCGGAGACTTCTGGACTTGAAGTCGGATAAAATCCCTTGTTAAACTATAAGAAGAATCCAAATCTCCTGAAAGAATGTCATAATGGGCATGTAAATTATCATATCAGTTAGGGATAATGTTTAGATGCATGTAAAAAGAAGTCCAAATTATAGTGGCTTAAACAAGATAGGGCTTTATTTTCCTCATGAAATGTAAGTTCAGAGAGAGGCGCTTGCTGACATTGGTTTGGCAGTTCAAGAATATAAGGGCTAAGACCTCCGCGACTCTCTTAGCCTTTCCCTAAAAGTCTCTAGAATACTGCTGCAGCTTGTCATCATGTCTAATGTCTAGGCAGGAGGAAAGAAAAATGGCTAAAAGGGCTTTCCCAAAAGCTTCGTCTAGAAATTTCTGTGTACATCTCACTGACCAGGACTGTATCACATGGTTACCTCAGGAGGAATGGAAGCTAAGACATCGATAGTTTTTAAGCTAGGCACAAAAAGCTTTGTGTTTTGCTTCTAACAAAATTTAAGTTCTATTAGAAAGGAAAAGGGAGGAAATGAACCTCAGACAAGTAGGAAAATCTGCTATACCCATGGTGCGCACTTGATAATGTTTACTAATATGGAAATATTTTTTTAAGTCTAGCAACTTACAAGTTTGTGACTTATCGCACTAGAAGCAATTCTCTGTGGTCCAAGTCTGGGAACTATTTTTCTAAAGCATCTTTCATATTATTTACCACAGGAGAAAATGTAGAAAAGTTCAGGTACTATAAAAGGCAGGGCACCGTCACCATTTCTTCAGTTAGTAGCTATAGAGCAATGTCAAGACTGTTTTCATTTCAGATCTCAATTCTAATATTTAAAAAAACAATTACAGCCAAGCATGGTGATGCATGCCTACAACCCCAGCTACTCAAAAGGCTAAAGCAGAAGGATCACTTGAGCTCAGGAGTTCAAGTCCAGACTGGGCAATATAACAAAACTTTGTTGCTTAAAAATAAATAATTCATTAATTTTTAAAATTACAGAAACATTGAATAAGTTTTCTAAATACTCAGTTCTTAGAAGCAGTAAGTTAATAATTAACCAAAAAAAAAACAGAACTTCTTAAATCCTAAACAGAGTACTTACTTCCTGACAAATATTTTTTCAGAATGAACAATGAAATCTCAGTCTACCCTTTCTGACCCAAAGCATTATTTGCTATTCTTTGCTATTCATCCAAATTAACTTAACATTGGCCATTTCATAAAATCAAGTAATGTGGCATTTATCTGATGATATACAGTCATCAGAATGTAAACTTTTACTCTCAGAATAATAGGTGTGAAAAATGCTATTATTTACCTAATATTTTCCATATTCTTCAGTCTTCTTAAAACATATGTCAATAAAATGAACGGTTCAAAAAAGTCTTATTTTTGTGTAAAACAGTAATGTAACACATTTCATGTTAAGATTTTTTTAAAGAGAATATTCAATTCACTAATGTTATATGGCAATTTTACAGCACTTTGTCAAATATATGTTCTATGCTGTGCTATGGTTTGCTTTTTCTCTCTTAAACAACTATCATATTAAAATCCAAACCAAATTCAACCATCACAGGAGAGAATTTAATCAAAATAAACCAAAACTAAAACTGAGTAAAAGATACATTGATCAACCCCAGGTGGTTGAGTTTAACTTTCTGAATCTGTGAGCCATTTAAAGATTGTCTCCTCCATCCGGTAAGGTGATCGGACGGCTGCAGACCCTGGTGTTCTGATTCCTTCTCTTGTTTCCTTTAGACTGGGATCTGAAAGGCAGCCTGCTATCTGCAGCAGTATGTGCCTGCCACGTCCCCCGTTTTAACTTCTTCCAGCTCCAAGCTCCCACTCTATCCACCATTTTCCCTACGGCCAAACTTTCTCCTTCACAGCCACAGTCCCCTTCACCCCAAATCTCTGCCTCCACTGAGGAACTAGCCTCCCAGATAACCCACTCCTGGAGGCCCTAGTTGTCTTAGGCATTTAAGACAGATGCATAAAAAGAGCTTAAAGAACTTCTGGCAGTAAATTATTGTATTTCTTAAGAGTAGCTGATAAATCGAGACTCAAAGCTAAACTTCCTAAATAATTTTTCACAGGACTATGATGAACAAATTCTCCAACAATCAACCAGTTAAGATTTTATTTTAAACTTCTTATTTATTTATTTATTTATTTATTTATTTATTTTGAGACAGAGTTTCACTCTGTAGCCCAGGCTGGAGTGCAGTGGCGTGATCTCGGCTCACTGCAAGCTCCACCTCCCGGGTTCCCGCCATTCTCCTGCCTCAGCCTCCCGAGTAGCTGGGACTACAGGCGCCCGCCACCACGCCCGGCTAATGTTTTGTATTTTTAGTAGAGACAGGGTTTCACCGTGGTCTCGATCTCCTGACCTCGTGATCCGCCCTCCTCAGCCTCCCAATATTTTAAACTTTTGATAAATCAGTATTTTAACATATACATCAACATATTCAGGAAAGTTAATAAAAAGTCAACCACTTTTCTTATTATAACTACTATACTAATTTTTCCCATCTTATCCCATCAGGTACCAAGACAATACAACTAATGAAATCATAAACTCAATCCCAACGACTCCAGTTAAGCAATATGATGACAGATTTCTGCACTCTATCATAACCTATGAGCTAAATTATGGTGCTAGCCACTAGTCATAAAGAGAACTACCTAAAAGTATATGAAATAATACGCACAAATGCATTACTGATGGGAAAAAGGAACCACTTCAAAGCATACCCACTATGTAATGGCAAATTGGTACATTAACTTCAAATATAAACATCTTCATAATTTATTAATCATATGTAAGACAGGATGTGCAACAATATAAACTAGAACCAGCTTTTTCTCCAAAATGGAAAGATTGGTATTCATTACTCAGCTCTTTCTAAAGACAACAAAATTGAAATAAAGTCATGTTTGGGCCCAGTTTGAACACTGGCTAGTGCAAATAAGAGAACTATATACAATGGCTGCAAAAGAGATACTGTATTTATGGTATTTTCATACTGAGAGATGTTACTAGTTTTTTATTAAGCACTTTGGGAGGAAAAAAAAAGAGTACTGCAAATGCCATTATTCCTCTCTCACACACACACACAAAAATACTTTTCCTGTACATTTATTACTTCACTCATTCGACAAATACTTACAGGTTTCACTCTCGGAATAATGCCCAATATTTAAGCAATGTAAAAAAAAAAAAGCTAAGGCATTAGTGTGACCCAGATACAGAAGGATTTTCCAACCATAGAACTGGAAGATAGCTTTTAATAAGAACATAATAAGAACTGCAGAGGAAGAAACCACAAGCACCTACCAGCCTTGTCAGTGCATAAAATGGCAGTAATTAACGTTGCCATTTTTGTAAGTGGAGACAGTATTTTTAATGACTATCACTTTGGGATATGAATATCTAATTAGATTTTGCTATGCAGACATGAGATTCTTCTGAGACCAGCAAGAATTTCTTCCAATTAAGCTTTTTGTTTTGTTTTTTGTTTTTTTGTTTTTCTGGAGTAGGGTCATTCAACAATTCTGTAGAAAACAAGGAGAAAGCATATCCCAAGTCTACTGGCAGCTTTTCCCATTCTCAAACAATCCCTTGTTCAGATGCACAGCCACAGAAGTTCAAAGGTCACTGGCATCTTTGTGCTCAGTGCCATGGTAGTTACAAACAAACTTTTGTCTCCATTCCTTCAATGAAATGGGCTGCAACAACTCACTGATTGAACTTTTACATCTGAGACCAGCATGAGCATTACACAACTGAAGAGCCATAGTATTTCATTTACATTTCAACCATAAATTATTATATCTCTTTGTGAAATAAAATAATTTGTTTACCTGGGCATAAAAAACTGATAATTCTAGTCAAACACAAATAACATCACTGGCGGCAATGGTCTTATGATTTCTTATCATAATTATCATACCTCTTATAACATTGTTTTGAAAGCTTTTGTTGACTGTTCTTCAGGGTTTTTCTCACCCTTGTCTCTATCTTAAATCATGAAAGATAAAAAGTGAATAAATTTATTATGGGCTTTCATACAGAGTTATAAACTAAAACTTCTTTCTTAAAATGTGATAATAAATATATTTAAATAAGAAATCTCAGTTGTGACATTTATTTTCAAATAGAAAAAAGTCTTAAAAAATAAGCTCCTCATTCTGTAACTACTAAACGCCTTAGTATGATCACGCAAAATACAATACTGCCTTTATTTATATATTTTAATAACTCTTTAAATGTAAAAATCAAACATTTAACTGTTTAAGCTGTCTACCTTAAAGCATCCATTTTAAAAATAAATTCCTACTACTTTCATGCGCTAAAAGCAACCTCCAAAATCTCTCTTAGCACAATAAAATATACTATAGCTGAGTAATCAAAAAATAATTACTTTCAAAAATATTAGCCAATAATTAATCTAAAAAGGGTTACATAAGCATCTCTGAAATAACTTTTTTAGCAGCTAGGCTGCAAACTCCTACATGAACACAAACCAACTGAATCATGATGCTGAAAGGATGAAAGAACTTTGCCAGAACAAAGATAAGAAACAGTTTCCTCCAAACAGAAAACTTTCCATAACTATTTCTAAATAAGGCAAACACTTCTAGAAAGCTGAAAATACTACTTAAAATATCCTGAGCCACCACAGGGTGCTAAACACCACACTCCTCAGAAAAAAAAAAAATGGGTCCAATCTCCTATTTTTTTTTTAACTTTAATGAGCTTAGAGTGGAGAGAAACACAGCTGAAAGCAGCAAAAAGGAAACAAGAGATCATGGGAATTCAGAAATATTGTTGAAATAGAGTATAAAGTGGCTCAGATTAGGTTAAATAAAAGAAAAAGGGTCTAAAGGAAAAAAGGAAAAGTTATTCCAGATTTTTTCGCATAAAATCCAGTAACTCAGAAATGTTTCCAAACCACTGGTGCCATTATCGATTCATTTAAACAAGAATTTATTTTTTTCTGCTTTTACTAAAATCCATAATCCTGAAACACTAAGAGTATCATAATATTTTACATACCACTAATCTGGGTAAGCCTAATCCAAAGGATTTCTAAAACTTTTCTCCTGTTTCAGACTTCCCTTCCTATCTTTCAAGAGGTCAGCCTGGATGGAATAGGTCCGGTTACATTAATTCAGTTGTCTACGTGTGCAAGCCTGGCCCCCATTTCAACTAGACAGAAATGCTAAAAGAAAGCCAGTAAAAACCAAGCATTTTTTGTTTCCACCTCTCTCCTATGTTAAACAACTTGGTGCTGAGGAATTCACCAGAGAGTTTTCAGGAAATACTCTTAAGTAAATAAATGGATGAAAACTGCTTCTTATTGGGAGCAAAGAGCTGAAAAGGCAATTTGTTCTGTTAATCAAAGGTAATTCTGACTTAAACATCTCAATAAATGATCCCCATATTAATGGTGCAACTGTGAAAAAAGGAAACCAAAACATATTAGAATCTTATTTGGCAATAAAATGCAATAGTATATAGAAATCCCTTTGTTGCTGTAACGAGAAAAAAATCTTCAAGTTCTGACGATTTTTACAGCTAAACTTAGAGATGTTTATGTTTAGCGATTACCATAACACCAAATGACACACGAAGATGGAGTTTTATATACACAGGGAAATAATGTCTGCCTTTTAAAACACACAAATTAAGAGAAAATACGGAAACCTGACGAAATGTTCACAAACAATATTTACTTATGAAAGAATAAATCTGGCATGCCAGACTAATAAAATAGAATTAAAATAGAACTTGCAAACTTTTAATTCTCCTTCATGCTCCAAAAAAAAAGTTTGTATTATCTTAAATCATTCTGTCTCTCATGTTTTTTTAATTCCTAACAATATAAATGGCATAAAGGAAGCCCCTAATTTTTATTCCCTACAAAACCACTTCTAATAGATAGTAAATATCTACTGAATTAATGTTGATATATTCATTTAACCCACCTTACAAATAAACAGCTGTAAAATATGGCAAAAGCTACTTTTTTTTTTTTGAGATGGAGTCCTTGTCTGTTGCTCAGACTATATAGTACAGTGGTGCAATCTTGGCTCACTGCAGCCTCCACCTTCTGGGTTCAAGCGATTCTTGTGTCTCAGCCTCCCTAGTAGCTGGGATTACAGGTGTATGCCACCACACCCGGCTAATTTTTGTATTTTTCTTAGTAGACAGGGTTTCACCAGGGGGTTTCACATGTCGGCCAAGCTGGTCTCAAACTCCTGACCTCCAGTGATCTACCTGCCTTGGCCTCCCAAAGTGCTGGGATTACAGACGTGAGACACCAGGTCCAGCCCAAAACTACTATTTTAAAACCACTTCAAAGTCGTTTTATAAGGTCTGGCAAAACTACAAAAATCCTGGGAGAAGACTGCAATATACCAAAAAAAAACCTCACAACCCTAAAAACCTTCATTTTATTTTACTGTACCAAATATAAATTACTTCAGGGTTAACGAATTCTTTTTAAAAATATGTTAATATTGTCTATCAGCCACACCTCAACATCAATCACCTCCTTTATAAAGTTAGTATGAGTACTAGTATATATAGTCAAATGAGTTTCTACAGGAGTGTCAAGACCATTTAACTGGGAAAGGACAGTCTTCAACAAATGGTTCTGAGAAACCTGGATATTCACACACAAAAAATGAAATTAGAGTCTTACCTTATATCATATACAAAAATTAACTCAAAATGGATCAATGATCTAAACATAAGAGCTATGGAAGTCTTAGAAGAAAACATAGGAGGGAAATGTCATAACACTGGATTTGGCAATAATTTTTTGGACATGACACCAAAAGCACAGGCAATAAGAAGAAAAATAAACTAGACAACATTAATATTAAAATGTTTGTATATCAAAGGACACTATCAACAGAACAAAAAGGCAATCCACAGAATGGGAGAAAATATTTGAAATTTTATACCTGTTAAAGGATTGATATCTAAAATATGTAAAGAACTCCTACAATTAAACAACAAAAAAACTATTTTAAAATGAGCAAAGGCCTTGAACACACATTTCTTCAATGATGACATACAAATGGCCAACAAGCATACGAAAAAATGCTCACCATCACTATCATTAGAGAAAGGCAAACCAAATCATGATAAGATATTACCTCACCCACTAAAATGGCTACTGGCAAAAAAAAAGGAGGAGGAGGAGGAGGAGAAGGAGGTGGAAAACGGGGAGGTGGTAGAGGGGGAGAAGAAAGAAGGAAGGAGGAAGAAAAGAAAGAAAGAGAGAGAAAGAGGAAAGAGGAAAGGAAAGGAAAGGCGAAAAAAGAAAAGAAAACAAGTGTGGCCAAGGATGTGAAGAAACTGGAACCTTTGAGCACTCTTGATGAGAATGTAAAATGGTACAGCTGCAATGGAAAAAGGGTATGGCTGTTTCTCAAAAAGTTTAAAAATATAATTACCATGTGATCCAGCAATTGCACTTCTGGATGTATACTCCAAAAAACTGAAAACAGGAACTCAAAGAGGTATTTGCATACTCATGGTCATAGCAGCACTATTCAAAATAGTCAAGAGGTGGAAGCAACTCAAGCATCCACTGACAATTAATGGATAAGCAATATGTGGTATGGACACACAATGAAATAGTATTCACCCTTAAAAAGGAAGGAAATCCTTCCACATGCTACAACATAGATGAACTTTGAGGACATTATGCTAAGTGAAATAAGCCAGTCACATAAAGACAAATATTATACAGTATAATCCCATGTATATGGGGTATCTAAAGTAGCCAAAATCATGGAAACAGAAAGTAGAATGGTGGTTATTGGGCCTGGGAGGAGGGGAAAATGGCAAGTTGTTTCACAGTCATAGAGTTTTAGTTTTGCAAAATGAAAACATTCTGGAGATCTATTGCACAATAATGTGAATATATTCACACTACTAAACTGTACACCTAAAAAATGGCTAAGATAGCAAATTTTATTTTATGTATATTTTACTGCAATAAAAATATTACTATAACTACCTCATGGGGGCACTTGTGGTGATTAAATCAGATAATACATGTAAGGGACTTAGAAGAGTTCATAACATGTCCATAATAATTAAACAGTTAGCAATAACAGTAGCTGTTGGTAATATTAATAGGACAGATGTTTATCATTTGGTGAAACAGAATCCTGAGTTAAGAAGGATTCTAAAAAGGCTCTCCTTGAAGCTCAAGCAAGAGAGTTGAATAAAACAGTAGGAGACAGAGAACTTTTGATGGTTCTTGATAGTTTAGAATGACTCACTGAAACAAGTTTAAGGAGGTGGGCATGGTAATCTAGATCAAAGGGACATAAAATCAGGTCTGGGAAGGTATTGAAAAGAAATTGGGAAAACTGCTATAATGAGGTTCTGATCATGCCTTGGAACTCAAAAACAGGCAAAAACACAAAGAACCTGTATGAGAATACTGAGCATCCATTCCTTCAAATCTGTGCTCTAACCAATCAACACAACTCCTCATAAGAGTAGGTGGGTTAGCAAGCCAGTACATGAAAGCCAGCTTAACTGCCCATGTCTCACAACCTTTTCCTATTGAAAGTTATCATAAAAATCAGCATGAAAACCTAAAAAGCCTAACCTTCACCATTCAGAAAGCCTCTCACATCAAATCCCTGATTCTCTAGAAACAACACAGAATAGAAATGGATAAATATCTTGCTCTACCCTCACTGTCAACCTGTTCCCAAACTGGGAGGGAAGTGGACAAATTAAGAATATAAACTATGGAGGCACAGGTAGTTCACGTCTCTCATGCATTCTAGTACCTATCATCACGGTAAAGAGCTAAAACTGCAAACACAAATGCACTCAAAGTAAAACCTTGACTACTCAGAACTCTTACAGCAGGGTTTCTCAACCTTGGCGCTACTGACATTCTTGACCAGATGCTAATTCTCTGTTGGGAGAGAAGAGAGACAGGTTGTCCTGTACAGGAGTAATAGCAGAGAATTTGTTACTCTAAATGTTAAGAATATAAATCTGGAAAACATCCCCTTCCCAGCCCAAGTTAAGTGTTCAAAAATCACTTCACATTATTTACAAAGTAGTACTGAGGAAAACACAGGCACTTGAAGGGCAAAAAGACCTGGATTTAAAGTATGAATCAATCCCCCACGTAGCTGAGTAAACCTGATCAAGCGACCACACTTTTCTGAGGCCCAGTTCCCTTCTATGATAGTAATACTACTAGCGTTATTGGGAGGTTTCAATAAAATAACACTCCTGAAGATCAGTACAAAGTAGGCATTAAATAAAAAAACAAGTGAATTTACATTTAAGCACCAAAACTTGAACCGTTTTACAACAGGAATATTTCTAAAATGTACTGCATACTTTCCTGCCTTATGTAAGCTAACCTTATATAAATTGAGTTTGAGGTGACCATTTCATACAAACATTACTGTAGTAACTAAATATAATACTAATCTAAAGAAGAGAGCTATAAAAAATGAGTAACACATAAAATCCAGTTTCAAGATGCTGCATCAATTGCTTGAATCTCATAAAAATAATTCTATTTAGTAGGGATTAAACATAAAATTGAATATTTAGATTAAAAAATAACAATAAAAGGAAAACAATGTAACAAAATTTGGGAGAGAAAGCTCTAAAAAATGTAATTCCCTACAAGCCCTAGATGAACAAGAGTGACAAGTTATCCCAAAAAAAGGTACACGGAACACAATTTGGGTTAGTAGAGAGAAATACCAAAATAAGTCATAAAAATGGAGTCCTAGTTTCAACTGGCCTACTTAAGTAAGAAAATGTCACTGGATAAGTGACTTAACCTGGATCTATTTCCTTACTAATAAGAAGGGCACAAAACCTACTGTGACACCCCTTACACTTTGAGGTGGACCAAGTGATAATGTTCATTAAAAAATATATATATATGCTCCTAAAGCTGTGCATAAAATACCTGATACTGGTAGCATAATAGCACTGGTACAGGCACCCTGGGGTAAATAGGCCATCCTGCTGGAAAAGTGATCAGCCTAGAAGCTCTTGCCACTCCGCCCCTGACAATCCTGAGAACTAAGGGAATCAATATTTCTGGCCCATCTGTAACACATTCAGAGAACTGCTGGCACACTGGTTAGGAAGCTCTAACTAAAATATCATATCTAATTTGAGGCACCGTAAGAGAGATTGTACCATTTTCCACAATAACCAACTCTAGCAATAGGACCAAAACCAGAGTTTTACTTGCATAGAACAGTACTGCTTAGACCTAAGCAATGGCACCCATCCTAGGCCTCAAGCTTTAGAGGGCCTTGCACTGGCCTTCCTCTAACCATACCCCTGACCATGAGGCCAGTTGTGCTAAGGGCCTAAAGGATGTGCCCATCTGCAGCCTACGTGCCCCAGCCCTCATCTTGACCGGGACCCCAAAATTTCCCACCTCTTCCAGGGTCTGCTCAGGCCTCTTCCCTGAGTCAGTTCTCCTAAGGACAGATGACCCAACCAATAGTATTTACAACCCTAGGCCAAAGAATGGTCAAAGAGCTGCTGTTTGAAGGGTGTAAAGGCTGGAGTTCCACAGACATGCACATGCAAACTTCATAGTTCAAGGAACCTGGGGAAGAGAAGAAGACCTCAGGTCAGAGGCTGGCTCTCTGCACTTCAGCTTGTTCTAAAAACAAACTCAGAGTTGGGAGGCCAAGGAGGGTGGATGACTTGAGATCAGGAGTTCAAGACCAGCCTGGCCAATATGGTGAAACCCCGTCTCTCTAATAAAAATGTAAAAATTAGCAGGGCGTGATGGCACATACCTGTGGTCCCTCAGCTACTCAGGAGGTTGAGGCAGGAAAATCACTTGAACCTGGGAGGCGGAGGTTTCAGTAAGCCAAGATCATGCCACTGGACTCCGCTCCAGCCTCGGCAACAAAGCAAGATTCTGTCTCAAAAACAAAACAAAAAAACAAACTCAGAGGAATCTGAATTCTCTCTTTGACTCTGATCTAGGTTACTATGAAGTTTTATTTGATAAAATCGGCAATGGAACATTTTCTATTTATCAGTTAACTTGATTCATAACTTGATAGATATATGAACCTCATCTTAGTCCGTTTAGTACTGCTATAAAGGAACACCTGAAATTGGGTAATTTATAAAGAAGATTTATTTGGTACACGATTCTGCTGGCTGGAAGGTCAGGCATCTGGTGAAAGCTTCAGGCTGCTTCTACTCACGGCAGAAGGCAAAGGGGAGCCATCATGTGCCGAGATCACATGGTGAGAGAGGAAGCAAGTGGAGGGAGGTACCAGGCTCTTTTCCACAACCAGCTCTCTGTGGGGAACTAACAGAGGGACAGCTCACTCACTCACCCCCCACCCATGGAAGGCATTAATGTAGACATGAAGGCTCCACTATCATGACCCAAATACCTCCTATTAGGCCCCACCTCCAATGTTGGGGATCAAATTTCAACGTGAGGTTTGGAGGGGTCAAATATCCAAACCATAGCAGATCTGTAATTTGTATCCTTGCCCCAAGTCCCAAAAATGTTAGGGATGGGCCTGAAAAATAATCTAAAAACCTTGTCCTATGAGGAATAGTTGAAGAAAATGAATACACTGAGCCTAGAAAGAGAAAAGACTGGTGGGAAGATAAAAGAACCAGCCATTTTTCACAGACAGCTAAAGAGCTATCACGTGAAAAATAAAGCAGATCTGTGTGGAGTCAGAAATGCATGCAGTAATGTTCCAATTTCATAGAATGAGATACATTTCCTAACAATAAGAACTCTTTTAAAAAGTTAGTCGGTCATGTGAATAACTGAGTTTTTAGACAGTAAAAATAAAGAAGCACAGGATAAGTAATTACCTCCCAAGGAAATGTGGAAGGAATTCTGATATTAGAGAAAGGCAGATGGCATATTCCCTGGGGGCCTATATGGCGGCAATATGAAGATACAGCTCTATATGCAGAGACTAGTGGTATGAGACACAGGCAAAACCAAAGTTACACCCTGAAGTAACCTTTCTTTCTTAAAAAGTTCCTGTCATCTCGCTCTTTTGTCATTTGCCTCCTCAAAAAAAAAAAAAAAAAAAAAAAAAAGGTGAATTCCTCCACTCTTCAAAATAAGTTACTAAATAGAAGACCAAAGCAGCCTTGTCTCAATGGATTTTTCACCCTCCAGCAAATCACAACCTTCTCTACTGCTACCAGCTGGATCCTGTGACTTGTCATTATTGCTGAAAACCCTGCTCCATTCCTAAAAGTGACTCTAGCACCTCTCTATCATCAACAAATGTTTATTAAGTAGGAATGCTAGAGATACAGCAGGAGCCTAGACAAAGCCCTCACCCCTTGAGTAGCTCAGAGAGAGGGGGGTTATAAATTAAACACATGGCCGGGCACAGTTGCTCATGCCTATAATCCCAGAGCTTTGGGAGGCCAAGGCAGTTGAATCACTTGAGTCCAGGAGTTCGAGACCAGCCTGGGCAACACAGTGAAACTCCATCTCTATTTAAAAATACAAAAATTAGCCAGGCATGGTGGTGCACACCTGTAATCCCAGCTACTTGGGGGCTGAGGTGGGAGAACTGCTTGAGCCCAGTAAGTCGAGGCTTCAGTGAGCTGAGATCGTGCCACAGCACTCCAGCCTGGGTGACAAAATGAGGCCCTGTCTCAAAAAATAAATTAATTAACTAAACAAATAAGCAAATAATAAATGAATATGAAGAAGACAAAATGGGATGATATAAAAGAAAGAGGTGGGGGTGCTACATATACAGGTAAGCATGATGGTCTCTCAGGGAGAGGAAGAAGGCAGCCATGTTGAGACTTAAAAGAAGTACAAGGCCAGGCGCCGTAACTCACGCCTATAATCCCAACACTTTGAGAGGCTGAGGCAGGTGTATCCCTTGAGCCCAGGAGTTTGACACCAGCCTGGGCAACATAGAGAGACTTCGTCTCTACAAAACTTACAAAAATTAGCCTGGCACAGCAGCACGCACCTATAGTCTTAGCTCCTTGGAAGGCTGCTGTAGGAGGATCACCTGAGCCCAGGAATTCGAGGTTACAATGAGCTATGATCACTCCATCCTGGGTGACAGAGTAAAACCCTGTCTCTAAAAAAAATTAAAAATAAGTCATTTTAAGTAAAAGGAACAGCAAGCACAAATCCCTAAGACAGAACGTGCTTTTATTCAAAGGGAAGAAATAATGTCATATACCACACACCCATAAGTATGGCCAAAATCTAAAACACTGACAACACCAAATGTGGACAAGGATGTGGGGCAATAGGAACTCTCATTCGCTACTGGTGAGGTTGTAAAATGGCACATCGCTTGGGAAGACAGTGTTGCAGTTTCTTGCAAAACTAAACTTATTCTTAACATATGATCCCGCAATCGCATGCTTAGGTATTTACACAAGATGAAAACTTACTTATTTAAAAAAAAAAAAAAACCGCACATGGATGACTGTAGCAACTTTATCCATAGCTGCCAAAACTTGGAAGCAACTAAGATGTCCTTCAGCAGGTGAATGAATAAACTGCAGTATATCCAGACAATGGAATATTACTCAGCACTAAAAAAAGAAATTAACAAGGCCGGACGCAGTGGCTCACGCTTGTAATCCCAGCACTTGGGAGGCCGAGGCGGGCGGATCACGAGGTCAGGAGATCGAGACCACGGTGAAACCCTGTCTCTACTAAAAATACAAAAAATTAGCCAGGCGTGGTGGCGGACGCCTGTAGTCCCAGCTACTTGGAGAGGCTGAGGCAGGAGAATGGCGTGAACCCGGGAGGCGGAGCTTGCAGTGAGCCGAGATTGCGCCACTGCACTCCAGCCTGGGCGACAGACCGAGACTCCGTCTCAAAAAAAAAAAAAAGAAATTAACAATCAAGCCACGAAAAGACAGGGAAGAAACTTAAATGTTTATTCTAAGTGAAAGAAGCTAGTCTGAAGAGGCTACATACTCTATGATTCTAACTATATGACATTCTGGAAAAGGCAAAAGTATGGAAACAGTAAAAAGGCTGGTGGTTGACAGGGGTTGGGGAGAGGGAGGGATGAATAGCCAAATCACAGAGGATTTTCAGCAGAGTCAAACTACTCTATAAGACACTATGATGTGGATACATGTCATTATTAATTTGTCCAAATCCATAGAAGGTACAACACCAAGAGTAAGTCTTTTTTTTTTTTTTTCCTCTCAGAACAAGTGGGAAAAATGAGTGAATCCTAATGTAACCTATGGACTTCGGGTGATAGGATCACCCTATGGACTTTGGGTGATAATGACGTTTCAATGTAGGCTCATCAACTGTAACAAATACGCGACTCTGATGTGGGATGCTGATAATAGGGAAAGCTGCATATGTGTAAAGACAAGGGGTATATAGGAAACCTCTGCACCTTTAGCTCAGTTTTGCTGTGAACCTAAAAATAAAGTCTCTTAAAAAAAAAAAAAAAGAAACTGTAGCCCGGTGAACAAAGAAGAAAAGAAGAGAGAGCAGAAGATGGATCAGAGAAGCATCCAGGAGCCATTATCACACATTACAAACATTTTGGACCACATAATTTTTGCTGCTGGGAGTTGTCCTGTGCATTATTGGATGTTGGATGTTTGGCAGCCACTTTGGTCTCTACCCACTAGATGCCAGTAGCAACCTACCCCAATCTGCGACAACCAAGAATGCCTCCAGACATCACCTGAGGAGAAAATCTTCCCTGGTTAAGACTGATATGGAGCCTCATAAGCGATCAAAATGAAGGGTTTATTTCCATGGTAAAATGTTAAGCTTTTGTTTTAGCATTAAGTGTATTGGAAAGCCAGTAAGCAGAATGATATGATCTGACTAACGTTTAACATCATTTTGGCTCCTGTGTATGGTAAGAATGAGGGGAAGGGCAGGGACAGGAGTAGAAGCAGGGAAGTCTGCTGGCAGTTTGCCAGACAATAAAGCCTACTAGCTTAGCCTAGGTTTTTCCCAGTGAAAAAAGTGAGACGTAGTCAGGTTCAGTTTACATTATAAAGGTGGAGGTGACAAGACTTAACATGAGATGAGGAGGAAAAAAGAAATCAAGGAGGAGGAAGAATCTAGGGGTTCTGGCCTGCACAAGTGGTGGATGATGACGCCACTTACTGAGATGGTGAAGACTTGGGGGAGGTAGAGGAAGAAGTTACCGACAGGAAGAGTAATTGATAGCCCTCCTTTGTTCATGCTGCCTTTGAGGTATCCATTAGACATCCAAGCAGAGGCATGGAGTTACATGAGTCTAGAGCTCAAGGGGGAAAAAAAGTCAGTACTAGAAATAAGAATTTGAGCCTCATCGGCATATAAATGATATTTGAAACCAAAAATTGGATGAAATCACCTGAGGGACATTCCAAATTTTCAAGGAGTGGGAAAGTAGAGCTAAACTGGCAAAAGCATATAGAAAATGAGAATCAACAACTAAGAAGTCAAAAGTAGTAAAGTTGGCCACTGTGAAATGCTGATGAGAGGTCAAATAAGATACAAACACTGAACTGACCACTAGCTTTGGCAAGATCCAGGTCACTGCAGTCTTGATTAAAAACAATTTCAGTGGAGTGGAAGAAAAAAAAGAAATCAAGGATAAGGATGATTCCAGGGGTTCTGGCCTGCACAAGTGGTGGCTGATGATGCCACTTACTGAAATGGTAAAGACTTGGGGGAGGTAGAGGAAGAAGTCACTGACAGGAAGAGTAATTCATATGATGAGCTCAAATGATCAGGCTAAAGAATCAGTGGTGAAGAAGAAGGGACAGCAAATATAAACAACTCTTGAAATTTCTGCTGCAAAAGGAAACAAAAAAAAAAGGGCAATAAATGTAAATGAAGGGGATCCCAAGGTAGAGGTGGTTTAAAAGGCCTGATTTATTCATTTAAGGCATCAGTAGCTCAAGAGATAAAACCTTATTCCTCTCTCACCTAACCACCCAAAGATAAATGAGAAGTACAAGGCTAGGAGGCAGTTCTGCTCCACAAGATCACCTAAAAATCCATCTTATTCATTCATCTCCCGCTAAGGTGTTGCCCTCACCTTTGCAGGTTGAATAATATGCCCCATCAGTGTGTTAACATCCTACACTCTCATCTGCAAAAGGGGATAAAGAGAAAATAGAAAATGATTAGCTTCCTTTCTAAGGCCACAACCCAGAAATCAGACATACCACTTATGTCCACGTCCATTTAGCCAGAATTTAGTCCACATCCAACTATAAAAGAGAAGCTAGGAAATGTAGTTTCTAGCTGGGCCAACGTGTGCCCAGATAAACCCTGAGGATCCTATATACTAAAAGAAAGCCTCAGAGAATGGCATTGGGTAGACAACTAGTTATCACTGCTGCAAGCAACAAAAGGCATGGATGCTAACTGAAAGAGGATTCAGTAAAGAGAGAATGGTATCTTAGGAAAGAAAACTGCTGGAATAGAAGACCTGCAGGCAAGAAGAAATGAGATCTAAATCAATTACGCAGAATATGTGTAAAAATCTGGCTTTAATTGAGCAGTTCTTACTTGGGTTGTCTACCAACAGGTTGATTCAGAGCTGCTGCTTCTCCATCAAAGACAGAATGACCAAATTTCAGAGTTGGAGGAGTCTAGAAAGCCCATTTTACATGTTCAAGGTCACAAGGCTACAAAGTATCCTCTCCAATAGTACATCGCAAGTCCTCAAACTGCCAGATCATTCCACTATCTCCTTGCTTACGTATAATATTCCTTTTCATAAAATAGTTTGTCTTCCCATGAAATGAACACCTCCTAAGGGCAAAAACTCAACGACACCTTCTTACCTATTTTCCACTGCTTGAAGCATGGCAGGAGATACACTGATGTACTCAGTGGATACTTTTCGGTTCACAGATACAAAGAGATGTGGTTTCCCTTATCCTACTGTGTCAGGATTGCTATTCCTACTTAATCTGGAGGGCCACTGAATATAAAATAAGAAGGAAGGTCTGTCAGATTCTCCTTAGGTAGGTCAATGGAAACTGGACCTTTGGAGACAGAAATTACTTGTCCAAAGTCACAAGCTGTTTACAACAGAGCCAAGACAAATATCCAGGTCCTCTTGACTCCAGGTTCAAAACTCATTTTCCTGTTAAAAGTTGCTTCACATTTTTGGTCTCTGTTTGATATCCTGGGTAATTACTGAACTTCACATGATATATTCTGCACAACTACTGAAAATCCTACTCATCTTAAGAGTCCTTCAACCACCTATATTTCTCCAATGAAAGGAGGAACAAGAGTTACTGTTTCCACGCTACACAGAGGGAATAAAAGCAGTGCAGTCAAATGGCTTGCCTCACATCACAAGGCTGAAATCCAAATAAGGATTTTACTATTTTTAGGGCAAACTGATAGAATTTTCTAGAAGATTCTCTCCTGGAGTATGATGCTTATCTTTTCAAATAGAGACAAATTGAACATAACATTTCCATAACGAATGATTCACACATGCTTTTCCTCTCAATGCTTTCCATCTCCACAGCCTCCAATATTATGTATATTATAATCCAGGATATGAAATAAAATAGTAAATAGATACATAGCCGGAAGCAAAAAAAAAAAAAAAAACTGTTTCTGAAAGCCAGAATTTTACTTCTATTCTGGACATTCAGATTCATGTTTTTCTCATGAGAAATTAAACCAAACACCCATTTCTCACTTCCTCTTACTTGTCCTAAAACAATCTCCTTTAAATACAATAGCCCTCCCTTGTCCAGTAAAACTGAAAATATCTATTTTATAAAATCCTTACACTCTACTACCTTGGGGAATATTCCTGCTCAAGCTTCATCTCTCCAGATAGGAAATGTCTGGTTTGGATTGTTTTTTAACCTTAAGAGAAAACTCTGTTGCCATCTCGTCTTCTTTAGGTCTACTTTTTTTGAGGTGCTATAATCAGAACCCTGTAGCTTTCCAGGTGCTGTTCACTGGTTTTATGGAAGAGTCCTTCTGCCTCCATCTCACTGTTTCACCGAGGACAGTGTGGGAACATTAGTGCCCTCCCCTATCTCCTCTGGATCATCTCACTTCACTGAAGCATCAGCTAAGGCCAAGAAACCATACAGTCTGCAGAACTGCAAGAGCCACAATGACCCCAATTCTGTTTTGTTTAACTCACTCAGAACAATGGCCTTTTTTATTTGCTCACTCTTAGTTTGAGATTAATGTTAATAAACCAGCATTTGAAGTTGAGAGGCACACCAAATTTCTCAATTGTAAGATAATTTAAATCAAATACTTCAAAAAGCAGCATAATATAAAAGTCTCTGGATAATAAACTAGATCCATTTAGAAAAAAAATTACCTTTTATTATTTCAACTCTGAGGAGCATGTCATAAAGATGTTAATGCAAATCATAAGGAAGACTTTAGAGTATATATACATATGGGGAAAATTATCCAACCCCGGCCTAATCAAAACCGACTTTTCTCACTCATCTTTCTAAAAAAAAAAAAAAAACGCCAGTACCAGTACCAAAATAGAAGTGGTATTTAAATCCAATTTATAAACATAAGAACATTACCAGGAAATTATCAAGAATCAGGATCTATGAAAAATAGAAGAGAAGTATCTTTCCACCCATTCTTAATTATCTTAAGTCAGCAAGTGATTAATAAAAATACACTACAGCATACAGGAAATTTCTCAAGTTATTCTGCTTATCAGCTGTTAACTAAACTAAGTTTCAGCAAAGGAGAAAATTCTATAGCAAACAGCATACCACTCAGGAAAATAACTATAATCTGGAGGTGATGGTAATATACAATATTTTAGGCATACTTTCAGGGTAGAGTTTCTAATCATCATCATCTATCACTTACTGAGTGCTTACTGTATGTCAGAGATTGTGTTACGCCTTAACATGTACCATTTCATTTAATCCTCACTACAACCTTTCAAGGTAGATACTACTGATATTCCCTGGTCACAAAAGAAATCTCTGAGGTCCCACGACATTAATTAGTCTGTCCAGGATCAATGTTTATAAATATCATAGCTGGTATGTGAACCCAAGTCTATCTGGCTCCAAAACAAAAATTAGTACCTTTCCAGGATTCTTAACCTTATAATGGCTATGATAGGAAATAACACATATGCTAATTAAAGTAAAAAAAAAAAAGTTAAGTCCTAAATCGGGGGTTGGAAAACTTTTAAAGAACCAGATAATAAATACTTGAGGCTTTGCCGGCCGAGCTATGAAAGTACTCCACTCTGCTGCTGCACTGCCAAAGCGGCCACAGACACAAGAATGAATGAGTGACTGTATTCCTATAAAACTTTACTGAAGGACACTGACATTTGCGTTTTATATCATTCTCATGACATGAAATTTTATCCTTCTTTTGATTGTTTTCAACCATTTAAAAATATAAAAATCATCCTTAGCCATGGGCCAGATACGGCCTGCAGGCTAGAGTTTGCCCATCCCTTCCCTAAATAATGCAGACAAATATAAAATATTTTTTACTAAACAGTTCTTACAAATCATTAACTTGTAACCTCCTTTGGTATTGTGAACTGATACTTTAAAGAAGTTCAAAGTCTTGTCCAGCCTTGGCACAGGCCAGTAGTCCCAGCTGTTCAGGAGGGCAACGTGGAAAGATCGCTTCAGCCCAGAATTTGGAGGCCAGCCTGTGCAACATAGCATGACCCTGACTCTATTAAATTTTAAAAAGCAGCAGCAGCAGTAGCTCACAGTCTCAATAAACTTGATCTGTCTCCAAATAATTGAAAATTCCAGGTACTGGAATTGCAAGTACTACCGGTGGATTTTCTAAATAAGACAGAGCCACAGAATTTTGGAACTAGAAGAAATCTAACACGTTCTCATTCCTTATCTGTTTTTGTTGTTGTTGTTTTGAGACAGGGTCTCACTCTGTTGACCAGGCTCGAAGGCAGTGGCACAATGATAGCTCACTGCAACCCCTAATTCCTGGGCTCAAGCGATCCTTCCATCTCAACCTCCCGAGCAGCCAGGACTACAGGTGTGTGCTACTACACTCAGCCAATGGTTTTTATTTGATTTTCTGTAAAGACTGGGCCTCTCTATGCTGCCCAGACTGGTCTCAAACTCCTGGCCTCAAGGGATCCTCCCACCTCTGCCTGCCAAAGCATTTGATTAGAGGTGTAAGCCACCCTGCCCAGCCTTTATCTGCATGTTTTTTAAATTTCTGTTGCAACATTTAAAAGAGTTTGCTAGGCCAATTTGCCAGGTAATACAGGTTTGAAACTAAGTTTATACGTAATGACAACAACACTTTACATATTTAAAAATAGTTCTGCAGAGCATTTTCATATCCTTTCTATCATCTGATCCTTCACAACTCTGTAAGAAAGACAATGCAAGCCTTCTTATCTCTATTTTATAAAATGCAAACAAGCTCAGAAATGTAAATAGCTTGTCCAAGGAAGGTACACTGTCACACAGCTACTATGGGGCAGAACTGCAACCACAGCCTAACTTCAAGTTCTTGCTGCCTCTTGACTACTTCCATGGACACTGGACTTCACAATCATGGGTTAAACTCGAAAAATTCTCAAGAATATTAGTCTTACTCTTTACAAGTTCAACTATGTTAAGTTCCTTTTTGTTTCATTGTTTTGCTACCACCGCCTTATGAAGAAAACAGATGGCTAGTCCTTAACATTTATTACATGCGTCTACGATCAACATATAGTGTGCAGATAATATACTCAGGTCAGCTTGGGAAGGAAAACACTTGAATAAGTCAAGAGAGAACAAGCAACAATAAAAACATCGTTTATATAGCACAGAGAGAGAGAGAAGTAGGGATGAATGTATTGCCATTAGAGTCGCAGGCCAACTTCAGAAAAGCTTTTGGTGACTGGAAAATGATACGGAGGTTGGGAAATGAACACAGAAGGAACATAACTACTGGAATTCAAACCAACATCAAAGGCTCTAAAGACAGTTGAGCCTGTCTTGCTGGTTCTTAGTCTCTCCCTAGAAAACAAAACAGTTACATAACTGGAGAAGGTCCTTCCAACTAACATTTCCTCTCTGTCCCACTTGTGTTTTTCTCCCCCACTACTTCACCCTGTCACCCACCTCAATGTGAACGATCATACAGTAAACTGGGCTTCCACCCTAGCTGTGTCCAGACAAGTCTCTGTCCAAAGTGCTGCTTTATACACGGACTGCTATAGGGACCACGGCACGAAGATAACTGGCTTAAACACAATCCAACCTGACACTTCCATAGAGACACTTGCTCTATGAAGCATCACCATATATCCAATTCCAAGAATGAATCCGACTCCAGACATTCCTGAAAATGTAAATCACAACATCCTAATGCCTCATCTTCACAAACAGCCCCATTAAAAAGAAAACACACCAATAAGTACTTGAAAAACTTTGAGGTCATGTTATAGTAGTAATTAAAGCTTCTCTTTCCTTCACACTCAAGTCCAAGGAATAAATATCGATTCTCAGACTTCAATGTACCCAATAAGGAAGGATATATTGAGTCACAACCATAAATATTCAAAAATACTACAACAAATCCAACTACTGATTCAAACTAGCAAACTGTGTAGACTCTTAAAGCCACCGCACTCCAGCACCATTTGCTTTTTCTTCTTCCAATAGAAATACAAACATAGACAATGTTTACAAAAGCAACCAATGTATCAGAAAAGTTATTCCCATTCAGACTGACTTAAAAGGTCTAAATCTGTGCCAAATAAAACTCTGAAAGAATAGAAAATAAAAGAGATGCTGACAACAATGCTATGGCCCAGCTGCCAGCTAGCCATGTAGCATCACGTAGCGCCCCAAGCATTTTAAAGACAGATTGTAACTGCATTCGGATCAAAATTATAATTATCTAAATTCTATTTCCTAAAAGATGACTATTAAACTGCATCCCAAGCATTCTGCTTGGGTCTCCTCCTCCTTTCCATCTTCGAGTTTCACAAACAGAAGGTGAAGCTATAAAAGGTCCAAGATAAACTAAAGCTAAGAAACCGAGTCTGATTTTCTCTCCCTACCGTTTCCTGTGTACTGCTTAAGAAAATCTTTAACATAAATATTTGATAAAGTCAACAAAACGGGAAACCAAGATACAGGGGTGGCGAGGAAGCGAGGGGGAAAAACCGTCGTCCAACATGCAGCGGCAACTTCAGTCAATTGGAAAGACGAAGGGGGAAGCTCCACGGGAGCCTAGGGGAGCAGAGACCTCTGGCCCCGCGGGGCCCACGCACACCTGGGGGCGGGACCCGCGATGTCGCCCGCGGGCAGCGGAGGGAAACGCTCCCGCGGCTCCTCCGGGAGCGCCGGTGTCCCTGGAGCCCCCACTCGGCCGCTCCCGGGAGTCGCGGCTGCCGCCCGCCTTGGGCCCGGGGCGGAGAGCGCTGCAGCAGGCCAGAACGCCGTCCGAACG
The DNA here is from genome assembly GCF_006542625.1 of Nomascus leucogenys. Lineage (NCBI taxonomy): Eukaryota > Metazoa > Chordata > Mammalia > Primates > Hylobatidae > Nomascus > Nomascus leucogenys. The sequence goes on along the minus strand of NC_044395.1, from coordinate 5,668,354 downwards.
CCCGGCTCGCGGAGGCCGCGGGGAGCGCGGGGAACGCGGGGCGCGGGCGCGGGAGGCGGTGGGCCCGCAGCGCCGTCCGCCCCGGGAGGCCGGGGAGATGGGGCTGGGGGCGGGGGGACAACCGAGAGGCTCCTCCGGGAGCATGCGATCCGCAACCCTCACTCTAAAAAGAATATTTTCTAAGAAGGAAAGAGAGGCGCCCGCAGCCTTCCCCGCGGGGCCTGCCCACGTCACCGGCGCCCCCGGCCCTCCCGCGCGCCCGCCTTACCGAGCCCCGCGGCCCCGCCGCGCCGCCGCGGCGTCCCTGCGCCCCGCTGGCCGCTCCGTGTCTGCCCTCCGCGGGCCGGGCCCGACGCCCTCCGCCCGCCGCCGCCGCCGAGCGCCGCCCGCGCCGCCGAGCCTAGCACCTGGCCGCCGAGGGCAGCCGCGGGGGCTCGGCCGGGCGTCCCCCGCGCCAGCGCCTCATCCCGCCTCGCGCCCCGTCAGGCTCGGGGGCGGGGGCGCCGGGCCGCGGCCTCCAAGTCCCCACCTCCGGCACGCACCGCGCTCGCCCTCCCGCGGCGGAGTCGGCCCCCGGGGACGCGGGTCCTCGGGCTCCAGAGCCCCTCACCCTGACGCCTTCGGGCCGCCCCCGCAGCGCCCCCGCCCAGCTGGCCGGCGCGTGCCCCCGCCGGAGCCCGCCGCCCGCCCAGCCTCCGCCTCCTCCGCTCCGCCTCCTCCTGCACCCGCGACGCCCGCAGCGGGGAGAAGAGGCGCGCCGCCGCGGCCGCGGGCACGAGCACGCGCGAGGAGGGCGGGCGGCGGGCGGAGCGGGCGCGCGGCCGAGGGGGCGGGGGCGCGCCGAAGCCTCGCCTGCTGTTGTCCCGGGAGCGCACGTGCGCTGCGGGGGGGCGGCGAGAGACGCTCGGCGGGTGCCCCTGGGGGGCTGGGGGACAGAGAACCCAAAGTGGGTAGAGACGCTGCCTGAGAGGTCCCGACGTAGGCTGTTGCCTCGGCCCCTGCATTGTGCTGCGGTGCAAAAATAAAAAACCGGCCGCCGCAGCAGCAGCAGCAGTAGCACCGGGAAGAGGCATCCTCCGAGACTACGGCAGTGGCTCCTCTCTACTCCCAGCTGACCCCAGAACACTGTCACCGCGCCGCGGAGGAGAGGGGGCGTTGCCTCAAGTCAGGAAGATCCTCGCCTCTCCATCCCTTGCACATTTGGGTCTAGAATGGACGCGCCCCGGTTATTATTTGGAATCCGGGGGCGTAAAAGTTCCTTCAGTTGGCTTCTTCATTCAGAGTTATGGACCAGAAAATTGAAAGTGGCATGGCAGGGGAGAGAAAGGAAAAGAAAGGGTGAAAGAGTGGCCAACCTGAAGGTGCATGGCTAGACTGAAAAGAGGTTTTGGAGACAAGGGAAGGAGCTCACTGGGAACCCCCTGCCTGTGGATGGCACTGCCCTTGGTGCTTCCCCTGTTCCTTTTGTTCAGCCCCCAAAGGCGGTGCAGCACTTCCACCTGCAACGACCATCTGTGTCACAGAATACAGGAAAGATATCTTGACATTCTGCCGCGTTCTATTTTCATTTGTTTCTTTCAAGTATGTACCTTTCACTCCTGACTCAGTTTGGTATCTAAATACATGTTGGGGGTGGTTAACCTACAAAATTCACTCTTATTCTCAAGCCTACCGATGCCAAATACTGCATCATCTAATGTCACTGCAGTAATTTGGGTCCACTCAGCATTTAGTCATTTCAGTGGGAGTCATTGAATATAAAACGTGGCCTTGACCGCGATTAGCAGAATTTCAAGGGCATACGTGAAGCAGGGTTTCACCACATCCTGGAGAGAAATTAGGGAAGTGAGCATGCACAATAATCCCACTCTTCCAGCTTCAGTGTAATCAAAGTTGCTTTAAAGAACAAGTACTAGGGAAGGGATGGAATGAGAAGATTTGCCTAGAAGCAGAAACTAGGATGGGAACATTTGAAAGAAGCCAACTTGAAAAAATGCATTGCAGCCCTCTGCTGGAAATAGTCAGGTGCACTTGAGATTCATAAGGGTCTTCACAGATACCTCCTAAGTGCTACAGAAACAGCAAGGTAAAGAACAAAAACTAGAGACCTTCAACTTCAGCATAGTAAGGCCATAGTTTAAAACTCTTCTTTCACCAAACTGCAGCAATTCCCTAGGGTTCATCTTCGGGCCACAGAGAGCCATCTCTGCCAGAGAAGGACAGGTATGGATTAGGTAGCTTTTGTTGTTCTAGGGGTTTGTTGAGCATTAAACACAAACATCCTGTGACAGCAAGAGGAAGTCGTGTGGGACAGAAAACCAAGTCACTATGAGAAGCAAGTTTTGCCCAAGGCCCCAGTCTCTTGGCTACTCAATGACAATATGCATTCTTTTCAGAAATCCTTCACATCCCACAATTTCACCACCGCACCCTGAAAGTCAGCCACAGCAGCTGAATGGATGTTAAATGGTTTATGGTTAAGTGGTGGAGGTACATAATATATAAAGGAGCTAGGACTATGCATACATTGCATGACACAGATATTTTACTTCAGAGCCTCTAAACATTTTCATAACTTTCTCTCCTTATATGTAGTATATCTAGTTTATAGAAGAGAACAAAGGGATGCCATGTGTGTTTTACAAATATTAGAGGTGTTTGAGCAAGTTTCAGGGTGCCAATGATGCTCCTTAACCTCATTCTGAGCCAGCACTCCCTCTCCTTGGGCCACACTGTCCAAATGTCCTGTGTCCTAGTTATTATTGCCAAACCTGCATATGAACTGGAAGTTGTGATTGCTGGGCAACTCTGCAGCCATCTGCCCTTGGCATTTCAGATGTTTATAATCAATTACCTCTGTCCTAATAACACCCTTAATGATTAAATACATAAATCACAAAAAATTGCAACATTCCTTATAAAAGAAAAAGTCTGTCCAATGTTAAATAACTGAATGTGTAGCTTATATATGGTTTGATTCAATATGTACAAGGTGAGGGGTAGGAGGGGAGGGAAAAAACAAATTCCCCCTCTTGCCAAAGCTATTGGAGACCTCAGCCTGGCCTCCTTGCTCAGTCTTGGCACTGCAGTCTGCCAGGAGGTAGCATCTGGGCTCACTCCCGGCATCTCAGATCTGTTGCATTGCAGTCCTCTCCAGATGCTGAAGCAGCGTCATGGTGCAGACAAGTAGGGCCAGTGAGGAGGGCAGCCACACAGAGGACTGCAATACGTACCTAACCTTGAGTTTGAAAGACGGCCTGGGAATTGAGCAAGGGAGAGAGAAGAAGCTTATTTCCATCCCCAAATTGAGAATGCTCAACAGCTGTATTGAGAAAAGTTGCTGAAAGTAGGCCAGGTTTCATAGAGAATTTTAACAGAGAATTTTCCCAAAGCGACAATTGACATTGTCTTGCTTATTTATTCTTTCCTGGCCAAAGCGCCAGCCGCATATTGTGTCCCTATTAAAAAGAGATGTCAAAAAAAGATGTGTTGTCTGTCTGTGGCATACTCCTTGCTAGTATTGACGCCCGTGAAATAGCCCCTCAAAACATGGAATCCATGCCCACTACCATGGGCAACATTTTAAGGAACACCAGTACTACTGTTCACTGAGATATTACTAATCCCGGATGCATTCATTGAAATGATAAACGTTCCATCTTCTCTCCTTTCCCTATCACATTTTCATCATGAGCCTCTGTCACAGTAATTTAGAACTCTGTGTTATTCTCCTATGAAATTTTTTTTTCAGTCTTTTTTTTTTTTTTTTTTTTTTGAGACGGAGTCTCGCTCTGTCACCCAGGCTGGAGTGCAGTGGCGCAATCTCGGCTCACTGCAAGCTCCGCCTCCTGGGTTCACGCCATTCTCCTGCCTCAGCCTCCCGAGTAGCTGGGACTACAGGCGCCCGCCACCACGCCCGGCTAATTTTTTTATATTTTTAGTAGAGACGGGGTTTCACTGTGGTCTCAATCTCCTGACCTCGTGATCCGCCCGCCTCGGCCTCAGTCTTTAAACCTTAACACCAACTCCACCTATTGACATGTCCACTTTTGAATGGGGTCCTTGGCCTCCTCTGTGATTCTATCTGCTGACTGCCACAGGGCTCTGACCGTGGGCCCCTCCTGTTCTCTTTCTACACTGCCACCCTAGGCAGCATCCTCCAGCAAGGCTTTAAGTAGCCTCTACTTTTAACCCTAGCCTCTCCCCAGCACTCCACCCTCTTATAGCCTGCTGCCTCCAGGCATCTCCATTTGGATATCTCCCACTGCATGTGTCTCAAACAGAACTTTTGATTTCCATATTGTAAACAAAACCCAAAACCTCCAAGTCTTCCTCATCACAGGACAAAAAATATCTCTTCCTTTCAATCACCACGTTCATTTTAGCAGCAAACCCTTCCAGGTCTACCTTCAAATGATACGGAACCCCATCTCATCCTTCTCTCTTAACCAAGAGCACCCATGTCTGCCCTCCCCATATCTTTCTCCTGGGTGGCTGTGACAGATGAACCATCACCCTGCTTCCACTTTTTCCCCTCCATGGTCTAGCCTCTACACAGCCACCAGAGAATTTATTGTAAAGCATTGGTAAGATAATGTCCTTGTTCTTGCCCCAAACACTGCAGGGCCCTGTGCTTCTAATCACACTGCAATAAAATCTAAAGTCCTTTCCCAGCCTTTCAAGTCCCTTCAGCCCTGACTCACCAGTTCAGTTTTTTACCTTTTGCCATTCACTCTGCCTCAGCCACACCCACCTCCCTCCTGAAGTTTCTCAGACCTGCCAGGAAGACTCCACCTTCCTGGCTTTTAAATTAACCTTCCTACTACTATATAAAATAGTTCTGCCTCCTCTCTTCCCTTACTCTGCTTCTTTTTTTTCTCATAGCAGTTATCACTACATGATTATGTTGTGTAATCAATATTTATTATTGGACTCTCTTCCTAAAATGTAAGCACCATGAGGGCCTGGACTTTGTTTATTCACAAATGAATATATTTATGCCAAATGAATACATAAATGGTACTATCAGGGTGCAAAATCTCTATACACACTTCTTACCTGCTGTTGTTTATTGCTATGGATCTATCTTTATACTTATTACAAGTGGAAACAATTGCAAAGTGTAACATTATGTAATTTAAATTTCCTGTACTTTCAACTCTGACCCCTCCCCAGCCCTCCAGCCTCATATATTCCACAATAAAATTGTATCATTTGCAGTGCACTGCAAGTCAAATCAGGACAAACTATACTGAAAATCTAAGAAAATGTCAAGATTCAGCAGAGAAAGGTACATATTACATGAGAAATTTAGTACCTGTAGGACAAAATCACAGTCTAACCTTGCAATTGGGTTTTAATATGTAGAAGTTAAAGGCACAGAAAAAGCCAAATTATATGAATTGGCTTCTCAATCCAAACTGAAATAATCACCATGGTGAGAAAGAACATAAATTTCTGGAGGACAAGTTTCCCTTTCATTTTTTATCTTATCTCACTATGTAATCTTGGACAAGGCAATTAACATCTGTTTTCCCATCTGTAAAATGGGCTTGCCTGCTGTCCTCTTTAGTTGGGTATCATAAAGATAGAATGACTTAATTATTATAAAAATGTTTTAGAAGAAAGGAATTTTGCAAGTGAACAGTGATTATTATTACTTTCCAAATTTCTTTGTGTAATATTTTGAAAATGAGGAAGAAATAATATATTTTTTCAGTGTATCCAAAGACTCAAGTAAATCAGCATTTCTAAATCATGCAGTACTTCCAAAATTATCAGAAAAAACTTTTGGAAGTCACGAAGCAACCTGTAGAGTCACCCAAGTATATCACCTACCGTGGGAGGCTCTATATACTGAAGCATTATGAGCAACAACACGTAATCCATTTTATAGTCAGAATGCACTATGATCAGGAAGTGAAAGGAATAGCACGGAAATGCAAGGACTTGTGTAAAGTGTTAATTCCACTTCTTACATATAACGTGGAGATCCTTGAAAGAATGAATGAACAAAGAGGTAACTATAACATTTCTATAAATGACGTGCTTAAGGGGCGGCAAAATGTTTGGAAGGGGAAAGAGATCTAGGGGACTTTTTGAAGCTCTGTCTCCAGCAAGCATGCTGCTTTATTTAGAGCGTATGTTTAATTGAGGTGACTTGGAGGAAGCTAAATCTCCCATTGGTGGCTGTGACAGTGGTGATATGTTGTGGTTACTCATAAGCGCGCGCGCGCACACACACACACACACACACACACACACACACTTTACTGTAAACACATTGAATGCTCCACTCCTCCCTCCAAGCTTGGCCTGAATCAGCACTCTACTCAGTGATGCTCCCAACCCCAAAGGCTTTTATTAGATTAAAGAACAGAAACCAGTGTTGAGGAAATGCTGGGAAAGTGACTTGGGAAAGCCAGAGATCAAAGAGAGGTCATTCAACTCCACGGTGGCTGCTTTCCCAGGGTGCTCCCAGCAATTCCCCTCCCACGATTTTGTCTTTTATGGCTTCCAGTTTCCAGAACTTAATGCATCTCAGAAGGTCTAAAACATCTGTGTTTTTCTGCTGTATTCGAAATACTTGTTGGTGGAGGATTTACCGATGTTTCTGACATTGCATGCAGTAGATGTGATGTTTCCTGGGCAACTTGAGAACTGTAGTAGGTAATGCTATATGGCATTTTATTATTTTTTAAAATCACTTGTACTTGGCTTGGGAAGTTATCTTGTATTTAACTTTAAGCATAGATGATCCCTGGATATACTGAGGGCTAGGGGACATAATATGTCAGACAAAATAATAAAACTACCCTATCCAAATATTATTCTCCTGTTCCCTACTTAATTTTTTTCTCTTACGTATTTCATGCTGAAAACAAACAGCATTACTCCTCAGAGTGATATAAAAGGCCAGTCTCAGGCAGAGCTGATAACAGACTCGAACTGACTAGTTGACTCCTTCTTTCCCCAGTCATGGTCTGATTTTAAAAGTACTTATCTGTAGTTCTTGATTGATTAAAAAAAAACAGCAACGACTCTCTTACTCATGGTAACAGAATGCTTTGTTAAAGAATACTACAACAGTGATAGGTTGGGTCAAACAGTTGAGAAAATTATAATTTAGGCAATTCAGAGTTTTCTGTGCACCTTTCAAAAGAAAATGTAGTGCTTTATCAAATATGAGGCACTATTAATTTTGAGAGAAATTCAGGCACAGAGAGATTCAAAACCTATCTAAAATTCAGTCTATGCTTTATGATAATAAAAGAGAGATATCTCTTTTTTGTAAATATGTGTTGATGACCGGGTCACACAAAACGAGACAATACTTTTTTAGAGATGGGGGTCTCGCTGTGTTGCCCAGTCTCATCTCAAATGCCTGGGTTCAAGCAGTCATAGCTTGGATTACAGGTAGGTACCACAGAAGCCAAGGCAAGAGGATCACTTGAGGTCAGGAGTTTGAGACCAGCCGGGGCAACATAGCAAGACCCCATCTCTAAAATATATAAATAAATACAATTTAAAATATTTTTAATGTTATCCATGCATTTCTATGCATCTCAGGAGAAAGTCCATCAGAAGAGTGCAATCCCTCTCCACTCTCTTTTGTCCCCTCTGTTACTGGAGGGGAGAAGACGAAGGGTCCTTACCTTTACATTTCCACCACTGCCTCTAGTTACCATACCTGGGGCAGCTGGCTGTAATTCTTTCCATGCCCACAAGAACACAGCATTAAAAACAAAGCCACATTCAAGTACAGTGACTCCAGCTAAGCTGTGGCATGCTGATTAGCCAAACCATTGGCATTTCACATGCCCAGTCCTTGCTGTTCTTTGATGGGCAAGTAACCCTGAAGAAGAGAGTAATTTTTCCATCGTCACCCATTTTATAACTACCAGCCCTGCTTCTGGGCTGGCTATCACATCTTACGCCTCCCCAAATCCTCTGGTGCAATTTTTTGGGAGAGTTAAAACCTCCTCAATGTCACCTTGGTACTATAATGATGTCCTTTGACCAAAGAAACAAAGTCAACCACCATGTTCTCCCTGAGAAGTTCAGGAAAGTTTGATTCTTCCTTTTCCAAAGGAGAAAAGTATCTTCAAGGAGTTGACTAAATCTTACTCAGAAGCATCCTTCTTCATTAAGTTCTCATCTGTATGGTACCATGCTGGAAGCTGGGCAAAGAAAAGCAAATAATGAGACCCTTCCATTTCTCTATGCTTTGAGTTTAAGATCGACAAAACCCACAAAAGCTAATCTCTGAGTATACAGACATCAAACAGCTGTGCAAACGTTGGACAGATGCATAAATTAAATACAAAAGTAAATAAAGTATTTACATTATGTACAAGTCATGCAGCTGCTGTTATTACACTCCACGAAGGCTCCAGAGAGAAGGAGGGACATTAGGCTGAGCAGATTGTCTTTTTCGGTCAGGGATGGTGTCAGCGGGAAGGAGCAGAAAGGTCACACAGGGCTCGAGGAACAAAGACAAACTGTTACATAAACTCTTGTCTGCTGGTGCACAACCTCTAAACCTAGTCTTCAGAATGAAGCAACTTTGTTTCTCAGAAATAACTTTTATATGTCAGACTATGCTTTTAGGAATCTGTGTCAGTAACTAATTTTAAAGTGTCAGGGATGGCCCCACGGCCAGCAACAGCAGGAACACAATGAGGTGACCTAAGAGATCACAAGAACTGTCCTACCTCAAAGACTACCTTGATATTCTACATGTGTCCAGGGTGGGAGAAATAAAGTGAATGACAGTAGCCCACTGCCATTGGAAACTCTGCCTGGTATCCTGGTGCCATGGAAATTTCCTCATTCTTCTCTATGGAGGAAGCCAGGATGTAGTGTAGCTTTGTTTAGCCTAGATTCCCATACTCTACACCTGGAACATAGGACACGTGAATGATTGATGAATTACTAAGCAGCTCATGAACCTCTCCTTACTTTAGGAGATAAAAGGGAGGATAGCCTTTTGTGTTTATGTTACATTAAAATACCATTTTTATTCAGAATACCCTGTAGAGTGTTCTACATTTGAGAAAAACAAAAAGATTTTAAAAGAGAGAAAACAACACAAGCCCTTGGTTTAAAAAAATTAGAAATGGCAGTAAAATGGAAAAATTCATAACTACAATTCAGAGGTAATCGTTATTAATATTTTGGTACATATCTTCTACATGTCTTCGTGTACATGGATATATATAAAAAATTTTAACAGAAACAAGATCATACTGAAAATAATGCATGCAATCTGCTTTTTTCCCCTTAATGCCTTTTCAACTTTTCTTGTCAATAAATATTTCTACAACATTTTTATATATAATCATATGTCTATGCCATACTCTTTAGTCCCCTGTTGTTGGACATTTCTAGTGTCATGATTTTTTTTTTTTTTTTTTGCTTTAACTTGTAATGGCTGGTGGATCAATCTTATCACTAAAGGTGTGTGTACATCACAGACTTCTGAGAGTCAGAATTCTTCCCACACCCACTGGCTGATACTTAGAATTCCATGCCTAGTGCCTCGGTCCTTTGCCTTAAGGATTTTGTTTACTTAAAATGTGAGTCCCAGGAGAGCTGTTTCTTAAAACACTATCTGACACTGATTTCCCATTTTTCCTTGGGAAGTCCCGAGGAGGGTCGCAAAGACTGGTTTTATTCTGAGGTCTTGGCCCTGGGCCTTGGCTGATGAAACCAGAAAAGTCCCCAAGTTGACGCATGTTCTGGTAGAACTGTTACAATTTTATAATTGACTAAACTCCTTGAGCAGTTGGGAACACAATTAATGCTGGCTGGTGCTAATTATTGCCTAAATTCAGTTTATTATAGGAAATAGGTTCAGTTCTTAGCATATTCCCTCAGGACCTGGTCCACATATTCATTAATATTTACTCCCAAATACTTTATATTTGTATGGTTTTCTGTAAATATGAATCTATTTACCTTGTAGCCTATCTTTATTACTGCATAGTCATTGAATTAAACTTATTCAGACCTCAATTTTTCATTTCACTTCTAAACAATATAACTGTGATCAGTCATATCCCAGAATTCAGGACTGGTACTGTAATCCCCACCGAGATGGTATAGTTCTTTTTATCTACAAATCCAGGATTTTCTTTAACCCAACACACATGTCTGTGAGGTGTGTTATCACAATATAACATACCTGGTTACCCTGTGAAAAGCAGAGCCCAGGAAAAGTGAAGGTTCCTGTTTCTATGCAACCATAGGGGTGTGTGTGTGTGTGTGTGTGTGACAAAGAGAAGAGAGAGACAGCGAGAGAGAGACACAGAGAGAGAGAGAGAGAGGGACAGAGAGAGAGAGAATTTATCTGGAGAATAGCTGTACATCTCCAGGGACCCAGGATCAGCAATGTCAGAGTCTACCAGGTGCTTATGAAGTGCTAATTGTGCTATTACTGAAGTTCAGTTTCCACCAGAGACTCACAGAGCAACCTTGGGGAAATGATTGAATGCTTCCATTCCTCCAATCTCACACCTGAATACCAGGGATGATAATATTGCCCAACTCCTTCCCTTACAATGGCATAAGAATGAATTAGCTTACAGTTGGTGTTTTGAGATTCTGTGGGAGCATTATTACTTCATGCTACCTTTTTTATATATAACTTTTGTGCACTCAACCATTAAGGAGGGACAACTATGCCAAGGATGTTTCTTTTCTACACTGCTCTCTTGGGGAGAGTATCCAACTGCTGAAACTTACGTATGAAAAACGAGAGCAAGAGAGAGACAGAGAATGAGAAATCATAACCACCCACTCACATATATTTGGCATTTCAAGCTTTGAGCAATTAATAACCAAATCCTTGAGTTGGAAGCTGTCATGCTTACAATGCTGTTTGAACTGTTCACACACACCCCACTGAGCACATCTTCCTTCCAGAAAAGGCTCTCACAGACGCACTTTTCAGCCTTGAAAGACAAAAGAGTAGACATGAGCAAACAGAAAGCTTTCGTAAAATGGAGTAAGGACGAAAGTCTCTAACTCCGGGAGACCGGTATTTCTAAGCAAATAGTGCGGTTGTTTTCTGCGATTCTGAAAGTTTCTGCCGTTCTGAACGTGTCTGCCATTCTGAATGTGTTCATCGGAATTTGAGTGTGGGTTATCTGCATCCCCTTCCTCTGACATGCAGGACCTTGTTGCACCAGTGGGAGTTCCACAAGAAAGGGAATGAAGAAGCGAGAGTCTTTAATAGAGAATTGTGAATATGTCTACAGCCATACCACCCTGGACGCACCCGATCTCATCTGATCTCGGAAGCTAAGCAGGGTCGGGCCTGGTTAGTACTTGGATGGGAGAATTGGGAGTAAAGAGCAGCAAGGGCCATAGGCCAGCAAAAGGAGCCTGAAGGGACCAAAAAGTGGAGCATAGCTGCGGATAGAAACACAGCCAGTGGGCAGAGACAAGAAAGCCAAGGTAGGAAACGGTGGGGTCAAGAGCAATAGGGAAGCCTGTCCCTATTGTGGGTCCTGGGCAACCCTGGGACACATCGACTGGCTCTTCTTTGCTTATAAGGCAGGGTGTACCGGGAGACTCATTACCAAGCGCTAAGGAACGACGGGTAAGATGTAAACCACGCTGATTTGAAGCCACTCAGGAGTCTCTCTGGCAGCTAGGCTTGGAGAATAGCATCAATGTTAACAGCTAGGGGTGAAGCAGAGTAAATATTTGATATAAGATAGCAAATATAATCAATGACATGTATCAAACATTTTCTGCTCCTGCTAAAGGTTCATGTTAATTATAAATATGACAATATTTGCAACAGTTTCAAGTAGATAGAATTATCCCTGCTTTGCAGCCCAGAGAACTGAAGACAAGGGCTAGATAATTTGCCTAACATTATGCAGTAATGAGTAACCCCGTGTTTTAAACTCAGGTCTTTGTGCCTTCAGAACCCCAGTTCTCCTCAAACTTGAGAGAATTAGGCACGCACTTTCCTCCTCTTTCCCAGATATTCTGATTTAGTAGTTCCGGTGTGGAGCCCAAGGGTCTGCACTTTAACACGCATCCCTGGTGGTGTCGACATAGGTGCCCTAAGCCAGACATTCCAAAACATCATCCTCCACCAAAGGCCAGAAACAGCCAGCTAGGAAACAAGGGCAGAAATAAAAGTGTAGGAAAAAATGTAGAAGAGCTTTCACCGTTAAAATCATTGACCTGATACTCTATGGTAGTCCTGATAGTCGACTTATTTTTTTTTCTCAAAATACGTGTTTCCAAAAGTTAACTCATTTGGTACCTAGAAAAATCAGGCTTCCATGGCAGCCTAGGTCCTGTGGATCCTACTCCTTGTTGAACGCTGGGTTAGGACTACAGACGGATGTCTCCGAAACATCTTCGGACTGTACTTTAAAAAGCACTCAGGACAGGAACATAAGGAGCGATCCTTTCTCAGATGTGACAGTCCCATTTCACTGGCTCTAACCAGAGTAGAACAAGAGGAAGGACTTGTCTTTCCAGCTATTCGCCAAAACAGCTTTTAAACAAAGGGACCAGTTCTCACAATTACCCACCAAACTAAGCGCCTTGATAAAAATCACTGCTAGGTTTCCCAACTGGGTGTCATTATCATGCATTAACCCGGCATTTCTCTTCCTTTCGTTAAACTCTTGAATTCCCGTATCAAGCTCCAGGGAGAGAAATCAGTCTTGCTCAAGATGTGTTTTCCCATCTCCCAGGGTCCCACCTTTAGGATGAATAACTTTCTTTCTACCTAGATTTTCTTAAAGATGTTGAGAGATAGGATTCCAGTAAAACTACAGGAGCTGGCCGTAATTACTTTCTTTGCAATGTTCATTTCTCCAAATGAGAGCAAAGGGGTCATTTGAATAACTCATTATCTACATTAGCTAGACATGTTCTTGTTGATGTCTTCTTAAACTTTCCTAAGTCTTCTCTCCCCTTTCTTTGCTGCACTTCCACTCCAGTTTGTCTGTAAGCGCCTTTGTGGCCTCCACTGCAGGCCTCGGGCCAAGGCAAAAACGGATTCTTTTCATCTATTCAAGTGTGATCTGGGACAGACAAGCCTGCTCCACAGGCGAGAGGCACAGAAGAGTGCTCTGTGTTCAGCTCGCAGCTCCACATAGTCTGTAGTGGGGGCCCTGCCCTTGGCAAGGCCAAAGCAGTGACCAGGGCCATTTGGCAGGAACAGGAATGCTGTTTGGCCCCTTCCCTTCACCTGAACAGGGTGCCCTGTCCTGCAGGAATTGTATATCCTATTCCAACTCACTTCCTTTAAGTTCACTTCCAAAATTAAGAATCACCTCCTTTTATCTCTCAATCAAAGGAGCATTTTCTTTTTTTAAGATGCTGGGTAAATTCAGAGCACATTACAGTTGCTACCTATGGAGATGATTAATACAATAATAACTAATGAAACTTCCTTCCTGTCTCCAATACATAGAGGACTCAAGGCTGGAGGTATTGGCAGGAGAAAGGAACTAGGTGAAAATAGAGATGGAGCTAGTAAAGATACCTTTCTCTTGTGTCTAAGTTGCTAAAAGTATGCTTTTCCTCTAATGCCTTTTAAACATTTTACCTCACAATAAGCCTGATAATGTTATGCAACAGCACCCACCATTCCATTACTCAACACCGTTCTGAAGGTGCTTCACGAGAAGATAAAGGAGATAAAAATACTGGTGAAGGAGCAGCAAAATTATCATTATTTGATTATAACATTATTATAATCAAATATGGAAATGCTTTAAAAAAATCTATTAAAAATAACCTGACAATACAGTAAGAAGGTAGGTTATACACACCAAAAAACTTTCTTATATTCCAAAAAATAACCAGTTGGAAAATAAAAACTGAAACAACTCCTATTAACAACAACCAAAAGATAAGTTACCCAAGAATGTGTATTATCTAAATGAAGGAAACTATAGAACTCTGAGGAAAGGGAAAAACAGACAAGGTGCTGAATCATTAATGTCAGTATTGTAAAGATGTCAGTTCTCCCCAGAGAAGCTATAAATGGAATGAATTCCAATCAAAATCCCAGTAAGCTATTTTTAGGAAAAACATAATCTATTAACAGATAATTTTCAGAAAGGTAACATCCTGACTACCCAGCAAATATTAAGCTCATGTCAAAGGTTTTATTCAACTCATTAATTAATGAGGAAACCAGTAAGATATTAAGACTGATTCCGGGAGTGTTTGAACAATTCATTTCTTATAAGCAATCTAACAAAGAAATGTTAGGATAAGATTGCCAGATTTGATTTAAAAAAACAAACAAACTGGTTATTGCCCAATAGACCATAAATCTTTGAGGTGATCTGTTTCAAATGACAGAAATTATTTGCATCTCTACCAGACAGAAATCTACAACTTAGCAGGTAACGTCACTACAATTTAGCAAGTACTTCACTTAGCAAGTAATTAGTCTTGGACTTTTAATCAATAGTAAACAATGAACTAAGTACATTTCCCTGCAATCCTAAGGTGGCCTTTGTTCCCATATGACATTAAAAGGATATGCTGCTTGTGCTTGTCTTATTTCTAGAATTTGAATTTTTCTAAAAAGTCTAAATTTCATTGAAAAAAATCAACTTGAGAATAACTAGGTAATTTTTGGAAAACAACAGCAAACATAAAGGAAGAACAATTAGCTTTACTTATTAAAACAAGGCTGGTAATAAAAGGAGGAGGATGACAGTCTTACCTTCTCGAAATTATTGAAAGTCTGGCATCCATTTTCAGCAGCTGTCCCTGCTTTGAGACTTGGGCAATGGATATTTGCTCGTGCATGGCACGCTCTCATTCTCTGTCTCTCTCTCTCTCTCTCTGTTACTTAGAACTGCTGCCGTCAAGAAAGCTGGCTCTCCTCTCTACCCATTCCTCTACACCCAGTCCCACCATTTCCAATCTAGCTATCACTAAAGCCCTAATAGATAACACTTTGGTTTATTACGTATAGCCTCTGTTCAAAGCACTTCTACATGCATCAATACATTAAAAACTCAACACAAATCTATGAGGTAGATTAATTGTCATCCCCATTTTACAGGTAAGGAAGTTAGGACACAGAGTTGCTATAACTTAAGCAAGGTCACACACCTGGGTTCAAACAAAAGTCATCCTTGCTGCATGTTATTATTATACTAACCACTACCCTCTGCTTCCTGCAATGGGCAAAGTCAAGCTGCCTGCAAAAGTGACAGATGTGCAAAAGAGCACCTTTACATCTTCCCTCATTTCCACAGGTAACAGAAAATAATGGCAGGTTCTTCCCTGTTCATAAAAAATAACTAGATGAAGTTGCAAGAAAATGTTTCCTGCCTTGAGGTCACTTGGAAGAGCAGTCAGATAAATTTAAGACAGGCTGGGCTTGGTGGCTCACGCCTGTAATCCCAGCAGCACTTCGGGGGACTGAAGCAGGTGGGTCGCTTGAGTCCAGGAGTTTGAGACCAGCCTTGGCAACATGGCGAAACCCCTTCTCTACAAAAAATACAAAAATTAGGAGGGCATGGTGGCTTGTGCCTGTGGTCCCAGCAGCTTGAGAGGCTGAGGTGAGAGGACCTCTTCAGCCTGGGAGATTGAGGCTGCAGTGAGCTATGATTTCACCACTGCACTCCAGCCTGGGCGACAGAGTGACACGGTGTCTCAAAAAAAAAAAAATTGAGACAAATAGGGCCTTGCATCTAACTCAAAGGATATGTACGCCCTGAATTTTACAAAGGCACAGACTGCGATTGAGTAGCACAGATTAAGAAGGGTGGGTGGACACCGTGCCCCTGGTAGATCTCTGAAAGTTTCACCCTACTAAGGATGTCCTCCAAGATGCATAGAGCTCCACATGGGCAGAACCCGTCTGTTTTTGCACTCAGGAGACTTCTGATATACCGAGTGCAATAGGGTGTCCACATATCTGTCTTTTTATTTCCCGGTTTATCCCTTACTTGGTGTTGCACTCTGAGAAAGGGTGCATGAGCATATCTCATGCGTCTGAAATGCCTTTATTCCATACTTACCCTTGAAGGTATAGAATTCTGGGTGGAAGTCATTTTCCTTAGAACTTTGAAGGCATACACCATTGTCACCTAATTCTCAAGGTTGTTGTTGAGAAATCTAATGCCATGCTCATTTCTGATCTTTTGTTTCCTTTCTCTAGAAACTTTTTAGGATTTCTTCTTTAAGCTTGGTGTTTTCATAAATCACGGTGGTGTTCTTTAATGTAGGTTCCCCCCAATCCATCTTGCTGGGCATTCGGTGTATTCTTGAATCTGGAAACTTACATTCCTCTTATGTTTGAAAGTTCTGGAGTTTGTTTTTTATTTCTTTTCTAACTGTGAAGAGAGTTCATGTTGGGAGGCAAGGGCTCAGAGAATTTGAGGAACGTTTCATGACGGAAGCCAAGAGTCTGAATTAAATATATGACTGGACAGGTGGAGAAGTGGGCATTCCAGATATGCAGAGCTGTGGGGACAGAGGCATATGGTTAAGAATCAACACAGTCCAGGAGAGACAGTGGGGACACTGTTAAAAATCACGAAACGGAGAAACAAAGAGGGGTGTAGTGAGCCTGACGGTGGCTAGCCTTATGCTTAAATGGGTGCCTTTTGAGTGTGTGGCTTCTGATGCATAATGAAGTTTCCACACCAGCTGAGGGGCTTCCACACCTTTTACACTCATACGGTTTCTCACAGTGTGAACTCCCTCGTGCTGAATCAGGGTTATTTTCTGATTGAATGCCTTCTTACAATCCACACATGCGAAGGGCTTCTCTCCAGTGTGAATCCACTGATGCTGAGTCAAGGCCGTGCTTAATAGATTCCCACACTCTTTACATTCATAGGGTTTCTTCCAAGTGTGCATTGCTGATGGACAATGAAGCTTGAGCTACAACTAGAAGTTTCCCAATGTTTGTTACAGTCATAGCGTTTCTCCCCAGTGTGGAACCTCTGGTGCTAAAGGAAGACTGAGCTGTTGCCGAAGGCCTTGCCACCCTCATTACATTCAGAGGGTGATTCTTCAGTGTGGATTCTGTGATGCTGAATCAAGGCTGCAACTGAATTTAAACCTTTCCCGCATTCTTTACATTTAAATGGTTTATTTCTAGTGTGCATTATCTGATGCCAAACAAGTAATGTGCTGCATCTGAAGTCATCCACATTCTTTGCATTCAAAACTTTTCATCGCCCTGACCTCTCTGATGTCAGTGGAAGTCTGCCATTCGACTGAAATACCTGTCGCATTTTCCACATTCATAAGCTATCTGACCGGTAGGAGTTGTCTGATTTGTAGAGTTGTGTGCTGACGCTAACATTTTTTCCTAATTTCTCATACTTTCCCCTCTTTCATCAGCACAGGCCTCCTGATGCCTGGTGGACCCATCTGTGAAATCTCCCCTCTTTGACTTTATCTTGACCATCCAGTGACCTTGGGGCTGCTCTAGGCTGCTCCCAAAATCTAGGTGCTGGGGGATATTCTCTGGCAGGCCTCCCAGTGTCAGTCTGGGGACTCTGTTTCTTTGGACCTATGCTCCTTTGGAATTAGCCCTTCCTTCTCATTTATGGTTTCACTCAGAGATTCTCAGAGATAGGGGTTCCATGGGAGTTCACCTTTCTCTAGCTAGGAGACCAGAACGGGTTAGCTGAATGAAAAAGTCAGGGAAGCCACCCCTGCATAAGGCTCCAACATCACCTCTCTGTACAGGGCCCTCTGCACAGGGTCCCGGCTCGCCCGTTCAATCTGGTGAGGTATGCAAGTGCTTCCTCAAAGGTCACTGGCTCCTGGGCACAGCGGTCTAGAGCATGGCT
The DNA here is from genome assembly GCF_006542625.1 of Nomascus leucogenys. Lineage (NCBI taxonomy): Eukaryota > Metazoa > Chordata > Mammalia > Primates > Hylobatidae > Nomascus > Nomascus leucogenys. The sequence continues at coordinate 5,650,538 of NC_044395.1, read as the reverse complement.
GGCATCCCCACCTCACACTCTCCTTTTGAGTTGGGAGAAGTAAGACTGGACCCCGAGCCCATTTCATGGCATCCACTGACCCCATGCGGCACAGGCACAAGGAAAGCCCATTGAGGCCCTAATAATGCTTATGCTTTGGCTCCCGTTTAACCCAGTTCTTCGTCTTTATCCACTGGCCAGAGCGCTGGAGGTGGGGAGGAGTGAGTGACATTTCTTACAGTCATCGTGTTTGTAGCAGTCCTTCTCATCCAAATTACACGGCTATTTTGAGGAATATTTTGGCATTTTTCGTGAAGTCTTTTCTTCAATTTACAGACCCGTCGCAAATACCTATTTTTCCCTTGCTTCTAGGAGCAAACTCATATCCATCATTGATACACGAAGTTGCAACATCTTTTTTTGTTTTTCCTCTTTACTTTCCTAATAGCTTTTGACCAAATGATATCCTGGAAGAATACTGAACGGAAAGGATCAGGAGATCTGAGATTTCACCCGGAATCTGCCAAGAATGAGGAAACCCTGATCTCATTTGTGCAAATTAGGATGATTTGCCTTTCCAGATTCCTTTCTGCCCTGGTTCCCTGAGTACTGTTCTCCAGTCACGTGTCCACCGATGCCCTGAGCACTGCTAAGGAAGGCACATGATGTTCTCAAAAGCTCTTTTTTCTCCCAACCCTCCTGCACTTGTTTAATATGGGCAGTGTCCCTGTTGGGAGCTATGTTAGGGATGCCAGTGACTCTCCCCCTCCCTAGGGTTCTTCAAATAGAATAAAAATCAAAATGCTGTCTGAATGGGGGTCAAAGCTCTCTAGTGATAGCTACACGAAGAATTTATCTCATTCTTATTTGGCCCAGGGTTGGTTTCTCATTGACCCAGAATCCAAGTCTAACTATTTCCTTACCAAATTAGTCTCTTCTAAAAGAGAATCCTCACATTGCTATTTAGCAGTCTTTCTTCGTGGGATACCACCTCATCATTCAGGAGTCTTAACATTCTTGATAACAATGTGTAGTTATAATACACAAAGGTATTGGCTAATTTTCTCTAGTAATTTCAAATCAGAGATTTCCTCTTGGTCATCTGGTATCTTCTTCAGGAAAAAAAAACAAAAACAAAAACTGTATCTCTACCTTGCCCAAATCTCTGTGAAAAGTAAAAAAAAATAATCATTCCAATGTTTTGCTATGAGGCTGACACCATTCAGATGATTGGCTGAAATTTTCACTTTGTGTGTGTGTGTGTGTGTGTGTGTGTGTGTGTGAGACAGTCTTGCTCTTCCACCCAGGCTGGAGTTCGGTGGCGTGACCTCAGTTCACTGCAACCTCCGCCTCCTGGGTTCAAGTGATTCTTGTGCCTTGGCCTCCTGATTAGCTGGGATTACAAGCATGAGCCACTACGCCCGGCCAGGTTCTCTTTTCAACCAAGTGTTTCGTGTGAGTTAGAGAGGGCTGGAGTTCTTCCATTTAGAATTGACCATCTAAGCAGCACTCCTGCTGTGGCAGGAAAGAGGCTGACGAGCAACTTGAAAGGTACATGTATCCTGAAGTTTTGAACAGAGATATTAAATATTCAGCCTCTCTGGCCTGCAGTCCCTACCTGATTTAGAAAGCAAATTAATATCACCAGATTGACTGGGAGTAAATATCTCATCTGAAGAAATATTAGAGTGTGGCCATGGTAATACAATACTTATTTGTAGCAAATAAAATATGTATCCTCTGATATCCTCTTTGAATGCTATGGATTATTCCTAAAAAGCCCGAAAATTATTTTCAAATATTTTAGTTAGGTGATAAAAGTTTAGGGCTATGTTTGACTCCACATATTTTAATTCGTGTTTCTGGATTTTTTTTTAGTAAACTATTGGTTTCTTTTAACAATTAGTTTTCCTTATAAATATTTTTCATCAAGTATAAGAATTGTTTTACTATTTTAAAAAATAACAGCATGCCACACAGTGTTCATTGTATGAAAATGTGCAATACTAAATGGGGGTTACATTAAGCTTATAAAGGAGGAGTCCCAGCATGACGTCTACACTATACTTCTTGCAGATTCAGACCTGTCTGAGTATGTTTGAATGACCAGCCAAGCAGGTGCCCAGAGGTCTAGCTGGCTAAGGCATTGAGGAGCTTACGTTAAAGAAAAAGACTTAGAAATGCTGAAGCGGGGCTGGGTGCAGTGGCTCACGCCTGTAATCCCAGCACTTTGAGAGGCTGAGGCAGGTGAATCACCTGAGGGCAGGAGTTCAAGACTAGCCTGGCCAAAATGGTGAAACCCTGTCTCTAATAAAAATACAAAAAAATTAGCTGGGTGTGGTGGCTCATGCCTGTAATCTCAGCTACTCGGGATGCTGAGGCAGGAGAATTGCTTGAACCCGGGAGGTGGAGATTCCAGTGAGCCAAGATCGCGCCACTGCACTCCCCACTGCACTCCAGCCTGGTCAACAAGAGCGAAACTCCGTCTCAAAAGAAAAAAAAAGAAAGAAAGAAATGCTGAAGCGGGTGACCAGCCCTATTCTGACACCGCTGTATCATTGGAGTTCTTTTAAGTGCCAAGAACAGAATATCCTTAGAAGTGGTGTAAACAATAGGCAGATGTTCAAAGGCAGTTGGCATCTGGGTCTGGGGATGTGACAGGGAGTTCTGCCAGGCATCCAAGTGCTTCCCATCGATGTCTTGCCATCCTGTCCATGCCACTGACCACAGATGACTCAGCATTCCTAGGCATCATTTCCAGTGAAGAAAAAAAGGACATTGGTTTCCACGTGTCCCAGTTGCCTTCCCTTCTGGTCTCTTTGGACCAGATTAAGTCACATGTCTATACCCTCACTGCAAAGGAAACTAGGACAGTAAGCATGTGGCACTTGATGTCTTTCTCATTAAAGGAAGTCTCCACTAGTAAGGAAGAAAGTCTGTTACAAACCTCTAAACCAGTGGTGATATCCCATATCAGCCACAGAAAGTTGGTAAGATGGAAGAGAAGCAGAGCTCACAGGCTTGATAAATGAGCACCACAGGTCTGACCTGGAGAACCACTGGGCTCTCCTTAAGGATGAACAGATGGTTTCCCTATCAGGCTGCCTTTGAACCACTGCAAGATTCTTTGGGAGTACAGGTTTGTCAAAAGCAAACAAATAACAACTGGGATTTGAGTTTGACTGCATGCAATAAATAACATGCAAACACAATGGTTGAACCAATTAGAGGGTTTATTCTTTTCATATTACAAAGCACCTAGACAATATCCATGGTGGTTATGGTAGCTCTATTATGTTATCTGGGACTCGGACTCCTTTTATTTTTCTGTTCAGCATTCTTAGAGTATGTGGTCTCCATCTTGTGATAGCAGCATGGCACCTGTTCCACCTCTGTCCTCAGCCATCATGGCCACATTCTAAGCAGAAAGAAAAAGAAAGGATAAGGGCATCAGTGGGTGCCAACTGAGTTGTTTCCCTTTAGAGAACATTCTTGACCAGGCTGGACAACATAGTGAGACTTCATCTCTATTAAAAAACAACAACAACAAAAATTAGCCCGGCATGGTGTACATGCCTGTATTCCAGCTACTTGGGAGGCTGAGTGGGAGGATCGTTTGAGGCCAGGAATTCCAGGCTACAGTGAGCCATGATCATGCACTCCAGCCTGGGTGACAGAGTGAGACCCTGTCTCAAAAAGAAAAAGCAAAAGAAAAATAGCATTCTAGAAAGTCTCACACCATATCTGTGGCTTTTATTTTAATGGGAACAACTGTCACATAGACTTCCATCTGCCAAACAGACTGGGAAAGGTGGTTTTATAGCTAGACCCATGCCATCCTGGATAACGTCAAAGTTCTGACTGTAAGAGAGAAGAAAGTAAATTTTGGTGAAGCAATTAGTCATTTCCTTTGCAATGTAGGGTTTTTTGTGGAAAACAGAGAATGCAAAATAGTATAGTGTAACAGTGGTGGGTAAGAGTATTTCCCCGAATTCATTTAATTTTGATGGCTCAATTATGGGAAAGAGATGAAAAAAGAAGATCAGTGTCTTCTAGGAACCTTGTTGTTCAGGTAATGAGCAGGTGGTTGTTGAAAGGTCAATGAGGACAGCACCTGCTGGGAACAGGCTACAGCTCTGCAGAGAGTGCCACAGATGCTCCTGGGATCCACCTCATACTTTTTACCTCTACAAACTCGAAGCCAGTAAAGATATATATAACCAGTGAGACAGAGATTTTGTAAGAGTGCCTGGTTATATATTTTGCAGATGTAATGCTTGTTATGTATTTCTACTATTGGTGAAATCTTTCTATAATCCTATAGAAGATTGACTCAAGGTGGTAGGTAAGACTACCTGGTGCATGTATCTGATTTTCCCACAAGAACTTGGGGAGTGTAAGTCAGATGTAGGCTGTGGTCCAAAACTAGTGACCTCCTGGAAGAATGAGGCTAACCAAACACTATACGTCTTATTTGCCCAATTTCTCTTTTTGGAAACAACATGGAACATAATAGAGTTAAACTGAATAAAAATAAGACCCCCAAATGTGATATATGTAGTCAAAATTAGGAGAGACGAGTGTAAGCTAGAGTAATTAGAGAGGGATTCATGGAGGAACTGGTTCTTAAGTTGTACCCCACACAATAGGAGGAATTTGGATACTTAGAAAGGAGATGGAGAAAATTCTATTGAAGTGCATGAAAAACTCTGATGAGGCCAGGTGCATTGGCTTACGACTGTAACCCCAGAACTTTGGGAGGCGGATCACTTGAGGTCAAGGGGTTTAAGACCCACCTGGCCAATATGGCGAAACCCCCATCTCTACTAAAAATAAAAAAAATTACCTGGGTATGGCAGTGCACGCCTGTAGTCCCAGCTACTCGGGAGGTTGAGGCAGGAAAATTGCTTGAACCCAGGAGGTGGAGGTCACAGTGAGCTGAGATGGCACCACTGCACTCCAACCTGGGTGACAGAGCGAGGCTCTGTCAAAAAAAAAAAAAAAAAAAAAAAAGAAGGAAGAAGAAGGAAGGAAGGAAGGAAGGAAGGAAGGAAGGAAGGAAGAAAGGAAGGAGGGAGGGAGGAAGGAAGGGAAGGAAGGAAAAAAGAACTCTGTTGAAAAGGAAGGAAGTGGTTCAGGGAGAAAGTTCAGAGTAATTTCCTGTAGCAGGTTCTGGAATAATTTGAAAGGAAAAAGGAACACAGGACAGGAGAGGAGAATGGGAGAGGGAAATTATTGAGGAGGGGGCCAAGAAAGTCACAGCTCACCTAACTCCTTCCTACCTTTCTTTTGTTAAGACTTCCAGTTAATCGTTCCACTATACAAATACTTAAGAAAATCAGTAAATCGACTCAAGTAAAACTTTGGTGAATAATATCAAGAATGTGACATGGATTGTTGGTGGGAGTGTAAACAGGTCCAACCACTTGGAAAGCCATCTGGCAGTACTTAATGAAGTGAATGTACATATGTGCTATGACATCAATCCCACATGTATAGATAGGAGATACAAAATATATATTACATAGAGTAATAATCATATATACATATATATGAAATTATCCTGGTGTCCACAGCAAGGGAAACATTTAAATAAAATATCAGGAATGCATACTACGGAATAATACTCTGCAATTCAAAGCATTGAACTAGACACACATTTAGTGACCTGGATGGGCATTAAAATCATAGTTTTGAGTTTCAGAAGCACGAAAGAGAATGAGATGTAAACACAATGTCATTTATGTAAATTAAAAACACATACATACTGAATTCTGTATTTATATGGATCATTTGCAAGAATTCATGAGGGAAGAGAATGAGAGTGGAGACTGGGGATGAAGGAAGAAATCAATCTGTCAATCAAGAGAGGAAAACCCTATACATTGATTATGATGCATGTGCTATAAATTCACTTCTCTCTACCTAAGTTTGCCTCCAGCCCTCCTCCCACAAAATAAACCTTTGAGGGAAAAAACATTCTTAGATCTCCAAATATTTTTAAATGTGTGAGCAGCACTAGAACATATAATTCTCTCATGCATAAAATGGGGATAATAATAAGACCCTCACAAGGCTGTCAAGAAAATTAAAGGAAATCATATATTAGATACCCAAGTGGAGACATACCCAGATGCGAGGTGGTTGACTAGGCTCCCTAGCTGGTGAAGTGACTCACTATGAGCTTTCTACCGCTCTCACAGTGTTTGTGTTCAATCCCTGCCTCAGCAAAATGATAAATCATTACATCAGGGACTTTCAAAGTCAAGCAAATAGTCAAAAACATACGCAGTAGGTTAAATCCTCAAATGCAAGAGTATACAGTCCTGCTCCCTGTTGACTTCAGCCCTACGGAGAAAATAATACCTCTGTTGATTTCAGCTTAAAGAAGCTTATTACCACCAATATTCTTCCCTACAGTCAGTGTTAGCCCAACTCAATGCCCCTTTCTGAACAGTACTCACCAGAGAAGACAGTCCAGCCAACTCAGTGATTACCAAGCAGCATGCACTGGGTGGTGAAGGCTAAAGTAGCCAACTGACACCGTAGGGAGGAGAGAACTGGCCAAAGTATAATGACCTAAACTGGCATTTGGTCAGATCATGGGGATTTTCTGGCCCTTTGCTCAAACGCCTGGCACTGTATGCTCAGGTCTTTGGGAAGCAATGTTATGCAATAGTATAATCTGAAAGAGTAATTTAGAGCAGGTTATTGGAGGTGATACATTGTTAGTAGCAAATTTACAAAGAATATTGGCCTGAGAAATATTATAGTGTCCACTCTTAGATACCTCTTGGTGGCTAAGGACACAATCTTACTAAAATTGAAATAAAATGTTTCCAAAATATTCTTTGCTACCAAACTGGTGTATTTGCAGGAGGAAAGCAGTTTACCTTTCCACCTTATGAAGAAACTTTTTGGATATCTTGTCTATCATACATTATTCATAAAATCTGTGAATCACCTACTACTTAGCTTCAAAAATGTGGGACATCTTAAAGGATTTGATAAACTGAAAGAATTCTCGCCTAGTTACGATGGAGGAACTCTGGCTAAAATCCAGAATTCCACGAGATCTCTTCCAGGCCTCAGCCAAAAGATTATTTAGGCTGTGAATAAGGAAAACAATTATAATTCCATAGTTCAGAATTTCAAGGGATTGCAGAGGTCTTCCAGTCTAACTTCTTTTTATCTTTGTAGGAATTATGGCTCAGAGAGGATAACTTGGCCAGTGTTGAGCAGCCCGCTCACTTCCATTCAACACAGATTTACTAAATAACTACGAGATCCCAGGCATCCTATGCAATACTGGAAATACAGAATAGTGTGAATAGTAAAGAAGTGAAGAACATAAGTTAGGCATGCACGCTAGGGCCAGTCTCCTTTTATTCAATTTTACATTCACTGCTTACTAGCTGCGTGTCCTTAGGCAAATTACTTAAACTGTCTATGCTTCAGTTTCATCATCTGCAAAATAGGGTGATGGTAAGTATATACTCACGGATTGTCATAAGATTTAGAAGGGTAATATACTCTAAGCACATAGAACAGAAAGGTGCTTGGCACATAGTGAGAGCTCTGTAAATATGTGCTGATTAAAATACCAGGTTTCTGCTCTCTTGGAGCTATCTATTCTTTGTTTAGTCAGGCAGCACAGCATATTGGGGCTACTAGCCCTTGCCCCAGTGTGCTGGGCTGTCTGACTAAACAAATTTAATTGAATTAGTGTTATATGCAGCCTGAGGCCACAGTCTTATCTAGTTTGTCCTTGAGTCTCCCCACTCCACCCCACAATGCCTAGTACATTGCCTGGTACATGGTAGACTCTATCAGTATTTGATGAATGAATGAATGAATGAATGAATGAATGACACACAAAACTAAAGGATCAAAGAACAGGCATCCTAAGAAATATTTGACTAGTTTCTTCAAGAATGAGAAGGAAGAGGCCGGGCGCAGTAGCTCACACCTGTAATCCCAGCACTTTGGGAGGGCGAGGCAGGTGGATCACGAGGTCAGGAGATCAAGACCATCCTGGCTAATACAGTAAAACCCCGTCTCCACTAAAAATACAAAAAATTAGCCAGGTGTGGTGGCGGGCGCCTGTAGTCCCAGCTACTCGGGAAGCTGAGGTAGGCGAATGGCATGAACTTGGGAGGCGGAGTTTGCAGTGAGCCGAGACAGCGCCACTGCACTCCAGCCTGCGCGACAGAGCGAGACTCCGTCTCAAAACAAAACAAAACAAAAAAAGAAATAACGAGAAGGAAGAGCAGCACTTCTTCACATGGAGAAGAGACAATGGATTCTAGGGAGCTGAAGCCACGAGAGCAAAAGCTTGGAAGTGTGAAGGTGACTAGCTTTCTCCCCCTATGTATATGGCTTGCTCTTCTCAATTCCTTTATTTGAGGGACTTGGGAATTAGACCTAGGTGTGCCTGGAATCTGCTGTGCTCAGCTTCTGATGTATTACACAGCACCATTCTGATGAAATCCAGTGCTAATTAAGATGCTCAAGAGGTTATCAGTTGTCCTTCTCTTTAGCACATGTTCATTCAGAAGGAGCTGGCTGATTTCAGAAATCCAGCAGGAATTAAAGTACTGAATGTGTATTTTTTTAGTCCATCTGTTCATTGTGAAAGTTTGATTACATTTTATTGTTGATGTAATAGATATTTTCCTTTTGTTGGATCCTCCTCCATCAGAGGCTGGATTGAATTATTTACTTGTGGGCGTTATAAATCACCTGGTGGTTCTTATGTCAGCGATATCTGGTTGTCACCCAATATCCATTCTTCTCTTCCTCTATTGCAATAGCATCCCCAATTTTTTTTTATTTTTATTTTTATTTTTTGAGATGGAGTCTCACTCTGTCACCCAGGCTGGAGTGCAATAATGCAATCTTGGCTCACTGCAACCTCTACCTCCTGGGTTCAAGCAATTCTCCTGCTTCAGCCTCCCAAGTAGCTGGGATTACAAGCGTGTGTCCCCATGCCCAGCTAATTTTGTATTTTTAGTAGAGAAGGGCTTTCACCCTCTTGGTCAGGCTGGTCTCAAACTCCTGATCTTAAGTGATCCACCCGCCTCGGTCTCCCAAAGTGCTGGCATTACAGGCGTGAGCCACCATGCCTGGCCCAGCATCCCCAATTTTTATCTGGGCACAGGGACACTCAGAATAAAGACAACATTTCCCAGCCTCCCTTGGACCCACATATGGCCAAGTGTCTAACCAGACTTGGTATGTTCAACCTCCAAAATAATGCGTTTTAGAAGAGACATTCTCTTTGTCTTTCTTTATATCCTCTCCTCTGGGTGGAATATAGATGTGATGGTTTAAGTTAAAGCAATCATTTCAGATCTTGCTCAGTGACCTTGGGAATGGAAAAATTCCACAGGGAATAAGTAGAAGAAACCTGAGTCTCTGATACCCCAGGGAGTGCGATATGGGGATGTCTATCTCTAGACTTTTATCTGAGAGGGAAATAAGCTTCTGTCTTTGTTTAAGCTACTATAAGTTTGAGTTCATTGTTGTTTTTGTTTCTTGCAGCCTCATGGAATGCTAATTAAAGCAGCTTCCTATTGTTACCCACCGTACCATCTCCTTCGCAACCGCCAAGTCAGTTATTACAACACAGAATAAAACCCAAAATTTGATAATCATCATTATGATTATGAGGATGAATGCACTGCAAAAACTTTGCCTCTTCCTTCCCCATCCAAATGATCACATTGTGAATTTCATGAACATTTTTATTATTTTTGGATTACCTCATTTGCATTCTATGAATGTCGATGATTAAGAGTTGGTCTGTGAGTAGGAGAGGAAGTAAGTGATAAAATATGTAGAAAAGAAGCAGAAATGTTACTGCAGCAATTTCAGTAGAAGAAGATAGTAGACTGTCTAACAGTATATAAATCATGGTGCTGTCAGAATGCAGTGTGATGCGATGATTAACAATTGTGCTGTAGGCTGGGCACGGCGGCTCACACCTGTAATCCCAGCATGTTGGGAGGCTGAGGGGGGCAGATCACGAGGTCAGGAGTGCGAGACCAGCCCGGCCAACATGGTGAAACCCTGTCTCTACTAAAAATACAAAAATTAGCCTGGGATGTGTGGCATGAGCCTGTAATCCCACCTACTCAGGAGGCTGAGGCAGAAGAATTGCTTGAACCCGGGAGGGGGAGGTTACAGTGAAATCGCACCATTGCACTCTAGCCTGGCTGACACAGTGAGACTCTCAGAAAAAAAATAGAAATAAATTGAGTTCTGGAATAGTATTTATTGCTTTGAGAAAATTAACAGAATATTTTGTCAAATAAAAAAGTAGGTTGTGGCCAGGCACAGTGGCTCACACTTGTAATCCCAGCACTCTGGGAGGCTGAGGCGGGCAGATGGCTTGAGCCCAGAGGTTGCCTCGGCAACATGGCAAGACCCCATCTCTACAAAAAATATAAAAATTAGCCGGGTATGGTGGTGCATGCCTGTAGTCTCAGCTATCTCAGCTACTCAAGAAGCTGAGGCGGGAGGATTGCTTGAGCCCAGGCAGTCGAAGCTGCAGTGAGCCATGCTCACGCTATTGCACTCCAGCCTGGGTGACAGAGAGAGACACTGTCTTCCTCTCTCTCAAAAAAGTAGGTTCTACAATAATATGTAAACACACATATAAGTTTATGTGCATATATACATAAATTTATGTTTCTATATACATAGAAAAAACATGATGTGTAGACATGAAAATGTTAAAAGTAGATAACTGTGACCAAGAGGATTATAGATGATTTTTACTTTCTTCTTTTTTGTTTATTTGTATTTCATAATTTTCCATAATAAACACACATAATTTATATACATTTTAAGTTTTTAGGAAAGCAACTCTTGGGTGCCGGCAGTTGAAGAAATAAACCCCCACACGTGTTTAAGGTTTGTATATGGCATTAGTCAGAGCAATGTTAAGCTACGCTGTAATAACAAACAAACCCGAAAAGCTCAGTGACTTAGCACAACAAAGTTACATTTATACTTCTTATTTATGTAAAATCCAGTGTGGGTCTGCAGAGACAGCCTTCCATCTGATAGCTCAAAGATCCATCTTTAGCTATCCATCTGATAGCTATCAAGGTCACTACAGCGGGAGAGAGGGAAGATACTTCCAGTCATAGTTTACATCACCCAACTGCAAGGGAGGCTGCTGGGACATTGGAGGAAGTGTACAGGATTTGATTGCACAGTCTCTGCCACATACACCTTCAGTGATTATGTTTTCTCAACCAAAAATTAAATTTATAGGAGGATAAGCAAATAGTTGGGTTTAGGGTTGATTTTTTTTTGTTTTTTCTGTTTTTTTTGGTTTTTTTTGTTTTTTTTTTGAAACGGAGTCTCGCTCTGTCGCCCAGGCTGGAGTGCAGTGGTGCAATCTCGGCTCACTGCAAGCTCCGCCTCCCCGGTTCACGCCATTCTCCTGCCTCAGCCTCTCCGAGTACCTGGGACTACAGGCGCCTGCCACCACGCCTGGCTAATTTTTTGTATTTTTAGTAGAGACGGGGTTTCATCATGGTCTCAATCTCCTGACCTCATGATCCACCCGCCTTGGCCTCCCAAAGTGCTGGGATTACAAGCGTGAGCCACTGCACCCAGCCTGGGTTGATTTTTTAAAATATGCACACAACTGAATATATGGTTGCATATTTGCTACAGGTTTTTATTTATTTATTTTAAGATGGTGTTTTGCTCTTTTTGCCCAGGCTGGAGTGCAATGTGCGATCTCGACTCACTGCAACTTCGGCCTCCTGGGTTCAAGTGATTCTCCTGTCTCAGCCTCCCAAGTAGCTGTGATTACAGGTGTATACCACTATGCAAGGCTAATTTTGTATGTTTAGTAGAGACGGGGTTTCGCCATGTTGGCCAGGCTGGTCTCAAACTCCTAACCGCAGGTGATCCACCTGCCTCAGTCTCCCAAAGTGCTGCAATTACAGGTGTGAGCCACTGATCCTGGCCGCTACAGGTTTTTAAATAGTCAAAAATGGACTTGTGTGTGAGGAAAGAGGAGGAAATTGGGCTGAGATGAAGCCAAAACTAAAGGTTGCCCTGTTCTCCCTCCTGACTCTTCAAGTTAAGCAACCTACCTGTGCATCGTACTCCTGTTAATGCATAAAAGTAGGTTTCAAACCACAGTGGGAGTTAGAAGATGGAAGACCGAGGACTGAGATGTGACAAGGGCTGACCAGAAGAAGAAATGAGGATTTCTGAGGGGCCAGGAAGCATGATACAGACCCCTTCCCTGGGACAGTGAGAATACCAGGAAGAATGGTGAACCAGCCAGAAAGTGGGGAGGAGAGCCAAGGTCCAAAGAGGATGGAAAAAGGAAGACTGCCAGATTTGGGCAGTGCCAAAGGCAGGAATTACAGTCAGAATAGATAGCCAAGAATGTAGGGTGCAGATGGAAGTGGGATTCGAGCAATTTTTTTCTCAAGAAGCAGCAGGCTGTGACGTGTAGTCCATTTGATTTAAATGATCATGGGGTAAGACAGCCAACAGAAAGCACCCCAGCAGTACCGTGGCCCACAGAAAGAGCCCACAGTATAAATTAGGGAGCAGGGCTGCATGGAAAATCCCAGGCTGAACTGGGCATAAATCCAGACATAAACTGGGGACAGGCAGTGGAGACATGCTGAAGATGGTTGACATCAGGGAGGCAGCAGGTATTCCAGGTGATAGGAATGGATGAATCAGGATCCCAGCAACGGGTTAGGGGTGGCGAGAGCAAAGTCCAGCCCCTCAAAAGAAGGATCTAGCAAGAGATATGTGATTGGGGCCCCACTAAAGGGCAGAGCTTCACAACAGATGCCGCTCCAGAAGCAGAACTGGTATGAAAACGAGGAAAATACTCAGTCATTTTAAGCAAGTAAGAAGAAGGGAAGGAGACTGTAGCCTTGGGGATATGAGGTTGCCTGGGGCCTCACCTCTGAGAAGGTGAATGCCAAGACTAGGACAGAAAGACCTACAATTTTTCTCTTGCCTAACTTGGTCTGCACTAGCTTGAGAATGTAGTGTTGAGCCTATGGATTGAAGGCATCAGTGCCTGAAGCAAAGCAGGTTTGGTGAGGCTGGATGCGAAACTGATAACAGAACTTGCACATCATTTGAGAAAGGTTTTCCTAAGACAGCCTCATAAACAGGTACATGGCTCGCCCACCTGCCCTTTTCTACTGGGAAAAGCAGTGTTCAGGTCCATAGGTAACGTTAGTTAATGACGCAGAGAAATAGGATAGGGGGAAACACCTAGATTAGCCAAGTGTGTTAGTCTGTTTCCATTGCTATAAATATCAGCGATTCCACTGAATACCTGAGAGAGAGTAATTTATAAAGAAAAGAGACTTATTTGGCTCATGGTTCTGCAGGCTGTACACAAAGCATCATGTCACCCTCTGCTTCTGGTGAGGCCTCAGGAAGCTTCCAATTATGTTGGGAGGTGAAGGGGAGCCTGTGTGTCACATGGCAAAAGGGAGAGCAAGAGAGAGAGGGAGGAAGTTCCAGACTCTTTTAAACAACCAGATCTCACGTGTACTCATAGAGCAAGAATTAACTCATTACCAGAAGGATGTCACCAAGCCATTCATGAGAATCTGCCCTCATGATCCAAACACCTCCCACCAGGCCCCACCTCCAACAGTGGGGACCACATTTCAACATGATATTCGGAGGGAACAAACATCCAAACTATATCACCAAGGTATTGGGCACCTTGGGTGAAAACTCAAAGCCCCATGTTTTGCCTCCTTGAAATGTATTTTAAAACACAGAGAACTTTTAGAGAAAAGTGTGAACTTTTTACCGTTGTAGCTAAATGCATCCTCTGTGTATGGATGCTGGGTTTCAGTGCTCCTGGGAGCATTAGTATGGAGGGAAAACTCTAGAATAGGAGTCAAAGATTCCAAATTCTAATATGGCTTCACTGCAGCTCAAATAAAGTGATTACGAATGTGCCTTAAATATCCCAAAGCAATGAAAAATGAGATTGCATGTATATCTACCCATCTAGCAACTTTGCAGAGCTGGGATTGGGGTGAGACAAACAAGGTGTCTAGGGTAGGATTTAGGGGTTGCTCACTCTCAGGATTCTGCAAAGTACCCAGCCAGCAAAATGAGAGCTGTGCACAGCAAGACCAGTGTGTCTTTCACAAAAGGTGCCCTTGTCTGATACTCACGGTGGAAGGTGGAAGATGGGGGTTGTCTGGAAAGGTCAGAGTTCGAAAAGTTTCCCTTCCAGAAGCTGCTGAGAACTGAAGACTTTGGGAGGCTGTGAATAGCCCATCACCTGTGTCCCTGTCGTTTGGCCCCCTGGCAGCAGATTAAGATATGCCGGCCAGGTGCGGTGGCTCATGCCTGTAATCCCAGTGAGAGGTGAAGCCAGCTGGACTTCTGGGTCAGGTGGGGACTTGGAGAACTTTTCTGTCTAGCTAAAGGATTATAAATGCACCAATCAGCACTCTGTGAAAACTTACCAATCAGCACTCTGTGTCTAGCTAGAGGATTGTAAATTCACCAAACAGCATTCTGTAAAAACACACCAATCAGTGCTCTGTGTCTAGCTAAAGGATTGTAAATGCACCAATCAGCACTCTGTAAAAAATGCACCAATCAGCGCTCTGTGTCTAGCTAAAGGATTGTAAGCACACCAATCAGCAATCTGTAAAATGGACCAATCAGCACTCTGTAAAATGGACCAATTAGCACTCTGTAAAATGGACCAATCAGCAAGAGGTGGGTGGGGGCCCAATAAGGGAATAAAAGCAGGCCACCAGGGAGCCAGCAGTGGCAACCTGCTGGGATCCCCTTCAACACTGTGGAGACTTTGTTCTTTTGCTCTTTAGTATAAATCTTGCTGCTGCTCACTCTTTTCGTCCGCACTACCTTTATGAGCTGTAACAGGCACTGGGAAGGTGTGTAGCTTCACTCCTTAAGTCAGCGAGACCACGAACCCACCAGGGGGAGCAAACAACTCCGGACACACCACCTTTAAGAGCTGTAACACTCGCTGCAAAGGTCTGCGGCTTCACTCCTGAGTTCGGTTGAGACCACGAACCCACCAGAAGGAAGAAACTCCAGACACATCTGAACATCAGAAGGAACAAACTCCGGACATACCATCTTTAAGAACTGTAGCACTCACCACGAGGGTCCATGGCTTCATTCTTGAAGTCAGCCAGACCAAGAACCCACTGGAAGGAATAAATTCTGGACACAGGAGCACTTTGGGAGGCCATGGCAGGTGGATCACCTGGCGTGAGGAGTTTGAGACCAGCCTGGCCAACATGGTGAAACCCTGTCTCTACTAAAAAATACCAAAAAGCCAGGCATAGTGGTAGGCACCTGTAATCCCAGCTACTCGGGAGGCTGAGATAAGAATCGCTTGAACCCAGGAAGTGGAGGTTGCAGTGAGCCGAGATCGCGCCATTGCACTCCAGCCTGGGCAACAAGAGCGAAACTCCGTCTCAAAAAAAAAAAAAAAAAAAAAAACAAGAGATGCCAGTGAGGTGAGGATGGGAAAGGTGGGGGGATTAGGAGCCAAGGTCTTGCCTACCTCTCCAGCCCAAGACACCCCTCTCTGCATTCAAGCCACACCATCACTGCCCTTAGGGGTGAACAGCACTGCCTGCCTCCCACTGCTTTCTGATTCTTTCTGATCCCAAGGAAAACGTTTCCTGTGGGCCTGCAAAGGGTTTCCATCTTTTGGAAGCTGCTTTTCAGATGTGATAGGTGGCCTGGCAAAACAAGTCAGGCTGGGCCCTTAGGGCCATTATCCACTGACACCCTGTCAGAACTGCCTTATCCGTTAACACCTCTGTAGGAATCAATTAGTTGAATGTCAGCTGAAAGTAAGAACAGACCAGAAGAGTAAAAGGAAATAGGTGAAGAAAGTTTCTTTATAGTGACAAGTAATGGCATCGCAGGGAGCCCCGTGCAATTTTGCCTGTGTCGGCCTCGAGTATCCCACTGAAAGCAGCTCCCACTTCCCCTCCCAACCTATGAGGTTATTTCATTGTCATTGTAATTTGTTGATGCCTAAAATTACCCATTTGCTAAGGATTCCTGATCCAAAAAGGTGTACTACAAATCAAGGTATGTCAATTGGCACTGATTACATGTCCCTATTCTCAGAGGGACGGGGTGCTGGGGAAATGGAAAAGTATGTACATAAGGGAAGGAGAATGTCTAAAGAGTTTATATTCCAGGGCAGATTCAACCAATCTTTATGAAGCTCCTACTATGTACCAGGTATATATTATCTTATCTTACAAAATCCCTGCAGTAGAAGTTTTACTATCCCAATTTTGATTCCCAGGGCATTGCATTTGGATTCAAGCCCAGCGCTCTTTCTTCTAGGCTGTGGTGGGGGGTGAGTGGAAGAAATATAGGTGGTACATAGAATGAAATACATAAACATATTTGTGAGTCACTGCCACAGCTTGAGTCAGCCATAATTAAGTGTCCCGTATTTGGGAAGAGAGTGGCAAAGATAAAAGCTGGGAGAAAGGAATCGACTGGAGAGACGGGAGGATTTGAAGCAAGGTGGAGCTGGCCTGAGGTTTCCCGGATGAGGAGAGGGTGTGGCGGATGATCCAGAGAGAAAGGCTGTGGTGTGGTGGAGGGGTGGTGGGGAGAGGAACAGCCTGCTGTCTGAAATAACAGAGACAGTGAATCAGGCCATGACATCCTTTGCGTATGTGGTGAAGGGTGGGTGGCCTAGGCTCCTGGACGCAGGTAACCAAGGAACACAACTGCAGGTATAGCTGCTGCCTGCACCAGCATCAGCCTCCAGCAGCAGGGACACCCAGTTACGCAGCAGCGGTGTGCTAATTCCAGCCCAGACTAGCAGACAGCAGGGGCTCTGTCTGGGGGAGGAAAAGCTCTAGAGCTGGGGACGAATACACATTCGGAAGGAGGGAAATAAGCTCTGAGCTATATTTAGTGCTGCATCGCTGTGCATAGGGGACTTATGGCAAGCGCGTGCCTGCGAATTCATCAGATGGAAACACAGGCATGTGTAGCCTGCGCTCTAACTTTTTTTCCACCCCAAAGATTATTTTTTTCTACAGCCTCACCTGTCGGGGCATCATTTCCTACCCGCCGTTGCGTACTGATGCTCTGCTGGTCAGCTTCCTAGGGCCTCTGCTGACGATAAGTACAGCTGTGAGATGGTGACAACGGCACATACCAGACATTGATTAATCAGCAGCTAGCTTTGGTTTTTTGTTTTGTTTTATTTTGTTTTTTAAATGGACACATCTTAGACAAGGAATCAGCAGCTTTCGACATCAGAGGAAAAGAAAGTTTCTTGATTCCCAATTTTTTAACAAGTGCCAAACACAAGTTCAGCTTGGTTGGAAATATAAGCACAATGGAATTCAGCCGAAACTTAAATGAAGCCACGGACAATTTTTCCTGAGCTACAGTGGAAACTCTACACCCTCACAATACCTAAGAGCTTTCCCACCAATACAATTTGTTTGCAAAGCATTACATCATCAGAAGAAACTCTGATTGGCTGAGTCTATCCTCAAGGAAAGACCTATTTCTGGCAGCAAAAACTTTTCCAAGAGCCTTTTTGGGCGCCAGACACCATATTTAATTTTCCCCTTTTAGTGCAATACTTTAGTACAATAATGAGCACGCGGGGCCTCTAGGAGGCTGCTTCTGTTGGAACTTCTGTCAACAACTGCGAGGTTGCTTTTTCCTGAATATCAGAGGACCCACCCGTGTGCTGGACGTACCCTGCCTTGGTAGGTGAGGAGACACCACAAGGCTTAATGAGGAAACTATTACTCCTTCTGTCACTGGCTTTCCAATTACACACAGCAATGGTGATTTTGAGCAGCAGCCAAGGAATGTCATAACAGAGACTACTGTGGAACCAAATTACAGGAGCCCAGGGAGCAATGAAAAGTCTTCAAGTTGGAAATGTTTATTAATTGCTTGTGTGCAATGTATTAGGCTGGGCAGGTGGGCCCTTGCCTTCAAGGAAGTCACAAACATGCATTAGGGCTCTCTTGCCTATGTGTTATTCACATTACATGAAGAAATACAAATAAAAACCTGAAACACTAGGACAGCAGAGCAGGTAATACACATTTCCTAATACATGAACAAAAGGCAATCATGGAGACTTGTACCAATTGGCCTTTGCCTGGGAAATAAGTAAAAGGAAATATACCCCACTGCTTCAGCCATGATTCTCCCTTCCACTTCCTTTTTCTTAGCCCTAGTTAGTCCCTGTTCCTCATTCATCTATAACTGTCTGACTCTCAGATGAAAGCTGCAACTTGAGAAAATGTGGACACGTTATAATTAGGGAGCACTCCATGACCACTGTCTTGCCCCTCTTTATTCTTCCCCGATTTCCTTCCTGTCCTTTCCCTCCCTTTCCCCTCCCCTCCCCGCCTTCCTTCCCTTCCCCTACCGTGTCCTTCCCCCTTCCTCTTCCCTTTCCCCCTCCCCCTCCTTTCCTTTGCTTTCTTTGTTCCAAAATGAAAATAGATGGCCTAGGTTCCATGAGAGATGATTGGAGGAGAAGTAGTAAGAGCTTCAATTTGGTGGCTGCCAGAGACTCTGCCTGCTGCTCCCTTCTTCCCTGTGGCTGCATTCTCACCTAACTCTGGCTGTGGTCAAGAAAGAGCTTTGCTAGAGATCTGTGCTAATCATTCCTGAATTAAAATACCTCACAGAGGTCCCAGGGTGGGGAGTGGAGCAGGGCCATTTTCCCAGGACACCCGTCAGTGGGTCCTAGCCTGCTCTGGATGGCATGTTTCCTCCAGGGCTGTTTTTGGGTCACCACGGTACCCTCCACAATGTGCCTTTCCTCCAGGTAACAGTTTCCTAAACCTCCGTGTCTAAAGGTAGGCGAGAGAATGAGGCTGTAAGTCCCCCCCATCCGCGAAGGACAAGGTGAATTACATCACTTTGGGTAGAATGAGGGTGAAATGTGGATTTTCATGTGGTTAAATCTTTGTTGGGTTTCTGAACAGTGAAGATAATAATAGAAGGATGCAAGTTTCCTGTAATAGAGAAGAATAGCACCGGGAGGTGGGTGAAAATCAGAGGGTCACAGGGACAGATGGAGCAGGGGTGGCTGCATGAACGTGTGCATCCCAGGGGCTGAGAAGACAGTGGGAAGACAGTGGGTGTAACTGAAGCCAGCCCCGGATGTCTGGAGAGAGGCTTTGCAATTTCTGGTCAGGTCTTGTTCTTTTAAACTGGACCATCTGAGATGACACCAGGAAGTTAGCCTTTGGTAAGAATGAATGTCACCCAGCCTTGTTCCAGCCTTCCTCCTGGGTCTTCACTCCCTTGAGACTTACTTTCCATCTCCTCGCTCATTCCTGGTCCCACAAGCTCCTGCCCTCTGTCTTCATATCCTGTGATGACCTCTGGTTCCTGCAGGACTGATCTCATCTTGCCTAGCTTAGCCCACGACTGGCCCTTCAAACACGGTCAGCTCAGCAGGCCCAGGCTGGCACAGAAAAGCCTGTGGCAGACAATAGTGTTTATTCTAGGCAATTGTCCCAGACGGGTCACTCCCTGCTTACTCCACACCTGCTGCTGCTTGCTGTTTTTCCCAGGATCTGAATTCCTTCTCCCCAAGCACTGGCTAGGGGGCTCCCTCTCGCAGCCCTGCCCAGAGTCACTCAAGGGGCTGGACCATCCTCAGTCCTTTAGCTGAGAGAGGAGAATGTCATCAGTAGGCCAGACATGATTTACAGCTGTCCTCTCATTCGCTTCTGCTGCCCCAGGTAACAGAGGCTCTGGATCAGGGCCATCGCTGGGCTCCACCCCGGCACTAACCACTAACCGGCTTGGCCAGGTTTACCTCATCCCCTTCAAAAAGGATGGTGTGAGGAATGCATGTCCTGCCCCAGGAAGACGGATCTGTTCAGGAAGAAGAGGACAAAGGGCAGGACTTCAAAGGAATTTGGGCCACAACATAGGGCTTCTGGCTCCTGTGTAGAGGGAAAGAGAGTGGGGAGAGGTCGGACCAGCATTCAACTCAGAGGCTCTTCCCAGCTTCCATTCCCTTTGCCCTGGAGCTACAGAATTTCCTGACCCTGGAGAAGGCACCTGCCAGTGGCTGTGGTCAAGAAAGAGCTTTGCTAGAGATCTGTGCTAATCATTCCTGAATTAAAATACCTCACAGAGGTCCCAGCATGGGGAGTGGAGTGGGGCCATTTTCCTAGGACACCCGTCAGTGGGTCCTAGCCTGCTCTGGATGGCCTGTTTCCTCCAGGGCTGTTTTCCAGCACAGGCTCTGGAAGCCACGCTGCTGTTTGCCGTGCACAGCCTGAGCCATGGCCCCCCCTCTGCCTGGGGTGGGCTTCCAGGAGAATGAGGCCTCTGAGCTCCACCCTGAGGCCCCCACCTCCCCACTTACTGAGCCACCCTTTACCTCCTCCCTCTCTGGTCTCATTGAGACCCCTTCCTTCCCTTTCCAGGGATGATTATTTTTCAATCGCATAGACTTGGAGATAAAGGAAGAGTAAGGGCAGAGAAAGGCTGGGGCATGAGGAGCTGAGGGCAGGGGTTAAGAAGGTGGCAGTAACAGAATAAAACCTGAGTCTGTCTTTAAACCTCCAGGCCTGAGGCCACATTTGGAGGGTGGGGGTCTCACTTCAGTTTTTCTGGAAGTTTTTCTGGAAGTCTGATTATTCCGTTCCACCGGCAGCAAGATGGGGAGCTTCAATCCCAGACGCTTGTGGCGATGGGAGTGGGGAGGAAGGATAGGACTTAGGAACTTCTTGCTGCGCATTTGCATCTGTCTATAAGGCGTGGTTATCCCATGTGTCATCTCAGCTTCCTGAAGATAGTGACTGTGACTTGGAGATCCAGAAGTTGGTGTGATGCAGTGGAGTTCCACTGCTTAGGGCCTGCATGGCTGTTAACAAGTCACCTAAGCTCAACGAGCTTCAGTTTCTTCCTCCGTAAAATACAAGCAATACTAACCTTATTTTATAGGGCTCTGAGGACTACATTGAAGAAACATTGAGGCCGGGCGCGGTGGCTCACGCCTGTAATCCCAGCACTTTGGGAGGCCGAGGTGGGCAGATCATGAGGTCAGGAGATGGAGACCATCCTGGCTAACACGGTGAAACCCTGTCTCTACTAAAAATACGAAAAAATTAGCCAGGAGTGGTGGCAGGCACCTGTAGTCCCAGCTACTTGGGAGGCTGAGGCAGGAGAATGGCGTGAACCCGGGAGGCGGAGCTTGCAGTGAGCCGAGACCACGCCACTGCACTCCAGCCTGGGTGACAGAGCGAGACTCCATCTCAATAAAAAAAAAAAAAGAAACATTGAAGCCCTGCCCACATTTTGGATACTGACTAAAAAGTAGCTATTATGATCATCCTTCAGTTTCCTCGTTGGTAAATTAGGGATAATAAAATACCCATCTCATTGAGTTGTTTTGAATATTAACCCAGTTAATATTTACAAGGTCCTTAGGTGCCTAGCACACAGTAAGCTCTGTACAAGTGTTATTAAAGAAAATGAATTGCCGGGCGCGGTGGCTCACGCTTGTAATCCCAGCATTTTGGGAGGTCGAGGCGGGCAGATCACGAGGTCAGGAGATCGAGACCACGGTGAAACCCCATCTCTACTAAAAAAAAAATACAAAAAATTAGCCGGGCATGGTGGCGGGCACCTGTAGTCCCAGCTACTCGGAGAGGCTGAGGCAGGAGAATGGCGTGAACCCGGGAGGCGAAGCTTGCAGTGAGCCGAGATTGCGCCACTGCACTCCAGCCTGGGCGACAGAGCGAGACTCCGTCTCAAAAAAAAAAAAAAAAAGAAAATGAATCATCCTGTTCTTTTCCACAATACCTAGACATTGCCCTGCCCAGGTAAGTGCTTTGTAAATATTGCTGAGATTAGTCCAATGCATACACTAGGGCCAGGAAACAGACAAGGGTGGATACTCACAAGAGGAGGCTGGTGGTTAGGCTGAGTAGCATACTTCTGTTTCTCCCTTCTCCTTGTTTATTTTCCTATTACCGATTTCTCATTTCGGACCCTGCTATGGTTTGGAAGTTTGTGTTCCCTCCAAAATTCACGTGAAAACTCAATCCCTAATGCAACAGTATTGAGAGGTGGGGCCTTTAGGAGGTGATTAGGCCACTACAGCTCTGACCTCATGGACTGGATTCATTCCTTATTAAAGGGCTGGAGGGAACTAGCCCTTTTTGCCCTTCTGCCTTCCCACTGTGTGAGGACCAGCAGAGACCAAGACACTGGGCCTGCTGGCACCTTGATCTTTCACCACCCAGCCTTCCATACTGTGAGAAATAAGTTTCTGTTGTTTGTAAACTACCCAGCCTCAGGTCTTTTGTTATAGTAGCATAAACAAACTAAGACAGATCCATCTCAATTGGCTCTCTATTCTCTCTGCTCCATCATTCCTCTTCCAAAAAAGAAACAGAAACTGATTCCCAAAGGCCCCACATTTACTAAGAAAGAGTCAGCAGACACCGTAGGTAGAGCTATGGTGTCTTTCTTTCGTCTCAGTTCATTCAGTACCCTAGTCGTTTGGAGATCACAGGTGTTGTGTATTCACTAAGTACTATGTCTTTGCTAAGCTCTTTCATGCCTCCCCACAACCCCTATTTCATCCTCAAATTACCTTGATAAGGTAGCTGTGATTATGTCCATCTTACACATGAGGAAACTGAAGGGTAGGCCATTTAAATAGCTTATCCTAGGTCACGCAACTACTGAATGCTAGACCCAGTTCTCAGATCCGACTTGAAATCCTTTGCTCATTCTGCTGTATTCACAGGTAACAGCAAGTTAAACTTGACCCTTCTCTTGGCCTTCTGAAATCGACTCTTTAATATGTAAGGTGTCTTTTCTGATATTTTTGGTTGGAAAAGAAAATGTGTGCATAACTTTCTTCAGTCAAAGAGTGTTTTGCATCGTCCTTCTTTTTCTATCTAAAAGCATCTTTTCTGCATACTCTCTCAACAATGCCAGCCCTTCCTACTCTCAGCTCAACAACCTGTCACTGACTCTAAGAGAGTTTTAACAAAAGAACTGGAACAGGAAGTGTTTTTAAACAAGCTGTCCCTTTCTTTAAATAATTAAAGAAGATGCTATCAGCGAGATCAGGTTTTTATTAGCTCTTCTCAAGTTCACTGTCACTTGCTCTCCTCCAAGGCAGGATTGAAAGTTGGGTGGAGGGGGGACATAGAAAAGTGCTCCAATTTGGACAGTGTGTTGGGAGCACTTTGTAGAGGCTGGCCATTCACTGCCTATCTGGACTCTTTGCCAGTGGAATAGTGAGCTTGAATGGCAGGTTACGGTTCTTTAGAAACAGATTTAGAGGAAATGAATGAACGAAGCAATGAATGAAATAATTGTTGGACCTTGATAATAGTGGGTGTATCGTGGGCATCGAGGCTTTGAGAACACTAGCTCCAGGCCCTCGGAGGGTGCAAAGCAACTAGATCAATGGAAAATAAGCATCAGGAAAAAAATGTCTAAACTGGGAGCTCGGGAACACAACTCTGGTTCAAACGTGTCTTCTAAATCTCGGCCCCAGCAACGTGTTCTTTGCAATTTCACTCTCTTGGTGGAATAAACAGGCCAGGAGCCCACCCCACCCAGCAGAGTGTCTCACAGCGGCCTGCAGGACAATAAGGAGGAAATTGGTTTTCCGGGAAGCAATTTCTCTATCAGCAGAGTGGTTCTGCCTTGGCATAGAGGAGAGGTTAGGCTGGCAGTTGGAAGGATTCCATCTGCTCCTTGGAGTCCTAATTTGGATAGCTGCAGTGTTAAAATGACACCATGAAGAGCACTTTTTAATATTGGGAAGGAATATTGATGTAGAGATTGGGGGCTTCAAGGCCAAAGGCACTGGCTGGAAATGGACTTGCCCTGAGCCCTTGAGCTGATTCTTTACGCTGCCTTCTTTCCTCTTACTAAATATAAAATGAGGTCAAACAGTGCATGAAGTAGGGGTCAGGAGCAAACTGAAGGCTTAATAATAAATATTTATGGTGCTGAGCTCATTACAGGGCTTATGCAGATCATTTTAAAATACCTGCCTGTTTGACATTTTGCCTTGATTTACACTAGAATTTAGAATGCCAGGGGGGTTATTAGCTTATATCTTGTCATTTTAGCATCCTGTTTCTGGGGGGAAAAAGAAAACCTTAGAAAACTACAGCTACTTTCCACAGAGTGCTGTGCTTCTGAAGAAAAAGTACTTTAGGTCTCCAAATTCCTTTTCCTTAGCTGCCCAGGCCTGCAAGAGCTGAAGACCCTGAGCTTTATCTGGTTTCATATGTGATTTCTCTGGTGTTTAGGGGACAGCCGCACCCATACGGGATTAAAGCAGGCACTGTGGGGTTAGGTCAGTCTGTGTGAGGGAAAGCGCCCTGGATCAATGGCCTCTTTTTGTCCTCTCCCACCCACGCCCTGTTGACTCAACCTTCAGAGTTGAGAAAACAGAAAACATTTCTGCCTACGACCTCCGGCAAGTCACTCAGGCTCCTTGGGCTTCAGTTGCCTCAACTATGAAATGAGGGGATTGGACTGGATGATCTCTAACAGCCACAGCCATAAATCCCCTTTTCTGGGACAGGACCAATTCAAATAATCTGTTCACTGTCCCTGTAAATGTACTTGGGTTTGTCAGGCTAAATGTCCTAGTTTTGGGTTCTGAAAATATGGTCACTGTATTTCTCAGATCACTTTCAGCCACTAGGATTCTAAGTAGGTAATAGCCTTCAGTGACTGTTCTAATTACTAGCTCTATGACCTTGGGCAAGTCGGTTAAACTCTCTGGGATTCAGGCCCTTCTGTGCAAAATTTGGAATAATAAAATCTGATCTCAAGGCAGGGAGCTGGACTAGATAGAGATTGCTCTGGCTAAAGTTTTGTGATTCAGTAACTTGGGGCCCATCTGCTCTGGGCAAAGGCAGTAGCTGGCCCCCGGATGTTTAAATGGGTGAGGAGAGGCAACGATAGTGTCCCTGAGGACAATGTCTCTTTGCAACCTGGAGAACAACCAGGAAGCACTGTCCTCGCTGCCTGCGGTGAAGAAAGAAATTCTTACAGTGAAATGTCAGTGGCCTCTTCAGCAAAGCTTCCTGTGCAATTCTTTCTGGTAACAGAGGAAAACCTCTTAGGAGGTTGTAGGACTGTCACTCCAAGGCCTTAGGGATGCCAAAGTATTGCCTCGCCTTCCCTCCCGTATTTCAATTATCAAAGAAGATTTGAAAGAATATCAGGGGGAATTCGGGGACCCTAGACTGGGGACCAGCAGCAACCTGGGTAATGCTGGACAAATCACTTAACCTCTCACAGCCCAGTTTTCTCGAAAGAAATACTAGAATGTTTGAATATGTCAGTTCCAAGATCTCCTGTTTGGAGGTTCTGTGGAGTCTCTAAAGATGGATTGCAGATAGCCACAGGGGGCTATTTGGGGGCAGAGAGGACTCCTTTCCGTTTCCAATCATAAGTAGGCAATATTGTCTCTCTCTGATCTTCCAGGCTATCAGTGGAATAGATTTTTTTGATCAATATATTTTGATGTACTTTATGTATTATGTCTAATTCCTAGCTCTGTGCCTGACATATAACATATGCCTCCTGGTAATTAGGTTTCTGTTTAAAAAATAATAATAATGAGATGCTTTGTAAATATTCCTAGTTGACTCTTCATTTGCTTTAAGCAAGTAATTTCTCCTTAAACTGCTCCCATGACAGTTTCTGCCCTTTTGGTAAGGATAAGGCTATTAGTAGTCTGCAGAATGGAATTGAGGTTGAAGTACTGGGAGCCAGGTGGCCCATCCAAAAGGCTACTGTGCCAATCCCACATAAAGCAATGGAAGCCTGGAGTAGCACCCAGTTTTCCAAACTGAACACTGGACTGATTTTGGACTGTCTTTCTTCCTTACTCCTCGCACCTTATTCAGCACCAGTCCCTGCGGGGTCTCCTTCTGGACCCTTCTCAAATCTGTCCACTTGTCTGTGTCTTCCCGGCCTCTGCCCACATTCAGGACACCATGAGGGTTCCCCTGCAACAGCCGCCTCACACCTTCGCTGCATCTAATCTGTCCCCTCCCAGACCATTTTAAAACAATTTTGGAATATTCCGAGCACAGATAAAAGTTTAGAGAATAGTGAAAAAACACTCAGGAGAAGCAGTAATGCTCACTTTGGAAGTATTAAGACAGGATCACCTTAGAAGTAAATGGCTTCAGCTCAGATTGCTTTCTAGACAGGTTAACTTTGGATGAGCTCTTAACCTGTCTGCTCCTTAGTTTCCTCATTTGGAAAATGGGGATGACAAGAGCAGTGTATAGACCTTATAGGGCTTTTTTTTTTTTTTTTTTTTTGTAGAGATGGGGTCTCACCATGTTGCCCAGGCTGGTCTCAAACTCAAACCCCTGACCTCAAGTAATCCTCACACCTGGGCCTCCCAAAGCACTGGGATTACAGGCATGAGCACCAGGCCTGGCCTCTCATAGGTTTTTGTGAGAATTCAACTTATTCATTCAGGTGGTATTTGTGTTAGCCTTCATTATTATCCTTTACCCTTCTCTGATTTTGTCAAATTTAAACCAATCTGTTCTGCACTCTTTCTAATCTAATCCTGTCACACATCTTCCTAAATCTGCTAAAGGCTCCCAGTTGTCCTCAGGGCAGAAACCAAACTCCCCAACAGGACTTGCTAAGCCTTCCAGCCTTGCCCAGGCTAACCCTGCATTTGCAGTAGAATGAGGCACCAGAGAGATGGCATTCCAGGCTGGGGATGCTTCATGAGCAAGGCCTGGAAAGTAGGAGGCAGGTGGATTGCAGGGGTTGATCTGCAGATGCACGCAGGTGGAAGCTACAAGTGAGTCTTATTTCTGCAGCCGGAACGCCCAGGTGCATACCGTGGCTCTGCCACTGATTAGCCGTGTAACCCTGGGCAAGTTACTGAACATCTATCTCTGTATCTCTGTTTTCTTATTCGTATATTTTAAAGGAATGCATTTACTGCATGAGGCTGTGGAAAACACTGTACGAGGTAATACAAGTAAAGTGCTTAAAGTAGCTAGTACTCAAGAAGTGGTCATTCTTATTTTGGGGCAAGAGCAGAGGTATATGAGTGCAGATTTTGTGGTATCTCAAAGGCAGAGAGAGGAGAGCGACTGGGTAATATGTCAGTAGCACACAGAATCGAATTCAGGCTGAAGGTCCTGAGCTGGCCAGCCAGGCAGGAGGCCGCTGCCGGGACTAGGGTAGCGAGGGCGACATTAGAAGGAAAAGACAAATGTGAGAATGCTCTTAAGGCCGAATGACAGGTTCCATAAAAGATAGATTTGCTGGAACACTAGGTCCAGAAAACAGTTCATGAGAGAAGTATCCTTTCATCTAAATTTGGGAAACGTCTAAGCCAGTTGTGGTTGTGAGGGCCTGTGGTCCCAGCCTCTGCAGGAGAATTGCTTGAGCCCAGGAGTTTGAGGCCAGCCTGGATAACATAGTGAGATCCCATATCTATTAAAAATAAGAATAATAATAAAACAAATAAATTTGGGAAATACCACACATTTCCCTTTTTGGAAAGTCACACTGTACAGGAGAAGGCTAAAAGAGCCTAGAAGCGCTACAGTAGAAAAACATTTAAATATTTGATAAATGCAGTGTTTCGGGACTAGTTTGATCACAGGACATCTCTGCCCCTCCTCCACTCTCGATAACACAGATTAACAGCTCGAAGAAGCAGCGATCGGTAGGACCCCCTCTGGAACACACTGCCCTGAAGTAACACGTGCGAATTGTATAAACAGAGCTGGAGAGAGAAGAACACACACATACACAGTGCACAATGCGACTATTTTCCTTCTCTCTGTTCTCTGGTGGGCTCGAGCAGTGGGGAGCCCATGAGGATAGTTTAAAATTAAATGCTCATTTCCCTTTCCTTGCCTGGTGTGAATGTGGCCCCTCTCCCTCTCCCTCCTACCCACTTCCTTCTCCAATAGAGTCCGCTTGCCCCAGAGAGAGCCATCTGGAGAGTCGTGTTGCAATGTTGACTATTGCAAGGGACCTCCTTCTGGTATTCAGTGTAGTTCATGGTGTTTTCTTTCATCTCCCTGGGTTAGAAAATCATCTGACTTCTCTAAGTGGCTTCTTTGGGGTAATAACATTATTACAATTTTTCCTTTTCTCCAGAATCAAGGCTGTTTTCCCCCCGCAAGGACTTCTTGGCATTTCCGTGAGGTTTGTTATTCTGTTGTGCTTGAAGTATGTGGCATCCTGTTTGTGCTGCAAACAGTAAAATAAAATCCCCCTCAGGATCACTAGCTGAGCCTCGGGGTCACTTCTGCTGAAGGAATCCCATCTGTCCTGGATCAGATCCTGGCCCTGGGGACAGGGCTGGGACTGGCAGGGAAATTCACTCGCACTGTCGACGTTGACCTTTTAGGATCATGTTCTGTGAGTAAACACCAGCAAGAACGTTGCAGACAGGACCAGAGGTAATGACATGCTGTTCACCAGGGAGTGTCATGAACTTGGAATGGATAGCACAGGCTGGACCCACACTCTGCGGCTCATGCATCAAGAAAAGCCTCTAGAGGCTTCCTCTGAAAATCAGTTCTCTTGCCCTCTGTAACTGAGCCCAGGCAACCTCAAATGGCAGCAGCCTTTCCGATGAGGTCTCTGGCCAGTTCTGCTGTCAGCGTTTGGCCCTCACTAGTCTTGCACCTTCCAATGAGGCCTGTTCTCTTCATCTCCTCCCATAACCTTCCTTAGCAGAATGGAGTCATTAGTGCATTTCTGCTCATTTAGCTGCTAACAAGTAGACAAAAGAGGCAGGGGCCGGGTGCAGTGGCTCACGCCTGTAATCACAGCACTTTGAGAGGTTGAGGTGGGCAGATCACCTGAGGTCAGGAGTTCGAGACCAGCCTGGCTAACATGGTGAAACCCCCATCTCTACTAAAAATACAAAATTAGTTGGGCATGGTGGCATGCGCCTGTAATCCCAGCTACTCAGGAGGCTGAGGCAAGAGAATCGCTTGAACCCCGGAGGCAGAGGTTGCAGTGAGCCAAGACTGTGCCACTGCACTCTAGCCTGGGCAACAGAGGGAGACTCTGTCTCAAAAAAAAAAAAAAAAAAAAAAAGGAGAGAGGGACTTGGGTTTATGGAGAGAGATCAATCACTCTACTTGACTTGAAAACAGTCTAATACATAGCTTAACACATACAAGTGCCTTTCTCACTTCCATGCTTCTCCCGCACGATGTCAACATTCTTGGCCCACTTCTCTAGGGGAAATCAAGTCCTTTAGGGTTAATATTCAGGTACCATGCCCAGTTCCAGGTCAAAACGATGCATTCAGCCACTAAGTTCTGAACGTGTTTTGCCACCCTCAGACTCTCTTGATCGACCTCACCCATGAAGTAGCCTCCCTCCAACCCTGCGCCAAATTCGAAAACAAGCTTCCCCCAGCCGTGATTATAATTCTATAGTTTGCTGTGTCATGATTGTCATTGCTTTCTGTGCTTACGCTCCTTCTTTCCCCTGTTGGCCAGATAAGAAGGCTTTACCCCAGAAGACAGATAAATAATTGCAGATCCTTTATAGGAGTCTAATTTCTAGAATTTAGGTGGGGGTTGAGGGGGCAGAGCGGGTAGGAGTTGGTGCTAAAATAATTTTAGTATATAAAAAGTAAGCTTAGTCTTATTTTGTTGTTATAGGCTGGTGAGGCCAGTGACATATAAGTTATTCGCACTGTTGTAAACTGTTAATATCTTTTTCCTGTCTAAGACTGCAACCTGTTCAGCTTTATGTCTCCAGGGCCTAGTCCCGTGTTGGACCATAGAAAATGCTTAATAATGATTGGAATGATTGGATTATTTTCCTCTTCAAAAGTAATTCCTCCAGGTAACCAGTTAACCTTTAATTGATCATCTTTAGCAAAGGGCAGGGTTTTTGTTTTTGTTTTTTTGAGATGGAGTCTGACTCTGTTGCCCAGGCTGGAGTGCAGTGGCACGATCTCGGCTCACTGCAAACTCTGCCTCCCGGGTTCACACCATTCTGCTGCCTCAGCCTCCTGAGTAGCTGGGACTACAGGCGCCCGCCACCACACCCGGCTAATTTTTTGTATTTTTAGTAGAGACGGGGTTTCACCATGTTAGCCAAGATGGTCTCGATCTCCTGACCTCATGATCTGCCCACCTCAGCCTCCCAAAGTGCTGGGATTACGGGCGTGAGCCACCGTGTCCGGCCAAGGGCAGGCTTTTGATCCACCCATTCCACTGACTAGCCTATTCCATTAATAGACACTTTTAACATTTTGGGAGACTTTTCTTATACAGCAGTGGTTCTAAACTTTTTGGCACCAGGGACCAGTTTCATGGAAGACAATTTTTCCATAGACCAGGGGGTGGTGGGGGATGGTTTCAGGATGATTCACGCTCATTACTTTTATTGTGCACTTTATTTCTACTACTATTACATACCCACCATAGTGTAGAATCAGTGGGAGCCCTGAGCTTGTTTTCCAGCAACTAGATGGTCCCATCTGGGGATGATGGGAGACAGTGACAGATCATCAGGCATTAGATTCTCATAAGGAACATGTAACCTAGATGCCTTGCACGTGTGGTTCATAATAGGATTCGCTCTCCTATGAGAATCTAATGCCACTGCTGATCTGACATGAGGTGGAACTCAGGAGACAACACAAGCGATGGAGAGTGGCTGTAAATACAGATGAAGCTTTGCTTGCTTGCCACTCACCTCCTGCTATGTGGCCCAGGTCCTAACAGGCCACAGACCAGTACCATTCTGACCCAAGGGTTGGTGACCCCTGTTATGGAGAGTTGAAATCTGCCTTTCTGTAACTTTTAAATATTCTCCCTACTTTACCCTCTAGGGTCAAAACAACAAAATCAGCTATGTCTTCCCATGTGATACTTGTTTTCCTAAGTCTCTTATTTTCCATGTTAAACATTTCCAATTCCTTGACTTTTCTCGTAGTTGATAATTTCTAATTTAAATTTAAATTGTACTTGACAAATGATCATGTTATGTATTTTGGGGCAAAATGTGATAGTTTGATATTGTGTACATTATGGAAAGTTTGTATCAAGCTAATTAACATGGCCATCACCTCACATACTTATCATTTTTCTGTAGTGAGAACATTTAAAATCTATTATTTTAGTAATTTTGAAAAATACATTTATTATTAACTTTGGCCACTTTGCTGTGCAGTAGATCTGGAAACCCTATTCCTCCTATCCAACTGGAAGTTGGTACACTTTGGTCACCTTCTTCCCATTCCCCATTCCCCAATCCCACCCCAACGTTTTCTTGATGGCTCTCTTTAAACATTTGTTCGTACTAATGAGCCCATGTCAGAGCACTCTCCTGAAATGACTCCTATTATTACTAAGCTGTATTAGTCCATTTTCACACTGCTATAAAGAACTGCCTGACACTGGATCATTTATAAAGGAAAGAGGCTTAACTGGCTCACAGTTCCGCATGTCTGGGGAAGCCTCAGGAAACTCACAACCGTGGCGGAAGGCAAAGGGGAAGCAAGGACCTTCTTCATATGGTGGCAGGAGGGAGAAGTGCAAGAAGGGGAAATGCCAGACACCTATAAAACCATCCGCTCTCATGAGAACTCACTATCACGAGAACAGCATGGGGGAAACAGCCTCCATGATCCAATCACCTCCCTCCCTCAACACCTGGGGATTACAGGCCCCTTCCTCCATCCACATGTGGGGATTACAATCTGAGATGAGATTTGGGTGGGGACACAGAGCCATACTATATCGTAAGCCTTTTAAGGTGAGCTCCAGGAGTTGCCCTGCGTGCTTCAGGATGGCCTGCCCAGGACATATCCCCTCTTCGCTGTGTGCTTTCTGCCTCTCCTGCTGTACTGTAAGTGCACTTAGGCTCCCAGGAGGCCACCACAGCTGACCACCGATTCTCAGGAACGTAGCCCTCCAGAAATGGAGGACGGGGCAGCCTACTTTTGATGAAAGTAGGATGAAGAAATCTCTGGGTACTGGATGTTTTGAGGAAAGCAAAGCTAGGTTGGGAATGGCAATAGGTGAAGAAAAGGGAAAAAGGAGCAGAACCCTCATAGATGAAGGGCAAAATGAGGCATGGATGCTTGGAGGGGGGTTTAGATGGAGGTTGCTGAGAGAAACGGCATGGCTGCCAGGAAGGTGAATGCTGGGAAGTTAACCTTTCTAACTCACAATTTCACCTCGACTGTCCACAGTCCAATGCTTAAAAATTATTTGAAATGGCAGCTTCTGAACTAAATGTAAGACTCAAGTTTCTGAATTTAGCTGTCAAAGAAAAATGATTCCATTTTAATTTTATTTTAATATGCTTCTGTTCTATGAATTTCATCTCAAAATATTTTACATTTGCACTTATGCAAAATGTATGATTAAATTCAGAATAAAAGCGATGTATCTAGAATATCTGTTAATCTTTTATTCTCTCAGGTCAGCCTATTAAGCAAATTCACTAGTTAAGCAAATTCAGTTTTCAATTTAATTGAAACAGACGAGAATTTTCACTAGCAAAAAGCTGAAATATAAATAAATATGTGTTTTCACATCTATGTTTCTTTTCCAAGTCAGTTGGTAGGAAAATTTGCTGTGAATTTGGTCCCCTTTCATCAAGAGAAAGCTGTTGGTCTGTAATTCCCTAACACTCTTTCCTTCTCCTTTCTCTTGAAAATTTCTCTTCAGAAAAACCTGCCTGGGTTGGATTAGTAGAATCAGGCTGCCGTGGCTGGAGGAGATATCTTGCAGATCATGGAGTTCAACCCTTATTTTATGCAGACGAAGGAGCCAGAGAAGCTGCTGATTTGCTTCGCTTGCAGTCACACAATTAGTTGCTAGCCAAGTGTTAATCCCTTAGAGAATGTTCTACTCCCAGTTTTTGGACTTCTGGTGTTTAAGCTCAGGTAATTTGTCTTCTGTGCTAGAAGGCAGTCCTCCATCTCTCCTCCAGAGCTCCACTGTGGCCTTCTCTAATTTTCACAGATGTACACACCTTGGCTGAATCACGGCTCTGCCTTGAGAAATGTGAAGGCCACAGGGAGTCCAGAGGTAGGGCCTATTTCTTTTTCTTTTCCTTTTTTTTTTTTTTTTGAAATGGAGTCTCACTCTGTAGCCCAGGCTAGAGTACAGTGGTGTGATCTCGGCTCATTGCAACCTCCACCTCCCAGGTTCTCCTGCCTCAGCCCCTCAAGTAGCTGGGACTACAGGGGTGAGCCACCATGCCCAGCTAATTTTTGTATTTTTGGTAGAGATGGGGTTTCACCATATTGGCCAGGCTGGTCTTGAACTCCTGACCTCAAGTCATCCACTCACCTTGGCCTCCTGAAGTGCTGGGATTACAGGTGTGAGCCACTGGTAGGGCCTATTTCCAACTGGAGGGGAGCACTGGTGAGGAGGACGCTCAAGAGAAAAAGCCAAGATGAGTATTGAGTAGCCTGGTTTGCGTCTGGGTGTGCTTTGTGTCTCTGGCTATTCTCTTGGTACGTCTATCTGCTGTACACAGCAGGAGAGGAGAGAGCAGGAAGAGGGTGGAATAAGACCTCTGTGTTTTTCATTTTGTTCCTTGGATGACTGGTAGCGAATATAGTGCTGGTCCCATTACTCATCAGTGTTCTCGGCAGAAGGCGCCTTTGGGAATATTGTCCTACCTTTAAAGTAATCTCCTTGGCATGTTCAGAAATAATACACTGCTAGCCTCTGACAAGAAAGCACGCAGCCCTGAGTGATCGCTGAAGCCTCTTTCTTACTGAGGCCAGGTCTGGGTTGGATACATCGTGTCAGCCTAAACAGTAAAGCTTGGTATGGTGGCTGCTGGAGTCCTGCTAAGTGAATAAATCAGACTTAGGAAGAATAATTGCATAGGCCTAGTTGGGTAGCATTGCCGTCTGGCTCTATTTATCATTATAGAAAAGTATACCATATGCTCTG
This sequence comes from Nomascus leucogenys, assembly GCF_006542625.1. Taxonomy (NCBI): domain Eukaryota; kingdom Metazoa; phylum Chordata; class Mammalia; order Primates; family Hylobatidae; genus Nomascus; species Nomascus leucogenys. The sequence continues at coordinate 5,616,567 of NC_044395.1, read as the reverse complement.
GAGGTAGTGAAAAGAGCAGACAGCTCTTTCTGGAATGTTGGGAAGGTTTTATGGAGGTGGTGACATTTGAGTTGAGCCTTGGTATAGCTGCTTGTCCTGCAGAAATAGGGCAGGGGTGAGTGCAGAAGTGGATAATCCATGCAGAGAATAGCCACATAGACAAGGACTCAAAAAAGAGAATGGAGTAGACTCTCTGCTTGCAGTTTTCTTTCAAAGATGGAATAAAGAAAAATTACCAACTTGCTTGGAGAAAATACATTTTTATTATGCTTTGTTCTGATATTATCCTTAAGCACTAAGTGCATGAGTATGTGTGGAAGGTGGTCTTCATAAGTTGATGAAAGCTGTTTTTACAGATAAAAGAGTATATAGAAACACATATATGCATATGCATGCTGATAGCCATGCAAGGAGACAATTGTCCTTTGTGGCTGGCCTGGAAATTATCCTGCTCTTGGTCTTGCAAAATTCAGCCTTGTATTGATTATAGTGATCACAGATTTTTAGACCACAGAGATGACATAATCCAACAACCTTGTTTTTATAGCCAATAAGCCTGAGGCCCAATGAATGACTTGCCTAACATTAGTATTTCACCCACCTAGTAAGTGGGGGAACCAAGACAAGAATTTGGGTGCTCCTATGGACTGAGTTATGTCCCTCCAAAATTTAGTGTTGAAGTCCCAAGCACCAGTATCTCAGAATGTGACTGTATTTGGAAACAGGGTTTTATAAAGATAATTAAGTTAAAATAAGGTCATTATGGTGAGCCCCAATCTAACCTGACTGATGTCCGTATAGGAAGAGGAGATTGGTTACAGACAAGCACAGAAGAAAGACCACACGAAGACACAGAATGGAGGCTCTGTCTATGCCACACAGAGAGGTCTCAGAAGAAAACAATCTTGCTGGCACCTTGATCTTAGGCTTCCAGCCTCCAGAATTGTGAGAAAATAAAGCTCTGTTGTTTGTCACCCCACCTGTGGTAGGTTGTTATGGCAGCCTGAGGAAACTAATACAGGTGTCCTAAAGGAAAGGCCCATCCTCTCATAAATACTTGGCAGCCTCCAGGGTGAGTAAGATGTGGCTGGAACGCAGGCAAGCATTGCCTGCAAGTCCTCAGCTGCTGAGGGAAGGCTGGGCCTTGTGGTTAGCTGCACGGGGTGGCCTCTGACACGGAAGCACTTTTCCAGCCCTGGATGACTCTTGGAGTGAGTATTATCACGGACCATGTCCGTACAATTTCCATCCCCCAATGAATTAATTTCCATTTACAAGACTCAGAAAAAATGCACAAAGGTCGGCTGAATGAAAACTCAATATCAGTAATATTTTGTAATTGATTATGATGATGAATTAATTTGTGTACAATGACTATCAATACCTATTATCGATATCCACTACTGGTTTTTTTATTTGTTTTTTGGGTTTTTTTTTTTTTTTTGCGTGTCTTAACTCTATCTTGGTTGTAGCCTCGTTGTGGACAAGGAGTACAATAATATACTCAGTTTTGTATCCTTTGCTGTTAATTAAAAAAAAAAATCCTCATTCGATAATGAGAAGAAAAATTATCAGCAATTTTTTTTTTTTTTTTTGAGACGGAGTCTTGCTCTGTCGCCCAGGCTGGAGTGCAGTGGCGCAATCTCGGCTCACTGCAAGCTCTGCCTCCCGGGTTCACGCCATTCTCCTGCCTCAGCCTCTCCGAGTAGCTGGGACTACGGGCGCCCACCACCACGCCCGGCTAATTTTTTGTATTTTTAGTAGAGACGGGGTTTCACCGTGGTCTCGATCTCCTGACCTCGTGATCCGCCCGCCTCGGCCTCCCAAAGTGCTGGGATTACAAGCGTGAGCCACCGCGCCCGGCAATTATCCTAATAAGCAGCTCCCTTGCTCTGGCATGAGCACAAGATCATTTAATTGGGGCCCGTTGGAGACGCTCCGGCAGACTCTCCGTTGACGTACTGCCATCTGGTGGAGCTGGGCCGGCGGATCAGCTTTCACAGTCTGATGTGGCCTGTGTCTGGACATATGTTTGTTCCCAGTTCCTGCTGATTTTCCTGACAGCTGTCCAAATCCAGGGGCGAGCACCACGCAGGCCCAGGCCTTGGCAAAATACTGAAAGAGGCAAACATTTGCTTCGGTGTTCTGCTGCTTTCCCTATCGGCGATACTCACAGCCTGGTGTGCTTCCTCTTCTGGATGAAATCTTGAATTCTATTCCACAAATTAACATCTCTTTCCCTGCCCCCAATTTCTTTTATTTGCACAGACCTCACAGTTTATACATTGCTTGTGAAACTCCTCTCCCATTTGATTCTCAAACAACTTTTTGAGTGTGCTGGACTAGAATACTAACCTCCTTCAACAAAAATTTATTGAATATTGATTGTACTCAGACCGGGAACTAGGGTTACAAAGACAGAAAGACCAGGGCCAACTTAATTCATGGTTACAGAAGGCCCAGTACCTGAGGCCCACAATATTTTTAGAAGCCCCTGAAAATGTTTTAATTTCTTTTAAAATATAAGAAAACATGAAATTTTAGGTGCAAGAAAAATGAATATCTTTATGCCGATGCAAATTTTTAACACAATTTTAGTATTTTTAAATTATAACATTTAGTATTTTTATGGAGGAAGAAGTCCACCAAGGCAAAATTGTCCAGGACCCACAAAAATTGTAACGCTGTCTTGGGAAAGGCAGGAATAAAATTAGATAATCATGCGTATAAAAGCTGCTGGCCAGGCATGGTGGCTCATGCCTGTAATCCCAGCACTTTGGGAGGCTGAGGCAGGCAGATTGCTTGGGTTCAGGAGCTCAAGACCAGCCTGGGCAACTTAGCGAAACCCTGTCTCTCTCTCCATATACATATAATTTTATATATAAATATAAATACATATGTTATATATATATATCTGAATATTTAGCTGGGTGTGGTGGCGTGGGCCTGTAGTCCCAGCTACTTGGGAGGCTGAGGCAGGCAGATCGCTTGAGTCCAGAAGTTCAAGGCCAGCTTGGGCAATTTGGCAAAAACCCCATCTCTACAAATATATATAAATATGTATATATATATGGTATGGTGGCATGGGCCTGTCGTCTCAGCTACTTGGGAGGTTGAGATGGGAGGATCTCTTGCCAGGAGATCAAGGCTGCAAAGAGCCATGATCCTGCCACTGAACTCCAGCCTGGACAACAGAGCAAGACTCTATCTCAAAAAACAAACAAACAAACAGCAAACAACAAACAGTAATGTGGGACCATGGAGTGGGAGGAGTTTTAGTTTGTCTCTAAGTGGAGTTGAAATACATTTGATTGAACACATCAGGAAAGACAGAAAGTAATTGTGTTGGAGCTTAGGAAACTCCTGGAAGGGAACAGGAGCTGTGGCCAGTCCTGGGGTTCAGAGGTGCTGGGAATATCTGGTAAATGGTTGTAAGGCCTGTCAGAGATTCATTCCTTCAGGGATAGTATGAAGGGAGTTAGAAGGAGTTTCCTGGGAGAGAAATTATCCTAAGGAAGAAGAAAACAGGCCAGGTGTAGTGTCTCACACCTGTAATCCCAGCAATTTGGGAGGCCAAGGTGGGTGGATCATTGAGGCCAGGAGTTTGAGACCAGCCTGACCAATATTGTGAAACCCCATCTGTACTAAAAATACAAAAATTAGCCAGGAGTGGTGGTACACTCATGTAGTCCCAGCTACTCGGGAGGCTGAGGCACCAGAATCACTTGAACCCAGGAGGAGGAGGTTGCAGTGAGCCAAGATTGTGCCCCTGCACTCCAGCCTGGGTGACAGAGTGAGATCCCATCTCAAAAAACAAAACAAACAAACAAACAAACAAAACAAAACAAAACAAAACAAAACAAAACAAAAGGCAAGAAAAGAAAAAGAAAACAGCCACAGGCTTCACCCTATAAGAAAGCCCTATTCACCTTCCTAATGGGACAAGTGATGTACAGGATGCCTGTCACTTGAATTTATTGCCTGCCTAGTTCTATGAAGAGCCTTAAAGTACCCAGTTAAAGTGGACTTATTTGTGAGTAATTGTGAGACCCTCTTTGAACTCTTAGAGGCACTTCCCACAGTGGGGACCTTGTCAGCAGGGCTGTCATCCTAGTGGTGCAAAGTGGCATCTCACTGTGGTTTTAATTCCCAAATGACTAATGATGTTGAGCGTCTTTTCATGTGGTTACCTCTAATTTCTGTAACTTCTTTGAAGAAATATCTACTTAGAACCTTCGCCTACTTTTTAATCTAATTATCTTTTTATTATTGAGTGGTAAGAGTTCTTTATCTATTCTGGAAACAAGTTCTTTACATTATTTGCAAATATTTTCTTTCATTCTTTCGGTAAAACCTTTTAATTTTGATGAAGTTCATTTTATTTTTTTTCTTTTATTGCCCATGCTCATAGTCTCATAGCTAAGAATCTTTTGCCAAAGCCAAGGTGTTATGGTTTGAATGCGTCCCCCAAAGTTCATGTGTGGAAACTTAATCCCCAATGCCACAGTTGAGAGGTGGGCTTTTTTTTTTTTTTTTTTTGAGGTGGGGCCTAGTATAGGCATTTCAGCTTTCTTTTGCTTGTTGTTTGCATGATATATCATTTTTCTATTCTTTTACTTTTAATCTCTTCATCTCTTTGGAATTAAGGCATGGCTCCTGTAGACAGCATATAGTTGAATCATATTCATCTGTCTCCGAAATAGATGTCTGAAAATCTCTATCTTTTTATTGATTTGTATTTATTTATTTATTTTAATTTTACTTTACATTCTGGGATACATGTGCAGAACATGCAGGTTTTTACATAGGTATACATATGTCACGGTGGTTTGCTGCACCTATCAACCTGTCATCTAGGTTTGAAGCCCTGCATGCATTAGGTATTTGTCCTAATGCTCTCCCTCCCCCAACCCCACCCCTGGACAGGCCCCGGTGTGTGATGTTCCCTTCCCTGTGTCCCTGTGTTCTGATTGTTCAGCTCCCATTTATGAGTGAGAACATGCAGTGTTTGGTTCTCTGTTCCTGTAATAGTTTGCTGAGGATGATGGTTTCCAGCTTCATCCATGTGCCTGCAGAGGACATGAACTCATTCTTTTATATGGCTGCATAGGATTACATGGTGTGTAATGGGATTGCTGGATCAAATGGTATTTCTGGTTCTAGATCTTGAGGAATCACCACACTGTCTTCCGCAATGGTTGAACTAGTTTACACTCCCACCAACAGTGTAAAAGCGTTCCTATTTCTCCACATCCTCTCCAGCATCTGTTATTTCCTGGCATTTTAATGATCACCATTCTAATTGGCATGATATAGTATCTCATTTTCGTTTTGATTTTCATTTCTCTAAAGACCTATGATGATGAGCTTCTTTTCACATGTTTGTTGGTGAAAATCTCTATCTTTTGATTGGATTACTTAATCTATTGATATTTAATGTTATGATTAATATAGTTGGATTTATATTTGCCATTTACTTTTGTTTTCTATATATCTCATACCTTCTTTCCCCTTTATTCTTACTTTGTTCTTTCTCTTTTTACATTAAGTAAATATTTTCTAATGTATTCCCTAATGATTTATTTAGTAATTTTTTCACTTCATTTTAGGGTATAGTAGTTCTCCTCTATCTGCAATTTCACTTTCCATGGTTTCAGTTACCTGCAGTCAACAATGGTCTGAAAATATTAAATGGAAAATTCTGGAAATAAACAATTCATAAGTTTTAAATTGTGTGTGGTTCTGAGTAGCATGGTGAAAACTCATACCACCCTGCTCTGTCCTGCCTGGAATGTGAATCATCCCTTTTTCTAGTGTATCCACATCGTATATGCTATCAGCCCATTAGTGTATAGGAAAAAACTTACTGTATATAGGGTTCAGTAGTATTGTAGTGGCAAGTATTCATTGGGGGTCTTGGAACATATGCCCTGTGGCTGGGCGCGGTGGCTCACGCCTGTAATCCCAGCACTTTGGGAGGCCAAGGTGGGTGGATCACAGGTCAGGAGATCGAGACCAGCCTGGCCAATATGGTGAAACCCCATCTCTACTAAAAATACAAAAGTTAGCTGGGCATGGTGGCGGGCGCCTGTAGTTCCAGCTACTTGGGAGGCTGAGGCAGGAGAATTGCTTGAACCTGGGAGGCGGAGGTTGCAGTGAGCCGAGATCGCACCACTGCACTCCAGCCTGGGCAATAGAGTGAGTCTCAAAAAACAAAACAAACAAACAAACAAAACCAAAAACATATGCCCTGTGGATAAGAGGGAACTACTATAGTTTTTAGTGGTTGCTCTAAGGTTTAGCATATACATCTTAACTTATGCAGTGATATATAGAAATGTGACTCCTATATATCTGTCCATTCCCTCTTTTTTGTGTTATTATTGATATGCTTATTCTATCTATTAATGTTATACATGTCGCAATACATTGTTATAATTATTACTTTACCATCTGTGGTCATCTTCTTAGTCTCATACAGTTTTGCTTCCTCCATCACCTTTGTGCTGTAGTTGACAGATCTATTACACAGGTTAGGTTGATGCAAAAGTAATTATGGTTTTTGCTATTAAAGGCAATGGCAAAAACCACAATTACTTTTGCACCAACCAATAGATTTTATATGTTGTAGGCCCAACAATACATTTTGTATATATATATATATATATAATATATATATAAAATATATATAATTTTATAATATATAATTTATATATATTATATATTATATATATAATTTTATAACATATATATTATATATATAATTTTATAATATATATAATTTTATCCAATTAATTTTTAAATCAGTTAATAGAAGAAAGTAGAAAAAACTATGCATTTAAACTCTCTTAGAAACCCATAATTACTAAAAGGAAAAACTGTTTCCACTCAACTCTCGCACATTTCTGACATCAATTCTGTGGATTTTCTACACCAAGAAGTTCTCCAGTTCTCTATCGACACCAACTAGGTAACTTACAATTCAATCCTGGAGCCAACTCCCTGGAATTAGTACAGACTCCACAGGTTAAGTACTCAGGTCTACAAGACTGAGTACTTATAGATACTACTTCAGATACCAATCAAAGCCTGGGCCTTCTGTATAATCCTTCTCCACAGGGGATTGGTTCCAGGACCTCCTATGGATACCCAAATCCACTGGACGTTTGTCTCTTATATGAAATGATGTAGTATTTGCAGATAACCTATGCACATCCTCCCGTACACATTAAGTCATCTTTAAATTACTTGTAATACCGGCCGGGTGCGGTGGCTCATGCCTGTAATCTCAGCATTTTGGGAGGCTGAGGCAGATGGATCACTTGAGGTCAGGAGTTCGAGACCAGCCTGGCCAACATGGGGAAACCCTGTCCCCACAAAAATACAAAAATTAGCCAGGCGTGGTAGTGCGTGCCTGTAGTTCCAGCTACTCAGGAGGCTGAGTCAGGAGAATCGCTTGAAGCTGGGAGGCAGAGGTTGCAGTGAGCCAAGAACATGCCACTGCACTCCAGCCTGGGTGACAGAGCGAGACTATCCCAGATAAATAAATAAATAAATAAATAAATAAATAAATAAATTACTTATAATACCTGATACAATGAAATGCTGTGTAAATAGCTGCTATACTGTATCTTTGTGTTTTTAAAATTGTTGTATTGTTATTTTTATTGCTGTTTCTGTTTTCTTTTTTCTTTTTGCAAACTTAAGGGGTAAGACTGATTTTTTAAACCTTGGTTAATTGTTTCCAGGAATCCAAACCAGAGGATACAAAGACCTGACTGTATTTCTGATCAACTGGCTCTAAATCAGGAGTTCCCACAATCCCCTCCTCAGGGATGATAATTTGCTAGAATGGCTCATAGAACTCAGGAAAACATTTACTTACTATAACTGGCTTATTATAAAGGATATTTTAATGGATACAAATGAACAGCCGGATAAAGAGGTCCATAGAGCGAGGTCCAGAAGTGTCCTGAGCATAGGGGTTCCTGTCCCCATGGAGTTGGAGTGTGCCACCCTCTTAGCAGCACATGGATGCCTTCACTAATCCAGAAGATCCCTGAATAGTGTCATTCAGGGATTTGTTTTGTTTTGAGACGGAGTTTTGCTCTTGTTGCCCAGGCTGGGGTGCAATGGCGTGATCTCGGCTCTTGACATTGTCATGAATCTGGGGAGCAGGCAAAGGAGTCGATACTAAGAGAAGAAAACCAAGGATTATGAAATATAAAGTTTGAACAGGCAAAATTGTTAATATGCATCTATGTGCTCAATATTTGATATTTAATATGTTGTTTTAGGCACTTGAAAGAGGCATTGGCAGTTTGCTAGTCTGGCTAACTGAAGCAGAGGCAGCCTATGGTCAGTGAGGTTCAAATGCTGTAGCTTCCCTAGGTTACTGCATAGAAATGTACCTCAACTGCTAATTATGCACGAGCGAGGTGGGGTTTTTGATTCAGCAGATCTGAGCAGTACCTGAGATATGTATTTCCAACAGTTCCTATGTGAGTCCATTGTTGTGATTTTGATAACCACTCTTTACTAAGAGTGTTGTAAAGGAAAGCATATGAAAGCTTAGATAGAATGTTTGAACAACCTGCTTGTCCATGCGCTAATCATGTGTCCTTGGAAATCCAAAAGGCCACTGTCTTCACTAAAGCATTAAGAATTTCACTGGTAACCAAAGAAATACAAGGCTAGTGACAGTTGTAGCAGGAAGATAAAGGGGACCGTCCCTGGAGAATCTCTAACCAGCTGGCGTACTGGGAGAACGGGCTGGAGCCATGGGAAATTCGCAGAGGGGAGGAGCCTGGCCTCTTCAGTTCCTACGTGGTGGCCTGGTATTCAATCTGTGAGATGGGAGCCCGCTGGCAGGATCTCCTTTCACTCTGCTGAGAGCTTTTTTTTCCCTCTTTTCCTTTTTGCCCAATAAATTCCATTCCCCTCACTCTTCAATGTGTCTGCATTCCAAATCTTTCCTGGTGGTGTGACAAAAACCTGGTTTTAGCTGAACTAAGGAGCAAAATTCTGTAATACTAGGTGTGGTGGTTCATGCCTGTAAGCACTTCGGGAGGCTGAGGCAGGAGGATCACTTGAGTTCAGGAGTTTGAGACCAGCTGGGTAACATGGCAAGATCCCATTTCTACAAAAAAATTTTTAAAAATTAGCTGGGCATGGTGATGCATGCCTATAGTCCCAGGCATGAGGACTCATACTCAGAAGGCTGAGACAGGAGGATCCCTTGAGCTTGGGAGGTCGAGGCTGCAGTAAGCCCCAATTGTGTCACTGCACTCCAGCTTGGGTGACAGAGTGATACTCTGTCTCAAAAAAAAAAAAAAAAGTAAAAGAAATACAAGACATGTACTCTGAAGGCTATAAAACATTGCTGAAATATAGGAAAGAAAATATTATTAGCCAGGTATGGTGGTATGCACCTATAATTCCAACTACTCAGGAGGCTGATGCATTAGAATCGCTTCAACCCAGGAGGCAGAGGCTGCAGTGAGCCAAGATTATGCCACTGCACTCCAGTCTGGGTGACGAAGTCAGACTCTGTCTCAAAAAAAAAAAAAAAAGAAAAAGAAAGAAAATTTAAAATAATGGAAAGACATTGCATGTTCACAAATTGGAAGTCCTGATGTTAAAATGGCAACATTCCTGAAATTGATTTACAGATTCAATGCAATCCTTATCAAAATGCCTGCTGGTATCTTGGCAGCAATTGACAAGCCTATCTTAAAATTTATATGAAAATGCAAAGGAACCAAAACAGCGCCCCCCCCAAAAAAAACACAGAAAAAATAAGAACAAAGTTGAAGAATTTACACTTCCCGATTTCAAAACTTACTACAAAGCTACAGAAATCAAAACGGTAGGATATTCATAAGGGTAGACATATAGGTCAATGGAATAGAATTGAAAGTCTTGAAAACAACCCTCACATTTATGGCCAACTGACTATTTAAAAGGGCAGCAAGACAATACGATGTGGAAAGAATAGCCTTCAAGCCAGGCACAGTGGCTCCTACCTGTAATCCCAGCACTTCAGGAGGTTGAGGTAAAATGATTGCTTGAGCCCAGGACTCTGAGACTAGCCTGGGCAACACAGTGAGATCCTGTTTCTAAAATTAAAAAATAAAAAATCAGCTGGGTGTGGTGGTGCACACCTGTGGTCCCACCTACATTGGAGGCTGAGGAAGAAGGATCAGTTGAACCCAGGAGGTCATGGCTGCAGTGAGCCATAATTGCGCCATGGCACTCCAGCCTGGGTGATAAAGCAAACTCTGTCTCAAAGAAAAAAAAATAGTCTTCAACAAATGATACTAGAGCAACGGGATGTAGAGAACAGGTAAAAAGGAATGAAATTAGGCTCCTTCCTTACACCACATACAAAATGTAAGAACTGAAGCTATAAAACTCATAGCTAAATCTTTGTGAACTTGGGTTAGGCAATGCCTTCTTAGCTGCAACGCCAAAGGCACATGTAGCAAAAGAGAGAAGTGGATAAACTAGGACTTCACAAAAATTAAAATTTTTTTGTACTTCAAAGGGCATCAATAAAGTGAAAAGACAAATCAAAGAATGGGAGAAAATATTTGCAAAACATGTATCTGATAAGAAACTTGTATCCAGAATATATATATCTAAAACTCTTGGTTGGGTGTGGTGGCTCACACCTGTAATCCCAACACTTTGGGAGGCTGAGACAGGTGGATCATGAGGTCAGGAGTTCAAGACCAGGCCAGCCTGACAAAAATGGTGAAACCACATCTTTACTAAAAATACAAAAATTAGCTGGGCGTGGCGGTGTGCACCTGTAGTCCCAGCTACTTGGGAGGCTGAGGCAGAATAATCGCTTGAACCCAGGAGGTGGAGGTGGCAGTGAGCCTAAATCGCACCACTGCACTCCAGCTCGGGTGAGAGAGTGAAACTCCATCTCAAAAAAAAAAAAAAAAAAAAAAAAAAAAAAAAAAAAAAAAAAAACCCAAAACTCATAATTCAATGATGAAAAAAAACCCAACATTTTAAAATGAGCAAAGGATTTGAATAGACACACCTCCAAAGATATACAACTGGCCAATATGCATCTGAGAAGATGCCCACCTTCATTAGTCATCAGGGAAATACAAATCAAAACCACAATTAGATACCACTTCGTACTCACTAGGATGAGTATAATAAAAAAAAAGACAGATAATAGCAAGTATTGGTAAGAGAGTGGAAAAATTGGAACCCTCATATGTTGCTTATGGTATGTAAAATGGCGCAACTTCTGTGGAAAGTAGTTTGGCAGATCATCAAAATGTTAAACATAGAGGAACCATATTACTTGGCACTCCTATATGCCCAAGAGAAATGAAAATATATGTCCACAATATTTGGTCAACACTGAAACTTGTATACTAATATTCATAGAAGCATTATTAATAATTGCAAAAAAATGAAGAGAGCCTAATGTCCATCAAGTAATGAATGGATTAACAAAATGTGGTAGGTATATCCATAATGGAATATTATTTGGCCATAAAAAAGGAATGAAGTGCTGATACATTCTATAACATGGATGAATCTAGAAAACATTATGCAAAGTAAAAGAAACCAGTCACAAAAGATCATATTGTGACTGATCTTTTGAATCATATTATGAAATCTTATCAGGTGATTTCATTTACATGCAAGGTCTAGAATAGGCAAATCTATAGAAACAGAAAATATATTAATGGTTGCCTCTGCCTGGGGTTAGCAGGAAACAGGGAGTGATTGCTAATGGCTATGTGTTTTTTAGGGGTTGGTTGTGGTGATGATGAAAATGTTCTAAAATTCATTAGGATGATGGTCGCACAACTCTAATATGTTCGAAAACATTGAATTTACACTTTATTGGGTGCATTGTATGGTATGTGAACTATACTTCAATAAGGATGTTAGAAAAGAAATATAATGGTGTGGGTTACTGCCATCCTTGAGAATCTCTGTAACGACCAGTTGTCCTCTGTAGACTGTAGATGATGTGGGGAGATGCTGCAATGTAATTAGATTTCCTGAGCTCGATGTGAACAATGAGGGTCTCAAAGTGGGAGAGGCCAGTGGAAATGCTTAAAATGCTTAAACATCAGACTGCATGGACACCTTTACCCAAAAAGCTACACAATCAGAATAGTAATCAGAGCATCTTGTCTCAAAAAGATGTATAGTGATAGCTAACTAATCATGAGACATGTAAAATGAAATAGATGGACAGCCCACTAAGGTACTGCAAGCATAAATGAAAAAACCTTGGGTCTGTTGGGCACAAATCTAACTTGAGTTGCTGTAGTGGGCATTCATTGCTTCTTTCTTGGTTTCCAGACCTAAACCACTTCCCAGCCACCAGAACCCTTTGACTGGGAATTTGGCCAGGTGTTTTTGAGAAAGCACTGTGTGACCTTCCACAGTTGTAGACTATGAATTTAAGTGTTTTCCAGTAGGATCATCAGCTATTTGCCAGAGCAACTGTGAATTAGGGGAAGGGAGATCCAGGGGCTGTTAGATACTGTCTCTGAACTGATGCTAATACTGAGATTTGAAATGCTGCTACGGTCCACTGGTCTGAAGAGGAACTTATTCAGGACAGGTGAGTGACAGTGTCTTGCCCTAGTCTGTCTCACTGTGAGTCCATTGGGATTGCAGTCCCATTCTGTGGTTATTTTCCCAGTCCAAGCGCAGTCATTTCTGCATAATGATGTTGATCAACAGCAGACCATATATATGACTATAGTCCAATAAGATTATAGTGAAGCTGCCCTATACAGATGTACCATTAAAATATTTTATACCCTTTTTTTTTAACCGTACCTTTTCTACGTTTAGGTAAGTTTAGATACACAAATGCTTACCACTGTGTTACAATTTCTTACAGTGTTCAGTACAGTAACATGCAGTATAGGTTTGTAGCCTGTATGGCTCTACCACATAGCACAGATGTGTAGTAGGTTACTTCATCCAGCTGGTGTAAATACACACAATGATGATCATACAACAGTGAAATTATGTGATGACACATTTCTTAGAACATGTCCCCATAGTTAAGCCATGCATGACTGTATGTATAGCATAGGGGACAGACATACTTAGTAACTGGCAGAATCCTCACATGGGCTCCCTGACCCATAGATTCCTATAGAGTTTCTCTCAATCTAGATTTTGTTGGCTGAATACTCAGGCACAGTTCAAAATATTCCTTTGTTTTCCTAAACATTTACAGCTGAGTACAGAGCTTGCTCTCATTCAGGTTTATCCCTTTGGCAAGAGTACAGGAAGTGTTGTGGTCTTCAGGATGAAGTCCATAGGGTCTGGTAGTATCCCGTTTTATAATGTTAGCAATTGTTGATATTCAAAGGTCAGATCTATTAATTCACTGAGTGTGGCTAAATGATGATATTCTTTTTTTTAAGTTTTATCTTATTTTTTGAGATGGGGTCTCGCTCTATTGCCCAGGCCAGAGTGAAGCGGTGGGATCTCGGCTCACTGCAGGCTTCCAGCCTCGTGGGCTCAAGTGCTTCTCCCACCTTAGCCTCCCCAGTAGCTGGGACTACAGATGCGAACCACCATGCCTGGCTAATTTTTGTATTTTTTGTAGAGATGGGGTTTCACCATGTTGCCCAGGCTGGTATTGAACTCCTGAGCTCAAGCAATCCTCCCACCTCGGCCTCCCAAAGTGCTGGGATTACAGGTGTGAGGCACTGTGCCCACCCAAAGGTGATATTCTATTGTTTGTTTTTTTACTTATTAGACTTCTTTTATAAAGAGATAGTTCCCCTCGTCTACTGTCTGTTACCCAGTGACACAGTTGATATATGAAAGGCAGAGCAAATTTTTGATTCTTTTCTTTTATTCACCAGTTTTCAGGATAATGGATTTGTTCTTTAACAGGCTCCAAAGGTAACCCTTTAGTTTTCTAACATATCAATCTGAACTTATAGGTTTGAACATACTTGAGGAATTCCAGACACTTGCAATTATGTATTTTCCTTTTTGAAGCTCTGAATGTACATTCTTTGGCCGATAAAATCTTCTTCAGTTCGATTCCTGATTCTTTCTTGGCAGGATCCTAGCAGTACTTGATAGCTTCCTTGCTGTGTAGAAAGACAAGCTGTTTTAGGCTCCTCTTGTACATTTCCTTCCCTAGATCTGAAATTCAGCAATTTCTTCAAGAAGCCCTAGTTTCTCTTAGTGGGACACGGAGTTTTAAACTGAAGTCTAACGCTCATTGCTACTGGTTAGGTGACTGTTTCTAGGCTTCTTTAATAGGGCTAAGTAAGCTTCATTCCACATTATATACTTTACAGTCACGGAATAACAACACTGAAATGATCACCACATATATAATTACTGAAAACAAGCTGAAAATGTCCTCATATAGCTGTACTATATTTTCACCCATATGTGATGGTTAGTGTTAGGTGCCAACTTGACCGGATTATGGAATACCCAGATAGCTGGCGAAACATCATTTCTGGGTGTGTCTGTGAGGATGCTCTGGAAGAGATTCTCATTTGAATTAGCACACTGAGTGAAGAAGATCTGCCCTCAATAATGTGAGTGACCATCATCCAATCTGCTTGAGGTCTGGGATGGAACAAAAGGCAGAGGAAGGACACATTTGCTGTCTTTTCTGGAGCTGGGCCATTCACCATCTATCTTCCTCTGCCCTTGGACATTACAGCTCTAGATTCTCAGGCCTTTGGCCTCAGACTGAGAGTCAGACCACTGGCCCTGTTGGTTCTCCCATCTTCAAACTTAGTTTAAATTTCACCACTGGCTTTCCTTTTCTCTAGCTTGTGGAAAATGTATCATGGGAGTTTTCACCTTCCATAAGCAAGTGGGTCAACTCTCACGATAAAAACCCCTCTTATCTAGATCTAGATGTAGATTTAGGTCTATCTATTTATCTCTCTGTGTATATCTTACGGGTTCTGTTTCTCTGGAAAACTCTGATTAATATAGCATATAACCATTACATACTATCCTCTTGCATTCAATCTTCATTTAGCCTTCACTCTGCAAGTAAGCATATGTTTAATGTTCACCACCTGTGCTTCTGTCAATGTCTCTAGTCATCACGGTTGCCTGAAATTGGTTTTCTTGCAGGGTCTTTAAGCAGGGCTGATGAGAGCGATCCTCCCTGCGTTCTTGGAAGTAAGTGTTAGGAACATCACAACAGTGATGCTGTGCTCTTCTCTCTGCATTCCATCAGGTAGCACGTGGTATTGACTGGCTCCGCCTCTGGTGATGTTACTTTGATCCCTTGACTGAAGTGATATCTACCAAGTTTCTCCACTGCAAAGTTATACTTTTCCTCTCTGTACTTAATAATTATTTTGTGATGAGATACTTTGAACCTATGTAAATGTCCCTTTCCTCGTTCAATGTTAATCCACCAGTTTAGGATGTATTGGTGCTTCTTATCTGAATTAATTATTGCCATGATGATTCCCAAATAGTGATTTTCTTATTCCATCATTCCTTCTACATTTACGGCTTAGCATTTACCATAGGAAGGGCTTTCTCTTCTCCTTATTTATTTATTAATGTATACATTTATATCAGTGTTGGCTCAGGTATCTCTGTATTATGCAATGGGATGTATCATTTGTTACTATCGTTATTTATTTTGATTCTCAATTTGCCTCAAATTTGTCCAGTGGAAGCCCCTTTGTGCTGGTTTCTATGCCCTTTTGATATGTCCCGTCATTCTTTTAATTCTATTACTTCTAATCACAATAGGATGTTCCAGGCTCATCCTGCACTTTCTCTGCCACCGTCCTAGACTTAGCCCCTTCTCCTTTTAGTGGAGAATGGCATTTGGAACCCAATGTCTGGGTGTGCTATGTGCGCTCATTGCAAATTTGGGTGTTGCTGCTCTCACGCAGTCCTAGTCGACAGAGATAGGAATTATATCGATACACACACATAGACACACACACACACACACACACACACACACACACACACACACATGTGTTTGCCTATTCTCTATATATGGAAAACCAGAAGTTCACACCAATACCTCCAATTCCAGTTCAACAGCAGAGTGTTCCTTCTAGCTTTCCCTCATTGCACATCTATAACTCCTTTCTCTGATAATCAGAAGCCTGGTTCTCACTGAGGTTATTTGCTCAATTGCCCTATGTTACCAATCTTTGGACCTCACTGGTGTGACTTGACCACCTTCCTCACTCTGTTCCCAAGCCCTGCCAAATAACCTCTCTGCTCGATCTCCTTTGCCTGGGCCTGATGAATGGTTCTCAGACTCAATTATTTAAGAAGGAGGGAAGTTTGTATTGTCTTAAAAATGTCTTTTAACATCTTGTGAAATAGAAGTTTGCAAGTTTTGACCTCTTTTGTGGATAAAATGTAGGCATGTTTTACTGTCTGTGGGAGGTTTTCTTCTGCTCCTTATTCTTTTTTTCTTCGTCAGAATTTCCAAGGATTTGAACTTCATGCTTTCTCTGTTGCTAATTTTTATGTGAAATTAGTTTTCCTGAAATTTTGGAAGGAGGCATAGTTCAGAGTGGCTGTTCTAACTTCACAGTAGTGTTCGAATATATGGTGGCTTGCTTTTGAAAATTTCCTTTCTCTCTTTCTTTCCCTCCACTTTATCTGGGAATTTCTCCCTTTGCCTGTATTATCTCTGTCCTGTGGAATGTGGATTTTACTCTTAGGACTTTCTCCTCAGTGTGGGCCCGGTTCTGGGAGGGGATCTTGGAGAGCCAGTTTTGAGAGTGACAGATGCTAGGCTGCTGCAGACCTTTTGGCTTTTACCTTGGGCTTCTTGCTCACCTACCACTGGGTTAGGCAGAACCGCTCAGTTTCAGCTGCTGTGCTCAAGTTAGCTCACCACGCTTTCTGGGGAATACCAGTTGCTATTTTGGGGTTCACCTGTTCTCGGCTTGTCAAATACCATATTGCTTCCATCTGCATTCTCTCACACATGTGCCCATACCATGCGCCCTTGTGCTGTTGGGTTGCCCTCGTCAATTGCATTTTGTAGTTCGTGGGGTTACCTTGTCATTTAGTTTCCCTGCAAATGCTGCCCATGGGTTTTGGCTTTTCTATTAGTTCTCTTTCAGTGTTTGTTTGTTTTTGTTTTTTATGACAGAGTCTCGCTCTGTTGCCCAGGCTGGAGTGCAGAGGCACAATTGCAGCTCACTGCAACCTCTGCCTCCCGGGTTCAAGAGATTCTCCTGCCTCAGCCTCCTGAGTAGCTGGGATTACAGGCATTAGCCACTATGCCTGGCTAATTTTTGTATTTTTAGTAGAGACAGGGTTTCAACGTGTTAGCCAGGATGGTCTCAATCTCTTGACCTCATGATCTGCCCACCTCAGCCTCCCTAAGTGCTTGGATTACAGACATGAGCCACCACGCCTGGCCTCTTTCTGTTTTTATGTAGAGACTCAGAAAGAATAAAAAACAATGCTGTCACTACATGTAATATTTTCCAGATTTCCATATCCATTTCAAACTTTCCTGTTTAGTTCATGCAAGAGTCAGAGGAGTAGTTGAGAATGACTACAGGTTAGGGCAAACTTAATCAGGTAGTGATGTCAATCACAGTTGTGTTTCTGGATCTGGCATCTTTGCTGGAGCAAATCAACAGTCTTTGGCTCCTGACAGGCAACTACTGACTGTACACATTTCCCCTTTCCTCTCTTTTCAGAAAAGATAATTAGAAGCAATTTGCCTTCTCATGGTGGGAATACCAGCATTACTTTTACTGTCTTAGAGCCATGTCAAGTCTTCTGCTCTGTGGCATAAAATAATCTGGAAAAACTTGATCATCTTATTATCCCACAGAACATCATATGCTGGCCCTTGACATTGATGACATTTTTTGAGTTGCATCTGGAAAAAGGATGCTGAGCCAGCATGCTGAGTGCCTTAGTAAGACACATGCAAGTCAGAGAGTGAGGGCTCAAAAGTCCTTACTGCTTCAGTGAAAGTACTAAGAGTCTAATGGTCTGGGGCTTATTGGGGTATCTTTTTAGGTGAGACATAAGTTGCTGCACCTTGCACTACTCACCACAAGAAAAAGGCACACAGTCTGTGGGCCTCTTTGGATTCTGGAGTGTCGCATATGACACTGGGCTATGCTGCTCTGACTGGAGCCCTGGGTTATCCATACAGTTGCCAATCTTGAATGGGATCCAGCACAAGAAATGTCTTGGTGGAGGTCCAGGCACTGTTTCGAACTGCCCCACCAATTTCATTATAAAATGCAGCAGACCTAAAATTATGTGAAGCATCATCCGGTGAGTTCTAATAGGAGCCCATGGGGAAAGACCACGCCCTCTCCTTTGGGCAGTATTTCCTCCATTTGAAACCAGCACTTGACTTGCTACTGGGCCCTGGCAGAGACTGAATGTCTGACTATGGGACATGAAGTGATTATACAACCTGAACGACCCACCTTGAACTAACTCTTAACTGCTTGACTAAATTATAACACTGGACCTGCAGAATAGCATGCCACTGTAGGAGGGAAATAGTATCTATGAGGCCAAACCTGAACAGGCCCAGAAGGCACAAGTGTTTTCATTTTCTATTGCTGTGTGACAAACTGTCCCAGAAATTAGTGGTTTAAAATAGTAATGACTTCTTTTTCCTCAGGATTCTGTGGGTCTGGAATTCAGGCGGGCTCGGCTGGGAGGTTCATCTGCTCCTTGTTGTGTCTCTATGTCACGAGGTTACTACCTTGGTTAGGCTGGGTGGTCCGAAAGGGTTCCATTCGCATGCCTGCTGCTCCACCACATGGCCCCTCTATCACCACATCGCTGGTCTGGGGCTCCTCCCAACACAGTGGTCTCTGAAGGCAGCTGGATTTCTACATGGTGGCTGGCATCCAAGAGAGAAAAAGTGGACCTGCCAGTTACCTTAAGTGCTTGGCCCAGAGCTGTGACAGCGTCATTTCTGCAGCATTCTGCTGGTCAAAGTGAGTTAAGAGGCCAACACAGACTCGTGGGAAAAAGGAAATAAATTCCACTTCTTGGTAGAAGAAACGGCAAAGAATTTGTGGCCACCACAAATAAATTATATGAGCAGGTGGCTTGGAGTTCCACAATTCTTTTAGCATCAGCTATTTCTACACTTAGCTTCTCAAAACTTAGTAGCTTAAAACAAGAATCATTTATGCATAGAGGCTAGCTGGTTGGCTGAGAGTTGACCAATTTTGGCTGAACTTGGTGGAGTGGCTTGGTTCTTCCCTGTGAGCCCCTTCTCCTCCTTCCGGAAACAGTGGCTTAGCCATATCTTTCTCACAGCAATGTCAGAGGTGAAAGGTACAAGTAGAAATGGGACAGGTCTCTTGAGTCCAGACAGACATAGAATAGTCACGGCATGACTTCTGCTTCATTTTATTGGCCAAATTACGTTGCTGAGTGGAACAGTACTGAAAAATTACATGACAAATGTGGCATGAATACGAGGAGTGGTGAATAATGGCGGCTAATAATGCAACCTACAATAGTACCTGAAAAATACAGTGGAAGAATGTGAGGTGGGAGATGAAAGCACAAACCAGATCTTGTAGTGCCTAAGGAGTCTGGATATTATTCTATAGGAAGGATTGAAGCAGGGACGATCTGGACCCTGAAAACCTGACTATATTTATCTCCTACTTTCTGTTCCTTAGCAACACTTTTCATTCGACGCTCTATGCATATGGAACTTCTCCTTCTCTGAGTCTAGTGCCAAAGCAGGCTGAGGTAACTGACAAAACTTCACTTGTTCATCCATCTCAACACCAACTCTGCTTTCTCAGGGGAACTTTTCATGAATTCCCCAGAAGGACATAGGATTCCCTTCACTTAATGCATTTTGTTGGAACGTTGTTATCTCATTGTCTTGTAACTGTCAGTTTATGCGGTGGGAATAGCTACCACTCCTTGAGCACCTTTATTGTACTTGGTGTTTTACCTATATAATCTCTAAACCTACGACCATCTTGCCGTATTCATCTTGTTTTGATGTGTAGCAAATTGCCACAAACTAAACTGCCCCAAAAAGCATCCGTATATTAGTCTACAGTTCTGTAGGTCAGAAGTCGGTACTCTTATGGAACTATAAGCTAATATGCGGATGCTGTTTTAGGCAGTTAAGTTTGTATCAATTTTCTACACATCAAAAGAAAACTAATGCGGCAAGATGGTCATAGGTTTAAAGATTATATACGTAAAACACCAAGTACAATAAAGGTGCTCAACAGGTGGTAGGTATCACCCGCCCCCCTGCCACCGCCCCCCCCCCGCCCCCCCCCCCCCCCCCCCCCCCCCCCGGCAAGTAAATGGACAGATACAAGACAACGAGGTAACAATGTTTCTACAAAATGCATTTTGAGGGTATCACAGAGCTGCAATCAAGGTGGCAACTAAGTTATTGTCTGGAGGCTCCAGTGAAGAATTTGCTTGCAAGCTCAATTCTTGTTGCCAGAAGTCAGTTCTTTGCAGTTGTAGGACTGAGGAGGTCTCAGTTTGCTTGCTGATTGTCAGATGGGGCTACTCTCAGCCTATAGAGGCTGCCTGCACTTCTTGCCACACGGCCCTCTCTATCTTGAAGCCAGCAAAATGCATCAAATTTTTCTCATGCTTCAAATCTCTGTCTCTGACTCCAGGCCCCAGTTTCAAGTCTCATGTGATTTGGCCAGGACTACCCAGGTTGTCTCCTTATTTTAAGGTCAACTGATTGGGAATTTAATTATACCTGCAAAATCACATTTGCCATATAGTCTCAGGAGTAATAGCCCATCATAAGTGCAGTGCCAGGTATACTACACAGTGTATATACCAGGGTGCAGGAAGCTTGGGGACATCTTAGAAGTCTGTCTGCCACACCCGCCAAGGAATATTTTACTTTTTTTGTGTCATCTAGTAAGTATTCTTGAATGTATGTAATATGAGTCATCTGGTTCTTTTATTTTTCCCCATGCTGTTTTTAGACTTCTCTAAATTGAGAACCTAACACAGAGGTCATCAGCAAGGTCAGAAGCAGACAAAATTGAAGTTGGCTCTCCTTTTTAGGATATTTTGCTCATTCTGTAATTTGCTTTAAAAAGCCAATCATTGACTTGTAAGGACATTAAAAAACTTTTTTTAAAAAAACTAAATTATAAGACACACAAAGTACACAAATCTCAGGCATGTAGCTCCTTGAATTTTTATAAAAGTATAAATTCATTTAATTTCCATCCAAGTCAGGGTGTTAAACATTTCCAGCATCTCAGAAGGCTCCTTTATCCACTGCCTGGGCAATACCATCTGCCAAAGGTAAACACTCTTCTACCTTATTTTACCATAGATTAGTTTAGCCTCTTCTTTTTTTTTTTCTTTCTTTTTCTTTTCTTTGCTTTCTTTTTTTTTTTTGAGACAGAGTTTCACTCTTGTTGCCCAGGCTAGAATGCAATGGCGCAATCTTGGCTCACAGCAACTTCTGCCTCCCAGGTTTAAGCGATTCTCCTGCCTCAGTCTCCTGAGTAGCTGGGATTACAGGCATCTGCCACTACGCCCAGCTAATTTTTTGTATTTTTAGTAGAGACGGGGTTTCACCCTGTTGGCCAGGCTGGTCTCGAACTCCTGACCTTAGGTAATCCACCTGCCTTGGCCTCCCAAAATGCTGGGATTACAGGCATGAGCCACTGCACCCAGCTGCCTTTTCTTAAAAATAATAGAAATGGAATTATACTTTGTCAGTCAGTTGTGTTCAGCTTCTATCACTCAGAACTTTGTCTGTGGAATTCATACATGTTAATTATTTCTCCTTGTTGTGTAGTGCTCCATTGTATGAATGGAATGCAGTTTACATATCCATTCTCTGGTTGACAAACATTTGGGGTATTTCAAATTTTTTCCTATTAAGAATGATGCTGGCCAGGCCCAGTGGCTCACACCTGTAATCTCAGCACTTTGGGAGGCCAAGGCAGGAGGATCACGAGGTCAAGAGATTGAGACCATCCTGACCAACATGGTGAAAAATGTCTCCACTAAAAATATAAAAATTAGCTGGATGTGGTGGCGTGCGCCTAGCTACTCGGGAGGCTGAGGCAGGAAAATGGTGTGAAACTGGGAGGTGGAGGTTTCAATGAGCCGAGATTGTGCCACTGCACTCCAGCATGGGCAACAGAGTGAGACTCCATCTCAAAAAAAAAAAAAAAAAGCCGGGCACGGTGGCTCACGCTTGTAATCCCAGCACTTTGGGAGGCCGAGGCGGGAGGATCACGAGGTCAGGAGATCGAGACCATGGTGAGACCACGGTGAAACCCCATCTCTACCAAAAATACAAAAAATTAGCCAGGCGTGGTGGCGGGCGCCTGTAGTCCTAGCTACTCAGAGAGGCTGAGGCAGGAGAATGGCGTGAACCCGGGAGGTGGAGCTTGCAGTGAGCCGAGATGGCGCCACTACACTCCAGCCTGGGTGACAAGCGAGACTCTGTCTCAAAAAAAAAAAAAAAAAATAGAATGATGTTGCTATAAATAAGACTTGTATGCCCATGGATTTTTAATTTCAGAGGGCAGGTATATACATAACAGTGGAATTGCTGGATCATATGGTAACTCTGGTAACTCTTAGGTTTAACTTTTTGAGGAATTACTAGGCTGTTCTCCACAGTGGCTATGCCATGTTACACTCGCACTAGCAATCTATGGAGTTCCAATTTCTTCACATCCTCTCTGACACTTGTTATTTTCTGTTTTTTTTTTCTTTTAATATTATAGCCATCATAGTGGGTATGAAGTGATACCTCATTGCTGTTTCAACTTACATTTCCCTAATGACTAACAATGTTGAACATGTTTCTATGTGCTTGTTAGCCACTTGCATATTTTCTTGGAAAAAAGATTTACTCAAATCTGTCCATTTAGAAAATAGGGTTATTCATCTTTCTATTATTGAGTTTTACAATTAGATTTAAATATTTTGATTGACTTCTCTTAGTGGTAGAATAGGAAGACAGAAAAAGTGGTAATGATATAGAAGATTTGAAAAACACAACTAAAATCTAAGTATCCTGACCTAATTTATTATATAGAATAGGGATTGACTAAATTTTTCTCTAAAAGACCACATAGTAATTATTTTGTGCTTGACAGGGCACAGAGAGTTTCTGTCACATATTTTTCCCAATCAATACTAGAATCTTATGATTTTTAATTCAATTTTCCCCTTTCTTCCTTATGTGCTTTTATTGTCCTATATTTTTACTTCTGCATATATTTTTAACCAACGGCAACATATTATTGCTATAAGCAGTCTATATTTATTTATATTTATCCTTTCTTGTGCTGTTCCATCCTTCTTGAACTTTTGTGTTTCTTCTTTGATCATTTATCTTCCCCTGAGGAACTCACTTTAATATTTATTTTAATATAAGTGGGCTAGGTGCAGTGGCTCACGCCTGTAATCCCAGCATTTTGGGAAGGCTGAGGTGGGCAGATGACGAGGTCAGGAGATTGAGACCATCCTGGCTAATACGATGAAACCCCATCTCTACTACAGATACAAAAAATTAGCCAGGCATGGTGGCAGGCGCCTGTAGTCCCAGCTACTCAGGAGGCTGAGGCAGGAGAATGGCGTGAACCTGGGAGGTAGAGCTTGCAGTGAGCCGAGATCATGCCACTGCACTCCAGCCTGAGTGACAGAGTGAGACTCCATATCAAGAAAAAAAAAAAAAAAAAAAAAAAAAAAAAATATATATATATATATATATATGTATTGACAATGAAGCCTATTGGCTTTGTTTTATGGACAATGTCTTTCATATTGCTCTCATTTCAAATGTTCTTTTAAAAAGAACATTTTAAAATTATTATTATTATTTTTTGAGATGGAGTCTCACTCTGTCACCTAGGCTGGAGTGCAGTGGCACAATCTCGGCTCACTGCAACCTCCCCCTCCTGGGTTCAAGTGAGTCTCCTGCCTTGGCCTCCTGAGTAGCTGGGACTACAGCTGCGCACCACCACTCCTGGCTAATTTTTTGTATTTTTTAGTAGAGACGGGGTTTCACCATGTTGGCCAGGATGGTCTCGATCTCCCGAACTTGTGATCCACCCACCTCAGCCTTCCAAAGTGCTGAGATTACAGGTGTGAGCCACTGCGCCTGGCCCAAAATTAATTTTTAAGTTTTTATTGTATTTTTAATTGACAATAATAATTGTGTGTATTTATGGGGGTACAATGTGACATTTTGATGTATGTGTACATTATAGAATGACTAAACCAACTAATTCACATATCCATCACCTCACATATTTTTTGTGTGTAGCACAAACTTTTAAGATCTACTCTCTTAGCAATTTAGAAATATACGTTACATTATTATAGTCACCATGGTATGCAATAGGTCTAAAAAATTTATTCCTCCTGTCCAATGAAAATTTTTACCCTTTAACCAACATCTCTACCACCCACTTCCACCCCCCTCCCTGCCCCAGGTAACCATCATTCTACTTTCTACTTTTATGAGTTCAACTTTTTTTCAATTCCACATGTAAGTGAGATGATTTGTCTTTCTGTGCCTGGCTTATTTCCCTTAGCATAATGTCCTCCAGGGTCATCCATATTGCTGGAAATGGCCCAAAGCAGATACTGAAAAGTCTCAAGAATATTTTTGTAGGACAGATCTTAGGTTGGTATTTATCTTCTCCCAGCATTTTAAAGTTGTCATTCCATTATCTTTTGCCTTTCATGGTTTCTATTGAAAAGTTAGGCTTGTTCTTATTATTTGCAAGTTTTAGCCTTCTCTTTTAAAATGGTTCCTTTGAAAGTAATGTCTTTTTTTATTTGACTGTTTTTAAACATTTCTCTTTATCTTTAGTATTTAGGATGTTACAATGACATGCTTAGTTGTGGTTCTTTGTATTTATCTTCCTTTGAGTTCACTGAACTTCTCGAATCTGTGGTGTCATGTCTTTCATCCATTCTTGGTCAGCATTTCTTCATGTCATATGTCTCCTGATTTGAGTATTTGGTTGTAAGACCTTATTTCTAACTTTAAAATACATTACTCTTTGTTCTAGGAGTTTCAAGCATCAAGGAGCAGAAAAGGAAGAGATTTTTAGATTAAAGGACATTTTTTTCTTCTTTTTCTTTAAGTTGCAACCAGTAGTGACATGCCTGCTTTTTTCTCCCACTGATTCTCTGTCTCTCTCTGAATAAGCAAACTGATTAGGTTTGTTTGGTACACATTGCAAAGTTTTTCTGAAGGTTTATAATCCAAGCTTTCTAATTTGAAACAACTTGGACTCTAGGTATGAGGACAAAAAGAGGTAAGAAAGATTTTTCTTCTTATTTAAATCTTTTCTACAGTTAGTTTTCTTTCACTAAATATAAAGGAAATTATTATTTGTGGTGGTAAAAGATATGGAAAAAATGCCCCTTTTCCCCACAATGTGTTTTTTTCTTTAAATTGCTTTGCTTCTTATATTACCCCTCAGACTTCTTTGTGGATGTGTCTGCTTGCCCACCCCTTAAATATTAATAAAGCTTGAGATTCTCTCCTTGGTTCTTGTATCTTCTCATTTTCATACTCCCCAAATAATTCCATTTACTCTCAGGGCTTTGATTACTATATGCACACTGATGGCCTCTGAATTGTACCTCTAATTTAGATTTCTCTTCCAAATTTCAGACACACATACTCAACTGTACACTATGCATCTCCATTTGTATGTCTGATGGACATCTCAAATTTAACATACCCAAAATGACCTTACTACTTCCTCCTCAAACTGCTTATTTTCTCCCCTTATATTAGTGAATAGTAGCCCCATCAACTTATTTGCCAAGTCAGAAATCTGAATTCTATTCCATTTTGTTGTTGCTATTTGCTTGTTTTCTAATGACTTTGTTAATCATTGATAATTTAATGACTTTATTGATAATTTACATACAATACCATTATTCACCCATTGAAGGTGTACAATTCAATGTGAGATTTTTTTGGTCTATTACATTACTGATTCTTAAAATTGTGGTAAAATATATGCAGTATAAAATGTGCCATTTATGCAGTTTTAAAGAGCATAATTTAATGCTATTAACTACATTCACAATGTTGTACAACCATCACTACTAACTACTTCCAAAACTTTTGATCACCTTAAACAAAAATTCTATAACCATTAAACAATAACTTGCCACTTTTCCCTCTCTCTGGCTCCTGGTAAGCACAATTCTATTTTCTGTGTCTATGAATTTACCTATTCCAGGCATTATGTATGAGTTTAATCATGTAACACTTGTCCTTCAGTATCTGTCTTATTTCACTTAGCATAGTGTTTACCAGATTCATTAATGTTGTAGCATGTATCAGAACTTTATTCCTTTAATGGCTAAATATTATTCCATTGTATGTATATACTACCTCTTATTTATCTAATTTTCTGTTGGTAAACCCTTGGATTGTTTCTACTTTTAGCTATTGTAAGTAATGGTGCAATAAGCATTTGCCTGAAAATATGTTTGTTTCTGTTTTTGAATTATTTTGGGCATATACCTAGGAGTCGAATTGCTGGGTAATATGCTAAGTCTATGCTTATTAAGGAAGTGCCAAGTTGTTTCCCACAGCACTGTACCCTTTTACTTTTCTGCTAGCAATGTACAAGGGTTCCAGTTTCTCCACATCCATGCCAACACTTGCTATTTTCTGTCTCTCCTTTAATTACAGCTATCCTAGTAGGGGTGAAGTGATGTCTCATTGTGGCTTTGATTTGCATTCCCCTAATGACTAATAATGTTAAGCATCTCTTCATGTGCTTATGGTCATTTATATATATATTCTTTGGAGAAATTTCTATTCAAGTCATTTGCCCAGTTTTTTAATTGAGTCATTTTTTTTTATTAAGTTGTAGGAGCTTTTATGTTCTGGATATTAAATAGGGTCATTCTTGACTTTGACTTCTTTATTTTCTTACATGAAAATAATTATTGGGTTTCATGGATTCTATTTCCTTGAAATCATTTCAGTCTCTCCGTTTTCTTCATCCTATGGCTTCAGAAGTCAATTACCTCTCCCTTGGATTAACATAGAAATACAGTTAACTTTTTTTTATTATTATTATACTTTAAGTTTTAGGGTACGTGTGCACCATGTGCAGGTTTGTTACATATGTATACATGTGCCATGTTGGTGTGCTGCACCCATTAACTCATCATTTACATTAGGTATCTCTCCTAATGCTATCCCTCCCCCCTCCCCCCCCACAACAGTCCCTGGAGTGTGATGTTCCCCTTCCTGTGTCCATGAGTTCTCGTTGTTCAATTCCCAGCCATGAGTGAGAACATGTGGTGTTTGGTTTTTTGTCCTTGCGATAGTTTGCTGAGAATGATGGTTTCCGGTTTCATCCATGTCCCTACAAAGGACATGAACTCATCATTTTTTATGGCTGCATAGTATTCCATGGTGTATATGTGCCACATTTTCTTAATCCAGTCTATCGTTATTGGACATTTGGGTTGGTTCCAAGTCTTTGCTATTGTGAATAGTGCCGCAATAAACATACGTGTGCATGTGTCTTTATAGCAGCATGATTTATAACCCTTTGGGTATATACCCAGTAATGGGATGGCTGGGTCAAATGCTATTTCTAGTTCTAGATCCCTGAGGAATCGCCACACTGACTTCCACAATGGTTGAACTAGTTTACGGTCCCACCAACAGTGTAAAAGTGTTCCTATTTCTCCAAATCCTCTCCAGCACCTGTTGTTTCCTGACTTTTTAATGATCGCCATTCTAACTAGTGTGAGATGGTATCTCATTGTGGTTTTGATTTACATTTCTCTGATGGCCAGTGATGATGGGCATTTTTTCATGTGTTTTTTGGCTGCATAAATGTCTTCTTTTGAGAAGTGTCTGTTCATATCCTTTGCCCACTTTTTGATGGAGTTGTTTGTTTTTTTCTTGTAAATTTGTCTGAGTTCATTGTAGATTCTGGATATTAGCCCTTTGTCAGATGAGTAGGTTGCGAAAATTTTCTCCCATTTTGTAAGTTGCCTGTTCACTCTGATGATAGTTTCTTTTGCTGTGCAGAAGCTCTTTAGTTTAATTAGATCCCATTTGTCAATTTTGGCTTTTGTTGCCATTGCTTTTGGTGTTTTAGACATGAAGTCCTTGCCCATGCCTATGTCCTGAATGGTATTGCCTAGGTTTTCTTCTAGGGTTTTTATGGTTTTAGGTCTAACATGTAAGTCTTTAATCCATCTTGAATTAATTTTTGTATAAGGTGTAAGGAAGGGATCCAGTTTCAGCTTCCTATATGTGGCTAGCCAGTTTCCCCAGCACCATTTATTAAATAGGGAATCCTTTCCCCATTGCTTGTTTTTGTCAGCTTTGTCAAAGATCAGATGGTTGTAGATATGCGGCATTATTTCTGAGGGCTCTGTTCTGTTCCATTGATCTATATCTCTGTTTTGGTATCAGTACCATGCTGTTTTGGTTACTGTAGCCTTGTAGTATAGTTGGAAGTCAGGTAGCGTGATGCCTCCGGCTTTGTTCTTTTGGCTTAGGATTGACTTGGCAATGCGGGCTCTTTTTTGGTTCCATATGAACTTTAAAGTAGTTTTTTCCAATTCTGTGAAGAAAGTCATTGGTAGCTTCATGGGGATGGCATTGAATCTATAAATTACCTTGGGCAGTATGGCCATTTTCACGATATTGATTCTTCCTACCCATGAGCATGGAATGTTCTTCCATTTGTTTGTATCCTCTTTTATTTCATTGAGCAGTGGTTTGTAGTTCTCCTTGAAGAGTTCCTTCACATCCCTTGTAAGTTGGATTCCTAGGTATTTTATTCTCTTTGAAGCAATTGTGAATGGGCGATCACTCATGATTTGGCTCTCTGTTTGTCTGTGATTGGTGTACAAGAATGCTTGTGATTTTTGTACATTGATTTTGTATCTTGAGACTTTGCTGAAGTTGCTTATCAGCTTAAGGAGATTTTGAGCTGAGACAATGGGGTTTTCTAGATATACAATCATGTCATCTGCAAACAGGGACAATTTGACTTCCTCTTTTCCTAATTGAATACCCTTTATTTCCTTCTCCTGCCTAATTGCCCTGGCCAGAACTTCCAACACTATGTTGAATAGGAGTGGTGAGAGAGGGCATCCCTGTCTTGTGCCAGTTTTCAAAGGGAATGCATCCAGGTTTTGCCCATTCAGTATGATATTGGCTGTGGGTTTGTCATAAATAGCTCTTATTATTTTGAGATATGTCCCATCAATACCTAATTTATTGAGAGTTTTTAGCATGAAGGGTCACTGAATTTTGTCAAAGGCCTTTTCTGCATCTATTGAGATAATCTTGTGGTTTTTGTCTTGGTTCTGTTTATATGCTGGATTACATTTATTGATATGGGTATGTTGAACCAGCCTTGCATCCCAGGGATGAAGCCCACTCGATCATGGTGGATAAGCTTTTTGATGTGCTGCTGGATTCGGTTTGCCAGTATTTTATTGAGGATTTTTGCATCAATGTTCATCAAGGATATTGGTCTAAAATTCTCTTTTTTGGTTGTGTCTCTGCCAGACTTTGGTATCAGGATGATGCTGGCCTCATAAAATGAGTTAGGGAGGATTCCCTCTTTTTCTATGGATTGGAATAGTTCCAGAAGAAATGGTACCAGCTCCTCCTTGTACCTCTGGTAGAATTCGGCTGTGAATCCGTCTGGTCCTGGACTTTTTTTGGTTGGTAAACTATTGATTATTGTCACAATTTCAGAGCCTGTTATTGGTCTATTCAGAGATTCAACTTCTTCCTGGTTTAGTCTTGGGAGGGTGTATGTGTTGAGGAATTTGTCCATTTCTTCTAGATTTTCTAGTTTATTTGCATAGAGGTGTTTGTAGTATTCTCTGATGGTAGTTTGTATTTCTGTGGGATTGGTGGTGATATCCCCTTTATCATTTTTTATTGCATCTATTTGATTCTTCTCTCTTTTCTTCTTTATTAGTCTTGCTAGCAGTCTATCTATTTTGTTTATCTTTTCAAAAAACCAGCTCCTGGATTCATTAATTTTTTGAAGGGATTTTTGTGTCTCTATTTCCTTCAGTTCTGCTCGGATTTTAGTTATTTCTTGCCTTCTGCTAGCTTTTGAATGTGTTTGCTCTGGCTTTTCTAGTTCTTTTAATTGTGATGTTAGGGTGTCAATTTTGGATCTTTCCTGCTTTCTCTTGTGGGCATTTAGTGCTATAAATTTTCCTCTACACACTGCTTTGAATGTGTCCCAGAGATTCTGGTATGTTGTGTCTGTGTTCTCGTTGGTTTCAAAGAACATCTTTATTTCTGCCTTCATTTCGTTATGTACCCAGTAGTCATTCAGGAGCAGGTTGTTCAGTTTCCACGTAGTTGAGCGGTTTTGAGTGTTTCTTAATCCTGAGTTCTAGTTTGATTGCACTGTGGTCTGAGAGACAGTTTGTTATAATTTCTGTTCTTTTACCTTTGCTGAGGAGTGCTTTACTTCCAACTATGTGGCCAATTTTGGAATAGGTGTGGTGTGGTGCTGAAAAAAATGTATATTCTGTTGATTTGGGGTGGAGAGTTCTGTAGATGTCTATCAGGTCTGCTTGGTGCAGAGCTGAGTTCAATTCCTGGGTGTCCTTTTTAACTTTCTGTCTCGTTGATCTGTCTAATGTTGACAGTGGGGTGTTAAAGTCTCCCATTATTATTGTGTGGGAGTCTAAGTCTCTTTGCAGGTCACTAAGGACTTGCTTTATGAATCCTTATCCCATTTGCCAGTCTGTGTCTTTTAATTGGAGCATTTAGCCCATTTACATTTAAAGTTAATATTGTTATGTGTGAATTTGGTCCTGTCATTATGATGTTAGGTGGTTATTTTGCTCGTTAGTTGATGCAGTTTCTTCCTAGCCTTGATGGTCTTTACATTTTGGCATGTTTTTGCAGTGGCTGGTACCGGTTGTTCCTTTCCATGTTTAGTGCTTCCTTCAGGAGCTCTTTTAGGGCAGGCCTGGTGGTGACAAAATCTCCCAGCATTTGCTTGTCTGTAAAGTATTTTATTTCTCCTTCACTTATGAAGCTTAGTTTGGCTGGATATGAAATTCTGGGTTGAAAATTCTTTTCTTTAAGAGTGTTGAATATTGGTCCCCACTCTCTTACAGCTAGTAGAGTTTCTGCCGAGCGATGCGCTGTTAGTCCGATGGGCTTCCCTTTGTGGGTAACCCGACCTTTCTCTCTGGCTGCCCTTAACATTTTTTCCTTCATTTCAACTTTGGTGCATCTGAAAATTATGTGTCTTGGAGTTGCTCTTCTCAAGGAGTATCTTTGTGGTGTTCTCTGTATTTCCTGAATCTGAATGTTGGCCTGCCTTGCTAGATTGGGGAAGTTCCCATGGATAATATCCCGCAGAGTGTTTTCCAACTTGGTTCCATTCTCCCCATCACTTTCAGGTACACCAATCAGACGTAGATTTGGTCTTTTCACATAGTCCCATATTTCTTGGAGGCTTTGTTCATTTCTTTTTATTCTTTTTTCTCTAAACTTCCCTTCTCACTTCATTTCATTCATTTCGTCTTCCATCACTGGTACCCTTTCTTCTAGTTGATTGCATCAGCTCCTGAGGCTTCTGCATTCTTCATGTAGTTTTTGAGCCTTGGCTTTCAGCTCCATCAGCTCCTTTAAGGACTTCTCTCCATTGGTTATTCTAGTTATCAATTCGTCTAATTTTTTTTCACAGTTTTTAACTTCTTTGCTATTGGTTTGAATTTCCGCCTGTAGTTCGGAGTAGTTTGATCGTCTGAAGACTTCTTCTCTCAACTTGTCAAAGTCATTCTCCATCCAGCTTTGTTCTGTTGCTGGTGAGGAGCTGTCTTCCTTTGGAGGAGGAGAGGCGCTCTGCTGTTTAGAGTTTCCAGTTTTTCTGCTCTGTTTTTTCCCCATCTTTGTGGTTTTATCTACTTTTGGTCTTTGATGATGGTGACGTACAGAAGGGTTTTTGGTGTGGATGTCCTTTTTGTTTGTTAGTTTTCCTTCTAACAGACAGGACCCTCAGCTGCAGGTCTGTTGGAGTTTGCTAGAGGTCCACTCCAGACCCTATTTGCCTGGGTATCAGCAGCGGTGGCTGCAGAACAGCGGTGGCTGTAGAACAGCGGATCTTGGTGAACTGCAAATGCTGCTGCCTGATTGTTCCTCTGGAAGTTTTGTCTCAGAGGAGTACCCAGCCGTGTGAGGTGTCAGTCTGCCTCTACTGGGGGATGCCTCCCAGTTAGGCTGCTTGGGGGTCAGGGACCCACTTGAGGAGGCAGTCTGTCCATTCTCAGATCTCCAGCTGTGTGCTGGGAGAACCACTACTCTCTTCAAAGCTGTCAGACAGGGACATTTAAGTCTGCAGAGGTCACTGCTGTCTTTTTGTTTGTCTGTGCCCTGCCCCCAGAGGTGGAGCCTACAGAGGCAGGCAGGTCTCCTTGAGCTGTGGTGGGCTCCACCCAGTTCGAGCTTCCTGGCTGCTTTGTTTACCTAACCAAGCCTGGGCAATGGCGGGCGCCCCTCCCCCCAGCCTGGCTGCCGCCTTGCAGTTTGATCTCAGACTGCTGTGCTAGCAATCAGCAAGACTCCATGGGCATAGGACCCTCTGAGCCAGGTGCGGGATATAATCTCCCGGTGTGCCGTTTTTTATGCCCGTTGGAAAAACGCAGTATTAGGGCGGGAGTGACCCGATTTTCCAGGTGCCGTCTGTCACTCCTTTCTTTGACTAGGAAAGGGAACTCCCTGACCCCTTGCACTTCCCGCGTGAGGCAATGCCTCACTCTGCTTCAGCTCGCGCACGGTGCGCTGTACCCACTGTCCTGTGCCCACTGTCTGGCACTCCCTAGTGAGATAAACCCGGTACCTCAGATGGAAATGCAGAAACCACCCATCTTCTGCGTTGCTCATGCTGGGAGCTGTAGACCGGAGCTGTTCCTATTCGGCCATCTTGGCTCCACCCCCTAGAATTTTTTTTTTTTTTTTTTTTGAGATGGAGTTTTGCTCTTGTTGCCCAGGCTGGAGTGCAACTGCGTGCTCTCAGCTCACTGAAACCTCTGCCTCCCAGGTTCAAGTGAGTCTCCTGCCTCAGCCTTCCAAATAGCTGGGGTTACAGGCACCTGCCACCATGCACAGCTAATTTTTGTATTTTTAGTAGAGATCGGGTTTCACCATGTTGGCCAGTCCGGTCACGGACTCCTGACCTCAGGTGATCCACCCAACTTGGCCTCCCAAGTGCTGGGATTACAGGTGTGAGCCACCACGCCTGGCCTATAGTAACTTCTTAACTGGTTTCCCTCCTCTCTATTTTGCTCTCCTTGAATCCACATTCTATAACATTGTGGCCAGGACTTTCAGAAGCACATCTGATTATGTCACTTTCCTACCATAAATCATTTAGCGCTTCTTATTGTTTTCAGAATAAAATATAAATCAGTAACATAGCATAAAAGATGCTTTGTGATCTGGCCCTTCTTTCTCTTCTCAGGACACTTTCCTCTTCAAACCTGCACTTCAGCCACACTCAAATACTGCAGGTTTTTCATGAGACACTTTCACTTGCCTCCAGGCTTTGGATGTTTTTCTTGTCTGCCTTGAATTTCGTTACCCCTTCCTAACTCATATTCTTCCTTCAGATCTCACCTTGTATAAAAATTCTTTCTGAAATCCTCCCCTTTATTCTTTTTGGACTGGGCTAAGCACCCCTCCTTTGTGCTCTTAAATCTCCCAGTTCATAACCATGGGTGTAGGCACCTGTTGACTCATCTATCTCCACTACAGGTCTGTTACTGTGAGGAAAGGGAGTGTGTGCTGTTCACCACCACATTTCTTGGACCAACACATTTCCTGGGACAAAGTAGATGCTCAATAAATATATGTTAGATGAATTATCTCTATATTCAATTTGTATACACTTATCTCCACTACAGATTTACAACTCGCTGCTACAAGTAAAACAATGCAATGTAATACAAAGAACAAAATGTTGCCATTCAAGAAGGTGGTATTTAAATATCCAGAAATATAACAACGTCCTATACCCAAACGCAGTTGTCTGATTGGCTAAACAGTCATTAGAAAGCACCTCAGCCAACCTCTTAATCATTCTCCATAGTTTTGTGGTAGTTTTAGCCTGTCCCATGAAGTGGAGTTTTGTTTTGATTTTTTACGGGGAAGAATGGTTTCTAGTTACGTATAAACTTGTTTTCCATACCTGGCAAGACTGACTGGCTCTTTGTGTTCTATTGCAGGCAGGGGGGGAAATAAGGAAATATATTTTTATAGGAAAATAGCAAAGTCACTACCAGTGACTTTGTATTTGTAATTCATAGAGTCAGGGCAGAAAAGTCAATGGCAGGAAAACTTGAATTATTTCTATTTCTCTTCTTTTCTATCCATCCTCTTATTAAGATTTTACCTTTTACATTTTCGTTTTTTAGCCAGACCCTCCACTCCCTTTACTCAAGAAGGTTTACATCCTAAGTTAAAAGAGACCAAGTGTCATCTATAAATTCAGGGAACTGTAAGTGTACCTAATCCATAAAAGCCAGAGATATTTAAGCATGATCTAGAGCAGGCAAATGTATACTGGAGTTAATGTAAATGTAATAGATGAACGTATTGTTGATCATATTCAAGATCTACCACAATAAACTAATTAGATCCGTGGGACTCACTTAGGGAAGCGGAGCTTTTACTTACAGTTGAGGTCCACAAAGCTTGGTTATACTGGAGCTGCCTTTGCTCTTGAATGGTGATATCAGGGCACCGTCCTAGGTCTTAGAGCTACAGACTTTCTACTGGCATCATGTGCTGCTTTCAAATCCTCCTTGTTCAATTCCCTTATTAATCAGAAGCAGAGCTAAGACATGTACAATGATTTTCCCTGGAGAATTCAAGTCCTTGATGGTGACAATGATCAGGACTAACCCTAGAGTCCCTTGATCTGTTTTAGGGAAGAATAGCAACAGGTGACACTTCTGACAGTGCTGAGGTCAAGGAGCCCCCCAAGTGGCCTTCCCGAGACAACGTTCTGGGACAGTCACTGGCGCCGACGCGGCACCTCTGGAGAGCCTGTCTTTGATAATGTACCTGCTTCGAGCCGACAGAGGGAGACCGGATTCCACAGCACACACGCCATGCGTCCCTGCTGTCCGGTAGAGGGCAGTAGCGGCCACACTGCAACCCTGAGAAGTGGCGGGTACCTTAGGATCCTTTCTGATCGCAAGCGTGGTCCAGAGCCAAACCGGCTTGGCTGGGAAGGCTCCGCGAGACGCCGGGGCTTGATTGCTAGGAGGTGAAAAACTTTGGAGAACTCAGAGCAATCCAATGGACAGGCCACGGTGTACATAATTATCAACTCACTTTCCCTGCTCATGAAATTTCTGTTAATTTTTAACAAGTGATTGCGACTGTCTATATTTAGAGGATTACCAAGTGACCAAAGCTCATGACACATGAGATGGTTCAGTTTTCCTACCAGACCTAACTGTGATATTTCCTGACTAATGTTTTTATGTCAGCCCTCTTAATATTCAGTTACCTCAGTTTTATCAAATGCTTAGCATTTTTTATGAGAGGGGTGGATAAGTGAAAAATAGAAACTCATAAAACTGGAATTTCATTTCTTTTGAAAAATATAACTGAGGTCAGCGAAAAAACATTGTCCCATAGAGGGTATGGGGAACTTGGGCTCAAAAGACTCGGGTTTGAGACTTGGCTCTGCAAGTGTAGATGTGGCTGTACGGGGTAACCTCAAGTAAACCACTTTTCCTCAGTTTCCTCTTTCGTAAAATAGGAATAGTAAGACTTGTCTTTTTTCATATATAGGGCTGTATGAAGTTCACATGAAGTACTGCATTTGAAAATTTTCTGTAAATGGAAATGTTATGCAAATGTAAGATATTGAAGTTCACTTTTTATTTTTGAATGTAAAATATAATATTTTTGAACTTAAATATAATTTGTAGGGAAAAAAGATAAATGCCAATTGTAAAACTATGTAAACAATATTCAAAACTACATAGAATAAATTATCACTGGGCTGAGTGCAGTGGGTCACACCTGTAATCCCAGCACTTTGAGAGGCCAAGACAGGAGAATTGCTTGAGGCCAAGAGTTCAAGACCAGCCTGGTCAACATAGCAAGACACCTATCTCTAATAATAATAATAATACGTTTTTAAAATAAATTATCACTGTTAGTATTTGAATATGCTTTTAGACATCTCTATATGCACCTATACACGTGTATATAAACAATGTTTTGAAACTTGTATTGCACATTCTATTATTTCAATGACTTTTTCACTCAGCATTGTAGTAATAATAGTTAACATATATTGATCTTTACGTGTCAGTCATTGTCTAAACTATTTATATGTATCTTTAGTGTCACAATAGCACTATTGGGTATGTGCTTTTATCTCAAAGACAAGGAAACCGAGGCTTAGGTAAAATGACAGATTTCCTAATTTCCTTAAATTTTAAGCATTCTTACAACTAACATTTTTTTCTTCTTACAGCCTGTCCCACTTTTATCATTTTTATCTCTTTGGCAACCTGTTTGTTAAACAGCAGCTAAATCAATAGGACTGCTGGTTTTAAAATGTCAATTCTCACACCTACACATTTCTGGGGGGAGGAAATCTAGGAATGGGCAGTTTTTAAACAAGCACTCCTAGGAAATTTTGTGTACAATCATATTTGAGGAGCACAGGTTTGGTTTCAATTCCTAGGTTGGGACTGCTGGATCGATTTTGTGTTTGAGATATAATGCCAAACTGCCCTCCAGAAATATCATACCAATTTACATTCCCACAAACAGCTTGTGACTAATTCAGTCTCTTTTATGTGGGTCTTTGCACTCCAAAATATTACCTTGTAAATGACTTCTTAGTTTGTCATCAGGACAGTAAACTACTTGTTAACCTACAAGTATGTGGGGTGTGTATATTCCAAAGCTGAATGCAAGACTGGGCACTTTTTTTTCATTTGTGTTAATAATTTTGAGGTTCTTTGGAACCCCAGAATCTGCATATTTTGTGTGATGTCATACTCTCTCTTCTCTTCATGCCCTGCTCCATTTCTGTTCTCCAAAACATCATCTTCAGGGCGGTCAAACTTGCTTTTCCAAAATTATACTGGATAAATAAAAGCATAAACTCTGCATCATTAGTTCTTACAGAGGGAAAACAAATTCTATTTCCGTCCACAAGAAGTTAACGAAGATCTACCCCTGCTAACCCCTGTTTGACCACCTTGGTTTTATCCTATTCTTAGTGCAGAGTCCTTCTGCTAATTCTCCAAAAAGTCTTGATCCTACCAACTTCTAATCTATCTGTGTCAAAACTAAAATCCTCTTTTGGCTACTTGAATATTATTCTTTACTGGACCCCAGATCTTAGTCTTCAGTTCAGTTGAGCTACAGTAAAATTTCTGTTTTTTTTTTTTCATAAAGCAAGAGTCTACTCCTACTGAGATTCTAAATAAACCTTTTTCTCTTTTAGAAAAATTACCTTCCTCCTACCTAGAAAAGAGTTTTTAAAATTTCTTTGTTCTTGAGACAAAGAGCTATTTTCTCTCTTAAAGGAAACAGAAAGACTTTCTTGCCAATTCATTAACAAGCAACTCTTAACAATTAAGCTATAGACATTTAACAAGTTACACACAGACATCAGCCTAACAGATCACGTACTCTGGAATATTTAGTAGGAGAGTGAGTCACCTCAGACCTTAATACAAAGTTTATATTATTCAGTTATGACAATAATTGTTCCTAATTATCTCAGGTTTCAAAAAAACTTAAATCTATGTACAGAGAACAAAGTCGTATAAAATTAGACAAATTAGACACGGGTAGGTTATTTGTACTTAATGCTGCTCCAAATGAATAATGAAACTGTTTTCTTCTTCCAATATGTTTAGTCAAGTGAGAGCTTGTATTCTAATACAGATTTCTGAACTAAATTGTTATTTAGAATGTTTCATTAAAAATCTTCTAATCTGAAACATTGAGTGAGTATGTAAATGCGAAAGGAAAAACAGGGTAATAGGAACAGGCGCCTGGGCCGGGCTCCTAAATCTCTTCCTCCCCGTCTCTGAGCATTTATTTCTCTTTGGGGCTGTCACTATGTGGTCAGTAAAGATAATCATTTGAAATTTCAAATATCCATTGAAGAAACCATAGAAGAAACTGAAGAAATAATAGGATCGCATTAGTTTGATTTTATAGAGCAGCATTTTATGCAACGGAGGTTCCAGCGAAACACCGTATATTTATATGTATTTGGTAATTCCAATCATGTGTCAGATTTTGTTAAAGTGAGGACATACATCCGCAGGAATGCCGGTGGGTTTTAGGGGAAAAGGCACTATTCTGTGATTTCTAGTACTACTACTTTTATTTTTCAAAATTTAGCAAAAACCCACTGGCTTAATTCTGACTTGGTCCCAACCTTGAGAACATAGGATTCAACTGAGCACAGAATTGTCTCAGAGACGTGATTAAGTCCTTCACATATCCATTACATTTTGGACTACAGATCTGTCAGAGCACCTCCCAAACACTGATAAAAATCACAACCTCCTTCAGTAACTATAAACTGTATTCTGGTTTCAGAAGCGAAAACCAAAACCTTTTGAGCTATATCCACGTACAGTCTACCCAGAGAAAACAACCCATTGTTCTGTCTATACAAATGAGTAATTTGACTAATTTTCCCCCCTGACTTGGCAGAATCTTTTATTGAACTGATTGAAATGACCAGATGTTTTGGCAGCTTCTGTAGACATAATCTAAGCAACTTGATAATTGACTTAAGTAAACGTATCAGGATGTGGACTGGCAATAGAATCGGGGATTCTCTTCTGTGATGACTTCAAATTCCATTTTAAAAGGCAGGCTGCTTGCGTAATTGAAACGCAGAGAATTGGCACCATATCATTCATTTACTTTAGTAATTTATAGCCCCTTTAGATCTGAGCATCCTAGCAGCTTTGGAAAGTAATGAAGGAAATGCCACAGCATTAGAGGTTTATAAAAACTGTCCTCGTGGCTGTCTGCTCAAAGTGAGGTAAAATATTTCTCTACATAAAAATCCCCAAATGGAAAAACTTAAGCAAATATTCACTTGACTCAGATGATCATTTTCTTGATGACATTTTGCATTTTCTTAAGTTTTTGAGTGTTTTACCTAAGAATATTCAATACCAGAATTTTCCATATCGTTTTTGGTTTCTGTATTTTGCTTCTAGCATATTTGCTGTGTTATTATAATTTCTGCTGATGTAAAAGCATTCTTTATAAATAGCTCACAGAGGTCAATTTTCTCTTAAAAGCCTACGATTATAAGAAATATTTCAAATTGTGGAATATTTCTTAGAAAGGGAAACAGTCTACTTTTCTTTGCACACATGAAAGCCTGCTAACCATGGCTGAGCACAAGACAGAAAGATACTACACATGTGAAACCTCAGGCTGGACGGCTCCCTCAGCTCTCTTTTCTTTTTTTCCCCCTGTGAGACTGAGGACTCCTCTTGAATTTGTTTAATAAACACGATTTTCAAGTGTCTTTCTTTTCCCTTTTTATCACTTCTTTTTGCCCTCTCTTTATTCTTTTTTTTTAAAAAAAAAAAAAAAAGAAGAAGAAAGAAAAGTTACAAAGTATGCACAGGGCGCATATGTGCAGGTATACAGAGAGAGACACACACACTCATGTAAACACATACGTCTACACTTCGACCTAAGTAGATGATTAGCACCCGTGTCCGGGAGTGTGTACAAACTTCCTCCTTCTTAGGGACTTGGAGTGCAGAGACCATTACATTCTCTGATTGGCATATTGCACCCAGTGTTCTTTGTAAATATTGTTTTGTATCAGCATAGTAACAATTATGCCAGCAGATTTCATTAATCATCCAAAGCTCTCTTTGAGTGTTGTTTTTCCTTCATGTGTTCAGAAGGCGGACTGGCTCCACAGGTCTTTCCCTGTGCTGCCTGACACGGGAGCCTTCTTGTCCTTCATAACAGGCAATGCTAATGACTGACTGCCCGCTTGTTCACTTTGAAATCCTGTCTCGCTGGATAAGGGAAGACTATACAGAAACAAAACCTAACCAAGGACTGCTTGAGGCCAAGGACAGAATGAAAATGTTTTATGAGATGATTTAATGTGCTGTCACCCAGTGGGTGCAGGATCATGGCATTTTTTTGGCAGACAGAAACTGTCAGAACTACAAATGACCCAGTCCCCTGTGAAGTGCTGGTTAGACTAATTGACACCTGCAGATGTGCTGAGTCTGTGGCTGTGGGGCCAGATGTTAAATAGCACTTAGGGACTCTCACAGCCAGGGCCATTTCCTTCAGTTAACCATAGTCCTACCCTCCTACTCCTGCCCCTCTCACTATTTCTTGGCTGATCCTGAGTTCTGAACATGGAACAAAACCCAACCTCACACACTTATGTATCAGCAGAAGCTGGCTTTGGTACTTTTTAAAATGCAGTTTTATTTTGTCATGGTTTCTGATAGCAAATTGCTTATTTTATTGAAAAAGTAAAGGTGGTGAGGAGACTGGCATTTCATAAGTTAATGTCCTGTACACAATCTCCTGTGAAATCCTCCAGCAAACCCTGAGTTGGCTGTCATTATCCACATGACATGGTTGAGGACTAGAGGTCAGGGAAGTTACCAAGTAAATGTGCTAGGAATAGAACCCAGGTTTGCCTGACTCAAAAGTTCTTTCCTGTTACCCCAGGCAGCCAGGACGCTGTTCCATTGCATTTTTATAAAAGTGCTGTTTCTCTCGTGTGGCAGCTTTCTCATTAGTGAAAGGATATCAGGTGGAAAAAAAAAGTCAAAACCAACGATGCCCCAAACATTCATATTTATTTTCACAATATCATGAGAAACTTAGGAGAGATTAACTTTTATTTTCCTGGCCATAACTGTTGGAATAGTATAAGGGCATGGAGTATTGGCAGAAATATGGCTGTTTGATGTCAGGATAGCACAAATTTAAAAGGGAGACACTCAGCAAATTTTAACCTGTATACCAAGCTTCTAATAATTTAGAAACATCGGAATGATTTATTGCATTTTTGTTCTTTGTGCAGATGTTTGGTGGTCTGTAGAAACAGCCATTGCCTTTTTTTTCTCTCAATTTAGACTTTTTCTCCAGAAAGATGTTTTGAGAAAGGATAGAAAGATCTATTCATTCCTTTCTTTGCCATGCGCAGTGGCTCACGCCTGTAATCCCAGCACTTTGGGAGGCCGAGGTGGGCCGATCACTAGGTCAGGAGTTCGAGACCAGCCTGTCCAACATGGTGAAACCCCATCTCTACTAAAAATACAAAAATTAGCCAGGCATGGTGGTGCGCACCTGTAATCCCAGCTACTCAGGAGGCTGAGGGAGGAGAATCGCTTGAACCTGGGAGGCAGAGGTTGCAGTGAGCCGAGATTGTGCCACTGCACTCCAGCTGGGCAACAGAGTGAGACTGGGTCTAAAAAAAAAAAAAAAGATCATTCAGTCCTTTCCAAGCCCATTTGTCAAGTGAATCGCATTTGTACTTTCTCTTAAAAAGATGGTTTACAGTGTATGAGAGCAGTTTTTGTAAATTAATATCATCATTAAAAACAAGCTGGCCTCCACATACACCTCCTTTAAGTTGTTATTTGAGGCTGCTGTGCTGAGCTCCACAGACAGCAGTTTTGGCATGGCCCTGGGGCCCAGGGGAATATTAACTTACAAGGCTTTCCCTATTTTGCTTTTACTTGTCTGAAAGTATTTCAAAACGTAGCGACTGAAATACAAGTTGTTAAGTACACTTTACTAGAATGTAAGAAGTATTTTACCTCCTCTCTACTCTTTGGAGAAAAATGGTTGGGGAGTGAATTAGTGTACTTATAAGACATGTCCCGGCTGCTTCTGAATATCTATATCGACACATAGCCCAAAATTACAAAAGGAGAGTTAAATTAAAAGTCAAGCCAAGATCATCTACAGTTAGATCCTAGAAGCAACTTAAGTGTCACCCTAGGATTTTTAAAAACCATTTTGTTTTATTAAACTTCGTGAGTTCTAACAGAGTGGAGATGCCTTGTGTGAGTTGAAATGATAAAGAGGAAATTCTTTGGTTTCCAGTTGACAGAAAGCAAAGAAACCAAATCTAGAGTTTCCAGTCCTAACTTTGCAAAGATGTCCTTGTCCCCTTCTCTCTGGTTGGGCTGTGTCCCTAGGAATCAGGTGCTAGAATGGGGATGTGAGTGTGAGGGGCTAGGGGTTTGGAGCTTCCCCTGAAGCTCCATGGAGGGTGTGAATTTTTATCCTTTCCATGTCTGCCTATGTGTGGCTCAGGGCATACCCGCCTGTTCCTCTGTGTGTGGTGTGTCCCCGCTCCTCCACCCCAGGGTGCAGGACAGACACTGCCTGGGTACAGTCACAGGAGGCTGGGAAGTGTCTGTGGGTCTCCAGCAGCTGGAAAAGGTTTGAGTCCCGTTGGCAGATGTTTGCTGTTCCAGCCACTTCATTAATGCTGGAAACAAAACCCCTCACCATTCTGACCAAAGCCCCACTTCATGATTGACAGCTGGGGTGTGCTTCCTCCCACAGAAGCCCTTTACAGTCTGAAAGCAGGAAAGAGGGAGAGGGAAAAAGAAAAGGGAGATGGGGGCAAAAAGGGAATTGGGCTAGATGCCATTGCTAAAAACCTGAAACGAAAGAGGCTCATTTAAAGAGAAAGACAAACTGAGTACAACTAGTTAAGATTTGATGTCCCATCTAACATACTATTTTCCCACTCATTCATTTATTCATGACACATTTACTGAGAACCCACTGTGTGCTCTATGGGTATTGGTGATACAAATGAATAATATAACATAGGGCGTAGGCCCACCTGGTCATTGCCCAGTGGGTGAAATAAACATGCAAAAGACAATACAGTATAGGATATGCCACCACAGAAGTAGGAATCGGCAGCCTTGGGGAGTGGGGAGACACTTCACAAAGGAGGTGACATTTGAGATAAGTCTCTAGGTTTTGGGGCAGACAAGGAGGGGACAGGATGTAAAGGGCATTCCAATAAAAGGGAACAAACTTGTATAAAGGCATGGATTATGAAAGCCCATCCTTGTGAAGTAGGTTTTGTGGTCACCATTTACAAATGAAAAAACGGAGGCTCAGCTTAGGGAGTAAGTGGCAGAGAGCGCAAAGCTCTAGACTCCAAGATCGGGAATCTCTCCCTCTCCACTGCACAGCGGACTTGTGCCCGCAGACCCCTTCTGAGATTTCTTGCCTCTGCAGCGCGAAATAGAAAAGATGGAAAATCCAAGGAGGTGAATTGGAATTTTTACTTCTTCACCTATTAAAACACTGCAGATTTCAAATCAAAGAACTCGTCTGCGGGAGTGTCTGGATTTTGTGAGTTTTGTGCCTGTGGCCGAGTGGAAGCGGAGAGGAGTGAGAGCGCTGGGCGACGCGGCCAGCCAAAGCGAGGCGGGTCCCTCCTGGCGCCTGGTCTTGGGCTCTGTCCCTGCAGCCTTCCGAGGGGCGGCACCGCGACCAGGAACACGCGAACGCGAGTCCAGACCAGGGTTTGGAAAGAGAGAAGAAGGAGAGGAGAAAGGAAGTTAAAAAGAGAGAGAGAAAACGAGGACGAGCGATGGGGAGAAGGGAGGGCAGAAGAGAGAAAACAGAAGCGGGAAATTCGACGGAGGAGGAGAGGCCCACACGGGCGGGGAGCAATGCGGGGAAGGGAGAAGTGGGAGGCAAGAAGAGGAGAGCAGTCAGTGGCGGCAGAAGGAAGGGGAAGAACCAGAGAGAAGAAAAGACGTTAAGGAAAAGCAGAGCAATGCAAAGTCGGGACCCCGAATAGTGCAGCATTCCGTGGGCACACGCCGGGAGGATGGAAAGTATAAGCGCGACGCGCTCGGCCCCTCGTCGGGCGTCCTGGTGCTGTCGCTCAGGTGCTGGTCCCCAGCTCCAAGCCCGCCTCGTAGTCGGCGCTGCGGGTGAGATCGCCTGCAAGCACTCAGTTTACTGGCGGCTCCCTACCAGCCGCTCACTTTCCTCGGGGCGCCTAGAGCTCCCCGCCAGGCATTGCCCTGGGAGCGAACGCTGAGCCCCTGGGCCCCAGCCCCGACTCAGCGCAGCGGTTTCCCTCTCGGCTTGCGCCCGGGAGATCCCCCTGCGTCGTGGCGTCCGACTGCGTTGCCAGGGCTGAGCGGTGAGCCGTCCCGGGTCCCGCGCTTTGACCGCGGACCAGCCTCAGGGTCCAGCCGCGGAAGCAGGTGGCGCTCCTGGGGCCAGCCTGGAGACCCCAGAGTCCGGCGGCAGGACCCCCGGCGCCACCCGGGCACCTGGCAGCAGTTCTCGCCTGCCCTTCAGCCGCCTCTGCATGGAGAAAGAGAATGAAAGAAAACAATTCTAGACAGAGGGGAGGGGAGGCCAGTTTGCAAATACTTCGGGAATGAAGTTCCTCAAAGACGCGTTGCGGGCCTTGTCTAATGCTAGGCTGTGACTTGACCTGTTAACATCT
This sequence comes from Nomascus leucogenys, assembly GCF_006542625.1. NCBI lineage: Eukaryota > Metazoa > Chordata > Mammalia > Primates > Hylobatidae > Nomascus > Nomascus leucogenys. The sequence continues at coordinate 5,572,033 of NC_044395.1, read as the reverse complement.
ATTTTCTCACGCCTGTAATCCCAGCACTTTGGGAGACAGAAGCGGGTGAATCACGAGGTCAGGAGTTCAAGACCAGCCTCGCCAAGATGGTGAAACCTGGTCTCTACTAAAAAATACAAAAGTTAGCCGGGCGCGGTGGCAGGCGCCTGTAATCCCAGCTACTCGGGAGACTGAGGCAGGAGAATCGCTTGAACCTGGGGGGCAGAGGTTGCAATGAGGCGAGATCACGCCACTGCACTCCAGCCTGGGCGACAGAGTGAGACTCGGTCTCAAAAAAAGAAAATATCTATTTTCTCTAACAGCCTAATGATTAGTCCTCTGGGCGTGTCCCTCCCTCCGAGTTTAATCACCGGCCCAGGCGCCCACATTTACTTGCTTCCGCGGCCACCAGGGCCCCCTGGGCAAGCAGCTCCGCGGAGAGCCCGCAGGCACTCGCGGACGCTTCTAGGCTGGGGGCGGGGAGGAAATGTCACCGGCCCCAAACTCGGTCCTAGGGAAGGCCATCCGCGTCTATACTTCTCAGTGTCCCTGTCGTGCGTTTTCCTTCCAACCCCGTGCACACTCATTCCAACATAAAGTCGTGGAAACGGGCGTACACTGGGCTGTTCCCGCCGAACACCGGGCGCGAGTCAGGCTGCCGGAGGCTTCCCGGGCGCGGAGGCTCGGCGGGGTCCCCTTTACGCAGCAATTCCAATGAACAACTAAAGTCCGTACAGATTTTGATTGGAACAGACCCTAAGACTAGGAGCCTGGAAAGAAAAAGGCAAATCACTCAATAAACACCTGTCTTCGTGACTCTCTAACCCGGTCGTATCGCGAGGGATCCGGAGATTGAAAGCCCCTCTGCCGGAAGACTCGGACGCTGGGAGAAGCCCGAATGGGACAGGCTGCCCCAGTGCCCGCCGGCTCCCTAGAATCGTGCAGCTTTGGCCCTTTCCGACGAGGAAAAAATGTTTTCATAAACAGTGTTTTTAAAAACACCGCACACTTTTAAAAAGTCAGAATCTCGCTCTTGTCGCCCAGGCTGGAGTGCAGTGACGCGATCCCGGCTTACTGCAGCCGCGAAATCCTGGGCTGAAGATTTCCTCCTGCCTAAACCTCTCCAGTAGCTGGGAGTACAGGTTTCCTCTTGCCCCAGCCTTTCCAGTAGCTGGGACTGCAGGCGTGCACCACCGTGCCTGACTGTTTTTAATTTTTCTTTTGTAGAGACAGGGTCTCCCTATATTGACCAGGCTGGTCTCGAACCTCTGGCCTCAAGCTATCCTCTCACCTCGGCCTCCCAAATGTTGGGATTACAGGCGTGAGCCACCGCGCCCGGCGATAACTCACATTTTTATTAGTTTTTCTTTTCTTATCTTTTTATTTTCCTTGTCAGTTTCTTATTAGGGTAACGGACGGGGTCAGGGTCATTTATAATTTGGGATCTTGGAGCAGTCAAGTTTGCAACTTCAGCGCAAAAGTCTTACGCTCCGAGAGCGCAGGCTCAGCGCGGGCTGCGAGGCTGCGAGTGGAGGGCTTGGGAAGCCGCGATCTTCGGGTAACCGTCAACGCGGGGAAGGAGAAAGGCACGGTGGGTCCTCGGGGGCACTGGCTCTGTGGCCCGAAGTCCCGGGAGCCCAGTGAGGAGTAGACGTCTTTCGAGTAAGAGACCTGAACATGCCCTCCCGCTGGGTTGCGGACATTGGGAGCCGGGCCGGCGGGTGGCAGGACAGGCACTAAGGTGCGCCTGGGGGACACTGCCCCGGGGAGCTACCGGCCTGGGCCTTGGCCGCGGGCTGGGGCGGCGCGCGCTCCCCGCACCGCGCGCACACTCCGGCACACACACCTGGAGCGCATCCCGGGGAGGGGGGGAGGGGGAGGAGAGCCAAAGCGAGCGTCTTAAAATAGAGTCAGGCAGAGGAGCGCGAGACACCAGAGCGGGAGGCAGCGAGTGAGAGCCGCCGGGCACTAGGCGCGCAGGTCGGCGCCAGAGTGGCACGGGCGGGCGGGGGCGGGGTGGGCGCGGACGCCCCTCAGCACACACTCCGCACCCGGCCCTGCAGGAAGCTCGCGCTGATTGACAGCTGCGTTGTCCCAAAAAGGCTCAGCGAAGATGCTGATCTGCGGGTGGGTCTAGACGCGCGGCAGGCGCGCCCGCTACCCGCTCTCCTCCGCGCGCCACCCGAGCCCCGCCGCCTCCCCAGCTGCCGGGAGCGGGGCCCAGGCCCCGCAGTCGCGCCAGCCCCGCGGCCCCGGCCGGCCGGGCACTCGCAGCCGCGCTCGGGCCGGCGGTCGCTCGCCCCGGCTCACCATGCACTGCCACGCCGAGCTGAGGCTGAGCTCGCCGGGCCAGCTCAAAGCAGCCAGGCGGCGCTACAAGACTTTCATGATCGACGAGATCCTCTCCAAGGAGACCTGCGATTACTTTGAGAAACTTTCCCTCTACTCCGTGTGCCCGTCGCTGGTCGTGCGACCCAAGCCGCTGCATTCCTGTACGGGTAAGACGCTCTGGTAGGGGATAAGTGGGGTTCGGTAGCTTTCACGTCCCTGTCGGTCGCCTGTGCTTTGCGACCCGAGGGCGAGAGGAAGGGTTAAGTTAAGGGATTCTTTTCCTGCGCCTCAGCAAGCGGTGGGCATTGCAAAGGCATCTGCGACGCGGCCGGGAAGGGCCACGCAAGGTGTGGATCGCACGAGTGGAAATAAAATAAAGGCGGCAGGGCCTTAGGAGTGGGCTGCTCGCGCAACGCCTGATTGCCCTGCTCGGAGGAGAATGCTTCCTCATTCCCTGCTGAAAGTTCAAACACTTGACCAGGTTCAGCGCCTAAATCATTGTTTCAGGAAGTGGTGGTGTGAATTTCAAACTTGAGCTTGGCGGCCTTGCATCTCACCTTGAGTTAACTTGTCCAGCCTCCTACTGTCTCCACTGTGAATTTTACGAGTAAACCAGTATCCTGAGGTTCTCAACAAAATCCCGAGTTCACTGAGCTTTGCTTAAAATGATCGCCCTCTGCGAAAGTAGTTTTGAAATACATTGTCTTTGTGGCACAAGCCGAAAAGGTCACCCTCGTTTGTCTTAAGTCAAGCCGAAAAGGTCACCCTCGTTTGTCTTAAGTGACCAAAACCAACAATGATAACAATGAAAACATTACTCACACCTGGTTTTCTCTCTTCACAGGAGCCAAGAGCAATAGTAAAGATAAAGATAACTTAATACATGTATTGAAAACGTAGTAGAGTTTCTATCGAAAATAAATCCAAGGTACTTTTAAAATTTTGAATGCATTAAGAGAAGATCTAAGTTTCAAAGTATCTCGGCATTGTTGGGATTTAGGTTATGGAACATGAGTATAATACAACGAAAAAGAAATAGGAGCACTTTTTATCAGAAAAAAGTTATTGAGTGTGCTTTCCATTAAAGGTAAGCATAAAGTACTTCCAAACCAAAAGAACCTTCGAGATTATGTTAGTTGCATGAGAGGCATGAGATAAATTAAATTACACTTACAATGAAAAAACGAAGGGCCAACAGTTCTGGAAGATATTTTTTGGAACATTCGAGTTGTTAATGCTCAATGCGTGGAATCTTGTATTTTCTCTTGGTTCCATTGATAGTCCCTATGTGACAATCAGTAAACAGACGATAAATACATACAGTGAAGTTCTTTTAAAACCAAATTGTTCCTACATGTATTTGGTTGTAAAATGTGTACTGTATTCAGTTATGCCTTTTTAAAGTTAATTTGTCTGTAAGGTAGAATTAGGCCTGATATCCCGTAACAAGCCTTGTAATACTGAATTTTTAAAACCAAGAAATATATGAAACAAGGAACAAATAAGAAATTTCAGAAACAAGATAGATCTCCTGAGAATTGATATTTTTACATTTGTGTGTAGGTGGTTGTGGACCCTTGGACACATATATACTGAATGGGGGTGATAGGTTGAATATTGTTTTGAGCACAAACCATCCTTTGCTATAATAACTCAATTCCCTTTGAGGAAGAAGAGAGGATCTGTTTCAGTCATTAACATTGCGTATGGGACATTCCCAGGACAAAACAGAACAACTTCTAAGCACCTAGGTAGAGCCTAGTGCCGGCAGAATTTTCAGTGACTTCGCGCTCTGCGTTGACTTGAAGGCAGCTTTTTCTGGCTTATAGGAGTCACAGAATTGGATCATAGAAGAAAACGTGGCAGAAGAGGAGTAATAAATAGCTGCAGAGAATAGTCATTCAGTCAGAGGTGGCTGAGTAAGTGCTGTGTTTTATTGAACCTTGTGTGGGAAATAAATCAGAGGAAAATAACATGATTCATATGTAGTTTTGTGAGTGTTATAAGTGAAATGCACGTATGTCACAGACTTAAGTATCGCTCAGTCTTGTGCTTTGCAAAGTCCGCTGATGGTTCGTGGTAGAGGGTGGTTGTTGGCAATGGTTTTCTGGCCCCATTATTCCAGTACTTTCTTCTTTCAGATTGTTAGTTGAAAATGTGTAGTGATTTTGCTCTAGCTGAGAATTAAAATATAGAAACTGGGATTTGCTGGTGGAATTAAACCCATAAAAACTGGCTACAGTAGTTCATACTTTCAGATCATAAGCCTTCAGTGGGTTTACAATTACAGTTAAAGCCTTACATGTATTAGATCATGGGAATCCCATTAGTGTCTTCTCAGGGGTTTGCAAATACCATACTTTAAAAGCATTTTTGTTTTTAACAGTTAAGGTCAGGACAAAAATCTTTGATTAGATGAATGTAATCTTTTTTCTTATTAATTGAAAAAAACAACAATAAGTTGCTGGCATCCCAAAGGACACTGTAATTTTTTTCTTTTCTTTTCTTTTTTCTTTTTTTTTTTTTTTTTTTTTGCTAGATCTAAATGTTGAGCACTGGTGGTGGAAGCAATGCATAAAAAGTTAAGTGAAAGGCATACATTGGAATTGAAGTTACTGAACTTTCTCAGCCTTTCATTTGCTGATTTAAGATTTAAATAAGTATAACAGAAGTGAATTGTGTCAGGTAAAATAATGAAAACTAAGAGAAAAAAAGTCCTCAAAATTAAAAAGTTACCAGCATGTACAATAAGTACATAAAATTGGGATGGAAAGAAAACTACAGAATTAAAAAAAAAACACTGCATAATGAAACAGTTCATGCTGTGTGGATTTAGTAACCTAAAGGCCAATTTATGATACCAAATGTCAGGCAGAATAGCATGTATTCAAGCAAACTGAGAAATGGAAATAGTTTTCATCTGAGGCAGATAATCACCTGACAGGAATTTATTGTTAGACATTCTAGCCTTGATGGAATCTTCACCTTCCAAAAATTGTTGTTTAACAGACCCTTTCTTATTATAAACACAATAATTTTAGTCCTAGAAAGCTGTCTCTAAATTTCTTTCGGTTTCCTAGTACGTCTCGTAAATCATCCTAATAGACACTGCAAAAGGGAATCCCTCCCTGTAAGCCCCACCGCAGAAAGGTTTATCATTACATTTAAACTAAAATTTAAACAGCTAAGCCCAAAAGAATGCCTCCATTTGAAAACAATTGTGTCATTCAGGCCATTGGTGAGGGGTGGAATATGCTTAGAATTAAGTTAGTATATAAAAAGTTGGTTTTATTTTTAAATCTGTAAACAGTAATCCCTCCTCAGAAGGAAGTGTAATGCCAGTGAGAAATCAGCAATGAGCTCTCAAACTTCAGAGCATCGACCGTCATTACAAAGGCCAAAAAAGAGGTGCATTTTAGAATATCATAAATACGCTTAACTTTAGGATGCTTTAGTTTTTTTTCCGGTTGTGATTAATGTGTCTTGGTGGAAAAGCTCACTTGAAGAAAGCTGGGGTCGAATAGTTTGTGGAAGCATCGGCGTGGTCGTTTTTGAAGGCTCTGCCTTTCTGTCTGATCTTTAGAATCAGGCAGTTTCTAAATTTGAGGCGTGTTGAGAGTAAATGGATAACTTGCTTCACAAAAATAAGGATTGTTACAATTACCCTAAGGGTTTTCACATGAAGATACTGATAAATGAACCTATGGTACTGATTACTTTTACTACAATTTTTATACTTAGAACCTAGAATTACTTTACATTTGCACATGCATATTTGTGGGGAGGTGAGTGTAGATACTTGGACATTTTACAACCTGCGAACAGGATGAGACTTTTAATTATTCCACTAACCTGTAATCTAATTCCTTTCCCCTTCTCTGGCAGAATGGTTCTGTTGAATCTCTCACCTCTTTCTGATCTTTGGTGGTTAGACCTACAGAGCTGGAGGGGCTCATAAAATCACAGATCAATATCCTCAAGCAGAAGGTATTTTTTTGCAAAGTGCCAGGGTCACATCAGTGCTTCGGTATAGTTTCAGTCCACTCTATGCCCCTCTCCTCCTTGTCCTAGAACTCAGAAATCAGGAAGAGTTTTCCAACTTGGTTACACACCCAGGACTAACCCGTGCAGTCACACCCAGGGGACAGTCAACCAGCCAGTTAGAAGGGACATTTGGGGAAGGGTGTTTATCTTTTAGGAGGTGGCATCGAGAACATTTTATCCTTTGGTGGATCCAAGAGAAGCAAGTGCTTTGGGGTAGTGTCCTTGGGTGCATTTTTATCACAAACATTGGGTGTCATCCCAGCAAAAAATTAAATGCGGTGCAGGCATGTATAGTGTCTCGTTTGGGAGTTAGGGAGCTGGCTGGTGCTTCATGGAGTTGGCTCCGGTGACTCTCCAAATCTCAGCTTGGTCTTTTTCAGTCAGAGACCCAAACCCGTAGGATCTTGGGAACCTGAGAGTTGGACACTGGAATGTTAATGGAGAAACATAAACCAAGGTCTGGGAAAAATGATCGTTATCAACAAGCGTTTGTATTTCTGCCAGAGGCACATAAGCTTTTATTAGCAATTACTCATAACTGCTTCTCCTGTTCCCATTGTAAGGGTAAACAAATAGAGGGATGCACGGGATCTGGGACTCATCCAGGGTCAGAATATATTTGGAACTGAGCTCTTCTGGGATCCTTAGCTGTTATGTCACTACTCTTTTGTTAGAGATGCCAAGGGGTTCCTTAGGAGTCAGTTTTTTGTTTTTTGTTTTTTCAATAGCGGGATCTCGGCTCACTGCAACCTCCGCCTCCTGGGTTCAAATGATTCTCCTGCCACAGCCTCCCGAGTAGCTGGGATTACAGGCGTCCACCACCACACCCAGCTAATTTTTGTATTTTTAGTAGAGACGGGGTTTCACCATGTTGGCCAGGCTGGTCTCGAACTCCTAATCTCGTGATCCATCTGCCTCGGCCTCCCAAAGTGCTGGGATTATAGGCATGAGCCATCGCACCTGCTGTGGAATCAGTTTTAACTCATGAATAGTTCATTAGCAGTGTCTTCTCTGGCTCTGATTTTTCTCAAAGCAAATGACAAAATGATTAGAAATTTCGTTCACGGGTTGAAATGCCCCTCCAAATGTCCACTCTTCACTATCATTTAATTCAATAATTTCATTCAACAAATATTTATATTTGCTTGGTGATGGCATTGTCATGAGTCTATTATTTTGAAACTTAATCTAACTGTTGACTAGCAGTTAGGGTGTTTAAAAAAATCCCTCTCAACTGCTTGTAGAACCATTGCTAAGCCCTTCTTTGTTTGTTTTGTTTGTTTGTTGTTGTTTTTTCCTAGTGTATGTGAGAGGCAGTTCGGAATTGGGATAGGGGAACATTTAATACTTTTGCTTACCGTGTGGAATTTTCTCTTTGAACTCTACCTACAGGGTCTTATCACCAGCAAAATTGTCAAATCAACTTTGCTACATACAACTCAAGTGAAACTCTATTATGAGGCTGATTTCCTACAGATATGTTTGTTTTTTGCTGGTTGTATTTCTGGATTCAAGACTGAATTTGTGATGGAAACATGGATAGTATAAAGTTGTTAGTTTTAGGATATCCTAGAAATCAGAGTGAAAAGATTAAATGTAACATATCCCAAATATCTATATGAAAAGGAGTAAGGATTGCAAAGGATTATTTCAATTATAAAGAGAGATTAAAAGGAAAAAAAGAAGGGAAGAAGGAAAGAAAGAGTGGGTTTCTTTGAGATTCTTGAGGCTGCACAGATTCAGCCTCATAGCACGGCGTTCCTCTGAAGGGCTGTGCAGACAAAACAAAGGTGGCTTGTGAAATTCTGTCTCTCCATAGGTACTAAATGGCTAAAGTTGATTCTACTTACACGCGTGCTGGGGCCTCTTCAAGGTTGAGATCCAGAGCTTAAGCTCTGCACAGCATTTAGGCCTTCACTCTGGAAGACTGTGTAAATGTTAAACCAGAAGGAATTTTAGGTGTTATTTGCATTTTGTTTTGAGGTCAGGTAGGAGGAGCAACAGAGATGCAAAGGTAGGTACATCACATGGGCTGAGGCCTCTTCATTTGTTTTTGTTTTATTTTTTTGAGATAGGATCTTGGTCTGTTGCCCAGGCTGGAGTGCAGTGGGGCGATCTTGGCTCACTGCAACCTCTGCCTCCTGGGTTCAAGCGATCCTCCCACCTCGGCCTCCCTAGTAGCTGGGACTACAGACGTGTGCCACCACACCTGGCTAATTTTTGTATTTTTAATAGAGACGGGGTTTCACCATGTTGCACAGGCTGGTCTTGAACTTCTGACCTCAGGTGATCTGCCCGCCTTGGCCTCCTGAAGTGCTGGGATTACAGGCGTGAGCCATTGCACCCAGCCGAGGCCTCTTAATTTGTACTGAACTTGTGAACATGCATGCTGTGGAGCCTGAGGGTCTTCCTTGCCACACGTCCTGCCCATGACTGTAGCTAGCGGACTAGAGTTGGTGGGTCTATGGCTAAGCCCACTGACAAGCTCTCAGCTGGAATATGGTTAGAGGGCTGCAAGGACTTAGGTGGGATGCATAAATTAAAGCCTCATTTTGCATCCTCTGTTGGGCGTGCAGTTCTGTTTTACACTCTAGTCTTGTGGAATTGGTGTTTCTAGTGTGGCTCTAGGGATACACTCACAGCTGGATTAGCCACCTTTTACCTGAGAAATTGCTAAAGCCCACAGGTGCTCAAGGGACGGGCAAAAGACCACTGTGCTGCAGGTGGCACTTTCTCTCGGAAGCAGCACGACAATGAGAAGAAGAGAAGGACTGAGGGCATTCGCACCAAGACTGCACGTGTGGAAAAGCACGTTGGGCCTGCCTGTCGATGCCTGCCTCCATTTCAGCTGCCTGGGAGGATGGAACAGTAGTTTTCTTTCCACAGCACAGATGACAAAATCAGAATTCGCATTAGGATTTATTAGTAACGGGATTCAGACCAGGGCTTTGTAGAAACTTGGTGGCATTAACAAATACTCCCCGGGAAGACAGGTGTTTTGTTTGTTTGTTTTTTAGCCAGAAAACCTTTGCAAACTCTCAGGATTTAATTTATTTTTATTACAGCTTAATAACAGTTAGAAGAAGAAAAGTCTTGTTAAAATAAATGCTCTAAATAAAAACACAGTTAATTTTCCATTACCGTATCTAATTACTCATCATCACCAGGGCATTTTTATATGGCAATTTAACTTCTTGAAAGTGGAAACTTGGCACACATTTAAGGAAGAAAGCCATGCACCTAGATAGATATCAGAAGACGGTCTAATTATATTTGGGCTCGAGTTGAATCCTACATATGATTGTTCTGAAGAAGAGAGAAGAGAGGGCCTCTGTCCGTAGTCACTAAGGAGAGACTCTGGTTTCTTGAGTGCCAGTTGAAATTGAATACAGAGGGAGAGAATTCTGAACATTGGGTGATGTTCAACTACATCTGAAAAGGGCCCCTGCCAGTCACCAGTTGAAGCTGATTTCAGGGCTACTTGAGAGGTCTGGAGGGCAGCTCTGTAAGCTTCCTCCTGGCAGAGTGCACACAGATGACACAGCCTGCTCCATGCACAAGTCAGGTTCCATGTGCAAGCAGACATGCTTGCAGGACTCCTTTATATCGCGTCTCTCCAGCTTACCAACCTGTCCTTAGGAACATATTCTTCTGGGCATTGAGGAAAGATGAGTATTTTTTGTTTTTTGTTTTTTTGTTTGTTTGTTTTTGAGACAGAGTCTCGCTCTGTTGCCCAGGCTGGAGTGTAATGGCGCAATCTCGGCTCACTGCAGGCTCCGCCTCCCGGGTTCAAGTGATTCTCCTGCCTCAGCCTGCCGAGTAGCTGGGATTACAGGCATCCGCCACCACGCCCGGCTAATTTTTGTATTTTTAGTAGAGACGGAGTTTCACCATGTTGGCCAGGCCGGTCTCAAGTTCCTGACCTTGTGATCCACCCGCCTCGGCCTCCCAAAGTGCTGGGGGCCACCGCACCAGGCCAGATGAGTATTTTCACAATGTGCATTGAATAGGATTGGCTGCTGCCTAGGTGATGTCAGAGCACTTCTGATCTTTTTTTTTTTAAAAAAAAAACAACAACAACATATGCATTTGGTAAGTGATGTGATGATTATCCTTTGGTTTTTCTTATTCAAGGATTACTTACCATGTGGAGAAATGGAGTGGTCTTAGGCCTGATGAAATTTCATGAAATGGTGGCTCTATTTCTGTCCTGGGAGGTACCTGGTACTGGCAAGTCCCTGATGCTGATAACCTGCCAGCCTCCACTGCCCACCTCTTTCTTTCCCAGGGTCCTTTTCACTCGGTGAATTAACCATCACTGAGACTCAGGATGATGGGCTTTTCCCAAAAGAGGTCACAGTCTCGTGTGGATTGAAGGAAGTGTAACTTCCATGATTAGTTTAAGCAATATCTAGGGGAGCTGACTTTGCACAGTTCCTTAATGGTAACTTACAGACAACGGAATGCTGATACTGTATCTTCTTATCTTGAGGAAATATCATGGGCAAGAAGAGTTGCTGAGACTCCTTTTTCTGAGTCTTACAATACTTATCCAAGGGGAAAACTTGAGAGAAATGCTAGAAATACTTTATACCCTAAACCATGTTCATAGACATGGCAATAATAGTAACAGTGACTTTTTAGAAATTACCTAACATGTAATAGACACTAGACTCAGTGCTTTTTGATCAGCTTCAAAATATCCCTATGAAATAGGTTTATCATCTCCTTTGGTAATGGTAGAATCCTAGAAGCTAAGTGACTTTCCTGAAGTCACAAGATATAAAGAGAGCGCTTATGAAGCAATAAGAAAAATGGGCAAAGGCTGCAATCAGGCAATTCACAGAAAGGAAGATCTCAATGGCCAGTAAACAGGAAAGGATGCTCAACCTCGCAGATAAGTGGGAACACCCGAATTAATATGAGATACCATTTCACACTCACCGGGTAGCCCAAAATGAAAGGACAAAATCGGTTGATGACAAGGAGATGGAGCAACAGGCAACCTCCACACTCCGGCGGGAGTGTTGTATGGTACGATTACTTTGGAGAGCAATTTGGCAACACCTGGCAAAGCTGCAGACGCACATACCCTAGAGCTCAGCAGTTCCACTCCTGGGTATGTGCCTGGAGAAACCAGTGTATGACGGTAAAAAGATACCTGTAAAAATGTTCACCTGTGTGTTATGTTAGTAAAAAATCAAAAACCATTTAGCTGTCCTTTCAGAAGGAAAAAGGTTAAAATAATATATGCTATATCCATGCAATGAAATTCTATGCAGCAATTAAAATAAATGAACCAGATACACTTGTATTAATATGGATACATTTTAGGACTACGATGTTGAGAAAAAAAAGTTGTAGATTGATACGTACTGTCTGATACCATTTATTTAAATGGTTGAAAAGGCACAAACTAATACTACATATTGTTTAGAGAGGCAGGGGCATGGGAGTGGGGAGTGCTAGCCACAGGTTTTTCTTTTCCTATGTAATTTATTTATTTATTAAGACAAGCCTAATGTAAATATGGCTAAGTATTATGATGTGACGAAACTTGGGTCATGGCTACATAGAAGTTATTGACATTATTCTTTGTACTTTTCCATACATCTGAAATTTTTCATAACATAAACATTGAAAAGTGATAGCACAAGAGACCACACATGTCCACAGAACTCTTAATCTTGTGGAACTTTTGATCTTTTTCTTAATAGCTTTTCTATCCTGAAACAGTAGCTTTTAAATACAGAGCTTGTTGTACATAGTCTCACAGTGGGAAACTGAGAACACTTTATAACTAAACATATGTACAACTCACACTGAAACAACCACTGTGGCTTCTGAAAGTTGCTTTTGGATCTTACTAACCTTGCCTGGCTAGTTGAGGGTATTATTTATCACCAAGATAACTGCTGTTTCTCCAGTAATGCTTTGGCATAGAATAAATAGTCCCTGAGTTGGGTACATGCTCTTGAAGGATGACTAGTGAAGTATTTGGTCCCCCAGTCGTGCAAGAGAGAGTTGTCAGGGTTTTTCTGCTTCTTCTTACTGATGTTTAAAATCATTATAAACTGCCTCTGATTGCACCTTGCTTTTATGAGTATTTGTTGATATGACAATATACTACCCTTAGGATTTCACCAGTGGTCCTTTGCTATTGACAGTTTCATTTACAGAAATTATCTAAGGACAGCTGTGATTGAACCAAATAATCTAAAAATGTTAACATGTAGCTTCTTAGCTACATGATATTGGCATATTATCTGTCCAAGTTCTCTTTATAGTCCATAATTATGATTTGATTTTAAAACTTTGTTCAATATGTGGTATTGGGGACTGTTAGAAGGGGTGAATGTTACCATGGTGATCTCACAGCGATGTCTGTTACCAGTAATCAGTGGGCATCCTATTGTTTGGAGGAGTAAACTTGGACCACGTTTTACTCCCTAATGACAACCATAGTGGCAGAAACTTTATTCAGCCCAACACCAAAGACATTTTTCTTTTCTCAGCAAAGTAGTCCCAATTTAGAAATGTTGCTTTTAGACATTTTGGCAAAAACATGGCCTTTTGGGAGCTCTATCTTTCTGTGTCCTTCCAAAGGGAAAGTATTAGTGTGGAGGAAACAGTTTGCACAATCCAGAGTTTTCCAAGGCATTTCCGCTCCTGCGACCCCTCCTGTCTGCCTAAATAAATACACAGACAAATAAAGAAATTAAAGCTCTGGAGGGGGGCCTCACCCCACCCACAGGATCTGTGGCCAGTGTGGCCAGACTTTCTTTGGTGCTAAGAACGAGGACTGTCCCCAAACTGGACGGGATGGAAAGGATGGTGGCTCTATCAGTTTCATTACCAGGGTTCAGACTTTCGCGGGTTTCGGGACAAAGTCCTTCTGCATTTTATGATACCCAGGTAGTCGCACACTCTGGCTGGGATCAATTAAACAGACTGACACTTTTGCTTGTGCCTTACTCTTTCGACCTCCTGGAACTCTCCAGTGAAACCTTATTCCTCGTAAAACGAACTAGCCAGGCTTGGGGCTGTGAATGTAGGAAACATTATCAAGGAAGATATTCCAAAGAGCTGCCGTGGGACTACATAAGTCAGAAAAAATGCGGAGGACTTCCTCCTGCAACCCAGGAGAGTCTGTTCACTGGCCCCAAATCTGACAGATCCACTTTTGAATCCTCTGTCTGGAACTACTTGGGAAAAGACAAGCAAGGATTTAGGATATTTAGGGTAAATTTTAAACGTGTTTCACTGAAAGAGAGAGAGAGGAAGGTGTTTTAATATGGTTCCAATCTAAGACCTTTCTTTTCCATGACTAAACATTTTACTGAAATAATGGGTAAGTCACCCCAGAGGAGATATTTCAGGAAGGTGTTGGTAATATTGTTATCCCTGGATATCATGGTAACTCATTAATTAACCTCAGCACGTTAGACAGCTGTGGCTATTGGAAACCTGTTTTCAATCATCAGTTTAGAGCAAGGCATGAAGGAACATTCTATTGGGGTGCTTGCCTTTTTTTCTACTGGGAGATTGGGCCTTTGCTGGTTAGAACAATCAGCGCTAAACAGCATGTTTCATTTCTTAGGGAGCTGCTAAATAGGAGTAAAAACAATCATACATGGTAACCATGTGCCCAGCACTGTGCTAGGTGCTTGTATACATAAATGTGTTCTAGTGAAATAGTTACTATTATTACCACTGCTTTTCAGGCAGGGAAAGTGAATCTCAAGGAGGTTAAGAAATGGGAATGGGGTCACATGAATAAGTGGCAGGGTTGAGATTGGAACTTGCATCAGTCTCTTTCAGTATAGACTCCAATACTGGATACAATTATATGAAAATGTGTAAATTAGAACATGTCTGTCTCTTTACATATAGGCAACATACTATGTGTGTGTGTGTATGTGTGTGTGTAGATATAAAAAATATATATGGCAAGGTCCAATTAATGCGTCAGCTCTGTTGGAACTTATTTGGAACCTGCCAACTCTTTTACACATATTTATACTAATTTAATGTGTGCCAGTTAGTCTTTCATTTCCTGTGGTGATTGGGGTTTCTGAATGATTCCAGAGGGATTCCAAGAGGCAGTGGGGTTTGGGGGGGAAGGGAGGTGATTGGGAGATTGCAGACCTGTTGCCATCTGGCTGTGTGACTCTCCACTCCTCACTGCCCTGGGGTCTGTGTCCGTGTCTGTGTAGCATTCGCTACCACTCTCTGGGTCACGGTGCTTCCATCAGCTGTCATTCTTTGAATAAAGCTTTCCTAGGGGCATCAAGGGTGGAATTCCTACTCATTCATTCATTATAACTAGAGAGAAAGTGCTGAACAACTAAAGCCAACCAAATGCCTTGAGAGTTAACACTTCAGATATTTTTCATGGAATACTCATTAGGTTCAGTGAGAAAAAATGGCCGTTGATTGGCATCACTTAAAAGAATGAGATTACTTTTTCATGTTATGTCTGGCTGAGCTGGAGTGGATTTTGGGAATCTCTATTTTTACAAACCTTTCTGTGTGATTACAATGAAAAGTCAACTCTGGGAACCACTATAATGTAGATAACAGCTTACATATGAGATTGATGTAATTTGCACCCCATGACTCAAATGCATGAAACCATTTAGTGGAGTAATCCTGCTGTTAGGGTTTTGAGTCAGACGGTCCTCGGTTTTATTGTATTTTATTGCCTGTGTGACCTTAGGTAAATTACTTAACTTCTATGACACTCAGTTTCCTCATCTGTAAAATGAAGATAATAATATTGCATAATAGGGTTAGTTGTGGAGGTTAAATGAGATAATGTATATAAAACTCCTAGTATAGTTTGTGGTAACAAAGTGCTTAGTATTTGATAGCTTATATTAAAAATAAGTATCTTACAATAGTAACCTCATCACAGAAGTACAGCCCTTTAGGGAAAGATTACCATTATTGGTGAATTAAACTTAAGAAAAATTAAAATCTTAAAAAACCCCACTTTACTCCAGGGCATTTTTCTGGGTTACGGCAACACTAGCTGCTTTTGAGACCCCTTGCAACCTGGGTGGTCTGTGAGTTGTTTGAGTTCATGTCTTCGTGAATTAGGTATGTTTCATTCCTCCCACCTTTCTGTTTTTAATATGAATTCAGAATTTTATAAATTCATAAATGAGTGGCACAAACAGGTCAATGCTACAACATCACAAGATGTGCTTTGTTACTTTATTTATTTATTTATTTTTTACAAGAGTTGCCTAGGATTAATTGCCCCTAGGAAATGTTTCATCACGCAGCTGTAAGATTCTCGAGAACTGTCCTAGAAAAGTGGCAGAATTTCTCAACACGTTTGATTTCTTTTCTTCTTTCAAGAGTAGAGTTAGGGATAGTCTTTTCTTTTGGAAAAAAATGAAACTATTCTTTTTTTCTTATTTCCGAGCACTGAGAGAGGAAACGAACTCCATTGAGACGTTCTTTTCCAATTAGGTAGCATGGAAAAAGGTAGCAATCTGGCAACTAATCACTTTCCTAGTATATTATTGGGTCTGTGATTCAGAGTGAGTTCCAAATGAAGTGCCTTTGTGACAGCTTTTAAATTACTGGTGGGGCTAGCTTCTGAATGCATTCTAAGTGGTAATGATGGATGGCTGTCTTGTGGAGGAACTGCCTGAGGAAGAGTTCCATATGGATTTTTTTGGAATTGTGTTTCTCAGCTGATCACTGGTGTCTTATGGAGTTTAGTATCTGCTGGTGAAATACTTTAACTGATGAATCCCCTCCACAGTGTGAGAAGAATTCTGTTGATGAGGAGTTCTCACCTTCTATGGTGCAAAGGCATCGCCAGCGAACAGGGCGATGCCTCTGTCCAGCCATTTATAATGATGATTCCGACAGGCAATCTCTAGTGGCCTCATCCAGGTTCTGTGGTGGGTGGCGGCCAGGTGGGATAAGACAGGTGGATGTGTCATCACCACTGAGACGGAGTGGCATGTATTTATGAAGAGTGAGAAGGCCGACTTTGTCCCCTAGGGTCCTCAGAACCATAGAGTCTGAGTTTTCTGAATTGTTGAAACGACTCAGTCAGAGACATGGATCGTTGGCATCTTGTTGAGAATATTCTGTTCAGCCTATGGATTCAGAAAAACAAAATGCATGTGTTTGTGTTCCAGTAGGAGGGGAGCTGGCAGGAATGGGGCGGGAGTGGAAAAGGAATGTTGGCCAATGGGGAAGGGAGAGTGAGGGGTAAGGAAACAAGTTAGTCCACTGAAACAGGCATCCAAATGCTTGCTCAGCATTTGTTGTCTCCAGGAGAAAAACAAATTGAAAAATGAGAATGGAAGATTTCATTTGGAAATGGCCCTGTGAGTACGTGCTTATTTGCAGAGGCGTTCCTCATAACTGACAACAGTCAATGACTTCTGATTGGGCAATGGCTTGCCCAGCCACACAGGTAGCCCAATCATCATATGTATTAATGGTGCATTCAAAAATTTCATCATCCTGGGTCACAAAAGATCATGACGATTGTATTATAATACAATAATGGTATTCATGCAGTGGCGCACAGAAAATTGTGTGTACTTGACGCACAGGCAGCGTGGAAGCAGGATTTAAAGTAGAACTCCTGTCAGAAACCTTTCTTCCAGAGGCTCCACTGCCTCATTCTGTGATGTTTCAATACGTCAGTTTCTGCTGTTGGTAAAACACACCTTACCTCCCCAGTATGTTGAGGAGCAGTGATTGATGAAGGAGGATTAATTTGCTGCTTTTTGGGAGGGACTCCGTGCAGTCTCCAGGGAATTACGTGTATTATGGTGTTTCCAGAGAAAGCTAGACCAGGGATTGGCTAAATCTGGCCCACTACGAATTGTTCTACTGCCACAAGCTAAGGATGGTTTTCACATTTGTAAATGGAGGAAAAGAAATCAAAAGCAGAACATTTTGTGACCTGTGAAAATTATGTGAAATTCAGAGATCAGTGTCCGTACATAAAAATGTTATTGGAACACAGCACATGCACCCGTCTGCGTGTTGTCTGTGGCAACTTTCATGCTGTCACAGCGGAGGGAGAGGTTGTGACAGACACAGCATGGCCCATAAAGCCTAAAATATTGACTTGCTGGCTCTTTACAAGAAAGGTTTGCCAACCCTTCAACTAGACTGTTGGAAGCAAAGCTCCTCAGCTACGAAATAAGGTTTTTACTGATCCACAAACTATGATGTCATTCCAGGGCACAAAAATACCTCCTTTGATCCAGGGTTCTGTTGTCATCCCGTGACATGAGAAAGACCCGACAGTGGGAGTTTAGTGGGGAATTTTGCAAGGACTCTCTTAAAGTGAGATCAGCCTCTGGGCTTTAAGGATAAATTTCCAGACCTTTCTAGAAGTAACACAGGATTTTCTGCACGGAGAGGGGGGTCAAAAATATTTACAGTAAAGTGATAGAATTCAATAAAGTATTTTTGGGACTTTCTCTTTGCTGCTGCAGCCCTGACCGGTTTTCCCAGGAGGAATCTGAGGATGGCCCCTGACGAGAGGCTGGGTGTGTCAGCATCACTAGCATTTTTCAGTTTGAGATTTGGGTGACAGTTTATATGCTTCTTAATTGACTTTACCTTGCTGCCCATCCCTAGAAGTAATAGTAATGGTAATAAAAGTTACACAATCACATCGCCACAGCTCTGTCCTGAAGGGCCTGCATAGCTGGATGGAACACTTAATTGGGATGGTCCATCTGCTGGGGAAGTGCATAAGACTATGTGCCTTTGGAATTTTCAACTCTTCAGGGTCAGGAGCTGCCAGACCTCTCAAGAAGGATGAAGCACGACTCTCTCTAGTTGCTCTCTTATTTACATTGAGGCTCTTGGGTCAGGGTGAGGCTTTGCATCTCCAAGGTAGCCTTTGAGCTAATGAAACCCACTGGGGAGTGAGAGATGTGAAATTAACCTGATTTGCTGCAACTTCCTGTGCACTGTCAGGCTTACCAGCCAGTAGGCTGAAGAACCCTTGAGATCTGGCCCTTACCATAAAATGGAGAGGAGTGTGCACAAGTGCAAGGTCGATTAATGTCAGAGGAGATGACTGATATTGGTAGGTAAAATTCCACTTCCAAGAAAAGTATGTGTGGTACAGGTGACACCTGATTTTCTTACTCCAAATCACAGATGATGTTGAAAAAACAATAATAATAACAACAATACACACACATAACAGAAAACACTGGTATAATACTATGTGCCAGGAACTGCTCTGAATGCCTGATATGAATTAACATTTTTTTGTTTGATTCTTACTTTTTGAGACAGAGTCTCGCTCTGTTGCCCAGTCTGGAGTGAAGTGGTATGATCTCGGCCCACTGCAGCCTCTGCTTCCTGGGTTCAAGCAATTCTTGGGCCTCAGCCTCCTGAGTAGCTGGGATTACAGATGCGTGCCACCATGCCCAGCTAATTTTTTTGTATTTTAGTAGAGATGGGGTCTTGTCATGTTGCCCAGGCTGGTCTTGAACTCCTGGCCTCAAACTCCTGGCCTCAAGCGATCCACTCGCCTCAGCCTCCCAAAGTGCTGAGATTAGAGGTGTGAGCCACTGCGCCCGGCTAACTTATTTAATTATACCACAGTCATATGAGGAGATACTATTATTATTCTCATTTGACAGGTAAAGAAACAGATAGAAGGCCAGATATGGTGGTTCATGCCTGTAATCCTAGGACTCTGAGAGGCCAAGACAGGAGGATCATTTGAGCCCAGGAATTTGAGACGAGCCTGGGCAACATGGAGAGATCTTGTCTCTACTGAAAATGAAAATTAAAAAAAATTAGCTGAGACCAGAGGATTGCTTGAGCCCAGGAATTCAAGGCTGCAGTGAGCTATGATTGCATCACTGCATTCCAGCCTAGGCAACAGAGGAAAACCCTATATTTAAAAACAACAACAACAAAAAGAGTGGAGGAACAGAAGACAAATCCGGTCCTGACCATCCTTCGGGAACTCTGTTGTCTAATGTGGCTTAGACTCAAGAATTTCTTATCTTGAAAAGTATGGTGCTGGGTACAGAGTAGATAGATCCTCAGTAATGCTTTCTAAAAATATTAAATATTAAATATTTAATTTAAATATTTTCTGATTTTCTATTATTACTGATTTGATTTTCCTTATCTAGTTCTTTCTTTGTAGGCCATATAAAACTATCCCTAGAATGATTAGGATGTCCTTTTTTTTTTTTTTTCCTGGAGCAGTAAAGTTCCTACATAGCTGAAGTTCTAGGGAATGTATTAGTGTCCATATTTGCAAAGTGATTAATGACAGGGACACAGTTCAATATTTTATCCACAACCTTAGGAACTATTCCAGAATGGCTATGATTTAAATGAATTTTATCTTACTGTTAATATTTTTTAAAATTAAATATTGAGTAAGGAAAATGTTTATAAAATATATGTATGATAAAAAGAATAGTAATACAATGAACACTAGTGTCTACCCACCACCCAGTTAAGAAAAAGATTTCAGCTAGGCAGGGTGGCTCATGCCTATAATTTCGACACTTTGGGAGGCTGAGGCAGGAGGATTGCTTGTGGCCAGGATTGAGACCAGACTGGGCAACATAGTGAAACCTCATCCCTATAAAACATTTAAGAAATGAATTTAAATAAAAGAAAAAGAACATTTCTTCTGGGTTGCCTGGGTTCCCCTCCCTGATGCTGTCCTCATCTCTCCCCCATTAGAGGTCACCAGTATTTCAGTTCTCAGCTTTTCTCTGTAGTTTTGCCACGTGTTATCCCTAAATCATATATTGTTGAGCTTTGCTCATTTTTGAACTTTGTATAGATGGAATCACACTGTACTTTTTGTGACTTGCTTTTTCACATAGCATTGCATTTCCCAGATTCCTCTCTGCTGTTGTGTGTACCTACGGTTCACTCATTTTCATTGATAAGAGTGTCCAGTGTGTACATAAACCACACTGTGTATCTGTTCTGTTGATGGGCTTTGTGGTTGTTTTTGCTGCTTTGTACATGCTTGTTAAATTCCTTTTTAGAAAACTAATGATCAGGCAGACTCATTTAAGTGAAATAATTTTTCTATGAGAAAAATAGTTCTACAGTTTAATGAAAATTGTAGGCCGGGCGCGGTGGCTCACGCTTGTAATCCCAGCACTTTGGGAGGCCGAGGCAGGCGGATCACGAGGTCAGGAGATCGAGACCACGGTGAAACCCCGTCTCTACTAAAAAGACAAAAAAATTAGCCGGGCGTGGTGGCGGGCACCTGTAGTCCCAGCTACTGGGAGAGGCTGAGGCAGGAGAATGGCGTGAACCCGGGAGGCGGAGCTTGCAGTGAGCCGAGATTGCGCCACTGCACTCCAGCCTGGGTGACAGAGCGAGACTCTATCTCAAAAAAAAAGAAAAAGAAAATTGTAATATTTGCTCCTTGAACAAACAGATGTAGTTTTTATTTTGGGACACATGCTAACTACCTATGAAGTGGGTTTCTTTTTAGTGTCTTTTTTTTGGTTAATTTTTTTCCCCAGAGTTGAACAATGATTTATTTTAATTTCTAAACCAAATCAAGGCATTTATTGTAAAACCACTAGAAAATAAGTCTTCCTAATTTAACAGTATACGTTTTATAAATATTTTAATAAAACGAATTTCAAAACATTAAATAATTTTAGTTAGAATGTGAAGTACTTCTCTAAATTAAACATTAAAAAAGCTTTTTCATCCAGAGTAACAAAAGAATTGCATTATATAGGTAAAATGGCCTCTGCCCTACTCACATTCATTTGCAGACTGGAAAAGAAATCTTTATTTCTAACATTTTTTAGCTTCAAAGGACTTTAGAAACCTTTTGAAATAATCCGCAGAGCTGTGCAAAGGCACCGAGGTTTAGGACAGGCAGGAAGCTATAGTCCTCTCAGCATTTTTTTTTTTTTTTTTTTGACTGGAAAGAAAACCAAAGCCGAGTAATTAAATTGCTCAACCAAGATCACTCCGAGGCTTGCAATGCCTTTGAAATACAATGACTCTAAAATAGCTATATGAATCTGTAGTGCCATTTCTAAATTAGAAGCCACAAGTTGCTTTTTATAATAATATACTTTTTGCTTCTGTGCATCTTAATTTATTTCATATAATTTAAAAAACAAAGTCACTAATCAAATCCATAACGACAGTTTGGGATTTGATTTTTAAAATGCTTTTCTCCACCCTGTTGACTGCGCCGAGCCTAGAGAGTCTATTTAGTTCCCATAGGCTGGTTTCTGGGACTGACAATATTTCCATTTTCATACAACTCTGCTGTCGCCAGTGATGTTCGAGGACCAGCACTACCCTTGAAGGATCCTGCTGTTGTGTCAACAAATAATGGCACAGGCCTCTCTGACAGCTTGTCCACAAACTATCCTGAGGCTTTCCGTCTGAAGGAAGCAGCAGCTTTGCAAGAGTGATTTTAATGAGGTCGTCGGATTAGATTGAGTTAGTGGGCCGTGAGTTCCCTGCATTTAGGGTTGGGTGTGAGGCTTTTCGTGTTCTTAGAATCTCCTCCGGCCCTCCCGGTCACACCCCTCCAGTGCCACGTTCAGCCTTCTCTCTCTGCGCCCATCCTGAAATAGCCATGGTTCAACATGGAAGAAATCTGCTCCTCTAATCCCTCAGTGCTGGTCAGCTCTGCATTTGCCTAGGGGTGGGTTTGGACTGTCTTTTCCTTAAAGAGAATCTCTGCACATGTAAAATCTGTCTCAGGAAAGTAATAGGAAGGCAGCAGGACTTGGAGCCTGATGGTTTGGATTCAGCTTCCAGTTCTGCCTCTCACTGGGTGACCTGGGCAGGCTGCTCATGGTGAAATGGGTATAATAACACCCGTGCTCAGGGTTTGCTATAGAGATTGAATGAGCTCGGTCTCCTGAATCTCGTATGGACAAAAGATTTCACCTCTGAAAAATATAGAATCCTAGATGTTTCTGTCTGTTTCTACAGCAGAAAGCCAGGGAACACAATCTGCAAGAAGCTAGGGGTGTAATAATAACTACCAGATTCATCCATCAGCTGCCCTGTCTCTGTGTGCTCTGGTAGCACTGGCTTATTTAATGCATGAGATTGACTGTCTCTCCCGTGGGGCTCTGAGCTTCCTTCCAGCAAAGACTGTTCCTTCCTCTTGGAGCCCCTCCCACCAGCATGCATTTTTGCACTTAGTAGATGGTCAAAATAGTACGGTTTTGAACCTTACTAAACTGCTCGTGTTTCTTTACCGCCCTTTTCTTCTCTTACTTGACGTAGGTAATATGTTTTCTCTTACTTGACGTCTCCCGGCTTTCTCCTCACAATTGAACTTTCTCCTATTTAGGGATCGCCCTGGCCCCACACCTGTGGTTTTCTGATATTGCCACTCCTCCCCACTCACCTTCTTTTTTTTTTTGTCTAAGTATTTATAATATGCAGTTTGTCACACCTAGCTAGTAGACTATATTTTCTGCAGTGATCTCTTCCAGCTTGGGAATTCCTAATTTAAAGGATTTATTTGTAGGTAGTGAACAGTCTACTTTTTAAGAAAATTCTCTAAGTTCATATTGTCTGTACTTCATCATGAGGGACAATGGTTCATTTCAAGTTAATCTACATGACTAAAGTGTAACCCATGTGGTGGATGGGGGGACGGGGTGAGGTGGCAGCTGTTAAACAGTGCATAGCAACTCTTCACAACAGTTTAAACATGAAAAAGGAATTGGAGTAATAGAATATGCTGGAATTTGATGAGGACACTGAGAGCTACAGGACGTGGGATTTGAACTTGCAGCTGTAGACAGTGACTGTGTCTTCTAGAACCCCTGAACTCTTTGCCCCAAGATGCCCCAGAAGAAAGACTGGTGGAGTTACCAGCTCTTGGATTTTATATCCTATCTCTTCTCACACACAAATGAACTCCCATAAAGTAGAGGCTGAGTAGTTCTTTTTTTTTTTTTGAGACAGAGTCTCGCTCTGTCGCCCAGGCTGGAGTGCAGTGGCGCAATCTCGGCTCACTGCAAGCTCCGACTCCCGGGTTCACCCCATTCTCCTGCCTCAGCCTCTCCGAGTAGCTGGGACTACAGGCGCCCGCCACCACGCCCGGCTAATTTTTTTGTCTTTTTAGTAGAGACGGGGTTTCACCGTGGTCTCGATCTCTTGACCTTGTGATCCGCCCACCTCGGCCTCCCAAAGTGCTGGGATTACAAGCGTGAGCCACCGCGCCTGGCCTTTTTTTTTTTTTTTTTTTTTTTTTGAGACGGAGTCTCACTCAGTCACCCAGGCTGGAGTGCAATGGTGTGATCTCCACTCACTGCAGGTTCACGCCATTCTCCTGCCTCAGCCTCCTGAGTAGCTGGAACTACAGGCGCCCGCCACCAAACCTGGCTAATTTTTTTGTATTTTTAGCAGAGATGGGGTTTCACTGTGTTAGCCGGGATGGTCTGGATCTCCTGACTCGTGATCCACCCGTCTCGGCCTCCCAAAGTGCTGGGATTACAGGCATGAGCCACTGCGCCCAACCAAGGCAGAGTAGTTCTTGTCACCTTAGTGTCCCATAAAGCTGATGATAAGAATAACGAGAAAACCTTTAAAAACTAACAAGGCTGGGCACGGTGGCTCACACCTGTAATCCCAACACTTTGGGAGGCTGAAGCAGGAGGATTGCTCGAGCCTGGGAATTCAAGACCACTCTGGGCAACATAGTAAGACATCATCTCTACAAAAAATCAAAAGTTAGCTGGGAGTGGTGGTATGCGCCTGTAGTCCCAGCTCCTTGGGAGGCTAAGTGGGGAGGATCTCTTGAGCCTGGGAGTTCCAGGCTGCAGTGAGCTGTGGTCATGCCATTGCACTCAGCTTGGGTGACAGACGCTGTCTCCAAAAAAAAAAAAAAATTCAGAGATGAAAAGTGCTAAGAAACTGAAGTAATTAAGTTATCTAATGCATATAACTAGTATTAAGCATCTTTTCCTGAAAGAACCTGGCTTGTGCTAGTAGATATTGGAAAATGCCCTAAAAATGTTTAGAGTATCATTTAACAGTGCTGACCCATTTGAAATAAAATTATTCATGAGCTCACTTGCCTCTTTTTGTGCACAGGAAATTGTGTAGGTGGCTATGATTATTTTTATAAAAAATTGGATTCTAAACAAGTTTATCAAGTACGTAGTATCTACCTTAAAAGCTTTCACGAATTAAATTTAACCTTTAAATGATGCAGTGATCCACACCGAACTTTCTGATTAAAACAAAGGAAAGCTAACAGCACTTATCATTTCAACTAGAGTTCATTAAAAAAATAGTGGAGCATTTACCCACCAGGCACTATGTGAAGACTGCACAGATGATGGTGATGTGAGCATCAGAGCCCCTGCCCTCGTTCCTGTGGGAGGCACAGATGAGTAAATACACAGTTACCAGAATCGTATGACCAATTCCATGATGGGGGAAGGTGGGTGTGCTGAGGGACACCTAACTGAGACCGAGACTTGGCCAAGCAGTTGGCAAGGGCCCAGGGAGGGCAGCCTCTAAGTTGAGACCTACAAGATGAAAAGGAAGGCTGCGAGGAATGATCTAGCAGAGGCAGAACATGTCTAAAATGAGTTCTTTTTCTGAACACTATGTTGAATACAGCTGAACATTTTCTGATGGTTGAGGATCTCATGACCTTCAGGGTAATTGTTTTTATCACCAGTCTTTAGCGATCTAGTGCTGGGGATGTCATTGTATAAGATGTAGTAGGCTATTAATGATAACACGATCTCAACTGCATCTTTAGAAGTTGCGTTTTTAAAATGAACCTGTGTAAACTCAACCTAATACTTGTATAATGGAAGCATGATGCAGACTGTGATGGTGACTCAGGTGTTTTTGTAGTTATGTGGTTTTGGACTTACTGTTGCTCCATACATTTATAGCTGTTTTGTTTTCTTCTCTTCATCATTGCTGCCTTGGAGGGTCAGAGTATGATCCATGTCTCTTGATGAAATTAGGTAGGGCTTTGTGTTTTACCAGGAAAAGAGGCTCACTCAATTAGGCTGGGTTTACTTCTAGTTTTGTAACGTGCCCCTGGAGTGGCAAGGATGAGTTGTTTCACTTCTTTTGAACTCTGTTTCTCTTTTTGGACAGAGATATTATGCTAATTAGTGTAGTGCCTGAAGATTCTTAAATATCCAATAAGACACTTAGGAAAACACCAGATATGATTATGTGTGAACATGTGCCTATTCCAAGCACATGCTCAATAAATATTTGCTGACATAATTCTAATGGAGAGTTTAAACATTCACAGTTCATGGCAAAGCATTGGAATAGTTGCAACAGGTGAACTAACAAATAAATCTTATTGCTGTTCCCATTGGAAATTTAGAACCCCATGTTTGAGTATTTTTGATTCTGGTTCATCCATCATTTGGTTAGCTAGGTTTATCAAAATTCTGCATGGGAGGTCAGGAAATGTGTTAGCTCACTTTGTGTAGAACACAGTTCAGCATTGTTAGTAAAAGCTAAGTTTGATTTAGTTCCAATAGTTGGCTTTATAGAACCTTAGGAGAACCAACTAGCTAAGCAGGGCAGTGAGAGAAGGGATCTACGTGGCTGTGAATTTGCTTGACCTCAAAAGCCTGGGGATAACTGTGTTTTGTTCCTTTATAATACAGTTGCTCAGAGAAGGTCATGCTGTACTCTTTACCTCCATGAGCACCACTCTGGAATTGCAGTTCAACCTAGGGATATTTTCAGCAAGGGAAAAAGCATAAACACTTTTCTCAATGTTCAGGGAACATCATGACAGATTACCTATATGATGGTCACCTGGGTCAGCTCAGATTGGCCCAATGGATTAGCCTGTCAGTGGAATACTGAATTCATAATATATAGAACTTCAGTATTGTAGGCTCTCTGGGAGTGCAGTTAATTAGACAGCTTCTTACTTGGATTGCTGTTCTCATGGGAAGACCTTCATATTGACCAGTGAGGTAAAGTGGGATGACAAGTCGTCTGGAGTGTCAACAGAGCAAGTTTGACTTTAGGTTTGCTTCTGCTTTCTGCTTCTCTTGAATCTAGAGACTTTCTCTCTCTCTCTACCTCTCTGTATCTCTCTCTCTCTCTTTTTAAACAAGATGAGGTCTCACTATGTTATCCAGCCTGGTCTTGAACTCTGTGGCCCAAGCAATCCTCCTGCCTCACCCTCTCCAGCAGCTAGGATTGACGTAGGACAGGTGAGCCCCAGAACTGGGGCTTAGTCTGGGCGGGTTCTTGGCTTTGCCCAGAAAAGAATTCAGGAGTGAGCTGGTGGTGTTAGATAGCACCTTTTATTGAAGTGGCAGTGTACCGCAGCAGCAGAGGGATGGCTCTTTGCAGAGCAAGGCTACCCCGTAAGCAGTGTGCCCAGAATAGCAGCTCAGGGGCAGTTCTACAGTCACTTATACCCCCTTTTAATTATATGTAAATTAAGGGTGATTTATGCAGACATTTCTAGGAAAAGGGTAGTAACTTACAAGTCACTGGGTCATTGCCATGGAAAGGGGTGGTATCTTCTGGGTGCTGCTTGGCAATGGTAAACTGACCTGGCACACTAGTGGGCATGTCTTATGGGAAGCTGCCTCCCACCCCAGACCTGTTTTAGCTAGTCCTCAATTTGGTCTGGTGTCCAACTTCCACCTGTGGTGTCTGAGCCCTGCCTCTGGCCTCGAGTCCCACCTCCTACCTCAGGATTCCGGGTGTGCATCACCATGCCCAGCTGAGACTTGGTCTTTGATTAGAACCATAGACCTTTAGAGCCAAAGGATACTTATGACTGCTCATATAGTGAGCACCTTCATTTGGGAGAGGAGAAGCAGAAGTTTAAGTCAGCTCTGAAAACACTCATTGAGTGCTTACTTTTTGCCAGGTTGAGGGAGCAGCTATAATGATGCATTATCCTCTCAAAGAGTTACTGAGTAGTAAAGGGATACAAACATATTAGAAGTCAATTTAAATACCCTGGGCAGTGCTGTGAAGGTAATAAGCATGGCGGCACCATGGGAGCATGAAGGAAGTGGGACTTAGCCCAGTCTATGGGGGAGGCTGGGGAAGATCTTCTGGATGAGAAAACCTAAGCTGAATCTTAAAGGATAAGTGAGAGAATGAGACTTCTGGAGTGAGGCTTTGGACATTCTGAGAAGAGGGGAAAATGTGACCAAAGATAAAGTGGTTGGAAACAGATAGTATGTGTCTGGGAACTAAGGGTAGGCCAATATTAACAGAATGTAAAGTATACATTCTATGCTCAAGAAGGCTTGTGCCATGGAGATTTTATTCTGTAGGCTCTGGGGAATCACCGAATGGGTTCAAGCAAGAGAGTAACATAATTGGATTTGGGTTTGGGGAGAATCATTGTGGAGGATGACTTTGACAGGGATAAGACTGAAGGCGGGAGAGCCTGTTGGGAGGCTCCTGCCATCATCCAGGCAAGAGATGACCCAGGGCGGTGGCAGGAGTGGGTCAAGGATGGAGCAGAGGGACTCCCAGCATATAATGGTCCGGAGAGAATTAGGTGTCTAAGCAAAAGCCTACCCAGAGAGATAAAGAAAGATTAGAGAAGAGAGTCAAGAAGAGAATTTCCAGAGGAACAAGTGATCAGTTGTGTTAAAGGCAGCTGAGGGATCCAATGGGATAAAGACTGCAAAGTGGTCAGAGCCATGCTCCTTAAAATGTGGTTCATGGGCCAGCAGCCCCAGTGATATCTGGGAACTTGTTAGCAGTGCAAGCTCTTGCTCTGCACTAAGAAACATATTCTGGATATAAAAATGGTTGTTGACGACCTTGGCATTACCACCTTCATTGGCATGGTTGAGACAGAATCAACATTGCAGTAAACTTAGGAGTTAATGGGAAATGAGACGGTGGAAATTATATAGTCTTGCAAGAAACTTGGCTAAGGTAGGAAAGAGGGAAATAGAGATGGATATAAGTTAAGACATCGTTTTAGTATGGCAGAGACTTGAGCACCTTTTTTTTTTTTGCTTAAAGCAAAGTATAGACAGTTTGAGGTTTACGAGGAAGTTGGATAATGGATGTTAGTGAGTCCTGGAGGAAACCAGAGGGGTTGGAAAATAGGTAAAGTGGCTTTATTTCTTTAAATTTTTGTTTTAAATTTTACACTTCAATAATTTAATCATGCAATTTTGTGGTTGGAAAGAGGTTGTAGTGACTATAAATTGACATAGGATATGTAGAGACAAGATCAGAAAGAGCAACTAACTCCAGCCTGCAGTTTATACACAGAGGTTTCTGCAAGTTGATCCATTTGGCCAAAATTGTCCATAGCACTTGTAGGTAGAGACTTGTGATAAGTGGATCAAGCACTCAAAGAAGCCGGGCCTGGTGGCTCACATCTGTAATTCCAGCACTTTGGGAGACTGAGACGGGCAGATCACTTGAGGTCAGGAGTTGGAGACCAGCCTGGCCAACATGGTGAAACTCTGTCTCTACTAAAAATACAAAAATTAGCCGGGTGTGGTGGCGGGCGCCTATAATTCCAGCTGCTTCAGAGGCTGAGGTGAGAGAATCGCTTGAACCCAGAAGGCAGAGGTTGTAGTGAGCCAAGATCGCACCATTGCACTACAGCCTGGGCAACAGAGCAAGACTCTGTCTCAGAAAAAAAAAAAGCATTCAAAGAAATGAAGGCCAACTTCCAGAACATGTGGTTGACAGTGTTTTTTTTTTTTTCAGGTAAAATAAATATGCAAAGACATAAATATCCTTACACAGAAGTGTATGAACAAATATAAATCATCATAGTGTATGGGATGAGGTGAAATGACTGCCGTTTTAGAGGTGTGAAGCTTGGCTTTCCGTCCAACTGTGTGTATTAGGGTTTCTTTAAGAGGCATCGCTGTATACCAGTAGAAGCCTGCAGCTCTGGGGACGCAGACCTCTTGAATTCTCAGTCCCTTTTTTTTTTTTTTTTTTTTATTATACTTTAGGTTTTAGGGTACATGTGCACAATGTGCAGGTTTGTTACATATGAAGAATTCTCAGTCCCTTACTTCTTAGCATGTTAGCTTGGGCACATTGCTAACACTAACAGTGTCTAACACTCTGAGCATTTGTTTCCTCATTCCAAAAAAAGGGCATACTGACTACACAGGATTGTTATGGTGATTAAAAGACAAAGTGTACATGTAAACTGTCAGGGGCACCACACCATTATAGGCCTGATAAGCATCCAACAGCTGTTTGAATGCATAAATGAGTGAGTGAATGTAAAAATCAGTGCATGACTAGACAGGCCGTTTAATATTGAAATGTCACTGTTTCCCCATCTGTAAAAGAAAGGGCTAATAATGGTGCCCTTTCATTTATAGGATTTTATACAGAGAAAAATGAGCTATTCATGAAAACACTGTTAATGAAATTTAACGTTTCAGAAATTAAAGCAATCAATCCACTATTTTGTAAATAGTGGGGAGACTTCAGTGGTCAGAGGATTAACTGGTTGGTTAACTCGCTTTGTCTCAGGTTCCCAGCAGATCCTCTAAAGGAGCAATCAGTGAATTAATCACTCAGTCAACAACTGCTAATTGAATGCCTAAACTATGGAAGATGGCATTGTAGACACAGAGGGAGATCCAAACCAAACAAACAACAGCGCAAACCCCAGGAGTCCTCGTCCTCAAGGAGCTTAAAGTCTATCAGAACTTAAGACATTCCAGGAAGGAAGTGATTCAGGCCAAGTGAGGAGCCAAACAGCACACAGTGAAGAAAGTATTCAGAGATGGAGAATGGTATTTGCAAATCAACTCTATATGCAAATGCATATTTGGAGAAGTAGGCATGTAATAAGACCAGGTGGAATGCTAATGGTGTCCTTGAAAGAATGCTCAGCTGTGTCCTTGTGTTGCAATGGCCTCACCTGCGACTCTGCTGCTTTACAGAGCTCCCAGCTCAAATGGGTTTTTCCAGCCTCTTTGGGTTTCCCAGTCAGGTGGCCACTGTCAGCCATTTACTTAGAAATTGTTTCTTCTACTCCACTCCTTCTTGCTTACAAAATAGGTGGTGGAAGAAATTGAAGTGGATATATTAGGGCAGTGTTGCAAACTTAATTTTTATCATGGGAATGAGATGGCCTTGCCCTAGATCATATTTAAAGGCTTGTGTGAAATCTAGATGTCTCTGGATGTTATTCCTAGTTCCTCCAGGAGGCTGCTACTGGTTTCTCAGCCTTCAGGAGAGGCAGCCTTTACTCTTGCACCACCACTTCCCAACATGCCATAGGCCACAGTCCCCACTTGGCACTCTGGCAGTGTTTCCCCAGCTAGAGGTGGTGGTGCCCTGCTTCCCCACATGACTGTCCATTTTATGTTTGCCATACAACTGGCTGGCATTTCCTGCTATAGATTTTATGTGGAATTGCCAGTGCCTGGATGGGAAAACAGTAACTTAGCCCTCATCCTGCTTCTTGCTGAAATAGTCTTTCGTTGCTTTCATTACAATTGGAGTTTGGATCACATGGCAAATTATATTTTTAAAATATTTTTTAGAGACAGGATCTCATTCCATTGCCCAGGCTGGAGTACAGTGGTGTGATCATAGCTTACTGCAGTCTTGAACTCCCGGGCTCAAGTGATCCTCCTGCCTTAGCCTCCTGAGTAGACAGATGGGACTACAGATGTGTGCCGCCATGCCCAGCTAATTTTTAAAATTTATCTCAGAGACAGGGTCTTGCTATGTTGCCTAGGCTAACTAGTACTTTTCTGAAAGGCACAGAAAGGTCAGCAGGTATAAAAGGACACCTCCAGAATAAGGGTTTGGAGTCCTGCACTGGAAACCCACTCTATTGAATGATTCTATCCAAGATTTCATGAAAAATAATCCAGTATCTATATTGTCCTGAAATTTTCAACAAGGAGCACTGTGGAGACCCATACCTACACACATTGCTGCACAGCCATTTTGGTCACGGTTCTGAATGACGTTGCCACGTCCTGAAGAAAACCCCAGTCAGCTTGGAGAGGGCAGCAAGGGAGGCTGCAGGCTGACGGGGTGAACAGCGCACCATCCACAGATTACAAAGGCATGCCTGTCTCATGCACCAACCAAAACGATGGTGGGAATCAGTATCACTCCATGTGACACTTATCACCTTGCTTTGGGTGATTAGAACCAATTAAGAGGGTGACACATAGCAGAGGTGGAGAAAGAAAACACAAGGGCATCAGTTTTTTCCCTTTTGCCGAAGAGAGGAAGCAAGCGTCTGCCATCTGCCCACTTCCTAAGTCTGCTTTCAAATTGCTGGATAACCTTTGGTTTGTCAGTTGACCTTTCTGGGCTTTTCCCTGCCTCCCACTTGGTTCATAAAACAACAGTGATGTTACCTGTCCTGTGAGAGTAATGTTGTCTTAATAAGCCTGGTGGGAAATTCTTTTCTCTTCTGAGAGCCTTGCTCTTATTTCATGTTTCATTCCCAGGAAGACACAAAGCCTGTCCATTTGGTGTGAGCAGTGAATGGAGGGTTCCGACAGGTGCCCTTGCAAGCTTCCTGGTGGAGGAGCCATTCCGAGGGCATCAGTCTTGTTTTGATCTTTGCTCAGATGGAAGGCTTGAATGGAGCACTCTCTCAGCCTGGTTAGGGGGCTCTTTGATCTTGCTGTGCCTAATAGGCAGAACTCTCTTCTCTTTTTCCTCTGAGGACAAAAATAAACAGAGACGCTGAGTTTGCGAACAGCTGCATAAACAATGCAATTTGGAAGTATGCAAAAAATATGTGGGTTATATATACATCCATATGTATAGCCCCTTGATCCGACTTCTGCATCCTTGTGACCACCGCTTGATCTGAGAGACTCTTCCATCTGATGCAATGAAATCCAGTCCCTTTTAATGCTCTGAGGGATTTAAGGCCTCAGAGCATTTGGACAGAAGCATTTCTTTCCTCTGGATATGGCTCAATTCTGGGATATCCCGACTACAGTACAATAAAATAACTCTCCTCAATGTGCCAAGAGTAGGCTACTCACACTCTTGAGGGTAGTTGACTTGGGTTAATTTTCTAGAAGGGGTGATGGTAGAGTTTGCAAGTCTGAAACCAAACTCATCACCTTTCTGCTACTGCTGCCTCCTAGGGAACCCTTTCTTTCGACATCCATTCCTATTTATTTAATGGGACCCCCATTTATCCCCTCACATAGGCATGGGACTCCAAGTACCCTTTATTTATCTCCTTCACTCCTTACCTCTGATTAGTCTTTATAAACTGTATAGTTCTTTTTTGTCTATTTCTTCATTGACAATTTTAGTTCAGGCCATTATTACCAGCACTAGTATTGTGGCAGTTCCATAACTGATAATATAACTTTACGCTTTAAGATGATAGATAAAATGTGATTGTTTCGGGAATACAGATGACAGAACAGAGAGTGCTGACATATCCTTTAGGCTCTCGGGAGAACACAGAAGAAATGATGGCTTGCAATAGGCAAAAATGGTTTAAAGTTTAGAAATTCTATTTTGCATTCTGACCCTAGTCTCCACGTCATGCATGGTTTTGTATTTGTGCCTCTGTTGCGATGTCCCCTCTCCCTAGAATGCTTGCAGTTCTTCCTTCTACCAATCAGAGTTCTCTCTGTTACTCAGAGTCCACCTCATATAACATCTCCTTCCCTGACCACTCCAGGCAGAAGTATTTGCTCTTGCTGCTAATTTCTAGAACGCTTATATTCTTTAGTCCACATGTAAGTGATTGTCTTGCTTTATAGGTACCTATGTATGTTACTTATCTATCTCATTACTAGATTATGAATTCCTGGACAAAGAGGTTTTTTTCTTAAACGTATTTGTTACCTACCGAGCATAGCACAGTGCCTTGCCTATGGTAACTCTAAATCAATATTTAAAAAATAATAAATGGATGGTACTAAATCATGATAAACACACATTCATCTGAAATTCCTTGTGCCCATTATTTTAAACAAACATTTAAGGAGCTCTTCGTTCATAAAAGTCACACAAATCTCATTTAATTCTTACAGTAATCCTATGGCAAGGTTATTACTTTTGTCTTTATTACTTTTGTCTTCATTTTCACAGTTTAGAAAAATGGCTTAAAGAGACTAATTCCTTCAGGGCTACCCAACTTGGTAGTAGCAGAGTCTAAACACGAATTCAGGTCTACCCGACACCAGAGTGCACACTCATATTCCCGGGCTGTATTGTTCCTTGGGTGACCTATGTAGAGATACAAGGTGAATAAGGCACAGTTCCAGCTTCTAAGGAGCCTCCAGCTAGTGGGGAGACAGATGTGCAAGCAACAGTTGTATTGCAGTAACATAGCTAGTGTAGGAGAGGTGGCTGCCGTGACAGTGCTTGGGGAGGTGGAGGAGGGAGGACACTGCAGGCACCTCCCAAGGCTCTGCTGTCTGAGAAGAGACCCTGAAGGAGGTGGACCCCCAGTCCTGGGCTAACCAGCCTCAATGGTGATTGAGTTCATAACTGCCTCTTTAGTTCAGCTGAGCCTGCATGTCATGGCAAACTAGGACATCGACCCTCAGGTTTTGGGTTCACATAAAATAATTGATGATGATGATGTTGATGATGACAGAATGGGAGCAAAGGGACCAATGGAGTAATTAAAGAACCAGTTTTATAGGAATATTTTAAAAATCAGGTTAAAAAAATGCAACTGTGACTTTCTTTTGTTTTCAAGTATCCAACCCATGGAGTTGGAAGCAGTTAGTGGGCAGCTAATTAATAAAGCTGACAGTGGTCTACTTTATATCCTACTACAGGAAGGATATTCTAGGATATGTTGGGCACACACCTCTGCTCTTGCGTATATTCCAGTATAGACTGTAAGTCCTACAGCTTGCTGGATGGGACCTCAGAAGTCACTTGTTTAACCTCCCGCATGCTGCAGAGCCTTCACCCACAGAGCCTCCACCCACAGAGCTTACAGAGCCTCCACCCACAGAGCTTACAGAGCCTCCACCCACAGAGCTTACAGAGCCTTCACCCACGGAGCCTACAGAGCCTTCACCCACAGAGCTTACAGAGCCTCCACCCACAGAGCCTACAGAGCCTCCATGGTGGTCTCAGCCTCTCCATGGTGGTCTCAGCCTCTGCTTGAATACGGCTGGTGGAGAGGACAGCTTCCTATAACGCTACTCAGTCACATCAGACCAAACTCCTACATCTTCATGTAACACATTTGAGAAACCCAAGTTGAGCACCTGTTTTGTGTATGACGCTATTTACTAGGGATACAAGTTGAAGAAGACACAGCTTTCCCCCACTAGAGGCTCGTTTAGTTCTATTAGCGATTCCTTAGATGACATTATTTCCAAACCCATCCCTGTTCTCAATGCCCTCTTCTGCAGTTACATGTCATTTAAAACCTGACTTCAAAATTGGACGTAGCACTTTATGCACAGTCTATGTTTTCCACTTCTGTTGGGACTTGAGCTAGGATCAGCCCAAATCCCATGTTTTACTCATCCCCACTTCACAGACAGCTGTGAAATCCGATGTTTTTCATATTATACTCATTAGTGGATAATACAGTTCAGTAAACTTTGAGTACCTGCTAAATATTCAGCACTCTACTAAATGTTGTTCCGAAAATATGGTTCTGGACTAAGATGCAGTTTTTGGATTCAAGTTCAGTCCAGTAGGAAAGACATGCATAAACAGAAATTATCCATAGAGTGTGGTAGGGGTGTGATAAAAATGCATGCAAGATGCTCGTCAAACACGGAGGAAAGGCTCTTACCCCTCACTTGCACTGGAGGAGGGTGTGGATGGGGTCAGAGAAGCACCCTGGAGGATTTGGCGCCTCTGTTAAAGGATGGAGCACAGGCCAGGCGCAGTGGCTCACACCTGTAATCCCAGCACTTTGGGAGGCCAAGGCGGGCTGATCACGAGGTCAGGAGATTGAGACAGAGCAAGACTCTGTCTCAAAAAAAAAAAAGGTTGGAGCACAAATGAAAGCTAAGCAGGTGAAGAAGGAGAAGCGGGTAAACAGAACAACCTTTGCAGGAGTATGGCATGAAAAGGCCTGGGGCGTTTGGGGCACTGACAGAAGGACTAGAACAATACATTCAGTGATTAGAGAAGAAGCTAAAGAGATTGGATTCCCGAAAGTCACTGGAAGATATATCCGGTTCTGTTGATGTTAGTCCATTTTAAGCTTTAAAAATCCCGATGATGTCATGCAATACATTACTTTTTTTGTGACATGAGATTTGATAGAATACCTTTTTTGTTTCTAGACACATTTTAGTAAAAATATTGAAAAAGGAATAATAAAACAAGGACCACAGCCCCTCACAGGCCCTAGAAGATAGCCATGAATCAACCCGCACATGGATGCTTAGTTCACAGTGTGTCGGTTTTGTTCCTGCATGACCTGGCCCTGCCTGCCTCTTCCCTGTACTTCATCCACATCCTCTTTGCTGTTCCTAGAACGTAAGCTTTTCCGTGTTTCTGGTTCTTAACCTATGTTGTTCCACTGTCTGGAACAGTCTTTCTCTGGCTGGTGCTTTTCAGCCTTTGGATTTCTTCTGAAATGTCTCCTCTTTGGAGACTATCTCAGCCTCCCCACCCTCAACCTCACCCAGACATGCTCCATCACTGAACCCTGTTTATTCCTTTCATGGTACAGTATTTACCCCAAGTCGTGATTAAATATCTGTTTCTATACTTCTTTATTGGATTATTTGTTTGTCTTTCTCTCTCTAGACTGCAAGCTCCTTGAGCAGACCATGTTTATTTTGTCTACCACAGGTGCTCAATAAATATTTTGACTATTTATTACATGAGAAGGTTTCCATGCAAATACCCATTGAATACGATTGAACTTGAACCCTAAGAGATGGGCTGTGACCTTTGTTGCCCCCAAACTAATCAAAAGGGAGTGGCATTCACCATCCAGAATCTAGAATAACTTAGACCTTGTGGGCCGGGAGATACCCATATGATCATAGAAGAGCTCTCAGAGAAATCATGGAAGTTTTGGGCAATCTCTCTCTCCCTTTGCAAATTGACTTTTCAAAACCGAAGTATAATGGAGTAACTTGCCCACCTCTCAAATGTCAGCATGCTCCGAAATTTCATGTCCTCTCAGGGGAGAGATTCATGTTTTCCATCCCACCCACCATTCTCTGCCTTGTGTTTAAGGAAGTGAGAGATAGTCTATCTACTAGTCTAGGATGCTACTAAAAAGTAAAGCAACTAAGTATTTGCTTTGAGTGAATTCTTCAGTCTGTTGTTTTTAAGGGCTCAAGCACAATTTTTAAACGGCCTGTTCTAGGATCTCTACCATCCCCCACCACATACACATTCCCCTCACCCTCCAGGGGCTTGGTAACCAAGCTGACTAAACCATAGGCTTGTTTCTCTTTTATGAAACAGGAGCATCTTTTAGATGACGTGGTGAAAAGTGAATATATTTGATGGGATAATTGCTGTCCATTCACCATTTTTAGGATTGATAACTTTGGAAGAGCTGGTAAAGGTTAAGTTCTGCCTTAGAGAGACTTTTACCAGTAACTGTTCTTTTATTGTGCTTTTATTGTGATATCAAAAGTGCACGTGGCCTGGTTTGATTTTTTCCCCTCTTTGGAAACTTTTAGAACTTGATTTCCATCCTGTTTTCTGAAACCTTAAAATGATCTGCATTTTGGTGAGTCTTTTTTCATTCATTGTTAAGTTGGCCGATTCATCTTATTCACCTGCAGTTAAGAAATATTCTATTATAGTCTTTCATTTATAATTTCCTCCATCATTTTTTCTTGGAATTTCTACCAATTGGATATTACAAGTCCTAGGTTGATCCACTAATTTTCTTGTCTTTCTCTTCCCATTTCTCTACTTTGTATTCTGACTCTGTGTCCTATCTTAGAACCTTAACTTAACTTACGTGGGCCTTAATAGCCTCATCTGTAAAATGGAATTATTGATGGTACCTTTTTACAAAGATCAAATGTCAATGTACATTTACAAATGAATAGAAAATGTTTATGGAACAGTACCTAGTATTGTTGTTAATATTACTTTCTACAGATTTGTCTTTGCTCTACTATTGTTAATATTATATTCTATATCCTTGTGTTTTAATCTATTTTTTATTTTTTCATCAATTTGATCTTCCAGCTGTCTTCTACTTTGAAAATTCAGCTATCATATTTTTATTTTCCAAAAGTACTTTCTTGTTCTCGAATTGTTTCCTTTTTGAAATCACATACTATTTCCTGGGTACAGTATTTTTTTCTCATCTCTCTGAGGATGTTAATGATAGCTTTCTTTATAAGTTTTTCTTCTACCCCCTGAATTGCCTCTGATTATGCCAGTTTCCTTTTTTCCACCTGTTTGTTTGATTTCTGTCTTTCATGTTTGAGGCTTTCCTCAGATGTTTAGTGACTTGGGCCATCTCTTTATCTGCAGGAATGAAGCTCTGAGACACTGAGTGGGAGGGGTGTGTGGGGCTGTGTGTGTGCATGAATGAATATGTGCACTCCCTGTGGGCCAGCAGGCCTCCCTGTAGGGTCCAGGCAGAGAGCAAGCTGTTAGTTGGAAGCCTATAAACACCAGTGCAGTAGGTCATTTGCAGTGGCCATTTGGTTCCACTGGAGAAGAATCCCCCAGTTTTCTGGCAGCATGTGGGGTGAAGATACATGTCTGCTTCTGGGATTGAGAGGGCTGAGTCACAGCAGGGTTCACCCCACAGTTCTGCACACAGCCATCCATTAAACTCTCCACCCTCTGCTGTGCCTGACTCTGCCTGGTCCAGAGCCTCTTCAGATCCTGAACTATTGAAATCATGTTCTCCTCACAGTGTACACTGTGCAGCCACAGTATAGCCAAGCCCAAATTATAACAAGATTCTTTCCAAGTACATTCTTAGACAGGCTTGAAATAGGTCTGTAATACACAGATGTCCCAGTCTCTCTGTTGGTGCTATGGTGACACTCTATGTGGAGCGGAGTGTCTAAAGAATAGCAGAGTGGGCCGGGCCCGGTGGCTCACGCCTGTAATCCCAGCACTTTGGGAAGCCAAGGTGGGTGGATCACGAGGTCAAGAGTTCGAGACCATCCTGGCTAATATGGCGAAACCCCATCTCTACTAAAAATACAAAAAATTAGCCGGACTTGGTGGCAAGTGCCTGTAGTCCCAGCTACTCAGGAGGCTGAGGCAGGAGAATGGTGTGAACCCAAGAGGCGGAGCTTGCAGTGAGCTGAGATCGTGCCACTGCACTCCAGCCTGGGCGACAGAGTGAGACTCTGTCTCCAAAAAAAAAAAAAAAAAAGAATTAAAAGAATAGCAGAGTGGATATTACTGAGAATAATATGGACATGAAGAAGTTATGCTCAGCAAATAGCACTTTCAGGGGAGCTTTGCTTACATGGCAATTCTGTAAGTGAATTGCGGGCTCATGGACTGGATGGTATCAGGAAGAAAATAGTAAGAATCGGGATGAAGCCCACGTAAAGGAAAGTTTAGAGAAAAAGGGTTTACATACCCAAAGACAGAAGCGCTG
This sequence comes from Nomascus leucogenys, assembly GCF_006542625.1. Taxonomy (NCBI): domain Eukaryota; kingdom Metazoa; phylum Chordata; class Mammalia; order Primates; family Hylobatidae; genus Nomascus; species Nomascus leucogenys. The sequence goes on along the minus strand of NC_044395.1, from coordinate 5,533,176 downwards.
AGAGCCTTCATTATAGTCTGCAACTTGCCAATTAGGAAGTCAACAAGAATTTGTTGACTTTTGATATGTGCTGAGTGCTGAGTTACTTCTCAGCTCTGGCTACACAACAGAATCACCAGGCCCTGCCATAGGCCAATTAAATTAGAATCTCTGCGGGTGGAGCCTCAGCATTAATATTTTTTAAAAGCTCACAAGGTCTTTTGAATTGCAGCTGGGATTGAGACTCATAGGAATGGCGCCTCTCTGGAAGAGCATCAGATATAAAATAGGACTCCCGTCCTTTTGAGGAACTCGGTTGGAGCTTGAAATTTAACACGCAAAATTTAAGCAACATATAAAGTGTTTATAAGTGCCAAAGAAGTAGTTTATGGCCGGGCACGGTGGCTCACACCTGTAATCCCAGCACTTTGGGAGGCCGAGGCAGGCAGATCACAAAGTCAGGAGATTGAGACCATCCTGGCTAACATGGTGAAACCGCATCTCTACTAAAAACACAAAAAATTAGCCGGGCATGGTGGCAGGTGACTGTAGTCCCAGTTACGGGGGAGGCTGAGGCAGGAGAATGGCGTGAACCTGGGAGGCAGAGCTTGCAGTGAGCCAAGATCGCGTCACTGCACTCCAGCCTGGGCTACAGGGCAAGAATCCGTCTCAAAAACAAACAAAAAAAAGGTAGTTTATAAAATATAGGTAGATGATTTTGAATAGGGAGTTACTTTGGTACTTGGAATGTTTATGATTCAAGACAGGCAAGACCCCCAAATTGGGACTTAGCCTGGAAGGGTTCTCGGCTTTGCCTAGGAAAGAATTCAAGGGCAAGGCAGTGGTATTAAACAGCAACGATGATTGAAACAGCAGTGTACAGCAGCAACAGAGGTCCTGCTCCTTGCAGAGCAGGCAGTGTGCCCAAATCAGCAGCTCAAAGGCAGTCTGCACTCACATCGATACCCACTTTTAATTATATGCAAATTAAGGGACAATTTATGCAGAAATTTCTAGGAAGAGGGTGGGAACTTCCGGGTCATCTGGTCATTGCTGTGGAAAGGGGTGGTAACTTCTAGCTGTTGCCATGGCAATGGAAAACTGATGTGGCACACACTGGTGGGTGTGTCTTATGGAAAGCTGCTTCTGTCTCGGCCCTGTAGCAGCTAGTCCTCACTTTGGTCCGGTGTCCAATTCCCACCTCTTACCTCAGTTAGGGACTATTAATTGAGTGCCAATTATATGTCTGGCCCTAAAATAAGTGAAGAGGTTCAGAGGAGAATAATACACAGTATATGTTCTCAAGAAACTTTTATTTTGGGTAGAGGAAAACCAAACTATAAAGCTTAAAAAGAACCAGAGAGCTATTTGATGCTAAATTATGTTTGGAAACTTAAGTGCAGTAGGAGTTTGAATTCTTAGGTATGTTTGGAAAAAGTTTCTAGTTGTAGGTAGAATTTGAGTTTTGCCTTAAAGAACTGCAAAGAATTCATTTAATTTAGTAATTTAAAAAGTGAATAATGAGTACATGCTACTTCCCAGGCACCGTGCTAAGCATTTACATGAATTATCTCATTCTCACAATATATTTTTGAGCTATGCATTATTATTATCTCTGTTCTACAGGTAGAAAAACCAAGGCTTATCAAACTTAAAGAAATTTGTCAAAAGCCACGCAAGTTAAGTGGTGGAGCCAAACTCAAAAGCCGGGCCGTATGGCTCGTGAGCTGGGCTTGTAACCACTATCTGTAGGACCAGAGTCGGCAGCAGAGAGAGGCCAGAGCGTGGCAAATGTATTTCTTGAATATTGAGTAAGTGGCAGGTTATGCTGAGTAGATACTTGGTTGGTAAGGTGAATTGGGGCCCAGTTCAATTTGTCAGGGGTTTTGACTACCGTTTCGTGGAATTTAACTTTATTTTCTGGACCCTGGAGAGTTCAGAAGGTTTTTGAGGCGGGGAATACAATGTTGGAAAGCATTTTCTAGGAAACCATAAAGACCAGAGACAGGGGAACCAGGTAAAAAAATATCTCAGTGGTCAAGGCATGAAGCTTAGGGGCCTGAGAGAGGCGGGTGGAACGGAAAATGGTGGGAAAGGTGTCGTCGGCACCTTGGAGAAGAATGTTCTGTATTTCTAGAGACAGCAGGGATGTGAGAATGGACAGTAGGCCGGCCGCAGTGGCTCACGCCTGTAATCCCAGCACTTTGGGAGGCCGAGGCAGGCGGATCACGAGGTCAGGAGATCGAGACCATCGTGGCTAACACGGTGAAACGCCGTCTCTACTAAAATACAAAAAAAAAAAAAATTAGCCGGGCATGGTGGTGGGTGCCTGTAGGCCCAGCTACTGGGGAGGCTGAGGCAGGAGAATGGCGTGAACTCGGGAGGCGGAGCTTGCAGTGAGCCGAGATCACACCACTGCACTCCAGCCTGGGTGACAGAGCGAGACTCCGTCTCAAAAAAAAAAAAAAAAAGACAGAATGGACAGTCATACCGCAGGGGTTATTTAGGTTTGATATCAGTTTGAACTTCCTTACCTTACAGTGACGAAGGGAGGTTTTGGAGTTTAGAATGTATTAATACATTCTTCAGAGACTTTTAAGGAAAAGGCAAATTGTGATTTTTTTCTGACATGGTTTAACTTCTATCTACATTAGTTCTAGGCTTGTAAGTATTGTATGACCTTTGACTCAATTCAGTTCTGGATATAATTTAATTTAGGCCCTGTGACTAAGCTGTTTTAGATGGCTTATCTAAGAGCTACTGAGATAAAGGATTTACATAAGTACAGTCTTTCATTCTAATGTTGGACTCTGGTAATACTTCTCAGTATGCCAGTAAACCTTATTTCCCGTTCCCCTGCCTTCTTTCCTTTAGCATTAATGATAGCCACTAGGTTGGGTGCAGCTCTCAAGGCCGTTCTCTACTGGATGAGGTTTTCTCCGAGTCTGAGATGAGAAACTTCCATAAATCCTTTCCCTAGACTTCCATAACACTATGGCTACACCCAACCCATGTCCTCAAATCGCATATTAGCACGGCATGCAAATGACGGCAGTGGGGAGAAACAGGGAGTGAATCAGAGCCTGTTGATGGCTCTGTTGTGATTGCAGCCATGGGTTTGCTTAAGAAAGATACCGTGCCTTCATTGTGACTGGCATCAAAGGTATGTGAAGATACTACCTAAGCTAGGTGTGAGAAGCCCAAATACATTATTACTAATGATTTTCATAAGGGCTAAAGCGTTTAGGCCAAAAATAATTAAAGAGAACAATAGTGCTGTCAATAAAACTCCTAAATAATGAGATAGTAATTAATGGATGCATGGCCTCATTGTTCTTTTTTGCTCTAGGCATTAAGCATCTCATTTTAAAAGTCATGGTAAGTAATGCAATATTGCTCATTTATATTTTTATTTAGTACTGTTAATTTAATTTTAATTTATTTCACTTTTTATTTAATCTTAAATCTTTTATTTTAATATAAAAATTGGAATGATCCTCTCCTTTCCCCCATTATAAATTTTCCAAGCAAGAGTGGTTTTGGTGCTTTGGAACTTTCTCAGTTAACTCCCTATGTTAGGTCCTGTAATCAGGCTCTTACTACATGTTTTGATGGTGTTATTGATGATAATGATGAGTTTCAGGTGTGTTTTTGTTGCCTAATAATACAGATTCTTTGGTGTTTTCTATGACTCCATTGTACGGGGTCAGCCTGGCCATTTCTCCTCATGGTTCTTTCCCCCTTTAAGCCCCAGAAGCCATCAGGAAAAGCCTTTCACCTTATTTTTTCAGCAAAGCCTGCAGGATGCCTTGGGGGATACTCTTACAGGACTATTCCAGGCAGCAAGCTTTCTTCATACAGTGGTTCAGAGATTTTGGGTAAGCAATAAGGATTGTTCTGCTGGGCCCACTGGTCATAACTTGGCTATTAAATGTGTCTCCCATTACTCTTGATATGTCTCCCTTCTCCCCAGGAAACATCAGATGCTTGCAAACCATTTTCCAAACCACAGAGCACTGGGCCCTGGAAGCTTTCTTTGGCCCCTTCTTAAGACTAGATTGCTCAAAGAGTTGTAGGCCAAGGAATGAATGTATCCTGTGTTGCACAAAATACATTTAGATATTTATCAGGACTTAATTTAATGAACTTTTCTTCCCTTGCACCAACTTTCCTTTGTATCCCTCCTCCTGAAGAAAAGGTGCCAACATTCCACTTTAAGTCTAAGCTGAAGTCATAGATGATCCTAAGTGTTTTAGAAGTAAATTGGTGACTTAAGTCCCACTAATTTTCCTCTATCTTCCAAACGACACTGTTTCCTGAGGCTTCTGATGGGATATGACATGACTAGGGCTTTTAGCCCCCTTCTTAGGCTCCTTAGAGTCCATGCTGAGAATGACTCAGCCAATTTCAGAGATATAGATTCCTTTTGAAGACCCCTGTTTCATCTTTGACTTTTATAGGAAGGATTGGATTGGATGGGCTGGCTCTTCTCTGTGTGGGAACTTAAAAGGCAAGGCCTTCGAACTTGGCCTTCAGGTGTGTTCAGGGCCAGGGACTGGTACACAGAGGAAGTCTGGATGTGCTTTTTAAATTTTAGCACTGTGACTTGAGTTTTGCCATTCCATCTTGTAGTGTTTGGGAATTGTGTCGTAGATTGTTTACCTAGCCTTGACACTCAGTGGTTGTTGAGGAGTGAGTAGGGTGTGGTTAGGGGGCGGAGGCAGGAATGTTGGTTGAGAAAGACTACCAAAATGTTAGTGTGTTGAGAAGTAAGAGGAACAGTGCTTGGGCATGGAAAAGTTTGGCATGACAGCTTCTTCCTACAGAAACTTTCCCAGAAATTTCTCAGGAGGAAGGAGTTGGCTCAGAGTTTCCAATGGATTATCTTTGGCTATGATGCCCAAAGAATCTTGACACTAAGGATTTATAGCTTTTACTAGTTCTGAATACTAAGAAATAGTAGAGTCCATTAAAAATGCTTGGAGTTTGTTGATATGTTGGGGGCTGGTCATTTCCTCCTTGAACTCTGATCTGCTAGAAGCTCTAATGAGTAATGAATGGGCTAATGAGTTGTCACCTTTAGTTTATATTTAAATACTACCTTAGAGATGTGAAAACCTGAACCTGACTCTAATAGCTTCATTATGGACCCACAAATGTAACCGACTAGATGGATGGTTTCCACTGAGATTTTGGCCTGGTGTAATTTGGCTGCTGCTTGAGGCTATTTTTGGAGGCTTTTGGAGTATCGTAGGAGTACATCTATCCAGTGTCTTTATTTTTTTTTTAATATTTATTTATTTATTTATTTTTGAGACAGAGCCTCGCTCTGTTGCCCAGGCTGGAGTGCAGTGGCGCGATCTCAGCTCACTGCAAGCTCCGCCTCTCGGGTTCACGCCATTCTCCTGCCTCAGCCTCCCGAGTAGCTGGGACTACAGGCGCCCGCCACCACACCCGGCTAATTTTTTGTATTTTTAGTAGAGATGGGGTTTCACCATGTTAGCCAGGATGGTCTCGATCTCCTGACCTCATGATCCACCCACCTGGGCCTCTCAAAGTGCTGGGACTACAGGCATGAGCCACCGCGCCTGGCCCAGTGTCTTTATTTTTATTTTAAAAGATATTACAGCACTCCTGTCTTCTGCCAGTGCTTTGCTAAGTTGTGGGATAATAAAATGGACACAGCTAGATGGGAAGGGTCACTGCTCTGCCCTGACTCAGCTCCATTCCCCAGGACAGGGAGGCCACGTCCCCGCAATATTTCTTATCTCCTGCTCTCAGCTGCGCGGTGAAGAGGGAAGGCAGATCTTTCCTGAAAGGATCAGGTGGCAGCTGGATGGAGAGTGGTGGGCTTGGGTCACTAGAAGAGAGCTGGGGCCCAGTGAAAGGAACGCGTGCCTGCAGGGCAAACTGCATTTTAAACTCTTCTCTTTCAGGGCCTAAAAGTTGCTTTTGTCAAAAATCCTCTTTTCTGTGCCAAACCTGAATAGCAGAGATGAAAGCAGACTGCAGCTGTTGGAGGGGTGTGGGTCTGCTGCAGAATCAGAGTCTGTGTTGGTTGTTATACTTGGTGTGGGAATTGGGTTCTCCGATGCTGACTGCAAGAGAGGAGATGTTTGGCGAAGGACTGTGCCAGTCCAGAGTTCCTGTGTCAGATAATAACAGTAGCCTCCATTTGTATGGCCTTTGCAGTTTATAATAGTGCCTATAAAATAAAATATGTCAACTATTACATTGTCATTTTCATAAGTTCCTGTTTTCTGATGCAGTTTCAAAACCTTGTTCTGATACCCATCTTATTAAGTAGGCAGAAGAGATCTTACATTTTAAAAATAGATACTTTAAAATTCTGTGCTTCAAAATAATCTTGGTAAAATTCGACACTGCAGTTTATTGACCTTATTTTTCTTTGTGTAGAAAGAATGATGATTTTTGACCCTGTAATCCTGAGCTTAGAATCCAGGGAGAAGAGGGAGCATTTATTTGTTTTTGCACTTTGTTTTGTACCACATTTGGTAGCTTGTTACCAGCCGAGGAAGTAAATTGACTAATTAGGGGAAACCCAAAGCACTATTGATATCGATCTCTAGGCGTAATGGTTGCAAGTTCTATAAAAAGGCCTCTCTGCTTCTCATGTGGTCAATAAGGAAATGGCTCATGGAAAATGAGAAAATACCTGAACAGCTGGCTGCCAATCTGAGTTCTCTGCCCACGGGTGTGGCTTGGCTCAGTTCTTTGGACTTGGTAATGGGGTCATTATTTCTGTATTCGACGGATTTCAGAATGTCATGTTATTTCAGCCCAAGTGGTTTCCCAGGAAACACAACTATTTGCCCTCTTCTTCCCAGCACTGAAACTAGAGTGCCTTCTTTCTCCCAGTCGGGGAGAAACCTCTCCAAATGGGGCTTCCTTTATCTTGTAGAAGTTGCTTAGTTTTTCTGTATGTGGGAACATACATAGCTTTTTTTGGTGTATACATTTCTACAGTTTGAAATTTTCCACATTGAAACATTTTGTTTCCTATTGGGAAGAAGTTGATGTGATCTCTATCACAAATGAAAACATATCCTTTATACTGCCTTTTTCTTTTGGGAATTGTGCACCCTGTCATGAGAATTATGGGGACCTATGCTCATGTAGTATAACCAACACCTGGCATAGCTCATTAATGCACCCTACAAGATTTTAACTATGTTGGAATGCACATCAACTGCCTGGAAGACAGAATGTCAGAAAGAAAAGTCTCTGGTAAGTTGTACAGAAAGTCCTCAAACAACATCGTTTCATTCAAGTTGTTTCATTATAATGTTGATGAAAAAAATTAATCTTGGCCTGGCCACTGTCCATGTGGAGTTTGCACGTTCTCTCCATGTCTGCGTGGGTTTTCTCTGGGTCCTTCAGTTTCCTCCCACATCCCAAAGCTGCGCACATGAGGTGAACAGGCGTGTGCCTACATGGTCCCGGTGTGAGTGAGCGTGGGTGTACATGTGAGTGCTCCCTGCAATGGGGGGTGTCCCGTCCACGGCCGGCCCCCGCCTGGCACCCTGAGCTGCTGAGACAGCCTCTGGCCACCTGCGCCCCTGAACTGGAATAACTGGGTAAATACTTATCCCACTTGATTTTATTACTCATTCTTCAATGTTTATATAGTTCATATTTATTTCAGTGTTTAATATTAGAAATGTCTTGGCCTTTGTTTAGAAGTTTGATGTTTTTGTTGCTAGAAACGTGCTGTAGGAACTTCACTCGTTTATATCAATTAGCCTGTGGGAAAATTGGTTTCTTATATTGGTTCCGCTTAAAGCCAAAGTTTCCAAGAACCTTTCTGTAATATTAAGTGAGGACTTTATTTTAGAATTTTGGGAGGTAGCATGATACATACTTAAAGGAGGATGGCCATGAATCAAACAGACTTCTGTTCAAATCTCAGATGTGTGACCTCATGATTGGATAATTTCTGTGTGGAGTGAAAGATGTATGTGCGAAGTCCAGCCCCTAGTGGTGCTCCGTGAGCTTTCCTTCCTTTTGTCCCTCTGTCCTTGGCCTTGAGACTTGTGGGGGAATCTAAAAGACGCCAGGCTGATTTAGCGTCTTGTCGAGCCTCTCTGCTTGTGGGCGGTTGACTCTTCCTGAGGCCCTCACCACAGGTGCAGCATTACTAGCAATATTATTATTACTATTATTGTTTTTGAGATGGAGTCTCACTCTGTCGTCTAGGCTGGAGGGCAGTGGCACAATCTCGGCTCACTGCAGCCTCTGTCTCCCGGGTTCAAGCAATTCTCATGCCTCGGCCTCCCAAGTAGCTGAGATTACATGCATTAGCCACCACGTCTGGCTAATTTTTGCATTTTTAGTAGAAATGAGGTCTCGCCATGTTGGCCAGGTTGTTCTCTAACTTCTGACCTCAGGTGATCCACCCACCTCGGCCTCTCAAAAGTGCTGGGATTACAGGTGTGAGCTACTGCAACCGGCCTATCAATATTATTTTTTAGTGAAAAAATCAGTGTCAGTGCTGTGGGCCTTTGGGTTGTAATGCAATCCAAGGTCTACTGTTCCTTTCCCCCTCTCCTCCTAAACATATATTAGCCAAATTTGGGGAAATTTTCCAAGCAGAAGCTTTTTGGATTGGCTGTTAATACATCACATCGTTAGCTGTGAATCTCAGGTACACTCAAGCTCTCCCAAAAATAGGCCACATGAAGGAGGAAAATAAGAACCCAAGGTCATGCAAGCACTCAGTATTTGGTGGCTGTTGCCCAGAAAGGCAATACAGTGATGTGAACAGAACACTCGTTCTCTCCTCTGGAGGCCTGAGCTCTGTTTCTAGTTCAGACCTCAGCTTTCTTCTATGTGACTTTGTTTAATGCCCTCTGCCTCATCCATCAAAGACTGGATTAGAAAAAATAACCTCTGTTCTGTTATTTAGTGTGTTGTTAGCTATAAATCACCTAATTGCAAAGTCTTAATTGTGCATGGTGCAAATATAGTCTTTTGCCTTTCGTAGTTACAGTCTAGATCACCCATGGGAATATCAGGTAAGTAAATAGTTTATAGTTTATCACTTCACTTCCTCGTGAACTGAGATGATTGAGCAGAGCTGGAGAAGTTTATACGCATGCATTAATGTTTTGTTCTTTGCACACGTATTCAACTAATATTCGTTCAGTTGATATCCTGTGCAAAGTACAGGAAGAACACTGTGGGAGATAGAAGTAAAAGGCAAAGACTTTAAATGGGGCTGAGAAATATTAGACAGACATATTGTTTCCTAGTGTAATATTAGTCCTAAAATCATTGTACCTTGGTACCAAAAAGGGACCTTCAACATCATCTCATTCCCTCATTTACAGATGAGGAATATTCGAGCAAGAAAGACCTCACTGTGGCCCAGAGGCTGAGCAAGTTTAATGAGGTTGTCAAGGCCAGAGTTCAACCTTCATAGACAGGATTTGGCTCCGTGCAAGGGAAGAGAAAGGCCTTCTTGCTGTAGGGAGCAACTGTCTTTGGTCCTGGTAGCCAGTTGGATACCATGGTCTGCGAACTGACGTGCATTGTGTTGCAAAATCTTATTGCTGTTATTCCTATGGTTACCCCTTATTATAGTAGTGTCTTCAAGGGCAAGACTCAAACATGAGTAAATATTGATGTCTCATGTAAAAATTTTCCCTCAACTGTTTGGGGATACACCGGCTGCCATTTATTCTTAACAGCTTAAATAAAAGAGAAAGGGAGAGGAACTCTCATTCTATCCAACAAGATCCTTCCATCAAACACAGAGCTTCCCTTTCCTCCTTACTTCAACAGGTAGATTCCTTCAAAGTTGGAATCCTTTTTGCAACATAGTTTTATGACCCCTGTGTGCATTAGATGCATAATCACTACGGATACACATCTATCAGAAATTAATAGAATACCAAAAAGAGAAAATCAATGGGATTCCGTAGAAGTCATACAGCTGGCTGTGTGAGATGGAAGTGTCCTGACGGAAATGCCTGTATGATGCCAGTCATCATAGCAATGGGAAATCTTCTGATTACTGACTATATTTTGGGGGCCTTGCCAGACACTGGTTTGTTTGCAGGTGCTCCAGTTTAATGACTTGCCTTCATGTTCCGGCAAAGAGCTCTTCCTGCTTGTCCTTACTCTGCGGAACCAATTCCAACATCAGAAGTTGAAATGAGGCACAAATGCCTTTTCCTCTATTTTCTCTACTACTCAGGTTTTTGGTTTTACTTTTTTTTTTTTTGGACAGTTATAATTTGGCAAATTTGTATACTTTTATACCGGCATATCTTAAACTTTTACCTGTTGCTTTATATCATTCAGTTTGGATCACATTGGAATCTCAGCTAACCTCATTCTTAGAATGTCAGTTAAATGCCACTCTTTCATGAGAATCCTGACAGCCTATACTTGGTTACATCTTCCTGAATACTCTTTTCTTCCCTATAGAGATGGGGTCTTGCTATGTTGGCCAGGCTGGCCTTGAATGCCTGGCTTCAAATCATCTCCTGCCTCATCTTTCCCAAGTGCTAGTGTTACAGACATGAGCTACTGTGCCCAGCCCCTAAATACTCTTTATAGCACCTGACCTACTACTTTTTAAATCATCTGCCATCCTGGCTAGACCCTACGCTGGACAAGGAGCTGGTCTGTCTTTTATGCATTTATTTAATTAAATTTTCTTCCTTTTCTTTTTTTTAGAGATAGAGTCTCACTCTTGACACCCAGGCTGCAGTGCAATGGTGCAATCATAGCTCACTGTCTCCTCCAACTCCTGGGTTCAAGTGATCCTCCTGCCTCAGCCCCCCAAGTAGCTAGGACTACAGGCACACACCACCACACCTGGCTAATTTTTAAAATTTCCATTGAGATGGGATCTCGCTATGTTGCCTAGGTTGATCTCGAATTCCTGGCTTCAAACAATCCTCCTGCCTCAGCCTCCCAAAGTGCTGGGATTACAGGCGTGAGCCATCGTGCCCAGCCAGGACATGGTCTTCTCGTGTATTGTTTTATCCCCAGTTGGTGTGTAGACCTCTTGTGTCTACAGTAGGGATTCCACAATTTACGTAGTTAAATTGGATTTTATTCTCTTTCTTTTTTTTTTTTTGAGATGGAGTTTCGCTCTTTTCGCCCGGACTGGAGTGCAGTGGCACCATCTCGGCTCACGGAAACCTCTACCTCCTGGGTTCAAGTGATTCTCCTGCCTCAGCCTCCCAAGTCGCTGGGATTACAGGTGCCCATCACCACGCCTAGCTTATTTTGTATTTTTAATAGAGACGGGGTTTCACCATGTTGGCCAGGCTGGTCTCGAACTCCTGACCTCAGATGATCCACATGCCTTGGCCTCCCAAAGTGCTGGGATTACAGGCATGAGCCACCCTGCCCGGCCAGATTTTATTCTCTTTTATCTCCCTTTGTTTTTAATTATTTGCAGCTAAGGCAAGCCATAGAGAGATTTAAGTCAGGATTAGAATGTGTAGGGAGAAGAATGAAATCAGATTGGATTTTTTTTTTTTTTTTTCCCCAAGACGGAGTCTTGCTCTGTCACCCAGGCTGGAGTATAATGGCGTGATCTCAGCTCACTGCAACCTCCACCTCCTGGATTCAAGCAGTTCTCCTGCCTCAGGCTCCCGAGTAGCTGGGATTACAGGCACCTGCCACCACGCCCAGCTAATTTTTGTATATTTAGGAGAGACAGGGTTTCACCACGTTGGCCAAGCTGGTCTCGAACTCCTGACCTCTTGATCCACCCACCTCGGCCTCCCAAAGTGCTGGGATTACAGGCTTGAGCCACCACACCCGGCCCAGATTGGATTTTTAAAATTACATATTTTTTTGCATAAAATATTCTGAGTTTGGCAGATGTATTCTTCTGGGTAATCAGGAACTTGCCTGTGGACCCAGGGGGCCCCATGCAGAAAGGTAATCTCCAGTGGCTTTTTCTGGTAACTGGGTCCAGTGCCCTGACATTATGCACATCTCCCCAGCATGCCTGGTGGAGATTCCTAAACCAGGACTATAGTCCACTTCCAGGGCCATAGTCAGAGAAGGGGAGAAAGTTTCAAAACTTTTGTGAAAAGGTTAATGAGTAACCTTGTTGAATGTTTATCATTCTTGAAATTCTCTTTGGCCATTTTTACTGGTCCTGTACCCTCTGGCTTGTGCTGCTGCCTCTTACGCTGTATAATGCCTGTCTCTTCTGTTGATGATTTCCTTTTCCAGCCCTGTTGATGAAGAGGTACTCCAAGGTCCAGTCCTTCATCCTCTGTTTCTCTTTTTTTTTTTTTTTTTTTTTGTTGAGATGGAGTCTCGCTCTGCCACCCAGGCTGGAGTGTAGTTGGCTCACTGCAACCTCCACCTCCTGGGTTCAAGTGATTCTCCTGCCTCAGCCTCCCGAGTAGCTGGGACTACAGGGGCCCACCACCATGCCTGGCTAATTTTTGTATTTTTAATAGAGACAGGGTTTCACTATATTGGCGAGGCTGGTCTCGAACTCTGACCTTGTGATCCTCCCACCTCGGCCTCCCAAGGTGTTGGGATTACAGGCGTGAGCCACCAAGCCCAGTCCATTCTCTTGTTTCTTAAATCTTTCTTCCTGGGAGATGAATTCTGCTTTCAACTCTTCAACTTTGGTTTTGAGTGAATTTATGCATTCATCTCAGAGCCCTTCTGGGGAGCATCAGCTTGTAACTGTCTCAGACACTTGGATGTGTGATTGTCACTTCAAACTGTAAGCCTCGTGTTTTCTCCCAGAACATTCCCACATTGCAGACATCAGATTTCTCTCAATGGCCCTAAATCCAGCACTCACCGCGAGCATCTTGAGTCTTCCCCTTCTTGTGTGTCTGCCTGTCTTCTCCCCACCCTGCAGGTTGTTTCCAGATACTATTGGATTTTCCTCGACAGTGCCTCTGGAATCCATCCCTTCCTTCCCCTCTTGGAACTCGGTTCCTGCTCTTTTCACAGCTCAGCCTGTCAGCAGGCACTGTGCTCTCTAGAACCCAGCAGTCTGCCCTGAATTCCTACACTTCCTACACCACTCAGGCTTTGCCACATGCTTCTTCATTTCCCTCTTTACCTTTAAATAATTAGTTTTTTTTGAGGGCAGAGATCAGGAATTGCTTCTCTTCCTGTCTCTACCAGTCAGCACAGAGCTGAGTAGCTGTTCAACAGAGTTCCCTAATGATAATTACAGTGAACTAGAGGATTCCTCCCAGGAAACTTTGTGTGTGGACTTTGCCTCCGTGAATGCCAGGACGTCAGCTAGAAATGATTGAGCACAAGCTATGAGGCAGAGGGATGGATGAGGTTAGCACAACAAAGCAGTGTTGTGACTTCTTAGTGAATAGAGACATCTTTACAATATGGAACATTCATTGGGTCTGCTAAGTTGGGTGTTTGAAAAAAATCAGTGCCTTTTTTGGAATAGTTCTTCATTGTCTTTCATACTCATTTGCAATGTTATCCCCCAGCAAGCTTGTAGAGAAGTATTAGTATTGCCTTTTTATAGAAGAGAAAACAGAAGCTTTGAAACATGACCAAGGTCATAGAGCCCAAAGGTGTCAGAACCACATCTCTAGCCCTGATATCCTGATTCCAGGTAAAATCAATTCAACAAAGCATGGAGTTAAGCACCAGGAAGATGGAGTTTCAAATTTTTTTCCTAAAGAAGTTTTCAATCTCGTGAGAAACAGATGGGTAAACAACTTAACTCCTAATTCAAGGTTTTAATTAAGTAAGAGTGAATCAGGACACAAACAGAATGTGTGGGTGCATGAAGGTAGGAGTGAGTGATTCTGTCTTTGTACTAAACAGCAGCTGTTCCTGGCAGCTTTCCGTCAGGGAGTGCTTGTGAAGCGTGGATGAAAGCAGGTGTGAGTGTATATGGAAAACAGCATGGCCGGGAGGAGAAAGACCACGCCATGCCCATGTGCTCATTGGCCAACGGAGGTGAAGGGTGGCGGAGGCTGCGGGCCGGATGATGACCGAATTAGGTGATGTGACATTTTAGGCAGCATGAGAAAGTCTAGAAACCTCCCTGTTGGGCTGGCTTAATTGATCTCACTTAGCTCCCAGCATTGCTGAGTGGTTTTATGGGTGTCTACAGTTCTAGTGATATTGCAGGGATAAGGTGATAAGACTTGGCTTGTCTCTGCAAAATGAAGAATCTGAAAAGGTGTGAAGCAATCAGCCTTCCAAGGTCTCTCTGATGTCCTTTGCTTATTTTCCAAACTTTCTTCATTTTTCTAAATCTCCTCAATCTTTTCTCCCCACTCCGCCTCTCTGCCCTTTATTTTTAAACCTTTGTAACCTTCTTAAGTTTTTATTTAACTGGAGGGTTATTCCAGAGTCTCTATCATGGTAGTCTAATGTGGATTTTAGAATAAATTTATTCCATGTTTCTAATTCATTTACATTTAACTCACAAAATACCCTTCCTCCTTTTTTTTTTTTTAATGAGGTAGTTAATGGCCAAGATATTTTGTCAGCCTTTGAGTTGGCCTCTTAAAACATTTTCTGTTTTCTTCAGTCACACAAAACCGGAATCTGTAGACAGTGCATCTGTTTCATTCACTCTTACTGGACTAGAAACTTGGTGAACCACAGTTAAAAGGCTATTCAGAATCTCTTTGTATTTCCTGCCTCCCTCTGTCCTCCTCTCTCCTGGGCTTACACATTATACGTATGGGGACACGGTCATGGAACTTTCACATCTGGTGACCACCAACACTCAGCTCGCTCTCAGCATAAGACAGGGCAAAGTAACTTACTTTAACCACCCTGTATCTGTTCTCCCTGCTGTTTTTTGTTTTTGTTTTGTTTTGTTTTGTTTTGGTTTGTTTTGTTTTGTTTTTTGAGAAAGAGTCTCACTCTGTTGCCCAGGCTGGAGTGCAGTGGCACAATCTCGGCTCACTGCAACCTCCATCTCCCGGGTTAAAGCGATTCACCTGCCTCAGCCTCACAAGTAGCTGGGATTACAGGTGTGCACCACCATGTTGGTGCACCATCAGACTGGTCTCGAACTCCTGACCTCAGGTGATCCACCCGCCTCGGCCTCCCAAAGTGCTGGGATTATAGGCGTGAGCCACTGCACCCGGCCCCGCCGCCTGCAGTTTTTAGAAATTGGCTTTGGTTCTGTCTTGTGACCCCCAACTCCATCCTTCCTTGCCTGTTACTAACCTTGAGAAGGGCCGTGCCTTGGGACCCTCAAACTTTTCTGTGGATTTTTTTTTTTTTTAACAGCTCTACTAAACCCAAGTAACTATTTGGGGAGTGTTGGTAGTTTTAGGAAGATGTCCGGCCAGGTGAGCCCTTCCGCTGACTTCTCTGAGCTCCCTGGTTGCTATCAGTCTGGGTACATGGCTGCAAGGGCATTGGAAGACTTCCATTGAGCAAAGAGAAACTGGTCGACTCTGCTATTGCTGAATCTTGCTTTGCATGTGAATGCACAGATGATAAGAAGATACGTATGCATGCTTCACAAGTAGGTGTGCTTTCTTTGGCTTTCTTGGATAAGAATATTAATCTACTGTAATTTGGCTCAATCACCTGAGCATTACGAAAACTAAGTGAAGGGAGGGAAAGAAAGGGAACCAAGTGCCCCCTGGGCACTTCAGATACATTAATGCTGTTAATCCTCACAATAATCTAGGAGGGAGAACTGTTATTGGCCTAACTTTATAGGACATTGAAACCAAGAAAGTTTTGGTAACCTGCTCAGGGTCACTGTGTGAGTCAGGAATAAAGGCCTTATTTTTTCCACTACTCCAAATTACCAGCCAGTTGGTAGGAATGGGAGCTTAGGGGAATACTTCGGTGTGGGTGATGTTATGTTTTTTTTTTCTAGGAAACTCAGCTATAGCTGCCCAGTTGTCCATGGCGTCCGTCTTCCAGGTTATCTGCATATTTCTGGACCAGTGTCTTTGTGTGTGTGTTTATGTCCCTCTGAAGCTTTCTGTGTATATATAGGTCACCCATTCCTGCAACGTAGAGCAGTCAAGCAGGCAGCTTAGAAATTCTTATCCATTCGGACCTTTGGCCCTCGCTTGTGTAAACCGGAAATGTGGGTGTGGAGAGTCAATCTGGGGACTAGAACGTTGGAAGAATGGAAGAGAAGCCCACAGGAGGTGTGTGAGAGCAGAAACCGTACTTGGGGGATTTTGCTCTGAGGTTCAAGTATGGCTGTAGCTGCAGGGACCTGGCTTCTGCCATGAAGGAGGACTTAGATGGAGGAGCTGTGCCAGGAACCAGCAACCCTGGAGTGGGTACATGCCTGGCCCAAGCATGTTCACATGCACGAGTTCACTGACAGCTTTCAGAACCAGCATGACTGAAAATACTCTGTTTAGCCTACCAAGTGTTCCGCATCTCCCCAAGCTCCCTGGATGTCTCCGGCATCCGCCAACCACTCATGTACTCAGGTTTTCCAGAACCCAAAAACAGATTCTCAAAAAGGCCGAACATTTGGCAGGGAAGTATTTCTAGGTAAATGATACACACAGTTATGTGACCTCCATCCCAGAGGGAAACATTGGTTAGGGAGATTGGTTGAAGAAAAACAACTATTAGAAAATGTGTTCAATGGGGTCATGTTTACACTCCTTCTGTCAACTAAAACTGTGTGTTTAAACAATGTCTTTGGTTTATTACAGTCATCACATTCTCAGTAGCAGATAATGTGCTTGAATTTCACAAGTGTATGTAAATGATCTAGGGTAGCAGGGCAGCTGTCCCCAGTCAACGTTTTCACATTGTGATAATTCTCAGGAAAGAGACATACTTAAGAGTTGTACGTTATCTGTCTTCTCAGTAACCAAAGTGTCTCCTAATATATGCATTAATTTATAATTTGGCACTGTTTTTAAAACCTGGGTTTGATTTTTAGTCAAAATACAGATTTATGGTGGGATTTATTTCACAGTACTTTTTTGCAAGAGTAGGAAATGTTGGAATGCAAGCGCTTGGTGAAATTAAAGCTCTGGGTCAATGCTACTTTGTTGGAAATCAAGTCATATATTAAAATTAGAAAAGACAGCGAGCAGCTGGCTCAAGTATATTTTGTCTCACTTTTCTGCTCCCCATGGGTTTGCTTTTCAGGAGATCCAGTGGTTTGTAGCACACACATTACCCACCAACTCCCATTCCAGCCGTGCCTGTTCTTCAGAACTTTAGAGACATAGCAAATACCAAGAGCTCAAGACAGTGCCTCATCGCGATTCTATTTATTGACAATGGTGATCCTTTTAAGATCCTGAAATGTTTCTCAGCATCACAGCAGCTTTGTGTGTGCACCTCCAACTTCAGGGGGGTGCTCTCAGCCAGTGGAGGAGAGTACACTCTTAGAGCGGAATTTGCATCGGAACATTGGGTCAAGATTGCTGAAACAATGGACTTTGGTGATTAGGATGTTGCTTTAAGTCGATTGCTGAAACAATGGACTTTGGTGATTAGGATGTTGCTTTAAGTCACTATTATTTATCAGAAGTTGTGTTTTTGTTTTTTTTCCATGAAGATTTTTCATTAGGTTTAAGCTTTATGGAACCAAATTGCCCAGATCTCTAGAAGTCATTTTTAAATAACCAGCAATGGCTTTTCAGCCTACTAAAGGACAGGATCATCAGTAGAATCATTTCTATAAATTAATCTATAAGGTTACAGTAACTCTAATCAAGTTTTTAATGGGACTTTCTTTAGAGTCTAACAAGTTGATTTCTAAAGTTCAACTGGAGGCCGGGCACGGTGGCTTACACTTGTAATCCCAGCACGTTGGGAGGCTGAGGTGGAAGGATCACTTGAGGTCAAGAGTTTGCGACCAGCGTGGGCAACACAGGGAGACCCTGCCTCTAAAAAAAAAAAATTAGCAGAGTGTGGTAGCACGTGCCTGTAGTCCTAGCTACTTGGGAGGCTGAGACAGGAGGATCGTTTGAACCTAGGAGTTCAAGGTTACAGTGACCTACGATTGCACCACTGTACCCCAGCCTGGGTGGCAGAGGGAGACCCTGTCTCTAAGGAAAAAAAAACGAAAGTTCAACTGGAAAAATAAATTAATGTCAATAGCCAAGAAAATTCTGTAAGAAAAATAAAGAGGCGACTCATTCTACCAGATAAGAAAACTCCCTAAAAACCCACAGTCATTAAAGTGGAGTGATCCTATAATAGGATCATGTATTAGTTCAGTAGAACAGAACAGAATCTGGGAATAGACCCATGTATACATAATATAACCCAACTATTTCTAGGGCCCCATATGGCCTAGTGGATGTAAATCAGAAATATGACTATGGCAGCCTTGAATATGAAGATCTTTATTTTACTTGTTCTTAAAGGAGTATATTCATGGATTTCACAAAGTATACTCCCTAAAATATTTTCCAGAAATCTTGTCTAAATAGCCTTCACTCTCCTGCAAGGTGCAAACTCACGGCAGCCTCTATAAATGTGTCCCCATCTCTCGTGGTTTTCTAACTTTCTCTTCCCCCACCATTCCCTGCCCCCCCCATACACTGTGTTCCCAATTTGCGACCACCTCCACAGAGGGCAGCCCTTGGGAAGGGTAGTTTTTTCCCTGGTTTGGCTGCTTTTCTGGAGAGCGGGAGATTCCCGGAATTCTGCTGATGGAAATTCCCCAGCAGACTCCCAGAATTCTGATGAGCAAAAATTCCCAACTTCATTTCTTTGGGAATTTACTATATCTTAACCCTGCCATTTTAAGTCACTGAACTAGTCAATATATGGTGTTAGGGTTTTTGGCTATCCATTCAGAAAAAATAATGTGACACATTTATATTTTGTAAAATAAGCATTTTGTAACTATAGATTTCAATAGATTAACATACATATTACTGGATTTAGGTCATATATATACGTACGTAGGAACAATTCTGTAAGTTTATCTCTAAGATACGGGATTGAAAGTAGTGAGGGGAGTCTTCTACTTTATGTAGTTTTGAATTGTTTTAAATTTATTTTGTAGCAAATGTGCATAACATTTTAATTTCTTTTGAAATTTCCTTTTAATTTATATTTAGTAAAAATTCATTATTTTGGTAGAAAAACAAGTTTTGACAAATACAAAAAATTATATAACCACCACCGTGGTTAAGATACAAAACAATCTTAGCACCTCCCCTCGCATTTCCTCCATCCCCAGCCAGTTCTCCTGCGCTTCCCCTTTGTGGTTAAGCTCTTCCCCAACCCTTAACCTCTGGCAGTCTATTCTCTATTCCTAGTTATGCCTTTCCCTTAATGTCCTATAATAGAATCACATAGCCTTTTGAGTCTGGCCTCTTTCACTTAAGCATAGTCATTTGAGATTCATCCACTATTTATCAATAGTTTTTTGTTTTGTTTTGTTTTGTTTTGTTTTGTTTTGTTTTTTGAGACAGAGTCTTGCTCTGTCGCCCAGGCTGGAGTACAGTGGTGTGATCTCTGCTCACTGCAACCTTCACTTCCCGGGTTCCAGCGATTCTCATGCCTCAGCCTCCTGAGTAGCTCGTATTATAAGCATGCACCACCATGCCCGACTAACTTTTGTATTTTTAGTAGAGACAGGGTTTTGCCATGTTGGCCAGGCTGGTCTGAAAGTCCTGGACTCAAGAGATCTACCGCCTCAGCCTCCCAGTGTGAATCAGTCATTTTATTGCTTTATATTTCTGAGTAGTATTTCGTTGTGTGTCTGTACCAGTTTTTGTTGATCCATCCCCAAATGAGGGACATTTGGATTGTTTCCAGTTTTTGATAATTACTAATAATTCTGCTGTAAACATCTGTATACAGGGTTTTGTGTTTTCTTTTCACTTGGGTTAATATGTAGGGGGGCGCGTTTTGCTAGGTCATATGGTAACTGTTTGTTTAACTTTATAAGAAACTACTAATTCTCTTTCCAAAGAGGCTGTACCATTTTGCATTCTCACCAGCAATGAAGGATAGTTCCAGTTGTTCCACATCCTCACCAGCACTTGATATTGTAAATTCATTAAAAACATCAATCCTTCTAGCAGCTGTGTAGCAGTATCTCTCTGTGGTTTTTAATTTGCATTTCCTTCATTCGCATCTTTTCATGTGCTAATTTGCCATATATAGAACCTCTTTGGTAAAGTGTCTTTTCAAAACTTTGGCACATTGTTTTTTTTAACTCTCAGACTTTGAGAGTTCTTTATATATTCCAGGTAAAAATCATTTGTCAGGTGTGAGATTTGTCAGGTCTCACAGTGTGCAGCTTTTTTTATTTTCTTAACAGTGTCTTTTACAGAGCAAAAATTGTTGATTTTGATGAAGACCAGTTTTTTGCCTTTTTATTTTATGCATCATGCTTTTGGTATCATGGCTAAGAATTCTCTACCTAACCCAACATCACAGAGATTTTTCTCTAATGTTTCTTTCTAAAAATTTTATAGGTTTGTGTTTCTACTGAAGGACTATGATCCATTTTGAGTGAATTTTTAAAACAATTTTTGAGGTCAAAGCTCTTTTTATTTTATTTATTTTTATTTTTATTTTTTGCATCTGGATGTCCAATTGCTCCAGCACCGTTTTTTAAAAGCAATTATTTTTAAAAAATTTTTATTTTATTTATTTATTTACTTTTTGAAATGGAGTGTTATGAGTGCAGTGGCGTGATCTCAGCTCACTGCAACCTCCGCCTCCCGGGTTCAAGGGATTCTTATGCCTCAGCCTCCCAAGTAGCTGGGATTACAGGTGTGTGCCACCACGCCCAGCTAATTTTTGTATTTCTAGTAAAGATGGGGTTTTGTCATATTGGCCAGGCTGGTCTCAAACTCCTGACCTCAAGTAATCTGCCCACCTCAGCCTCCCAAAGTTCTGGGATTACAAGTGTGAGCCACCACACCCAGCCTCATTTGTTGAAAAGACTATTATTTCTCCACATTAAATGATGTTTCTTTTAAAATAATGAATATGATTCAAGAACCCAAACATCTTTTGACATAAAGGGAGAAAATTCTCTAGACCTTTGGATTCCGAACGGGCTAAAGAGCCCCCCTTTCCCAGGAGAACACCGACAGTGTTTGTTTTACTAGAAGTGTCATAAAACTAAACGTATTTTATACTCAATTTCTGGGATTTCTAGACTGATTTTCTTTGCCTAGCTTTTAGAAGAAGTTTTAACCACTCCTTGGGATCAAGGGTCAATGAAAGATTATTCTTTTTGACAAACTGAACATAAAATTAAACTTTAGAATGGGAATGAAACTTATAACCCATTTAATGTAACTTTCCTTTTTAAAAAATTAAAAAAAAAAGATACGCACCTGTGCAAAATGCGAACAGTGCAGAAGTATCATCTAGATTTGGGGATGCTGAGGGACATGGGCTTTCCTACTGCTTCTCTGTCCACTCCTCAGTGTCTTTGGCCGGCTCCCCTTCCTCTCTGTGACCTCAGATGTTGGCGTGCCCCAGAGTTCAGCCCTTGTGTTTCTTCGCTTTTTTATTCCACTCACTCCCTTGGTGATCTCACTCAATCCCATGGTCCAATATGCCACATCGGCTCCCAGGAGTTGTGTCTCTAACCCAACCTCTTTCTGACTGAGTCCTCAACACGTGCAAGATGTTTAATAGCAACTTGTCTAACACAGAAATCGTGGTTTTCTCACTCAATCCTGCTTTTTGCCCAGTCTTTCCCATCTTGGTAAAGGGCACCATCCTTCCTCCAGTTGCTAAGACCAAAACGTCAGGCCTCTCCTGGCAACTCTCTCTCTCATACCTGACATTCAGTCCTTCCACAAGTCCTCTCAACCTTAGCTATAAAATGCACCCCCTCTCACTGCTGTAGCTGCTGCCTCTGGTCTAGAAGAATACAGCCTGGCCTCCTCACTGGTTTCTCTGCTCCCACCCTGGCCCCTGCAGTCCAACCTCCTTAGGGATGGTTAAAGACATCAGTCAGATCATGTCCTCCCTCAGCTCACATCTTACCAATGGCTTTTTTAAAAATCACATTTTGAATAAAACCCAAGTGATTTGCTCTGACCTACAAGGCCCTGTATAATCTGGCTCCAACAGCTCTCTTCCCATTTTTCTCTCCTGTGACTTCCGCCCTTGCCTGCTCTGCCTTTCTGCTGGTCTTTCAACCCATGCTCATTCGGCCTTTAGGGCTTTGCCTGTGCTGGTTCTGGGGCTGGGGTGCTTGTCCCGTGACTTCTCCAGGCCCTCCTCTGCATGGGGGCACTTATATGCAGAAGGGTCATCTTCCCACCGTGGCCTTCCCTGACTCCTCATCCCCAATACCTGCCCTCTGCCCCACCTGCCCCATCTTCACACTTTGCTGTATTTTTCATCATAGTTTATCACTACCTGGCACTATTTACATATTTACTTGTTTATTTGTTTGCTGTCTGCCTCCCCAAATGGATGTAAGCTCCATGAAGGTGGGACTTTATAGTATTTGTTGCTATCTCCCCAGCTTCCAGAGCAGAGTGTAGCCCATAGTAGATGCTCAGTAAATATTCATGGCTGGATTGAATGCAGGATTAGATGCAAATGTGTAGATTCCTTTTCACCCTGTTTTATTCCAAGCCTTTCCCCAGAGGTTATCACTGTTAATAGTTTGATAACTAGCTTTCTAGACTTTTAAAAATACATTTATAAAGGCAGACAAAAAAAAAATCATAGTTTTAAAGAATAATACAAATGATTTTACATCATATTTTTCTCAATAATATATTAGGTATTTTCTCGTATTAGTTTATATATAGTTTATCCATCTATTCATCTCTTTTTCTCATCAGTTTATATCTTTTTTTTTTTAAGAGAGAGAATCTCCGACTGGGCACGGTGGCTCACACCTATAATCCCAACATTTTGGGAGGCTGAAATGGGAGGATTGCTTGAGGCCAAGAGTTCAAAACCAGCCTGGGCAACAGAGACCCTGTCTCTACTTTAAAACAAACAAAACAAAACAAAAAAGTAAGTAAAAAAAAAAAAAAAAAAGTGGAGACATGGTCTCACTCTGTTGCCCAGGCTGGTCTTGAACTGCTGGCTTCAAGCAGTCCTCCAGCCTCAGCCTGCCAAAGTGCTGGGATTATAGGCATGAGCCACCACACCTGGCCTAGATAGTACTTTTTAATGGTTACTTTGTAGTTCATACTATGGATGTACCACAATTTATTTAATTATTTTCCTGTTGAGAGATATTAATATATAGGTTATTTCCCCCTCTCATGATTATAAGCAAGGCTGCAGTGAATATGCTTGTACATAAATCTTTGTACGCGCAGACCTCAAATTGTGAAATTCCCTGTCAGTGACTTGGTAGATGCTGCTTAATTTGTCCTCAAGGATTATACTGTTTTACACTCCCACCAACAATATATGAATGCCTATTTCCCCATATGCTTGCCAGTGCTAGATATTACCACACTTTCAAAATATTATTCAATGTTGGTTAAAAAAATGTTTAACTCTCTTACAAAAGAGAAAGGTGATACAAAGCCTTACTTAGAGGTGGATTGTTAGCCATTTCCTATAATGATAAGCTTCTTCGTTTCTAGATTACACATTAGCCTGCTAAAGAAAGATAGTCTCTTTTGAAAGAAGTGACAGACGTAAAGGAGTAAGGTGATTTGAGATGAGAAACATCTTATGCCTTTTTAAGAAGCTTCCAACTTCTTTTTCAAGAAGTATCATTTCAGGATGTGTGCTGTGAGATCCAAACCACAGGCCCACACACCCTCATTTTCTTGCTCTAAAATATCATTCCCAGGTGATGCTTTTCTTCTTAGAAAGAATCCACAGCACAAAACGTCAAGTGTTGGAGTTGGCTGGAGAGTTAATGGCAGTTGTAGCAAGTGGTGATTTATTGTTACTTAACCACTTTGTGGTTTCTGCTGGGCCTTGCTAGAAGTGTACTCAAAGAACAAGAGAAGTTATTTGTTTTAACAACTGTGACTAGGGGCCAAACAAAGGCATGGGAAGGAATAAGAAGAGAAATGCCAACCCAGAGAAGAGAGCTGGAGCACAGGTAGTACCTGGATGCTTCTGTGATGTTAGTCGGTTTCAACTCAGAACTAGTGTGAATGTTGGTTGGCTCAGATGCTGGCTGTGTCCTTGAAGTCACTTTTCAGGGCTGGACTGAGTCCCAAAGGGCAGCCCCTGGGTCTTCTCCATTTTCATCAGATATCAGATGGGGAGGATGAGAGGTCCTTTTGTGGCATGAGTATATTAGAGCTTGAAGGATTCTTTGGAATCAGCTACTTTTCTTACTCACCTTATGGATGATGAAACTGAGAGATAAAATGATTCACATAGGTAATGATCCAGACATTTTAAGCTCCATGTTGAATAATCAAAGGAAAAAGCTCTTTACTTGAACTTTACAGATTTAACAGATTGTTGGACAGAAAAGGACTCTTGCCTTCAAATTCCTAATGCAGGAGTGGCATATAACTGGTATGTATGCCACCATACCCTGCCCTGGCCACATGCCCGTAGCAGACATTGTTAATCGACCCCAGCACCCTTTCCTCAGCGAAGCGCTGGCCAGCCTGAGAATCCTCCTTAACATAGTGCTGGAGGCGCCAGTCATACCGATCTGACCTTTCATGTTATTTAAAATCTGTTTGTCTCCCTCTTCTAAATGATGTATCCACGTGATTCATGATGTGCTGATAGCATGGGACTTCAAGCCAGAAGAACTTGGTTTGACTCCTCCATCTGCTTCTTCCTAGTTACGTTATCTTAGGCAACTCACTTAACCTTCCTGGGGCAATTTACTCCCTCTGAGATGAGAAAGTTGAATTAAATAATCCGAAAGCATCCTTTCAAGCTCTGAAAAATGCTATGATTCAAGGTACACAGACTTCTCAGGAAGAATTCATAGCTACAAGCATGTCTTTTTATAAAGACCACAGGTGGTTCTCAGGAAGTTTGCATATTACAAATCTATTTCGGGTTTCTGAAATATGTGTCTCTAGCTTTTCCTGACTACTTCTTTTCATCTGCCTGGTCCCATGGACCAAGAATTTAGGGATTCCGAAGGGAGAGAGAGGGGAAGGGTCTGCTTAAAACCAGAGGACTTGCAGGAACCTCTTCTGGGCCGTGGGCTTCATCCTCCCACACTGAGCAGAGCAGATCTCTGTGCCTGCCCTGCAGCTGTAGGTCTTGATTACTTCTCCTTCCCCTTCCTCCATCTGTACCTCCTTAAGGGCAGGGCCCTCCCTGTCAGACAGACCTCAGCCAGTGGCCCTCCGCAGGTCCTGGCCTGCTTCCCCACACCGTTCCCTGTGGTGACCTGCCTCCCTGCTTCTTTTCCAGGCTCCCCTTCCCTGCGGGCATATCCGCTCCTCTCGGTGATCACCCGCCAGCCCACCGTCATCTCCCACCTGGTCCCCGCCGCCCCGGGAATCACCCAGGCACTGTCCTGCCACCCGGTCACCGAGGCGGTCTCTGCTGAGGCCCCAGGGGGCGAGACCCTAGCCAGCAGCGAGTCAGAGACGGAACAGCCCACGCCCCGACAGAAGAAGCCCCGCCGGAGTCGCACCATCTTCACCGAGCTGCAGCTCATGGGCCTGGAGAAGAAATTCCAGAAGCAGAAGTATTTGTCTACCCCAGACAGGTGAGGACACAGGGAAGGGACTCTCCGCGGTGAAGGCCCTTGAGAACGGGAGACTTGCTCACATTGTGGGCCGTGGAGCCAGAGCACTGTTACAGTGAGGCAGGACACTGTGGCAGGAATCCACTCCTTGGCTCAAGTCATCTCAACCTTGGTTAACAGAACCCAGCCCACATGAATCCACCACACGGTCCCTGGAGCCTGCCTGTGGCTGAACTTACACTCACCACTCTGTCTCCATATTTGAACTTAACTATTTCAGTATCATAAACAAGGTTAAGTTTAGCAAATGGTTGCTCAGGCGGTCAGCTGGGAAACAGGCTTGGTTTTTAAGCCACTCACTCTTAGGATTGGAGGCAGCAGGACTAGATTTGGAATTGGGATTCATGATCTTCTCAATCTTCTCCACGGCCTCCAGCTGATTCCCCACTGACTCAGTTTGCTGGCCTGGCTATTGCTTGGGAAGGGCTGGAGTGATCCAGTTGAGGAGGTCAGACATTTTGGTGAATTTGCTGGATGTCAAGTCAGAACCATTTGACTGAGACCCAGGAGGACCTGGCTGAGAGCCCCTTCTTTGAACCCGTCTGAGATCCATGTTGGGGAGGCTGTGACCCTTGCTTTCTTGGAGGCCTCAATGCCTCACCTCCTTTTCTTTAATTTACTATTTTAACTGAAACATATGCCAGAGTGTGTGTCTGGGCCGGGTATTGTGGCCCACACCTGTAATCTCAGCAGTTTGGGAGGCTGAGGCAGTAGGATCGTTTGAGGCTAGGAGTTTGAGACCAGCCTGGGCAACGTTGTGAGACCCCGTCTCTACAAAAATTAAAATATGAGCCAGGTGTGATGGCATGCACCTGTAGTCCCAGCCACTCAAGAGGCTAAGATGGGAGGATCACTTGAACCCAGGAGTTTGAGACTGCAGTGAGGTAAGATTGCATCAGCTTGCATCGCTGCACTCTAGGTGAGACTGTTTCCTAAAAAAAAATAAAAAAACAAAAAAATAGCTAGGTGTGTTGGCTCATGCCTGTAATCCCAGCATTTTGGGAGGCCGAGGCAGGTGGATCATGAGGTCAGGAGTTCAGGACCAGCCTGGCCAAGATGGTGTGAAACCCCGTCTCTACTAAAAATACAAAAATTAGCTGGGCGTGGTGGCAGGTACCTGTAATCCCAGCTACTTGGGAGGCTGAGACAGAGAATTGCTTGAACCCAGGAGGTGGAGGTTGCAGTGAGCCAAAATCATGCCACTACACTCCAGCCTGGGCAACAGAGCGAGACTCAGTCTCAAAAAAAAAAAAAAAATGTGTATCTCAGTGTCTCATCTTGTTCTTTCCAACTGACTCTGGAGATGGCTGAGCTAATAATGTGCAATCCTATTTACTGGGGAGATTTTTCAGGTCCTTTTTCCTCTTCTTTTGCCTGTTGCCTTGGCCATATCAGCTTGGACACCAGTCCTATCAAAAAGTAGAGGAAGGAACCTCAAATGAATGTCTTAAGCTGTGTAGTAGCTCTTTGATACAAATTTAAGTGACAGAGGAGTCTGCATATCGCCGACTAAAAGGGAATTTAGCTTCTGATTCTGTTAATGAGGCACCATCAGCTGTTTGGTAAGGGTCTTCTGGGTGCCACTGGAGCACTGTGGCAGGGATTACGGGTCCAGAAAGCAGTCGAGAGAGTCCTGTTGTGACAGAAAGGGATCATGGGGAAGGAACGACTACAGGAACAAAGACGCAGCAAGCCAGGCGCTGGTGCCTGCGCGGTGCTGAGTGCAGTAGGAACACAGGATATTGCTGAGCGTGGGAGACGGGGTTAGGGAAGGCTTCTCAGAGGAGGTAACATTTAAGAAGAGCTTTGATTCCAGGAGGGACAGGGCGTCCCACACTGAGGGGTTGGCACACACAAGGCAAAGAAGCATGTCTCGCCGGGTATGTGGAGGAAACTGCAAGTAGCCAGGACATCTCCAGCTTAAAAGGTGTGAACAGGCAAATGGTGGACCTCGTATGCCTGGCTGAAATGTGAACTTGGTTGTTTAAGCAGTTGGCACTGCCTTTGTGAGCTGGAGGTGACATGATCAGACTTACATTTTAGAACTGTCTCTGAGGTGGCACCATAAATGATGGATGAGAGAGGCCAGACACGGAGCGGGGACCAGTTAGGAGAGGATCCGGTGATCATCACTGAAGACTTGAATTAAAGGGTGGCAGTGGGAACAGAGAGGCAAGAACAGAGAGGAGGACAATTTTTTTTATTATTATACTTCAAGTTCTGGGATACATGTGCAGAACGTGCAGGTTTGTTACATAGATGTACACGTTCCATGGTGCTTTACTGCACCCATCAACCCATCATCTACATTAGGTATTTCTCCTAATGCCATCTCTCCCCTATCCCCCCACCCCCAAACAGGCCCTGGTGTGTGAGGTTCCCCTCCCTGTGTCCATGTGTGAGAAGAGGACAATCTTGAAGAGAGAATTGGCAGAATCAACATTGCGGGAGGAAGCAAGAAGGAAATTGAGAATTCTGTGGTTTCTGGACTGGGCCAGCAGGTGGATAGGGACACCATGAACTGAAGCTGGAAGACAGAGGACAGAGTAGACGTAGGTGGGGAAAGGTTGCGTTCTGTTCTAGACCTGTGCATTTGGAGTGTCTTTGGGCAGATGAAGGAGGCAGGTCTGTGAACCAGAGGTTAATAGATGGGATCTCCAGGTGTGACATGGCTGTTTCCACTTCCCTAGCGTATAATTGAGAGCCTCATGAACTTGTGCACCCAGTGGAGTGGGCACCTTTGTCTATGGTAGCACGGTGGTATGTCAAACGGGCTTCAGCAGGCATGGCTAACATTTTAGGCTGATTTTTCAGAAGTCAGAGAATTTTTTTTTTTTTCAGAAATATTAGTTCTTCTTAAATCTCCTGGGGCTCCCTGATACCTGCCCAGGCATCGCTCAGGTCACCTACACAGGATTGACTCGCTTGTCTAGGAGGACACCATTGGCTGGCATGGAAGCTGCCATCTTCACCCGCCCTCTCAGATGTTCCTCGCCTCCCTACGTGACCAGGGCCATGAGCACTCCCTCCTCCCACAGCTCTCACCCTCCTCCTCTGTGTTTGTTTCTCCAGTTTCCTAGGTGACCCCATTTAAGCGAATATGCAAGGAAGTGAGAATTTGTAACGGTGGCAGGTAATGAGAGAAAGCTGATGACAGTGAAGCATGTTTCTGTAGCCAGAGTGAGTCAGGGCTGCATTTTTCCCAAGTGAGCTAACACTGTTGGCTAATGCAGTTGCAGAGCTGTGAACTGAGCCTTCCATTGACTAATGCACCTGATGGCCTCAGGTGAACTGGGCTCGGGAAGGCACCGCCAGCCAGAACCACGGAGGACCCATCTCCAGGGAGGCCTTTGAGACCAGAAGTCTGTGGGGTGGCCCCCTGGGTTCTTGGTTCTCAATGAGTGACTGCTTGGGAAGCAGTGCTTCATTTGTGGGAAGAGCCAAGTGCTGTTGGCACTGGGAATTTATTGGCTTTAGCCTGTTAATCGCTTTCAATAAAACTGCCAGCTTCTAGTAGCCCTTCTACAGGGATTACCAGATGGATGTGAGTACTGATTTAAGACCACTGCCAGGGTCGCCTGAAGGAACACTCTGTGTATTACTGGGGCTTTAAATTATGCAGCCTGGTCAGAGCAGGGCAACTGGGCAGCTGCACCTGAGACTGTCAGGGCCGGTCCCTGTGGGCCTCCCTGATGGTTAGATCTCCCCAGGTAGAGAGCTGCAGCTGAAAACCCACACCTGAGGCTCCCCATGGAGCAGGCAAGTGAGACTGACTGTGGGCCCGAGATTCACAGACGGCAATCCTCAGAAACCTAGGGCCTTTCAAAAAGTGGGGGTCGCTGCCCAAGCTCTGTCAAGGGTGGTTGTCCCAAGTTGCTGCATTCAAAGTCCACACTGCTTTGCTGAGCAGGGCTGGCGTGGCAGTGAGGCAGCTCATGTTGACTTAAGGAGGTGGCTCTCCAGTTGGTGCTGAGGTAGACCTGGGGTTCTGATCCTATTAGGTCAATGGTTGTTGTCTCAAGGACTGATGTCGGAAGTCTGACTGCAGACTTCCCTTTCTCATTCTACTTGTCCCACCTGGTTGTTTGCTGCTTCCTGGGATGAAGCATCCCTGTGATTCCCTTTGACAGGTTCAACTTGTGCAGATACATTGTGAGTGGGTGTGAGCCCCAGTGCAGGAGCTGGCGTACAGGTCGGACATCGTGGGTTTGAATCCTGCCCCACTTCTTAACTCTACGATCATCTGCCAGAGGTCGGTAAAGGTTTTCTGGGCAGAGCCAGACAGTAAATACTTTACACTTTGTGGGCCATATGGTCTGTGACAACTACCTAATTCTGATATTGTGGCACAGAAGTAATATTTATTTATTTATTTATTTATTTAATTAGACAAAGTCTCACTCCATTGCCTAGGCTGCAGTGCAGTGGCGCGATCTCGGCTCACTACAACCTCCACCTCCCAGGTTCAAGCACTTCTCTTGCCTCAGCCTCCTGAGTAGCTGGGACTACAGGTGCGCCACCACACCCAGCTAATTTTTGTATTTTTAGTAGAGACGGGGTCTCACCATGTTGGCCAGGCTGGTCTCCAACTCCTGACCTCAGGTGATCCACCCGCCTCGGCCTCCCAAAGTGCTGGGATTACAGGCATGAGCCACTGTGCCTGGCCTGTTACAACAAAACTTTATTTACACAACCAGGTAGCAGACAGGATTTGGCCACAGTTGCTGAGAGAGTCTGATCTCTCCAAGCCTCAAATCTCTTATCTGTAAAATGGGAATAATTATACTACTTCACTGTGTTGTGAATGGGATAGATAAGACAGCATGTCAGGGGCTTACCATGTAGCCTGGGATGCCGTGGTGCTCAGGAAATGGTGGGTGTGTTAGATTTAGCCCCAGAAATGGCTTTGACTTTTAGGACTTTTCAGAAGACTACAGAGAAGTACAGCACCATGATTAGCAGTAGAATGGAAAACAGGAAGGGCTGTGGATTTAATGTTTCTTTTGGAATCTTTATAATATTTATTTATAATTTTAATTGTTATAACAATTTAGGACAGCTACAGCGATTGAATCAATCCATTAAGAAGTATTTTTTGAGCACCGGTTCTGGATTTAGCAGTGTGATGGGCACTTTCATAGGTAGAAAAGAAGTGCAAGGTATACGCTGCCCTGGCTGCTGAGTTAGGGAGGCAGAAATAACACAGTCGGAGTGATTAGAGAACAGCGGGAAACGAGGGACCATCTCGGTGACTGCTGGCCTGTGGGAAGGTGCAGAGGAGACGAGCTATGGGAGCCAGGAGAATCACCTGCCAGAGATGGAACTGGGGCTAGGTCTGGAATGATGAGTGGATTCCCATCAGCAACATCTGGTTTTGCCTTTTGTTTCCAGTTTGGACGATGGGCCAGAGGGTCAGAGTGAATGCTCTTGTCAAGCCAGGAAAAGGACTGTGTGATGAAGGCCCAGGCATCCTTCTCAGGTCCCTTGCAGACCATGAATGTTTCAGGATGGGGACTGGCCCAGGTGTCCTCAGGCACGGGCATCTGTTTCTCAGTTTCTCAGCTTCCCAGAGTTTCCTCTGTTGGATTCTTGGAAGGAAAGAAAAGGGCTTTGGGGAAGGCCTTGTTTAATGGGCAAGGTCCGAGCCTTGGTAGCCAGTGCTGGAGCCTGTCTGGAGCCTGTCAGCAGGATCCCATCTCTCCCGCTCCTCCCCATCCTGCTCACCTTTCCTTTGTATCTTGTGCCCTCCAGGTTGGACTTGGCCCAGTCTCTGGGACTCACTCAGCTGCAGGTGAAGACTTGGTATCAGAATCGCAGGATGAAATGGAAGAAAATGGTAAGAAAGGAGTGACTAACCATGATCCCATCTTGATGGGAAGGACTTTTACTCCAGGGCTGTTGGGAGGGAGGCTGGACCATGTGGCAGTTTGGGCTGCAGAGATTGGAAGGCCTTCTATGCTGCTGGCTTGCGGGGAAGCTGTTGGATCTGTAGGTTGAGCTATTCGTCTTGACCTGGATTTCCTAAACAGAGGGATATTCTTTTTCTGTTTCCTTAGAAATCAAAGGAAAAAAAGCTTACAGGCTTTTAACTTGCTAGTTTTTTTTAATTATTATACTTAAGTTCTAGGGTACATGTGCAGAATGTGCAGTTTTGTTACGTAGGTATACATATGCCATGGTGTTTTGCTGCACCCATCAACCCGTCATCTACATTAGATATTTCTCGTAACTTGCTAGTTTTAACCCTACCTGCTAGCCTTTTCAAACAACTTCCTTCTTCCTCCCACCAAGAGCTAAAAATAGAAGTCGGTACTCTTTGTTTATAATGACATAGAGGATGCATCTGTTCTTTTGGCTGTGCATCCTCTAACACAGTGATCCTCAAACTGGTGGGCCTCAGAGTCCCCTGGGTAGCAGGTTAAATGCAGAACTCTAGGCCCCCTCCCAGATTCTGGTCCCAGAGATCTGGGCCAAGGCTGGGAATGTGCGTGTTAACAAGACCCCTGGTTATTCTGAAGTGCCTGGTATCATGAGCACAGTTTCCATCATCCTGCTCTAGTGCCTAGCTAATGAATATTTCCATCTTTGATTTTTAAGTATTAGAATATATACATCCCTACATTGTGAGGAACTCAATTTCATTATCATTTATTTTTTTTCATTTAAAAAAGCACTATTAAATCAAAATTTTCCAAAGCAGTAAGACAGAGATCCCAGTTATGTGTTCAAACACATGGATATTGCATGAGTCAGCAAATATATATTTTGTGTCTCTTGTGAGCCATTCCTTGTCCTAGGCACTATAAGAAGTAATGAAATAAAATATCACCCTTGCCTTCATGGAATTTATGATCTAGTCAGAGAAACAAGGCCCAGGAGGTAGCTGCCAAGCATGTTATAATTAAGTGCTGGTTGTTACGGATTTATAAGCCCATGGGAGTTCAGAAGACAGGTAATGGAGAAGGTGGCCGGGAGAAGTTGAAATTGAAGGAGGCGGCCGGGCACAGTGGCTCACGCCTGTAATCCCATCAGTTTGGGAGGCCGAGGTGGGTGGATCGCATGAGGTCAGGAGTTTGAAACCAGCCTGGCAAACGTGGTGAAATCCCACCTCTACTAAAAATACAAAATTAGCTGGGCCCGGTGGCAGGCGCCTATAATCCCAGTAACTTGGGAGGCTGAGGCCAGAGAATCACTTGAATCCAGGAGGCAGAGGTCGCAGTGAGCCAAGATCACACCATTGCACTCCAGTCTGGGCGATGGAGCAAGACTCCATCTCAAAAAATAAAAATAAAATAAATAAATAATAAAAATAAAATAAAAAACCAAGAAATTGAAGGAAGAATGGATTTGGTTAGATAGTCTTCCAAAAACTCTACAGTGCTAAGCACACATGGACACCCTTTGGGGGAGTGGTCTCTAAAGTACTAGACTTGGGAGTGAGAAGCACCAGGCTGTGTTCCCATGCCTGCCCTTCCCAGGCTGATTTTGGGCAAGTCCCTTCACTGCTTTCTGTGCAAGATCCACCCACCACCCACCTCCTTCCTCGTCAATCATCAGCATTGAAATCAATGCCTCCTAAGTAGCAGAGGCATTGTTTAAATTGGTTATCAGTAATCTTTTCATGAGTCAGATGATTAAGGAATCGACAGGCAGCCTCCTCTGCCAGCACCGCCCAGTGCCTGTGGGACAATGCGTGTGCCTTCGTCTCTGACGTCACTTGTTTTTCACCAGCAACAGCGTTGCTGGCACGGTTGTGGGCCAGTTATTGATGGGTATCAATGCCATGTAAACCAAAATGGAAGTAACTTAGCAGATTTAACCTCAGAACATTCTGCAAGCCAGTCACCTTCAGGTCCCTTTAGGAGCCAAGAGGCCCAAGCTCTCAGTTCACTTTTGAGATAATTCATTGAGCATTTAACACTCATCGGGCCATGGAGATGCAAAGATAAGACATGAGTCTCTCCACCAGAAAATAACATTATAAAAAGGTGCTCAGTCAAGTGCAGGAGACAGACCTGCGAACTGGTATTATTATTACACAGAGCAGTCAGGGCAGCAGCAGGGAGATTTGTAGGATCAGCGCAGAGAGTGGAATAGCAAGGCTGTGTTGTGATCCTGATTGCTTCATCTAGTTTCCCAGTAAAACTCTTTCAAGGCTATCTGTTTAGGTACTAGGGAGGAAAAGAAAAAGATAATTGGGTAATAAAGATGTCTCAAGGCTAGTAACCTAATTGGAACTGGAAAAAGATTAGCAGTTGATTCTCAGACTTATTCACATGGCTGCCAAGGGTAACCTTGCCAGAACCAAGATAGCGTCTCTGACGAGTTCTGACCGGTCAGCATTGGTAACCTATAGCGGGTTGGGTAAATTTAATCTTGCACATTAACATGGGATGCTCACCCTCTATTCCATGGCTGTTGGCTTTAGTTCCCGCAGGACCCACAGTGTTTTGCAACAGGCTGAAAGAGCCTCATTATTCGGTGGTCTCTTTGAGCTCTAAAATGCAATTCTGTTCTGTGAGAGGATCCAAACAGATACCTCCTTTCTCTCCTAGTCACAGAATTGGGTGGGCCCCACACTATTCACGGTCATTATCTTTCTCATGAAAAGTCCCCAAATAGTTAACAACTCCATGAATTATTACCAGTAGCTCTCTGTGTAATCTTGGGCAGGTTACTTAACCTCTGTGTGCCTGTTTCCTCTCCAGTAAAAGGCCTAACACATACCTTTTAGGGTTGTGTTATTAACTGAGCTAATCTCTGTAAAACACGTAAATAGGACCTGCCATATAGGATACAGCCAAGAGATGTTATTGCCATTATTATCATTATTAGTATTTTTATTACCTATCCACAAAATCCGTGTCTTCAGAGAATCCAAATATTTGGAGGCCAGGATACATAAGCCAAAAGTGAATTCTGTGAGTTTCAGGGACTCAGTGCAGCCCTGAGTGTTTGTCCTTTCTCAGTCCCTGCTCCCCAGTCATCTCCCAGTCAGCGCCTTCGCATGTGGGACCCTGCTTGAGGTCTGGTGGAACATCACATCTTCAGGCTGAGAAAGTCAGCTAATGCGAGCAGCAGTGTCTGGGAGGAGATTCATGCTGGGGAATCCAAACTTGTTTTTCAGCTTCATGGAAACAGTCATCAGTTATGTGGCCCTCGCTGCCCTATAAAGCTGCAGAGAGAGACAGAGAAAAAGGAACAAAGATCACCCCCACTAATAAGTCTACTGCCTGGAGTCTGCTGGGAGGTTGGGTAATTGCAAATAAATACCAGACATAGAACAGTGGCCCATTTTACATATCCCTCGCACATTATGCTGAATGCAATACTGCTAAGACTGTTAGATTCAAATGGTCAGGAGGTTTGTGTTCAAATCCCAGCTCTGCCCTTGGCTTGCTCTTTGATACTGACAAACTCTGTCAGCTCAGTTTCCTATCTGAAAAGTAGAGAGAAGGAGGGAGTTCATTCCTGCACTGACATTCCCTGCCCCCTACCCAGGCTGCTTAGAGGGAAGCAAAAGGCCCGGTCTTAACACCTTCAGTAACGGAAGGTCTGAATACCTCGTTGCAGAGTTTGGAGGAGGGCCGTCACCAGGCACGGCTAATAAAATTGGATGGTGTGCTGGGTGTTCTTCTGGGAGGCAGAAGGAGGCATGTGACCTCTTAGACAAGGAGCTTTTTGGCTTCTCTGGACCAACGGGACTAAACTGGCTCTAAGAATAAATGGGGAGAGGGCTCCTGGGAGGAGGGCCACAGGGTGCATGTGAATGGGCAGCTCCTGATGGAGAGTGGTTCTCAGATAATTGCATGTCTCAGGTGTGCTGGAAGGCAAGGGGCCAGAGGTTGAGTGCAGAAAGCAGCCAAGAGAGTAGTTATCTCCCAATTATTGCTTGTGCTGGAATGTTTTATTCCATTTAGAAAATGGTCTAATTGTTTTGGGGATTTTTTTTTTTCAGGCAGTAGGAAAACAGCCAGGTGGGGTCCGTCCAAACCGTGTGGGTGGTGTTCTCTAATTGCTGGGCTGGACTTTCTTTTGCCAATTAGGTGGCTTCCACAGACCTGCCCTTTTCTAGTTTGATTACTACGTGGAGCAACTTACTTTTGTATAACCTCTTTCATACTGAGTGGATCTGCTTTCAACATGTAAATTCCATCTTGGCACAATTGGGTGCTTTCAAAAGTCTGCACTCAGACTGAAATCAAAATCAGATAATGACTTATGTGAAAAGAAATACAGGGAATGTCTTCTCCCCAGGGGTGGTTTCTGTCAGCATCTCTACCTCGTTAAAGCTCCCCTTAATATCTGTGTGTTAGCTCTTCATGTGGAAAGGACAGTGGTTGAGCAGATTTTTAGCTAAAAGGAGGTGTTTACTGAGAACTTCTTGGTTTTCTTCCTTCATACACAAAAATTAACTCAAAATGAATCATCTTCTAAATGGTGAGAGTGAAAACTATAAAACTTAGAATATGAGTAAGTATTCATGACCTTGGATTAGACAAAACCTTCTTAGATATGACAGCAAAAGCACAAGCAACAGAAGAAAACATAAATTGGGCTTCATCGAAATTTAAAAATTTTGTGCTGTGAAGGACATCATTAGAAAAATGAGAAGACAGCCCACAGAACGGGAGAAGCTTGCATCTGATAAGGGACATGGATCCAGAATATTTAAAGAACTCTTACAACTCAATAATAAAAAGACAACCAAATTTAGAAATGGGCAAAAGATTTGAATAGACAATTTCTCCAATGAAGATATACAGCTAGCCAATAAGCACTATGAAAAGATGCTAAACTTCATTAGTCATCAGGGAAATGCAAAGCAGAACCACAATGAGATACCACTTCCCACCCTCTAGGATGGCTGTGGTCAAACAGACATCAACAAGTGGTGAGGATGTGGAGAACTGGAACCCTCTTATGCAGCTGGCTGGAACGTAAAATAGTGCTTTGGAAAACAGTCCTCAAAATGTGAAACATAGAGTTGCCAAATGATCCAGCAATTCAATTTCACTTCTTTCCCATGTTCATAAGAGCTTCATTCACAGTAGCAAGCAACCCACGTGTCCATCAACTGATGAGTGAATGAACATAGTATATCCATAAAATGGATTATGTACTGACAAATGCTACAACATGGATGAACATTGAGAACATTATGCTGAGTGAAAGAAGCCAGTCACAAAAGTGCACATATTATATGATTCTGTTTATATAAAATGTCCCAAAATAGGCACATCTGTAGAGACAGAAAGCAGACTAGTGGTTGCCTAGGGCTGTGGGCAGATCGGGTAGGGGCTGGGGGAAAATAGGGACTGACTGCTAATACTATGGGGTTTCTTTTTGGGGTGATAGAAGTGTTCGAAAATTGCCTTGCGATGATAGTTGTACAATTCTGTGACTATCCTAAAAATCACTGAATAGTGCACTTTAAATGGATTTGGTATGTGAATTATATCTCAAAGCTGTATAAAAAATAAGTTTTATGGTTTCATCCTTAAAATTAGCACCTGGAGGTTCTCTGCTGCTCTTGAAGGAAAGAGGAACAGTCAGTAAATATTTAGGGACTGCATAGAAGTTAGCTGGAAGTTTGATTCTTGGAGCATGGAGTAATGGAGAGAAGCAGGGTTTGTCTTCAAGAAGCTTATATACAAATATAGAAGATATGATTAAGTTAGGTTTATAAATAGCAAAAATATCTCCCACCCCTAATCATCTGTGCTAATCCAGGTCCTCTGGAAGCCCTTCTCACTAACTGCCCAGAAAATCAACGACTATGCCAAGCCAGTGGAGGAAGGAGTGTCTATTACATTCCAAAGTAAAATATAAATATTTTTTAAATTATCCCTGTCTACCTCCTGGGACTCTTGTGTGGGTCACAAATTGGGATAATAAGGGTGACAGCCCTTTGAAGTCAGCCAAGGCCATTTAGGGTCCAGTTATTTGGCTTGCTTTATATCTTTCCTCGACTCTACGGAAAGGTTTGTTGAGAAAGCCTAGTTCATTTGGTAACAGTTGTCAAACACCTGCTATGTGCAGGGGCCGAGTGAGAGGGGCAGCAGGTAAACATGCAGTGACCACAGTTTCTGAAAAGTGCTCTGGCCAGGACACTACCAGGACACTAGAGGCTGCTCCTAAGGCACATAGCAGAGGGCATTTAACCTAGACCTGGGGGATCAGGAAGGCTTCCAGGGGAACTTAGCCAGGAGAAGGAGGGTGGATGGTATATATATTATATTCTGGGCAAAGGAAACCTACCATTCAGGTGCAGTTCTGGTCCTTTCATACATATTATCTGTTGGTCACCCTCACTGTCACCCTGTAATACAAGGTATTATTATTCCCATTTTACAGATTAGAAAACGGACACTCAGGGCCTTTAAAGGACTTCCCAAAGACAAAGATGATAAGTGGCAGAGTTGGAATTTAACTCAGTTTTTCTACTATCAAAGCCAAAATGCTTTTTAAATGCTGCTGTACTACTTCTTCAAACACTAGACTACATGTTTTATAAACATTTTTTTCTGATTACAGAAATACTTATTTTTGATCATTGTTGAAAGTTTAGAAAATATAGAAGAAACGTAAAGATTAAAAATGATCCATGATCCTGCAAACAAGGTGGTGTATAGGTTGTCTAGCCTCCAAATTGGATTATGCTAAGAATCTGGTTTTTTACAAAACTATATTAATAATATTTTCCATGTTATTAAACATTCTCCTATATAGTAATTGTAATGGTTGTCAAGTATTCTGTCTTTGGGATTTACTATAATTCTACCCAATTACATAGCTAAACTTTTAGGATATCACCCCCCTCCAGCTTTTGCTGTTATCACCAATATTGTGATGAATATTTTTGCAGATCAATCTTTGCCTCAGTCTTAGATAATTTTTTAGAATTTAGCCTAAGGAATTTCTGTATCAAAAAGCTATGCACATTTTAAGGCTTTTGATCTGAACTCTCAGATTGTCTTGAAAAGGTTGTAACAATCACACTTTCACACTGTGTGTTTTTTTCCTGCTTGCTACAAATACTGTTGTCTTTTTAGCTTGTCAACTTGACAGTTACTGCATTAACATTTTGATTTTCATTTCTTTCCTTATTGTTGAAGTTGAATTCTGAAACTGCTTATGATTACTGTATTAAATGCCAAAATATGTAATATTGACCAAAAGTGCATTGAGCATCTAAAGAATGGAGGTGTCTTTGTAGACCAGAGGTGATGGGTTGAGAATATAGTTTACCAAATCCTGCAATTTCACTGCCAGAACAGATGGTTTAGATTCAATGTGAGGTTATACTGGGAGTGGAAAGGCAGAGGGAAGGAGTTATTTCTTAGATTTAATAACGATTTCTTACTCACGTAGGTTCTTAAAGGTGGACAGGAAGCACCCACAAAACCCAAAGGTCGACCCAAGAAGAACTCCATCCCCACATCAGAAGAGATTGAAGCTGAAGAGAAGATGAACAGCCAGGCCCAGGGTCAGGAGCGGCTGGAGCCCTCTCAGGGGCAGGAGGAGCTCTGTGAAACACAGGAACCGAAAGCACGTGATGTCCCCTTAGAGATGGCAGAGCCACCAGACCCGCCCCAGGAGTTGCCAGTACCCTCTTCGGAACCCCCACCATTAAGCTAAAGTAAAACCCTTTTGAGGGAAGAGGGAGACTGGGAGAAGGGAAAAGAGAGAAGGCAGGGAGAGTAGGGAGAGAAAACCTTCCAGCAGCCCAGTAAACTGGGGGAGAAGAGACTACCTGTCTCCCTCCCTCCCACAGTTCCCATTGGCCTTGTCATCGCAAGCATTTGACAAAGACCTGTCTTGGGCCTTTCTCTTCCTGAAAGGCTGCTTTAGCCGTGGATGCCCTTGATTAAGGGAGAGAGCGCCTAGGAGCTGCCTTCCCCAGCTAGGGTGACGGCTGTAGGGTTGGGTCTGTGTTGCAAGCCCTATACCCCAGCATGCAGTGGAGAGTGCTTAGCTCTCTCCCTCCCGACCTCTGGGCAGCCAGTCATCAAAGCAGACAGACGTGGCGGCATGTGGGCAGCATGCCCAGGTTCCTTGCTGACTCAGCACTTATTTCTGTAGTTTTAAAAAAGAATTTAATGTTTTTGGTTGTATTTTTTTGGGGGGTGAGGGTGGGCAAAAACATGGGGGGAGTTCTGAGTTAGAAATGTTTCTGAATCAAGTTTGTTTGAAGACACGTGTGCCTTTGTACCCATTATAAAAGATGGTCATAAGACCCGAGAACTGGTAAGCTTTTTTTTTTTTTGCTTCATTTACCTATTTATGCCTAGTGTTCCATTATTGGAACGCTAAGCTTGTGGGAGTTATTTCTATCCTACTGCTCAAGGTCATCGCCAAGATCTGATTTTTCATAAAAAACATTTGTGACCTTCGGCATAAATGGGTTAAGTTTCCATCCCTGAAGCTGCAATGCAGATATGTTCAGATAACTTTTATTTTTTAATTAAAAATAAATCTTTCGAAAGGACTGTTTTGTGTCTTCTGAGGAGTGTATCTAACCCTTCCTGAATGTGTCCTATGGGAAGAGAGACCCCGAGAGTGAACCAGACTCAGGGGGGCCACCTTTTCCCCGTCTATAAAACAAAGGATTGGGCAAGGCCATTGGTGTCCAAGTGCTGAGAACTGTGGGAGCAGAACCGAGCCTCTGGGATGAGGACAGGGCAGAGTAGCTGGGCTCTCCCCTCCACCTGTCCCCTCCACCTGTCCCCACCGCCTTCTGCCAGAGCAGCGCCCTTCTCAGCCGCTTCACATTTGGGGCGTCCAACGGTCTTACTTTTTTAAAGAAATGTATATGCTTCAAAAGTCAAAACTATAAAAAAGAAGTCGGGCCGGGAGCAGTGGCTCACGCCTGTAATCCCAGCACTTTGGGAGGCCCAGGCAGATGAATCACCTGAGGTCAGGGGTTCGAGACCAGCCTGACCAACATGGAGAAACCCTGTCTCTACTAAAAATACAAAATTAGCCAGGTGTGGTGGTGCATGCCTGTAATCCCAGCTACTCGGGAGGCTGAGGCAGGAGAATCGCTTGAACCTGGAAGGCGGAGGTTGCAGTGAGCCAAGATCGTGCCACTGCACTCCAGCCTGGGCAACAAGAGTGGAACTCCATCTCCAAAAAAAAAAAAAAAAAAAAAAAAAAAAAAAAAAAAAACGAAAAAAAAAAAACTTGCTTCCACCCTGCCCTCTCCTCCCCTGAATCCCCGGTAGGTAATTATTTTTATTGGTTTCTTGTTCATCTTTCCAGGCTTTCTTGACTAAGTGTTCATTTGGATGATGGGCTGTGCAACTTTTAACAAAGGAAAATCTGATAACTACTTGACTAGATGTGCCGGGTGATTTTAAATTTAAAAATGGTGTTCCACGTTAATTTAAGACCAAAAAGAAGGAGGCTCTAGACTGCCTACCAGGAGGACTCTGCCTCCGTTTTTCTTTTGTCCGATTCCCATGCATTCTGGCCCAGAGCCTGATCTCACAGGGGTCACCTTTATGATCACTGCCCCGGCATGCTCACCTGTGATGCCTTACAGGGCCGAGTGCCCATTTAGTGGACTCTCAGTTACTAATTACACAGCAACTCTGCCCAGTTGCAGGCTTGGAGAATACCCCAACTGACTTTCAACAGTGGCCTCAACAAGGAAGCCAAACCTGTTACTAGTTCTGTAAAACAATCACATAATTCATTTCAAAGTTAAACAGGAAAGGTCCGCGTGTTTTCCCTCACCTGGCAGGCCGCCTGCTTTTCTCCATTAACAATCAGAAAGTGACTGCAATTTTGACTTTGCCAAGGCAGTGCCTCATCCCCTTTGTTACTGAGATCAACAGAGAAGGCAGTCTTTTTCTTAACTCTTGTGAATAGACAAAGGAGGGGAGGATTTGGCTTCTGAGAACCAGTTTGAGCAGACCACACCTAGCTGCCTGTGCGAGGTTGCTTGCACCAAGCGGGCAGAATGCTGTCTCCTCCACCTCTAGCCCACCCCATGATACAGTTTTATGATCTGCCTACCAGGTGGTGTCACAGTGAGACAAAGAATGTGCACAATGGCCAAAGTAAGCCGGTGGGTCAGTGTTAGTTCTGTCTCAATCCTAAGGAAGTGTTCTGTCCCATTCGCGCTACCCCAGAGAGGCCTCCTGTCTGGATGCTGGCTTCCCAGGATGGTGTTCCATCTCTTGTCCTGGGCTCCCATGACGTCCTGTCCTTTTTTTTAAGTTCAGGGGTACATCTGCAGGTTTGTTACATCGGTAGGTTTGTGTCATGGGGGTTCGTTGTACAGATGATTTCATCACCCAGGTATTTCAGCCTAGTACCCATTAGTTCTTTTTCCTGATCCCCTCCCTCCTCCCAGCCTCCTCCCTCTGGTAGGCGCCAGTGTATTTTTTTCCCCCTCTATGTGTCCATGTGTTTTCATGATGTCCTCTTCTGAGGTGCCTGACAGTGACTGTCACTGCACAATATGCGTGTCCGTATGCAGTGGTATTCCTGAGTGCTGGGTTCTGGGCGCTATTTCTGACCTCCGACTCTCACCCCTTGGCATGTGACCTGTGCCTTTGTGTCTTGCCCGTAGGGGTTGAATTCACTGGTGAGTGTAAGACCTCTGATGGTCTTTCCTTGTGTTTTGGAGGATCCAAGCACAAGCCCTTGGCTTGTCTTCCAGGCTCAGTTACGCATGGCTTTGCCTGGTGACCCAGAGAGGCCAGGCTGGGCCTTTTAAAATGTTATTTTTTTAATTGACAAATAAAAATTGTGTATATTTATGGTGTATAACATGATGTTTTGAAACATGTATGCATTGTGGAAAGGCTAAATCAAGCCAATTAACATATGCATGACCTCACATATTTATCTATGGTGAGAGCACTTAAAATCTATTCTCTCAGCAACTTTCATGTATACAGTACATAATTAACAGCAGTCAGCATGTTGTACAATACGCCTCTTGAACTTATTTCTCCTAACTGAAATTTTGTACCCTTTGACCAACATCTCTCCAACCTCCCCCTACCCCCTACCGCTGGCAATCACCGTTTTACTCTTTGCTTCTATGAGTTCGACTTTTTTAGGTTCCACATGAAAGTAACCTAAACCCCCATCGATGATAGATTGGATGAGGAAAATGTGTTACATATACACCATAGAATATTATGCAGCCATGAAAAAGAATGAGATCATGTCC
Source organism: Nomascus leucogenys (assembly GCF_006542625.1). Classification (NCBI taxonomy): domain Eukaryota; kingdom Metazoa; phylum Chordata; class Mammalia; order Primates; family Hylobatidae; genus Nomascus; species Nomascus leucogenys. The sequence continues at coordinate 5,490,397 of NC_044395.1, read as the reverse complement.
TTTGCAGGGACATGGATGGAGCTGGATGGAGGCCATTATCCTCAGCAAACGAATGCAGGAACAGAAAACCAATTACCACATGTTCTCACTTATAAGTGGGAGCTGAATGATGAGAACACATGGACATATGGCGGAGAACACCACACACTGGAGCCTTTCAGAGGGTGGAGGGTGGGAGGAGGGAGAAGATCAGGAAAAACAACTAATGGGCACTAGGCTTAATACCTGGGTGATGAAATAATCTGTACAACAAACGCTCATGATGTAAGTTTACCTCTGTAACAAACCCACGCTTATACCTGGAGCTTAAAAGTTAAAAATAAAGTGACAATATGTGATATTTGTCTGTGTCTGGCTTATTTCCCTTAACATAATGTCCTCCAGGTCATCGTGCCACCACAAATGACAGGATTCTCTTCTCTTTAAAGGCTGAGTAATATTCCATTGTGTATATAGACCACATTTTTTCTCTCCATTCATCTTGTGATGGACACTTAGGCTGTTTCCATAGCTTGGCTATCGTGAATGCGGCTGCAGCAAACGTGGGGGTGCAAGTATCTCTAACACGCTGATTTAATTTCCTTTGGTGTACACCCAGGAGTGGGATTCTGGGTCATATGGTAGTTCACTTTTAATTTGTTGAGGAAAGGGCTGGCCTTTTGGATGTGAATAGGGACCCTGCTGTCTGAGCCCTGTTTAAGAGCCAAGCCCTGCTCCTCCAACTTCATCCTTCCCTTTTTTTCCCCAGTTCCCAAGGCTTGTGACTGGCATCCAGAAACCAGCTTCACAGCTTTGCTCTGAAGCACGTTGAGTTGGAGGCGGTCCCGTGTGGGTCTGGAGCAGGGCTACGCAGCGATCTCCAGCGATCTCCAGCATGGAGTGCACTTTCCTCTCTCACCTTCTTTATCTGGGTGTCTCAATTTTTGCTTTCCCACGGCCATTTACCTTTCCAGGCCTTGCCAAACAAAAGCATCCTCTCCCTTTTCCCGCATCCACGACGGTGGCCCCTGCAAGTTCAGGCTGTTACGAAACACCCTGCTGCTGTTTGAAGTTTTCCAGAAAAAGGAGAGAGCCATGACAAGTCCTCAGGCATCTGACGTGGAGAAGCTGACCTCTTAGGGACTTTAGCTCTCTCCTCTAGAAGTGTCTCTCCTCTAGGAGGCTTGGATTGCACTTACACAAGCACACTGCCCTTCTGCTGCCCCCTTGGGCTTTGAAATGGGCTGTTTCCTCCACTTTTATACAAACCCATTAATCACAGAGAGCTTAATGTCTTTCCTGGGGTCCTATGGTTACTCAGGAGCCTTGCTGGGAACTAAAGTCCCAGGCCAGACTCCCTGCAGTGGGTCTTTGCCATTAGCACGCCTTCCCTCCTCCTGGAAACGCTGCAGTGGAAAAGCTCCCTGCACTCAGTTTTCTTCCCAGTGCAGGGATTTGGAGGTAGGGGATTCCTGCCTCTGCCTCCGCGGTGTGCATCTTAACTGCTAAAAAGTGAAGAATTCCTGGAGCAGGTCCCAGACTCCAAGTCTGCGTGTCTGGGTTCCCGTTCTGGATCACTGTGCCCTTGGTTTGCTTACACAGGGTCTGCAAAGGTTTGCTAAGACACAACAGCAGCCGTATTTTTATTTTATTTTTTTTTTTTGAGACAAGAGTCTCACTGTTGCCCAGGCTGGAATGCAGTGGCATGATCTTGGCTCACTGTAACCTCTGCCTCCCGGGTTCAAGCGATTCTCCTGCCTCTGCCTCCCGGGTTCAAGCGATTCTCCTGCCTCTGCCTCCCGAGTAGCTGGGATTATAGGTGCATGCCACCACTCCCGGCTAATTTTTATATTTTTAGTAGAGACAGGGTTTCACCATGTTGGCCAGGCTGGTCTCTAACTCATGACCTCAAGTGATCTGCCTGCCTCAGCCTCCCAAAGCGCTGAGATTACAGGCGTGAGCCACTGCGCCCAACCCCAGCAGCCCTACCTTGACAGCCAGTAACCACATGGGGCTCATGCTATGAGCCATGAGCCCTCAAACTCGTCTGAACAGATCTATCCAAAACCAGCCTTTCTGAGGCTGGCTTAAGGTTTCTCTGAGTCTGGCCAGTTCTAGAACTGTCTTGAAGAGGGGATATGAGGGCACTGTGAGCCTTTTCTCCCATCCACAGAGTGCTTAGAGTTCAGCCGCCCTTCTCATGACCCTTGAACTTTATTCCACCTCAGCCTTGCCCCACGCCCCTGGGCTGGGTCTGGCTTAGAACTGGACTGGAGGCTATGAAGCTCTGTCCTCCTCAGAAATAGTTTTGTTAGCCTTGTCTAGTGTTGTCTGCTCAGCAGAAAGTGAGCAGGGATTTAGCAGTCACCTGGCTGACAGTCTGCATTAAGGGCCATCCCAAGGGCTTCCCCCCCCACTCTCTCCCACCCGGATCAATGCTAGCTGGTATTCGGATCATCTGGCAGTTTTCCATAGGTGCTACCTAAATCTTCCCCCGCATTATATTTGAAAGGAACCTTTGAGGGGCAGGTAGTGTTGGGGTTAAAGCACTAAAACTTGTTTCTCAGGATTTCTACGCATTTAATTGCCTGTGTTTGCCTACAGCTGTGAGTGTCTCTGTTGCTCTTTGTGTAAACATCTCCTCTTCCAGTCCCCTCCCACTCTCCACGTGGTAGCCCTTGTTAGTGCTGTGTCCCTTCCAGGCACAGCGGTATCTCTCCTCCTCTTTTGACTCTGCCCTAGTGTGCCCTGTGGTCAAGGGTCCTTTCTTCTGGCCACCTGGCTCGCCTCTTTCTTAGGCTTCTCAGCTTAATGGTTTGAAGTCACCTTTCTCTATAAGTGTTTTTAATTAACCTCACCCTTTTCTCCAGTCTATTCTGTTAACTCCTGCCTCATCGCTTCCTCTTAATGCACCGTTTGTAATGATCACTGTGGTCCTGACATATTTCCAGGGGACGTGGATTAGTTTTGTTTCCCGACTAGAGTGTAAATTCCTCGAGGCGTTTTTTCAGTTTGTAGGTTCTCAGTTCCTTTTGCTGTGCTGAAGTCTCCAAAGCCCAAAGACAGGACTTCAAGGATCTGGATTCTCGTGGTCTCCAGCCGACTTCTGTCTTGGAGGCTTCTCCAGGAACTCAGCTTTCAGGATTGGAGCCAAAATCTCAGAATAAGCAGCAGCGAGAGACAGCCTTTCCATTTTGCAGAGCGGTAAACTGGAAGAGACGGCAGCGACTCGAGAGAGGGCCTCGAGGCCAACCAGGGCCAGAGCCGGTGCAGCCCCTGCCCTTAGAAAGCGGTGCCTGGGACTTCCTACCACCAGAAGCACGTTAGCCACCATCCATGCCAACAACTATTTCTTCAACATTTATTTTGTGCCTAGCCCTGTGCTAATACTATGGGAAGAAGGTGGGTGGGAGGGGGAGAAGGGGCAAAGTAACCTGTTCCTGCCCTCAAATACACTAAAATCTTGGTGGAGAAACTTATAATCTAGTGAATTTGGGGGTGGGGCCAGGGATTCCAGCCAAGGTTTTATAATATTTACGCCTCCCCTTACGCTGCACGATGGCGTTCTTTCTGGGCAAGAAAGGTGATTCATGGAAGATGCATTCCTAAGCACGTCCTCACCAGGCTAAGACACTAAGAGAGGGTTCATGCCTTAGGTAGGCCTCTTGTGCCCCTGGGAGGGTGATTAACACTGGAATAAGAGGTGTTTGCTAAATTCACCTGAATATGCCTCTAATCCCAGATTGTCAACCAAATCCTGGGTGGAGAATGGTTTGGGACAAGCAGGCAGGTCCAGATAATACTGTCTGTAATCTGGGCACCGATCCCGAGGAAAGTGGTTGCCACCAGCCTGGTTTCCCTGCCTTGCACTTTGCCTTTGCCTTACCCATGGGCAGTGGATGGGGCAGCCTTCCTGCTTCCTTTCCCACTCTGCTTGCACTCCATCCAGGTGTGCTGTGGCGCCGGCCTCCACCTGCTGCTCTGTGCTGTCAGCCTCTGGCATCTGCAGGTCAGCCATGGCCAGGAGGGGCCGGGGCGGAAACCGCCTGCCGAGGGGGGCTGTGTAAATCACCATGACAGGCTCCTTTTATGCCTGCCGGCCTGGCCTCCTTTCTTTCCCAAACCCTCTTCCTTTCTGTTTATTTTTGTTGCGGATTTATTAGACACACAGTTAAGTGCCCATTTAGCTCTGCAAACTGTCATCATGCCTGCTTCATGAATAAGATCATTCACTGACAAAAGCCTTTAAACATTTTTTTTAAAGAGGGTGGGGGAGGCATGGGGGACAGGAGAGGAGGAGGAAATAGTGCCCCAGGTTAGTGAGGAGGCCAAGAACAACCGAAACCCAAGCAGCGGCCTCTCCTGTAGCTCAAGAATGTAACAAGGGCCCTCACAGTTGCCCTGAATTTACCCTGTTTGTCAAGACATGTATCATCGCTCCTGCAGGATTCTGAGGTCTAGAGTTCTTCTTTGTCTGGGCTGCCAGACAGCAGACAGTGTGGGGCGGGCTCAGTGGCTGCTGTGCACCTGCTCAAAATGGTTCCCAAGAACCTCCAGGCATGTCAGGCCCAATCTGTGCCCCTTTGGGATCCTCAGTCAATTTCCTCAATCCAAACTCTCTTGGTTTTCCCAGGGCTTCCCTCCTTCTGGTGGCGTCTCTTCCCAAGCACCTGGCTCCTTAAACACACAAATTGCTCAGCTGAAAGTAGCAAGAGCCCTAAGTGTGGTGGCTCATGCCTGTAATGCCAACACTTTGGGAGGCTGAGGTGGGAGGATTGCTTGAGCCCAGGAGGTTGAGGCTGCAGTGTGCTGTGATCATGTCACTGCGCTCCAGCCTGGGCAACAGTGCAACCTTGCCACACACAAAAAAGGTAGCTGGAGCCTGGTCCAGTGTCATTTTAACGCATGCAGACTATACATCAGGCACCACAACAAGGAGGTTGTTTACATCATCACATTTCATCACCTCAGCAGCCCTTGCAGTAGGTCCTATTACTGTCCCCATTTCAGAGGTGGGGAGACTGAGCCTTAATGTGGCTAGGTAACTTGCAGAGTTATCAACACAGCTGGGAGGTTTTTTATTCTTATATTGGGCCTGTGCTTACCTTTAAGGAGTCTGAGTTGGCCAAGTCTGATCTCAGAGTGCCGAGGCAGGCTCACCCTGCACCCCCCAGCATGGGTGGGCGCCCCTGCCCCTACGCTGCTGTAATGGGGCCATCTCTCACAGCCTACTCTCACTGTTCAGGGTGCAGTCGTCCCCTTGAGTATGAATGATCAAGCCCTCCATCCACTCACCTGTACTAGCAACAAGTCCAGGTCACCTGCCACCTCTTTGGTTGTGTATCAGGGGCTCAGGAACATTTGAGGGCATTGGAGTGTGTTGGCATGTGCACTGACCTTGGGAGGGGTGCCAGCCTCTGGAGGAACTTGGAGGGTGAGCCCCCATCTGAAGCACAGTAACAGGACAGCATCCTCACTGTGGTGCAGCAAGCCTCGCTAGGGGACATGGCTTCCCACATCAGAGCGGGGGGCACAAGTGGAAGTTGAACCTCGGTAGACGCTCCTGGAATGCTGAGTCCTCTGTCCAAGCTGCAGATGTGGACACTGCCCCTTCTCAGCCATTGTCGCAGTGACTTCTGGGGTCTCACGAGCCTTGGAGCCCTGGCTCTGGCCCCAGGATCACTTGGCTTCTGCTCCTTAGAAGCCTGGAGCTACTCTTCCTTTCGCTGCTCCCCCATCTCCTTTTCTTCTCTGGTTTCTCTTTTGGCATTTCTTTTTATTTGCAGTGTGTTTTCAATGCAAATAAAGTCCATAATATGAAAGAGTTACTATGAACAGAGCATAATTACACACATACAATGAACAGTCAAAACAGATGTTCCACATGCAAATATGAAGCAAGAAGGAGTGTTCATTCACCCATACAGAAGCTTGGGATGTGTTGGAGCTGGTTGTTTTGTATTGCTTTCTAAGGATGGCAAATATTTGCTTTTGTTATCAAAGCTACTATGCTTGCTGGGCCCTGGAACACCAGTGAGTGGTCATGGGAATCAGAGACTTCAATGGGTGCATATTTCTAAAGGCTTCTGCCCTCGGAGGCAGCTGTAAAAAACTTTCCAGAATTGAGCCAGTTCTAGACTTAGTGGCAGGATCTGACTATTTAAAGCACCAGCTGATATACAGTGCTCCAAAGACAGCTAACTTTATTCATAAAGGTGAAAAAAAAGTATTTATAGACATAGCATACCAGAATTTTTGGGAGGTGAGTTTCCAATGTTCAATTTACTTTATTTTTGACTTTTTGAAAATTAAATAAATCTTTTACAATTTTACATATATTTTACATATGTTGAAATAAAAAGCACTAATTTAAAGTTATTTGGGGTCATATTCCTGTAGCTAAAAGAATCCAGCCCTCTTTCGGTGAATGGGGATGTGTGAAAGGAAATATCTAACTTTTGACCTTTTTAACACATAAACCAGATTTAATAACTAGCCTTAGACTTTGAGTAGCTTCCAATCCATCATTGCCCTGGCACATGTCAATTACTTATAGCAAGTTAAATGCAAAACCCTAGAAAAGACAATTTAGTTCCCAAAAGAACAGTAAAGGCTTAGCAATGGAAAACTTTAGAGCACATCAGCACTAAATGAGCATTGCTGAAACAATATGAAACATGGAAACTTTTCATATTATCTAAGACTTTTATAAAGCCTTATAGATTTCATAAGCCAAAGTGAAAACTGAATCTCCATTCCACATCCTATTCTTTTACTCTAGATCAAAGCAAGACTTCTTATTTTTATTCCCAAGACAGAGCATTTAGATGTCCAAATTTCCTGAGCTATATTTAATAAATTTACATGTCCCTTCAGTCTTGTATGAAAAATTCCATTTGCCTGATTTATCATTGGCATCCACCATCCAATTAAATCCCTCTGATATTCTTCAAACCAATCACATTTGGGATTCTCAATATTTTCCTAATCATATTTATGTCAATAAAATTAAAGGGTGTGACGCCTCCATCTTTGTTCTTTTTGCTCAGGATTCCTTTGGCTACCCAGGCTCTTTTTCAGTAGCAAACGACTATTAGGATTGTTTTTTCCATTTCTGTGAAAAATTTCATCAGTATTTTGGGGAAGAATCTATAGATTGCTTTGGGTACTGTGGTCATTTTAATTACATTAATTCTTCTGATCCATCAGCATGGGATGTCTTTCCATTTGTTTGTGTTCTCTTCAATTTCTTTCATCAATGTCTTGTAGTTTTCCTTATAGAGATTTTTTTTTGCCTCCTTAAATTTATTCCAAGGTATTTTATTTTATTTTTTGATAGCCATTATAAGTATTGTAAGTGGGACTGCCTTCCTAATTTCTTTTTCAACTAGTTCATTATTGGTGTATAGAAATACTACAGATTTTTATAAGTGAATTTTATATCTTGCAACTTTACTGAATCTGTTGATCAGTTATAAGAGGTTTTTGGTGAAGTCTTCAGGTTTTTCTAAATGTAAGATCATGTCATCTGCAAAGATGGACAGTTGCCTTTTATTTCTTTCTCTCATCTGATTGCTCTGGCTAAGATTTCAAGTACTTTGTTAAATAGTAGTGGTGAAAGTAGGCATCCCTGTCTTGTACAAGTTCTGAGAGGAAAGGCTTTCAGCTTTTCCCATTCACTATGTTGTTTGCTATGGGTTTGTCATATATGGCCTTTATTATGTTAAGGTATATTCCTTCTATGCCTAGTTCATTGGGTTTTTCTCATAAAGTGATGTTTAATTTTATCCAGTGTTTTTCTGCATATATTGAGGTGATCATAGAGTTTTTGTCCTTCATTCTATTGGTGATGTATAACATTTATTATTTACATATGTTGAACCATCCATGCATTCCTGGTATAAATCACACTTCATCATGGTGTATTATCTTTCAATGTGCTGTTGGATTTGGTTTGCTAGTACTTTGTTGAGAATTTTTGTATCTGTTTCCAACAGGGATACTGGCCTGTAGTTTTTCTTTTGTTTTGTTTTGTTTTGTTCTTGTGTCTCATCTGGTTTTGGTATCGGGTAATACTGGCCTTGTAGCATGACTTGGGGAGAATTTCCTGCTCTTTAATTTTTTGGAGTAGTTTGAAGAGAATTGGTGTTCTTTATATGTTTGGTAATTTGGCATTAAATTCATCTGGTCCTGAGCTTTTCTTTAGAGGGAGGCCTTTTTATTACTGATTCAATCATTACTCATTTGTTCAGGTTTTCTATTTCGTTCTGATTCAATCTTGGTAGGTTGTATATGGCCAGGAATTTATTTATTTCCTCTAGGTTTTCCAGTTTGTTAGTTTGTAGTTGTTCATAATAGTCTCTGATGATCCTTTATATTTCTGTAGTATCAGTTGTAATGTCTCTTTTTTCATTTCTAATTTTGTTTATCTGGGTCTTCTCTCTTGGTTAGCCTACCTAGTGGTTTGTTGATTTTGTCTTTTCAAAAAGGAATCCTGAGCAAAAAGAATAAAACTGAACACATCACACTACCTAACTTCAAAATATGTTACCAGACTATAGTAACCACAAAGCATGGTATTGGTATAATAACAGACACATAAACCAATGGAACAGAATAAAGAACTCAGAAATAAATCCACACATTTACAGCCAACTGATTTTTTTACAAAGGCACCAAGAACATGTATTGGGGAAAGGACATCCTTTTCAATAAATAAATAGTGCTGGGAAAACTAGATATCCATACACAGAAGAATGAAACTAGACTCCTATCTCTCATAATATACAAAAAACAATTCAAAATGGATTAAAGACTTAAATTTAAGATCTGAAACTATAACACTACTAGAAGAAAGCATAGGGAAAACGCTCCAGGACACTGGTCTGGGCAAAGATTTTTATGACTAAGATCTAAAAGCACAGGCAACAAAAATAAAAATAGACGAATTTGACTATATTAAACTAAAATCTTCTACACAGCAAAGGAAACAATCAATGGATTGAATAGGCAACCTATTGAATGGGAGAAAATATTTGCAAACTATTCATCCAGCAAGGGACTAATATCCAGAATATACAAAGAACTCAAGCAACTCAAGAGCCAAAACCAAATAATCCCATTTAAAAGTGGGCAAAGTAGCTAAATAGATATTTCTCAAAAGAAACAAATGGCTAATAGGTACATGAAAAAATCCTCAACATCACTAATCATTAGTGAAATGCAAATCAAAACCACAATAAGATATCATCTTAATCCAGTTAGAATAATTATTATCAAAAAGACAAAAACTAATAGATGTTGACAAAGATGCTGAGAAAAGGGAACTCTTTTACACTACTGATGGGAATGAAAATGAGTATAGCTCTTATGGAAAATAGTACAGAGATTTCTCAAAAAAAACAAAAAAGTAGAACTACTATATGATCCAGCAATTCCACTACCAAGTATCTATCAAAAAGAAAAGAAATCAGTATATCAAAATGATACCTGCACTCCCATGTTTATTGCAGCAGTATACACAACAGCAAAGATGTGGAATCAACCTAAGTGCCCATAGATGGATGAATAGATAAAGAAAATGTGGTACATATACGCAATGGAATACTATTTGGCTATAAAAAGGAATAAAATCCTGTCATTTGCAGCAACATGGATGGAACTGGAGGTCCTTATGTAAAGTGAAATAAACCAGGAACAAAAGGACAAACATTGCATGTTCTCACTTACATGTGGTAACTAAAAGAATTGATCTCATAAACGTAGAAAGTAGAATGATTGTTACCGGAGGTGGGGATAGGTATGTGTGGGCAGGATGGGTGAGAGAGGTTGGGTAATCAGAACTAACATATACTTAGAAGGAATAATTTCTAATGCTCAGTAGCAAAGTAGGATGACTATAGTTAACAAGAATGTATTTTATATTTCAAAATAGCTAGAAGAGAGGACTTAAAGTGTTTTCAACACAGAGAAATGATAAATACATGAGGTGATAGGTATCCTAAATACCCTAACTTGATCATTACACATCATGTACTCCAGAAATTTATACAAATACTATGTAATAATTTAAAAAAATAAACATTGTAAAAAGGTAAAATTTAAAAAAATTAAGGAGTAAAATTTAATAGATTTGGTAAGAACATTTTGAATCTTGATTTCTTTTATTGCCATTCTGGACTTCAAGAAGTAGCCTTCCCAGTTTTGGAAAATGGGCTAGTGAAGCATGATGGCTTTTGGCCGGGGCCAAGGATTTAGCCTGAGCTTATGAGCTGCTATTTCCCTTAAGTCTGTTTTTATCCACAGGTTTCTCTTCCATGTCTTTCCCCAACCTTGTAATATTTTTTGGAAATCGAATATATTGTTCCCATGAAATTTTAAGTCATTGATATCAGAATGAACCCATGATGTATCTTACATTTTTAAAAAGTGTTTTCTAGCATGGTTCGCTCAGTGGCAATGAAAACTCCTGGCACCTAGATGATAGTCTCTAAATTCTACTTCCCACTAAAAAGAACCAAGACTTCTTATAGGAATGGATCATCCAGATCTGGGGCAGGCCTTGTGTAAGTTTCTCTTGGAATACCTTATCATGCCAGAAAGCAGTGAAGCTATCAAACGCTACTAGGTCATGTCAAAAGGATGTAGGGAACAGAGGAACTAACCTGAAGAGGCTTCCGTCAACTTAAAGTGGAACAATGCAAGTATCAGTAAGAATAATAATTGTAATGGATTGTAGCATATCAAATATGTAAAAATCCATATGTTCAGAATTTTAAAAATAAAACTAAATCCTTATCTTCAGAGGGAAGCTGGGAAACCAACTCATGATTTTGAAAACTAGTAAATAAAGGTGGGAAACTCGTCAGAAGCAAAACAGAGTTGCTTACCTCAAACCATAACACAGTGAAGCCAAGAGGCCATGAAGAAGGGGGAGGGCTCACACACAATTGCCTGATAATAGAAACTATCCCAGGAGACTTTGCTGAACTGCAATCCTCTTGCTGAAGGCCATTTAGAAAAAGACACCAGCCCAGCAACTGCCTGTTAAACCTTGGACAGATGCCACCCTTGTTATTAATCGTAGCCAAGGATAATTGTTTCAAAACAATGTATGTAACCCTCCTCACTTTGCCTTTAAAAGTCTGCCCTACCCAGCCTCTCCAGATATGCCTATGATCCATTATGGCTTGTGTATCCAAACTGTAATCCTCATCACTCCCAAACAAACTTGTATGTTTTTGGAGAGCCTCTCTCTCTGTCATTAATTTAGGTTGACAAAGGGAAAGCATCAAGCATATATTCTATATAACCTGTGCCTGCAGGTAACTAAATAGTTGATGAGGGGAAGTTTCTCTTTATAGAAGACAATAAGTGAACAAGAAATTACTGATTTAGAATGCTACCGCTAGGAAACTTACTGAATTAACGAGTCTAGGTGATGTCAGACATCATGTACATCCCAATAAAAGTACACACCACTAACCACAAAGGAATCTTGCAAAAAAAAAAAAAAAAAAAAAAAAAAAAAAAAAAAAAAAATCAAACCTGGGGGTTTCCAGGGCAAGATGGCCTAATACGAACAGCTCTGGTCTGCAGCTCACAGCGAGACCAGTGGAGAAGGCGGGTGATTTCCGCATTTCCAACAGAGGTACCTGGCTCATCTCACTGGGACTGGTTAGACAGTGGGTGCAGCCCACAGAGGGCAAGCAGAAGCAGGGTAGGGCGTTGTTTCATCTGAGAAGTGCAAGGGGTCAGGGAAATCCTTCCTCTAACCAAGAGAACCCATGAGGGACTCTGCTGTGAGGGACGGTGCTATCCGGCCCAGATGCTATGCTTTTCCCACGGTCTTTGCAACCCACAAACTAGGAGATTCCCTTGGGTGCCTATACCTCAAGGGCCCTGGGTTTCAAGCACAAAACTGGGTAGCCATTTGGGCAGACACTGAACTAGCTGCAGCACGGTTATTTTGTACCCCAGTGGTGCCTGGAACACCAGCGAGAGAGAACCATTCACTCCCCTGGAAAGGGAGCTGAAGCCAGGGAGCCAAGTGGTTTTGCTCAGTGGATCCCACCCCCATGGAGCCCAGCAAGTTAAGACCCACTGGCTTGAAATTCTTGTTGCCAGCACAGCAGTCTGAAGTCGACGTGGAACACTTGAGCTTGGTTGGGGGAAGGGGTGTCTGCCATTACTGAGGCTTGAGTAGGCAGTTTTCCCCTCACAGTGTAAACAAAGCCCCACCAGGAAGTTCAGACTGAGTGGAACCCACCACAGTATGGTAAAGCCACTGTAGCCAGACTGCCTCTCTAGATTCCTTCTCTCTGGGCAGGGCATCTCTGAAAGAAAGACAGCAGCCCCAGTCATGGGCTTATAGATAAAACTGCCATCTTCCTGAGTCCTGAGACAGAGCACCTGGAGGAAGGGGCAGCTGTGGGCACAGCTTCAACAGACTTAAATGTTCCTGCCTGCCAGCTATGAAGAGAGCAGCAGATCTCCCAGGACAGTGCTAGAGCTCTGCTAAGGGACAGACTGCCTCCTCAAGTGGGTCCCTGACCTCTGTGCCTCCTGACCTCCCAACAGGGGTCAACAGACACCTTATACAGGAGAGCTCTGGCTGGCATCTGGCAGGTACCCCTCTGCAAAGAAGCTTCCAGAGGAAGGAGCAGGCAGCAATCTTTGCTGTTCTGCAGCCTCTGCTGGTGATACCTTTGCAAACAGGGTCTGGAGTGGACCCCCAGCAAACTCCAGCAGACCTGCAGAACAGAGGCCTGACTGTCAGAAGGAAAACTAACAAACAGAAAGCAATAGCATCAACATCAACAAAAAGGATGACCATGCAAAAACTCCATCAGAAGGTCACCAATAGCAAAGACCAAAGGTAGATAAATCCACAAAAAGGCTTTGTGGAAAGCTACTTTGAGGAAAAAGTAGCTCAAAAAGGCTGAAAATTCCCAAGACCAGAATGCCTCTTCTCATCCAAAGGATCACAACTCCTTGCCAGCAAAAGAACAAAACTGGACAGAGAATAAGTTTGACGAACTGACAGAAGTAGGCTTCAGAAGATGGGTAATAACAAACTCCTTCAAGCTAAAGGAGCATGTTGTAACCTGATGCAAGGAAAATAAGAACGTTAATAAAAGGTTAGAGGAATTGCTAACTAGAATAACAATTTTAGAGAAGAACATAAATGACTGATGGAGATGAATAACACACCGCAAGAACTTCGTGAAGCATACACAAGTATCAATAGCCGGATGGATCAAGCAGAAGAAAAAATATCAGAGATTGAAGATCAACTTAATGAAATAAAGCATGAAGACAAGATTAGAGAAAAAAGAACAAAAAGGAACAAACAAAGCCTCCAAGACATATGGGACTATGTGAAAAGACCAAACCTACGTTTGATTGGTGTACCTGAAGTGACAGGGAGAACGGAGCCAAGTTGGAAAACACACTTCAGAATATTATCTGGGAGAACTTCCCCAACCTAACAAGAAAGGCCAACATTCAAATTTAAGAAATACAGAGAACACTACAAAGATACTCCTCAAAAAGAACAACCTCAAGTCACAAAATCATCAGATACACCAAGGTTGAAATGAAGAAAAAAATGTTAAGGACAGCCAGAGAGAAAGGTCAGGTTACCCACGAAGGGAAGCCCATCAGGAAGTGGATTTCTCAGCAGAAATCCTATAAGCCAGAAGAGAGTGGGGGCCAATATTCGACATTCTTAAAGAAAATAATTTTCAACTCACAATTTCGTATCTAGCCAAACTAAGCTTTGTAAGTGAAGGAGACATAAAATCCTTTACAGACAAGGAAATGCTGAGGGATTTTGTCAACAACAGGCCTGCCTTACAAGAGCTCCTGAAGGAAGCACTACATACGGAAAGGAAAAACTGGTACCAGCCACTGCAAAAAAACAAACCAAAAGGTAAAGGCCACTGACACTATGAATAAACTGCATCAACTAATGGGCAAAATAACCAGTTAGCATCATAATGACGGGATCAGTTTCACACATAACAATATTAACCTTAAATGTAAATGGGCTAAATGCCCCAATTAAAAGGCAAAGACTTACAAATTGGATAGAGTCAAGACCCATTGGTGTGCTGCATTCAGGAGACCCATCTCACCTGCAAAGACACACATAGGCTTAAAAAGAAGGGATGAAGGAAGATTTACCAAGCAAATGGAAAGCAAAAAAAAGCAGGGGTTGCAATCCTAGTCTCTGATTAAACAGACTTTAAACCAACCAAGATCAAAAAAGACAAACAAGGGCATTACATAATGGTAAAGGGATCAATGCAAGAAGAAAAGCTAACTATCCTAAATATATATGCACCAAATACAGGAGCACCCAGATTCATAAAGCAAATTCTTACAGACATACAAAGAGACTTAGACTCCCACACAATAACAGTGAGAGACTTTAACACCCCATTGTCAATATTAGACAGATCAATGAGACAGAAAGTTAACAAGGATATTCAGAACTTGAACTCAGGTCTGGACCAAGCAGACCTAATAGACATCTACAAAACTCTCCACCCCAAATCAACAGAATATACATTCTTCTCAGCACCACATAGCACCTATCCCATAATTTCCCACATAATTGGAAGGAAAACACTCCTCGGCAAATGCAAAAGAACGGAAATCTTAACAAACAGTCTCTCAGACCACAGTGTAATCACATTATAACTCAGGATTAACAAACTTACTTAAAATTGCACAACTACACAGTAACTGAACAACCTGCTCCTGAATGACTACTGGATAAATAAGGAAATTAAGGCAAAAATAAATAAGTTCTTTGAAACCAACGAGAACAAAGACACAACATACCAGAATCTCTGGGACACAGCTAAAGCAGTGTGTAGAGGGAAATTTATAGCACTAAATGCCCACAGGAGAAAGCAGGAGAGATCTAAAATCTACACCCTAACATCACAATTAAAAGAACTAGAGAAGCAAGAGCAAACAAATTCAAAAGCTAGCAGAAGACAAGAAATAACTAAGATCAGAGCAGAACCAAAGGAGACAGAGACACGAAAAACCCTTCAAAAAATCAATGAATCAAACGCCACATGTTCTCACTCATAGGTGGGAATTGAACAATGAGAACACTTGGACACAGGATGGGGAACATCACACACCGGGGCCTGTCGTGGGGTGGGGGGAGGGGCGAGGGATAGCATTAGAAGATATACCTAATGTAAATGATGAGTTAATGGGTGCAGCACACCAACATGGCACATGTATACATATGTAATAAACCTGCACGTTGCGCACATGTACCCTAGAACTTAAAGTATAATTAAAAAAAAAATCAATGAATCCAGGAGCTGTTTTTTTGAAAACATTAATAAAATACCATTAGCCAGACTAATAAAGAAGAAAAGAGAGAAGAATCAAATAGACACAATAAAAAAATGAGGAAGGGGCAATCACCACTGATTCTACAGAAATAGAAACTACCATCAGAGAATACTATAAACATCTCTACGAAAATAAACTGGAAATCTAGAAGAAATGGATAAGTTCCTGGACACATACACCTTCCCAAGACTAAACCAGGAAGAAGTCGAATCCCTGAATAGACTAATAACAAGTTCTGAATTTGAGGTAGTAATTAATAGCCTACCAACCAAAAAAGCCCAGGACGAGATAGATTCATGGCTGAATTCTACCAGAGGTACAAAGAGGACTTCTGAAACCATTCCAAATAATAGGAAAAGAGGGACTCCTCCCTAACTCATTTTATGAGGCCAGCATCATCCTGATACCAAAACCTCGCAGAGACATGACAAAAAAAAAAATTTCAGGCCAATATCCCTGATGAACATTGATGCAAAAACCCTCAATAAAATACTGGCAAACTGAATCCAGCAGCACATTAAAAAGCTTATCCACCATCAAGTCGGCTTCATCCCTGGGATGCAAGCCTGGTTCAACATAGGCAAATCAATAAACACAATCCATCACATAAACAGAACCAATGACAAAAAACACATGATTATCTCAATAGATGCAGAAAAGGCCTTCAATAAAATTCAATACCCCTTCATGCTAAGAACACTCAATTAATTAGGTATTGACGGAACGTATCTCAAAATAATAAGAGCCATTCATGACAAACCCATAGCTGATATCATATTGAATGGGCAAAAGCTGGAAGTATTCCCTTTGAAAACCAGCACAAGACGTGGATGCCCTCTCTCACCACTCCTATTCAACATGGTATTGGAAGTTCTGGCCAGGGCAATCAGGCAAGAGAAAGAAATAGAGGATATTCAAATAGGAAGAGAGGAAGTCAAATTGTCTGTTTGCAGATGACATGATTGTATATTTAGAAAACCCCATCGTCTCAGCCCCAAAACTCCTTAAGCTGATAAGCAGCTTCAGCAAAGTCTCAGGATACAAATTCAATGTGCAAAAATCACAAGAATTCCTATACACCAATAATAGACAGAAAGCCAAATCATGAGTGAACTCACATTCACAACTGCTACAAAGAGAATAAAATACCTAGGAATACAACTTACAAGGGATGTGAAGGACCTCTTCAAGGAGAACTACAAACCACTATTCAAGGAAATAAGAGAGGACACAAACAAATGGAAAAAAATTTCATGCTAATGGATAGGAAGAATCAACATCATGAAAATGGCCAAACTGCCCAAAGTAATTTATACATTCAATGCTATTCCCATCGAGCTACCATTGACTTTCCTCACAGAATTAGAAAATACTACTCTAAATTTCATATGAAACCAAAAAAAGAGCCCAGATAGCCAAGACAATCCTAAGCAAAAAGAACAAAGCTGGAGGCATCACACTACCTGACTTCAAACTATACTACAATGCTACAGTAACCAAAATAGCATGGTACTGGTACCAAAACAGATATATAGACCAATGGAACAGAACAGAGGCCTCAGAAATAACACCACACATCTACAACCCTCTGATCTTTGACAAACCTGACAAAAAGAAGCAATGGGGAAAGGTTTCCCTATTTAATAAATGGTGTTGGGAAAACTGGTTAGCCATATGCAGAAAACTGAAACTGGACCCCTTCCCTTACACCTTATACAAAAATTAACTCAAGGTGGATTAAAAAGTAAGACCTAAAACCATAAAAAGCCTAGAAGAATACCTAGGCAATACCATTCAGGACATAGGCATGGGCAAAGACTTCATGACTAAAACACCAAAAGCAATTGCAACAAATGCCAAAATTGGCAAATGGGATCTAAACTAAAGAGCTTCTGCACAGCAAAAGAAACTATCATCAGAGTGAAGAAGCAACCTACAGAATGGGAGAAAATTTTTGCGATCTATCCATCTAGCAAAGAGCTAATATCCACAATCTAAAGGAACTTAAACTTACAAGAAAAACACAAACAACCCCATCAAAAAGTGGGTGAAGGAGGCTGGGCACGGTGTCTCATGCCTGTAATCCCAGCACTTTGGGAGGCTGAGATGGGTGGATCACTAGGTCAGGAGTTCAACACCAGCCTGGCCAATATAGTGAAACCCTGTCTCTACTAAAAATACAAAAAACTAGCTGGGCATGGTGGCAGGTGCCTGTAATCCTAGCTACTCGGGAGGCTGAGGCAGGAGAATTGCTTGAACCTTGGAGGAGGAGGTTGAAGTGAGCCAAGATGGTGCCACTGCACACCAGCCCAGGTAACAGTGTGAGACTCCATCTCGAAAAAAAAAAAAAAAAGTGGGTGAAGGATATGAACAGACACTTTTCAAAAGAACACATTTATGCAGCCAACAAACATGAAAAAAAGCTCATCATCACTGGTCATTAGAGAAATGCAAATGAAAACCACAATGAGATACCATCTCATGCCAGTTAGAATGGCGATCATTAAAAAGTCTGGAAACAACAGGTGCTGGTGAGGATGTGGAGAAATAGGAACACTTTTACACTGCTGGTGGGAGTGTAAATTAGTTCAACCATTGTAGAAGACAGCGTGGCAATTCCTCAATTATCTAGAACCAAAACTACCATTTGATGCAGCAATCCCATTGCTGGGTATATACCCAAAGGATTATAAATCATTCTATTATAAAGACACATGTGCACATATGTTTACTGCAGCACTATTCACAATAGCAAAGACTTGTTACCAGCTCAAATGCCCATCAATGTTAGACTGGATAAAGAAAATGTGGCATATATACACCACGGAATATTATGCAGCCATAAAAAGGAATGAGTTCATGTCCTTTGCAGGGACATGGATGAAGCTGGAAACCATCATTCTCAGCAAACTAGCACAGGAACAGAAAACCAAACACCGCATGTTTTCACTCATAAGTGGGAACTGAACAATGAGAACACATGGACACAGGGTGGGGAACATCACACACTGGGGCCTGTCGGTGGGTGGGAGGTTAGGGGAGGGACAGCATTAGGAGAAATACCTAATGTAGATGACAGGCCGATGGGTGCAGCAAACCACCATGGCATGTGTATACCTATGTAATAAACCTGCACATTCTGCACATGTACCCCAGAACTTAAAGTATAATAAAAAATAAAAACAAAAACAAAATTCAGACATCTAAGCCTCCTCCTCCAACAATTTTAATCTGGACAGTGAGGGTAACTGGCTGTTTCACCTGCTTTTACCATGCTCCTCAGTGATTTCAGAGCCTGTCTAAAGTTGAAGACAGTCATTCCTTCCTGCCTTCAATCACTCGACATATATTACTGAACTTCTGTTTACAGCACAGAAGAGTGAATGAGGCAGACACGATCCCTGCCCTGCAGAGCTTTCACCCTGGTCAGGGAGACAGACTAACCAGTGCTTTAAGTTCATAGAAAAGTGAAAAGCCTCCTCAACCTGGAGTTTCAGAAACTCCCTTCAGAATAATCAGGGAGAGGGAGTCTTAGGCCAAGCCAGTTGCAATTCTAAGGTGTAAGGACCATCTCCAGGCCAGTGGAATCTCCATTTTCCAGCTCTCTGCTAGTCTCCCGCTGGTTTGGGGCTGTGATTTGAATCTATTCTTTTAATACACAGGGCTCTGATTTTTTCTTTCTGCTTTGCTGTTTCATTTGATCTCCATTTCAAATCTGCCTTAAGCCTGCGAGTATCATGGTATAATTTGAAAGAATTCCACAGGGGGGTGGGAGGAAGGAAATAGTGAAATGGCTCTCAGTAAATTCCTAAGAAATATAAAATTCAAAATTGAAAAGGCCTCATTTCTCCTCCTGCAACTGTGTTCACTTCTATGGCTCTTTGATAGTCCTTATGATCTTATCCCTTTTCTTTCAGTTCTGAACAAACCAGGTAAAAAGACACACCACAAAACTTTATGAGGGCCTCATGAAGGTGGTCTGTAAGCTGATGACAGTACCTGGTTAAGTTTCTGAAGTCCTTGCTGTACCCAGTCTACCCTGAGGCTTGGGTCTCTGTAGAGGCCAACTTTGAAAGTGACCGACTGCCCCTTCTTAATGTGTATTTTAGTTATAGTGATCTCTAGTTCTCACCCAACATTAGGACAGGAAGAAACTGCCGAAGATCATTTCATTTGACTTCTTCATTTTGACAGATGTGGACAGTGAGGCCAGAGAGATAAAGAGTGACCTTACTTTACTGAATATGTTTCCTCAAGACCTGTATGCAATCAACTTCTTCTCAGTTAAGTATTATTTTTCTCTTGACTTTAGAGTGTTAGGGTTATCTTATCCTTTTATATTAGTGTACAACCCCTAAGCAGTAACGACACTTACGGTGGCCCAAGGGTCATGGGAGCCTGGCTGTACCTGGTTACCTCCGTAACATCTGTAGTGCTCTTCCAGCCATTAGTTGGAAAGGACAACCCCAAGGAGGGCAGCCAGTGCAGGTGCAGGACACACTACGCTTGCTGCTTGCTATTCACTTATGGTACATACACAGTCAGTCGGGGAGTGAAGGGAGGAAGCTTTTTGTTCCTCTTTTCAAGCTTTGCTGTTTCCATAACAAACAAACAACATCAGGGAATTCTGTCTTTGCTGCTACCTCACTCACTCACTCACCAAGTAGCCTTCCAAAAACAACTGGCTTTTCTTCCATACAGTCTCCTCATTTAACCCTTTCTCCATCTTCTACATGACTGCTATCACCTCCTTTTCACAAAATCTCAATTTCCTGTTAGGTCTACTTTGAAAGCCATCTCCCCTTGGCTCATACTATGTCTTTCTCTTGCCTCAGCATTCCCTCGCTTTCTGTAGGAACCGAATTAACCATTTATCAATATATGTACATGTTATGCCTCTTCTTCCTCCCGCTTCTAATTTCTTCACCTTTCCAGAAGGTTTATATCTGAGCCTCGTTTATTCCATCCATGTCTTTCTGATTCCTAGATACAGAAAAACAAACTGTTATAGCTGGAAGGGAGCAAAGAGATTAGTGGGCCCAACCCTCTTCGTTTACAAACGAGGAATCTGAGGCCCCAAAATAGTTCATAACATATCAGGCACAATTGTAGGCAGGTGATTGGTGAAAGCAGGACTAACATTCTGGTGCGTATCTTGACTGTCACTCTGCCCCAGGCTTCTTTTTTGCCCTACCATGACTGGACTTAGAATGAATGTCCCATTTATTTATTCATTGTTCATTCTCCTGCCTCAGCCTCCCTAGTAGCTGGGACTGCAGGTGCACGCCACCATGTCCGGCTGATTTTTTTTGTATTTTTAGTAGAGACAGGGTTTCACCATGCTGGCCAGGCTGGTCTCAAATGAGTAGGAGTGATTTTTAACATTCATCTTTGTTTTCCAAGAGCCTATCTTGGGGCCTGGAAATGTTGAATGAACATTTTGTTTTAGTTACAATATGTTGCAAAAATCTTTTTTCCAGTGTGTGGCATTTCTTTTTCACTTTGTGTTTTAAAAGTTCTCTATATCTTCTTCTATAAATTTTAAATGTTTCCTTTGAAAAAATTAATATCTCTGAATTCTACTTTTTTTGTATCGTGTGAGGTAGGGATACATTTTCTCTGCCATATGGATAGGTACCATTCGTTAAATACCCAATCCATTTTTCATAGATTTGGAATGACACCTCTGTCACATACCAAGCTTCTATATATATTTAGGGCTGTGGGCGGCCTCTCTGTTCACTTCATTTGTCTTTTGTCTATTCTGGTGAATAAATACCATGCTTATTTTATTATCTGCTTTTCTAGTGAGTCTGTCTGGTGAGATTAATTCTTCTTCATGCCTCTTAATCTACATAATTGTTTTGGATATTTTTAAATATGAAATTTAGATTAGCTGAACAAGTTACATGGGGAAAAAAAACCCTGTTGGTAATTTGACTGAAATTACATTAAATTTGTACATTAATTTGGGGGAATATAGGCTTCTTTTTAAGTTCCTTTTAATAATTTAAAAATATTTTCTCTCCAAATGCCTTGTATATCACTGTTAGAATTATTCCTAAGTACCTTATATTGTTGATATTGTTTCTCAAAACTTCTTTTTAAAATTATATTTTCTATTTTAAAATTGTTGGCCTATTAGAACACTGATGAGTTTTGTGTATTGATTTTATATACAACTTTCTTAAGTTGTCTTATCAGAATTGCAGATACTCTCAGGCAGTTTGGGTAAACAATTATATCCTCTGTGAACAATGACAATTTTCTTTTATGCTTTCCAATTTCCTCCCTCCCTCCTTTCCTTCCTTCTTTTGTATTAGTGAAAAGGATAAGATCTCAGTGGAATGTGGTATTAAAGTCGTGATATCAGGAATTCTTGCTTTATTCCTGACTTTAAAAAGAATACTTCTAACTTTTTAGCATTAAGTATGCTGGTGTTTGTAGGTTTTTGGCATATGTGCTTTAGCAGATTGAAAGATTGTGTTCTGTCCTTATTTGCTTAGAATTTGTAGTTTTTGCAACCATGCATGGATGCTGTATTTTATCAAATACTTCTGAGTGTGATCATATGACTTTATGACTTTTCCCATTTCATCTGTTAATATTTTCTAATATTAAACCATTCTTGCATTCCAGAAATTAACCTACTCGATATGATTTTCACATACATTGATAGATTGGATTTGATAACATCTTATTTGGAATTTTGTATTCATGAGTGACATGTATAACATGAGCTTACATATCTTTTTCTTTTTTTTTTTTTTTTTTTTTTTTTTTTTTTTTTTTTTTGAGACAAAGTCTTGCTCTGTCCCCCAGGCTGGAGTGCAATGGTGCAATCTCGGCTCACTTCAACCTCTGCCTGACCTGGTTCAAGTGATTCCCCTGCCTCAGCTTCCTGAGTAGCTGGGATTACAGATGTGCACCACCACACCCAGCTAATATTTTGTATTTTTAGTAGAGACGGGGTTTTATCATGTTGGCCACGCTGGTCTCTAACTCCTGGCCTCAAGTGGTCCCCCTGCCTCAGGCTCCCAAAGTGTTGGGATTTCAGGCATGAGCCACAGCACCCAGCCAAGCTTACGTATCTTTTTGAATTATTGCTATTTTTTGGAATCGAGGTTATATTAGCCTCAGAAACAGTTACATCTCCTTCCCACTTTTTCTCCTCTTCAGAAATTTTTATGTAAGATAGAGATTATTTCTAGAATATTTGGAAAGCTTTCGTGCGTAAAATCTAATCACTGAATCAATTTTGACAACTATAGGTTGATTCATATTCTCTGTCTTTTCTTGAGATAGTTTTTATCATCCCATTTCCCTAGGGAATTTTCCAATTTGGCTAAGATTTTTTTTTAACTTGTTGGTGTAAAGTTTCCACAACACATTCCTAAAATTTTTTAAATGTTTATTTGTAGTTTTTTTACATTTAAATCCTGATATTGCTTACGTATTTAAATTTTTTATAGCATCAATTTCTGCTCTGACCTTTACTATAATTCTTTTTCTCTCCTGTATATGCCTATGTGTATGCAGCATCCTTTGTACCATTTCTAACTTTTTGTCTATTTAGCTTTTTAGTGTCTAGAATGTCTTTCACTTAAATATATGCATGTTAGGCTACGAATTTCCTTCTAAGTACTGTTTTATCAGCATCCTATAAGTTTTAAAATATGCTAGTTTTTATTAGTTTTAAATATTTTATAATTTCAATCTTTATTTCACCTTTGACATGAATTATTCAGAAGTACGTTTGAAATATTAAACAAATACTTCTAGTTATGTTATCAATTTCAAAGAAATACTGATCAGATAAGATTTTCATAACATCAATTCTTTGGATACTTGTTGATATTTGCTCTATAGCATACGGGTGGTCAATTTTTAGAAATATTTTGTGTGTAATTAATAAGAAGGTATTTGTCTAATTGTTAGGTGCTATTTCTTACATGTCTAACTTGTTAATTTTGTTATCCTAAACTTCTCAAATTGTAAAAAATTTTTTTCTACTTGATCTCAGTACAGCTATGTTAAAATCTCCCACTGTGTCTGGGAATATCTCTATTAACACTTGTAATTCTGTCATTTTTAAAAATGCATTTGAAACACATTGTGATGAGCCAAATTGTGTTCTCCCCAAGTTCATAAGTTGAAATCCTAATCCCCAGTACCTCAGAATGTGACTGTATTGGAAATAGGGCCTTTAAAGAGGTAATTAACTTAAAATAAGGTTAATTACATTTGGCTGAAAAATAGATACCAGGTAAATAAAATAAGATCATTAGGGTGAGCCTTAATATGACTGTTGTCTTCATAAGAAGAGGAAATTGGGATGCAGACACACACATAGAGGGAAGACCATGTGAATACACAGGGAAAAGAGTCATCTACAAGCCAAGGAGAGAGGTCTCAAAGGAAACCAAACCTGCTGATACCTTCATCTCAGACTTCTAACTTCAAGAACTGCGAGAAATTAAGTTCCTGTCGTTTAAGCCTCCCAGTCTGTAACACTTTGTTTTGGAAGCCCTAGAAAACTAATACACACGTTGTTAGACTCATAGAAGCTCAGAATTGTTAGACTTTATTTCGGAACAGTTGCTTTTTCATTCTTAAGCCCTTACCTCTTTCATCCCTTATTTTTTTTTTTACAGAAAGTTCATTTTTTGCAATACATATTTGTAAATACATATTACTATAGTGACATATTTATACAAGCTTATTTTAGTATTTACCTAATATTTTTCAGCCAAATGTTAATTTTAATGTTTGTATCTTTGTGATTCTGATGTGCTCATATATATATAATATATACAAGAATATAAATGTATATAAAAATATATATTTGGATTTTTGAAATTATATATTCTTATATATTTATATGTATAATTGTAAAAATCCAAACTGATAGAAATCTACACTTAAATGAGCATATATTTTTCAGCCAACTTTAAATTTAGTCTTCCTCTGGCCTTATGTTTCAGGTAGGTTTGTTAAAAAGAATATATATACAGGCATAATAAGCATATATGCCTATTAGGCCTATTACAAATAGGAAACTTGTACATTAATACAAATTTAACCATTTTACATTTATTGTGATTACAAATATATTTCAAGGTATTTCTCACATGTTTGTCATATTTTTTATGCATTTGCTTCTTTCCCTCTTCCCTTTTTCTGAGCTCTGTTAAATTGATCTAATTTTATCTGCATCCGGCCCCTACAGTCTCTGTTTCGCTGCAATGTGTACCTTGACACGAGACCTCCTTTTCTTTCTTAAATAGTGAATTGTGTGAACCAATGATGATAGTGTGTTCTTAACCAAGTATTATTACTAACCAAGCTATGTGCATAAAATAAAATGTAACATGTAAACTATAAAATATAATAAACACCCATGAATTCACCACCTAGCCTGAGTAGATTTTGTCCGCTGTGTGTTCCTCCCCTATTCTAATTTCTCTTCCTCCTCCCTACCCTCTTCCAGAGATTACTATCGTGAGTCTTATGTTTATCATTCCTTTTCTTCAAAAAATGCATAAACATATATGCCTAAGCATATAATTAAATTTTGCTTTATTTGAGCTTTATTAAAGTTATATCATACTCTCTATAGGCCAAATGAAAAGGGGCTTGCCTTTTCATTCAATATATTTTTTCTATGTTGAATGAACATTTTGTAGTGCTTAACTGTAATTCAATTATTTTCACTACTACATGTGAATATACTATTATCTTCTATCCATTCTCTTGCTAGTGGATATCTGGGCTGTTTTCAGTCTTGTCTGTTCTGCCTCTCATTCCTAAGGCCTCTGCTCTGGACCACCACAATGCAGAAATACAGTACTCAAATTTTAAGAAGGCCTGAGACCAGGGAAAGGAAAGAAAGTCAATGGAAGGCAAAGTTCTTCTGTCCAAGTGTCAAAGAAGTTGTGCACATTACTTCCACTTACATTTGACTGATGCAAACTTAGTCATACTGCCATAACTGGCTGCAAGGGAGGCGGGGAAGGGTGGTCACTGAGAGGCTACACACCCAAAAACTCTATTAATGTGAAAGAAGTGTAGAAGGAATTTTGAAAAAAAACTACCACTCTCATCTTCCTGACACCAAAGACTTTGCTCTTCACATTTACATACGACAGTTTCTTGACTATACAGAGCATTGAATAACCTAGGAACTATGTGTATTGGTTGGTTGGTTGACCTGACATAGTTGCCAACGAATTGACTCAAGCTTCTGCAGAACACCTCAGAGAATTAACATAATTCTATTTGTCCAAAGTTTGTATACTGTTTTGCCCAGTGAATCCATTTTTGCTTTGATTTTGCTGTGAGGGTGTCAACCAACCCATAGGTCTTTTTCCAAATGGAAATGGAGGACGTCAAATCAGAAAATGATCTGTCAAGACATTTTACCTAACCACAATTTCCATTCTGAAAAATTCTAGCCAGTCCCAAGGAACCTGTCCCCTCCCCATCCATATTCATAGAAAGATGGCAGTTTTAAAATATGAGGAATGAAAAATATGATGAGGAAATTTAAGATATTTAGCTTGAAAAAGGAAAGACAGTGGGTGGGAGCATGACAGTTGTCTTCCAATGTCTGAACAGCTGTCAGGTTAAAAACAAAATCTGAACGTTTTCTGCGTATTTCTAGAGAGCAAATCTGGGCTTGATATGTGGAAGGGAAATGGATGCTCATGAATTAGTGAATTTATTATGAAGAAGTGAATTAGTCAGGGTAGGTCAACTTGCATAATAAACCTTTTAATTTCAGTATCCTGATGATAAATATATGTTTTATTTCTTGTTATGGCAATAGTTCAGTGGGCTATCCCTGGCTAGGCTGCTACTGCAGCTCTCCTCCCGTGGAGTTGCAGGGACCCAGGCTCCTTCCCTTTAGCAGGCTGTATCCCCAAGGGCTCCAGAGTCCTCTAGGAAGAAGTGTAGCTGTGGAGGATAACAGGTTTAATGGACCAGGCTTGGAAGGGATGTGTGTCAGTTCTAACCACATTCTATGGGCTAGAACACAATTGTGAGGTCAACCCCCAGTTGCAAGGGAGATTGCAAAATGTAGTTGAGCTGTGTGCCAAAGAATGAGAGGAAATCTATTCATTCTGTTTCTACCCAATCTCTGCCATGAACTGCCCTTACAGACACCAAATACTGTTTTATTCTTCTTCCCACACATAGAATATACTTCCTGCTTTTCAAGGAAAATAGCCACAAGTCTGGCCCAGACTTACTAGATCGTGTCTAGCTCAAATCCAGTGTTTCTGAGTATTGCATAGACCTCTCTGTCAGATTCGGTTGATGCTTCCTGGGGTGTGAAAACCTATGAACTAAAAAGACAAGTTGTCTGCCCACTCGCAATACCCCAACATTCACACACACACCTAACAGACTGGGATGGAGCAGTGGCTGGATAACCTCAGTAGGTCATCCTATTTACAAAGAGAAGAACAGGGGACACATAGCAATCTTTGGTCTATAGTATTTGTAAAAGCATATTGGGCAGGCCTTACAAAATCCCCCTATTAAGGCGGGGAAGAGGGTGAGAGAAAAATTTTTTGATTAGACCTTGATTCTACTAAGGGAGAGACCCTCTTGTCCATTATTCTCTATAGTCCTTGAATCCATTCACTGTAAGGTTCTTCCATCTTTATTTGACTATATTGAAGTGAGTATTTTGGAGTATGCCTCTTTGGGGGCCAAACAACCTTAGTAGCTAATCCATGCTTATGTAAGTTTTGGGGCCCAAGGATTATTTTGATGCTTGAACAGTTAAAAATGTTTTAGGGCCAGGCGCAGTGGCTCAC
Organism: Nomascus leucogenys; assembly: GCF_006542625.1. Classification (NCBI taxonomy): domain Eukaryota; kingdom Metazoa; phylum Chordata; class Mammalia; order Primates; family Hylobatidae; genus Nomascus; species Nomascus leucogenys. The sequence goes on along the minus strand of NC_044395.1, from coordinate 5,463,209 downwards.
GCCTGTAATCCCAGCACTTTGGGAGGCCGAGGCGGGCGGATCATGAGGTCAGGAGATCGAGAGCATCCTGGCTAACACGGTGAAACCCCCCGCCTCTACTAAAAATACAAAAAATTAGCCAGGTGTGGTGGCGGGAGCCTGTAGTCTCAGCTACTTGGGAGGCTGAGGCAGGAAAATGGCATGAACCCGGGAGGCAGAACTTGCAGTGGGCCGAGATCGCTCCACTGCACTCCAGCCTGGGCCACAGAGCGAGACTCCATCTCAAAATGAATGAATGAATGAATAAATAAATACATAAATACATAAAAATGTTTTAGTATGGGGTTGTGGGGTTTCTTTTGGTAATACAATTGTCTTAAAATTTTACTGGGATTCTGATCTGTTTGCTTCCAGTTAGTTCCATGTACAAGTAACTATACCTTAATTTCTTTCCCAAGCACAATTCTCAAACTTCATATGTTTCTTTGCTTCCTCACCAAGCTTATTGTTCCTTTGAAGCTAGCCAAGCTAATAGGTTTGGGTGGGAAGGCCACACTCCTAATCTCATCTTTACTGGAAGGCCTTTTTTTTTTTTTTTTTCTGACTCATCTCCTTCTTGTATATGTACCCATTGCAGCCAATAGTAGCCAATACACGCTGACACTAGAATTATTTCCAACCCTTGCCCTAGGGCCTGCCTTCCACATTATTGTAGGCAATACTTTTACCAAATATTTTGCCACTGCAAATACCTTTCCCAGCAGTAGTTTTGCTGCCCATCATCTTACTGCTAAGCCCATGTCACATATTTTAGTCCTTTTTTTTTTTTTTTTGAGATGGTGGTACTCTATTTCAAGGCGCCAAGTTTCGTGCACGTCGAAGCACACTAACTGCTCCAAGAGACAACCTTCAAATTCCTGTCCCTTAACACAGTGAAATCTGTATCTTGCTCCTGTAATAGTCCATTCTGTATATTCCTAGTCAGGCAGTTCTTCTATGTGGTTTTCTTCCATGCTCTGCCATCCCAATCCTCTCTGAATGCTCTGCGTACAGCTGGCAGGTGAGGGCAGAGGATGCAGTGGAGGACATGTTGAGGGGAGCTTAGTGTCCATGCCTGCAAGTGGGATACATTCTAGAACTTACTCGCATGTCACATCTAATTGATGGAAACATGGGAAATGTCATCTAAGCTGTGTTCGCAGGAACGGGAAATAGGTTTGCTGAGCAGTTAGCCAGTCTCTGCCAAATCAAGGATGCTTTCTTACCAATTCTAGCTATCTGAAAACGAGGGCATGCTGTCACTGAAACTTCTCAGGGCCCAACAACTGTCCATTTGGTATCCACCCTGTATTGGGTAGAAAGTTAGATTAAATTATCTTTGAGGTCCCTTCCAGCTTCATTATCAGAGAAGACTAAAAGTTAACTAATAGCCACATGGAGAAAAGATAATTAACATGTTCATAGATACTGATCCTGTTTACCTTTTTTTTTTTTTTAAATACAGAGTGTTGGTCTGCTGCCCAGGCTGGAGTGCAGTGGCATGAAATGGCTCACTGCAGCCTTGACCTCCTTGGCTCAAGCAACCCTCCCACCTCAGTCTCCTGAGCAGCTGGGACTATGGGAGTACACCTCCATGCCTAATTTTGTTTATGTTTTGTAGAAACCAGGGTCTTACCATGTTGCTCAGGGTCTCGCCATGTTGAACCCCTGGGCTCAAGCAACCCTCCCACCTCAGCCTCTCAGCGTGTTTAGATTACAGGCGTGAGCCACCGCACCTAGCATATTCTTTTTTTTAATGGAGCTTTTACTGTACTATGGTTTTATTTTCCCTCAGTTTTATTAAGGTATAATTGATAAGTAAAAATTGTATTTATTTAGAGTGTACAACTTGATGTTTTAAGATATACATATTTATACATATACGGTGAAATAATTAAATCAAGCTAATTAACATATCTATCACCTCACATACCTCACATACTTTAGCCTTTTTTGTGGTGAGAACATTTAAGATCTACTCTGTTAGCAATTTTCAAGTATTTCAATTATTATTAATCATAGTCAGCATATTGTACAATAGATCTCCAGAACTTATTCCTCCTGTCTAACTGACACTTTGTACCTTTGACTAACATCTCTTCACCTCCCTGCTCCCACCTCCTGGCCCTCAGCAACCACCATTCTGCCCTCTGCTTCTATCTGTTCAACTTTTCAGATTCCACGTATAAATGAGAAAATGCATTACATGCGTCTCTGTGCCTGGCTTATTTCATGTAGCAAAAATAGCCTCCAAGTTCATTCATGTTGTAAATTACAGAATTTCTTTCTTTTCAAAAGCTGGATTGTAGTCCATTTATCCTTCAGTAGACACTTAGCTTGATTCCATACCTTGGCTATTATGAACAATGCTGCAATGAACACGGGAGTTCAGATATCTCTTTGACATACTGATCGCATTTCTTTGGATATCTATACCCAAAAGTGGGATTACTGGGTCATATGGTAATTCTATTTTTAAGTTTTTGAGGAACCTCCATGCTATTTTCCACAACTGCTGTATTAATTTGCATTCCCACCAACAGTGTGCAAGGGTTCCCTTTTCTCCCCATCCTCACCAATACTCATCTTTCATCTTTTTAATAATACACTTTTTTTTTTCTTTTTTTGAGACAGAGTCTCACTCTGTCGCCCAGGCTGGGGTACAGTGGTGCGATCTTGGCTCACTGCAAGCCCCACCTCCCGGGTTCACGCCATTCTCCTGCCTCAGCCTCCCGAGTACCTGGGACTACAGGTGCCTGCCACCACGCCTGGCTAATTTTTTGTATTTTTAGTAGAGATGGGGTTTCACCGTGTTAGCCAGGATGGTCTCAATCTCCTGATCTCATGATCCGCCTGCCTCAGCCTCCCAAAGTGCTGGGATTACAGGCGTGAGCCACCATGCCCAGCCTTGATAATAGACATTTTAACAGATATCTTATTGTGGTTTAATTTGCCTTTCCCTGATGATTAGTGATTTTTTTCATATGCCTGTTGGCCATTTGTATGTCTTCCTTAGAAAAATGTCTTTTCAATTCCTTTGCCCATTATTTAATTGTAGTATTTGTTTTGTTGATATTGAACGCTTTCTAACACATTCTTTTTACATACTTCTATCCTTTTACCAGACTGAGAGCTCCTTGAGAAAAGAACTATGTCTTACTCATGTTAAGCTGTAGTGTGTAATGTACTGTATGGCTGGCACAACTAGAAGTTTAATAAATATCTGCTGGATGACTGAAAGAATTACTGTTCTTCACAATTTAGATGGCCCTCTCCCAGCCCTGTGTGATTTAGGACAAGCCCCTTCTGCAGAGAAGGAGAGAAAGTTAGGGGGGGTTCTCATCCCAGCTCCTGTTCCAGGGGCTTCAGGGCAAGAGTGCCCACCCCCACTCCATCCCACCTCCTTCCCCCTCAGATCCCTGACAATATTTTGGGTATTAACCTCTTATCAGATGTATGGTTTGCCAATATTTTTTTACCATTCTGTAAGTTGTCTGCTCACCCTGTTGTTTCCTTTGCTGTGTATAAGTTTTAAGTTTCATACAATCCCATTTATCTATTTTTGCTTTTGTTGTCTGTGCTTTTGGGGTCATATCCAAAAAATCATAGCCCAAACCAATGTCAAGAAGCTTTTCCCCTATGTTTTCTTCCAGTAGTTTTGCAGTTTCAGGTCTTATATTTAAGGCTTTAATCCATCTTTTTTATGTGCTGTGAGAAAGGGTTCAATATCATATTTCTGCATGTGGGTATGCAGTTTTCCTATACAACTTATTGAGGAAATTGTCTTTTTCCCGTTGTGTGTTCTTGGTGCCTTTGTAAAGATCAATTGACCATAAACGTGTGGATTTATTTATAGGCTCTCTGATCTATTCCATTGGTGTAGACGCTTCTTTTTATGTCAGGACCATACTGTTTTGATTATTGTATTTCTGTAGTATATTGTGAAATCACATAGTGTGATGCTTCCAGCTTTGTTCTTTTTCCTCAAGATTATTTTGGCTATTTGTGGTATTTTGTCATTCCATATGAATTTTAGGATTTTAAAATTTCTATATAAAATGTCGTTGGAATTTTGATAGGGATTGCATGAATATGCAGATAGCTTTGGGTAATATCGATATTTTTACAATATTTTTCTAATCCATGAACATGGGATATCTTTCCATGTATTTTTGTCTTCTTCCATTTTTTTAGATTAATGTTTTATATGTTCAGTGTACAGAGCTTTCACATCCATAAACTTATTCCCAAGTATTTTGGGGGTTTTTTTTGGATGCTCTTATAAATGGAATTATTTTCTTTATTTCTTTTTTAGATAGTTTATTGTTAGTATATGGAAATTCTACTGGCTTTTTTGCATTAATTTTGTATCCTGCAACTTTATTAAATTTGTTTTATTCTTAAGATCTTCTATTCATAAGGTCAATTAGTTACCTAAGTTAGGCTCTCACTGTAATTAGAGACAATAACAAATGTTTGGGGAGCTTTTTGAATGCAGACAAACTCGAGAAAATGTGAGTACATTTTTGTTTATTATTATCTATAATTAGGCCAAAATATTTACTTAAGTGACTAATTGCCTCTGGGAATGAAAGTATAAACTAAAGCACAGTGATTACATTTGCTAACTGCCAGGCTTTGCTGAATCTTTAGCCATTATATTACTATTATCTTTATGAGTGGAACCTGCCTTAATATAGCAGTCTTTATATTAACCTGTAATTACAAAATGTAAGGGGTCTCACAAATTGAAAGATCATCTTTCACCACCTAAAGATTCAAAGGGCTTCTCTTATTTAAGGGAAGGTTTTATCACTATGGTCTTCACTCTTACTTCTCATTAGTAAACTTTTGCATGGAAAAAGTTGGTTATTAAAGACTCAGTCAGCCATAAAGAGTGCAAGAAAATTCTGCAAAAAGAAGTGGAAATACTTATTACAATTTGTATAGTGTTTTACACTATATATTTTATATAAATTATATATCATTTATATATTATGTTACATAATTTATATAGTATGTATACTTAAAAATATAAAGTATTATTTATGCTATATATATGTAATTAATATACAAAGATATATTTTATATAATTATAAATATATATAATTATAATATATAACATATATCTACATTATATCTAATACATCTAAATTATGAAGAACAGTAATTCTTTCAGTCATCCAGCAGATATTTATTAAACTTCTAGTTGTGCCAGCCATACAGTACATTAGACACTACAGCTTAACATGAGCAAGACATAGTTCTTTTCTCAAGGAGCTCTCGGTCTGGTAAAAGGATAGAAGTATGTAAAAAAATGTGTTAGATATCACTACACAGTAGAATAGGGCATGAAGGGCAAAGTGCTGATGTCTAACTAGGGGATCCCAAGGTTGGGGTCAGAACAGGTTTATAGAAAGGGTAGTGGTTGAGCAGAGTCACTTGTTTAATTACAACAACATCTCTGAGAGGCAGATGTTATTCCAACCATTCACACGAAGAAACTGAGGCTCAGTGAAGCCAAGTGACTCATCCTTGCAGAGTTAGACATGGAACTTCCCCCAACCTCCTAGACCCTACCTCTGTGTCTTTCTGCTCTACTACACTTATACCATACATAAACCTTACACAGGTTGCTCAATTATAGGTACACAGCAGAATTACAGAGCCCAGTTTTAGAGTTTGGTTGATAAAGCAGATCTCTGCTTTTAGTTTCCCCTCATCATCAGGTTAGTTAAGTTCTTTCTCAGGACAAAGCAAATTAAGTTGTCTTTTGAGAAGACAGACTGTGTTTTGGCTGGTAATACTCATCTAGGCCACCCCCTACATTCACAATTGGCTCCTTCTCCTCCCCTTCTTGGGTATTTTCATTCCAGGGACTCAGTTGGGGTTCCACCTTCCTGGTGAAGTTCTCCCCCAGACCCCTGTTCCTAACAGCCAACTCTTCCTCCCACCTTCTTAGCACACCTTAAAATGATTTTGAATTGTTCTTCACTGGATAACTGTTACCCTGTTCCCCCACCCCTCCCAGGCTGTTGGACCCTCAGGGAGGGACTACCCTATTCTCCAGTGCCAGGTCCAGGGCTGAGTCCATATACAGGACTCAAAGTAATACTTAAGGGGTGACAGCTTTATCCAGGAGACATAAAGAGCAATTTCCTTTTCCTCTGATGCTTTATAGTATCCTTACTGAACAAAAAAATGAAGTGGCAGCCTACAGTGAGCTCAATTGTGTGTGTGTGTGTGTGTGCGCACATGCACATGTTAATCTTATTGATTGTGAAATACAAAAGTCTAGAAGGTGGTTCCTAAGTCTGCAGGACATAAGAACAATTTGGGGCAATCAAAATACAGATTCATGGGCCTTATCCCAGAACTAAGGAAGTGGGAGATCCCAAGAACCCAGGGAATCTATGTTTTTAACAAACACCTGCTGATTATTCTGATGGTGGACTGAATTTAAATTATGCTTCAAACAATCAGGAGCATTTGGGGTAGATAACAATTGCGGGGAGGTGGTGGCAAAAAGAGGCTCTGTGAGCATGAACATTGTGAGCAAAGTGGAGCAATGGAAATGGAGAAACAAGCTTTAGGAATGGCGAGTGAACCTAATGGGATAAACAACTCACAAAAGGGAGTCAAGGGGGTTCTAGTCAGGAAGGTAGATGGTGGCTAAATTGTGACAAATTTCAACCTTGTGCTGAAAATAGTAGGCCCTCCAGCAGAAGACGGGACAAAAGAAAGAGAATTACTGACATCCTAATATGCAACAATCACCGTCTTTGGGCAGAACAAATAATGTCCCACTTAAATATGTATTATTTAGAATGATGTAGATGCTGCTTGGATTAATAAGACATGACTTAATATAAAAGATTTCCTGAGTTATAAGTAGCTTTTGGTTATTTTCATAACCAAAAGTACAATTTCTGTCATGATTATAAAAGTACAATTTCTATTATGTGGGAGGCTCTGAATGTTTTTAACCAAAAGGTTGAGAAACACCCTTGGAAGCAGAGGGAGTCCCTGAGCAGGAGAATAATGGGTCTTTGGGGCGCACGGAGGAAGGGCGCTGTGGAAGGTGGAGACACCAGAGATGAGGCTGTTCAAACAGCCCCAGAATGAGGTAATGAGGACCTGGGTGGAGGTGGACAGCAATGGGTTTGGTGTCAGCATCGTATTTTGTGGTCTGCCTATGAGTCAGTTGCTCCCTGCTCTCCTTTGTCACGTCTGCCCTTTAAAGACCTGTCCAAGCCCCCATGTCTGGGTTGAGTTATATGCCCCAGATGCAGGGGCTGTGCCTCCTGCTTCTTTTTCCCAGAGTCCTGGTGGAGCAAGTGGTAAAAAGGGATTTGATGGATGTGTCTTGCTAATAATGATCTTTCCACATACCCCTACTGGCTTGAAAAGACTTCCGAATCCAGAGATCTTTTTCTCTGGGCAAAATTATAGTCCTGAATGAATGATGGCAGAAAAATTGGCAAAGAACAGCCTACTAATAGCTCTGAGAGAGATCAGATTTAAAGAGGCAGCAATCCTTTAATCCCAGGTGATATTGCTTCCGCTGCAAACCCTGGGGTCCTCATCACCACATAGATGAGCCCTGGCTGCAGTCCTCAGCCACCTGATCCCCAGAAGGAGCAGAGAACATTAGCTATTCCAAAAGTGGGCATGATGGGCTGGCTACTGGGGGGTCAGGTGGGGCTGGTTACTGTAATTTTAGCCACAGCCGGCCTCTGTCTTTTCTGGGAGCAATTGATGTGACCAAGATGCAGAGAACCCTAATCCTATCTTGGCACAGAGGCAGCCTGACATTCGCCAGGGCGCTCCTACCCAGAAATTCTGCTTTATAAATAGAGGAACAAGTATGCAATATTGTAGCAAGGGTCACTCAGGTATATTGCATGGTGACAGAGTGATGGAATTTCCAGGAGGGAGGGGCACTCCTGGCACCACATCTAGTCTTCCTGTCTCAGGCAAGACTGCTTTGCAGCCTACTTTGGCTTCTTTTCATATCCCTCACATTTCCATTTAAGCAGAGAAAAGTAAATCCAAATGGAGGCTTTTACTGATCTTCAAAGTTCAGAGATTTGGAGCAACTAAAATTGTGCATCTCTGTGTATACATACAAGTGTATCAAATTATAAATGTGCACTATGGGTAACAGTGGCTAAAAATTCCACAACTTTAAACTTCTTACATTTTGGTAATTTTCCATATTTTGAAATCTGTCTTCCCAATGTAGAAGCCAGAAGATGCATAACGGCAGACCTCATGGAGCTAGGTACAGTTAAATGATCCAAATTCTGGCCATCAAACACACCCTCCTGAGACGTGGATTTGGAAACAAGCAATATGACGAAACAGCTTCATGTGAGTGATCTCAAGTCTTCAAGCAGGTGTGGTAGCAGAGGTCTCTGGATCTTTGGGAGTGGCAGAGGTGGAGTTTCTCATATCCAGTAAACTGTTATGAGACCACATAGTTGGACACTGTTTCTGGCTGTTTACCTTCAGAGTTTGGCTCTTCTGGCCTCCAGGAGATTCTAGGAGTTACTTAATATTCTTAAATCTTTTTTTTTTTTTTTTTTTGCTTAAATTGTCAGAATAGATTCTGCTGATTGCATCTAAAGACCCTGACAGATGTACTGATTGGTACTTAGAATGGTTACTAGCAACAGATCCCCAATAAAATGGGGACTTGGTGGTTGGTTATCCGACACGGTTGAGTTTGAAGGCAAGGTCATGTTTAGTTAGTTAGTACTGAAGGATGGGATTCTGGCAGCCCATGACAGAGAGTGATGAAATAATTACTTACATTGTCACCTGATCTACCTATTTAAGGCTTTGGTGGCCTCCAGGACACGGGAGGGGCTGAGGAATGCAAGTAGTATGGACTGAACTTGCTGCTTCTAACTCAGGTGGGGGCTTTAAAGAAAGAAAATGATAAATCAGAAGTTAAAACTTTAAGTTTATTAGACTATCCTACAAACAGATAGTTTCTATGCTATCTTTTGCAGCCATAGGGCTGATGTAGCTGAAAAATCAAACTCACAGTGGGATGCTGAACTATGAAATAGGTTGAATTCATAGCCTTAAGAGGATTCTTATGTGGAAGTTAGGGTACTGACTGAGAAAGAGTGAAACATGGAGAATCAGTATGGGGACTTTTTTTTTTTTTTTTTTTTGAGACAGAGTCTTGCACTGTCATCCAGGCTGGAGTGCAGTGGTGCAATCTCTGCTCACTGCAACCTCTGCCTCAAGGGTTCAAGCGATTCTCCTGCCTCAGCCTCCCGAGTAGCTGGGATTACAGGTGCACGCCACCACACTCGGCTAATTTTTGTATTTTTAGTAGAGACGAGGTTTCACAATGGTGGCCAGGATGGTCTCAATCTCTTGATCTCATGATCCGCCCACCTCAGCCTCCCAAAGTGCTGGGATTACAGGCGTGAGCCACTGACGTCTGGCCAGTATGGGGACATTTAAGAGCATGTCAATTTCCAAAGTCTCAGCAGGAGAAACCCTTCCTTCCTTCTTTATTAAGGCTTTTCCTGCCCTGATTTATATCTGAAATTACCTTGCTAAAGGACATTATCTTAGTAGTAGAAATTAATATTTTCCTCATATACTGTTACCCACTTCTCATTGCCTCATACCTGTGACTAAAGTCAGATTGCAAGATATGACCAAAGACAATTACAATGTCATTCTGGCAAAGTGAAGCAAAATAACAAGATTTTGCTAATTTATATAGTCAAAAACTTGGAAATACGCATTTTAATAAATGATAGGCTACATGAGAGTGGATCTAAACAATTTCAGATGGGATCAAATTCATTATTATGAGTTCACTTAGTGAAGATTTTGGATCTCCACTAGTGCACTAGCTCAAACAGTTGGGGGTAATTCTAATGATTTCTTGTTTGGTTGGCTAAAACTTAGTCTCAGCAGAGATCTATACCAAATGGAAGTTGAGATGCTATACAGTGTTAGAGAAAATGTAGAGACGAAGAAATTCCAAGACTTTAGAAAGAAAAAGAATGTTGCAGTGAATTTAATATGTGGTCCATTCACATAACCAATAAATATGTCCTTGAGACAGCCCAAAATATACCCCATTTTCCAAAGCCCTAAGATATGACATTAGTGAAGGGAGCACCAATGGATCGGTGTTGTATTGTAGCAGCTATTTTCTGTAGACTGGGGATGCATGTGGAAGATGTTACCATTGAAATTATCTCTCTGATTGAATAAGGATGATGAAGGTATTATGGTAGCAGAGGTCAAGTAGCAGAATTTATCCAACAGAAGCAAGGTTGGCATATGTATCAGTCAAGGATCAATGGCAGATAATAAGGACATTAATGTCTGGTCAAGATGGAATAGCAGGGACTAAATTTACCCTCTCACCTAAAATATCGAAAAAACAAAACAGAATATAAGAAACAATGGTTTTAAAAATGAAAATCTGGTAATAAAGAGATGTATTCCCCAAGAGATAAGAAATAAATGAGGGGCCCCTATGATTGTACCAACTTACAGTCTAGAGAGAGTTTCTGGGGAACTCTCACTTGGTTCAGGGAGGAGGAACCCAAGCAGTGTTTGGTGACATCCCTAAGTTGAGGAGATGAAGACAGAGGTGTAGGGAGAACATGAAAATTCAAGTTTGTAAAGCAAAAGACCAAGAAGAAAGAGGTGCACGCAGTGAAAGACCTCTGCATATCTACAAAGGATCCCTCTTGAGTCCTTGCCAGAGAAAAGATTAGTAAATGCATGTGAGGAAGCTACCCAAGGAGAGGGAAAGAATCACATCAAAGGATTAGAGTGAACAATGTTTGGAGCTCACACAAGGCTGACAATAGCTCCTATTCTCATCTTCCAGAGTGTAAAATTTCATCATTCACGAAACATCGGATGGAATATTCAGAAGGGCTTTGCTTCAACAGTGGAGAAAATTTAGTCCTAAATTAAATGCTGCTCTGATGTCATCAAACTAAATGTAAAAGCAAGACTCAAAAGAATAAGAATGTTTACAAGCAATTTAACTGAATTCCAGAACAAAGCCTAGAATATTTACTGGACTATAAAAATGTTCAGCACCAAATAAAGTAAAATATACAACATCTAACAGTCAAAACTTACCTGACATACACATGAGCAGTAAAATATGACTTGTGATATGAAAAAAAAATCAGTTAAATGGGAGGACTTCCAAGATGGCCAAATAGGAACAGCTCTAGTCTGCAGCTCCCAGCAAGATCGATGCAGAAAACAGGTGATTTCTGCATTTCCAACTGAAGTACATGATTCATCTCATTGGGACTGGTTGGACAGTGGGTGCAGCCCACGGAGGGCAAGCTGAAGCAGGGAGGGGCATCACCTCACCTGGGAAGCACAAGGGGTCAGGGTATTTCCCTTTCCTAGCCACAGGAAGCCATGACAGACTGTACCTGGAATACACTCCTGACCAAATACTGCACTTTTCCCATAGTCTTAGCAATGGGCAGACCAGGAGATACCCTCCCCTGCCTAGCTTGGTGAGTCCCATGCCCACAGAGCCTTGCTCACTGCTAGCGCAGCAGTCTGAGATCTACCTGTGAGGCTGCAGCCCGGCAGGGGAGAGGGGCGTCTGCCATTGCTGAGGCTTGAATAACTCAGGCTTGAGTAGCTCAGAGTGTAAACAAAGGGGCCAGGAAGCACGAACTAGGTGGAGCCCACCACAACTCACCAAGGCCTACTGCCTCTATAGATTCCTCCTCTCGGGGCGGGGTATAGTAGAACAAAAGGCAGCAGACAGCTTCTGCAGACTTAAATGTCCCTGTCTGACAGCACTGAAGAGAGCAGTGGTTCTCTCAGCATGGCGTTCGAGCTCCGAGAACAGACAGACTGCCTCCTCAAGTGGGTCCCTGACCCCCGTGTAGCCTGACTGGGAAACACCTCCCAGTAGGGGCTGAAAGACACCGCAAACAGGTGAGTGCCCCTCTGGGATGAAACTTCCAGAAGAAGGATCAGGCAGCAGTATTTGCTGTTCTGTAGCCTCCACTGGTGATACCCAGGCAAACAGGGTCTGAAGTGGACCTCCAGCAAACTCCAACAGACCTGCAGCTGAGGGGTCTGACTGTTAGAAGGAAAACTAACAAACAGAAAGAAATAGCATCAACATCAACAAAAAGATCATCCACACCAAAACCCCATCTGTAGGTCACCAACATCAAAGACCAAAGGTAGATGAAACCACAAAGATGGGGAGAAACCAGAGCAGGAAAGTGGAAAACTTCAAAGAACAGAGCACTTCTTCTCCAAAGGCTCGCAGCTCCTCGCCAGCAAGGGAACAAAACTGGATGGAGAATGAGTTTGATGAGCTGACAGAAGTAGGCTTCGGAAGGTCGGTAATAACGAACTTCTCCGAGCTAAAGGAGCATGCTCTAACCCATCGTGACAAAGCTAAAATCCTTGAAAAAAAGGTTAGATGAATGGCTAACTAGAATAAACAGTGTAGAGAAGACCTTAAATGACCTGATGGAGCTAAAAACCACAGCATGAGAACTTTGTGACATATGCACAAGCTTCAATAGTTGATTCGATCAAGTGGAAGAAAGGATATCAGTAAAGATCAAATTAATGAAATAAAGCAAGAAGACAAGATTGGAGAAAAAAGAGTGAAAAAAAAAACTATTAAAGTCTCCAAGAAATATGGGACCTTGTGAAAAGGCCAAATCTACGTTTGATTGGTGTACCGGAAAGTGACAGGGAGAATGGAACCAAGTTAGAAAACACTCTTCAGAATATTATACAGGAGAACTTCTCTAACCTAGAAAGGCAGACCAACATTCAAATTCAGGAAATACAGAGAATGCCACAAAAATACTCCTCGAGAAGAGCAACCTCAAGACAAAAAATCCTCAGATACACCAAGGTTGAAATGAAGGAAAAAATGTTAAGGGCACCCAGAGAGAAAGGTCAGGTTACCCACAAAGGGAAGCTCATCAGACTAACAGCGGATCTCTCAGCAGAAACCCTACAAGCCAGAAGAGAGTGGGGGCCAACATTCAACATTCTTAAGGAGAAGAATTTTCAACCCAGAATCTCATATCCAGCCAAACTAAGCTTCATAAGTAAAGGAGACATAAAGTCCTTTACAGACAAGCAAATGCTGAGAGATTTTGTCCCCATCAGGCGTGCCATACAAGAGCTCCTGAAGGGAGCACTAGTCATGGAAAGGAACAACCAGTACCAGCCATTGCAAAAACATGCCAAATTGTAAAGACCGTCAATGCTATGAAGAAACTGCATCAATTAATGGGCAAAATAACCAGCTAACATCATAATGACAGAATCAAATTCAAACACAACAATATTAACCTTAAATATAAATGAGCTAAATGCCCCAATTAAAAGATACAGACTGGCAAATTGGATAAAGAGTCAAGAGCCATCAGTGTGTTGTATTCAGAAGACCCATCTCACATGCAAAGATGCACATAGGCTCAAAATAAAGGGATGGAGGAAGATCTACCAAGCAAATGGGAAGCAAAAAAAAAGTAGAGGTTGCAATCCTAGTCTCCGATAAAACGGAGTTTAAGCCAACAAAGATGAAAAGAGACAAAGAAGGCCACTGCATAATGGTAAAGGGATCAATTCAACAAGAAGAGCTAACTATCCTAAATATATATGCACCAAATACAGGAGCACCCAGATTCATAAAGCAAGTCCTTAGAGACCTACAAAGAGACTTAGACTCCCACACAACAATAATGGGAGACTTTAACACCCCACTGTCAATATTAGACAGATCGACGAGACAGAAGGTTAACAAGGATATCCAGGACTTGAACTCAGCTCTGCACCAAGTGGACCTAATAGACATCTACAGAACTCTCCACCCCAAATCAACAGAATATACATTCTTCTTAGCACCACATCGCACTTATTTCAAAATTGACCACATAGTTGGAAGTAAAGCACTCCTCAGCAAATGTAAAAGAACAGAAATCTGTCTCTCAGACCACGGTGCAATCAAATTAGAACTCAGGATTAAGAAACTCCCTCAAAACCACACAAATACATGGAAACTGAACAACCTGCTCCTGAATGACTACTGGGTAAATCACGAAATGAAGGCAGAAATAAAGATGTTCTTTGAAACCAATGAGAAGAAAGACACAACATACCAGAATCTCTGGGACACATTTAAAGCAGTGTGTAGAGGGAAATTTATAGCACTAAATGCCCACAAGAGAAAGCAGGAAACATCTAAAATCGACACCCTAACATCACAATTAAAAGAACTAGAGAAGCAAGAGCAAATTTACATTCAAAAGCTAGCTGAATACAAGAAATAATTAAGATCAGAGCAGAACTGAAGGAGATAGAGACACAAAAAAAACCCTTCAAAAAATCAATGAATCCAGGAGCTGGTTTTCTGAAAAGATCAACAAAATGGATAGACAGCTAGCAAGACTAATACAGAAAAAAAGAGAGAAGAATCTAATAGATGCAATAAAAAATGATAAAGGGGATATCACCACCGATCCCACAGAAATACAAACTACCATCAGAGAATACTATAAACACCTCTACATAAATACACTACAAAATCTAGAAGAAATGGATAAATTCCTGGACACATAAACCCTCCCAAGACTAAACCAGGAAGAAGTTGAATCTCTGAATAGACCAATAACAGGTTCTAAAATTGAGGCAATAATTATTAGCCTACCAAATAAAAAAAGTCCAGGGCCAGATGGATTCACAGCCGAATTCTACCAGAGGTGCAAGGAGGACCTGGTACCATTTCTTCTGAAACTATTTCAATCAATAGAAAAAGAGGGAATCCTCCGTAAGTCATTTTATGAGGCAGCACCATCCTGATACCAAAGCCTGGTAGAGACACAACAAAAAAAGAGAATTTTAGGCCAATATCCCTGATAAACATCGATGCAAAAGTCCTCAATAAAATACTGGCAAACTGAATCCAGGAGCACATCAAAAAACTTATCCACCACCATCAGGTTGGCTTCATCCCTGGGATGCAAGGCTGGTTCAACATATGCAAATCAATAAATGTAATCCATCATATAAACAGAACCAATGACAGAAGCCACATGCTTATCACAATAGATGCAGAAAAGGCCTTCAACAAAATTCAACGGCCCTTCTTGCTAAAAACTCTCGATAAACTAGGTATTGATGGGATGTATCTCAAAATAATAAGAGCTACTTATGACAAACCCACAGCCAATATTATACTGAATGGGCAAAAACTGGAAGCATTCCCTTTGAAAACAGGCACAAGACAAGGATGCCCTCTCTCACCACTCCTATTCAAAATAGTGTTGGAAGTTCTGGCTAGGGCAATCAGGTAAGAGAAAGAAATAAAGGGTATTCAATTAGGAAAAGAGGAAGTCAAATTGTCTATGTTTGCAGATGATATGATTGTACATTTAGAAAACCCCAGTGTCTCAGCCCAAAATCTCCTTAAGCTGATAAGCAACTTCAGCAAAGTCTCAGGACACAAAATCAGTGTGCAAAAATCACAAGCATTCCTATACACCAATAATAGACAAACAGAAAGCCAAATCATGAGTGAACTCCCATTCACAATTGCTTCAAAGAGAATAAAATACCTAGGAATCCAACTTACAAGGGATGTGAAGGACCTCTTCAAGGAGAACTACAAACCACCGCTCAATGAAATAAAAAAGGACACAAACAAATCGAAGAACATTCCATGCTCATGGATAGGAAGAATCAATAGTGTGAAAATGGCCATACTGCCCAAGGTAATTTATAGATTCATGCCATCCCTATCAAGCCACCAATGACTTCCTTCACAGAATTGGAAAAAACTACTTTAAAGTTCATATGGAACCAAAAAATAGCCCGCATTGCCAAGACAATCCTAAGCCAAAAGAACAAAGCTGGAGGCACCACGCTACCTGACTTTAAACTATACTACAAGGCTACAGTAACCAAAATACCATGGTACTGGTACCAAAACTGTTATATAGACCAATGGAACAGAAAAGAAACAGAACAGAACAGAAATAACATTTCTCAGGCCTCAGAAATAACACCACACATCTACAACCATCTGATCTTTGACAAACCTGACAAAAACAAGAAATGGGGAAAGTATTCCCTATTTAATGAATGGTGCTGGGAAAACTGGCTAGCCATATGTAGAAAGCTGAAACTGGATCCCTTCGTTATACCTTATACAAAAATTAACTTAAGATGGATTAAAGACTTAAATGTAAGACCTAACACCATAAAAACCCTAGAAGAAAACCTAGGCAACACCATTCAGGACATAGGCATGGGCAAAGACTTCATGACTAAAACACAAAAAACAACTGCAACAAAAGCCAAAATTGACAAATGGGATATAATTAAACTAAAGAGCTTCTGCACAGCAAAAGAAACTACCATCAGAGTGAACAGGCAACCTACAGAATGGGAGAAAATCTTTGCAATCTACTCATCTGACAAAGGGCTAATATCCAGAATCTACAAGGAACTTAAACAAATTTACAAGAAAAAAACAGCCCCATCAAAAAGTGGGTGAAGGATATGAACAGACACTTCTCAAAAGACGACATTTATGCAGCCAACAGGCATATGAAAAAATGCTCATCATCACTGGTTATCAGAGAAATGCAAATCAAAACCACAATGAGATACCATCTCATGCCAGTTAGAATGGTGATCATTAAAAAGTCAGGAAACAACAGACGGTGGAGAGGATGTGAAGAAATAGGAATGCTTTTACACTGTTGGTAGGAGTGTAAATTAGTGTGGAAGACAGTGTGGCAATTCCTCAAGGATCTAGGACTAGAAATATCATTTGACCCAGCAATCCCATTACTGGGTATATACCCAAAGGATTATAAATCATTCTACTGTAAAGACACATGCACACATATGTTTATTGTGGCACTATTCACAATAGCAAAGATTTGGAACCAACCCAAATGTTCATCAATGATAGACTGGATTAAGAAAATGTGGCACATATACACCATGGAATACTATGCAGCCATAAAAAAGGATGAGTTCATGTCCTTTGTAGTGACATGGATGAAGCTGGAAACCATCATTCTGAGCAAACTATTGCAAGGACAGAAAATCAAACACCACATAGGTGGGAGTTGAACAACAAGAACACATGGACACAGGGCAGGGAACATAACACACCCAGGCCTGTCATGGGGTTGGGGATGGGGGAAGGGATAGCATTAGGAGAAATACATAATGTAAATGACGAGTTGATGGGTGCAGCAAACCAACATGGCACATGTATATCTATGTAACAAACCTGCACGTTGTGTACGTGTACTCTAGAACTTAAAGTATAATAAAAAATCAATTAAATGAAATAAACTCAGAAATGACACAAATTATGGAATTAGCAGACAAGGTTATTAAAACAATTATTATAACAGTCATAATGTCTGAGATGAGAAATTCACTAAATCAGATTAACAGCAAATTAAACATTGGGGAAGAAAAGATTTAGACATGGCAATAGAAACTACCCAAGAAAAAACATAAGAGAAGACTGAAAAACAAAAAAAGAGCATCAGGGAGCTGTGGAAAAACTTTAAACAGTACAATATATATGTAATCAGAGCTCCTGAAGGAAGGAAGGAGTGGGTGGGTAACAGAAAAAAAAATATTTAAGAAATAATAGCCAGGTGTGGTGGCTCATGCCTGTAATCCCAGCACTTTGGGAGGCCAAGGTGGGCAGATCACTTGAGGTCAGGAGTTCACCACCAGCCCAACCAACGTGACAAAACCCCATCTCTACTAAAAATAGAAAAAATAGCTGGGTGTGGTGACGTGCACCTGTAGTCCCAGCTACTTGGGAGGTTGAGGCATGAGAATTGCTTGAACCATGGAGGCAGAGGTTTCAGGTTGCAGTTAGCCTAGATTAGGCCACTGTACTCCAGCCTGTGTGACAGAGTAAGACTTTGTCTCAAAAAAAAAAAAAAAAAAAAAAGGAAAAATAATGGCTGAAAATTTTCTAAATTTAATGAAAATGTTACGTCTACAGATCCAACAAGTTCAGCAAATCCCAAACCTAAGAAAGATGAAGAAAACTACAGCACAAGTCACATCATAGTGAAATTAATTAAAACACATGATAAGGAGAAAATCTTAAAAGCAGCCAGGAAAAAAGATACATTACTGTACAGAAGAACAAAGATAATTACTGCCAATTTCTTGTTGGAAACATTGTAAGCCAGAAGACCATGGAGCAATATGTTTGAAATACCAAAAGGAAAAGGAAACCCTTTCAACTTAGAATTTTACGCCCCTCAAAACTAACTTTTAAAAATGAAGGTGAAATTGACTTTCTCAGACATTCAAAAGCAGAAAGAATTTATCACCAGCAGACCTATTTATTCTTCAGGCAGAAGAAAAATGAGAAAAACGACAGAAATCAGGTTCTACACAAGGGAATGAAAAGCACTGTAAATGGTAACTACATGGATGAATACAAAATATTTTTATTTGTGTATCTTTAAAAGATAATTGATAATGCATATAAAAATAATATCATGCCTGTAAGCCACTCTTTTCACCAAAGCATTAAGAATTGCATTGGTAACAAAAGAAATTCAAGACCAGACACAGTGGCTTACACCTGTAATCCCAGCATTTTGGGAGGCTAAGGCAGGAGAAGCACTTGAGCCCAGCAGTTCAAGACCAACCTAGGCAACATGGTGAGACCCCATCTCTACAAAAAATAAAAAAATTACCTGGGTGTGGTGCATGCCTGTAGTCTCAGCTACTCAGATTGTCGAGGTGAGAGGATTGCTTGAGCTCAGGAGTTCGAGGCTGCAGTGACCTATGATTACCATTGCACTCCAGCCTGGGTAACAGAGTGAAACCCCATCTCTAAAACAACAACCAGAACAGAGCCCTCAGAAATAACGCCACATATCTACAACTATCTGATCTTTGACAAACCTGACAAAAACAAGAAATGGGGAAAGGATTCCCTACTTAATAAATGGTGATGGGAAAACTGGCTAGCCATATGTAGAAAGCTGAAACTGGATCCCTTCCTTACACCTTATACAAAAATTAATTCAAGATGGATTAAAGGCTTACATGTTAGACCTAAAACCATAAAAACCCTAGAAGAAAACCTAGGCATTACCATTCAGGACACAGGCATGGGCAAGGACTTCATGTCTAAAACACCAAAAGCAATGGCAACAAAAGCCAAAATTGACAAATGGGATCTAATTAAACTAAAGAGCTTCTGCACAGCAAAAGAAACTACCATCAGAGTGAACAGGCAACCTACAGAATGGGAGAAAATTTTCACAACCTACTCGTCTGACAAAGGGCTAATATCCAGAATCTACAATGAACTCAAACAAATTTACAAGAAAAAAACAAACAACCCCATCAAAAAGTGGGCAAAGGACATGAACAGACACTTCTCAAAAAGAAGACATTTATGCAGCCAAAAGACACATGAAAAAATGCTCATCATCACTGGCCATCAGAGAAATGCAAATCAAAACCACAATGAGATACCATCTCACACCAGTTAGAATGGCAATCATTAAAAACTCAGGAAACAACAGGTGCTGGAGAGGATTTGGAGAAATAGGAACACTTTTACACTGTTGGTGGGACTGTAAACTAGTTCAACCATTGTGGAAGTCCGATTCCTCAGGCATCTAGAACTAGAAATACCATTTGACCCAGCAATCCCATTACTGGGTATATACCCAAAGGACTATAAATCATGCTGCTATAAAGACACATGCACATGTATGTTTATTGTGGCACTATTCACAATAGCAAAGAGTTGGAACCAACCCAAATGTCCAACAATGATAGACTGGATTAAGAAAATGTGGCACATATACACCATGGAATACTATGCAGCCATAAAAAATGATGAGTTCATGTCCTTTGTAGGGACATGGATGAAACTGGAAAACATCATTCTCAGTAAACTATCACAAGGACAGAAAACTAAACACCGCATGTTTTCACTCATAGGTGGGAATTGAACAATGAGAACACATGGACACAGGAAGGGGAACATCACACTCTGGGGACTGTTGTGGGGTGGGGAGAGGGGGGAGGGATAGCATTAGGAGATATACCTAATGCTAAATGACGAGTTAATGGGTGCAGCACACCAACATGGCACATGTATACATATGTAACAAACCTGCACATTGTGCACATGTACCCTGAAACTTAAAGCATAATAAAAATAGAATAAAATATAAAATAAAATAAAACAACAACAACAACAACAATAATAATAGAGGTGTTTATGGCATGTGTATATAAAAGGTATAGATACCAGACAAAAGTTTGAATCTACACAAATGATTAAGGAGACTGGAAATGGTAACTACGTGGATAAATATAAAAGATTTTTTCTTATTTTACAAACCTTTAAAAAAGTAACTATTTAAGCAAAAATAATAACACATTGTAGAATTTCCAACACATGTAGAGGAAAAACGTATGACAATAATAACTCAGAGGGTAAGAGGAGACAAATGGAAGTATATTGTAGTAAGGTTTATGTGAAGTACTATAATATTATTTGAAGATAAACTGTGATAAGTTACAGATATATACTATAAACCTTAATCTCTAAAATAGTTAATAATACATATATTAACATATACATGATACACGTTGAACATTCATAATCCAAAAATCTGAAGTCTAAAATTCTCTTATAATCATTTTTTGAGTGTCATGTTGACACTTAAAAAGTTGTAGATTTTGGAGCATTTTGGATTTTTAAATTAGGAATACTTGATCTGTATATATAAAAATTGTATTTATACACATTTAAATATAATATATGTGTAGGTGTATATCAGCTATTTTATTAGGCTCATGAACATGTAGAATTTTTATATCCTCTGTTGAACTGGCCATTTTATCATTACGAGATGAACTTCAAATGGAAATATAAAAATAATCTAAAAGGAGCATCACAGGAGGAAAAAATAAACACAAGCGGAACAAATAGAAAACAAATAGCAGGATGAAATATTCGAGCCTAACAATTAAATGTAAATGGTCTCCAGCACCCCAATTAAAAGGCAGAGATTTTAAGATTGGATTGAAAAAAAATAGCATGATCCAACTATATGCTGCCTACAAGAAACCCACTTCAAATTCAAAGACATAGCTAAGTTCAAAGTAAAAAGAATAGAAAAAGACATACCATGCTAACACTAGTTAAAGGAAAACCAAAGTAATATATTATTAACAGACTAAGTAGATTTCAGAATAAAGAATATTACCAGGGATAAAGAGGGTTTGCTCATAATGATAAAATAGGCCATTCATTAGAGGACATGACAATCCCCAATGTTCATGCATTTAATATAACATAGCATTGACATATAGGAAACAAAAACTGACAGAAAAATAGACAAATACACAATTATAGTTAGTGGTTTTAATGTGCCTATTTCAATAACTGATAGAGCACATAGATAGAAAATCAATGAGAATACAGAAAACTTTAACAACACTAGCATCCTGACATACTGGCATTTATAGAGCCCTCAGCACATTACACATTATTTTTAAGGATGTACAGAACATTTACCAATATAAGGTATATTCTAGGCCATAAAACAAGTCACAATACATTTAATTCAAATCCAAGTATGTTGTCTTTCCACAATAGAATTAAATTAGATATCAATAGCAAAAAGACACTAGGATAATTTCTAAATATTTGCAAACTAAATAACATACAAGTAAATAACTCATGAGTGAAAAAAGAGACTACAGAGGAAACTAGAAAATATTTTAAACTAAATAGAAATGAAAATACAACATACCAAATTTGTGAGATGCAGCTAAAGCAATAGATAAAGGGAAATTTATAGCACTAATGCCTATGTTAGAAAAGATTAAATGATAAATAACAGAAATCATCTATTTTAAGCAGAAAGACATTAAATACAGGGAGTGAGTGCTTATGAAAATCCTTGGAAGGGCTGAAGAAATGAATTTTAGGACAATACTACTAAACTTGCCAGTCAGAGAAGGAAGCTTCCTGCTTACCTTTTCAACAAGCAGGAAAATTGGGAATCAGGAATTCACTACTATAAATGATGACTCTAGAAATATGCCATTTTATCCACCATCCACAGCACAGAAAGCCACCATTATGCAATAGCTAATTCCATAATCAAATGATGCTTCCTAAATCCAAATAGCAAAACATATATGCTCCCTTAATTCTGCCTTTTAACAACAATAAAGCTAAGGATTGGATAGTAGGAATCCTGCCAACTCTAACCAAAGAACAAAAAATCAAAACCGAAACAAGAAAAACAAAGCACTTACACACATACACACCCCAAACTTCAACACAACCAAGACTAGATAGGAGAATCAACAGAGATAACTAACAAAAGCATGGCTTCCACCTCAATTCTGCCCTCCAAATCTTACGTAGGAGCATGGGTTTGCTGAATCCTAAATTACACCCTGAGTCATACCTGCAAAGGCATGACTTTTTAGTTAAAGACTTAAAGACATGTTTTTAGTTTTCTAGACTCCGTCGTACAAGAAGAAGGGTAAAATGGATAGCCATTTCTTATCTTGGCAGCCAGCATTTTAAAGTATCCTTCCTGTATTTTTTCAGATCTCCTATATTTTAAGACTACTCTTCCAAGGTAGAAGTCAACTAAGTTTGCAGTCATGTAATCCAGGTTCTATCAATCAGATCCTTGCTCTTAGGACTTGAAGAAGTGAGCTATGTGAGGAGGTGGCCAGATATGGGGGAACAAGTAACTGGTAGGCATTTTAGTGGAAGGTGGCTCTTTCATCAGAGGTGGCACTGGTAGTATCTCTGGCATCTGGCTCCAGGCATTACAGGTGCTAAACAGCATTTGTAGAGATATTTTTGGTGGAGAAGCTCTTGAGTGTGGTTGCTACTCAGCTTCAGAATATGTCTCTCTGGCTTTTCTGGAAATTCTGTGTACTATCTACCATCCTTTAACAAATTCCTAACATTCCTTTTCTTAATAAACTAGTCAGGGTGGATCTTGTTTGCAAACACAAACCCTAACTGATACAACAAATCCCCAGGTATGCATTTTAAGCAGGTTCCTTAGTGGAACTCTAGTTTCTTTCACAATAAAAAGAAAAAACAAAAGAAGAGAAAGATCCATAGAAAACAAATGTACAGTAGGAGTTAGGCAATAAGGAGTTTTCAGAGTATGTTTTGGGTTCAGTAGATACTTAATGTAAATTTTCAGGCCATCTACATAAATTGGGCTTACAGTGAAATCATTCAGTGTAATGCCACTGAAACTCTGTAAGATCCTCTACCATCGGAGAGATATGGGGTATAATTCTTTCGTCAGATATATGCATCCTGGAAACATTTTCTTCTCATCTGTAGTTTGCTACAGTCTGTAGCAAATCTAGTTTGTAGATTTTCCAAATGGTATCTTTGTTGGGTAGAAGTTTTAATTTTGATGAAGTCTAATTTATCAAATATTTCTTTTACAGTTATTGCTTTCTGAGTCTTGTTGATGAAATCTTTACCTACCACCTTTTGGTTACAGAGATATTCTGTTTTCTCTTAAAGAAATTTCATGTTGGAAGAAAATAATAATAGGTACCATTTAATAAGCACCAATCATATGCCAGATGTTTTATCTACATGATACTGAATGGCTACAGCAACGCTAGGAGGAATATTAATATTCCTATTTTACAGCTCAGGAAACATTCTCGGTTAAGTTAAACAGCTTGCTAAGATCAGCAATCCATGTCTATCCGCCACGTTAGCCATATTGGGAAGTCAAGATTTGAATTCAGATATGGCTAGCCAAAAAGTCTATGGTTTTTCCACTATATTACATTTTCTCTCTTCCCTTTCCCCATCAAGATGAAGACGAAGAGATGCAAAAAGATTCTAGAGTCAGGAAAATTTCTAAAGAACACTTCAAGCCTGGAACTAAATGTAAACCTGAGTTAAATTTTCTGTTTTTGTTTTTTAGCTTGACTAGTATATATTTTTGTGTGAAGTGTTGAAAGAAAAAGTTCAGAGGTGCCACACCTCCCCAACAACCTCCACCTCCAATAAGGGCCTTTTGCAAAGTTTGTCAGGGGGACCTGAGACCAGGAGACAAAAATGACTTTCAGAGAGCTCTATTGACCCTGACATTGGATTTAGCGCTCTTTGGCCACAGGAATGGGCACATATGTAGGAATCACTGTCCTTCACCCCCTGGAGTGTCCAACCTCCTCACACAGGCAGGCAGGTGATACATTTTTCTGCATCTTTGGATGCCTAGAACCTTACACAATACCTGGCACTGAATTGAAAGACTGAATGAACAAATGATGATTTAACTTTACAGGTGCATTTCTGAAGCCGCAAATGCAGAAAGGACATGTGGCTTCTTTTAGGATCAATAGGTTATACTACTGAACCCATAACTTTTCAGCAGATTCCGTTGCTCCAGCAATTGGGAGACTGTATAGTACAGTGGTTAAGAACACACGCTTTCTCATCAAATAGATCCAAGTTCAAATTCCTGGTTCTTCCACTTGCTGAGTGAACTTGTACAAGGTTACATAAGCTCTCTAAATTGCTTAAGGTTTTAAAAAGGATTAAAGTAGAGAGTGCATACAAAGAACTTGAACAATGCCAGGCATAGGGTAAGTGTTCAATAAAGAGGTGCTATATCATTACCAAAGCTATTTCATAGTTCTTGTTGTCTAAGCACAGGTTACTTTTGCCCGCCCCTTAATATTTAACATGCACGTATTTTAAAAAAACCTTTTTAATAAATAAACATTTTTAATTTTGAGAGAGTTTTAGATTTATATGCAGTTGTAAGAAATAATACAAAGAAATCCTGTGTAGTCTTTACCCAGTTCTCCCTAATGGTAACATTTTGCAAAAATCACAGTATCACAACCAGGATACTGACACTGATAGTCAGGATACAAAAAATTCCTATCACTACAAGTATCCTTCATATACCCTTCAAGTATTCTTCTTTAATAGTCCCACCCACTTCCCTTTAGCCACCACCACCACCACCATCCTTAACCCCTGGCAATCACTTACTTGTTCTTTTCATGTCTATGATTTTGCCATTTTAAGGATGCTGTATAAATGGAATCATACAGTACATAAACTTTTGCAATTGGTGTTTTCCTTAAGCATATTTCTCTGGAGATTCATCCAGCATGTTGCATGGATCAATAATTTGTTCTTTTTTAGTGCATGATTATTACATGATATGAGTGTGCTACAGTTTGCTTATCCATTTACCTGTTGAAGGACATCTAGATTTTGTAATTTGGGGCTATCACAAATAAAGCTGCTATAAACATTTGTTTGTGGTTTTTGTGTAAATATAAGTAAACATTTCTTTGGAATAAATGCCCAGGAGTGCAATTACTGGGTCATGTAGTCGATGCATGTTTAGTCTTTTAAGAACCTGGCAAACTGTTTTTCAGAGTGACTATTCCATTTTACATTCTCAATAGCAATGTATGAATGATCCGGTTTCTCCACATTCTTGCTAGTATTTGGTGTTGTCACTATTTTTTATTTTAGCAGTCCTGGTAGGTATGTGGTAATATCACATTGTAATTTTATTTCCCTAAGGTTAATTATGTTAAACATCCTTTCATGTACTCGTTTGTCATCTAAATAACTTCTTCAGTGAATTATCTCTTAGCTATGTTCTAACTGGATTGTTAGCTTTTTTACTATTGAGTATCTAGATATTAGTCCTTTGTCAGATATGTGGTTTGCAATATTTTTTCACACTCTGCCTTTCCATATTTTTAACAGGATCTTTTGTAGAGAAAAAGTTTTTAAATTGGATGAAGCCAAATCTATTTTATTCCTTTTATGGAACATCCTTTTGGTCTCAAGTCAAACTCTTTGCATAGTTCTTTATCCCAAGATTTTTTCTTATATTTTTTTCTAAAGGTTTTATACTTTATGTTTTACATTTAAATTCGGATAAGGTGTAAGACCTAGGTCAAGGTTCATATTTTGCCCTATGGATTTCCAATTGCTCAGAACCATTTGTTGCTTGTTTTGAATTGCTTTTGCAAAAATTAGCTGAGCATATTTGTATGGGTTTATTTCTGAGTTCTCTATTCTTTCCCATTGATCTAAGTGCTTTTCTTTCTGCCAGTACCACAGTCTTGAGTTGTGTAGCTATATGGTAAGTCTTAAAATTGAGTGCAGATGCTCCTCAATTTATGATGGGACTATATCACAACAGACTCATCATAAGTAGAAAATATTGTAAGGCAAAAGCACATTGAGCACATTTAATGTACTGATGTACTTAATGTACTGATGTATTTAATGTATTGATGTATTTAATGTACATAAGTACATTAAATGTGCTCAATGTGGTTTTATAATAGTAATATAATAATGTAATTTTATAATAATAATAATAATGAAACATCATCACTTAATGTAGCCTACTTTAAATGTGCTCAGGATGCTTACACTAGCCTGCAGTTGGGCAAAATCATCTAACATAAAGCCTATTTTATAATACCAAGTAATAATAAAGCCTATTTTATAATAAAAATTATTATAATAAAGTCTATTTTATAACAAAATCATCTAACATAAAGCCAATTTTATAAAGCCTATTTTATAATAATAACTCATGTAATTTATTGAATACCATACTGAAAGTGAAAAACAGAATAGTGTATGGGTACTCACCATTAACATACACAGCTGAAAGCACCATTGTGAAGTTGAAAAATCACGAACCATTGTAAGCTGGGGTCCATCTGTAGGCTGGTTCCTTCCACTTAGTTCTTTTTCCAAGTTGTTTTAGTTATCCTATTTCCTTTCCTTTCCATAGAAATTTTGGATAATCTTGTATTAATGAATATCTACCAAGAAAACCAAAAGCTTGCTGGGATTTTGATAGGAATTGTGTTAAACCTGTATATCAGTTTAGGAAGAATTTACATGTTTACTACATTGAATCTTCCAATACATGAACATGATATGTCTCTCCATTTCTTTAGATTTTATTTCTTTCATCAGTGTTTAATGTTTAGCATATGTTTTATTAGATTGACATCTAAATATTTCATTTCTTCGGGTGATTAAAATGTTACTGTAGTTTTAATTTTGGTGTCCATTTTTAGTGTCATCACTAGTATATAGAAATACAACTGATTTGTCAGGCCGGGTGTGGTGACTCATGCCTGTAATCCCAGCACTTTGGGAGGCCGAGGTGGGTAGATTGCTTGAATCCAAGAGTTCTAGACCAGTCTGGGCAGCACAGCAGAACCCCATCTCTACTAAAAATGGAATAAAATTCACTGGGCACGATGGCGTGGGCCTGTAGTCTCAGCTACACAGAGGGCAGAGGCAGGAGGATTGCTTGAGCCAGGAGGTAAAGGCTGCAGTGAGCCGAGATCTCACTACTGCACTCCAGCCTGCCCTGTCTCAAAAGAAAAAACAGAAAAAGAAAAAGAAGAAATACAATTGATTTTTATATGCTTATCTTGTATTCTCTGGCCTTACTGAACACATAATACTTCTAGGAATGTTTTTGTGGATGCTTTGTGATTGTATATGTAGAAAATTATGTAATCTGTAAATAGGGACAGTTTTATTTCTTCCTTTCTGATATTTATTCCTTTTTTTTTTTTTGCCTTATTGTCTGGCTAGAATATCCAGCACTATGTTGAATAGCAGTGATAAGGGCAAATATCCTTGCCTTGTTTTCAATCTTAGAAAGTATTGTTTTTTATCACTAAGTAAAATGTTAGTTGTAGGGTTTTTGTAGATGCTCTTTATCAGGTTGAGGAAGTTCCTATTTGTGTTTTTCTGAGATGTTTTGTGACAAATGGTCAAATACTTTTCTGCATATAACCATGTGTTTTTTCTTCCTTATTAAAATGGTAGATAATATTGATTAATTTTCTAATATTGAACTAGGCTTGTACCCCTGGGGTAAATCCCACTTAGTTATGATGTATAATTCTATATATATATATATATATATATATATATATATATATATATTATTATACTTTAGGTTCTAGGGTACATGTGCACAATGTGCAGGTTTGTTACATATGTATACATGTGCCATGTTGGTGTGCTGCACCCATTAACTCGTCATTTAGCATTAGGTATATCTCCTAATGCTATCCCTCCCCCCTACCCCCACCCCACGACAGGCCCAGTGTGTGATGTTCCCCTTCCTGTGTCCAAGTGTTCTCATTGTTCAATTACCATCTATGTGTGAGAACATGTGGTGTTTGGTTTTTTGTCCTTGCAATAGTTTGCTGAGAATGATGGTTTCCAGTTTCATCCATGTCCCTACAAAGGACATGAACTCATCCTTTTTTATGGCTGCATAGTATTCCATTGTGTGTATGTGCCTCATTTTTTTTTTTTTTTTTGAGACAGAGTCTTGCTCTGTCGCCCAGGCTGGAGTGCAGTGGTGCAATCTCGGCTCACTGCAAGCTCCGCCTCCCGGGTTCACGCCATTCTCCTGCCTCAGCCTCTCCGAGTAGCTGGGACTACGGGCGCCTGCCACCACGCCCGGCTAAATTTTTGTATTTTTTAGTAGAGATGGGGTTTCACTGTGGCCTCGATCTCCTGACCTCGTGATGTGCCACATTTTCTTAATCCAGTCTATCATTTTTGGACATTTGGGTTGGTTCCAAGTCTTTGCTATTGTGAGTAGTGCCGCAATAAATATACGAGTGCATGTGTCTTTATAGCAGCATGATTTATAGTCCTTTGGGTATATACCCAGTAATGGGATGGCTGGGTGAAATGGTATTTCTAGTTCTAGATCCCTGAGGAATCGTCACACTGACTTCCACAATGATTGAACTAGTTTACAGTCCCACCAACAGTGTAAAAGTGTTCCTATTTCTCCACATCCTCTCCAGCACCTGTTGTTTCCTGACTTTTTAATGACTGCCATTCTAACTGGTATGAGATGGTATCTCATTGTGGTTTTGATTTGCATTTCTCTGATGGCCAATGATGATGAGCATTTTTTCATGTGTCTGTTGGCTGCATAAATGTCTTTTGAGAAGTGTCTGTTCATATCCTTCACCCACTTTTTGATGGGGCTGTTTTTTTCTTGTAAATTTGTTTGAGTTCTTTGTAGATTCTGGATATTAGCCCTTTGTCAGATGAGTAGACTGCAAAAATTTTCTCCCATTCTGTAGGTTGCCTGTTCACTCTGATGGTAGTTTCTTTTGCTGTACAGAAGCTCTTTAATTTAATTAGATCCCATTTGTCAATTTTGGCTTTTGTTGCCATTGCTTTTGGTGTTTTAGACATGAAGTCCTTGCCCATGCCTATGTCCTGAATGGTATTGCCTAGGTTTTCTTCTAGGGTTTTTATGGTTTTAGGTCTAACATGTAAGTCTTTAATCCATCTTGAATTAATTTTTGTATAAGGTGTAAGGAAGGGGTCTCAGTTTCTGTTTTCTGCATATGGCTAGCCAGTTTTCCCAGCACCATTTATTAAACAGGGAATCCCTTCCCTATTGCTTTTGTCAGGTTTACCGAAGATCTGATGGTTGTAGATGCGTGGTGTTATTTCTGAGGCCTCTGTTCTGTTCCATTGGTCTATGTTTCTGTTTTGATGTCAGTACCATGGTATTTTGGTTACTGTAGCCTTGTAGTATAGTTTGAAGTCAGGTAGTGTGATGCCTCCAGCTTTGTTCTGTTTGCTTAGGATTGTGTTGGCTATACAGGCTCTTTTCTGGTTCCATATGAAATTTAAAGTAGTTTTTTCTAATTCTGTGAAGCAAGTCAGTGGTAGCTTGATGGGAATAGCATTGAATCTGTAAATTACTTTGGGCAGTATGGTCATTTTCACGATATAGATTCTTCCTACCCATGAGCATGGAATATTTTTCCATTTGTTTGTGTCCTCCCTTATTTCCTTGAGCAGTGGTTTGTAGTTCTCCTTAAAGAGATCCTTCACGTCCATTGTATGTAAGTTGTATTCCTACGTATTTTATTTTCTTTGTAGCAATTGTGAGTGGGAATTCATTCATGATTTAGCTGTCTGCTTGTCTATTATTGGTGTATAGAAATGCTTGTGATTTTTGCACATTGATTTTGTATCCTGAGGCTTTGGTGAAGTTGTTTATCAGCTTAAGGATTTTTTGGGCTGAAATGATGGGGTTTCCTAAATATACAATAATGTCACCTGCAAACAGACAATTTGACTTCCCTTTTTCCTATTTAATTGAGGTATTTGGCCCATTTACATTTAAGGTTAATATTGTTACATGTGAATTTGATTCTGTCATTATGATGCTAGCTGGCTATTTTGCACATTAGTTGATGCAGTTTCTTCATTATGTCGTTGGTCTTTATATTTTGGTGTATTTTTGCAGTGGCTGGTACCAGGTTTTCCTTTCCTTATTTAGTGCTTCCTTCAGGAGCTCTTATAAGGCAGGCCTGGTGGTGACTAAATCCCTCAGCATTTGCTCTGTAAAGGATTTTATCTCTCCTTCACTTATGAAGCTTCGTTTGGCTGGATATGAAATTCTGGGTTGAAAATTCTTTTCTTTAAAAATGTTGAATATTGGCCCTCACTCTCTTCTGGCTTGTAGGGTTTATGCAGAGAGATCCGCTGTTAGCCTGATAGGCTTCCCTTTGTAGGTAACCTGACCATTGTCTTTGGTTGCCCTTAACATTCTTTCCTTTGTTTCAACCTTGGAGAATCTGATGATTATGTGTCTTGGGGTTGCTCTTCTCAAGGACCGTATCAGTGGTGTTCTCTGTATTTCCTAATTCAAATATTGGCTTGTCTTGCTCGGTTGGGGGAAGTTCTCCTGGGTAATATCCTGAAGTGTGTTTTCCAGCTTGGTTCCATTCTCCCCTTCACTTTCAGGGACCCCAACCAATCGTAGGCTTGGTCTTTTCACATAGTCCCATATTTCTTGGAGGCTTTGTTTGTTCCTTAACAGTCTTTTTTCTTTAATCTTGTCTTCATACCTTCTTTCAGTAAGTTGATCTTCAATCTCTGATACCCTTTCTTCCACCTGGTGGATTCGGCTATTGATACTTGTGTATGCTTCATGATGTTCTTGTGCTGTGTTTTTCAGCTCCATCAGGTCATTTATGTTCTTGTCTAAACTGGGTATTCTAGTTAGCAATTCCTGTAACCTTTTGTCCAGGTTCTTAGCTTCCTTGCATTGGGTTAGAACATGCTCCTTTGGCTCAGAGGAGTTTGTTATTACCCACCTTCCAAAGCCTACTCCTGTCAATTCGTCAAACTCATTCTCTGTCCTCCAGTTTTGTGCTCTTACTGGAGAGTCGTTCCAATCATTTGGAAGAGAAGAGGCATTCTGGTTTTTGGAATTTTCAGCATTTTTGCACTGATTTTTCCTCATCTTCATGGATTTATCTACCTCTGATCTTTGAGGTCGATGACCTTTGGATGGGGTTTCTATGTGGGGGTCCTTTTTGTTGATGTTGATGTTATTGCTTTCTGTTTGTTAGTTTTTCTCCTAACAGTCAGGCCTCTCTTCTGCCGGTCTGATGCAGTTTGCTGGAGGCTCAGTCCAGAACCTATTTGCCTGGGTATCACCAGCAGAGGCTGCAGAACAGCAAAGATTGCTGCCTGCTCCTCCTCTGGAAGCTTCATCCCAGAGGGGCACTGGTCTGATGCCAGCTGGAGCTCTCCTGTATGAGCTGTCTGTCAACCCCAGTTGGGAGGTTTCTCAGTCAGGAGGCACGGGGGTGAGGGACCCACTTGAGGAGGCCGTCTGTCCCTTAGCAGAGCTCAAGCGCTGTGCTGGGAGAACCCTCCTTGTCAGGATCCACTGCTCTCTTCAGAGCCGGCAGGCAGGAATGTTTTAAGTCTGCTGAAGCTGCACCCACAGCCGCCCCTCCCTCCAGGTGCTCTGTCCCAGGGTGATGGGAGTTTTATCTGTAAGCCCCTGACTAGGGCTGCTGCCTTTCTTTCAGAGATGCCCTGCCCAGTGAAGAGGAATCTAGAAAGGCAGTCTGGCCACGGATGCTTTGCCATGCTGCATTGGATTCCACTCAGTCCGAACTTCAGGCCTCCATAGCACTGTGAGGGGAAAACCGCCTACTCAAGCCTCAGTAATGGCAGACGCCCCTCCTCCGACCAAGCTTGATCATTCCAGGTCAACTTCAGACTGCTGTGCTGGCAGCGAGAATTTCAAGCCAGTGATTCTTAGCTTGCTGGGCTCCATGGGAGTGGGACCGACTGAGCAAGACCACTTGGCTCCCTGGCTTAAGCCCCTTTTCCAGGGGAGTGAATGGTTCTGTCTTGCTGGAGTTCTAGGCACCACTGCGGTACAAAAAAAAAAAAAAAAAAAAAAAAAACTGCAGCTAGCTCGGTGTCTGCCCAAACAGCCGACCAGTTTTGGGCTTGAAATCCAGGACCCTGGTGGTATAGGCACATGAGGGAATCTTCCAGTTTGTGGACTGCAAAAACTGTGGGAAAAGCATAGTATCTGGGACGGATAGCACCATCCCTCATGGCTTCCCTTGGCTGGGGGAAGGATGTCCCTGCCCTTTGCACTTCAGGTGAGGTGATGCTCCACCTTGCTTCTGCTTGCCCTCCGTGTGTTGGACCCACTGCCTAACTAGTCCCAATGAGATTAACCGGGTACCTCAGTTCTTTGGTTATTATCCCACAGGTCTCTGAAGCTCTGTTCTTTTTCTCCCCTTAGGCTATTTTCTCTGTTAGAATCTCTGTTGTTCAGATTGGTTAATTTCTACTGTTGTATCTTCCAATTCACTGGTTCTTTTCTTCAGCCCCTGCTATTCTGCTGTTGAGGAAGAGCATTCCGCTGTGCATTTTGATTACTTTATTTTTCAACTCTAAAATTTCCATTTGGTTCTTTATATCTTCTGTTTCTTTGCTGAGACTATTTCTTTGTAGAGGCTTCATATTTTTTTAATTTGTTTTAAGCATATTTGTAATTTCTTGAAGCATTTTAAAATCTTTTGACATATTTATGTTCTTCACAAACACTGATAGTACTTTTGCACTATGGCTTTTAATATTACAAAAAATTTAACAGTAGTCTTCCATTCTTATATTAGTTTACAAAAGATATAGATTTTGAATATATCTATTTTTATACAGCATAAAAGCTAATATTTCTCGTTATAACCTGCAGAATTTAGTTTCTTGGCTATTAAATAGGCTAGGTTGGTTTAAATGTGAAATTTGTATTTTAATAATAATTATTATGTATCAATTACAAATTCAAAACACTTTTGAGTTAGATAATTACTTTTGAAGAAATAATTAACAATGACTCACTATTCCTGGTTGACAGTCAATAGTTGGAACATTTTTATCATGGCTGCCTTATAAACTTTGTGAGATAATTCTAATATGTCTATTTTCTCAATCATCGATTATCCTGCTTTACATTCAGTTTGAGATGTTTTTGGTTTTGAGCATGACAAATAATTTTCAATTGAAATCTGGACTTTTTTGCATTATATTCTGTGACTCTGGCTCTCGTTTCAACCTTTCATTTTAGCTAGGTTTTTATGACATCACTTTCGAGGGGTGCTGCCATTTTGTCACCAGGTAGAGACAGAAATCCAGGTTTCCTACTTGGTCTCCATTGACGCTTGAGGGTAGGGATACCTCTTTGAACCTCTTGATGTTAATGGGAGTTCCAGTTTCCAGTGTGGTTTTCACTGACACCATGGTGGGTGTTGCCTCATTACCACTAGTGGTGGTAAAAGTCCTGACTCTTTATTAGGCCCTCCTACATCTCGACTACACCCCAGTCGAGAGAGGGAGGAGATGCCTGACTACTGCCAGTTGGCAGTGGAAGTCTGGCTCCCCACATGGTCTCCATGACTTATTTTCAGCTGATGAGGGTGAAAGTCTCAGTTCTCTACTTGTCCATTCCCTGATATCACTCTGGCAGGGGTTTGGGGGCACTTCATGACAGAGTGGCAAAGGTAGACATCTAGAATCCGCAATCTCCCTTTGCTGGTGTGGATGCAGGATGGTGCCTGTTTTTTGTTTGGTTGGTTGGTTGGTTGTGTGTGTGTGTGTGTCTGTGTGTGTGTTTTGGTTAGAGTGTAGCAGTTATTGTCTAAAAGTTTCTTCTTATAGGCTTCCCCTTTTCTGATCCTTTGGCCAGAAAGATCAGACTTTTGTTGGGACTTCTTTTGGTCTGTACCCACTGGCATTTCCAGGTTGCTGGCTGTCTCAGCTCCATCTCTGGGATATATCAGGCAAAATAAAACAATAAGGAACTAATTCCTCTGGCCCCCAAATCCCACTGGTTTGTCTTCTTTCCAACTTTTAGAGTTTTCTTCTGATTTTGTTTATATGTAATGCTTGGGGATTTTATTTGTACTTGGCAGAAGGAATAAGGAAAATTGTATCTACTCCATGCTGCCAGGAGTATAAATCTCCATTTGCTTTTTAAAATTTTTATTTTTGATATGATAGACAATAATTATATATATTTATAGGGTACAATGTGATGCTTTGGTATATGCATACATTGTAGAATAATTAAATAAAGCCAATAACTATACCCATCATCTCACATATTTATATTTTTATGGTGAGAACATTTAAAATCTATTCTCTTAGCAATTTTGAATCATATGTTATTATTGACTGTGTTCACCTTGCTGTGCAATAATTCTTGAAAATTTATTCCTTCTGCCTAATGAGAACTTTATACCCTTTGGTCAATGTCCCCTCATGCCCTTACCCCACCCCACCCTCAGCCTCTGGTAACCACCATTCTACTTTCTGCTGCTATGTTTGACTTTTTTAGATTCCACATACAAGTGAAATCATGTAGCATTTTGTGGGGTTTTTTTTGTGCTGGAGTTATTTCATTTAGCATAATGTCTTCCAGTTTCATCCACGTTCTCACAAATAACAGGATTTTCTTCTTTTTTATAGGCTGAGTAGTAGTCCATGCACTTATTTTTGTACTTTGTTTTTGTCATATGGTATAAGGAAAAGCCTGATTCACATAGATAGATATAACAGTTGAAGAAGGCAAAAGCTTTAACAACATAACTTTCAGTCTCAAGTTATTTGTCTTGTGCTTTACTGATTTTTCCTCCCTTTAATTTAACACCCTCTCATCCTTCCAAGACAACCAGATATGTGTTTAATTGTTTTTAAAACATAAATCACTATTTTGATAAGCAGAAACAAGGTTTCTGCCCTTCTGCCTTCTCTGACACCCTGAGCTCTTTCCATATCTCTTCCCCAATACATCCCAATCTCAACCTGAGTCTTCTTGAGCCAGGTAGTTCTGTATATTTCAAAGGCCACATCAACAATAAATGGAAACCTTTGCTTTGGTTTATCTTCAGCAGAAATCCACACAATCAAGTTGTAAATTTATTTATATATTCTAATAACTTGATTACTATATGTTCTTTTGTCTAATCCCTTGATAACTTAGGTTTACAAAGATTTCTCACGCACCCTATGTTCAATATATATTCATTTGATAAAAGAGATCACTTTGCCTTGCATTTGTAAAGATCATGTCAGTGATGGTGAATATGATTTAGCAAGCATCTACTGAGCACTTGTTATATGCCAGGCATTGAGGTTACAAATACATACAAAAAGACATAAATTCAAGAAAGGCAGAGGATTTGCAGAAGGTGGCAGTGGTGGCCCCATAGTTTAAATATATCAAAATCATCAATTTAAACCTAATTAGAAAATGTTAGAAGTGAAATGATTGGAGAAAGGGAGATATAAAGACATTGAAAAAGAAGAATTTGATAACATAAAATCATTTCAAAAATACAGGCTAAACTACAAAGAACAAGAGCAAATTAACTCAACAAACAATTCATAAATGAGATTAAAAGCTTTTAAGAGGAAGTGACAAATATAGAAGACAAGCAAAGAAGAGCTAACAGATAATAGAAGTCTCTGAAAAAGAAAACCAAAACAATGAAACAGAACAAATAATCAGATCATAATCTGAGAAAGCTTTCCTGAAATTAAAATATTTGAAACTACATACTGAAAGAGCACATTATGTACTTATGAAAACTGAACCAGAGCAGTCACCACTGAGGCTATTGGACTTCAAATTTTAAAAAAAGTTTTGAACAACTAGGTAACTTATTTACAAGAGTAAGAGGAACAGATTGTCATTAGACTTTTTGAAAGCAGCACTTTATGCAAGAATAAAATGGAGTAACATATTTAAGATACTCAAGGAAAGAAAATGTGAGCCAAAGATTTTATATCCAGCCCAATAGACTTTCAAATATAAGGGCTACAAACTTTTGTGAATATGTAAGAACTCAGGAAAATATTACTCCTATGTGACCCTCCTGAGGAATTTACTAGATAATGAGCTTTAGACAACCAAGTAACTGGAGAAACATTGACACAAGGCTAGTGCTCTGGGAGAAAAACACAAGCTTCAGGTTTCTGTTTTCTTCCCAGCAAATGTCTCGAGGAAAAAAATTGTTGGAGAAAGCCTGATTCATACTAATGTATTGCCTTCTCTCAGAAATGTTGGCCCCTTGAATTATGTTTGACTTTGCTTTCCTCCAATGCCATAAAGCGGTTTTCTTCATTTTAAATTTAACTTTCACAGCTGGTTTTCATGAAATAGTTGCTCTGATATAAGATACTTCATCATAGCTGAACAAAGAAGTGTAGTCTGAATTTGGATTAGAAGTATGAATTTGAATTGCGACATATGTTATCTTAAAAGTTATTTCCTAGCACTCTTCACCAAAACGACCTGGAAACAATGACCAACTCAGTATTATTGGGCACCCTAGTGTCCAGGTTGTAATTTCTAAATACTATTTCCAACTAAAAGGAACCAGGGCTCATTGAAAAAATGGCTTGTTCCAGTCTGCAGCATTATATATACAAGATGAGTCTGGGATGTTTTGTCACACCAGAAAGCCAGAATGCTGCCAAATACTAATTGCGTCAAAAGAACTCCAGAGCCACCATGGGCTCCCACTAATCACAAGTGATGCAATTTGACTGTAATGGATTAAAACATATCACATATGTTTCAATCCATGAGTTCATAATAAAACAAACAACTTTTATTTTCAAATAATTATTTGAAAAACCGGTAAATAAAGGTAAACTATTAAACATTTATCTTGCCTTTCTTTCAGAATTGTGCCTCAAAAAGAGCCAACTAGAGGAAAATTCTCTTTGTAGAATTATGAGGACTAATAAGTGAGGAGGGAAAATAGAATTAGAATGGAACTCTTACAGAATTAGTATGCTTACCCAGTAATCACAAAACATCACAAAAAAAACAGTCATTATGTATCTCATGAAAGAAGATTACATTTTCTACAAAATAGTCTGACAAAAAAAATCAAACCTAAATTTGATCAAGCCTCTAAGATATAACTAGCAATTTACAAGAATTTCAGGGGAAAGAGAAACATGGTAAATAATACCATATGACTTCATTCTTTCATACAACAACAACAAATTGCAAGATAAAAAAGAAAGGAGTTAAGAGAGACTTAGAGAGCATATAAACCATATTTAGGTCTTGATTCAAGCAAACCAACCGAAAAAGCAAACCAACCAATAAACAAAAAACAACAACAAATTATAATGTGGACACTGATAGAACATTTGATGATAATTAAGGAATTATTTTGAACTTTTTGGTGTGACAATGTAGATGAAATGTTATGATAGTTTGGGTTTTCTCCAAAATAGTCCACTGGAAAGGTAGTGGGTGTGTAACAGATGAAGCAAGATTGCTCACAGGTTGATCATTGTTGAAGGCCAGTGATGAACGCATGGGAGTTTATTATATGATCTGCTTGTGTATATGTTTGAAATTTCCTGTAGTAAGAAGATGAAAAAGGAATATAATTTTCTTCAGAGTTTATATTCTACACGGGGAGATAGAAGTATAAGTAAATTACTTGTTAATGCAGTTAAATATATTTTATAATAGAAATGTACATGGAGAATGCTTGGGGAACCCTGAGGAGGAGAAAAGAAAAGTATGGGGATGGGAGGAACTAATACTTAATGAGTGCCATTCCATACCTGGTCCTTTCCATATGTTATATATGGCAGAAATACTGAAAGTGGAGAATATACAGTTAGTACTTTATAATAAATAACTTTTAAAAATATGATCATATTAGGTATTTTAGTTGCACTTTTATAGATGAAGTGCAACGAAAGATTGAAAATCAAAGCAGATAAACAACTAAATAATAGTCATAAGAATGCATGTCAGGCACTTCACATACATTATTACATTTAATTCTATAAGAAAAGAATTACTCTGCTCATTTTGAAGATTAGAAAGGAAAGCTTATGGAGGTTAAGTAACTTGCTAAATATTTCACATAGCTAGTAGCTGGAAGAAGTGAGATTTGAACACTGGATTCTCTTATACTAATCCCCAACCCTTTCCATGAATTGTTACAGCAGGAGGGGAAAGGGGAGGCTGGGGGTCCTTCACACACAAATGCTCTGTAAGCTGGGCTTTGATATTTCAGTAAGGTTTAGTCCATTTGAGAGTAAGTAGGCAGTCAGCTTGGGAGGCACTCCAAGCAAAAAAGAAAAAAACAGGGTCAACAAAAGATTGAGACACAACACAGTGTGTTTAGGGAATTGGAAACAAGGACCCATTGCTGGATTCTAGGATGCAAAGAAGGTGGTGTTGGCAGATACGGCCAGTAGCACCTGTTGGGATTAGATTGGGCAGGTCCTTGGAAAGCACAGTCTTTATCCCGGAGACAATGAGTAGCCATTGGTGGATTTCAAGCAGACCAGTGTGGAAGCTGTGTGGAGGGTGTATCGGAAGCAAAGGGGAGTGATACCAGGGAGAAAGCCAGGGGATTACTGTAATGAAGAATGTATGCAGAAGAGAATGCTGGTTTAAACTACTCTGACAGGATGTTTTTACACGGCCAGAGTGGATGTGGATGCTTCTGAGAAATGAAGTTAGGGCTTACCCACCCATCTTAAGAGTTCTTAACTGTGTGTGCCAATGTGCATAGGAATCTCCCTTTACAGAAAAATCCTCCAGGAAAAGCAGCAGGAGGTTTGGGGAAAGAAGAGAGAACATTGAGAATGGTTGAATGGCCTGACAGCTGTCTGTGGACTAGTTTGGAGACTCTGTGGAGAAAGTAGCAGAGATAAAAGGTAAAGGAGGAATTTCCATGAGAACCTTTGTTAAACTCCAGGCACAGGCTGTGGCCGAGTACAGCACAGTGAGCAGAGGGACATTCTCCCCAGTTCTGCATAGGACTCAGCACCCTCAGGGCAAACCCTCTGGGCTCACGCCCTTATGGAAAGCATGAGCGACAGAGCTGGTGGGGAGAAGGGTCTTGATGAGGAGACCATTCGTTACCAGCTCACGGGACAGGCCTGAAGAATCCTAGACACCTGCGGCGACTTTGGGAAGGGCTGGGTTTCCTTGTGTCAGGTGAGCATTCAGACCTGGAAAGAGTAAGGTGTCTTCTCATTTGTATTCACAGACTTGTAACACCCCGGGACCATCCACTGAGGTGGGGCCAGTAAGAGATGAAAAGTTGGGAATGGAATCATGAAATACTTTCAAGGCTTAGTGACCAACTGGATGTTCCTATTATCCAGATATGGCCAAAGGTCTCAAAGCTTTCCACATGGTGCACAGTACATGAAGTATGGCCCATGGACAGTGGCCATGGATGTCCATGCCTCGGTCTTTTAGGCTGCCTAAATTGTTGCCTGTTACCTCTTTTGAATCTTGGACTGGCCTCATTTCCAGACCCAAGCCTCCTACTGGCTCTTGCTATAATTTATTGGATACACATCCCCAAAACCCATCTTCCCAAAGGACCATCAAACTGAAGGTCAATCTTTTCTGCTCTAGACAACAAGAATAAGATAACAAAAAGACCAAGGTCTGTAAAAGAAAGAAGGAAGAATTATAAACCCAATAGATGTGAACATGAAATACAGTACTCCCACTGGGTGCAGTGGCTCACGCCTGTAATCCCAGCACTTTGGGAGGCCAAGGCGGGTGGATCACGAGGTCAGGAGATTGAGACCATCCTGGCTAACACGGTGAAACCCCGTCTCTACTAAAGATACAAAAAATTAGCTGGGCATAGAGGCGGGCGCCTGTAGTCCCAGCTACGTGGGAGGCTGAGGCAGGAGAATGGCGTGAACCCGGGAGGCAGAGCTTGCAGTGAGCCGAGATCGCACCACTGCACACCAGCCTGGGCGACAGGGCAAGACTCCGTCTCAAAAAAAAAAGAAAAAGAAAAAAGAAATACAGTACTCCCTCCTTATCCTCAGGGAATGGGATCCAAGACCCCCAGTGGACATCTGAAACTGCAGCTAGTACTGAGCTCAATTGCTATCTATCACAGTACGTTTCTGTCCATGTCTTCCACAAATTTAACTGCTTTTCCATCTTAAACTAGGCACTTGTCACAAACTCTGGCTGTAAGTTTTACAGTTTGAGGTGTGACGGCAAAACTAGCCTGAATTGCTTTTCCCTTCTCTACAATTTCACAGATAGAAGATTCACCCTTACCATAGATCTCAGCAACCTCAGTGTATTATTTTTTTTCCTTTCCTTATTAGGCTGAGAATGTTTACCTCTTCACTTAAAGGAAGCACTTTATAGTTTCTCTTTGATAGATCCAAATTGCCGGCATCACCACTCTTGTGCTTTGAGGCCATTGTGAAATCAAATAAGAGTTACTCAAACACAAACACTGAGATCCCGTGGCAGTTGATCTGATCACCAAGATGGCTACCAAGTGCCTGGTGAGCAGGCAGCATCTACAGCAGGAGACACTGGACAAAGGTAAGATTCACATCCTGGATGGGATGGAGTGTGACGGCATGAGATTTCATCATGCTAGTCAGAACAGCACGCAATTTAAAACTTATGAATTGTTTATTTATGGAATTTTCCTTTCGATATTTGCTGACTGCATGTGACCACAGGTAACTGAAACTACTGAAAGCAAAACCATAGATAAGCAGGGGACTACTATAGTTTCTGTTTTTTATTTATTTTTTTTAAAAAGAATGAGGAGACGGCACAGGATGAGCATTTGGCTATTTCATGCCACCCAGATGGTAAAGTAAGCTGGTTCAAACACCTGTCATGCTTAGCCCTATCTGGAGTGTAAGGGAAGGAGGGATCAGAGCTTCATGCCTGGCATGGCATGGGTTCATGTTCATTTGTTCTTGTTGGACTCAAGCTCAGTTACATGAGATTGCATTTATCCAGCAGCAAGTCACCAGCCCTCACCAGCCTTTTTTCGGCATGTTCATGATCTGACCTCACTTGGATGTCTCTGTGCTGTCTAAGATCAGAGCAGTTGGCAAAGCTCCCTCAGCTGATACAAGCTTACACTGCAGGTACCTAGGACACCAAAAACAACAATCTGAGCTCCTACCACTAGGATTTCTCCTACTAACCCAAACACACACCAAGCCTTGGTTTTGTCCTTGGCTCTAGAGTTATAAGAGCAATGGTTTCTACCCTGGAGACGCTTACCAATGAGTTGGGAGTCGGTTATGGAGACAAGACAGGTTGACACAGACTTAAAGAATATTATAGTCAGAGGCAATTTGGAGGTCATCGGTCCAACTCCCTCACTAAGATGAGGAATCCGAGTCCCAAAGAGGAGCAACTTGCCAGAGGCCATAGAGCCAATAAGAGTCAGAGTTCAGACTTGACCTGGGCCTGGACAGTACAGAACTCTTTAATTATACCAGCTACCACTTACTGAAGAAGAAATACCAACTGCTAAATACTTTATAACTCTATTACTTCATTTAATCCTCATAACAATCCCTTTAAGTCATTATTACAAATCCTATTTTATAGATGGAGAAACACAGTTTAGAGAGAGGTAATTGAACTTCCCAAAAACCTTCTGTCTTAGTCCATTTGGGCTGTTATAAAAGAATACCATAGACTGGTGGCTTATAAACAACAACCATTTATTTCTCACAGTTCTGAAGGCTGGGGAGTCCAAGATCAAGGGTCCAGCAGGTTCAGAGTCTGAAGAGGACCTGCTTTCTGGTTTCTAGAGCTCCCACGGTGGAAAGGGCCAGGGGCCTCTCTCGGGCCTCTTTTGTAAGAGCACTCATCCCATTCGTGAAGCCTCTACCCTCATGACCTAATCACCTCCCAAAGGCTCCTAATACCATTGCATTGGGAGTTAGGATTCCAACACGGAAATTTTAGGAGGACACAAACATTGAGATCATAGCACCAACCAATGAATAAATGACAGTACCCAGATTCGAACCCACTTGAACCATCTGATTTTAAAGTTCGTGCTCTGAAACGCTCCTCTGTGCTGCCTTTCATATACTGGCTGCCTCTTTCTGTTCCACCTGACAGTGAGAACTCACACATGATGGAGAATATAATACAAGCTCCCTGTCCAGAGCCTTTCTCGCAGCTGGTTCTATCCGTATACTAGCCTGAATGTCACCATGTCAGAAGTTCTCAACCATGCCTGCCTGGAAAAGGGGAGTGATGTGACCTGGACAGTGACAGCCTCCGTTTAAATGTTCTAAAATACCCCAGGCTTCAGAAAAGACAGAGTCCACTGGGCTTGAGCACTGGCACTCAGGCCATGCCTGAACACTGAGCATTGAGAGGAAGCAGTACAAGGCCTGAGAATGAACTTGAACTCTCCACTGGGGACTTGAAACTAAAGTAAGTGATTCTAGAATACTGTGTGGACCACAGAGAGCTTGATGTAGTAGAAAGAGGACAGGAGTTTGAATGAGTCCTGGCTTTGAATTTGTCTGTCACCCAAGCATGCACCTTCTTTTGTGCAGTCAACGATCTATGAAATGCCCCAGGAAGAGAAGAATTACATGCATGTCAGCTCTAGAGAATGCCCAGTGAAGATACAATCAGAGCAAGAGTGGAAATAATCAGGAAAGCTTCCTGTATGGTGTAGTCTTAGAAATGAAAGTGCTAGCCCACTCTCCCCTGGGAAACACACAGAGGCCAGGGTTACCCCAGAGGCCACCAGCAAGTCCCCATCCATCTGGCACCCCTCACAGAGGCCACCATCCCATCTGGACTCAGCCTCCTTGGCTCCCACTGCAGGGCTTTGGAGAGAGGTTGACATTCACTAACAAAAGGATCCTTTGAGAAGCCCAGGAGCTCAGAAGGAAAAGCACAGGCTGAATGCTTGATCTGCCTGCTTGGCTGTTGTGCAAGAGCTGGAGGGGGGAGAGGAGAGGCAGGGCAGGGTGGCTTGCAGTGGCCACCATCCCTCTCTAGCTGCAGAGCAGCCAGCTCTGATGATGGGCTGGGCCCCTCCCACAGGTTTTCCCAGGGACTAGACGAAAGAGGAATAGAGAGCAGGACAAGGGTGGAGGCCCCAGATA
The DNA here is from genome assembly GCF_006542625.1 of Nomascus leucogenys. Taxonomy (NCBI): domain Eukaryota; kingdom Metazoa; phylum Chordata; class Mammalia; order Primates; family Hylobatidae; genus Nomascus; species Nomascus leucogenys. Next base: position 5,419,777 of record NC_044395.1, on the reverse strand, counting down.
AAAATTAATTAACACTATTTTTCTTTCTTTTTAAAAAGGTAATCTCTTAATCCTAAGCACTGGGATTCATGTGTGCCCTTTGGTCTATAACCACAAAGGAAACGATCAGGAAGAATCCAGGTTCATGGCCTCACCTTTAGATTTCCTCTTCTCAATGGTTCTTTGTGTGGCAATCTCCTGTGAAGTGAGATAGGCCTTCCAACCAAGCTGCAGCAACCATGGCCAAGGTCAGCCATCACCAGGAGGGTTTTGACGTGGAGAGACTGGGAACTGCAGGGACGCTGCAGGTCAGGGTTTGAGTTACCAAGGGGAAAGGAGGCTGGGGCTGCAATTGTTCCCCAACGGCTGTCCAAATAACTTCTTATTCCATCAGTTGATTTTTCTCTACACACTCCATCACCCCCCAACCCTTCTCTCTACCTCCATCTAGTCACTATTTTAGGAACAGAGAAATCAAGAGCCTTGAAACTAGAAGATCCTTTTTGAAGTATTTTTGTCTATACTTTTGCACAATAAAGACAGGAAAGGCTTTGCTGTCCTGGTCTCCATCCTCTGGAAGTTGGGGGAAGGGAGAAGAAATGGGATGATAGGAAAAGAATATAAGAGCAATTTGAAACCAATTAGAAATTGGGGAGTTATTGGAAGTTACTTTCTTTATTCTCTACCCAAGTTACAGCACTACCAGCATTTGCTCAAGCCAGGCACTTGGGAGGACATCACCAATCTCTCTCCCTCAACTCACCTATGTTTACAGCCCATGAGCTAGGCCATCATGATCTCTTTCTAGGATATTGGAATGTTCTTAACTGATCTCCTGCTGTAATATATTATTGCTCTTCGATCCAAATCACAACTAGAATTTGCTTTCTAATGCACAACCTAATTATGTTTCTCCCCCGCTTCACTGGCTTGTTAATTGCTTTCAGAATAAATTCCAAACTCTTAAGTATAGCATTCACAGCTCTCCATGGGCAGGCCCCTGCTGCTGCCCCAGCTCTCAAAGCCTATACTGAACTGGTAGGAAACGTTCTAAGTTTCCTCTGGACATGGCACATTCTTCCTGGATCATTCTTTTCCCATTCTGGACAACTCTTATCCATTCTTCAGGTCCCGGGTAGTTTGTCTCTTGTTCTAACAGATGAAGAGCCCTCCTACATTCAGTCAGGTACCTCTTAAATGGGCTCCTATGACCTTTGTTCTTGCCTGGATTATGACAACCATCCCCATTGCCCATTAGCAATCTGTCTTCTGGATGAGGCTGTAAGCTCTTTGAAGGGGCTTGTGGCAGTAGAGTGGAAAGACCTTCTTCCTGTTTTTAATTTGCATAAATTTAATTGTATGAACATATTAAAAAGAGAGAGAATTAGAGAGGGAGAGAGAGAAATTGCAATCTCTGTGATACAAGCAATATTGTGTAACATTCTACTTGCCATCCATTAGTCCACATGTGACCCCACATGGTATTTTGGTGAGATGAACTTGAGCCTGTGCTTTATGGTTTTGTTTGTTTGCCTTTGTTTTGGTTTGTATCATATGGCCACTAGACAGATCCATGGGCATCACCTGCTGTGGAAGCAGTAGATGAGGAAGCAACAATATGTTTCAACACTGGAGGAGACACGAGCAGCTTCAGACTTATTGACACACTGGGTTTTATTCTTCAATTTAGTGCATCCTTTAGGGGATTGTTAAAGGTAATACATGCTATATTTATTTTTTTCTACGACTTTAGAATAAGTAGCCCTGTAAAATACAACTCTACTTTATCAGCCAAGTTTTCCCCCTTTCTCCTGGTGACAGCATCCTCAGCTCAACTGCATGGCTATTACAAGAGCTGTCATGTTCTCACCTGACCCAAATGGGCCAACAAATATCTTACTCTCTAAGATTATTAAATTTGATATCCAGGTGATTGAAGCCATTTCCACTCTTGTGGGTGGAAGCTGTAAGCGGAAAAACTAAAGGGCCATATCTTCCAGGACATGGCAAGACCCAATCTGCTGAAAGGAATAGACAAGAGGGGACCTGAATGGGAAAAGCTGATCAAGAGGTGTGTGCTTCTGGCCACTAGGGTCCATAAGAAAGGGCTGGGTGGAGAGGACCAGGGGAACCACTAGCCAGATGTAGGCTTCTGTGGCACTGACCTCAGGCATGTGAAGAGGGATGGCTGCACTGGTGAGCTTTAAGCCTGTCCAACCCTGAGTTTCTGTGATTCAAAGGAGTGTGCAGGTAGATCAGGGTAAGTAAATGTGAAGAATGAGAGCTGCCTTGAGAGGGAGAGGAAGGCGGAGAGGAAGGCAGAGAGAAGTAAGAGTGAGTGAGGATGGGAGAGAATTGAGGTAGCTGGAATAGGAGAGTGAGTGAAGATTGAAATATTTAGCCTAAGAGCTGGCCTCAGCTGGAAAGTAGGAAAAGGAGGAAATTGAGCCTCAGAGTAGCTAACGACCCCTCAGTGAAGCAGCTGCAAATGTAGCAGAGCCCAGATTTGAAGTGAGATCTATGTTATTCTAAAGTCTATGCTTGGTTTAATCCCTTCTTATAACAGATGAGGACAATGAGGCTTTGAGAGATAAAGTGACTTGCCCAAGGACATCAAGATACTTCCAGTAAAACCAATTCTAGAACCACCAAAACCCAGTCAAATATGCCATCCAGGACACTGGTTTCTTCCTACCATAATCAGAAAAAAAGAGGGAAGTCACTGAATCTCTGTAAGGCTCTGGAAGAGTCTCCTCTCCTACCTGTGCCCCTGTCAACTCCTTGGTAAATTAGGGAGAATATTGACATCACAGGGAGTGTGATACAGTCAGAAAATACAAATCCCTCTATTAGGGAAATCCAAGCAATTATTTACTTGTTAATTTAGGAGGGTAGGGCAGGATTCATTTGAGCTAAAGGGATTAGGGTGAGAATAAAGGTGTCATTACTTTTATAATAATGATAATCATTTATTAATCTGATGCAGATATTACTCCACCCTCGAGTAGCTTACCTGTTATGATAGGAAATAAGCCAGAGGTGAAGGTGGGGTTGAGAAGGAGAGAGGTAGCTGGTACAGGGAGGGGCAGAAGGAAGAAAATTATACTGGAGAAAAAACATGCTGTTTTGCTAGTGCTGGAAGGGTGGAGATAATCTGCCAGGACAAATGATTTGAGTAAGTCAGACACTATTTGTATTAGGGAATATTTTAAAACACAGTAGAGCTCACATTTCTAATTTTTCTTATTAGAAACTAAAGACAAGAAATGTTAAGTGAACTACTTGAGATCACACAGTTTGTTCCAGGCAGAACTTGGACTAGAACATGAGTCTTTTTACTCTTAGTTCTGTGCTGGTCAAATAACAACCCAAATGAGCGTTGGAGAAAGCAGCAAATTGGGAGAAAGGAAAAAGACCAAAGGAAACGTATCGGGATCTAGGTCAAAGGAGCCAGCCCAATAGCACCAAATGCCGCTCTCTCTACTCTCCATCCACATCTCCTCACCTAATGCACTGGAAAAAAACATAAGAGGACCCAAGTGTGAGGCATAGCCTTTAACCTCCATGTCTGGAGCTGATGTAAATCAAATTGACTTGTGGGAATGGTGGAGAGATAGTAGTGCACATTATGTTGGCTCATTATAAGACAGTGAGGTATTACCATTTGAGTTTTCAATTTTTCTGGAAGCGAGAATCCACATAAATAAAAAAAGTAAAAGACACTATGAACAAATGCCTTCTAGTAGTTGTATACGTACAATATACTAATTTCACACAATTTCTAATTGAAATCTCACAACTCCACTTATTCCACAAACATTTATTTGTGACCTACAATGTATCAAGTACTACGCTGGGCCCTGGGGTTTTACTGTTAAGCAAAATAGACATGATCCTTGCTCTTACAGAGCTTCTGACCAGCGGGTAACGTAAACACCAAATAAAAATTATGGAATGAATTAACTAATTGCAGTAAGAGGCTATTAAGGAGAAATACTTAAAATATAGTGAACATTCTTTTAAATGCATAGCTGAGCTTGCTTAAAAGAAATAGAGAAATCTTCAGGCTCTTGTGGCAAGGAAGAAAGTGAAAAACAAGACTGTAAAGTATAAATCCACTGCCTGGGTCATGAGGTGGGAGTAGGGTACAGAAGTTGAAAGAACATAGGTTGCCATGTTGGTAACCATAGCTTAGACTGAAATGCCCATGCTGCTCAGGAAACAGAATCGTACACATTTTTTCAAGGGTAAGGAGTCAGAACTGAGACCTTCATGTAACCCGGGACTCTCATAGGGCTACATTATCGGTGAAAGAGTCAACTTTAAAATATCTGCTGGCAGGTAAAGGGAAATGACGAGGGCATTTATTTATCTTAGCATGAGTTCTGGGAACACTTATTTGCATTAGGTGGGGTTCTGATGGAGGGTAAGTCCCCCTGAAAATTCATAACTATAGATCTTATGAGAATTCAAGGTTTAAGTAAATACTCATAATCTTCTTCCTTGGGGAAAATTAGCAAAAAAGTGGCCCCAGGCTGACATCCTTGGCAAAAACAAAAGCATAAATATCACAGGATCTTCCTTTACATAAATATAGACCTAATCCTGTCTTCCACAAATTTCCACAAATAAAGCCACAATAAAATCACTATCAAAGATGAGTTTACAATCTAAATTTGAAAAACAAAGAAGCAAGTTATCAGAAGCAACACACACGCATACATACACACCCCCAAAAAACAGATAAAAAAGAAAATTATACCTAACCAGCAACATAATTGGACCCTTAAAAACTTCAGTATGTGCTGAAAAAGCCTATAAGAGAAATATATTTTAAATGATTAAAGACACAAAATGAGGACCAAAAAACATGAGACAAAAAAGATGCTTTCCTAAAAAAGGAGATAAGTAGAATATTTAGAAGTAAAAAAATACAGTCACTGAGAATAAACTGAACTAAGTAGATTAGAGGTTGCTGAAGATAGAATTAATAAACTGGAAGATAGAGCCAAGTAAATTGAAGGGAATGAGGTTCAGAAAGATAAAAAAAATTGAAAATAGGAAAGTGAGGCTAATAGATCTGGAGACTAGACTAAGAATGCCAAGTTATATCAGCTTGGGGTTTTAGAATGAAAGAATGGAGAATATGGGGAAGAAGCGATGTTCAAAGATGATTTTCTAGAATGAATAAAGACATGAAATCTCAGATACAAAGAGCACAATGAGCACTTGGCCTGATTTTTAAAAAAATTAAAATGCACACCCAGACAGAGTATACTAAAATTATAGAACACAAAAGATTAAAAATATTTTTTAAACAACCAGAGAGAAAGATAGGATACCTTCAGGGGAATGGCATGTAGGATTCTAGGTTTGTGATTATTTTCCCTTGTCACTTTGAAGATGGAATTCACTTGCCAATGGTTAATGTTGTAAGTCAGTCTACATTGTAGGCAAATATGTTTTACATTGACTACATAAAACAAGAAATATTTAATGGTTAGTTGGGCAGGATATAAAAACAGTGAAACTGAAGTATTGGGTAACAGTGACTTATATACTATGAGAAGGTGCTGATGGCAGCTAAAGTATTATATTCATATCAAACATTGATATCATTAAAGTATATAATTTTAAATCAGTAGAGTTATAGGAAGGGAATAAAGAAAACTGCATCCATTCAACAGATGGCAGAAAATGAGGAAACAAGGATGGATAGGAAGAGTCAGCTTGGGGTTTGAGAACACAGGAAAGAGAGATGAGATGAGGGTGAAGAGACAGATGGGTCAGATCTTGTAAAGCAGATTTTAAAATTGTGACTCTAAAAGGTAGGTGCTCTTTTCTTTAGAAAAAAAAAATGTAGACACGGAGTCTCAGAAAAGTTACTAATGTATTTTAGTTTATACAACTTCATCAGAGACAGAGCTGCATGATATGTCCTTCCTCATTCCACTGTGCCAAGCTGTAATTGCTATGAAGACACTCCAAAACCAGAACATCTGGCTGAGCTCATTGGCAGAGCTAACAAAAACAATAAAAATCAGCAATGTTTGCTAAGCACTTACTAGCTGCCACAGACCATAGTACATGCTTTATGTCAATTAATCCTCACAATTATGAAAGAATCATTATTATTATCCCCATTTTACATATTTGAGAAGACTGAGGCTTAGATGGTTAAATGACTAGGCACATGGCAAAGCCAGATGCGAACCCAGATTCATCTGCTTTTTTAACCTCTATATAATATGGCTGGAATTTCTGGCCCTTCCCCCAAATTTAGAAAGGATCTGTTCATCTTTTCCAGAAAGCATTTCTTAGAACTAAATATTTTTACAATAATAATGATGTGAATTTTAAAAGAAAATACTCAGCTTTCACCTACCCCACTGACATAGGACTTTTTACTTTCCTCTATTCCTTCCTAAACTTTAAGCATATGTACACATTGTGTAGCTGTAACCATATAACAATTCTGTGTTTCTACTTTCTGCATATGCAAAATATTCCATTGAGGTGAAGTACATTACTTGCCTTATTTCTGTCTTATTGGACATTCAATTTCAATCATTCCCCCTTTTTTTTAATAACTTCAACTTCTCCCTATTTGTTAGCCCTTTCATCTTAGCATATAAACACACTCTCTTCTCTTTTGTAGTACAATTATATCCAAACACTTCATCCAATCTACCTACTATTCTATCTCCTTCCTTCCCATTTCTGTCAAGTTTTCTAAATAAATATTTTTGGCTTAGAGACTCTACTTAATCACTTCTCATTTCTACCTCAATCTACTTCAATTTGGCTTCTTCCATCCTCTTGTCCTCTCTCCTTAGGCAGTCTCCTTTATGTGCATATTACAACTACATCTTTGCTGGTGACCCACACCCAGACTTCTCCAAAGAATAGTCCAGGGATCAGAGGGCTGGGCTGAGGCTGGGGACCATGAAGTTGTGGTGACGCCAGCCTAAATGACCTGATGACTTTCTCCAGCAGTGTGCAACAGTCGAGGAGAGGTGGAGGAGAAGGTATGGCTAGGACTGATATCACTTTGGGCTTTGATTAACACAACGAAGGACAAAGCTGTAGGGGAATTGAGAGTGTTGAGGAGTATGGGGAAGAAAACCCAGAATACAAGGTCATGATCAAAGAAGGTGGTACAATGTGGAGATACGCCATTCTCAGTAAGCTGGAAGTGAAGGAAGGGAGACTAGTAATGGTTGATTGGGAGAAAATTAAGGGTTCACAAAGAGCCTTTCTGGCAGTGATGCCCTCATCACAAGAACATGCCTCTCACAAAGGATCTCCTTCATCCCTCTCCAGAAGACGACAAGAGGAAACACAAGAAGTGCCTGGGGCAGATCCCCAGTTCCTGCTTCATAGATGTGAGATGTCCAGGATGCTCTACAGTCACAATGGCCTTTTCCTATGCACGAACAGTAGTTTCATGTGTTGGCTGCTCCACTGTCCTCTGCCCACCTATAGGAGGAAAAACAAGGCCTACAGAAGGATGTCCCTTCAGGAGGAAGTAGCACTAAAAGCACCCTGAATCAAGATGAGTGGGAAATCATCCCAATAAACATGTTTTTAATTTATTTTTGAAAAAAGGACAAGATTTATGGAAGTAAAATTATGAGCAAGTGAGAAGGATAGAAGATTGTATTCAGAGAGGGGAGTATGATATTTGAGATCTGACATGGGGCTGACAAGGACAAAGTGGATCCATGGGGGCGAGTAGCTGAGCTGAAGTGGAGTTATGGAGATCAGTGATCCACATAAGGTGACAGCATGACCTAAAGGAGAGAGAAAGATTGGGCCACAAGGAAAAATCCTCAACAAATATAGGGAGGGATCAAGAGGTGAGTCAGCTCAGCCATGGTGAGTGATAAGGCAGGATAGTACTATGGCACAGACAGAAGAGTAAACCTCAGAGGCACAAGCTATACACAAAGATGAAGAAATACTGGTTTGCATTCAGAAATGGGGAGGGAGGCAGAAGAATGCTGAACCTCCCTCTGAACTCTGGGGTCTCCTCTTAGTCAGTCCACACAGGGAACTCCTTCCAGCTTCTTGAACATTCCATGCTTGTTTATCCCTGGCATTTTCTAGCACTCCCCATCTCTGTAAGGATCACCGTTCCTTATCCACTTTCACAAGGCAGAAACCCAGGAGTCATCCTGGACACCTTTCCCTTGCTTCCCCATCCAATCCATCAGCTCAAAATCTGTTACGTCTATCTGGAATCCATTGATTTTTCTCCATCTCCACTATCTCAACACCAGCCCAGGTCCAGACTGCTGCAATGATAGCCTCCACCTGGCCTCTCTGCTGCTTCTCTTCCCTCCCCTCAAATCAGGTCTCCACTCAGCTCCCATGGTGTTTTAGTGTTTTCACATAGCTGATAAAGACATACCCAAGACTGGGAAGAAAAAGAGGTTTAATTGGACTTACAGTTCCACATGGCTGGTGAGGCCTCAGAACCATGGCAGGGGGTAAAATGCACTTCTTACATGGTGGTGGTAACAGAAAATGAGGAAGAAGCAAAAGCAGAAACCCCTGATAAACTCATCAGATCTTATGACACTTATTCACTATCAAGAGGAAAGCACTGGAAAGACCAGCCCCCATGATTCAATTACCTCCCCTTGGATCCCTCCCACAACATGTGGGAATTCTGGGAGATACAATCCAAGTTGAGATTTGGGTGGGGACACAGCCAAACCATATCATTCCACCCCTGAACCCTCCAAATCTCAGGTCCTCACATTTCAAAACCAATCATGCCTTCCCAGCAGTCCCCCAAAGTCTTAACTCATTTCAGCATTAACCCAAAAGTACCCAGTCCAAAGTCTCATCTGAGACAAGGCAAGTCCCTTCTGCCTATGAGCCTGTAAAATCAAAAGCAAGGTAGCTACTTCCTAGATACAATGGGGGTATAGGTATTGATTAAATACAGCCATTCCAAATGAGAGAAATTGGCCAATACAAAGGGGTTACAGAGTCCATGCAAGTCTGAAATCCAGCAGGACAGTGAAATTTTAAAGCTCCAAAATGATCTCCTTTGAATCCAGGTCTCATCTCCAGGTCATGCTGATGCAAGAGGTGGGTTCCCATGGTCTTGGGTAGCTCCACCCCTGTGGCTTTGCAGGGTGGTGCCTCCCTCCTGGCTGCTTTCACAGGCTGACTTTGAGTGTCTGTGGCTTTTCCAGGCACACAGTGCAGGCTGCCAGTATATCTATCATTCTGGGGTCTGCAGAATGGTGGCACTCTTCTCACAGCTTGACTAGGCAGTGCCCCAGTAGGGACTCTGGGTGGAGACTTTGACCCCACATTTCCCTTCCGCACTGCTCTAGCAGAGGTTCTCCATGAGGGCCCCACCCCTGCAGCAAACTTTTGCCTGGGCATCCAGGCATTTCCAGACATCTTCTGAAAACTAGGTGGAAGTTCCCAAACCTCAATTCTCGACTTCTGTGCACCTGCAGGCTCAACACCATGTGGAAGCTGACAAGGCTTGAGGCTTCCACTCTCACTGAAGCCACAGCCTGAGCTCTACATTAGCCCCTTTTAGCCATGGCTAGAGTGGCTGGGACACAGGGCACCAAGTCCCTACACTGCACACAACATGGGGACCCTTGGCCTGGCCTACAAAACCACTTTTTCCTCCTGGGCCTCTGGGCCTGTGATGGGAGGGGCTGCTTTGAAGGTCTCGGACATGGCCTGGAGACATTTGCTCTGTGGTCTTGGGGATTAACATTAGGCTCCTTGCTACTTATGCAAATCTCTGCAGCCAGCTTGAATGTCTCCTCAAAAAATGGGTTTTTCTTTTCTACTGCATTGTCAGGCTGCAAATTTTCTGAACTCTTATGCTTCATTTCCCTTTTAAATTGGAATGTTTTTAACAGCACCCAAGTCACCTTTTGAATGCCTTGCTGCTTAGAAATTTCTTCCACAAGATACTCTAAATCATCTCTCTCAAGTTCAAAGTTCCACAAATCTCTAGGACAGGGGCAAATGCTGCCAGTCTCTTTGCTAAAATATAACAAGAGTCACCTTTGCTCCCATTCCCAATAAGTTCCTCATCTCCATGTGAGACCACCTCAGCCTGGATATTATTGTTCATATCACTATCAGCATTTTTGTCAAAACCATTCAACAAGTCTCTAGGAAGTTCCAAACTTTCTCATATTTTCCTGTCTTCTTCTGAGCCCTCCAAACTGTTCCAATTTCTGCCTGTTACCCAGTTCCAAAGTAGCATCGACATTTTTGGGTATCTTTTCAGCAATGCCTCACTCTACTGGTACCAATTTACTATATTAGTTTGTTTTCACACTGCTAATAAAGACACGTGGGAGACTGGGAAGAAAAAGAGGTTTAATTGGACTTACAGTTACATATGGCTATGGAGGCCTCACAATCATGTCAGGAGGCAAAAGGCACTTCTTACATGGCAGTGGCAAGAGAAAATGAGGAAGAAACAAAAGTGAAAACCCCTGAAAAACCCATCAGATCTCATGAGATTTATTCACTATCACTAGAATAGCATGGAAAAGACCAGCCCCAATGATTCAATTACCTACCCCTGGATCCCTCCCACAACACATGGGAATTCTGAGGGATACAATTCAAGTTGAGATTTGGGTGGGGACACAGCCAAACCACATCACATGGCAACATGCATCTCTCCTTCAAATGCAATTTTTAATTTGGTCTCTCTCAACCCTTGACTTAACATATTTCCTTTCTTGAAACTCTTCAATCAAATTCTGTTGTTCTGGATGGGCATGGTGGCACACGCCTGTAATCCCAGCACTTTGGGAGGCTGAGGTGGGCAGATCACTTGAGGCCAGGAGTTTGAGACCAGCCTGGCCAACACGGTGAAACCCCATCTCTACTAAAAGTACAAAAATTATCTGGGCATGGTGGCACTCACCTGTAATCTCAGCTATTGGGAGACTGAGGTGGGAGAATCGCTCAAACCCAAGAGGCAGAGGTTGCAATGAGCTGAAATCTTGTGCCACTGCACTCCAGCCTGAGTGACAGAGTGAGACTCTATCTTAAAAAGAAAAAAAAATCTGTTGTTCTAAGGATAAAGGTCAAACCTCTACATGCCCCAAAGCCCCTCACTTGGAATGGTCCCCACCTTCCCCAGTCTCATGCCACATCTTGCCGCTCTTTGCTCTCTAACTCTAGCCTCACTGGTTTCCTTTCACTTTCCTGAATGCATGATGATTCACCCTTTGCACATGCTGTTCCCTCTATCCTAAATACTGTTCTCTGCTCTCAGAGAAAGCACCAGCAGGTCTCCCCTCTACATATTCTTATGGTCACAGGTACCTCTTCCTGGTAGCACCTACCACTGAAGTGAGTTTATCTGTAGCTATGGGGTTATTTAATTAATACTTATCTCCCCCTTCTAGACTGCAAGGCTGGCGAGGACAGGGACTCTGTTTGACTTTAGTAACCACTTTGTTTTTTATTTCTAGCATAGAAATATGGGCCATATGTGGTAGTTAAGAAGACATAGCATCCAGATACTCTTTCAAGGAAACACTTGCTTCCCGTCTGCAGGGAACATGGTCATCAGACAGCCTTCAGCTGTCAGCTCCTTTAGCAGCAGCCTCAGTTGCATAGAGCAGTATCTCTGAAGGTAACCCTTCTTGAGGCAGTCCACATTTGGTACAGTAAAGCAGAGTTCAGTGGGTTTAATGGTGGCCCCAGAAAGACAGATCCATGTCCCAACTCTAAAACCTGCGAACATGACCTTTTTTAGAAAAAGCGCTTCTGCAAATGTAATTAAGAATTTTCTTTTTTTCCAACTTTTACTTTAGGTTCAAGGGGTACATCTGCAGGCTTCTTACATGAGTAAATTGCATGTCACAGGGATTTAGTGTACAGATAATTTTGTCACTCAGGTAATCAGCATAATACCCAATAGGTAGTTTTTTCAATCCTCACTCCCCTCCCACCCTCCACCCACAAATAGGCCTCAGTGTCCGTTGTTCCCTTCTTTGTGTCCATGTGTACTCATTGTTTAGCTCCTACTTATAAGTGAGAACATGCAGTATTTGGTTTTCTGTTCCTGTGTAAATTCACTTAGGATAATAGCCTCCAGTTCCATCCATGTTGCTGCAAAGGACATAATTTCATTATTTTGTATGGCTGTGTAGCATTCCATGGTACTGCATTTTCTTTATCCAATCCACCAAGCTAATAATCTTGAGATAAGATCATTTTGGATTCAGGATGAACCCTAAGTCCAGTGACAGATGCCCTTACAGGAAAAAGGCAGAGGGATGTCAAATACATGTTATTATATATTTGTCTAAACCTAAGAATGTACAACACCCAAAAGTAAACCCTAATGGAAACGATGAGCTTTTGTGATGACGATGTGTCAATGCAGCTTTATCAATTGTGCAAGTGTCCACTCTGGTGGGGGTGTTGATAATGGGGAGGCCGTGCCTGTGTGGGGGCAGAGGTACATGGGAAGTCTCAATATGTTTCTCTCAATTTTTCTGTAAGCCTAAAATTGCTCTACAAAAACTAAGTCTTCTAGAAAGAAACTAAACAAAACAAATATGTAAAAGGCAGAGGGAGATTTAAGACTCAGCCCACAGAGAAGGCCAGGTGAAGACAGAGGCAGGGACTGTAGTGATGTGGCCACAAGCCAAAAAACGCCAGGAGCTACCCGGAGCTGCAAGAGGAAAGGAATGTTTCTCCCCAGAGCCTTGGAGGGAGCACAGCCCTGCCAACACCAACACCTTGATTTCAGACTCTGGCCCCTAGAACTGTGGAAACACAAGGTTCTGTTGTTTCGAGCCACCTAGTCTGTGATAGCTTCTTATGGCTGCCCTAGGAAACGAACACACAGGGGCATAAAGACCTCATATTTGGGCCCCGGGGGATGACTCTGATAAGCAGTTCTGGCTCCAGAGCTCACTGCTGGGTTCCTGGGATTCCATCAGGCCTGCATCAGGGTTCAACTTCTGCTGCCCATTTCTGCTTTCTTCCTTCCTCCTTTCACAGGCTTTGACCCCCAATAAACATCTCACACTCCATACTGACTGCTTCTAGAGAGCCCAGTGTGGCACACCATAATAAGATTTTTGTTAAATAAATAAAGTAGACAGTAAATTCCTGGAAAGCAAAATCCATGTCTTATTCATGTTTACAACCTTAGAGCTTAGTACAGTACTTCACACATAATAGATGTCCAACCACAATTTGTTAAATGAAGGAAAGAATGCATGAACATATAAATGGATTATGTTGAATCTGTAGATTGAAATGTATTCTAGTTAAATGTTTTCATATACCTCTTGTGAGCCTACACTGAGGGGAGGGAGGGAGGGAGGGAAGAAGGAAGGAAGGAAGGAGGAAGGAAGGAAGGAGGGAGGGAGGGAGATTGTTTCAGGCTGTGTCATAAGCTTGTCTAAGCTCTGTCATCAGGCTCCTATAAGGGTAGGGCTGGAGAGGATAGAATCTCTAGAAAGGACAGCTTTTCCCCTTGAGGGCAACATTTTTGCTCTTGCAGAGCTAAGACGCTTCCTATCAAGATGCAGAAATAATTCTACCACCCTGCCCCCAGCCATTCTCACATAAATCCTAAGGATAAACATTTTTAGTGTGAGGAGCAAAAATACAACAGAAGGAACATGCTGCAACAAGGCAGTGGATTGTGGGTGAAGGAGAAGGAGTCACCACTATTTTTAACAGTGGGAAAGACCCCATGAAGGAGATGGGATTTTACACTGGCTTTACCTCACAGCATGTTTCAGGGGCACAGGACCTTAGAGGTGACCTACTGCAGTGCCTTCTTTTATAGATGAAGAAACTGAGGCTCAGAGAAAGAAGTGATTTGCTGAAGGTCTTACTACCAGACTAGTAGCAAAGATGAGGCTAGAGACTCAGTCCTTTTCTATAAATCTTACCAGGGTACTAGGAAGGGAAAAATAAAAGGAGAGAAGGGGGAAGTGAGAGAGAAGTGGCAAAATGAGTAAGGTCTCGGTCTCTGTAGGAGGAAGGAGATAATCAGGCTCTGGCTAGACAGATTGTGCTAATTATTCCCTACAACGACTCTGTGAAACAAAATGTGCTATCTTCATTTTATCATCTAGGATAGTGAAATAAGAAATGCTGGGTGAGTTGTCCAGGTAAATGGTGGAGTTAGGATTCAAACCCTGGTCTGTCGCACTCCAAACACTGTACTTTCTCCAGGAGAGCATGTTAGAAGGGAGAAGGGTGGAATGAAAGTGGGAAGTGGAATGAAGGGATGGTGATAGGCGGGTTAACTGGGGAACACTGCAAAGGAAAACAGGAGTGGGGTTTGTGTAGCCCAGAATCCCCAGAAGAGGACCCTAAAGCTCAGAGTGATAGAAGAGGACAATGAAACATTTCTCATCTCCAAATGCCTAAGAACAAAAGGGAGATGGCAGAAGTGTCTACATCTGGAGTTTGAGCTGTGGGTTTGTGTTAAAGGTGGAACCCCAGGCAGGTAGAAGGGCCATCATTATCCCTGCAGGAGGTAACTACCACCCAGCTGCATGAAGGGCATGACTCTGGACATAGTGAGAAATAGAGAGATGTGGAAGATGAATTAGTGAAGGGGTGGGAACAGTTGGGATGGACAGAGCAAGGAGCTGCATGGAGTTCTGAGAGGTGACTGAGAAGCTCCTTCCTTGAGAGGGACTCGAGTGGGCATGCTGCTCAGGGCAACAAGAAAGCTGCACCTGGGAGAGGAATCCCAAGTGGCCAAGGGCAGCTCTGCTCTGCTCTCATTAAAGTGAACTCTAGGGACTTTGGCTTAGTGATGTCACCTCCACGTCTCATTGCTTTGGCCAGGCCCTGGTCATCTTGCATGGCAACCTTGGAAAATTTGTTAACTCGTCTCTTGCCTCTTCCAGTCTAGTCCCCTCCTCCAAACAACCCTCTCATTTTTTCCAAAATGGGTCTTTGCAGGCCACAAGTCAGATTTGATCACTACCCAACCTTAGACCCTCAAAAGATTAAAAACTCTCGTGCGCTGACCCAAGCTACTCATCCCCTACTTCTCCTCACCGTTCCCTTATACCAGAGCTGCTTTGAACCTAACACTGTTCTATCAACAGGATGCAGTCCTTCACAGTGCCATGTTCTGCAGCTGTTTCTTCCTCTCTCTAGAATTCTTCAATCTCCATCCTTCACCACCAGGTTTCTACCTGGCAAACACCTTCAGGATGTTGCTTAAAGCCTTCCATTTAAATTATCCCTCTTACTTTCGAAAGAGAGCAGTGGTTCTCAGAATCTAAGTGTGATTCTGGGGAACTTAAAATATACTCATACATGAATCCTACCACAGAATTTCTGTTTTAACTGGTCCAGGACATGGGATTGGCCTGGGCATTGGGATTTTATTTTATTTTATTTTATTTTATTTTAGAGATGGAGTCTCACTCTGTTGCCCAGGCTGGAGTGCAGTGGCACAATCTTGGCTCACTGTAATCTGCGCCTCCCAGATTCAAATGATTCTCCTGCCTCAGCCTCCTGAGTAGCTGGGACTATAGGCACATGCCACCACGCCCGGCTAATTTTTGTATTTTTTAGTAGAGACAGGGTTTTACCATGTTGGCCAGGCTGTTCTCAAACTCCTGACCTCAGGTAATCTGCCCGCCTCAGCCTCCCAAAGTGCTAGGATTACAGGCATGAGCCACCGCGCCTGGCTGGGATTTTTTTTCTAAAACCCTAGGGATTCAAGTGTGCAGCAAACATTGAGAAACCATGGCGTAGAGTTTAAACTGCTTAACATTTTAAATGAGATCCTTCATCAGACCTGCTATGAGAAACATGATGCTATTTTCAATTAATATAATCAGCGTGACAAGAAACCTAAAGAGAAGAGTCATAAATTATAATGACCACAGCTGTTAGTGACTACAGGTCTTAAGGAATCAAGGGGAGTGGTTCTGACTTGTAAGTGTTACAGGAATTTAGAGATGGAGAGATTTTGTCTACATAAATAGGATAGTAATAAAACTGAACCTTGAAGAATGAGAAATTCAACTTTCTACTACTTTGAATGGATTAGTGGAAAAAGGGGTGAACATTTTCATTAGGGAAAGTGCAGAAGGTAAGAAGATACAGGCTGAAACAATGGTGAACACATTCAATCCTGGGTGCTTTCAAAATACTTCGCCTGTATGAACTTGTTTAATCTGCATAGTATCTCTAAAATATCCCCATTTTATACTAATACTAATATCTCCATTTTATAAATAAGAAAACTGAGGTACAGGGAGTTAGGTAATTTGCCAAAAATCACACAACTGCCAAGAGAAAATCATATGTTTAAAGAATGAGTGAAGGATCTCACCCAATTGATGTAGTTTGGATGTTTGTTCCCTCCAAATCTCATGTTGATATGATCCCCAATGTTGGAGGTGGGGCCTAGTGGGAGGTATTGGATTATGGGGGCAGATGCCTCATGAATGGTTTAGGACAAACCCCTTGAGAATTAGTAGATTCTCAGCTCACACAAGATCTGGTTGTTTAAAAGAATCTGGAACCGGCCAGGCACAGTGGCTCATGCCTGTAATCCCAGCACTTTGGGAGGCTGAGGCAGGCAGATCATGAGGTCAAGAGATCGAGACCATCCTGGCCAACATGGTGAAACCCCGTCTCTACTAAAAATACAAAAATTAGCTGGGCATGGTGATGCGCACCTGTAGTCCCAGCTACTTGAGAGGCTGAGGCAGGAGAATTGCTTGAACCCAGGAGGCAGAGGTTGCAGTTAGCCAAGATTGTGCCACTGCACTCTAGCCTGGCAACAGAGCGAGACTCCATCTCAAATAAAAATTAAAAAAAAGAATCTGGAACCTCCTTGCTCTTGTTCTTATTCCCATTCTCACCATGTGATACACTGGCTTTCCCTTCACCTTCTGCCATGATTGGAAGCTTCCTGAAGCTCTCACCAGAAGCAGATGCTTGTACCATGCTGCCTATACAGCCTGCAGAACTGTGAGCTAATTAAATCTCTTTTCTTTATAAATTACCCAGTCTCAGGCATCTCTTTAGAGCAATACAGGAATGAACTAACACAGAAAATTGGTACTGAGGAGTGGTGCGTTGCTATAAAAAATACCTGAAAATGTGGAAACAGCCTTGGAACTGGGTAATAGGCAGAAGTTGGAAGGGTTTGGAGGACTCAGATGATATGAAGACAAGGCAAAGTTTGAAGCTTCTTACAGAATGGCTAAATGGTTGTGACCAAAATGCTGATAGAGATATGGACAGTGAAGTCCAGACCAACAAGGTCTCACATGGAAATGAGGAAGTTATAGGAAACTGGAGTAAAGGTCACTCATATTTCACACTAGAAAAAAGCTTTGCTGCACTGTGTCAAAGTCCTAGGAATCTGTGGAAGGTTGAACTTAAAAGTGATGACTTACGGCATTTGGAAAAAGAAATTAATAAGCAGTAAAGCATTCAAGAGGTGGCATGGCTGTTTTTAACAACCTATGATCAGATGTAGAAGCAAATAAAAGTTGCTACTTACATTTAAAAGAAAAGCAGAGCATAAAATTTGATAAATTTGCAGCATGGCCACGTGCTAGAAAAAGAAGAAGCATTTTGAGGAGAGGAATTCAAGAAGGCTGTGGATTACTTGCTAAAGTACATGCTAAAGCATGACTGAAAGATAACCAAGTACTAATATTCAAGCCAAGGGGAAGAAGGTCTCAAAGGCATTTTAAAAGTCTTTGGAGCAGCCCCTTCCAACAGAGGCCCAGGGGCTTAGTGATAGAGGCAGGAGGAGGACAAATGTCCAGGCAGATAGTGGCAAGTCCCTGGTGAAACCCCACCTTCAAGCTGGAAACTGTCCCAGGTAAATCCTCAGACACAACAAGCCGAAGTTTTAAGGCACTAGTCTGATCTTTAACAAAAATTTATAAAGGGTTATAAAAGGTTTATAAGAATCTCACTTCATGGTCAAACTGGTTATGATCAGATAAATTATCTATAAGGTTTCATTTAAAAATTGGGGTTGACATTAATAGTAGACTAATGCCAGGGTAAAGTTTGCCTTTCTCTCCCTTCAACAAGATTTTCATGTAATAGTAAAGGACGGTGAAAGTTTTTTGCCTTTAAAAAATATTCTTGAGTCAACATTTTGGCTAAATGACTTGTGGTAACCTGGAATTTTATTTCATATATCAAATGCTTTGAACCTCTAACCTATTTTAAGAGGCTTCCCAAAATTGAACTTCAGCTTCGAAAACTGTCTTTTCTGACCCCTAGCTTTTGGATGCTACAGAGGTCCCCTGGAGCATCCAAAAGAGAGGTAAATAGGATTATTTGACATGTTTTAGTCACATGAGATTGCCAACGTGATATTTAATCTTCTTTAGGTTATATTTTAGTGAATAATATATGTTCCAAAATTGCATGGGATTTCTAAAATCTAATGTCTGAGTATATGCTATCAATCATAATTAAGGTTATTATGTTAAGTTACTGTAAACCACAGAAATAACCACATTTCTTTGTCAATCATGTTTGACTGTAATTATCCTGGACATTTTGTCATTCACATACGGTTGTTGTCTTGCTTTGATCCTTTTCAAAAGATGGTTTATAATCAGCTATAGGACTTTGACAAGTGCCCTCAAATGCAGGTTTCTGATAACTTTGGAGACTGTGACACTAGAATAAAGGAAAAATGTACAGGACTCATGAAGAGCTGAAATGTTCATGAATATCAAGCAGAACAAGAGTTAACAGAACGGACTGAACTAATAGAAAACTGAAGTAATCTTTTTAACCTTTTTGCTTAAAACATTGCTGATTCTTGTTTTGTTTTTCAGAATCAAGGAAACTCTTATTTTGAGCTATTTACAGTCTTTAATCATTGAGTAAGGTATTCTCCTGTGAACAAAATTTTGAGCATATTTGTTTCTCTCTGCCTGGCTTCTTCAGAATTTGGAAATTATCTGTGAGTATTCTTAACCTATGGCAATATAGTTATTAGCATTGGTGCAATAAGAATCCATTTGCTTTTGCAACAGGACACAATTAGAGAAACTGGCTGTTTTACAAAAGCTTTGACTGGAAGGATGTCCTTCCCTTTAAGGAATCTAGATTGACTTGCAGAGCCAATAAGAGATCCTTGGGAAAACTGACCTCATATCTCATCTACATAGTCCCTGTACAGGGTTCCTAACCTGTGGTGAGTAAAGAATGTCACTTTCTAACAGGCCCAGGAGCCCCATGTTCTTGGAACCTCAGGAAGAGAGTAATTTAACCAATTCATAGGTATTTGAGAGTACAAATCCATGGCTGGGCTCAGCTTTAAAAGGTCTTATCTGAGATTTCTTGTGGAACAGAGTTCCATCAAAACCAATTTAAAAGCCTATGTGAAAAATAATTATTCTTGCTGCACTTTATGCAAATAATCAGGCCAAGTGTAAGACTAAAGTCTATTTTGCAAACAATTCAGTCTTATCATGATTTGCTTTTGACAAAAATGAGGACTGAAGAAAAGTTATGTTTCAAAACTTATCATACATTTGTCATAATTTCATTAGTTGTTCTTAAGTTTTTGCCTACATTTTCAACTAAGCCTGCTTATCCCTCTGAACCAATCAGTGACCTCCAGCTGCAGCTCAGAAGAGACAAAAGGGAGGGGTAATATAAAAAATCTAGATCAATATTCTAGTTCTGGGTAATTATCCTGCAAATCCTGCCAGGTGATAGGAGTAAATAGGGTCCTCATAACCCAGGAGTTTCTTTTTTTGGAAAAATAAGACCAACGGAGCTAACCAAAGCCAAGCCCCATACACCCAAATCTTAGCAGGCCTAACTATAGCCACCAGTTATCTGGGTGTTCTGGCAAACTCAGGATTTTTTTAGCTGTCCTCACTAAACTTGTTTTGTTTTGATGTGTATCTTCTAATAACCCAGTTTGTCTCTTCTTGCCTTCAGGCCATCAAACCCCAAACGGTCATGCAACCAGAGCCTCAGACGATGGCTCCCTTTTACCAGAGACCCTTAGATAGGCTCTGACTGCCATCTTCCCAACACAGTGCCCCCTGCCAGGAGGAAGCAGTTAGAATTGGTCTTCATCCCTATTCTAATGGCAGTAAGATGTACCTCTTCACAGCAGGCAATGATAGAGGCAGGAGGCAGACAAATGTCTAGGTAGATAGGGACAGGGGCCTGGTGAAATCCCACCTTCAAGTCAGAAACTGTCCCTGGTAAATCCCAGGACCAGAATGAAAACCCACCTTCCCATTTGGTGCACTTTCCTCTGATTGATCCCCATCCTTCCCCTATTTTACAACTACCTACCCTTTCCTAATTTGTTTTCTACACTATTGTGCCCACCTTTGAGTGCTGTCTTCACTTTAACCTTTTTTGCATACTCACAAACCAATCATCATGCACTCCCTATTCTGAGCCCATAAAAAGCCCTTGGCTCAGCCACATTGGGAACTCTCCTGCCTTTGGGTAGGAGGACCACCCTTGCATCCCTTCCTCATAAAAAGCTGTTTCATCACTCAATAAAACTTCCCACCTGACTCACTCTTCCAGTGTATATGTGCCTAATTCTTTCTGGTCATGAGACAAGAACGCAGACCTAGCTAAGCTACAGGGCAAAATCCTGCATCACTAGGAGGAAAGAATGGATTCAGGGGCCAGGCCCAGGGCCCTACTGCCCTGCCCAGACTCAAGACACTTCTCCCCATATCCTGGCTATTCTGGCTCCACGCTTGGCTCAAAAGGGATAAGGTACAGCTTAGGCCACCACTCTGGAAGGGCACAAGCCATAAACCCTGACAGCTTCCATTCAGTCTGCAGGTATGCAGAGTGCAAAAGCGAAGGAGACTTGTCAGCTTCCCCTTAGATTTCAGAGATGTATTAGAAAGCCTGAATGCCCAGGAAGAAGCCTGCAACAGGAGTGGAGTCCTCACTGAGAGCACCTACTAGGGCAGTACAAAGGGGAAATGTGGGATTTGATCCCCCCCACACAGTCCCCACCAGAGCACTGCCTAGTGGAGCTGTAGGAAGGGGGCTGTTGCCCTCCAGACACAAGAATGGTAAAGCCACTAGTAGTCTGCAAACTCAGCATGGAAAAGCCACAGGGGCAGAGCTTCCCAAAGCCTTGGTATTTGTGCTGTTGAAAAGAACAAGTTTGGCCCAAAACACTAGTGTGCCCAGGATGTGGGACATGGAGCCAAAGGAGATTATTTTGGAGCTTTAAGATGTAATGTCTGCCTTGTTGTGTTTCAGACTTGTGTGGAGCCTGTTATCCCTTTCTTTTAGCCAATTTCTCACTTTGGGAATGGAAATGTCTACTCAGTGCATGCACCACCATTATCTCTTGGGTGTAAACAACTTGTTTTGATTTTACAGGTTCATAGGTAGAAGCAATGTGCCTTGAGTCTCAGATGAGACTTTGGACTTTGATGAGTTAAGATGTTGGGGACTACTGGAAAGGGATGATTCTATTTTGCAATGTGAGAAAGACATGAGATTTGGGGAGCCACGAGTGAAATGATATAGTTTGGATGTTTATGCCCTCCAAATCTCATGTTGAAATGTATGAAATGTGTGTTGGAGATGGGGCCTCGTGGGAGGTATTAGATTATGGGGGCAGATCTTTCATAAATGGCTTAGCACCATACCCTTGGTAACGAATGAGTTTTTGCTCAGTTATTTCATGTGAGATCTGGTTGTTTAAAAGAGTCTGGAACTTCCCCTCTCTTGTTCTTTTTCCTGTTCTCACCATGGGATGCACCAGCTCTCCCTTTGCCTTCTGCCATGATTGGAAGCTTCCTGAGGCCCTCACCAGAAGCAGATGCCAGCAATATGCTTCCTGTACAGCCTGGAGAACTACGAGCCAATTAAAAATATTTTTGAAATAAATCACCCAGTCTCAGATATTTCTTTACAGAAATGCAAGAACAGGCTAACACATCAACAGGTATGAAAGATTCATATTGGATATTTGTGGAAAATGAGTTTGAGTCATTAGAATGGTTCCAGGGCAGGAAGGGCCTGGAATGGGAAAATGGTGTGTTTAAACTCAGCATGTTGAGAAATAGAAAGACACTGACAGTCACAAAGGAGAAGACCAACTCAGTAAAGCAATGTTTCAGGAACTTCAAGAGCCAGCAGGTTGTGGGGATACTTTCATTTCCAGCCATGATGGAACAGGTGTGTGGTAGTAGGCCAACACACCTGCTGAGAACAAGTAGAAAAGCCAGACAGAACAAATTTCTGCGTGAAAGCACTAGAGATCTGTCAAACAGCTAGGATTTGAAGGACCAGATCCTGTAGAGAGAGAACATTTACTGAGGTGAACCCAACTCTATATACACTGCTTTCACCTATCGGTGTTTGTTGATTATCAGTATGTGGCAGGAGGCCAAAAAGTTGGGCAGAGGAAGCTGCTAAGAATCAGAAGAACTTCATGAGGCAGAAAGATACAAATGGAAGTATTTCCAAGGCAGCCAAGATTTGAAGGCTAAAATCCCAAAGAGAAATGAGCCTAATAGTCAGCACTGATATTTGAGACCAGCTATGGTTTGAATATTTGTCCCCTCTAAAACTCACGTTGAAATTTAATTGCCATTGTAACTGTATTAAGAGATGGAACTGTAATAGGTCATTTTCCCAACGCACAACCTTTCGATATAAAGAGACACTGGAGATTGTGACAGAGAAGGGGTTTAATAATTGTAGGGCAGCCAAATAAGGAGACAGGGGTATCTCTAACCCACCCTCCCGAGGAATTTGGGTCTAGGGATTTTAAAGGGGTTAGAGTAGGCTGAAGTGTGGGGATCACTGATTGATCAGAGTGAAGTCATGGAATGGGGAAATGAAGAAACTACATTCTTACACTCATGTGGTTCCTCTGTGGGGAGGGCAGCGGTCTTTAACCTGGTTGGCATCAGCCTTTCCACTGGAATTCAGGATATGAAGAACATCTTAAGCAATTCTTAAACAAAAAGTCATGATTCTAACATGAGTGGTCTTACCTATAGGAACAATGGGGGTGCAAACTCCCAGGGCCAAAGTCACAAGATCTATTGCCATGTGACTTTGGGTTACAAGGAAATTGGCCGAAGTACAGCCTGAGTAATGCTTGATTATAACTATATTTTTGCCCAGAACCTAGCACGTAATTCTTGTTAACCCTGTGAGGATGGTTTCAGGACCTTTAAGAGCTGATTAGGCCATGACGGCTCCACCCTCACAGGAGGGATTGGTGCCACTGTAAAAGAGCGAGTTTGGTCCCCTCACCCTCTCTTGCCCTTCTGCCTCCTGCAATGGGATAACACAGCAAGGTCCTCTCACCAGATGCTGTCCCCTCAATCTTATACTTCCCAGCCCCCATTAATGGAAAAAAATTTGTTATAAATTACCCAGTCTCAGATATTCTGTTATAGCAACAAAAAACAGAATAACAGAAAATTGGCACCACAAAAGTGGGGCTGTTCCTACAGCAAATACCTAAAAATGTGAAAGTAGCTTTCCAACTGAGTAATGGGTAGAGGTTGCAAGAATTTGGAGGAGCAGGCTAGAAAAGACCTCAACTACCAGGAAAGTGGTGTTAAAGGTGATTCTGGTGAAGGCTTATAAGAGGAGGAAAGCTGTAGGCAAAGTCTGAATCTTCTTAGAGATTCCTTAAGCAGTCACGATCAGAATGCTGGTAGAAATATAGATGATTAAGGCCATTCTGATGGCCTCAATTTCAGAAGGAAATTGAGGAAAACACTATTGGAAACTGGAGGGAAGATGGTCCTTGTTATAAAGTAATGAACAACTTATCTGAATTGAGTCCATATCCAAGGCCTTTGTGAAAGGCAGAATTTTAAGAGCAATGGGCCGGGCGCAGTGGCTCACGCTTGTAATCCCAGCACTTTGGGAGGCCAAGGCGGGCAGATCATGAGGTCAGGAGATCGAGACCACGGTGAAACCCCGTCTCTACTAAAAAATACAAAAAATTAGCCGGGCGTGGTGGCGGGCGCCTGTAGTCCCAGCTACTCGGAGAGGCTGAGTCAGGAGAATGGCGTGAACCTGGGATGGGGAGCTTGCAGTGAGCCGAGATTGCGCCACTGCACTCCAGCCTGGGCGACAGAGTGAGACTCCGTCTCAAAAAAAAAAAAAAAAAAAAAAAAAGAGCAATGAACTAACGTATCTGGCAGCAGAGATGTCTAAGCAGAAAAGCTTAAGGGTGCTGTGTGACTTCTTTTAATTACATATAGAAAAATACAAGAAGAAATAAATGATTTAAAGATAAAATTTATAATTAAAAGGGAAACAGAAGGTAGGGGTTCTTAGCCTGACCATGCGGTAAAGAAAAAAAGATAATTTTCAGGAAAGAAATGAAAGGTATGGCCAAGCATCTGTGTGATAAGGAGATTAGTTTGGGTAGAATGAAGCCAGAGGCTATTTATCAGGACCATGGGAACATGTCCCTGAAGGGCACTTAAGAGATTACCTCCCATCACAGGCCCAGAACACCAAGACCTGGGGTAAGAAACTACGGCAAAAGAGAGGCTTAGGGTCCCCAAGGAATCTTGGGGTCTTGCTCCCCACATTCCCCCATTAGTGCTCCTTGGTCATCCCAGACGTGACTCGAGGGAGCCAAGGTGTGGCTGGGCCTCAGCTTTGGAAGATACAAACAGCAAAGGTTGGCAACATCATGTTGGCAGAATCCATGGGGTGTCAAGTCTTCAGGCACACAGAATGCCAGAGCTTTGGGGGCACAGCTTCCTCCACCTAGATTTCAAAGGATGTTGTGAACAGCCTAGGGTCTCAAGCAGAGACCTGTCACAGGGACAGAGCTATTGCAAAGAGCCCTCACTTGGGCAATGCCCAGTAGAACTGTGGGGTTGGAGCTGCTGCAGAGAGTCCTCACTAGGCCTAGTAGAGCCTTGGGGGTACAGTCACCTCGGAGCCCCCAGAACAGTGGAGCTACCAGCATGCAATGTATGCAGTGCCAGCCTGGGAGAGCCACAGACATTAACTGCAACCCATGAGAGCAGCCATGTGGGCTGCAACCAGCAAAGCTATCAGGGTGGCAGGGTGGAGCCCCGACAGGGCCTTGGAAGCCCAACCCCCACACCAGTATGTTCAGAAGTGGGGGCATTGGTTCAAGGAAGATTATTCGGGAGACTTAGGGTTAATGTTGTTCATCTTATTGGGTTTTGGAGTTACTTGAGAATAATTATCCCCTTTTTCTTGCCTATTTCTCCCTTTTGGAATAGGAATGTCTATCCTATGTCGGGCCCACCTTTATATTTTGGAAATGGATAATGTGTTTGATTTCATAGGCCCACAGCTGGAGGGGAATGTACCTCAGGATGAAACGTGCCTTTAGTTTCCCCCAAATCTGGTTTAGATGAGATTCTGGACTTTCGACTTTTAATTTGGTGCTGTATCAAAATTAAAACTTTTGAGGCAATTGGGATGGAAAAAATGTATTTCATTTGTAAGAAGGACATGGTTTTGAGAGTCCAGGAGCAGAATGCTATGGTTTGAGTGTCTGTCCCCTCTAAACTTACATTGAAATTTTATTACCATTCTAACAGTATCAAGAGGTGACTGGGCCATGAAAGCTCTACCCTCATGGGTGGTATTGATGCCATTATAAAAGGGTGACTTTGGCCCCCTCTTGCTCTCTCTTGACCTTTCACCTTCTGCCATGGGAGGATGTGACAAGAAGGTCCTCACCAGATGCCAGCCTCTCAATCTTAGACTTCCCAGCTTTCAGAATTGTGAGCCAATAAATTCCTGTTCATTACAAATTATTCAGTCTCAGGTATTCTATCATGGCAGAACAAAACAAAGTAACACAAGGCTTTTATTAATCAAGCTGTGCAAAGCAAGAGACTAAGAAGCTAAACAGAAAGAGGCTGAAAAGAATAGCAAAGCTTTCACGAGTGTCTCAGTATGGGACAAAAATTGGAGTTAAGTACCCCTTCAAGGATGGGGGCAGAGAGTTTCTAGAAAATACCTCAGGATCTCAGGACCTTTGAAGATCCACATACTAGGAGTGAGAGCAAACCAGCAATAAGTAGAGCCTTGCAAAGACTGCAAACGTGCTTCAACTTAATTCATGTTGAATTGAGGCGATCAAATCCTCTTTACCTGCCAGAGGATAAAGTGAATCTTCTCTAGAGGGAGAAAGCTTCATTCAGAGCTACTACAATATTATAGACACAATATTCAGCACCAATAAATAACTACAAGACATACGAAGAAACAGAACTAAGAAAAAAGCAAGTAATGAATATATATGCATAGGTGACACAGATAAGAATTATCTGACACAGACCTTAAAATAACTATGATTATATTTGAGAAAAAAGACCAAAAATTTCATGGTAGAAACAGAATCTTTAAAAGGTTAAATAGAATTATAAGACTGAAAAATGTAATAATTGAAATTATGAAATCAGTAGGTTCAAAGAGCAGATTGGACACCACTGAAGAGAAGATTAGTGAGCTGGAAATAAATCTAGCTAGAGATAGACAATAGACTAAAGTACAGATACTAAAAAGAATGGGAAAATACGGAAAAGAGCACAGCTGACATATAAAAGATGACGAAAGTTCTATATATACATAATTGGACTTTATAAGGAAGAAGGAAGACAGAATGCAAAGAAACAATATTTTAAGAGAAAATGGCCAAGAATAATTTTTTAAAACTGTCTAAAAACATTAAAATATAGAAGATAGATTAAAGAGGAAAAATGAGGTTAGGGACAAGATGGCCAACTAGACGCAGCCAGAAAACGCCTCTCCCACTGACAGAAACCAAAATATCAAGGAAACCATTGCACTTTGAATACACCTTTTGAGTGAAAACACTGAAAGTAGATAGAGGCAATGCAGACACAAAAGCCGGGATGCCTGCGTGGAGTCACTGAGTGCAGGGATTGGCTCCTGGTCCTGAACGGGCCTAAGGAAGCGGTGAGTGAAGCAACTCCCAGGCACCACACTCCCACGATGGGCCTCTGGGATTCTACCTTTAAGAGACCTCACAACCCCTATAGACATTTGAATTGGCAGGAGGAAATTCCAAGAGAGCAGGCAGAGACAGAGCTGGAATCCACACAGATTACAAAACGTTTTTTGTGTGGGGCAGCTGCAGGGAAACACAACAGTAGGCACCCATGCCCCACAGTTCTCCATCTTGCCCTGAGCAACTCTAGCTGCTGCCAACTGCCAGGCTGGGGGAAACCAGGGCTGCCTTTCCCAGAGGACCAGGGTGCACCTGACCTGCAGGTCCCTTGTCACTGGCCCCTCCCGGGGATCTTGGCTGGCTGTTCCCACAGGAGAGTGCACAAGGCACAGCCTCCACTGCCCCGCCTGAGTGTTTGGACAGTGGCCTGAGAGCAGGTTGGCAACATTGGCACAGCGAGTAGGGGCCAGAGGACAAAGTCACGGGCCAAGTTCCCACTCCCTACAGTTTGAGCACACATTGAGCTGAGACCTGTGGCCTGAGCTTGAGCAGGGGAGGAGCCCCCATCCTCAGAATGCTGAGAAGAGTGAGGTGCAGGTTCGTGTACTGGCACTGGAGCTGGGTGCCCCTCCCTCTATAAGAGCAGTCCAGGAAAGGTGTGGCCTGTTAGCCAGCCACAGCTTCTATCAGAGGGGACCCCATGGCCCAGAACACCTCTAACAGTTCAGTGATCGGGATGCAGAAGGCTTGGGACAAAACTAGCCTGCTCCCATGGCAGATACTGAAGAGAGACCCGGTCAGGAAAGCGTGAGCTGGGTGGACCCCAAAGCCATCTACTGGGCAAAACACCCCAGGCTGCAGGCACTATACCAGCTGCATACTCGTAACACCACTCCCCCATCCAGGGATCCCCCGCTCTTGACCCACTGCATCACCAGACTGCTCATAGACCATGACCAGCTCTGACTCTGCCAAGCTCAGAGGACCAGCGGCTCCCTGGGGAATTGTGGGTGCCCTTGTGACCTAACCTTTGGCTAGGACTGCCCCTAAGGGAGGGGGAAGTGCAGCCCACCAGGGCCCCGCTCGTGGCTAAGGAAGCATCTACATGGTGCTAGTGATTGAAGGGGACTCACCCAAAGCCTGAGAACAGACTTGGTGAGGTGGTCATCTCACTCCCTGCATCTCCCTCTCCCCAGAGCTCTGCTGCAAATGCACTGAAATAGGAAAGAGGCATGTGGCTGAGTAAGAGTCTATCTGCAGGCCCCTACTCTTAAAAGGCATCATCTATTGGATTGCAGCCTGAATTATACCACCAAAAATAAATAAATAAATTCACATATTACCTGTGAAACCCAGTACAGGAAACTAGCCACAAACAAGGAACCAATATAGAGCCTTGGCCTTCTGAAAGCACCCAAAAACAAGGCCAAATGACTACACACAACATACACCACAGTTAAACCCTCAAGGGAAATAAAGGATGTAAAAACAAAAAGCCCCATCTAAACAACAGCAACTTCAAAAAGATAAAGAAACACCAGTCCTCTCAGATGAGACGGAGTCAGTTCAAGAATTCTGACAAATCAAAGAGTCAAGAGTGTTTCCTTATCTCCTAACGTTTGTGCCAGCTCCCCAGCAATGGATCCTAACTAGACTGAAATGGCTGAAATGACAGATATAGAAGTCATAATCTCAAGGAAGCTCAGTGATATTCAAGAGAACATTGAAAGCCAATCCAAGGAAGCCAGTCAAATTATCCAAGAGCTGAAAGACAACATAGCCATTTTAAGAAAGAACCCAACTGAACTACTGGAATTGAAAAATTTACTACAGGAATTTCAAAATACAATTGAAAGCCTTGACAACAGACTAGGCCAAGCTGAGGAAAAAATTTCAGAGCTTGAAACCCAGTCTTTCAAATCAACCCTGGCAGAAAAAAAAAGAAATAAAGAATTTTTAACAAATGAACAAAATCTCTGAAATATATGGGATTATGTAAATAGACCAAACTCACTGGCATTCCTCAAAGAGTAGGAGAGAGAGTAAACAACTTGGGAAACATATGTGAGGATACAGTTCATGAAAAAATTGCAATCTTGTTAGAGAGGTCAACATGCAAATTCAAGAAATTCAGAGAACTCCTGCAAGATACTATACAAGATGACCATCCCCAAGCCCCATAGTAATCAGACTTTCCAACATCAACATGAAAGAAAAGCTCTTAAAGGTAGCTAGAGAAAAGGGTTAGATCCCTTACAAAGAGAACCCCATTAGACAGACTTCTCAGCAGAAATCTTACAAGCCAGAAGAGACTGGGGGCCTATTTTTAGCATCCTTAAAGAAAGAAATTCCAACCAAGAATTTCATATCCCACCAAACTAAGCTTCAGAAGTGAAGCAGAAATAAAATTTTTTTGAGATAAGCAAATTTTAAGGGAATTCATGACCACTAGGCCAGCCTTATAGTATATCCTTAAGTGAACTCTAAACATGGAAAAAAGAATACCTGCTCCCACAAAAACACACTTAAGTACATAGCCCATAGAGCCTATAAAGCAACTATACAGTTGAGACTACAAAGCAACCAGGTAACTGCATCACAATAGTATCACAATCTCACATTAGCAATGTTAATCTGGAAATATGAGTGGTCTAAACACCCCACTTAAAAGGCACAGAATGATAAGTTGGATTAAAGACTAAGACTCAACTGTTTCCTGTCTTTAAGAGACCCATCTCACATGTAATGACACTCATAGACTCAAAGTAAAAAGATGGAGAAAGATCTATCACACAAACAGAAGGCAAAAAAATAGTGACCCCCGGGTGACTATTTCTATATCAGATAAATGTTAAACCAACAACATTACAAAGGGACAAAGAAGGGCGTTACACAATGATAAAAGGTTCAATTCAACGAGAAGACTTAACTCTCCCAAGTATATATGCACCTAACACTGGTGCGCCCAGATTCATAAAACAAGTACTTCTCAACCTACAAAAAGACTTAGCTACATAAGAATAATGGGAGACTTCAACACCCCACTGGTAGCATTAGATCATTGAGGCAGAAAAGTAACAAAGACATTCTGGACTTAAATTCAACAATCAACCAATTAGACCTAATAGATACTTCACACAACAACAACAGAATATATGTCTTTCTCATCTGCACATGGAACATGCTCCAAGACTGATCACATGCTTGGCCACAATGCAAGTATCAATATGTTCGAAAAAACAAAATCATACCAAGTATACTCTCAGGTCACAGTGGAATAAAAATTAATAGCAAGAAGATCTCTCAAAACTGCAAAATTACACAGAAGTTAAATAACATGCTCCTCAATGACTTTTGGGTAAACAATGAAATTAATGCAGAAATAAAAAATTACTTTGAAATTAATGGAAACAGAGACAAAAACATACCAACATCTCTGGGATACAGCAAAGCAGTATTAAGAAGCAAGTGTATAGCACTAAATGCCTAAAAATTGTACTGAGAAGAACTAGAAAAATAAGAACCCCTAAAGCTAACAAAAGAAAATAAATAACCAAAATCGGAGTGGAAGTGAATAAAATTGAGACCAAAATATACATACAAATGACCAAAGCTTGGTTCTTTGAAATGATTAACAAGATTGACAGAGTACTGGCTAGAATAACAAAGAAAAAAAAAAGATCCAAATAAGCACATTAAAAAATGACAAAGGTGATACTGCAACCAGTGCCACAGAAATATAAAAGACCCTCAGAGACTATTATGAATACCACTTTGCACACAAACTAGAAAATCTAGAGGAAATGGATAAACTGCTGGAAACACACCACCTCTCAAGATTGATCAAGGAAGAAACTGAAATACTGAACAGACCAGTAATGAGTTCCAAAACTGAATTAGTAATAAAAACCTACCAACCAAAGAAAGCCCTGGACCAGATAGAATCATAGCCAAATTCTATCAGATGTACAAAGAACAGCTGGTACCGATCCTACTGAAACTATCAAAACAATCAAGGAGGAACTCCTACCTAACTCCTTCAACGAAGACAGCATCATCCTGATACCAAAATCTGGCAAAGACATAATGAAAAAAGAAAACTACAGGCCAATATCCCTGATGAATATAAATGTAAAAATCCTCCACAAAATACTAGCAAACAAAATCCAGCAGCACATAAAAAACTAATTCACCATGGACAACTAAGGATTATTCCTGGGAGGCAGGGTTGGTTCAACATACACAAATCTTTAAATGTGATTATCCATATAAATAGAGTTTACATATGATATGATCTCAATAGATAAAGAAAAAGCTTTCAATAAAATCCAACATCCCTCCATGATAAAGACTCTCTACAAACTAGGCATCACAAGAACATCTCAAATAATAAGAGCCATCTATGACAAACCCACAGCCAACAACATGCTGAATGGGCGAAAGCTGGAAGCATTATCCTTGAGAACTGGAAGAAGACAAGGATACCCCCTCTCACCACTCCTAGTCAACACAGTACTGGAAGTCCTAGCCAGAGCAATCAGGCAAGAGAAAGAAATAAAAAGCATTCAAATAGGAAAAGAAGAAGTCAAACTGTCTTATTTCACTGACTATATGACTGTATACCTAGAAAATCCTAAAGATTCTGCCAACAAGCTCCTGGAACTGATAAGCAACATCAGTAAAGTTTCAGCATACAAAAATCAATGTACAAAAATCAGTAGTATTTCTATACACCAATAACATTCAAGCTGAGAGCCAAATCAAGAATGTAATCCTATTATAATCCCATTTAGCCACACAAAGAAACAAAATACCTAGGAGTACAACTAACCAAGGAGATGAAAGATCTCTATAAGGAAAACTACAAAACACTGCTCAAAGATATCAGAGATGACACAAACAAATGGAAAAACATTCCATGCTCATGGATTGGAAGAACCAATATCAATTAAGTGGCCATACTGCCTGTAGCAATCTACATATTCAATGCCATTTTTCGCAAACTACCAATGTCATTTTTCACAGAATTAGCAGAAACTATTCTAAAATTCATATGGAACCAAAAATGAGCCCAAATAGCCAAAGCAGCCCTAAGCAAAAAGGACAAAGTTGGAGGCATCACATTACTGGACTTCAAGCTTAAGGATACGGTAACCAAAACAGCATGGTACTGATACAAAAACAGATACATAGACAAAAGGAACAGAGCAGAGAACCAGAAATAAAGCCACACACCTACACTCACCTGATCTACGACAAAGCTGACAAAAATAAACAATGGCGAAAGGACTCCCTATTCAATAAATGCTGCTGGGTAACTGACTAGCCATATGCAGAAGAATGACATTGGACCCTTACCTCTCATCATATACAAAAATTAACTCAAAATGGATTAAATGCTTCATACCCCAAACTATAAAATTCTTAGAAGAAAACCTAGGTAATATTCTTCTCGACATCAGTGTTGGCAAAGAATTTATGGCTAAGTTCTCAAAAGCAGTTGCAACAAAAAACAAATATTGACAAGTGGCACCTAATTAAACTAAAGAGTTGCTGCACAGCAAAAGAAAATGTGAGAAGAGTAAATGGACAACCTACAGAATAGGAGAAAATTTTTGCCAACTGTGAATCCAAGAAAGGTCTAATATCCAGACTCTATAAGGAACTTGAACAAATCAACAAACAAAAAAAAAACATTTAAAAGTGGGCAAAGGACATTAACAGACACTTCTCAAAAAAAGTCATACCAACATCCAACAAATATG
The DNA here is from genome assembly GCF_006542625.1 of Nomascus leucogenys. NCBI lineage: Eukaryota > Metazoa > Chordata > Mammalia > Primates > Hylobatidae > Nomascus > Nomascus leucogenys. The sequence continues at coordinate 5,387,083 of NC_044395.1, read as the reverse complement.
GAAAAATGCTCATTATCCCTAATCATCAGAGAAACACAAATCAAAACCACAATGAGATACCATCTCATGCCAGTCAGAATGGCTATTATTAAAAAGTAAAAAAATAAGACATGCTGGCGGGGCTGCAGAGAAAAGGGAATGCTTATACATTCTTAGGGGGAATGTAAATTAGTTCAGCCACTGTGGAAAGCAATTTGGAGATTTCTCAAAGAACTATTAATAAAAGTAGAACTACCATTTGACCCAGCAATCCCATTACTTGGTATAAACCTGTATTAGTCAGGGTTCTCTAGAGGGACAGAACTAATGGAATATATATATATATTCTATATATTCCATATATATACTCATATATATATACTCATATATACTCATATATATATACTCATATATATATACTCATATATACTCATATATATACTCATATATATATACTCATATATATATACTCATATATACTCATATATATACTCATATATATATACTCATATATATACTCATATATATATACTCATATATATACTCATATATATATACTCATATATATACTCATATATATACTCATATATACATATATATACTCATATATATATATACTCATATATACATATATATACTCATATATATATATACTCATATATATATACTCATATATATATACTCATGTATATATATGAGTTTATTAAGTATTAACTCACACAATCACAAGGCCCCACAATAGGCCATCTGCAGGCTGAGGAGCAAGGACAGCCAGTCCCAGTTCCAAATCTGAAGAACTTAGAGTCAGATGTTCAAGGGCAGGAAGCATTCAGCATGGGAGAAAGATGTAGGCTGGGAGGCTAGGCCAGTCTCTCTTTTCACATTCTTCTGCCTGCTTATATTCTAGCCCCACTGGCAGCTGATTAGATGGTGCCCACCCAGATTAAGGGTGGGTCTGTCTTTCCCAGCCCACTGACTCAAATATTAATCCTGTTTGGCAACATCCTCACAGACACATCCAGGATCAATACTTTGTATCCTTCAATGCAATCAAGTTGAGACTCAGTATTAACCATCACAATACCCAAAGGAAAATAAATCATTCTGCCAAAAAGACACAGGCAACTATGTATTCATTGCATCATTGTTCACAATGGCAAAGACATGGAATCAACCTAGGTACTTATCAGCAGTGGCTTGGATAAAGAAATATGGTACATATACACCACAGAATACTACACAGCCATAAAAAATGAGATCATGTCCTCTGTAGCAACATAAATGCAGCTGGAGGCCATTATCCTAAAAGAACTAAGGCAGAAACAGAAAACCAAATATAGCATGTTCTCACAAGTGGTAGCGAAACATTAGATACACATGAACATAAAGATGGAAACGATAGACACCAGGGACTCCTCCCAGGAGGAGGGGGCAGGGGTTAAAAATTCCCTGTTGGGTAGTATGCTCACTATCAGGGTGATGGGTTCAGTCGCACCCAAACCTCAGCATCATGCGATCTACCCTTGTCACAAATCTGCACGTGTACCCCTTGAGTCTAAAATAAAAGTTGAAGGAAAAAGATATACACAAAGAAAACCACACTTACACATCAAAGTAAAATCACTGAAAAGCAACAATGGCAAGAAAAACAAAAGCATTTAGCACAAAAGAGACAAGTTCCCTTCAAAAGAGCAACACAGACTGATGGCTGACTTCTCAATCCACACAGTAACAGTCCCCCCAAAATGCAAGTACTGCAGACACCTATAAAGCACTGAAAGAGAAAAAACGATCTAGAAGTCTTCTTTAAAGTGCCAAAAGAAAAAAAACCTGTCAAACGGCAATTTTTTCAGTTAAAAATAGTCTTCAAACATGAATTCTCCCACGTCTTTCAGAACATAGAAAGATATAGCTTCTACATCAAAATAAAGATACTTACAAGCAAACAAAAAGGGAGAGAAGTTGTTCCCAGAAAAGCTTCACTAAAAGAAATTAAAGGAAAATGATGCCAGATGGAAAAAGAGAAATGAAGAACAATGTAAATAGTAAATATGTGAGTAAATTCAAATTAATATCAACTTTAAAGCAATAAGAATAATATCAATTTTTAAAAATGTAAAAGTCTTAAGAATAATTAACAGAAAAGGTAAAAGGAGGGTAAGTGGAGTTAAAGTATTCTAAGATCCTAACATCATCTGGGAAGAAGTAAAAATCCTAATTTATTTTAGGTTCTAATATGTCCCAGATGCATGTTATAATCTCAAGGATAATCACTAAAGAATAAATAGTAACAAGATATTAGAGGGTTAAAATAGGAAAACAAGAACTGAATAACGTAAATGAGGTATGAACAGAGAAAAATGAATACAGTGTAGGTGGGGCAAACAGGAAATAAGTAGTAAGATGGTAAATTGAAATGGTAACTATATTAAACGTAATGATCTACATACTGAAATAGAAGGTAAAGATTTTGAGGCTGGACTAGAAAAACAAAAAGCAATTATATTCTCTTTACAAGAGACACGTCTTAAATATAAGGACACAGAGTTTAAAGTGGGAGACTAACATACTTCTATCAGTAATTGATACAACAAGCAGACAAAAAAAATCAGTAAGAATAGAGATTTAAACTACATGATTAATAAACTTGACCTAACTGATATATATAAAACTCTATACCCAATAATCTCAGGATATACATTTTTTAAGGGCACAGGGGACATTTACCAAACAGATCATAAGCTGGGCCATAAAGAGATGTCAATGAATTTAAAAGGATTGAAATCATTCTGTGAATATCCTGACCACAGTAGAATTGAGTTAAAAAGCTACAACAGAAAGATAATTGGAAAATCTGAAAATGTTTAGAAACTAAGCAAAGCATTTGTAAATAATTTATAGCTCAAGGGATAAATTACAATGGAAATTAGAAAATATTTTTTAATGAATGGCAAAAATAGAAGATATCAAAACTTATAGCATGAAGCTAGTAATGCTTACAGAAGAATTTTGGCTGTAAAAACAAATAGTGGGAAGAGGAAAAAGGTGAAAATCAACCATATAAAGAAGTAAAAATGAACAAAACCCAAAGAAATAAGACAGGAAACAATAAAATTGAGAACAGAAATCAGTGTAACAGAAATAAATGTACAATTGAGAAAAATCGACAAAACCAAAAATGATTTCTTTGTTAAGATGAATACAATTGATAAGACTGATCAAGAACAAATCCACAAATGATCTACATGAACAATGAAAAGGGGACATATTACTATTTATTGATGCTACAACACTTTTAAAAATTGTTTAAATGATACTAAAGGCCAGCCACAGTGCTTCACGCCTGTAATCCCACCTTGGCCTCCCAAAGTGTTGGGAGGATCACTCGAACCCAGGAGTTGAAGATCAGCCTGGGCAACATAGGGAAACCCTGTCTCTACAAAAAAAAAAAAAAAAAAAATCAAATTAGCCAGGCATGGCGGCTCACACTTATGGTCCCAGCTACTCAGGAGGCTGAGGTGGGAGGATCGCTTAAGCCCAGAGGGTCCAGGGTGCAGTGAATACTGATCGTGCCACTGCACTCTGGCAGAGACAGACCCTGTCACCAAAGGAAAAACAAATTAGCCATTTTATCTTCAAGACTTTGGTGTGTGCAAAGACTATCAGGACTCAAAAAGGCAAATATAGATACTTGGGACTATGTCAGTGTTTTCCAACCTCTTAAAGTTATAGCCCCTAAGAACCCTTTTAAAATTTTTTCTCCTAATCTCCATACCCCTGCCTCATAAAATTTTAATGCCATAGATATACGGTGTATCTGTTTACGTATTGTATTCTTTTGAAGGGTCACAAACCAACTCCAACAACTAAGACTTTGTTATGCCCCCCAAAACAAATTTATACTCCATGAGGAAAATATAGCCCTGTTAAGAATCTGTGGACTACATTAATGTTAAGAATGCTGATTTATTAGAAGACACCAATGAATAAGTGACAGAGGGGAAGAAGATATTGACAATACATAGGATAGGTATAAAGAATATATAAAGAAATCCTAGAAACAATAATTAAAAGATAGACAGTACCCACCCCAACCCCTAAATGGGCAAAAGAATTGAACAAGAAATTCACAAAAAAAGGATTTATCAATTGCCATTAAAATATAGAAAGAGGCACAATCCCATTAGACACCAGGAAAATACAAATTAAAATCACCATGAAGTCCTACCACATACCCACCAGAGTGGCTAAAATTTAAGACTGAAAATATCAAGCACTGGCAGAGATATGGAGAAAGTGGAACTCACACACTGCTGGTCTAATTGATGCAATAACTTTGGAGAACTGGCAGTATTTACTTAAACCGACCTTGATCATAGCATATAACCCAGCAATTCTACTCCTAACTTTTTATACCCAAAAGAAATGCTACATATGTTGAAATTATTGTGTAGTTTAGCCGGGTTGCTGGATACAGAAAAAAAAAAAAAAAAAAAAAAAACATGCAGAAGGATGTTCACAGCAGCGCTATTTGTAATCAGCCAAAACTAGAAACACTCCAAAGATCTATCAGAAATTGAATCGACAAATAAATTGTGGCATAGTCATACCATGGAAAACTCTACAACAATGAAAATGAGTGAACTATTGCTATTTGCACAGTGTGAATCTTACATATGATGTTAAGTGCAAGAAACCAAACACACGTGCAAAAATACATAGACCATTATTTAATTTATACAAATTCCAAACACAGGTAAAACCAAATAACGATGATAAAAGACAGTATTATGTTTGGGGAAGAGGTGGGTAATGACTGGGAGTGGGGCTTCTGGGTTCTAGTACTGTTCTGTTCTTTGATCTGGGTGGTGGTTACATGGATGTGTGTGAAAATGCATTGAGCTGAACAATTAGGATTTGTGTACTTTTCTCTACCTATGTAATGCATACACAAAAAGTTCTCTTACAACAAGGCTGGATGGACTGGAGGAAGGAAGACTTGAGGCAAGAGTTTGGTGGGAGAAAATTTAAGAAAAATTTATGGGAAAAATGTATTAGTTTTGAAACTGTAGTGGAAAGGGTGCTGTTTAAGAGTCAGGAAACCTGAGCTCTCATCTGTGTAGTGTTGAACCATCATCAACTCTCTCTGGCCTCAGTTTCCTTATCTGTAAAATGGCTGTGCAGGTTCCAGATTTGAAACATGATTTTATCACAAACTTGTGTGTGCTAAGTAGGAAAGCTTTGGTCTCTCCTGCCATAATCCATGCCTATACATCATGTGTCATTATTTGTAACCACACTTGCCAATGGCATTTACATTCTAGGAAATTCTTAACACCCTAGAATCCCATGTTGTATCCTTTTTTCTTCCTCCCGCTCCAAAGGTATCCTGATGTCTACCACCCTCAATCAGCTTTGCTTGTTGGCAGGTATCTGTCTTTACTCTTCCCATCAGCCTGCCTTCTCTCCTTGGTCCTTGTAAAACCTGGAGTGGAGTGTGTGGAAGCAGTCCACTCTCTCACTCGTAAGGCACCTGTAGGGCTCTTCCTTGTCTTTTTCCTTTCCTGAACAGTTTAATACTAAAAGCATTAGGAGGGCTGTGGAAGGTAGGTATCTGTGCAATGGTAGGGGTAGGGACAAGGGGTAGTGAGCTGCAGTGGCTCAGAGCAGAGTTGGAGCCTGAACAGGGTAAGGAGGGTGCCCACATAGGGAGAGGTGACCTAGCACAGGACAGCAGAGTCTGAGTGGGGTGGAAGGGCATTTGCATGGGAGAGGAGAAGGGGCCACAATTGGAGGTTGGTTGCATACAGAGGGACTGACCAAATAAAACAGTACATTAAAGATAGTGGGAGACAGTGTTTTCACTGTTGGAGAAGGCAGCTATGAATATGGAAAGGAGAAAATGAGAATGAACTCTCTAGTGCTGGACTGAAGATAGTGGTACTGGAGTGAATTCATGGTTACCAATACATAGACAGATGTAGAAATACAGATATAAGTGTGTGTGTATGTGTGCACATGCACATGTATGCATGTCCTCTCCTCACTCTCTCTGCTGAGAAGGCCTGAGGGCAGTGACACTCAAAGGCAATGAGCACACTTAGTACCCAGATCTCGGTGACTAAATACCACTCATCAGTAAAAGAAACCAGGGCTAACTGGAGAAATGCATGATTCCTGGGGCTAGGGAAGTACAGGAAGAACCTGGAGCATCTTGTGCCAGAAAGTCAGGAGGTACCCACTGAAGAATGAGGATTTGTCTAAAGGACACAGGAACCATATTGAAAAGGTTCCCACTAGCCAAAAAATACACAGTAATAGTGGTTGGGCCCAGAAAACAATACCCCAAAGTGAAGGCCTCAGATTCAGCCTCAGAAGGAAAGTTTCTCTTTGACCTTCTCCTGCCCATCTGTCCCTCGCCCCTCATCCTCCCATGAAGCAAGCCGTGGAAATCAGAATTCCTCTTCCTCAAGGTGGGTTATAGAAGCCAGAACCCCTTTCCCCTAAAGCCAGCCATAAAGCCTGAAAATAATACTCTAACCTTTCCTACCTTTCTGTGTAACAGCTGTCCATAAAGAAAGTAAAAGCCTCATTCCAGAAAAGTCCTACCCCATATCCAGGAGGAAGAAATGCTACAACAAAGAGGCCAACAAGAATCCAGACAGGCCCTGCTGGGTTCCCCCATTGTCTGTGACCATCAGCTCATATCCTTTCCATCCAATCACACTTCTACAAAGCTGTCCTTGCTTCATCGAACCTAAGCATAAAATCACATAGCTTCCCTTGTATCTTTGCATCTTCATTCTTAAGTGTCCTTTGTCTTATAAAACTATTGGTCAAACATATTTGTTATGCTTTTCTTTTGTTAATCTGTTACAGGGGTGTCAGCAGTGATCCTTATAATGGGGAGGAAAGGGATCTTGCCCTTTCGACCCCTACAATAGTAATGATTTTAACCTGGGAGGAAAAATAGGAAACCTTGTATCCAAATGGATATAAACAGATAAAGGAATAAATGTAAAGTCTGATGAGGAATGGGATATTGATAGTCTCAAATCCCTTCTCCCCATTATTACTTACAACAGGGAAAAGAATTAGTTCACATGGAGAAGGCTGGCAGATACCACCTTAATCAAATAATCAAAAGAAACATCATCAGAAATGAGACATATTTACATTTTTGTCACTCCGACAGGGTTTAATAGGAAGGACCCAGCATCCTACCTTCACATTCCTGTCAAAGATGCATAACATGAACCCCAGCGAGAGGATCCATCAGGCAAACCCAAACTGAAGTGCATTCAACAGAAAAATTGGCTTGTAATCTTCAAAAGTGTTAGATAATGGAAGTCAAGAAAAAAACTAAGGAATTGTTTCAGAGTGAAGAAGAGGAAAGAGATAATGACAACTAAATGCAAGGTGGGATCCTAGACTGGATTCTTTCTTAAAGAAAGGACATTATTGGAGCAATGATTGAAACTCAATTGGTGTATAAGGAGTAGACAACATCTGTTGTAATGCAGCAATGCTAATGTCCTCGTGTTGACTGTGTTATGGCTGCGTGGGGGAATATCCTTGCTTGTGGGAAACACTGAAGAACTTGGGGTGATGGGCCTCAGATGGTTCAGGGGAGAAGCTCTTTGTATTGTACATGAAACTTTCCATAAGTTTGGGAAATTGTTTCAAAAGACAGAGCATCACCAGGGTGCTTCATTTATCTCTACATGTATTCAGTGCAGTGTGGAGCACCTGCTATATGCTGGGTATAAGGGATGCAAGGATACGTTCCTGGTTTAAAGAGCTCATGGTCTGAGCAGAAACTCATTTGCAACATGCATTCAACTGCTCTCAAGGAGCTTATAGTCTACCAGCAGGTTAAAATATTTGTTGTGTTAGACTCGATATATGCTCTAGAATGATCCAGACTTGAAACCAGATGAACCAAATTGCTTTTCCAGCATTACTATACTCAACGGCTCTGGGGTCTTGAAGAGATCAGTGAACTGCCCTGAGGCCCAGTCAGCATGTCTATAAGATAAAGTCTATAATTCCTTCTTCATGGGAGTTGGTGTGAAGATGAAAAAAAGATGTAAAGATACTTTATACAACAACATGTAAATGCTTTTTGGTGGTGGCCTTCTGTTCTGAGTTACATAAACTTTGGGGTCTAGCTGGGAAGAATCTCAGTGCACCCTGTCTTTCAGCAATAGGCAGAGCACGTGCAGGAACCACGAATGCTTCCCCAGCCAGGGTATTTTGGGGCCAGGAACTCCAGGTGTGTGGGGAGAGGGAAGGAGTGGAAGTTTCCTGCCCCTACACATCCTGGATACCCAGTTTGCTAGTCAGCACTGGGCTGGGGTCAGGGTGAATCGGGCTGTGCTTCTGGTAACAGCCCCCTATCCCTGCTGGACATGCAGGGGCTGCAATGCCCTCTAGTCTCTGAGGTTTTCACAGTCCACACAGGCACTGGATTCCTCTTGGGCACAACTTCAGAAATAATTTTGGCTCCATGTCTTTTTCTTTTTTTAGATTCACAGAAACTACTTTATGTCTTAAATATATTTGTTCAGTTTTAATTTCAATTATATTTGAATGAATACATTAATATGATTCATATTATTCAATGAAAGGTATATCTTCCATAGTCATCCATCTCTCCTCCCAGGAGTTAACCAGTATTACATTTTCTTGAGTATGCTTCCAGAGACTTTTTTTTTATTAGTATACTTTAAGTTCTAGGGTACATGTACACAATGTGCAGATTTGATACACAGGTATACATGTGCCATGTTGGTTTGCTGCACCCATCAACTCATCATTTACATTAGGTATTTTCCCTAATGCTATCCCTCCCCCTCCCCCCACCCCCACAACAAGCCCCAGTGTGTGATGTTCCCCACCCTGCGTCCAAGTGTTCGCATTGTTCAATTCCCACCTGTGAGTGAGAACATGTGGTGTTTGGTTTTCTGTCCTTATGATAGTTTGCCGAGAATGATGGTTTCCAGCTTCATCTATGTCCCTGCAAAGGACATGGATTCATCCTTTCTTATGGCTGCAGAGTATTCTGTGGTGTGTATGTTTGGCTCCACATCTTAACTAGTCATGGCTGTGGCAATAGTTCTAGACAGACTTGGATGAGTTTTGCCCCAGTCCAATCTGATAGGGCCTCACCTTAGGCCTGCACCTGGAACTTTCACAACTTTCACTACCTACCCTATACTCACACGTGGGCAACCTGGAGCACGGGGCATTCAAGCTCATCAGTCAAAGCCTTGACTAATGGGAGACAGGAGCCAATGGAGAAACGCTTTGCATTTTGTCCGCCCTCCCCCGCCCCCCCCCCCCCCGACCCACCGTGGACTCTTGTTTTTTTCTTTTTAGATTCGGTGGACTCTTTCTAGACATTTCATGAGGCTCCTCTGAAGGCCACAAAGGAATGCACTCCTGTCACCTTGAGCAGCCGCCAACCCCTAAGACACTCTTCCATCAGGGTTCACTTCTCCCGTTTTACTCCCCATCTGTCTCTCTTGCTTGCTGGAATCTCATTCCTAACTACTTGCATGCAAGCTTTGGTTTCAGGCTGTGTTTTGGAGGTGCCCAGGCTAAGATGGGATGAGCTCTGGTCACCCAGAGATCATGGCAGCAGCCTGGGAGGGGCCGGTAGGCTGGCTCTGGCTCCGTGGCGGAGCTACACTCACCTCGCTGCAACACTGAGGGAACAGGGGTGTCCTCGGAGTCTTCTCCAGTCCCCTTCTCTCAAAGCCAAGCACTGCTGATGAATCCATCTGTCTCAGGAGGGACCTTCAGGCAAACCGGCACCTTCAGCCCCGACCCCGGAGCATTTTGGCCAGAACAGTCAAAGGAGGCCAATCTTAGAGGTTATTTTAAACCAGCCATGCGGGGGCACGAAGCTGCACCAGGAATGTCTAATTTAATTAAATGTAGATGAGATGTTTTGAATTGCCTTACTCTCGGGGACGCCTGGGCTTGATGAGCCTCCCCAGCTGCAGCTCATCCTAGCCTCCACCTGATGATGCTTGTGGAGGGTGAAAATTTAATTCAGAAGTGCGTGTGCTAAGCATGTCCTATTACCTTATTTCCTTAAGTCAAACCCGATTTGGAGGGTCCATCCTGTCAGGTTGGTGGCAGTGCCGTCCCTGTCACTGTGGGCAGCAGGGTGTGCAGTGAGGGGTTCGCGCTCTTGCCTGGCCACTTGGTTTTGGGCTCCAGCTCTACCCCATGGCAGCTGTGTGGCTCTGGGCAAGTCATGTCACCTCCCCTTCGGCTTCCTCACAGTGACTGGGGATAATAATAAGGTCTCTCCTTGGGCTGTGCTAAGGATCCCACGAGGAGATGCGAGGACTTAGAGCATGGCCTGGGGTTTTAGCCACATTATCTTGGGTGAGGTAGGGTGAGGCCAGATGCAGATCAAGAGAGAAATTGGAATGAGTTTTAGTTTTTTTATACTCACAGGTCCCTGGGGGCAAACAGAGGACGCCATGTAGGGCCACTCGGGGAAGCATGGGGTCAGTCACCAGGATCAGGAGCAATCAAGCACCTCGACTGTGGCCACAGGAGGGAATGGTTAAGGTGAGGTGGGCGGGGCAGGAGGGCGTAGGATTGGGCTGTCCCTGGTTGTCAAGGGCCTGGCTCTGGGGCAGTTAAAGCGGGCACATAATGGCCGGGGCTGTGAGAGCCCAATAAGGGAAGTGTTGAGGTGTGGAAGGGGAGCTGACCAGCCAGGGAAGGAGGCCAGTGAGGGGCCGGGGTAGGAGGCCTGTGAGGGGCCGGGGTAGGAGGCCGGGAAGGGGCCGGGGAAGGAGGTTAGTGCAGGGCTGGGATAGGAGGCTAATGTGGGGCCGGGATACAAGGCTAGTGTGGGGTCAGAGTACGAGGCCAGTGCAGTCTGGAATAGGAAGCTAGTTGGGGGCCAGGTTATGAGGTCAATGTGGGCTGGGATAGGAGGTTAGTTTGGGGCCAGGGTAGGCCAGTGCGGGGCCAGGGTACCAGCCCTGCTGCTTTGTTTAGTTCTGAGGCCTGTGTTTATATTTTCTTTTCATTAACTCATGCTGCACACAAGTCAAAATGCATCGTTTTGGTTTTGTTTTTTGGATTCAGAATGATAAAGATCAACTAGTCCAGCATTTCCTAGGTGTTATTCTGTGGGACAAGATATTCTGTTAAAATGTGTATGTGTGTGTGTGTGTGTGTGTGTGTGTGTGTGTGTGTGTATGTGTGTGTGTGTATATGTGTGTGTGTGTGTGTGTGTGTGTGTGTGTGTGTGTGTGTGTGCACGCATGGTTTTAAAAGCTAGGAAAGGTTGCAAATCATATCCCCCTCTTGGTGGCTCACAGTTGCCATACTGAAGGCTCTGAGAAGTCCTGTGATTCACGCCTGTAATCCCAGCACTTTGGGAGGCCGAGGCGGGCAGATCGTGAGGTCAAGAGATAGAGACCATCCTGGTCAATATGGTGAAACCCTGTCTCTACTAAAAACACAAAAATTAGCTGGGCGTGGTGACATGTGCCTGTAGTCTCAGCTACTCAGGAGGCTGAGGCAGGGGAATCGCTTGAACCCAGGAGGTGGAGTTTGCAGTGAGCTGAGATTGAACCACTGCACTCCAGCCTGGCAGCAGAGAGAGACTCCATCTTGAAAAAAAAAAAAAAAAAAAAAGTCCTGTGATAGGTAAGCCTGTTTAATCCAGTGTTTCCAACATGTATTTAAGCATGCTATGCTCTTTTGAAAACCCCTGCGGTGACATCAAGGAATTCTCCCTCGGAATAGGCTGATAGTCCAATCCCGTCATTTTACCAGGACAGAAGAGCAAGGCCAGAAAGGGTCTGACATCTCAGAGAGACAGGAGTAAGAGCTGGGCTGGCAGGTGGCTCTTTCCGCCCCACAGACTGAGCAGCGCTGCGAAGGGCATGCAGATCTGGACAGCCACAGGGGCCTGTGTGAATAAGCGTGTGGAGGCAGGGAAGCAGCCCTCAGGTTTGGAGAAAGGTGAATAGCCTGGCTTGACCTCTGTGTAAAGTGTCTGAGGAAATAGGAAGATGATACAGCCCTACAGGGGTGGCATGGGGGCCAAAATGCAGGGCAGAGGCAAAAAGGGCACTGCGCGTTAGATAGGCAGCTCCCATTGCAGAGGTGAGGACACCCCCATTGCAGAGGTGAGGAGACCGAGGCAGAGAGCAGGAGGCATCCAGCCCATGTGACACTGCCCACCTCAGGAGGGCCTACAATTGTTACATTAATGACAATATACTGATTTTAAGTTCTTATGATAATTTGCTACTTTTTAACAATTTCATTGATAAATAAGTCACATACCTACAATTCACGCATTTAAAATTACAATTCAGTGGCTTTTAGTATATTCACAGATATATGCAAGAATCACCTCAAAAAGAGGCCCTGCATCCTTCAGCTGTCATTTTCCTACCCCACATATGCCCCAGCCCTAAACAACCACGAATCTGCCTTCCCTCTCTACAGATCCCCCTAGTCTGAATGTTTTCTACTAATGGGATCCTGCCACCTCTTGTCTTTTGTGACTGGCTTCTTTCACTTAGCGTGATGTTCTCAACATTTATCCATATTGGAGGATGGATTGGTGCTTCATTCCCTTTATTGACTGAATAATATTCCACTATACAATTATACTAAATACCTCTTGTTGATCCATTCATCACCTTTTGGCTCTTACCAATAATGCTGCTATAAATATTCATGTACAAGTTTTTGTTTGTTTGTTTTTGAGACAAAGTCTCACTCCGTCACCCAGGCCAGAGTAAATGGCACAATCTCGGCTCAGTGTAACCTCTGCCTCCCAAGTTCAAGTGATTCTCCTGCCTCAGCCTCCCGAGTAGCTGGGATTATAGGCATATGCCCCCATGCCCAGCAAATTTCTGTATTTTTAGTAGAGACGGGGTTTCACCATGTTGGCCAGGCTGGTCTCGAACTCCTGACCTCAGGTGATCCACCCCCCTCAGCCTCTCAAAGTGGTGGGATTACAGGCATGAGCCACCACACCTGACCATATTCATGTACAAGTTTTTATGTGAACAGATGTTTTCATTTATCTTGGGTGTATATCTGGGGATGGAATTGCAGGGCTGTATGGTAACTGGTAACCATATATTGAACATTCTGAGGAACTATTTGAAGAATCAGGCTGTTTCCAAAGCAGCTGCACCCCTTTACATTCCCACCAGCAGTGTCTATGCGTTCCAGCTTCTCCATATCCTCACCAACATTTGTTATCATCTGTCTTTTTTATTTTCGCCATCCTAGGGAGTGTGAAGTGGTATCTCATGGTGGTCTTGATTTGCATTTTCCTGACGGCTAATGACATTGAGCATCTCTTGATGCGCTTATTGGCTGTCACCTTCACTTACTTCACGGGCTTTCAGTAAGGAAGCACCGTGGACAATCTGGGCTGGCTGGCCGGCCACCCCTGGCTTGAGGCATGGGCACGGTGAGCAGTGCCCCCACCTCTCTTGCTGCGCAGAGAAGCTCCCTGCACCCACAGGGCAGCAAGCGTCCCAGCATGGCAGGTAGAAGGGTTTTGAAACAGGAAATGGTTCATTCTGAGCCTAGCTGTTTGCTCAGCCGATTCCACCTATTTCTTTTAGTCTAAGACAGGTAATACACAGACCCCTCATTCTGGATCCTTGAAACCTTGATAAAGACAATCAAGTGACAGAAAGGGTAGCATCCTGGGAGATCCTGGCAGAAGCAATCAGCCTATCTGACCTGCACTTTGTCTGAAAAAGGAGAGGGAAGTTTCCCGGAACTGATGCTGCCTCCCAAGTGTCGGGGCAACACCAGCAAGGAGGCGTCCAGGAGCCTGGGTGTTTGCTGGGGCTTCTGGGGGGTCTCTGCTTATTGAGAGGCCCAGCTGTCCTCTCAGAGCCTCACACTGTGGCTGCACAGAGAAAGTGTCCATCATGAAACCGCCTGGGTATCATCTGGCAGTGCTGCATCCCGACCAAAATCAGTCGTGAGAGGAGGTATGGAATGAAGGTCTAGCTACTGCTTTCTCTGTATGAGGATGTCATGAGCCCATAGGAAAGCTGTTGGCTTGAGTTGCCAGGGTTGATCAGAAGCTCAGTGTTCTTGATTTGTATCCTCTTGGGCACATATTGGTGACAGAAAGTGGGTGTGCAAGGAGAGGGGGCAGGCTCACCTGACTCCACACTGGAGGGGACTGACTTCTAACCAGAGCGCAGCTATGTGGGGAGAGACCAGAGGAGTAGAAGACTTGTTATGCCATAGAGATCTTCAAAATGATACCTCATTTGGAGAAAAAGACACAGGAAGCTATAAGAACTGTTGGAAATTGCTTAAAGCAAGCTGTTAAATGGAAGAGAAACCAGATTTTGGGTGTATGTGACATTAGAAAGCAGAACTAGGGTCGAGTCATAGAAGTTTCATTGACTTAGAACTTTAACGGTAGGAATAATCAGAAAAGAGAACTGACTGCTTTGTGAGGTGATGAGTTCCCTGACACTAGAGGTATTCATGCAGAGTGTGGATAATTGTTTACAGGGGATGATATAAAAGGCATTCAGATGTTTGAAGGAGGGCCTGACGGATTCTCAAAAACATCCAACTTCGAAATTCTCTTTCAGATTGCGCCATATGAAATTCTTCTCTGGCCAGTTACGTCTTTTTAATATGAGAATACTCGAGTCAATTCTTAATCATCTGCACTAAGGGAGGGTCATAAAATCCAAACTACTATAATAGCAATTTGCCAAACACACTGATCTTATAGTATGTTTGGTTTGGGAGCATTTCATGATGCTTTATTTAGACTGATGGTTTAGATATGTTTCTTATGCTGTTGGATGTGTGCTGTGTACTGTGTTACAAGAGACAGACAACTCGCTATTGGCAAGACCCTCTGGTGTTTCTGGCAACTAAACCACACGACTTAGAATTGGAGATGGATCTGTAGGGGGCTGAAATATGAACTAAAGGGAATATCTCTGTTAGGGAAGGATATATGCCAAGGGACCACTGAAAAAGATGAGGCAGATTACGCGAAAGGCCACCCTACAAATAAGTCTTGCCAGATTGGAACCTGTGAAATTCTTCAAACCCTACAGGAGCGGAAGGTGGAGCTTGAAATCCAAGGCTCACAAGCATCTCCTTCCCAGATATTATCCTGGACTTGGGTCACGGTCCCTTAGTGAACAGTAGTATTCCAGTTGCACAGCCTTCCAATGCAAAGGCCTGCTGCATGGAAGGGTAGAATCGAAAATAGAAAAGCAATGTACACACACAACTTTGCATCACTAGTGATTTTTGAAATGGAAATAAACTTGATCCGTAAAAATAACAAAAAAAAAAAACTCAGACTAAAAAAATAGCACATCAACATAAGAAGCAAGTTTTGACTGAAAAGGATACATTTCCTCCCTCATTAACCAGCATTGCTGCATCTTTGGCATGGCACAGGGAGGCTGAATCAAGTAATAGTTAAGAGAGTTGGCTCTGGGGTCAGACTTCCTGAGCACCATTCATGACCCTGTCACTTACTAGTAGTGTGACCTATGGCAAGTTACTTTACTTCTTTCTTATTTTTTTTTGAAATGGAGTCTCACGCTGTTGCCCAGGCTGGAGTGCAGTGGCACGATCTTGGCTCACTGCAACCTCCGCCTCCCAGGTTCAAGCGATTCTCCTGCCTCAGCCTCCCGAGTAGCTGGGATTACAGGCGCCTGCCACTATGCCCAGCTAATTTTTTGTTTGTTTTTTTTTTTAGAAGAGACAGGGTTTCACCATGTTGGCCAGGCTAATCTCAAACTCCTGACCTCATGATTCGCCCACCTCGGCCTCCCAAAGTGCTGGGATTACAGGCGTGAGCCACCACGCCCGGCCAGTTACTTTACTTCTCTGTGGCTAAGTTGTCACATCTATAAAAAAAGATGAGCATGATAATGGTAGTATCTAACTCATGGGTACTGTGAGATTGTAAAGCATTTGGAATAATGCCTATCATATAGCAAATGCTCAATAAATGTTATTTCTTATTGTTACAGACTTCATAACAGGTAATGTTCTCACAACAGAAAATCAAATCCCAGGCCAAGGAGAGGCAAAGTGGGATGGTGAAGGTGGATTTTTTTGGCAATTTCAACGAGAAAGATGG
Source organism: Nomascus leucogenys (assembly GCF_006542625.1). Taxonomy (NCBI): domain Eukaryota; kingdom Metazoa; phylum Chordata; class Mammalia; order Primates; family Hylobatidae; genus Nomascus; species Nomascus leucogenys. The sequence goes on along the minus strand of NC_044395.1, from coordinate 5,370,948 downwards.
AAAATCAAGCTATTTGATCAGAGCTCCAGCTTTCAACACAGTGCTCACTAGACTCATATGGTGAGCTTTTTAAACAAATAAAGACTAGCTGTACCTAGACCAACTCAATAATATCTCAGGAGTAAAGATCAGGACCCTGTATTTTGCTAAAGCTCCCCAGGTGATTGTGACATGTGGTCAGTGCTGAGAATCACAAGACTAGATTCTTGCTGCTTAAAGTGTGGTTCAGGGATCAGCTGCATGGACACTACCTGGGAATATGTCAGATCTATGGAATCTCAGGTCCCTCCTTACCTGCCAAAGACTTGCTCAATCAGAATCTGCCCTCCAGAAAGATTCCCCCAGTGACCCATATGCACACTGATGTTTGAGAAGCACTGAGTTAGATTATTTCCAAGGTCACTTCTTGCTCTAAAGTAGGTGTAAAAGAAATGCTAATTGAGATAATGAGGACAGCCAAGGTCCCAGAAGAGTCTCAGGCAGAGAGGCTTTCAGAACCTGGACCGGCAGAGATACTGTTGGAGCCAAAGGCTGATGTTTCCCCAGGCATGGAAACCTTGACAAGAACACACCTGTGCTCACAGGTCAAGGCAATTAATTAGCAGGGTGCCCCTGGCACTCAAGCCTTGGCGCAAATGGAAAGCAGTGATGGGAAGTGACATAGATTGATAGTGGAACCAGAGAGACGGAGAGTAGGGAGATAAGATAATGTTATTTTCCTGAGAAATCAATGAACCTAGATATTGATGGAATTACAATGCTGTGGATGGCTCTTATGAGTCATTCACACTGGGAACTGGCAGCCTCCAAGAGGGTGTGCCCCTCACTTACATAGGAACCTTAGCTCCCGCTTACTGTCTCTCTGTCCACTGTCCTCTTTCCCTTTGAGCCACTAGAGCATGGCTTCACATCCTACCAACCCCCATTATTTCTGTCCTCTTCTTCGCCCTCCAAATTCACCTCCTCTTCGCCTGAGTCCTATATCACCAAATCACTGCCTCCTTCTTGTGCTGTTGAGCAAGGCACTTTTCTGTGTGGCAATGGATGTCAAGAACCATGGATAACTACCATACAAAAAAGTATTGAAAATTCAAAACCAAGTCCAGTGTCAATATCTCTTGACTCTACCTATTAACTGCGCAAATGGGAAGTCACCAGACCTGACGAAAAAATACAATAAACAAAGGATTAGTCGGCTTCCAGAACTTAAACAACCTGGCTGAAGAAGCCCAGAAGACGAAACCAGTTTCTTTTGTGCAGGGATTTAGTCCTCCATAGTTTTTATGGTGAAATATAAATTTCAATATTTAAATATAACATAAAACTTATCATTTTAACCATTTAAAAATGTATTAGTTTTGTGGCATTAAGTACATTCATGTTGTTGTACAGTCATCACCACCACCATCTCCAAAAACTCTTTATCTTCCCAAAGGGAAACTGTAGCCAATAAAAGATGACTTCCCCCACCCCTTTCTCCTGGCCCCATTCAATGAAAGTAGCTTCATTCCCTTTAATGGCTGAATAATATTCTGCTGTACAATTATACTAAATACCTCTTGTTGATCCATTCATCACCTTTTGGCTCCATTATTCTACTTTCTTTGTGAATTGGACTACTCTAGGTACCTCCTGTAAGTGGAATCATTTGATATTTGTCCTTTTTTGTCTAGCTTATTTCAATTAGCATAAGATCCTCAAGGTTCCTCCATGTTGAAGCATGTGCCAGAATTTCTTTCTGATTTCTACCCAACATCTTGCCACTCTGGCAGACAAGGAAGTCATTTATGTAGTCAAGGGCCTCTTACATTGTGGGGAGCGGACATATGGAGGCATGCAAATTGTCTCTGCCTCATCAACAACAGCAATCAACACAAGAAAAGGAATCATCATGGAGGACGGTCTTTGGCTATGGATGGAATTGGAAAAGGTTGAGAAGGAGTGGAGTCCATAAGTAGAGGGTGGGACCAAAGACCTAGAGGTGGACAGGAGGCTGAGGACTCGTGTGTGTGTGTGTGTGTGTGTGTGTGTGTGTGTGTGTGTGTGTGTCAGCCTCCTGAAGCAAGCTTAGCTTTCTAAATTTCACCATTGTAGCTGAGCCCATAGGGCTGCCTCTGGTAGCATCACTTGCTCTAGAGCCCTGGCTTGCAGAATGTGCTCCATCACCACAGGCTGTTCTTGGCCTTCCCATGGGCTGTTGTCAATGTGTTTGCAGCAGGGTCATTGCTGACCCCAGCAAACCAAAGCACTGCTCAGGACACAGCTACAGCCTCAGACTTCAGGGAGCTCACATCTCAGGAGGGAGCAAAAGTGGGGAGCATGATTCTTTCACTTAGCTTCTCAGAAGAGAATGGAAGGAACCTCGGTGGTGCTGTGCCCTCATTTTGATCTAAGGAAACTGAGCCCCAAAAGGATGCTATAACTAGCCCAAAGTCACACAGTGGAGCTAAGACAAGAATTCAGGTATCTGCTGTTTCTCCAAGACCATGATCACTTCAACAACTGTGAATTCTCCTCCCCATCTTCCCACTCTCCAGGCCTTCAATACCCACCTCTCCAGGGGCTGATGGTTAGAGAACCCATTTCAAAATCATCCCTTGATGTCCCCTGTGTCATCACCCCCTAGTAGTCTCACTCTCTCCATGAAGGTCCAGGGCGTGCCTCCTCCCTTGCCCTTCAGGACACCTCTGCATTTCGTTCTGATTGTTTACTTTTTCAGCAAAACTGCTGTGAGGCCTTGGACAAGCCTCTGTGGAGTGAAACCCCAACTAAAATTAAGCAAAGTGAACCTCACCATATAGGGCTTGAAATACCTTTGCCACCTGAGAAGCCAGCCTCAGCCCCCACCCTGCACCTCTCTTTATACACTTTTGTTTCCGGGGCCCCCCTCAACTGCTCTCTTATTTCCATAAAATGACTGAAATGCCCTGAAAGGGACAGTTAAGATTTGAAATCACGACTATATTGATTCAGGCAAGTTCTTACCTTAGGAATTTTGGACTGATCTGGGCAAAAATGTTGGAAAGTTCCAACACACTGACTTTAATCTCTTTAGTGCAAATTCAGCTGACAGGCACTGAGCCACCCTGGGGGGGCAAGGGCCTGAGATGAGCAGACACTTACAAGGGGCAATTTCCTTCACACCTGGAGATGAGAAATCACAGTTGTCAGCCCTTCCTTTGAAAGACAGGAAGATTGGTGATAAAGTCAGAGTTGCCCCCAAGAGGCTCTGTAGGAATAAGGACACATTCCATTCCCTCCCAGGGAGGGAGGAGCAGCGGATGGAAATAGCTAGGAGGGGAGAGGAGCACAGAAAAGAAGGAGCCACAGAGTGAGCCTCTCACAAGAGAGGACAGGGATTAAAGCCACCAAAATCCACCAGACTGCCTCCCTGCCTTGCATTTTAAAAGCCCCCATTGCAACCATTGGCCACATCTGCTATCCTCATCAGCAGAAAGCAGAAGTTATTTAGAAGCTCCTCACCTGTCCTCCTGAGTTAAATCAGTGTTACACTTGCTTGTTATTTCCATGTATTTCAATAGCTCCCAGAGCAGTAGTTCCAAGAATATGGACCTGGAATATTTCCTCTGACACAGAATTGCCAAATCTGTATTTTGTCAAGTAACAATGTTAAAAGAAAACAAAGTGAAATGAGAAAACAAATAAACATCAAGCAACTGCTATTACCACCATGATTTTTTTAAGGGGGCATTTTCATACCAAATAAATAAATGAAGCTCTTTACACAGCTCTTCCTCTTCTGATTTTGGCATGGTCTTTAGCTGTGGGCCCGGGGATAAGGGCCTAATGCTACTGGATGAGGAGAAGCTGTGTTTCCGACTCCATTTCCTACCACTGTCCCTGATCTGCTTCCCTCCCCTAAAAGACACCCTTTAGCCCACCTCGATACACCAGGATGTACTGCGTCTTCTCACACCGTGCACACTGCGCAGGGCCCACTCCTGCATCTCCCTGGGAACCCTTGCTCCTTCTTGAGTTGGCAGAAGCCTTCACCTTCTCTCCACAAAGGGGACCACCCTCCCCCGTGCCATGGGAATAGAATTCATCATATTAGGTTGCAATTGGTTACCAGTCTCCTTCTTTCCCTCTGCAAACTCCATGAGGGCAGAGGTGATCTCTTACCCTTACAGACCTAGGCAACCCGAAGAAAACCCCCTCCCCAGAGGTGCTCAGCCACCCAGGGAGGAGGGGGTGACCCACGCAGCATCCCCTCAATTCACCGAGAATATGCCCAGGACTGCGCTGGCATCACTGAGGCAACACCAAAGTAGACAAAAAGGTCCTTGCCCTTGGGGAGTTTACTTTTAGGGAATTTGTTTAAATCAACCAGAAGTCAGTGAGACAATACAAACCATCTGAAAGCAGTGTGAGTCAACCACGGGCATAATAGCCGAGGGAATTTAAATGGAAGGGAAATCATCTCAGGGCGGGGTTCGCCAGAGGTGGTTTCATGGAAGAGTTGAGTTTTTCACCTAGGCCTTGAAAGAAGTATAGAATTCAAATTGGCAGAAGAAAGCGAAGATAAGTCAAGGAAGGTAAGGAGTGGGAGTGAAGGCTTGAAAGAATTACAAGTGGCAAAAACAAGCAGGGCACCAGGGTTAGAACCATGCTGTAAGAACTAAGGAACTCAGCAGGGGAGCCCTGAGGGGGAGGCAGGTTGGGAAGATAGACTTGAACTGAATGCCAAGCAGAGTAATATAATTTTATTGCTGGAAAGATTAGGCATCTCCAGTCCAATCCACCCATTTTACGGCTGAGAAAACTGAGGCACAGGGAGAGTGACCTCCCAGGGCAGTAGGGGCGGCAGCAGCAAAGATAAAAGCAATGGCAGATATCTGCAGGACTCTTCCAACATGTTGGGCATTGAACTAAGCACTTTATGTGCATATCTCATCAAATTATTACAACAACCCTAGGAAGTAGGCACTAGATATGACCACATTTTGCAAGTAAGAAAGCTGAGAAGGCAAGCAGCTGGATCAGGGTCACAAGGTAACATGGAGAAGCAACAGAGTCAGCACTTTGGAATTGCTCTCACAGGGTGCCTGTGCTCCTGGAAAGAAGGTAGGACTTGAAATCAAAAGACATGCATTCAAATGCTGGCTCCACCTCCAGAGTCATATGACCTCAGGTGAGTTACCTAACCCTACTGACCCTTTGTTTCCTCATTGGTACAAAGGAGATAATAATTCCTACCCCACAGGATTTCTGTGGGATTAAGAAAGCTTAAAAGTGTCAAGTTCTTGGCCCGTAGTATGTGCTCAGTAAACATTAAGCCCATCCCCTCCCCTTCCCACCATCCCCTTCCTTCCATTAGCCTTGACACCACCTCTACGGTCCTGCAGCTGCAACTCCCCACCCCCGTCCCACAGATGCAGGCCTCCTCTGTCCCTGGACAGTGGACTTCAGGCTGAGGTGTCCTGCCTTGGAGGTAACTGCATGGTGGAGGGAAGAGGAAGAGAGGAGGAAGAATCTGGTTTTTCTCATAGCTCATTTGGCCCTAATGATGTTACTGGCATGGGAGGGAGAACAGATCTGCTGCCCTACTTGGAGTGAGGTGTGCAAAGCCCCACAGTGAACCAGTGGAAAGACACAAGTGGACCGTTGTCATGGAATGACCCCTGGCTCCCCGGTTTCTTGAGTTCCTTGTTCCCTTTCCACCCTCTTTACTAAAACTCTCCAACACAGTGAGTTGTCGTGCTGCTTAATTGTTCAATTCCAGGCCTCCAAAAACATGCATAGAGAGATAGCTGGTAGGGACCCAACAACAATAACAAGAACATTGCTCAAACTTGGTTGTCCGCGATGGAGAGAGACGCAGAATTTTCATGCCTGGCTAAGAGGTGGGACAGGATAAACATCGCTCCTTGTCAATTTTAAGTGTTTAGAAAATACAGCAGCTTCTTGGCCTCTTGAATGCGGGTCTGCTTGGTTGCAAACCACCAGCCAACCCCTCAAGTGTTAGCAAGCTTGAGCACATCTGTGAAATTAGTGTTTGGGGGCTACTGAACTGAATTAACTGGGTTTTCAAGTCACTCTGGAGAAAAGGTCATTTTAGGTGAACCATGAGTTAATAAGGCTGCGTGGTGTAGATTATTTCTATTGGAGTTAATGCAGGTGACAGATGACTCAGGACAGACATCGGGGTGGGACCTGACACTTTTAAAGTACCCAGTGTGTGCAAGGCACCGTACCAGTGCTTCATGGGTGCTGTCCTGCTCAATCGTTCCGACAACCCTACGAAGTGATGAAACCAGTGTTTGCAGTTAGCCAGTTCTGGGTTTCAATCACAGCCCCGCTTTCTAGTTGTGTAACTGAGGAGCATTATTTAACTTCTCTCAGCCCTGATTTCCACAGCTGAAAAGCACTCACCTCCTAGAGGAGCTCAGAAGGTTGAAAGAAATCGTATGTGAAAGAACACGCCAGCTCCTGGCTCAGGGCTGGTGGTCCTAAACAGTTGACTCTGACTGAGAGCTGGGGAGGTTAGAGGGCTTCAGGGGGCTGTGGGCTCACCAAATCCCAAAGCTTGGGAAAGCTTTGATTTTGTCTTGTTACATCTAAATGCATTTTACTCTGTTGAAAATGAGGGTGAGTATATTGGTTGACTCTGGAGTGTTTTTGGAAAGTGTGAGAGAGCCCCGGCATAGAAGTCAGGAGTCTCATGCAAGTTTCAGGCCCTCAGTTTCCCACATCTGTAAAATGATACCACTGGATGTGGTGATCTCCAAACTTCCTCCTGCTCTGTGTCTCCAGCACTCAGAACCTTCCGCTGCAAAACACAAACCCATTTGTATAACCTTAACAGCTTCAATCCGGCTTTTCACATGTGACAGGCAGCTTGGGAGGTACGAGAAAAATAACTCAAATAATTTCAAAACAAAACAAAGTAGGCTATACTCACTGCCTCTGGATTGGATACGCTTTCCATTTCTTGCCCTGTTCACCTGCACAAGGAACAAAAACAAGATTATTATTTTTTTTAATAACACACACATTGTCTTTCTACCTGGCTTTTCATTTGGGCCCTGGGCCAGCCATGTGGATAAGATCTTTCAGGAACTTTTATAATGTCACATACTTATGCAAATTGGCCAAGTGTTTATAGCAACAGGCACCACAACAGGTTTCAATTAGCGAAAAGCAGCCAGGCAACCTAAGCAGCTTTGAGCACTGTGGATGCAGGAGCAAAGCTCTGGGCCTGGGAGGGTGGGGTAGATTTGTTGAAAGAACAGACTCTGGAGTACTTCAGGCTTCATGGCTGCTGCCTGGTTAAACCACGCTGGTCAAAACCACTCCAGCTCTTGAATCTGGGTTTCCTATTTTTTCCAGCAACAGGGTGTGACTGTCGCATTGCAATGGATTCCAGAGGGTGTGACTGTCCCATTTTATGGGTTGCTGAGGGCCATACACTAGGTTGGCTGCCCATAGATCCAATTCCACCCTCCATCATATAGACTCCCGAGGGGTGGCCATGCCTGAGCAGCCCCTCCAGTGTGAAGCCCTGTGTGAACTCAGCCTACAAGCCACAGGCTCATGCATGTGGTGATCAGGAGTGGGACCTTTAAAGTTAGACAGACCTGGGTACAAGACTTGGGTTCATGGCCCAGCTCCACTACTCACTAGCTATAAGACTGGGCAAAATACTTACCTTCCTTGAATCTCATTTTCCTTATTTGTAAAACAGAAATAGCCAGACCTGGGTGTCAATCAGTCTTACTTTCTAGCTATAGGTAATGCCACCCATCTCATTGGGTTGCCTGAGAGTTAAATGGCATTAAGTGTTTATTTCTGATGTAGTAAGCATTTGATCAATGGGCCTCATCATCATCATCATCACCATCATTATCTAGGACATTTCCCAAGCTGTATTTTGGGGGAGGTATTAATAGGCAATATTTGAACAATGGCTTCTGTGGTCAAATTAATTATGACAGTACTAACTAATTAAAGAGCACAGGTAGACAAGCTTCCTTCCTGCAAGACTTCTCAGAGCCTAATGAGAGCTGTACTTTCTGAAAGGCAGTCAGGGTGCTTGTTGTTTCTCAAACCAATTTGTTCTTAGAACCTCCTTTAGTTTTGGGCCATTTTGGGGACTAGGGATCCATGAAAATACCTTTGGGAAATCTTAACCAAGACCTAGAACCGGGGAAAAGGAATCTCGAAGAAGACATATGTGGTGAGAAGTGAAGAGCAGGACATCTGAAAGAGGAGTAAAAATAGGGCATGAAGAGAAGGGGGGTGGACATGGCCAATGAGTGCTGAGAAGCCACCAAACACCCCACAACGTCCGCATCCAGCACTGCCCCACTTCTGAAGAGCTCTGCTTCACATCAATGAGTCTTGCATCTCTAGAGAAGCCGTCTGGGGAGCCGGGGCAGGCCTTACTATCCCCATTTTTCAGATAACCACAGTCAGGCGCTGACATGCCAGGACCGCAGAATCAGGAGGTGGGGCCTCTGAAATGACAGAGCATTTTCCTAATGGCACATTCTGGAGTTTTCTGTGGGAGTGAGAGGAAGGTTGATCTAGATTCTAGATTACAGATCATTTGAACTCCACTTAGCCTGAGATAGTTAGGTAATTCTGATTAATTCTGGCTTATTTTTGGCTTTAGGTGTTACCGAATTGTTTTCATTTGTAGCCTCTTTCCAACTTTTACATTTGGAACATTGTAAAAATCTGCTCTGTCAAGAAGCATAATTGGAATTTTACCAAACAAATGTTTAATTGAGGTAAGATTTAGAAGAATCAAATTTCCTCTTCCTGCCTCTTTTCTGCCTTAACCCCATCCCTATCTTGAAAGCTCAGTGGCCTTGGGTTTAATCTCCCAGGCTCAGGTGGCGCTCCTAGCGCCCTGTGACTTCACCACAGAAATTGCTGAGGTCCGCATGTTCCCTTCACAGTCCTGTGGGATAAGGAAAAATCCCAGGGGCTTGTAAATAGTGCAGGAAAGAGCACCCCACCCAGCACTCTATTTAGCTTGGATGAAGAATGCACGCGGTGACACTGCAAAGTGCCCCAGGCAGTGACGGGACCCAGCGCGGCTCCTACACCTCATCACCTGCTGATTGATGACAAGGCTATAGATAGAGCCACATCTATAGTGTGGGTTAGACGTGGTGCTGCATGTGCTATGTGGGGGCTGTTGTTTTTCCCTCTCACACTTGCTGCTTTGCTGAACCAGGGACTCCTCCCTGCTGAGGCGTAGGCAGAAGCAGTAAACATTTTGACCAGATGGAGGTGATCAATTAATTAGGGACTGAGTGGGAGTGTGCCTGTCTCACCCAAGCTTCTCAAAGCCAGCTCTGGGCACCTGGGAATGCATGTGGGGAAAGGCCTTTCTCTTCTCTCTGTTTTGATGTCTGGCCTTTTGTTTTTCTTTTTGTTTTTACTAAGAAAGCAAATTCAAACAAAGCCAAAAGGCTTGTCTTAAGTCTAAGACCCTGAGAACAGGAACTCTTTCCCTAACTCAGCCTTCCAAGATCATTTGTGAAATCTTGGCTGTATACCAGCACTGTGTACGGAATTCCTGGAAGAAACTGGGGTAGGAGCTCCCAGGCCAGCTGAAGTGACAAGATTTTCAAACCACACAGAGGGGAGATGACAAGATGAGATAATGTCCTAGGAGGCTGTGTTAGACATCTGCCAGTTTTGTCAGCTCTCTGGATGAGCCACCGTTCCACAAGGCAGAAGTCCTAGTGGGCTGAAACCCCCATGAGAAGTGTGAATGAGTGAATTCAACCCTTTTTCTACTGAGGATTCTCATTCGCAGTAAGGTCGCAGAGGGACAATGACGGTGTCCAGTGGTAAGTTCTGTGACCTCTTGTTACTTAGGTGTTTGGGGCCATCTTGGTCCTTCAGCTCCCCAAGGCTTGGTTTTTCAATTGTCTCTCTTCAATTCTATGAGCTACTCAGTATCCGGTCCCCTTCCAATATATTCTCTTTTGCTTCAATTAGTCAAGGTCTACATTTATGCTTGCAAACAAAGAATGCAAAGAGCTATGACCTTGACACCAGACTCCCTGGTTCTGGGTAACAATATCAGCTCTGCCACTTGCCTATGGTGTCATGCCCACCTTGGACAAGTCACTCTTTGAGCCTAATCCACGAGATGGGGACAATAATGGCCAAGTGTCTTCCTCTTCAAGATACTAGGTATCAAAGTGCCTCGTGTAAGTATGAAATGTTATCATTGTTATTAGCAATGAATGTTTGTAAGACAGGTGCCAATGAAGAGTGGGAAGAGTGATCTTCAGGGAACCAAACTGATGAGAGAAGAGTCAGTAAGGCAGGGAGGAGCAAAAATGAGTTTGAAGTGCTGCAGCTGTACAGGGCATGGCAGGATTCCAGGGCTCACAGTGGAGGCCTTGCGCACAGGAAGAATGTGGTGAGCACGATGGCCCTGTTGGCGATCTGCTGGGTAGAAAGGAGAGAGGAAAGCTTAAGAAGGGAGATCAACTTACAGAACTGTGAGGTACATGCACATTCTGATCCCTATTCTTCAGCCATAGGCAACGCAGAAGTGAAGCTCCAAGGGTATGTTACTATTGCAATGCATTGATTTGACACTGCCAACCATTCTAGATTCTGCTACTAAAGTCTAGAAGACCAAGAAAGGGGTTGTGGTAAGGAAGCCTAAGCTAGCTGGAGACGAAAAATGGAAGGGGAGGCATAAATCAATGGGAGACAATGGAAGAAATGATGTCATTTGGTAACTTGCAGGTGAGGAGCAGTGGTAGGACAGAAAAGAGGGTAACACATTCGTTGACTACCTCCTCTGTGTCACCTTTTATGTAATCCTCTCAACTACCCTGTGAGATAAGCCTTATTATTCCCATCTTATCGATGAAGAAACTGAGGTTCAGAAACTGTTTAATTCCCCAAGGCTGCTATGTGAAAGAACTGAGCCTTAGGACCAGCTCTGTCTGGCTCTATGTTCTTTTTCACACCATCACATTAACCTTCAAGAAATGAAGGAGGCAAGAAATAAAGTAGTGAGGCCCAGAGTTTACCATAGGAACCCCTCAGTGGATCTGCTGATGCCAAAAGATGAGCTGAAGTATGTTATCATAAAACTTAGAAGGGGGCCAGGCACAGTGGCTCACACCTGTAATCTCAGCACTTTGGGAGGCCAAGGCAGGCGGATCACTTGAGCTCAGGAGTTCCAGACCAGCCTGGCCAACATGGTGAAACTGCTTCTCTATAAAATATACAAAAGATTAGCCAAGTGTGGTGGTGCACGCCTGTAATCCCAGCTACTTGGGAGGCTGAGGCACGAGAATCACTTGAACCCGGGAGGCGGAGGTCACAGTAAGCTGAGATCACGCTGCTGCACTCCAGCCTAGGAGACAGAGTGAGACTCCATCTCAAAAAAAAAAAAAAACTTAGAAGGAAAAGAAGTCTCTGAAGAGAGCTCCAACATAGCCCTCGGTTTCTGCTAAGAGCAACAGTGGAGGTAGGAGCCGTGCCTTAATCTTCTGTGCTCCCTGGTGCCTTGCACTTGTTTATTGAACAGTCCATGCCATTGTTTCCCTGGAATAGCATAGTGATTAAGAGCATGGGCTTTCAAGTTGGACAGATCCAGATTTAAATCCTGCCTTCACTGGAAAAGGTGGTTTTTTATTACACATGGAGATAACTGAAAATGGATCCCTATCTCATACTGTCAAAAATCAACTCCAAATGGATTAAGAATCCAAATGTCACAGCAAAATTTAAAACATTCAGAAGTTATACATATAAGCAAATATCTTTATGACCTGGGAAAGGGACCAAATTCTTAATCGAGACGCAAAAGTTACTAGTTATAAAATAAAAGATACATAAATTTGATTGTAATAAAACTAAGAATTGAACGGATTTTTGGAGTGGGGCCAAGATGGCCAACTAGAAGCAGCTGTGATTGAAGGCTGCCATCAAGAAGAACCGAAACAGCACATGTATCCAGCACTGGCAACCGAGGTATCCAGGTTCTCTCAACAGGACTGACTAGGCAGCCGGTTTGACCCACAGAGAGGAAGGAAAAGTGGTGTGGTACAGCGGGCCACCTAAGGAGCACATGGGGCTGGGGAGCCCTTGAGTGAGTGTGCTACCCAGCCTGGGAAACTGTGCTTTTTCCATGGAACTGTGCAACCCACAGATTGGAAGATCTCACTCGTGAGTCCACACCTCTGGGGCCTAGGGTCCTAACCATGGAGCCACATGGATTCTCAACATCCACTCAGCTAGAATCTGCTTAAGCCTGCTGAGTTCCCCAGTGGGGAGGGGCAGCTGCCTGCTGTCTAAGCCATCTGAGCTCCTTGAGGAGGGGCAGCAGCCAACACTGGGACTGCTAGCTGCCTAATACACTAAGCTCCCAGGGTGGGAGAAAGGGTGGCAGCCATCTCTACAGCTCCCGGCCGGGCTTTTCCCCGCTGGAGCCAGGGAGACTGGATGGCTTGGTCCCAAGAGGTATTCCCCACAGCCCAACACACCAGCTGTGGCAGACTGAGGCCAGAGTGCCTCTTCAGGCCTGACCCTGACCCAGCCCTCCTCACTGGGCGGGGCCTCCCTGCAGGAACTCCAACAACTCCAGCCAGGGACTCAGGGACAAAACTCTGATCTCCCTGGGCCTGAGCCCCTAGGGGATAGGGTGGCCATAGTCTCCACAGACCATCAAACTTAGTGATCCCTCCCGCTAGTTCTGATGAATATAGGCAGCCCAGATGAGTGGGTTTTCCCCCAGCGTGGGACACCCCCCTCCACCAAGGCATAGTCAAAGTGCTTCATTAAATGGGTCCTGCTCCCCATGCCACCCAATTGGGTGAGACCCTCCAACAGGAGCGTCAACACCCTATACAGGAGTGTTCCTACTGGCATCAGGTTGGTGTCCCTTGAGGTCAGAGATCCCAGGGGAAGGAGCAGGCACCCATCTTTGCTGTTCTCCAGCCTCCTCGAGTGACATCTCCAGGCATGGGAGCAAATCAGATGAATAGGGCCCGAAGTAAACCTGCAGCAACCCTACAGAAGAGGGACCTGACCATTGAAAGAAAAACAAACAAACAGAAAGCAACAACAACATCATAGACAAAGTCCCCACAAAAACCTCATCCGAGGTCCAGCAGCCTCAAAGACTGAAACTAGACAAACTCTTGAAGACAAAAAAGAATCAACAAAAAAACACTGAATTCCCAAAAGGTCAGAGTGCCTCTTCTCCGAATGATCACAACAGCTCTCCAGCAAGGGCACAAAACTGGATGGAGGATAAAATGGACAAACTGACAGGAGTAGGCTTCAAAAGATGGGTAATAACAAACTGCTGAGCTAAAGGAGCATGTTCTAACCCAATGCAAAGAAGCTAAGAACCTTGATAAAAGGTTAGAGGAGCTGCTAACTAGAATAACCAGTTTAGAGAGCAACATAAATGACCTGGTGGAGCTGAAAAACCTAGCATGAGAACTTCCTGAAGCATACACAAGTATCAGCAGCTGAATCAATCAAGCAGAAGAAAGAATATCAGAGTTTGAAGACCCTCTTGCTGAAATAAGGCAGGACAACAAGATTAGAGAAAAAAGAATGAAAAAGAACAAACAAAACCTCAGAGAAATATGGGACTATATAAAAAGACTGAACCTATGATTGATTGGAATACCTGAAAGAGATGGGGAGAATGGAACCAAGTTGGAAAACACATTTCAGGATATTATCTAGGAGAATTTCCCCAACCTAGGAAGACAGGCCAACATTCGAATTCAGGAAATACAGAGAACACCACTAAAATACTCCATGAGAAGATCAACCCCGAGACACAAAATCATCAGATTCTCCAAGGTCAAAATGAAGGAAAAAATGTTACGGGCAACCAGAGACAAAGGCCAGGTCACCTACAAAAGGAAGCCTATCAGACTAACAGTGTATCTCTCAGCAGAGACCCTATAAGCCAGAAGAGACTGGGGGCCAATATTTGACATTCTTAAAGAAAAGAATTTTCAATGCACAATTTCATATCTAGCCAAACTAAGCTTTATAAGTGAATGAGAAATAAAATCCTTCTCAGACAAGCAAATGCTGAGGGATTTCGTCACCACCAGGCCTGCCTTGCAAGAGCTCCTAAAGGAAGCACTACATATGGAAAGGAAAAATCAGTACCAGCTACTGCAAAAACACACCAAAATATAAAGACCAAAGATACTATGAAGAAACTGCATCAACTAGTGTGCAAAATAATGAGCTAGCATCATGATGACAGGATCAAATTCACACATAACAATATTAACCTTAAATGTAAATGGACTAAATGCCCCAGTTGAAAGATACAGACTGGCAAATTGGATAAAGAGTCAAGACCCATCAGTGTGCTGTATTCAGGAGACCCATCTCACGTGTAAAGACACACATAGGCTCAAAATAAAGGAATGGAGGAAAATTTACCAAGCAAATGGAAAGCAAAAAAAAAAAAAAAAAAAAAAAAAAGGCAGGGGTTGCAATCCTAGTCTCTGACAAAACAGATTTTATATCAACAAAGATCAAAAAAGACAAACAAGGGCATTACATAATGGTAAAGGGATCAATTCAACAAGAAGTGCTAACTATCCTAAATATATATGCACCCAATACAGGAGAACCCAGCTTCATAAAACAAGTTTTTAGAGACCTACAAAGAGGCTTAGACTCACACATTTTAACACCCCACTGTCAATATTAGACAGATCAATGAGACAGAAAATTGCAAAGATATTCAGGACTTGAACTCAGCTCTGGATCAAGTGGACCCAACAGATATCTACAGAAATCTCCACCCCAAATCAACAGAATATACATTCTTCTCAGTTCCACATGGCACTTATTCTAAAATTGACCATGTAATTGGAAGTAAAACACTCTTCGGCAAATGCAAAAGAACTCAAATCATAACGAACAGTCTCTCAGACCACAGTACAATCAAATTAGAACTCAGGATTAAGAAACTCACTCAAAACCACACAACTACATGAAAATTGAACAACCTGCTTCTGTATGATTCCTGGGTAATAATGAAATTAAAGCAGAAACCAAAAAGTTCTTTGAAACCAATGAGAATAAAGAGACAACATACCAGAATCTCTAGGACACAACTAAAGCAGTGTTAAGAGGGAAATTTATAGCACTGAATGCCCACATCAGAAAGCTAGAAAGATCTCAAATTGACAGCATAACTAAAAGAACTAGAGAAGCAAGAGCAAACAAATCCAAAATCTAGCAGAGGACAAGAAATAACTAAGATCAGAGCAGACCTGAAGGAGATAGAGAGACGAAAAACTCAAAAAAATCGATGAATCCAGGAGCTGGTTTTTTGAAAAAACTTAACAAAATAGATAGACTGCTAGCCAGACTAATAAAGAAGAGAGAAGAATCAAATAGACAGAATAAAAAATGATAAAGGGGATATCACCACTGACCCCACGGAAATAGAAACTACTATCAGAGAATACTATAAACACCTCTATGCAAATAAACTAGAAAATCTAGAAGAAATGGATAAATTCCTGGACACATACACCCTCCCAAGATTAAACCAGGAAGAAGTTGAATCCCTGAATAGGCCAAAAACTCTCAATAAACTAGATATTGATGAAACATATTTCAAAATAATAAGAGCTATTTATGGCAAACCCACAGCCAATATCATACTGAACACAGCTAGAGGCATCACGCTACCTGACTTCAAACTATACTACAAGGCTACAGTAATCAAAACAGCATAGTACTGGTACCAAAACAGACATATAGACCAACGGAACAGAACAGACACCTCAGAAATAATGCCACACATCTACAACCATTTGATCTTCGACAAACCTAACAAAAACAAGCAATGGGAAAAGGATTCACTATTTCATAAATGGTGCTGGGAAAACTGGCTAGCCATATGCAGAAAACTGAAACTGGGACCCTCCTTTATACCTTATACAAAAATTAACTCAAGATGGATTAAAGACCTAAATGTAAAACCCAAAACCGTAAAAACCCTAGAATAAAACCTAGGCAATACCATTCGGGACATAGACATGGGGAAAAATTTCATGATGAAAACACCAAAAGCAATTGCAACAAAAGCTAAAGTTGACAAATGGGATCTAATTAAGCTAAAGAGCTTCTGCACAACAAAAGAAACTATCATCAGAGTGAACAGGCAACCTACAGAATGGGAGAAAAATTTTGCGAACCAGGCATCCAACAAAGGTCTAATATCCAGCATCTATAAGAAACTTAAACACATTTACAAGAAAATAACAACCCCATCAAAAACTGGGCAAAGGATATGAATAGACACTTCTCAAAGAAGACATTTATGTGACCAACAAACATGAAAAAAAGCTCAACATCACTGATCATTAGAGAAATACAAATCAAAACCACAATGAGATACCATCTCACGCCAGTCAGGATGGCAATTATTAACATGTCAAGAAACAATAGATGCTGGCGAGGCTGTGGAGAAATAGGAATGCTTTTACACTGTTGGTGGAAATGTAAATTAGTTCAACCACTGTGGAGGACAGTGTGGCGATCCCTCAAGGATCTAGAACCAGAAATACCATTTGACCCAGCAATCCCATTACTGGTTATATACCCAAAGGAATATAAATCATTCTACTATAAAGACACATGCACATGTATGTTTATTGCAACACTATTTACAATAGCAAAGACATGGAACCAACCCAAATGCCCATCAATGACAGACTGGATAAAGAATATGTGGTACATATACACCATGGAATACCATGCAGTCATTAAAGGGAATGAGATCATGTCCTTCGCAGGGACATAGATAAAGCTGGAAGCCATCATCCTCAGCAAACACAGGAACAGAAAACCAAACACCGCATGTTCTCACTCATAAGTGGGAGTTGAGCAATGAGAACACATGGACACAGGGAGGGGAACAAAACACACCAGGGCCTGTCGAGGGGTGGGGGGCGAGGGGAAGGAGAGCATCAGGACACATAGCTAATGTACGCGGGGCTTAAAACCTAGATGATGGGTTGATAGCAAACCACCATGGCACACCTATACCTATGTAACAAACCTGCACATTCTGCACATGTATCCTGGAACTTAAAGTAAAATTAAAAAATAAAAACTAAGAATTTCTGCACAAAAGTAAAACTACAAGCTACAAACTTGGAGAAAATATTTGAAACACACATCGCTGA
This sequence comes from Nomascus leucogenys, assembly GCF_006542625.1. Lineage (NCBI taxonomy): Eukaryota > Metazoa > Chordata > Mammalia > Primates > Hylobatidae > Nomascus > Nomascus leucogenys. The sequence goes on along the minus strand of NC_044395.1, from coordinate 5,353,750 downwards.
CAAAAGATTAGTTTTAAAAATATATAAAGCACTTCTAAAATAAGAAAAAACTCAATAGAAAAAATGGGCAAAAGCCACAAAGAAGCATTTCATAAAACAAGAAACACATATAACTAATAAACCTATAATTAGATGCTCACCTCACCAATAATCATGAAGAGGCATTTCATCACCATGAAATGCCAGTTTACACCCATACGATTAACAAATCCAAGAGGTATGACAATACCAAATGTTGGATATCAACAGGGTCTCAAACACATTGCTGGGGGGAAACTGGAAAACAATTTGGCATTATCTATTAAAGCTGAATGCTGGCATACCCAGCAAATCTATTTGATATATTCCCTATTTCTCTAAGTATATACCCAAGAGAAAATTTAGTACATGTATGCCAGGAGACACATATACAAAGAAAAATCATAGTTGAACTTGCCAAAATAGCAAAAACCTAAAACCAACCTAACTACCTTTTGAAAGGAGAATGCATAAATAATAGTATAGTAATAAAATGGAATATTCCACAGCATAAAGACAAAAGAGATACAGCTGGACTCTGTCACATGGGTGAATCAAAGCAGCATCATGTTGAATGAAAAGAAGCAAATCACAGAAGACTGCATATACAACATGATACGCTTTTTATAAAATTTCAAAACTAAGCAAAATTGAAACAAAACTAAGCAAAACTGAATAATATACAACTTAGGTACACACATTCCTGTTTAAAAAACCTTTTAAAAGAGGCAAGGAAATGTTAAGCATAATATTCAAGAAATATTTATCTCTAGGGAGAAGATGGAAAGTAGAAAACACACAGAGAGCTATAAGTTATTGAATATTCTGTTCTTGGTTTGGGCAGTAGGTTCTAAGTGTTTATTATATTATTTAGTGTATATACATAAAGTAAAAGAAAAGATGGCTTTCAATGGATCAGTGGCGATAATGTGCCATGAATGGGTGTAAACTGGCGATAATGTGCCATGAATGATTAATTCTGATTAATCTAATTCTGTGAACCAAAGAGCCAGTCAGTCAACAAATAAGAAATCCCGGATCCGTCACACGCAAATTTCATGAAATTTTCTTGACTATGGGGAAATAAAAACCATGGACTATTATGAGGATTAACTGAAAGATAAATGGGAGATGTTTTATATCAGCCTTATTGGGATATAATTCACATCCCATACAATTCACCCATTTGAAGTGTATATAATTCAGTGGTTTTTCATATGGAGTTGTGCAACCATTACCACCATCAATTTCAGAACACTTTCATCACCCCACAAAAAAACTCTGTATCCATCAGAAGTCATTTCCTATACTCCCCAACCCCCAACCACCAATCTATGTCTTTATAGATTTGCCTACTCTGCACACTTCATATAAATGGAATCATAGAATTATGTGGTCTTTTGTGATGGGAGCTACTATCTTTATTATCTTTTCCTAGGGCAGAAGTTACTAGAGTATGGTGATGTGAATCTCTACTGGCCTACAAATATCTGCAGCTTAGCTGCCCATATAAATGTTAGCTGTAGTTGTAACCATCAAGATCATTTTGTAAATGATTAAGCACTGTCTATCATCCAGACACTGCAATACATTGTCTTATTTTTTTACACAAGTCTAACGACGCACTATCAAGCAGGCACAGAGAAGCCAGACAACTTGGTCAAGGTCACATGGGTAGTTCAAAACAGGGGTTTGTACCCAGGTATGTCTGGATTGAGAATCCAGGATCTTAATCACTACCTGATAATGTCTCTATATACGATGAAAAGCTATTCCAATTTTTTTTTGGGGGGGGTGGTAATTAGCTAAATTTGTATATGATTTTTTGTTGTTGTTTCTGTCAAAGTTAATTTGCAGTTTTCATTGCAATCAAGTAGGGTTAATGGCTTGAGTTATTCTTTGCCTGACTAAAGTTATCCAATATTTAATCTTTTTTTTTCCTAGAAAAACTTACCTGTGGGAAGAGTAGCAATTATCACTCATGAGAAATGTGCCAATGAATGAGTAGCAGATTGTTGACTTAAGGGTTAGTAAAACATAAAGAGCTCCCTAAGTCCTTAATTATTGGTGTTCAGTTAAGGATGCACCTGCCTGTTCTGAGGTTCCTGTGGGTGTAAGGTCAGAGTAACAGGAGCTGTTATTTTATGGGCATTGGGACAGACTTTCTCTGAGTGCCTAGCAGTGGTCACTGCATATGGGAAATAAATGACAGATTAAAAAAAGCATGAGGTTGGGGAAACAGTTAAGCCTAATTTGATTTAGTTTAACACATGGAGATTTCAGAATTTCTATAAGGGAGGGGTCAGTGTTTTTCTTGGAAGAGGGCACTCAGGAGGGTAATTTTGTGCCAGTTTTACAAAGCAGAGAACTCTGTTTTGTTGATTATACGTTTATCTGGAAAAAGGGTTGTTGCTTTTGGAACATATACATTCCCACAGAAAGACATAAAATTCATGGCCCCTTCTTCCCTATTTAGCCTCAAGGGAGCTTAACAGGACCTGATTAAGCAAGGAAAGTCATCAAACTTTCTTGGACAGCTCAGAAATCCCTGGGGTTGAGTTGAGTTTTAGGTGAAGGGTTCACATTGGTGTTAAACCAGTTTGCCCCATCTCATCACTGTCTACACTTGACAAGACTGCTGTTTGCACTACACTCACACTGACAGCCAGGACACAAGTATTCATGCTTGAGACCCAAAAGAGAAACACCTGGCTATGACTACCTGCAACTATATAGTTTATTTTTTATTAAATAGCTGCATGATCTATTTCCAGGAGAGCAGGAACTTCCAATGGAGCGCACGCTGTAAGGGCGTACCTCTCTGCCCTTGTCTCCTGGCCTCCTTCCCACCATCTAACAGCAGGGTTCCAGGTTTTCCCTCTTTTCTGAGCACCTAGGATTCCTTCCTCCCCTCCCTGCCCCCATCCCTCCAATGCAAAAAGACAAAATAAGGCATACAGTTTTGTGCCAACTTCATCCCAAAGTGGTACAGTGATTCTCGGTCTGCCCCAAAAGCCAATTACAGGGAAGAGGGGCCTGAATTCTTACTTAATCAGGGAAATATTCCTTCCACTCTGATAAAAAATGAAATCACCTTAGTAGGGGAGAAAAATCTTTATAAGTTGGCTAGTCCCTGACAATAAGAGAAAATCACTAGTGGTTGGTATGTATCTATGTCTGTAGAAGGCCTAAATTGCCTCAGTTTATTTTTACCCAGCAGAGGATGGGCTGGTGATTGGATGGTAACTTAAAGTCATAAAGATGAGGGACACGAAAGAGCTATGTTAAATCTAGGATGACCCAGATTCTTCCCGAAACTCACTAGAACATAAGCTCCGTCAGATCAGGGGTTTCTGTTGCTTGGAACTTCCAAGTTTTTCAATAAATTATTAAATGAATGTGTGAAAGCCAAAGTGGATGGATGATGTGGGTCACTGACAAGCCTGTCTCCATCTGCGGATAGAATTTCTAGCAAGGGGAGGAGCGGAGAGGTCAGCCCCTCTCATCCTACCCCTAGGAACATTGCTATGCCCGTCACACCAGCACTAAGCCCCTTCATTCCCTAGCAGTTTTGCTAATAATACTAATTATTCTATGCCAGGTGATTAACACTCATATTTAAGCTAAACTTCACAGTAACACTGTGAGGTAGGTGTTAGCATTCTCATTTTATAGATAAGGAAACTGAAGTTCACAGAGGTTAAGTAACTTGCTCGTTGTCTCACAGTTAAATAGCCAAGTAGGAATTTTAATATAGACCTGACTGACCTCAAAGCTCACTGTAGATTATCAGGATGGAAAGGGATGGGTGATATCCACTTGTGTGTTATAATGCAGAGGTTCTAAAAGGACACCATGTGCCTCCTATGAGGAAAAGCCATCCCCAGTCAACTCCAACACAAGTCAACCATTTCCATCTTAATGTTATTATTTAGAGGATTGACGTTATTGGTTACTATTGTGTCCTATCGGAATTCAACTAAAGTTTGTAATACATTTGGATGGGTTCTCACTGATTTATATATAGCGTGAGGCATAGATACCCCATCTTCCGCAAGAATGAAAGCCATGTCTTTTAAGAGATGCAGGCTCTATTATACTTGGAAAAACATTAGCCATCATTTGAATATTCATAGAAAGACCAAGAACCTGGCACTAATCTCCAGACACTTAAAGACTATTTAAATAGTTCCTTGATGCAACATTCTTACTGGTTAAGTATTGTAAACAATTGTGAACCTTATTGTGCCTACCATAGAAGGGGTGTCACTTCACCATAAAAATCACAAGATAACATTATTACACAGAAATCAGGTATTCTCAATGACTTATGTAGCCAACTGCCAGACTTCTAGAAAAGAGCTGATGTGGCACTGTAGATAGGCATCTAGTATGACACGGTTAGGAGCCTCCTTGGTCTGCTAAATTCCAGAGAGACTAGAAGTCTGCAGAAGATATTGAAGTAAAAATGACCACATCTGTCACCACTGAGTAAAGGACAGAAGGCGGAACTGGGATGGGGGCTCACGGACAAGGGCTAATGGAAAGAAAATGAAAACCACCTTTTCTCAATCTCCTCCCCTGGCCTTGGACTAAGCTCTCAAAATATGTGGCAATGGCCTCCATAGTTTCTTAAGCAACCAATTAACAAGTCAAGTCAATTTTTAAACAACTGACTTGCACATTTTCCTCTATCTCTCTGATCACCTTTCCAACAAAATTCCTCAAAAGAGTTGTTGATATGGACTATCTCTCATTTCTCTTCTCCAGTTCTCTCTAGAACCTTTCAAACTGCCCTTGACAAGGCCACCAGTGACTTCTGTGCTGCCAGATTCTGTGGGTGGTTCTCCAATCGTGACCTTTCAGCCACATTTGACAGTCAATCACACTGTCCTTGGATGGAAGGCTGGAATTTGGGGCTATTTTGTTCACTATTGTATCCCAACTTCTGGAACAGTGCCTAGTGCATATAGGTGCTTCATAAATACTTACTGAATAAGTTGTTCACTTCCTGGAGGAGGTGAATCATAAAGAATAGATAAGAACTAACCAGGCAGGTGAGGATGGAAGAGAATTCTGGCCAGAAGAAATAGAAACTCAAAGCTACAGAGGCCTGAGAGGACTTGGCAGATTCAGTAACATCTGAGTAGTTCTGAATGGTTCTGAAGGATACTCTCCATTAATTCCCATCTCCACTCAGGAATCTCTTGCAAAGTGGGGCCCCTTCATCCCTAGGGCGATTAGGCCATTTCCTGGCTTGTTTCAGGGAGAAGCTCTTGGAGCCTGAGACTCACTGCCCCCCCTTTTCCAGCTCAAGTGCTCCCACCTGAGGGGCAACAGCTGCAGGTGAGGGCAACGGGAAAGGAGAGAGTGAAGAAGAAGACAAGGGACAAGCTCTCAGATTAATCCTGTGAGTTCATCACACCGGAAAGGTGGATCCAGAAAAGCCATGTTTGGCAGGTAACGGGCTCTGCCTGTGTGACTCAGCAGCCTCTAGCGTGGCATCCAAGCTGAGCTGGTTGAAGTAAGCCTCGTTCCCCAAGGCCTGATGAGTGAGCTTGTAAAGGGCTCGCTGAAATGCATTGCAAAACCACTCACTGTTCCAGCAAGATGCTTTAAAACCAGGCTCAGAACTAATCCAAAAAGAGGGAGTCTTGATCCAAGTTCACAATGCATGTGAATAAGTCACCCAGCATCTGCCAGCAGGATTTAGTACCATGTAAACTGGGAAATCAACAATGTTCTGTTGGGTGTGCAGCCCATTAGTAAAGGGCCACTGGTTCTCAAAGACTCCGGGATTGAGATCCTCAGCCTCCACAATAGGGCCGCTTCACGCGCCTCTTGCTTTTCTCGCCAAAGCGTCTCAGAGTGTTTTCCCAGGACGGACGATTTATCCCATTCGGTAGATGAGGCCCAGAGAAGCTAAGTTCTGCCCGCAACCACCCAAGTCAGTTCCTGAGGTCAGAATTGAGACCTAGACCTGCCAGCCCTGTTGTGGCCATTGGATGGCATCCTCTGAGGGACTCTAGAGGACAGCAGAGGCCACGGGGCAAGCCTTCTTGCATGGAAACTGGTGGGCAAAGGGGATGGGCAGGTGTGGGTGTGGAGCACTGAGAACCTCTCAGCACAGCAGAAAGAACAACTCGAAGCACATGTCCTACCTGAGGTGTGTCAATGGTATTTTCTTTGTAAATAAAGGACATCAGTGCTGAGAGTAGTTGTATAATCATAAAAGGTTGAACTGGAAGGGGCCCTGGGAGAGCATCAATCCAATTTCTTTTGTTTCTTGGTGAGGAAATGGAGATCCAGAAGGTCTGTGTCAGTTGCTCAAGGTTGCACAGTTGGTTTATGCTGGCACCAGCTTTGGAAGGCTTGTATCTTCAGCACGGATCCTGTGCTCTTTGCAAATGCCAGTCGTTCCCACAAGAATTCTGTTTTTTGACATCGCCTTGAAACCAGGTGAATCTCCCCCTCTAAAACTTTAGGTAGCTCCTCCTCTCTGCTCTTCTGACCTCTGAACTGAAACCACAGAAAGACATCACAGTTAAAGGGTGAGTGTGCACTGCTCGGCATTGTAACTGAAGATTTAAAACCTCTCGAATCTTCTACTCATTTGGTCTTGGAGCCAAAACTAACACAGCCTGAAAAGGAATGCTGGGAAACCTCCGAGACACTCTTGGAGAGGCAGCTTCTGCGAGCTGGTGAGCCTGGTTTCACTGACAAGGTCAGGCCCACCCTGGGGCACGTATGTGAGGGAAACATGTTTGGAGCTGTGTTCTCAGGCTACTTGCCTGGGCCTTCCATTCCACTGAGTGACGATCATGGCTCTCGACAGGTCGGCAGCTGCCAGCGGGAGGCTCTCCCATCACTCACTCACCCACCAGGTGTTCTTCCCAGCCACCACAGCAGCTTGGCAGGGAGTGCCACCGCCAGGGTGCTGATGGGCAAGGCGGTGCAGTGCTTGCTCCTCTGCCGTCCAGGTGTCAACAGATGGGATATGGATCTGCCCTCCCTTAACAAATAAATAGAACTTTTACAGGCTGAGTAAGCCCACATGGGATAAGCCAGACTGCCAGTTACCCCAGGTTTTCCAGCCAGGATCAAGCCTCTTTAGTCCTGGATCCCAGAGCCCACCAGAATTCTTATACGGAGTGCTATTTCCAGAACGCTGGTTATCCACCGGGTAGCCGTGAGGCTGCATGTCCCTCACACTGGAGTTGCAGGGAGCCAAGTATTCCTGGAGTTCCCTTTGGCAAATGTCCTACCTCAGTTCCCACAATCTATGTTCATGGTTCTGTGCAGATGCAATCAATTCCTCCCAGTCAGCCCCAAGAAAGAGTGAAACTGCTGATGAGACAACTTAAGGAAGGTGCACTCTCTCTTGCAGGGAAAGACATCCACCCCAAACTTTTTCATTCTTCTCGCAGCTGCTTTCTGACCTCAGTGAAATGGGCAGGGAGAAAAACTCTTTTCATCTTTCTGCTGATTGGCTTCCAGTGCCAGGCCTCTAGTGAAGCGGGTAGTCTGGCTGGGTCCTGACAAGTGAAAAGGAGACGCTGGCAAGGTGGACAGAGACCAGGCTGGAAGTTGAGTCCTGGAGTTCCACAGCCACCTAGGATAAAGCTCACAGTGTTAACGTAGTAAGAGCACCAGGCTAGGAACCAAAAGTCCCGGGGTTTGAGATGCTTGCTTAGGTGTCACTTAACTTTCTTGAACCTCAGTTTCTTCAGCCGTAAAATGGGGATAATAATACCTTCCCTGCTCGCTCCACCTAATTATGAGTTAGAATGAATGAAAGCTTTTGGAAAGCCAGTGAGTACTCCCCAGAAATAGGTTTTCACTTTGCCCTTGTTCCTTGGTTTTTGTTTTGTTTTTTGTTGTTGTTTGTTTGTTTGTTTGTTTTGGAGACAGAGCTCGCTCTGTCACCCAGGCTGACTGCAACCTCTGCTTCCGGGTTCAAGCAATTCTCATGCCTCAGCCTCTCGAGTAGCTGGGACTACAAGCACGCACCACCATGCCCAGCTAATTTTTTGTATTTTAGTAGAGACGGGGTTTCACCATGTGCCCAGGCTGGCTGGTCTTGAACTCCCTTAGCTCAGGCAATCTGCCCACCTCAGCCTCCCAAAGTGCCAGACTTACAGGTGTGAGCCACCGCACCTGGCCCATTTTGCCCTCGTGAGCAGTTACGATGTTCCCGCCTACTGGCTGGTTTAGCCACCTTGGACCATTGCTGAGTGAGGGGTGGGCTCCCCCTATGAGGGAGGACAATGTAGGTCAGCCCCTGGGGTTATCATTGGTTCCCCTCCTTTCTGTAAATTGTCTACAGGCACTGCTGAAAGAAGAAAGGGACACCATCCCTAGTTTCAAGGCGCGACTAGTCCTGCCCCTGATGGCTGTGGCTGATCCACGAGGAAGTAAACCTGGACTGGGAAAACACAAACTGTCTCGGCCTGCAACATACATCCCATTGATAAACTTATTGATAAACCCTAACATCGATAAGACATCTGTCTGGACCTTTCAGGTCTGAACAGACAGGGCAGCTGCTGAGAACCTGGGGAAACTGACAATCCGGTTCCTCTCTGTGGTCTGAACCTTCCTTCCCTCTTCTCACTGCACCACCAGTGCAGGCCTCTGTGACTCACACAAGACCGTTTTTTAGCACAAGGTCACCTCGAGGTCAACCGTCAACCCCAACGCTACAGAAACTCACCTCTGACTGCGAACCTCCAGGTTTTTTTTTTAATCCACCAAGCAATGAATTGGCACTTTTCACTGAGGAATGACTACTGGGCCCTTTAGAGCTGCTTTAAGCTCCGTGACTTAATGACTCTCCTGTTTAATGGAAGCAAAAGCCGTTTAAGTGGTCACAGCTGCCAGGAACTTCGCTAAAAGAATGAAAGTTTCTGAGCAGGTTGGGCAGTAGCAGTGCTAATCTCTGAGCCCGCCACCCCTCGCCCGCCCTTATCTCAGGCTTGTTTTGACAGCACCCGGAGCTGGTCCCACCAGAAGAGCAGCAACCTCGCTCCTTTCCCTTTCCACGTCTTCTGCTGCAGCCCATGGTTTGCTGCAGGGGGGAAAGAAGAAACAATGAAGCATTGTCTTGTTGAGGACCGGTGTGTCAGGGCCTCATGGAATAAATATTATTTGCCTGGGAGGGGAACTGGCTGGAAGACAGCTCAGTGTCAGGTGTGGGCTGGGGCGGAGGGGCGGGAGGGGCGGAGGGGCGGGAGGGCAGTGATGTTTGGGTTTGGTTTCATTATTAGTTTAATCTTTTTCTCTCTACTGCTGTGGATTTTTTCCCCCCCGACAGGCCATTAAGCACGAAGCTTGTGTCTTACCCGGCCTCTGCCAGGAAGAAACAAAAGAGATTTTCCATAGGATGTGCCCTTGTGTTACTGGGGCTCCTCGGTCACTCCCTGTGCAGCCGTGCGTAAAGGGTGCACACTGCAGGACGCTCACACAGTGAAAGCTCCTCTGGGAACCCTCCGTCTGCATCTGCAGCCCTGGCAGCCCCAGATGTCTTGCCTGATGGGTTCACGGCTCTGTCGTTTTGTCCCTCAGGCAAATATTGAAAGGACAGCAGGCTCCTTTGTAGGTCTGGGGAAACTGGGCCCCTCCCCCACCCCGTATCCCAGTCAGTCAGCACTTATTGAGTTCTTACTGTATGCAGGTCACTAATGGCTCTAGCCTGCTGCATTTCACAGTTCCTTCAACTCTTTTGCCTCAGGAAAGCCACACACCTCTCCAGAATAAAGAACTAAAGACCAGTGACTAAGAGACAGACACTTGAAGCATTGCTCCATAAAGGCCCAGCCCTCCTTATCTCAGAAGAATGAGAACATTTTCTTGTAAGGAAAACAAGAGCCCTGTAGCCTTTCCACAGCCACAGAGCAGTGGAGTAGTGAAACGGTGCCTCCACTGAGCAATCAAGAGTCTTCTTTCTGGCCAGGCACGGTCACTCACACCTGTAATCCCAACACTTTGGGAAGCCAAAGCAGGAGGATCACTTGAGCCCAGGAGTTCCAGACAAGCCTGGGCAACATGGTGAGGCCCCAACTCTACAGAAAAATTAAAAAATTACTCAGGGACGGTAGCATGCACCTGTGGTCCCAGCTACTCAGGAGGCTGAGGTGGGAGGATTGCTTGAGCCCAGGAGGTAGAGGCTGCAGGTGAACCGTGTTCTCTCCACTGTATTCCAGCCTGGGCAACAGAATGAGACTCTATCCCCCCACCCCCTAAAAAAGTGTTTAACCATAAACCTTTCCCTCATCCCTAAATCTATTTTGGGTATAAACCATCTACCCAATGGCTGTAATAATAGTTGTTGATGATTGAGAATGTACAGTATATGTTGGGCACTTGCTACATGCTTTCTATATATTATCTCACCATGTGGCAAGCCTGGAGAAAGCCTGGAGAGAGTGAGGAACTGCCCAAAGTCACACAGGTCATCAGGCTTCCTGAGAATGGCACCACGGCCTTGGCTTTACAGGCATGGCACTTGAGTTCACCTTCACGTGCTGGGGATCCTGTGTTCCCAGAAGGCAGAGACTGTGTCTGTGTCCTTTTGTTAATTATTTTTGTATACAAAATAATTCAGTCCTGTGCTCAGTGCCATGAACAATTAGGGATTTAATACATGCTTTTTGAGGGTGATAATGATCTCACCATCCCAGTCAGTGAAGTAAACATTCCCTCCCTTGTCTCAAAGAGAAACAAAGGGCCACAGCAGGCCAAGCCACCCCGGGCACGCTGCAGGGTGTGTGGAGACGGCATCAGCAGGTGAGTCCCGCAGACCTGGCTTTGGATCCCAGCCTGATCACCCACGGCCTGGCCCCTGCGGTGCACCAGCTGACCTCTCCAAGGCCAAGTTTCCCCAAACACAGGAGAAATCACAGCACCTACCTCGTTGTGAAAATGAAGTGATAAAATGCCCACGGTGTTCCCGGCAGCCCTGCCTGGTGGAAGGCAGGTGTTCCATGTCAGTTTCCCTACTCAGCGCCCAGGCATCTTCTTCCTCTCCTGGAGCTCTCAGCACTCAAGAGCCCCTTCAATAAGACCTGGAATGCAGTTTGTTGGCCAAAGGAGTGCTGGCAGGGAGGGAGGATCTCCACTTGGGTGGCCATATCTCCTACCTCTGCTCTTGGTCCCCCTCTGCCTTGGGGACATTCCCACCAACACATGCCGCTGGCACCACACCCTGCTGACCAGCATGCACTGCTGTTCTTACTTACCCCAAAAGCCCAGACTTGAATATCCTGTTGTCCTCAGTGGCACGGCTGAGACCAAGGCTGGAGCTTTTAAACAAGATGTAACTCAAATGGGGAATAACATGCAAGTAACTCTTATGGTGACTGCTGCACCCTGTGGCCCACACAGAGAGGTTCTCTGCCCAGCCCCACTTATCTGCAAAGGATATCCTCCAGCCTGTCTAGAGTCCACAAGGTCCAGGCTGGAGAGAAAGAGGCCAAGGAGCCAGATGTCTCTCTCCCACCCACGACCTACTTTCTGAGTTCTTACTTCCATACTAAAGACAGGCCTCCTTCCCAGGGGATACCAGGGGTCAGAGTTCCTTTCAGTGGGTCTTGCCTTATTATATTCAGGAATGTGGCCCAGCAAATAAACGTGTCAATTCAACAATAAACCCTGTGTCTATACATGCAATGCTCCCTGGAACAGCAGGGAAAGGGAAGAAGAGGGGAATTTGATTCCAAGTGCTTTATATTTACGCCGTCTCATGAGATGCTTCCAACAGGCCTATCAGATATTTTAGGACCATCATTCCTAATTTGCAGATAACAAAATTTTGGCTTGGAGAGGTTAAGGGAATGACCAAGCTAAGCCCAGTTCTCCTGTCTCTGTCCCTTGAGTTCAGAATACCAACCCAGTCGCTGAATCTTCCCCAAGAACGAGCCTGGGGCCAGACTGAGAAAGGGGCTTCCTGGAAGTGCTGAGTTAAATTGGCACTGGATGCAGCCACAGGCAAGGGGACATGGTGGTTGTCCCTCTCTCTGCCAAGTTGTAGGTCAGGAGACCTGGTTCAAGCCCAGGCTTTGCCACTTGGAAGGCTGTATGGTCTGAAATCATTATTCTCAGTGCCTCAGTTTCTGCATCTGTAAAATGGTAAGGAACAAACCGATTAATATACATAAAGCCCTTAGTGCCCTTGATGCCTAGAACATGTAAGTATTTAATAAATATCAACATTTTTATTAACATTGTTATTGTTACTGTTATTCCCTTTCCAAGTCTTGCAAGAAATAAATGGGATGACAGATGTGAAAACATGTTATAAGCTGTAGAGGTAAGAAATGACCACTCATGTATGCTGAGAAGGTAACAGGAAAAAGGACTTGGCCTTAGATGATGTCATTGAACAGCCTCAAACTTTCAACAGAAAGCACAGAAATACTCTAAAAAGAGTACTCCAATAATTTGAAACCAGGCCACCAAGTCCGAGTTTCTGCCACAGTTCCAGGGCCGAGGCTGTTTCCAAAGAGCCCTGTAATTGCTTTCAACCTGTGCCTCACCCAAACACCACAGCTGACGCAGCTGGACACCTTCCCTCTCGTCTCCTTCCAGGCTGGGCCCCAGAAAGAAATACTCCAATAATTCACCTTGCGGTTTTCAACTTTAGACCAGATTGTTTGTTATGTATATAACTGTTTGCATTTCACTTACTTATCCTGAATCATCACATACCTGGGAGGGAAGGAGGCTGCACAGAGCCCCCGGAGCCCCAGCCCCGCGTGGTTACACCTGCCCATGCTTCGGGTCTAAGTAATCCTTGGGTGCCTTAGTGTGAACAGAGCATACAACTAAGCTCTCTCTTTCTCAGCTAACTCAGGTGCAATCCTTCTTGACAGTCTGGAGGAACCAGCAGGCTGGCCACCCAGTGAGGGGAAGTTGCTGCTAGCCGATTAATGGCTGAAAGCCCAATAGTACCACCCCTCACTGTCTTGTAGCAAAGACTCCTTGGCTCATGTTTAGAATGTTAGCCAAATAAGAGTCACCAAGTGCAACTTTATGGCAGCACTCGGCTGGAAACAGTGGGGCATCTAGGGGAAGTGTCCGTGCTCGGTCCCTGCCCTTACATGGATCAGTCTGGCTGATGGAATGAGACCAATGAAATGGAAACAATGAGCAAATCGTAAAAGGCAGTACTGGCATGAAGAGTTTGATTTTATGGCACAGAATGCAACTGTTAAAGTTAGAGTAGGGAGAGATGGCCAAAAGCTAGAGAGGGCAGGGAAAGGTTTGTTAGCTGGGCCTTTCAGGTATGCAGGTGGGAACTGGTGGGAGGGAGAGTGGCATTCCAAGTTGGGGAAGCTACTTGAGAGAATCTAGGAGACAGAAAAGAACAAGGGCTGTTTACAGAGCAGAGGCCAAACTGGCATGACTAGAGGCCAAACTGGCATGACTAGAGTAGAAGGAGGGCATCCTAATTCCCAGCCTTATCCACCGCTTTGCAAGAACCAGGAAAATGAATTCCTATTGGCCATAAACCTAGTCGAAGGTGATGTAACCCATCCTATTTGGCCTCCCATATTTACAGCTATACAGGAACAACGCTCTGAAACTCAGTCTCCTCACCCGTAAAATGGGATGGTAATACATGCCCCTGGGGGCCAGTGAGAATTAAAAGAGGTAAGATGCACTGGTTCCCAGGGGCAAGTACCAGCAGACAAGGAATAGGGCAGTCCTGCCTTCACACTCCGGAGAAGAAATGTCCTCCAACTCTCCCAGGAGGCAGAGCCCAGCTTTCCTTCCAAACAGCCTTGGAGTTGCTTGGCCTCTCCACTTCTTCAACGAAGTTGTGGGCAGAAGACAAATGCTGAGTTCTCTTGTACCTGCCAAGGAGAGAGAGGCAGACCCTGTGTGAGTCTCTTGCTGTTGACATTGACCCACAGGGGGTGCAGGATGGGACTGAGGCAGGCCCACCTGCCCAGAAAGCCTGTCTGTACCCTGACCCCGTGGGGCCCTAACAAACACCCTCCCAGCCACAGGGGCTCTGCAGAGCTAAGCCAGCTGTCCTATGGAGGTGGGGACCCTCCTCCTGCCCCGCCACTCTCTCTTTCTCCTGGAGAGGACAGGCAGGTGGGCACGGCCATGGGAGAACCTCTCGAAGGTGCTAACTGGCCCAGGGAAACAAAGGTGGCCTGGTAGGGAGTGGCCTGCCAGAGATTGAGAGAGCATGGGAGGAGTTGAGAGGGAGCAGGAAAGCGCACGCCGTCCTGCGCGCAGCCTCGCGTTAGGGAAAGCATGTGTGAGAAGTGGTGGCAGGCAGTTGCTAGGCTTGGAAACAAACAAACAGCCGACGAAAAGGCTTCGGAAGGAAGGAGTGTCTAATCAATCAGCCCCGAGGGACAGGCCCGCACCGCCTGACCGTGCTCCTCAGCCTGGTTTCAGGCCACCGAGTCCAAGTTTCTGCCACAGTTCCGGGGCCGAGGCTGTTTCCAAAGAGCCCTGTAATTGTTTTCCACCTGTGTCTCACCCAAACACCAAGGCTGGAGCAAGCGGACACCTTCCCTCTTTTCTCCCTCCAGGCTGGGCCCCAGAAATCAGTAGAGGAGGGAGGAATCAGTCAGCGTGGCCGTGCCTGGGAGGAGAAGCCCCGCGTGGGTCTGTGGGGCTAAGAGGCAAAGGCGGGTGGCGGATGTGGGCCAGCGGGAGCCTGGAGGGGTTGACACCGCCTGCTCCACCGCAAGCCTCTGGAGGAAGAGCCCTGCTGTGCCCGAGAGCGAGCGCGGGCAGGTGTAACCACGCGGGGCTGGGGCTCCGGGGGGGCTCCGCGAAGCCTCCTTCTCTCCCAGGGACACCGCCCGGCTGCGCCCCGCCGACTGCGCGGGCTTTGAGACGCTGGTGGCTGCCGCGGGGTTGGCCTGCTCCTCGCGCACATGTTCAGGGCCATCCGGGAGCCACCGCGCTGCGCCTCTGCTTCAGGTGCTTGGCTAGAGAAGGGGTGGCAAGACGGGGCAGTGCGTGTGCGCGCGCGGGTAAGTGCATGTGAGTGCACATATGTGAGCGCATGTGTGTCTGCGCTTGTGCGTGTCCACGGGAACCAGAGGGAGCACCCTCATTCTAAGCAGCCAGAGGACGGCCTGAAGCCGCTGAAAAGAAACTCCCCTAGAATGTAAGCTCCGTGGGGGAGGGAGTTTTGTTTGATGGCTACTCTATTCCCAGTGCCCATTAAAGTACTGGGGACATAGTAGATGCTTAATAAACAGCTGTTGAGTTAATCAATGGACTCTAGGAATGGAGGCAGACCGGCCCTTCTGGAACTGGAGAAAGGACAAGGCCACATTTCACCGCCCTCTCTGTTCTTGGTACCAGCCCTGGCGTCCCTGGCAACGCCAATCCTTCTCACGTCCAGGTTGTGCCAAGTTTTCCTCCCTGCTCCTGTTCTTACACCTTCTCCCTTTTGTCTCTGTTTCCTGCTGGCCCCTGTGTGTAAGCGCCCCAGCAGTCAGAGTGGGAGACAGGAAGGTGAAAGAAGCAGATTCTGGAAATAGAGAGCTGCCAGGCTGGCCTCTTCCTTCTGGAAGGACACGGAATGATGGGGTGAGGCTGGCGCTCTTCTTCAGCTCCTCCCTTTGGGAATTGGGACTTTGAGCTTCAGTTTCCTCCACTTTGAAACAGCCCCTATTCCACTTGCCTCGCAGGATTGTTGCAAGAAGTCAGGCAGGAGGCTGAAAAGTTCTGGAGCACATGATAGGTGCTACAAAAATGTTCGTTTCGTTTCCTGACTAGCATCCAACAGTCTGGGAGTGCCCCAGGCGTGGCTGAGGGTGGTTATGGTTTGATAATCACCACCAGAACACCCCTCCTTTTTTCACAAAATGCCTTGAGGAGAATTTAATGGCTGCCGAAAATTCAGGCAAGCTTCATTTCTAAAACATTCAGGAGTCAGTATGTTGTGAGTCATGTATTCCATCGGGGCCTCCACTCACTCCAGAGGGAGCTTTTCCAAGTAATTAAACAACAATGTTGTGATCAAGCTGAAGTCCACCAGCCCCAGCCTTTCCATTCGGGACCTTCTCCTGCACATGCTGCAGCTGCCTCCAAGACTACTGCGATGGAGATGAGCAGATTCTTCCTTCAGTTGTAGAGGGAGACACTGAGAAAACCTGATGCTGTCAATAACGCTTTTCATCTCGAAAGGAAGGATCCGATTTCACTCTTTTCAGCCTGATTTAAGGACCCACCAGAAATAACAAACTTCATGGGGTAATTAGGAAATTACCCTCTTACAAATTGGTAGATGTCGTCTTTCCTTGGGACGAGACAGAAAAGACATTGTTTGTCTTTTACCATGGTGAAGCTGCTACGATTAACCATGCCACCTGGGGAATGGTTCACTTGTGGGTAAGCTGATAGCTTGCTGTTCCAGGGTGCGCCTGCCAAGGTACTCCAGAAAAACATGTTACATCCTCTGTGCACCCCTTCCCGATGAAAGGAAAACTTCAATCACATTTAGTTAAAGAAGCCCTTTAAACCTGGCCTGTCAATATCCTGGAGGTGGAGAATTACACCAAGGTTAAGAAAAGGTTTCCCAGACCTGGCTAGACATGTATTTGTTTAAAGGGATTAGGTGCATTCAGTCTGGGCCTGATCAATACTGCCTGTTTGGGGGTTTGTGGAAAACAGTGCAAATATCCAGAGAGAACCTAGGAAGTCCCTAAAGATCCAAGGAAGGATTTTTTTTTTTCTATTTGATAACAAGGAGAAATCCCTACTGTAAGGCTTCTAAATCCTGACCTGTTTTAACTTAGGAATCTTGTGCAAAGTTATTGTAAATATAGACCAAAAGGCCAATGGTAACATTGGAATTAACATCAGCCTCCACCTTTCACTCTGACATATTCTGTCTCACTCCTTTCCTACCTCTCCTGCTCTGTCTTACTCTATCTCTCTGTGTCTCTCTGTGGGTCTCTGTCATACACACACAAAGCAACAAC
This sequence comes from Nomascus leucogenys, assembly GCF_006542625.1. Taxonomy (NCBI): domain Eukaryota; kingdom Metazoa; phylum Chordata; class Mammalia; order Primates; family Hylobatidae; genus Nomascus; species Nomascus leucogenys. The sequence continues at coordinate 5,336,771 of NC_044395.1, read as the reverse complement.
CCAACAGGTCTGACAAACCTTAGATTCATTAAGAGTCTTCTGAAGTCTTCAATACGCTAAAAGACGTACTAAAAGAATATATGTGTGTATGCGCATATGTGTTAGCATTTCTGTTTAGCACTTGGTGTATTCCAAAAGCTCTTACACACATTTTCTCACTGTGGCAGGTGTTATTTCCACAATTTTACCAAAGAGTAGACTGAGACTGAGACTCGGGGAGGTGAAGTGACTTGGGTAACAGTGTGCCATCACGGTACGGTACAGCCAGGAGTGAATCTGCCCTCCCAGCACATTAGAAATGACCATCATCTCATCCAGCTCTGCATGAAAAGACTCCCATAATTAAATTACTACTCTATAGTAAAGCCCTGATTGCAGTTTCATCTGCGGCCCCTTCCAGAAGTATTTGCAATTCATAATCCAAATGAGAAAAGCTGTTAGTAAAAATTTCAGGTACCAGTAACAGGCTAAATAAAGGAAACAAACATTAGGGTTTAAGATGAGCCAGGGACTCTTGAGTTGCGAAAGCTGGCAGGAGTTTTGTTTCTGGGAGCCTCTACAAGCCTCCTGGATGCCACTCTGCCTTCAGCCTGTCCCCTTCCAATCTGCTCTATGCGGTGCGGACTACTTGCCTCAACAGACCCAGACATACAAGCATCAGAAGGGAGGACTCCCTAGCGCAGTGGCTCCCTGAGGGTGGTCCCAGGACTGGCAGAAGCAGCATCACCTGGGAACTTTATAATAGAGATGCCAATCCTCATAAATCAGAAACTACGGGAGAGGGGCCCAGCAATCTGTGTTTTAACAAGCCCTCCCGGTAATGCTGGTACCACTGCCTATTGCCCGCAAGAGAGTGCCCAGACACCTCCCAGACCTCCCTAACTGAACCTAACAGGTTCCTCTCCTCTAACCACACCCACCTAACACTCACTGTTCTCTAAACATTTCTTTTTCATGTATCTTTGATGCCCTGTTCCTGTCATTTTGAATGGCATTTCCTTCTTCCCTGACAAACTCATATTTATCATTTAAAGATAAATTCAAAGATCTCTCCCTCTTGAGACTTCAGGTGTTTTCTCTCTGCTGAGTTTTAGTTACTCCTTCCGTACCTCCCCTGATGGCACTCGTGCATACCTCAATAGCAACACCACATCGTGTTCTTCGGCATGAGCCTTATGGCGGACTGGAATCTCAAGGCAGCCCCCGGACGTAGTGTTGTGCTAGGAACGTAGCAGGCATTTAATAAATCTGGACTGATAAAATGAATAAGTGAATGCATGAGCCCAAGTACAGTCATCCTTTGGTGTCCCTAGAGGATTCATCTTAGCACCTTCCCAGGATACCAAAATCCACAGATGCCCAAGTCCCTGATATAAAATGGCACAGTATTTGCATATAACCTATGCACTTCCTCCATTTACCTCATCTCTAGGTTACTTGTAATACCCAATACAGTGTAATGCTATACAAATCATTATACCTTATTGTTGAGGGAAAAATGGCAAGAAAAAAGAGTCTGTACATGTTCAGTACAGATGCAACTTTTTGAATATTTTCCATCTGAGGTGGGTTGAATTCATGGATGTGGACCCCACGGAGAGCTATATTCTATCAGGCCCCATTGAGTACTCAAAATAGGCAACTGGCCTGTGAGCACACAGCTGATTACTTCAGAGCCTGATCTGACCTCCAGGCATCCTGACTCCTAGCCAGGGTAGTCTGTGAAGTTTGGTTTGTTTCACCTGGGCGCCATGTCTTTAGGTTATGTAGTTGTTAGACAGGAGTCATTTTTGGCTACTTTGTGGCAGATAAATATGTCAAACGCTCAAAACAAGTACAGTTCTTCCCTTGCGGCTGTGGAGCTGTGACTGTTGAGGCCACAGCCTGTATCGGTTATCTTCGCATCTCTCTGTGTTTGTAGCTGTAAATGGCAGCGACCTATCGCAGTGGTATCTAGACCAACTATTAAACCATTTATAATGCCCAGAAACCAATTTGTGGCAGCCAGCAATTAGTTCCATTCATGTTTTTAATTTTTTTTCCCTTTGAAGTTTAATAGATGGTTATTATGATGTAGTCTTCACTGCCTCCAAGTCTGCAGGCTGTGTGCAGCCTCAGTCAGCAGCCAGAGAAAATTAGACTCTACAGAGAAACGACGTAACCTAAAGCGATGCTTTGGATTCCATTTCTGAGCCTGTTGCCCTGCCCAGGTCTTTGTCCATGAAGAGAGTTAGGATGAAAGGGGATTTGGAATACATACATTTAGCAAGGCTTACTATGTGCTGGGTACCGGGGCACACAGAGAGCAAGACTTGGTACCTCCCTTCACAGAGCTTCTAGACTAGTGGGGGAAAAGGTTGCCAAGAAGAATTTGCAGTCTAGTGGGATGTGTGCTATGACAGAGGAAGCTCAGGGGAGGGAGCTCAAGGATGAGGAGCAGTGAGCCGGCTAGACATGCAGAGAAAGACTGCTCTGAGCAAGGAAGCTGGGAGGTGAGAGAGGTGGCGCTTCTGAAGAACTCAAGGTCGTGCACATGGCTGGGCTTAGCATGGCAGACTCTGGAGCTCCATCTGGGGTGTGATGCCTTGAAGTCCTCATGCATTTACCCGAAGAAAATAAAGCTGGTTTTGCTTAAAAATGCCAGGTCCTGAAAGGCTGAGATAAATGACAGTCTGGTGCTAGGACAGAAGGGGACAGGAGGGGCATAATTTCTCAGTAGTGCTTTCCTCGTGGATGACCAGCACAGGCAAAAGTTTGCCCAAAGTACACTTGGTGTCAGGGAGAATCTCTCTTTGAACCATCTGTAGCTTTGGGGACTAAGGAGGTTGAGGAGACAGGGAGCTGTGAATAATAGGATTATAATTTACCATTAATTGTCAACCTTTCTCTTTCTACTTGTTCCTTCCCCAGTGCTTATAAAACATACTTAAAAGTCTCTCATTCTTAAAAAAAAAATCAGCCTAACTAAATATAAGCCATCCTTCACCTTGTTATGCTTGCAAGATCTCTCTTCATCTCTTCCCTTCCGTTGATAACAAAGTTCCTAAAAAAAAAAAAGTACACTCACCTCTCCTTTCCTGTATTTTTTTTCATAGACAGTGCCAGGCTTGTGTCTACACTCCACAAAGCCACTATGACAACAGTCACCAGTGCCCTCCATGGCAAGTTCCAATGGGCTCAATTGTTCATTCAACAAGAATTACGTGTATCTACTGTGAACCAGGCAGTGTTCCAGGCATGGGGATGTACTGGTGTAGAGGCTTCTTGGTGCTTATGTTTTCAGGAACTCCTTTTAGTTCTTAGGTATCTATAGCATTTGCCATGATTGGGCTTCACCTTCTGGAAACACTCCCATATCCCATGACAAAATGTCCTGTGGTTGTCCTTCTGTCTTTCTTACTGTTCCTTCTCAGTCTCCTTTGCAGATTCCTCTTCCTCTACCTATTCATTAAAGCTTGGTAGTAAGTAGGTTGTAGGCTCAAGACTAACCCTCCAAGATTTTATCTTTCCTTGACTTTTCCTTCATTTTAGTTCTCAAACATGTATCTCAGGATCCATATAAACAGCTGCCTATGGACATGTATCTCCATGAACAGCACCTCAGTATCAACCAAACCAAAGCTGAGCCCACATCTGCTTCTTCTCCTGAGTTTCCCATCACTGTGAATACTCTGTGCATCCAGGGAAGCGGGGAGACATCTTGGACTCGTCGTTTTTCCTATCCCCATGCTCCCTATGCCCACAGCCTCGGTCCTAGTCCAGGGCCCTCATCACCTCTCCTGGAACACTGCCATAGTCTCCTGCCCACAGATTGATCCCATCCAACTCATCATCCACGCTGTTGGCAGAATGATCTTCCTAAATTGCAAATTTGGCCATGTCCTTCCCTGATAGTCTCCATCTTATCTAACAACAGTTCTCAAAGTATAACGTGGAACCCCAAGACACTTTCAGAGGGTACCTGAGGTCAAAACTATTTCCGTAATAATAATAAGAGATTATTTAGCCTTTTCACTGTGTTGATATTTGCATGATGGTGGAAAAGCAATAGTGGGCACAGAACATAGAACAAAACTATACCATAACTTAGTGTTTGTATCTTTACCTCATGCATTTGCAGAAGGAAAAAATAGCTAGTTTCACTTAAAAATGCCACTATGAAGCAGTAAAAATATTAATTTCTTAAAATCTCAGCCCTTCAATGAGCATCTTTTAAATATTCTGCATGTCAAAAAGCAAAGTGCTCATAAACGTTTCTGCTACATACCAAAGTACAGTGGCTGTCTCAGGAAAAAGCATTTGTGCGATCATTTGAGTTGCAAGCTAAACTACCTTTCTTTTCTTCTACCTAACATCATTTTTACTTCAAAGCATGACTGACAGACAGACTGTGGTTATTCGACTTGGGTATTTGGCAGTTATAATCTCAAAAATTAATAAAGTGAGTTTGTCACTTCAAGGAAAACAACTAGCAGTGTTTGTTGCCAATGATAAAATGTGATCTTTCAAGCAAAAATGAGAATTTTGGAAAACATGCATCTGTCACCATAAGCATGACAGCTTCCCAACACTTAATGACTTTTCTGATGAGATTGGTGGTGATATTAAGAAACATGTGGAGTTTGTTTTGGGTCTTATATAATGAGATACATTAACATTTGGAAGATTTACATAACTCAGCTGATATTTTCCAAATAACTAATGGTGGATATTATAAAATCATGCACACATTTTTAAAAAGTCGATTCAGGTGCACGATGGACCAATGGATTTTAATGTAACAGATTTTGAAACATTTGTTAATATGGCTTCAGATTCCACATTGCAACTAACTTTTGAGAAACTACCAGTTATCCAGTTTCAGTATGGTATCAAAGAATATCCATAATGATCTAAAAAGTCTTCTCCCTTTTCCAGCTCTCCATATGAGGCAAGCTTTTCTTCATACACTTCAAACAGAACAACAGATTGTAAAAAATTGAAATCCAGCTATCTTCTAGCAAACCAGACATCTCTTACATTTTTTTTATCTTGGACAATACAAATATGTTGTCTATACTGACATGTCATGGCCTTATTACTATTACTTTTAAATAAGTAACAAAATACTTAATATCCCTGGTTTTAATTTTGAATATAATAAATATCTATATAATACACATGAACACAAAATCCTTTGGGTCTCCAATAATTTTTAAAAGCATAAAGGCATCATAAAGCTCAAAAGTTAGGAAATTACTGGCCTGCAGGATTGAGGTCTCAACTTCTCTACACAACATTCATTCTTTGGCCTCTGCACCTTTCCCGCCCCAGTTCTCCATCTTACCCCATCACCCCTATAGCGTCACGACCCCTACCACTTCTGCCTCAGCAGCACTGCCAGCCTCCCCAGGTGCCAAGCTGGCTCCAGGCTTTACACCTTTGCTCACCCTCTGCTAGGCTGACATTTCCATATTTGTTTTGTCTAGTCTTTTTTACTGTCATTCAGATGCCCATTCATTCTTCAAACACACTCCCTCCTTGTGTGCCCTCGACAATTCTCTTCAAGCACCTGCAGCACGTCAGTGCTGCTTCTCCTGTTTGACCTCCAGGCTTGCCATGGGTAAAATTGTGGACATTTCCCTAAGACAGGTGAGGGTTGTTTCTCATGTTTTACTGTTACTAACAAAGCCACCTTAGACGTGCTTGTACATGTTTTTCTGGGCACTTGTGCAAGAGGTTCTCAAGGAGATCCCTGGAAGGGGAATTACTGGGTCAGAAGGTTTGTGCAGCTTCACCTTTACCAAGCATTGCTAAGCTGTCTCCAAATTGATTATACTGATATATACTACTATCAGCAAGAAATCAAACCTGATTTCTCCATATTCTTGCCAACACTTAATGTAATCAGACTAATTTTTTTTCTAAACTGATAGCTATAAAATTTCAATTATCTTGTAGCTAATTACTAACACAGAGAAAATCATTCTATAATCCACTTGGGTTTCCTGTTCTGTGAATTGTTCAGAAATATCCTTTGTTTGTTTTTCTTTTGGGTTGTCCTTTTCTTACTGACTTGTAATTCTTTATGTATTCTGGTTATTAATCTTTTCCCTGCCCTCTACACCTCAGGTTTCTCCTCTCTGTGTGTGGCTGGTCTTTTAATGTGGCCTATGGAGTTTTCTATTGTATAGGAGTTTTACAATTTCATACAACCAAATGTAGCAGTCTTTTCCTTTATAGTTTAAACTTCTTATGTATTGTCTAATGGATTCTTCCTCATCCCAAGTTCATAAGCTATTGCATATATTTTTGTGTAAAACATTGAGAGTTTTACTTTTTACATTCAGGTCTTTATTCCTGAATTTATTTTTTGGTAAGGTGTAAAGAAGAAATCTACTTTTATATTTTCCCACATTATAATCAAGTTGTATAAATATTCACTTAGTGGATTTGGCTCAAATCCTTTAGCTCTCGTCGTACCTATGTGTCGCAGGTTTGATTGCTACTGTTTTCACTGTTACTGTTATAAATACTTTCTAACACCCATTATGACTTCTTTTTTGAACTAGGGGTTTTCTAGAAATGTGCTTATATTGTCCAAAGGTAAGAGGGTAGTATGGTTTGTCTATTTTTTATTGTTAATTCATACCTATGAAGTTAATTGTGTATTGTGCCTGAACAATCTTGTCTAACTATATGAACTGAGGTTTTTTTGGTATTTTTTGAAACTTGCTTTGTGGTTAGTACAGGGTAAAATTTTATAAATATTCCAGAATGCTTGAAAGAATGTATGTTCTCTAATAGTTGGAAGCCAAGTTCTGTATTCTTTCACTTAGACCAATCTTATTACCTATACTATTCTATCTTTTCCCATAGGGTTATGGATTTCTCCTCATAGTGCTGTACATTTTTGGTCTCTCCATATGCACATTTAAGGCTAGGTGACTGCATACTACTGGGCTTTCTGAGGAGGTCTCCCACAGATAACACCCTCTTTCCTGCCTGGGTCTGAACAAACTGAGAAATAAAACAAAAAGTGAAGATACAGCTTAAAATATCACCTTTACTTTTAACTTGATTATTGAAAACCTCCTCCACAGTGAACGCTCTCTGGTGTTCACCCTATAAGTACCTGTCTTTAAATCAATACAAGCATACGCCAGAATTATTGCAGCTTTAGTTCCAGACCACCACAATCAAATGAATATCACAATAAAGTGAGTCACTTGAACTTTTTGGTTTCCCAGGACATGTAAAATTATGTTTACATGATACTGTAGTTTATTAAGTGTGCAACAGCATGAGGTCTAAAAAAATAATGTACACACTTTGATTTTAAAATAATGTATTGCTAAAAGAATGCTAATCACCATCTGAGCTTTCAGAGAGTCACAGCCTTGTTGCTGCTGGAGGGTCCTGTCTCAGTGTTGACAGTGGCTGACTGATCACAGTGGTGGTTGCTGAAGTTTGGGGTGGCCGTGGCAATTTCTTAAAATCAGACAATGAAGTTTGCCACATTGATTGATTCTTCCTTACATGAAAGATTTCTCTGTGGCATGCAGTGGTGTTTGATAGCATTTTACCCACAATAGAACTTCTTTCAAAACTGGAGTGAATCCTCTCAAATCCTGCCACTGCTTTATCAACTAAGTTCATGGGATATTCTGAATCCCTTGTTGTCATTTCAACGATGTTCACAGCATCTTCACCAGGAGTAGATTCCATCTCAAGAAACCACTTTCTTTGCTCATCCATAAGAAGCAACTGCTAATCTGTTAGTTGTATCATGAGATTGCAGCAATTCAGCCGCATCTTCAGCCTCCACTTCCAGTCCTAGTTTTTACTATTTCCACCACATCTGCAGTTATTTCCTCCACTGAACTCTTGAAGCCCTCAAAGTCATCAATGAGGCTTGGAATCAACTTCTTCCAAATTCCTGTGAATGTGGATATTTTTACCTTCTCTCATGAATCACAGATGTTCTTAATGGCATCTAGAATGCTGAATCCTATCCAGAAAGTTTTCACTTTACTTTTCTCAAATCCATCAGAGGAATCACTATTTATGGCAGCTATAGCCTTACAAAATGTATTTCTTAAATAATAATATTTAAAATTCAAAATTACTCCTTGATTCATGGGGTGCAAAATCAGTGTTATGTTAGCAGGCATGAAAACATTAATCTCCTTGTACATCTCCATCAGAGCTCTTGGAGGTCCAGGTGCATTTTCAATGAGCGGTAATATTTTGAAAGGGATCTTTTTTCTGAGAAGTAGGTCTCAACAGTGGGCTTAAAATATTCATCAAGCCATGCTGTAAACAGATGTGCTGTCATCCAGGCTTTGTTTTTCCATGTATATAGCACAGACAGAATTGATTTAGCATAATTCTTAAGGGCCCTAGGATCTTCAGAATGGTCAACGAGCATTGTCTTCAACTTCAAGATACCAGCTGCATTCGACCCTAACTAAAGAGTCAGTCTATGCTTTGAAGCTTTGAAGCCAGACACTGACTTCTCCTCTGTTTCTGTGAAAGTCCTAAATGGCACCTTCTTCCAATAGCAGGTTGCTGCATCTGCATTGAAGATCTGTTGTTTAGTGTAGCCACCTTCATCAATTATCTCAGCTAGATCTTCTGGATAATTTGCTGCCACTTCTACATCAGCACTTGCTGCTTCACTTTGCACTTTTCTATTGTGGAAGTGGCTTCTTTCTTTAAACCTCATGAACCAACCTCTGCTAGCTTCCAACTTTTCTTCTGCAGCTTCCTCACTTCTCTGTTTTCATAGAATTGAAGAGAGTTACAACCTTGCTCTGGATTAGGCTTTGCCTTAAGGGAATGCTGTGGTCAGCTTGATCCTCTATCCAGACCACTCAAACTTTCTCCACATCAGCAATAAGGCTGTTTCGCTTTATTATCATTCATGTGTTCATGAGAGTAATATTTTTAATTTCCTTCAAGAAATTTTCCTTTGCATTCACAACTTAGCTAACTGGTACAAGATACCTAGCTTTTGGCCTGTCTTGGCTTTCAACATGCCTTCCTCACTAAGCCTAATCATTTCCAGCTTTTGCTTTAAAGAGAGAGACATGTGACTCTTCCTTTCACTTGAACATGTAGAAACCATTGCAGGGTTATGAACTAGTCTAATTTCAATATTGCCGTGTCTCAGGGAGTACAGAGACCTGAGCAGAGGAAGAGAGATGGGGGAATGGCTGGTCAGTGGGGCAGTCAGAACACACACATTTATTGATTAAGTTCTTACATGGTGTAGTTAGTGCCTCCCAACAACAATTACAATGGTAACATCTAAGATCATTGATCATCATTACAGAATAATCATAATGACAAAGTTTGAAATATTGCCAGAATTATCAAAATATGACGTGGAAATATAAAGTGAGAACATGCTGTTGGAAAAATGGTGCCGACAGACTTCAATTTGTTAAAAACACAATACATGTGAAGCACAGTTAAGTGAAGCACAATAGCACAATGTAGGCCTGTACAGATTCATACCTCAAGCCATCTTTCCTTCCATACAAAGGGGAAACCAGATATATTCCAGATGTTCTGCCCACTGGGGTGACTTCCCTTTATCACAGTTCTTAAGGGCATTCCTGGGTAGAACTGCATTGCCACGCAGGTGCTATCCACTTCCAGCCAGCATCAACATACTATGCACATCCATTTTACCACTGGGCCTGTGATTATTCCTTCTCTATTAATTGGTCATTAAAAATGTTCCATAAGGGGCCAGTCATGGTGGCTGATACATGTAATCCCAGCACTTTGGGAGGCCAAGACGGGCAGATCACCTGAGGTCAGGAGTTCGAGACCAGCCTGGCCAACATGGCAAAATCCACATCTCTACTAAAAATACAAAACATTAGCCAGGCATGGTGGCACGTTCCTGTAGTCCCAGCTACTCTGGAGGCTGAGGCAGCAGAATCACTTGAACCTGGGAGACAGAGGTTGCAGTGAGCTGAAATCGCACCACTGCACTCCAGCCTGGGTGACAGAGTGAGACTACATCTCAAAAAAAAAAAAAATGTTCCATAAGGTTGTACATATGGGTTGATGGTGTGGTGGCAAAGGAGTAGTAACTGATACCATGGGAGTCTAAGCCACCTGCTCATGGAATTTATTTGTGCATTCTGGATCTGCCATATCCATTTAACATACTGCCCATGTCCAATTCTATTATTTAGTGGATCAGAGAATATCCAGTTCATGATGGGTGTTTCAGATCACAGTTACTGGGTATCTTTTGGTCAGGCATTCAGTTTCTGCAGAGCATGTTAGCAAACCAAGAACTGATTTTCATAGTTATTAGCAAAGATGCACAGGCTTACTCCAAATCCCTAGGGGTCTGTGCTGTAATTTTCTCATTGGGTCTTAGGAGAGGCTCTATAAAGCATCCCTGTCTGTCAGAAACATTTTAGTTGCCATTGGAACTGATAGGTCATAAGGCACAAGTGTCAGGGTAGCTTACACAGTAGCCTGGGTCTGTTTTACATTTCTTGCTCCAGGACTTATTCAAAACTGACAGCTTTATAAATTACATAGTAAATATATTAATGTGGTAGATATTTGCCTGTAATATCTAAAGCAATACATCAAGTACTATGCTTCTTTCTTCATGGTGGGCAGTTCAAGATACAGAGTCTTGTCTCTCACTTATAGGAGGATATCCTGACATAATCTAGGCCCATGGCCTTTTTTTTACTGATTTTTCTATCTTCTGAAGTTTCGTGGGGTTTATCTCTCATTTTCTGGCATGCATATGTCTTATTAGGATATTTAAGGTATATGATACTTCATGTCCACCAGATGTAATTAGCATAACCAGAATAATGTTCTGTAGAATATCAAGATGCTCAAGATCCTGCAATATTATATTATGATAGAGAGCAGGAGATTGACATGACTCTGAAGAAAGACCGTGAAAGTGCACTGCTGACCCTTCCAACTGAAAGCAAACCTTCTGATTTGCTTCTGATTATCTTTATTGACGTATATACAAAAAAACCTCTAAAACAACAATGTGAATGTAAATTGTGCATTGTGCATTTTAAAATCATTAAAATGGTAAATTTCATGTTTAAAAAAAGAACAGAAAATATCTGCTAGGTCAATAGCTGCATACCATGTGCCAGAAGTTCTGTTGACTTTCACCAGTAAATATTCCACATTAAGAACAGCAGCTTGAATTGGAGTTACCACATGATTAAGTTTGAAATAATCCACAGTCATCCTCAAAGACCCACATAGCTTTTTCACCAGCAAAACATGTTCATTAAAGGGTGATGCCATAGGAATCACCACCTTCTGCCTTTTAAAAGTTCTTAGTGGAGGAAATATATCTGAAATTCTCCTATAGAAAGTCAGTTTCAAGGACCCCTTTTTGGTCCATCTTAACCTAATAGCTCTCACTCCACAGATCAAAGAACCAATATGGAGATTCTGCTGGTTACTACCCATTTCTAAGTTGCACTATACAGTCTGGGGTAGGAATGACAGTAGGTTAGGTTCCTTAATTTATTGAGATGAGTTTGAGTCAGGGGTCCATCTATCACCTAACATTCATAAGTCTTCACTCTTGCCCGTGAACTCCAAGGCATTTATGGAACTCTAGAGATTAGAATCAGCTCAAAGTCACTGTCTAAGAATACCCAAATGTTCTGCTTATTTCTCTGTCATCAGTGCAGTCACTCTGGTAAATGGATGCTAGTTCCTTGGGGAAAGACATGAAGAAATATTTACAGTATATGCATGTGATAACACGCACCCTTTCCCAAAGGGGCTCAACTTTCTCCTCAATCGGGAGACTCCAAGTCTTTTTGAACAGAGTTATGTCTGATAATTGGGTAAGAGACTATGAAACCCTATTACAATGTCTTGATTTCTATTTTTGTCTACTAGAATACTTCCACTTTTACATTTCAATTAGCACTTTGGCAGACTGCCTAGCCATTCTATTCCTTTGCGTCTTTGATCAATTTGCCATCATTTAGATCCATGTGAGTAAAAATATAGATCGCCCCATCTTAGTCCATTTAAGCTGCTGTAACAAAATAATATAGACTTGGTGTCTTATAAACAACAGAAATTTATTTTTCATAGTTTTAGAGGCTGGGAAGTCCGAGGTCAAGGTGCCAGGAGATTCAGTGTCTGGTGAAGGCCAGGCTTCATAAACAGCTCCTTCTTGCTGTGTCCTCACATGGCAGAAGAAGCCAGAGGCCCTCTCTCAGGCCTGCTTTATAAGGGCACAATCCCATTCATGAGGACTCCTCCCTCATGACCTACTCACCTTCCAAAGGCCCCACTCCTAGTACCATTACCTTGGGGCTAGGGTTTTAACATTTAAATTTTGAGGAGACACAAACATTCAGACCATGGCACCCTTTATTCCAGCAGCATATAATGGTAATTTTGTATAAACATGTTTTTGATGGCTAAGCATCACCACCAGGGCTCTACCATACCACCACCCATTATTTCCACTGAAATCAGGGAACTCAACTTCGTTGCAACATCTGCCCACCATGATCTCTGACCTATGGCAGATAGCCACAACACTTTCAGTAATTCTGATGCTCTCCTGAGCAATGCAGTTTTATATCTTAATGAAGGGGATGTCCTCTAGGACTTCCTGGGGAGATGGTTAAGCAGTGGCTGAGCAAGCTGCTCATGTTAAGTCCATTCCAACAGTCCCGTCTCCGGAGTCTTTAGACTCCTTTTTTTACATTATTGATTTTAGGGTTTTGCTACTTGAATATGATCCATGAATTAGACCTTGTTTGAAATACATAACCCCAGGCTCACCGTAGTCCTAAAGAATCAGAATCTGCATTTCAACAAGATCATCAAGTGATTCTCCTGCATGTTAAATTTTGAGAAACCCTGTTGTAGGTCATTGCTGAATCCAGGCTTCAGTTAAGTATCACTTCATAGTTGTCTGAGTCAATATATTACATCTAGAATCCCAGGTGACTGCTCCAATATTAATTAATTCTGCCTGATCTAATCTTTTATTCCATCTTCCTGGGTCCCACTCCTTCAGAATTTACTCCCATACATTCTTCCTAAAGGGAAACAAACACATTAAAATATGACCTGGCTGGGAGAAAGCTAGGGGCAGAGTCCCCATAGGGTTTGCAAGGTACTGGGCAAACATATTTTGTCTACATAAACAATTCCGTTTAAAAATATATTGTGAAATTCATGGGCACATGTGAGTTGAAATAATTTCTAATATATGCATAACTCTTTGGAACCTGTGTCTATTGAAACAACATAGATTTCCCTGCCTCTGCAGTTCCCTAAAACCATTTATCAGTTAACACGGGTTGCATCATTACTCATGGCATTGCATCATTTATCATAGTGCCCATGAATACTGGCTTCCAATGACTCTCAAAGTTGCAATTGTGGCCTGGGCACGGCGGCTCACACATGTAATCCCAGCACTTTGGGAGGCCAAGACGGGCAGATCACGAGGTCAAGAGATTGAGACCATCCTGGCTAACATGGTGAGACCCCATCCCTACTAAAAAGAAAAAAAAATACAAAAAATTAGCCGGGCGTGGTGGTGGGCACCTGTAGTCCCAGCTACTCAGGAGGCTGAGGCAGGAGAATGGCATGAACCAGGGAGGCAGAGCTTGCCGTGAGCCAAGATCACGCCACTGCACTCCAGCCTGGGTGACAAAGACTCCGTCTCAAAAAAAAAAAAAAAAAAAGTTGCAATTGTGTATCATTTGTGATGACCAAAAATGCAAGCTCATCCAGTGTATGCAAGATGTGAATGATAACTTGTTTTCTGGTCATGTTAAGCTTACCATTCATAATTTAATAGCATAAACATAGAAAAGGGCTTCTTCCAATCATGTCTTGAACTCTTTAGGGCACAATCACTGCAGCCTGAATGTGGTCTCATTCAATGTTGAGCGCACCTCTGCCCTCAACACAGCATCACTGTGAGGGAGAACAGGTTCAAAAGACCTATGGGAAGAGTGAGAAGCGGGGCTGTTTGTGCATGAAATATCTGTTCCTCTATTAGCATTTCTTAATACTGAGCTGAAGAGCACAATGACACATTTTCCTAGATGGTTACAGAAACCTCAGCTTAATTCCTGATCTGAAACTGCATCATCCCTGCAGACTCCCTGCCCACAAGCCCTGCCCTGGCCCACCCACAAGCTGCACTTCAACTTCAGTGCTTATGGCTCTAGCTGTCAGGGTCTTTGCTTATCTGTGCCGCCTAAAGCCTTCTTTGTTGTTTTCTTCTGAATTCAACTCTGTTTTTAAAGTTTTTACTGTATGTTATCTAGAATTCCCAGGCAATTTTCAGGGGAGAGGTGTATTGTCTCAATCTACCAGGTTTCCAAGACCAGAGGTCCTCACTATCTTTCTATTTCAAATAAATTCAATTTAATTCATCTCAATTTATCATGCATATATTGAGAACCTAAAATGCGTCAATTCATTGCCAGACATTGGAGATCAAGAGCTAAGACTCAGTTCCTGCTTTTAAGAAATGTGCAGTCTCATGGAAAAGGCAAGCATATCTTAAAATTATAACACAATTTGGTAAGTTCATGTCCATTTTACAGAATAAGCAGTGGGAGGGATAGACTGAAAGGAGACATGGCAAGAGGCCAGAGACTAGTATTATACAGTGATTACTTCACTAAGACATTACAGGGTCTGTAATAGTGTTTCCATGTGGGAATTCTTTCCTGACATTTCTCGAGAAATTTATATGTTTTTCTAAGTCCCAAATTTTAGAAAAATCAGTCAAGAAATCAGAAAAATGAAAGTATTATAATTCTCCTGTGAGAATTAGAGCTTAACAATTAACAAAGAGACATTACTGGCTCAAAGGAACCCAATGACATTAAGCCAAAAGTAAGAACAGGAACCCTGAGCGACAGAGACAAGGATTAAGGTTGATGTATCTGGAAACCGGGCAGAGGCATGTAAGGCAGAAGCAGCCACAGCCTAATCAGTCTTTCTTAGGGCTGTGGCCATGGAGTCAGTGTGTGTTGGTAGCCCTGTCTGCTGGTAATCAGTTACTCTTGCAAATAAAATAAATATTGATAAGATTATACATTCAGTAACTGTTACATAAGTCCTATAAGTAGTGTGTCAAGAAATACAAGTTTCGGAAGCAAAATAAATCCGTAAAGGGACAATTTTGTCATGCAAATCCATGGGGGTGATGGTAACCTTGTTAGAAGATATGAATGTCATGTTATTTGAGTATTGCCCGAATTGTTGGCATTTTCTAGTGTTTAAATATCTGCTATCCACTGAAGTTCTTTTAAAGTATGTTGACCCCCCAACAAAACTACGAAGAGAATAAATTAATGTTGTTATATAATGTTCTAGTCTTTTACACAGTTGGTGGGACTGTAAACTAGTTCAACCATTGTGGAAGTCAGTGTGGCGATTCCTCAGGGATCTAGAACTAGAAATACCATTTGACCCAGCCATCCCATTACTGGGTATATACCCAAAGGATTATAAATCATGCTACTATAAAGACACATGCACACGTATGTTTATTGCGGCACTATTCACAATAGCAAAGACTTGGAATCAACCCAAATGTCCAACAACGATAGACTGGATTAAGAAAATGTGGAACATACACACCATGGAATACTATGCAGCCATAAAAAATGATGAGTTCATGTCCTTTGTAGGGACATGGATGAAACTGGAAACCATCATTCTCAGCAAACTATTGCAAGGACAGAAAACCAAACACTGCATGTTCTCACTCATAGGTACGGATTGAACAATGAGAACACATGGACACAGGAAGGTGAACATCACACTCTGGGGACTGTTGTGGGGTTGGGGGAGGGGGGAGGGATAGCATTAGGAGATATACCTAATGCTAAATGACGAGTTAATGGGTGCAGCAAAACAACATGGCACATGGATACATATGTAACAAACCTGCACATTGTGCACATGTACCCTAAAACTTAAAGTACAATAATAATAAAATTTAAAAAAAGATGTTAACATAAAGGCAAACTGGGTAAGGGGTATATGAGAACTGTTTGTACTATTTTTTGTGTGTAATATTAGTTTGAATTAAAACGCAATAATAAAAAAAAAAAGAAATCCGAAACTGATCTAAAATCTGAATTAACAAAAATAGTGTATTTTTCAATGGACAAATGAAAACCAGAACAAGCAGATAAAATATTTTCATTGCTAAAAAAGGAAATGAACTTATTTGAAACAACATGTTCCCTGACTCCCAATTTGAAGATGCTTCTGAACACACATCTTTACAAATCAATTCAGTTAATGTAACACAAGATGAAAGATATTTTTCTACATTTCCAATATTTGTCCTAATATTGCCCAAAACTATTTGACAGTGAAATTCATGCCTATGTGTCTTACAATTTTATTTTAAGGATAATTTAAAAAATATTTAATATTTGTTGTATTATCACTCAATGTGCTACTAATCTTTACTTGGCATTGATTTTGTGTTTATTTTCTCTTCTAATGTTTTCTATTATCAAATGTGTATATTAGTGGCCATTTTTACATATTATTGAAATATATAATTGTGTCACAGTGTTTCAGTTCATAGTAATAGTAGCAAAGCATTTATTATTATCTCTTTTTCTTTCTTTAAAGAAAGCCTCTCAAATTTTTAGTATAACCCTGTTACAGAAAAACCCTTCATTATTGATGATTATGACCAATTTTTATTAATTTAAAAACACATAAGTAATATGTCACACTAAATACAGTATAATTTTCGAGTTTGCAAATTATTGGGCATTCCATTTTCTTGTTTCTGCGTCACAAAAATTAATATCCGTCAGGAATTTGGAAGCAGTGGCCAGTACTAAGACAACCACAGTGGAAATGAAGAGGGAAGAAAAAACTAGAGGTATTTAAGAGAGAGGATCACCAGGATTTAGTGGCTGATGAGATGTGAGGAATAGGAGAGAAAGAGGAATCTAGACTAGCTCCTAAGCATCTGGTTTTGTTGACTTGGTTGGTACAGGTTTCAGGAAAAAAGGCAGGGGGTGGTAGTAATAGCAGTAGTAGTAGTCATGTTGCTCTTTTGAAATCCATTCTTGATCCTACAGCCAGAGGGGTGGTAGCGAGGGGCCTTAGCTCAGCTGAGATTGTCACAGCACATAAAGTTTAAGGAGCCCGGGTTACTTGGCCGGGGATGTCCTTGGGTGTTTGGAGCTCAGCACAGGGGTTTTGTTCAGGAGTGGGAGGCTTGACATCCATCCACAAATAGACGGGAGTTACAATCACGGGCATGTCAGTATTTGTTTCCAACTATTTCAGACTTGTTTAACAGATCTCAAGTGTAACAGAAAAGGTAGGTGTTTAGGAGCAAAATGGGATAATTATTTTACAGCTTTCTCAGCCTTACCCATTATCTTAGTCATTTTGGCAAACAAAACGTAGCAGCTGGTTGTGGCTTTTACCCTCTAGAACTTCCACAGCTACAGATATATATACTGTAAAAAGTAAAGGAGAAATGCCTTCTGTTTTTACTTTAGCTTGAAACCAAACTTTTAGTGAGAAGGAGAAATCATCTTCTTTCCCCACTCCCTTTTCCTTTAGTTACGACAACATTTACACACACACAGAGGGAAAAATTACGAAAATAAGTTAAATCAAGTAGAAAAAATACAGTACGGGTATGACAAGAGATGAAGAGAGCCCAGCAGAACCACTGTGTCACATTAATACAAAACAGTCAACTTGTGTGACACAAGGACCTCATCCTAATGATTTTTTAAAACTTGAGGCTTCGTGGCCTGTACAGAGCTTAGAGGTAAAGGTGAAGGCTCTAGAGGTGACCAAATTGAGGTTTGAATCCCAACTTCACTGTTCCGGGGTATGTGACCTTAGGTGAGCTATGCAATCCCTCTAAGCTTCAGTTTCCGTATATGTGAAATGAGTCATCCTTGACTTCTCCCATTCTCTAACCTCTCCGCCAGTCATCGACTAAACATTGCTTGTATCTGCTAACTTCTCTCCATCCACACGGCCATGTCCAAGTTATGGACATCTCGTGTGTGGACTGTTACAACAGGCTCTAGTTGTTCTCCCACATCCATGTTGCTCACTGAAATCCATTCTTGAACCTACAGCCAGAGGCATCATTTGAAATCATAAACCTGATCATATCATTATGCTGCTTAAAACCCTGCGATATCTCCCCATTGCCTTTGGAGTTTACCACCACTACCACCTGACAATGGGGTGCCTACCAAAACACTCTCTGAGCTCCCTCTTCAACCTCCATCTCCTCTACCCCATGCACCTTGACCATTAACCTCCTTTCATCCTTCAAGTCTCAGCTCAGAAGCCACTTTCTCAGGAAGTCTCTTTTCCTCCCCACCCCACACCCTACTTCCTGCCTCTAGGTGTTCCCACAACACGATGTACTTCTCTCATCATGACACGCATCACACTCAATGACAGCTGGCTATTCACTTGTCCATATTCCCAAGTAGACCATAAGCACCTTAAGAGCAGTTACACGTTTATCTTGTTCTTGTTGCATCCTCCACCATTTAAATAGCACAGTACTTGGGGTAAGTGCCCAAAAATATTTGTTGCATGAATAAATCAGTGAATCAAACTTCTAATTTCCTGTTTCTAGCTGGGGTGTGTTCTTTCATCCTGGCCTTACTTCCTGCTTGCTGTGCTCACTTCACGCTGGGTACTGATCGTGTGATACCGAATCTAGATTCCTAGTTGTTATATATATATCATATATATTTACAGATTAAATATAATATGTACATAATAGATAAATTATAATTACGTAAACATAATATTTAATATATTTAATTTATTGTTCTATAATTGATTGATTATTTGAATGACTTTGATTTCTTCATTCTTCCATTTGATCAGCCTTTGACCATCTTATTTTTATAGTAACTATAGCCCACTGGCAGTTTATTTTAATCTATGATTTATGCATTCTGCCTTTTCTAATTTTTTATTAATTTTTTAATAATTACTTCTTGTATCAGCCACATTTTTATCAGGAAAATAGAAGCCACTCTACGTCTTCTAAATATTAATAGTTTTAAGACAGGAAAGTGAAGCTTCTGCAACAGTTAGGGAAGCAAAGGTCAAGGAAGCCATTGTTAACACTCTGCTTGGAGCACTGAAGCACGTGATTCCCAGGAGCTCACCTGGAAAACTGCAAAATGTATGAGCCTAGAGATGCTCTAGACATCTATCCCCTCTCATAGCACAAAAGGCAATTCTCCAAAAGTTCACCCGAAAGCTGCTTTGAACCTTACATCTCTCCATGCGTGTGCCTACAACTGCCACTGGAGAATACTGGCCTTGCCTTCCTCCTTCCTCATACGAGTGCCTCTTCCTGGATGGTCTCTCCTGAACCTCACAGAGAAGAGGATTCTGCAAATTACAACTACGGTCCTGATTTCTCTTCCACGAAGCAGGGAGACATTAGAAGGGGTGACAGGGATGTTCAGTTGCAACAAATAGCTCCGCACACTTTTCTATGCTCACTGAAAACAGTAATGTTAATGACATTGATGACAATAAGCTTAATAAATATTTTGTTTGTTCACTGGGTACCAATGCCCACTTTCCTGTAAAATAACAGAAACTAAATGGTAATGCACATTCAGTATGGTGCATACAATGAACGTTATGACTGACGCTGAGCTGTTTGCATTACTGTTTTATGACTCTTAAGTGGATAGATGAGTCACATCCTTGTGTCCTACACACAACCCATTAAAAACAACAGGCCTCTGCAGACCTGGGAAAAAACAGAGCAGTCTTGCACTGTTAGATTTCATTCCTGGCAAAGGTGCTACAAGTCAAAATGATGTAAGCTGAATCAGATTTTCCAGTAGAAACTAAGCCACATTCATTACCAACAGCTTAAAGACCAACCTCTTTATAGAAAATGACCACAGACATCACGATTAGCTAAATGTAAATGGTGTATCTGTACACAAGTCAATGTAAGCCTTTACAAAACGTATAGACACGGAACAGGGCAATACAGAAGTCAACCACTGGATTATAATCGCTGTTTAAAATGCTGATATCTTTTAATGATTTTTGTTATATTTACCACAATGAACAAATTTACCATTTGTTCAGGGACTCTTTGGGCACATTCTGAGAGTAATCTTTAAAAAGATCTGTGAGGAAACTTAGGAATGTGCGATATGTTTTGAGAAATAAATCCAGGGATGTGTGCTTCTTAGTGTCCATCTGCTTATAGTCCCCACATGTACAAAGCAATGAATAATTGGCCATTGGGTTTTGCTTTCTGAACTGCTGGCACATAAGTACTAGCTACCTACTACCTTATACCTAAAAATTGCTTTTAAAATGCACAACTTAACCTCCATTTTCACTGAAATTTCTGACACTTTATCCCCTATTACACTATTACAAAGTGTCAGGAGCTCTCAGTTCCTGACCTAGAACAGAAGCCAGGTCCACTAATATATATCAGTGGGTCTGGCTGATTAGACTGATTATAAAGGTTGATGTGATTCTGGCTCCAGAAATAATCCTTTTGCAGCCGTAGTGGAATTGAATCCTCTAATGGAAAAATGTTACTTTCCAATTAAAAAACAACAAAGACTCCAAAAGAGTGACTATTCAGAATACTTGTAAGTTAAAAGCAGTTTCTTTTCCCCCATAAGTGTACTGGAATGTAGAGATCCAAATTTATACTCTTCTCCGAAAGTCATTATTTTACTCTAAACCTTTCTGGGATTCCTGTTCGTGAACTGCCTTTTAAATCATCATAGTCCAGGTGATCCATGTCAATCACTTCTCGTTCACAAGACAGTTTTCATTTGTCCACGGCCTTTTTTTTCTTCCTCGGTCCCTCTCTTCTCTCCTCCACTTAATCTGCCGGAAATCCAGATCTTCCTTCTCTGTTACCTTCGTGCTGGAGC
The DNA here is from genome assembly GCF_006542625.1 of Nomascus leucogenys. NCBI lineage: Eukaryota > Metazoa > Chordata > Mammalia > Primates > Hylobatidae > Nomascus > Nomascus leucogenys. Next base: position 5,315,811 of record NC_044395.1, on the reverse strand, counting down.
CAGACAGGAGGCATTCTTAAGTGCTAGGAGTGGGTACCGGAGCAGGGATAGTGGAGCCCAACCGAGGCTACCTGGGCAGGAAGGAGCACATCATCAGGAAGCAGACTCCAGGCCACATACAAAAAGCGTCGCACTCAGAGGATGTCTGTATTCCCAAAGTCACGGACCACATAAGTTTTACCAAGTCTCTGGCTGGGAACATCCGTGTTCCCATCTGTGAAATAAGTGAGTGGGAGGAGTTAACCTTTCTTCCTTCTCTAACATTGTCCAGCTGTATGGTGTGTAATGTTTGCCTGCTGAAAGAATACAGTAGATATAACTTACTAAAGCACTAAAATGGAAATAGTTGCCAGAAGCCGGTGCAAGTTTAGATAGGGCAAATTTAACATGTTCATTTAAATTCAATACCATATGCAAAGGTGAAGAGATTGGGTGTAATTGGATGCATCCTAGGAACTGGGATTTCCAGAGACATCTGAATAATGAGAGAAAGAGAGTGAACTTGGCAGTGCCTTAATTCAAGTGGCCAAGTACTGTACGGTTCTGGAAGATGCTGGTCCTCGTTATGTGAGCTCTTCCCATCTGCCTTTGACTTCCCCCTGCACCACCTGCCTCCTCCCAAATGCCATGCTACTCCCTGTTGACCTGGGATTCTCTCCAGCACAGAACCTTTCCTAACCGACTGGCTACAGATCGTGATTTTTCCTGCTGACAGCACTAGTCAGGATCTAAATCCACAACCCTTGACCCACCCCAAGTACACTAAAAGCCACTAACCTAAGGCCAAGATGTAATCTCAATATTTGATTCAATTCTCTTGAAAGCTGCCCACCATTTCCCATTATCAATGTATGCTGTTTGATTTAGATTATACGCTCTTAGAGGGAAGGGACCACATATGTGTATTTTGTCTGATTTGGCTCTGAATTTCTGCATTTAGCAGGTAATCTTTGGATTAACTCTCAAGGGAAAAGATGGCCTCGGGCTTAATAAAAGTTGATCCCAGCTCATATCATGTTCCAAAATTACAGTTGACAGATGATCACCACAGACGTTCCTGCTGTCATACCCTGTAAATGTAAGGAGGACCAAGGTCACCTGTGGATGGGTGGGTGGAGCCTCCTGCCCAGGGTTGTAGTCCAGGCTCCTCTGTTGGAGCTGTTCTTCATGGTTTTCCTCAGAAGAAATAAGGCGTCTGCCTGTATTCGTATGGTTCTTCCTTCCCAGCTTTGGCTGTGCTTTGGAGATTCTTCAGAAAGGGATGAACACAATCACCTCTCCTGTCTGAGAAGCTGAGGTTGAAACCAACTCCCTTGCAGGTAGAAAAAAGGCCAATGGGAGAGGGTCCCTATTCTGCAATTGGAGAACAGGAGCCCAGGGAGATACACGAGGACTCACTCTGGAATTACAGTAACAAGACAGGAGAGTTGAAAATAACATGTGTAAAAAGTCCCATCACCTAACCTGCTGGGGATGGATGAACGGGTAGATTGATGGAGCTAGCAGGAGACCTCTGTCATTTAGGCCAACCCCTTCATTTTATAGGAAACTGGAATCCAGAGACAAGTAGTGACATGCTCTCTTATGCTACCAAGAGTCTCACTGTTTGAATTCCATGTGATCTTTTGTGCTTCTGATAGAAATACAGTTAGGTTAATTCTTAAACAACAACTTTCCTTCCAGAATCCTAGAAAGCCAAGGAATCGTAGGACCACTATTACCTACCCCACAGCCACTAGTACCAGTCCCACATCCAAAGTCCCAAGAAATTAAGCAAATAAACACACAAGTAATTTCAGCTAAACAGATAATCACGAGGTATATCTTTTAAATTCCCAGGCTGATGAGGTCGTTAAATAATCTAGAAGGAAGAAACTAAGCCAAAACAAACACTATAAAATACAACTGGAATAACTGACTGACTATAAGAAAGATAAAATAATCCCAGATTTCATATCCATAAAACCCAGGTGAGTATCTGATTGACGTAAAGTGTGTGTGTGTGTGTGTGTGTGTGTGTGTGTAGATAGATAGATAGATGATAGATAGATAGATAGATAGATCCTCTTCTATAGGTGCTTTGAGTCACCACTATAAAGAATATATGTGGCCACTTTGGGAGGCCGAGGCGGGAGGATCACAAGGTCAGGAGATCGAGACCATCTTGGCTAACACGGTGAAACCCCATCTCTACTAAAAATACAAAAAATTAACCAGGTGTGGTGGTGGGCGCCTGTAGTCCCAGCTACTCAGGAGGCTGAGGCAGGAGAATGGTGTGAACCCGGGAGGCGGAGCTTGCAGTGAGCCCAGATCGTGCCACTGCCCTCCAGCCTGGGCAACAGAGCAAGACTCCGTCAAAAAAAAAAAAAAAAGAATACATGTTGCACTCCAATATCCTAGGGAAGTGGGCTATGGTTGCATTCACTGGGCGGACTGTCTGAGAAAATATTGTAGTAACTGAGGTGCTTGTGCTGTTGGGGCTATGCTGTAAAAATTAGACTCTCCTCCTTCATACCACTAAACACCATAATGCCTAGTACTGACAGAAACCCCCTGAAGCTGGGTGACAGACAGCAGGAGCTATTATGAAACTCCCCCCAGTGATATCAAGACTTCTTCCTGGAAGAAGACAGTGACTGATGTGGCTCTTCATCTGAGTCATCTGATGGTGTATGTACAGAAGCTGTTTCTCTCTGTCCTGCCTCTTAGGAGGGCATGCTGCCCATTGGAAACTGACTCCAGGCAGTGTGAGGAGTAAGGCCAGCTCATATTGTTTACAGGCACTTTAGAACCTCGGTCATCTCCTAGTGATTTACAGTGTTTGCTTTCTTCCTGGGACAGAGGAGTGCTCTGTAAATCAAGCCCTTCTTGGTTCGTCAGCCCTCTGTCAATGTTTGCTGAGTCCTCAAGTCAAAGGCAAGTCGGAACAGTGTGGAGACTTTGGCAAAGGGCTTGTTCCCCAGTGTTCAACCTCTCCATTTTGATGAAACAATTCTAGGGTGAGGTTGGCCCTAGGAATTATTCCTCTGACTCATATACCCTTTCCTCTTTTCACACACTCAGAATGCACCACTCTGAGCACCTCATAGCCCTGAGCAGAGAGAGGCCAGGGTTGGGGCAAAGCCCTACTGGGGCCCACTCCCAAGACTGAGAAGACAAACAGGGAGGCGTCTCTCCCAAGCCAATTTCTTTCATCACCTAAAGCTATTTAGGGACACCATTGCCACACACTCCATGAAGAAACCCCAAACTGGTTCTAGCTCTCAGAGGTGGAAATAGACCTACTTAAGATCTATGAACAAAGAGTAGAGAATTAAGCCAAGCAAAGATATAGGCAGTAGGTTTCGTATCTGCCTTTCCTGTTGGGAAGAGGAGCAAGGGGCCGCTGCATCTTCAGAGACGTGAGCTAACGCCAGACACAGATCCTGTCCCCGAAAAGCAGTTGGACTGTTTGTGGGCATCGTGTTCCATGCTTCATCTTTCATCATCTGATTCATCAGACATTAACTCTGTTGGCTCTTAGAGTGCAAATGATGAAGACACAACACCAGCCTTCAAGCAACCCACAATTTAGAAGGGGAGGCAGACACCTAAACAGTTTCCATATAATCAGTAGGTGTTAAGGCAGACTTATGCATAGAGTGCTATTTTTCTTTTCCCAAGGACACAGGTGGTAACACACACACAGACACACACACACACACACACTCTAGAACATAAGCTCAGTATTGTTATATGTCTCCACTCATGATTGGAGTCACAGGAATATCTCAGGTGGAGCAAGAGAAGCTCTACCAGCACTGAGAATTGAAAGTCTGCACAAGGGCCTCCTGTGTTCCACCACTTTCTTGAAGGTGCTCCCACTCTCAACATTGCACAAGGACTAGCTCACTCCTTCTGAAACAAAAAAAGTGAGTATACAAAAGCCTGTAAAATACATAACACACTGCCTCCTTATGGGAGGCGTCCTGTGTCTCACACTCTCTGGAGAACAGAGAAGTTGTGGTTGTCAGCTATCCACAGATCTGACCTTGGCTGACCTTCTGTAACTTTGAACAAGGCTATGCTTTTCTATACCTGGGAATCCTTTGAATAGAATAAGATGTTTGAATAGAAATGAGGTTTTATTGGAAAGTGAAGTTGGAGAGTATTAAAATGATGATGAAAAGTGGCATTTATTCACTAATTTATGCATTCATTATGTCTGTTCTTCACAATTATATTTGGATGTCTGTTGTGTGTTAATACATTGGTGCAAAAGTCACATATGTGTAGGAGGTAAAGATGAATAAAACGTGCCTGACCTCAAAAAGTTACCCTCAGTGTGAGAAACTAGAGTTCATCAATTAACAAAAATTCAAAGAGGAATGACACAAGTGCTCTAATAGAAATATATGAGGGTTCCAGCTTTTGGTTGTGTATGTAAGAAGCTTAAAAGTTGCCATTCTGCAGCAACAAGTACAAATTTGAACAAATTAAAAAACCAACAACTCTTCTTAGATCTATAAGAGAAACGAGGTCACAGGGCAAACTGCTGCTCTCAAAATTTGAGAGCTAGACAGGCAGATACAGAGAGTCACAACTTACCAGAGTAGAAACCCATGATCTCTGTGAGATCCAGCACCTGGAGAGGAAACCATGAATTGCTGGAGGCTGAGTATGGATAAGTTTAGGAGTTAAAAACACCAGAGAAACCCAGTAACAGGGGTCGAGGTTGGGGACACACTTTTGTGAGTTTTACCTCCAAGAGCTTGACCAGTTTCTCACGGTGAATATTGGGGGGAAATCTCCTTGTGCTCCTGGCAGAAGGAAAGAGAGGAATCATTTTGAAATATGCCAGAACACTCTGTTCTTTTTAACAAGATATGCCCTGAGGAGAAACTATTTAACTAGAACCTAAACTGCAGGGGTTTTATCAGGGTCTTACTGACCTAGGGGAAGGAAAACACCCAACTACAGCTAGCCCTAGCCTTGCCCGTGGGAGAAGGAAAATATTCAACACAAGCACACCCTAGTCATTCCTTCCCACCTAAGGGGAGTCCAGAGGAGACTGAGAAATATTTGTGAAGTTCACAGTCCAAAGGCGTAGGTTCCCTAAAAGACTAAGACCGAATCATAGACTATAGAATGCTTCCTCTACCCATGTATCTTACCATAACATTACTAAAGAATTATTTACAGCAATTTCTTTAACCCAGTATATAATGTCCAGCTATCAAGAAAAAATTACAAGGCAAAAGACACGGTTTGAAGAAACAGAGCTCCTGCCTCAGCTTCCTGAGTAGCTGGGACTACAGGCACATATCACTATGCCCAGCTGAGGCAGGAGGACTCCTTGAGCCCAGGAGGTCAAGGCTGCAGTCAGCCATGTTCTGACACCACTGCACTCCAGCCTGGACGACAGAGTGAGGCTTTGTATCAAAAAGAAGAAAAGAGAGGGATAGCATTAGGAGATATACCTAATGCTAAATGACAAGTTAATGGGTGCAGCATACCAACATGGCACATGTATACATATGTAACAAACCTGCACATTGTGCACATGTACCCTAAAACTTAAAGTATAATAATAATAAAATAAAATAAAAGAAGAAAAGAAAGAAGATGAGGAAGAAGAAAGAAGAAGAGAGAAGAAAGAAAAGAAGAAGAGAGAAGAGAGAAGAGAAAGAAGAGGAAGAAGAAGAGGAAGAGGAAGAAGAAGAAGAAGAGGAAGAAGAAGAAGAAAAGAAGGAGGAGGAGGGGAGGAGGGAAGAAGGAAGGGAGGGAGGGAGGGAGGGAGGGAGGGAGGGAGGAAGGAAGGAAGGGAGGAAGGAAGGAAGGTGAAGGAAGAAAGGAGAAGGAGAAGAAGGAGGAAGAGGTGGGGGAGGATGAGGAGGAAGAGGAAGGAAGGAAGGAGAGGAGAAGAAGAAGAGGAAGAGGAAGAAGGAGGAGGAGGAGGAGAGGGAGGAGGGAAGGAAGGAAGGAAAAGAAGGAAGGAAGGAAGGAAGGAAGGAAGGAAGGAAGGAAGGAAGGAAGGAAGGAAGGTGAAGGAAGAAAGAAGGAGAAGGAGGAGGAGGTGGGGGAGGATGAGGAGGAAGAGGAAGGAAGGAAGGAAGGAGAGGAGAAGAAGAAGAGGAAGAGGAAGAAGAACGAGGAGGAGGAGAGGGAGGAGGGAAGGAAGGAAGGAAAAGAAGGAAGGAAGGAAAAGAAGGAAGGAAGGAAAGGAAGGAAGGAAGGAAGGAAGGAAGGAAGGAAGGAAGGAAGATAAATTTTGAGCAATAGTTACTGATAATTTTCCCAAAATTGATATGATACCAAACCACAGATCCATGAAGCTCATGAAACACCAAACAGAATAAATGCAAAAAAAAAATCTATACCTAAGCATACCATATTCAAACTACAAAAAAAATCAAAGAAAAGAGAAAATTCCTGAAAGAAGCCAGAGGGAAGAAACAACTTATCTATGGAGTAACAGAGGTAAGAATTATATTTGATTTCTCCTCAGAAATAATGCAAGTAGGAAGAGAGTGGAGTGAAAGTTATTTAAAGTGGAGAGAGTGAGAGAGAGAAACCCCACCAACCTAGAATTCTGTGAAGGAGAAATAAAGACTTTCTTAGACAAATTTGAGAGAATTTGTTGCCAGTAGACCTGCCTTACAAGAAATGTTAAAAAGTTCTTTAGAGAGAAAGAAAATTATGTAGATCAGAAATTCAGATCTACATAAAGAAAGGCAAAGCATGAAAGAAGGAATAAATGAAGGTAAAATAAACCCTTTTATTTTTCTTCCTCAATTGATTAAACAGATAAGTTTGTTCAAAATCACAATAGCCACAAAGTATTTGACTATGCATGCTTGTATGTGTGTGTGTGCACACGTGCATGTGTGCTTATGTACACTTATATATAAGTGAAATGAGTGACAGCAATGATGCAAGGAACAGGGGAGAGAAATTAGAATTATGATTTTGTTATTATAAGGTACATTATCCATTAAAAAACAGATTGTTAGAGTAGAAACAAGACCCAACTATATGTTGTCTATAAGAAACCCACTTTAAATAAAAGACACATATAGATTAAAAGTAAATGGATGCCAAAAGATGTACCATGCTAATCCTAATCAAAAGGAAGTAGGAGTAGCTATGATAATTTCAGACAGAACAGACTTCAAAGCAAGCAAAATTATCAGAGATAAGAGGAGCATTACACAATTATAAAGGGGATAATTCTGCAAGAAGACATTACAATCCTCAACTTGTAGAGCACCAGAACAAGAGAGCGTCAAAATATGTGAGGTGAAAATTGATAGAACTACAAGAAGAAATAGATCAATCCACTATTACAGTTGAAGACTTCAACACCCCTCTATTAGAAATGGTCAGATCACGTAGGCATGAAATCAGTAAGGACAGAGCTGAACTCTGTGACACCATCCATCAACTGGATACAATGGAAATCTATAGACTGCTTCATTGAACAACAGCAAAAGACAAATTTTTCTGAAGCTTATGTGGAACGTTCATCAAGATAGATCACCTTCTGGGCCATAAAACAGACCTTAACAAATTTAAGAGCATAGAAATAATCAACTGTGTGCTCTCAGATCACAGTGGAATTAAATAAGAAATAGATAACAGATACTTGGAAAATCCCCAAATACATAAGGATTAAATAACACACTTCTAAATAACACATAGATCAAAGAAGAAATATCGTGAGAAAGTTAAATATATTTTCAATTTGTGTTTCAATGAAAATGAAAACACAACTTATTAAAATTCATGAGATTCAGTGAAAGCAATTCTTAGTGAGAAATTTATAATACTAAATGCATATATTAGAAAAGCATAAAAATCTAAAATCTAAGCATCTATCTTCATAAACTAGAAAAACAAGAGCAAATTAAATCCAAAGTAAGCAGAAGACAAGACATAATAAATTAGAGCAGAAATCAATGAAACTGAAAACAGGAAACCAATAGAGAAAATCAATGAAACCTAAAGTTTATGTTTTTTCAAAGATCATAAAATTGATAAGCCCTTAACCAATCTAACTGAGGAAAAAGAGGACATAAATTACTAATAGTAGAAATGAAAGAGAGTAGAATATAGGAATATTACAAATAACTATGCCCATGGACTAAATAACTTAGGTAAAACAGACCGATTCCTTGAAAGGCACCATCAGCCAAAACAAACATGAGAAGAAATAGACAATCTGAATAGGCCTTCTCTATTTAAAAAATTGAATCAATAATTAATACCCTTTCAAAAAGGAAAGCACAAGGCCAGATGGGTTCACCTGTCAATTCTACCAGACATTTAAATTATCCCAATTTTCCACAATCTCTTTCAGAGGACAGAAGCAGACTTATTTATGACTTATTTTATGAGGCCAGCATCGCGCTAATACAAAACCAGATAAAGACATTATAAGGAAAGAAAACTACAGGCCAGGAACATGAATATAGATGCAAAATTCCTCAAGAAAATATTAGGAAACTGAATTCAAGATGTATAAAAAGTATACACCATGACAAAATGAGATTTATCCCAGGTATGCAAAGCTGGTTTAACATTTAAAAATCTATTTATGTAATTCATCAAAGCAATTCACTGCAGAAAAAAATCAGAAGATCATAACAACAGAAACAGAAAAAAAATATTTGACAAAATTTAATGCCAATTCATGATTTAAAGAAACTCTCAATAAACCGGAAATAGAGAGGAATCTCTCAACTTAACAAAGAATATCCACAAAATACCTACTGCTAATGTACATACTGGTGAGAAACTTGAGACTCTGTCAAGAGAATGAAAAGTAAGCTGTAGACTGGGAAAAAATATTTACAGAAGAGACATCTGATAAAAGGACTTTTATCCAAAATATACAAAGAACTCTTAAAACTCAACATAAGAAAACAAGCAATCCAATTTTAAAATGGGCTAGAGACCTTAGCAGACACCTCATAAAATAAAATATACAGATGGCAAATAAGCATATGAAAAGATGCTCCACATGTTATCAGGGAAATGCAAATTGAAACAACTGCCATACACCCATCAGAATGGCCAAAATCCAGAACACTGACAACACCAAATGCTGGTGAGGACATGGAACAAGAACGCTCATTCATTGCTGGTGGGAACATAAAATGGTACAGCCGCTTTGGAAGACAGTTTGGAGGTTTCTTACAAAACTAAACATACTCTTACTGTACAACTCAGCAGTCACACTCCTTGGTATCTACCCAAAGGACTTGAAAATATGTCATAGTAGTTTTATTCCCAGTTCTCAAAACTCCAGAGCAACCAAGATGTCCTTCAGTAGGTGAATGGATAAACTGTGGTACACACAACAGTGGATGTTATTCAGCACTAAAAAGAAGTGAGCTATCAAGCCATGAAAAGACATGAAGGAAACATAATGTATGCTACTAAGTGAAAGAAACCAGCCTAGAAAGCCTACATAATGTATGATTCCAAGTATGACAGTCTGGAAAAGGCAAAACTATGGAGACGGTAAAAAGATCAGTGGTTGCCAAACATTAGGGTGGGAGAGAGTGACAAGTGGGTGGAGCACAGAGAATTTTTAGGGAAGAGAAAATATTCTATATGATATTATAATAGTGGATGTATGGCATAATACAATGGTCCAAATTCAGAATGTGCTACATCAAGAGTGAACCCTAACGTAAACCGTGGACTTTGGGTGATAATGATGTGTCAGTGTACGTTCATCAAAAGAAATCTTCCACTTTGGTAGGGGATGTTAGTATCAGAGGAGGCTGTGTATGTGTGCGGACAGTGGGTATATAGGACATCTCTGGGACTTCCTCTCAATTTTGCTGTTAATCTAAAACTACTTTTTAAAAATCAAAATAAAGACATTTAAAAATATGGAGAGAATTTCTTTATTTTTTTATTATACTTTAAGTTCTAGGGTACATGTGCACAACGTGCATGTTTGTTACATATGTATACATGTGCCATGTTGGTGTGCTGCACCCATTAACTCGACATTTAGCATTAGGTATATCTCCTAATGCTATCCCTCCCCCCTCCCCCAGTGTGTGATGTTCCCCGCCCTGTGTCCAAGTGTTGTCATTGTTCAATTCCTACCTACGAGTGAGAACATGCGGTGTTTGGTTTTCTGTACTTGTGATAGTTTGCTCAGAATGATGGTTTCCAGCTTCATCCATGTCCCAACAAAGGACATGAACTCATACTTTTTTATGGCTGCATAGTATTCCATGGTGTATATGTGCCACATTTTCTTTATCCAGTCTATCATTGTTGGACATTTGGGTTGGTTCCAAGTCTTTGCTATTGTGAATAGTGCCGCAGTGAACATACATGTGCATGTGTCTTTATAACAGCATGATTTATAATCCTTTGGGTATATACACAGTAATGGGATGGCTGGGTCAAATGGTATTTCTAGTTCTAGATCCTTGAGGAATTGCCACACTGTCTTCCATAATGGTTGAACTAATTTACAGTCCCACCAACGGTGTAAAATTGTTCCTATTTCTCCACATCCTCTCCAGCACCTGTTGTTTCCTGACTTTTTAATGATCGCCATTCTAACTGGTATGAGATGGTATCTCACTGTGGTTTCTCTGATGGCCAACGATGATAAGCATTTTTTCATGTGTCTGTTGGCTGATAAATGTCTTCTTTTGAGAAGTGTCTGTTCATATCCTTAGCCCACTTTTTGATGGGGTTGTTTTTTTCTTGTAAATTTGAGTTCTTTGTAGATTCTGGATATTAGCCCTTTGTCAGATGGGTAGATTGTAAAAATTTTCTCCCATTCTGTAGGTTGCCTGTTTACTCTGATGGTAGTTTCTTTTGCTGTGCAGAAGCTTTTTCGTTTAATTAGATCCCATTTGTCAATTTTGGCTTTTGTTGCCATTGCTTTAGTCACGAAGTCCTTGCCCATGCCTATGTCCTGAATGGTATTGCCTAGGTTTTCTTCTAGGGTTTTTATGGTTTTAGGTCTAACATTTAAGTCTTTAATCCATCTTGAATTAATTTTTGTATAAGGTGTAAGGAAGAGATCCAGTTTCAGCTTTCTACATATGGCTAGCCAGTTTTCCCAGCACCATTTATTAAATAGAGAATCCTTTCCCCATTTCTTGTTTTTGTCAGGTTTGTCAAAGATCAGATGGTTTTAGATGTGTGGTATTATTTCTGAGGGCTCTATTCTGTTCCATTGGTCTATATCTCTGTTTTGGTACCAGTACCATGCGGTTTTGGTTACTGTAGCCTTGTAGTATAGTTTGAAGTCAGGTAGCGTGATGCCTAAAAATATGGAGAGAATTTCTAGCAATACGGCTGCCTATGCTGACTTAGGCTTTTCCTCTTATTTCATCTACACACAGAAATCCTAACTGAACAAAAGAACAAAGAAAAAAACTCAGATTGAGAGACGGTGGAAAATGGGAGGTAATACATTGGCCCAAGAGTTTTTTCAGCCTGCAAATAAGCCCCAGGGACTGTGGACTGTTTTTTATGTTTACACTGGCATAGGATAACTGGTCTTGGACATGCATAAGTTTGAAAACTAATTGAATCCTCTTTATAAATCTCAGAGACACAATCAATCTCAGAGACAATAAATCAATCAGAAGACACTTCTTCCCAGTTCCTGGAAAGGGAACTTTGAAAACTCCATCCATCAGGCTGGGCACAGTGGTTCACGCCTGTAATCCCAGCACTTTGGGAGGCCAAGGCGGGTGAATCATAAGGTCAGGAGATCGAGACCATACTGGCTAACACAGTGAAACCCTATCTCTACTAAAAATACAAAAAAATAGCCGGGCATGGTGGTGGGTACCTGTAGTCCCAGCTACTCAGGAGGCTGAGGCAGGAGAATGGCGTGAACCCAGGAGGCGGAGCTTGCAGTGAGCCAAGATCATGCCACTGTACTCCAGCCTGGGTGACAACCTGTGGAAGTAGCAAGGAAGCTGATGGAGTTGAAACAAAACAAACCCAAAAAAGTCATTTATGAGAAGTTAAAACTACAGGGCTGTACCATGTGAAGGTGTAGAGTCTAGAAGAACGCTGTACGAAGATACAGGAACCCCAAATCAAGGAAGCTGCATAAACATACATCCTAAAACCACTGAAATTCTGTGCTCCAATAAAAGCACTGAAAAGTTACTTTGTAGAGGCACTTAAGTCAGAAAACACAGAATTCCCCTGGGGAAAAAAAGTCAGGCTTAAAACAAGCTCACAACCAAAATTATAAACCACATAAAGAAACAAACAACCATGGAGTGAGGGAGTATATACGAGTGTTAAGAAGATGCAACAAACAGACTTGGCATCTCAAGCACTGAAGATAATTACACAATTTGAGAAGAGTTATAATATATGGACACGTAAGTTGATTAAACAGATAAATGGAAGAATAGAAGCCACAATATCAATAGAAGAAAGTTTGGAAAAGTAAAAAGCAAATTTGATTTTAAAAACTACATAGGTTGGGCATGGTGGCTCATGCCTGTAATCCCAGCACTCTGGGAAGCCGAGAAGGGCAGATTTTCTGAGGTCAGGAGTTCAAGGCCAGCCTGGCCAACGTGGCAAAACCCTGTCTCTACTAAAAATACAAAAAAAAAAAAAAAAATTAGCTGAGCATGGTGGTGGGCACCTGTAGTCCCAGCTACCCGGGAGGCTGAGGCAGGAGAATCGCTTGAACCTGGGAGGCAGAGGTTGCAGTGGGCCTAGATCGCACCACTACACTCCAGCCTGGGTGACAGAGCAAGACACCATCTAAAAAAAAAAAAAAACTACATAATACTTTTACAAGCAAAAAGCATTGTCATTGAAAATTTAAACCTCAACAAATAGGTTAAATAGCAGATCCAAAGACCTAGAAAAAGAATGCATTACTATTTTGAAAAGTTGAGCATTCACATATGCTATGTCTCAGCAATTCCATTTCTTGGAACATAACCAAGATAAACCCAAGAAACATGAATAATAATGTTTGTAGTAGTGCTGTTCACAATAGCAAAAACCTGGAAACCACTCAAATGCTCATTGACAGAAGAGTGGATAAATAAACTGTGATACAGTCATGCAATTGCACAATGAAACATTCTAATACAGTCAAAACAAATGAATTACAGCTACATGTAGCAATTGGGATGAACCTTGATAACATTATTGTGAATTAAAAAAAAAACAAAAGACAATTTTCACCACTTTTAAAAGGTTAAAAATTTTTTAACGTTAAAAAAACCAGAACTATAAAATGTGCTTTTTAATAATATGTATATTCTTAAAATATGAGATAAAGGGTTTTTTCGCAGTTAAGGAATAATAAGCACAAGGTTCAGGGAATGGTTACCTTATTTGAGAGGAAGCATTTGAACAAGGTGGGGAGGAAGCACATGGGTAGATATACGTTATTATTAGCCTTCTAGTCCCTAATTTTTCTATGCTATTAGTAAATAGATACATACATGAGCACATAAAAGAGGGTCATGCATGAACAAATGGCAAAAGTATATAATGAACCAAAGATTAACTTCAGTCTAATTTCTGCATACCTGAGATTTTAAAATACCTGTAGTCGATCAGACATAGCTAAAGATGCTACCAGTGAACTATGGGATAATTGAATTTGAAATTTCACATACAGAGATAAAGAGATTAAATAGAGATAAAGAGAGAAATAAAAGGATAGGAATAGAAAAAAGCAGCTGATATATGGAGAATAGAATGAACAGGAGCAACACTGGCCTGGGGCCCACCTAACATTCTGCAGAGGCATACCAGAACGTAAAATAGACAGAAAGAAATACTTGAGGAGGTTATGGCCGAGAATTTTTCAGAATTGAAGAAAGAATTGATTCATGAAAAAAGACTATAAGAATAGAAATAAGGATCAGGCAAGATGACCAATGAGATGCAGCCAGGTGGAACAGCTGCCACCAATGATTGGCACACTCCCAGCAGATTTTCAGATGAAAGGCACTGAGAGTGGACAGAGGGAAGACACAGAAGCTGAGCTGAAGGGGGAAGAATCTGGCAACTCTGCAAGGGGTACCATGCACCAGGACTCATTCCTAGCCCCCACAACTTCAGGGGAACAAGTGAGTTGAACTGACAAGGAGCAACCCACTCTCACCACGGCCCTCTGAAATTCTGACAGGGGGAGACCCCTCAACCACCACAAACCCTTGAGTTGGCAGGAAGAGCTGCTTAGAGAAGTGGCAGGGGCAGCCCAGAGGGTTTGGTGCAGGAGCATCGGTAGTGAAGCATGGCCAGGGATGGCCATCCCCTTCAGCTCAACTTGCTCCCATAGGAGACTTTAGCCCTAGGGAAACTGTTGAACCTGAACTCTGCAGGGCAGTCTTGCCCATCAGATGGGGCCAGTTTGACCTGATCACCCCTTGGTCTGCTGGCCCAGGGCCCCAGCCTGGCAGCACCTGCTTGTAGGTCAGCCTTGGGTTCCCTGGGGGTTTCATCATATTTTCTGTGCTGATGGACCATGCCTGACTAGTGGAAAGCTCCAGTAGGGTGGCCCCAGTGGCCATACACCAGCCCACCTGCTCCCTCTCCACACTGCAGCTTCCCCCTGGCTCACTGCAACTCCTCACATTGCTTTGCAGGCATGTGTGTGCATGGGCAAGTTTTGCTTTCCTTTCCCTACCAGCACACATGTGTGCATGCATCCTGCCCTGCCACTGCTGCTGCAGAAGTGCAGTCTTCCCCCAACCCTGCCAACCACCATTGCAGTCTGGGAGCTTTGAAAAGCACAGAGCCAGCCAGCCCTGCCACCACCAGTGCACTATCCTTGGGCCAACACTGCCAAAGGAAATAAAGTAGGCATGGAGAACAGCAGACCCTCCCTTGCCCTGAGTGACCACCTCTGCATGTGAGGCACATATAATGCACAAAGACCTGCACCTGCCAGTGCCCTGCTTCTATGCCAACACCACTACCAGTGTGACTCCACAAACAGACACCATCAGAGTCCCCCAGAAGACTTCCCAGCAGAAAGCCTACAAGCCAGAAGAAATTAGGAGCCAATATTCAACATTCTTAAAGAAAAAAAAAAATTTGAACCCAGAATTTTGTATCCAGCCAAACTAGGTTTCATAAGTGAAGGAGAAATCTTTTTCAGACAAGGAAATGCTAAAGGAATTTATTATCACTAGACCTGAGAAAGCACTAAATGTGTAAAGGAAAGACCATTACCAGCCACTAGAAAAACACACTTTACACAGAGCAGTGACACTATAAAGCCACCATATAAACAAGCCAACATAATAACCAGCTAACATCATGATGAGAGGATCAAATCCACACATATCAATACCAACTTTGAATGTAAATGAGCTAAGTGATCCAATTAAAAGGTACAGAGTGGCGAGCTGGATAAAGAACTAAGACAGCATTGTTATGCTGTCTTCAAGAGACCCATCTCACATGCAGTGACACCCACAGGTTCAAAATAAAGAGATGGAGGAAAATCTACCAAGCAAACAGAAAACAGAAAAAGCAAAAGTTGCAATCCTAATATGAGAAAAACAGACTTTAAACCAACAAAGATAAAAAAAAAAAAAAGACAAAGAAGGGCATTACATAATGGTAAAGGGTTCAATTCAAAAAGAGCTAACTATCCAAATTATATATGCACCCAACACAGTAGCACACAGATTCATAAAGCAAGTTCTTAGAGACCGTTGAAGAGACTTAGACCTCCACACAATAATACTTTAATTTTAGACTCTAGACACAATAAGACTTTAACACCCCACTGACAGTATTACACAGATCATCAAGGCAGAAAATTAACAAATATATTCAGGACCTAAACTCAGCACTGGATCAAATGAACCTGATAGACATCTACAGAACTCTTCACCCCAAAACAACAGAATATATGTTCTTCTCATCACTACATGGCACATATTCTAAAATCCATTACATGATCACACATAAAACACTCCTCAGCAAATGCAAAAAAAAAACTGAAATAATAACAACCAATGTCTCAGACCACAGCACAATCAAATTAGAAATCTAGACTAAGAAAATCACTCAAAACCGTACAATTACATGGAAATTGAATAACCTGCTCCTCAATGACTTTTGGGTAAATCATGAAATTAAGGCAGAAACCAAGAATTTCTTTGAAACTAATGAGAACAGAGATACAACATACCAGAACCTCTGGGACACAGTTAAGGCAATGTTAAGAGGGAAACACATCAAAAAGCTAGAAAGAGCCCAAGTTAACAACCTAACATCAAAACTAAAAGAACTAAAGAACCGAGAAAAGCAGAGGACAACAAATAACTGAAATCAGAGCTGTACTGAAGGAGATTGAGACATGAAAAACCATTGAAAATATCAACAAATCCAGGAATTTATTTCTGGAAAAAAATGGTACAATAGATAGACTTTTAGCTAGACAAATAAAGGATAAAAGAGAGAAGACACAAATAAACACAATTATGAATGACAAAGGGGATATTACCACTGACCCCACAGAAATACAAATAACCATCAGTGAATACTATTAACCTCTCTATGCACACAAACTAGAAATCTAGAAGAAGTGGATAAATTCCTGGACATATACTTTCTCCCAAGACTGAGCCAGGAAGAAATTGAATCCCTGAACAGACCAATAATGAGCTTTGAAATTGAATCAGCAATAAAAAGCCTACCAATCAAAAAAAGCCCAGAAACAGACAAAGTTACAGCAGTAACAGCAGAATTCTGCCAGATGTACAAAGAATAACTGGCACCATTCCTGCTGAAACTATTCCCAAAAAGTGAGGAAGAAGGACCCCTCTCTAACTCATTCTATGAGGCCATCATCCTGATACCAAAACCTGGAGGAGACACAATAGAAACAACAAAAAACTTCTGACCAATATCCCTGTTGAACATCAATGCAAAAATCCTCAACAAAATACTGGCAACCCAAATCCAATATCACATCAAAAAACTTATTCACCACAATCAACTAGGACTTATCCCTGGGATGCAAAGTTGGTTTAATATACACAAATCAATAAACGTGATTTATCACATAAGCAGAACTAAAGACAAAAACTGTATGATTATCTCAATGGATGCAAAAAAGGCTTTTAGTAAAATTCAACACCCTTCATGTTAAAAACTCTCAATAAACTAAGTATTGAAGGAACACACCTCAAAATCATAAGAGCCATCTATAACAAACCCACAGCCAACATCATACTGATTGGGCAAAAGCTGGAAGCATTCCCATTGAAAATCAGTATAAGACAAAGATGCCCTCTCTCACCACTCCTATTCAACATATTATTGGAAGTCCTGGCCAGAACAGTCAGGCAAGAGAAAAAATAAAGTCATCCAAATAGAAAAAGAGGAAGTCAAACTATCCCTATTTGCAGATGGCATGACCTGTATCTAGAAAATCCCATAGTCTCAGCCCAAAAGCTCCTTATGCTGATAAACAACTTCAGCAAAGTCTCAAGATAGAAAATCAATTTACAAAAATCACTAACATTCCTATACACCAACAACAGTCAAGCCAAGAGCCAAATCAGGAACACAGTCACATTCATAATTGCCACAAAAAGAATAAAATACAGCCAAGATGGCCAAATGGAAACAGCTCAGATCTGCAGCTCTCAGAGAGATGAATGCAAAAGGCAAGTGAATTCTGCATTTCCAACTGAGGTACCAAGTTCATCTCATTCAAACTGACTAGGTGAATGGCACAACCCACAGAGAGCAAGGAAAAGCAGGATGAGGCATCGCATCACCCGGGAGCTGTGCAGGGCAAAGGGATCACCCTCCCCCAGCCAAGAAAAGTGGTGAGGGATTGTGCTACCCGCCAGGAGTACCACGCTTTTCCTACAGATTTTTGCGATCCATGGATCAGGAGATTCTTTCGTGAGCCTACATCAGGGCCTTAGGTCTCAAGCACAAAACTAGACAGACAAATGACAGCTGCTCCTGTCAGTGGCTGTTCAGACAGGCACTGAGCTGCAGTTTTTACATACTCCAATGTGCCTGGAACTCCAATGAAGCAGGAGAACTGTCCATCCTATAGAAAGGGGGCTGAAGACAAGGAGCCAAACGGTCTCGCTCATTGGGTCCCACTCCTACAGAACCCCACAAGCGAAGACCCACTGGCTTGAAATCCCCACTGTCAGCACAGCTGTCTAGAGTCTACCTAAGATAACCAAGTTCCTGGGGGGAGGAGCGACCACCATTATTTTGGCTCTAGTTGGAGGTTTTCCCCTCCCAGTGTTAAGGATACTGGGAGGTTTGAACTGGGCAGTATTCCCCACAGTGCAGCAAAGCGGCTGTGGCAGATCGTGGCCAGATCACTTCCTTAGGTGGGAGCCGGATCCATCCCTCCTCACTGGACAGGGCCTCCCTGCAGGAATTTCAGCAGCTCCCATCAGGGGCTTACAGACAGAACTCTCATGTCCCTGGGACAGAGCACCTGGGGGAGGAGCGGCAGCAGTCTCAGCTTCAGCAGACTTAATCTTTCCGGCTTGCTGGCTCTGAAGAGACCCACTGATCCAGACGAGGGGGACTCCCCCAGCCCAAAACACCAGCTCCACTAAGGGAGAGTCAGACTGCTTCCTTAAGTGGTTCCCTGATCCCATGTCCCCTAACTAGGTGAGACCTCCCAACAGGGGTCACCAGACACCTCATACAGGAGATTTCCGGCTGGCATCAGGTTGGTGCCCCTCTGGGACAAAGCTTCTGGAGGAAGGAGCAGGCAGCAGTCTTTGCTGTTCTGCAGCCTCCACTGGTGATACTCAGGCAAACAGGGTCTGGAGTGGACCTACAGCAAACTGCAGCAGATCTGGAGAAGAGGGGCCTGACTGTTAGAAGAAAAACAAACAGCAACAACAACCACAACAACATCAACAAAAAAGACCCCACAAAAACCTCATCCAAAGGTCAACAGCCTCATACATTAAAGGTAGATAAATTCACGAAATTTAGGAAAAACCAATGCAAAAACACTGAAAATACCAAAAGCCAGAATGCATCTTCTCCTCCAAATGACCGCAACACTTCTCCAGCAAGGGCACAGAATGGGGCTGAAGCTGAGATGGATGAATTGACAGAAGCAGGCTTCAGAAAGTGGGTAATAACTAATTTCGCTGAGCTAAAGGAGCTTGTTCTAACCCAATGCAAAGACGCTAAGAACCATGATAAAAGATTACAGAAGCTATTAACTAGAATAACCAGTTTAGAGAGGAACATAAATGACATGATGGACAGAAATCGAGAAGGCCTTTAAAATCAATGAGAAATCTCTGGGATGCAGCTAAAGCAGTGTTAAGAGGGAAATTATAGCACTAAATGCCCACATCAAAAAGCTAGACAGATCTCAAATCAACACCCTAACACCACAACTAGAAGAACTAGAGAGCCAAGAGCAAACAAACCCCAGAGCTAATAGAAGACAAGACAAAAACAAGCTCAGAGCAGAACTAAAGAAGATAAGAGACACGAAAAGCCCTTCAAAAAAAAATCAATGAATCCAGGAGCTGTTTTTTTTTCTTAAATCAACAAAATAGATAGACCACTAGCAAGACTAAAAAAGAAGAAAAAAGAAGATTCAAATAAGCACAGTAAGAAATGATAAGGGGGATACCACCACTGATCCCACACAAATACAAACAACCATTAGAGAATACTATAAACGCCTCTATGCAAACAAACTGGAAAATCTAGAATAAATGGATAAATTCCTAGACAAATACACCCTTCCAAGACTGAACCAGGAAGAAGTTGAATCTCTGAATAGAGCAATAACACGTTCTAAAATTGAGGGAGTAATAAATATCCTACCAATCAAAAAAAGTCCAAGTCCACATGGATTTACAGCTGAATTTTACTAGAGGTACAAAGAGGAGCTGGTTCCATTTATTCTGAGACTATTTCAAACAACTGAAAAGGAGGAACTTCTCCCTAACTCATTCTATGGGGCCATCATCATCCTGATACCAAAACCTGGCATAGATACTACAAGAAAAGAAAACTTCAGGACAATATCCCTGATGAACATCGATGCAAAAATCTTCAACAAAATACCGGCAACCCACATCCAATAGCACATCAAAAAATTTATCCGCCACAATCAAGTAAGCTTTATCGCTGGGATGCGAGGTTGGTTTAACATTCACAAATCAATAAATGGGATTCATCACATAAACAGAACTAAAGACAAAAACTACATGATTATCTCAATGGATGCAAAAAAATAAGGCTTTCAGTAAAATTCAACACCCCTTCATGTTAAAAACTCTTAATACACTAGGTATTGAAGGAACCCATCTCAAAATCATAAGAGCCATCTATGACAAACCCACAGCCAATATCATACTGAATGAGCAAAAGCTAAAAGCATTCCCCTTGGAAACTGCCACAAGACAAGGTTTCCCTCTCTCACCACTCTTATTCAACATAGTGTTGGAAGTTCTGGGCAGGGCAATCAGGCAAGAGAAAGAAATAAAGTGTATTCAAATAAAAAGAGAGGAAGTCAAACTATCCCTGTTTGCAAATGACATGGTCCTGTATCTAGAAAACCCATCAACTCAGCCCAAAACCTTCTCAGCAAAGTCTCAGGATACAAAATCAATGTGCAGAAATCACAAGCATTCCTATACACCAACAACAGACAAGCAAAGAGCCAAATCATGAATGAACTCCCATTCACCATTGCCACACAGAGAATAAAATACCCAGGAATACAGCTAACAAGGGACACAAAGGACCTCTTCAAGGAGAACTACAAACCACTGCTAAAGGAAATAAGAGAGGACACAAACAAATGGAAAAACCTTCCATGCTCATGGATAGGAAGAATCAATATCATGAAAATGGCCACACTGCCCAAAGCAATTTATAGATTCAATGCTATTGCCATTACAATACCACTGGCATTCCTCACAGAATTAGAAAAAAACTATTTTAAAATACATATGGAACCAAAAAAGAATTCATTTAGCCTGGACAATCCTAAGCAAAAAGAGCAAAGCTAGAGGCATCATGCTACCCAACCTCAAACTATACTACAAGGCTACAGTAACCAAAACAGCATGGTACTGGTACAAAAAAAGACATGTAGGCCAATGGGACAGAATAGAGAACCCAGAAAAAGGCCACACAACTACAATTATCTGATCTTTGACGAACTTGACAAAAATAAGCAATGAAGAAAGGATTCCCTATTCAATAAGTGGTGCTGGGAGAACTGGCTAGCCATGTTGCGGAAAATTGAAACTGAATCCCTTCCTTACACCTTATACCAAAATTAACTCAAGGTGGATTGAAGACTTAAATGTAAAGCCAAACTATGAAAATCCTAGAAGAAAACCTAGGCAATACCATTCAGGACATAGGCACGGGCAAAAATTTCATGTCAAAAACATCAAAAGCAATTTCAACAAAAGCAAAAATTGACAAATGGGATCTAGTTAAACTGAAGAGCTTTTGCACAGCAAAAGAAACTATCAACAGAGTGAACAGACAACCTACAGAATGGGAGAAAATTTTTGCAATCTACCCAAAGGTCTAACATCCAGAATCTATAAGGAACTTAAGCAAATTTACAAGAAAAAAACAAACAATCCCTTAAAAAGTGGGCAAAGGATATGAACAGACCCTTATCAAAAAAAGACATAATGTGGCCCACAAACATACGGAAAAAAGCTCAACATCACTGATCATTAGAGAAATGCAGATCAAAACCACAATGAGATACCCTCTCACGCCAGTCAGAATAGTAATTATTAAAAAGTCAAGAAACAACAGATGCTGGTGAGGTTGCAGAGAAATAGGGATGCTTTTACACTGTTGGTGAGAATGTAAATAGTTCAGCCATTGTGGAAGACAGTGTAGCGATTCCCCAAATATTTAGAACCAGAAATACCATTTGACCCAGCAATCCTATTACTGGGTATATACCCAAAGGAATATAAATCATTCTGTTATAAAGATACATGCATGCATATGTTCACTGCAGCACTATTCACAATAGCATAGACATGGAATGCCCAATAGACCCAAATGCCTGTCAGTGATAGAATGGATAAAGAAAATGTGCTACATATACACCACGGAATACTGTGCAGCCATAAAAAGAAATGAGATCATGTCTTTTGCAGGGACATGGATGAAGCTGGAAGCCATTATCTTCAGTAAACTAACACAGGAACAGAAAACCAAATACTGCATGTTCTCACTTATAAGTGGGAGCTGAACAATAAGAATACATGGACACAGGGAGGAGAACAATACTCCCTGGGGCCTGTTGGGGGAGGACGGTGAAGGAGAGCATTAGGGAAAAGAGCTAACACATGCTGGGCTTAATCTAGGTGATGGGGTGATAGCTGCTGCAAACCACCATGGCACACGTTTACCTATGTAACAAACCTGCACATCCTGCACATGTACCCCAGAACTTAAAAAATTTTTAAAAAAATACCTAGGAACACAGCTAAACAAAGAAGTGAAAGATCTCTATAAGCAGAACTACAAAACACTGCTCAAAGAAATCAGAAATGACACAAACAAATGGAAAAACATTCCATGTTCATAGACAGGAAGAATCAATATCATTAAAATGGCCATACTGCCCAAAGCAATTTATAGATTCAATGTTATTCCTATTTAATTACCATTGACATTCTTCAAGAGTTAGAAAAACTATTTTAAAATTCCTATGGAGCCAGAAAAGAGCCTAAATAGCCAAGGCAATCCTAACCAAAAAGAGCAAAGCTGAAGACATCACGCTACCCGACTTCAAACTACACTACAGAACTACCGTAACCGAAACAGCATGGTACTGGTACAAAAACAGACAAATAGACCAAAGGAACAGAATAGAGAACCCAGAAATAAGACCTCACACCTACAATTATCTGATCTTCGATAAACCTGAAAAAACAAGCAATGGGGAAACAATTTTCTGCTCAATAAATGATGCTGGGATAACTGGCTAGCCATATGCAGAAGACTGAAACTGGAATGCTTCCTTATACCATATACAAAAATTAGCTAAAGATGGATTAAAGACTTAAATGTAAAACCCAAAACTATAAAAACCCTGGAAGAAAACCTAGGTAATATCATTCTGGATATAGAAATGGGTAAAGATTTTATGCTGAAGATGCCAAAAGCAATTTCGTCAAAAGCAAAAATTGACAAATGGGATCTAATTAAACTAAACAGCTTCCGGACAGCAGAAGAAACTATCGACAGAGTGAACAGACAACCTACAGAATGGGAGGAAATGTTTGCAAACTAGGCACTTGACAAAGGTCTAATATCCAGCATCTATAAGGAACTTAAACAAATTTACAAGAAAAAAGCAACCCCATTAAAAAGTGGGCAAAGGACATGAGCAGACAATTTTCAAAAGAAGATATACATGTGGCCAACAATCATATGAAAAAAATGCACAACATAACTGATCATTAGAGAAATGCAAATCAAAGCCACAATAAGATACTATCTCCACCAGTCAGAATGGCTACCATTTAAAAGTCAAAAAATAACAGATGCCGGCAAGGTTGTGGAGAAAACGAAGGCTTATACACTGCTGGTGGGAGTGTAAATTAGTTCAACCGTTGTGGAAGACAATGTGGCAATTCCTCAAAGACCTAAAGACAAAAATACCACTTGACTGAGCAATCCCATTACTGGGTATATACCCAAAGGAATATAAATCGTTCTATCATAAAGACACATGCACATATATGTTCACTGAAGCACTATTCACAATAGCAAAGACATGGAATCAACCTAAATCCCCATCAACTGTAGACTGGATAAAGAAAATGTGGTACATATATACTATGGAATACTATGCAACCATAAGAAAACCAAGATCATGTCCTTTGCAGGGATGTATATGGAGCTGGAGGCTATTATCCTTAGCAAACTATGCAGGAACAGAAGACCAGATACCACATGTTCTCACTTATAAGTGGGAGCTGAACACTGAGAATGCATGGACACATAGAGGGGAGCAACACACAGTGGAGCCTATTGGAGGGTGGAGGGTGGAGGGTGGGAGGAGGGAGAGGGTCAGGAAAAATAACTAATGGGTACTATGCACAATACCTGGGTGATGAAATAATGTGCGCGACAAAGCCCCATGCATACCTTTACCTACGTAACGAACCTGCACATGTACCCCTGAATTTAAAGTAAAAGTTATAAAAAAAGAGAGAGAGAGAGAGAGGGGGGTCTGGACCAAACGCCAAGCTAACCAAATCATAAAATTTAAGACCTAAATGAAATTACCTAGCTCTAGTTCAACCTTTTTGGTTTACAGGTAAAGAAAATGAGGCCCAGAGGACAAATAAGTATTTATTATTTAATAATAAGTATTTCTTATAATAATATTATTATAATATTCATTATTTAGTAAGTATTATCCTTTTCATATATTTCTGGATTTCATGTGATAATATGTGTTAAGAGTTTCGGAGTTTATATTCATGAGGAATATTGCTCTCATTTTTCTGTAATGTCTGTCTAGTTTTGGTCAGGGGATTCTGGTCTCATAAAGTGAGTTAGAAACTGTTCCCTCTTTTTCCATTTTCTGAAAATACTGTACTAAATTTGTATTATTTTCCCCTTAATCATTTGTTAGAATTCTTATGTGAAGTTATTTGGGCCTGGAGCTTTTTATGGGAAGTTTTGAATTACAGTTTTAATTTACTTAACAGTTAGTGACCGTTCAGATTTTCTATTTCTTTTGTCAGTTTGGCAATTTGTGTTTTTTAAGGAATTCGTCCATTTTATGTAGGTAATCAAATTTATTTTGATAAAGTGTTTTTAATATATCTTATCCTTTTACTATCTCTAAGATCTTTCTTTCACAATATTGGGCATTTGTGTCTTTTCCTTATCAGTCTAGCAAGAAGCTTATTAATATTAATCTTTTCAAAGAAATCTCTTAATTTCATCGATTGTTCTCTTTTTTCTATTTCATTAGTTTTCTTTTTTTTAAGTTCAGGGGTACAAGTGCAGGTTCGTCACATAGGTAAATTTATGTCATGGGGATTTGTTAAACAGACTATTTCATCACCCAGGAAGTAGTTATTTTTCCTGACCCTCTCCCTCCTCCCACCCTCCACCCTCTAATAGGCCCCCATGTATGTTGCTCCTCTCTATGTGTCCATGTGTTCTCATCATTTAACTCCTGCTTACAAGTGAGAACACGTAGTGTTTGGTCATCCGTTCCTGCATTAGTTTGCTGAGGATAATGGCCTCCAGCTCCATCCACATCCCTGCAAAGGACATGATCTTGTTCTTTTTTATGACTGCATAGAATTCCGTGGTGTATATGTACCACATTTTCGTTATCCAGTCTACAGCTGATGGGCATTTAGGTTGATTCCATGTCTTTGCTATTGCAAATAATGCTTCAATATTTCATTGATTTTCACATTTTATTATTTCCTTTCTTCTACTCACTTTTAGTTTACGCCTCTTCCCCTTATAGCAAGCATTTAAAGCTAGTTTTTTTGTAAGCACAGCTTTAGTGACATCCCATAAACTTTTATATGCCATGTTTTTATTTTTATTTAGTTAAAAAAATGTTTCTAGTTTCCCTTATGATTTTTTTGACTTATGGGTTATTTAGAAGCCTGTTATTTAATTTTCAAATATTTGGGAAATTTTCCACATACATTTTTAGCATTGAATTATAATTTTAATTATACAAAAATCAGAGAACACAACTTTAGTTCTTTAAAATATATTAAGAATTGTTGCCAGCTGTGGTGGCTCATGCCTGTAATCCCAGCACTTTGGGAGACCAAGGCAGGTGGATCACCTGAGGTCGGGAGTTTGAGACCAGCCTGGCCAACATGGTGAAACCCCATCTCTACTACAAATATAAAAATTAGCCAGGCGTGGTGGTGAGTGCCTGTAATCCCAGCTACTCAGGAGGCTGTGAGGCATGAGAATCACTTGAACTCAGGAGGCGGAGGTTGCAGTGAGCCGAGATCGCACCACTGCACTCTAGCCTGGGTGACAGAGCAAGACTCTCTCTCAAAAAAGAGGGAAAAAAATTGTTTTATTGTTCAGCAATATGATCTTAATGAATATTCCTCATATGTGTATTCTGCCATTGTTGGATATATTGTTTGAAAAATGTCTAACAGGTTAAATTAACTGATAACATTTTCAGGGCTTCTATATTTTCAGTGACTTTCTATTTACTTGTACTATCAATCACTGAGAGAAGAGTTTTACAACCTCCAACCATAATTGCGGATTTATCTCTTCCTCTTTTCAGCCTCTCAGATTTTGCTTAATGCTTTTTGAAACTCTGTCATTAGGTGTGTAGACACTTAGAATTATGTCTTGTTTTATTAATTTACCCCATTTAGTATTATAAAACGTTTCTCTTTTTCCCTGGTAACATTTGTGTTCTGAAATCTACCTTTTCTATTATTAATATAGCCACCCTAGCACTCTTATGATTAGTGTTTGCATGGTATATATCTTTCCACCTTTTTACTTTTAATTTCTTTTCATTATACTTGAAGTACATTCTTTGTAGGTAACATATGGCTGGGTCTTGAAATTTTAACAAGTCTTACAACTTGTCTTTTATTTGAACAGTTTGGTCCGTGGGGCCACAGGGAAGGAAGGGTGCAAGTGTTTGTTGATCCTGCACTGGCTCATCTTCCCCAGTCTGCACACGAACATTTCTAGCACTTGCTTTTTATCCTGAGAATTTATCAACATGTATAATATCCAGGTGCATAATCCAATCTGCCCTAATGACTGAGTTTTCTTTTTCTGGATACACGGGGCCTTAGAGGCCCTGGGAAGCATTAGCTATGGATTGCCAGCTAAGCACATTCTTGTATCTATCTGGTGCAGAGAAACAGACAACAGCCTGGGATTCTCAAGGCTAAGAGAGGTTCTGCTTCTGGCCAGCGATGGGCCCCCTGGCAAGTTTTTGACATTCTGGGTCTCACTGTCCTCAACTATAAAATGAGGAGGTTGCACCAAAGAACCCCTAAAGCTCCTCCCACCTCTAATCTCCTATGGGGCTGTCCATTCTTCTTAAGGATCATTATAGACACACAGCAGGGAACATAAACTAGACAAATTCTGAGAAACAGCTAAGAAAAGTACTACAGACCCACCAGAGTGGGAGTGTAAATTGGGCTTCATCTGCCCCACTGCAGCTTAGGCTTCCTTTGCCTTATGATTTGGCTCAATGGAATACATCCTTTTTTTTTTTTCTCACCCTATCCGTACCCTTACCCTACTAGAATTATGCATGCACTTGTTGAAAACAGCCCTAGCACAGTAAATCTAGGCTCCTAGGCCATGACTAAGGCCCCTTGAAGAAGTCAAATTGCCCAAGAAACTTCTAGAGATGCCCTCTCCAATATGCAAGCCCCTAGTTCGTGTCTACTGAGCTCCTGAACTGTGGCTAGTGCGAATGGAGACGTGCTGTAAGCATGAAATGCACACCAGATTTATAAGACTTAGTATGAAAAAATATATTAAAACCTCATGAATAGTAAGAGATTACTTTTACATTGAAATGATAATTGTTAATATATTGGGTTAAATAAAATATAGCATTAAAATTCATTTCTCCTGTATTTACCTTTTTAATGAGTCAACTAGAAATTTCAAGTTTATGAATATGGCACACTTTATCTCTATTGGACAGCACTGCTATTTAGAGTATCAAAATTTGGTATCTTTTGTGATAATAATAAATTATTTATCAAGGAGAAATACCCTAGAATTGGACATTCATCATCCATTATGTAACTTCAGCTAGCCTCTTGGTTTGTCCTCCTGTCTCTCATAGAATTAATAAAGCAATCTATCAGGACAAAATGAATAAATATTGTCGTGTTTTTGTTTTTCATTTTTTCAAATCATTGGAGGTCTTTGAGGGAAAGCTGATAGCAGGACACCAGGTGTGTTATGAAAGCATGAGCCTATGGGCAAGTTTGGATATGCTTGTCATCCATGACAGGAAATTTTGGCCAGGAGTCAGTTACTCACCTAGAAAATAAATTGTTAATGCACCTGTGTACTTATACAGCTTCCACAACTGCACTTTGCTGAAATTAAACACACACACACATTTGATTGTTACATATCAATGTTAGGCAGTTTTCCTCCTGGGTATTTTTTCTTTTTTTTTTTATTATTGTACTTTAAGTTTTAGGGTACATGTGCACAATGTGCAGGTTTGTTACATATGTATCCATGTGCCATGCTGGTGTGCTGCACCCATTAACTCCTCATTTAGCATTAGGTGTATCTCCTAATTTTCTTTATCATTATTATCATCATTGGTATTGTTTCTCGTTCACTTCTGCCTCTTGCAAACCAGATATTTGTTTCCCTCACACAGCACCTGCTTTAGAAATAAAATAAATTACAGAGAAGGAATTAGTAAACTAGATTTGCTCCTTGAAGTGTATAAAAGTTGAGTGTATAGAGGATGGGAAGGTGAGGGAGTTTGCAATGGTTTGGATGTGGTTTGTCACCACCAAAATTCATGTTGACGTTTAAATGCCAGTGTGGCAGCGTTGGGGGTGGGGTCTAGTGGGAGGTGTTGGATCATGGGGACAGATCTCTCATGGACAGATTAATGCCTCCTCTCGGGAGTGAGCTTCACTCTTACAGACTTGGTTAGTTACCATGACAACAAGTTTTTCCTTCTCATGTTTCATCTCTTTGGACATTCCCACTCCCCCATCCATTTTCTGCCATGAGTTGAAGCAGCACAAGACCCTCACGAGATGGGCTGCTCAGTTTGGGACTTCCTGGCCTCCAGAATTGTGAGCCAAATAAAATATTTTTTCTTTATGAATTTCACAGTCTCAGGTCTTCTGATATAGCAACATGAAACAGACTAAGACAGGGTTCTCTAGGGTATGAGAGTATGAAGAAAAATTCCTAATTTTCTGGTAAAGAAGTATTTTGGGCAAGAATAACATATGTATCCAGAAAGAACTCTTGCAATAAGAAGTGTTTGCTGTCTTTGCTTTTGTTCAGGGACACTGTCTTTGGGGACATATTTAATTCCCGGTAGAAGGAAATGGCAATAATGTATAGTTAGATGACACCATCTTCTGCTCCTTTATGCCCACTTAACATGTTGTTCATTCTTCCATTGCAAACATCCAGAACAAGGCAGGCATGGACTTCCTAGGTCTGGGAGGAGAGAGAAAGGTACTGGTTGCGACCTAATACCATTGAATATCTCAGAGCTGGGAGAATTTCCACTGAGTCTATTCTGGAGACAGAGATGACTGCTCCATGGTGGGAAGCCAATCTTAGCTCAGGTTGTCACCACATTTCTGGGGGACTACTGCAAGAGCCCCCATCTGCTCTCTCTACCTTCAAGTTAGCCCAATCTGAACCACCCTTTACAGTGCACTCAGAGGGATCTTCTAAAATGTGAATCTGATTACATCCTGCTTGAAACCCTTCAAATAACCTTCTATACTTTTTAGGATAAGATTTGAGACCCTTAACATGCCAAACAATGCCTTCCATGTGTGATTTTTTTGTTATTTCTCTAGCATCATTTTTCACCCTAGACTTGCTGCCCCCAGCGAGACACCTATATCTCTTATTTCGGCACTTTAACTGACATTACTTCCCACTATTTGTTAAGTTCAATTCTACAGACATTTATTGAGCATGTATTATGTGTCAGGTGTTGTTATGAGACTACCAAGATGAAGAAGACAAAGTCCCTGACCTCGAGAAACTTACAACATCTGGAATGTTCTTTCCCAGCCCATTTTCTGGATGAACAAACTGGCCATCTTTGAAGGCTCAGCCTAAGTGTTGCAGCAGCCTTAAAGGCCTTTGTGGCCTTGCCAAGACAGAACTGTACCCTGTGCCTATTTCTATAACATCTAGAACAGTGCTGCACAAAGCCAGTATGAGAGAAAGGAGCCCGTTCCAGAATTTAAACCACTGCTTTTTTTTATAAAGAAAGACTTGGTTCAAAAAATAATGTCAGCTAGACTACACAATGTGCTTAACGGTGCTTGCTTGTAACAAATACTTTCAGACCAACAGTCGGCCTCTGGACAGCTGAAGGAGAGAATAAAGAGAATGGTAAGATGTAGAATTTTCAATACATAGTTGCTGAGAATTGAGAAATTTAATAATACAAAAGAAATTTATAGCTAGTAAGCCAACAAAGAAAATAAAATGAGGGCATAAAAAAAAATACATATAGGCCAGAAAAGAAAAGAAGAAGGAAACAAAGAACAGATGGATAAATAGAAAACAGCAATGTAACAGACTTAAACCCAAACAGATCAATAAATGCATTAAGTGTAAGTTACCTAAACAATCCAATTAGAAGACAGATGTTGTCAGATTGTATGAAAAGGGAAGATTCAACTATATGCTGCCCACAGGAATCTTTTTTATTTTTTAAATTTTGGATGCAAGTGGTACGTGTCCAGGTTTGTTATATGGACATATTGCATGATGCTAAGGTTTGGGCTTTCAATTGAACCCATCACCCAAATAGTGAACTCAGAGCCCAATAGATTATTTTTTAATCCTGGCTCCCCTTCCTCCCTCCCCCATTTTGGACTCTACACTGTCCATTGTTCCCACCTTTATGTTCATGTGTACCCAGTGGGGAAACCTACTTTAAACATAAAGACATAAATAAGTCAAATTAAATAATAACAAAAGATATGCCATACCAACATTGATCAAACTAAGGCTGAAGTAACTATATTACTATCAGACAAAATAGATTTTCCAAAGCAAAATATATATATATATATTTATGTAATATATATATATATATTTATATATATTTATGTAATATATATTATATATATTTATATATATTTATGTAATATATATTATATATATTTATATATATTTATGTAATATATATTATATATATTTATATAATATATATGTAATATATATTATATATATTTATATAATATATATGTAATATATATTATATATATTTATATAATATATATGTAATATATATTATATATATATATAATATATATGTAATATATATTATATATATTTATATAATATATATGTAATATATATTATATATATTTATATAATATATATGTAATATATATTATATATATTTATATAATATATATGTAATATATATTATATAGACTATTATGAACACCTTTATGCACCCAAGCTGGAAAACCTAGAAGAAATGGGATAAATTCCTGGACATATACAACCTCCCAAGATTGAATGAGGAAGCAACTGAAACCATGAGCAGATCAATAACAAGTTCCAAAATTGAATTAGTAATAAAAAGCCTAACAATTAGGAAAAGCTCTGGTCTGGCCAGGCACAGTGGGTCACGCATGTAATCCCGGCACTTTGGGAGGCCAAGGCGGGTGGATCACGAGGTCAGGAAATCAAGACCATCCTGGCTAACACAGTGAAACCCTGTCTCTACTAAAAATTCAAAAAATTAGCCAGGCGTGGTGGTGGGCGCCTGTAGTCCCAGCTACTCGGGAGGCTGAGGCAGGAGAATGGTGTGAACCTGGAGGCAGAGCTTGCAGTGAGCCAAGACTGTGCCACTGCACTCCAGCCTGGGTGACAGAGGGAGAGTCTGTCTCAAAAATAAAAACAAACAAACAAAAAAAACAACTCTGGTCTAGACGGATTCACAGACAAATTCTACAAGGTATATAAAGAAGAGCTGGTATCAAGCCTGTATAAACCATTCCAAAACACTGAGGAGGAAGAACTTCTACTTAACCCATTCTATGAGGACAGCATCATTCTGATACAAAACCTGCAGAGACACAACAAAAAAAGAAAACTTCAGGCCAATATCCTTGATGAACACAGACGCAAAAATCCTCAACAAAATACTGTGAAATTGAATCCAGCAGAACATCAAAAAGCTAATCCACTATGATCAAGTAGGCTTTATCCCTGGGATGGCAGGTTGGTTCAACATATGTAAATCAATAAATGTGATTTATCACAGAAACAGAACTAAAAACAAAAACCACATGATCATGTCAAAAGACACAGAAAAGGTTTTCAATAAAATTCAACACAGGCTGGGCGTGGTGGCTCACGTCTGTAATCCCAGCACTTTGGGAGGCCAAGGCGGGCAGATCACTTGAGGTCAAGGGTTCAAGACCAGCCTGGCCAACATGGTGAAACCTTATCTCTACTAAAATACAAAAATTAGCGGGGTGTGGTGGCAGGTGCCTGTGATCCCAGCTACTTGGGAGGCTGAGGCAAAAGAATTGCTTGAACCCGGGAGGTGGAGGTTGCAGTGAGCCGAAATCACACCACGGCACTCCAGCCTGGCCAACAGAGTGAGACTACATCTCAAAAAAAAAAAAAAATCAACATTCCTTCATGTTAAAAACCCTCCCCAAATTAGGTATTGAAGAAACATACCTCAAAATAATAAAAACCATCTATGACAAACCCACAGCCAACATCATACTGAATGGGCAAAAGCTGGACACATTACCCTTGAACTGGAAAAAGACAAGGATACTCACTCTCACCACTGCTATTCAACATAGTACTGGAAGTCCTAGCCAGAAGAATTAGGAAAGAGAAAGAAGTAAAAGACATTCACATAGGAAGAGAGGCAGACAAACTATCTCTCTCCACAGATGGTATGATTTTATACCTAGAAGACCCCTTAGTTTCTGCCCAAAAGCTCTGAGATCTGATAAAGAACTTTAGCAAAGCTTCAGGATCAAAATCGACGTACAGAAATTAGTAGCATTTCTATACACGGATAACATGCAAGCTGAGAGCCAAATCAAGAATGCAATCCCTTTCTCAATAGCCAAAAAAATAATAAAATACCTAGGAATAAAGCTAACCAGAGAGGTGAAAAACCTCAACAATAAGAATTACAAAACACTGCTAAAAGAAATGAGAGATGACACAAACAATTTGAAAAGCATTTCATGCTCATGGACAGGAAGAATCAGTATTGTTTAAATGGCCATACCATCCAAAGCAATGTACAGATTCAATGCCACTCCTGTCAAATCACCAATGACTTTTTTCACAGAATTAGCAGAAACAACATTCTAAAATTCACATGAAACCATAAAAGAGCTCAAGTAGCCAAAGTAATCCTAAGTGAAAAGAACAAAAGCAGAGGCACCACACTACTCAACTTCATGTTATACTACAAGGCTACAGTAACGAAAACAGCACGGTACTGGTACAAACACAGACACCTAGACCAAAAGAACAGGTTAGCCAACCCAGAAATACAGCTGCACACCTACAACCATCTGATTTTCGACAAAGTTGACAAAAACAAGCAATGGGCAAAGGACTCTTTATTCAATAAACGGTGCTGGGACACATGGCATCTAAGACAAGCATTTTGTATCTAGAAAAAAACAAGGAAAACATAAATTCATTGAAACAAAAATACTTAGATGAGACAATAAAATAAGATGGACAAATGGTAGTTACAGAGCTAAGGAAAAACTGCAGATCAAAACAGCAATTACAGAGTTAGTAAGTTAAATTTGAAAGAGCAAGAAACAAAATTAACTAGTCAAATATTAAATTCATCACTTTCAAAAAAGCTTGAGATAATCATAGAAGGTGTGTAGGGAAAAGACAATAAAGTCGAAATGGTTAGAATGAAGATTAAGCTATGAGGGATAGATAATGATCTACCTATGGGTCCTTGTTGCCCCAAAAGAAAGACTACAATGTGTGAAATACAAAAAATATCTACCAGTATAAAAGAAAAGAAAGAGCTGGCTAGGAAATTGAAAGGGCTCCCTGGATTCTGGGAAGAAGTGATAGTGCTGGCTCAACTCTGAGACATATTTGATGAATTTACTACACTTCAAAGTAAAAGAAAATGGTCTCATGTATCCAAGAACAAAATGCAATCCACTTACAATGGTGGGGTAGGGCTGGGAGAGGACCCTGAGAATCAGGCAGCATTCGATGCAAGAAAATGGTAAAACAGTGTCCACAAAGTTCCGAGGAAAAGAAAGTGGAACACAACAATTTCCTACCATACAAGTTCTTGTTGAATCAGATGCAGCAGTCAAACATATAAACACCGAGAGAACATAAAACCTGTGAGCCCTTCTTGTAAATGAAAATGAAACAAACTGACCCAAGAGATGAAGCGAAGTGGATTTCAGAAATGGATTGGTGTTGGCATCAGAATTCTTCTCATAGAGGGAATTTTCCTTAGAAAAAAGAAGCTTTCATAAGCTTCTGGGGGTAGTACAGAGTTCCACACCTTCAGTTTTCCATATCTGTATATTATTCCTTCTGTTATTTAGTTAATATGTTTCTTTAAACTAACTCACTTTTTAATTTAGATTCATATGTTTACGAGGGAATCTTGCAATCACAAGCCTAAACGAAAAATTGGCATCACTTACGGTAAACAGAAGGTAGCCAAGCATAAAAATAAATTCAGCGAAACCAAAACAATGTTATTAATATAACCAGATATCGTCGCCAGTTTTAAGAAAGCCAAAGCTGAAGCTTGCTTTCTCTTTCATAAAAAGAGAGTTTGGTAAGTGTTAGATGTTGTGTGCTTATTCTCACCAAACAGACTGTCTTTGACTAATTCATCTTACTACTAAATAGAGTGTACTGTGCGATTCAATGAAATTTAAAGCTGTGTTCTTGCATCACCTTAAATCTCACTTTGGGTGCTATGAGTGGAATTTTTGTGTGTCTTTTCCCTCCTTCAAACTCATCTGTTAAAACCGTAACCGCTAATGTGATGGTGTTAGGACGTAGGATGTTTGGGAGGTGATTAGGGTGCAAGAGTGGATCCCTCACGAGTGGGAGTCATGCCCTCATGAAGGGATTTTTGGAGGGCTCCCTCACCCACCTGCCATGTGAGGACACGGAAGAGGATGCCATCTGTGAACCAGGAAGCAGCCCTCACCAGACACCAAATCTGCCAGTGCTTACACATCTTGGCCTGCCAGCCTCCAGAGCTGTGAGAAACACATTTCTGATGTTTAAGAGCCATCCTGTCTACAGTAGTTTGTTATAGCAGCCCAAATGGACTATGACGGGGGAAACCCAAATAGAGGGTAAGACCCTATAAACACAGAAAATGGAAAACCACCCTGCACGGGACAGGTTTGCTCCTCCTAAGGAAAAGATGGGAAGCTAGAAAGGGGAAAGCAGAAGGGGTGCATCTGTTTCCTGGGCTTGCTGCAACAAATTACCACAAACCTGGTGACTTTAAATGACCGAAATTGATTCTCTCACAGTTCTGGAGGCCAGAAATCCAAACTGTGTTTCAGTAGGGTGTGCTCCCTCCAAAGGCTCTGAGGGAGAACCTTCCTCTGCCTCTTCCTGCTTCTGGTGGCTCCAGGCATTCCTTGGCTTGCGGCTGCCTCACTCCAGTATGCTGGTATTCATGAGGCTTCTCCTGCTTCTCCTTAGGTGTCTCTTCTCTGTGTGTCTCTTTTAAAAACACTTCTCACTAAATTAGGACCCAAAGGTCCTTTCTCCAAATAAGGTCATATTCACAGGTTCAGCAGGGGTTAAACGTACACATATCTTTTGGCAGGGGTAGCGCGTGGTTCAACTCACTAACAATGGGCAAGGGGATAAAAGAGCTTTTAAGATGGAAATTTATTTGGATGAAATTCCCTAATCGTTAGTCACCATAATGATCATTTGAATATGAGGATGCCATTTGAAATTATTTAAACTTCTGGAATATAAAACCTTCCTCTGTGTTCCACTAAATCTTATGTCGGGCAGTTATAAACATACATCTATACACACACTGACACACGGGACTTTTCAGCTCTCCTGCTCATACACACACATGCATGTACTTACATATGTATGTCTATTTTTACCTCAAGTGCACTCTTTTAAGTAGATGGGTTCTTCCTTTCGTGAACTGCTATCATTTTTGGTCCATGCAAAATCCCATTTTATCTTATTCTGTACCTTTTTTTCACTAAACATTGTATTTTTTAGACCTCTCCACATTATTCTCAAGTTTATGTATCTCAAATGTACTCCTTCCAAATGATAGATAATGTTCCATTATATGGATACATGATGTAGACATCACGTACATGCATATACATATAACACATTTTACTACTAGTAGGTTCCCCTAGGTGGACCCCTAAGACACTTCCGTCTCTTTTCTACCACAGCGAGTGCTGTGATAAGAATGCTCACACCTGTAATCCCAGCACTTTGGGAGGCCAAGGCAGGCAGATCACCTGAGTTCAGGAGTTCGAGATCAGCCTGAACAACATGGAGAAACCCCCGTCTCTACTAAAAAACACAAAATTAGCCGGGCAAGGTGGCGTGTGCCTGTAATCCCAGCTACTCGGGAGGCTGAGGCTGGAGAATCGCTTGAACCCAGGAGGCGGAGGTTGAGGCAAGCCGAGATCGTGCTATTGCACTCCAGCCTGAGCAACAAGAGTGAAACTCCGCCTCAAAAAAAAAAAAAAAAAAAGAATACTCTCGATGTCTCCTTCTGCACTCATGTGGTAGTTTTCTACTGTAGAATTGCCTGGTCGTGGGGTGTGTGCACACTTTAGGTACAATAAAGCTAGGTCTCCAAAATGGCTGTACCAGTTTACACTTCTACCAGCAGTGCAAGGGGGCTCCCATTTTTTCCCATCCTTACCAGCACTTAATATCATGTGAATTCCTAATTTTTGCCAATGAGATGAGTGTAAAATATCATTTTTTTAAGTTTTCATTTTTCTGGTTATTGGTAATAGTAAGCATCTTTCCATGCATCTATTAACTAGTCATTATTTCTTTTTTGTGCATTGCCTACTCATATCTTTTTCCCAGATTAATCCTCGTTACTAAGAGTCATTGTAAATATCTTCTAGTTTATCAGCCTTCTGTTCATGTCTCATGGCATTCTTTCTTGAACAGAGATATTTCATCTTAATATGTTCATATAAATCAATTTCCCCCTTTATATATTATTTTGATGGTCATTCCCTAGCCACAATGTCAAAAAGATATTCTTCCACTCAATTTCCTCTCATCATCTTTGGAGTTTGAGCTGTTTACCCCATATAGACTCTTGATTTTCCTATATGAGATAAAGTAAGGTTATATGATATAAAGTAAGGTTCAAATTAATCGTTTGCCATATAGAAAGCCAATTTTCCCAATACTGTTAACCAACTGACATGTTATAATTTTTTTTTGTTTTTGTTTTTTGTATTTTTTGAGACAGAGTCTCGCTCTGTCGCCCAGGCTGGAGTGCAGTGGCACGATCTTGGCTCACTGCAACCTCCGCTTCCCAGGTTCAAGCAATTCTCCTGCCTCAGCCTCCCAAGGAGCTGGGACTATAGGTGCCCACCACCACACCCAGCTAATTTTTTGTATTTTTACTAGAGATGGGGTTTCACCATGTTAGCCAGGATGGTCTCGATCTCCTGACCTCGTGATCCGCCCGCCACGGCCTCCCAAAGTTCTGGGATTACAGGGTGAGCCACCATGCCCGGCCATTATAATGTTTTAAATGTTTGTTTTTTCAGAGACTATGGCATTTTTAGAAAACAGTTTTTACTCATAAATGACTAAGGAAAGGGAGAAAGGGATGCCCCCAAGCTGGGCAAAGATATG
The DNA here is from genome assembly GCF_006542625.1 of Nomascus leucogenys. Lineage (NCBI taxonomy): Eukaryota > Metazoa > Chordata > Mammalia > Primates > Hylobatidae > Nomascus > Nomascus leucogenys. The sequence goes on along the minus strand of NC_044395.1, from coordinate 5,278,191 downwards.
AATTAACAACAATAATGACAAAGAAATCCCAAAGACTAAATAATATACCAAATTCACTAGAAAAAAATAACAAAATTAAAACAACAATAAAACCACTCGTTTCTCAAACTGGCGAAGATTTAAAGAATGATTGGTGTTGGTGAGCAGATGAGAATGAGTATTCATAATCTATTGGTGGAAGACTAAATTGGTAAAAATATTCTAGTGGGTAATTTGGCAATAGTTAATACCCTTGACTTGTGATTACATTCTTGACGTATTAATTCCTCTTGTATGAGTGTGGCCTATGGAAATAATCATGGCAACGTCCATGCCATCATGACACGGTTCCTGCAGTCAGGGATTGGTGAAGAGAGAGGATGCTGAACTTCGACATTTAAGGAAATCTCTATCAGGATGGAGGCTAACTGCAGAGATAATAGAACAAAAACTTCCGTGACTGCACACGACAAGTGAAAGACACCTTGCAAAAATGGTTTGGAAAAGTCACTGTACAAATGGATGACTGCAGCCTCAAAAGCAATCCTAGAGGAGAGGGAATCTCATTTCCAGAGTTATCACATTCTAATGCTCAGAACATTCAGTCTCAACAAAAAATGTTACAAAGCATACAAAAAAAAAGAAAAAGAAAAATATGGGCCAGCACGGTGGCTCACACCTGCAATCCCAGTACTTTGGAAGGCCGAGGCAGGCGGATCGCTTGAGGTCAGCAGTTCGAGACCAGCCTGGTCATAATGGTGAAACCCCATCTCTACTAAAAATGCAAAAATTAGGCGGGCATGGTAGTGCATGCCTGTAATCCCAGCTATCCAGGAGGCTGAGGCAGGAGAATTGCTTGAACCCAGGAGCTGGAGGTTGCAGTGAGCCTAGGTTGCACCACTGCACTCCAGCCTGCTGGGCGACAGAATATAAGATTCTGTCTCAAAAAATATATGTTAAAAAAATTTTAATATGGCTCATTCACTGGAAAAAAAAGAATTTGACAGAAACTATTCCTAAGAAAGCCCAGACATTGGAATTACTAGTCAAAGATGTTAAATCAACTCTCTTAAATATTCTCAATAAGCGAAAGGAAACCATAGAAAAAAACTAAATAAATAAAATCGGGAAAACAATGTATGAACAAATAGGGAATGTCAGAGAGATGTAAATTATCAAAAGAAACCACACAGAAATTCTGGAACTGAATAGTATAATAATGGAAATTTTAAAATTCACTAGAGTGATTCAATGGCAGGTTTTGAGCAGACAGGGAAAGAACTGTCAAACTTGAAATCAAGACAACTGAAATTATCCAGTTTGAGGAGGTGAAAGAAAAAGAATAAAGAAAATAAACAGAACCTGAGGGATCTGTGGGACACCATCAAACACACACATACACACACACATACACACATAGATATAGAAAGATACAGGTTAGATATAAATACAGATATATCATGAGCACTCCAGAAGAAGAGGGAAAGGGGCAGAGACATTATTTGTAAACTAATGGCCTGGAATTCCCCAAATATGATAAAAAGACATGAAAACATACATACTCAAAAAGTTCAATGAACTTCAAGCAGGATAAACTCAAGGAGATCTATACCAAGACACATGAGACTCAAATTGTTGAAAGACAAAGACAGAATATTGAAATCAGTGAGAGAAAAGTGGTTCATCACCTACAAGTGATTCTCTATGGAATTAACAGCCGATTTCTTATCAGAAACCATGGAGGCCAGAAGGCAGTGAGATGATGTATTTAAAGGACTGGAAAACACAAACTGTCAACCATGAACTCCATATCTGCCAAAACGATCTTTCAAGAATGAAGGAGAAACTAAGGTATTTCCAGATAAACAAAAGCTGAGGTAATTTGTTACTAGTAGACCTACTAAAGGACATACTTCAGGCTGAAATTAAAGGACATTAGTCAATAACTCAAAGCCATATATAGAAAAACAGAATGCTGTAAAGGTAACTACATGGGTAATTCTAAAAGCCAGTACTACTGTACTTTTGTAACTCCCTTTTATTTCTATATGATTTAAAAGTTAGGGTCACAAAACAATAATTATAAATCTATGTTAATGGGCACACATGTACAAAGATATAACCTGTGACAATAACAATACAGAGGAGGAGGAATCGAGATGTGTAAGAGCGGAATGTTTTTATACCGTTGGTGTTATTCACTAAGGTATGATAAGCGTAAGAAGTTAATTGCAATCCCCAAGATAACCACTAAGAACATAACTAAAACATACACCAAAAAAAGAGACTCAAAATGATGCACTACCAAGACATTCAACTAAATACAAAAATGGCAATAACGTAGGAATGGGGAAAAGACAGTCTTTTCAAAAACTAGTGCTGGGAACTTTGGGAGATGGAAGCAGGCAGATCACTTGAAGTCAGGAGTTCAAGGCCAGCCTGGTCAACATGGTGAAACCCTGTCACTACTTAAAATACAAAAAATTAGCAGGGCGCAGTGGTACACACCTGTGATCCCAGCTATTGGGGAAGTTCAGGCAGGAGAATACCTTGAACCTGGGAGGCGGAGGTTACAGTGAGCCATGACTGTGCCACTGCACTCCAGCCTGGGCAGCAGAGGGAGACTCTGTCTCAAAAAAAAAAAAAAAAAAAAAAATAGAGGGAGCCTGCGGTGACCATCCAGGTATTTTGCCTGGGACCAAACTGTCGCTTCTTACCTAACTTCTCCTGACCACCCAGCCCAGCCCTTATAAGGAGTAGCCCTAGGGAATATGTGACCTCATCTCCCTGTCCATAGTTGATTAGATCAGAGGTTGATGCCAGACTCATAGCCTGGCCCTTAAGTAACTAAGCTGGACCAGGGAGAGCTCCAAAGAATCTCATCGAAAATGCAGACATTTTGGACAAATGATGGGTGGCATTTGGATGAGGGTCACGGAGAATTTGGTCAGGACCATCGCAAGTAAAGCTGTAGGCAAATTCAAATGATGTGTGCCCAGCAACCATGAGGGCATGTGGCTATTCAGAAAGGAAACTGCAGTGGGGGTGCAGAACGAGCGTGCTGGTTGCTTTGTTTTCTGTTGTGCTGTACCTCCTGGCCAGCTCATCTTAGCTTTACCTTGGACATGAACATAACAATGTGACAAGGCCATTAGGATACAAGAAGGAGTACTGAATTTCTCAATGGGAAAGTCTCCGTTGAGAGATCTGCCCCCCTCTCTCCCCTTAATGGAGACCTCTCTCCACTTAATGGAGATTCACAAGACCTTTTGGTACTAGCACCTCTGAGTTATTGATTAAGTATCTTAACGCCATATTCCAAAATTTCAAAAGAACTTCATTGGTTCATTTCATCTTTCAAACCAAGCTACATTACAGAGTTGCTGGATGGCAAGGGTCCTATCAGCTATGCCCACAGGTGACCCTATCAGCCATGACCATAGGTGAGGCATAGTCCCTCCTCCCAGTGCTGGGACTGAACGGTGAATGGCAGGCATGTCTGGTATACAAACTCCTGCATGAATTTATACTTATTTATGTATTCACTGGAACATTCACTTATGTAATAAACATTTATTGAGCACCTCCAAGAAAACAAAACAAAACAAAAAAACTAGTGCTGGGAAAACTGAGTATCCATGATGAAAAGAATCAAGTTGGATCTTTGTCTAACACCATAAACAAAAAAATTAACTCAAAATAGATCAAAGATCTGAAATATAAGAGCTAAAACTATAAAACTCTTAGAAGAAAACATAGAAAAAAAAACTCTGTGACATAGAATTTTGCAATAATTTCTTGGATATAACACCAAAAGCACAGGCAACAAAAGAAAAAATAGCAAAAGAGATTTCATCAAAATTAAAAACTTTTGTGCATCAAAGGACACTAGTAAGAGAGTGAAAGGACAACCCACAGAAAATATCTGCAAATCGTATCTGCGATGAGCTTAATATCCAGAATATATAAAAAACTTCTATAACTCAATAACAAAAAAACCCCACAAAATAGCTTTCAAAACTGGGCAGAGAACTTAAACAGACAATTCTCTAAAGAAAGTATATAAATGGCAAAAAAAAAAGCACATGAGAAAAAAAGATGTTCAACATCATTAGTCAATAGGATGCAATCAAAACCACAATGAGCTACCACTGCACACCTACTAGGAGTGCTGTAATTATTTTACAAAGGAAAATAACAAGCATTGTCAAGGACGGGTAGGAATTGGAACGCTTGTGCATTGCTGGTAGGAATGATGCAGCTGCTATGGAAAACACTACGGCAGTTCCCTAAAAAGTTAAACATAGGATTACCATATGACCTGGCCATTCCATTGTTAGAAGTATACTCAAAATAATTAAAAAACGGGGTTCAAACAGACACTTGTACGCAATGTTCACAGCAGCATTATTCACAATAGCCAAAAGTTGAAAACAACCTAACTGTCCAACAGATGACTAGACAAACAAAAAATGTTGTATACGAACTGCAGAATATCATTCAGACATAAAAACGAAGGAAGCCCTGATACATGCTACAACCTGGATGAACAACGGAAACATTATGCTAAGTGAAAGAAGTCAGACACAGCAGGACAAATATTGCAGATTTCACTGGCATGAAGTATCTAGAATAGGGAAATTCATAGAGACGGAAAGCAGATTAGAGGTGCCCAGGGGCTATGGGAAGATTATTCCCTTGGGCTTGGTGCACCTGTGAGAAGGTGGGGCGCTTAATGCTTATGAGTACAGAGTTTCTGTTTGGGGTGATGAAAAATTGTGGAAGTAGGTAGTGGTGATGGTTATACAACACTGTGATTGTAATTAGTGTCACTGAATTGTACACTTAAAAATTGTTAAAAGGATAAATTTTATGTTTTATGTATAATCCCTCTATATCCATGGAGAATTGGTTCCAGGACCTCCAGTGGATACCAAAATCCAGTGTGCTCATGTCCCTTCTCTAAAATGCTGCAGTATTTGCATATAACCTACGCACATCCTCCCATATACTTTAAATCATCTCTAGATTACTCATAATACCTAATGCAATATAAATGCTATGTAAATAGTTGTTGTACTGTATTGTTTAGGGAATAATGACAAGGGAAAAGAGTCTGTACCTGTTCAGTACAGACACAATGTTTTCCAGAGATTTTTGACTCATGGTTGGTTGAATCAATGGATACAGAACCCATGAATATGGAGGGCTTGCTATATTTTGCCACAATAAAATATTTAAAATAACATAAGTAAAGTGATGGACCTCCACAGCAATGAAAAGGGAATTACCGATACACATAATGACTCAGGTGAATCTCAAAGACATAATGTTAACTGAAAGAAGACAGATAGAAGACATTTAGAAAAAATGGAGAAAATGATCCAGCAAAAATACTCTTACCAGGCCCTGAGGGCTGAGAGAGAATTAAATGCAAAGGAACACAAGGAAACCATTTGGGGTGCAGCTTGCAATGTTCTTTTTTTTATTTTATTTCATTTTATTTTATTTATTTATTATTTATTTATTTATTTATTTGAGATAGAATCTTGCTCTGTCGCCCAGGCTGGAGTGCAGTGGCGCAATCTTGGCTCGCTGCAACCTCCGCCTCCTGGATTCAAGTGATTCTCCTGCCTCAGCCTCCTGAGTAGCTGGGATTACAGGCGTGTGCCACCACACCCAGCTCATTTTTGTATTTTTAGTAGAGACGGGGTTTCACCATGTTGGCCAGGCTGATCTCCAACTCCTGACCTCATGATCCACCCACCTCAGCCCCCCAAAGTGCTGGGATTACAGGCATGAACCACTGCGCCCAGCTAGTGCTAGCAATGTTCTAAATTTTGTCTGTGCAATGGCTACATGACTATTTACATTTGTCAAAACTCATCGAGCTGTACACCTACAAAAGATGAATTTTACTCCATGTAAGTTACACGTACAGGAACTTCATGTTTATAAAACGCTCCTTGCAGAAATGTTGGCGTATGTTGCTGGAAATCCACAAACCCAGAGCACAGTTCAGTCTCAGCAGTTAACCTGTTTCTGCAACTTGATGCTCTCCTCTGCAGCCTCAGCAGCCATGACCGTGGAGAGCTGTGAGTTGGAAAGCCTTGGCTGGCTGACGTTTGTTACATTTCCAACAGTCTCTAGCATTGGGTCATTTCCAGCTCTGGAAACCTGGCTAGTAGGGACCTGCGAGCCAGCAGGAGGGGATGGAGGAGGAGTGGTGGTGATGGTTCCTTGGAGGGTAGAGGTGCACCAAACCCAAAGCATGGGTGGCCCACCTGAGCTGCGAGGCACAGCTGGGCAGGGGGCCGGGTGGGAAATGCGGTGCACCCCCCATTTTCTCTTTCATACTCCTCTACCCCTGCCAAGAAAAAGGAAGTCTTCCTGTCTCCTTTTTTCATTTTTTAAGTTAATTTATTTTTCAATGACAATTAATAATCGTGTACATACGGAGTACAATGTGATGTTTTGATTTACGATATTGTAGAAAGATCCCATCAAGCTAATTAACATATTCATCACCTCATCAACTTACCATTTGTTTGTGGTGAGAACCTTAAAGATCTATTCTTCTACCAATTTTGAAATATATAGTACATTGTTATCCACTGTAGTCTCCGTGCAGTGCACTAGATCCTCCTTTCTGACAAGGCTGCATTGAGAGAGCGTTTGGCAGCTGCTGCAGCATCAGGCATGGGAATGGCTGGCCCACCGGCTGCAAGCTTGTCTCCCATGACCCCGGAGTAAAACGGGTGCATTTCTGATAACAGGCAGGCCCTCCCCCAGCCTCCTGCTCAGGGCTGCCACTGACACTGCACCTGAATCCTGCCTGCTGCCCAGCAAAAGACATGCCTGCCACATCAGCTCTCCTTCCAGAGGCACCTGTCACTTGCTCCCCTCTCCTTATCCCAGTCCCACCAGCCCAGCAGGGTAGAGGCCAGGGCTCGCCTCACCATGGGAAACTGCTCCACTGCTGATCCCAGCCAGGGAAAAATTGCCTTGGGAAGAGTGTGCTCAGCTCCCTGTGGGAGTGGCAGGGAATTCCACCATCTCCCCCACAGCCACTTTCAGATGCACCTGGAGACCTGGGTTTGCCTCTGGGGCGAACTGGAAAATTGACAGCAAAGGAAATGAAAATTCTCCAGGGAGCTGGAGACTTTTGGGGGTAGATGGAGAAACTGATGAGTTTGCGTGCCTTGCACTGTATGTGACACCCAGGGTTGAGAATGGGCCTTTGAACTAGCCAAGCCGGCCAGCTGGTCTGACCTCCAAGGCAAGCGCAGCCCTGAGAGGCTACCTGATTGTTCCAAATGTCAAGGCCAGTGCTGAGCACAGCCAGCACTGGAATGAGTTCTCCTGAGACCCAGTGCCCTCAAAACCCACCAGTTGTTCACCTTCCCCACCCCTGAGACCCGAAGCTGAAGAATACTTATGGTGACCTCCAAGGCCCCATGTGATCTGCCTCCCTACCCCCAGAACCTATCTGATTTCCCCTTTTCCTTCTCCTCTCATTCTCTGCACCCCAGCACACAGCTGGTCCCTGAGCACCCCAGCCATGCTACGCGTTGGCCCTGACATCAGCATCACTAGTTCCCTCACCTGCTTTAAGTCTTGGCCAAGTGTCACCTCTCCAAGGTGAAGTCTCTGACCATCCTATTACTACCTCTGCGGCCTGCCCTGCCTCTTCAGCAGACCAATCTCCCCTCCAGCTCCACTTTTCTTCTTGCTCGGGACTCCCACCTCCTAACATGCCCTTTATCTCTCTATTTATCATGACTCCTGCTGATGGTCTGCCCCTACCACAAGAATGTCAGCTACACAAAGGGCAGACACCCCATCTGTTTTGTTCACTGCTGTAACCCCATATTAAGAGGGGGCCCTAACTCAACCAATATTCACTGAATGAATGATGAGATGAGCTTCTTTAAAGGGTACTTGTGCTATATGTTTACTTGTCTTTCCAGATTGCCCCCAGAGGCTTAATATCAAATGCACCACATGATATACCTGCTTTTTAAATGTACCCCCAGAAAAAAGGGAAGCCTAAAATCTAAGCCCCTCTCTCATGCCTTGCAGTCCCCATCCGGGACCTCAGGTGAATGATGAGGCACTGCATTGGGGGTTAGAAAGGGCCAAGACTAAAGTCTTGGCATTGTGGGAATGGGAGTAATGCCTTTTTAGAGAATTAAGGTATCCTGGTGCCATGTGCTGGTGAGGCCCAGTGGCCCTGCCACAGAACGTGCAGTACCTCCTCACCCACTCCTTTTGGAGATGGCATTGGTGGCTCGGTTGCATATTCAAGCAACTATTGTCAGGCCAGGATTTGTGATGTATGCCAGGATCCAATTAAAATTGTTGTTGTTGCTGTTGTTGTTTTGGTCTTTGTATGGACAATATAGCAAGTCTGGTAAGTTTCTCTGATCCCCGCAGCAAGCAGCCTGGGGGAGAGAGCTACAATTATTGAGCACTGCGCCTTGGTTTTTACGTACATTACCCCTCACCATCCCAACAGTCCTGCAGTGAAGATGTCATACCCGTTTTAAATTTTAGGAAACTGACGCGCAGATAATGCAAGGGACTTGCCTAGAGTCCCACGGCTACAGGCAATAAGGCCAAAGACTCAAATCCATGCTCTTTCCAATACACCAGGCTCTTAATAAGCATTTATTACAAGAATGAATGATTCAAGGCACAAGGACTGACGCAGAGAATGGGTATGTTTTAAGGGAGAAGAGGGATAAAAGAAAGTTCACGGCCAGGCGCAGTGGCTCACGCCTGTAATCCTAGCACTTTGGGAGGCCGAGGCGGGTAGATCACAAGGTCAGGTGATCGAGACCATCCTGCCCAACATGGTGAAACCCCATCTCTACTAAAAATACAAAAAAAAAATTAGCTGGGGGTGGGGGCACATGCCTGTAGTCCCAGCTACTCAGGAGGCTGAGGCAGGAGAATCTCTTGAACCCGGGAGGCGGAGGTTGCAGTGAGCCGAGATCGCGCCACTGCACTACAGCCTGGCAACAGAGTGAGACTCCGTCAAAAGAAAGAGAAAGAAAGAGGGAAGGGAAGGGGAAGGGGAAGGGGAAGGGGAAAGAGAAGGGAAGGGAAAGGAGGGGAGGGGAGGGGAGGGGAGGGGAGGGGAGGGGAGGGGAGGGAAGGGAAGGGAAGGGAAGGGAAGGGAAGGGAAGGGAAAGAAAGTTCACGGTGTAAGGCTGGGCGTGGTGGCTCACGCCTGGAATCCCAGCACTTTGGGAGGCCAAGGCAGGTGGATCACAAGGTCAGGAGATCGAGACCATCCTGGCTAACACAGTGAAACCCCGTCTCCACTAAAAATATCAAAAATTAGCCGGGTGTGGTGGCGGGCGCCTGTAGTCCCAGCTACTCGGGAGGCTGAGGCAAGAGAATGGCGTGAACCCGGGAGGCGGAGTTTGAAGTGAGCTGAGATCGCGCCACTGCACTCCAGCCTGGGCAACAGAGCAAGACTCCATCTCCCCAAAAAAAATTCACAGCATGGAGAGCAGGCCCACTTGGAACACAGAATGGGCACATGTCGAGGGCCCTGGGAGGAGGTGCTGGAAAGGGGCAGTGGAGAAAAGGAGAGGAAAGGGGCAGTGGAGAAAAGGAGGGACAGCCGATCGGTCCCTGGGCCACTCTGCTTGCCTCCCCGCTAAGAATAGCAGCATCTCCCCTCGCTCCCACTGCTTTCTGTGGCTCTCAAAGTGCTTTTGCGTGCGTCTTCTCACTGCGGCCTCAGAACAATCTTTAGGAGGGGTGTTGTCTTCCCCATTTCACAGATGAGAAAGCTGAGACTCAGGGAGGCCACATAACTTGCCCAAGAACCCAGAGCCAATTAGTGGCAGGTCTGGGGCTCCATTTAAGTCTATGACCCCCACTCTGGCTCAGTATTCTTACCCCCACCCCAAATAAAGAGAATCACACAACCTTATTGTGATAATAAATAGCAACTGTAGTCAGAGGGAGAGAGGCCCAGGGAGGAACAATAATCTAACTAAGACGCTTGACATTGGAAACTCCTGGAGGGCAGGGCATGGATCATGCAGGAGATTTTACAGCACCCGGCACAGCTGCCCACGCGGAGGTGCGTCTGTGCTGAGCTGCCACAGCAAGGCTGCAGTGCCTAGCCCGGAGCTTGGTCACGCTGACCTCCACGGCAGGAGTCGAGAGCAGCATCTACTCCCAGTCCTGCATAAGAGCTCACAGAAACACCCTACAGCCCGGGGGGGGGCGGGGCCGGTCCCTGCCAGGAGCTGGCGTCACAGCTCAGAGAGGTGCCAAGCGAGCAGAAAACAGCTCCCGGTCTCTGCAGCTGAGAGAGACAGAGCTGGACATCCTCGCCCGATGGAACTCTGGGTGCTGCTGCCACAACAGCAACAGCAGCAACAGCACAGAGCGCTGAACGCACACCCCGCAGTTCACCGTCCGTGGCCGGGAGGCCATTCAAAACGTGATTGCTGGTTGTCACCTCCAAGAACTGACAGGAGTGAAAACTCACACACACACCCAAGAATGCAGGCTCTGCCTGGCATGCAGGGAAGTCTGCCCTCGTGCCTGGGGTTCCTTCCTCTGTGGGCATCCCATCTTCAGAGCCTTGGCTGTCCCTTCCCCTGAGGGATTACTTGCCACTTCCCTAACATTGCTGGGCTGCCCTGCTTTGCTGCCATGGAGTCCAGTCATCAGGCAGATTCATTCACATCTAGGCGCCTAAGTGGTACTGGCCACCACGTAAAGGAGTGGACGTCAAACAGAGAAGTGGGCAACCTGGAATTGGGTGCCAGTCCTCGAGTCCCTCATCAGCCAAAAGAAAATCATCCCGCGAGTGCCTACCCTCCAGAAGTGTCACCGGGAGACCATCAGGTGTGTACCAGAAGCACTTCCTACACTGCAAAGCAGCAAAGAAAGGCAGCCTCCACAGTGGTTTGTAAAGAGTGCCTTGCAGAGAGGACACGGCCTGGCTGATGAGTCTCCAGCAGTAGAGCTTTAGGTGTGATTGCATCTTGGGGAGGAAGAGACTTTGGTTCTGTTGAACCTGCTCCCTGTTTCTCAAAGCACACACCACCCACTCTGCCAACAGGTAAAGCTTCGGATGGAACCTGCTGTGTTCTGTCCTCTCCCAGCTGAGCCAGGCCCTGGGAGCCCCCTCCAGGAGCTCCGGGCAAGCAGCCCCTCGTGGCCCATGGTGGAACTGCACCCTCAGCACTGGAGAGGGCGGTCGCAGGAGCCTGCGAGGAAGGGGTGGTCTCAGTGCTTTTGCACAGGGCGAGTGGAGCTGGAAATGCAGTCCCCAGTGGTTTCAGTTATTCCAGGTATGGCTCTTCTCTCTCACCTTGCACCTTCAGACCCTAATTGCCTGTGAGCAATGTGCTGGGAAAACCGGCAGCGGCTCTCTGGCAACCCTGGGGGAAAGAAGCAAAGTGGGGTAGAAGCGGAAGCCAGGGGCAGGGGCTGGGTCTGTCCAGCCAGCCCGCTAGGGCTCCCACGTAGCAGAGGCTCCACTGAGAGGAAGCCGGGGCTGGCCTGGCCGGGAGACTCCCTCCATGCCCCGTGTGCGGAGTGCCCGGGCACCCTATACCCTCAAGGTGGCCTTGACCTCTGGAGACAGCTGTTGGCTCCTTGAGTCACCAACAGCAGGGACCAGACTGGGAGGTGTTTCTGGGCGGGAAGAGCTGGGCCAGGCCAGGCTCCAGCAGGCCCCCTTGTGGTCAGAGGGGTTGTCTGCAGGATAATGGGCTTGGGAACCAAGGCAGCCACTCCCCACATGGGAGTTGGACCCAGGCTTGAAGGGACACATCGTCACATCGATGTCACTCTCTTGGGAGTCCTCTTTGTCACACAAGATGTCCTGGCCCCGGTGTTTTTCTTCACCACATTTCTCCCAACTGTTATTGTGTAGTTCCTGGGGTGCTTATCTCTCAATGTCCATCTCTGTGAAAAAAGCCGTGACTCTCCGGGATAAGGTCTGTTCATGAGACTCACTTTGTGGAAAGGGCGTATGAAAGTCTCAAGACTCTACCTAAGAGCCAGGATCCGGCTCAGGTCCCAGCTCCACTGCACCAATGCCCCTCGGCCCCAGGAGAGACTGAGATCTCTGTAAACAACAGAGATCAGCAATACAGGCCTTGCCCTGCTGAAACTTCCCTCTGACAGGAAGCATAATGCTCTCAGCCAAGTCCCGCCCGGAGCTCTGCAGGTGTGTGGCATGAAGGGCCTGGTGCCCCAGGAGGAGCTCAGCCTCCTGCCCCACCAGAATGGCCCGGGGGTCCCCAGGCTCCCTGTGATGCTGGCTCTTGTCACACCACTCTCCAACCCCCCATTTGGTCCTCTGTCATGTCCATGAGGTTGTGGGTGCACCCTGTCATTGTTTGTATCCTCTGGCAATTAACACAGTCCAGGCAGAGAATCAAGTCAACAAGAATGAAGGAGAGAGTGGATCAATGAATGTCGGGCCCTATTTAGGGGCTGAGGACACAGAGACAAAATTCTATCTCTGCCCATGCAGGGTTCAAAGTCAAATTGGGGGACACAAAGTAATAATCACAATACAGTGAAATTCATGTGTACAGTGAAAGCCATGTTTAAGGAAGGTTTATTAGGGCACATGACAAAATATCCATGACTCTGTTTTAGCTGGTCAGGGAAGGCTCCTTGGAGGAGGTGACTTGGAACAGTCTTAGAAGAAAGTAAAAATTCCAGGCAGGGATGAACAGGGCTCCCAGGCAGGGGCACCTCATGTGAAGAGGTACAAAAAGCCAGAGTGGAAATGTGCAGAGCTTACTGTGGGGACCTAAGGGTGGCATCCACATGGTTGGAGCCAGTGCAGGAGCTGGCCTGGAGTGCCAGAAGGGATGGAAGAAAGGTTCCCAAGGGGGTTGGAATATCAAGCAAGGGGTAAGTTGTGGGGTGGTGAAAGGATTATAAGCAGAATGTTTGACTCCCCAGGGGATTTTTCCAACAGGATTCTCTGACAGCATTATAGAGAGAGGACAGGAGGGGAAGCGCCTCAGTCAGGAGGCTGTGTGGGGTGCTGTTGCCTTGGTCCAAGCAAGAGACAAGGCAGGCCCTGAGCAGGATGTGGCGGGGGACTGGAGTGGGAGGACGGATTTTAGAGATATTTAGGAGAAAGAACTTGGGGCACAAAGGAGAGGTGGGGAGAAAAGGGGGTGAAGGAGAAATAAGGTAAAGGGGAACAGAAGCCAAGCATCAGCTCCTGCCTCTTCCTCTTCTGCAATCCTCACTCCCCCAGCATGGACCAGCCAAGGACAAAGACCCAGCTCACTGGTCAGCCTACACATGTCTCAGCTATTCTTCTCATGAAAGAGGATGTTTTAGAAACCCTGACCTGAGCTGGGTAGTCTTATTTGTAACAATATTGTAGATGGCACATAGAGGCACTTGGATAAATACTGAATGAGGCCGGGTGCAATGGCTTATGCCTGTAATTCCAGCACTTTGGGAGGCTGAGGAGAGCAGATCACTTGAAGCCAGGAGTTTGAGACCAGCCTGGCCAACATATACTATCAAAAATACATCTCTACTAAAAACACAAAAAATTAGCCAGGCATGTTGGCGCATGCTTGTAATCCCAGCTACTTGGGAGGCTGAGGCAGGAGAATCGCTTGAACCCAGGAGGCGGAGGTTGCAGTGAGTCGAGATTGTGCCACTGTACTCCAGCCTGGAAGACAAGAGCGAAACTCCATCTCAAAAAAAAATAAATACTGAATGAATGATTTAGCAAGTGAATGAATGAGTGAGTGCATGAATGAATAAATGAATTCTTCACAACTTATCCTAGGACAGACTAGCAGGTTTATCCTTGCTCAAAAGAGGAACCCCCAGTTTCCTCCCTGCTGCTGCTTTGAGTCCATGTGCCCAGGGCTTGCTGGCTGCCCAGGCTCAGCTGAGACTCTCAGTTGTTTGTCTAAATCTTCCCCTTTTGGAGGTCAGAACTGCAGACCTGGGAAGGGGGTTGAACTCCAGAGCCTGCTTTTTCTGTGCAGGGGCTAGAAAGATTGAAAGATGCAAAGATGGAAACCTCTGGATTTCTCCCCAGTTGGTTGACTACCCTGAAAGAGACTGTCAAAGTCATGCCTCCTTTCTAAATGATCTCACCCACTGCCTGGAGATGATCTGTGTGACCTCCAAGCAAAGGCAGATAGCAACCAAGAGCTGAAATTAAATTAGTGGAAAGATTAATTTCCCCATACAGGGCACTTCCCCACCCCCCTAACCCTGCTTTGCTTTTTTTTTTTTTTTTTTTTTTTTTTGCACAGGCAGCAATTCAATAAATAATTAATGCTTGCTAATCTTTTAGCTATTTCTCCTGTTGTAAAAAATTAATTGGTCTTCAATCATCTATTGCATTGTAACATGGAGGTATTTGGCCCTAGTCCACCACCCTGCTGAAACATGCCCCTCCTGATGCTCCTTGGCACATGTCAGTGACACTCGGCAGTCATGCCCAGCCTCCAGGTTCAGGACATGAACGGGAGTGCACAGCCATGTGGCAGACAACTCCAGGGAGCTTCACACACGCACTGCCTCTTTCTTCCAGCACGCTTGAGGAGTTTGCAAACGCTCATTCTCACACCTCCTCCTCCCTAGTTGCTGAGACTCCTATTTTGCAAGAGGTTGAACAAGATTAATGATGGGGTGGAGAAGCAGCACCATCTCTCTCCAGGCCTCTGACTAGGGACATCAAATGTCCTGGGATCTCTTTCTGGCTTTTGCCACTGAACTTGTGCCTCAGTTTGCCTAAGCAGGACTATCAGATCCACAGGAAGCAAAATGGGAAGGGTCGGTGGGGGAGGGAAGATTTCCAGATGTCTTGGTTCCTGCAGCCTCAACTATGACATTTTCCCTCTTTGAAATCACAATTCAATCATACCACCTCCTCCAGGAAGCTCTCCTAGATTAAACCAGCCTGGTTATCCCCGCCCCAGTGCCTGACTTGCCCTCTCTATTCAGTGCCCTTTAGAGATTTTTCTAATGACAAAGTTCAGTGGATGACTAGTTTGCCTACTATTGTTTTCTCATATTAAAATTTAAGCCGTGGTATGGTGGTAATCATGTTTACTCTTTAGTAAATATTCCAAGAACTGGTGTGGCTGCAAAAAGTCTTACAGAAGTGGGGAGAGGGGGCTGTCAGCAGGAGCAGCCCAGGAGATGCTCAGTGAGAATACGCAAGGGTCTGCACCAGTCAGTACTTGGAATTGTCCCTCCTGACACAGCCATGTAGCTAGCTCGTAGGTTCAGAGGACAAGCACCATCAGGGGCTCATGTCTGAGTCCCACCCTGCTCCTTCTGCCACTTCTGAGTGGCATCACTTAATCTCTTCCAGCCTCAGGATCTCATCTGAAAAAATGTCTCCCTCATAAGGCTGTTGTAGGGATTACACGAGACGCTGAACGTAGACAACGATTGCAAACTGGGGAGCATGAGGGAGATATGAGGACTGACTGTCTCCCCGCTGCATGGTCCTCTTGCCCTGCAACCATCTTCAGAGGCTCCATCCTGTGCCTACCTTGGAAGCAGCCTGAATTCCAATTCCCTGACTCGCACCCCTCCCTCTGGCCTCTCAAGGTAGTTTGAGGACAGCATTGTACAATGTCAGAGCTAGGACAGATCCTTAATGGTCACTTTGCAGGTAGAAAAACAGGTCCAAAGACCAATGCAACTGACGTGGGCTTGCACAACTGCATTGGGCAGCTCAGTCCCAACCCCACGACACCTGACTGTCCACAAGGGCGCTCCTTAGTCATAGCGTTTTGATTGGGTACTTCCTTGAGCCAGGTTCTCTGCTGAGCACCTTACATGGGTCACCTAATTAAATCCTCACACAACTCTGTGGGGTCAATACAGTGGTCATCTTTGTTGTTTAGACAACATAACTGGAGCACTGAGAAGGTCACACAACTAAAATTGTCAAAGCCAGATTCTAAGTCATTCCAGAGCCTGTGTGCAAACATACTACCCTCGCTACCTCGCTGCACGACTCCTCTCATAGACTGACTCTCTAGGAAAAGAATTAAGTGAGAAATACCCTCCTAGTCACAAGATTCGCTGAAGAGTAAAAGCGGAATCCTTGCCTTCAACATTTTATGGTGCCTCTCTTCCTCTCCTTCTTCCTTTCCCTTCTTTTCCTTTCTTCTTCCTGAACAAGTCAGTCCTAAATCCATGCGTGGGGCTGAGCAAGCTGGGCTTCTGTGCAGGAGGGCGCAGGTGCAATGGCCCAGAATGGGTTGTCAGAGCTCCAGCAAGGTGAGAGCACCTGCGCAGGGGGCTGTCTGGGTGGAGGGCATCCCCAGGGGACAGCCCAGACGAGATGTCAGAGCCCGAGCTGACTAAGTGGAGCATCTTCCAGGGGCCGACCAGCAGAGGATCTTGAACCCCAGACAGAGAGAGGAGGGATTTGGCATGGAGGGACAAACCAGCACAGGATATCAGAGGCTGAGTGGGGTGCAGTGGGGTGTGGAGGGCATATGTGTGTGGGAGGGGGTGGCACTGCTAGGAGACAGGTTAATACGGAAGACTGATCAAATCAGCAAATATAGTAAAGAGCATGGGAGTCTTTCTCTCTCAGTAAAAGAATTTAAAAATGTAAAAACTGGCTGATGATTGCAAACTGGGGGGCATGAGGTAAATATGAGGACTGATAAATCCTCAGATCAAATAATTAATTATACTTAACATTGACAGATCCTCATATCTAAAAGGTAAATATGAGGCTGGGCGCAGTGGCTCATGCCTGTAATCCCAACACTTTAGGAGGCCGTGGCGGGCGTATCAATTGAGGTCAGGAGTTCGAGACCAGACTGGCCAACATAGGGAAACTCCGTCTCTACTAAAAATACAAAAATTAGCTGGGCTTGATGGCGCATGTCCCAGCTACTCGGGAGGCTAAGGCCGGAGAATCACTTGAACCTGGGAGGTGGAGGTTGCAGTGAGCCCAGATTGCACCACTGTACTCCAGCCTGGGCGACAGAGCAAGACTGTCCCCAAAAAAAAAAAAAAAGTGAAAACGGAGAAAAATACAGTAAACCTTGTGGTGTTGGGCTGCAGTTGGAGGTGCCAGTATGCAGTCTTGCTTAGCAGACTGTGGCTGTGTGGGATACTGCTTCCTTTGGGGAATCTCTTTTGTCCCAGGGGTATCGGAAGTCTAGGTGCAGGGAGAACTTGACCTATATATCCTAAAAGATGCTGGACGAATGGGTCCCGTGGTTCCTTCCTGCTCAGCAGAGAAGGTGCAGGGCAGACAGAGGGAGCAACACTAACACCTTCTCTCAGCTCAGCACTGTCCTCCAAAGGTCACCGGCACCCCTCCATGGGTGTCGCTGCGTGCTAGTTCCTGAGAGCTGCCTGCCATCTAAGCCATAGGCCTGTGGTTCCCAAGCCTGGGTGAGCGTTTGAATCACCTGTCCTGGGTGCCTCCCCAGAGCCACCAAATCAGAATCTCTAGGGTGGGGCTTGGGAATCTGGATGCATAACAATCTCCCAGGTAATTCTTGTCCAGTCAGCCCATCGGTTGTGGATCAGGACTGGGAGTCACTCACTTAGATAATGGTGTAGACACTTCACAGCAATTGCGATGCTAAAGAAAAAGCCTTCATTCTCAATTAAGAGGAAAGGAACGGAAGAGGAAAAGGAGGAGAAGAAAACAGCAAATTGACCTTAATTATGGCATCTCCCTTTAAACGCCACTGAAAATATGCTGACTGAATTCCCTTTGCATCAACCTCTGGATCTCACTATGGGTTGGGCATCCCCTAAATGGCAGGATGGCTCCAGGCTACAGCACAGAGTCCTGTGTTTCAGATGTAGGGAAAGTAAAGTGAACAACAGAAAAATTCCACATGACCTTTGCAGGCCTCATACCGCCATTCCACACCATCAGCAGAAGTCAGCTCTGCCACCTACAACCTTTGCCCATCCCTGAGAAAGTCCTCGGCATCCTAAGGCTACAAGAGTCTAATTGGTTGTACCAAAGTGGACAGAACGTTTTCCGACAAACCCCACCCACACCTGCACCCACAGCTACCGTTGTCCGTCCACTATTTGTAGAGAAGTGCATTGAGAGTTTCAGGATATTATGGGATTTTTAGATGTCCCCTTCTGGCTTGCAGATCACTGTCATTACACTCAAGATGAAGAGGAGGGGCATGGTAAGGAAGGCAAAGTGCAGTGCTCAAACAGAAGCATGGAGTTGGAACGAGAAGCTGAGTCCGTGAGACAGCAAATAAGTCGTCCACATTGGCCAAAGAACATGGCAACACACAGGACTTTGCCGGGCATCTTTGAGACAGAATAGAATGGTAGGAATCAAGACACTGAGGGCTAGAGACATGACTGTACCCCCGGGAGACGCTGCCACCCAGCACGGCATGAAAGTCATGGAGACATTATTCAAGGCTGCCATGGGCCAAAGACTCATGAAATTCATGATCTCTTCTACCTCCATTTTGCTTTAATTAGAGCTTTGCTGAGGACAATGACTTAACCTAAAAGATCGAGTCCACGGTGGGAGGACTGGGCTCCAAGTCAGGGCAGTGAAGGCGCAAGGTAGTAGACTAACGCCCCTCCACCTGCACTGGCACAATCTCACCAAACACAGGGTCAAGGCAGCTGTGTTCCAGCCCTGGCTTTGCCACTTGGTTGCTGTGTAGCTTTAGACACACCACTCACCTTCTGTGAACCTTGAGTTCCTCATGTGTGAATCAAGATCACAGCATCTCCCCTGCTTACCTCACAGGGCTCCTGTGGATGAGGCAATGTACAAAGTGCTTTGTCAACTATAAAGCATTGATGAAACATCAGGAACTGTTGTTATTGTCCCAGGTAGGCACAGACGTCCTCTATTTCCGCCTCCTGCCCTTTGTAGCTGACCACATCCCCTTCTTTCCATGGGACACTCTGACGATCTGTCTGAGTCAACCACAGCGAGGCATCTAAGACTTATCTGGGGCCCCTGTCCCAGAATACTGGACTCCCGCACCCCTTGGGTCAGCACACATGATAGTGGAGATACCTTGATCATATTTTTACATATTTACCTCTTGCTCAAAACCACAGAGCCAAGCAAACTGCAATAGGAATAAAGTCCTGATCAGTGAATTTCATTTTTTGCCACTCGTTTATTAGTGGTAGGTGCTGTGGCCACTGCTGAACTATTGTTTATCCAGCCTATTAAGATTCTGTTTTCCAAAAGACATTTTTCTTGTACTCCAGCCAGAATTGACTTGCCCAGAGCCCAGGACTGCTAAGACCAGCTGGGCTAAGCCAAAGACGAGGAGATTAAAGGAGAATCAATACCTCATTGCTGAGTGAGAACAGAAAGTCGGTTCTCATCCATCTCCCCTCTCAGGCCCCATGACTGAGTTTCTCTCTTTCTCCCAAAGAGGAGATCGTGGATTGTGAAATACCTTAATGGAAAAAACAGCCACAGGGCACTGGCTTGGCGGGATTGTATCCAAAATCATTATGTCATAAAAAGTTTCTTCCCCCAAGTACACACAGGCTGTTTTCCAGCAATTATCCCAAATAACTTTTTATGGGGAGATGGGGCTGCGGAGGAGGGGAGAAAAGGGTTTAGAGCCAGGGAGATGCACAATTCCCCGATTCATCTCTTCTGGCTCCCAATCGACTCACACGAATAAGGGGTGGTTCCCCAGCCCCGAGGCTCTGTGCTCTCCCCTCGTCTGCCCCCTTGCCATCATCCCATTTCACTCATTAGGAGGCATTTTTGACATGTTCCTTGCTAAGTTGGCATTTCTCATATTTCACAAAGCCCTACCTGGAGTCTGCCCTCTAAAGCTGGGAATGAAAATAATTTTATCTGTGTTTAGGATAAACAATAGGTCAGAGGGCCCCACGACGGGGTAATTCCACCGGGAGAGAACAGTGTGACGTAGTGAGATGGACGCCGCTCTGCGAGTTCTAGTCCCAGCCCCATCATGAAATAACAGGCCACTTACAGGATCTATATGAAGCACCAAAATGATCTCCCAAGTCCCAGCCCATAAAAAATATCCAGTGAGTCTCTGGAAGGACGGCGCTGTGCTGCTGCCAGTCTAACCAGGCTGAACGGAGTGCACTTTAGGCATGGTGGGACACGCAGCATTGTTGAGGAGCTAGAATCTCATTACTCTTCATAGAGGAGCGGTGAGGAATGTGACTGCAGGGCAGCATGGGGGAGGGGTAAGTGTAGGTGCAAGGAGAGGCAGGTGCAGAGGATGGGAGGTGGCCATTTTCTGCAGATGATTTGGGAGACAGCCAGCCCAGGCATTGGCCATCCAGTTTAGGGGCCAGTTTAAATGGCCTGGCGCTAACTAATCAGAAACTCAGGAAAGGGGTGGAATCTGAAGAATGAGGCCACCGCCCACTCACCTGTGGTAGGGAGGCTCAGTGGCAGGGATGGGCTCTTGAGAGGTCTGTGGGGGACAAGGCCAGCCTAGGTACAGAGCAACATCCCTGAAAAATCCATCTTTGAAAAGCTGGCAAAGAAGCCTCCTTTGACTGCCTCGCCAAAGTGAAGATTGTCAGTTTTCAGCAAATGCCAGTGTATTTTGTTTGATGCTTGGTTCGTTTTTTAATATTGTGAAGGAATTGATAAATACAAAACAAATATCACTTGACGGTGCACACCTTTGAGAGGCAAGGATCTGACCGATGAGTACTTGCCTGTGCAGACCACAGCCTTAATAATCTTCTAACCCATGGCGAAATCCTTCTGGGGTGTCTATGGCAGCGGGGAATTCCCATGACTAGCTCAACCCAGCCTCCTCGTAAGATAATGATGTTAATGCCTATGTTGATATGATACAGATATTGTTAATAAGTTTCCTGATTTCAACATTCCAACGAGGATAGGGAAAGTCCCAGGCACAAAGCAAAGTTCACCTGCTTCCTCCCACTCTCATATTGTTCTTCCAATATTCCTTGGCGTCGCCACCTTGAGAACCCAGGCTTCCTCCCAGGGACCCGCAGAGGTCAGAGGACCTTCCACACAGAACAGAAGGACTGGGCCTCCTGAAGGGAGCCAGAGATCCTGCAGGACCCGAACCAAGAGGGAACTGAGTCAAACAGTTAAAATAGCGCTAATATTTTAATGTATAATTTCTACAAGCAAGGACATTCTCTGACATAGTAACGACACAATATAAAAATCTGGGAATTAATCCTTATATATTACTAGCATCTAATCCCTACGCCATTCCAGTTTGGCTAATGGTCCCAATAACACCCGTCGCATTTAGCTGTCATGTCTCATTTGTCTCCTTTAATCTGGAACATTCCCTCCATCTGTCCTTGACCTTGATGGTGAGTGTGGCACCTTTGAAGGTTTGTGAGAGTTCCTCTGTAGACTGTTCCTCCATTTGGGTTTGCCATGTGTTTCCTTGCAATTGGATTGAGATGATAAGTTTTTGGCAGGAACGCCACAGAACTAGTGTGGTGCTCTGGTTGCGTTCTGTTTGATAGTACGTGATTCCTGTTTGCCTAATGTCACCTGATGTGAACTTGGATCACTTGACTAAGGTGGTGTCTGCTAAGTCTCCCCACCTGAAGTCGCTCCTTTTCTCGTTGTAGGTATGAGGCTGTTTGGGACTAAGAAAATACACCAGTCCTCATCAAACTTCCCCCACTAGACTTAACAGTCCTTGATGTTTCTTGGCTGAACTATCATGATGGTTGCCGAACGGTGATTTTTCTAATTTCATCATTCCTCCTCAGTATATTGGTTGGCATTCTGCTGTAAAGAAATGCTTTCTTTTCTTTTCATTTATTTATTCACTTATACATTTATATCGGTACAGACTCATGGATTCTAATGTTTGCAATGGGATAGAATTCATTACCAACATTATTCATTTTTATGTCTACGTTACACCAGATTTGACCACTGGGAGCCCCTTCAAGCCAGTTCCTGTGTCTTACTGACATGTGTTCATCATTCTTGGAGCACTTTCTGACTTTCCATATGACAAAATGTTCCCGGCTCTTCTTGTACCTTCCCTGCCACACCCATGGAATCAGCTGTTTCTCCAAAGAGTCCTGGCTCTAAGCACTAAGTCTGCACATTGCTGTTGAGTGTCCCTACTCCCAGGTCCTCTCCGTGGAGAGGACACACGAGTGCATGCACACACACACACACACACACACACACACATACATACATATACACACTTAATCTACAGTGACAGAAAGCAGATCAGTGGTTGCCTGGGCATAAGAGTGGTAAGCAAAGGTGGGAGACAGGAATTACAAAGGCAAAGGCTACAAGGAAACTTTGGGGGAGATGAAGATACGCATGTATCAAGATTTATCAAAATATACCTTTTTTTTTTGAGACAGAGTCTCACTCTGTTGCCCACACTGGAGTGCAGCGGCAGGATCTCAGTTCACTGCAACCTCCATCTCCCAGGTTCAAGCAATTCTCCTGCCTCAGCCTCCCGAGTAGCTGGTATTACAGGCATGCACCACCATGCCAGCTAATTTTTGTATTTTTAGTAGAGAGAGTGTTTCACCATGTTGGCCAGGCTGGTCACGAACTCCTGACCTCAAGTGATCTGCCCACCTCGGCCTCCCAAAGTGCTAGGATTACAGGCATGAGCCACCGTGCCCAGCCAAAATATACATTTTAAATATATGCAGCTCATCATATGTAAATTACACCTCAACAAAGCTGTTAAAATTTTTGACATCCCTGGAATCATCACCATGCAAGGAAAGCAATACTCTGTGACTGTCTAGCACCCTGACTTCTGAAGTACTGGTTAAAGAATAGTAGAATTTTACAATCAAGAAATTCCTCTTAGGTTCAATAAATATAAGGAGGAACGATTTTTAAAACCCTCTAAACATTTTTATTAAGATACAGAGTATAGGTTCTGGGTTTCTTTGGAATGTTACAAGCTTGTCCAACCCGCCTTATTGTGTTGTTTTCTGTTTTGTTTTGTTCTGTTTTGGTTTGTTTTAGGCTTTTAGCAGCCTGAAACCATGGTTTTTAGTTTCTGTCTCTAGTGGTAAGCGGAAAAGAGGTATGAGGAAGGGGCTTTACTGGCCTAACCAGAAACAGAAACTAAGAACCCATGACTGAATTCTCTCCCCTGGACACCCATTTATAAGGTATGCTTAATAGATGCGACCGTGGCCGGGTGCAGTGGCTCACGCCTGTAATCCCAGCACCTTGGGAGGCCAAGGCTGGCGGATCATGAGGTCAGGAGTTCGAGACCAGCCTGGCCAATATGGTGAAACCCTGTCTCTACTAAAAATACAAAAATTAGCCTGCCACGGTGGCACGCATCTGTAGTCCCAGCTACTCGGGAGGCTGAGGTACGAGAATTGCCTGAACCCAGGAGGCAGAGGTTGCAGTGAACTGAGATCGCACCACTGCACTCCAGCCTGGGCGACAGAGTGAGGCTCTGTCTCAAAACAAAACAAAACAAAACAAAACAAAACAAAAAGATGCAATCGTGTTCTGAATACAGATCAGATGTTTATTCTAAATATTAGGAATTCTCTAAAACAATGATAATGAGTGAAATCAATAATAAGCACTCATTTTCATGCATGAAAATCATTTACCAATTTTTTTGTAAACTTTTTGATGAAAACATATTTTTTAAGTTTCTTTTGTAAACTTTTTGATAAAAGAAAACCCTTCAGCCCAGTAATTCTACATCTAGTAATTTATCCTAGGAAAAAAATCAGGACGCACCAAAAGTTGTATGGATAACTATGCTCATTATATTGTTATTTATAACATGAAAAATTGTAATCAACCTAAATGTTTGATAAATTAAGGAATAACAATACAACTCAAAACAGACATTAGGCTATAGTAGAGTATTTAATGACATAGATAAATGTTCATTTTATATATTTAAGTGAAAATGTGAATCTAATCCTGTTTCTCTGGAGGGGGAATAAGCAAAAATATATACATGTGTTTGTATATTTCACATATATAAATATATAAAAGATCTTTGATATATGTAAAAGATGCAAACAAAACGGTACATATACCAAAATGTTTGTGGTTACTTCTGAATGGTAGGATTATGCATATTTTTCTTGGTGGTTTTCTGCATTTTCCAGCTTCCATCCAATTCTATGTATGTATATGTATCTGTACAGGCCTATATTCCTTACCTATAATTCAGAAATCCAAAAAAACTTTCACAATGGACATTTTCCATGAAGCTAGTAAAAACTCATTTAGCAACAAAAACTTGGTCTGAACTGGCATGAGGCTTTATATAGTGTATAATTATGAGTCTTTCTATAGTCTGCATTTGTCCCATGTCTTGTGGACACACTTCTATTTCACTGCAGATGTGCTCTGCCCCAGAATTCCTGGAGGTCATATAATATTCAGTCTATGTGCTATTCTAATACGAGAAATCTTCTGGATTCTAAAGCATCTACCTTCTATGGTTTCAAATAAGGAATTGTGGATACTATTTTAGGTTGTTTTGTTTTGGTTTGTTTTGTTTGAGACAGGGTCTCACTCTGTCACGTAGGCTGGAGGACAGTGGGGCGATCAGAGCTCACTGCAGCCTCAACCTCCCAGACTCAAGCAATCCTTCTGCCTTAGTCCCTGAGTAGCTGGGACCACAGGTGCCTGCCACCATGCCCAACTAATTTTATTTATTTATTATTTATTTATTTATTTATTATTTAGAGATAGGGGTCTCACTATGTTGCCCAGGCTGGTCTCAAACTCCTGGCCTCAAGCAATCCTCCCACCTTGGCCTCCCAAAGTGCTGGATTACAGGCGTGAGCCACTGCACTTGGCCAGATAATATTCTGTGATAAGGGGAAACGAGAAGGGAGGGAGGGAGGGGAAGAAGGAAGGTAGGGAAAGAAGGAAACAGCTATTATCTTGGTAGAATACAAATGGTGCAGAGAGGGCAAAACTACATGTAACACGCAGTTAGAATGTAACTTTTGCTTTTGTTTCTGTCAGTGTTCTCCAGCCAAAGCCCACTAGGAACACACAAGTTGGGCTTCTTACTTGCTGCAGGACCATGAGAGAACCATGCGTCTCACTAAGGAGGTGTTAGAAGCACTTATGTCAAGAAACGGGCTTTTATTTTTGACGTTGGGGAGAGTCTCAGGAAGTGGCGCTTCCCTGTAGATTGGGTGCTATCAAAAAGTAGAGGCAATTCTGTGTTGGCATCTCACTAAGTCCTATCAGTAGGGAGGAGACACTGGAGCCAGGACACAGCCCTAATCGGTAAAGAAGTGGCAGAGTCATTTCTCAGCCAAGTCAGCTGTGCGGCACGGCGACCTTGTTTTCGTCTGTGTTGAGACACAATCACGAAGTGGCTTTGCTTGGTCTCAGTTTTCACGCTCTCGGAGTATTCTGAGGCTGGTGTTCTGCCTGGCTGTTCACGCCCGTATGAGAGTGGCACAACCCAGCTGTGGGTGCCAGGCCAGCTTCTGAATGTTGGGGCTGCCTTTTTCTGATCTCCTCTCTGTGTCAGCTGTGGCCTAGAGCTATGGGGGAAAGGGTGTCAGCAGCCCCACGCTCTAATGAGGAGTGACAGCACATCCATGCAGAACTTGGTCAGCGTGACCCAACTACCAACCTGGTGACCCTGAGCCCATCACCTGCAGGAGGATCTGGAAGGAGAGGCTTGAAGATTGGTGCACACAGACCGGAGAGTGGATTTCTTCAGAGAGCAGACTGTCACAGTGTTGTGCTATATTGCTCATGGATGCAGGAGGTGCCTTCACCTTAGCCACAGACTGTGAACACATCCAGGCAAGAGGTTGGCCTGCTCCCTGGCTGCAGCTAAAGGAGGGAAGGAGAGACTGGACTTGCCCTAAGTGCACCCTGGGCAAGGGGGTTCCACCTTCAGGACATCTTGTGCTGTGCTCAGACCACAGGGATCCCTGGGCCGTGGTGATCAAAGTGGTTAAACACAGAGAGACCAACCTGGAGCCAGGAACCCAGGAAAGCTCTGCCTTCCAGAGAGCCAGAAATGGGACAGCTGCCCTCCCAGAGGCCACCGAAGCCAGGCTGTACCTGTACCCTTGCCTCTCCCACTTCCCCTCCTCCAATTCCAGAGGAGCCAAAAGCAGAATCCTGAGTAGAGAAGGAAGAGGGGAAGGGCAGGAAGTGACGTAGAGGGGAATCCTCCCATTTCCCTCCTTCCTTATTGCTGGCCTCACCGCCAGAGGCAAGCCAAGGCTGAGGGAGGCGGACAGCCCTGAATCAGGTCAGAGACTGAGGTTTAAATAATTAAATAAACTTGATTGGCTTTTAACACATCCAGGCAAGATTTCTTTAATACCTGAGAGGAACGAGGAAAGTTACAGGATCTACCAAGGGTATCAATAAGGAGAGCAGAGACCCTGACAAGGCAATGATATGAAAGGATAAAGTTGCTTTCTGCTTCCACCCAAGAGGCACCACTGGTTCAACAAGGCATGACATGTAAAGAGACGTGCTGGTACACTTTTAAAATTTATAAATTTTATTCTTAGAGCAATTTAAAGTTTACAGGAAAAATTGAGCAGAAAATACAGAGAGTTCCCATATACTCTCTCTCATCCCAGCCCCACGGTTTTCCCTATTATTAACATCTTGTATTAATGTGATGCTGATAAGCCAATATTGATACATTATTATTGACTAAAATCCATAGTTGACTTAGGGTTCACTCTTTCTGTTGTACAGCTCTTTGGGTTTTGAAAATGCACAGTGTCTTGTATCCACCATTACAGTATCTTACAGAATTATTTCACCACCCTAAAAATCCCTGTGCTTTACCTACCCATCCAATTCACTATTACCCACCAGGCCCTGGAAACCACTAATACTTTCCCAGAGCTTAGGGTTTTCTTCAGAATGTCTTATATTCGGTATCATACAGTGTGTAGCCTTTCAGACTGGCTTCTTTCCCTTAGCAATGTGCCTTTCAAGTCCCTCCATGTCTTTTTGTGGCTTGATAACTCATTTCTTCCTGTCACTGAATAATATTCCACTGTATGGCTATACCACCATTTGTGTATCCATTCACCTATTGAAGGACATTTTAGTTGCTTCCAATTTTTGGCAATTACGAATAAAGCTTCCATAAACATTCACATGCAGGTTTTCGTGTGGACATGTTTTCAATCCTTTGAGTAAATACCAAAGAGCGCAATTGCTGGAGCATATGGTAAGAGTATGTTTAGTAGTGTAAGAAACCTCCAAACTGCCTTCCAAAGTGGCTGTACCATTTTGCATTTCCACCAGCAATACATGAGAGTTTCTGTCACTCCACATCCTTGCCAACATTTGGTGTCGCCAGTGTTGGATTTTAGCCATTCTCATGGATGTGCAGTGGTATATCATTGTTGTTTTGCTGATAAATGCTTTAATCTGACTCTCCAGCAAAGGAAAAGCCCCGATTTGTTTGCCAATTTTCATGGTGTAAATACCTCCACCATGTGAATGTAAATTGATAACAGCTATTATGCAAAACAGTGTGAAGGTTCCTCAAAAAGTTAAAAATAGAACTACCATATGATCCAGCAATTTCACTTTATGGTATATATCCAAAGGAAATCAAACCACTGTCTTGAAGAGATATCTGCATTCCCATGTTCGTTGCAGCATGTTTTACAATAGCCAAGGTATGAAAACTACCTAAGTGTCCTTTGATGGATGAACGGATAAAGACAATGTGGTATCTACACACAATGGAATATTGTTCAGTCTTTAAAAAGAAGGAAATCCTACCACTGGAAAAAAAGCATGAATGAACCTGGAGGACGTTATGCTAAGTGAAATAAGCCAGACACAGAAAGACACATACTGAATGATCTCACTTACATGTGGAATCTTTAAAAAGCCAAACTCCTAGGCACAGACAATAGAACAGT
The DNA here is from genome assembly GCF_006542625.1 of Nomascus leucogenys. NCBI lineage: Eukaryota > Metazoa > Chordata > Mammalia > Primates > Hylobatidae > Nomascus > Nomascus leucogenys. The sequence goes on along the minus strand of NC_044395.1, from coordinate 5,250,321 downwards.
GGTTACCAAGGGCTGGGGCTTGGGGAAACTGGGAAGATGTTGGTCAAAGTGTACACACTTGCCGTTACTAGATGAATAAGTTCTGGAGTCAGCATCCTAACAGCATGGTGACTATCCTATCGTCAATAATAGTGTATTGTATACTTGAAATTCACTAAGAGAGTAGATCTTAAGTATTGTATTTCCATTACAAAGAAAAACAGTTGCTATAATGGGTTAATTAGCTTGATCGTGGTAATCATTTTACAATGTATACTTACATCAAATCATTACATTACACAGCTTAAATATATACAATTTTTATTTGTATATATATGTCAATTATATATGTATATATTAATGTATATATATATATATGTATTGTCAATTATACCTCAATAGAGCTGGAAAAATATACATAAATCTTTAAAACTCCCACCATGGCCAATTTCAAGCAACCACAGTGAGGTCACTGATGCAGAGTTGGGAAGAGATGTTCCCAGTTGGCTCTCGTGAGTCGGTGTGAGCTGCCCCAGCTCACCACTGCCTAGGCAAATGCGCAACACAGAGAGTGGGCTGTCATTCTCCGCAAACCCTCCTGGTATCTTCTTAATGTCGTGAATTGAAGAACTTTTCTAGGTATCTTTAGACAAGATGACCAGTACTTGATGAAGGGTGGATGTCCTCGGACCCAGAGTAGGGAAACCATGTAAGCAGCTTCCCACACAGAACCCAGGTTGAACTGGGCTAATTTCTGTCTTAATGACAAGGATGCCAACAGTGGCAGGTGGGTATTTGGCAATCACTGAGCCACCCCCATCGATGCACTGGTGCTACAATAGATCTCCCAAGCTCTAAAACGGTAAGTCAGCAAGACCCTGCCACCCTATCCTTTCCCCCTCTGTCGTTCACCTCCTTTTAAAGAGAGCTGTTTGGGGGAATCTCCTAGTTCCCTTTTCTTCCTCACCTTTCCTCATTTCTCTTGTCTTAGGTGAAGAATTGAGCTGGCAACCATTTGACAGTGTAACTGAGATAGAGAAATACTGATCTAGAACGTATGGAAAGATCCTAGCCCTGCTGTCCTACAACCGTCCTGGGGCCAGCCTCTTTGTCTGCATAGCCAACAGGGTTTCCACAGCTTCTAAGAGGACATCTGACACAAGTGTTAAGCTTTCTGAAATAAAAAAAAAAAAAAGATGTACACACACGGTATTAGCTTTTAAACCCTCCATGAGCATTCAATGATGTAACCGATCACTCTTCCTAGACCTTCCTTCCTAGTCATCAATAATCAGAGTTGGTAATGATCCTTCGAAGATTTCATGTTCAGTAGTTATTCGATTAAAGCTAAATTTGGCCTTTTTATGTGAGATTGTGCTTTGAAGTGTGACCAAATGAAACCGGCTCCACAAGAATGAAGCAGGTGCAGCCAGGGCATCAAAACAGGGGGTGCAGGGAGCACTCCCGGGTCCTGTGCCCAGTCCCGTCACCTCAGCCCTCAATCCCCTGGCAGAGAGGGGAAGCCTTAGTACAGTTAGCAGACAGGATTAGGAGAGGTGATCATCCCCATACGTGAAGCAATTTGTCCAAAAGGAAAACAGCTCCCATCGGCCCTGCGGGCCCAGCCAGTGGCCTCCTCCTGCAGGCATCCCCTGCCTGTCGTCAGCACCCTGCATTAAGCCCAGGTCTAGCCTTGGGCAGATTGTGCAACTCCTAAGAGATTAGTTTCCTCACCTGTTACCTGAGACCACACGTCCTTTATGATGGACAGGTGGTCTGGCTCAGACGGAACAGCCATAGGCTGGAGACAGGCAACGGGGAATTTAAAACCAGTCTTGTCACCATTGGTGCCATGTGACCTTGACTGAGCAAAGCACTGCACTTGAACCTGTTTCTCTCTCCCTACTAAACAGGGATGAGGAAGAAGATGATGATGATGACAATGGGGATGATAGCCTAGAAGGTTACAAGATGTCCACTGTAACTTCCTAGTCCACAAATGCCCAGATAAACCTGATCTGAGCCCCAATTTCTTGCCCCAAGAGTGTCCAAAGACCTCCTCACAATGTCTGTGAATTCTGCTGCTTACCCACTTATGACTTTCCCACCTCCAGGTAGTTCATTTGTGCATCTACCTCCGTGCTGCCCCACATTGATCCAAATGACACCCGAACCCCCGATTACTATGAAAAACTCACATGTAAGCACCTTGTAAATTCAGAGAAACTGAATATGGGGAGATGGCCATGGGCTGGGGTCACTTCACGCACCTCACACCCTTTCCCTCTCATTTTTCCTCTCCCCGAAACCTGCAGAATCAAGCACAAGCCCTCCCCTTGCCACATCGGGCATTCTGCCCACGTCCAGGTCCTCCTAAACTTTCAGCTTATGTTCCAAAGCACAGAGCAAAGTATTTCTCCAACAAATCCCCTTTCTCTTTCTAAGGGAAATACTGGTACATTAACTTTTCTCCACTTTGTCACAGTTAGAATGACTAATATGAATGCATTTCGTTTATAGGGTACTTCATAAGCCATCTCATCCGATCCTCACAGCAACCCTGGGAGCTGAAATTCTATAGAGGGAGATACTGAGGCTCAGAGATATTACCTGATGGACAGTGAACACCCAAGAAAGGGCAGAGTCGGAGTTCAAAGCCGATCTGACTCCAAAGCCCACACCTTTCCTTCTCCTGCCTGCCCTTTTGTTTCCACTGCGGAGGATCCCCTGGGGACTGCCTGGACGAACGCCTGCTCCCTGGAAGACATCAGGAAGCCACCCTCTCCCTGCCACGAGGGCAGAAAACTCTTCTCCTGCACCACCCTTCCCCCTCCACTCAGATTCTTCAGCTGTAGGGGGATAGCCTTGTTCTCTGACCACCAAAGGAGCACAGCCTTCCAGAGGGTCTTTCTCAAGATCAGCAGGAGACAGGCAGCTGAGCGTGGAATTCTGGATGGGAGGGTGACAGGGAGAGATGTGCTGTCTGGCTTTTCTCCCTCCCCACACTACCCCGCTGGTTCCTGAGTACAAGCATCATAGCTAAGCCCTGGCCTATGTGTGCAACAGACAGACAGCGAGAGACGGAAAAGGGACAGCAGAGTGAAAGGTGTGGAGTCAAGTCTGAGTGAGGACATAGAGAGAGAGCGAGAGACGGAAAAGGGACAGCAGAGAGAAAGGCGTGGGGTCGAGTCCAAGTGAGGACATAGAGAGAGAGCAAGAGACGGAAAAGGGAAAACAGAGAGAAAGGTGTGGAGTCGAGTCCTAGTGAGGACATGAGAGAGAGCGAGACAGAAAAGGGACAGCAGAGAGAAAGGCGTGGAGTCAAGTCCGAGTGAGGACGTAGAGATGCAGTGCGGGGCCAGACCAAAGCGGACATTCATAACAGGACGGAAGCAGAGAACCTGTAAGTGCCTATTCGATGTAAAACTGCTGTCGACCGGGCACGGTGGCTCACGCCTATAATCCCAGTACTGTGGGAGGCCGAGGCGGGTGGACCACCTGAGGCCAGGAGTTCGAGACCAGCCTGGCCAACATGGTGAAACCCCGACTCTACTAAAAATACAAAAAATTAGCCGGGCGTGGTGGTGCATGCCTGTAATCCCAGCTACTCAGGAGGCTGAGACGAGACAATCGCTTGAACCCAGGAGGCGGAGGTTGCAGTGAGCTGAGATTGCGCCATTGCACTCCAGCCTGTGCAACAATAGGGAAACTCTGTCTCAAAAAATAAAAAATAAATAAATAATTAAAAAAAAAAAACGCTGTCGAGATTTTCCACCTGATTCTCAGGCACCAAGGCTGAGGAGGAGAGGAGTGGGAGTCCGTTTTCCCAGCAGCTAACTGCACACTCTGACCCAGGAATTTAGTGTGTCTCTTACAGGACCTCCACTTTGCAACAGTTTGGCTTGAGCTGGTCACAAAAAGCTGTGCCAACCTCAGGAGTGCACTCTCCACCAGCTGACAGGAGAGAGATGGCAGTGAACGTGCAGGGTGGTCCAGGAAAATCAGCCTTGGATTACAGATTGGCTACGGATAATATACAATATGAGGACCAGCAAAAAGCTGAGAATTGTCCGTGCTACCTAAAACCAGGCAAGTGTGAAGGATGAGGGCGGAGGCTGCAAGTCACTGCACAAACAGGAAGTTTATGTTCAGATCATGAGGCAAGGGAAGGTGCAATTCTTATAACAGCTTATGGGCATACAATGCTTTACAGCGTAGCAGCACTTTCATGGACACCATTTTGTTTAGAGCACTGAATAGGGCAGACTTTAGGCTTAAACAGTCAGTTTCAATGCCGGGACCACTGCATGCTCCTCTGTGAATTCATAACCATGATCCTCCTCCGACATCCCATGCTCCCATCTCTACCTTGGATCATCTCAGCAAGGACTCAGTGGGATACCCATTCATTCATTGCTCCACCAGTGATTCTGAGCCTCTCCAACGACCCAGGCACTGCTCTAAACATGGTGAACAAATGATGCCAAAAGCTTTCTCTTCATGAGACTTTTTTTCTAGAGGGGGAAGACGGATAATCGAGATAGTAAATAAGCATGCTGGGTTGTATGTTACATAGTGATGAAAAGCATGAACAAAACCAAACAGGTACGTGGGGCCCCAGTGCTTGGCACCTCAGAGGCACTCACTCAATCCACATTCCCTGGCACTGCTCCCATCTCACGGCGGCCCTGCGAGGTAGACAGGCTGATAGCCAGCATCTTACAAGTGTGCAGTGTGAGGCTTAGAGAGGTTCATGACCTGCCTAGGCCCACACAGGTGGCAAGGGTCAGGCCAGGATGCAGCTCCCTCCCCAGTGCCCTCTCCCAGCTTCTTCGGCAGCTCTGTGTGGTGGGAGAGGAGACCAAATGTCGCAGAGGAGAGGTGAAGCATAAAGGGGACTCACCCATGGAGAAGCCACTGTCCCTGCAGCCCCAACACCTCCCTCCCCACCCAGGGAGCTGCCAGCATGTGCCTGGCAGGACACTGTAGAGCAGCTCCAGCCAGGGCTGGCCTGGTGGGGGAGCACCGGTGAGGAGGGCCTGCCCCTAAAGGAATCTCTGGAGCTCGCCCCTGTCCCATCTCCTTCCCATCCCATGACAAGGGTTCCCACAGTGCAGAGGCTATCAGGATGCCAGGGGGAGAAATGCCAGATTGTTAAAATATTGACTTTCCACTCAGTTGCCTCCTGCAGGTTCGTGCTTAGGAGCCACGAACAGAGGACAGCAGAGCGGCAGCCTTGGCAGCCCACAGAGGTCAGGCTGCCCCGCCACATGGACACACGTGATGTCCACCTCCTGGAGCCGGCAGGCAGCGCTTCAATGGCCAGGACTTGCCCAGCAGCTTGTCTGCAAACAGCAAGGGGCCAGACCTCACGCACACACAGTTCAGAAGGGGTCCATCCGGACTAGGGCTCTTGCAGGCTTAAAAAGGAAGGCGCTGGGGGCCAGTTTCCATTCCAGGCTGCAGCCTCCTGCCCAGAATCTCCAGCCTTGCTTCTCTGCAGCTGGAGCCATCTGGCTGTCCCTTCTAGGCGCCTAGACACCCCTGGAGTGCACTCATACACACTGGCCGCAAACACCGTTACACTCGATACCAGTCACTGTTGAGATCAGCCTGCCGGGGTCCCGCCACCCACTGCGTGCTTGTGCTTCTGGTGACTGGCTCTGTATATATCTCCATACCTCAACAACGTGTGGATGCCTCCAGGGAATCCTGATTTCTCATGCACTGGCACCTTGTCTTGCTCTTTCTTTCTGGATTCCTCTCTCATTCTTTCTGTAAACATGTATAAGCACCAGTACATGTATCAACTTTGTCACTGTGACATCTTGACAAGCGTCCAGATGGCTCCACGACATCTTGACAAGCTTCCAGTTGCTGCCTGCCTGCTTTCGCAGGTCTTGGAATAACATGGCCCCTGCTGATAGACCGATCCCCTGAATCCCACATCGGATCACCCCAGTGTGGCTGCCATAGAGGTCTGCCCACCTGATATCAGGCTCTTTCTTGAGAGACAGGAGTTTCCCCCCAGGACCTGCACAACCTGTACTGTCCTCATATGATTTTCCCCACTCCATGTAGAAGAACCAGGTCCAGATGTCAGTCTGCATCACACCACTGCACTCAACCAATCCCTGCCTGACCATGTTCTGAGATGGGTGTGAAAGTCTGCCCTTGCCAGCTCTTAGAGAACAGTGGCAAGATCGAGTTAGTTACGTATTCTGTTAGCTAAATATCTCTTTTAGGATTTTTTATTACAAAAATTCAAATAATAAACCATGTACAAAGTAAAAATTATAGCTCCCCTATGTCCTCCTTCATCTCACTTCTGAGCTGCATCCTATCTTAAGTTAGGTATGTATCCATCCACTCTTTTTTACACACAGACTCCACAGAGAATTCTTTTGCACTAACAGAAACATACAAATTGTTCTGCATCTTGTTTTTTAATATCGCAAGGACATTTTTTTTCCTCGGGAAATTTAAAGCCTACCCATTGTTTTAATGCCTACTATAGTATTCATTACATAGATGACTCATAATACATTTTTTTGAGACAGATACTGCTCTGTTGCCCAGGCTGAAATGCAGTGACATGACGACAGCTCACAGCAACCTCTAACTTTTGTATTTTTTGTAGAGACAGGGTTTTGCTATGCTGCCCAGGCTAGTCTCAAACTCCTGGCTTCAAACAATCTGCCTGCCTCGGCCTCCCAAAGTGCTGGGATTACAGGCATGAGCCACTGCTCCTAGCCCCATAATACATTTAATCATTCACTTATTCATGTACATTTGCTGCCAGTTATTCCCTACTACAAACAACATTGCAGTAAATGTCCTCATGTATACATCTTTTTGTACTTCTTTTTTTCCATAGGTTAGTTTCCTGGAATTCTTGTTGTCTCATTTGAATTTGCATTTTTGTTATTAAGTGAGGTTAGGTGTATTTTCATCTGTTCTTGGCCCTTTGTGTTTCTTCTATGAATTTCTTGGCTCAATACCCTGATGTTTGTATGTTGGAAGTGAGATTAAGGAGGAGGTAGAGAGCTTTTAAGGAGGTAAGGAGCTGAATTATCCAGCCTTCCACTTCTATAATCCCTTTATCTCAACTACCACTAACTCAAACCTTCCATTGGATTAGCCCATAGCAGAATCTACATTTCTCATGACTAGTTTGGCTCTAGTTGGCTATGGTAAAAGCACATCTCCCTTGCAAAACTACCAACCAAAGGATGCAATACCCACCATCCTCCTGCCCACCCATTGCTCCCCTCTGAGCCTTACAGAGCTTAGGTAGAAGAGGATTCCACTGTCGTCCAACTGACGATGGAGGTGACAGGCTCTAGAAGACTCAAGGAGGTACCTTATCACATGGGGATCTGTGTCCCAAGTGAAAAATGATGGTCTTAGGAAGGGACTGTGGAGCCACATGACAAGGGACTGGAGAGATGTCAGGAACGAGAGCAGTGAAAAGATTTTTTCATGGGACCCTTTGCAAAACCCTGAGTGCTAAGGTCTTTTCCCATCCCTTCTTCCTCTATCCACCACTGGGTGGTAAAAGGTGAGGCATGAGCTAAATAGCACCATCTGTCATGGTTCTCTGATGATGTACTGCTTTTCAATGCTCCCGGGACCCTTATAAAATGATGTGCTTGATCTGGGGAAGACAGGTATAGTGGTTTTGGGGACAAAGAGGTAATACCCCACCTTGGCAAGTATCAGCCCCTCCCCTGTGGCAGAGATGATGATGATGATGCTGATGATGACAATGATGATGATGGTGATGGTGATGATGATGATGGTCATGATGGTGGTGATGATGGTGGTGATGATGATGATGATTACAAGTCTGAGATATCTCCTTTAGCTTGTGAGCTGTAAGGCTCTTTCCGCTTCCTCCTCCCTGCTCCCCACCAGAAGCTGGTAAAGAGTGAGCTCCTGCAAAACAGAGGGCCCTGCTGTGCAGGTTATATTATTATACTATCACTGAGTATACAAACAGAAGAAAAGAGAAACCCACAGTTCTACCATGCCAACCTCATCTGGTGGCATTTTTAAAACTTCCGTCCAGTCCTGCATCATCTTCCTCCTCAAAACTTTTTCAGAGACCATGAGACAGGCTCTTGCTTTGAATAGGGCCATGGCCAAGGCAGACGCTTGTATAGTGACCTTGGCATTGTTTCTGGGTCAGTGTGAGCAACTTTAGGAATGTGTGTCCTTGTGACTGACTCTTCATCACATCTTCAGAGCAAACGTGAACTTCATGCATTAAAAAGTCCCTTTAGATCAAGAAAATATCTAAGGAAAAACATTTGACACACATAGCTGAGCTCCCATGCACCATCCTTAGAATAACCTCGTGTGTGAGGTATCATCACCATCCCCCTGACCAATAAGGAAGACTGAACTTCAAAGACATTAGATCACATGGCTGGTAAGTGGTAAAGTGTGGACTCCAACCCAGGTCCCCTACTTCCATGTCCAGAACATGTGCATCACACAAAGCTGATGACATAATCTACTGTCCATATTCCAGAGTTGTAAGGACCAAAACTAACCAGTTTTACTTTCCCCACCTCTCTGTTCCAATAAGTAAGCATCCTAAGTGGGCAATGGAGAAGGAATGGGAGGAAGGATGGGAAGTGGCCTGCATAGGAGGGTTTCCACTAGTGGAAGAGGGGAACGCCAGCTCACACAGGGATGGAGGGCAGGGGGAGGCACTTCCTCCCCACAGTCCAGCATCTTTGTGCATGTTCCCTTCACCACCAGTAACACCCTAGAAAGCTGAGGGAGTAGGAAAAGAACAACCAACTCAAACTCAAGTTCAAAAGCAAACAAGTTCAAAAGAGACAAGCTCAAAACCAGCCATGCTGAGACGGGGAGAAATTACAGGCCTCAGTTAGAAAGGAATTCGCCACCTCAGCGCTAAGGCTAAAACAGAAGTCCCTCACTATCCGGGCTTCATGCTGCTAACCTGCTAACTTCACAAAGGAGTGGCAGGCAGTGGTGTGCTGGGAAAGGCTTAACAAACAGCTCTCCAGGAAAAATGAAAGCCTGAGCATTTCCTTGACTTCCGTGGTATGAATAATACCCCACAGCTGCTTTGGAAATCTTACAAAGGGGGGACCTCAGACTAGGAAAGGGGATGGGACGGGACACCACACAGAGGGGGAACTAACACCTCGTACACCCCTTTTGGGGTCACATTCTTCTCTTCTGTCCTTCTTCACTGTATGTCCAAGGCCACACACAACCATAGGTGACAAGGCATGTAAATAACAGAAGTAAGGAGGAATGGGGCAAAGATTGTACATTGCAAACATTCTCCATTGTTTCAAAGCGCTTTGCAAAGAGTGGCCCTATTTCTTCTATTGTCTTTCTTGTCTCCCACCCCAAGCCAAAATCTGAGCCCAGCTAAGCTCTAAGAGTTGACCTAACAGAGACCTCCTCCCGCAGTGAGTGCCTCTATTCAAACCACCCTACACACAGGCCACCAGTGTACCTCTAGTAGATGGTAGACCACCTCTAGTGATGGTCCCAGCAATCTACTAGAATCTTTTCATAGAAAAATCTAATTATGTCACTCTCCTGATTCAAATCTTTACACCCTTCTCGTCTCAACTCACTTAATGCTAGCTTTCCCACCAAACCCTAAACCCCTTGAGGGCACGGGCCTGGTCTGTCTTGCTCATCGCTGTGTTCTACTACCTAGGATGGAGTTTGGCACACACTAGCCCTCTGTAAATACTTGATAGATGAATCCCAAATTGCTCCTTAATAATTCATTCATCAAATATTTTTAAGTACCTTAACATGCTCACAATGGAACAGGCCCTGGAGATTCAGGAATCAACAGTCATTGTGAATACTGCAGAATGCTGCCCATTTCTCCCTGTAAACCCACGAAGCAAAAACCAGGGCCAGGGAGTGAATGCTCCACCATTCTCATGGAGAAGCAGCCAGGTGAGAAGGGGAAGCAAGACAAAAACCATGGATTCCAGCTATAAATTATACAAATGCATGGCATTAAAAAATTATTTTAACACATCAAATATTAAGTCATTCGTATGCTCTGCAATTACTTTATCTGTCATCAGCACACTCAAGCTATTTGAAGTGGTGACAGATGGGAAGGAGTCCATGCCAATTTTTCCTGCAGGTGTGCATCTGGGCTAGAGGGGAGGGTCAGTACGTGCAGCAAGGGAGGGAAGGGGAAGGGTGACTGGGGTTATGAAACTGGAGCTGATGTAGGAGGCTTGGCAAAAAGTAAAACTTACCAATTTGCATCCTGGAAAGCTGCGGGGCATTGCACTCCCTGGGAACTCAGTAATCATTAACTGGGCAGCTCAAGGGAGGTGAAACAGCAAGCTGTCCACGTCGCAGAAGGAAGAAAGTAAGGCTCAGCCAAGCCAGCGGCCGGACCCAGGAGTCCTGGCTCCTCCAACTTTGTTCTGATCCCTAATCAGTCCTCCGAGGGCAGCAAGCTGGAGAAAGTCAGGCAAATGGGGAAAGTGAGAGAAGGGGGTACAAGATCCTCTAGAGACCAGGACTCCTCAGAGGACATTGGTGGGGATGGAGGGAAGACCGTGGTAGGGCCAGACACAAAATGTCTAACCTGGGCTAAAGAATTTTCTAGAAAATGAAGAGCATGTGATATAAGATCCACTCTGGAAGAACCTGAATCATACCTCCAAACCCAGCCTGATACGGAACTTCTCTCGCTGAATGAGGGCCTCCTGCCAGGCAGGAAGACAAATCCACTCATATCCACTGGTCCCTAGCTCCTCCCCCAGATTCCCTGAACCTGGGGTTCTGCTTCCGACACAGCCTTCTCAGCTGCCTTCTGACAAGCGAGACTCGCTGTGGCCTCCTCTGGGAGGGCACGGCTCACCTCTGAGGAACTCATGAATCCCACACTCAGCTACACCACCTCCTATCTCCTTCTCCCACAGTCTGTACTTCCTCCAATCATGTAGATTTCAAATCACACGCTCTTAACTCCCTTAATTAACTTTGACATCAGAGCTCTGTCTTCCTTCCTTCCAAACCCTCCCTCCCAAACCTGGACCATTTAAAATGACCCCCAGGCAGACCGAACCCCATCCTAGACCCCAGCCCAAACATATACACACACTTAGTTGTGATGTGACCAACCATAAAAGCAAATTCACTCTGCAGGTTTCATTCACTGAAGAAACAACTTACTGGGCACAAGATGAGGCAGGTTTTCTTCCATCTTCTCAGGCAGAATAGGAGGGAAATGACTTAAAGCATGGTATGGGAGAATTGAGCTCATTACGAGAAGTAACTTCCAGCCGGTGGAGTTGTATAGTCTAGGCTTACAGAAGTTTGAAGGCGCCTTTTCCGTGTGACTATGGGACAGGGTTTTCAGGTCTGGAAAAGGCGAGCAGGGCCTGGCTTAGAAGATGGACTCAGTACCTTCCCCACACCAGGCACTCTCACTCTGTGATGGGGCAGTGGGCCACCTTGCAGAAAGCTGATTCCCAAATGGCCAAAACCCATCTGACTTTTAGCAAATCGACTAAGCAGGCGCCCCACACAGCAGGGGCCTATGATGCAGGATAGCAGATCGCAGTCCCTACCGAGTACAGCGTGTGTGGATTAAATTAGCATATTCAAACCTCATTGCTTTGATTTGGTTTAATCACAATATTTTATTTATTTTGAAATTTCAATTGCATTAGAGAAAAAGATGTTATGCTTCTCGGAAGAAGATGTAGGCTTTTAAAAATTCAGAAACTTTGCTCTTGGATAATGTACATCTCCATTGGAACAAAGGATTGATTGAGATTCTCGCTTTATTCGTTCCTTCATTTGTTCATATTTTTTAGAAGGTATTCACTCGTTTCCTACTTCAGGCAAAGCTCTCTCTGTGAGGCCTGGAATTCTAAGGATAAATAAGGTCCAGACTCTGGCTCCAGGAAGAGTATAATCAAACAGTGGGGGCCAGCAGGACAGCAAATGATGGTTACCACGAGGGGCTGGATCTGGGATGCAAGGTGCCGTGGGACTAGGATGCAGGAATTGGGCGTGGCATGAGACAGGGAGGCTTCCCAGAGGCAGAAGGTTTTGAGCAAGTTCATGAGGAGCTCAAGAAGAAGGTGAGTTTGGAAACTGATAATCCAGAGAGCTAACAAAATGTGCAAAAGTGTGGAGGCTGAAACGCATCCTGTATTCCAACCATTCCCCAAATAGCCCTATTACTGAGTAGCCACAGGAGAGTGGCGGGAGCTGACCTGGAGCAGGGAGGCACAGGGACAAGATAGGGGAGAACCCGTGTGCCAAGTCAAGGCTCCAGGTGTGTTATGTAAGTGACAGGTGTCCACTGAAGAGCTTTAAGGAGGCAAGCGACACAGCCAGATTGACATCTGGAAAAATCACCCTGGAGGATGGACTGGAGAGGAGCCAAGCTGTGCATGGGTCGGGGAATGGCAATGAGGGGGCGACAGCAATAACGCGGGTGACAGGTCCGCATGTTGGACTGTCTTCCGCAAGGAGGTCCAGCAATGCCTCACACGGTTTCACTGCCCGGCACACTGGTCTTTGGGACAACAGCCTTCAGCTTCAGAGGATTTTCAGTAGAAAGTAAGAATAAACTTGCAGCAAGAATGCAGAAGGTCCAGGAAAGAAATATGCAGTGACAACCAGAGAGAATGACTTGGAAAGATAAAAGCAGCTTTAGGAAAGCACTCAAGGAAAAAACGCCAAGAAAAAGCTGAGCAGAAATATCCCGCGCGTCCCATGAAGAACTCTGTGCTATATTCCCCAAGGACACTTCAGGACCCTCCGGGTACCTGAGTTCCGGAGGCTTCTGGCAGAAGGACCTCCAGTCTCGAGGTCACTTACGTTGCCTCGGAAGCCACTCTCCTGTGCGACCCCTAGCCCGCCGCGGTTTTCTCTATTGGCTGGCTTGGTTCGCTCTCCACACAGGTCATGAACAGAACTGACCTCCCTGACTCAGCAGCTCTGACAACATCTCCGCTCTAGGAGGTCAGGTTCCCTGGCAAGCACCAGCTCCCTGGCCACGCCTGATGTCAAGAGAGAATGATGCATCCTCCTGAATGGTTTGGGCTGAATTGGGAGACCAAGCCCTTGTCAGTCAAATGCCAACAGGGCAGTTCTGAACCTGCCGGGCTGGGTGAGTCATCACCTTCATAAAACAAAATACCCCAATAATTAATACAGAACAAATTAATTAAAGGAAGTGAGACCATTGCAGCACCCACTGTGAACTGGATGATAATTATTTGCAAACACAGGGAGAGGCTCAGTAAGCGCCCAGGCTCCTGCTTCATTGGCAATGAACTAAGCCCTGAAATCCCATGCATCTAAAGGTCAGGAGAAAATGCAGAGCAGAGCCCACCCAGCCAACTGCGAGACTGAATCAGGCGAGGCCACAGCCCAGGCTTAGCCCTTTGCCTGATCATTTCACCTGCATACCAGCACCTCTGTCCTTCAGTGATTTACAATTCCAATCCCTCAGAGAAATAACCACAAGCTTCTCCCTACATTTTTGACAGGAGAAGTGAACATAAAGGGGCACTGATCTTCCAGAAGCCATGCATCACTTCAGCTGAGGCCTCCCCACCTTTCCAGGCAGTGTGTCCTAGCCCTGGGCGACTACCCTCGTTCTCAGACGTAGATCCACCAGTGTCTGGACCAGATTCGAATGGCCTTGAATGAAATGCCCTGTTTACAGATGATTGGAAACATGAACTATGTCTAACGTGTACTTAATCTGCTCTGTTTTTTCCCTTTTACCATATCCCTCACCTTCTTACATATTACATACATCACTGTACATATTCATTGGCTCTGCTCTCTCTCTACCCAGGTCATAAGGAGAACAGACCCCCCTGCAACAGCAGGAGGTTAGATTTCTTGACAAGCACTGGCTCCCTGGCCACACCCGGCATCAAGAGAGAGGGATGCATCCTCTCGAATGGATTGGGCTAAATTTGGGGGTGAAGTCCTCCAAAAGAGTCAAAATATTACATTTATTGTTTGTCACCTCTCACTATAATGAAACCTCCGCAAGAGAAGGGCTCTTTATTTTATTAACAGATTTATTCCATGAACCTATTACACCGCCTGGCACCTAGTAGACACTCAGGACATATTTCGTCAAGTAAGTCAATGAATAAGGTTATGGCAATCATTTTTCCAGAGTACACCCTATAAGTCCTATAGAATTTTAAGGGTGCAGCACCAACATCAACAGCACCACTATTTCCTGTCTGTATCACTGCTACACCCATTGCAGTGGGAACTATTGGGAAGGGGAGGAGAGGGGAGAAGGCTCCAGCAACAGTACCAGAGCAGCCAGTGTCAGTCTAAGTCTGGGAGATTGCTTGGTGTCCTTTTGAACTTGCTAGAGCCTGGGAGAAGATAACAATAGACAGTCGGTCAGATCTGAGTGTATGACTGCGCCAAGCTCTAAGCAGTTCCAGAGTTATAGGACATGAACTCACACCTCCCCGGAGAGTCCTAAGACCACATCTCCAGCAAACTCAGGCCCCAGGCACTCTGAGCATAGACCAGCTAATCTTGCACTCCAGCAATGCAGTAAGCAGCATGTCCAGCACCTGGTGAAAAACGCTTTGTTAGAATCCTGGTCAATGGCCCTCTGACACAACACCCCTCCTGGTCTCCAGTTCTCTGAGTGCCTCTGGGCCACCTCTGGCCGGAAGCAACAAAACCAGTTCTCCTATGGGAGAAGAACACTCACCTCCTCCCAATTCAAGGATCTGAGTGGCAAACTTGCTCTGCCACTATTTTGAGTGGAAACAGCTGGGCTGCAAAAAATCAACAGATCACAGAAGAAAGTGTATCTTAAATGGAGTTAGAGACTTCCACCACCATTCCCTGGTAATAGACACCATCACATTACTCCAGGTCCCTGGTTACAGCCAACTGGATTTCATCTTTCTTCAATGAGGCTGAAAGTGCCAGAGGATTTTAGTCGTGAAGCACACAGGACCCCTGAGGAGGGGCGGTCGGTCTGTAGGTTACCTATCCACACAGGTACAGCAGTCGGATTCGGTGGAGGAGGAAGTTCCAGTGGAAACAAGTATCTCTCCACATTATCTGTATTGCTTGAGGGGAACACATTATTCATTTTGCTCATTTCTCAGGGAAGTCACAGGTTTGCAAACCCAGAGTCTGACTGGCACCCAATCATCTCTCAGTTCCCTCCGACTGTCTCCACACCATTTCAGTCCATTTCAGTCCACATCGTCTCGCACCTGGAAGATTACGACCACCCCTAACAGCTGTCCCAGCCTACAGTCACGTTCCCTCGCAATCCATTCACCACTCCAGCTGAAAGAGCTTCTCCAGGTCCCTTCCCTAAAACCTTTCAGGGGTTTCTATGGAGACTGAACTTCCATGAGGAGTTCCATCTCCTTAAGATGATCCAACCCCTCCCAACCACTTTAGCCTTGTTTCTTACCTCCATCTCTCACTCAACAAAAGAGCCAGACTCAACTTCTCCCCATCTCCCAAGATGCCACGCCTCCATCCCCTCCAGGTCCCCCAGCACAGCGACACCCCACTCATGCCTCCTCCTCTTTCCCTCCCTGCTGCCTTCAACTCTCTTCACTAACCTCTATGCACCCTTCTAGGCGGCTGCCTTCAGAGGGCATCTCTGGCTGCTAGACTACATATACTCATCTGTCTGAAAGTAGCTGGCCATGCCCCTCATCCCACCCTATGGCAACATCCTTGGCCATGGCTGGTTTCGCGTGTGGCTGAGGACCCACCGCGGTCTGTCTTGTTTGTTTCACCAACACCCAACACATTCCTAGATCAATAAATGTTTGCTGAACGAAAACATAAACTCATTTTCGGGACAGCTATGAATCTCCACCTTTCCACCCTCTCCCCAAAACTCTTCCCTAAGATTAGCCTTAGAACTAAAGACTACGTGAGCCTAGAACTAAGGGTCTCACTAGATTAGTTTAGCTATTCTACTCTTTCCCCTGTGGAATGTCTGCTGTGGCCACTTTTCCTGATCTCTGCATTAGCTCCACCTCTGACTGGTTCCCTAGACAGAAAATTCCATTCCCATTCTGGGAACTCAGATTCCCAGAAACATTGGAAATGCTGAAGAATGGGCTACATAACTTTTCAGGACTGCGGGGAGGCCTCGCACACCCCCTAAAGGTGGCATTTAATACCTTCATAAAATCATCTGGGCCTCTTCCTGGTGCCAGCCCTCAATCGCCAGACTTCCTGGAATTCAGTGCCAGTGCATCTGGAAGAAGTGTTAGGCATCCCCTAGCCCGGGGGCCTGCATTTACAGATGAAAAACTGAGACCCAAAGATGTCATGTGACCTGACAATGGTTGCATGGAGCATGTCTGAACTCAATTCGACACTCTAGTTCTGCTGGGAAACATGAATGGCCTTTCAAAATCCCATGGGCTTTCCATAAAACCAGTATCTCCCTCATGCTTTCTGACGGAGGACCCATAGTGAGAACAGGTCTAGGGCCCTCCAATGTCCATAAGATCCCGAAGAGAAGAGGTGGTGGGAATACTAGTCTGCTGTTGTGCCCTGTCCTTCCCAGCCACCCCTGGTGTTCTAAATCCACTCCACCATAAATTCAAAGAGGGTTGGCCAGGTCACACCTCTGGGGCGTGGACCCACATCTGCTGTCTTTCTTCTCTAACAGAGGTGAAGAATTGTGATTGTCCTCGATGAGTTTGTTTTACGGCCAAGGAAACAGAGGCCTAAGGTGATCTCTGTTTTATGGCAACATTCAGGAACTCTATTCCTCAATCTCTTTCGCAGAATTATGCAAGATGAAGTAGTGTTGCAAAACGTTGTTTTTACCAGGCGTTAATCACCTACATAATAAAACACCCAGTACATTCTGCTTGCATTTAGTAATCATATGAAAAGTAGTTATTTATAGACATTTTTGTGGCATTGTACATAATAAAATGGGTGATATTTTGAGTATTTTTCAGAAATCAAACGCAGCTCTACCCCACTTCTGCTGAGTCTGAAATGAGATGAACCTATTTCATCATCAATAACCTGGAGAAATATTAGGGCTTGAGAAAGATAAAGGGAAACTGTGAATTTAATATACATTAATGTGTAGCAAAATGGTTATTCATACCATGAGAAGTGTGGAGATGATTATTCATGGGCAAGAGACTTTCCCACATGCCAAATTTGTAAGATTGTTTTCCCTAAAACAATACAACTGTTTAGTCAAGACTTAATATTTATGGATTTTGAGCACTCAGTAGTCTAAGTCAGTGTTTCTCAAAGTGTGATCCACAGACCACTAAGGAATCTCTGAAATTCTTTTAGGGATCTGCAAGGTCAACTCTGTTTTCAAAATAACGCAAAGACATTATTTGTCTTTTTCACTGTGTTCATGTTTATACTGATGAGGCAAAAGCAATGATGAGTAAAACTGCTGGCGCCTTAACACAAATCAAGGCTGTAGCACCAAACTTGATGATGGTTTGGATACTTGTCCCACTCAAATCTCATGTTGAATTATATTGCTGGAGGTGGGGACTGGTGGGAAGTGTTTTGATCATGGAGACAGATCTCTCATGGTTTGGTGCTGTCTTCATGATAGTGAGTTTTTGCAAGATCTGGTCATTTAAAAGCGTGGGGCACCTCCCCCCACACTCTCTCTCACTTGCTCCTGCTTCTGCCATGAGACATGCTTGCTCCCACTTCATGAGTATAAGCTTCCTGAGGCCTCCCCAGAAGCAGATGCCAGCACTAAGTTTCCCATACGGCCTGCAGAACCGATTAAACCTCTTTTCCTATAAATTACCCAGTCTCAGATATTTCTTTATAGCAATGCAAGAACGGCCTAAAACACTTTACTAGTAGTCATTGTGTTCTTCCTCTATATGCACTCATAACTAAAATACAAAAGTATCCGTTTCACTTAAGAATGTTCTCCACGAAACAGTAAAAAATATTAATTCTATTAAATCTCAGTCCTTGGTACATACTTTTTAAAAATGTTACACACTGCATGCAAAACACTTTGCTGTGTACTGAAGTACAACAGCTGTCTAGAGGATAAAATGATCGTGTGATTATTTGAATTGCCAGCTAAACTAGCCACTTTTTCATGGAATCCTATTATTACTTGAGGGACTGACAAGCAAACTATGTTTACTTAGATATGGATATTTAGAGACATTTTCACAAAAACAAATAAAATGAGCCTACCACTTCAATGAAAACAATTGGCAATATTTGTCACCAATGATAAAATTTGATCTTTCAAGCAAAAATTATAATCTTGGAAAACTTGTTTCCATCACTGAAAACTTGACAGCTCCCCAACCCTTAAAGACTTTCCAGTGAGATCAGTGCTGTTACCAACAAATGTGATTATTTTTCTCTTGCATAATGATATTTGTCAGCATTTGGAGGATCTGCATAATTTAGCGGGTCATTATTTTCCAAATGACCAATGCATGATGTTATAAGATCATACATGAGTAAAAGATCCATTCAAATGCAAGATTGGTCAATGGATTTTAATGTAAGTAAGTATGGAGTGCATTGATGTGGTTTCAGAATCCATACTGAAATTCATCTTTAAGAAACTACTACTTGTCAATTTTTCATGTAGAAAAATATCCACGTTTATGTACTAAGCACCTCTCCCCTTTACAACTACATCTCTGTATGAAGCCAGATTTTCTTCATATATTTTAGCTAAAATAACACATCACATTTTATCCAGAAGCAAACATGAGAATTCAACTATCTTCTTTTAAGCCAAACATTAGCAAGAGTTGCAAAAAGGTAAAGTGATGCTACTTTTCTCACTAAAACTTCTTTGCTTTGGAAAATATTTTTCATAAAAAATCGTGTTATTTATGTTAACATATAATGGGTTTATCGATGTTATTTTTAATTAATTAACAATTTCTTAAATTTCTCTCTAATTTTTAATATATAAATGAAAGTATACTTATTTCTCTGCAGCCATGGTAATATAAATCAAACTATATTGCTCTCCTGCTTAAAAATTCATCAGCGAATTCCCATTACAATTAGAATAAAATCTCAATCATTTTCTGCAGCCACCAGGGCACTAACCATGGCCGCTGCCCCTCTGCACCGTCCTGTGCTCCCAGCAAACTCCAGGGCAGCCCATGGCTGTCTACGCCTGAGCACACCCAGCCTGCCTTATTTCCGGCTTTTGCATTGCCTGCAATTCCCAGTGTGCAGAATGACTGAAGGCAAGTAATAAGATCTCAGTAAATACTTTTGAATAACTCTTTCCTGTGCTAGCAGAGACTGTGGAAAGGGAGGAAGAATGAAAAATTGAGTGAAAGGAGTTCAGACTGACACTTCAGGCAATGATCAAAAGTCAGTTGGTAACGGTGGTGGAAGCGCCTCATAAATTGTTCTGCCTTCAGTAAACAAACATCTTAAAGGGGAACTCAAGGGAAATCTCCTTTGACACACGAGCATGCAATCTCCCTTTATCATGCACAAACTCACATGCCCTCCATTCCACAAATATGCACATTCACACATAAACACACATGCACATTCGTAACGTCTCCTTTTTAAAATTCTTCCCTCTTCCGTTTTTTGAAACCTGTCATCCCTTCTTCCTGCTCCTTCCAGATTTACAAGTTTAAAAAAATTCTTTTCAATTAAGGATTTTAAAAAATCCCTTGGCTATTCCAGGTGTCAGGTTCATGACCGAATGAACTCTCAGGGTCTCAGGCAATTTTTCACTTCTCTTCTGTCAGCATTCCAGTGAAGCAACCTTGTGTCCACAAAAAGATGTCTTCCCTCCAAGAACAATAATAATTGGCCTGATTCTATAAAGCATTTTATATACCAATGCAACCTGTCACTGAATACCTTTCGAAGTTAACAAAAGGTGGAAAATTAAAGTAAAAATAACTGAAACACCAACCTGCATTCTCTGTTTCCGCCATCCTTGTATAGGAGAGGCCCCCACAATAAATTGCTGCAGTGTGTGATCATTCATTGATACTGAGGCTCGGATTTAGGAAGTCACCAAAAACTAAAGGCATTGGTCCAAAATAGATTGCAATTCTTTACCCAAAACGTTTTAAGTAATTTGCTTCTGTTCTGCTTATAACTGTAGACAAAGAGTCAGGAAGGTCACATAAACGAGAAAATCTGCACCAGGATCAGGCCAGAGACATACCTTGTATGAGTTGAGGGTCTCTACCGAGTTGGAGACCCCTCAGAGACAGCCACTACTCAGGGTCAACTGATTATTCTACGACAGAATGCCAGCTCTGTGTGTCTAGATCTGACTATTTTTCAAGAGAAGCTAGATAACCAGATTTGTATGCAAAATTCCCAATTAGTTCATTCTTTAAAAGCACTGTGTTTAAAAATATGTCTGCAGGTCACACTCAACCTGATGGTCACCAGTTTGTGACTTTTGTTCTAGACATTCGGAGAACAAAGGAAGAGTACAAAAACCACGGGCAGTAGTGGAAGAACAATATTTTTTAAAAAGAAGAAATTAAGCTTTCAGCAAAGGTTTGAAATTTCGGGAGTGCAGGGCTGCCCTGGGCTCGGGAGCCATGCGCTGTCCCTGACTTAATTCCAATCCGATCAAGCCCAACTAGGTCTTTTCCAGGTCGCATGGGAAAAAGAGACATGAAGAACTTGAGGCTAGAAAATGAGGCTTATGTGGACTCATAGGAACTTGAATTGGTCAGTCCTACACGGCAGGGGAGAAAAAAGCTGAACGATAATTTAATGATGAACTTCCCAAAGCTAGAATATAGAAAGAATAGCCATGGAACGTTGTAGAACATGGAAGGAGACACCTTGATTCCCAAGACTTTGTGGATGGTGAGGAGCAGGAGGGGGTTTGTCCAGACCATTAGAAAGCTGACTTTCCACTGTGGCTCTCACACAGCATTATCTCTGACTCTTCAGGGCAAGGGAGAGGCCAGGCATCTTTTGGCAACACCACATGCACATTGGAGCTGCTTAGAAGGCAGGGAGGCCCCTGGGATGGAATTGAGCCTCAGCAGGCTCGCCATTCCATCACACGAGGCTGGCTAAGAAGGGTGTCCCAGCCCTATCACCTGTGGCAACTGGAGATTGAATGGCAGCTGAAAATGACTAGGGTTTTGGTGGTGAGTATAGTCTCCACTATTATTTTTTCCTTCTTGTTTTTCTTCCCCAGAGGAGCCTTTCCTTACTCAGTGATCTGATAACTTTTCTATCCTTCTTGGATTTTTTTCTAGGAAAAATGAATAAGGAGTCAGGGGGAGGTGATAACTTCAAGAGCAAACACTCAGGAAGGTGAGAGCACCTGCTCCTTGCTTCTCTTAAACAATCAGCATAAGGCCCAAAGAATTGAAGACAGGTGTTCAACGAGAGCCTGGGCACGAATGTTCACAGCGGCACTATCTTGCCGAAAGGTGGACAAAATCCAAGTGTGCAGCGGGATGAGTAGATACACAAAATGTAGCAAATCCACACAATGGAATATAATCCAGCTGTTTTAAAAAAAAAGTGAGGTATTGACTCATGCTACAACATGGATGAACCTCAAAAACATCGTGCTGGGTGAAAGAAGCCAGAGCCAAAAGGTCACATATTGTGTGGCTCCATTTGTATGAAATTTCCAGAAGAGGAAAATCTATAGCATCAGTGAGTATAGTAGACATTGCCAGGGGCTGGGGGAAGGGAGAATGAGGAATGACTGCTAATGGGTATAGGATTTCCCTTGGTGATGATGAAAATGTTTTGGAACTTGATAGAAGTAATGGTTGCGCAACATTTGAATGTACTAAATGCTACTGAATTGTACATTTTAAAACAAGCAATTTCATGTTATGTGAATATTGCCTCAATTTTTTAAAAAGCCAGCATAGTGTTTTGGTGAAATATTGACTGCCTAGTTTTGAATCCCGACCTGCCATATGCCAGCTGTGTGACACTGGGCAAGTTGCTTAACCTCTCTGTGCCTCAGTTTCCCATTTTAAATTGATGATACCGAAACTAGTTTCCTCACACATTGTTATGAGAAGAAGTAAATGAGTTGATATTTGCAAAGCACTAAGCCAGTACTTCCATATTCTAAGTGCCACATAAATGTTTTCTAAATAGATCAATCAGCCCCATAGCCCACTCCAAGCAGGCTGCTCTGACCCTGGGCTATTTTTTTCAGATTTAGCTTCTTGGTCTGAAAGAACGGCCTCTGTGGGAGCCAGGACAGAATGGGGGCTGAAAACTCAGCCATGGTCACGCTCCTGACTTTGGAGCTACCTGCAGATAAAGTCCTTTTACATATTCCCATGCAATGGAAATACGCAATCACTTCTGACTGGGTCCCAAATTCTCAAATGTCCCGACTACAGGACTCTGGGGACACAGCCTCCTCCTTAAGGATTTGTGAGATGCCTGTAAAGAAAAGGAAAATTCGTGAACCTGCTCAGAAGAAGCCACACAAGAATACTTAGAGGCAAAAAATTACTCAGGCTGACATTTGAGAGGCTCTGGTTCACTGCTTCAGGCCCCCTTCCCAGGCTGACTGGGGTGAGAGGCTCTGGAAGGACGGAGTCCACGGGAGCTGTGCTCTTCTGCTAATTCCATCCAGCCATATTCCTCCCCACCTGAGAAGTGGTGGAGAATGTTCTCTGCTTCACTCCACCCACACTTGGGCATTGGAACAATGACTTCCTCATTGGGTTTTGGTAGTTTTTCCATTATGTTTTAATTTTGCCCTTTATATGAAGTGCTTTATTTTGTTTTAGAATAGGCATGACGTTGGCTCAAAAATCAATTCACACACAAAAGTATACAGTGAAGTCTTACTTCCACCCCAGTTACAATCTCCTCCACATATGTGCACAGCTAATTCATTTTACTAGTATCTAGGGTACCCTTTCCCAGAGTGTCTTTAAGATACTGCAAGCAAACATAGACTTTTTTTTTCTCATCACAGGAAGGATAGCATATTGTATACACTCTACTACACCTTGACTTTTTTTCATATAATATACCTTGGAAATCAGTTCCTAGAAACTTTCCTCATTCTTTTTTATAGCCATATAGTATTCCACCATAGGAAAGTACCATAATTTATGAAATCATTTCCCACTTGATGAATAAGTGAGTGGGATTCCAATCTTTTGCTATTAAAAAACCAGTGGTAACTAATAAATTGTGCACGTCATTATTCAGGTATGCAATATTCTATAAGGTAAATCCCCAAAGGTGTCATTGCTGGGTCAAAGGTTACATGCCTTTGTAATTTTGACAGATAATGCCAAATTGCTCTCCATTTTACCTGCCAACAACATCAGAAAGTTCCGTTTCCTCACAGATACACCAACACAGTGTGTTGTCAAACTAGGATTTTTTCCAATCTGACAGGTGAAAAATGGTATCTTGGAGTAGCTTTAACTTGCATTGCTCTTATGATGAGTGACGTTGAACATCACTTTTACATATTTAGTGGACATGTCTTTTTTTTTTTTTTTTGAGAGAAGTCTCGCTCTTATCCCCCAGGTTTGAGTGCAATGGTTCGATCTCGGCTCACTGCAACCTCCGCCTCCCAGGTTCAAACGATTCTCCTGCCTCTGCCTCCCAAGTAGCTGGGATTAAGTTGCCTGCCAGCACACCCAGCTAATTTTTGTATATTTTAGTAGAGACGGGGTTTCACCATGAAAAACCAGGCTGGTTTTGAACTCCTGACCTCAAGTGATCTGCCTTCACGGACATTTCTATTTTCTATCCTATGAGCTGTCTGTTTATATCCTTTATCCATTTTTATTTTAGGTTTTAGTCTTTCGTTGGTTGGCATCTCTGAGTTCCTTATAAAGAATGTAGCCATTTTCTCTTTTTTTTTTTTTTTTTTTTTTTGAGACGGAGTGTTGCTCTGTCACCCCGCCAGGAATGCAGTGGTGTGATCTCAGCTCACTGCAACCTCTGCCTCCCGGGTTCAAGTGATTCTTCTGCCTCAGCCTCTCAAATAGCTGGGACTACAGGCACGTGCCACCACGCCCAGCTTTTTGTTTGTTTGATTTTGTTGTTTTGTTTTTAGTAGAGATGAGGTTTCACCATATTGGCCAGGCTGGTCTCGAACTCCTGACCTCATGATCCACCCGCCTCGACCTCCCAAAGTGCTGGGATTACAGGCGTGAACCACCGCGCCCAACCAGAATTTAGACATTTTCTATGATAAGAGTTGCAAGCACTCTACCCAGTTTATGATATTTGCAAATGGTATTTTTGCCATGGAGAATATTGTTTAATTTACCAGTCTTCTCCAGCTTTTGTAATTTCTGAATTTTGAATCATAGTGAAAAACACATCACCCATCCCGAGGTTGTAAAGGTTTTAATGTGGAAATTCTTCTAAGTTTTCATCTAGTACTTACAGATTTTTTTTTTTTTATATTTAATCCTTTCATTCATTTGGAGCTTTTTCTTCTTCTTCTTTCAACTTTTTCTCACTCAGGGAAGGGAATTCCTCATGTCCTCTCTCTTTATCCAGCCACCCTCTCACCTCCTCTTTTATCCTAACCTGACCTTGGTCCTGGCCCTTCACTTAGACATTACAACAGCTGCCAGCAACGTAGACTTGAGGAAAAGGCAGCAACCCTCAGGCACCTCCCAGGGCGATCAGAATCTCTGCATGAATCTGAGCTGTCTAGGATGAAGCAAGGTTTGGAGGAATTGAAGGAGGCAACTGAAAGGAACCCAATGGCAGGGACCCCAAAGACGTTGCTTCAGCCACTTAAAATTCTTGCCAGCGCTGCACCGAGTCGCTTGGAAAGGGAGAGAAACGAACTTAAAAAGCAATTCCAGGGCTCCAACATGTGTTGTTCGTTGGTAGGATTGGGGATGAGGATTTGGAGGACCCTGTGGGAGTATTCTTTCACTACTCTCCCCTAATCCTCTCCAAATCGCCTGGGCTCTACAGCTGTTGGTTAGCCAGATAAACTATTTGTTCAATTACTCTTGGCCTGGATGGGGCGGCTGGCCTCAAAGGCTTCAGGCTTCATAATTCGGGCTACTTCAATCAGCCAAGGCCCTCCCAGGGCTGCCTCCAGGAGACGGGGCCTGTTTGAAGACAGCAGCACCCTAGCAAGTCTTGCCTTTCCACTCGCTTTTCATCTCCACCCAGACAGGGCTGCGGCGGCCGACACCTCCCCACGGACCCCGTGTCGGGGAGCAGAGTTAGCTGCGGCGAACGATGCCAAGGCGGAGAACCAAGGCGATAAAATAATTACAAATGAAAGGGAGATTAGCAGGCACTGTCGGGACAAATGCTTCCAAAATGGTTCCTGAAATCTCGGGCGGCGCGGTCTCAAAGGAGACGTCTTTGCAGCTGGGGTCTCCATGGCAATGGGGCAACAGACGCCCAGCTGGGGGCACTCTCTGCACATGTCAGCGCCAACAAAACACCAGCCACGGCGAGGAGATGACAGACCGGATCACCTTCGCTTCATGGAAATGGACTGGTCATTAACACAATTCTATTTTCCCCATTTGTCTGCTCTCCTTCGCCATTCCCTTGGCTTCAGTGGAGTCTTACTAATAAATGGTCGACAGCTGTTGAGAGATGGGTCCAGGCTACCAGTTGCTCTGAGAAATACACTGTTTGGGGTTGGATGCCCTAGGCTGCCAGGAAGCCCTGAGCAGCCTTGTGATGTTCTCTCTTCAGCTGCGTTCTCATCCTGGCTCCTCTGCCCCAGCCACTTCCACTGGTTGCCTTTTCCCAAAATTTTACTTCAGTTTCTCATGAGATCCTGAGGCACCTCTAAGAGGTGGCTTGATGCCAGGTGTGGTGGCTCACGCCTGTAATCCCAGCACTTTGGGAGGCCGGGGTGGGAGGATCACTTGAGGTCAGGAGTTCAAGACCATCCTGGCCAACATGGTGAAACCGTCTCTACTAATAATACAAAAACTAGCCGGGCACAGTGGCTCACACCTGTAATCCCGCACTTTGGGAGGCCAGGGTGAGGGGATCACCGGAGGTCAGGAGTTCAAGACCAGCCTGGCCAACATGGTGAAACCCCGTCTCTAATAACACAAAAACTAGCTGGGCATGGTGGCACACGCCTGTAATCCCAGCTACTAAGGAGGCTGAGGCAAGAGAATCGCTTGAACCCAGGAAGTGGAGGTTGCAGTGAGCTGAGATCGTGCCATTGCACTCCAGCCTGGGTGACAGAGGGAGACTCCATCTCAAAAAGAAAGAAAGAAAGAAAGAAATGTACCCCATTTCTACCCCATAGTCTCCATCATGTCCCTAAGACCACAGCAAATCAACAAAATCTAAGTAATCGTGGTGGGTTGCTGTGCAAGAGTGCATTCAACCTCAGTCTCAAGCTTTGTCCTTCTAATGAAAGTGCCGCTCTTAAGCAGCTTCTGTGTAAGAATTCCAGAACTACTGCTACTAGCGTCTCTACCGAAGGATGGTAAGATCAGTGACCCTGTCTTCACATTTCATACCAAGTGGGAGCATATTCTATGGGATGGTTTTCCCAGAGGCAGTGGCTTCCTAAATATGCAACACAGGACCCACCTTGGAAGAATTAACTCATCATCTAGTTACCGACTTGGAGTCAAAAAAGCCAGACTCAAATCTCAGCTCCTCCACTCAAAACAAAACACCTACTATGTGCAAGATTAAACTGTAAGTTCCCTGAGAGTAGAAACTACATCTTTTTTTTATATCTTCAATACCTGGCAAAATGCCCAGCGTGAGTGTCAAATTCTGTAAAGCAGAGTACTCCAAGCTTTCTGAATCATGTTATCCTCATCAGTGAGTTTTTAACATGGCACTTTCAAAATATGTATGTTTATTTAAATAATATGAACTATTCAGCCCTGGCGCAGTGGCTCATGCCTATAATCCCAACACTTTGGGAGGCCGAGGCAGGCGGATCACGTGGTCATGAGATCGAGACCATCCTGGCCAACATGGTGAAACCCTGTCTCTACTAAAAATACAAAAATTAGCCGGGCGTGCTGGCGCATGCCTGTAATCCCAGCCACTCGGGAGGCTGAGGCAGGAGAATCACTTGAACCCGGGAGGCGGAGGTTGCAGTGAGCCAAGATGGCACCACAGCGCTCCAGCCTGACAACAGAGACCCTGTCTCAAAATAAGAAGGAGGAGGAAGAGGAGGAGAAGGAAAAGATGAAGGACTATTCTAATACAAGGAGCATTCTAGAAATATAGAAAAACAGAAACTGAAAAGGGATAAGATTAAAAACAAGTAGAAGTTCCAAAACTTCCTTCTTATGCTGCAACGGATCATCTTGTCCTCCCCGTGTTAGAGCGCCATTGTAGAGGACACAGTTTCTACGCTCAAGAGGCTTGCAGTCTAGTCTAGTTGAGGCTCGAAGCAAAGAATAACCGTGGTACCGCATTAAATAAACAGATAACAATTGAGAGAGGGGTGTGATCACCAAGGGTACAGATGGGCTTCACAGAGCCCATAACCCCCACCAAAATCGAATGCCAATGTGTATAGGTGTGTGCCTAGGTGCATCTTCCTCAGGAAAGGTCCAAAGCTGTCATAGGATTCTCAAATGGATCTAGATCACAGAAAAATTACAGAAGAACTGGCTAAAAGGGAGAAAATAACACGAGGAACAAAAGGGCCTGTGCACAAGCATTCTGTCCAGTCGTCCTGCTCTTGCAGACAAAACAATCTAGACCTACTAGAACAGCACTCCGCCAGTCACCCAAGGAGATGAAGGTATTTCCAAAGACTGAGACACTGCTTCTAGGTTAATGATTTCTTTTTAACTTCTTTTAGCAGTGGCCAGTTTTCAAATGACATCCTACATGGAACCCATGTATATAAAAATAGATCAAAGTGAAGGTGTTCTGGGTGAAGAAGGTTGGTCCCAGGTCACCACCCTTCGTGGTCTCCAGCCTCAGCTTCCCTGTGTTGATGGCTCCAAGGCTGAGTTCTTCTTCAAATGGGGCTGTAAATCCCTGCTCCGGGCCTTCTTGAGACTATGATGTAATAAATGATTTGCCTTAATTTGTGTCCTCGTCATTCAGTTCATAAACCATTGAAAATCACTCCCCCTGCTTCAGCTTCCACCTTTTTTCCTTCCTTTGCCTCCTTTGACAAAGTCGCCAATAGCTCCAGCTAACTGTTCTCCACCACGTCTGGTCCAAGATCACCCTCGCCAGAATCCCCTGGCTCGCGTGTTAAAGACACAGTTCCCTGGGCATCATCCCAGACCGACGGACTCAGAACCGCTGAGCACGGACCCCACCATCTGCAACTTCCACGGGCTCCTCAGATGATTCTCATGAGCCCTTAACTACACACGGCTCTGCACAAAGCCCCGCTCCGCCAGCCAGCTTCCCATGTGTGGGGTCTTAACCTACAGAGTGTCATCAAAATTGCCTCCACTTTCTTGAGCCCACCCAAAAGCTAAAGATAGAGCCAGGAGGGGATGAACATTCCAGGCCTGTGTGTCCATGGCTTCAAGGTGAACAATGACCGTGTTTGCGGAGGTGACAATCCTCTTTCTCCGGTCTGGACGCTCAGAGGCAGGCATTTTTCTTTTAGGCTGGAGTTAAATATAGTGCTTAATGCTTTGCAGACTTCTGGAGGGAAACAGGAGCAGCTCAGAGGAGTGGAATGTACTGGGCTGGAAGTCAGTCATCTACAGCCACAGTGCAGGCAAACATCGAAGCCTGGGGGAAGCTCAACCCCAGAGTCGGGCCACTTGCTTCAGGGGTATTTATTCAGAGGAATGGGGCAGCCCTTGAACGTTTTGCATTTTTCCTACAGTTTCAAAGGCAGCAGTGGCCTAAGCCTGTGTATAACCTGCCAGGTAAACTGGCATCATGAGAATTTCCCTGAGCTGAGCGGTGACAATTGTTTTTGCCATCTTGATTTAGAAGCCAGAACAATTCAGAGAGCTGTAGATAGTGGGGTGGAAAGTCATAAAATCCGTTCTCCATATTCTGCCCCCTTTCGGGCCAAAATCCAGCTTGGCTTCTTTCATGAAGCCACTCACATCCCACTGTCTCCCTCTTTTCAACTCCTATGACACTTATATATTAGTGGCATATATTTTAACAAAGTTGCTTTTTTTTTTTTTTGAGACAGAGTCTCGCTCTGTCACCCAGGCTGGAGTGCAGTGGCACGGTCTTGGCTCACTGCAAGCTCCACCTCCCAGGTTCACGGCATTCTCCTGCCTCAGCCTCCGGAGTAGCTGGGACTACAGGCATCCGCCACCTCGCCCAGCTAATTTTTTGTATTTTTAGTAGAAATGGGGTTTCACCACGTTAGCCAGGATGGTCTCGATCTCCTGACCTCGTGATCCGCCCACCTCGGCCTCCCAAAGTGCTGGGATTACAGGCATGAGCCATCGCGCCCGGCTGCTCTTTTTCTTTTTTATATTTTTTATTATTTTTGAGATACAGTCTTGCTCTGTCACCCAGGCTGGAGTGCAGTGGTGTGATCTTGGCTGACTGCAACCTGCACCTCCCTAGTTCAAGTGATTCTTGTGCCTCAGCCTCCTGAGCAGCTGGGATTACAGGCGTGCGCCACCACATGTAAATTTAGTATTTTTAGTAGAGACAGGGTTCCACCATGTTGGCCAGGCTGGTCTCAAACTCCTGGCCTCAAGTGATCTACCCACCCTTGCCTCCCAAAGTGCTAGGATTAGAGGTGGGAGCCACTGCACCCAGCCTCTATTTTTATTTTAGGTTCAAGAGGTACATGTGTGGGTTTGTTCCATGAGTATATTCATGATACTGAAGTTTGGACTTCTAACGATCCTTTCACCCAAGTAGTGAACACAGTACCCAATAGGAAATTTTTCAATACTTTCCCCACTCCCTCCCCACTGTTTTTTATTTTTATTACTTTGCTTTTGTCTCCATGTCCCCATATCATAAGCCTCTTGAGAATGGAAACCACATCTAAGCTTCCTTGTATCCCCCTCAGTGCCTGTCATGGTGTTGGGTACAGGGGCACCAATGAGTACCTGTTGAGATGAACAGGGACCACCTTGAAGGGAGAGGGCTGGGGAAAGGAGAAGGCAGGCGCAGTAAGAGCTGATGTTCTCTGCAAACTGCTTACATTGATGCTATTGTCAGCATTTAACAGGTGCTCATCTGCTTAATTTTCACAGCTGCCTTATGAGGTGAACCCACCTTACAGAACAGGTGATTTAGGTACAGAGATGTTACCTGAATGGCTCCAAGTCACACAGCTACTAAGAGGCAAAGCCAGGATCTGAACCCAGAGAGTCCAGCTCCAGAGTCCATGCTCTTCTGTGTCTCCCACTACTGCAGGACAGCTATCCCCTGGGGGCACGTGGGCAGTAATCAGGCCAGAGAAACGGAGGAAGTATATACTTTCCAGAAAAAAATAAACCAGACCTAGAATCCTTACCCCAACTCAACTTGCAATGACCACTAAAAAAGGGTCTCTTCAGCATAAAGACAAGGGGTCTGTCCCCAGGGCCTCAGCTCTGCTTCTAGCTGTCGACATGTCCAGAGGACACTGACTGTGGCCTCTGCTCTCTCCTACCTCCCAGAGTTCCTTCCTACCTCTCCATAAATGAGGGGAGAGATGATGGGAGGCAGAGGGTGGCATTTGCCAATGGAGAGTAGTCCCAGGTCAGAGAGCCTGGGCTGGCACTTAGGAGTTGCCTGCTGGGAGCGACCCCCAGCCGAGCTGCATGCACCGAACTGCACCCAGCAAGAGAATTCTCACTGCCCTAGAAAACAACTCCCCAAATTTAAACAATCCTGACCCCACCTTCTGCCTCCTGCACATACTTTCTTTGACATCTTCCAATGCTGAGTAATGGAAAGATTATTTGATGTCTCTGAGTCTCACCTCTACAATGCCAATCCTGGATGGCCACGTCCAAAGCTACCAGAGGTAACCCCAGTTCTGCTCCAGGGGAGGGGATAAGGCAGCATTGACTGCCTTGCAAGGAAGCACCTTGCAACACGCAGCCCGAGAAGAACATTTCAAGGAGGACAGGGGAAGTCTTAAAGTAGTGACTGTTTGAAGGATCTACCTTATGAAGTGAAAGTGAACTCCTTGCTCCAGTAAGTAATTTTAAAGGACAAACACGTTCACAGACATACACAGCAACAATGAAGAAATCATCACACCAGTTGTCCAAGGCATCAACTGTCAGTGTGGTTCCAAGAGGCACTGGCTTGGTTTGGTTTTGATGGAAATCTCTGTATTATCTATTTTTTTCCTAAATGCAGAGTGAAGAGTGTTTTTATTCCTTCCTTCATTCACTCAATGAACACCTACTAAGTGCGAGCTCCAGTCCTCAGGCTGCATGCTGGAGATTCAAAGGTGAATATGAACTCAATGAGATGACAGCCCAGAAGACAGAGACGGATAAGTAAATAATCAAGTGCAGTGAAAATTTTGGATTTCTGGGATGGGAGCTATTGATTCTATAAAGGGGATAAACCATGAAGGAGTCAAGGAGGGAAGTTAGACCAACCCAAAGGCCATCACAGAGGAGGCAGTGCTTCTGCAAAATTGCGAGGAACTGCAAGTAGTACAAAAAAGCAAAAGCAGGCGTTGGGGAAAATAGTGAGAATGAACACTGGACATGGATGTGGTGGCACACTTGTGGTCCCAGCCACTCAGGAGGCTGAGGTGGGAGGATTGCTTGAGCGCAGGTCAAGGCTGCAGTGAGCAGCGATTGTGCCACTGCACTCCAGCCTGGGCGATGGAGAGAGACTCTGACTCTAAAACAAATTAATAAAATAAAATATTGAAGACTTAGGAGTCAGATCATGGAGTTAAAGAATTATTCCATTAATTCAGCTCTTGTAAGCACTTCCATCTGACGTAGCCGAGGACTTGATTCAAAATCCTTTCTTTGACCTGAATTGCCTAGAATTCTCCAAGAGAAAACAAGCTTTGCAGACTCTCAAAGGGAATGTCTGGCCATGGTGGAACGCGGGCCCTTGGAGGACTGGCCGGGGCTATGACTCAGGAAGCAGCAAGGGAGACAAGTGCCCAAGCCTCACCGAAAGGGAAGACCAGGCTGCTCCACACACCGGCGTGGGCCTAAAGTTCAAGGAGCTTCTTTCTCCATTTCTCCCCACAGTGCTTCACGTCTCAGGCCACGGGCTGCCAGCACTCACCTTCTGCCGAGGCCGCCCTGCAGCCTCCCTGCTCTGAGGCCCCTGCCTGTCCCTGATGAAACTTCCTCTGTGCTAACTTGGCAAGAAACAGGCAAACGCCGCTGTGCTTCCCTTTGCCCTTGAAAAGAATGGGGTTTGGGGGAGGCTCTGCACAGTCCTGTGCTGTCCTAGATAGCTGAGCAGAAGCTGTTGAAGCCGGCCTCCTGGACTGGGCTTGGTCCAGCAGCCTATCCACGTGAGAGCCCTGGCTGTCTGGAGGCACAGGGAGCGGCTGGGCCTGCAGCGTCCCACCTGGAGGGAAAGAACGCACCGCGACGGAGGCGTGGGCCCCTGCAGCCGGCGCGGGGCAGGCGGCGGCCGCGATCCCGGTAGCCACGCTTCTCCGGCGGAACGCGGCGCCCCCTGGCGGCAGAACGCTTGTGGCCGCCGTTACACTCGTGTGGAAACAGCGCCATCTGCCGAACGCTCTGTCACATTGCTGATTGGCCCACACAGATTTTGTAAGGATTTTTCCTTCTGCTTGCTTAAATCAGGCCGGACTGAGCCTATTCAAAGTGTACTTCTGAGATGAAAAAAGAAAGTGACTGTACAAGATGTTTTGCTCGCTGGAAAAACGAGGATGAAAGGAAAATGGGTAGCGATTATCTGAATAATATGTGCTTCCTGTCTGTAGTGAGGTGTGAACATGGTGGGGCCGCACATTGCAGAGGAAAATGCATGCATTTTGGAGTCAGGCAACTGCGATCAAATTCTCACTAGCTTTGTGAGCTCGGAAAGTTACTTAGCATTTCTGAGCCTCATTTGTTCTTATCTGTAAAGTAGAAGTATATTCACCTTGCAGCATTTTAGCAAAAGTTAAATAAAACAATGTGCATAAAATGAAAATTAAATGTGTATGAGGTAAATCAGGTAATATGTATAATAGGTAGGCTTTAAAGTATAACATAAAAATATCACACAGCCATTTTTTTCTAATTGTTAGAATTGTGAGATATTCCTGAAATGGATTTATCAAAAGAGAAGATGGAATCTCTCTGGGGTATTTTTAAATTTTCTCTACAACGGTTGATTCTGACCTTTCTGCAAAAGACGATCTATTTCTGGGCACGGATCCTAGAAACAGAATTCTGCCCAAGTGAGACTCCACTAACATTTACTGAACGTCTGCCACATGCTAGACACTTTCAAAGATGCTCTTTCATTATCGCCAGTAAAATCTGAAGCTTCGGGATCTATTTCCTCTTCCCAGCAGAAACTTTTGCCAGGAATATTAGAACCTCTTTTTTATAGCCTCTCAAGTACTTTCAAGATTACTCAGAAAATCCCAAAACTTTGAACAACCCAAATGCCAATTAACAGGAGAATCAACGATAGTACATCCATACAATGAAATATTACTGGGCAATGAAAAAGACAAACAACCAGATAAACACTGTAGGAGGGACTCTCAAATCTGAGGCAAAAACAAAAAGTCAGGCCAAAAATATACTGTATTTGCATGAAGTTCTAGAATATGAAAACCTAATTGATGACGGTAGAAATCAGAATCGTTGTCCGCACAGGATAGGGGTGGGGACTGACTGCGGAGGGGCACTAGGGAACTTGTGGGGTGATGGGCATGCCCTGAATGGTGATCTGGGTGCTGGTTGCACAGTTATGTACAGGCAATGGTGTGCTGAAGCCTGCTGGCACCATCAAGAGAGTGGACTGTTAATTTTTTAGGATGTTTGCAAGCCAGTCAACATCACATTGATAGCTTGGAATCCACCGTGGTGGAAATGTTTATACTCCAGAAATTGGCAAACACTACAAAGCAGGGCTTTTTTATCCCACCAGAGAGCCAGTTGTAAAACATGTATGAACACACCACTGTATACATTTGCCAAAGCTCATTGAATTATGTATTTCGGATCTATGCATTATACTGTATGGAAATTATATTTCAAAAATGGGGGGTGAATAAAAGCTCTCTGCTATCAGAGTGTGCAGAGCACAGCTGGAGGCCCATGCTGAGCAGCTGGGGAGAAAGTCATTTCTGGGATGGAAAAGCAAAATTTAAGAAGCCTTTTTCAGTCATAATGGATCTAAATCAAGAAAGCAGATCAAAATACATAAGCCTCAGGATAGAGGTGCAAGACTGGGTCAGCATTTTGATAATGGCTGCACAGATGAGAGATCATCAGCCTCACCTTAGCAAGGAGGAACTGGAGGCCCCTATCAGAATCCAATGTTCATCATCTATAATTTTATTAATTTTATTCTTTAAATCATCAGACATGCCAGGCACAGTGGCTCACGCACTTTGGAGGCCAAGACAGGTGGATCGCTTGAGCCCACGAGTTTGAGACCAGCTTAGGCAACATGGCGAAACCCCATCTCTACAAAATACAAAAAATTAGCCAGGTGTGGTGGCACATGCCTGTAGTCCCAGTTACTCAGGAGGCTGAGGTGGGAGAATCACCTGAGCCCAAGAGTTCGAGGCTGCAGGGAGCCATGATTGTGCCACTGCACTCCAGCTTGGATAACAGAATGATAGGGATCTTAAAAAAAAAATATATATATATATACACAAAAAGATTTTTTTTGGTGTACAGTTCTATAATTTTAACATACGTATAGATTCACATAAGCACTGCCACAATCAGGATTCAAAATAGTGCCATCACACCCCCAAAAACTCCCTCATGTTTTCCCTTTATAATCACAGCCTCTCCCATTCGTAACTCCTGGCAACCACAGATCTATCCTCCATCAGTATTTTATCTTCTCAAAAATGAGAAATACAGTACGTAAACTTCTGAGACTACTTCCTTCCCCTATCCCCCAGCATCATGCCTTGGAAAGTGCTCAGTTGCTGCATGTGTAAACAGTTCATTCCTTTCTACTGCTGAGTAGTATTTCATTGTATGGATATACCACAACTTCTTTATGCGTTAACCTGTTCATTCACCTGTTGAAGGACATTTGCTTGGAGCAATTATGAATAGAACATCAGATAATCACAGAATTATCAATAGAACATTTATATACAGGTTTTTATGTAAGCATAAGTTTTCATTTCTCTAGGAAGTGGGGCTTCTGGGTTACAAGACAAATACATGTTAACTTTATAAGAAACTGCCAAACTTTTCCAGACTGGTTATACGATTTTTTATTCCCACCCACAATGTATAAGAATTGAAACAGAGCTTTGGGAGGCCGAGGCGGGTGGATCACGAGATCAGGAGATTGAGACCATCCTGGCTAACATGATGAAACCCCGTCTCTACTAAAAATACAAAAAATTGGCCAGGCACGGTGGTGGGCACCTGTAGTCCCAACTACTCAGGAGGCTGAGGCAGGAGAATGGCATGAACCTGGGAGGCGGAGCTTGCAGTGAGCCAAGGTCACACCACTGCACTCCAGCCTGGGGAACAGAGCGAGACTCAGTCTCAAAAAGAAAAAAAAAAAAAAAAAAAAAAAAAAAGAATTGCAATAGAGAGAAGAATCAAATAGATGGAATAAAAAATGATATAGGGTTGGCTGGGTGCAGTGGCTCAAGCCTGTAATCCCAGCACTTTGGGAGGCCGAGGCAGGTGGATCACAAGGTCAAGAGATCGAGACTACCCTGGCTAACATGGTGAAACCCCATCTCTACTAAAAATACAAAAAATTAGCCAGGCGTGGTGGCGGGCGCCGGTAGTCCCAGCTACTCGGGAGGCTAAGGCAGGAGAATGGCATGAACCCAGAGGCAGAGCTTGCAGTGAGCTGAGACTGCGCCACTGCACTCCAGGCTGGGCAACAGAGCGAGACTCCGTCTCAAAAAAAAAAAAGATATAGGGGATATCACCACTGATCCCACAGAAATACAAACTACCAACAGAGAATACTATAAACACTTCTATGCAAATAAACTCGGAAATCTAGAAGAAATGGATAAATTCCTGGACACATACACCCTCCCAAGTCTAAACCAGGAAGAAGCCGAATCCCTGAATAGACCAATAACAAGTTCTGAAATTGAGGCAGTAATTAATAGCTCACCAACCAAAAAGAGTCCAGGACCACACGGATTCACAGCTGAATTCTACCAGAGGTACAAAGAGGAGCTGGTACCATTCTTTCTGAAACTCTTCCAAACAACAGAAAAAGAGAGAATCCTCCCTAACTCATTTTATGAGGCCAGCGTCATCCCAATGCCAAAACCCGGCAGGGACACAACAAAAAAAGAAAATTTCAGGCCAATATCCCTGATGAACATCCATGAGAAAATCCTCAACAAAATACTGGCAAACTGAAACCAGCAGCATCAAAAACCTTATCACCATGATCAAGTTGGCTTCATCCCTGGGATGCAAGGCTGGTTCAACATATGCAAATCAACAAACGTAATCCATCACATAAACAGAACCAATGACAAAACCACATGATTATCTCAATAGATGCAGAAAAGGCCTTCGACAAAATTCAACACCCCTTCAGGCTAAAAACTCTCAATAAACTAGGTATTGATGGAATGTGTCTCAAAATAATAAGAGCTATTTATGACAAACCCATAGCCACTATTATACTGAATTGGCAAAAACTGGAAGCATTCCCTTTGAAAATCAGCACAAGACATGGATGCCCTCTCTCACCACTCCTATTCAACATAGTGTTGGAAGTTCTGGCCAGGGCAATCATGCAAGAGAAAGAAATAAAGGATATTCAAATAAGAACAGAGGAAATCAAATCGTCTGTATTTGCAGATGACATGATTTTATATTTAGAAAACCCCTTCATCTCAGCCTAAAATCTCCTTAATCTGATAAGCAACTTCAGCAAAGTATCAGGATACAAAATCAATGTGCAAAAATCACAAGCATTCCTATACACCAATAATAGACAAACAGAGAGCCAAATCATGAGTGAACTCCCATTCACAATTACTACAAATAAAATAAAATACCTAGGAATACAACTTACAAGGGATGTGAAGGACCTTTTCAAGGAGAACTACAAACCACTGCTCAAGGAAATAAGAGAGGACACTAGCAAATGGAAAAACATTCCATGCTCATGGATAGGAAGAATCAATATTGTGAAAGTGGCCATACTGCCCAAAGTAATTTATAGATTCAATCTATCCCCATCAAGCTACCACTGACTTTCTTCACAGAATTGGAAAAAACTACTTTAAACTTCATATGGAACCAAAAGACAGCCTGCATAGCCAAGACAATCCTGGGCAAGAAGAACAAAGCTGGAGGCATCATGCTGCTTGACTTCAGACTATATTACAAGGCTACAGTAACCAAAACAACATGGTACTGGTACCAAAACAGATATATGGACCAATGGAACAGAACCGAGGCCTCAGAAATAACACCACACATCTACAACCATCTGATCTTTGACAAACCTGACACAAACAAGCAATGGGGAAAAGATTCCTTATTTAATAAATGGTGTTGAGAAAACTGGGTAGCCATATGCAGAAAACTGAAACTGGACCCCTTCCTTATACAAAAAACAACTCAAGATGGATCAAAGACTTAAACATAAGACCTACGACCATAAAAATCCTAGAAGAAAAACCTGGGCAATACCATTCAGGACATAGGCATGGGCAAAGACTTCATGACTAAAACACCAAAAGCAATGGCAACAAAAGCCAAAATTGACAAATGGGACAAATGACAAAATTGACAAATTAAACTAAATAGCTTCTGCACAGCAAAAGAAACTATCATCAGAGTGAACAGGCAACCTATAGAATGGGAGAAAATTTTTGTAATCTATCCATCTGACAAAGGAGTAATATCCAGAATCTACAAAGAACTTAAACAAATTTACAAGAAAAAAAACCTCATCAAAAAGTGGGCAAAGGATATGAACAGGCACTTCTCAAAAGAAGACATTTATACAGCCAACAGACATATGGAAAAATGCTCATCATCACTGGTCATTAGAGAGATGCAAATCAAAACCACAATGAGACACCATCTCACGCCAGTTAGAAGGGCAATCATTAAAAAGCCAGGAAACAACAAATGCTAAAGAGGATGTGGAGAAACAGGAATGTTTTTACACTGTTGGTGGGAGTGTAAATTAGTTCAACCATTGTGGAAGACAGTGTGGCAATTCCTCAAGGATCTAGAACTAGAATTACCATTTGACCCAGCAATCCCATTTCTGGGTATATACCCAAAGGATTAAACATCATTCTACTATAAAGACACATGTACACATGTTTATTGTGGCACTATTCACAAGAGCAAAGACTTGGAACCAACTCAAATGTCCATCAATAACAGACTGGATAAAGAAAATGTGGCACATATACACCATGGAATACTATGCAGCCATAAAAAAGGATGAGTTCATGTCCTTTGCAGGGACATGGATGAAGCTGGAAACCATCATTCTCAGCAAACTATCACAAGGACAGAAAATCAAACACCGCATGTTCTCACTCATAAGTGGGAGTTGAGCAATGAGAACACATGGACATAGGAAGGGGTACATCACACACCAGGGCCTGTCAGGGGGTGGGGGGCTAGGGGAGGGATAACATCAGGATAAATACCTAATGTAAGTGATGGGTTGATTGGTGCAGTAAACCACCATGGCACATGTATCCCTATGTAACAAAACTGCACGTTCTGCACTTGTACGCCAAAACTTAAAGTACAATAATAATTTTAAAAAAAGAATTGCAATTGCTCTCAACAGCTCTTGGTATTACCAAAGGTTTTCCTTTTTTCAGCAATTCTAATAGGTGTGTTTGGTTTTAGTTTAAAGTCTCCAATGCTTAATGATATTGAACATCTTTGTTTTATTTGTCATTTATATATTCTGCAAAGTCTTGTGACAGATGTGACTTGCAAATTTTTTCTCCCGGGCTATAGTGTTTTCATTCTCTTAATAGCATCTTAAGTCTTTTTAATTTCGATAAGGACCAATTTATCAACTTTTTCTTTTATGGATCATGCTTATGGTACCATGTCTAAGAATTCTCTTCCTTAATCCCAGGAAGAGATTTTCTACTATGTTCTTCTCTAAACTTTTTAGAGCTTCACTTTTACATTTACATCTCTTATCGAGTTCAT
This sequence comes from Nomascus leucogenys, assembly GCF_006542625.1. NCBI lineage: Eukaryota > Metazoa > Chordata > Mammalia > Primates > Hylobatidae > Nomascus > Nomascus leucogenys. The sequence goes on along the minus strand of NC_044395.1, from coordinate 5,211,121 downwards.
TTGTATACAAGCTGTAAGGTTTCAGTTTTCTTTTGTCTGTTTTGTTTATATGAATGTTCAGCTGTTCTAACATCATTTGTTGAAAATATGATCCTTTATTGAATTACCTTTGCACCCTTGTCAAAAATCACATGGCCATATTTAAGCAGCTATCTTTCTGGACTCGATTCTGTTTCATTGATCTCTATGTTCCCATGCAATACCATACTGTCCTGATTACTGTAACTTTGTAGTATGTCTTAAAACTGGGTAGCATGTTTCCTACACCATTATTCTTATTTTTCAAAGTTGTTTTAGCTATTCTAGTCCTTGGCCTTTCCATGTAAACATTAGAATCAGCTTGTCTATAACAACAAAATGTCCTGGTGAGATTTTGACTGGAATTGTTTTAAATCTCTGTATCAGTTTTGGCAGAACTGGCAACTTTCTGAAGTCTTCCAATCTTCAAATATGGTGTTTCTTGTTATTTGTTTATATCTTCTTTGAGTATTTTCACTGGTATTTTGTAGCTTTCAGTAAGATGTTTATCTATTTCATTTTTTGGTGTTCTATGTGGTACTGGTTTTCAATTTTCCTATCCAATTACGCATTTCTGGTTGTGATGGTTAATTTTTTTTTTTTTTTTGAGACAGAGTCTCGCTCTGTCGCCCAGGCTGGAGTGCAGTGGTGCGATCTCACTCACTGCAAGCTCCGCTTCACGGGTCCACACCATTCTCCTGCCTCAGCCTCCTGAGTAGCTGGGACTACAGGCACCCGCCACCACTCCTGGCTAATTTTTTTTGTATTTTTAGTAGAGATGGGGTTTCACCATCTTAGCCAGGATGGTCTCAATCTGACCTCGTGATCCGCCCGCCTCAGCCTCCCAAAGTGCTGGGATTACAGGCGTGAGCCACCACGCCTGGACTTGATGGTTAATTTTATGTGTCAACTTGGCCAAGCCATGGTAGACAGTTTGGGTTCAAACACCAGTCTAGATGATGCTGTGAAGAAACGTTTTAGGTGTGATTAACACTTAAATCAATCAACTTTGAGTAAAGCAGATGACCCTCCATAATGTAAGTGGGCCTCATCCAATCAGTTGTAGGCCTTGAGAAAAGAGACTGAGGTTCCTTGGAAAAGAGGGAATTCTACCAGCAGACGGCCTCCAGACAAGAGCTGCAACATCAGCTCTTCCCTGGGTCTCCAGCCTGACAGCCTGTTCTGCAGAATTCAAATTTGCCAGCCCCTACAATCACACAAGCAAATTCCTTAAAATTAACCAATCTCTCTCTGTCTCGCTCTCCCTTTTTAAACACATGAACACACACACACGTGTGTGTATCTCTCACATATATACGTGTATAAATGTGTGTGTATATATACATGTGTGTGTGTATCCTATTGGTTCTGTTTCCCTAGAGAACCCTAATATGCTGCTGTATAGAAATACAATTGATTTGTTTGTATATGTGTGTTAACCTTATATCCTGCAAACTTGTTAAACTCACTTATTAGTTCTAAGAGGTTTTTGCAATCTCCTTGGGTCTTTGACATAGACAATCGTGTACCCTATGAACAAGAACTGTCCTCTCCAGGGTGGGGTGGGCACCAGGTTAAGAGTTGGGCACCTCCTTGAGATGTCCTTATTTGCTTAGGTCCTGCATGAAAGCACATAGTGCCCTGGCTCTTTTGAAAAGCAGGAAAATCCTGAGAGAAAGCAACACAGCTTTCTCCGTTGTGAGGTGATGAGGAGGGGATTAGGACACTAGATGAGAAAGGACAGGCCTAGACAATGCAGCAAGGGACCAGTGGGCAGACGGGTAAAACCATCTGCTCCTCAAAATGGCCAGGCTCTGAGATGAAGCAGGAATCTTCACTTAAACCGAGACTGGATCCATCCCAGGAATTTAAGTGAGTCTGGCATATTAACAGGAATCCCAGTGGAAGTCTTTTTGTGGAGTGAAGGGCGGGGGTGAGTTGCAAAATTTTCTGGACCAGAACTTATTGTAGGAAAAGAAGAATTGAAGCTGGGCATGGGCTCCTGCTTATGGTCCCAGCTACTCAGTAGGCTGAAGCAGGGGGATTGCTTGAGCCCAGGAGGCTGCAGTGTGCTATGATCACACCTGTGAATAGCTGCTACACTCCAGCCTGGGTGAGAGAGCAAGACCCCGTGTCTAAGAAAAGAAAGGAAAGAATTCAGGCACTGTGAGGTGACCTAGGAACAAAGCTTCAAAATATTCTGAGTACAACAGAAAAAAAAGTTTTACTTAAAGTCCATAAAATCCTGGGACATTAGCATCCTTTTTGGGAGACCCCTCTCTTAAACTGTAACTCTAGGGAGACAGAGGTTCCCGTAGACCAACAGAGCACATGGCCCCAGTGCCCAGCAGAGCGACGTGGAGCTGCAGAGTCCTGTGGGGGCTAATTTGTACACAAGCACATGAAACACCCCTACATGAGCCCAGACTTTTCCTCTGTCTTGCTGCAGACTTTGAAAGAGCTAGAGACCCTGTCAAATCATGGGGGTGCAAAAACCGATGCAACTGAGGGGTTTTAACTCATGGTATGCTGTTTCTGCAGGCCTGTGATGTCAAGAGAAAACAGAAAAGAGAAGGGAATTCCACCTTTGCCCACTGAGAACACATCTACCCAACTCCCCTGTCACAACCCCTGTGAGATGGTTCTGCCATCTCCCAGCCCTGAAGACTGTAAGGTCATCTGACCACCTATTCCATTGCTAAATATGGCAGGATGTCACCTGACTCAACATTAGGCTGCCTGTCAATCATCACACCCCCTTTCTCCCACTTACTTTTCTATCACTCCGTAGAAAGTTCCCAACAGCTGTCCTTAAGTCCTCCAGGCTATAGAAACCACTCTTGAAACAATATGTCAGCGTACCATTAGTGTCCTTCAACTCACACCCTCACTTCCCAGCCCCTCCTCTGTGAACCAGGTCTCTCCTTACCTCTTCCGCCAGCACTAATCAACCTAATGTTCCTTCACTCTTTTCTGCCCTCCCTGCTTCCCTCCAACCTGCACCCGATCCCCGCCCCCATCCTTTCTCCTCTTTCTTTCCAATTCTCCACACCAAGACTGAACACTTGTCAGGAACGGTGCTCCCCCCTGGGCCCCTCTGCACCTCCTGAAGCCCAATCCCTGTCACTTCTTACCACCCCCAGCTCCCTGATGGCCCTGGGCCTCCCTCCCGACAGCTGAGGCCCTTCCTGGATCTCTACACATCACCAAGCTAAGCCAGTGTTCCAAAATAGTCTCCTGAACAATGATGACAACTGCACAGTTATTTTGGAAGGTAAGTGTGGCCAGAGTCCCACAACAATGCAGGAAAGACAATGGGATGGCGGGCAGCAGGTAGCCTGGCCAGCTCTGTTTGTGCAGATGAATTCAGGAGCCTGGTATTTCTTTGAAGGATGACCAGAGAATGGATGAGCTCTCAGGATCACACTGAGACCAGGTCCCTAATGCTCCTAATCCCTTAGGACACAAGGACCTGAAAGACATAGAAACTGCTTCTCTGAAAATTGGCTTGATTATTCTCTCAAAGTTGACCAGAATCCACAGCTTAGATTGCAGGAGGTCAGGGCATATGCTGAGGCCTAGCTGTCTTCAAGCTGCAGTTTCCAAGATAGCCCAAAATAGAGTCCAATCAATATATGGCAATATACTTCTTCTTTGTTTTCTGTAAGTTTTATAAAAACACACATACAGAAATGTACATAGGTCATAAGTTTACAGCTCAGTGTATTTTCACAAAGTGAACACACCCTCAAAACCAGCACCCAGGTAAAGAGAATACAACAAAAACAGCAGAGGGCCTCCTCATCCCTGCTTCCAGCCAATACTCCATCCCCTACCCCAGGATAAATGCAATCCCAGCTTCTAACATTGTGCATTGGTTTTGCCTGTTCTTTGAACTTTCTGTAGCAGAGTTATAGAATATGTACACTTCTGCGATTGGCTCATTTCAGCCAGCATAATGCCTGTGAGATTCATCCTTCTTGGATATAGTTCCAGTTAATTCATTATCATTATTGTATCGTATTCAATAAGTATTACTACAATTCATTCATCCATTCTACTCTCTGGTATTTGGGTAGTTTCCAGTTTGAGGGCATAAGTAGTAGAAGTATTGTGAATATTCTAGGACATGTTTTCGTTAAACATACATGCAGCTCTGTGGGGTACGGTATAGGCCTTGGAGTGGAATTACAGTTCTCAGAAACAAAAGAAAATAAATTCAAGTTTGATAAAGACTTGATTGTTGCAAGACATAGATTCCCTGGTTGTAGTGAACCCAAGTTGGCCATGAGCAGTGGAAGGAGTGTGCTTGTTAAAAGGACAAATGTGATGCTGGGAGACATGTACAAATCTCAAGAGATTATGCAGGGAAGCACCAGATTAATTTTAAACGATGGGAAGAGGTGTCAAATAAAAGTTATAAAAACATTCCAGTAAATAAGGCCAATGGTGGGTTGATAGTATCTTCAGAGAACATGTTTAGGATCATACGGTTCTTCTTCATTCTTCTCTGCAGAACTTCCTGGCAGTGATGGCAGTGGAACATTGGAAACGGAGATGAACAGGAGGTGGGAAGAGGAGGCTAAGTACTTGTGGGCCTAAAAGTCCCTGCTTTGGGAGTTTTTTAACAGTCCTGGATGGAGGTAAGGAGGCAGGCGTGATTCTAAGATCTCAAGGAAAGGAGATTCTATGTCACTCTTCTCTTCCCTTGGCCCTTAGACTGTTCACAAATGAAATAATTTCATCAATGCTAGCAGATCCCCTCACTGAGACTTCCAAAGATTTTTATCAACAATTTTATGTCACTCCCACTAACTCTTTGAAGGTAAATGGCAGAATTAATTTTCCCGTTTGAAAAACAGAAACACAAAGACCCAGTGGAGTCTGCATTTTCTAGTTTTAGTCAGCCATTCTGGAAGCTATGTCCTGGTAACCACAGTGTCCCAGCTGTGAACCACAGGCAAGTGTACAGCATCATCTTCCATTCACCAAGTGGTTACTGCACTTCTCACACAAACTACCTGCGTTACTCAGTTATCCAATATCAAGGACTACACCACACTCCGTAGAGCAGATGCAGGGCACTTAGAGATTAACAAAACAGGTCGGGCACAGTAGCTCAGGCCTGTAACCTCAGCACTTTGGGAGGCTGAGATAGAAGAACTGCCTGAGCCCAGGAGTTCAAGACCAGCCTCGGCAACACAGTGAGAGCCCCATCTCTACTAAAAAATAAAAAATTAGCCTGGCGTGGTGGCACCTTCCTGTGGTCCGAGCTACTTGGGAGGCTGAGATGGGAGGATCCCTTGAGCTCAGGAGGTAGAGGCTGCAGTGAGTTGTGACTGCACCACTGCACACCAGCCTGGGCAACACAGCAAGACCCTGTCTCAAAAAAGTAAGTTAATTAAATAGCATTAAAAATAAAACCCTTTTAGAGTTCAAGTCTTAATCGCCATATGGCTTTGGGCAACTTATTTTATCTCACTGTACCTCTATTTCCTAGACCTGGAAACAAAAACAAGAGAATGAAATTTATACAGCTTCTCAGAAGAGTGTGTAAGTTAAGCCACATAAAGTATATAAATATCTGTCACTTAGCAGCCACTCAGCACATGGTAATTACAAAGCATGGTGCCATAAGAAGTTGCTGGGGAGGCAGACATGTAAATGAATGCAGAAAATATATGAGGAATACTAAAATAGAAATTAAAGGGTCCTGTGGCTTTTTCGTCCACATAGACGAGTGTCAAAGCTAATATCTCTGTGGAAGGATCATGGCAGACAGGAGGCAGGCCTAGATTGCAGCTCCCACTCAGATGGACAGAGCAGCATGTGGAGTATTGCATCATGAACTTTTGCTCCAGAATGACTGCAGGAAGAAATCAGGAAAGCCAAGAGAACCCACAGACCCTCTGACGGAAGTGAATTGCTCCTGCAGGACCTGGGAGACACCCCAAATACCATGAGTGCCCAAACTATGGAAGTGGGAAAGGGGCATCATTCACTCCCAAACACACAACCTCACTGGGGAACCTCAAGATCTAGATCACTGGAGAAGATTCTGACATTACCTGGTGCTGAGTCAATTTAGAGAGCCGAGTGAAATGCAGTGGTACAGGAAGCAGTGGGAAATCCCTGTGGGCTCTCTGGGTGCCCTAGCAAGCCATTTCTGCCTTGCCTCCCAGGGGTCACTGGAGAGGGCTACCAGAGGCACTGGGAAAAGACCACAGGGAGAAGGAAGCCTCCAGCTGAACTTTGTAACAATTCCAACTGAACAAGAAGTCTCCTGGCCAGAACTACAGGGAGGGCGTGAATCCTGTGTGCAGACCACAGGCGGGGAAGCATGAAGGGTTCACAGCTTTCACAGCTGGGAGGCTGGTAGCCTGGGGCAAGCTCTCAGCCCCACTTGCCCACTGCTTGGACACAGACTTGGTGCTGTTGAGCGGGGAATGGTGAGAGTGAGACTGGCCCTTTGGGTTGTGTGGGAGCTGGGTGAGGCCTGTGATTGCCGGCTTTCCCTCACTTCCCCGACAACTGCATGACACAGCAGAGGCAGCATAATCCTCCTAGGACCATAACTCCATTGACCTGGGAACCACACCTCCATCCCCCACAAGCAAGATCTGCTCAAGGAGAGGCTGAACTCAGACATGCCTAGCGCTGCCCCCACTTAATGATCCTTCCCTACCCACCCTGGTAGCTGAAGACAAACAGCATATACTCTTGGGAATTCTAGGGCCCCACCCACCGCCTGATCCCTCCCATACTACCACAGCTGATGCTCTCTGGAAAGTGCCACGTCCCACCAGGAAGCCAACCAGCTCAAAAATAGTGCATTAAACCACCAAAACGAAGGACCCTCACAGAGTCCATTTCACCCCCCACCACCTCCACCAGAGCAGGCGTTGGTATCCACAGCTGAGAGACTCACAGATGGTTCATATCACAAGACTCTGTTCAGACAACTCCTGGGGCCAGCCCCGAGCCTGGTAGACCTGTTGGGTGACTAAATTCAGAAGAGAGATAATAATCACTACAGCTCAGATCTCACGAAGCCACATCCTAGGAAAAGGGGGAGAGTACTACATCAAGGGAACACCCTGTGGGACAAAAGAATCTGAACAACAGCCTTGAGCCCTAGACCTTCCCTCCGACAGAGCCTATCCAAATGTGAAGGAACTAGGAAACCAACTCTGGTAATGACAAAACAAGGCTCTTTAATACCCTCCAAAAAATCACACTAGCTCACCAGCAATGGATCCAACCAAAAAAAAATCCCTGATTTACCTGAAAAAGAATTCATAAGGTCAGTTATTAAGCCAGTCAAAGAGGTGCCAGAAAAAGGCAAAGCCCAATTTAAGGAAATAAAAAAAAAAATACAAAAAGTAAGGGGAGAAATTTTCAGTGAAATAGGTAGCATATAATAAAAAGCAATCAAAACTTCAGGAACCAATGGATGCAGTTATAGAAATTCAAAATGCTCTGGAAAGTCTCAGCAACAGAAGCGAATGAGCAGGAGAAAGAACCTCAGAGCTCACAGACAAGGTTTTCAAAATAATCCAACAAAGACAAAGAATAAAAAAATATGAACAAAGCCTCCAAGAAGTCTGGGATTATGTTAAATGACCAAACCAAAGAAAAATCGGCATTCCTAAGAAGAGAAATCTAAAAGTTTGGAAAACATATTAGGGTATCCACTACTGGGTATCTACCCAGAGGAAAAGAAGTCATTACACGAAAAGGATACTTGCACACATATGTTTATAGTGCACAATTCTCAGTTGTAAAAATGTGGAACCAACCCATATGCCCATCAGTCAGTGAGTGGATAAAGAAACTGCTGTATACATATACGATGGAATACTACTCAGCCATAAACAGGAATGAATTAATGGCATTCACAGCAACCTGGATGAGACTGGAGACTATTATTCTAAGTGAAGTAACTCAGGAATGGAAAACCAAACATTGTATGTTCTCAATCATATGTGGGAGCTAAGCTATGGATACAGAGACATAAGAATGACACAGTGGACTTTGGGGACTCAGGGAGAAAGGGTAGGAAGGGAGTGATGGATAAAAGACTACAATTTGGGTGCAGTGTATACTGCTCGGGCAATGTGTCCACCAAAATCTCACAAATCACCACTAAAGATCTTATGTGGCCGAATGCAGTGGCTCACGCCTGTAATCCCAACACTTTGGGAGGCCGAGGCAGGTGGATCACAAGGTCAGGAGATCAAGACCATCCTGGCTAATATGGTGAAACCCCGTCTCTACAAAAAATACAAAAAATTAGCCGGGCGTGGTGGTGGGCCCCTGTAGTCCCAACTACTCAGAAGGCTGAGGCAGGAGAGTGGCTGAACCCAGGAGGCAGAGCTTGCAGTGAGTCGAGATAGCGCCACTGCACTCCAGCCTGGGCGACAGAGCGAGACTCCGTCTCAAAAAAAAAAAAAAGAAAAGAAAAGAAAAAGAAACCAATAGGGAAAAAAAGCCAGTATCACTCTTACATGAGATCTTTAGGCATTATACAGTAAGACTGTCTCAATCTCAGTAAGAACTAAGTAAATAAATAAAATGACAATAAAGGACTTTTGTGCATCCAAAACTTTCAGGCAAAGATTGTAAGTTCTCTAGCATCATTACATGCCCAGGTTATATTTCTCAAGCCTTACTTATTCCTTCCCACACATTAACATTTCAGAATTATATTTCATTTATAACAGGTATTCTCTAGGCTCACTAACCTGACAGGGTTAATATCAAAAAATAAAAACAAAAATAATGGCATTTAAATAAAAATAGCCTCGGGCTTGAGCCCATCCTAGCAACCACAGTGAAATTCCGGCTTCCCCCCAATCTTCTCAGAGTTCTTGGATGGCCTGAGAATGATCCCCACAGCCTCTAGATGCTACCAGCAACGTTCTTTGCAAGGAGCTCCCCTCCTCCTTTCAACTGGTTCCACCTCTGTCTGCAAAGGCTGCTTTCCTTTCTCTCTTATGGCTCACTTTACTGATACTGAACTCCTCGCTTCCCAATACTGAGATCTGCTGTGTCCTGGGGCTGGGGCTGTACCTCTCCCGTATCACTCCCCTGCTCTTGTCACCATCACTGCTCCTGTCCTGAGTTACAAGCCCTCAGCTAAGCCACAGCAATGCAAGTGCGTGTTTCAGTCCACAGGCAGAGTCGGAGGCCGCTTCTCTCCCAGAAGAGAACATCCACTTTACTTTCTTACCTTGCTGCATCCACAAGAGGGAACCTGGTGCCGCTTCTCCAGCCAGAATGGTAGCCCTCAAGGCTCTTCCTCTTCCATCCACCTTTAGGTGCAGCATCCAACAAGGTCAAAATCACAATGTCTTGCATCTAATAAAAAATTACCAGGCATGCAAAAAAAAACAGGAAAATATGACCCTTAATATAGAGAAAACAAACATGAAAAACAACCCAGAAATGACACAGACTATAGAATTAGTGGAAATAGTTATTATAATTGTATCCTATATGCTCAAAAATTTAGAAGACTGAACATGTTGGTAGATATATAGAAGATATTTTTTAAACACCCAAATTGAACTTGTGAAGTTAAAACTACAATGTCTAACATGAAAATACATTGGATGAGATTAACAGCAGATTAGACACTAAGAAGATTTCCTTCCTTCCTTCCTTCCTTCTTTCCTTTTCTTTCCTTTTCTTTTCTTTCTTTTATTCCCTCTGTGGCCCAGGCTGGAATCTAGTCGGCGCGCTGCACACTCCCTGCCTCCGGTTCCCGTGATTCTCCTGCCCCGGCCTGCGGGCTGCCTGGGATTGCCGGCGCGCATCACCACCGCTGCCTGCTTTTCTCCTTTGGCTGGAGGCGCGGTTTCGCCATGTTGGCCAGGCTGGTCTCCAGCTCCTGACCCCGAGTGCTCTGCCCGCCTCAGCCTCCTGAGGTGCTGGGACTGCAGACGGAGTCTCGCTCACTCGGTGCTCGGTGTTGCCCGGGCTGGAGTGCGGTGGCATGGTCTTGGCTCGCTGCAGCCTCCGCCTCCCAGCCGCCTGCCTTGGCCTCCCAGGGTGCTGGGATTGCAGCCCCTGCCCGGCTGCCGCCCCGTCTGGGACGTGAGGAGCGCCTCTGCCCAGCCCCCCCGTCTGGGAAGTGAGGAGCGCTTCTGCCCAGCCACCCATCGTCTGGGAAGTGAGGAGCGCCTCTGCCTGGGCACCCATCGTCTAGGAAATGAGGAGCGCCTCTGCCCGGCCACCCATCGTCTGGGAAATGAGGAGCGCCTCTGCCCGGCCGTCCCATCTGGGAAGTGAGGAGCACTTCTGCCCAGCCACCCATCGTCTGGGAAGTGAGGAGCGCCTCTGCCCGGGCACCCATCGTCTAGGAAATGAGGAGCGCCTCTGCCCGGCCACCCATCGTCTGGGAAATGAGGAGCGCCTCTGCCCGGCCGTCCCATCTGGGAAGTGAGGAGCGCCTCTGCCCGGCCGCCCCATCTGAGAAGTGAGGAGCGAGTCTGCCCGACTGCCCCGTCTGGGAGGTCTACCACGGAGGCCAGAAGCAATGTGGGGGCTGGACATGGTGGCTCACACCTGTAGTCCCAGCCCTCTGGGAGGCCGAGGCGGGTTGATCACTTCAGGCTAGGAGTTTGAAACCAGCCTGGCCAACAGGGCGAAACATATGAAAAATACAACAGACAAACCAACCAACCAACCCAGCGACAACAAAACAGGTCTACCCTGGAATCATACTCTAATTTTTTCTATTTTCCTCCCTTTCTGATCCTTTATCCCACTTTCTTTTTCTTCCTCTTCCTTCTCCTTCTTCTTTGTCAAATAGAGGATTGAGTTATTATCATTGATCCATACAAAGTCCCTCTCTCATTTATTTTCTTTAATTCCCACTCCCCATTTCTTTTTTTTTTTTTTTTTTTTTTTTTGAGACGGAGTCTTGCTCTGTCACCCAGGCTGGAGTGCAGTGGCGCGATCTCGGCTCACTGCAAGCTCCGCCTCCCAGGTTCACGCCATTCTCCTGCCTCAGCCTCTCCGAGTAGCTGGGACTACAGGCGCCCGCCACCATGCCCGGCTAATTTTTTTTTTTGTATTTTTAGTAGAGACGGGGTTTCACCATGGTCTTGATCTCCTGACCTCGTGATCCGCCCGCCTCGGCCTCCGAAAGTGCTGGGATTACAAGCGGGAGCCACCGCGCCCGGCCCCCGCTCCCCATTTCTATTCCCCGTCTTCCCATGTGCAACCTTCCTAATATGTTTGATATGCATCTTTTTGTTTGTATGTAATTTTAGAAAATGTTTGTTTTGTGTGCAAAAAAAATTAATAAAAAAAAGAGATCAAAAAAAGATTTGTGAACTTGAAGACAATAAAAGCCATCCAAATTGAAATACAAAGAGAAAAAAAACAATGAAAAGAAATGAGAAGAGCATCAGGGCATTGTGGGACATTCAATCAGTCTAAAAAATGAAAAGATGCTTCCAAATGTAAAAAAGAATCTTATAAATTGTCAAAGAGCCCATCAGAATTTTTAATAGTTCTATTAGAAAAAAAATTCGTTTTGCTGCTTAAGTTCCAGCAGGCCAATCTTTGTGATGAATCCCTTGGGATGTTGCCAATCCAGACAGGCAGCTCTTAAGGTGACACACCAGTCATCCAGGGACTTACCATCACGTCAGTCATTTTGTTACTGTTTTTAATAATGTAAAATACTTGACCAATGAGGATTCCTTCCAGAAATGCAAAACTTATTCAACAATAGGAATCCTATCTACATAAATTAAGAAGAAAGCCCACATGATTTTATGAATTAATGTAAAAAGGTGTTTCTCTAGTATTTAACAGCATTCTAATAAAAACATTAACTAACATAGGAATAGAGAGAAGCTACCTAAACAAGATGAAAACTGTTTACCAAAACAGAATTCTATTTTTAATCATGATGGAATAACAGAGACTAGATGTACCTTCCCTCCTTGCACAACTAAAAGCTGAACAAAATATATGAAGCGAAAGTTTTCAGACACTGGACGACAGGCAGTGCATGACTGTGATCCCTGAGAGAAAGACAAGTGAGATCAGCCCTGCAAGTCCCCCCAGCTCACTGCCAGGAGAATTTCCAGGCTGATCCCAGAAAAAAGAAACCAAAACAGAGTCCAACAGTCTCACTGATTAAGGAGACAAAGTTCAGAGTTCCAGCAGGGCAAAACGAGAAAAATTTGTGAGGCAAAGTGTCAAAGAAAAAGAACTGCAGAGAGTGAGGGTTCCAGAGATCTGCAGAGCAGTCCCTCAAGACTTTGGCGGAGTACTGCTATGCGCTTGTGTAAGGAGACTACTAGGCTGGGGAAAGAATCGCAGAGAGGAGTATGCAGAACAATTCCAGGAGTTCACACAGGACCAGAAACAGTGCTTTCCCTAGCCAGTTTGGGACGATCTCCCAATACGGTGGGGCATTGGGTACAGTTCTCAAAAGCATATTGCCTCGCTGGGGCCAAATTAGCCCCCAGTGTAAAAGTAAAGTATCTAAAGGAATGTTTAGAAATCCAGCACCCAGTAACATAAAGTGTACAATGTCTGGCATTCAATAAAATATTACCTAGTATGCAAATAAGCAGAAGCATAAGACCCAGGACCAGAAAAAAAAATCATTCTATAAACATAGACCTATATATGACTCAGATGTTAGAATTTGTAGGCAAGGACATCAAAACAAGAATTACAAATTCACTCCATGTGTTCAAGAAGTACAAGAAAGCATGAGTATAGTCAGGAGAAAAATGAAATGCCTAACTAAACTTCTAGAAATGAAAAATAAAATTAACTAAACTGAAAAATATATTGGCAGGATTAACAGCAGATTAAATGCTATAGGAGAAAAGATTTGTGAATTTGAAGATATAGCAATAGGAACTATCCAAATTAAACACTGAGAGAAAATATAAGCCAGAAGAAAACTAAACAAAGCATCAATAAGTTGTGGGACAATATGAAGTGTGTATATATATATATATATATATATATATAGTATTTATATTAGTATTATACTATATATATTTTATATATATAAAATATATTGCAGGTGTGAGCCACCATACCCAGTATATGTATTATTTATATATGTAAATATGTAGTATTTTACTAATATAAATATATTGATAACATATAACTATATTTACATATATAAACATATTAAAGGGAGAGAGATTTATATGAAGAATTGGCTCACACAGTTATGAAGGTCAAGAAGTGCCATGATCTGCTATCTGCAAGTCAGAGACCCAGGAAGGCCTGTGCTGTAATTCAGCCAGTGGTTGAGTCCATCCAGAAGCACTCTCATGGACACACCAAAAATTATGTTTAACCTGCACACCCCATGGCCCAGTCATGTTGACACATAAAATTTATTACCACAAGTCTACCCTTTGTCAACTTGGCACCCATACACATCTTCTCGAACCAAACTTATTCTCCAAATAAAAATAATAGGTCATAATTCCACCTACCTTAATACTACCCTGGATACAATAAAAAACACACAGTAACTTATTTCCCAGATGAGGAAGTAAAATCCTTAAAAGATGTTTACTCTTTGCTATCCTATAAACACTTGGCTGGGTGCAGTGGCTCACACCTGCAATCCCGCACTTTGGGAGGCCAAGGCAGGGAGATCGCTTGAGCTCAGGAGTTCAAGACCAGCCTGGGCAACATGGTGAAACATCAACTCTACAAAAAAATACAAAAATTAGCCAGGCATGGTGGTGTGTGCCTGTAGTCCCAGCTACTTGGAATGCTGAGGTGGGAGGATGGCTTGAGCCCAGGAAGCGGAGGTTGCAGTGAGCCAAGATCGTGCCACTGCACTACAGCCTGGGTAACAGAGCCTGACCCTGTCTCAAAAAAAAATAAATTAAATTAACAATACTTAAATAGTATGATATAAAATATTATAAATACACCTTATGTTACATGATAAGGGAATAAGAGCAGAAGGATAACAAAGATACACACACAAATGTGTTTATAGCAAAGTAAGGAGAAAATAGACATGGCAATTACCATCTTGTTTCTATAATTGTCCACATGGTCATGGCTGGTATTTACAACTACCTTTTCCCACTACCCATTCTGTATTCCCGTTGCCTTCAGCAAGCACCTCAGCTTTATCTGGTAGGGCGACTTCAACTTTTATTCCTGAAGGGTTTGAGCCATTTGTAGCCCTGCCTGGTCGGGTTGTAGTTTTCTATTGACATAAAACCCAGGGCATGGTAATACTAAAAGATACCCTAAGGAATCTCCTGTATTCTGGATATACTTACTCCTCCTTAACTCCATTGTGGAATAGTAGTCCAATTTCCCCCTTGGTAGTCAGGACCAATCATCCCAGCCAACACTGTAACTCCCTTCTTTACCTATTGAGAAATATGAGGACCCCAAATTGGCCAGGTGGAAGTCTTAACTTCCAGTTCTCAGGATCACTATTGTGTCTCCTGGTGGAAATATCCCTTCCTCTAGAACTAAGACCTCTAGGTCAGCAAAGCATAAAGTCAGGAACAGGAAGCAAAAATTTTGCTAGTGGGTCACTCGGGGTAATAGGGAGTGGTGCCACTCCCACTTTTGTCCTTTGATCTCTTGACCTGTGAATGCTACTTGCTATAAGAGAAACAAGATCTTATATTGGACACTGATTCACAGCATATACAGCCTTCTGGGGAATTTCACTCCACCCCTGCAAGAAATTGCCACCTAGCTGTGTCATAACTGAGACTTCAAAATGCTCTTCCACTGTTTTATCAAGCCAATTGCTTCAGCATGATGGGGAACATAATCAGACCAGCAAATTCCACGAGCATGGGTCCATTGCTCCATTTCTTTTGCTGTAAAGTGAGTTCCTTGATCAGAAACAATGCAACGTGGAATACTACAATGATGAATAAAGCATTCTATAAGCCTACAGATGGTAGTTTTGGCAGAAGCATTGTGTGCAGGGAAGACAATATCCAGAGTATTACATTAAGAACAAACACTGTCCCTTCTATGATGAAAATGTCCCCATATAATCAACTTACCACCAGGTGGCTGTGTGATCACCCTAGGGACTCGATGTTGGTCTCTGCTCAATGTTGGCCATATCAGGGACTCAATGTTGCTCTCTGCTGTTGGCAAATTGGACCTTCAGTAGTGGCTGTAAGCCAGATTGGCCTTGTTGAGTGGAAGTCTATGTTACTTCACCAAGCATAACCTCCATCACTGCCATCATGGTCACTTTGTTCATGAGACCATTAGGCAATGACAGAGGTAGTTGGGAGAAAAGGGTGACCAGTATCCACAGAATGGGTCATCTTGTCCACTTGATTATTAAAATTCCCTTTGGTGAGTATTCACATAGGACACAAACATCACCATGTGTTTTGCGCACTCAGAGAAGTCTGTCCATATACCTCTTCCTTAAATTTGTCACCAATTTTCCAGTCATGTTCTTCTCAATTCCCTGAACATCCAGCCAAACCACTGGCCACAGCCTGAACTGATATATATAATCACAGGTCTGGCCATTTCTCCTTCCAAGAAAAGTGCACAATCAGATGCACTGCTCAAAGTTCTGGCCAGTAAGAGGATTTCCCTTCGCAGCTGTCTTTCAGGGATATTCCAGTAAGAGGTTCTAGTACTGCAGCTGTCCACTTTTGGGTGGCGTCTGCATATTGTGCAGAACCATCTGCAAACCAGGCCTGAGTTTTCTCCTATCGATTGATCATAGGGAACTCCTGGTAACACCATAGGTGCAGGCAGTGGGAGAGAAAACAGTGTTGCAAGAGTAGATACCATGAGCATTTGGGTCACTTTTTCATGTAACTTACATGTGCCTTCAGGGCCTATTCCAACCAGATCATGTATGCACTACTTCCATTTGATGATGGAGTGCTGTGTATGCCAAATTTTATGACTTGGTGGATCAGATAACAGCCAGTTCATGATGGGCAGCTCAGGTTGCATGGTAACTTGGCAGCCCACGGTCAAACATTCAGTCTCTGCTAAGGCCCAGAAGCAGACAAAGAATTGTCTTCCAAAAGAAAAGTAGTCATCTTTGGAAGATGGTAGGCTTTTTTCCAAAATTCTAAATGCTTGCACTGTGATTCTTCCATTCATCCCTATCTGCCACTGACATCTCAAGCAGCACGGATCCACTGGATCACATAACTCAAGCAGCGGGGCAGCTTGCACAGCAGCCTGGGCCCGTTGCGGAGCCTTCTCTTGTGGGCCCCACTCAAATCCAGCAACTTCTTGGGTCACTGGGTAAATGGGCCAGAGTAACACTGCCAAATGAGGAATGTTGACTCTAAAATCTTAAGAAGCCCACTTTCTTGACTGTAGGAGGGGCCAGACCCAACAATATACCCTTCACTTTAAAAGGGTTGTCTAGCCATGCCCCACACCACTTGACGAATAGAAATTTTGCTGAGGTACAAGCAAAATTTGCCTGAATTTTAGGCAAGTCACAAAAATGTCTTACCAATAAGTCTAGAGTAGTTGTTATTTCTTACTCACCAGGTCTAATCAGCATTTAAAATGCTGGGGGGAAAAATCTAAAAAAAGCATCACTAAGATTAGGACATCATCGAGTTGCCTAACACACGTATAACTGAAGTTCCCAGGAAAAAGGAGGAAAAAAAAACTTGAAAAAAGTGGCCATTTTTTCCAAATTTAATGAAAATTGTTAATCTAAATATTCGAAAATAGGATGGGCATAGCGGCTCATGCCTATAATCCCAGCACTTTGGGAGGCCAAGTCGGGCAGATTACCTGAGGTCGGGAGTTTCAAGACCAGACTGCCATCATAATGAAACCCTGTCTCTACTAAAAATACAAAAATTAGCCAGGCATGGTGGTGGGTGCCTGAAATCCCAGCTACTCAGGAGGCTGAGGCAGGAGAATCGCTTGAACCCAGGAGGCAGAGGTTGCAGTGAGCTGAGATTGCACCATTGCACTCCAGCCTGGGCAACAAGAGTGAAACTCTGTCCCCCGCAAACAAACAAAAAAAGAAAAGACATACCAAAGGCAAAAAACACAACTTGAAAAAATGGAGCAAACATCAGAATGAGACTCAGACATGTCAGGGATGTTGGAATTATCAGACCAGTAATTTAAAACAACCATGATACATGTGTGAAGGGCTCTAGCAAATAGCATGCAAGAACTAATGGACGGGCCAGGTGCGGTGGCTCATGACTGTAATCCCAGCACTTTGGGAAGCCGAGGTGGGTGGATCTCCTGAGATCAGGCGCTCCAGCCTGACTAACATGGTGAAAACCCGTCTCTACTAAAAATACAAAAATTAGCCAGGCGGAGTTGCAGGCACATGTAATCCGAGCTACTCTGAGACTGAGGCAGGAGAATCGCTTGAACCCGGGAGGTGGAGGTTGCAGTGAGCCGAAATCATGCCATTGCACTCCAGCCTGGGCAACAGAGCGAGACTCCACCTCAAAAAAAAAAAAGGGGGGTGGGGGGCGGGGGCCAGGCGTTCTGGCTCATGCTTGTAATCCCAGCACTTCGGGAGGCTGAGGCAGGCAGATCATGAGATCAAGAGATGGAGACCATCCTGGCTAACACAGTGAAACCGTCTCTACTAAAAATACAAAAATTAGCTGGGCGTGGTGGCCTGTGCCTGTAATCCCAACTACTCGGGAGGCTGAGGCAGAAGAATCACTTGAACCCAGGAGGCAGAAGTTGCGGTGAGCTGAGATCATGGCGCCATTGCACTCCAGCCTGGCGACAGAGCGAGACTCCGTCTCAAACAAACAAACAAACAAAAAACTGATGGACGATAGAAGCAGAGAGATGGAAATCCTAGGAAAGAACCAGAAAGAAATGCTAGAGGTCAAAAACGCGGTAATGGAAGTAAAGGACGGTTCTGATAGGCTGATTGGACATGACTTAGGAAAGAATCTCTGAGCCTGAAAATATCTCAGTAAAAATCTCTATAACTGAATGGCAAACAGAAAAAAATGGGGGACAAAAAAGAACAAAATATCCAAGAACTGCAGGACAACTACAAAAGGCATACATATTTGTGCTAGAAATACCAGGAAAAAGAAAAAAAAGAAAGAAAGGAACAGAAAATATATTTGAAATAATTATGACAGAGACTCCAAATTAATGTCAGACATCAACCCATAGATTCAGGAATCTAAGAGAACACCAAACAGGATAAATGCCCCCAAAAACAATACCTAGGCATAAAATTTGTAAACTAAAGAAGTCAAAGACAAACAAAAACATCCTTACATATTTTGGATATTAATCCCTTAAAGATACATGGTTTGAAAATATTTTCTCCCATTCCACAGGATTGCCTTTTCACTCTGTTGATGGTTTCCTTTGCCATGCCAAAGCATTTTAGTTTAATGCAATCCCAATTTTCTATTTTTGCTTTTTTGCTTGCATTTTTGGTGTCATGGTCAAAACATAATTGCCCAGACGACTGTCAAGAAGATTTTCCTGTTTTTTTTTCTTTTTTTTTTTTTTTTTTTTTTTTTCAGATGGAAACTTGCGCTATCACCCAGGCTGGAGTGGAGTGGAGTGGAGTGGCACGATCTCGGCTTACTGCAACCTCCGCCTCCTGGGTTCAAGTGATCTCCTGCCTCAGTCTCACGAGTAGCTGGGATTACAGGCGCACATCACCACGCCCGGCTAATTTTTGTATTTTTAGTAGAGACAGGGTTTCTCCACGTTGGCCAGGCCGATCTTGAACTCCTGACCTCAGGCGATCCACCTGCCTTGGTCTCCAAAGTGCTGAGATTACAGTCATTAGCCACCACACCCAGTCCTCTGTCTTCTTCTAGTAGTGTTATGGCTTAAGGCCTTACAGTTAAGTCTTTTGAATTTAATCCGTTTTGAATTGCTTCTTGTATACAGTAAGAGGGTCTAATTTCAATTCTTCTGCATGTGAATATCCAGTTTTTTCATCACTATTTACAGAAGAGATTATCAGTAATTAAATAGTAAGGGATAGCCTCCCAAAACAAAAAGCACCAGGCCAGATTGGTTCACGGGCGAATTCTACCTAACATTTAAGAAACAAATTATACTCATTTCAGAAGATAGACACAGAAGGAACAACTACTAGCTCGTTCTACAAGGCCCGCATCATCCTAACACCAAAATCAGACAAAGACTTTACAAGAAAACTGTCTACCAATATCTCTGATGAACATAGATGCAAAAATCTCCCCCAAAATATCAGCAAATCAAACTCAACAATGTATAAAAACAATTATCCACCAAAACAACATATTTATCCTCACTATGCAAGCCTGGTTCAACATACAAAATCAATTAGATAATCACCACAACAAAGGGCTGAGGAACAAATATCACGTGATCGTTTCAATAGGTGCAGAAAAAGCATTTGACAAAATCCTACACCCATTCATTTTTAAAAAAACTCTCAGTAAACAAGGAATAGAGGGGATCTTCCTCTACTTCACAAAGAATATCTATTAAAAACCTACAGCTAACATCATACTTAATGGTGAGAATCATGAAGTTTTCCCACTAAGATCAGGAACAAGGCAAGGCTGTTCTCTCTCATCACTGTCTTTCAACATTGTAATGGGAATCCTAATAAAATAAAAACAAAAGGAAATAAAATATATACAGACTGAGAAGGGAAAAAATAAAACCATGTTTGTTTGCAGATGTCATGATTACCTATGCAGACAATATAAAATAACCAAAAAATAACTTCTAGAATAAGTGATTATAGCAAGGGTGCAGGATTCAAGTTTAACATACAAAAGTCGGTCATTTTTCCTTTGTTTTTTTTTTGAGATGGAGTCTCACTCTGTTGCCCAGGCTGCAGTGAAGTGGTGCAATCTCAGCTCACTGCAACCTCCACCTCCTGGGTTCAAGCAATTCTGCTTCAGCCTCCTGAGTAGCTGGGACTACAGGTGCACCACCACACCTGGCTAATTTTTGTATTTTTAGTAGAGACGGGGTTTCACCATATTGGCCAGGCTGGTCTCGAACTCCTGACCTTGTGATCTGCCCGCCTTGGCCTCCCAAAGTGCTGGGATTACAGGCATGGGCCACTGCGCCCAGCCAATCACTTTTCGTTATCTCATCAATGAACAAGTGAAAACTGAAAAACGTAATACCATTTATGTGCTCACTTTGGCAGCATGTATTCTAAAACACATAGTATCATTTACATTAGCACCTGGTAAAATAAAATACTTAGTTATGAATTTAACAAAATATGCACAAGACCTATGTAAGGCAAACTATAAAACCCTGATGAAAGAAATCAAAGAAAAACTAAATAAATGGATAGACAGTTGATGTTCATGAATAGGAGGACTCAATATTTTTAGGATGTCTGTTCTTCCCAACTTGATCTATAGATTCCAATGCAATCCCTGTCAAAATCCCAGCAAGTTTATTTCACAGATAACAGAGTATTCTAAATTTTATACGCAGAGCCAAAGCACACTTAATAGCCAATTCAATACTGAAAAAGAAGAACAAAGTTGGAGGACTGACATACCTGACTCCAAGACTTACTGTAAATCTATGATAATTAAGCCAGAGTGGTATTTGCAAAAGAATAAATCAATAGATCAATGGAACAGAGTAGAGAGTCCAGAAATTGACCCACATAAATATAGTCAACTGATCTTTGTCAAAGAACAAAGGCAATACATTGAAGAAAAACAGAATGTTGTTGTAACAAATAGACATCCACATTTAAAAAAAAAGAATCCAGACACAGACCTTACACCCTTCACAAAATTAACTCAAAATGAATCGCAGACCTAAATATAAAATACAGACCTATAACGCTCCTAGAAGGTAACAGGACAAAATCTAGGTGAGCTTGGGTTTAGCAATAACTTTTTAGTTTTAACACCAAAGTCATGATCTATGAAAGAAAGAATTGATAAGTTGGACTTCATTAAAAGTAACAACTTCTGCTCTGCAAAGGACACTGTCAAGAGAATGAGAAGACAAGCCTTTGGGAGAAAATATTTGCAAAAGACACAACTGATAAAGGACTGTTATCCCCAATATACAAAGAATTCTTTAAAACTCAAAAATAAGGTAACAAGAAACCCAATTTTTTAAATGGGCCAGCGAGCTTAACAGAACCTCACCAAAGAACATACACAGATAGCAAACAAACATATGAAAAGATATTCTACATCCTGTGTTACCATGGAAATGCAAATTAAAACGATGATGAGACACTATTAACACCAATTAGAATGTCCAAAATTCAGAATACTGTCAACACCAAACACTGGTGAGGATCTGTAGCAACAAGAACTCTCATTGCTGGTGGGAATGCAAAATGGTACAGCTACTTTGGAAGACACTTTGGAGGCTTCTTACAAAATTAAACATACCCTTACCAAACAATCCAACCAGCACACTCCTTGGTATTTACCCAAAGGACTTGAAAACTTATGTCCACACAATTACCTACACATGGATACTTACAGAACCTAACTTTATTCCTAACTGGGAAATATTAGAAGAAACCAAGATGACCTCTAGTAGTTAAATGCATAAATAAACCATGATACATTCAGACAAAAGGGTATCATTCAGCACTAAAATGAAATGAACTATCAAGCCATGAAGCGACATGAAAGAAATTTAAATGCAAATTACTAAGTGAAAGAAGTCAGTCTGAAAAGGCTACATACTGTATGATTCCAACTATATGACATTCCGTAAAGGCAAAACTATTAAGACAGGAAAAAGATCAATGGTTGCCAATGATTGGAGTGGAGGGAAGGATGAAGGTGGAACACAGGATTTTTAGGGCAGTGAAACTACTCTGTATGACACTGAAACAGGGGACGCATGTCATTATATATGTGTTCAACCCCATAGAATGTACAGCACCAACAGTGAACCCTAATGTCAACTATGTCAATGTAGGTTCATCAGTTGCAACAAATAGGCCATTTTGGTAGGGGATGCTGGTCGTGGGGAGGCCATGCATGTGTGGGTGCAGGGGAATATAGGAAATCACTGTGCTTTCTGCTAAGGGGATTTTGTTTAGAAGAGAACGGAACCCAACCTAGTATGTTCCATTAATAACAATTATTCTCATGGGGGCTGAAGACATTAAAAACAGGTGGGTGGGGTCAGAAGCTTACCTGAGAGAAAATGGAAAGGAGATAAAAACAAAAAGGACCAAGGGACAAATGCAATGAATAGAAAACAAATATCATGATGATGCATTGTAACCAAAGCATACTGGTAATCTTGATATTAGTTATAAATGTACTAAACAATTATATGCTATACACAAGAAACCCATTTTTGCTCATATTTAGTTTTTATTTTTTTTTAATGCTGCACAAGACCATATCTATTTTATTATTTCTTTTATTTATAGGCTGCTATTTACTGAAAGTGAGAGGGAACTTATGTGGCCTTTTTCTTTTTCTGTAGGCCGCCTAGAGCTTTCTAAATTTGGAATACTTGATCAAGCTAAAAGAAAAAGGGAGTTTCACAAAATCACTGGGGGTGGGGAGGGGAAGTTTGCTTCATTGATTATGCCCTGTGGTGGTTGATTAACTGCTTGTACAATTATGTTTCACTTTTAATAAATTACGCTTAGAGTGCTCCTGCTGATGAAGGCACCTGAGCTGAATACAGTTACATCCAGGGCACAGGTGAAGGGACAGTGGCATTAGTGGCAGTTATGTCCACTAGCAGGGCCGATTCTCAGAAAAGTCGCAGCCATGTGGGCCCTCTGAGGCTTGGGAGTAGCATCCTCAGGAGTAGGCGATGAGCAAATTCTGGAAAGTGGTCCCAGAAGTCAGGCCTTGGCAGCAGAGCAGGTCTCAGCTGCTTGGCATGCAGTCAGTCTGCTGGCTGACATGATCTTGCCTGGGAAGCACGGGACACAGTTCATGGGCTGGTACTGGTGGGAGCCAGGGTAATGGGGTGCACACCCACCCTCCTGAAACAGGTCAGGGTCACTGGTCTCATTGTCTAAGATATTGTCCGAGCTTGTGGTCTCAAAACCAATAAAATTAAAGAGCATGGACACAAAGGGTGAGGTTGGAGCAAAAATTTAATAAGTGAAAGAAGAAAGCTCTCCACAGAGGAGAGGGGTCCCAGACGGTGGCCAGGTTACAGTTGAATTCAAAAGCTTTTGTAAGAAACTGCTCTCATCTCTGTAACCATTTGAGTAACTTTTCTCATCGATAAAACTGTCTGCATAACTCCCCTTATCTATATAGTTATGGGTATGTCTCTAGGTAAGCACAAAGTACAGCTTTTTGTCTGTATAAGTGTGGGTTTAAGTAAGCCCCCTTCCTCCCTGGGCAAGTTCCCTTGGAGCCCCCCATGTACATGTCTGAAAAGGGGAGAAACTTTTTCCTGGGAGCTTGCTAATCATACAAAGAACAAACAGCTCTGTGCTGGACTTTGCCTGCCTTACCTGTTTATCTGTGGCTTATCTGTACAGCTGCAGTCTGAATTTTTTCCAGGCTGCTCTATTTTTGCCTGTAGCTGTGATTTGTCAGGCAGGCAGCTTCTCCAAGGACTAGTCTGTTAGTTGTTTACCCAACTAATTTTTCCATTCCTTCTCCCTCATCCCCACCTTGAGGAGTGGAAACCTTAACTGCTGCTAGGGAGACTGGGTGTTGATTTTTCTAGCTACTTCCCACTGGAGAGGGGCATTGTGTGGCTAACAGCAGCTAGGGTTTTCCCAGGGCTGGTTTAAGGGTCCTCAGAAGAAAGATGCATTTATGCATGGCTCCATTTGCATTACCATTTGGAGCTTGATAGCCTCTAGGCAAAAAGAAAAAATTTGGGTTATTAGAGGACATATATTAAAACAAGACAAGGTGGGTAAGGACAGCTTTAAAAAATCCCGAGGCTGCTGACATGCTGTGATAACTGGTGGCTACAGTTATGCCTGTTAAGATCTGGGTGCTTGAGCTTGGCTTTGGTTACCTTTCTTGGTCATACTCTCCCAAAAAGGAAACCTCTGGGTTACAGGTACTCTATTTATTCTTATTACCTGGCATGTTTGTAGTATAATTGCCCAGAACTGGAATATTGTTCCAGATTTTTACATTGCCCATCCCTTTCTGTCTCCTCTGAGCTGCAGCTGGAGATTGCTCATTGGTTTACAGGAATAAGCAAAGTTAGTTTAAAATATAGGCAAGAACTTAAAAACAACTAATGAGACTAGAAATTAATGACAGCTGTGTGATAAGTTTTGAAACATAATTTC
The DNA here is from genome assembly GCF_006542625.1 of Nomascus leucogenys. NCBI lineage: Eukaryota > Metazoa > Chordata > Mammalia > Primates > Hylobatidae > Nomascus > Nomascus leucogenys. The sequence continues at coordinate 5,186,865 of NC_044395.1, read as the reverse complement.
TCTCTCTCCAGTCCTCATTTTTATTAAAACAGATTGTGATAGGACTGAGTTGTTGGCAAAATAAACTTCATCGTCTTATACCTAGTCTGATTTTTTACATAAAATACAGCAAGAATAATTATTTTTACTTAGGCCTTTCAGATTGGCTCTGAATGTGTGTTAATATTATTCCTAAAATATAACTTGAAGAAGATTAGACTTCGTTTTGGCAATTCCATGTACCTAAACATGTCAAATAATGTTCTTTACCTCTCTTCTGGGTGCTCCAGGGGCCCTCTGTAGCACCAAAAAGCTAGGGGTCAGGAAAGAAAACCTTGAGACTGAAGTTTGATTTGGGGAGGCCTGTTAAATATGTTAGCATTTCAAAGCACTTAATATTATGAGATAGAATTTTAGATTATCATAAGTTATTTGTTTTGCCAAAATGATGGGGCAAAGTTTTGAAAAAGCAAAAAACATTCATTAGCTTTTACTATTACATGAAAATCCTATTCAAGAGAGAAAGTTCAATTTTACCCTTGCATTAGTCTACTATTAATGTTAACCCCAATTTTTATTTTTATTTTTTTTGAGATGGAGTCTTGCTCTGTCACCCAGGCGAGAGTGCAATGGCACAATCTTGTCTCACTGCAACCGCCACCTCCTGGGTTCAAGCAATTCTCTTGCCTCAGCCTCCCAAGTAGCTGGGATTACAGGCACAAGGCATCACACCCAGCTAACTTTTGTATTTTTAGTAGACGGGGTTTCATCATGTTGGCCAGGCTGGTCTCGAACTCCTGACCTCAGATGATCTACCCGCCTCGGCCTCCCAAAGTGAGCCACTGCGCCTGGCCTAACCCCAATTTTTAATGAAACCTTATAGATGATTCTATCCAACCTTAACCAGTTTGACCATGAGGTGACATTTTCACAAACCTTTTATAACCATTTACAAATTTTGCTAAAGAACAGATTAGTGTCTTAAAAAACCTTGTTGTACTTTTACTTCAATGCTCAATTTACAGAAAAATCGGTTTTACAATTTTTCCCCAATTTGCTTAAACCTTCAGCTTTATTTTATCTAATTTAAGACAGTTCTTTATCCCTAGGCAAAATGTACACTTCCGTGCCTTCTTATAATCTTTTACTAAAAACACATTTTACTGTTTTTACACACCTTGCATGTAAATATATTCTCAGTAGTTTCAATTACATGTCATAATGGTGATGCTTAGCAATTTTTAACTTGAATGTAAAACCTGGTAAGTTGTTTCAATTATGTGCTAGGTGCAGACTAAGTTTGACTCCTCCCAACACAGTTAGGGGCATAATGACTTCCATATGTTCCCAGGCCTTACGAATTGTGAAGCAAGCAAGTTGACAGCTTTTAAAGGCCACAGAAACAGTTCACAACCTTAAAACATTTAGCAAACCTAGTATTTGACCTACATAATTTAGACTACGTCTTTACACCTTGAAGACATTTGTATTTTACCAACAATCCCTAAGTCTGTTCTTATTTTTAAAGATTAAAGTTATGTGAAATAAGAGTCATTACAGCTCTTACTTTTCCTTTAAAAGTATCTTATCCAAGAGCTTATCCTTTTTTAAGTTAATTAGAGCTCTTTTTATAGACATCACATACACATCACACATATGACTACGCAGACAGAAGGAGATCCAGCAGCTCAGGTTGGAGGCCTTTAAGAATAGGGCCAGGAATCAGAGAAATGCAAATCAAAACCACAATGAGACACCATCTCACACCAGTTAGAATGGCCATCATTAAAAAGTCAGGAAACAACAGGTGCTGGAGAGGATGTGGAGAAATAGGAACACTTTTACACTGTTGGTGAGACTACAAACTAGTTCAACCATTGTGGAAGACAGTGTGGCGATTCCTCAAGGATCTAGAACTAGAAATGCCATTTGACCCAGCCATGACATTACTGGGTATATAACCAAAGCATTATAAATCATGCTGCTATAAAGACACATGCACACGTACATTTATTGTGGCACTATTCACAATAGCAAAGATTTGGAACCAACCCAAATGTCCAACAATGATAGATTGGATTAAGAAAATGTGCCACATACACACCATGGAATACTATGCAGCCATAAAAAAGGATGAGTTCATGTCCTTTGTAGGACATAGATGAAGCTGGAAAGCATCATTCTCAGCAAACTATCACAAGGACAGAAAACCAAACACCACATGTTCTCACTCATAGGTGGGAATTGAACAGTGACAACACTTGCACACAGGAAGGGGAACATCACACACCAGGGCCTGTCATGGGGTGGGGGGAGGGGGGAGGGATAGCATTAGGAGATATGCCTAATGTAAATGATGAGTTAATGGGTGCAGCACACCAACATGGCACATGTATACATATGTAACAAACCTGCACGCTGTGCACATGTACCCTAGAACTTAAAGTATAATAATAATTTTAAAAAAAGAAAATGTAAAAAAAAAAAAAAAAAAAGAATAGGGCCAGGAAAGCATGTAGTTTCTAGAAGCTAACAGACAGGCATGAATGTAAGACAAAAACAGATTTTGAGAGGGATTTATTCACCTTTAATTCCAGGGGTTCCATGATGAAAACAGAGATTTCTCCCAAAATGGGATCTGTGGTGCCTTTTCTGTTTTCCCAAGGAGTTCTATGCCACCAGAACTCATCTTAGGGCCTTTCATGCATGTGCCAAGAGTGTTGAAACAGTAAAGAAAAGTAATTCAGTCAACTGAGAAAAACCTTTTCCAGAAAAAACAAGATATAAGAGGGGGAAAAAAAGGCCTTTTAATATACCTATAACTTGGATATCCACTTTTAATTAAGCTGAGCACTCTTTAAGAAAATGCTTTTTATTAATTAAAACTTTACAGAGAATGTAAACAGTGATCCTTATTATTCCTTTTACCGGTTTGCACCACTACCCATTCACAATCAGGTTCAGGTTCTCCAGTTTCTTCTGGGAGAAAGCGGCTGGGTTCAGGGAAGGGAAGGTTCTCAACTGGACTGTAGATCCCTCTAGCAGCAAAGCTTGATATTTGAGGGGGCGATCGTCTGTTAGCCAGAGACTCCCTTAGAGGACAGCAGTTCTGCTATACTGTGTGGAGTGCAAACAGTTAAAGTTATTCCCCATAGTTAACCTGGTAGCCTCTGGCACCAGCAAAGCCACCACTGCAACTGCTCAAAGGCAAGCTGGCCATCCTCTAGCCACCAAGTTAAGTTCCTTACTTAAGTAACCCACTGGCTGTTTAGCTGACCTTGAGCCTTAGTTAAAACTCCCAGGGCCATTTCATTCCTTTCTAACACAGACACTGAATGCTTTCCCTGTGGGAAGATTGAGGGTGGATGCTTGAAGCAAGGCTTGTGGCTGAAATCAAGGCTGGTTAAAGGCTTTTGAGTTTTGGGTTCCCAAGTTAGGGAGCAAGTTTCAGTGCCTGTGTTTATGAGGTGGCATAAAGAGCGAGCTATTTCACTGTACCCAGGTACCCACAGTCTGCAAAACCCTGCAATGCATAAGAATCCCAACTGTTAAAGGAAATGGGCTTAATCCTTTCCTCACCTGGTGCTCTGGTCCCTTTTGATAAGACTAGGCCTAGATACTTTACTGAAGTCTGACAGAACTGAGTTTTAGATTTTGAGACCCTATATCCCCTTTTTAGCTAAGAAATTGAGGAGAGCCTCAGTGCCTCCCTGAGACTTCCTCAGCTGGGACACAGAGGAGAGTGTCATTTACATACTGTAAAGTTTCAACTTGAGGGTGAGAAAAAATTAGAACTTGGACAGGGCCTGTTTCAGCAACTTCCTTTCAGTATCAGGAGCTGCCTGAGTAATAAACCTGTTCTTTATTGAATAAAAAGGTTGAGGCCAGGCACGGTGGCTCATGTCTGTAATCCCAACACTTTGGGAGGCTGAGGCAGGTGGATCACTTGAGGTCAGGAGTTCAAGACCATCCTGGCCAGCATGGTGAAACCCCATCTCTACTAAAAATACAAACATTAGCCGGGCATGGTGTCAAGTGCCTGTAATCTCAGCTACTTGGAAGGCTGAGGCAGGATAATCACTTGAACCCAGGAGGCAGAAGTTGCAGTGAGCCAAGATCACACCATTGCACTCCAGCCTGGGTGACAGAGGAAGACCCCATCTCAAAAAAAAAAAAAAAAATGGTTGAGGGATTTTCATCTAGTTTTTCATGTATCATGGAAAGCTTGGAATAGTTAATAGGTTTGGCTTTAGCCCTTTCAAGCCCTCCAATATACGCATCTGAAAGGGTTTCCTTCTCCATTTTCTGATGCTATCATCATAGTCCTATTTAGGGTCCTCCAAGGGCACTGCTACTTTCCTCACTGGATTCCCTTTCCCTGGTACATTCTTCCAGGACAGTTTAAATACTTGGGTTAAATCCTGGAAGGCCTCTGTGAGTGAAGTTGAGGCTTGCCCAGAGCAAACTTCAGGGCCTGAGGGTTAAAGGAGATCCAGGTTGTACCCAAGGGGAATGCAGGCTTTAAGATGGGATGTTACCATCTAGAAAAAAGGGAAGAGGCGACCCAGGGTGGAGGGAAAGGCCAAAAGGGCATCCCCCTTCACCCATTTTCTCCCATCATCTGGGTCCCAGTGACCATCATAGCCACTGCCCCACGGATGCAAGCACGACCTTCATCCGTGGATATAGAGGAGCTAGTCAGCAGGATTAGTCATGTTGGCCTGCACGAGGCCCCAACACTTTGCCCTGCTGGTTTCCTAGACCCACTTGGCCCATAAGGCTCCCAGGGTACCCTAGGTGTCCAGGGGAGGTTGTATTTGGGTGAAACCCTTTAAAGGAGGAGGTATTTCAATACTGTCTCTGGCTTCCCTTTCTATGCCCCTAGCAAAACATTGAAATCCCAGAGAATGGGACCAATTGACTTCCAAACATAAAATCGCCGAATTGAATAGCTGTCCTCTCAACTGTTAAAGGTGGAGCTTTGCTGTTTACAGATGGGGCATGGAGCCTGGTCCCTAATAGAGAGACATAGGAAAGAGATCAATTGGGGAACTAGAGGTTTTGGATGAAGGGCCCATAGGGCCCCCATGGAGGAAAAAAAAAAAAAATCCCATCCCAATAGGTGGCACTGTAGGATCTGAAATATTAGGTAAGGCCTCTGACTCCAAATTCTTCCCAGGCAGAAGTTAGAAAAAGAGGTTTGAGGCTTAATAGGCTGTCCCCATGGTATGCCTTCCAGCAGAAGAAAATTAACTTGTCTCATAAAGGAACTGTTTAAATACGTTGGGCAGTGCTGAGCTTTTACACTGAGGGAAGAAACAACCCAGATGGAGAGGCAAGATACTCACTTGGTGTATTAATCTGTTCTCATGCTGCTAATAAAGACATACATGAGAATTTATAAAGGAAAGAGGCTTAATGGACTCACAGTTCCACACAGCTGGGGAGGCCTCATAATCGCGGTGGACAGGAGAGCATGTGCAGGGGAACTCCCCTTCTAAAACCATCAGATCTTGTGAGACTTATTCACTATCACGAGAACATCATGGCGAAAAACCCACCCTCATGGTTCAATTAACCCCCACTGGGTCCCTCCCATAACACGTGGGAAGCATGGGAGCTACAATTCAAAATGAGATTTGGCTGAGGACACAGTCCAAAATCTCATCTGAGACAAGGCAAGTACCTTCCACCTATGAGCCTGTAAAATCAAAAGCAAGTTAGTTACTTCCTAAATACAATAGAGGTACAGGCATTGGGTAAATACATCCATTCCAAATGGGAGAAATTGGTCAAAACGAAGGGGCTACAGGCCCCATGCAAGTCTGAAATCCAGCAAGGCAGTCAAATCTTCAAGCTCCAAAATGATGACCTTTGGCTCCATGTTTCACAACCAGGGTGTGCTGATGCAAGAGGTGGGGTCCCAGTGCCTTGGGCAGCTCCACCCCTGTGGCTTTGCAGGGTACAGCTTCCCTCCTTTCTGCTTTCACAGGCTGTGATAAACATGTAAGTGCTTTTCTGTATTTGTTTTTGACATCACTGTATTGTTTAACACACACACACATACCAAGGATTGACTGAAATTGCATCAATTCTATAGATCAATTTGGAAAGGATTAACATTATTACTATAGTGAGTCTTTCAAGACATGATCATAATATATGCCTTCTTTACATAGGTCTTCTTTAAGTTCTCTCAATATTTTTTTACAGATTTCAGTGTAGACGTCTTGCACATCTTTTGTTAGATTTATTTAATAATCATTGCCTGTATCAATTGTTTTATTAGGAGTTGCCAAATGGTGATTTTCTAATTCTATCATTTATTATGCATTCATTAGTTAGAATTATCCTATAAATAGAAACTATTTAATTTTCCTGATACAACATTCATACCAAAAAGGTAAGGCAAATGCTTATTTCCTTTTAATTACTATTTTTTTAACAAATAATTTGGTGCCTTAGCAATCTCCAAAACTGTCTAGTTTTATCTTTCTCTTTTGAATTACAAATTAATGATTTTCATATATTCAATGTTTTTATAAGTTGTTGGCATTATGTTGGGTTTTCAAATTATCCCATCGTTAGACAGAATGTCCCTTCAAGCTAGCTCCTGTTTTCTCTTGACAAACTCCTTTTTTTTTAACCTAGGTTTTCCCAAGTTAGAGCCCAAGAAAAGCACTTCTGTGTGAGCCAAGATGGCCGAATAGGAACAGCTCTGGTCTACAGCTCCCAGCGTGAGCCACGCAGAAGACGGGTGATTTCTGCATTTCCATCTGAGGTACCGGGTTCATCTCACTAGGGAGTGCCAAACAGCGGGTACAGGACAGTCGGTGCAGTGCACCATGCATGAGCCAAAGCAGGGCAAGGCATTGCCTCACTCAGGAAGCGCAAGGGGTCAGGGAGTTCCCTTTCCTAGTCAAAGAAAGGGGTGACAGACAGCACCTAGAAAATCAGGTCACTCTCACCCTAACAATGTGCTTTTCCAATGGGCTTGGAAAACGGCACACCAGGAGTTTGTGTCCCGCACCTGGCTCGGAGGGTCCTATGCCCACGGAGTCTCCCTGATTGCTAGCACAGCAGTCTGAGACCAAACTGCAAGGGGGCAGCAAGGCTGGGGGAGGGGTGCCCGCCATTACCCAGGCTTGCTTAAGTAAACAAAGCAGCCAGGAGGCTGGAACTGGGTGGAGCCCACCACAGCTCAAGGAGGCCTGCCTGCCTCTGTAGACTCCACCTCCGGGGGCAGGGCACTGACAAACAAAAAGTCAGCAGTAACCTCTGCAGACTTAAATGTCCCTATCTGACAGCTTTGAAGAGAGTAGTGGTTCTCCCAGTACGCAGCTGGAGATCTGAGAACAGGCAGGCTGACTCCTAAAGTGGGACCCTGACCCCCGAGAAGCCTAACTGGGAGGCATCCCCCACTAGGGACAGACTGACACCTCACTCGGCCGGGTACTCCTCTGAGACAAAACTTCCAGAGGAACGATCAGACAGCTGAATTTGCGGTTCACGAAAATCCGCTGTTCTGCTGATACTCAGCCAAACAGGGTCTGGAGTGGACCTCTAGCAAACTCCAACAGACCTGCAGCTGAGGCTCCTGTCTGTTAGAAGGAAAACTAACAGAAAGGACACTCACACCAAAAACCCATCTGTACATCACAATCATCAAAGACCAAAAGTAGAAAAAATTACAAAGATGGGGAGAAAACAGAGCAGAAAAACTGGAAACTCTAAAAAGCGGAGCACCTCTCCTCCTCCAAAGGAACACAGTTCCTCACCAGCAACGGAACAAAGCTGGATGGAGAATGACTTTGATGAGTTGAGAGAAGAAGGCTTCAGACGATCAAACTACTCCTAGCTACGGGAGGAAATTCAAAACAATGGCAAAGAAGTTAAAAACTTTGAAAAAAAATTAGATGAATGTTTAACTAAAATAACCAAGGCAGAGAAGTGCTTAAAGGAGCTGATGGAGCTGAAAGCCAAGTTTCAAGAACTATGTGAAGACTGCAGAAGCCTCAGGAACTGATGTGATCAACTGGAAGAAAGGGTATCAGTGATGGAAAATGAAATGAAGCGAGAAGGGAAGTTTAGAGAAAAAAGAATAAAAAGAAACGAACAAAGCCTCCAAGAAATATGGGACTATGTGAAAAGACCAAACCTACGTCTGATTGGTGTACCTGAAAGTGACGGGGAGAATGGAACCAAGTTGGAAAACACTCTGCAAGATATTATCCAGGAGAACTTCCCCAATCTAGCAAGGCAGGCCAACATTCAGATTCAGGAAATACAGAGAATGCCACAAAGATACTCCTCGAGAAGAGAAACTCCAAGACACATTATTGTCAGATTCACCAAAGTTGAAATGAAGGAAAAAATGTTAAGGGCGGCCAGAGAGAAAGGTCGGGTTACCCACAAAGGGAAGCCCATCAGACTAACAGCTGATCTCTCGGCAGAAACTCTACAAGCCAGAAGAGAGTGGGGGCCGATATTCAACATTCTTAAAGAAAAGAATTTTCAACCCAGAATTTCATATCCAGCCAAACTAAGCTTCATAAGTGAAGGAGAAATAAAATACTTTACAGACAAGCAAATGCTGAGTGATTTTGTCACCACCAGGCCTGCCCTAAAAGAGCTCCTGAAGGAAGCACTAAACATGGAAAGGAACAACCGGTACCAGCCACTGCAAAAACATACCAAATTGTAAAGACCACTGAGGCTAGGAAGAAACTGCATCAACTAACGAGCAAAATAACCAACTAACATCATAATGACAGGATCAAATTCACACATAACAATATTAACTTTAAATGTAAATGGGCTAAATGCTCCAATTAAAAGACACAGACTGGCAAATCGGATAAGGAGTCAAGACTCATCAGTGTGCTGTATTCAGGAAACCCATCTCACGTGCAGAGACACACATAGACTCAAAATAAAGGGATGGAGGAAGATCTACCAAGCAAATGGAAAACAAAAAAAGGCAGGGGTTGCAATCCTAGTCTCTGATAAAATAGACTTTAAGCCAACAAAGATCAAAAGAGACAAAGAAGGCCATTACATAATGGTAAAGGGATCAATTCAACAAGAAGAGCTAACTATCCTAAATATATATGCACCCAATACAGGAGCACCCAGATTCATAAAGCAAGTCCTGAGTGACCTACAAAGAGACTTAGACTCCCACACAATAATAATGGGAGATTTTAACACCCCACTGTCAACATTAGACAGATCAACGAGACAGAAAGTTAACAAGGATATCCAGGAATTGAACTCAGCTCTGCACCAAACAGACCTAATAGACATCTACAGAACTCTCCACCCCAAATCAACAGAATATACATTTTGTTCAGCACCACACCACACCTATTCCAAAATTGACCACATAGTTGGAAGTAAAGCTCTCCTCAGCAAATGTAAAAGAACAGAAATTATAACAAACTGTCTCTCAGACCACAGTGCAATCAAACTAGAACTCAGGATTAAGAAAATCACTCAAAACCGCTCAACTACATGGAAACTGAACACGCTGCTCCTGAATGACTACTGGGTACATAACGAAATGAAGGCAGAAATAAAGATGTGCTTTGAAACCAACGAGAACAAAGACACAACATACCACAATCTCTGGGACACATTCAAAGCAGTGTGTAGAGGGAAATTTATAGCACTCAATGCCCACAAGAGAAAGCAGGAAAGATCCAAAATTGACACCCTAACATCACAATTAAAAGAACTAGAAAAGCAAGAGCAAACACATTCAAAAGCTAGCAGAAGGCAAGAAATAACTAAAATCAGAGCAGAACTGAAGGAAATAGAGACACAAAAAACCCTTCAAAAAATTAATGAATCCAGGAGCTGGTTTTTTGAAAAGATCAACAAAATTGATAGACCTCTAGCAAGACTAATAAAGAAGAAAAGAGAGAAGAATCAAATAGATGCAATAAAAAATGATAAAGGGGATATCACCACCAATCCCACAGAAATACAATCTACCATCAGAGAATACTATAAACACCTCTATGCAAATAAACTAGAAAATCTAGAAGAAATGGATAAATTCCTCGACAAATACACCCTCCCAAGACTAAACCAGGAAGAAGTTGAATCTCTGAATAGACCAATAACAGGCTCTGAAATTGTGGCAATAATCAATAGCTTACCAACCAAAAAGAGTCCAGGACCTGATGGATTCACAGCCGAATTCTACCAAAGGTACAAGGAGGAACTGGTACCATTCCTTCTGAAACTATTCCAATCAATAGAAAAAGAGGGAATCCTCCCTAACACATTTTATGAGGCCAGCATCATCCTGATACCAAAGCCTGGCAGAGACACAACCAAAAAAGAGAGTTTCAGACCAATATCCTTGATGAACATTGATGCAAAAATCCTCAATAAAATACTGGCAAACCGAATCCAGCAGCACATCAAAAAGTTTATCCACCATGATCAAGTAGGCTTCATCCCTGGGATGCAAGGCTGGTTCAACATACACAAATCAATAAATATAATCCAACATATAAACAGAACCAAAGACAAAAAGCACATGATTATCTCAATAGATGCAGAAAAGGCCTTTGACAAAATTCAACAACTCTTCAAGCTAAAAACTCTCAATAAATTAGGTATTGATGGGACGTATCTCAAAATAATAACAGCTATCTATGACAAACCCACAGCCAATATCATACTGAATGGGCAAAAACTGGAAGCATTCCCTTTGAAAACTGGCACAAGACAGGGATGCTCTCTCTCACCACTCCTATTCAACATAGTGTTGGAAGTTCTGGCCAGGGCAATCAGGCAGGAGAAGGAAATAAAAGGTATTCAATTAGGAAAAGAGGAAGTCAAACTGTCCCTGTTTGCAGATGACATGATTGTATACCTAGAAAACCCCACTGTCTCAGCCCAAAATCTCCTCAAGCTGGTAAGCAACTTCAGCAAAGTCTCAGGATACAAAATCAATGTACAAAAATCACAAGCATTCTTATACACCAATCACAGACAAACAGAGAGCCAAATCATGAGTGAACTCCCATTCACAATTGCTTCAAAGAGAATAAAATACCTAGGAATCCAACTTACAAGGGACATGAAGGACCTCTTCAAGGAGAACTACAAACCACTGCTCAATGAAATAAAAGAGGATACAAACAAATGGAAGAAAGTTCCATGCTCATGGGTTGGAAGAATCAATATCGTGAAAATGACCATACTGCCCAAGGTAATTTATAGATTCAATGCCATCCCCATCAAGCTACCAATGACTTTCTTCACAGAATTGGAAAAAACTACTTTAAAGTTCATATGGAACCAAAAAAGAGCCCGCATCGCCAAGTCAATCCTAAGCCAAAAGAACAAAGCTGGAAGCATCACGCTACCTGACTTCCAACTATACTACAAGGCTACAGTAACCAAAACAGCATGGTACTGGTACCAAAACAGAGACATAGATCAATGGAACAGAACAGAGCCCTCAGAAATAATGCCACATATCTACAACTATCTGATCTTTGACAAACCTGACAAAAACAAGCAATGGGGAAAGGATTCCCTATTTAATAAATGGTGCTAGGAAAACTGGCTAGCCATACGTAGAAAGCTGAAACTGGATCCCTTTCTTACACCTTATACAAAAATTAATTCAAGATGGATTAAAGACTTACATGTTAGACCTACAACCATAAAAACCCTAGAAGAGAACCTGGGCATTACTATTCAGGACATAGGCATGGGCAAGGACTTCATGTCTAAAACACCAAAAGCAATGGCAACAAAAGCCAAAATTGACAAATGGGATCTAATTAAACTAAAGAGCTTCTGCACAGCAAAAGAAACTATCATCAGAGTGAACAGGCAACTTACAAAATGGGAGAAAATTTTTGCAACCTACTCATCTGACAAAGGGCTAATATCAAGAATCTACAATGAACTCAAACAAATTTACAAGAAAAAAACAAGCAACCCTATCAAAAAGTGGGCGAAGGACATGAACAGACACTTCTCAAAAGAAGACATTTATGCAGCCAAAAAACACATGAAAAAATGCTCATCATCACTGGCCATCAGAGAAATGCAAATCAAAACCACCGTGAGATACCATCTCACACCAGTTAGAATGGTCATCATTAAAAAGTCAGGAAACAACAGGTGCTGGAGAGGATGTGGAGAAATAGGAACACTTTTACACTGTTGGTGGGACTGTAAACTAGTTCAACCATTGTGGAAGTCAGTGTGGCGATTCCTCAGGGATCTAGAACTAGAAATACCATTTGACCCAGCCATCCCATTACTGGGTATATACCCAAAGGACTATAAATCATGCTGCTATAAAGACACATGCACATGTATGTTTATTGCGGCACTATTCACAATAGCAAAGACTTGGAACCAACCGAAAAGTCCAACAATTATAGACTGGATTAAGAAAATGTGGCACATATACACCATGGAATACTATGCAGCCATAAAAAATGATGAGTTCATGTCCTTTGTAGGGACATGGATGAAACTGGAAACCAACATTCTCAGTAAACTATCGCAAGGACAAAAAACCAAACACCGCATCTTCTCACTCATAGGTGGGAACTGAACAGTGAGAACACATGGACACAGGAAGGGGAACATCACACTCTGGGGACTGTTGTGGGGTGGAGGGAGGGGAGAGGGATAGCATTAGGAGATATACCTAATGTAAATGACGAGTTAATGGGTGCAGCACACCAACATGGCACATGGATACATATGTAACAAACCTGCACATTGTGCACATGTACCCTAAAACTTAAAGTATAATAATAATAAAAATAAAAATAAAAAATGAAAGAAAAAAAGAAAAGGACTTCTGTGTAAGTAGTGCATTTGGGAAGGTGATTCCACAGAGCAGGAGTGAATGCCATGGGGAATGCTAGGAAGCAGGGACATGTTGGCCACTGGGAACCTCTTTTTCTCTAACTAGTACTTTTTGAGGAGCATTTAAAACATGTCTCAGAATTGTCCACCTAATGGCAAAGAGGTGAAGCATTTATATGCTGGCTATTACTCCTCACTGATCAAGAGTAGCCTCCTGGGTACTTATTCCACCCAAATTCCCAGTTGCACATGCATGACCATTAGGTGGGTTCCTACTAAGTTTCTACACCTTACACAGAGTCAGATACGCCCAGGGTGGAAAACAAGTGATCAGTAGCACAACCAGACAGGAAGCATTATCTGTTTATCCCTATACAAAACCTGTCAAAGCTTGCATGAACAACTGACCACAGCAATGACCGAAATAAGAGGTGAGGCTGGGAGGACATTGAATGTCGCACAAGAGGTGTCCGGTGTTGTTCACTCTGAGCTATTCATGTAAGTGGATAAGTTGAACAAATTACAGTTCCCACTGCTCAGCAGGTCCAAAGGCCATGATTGGGATAGTCATCACATGCCACCTTCATCCTCACTTCAGCCTGCAGCATACTTCTGAAAAGAAGTTAATCTCTTCTGAGGTTTTTTTTTTTTTTTAACCTTTGAGTATACGTGTGATTGCTATACTGTAAATGCAGGTTCCTGAAAGACTGTTTCTGTAAGCAGAATGATGCCGCACAAAGTGAAAAGGTTTTCCTCTTATTCCAGCAGTATCTTGTCTTCAAAGAGTAGTCCATTACATCTTGCTTTGAGTTTTACGGTTGTGTTCTTGGATGGAAAGCTTAACTGGGTAGTAATTTCCAAGTGTTCTTTATAACCACTCTGTATATTATAAGCAAAATTGTTTCATATTTTGTTGTATCTTTTTCTGTTTAGCACTTTATGCTTTTTAGTCTATTGCATTTGAGAATGTAGTTTAGAAATTCTTTCACTGTTAAAGCCATGTGAAAACTAATAGAGGATAATGAAAGTGATTGTACATTATTTTGTATTTAACTTACTGTTTTGTGGTGTGTGTAAACAAAACATTAGAAATATATTGTCTTTTTATAATAATACTCTTTGACCTCATTTAAAGTGATCTGCCATGAGGTCTCAATGATCAAGCTTATGTTTATTCTAGTGTGTTTTATTCTAATACCTATGGAATTCAACCAACTTTGTTTCTATCATCGGATAGTCTCAGAAAATAATGTGCTTTATCTATATTACTGCCTCTTTTCAATATTTAAGAGAATAATTGTCTTCTAGTTTCTACTGAGCCTGGTAATAATCACTAAAGACCTAAAAAAAAATGAGTAATTTTTTCCTTCCATTAGAGTATAGCCCATTCAAGATAATGGTGGTGTGAAAATGAATCATCCAAGCTTTTCTGCCATATCTAAATTTTGATTAATACCCACTTCCAAAAAGTTCAAATGTTGTCTTAAAGCAGTCACTACTATTTGCATTAATCCTGTATATTCAGTGGATGTGAAGTCATAACTTGGTATTGTATCAGAAGTAGTGTTAGTCACTGGTCTTGCTCTTTGAACATTATTTTCATTTGTAAAATGAGGGAATTGGTTTGTTATGATAGGAAATAAGTTAATTTTAAGGGTCCTGAGAAAGTTGTTTCATTTATGGCAGTGTTTGAGATAACTAAAGTAACTTTTTTTCAGGTATTTGGTGTCATGTTTTGGAGTTAATGTTTAGTGCTTACATAATTTTTAATTATCAGATAATTTTTATTGGTATATGTTTTAGGTACTCTCACCAAACCAGTAGAATGATATTCTCTCTTAATATGTTATTGCCTGTAATGGCCAAGTAGATATGCCTTAAAGTAATATGAAAGGTTTTATATGTATATTAAAATGTGTGTGTGTACTTTTAAATCTGTAAATGTTGTCTGGAATTTTTATTGTGTTAATTCCAGAAGTATATGGGCATTATGACTTTTTCAGTGTACAAAAAACATTATTATATTCATAAACATTGGAATACAGATGTTTCTTGACTTACAATAGGGCTACGTTCCAATAGACCCATTGTAAACTGAAAACACCGTAAGTTGAAAATGCATTTAATACACCAAACCTACTGAACATCCTAGCTTAGCTTAGCCTACCTTAAATGTGATCAGAACACTTAATGTTGGCCTGTAGCTGGGCAAAATCATCTAATACAAAACTTTTTTGTAATAAAGTGTTTAATGTCTCAAAAAAAAAGAAGTTAATCTCTTCCCCTGCCTTGCTCCTGACCAGTGATGTTCCTATGAAAACTAAGGGGCTGGGCATAGTTGTTCACACCTGTTAATCCCAGCACTTTGGGAGGCTGTGGCGGGTGGATCACTTGAGGCCAGCAGTTCCACATCAGCCTGGCCAACATGGTAAAATCCTTTCTCTAAAAATACAAAAGTTCGCCAGACGTGGTGGTGCACACCTGTAATCCCAGCTACTTGGGAAGCTGAGGCATAAGAATTGCATGAACCCAGGAGGTGGAGGTTGCAGTGAGCTGAGATCATGGCTACTGCACTCCAGCCTGGGTGGCAAAGTGAGACTCTGTCTTAAAAAAATAGTAATAAAATAAGTAACCAAGGTAGCTTTCCATATCTTCCTGTTATGCTCATACATGTAACACACACGTAAACATTTTTTTAAACAACAATGTATATGTGTGTAATATAATCTCATTAATGTGAATCAAATGAACAAAAAGAAAAAACTACCAACTCGATCTAACATACATATCCAGAACACTCTATCCAACAATAACAGAACACATATGCTTCTCAAGTGCACATGGAACATTCTTCAGGAAGACCATACGTTAAGCCACAAATGAAATTTCAGTAGATGTTAAGAAATAAAAGTCACACAAAGTATCCTCTCTAACCACAGAAACATGAAGTTAGAGACCAGTAACAGAAGGAAAACTTGAAAAATTACAAATTTGTGGATATTAAGCAACACATTCTTAAGAAAACAATAGGTCAAAGAAGAAATCACAAAGGAAATTAGAAAATACTTAGAGATGAATAAAATGAGAACACAACATACCAAAACTTGTGGAATACAACAAAAGCAGTGCTGGGGGAGAAAATTATGGCTGAAAATGCTTACATTTTAAAAAGAGTGATGATCTCAAATCAACAGCTTTACAACTCAAGGAATTAGAAAAATGAGAACAAACTAAACCAAAATCTAGCCAAGGGAAGGGAGTAATAATGATTAGAGGAGAAATACATAAAATAAAGAGCAGAAAAACAACAGAGGAAATTAACAAAACTCAAAATTCGTTCTTTGAAAAAAAATTAATTAAACTGACAAACCTTTAGCTAGACTGACTAGGAAAAAAAGAGAGAAGTCTCAAATTACTAAAACCAGAAATGAAAGTGAGGATATTACTACTAATTCTGCAGAAATAAAAAAGATTATAAGAGAGTATTATAGACAGTTGGATTCCAACAAATTGGATAACTGGTATAGTTTGAATGTTTCTGTTCCCTCTAAAATTCATGCTGAAATTTAATCCAAATGCAACAGTATTAAGAGGTGTGACTCTTGGGAAGCAGAGCCCTCATGAATGGAATTAGGGGCCCAAGGGGTTTAACTGAGGGAGTTCACCCCTTTTCCCCTTCCATGCCTTCCACCAAGTAAGGACATAGAATTCTTCTTTTCCAAAGGATGCAGCAAACAAAGTTTCACTTCAGAAGAGGAAGCTGGCTTCTCACCAGATCCTGCTGGCACCTTGATTGTGAACTCCCCAGCCTCCAAAACTGTGAGAAATATATTTCTGGTCCTTATAAATTACTCAGTATTAGATACTTTGTTATAGCAGCACAAACAGACTAAGACAATAATGAAGATAATTCATAGAACCCACACAACCCATTAAAACTGAGTCATGGCAAGCCAAATCCAACAGCACATCAAAAAGGTAATTCACAATACCTAAAATATGAAAACAATCTGAATGTCCATCATGTGAATAGATAAACAAAATATATATGTACACACACACAATGGAATATTATTCTGCCTTCAAAAGGAATGAAATTCTGATACATAACACAACATGGATGAACTTGAAGGCATTATGCTAAGTAAAATAAGTCAGACACAAAAAGACAAATATTGGATGATTCCATTTACATGAGGTACCTATAGTAGTCAAATTCATAGAGACAGAAAGAACAGTGGTTACCAAGGCTAGGGGGAGGGAGGAATGTGGAGTTACTGTTTAATGGGTGCAGAGTTTCAGTGTGAGGCGATGAAAAAGTTCTGGAGATGGATAGTGATGACAATTGCACAACCTGTGTAAATATACTTAATGTCACTGAACTTTGCAATTAAAAATAGATAAAATGGTAAAGTTTATATTTATTTTAACACATTTTAGAAAGAAAGAAAGGCACTCTATAGTTCAGTGTGGACCCTGCTCAGCCACCCTCAACTTGTCCTTGTTACCTGCCTGGGTCTGTATTGAATTTTTTTTTTTTTTTTTTGAGACAGGGTCTCACTCTGTCTCCTAGACTGGAGCGCAGTGGCACCATCATAGCTCACTGCAGCCTCAAACTCCTTGGCTCAAAAGATCCTCCTGCCTCAGCCTCTCAAGTAGCTAGGATTACAAGTGTGTGCCACAATGCCTCGCTAATTTTTAAAATTTTTATAGAGATGGGGTCTGCCGTGTTGTCCAGGCTGGTCTCAAACTCCTGGCCTCAAGCAGTCCTCCCACCTTGACCTCCCAAAATGCTAGGATTACAGGTGTGAGCCACTGTATGGCCTATATCTTGAATTTTCACCTCCTACATGCTTGCCCCTGTATCTTCAATTTTCAGTCATTTCTGGATAGTCTCAGGTTCTGATGGAGGATAAACCACCAGCCCCACAACAGTAACTGCCATGTACTGCTGAGACCCTAGAAGCTGAGACTCAAAAGAGATTAACTGACTTATCCCAGGTCACATAATCAAGCAGAAACAGGATCAAACATCTGCACCTGCCAGGACCCAGTGTGCACCCCCAAACCCTGATGCAACCATCAGAACTTCATCACAAAAATCCCTTTGTACCAACCTGCCAAGCTCCTGCTGCTGGAGACACTGGACTCTGAAACCACACAGAGAGAGAGATTGGGCTTAAAGTGTCATCCTTACAGGACAAAGCTAGCACTTTCCCATCATTTCATCAAGATTGGGCAAAAGGCCTGGTCTCTCTGAAACTGAGACTCAGGGTGTGACGATAGACCTTCTGCCTCTAGAAGAATAGACTTAGTAGAAGATGGGCTTTCCCAAGAGACTTAGAGTTTTGGAAGACTGTTATGGAATAGAAAGAAGGGAGGAACTGTTCTAGATCAGCAAGAAAGATTTACCAAACAAAGGTTGGCACGAAGGACAGCTTGGGAAAAAAGTAATCTGGTGTGACAGGAAAGGTGAGAATGGAAGGAGAGAGGCAGAGATGGCTCAGTTTGATGAGTGAGAACAGGATCCAGTGAGAAGAGCAGAGAGAAAGTCAAGGAGGATATGGGCTTCCGGAGGAGACTTGCATTTAGGAAAGAGTGGAGGGCATGAAGGTAGGAGGGGGCCCAGTGAAGGGTAGGAGTCTCAGAGCAGGTAGGAAGGAGGCTCTGAAATAGGAGTCAGGGATGCCCCATAAATGACCTAGTTACCATTTACTCAGATGGGCCCAAATACCATCTAGCTTCTGCAGTGCTCCAGGCCCTCTCATCCTTGGATCTCCCAGTCATGACCCCTCCCCAAGCAGGTTCTTCTAACTACAGGTCTGTGGGCAATGCAAGCACAAAGGTAGCAAGGCCAGCCAGCTGCAACTTTTTAACTTTAGCAATGCATCATAACTATTTTCCTGGTCAATAAATATAAATCTAATTCATCGTTTTTCAATGTAACACATCACAGAAATACAATAAAAGGCATGCTGTATTTAACTACTCCCATGTTGACAGACATTTGCTATCTTGCACAATCCTGCAATAAGGATCTTTAAGATTATTCTTTTTTTTTTTTTTTTTTTTGCTTAAAATAGATGCAGTTTATTGTAGGTAAGTTATACACAAATGAAGGTTATAAGACAAAAGCATTTCTATTCATTTACACTCTGGGTTTTGGAATTTGTTGTGAAATCCTTTCAAAAGAGCTCCAGAGTACAGTGGAGTTCCTAAACTGATTATTGGGCAAATTGAATGGTATATTGAGATTTTTATTTAACCCATCTTTAATGTTTAATGTTTGTTTGTTTATCATGTAACGCAGAAGGGCAGATGTTCTGCTTTGGTTAGGATATGGAATTAGCTATATATAACAAAAACCTCAAGTAACTGTGACTTACATGGATATAATTTTATTTATCTTTCACCTAACAGTCTGGAGGTGGTCATTCCAGGTGGGCACTAGTGGACACTAGTTTAGTAGTCTACACTAGTAGGAGACCACTGTGTGAAACTATCCAAGAATCTAGCTTCCTCTTGCCCTAACATTGGTCTAAGATGACCCGTTAGCATCTTCCAGGCAGCAGGAGAGGGGAAAGGGAGAAGATGCACACACTCTCTTCTTTTCAGGACACCCCTCCGGAAGTTGCCTATATCACTTCCACTCACAACCCATTGGCTTGAACTTAGTCATATAATTCCACCTACCTAAAAGCAAGGCTGGTGTGTTAGTCCATTCTCAAACTGCTATAAAAAACTACCTGAGGCTGGGTGATTTATAAAGAAAAGAGGTTTAATCAACTCACAGTTCCACAGACTATATGGGAGGCATGACTGGGGAGGCCTCATGAAACTTACAATAATGGAGGAAGGGCAAGAGGGAAGCAACCACATCTTCACATGATGGCAGGTGAGAGAGAGCAAAGCGGGAAGTGCTACACACTTTTAAACAACCAAGCCTCATGAGAGCTCATTCACTGTCACAAGAACAGCAAGGGAGAAATTTGCCACCATGATCCAATCACCCCCCACCAGGCCCCTCCTGCAACACTGGGGATTACAATTCAACATGAGATTTGGGTGGGAACACAGAGCCAAACCATATTTTTCCACCCTAACCCCTCCCAAATCTCATGACCTCGTCACATTTCAAAATCAATCATGCCTTCCCATCAGTCCCCACAAGTCCAAAGTCTTATCTGAGACAAGGCAAGTCCCTTCCACCTATGAGCCTGTAAAATCGAGTTAGTTACTTCCAAGATACAATGGGGATACACAGACATTGGGTAAGTGCTCCTGCTCCAAAAGATAGAAATTGGCCAAAACAAAGGAGCTACAGGTCCCACGTGAGCCCAAAACCCAGCAGAGAAGTCATTAAATCTTAGAGCTCCAAAATAATCACCTTTGACTCCATGTCTCACATCCAGGGCACACTAACGCAAGGGGTGGGCTCCCAAGGCCTTAGGCAGCTATGCTCATTTAACTCGGCAGGGCTCAGCTCCCATAGCTGCTCTCAAGAGCTGGCATTGAGTAGGCCTGTGGCTGTTCCAGGCACACAGTGTAAGCTGTTGGTGGATCTACCATTCTGGGATCTGGAGGACGGTGGCTGTCTTCTCACAGCTCCACTAAGCAGTGCCCCAGTGGGGACACAGTGTGGGAGCTCCAACTCCACATTTTCCCTCTGCACTGCCCTAGTAGAGGTTCTCCATGAAGACTCTGCCCCTGCAGCAGACTTCTGCCTAGACATCCAGGCATTTCTATACATCCTCTGAAATCTAGGCAGAGGCTCTCAAACCTCAACTCTTGCCTTCTGTGCACCTGGAAGCCCAATGCCACCTGGAAGCCACCAAGGCTTGGGGGCTTGCACCCTATGAAGCAATGGCCCAAGCTATACTTTGGCCCCTTTAGCCAAGGCTGGAGCTGGAGCTAGAGTGGCTGGGACACAGGGCATCATGTCCCAAGGCTGCACAGAGCAGTGGAACCCTGGGCCTGGTGCGCAAAACCATTTTTCTCTCCTAGGCCTCCAGGCCTGTGATGGGAGGGGCTGCCATGAAGGTCTCTGAAGTGCCCTGGAGGCACTTTCCCTGTTGTCTTGGCTGTTAACATTTGGCTCCTCTTTACTTATGGACATTTCTGCAGCAGGCTTGAATTTCTCCCAAGAAAATGGGTTTTTCTTTCCTACAACATGGTCAGGCTGAAAATTTTCCAAACTTTTATGCTCTGCTTCTCTTTTAAATATAAGTTCTCTTTGCTTATGCAAATGAACACAGGCTTTTAGAAGCAGCCAGACCACCTCTTGAATGCTTTGATGCTTAGAAATTTCTTTCACCAGATACCCTAAATCATCTCAAGTTCACAGTTCCACAGATCCTTAAAGCAAGGGCACAATGCTGCCAGTCTCTTTCTAAAGCACAGCAACAGTGACCTTTGCTTCAGTTCCCAATAAGTCCCTCATCTCCATCTGAGACAACCTCAGCCTGGACTTCATTGTCCATATAACTATCAGGATTTTGGTCAAAACCAATCAACAAGTCTCTTAAGATGTTCCAGACTTTCCCTCATCTTCCTGTCTTCTATCTGAGCCCTCCAAAGTGTTCCAACCTCTGTCACCCACTTTCAAAGTTGCTTCCACATTTTCAGGTATCTTTATAACAATGCCCCACTTCTCCTGGTATGAGTTTTCCATGTTAGTCAGTTCTCACACAGCTATAAAGAACTACCTCAGACTAGGTAATTTATAAAGAAAAGAGTTTTAATAGACTCACAGTTCCACAGGCTGTATAGAAGGCATGGTTGGGGAGGCCTCAGGAAGCTTACAATCATGGCAGAAGGGTGGAGGGTAAATGAGCACGCCTTCACATGGTGGCAGGAGAGAGAGCAAAGGGAGAAGTGCTGCACACTTTTAAACAACCAGATTTCGTGGGAACTCACTCATGATCATGAGAACAGCAGTGGGAAATCTGCCTCATGTGCCAATCACCTCCCACCAGGTCCCTCCCCCAACACTGAGGATTACAGTTCAACATGAGATTTGGCTGGGGACACAGAGCCAAACCATATTAGCTGGAAAAAATAGTAATACTTATTCTGGATGGTTAGCACCAGGATGGCCAAGGGGAGATTAGATAATGAGAAACTCTATGATAAGATCTTCCAAAATAATAGTCAATTATACTAGCAACACATAAACTACTTCCCATTGAATTAAAATGCCATCCTTGCCTTTGCTAAGTTCCACATATAACTGCATTCATTTAAGAACACTAATTTTTCTTGCAATATTGGTCATTGCAAGGAAAATTTGTGTGTTTTTGCTTTGTAAGATTTGTGTGTTTTTGCTTTGCAAGCCCAGCACTAGGTTTTGGGAAATGACTGTATTGTGAAAGGAAATCAGAATTCTTTCTGAGCCTCTGTCATTGTCCCTAATATAATAACTTCCAGAAAATTGTGTATCTGGAATCAAAGAGATTTAACAGCAAGACTCCAGGTTTTTAAAATATAATCGTTTTTTAAATGCTCGTGTTTGTAAAGCACCTTCAGTTCTTTGGATGAAAGGTGCTATATTCCCTTGGTGTAAATGAATAAAAAGATTATAAAAAGAAACCCACTAATTTGTCCCACTATTATATTAAAATAGCTTGGTAATAATTAACTGGTATTATTGTATTATTCTATAATTGATTATTAGTAATTTACCTTTTAACTACTTGATTGAAGTTGTTTGATTAGGTTCGTTTACAGGTCAAGTTAAACAGTCAGACTTACTTTTTAAAAACTGGTTTGTCACCCAGGTGCAGTGGCTCACACCTATAATGCCAGCACTTAAGGAGGCCAAGGCAGAAGGATCAATTCAGTTCAGGAGTTTGAGACCATCCTGGGCAACATAGGGAGACCTCATCTCTATTTAAAAAAAAAAAATTAAAATCAGGGAAAATGGCAGACAGGAGACAGAGCTAATGTGCAACTCCCACAGCATATGGAGACTCACACCATGATCTTTTGCTCTAAGAACATACCAGGAAAAGCAAAAGAATTCACAGAGCCTTTGAAAGAAGCAGCACGCCAATGCAAATTTCATGAAGCAGGCAAAAAAAACTGTGAGTTCCCAAAGTGTGAGAAAGGGAAAACTTACCTCTGAATACACATCCCCACTGGGGAATCTGAAAATCCAGATCATAGGAGAAGAATTTAACCTTACCTAGAGATTAAAAGGATTTAGGGATTCCCACGAAGTATAAAAGTAGAAGTAGCATTGGGAAGTGCCTTGAATGCACTCCCAGTCTCCAGCTCAAGCCCAGGGAAGCCATCCCTGAGTATATCTTACAGAGGACTTCATGGAAGGCAGCCAGTGGAATTGGGGAAGGGCCACAGGGTGAAGAAACCTCCCAACTGAAATTGGTAGGGGTTTCAACTGGGCACAAATTTTCTTGAGCAGAGTCCAGGGGATGAGTGGGAGCTGTTGTGGATACAAGCTGCTGCCGATGAAGTAGGCAGATGGAGAGAGGTGAGGTCTGAAAGCCGTGCTTGCTTTCTCAGTGAGGTAGCTCACAGCCTGGGGCAAGATCTGAATGGTCCACTGCGGAAGAGAATCTGGCCTGACCAATGGTGTGGGAGCTGGGTCAGGCCTCTTGCTACCAGCTATCTCCTACTACCCTGGAAAACTATATGATACAGTGGAGGTAGCCAAAATCCCCTCGGGAACATAACCCCATTGGCCTGAGAACTATCCTCCATCTCTCACAGTGGCTGCAGCAAGCCCTACCCAAGGAGAATCTGAGCCTAGACCCTCTTAACTCTGCCCCAACCTGATAGTATTTTCTACTTGCCCTGGTAGCCGAACACAAAACTCAAACTCTTGGGAGCTTTATGGCCCTGCTGATCACCTGAGTATCCAAAATACTTACCCTGACCATCTTAGGGCAAGCTTAGAGCCCCCTACAACTACTGCAGCTTGTGCTCTCTTGAAAGCACCATCTCCTGGCTAGAGGCCAACCAACTCAGGCCACTACAGTAACTCATGACCGAATAACCCTGATCCCAGGAAGGAAAAGACAACACCTAATTCCACTTCCTGCAACATCCTGGCTAACCAAAGGTCCTGTGTGTGTTCATGTGACAACTTTACTGCTAGCGTAACCAGCATTACAGAAAGCCAGCACACTAAACATATCTACAACCAAGGACTTTCAGAGTCTACCTCACTCCCCTGCCACCTCCACCAGAGAAGGTGCTGGGATCCAAGGCTGGGAGACCTGAAGAAAGATCACATCACAGAACTCTTTGCAGACATTCCCCAGCACCAGCCCATAGCCTGGTAGCTCCACTGGGTGGCTAGGCCTAGAAGAGCAATAAGAATCACTACAGTCCAGCTCTTAGGAAGCCCCAGCCCTAGGGGAAAGGGAAGAGCACCACATCTAGGGATCACGCCATGGGATAAGAGAATCTGAACAGCAGGCCTTGAGTTTCAGATTTCTTCACTGAAATAGTCTATCCAAATGAGAAAAAACCAGAAAAGCAACTCTGGTAATATGATAAAACAGGGCTCTACAATACCCCTCAATGATCACACCAGCTCCCCAGCAATGGATGCAAGCCAAGAAGAAATCTCTGAATTGCCAGATAAAGAACTCAGAAGGGTGATTATTAAGCTACTCAATGAAATGCCGGAGAAAAGTGAAAACCAACTTAAAGAAATTTAAAAAGCAATACAGGATATGAATGAAAAATTCTCCAGAGAAATGATGTCACAG
Source organism: Nomascus leucogenys (assembly GCF_006542625.1). NCBI lineage: Eukaryota > Metazoa > Chordata > Mammalia > Primates > Hylobatidae > Nomascus > Nomascus leucogenys. Next base: position 5,162,296 of record NC_044395.1, on the reverse strand, counting down.
TGAAAAACATCACTTCTGGAAATGAAAGATACACTTAGAGAAACACAAAATGCATTGGAAAGGTCAACAACAGACTAGAATAAGTAGAAGAAAGAACTTCAGACCTCAAACACAAGGTTTCTGAATTAACCCAATCGGACAAAGACAAAGAAAAAAAGACTTTAAAAATGAACAAACCCTCCAAACAGCTAAACCTAAGAATAATTGATGTTCCTGAGGAAGAAGTGAAATCTAAACATCTGGAAAACTTATTTGAGGGAATAATTGAGGAAAACTTCCCTGGTCTTGCTAGAGATCTAGGCATCCAAATACAAGAAGCTCAAAGAACACCTGGGAAATTCATCACAAAAAGATCATCACCTAAGCACATCATCATCAGGTTGTCTAAAGTCAAGAATCTTAAGGAAAGGATCTTAAGAGCTGTGAGGCAAAAGTATTAGGTAACCTATATAGGAAAACTTTTCAGACTTCTCAGCAGAAACCTGATAAGCCAGAAGGTATTGGGGACCCATCTTTAGCCTCCTGAAACAAAATAATTTTCAGCCAAGAATTTTGTATTCAGCAAAACTAAACTTCATAAATGAAGGAAGGATAAAGTCTTTTTTCAGACAAACAAATGCTGACAGAATTTGTCACCACTAAACCAGCACTACAAGAAATGCTTAAATGAGTTCTAAATCTTGAAACAAAAGCTCAAAATACACCAAAATATTAATAGAACCTCCTTAAATCATAAATCTCACAGGGCCTATAAAACAATACAGTGGGGGAAAAAACAAGGTACTAAGGCAACAACTAATACGATGAATAGAACATCAGTACCTCACATCTCAATACCAACATTGAATGCAAATGGCCCAATGCTCCACTTAAAAGATACAGAATGGCAGAATGGATAAAAATACACCAACCATCTGCTGCCTTCAAGAGACTCACCTAACACATAAGAACTCACATAAACTTAAGGTAAAGGGATGGAAAAAGACGTTTTACATCAATGGAACCCAAAAGGGAGCAGGAGTAGCTATCCTTATATCAGACAAAGCAGACTTTAAAGTAACAACAGTTTAAAAAGACAAAGAAGGACATTATATAATGATAAAAGGCCTTGTCCAACAGGAAAATATCACAATTCTAACTATATATGCACCTAACACTGGAGCTCCCAAATTTATAAAGCAATTACTACTAGACCTAAAAAACAAGACAGACAACAACACAATAATAGTGGGGGACTTCAGTACTCCACGGACAACACTAGACAGGTCATCAAGACAGAAAGTCAACAAAGAAACAATGGACTTAAGTCCATTTGTACCAGGGTATAGTTTAACAGATGTTTACAGACCATTCTATCCAACGACTGCAGAATATACATTCTTTTCTTCAGCACATGGAACATTCTCCAAGATATACCATGTAATAGGTCACAAAACAAGTCTCAGTAAATTTAAAAAAATCAAAATTATACCAAGTATCCTCTCAGACCACAGTGGAATAAAACTGAAAACTCCAAAAAGAACCCTCAAAAGTATAAAAAATACACGGAAATTAAATAATCTGCTCTTGAATTATCTTTGGGTCAACAGTAAAATCAAGATGGAAATTTAAAAATTATTTGAGCTGAATAATAGTGAGACAACTTTTCAAAACCTCTGGGATACAGCAAAAGTGTTGCTAAGAGAAAAGTTTAGAGCATTAAACACCTACATCAAAAATGAAAGAATGCAAACAGACAATCTAAGGTCACACTTCAGGGAACTAGAGAAACAAGAACAAACAAACAAACAAAAAACCCAGCAGAAGAAAAGAAATAACAAAGATCAGAAAAGAACTAAATGAAATTTAAACTAGAAAAAAAATGGAACAAAAACCTGGTTCTTTGAAAAGTGAAACAAAACTGCTAGAACATTAGCAAGATTAACCAAGAACAGAAGAGAGAAAATCCAAACAAGCTCAATTAGAAATGAAATGAGAGATATTACAACTGATACCACAGAAATATGAAAGATCATTTAAGGCTACTACGAACACCTTTACACACACAAACTAGAAAATGTAGTGGAGATGGATAAACTCCTGGAAATATACCACCCTCCTAGGTTAAATCAGGAAGAAATAGAAACTCTGAACAGGCCAATTACAAGTAGCAAGATTGAAACAGTAATTTTAAAATTGCCAACCAGGCATGGTGGCTCACAAGTGTAATCTCAGCACTTTGGGAGGCCAAGGCAGGTGGATCACCTGAGGTCAGGAGTTCGAGACCAGCCTGACCAAAATGGTGAAACCCCATCTCTACTAAAAATACAAAAAATTAGCCTCGTATGGTGGCAAGCACCTGTAATCCCAGTTACTCAGTAGGCTGTGGCAGGAGAATCCCTTGAACCCAGGAGGCAGACACTGCAGTGAGCCAAGATCACACCATCGCACTCCAGCCTAGGCAACAAGAGCAAAACTCCGTCTCAAAAAAAAAAAAAAAAATTGCCAACAAAGTCAGGTGTGGTGGCTCACAGTAGTCCCAACACTTTGGGAGGCTGAGGTGGGCGGATCACTAGGTCAAGAGTTTGAGACCAGCCTGGCCAACATGATGAAACACCGTCTCTACTAAAAATACAAAAAAATTAGCTGGGTGTGGTGGCACGCACCTATAATCCCAAGTACTTGGGAGGCCGAGGCAGGAGAATTGCTTGAATCCAGGAGGCAGAGATTGCAGTGAGCCAAGATCGTGCCACATTGTGTCCAGAATTGGTTCTTTCCAGTGGGTTCTTGGTCTCGCTGACTTCAAGAATGAAGCCGCGGACCCTCATGGTGAGTGTTACAGTTCTTAAAGATGGTGTGTCCGGAGTTTGTTCCTTCAGATGTTCAGATGTGTCTGGAGTTTCTTCCTTCCAGTGGGTTAGTGGTCTTGCCAACTTCAGGAGTGAAGCCGCAGACCTTCGCACTGAGTGTTACAGCTCTTAAAGGTGGTGCATCTGGAGTTGTTTGTTCCTCCCGGTGGGTTCATGGTCTCGCTGACTTCAGGAGTGAAGCCGCAGACTTTCACAGTGAGTGTTACAGCTCATAAAGGTGGCGCATCCGGAGTTATTTGTTCCTCCCGGTGGGTTCATGGTCTTGCTGATTTCAGGAGTGAAGCACAGACCTTCGCAGTGAGTGTTACAGCTCGTAAAGGTAGTGTGGCCCCAAACAGTGAGCAGCAGCAAGATTTATTGTGAAGAGCGAAAGAACAAAGCTTCCACAGCATGGAAGGGGACCTGAGTGGGTTGCTGCTGCTGGCATGGGTGGCCAGCTTTTATTCCCTTATTTGGCCCCACTCACGTCCTGCTGATTGCTCCATTTTACAGAGCACTGATTGGTCCGTTTTACAGAGCGCTGATTGGTGCGTTTACAAACCTTTAGCTAGACACAGAGCACTGATTGGTGCATTTACAAATCTTTAGCTAGGCAGAAAAGTTCTCCAAGTCCCCACCCAACCCAGAAGCCCAGACGGCTTCACCACTCAACAGCACTCCAGCCTGGGTGACAGAGCAAGACTCCATCTCAAAAAAAAAAAATTGCCAATGAAAAAAGTCCAGGATCAGATGGATTCACAGTTGAATTCTATCAGACATTCAAAGCAGAATTGGTATCAATCTTACTACAAATATTCCAAAAGATAGAGAAAGAGGGAATGCTCCATAAATCATTCTATGAAGTCAGTATCACCCTAATTCCAAAACCAGTTAAGGATGTAACAAACAAAAAAAAAAAGAAAAGAAAACTACAAACCAATATCCCTGATGAACATAGATGCAAAAATCCTCAACAAAATAGTAGCTAACCGAATCCAACAGCATATCAAAAAGATAATACAGGGGGATTTGGGGATCATGGCGGATGGGAGGCAGGACTAGATTGCAGCTCCAAACAAGGCAGCATGCAGAGGTTTGCATTGTGAATATTAGCCCTGATTGACTGCAAGAAAAAACCAGCAATCCTGAGAGGACCCAAAGACCCTCTGAAGGAAGCAGACTGCTCCTGCAGGACCCAGGAGACACCCTAAATACTGAGTACCCCAACTGCAGAAGTGGGAAGGGAGATTCTCCTTTCCCAAACACACACCCCCACTAGAGAAGATGAAGGTCTGTTTGCAGGAGAAGTTTCCAACTTTACCTGGAGCTGAGTCAAGTTAGAGAGCTGAGCGAAATACAGGGGTACAGGAAGCACCAGAAAGGCGCTAGCTCACTGGGTCCCCAGGCAGCCCATTCCTGCCTGACACCACAGGGATCCATCGGGAGGGTGGCCAGAGGTGCAGGGGGTAAAACTCCACAGGGAGAAGGAATTCTCTAGCTGAACTTTGTAACAATTTGAAAGGGGAGAGAAGCCTCCTGGCCGGAACTTGGGGGAGGGCATGAATCTGGTGCACAGACTTCACAGGCAAGGGGAAGAACTAAAGCCCTTTTCTTTCACAGCTGGGAAACAGAAAGCCTCCAGTAAGTTTTCTTTTTTTTTTTTTTTTTTGAGATGGAGTCTCGCTCTGTCGCCCAGGCTGGAGTGCAGTGGCACAATCTCGGCTCACTGCAAGCTCCGCCTCCCGGGTTCACGCCATTCTCCTGCCTCAGCCTCTCCGAGTAGCTGGGACTACAGGCGCCCGCCACCACGCCCGGCTAATTTTTTGTATTTTTAGTAGAGACGGGGTTTCACCGTGGTCTCAATCTCCTGACCTCGTGATCCGCCCGCCTCAGCCTCCCAAAGTGCTGGGATTACAAGCGTGAGCCACTGCGCCCGGCCACCTCCAGTAAGTTTTCAAGTCGATCTCACCCTCTGCCTAGAAACAGACTCAGAGCTGTTGTGGGAGGCACAGTAGGAATGAGAGTGGCCCTTCAGTTTATATGGGAGCTAGGTGAGACCTGTGACTGCTGGCTTTCGCCCACTTCCCTGACAACCTGCATGACTCAGCAGAGGCAGCCATAATCCTCCTAGGTACACAGCTCCAATGACCTGGGAATCTCACTCCCATCCCCCACAGCAGCCACAGCAAGACCCGCCCAAGGAGAGTCTCAGCTCATCACACCAAGCAGGTCCTTCCCAATCCGCCCTAGCAGCAGAAGACAAAGGGAATTTAATCTTGGGACTTCTAGGGTCCCGCCCACCACCAGTCCCTCTCCACACTACCACAGCTGATGCTTTCTGGAAAATGCCACCTCCTGGCCGGAGGCCAACCAGGACAAAAATAGAACATTAAACCATCAAAGCTAAGCACGCTAACAGAGTCCACTGCATCCTCCACCACCTCCACCGGAACAGGCGCTGGTATCTGCAGCTGAGAGACCTACAGACGGTTCACATCACAGGACTGTGTGCAGACAACACCCAGTACCAGCCTGGAACCGGGCAGACTCGCTGGGTGGCTAGACCCAGAAGAGAGACAACAATTACTGCAGTTTGGCTCACAGGAAGCCACATCCACAGGAAAAGAGGGTGAGCACTACATCAAGGGAACACCCCATGGGACAAAAAAATCTGAACAACAGCCTTCAGCCCTAGACCTTCCCTCTGACAGAGCCTACCCAAATGAGAAGGAACCAGAAAACCAACCCTGGTAATATGACAAAACAAGGTGCTTTGACACCCCCCAAATATCACACTAGTTCACCAGTAATGGATCCAAACCAAGAAGAAACCCCTGATTACCTGAAAAAGAACTCAGGAGGTTAGTTATTAAGCTAATCAGAGAGGGACCAGAGAAAGGCAAATCCCAGTACAAGGATATCCAAAATATGACACAAGAAGTGAAGGGGGAAATATTCAAGGAAATAGATAAAGAAAAAACAGTCAAAAATTCAGGAAATTTTGGACACTTTTAGAAATGTGAAATGCTCTGGAAAGTCTCAGCAATAGAATTGAACAAGTAGAAGAAAGAAATTCAGAGCTCAAAGGCAGGTCTTTGAATTAACCCAATCCATCAAAGTCAAAGAAAAAAGAATAAGAAAATATAAACAAAGCCTCCAAGAAAATATAAACAAAGCCTCCAAGAAGTCTGAGATTATGTTAAACAACCAAACCTAAGAATAATCGGTGCTCCTGAGGAAGAAGACAATTCTAAAAGCTTGGAAAACTTATTCAGGGGAATAATCAAGGAAAACTTCCCCAGCCTTGCTAAAGACCTAGACGTGCAAATAGAAGCAGCACAAAAAACACCAGGGAAATTCATTGCAAAAACATCTTTATCTAGGCATACTGTCATCAGGTTATCCAAAGTTAAGACAAAGGAAAGAATCTTAAGAGCTGTGAGACAGATGCACCAGGTAACCTATTAAGGAAAACCTATCAGATTAACAGCAGATTTCTCAGAAGAAACCCTACAAGCTAGAAGGGATTGGGACCCTATCTTTGGCCTCCTCAAACAAAATGATTACCAAGAATTTCGTAGCCAGCAAAACTAATCATCATATATGAAGAAAAGATACAGTCATTTTCAAACAAACAAATGCTGAGAGAATTCGCCATTACCAAACCACCACTACATGAACTGCTAAAAGAAGCTCTAAATCTCTAAACAAATCCTGGAAACACATCAAAACAGAACCTCTTTAAAGCATAAATCATGCAGGACCTAAAAAACAAAAATACAAACTAAAAAGCAAAAACAAACAAAAAAAGTACTATGGCAACAAAGAGCATGATGAATGCAATGGTACCTCACATTTCAATACTAACATTGAATATAAATAGCCTATGTACTCCACTTAAAAAATGCAGAACCACAGAATGGATAAGAACTGACCAACCATCTGCTGCCTTCAGGAGACTCACCTAAAGGTTAAACATAAGGACTCACATAAACTTAAAATAAAGGGGTGGGAAAAGGCATTTCACGCAAAGTAAATGGACACCAAAAACAAGCAAAACAAACTTTAAAGCAACAGCAGTTAAGAAAGACATTATATAATGGTAAAAGGCCTTGTCCAACAGAAAAATATCACAATCTTAAACATATATGCACCTAACACTGGAGCTCCCAAATTTATAAAACAATTACTACTAGACCTAAGAAATGAGATAGACAGCAACACAATAATAGTGGGGGACTTCAGTACTCCACTGACAGCACTAAACAGGTCATCAAGACAGAAAATCAACAAACAATGGATTGAAACTATACCTTGGAACAAATGGACTTAACAGATATATACAGAACATTTCATCCAACAACCGTAGAATACACATTCTGTTCAACAACACATGGAACTTTCTCCAAAACAAACCATGTGATAGGCCATAAAACAAACCTCAATAAATTTAAGAAAACTGAAATTACATCAAGCACTCTCTCAGACCACAGTGGAATAAAACTGGAAATCAACTCCAAAAGGAACATTCAAAACCAAGCAAATACATGGAAATTAAATAACCTGCTCCTGAATGAGAATTGGGTCAAAAACAAAATCAAGATGGAAACTAAAAAATTCTTTGAACTGAATGACAATAATGACACAACCTATCAAAACCTCTAGGATACAGCTAAGGTGGTGCTAAGAGGAAAGTTCACAGCCCTGAACGCCTACATCAAAAAGTCTGAAAGAGCACAAACGGACAACCTAAGGTCATACCTCAAGGAACTAGTGAAACAAGAACAAACCAAACTGGGCCGGGCGTGGTGGCTCACACCTGTAATCCCAGCACTTTGGGAGGCCAAGGTGGGCGGATCACGAGGTCAGGAGATCGAGACCATCCTGGCTAACACAGTGAAACCCCATCTCTACTAAAAATACAAAAAATTAGCCGGGAAAGGTGGCAGGCGCCTGTAGTCCCAGCTGCTCGGGAGGCTGAGGCAGGAGAATGGCGTGAACCCTGGGGGGGCGGAGCCTGCAGTGAGCTGAGATCACGCCATTGCACTCCAGCCTGGGCGACTCTGTCTCAAAAAAAAAAAAAAAAAAAAAAAACCAAACTGAAATCCAGCAGAAAAAAGGAAATAACCAAGATCAGAGCAGAACTAAATGAAATTTCAACAAAAAAATACAAAAGATAAAAGAAACAAGAAGCTGGTTTGTTGAAAAGATAAATAAAATTGATAGACCATTAGCAAGATTAACCAAGAAAAGAAGAAAGAAAATCCAAATAACCTCACTAAGAAACAAAACAGGATATACTACAACTGAAATACAACAACCACTGAAATACAAAAGATCATTCAAGGCCACTATCAACACCTCTACACACATAAACTAGAAAACCTGGAAGAAATGGATAAATTCTGGAAAAATACAACTCTCCTAGCTTAAATCAGGAAGAATTATATACCCTGAACAGACCAATGCACACAGTGAGATTAAAATGGTAATTTTAAAATTATCAAGAAAAAAAAGTCCAGGACCAGGTGGATTCACAGCAGAATTCTACCAGATATTCAAAGAATTGGTACCAATCCTTTTGACACAATTCCACAAGATAGAGAAAAAAGGAACCCTCCCTAATTCATTTTGTGAAGCCAGCATTACCCTAATGCCAAAACCAGGAAATGACACAACCAAAAAAGAAAAGTACAGATCGATAGCCTTGATGAACATAGATGCTAAAATCCTTAACAAAATACTAGCTAACTGAATCCAACAACATATCAAAAAGATAACCCACAATAATCAAGTGGGTTTCATACCAGGGATGCAGGGACCATTTAACATATACAGGTCAATAAATGTGATACACTACATAAACAGAATTAAAAACAAAAATCACACAATCATCTCAATAAATGCAGAAAAAAGTGATTCAACAAAATCCAGCATCCCTTTATGACTAAAACTCTCAGCAACATCAGCATACAAGGGACATACCTCAAAGTAATAAAAGCCATCTATGACAAACCCACAGCCAATATAATACTGAATGGGGAAAAGTTGAAAGCATTCACTCTGAGAATGGGAACAAGACAAGGATGTCCACTCTCACCACTCCTCTTCAACATAGTATTGAAGTCCTAGCCAGAGCAATCAGAGAGAATGAAATAAAGGGTATCCAAATTAGTAAAGAGGAAGTCAAACTGTCACTGTTTGCTGACATTATGACTGTTCACATTGAAAACCCTAAAGACTCCTCCAGAAAGCTCCTAGAACTGACAAAAGAATTGAACGAAGTTTTTGGATACAAGATTAATGTACATAAATCAGTAGCTCTTCTATACACCAATAGTGACCAAGCAGAGAATCAAATCAAGAACTCAACCCCTTTTACAACAGCTGCAAAAAAAAAAAAAAAAAAAAAAAAAAAAAAAAAAAAAACACTTAGGAATATACCTAACAAAGGAGTCAAAAAACCTCTACAAGGAAAACTACAAAACACTGCTGAAAAAAAATCATAGGTGACACCAACAAATGGAAACACATCCCACGCTCATGAATGGGTAGGATCAATATTGTGAAAATGACTATACTACCAAAAGTAATTACAAATTCAGTGTAATCCCCATCAAAATACCACCATCATTCTTCACAGCCCTAGAAAAAAATTCTAAAATTCATATGGAACCAAAAGAGAGCCCACATAACCAAAGCAAGACTAAGCAAAAACAACAAATCTGGAGGCATCACACTACCTGATTTCAAACTATACTCTAAGGCCATAGTGCCCAAAACAGCATGGTACTGGCATAAAAATAGGCACATAGACCAACTGAACAGAATAGAAAACCCAGGAATAAACCAAAATACTTAGGGCCAACTGATCTTTGACAAAGCAAGCAAAAACACAAAGTAGGAAAAGGACACCCTATTCAACAAATGATGCTAGGATAATTGGCAAGCCACATATAGGAGAATTAAACTGGATCCTCATCTCGCACCTTAAACAAAAATCACTCAAGATGGATCATGGACTTTAAGACTTGAAATTATAAAAATTATAGAAGATAACATTGGAAAAACCCTTCTAGACATTGGCTTAAGCAAGGACTTCATGACCAAGAACCCAAAAGCAAATGCAATAAAAACAAAGATAAATAGCTGGGACCTAATTAAACCAAAGAGCTTTTGCACAGCAAAAGGAACAGTCAGCAGAGTAAACAAAAAACCCAGAGTGGTAGAAAATCTTCACAATCTATATAATCTGACAAAGGGCTAATATCCAGAATCTACAACAAACTCAAATCAATAAGAAAAAAACAGCCGGGTGCAGTCGCTCACACCTGTAATCCCAACACTTTAGGAGGCTGAGGTGGGCAGATCACCTGAGGTCAGGAGTTCGAGACTAGCCTGACCAACATGGTGAAACCTTGTTTCTACTAAAAACATAAAATTAGCCAGGCGTGGTGGCAGGTGCCTGTAATCCCACCTACTTGGGAGGCTGAGGCAGGATAATTGCTTAAACCTGGGAGGTGGAGGTTGCAGTGAGCCGAGAGCTCACCATTGCACTCCAGCCTGGGCAACAGGAATGAGAGACTGTCTCAAAAAACAAACAAACAAACATTCCCATCAAAAAGTGGACTAAGGACATGAATAGACAATTCTCAAAAGAAGATATACAAATGTCCAACAAACATATTTAAAAATGCCCAACACCACTAATGATTAGGGAAATGCAAATCAAAACCACAATGAGATACCACCTCACTCCTGAAAGAATGGCCATAATCAAAAAAACAGTAGATGTTGGCGTGGATGCAGTGAACCAGGAACACTTCCACACTGCTGGTGGGAATGTATACTAATACAACCACTATGGAAAATAGTGCGGAGATTCCTTAAAGAACTAAAAGTAGAATTATCATTTTATCTGGCAATCCCACTACTAGGCATCTACCCAGAGGAAAAGAAGTCATTATTTGAAAAAGATTCTTCCACATGCATGTGTATAGCAGCAGAATTTACAACTGCAAAATTGTGGAACCAACTCAAATGCTGTTCAATGAGTGGATAAAAAAAACTGTGGTGTATATATATATTATATATCATATATATTATATATGTATCATTTATCAAATTATAAATTATCATTTATCAAATTATCAATTATATATATCAAATAATAATTCTACTCCTGACCATATGTATATATATGCATGTGTACATATATATGTATATATATGCATGTGTACATATATATGTATATATATATGTGATGGAATACTACACAGCCATGAAAAGGAATGAATTAACAGCATTTGCAGTGACCTGAATGAGACTGGAGATTATTATTCTAAGTGAAGTAACTCAGGACTGGAAAACCAAACATCTTATGTTCTCATTGATATGTGGGAGTTAGCTATGAGGACGCAAAGGCATAGAATGATAACAATGGGCTTTTGGGACTTGGGGAGAAAAGTAGGAGGGGGGCATAAAAGACTACAAATATGGTGCAGTGTATACTGCTCGGGTGATGAGTGCACCAAAATCTCACAAATCACCACTAAATAACTTACTCATGTAACCAAATACCACCAGTACCCCAGTAACTTATGAAAAAAAATTTTTAAAAAGATAATACAGCAATAGCCAAGTGGGTTTCATACCAGGGATGCAGGGATATACAAGTCAATAAGTGTGATATATCCATAAACAGAATTAAAAACAAAAATCATATTATTATCCCAATCAATGTACAAAAAGCATTTGACAAAATTCAGCATTGCTTTATGATCAAAACCCTCAGAAAAACTGGCATGGAAGGGACATACCTCAAGGTAATAAAAGCTATCTATGACAAACTGACAGCCAACACTATACTGAACAAGGAAAAGTTGAAAGCATTCCCCCTGAGAACTGGAACAAGCCAAGGACGCTCACTTTCACCACTTCTATTCAACATAGTACTGGAAGTCCTAGCCAGAGCAATCAGACATAAGAAAGAAAGGGCATCCAAATCAGTAAAGAGGAAGTCAAACTGTTGCAGTTGACTGACGATAAGATTGTATACCTAGAAAACTCTGAAGACTCATCCAAAAGGCTCCTAGGTTGGATAAATGAATTCAGTAAAGTTTCAGGATACAAAAACCAATGTTCACAAATCAGTAACACCACTATATACCAACAATGACCAAGCTGCGAAACAAATCAAGAACTCGATCCCTTTTACAACAGCTGCTATATATATACATTATATATATTTTATAATATATAATTATATATTATATATATTCAGCATCGCTTTATGATTAAAACCTTCAGAAAAATTGGCATGGAAGGGACATACCTCAAGGCAATACAAACTATGACATATATACATATATATATAAAACCAAGGAAGTGAAAGACCTCTACAAAGAAAACTACAAAACACTGCTGAAAGAAATCACTGATGACACAAACAAATGGAAATACATCCCATGCTCATGGATGGGTAGAATCAATATTGTGAAAATGACCATACTGTCAAAAGCAATCTACAGGCCGGGCGCGGTGGCTCACGCTTGTAATCCCAGCACTTTGGGAGGCCGAGGCGGGCGGATCGCGAGGTCAGGAGATCGAGACCACAGTGAAACCCCGTCTCTACTAAAAATACAAAAAAATTAGCCGGGCGTGGTGGCGGGCGCCTGTAGTCCCAGCTACTCGGAGAGGCTGAGGCAGGAGAATGGCATGAACCTGGGAGGCGGAGATTGCAGTGAGCCGAGATTGCGCCACTGCACTCCAGCCTGGGCGACAGATCGAGACTCTGTCTCAAAAAAAAAAAAAAAAAACACACAAAAAAAAAAAAAAAAAAGCAATCTACATATTCAGTGCGAATCCTATCAAAGTACCATCATCATTCTTCACAGAATTAGAAAAAAAATTCTAAAATTCATATGGAACCAAAAAGGACCCCACATAGCCAAAGCAAGACTAAGCAAAAAAAAATCTGGAGGCATCGCATTAACTGACTTCAAACTATCCTACAAGATTTATACCAGTACCGGCCGAGTGCGGTGGCTCATGCCTGTAATCCCAGCACTTTGGGAGGCTGAGGTGGGCAGATCACGAGGTCAGGAGATCGAGACCATCCTGGCTAACACGGTGAAACCCCATCTCTACTAAAAATACAAAAAATTAGCCGGGCGTGGTGGTGGGCACCTGTAGTCCCAGCTACTCGGGAGGCTGAGGCAGGAGAATGGTGTGAACCCAGGAGGTGGAGCTTGCAGTGAACCAAGATTGCGCCACTGCACTCCAGCCTGGGCGACAGAGCGAGACTCTGTCTCAAAAAAAAAAAAAAAAAAAAAAGATTTATACCAGTACCAAAACAGCATGGTACCAATAAAAAATAGGCACATAGACCAATGGAACAGAATAGAGAACCCAGAAATAAAGCCAAATGCTTACAACCAACTGATCTTCAACAAAGAAAGCAAAAACACAAATTGGGAAGGGGCACCCTATTCAACAAATGGTGCTGGGATAACTGGCTAGCCACATATAGAAGAATGAAACTGGATCCTCATCTCTCACCTTATACAGACATCAACTCAAGATGGATCAAAAACTTAAATGTAAGACCTGAAACCATAAACACTTTAGAAGATAACACTGGAAAAACTCTTCCAGACATTGGCTTAGGCAAAGATTTCAAGACCAAAAACCCAAAAGAAAATCTAACAATAACAAAAATAAATAGATATTACCTAATTAAATTAAAACACTTCAGCACAGCAAAATAATCAGCAGTGTAAACAGACACCTCACCGAATGGGAGAAAATATTCACAAACTATGCGTCCTACAAAGAACTAATATCGAGAATCTACAAGGAACTCAAATCAGCAAGAAAAAAAGAAATAATCCCATCAAAAAGTGGGCAAAGAACATGAATAGACAGTTCTCAAAAGAAGATATACAAATGACTAACACAGGAAAAAAAAATGCTGAACATCACTAATTATCAGGGAAATGCAAATTAAAACCACAATGAAATACCACCTTACTTCTGTAAGACTGGCCATAATTTAAAAAGTCAAAAAATAGTAGATGTTTGCATGGATGTGATGAAAAGGGCAGTGTTTCACTGATGGTGGGAATATAAACTAGTACATCCACTGTGGAAAACTTTATGGAGATTCCTTAAAGAACTAAAAGTAAAACTACCATTTGATCCAGCAGTCCCACTATTGGGTATCTACCCAGAAGAAAAGAAGTCATTACATGAAAAAGCCACTTGCATCTGCATGTTTATAGGAGCAGAATTCACAATTCCAAAAATATGGAACCAGCCTAAATACCCCTCGACCGACAAGTGGATAAAGAAAATGTGATATATTTACACCATGGAATACTACTTGGCCATAAAAAGGAATGAAGTAATGGTATTTGCAGCAATTTGTATGGGAGTTGGAGACCGTTATTCCAAGTGAAGTAAATCAGGAATGGGAAACCAAATATCGTATGTTCTCACTTATAAGGGTTTGCTAAGCTATGAGGACGCAAAGGCATAAGAATGATATAATGGGCCGGGAGCAGTGGCTCACACCTGTAATCCCAGCACTTTGGGAGGCCAAGGCAGGCGGATCATGAAGTCAGGAGACTGAGACCATCCTGGCTAACATGGGGAAACCCTGTCTCTACTAAAAATACAAAAAATTAGTCGTTGTGGCACGCGCCTGTAGTCCCAGCTACTCGGAAGGCTGAGGCAGGAGAATCGCCTCAACTTGGAAGGCAGAGGTTGTGCAGTGAGCCGAGATTGCGCCACTGCACTCCAGCCAGGGCGACAGAGCAAGACTCTGTCTCAAAAATATATATATATATATACATATATAATGGACTTTGAGGACTCAGGGGAAGTGGGAGGAGAGTGACGGATAAAAGATTATACATTGGGTACAGTGTACACTGCTCAGGTGATGAGTACGCAAAAATCTCAGAAATCACCACTAAAGAACTTATCCATGTTAACAAAAAATGACCCATTCCCCAAAAACTATTGAAATTTTTTAAAATGTAAACATTAGCCATGCGTGTTGATGCACACCTGTAGTCCCAGCTACTTAGGAAGCTGTGGCAGGAGAATCTCTTGAGCATCGGAGGTCAAGGCTATACAGTGAGCTATGATTGCACCACTGAACTTCATCCTGGGCAACAAAGTGGGCCCCTGTCTCAAACACACACACACACACAAAACAAAAAACTGGTTTTGTCCTGGTACCTGGTTATTATAATTTGAAGCAGAAATTATTTTGTTTAAATTTTTTAATATTAAGCAGCATCTCGGCCGGGCGAGGTGGCTCACACCTGTAATCCCAGCACTTTAGGAGGCCGAGGTGGGCAGATCACCTGAGGTCAGGAGTTCAAGACCAGTCTGACCAACATGGAGAAACCCCCACTCTACTAAAAATACAAAATTAGCCGGGCATTGCGGCGCATGCCTGTAATCCCAGCTACTCAGTAGTGTGAGACAGGAGAGTCACTTGAACCCAGGATGCCAAGGTTGTGGTAAGCCAAGATCGCGCCATTGCACTCCAGCCTGGGCAACAAGAGCAAAACTCCGTCTCAAAAAAAAGAAAAAAAAAAAAAAAAAAGCATCTCTACTCACCATTAACTATACAATTAAGAGGTCACACCTGTTTCATCATCGTAGGCAAGGTAAATATTACTAAAGAAAACGCCTGTCCATAAAAGGGATCTGGTGACAGAGGACAGCCTCTCCCAGAGTAACAGGCATCCAGGACTCCACTCTATCAACGATTTCTAAAACAATGGGTGTGAGCAAGGGCTAGGATGAGATGTGTGATTAAGTTCCTGAGCTGACAGCAAATTTAAAATACGCCCTCCCAGCTCCTGGCTGCGGCCCATCCTCCATCTAAGGTGCACGACTCCATTATGCTTTTAACTGATGGCACTACCTCTTGGCCATTACCACCTCCTACCAGATCCCATTCACTCTGTTCTACCAGGGAAAGATCTGCTCCAGTTAATGCCTTGTCCTTCACAGTGATTTTCTTTGACTTTACAGAATGGGAGAGCCATTTGGTCAAGAGGCTGCCCATTGGATCCTGTGACCTTCCGCACTGCTAATATCTATCTGTGGCCCTGCTTTAAAACCCAAATACAAACATCTCTTCCATGAAGCCCTTCGTGATTGCCAGTGCCCTCAGCAGTGGAATAAGCTGCCAGGCATTTTAGAGATCTAGACCCGTGGTTCTCAATCCCGACTTCCCCAGGCCTCCTGAGAAGCTTTTAATAGGTGCATCAGCCCTGGATTCTTACCGGCAGATCTGAAAGGGAGCCTTAACGCTTGTGTTCTTTTAATATTGTGCACAGGGTTGACGGGAAACACACACACACACAGTGCAGAACCATTCCACGAGGCTGTGTGTCAGGAACTGGTTCCCTCCGATGGGTTCCTGGTCCTGGTCCTGATGACTTCAATAATCAAGCCGCAGACCCTCATGGTGTTACAGTTCTTAAAGATGGTGTGTCGGGAGTTTCTTCCTTCTAGTGGGTTCGTGGTCTATGCACGACTTCATGAGTGAAGCCACAGACCTTCGCAGGGAGTGTTACAGCTCTTAAAGGTGCTGCGTCCGGAGCTGCTTGCTCCTGCCGGTGGGTTCGTGGTCTTGCTGACTTCAGGAGTGAAGCTGCAGACCTTCACAGTGAGTGTCATGGCTCTTAAAGGTGGCGGCTCCAGAGTTGTTTCTTATGGTGTTCCTGGTCTCGCTGGTTTACAGGAGTAAAGCTGCAGACCTTCACTGTGAGTGTTACAGCTCATAAAGGTAGTGTGGACCTAAAACGTGAGCAGCAGCAAGATTTGTCACAAAGAGCAAAAGAACAAAGCTCCCCTACCCTGGAAGGGAACCCAAACATGGCTGCCGCCGGCTCGGATGGCCAGCTTTTATTCCCTTATTGGCCCCGCCCACATCCTGCTGATTGGTCCATTTTACAGAGTGCTAATTGGTCCATTTTACAGAGTGTTGATTGGTCTGTTTTTACAGAGTGCTGATTGGTGTGTTACAAACCTTTAGCTAGACACAGAGCACTGATTGGTGCATTTACAATCCTTTAGCTAGACAGAAAAGTTCTCCAAGTCAACAAAAGTTCCCATCCCACCAATTAGCTGGACACAGAGCACTGATTGGTGCGTTTTTACAGAGTGCTGATTGGTGTGTTTACAAATATTTAGCTAGACACAGAGCACTGATTGATGCTTTTACAATCCTTTAGCTAGACAGAAAAGTTCTCCAAGTCCCCATCCGACCCAGAAGCCCAGCGGGCTTCACCTTTCAGTAGCTTACAGAAGAGGACCCTGCTGCCACAGCACAATACCACAAAGAAAGTCATGCGCTCCTCAGCAGGAAGCCCCCTTCTCCCGGACAGGGACTTTGTTTTCTTCTTAGCTCTATCCCCAGCACCTAGAACCGGGCCCACCTGTCAGATCTGTTATCAGATGGGAACATGGCAGATTTGTTGAATGAACGAACTATGTGACACTCAAACTTAGCCACCAAACGTAAACTAGAAAAACTGGGTTGTGGTCCCTGATGGACCGTTGGCAGCTTCTTCCTTTGCTGGACGGTGATCCGTGGCTGTTTCTCTGGTGTGTTCGCACTGGTTGCCTGGCTTGGTAACACACACTCTTCGGAGCCACAGTCTGTGCTCAGGGTCCTCGCCGCCTCCCAGGCCCTGCGATCTCTTTGCATCCCAGGAGGTCCCGGTTGGTTGCAGTCCTCTTGGGCGACTCAGGAAGCAGCCTCTCCTGAAGCACACAGCTTAGGGAGTTCCCGGGGCCAGAGACATCTCCACGGGAAAGTCAAGGGCCCGGAGGAAGTGCGGACCTGACGACAGATGCCCCGCACGCTGGCCGGGACCGGGAAGGGCGGTCAAGGGTGGAAAGGGGCTGGCGGCTGCCAGGCCTGGCGGAGTGGAGCGGGGCGGGGCGGGGCGGGGCGCAGCAGGGCGGGGCGGGGCGGGCCTGGAGCTGCACCTGCTTCTGGGCGGACGCACTTGGCGCGCGGCGCGGACTGCAGACGGCTGCGAGGCGCTGGGCACAGGTCAGACGTCCGTACCAGCAGGGGGCTCGAACCTGGAGGAGGGCTCGAAGGGAGAGGGGGCCCCGCCAAGGAGCGGGGCTGTGATGGAGAGGGGGTTCCGACTCGCAGGGGACCTGCGGGCCAGGGGACGCGGACAGGGAGGGGATACGAACTGGGAGGGGCTCTGGGACGGGGATAGAGGCTCCGCTAGGGGAGGACGGGAGGGAATGGAGCGCCCTGGTGTCGCGGAAGCCCAGCTGTGGCCCCCTCCGGGCTGCGGAACCGGTGCGCACACTACTCCCACCGCCCCCGAGTGCCTCTGTCCGGCTGGCCGCGGCCCTGGAACGAATATTGCTCAGTCCCCCGCGAGTCAGGTCTGCCGCGTTGCCGGGTGAGGGGAAGGTGTGAAACCCCGAGCCTCCGTCTGCCCCGTGAGTCCGCGGACGCGCGCCCCCGGGGATGCCATCTGGCCCCTGGGCTGTGTCCAGTCACGGCTCACATAGCTCTGGGCACTGGTACCCCGACTGCCTTTCCTTGTTAGCTGCGATACACAAATACACGAGCCAGATCCTTTCCTGAGGCCAGGAAGCCTGGAATCTAGTAACACTGGGCGGTGGATAAAGTCCCCCGAGCCAGTGCTTAGCTTCCGTTAATGGAGCCATGGATGGAAGCGGATGTCAGGCGCAGTGGGGGAGAAATTTGTGGGGGTGGCCCTGTCTAGGGCCAGAGAAACAACCTCTGAAGCTTTGATCCAGCCCTAGAGGGAAGAAAGATGTGAGTTTCAGCCAGGGAAACCTAGCACTTTAAGAAATAGAAACTCTTTCAAAATTTGAGGGCAAGTAGTTCTCCTAAACGTTGCAGAAATGGCCACTTCTTTTTTTCTTTTTTTTTTTTTTTGAGACAGTCTCGCTCTGTCGCCCAGGCTGGAGTGCAGTGGCGCGATCTCAGCTCACTGCAAGCTCCACCTCCCGGGTTCACACACCATTCTCCTGCCTCAGGCTCCCGAGTAGCTGGGACTACAGGCGCCCGCCACCACGCCCGGCTAATTTTTTGTATTTTTTTAGTAGAGACGGAGTTTCACCGTGTTAGCCAGGATGGTCTCGATCTCCTGACCTCGTGATCCACCCGCCTCGGCCTCCCAAAGTGCCGGGATTACAGTCGTGAGCCACTGCGCCCAGCCAGAAATGGCCACTTCTTTCACATTCTCTTCGACCGCTTTCTGCAGTGACTGCCGTTTTCCTCCTCCCACACCTTTTTGTCTCCTAGGGTCGCATAGCCTTCCAAACAGACCTGCCTACAGCATTTTACCTGCAATTTTACACTCGTTTTAATAGAAAGGATGGCTTATTGTTCATGAGAAACGTGTACTGTTTTTAACCAGATGTGTAATATCTTCAGTATAACCTGGGTGTTGTGCAGTGGGAAGTTATGGAAAAAATCAGGACACATGGTTAGGTAGGGGCCCAGTGGCGTCAGACTTAGCTCTTCGTGACTGCCAGCTTCTTGGTTTAATAAGGATATTGGCTCCCTCTGTTCCTGGGGTTTCTGGGAAAAGATATGGAACTGATAGGAAGGTTTTATTGAACATGGCCCACTGATTTTACAAGCGGAGGTGCCTGAGATAAGCAGAAGGTGAGGCATGACCTCTGGCTGTGCATTATTTGTTCTGATATTACAGGGGCCAAGCATTCCATTTCCTTCTTTTTAAAGAGCTCTGATTTCCTCCCACATCTTCATGAAGATGGAAACAGTGCCCCCACTTACTTATCCTCAGGCCACACCTGTTCCCATTTATTCCATGAGTTCCTCCCGCACCCTTCTGGTTGATGTTGGTTGTGATGGTCGAGGTAATTGAATCTCACATTTGGCACCAGTTATTTCTGTTTCTCATCTCCCCCCTACCTTCAGTTAAACATCAGCTGCTATACTTAACTGTTCAAAGTACAGATGTTACCTGTGTTGGGTGTAATCAAAAGATTATCTCTTTTCCTCAAATGTAAAATGGGTGAGGACAGTTTCACCACACGTAGAGTCACTCCCCTAGCCAAAGTCCTTGCTATTGCAAAACTTTTTATTGTAAGAGAATTAAAGTCACTAGTGTGTCATCAACTAATGGTACTTACAGACACATTCCATATTTGTTTCTATAGACAGATCATAAGACAAACACTAGATTATTCCCAGTATGAGACCGTATTGAAAACGAGCAATTAGAGGCCACAGGTGAGTGCTGTCCTCCTCACACCTTCTTTGAACTCTTAAGCTTCTACCCTTTTAACCAGCCAGCCCTCTCCCCGAAACCTTCACTGAGGCTAGAAACAAACACAAAGAGACTATTTGAATTTTAGCGAATTTTATCTCTCTTTTCTGTTCTCTTGTGTAAAAATTAAATGGCCACAAACTACACCACTGGAGGAAAAAGGAAAGCTAAAAGGTCTATCAGCCTTCTGTATGTGATGCAGAGTTCAACTGAATGTAGCAAGGTACACACCCGCATTCTCCATGCCAGGACTTAGATATCATAAGCCATTATCTTGCTGGTTGTTGAAATGATAATGGGGCTTTATAGAGCACAAGGCAGTGTTTGTAAACAGCACTGTCCAGGTGAGATTAGAATCCGTATTTCAAAAATGAGGAGATGGAAACAGAGATATTGTGTATGTGGTCCAGGGTTAGCCAGTAATTAAATGGCAGAGCCAGAACTCACACCAGCGTTCCTTCCAGAATACCACAGCTGCCTCTGGAGCGGTTTTTGTTGTTCTTGTTGAATTTTGTGATGGAAGATTGTGATTTGTTTTTCCTGAACGCTTAATATGTTTTCTGCCTTGAACTGTCAGAATCTAAATTTAGAAACTCTCTCGTTTGGTATATTTCATGCCCATCTTTGTTCCATATAATTACAAAGATATCTTAGAGCTGGGTATAACCTTAAAGATTGTCAAGTCCAATCTTGTGGTTTTTCAAAGAAGAAAACCGGATTTAACAAAAATAAAGCAAGTACCTCATGTTGCTTCCCCAAATCTACTTCATTGGAGAATTACAGCTAAAAACGATGTTTAGATTATTGCTCCTTCTGTCATGTGGTCCCTTGAGAATTTGCCAAATGTATAAATCCAGTGACTTATTTTGATGTACTCTTTTGGTTTGAGGTCTGTGACAGCAAACATAACCTCCCTCAATCCCGGCCTCAAATACCTATGGACCTTCTGTTCTAACTGTAGCCGTTATTATAACTGTAGCCGTTATTATAGTGGCTAAAGTTCTAACTTCTGTTCTAACTGTGCTCCTGGTTCCATGACAAACAGAGCTTTACTTGTCTTATTCCTAACACAGTGCCCATAGCAGGCATACACAAAATGTGGTCAATATGTCAGATAAACATCGGAAAAAATGTGAGATGTCATTAGAAGTTCATTCAGCTACAAGAACAGAAAACCCTACTACGGCGGCTTAAACAAGTAAGGAGTTTGTTTTTCTGAGAACGAGAAGTCTGGAGGTGAGAAGGCTGGGGCTGGGAAAGGGGTTCCGATATGAACATCATCTGAGACAGGTGCCTTGTGTCTTCCCGCACCACCCTCCTTAGCATGGAGCTTTCATCCTCACTTCCCCAAGTTGCAGCAGAAAGACCAGCAGAGCATGCGCCAGAAGAGGCTTGTCTTGTCTTTTTTCTTTTTTCTTTTCTTTTCATTTCTTTTCTTTTCTCTCTTTTCTTTTCTCTCTCTGTCTCTCTCTCGTCTCTTTCTTTCTTTCGATACGGAGTCTCGCTCAGTGGCATGATCTCGGCTCACTGCAACCTCTGCTTCCCGGGTTCAAGTGATTCTCCTGCCTCAGCCTCCGAGTAGCTGGGATTACAAGCGTGCACCACCACGCCCAGCTAATTTTTGTATTTTTAGTAGAGACAGGATTTCACCATGTTGGTCAGGCTGGTCTTGAACTCCTGACCTTGTGATCTGCCCCCCCCCCCCCTTGGCCTCCCAAAGTGCTGGGATTACAGATGTGATCCACCACGCCTGGCCTGTCCTTCTTTATAATAAATAATAATAATAATAGCTTTTCTGGTAGCCCACCCCAAAAGACTTCTTACATGTCATTGGCCAGAACCATATCACATACACACTGCTAACGGTGAGGGAACCTGAGAGAATCTAGTGTTTTAGACGGACACGTTGCCAATACATCAAAATAAGAATTTTGGGCCAGGCACAGTGGCTCATGCCTGTAATTCCAGCACTTTGGGAGGTCAAGGCGAGTGGATCACCTGAGGTCAGGAGTTCAAGACCAGCCTGGCCAACATGGTGAAACCCCATCTCTACTAAAAACACAAAAAATCAGCCGGGTGTGCTAGCAGGCACCTACAGTCCCAGCTACTCAGGAGGCTGAGGCAGGAGAATCGCTTGAACCCAGGAGGCAAAGGTTGCAGTGAGCAGAGATCATGCCACTTGTACTCCAGCCCAGACAACAAGAGCGAAACTCCATCTCAAAAAATAATAATAATAACAAAATAGGAATTTTGTTAATAAGGCAGGGGGGAGAATGAACACTGGGTATGCAGCTAGCAGCATCTGCCATAGCGTGTTTTATGAGTCATAGATCCTGTCTCTAAAAAGGTTGTTATTTGTTTTGGTTTTTTGTTTGTTTTATAAAAAGCAATGGGTAATGCAGTGGGTCTAGGGGAACTTTTTTAAATGGTAGAGTGCAAGGACCACTCTGAGAACTGCTGATTATGTAGGTCTGGGCTGGGTCTATAAATCTCCATTATGGACTGGCACGCCAGGTCATCTGAGGGCAGGTGGTTGCGGGAATACATTTTGAGAAACACTGAATGTCAGGTAGTTTGGCAGAAGCGCCTTTATTTTATTTCCTTTAGCTTTTTGCCTCACTCCTCTTGAGGGTATTACTTTATTTTTTAATTTTCTACTTTGGTCAACATAAATCAATGTATAGTCTTAGAAGTCATTCATTGTAGAAGGTTTTTATTGAGTTTATACTGAGTATAGAACCCTAGCAGCAATTACTTTCAATGCTTTGGGTTGTGTTTTTCTGATATTACCATATCCTAAATAGCATGCAAATATGGGCCATTTCTTCTTCTCTTTTCCAGTTCTGGAGACATCTATTAACATCCTACCAAGAAGGATGAGAGTTTCACTCCTTTGCAACCCCACCCTCCCTCTCACCTTCACATCCCTTTAAGTTCCCAATATGGTTATATCTTAAATTTTTGATATGTCAGTGTTTGGTGTATATTATTATTCCCAACTAAGGCACATGATACACCATGATCTTCACATGTCCCTTCTTGACCAGTCTTTCCCCCCACCCCATGGAATGGGGTGTAGGGATTGCTACATTGTCTTTAGTTGTTTGTTTGAGAACTCATCACCAAGAAGTCATTTCCTGGAGCCAAGGAAACTCATGGGGGCCCTCTGAGTGCTGCTAATTGCATGGAGCTGTTGAGTGGGGAGGAAACGCCAGGCCGCCATCAAGAAGCATTTGGGGTAAACTTTCTAAGCACATCTGAAACGAGAGAGTCTAGAACCTCCATGGTCCCTGTCTGTTGTGATTTATTTTCTCATTTTAAATACATACGCACTTTTTTTTCTGTCTAGGCCATCTCTTGTGGAATACATGTGTACTTTCATACCCAATTATGTACAGTTTTTGTAATTTTACGCCTTTTTCTTAAAGAAGGTCCCAAAAGTGTCTAAGATTCAGGCCCCATGAGACGCGGTTGCTTTTTGAGCTTGTGCCCATTTAAGATGTCACTTTTCTTCCTTCACACTTGATTGCTGGTTTGGCTGGGTATGGGATATTAATCAGAAATCATTTCCTGTCCGAATTTTGAAAACATTGCTCTATTTTATTCTACTTTCTTATGGTGCTGTTGAGAAGCTGATGCCATTCTAATTCCTGATCCCTTGTATTTTGTTTTAATCTCTGGGCATTTGTAGGGTTTTCTTTATTGTCCATATTCTGATATTTCATGATGTTGTTATTTAATGTTGGGGTGGGATTTTTTGGCGGGGGGGATACAGGGAGGGATCTGTCACTGTCCTAGGTATTTTATAGGCTTTTTCAATCCAAAAATTACATCTTCAGTTCTGAGTGGTTTTCTTCTGTTATATAGTTTTCTCGTTCTTTCTTTCTGAAACTTACTTAGACTGAATCTGAAAATGGGATCTCTTGGATGTGTCCTGTAATTTTATCTTTTTTATTTTAAAGAAGTCCCATTTTTTTTAGTTCTAATAAATCTTCCAACACTACTATTAAATGTTTACATTCTACCATTATATTTTTAATTCTCAGGAGCTTTTATTGGCGAGAGGTGTGGTCTTCTAAATGGTTTTTACAGTATCCTGTTCTCATTTCATGAATGCAGTATCTTTTATTTCTCTGAGAATATTAACTCAGTACTTTTTTCACATTTTAAAGTTTCTTCTCTTATTTCTCTGAGAATATTAACTCAGTACTTTTTCTACATTTTAAGAGTTTTCTTCAGCTACCTACAATGTATGTCTATTTTCAAAGTGACTTTTCATGTTGCTTTTGGCCTGCCTTTCACGTTGGAAGCTTTAGTCACATGTACATGTTTAGGAATGGTGTGTGTCATCTGTGAGCATGGCTTGTAGGTTGGCTGGCTTCATTGTAGGGTGGTTAGGCAGAGAAGGCCTTTTTGATGGCTTATCATCGTCTGTCTCTAGTGCTTTCTAGTACATATAATGGGTGTCTCTGTAGAAAGATCTCACTTCTAGCCATTTATTCCTGTTTGAGAAAAGTCACTTAATAACTTAGATGTATTTATTATGTCATCTGCTTAACAGCAGAGGTTCTTGTTGTAAGGTGGACAAGTGAAAGTCTAGGATTCAAAATGGGAAATGTGTCCTTGACTCTGCCTCCACTTTGAAGTTGCTGATGTTCTCCATGTTTTCTTTTCTACTGAAAAAGCTCTGAGAGACTAGGGAATGAAAATTCTTTGAATACATGTACAACTAATTTACTTTTTGATAACCATTTGCAAAATATGGATTATATTGGGAAAACTTTTTTTTTTTTTTTTTTGAGACAGAGTCTCGCTCTGTCGCACGATCTTGGCTCACTGCAAGCTCCGCCCCCCGGGTTCAAGCAATTCTCCTGCCTCAGCCTCCTGAGTAGCTGGGATTACAGGCACCTGCCACCACACCCAGCTAATTTTTGTATTTTTAGTAGAAACAGGGTTTCACCATGTTGGTCAGGCTGGTCTCGAACCCCTGACCTTGTGATCCACACACCTCAGCCTCCCAAAGTGCTGGGATTACAGGCATGAGCCACCGCACCCAGCCTGGGAAAATATTTTTCTAATACCTCTAGAATTTGGGACAGAATTTCTGCCCTTGAAGGTCACCCTCCAAATCCATGCAATTTTTCCCTTGTGCAGCCCCACAGTGATCATCAAAACTTGGAGCAGATTCATCTTTTTTATTTTTTTCCTGGGAAAGGTTTAGATCACGTGAAGGGCACAGATACTATGTTTGATAGGAATAGTTCCTGCTTTAGCTTCCTAAGGCCTCTCACTTGGAAAGCCTGCCCATTAGACCCTGATTTTTTGCTGTTAGCTTTTCCTTCTTAGGCGACTTCCAAAAAGACTGCAAACTCCCTGACACCACGGGTCCACGCTTGTCACCTCTGCAACTCCATCGCCCAGAACAGTGCCTTATGCATAATAGGCACTTGATAAATGTTAGTTGACTTAAATTGACCCTATTATCTGTTTTAAACTAGCCCTTCCTACCTGTCCCTTTGCTATTTCCTGTTTCTCTTACATCTTTTTATGTCACCACCTCTTGGATGATGCTACCTCATTCTCAAATCTGATGGTATGGAATAGCTATAAGAAAACAAACTTGAAAGATCTCTAACTACTAGGACTCTAAGCAGAATTTCCAGGATTGAAAACTCCCCATATCACCTTACTAAATATCTAATTATTTCTTAGGTTATCACCAACCACCCTGCATGGAGTCCCTCCTGAGCCACAGTTCAGTTTGGATTATTTTTTTCCTCATGTTCCATCCCTTGACTGTAGTGCCCTTCCCTTCCTTCCAGTGTCTTTGATCAGCCTCCACTTTGATCCAGAGCTTCTCTTTGATCTGTTCTAATGGTCGTTTTTCTGCCTCCTCCCCTACATTGATCTACAATCTGGCATATTTTATACATTATACACAGCACATTGTTGCGCTAATTTCAGAATACCTACCTGTCAATCAGACGTCTTTTCAAACCTCACTCAGACCCACGATGAAAGTCCCTCTCTTCTGGCCACTACTGAGATAGCTCCTGCTTTGGTCTCACTGGGGCTGTTCATTTCTCTATAGGAGGCTCTAGAACAGTAACTAAACTACAGTGCAAAACAGTGATCTATAGATTACTGTTTCTCAATCGTCAGCACTAACAATAGAATCTAAACTCCCAGGGACCTGGAGACTTGGCTGAGAACAGCCTGACATAAGTGCAGTCTCTCTTAATACTAAAAAATATATGCTACCCCAAAATATGTCTGTATCTGTTTTAAAATGAAAATCATTTTTCCAGAATCTTTAGGTGAAATTGATACTCCAGGATTATGTTCGTCTTGTGATTTCAGATATCATCTGGGGGGAGGGGATTCGCACATACGCCAGTCTGTGAGACACAGTAGTAGAAATCAAAGGACTTACCTAGCTCTAAGAATTGGATGAAAATAGTGACGGTACCAACAATTTTACCAATGGCTAGATTTAGGAGATGGTCTTCTCTTGATTCAAGATTAAGGCTAAGCTGCATCAGTTCAGTTCAGTTTAAGAACTATTATTATATATCAAGCTTGTGCTAGTTTTTGATGGAGATGATAAGGTCTCTGCTCTTGAAGATTCTGTAGGCTAATGGGCAAGACATACGTCACTATATAATTTTAATATAACATGGTAAGTGATAAAAAATCACGGTATGTATGAGGTCCTTTGAAACAGAGGTGGGGCACTTAGCCCAGCCTAGAGATTCGCAGAGGCTTCCTGGAGGAGATAAGGCCTAAATATGGAAACCAAGTAAGAGGAATGAAAAGGATGTGCAATTTAGAGGGGACAACATGAGCAAAGGGGACACTGTCAGGTTCACAGTGGGGAGAATTGGGAGGTGACAACATGAGCAAAGGGGACACTGTCAGGTTCACAGTGGGGAGAATTGGGAGGTGACGCTGGAGAGGAGCCACATTCAGGTATACCCAATGCAAAGGGATGTGGACCCCTCCACAGGCTGCTGGTTAGCCAGTGGAACATTTTCCATCTTCCAGTAGTGTAGTCAGATGTACACAGAAGGTGGATGACTGGCTGCGGGGTGGAAGAAGAATTCATGGACAGCAGGACTACAGGCCTCGCAGTGTTTAGGAAAAAGACAATGAGAGACCAAATGAGATCAATGCTACAGGCACAGAAGGGAAAGAGAAAATACCAGGATACTTGGGGAAGCGAATTTAGCAGACTTTTGATGTCTTTGGGGGCAATGGTGAGGGGAGAAGAGAGTCCAGAATGACTCCCAGGATTCTGGCTTTCTGGGTGACTGGACATTCAGCCATTACCCAAGTTTGGGATATGAGAAGAGAAGCCGATTTGGTGGGGAAAGAAGATGGTGAATTCAGTCTTGGAAATACTGACTTGAGGTGTCTAAGAAACATCTGCATGCTTATGTGCATGTCTGTCTACTCAGCAGGTTGTTGGATCTATGAGTCTGAGCCTTAGAGACAAGGTCAGAGCTGGAGATGAAGTTGTGGGAGTCACCAGTGTGCACGCGGTGATTAATCCACGGGTGTGCGTGAGAGTTCCTGCAAGGGGTAGAGGAAATGGAAGTAAGGGCTTATGCAAGGAGGACTGTTGAGTAAAGTGGGAGGCCCAGCCTCTGCCTGTTCACTAATGTCAGTGCTGAACAAGCTCACTGGCAGTGGATGCTGAGGGAAGGAAGGAAGGAGTCTGTAAGCTTGAGCACTTTTTCTAAGAGGTGGAGAAGGCAGAGAGCCCAAGCCTTGAAGAAATGTTCCTTAGTGGCCTGGCATCTCGGAAATTTGACTCCATGACTTTGGAGAGATCTTTCCATTATTTTCCTTGAGCACCCAGAAAGAGAATTCTGAACGAAATGTATTCTTTCACATGGCTGAGTTAAGGATAGTGTTGGCTGGGCACGGTGGCTCACACTTGTAATCCCAGCACTTTGGGAGGCCAAGGCGGGCGGATCACGACGTCAGGAGATCAAGACCACGGTGAAACCCCGTCTCTACTAAAAACACAAAAAAATTAGCCGGGTGTGGTGGCGGGCGCCTGTAGTCCCAGCTACTCGGAGAGGCTGAGGCAGGAGAATGGCGTGAACCCAGGAGGCGGAGCTTGCAGTGAGCCGAGATTGCGCCACTGCACTCCAGCCTGGGCGACAGACAGAACGAGACTCCGCCTCAAAAAAAAAAAAAAAATGGATAGTGTTAATTACTGAAATATATGTAAGTTTTTTTTTTTTCTGGTTGTTTGAAAACTAAGCCCACCTTTGAAGTCAAGCGATGTCCTTTCACTCTCATGTGTGCTGAGGGGCAACTGGTAACTGCTTCTTTGTAGGTCATGCCATAGCCTTAGTTTCACCCTCCCTTCGCCATGACTAAAACTTGCTCCAACTTCTGCATTTCGTTTTTGTGATGTATTAATGAGGAGCAAAGACGTAAAGGGATTTCAGAATTTGGAGGAGCCATGGAGAGTCCCTCTTCCAAACTCCCTATTTAACAAATAAAGAGACCGGGTGCAGTGGCTCACACCTGTAATCTCAGCACTTTGGGAGGCTGAGGCGGGTGGATCACGAGGTCAGGAGATCGAGACCATCCTGGCTAACATGGTGAAACCCTGTGCCTACTAAAAATACAAAAAATCAGCTGGGTGTGGTGGGGGCACCTGTAGTCCCAGCTACTCACGAGGCTGAGGCAGGAGGATCACTTGAACCCCGGGGGGCGGAGGTTGCAGTGAGTTGAGATCACGCCACTGCACTCCAGCCTGGGTGACAGAGTGAGACCTTGTCTCAAAAAAAAAGAAAAGGTATTATAATCTTATGGGGCCACCATCATACATGCCGTCTGTCATTAACCAAAATGTCATTATGCGGCACCTGACCGTATACAGCTCTCTACTAGATTATAAACTCCTTGCAGATAAAACTATTCATTTTATCATTATCCATTATATGATTTCCTTAGCACCCAGAAGAATCCTGTATTTAATTGGCTCGTATGGAAATTTTAGAAAGAGAGAGACAGCAGGGCTGAGACTATCTTCTGCTCAGGAACCAAAATGAGGTGGGAGGTAACAGAGTTCTTTTTCATAGTAATTGTATTCCATATCATGGTGAAATCATGCCAGAACAAGCTTCAGACTCTTTCTGGTCTTACTCCTTCTGACCGTGCTGTTCCAAAGAACCTCCCACACAGGAAATAACAATGATGGCAGTCGCTGTCAAATTCTAAAGACGGGGATAGACTCTGGACCTCCTCAGGACCCTGAGCCCACTGTAGAGCAGGGATGTGACTTAACTGAAGTTCAGGACTGTGGCCACAGTCACATCCACCTGTGAGCAATGGAGGACTTTCAACACGGAACCCTTTGCTTCCCCTGCATTGTGTTACTAAGCAGCTCATAGAACGCCAAGAGGTATTAACCTTGTTATTTGCAGAGTTACAAAAAGCTGAGTCAGGTAGGTTTGGCTGTATTCCAAAGCAAACCCAGACCAGAAGCCACCTGAGAGTTCCTGCTGGCAAGGACAGATTCAGAATTTATAAAAACAATGAAAATAATATTCTATGATCACCCTATAACCTACTTCCTTACTGACCAAACACACGTCTCATTCCCATTAAAAAGTTATGCTCAGCCACTGCCCTCTCTAGGATTATGTGATGTTAAACAGTAATTCTGCCCATTTAGGGTCAGCTACTCAAAAGCAAAGAACGGCAATTTTAGGTCAAAATATATTCTAGGAGAGAAGCCCAAGTCTCTCCCCTATTATTGCAGGAATAGTGTACCAGCACCAGACTAGAGAGGAAGCTAACACTTATTAAACATGTATTCTAGTCAGCTGCTAGACATTTTCAGGTAAGCCTCACAGGATCCCTCCAAGGTGGTATTAATGTCCCTGTTTTAGAAGGAGGAGTACTGAGATTCAGTGACATTAGAGGACTTGTCCAAGGTCTTACCAGTAAAAGTGGCAAAACCAGGATTGAACTTAGGTCTGACACTACATAGCTCATATTCGATTATGTGACTATATTCCTCCTTAAAGGAAAATTTAGGAATTCGGTTTCCTTTAGGAAGATGTAGGAAATAGAATGTACTGAAACTAAGATAACAGTTGACTTAAGTCTTTTCTAACTCAGCCTTCCGCAGGCGCATGTGTGAGTTAGTTTCTGTCCTTTCCCTGAGACTCTTGGGCACATAAGACCATAATGTCTGTTTGATTTTACTTTTAAGTATATTCTTTTGGTCAGTCCCAGTCTAACAAAATTTTAAGATTTAATGCATTCTATCCATGCAAGAGAATTACATGTGGTTTTGCTTGTTAAAGAAAGTGGAAATGATATAGGGTAAAGAGAGTAAGTGACATTATCTAGTTCACTCCCACCATATGGACGATTAGCTGCAACTGCCTGTCTGCCTTTGCATGTGTTATTTGCTCTGACTAGAACTCTGCCCACACTACCTGACTAATGCCTGTGTGTTTTTCCAGGAAGTTTCATGACACTACCCTCTATAATCTTTCTCCTATTTCCTCCAGGCTGAATAGGAATCCTCCCTTTGTTTTCATTATTATGAGTGTTCTCTGTATACTCTAGTAAATTATTTTTATACGAATCATAATAGTTTAATTAATCAGTCTTCTGATTCACAGTTTGAGCTGGTTATAGACAAGGTCCCCTTCTGTAAAGAGTTGATGAAATCTGCTTTTAAGAGTAGAAGGATAGACAAGATGCCAAGACAATTCAACAGGGAAAAAGAACAGTCTTATTAACAAATGGCTGGGACACTTGGATATTCACACGTGAAAGAATAAAGTTGGATCCCTACCTCACACCGTATACAAAAGTTAAGTCAAAATAGATCAGAGGTTAGGTGCAGTGGTTCACACCTGTAATCCCAGCACTTTGGGAAGCCAAGGCTGAATCACCTGAGGTTAGCAGTTCTAGACCAGCCTGGCCAACATGGTGAAACCTTGTCTCTATTTAAAATACAAAATTAGCCAGGTGTAGTGGTGCATGCCTGTAATCCCAGCTACTCAGGAGGCTGAGGCAGGAGAATCGCTTGAACCTGGGAGGCGAAGGTTGCAGTGAGCCAAGATTGCGCCATTGCACTCCAGCCTGCGAGACAAGAGCAAAATTCAGTCTCAAAAAATAAATAAATAAATAGACACATAAATATAAGAGCTAAAACTATACAATTCTTAGAAGAAAACATAGAAGCGAGTTTTCTGACCTTTGGTTAAGCAGTGGTTTCTTGGATATAACATCAAAAGCACAAACAAAAGAAAAAAAAACAGATAAATTGGACTTCATCAAAATTACAAGCTTCTGTATTTCAAGGACAGCATCAAGAAAAGACAACTCACAGGCCAGGCGCGGTGGCTCACACTTGTAATCCCAGCACTTTGGGAGGCCGAGGCAGGCGGATCACGAGGTCAGGAGGTCGAGACCATGGTGAAACCCCGTCTCTACTAAAAATACAAAAAATTAGCCAGGCGTGGTAGCGAGCACCTGTAGTCCCAGCTACTCGGAGAGGCTGAGACAGGAGAATGGCGTGAACCCGGGAGGCAGAGCTTGCAGTGGGCCAAGATTGCGCCACTGCACTCTAGCCTGGGTGACAGAGCGAGACTCTGTCTCAAGAAAAAGAAAAGACAACTCACAGAATGGGAGAAAATATTTGCAAATAATATATCTGATAAGAAACCTGTATCTAGAATAAAGAACTAGTACAACTCAATAATAGACAAGTAATCCAATTAAAATGGGCAATGTATTTGAGTAGGCATTTCTCCATGTGCCCAATAAGCACATGAAAAGATGCTCAACATCACTAATCATTAGGGAAACAAAACAACAAAATACCACGTCATACCCACTAGAATGGCTAAATGAAAAAAGACATAACAAGTGTTGACAAAGATGTGAAGAAACTGGAACTCTCATACATTGCTGGTGGGATTGTGAAAGGGTCTAGCCACTTTTGAAAAGTCTGACAGTTTCTCAAAATGTTAAACATAGAGTTACCATCTGACCAAGTATTCCACTCCTAGGTATACAGTCATCACCCTTTATGTGCAGGGGATATGTTCCAAGACCCCCAGTGGATTGCTAAAACCATGGATAGTTAGTTCCAACCTTATATACGCTGTGTTTTTTCCTAGATGTATATACCTATGATAAAGTTTATATAAATTAGGTATAGTAAGAGATTAACAATAATAGTAGGACTATATTAGAACTATATGTGTACTAGAACAGTTACAACAATATACTGCTCACAATTTCATGGATGAAGATTCATTTTTACTGTAGATCTTAGCAACCTCAGCATACTATTTTTTTCTTTCCTTATTAAGAACTTTCATGTTTCCACTTAAAACACTTGACAACTTCTCTTTGACATATTCAAACTGCCAGCATCACTACTTTTTCATTTTGGAGCCATTAGGTAAAATAAGGGTTAGGTGAACACAAGCACTATGATACCATGACAGTCAACCTGATAATCCAGACAGCTTACTAAGTGACTAATGGTTATGCTGGAGAAAGCAATGATTCATATCCAGGGTGGGATGGCATGAAATTTCCTTATGCTACTCAGAATGGTGTGCAATTTAAATTTTCTAAATTATTTGTTTCTTGAAGTTTCGATTTAATGGTCTTGGACCACAGTTGACTGAAGGTAACTGAAACTGCAGAAAGCAAATCCATGGATAAGGGGAGACTACTGCATATCCAAGACAAATGAAAACATCTGTACACACAAAAACATGCAATTATTCACAGCATCATTATTCATAACAATTCAAACGTCCATCTACTAACAAGTGAATAAACAAAATGTGACACATCCATACAATGGAATATTATTTGGCCATAAAAAGGAATCAAGTGGCTGGGCATGGTGGGCCACACCTGTAATCCCAGCACTTTGGGAGTCCAAGGCAGGCAGATCACGAGGTCACCAGTTGGAGATCAGCCTGGCCAATATAGTGAAACCCCATCTCTACTATAAATATAAAAATTAGCCAGGCATACTGGCGGGAGCCTGTAATCCCAGCTACTCGGGAGGCTGAGGCAGGATAATCTCTTGAACCCGAGAGGTAGAGGCTGCAGTGAGCCGAGAGCACACCATCGCACTCCAGCCTGGGTGACAGAGCCAGATTCTGTCTCAAAAACAAAAACAAAAAGCCCGGCGCCATGGCTCACGCCTGTAATCCCAGCACTTTGGGAGGCCGAGGCGGGTGGATCACGAGGTCAGGAAATCAAGACCATCCTGGCTAACACGGTGAAAGCCCGTCTCTACTAAAAATACAAAAAATTAGCCAGGCATGGTGGCAGGCACCTGTAGTCCCAGCTACTCGGGAGGCTGAGGCAGGAGAATGACATGAACCCGGGAGGTGGAGCTTGCAGTGAGCCAAGATCACACCACTGCACTCCAGCCTGGGCAACAGACCGAGACTCTGTCTCAAATAAATAAACAAATAAAGGAATGAAGTGCTGATACATGCTATACCATGGATGAATCTTGAAAACATTATGCTGAGGGAAAGAGGCTGCATCTTGTATGATTTAATTTATATAAACTGTCCAAATTAGGCAAATCCACAGAGACGGAAAGCATATTAGTGATTGCCAGGGGCTTAGGGGGGCTGGCGGGAAAAGGGAATGACCATCAATGTGTATGGGATTTCTTTGGGGGTTGGTAAAAGCATTTTAAAATTGAATGGTTGTAATGTTATATAAAATTAGTTAGCAATAATGGTTGCACAACTGTTAGTAAACCAAAAAATACCAAATTAAACACCTTAAAAGGGTAAATTTTATGATATGTAAATTATATGTCAATAAGAGTGGGGTTTTTTTAAGTAGAAGAGTAATGGCAAGAAAGTACGGAGAACCATCTTAGGGTGACTTTCAGAGCCATCAGGAAAAACTGTCACAGAAATAAAAAGTAAAAAAACTTAGTAAGGTTGCTGAAATCTTTGTAGCTTTTTATACACCTGGGAGTTATTTTTTGTAGTGATTTAGTAATTAAATCTATAAAAGGAAATGTAAGTGTTAATTGGCCCGGCCTGGTGGCTCACACCTGTAATCCCAGCACTTTGGGAGGCCGAGGCAGGTGGATCACCTGAGGGTCAGGAGTTTGAGACCAGCCTGGCCAACATGGTGAAACCCCATACCTACTAAAAATACAAAAATTACCCGGGTGTGGTGGCGCACTTGTAGTCCCAGCTACTTGGGAGGCTGAGGCCAGAGAGTTGCTGGAACCCGAGAGGCGGAGGCTGCAGTGAGTTGAGGTTGTGCCACTGCACCCCAGCCTGGGCGACAGAGGGAGACTCTGTCTCAAAAAATAAACAGAAAAATTAAAAAATAAAAGGAAATGTAAGTGTGAATTGATGAATGGATAAATAACATATGGTGTTATGGGCAGAATTTTGTCCCCCCCACCTCCAAGTGTATATGTTGAAGTCCTCACCTCCAGTGCCTCAGAATATGCCTGTGTTTGGAGACAGGGTCTTTAAAGAAGTAATCGAGTTAAAATGAGGTCATTAGGACAGTAATCCAGTATGACTGGTATCCTTATAAGAGGAACTTTAGGGCCAGGCACAGTGACTCACACCCGTAATCCCAGCACTTTGGGAGGCCGAGGCGGGTGTATCACCTGAGCTCAGGAGTTCCAGACCAGCCTGGCCAACATGGTGAAACCCCGTCTCTACTAAAAATACAAAAAAAATTAGCCGGGCGTGGTGGCGGACACCTGTAATCCCAGCTACTCAGGAGGCTGAGGCAGGAGAATCACTTGAAACCAGGAGGCGGAGGTTGCAGTGAGCCAAAATTGTGCCACTGCACTCCAGCCTGGGCAACAAGAGCGAACCTCTGTCTGAAAAAAAAAAAAAGGAACTTTAGACACAGACACACACAGAAAGAAGACCATGTGAAGACACAGGGCAAAGGCGGTCATCTGCAAGCCCAGGAGAGAGGCCTCAGAAGAAACCCATTCTGCCAACGCATTGGTCTCAGACTTCTAGCTTCCAGAACTGTTAGAAGATAAATGGCTGTTGTTTAAGTCCCCCAGTCTGTGGGACTTTGTTACAGCAGCCCTGGCAACCAGTACAGATTTGGGTACCAAGAAATATCGTGCTGTGAGCAGACGTGGCTTTGGAACTAAACAGTGAGTAAGGGCTGGAAGAGTTTGGAGGTGCATGTTGGAAAAGGTCTAAATTGCTTTAAAGAGACTGTTGATAGAAATGTAGACGTTAGCCGGGCACGGTGGCTCACGCCTGTAATCTCAGCACTTTGGGAGGCCGAGGCGGGTGGATCACTTGAGGTCAGGAGTTCGAGACCAGCCTGGCAAACATGGTGAAACCCCGTCTCTACTAAAAATACAAAAATTAGCTGGGCGTGGTGGCGTGCGCCTGTAATCCCAGCTACTCGGGAGGCTGAGGCAGAAGAATTGCTTGAACCTGGGAGACGGAGGTTGCAGTGAGCTGAGATCATGCCACCACAATCCAGCCTGGGCAATAGAGCGAGACTCAGTCTCAAAGGAAAAAAAAACAACAGAAATGTGGACATTGAAGGTGATTCCAGTGAGGACTGAGAAAGAAAAGAACAGAGCTGTAGAGAAAGCATCTATCAGCCAGGCACCGTGGCTCATGCCTGTAATCCCAGCACTTTGGGAGGCCAAGACAGGTGGATCACCTGAGGTCAGGAGTTCAAGACCAGCCTGGCCAACATGGTGAAACCCCATCTCTACTAAAATACAAAAATTAGCCAGGTGTGGTGGCATGTACCTGTAGTCCCGGCTACTCGGGGAGCTGAGGCAAGATAATTGCTTGAGCCCGGGAGGCAGAGGTTGCAGTGAGCCAAGATCATGCCACTGCACTCCAGCCTGGGTGACAGAGAGAGACTCCGTCTCCACAAAAAAAAAAAAAAAAAAAAAGGGAGAGAGAGAGAGAAAGCGAAGCGTCTGTCATCTTAGAGAATACATGTATCATCATGAACAGCATGTTGGTTGAAATATGAACGTTAAAGGTACTTCTGGTGAGATCTTGGACAGAAATGAGGAACACGGTATTAGAAACTAGAAGAAAGATGGACCTTGTTATAAAGTGGCAAAGAAATTTGTTGAATTGGATTCTCATGTTTCATGGAAAGCAGAACTTATAAATGATGAACTTGGATATTTAGCTGAAGAGATTTCTAAGCAAAGTACTGAAGGTGGCCTGATTTCTTCTTGCTGCTCATAGTAAAATATGAGAGGAGAGAGATAAGCTAAAAAAGGAATTTTTAAGAAAAAAAGGAACCAAAACTTGAAGATTTGGAAAATTCTCAGTCTATCCATTCTACAAAAAATGAGAAAACACATTCTGGAGAAAAGACCAAGGGTGTGGCTGAACCCCCATCTGAAAAGATGGCCAATGTGATGCATGGATACAGTCAACCAACTCAGCAAGTCGGGAACAGAGATGTGGTTTGCCCAGGAACATCTGTGGAGGGCTCTCTTGTCAAGTGGCCTCGCCCCGTATGGATTGCACAGGAGGCCAACAAGGTTTTTGAGAATTTATACCAGCAGACATTGCCAGTTTGGACCAAAGGAGACAGAAATAGGAAGAAATGAAGGAAGATTGTCAGACTTCTGGAATTCTGCAGGATCAGCCAGTACAGCGATACGGCTGTGATCATGAGTTATCCTTAAAGGAAACGGAAGAATGACCCTGAAACCAGTTCAGCGATCTGCCAGGCTGCTACTGCCACCTTGGGCCCAGGGCACACAAATTCAGGGGCAGGACTGGTGCCATTTCCTTGGTTTCAGCAGGCCACGATGCCCCAGCGCAGGACCAAGGGGTGGGGCCACCTTTTAGGGTAGAGGAATCAGGGTGATGGCCCTGGAAGGCAGGGCCACCCTATGGACCCAGACAACAGAACACTGAGCCAAAGAGGATTATTCTCAAGCCCTGGAATTGGGCTGGGTGCGGTAGCTCACGCCTGTAATCCCAACACTTTGGGAAGTTGAGGCAGGTGGATGACCTGAGTGAGATCAGGAGCTGGAGACCAGCCTGGGCAACGTGGTGAAATCCCGTCTCTACTAAAAATACAAAAAATAGCCTTGCATGGTGGCTCATGCCTGTAATCCCAGCTACTTGGAAGGCTAAGGCAGGAGAATCACTTGAACCCAGGAGGCAGAGGCTGGAGTGAGCTGAGATCGTGCCATTGCACTCCAGCCTGGGTGACAAGGGTGAAACTCCGTCTCAAAAAAAAAACGGAATTTGCCCTACCAGGTTCCAGGACAGGAGATCCATGACCACTTTCTTCTTTCCAATGTCCTGCTTTTAAACTAGAAATGTCTATGCTCTGCCTGTCCTGTTTGGGAAGCAGATAATTTCTTGTCTGGTCATAAAGGTTCACAGCTGGAGAAGAATTTTGCCTCAGGATGAACCATACCTCAAATCTCACCCACACCTGGTTTAGACGATACTTACATGAGATTTTGGACTTAACAGTTGATGCTGGTCCGGGTTAAGACTTTTGGCACTGTTGGGATGGGGATGAGTGTATTTCGCATATGAGAAGGACATGGATTTTCAGGGAGCAGAGGTCAGGGTGTTATGGGTTGAGCTGCGCTCTCTCCAAATTCAAATGTTGAAGTATCTCCCAGTACCTCAGGATGTGACTCTTTCAAGATAAGATCTTTAAAGAATTAAATTAAAATGAGATCATTAGGGTGGGGCCCAAATACAGTATGAGTAATGTCCTCATAAGAACACAGATACGGCCAGGCGCAGTGGCTCACGCTTGTAATCCCAGCACTTTGGGAGGCTGAGGCGGGCGGATCACGAGGTCAGGAGATCGAGACCATGGTGAAACCCCGTCTCTACTAAAAATACAAAGAAAATTGGCCGGGCGTGGTGGCGGGCGCCTGTAGTCCCAGCTACTCGGAGGCTGAGGCAGGAGAATGGCGTGAACCCGGGAGGCGGAGCTTACAGTGAGCCGAGATTGCGCCACTGCCCTCCAGCCTGGGCGACAGA
Organism: Nomascus leucogenys; assembly: GCF_006542625.1. Taxonomy (NCBI): domain Eukaryota; kingdom Metazoa; phylum Chordata; class Mammalia; order Primates; family Hylobatidae; genus Nomascus; species Nomascus leucogenys. The sequence continues at coordinate 5,124,106 of NC_044395.1, read as the reverse complement.
GCAAGACTCCGTCTCAAAAAAAAAGAAAAAAAAAAAGAACACAGATACACACAAGAGGACAACCATGTGAGGACACTGAGAGAAGATGGCCATCTCCAAGCCAAGGAGAGAGGCCTCCAGAACTGAGAATATAAATGATTGTTTAATCTGCCCAGTCTGTGGTACTGTGTTACCAGCCCTAGCAACCAGTATATGTGGTTTACCCACACAATGAAATACTATTCAGCCATCAAAAGGACTCAGTGGTGATTCATGCTTACAACATGGAGAAACCTGGGAAACACCGTGCCAACAGAAAGGGCCAGTCACAAAAGGCCACATATAATTCAATTTATGAATTGAAAGGCAAACTTGTAGAAATGTAAAATTGACTGGTGGCTGCCTGCTGGACACCCTGCAATGCACAGGACAGCCCCACAATGAAGACCCCTGTGGCCCAGAGTATCAGCAATGCCGAGGCTGTGAGATCCTGCTCTCGCCCAGGCCTGCTTCCCAAAGCCCTTTAGTCCTGAAGGGAGAAGAGAACAGGCTGCCTTCTTTCTTTGTTATTGAAATCTCACTTACTCCCTCTTAGAGCATGCTCTTCTCCCTTTAAGACCAACCCAGGCTGGTCTCTACCACGTGTAGATAGGGCTGGGGAAGGAGAAGACTGGTGAGAGTGAGGGGTTTCTTTTTCTTTTCTTTTTTTTCTTTCCTTTTTTTTTGTTTTTTTTTTTGTTGTTTTGAGACGGAGTCTTGCTCTGTCTCCCAGGCTGGAGTGCAGTGGTGCGATCTCAGATCACTGCAACCTCTGCTTCCCGGGTTCAAGAGATTCTCCTGCCTCAGCCTCCTGAGTAGCTGGGATTACAGGTGCCCACCACCATGCCCGGCTAATTGTTATATTTTTAGTAAGAGACAGGGTTTCACTATGTTGGCCAGGCTGGTCTTGAACTCTTGGCCTCAGGCAATCTGCCCGCCTTGGCCTCCCAAAGTGCTGGGATTACAGGCATGAGCCACCGCGCTGGGCTTTTTTTTGAGACAGGGTCTCCTCTGTTGCCCAGGCTGGAGCGCAGTGGCATAATCATGGCTCACTGCAGCCTCAGCCTCCCGAGTAGCTGGGACTACAGGTGCCCGCCATCATGCCCAGCTAATTTTTGCATTTTTAGTAGAGATGGGGTTTCACCATATTGGCCAGCCTGGTCTCGAATTCCTGACCTCAGATGATCCGCCCACCTCAGCCTCCCAAAGTGCTGGGATTACAGGCGTGAGCCACCGTGTGCAGCCCCCAGGCTAGTCTTAAAGGGAGAAGAACATAATCTAAGAGGGAGTTAAGTGGGATTTAAATAACAGAAAGAAGGCAGCCTGCTGTGTTCTCCCTTCAGGACTTAAAGGGCCTTGGGAAGCAGGCCTGGGTGAGAGCAGGATCTCACAGCCTCGGCATTGCTGATACTCTGGGCCACAAGAGTCTTGGTTGTGGGGCCGTCCTGTGCTTTGGAAGATGTTCAGCAGTGTCCCTGGTCTCCACCCAGAGAAGCCAGATCGCCACCACCAGTCCCCGTTGTGAGCCATTGGACTCGAGAATGACCTAATGGCTTAACCTTGTACTGTGACAGAGCCTGAGTTGCCTGAATTTTAATGATACAAAGAATTTTAATTATACTAATTTTAATTTTTTTGTGAGACAGAGTTTCACTCTTGTCACTCTTCTTGTCTCAGCCAACATCTCATGAAAAACCTTCTAGGACAGCTGGCATACCTCCAATTCATTCTTTTTAATGGTTATATAATATAGTAAAGATAAAATATAATTTATTCAGTCAAACACGTGGTTGGAACTGCGTAGAGGCCCAAGCTCTCTGGGATATTTGGGGATCTATATATTTTGTGTCTGCCACCACACACTGGGAGACATTTGCTTTAACTCTCCAGCTGTGGGAGCAACGTAATGTTAGAGAGTGCTGGTTGCCAAGCCTAGGCACTTGAGGAGAAAAAGAAAATTCACTTTCCCCCTTTTTCTGATTCTTCCATTCATCTGGACATTTCTTCCTTCACCATTCCTGCTTTCCCCCTCTAAAATAAGGGAAAATTCCTGCTTTATTTTTTTAAAGCGCCATATCGAGTTTTACTTTTAACTACAGCCAAATGGCATCAACCATCATTTCTCCTTTCTTTGGCACCGTTTCCTCTCTTCTGTGCCTCTGCTTCCCTCTGGTTTCCTTGCTCCTCATTCTCCCTTACTCTTGCCTCCATTTTCTCTTTCTGACTCCTTCTACCTTATCTTCTATTTCACTTATCTCAAATGGGAGAGAGAAGGAAGGAGAGAGGGAGGGAGGGTAGGATCCAATGATCTCCCTAGATATGAAATAAAAAGGAACAGTTGCCCAAACCTCCAGTCTTCTTGGTTGCCAGCTTGGTTGCTATTTTTAATACTAGGCCATAGCAGCAGATCAGCCAGGGATTTAATAGGGAGATTCTGGAAATAAGAGTCATGGAAGTGTTGAGATGAGGTCTTCACACATCCCTGGCCGACTGAAAAAGCTATGCATCTATGGGGAAGACCTGAGATAGCCCAGCAGAAAGTGAAAGGCAAAGTTACTATCTGTCCAAAACATTCAATCCTCCCCTCACACTCCCATCGTATCTCATGTGAAATTAAAAAAAGAGGAAATATATTGAAATAAGAAAGTTGGGGAATTTGCCTTTGTGAAAGCACTTATTTTTTTCCTTTGGAGACAGGGTCTCACTCTGTCACCCAGCGGTGGAGTGACACGAAGTGTCAGCAGCGCGATCGTGGCTCACTGCAGCCTCAACCTCACAGGGTCAAGCAATCCTCCCATCTCAGCCTCCCGAGTAGCTTGGACTACAGGCGTGCCCTTCCATGCCCAGCTAATTTATTTTTAGTAGAGACAGGGGTCTCACTATGTTGCCCAGGCTGATCTTGAACTCCTGGGCTCAAGCAATCTTCCCGCCCCAGCCTTCCAAAGTGCTGGGATTACAGGTGTGAGCCACTGCACCTGACCTAAAAGCACTATCGGATTATTTGTTTTCCTGTTTGTAAGTTTGTCCTTAGATTGAAAGGTTTTATTGTATATTGCCCACACCAGTTGTGTATATTAGGAAACACATTCCTTAAGTATTTTTTTATTTAACATTTATTTTATTTAAATGTTTTTAATGCTAAACCACAGCAGGGGCTTAGCCTATATTTGGAAAATGGGTTATCCAAATTATTTAGAAGTCCAAATTTTTATTGTTCTACTTGAAGTTATTTATTACCTTGTTCCTCCTGTAACTAAAACTGACTCATCCTCCAACTCCTCCACATGTTCCATAATGTAGCTAATCTAATGAACTAATCCATTAATTTGTTAATGGAAGAAATATAGCCCATCCCCATCAAATCAAAGTACTCAGTCTTCTATGAATCATACATAAATTTAAATAAATTTCTACAGACATGCTGCAGGCCCTGCTGTCCACTGGTGTGAATTTTAGATGAGGTAAAAGGGAAGGGTGGGTCTTGACAAGCCAGTATCAAGTACATAGAGGCAGACAAGAACTCTGCCTTTATTTCAGGTACTGCTTTTGAGAAAAATGAGGAAGCGTTAGGGAGGAGGGAAGCAGGTTAGTCACTGTGCAGTTTTGACATACATTTGCAAAGCTGGTTTTTCTGCACCTTTGCCTAGGAAAATGAAGTGTAACAAGCTTGATATTGAAAGGGACCTGTGTTAAACATTAAACAAAAATGTAAATTTTTTATGTTCAAAGGAGGGTTTAAAAAGAAAGCAGCCTGGGCACAGTGGCTCACGCCTGTAATCCCAGCACTTTGGGAGGCTGAGGCAGGTGGATCACTTGAGGTCAGGAGTTCGAGATCAGCCTGACCAACATGGTGAAACCCTGTCTCTACTAAAAATACAAAAAAATTAGCTGGGCGTGGTGGCGCACGCCTGTAATCCCAGCTACTTGGGAGACTGAGGCAGGAGAATCGCTTGAATTTGGGAGGCAGAGGTTGCGGTGAGCCAAGATTGCACCATTGCACTCTAGCCTGGGCAACAAGAGCGAAACGCTATCTCAAAAAATAATAATAACGAGGAGAAAGCCTTCCAGTTATGGCAGCACAAAGAGACAGGCAATTTCTTTCTGTTAAAAAAAAAAAAAAAAAAAAAAAAAAGCAACAACCAACCAAAAAATATATAAAACTAGACAAAATTGTTTATCAAAACCAACCACTTCAGGGAACTGGAAATTGACAAAATGCAGGCAAAAAATTGAGCAGCATTTATTCTTGAAGAACTACTAGATCTTCAGGCAAGTAGGAGATTGTGGCTTTTTTTGCCTGTGGCTGCTCCCATCACCCCCCAGCTCAGCCAATGACTTTTAAGTAAGATGGGGCTGGCCATGAAAACTGCCACACAAACAGATTCAATTCAGAGCAGTGGCTGCGGGGTTGAAAAATCCTTGGCTTTGCTGGCTTAACATCGGAATGAACACTTGGAAATGAGCAGGGCAAATCCACAGCTTTGCTAGCTTGAGGTTGCAGCCCCACTTGGGGCAAGCAGCAGGCCAACCAGGAATTTAACAGGGGGATTCTGGAAATGAGAATCATAGAAGTATTGAAGTGAGCTCTGCACGCATCCCTGGCTGACTGAAAAAACTATGCATCTATGGAGAAGACCTGAGAGAGCCCAGCAAAAAGTGAAAGACAAGGGAGACTTGAAAACTGGCCTTCTCCAACCCCCACACACATCGACTGACGGGCTGGAAATGTAACGGGCTTGAAGTTTTTGGGTTTTTTTTGGAGATGGAGTCTCGCTCTGTTGCCCAGGCTGGAGTGCAGTGGCGCGATCTCGGCTCACTGCAACTTCTGCCTCCTGGGTTCAAGTGATTCTCCTGCCTCAGCCTCCCAAGTTGCTGAGATTACAGGCGCCCACTACCACGCCCAGCTAATTTTTTGTATTTTTAGTAGAGATGGGGTTTCACCATGTTTGCCAGGCTAGTCTTGAACTCCTGACCTCAAGTGATCCACCCGCCTCGGCCTCCCAAAGTGCTGGGATTACAGGCATGAGCCACTACACCCAGCCTCAGAGAATTAAAGAAAACTGTTCAAGGAATTAAAAGAAAATATGATTTAAATGACTCGACAAATAGGGAATCTAAATAGAAAAATACAAATGATAAAAAGAATTAAATGGAAATTCTGGAGTTGAAAGGTACAATTACGAATTCACTAGATGGGCTCAGTAGCAGATTTTGAGATAGTGGAAGAACCAGTGAACATGAAAATAGACCAACAGAAATGATCCAATTCAAAAAACAGAGAGAAAAAAATGAAGACAAATGAACAGACCTTCAGACACACATGGGATGATGCTAAATGTCCCCACATACATGTAATGGGAGCCCCAAAAAGGGAGAGAGAAAAAAATAAAGATTGACAAAAAATAGTGAATTGCAGATTTTTTTTAAAAAAGCTCAACCAACACTGAATTTTAAAAAACGCAAAGAGAACCACACAGGAAGGACAAAGCCAGAAGCATCACACTTCCTGTGTTCAAATTCTATTATAAAGCTATAGCAATGAAAACAATATAATATTGGCATAAAAACACACATAGAGCAATGGAACAGAATTGAAAGCACAGAAATAAACCCACTCATATAAGGTTAACTAATCTTCTACAAAGGTGTCAAGAACAAGAATGAGGAAAGAATAGTATCTTCAATAAATGGTGCTGGAGAAACTGGATATCCATATGCAAAAAATAAAAAAGAAATTGGATCTTTATCTTCCACCATATACAAAAATCAACTAAAAGTGGATGAAAGATTTAAATGTAAGACCTAAAATGGTAAAACTCCTAGAAGAAAACATGCAGGGAAAGGTACATGACATTGGTCTTAGCATTGATTTCTTTTTTGATATGACAACAAAAACACAGGCAACAAAAGCAAAAATAAAGGAGTAGGATTGCATCAAACTAAAAAGCTTTTGCATAGCAAAGAAAACCATGAAGAGAGTAAAGATACCCAGAGAATGGGAGAAAATATTTGCAAACCATATATGTGATAAGGAGTTAATATCCAAAAGATACAAGAAACTCTTACTACTCAATAGTAAAAAAACAAATAACCCTATTAAAAACTAGGCAACAGGCTGAGTGCAGTGGTGCAATCTCGGCTCACTGTAACCTCCACCTCTCAGGTTCAAGCGATTCTTCTGCCTCAGCCTCCCGAGTGGCTGGGACTACAGGCATGCGCCACCACGCCTGGCTAACTTTTTGTATTTTTAGTAGAGACAGGGTTTTGCCATGTTGGCCAGGCTGGTCTTGAATTCCTCACCTCAGGTGATCCGCCTGCCTCGGCCTCCCAAAGTGCTGGGATTACAGGCATGAGCCACTGTGCCCAGCCCATTTTAGACTTTTTGATTGCCCTATGATCTCAGTTCTCAAATGAGTTTAGGAAGTTATGATTTTGTAGTTTATCTGCTATCGTTGCCGTTAGGGTGTAATACTCATTCCAGCTTTCCACATCCTGGATTCTTTGTGTTTTAATAATTTTTTACTATAATCTATTTCATATGTTCTACTGTATACAATGCCAATTGGTTTGCTTTTATTTATGTGCAGTTTTGATTTCTTCTTTGACCCAAAGTTATTTAGTGACTTAAACAATTTTTAAGGTGATTGAGATTTTTGTAAAAGAAAATATTTCTGTTGTCATAGCATTGTAGTCAAAGAATGTAGACAATAAAATTTCTGCTTTGAGAAAGAAAAAAAAAAAGTGGGCAAAGGACCTGCATAGACATTTCTCTAAAGAAGACATACAATGGGCAACTGGTTTATGAAAAGATGCTCAACATCACTAATCATCAGGGAAATGTAAATCAAAGTCACAGTAAGATATTACCTTATACCTGTTGGGATGGCTATTGCCAAAAAATCAAAACAAAAAACAAAACAAGATTGGTGTGGATGTGGAAAAAGGGAACCTTTACATACTGTTGGTGGGAATGTGAATTGGTACATCTATTATGGAAAACAGTGTGGAGGTTTCTCAAAAAATTAAAAATAGAGCTACCCTATGATCCAGCAATTTCACTTCTGTGTATACATCAAAAGGAAATAAACTCCCTATCTTGAAAAGATATCTGCCCTCCCATGGTCATTGCAGCTTTGTTCGCAATAGCCAAGATATGGAAACAATCTAAGTGTTCATTGATTGATGAATGGACAAAAAAAATGTGGTGTATATATATGTATATATATAGAATGGGATATTATTCAGCCTTAAAAAAGAAGGAAATCCTGCTATTTGCAACAACATGGATGAACCTTGAAGACCTTATACTAAGTGAAATAAGCCAGACACAGAAAGACAAATGCTGTGTGATCTCACTTATATGTGGAATCTAGAATAACCAAACTGGATATAAACAGAATAGAATGCCTGTTAACAGGGGCTGGAGCAGTGGGGGAAATGGGGAGATGTTGGTCAAAGGGTACAAACTTGCAGTTATGAGTAAATTTTGGAGACCTAATGTACAGGAGGGTGACTATCATTAATAATAATATACTGGCCAGGCACAGTGGCTTATGTCTGTAATCGCAGCACCTTGGGAGGTTGAGGCGAGAGAATAGCCTGAGCCCAAAAATTCAAGACCAGCCTGGGCAACATAGCGAGACCTTGCCTCTACAAAAAATTTTTTAAATTGGCCAGGCGTAGTGGCCCACACCTGTAGTCCTAACTACTTAGGAGGCTGAAGCGGAGGATCACTTGAGCCCAAGAAGTTCAGGGCTGCAGTGAACTATGATTATGCCACTGCACTCCACCCTTGGTGACAGGGCGAGACCCTATCTCTAAAAATAATAGTAATAATAATAAACGGTATACTTGACATTTGCTAAGAGAGTAGATCTTAAGGATTCTCATTACAAAGGAAAGGACAGGGTAACCAGGTAAGGTGATAACTCTGTGAATTAGCTTGATCATACCGATCATTTCACAATGTATACATATATCAAATCATCATGTTATATACCCTGAGTATATACAATTTTTATTTGTCAATTATACCGCAATAAAGCTGAAAAAATATTAAAGGACATCCTTCATGTTGAAAGAAAATGAGATTTCAGTTATTAAAATGGACAGAAAGAAATGAAGAACACTGGAAATGGTAAATATGTGATTAAATATCAAAGAATATATATATTCATTCTTTGAAAAATGTAAAATTGCTTCAAGAAATAATTGCCACACCATTAGTTTATAACCTAGACTTTATATATTCTTAAATCTTAAAAACTTTATAACAAGCCCAAACATAAATATGATATGTACGTATATGTATACACACACACACACACACACACACACACACGTGTCTCTGCCTGTTTATTGGAGTGGCTTTAGTCCATTCATATATATTAATGGCTTATTTAGTGTGTGTGTGTGTGTGTGTGTGTGTGTATACATATGCATGAAGGAAGGGGTAGGAAATAGAGCTATTATATATTGGAACAAAGTCACTATATTTTATCAGAATTAAATTACTATTAAAATAGACCATGGTAACTTAAAGATGCATACTATAATCCCTAGACTAGAGCATGCAGTAGGAAAAAATATATATAGCTTAAAATATGAAAAAATTAAAATGGTATACTAAAATTACTTGTTAGACATAAATGACAGCAGGAAATGAGGCACAGAGGAACAAAAAATGCATGAGTGACAGAAAACAAATAGCAAAATGACAACTATACATATAACCATACCAATAATTACATTAATATGAATAAACTAAATAAACCGTCCCAATAAAAAGGCAGAGATTGTCAACCATGCAAATTCTCAAGGAATCTCCCTTCTCTGCGTAGTTTTGGGAATGCTAGACTTATATTAATGGGGAAGTAAGCCAAGAAAGAAAAATAAATGGCAAATCCAAAACAAGGAAAAGGCTCTTCTGGAAGCTGCAGCAAAAGGCAGGTGGGCAGAAAACAAGAAAAAGGCAAAGGGAATTTGTAAGATGGTGCAGAATGCTCCAGGAGGACAGCCAGTTCAGTTTTGAAGAGAATATTCTCAAAACAGGTCTCTAGGAATAAAACAGAAATAAGTTATCTGAGGTTAAAATGTCTAGAATTTAATTTGGTCAACATTTGACAGATCTTTTAGCTCTCTGGAGGAAAAACATAGTGATCGGTATTTGGGAAGATAAACAAGTAAAAAAACAAGGCAATTATTAACCCCAGAATAAAACAAAAGTGTTAAGCCAGGTGCAGTGGCTCACGCCTGTAATCCCAGCATGCTGGGAGGTCGAGGCAGGTGGATCACCTGAGGTCAAGAGTTCAAGACCAGCCTGGCCAACATGGTGAAACCCTGTCTCTACTAAAAATACAAAAATTAGCCAGGCGTGGTGGCACCATCCTTAATCCCAGCTACTCAGGAGGCTGAGGCAGGATGATCGCTTGAACGCAGGAGGTGGAAGTTGCAGTGAGCAGAGATCATGCCACTGCACTCCAGCCTGGGTGACAGAGCAAGACTCTGTCTCAAAAAAATAAAAATAAAGTGTTAGAGAAAACATAACCCATAATACGCTACTTGGATCCGCATTCATTCATTCCACAGGTATTCACTGAGTGCTCACTCTGTGTCTGGCCCTGCGGTAAGCTGTGGACTAACCACAATAAGCAAATAGATCAAATCTCTGCTTTCCAGAGGCCCACATTTTAGTGGATGAAGACAGATGCTTAAAAGAAAAATCAGTCTGCAATATCAGATGGTGATTCATACTTTACAGACAAGTTACAAGTCTACATAGATTGAAAAGTGGGGCAGGCCTCTATTTTACATGCAGTAGTCACGGAATAAAGTGGCATTTGAACAGAGACCTGAGTAAAGTGAAGGAGACAACTGTTGGCTCCCTGTGGGAACACTGTTCTAGAAGCCAAAGACAGTGCAATGTCCTGAAGCAGGAATGGAGTGTTCTCAGCTGTTTAAGGGAATGGAAAGGATCTAGTGTGGCAGGGGATGAGTGCTGGGAGAAATCAGAGATGGCCCAGGATCATATATGGCCTTATTGGCCCTGGTAAGGACTTTGGATTTACAAAGCCATGATAATGAAACTAATGATTTCAACAAACGAGTATAATGCAACTGCTATGAAAATAGCAGGGTGGGGAGGAGGGAGAGGCTGTGAGTGAGCTCCAGGAAGTCAGTAGGTGATGCCTGACAATGATGAATTAACAAATGGCCGCATGCACAAAGCATTAGGTTGGTGCAAAAGTAATTGTGGTTTTTGCCATTACGTTTGCACTCACCCATTAACTACAATGGTGCAGGTAAATACTGGAGGAAACAGCTGAAAGGGTTGAAAGTGGCTTTGCTGAGGGCGAGGAGGGATAGAACATGAGGCTGTTGCTTTTCACTATAAGCCTTTCATATGAGTTGATTTTCTCAAAACTGTAAGCATTTTTTTAAAAGCTTGTGAAAGTTTTTAATGATGGGTGTGACCCTCATCTGTCAGTGTGTAAGATGTGAAACAGCCCTGACAATGTAGCTGGTGCTAGAGGGACGGGCCTGTGTCCAGGGTTGGAATACGCTGTGCAGACCAAGAATGCTTTACATTCCGGGGTGGTCTTTTCTAGATCACTGTCTTAGTCTGCTTGTGCTGCTATAACAAAATACCACAGACTGGGTAATTTATAAAGAACAAATTTATTCTTTGGGAGGCCAAGGTGGGCGGATTACGAGGTCAAGAGTTCGAGACCATCCTGGCCAACATGGTGAAACCCCATCTCTACTAAAAATACAAAAAAAATTAGCCGGGCATAGTGGTGGGCGCCTGTAGTCCCAGCTACTCAGGAGGCTGAGGCAGAAGAATGGCGTGAACCCAGGAGGCGGAGCTTGCAGTGAGCCGAGATGGTGCTACTACACTCCAGCCTGGGGGACAGAGCCAAACTCTGTCTCAAAAAAAAAAAAAAAAAAAAGAACAAATTTACTTCTCACAGTTCTGAAGATTTGGAAGTCCAAGATCAAGGCACTGGCATGTGGTGTCTGTTGAAGGCTGTAGCCTCACATGGCAGAAAGGGCAAAAAAGGGAACCAACTCCCTCCCTTCAGCCCTTTATAAGGGTGCTTAATCCCATCCACAAGGGAGGAACCTTTATGACTTAATCATCTCTTAAAGGCCCCACATCTAATATTATCACACTGGCAACACCTGAATTTTGGAGGGGACTCATTCACACCATAGCATTCCAATCCTGGCCCCCCAAAATTCACGTACTTCTCACAAACAAAATACATTCATTCCATCACAATTGTCCTCAAAAGCCTTAAATCATCCTAACATGAACTATAATTTATAATCTAAGTCCAAAATCTTATCTAAATCAGGTATGAGAGAGACTCATTCACTTTGAGATAAATTTCATCCTGAGGCAAATTTCTCTCCAGCTGTGAGCCTGTGAATTCAAATGAGTTGCATACTTTGATTCAAATACAATGGCGTGACAGGCACAGGACAGACGTTTCTAGTCCAAAAGGGAAAAACAGGAAGGAAGAAAGGAGTAACAACAGGTCTCAAGTGAGTCCAAAACTCAACATTAGATCTTAGGCTTGAGAATAATATTATCTGAACACACTGGGGTGGGTGTTGGGCCCCCAAGGCTCCAGGTGATACCACCTCCAAGGCTTCCCTAAGTATTGGCCTACTGGGGACTCTCTGCAGTGGCTCTACCCTGGTGACAAATCTCTGCTTGGGCCCTGAGGTCAAAGAAATCCTTTCCATCTAGGTGGAGGCGGCCATGCTCCCGCAGCTCATACAGTATGCATACCTACAGAGTTAGCACCACGTGGATGCCACCAAGGTTTATAACTTGTGCCCTCTGGAGCAGTGGCCCAACCTGCACCTCGTCCTGCTTGAGCCACAGCTAGGGTGACTGAGGAACGCTCTGCTGGAAATGTGGGGAGCACAGACCCAAGGTGGCCCTGGGCAGTGATCTCTGAGACCCCACAGGCACCTGGGCCCTTCCCCTGAAACTGTTCTGCCCCAAGGCTCTAACCCTCTGGGCCTATAATGAGCAAGGCAGCCCCAAATGCCTTTGGGGTCGTTCTCCGAAATGCCTTTGGGGTCATTTTCCCGTTGTCTTGATAACTAGCACCTGGCTTCCTTCTACACCTACTAATCTCCTTATCAGTCATGTGGCCATACCCGTGGCTTTCTCTCCTACACACACGTTTTTATCTTTTACATGGCTAGGCTGAGAATTTTTCAAATATTGACCTTTAGCTTTCCTTTTGGTGATAAATTCTGCCTTCAAATCATTTCTCTTTTCTCACATTTTTCTCTTTTTTTTGAGATGGAGTTTTGCTTTGGTCACCCAGGCTGGAGTGCAATGGCGCGATCTCGGCTCACTGCAACCTCCCCCTCCCGGGTTCAAGCGATTCTCCTGCCTCAGCCTCCCGAGTAGCTGGGATTACAGGCTCTTGCCACCACACCTGGCTAATTTTTGTATGTTTAGTAGAGATGGGGTTTCACCATGTTTGTCAGGCTTATCTCGAACTCCTGACCTCAGGTGATCTGCCTGCCTCGCCCTCCCAAAATGCTGGGATTACAGGTGTCAGCCACGGCGCCCAGCCTCTCATGTTTTTCTATAAGCAGTTAAGAGAAGCCACACAGCATCCTGAACACTTTGCTGCTTTCTATCTCTTCTGCCAAATATCCTAGGTCATCATTCTTAAGTTCTGCCCTCCATGAAGTCCTAGAACACAATATAATTCAGCTAAGTTCTTTACCACTTTCTAACAAGGATAACCTTTCTTGCAGTTTCCGATACCTTGTTCTTTATTTCTGTCTGAGACCTCATCAGAATTGCGTTCACCATCAGTATCTCTATCAACATTCTGTTCATGACCACTTAGGCAATCTCTAAGAACGAGGCTTTCCCCATAGCTCATATCCCACACCTACAGCTCTCCTCTTCTGAGCCCTCACCGGAATCATCCTTAATGTTCCGTTCATGGCAATCCAGGCTTTTTTCAGCACTCACTTCAAAGCTGTTCCAGCTTCTATTCATTATCCAGTTCCAAAGCCACTCCCACGTTTTTACGTATTTGTTATAACACCTGGTTATAAATGTTATAAACTTCTCTGGTCCCAGTTTCTGTCTTAGTCCCTGTTGTGTTGATATCACAGAATACGTAGACTGGGTAATTTATAAAGAACAAAAATTTATTTCTCACTGTTCTGAAAGCTGGAAGTCCAAGATCAAGGCACCAGCATCTGGTGTCTGCTGAGGGCTGCCTCCTCACATGCAGGAGGACAAAGAGGGGGCCAGCTCCCTCCAGCCAGCCCCTGTATGAGGGAGGGCATCTGCTCCTAGTTCAGGAGGGAGGGGCCCTCATGGCCTAGTCCCTTCTTAAAAGTCCTCTTCTTGGCCGGGTGTGGTGGCTCACACCTGTAATCCCAGCACTTTGGGAGGCCGAGGCGGGCGGATCACCTAAGGTCAGGAGTTCGAGAAAAGCCTGGCCAACATGGTGAAACCCCATCTCTACAAAAAATATAAAAATTAGCCAGGTGTGGTGGCGGGTGCCTGTAATTCCAGCTACTCGGGAGGCTGAGGCAGGAGAATCCCTTGAACCTGGGAGGCGGAGGTTGTAGTGAGCCGAGATCGCGCCACTGCACTCCAGCCTGGGCAACAGAGTGAAAAAAAAAAAAAAAAAAAAAGTCCCCTTCTCTTAATGCTATCACCTTGGCAACACCTGGATTTTGGAGGGGACACATTCAAACCATAGCAATCACCAACAACTGGTATTTTTCTCCTACCCTACATATTCTTTAGGTAACCACCCAGGTCAGTGGGGAAAATAATCTACTTCTGAATAAATCCTAGCTATAGTTTCATGCTACTGTAAATGGGATAAAAGCAAATCATGCCTGAAAATTTTGGGAATAAGGTGATGTTTATATCGTTACGCTGATTTTTACAAAATGTGAATCATATTGACCAGGTTCATTTGTACTAGACCACCACACCAAAACTTTTAAAAATTATTTTCCAGTTAGGTGAAAAATGATGTTGTGCTTTCGTTTGTACATCTCTAATTTCCGGAAGATTTATAATTTGTTTGTATTATTTTGTGAATCATCTGTTCATGTCTTCTGCCTATTCTCCTACAGTCTTTTTCTTATTAATTTGTAAAGACTCTAATGTAATAGCCAACTGCTACAAGAATGTTTCTGATTTGTTGTTTACCTTTTGATGTTCTTGATATTAAAAGATGTTTATATAGCTGAACATTTTTCTTTTCTAGTCCCCCCCCCTTTATGTTTATGCCTTGGAAGATTTCTCTACCTCAGATCAATAAATATTCACCTATCCTCCTCTTTCCCCACCCTCATCCTTTTATTTTATCCACATTTAAAGCATTACAGACAGTGGAGTCCAGTTGGTCAAGTAACTCACTTTACAGATGAGACTTCAGTGATGTAACAGAAAGTCTTGTTTTATGAGAATGTGTTAATCCATCTTAATGTGGCTTATGATTTGCAATCTCAGGCAAGTATTGTGTTTCCTGACAAAATATACATTTGTTTGCCTTCTTCATTAGCCACCTAACAGCCTTCTCCTAATTTTTCAGGTGTCCTGATGGCAAATTTCAAGGGCCACGCACTGCCAGGGAGTTTCTTCCTGATCATCGGGCTGTGTTGGTCAGTGAAGTACCCACTGAAGTACTTCAGCCACACGCGAAAGCACAGCCCACTGCATTACTATCAGCGTGTCGAGATCGTCGAAGCCACAGTTAGGACTTTGTTTTCCGTCATTGGTAAGAGCAGGGGTCATTTGGTCCAGGGAATCTCCTCATCATACCCAGAACCATTTTTTTTTTTTTTTTTTTTTTGAGACGGAGTCTCGCTCTGTCACCCAGGCTGGAGTGCAGTGGTGCGATCTGGGCTCACTGCAGGCTCCGCCTCCCGGGTTCACGCCATTCTCCTGCCTCAGCCTCCCGAGTAGCTGGGACTACAGGCGCCCGCCACCACACCTAGATAATTTTTTTTGTATTTTTAGTAGAGACGAGGTTTCACCGTGTTACCCAGGATGGTCTCTATCTCCTGACCTCGTGATCTGCCTGCCTCAGCCTCCCAAAGTGCTGGGATTACAGGCGTGAGCCACCGCACCCAGCCAACCCAGAACCTTTAATTCATTTTCTGAGCCCTGTGAAATAGATGTTTCCACTGGCAGAGATAATAGGGCAACAATTTCCTGATGGCCACTAGACTATTTTATCATAACATCCATTGTGTACAGAGCTTTATAATACTAACGGTTGACAGCGCTCAAATCATGGGACACTGTGAAAAACTATCAGATCAACAAGGACACAGGTATGGAAAGTTGTAGGAGCAAAACACCCACTGTATGAAAAAGATATGACACAAATAAAAAGAGAAAAAAACAAAATAGATTAGGCTTACGTACCTGGGTTGTGACAAAGTAGAAAAATCACCTTTTTTCCTCAATTGTCTCTCCCTCCAGATCCTTACAGTAGTTAACACCCAATCCATTGGCTTATCCTCATCCTCAAGTCTCAAGCGCTTATAGAGAGAGAGTTTATGTAGATTAGTACATTAGCCAGTGGGAGAGAAAAAGCAGCAGAGGGCTGTTGGAGAGGGATTTTCCTTCACTCTGCCCCATTCCAACAAGATCCACCCACTCCCACTGTTTCCTTTGCATCCACTCCGCTCCACTGGGGCCCTCCAGGGACAAGCAGTGAGGACAGTAACAAGTGTTCTTCCTCAGGACCAGCCCCACCTGGCGGGGAATGAGGGGTCTTAATCTGCAACTGACAATTACCACTTGTCATCAGTGGCCTATGGTTTCTCGGAGAGAGTGAAGTAACATTGGTAGCTTCTCTTGAAGGAAGCAAAGCTTTATAGGGCTTTGCTGGCCTCATCCTGCTGAATTTCCCCACTCACCATTCAGGCATCACAGAGGCTTCCCGTGAGAAGTGACAGGGACCTGTGGCTTAAAGGATCAGGACAGCATCAACCTTGCCTTTATAAAGCTAGGACAATTACAGTATTTGGCCCCTTGACTGGGTGAAAATGGTAGTCATTCAACAGCTGTCTGGCACTCCTACCACAAGCCAGGAAGTCACTGTTCCAGGCACAGGAGATACACTGGGGAACCACGCAGCCCCTGCTGTCACAGGGCTTCCATTCTAGTGTCACTGGGACTTTTCCTGGGTCATTTCCACAACTTCCTGACTCTGTGTGTGGGAATTCAAAAAGGGTCTGGCTTGAGAAACTAGTATCTGGGAAACAGAGTCCAAAATGTCATCATGGAGGATTTCTTCTAGGCTTCCCCGAGAACATTTTGGGTACCAGGCATAAAGACAAATCTTTTGCCTTCCAAATTAGGTGATAAAAGTAGAAGGGATAAGAACTAAGAGCTATCCTGTGGCGCAGCTTTGTCATTTTCTGGCCCACATCATGGGGCCTCTGCCTTGTTTACCTGGTGTTTTAAAACACAGAGCTGGGAGGGGCGCAGGGCTTGCAGAGCTGGCTCTGTGCCCAGGAAGGGCACGTACCTGGGAGCCACTTCCCTCCCTTGGCACATACAGGTATCTTCATTACCAGTGCATCTCTGCTCGGATTCTGCTTTCAACCTAATTGTTTCTGTCTAGGATTTCTTTTACTGCTCACTTGGCAGGGAAGCCCAGAGATTATTCTATCAGCCACACTCCGACTTAAGTGATGATGTCTTGCTCATCTCCGCTCCTGGACAAACCTCCTGGGGATCTGTGTGTGGTTGTGTTCGTTGATTCTTCTACCTTCAACCCCAAACCCCTAAAAGGAACAACAATGGCAAGATGTCTACACAGGTTACTCAGCACACACCCTACTTTATACTGAAGCAGCTGCACCTGAGGCAGCAAAGTAGCTCTGCTGACCCGCGGGCCACCCTCACCTCACCCCATCTCCGCTTCATTCATGCCTTTGGGTTATTTCTTGCTATTTGTCTCAGAGCTACTCTTCCCTCTAAAACATTCATCCTCATTTCCCTGCAGGGATCCTGGCAGAGCAGTTTGTTCCGGACGGGCCCCACCTGCACCTCTACCATGAGAACCACTGGATAAAGTTAATGAATTGGCAGCACAGCACCATGTACCTATTCTTTGCAGTCTCAGGAATTGTTGACATGCTCACCTATCTGGTCAGCCACGTTCCCTTGGGGGTGGACAGACTGGTTATGGCTGTGGCAGTATTCATGGAAGGTAATTTTGTGGAACGGATGGAGAGGAAGGAGAGCCTGACAAGCCATATTTATGAAGGATCAGAGTACAAAATATCAGAAATGTTGCAAATACAATAACCTTCCCCAGAAAATCCACATCTCTGGACTGCCAAAACCTGAATAGGACCTAGTGCTCTGCTCTGGATGGGCCAGGTGACATATTCCCTAAAGTAGCCCATGAAAGCTTTGAGGCTTGCAGGCAGCTCCCAAAGCCCCTGGATGACACTACAGGAATCCTCCTTGCCTTCCCACTGCCGCCAGCAGCCCTGCTCACGCACGTGCACACTCCTCAGTGTGGGTGTATGTGCGCACATACACGTGTGTACACACAATGCCCCAGCTGGTTGAATGCCACCATGCCAGGGATACACCCCTTTGGTTAAGTGAAACCACACTCTACCTTTCACCCAGGGAGGTACCGTCTTGCCTCCATCACAAGTCTCAGGAGACCCAGCCCGCTGCTAGGGGAGCGCTCCCAGTATGACTCACACTGACCGGGGTACGAAAATACATTTTGTCATCTAACAACCTCACTTCTGTACCTCAGCAAGAG
The DNA here is from genome assembly GCF_006542625.1 of Nomascus leucogenys. Lineage (NCBI taxonomy): Eukaryota > Metazoa > Chordata > Mammalia > Primates > Hylobatidae > Nomascus > Nomascus leucogenys. The sequence goes on along the minus strand of NC_044395.1, from coordinate 5,106,275 downwards.
TCGAAAAAGGTTGAGGGCAAAACTGAATTTCAAATATACACACACACAGTCTGTTACAAATCAGCAACATGCTTTGGCTGGCCCATCCTATACTGATCCCACCATGGGTTCCGTAGAGATTTTAAGATACAATCCCTTGCTGCTTTATACTCCTAACATACTCATGAAATACACTTACTCGCATCTGTTTGCTGCCTGTAATGTTATGTAAACTAACTTCCTAAATGCTGAAGAACCTAGCTGAGACAGGTGTAGGAGGAAACTTCGGTGATGGTGAAAGCCAAGTGTAGCCCTGACAGCTGCCATCTGGTTTGTGGCAGGTTTCCTCTTCTACTACCACGTCCACAACCGGCCTCCGCTGGACCAGCACATCCACTCACTCCTGCTGTATGCTCTGTTCGGAGGGTGTGTTAGTATCTCCCTAGAGGTGATCTTCCGGGACCACATTGTGCTGGAACTTTTCCGAACCAGTCTCATCATTCTTCAGGGAACCTGGTTCTGGCAGGTGATTTTCCACACCCAGGCCCCCCGCTGGTCTGGATGGAGAAGCCCCACCGAGCACATCCAAGAGAAATCCCTGATGAGAATATGGGGTCTGAAAATGCGCATTAAAATGCCATGCAAAGGAGTTTAGATGACCGTTTTCCCCCCATGCCCACCTTTGACTTCTAGTTTTATCCATTAACATCCAGAGGATGCATTAGCAATCCAAAATTTAGAGCATGCACAGTGAGGTTCAGCTGCCGTCCCCAGAGAATGGGCTGATGCCTTTCACAGGCTCTGCTTGCTAAACTATCCACTGGAAATGTGGGCCCTGAAGTTCTGTTTTGTCGTTTTGAGAGAGACTCGCCCTGTCACCCAGGCTAGAGTGCAGTGGCGCAATCTCGGCTCACTGCAACCTCCATCTCCCAGGTTCAAGCGATTCTCATGCCTCAGCCTCCTGGGGAGCTCAGGTTACAGGTGCCCGCCACCACGCCTGGCTAATTTTTTTGTATTTTTAGTAGAGACAGGGTTTCACCATGTTGGCCAGGCTGGTCTCAAACTCCTGACCTCAAGTGATCCACCTGCCTCGGCCTCCCAAAGAGCTGGGATTATAGGTGTGAGCCACTGCACCTGGACTTGTGTTTTTAAGTAAGCCTATACAACCAAAATTAACCTGAAGCCTTTTTTTTTTTTTTTTTTTGAGACAGTCTCACTCTGTCGCCCAGGCTAGAGTGTAGTGGTGTGATCTCGGCTCACTGCAAGCTCCACCTCCCAGGTTCACGCCATTCTCCTGCCTCAGCCTCCCAAGTAGCTGGGACTACAGGTGCCCGCCACCACACCTGGCTAATTTTTTGTGTTTTTAGTAGAGAAGGGGTTTCACTGAGTTAGCCAGGATGGTTTCGATCTCCTGACCTCATGAGCCACCCGCCTCAGCCTCCCAAAGTGCTGGGATTACAGGCATGAGCCACCATGACCCTCTTTTTTTTTTTTTTTTTTTTTGAGACAGAGTCTCACACTGTGGCCCGGGCTGGTGTGCAGTGTCATGATCTCGGCTCACTGCAACCTTCGCCTCCCAGGTTCAAGCAATTCTCCTGCCTCAGCCTCCCAGTTAGCTAGGATTACAGGTGCCCACCACCATGCCCAGCTCATTTTTTGTATTTTCAGTAGAGACAGGGTTTCACTATGTTGGTCAGGCTGGTCTTGAACGCCTAACCTTGTAATCCGCCTGCCTCAGCCTCCCAAAGTGCTGGTATTACAGGCGTAAGCCACCACACCCGGCCAGAGCCATTTTTCTACGTGAAAAGTCCTTTCTATGCTAACGAAGTGTGGGAACTATGAGGCGTTGGTAACATATGGGCCACTTCGGTGGCCACAGGAGGACGGCTAGATTGCTTCCCAGGACCATCAACCGCAAGACCAACTTCTCTGTGTAATCTCCTAGATTGGGTTTGTGCTGTTCCCACCTTTTGGAACACCTGAATGGGACCAGAAGGATGAGGCCAACCTCATGTTCATCACCATGTGCTTCTGCTGGCACTACCTGGCTGCCCTCAGCATCGTGGCCATCAACTATTCTCTTGTTTACTGGTATGTCTGAGACTTTTGTGAAGCTTTTCCTCCTAACTCTAAGCAGGATTGATGTGATTAAATTGCACCGTCTAATGAGTGCCGACTACATGCCAAATTCTGTGCAAGGTACTCTCATGCAGGGAAGGTATCACTACCCTTATTTGCAAACAAGGGGAATGAGGCTTTTCAAAGTTTAATGATGTGTCTGGGTCATAGTAACCTGAGGGACCCAGGTTTCAAATGCAGGTCTCACAGGTTTTAAGCCTGTGGTGTGGTGGGGAAAACTGAAATGGGAATCAGTACTGGATGGCAGTCCCCACGTAAAGGGTTCATTCTGGACCCATCATCTTATTTCCAGACCTGCCCTCCCTGCTTCCCAGAGATGATGTGACAATCAAGAAATAAACCAGAGCAGAATGTTAAGACAAACTGCACTCCACCCCTCACTGAAGGCTCCTTAGAGGTATATAGATAACAGCTATGGACTCCTATGCACTTGCTGTGCCCCAGGCCCAGTGGAAAGCAGCTAAACTGTATTATCCCATTTAATCTTCATTGCTTTATGAAGTATGCACTGTTATTTTTTACAGGTGGAGAAAACAAGGCTTCAAAAAGCTGAGTAACTTGACCAAGGTCACCCCACTAATAAATGGCAGAGCCTCTCAATGCAAGGGTGACTTTTAGCAAATGGTATTACCAGTTCTATTTGCTGTTCAGCTGCCTCTACCTTTTCTTCTAGGTCATTTCTCTAGATCCCAAGCAGAATATTAGGTTGATGCAAAAGTAACTTGTTTTTGCCATTATTTCATCCAGAAAGAGTTCCACACGGACCAAAGAGAAGGGAGCTCAAGTCAGTTTCTGTAGTTCTCCTGCCCAGCCACTGAAACAGTACACCAAGACAGGCAGGAGACCTTGGCCTCATTATGACATTCAGTAGTTTCCACCATCGCCCCTTTATCTACTGATATTTCCTAAGAAGTCTAGTTTAAAGACATGTAATCACAGTATTTGATAGAAATATAAAGAAAATAGTTTAAGAACCAGTAGATGCCTTCACATCCTTGGTAATGGATTAAGGGAATCTCTGGCTAATTGGCTCTTACTCTCTCTATTAAAGCCTTTTGACTCGGATGAAGACACACGGAAGGGGAGAAATCATTGGAATTCAGAAGCTGAATTCAGATGACACTTACCAGACCGCCCTCTTGAGTGGCTCAGATGAGGAATGAGCCGAGATGTGGAGGGCGTAGATATCCCACTGCACAGCTGGAATGAATGGAGTCCATCCCCTCCACCTGAATGCCTGCTGTGGTCTGATCTTAAGGGTCTATATATTTGCACCTCCTCATTCAACACAAGGCTGGAGGTTCTAAAACAGGAAATCAGGCCTACAGCATCCTGTGTATCTTGCAGTTGAGATTTTTAAACATAATATAAAGTCTGTGTTGGTATAGTACCCTTCATAAGGAAAAATGAAGTAATGCCTCTAAGCAGCAGGCCTTTGTGCCTCAGTGTAAAGAGAAATCAAGAGATGCTAAAAGCTTTACAATGGAAGTGGCCTCATTTATGAATCCAGGATATGAACCCAGCAGAAGAACTTGCTGCTTTTGGTAACTTATCCCTTTTTCTCTTAAGAAAGCAGGTACTTTCTTATTAGAAGTATGTTAGAATGTGTAAGCAAATGGCAGTGCCTTTAGAGTTACAATTCTAACTTACATTATTCACAAGCCTTGGTATTTTAAAACTATTGTTAAACATATCATAACCAATCATACCAGGGTACTGCAATACCACTGTTTATAAGTGACAAAATTAGGCCAAAGGTGATTTTTTTTTAAATCAGGAAGCTAGTTACCGGCTCTACTGAGAGTTGGAGCCCTGATGTTCTGATTCTTCAAAGTCACCCTAAAAGAAGATCCGATAGAAAAGCTGTATACACGAGATAGAAAAATGTCAGGTATGGAAGGCTTTCAATTTTAATATAGCTGAAAGCAAAGGATAACGAATTCAGAATTAGTAATGTAAAATCTTGATACCCTAATCTTGCTTCTGGATCTGTTCTTTTTCTTTTTTAAAAACTTCCTTCACTGCGCCTGTAATCCTAGCACTTTGGGAGGCCAAGGCAGGTGGATCACGGGGTCAGAAGATCAAGACCATCCTGGCTAACATGGTGAAACCCCATCTCTACTGAAAATACAAAAAATTAGCCGGGTGTGGTGGTGGGCACCTGTAGTCCCAGCTACTCGGGAGGCTGAGGCAAGAGGATGGCATGAACCCGGTAGGGTAGCTTGCAGTGAGCCGAGATCATGCCACTGTACTCCAGCCTGGGTGACAGAGCAAGACTCTGTATCAAAAACAAACAAACTTCCTTCAACAAATATTTATTAAATATCCACTTTGCAACAGCACTGAAATGGCTGTAAGGACTCCTGAGATATGTGTCCAGCAAGGAGTTTATAGTCAAACAGGAGAAACATGCCAGTAGTTACATCCAGTGTGATGGGTGCTGAGAGGCAAGTACAAACCACGATGAGAAAAAGGAGAGGAGGGGAAATGCAGAGCTCACCCTGTAGAAAAAGCATATCCCAGGTAGAGAGTGTAGCACATTAAAAAATGAAAGCATAAAAAAATACGGAGAACTTAAAAAGTTCTACAAACTGATAAAATTGAGTTAGGACCAAGCTGACGGGCCTTAGAGACCAAATAATACTTTCCACGTGCGTAGTATTTTTCAGATTCTGAAATGCACCCTATCTCATTTGGTTCTCACAACCGCTTGTAATGTGTAAGAGCATGAGGTCTTTCAGAAAAGCTGGCTGGCCTAGCCAGGCACAGTGGCTCATGCCTGTAATCCCAGCACTTTTGGAGGCCAAGGCGGGTGGATCATGAGGTCAAGAGATCGAGACCACCCTGGCCAACATGGTGAAACCCCATCTCTACTAACAACATAAAAATTAGCTTGGTGTGGTGGCGAGCACCTGTAGTCCCAGCTACTTGGGAGGCTGAGGCAGGAGAATCACTTGAACCCGGGAGGCGGAGGTTGCAGTGAGCCGAGATTGTGTCACTGCACTCCAGCCTGGCGACAGAGCAAGACTCCATCTCAAAAACAAAAACAAAACACTCACCCATAGCTGTGCCATTCATCTATCAGAAACCTGAAGCCAGCATATGAAGGAAGCAAGTGTGGCACAAATCCTGGGCTGTCACCGTAAACAGCTCTAGTAGGGAGTTTCCATTCTACGCTATTGCTATTCCACCCACAGGCTGGATAGTGCCGAAGTTACACTTCCTGAGGTGTCAGCATCCTGAAGCAACCTGAACTTTACACTCACTCCCTGCTCTCCAGAATGCACACGTCTGCCATGTGCAAAAACGACAAGCAGAATCAGGTGACCTCAGCTAACAGGAATGTGGGCAGGGCTGCGGCTGAATGCCAGACCTACTTTTATGAAATTCCTTGTTAAGTAAATTCAGAAGGGGTTTGTTTGTAGCTGGCAGTAAATACCTAAGACAAGATCTCTGGAATTTCTACCTTTTTTTTTTTTTTTTTTTTTTTTTTTTTCATTTAAAAACTGTCACATGGCTTTCTATGTGAAATGTGATTCTTGAAAATAACAGATACACAAATATCAACGGATTATCAAACGCAGACACACTCACCTTTCTCAGGTGGAAAGGCCCATTTCCCCGCACTGCACCCTACCTCTCCCCACTGCCAACCTCATCCCGTGCCAGTCTACTTGCCCATCACAAGCTCAACCTGGGAGGCCCATTCACCTCTGCTCTCTGCAATGCAGGCCTCCCACCTCCTAAGACTGGATTGCCCCAGGCTCGCCAGGATACATCACAGCCCTCCTGCCTGGAGGAAGGCAACAGAGAGACTTGACTTAGAATCAGAAGCTTCTCTTTAACTTCAACTCAGACTCGTGTCTTCCAACGGTTAAAGAGGAATGATGACACTGATTTTACAAAATTGCTCTAAGAATTAAACAAAATGTCTGTGAAACAGCTGCAGAGCCAACCAGCCTCCCAGACCCTCCTCCGCTTCTCCGCAACCCCCTAACCACCCAACAACTAAGCCAGGCTGCCTCCATCCCACATCCTCCTGCTCCACCTCTTCAACGCACAAGAGCTTCAATACACTCCAAAAATTAAAGATACGTTTTTAATAACTTGGGCACTTTCAAGAGAAACAGGGAAGCACCAGCAACTCAGAAAGCCTTTACCACTCACTGCTGCCCCAAAACAAGAGATGCATATATTGTTGACAACCAGTGCTTGAATTAATTACATTTTAAAATATTGTCCTGAGCTCTGCCTGTAGCTGAGGCTGAGAAGCGTGAAATAGCCAGGATTAAATGACCTGCAAATCTAGACTGGCTTCTTTGGGGGCTGGTACTGCCAGGCAGATAGATCCCTGTTCCTTGCACCCCCACTGTCCTCCACCATCTCTACTCGAGCAAGGGTCAAAAAACTTTTTTTTGAGATGGAGTCTTGCAGGCTGGAGTGCAGTGGCATGATCTCGGCTCACTGCAACCTCCACCTCCCGGCTTCAAGCAATTCCCCTGCCTCAGCCTCCCAAGTAGCTGCGACTACAGGTGCACACCACCACGCCCGGCTAATTTTTTGTAGTTTAGTAGAGACAGGATTTCACCATGTTGTTCAGGATGGTCTCGATCTCCTGACCTCGTGATCTGCCCGCCTTGGCCTCCTAAAGTGCTGGGATTTACAGGTGTGAGCCACTGCGCCCGGCTGCAAAAAAAAAAAAAAAAAAAAAAAAAAAAAACTTTTACTTAAAAGGCCATATAGGAAATACTTTAGGCTTCAAGGCCATCCAGTCTCTATGTCAACTACTCAATTCTGCCTTCGAATCTGAAAGCAGCCACAGATAATACAAACACAAATGGGTCTGGGCTGTGTTCCAGTAAAACTTTATTTACAAAAACAAATGGCCAGCCCCAAGGGCCTGGTTTGCAACTCTTGCTCTGGAGCAGAGCCGAATGTATACTCTCTGAACTGCAACAAAGTTTGTGCTGCAAAAGCAGCACCTCTGCTGTCAGTCCCCTCCTCTCTGTCCACTGGCTCTGGACATCCATGTGAACAGGCTTGCCAAGAAGGACGAAGTGGGCAGGTAAAGCTGGGGGGGGGGGGGGCCCACAATCAAGATCCCAACACCCCTATCTTTAACAGGCGGTGCCAAGTGAATCCCATTTCAGGGGACCCACTCTACCTCGCTGCCTACGATGTCTTCCCATCTTACAGCCTCTCGATTACTATGCAGTTACCAAGTTGGCTACCACCTTACTAAGATTCTTGCCATTTTCTCATTCTAGTCAAAAGAATAAGTCATCAGTTTGGTGGGGGGGGCGGCTAAAGCCCAAGTTTATATTTGATACAGATGTATAACAGGTTCTTTAAAAAAATAAATTACATAAAATTTTCTGGACACAAAAATCCTATCCAGACCACTAGTCACGGAGAAGACCAGAAGCCAAAAAATACAATCCTCATGGAGAACCAGCTTATTTGCTGTGTGCACTCTGCAACTGGTAAGCCTTCCCTGGGGGTCTTACTCTCAGAACTCTGGCTTATAGGACATAACTGGTAATTCCTGCAGTTTCAACAGAATATTCTCCTAGATTGGTAGAGAGCAGAACCTTGGAACCCTGGAGTGAACCTTTCTCAGGGTGCTCCACTATGGCACATGGCAGCAGAATCCAGGCCACTGTTGCCATCATCCCCCGCCTGGCTGCCTTGAACAGGCAAGCTTAAAAGAATGACACAACCTCCCTGCTCCCTTCTCAGCCAGGACAGACCAGGCATGGTCTTTCATGGAAGCCATCCTCTCTCATAATCATTGTTGCTCAGGTGCCTGTTTAGGAGATGGAGCTGTAGTCACAACAACAGTGGAGACTGCTTTGGAGGAGCCAGAAGCTGTTCCCTGTTGGAGATGGGATGCAGGGACAGTCTGGATGCGCACCTGTTTGCAAAGACAGAAGGTCAGGTCAATGGATTGCAAGTAGGCTCACCAGTTAAGAACAGCAGTGAAATCAGAGAGGAGCCCAATATGGCCAAGAATTTGCCCTGGGCCTTACCTGTGTGGCTTGACCTTGCTGCTGAAGCTGCTGCAACTGCTGAGCAGTAAGGAAACTAACAGGCTTATTGCCAGCAATGAGCTTAGTGCCCGCTGGCATAGTTGTGAGGATGATGTTGCGGCCCAACCCACTGAGGCTGTGGAGGGAAAGCAGGGGTGAGGTATAACGATATCGGTGGATATTCTCTGGCCCAGATTTAGGCCATGTATTGAAGGACAACAGGGAGGTCTGTGCCAATGAAAACCCCAGCATTTCAGATTGAAATGGAAACCAATTGCTGAGACCACCTTTCTTCCAGCTTCTCCCTTCCCATGGCAGAAGACAGTAATCCCAGAAGCCCCCAGTGCTTTGGATAAAATGGCCCTTGACTCCCGGCCCTGACCAGCAGGAATAGTGGACAGGGCCCCAGGGAGGTGTGCACTTCTGCAAGAAACCCTCCCCCTAATAGCCACATCTCACAAGCTGCCCTGAGACTGCGGACTGATTTCATCGTGCCCTTTATCCCTGGTTCAATCAAGGCCACAGGTGGCCCTCATTCCTTGAACTGCTTAGGTTTAGAGCTCAAATGTCAAAGGGAGGCTTCCCTCACACCTAGCTGAGCCCCATCCTAGCACTTCCCACACCCTTTTCTCTCCAGTATGTATCACCATGCATGTTGCTTTTTTATTGTTTCTCTACTTTACAATGTATGCTTGGAGAACAGCAGGGATTTTCATCTGTTTTAATCACTGCACCTAAAACAATACTAGATGCTCAATAAATACCGTTGATGAGCACAATAAAGGAGAGGTGTCAAAGGAGGGCCCCAGAAAAACCAGCCACTTTGCCACTCGGTGACAAGGACTGGTAAGCCCTGCCTGCCACCTCCACCCACGAATTGGTTCCTTTACCATGACATAGTACTTACTTGGCTCCAAGGTTGCCTTTGATGATGGGGGCTGTGACCACGCTCTTGCCCTTCATTGGCTGGCTGATCACAGAGAGGGGAACTGTGATCCGTGTAGGCAACTTCCCCTAGAAAAAAAAAGCAGGTTTTGTAAGACAGGACGTAAGGAAAACCAGCAAGTGTCACCTCCAGGGCATCAGGAACTGAGGAGCAAGCACTACAGATGCTGTCAGCCCCCAGTACCCACCAGGGTCTCAAGGCTCCTGAGGTTTGGGCCCAGAAAACCCTAATGAAACTACTTATATACTATAATCAGGTGAAATCTGATCTTTTATCATCCTCTTTCATGCCAGCAGAAGCAGCAGCAACCCGATCTATCTGCTTTCACCAGGATAAAACCTGTATCTAAATCACAAAGGCAGGTGTGTCCTCGCTTTAGCACAGTCCAAGATTCTGAGTTCCTTGGAGGACAGAGGCTTATCTCTGTATCCCTCAGTACATGGCACAGTGCTGGGCACACAATCACTATTTGGTGAAATAAATTCGAGGAAGGACAGAGGAGCTCAAGAGTTAATATTTCAAGCACACAACTACTCACTGGAATGCAGGGCCACTGGTGAGGAACAAACAGCAGGGCATGCTAGATTAAAGAGAGGCCATGCTCTCCGGTGCTTTCCATTTCTCCCGGAGATAAGAGAGGTTAGCTAGGGGACACTAATAATAAACTCAATCAAGTGAAAAGTCCAACCCCCAAGCTAATAAAGCCTAAGAAAAAATTTTTTTAGAAACTGAGAAGGCCTAGAGTCTTTGGGACTTCAGGATGGTTAAGATAGGTCACTGCATTACCTGTTTTCAGATGGCCTTGGTTTTAATGCTTGACTGGTAATAAAATTTCTATGCAGTAAAATCTTATGTAAATTAAATCTGAGTTTTAAAAAATTCAAGAGGGCTGGCTGACAGGATGCTGGGAGAGGGCATCAGCATTCCACAGAGGCAGGCTAACACAAAGGAGACGGGCATTCAGCTGCAAAACTGCACCGCAGGTCACCGCACCTATCTCCATGGGGTTCACCCACAGCCTGGAGCCTGTTAAAAAAGCATGCAAAGAGGGCAACAGGCAACAGAATACCTTGAGATGGTACCTTCAGATACATTTACTTATGGTTTTGTTTTCTTCCTCAAAATGCCTTTGTTGCTTAAAACATCTCAGACCAGTACACTGCCTAGAATGATCCCTTCAGGAACTACCTAAAAAGCTGACTAGACGGGGAAATAAGCACCATCAATACTTCCTGCCCCACCAAATGCTCTCCAGTTGCACCTACCCAGGTTGATTATAACAGGACAGATGACACTCGATACAACATTTCTGTTAGAGGTATTCAACAGAAACAAAAGTGGATTAAGTGAGTGCAGTTTCCCCGCTTCCTTATTTCAACTTCCATGATGTAGAAACCTAAGTAACTCTTTTTTTTTTTTTTTTTTTGAGACAGAGTCTCGCTCTGCCATCCAGACTGGAGTGCAATGGTGCGATCTTGGCTCACTGCAACTTCCGCCTCCTGGGTTCAAACGATTCTCCTGCCTTAGCCTCCTAAGTAGCTGGAATTACTGGTGCCCGCCACCACGCCCGGCTAATTTTTGTATTTCTGGTAGAGACACGGTTTCACCATGTTGGCCAGGCTGGTCTCGAACTCCTGTCCTCAGGTGATCCGCCCACCTCGGCCTCCCAAAGTGCTGGGAATTACAGGCGTGAGACACTGCACTTGACCAATTATTTCTTTTTTAACCACACTATGTGAAGATTTTCTGTTTTGGGTATTCATTTGACTTATGTTTATATCCTTCTTCATTGCTCTGGCTTTTATCCCAATTTATGAAAGTTTCCCTACATAGCTTGCTCAGTAAAGCGAAACTGTATTTTATATTGTCCATACACACCCCCACACACACCCCTCTTCTGAACAATGCTCCTTACCTAGAGGCTGAAGAGTAAACACACATGCATCCACAGACACCTGTGTGGGGATATGGGGATTTGGTTTATGATAAATGTAGCCTTTCAAGCTAGTGGGGGAAGGAATAGCTGATTATTTTGGCAAATTTGAAAACTAGGAAGTGAGATTTCTACTTCATCCTATTCACAAAAATGCATTTCAAATGCATTAACAATTATACTTTTTAAAAAAACTCAAGGTATTTTATGAAAATAAAGGTTAACCAAAACAGCATGGTACTGGTAACACAACAGAGACATAGATCAATGGAACAGAACAGAGCCCTCAGAAATGATGCCGCATATCTACAACTATCTGATCTTTGACAAACCTGACAAAAACAAGAAATGGGGAAAGGATGCCCTATTTAATAAATGGTGCTGGGAAAACTGGCTAGCCATATGTAGAAAGCTGAAACTGGATCCCTTCCTTACACCTTACACAAAAATTAATTCAAGATGGATTAAAGACTTAAATGTTAGACCTAAAACCATTAAAATCCTACAAGAAAACCTAGGCAATACCATTCAGGACATAGGCGTGGGCAAGGACCTCATGTCTAAAACACCAAAAGCAATGGCAACAAAAGCCAAAATTGACAAATGGGATCTCATTAAACTATAGAGCTTCTGCACAGCAAAAGAAACTACCATCAGAGTGAACAGGCAACCTACAGAATGGGAGAAAATTTTTGCAACCTACTCATCTGACAAAGGGCTAATATCCAGAATCTACAATGAACTCAAACAAATTTACAAGAAAAAAACAAACAACCCCATCAAAAAGTGGGCAAAGGACATAACAGACACTTCTCAAAAGAAGACATTTATGCAGCCAAAAAACACATGAAGAAATGCTCATCATCACTGGCCATCAGAGAAATGCAAGTCAAAACCACAGTGAGATACCATCTCACACCAGTTAGAATGGCCATCATTAAAACATCAGGAAACAACAGGTGCTGGAGAGGATGTGGAGAAATAGGAACACTTTTACACTGTTGGTGGGACTGTAAACTAGTTCAACCATTGTGGAAGTCAGTGTGGCGATTCCTCGGGGATCTAGAACTAGAAATACCATTTGACCCAGCAATCCCATTACTGGGTATATACCCAAAGGACTATAAAACATGCTGCTATAAAGACACATGCACACGTATGTTTATTGTGGCACTATTCACAATAGCAAAGAGTTGGAACCAACCCAAATGTCCAACAACGATAGACTGGATTAAGAAAATGTGGCACATATACACCATGGAATACTATGCAGCCATAAAAAAGATGAGTTCATGTCCTTTGTAGGGACATGGATGAAGCTGGAAAACATCATTCTCAGTAAACTATCACAAGGACAAAAAACCAAACACCGCATGTTCTCACTCATAGGTGGGAAGTGAACAATGAGAACACGTGGACACAGGAAGGGGAACATCACACTCCGGGGACTGTTGTGGGGTTGGGGGAGGGGGGAGGGACAGCATTAGGAGATATACCTAATGCTAAATGACGAGTTAATGGGTGCAGGAAATCAACATGGCACATGGATACATATGCAACAAACCTGCACATTGTGCACATGTACCCTAAAACCTAAAGTATAATAAAAAAAAAAAAAAAAAAAAAGAAAAGAAAAGTTAACATTTTATAATCCTGGGGTAAGGAAGACATAGACACGAAACCCAGAAACCATTAAAGGAAATGCTGACAGATCTAATTAGATACAATTATAAAGACCTGTAGAGCAAAAGACTCCATATAATAAGGTTAAAAGATGACTGGAAAAAAATATTTTCTATGTATATAAAGAATTCACATCCACAGATTCCGTATCTTCTGGATGCTATAAAAAGCCACCTCAAACAATATGAAAATGCCAAATACCTCAAAAGAAAAGTGGCAAAGATTTACTCACCAGGGAGCACATGCCAATCTCCAAATGAATGGATACTCAACTTCACTCATATCAGTGAAATGAAATCAAAAAAGAATCCCCTTTTCACCAGTAAGACACGTATGCGAGGTTAAAAAGACGTAGTATCAGCACTGGTTAAGGTCTAGGGGAAACAGGAGGCTTGCTGATAGCGGCACATGTGGATGTGGCCTTTCAGGCGGCGCCGCTGGAGTATCTCAACTCTCCACGTGTGCACCCCCAAGGCTCGCGCTAGCACTCTCCGCTTCAGAAATGTTCACACATAAGCCCAGAAACACTCGCCACTGCCTGACAGTAGAAATGCATCCTTTAGCAGAGCCCCTTCTACCGGTTACTATACCATTGAAAAGACGCCAGTCAATATCTGTGTATGGCCTAGAACGATCATCAAGACATTTCTAAAAAATAAATAAAGCAGCCGGGGGCGGTGACTCACGCCTGTAATCCCAGCACTTTGGCAGGCCGAGGCGGGTGGATCGCCTGAGGTCAGGATTATTGCGATCAGCATGGAGAAACCCTGTATCTACTAAAAATACAAAATAAGCCGGGTGTGATGACACATGCCTGTTAATCCCAGCTACTCAGGAGGCTGAGGCAGGAGAATCGCTTGAACCCAGGAGGCGGAGTTGCAGTGAGCCGAGATCGTGCCATCGCACTCCAGCCTGGGCAACAAGAGCAAAACTCCATCTCAAAAACAAACAAACAAATAAAGCAAATCACAGAATATATAAAGTCTCTCATGGGTGTTTTTTAAACTACGTGTACATGTATGAAAATGCTCAAGAAAAGGACTAGAAGGATAAATGCCGAACTACCCACAGCAATTAGTCTTCATGAAAGGAGAACTGGAACATGGTCAGGTTTTATTTTGTCTGCACTGTTCTTTACCATTTGAAAACAATGTATGCATGTACTACACTTTGATAAATTGTGTTTCAAAGGAAAACACAAGTCAGTAAATAAATCTATTTCAGGCACATGAGGTGATATTTAGGGCCTCTAATTTCCACTCCTAAAAAGAAGTTTCCTAGTTTTTAGAGAGTTTCTCACGTAATGGGCAGTTGGGGCTTGAGTAAATTTTCTAAAAAGAAGGCCTAAGCTTTACCACTAGTTACTCACAGCCTGGGACGTAGACACAACCGTGGTGCTGACAGGGACCTGCCGCACGGTGGGGGCTCCTGTGCCGATGCTGATGGGGGTGCTTGCAGCCCCAGAAGCCACAGCTACAGTCTTGGACACAGCAGCATTCATACTGGGCAAGGACACCGCTGAAGTATGGACAGTTCCAGACCCGCTGGCTACCGAGGCCCCTTGCTTGGCGTGGGTTGCAACGGTGATGGTCTGGCCTGCTTTGGGAGGTATCACTCCCAGTCCCTGCACAATGCGGATCGTGGCAGCTGGTTTTGCTTCTGAAGAGGCCACTGTGCTTTTTCCCTTCTGGTCAGCCACACTCACGCCAAGAGCTGGCATCAAGCGAAAAGCCGAACTTGAGGCTTCTGTTGGCTTGAGGTCAGGAGTCACTTTGACCACAGTGGTACCTGGAGTGGATGAAGGGGCACTGGCTGAACTGGCCTTGGCAGGGCTATCAGCTGCATGGACTGGATTGGAAGTGACGTGTAAGGTGGCAGAGATGCCTTTGCCTGTAGTGTTGCCTCCTGTCCCGAAGAGGTCCTGGGTCAATTTGACTGTGGTAACCTGGGACTTGGCCAATGTGGCCATCATGTCCGGAGTGATTCGCAGAACCGTCTGGCCCTTGGCATCTGTGGTGATGGAAGAGGGTGGCAGACGCAATACATCCTTACCCTGGATGCGGAAGTTAGTGGCTGTGAGTGGAATGCTGTTGCCTGTTTGGGGCTTCACACCAAGCTGCCCAGTGATTGCCACCTGGATGGGGAGAAGCAGCACTGATGAGGGATTCACAATAGTAAACCGGTTACAAAATACAACTAGACAAACTTCTGTTTCATGGGTAGATGTTTTGTATTTTCTTTTTTTTATTTTGCAAACATTCACAGAAGTAGAGAACAGTATAACAAACCCTTATATCTTTTCACCCAGCTTCAAAAATTAATACTTTGTTTTAGCTATCCCTCCCCACTGTGGTGGGGGAGGGAGGAATTAGAATATATTAAAGTAAATCCAAGATCTATTATTTTACTGATCAATATCTCTGTACACATCTATAACCTAGAAAAGGACTTTTTGAGACGGGGTCTTGCTATGTCACTAGGCTGGAATGCAGTGGTACAATCAGAGCTCACTGCAGCCTGGAACTCCTGGGCTTAAATGTTCCTCCTGCCTCAGTCTCCTGAGTAGCTGGGACTACAGGTGTACAACTGAGCCTCGCTTCCCACCTCCTAAGGCCAGTTCCCTCATGTGTAACAGATGCAAGCCTATTAGCCTTACTCAGGGACTTCCTCTCTCTGTGGCGTGATCTATCTTCTCCCTTCTACTGGACTACGGCCATCAGAATGCAAACATGCTGTAATACTTCCCATCCTAAAAAACAACCAATCCTGGCTAACTCTACACCTCCCTCCACCTACTCCACTCCACATTCAACTCCAGTTCTCTGCTCTCTTCAGAAGCAAAATTCCTCTAAAAACTACCTGTATAATCACCCCTTGGTATGTGCGAGAGACTGGTTCCAGGATGCCCCCAGGTAGATACTAACATCCACAGATGCTCAAGTCCCTTACACAAAATGCGCTATCTCCATAAAACCAACAAACATCCTCCCGTGTAGTTAAAATCATCTCTAGATTACCTATAATATCTAATACATTGTAAATCCTGTGTAAACAGCTTCTATACTGTATTGGTTTTTTAATCTGTATTATTTTTTATTGTATTGTTATTTTTTACTGGGGTTTTTTGCAAATAATCCATGGTTAGCTGAATCTGAGGATGTACAACCCACGAGTACAGAGGCCGATCATACTCACTGTCTCCACTTCCTCACCTTACCTTCTCTTTTGAACCCATTCCCCAAAAGCCACCAATCCACTGGCCCAGTGAAGCCCATGCGTTATCCTGATCCACCGAGTCTCATCTCACACCTTCCCTACCACACTCTGTCTTGCAGTCTCCACACCTCAATTTTCTTCTACCTCAATAAATGATGCCACCATCTATCCAAGCACCCAAGCCAAAGCCATGGATGGGGTAATTCTCACCTTCCTCCTCTCAGACCCCCACACAAGCCACCAGCAAACTGCACTAGCTCCCCCTTCAACCACATCCAGACCCCACTACTCCCCTCCACCTCTGATGAACGGTCACTCCAATCTACAGCAGCCTTGCCTCTCACCTGGACGACTGCCACTGCCTCCTACAGGGGTTCCCCATTTCCATTCTTGTCCCCCACTGTTCATTCTACCCAGCAGCTGGATGTTTCTTTAAATGTAAACCAGATCAAGTCACCCTTGCTCACCATCTTCCAGGGGCTCCCCTCACATTTAAATTAACTTCAAAGTCCCACATAATCTAACTACTGGCAACCTCTCCCATCCTCGTCCTCTAACACCCTCACACTTGCTCCCTACACTCCAGCCACAATGATTTTCCTCTCGTTCTTCAATCATATTCCTGACACGAAACATCTGCACTTGCCATTCCTGGGCCTCAAATGTTTTATCTCCCAATCATCACTTCATGGCGCGCTCTTTCTTTCATCTCTTTCAAATGTCACCTCCCCAGAGAGGCCTTCTCCAATCACTGCAGCTAAAATAACACACTACTGCTCTCCACCCCTGAGCCTGTCTACCGATTAGCATAGCATTTATTACTCACACTGAGGTACTTGTCTCTTAGCTCTATGAGAATACAAGTTCCGCGAGGGGAAGGACTTAAGTCTGTTTAATGTACCATTAAATCTCCAATACTTAGGACAGTGTCTAGCTTAATGTTTGTTGAACAACAACAAAAAAAACATTACTTTATCGTTATGTGGTTCCATTTCTCCATCTGTAAATAATAAGAGTGCCTACCCCACAGAGCTAAGAAGATTAGACTATTTAACAAGCAAAAAATGCTTAATGCAGTGCAGGCACACAGGAGGCACTCCTATCAGTATTAGTTGCTATACTGCTTACAGTTCTTTGAAGTTCGTTGATTATTCTTTTATATTCACAACCAAGAAAGTAAAAGCAAATTCTACTTTTACGAGAGGTAAACTGAGAAGCCAATAAAATATGGCCATGGGAATTTAACTAAATTCATGAACGGTCTATTCTAAATCCAGAAACTCGACTACTAAATGCTGAATTAAATGGAATGAAACAGAAGAAATCTCCTCAGCATCTATAAAGGCTGCACTGCCTTTGGTGGGAACTCACGCCTAAGTATAAGCTGAGAGTCGAAGATGACCAATCTTCTTCCCATGGGCATGCAGTCTGGCCAAGAACCTCCAGCTCCAGTGGTCCCTGCTCCAGGATGAAGGATTGAGATCCACCTGGAAAGAGCCCCACCTACCTGCTTGATGATGTTCTGTCCTGTGATGTTTTGAATGACGGCAGCCGTGGAGGCACTGGGAGCAGAGGTCCCAGGAGAACTCGTGGCTGGCTTACTCACAGGGCTGGCTGTGGCAGGGAGACTTGTCACCGTGAGCCCTGTCTGCCCAGGTCCAGGCCGCTGCACAGTGGCTGCCGTAGTCTGCGCTTTGACTGGCACAGTGGCCATTACTGTCTAGTTCAGGGCATGAGGCCGAGAGCTTAATTAGACTCTAAGATGCAGACCAGCACTCTAACCAAGAGTCTCCCTCATCACCCCAGGAAGCATTCCTCTCAAAGAGCTTCTAATCCCACAGTACTTAAGGCACACCACTCTCTAAAATGGACACTGTAAATGTCTCATTAGTGTGTATCTTCATTTTCAGAATTTTACAATTAACATCTCATTTTATTCCTACACACTGAGGACAAATACTATCTTACCCCTTTTATAGCAAAGGAAACTGAGATAAAGAGGATACAAATCTTCTCTAAACTCACACAACTAGTTCACGGCGTAGCTAAGACTAGAGGCTGAGATGTAGACTGACAAGGTCCGAATTTACAACCCGCCTCTACAGAGATCCTGATGTCAGGGTCCTGGGGAAACCACTCGACTGCTCTGAAGATCTGATTCCCAACACATACACACTATCTAAAAATGCTTACACAGCTCTGAACATTAAGTGGCTTATTCTGATGAATGTCATCACCAGTAGCAACAATGTATGGCTCCCAGTTCCTTACCCAGACACTGCCCATCTGACTCATCAGCCCACCTCTGGGTCTGCATCCCTGCTTCCCAGTGACCCAGCTTCCCTGTTTACCTGCGGCACTACTTTGGTCTGTGTGGCAGTGGCTGGAACCCGGATCTGCGGTCCTGCTGGCATCTGTGGCAGTGTCTGTGCTGGGCCTGCCGACTGCTGGGGAACAGCAGGAAGGCTAGGCTGGGCCACCACTCGCACCTGAGACAGTCCAGCAGAGCCAGAGTGGCTCACCACCCGGGCAGCAGCCTGAGAACTGGGTGTAGTCTGGCTGGAAGCTGGAGAAAGCACTGTTCCCAGATGTGGCATTGTTGGTGAAGACACCAGAAGAACACTATGAGGAACATTGAGGAAAGACAAAAAAACAAAAACTTAGGACATGCATACAAAAGGACTCTAGAATGAAAAAGCTGAAGAAAAGGAAGAACTTACCCTGAGCTAGACTTAGCTGGTTCTGAGACTGTGGAAGGGCCGCTTTTGTTCACCGCCGATACAGGTGGAGGGGAGATGGGAATGGCGGGCAATGCTGGTGTGGTGGGGGTTACAGGTGTGACTGGGGTGGGTGGCATACTGGAGTCACTGAGGCTCATCTGACTCTGCTCAGAAGGGCCACTGCTAAGGACCTTTATGGAGCTCTCCTTGCTACTGGACTTCTAGAACGGAAGACAAAGAAACTCACCTGGTG
Source organism: Nomascus leucogenys (assembly GCF_006542625.1). Taxonomy (NCBI): domain Eukaryota; kingdom Metazoa; phylum Chordata; class Mammalia; order Primates; family Hylobatidae; genus Nomascus; species Nomascus leucogenys. Next base: position 5,087,377 of record NC_044395.1, on the reverse strand, counting down.
TCGTGAAGATCCCCCTAAAGGAAGGGACACCCCTACAGCTCCTGATGCCCCACACTAAGTGAAAGCCGAGCAGCTACTCTTAGTTGCCTCCATCCCAGAATCCCTAAGGCAGACACTCTCCTGAGGTCACTTACCACCTTGGATGTGGGCTTGGGTTTTTGCTGAAGGGCTTTTCTGGCTTTAGCTGCAGCTGCTTGTGCTTGGTGAATCCGCTCTGTGAACAAGAGGGGCAAGCTTCAGCCAGAGTTTAACCTTAGCAAACTAAAAAGAGGGGTTGTTGTTAAAAACCAACACCTTGCCGGTGGACTGAATCCTGCCTGTACCATCTTGTCCTACCTATATGCCAATGAAAAGAATAATGGAATTGGGGTAGAAAGTCAGAAAGTATCCCCAGTTTGGTCGGACACAGTGCCCAGAGGCCTCACACACCAAACTCTTCTTCACTCCGGTCACGATGCAGGTAGATCCACAGCTTTCGTCCAATGTCGTATTTCACACAAGGATCTTTTTCATAATGTAGCCGATCCAGTGCACCACTCACTACTGTATTTACCTACAAATCAGACAAAGGGAAATAAGAAACAAGTCAAGCTCAGATAACAGAAGTTATTTGGACTCTAGGAAAAAAAATGTCATTGTATCTAAATCACAGCTGGTACAGATTCTATCTCAGCCTAGCTGTGTATTCCCAATAGTTCACCAAATCATTTCACAAGACAATAAATGCTGTAAGACTACTGAGATACTGATCGATTTTTACTGTAAGGATACTGTGAAGTAAGTGACCAGCCTGCCCTTTACCATAAGCTAAAAGAAAGCCTAGAGCAAAATTTGTGTTTCACTAACAGCAAGAGTTTTGATCACTATGCATTTTTCAAGGTATATTTTTCACTTCATTCAGTTTTTTAAAAATGTGTTATATTTTTATATTTCCTAGTAAGTTTTCTTAAATCCATTCTGGAACAGAGCAAAAGTAATCTCTTCTCCATCCTACCTGAGTGCTGGTGACATCTGGTGCAAGAAACTGGGAGTCCTTAAGCAGTTCACAGATCTCCGCCCGAGTGCCTTCTCCATTAGGCAGTCGAGCCGCAGCATCCCGAACTGATGACATGAGAAAGCACACAGTCCACAAGTCAGGCGGGGTTCCCACGGGGGTACAACCCCCTCTACCTGCTGGTGGGCAAAGCTCCCTGGGGTTCCTGCTCCTCCACCTTCCCTGATGCCACCAGATTAGGTGCACTCTGCCCTCCAGCAGCTGGCAGCTCAGCCACTGGAATTCCCTATACACTTTTCTTTTTTTTTGAGACACAGTTTTGCTCTTGTTGCCCAGGCTGAGGTGCAATGGTGTGATCTCAGCTCACCGCAACCTCCACCTCCCAGGTTCAAGCAATTCTCCTGCCTCAGCCTCCCGAGTAGCTGGGATTACAGCCGTGTACCACCATGTCCAGCTAATTTTTGCATTTTTAGTAGAGACAGGGTTTCACCACGTTGACCAGGCTGGTCTTGAACTCCTGAGCTCAGGTGATCCGCCTGCCTTGGCCTCCCAAAGTGCTGGGATTACACACATGAGCCATCGCACCTAGCCCTTATACACTTTTAAGAGTCACTTTTAGGTAACACCTTAAGAATTCAGAGGGCCCGTGAACTCAGGTGGGAAGCAAAATTATATCTTAAACTGAAATTAAGCATTTCCTTCAATTATGAACAAAGGGAACAAACCATATACTGGCAGTGCTGTGATGGTGTAATAGAAATCAGACATTTTCATATATTACAGCTATTGCAGATAGCTAAGAATATCATTTATACTCATCACTACTTGGAAATTTCAAGAAATGTCAGATCTCCTGCTAGATCTTGTCATATAACATCATAGTAACAACACATATTTCTGCACCATAAACTTGTTTTAACATTTTGATAACTATTTCAAAACAACTGGTCTCTTTTGTAACTGTATTTTATTTTATGCATTTAAAAGTGTAATTCTGAGAAGGGGTCCACAAGTTCCACTAGCCTGGAGGAAGCCAATTCCTGTATTTAACCTATTTAGCTGGTCTGGGAGCAACTCCGAAATGAACGTAAATGTAAGCCCAGACTTAAGGAAGAAGACTGGGAGCTGAAGCCAGCTGGGAGCTCCCAAACTCCAATGCTTCGAAAAATTATCCCTTGTTCTCAAAGCCTACCCTGGGTGGAGGGGTAAGGCGAGGACAGACTTCAGAGTTGATAACCGAAAAGCTGCCGGGTGAAGAAAGGGATCTGTGATAATCAACACGTGCCACCTACCAAGAGACAGAATGGTGACGTAGGCAGGCCGGTCGGAGCGCAGCAGGGAGTGCTCCCGAGCCTTGTTGAGTGAGGTCTCCTTGTCAAACACGCCCTTCACTGGCCCCACCACAGACTCAAAGCCGTGCATGCGAAAGGTGAACGCCTTATGGGGTTGGCTATACCTGTAACGCTCCTACCAAGAGACAAGGGACAAGGCTTCTAGGTCAGAATTAGTGGGGTTCTCTCTCGGGCTTCCTTACAATATAAGCAGCTTCCTTACAATATAAGCATGGAACAATTAAAACAGGAAGGAACAGCTGATTCTAGTAGGAATGCTCAGCCAACCACAGTGGGAAAAGGATGATTCTCAGAGCCAGTCACTGAGCAGAGGGACAAGGTCATATGAAGGCACTTTGCTACCTGGAAGACAAGATCATCCAAGCATTTCTTACTCCCCTTCCCCACACCGTTTCCACCCCCAACAAGTAATCCCAGCCAACAGAAGGTCTAAGGGGAAAGGTCTGAGTTTCCTGCAAGAAGGTAGATGCAGGAGAGTCAGGCTCAGAGCTTCTCTCTGCATGGTTCACAGAGGCAGAGACTCACACTGGCTTTTAGGTATTTCTTACCTGCTCCTGAAAAACCCGTTTCTCCTCCCCCGTGCTGGGCCGTACCACATAGTCAGTTCTTCTGGAATATAAAGAATTCTGTATCAACCCTGAGAGCTGGCATGTGTGTCAGACCCATTGCCCCCGCTTCAGAACCATTCCCACTGTGACATGGAAAGATGTCCCTCAAGAAGCACTCAATTCTTACAAAAGTGAAGAGCCCACTTTCCAGCTCCTACGAAGTAACTCCTGTTGGTATTTCCAAAATCACTTGATTCTTAGAAATCCAGAAAGGTACTGGGTGGATAGATGGGCAAGAGGCTGACATCTTTACCTACTGCTTTCAATATTGCTGCTAAGTAGATCCATTGTAATGGCAACAAACAATTCGGCCTTAGAGGAACAAAGGTCTTCAGGTGTGTTCGATAAGAGTTGTTTTTCTACCTCCGGGAAAGTACCCAGGAGCTTGAGATCTACACCTCTATTACATGAAGCAAAAGTTCTGCCGCACTTAAGACTGGGCCTCTGTCCTGGTGTCAGAAAACTACCAAACCATGCCAGGACAGAAACAGAAACACGGGACAATGTGATATAAACAGCCTAAGACTAACAGTCAAGAGATCTAAGTTCTAGCTGGGGTCCTGCTGCTAACCTTCAGCAAGTCACTCAACTTCATGCTTCCATTTATTGGACTAAGGTGGCCTGGATGAATAATTCTCAAGTAGGAGCCCAGGGAGGAGTACACATTAAAAAAGTACGTCCACATACAAAGCAGGTCATATGCCCCTTAGAGGCTCTCCTGCCGGCCCCTCTCTCCACCAAAGCCCCTTCCACAAGGAGTCCTGTTCACTCGGGGGTGCGGCCTGCCACAGTATGCCAAGTCAGAAAGAACCAGGGGACTCCTCAGAGCTCTGAAGCCCACTACAGCTCTAGCATACCAAGAAGTATCAACAAAACCAAGGCAGTATCTGAACTACAGTTTCCTGGGACACCACCCACCACTAGAGTATTGTACTCACACCCGAGGGACAGGTGTCGTGGCATCTGAACTGTCTTCATTTTCTTGCTGGAGAAAAAGAAAAACATTGACAGGTAAATGGGCTAAAGAATTTGGACAAACTTAAGAGCTCTGGAAATCTAGTGAGAAGGATCTGGTATTTCTTAAAAAAAACATACCTTACAGAAGGCCTGATCTTTGGTCTCTAGCCATAGCTGGAAGAGGGCAGCTAATTCCTTTTCATTATCTTGGGATTGGCCTATGAGAGGAATAAAGAGATAAAAAAATAAGAAGGACTAAGGTATTATTGAGAATCTTACTTTCTCTTTACTAGCTGTATCTACAACACAGACAGATTCTATCAGGAGCTGTAGTAACAAAATGACCACCACTCTTGGATGCCACCTAATCAAATCATTCACTCCATAGGCATTCGCTGAGTACCCACTGTGCCATGCATTGCATGTGAAGCTAAGGTTACTCAGTGAATTCAGTCTCCACCCTCATGGGAGTTTACAGTCAAGTGAGGAAAGAGAACATATTTTAAAATCAATTCAAAAAGTGGTAGGCATCACAAAGGATGTAATGATAGCTTATACCAAGGTAATTATTCTATTTTTGTAGGTAAGAAAGGCTTCTGGCTAGTGGGGCACAGAAAAAATTCTATTCACTAGCATAGCAGTTAAGACCCTAGGGCAGGAAAAAGCTTGACTTCCCACGACCTGCCTACAAAGAGGTAAGTCCTGTCTCCTGTGCCCTCTTCTCAGGTCACTCTGTTCAGACTGTCTGAGACCCTGATGGCACCTGTGTCTCCTGCCCAGGCTAGAAGCCAGAGGACCATCATCGGCCAGGTCTGCTTATGTGATGAATGCAGCTACCCTTCTCAAAGGGGCTGTTTATCTTTCTTTTCATAGTCAATATACAATATCACTATTTGTAGAAAGCTCTCAACAATGGCAGAGTAGCTTCAACTAAAGCATCTGGCCGACAGGCTTCAAACGCTTATTATCTGGCCCTACAAGAAACACTCTGCCAGGCCTAGGTATACGTGCTCCCTCCATGGCTACTGCAGCCTGACAGAGGGCGGAGTGCTTGCAGTCAGCTACCATCATCACCTTCAGCTCACAGTGGCTTCACCTCCACCATTCCACTAGGGAATCGTGCTCACTGAAAAATTCACAACTTCCTCCATGTTCACAAATCTTTAGTCTTTATCTTACTGATTCTTTTAGGAACTATGGAGGCAAATGACCACTCCCCACTTCTCAGGTGCTCCTGTCTCCTGGCTTCCAAGACTCAGGAAAACCCTGTTCCAGGCTTTCCCCATCTCTACAGTCACCCCTCGCCCCTGCACTCTCATGCTCTCACTCAGCCCCTCTGTCGTGAAGAGCCCTTCTCGGCCCTCTCTCCTCACTCTGTGCTTCCTCCTCAGGTAACAGCATCATCTGTGCCCTGCACCACACACATGCCAACACTCTCCCCCTTAAACTCTCTGGTCTGAATTCTAAACCCACACATCCTACTGTCTACTCAACAACTCCACTGAAATACCTCAAACGCAGCTCTAAAACTAAAGTCAGGCTGGGTGCGGTGGCTCACACCTGTAATCCAGCACTTTGGGAGGCCGAGGCAGGTGGATCACCTGGGCTCAGGAGTTCAAGACCAGCCTGGGCAACATGGGGAAACCTTGTCTCTACTAAAAATACAAAAAACAGCCAGGCATGGTTGTGCACGCCTGTGGCCCCAGCTACTCAGCAGTAGGAGGAGGCAGGAGAATTGCTTGAGCCCGGGAGGCAGAGCTTGCAGTGAGCCAAGATCGTGCCACTGCACTCCAGCCTGGGGACAGAGCAAGACTCTGTCTCAAAAAATAAATGAATAAATAAATTTAAAAAACTAAACTCGGATCTCCACCCTCCAAGTCCAGTCCTCCACATCTGCTACCTGCACGAACACCACCTTCCTCCACCAGCTGCAAATCTAGCGGGAGCCATGCCTCACACCATTCTCCTTCGTTCCCCACAGCCAAGCCATAACCAAGCCCACCTAAATCTTTCTCAAACGTATCCATCCTCTCTCCGTTTATCTAAATTACCGTCAGCTCTCATAGCCCGTGGGTTGCGTGACTGTTTTAGATCAAGTCTTCCCCATGGAAAGGTTCTACCTCCTCCACCTCGAATGCTGCTGCCTCCCCTCTGCCTGCCTGGCTCAGTCCTATTCATCACATACCTCTGCTCAGATGCTGCTTCCTCAAGAGGGTCCTCCCAACTCTGCAAACTCCATCAATTCCTATTATAATAAACCCCCATCCTCTCTGGCACTTTTCCTTTACAGAAAGGATCAGTTTGTCATTAAATCTAAATAAGTATTTGTTCTCCAAACAGACCTTAGGCCCTATGAGAGGAGCACACTGTCTCAGAAGCCATTGTATCCCCCAGCACCTAACAACAGTGCCTGACACCTAGAAGCCGAATAAATGTAGTAAGTAACGAATGAATGAGTCTACTGTTTTCATAACCTGCTCTCCATACACTTCTCCACAGACCACTTAGCACAGAGAAGTGCCTGTGAATTTCAACAGGAAACCAACACTGGATTTCTCTCTTTTCACCGTAACCAGGTAACAGCCTCCAAGTGACTTCAGATGCATGTTATGATAACTTACACACTAAGTGGGCTTTATAAACTTAAAAATAAGAACCCTGTTCTTTAGAAACCACTTATTCAGGGCTGCTGCACATTCTCCTCAATAGCAAAGCCCATTTTTAGGAAAGAAAAAATTTATATTACAAATTAATCCAAAGTCATTTGTATGATTAATATAAATGTTGATGCTCTTGCAAAATACCCTTGCAGACTTAAATTTAGCCATCACCAGACTACATCATACAGAAAGGCTATCCCTTCCATCTCAGCTTTGGTCCAACCAGAGGAGTTAGTTAACCCATCTTGAGAGTACAAAAAGGGTCTTGAAGGACTCCTTCACAGAGCAAAATAAGATATGATATTGCTTTTTTAAACCAATCTGCAGAACTATATTGACTGGAAGGCAAATAAACTTACGGGAAGAAATGGGAGAACGAAAACCTGTTGGGGTAGGTAAACTGGATTACTTACCAAGCAACTTCCACTGTTGCGTTTTCTCTTTGAATTCAACAAATGGAGAGAAACTGGAAGGAACAGCTGCAAGAAATGGACCACATAAACAAGCCATACAGGTGCGTCCCTGAGCTGTGAAACAGCTTTTGAGTGTTCCACAGTGTATTAGAAAAGCAGGAACCTTCAAGGCACAGCACTATGCAAAGGCATAATGGATGACACGAGCAAAACTGCAGTTTATTCTAATAATTAATTAGACAAAAGGGGGAAAAAATACTGACCCTACAAAAAAGAGCATCTTACCTCGACTTTCTCCAGCAAGATACTGCAGGGCTGGTAGTACCAACTCAGCCCAGTTGGGGGCCGCAGAGAACCAGCTGTTGAGGGAGCTGGCTGGCGATGACTGCCAATCCAAAACTCGCTCCTCTAGCTGAGGGAAAGCAAAGGCAGAACCCAGTTAGACTTCTCTTCTATAGCAGCAATTCCACACAAGTGCCACCACAAGCTGCGGTATATGCATCCGGAGTTTGTCCGAATCACACAGCAAGTTAACTACAGAGCTTTGAGAGGAACTCAGAGTTCCACTTCTCAAGCTACAGACCATTCAGGATTTGAACACTTTGAAAACTCTAGTGTACCTCCAACTTTTCCAAAACGCTTACCATAGGAAGGCTAGCCTGACTCTCCAGCAGCAAGATCTCTAATAGAAGAGAGAAAAAGCTGGAAGATATTTCATTGATTCCAAGGCAAGGCTTGAGGTCTTCAAGGGGCCTAATGAGGGAAGAAAAATATAAGAACCAAAAAGACCAAGAACACATCCCTAGATTGATTCAGGTGCCCAAGCCTCCTAGCAGTCATAAAGGAGTTCAAGAAAGGAGCAAACAATACATTTTCCCAGCAGCATCCCTGGGACTCCAGGTCTACAAGTCCAACACACTTAGAGCTACGACAAGCCCTAGGGGCCAGGGCACAGCCTATGGCTTACTCGTTCACTCTGAGAATTACAGAATCTCTGTTGCTCACTTACTCTTCCTTGATAGCAGGAATTGCCAGTGGAGAGGGGGCCTGTGAGAGAGGTGCAACTCCTTCAGTACTGCTTAGCGGCTCAGCCAGGTCCTCTGCCTCTGATTTGATCATTTTTATTTTCTTCTTCTTCTTTTCCTCTTTTTCCTTAACCTTTCTTTTAAGGACAGCCAAGTCATATAAGGCTGGAAAGGCAAAGTAACACCAGTCACAGAAATGTATCTCCTACACAGGGAAGTGAAGGGTCTTATCTGCACATTCTCTTCCCAAGGCCCACCAAAGATAGAAAAGTCTCAGCAATGAAACACTCAATGAAACCAATTCATTGAGTGATTTACAGCTTTTTTTTTTTTTTGAGACAGGATCTCACTCTGTCGCCCAGGCTGGAGTACAGTGGTGCGATCATAGCTCACTGCAGCCTCAATATCCCTGGCTCAAGCGATCCTCCCACCTCAGCCTCCCAAGTATACGGCTTAATTTTAATATTTATTAAAGAGCTGATGCTCTGTTGTACTGCTTTTACATTCATTTCCCACCTGTTAGCCCATAAGAGGTAATAATAAAGGTTACCAGCATGAAGGAGGCCATGGTTTCATTTATTTTTGCCATGTTAGAGGCTCATGCAACTTAACACCATAGTCAGATGAAGGCTCCTAGAGAGGCCCAGTCATTTACCTGCCAGAGAGCCCTTCCTGCCAGCATTTACTCGAGTCATGATGTCATTGAGAGTCAGGTCCCCTGTCAAAAGGTCCGGGTGATCCTAGATGTGATATCCAGAATTTGGTCATGGAGGCCCAAAAAGGAGCAAAAACTGAGGTGACTTTGCCAATTTATGTAACAATTAGATGTTAGGTACACTTGGGGAAAACACATTGAGTGAAAAATATAGAGAGAGAAAACTATCCATTTTTTCCCTATCATATCCCCATTTAATTAAAAATAACTTCATACTGCTGCATAGAACCCAGTTCAATCTTTCTACTGTACAGCATTTAATTATAAAGCTCTTCTGCATTCCTTGTCTCATGTGCTTTGCAAACAGTCTTGTTAAGTATTACTATGTTTTACAGAGTCTGGAAATGGGGTTTGGAGAAGTATCACAGTAACTAGAAAAGAGAGAGAACTCAGTACTGACTTGCAATGTGGGGTTCTTCCCATCTCACCTCCTAGTCTTAGAAGGACTGTCTTTTCTTCCCCAAAAGGTATCATCTTTTCTCCACTCAACTCTCTGGCTTGGTGCTAGCTACCTCAACTTGGTAGCATGGAATAATGGAAACAGTAAAAAGTGGGACAAACCCAGGGCCCAACTCCTGGCTCTGCTGCTTACTGGCTATAGGACCAAGGACAAGCTCCCGAACCTCTTGAGCACTGCTGAGGTGGAGACGACGATTCCTATACTCGACAGTGTCATTGTAACGATTAAGGCAGACACTACATTCAGCAGGCCCTGCGAAGTCAAAGCCACCGCGCCTCACATCGTTGATGCTAGCTAGCCTCGCCGGCTGCTCCTGTGCCCACAGTGGTAGGGAGGACATACAGACGAGGCAGTGATGCCCCGTGTCTTCCTCAGGACAGCCAATCCTGAGACATCAGGCTGAAAACCATGCGGCCACACGCCCTTCCCATCTTACTGGCTGATGCTTCCGCTTCTCCTGGTGCTTCTTTAACATTATCTTCAGGTCACTGTCCCCCAGTTCTATTTTATCTGAGAAAACAAACCACATTCACTACCATGATTCTCCAATTTACATCTTTTTGGTCATTTGTCAAAAGTAAAATATTTCTGAGTTCCCCTTCTGACACCTGTGAACTACAAGTACCAAAAATCTTTAAAGTCACAGGATCGACACTTCCACCTTTCCATACATTGGTAATAAATGACTTCAGTGACTCAGCTGGTCCTAAAACACACTTAAAGTTCTTAACATCCTTCTTTGCTTCCTGTTTCAAATAAAAACTCTTCTCCAAACTCACAGACACTCTGGAGAATTGCTTGGCTCTGGTTATTCCTTTGTCCTCTTACTGAACTGCCCCTTCGTACTGCTGTTTCAAGTTTTGCTTTCTTTAGCCCAAAATATCAGCTTCTGAGAAAAAATTTTAAAATAAAGGAAAAAAAGCAGGCCTATCTCCAGATGTAAAAAAAAGTAAAATGGTACAAAAACTTTACCAAACAAATCACCTAGTTCTAGGGAGCTTTGTTTTCCTGGTAGGTAGGAATCTGCCCACACCCACCTCCCTCTAAAGGAGTTTTCAGGTCTCCACCGCAATGTCCCAGAGTGGTGACGGCGGCAGCTCGGTTCTCACCTGCGGTTTTCATATCCGTGGTTGAAAGTGTGGGCACCACCCTCAGGGGCACCGCAGGACTAGGAGAACGTGCTGGAGAGCTCGGAAGCCATGAGCTGAGATCTTCAAAAGAAAATTGTTCTTGTAAATCCAACGTGGCTGTGGACTCCAATAGGGGAGATTGGGTAAGTGGCCATTTGGGTTCAACAAGGCTAAGCCAACAACATGGAGGCCAGGGTTCCACACTCCTTTCTGACCCTTCCCCAGAGCAGCTGGAGCACACTTAGGTCATCTAACGGCTCTTCCAGGAAGAGAGACTTCAACAGAGTGCTGGGGTTGCATTGCAGCAGGCCAACAGCCACTACTACTCTCCTGTAAGGGGAAAACAGTTCTCTCAAGTGGCAAATGGGACCGGTCAGGCCCACTGTGGAGAACCCTGGCGTGCAGGGAGTCGTCTGGCGGGCTCTCATCTAAGCTCAAATGCCACATGGCCACAAGGGTGAAAAAGGCCATGTAGTCACTCCCCATCTGACGGCAATGTCTCAGCAACCCAAAGACCAAGGCCTTCTGAGTCCCGCTATGCACCCCAGACCAGACAACTCAAGAGGGTTTCTTTGCTGGGGAGATAAATGGCTACCACTGGCTCCAACCGGACAAGTGGCCGGTATCAATCCAATACCCCAGCTACCCCAAGTGCCCGAGGACACTCACCCTCTTCATCAGATGACAGGGCTGTGTCACCACACTCCTCTTTCACTTCCCTCAAGACCTTCAAGTAGCGCTGCTGGGTCCGCCACTCCCGCTCCTCAGGTGTGCGGGATGGTGAAGGGCGTTTCTGCCGGAAGGGAAGGGCGGGGCCACTCCGCCGGGCCGTCTCCAGCAGATCCTAGGTAGAGATCAGGTAGGGTACACGTCATCTTCCAAGACCTGTTCTGGACCAATGAACACTCTACAAGTCTACATTTTCTTCTCTTCAGTGTTAAGCCCAACTCCCTCCCTCCAGATCACAAAGAAAGATGCACATATACATTAACATATCCAAATAAAAAGAATCTATATTGATTACATGAAAAATCCCAAATCTGGCTGTTGAAGTGCTCTACTAGGAATGAATACTTTTTTATACTAGACATTCAAGTATTTCTATACCAAAGCTTAAAGGATGACTTAAAATTCAAACAACTTTGCCTCTAAGAATTTCCAGGCTGGTCCAGACCCAGGGGCCATTGGGCCTGTTATGCTACCATCCATCACAGCATTCAGAGGCCCATGCACACCATATCCATTCCAAGGAATCCTCGTTTCCCTTAATAACCCACAACAGATCCAAAATCCATCTGTTTATCTTGGTAAACACTGAAGCTACTATAATTTCATCAATTTTAAAAAGCACCTTTTTTTTATGTTTTAACATCTCTGAAATCAGGACACATTTGAAGTTTATCATAAGAAAGGATGACATAGCTTAACTGTGTCACAGATTAATCGGTAGCATTTTTTTCTTAGTGGCAATTTTTGCGTTTTGCACCTGAATTGCTTCTTGAAGTCATGATTCCTGTGACTGCCCACATTTTATATCCAGTTCCCAGCACTACTTACACTCCGGGAAGCAAGAATTTGCTTCAGCAGCCGATGGAAATACTGCTGCTGGGAGTTGAGGTAGCGCTTGTACTGTGACTTGAAGCATAGCTGCCGGTACTTGACCACCTCGGGGTTAAAGTGTCCATCTTAAAGAAATAAAGGTATACATATTTACATCAGTCAACAAATATACATCATCAGTCAACAAATACATTGAATGAGTGCTTAACATGGTAAACTCTGTACCACAAAACTTAAGGGAAAAGTGAACATTTAAGAGAATCAGGAAAGAGAACCAAAAGTAAAAGCGTGCTGAGAAGCAATGACAACTCATTTAAGGCTGATGACCATCACAGCCACAGTAATGCAACTGTCTTCAGCAGCACTAGAACTGACACATGGCATGGGTCAGAGTGGAATATGCAGGAAGTCCTGCCTTGACATTCCTCGCTTGTATCCTTACCAGACTACCATACTGTTTCGGGGGAAACATGCCAGCACAAGAGACAGTGCTACAATTATGGAAGGTCCCTTACAGAGCACCTCTAAAGCCAAGCAGGTCTCCCTGACTTCTGCTCTATCAGAGGAGACAGTGCACCCTCAGCTGTAGTGAAACAGATCTCTGCCAACCATAGAGGGGAATTCCTTTTTACACTAGTAACCCCCCAAAGGAGGGAATGTTCATTTTAAACCCTTAATATAATGAGATTTCAGATGATAAGGCTGCTCTCTCTGGTCATTAGCAGCTGTCAAGTTGTTGAGTTTAACAGAATTCAAGATGTGCTGCCCATTCAGGGCCTTGTGCCAGAACAAAGTCACCCTGGAAGGGAAGGGGAAGGAGGTTTCCTTGGCTCCTCTCTATGGTACAGAAAGCAAACTGTAACTTAAAGAGTGGTCCAAACCATTTTGCAACCCCCAATATAGTAACTGATGCAGTTGAGAATCACTCATGGAAGCAAAAACCACTGGGTAAAACAAAGGCTTTTGAAAAATGAGACTATCACATTATCCATGATCCGAAAGTATCATCCCACACTGCTTCTTAATGATAAAGGAAAAAAAGTACCCTTACAAGCAAGAGTTATGGCAGACACCCCTTAACCGAATGATCAAATGTGGCTTTACCAAAATGGAAAAACTGACACCATGTGCCTCCTGAGGTGATACAATGGGAAAGACCATATTTCCAGTATCATATTCTTGCCGAAAGCCTTTAACCCAATCTAACCATGAGAAAACAAAATGACAAATTCCCAGGAAGCAGGACATTTTATAATTCAAGTGTCCTGGCTCTTCAAAAATGTCAGTATACTGAAAGACAAAAACAAAAGGGGCAAAGAGACCTATCTAGATTCAAAAAGCTAAAGAGATGTAAGGCCCAAGCACAATGCTTGAACCCTGAACAGATCCTGGATTGACACAGATACTCTAAAGGATATTGCAGAAACAATTAAGAAAATTTGAACATGAAGGCCGGGCGCGGTGGCTCACGCCTGTGATCCCAGCATTTTGGGATGCCGAGGCAGGCGGATCATGAGGTCAGAAGATTGAGACCATCCTGGCTAACACAGTGAAACCCCGTCTCTACTAAAAACACAAAAAATTAGCCAGGCGTGGTGGCAGGCACCTGTAGTCCCAGCTACTAGGGAGGCTGAGGTAGGAGAATGGCGTGAACCCGGGAGGCGGAGTTTGCAGTGAGCTGAGATCGCGCCACTGCACTCCAGCCTGGGCGACAGAGCAAGACTCTGTTCCAAAAAAAAAAAGAAAAGAAAACCTGAACATGAAATAGCCTATGATATTATCTGCTCAACGTAAAATTCCTTGAGTGTGGTAACAGGGCGGTGATGATATGGGAGAGTGCTGTTAAGAGACATGGACATGCTGAAGTGCTTGACAGTGAAGTGTCATCTTTTCTGCAGCAAAAAGTATGTGTGTACCTAAACACACACACACATACAAACCTTGATACATGCAATAAAGCAAATGGCAAGCTCTTTTTAAAATTTTTTAAAGACCAGGCATGAAGGGCACCTCTAGTATGCTGGAAATGTTTTATTTTTTTATGTAGATGCTGGTTACACAGCTGAATTCATATTATATATTTTCTATATGTCAATAAATTTTTATTTTTTAAAACACAGCCTAGACAGCAAAGTGTTATACAAAACCGCTCTCTGCTGCCTCAGTATCTGTACATGAAGACAAAAAGAAGAAAAGGAAGAAAGGAATACCCACCCACATAAGTGAACGTGTGCCCATCTACCACCCCCCTCAAAGAAAGAATACTGAGCTACAAACCTCGGAAAAGCTTCTGGGCAATGTGCAGAGGGTTTCCAAAGCGGAAGTTCTCCCCACCGAACAAGGCTAAGATGAGTTCATTCTGCTGCTCAGCACTGTCTTCAGGAAACTGAGGCAGAAACTGCTGGAGGTGTTCACGTTGACACTCACTTAACACTTCCTGCCATGTTGAGAGGCTGACAACATCAAAGAAGATCTCAGGCTAGGAGAAATAGGAAAAGTAAACAAAAGCAAAATAAATTTTTAAGTTTTTTGTATGTATGTGTATACAAAACATTACATAATATACATAAGATTTACCAATTTAACCATTGTTAAGTGTAGACTTCAGTGGCTTTAAGTGCATTCACATTTGCTGTGCAACTATCACTATCAACTTTTTACATTTTTTTTTTTTTTTTCTTTTTGAGACCGAATTTTGCTCGTTGCCCAGGCTGGAGTGCAATGGCACGATCTCGGCTCGCTGCAACCTCTGCCTCCCAGGCTCAAGCGATTCTCCTACCTCAGCCTCCCAAGTAGCTGGGATTACAGGTGCGCACCACCACGCCTGGCTATTTTTTGTATTTTTAGTAGAGATAGGGTTTCACCATGTTGACCAGGCTGGTCTCAAACTCCTGACCTGAGGTGATCTGCCTGCTTCGGCCTCCCAAAGTGCTGGGATTACAGGCGTGAACCACCGTGCCTGGCCTACGTTTTTTAAAATAAACTAAAATTCCAATGATCTTGAGATTAAAGACTACATATGAGCCACAGTCTTGTATCCAACGGTAAATAATTATCCAGAGGAAAATGATTTTAGTAGACAATTCCACTTGGAAGCCACCTCTGCCAACGAGGGTATGAGGGTGGACATCTGAATTCCACCTCAACTGAGTGGCAGGAAAAGGTTAACATAGAAGGAATGAACTTGAGGGACTGAAGTCACCAGCTAAGAGTGAGAAGAAACAGGACGGGGTTCATTTTTAACTCACGAGTTACATACCGGATACCTTCCACCAGCAAAATACTAACTTGGCCTGGCATATATATGGTCTGAGGTGGGGAACAATTAAACATGCAGTTACAATGTAGTTAAAGAAGTGCTGATGTGTATAGAAGCAAACATCCCACATTTACAATGTCAGAGAATTCTCACCAAAAAACGGTTAAGACAGGAGAGGTACGAGGAAAGAGAAAAAGGATGGTGGGGGAGAAGGTTAGAAATCCACAGAGCAACACCAGAAAAACAAAAAAAGAATTAACACAAAAGAAAGGATAGCAGTTACCTGTGGGGGAATAGAGAGGGATAAGACAGGGTACGTGGTGGTGGGCTTCAGTGGTCTTGGTAGTGTCCCTACCCTAACTGAAGGCTACATGCATGTTTTATTAGTGTTGTACGTCTGTGTGTGTGTGTGTGTGTGTGTGTGTGTGTGTGTGTGTGTATGCATTTTATAGACTCTTCTGTGTGATACTTTTTTTTTTTAAGAGTTCAGGCAATATTTGGCTAGAGCAAGGACAGGGAGGGAGGTGGAGGCAGCAGACAGCAGAAAGATGCAAAGGACGGCAAGCATTTTAGGTAGTTGTGACTTTATCCCTAAGGACAACGGAGACCCACTAAAGGGTTTCAGCAGGAAATAATCCAGAAATCCAACCACCAACTCCAGGCATCTTTGCATAAACATATCAAAAACACCTCAGTCCCAATGCCCAGGATCTTCCCCTGCAAGCCTATTTTTGCCTACATTTTATTCCTAGCATCTAACTCAGTGTCCGGCATAGAGGTGCCTAATGGAACAAGTGTTTGCTGACTACATGAGTAACATAAAGGGACTCCCCTGAAAGAGTATGCCAAGAAAACATGGATGGGAAGTATATACACCAACTGCTGTACAGTTGTTACTGTAGCTGGGAGGGAGGATCAGAGGACAGCACACTGGTGGCTTTCATTTTATCCATAATGTTTGACGTATTACCAAAGAAGAATGTGAAACAAACTAAATTATCTCTTAAAACTGGGTGATGCATAGATGACTGTTTGCTATATCATGTTCCACACCTGTATATTCAAAATATGGCAAAACAAAAGAAATATATAATTAAATGAATGTTTTCACATACATAGTGGCTTGCAAATAATAAGCACTTAATAAACGGTAGCCACCTTAATGATGATGATGACGCATCTTGCCTGTGAAAGTGGGCAAAAACAAGCTGGCATCCCATCCCATGGCATGTACCATTATTGAGTAGAGGGTTACCTTATGGATACAGAAAATACGTGTAGGTTTTGTTTAATGTTCCACAACATGGTAACCATTTTAAACACATATATAATTCTGCTTTTAAAATATACCTTTTAAAAATGTTTATTTATTTTCCATTAGTAAGTGGTCTTATTGACATAACTGAACATAACAATGTATAACATTTATTCGTTTCCCACTGAAAGACTTCCCAGTGGAACTGTCTTCGGTAGAACATAGATCCAGGCATTAAGCATTTCCAGTGATGTTCTACGGTTGAAAAGGTAGTGGTGACCAGAACCGGAGGCCTTGTCCATGCTTGCAATGGGACTTAATATTATCCTGCTGGGCAAAAGAAACAGCTAAGACATACAATCGTGCCATGACTGAAAAAAGCCAGGAGCACAAAAGATGCCAGATAGCCCACTGGTTGAAAATCAGAGCAAACGACACTACCTCTCCCATGCATCAATATGCTCTGAATCTAAAATAAGCCCTGGCAGCAAACTAAGAATGACAGTCTATTTCCCATGGTTTATTAAGTTTGGGCCCTGCAGATAAAGACCGCCAGAAAAGCAGCTATAGTTTAAGTGGTCTGGACATTTACTCATCTGAACATAAACAACGATCAGCTCATTCCAGTTCCTGGGTCCCCACTCAGTTGTTGGGATGAGGGGAAGCATGGGGCAATCTAGGCCAAACAGAAAAGGAGTGAACCGGGGTGAACGACCCCAGGCTGTGATGGATTCCCTGAGCCACCAGGACTTAAGGCCCTACACAGAAATTCCACCGCCAGCCTTAGCACCATTAGCACCACTGCAGTGGCCTCCATGGTACTCCACTGCCAATCAATCCGCAACCACAGTGTACGCCCTCTTAGTGACTGCATTTTTAGACCACACATCAAATTATTAATGTAAACCAAACTACATTTAGTGATAAACATGTACTTCATAAATATCAGGCAATGAAAGTGTCTCAAACAGTTGAAAAGAACCAAACAAATAAAGGAGCCTACCCCTAAGTTTACACCAAAAACATTTAAAAGAAATACTGCAACTATTAACTAACAGATTTACTAACACAGTAAGACACTGAGTCAGGGAGGGATTAACTGCCAAATACTTCACAGTGAAGATTAAGTACTCATAACAATCTTCTGGTTTTAGTAGAAAAGATACCCACTGATGTATTTTTTCATATTTGCTTTCCATAATTTCTTCCTATTTTTTTTTCTATTTTTAATTATTATTTCAATAGTATTGGGGGAACAGGTGGTGTCTGATTACATGGGTAAGTTCTTTAGTGGTTATTTCTGAGATTTTGGTGCGCCTATCACCCAAGCAGTGTACACTGCACCCAATGTGTAGTCTTTTACCCCTCACACCACTCCCATCCTTCCCCCCAAGTCCCCAGAGTCCATTATCATTCTTATGCCTTTGTGTCCTCAAAGCTTAGCTGCCACTTATAAGTGAGAAAGATGTTTGGTTTTCCATTCCCAAGTTACTTCGCTTAGAATAATGACCTCCAATTCCATCCAGTTTGCTGCAAATGCCATTATTTCATTCCTTTTTATGGCTGAGTAGTATTCCATGGTTAAAATACACAACCTTTTTTAATGGATGAAAATTATCTTGTTAAAAATAGGGCTTAAATCATGTTATCAAGTTATTTTGGCATGTTATTAAACATGCAGAACGTAGCTTGTTTTCTTCCTTAATCAAGATATTAAATAGACTCTAAACATAAAAAAAAGATAAGAGATCAGGCTGCCTGCAATGTAGAAAATGAACAAAAGGGAGCACAAAAGACTGGAAATGTAGAGTGGAAAAGGTTTCCCATAACTGTTACAAGGAAGCTGACAGAGAGGAAAAGGTCACAGCCATGTTACTACTCACATCCTCCAGAAGGTCCTCGGGCAGACTAACTCGGGTGCCTCCCAGGAGGCAATCCTCCATTATGCGCGTGCCATGGCCATCTCCACATGGACCAAGTTCCAGAGGATCTGTCAGCATATGGTCTAAGGAATCCATTGTTTCTTCTCCACAGGTACTCTGGACAAAGACATGCATCTTGAGACAGAAAGGCAGAAATTCCAGCGATCTAGTTGATGCTAACACTCCTCCAGGAAAACATTCAACCTCCAGCCGGTTCTTACACCTTATCCTTGCACCCTAATTACAGCTAAACAGCTCTCCTCCCTCCCTTTCACCACAGCATTCCCATTGGAATTTTCAAGTCTTATCTGGAAGAGCTCTTTTCTCAGAATGCTCCTGCAGTAACTCCTAAATTCATAAATTTCATATGCCTTCATTTTACAGATGAGTAAAACGAGACTGAGATTAAATGATTAACAGATCACAATCTATAATTTACACTTCCCAGACCAATAATCACTCTCCCACAATGTAATTTCTGTAACAACTGTTTTTTAGCAATTAACTCTTTGTTGTTGGCTGGGTGCAGTAACTCACACCTACAATCTCAGTACTGTGGGAGGTCGAGGCGGGCAGTCCCCTTGAATCCAGGAGTTTGAGACCAGCCTAGGAAACATGGCAAAACCCCTTCTCTCTGAAAAAAAAAAAAAAAAAAAAATCAGCCAGGCGTGGTGGTGCACGCCTGTAGTCCCAGCTACTCAGGAGGTTGAGATGGGAGGATCGCTTGAACACGAGAGGCAGAGGGTGCAATGAGCCATGATCACGCTACTGCACTCCAGCCTGGGCAACAGAGACCCTGTCTCCAAAAAAAAAAAAAAAAAAAAAAAAAAAAAAGAAAGAAAAAGAGAAAGAATATTCTTTGTTGTTCTTTCACACAAAAGAAAATTTGCTGAAAATCAACATACACTAGTAAAATGCAAATGCTAACAGTCACTTTATGAGGGCCTATTAAAAGCCAGGCCTTTCACATATCTCATTTAATTCCTACAACTGTGCAAAGTAAGGTCATGGGTTATTACATCGGAATTAAAATTGAAAATCAGAGTAGGTCAGTAACTTGCCCAACCCGAGGCAGTACTGAAACTCAGGTCTACCTGCCTGCAAAAACCCATGTGCTTAATGCTACACACAATACCTCTTGTATAACCTCGCAACATTTAAATAATGAAAATGAAACTTACTGATACGACTTTATTAGTCCACATAAATTCCTGAGGTTCCACACACCTGACCATAACCACCAGTAAAGTCAATGGCCAATCTGCCTTTAATTGGTCCTTCTGATCCGTATAGTCATGTAAATTAATGCTACTTTTCTCCTTCCTGTAATAACTGAACACTGCTGATAACTGTTAGAAAACTACATACCACAACATTTTCAGACTGATGGCTAGGATTAGGTGTCAAGTTGACAGCACAGGACTGCACAATGCTAACAGGACCACAGGGAGCTTAAACTCAATCACTCTACTAACATTTACTAAATCCATCCTTTCCAGCTCCTATTCCTACGAAGTGGGCTAAAAAGCACACTAAAATGAAAAGAAAAAAGGATGTTAACAGTCAAAACACCAGAATTCCAGCCAAGGCCTGCCACTAATTCCCAATAACATTCCACAAATCTTACCACGCCAGGTATCAATTTCCTTATTTGATGAAGGGAAGCTGGACCAGGTCCTCCCTCCCGTTATTTCCAATTCTGGAATCCTGCAATGAATAATCTCTAGATGAGTGACAGTGTGAATTATGTAATGCAGGTACTTTTCTTTTCCAAAATTCTCCAGTGATAAAGAACAGATCTATAATAACTACATGTAAAATGAAGCATGTTCCACTAAATTATTTCAAGCTCCCCTGAAGAGATTTCAGATCCATGTAAAGATACAGCAGAAACTTTAGTGTTGAGTCAAATCAGGTGGGTGGTCCCCAAGCAACTGTGCCCCCTCATCACCCTTCAGCACCTGGTGAAATGACATCCTGATGATGCCTATGCCTAAATAAGTGAAGCGGGTGAGACAGCACGTAGCATATGAGTTTAACAAAACTTCAAAATAGCAAAACAAAAATTGCAGAAGCAACCTGATGCTCAGAATAAAACCTTCTTAACAGAACTGGCACGGAACAGACTATCAACTGCAAAGTCAGCGTCCCACCTGCCTCTTAGGAGGTCTCTATACAACTTGCTCACAGGTTTCTTCAGTGACGGTGCATGTCTAGCTAAATTTAATCCAGTCCAGTGACAACCTTTGCACTGCCACTATTCTCAACAGAATCTCAAAATACCAAAACCAGGCAGCTGCCAGGGAGTCGGACCCCGGAAGCCACGGATTTCCAGATCTTGAGGCGTTCTGAACCTCTTCACTAGACCACGAAGGCCTCTCATCACTGGCTTTTCCTCAGCACCTGGTCTAACTTGCCCCGCTGGACCCTCCCCAACGCAGAAGCTAAACCTTCGGGTCCTTCCGGAGCAACCGCCGGCTCCAAACCCGTCAACTACGCAGCAAATCCCCCTCCGGTGCCAGCCCGGCTGGCCCAAGGCCCGGGTCCAAGCCTCAGAACTGCACGGCTCGGCCCCGCCCCTCCCCCACGCCGTGCCTAACCCTAACCCCCAGCCTCACGCGTCGCACCGCTCCCCACGCCCCGCTCCCGCTCCCCACGCCCACAGGGGCAGCGACCTCGCGGACCCAGCCGCCCGCTCCCGCTCCCTCCACACCCACCAGACACTTTAACCCTTTCGCCACCCCTTGCCCGCCCTCACCTGAACCGCGGGCGCCGGCCCCCTGACCCGCAGCCCTTCTCCGGCCGCGGGCTCCCGGACGGGCTCGCTCCCGCAAGGAGTCTGGGTGCGCGCACGCTCTGGGCCTGAGCGGCGGAAGGGGCGGGGCAGCGCGGGGCGGGGCCTGGGGGGTGCCGGGGCGGGGCCACAGCGGGCGGGTCCTGGAGCGGCGCGGGCGAGCATAAGGGTCGGCGAGGGTGCCTGCGCGCGGCTGGGCCTGGGAATGCAGGTTCCAGCCCGCTTGCGCGTCTCACCTGATTTGGGAGCTTCCAGAGGCCCCAGACGGTGCCTGTCTTTGCCTGACCGCGAATCAAAGTTCCATAGCCCATGAGCGAAGGCACGTCTATTAGCTGACGTTTGCAGAGAGCATACCCTGCCCCAGGCCCTATGCTAAGCATTTCCTACCCACCGTCTTTGTGCTGCAGGCCTGTGAGCTATGCGCTATTAGTGCCCATTTTACAGTTGAGGACATGAGTAGAACGCGACCTCAGCCTGTGCCTCCGAGTTCCTTCATTCCTCCTTCCCGTCCCTGGGCCCTCGATGTCCAGAAAGAAAGTAAACATGTCGAAGGATCACATCTTAAGTTAAACTCCATCATTTTCCTCTTGTTAGATATCAAGACCGCTTTCCTCTTATTCACTGGGTTTTGCTTAGTACGGCTTCACACTACTTATTCCAGGTACTCCCAGCAGTGGCGCAGAGACCATCCTCAGTTCTGTGTGTGGATGGAACCAGACAAGCCGGCCGGCCCGAGCTAATGTTCTTCCCTTCCTGGAAAAAAGTGGTTTCCAAACAACCCGATCTCTGTTCCTCTACTGGTTCCACAAATGCCCTAAGTTCCTGTTACACTGTTGAGAGGCTCCTGAATTAGAAACGATCGAGTATAAATGGCAGTGGACTATCACTCCATAGTTGTCACCGATATTTCCCTTACCTTGAGATTGTGACAAGACCAGAAAGAGAAAAAGAGTAAAAACAATGTAAACTATAATTTTTGATAGACTTTGTTTTTTTAAAGCAGTTTAAAGTTAACAACAACATTGAGCAGAAAGATAGAGATTTTCCAAATACTCCCCGCCCCACCTCCCCACATGCATCGCCTTCCCTTTAGCAACATCCCCTACCAGAGTGGTACATTTCTTAGAACTGATGAACCCGCCCCGGCCTGGTGGCTCACGCCTGTAATCCCAACACTATGGGAGGCCGAGGCGGGAGGATCCCGAGGTCAGCAGATCGAGACCATCCTGGCCAACATGGTGAAACCCCGTCTCTACTAAAAATACAAAAATTAGCCGGGCGTGGTGGCGGGCACCTGTAGTCCCAGCTACTCGGGAGGCTGAGGCAGGAGAATTGCTTCAACCGGGGAGGTGGAGGTTGCAGTGAGCCGAGATTGAGCCATTGCACTGCAGCCTGTCGACAGAGCGAGACTCCATCTCAAACAAACAAACAAAATAGCTGATCAAACTACATTGATACATCATTACCCACCATCACAGTATAATGCAGAGTAATTTCACTGTCTTAAAAATCATCTGTGCTCTGCATATTCATCTCTCCCTCTCCTCTATCCCTGGCAACCGCTGATCTTTTTGTCTGCATAGTTTTGCCCTTTTCCAGAGTGTCACCTAGTTGGAATGACGTACTATGCAGCCGTTTCGGATTGGCTTCTTTCACGTAGTAACAGGCATTGAAGTTTCCTCCAAGTCTTTTCATGGCTTGATAGCTCCTATTTCTTTTTAGTGCTGAATAATAT
This sequence comes from Nomascus leucogenys, assembly GCF_006542625.1. Lineage (NCBI taxonomy): Eukaryota > Metazoa > Chordata > Mammalia > Primates > Hylobatidae > Nomascus > Nomascus leucogenys. The sequence goes on along the minus strand of NC_044395.1, from coordinate 5,064,538 downwards.
TCCATTGTGTTGATATATCACAGTTTTATCTATTCGCTTACTGAAGGAGATCTTCATTGTTTCCAGGTTTTGGCAATTATGAATCAAGCCAATTGCCAAATTACCTTCCAAAGCAGCTATACCCATTTTGCACTCACACCAGCAATGAACGAGAATTCCTGTTGCTTCTCATCCTCACTAGCACTTAGTATTGTCAGTATTCTGAATTTTGGCCATTCCAATAGTTCCATTGGCGTATCTCGTATTGTTTTTTGTTTTTAATTTTTATTTTTTGTAGAGATGGAGTTTCGCTATGTTGCCCAGGCTGGTCCCCAACTCCTGGGCTCAAGCAATCCACCCACCCCACCCTCCCAAAGTGCTGGAATTACAGACATGAGCCACTGCACCTGGTCTCATATTGTTTTAATTTGCATTTCCCTGATGATGTAAGATGTAGAGCCTCTTTCACATGCTTATTTACCATCTTTATATATTTTTTACTGAAGTGTCTCTTAAGGACTTTGGCCCATTTTTTAGTTTTCATATTGTTGAGTTTTCATTGTTCTTTGTATATTTTAGATAACAGTCCTTTATCAGGTATGTCTTATCCAAATATTTTCTCCCAGTCTGTGGCTTATCTTTTCATTCTCCAAACAGTCTCTCTCTCTCTCTCAGGGCAGAAATTCTAAATTTTAATAAATTCCAGGCTACCAATTATTTCTTCGTGCCTTTGGTGTTACATCTAAAAAGTCATCACAAAACCCAAAGTCATCTAGGTTGTCTCCCGTGTTATCTTCTAGTTTTATAGTTTTGCATTTTACATTTAGGTCTATAATCCGTTTTGAGTTACTTTTTGTGAAGGGTGTAAGGTCTGTGTCTAGATTCATTTTTTGCATGTGGATCCCCATATGTTCCAGCATCCTTTTTTTTTTTTTTTTTTTTTTGAGACAGGGTCTCACTCTGTTACCAGGGCTGCAGTGCAGTGGTGCGATCTCAGCTCACTGCACCCTCCACCTCCCAGGCTCAAGCAATCCTCCTGCCTCCACCTCCCAGGTAGCTGGGATTATAGGCATGCGCCACCACACGCAGCTAATTTTGAGGTGTTTTTTTGTTTGTTTTGTAGAGATGGGATTTTGCCATGTTGCCCAAGCTGATCTCAAACTCCTGGACTCAAGTAATCCACCCACCTTGACCTCCAAAAGTGCTGGGATTACAGGCATGAGCCACTATGCCTGGCCTCCAGCACCATTTCTTCTTCTTGAAAAGACTATCACTTCTACATTGCCTTTGCTCCTTTGTCAAAGATCTCTTGACTCTATTTATCTGGGTCTACTTCTGGGCTCTCTATACTGTTACATTGTTCTACTTGTCTTCCACCAGTACCACATTGTCTTGAATACTGTAGCTGTATATTAAGTCTTCAAGTCTGGTACTGCCAGTCTTCCAATTTTGTTGTTCTCCTTTAATAATGTGCTGGCTATTCAGGGTCTTTTGCCTCTCCATATAAACTCTCGAGTCAGTCTGTTGATATCCACTCAGTAACCTTCTGGGATTTTGAATGGGATGACATTGAATCTGTAGATAAAATTGGGAAAACCTGACATCTTGACAATATTAAGTAATCTTATCCATGAATACTTTCATTTATTTAGTTCTTCATTGATTTCTTTCATCAGATTTGTAGTTTTCACCATATAGATATTGTGCATATTTTGTTCGATGTGTACCTAAGTATCTCATTTTTGGGTGTGCTAATGTGAATGGTATTGTGTTTTTCATTTCAATTTCCACTTGTCCATTGCTGGTATATAGGAATGTGATTGGCTTTTTAAAATTAACGTTATACCCTGCAACCTTGCTATAATTGCTTATTAGTTCCAGGATTTTTTTTTTATTCTTGGCCGGACATGGTGGCTCACACCTGTAATCTCAGCACTTTGGGAGGCCAAGGCAGGTGGATCACTGCAGGTCAGGAGTTCAAGACCAGCCTGGCTGACATGGTGAAACCCTGTCTCTACTAAAAATACAAAAATTAGTAGGGCATGGTGGCGGGTGCCTGTAATCCCAGCTACTTGGGAGGCTGAGGCAGGAGAATTACTAGAATCCAGGAGGCAGAGCTTTCTGTGAGCCGAGACTGCACCATTGCATTCCAGCCTAGGCGACAGAACAAGACTCTGTCTCAAAAAATTAAATTAACCTTACACCCTGCAGCCTTGCTATAATTCCTTATTAGTTCAGTATTTTTTTTATCTTTTGGATTTTTGTCATCTGTGAACAGAGACAGTTTTATTTTTTCTTGCCAATCTGTATGCCTATTTGTTTGTTTTTTTCCTGTCTCGTTGCATTAGCTAGGACTACCAGTACAATGGTAAAAAGCAGTGGTGAGAAGGAACATCCTTGCCTGGTTCCTGATATTAGCAGGAAAGCTTTGAGTTTCTCACCATTAAGTATGATGTTTGTTGTAGGGTTTTTGTGGATCTTCTTTATCAAGCAGAAAAAGTGCCCTTCTATTCCTAGTTTGAGAGTTTTTATTATAGGTAGTTTTCAGAGTTTTGTCAAATGTTTTTCTGTGTCCATTGATATGATCATGTGGTATTTCTTCTTAACCTGTTGATATGATGTTTTACATTAAATTGTTCTCAAATGTTGAACCAGGCTTGCATATCTGGGATAAATCCCACATGGTTGTGGTGTATAATTGTTTTATACACTATTGAGGACTTTTGCATCAATGTTCTTGAGCTATATAGGTCTGTACTTTTTCTTGTAATGTCTTTGTCTGACAATCTCTTTTAACTGGTGCATTTGAACATTGAGGTTCAAAGTAATTATTGATATATTTGGATTAATACTGACTATATTTGTTCCTGTTTTCCATGTGTTCCCTCGTTCTTTGCTCCTATATTTGTCTTCTACTCCTTTTCTGCCTTTTGTGTTTTCGAGATGGGGTCTCACTCTGTCACCCAGGCGGGAGTGCAGTGGCACAATATAGCTCACTGCAGTCTCAAACTCTGGCGCTCAAGTGATCTTCTTGCCTCAGCCTCCTAAGTAGCTAGGATTATAGGCACATGTCACCACGCCCTGCTAATATATATTTTTATTTTCTTTAAAGACAGTCTCACTATGTTGCTTGGGCTGGTGTTGAACTCCTGGCTCTAAGTGATCCTCCCACCTCAACCTTCCAAAGTGCTAGGATTACAGGTGTGAGGCACCACACCCGGACTCTTTTGTGGTTCCAATTGAACATTTTATATGATTCTATTTTCTCATTTTCCTTACTTTCTTAGAATATCAGCAATACTTTTTTTTTTTTAACTTTGTAGTGGTTGCTCTAGAGTTTGCAATATACATTTGCAATTAATCCAAGTACATTTTCACATAACACTATCCCACTTCATTGATAGTGTGCATATCTTTTTTTTTTTTTTTTTTTTTTTTTTTGAGATGGAGTTTTGCTCTTGTTGCCCAGGCTGGAGTGCCATGGCGTGATCTCGGCTCACCACAACCTCTGCCTCCCGGGTTCAAGAGATTCTCCTGCCTCAGCCTCCCAAGTAGCTGGGGTTACAGGCATGCACCACCACGCCCTGCTAATTTTGTATTTTTAGAGACGGGTTTCTCCATGTTTGTCAGGCTGGTCTCGAACTCCCGACCTCAGGTGATCTACCCGCCTTGGCCTCCCAAAGTGCTGGGATTACAGGTGTGAGCCACCGCACCCGGCCATAGTGTGCATATCTTATAACAAAATAATCCTAATTCCTCCCTCCCATCCCTTATATCATTGCCATCATTCGTTTCACTTACATGTGAACATATATACAGATATATTAGTATATATCATTGCTATTATTTTGAACAAACTGTCATGTTTTAGATCAATGAAGAGGCGAGGCACAATGGCTCATGCCTCTTGAGAGGCTGAGATGGGTGGATCGCTTGAGCCCAATAATTCGAGACCAGCCTTGGCAATATGGTGAAACCCCATCTCTACTAAAATAAATACAAAAAATGAGCCAGGTGTGGTGGCAGGTGCCTGTAGTCCCAGCTACTCAGGAGACTGAGGTGGGAGAATCGCTTGAGCCAGGGGGATTGAGGCTGCCATGAGCTGTGATTGCACCACTGCACTCCAGCCTGGGCGACAGAGTGAAACCCTGTCTCAAAAAAGTAAAAAGAAAAATAAATCAATGAAGAATAAGAAAAAGCAAGACTTTTCTTTTACCTTCAGTTATTAAAAGTAATAATGATGTTCTTTCTTTATGTAGATCTGAGGTTCTGACTTTTATCATTTTTCTTCTCTCTGAAAAACTTAACATTCTTTCCAAGGCAGATCTACTGGCAACAAATCCCCTTCACTTTTGGGGGATATTTCCATGAGCTACAGCATTCTAGGTGAGACATTGCTTTTTTCTCTCAACACCTTAAACATTTCATTCCACTCTCTCCTTGTGTGCACAGTTTCTGAAGAAAAGTCATTTTTTGTTCGTTTTTTGGTTTTGAAGGATTTTTTGTCCTGTGTGTCCTCTGAGCTTCCTGGATCTGTGGTTTCATGTTCCATATTGATTTGGGGAAATAATCAATCATTATTGCTTCAGATATTTCTTCTGTTCCTTTCTCTGTCTTTTTCTAGTATTCCCATGAGGCATAGTAATACCTTTTTTTCATCATCTCACAGTTTTTGGATATTGTTTGTCTTTCAGTTATAAAGGTTTCTATTGAGATATCCTCAAGCTCAGCAATTCTTTCCTAAGATGTGTCTAGTCTACCATTTAGCCTCTCAGAGCTACTCTTCATGTGTGTTTTTTTTTTTTTTTTTTTTTTTGAGGTGGAGTCTTGCTCTGTGACCCAGGCTGGAGTGCAGAGGCGCAATCTCGGCTCTCTGCAACCTCCACCTCCTGGGTTCAAGCGATTCTCCCAATTCAGCCTCCCGAGTAGCTGGGATTACAGGCACCCACCACCATGCCTGGCAATTTTTGTATTTTTACTAGAAGCAGGGTTACACCATGTTGGTCAGGCTGGTCTTGAACTCCTCACCTCAAATGATCCAGCCACTTCAGCCTCCCAAAGTGCTGGGTTTACAGGCATGAGCTGCCGTGCCCAGCCTACTCTTCATTTTTTATCTCTAGCATTTTAGCTCATTCTTAGGGTTTCCATCTCTCTCCTTACATTGTTTGTTATTGCTTGTTGTCTACTTTCTCTAGTAGAGCCCTTTTCATATTAATCACAGTTGTTTTAAATTCCCAGTCTGCGAATTCCAACGTCTCAGCCATATCTAATTCTGGGTCTGATGTTTGCTCTCTTTCTTCAAACTTGTGTCTTTTGCCTCTTAGTATGCCTTGTAATGTTTTTCTTGATAGTTGGTCATGATGTGCCAGGTAAAGAGAATTTCTGCAAGTAGGCCTTTAGCAATGTGGTGGAAAGGTGTTGGGGTTGGGGAAGCATTCTGTATTCCTAAAGGAGGCCTCAGTCTTCTGGTGAGCCTGTGCCTCTGGACTGTGAACTTCACGAGTGCTACGCGGTTATCCCCTCTTAGATGAGGGACGATGGCTAGAATGGGCTGGGGCTGGCTATTTGCCTTCCTCCAGGTGACTGAGGTTCTGCTACAACTTCAGCAGGTTAGGTGCTTGTTATAATAGAAAGATCAGAAAGCTCTGGAGTATTTCAAAATGGTTCCTTCTCCCCTTCCTCTGCTGGAAGCATGAGGGGATTTTTCTCTAAATTTCACTGTGAGAACCTAGTCAAGCTCCTGGGGATAAAACTCACAAAAGTGTGGGTCTCCCTTGACCCCCCCCTCCAGTGACTGAGTTCCCTGGAGTTTTTAACCTCTCAGATTTCTCCACGCTGAGCCTGCAGCAATTCATCAAATATAGTTCAAGTTTTCCTACCCTGGCGCTAGTTCTCACAGAGGTTATTGCTCGTGGATTTTTTTCTCACAGGTTTCTGTTCTATAAGCTATGATTCTCTGTATTTGCCTGTTTGTCTTTCCAATTTTGGGGACAGCAGTTTGTCCTGTGAGCTCAACTTTCCGACGGATCTAAGGAGAGACGTTGATCTTTCCATTTGCTCAGCTTCTTACTTATTGCTAGGATGGAGAGACAACTTCCAAGCTTCCTGCAAGCCACGCTGGAAACCAAAAGTTGCAATTCTTAAAAGAAAAAAAACAGCTCTTGTAGCTTCACACATACAAACAAACATGTTTATTAAAAAATATATTTATTAATTTTTACACCTGCTGCATAGCACAAGACTATTAACACTATAACTCACTGAATGTACAATAAATGTTCACATTTAAATAACAGGATAGGGTCAACATTTTCAACCAGTGGGTCAGCTTTAGCATCTCATGAAGTGCTTTTTAGACCTAGATATCTTAAGAGTTTTTTTGAAAGGATGCTTCCAAATCAGAAAACAAGAAGATCAAAACAATAGGTTTTTCCAGAATAACAGGAATTTTACATGATGAAATGTCTATTTCTGTTGGTACAAATCAACAATAAAAACAAAATCTACATCCAACCTACTCCAAAATACTCACCCTGCACTGAATGAAGTCTACAGTGTCGATGTGTCTTGAGAGAGACCACAGTATCCACACTGGCTACATACATGTTTTCCAAATTAAGTTTCCTGATGGCTCATCATCTGCCATCTCTTCAAATCCAGGTCCTTTAAAAAATCTATGACCTTGGAATGAATGTGCAGAACACCTCATTTGAAAGCCATGTGACTTGGCTCGACTGCCATCCGCATCTCTGGCTGATAATATACAAATTAGTTTTAGAGTCTTTATTTCACTTAAGGACCAAAGAAGAAGAAGAAGACGAAGAAGAAAACTTAGAAGAGAAAGCAATGAAGAGGTCCTTCCACAACATTTTCCTCTGTGTATTTTAAAACTTAAAACAACTGCCATAAAATGAACATTCCATTCAGTGATTCTTTTCAGTTTTCCAGTAAGTTATTCCTGAGGGGAGGGGAGATACCTTACGGCTCAAATTAAAAAGAACGTAACAGGGCCAAATTTAAGTTATAAAAGCTAAAACTGAACCTTTAGAAAATTCTACTAGTCTTCCCCTAGAAAGTCTTTCTAGACCAGACACTAGGATATTCGTAATCATTACACTGTGGGACTTAGGGAACCCGAGCCTGTATTTTGTAATGCAGGGTCAATATTTTCTGTTGAATACCTTTGTCACAAAGAGAGTCCATTTTCAGTTTCCATATATTTATGAAGTAACTTTCTCAAGTTCTCTTAGTACTCAAACATTGGGGAACAACTACATGAATGCAGTCTCAGAAATAAAGTGCGAAATCTACGTATCAATAAAGTTCTTTTAACAGAATTGTTCACTTTTCAGAAAAGTGTCTTTATCATAAAGAAGCTACTCTACTTAATTTATAGAACCAGTTTTTACCCAGAAATGTAAATTAGTTAACTTCATTTGAAATGAAGTAAGGTCTTTCTGTTCTGGAGTAATAAATTCTACTATGCAATAATTATTCTGAAAATGTGTTAGCATGTCACAAAAAGTTAAAATATATACTGATTTTTTAATGCCCAACTAATAGTATATTCATAAAGACTAGATTTCTTCCAGATCCCTTATAATTACCTTAATTATTATAAATGGCCCCCACCTTTTAATTTTTTCCCTAAGTGTGAAGTTGATCATCTTATTAAAAGGTCTAGATGAGTCACAATATGTTTAAAGTTAAAAACGTTAAGAAATAAGAAATGCCACCTTCCCATCCAACTTTAAAAAATGTTCATTTTAAGACAGTATTAAAAGTAATAAAACACACTGAACATGTCAGCAAGAGTTAAATGTACACTTGGTAAGAACAAGGAATATATCCTTTACCAATGAATGATAAATGGATCCTGCAAGGCAGAACAAAATTTCAATACTTTCTCTCTCTCTCTCAATAGGTTTGGTAATTTTTCTTGGTACCAATATCTCCTTCTTACCACCACCACAACCAGAGAATGGGAGGAAAAGCTTTAATGTAGGGGTTTAGATTCTGCTGACATCAAGCAGCCTTTTCTCTTTCAGGTAGTCCACCTTTGTGAAATAATGAAGAACTATCAGAACATGAGCTTCTGACCTAATCCACTGAGGACCAGCATCTGTGGAAAACACTACCAACAGCCCAACAATCGTTTTCTAAAATAGGGAAGTTAAAAAAGATCAGCAAGAAAAATTTAGATGACAGTTTTTGCTTCAGAACATCACTGTCAAACTTTTGTTTCATCATTTTAATTTTGTTATTCAGCAGGCTCCCTTTGTTAAATTACTGAAAACTATAACAAGATAAAGCAGTTCAGACCTAATACACACCCACAAAATGCCCCTTCTCCTTCAGTGCCATGGCTTGGAATAAGAAGTCCAGTAACCATGGACTTGGGACATCCTGTCTCCACCTTTGGTATGAACACAATACGCCACTTAATATTTCCACAAAGGAAAAGTAAGGCTCGTCAGTATGTTAAAAGACCAACTCAAGAGCAAGGCAAATTCTCTCCATCTCAAAATCTACTTTCCCCTGAAAGATCTCTGTTCCATGGCAAAAACCGAGGGTTTGAAGAGTCAGTTATGATAAAGACGACCTTGGCAAAATAAACCCCAGTGTATGGATGAGAGACAAAACTGTGGTTTCCAAACTCTTGAGTGAATAATAAATCTTACAAAAGAGCCCTAAGTGTCAGAGCTTTCAGACTTATGAGAACAGACATGAGGTGGGTGCTGGATTTGAGCTCCAGGGTGGAAGTCATGGTTTGGTGATGTGCACTTCGCTGCTTCCGTTCCCATTGGTGGTGGTGGTGATGATGTACTGTGTGGTCTGCTGTTGGCTGGTGGTCTGGGGGTCCAAGGAGTCACTGTGTGCAGATGGCTGGACCTGGACTCCACCAGAGAGGGCAGAATTTTGCTTTTCTTCCAATTCTGGTTGACTTTCTGATAACACATAATGACTCTAGAGGAAGAAGAAAAGGATCTTTAAAATCTGGGGCCTTAAAGGGAGGGTGAAGCTACTGGGGAAAGAGAGAGATGCAAAGAAATGTCACAAGCGACCCAAAATAGGCATCTATGAGAGATGCTTTGCCTAGGTCCTTTAGAGAGGGCAGATCAGTCACAATAATTGACCACAAAGGTAAGCTCCTTAAAGGAGCACCTTAGCAGTTTCACCAAATGATAGAATGAACAACTTCAGGTACAGTAATTTGCATCATGGTGATAACATACATGGCAAAGAAAATGTGGTGTTGTAATGCTCCTAATAATTTACAAATTCAGAAAAGATAGTTAACTGTCCATTCGATCCTAAGATTAATACAGAATGGATCCAAGAAGAGATATTTAAAGGCCCCTTGAAGAGGCAGAATGACCCTGAAGACAGGTAGTCAAGTCAACGGTTCTCAGACTTCAGAATTTCAAAAGAACAGCAAAATTAAAAAAAATAATAAATGGAGGCCAGGCATGGTGGCTCACGCCTGTAATCCCAGCACTTTGGGAGGCCAAGGTGGGCGGATCACCTGAGGTCAGGAGTTCGAGACCAGCCTGACCAACATGAAGAAACCCTGTCTCTACTAAACATACAAAAAAATTAGCCAGGTGTGGTGGTGCATGCCTGTAATCCAGCTACTTGGGAGGCTGAGACAGGAGAATTGCTTGAACCCGGGAGGCAGAGGTAGTGGTGAGCTGAGATCGTGCCATTGCACTCAAGCCTGGGCAACAAGAGCAAAACTCTGTCTCAAAATAATAATAATAATAATAATAATAATAATAATAATAATAATAAATGGTTCCCAAATTTTATTTTGTCAAGTAAGGTCATTTAAAATATGCTACCATCAAATAGACATTTTAACACTCAAGAGCACAGGAACAACAGGATCTCAGAATGAAATCCCTTACACTGAATAAATTTAGCTTTATGAAAACTTACATACTGTCTTTGTTTTCTTATTTTTCCCCTCATCATGAAAACATCTTCATAGACCTGTAGCTGGCTATTCTGTTACATTAACATTTTTAAAGAAATGCGTCTGTCAGTCAGAAGGAGGGTTGGTCAGCTACAGAACATAGGAAAAGAGACGTCACAGAGAGACTGTCAGGCAGCAGCCTGTCTGCACTGCCCAGAAAAGAGCCATCGCCAAATACCCATCTGATCCACTAGGGCCAGATGTTCTGAGTTCACCCCCACCAGGCAACGTTCTGATTATGATTGGTTTTTGCATGTGGAGAGGGGGCTGTTTCTCAACCTAGGGTCCATTGACTCCTAGGAGGTCCATAGGTCGGCTGCAAAAAATGCATGAACCCCCAAGAATGTACATTCAATTAGTGTGCACATACACTGTGGCAAGGGGAGAGAAACAACCTTGGCTAAAACCATTCTCAAATGAGTTCCAGGCCAGAAAAAGGTCAAGGTCAATGGGTCCTACAGGGAACAAAAAATGTCCTGATCATGCCAACATGGTTATCCCATTTTACATTCATTACTGTTTTCACTGACAATTAATAGTGTTACTCTGCATTTACATATCTCTCCTAAGTCTAGTTAATGTGACCTTGTGTGCCGAGAAGCAGGGGAGCTCTCAGTATACAAAAAAAAAAAAAAAAAAAAAAAAGAAGAAAAAAAAAAATCAGGTTTTTGAGGCCACAAGACTAGCTAGCTACCCTCCGAAGCCTCTTAAGAAAATCTTCCCTTGGTAATATCTCAATATTCCTAGCCATTGAAGAGCATTTTTCCTTTTTTCTTCTAGCTTTATTAAGATATAATTAAACAAATCAACGTGATTAACATATCCATCAACTCATGCACTTACCATTTTATTTTGTGGCAAAAACATTATCTATAATATGTTAACAGTTTTCAAGTATACGATACACTATGAACACAGCCAGCATGCTGTACACAAGATCTCCAGAACTTATCCACCCAGGAGTATTTTTCTTTTTTTTCTTTTCTGAGACAGGGTCTCACTCTGTTGCCCAGGCTGGAGTGCAGTGGCATGATCTCGGCTCACTGCAACCTCCGCCTCCCAGGTTCAAGCAATTCTCATGCTTCAGCCTTCTGAGTAGCTGGGATTATAGGAGTGCACCACCACACCCAGCTCATTTTTGTATTTTTAATAGAGGCAGGGTTTTGCCATGTTGGCCAAGTTGGTCTTGAACTCCTGACCTCAAGTGATCTGCCTGCCTTGGCCTCCCAAAGTGTTGGGATTATAGGTGAGAGCCACTGAGCCCAGCCAAGAGTATTTTTCTAAATTCACATGTATGTACTCTGTCTTCTAATAAGAGGCAGGCCAGAACAAACCAGTGAAGATAAAAACGGAAGAAGGAGATACAATCGACATTGTACCTGCCCAACTTAGATCATTTATGGCAAGGTTTTTCACTTTCGGGGTGGTGAAATGTTTAATACAGCTCCATAATTCATTCATTATATTATTCTCTCCCAACCCAGTTGAGGGCCAATTGTCTTGAGGACTCAATCTTTCCAAGAAGCATATAAAAACGCTCATAAGGGCCAGGCGTGGTGGCTCACGCCTATAATCCCAGCACTTTGGGAGGCTGAGGTGGGCGGATGAGGTCAGGAGATCAAGATCATCCTGGCCAACATGCTGAAACCCCATCTCTACTAAAAATACAAAAATTAGTTGGGTGTGGTGGCGCGTGCCTGTTAATCCCAGCTACTTGGGAGGCTGAGGCAGGAGAATCACTTGAACCCAGGAGACGGAGGTTGCAGGTGAGCCGAGATTGCACCACTGCACTCCAGCCTGGCGACACAGCAAGACTCTGTCTCAAAAAAAAAGGAAAAAAAAAAAAAAAGGCTCAAAGGGATGGAGCTAGGACCATTACAGTTATTAATTGAACAGACATTTATTGAGCATTTGCTATATCCTAGCCTCCTGGACAGGGCACTGAGGATAAAGTGATAAAGCCCAAGACCTAGCTTTCAAAGAATTCATCATCTACTGTGAGAAAAGAGGAAGCCAATCATTAAGAGATAAGTGGTGATAAGAGTTACTATACAGCACTACAGGTTGGACAGGAAAAACCCGACCGAGTAGCGCAGCTTACCGAAGTAACCGCCTTCACCTGGCCAGTAGTAACAGGAGTTGCCACACCACTGTCTGTAATCACAAACTGACCCGGGGGAAGCGTCATCATTTGAATCTCAGATGCTAAAAAACAGGAAATATTCATAGTTCACTGGTCTCAGATTTTAACACAAGTCTTAGAAACAAAAACATAACCAGTAGCCACAGTCCCCACCGATTTGCTTGCCATGAGAGTCTTACAATGATGTGAAAGCATCTCTGCTACAAATGAGAAGAGGCTGGTATGCAGCTACCCAGTGTCAGAGACAATCAGTACATTCCCCTTCAAATGTGGCTTCTCAATATCCACAAAGACAAATACTCAACAATTTTTAAAACCTTGAAATAAGTCACAAAGAGTTACCTTTTAAATCAATATTTTTATCTTTTATATTCAGAGTTGAATCTGTGACACAAATGTATCCACACTTGGCTATTATAATTTAATCCAACTTGAATTTTATTTCACCACCAGTGTTATTAGAGCAAATCAAAAATGAAACCCACCCTAGCATCTTGTTGATAGTCTCTAAATAATATTTCTACTAAAAGGAACGAGAGTTTCTCGGGAAAATGGCTGATTCCAGACCTGGGCAGAAAGCTTGTGAGACAGCTGTGGGGCAGTGTCTTCCCAGCACACAAGATGTGATGAAAGGCTATCGGATCATGTGAGAATAATGCAGGAGCCAGTTAGAAGAGGCTCCTACAAGCCAGAGAGGGGATCACTCGAGCATCGGTAAGGATCACACCTGCAATCGGCTGAAACACACCAGGCGTTGAAATCCATGGGTACATAACCACACTAAGACGTGCACACACACCCCTATCACCTTGGATAGCATAAGGAATCAATTCATTTTGTGAAAACTGGTAAACAAAGGAAATGAATCAGGTATTTAAAGTGTTTATCCTGCCTTTCTTGTACAAACTGTACCTAAGAGTAACTTGGTAGTTAAGGTAAAATTTTTTTCTTTATAAAAGTTTTCTAGCTAATTAATGAATAAGGCGCTAGAATCATGGCCAGACACATGGATTCATGCCTGTAATCCCAGCACTTTGGGAGGCCAAGGCAGGCGGATCACTTGAGGTCAGGAGTTCGAGACCAGCCTGGCCAACGTGGTGAAACCCCATCCCTACTAAAAATACAAAAATTAGCCAGGCATGGTGGCAGGTGCCTATAGTCCCAGCTACTCAGGAGGCTGAGGCAGGAGAATCACTTGAACCTGGGAGGCAGAGTTGCCATGAACTAAGATCGCACCACTGCACTCTCGGCCTGAGTGACAAAGTGAGACTCCATCTCAAAAAAAAAAGAAAAAAAAAAGAATATCACAACTTTGCAAGCCCTAATGAAATAATGGAGCTAAAGAATAAACATCGATGGCTCCTAACATCACAAAAAGAGAGACACCTGAACACTATGTGCTCTTGCTAGAAGTACACACACCAGCTGTGAAGCATCAGGAGGAAAAAAACAAACTGCACCTGAGTGAGCCTGTATGCAGCTCAAACTGCCAGTCTATAGGAAATGAAAGGAACAGAAGAGCACATATTCACTGCATGGTAACATGAGAATCCCACCAGCAAAATCCAGAATGTGGAAAACAGCACAAGTGACCCGGTTTCCTCAACACAGAAATTATAACTTAAAAGAGTGAACACATATATCAAAAGAAACTCAAAAGTCATCATCAATTGCAATGTATGACCCTTATTTGGAACCCAATATGAGCAAACCAACTTTTTTTGTTTGAGATGGAGTCTCGCTCTGATGCCCAAGCTGGAGTGCCGTGCCCCGATCTCGGCTCACCACAACCTTCGCCTCCTGGGTTCAAGCGATTCTCCTGCCTCAGCCTCCTGAGTAACTGGGACTACAGGTGCGCACTACCATGCCCGGCTAATTTTTGTATTTTCAGTACAGGCAGGGTTTCACTATGTTGGCCAGGCTGGTCTCGACCTCCTGACCTCGTGATCCGCCTGCCTCAGCCTCCCAAAGTGCTGGGATTACAGACGTGAGCCACTGTGCCCAGCCAAGGAAACCAACTATTTTTAAAAAAATTTCTGAGACAATCATAGAAATATAAAAACCCTGACTAGGTATTTTAAATATATTTGTGGGTATTAAAGAATTACTGTTGGCTGAGCACAGGGGCTCACGCCTGTCATCCTAGCACTTTGGGAGGCCAAGATGGGAAGATCACTTGAGCCCAGAAGTTTCAAAACCAGCCTGGGCAACACAGCAAGATCTCATCTCTACAAAAAATTCAAAGGAAAAAAAAATTAGCCAAACATGGTGGTATGTGCCTGTAGTCCTAGCTACTGGGAGGCTGGGGCAGGAGGACGGCTTGAGCCCAGGAGTTGGAGGCTGCAGTGAGCTATGATCACACCACTGTACTCCAGACTGGGTGACAGATGAGACCCTCTCTCTTAAAAAATAAATACAGAGAAAATTACTGTCATTTCTTCTTAGGTGTGATAATGTTGTATGGAGTTGTGTTTTTAAAAAACAGTTTTTTTCAGCTGAGCATGGTGGTTTATGCCTGTAATACCAGCACTTTGGGAGCCCAAGGCGGGAGGATCACTTGAGCCCAGGAGTTTGAGATCAACTTAGCCAACACAGTGAGATCTTAGCTCTAAAAAAAATTTCAACACGGTGAAACCCCGTCTCCACTAAAAAAAAATACAAAAAATTAGCCGGGCGAGGTGGCGGGCACCTGTAGTCCCAGCTACGCGGGAGGCTGAGGCAGGAGAATGGTGTGAACCCCGGGGGGCGGAGCCTGCAGTAAGCCGAGATAGCGCCACTGCACTCCAGCCTGGGTGAAAGAGCGAGACTCCGTCTCAAAAAAAAAATTTTCAAAAATTAGACTACATGTGGTGGCTCACATCTGTAAACCCAGCACTTGGGGAAGCCAAAGTGGGTGGATCACTTGAGTCCAGGTCAAGGCGGCAGTGAGCCATGATCATGCCACTGCATTCTCCAGCCTGGATGACAGGGCAAAACCCTGTCTCAAATAGTCTTTTTCTTTTAGAGATATGTACCAAAATATTTATGGATGAGGTGATATGATGGATCATTATCCAGGTGGAGGATAGGAGATCATGATGGGAGCATATATGAGACAAGGTTGGGTGTAAGTTGGCAACTGCTGAGGCTGGACAATGGGTACAGGATGGTTCATTACACTCCTCTCTCTACTTTTGTATATTTTTACACTTTTCCCTAATAAATTTCAGTCCCAGAATCTTTTCTACAGGTTAGAATGCTAGTTTATCCTATCATTACCATGAATATCTTCATCACTCCACTTTTTTATTCTTTTTTGAGATGGAGTCTCGCTCTGTCACCCAGGCTGGAGTGCAGTGGCGTGATCTTTCTGCCTCAGCCTCCTGAGTAGCTGAGATTACAGGCGTCCGCCACCACACCTGGCTAATTTTTTTTTTTGTATTTTTAATAGAGATGGGATTTCACCATGTTGGCCAGGCTGGTCTCAAACTCCTGACCTCAAGTGATCCGCCCACCTCGGCCTCCCAAAGTGCTAGGATTGCAGGCATGAGCCACCACGCCCGGCCCACTTCACTTTCTTTCACAGGAATTACACTGAGTACAGAGGTCAGTCTATTCACTAGATTCTAGTGGTAAGAGAGTCCTTCCCTGACTGGAAATTAGACCCAGCCCTCATTGTGACATCCAATGTTTAAGAGTATAGATTGTGGCTGGGCACAGTGGCTCACGCCTGTAATTCCAGCACTTTGGGAGGCTGAAGTGGCTGGATCACCTGAGGTCTGGAGTTCGAGACCAGCCTGGCAAACATGGTGAAACCCCGTCTCTACTAAAAATACAAAACTTAGCTGGGCATGGTGGTGGGCGCCTGTAATCCCAGCTACTCGAGAGGCTAAGGCAGGAGAATTGCTGGAACCCGGGAGGCGGAGGTTGCAGTGAGCCGAGATTGCGCCACTGCACTCCAGCCTGGGCGACAGAGCGAGACCCCATTTCAAAAAAAATAATAATAATATTGATTGTAAAAATAACTAGATGGTAGAGTTTGAGCCTGACTCCATAGCAAATCTATGTAACATAGCCAAGGATCAATCATGACAAAGATGGGCCCCCAAAAATAAATCAACAGTAGAAGAAAGATCAATACTGACCCTTTCTTTCCCTTCTCAGCACCTCTTCCTCCTAGTTTCTACTACTGAGGTCTGTTAACGTCTACTCCTATTCCTTCCACACCTTCCATGATAAAGGTCTCATACTTCCTGGCCTGCACCCAAAGCTGTTTCCCCACCAAGGCGTTTACCTACTCTGACCTCTGTCAGCCAGCCTGCTACTGTTTCCATAGCATGAATCTCAGTGTTTTGGAATCAACTACTCTTCTATCTCTCTCCTTTACTAGATGATCGTTAGCAGCACAGTGCGGTGGTTTAGAGTGTACACTCTGAGGCCAAACTGCCTGGGTTCCAATCCTCTGTTTACTAGCGCTTGGAAAAGTGAGTGTGTGGAAATTGCCTTATCTGTAAAATGCAAATAACAACTGTACTTATCTCATAGGTTGTTGTGAATACTGACTATGATATATAAGGTTCGGAATCATTCCTGGCAATATAGTAAGAGCTTAAGGAAAATTGGTTAACATTATTATTGTGTGGTGTTACTGATACTAATGAGAGTATTAATCTTGGTATAGCCAGGGTCTAGTACAGTGATTGATATACAGGCATCCTACAAATATTGGTGGAAGGGATGACTCAACATAGCCTGTATCCATCTATCTTACTGTTTAATTACATAGCTACGTTTCCTCCAGCAACATACCTGACGTTTCGAAAATGTCCTATCAGGGTAGCTCTGTGAAATCAGAATGCTGCACCTTGAGTTTTGCCATGAAACTCATTGAAGTACATAGAGGGTGTAAAAAGTGGCCAAGAGATACTTTAAAAATCTATCATAAGCTGAAGAAATTATGACACATGGCTGGAGATCCCCCACCCCTGACCGACACGGCATCGTCCCTTCTTACTTACAATAGCCACGGAAGGAATTCCAAGCACTGGGCAGGTACGTGTGCTGCACAGAGGAATTCTGCTGCTGCTGCTGCTGCAGAGCCTGCCCCTGTGTGGAAGAACTGCCCTGGATGTGGGAGGGGCTGAGCCCCTGTTGAGGCTGCTGGGCTGAGGGACTCAACGGCTGCCCAGATACCTGGGGAGAAAGAGAAAGCAATGGCAGGGAATTATGAGCTTCTAATACAGTGAAGACTCACAAATAACCGAAGGAAGTCAATCAGACTCATATGAATTATAATACTGAAACTATCATCGCTATTTTTTTTTCTTTTGAGACAGAGTTTCACTCTTGTTGCCCAGGCTGGAGTGCAACGGCACGATCTCGGCTCACCACAACCTCCGCCTCCCGAGTTCAAGTGATTCTCCTGCCTCAGCCTCCCGAGTAGCTGGGATTACAGACATGCGCCACCACGCTCAGCTAATTTTGTATTTTTAGTAGAGACGGGGTTTCTCCATGTTGGTCAGGCTGGTCTCGGACTCCTGACCTCAGGTGATCTGCCCACCTCGGCCTCCCAAAGTGCTGGGATTACAGGCATGAGCCACCACACCCGGCTTATCATTTCTGTTATTAAAAGTAATATTTTAAATAAGAATAAAATCAATGAAAACCAAGCATAACTATGAAATTCTAATTTGCTTTCAAAGGATTCTCTACCAGAGTATGCAAAAAAATGAATTTCAATCAATTGTTGGAAAGATAAATGAAAGAAAATATAATTACCTATATTCTATAAGGTTAAAAATAATGGGAGGTGAAGTAACTTGCCTGTGTCACAAAGCTAATCTGGAACACAAAATGAAACAGAACCCAAAGTTCATCATTTCCATTCACCAGCGCTGGCGAATCCCACCTGGCTGGTGGAGTTCAGCACAGGTGGGTGAAGAGGCCCACTCCTGGTAACAGGATGAGGCCAGTGCTCTCCAGCCTGCCACACTGCAAGCCCGCTCCAAACTACCCTCCCAACTTCCTTTCCAAACATCATTTCCTGTTAGTAATCTAAACAGAATAACCCCGCTTTCTATAAATGTACATTTTCCATCGCAGCACGAGCTTCTTCAGATCAGGCTGCCTTCCCCCACGACTATGTCAGAACTGTACCCTTCCTTCAAGACCTCAAAGACCACTTCTTCTAAAAAATGCCCGGGATTCCCTCCTAAACCTAATCTCTCCCTCTCTGAACTCCGAGAACGTATCTATGTATCTCAATTCCAGACTCAAGCATACAAACACAGTAACATACAACATACCATAATACTCCACAAAGCCACTGTTCCAAACCACAGAAGCCACTTAGCCATTGCATTTAGAATGGAAAGCAAAGACCACTGTTGTTTCTAGGATGTCATACCACAGGACTCTATGAGGGCAGAAGCAGCTAATAGCTTAAGGTGTGTCTACAACACCAATATAAAAATTGGAGGCAAAGGTAGGATCCTTTAATAAAAATCCAAAAATAACAGTAGCTGAGGAGACTAGGTCTGAAGAGAATGTCCTCCCTCTCATTAACTCTGATAGTCCCTGAGGCCATGCTAACACCTCCAAATTGTCTGTGGAGCAGGGTACCTGGGTGGAGGACGGGGCCGAGGCGGTAGGCTCGCTGACCTGGATGTGCTGCACCTGGATGGCGTGCTGGGGGTAGGGCTGAGGATCGTGGAGCTGGCCAACATCCACAGTGGACTGCTGTGACTGGTGAGGGGAAGTGGCCTGGAAGGAGAAAAAACAGGCCCAGAAACCAGACATACATTGATTGAAGTTAAGGGAAATCCTTCCAGAGAACAGGTTCAGTTAAAAACAATATCCTGGTTGGGTACAGTGGCTCATGCCTAGAATCCCAGCACTTTGGGAGGCCAAAGCGGGTGGATCACTCAAGCCCAGGAGTTCGAGATCAGCCTGGGCAATGTGGCAAAACCCCGTCTCTACAAAAAATACAAAAATTAGTCAGGCGGCCGGGTGCAGTGGCTCACCCCTGTAATCTCAGCACTTTGGGAGGCTGAGGTGGGGGGATCACTTGAGGTCAGGAGTTTAAGACAAGCCTGACCAATATGGTGAAACCCTGTCTCCACTAAAAATACAAAAATTAGCTGGCTGTGGTGGCGAGCACGTGTAATCCCAGCTACTCAGGAGGTTAAGGCAGGAGAATCACTTGAACCTGGGAGGCAGAGGTTGCAGTGAGCTGAAATTGTGCCACTGGACTCTAGCCTGGGCAACAGAGCGAGACTCCATCTCAAAACAAACAACAAAAAATTAGCCAGGCATGGTGGCATGCCTGTAATCCCAGCTACTGATGAGGCTGAGGTGGGAGGAATATCTGAGCCTGGAAGGCAGAGGTTGCAGTGAGCCATGATTGTGCCACTGCACTCCAGCCTGGGTGACAAGAGTGAGACCCTGTCTCAAAAAAAAAAAAAGCAAAAACAATATCCCAGTATATGCCAACAGAAATAGAAGAAAGGAAGGGATTTCAGCTCCAATGCTGCACTCGCAGATAGCCCACACCTAGACCAAGCCAGACAACAGGATAGAAAAAGATCGTTTAAAGAAATATGCTTCTAACACATAAGCCACTATTAGATCCTGGAAGCGAAGGAGAGAGAGGGAAGATAGTTCCTGACAATAAGCTGAAAAAGAAGTTGTCAGGAATCAAAAATTTCAGTTACATTTAATGATCTATGCTTTATCAATTAAAAGAGATCAAAGAAGAGAATTTGCTTTTAGTTTGTCACCATTAACCCACTACAACACTGGTTCTTAACCTTTTATGAATCATAAACATCTTTGAAAAAGTAGCTAAAGTACAGGCCCTTTTTCTAGAACAATGTACCTATACATCATAGTTTACAGGCAACTTCAGGGACTCATATAGGTTCCTCCAAAGCCTGAAGTTAAAAACCCTCCATAAGAAAAACAAGACAAAGAACAGTCAACGACAGTGGCAACTTCCAATTTCCTGTCCCCGTGTTAGTTTTAAATTTTCAGAGACCAAATGATTTCAAAGCAACAAGTTTGTTCATTTGTGCCTTGGGGACACTTCTCCTCAGCATAATTAAATGAAACAATAGTTCTGGGAGAATCACTTTCATTTACTCCCTCAGTCAGTAAGAATGAGTTATTCATTATCTGATAGAAGGAACACAGTTATACCTCTATACTACAAAGGCACTGACTGATATGCAAAGATTGAATCAATTTTTTTTTTTTTTTTGGGACAGAGTCTCGTTCTGTCACCCAGGCTGGAGTGCAATGGTGTGATCTCGGCTCACTGCAACCTCCACCTCCCAGGTTCAAGCAATTCTCCTGCCCCAGCCTCCTGAGTAGCTGGGATTACAGGCATCCGCCACCACGCCCAGCTAATTTTTGTATTTTTAGTAGAGATGGGATTTTGCCATGTTGGCCAGGCTAGTCTCTAACTTCTGACCTCAAGTGATCTGCCTGCCTTGGCCTCCCAAAAGTGCTGGGATTACAGGCGTGAGCCACTGTGCCCAGCCATCAATATCATGCTTTACAACCTTTAATATAAGACATTTGATATACAGGTTGTGATTTATCAAACTGGCTCATTACCAAGCAGCCAACCAGGATGGTTAAAGATAAGGATTCAGAAGAAGGTCAGAAACAGGTGCTGTGGCTACTGTCCTGCCACAGCACAGGAGGCTTGTATATGCCGGAACCTAAAATTTCCTGACTATATAGACAGAAATCCCTTACACTGCTAAGGCCAGAGGCCTCATCAGCCTGAAAGGGGAAGGGGCATTTGCAAAATGCCCAAGGCTCAGAACTTCCACACAGAAGGACATGACATAGATCCCAGCCCCAGCTCTGAGAATGAGGTGCTGGTGGAAACATAAGGCAAAGTGAAACTGAGGCACGCAGTACCGGGGCCACTTGCACCACTTGAAGCTGTATGTGCTGAGGCTGCTGGAGGCCAGATGCCGACTGTGACACAGGGATGTACTGAATTCTCTGGTAATCCCCTTGTGGCGTTCGGTAGTCTGTCGTTAAGGTCTGGGACAGTTCTGTCATTGCTTGGGTGAGCAGGTCCGTTGTCACCACAGTCTCTCCAGTGGCGCTGTCCGTAGTCAAAACTGCTGGGGTGGCACTGATCACAGCTGTCGTCAGTGGTGTGTGTATGGTGTTGGAGAGCTGGGCGAACTCTGGATGTTTCTTTCGAATGTGCTGGACCATCTTGGTCTGAAAGAGCAAGGCAAAAAACAAGATTACTAGAATTTGTGATTTTCCATTTTTCTCATATGTAAATCCTCCAAAGATTCCTAAAGTCTTTTAGTTCTTAAAAAAAGAAAAATCAGAGCAACACCGACTCTGTGCCTGTACTTCCTGGGGTAACATAATGCTGTGAAAGCAGGGAAGAGGGTGGGGAAGAAGTAAAACCTCACCCGACTTCACACCACCAGCAAGGTCTCAATATCCCCCCCAACTAGTACCTGCAGCGATCAATCACAATCCCCCAGCCAAAATGACCTGCTTTGTAAAGCCACCACTTCACCTTCTATGTGATGCTCCCATAAGCCTGAACTCACCAACTACGAGCACAGAACCTTCAAACGTGAGGCCCTCCCTCCGCAGGCCAAGGGAAAAGGGAAAGAGCCAGCTGCTCGGGTTGCTGTACGGCGCTAATTCTGGGGGAGGTCCACAGTACTCTCTTTCCATTCTCTGCTGTGGTCCCTGTTTACAGTGACTGGGACAAAATCTCTCTCAGTCCCCCGTCAACTTAGAAGGAGCCATCCAGGCCATGTGGATGAGAAACCATCTTTCCTCAAGAGACTCCCCACATGGCGGTTTTGACCTCAGCTTTAGTCAGAAACTCCCCGTACCTTGCTGCTGTACTGCTTGGAGCAGTGGGGACAGCAGACGGGAGGGGTGGCGATGGTGCCCGTCAGCTGGGTGTGTGTGCTCAGCATGGGGTCCGGCTCTCCAGGGCCAGCGGGCCGGAGCTTCCGAATGCTCGGTGGGAGCTCTGCTCCCGGGTGGTTCTTCAGAATGTGGGCTTTGCGCTTGCTGGCACTCTTGTAAACCTGCAAATGGAAGCGCCTTGCCATGAAAGCAGTATACAGTTCCACCTTCTTGCTGAAAGCAAACTCACAATTTCATTATAAGAAAATGAGGAGAAGTATTCATGTAGCCCCAAATAAAATATATTAATATGTATATTAACAGATCTATTGAAGGACAACAGGGATATACTATAAATTAGAATAAAATAAGAACATAGATATGATAGGTTTCTTTCTTTAATCTATAAATCTAAGGTAATAACTGTGAAAATACCCTTTATCCTAAAGTTTAAAATTTGGATATGATACACAGACAGAGGAAGATAATTGTTTTTAAGGCCCATCCACCTCATATGAGAGCTGCCTGTGAAAGCTCTCATATGATGCACGCAGCTGAAGACCAGGAGCCAGAGAATGTTCCAAATGGCAACGTCAATAGCAACTGCTATCTATAGTGGGGAATCTATGTTAAAAAATGTTTCTCACTTTTAAGCTGATATAGCTACATTATATAAGGAAAGGATGGCCGGGTGTGGTGGCTCATGCCTATAATCCCAGCACTTTGGGAGGCCGAGGCGGGCGGATCACCTGAGGGCGGATCATCCTGGCCAACATGGTGAAACCTGTCTCTACTAAAAATACAAAAATTCGCTGGGCATGGGGGCGGGTGCCTGTAATCCCAGCTACTCGGGAGGCTGAGGCAGGAGAATCGCTTGAACCCAGGAGGCGGAGGTTGCAGGGAGCTGAGATCATGCCACCGCACTCCAGCCTGGGTAACAGAGCAAGACTCCATCTCAAAAAGAAAGAAAGGATATTACAGTGGAATAATAAATATATATTCTGTGTCTTTTTTGTGACTACACGAAAATACTGGAATAGTAGAAGTAGAGTACTCCACCACGAAGCTTTCCCAATCCCCTCCACCTTATAGAAACCCCAAATCTACCATATATGTTATAGGTCATATGATAAATGCTCTCATTTTAGAGCCTAGGAATTTGAAATTAATTCATACACTAGGCATTCAGTAATAAGCCTCTTCTTGTGTAACAAAAATCACAGAGAGAAGGGACAGTAAGAAAAATGAAGTCAACTATTTCTTAAGAAAAAAATTGGCTTAAAATAAGGCTGTATTTCTAGTCCTTTCTTGTCTGAATGGAGACTACTGAGAGACAGGGAACCATCTGGTAAGAGTAACAAAAAAATCATAGTATATATTTATAAATGCGGACAAGTCAGCTCTAAGCAGGGAACCCCAGTGGCATACCAATATGAATATTTCCCTTTTACCTTATCGCAATACTGACAAAAGTAATCACGATTGGGTTTTATGATGGGTAGAGTTAACTCTGGCACCTCTTCTATCTTCATGTCTGGGTGTCTCTTTGATAAGTGATTTACCTAAAGGGAAAACAAAGAACAAATGAGAAAAAGAGGCCCCATTAACCAAACAGAAGCTACACGAATGCCTCTGATAATGACCGCAGAAGCTGAAATTCTCTGAAGCAATGCCCCCAAATAATAAGGCATTTGGCCAGAACCAGCATCACCAGACCCCATCTGACACCAAAGCACTCACAGTCATGGTTAACAGGAGTTAACACTAATTCACCAAACAATTGAAGGTGATTCACTGTGGTGAATTCAGCCATCAACAGTCTTTGGCTGAAAGAACTACTATTGGAAAAAGGAAAATTACACTGGTAGGAATTTCTTTGGTGAGTTCTCCTCATGCAAACCTGTCTTTCATTATTTAAAGCCCTAGGCTTACTAAGAACATGGAATGAGACACAGACTAAGGTTCTGAATTTTAAATATTGCTCTATGACCTTCCAGCTCCTGGCAGAAATATATTCTGCACCTGTAACAAGGTCAAAATGAGTTGAGGGCAGAGCACTGGCTGTCTGATGCTTCAGCTAACCTGGATGCACATACCCTGCTTTGACGGAAAGCTTCCTTCTACTGCTGTTTGATATCTGGAAAAGAGAAGCATTAAAAGGAAACAGCTGGGGGCCGGGTGCAGTGGCTCACGCCTGTAATCCCAGCATTCTGGGAGGCTGAGGCAGGTGGATCACCTGAGGTCAGGAGTTTCAGAACAGCCTGGCCAACATGGTGAAACCCCGTGTCTACTAAAAATACAAAAATTAGCCAGGTATGGTGGTGGGCACCTATAATCCCAGCTACTCAGGAGGCTGAAGCAAGAGAATCGCTTGAACCTGGGAGGGGGAGGTTGCAGTGAGCCGAGATCACGCCATTTCACTCCAGTCTGGGCAACAAGAGCGAAATTCCATCTCAAAAATAAATAAGTAAAAGGGAACAGCTGGGGAGAAGGCAAATACCCCATAAAAAAATACATTCAGGGACACAAAAGAGGGAACTAAAATAAGGTGAGAGCAGAGACTGAGATGGGTAAAGAAAAACAAAACTAGTAATGAAAAGTGATTAAAAAAAAAAAGAAAAAGAAAAAGACCTCTTGCAAGAATTGACCCAAAAAGCAGCAAGAGAGGGCAAAGCGAGACCAGAGAAGACAGAACTCCAAACTGGGAATTGTTTGCCTCTGTTTCTTCCCCTGGACATTGACAAAACCATTGATCAATATAACTTAGGACGGAATACAACACAAAAGTCACCATCATCGACAGAAATGAGGTCTGCTGGGAAGACAGAGGAGCCCGCAGCCACTTGGCACTGACCAGCATGCCGCGCCGCCGGAAGCCCATCATGCACAGGCGGCACTTGAACGTGAAGCTGTCGTAGTCTGTGGACGTGATGCGGGGCTTGAACGTCTTGGAGCGGCTGATGCGGTCGGCTTTCTTGGCCTCCCTCTCAGGATTATGCATCCTCTGCATGTGTTCCCGTAGTTTGTCTTTTCGCTATTTAGAGAGAATTTTTGAAAACGGGGTAGACATGGGGGTAGAAAATTTTTAATTGAAGGGATAATTTTAAAAATCAATACAAATGAGCAGTCACCACAAGCCTCCAAGAGACATTTGAGTTGCTGGAACACTAGGACACAGACATGTTAAAAGTGGTGGGAGTTACTCCGTTCACTAGCAAATATGTGCATTCCAATGAACCTTGGTTTAAAATGACCATTAAATAGGAAAGATACATATCGACTTCTGAGAATAAAGACTGTGCATTTATGTACAGGAGATTAAAGAGAACATGGAATAAGCCTGGTATAAAAGAACTTAAGACAAATTGATAATAGGTAATATTAGATTTTAGAAGCCACGTGTAGGCCGGGTGTGGTGGCTCATGCCTGTAATCCTAGCACTTTGGGAGGCCGATGCAGGCGGATGACCTGAGGTCAGGAGTTTGAGACCAGCCTGGTCAAAATGGTGAAACCCTGTCTCTATGAAAAATACAAAAACTAGCTGGGTGTGGTAGCACACGTAATCCCAGCTACTCAGGAGGCTGAGGCAGGAAAATCACTTGAACCTGGGAGGCGGAGGTTGCACTGAGCTGATATCGCACCAGCCTGGGCAACAGAGCAAGGCTCTGTCAAAAAAAAAAATGCCGTGTATACTCAATTCCCACACCTTTCAGCAAACATTATATTTTTCTAAATCCCAAAAGAATTTAAGTAAGAATCTCTATCTTATGGATTTAGAACTTCTCACCTTACAGAATTAGAAGTTCAAGTAAACAAATCCATTGTTCACTATGATGGAGCATGGGGCCCAGGGCTCAGCTCCTGGTTTCACTATTTAGTGACACATGCTGATGTGAGTCCATGGAGAGAATCAGGCAGAGCCCATCCCGAATAAAAACAAAGTGCCAGCTCCCTGATCCAGTGAGGCTTTCTGCTCTGGGACACACGAATAAATTGTTATTAGTCCCGTAAAAACTCTGAGCCTTTCTACAAACCCAGTTCTTCCCACCCTTCGGTACAGGGACTTTTTTAAGGACTTCATTTTTCAGCGTATTTACTCAACAAATATTCCTTGAGTGCCTACCAAGTATCAGGGAGCAGGATGAGGGCTGAGCTCTGATGCTGGGCCTCCCTCACCCACCTGCCTCTTCTGCTACAATGCATACGACCTAACTGCTCTTTCTTCCTATCCCACCCGCCTTCATTTCTGGAAAGCCCAGGAGGGAACGTTCAGAGCTTTGTAGGCTACAGTAGGATTTGGATTAAGGACACTGCCCTAAATGACAGTATCTTTCTTTACTGTAGATACAATGGCCAAAGCACTGTTGCATTGCCACTTTTTTTCTTTTCCTTTTTCTCCAACTCCTCTCGCATTCCCACTTTTTTCTAAGCATCAACATTCACTAGTTCCCCTGTCTATTCCCTTTAAACAACCAATTGACCTTAACCAAATCATCACGTAAATTCCAAAGCCTAACACAAATACCACACCATGCTACGCACATCGTGACGGGCACACATTTGTTGGATGCCAAATCTCCACGAGGCCTTTCCATCCTAGCATCCCCCAAACCAAATGCGCCACCTGCCCCCACTCCGTCTGCCTAAGTCGTGCTTTTTGGTGTCAGTGGTGTTCCCAAACATCTAGCCTCTCAAGCTGCAAATCTCCACTCCTTGTTGTCCACCCTTCCCCCTTTCATCCAAGTGCAAGGTCTTGTCAGCCTCCCATGACGCCTGTCTTGAACACGGCCCCTCTTCTCCACACCCACTGCCTCGGCCTGAATTAGCCCAGCTCTGAAACACTGGTAAGTCTAATTACTTAGTACAGCGCGCTAGCTTAACCTGCTTCCCTGGCTTCCTCTTGCCACGCCCTCCATCACTCCCCTTCTACCCATCTCCCTGCTGCTCCCTCTGCTTGAGGTGCCGATATCCCTCCCTCACTCCTCACCTCTCCCATTCCCTAGCTGGCAAACTCTTCCCCATCCATGAGTGGATTCAAAAGTGTCACCGTGTCTATGAGGTCTCCCCTATACTCCAAATCAGTGAATCCCTCTCACAGCATTTTTGAGATGGAGTCTCACTCTGTCGCCCAGGCTGGAGTGCAATGGCACGATCTCGCCTCACTGCAACCTCCGCCTCCCGGGTTCAAGTGATTCTCCTGCGGCAGCCTCCTGAGTAGCTGGGATAACAGCCATGTGCCACCACGCCCGGCTACTTTTATCTTTTTAGTAGAGACGGGGTTTCACCATGTTGGTCAGGCTGGTCTCGAACTCCCAACCTCAAGTTGAGAGGTGAAGCAAAATGACCTCCATTGCTGGTTCAAACCCAGATGCCACACGGGGTTGCAGAAGTGTGCTTGGTTCCAATATTTTGTCCATCTTGGGTTTTTTGGGGGGCCGCGGGGATCCCTTCCACTGCCAGTATTGTTGTTGACGGTGCTTTAGGGACCGAGCGGAGCCACTCCGGGGCCACATTCCTGAGCTGCCCAGCGCTTCGCAGGGGGCTGAGGCAGCGGCAGCGGCAGCGGCGCCATGGCCAGGCGGCAGCCCCGCTCCATCCCCACCACCAGCAGCTGCCTCCCTGCGGGGCAAGGCTCGGTCCTGCGGCCTGCCATGCCCAAGCCCCAGGAGGTCTCCCGTGCAGGCGCAGCACCTCCTGCTCTACCGCGCCCCGTCCCATCAACCGCCTGAGGGCCTAGGAGTGTGGGCAGGCAGCAGGGGACTGGCTGGCAGCGGGGGACTGGCCAGCAGATCCACCTGCGGACCCGGCACAGGATCCGCTAGGTGAAGCCAGCTGGGCTTCTGAATTGGGTGGAGACTTGGAGAACTTTTCTGTCTAGCTAAAGGATTGTAAATGCACCAATCAGCACTTTCTGTCTAGCTCAAGGTTCCTAAACGCACCAATCAGTGCTCTGTGTCTAGCTAATCTAGTGGGGACTTGGAGAAGTTTTGTGTCTAGCTAAAGAATTGTAAACACACCAATCAACACTCTGTGTCTAGCTAGAGGTTTGTAAATATACAATCAGTGCTCTGTGTCTAGCTAATCTGGTGGGGACTTGGAGAACTTTTGTGTCTAGCTAAAGGACTGTAAATGCACCAATCAGCTCTCTGTAAAATGGGCCAATCAGCTCTCTGTAAAACCAATCAGTAGGATGTGGGTGGGGCTAGATAAGAGAATAAAAGCAGGCCACCAGCACCACCAGCAGCAACACATTTGGGTCTCCTTCCACACTGTGGAAGCTTTGTTCTTTCACTCTTTGCAATAAATCTTGCTGCTGCTCACTCTTTGGGTCCACGCCGCCTTTATGAGCTGTAACACTCACTGCGAAGGTCTGCAGCTTCACTCCTGAAGCCAGCAAGACCATGAACCCACCGGGAGAGACGAACAACTGGGGATGGAAGGAACGAACAACTCCAGACATGCCACCTTTAAGAGCTGTAACACTCACGGCGAAGGTCTGCAGCTTCACTCCAGAAGCCAGCGAGACCGCGAACCCACCAGAAGGAAGAAACTCTGAACACATCCGAACATCAGAAGGAACAAACTCCAGACACACCATCTTTAAGAACTGTAAGGGTCCACGGCTTCATTCTTGAAGTCAGACCAAGAACCCACCAATTCTGGATACAAGGTGATCTGCCTCCCTCGGCCTCCCAAAGTGCTGGGATTATAGGCGTAAGCCACTGCACCCAGCCCCTTTATTCTTTTCTCTATTCTAGTGTGAGCTCCCTAAAGTCAGAAGGTCCCACCTTGACTTCAATGCTGCCCTCATGGAGCTTACACTTAGCAGGACAGGCAAATGCAATACACAAATGCTATGACACGGCCACCAGCAAAAGGCCCTGTGGGAATTCGTGGGAGAAGCAGCACTTAATCCAGGGATCAGGAAATGCCCCATATGAAGTGACATTAGCCAGGTGAAGGAATATGACAGTTTGAAAGCGCATTTCAAGTCAGGAGGAGGAGGGAGAGCAACTGCAAAGGCCCAAGGAGAGAGAGTATGCCACACCTGGGTAAAGCTATGGAGTTCAGGTCACCCTGAGTACACAGGGAGGCGGGAACCAGAGAGGTTGGCAGGAGCCAGATCTTGTAGCATCTTAGAAGTAACAAGAACTAAGGGATTTATCTGTGTGAAGAGCTATTAAAGAGTTTTTCCGGGTGTGGTGGCTCATTCCTGTAATCCCAGCACTTAGGGAGGCCGAGGCGGGCGGATCATGAGGTCAGGAGATTGAGACCATCGTGGCTAACATGGTGAAACCCCATCTCTACTAAAAATACAAAAAATTAGCCGGGCGTGGTGGCGGGCGCCTATAGTCCCAGCTACTTGGGCAGGAGAATGGCGTGAACCCGAGAGGCAGAGCTTGCAGCGAGCCGAGATCATGCCACTGCACTCTAGCCTGGGCGACAGAGCAAGACTCCATCTCAAAAAAAAAAGTTTTTCAGAAAGGATGTGACATCAGAGCTGTTCTCTAGAAAAATTAATCTGATACTCGTTTGAAAATATGCCAAGAAGGTAGGTGGTAGTGGTTTTGTGCTGGGTCAACTTGGCTAACGGGAACTACATTTGAAGGGAATCTCCTTCCCAACATGGTTCTGAGTTGGGGTTAGCCAAAGAGAAACTCACACCAGCCTGGAAGGTGGAAAGGAAGCAGCTCCGTGCTGCTCTAGACAGTGTCATGTAGAGGTACCTGTGGGTCCCTACTTATCCTCTCTTTCCCACCCAGCCACCAGCTGTCTTCCTGCCAGTCCTGCTGGCCAGCTCCACATCCGCCACCAGATGCAGTGACACAGTCTTCCACAGACCGCACCAGCTCTCCTTCCTGGGCCCCCCTGCAGGTGGAGGTGCCTGGTTCCCAGATTCCCAGGTAAGTTCCATTTGACCACCCAGACCAGTGCTTCTGTGGGCATACTGCTGACTTCCGACCTCCCAGCTTCTCCCTTTGACCCTCACTTCTCCATCTTCTCCTATAATTAAGCTCTTAGTCCTAAGAAAATCTTCTTCTATAACACTCACAGTGGCTTTGCTTCCGTAATGGAACTGTGTTGAATATACTGGGTGAAAGTAAAAGAGAATATGAAAGCAAGCAGAGAAATTTAAAAGAAATATTCCAAGGTGTTAAAATATGGCATCTGGCACAAAATGAAAAATCAAAAAACACTGGCTGGATGGGATGGATGGATGGCCAAACAGTTATCACAAAACAGGAATACTTTTAGATATGATTTTTTTTTTAAGAACATAAAAATATCCCAGACCTATTTACACTTTTCACATTGGAGTTCTCTACAGAATTCTAAATTGTGCTACTATATATTAAAAGCCATTAGATTATATTCTATAACACCCTTACCATAAAACCAGCTTTGAAAATTCTATTTCTCTTTAATTTCTTTGTATCTGTTACAAATATACCCTTAGTTTTCCTCTCCTGAATCCATTTCTGATTCTTATCCAGTTTCTGAGAGTGTGACCTACAATCACTTTCAGCAGGATGTCTTCCAATGACATTTTTGCAGAATTACCTGATCTCCCAATGAAGCATATTTCATTGTTTTTACATTTATTTATTTAACTTTTATTTCTGGGTCCCCTGCAGGGTTTTGCCTGGCTTCTTCTAAGTTCCAGGTGGGTTATGGATACTTATAATGTTTTAATCTTTGAGGTCATTAACATTCTCCAAAGTAGTCTAAGCCTTCTCAGCATTCTTCAGTTTTCCCACCTGAATTAGATGAGAGTCCTGCTGGCTACGAGGCTCAGTTACTGGCTCTTACACTTAATCAGTGCTCAACAAACACGTCTTGATCTGAATGTTAAGGTATTGGTCTGTTAGGAAATCTCAATAGCGATTTAGTATACTCGTCATTATACATTTGGATTCTTTTAGGAGATGATGCATTTTTACTCTACTTGTTTGGGGATTTGAATTAACTATTTTGAGGAATTGAGTAAGTTTTCCCCCTTAATTTTATAACTAAGTCAAACACAAGGCCCAAATTGCATCTCAGGTCCAGTTCATCAGAGGTGGGTGATACCGATGAAATAAACAGGCATTTATCCTCAGCTTGCTATAATTCCAGTGGCCACGAGAACCACCTTGGGCTGTGTCTTGGTGTCATACCTTAAATTGCTTCCCACAGGTAGAACACAGGAAGTCTTTGCGGTCCGAATGCCGGAGCATGTGGAGTCGCAGTTTATCGGGGCGACAGAAGGCCTTGTCACACTCTGTGCACTGGTAGATCTTTTCTGAGTGGAAGCTGCGCACGTGTTTTTTCACCTGGCGGTAAAAACCACAGGAAAATTCAGGGGACGCAGGCACCAAAGGAAATGACCAAAGGCAGCTTGTCAACGCTAGAGGGAGCCAAATGCATTACCATGGGTTTTCATCAACCCCGCCGAGGAATCCAATCAGATGTGATAATTGGCCTCAATAACACATACTGTCCCTGTCACAAAGAAATAAAACAAGTAGCCAGAAAGCCTTAGAAATCCTAACCTCCCTGATGACTTGAAACGTGAGAGAGAGAGAGAGAGACAGAGAGAGAAAGAGAGCTTGCTTGGTCAAAGCCCTGATCACTTGGAGCCCATTTTTTAAAGATAAAAAGCAAAAGTTCCTTTGGGTTTAAATGAAATCTTGCTAAAAAGGATCTATAGGAAGACAAAAACCAATTCTTCCTTACTTTTCTCCGTCTTTAATCTGCACAGAAGCAATTTAGCCCCTTTTGATCCTTTTACATCTTCTTATAAAATCAAGTTCTAAAGAATTAAAGACATGAATGAGTGGATACAGAAAACATTACCGGTTTATGAGAGCAATATGACGCTGGCGTCATTTCTCAACTGGGACTTACTTCCCTTACTTTTAGATAAATAAAGGAATAGGGCTTCTGAACTCTCTTAGCCACACATATCCAATGAAGAAGAGCTGAGGATGGAAGCTAAGTAGTGAGTCTTACCGAACTATTCCTATAAGACAGTTTGCTTCATTATTTTTGGAGTTTCTTTTGCCATTAAATTATGCCTTAAAGCAACCTTTCTACTAGTTCGTGTGAAGTGAGAAAATTTCCAAGACTCTCAACACTAGCAGAACTAAAATTAAATCCTAGTCTTCTTTTCCTTTGGTAATTGAAAAAGTGTATTTTTACAAAATGTTTCGTTATTCACTGACATAGGAAAATCTTATCACTTAAAGTCCAAATGAAATCATGAGTATTCTGAAATTTATCTTCACCCATTTTGCTACAACAAAGAATACACTACAGGGGAGGAGGCAGTCAGTTCCTGATATGAAAGTATATTATATACCAACTTTCTCTGTTTCCTTCCAAAATGTATGGCCTTGGTTAAAGCAAGCAGGAAACCACAGTAGTGGTAGGGAGATGTTCCCAGCCTCTCAGAAACGGCAGTGTGTCTTCTACAGGCTCTGTATATTTGATAAGCAATAGATATCGACATGGATTATGAAAGACTTTTTAAAAATTATAATAGATCTGGGTGTTTATTACTTGTAATATAATTTAAACACTTTAATGTCAATGTCTGATCTGGACAATTAAGGGTCATAATAATCTTTTGTGTATAAAAGTAGTTTGATTGAAGAAATATTGTTCTCAATTGTAAAGCTGTTTAAAGAAGGGATGAAAATGCAGGTGCTAGGCAGTCTCGGTTTTCCAAAAATCGAAGTTTCTTTTACCAAAAGAAGGAAGCAGACAGGAATCTCAGTAGTAGACACTCACCTGGATAAAATCTGGGAACCGTTTCTTACAAGTTGGGCAGGTGAAGTAGCCATCATTGATATGAATGGCCACATGATCTTTCAACAAATCAAGGCGGTCAAAGGATTCTGGGCAAAAAATGCAAGAGTAAGTCTTCTGGTCTGAGTGGAGCTTCATGTGGCTCTCCAAGGATGCGCTGCTGATGAAGCCCTTGTTACAGAGATCACAGGTCAGTGGGCAGTTCCCCTCCCGCCCATGGAAGCGTAAGTGCTGGTCCAGTTTGTCCTTTTCCCGGAAGGCCTTCCCACACTGCAAGCATTTAAAAGGCCGGAAGGACTTCCGAATAAACAGATGCTGAAGAGCTGCATTCTGAAAGACATACACAAATGTGATCGTTTAGTGATGAAATTAAGAATGCAACTGGATCACACTTTTACAGAGAAAGAGAGGATGATCTCTGCAATCACAGACTTCCCATAGAAGTTCAACTCTAGGACACACACAGTTGAAAGGAGATTTTTCTGGTGAAGACATTGAAAATGAGGCCATCCTCAAAGTTCATCTTGAAGAGACGAAATTTTTTTGTGTTTTGTTTTACATCTATGTATGTGGGTTTTCTTTTGAAAGGGTTTAAGTAACACAAAAAAGTGTTCCCAATAGAAGACTTGTGTAATAAAACAAATCCCACAGTGGAACAGGATAAAAATGGAAAATTTGGAGGAAAAGACTTAGGGTCTAAGTCACACATGCAGGAATCAGGCTGGAGCAAGTCAGCCAAATGTTACTTGTTGAAATCCATGAGAAAAAGTATTTGAAGCTTGATTAAAACGTTTAGCAAAAAAAAAAAAGACAATAAAAAGAACTGAAGGGTAGTCCTTGCCAGTGGCAGGGTGGAGAAGGAAATGGATACCAGGTTTCTTTTGGGGGTGATGGATACCAGGTTTCTTTTCGGGGTGATGAAAGTGTTCTGGCATTAGAGAGTGGTGAAGATTGCACAACTTCAGAATGTTCTAAAAACCACTTTAAAGGGTAGTAAATTTTTTGCCATGAGAATTTCTTGAAAGGATTCAGATTTATGTGAATGAGACATGAGCACACGTCGTAAATGGAATATATGCATTTCATCACTGTCTACTTAGAAAACAGAAGATAAGGTCCCAGCATAGCTAGTTAGTTCTACTGGTTAGAATGCCTTGCTAACAACGTTAAGCTTATCACACTGTTCCTGCCTGGACCAGGCAATTCTGCTCTTTGTTTTCAGGCACAGATTGCACTTGTAATGTTGATTAGCCATCTTGTAAATTCATGCAATTGTTATAGGGAATCCAAGTGGGAGAGTATGGGCACTCAGTGCAAACCCATCACCACTACTGGAAAAACTACTCATGCTCTACTGAGAGCAGATCGACAAAATCATCTCACACAGAGAATGCAGAATCAATCTTTCAGTTATGCTTACAATGAAGACTCATTCATAAGTTCCTCAAAACACTGAGGGAAAGCTCTAGATTGCTACAAGGGGGGGAATCTTTCAAGTATGTCTGTGAATGGCTGTGCCTATGTAGCTATAAATGAACAGCAATTGAAGGATTAATGGAGATCTTAGTGCGATTTGTGTAATGAAGAAAGTGCAGTGATAACAATGCTTACACTCTTAACTTCAAATTACTTGTAAGCATCAACTTTTAAACTACATTTAATGTGAAATCATCATGTGAGGAAAACAAAATAATTATTTTTGGTTTAGTGAAATTTCTAGACATGATTACTATTTAACAGGAGATTTCCCTCTCAGGGCTTCTCTAATAGGGCTAGGAGAAAGATTTTTAAGCTGCTACCTACTCACTTATCTTGAGTAGATAAACAGCAATTCTGTTGTCTTCTTCAGCTGATGGGGCTGCTTCAGGGGATGAATCATACTTTATTCTCCTTTGTATCCAGATCCCTTAATAAGTTGCTTAGCTTATAGGAAGTCTTCAAGAGTAGTTTGAGAATCAGTGAAATATATTTCATATGAAACTCAAAAAAATGATTTCAAGGATTTTTCTACAGCATCTGCAGAGATTTTTAAGAATAGGTCTTTCTCAGCTGGGCACTGTGGCCCACACTTATAATCCCAGCATTTTGGGAGGCCAAGGCAGACAGATCACCTGAGGTCAGGAGTTTGAGACCAGCCTGGCCAACATAGTAAAACCCTGTCTCCACCAAAAATACAAAAATTAGCTAGGCGTGGTAGCAGGCACCTGTAAGCCCAGGGCTGTAATTCCAGCTACTTGGGAGGCTGAGGCAGGAGAATCGCTTGAACCTGGGAGGTGGAGATTGCAGTGAGACTCTGTCTCAAAAAAAAAAAAAAAAAAAAAAAAAAAAAGCATAGTTTTTTCTCAAATCAGCCACGGGGCTTGCTTTCACTTCTGTGCACAGTTCAGCTGCCACCTCATCTTTTTAACTGTCTGGATACTGATTTTACACAAAAGCTTTGCTATTTTGTCTACTTTCAAAACTTTACGGAAATATTGCCGATGAACCGATACTATTCTGAGGTTCAAAGATGCAAGATTCAGAGCACTTTTGCCATGTAGGAATCTTTTCCTTTATCCAAGTTCATTGAAGTGTCCAAGAACAGACACAATGCACATTGACTGTGGTCCTGCTGAGGATGCCATTTCTCCTTGGGTGCCAAATCCAGAACTCAGTTTTGTTTTGGTCCATTATGCTAATCAGTCTTCTGTCATTTCTGATTAGCGTGAGTACCTTCAGACACTTGATTTAAACTGAGCCACCACCTGGCTCCACTTTCTTGGCTCTATTGACAAACCTTATCATCTTTTCAATTTCCACGGAGCCCTGAACATTGTCTGTACTCAAGAACTAGATTGTATTTCTCTGATCTAATGATACTAATGGGATCATCATATTACAAGGTCGTAAAAATGCTGAAACTGTTCCCACCCCTTGACCCACTTGCAGGCCATTTCTGTTCTAAGGTGTCTTCTGTAGCTCAGAGCCACAACCCGTACATATTTCTAGAAGAAATCATGAAAAATGTCGGAGAGAGCACACAGATCCACTCTAGTTCTTCTGCTTCCTGAGTTCGTCAGGCAATCCACCACACTATACACATATATCAGCTACTCTAGGGATACCAAAATTGTATTGTTGGTAAATTCTGTGATTTGGGATTCAACTCACATTGCAATGAATTCTGAGACAACAGATTATTTGTAGAGAGAGATCATAAAATGTTTCTAAAGTTTAGGGGTTTTTTTTGTTTGTTTTTTAGAGATGGGGTCTTGCTCCATTGCCCAGGCTGGAGTGCAGTGGCATGATAATAGCTAACTGCAGCCTCGACCTCCTGGACTCAAGCAATCCTCCCACCTCAGCCTCCAGGGTAGCTGGGACTTATAAGTACATGCCACCACGCCTGACTAAAATGTTTCTAAAGGTTGATATTAATAGCTAAAAGAACCTAAATTATTGATCAATTTTCATATTATTTTAATCCTGACACAAAAAGGAAATCAAACAGTCATGTACACAAAAAGGAAATCAAACAATCATGTTTGTTGATTTGGGGTTTTGGGGGCTTTTTTTTTGAGACAGGGTCTCACTCCATCACCCAGGCTGGAGTGCAGTGGCACAATCACAGCTCACTGCAGCCTCGACTTCCCAGACTCAGAGGATTCTCTCATTTCAGCCTCCCAAGTAGCTGAGACTACAGGTGCACGCCACCATGTCCAGCTATTTTTTGTATTTTTTTTTAGTAGAGACAGGGTTTCACCACATTGCCCAGGTTGGTCTCGAACTCCTGGACTCAAGCAATCCACCTGCCTCAGCCTCCCAAAGTGCCAAGATTATAGGCGTGAGCCACCGTGCCTGGCAGTTTTGGGGTCTTTTAAACAACTTTCCTTTGGACAATTTTCTGCCCACTTTGAAAGCCTTTGGTTGGCCAGCCCTGCCCAACTCAGCTCACTCTGCACCATCCTTCCTCTGCACCCCTGCTAGGGCCAGTCTCATGTCTGCACTGTCCAAACCACAGCAAGAACCTCCTGTGTCTGGGCCTCTGATCCTATGGCTATCATTCTCTGAAACAGTCTACCTTCCTCCTCCCTTTCAAGGGCTAGTCTAAGTCTCACCTTATCCAAGAATTATCCTGACTCCTCTATTTTACTTCGACCTTTCACTCCTCCAAGTTATACTTTTACATTTAACACCTAACTGTAAACTCCCCTACATTAGTATCGATTTCCTACTTAGACTGCAAGCTCAAGTGAAAATTCTATTGTGTACCTAGCATAGTGCCAAATAGACAGTTAGAACTCAACACTATCGCATAAGTCATTCCAATGGTTTTAGCGCTGGAAGGGACCTTGGAGATCACTTAGTCCTACCCTTCATTTTGCATATGAGGAACCTGCGGCCCACAATTTATTCCTTGATCTATTTACAAATAAATTATCGTTATTCATTAATTTGCATTTACTGTAGCAACCAAACTGTGGTTTCCACCAGGATTTAGTAAGTACAGGTTGCAAAGAATAGCAGGTCAGGCAAACACTTAAGTAACATTCTGTTATGTGAAACACAGGAAACAAACCTACCTGCAGCTCCAACTGAGCAGGCAGCATTAGAGGAGAGAAAAATAGTTACATTACCAATTGGATTGGAAGACTTCCCTTCAGTTGGTCATTACCAATCTGGATAGAAAAGATGAAAAAATACATAGCCCTACTTTTTAGAATGTGTGAGAGAAAAAAAAAAAAAATAGCTCAACTAAGACTGACCTCCAAAAGCCAGATATATATGGCTTTTGCTTTGACACAAGGAACCTTGTACCAAAACCAGTAACCCTGCTCGTTCAAAAATGCAAGTACAGTTACGGCTGGAGTGTGTTTGTGCATCCACAACTTCACTGCATGTGTGGGCTTCGGGTTTTTTTTCCTTCCAAAAAAAAAAAAATCTAGCAAGGATTTCTCTGGACTTAGTAAAAAAAAATCAGAATCGCCAAAGCAGAAAATATAGTAATTGAGCAAGAGAAAGAAGTGCAGATTCGGAACTAAAGGAGAATGATGGATGGGATGATATTGATTCATAGTTTTTTTTCCTTGCTGGCCTATATTTCTGTATGTTGATATACTCTTGTGAAATAATATACAGTGAGCTGAGAGTTTTATATGTTTCGATTACAGGGCCCTCATAAACGCTGTTTAGCCTCAGAGTTCTTAGAGCCCTTCAAAGCTATTATATGACTACAAATGTTTA
This sequence comes from Nomascus leucogenys, assembly GCF_006542625.1. Taxonomy (NCBI): domain Eukaryota; kingdom Metazoa; phylum Chordata; class Mammalia; order Primates; family Hylobatidae; genus Nomascus; species Nomascus leucogenys. The sequence goes on along the minus strand of NC_044395.1, from coordinate 5,026,547 downwards.
AATGTGTTTTTACATGAAGGCATGGACTAGACTATTTTTCAAGGTCCCTTCTAGCCTATAGGCAAATAAAAAGACCAAAAGAAACATACGCTGAACGATCATGCATGCAGAAATTGTAAAGCCTGGGAAGTTATACAAAATGTCTCTTTCATCTACTGGAAAGTACCAGTAAGTCTTTATGCACTCAGCTGCCACAAACATGGGTTTTAAGTCATTGGTTTTTATCAGCACAGACACTTATCCCACAAAGCCATATTGTTTTCCCCACGAATCCCCTGCAGTTCCTAACTCAGAGTCAAATGCTATTTGTGAAATAATAAGAGAAAATACATCTGAACTGCAAGTCAGGAAAGCCCTGCAGCCGCATGGTCTGAGGCCAAGACACAGGTCACGTGACTCAGACACTGACTAACTCTCGAACTGACAGCTTTGGCTCAAGCTATCCCCAGGTGTGTGAACTGTACCTGCCATATCAACTTGGACACAGGTCTCTTTACACTGATGAGTAATGACATTTGCCCTTCTCCCCTGGGAAGCTGTAGATAAGCACATTTAGTTACCCAAAATCAACTTGAGAGCTATGATTAGGCACAAATTAGCCTGGTTTAAAATATAAATGATTATTATAACTAGATGTACTTATTTCTCCACTTCCAATCTGTGAATTGAGGGATGCAGAGAGCTAGTCCAGGAGCTGCCAACCTCTAGGCCTCTGTGTCATCACTAAATTGGTCGAATCTAGGACCAGCCATGCCAGCCTGCCATGGGACACAGAGACACTGAGAAATAGTGAATATTTTCTTTCAAAATAAGGGGATCGAGCATGTGACAGGCTAGATGCAAGATTTCAGAGTGGAAGGTGAATAGGCTGGAAAACCACCAGAGAGCTGGTGGTGGGAGGAAGGTGACCGGCTGGTGCGAGGAGCCGCCGGCTTTCCCCACTTACTCGGATGCGCTTGGCTCTGCGCATGTCGTCGGCTGTCAGCGTGCTCTGGGTGGGCACCACGCTCTCTTCATGATGCGGCTGCAGATGCAGGGTGTGAGTTTCTGGTTCATGTTCCAGGGAAGACTGGGTTTCTTGTGGCAGCTGAGGGATTGGGATAGTGGTCTGTTCTGGTTGATCCAGCCCATTCAGAGTGGCTGGTTCAGCCTCATCAAATTGCTCCTTTGTGGGAAAATGTAGCAAGTCCTGAAATTTGCAATAATCAGGAATAGAGATCAGTGCCGGAGGGACTGTCGGCTCAGATTTAGAATTGCTGCTTATTTCGGAATGACTAGATTCATAATACTCAGAAAAAATATTCTCCCTCTGGGAAAGTTAATTAGGTAACTATGCACAGAAGGCAAAAGCAGGAGAGGTTCCAGACCACTTAACAAGGAAAAGACTGTGATCTGACTTTTCTGGAATATCAATAATTTTAATTGTTTAAACTAATTAAACAAAGTCCACCTCTACTAACTCTGGTCAATTTTATTTATTTATTTTTATTTTTATTTTTTTTGAGATGGAGTCTCGCTCTGTCCCCAGGCTGGAGTGCAGCGGTGCGATCTGGACTCACTGCAAGCTCCGCCTCCCGGGTTCACGCCGTTCTCCTGCCTCAGCCTCCCGAGTAGCTGGGACTACAGGTGCCCACCACCACGCCCAGCTAATTTTTTTTTTTTATTTTTAGTAGAGACGGGGGTTTCACCGTGTTAGCCAGGCTGGTCTCGATCTCCTGACCTCGTGATTTGCCCACCTCGGCCTCCCAAAGTGCTGGGATTACAGGCATGAGCCACTGCGCTTGGCCAACTCTGGTCAATTTTAAATCTTTAGAGCAGCAAAGTTGGGTTTTTGTTGTAGGTAACACTTGAAAATACATTCTTTTCTGGCATTCTCCAATCATGCTTTAATTAACAGGCAGCAAGGTCTGATAGGAAAGGTCTACAAACATTGGGGAGGTCTTTGTATTTAGGTCTCGTCAGGGATCTGGCGAGTCCTCCACACAAGCATCTAAGGAGGGCTCCTTCCCTTCCCCCCATACCTGTGTCCCATCGTCACTCTTTTCCCCATTTTCGCTGGTGATTTCCAGGCGGATAAATTTTGGAGGACGCCCTGGCCGTCGACCTGGACCGAATCGCCTCTTGCCTCGTCCCCTTCCTCTGCCTCTTGTTCTGGGGACAAGAGATTGGGTTACAAGTCGTCATGGTTACATAATACTCCATAACAAGTAGCGACCTAAATGATCCTTACGAACCCCAGAGTTTGATTCCTCTCACCTTATTACTTTCCCAGATTTTCTCCAATGGAAACAACTGTTTTACTAATATACACTTTCTGAATGTCTCATCCTTCCCCTCTATTACAGCTTAAAGGTATGTCTTCAATTATTCTGAAGAAAAGAGCTATAAAAATTCAAAGCACTGACAATATTTTGCTTCTGAAATGATGTGAGGAAGGCAGACAGGACAGAACATGCTAAGCCTTTGAGTGTGTTCCCAGGAGATGTCATCTGAGACAAGATTCCCATTATTTCTCTCTTTTTCCCCTGGCCTCGCCTCATATTCCTTCCAAGAAATGTGGCCAAATTCAAACAACTTTCTTGTTTTACTACAAGCTTCTGGAAGGTCAGAACAAATTTCTAATTCAATTGTTTCATAACATGCCTAGTACACATCAATTAAATTTTGCATCCCCTTTAATGGATTTTTTTTTTTTTTTTTTTTGAGGCTAGATCTTGCTCTGCTACCCAGGCTGGAGTGCAGTGATGTAATCATGGCTCACTGCAGCCTCAACCACCTGGGCTTGGGCTCAAACGATCTTCCCACCTCAGCGTCCCAAGTAGCTGGGACTACAGGCATGTAGCACCATGCCCAGCTAATTTTATTTAATTTTTTGTAGAGACGGGGTTTCACCATGTTGCCTGGGCTGGTCTGGAACTCAAGCAATCCTCCCTCTTGGGCCTCCCACAGTGCTGGGATTACAGGCATGAGCCACCACACCTGGCATGAATTGCCAACAAACACAAATTCCTTAATAAAAGAGGCTTTAAAAAGTAGGTTATGAAAGCTTCTTTTAGAAGATATGTATGTGGGAAGTGTACGATGTCAATCAGATCAAATTTTCTTCTTCCACTCATTTATTTAATAATTTAACAAATACTACATATTTTTTCCAAGAACTTTTAAAAGACCCTTCACGTTGGAAAATTCTGAACCTAGGTAAATGCAGAGAATAGCATGATGAGCCCAATGTACCCATAACCCAGTTCCAACATTTTTCAACCCATGGCCAACATTTTCCATCTATATCCCCACCACTTGCCCCCACACACACCCAGTAGATGATTTGGAAGCAAATCCCAGGTATCTTTTCATCTCTAGATATCTTGGCATGTCTCTGAATCATAAGGACTCTGTATATATATATGACCACAATACCATTATCACACCTAAGAAATATCTGAGAGTTGCTGAGTATTATTACATCTAGTCAAAGTTCAAATCTTCCTAGTTGTCCCAGGTTTCTCTTAACAGTTGGCTAACAAACGTATTACCTACTGTGTATCACATGCTGTGCTAGGCACTAAGGACATCAGATTACAGGCAACAGATTTTACCCTCAGGAGTCTAGAAGAGGGAGCTGGCATATAAACCAAAAATCACAATATAATATAAAAAAATGCTACAATAGAGCCACAAACAGAGTTTTGGAGATTCCCAGGAGTGACTCAAATCTCACTGTGTCCACTCCCCCTTAGACATTTACCCCTGTGGTCACATTCTAGACCCTGTCATCCTTGTAAGCCTCTTCGTGCCAATCCCATGCACTGCCCACTCGGACACTACCCTGGCTCTGTAGTTTACTCCCTCTAGTACCCGGCGCTCAACAACCCTTCAGCCATGCGAGCATCTCCAATCCAATCCTTCTGGTGCTTTTGTGCAGCTCTGCATCACTGCCTTGATGTTCTCTCCCCTTCTTCCCCAGCATACACTCCATGGTCATCCACCGGAACCACTCCCTTGTGCGTGCTCTCAGTTCCCATCCCACGGCTGCTCTGTTTTCTCAATGTGTGTTATGAGCACTTGGCAAAGCCACAACTCTGTGTAATTCAATTCCCTGCCTGCTCTGCACCAGCATCCCTGCAGCTGAATGAAGCTGGAGAACAACGCACAGCCATGCTAGTGGGCTCACTTCCATTTCATAACCATGAACCCCAACTGGGCATTTAATGTAGTGGGCAATTGTATGGTATTTCCCTAGAACATTCGCTTTCCCACTTACCCAACTACCATCTCACACATCTCCTCTCTTTCCAAACCCTGGAAGAGCTGGCAACCCTACCTCTGTCCCCCTGGCACGACCCTACTCCAAACCACCCTCACTCCTCCCCCAAACTGTTGTGACAGATGCTAACAGCACTCCTTGTCTTCACTCTTTCTCCAATATAATCTAGTGATTATTTTTTTCCAGGTGTTATTTTTATCCAAAATGGTTTTCAAAAAAAAAAAAATAATACAATCAACATCACAATACTCCCCGACCAAAACCCTCTAAAGACTTCTCATCACACTTGGAATAAAATCTAAATTTCTTACCATTTCCCATAAGGCCCTACCTGATCTGGCCCCTGCCCACTTCATCCTATATGATTCTCCCCTCATCTGTCTTTTTTATATAGTGGAATTAAACATATGACTTGGTTTAATTAAGTAATTGTACTGCTGAAAAAAGTTGGAAAATCAGAGATGCAGATGAATTTAAAGGTATGTGCTATCTCAAAAATTCCTATTTCGGAATCTCCAATTAAGGGAGCTTTACCTAAGGTGAAAGGATCTCCCATTGCTGGGTACTGGTTATGCTGGAAAAGATGGATAATTGTAAATGAGGAGCAGAGGGAAAAGGAGATGACAGGTAACACGCACGGTTCCCTCAGGAGCCCACCTGGTTACCTATCCATACATGACACTCGGAGACACTCATTAGCTAGTGGACAATATAGAAATGATTCTGAACCTTTATAAACTCAGTCTGTGAGCCTTTCTCCCTCATACATACCTGCTAAACACATCTAGCTTCTCATCATGAGAATTAAGATGCTGCTGCAACTGCTCCGAGCTTATAAACCGGCGGTTACATTCATAGCAGGGCCAATTCTTCTCTTGCTCTCGAAGAACTAGTCACAGGAGAGAAATCATAAAGGCTGATGATCAATAGACACCAATAAAACTCAAATGCCTGCGATCCCCACCATTCTTATCTTGCTGCAGCCCAAAGAGTTCATCACTATACAGTATCTGCTATTTGCATTACTGTTTTATCAAAGCAAAAGCTAAAATTTGGCAGAGAGTTGCTTTTTAGGATCTTATTTTCTAATGCATCCATGCAAGACATCAAAGGAACAAATACCCTCACATCACCCTCTCACAGCCCTGAAAACACACACACAACTTCACCACACCGAAAACACATAAGATGTTACAGAGATCCGTATTCAGATAACCTAGCGGTTCAGACCCAAGTTTCATAATCTGAGGGTGTATTTTAGCACAAATAACTTAAAAGTCAATGCGCAGTATAATTACTTTAGCAAAATGTTCAGAAGCATCCCCTAAGTTGAATATAGACATACTCCATGACCCAGCGACTCCACTCCCAGATACATACCCAACAGAAATGTGCACATATGTTCACTAAAAGACATATAAGAATGCTCACAGCAGCACTCTTCAAAATAGCCAAAAACTAGAAACAATCTTATCATGTAATAAAGAATCTGCCTGGTCTTTGTCCCTAGTTGGTAACCTTTAAGTCACTGGAATTTCCTGAGTAATAGGAGTGTCTTTGTTATTCATGGTGTCCCACCCCACAAACATACCCAAATTTATTCTAAGGAGATGCTTCAGAGCAGGGACAGGCCATGCAGGAAAGCTCAACCATGTAATTAGAAATGTGGGGCTTTGAGCCAGGGGTTATCAGCCTGACCTCATGGAAGGAGGGGGAGAAGGCGGAGTTGGCAGTCAAGCTTGATCACTTGGCCAGTGATTGAATTAGTCATGCCTATGTAATGACGTCTCAATAAAAATGCTGGATGAGCTCGGGTGAGCTTCTATGGCTGGGAATCATACATCAATGCACCAGGAGGGTGGCATGCCCTGAGGACATTTTGGGGCCTCCCAGACCTGACCATATGCACCTCTTCATTTGGCTGGCCCTAATATATAAAAATCATACATTTTTATATATTAGATATATAGATCTACATATTATAACAAATATAAAGGATTATAACAAAATGGCCATTGTTAAGAATAGTGCTTTTTCGGCTGGGCATGGTGGCTCAGGCCTATAATCTCAGCACTTTGGGAGGCCAAGGCGGGCAGATCATGAAGTCAGGAGATCGAGACCATCCTGGCTAACACGGTGAAACCCCGTCTCTACTAAAAATACAAAAAATTAGCCGGGCGTGGTGGCGGGCGCCTGTAGTCCCAGCTACTCGGGAAGCTGAGGCAGGAGAATGGTGTGAACCCGGGAGGCAGAGCTTGCAGTGAGCGGAGATCACGCCACTGCACTCCAGCCTGGGCAACAGAGCAAGAATCCGTTTCCAAAAAAAAAAAAATAGTGCTTTTCCGAGTTCTGTGTGTCACTCTTGTGAATTATCAAACCTGAGGAGCTCCTGGGAACCTCCTAACCTGTAGCTAGTTGGTCTGGGGCTTGGGAGCTCCAGAGCCTCCAGCTGGTGTCTGAAGTCAGGGGTGTCTTGACTGCCCTGAGCCTGTGAAACTTGACCTAACTCTGGATAGTTAGTGTCAGAATTGCATTTCACAACGAAATCTACAGTAAAATGGATAAATCAATTGTTTTACATTCATACACTAGAATACCAAATAACAATAAGAATAAATACATTAGAATTATATACACGAGTGTGGATGAATCTCACAAATACCATGTTCAGCAGAAGATGCCCAGGCATCAAAAGTGTGCATATCATGTAATTCTATTATGCACAATTCGATAACAAGCGTATCTTATGTGTGGTACTGGAAGTCAGGAGAGAGTTACACTTGGGAGTGAGTAGGAATTAGAAGGCAGCACAGTGAAACTTCTGGGGCACACTAATGCTCTGTTTCTTGATCTGGGTGCAGGTTACATGGGTGTGTTCACTTTGTGAAAATTTAAGCCGTATACTTATGATGTGCGCAGCTTTCTGTATGTAGATTATACTTCAGTGACATTTGCATTAAAAACAAAGCCAATACCTGCCTTGGCATATCCTCAGAGATGATAAAATCTGGATAGGAATCATCCTCTGATCTAGGTTCTAATTTGGTATTTGGAAGTTTTCATTATATTAAATATTATTTTCCAGCACACAGGAAAGAAATGTAAATGTCATTGTAATTTGACACTGAATTAGATGGAGACGTGTGTCTCTAAAAAACCTACTGGAATAGCTTCTGAAATATACTGAGACAAAAAAAGAGAGGTTTCATAAAGATGTGATATATACAATTTGGAATTCATATAGAAAATGTAAAACATAAACGTCTAACCACCTTTCCTTTCTTCCTCAGAAATGTCATGAATTTTCTGGTTCACGAACTCAGCATAGGATGCGGCATACCACACCTGCAAGAAGCAAGTATATCATCAAGAACTAGGGACATCACCAGACGTTTTTTGCATGCTTAAATGATTTCTCCTGCTCACAGGACACAATTCAGGCTTTTCCACAGCCCATTAACAAAGGAAAAAAAGATCATGCTGTGGGCTCCCCTTGCAATACCTTTCCAGCAGATCAGTCAGGAGGTTCATTTGCCAAGACGCACTGCCTGTTTTCTTTTTCAGAAAATAGTTTCTGTTACTAGAATAACTTCACAAGAATTATAATCATAGTCTCTTCAACGAAATAAAACAGCCTCCTCTGATTTCTTATCTGTATTTAAACACCGGTTTTTACAGCGTTGTAGTCACAGTGGTTGCCACCAAACAGCCCTTACTGGGGTCACCAATGACAACTTCAAAGGCAACCACCTTCTCCCACCCACCCACTGGCTACTTCTGCTCACTCTGTTTGCCTCTTTTTTTTCTCCCTAACTTCTAAATATTGGTGTGGCTCGAAGCTTAGTCAGAGTGTAGGGCCTTCTTGTTTTGACCTCAGGAGGCCATATTCATTTCCAACCAACTCTATGCTAATGAATCCCAAATTAATATATCCATCCCAGACCCTCTTTCTCTGTTCCCTGAGTGTGTCTGACTGGATGTTTTGGATGTCTCATAAACAGATCAAACTTAGCATGTCCAGAATGGAATTCTCAATGCTTTCCAACTCACACCTCCACCCATCTTCCCCATCTTGATGAATACCTTCCAACCAGTTGCTCAGACTTGAAACCTGAAAGGTGTCTTTGATTTCTCTGCTTGCTTCTATATGCCTTTAGCAAGGACTACCCCTCCCTCAATTGTTCTCCATCCCTGCTTTTGCACCCTGATGCATGCCAAGACCATTTCTTGCCTGGATGACCACTTGGCCTTCTGACTGGCCTCTCCTTTTCTCTGCAGGCTACACAGTAGCCAGAGTGGTCTCCTCAAATCCCAGTTACCCCAGTTGGATCATTACACACCATATACAGGCATCAAAATATCACATGTATCCCAAAAATATGTACAACTAATATATATCAATAAAAAGAACACACAATCAGATCTTGTCATGCAGGCAACGGCTTCTCGTCTCATAGTAAACCTGAAATGCTTGATGATAATCTCCAAAGGGCTCCACAATCTCCCCAACCTGGAAAAGCAACCTCAGCCCTTGTCAATCTCCCTGACCCACACTTCAGTCAACAGGGCCTGCTTTCAGCTGCTCAAACATGCCAGGTGCTTCACCACCCCAAGCCTTCAGCCCTGCTGTTTCACCCCCACGAGTGCTGGGCTCTCTGCCCTCACCCATGCCCTAACCCTCTGTAGTGCTGGCCCCATTCCATAGTTCTCAGCCTCAGTAGTGCCTCGTCAGCAGGGCCTTCGCTAACCATCACATCAAAATCGGTCCCTTTCTTGTTACCTGCTCTTTCTGCACCATCTGTTTCCTTCATGGAACTTACCCCATGAGTTATTTGCTTGTTTACATCTTTCTGTCCATTTCTGCTCTAGAATAGAGGTTCCCTGAACATAGGGAGCTGGTCTATGTTTTCTAGGGTCTCAAACACAGTAAGGGTTCAATATATCAATTACTAAAGGAATTAATCATATATAATTTTTATGGATTATTTTAAGTATATGGAAATATTTATAAAGACACTTTATTTTTTACTGTGGAATAACAGTCATATAGTCTGTATTCTATAATTTAATTAATTATGCCCCTGTAGTTGTACTTTTAGATGGATTATCATTTTACTATCATAAATCCTACCCTAATAAATTCCAAGGTATATTTTTAAATATTTTCACAGGTCAGAAGTCAGGATGTGTTTCACACTCTAGGGCCTTCTACAGTCATGGCCACGATGGAGCTCTTGCTACCTGCTCACTCCTCCTGCACAAACCTGGTCAAGCTCTTTGTACTGTTCTCACCTCATTCAGCTATAAGCCCACTGACACCCCATGAGTGAACACTTGCCAAGCAATGCAAATCAAGGCCAAAAAGATCTGCCATTTCCCTCAGAACAAACACAAGAAATCTGAAAGCCATGCAAGGCTGGCGTGCGTCCTGCAGGGCTTCTCAGTAAGGCATCAGCTGTCAGAAACTTCCTACAGGCTTGATCCAAAGCCTCCCCACTTCGAGGATACGTGATTCAAGTGAGGAAAAAGACACAGATGAGTTCAATCAAATGGGAAAGCACAGTGTCAAAACTTGCAGGAAGGTGATCAGTGGCTTGAGGGAACATCCCAGGGGCAACAGCAGAACACTTATTTTTAAAATATTGCAGCTGCATCAACACTCTCAATGGCACAGAAGATGACAGCATACAGAAAGGCACAAACATCCACAATGAAGCCAAACAGTGATGCAGGAAAAAGAATTCAGGCTCTGCACACAAAGTGGTTTATACCTCAACCAATTTATTTTGCTTCAGTGTGTCTTTTTATGAATGCACAAGTATGATGTAATTTTAAAATTATGTCAAAATAAGTCTAAAATAGCTCCTTCTAACCATTTTTTATTTTTAAAAAGCACTATAATAGTAGCTTTTTTTCTTAATGGTGCATAAAATAATAGTGCATCCTAAAGTCATTGGTATCTTTTTTTTTTTTTTTTTTTTTGAGACAGAGTCTCGCTGTCGCCCAGGCTGGAGTGCAGTGGCGCGATCTCTGCTCACTGCAGGCTCCGCCCCCCGGGGTTCACGCCATTCTCCTGCCTCAGCCTCCCGAGTAGCTGGGACTACAGGCGCCTGCCACCTCGCCCGGCTAATTTTTTGTATTTTTAGCAGAGACGGGGTTTCACTGTGTTAGCCAGGATGGTCTCGATCTCCTGACCTCGTGATCCGCCCGCCTCAGCCTCCCAAAGTGCTGGGATTACAGGCGTGAGCCACCGGGCCCGGCCGAGTCATTGGTATCTTAGGGTCAGTGAAATACAGTAGAGTCTAGTACTGTCTTCTTTTTATAACTATTTCCTCTGATTAACGTTCGATGATTAGATTTACTCAGCCAAGAACATTTTTGCTATATACTTCCAGAAATGTTTTATGAAATCCAATTCTACAATCAACATTCTTATTTTTTAAACATTCACATTCATTGTACTGTATCCATTTATTTTTGCTAATTTAAATATAAATAGTAGCTCACAGTTATTTTGAGGGTTTTTAAAATTATTAATGTTGAAAATTTTTTTTAACTTTTTAAAGTTCCAGGGTATATGTGCAGGATGTGCAGATTTGTTACATAGGTAAACGTGCCATGATGATTTGCTGGACCTGTCAACCCATCATGTAGGTATTAAGCCCAGAATGCACTCGCTATTTTTTGTTTTAAAACTTTTTTTTTTACTATTTCTTTCCTCCTCCAGATAAAGTCAATTCCTGACATTTGTTCATTTGTCCATCTGGGTGTAGTGAGGTCTGTCAGTTTTCAAAGTTGAACCTTTTGATGTGTATTACAAATATTTCCCTCGTTCTGTTGTCTTTTGATTTGTTTTATGGTTGTTCATTAGACTGAACTATTATATTCTTATTTGTTTCTCTCCAACTTTATAGTTCTACCTACTGGTTTAAAAGAGAAAATCTGCCCTTCACAGTTAAAAAATATTCACCTCAGCTTTTTTTCTAATCAGGAATTTATTGGGATACATGGTATGAGATACGAATCTCCTTTTACATGTTTTATTTGGGGTTTATGGATTCTCTAGCTGATGGTTTCAAAAACAGAGGTTCTGCATACCTTTTGAACAAAATCCAGGATTCTTTCTCCCTCAGAAGAGGTATCCATTTCTAATTTGTACCATATGGAGGCACTGTGCAGTTCAGTGTTTGTGTACTTATATGATCATTTCTTGCCTATTTTTCATTTATATCAGGAAGCTAAAGAGTATTTTCATCCCCTCTTTTGGCATGTTTTTAATATAATCTTTATTTTAAAAGAGGAATTTTCATTTAGAATCATAGCAAAATTTTATTATGTCATCAAGAATTATTATTTAGATAAATTTCAAGTTATTACCCCAAAATATATTTCTGAAATCAGAAGTCAGTACATAGGATTCTTTGAGTAAAACATTCATACAAAGAAAAAAATCTTGCTCATACATCTAAACATCTTGCCCATACATCTAAACATCTGTTTCCCAACTATGGAGTGTGTAAATGAAGTTAACCGACATCTTTAATCACTCCGTCACAGATATAGATGCGTTCCTATCGATGGTTTGACTTACAATTTTTTGACATTACGACGGTGCGAAAGTGAGACACGTTCAGTAGAAATCGTCTGAGTGCCCATACAGCCATTCTGCTTCTCACTTTCAGTACAGTATCCAATACATTACATGAGACAGTCAATACTTTATTGTAAAATAGGCACCGTGTTAGAACATTTTGCCCAACCGTAGGTTAACGCAAGTGTTCTGATCACATTTAAGGCAGGCCAGGCTGAGGTACGACATTCGTAGGTTGAGTGTATTAAGTACATTTTCAGTTTACAATATTTTCAATTAAATGGGGCTTATCGGGATCTAACTCCATCATAGGTAGAGGAGCATCTGTACTGGTCTACTCCCCAGAACTACCACCTCCTTACCCCTGGACCTCAGGCTTTCATGTTGGCTCTGCGCAATCTCCTGGTTCAAGCGATTCTCCTGCCTCAGCCTCACAAGTAGCTGGCATTAGAGGTACCCGCCACCACGCTCGGCTAATTTTTGTATTTTTAGTAGAGACAGGGTTTTGCCATGTTGACCAGGCTGGTCTTGAACTCCAGACCTGAAGTGATCCAACCATCTCAGCCTCCTAAAGTGCTGGGATTACAAGCGTGAGCCACCAGGCCTGGCCTCACATAGGCCCTTTGATAAGCATAAAAGCCATATACTTTTCATTCTATTTACAGGATTATGACAGTGTATACTACATGGTAGCTACTCAATAAGTATGTGAATAACCAGAAAATGACCTCCCTCCTCCTTTTTTTTTAAACAAACCCACTTTAGGAAAATAAAATTGCAAAAAGTCCTAAACAATCACTCTTGCTAGCAAATAGCAGCACGGGTCTGGCAGCACTGTACCTTCAGTTCCTGCTTGGGCTCCACGTTTTTTATGGTTGTATAATACACATGGTGGCCATACTGGTAAGCCACCAGGTTCTGTTCCAGGTGATTCTGGGCTGGCCGTACAAACATCATCCAGTTACAAAGCGTCTCATCAGACAACTCAAACCACAGGTCTTCATGTAAATCCCTGTCTTTTCTGTCCCCTTTATCAAGAGAAACCTGCACAAAAAAAAAGCCACACCAAAAGCAAAACAAAACCTTCAATATGAGACACATTTTATAATGTCACAATATGCAAAATATTGCTCCTAAAATTAACCATACATCCTGGCTCTTTCCTTTGTATCTGCAAAAATCCTAGACCTATGACTTGCCAAATGTCAAAGGGAAAAGGTACTTTCTGAAGCCTCAACTGTAGGAAAATTGGCTGGCAAAATCTAAAAGTTAACCTAATTGGGTAGCTTTAGTTAATATTTCACAAAACATGATAAAAATGCTATAAATATGCCAGAAAATGCAAGCAAAATACTCTCTAGCTCATTACAATTTGCCTGCTTTTGGGGTTTCATTGTATTCGTTTATAATAGGCAGCCCAGGGATAGGCATTTCTCTTTACAAAGTAATATTCTTGCTTGGAGATTTTGAGAACGCAAAGCAAACCTCCCCATGACAGCAGATGACTTGTCAAAAAACACATCCCAAATATTCACCCCTTCCTGCTGCCCTTTCCTAGTTCTCTGGAGTGGTTATCCACAAAGCAAGGAGCAGAGAGGGCTGGACAGAAACAAAAGGGTCAGCTGTAAAGAGATGACTATAGACACACTTCACCATACAGGGAGCTATTCTTTAACCAGAGTCTACAGGTCAGATCTGTTTCAAAACTGGAAAGTGGTTTTCTTGCAAACATTACTGGCACACAGCAGATTACATTAAGCCTACATAATTCTCTTTGCATTCCAGTCAAAATTATTTTAAATAAAGAAAGCAAGCCCTGTTATGGGCTGAACTGTGTCTTCCTCAAAATCCATGTTGAAGCCCTAACACCCAGTACCTCAGACTGTGACTGCATTTGGAGACAGGACTTTTAAAGGGGTAATTTAGTTAAAATGAGGTCATTAGGGTGGGTCCTAATCCAACAGGACTGGTTCTTATAAGAAGGAAAGATGGACCAGGAGAGGTGGCTCATGCCTGTAATCCTAGCACTTTGAGAGCCCAAGGCAGGAAGATCACTTGAGCTCAGGAGTTCAAGACCAACCTGGGCAACATGGCGAGACCCTGTATCCATAAAAAATATAAAAATTAGCCAGATGCGGTGGCTCATGCCTGTAATTCCAGCACTTTGGAAGGCTGAGGTGGGTGGATCACGAGGTCAAGAGATCAAGACCACCCTGGCTAACATGGTGAAACCCTGTCTCTACTAAAAATACAAAAATTAGCTGGGAGTGATGGCAGGCACCTGTAGTCCCAGCTACTCAGGAGGCTGAGGCAGGAGAATCGCTTGAATCTGGGAGGCAGAGGTTGCAGTGAGCTGAGATCGCACCACTGCACTCCAGCCTGGCGACAGAGCGAGACTGCATCTCAAAAAATAAATAAAATACAAACATTATAAATAAATAAGAAGGGGCGATTAGGACGTGGACACATGCAAGCACCGAGGAAAGACCCTGTGAGGACAGTGAGAAGGTGGCTTTCTGCAAGCCAAGGAGAGAGGCCTCAGAGGAAACCAACCCTGCCAATGCCATGACCTCAAACTTCCAGCTTCCGGAACAGTGAGAAACTAAATGTCTGTTTGAGCCTCCCAGTCTGTGGTATTTTACTACGGCAACCCTAGAAAACCACTGTAGCCCCTCAGAATAATTCCTATAACGCCTTCAGGGACTAAAATTGCAACCTCCATCTTACTAGTGAGTTTCCACTTAACCAAGTTAAGATAGAAAGAAGAATACTAGCAAACAGCTGCTAAGAAACGGGAATAAGAGGCTCAGTAGACAACACGGTGCTCCTTGAAACACTGGTCAACAACAGGAGTGAAGTGTGATAAAGCATAAATTACCTTGAGGTGAATGTAACAGTCTTTCAGCTCCGAGCCCCTGACGAGAGGCCCCTCCACGGGGCCAAACTGGGTGCGTTTGGGGATGCGCCGCTTGGAGAACACCCCGCCCAGAAACCTGTCTATGTAGAGCACCAGGGGCAGGCTCGCCCTTGCCCGGGTGAGCACCGGCCGGTTGGGGATCGGGTGCAAGGGGCCGTGCTTTGGGCACACTGAAGAATGCGCGTTATTGCATTCCTCACACCCTGCAAAAGAGAGACAGTCTTGAAGAAAAGTCCAGTTCCTCAGAAGGACTTGATGTGAGGTAAAAAAATTCTGACCTGAAAAAACCCCATCTGCATTTTCAAGCCAAAATTCACTGAACTCCTAATGGCGCTACCCATTCAACAGTAGTACATTCTCTCTGGTAAACCAGTAAAACTCCTGTAATTCTCCTCTAAAATCAGACAGAATTTGCTTATGCCTGCCAAAAACAACTAGCAGGCCATGACTGACTTCTTTGCTGGAGAGAACTTTGAATAGTGGCCACTAAATTTACAAATCAATTACAACATGTCTGAAGAGTAAAAAGGGCTTATCAGGCTAAATTGCACTATCTGATGAGACAAAATAGGTGAATTTTATAGTATGCCAATTATCTCAATAAAACTATTCCGGGGCCAGGGAGGAACCCTGACAATACTACTTCATCAATTTTCTCAAAGGGAGTTACGGAAGTCTTATATCTCAGCCTAACTCAAACGGAAAAAGGGTTGTGCAGTCTGAGAGTTCAGTGCATACTGTCTGATTAGATAATGCTAAAATGAACAAATTTAGAATCCCTTCATTCACTGGGATGACACGACATTTTCTGCCCATTCCAAGAGCACTCAGTTTGCACCAGCCCGGCCACACACACTGTCTCTTTGCCAGGAGCACCCACCTGTAAGCTAACTGCCAGAACGAGACAGGTACAGCCCCAAAACGGAGGAGAGCAAATGGACCACACAGGCCATGCCCACAACCCTTAACACACTTAACATGCTTTACCTTACTCTGGCTGCATGGTGACCTGGTTTAGGAAATAGTTATTTTTAATTTCTACAATTCTCCAATAACAGAGCTACTTTGTATTAGTATTTTAAAGTGATTTTCTGTGCATTTGACTTAGGAGTTGCCTCAAAAATGTATGAATTTTTCCCAGGTGCAGTGGCTCAGCCTGTAATCCCAGCAGTTTGGGAGGCTGAGGTGGGCGGATCACTTGAGGTCAGGAGTTCGAGACCAGTCTCGCCAACATGGTGAAACTCCATCTCTACTAAAAATACAAAAAAAAAAAATTAGCTGGGCGTGGTAGTGCACACCTGTAGTCCCAACTACTCTACTCCAGAGGCTGAGGCTTGAGAATTGCTTGAACCTGGGAGGCAGACGGCTGCAGTGAACCGAGCTTGCACCACTGCACTCCAGCTTGGGAGACAGAGCAAGACCCTGTCTCAAAACAAAACAAGACAAAAAAAAAAAAAAAAAAAACCAACAAAAAAAAAAAGAAAGAAAGAAAAGAAAACGTATGAATTCAAGGAAAACCAAAACGAGCAAATTCTCTGTTGAACTGAGATTAGATGTGGAGCTTGATCACTGGGCCCAAGCAGACAGATTTTACCGCCACCATACAGAAGGACCAGGAGAAACAGGATGAAACCACAAAGCTCTGAAGGCCTCAGTAATGCAAATCAATGAGTAAGCACTTTGCCACATAAGCAAGAAAATCCACAGAAAGAAACTGATGGTTTCTTGGTGGTGGAATCTGAACCCCCAGCAAGCAGTAGGGTGGGGTGGCTGACCAAGGGTGCTGCCGAGGGGCTAGACTGCCTGAGCTGGAGTCCTGACCCTCAAATTATTGGCACAGCCCTGGGAAAGCTACCCACCTCATGGTAGGGCCATGGAGGGCATAAAGGAGGTAGTAGACGCAGGGCACTCACGCCTGGGATAGAACAGCATTCTTAAAAGGCTATCATGGAAGAGGCAAAGCAGCAAGGCAAACTTGTTAAAGCTGAAGTGGCTGAAGGGTGCAGGATCGGGCAAATCTGCCATGGTGGTTTGGTAGCTGAAGCTCTGGTGTGAGACACCTGGGCTCGGCTGCCTGATGCCCCTTTGTCCCTATGTGACCCCGAGCGAGCTTCCCAATCTTCTGAGCTTGTTTACTCGTCAGTAAAATCAGAAAACGAAGGAGAGTGTCCCTCAAAGGGCTGCAGTGAAGGCCAGGTGGGATGAAGCAAGCAGAGAATGTAGCACAGTTGGCTGCACACGGAAGGACCTGATGCATGGGAGCTATGTTCACACACACATGCACACACACACACACACATGCACACACACACACACACACGCACAAGACGGACACAGCTTCCCTGGGGGAGTCCAGTGCCCACACTTACATAAGTCGTGTGGGTCGAAGGGCCGGGGCGGGTCTGGCTCCCAGTCATCCAGATCTGTGTCCTCGCCGTCTTCTTCCTCATCTTCCTCAGTGTCCTCGTCCTCATCCTCATCCTCTTCCTCTTTGGCCTCCAGTCTGCCTAGAGGGGTCTGCAGAGTTGCCAAAGGGTCGGACCCATCCACACTCTCGATGGAAGGCAGCACCTGGTTATGAACTGGCAATGAGGCCTGGGCAAAAGTTGAAGGCACAGAGTAAGCAGACACGGATACCTGCTTTCGGTTCGCTGGTGCCCGCTGGCACAAACAGGGCCCAAGGGCTGGGTGAAATCTAGTCTTCATACCAACTCCTTCCAGGCCCTGGAAAAATGACTTCCATCTACCGGCTGTGAGGAAGAGCTGGCTTCATTTTTGATCTGACTGCTCACAGCCTTTAAGCCTCTGCCTTCCCTCTGCCCCTTCTGTCCCACACCTGGGCGGGCTGCTAAGAAGGCTCAGGTGCTCCCTCCTTTGGCAGCAGTGGGAGATTCAAAACTGGCAAGGCCCTGACCACCTGCGTCCTGACCCCACCCCTTAAACTTAATAAAACCTGGTCTCTTCCTGGCTCATTCAGCCGTTTCACACTGCTTGAGAGGCCTGCCCTGTCTCCCAGAGACTTCAAATAGGTAAGCAACAGACCATTTCGATGTGTGCACATGTCAGGTATCATCAGTTTCCACATCCGAACTCAACCTGGGGTGGGGGTCCCTCTCGCCTTTCCAGAGTGGCCATACCACACTGGAGGGGGTAAATGAGTTGACCTATCCTCAACCACTTGTCTTTTAAAACTAAACACGTCATGCAGCACATGGTTAACAAAGTTTAACAGCTCACAGCTCTCCTTTTAAACAGCTCAGGCAGGCTGAGGTTTTTAAGTAAGAATGAAAGAGATGAGATGCCTGCTTGTTTCATTATGCTGAAGTCAATCTCCTGCAAATAAGACACAGTTTGGGTCATGTATTAGGTTAATGCTATCTTATCAAATATCCTGGCAGAAAATAAAAATGGTACCTTAAAAAGTTCTCCTGCCTCCAATCTAAGTGTTACGGGATTGTACACTGGCCTAGAATCCCTTTACTCAATCTTGCTCCTCCTGCCCAATTAGCACAAGGTCATACTCAAGCCATGTCCTATTCAATAAATAAAGCAAGTTTTTAAAAATGCCACTCCCTTTATCTTCTCATATGTTGTTTTCCTCACCTAAAATACTCTTTCCTCAGCAACCTTCTAAATCCTACCACATTCCGGTTTCCCAATGAACCTCCTTTGATGCCTCCAGCCCTCCCTGAGTCTCCTCTGCTCTGAACTCCTGCAGCCCTTGGAGCCATAGAATCCCACTCCACAACAGCACTCAGCATCTGCTTCCACATTTCACGACCTCACCAGGCAGCCTGAATCATTCTGGAATAGTTCTATGACAATTTCTGTGGAGCCCAGATCTTCCACGCTTTTGTTAGGGCCCAGGACTTTCCTCTGGAGGTAGGCAGAATAAGTGTAACCCTTCCGCCACAAGAATCAAATATTTGAAGCCCCAGAAATCCTAATTCATTCAGTCATTTCTCACATGACCAAACTCCCAGCTCCCTGATCATCTTGTTGTCTTCGTTTATTTCGCAGTGGATTCCATATTTTTATTAATACAACATCAGGGCGCATTAGTGTTTACGTTGGCCGCCTTGTTCTACTCCAGGCCCATCTTGAACTTGCAGATAACTAAAATCTCTAAGTCCTCTTTTCCCCTCATAGAGTGCTATTAAACCATTTTTCCCCGCATCAGGACTTCAAGAGCTGATTTTTACTTAAATGGGGGATTTTGCATTTATCTCCAGTAAATTTCATTTCGCTACTTTTATCTGTTCTTCCCGTCTGCCAAGATCCTTAGACTCTAGATCCAGACATCTCACACATTAACTATCCCTACAGCTTTGCAGCCATTGCCAAACACCATCTATTTTGGTGATGAGTATGCGTTTTCACATGAGTCCATCTTGCCTCTCCAGCTGCACCTCAGGGAAATAGACTATGGGCTTTGGAGTCAGGCATTTAGAGTAAAATCCTTGCCCCGCCACTTAGCAAGTTACTACACTTCTCTGAACCTCAGTTTCTTTGTCTGTAAAATGGACAAAGTAATACACGCCTCAGGTTGTTGTATTAAGTGAAACAATATGTATATAAGGCCAGTAGCAGAGTGTATAGCATTTAGTAAGTGCTTAGTATTAATCATTATTATCCTAAGTTCTTTAAGGACCATGAAGATATCATGTACTTCCTTCTCAAATTTAAAAGATCGCTGAGCATAAAGTAGGTGTTCAATGAAGATTAATTTGTTGAAATATATTTGGCCTTTTGGGAAATAACACCAATCCCTTCAGGCTTATAGAGGAAGTCTTTGCAGTACTCACAGAAACATCCTTTTTCTGCTGTGCATCTTTATCGAAGAACTTATCAAACTCTAAAAAGAGGCCGGGTGTGGCTGGGCGTGGTGGCTCATGCCTGTAATCCCAGCACTTTGGGAGGCCAAGGTGGGCAGATCACCTGAGGTCAGGAGTTAGAGACCAGCCTGGCCAACATGGTCAAACCCTGTCTACTAAAAATACAAAAAAAAGTAGCTGGGCATGGTAGCGGGTGCCTGTAATCCCAGCTACTCGGGAGGCTGAGGCAGAAGAATCGCTTGAACCCAGGAGGCGGAGGTTGCAGTGAGCCGAGATCACGCTATTGCACTCCAGCCTAGGCGACAAGAGAGAAACTCCACCCACACCCCACCCCCCCACCAAAAAAAGAGGCCAGGCGTGATGGCTCATGCCTGTAATCCCAGCACTCTGCAAGGCTGAGGCAGGAGGATTGCTTGAGCCCAGGATTTCAAGACCAGCCTGGGCAACATAGTGAAACGCTGTCTCTACAAAAAATACAAAATTAAGCTGGGCAGTGGTGGCACGTGCCTGTGGTCCCAGCTACTCAGGAGACTGACATGGGATAATCATTTGAGCCCATGAGGTTGAGGCTGCAGTGAGCTGTGATGGTGCCACTGCACTCCAGCCTGGGTGACAGAGCAAGGCCCTGTCTCAAATAATAATTTAAAAAAGAACCCTAAAGAAACGGTACTGAGTGTGTTTATTGAGGGCCTGACCTGCAACGGCAGTGTAAGAGCATTGCCCAACATTTGAAACACTCGGTCTCCAGAAAGCAGATCAAACCGGTTATCTCAAACTGCATCCGCACACTTAACACATGCTCATTTAACTTTTGCCTGACATTCCACTTCTGCAACTCAGGGTCTTTTAGAAAGTTTTACGTGGGAGGCCAAAATTCTGGAAGACGCTTTTGCCTCAGCTTCAATAAAAACAGCATAAAATGCCCTGTGAGGGTGAGAACTCCACAGGGAACTTCTAGCAGTGCAGCTGCTGTGGCCACCTCCCCCTCAACCTCCTCATCAGAACCTGCGAGGATGTGACTGTATTCCTGCTCCCCATCTCAGAGCACAGCTTACAATACTGCCCCTTGTCCTAAGCGCTTAAGCATTACGCCAGGGTTAGTGATAAATGTTAGCACATATTGAACAAACCAAAGCATGTGTATACCTCTACTCCTCATAAACTTGCTTTGCAGAGCCAACCTGAAAGAATGAATTCAGCAATTCAGTTATTCTAGTAAAACCGCGATGTATTTTTTTTCCCAACAGATGCTGTCAGAAAGACACTGGTTTGGCAACGTGACTGGCTTCTTACCACTGCTGGGAAAGCTGACATCAAGATAAAACCAGCCTTCACTTCCCCATGCTGGACCTCTCTCCTAACAGACTGTGGCAAAAGGAAATGCTTAAACACTCCAGCATCACCTTTAAGGGCTGACGCTAAAAGCGGAGTTTGGATATTTACCAGAAACATGCAAACTACTGTTGAAAAGGAACAGAAAGGCCGGGCGCGGTGGCTCACACCTGTAATCCCAGCACTTTGGGAGGCCGAGGTGGGTGGATCACTTGAGGTCAGGAGTTTAAGACCAGGTTGGCCAACATGGTGAAACCCCATCTGTACCAAAAATCCAAAATATTAGCTGGGCGTGGTGGCAAGCATCTGTAATCCCAGCTACTCGGGAGGCTGAGGCAGGAGAATCGCTTGAACCAGGGAGGCGGAGGTTGCAGTGAGCCAAGATCATACCACTGCACTCCAGAGCCTGGGTGACAGAGCAAGACTCCGTCTTAAAAACAAAACAAAAAAAAAAAGAAGAAAAGGAATGGAAAGAGCTGGTGATCATCATTTCTAGATAAGAACTGTACACTTCTAGACAACACAAACCTTAACACACAACAGGCATGCATTACAAATTTAATGAACCACAAATTCAAATTCAGCTGGTGTTGACTGAGTGCTAGGCACGTATTTGAATTCTTTTGAGGCCAGGTGATGTTACAACGCTCCTAAGTGGCAGAGATGAAGTCTAAATTCTGACTCTGCACTGCCTTTTCCACTACATCACAATGGCCCTATGGAATTCGGTCTATTCAAGGAGGGCAGCAGAAGCGGTAAACGTCACCCACGCTTTGAATACCTGGGCAACAAGGTAACTACACATGTTCCCGAGGTCATAGCCAGGCAGTAGGTTGGCAAGCAGTGTGTGTCTGTTTCACTTAGAGGAAAAGAGTACGAAGCAAAACCATTTTAATCCTGTGCATTTTGTCATGTACCATAAAATACAGTAAAAGCAAAAAGAATCTATAAACTTATGGTATTCTTTCTCCTTCCCACTTAATACCACTCTCTGTAATTATTTCTGAAAGGACATAATGCATTTCAGGATACAATTTATCTGAGAAGTGAAACATGAAACGACGACGCTGGACAGCAGCACACACAACAGAATGCTTCTTGATTCCTACTGAGACCAATTATCAGGGCAGCATATTTTCCTCTCAGTGTGTGGGGAGTCACACATGTTCATTTTCAAAAACAAAGGGAGACTATGCCTGGAGACCACTGATGCCTTTCTTAAGGACGAGGGAATGCATACACGAAAAAGGCTTCAAGCACATTCTGCCCCCACTAAAAACAACTGAAAATATAATAGGAACATTTTGGTTAAGAAAAAAAAACAAAAACCAAAAAAATACCATCATCTGTGTTAAACCCTCAATCTAACTTTCTATCCAGAATTTATCCAGGTCACCAGATAAACTGACAACCACTGAGGTGTTATAACCAGAAATAAAAACTGTGCTGGTTGAAAGGAAACTACAACAAAGAAAGATGCTAAGCCAATAGTTACACTGTCTTGTAATGTCAGGGTTTGTGGAGCTGAGTACAACTTTCCTTTTGAGCAAAACATGAAACAAGCAGATTGTTTCTGGAGATTGGAAAAGATGAAGGGCCCTTTGAAGTGCAAATGGCAACGAAGCCTTTAATTAAAACTATCCCTTAATATTAAAACAACAAAAATTTGCCTATCGGATTGGCCAAATTTGAAAAGAATGCAAATACTCAGTGTGGCAAGAGTGTGTGGAAATGGGGCACCCTTGTATGCTATATTGTTGGTGGGAATACAAATATTTTCAGTGTCTGAAAAGCAATTTAGAAAATCAATTATCAAAATAATTTCACACAAATATCAAATAGAATAGTATAATAAACCTCATGTATCCATAACTCAGCTCAGCAATTATCAATTCATGGCCAATCAACATCTTTTTTTTTAAGAGACAAAATGTCTGTCTACAGTGCAGAGTGGCTTAATCACAGCTCACTGCAGCCTCAACCTCCCAGGCTCAAGTGATCTTCCCACCTCAGCCTCCCGAGTAGCTGACATTACGTGCCACCATGGCTGGCTAATTTTTTTAGTTTTTGTAGAGACAGGGGTCTTCACTATGTGGCCTAGGCTGGTCTTTAACTCCTGGGCTCAAGTGGTCCTCCTGTCTCGGCGATCCCAAAGTGCTGGGATTATAGATGTGATTCACCACGCCTGGCCAATTCATGGCCAATCTTATTTCAACTAATCTCCTACCTTCTTCCTCCCTCACTGGGAGAAGCAAAACCAAGACATTATACGTTTTCATCTGTAAATAGTTGAGTACAATGAAATGACTTTTAGATTGCATATCTTATCATACCTAAAAAATTTAAATTAGTCTTTTTTTTTTTTTTTTTTGAGATGGAGTCCCACTCTTATCGCCCAGGCTGGAGTGTAATGGCACGATCTCAGCTCACTGCAACCTCCGCCTCCCAGGTTCAAGCGATTCTCCTGCCTCATCCTCCTGAGTAGCTAGGATTACAGGTGCCCACCACCACACCCAACTAATTTTTGTATTTTTTGTTGCGATGGAGTTTCACTGTGTTGGCCAGGCTGGTCTCAAACTCCTGACCTCAGGTGAACCACCCACCTTGGCTTCCCAAAGTGCTAGGATTACAGGCATGATCCACTGCACCCGGCCGTCATTTCCGTGTTTTTTATTTTTTTTTTTAGACAGAGTCTTGCTCTGTTGCCAGGATGGTGTACAGTGGTGTGATCTCGGCTCACTGAAACCTCCAACTCCCTGGTTCAAGCGATTCTCCTGCCTCAGCCTCCCGAGTGGCTGGGATTACAGGCATGCGCCACCACACCCAGCTAATTTTTATATTTTTAGTAGAGAGAGGGTTTCACCATGTTGGCCAGGATGGTCTCGATCTCCTGACCTTGTGATCCGCCCGCCTCGGCCTCCCAAAATGTTGGGATTACAGGTGTGAGCCACCGCACCCGGCCCCGGCCGTCATTTCTTGACACTATAAAATATCAACTTAGTGTTATGATTTCCCCAATTGCCTCATATATTTTTTTACAGTTGGCTTGTTCAAATCAGGATCCAAACAAGGTCCACATATTGCATCTGACTGATACGCCTCTGAAGTCTCCTTTAATAGGTACGTTCCCCTTCCTCTTCTTTTCCCTTGCAATTTATTTGGAAAAGAAACTAAACCATTTGTCCTAGGGAATCTCCCACAGGCTGGGTTTTGCTGACTGCATTCATGTGTATCTTTTAATTTGTTCCATTTTGTCTACCATGCTTGAATCTAGACACTCAATCTGGTACTTGAATCTAGACACTCAATCAGATTCCAGTTTGATTTTTGGGGAAGAATAGTTCATATGTGATATAATGCAATAGGAGGTATACAATACCAGGAGGCATATCATGAACGGCTGTCTCTCTGTTGGTGATAGTATCACTCGGATCTATCCATTATACCATTCCTCATCAGCTTTTTCCTGATGGTTTCAGGCTACCATTGATAATCATTGCCTAGGTCCGTATGTCATTAGCGGCTGCAAAATGGTGATATTCTAAGTCAATCATCCCCTCTTTATTTATTAGTAGCAATGCTTCTATAAAGAAATTTCCCTCATCAAGTAATTGGTTACCTGAGTACCTTCAAGGAGAAACACAAGATTCTTTTCCTCCATTTGCCAGTTTTTACAATAATATGGTAAATTCTAGCATCCTCAAAAAGTGACCGATCCAGTAAGTTATTTCTTTTAGTATCACTATGAACTTGTGGACTTTACGCATATTTAGGTACTTTAATCTATTGTAGATGTTATCCTTTTTTAGAGGTCAATTTGACCCATTTTGGCCCCTTCAAGTTCTTGCCATAGGAAACCAGAAGTTTTTAATAGCAACCCTGCAGTCTAAGAAGACAAGATGCTCCAAGTTCATAGGTACATTCTCTGCCCCAGAGCTAGAATCTGTCATTTCTCCAAAAAGCCCTAATTCCTTTTGCTGGTGAATCGTATTTAAGAGACCACATCGCAGCATTTAGGATACTCACTGCTGCTGGGTTGATCATCATGTCTAAACTACTTCAATGGCCAGAACTAGAAAACACGTTTTTGTGGTTTTTTTTGCTTTTTTTGTTTTTTGTTTTGTTTTGTTTTTGAGACAGTCTCTCTCTGTCACCCAGGCTGAATTACAGTGGTGTGATGTCAGCTCACTGCAACCTCTACCTCCTGGGTTCAAGCGATTCTCCTGCCTCAGCCTCCCAAGTAGCTGGGACTACAGGCATGAGCCACAATGCCTAGCTAATTTTTGTATTTTTAGTAGAGACGGGGTTTCGCCATATTAGCCAGGGTGGTCTCGAACTCCTAACCTCAGGTGATTCACCTGCCTCGGCTTCCCAACATGCTGGGATTATGGGCATAAGCCACCACGCCCAGATTGTTTTTTATTTTTTTGAGACAGAGTCTTGCTCTGTCACCCAGGCTGGAGTACAGTAGCACAACCTCAGCTCAATGCAACCTCCACCTCCCAGGTTCAAGTGATTCTACAGAGTCGGCCTCCAGAGTAGCTGGGATTACAGGCATGAGCCACTACACCCAGGTAATTTTTGTATTTCTTGTAGAGACAGGGTTTTGCCATGTTGCCCAGGCTGGTCTCGAACTCCTGGCCTCAAGTGATCTGCCTGCCTCAGCCTCCCAAAGTGTTGGGATTACAGGCGCCTGGCCAGAAAACACGTTTTTTAAGAGAAAACATCTTACAAGTCCATATTCATATTCCAATTCAAATTTAGAATTCTGGGTTTTTATTTCATTGGTTTGGTTTTTATATTTGTATCTTCTTCCACTTTTACAAAAAGCTTGGTTCTTAACTTAAAATACAAATATCTTCTGTCTCTACCTTTTCTCTTTGGGGTATTTATCCTAAGGAAATAATCTGATATGATATCCATGACAGCATTCTTTATAGTAGCAAAAAAAATAAAAAATAAAAAAAATCTACATGTAAAATAATAAATGAAGTATATAATAGTATATCCATATATGTATATAAAATCCATTGCTTGCTTGATGGAATCAATAAGTATTTACAGAAATGAGGTTGGTTTGGGTCAAGAATATACCTAGTTATTACAAAAAAATTATTAAAATAAATAACAATTCTCATTTAAGTTCAAAGACCCCACTACATCGCCGTTCACTGCCAATCATGAATGAATTTAACCCCAACTTATATAACAAAGGCTCCTAACAACCCTCTCTATATTTCAGATGATATTAATACAACTAGTGTTCATTTTTCTAAATTTTAAAATAGAAGCATACAAATCTTCTACCAAGAAATAAAAAAGCAGAAAGTGCTTCTCTTTTAAATTTTAATTTAATTTTTTTTTTTTTTTGAGATGGAGTCTTGCTCTGTCACCCAGGCTGGAGTGTAGTGACACAATCTTGGCTCACTGCAACCTCCACTTCCCAGGTTGAAGTGATTCTTGTGCCTCAGCCTTCCAAGTAAGTGGGATTACAGGCACCCACCACCACGCCTGGCTAAGTTTTTTGTATTTTTAGTAGAAACGGGGTTTCACCATGTTGGCCAGGCTGGTCTTGAACTCCTGACCTCAAGTGATCCGCCCACCTCAGCCTCCGAAAGTGCTGGGATTACACGTGTGAGCCACCACGCCTGGCCAGAAAGTGCTTCTTAATGAGAATAATTTAATTATTAATCAGTCGTGGCACTCAGTAATACAAACAAATTACAGGCACACTAACTGACATGGAAGTAAACCTGTTCGGTTTTTGTTTATTTATTTCTTGAGACAGGGTCTTACTCTGCCACCCAGGCTGGAGTGCAGTAGTGCAATCAAAGCTCACTGTAGCCTTGAACTTCTGGGTTTAAGGGATCCTTCCACCTTAGCCTCCCAAGTAGCTGGAACCACAGGTGTGCACCACCACACCTGGCTAATTTTTAAATTTTTTGCAGAGATCGGGTCTCGCTATATTGCCCAGTCTGGTCTCAAACGATTCTCCCACCTCAGCCTCCCAAAGTGCTGGGATTATAGGCATGAGCCTCTGTGCCCAGCTGCTCCCACACCTTCTTTATCACTTTCACATTCTTGCAGAAAATAAGGAGGAAGTCATCAAAGCCAAGTAGGATATATCAGGAATGAAGGTAATGGGAAAGAAATGTTTTAAAAGAAAACCAAGAAGAACTCAACTTTTTAGAAGCTGGCACGAGGAAAATTGGAACCAAATTTATATGTAATTTAAGCAAGAATTTTTTTTCAGTATTTAAAAATAGAGCAAGTACAAAAGCTATATCAATTTCCAAAAAAAAGAGACACTTTTAAACCTCATGATTATTCTTTGGTACTTGAACAAATACTCTGTTTATATGCTTATTTTAAAAAATTTATCTGACAAATCACTTTCTATTACCAGATTATTCCAGTATATACTTACTGAAATATGTTAATATTATGTTACGTTTTGCTTTGTTTTCATTAAAGGAGCTGGAGAACATTCTCAGTATGTAAGAAACAAACATCCAGAGATGGTGCAGTGCAAAGGGATGGGGGCATTCCAGGCACAGTGGCATTCACAGTGTTATCCCCAAACAAGAAAAAGGCAATTGGTTACCTGCTGAGCTGTAGCATCCTGTTGGACATAAGCTACCTGGCCGGGGTCTGTAAACAGAGTCTAAACAAACAAACAAACAAAAAATTATCAGTAGCTCTTTGGATAGCCTGCCTACACAGAAAAATTATCCTACGGCTAAGCACTAATTTTTAGAAAAGTTAACTCCCATTTCAGCTAGTAATAATCTTTCATTAATACAGAAAATAAAGATAGTAATCTTAAATTTAGCTAAAGCCTTTCATTCACATGGCTCCAAAGAGATTGTATAAGCTAACCATCCCAATGGCTAACATACTTCACAATTTTACTGCTAAGCAAAGCCTCTCTTGGGACTGAATGTCACAGTTAATTAAAAAGGCATCTCATGAAAACAAAAGAGACAGGACATGAACAAGGGTTCACAGGTTCACACATAACACTGCTCACAGGAGTAGACTTGTGATTAAATGAAAATGGATGGAGATAGACAGGCATCCAGAAGAGGATTACATACCCAAGGATTACAGCTATTTCAAATGTAAGTGCATGTTTATTATCAGAAGAGAAGTAGAAGGAAAATAAATTGAACTTAATGTTCCATGAGTTCTTTTCTGGACAGTCAGTAAAGTCATAATTAAAAAAAAATTAATCATCATAAACTAAGTTGGCTCATAATGCAGCAAAGCTAACTAGAGAAAATTCTTCGAAACTATTGTAGCCAGGGCACCACAGTTAATATCTCTAATCCAGAAAAATGTCAAAATGTCCTTTCTTCTAAAGTTTTTAAAAATCTGGCTGGGCGTGGTGACTCACACCTGTAATCACAGCACTTTGGGAGGACAAGGCAGGCGGATCACCTGAGGTCAGGAGTTCGAGACCAGCCTGGCCAACATGGCAAAACCCCATCTCTACTAAAAATACAAAAATTAGCTGGTTGTGGTGGTGGGTGCCTGTAATCCCAGTTGCTCGGGAGGCTGAGACAGGAAAATCACTTGAACCCAAGAGGTAGAGGTTGCAGTGAGCTGAGATTGCGCCACTGCACACCAGCCTAGGAGACAGAGCAAGACTCTGTCTCAAAAAAAATAAAAAATAAGTAAGTAAAATAAAAATTATCCAAATTCAGACATTTAGTGACATTGTAATAAACTAAAAGTTGGTCACAGGACATTCTTACATAAACTAATCTTATTTTAATATAGGCAGGGGTATTCCAAAAGTACCACTAAGTCTTCAGTGATTTCATACTTACGTAGATTTGAAAGGCACTGATTAGGCAGGCCTCATTTCTTTTTGGGAGTGGTCTGAGCCTCTTTATTAAATATCAAACGAGGGCAAATTTTTATTACCAAGATGCTACTAAAACAGTATGCAATTTAGATGTTAAAGATATACATTTCAAAGTACTTTATACATTGTAAAGTGCTAACAATGTAAATTAACATTTATATGTTGGGGGATATTGGTGTCACTCATTTGGAAGCTATACTGCAAGTTACTGGCAAAAAAATAAAATAAAAGCAGCTATAATTGTACAGATTTTACCAGTAAACATCTTTGCTTCTAGTACAGCCTTGCAAATCAGTAAGTTATTAAGAAGTGGTAGCTAATAAGCTTAGCAGGACACTTTCTTACACATTGAGCTGACATAATCTGTATGTTTTCACAGAGCCATTTTTGGCCTGGTTCTTGATACTTAGGAATAATAACAAATTCATAACCTAGTCAACTGGAGAGAAGAGCTATATACGAACCCATACTCTAACTCCTTATTGCATTTAGTGTCGAGAAATAAATCACATCTTCCTCTGCCAAGTTGGTTACAAGCTCCTTGAGAGCACAGATCGTTTTTTTTTTTGAGACAGAGTTTTGCTCTGTCACCCAGGCTGGAGTGCAGTGGCGCGATCTCGGCTCACTGCAACCTCTGCCTCCCAGGTTCAAGCAATTCTCTGCCTCAGCCTCCTGAGTAGCTGGGATTACAGGTGCCCACCACCACGCCCGGCTACTTTTTTATATTTTTAGTAGAGACAGGGTTTCACCATCTTGGCCAGGCTGGTCTTGAACTCCTGACCTCGTGATCCACCTGCCTCGGCCTCCCAAAGTGCTGGGATTACAGGCGTGAGCCACCGCGCCTGGCTGAGAGCACAAATCTTATCTGAATACGTTCTGCATCACCAGTACCTAGCACAATGACTGACAGAAAGTAAACACAAGTAATTGGTTAATTAGTTAATTAACAAATTATAAACAGATAATCCTTCACATGCCTGTGCGGCTTCCACCGGGTGGATGTACACCAGCGTGTGCTCTGGACCATCCACTGATGTGTAGGAGGCACCATCTGCCGTGTACACCACCTGCTGGGGTGGGCGAACCTGGTCATCGGTATAGACGATCTGAGCCACTGTTCCGGTGTCTGGAACAAAGTGCACCTGGCATAAAAAGGAGACAAGGACAAAGAACAAAATCAGTCTCAGGAAGGTAAGTGATCAACAAGCACACCTGGGTTTCTCAAATATCCCCAAAGACAGGAGAATGGGGATGGATACACCTTCGTCTACACCGAGGTGGTGACTAGGGAAGGATCCAAGGACCTTGTCATTGATTTACTGCTAAATGTTAGGCAACCGACTTAAATTCCCCTTTGCCTCAAATGTCCAATGCCGATAACTCTTTTGGGGGGTAATAAGGGCGTGGTTAATTGATCCTGGAAACGACACTGAAGATTCCTGCTTGACAACACTACCAGAATAAAACATACAAATTACTCTGTGGTGTGAAAAAATGAGTCAAGACTCAAAAGCCAATTGCTGTCAACACATCATAAGAATTCTATTTTATAACTAATAGTGTCTTTCAGCAGACACATTAAAATAAGGTCACTTTTGGCCAGGCGTGGTGGCTTGCACCTGTAATCCCAGCACTTTGGGAAGCCGAGGCGGGTGGATTACCTGAGGTCAGGAGTTCAGGACCAGCCTGGCCAACATGGTGAAACCCCGTCTCTACTAAAAAAATACAAAAATTAGCCAGGCATGGTGGGGGGGCGCCTGTAATCCCAGCTACTCAGGAGGCTGAGAAAGGAGAATTGCTTGAACCTGGGAGGCAGAGGTTGCAATGAGCCAAGATCGTGCCATTGCACTCCAGCCTGGGCAAGAAGAGTGAAACTCCATCTCAAAAATAACATAACATAACATAACATAACATAACATAACATAACATAAGGTCACTTTCTTTCCTGCAAGTTGTTTCATACACAAAGGACATACTGGAGGCATATCAGTAAATGCTTGCTGAATCAATGAATGGAATAGAACTCTTCCTTGCCAGGTAGGTGAAGACACAGAAAATTCTAATGAAGTACTTTTAAGGGGTTCTGGACAACTATTTCAGCTGTCACCAGGGTAAATAATTTTCTCCCAAGGCCTAAAGAACTAAAGCAGAAATCGAGTTTTGTAAAACATTTTCTGAGTGGTCAGCTTTAGAGGACTGAATTCTTGAAGGCCTGAGCTTGGCACATGGCCTGATGCGTGATATTGAAGGTCTGGAAGCAGATGGCCCAAGCACACATTTGGGAGAGAAATAATGTATGTGTTGCTGTCGAAGTCAGGCACTCTTAGGGTGGAAGCCTTGCTCTTATGCTGCCTTGGCTTTGGACCTAACTTTTTTATGTCAGTTTTCTCTAGTGAAGGATAGTAGATCCCAAAGATAATATAAACTAATTTAATCCCCAGAAGGAAACCTAAGAGACAAAATGTAATCAAACACCACAGAAATACAACAAACTTCCACCTCTACACTAAATGATTAGTCTGGCTTCTACATAAATTTGATTTGTCTGGGAAGATAAAGTTTGTCTATTGGAAAAATTAGGCTCATATCTGAGCAGCCTTAATTGCTATAAGACAATTTTGTGACTTTAGATTTGTTCATTAACATCAAAGCCTTGAACTAGTTTCAGTGCTTAAGAAGGGAAAACATGTTTCCTCCAGACAAGCTATCCAAGCTTTTCTGCTTGGTCTTCATCACTCATTAAATCAGAATTCCCAGCTGACGGAACAAACAGTTGGGAGGAAGGAGTGGCACAGGGACCCTGACCTTGGCTATCTACTATCTGGTTACCCACAGACAGGGCCCTGGTCATGCAGTGTCACAACCAGATTTTCTTTTGTTTTGCTTTTTAATGAACTACAATTTTGTTTATAAATAAAATATACCAAAATACATAGCTGCATGGAAGTGACCTCAAAATGATTTCCAGGAGAAACAAAACAGAATTCTCATATACTCTGCTGAAAACATCGGTGGAACTTTTTTAAGCAATCAGACTAAGACTTTATTTATTTTTATTTTTAGAGACAGGGTCTCATTCTGTCACCCAGGCTAGAGTGTATTGGTGCAGTCATGGTTCACTGCAGCCTCTACCTCCTGGAGACATGACTGCGCCACTACAGACAGGCATGCACCACCAAGTCCAGCTAATTTTATTTTTTTTTTTGTAGAGTCAGGGCCTCACTTTGTTGCCCAGGCTGGTCTTAAACTCCTGGACTGGATCGATCCTCCTGCCTTGGCCTCCCAAACTGCTGGGAAAGGCATGAACCACCATATCTGGCCCATACTGAGACTTTTTAATCATACCAGATGACCAATTTTATTTATTGTATATTTATTATATTGCTTAAATTAAATAGAATCTGCAGACTTAAATATTTCAGTGTAACTTCTTGATTTTGATACTAGTACTATGGTTATGTTAATTCAATGAAACATTACATGTGTATGTTTACCACAATGTTTAAAAATTAAGTTTTACACTTTGGTCACATACAAAACATGGCTCCATATGACTGATAATCATCCCAAAATTCAATTCCATATCAAAAATGCAGAGATTTGCCTTCGCTAAGAGCAGTCAAAATAACATGTGGTTGGTTCTAGCAGCAATCTGAAAGGCAAAGATCATTGATGACAGCAGCATTTGATCAAGTGACTAACCTCTACAGTGGCGGACTCATAATGGAACAACTTTCACTTAGAGGTTTACGTTCTGAATTTAAAAAGAAAAGAAAAGGCCACTCACTTTATAGACATACCTGCACTCATTACACACAAAGGACCAAACTCCTATGGATAACATAAAAGAAAAACTATAGTTTAAGGTTTTCAGCACCAACAGCATAAAAAAAGCAGGGTAGTAAAACAGATTATGACAGTAAATTGCAGACAAGGCGGAGAAGCCTATAGGTGGTGGTCTAGCTCTCCTAACTCATAGTGAGCCACATCGATGGAGCATTCAAGGTGCCAAAACAGTCCCTATTCTTTGTGTACGAGTTCTGCATGTCGGCTCCTAACAGCTAGTCACTACTAGATAGCAGCTGTATTTCTTTGCTGTCAGCAAACTGTGTGCAGCTGAAAACCTCTCAGTACCAAGCTGGAAAAGACCAGTCTTCACCTGTGCAGCATTCTCTTCATGCTCTGCAGATGTCGGCCACACATGCGAGCTTTCATCTTTGGAATCCATCTTCTCCCAACTGGACAGCTCCACGTCTAGCACACCTAGAGCAGCACAGGGCACACAACAGTCATCTGTCTACCACACGTGTGTTCATGAAGGACAGAAAGGTCCGTCTGCAGCGTGCCTGAGAAAACACAGAAAAGGAACCAAGACTTTCAGTAGATAAATACATTTTAATAGATTACAATTTCAACCACAAATAATAAAAGAAAGCTTGTCAAAAAGCAACACACCTGGGCAAAAAAACGTAAAAATGAAGATATTATTTGTAATAATAGTATAGGCCAGGTACAGTGACTCACACCTGTAATCGCAGCTCTTTAGGGTTTTTTTTGGGGGGGTGGGGGGAGTTGTTTTTGTTTTTGAGATGGAGTCTCACTCTGTTGCCCAGGCTGGAGTGCAGTGGCACGATCTAGGCTCACTGCAACCTCCATCTCCTAGGTTTAAGCGATTCTCCTGCCTCATCCTCCTGAGTAGCTGGGACTACAGGCACGAGCAACCATGCCCAGCTAATTTTTTGTATTTTTAGTAGAGATGTGTTTTCACCATGTTGGCCAGGCTGGTCTCAAACTCCTGAGCTCAAGTGATCCACCTGCCTTGGTCTCCCAAAGCGCTGGGATTACAGGCATGAGCCACCACACCCGGCCAATCCCAGCTCTTGGGAGGCCAAGATGGGAGGATCACTTGAGGCCAGGAGTTTGAGACCAGCCTGGTCAACATGGCGAGACCCCATCTCTATTTAAGAAAAAGAAATTAAAAAAAAAATAATATAATGTATTGCATGCTTTCTATGTTCTAAACACTAATTGGGTGTGTGTGGGTGTGTGTGTGTGTAATATCTTATAAAATTATATATTTTGCATATATGTGTATACATAAATGTGTGCATGTTGGTATAACGCGATCCTCATTAAAAATACTGAAGATAATCTTAGTTCTTGTGAGGAGAATGAGTTTCTCAGATGCCAAATGCAGGCTCTTTCCTTGTAGACACTAACTTCCCATACCACCTTTACTCAAAATGAACAGCAGAATATTAAGTCTCAAGATGAGGGGAAAGTGGCACGCGGAGGGAGCTACATTTTCTGCGTAAAAAATTTGGTGAATGCAAATACAAACTTTTTTTCTCACATGGTCAGTGTTGGAGTGATTAGTGGCCAAATAAAAAGCCTTACTAAACTTCATCATGCACAATATCTGCATCTCAAAGTCTTATTCCTTCCCAAAATAGGCTTTCTAAGGTAGTCAGTCTTCCCTTTTGATGATGATAAAATGTTGGTATTTTAAAAGTCCACTTGACATTTGCTGTGTGAACAGGGCAGCAGCCACAACGCCAGAATAAAGACCAAAGAAGAAAGAAAGAGAAGGTACGCGAACTTTAAAAGTCTGTGCCCAACTCTGGAAAAGAGGGAATGCCATGTCCATCTTCTGAGCCCTCCAGGTGCCTGTTCCTGCTTCACCTCAACATTATCATTCTCATCCCCACCCTGCAGCGCCCCCCACCACACTTATTCACCCTGCATGCACCCTGCTCTTCCAATCCCCACTGGGGGGGACTTGAAAGAATGCCACGTCCACCAACAGGTGAATGTAAGAAAGGAACACAAGGGAACTTCATGAAGAAATGGGAATATCCTGTATCTTGTATCTGAATTGGGGTGGTGGTTACATAAGGAATATGTGTGTCAAAAGCCATCAACCTATTAAGATATGTGAATTTTATTACATTTAAATTATACCCTAATAAAGTTGATGTTCTTAAAAGCATACCTTCCTTATATAGCAGTACTATTTAAAAATATATACAAAGATATTCAGGGTGAGTTTCATATGGTATATAAATTATATCTCAACAAAGCCATTATTTAAAGAAACAAAAAGTATTAAGAAAGGAATAGGCTGGGTGCAGTGGTTCACACCTGTAATCCCAGCACTTTGGGAGGCCAAGGACGACAGATCACTTGAGGCCAGGAGTGCAAGACCAGCCTGGGCAACATGGTGAAACCCCATCTCTACGAAAAATACAAAAATTAGCCAGGTGTGGTGGTGTGCACCTGTGGTCCCAGCTTCTTGGGAGTCTGAGGTGGAAGGATCGCTTGAGTCTGGGAGGTGGAGGTTACAGTGAGCCCAGATCATGCCACTGTACTCCTGCATGGGTGACAGAGTGAGACTCTACCTCAAAAAAAAAAAAAAAAAAAAAGGAAAGGAATAAATGTCACCAATCATCTGAAGATCTATAAGAAGAAAACTACAAAATTGTACAAAAGGACATAAAAGGCTCAGTAATTACAAAATCAGAGCCAGGCATGGTGGCGCATGCCTGTGGTCCCAGCTACTCAAGAGGCTGAGGGGGAGGATCCCTTGAGCCCAGTTCAAGGTTAGCCAGGGCAACACAGAGAGACCCTGCTGAAAGAAAAGAGAAAAGAGGAGAAGAGAAGAGAAGAGAAGAGAAGAGAAGAGAAGAGAAGAGAAGAGAAGAGAAGAAAGAAGTCATAACATGTTCCATGTAGGAAACTTTTTTTTAAAGTTGTTTATTTTGAAATAACTTCAGACATAAAAGTTGTCAAAATAGTACAAAGAATTCCTGTGTTTCTTCACTCCAATTCCCTGAATGTTAACACTGTACCATGTTTACTTTACTATTTCCCCTCTTTCTCTTTCTTTCTCTCCGTTTTTTCACCTGAACCATCTGAGAGTAAGTTGCCAACACAATGCCCCTTTCCCCCTAAATTCCTAAGTGCCTAATTCTTAAAAACAAGATTTTCTTATAACCACAGTACTATTATCAAAATGAGGCTGTTAACACGGAAACAGTACTATTACCTAATTCACAGACCTTATTCAAGTTTTGTCAACTCTAATGAATGTCCTTTAAAAAGAATACAACATTTTTTCTCCTGGCCTGGGATGCAATCCGGTATTGCACACAGCACGCTCAGCTGTCCTGCCCTTCAGTCTCCTTCAATCCCAAATGGTTCCCTGCTCTTTCTTGGTCTGCCGTGACCTTGACATTTGTGAAATGCACAGGTCATTTATTTTTCAGAATGCTCCTCAATTTAAGTTTGTCTGATGTTTCTTCATGGTTAGATTCAGGATATGTATTTTTAGCAGAGACACCACAGAAGAGATGTGGTGTCCTTCCGAAAGAGCAATTTGAGTGGCTTGTTTCCTTCAGCTTGGCTCACTGAGTGCACAAATGCTCAGGTGTGTGCTATGCTAGGCACTGGGGTGCTGTGGGGATTGGCAGGTACAGCCCATGCCCTCACAAAATGCACGCAGCCCAGAGCGTCTTTTTGTCTTTGTTTTCATTTCTAGAAAGGTATACTTTATTTCTTCTATTTTAATTTTATTTGTATCTCTTCTAATAGGTAGTAAATGCAGCTGGCTCAAAATTCAAAAGGCACAAAAAGGTATACAGTGGACAATCTCCCTACCTGGAATGCCCTAGCTATTCCTCAGAAGCAACCTATATTATCAATTTATTGTATTTTCTTCCAAAAATTATTTTGTGTACATACACACAAGCATATATATACTCTCTCCCTCTCCAATCACAAATAGATGCACACTACTGATTCCATACAAGGTAGCATTTCTTCTAGATCTTGTTTGTCCCGTGTAATATCATACCTTTCATATTGTTCCACATATATACAGACATTCCTCATTCTTCATTACAGCTGCATATTTTTAATCTTGCATTCATAAATGCTTAAGTTATTTCTAATATTTTGCTAGTACATGTGACACTATGATGAGAACTTTGGACATACATTCTTTACAATGCATCTTGCATTTTATGTGTTAGTATCCCACATTTTTTGGAATCTCTGAGGGAAGATACTAGCGCAGTTAAAGTGATTATCATATGTAAAATGGAGATAATTTTGTTGTGAGGGTTAAATGATGTATGTAACTCTAGGCACAAGGTCTAGTACATAGTAGGTGATTAAATAGATCAATTTTCATATTTCACAAACGAGCCATACAGAGCTTCAGAACTTTCAAAACATTGTATACTCTTTAAAAATCTAACAATTCGGCTGGGCAAGGTGGCTCACGCCTGTAATCCCAGCACTTGGAGAGGCCGAGGCAGGCAGATCAGCCTGAGGTCAGCCTGAGGATTTGTCAGCAAGTCAGGAGGCTGAGGATTTTATCAGCAAGACAGGAATTGCTTGAGCCCAAAAGGAAGAGGTTGCAGAGAGCCCAGATCGTGCCACTGCACTACAGCCTGGGTGACAGAGCAAGACCCCGTCTCAAAGAAAAAAAAAAAAAAAAGGACAT
The DNA here is from genome assembly GCF_006542625.1 of Nomascus leucogenys. Lineage (NCBI taxonomy): Eukaryota > Metazoa > Chordata > Mammalia > Primates > Hylobatidae > Nomascus > Nomascus leucogenys. The sequence continues at coordinate 4,989,232 of NC_044395.1, read as the reverse complement.
AAAGAAAAGAAATCTAACAATATATTCCCTGTACATGAATATCTTTGATAGCAAGGCTTGTCATTGATTTTCCTTTATTATTTTTATTTTTAACTCTACAACGTTTACAGCCCTGTTGATTTTGATTTACAGGAGACAGTAGAAGAATCCCAGGAGCAGAAGCCATGTTACCGCTGTCCGGCTGGCAGGTGCTGACAGCTCTGGTAACCAGGGATAGACTCTCACCCCTCACCTTCTTGCGTCTCCTACAGACCTGAGGGAACGGACAGCCACAACTATACCTTGTCTAGAAAACAGCAGCCATCTTCTGTCCTTTTCCCTTGTCCCAAAAGAGTTAGAGATTTCATTTCTAGGAAGCGAATGATATGGTTGCATTTCTATTTTCTCTCTAATGATTGACTTTATTCCACAAGTATTTATTAGTACTTGGTATGTGCCAGGCACTGTTCTAGGTCCTTAAGAAACATGTTTATCAAAAAAAAAAAAAAAAAAAAGGTCCCTGACTTCTTGCAGCTTCTAGTCTAGTTGTTTTTTTCCTGAACAGTGTTGTACAGTGTCTAAAGTATGAACTTTACCATCAGACAAATCTGGGTTCTGAGCTCCCAAATCTTCCATGTACTTAGTTGGGGCATTAGTAAGCCAAACACTCTGATCCTCAGTATCCTCACTTAAAAATCCAAATTACCAGCCAGGCGCAGTGGCTCATACCTGTAATCCCAGCACTTTGAGAGGCCGAGGCGGGCAGATCACCTCAGGTCAGGAGTTCGAGACCAGCCTGGGCAACATGGTGAAACCCTATCTCTATTAAAAATACAAAAATTAGCCAGGCTTGGTGGCGTGTGCCTGTAGTCTCAGCTGCTCAGGAGGCTGAGGCAGGAGAATCGCCTGAACCTGGGAGGCAGATGTTGCAGTGAGCCAAGATCGAGACACTGCACTCCAGCCTAGGCAACAAGAGGGAGACTCCATTTCAAAAAAACAAACAAACAAAAAAATCCAATTACCTGCCCTGCATGGTTGCTGTAAAAATTAACTACGTGTTATGTATTTCATCGAGTCTATAAAGCACTTTCCCCCCATGTTTTAACATTTCCGAAATAGGGATCTATTTCACAATCAGTGGCGTCTTGCAGTTACTGTCATCCAGGTGGCAGTCAGGACACAGGGTCACTGCCCACTCATGTGTGATCTCACTTCGACTGAATCATGTGCACTGTTGACACACTGAGCCTAACTGCCACTTTAAATGTCTTCAAAAAGATTACACGATAACTTGGTATTAAAACCGAAAGACACGGAAACAGTAGCAGGGCATAAATTTTATTAGAGAAGCAAATATCTACCATTGGAAAAATGACCTTAACCAGCGAGGCCCTTACAGAACCTGGGTATAAAAGACAGCCCATGTGGATGAAGCTGCATGATGTGTGGTTATTACTGAGATTCACAGGGAAAAAAAAATGGCCTGAGGTTGAGTGAGAAAACAGCAAGATTAAAACCTGCAGAACAGGTAATAGATGCTTAGAGGAGATTCCTGGAGACAGTGGTGTGCCCTCTTTTAAGAAACGCCACATCAACAACGCTCTTGGTGGCACAGAGAATGATACTGTGTGGAAAACCACCCACATCAAGAACTCTGAGTCAAAAAAGATTCTGAAGAATCAGACTCTTGGAGAAATTTTAGGAATATCTTAGTCAATCTGCTTCTCTTTATATTTTCACTCTTTTGTATGCCGAAGAGTGATATGATAAAAATCAACATCTAAACAAATCTAGAAGAGCTCTTTCAATAAGTATATAATTAAAATACTAAATGACAGAAAGCACTTGTGAAGCCAGGCGCAGTGGCTCATGCCTGTAACCCCAGCACTTTGGGAGGCCGAGGCAGGTGGATCATGAGGTCAGGAGTTCGAGACCAGCCTGGCCAACATGGTGAAACCCCATCTCTACTAAAAAAAAAAAAAATACAAAAATTAGCTGGCTTGGTGGCATGTGCCTGTAATCCCAGCTACTCGGGAGGCTGAGGCAGGAGAACTGCTTGAACCAGGGAGGCGGAGGTTGCAGTGAGCCAAGGTCGTGCCACTGCACTCCAGCCTGGGTGACAGAGTGAGACTCCATCTCAGAAAACAAAAAACAAAAAAAACAAACAAAACACTTGTGTCAGAAGTACAATTGGTAAGATTTTTTTCTTTCTTACTAATGTGTAAAATCACAGTGTATCTTACCATCAACATCTTAGACTCAATAAAATATGGCAATATTTGTGATCACATAACAATGATGAACATTCAAGAAAGGGTAGCAATTTTTTTCATGCTTGGCGAACATCAAACACATTTTTTAGTACATGGCAAGCACTGGGGTGAAAAAGGTGAGCAAAAAATTCTGCTCCCAGAGAACTCACAATCTAGTTGGAGAGATGACACCCCACTTTGCAGCTCACCTCATGGCGACACTTGCAGGGTGAGAGTGACAGTGATGAAGAGTCAGGGGAAGTAGGAAGGAAGGATAAACCCCTACTTTTCCAGCTAGTTCAGCGATAAGGCTGGGCAGGCGCCAGATAATGGAGTATCCTAGTGTGCCAGCCTCCACCATCACCTGCCCTCCTAGGAGCCCTGAGTTCCCATTGTGCCATTCACCCCACAGCCCTACCCACTCACCATCCACCAGCCTCCCCCGCAACATCACTAAGCCCTTCTCAGCTAAACCCGACATCCAGAACTCCCAGCGACTTAGGATGCAGGAGCTCCTGCCTTCATCAGCTGCACCCAGAGGTGGAGGAAGAGGCCCAGATTCACCTTCAAAGGTAGATGAGTACCTGGAATCCCAGGCTGAACTACAAATACAATTTCACTTAAAATGTTGTGACACACAGTGGTTAAGTTCCACAGCACTGTTGGTACATTATTAACCTCAGACACATTAAGAAGCAACAAAGGTTTCTGTACTGGCCTTGCACCTTAAATGCCAGACACGTCATTATTGATAAGGAAAGAAGTGTACCACATTCCAGGCAATGCACTTACAAATAAACTTTTCCGGCTCATTATGAACTAACTAGCACAAACTGTGGGCTCTCTCCCTGAAATCCAACTCTAGACATGCTACGGAAAGAAGTCATAGAGAGATTGATGAGCCTGCAAGATGAACATAAAAACTGTGAGGACAAAAACGGAGGAGGGTGAGTGCCAGTCTGGGGAGGGAGTTGTGGATGGGCCCAGGAAACAGCCCAGACAGACGGGGACCAGGTTCCACAGAAGAGATTGCAGGGTGGAGGCAGAATTTTTCTGTTGTTCTCTCTCTGATATTACCCTGAGCTCCCGCCGCCCACCCCGCAATCCTACCCCCTCACTATCCACCAGCCTCATTTCTAACATCACTAAGCCCTTCTCAGCTAAAACCAACATCCAGAAACCCCCAGGACGTAGGAATCAGGAGCCCAAATTAGCAACCTGCTGGGGTAAAATGTGGCAAAAATTAAGCAATATCTGCTGATGCACCCATCAACACTGCAATATAGAAACATAGCAAAAGATGAGTGCAAAAAATCCAATCATAATGAAAAAAAATTAACACAGCAGCCAGCGCTGTGCTGCTTGGCAGTGGGAAAACCTCAAGGCAGCAAAAAAGGCTGGGTAGGGTGTAAATAGCAGGTGCCAGCAGGCTGGCAAGGTGCTGGGCACTCTCCTGCCACACACTCCCCTGCTGCAGAGCTAGCAAAAGCATATGTTCAGACAGGAAGGTTCCTCTAGGGGAGAAGGAGTGGCTGACCCAGAGACTCTGGCCTGATATACAAGCAATTGCTCATTTTTAAAAATTTAATATTCCACCTTTCTTTCCACGAATATGCACTAGCTATATGGTGATTTTTGCTGACCCAAGCATAAAAACAGCATATTCTTCGGGAATATTTATATAGCAATTAGTCTCCATTTAAAGAAATGATACTTGGTTTAAGTGAGTTACCATAAATACTACAGGCCTTGGGCTGGATTTGCACATATTTGTATTAGAGTCGTCTTTGGACTCAGCCTAGCTTCAAAGCTTAGATTTGCCACTTGTAGCTTTTGGTAATTTGCTTTATCTCTGTGAGCTCCACCTTCTTCATATACAAAGATAAAGAACTAAGAATATTAGATATTTAACAAATAGGAAGGCCTGGCACAGTGGCTTATGCCTGTAATCCCAGCACTTTGGGAGGCCAAGGTGGGTGGATCACTTGAGGTCAGGAGTTCAAGACCAGCCTGGCCAACATAGTGAAACCCCATCTCTACTAAAAATACAAAAAAAAAAAATTAGCCGGGTGTGGTGGTGCGTGCCTGTAATCCCAGCTACCTAGGAGGCTGAGACACAAGAATCACTTGAACCCGGAAGGCAGAGGTTGCAGTGAGCTGAGATTGTGCCACCACACTCCAGCCTGGGTGACAGAGTGAGACCCTGTCTCAAAAAACAAAAACAAAAACAAAAAACAAATAGAAAACAATGGTAAATTGTGCGTAACACAAAACACCTGTATGTCAAGAAACAGAAAACACACCTTCTAAACTCATACTTAAGATTAGATTTTACCTGGTAACTAAAAAAATAAGTGATTTTACTCTGTGTATAGAGAAAACACATCTTCTTTAAGATACTCAGTTATAAAAACGGGGAAGAAAGATAATAGGAAATCAAATTCTATGGCATAGAATAACGGAACTAATTTCAGAATCAGAAGAGAAATTCTAGGCCCACAGTTCTGAAATATGTTCAGATGACAGGGACCCTGAAGACATAGCACCATGAAATATTAATAGCTGACATGTACAGCATTTGTTATGAACCAAGCATGTTCCCTAAAAAGGAAGGGAATTCTGGCACATGCTTCAACAGGGAGGAATCTTGAGGACATTACACTAACCACACATACTGGTTCATTTAATCCTCACAATAACTTCCAAAGTAGGTACATTATATCTCTACTTTACAGGTGATGGATGGAGACAGAAAGAGGCAAAGCGACTCCCCCAGGGTAACAGAGCTAGGAAGCAGAGGAGCTACAATGCAACCTGGGCACAAGGCTGCCTCACCCACATGCTCAGCCACAACTCTACACTGCTTCTCTTCCCACAAACTAAGAACACTGGGCCTGCATGATGATTCCAGTATAAATGACTCCACTAATGAGCCATGTAACAATCACATCCAACCTCACTTTAGTTTTTTTCTTTTTTTTCGAGATGGAGTTTCGCTCTTGCTGCCCAGGCTGGAGTGCAGTGGCGCGATCTCAGCTCACTGCAACCTCCGCCTCTTGGGTTCAAGCGACTCTCCTGCCTCAGCCTCCTGAGTAGCTGGGATTACAGGCACTCACCACCACGCCTGGCTAATTTTTTGTATTTTTAGTAGAGACGGGGTTTCACCATGTTGGCCAGGCTAGTCTCGAACTCCTGACCTCAGGTGATCCACCCACCTTGGCCTCCCAAAGTGCTGGGATTACAGGTATGAATCACTGCACCCAGCCCACTTATTTTTTTTTTTAAAGCGTTAAATGAAGGAAGATTAGGTATTCCCAAGTTTTCCACCAACTTTTTTGCCACTTGTTCACTTGTCACATCCTAATGCTGGCTAAAATGACTGGCAACAATAGCAACAAAGAGTTAACACAATTTTGTGAGACTGAAAATTCAAAATTAAAAAAATTCTATCCTTGATTTCTATTAAATGAAAGGCACCTCTGTCCAGCTCTAGAACACTAGTGTTTTAGGGAGGATAGTTTGAGGACAGATCATCTAGAACAAATTCTTTTTTTTTTTTTTTTTTTTTGAGACGGAGTCTCGCTCTTTCACCCAGGCTGGAGTGCAGTGGCGCAATCTCGGCTCACTACAGGCTCCGCCCCCCGGGGTTCACGCCATTCTCCTGCCTCAACCTCCCACGTAGCTGGGACTACAGGCGCCTGCCACCTCGCCCGGCTAATTTTTTGTATTTTTAGTAGAGACGGGGTTTCACCGTGTTAGCCAGGATGGTCTCGATCTCCTGACCTCGTGATCCGCCCGCCTCGGCCTCCCAAAGTGCTGGGATTACAGGCGTGAGCCACCGTGCCCGGCCTTAGAACAACTTCTATTTTATAGAATCACATCAAGTCCACAGCAAGCAAAAGGCAACACCAGAATCAGAGGCTGAGACTTCTAACACTCTTACCCCGGGTCACAGTGTGGCCACAGGACTGATCATGGAAAGGATTTACAGGAGTCTTCAACAAGAGCTTCCTGATTCTGCATAACACTGTTTGTCTTAGCTTTGTCTTTCTTTCTTTAAGCTTGTGGCCCTTGACTGCCCGCTTAGAGAAACAGTCTTGCACTCTGTAGCCCAAGTCAAGGAAAAGTGCTTTACCAGCCATCACAGTAGTCCAGCAAAGTCAGCAACCTCTGTTTAAGAGCTAATGAGATTCGAGAGGGCAGTGATCTGGACATAAAACTCGTGCGAGGCCTTTGAAGGGTGGTCCCCTGGCAAGAGACGAGCCCTCCCTCCTTGTTACAAAAATGTTTTTCACTTTTTTAGCACCTTTCTCTTTCTTGCTTTATTTCTATTTTCTCTTTCTTTCTTTTTGTCTAAGATAAAAGTTCTAGGATACAAATTAGCTCATTACAAAATAAGCACTTTGAAAATTTTAGAGTAATCCTATGAGATTATAAAAGCTCCGAATAATAACCACACATCAAAGAAAAGCTTGATGCAGAGTAATGAAGGAGAAAAGCAGTGTCACAGGAAGGCCCAAATTAGCAACATGCTAGGGTAAAAAGTGGTGAAAATTAAGTAATGTCTGTTAACAGTTCTATGCAAATGTTCAAGGTCTGTGAACCAAAAACAGTGAATCAAGTTAAGCTAGTTGGCAATGAATGAGGACCTGCATAACTGAGCTAAGGAAACCAATGAGGTAACAGGCACCAAGCTAGAACCTTCCCAGCAAGAACTGGCACAAGACAAAAGACAACTTAGATATGAATTAAATTCCAAATGCAGATTTTAATTTATTTGATGACATTTTGAATGTATACACCCTTTAAAACTATGTTACACACCATCTTTTGATTCCCAGAAAAATAGAAAAGCATATTTACTCATAATTAAATTGAAATAAATTATGCTGAAATAAAAATTTAAGCAACCATCTGTTACAATGTCGGTGATTTAAAAAAGCAAGGAAACAAAACTAAATGCATTTAGACAAACCAGTTGCCCCTTTGTGAAATAAGCTCATCAAAGTACCTTTTCAGCTCTATAATTGAGATGAAACGATTTTTTTTAAAAATCATGGTACTTGAAGAAACAGAAGACTAAACGGTGTAAGATAAAACATTGATGAAGACGCTTATGTAGATATAAAGATGAGACTTGCATCCAGAAGACTTGCATTCAAAATTCTAAACGTTTTGGAGCTAGGTAGGACAAGAACTCACTAGGTTTGATTTGACTTTGAACTACAACATTCCTCTGCCTTGAGCCCAGTGCAAGGCATTCCGGCATCCTGCATTCCCAGTGCGCTCAGCAGTGTAGAGTGGAGGGGCCGGGCACCCACTGGAGCCACCCAGCCCGGCTTCCAGCCCCGCCTCCAGCTCACCAGCAGCTGACCTGGTACGAATTGCCCAGCCTCTCTGTGACTCAACTCTATCACCTGTAATGTGGAGACAAGAACAGTATCTCCTTCATAGAGGTGTAAACAGGACTAAATGATATATTTGCAAAGTGCTGAGAACAGAGGCTAGACTATGGTAAGCACTTATATATGTTACATGAAAGAAATAATCACCAGGGTCATTTCTGAGACACAAATTTTAAATGGTAGAGCAAGAAGAAACTAACCAGGAGAAAGAAAGGAATACAAAAGGAAAGAGAAGAAAAGAGAGGAAAGCAATGGAAAAACAGAAGGCAAAGAGAGTATTCCAGAAGAGAGCAGTAACATTTAGAGCAAATGACATGCAAGGACAAGAGGAATCAATGGAGTGGGAGTGGGAGGAGTCTAAGAAAGAAAGAATTGGATGAACAGTAAACAGAATAAGTAGAAGGTGAGGGGGAGGGAGAGAAAGAAAAACTAAAGAGAAAACATGAATTGTATTGTTCTGAGCTAACTAGATAGGAATTAGAAGTGACAGTGGAACAGTCTAAAAGATCATTCCCATGAGAAAGACCTCGAGTTGAATCCACTCCACAGTTACATCTGAGGACCAGGATATGGGGACACTTGCTGGGCGCCCACCATTCTCAGATGCCTGAAGACACGAATGGCACATCAGTAAAGTGCCCGATATGCTGCTCTTAAAAATGCCAATGGTGCCCATCCATTGAGGAATGGGTCAACAAAATGTGGTCTGTACATACAGCGGAATATTATTCAGCCTTAAAAAGGAAGGGAATTCTGGCACATGCTTCAACAGGGAGGAACCTTGAGGACATTATGCAAAGTGAAATAAGCCAGACATAAAAGGGCAAGCATTGGATGCCTCCACTTAGATGAGGTAACTGGAATAGGCAACTCCAGAGACAGAATATAGAACAGTGGTTACCAGGGGCCAGGGCAGGGGAACAGGGAGTTATTGTTCAATGGGGATGGAGTTTCCTTGGGGTGAAAGACTTTGGAAAATGGGTGATGGTGATGGGTGCACAACAATGTGAATGTACTTAATGCCACTAAATTTTACACGTAGGCCGGGCACAGTGGCTCACGCCTGTAATCCCAGCACTTTGGGAGGCCGAGGAGGGTGAATCACCTGAGGTCAGGAGTTCGAGACCAGCCTGGCCAACATAGTGAAACCCCATCTCTACTAAAAATACAAAAATTAGCCAGATGTGGTGGCGGGTGCCTGTAGTCCCAACTACTCGGGAGGCTGAGGCAGGAGAATCGCTTGAACCTGGGGAGGCGGAGGTTGCAGTGAGCTAAGATCACCCCATTGCACTCCAGCCTGGATAACAGGCGCAAATCTCCATCTCAAAAAAACAAAAAACAAAAAAGAATTTTACATCTAAAAATAGTTAAACGGTAAATTTCACTTTCTGTATATATTTTACTGCTATAAAAAATGTAAATAAAAACTGCTGGAGATGGCCCTGGTAGTAATGACCATCCCACTCCCCCATGGTGGGAATGGGACTTCACTGGCACCTTTCCCATCATGACAGTGAATAAACCCGTGCCACCCCAGGGCCACTACTGCCCACATTCAAGGCAAACCCTGCCTCCCACTGGCCCTTCCCCTGCCCAGCCACACTGACACCATTCCCTTCCTGCCACCACTGCACTCTCTCCCAGCTCAGGTCAGCAGAACTGGTCTCCAACCCACCCCCCTCTGGAATTGCTGGGAGCCAGTCACTGCTCCTGGAACAGGGTGGCTACACCAAGTGCCTTCCAAGGTGCCTGGTACATAGGAGGTGAACAATCAATAGCAGCGACTGCTGTTATTGCCAATGTGCTATCAAACCCCAGTCTCACGAGTCCACTTCCTAAGCTGGTGTATTTAGTTGTACCAGAGGTGGGGTCATGGGGAAGAGGCAATGATATTTGGTCTCCTACAGTACCTCATCCACGCATGATATCTCTAAGGTTTCTCAGGGTGAAGGGAAGCAGAGCAACTAGAGGGTGACATGGAAGGTCCTGTCCAGTTCAGCGATGGGTCCCTTCCTGTTAAAGGCCTGATCAGCACAGGCCATCCTGTGGACCTATTCCAGCTGCTCCTCTTTTTCCCCACCCCCTGGTTTCCTGAGCCATAAACTCTGAGGCTCTGATTCTAGGTTTACTTCTTGGATCTCTGACCCGATTCACCTTGGGTGTCGCTCCATGCTCTTTATACAAGATTTGTGAAACTCCGTACCCCACTGGCCAACTGGAACCCACCATCAAGCACAGGCTGTCGCTCTGGCACTGTGCCCCCAAGCATAGCCAAGGGGAACAGAGTGGGTACACGACCCATCAGAGGGACGGGATGTGAGGACAGCCAACATGAACTGAGCGCTTACTGCGTGCTAGGCCCTGGTCTAAGCAGCTAACATTCATCAGTTCAGTCCATTTAATGGTCATGACAACTCAATGAAGTTGTTTAAAACTTGTGTTCAGAAAAGAAATGATAGTACAGAACAATAAGCTAGTGCCCTACTCCGAGCAGCTGCTGACGACCACATGACTGAGAGGTGTCACATTAAATCACAGAGCTGCAAAATCAGACCAAGAAGAATGAAAATAAAGAGCTTCTATTATGTTCATTCACTTGGAAGGAACATAACAGAAGGAGAGAGTTTCCATTTAACTGATTTCTGGAACAAATAATTTTAGAACTCAGCAAAGAAAAATAATGGACTTAGTTCTAAATGGTGAATAGAAACTGGCAGCAGAATTAGTGATGAACAAATAACAAAATAATACAAATTCCAGCACAAATTCCCATATGAGATGGGGAAGCCCAAATCCTCCATCACGTGTTTCTCAAATTTTAAAAGATTAACAACCAACCATTAGCACTTCTGAGAAAAAATAAAAATGACTGGTTATGAAAAACACAACTCCCTTCACCTTGCCTGGCAAGGTTGGTTCCAAGAGCCCTCCCAGATGCTGTTTCGCGTGCCCCTCACCCCCACCACGTGACACAGCCAAGGTGGCCTTCTTCTCTACATCTTACAGAGGAAGAAGACAGCAACGTCACTTGCTCATTCCACTGTCCAGGGTCTGGCCAGCCTGAGTCCCTCCAGCAGACAGAGCACAGTGCCCCTCTTATCATACCACTCGCACCCCAGCTAAAGAGCTACTAAAGCTTAGAAATTGGAGCAGAATAACATGACTAAAATACACCCACACCCACACCCACACACATACACACACACACACATATATTTTGAGATGCAGTCTCACTCTGTCGCCAGGCTGGAATGCAGTGGTGTGATCTCTGCTTACTGCAATCTCCGACTCTCTGGTTCAGGCGATTCTCCTCCCTCAGCCTCCCCAGTATCTGGGATTACAGGCACCCGCCACCGTGCCCAGCTGATTTTTGTGTTTTTAGTAGAGACTGGGTTTCACCATATTGGCCAGGATGGGCTCAATCTCCTGATCTCATGATCTGCCCACCTTGGCCTCCCAACTGCGCCCAGACTAAATTTTTTTTTTTTAATTCCACTAGGAAGTAAACTAAACATACCTTTAGTTAGGGGAAATATGCCTGAGGAACTGAAGTAAAGAAGCAGGGAGGCCAGGCACGGTAGCTCATGCCCATAATTCCACCACTTTGGGAGCATGAGGAGGGTGGATGACTTGAGCCCAGGAGTTCGAAACCAGCCTGGACAACATGGGGAAACCCCACTTCTACAAAAAATGCAAAACACTAGGCAGGCATGCTGGTGTGCACCTGTTGTCCCAGCTAAGTCGGGAGGCTGAAGTGGGAGGATCGTTTGAGCCCAGAAGGTTGAGGTTCCAGTGAGTGCGGTGAGATGGCACCACTGCACTCCAGCCTGGGTGACAGAGCGAGAGACCCTGTCTTTAAAAAAAAAAAAAGAAAGAAAGAAAGAAAGAAAGAAGAAGCAAGCAAGCAAGCAAGCAAGCAGGGAAACCAGGCTTTCATAAAGGATTTCAACAATTTTTTTTTAAAGAAAAGCTAATAAGCCCTTGGTTAGGTTCCAAATAAAATGGTTTTGCTTTTCGGTTAAGCCATTATGGATGTGGGATATTTCTACATAAACAGAGAGGTCTGAAGATAAAGATAAAAGAAATGAGGCTGTGATGATGCTGGGGCACTCCAGGCGTGTCTAGGGGCCACTCACATTGACCAGCTGTTTCAAGTGTGGACCGTGAGGCACACGAGGGAGCTCTGGAAGCTCCAAGGCACAGGGTTCCTCCAGATGATGTGAGTTGATGCCACTGGGAAAAAACTCCAAAAAAGCCTTCAGAAACAGATACATTTCAGGAAAAGTCATGCTTCTGATATGAGACTGAGCTATCTGTTACAATCTAAAACCTAGTGAGTAGCATGCCCTAAAGAAATGTTCCTGACTTGTCTCTGGCTGTCATCAAGGAAGATCTGTATAACCAGAAGGGAACTGAACTAAGGTTTCGAGGCTTCAAAACAAACCAACCGGGTGAGAAAACACAGGATGACAGAAACAAGCCCGGCAGTGAAGCCCGTCGGGCAGGTCTGAGACGGGTGACCTCCGCCTGCTTCTCCCTCTCCATGAGGTGTCCCTTTGCCCTGCCACTTCCCATGCAGAAATCTTCACACCAGGCAGTAATGCCTCCTACTTTCCTTTGCACAAAGGGCTGCAGAGACTATCAGCTCAGGTTTCCCATCAGGGTGTGGCACACCGTCCTTCATGCCTCAAAGGAGGCACACAAGCAAATCTTTCTTCATGTTCACCTAAGAAATGTGGACTTTTCCCTAATTCAATTCAGAACTTTTCATGTACCAAAAAACAAAGACCGATCCTCCCATCCCATTTGAGAGTTTGTTAGTGATGCGTCAGGGCCCCATCAGGTGCTTCAAAGGGGCTCCTGCCATTCACTCAGACAGAAGAAATATGAGGCTGAGACACTTGTTGGGGGTCCTAGCCTGACAATCCTACACGAAAATCCTTGAGAGTTCAAAAGGAACCAACATTCAGTGTGAGTTCTAAAGAAAGATAAACCTTGATGTTTGCCTTTTTCTTTTTATAAAGAGTAGCAGCTGGTTGGCTGGTAAAATGTGAAGGCAATTTCACAAAGAAATCTGTCAGGGGTCCTCTCTTCTATCCTCACAAGATAGTAGGTGGGAACCTCAAAGCACCAGAGTGCATCACATGCCTGCAAAAAAACCGCACAAATCCTAAGCGTCCGACCTGAGAGCCGCTCTCAGCGGAAATGCCTCTGGCTTGAGGAGCAGAACTCCACTAGCACCCAGAAGCTCCTGTGCCCCCTCCCCAGGATACCCACCAGCCTCCCCAGGATCGACCCAGCCTCTGGTGGGCTGCAGAGGGCACAGCAGCGCAGTCTGGAGCTGACCTGAGGCTGGTTTGCAGTCTTTCTGACTGTAAGACTCAGTCAGCTCCAGGGTGTGACCTTCCAGGGTTGCAAGGGAGACTGTGAGGTGCATCCTAGAGGTCCCTCTACTTGGCGGGTCTTCTACTCCAGTTTCTGTCTACCCAGCAACTTGAAACTACTGAAAACCCCGCTCTTCTATCCCACTGTGTTTTGACTTGTTTTTTTTTTTTTGACCAGCACAGTCTGGTAAGCAAAGCCCTCGAGGAGAAACCAGTGCTGGACTTGAGGCTCATGTCCCCATCCCTTCCTGGCCTCGGATTCCGCCCCTCCTGTTCTAACGGCCTTCACAGCCCTTCAGGCCCCATCCCTTACCTCCTCTGCCCCAGGAGACCACCTGGAGCTCTGCAGCTTCTCTGCCTCTCAGCAGCCCCTTCGGACCTTCAGTTCCTTAGGCATATGTCCCCTAACTAAAACTGTGTTGATTTTACTTCCAAATGGAATTTAGTTGCCAGGAAAATGTAAATTAAAGCCACAATGAGATGTTACTTTACACGCACTAGGATGGCTTGAATCAAAAAGACACATAAGTGTGGCCAGGATGTGCTGAGATCAGAGCCCTCACAGGCTGCTGGTGAGAATGTAAAGGGTGCAACCACTTTGGAAAACAATCTGGCAGTTCCTGGAACAATTAAACATCATAGTTACCATATGCCCGAGCAACTCCACTGCTAGGTACAGACCCTAGAGAAAGGAAAACATGTATCCACACAAAGACTTAGACACAAAGTTTATAGCAGTGTTATGCATCATAGCCAAAAGGCGGAAACAACCTAAGTGTGCATTAATGCAGGAGTCTCCCACCCTCGGGCCGCACACAGGTACTAGTTCTGTGGCCTATTAGGACAACGGCAGCGTTGGACTCTCATAGGAGCAGGAACCCTGTTGTGAACCGTGCATGTGAGGGATCAAGATGCTCACTCCTTTTGAGAATCTAACTAATGCCTGATGATCTGAGGCATTAGTTAGATTCTCAGCTTCATGCCAAAACCATCCCTAACCCTTGTCCATGGAAAAATTGTCTCCCACAAAACAAGTCCCTGGTTGGAGACCGCTGCATTAGTGGACAAATGCATAAACAAAATGTGGTATATCCACGCAGTGGAATATTTATTATTTGACCACAACAAGGAACAAAATATTGATCCATGCTGCAACATAACTGAACTTTGAAACATTATGCTAAGTGAAAGAAGCCAGTCATAAAAGACCACATACTATAGTTTTAAAGTCCAAACCAGAGAAATCTATAAAGACAGGAAGTAGATTAGTGATTTCTTAGGGTCAGGAGAGGATGGGAAGATGGAGAGATAGCTAAAGGGTATGACATTTCTTTTTTTTTTTTTTTTTTTTTTGAAACAGAGTTTCACTCTTGTTGCCCAGGCTGAAGTGCAGTGGCACGACCTTGGCTCGCTGCAACCTCTGCCTCCCAGGTTCAATTGATTCTCCTGCCTCAGCCTCCCGAGTAGCTGGGATTACAGGCACGCACCACTAGGCCCAGCTAATTTTGTATTTTTAGCGCAGATGGGGTTTCACCATATTGGTCAGACTGGTCTCGAACTCCTGACCTCAGGTGATCCGCCTGCCTGGGCCTCCCAAAGTGCTGGAATTACAGGCATGAGCCACTGTGCCAGGGCTATGATGTTCCTTTTTCAGGTGATGAAAATGTGTCAAAATTGTTTGTGATGATGGTTGTACATATCTGTAAGTATGCTAAAAAGACAGTGAATCGGGGAAAAATTCTGACAGTACAGAATTATTTGAAATAAAAAGTAAAAGTTACCCTCTCTCCCACCCCAACCCATTCCATAGATATTGCCATTGCTGACGTTTTAGTGTCTGTCTTTCCACTGATCTATCATATATAAACACAACACACATAAACTAGCTGTCTTTATATACAAATGTACTCATGGAGAAATGTAACCATACTTTTTTTTCCATTATCTTATATATAGAAATATACTTTAACTTAACAGTACGCTGTGGACACCTTTTCAGACAAAGTCTCTGCAGTAATCTCATTGCTTTCAATGTGACAGATGTGCCAATCATTTATTTAAATATTTCCCCTGATGAGCCAGGTGCGGTGCCTCATGACTGCAATCCCAGCACTTTGGGAGGCCAAAGTGGGTAGATCACCTGAGGTCAGGAGTTCAAGACCAGCGCGGTCAACATGGCGAAACACCGTCTCTACTAAAAATACAAAAATTAGCCAGGCATGGTGGCGGGCGCCTGTAATCCCAGCTACTCAGGAGGCTGAGCCAAGAGAATTGCTTGAACCTGGGAGGCGAAGGTTGCAGTGAGCCAAGATCGCATCATTGCACTCTAGCCTAAGCAACAAAAGCTAAACTCCATCTCAAAAAAGTATAATAAATAAATAAATATTCCCCTGGTGGAAATTTTCTTTTTTATCCTCATAAAAAAATTATAAAATATGTCCAGGCGCAGTGGCTCACAGCTGTAATTCCAACACTTTTGGAGGCTGAGGCTGGTGGATCACTTGAGCTTAGGAGTTCAAAACCAGACTGGACAAGATAACGAAACCCCATCTCTACAAAAAATACAAAAATTTAGCTGGGTGTGGTGGCATGTGCCTGTGATCCCAGCTACTCCGGAGGCTGAGGTGGGAGGATTGCTTGAGCCTGGGAAGTCAAGGTTGCAGTGAGCTGTGATGGTGCCACTGCACTCACTCTGAGCAACACAGCAAGACCCTGTCAAAAAAATGTGTGTGTGTGTGTGTGTGTGTGTATACACAGACTGGAGTGCAGTGGTGCAATCTCAGCTCACTGCAACCACCACCCTCCTGGGCTCAAGCCATTCTCCTGCCTCAGCCTCCCAAGTAGCTGGGATTACAGGTGCCTACCACCTCGCCTAGCTAATTTTTTGTATTTTTAGTAGAGATGAGGTTTTGCCAATTTAATTATTTATGATGTAGACAGATACATATACATTCACACATAAAGAAACATCTTAGGGAAGAGTCACCAAAATGTTAACCATGGTTACCTTTGAAAAGTTAAATTTGAGTAACTTTACATCTTTATAACTTTTGATGCTTTCTGAATACTTTTCAATGGTATTCAAGCTGTATTTTTTTAACAATCAAAAAGCTATTTTTAGCCAGGAGCGGTGGTTCACGCCTATAATCCCAGAACTTTGGGAGGCCAAGGTGGGAGGATCCCTTGAG
This sequence comes from Nomascus leucogenys, assembly GCF_006542625.1. NCBI lineage: Eukaryota > Metazoa > Chordata > Mammalia > Primates > Hylobatidae > Nomascus > Nomascus leucogenys. The sequence goes on along the minus strand of NC_044395.1, from coordinate 4,973,024 downwards.
CTCAGGAGTTCAAGATCAGCCTGGGCAACATGGCAAGACCTCCCCCAACCATCTCTACAAGAAATACAAAAATTAGCTGGGCATGGTGGTGCACACCTGGTGGTCCGAGCTACTCAGGAGGCTGGGGTGGGAAGATCACTTGTGCCTCGTAGGCAGAAGTTGCAGTGAGCTGAGATGGCACCACTGCACTCCAGCCAGGGCGACAAGCAAGACCTTGTCTCAAAATAAAAGTCTTTAAAAAAATTTTTTTTTCTTTGAGACAGTTTCTCATTCTGTCGTCCAGGCTGCAGTGTAGTGGCGTGATCTCAGCTCACTGCAACCTCCGCACCCCGGGTTCAAGCGATTCTCCTGCATCACCCTCCCAAATAGCTGGGATTACAGGTGCGCACCACCACGCCCAGCTAATTTTTGTATTTTTAGTATGGACGAGGTTTCACCATGTTGGCCAGACTGGTCTCGAACTCCTGATCTCTGGTGATCCACCTGCCTCTGCCTCCCATGGATTACAAGCATGAGCCACCATGCCTGGTCCAAAAATCTTTTTTTTTCCTTTTTTTTTTAGACGGAGTCTGGCTCTGTCGCCCAGGGTGGAGTGCAGTGGCGTGATCTTGGCTCACTGAAAGCTCTGCCTCCCAGGTTCACGCCATTCTCCTGCCTCAGCCTCCCGAGTAGCTGGGACTACAGGCGCCTGCCACCACACCCGGCTAATTTTGTTTTTGTATTTTCAGTAGAGACGGGGTTTCACCACGTTAGCCAGGATGCTCTTGATCTGCTGACTTCGTGATCCGCCCACCTCAGCCTCCCAAAGTGCTGGGATTACAGGTGTGAGCCACCACGCCCGGCCTAAAAATCTATTTTTATTTTGACAAAATATTACACTGTAATTTTGTTCATTCCTAGTGAGGTAAACTTCCTCCTCCCTACCTCTAGCACTGTTGCATGAATTTGGTTTGCTTTGTTTTTTGTTTTTTTTGGTCTTTTTGAGACAGGGTCTCACTCTGTGGCCCAGGCTGGAATGCAGTGACACAATCTTGGCTCACTTGCAACCTATGCCTCCCAGGTTCAAGCAATTGAACCTCAGAAACACGAGTAGCTGGGACCACAGGCGTGCAGCACCACACCCGGCTAATTTTTTTGTATTTTTAGTAGAAACGGGATTTTGCCATGTTGGCCAGGCTGGTCTCGAACTCCTGGGCTCAAGCGATCCACCTGCCTAGGTCTCCCAAAGTGCGTGAGCCACCACACCAAGCCTGCTGCGTGACTTTGAGTGGAGGGCAACAGATCTCTAGGGTTGGGGGCCTGGACTGAGACTCCTCAATTGCCAGCTCCAGCTCCATGACCAGGTGAGGGAAGTTACTTTTCAAGGCATCAAGACTTCATCCATAACATGGTTCCAGCAGGACCAATAGTTCCAATCCCCTAAGGTAGAACTATGAAATCAATGAAATACACTGTGCAAATGAAAACCCACACCTGGCCCAGAGGAACACTCAACAGTGCTCATTGTTGTGGGTTTTGTATTTATTAATATATACTTATTAATTCTCCCTATCAATTCATGTTCATTCCCAGGGCTAAAAGGAATGAGAATAGCCAAATGCAAATAAGCACCTCAAGTTCTTGTCTGCTATTGTGTAGTCAAAATATACCTGAAATTCAAATCACACAGATTATAAACTCTCCACTAATAGGGAAGGCTTGTCCAGCTAAGAAAAATTACAGCATATTGTAGCTTCAGAATAATACTTTTATGGCCTCAATTTCAGCAAAATATTAATCTATATCCTTTATTGTTTGGAGAACTCCGAACAATAAAGGCAACAGCTTTCATGCCATGTCAACAAACCACACAAAACTGCCTTTATTATTGATACTCTGGTTTCTATTCTGCTTATTTTTGTAGTGCATTTTCATCTTTTCAATTTCATTCAAAATTCTGATATGGCAACAGATAATAACCAGTGTGGGTAAGGATGAGGAGAGACTGGAACCCTCACACACTACTGGAGAGAATGTAAAACACTGCTGCCAATATGGAAAACAGCCCGGCAATTCCACAGAAGGCTAAACATAGACACACCAAATGACTCAGCAATTCCTCATCAAGGTGTAATAAACCCAAGAGAAACAAAAGCATATGTTCCTAAAAGACTTGTACATGAATGCTCACAGTGGCATTATTCATAATAGCTAAAAAATGGAAATGATCCAAATACTCAACTGATAAATGAATAAAATATGGTATATCCATATAATGGAATATTATTTTACCATAAAAAGGAATGAAGACACCGGGTGCGGTGGCTCACGCCTGTAATCCCAGCACTTTGGGAGGCCGAGGCAGGCGGATCACGAGGTCAGGAGATGGAGACCATCTTGGCTAACACGGTGAAACCCCGTCTCTACTAAAAACACAAAAAAATTAGCCGGGTGTGGTAGTGGGTGCCTGTAGTCCCAGCTACTTGGGAGGCTGAGGCAAGAGAATGGCATGAACCCAGGAGGCGGAGCTTGCAGTGAGCCAAGATAGCGCCACTGCAGTCCGGCCTGAGCAAAGGAGCGAGACTCTGTCAAAAAAAAAAAAAAAAAGGAATGAAGAACTGGTACATGCTACAACATGGATGAACCCTGAAAACATTATGCTAAGTGAAAGAAGCTAGTCACAAAGAAATACACATTGAACGATTCCATTTATGTAAAACATTATATGAAATATTAATTTGCAGAATAAGCAAATTAATAGACACAAAAAATAAACAGTGGTTGCCTAGGGCTTAGGAGGAGGTAGAAGAATTAATGGTGACAGCTAAATGGTTCAGGGTTTCTTTTGGAGGTTATAAAAATGTTCTAAAATTGATTGTGGTGACAGTGACAGCTGCACAACTCTTTGAATGTATTAAAGCCATTGAATTGTACACTTTATTTTTAAATTTTTATCTATTTATTTGAGACTGGGTTATGAGACTGGCAATTTTTGTATTGTGGGTAGAGACGGGGTTTCGCCATGTTGCCCAGGCTGGTCTCAAACTCCTGGGCTCAAGCGATTCACCTTCCTCGGCCTTCCAAAGTGCTGGGATTGCAGCCGTGAATCACTGCATTTGGCTGAACCATGTACATCTTAAATAAGTGAATTGTATGGTATGTAAATTTTATTTCAATAAAGCTGTTCTTAGAAAAAAAAAAGATGAGATGTTAAGTCAATGCAAACTTTTTTTTTTTTTTTTTTTTGAGACGGAGTCTGATCTGTTGCCCAGGCTGGAGAGCAGTGGCGCGATCTCGGCTCACTGCAAGCTCTGCCTCCCAGGTTCACATCATCCTCCTGCCTCAGCCTCCCGAGTAGCTGGGACTACAGGTGCCTGCCACCACACCCGCCTAATTTTTTGTATTTTTAGTAGAGATGGGGTTTCACCATGTTAGCCAGGATGGTCTTGATCTCCTGACCTCGTGATCCACCCACCTCAGCCTCCCAAAGTGCTGGGATTACAGGCGTGAGCCACCGTGCCCAGCCAAGTCAACGCAAACTTTCTAGAAAGTTCCAGAGGCAAGAGAAATTGAGGGCATGCTTAGGGACCAGTAACTATGAGAGAGACAAGCCTCAAACAGTAGTAAGGATGGGGCTATAAAGGACCACAGAGGAAGCAGAAGAATTTAAACTTTATTCAATTGGTCTACAGTTCCCACACCTCATGAACTGGTTGTACCAGAGTAACATGGAAAGCTAGATGAAAGACAAATTCCAGGCCAGCACAGTGGCTCACATCTGTAATCCCAGCACTTTGGGAGGCTAAGGTGGGGATGATGGCTTTAAGCCCAGGAGTTCGAGGTTGCAGTGAGCCGTGATCATGCCACTGCATTCTAGCTTGGGCAACAGCAAGACCCTGACTCTGGGAGAGAAAAAAAAATCATTGAGCATGCATGTTTCTCAGCTATGAATAATGAATTTAGAAAGCTTCAAGCACACATCCTCCAGCTCCCTTCTGAACAGCAGTAGTCAGGAACAAGACAGCTGGTGGGGGTACAGATACAATGTAAGACTCTGTTTCACCCATGCACCCAACACTATTTGGCCCCCACATCTCAAGCTCTTTTGTTGAATCAGCCAGTGCAGTAATTAAGTAGGAGACTTTCAGGTGGGTCTTATGTGGCCTGAAAAGCTTTCCTTACAGATGGTTCTGGGTGGTACATATGACTCAACAAATCACAAACCCAAGTTGTTAGGATAAATTCCTGGTTAATGTATAGAGGCACAATCTTAAGTAGTAAGCTGTTTCCTCAATAAACCTATGTGCTTTAAAATGTTTTAACTAGGGAAAACTTTTTAACTTATTAAAATTGCTTAGAGGAAAATCATTCTAGAGTACAATTTTCATAATTTAACACTACAAAAACAGTGTAACTACTCGTTCACTCTACAATTCCTGAAACAGAGTCTTTAGTTCAAATAGACTGAACCATGACTCAGACACAAGATTAAGAAGAACACTCAGGCCAGGCACGGTGGCTCATGCCTGTAATCCCAGCACCTTGGAAGGCTGAGACAGGTGGATCACCTGACATCAGGAGTTCGAGACCAGCCTCAGCAATATGGCGAAACCCCATCTCTATTAAAAATTCCAAAAACTGGCCGGGCATGGAGCATGGTGGCTCACACCTGTAATCCCAGTACTTTGGGAGGCTGAGGCAGGCAGATCACAAGGTCAGGAGATCAAGACCATCCTGGCTAACATGGCGAAACTTGGTCTCTACTAAAAATATAAAAAATTAGCCGGCCGTGGTGGCGGGCGCCTGTAGTCCCAGCTACTCAGGAGGCTGAGGCAGGAGAATGGCGTGAACCCGGGAGGCGGAGCTTGCAGTGAGCTGAGATCGAGCCACTGCACTCCAGCCTGGGTGACAGAGCGAGACTCCACTACAAAAAAAAAAAAAAAAATCCAAAAATTAGTTGGCGTGGTGGCGCACGCCTGTAACCCCAGCTATTCAGGAGGGTGAGGCATAAGAATCACTTGAACCTGGGAGGTAGGAGTCACAGTGAGCAGAGATGGCGCCATTGCACTCCAGCCTGGGCAACAAAGTGAGACTTTGTCTCCAAAAAGAAAAGCAAATTGATACCGAACTGGTTTGAAGTAATTCCCTTTATATCCAATTCACACTCCCTATAAACATGTTAATGTGGTCCTCACCTGTTTTTATTATTATTATTATTTTGTAGAGACAGGGGTCTAGCTATGTTGCCTAGGCTGGTCTCTAACTCCTGGCCTCAAAGTGATCCTCCCACTTCGGCCCCCCAAAGTGCTGGGATTTATAAGCATGAGCCACTACGCCCGGGTCCTCCCTTTTTCCTCACCTTTATTTCATTTTCAATTTCTCATACCTTTAAATATGAAACACAGATGGTAGAAAAATAAGTATTTTATTAAAGACACTGAGCTCAGATACACAACATAATGACATTTTATTGCCTTTATAAAAACTCTGTCTCACTGGCATATAATTAAGACCTACAAGCTACCAAATTTCAACCTCCTCCATCTTAATAAAACCACCACCATAGGACTATGTTCACTGGTCTAGGATTCAAAGGCACCTTCCGCTAGCTGAGGCATTTCTTGAAGTGGAAAAAGGATTTGAAGGCAAGCAAATCACAGGCTCACTGCTAACATAAAGTGGGATAATGTCTGTTACAATATAGCTCAATAGTATAGAGTGTAATGCAAATGTTAATAATTATTTAAATTGTGAGGACCACAGGCTGTTTTAGATCATGAAGGTGTCTCATCCAGAAAAGACGTATTCTCAATTAAAAGACATTTTAATACATTTTCATTATTAAACAATTGTTTTGGGAATAGATCACTCTTAACTGCAGGCTTGGGTTCTCTCTTAACTAATGTATTTCACCAGAAAATATATAAAGTTCAACTTCAAATTGACAAAATTTTAAAACTATGTGATTAGCAGCTGGGCGCAGTGGCTCACACCTGTAATCCCAGCACTTTGGGAGGCCCAGGCGGGCAGATCACCTGAGGTCAGGAGTTCGAGACCAGCCTGGCCAACATGGTGAAACCCTGTCTCTACTAAAAATACAAAAATTAGCTGGACATGGTGGTGGGCACCTGTAGTCCTAGCACTTTGGGAGGCCGAGAGGGGTGGATCACCTGAGGTCAGGAGTTCGAGACCATCCTGGCCAACATGGTGAAACCCCATCTCTGCTAAAAATACAAAAATTAGCTGGGCGTGGTGGCACACGCCTGTAATCCCAGCTACTCGGGAGGCTGAGGCAGGAGAATCGCTTGAACCTGGGAGGTGGAGGTTGCAGTGATCCGATATCGCGCCACTGCACTCCAGCCTAGTGACAGAGCGAGACTCCATCTCAAAAAAAAAAAAAAAAAGTAACCGGCCTGGTGGCGGGTGCCTGTAATCTCAGCTACTAGGGGAGCTGAGACAGGAGAATCAGAGAATCACTTGAACCCAGGAGGCCGAGGTTGCGGTGAGCCAAGATCACGCCACTGCACTCCAGCCTGGGTGACAGAGTAAGACTCTGTCTCAAAAAAAATAAAAATACAAAAATAAAAACTACGTGATTAGCACTTTCTTCCACAAGAGACACAAAATAGAAGCATTCCTGTTTAGAAATCTTAGCCATAACTATTCTTTGTAAACGTTTAACCAGACCATTTCACTCAGGTGTACCTACAACATGTTAGCTTCATTTGCAAATTCCCTGAAGGAATTAAAGACCACAAAAATAGAATCCTTTAACAGATGCAGCTCTTTATTTTAAAAATCAGTATAATCATAGTCCACCTGATTCGAAATGCATTCTGTGGAAATTCAATGTTACTTAAGTAAACAGCTAGTGGAATACTAATAATTATAGCTACAGGCATTTATGGAGCACCTATCCTGTGCCAGGCACTGTCAGATGTCCTTTAAATACCTGATCTCAATTAACCCTCACCACAACCAAGAATGATTACTTCTCCAAGGTCACAGTGCTGATAAGTGGAATTTAAGCCCAGATTCCTTTTACTACAAAGCTTGACGCTCTCTCCCCTCTTTGCCACAACGGCTTTCATCCTGGGCAAAGTGGCCAGGACCCGAGCATGGTTTCCACCTGCTGCTGCAGCCTTGCTCTCCCACCAGATGACAAAATCACCAGGTTAGACTTGATCTCAAGGGAACCAGAGGAGGTTGTAATTCACCACACCCAGAAACAGATTTAACTGAGCAAATTACTCAACAGCCAGAGTTAATTACAAAGCTGTGAAGGGCTCCCATTGTAAAAATTCAAATAATTTTTTAAAACACAAGAATACTTATTAAATGCCTATTCTGTTTCCAGCATTGTTTTAGGAATTGAAGAAGACATTGGATGGACTATTTAAACATTCAGCACAGAAGGAAAATACAAATAACATTTATTCACCATTGTTCCAGAAACAAAGCTACCTGTGTTCAGAACACAACACAGCAGTCCTGAAATATTAATTGAATCAGTATAATGAAAATAAATTACTCCAAAAACTTTTTTTAGTTCTCTCAGGCATATGCATTCCTCTAATATTGGAACTGCTGGGCATTAGAGTATGCATGTTTTGGACTTTCTTGATAATACTGTTTTCCAAAGTAGTCATATGAATTTATATCTGTACCAGCCATCTATGAAAGTCCCTACAGTTCAACGTCCAACTTTAATTTAGGTATACAGTGTTCTGGCACTGCGGCTGAAATTTGCACTTCCTTCATTAACATGGTTGAATAACTTTTCATGTTTATTAGACATTTGGATTTCTCCTTTTCTGAAGTGCCTGTTCGAGACTTTTGCCCATTATTCTATTAGTGCCTGTAGCATCTTGTTTAAGAAGTGCTTCTCTATACTGAGGTCATGAGTATCTTCTCCTATATTAATTCTAAAAGTGTTATTGTTTTGCCTGCCTTTCTGCCACGCCTCCAGGTCATAAATCAAGTGTCTGGCTATGCATGATACTGTTTCTGGACTCCATATGGTATTCCACTGGTCCATCATTATTAGCCTACCCAGTGCCAATATTACACTATCTTTTTTTTTTTTTGAGACAGAATCTCGCTGTGTCACCCAGGCTGGAGTGCAGTGGTGCGATCTCGGCTCACTGCAAGCTCTGCTTCCCGGGTTCACGCCATTCTCCTGCCTCAGCCTCCCGAGTAGCTGGGACTACAGGCGCCCGCCACCAAGCCTGGCTAATTTTTTGTATTTTTAGTAGAGACGGGGTTTCACCGTGTTAGCCAGGATGGTCTTAATCTCCTGACCTCGTGATCTGCCCGCCTTGGCCTCCCAAAGTGCTGGGATTACAGGCGTGAGCCACCGCACCCGGCCCAACACTAATTATTATAACTCTTCTTGATCTCTAGCAGAGAAGGTTTCCTAACTTTTCTTTTTCAAAGTGTTTTGCCTTTTCTTGGGCCTTGGCAAATGTTTTAGAATCAGCTTGTCTAATTTTTTTAAATGTGGGGTTAATTAGATCTATAAATCAGTTTCCAGAAGATTGACACATTTACAATACCGAATCTTCCACTCCTTGAGCCACTGTGCTCTTCATTTATTTAGGTTTTATTTAAAGCCACTCAATAAAGTTTTAGAATTTTCTGTATCTGTTATAGTTTATAACCATTTAAAATCATGAATCTGAAAAAATATATTTTGTAAATGATGTATAAGTTTTTGGTGAGATACCTAGAGCTTGGGATAAGTATATATAAGTATGAAAATAAACTGAGGCTGGGTGCAGTGGCTCATACCTGTAATCCCAGCACTTTGGGAAGCCGAGGCAGGTGGTCAGGAGTTCAAGACCAGCCTGGTCTTGAGACCTGAGGTCAGGAGTTCAAGAGCAGCCTGGCCAACATGGCAAAACCCCATCTCTACTAAAAAAAATACAAAAATTAGCCAGGCATGGTGGTGGGTGCCTGTAATCCCAGCTACTCAGGAGGCTGGGGCAGGGAGAATTGCTTGAACCCAGAAGGCGGAGGTTGCAGTGAGCCGAGATCGCACCACTGCACTCCAGCCTGGGTGACACAGCGCAACTCCGCCTCAAAAAAAAAAAAAAGAAAGAAAAAAAAAAGAAAATAAACTGGTGGTGGTGGTGGTTTTCACATGTAACCCCAGCTACTTGGTTGGCTGAGACGGGAGGATGGCTTGAACCCAGGAGTTGGAGACCAGCCTGGGCAACATAGTGAGATACTGTCTCTAAAAAAAAAAAAAAAAAAAATTAAAAAGTTAACATAAACTTTCTTTTTTTTCTTTTTTTTTTTTTTTGAGACAGAACCTCGCTCTGACACCCAGGCTGGAGTGCAGTGGCACAATCTCAGCTCACTGCAATCTCCGCCTCCTGGGTTCACGCCATTCTCCTGCCTCATCCTCCTGAGTAGCTGGGACCACAGGCACCCACCACCACGCCCCGCTAATTTTTTTTTTGTATTTTTAGTAGAGACGGGGTTTCACCACATTAGCCAGGATGGTCTTGATCTCCTGACCTCGTGATCCACCCGCCTCGGCCTCCCAAAGTGCCAGGATTACAGGCATGAGCCACCGCGCCCGGCCAACATAAACTTTCTTAAGATGTATAAATGAAACAAAGTTCATCAAAGTCCAAGTACTGTGACATAATTTCATTTTAATTCTAGAATTACGGTTTTGTAGTAATGTAATATCTCACACTTCCACAGGACTAAAGTACTTGAGAAACTTGCATGTCACATGAAGTGGTGTCCAAATATTACCATTCATGGGTCCTTATATTTATCAAGTAATGAATTACTTACACAGTCCGGAATAATTTTCAATTCATCAACTTCAAGAGAAAAAGAATGAAGGAGAAGAAGAATACATGATGGAAGAGACTGAAACCTTATTAATACACACGCCCCTGCCTGGGGCTGAGGATCCAGACCCCTTTCTCCCATGCACTCTGACCCCTCTCCCACACTTGCATAATTCCCTGACCCTCTACCTACTTTCTCTCCTTTGCAAAACTGGACACAGTTCTGTCAATATTCTGTGTTAAGGACTAACCGTAAACAAGTGTCTCGGAGAGGACAGTTAAAAAGTCAAACAAAGAGCAATAATTAGTTAAAGGAGTGATAGCTAGTCCCTATTAGAAGGACATTCTATTAAGACTGCCTGTAATCATGGTTTGTGGAAAGACTGAAAATAACCCCCAATAAATTGGCCTCACAATCTTCAAGCAATTCTAAGAAAATGGCAGAATTTGCACACAAAAATAAGAATCTTGAAAAAAAAAATGGGGGGAGGGAGAGGGGGTGGGGCGGTAGCGCACACCTGTAACTGAAGCACTTTGGGAGGCCGAGGCAGGCCGATCACCTGAGGCCAGGAGTTCAAGATCAGCAGTGAAACCCCGTCTCTACTAAAAATACAAAAATTAGCTGGGTGTGGTGGCGGGCTCCTGTAATCCCAGCTACTTGGGAGGCTGAGACAGGAGAATCACTTGAACCCAGGATGCGGAGGTTGCTGTGAGCTGAGATCATACCACTGCACTCCAGCATGGGCAAAAGAGCGGCACTCTGTCTCAAAAAAAAAAAAAAAAAAAGAAACAAAGAAAAGAAAAAGAAAGAAAGAAAAGAAAAAAAAAGGGAGTAAAACTTTACAAACAACTTCAAGTATTTTAATTCACTCAGTTATCCCTCAAAATATTTTAGAATCCAGTAAGTAAAAGGCACTCATTTATACTGCATTCTATGTGAGGGGGCTAAAAATCACCTGTAGCTTCCAGAAATTTAAAATCTGTTTGGGAAGCAAGAAATAAGCACAAATAATTGGAGTGCAATACAACAACATAAGCACTGAATAAATGTTACTGTTACTATAAAGCAGTACAAAATCCTGCAGGACCTTCAGAGACAAAAAGGATTACTTTCAAGTGAGATGGTCTTGACACTTCAACAAGGGCGGTGTGGGCTCAGCTTGCTCTGGTACAGGGAATGGCCAGCCACAGCCCGCGGGCGGCAGACACCTGTTTTTGTGCAGCCTGTGATCTAAGAATGGTTGTTACATTTTAAAATACTTGAAAGGACTCAAAAGAAGAATATTTCCTGACACAGGAAAGTTATATTAATTGAAATTTCAAGGTCCAAAATAGTTTCTTGGAACACAGCCATGCTTTCACACTCCACGGCAGAGGGGAATGGTTTTGACAGAGACCATATGGCCCACAAAGCCAAAAACATTTACTACCTGGTCCTTTAAAAACAGTTTTCCAGCCACTGCTCAAGAAGGATGGATAGGATTCTGGCAGGCAGAACGAGGAGAGGAGAGGAAGGCGAGGAGAGGAGAGGAAGGCGAGCAGAGAGGAAGAAACGTTCCACTTGGGAAACGAAGGCGTGACAGCACAGAGAGAAAATCCCGAATATTTAAGAAACAGTGGGAAGACCAGTTTGACTGAAGCGGCGGTTCCAAAAGAGACAAACAATTTTTGAACCATTTAGAACTGTGTGCTTTGTTATTGAGCCATTTATACAATTGTGGTGAGTGATTAACAGGCATCCTCACTTGGAATCTATGAGGTTGATTACTGTTATTATCCCTAGTAATAATTAAGAAACTAGTTGAAAGATTTGATAAGAAAACCAAGGCTTACAGAAGTAACTTGCCCAAGATCACAGCCCGCAAGCTGAGCACAGCAGTGAACCTCTTTGCCCCTGAGGCAACGCTGTGAATACTATACCATATCAAACCTCCACACAGGGCAGGAAAAGGAAAGGCATCAACAAAGGCAGGTTAGGGCAAAACTGTCAATGTTTCCAAACACGGAAGTAAAAAACTATGGATTTTACATGTAGGTTATGTTTCTCCAACCGTGTTTAAAAGGACAGTACTCCCGACTGGGTACAGTGGCTCACACCTATAATCCCAGCACTTTGGGAGGCAGAGATGGGTGGATCACTTGAGCCACAGGAGTTCCAGACCAGCCTGGGCAATGTGGCAAGACTCTGTCTCTACAAAAAATACAAAAATTAGCCAGGCATGGTGGTGCACACCTGTACTGCCAGCTACTTGGGAGGCCGAGGTGGGCTGCAGTGAGCTATGATGGTGGGAGGTCAAGGCTGCAGTGAGCTATGATGGTGCCACCGCATTCCTGCATGGGTGACAGAATGAGGGCCTGTCTCAAAAAAACAGAAGAGAAAAAAAAAAGACAGTTCTTTCATGAGCTGGTCCAAACGGTTCCTTCCACCTTTAGAATCAAAGTATTGTGGTCTTTTTCTAAATCACAGGAGAAAAAAATGTAAGTTCAATGTTCTCAATTTCAGATTTCTCTCAAACATTTGAAAAATGGTAAATTATAAAAATCAATGTATAAGTAACAGACCAAGTTTGGGAAAATTTAGCTGATTATGCTTAGCTCAACTTTTTTTAATGGATTATGTGCTTACCGATGTCATTTTATTATTTTAAGTTCAAATGATCCATTGAATACATTAATTCAGTAACAGTTAACTCAATTATCTGGAAGTGGTTTTGAGATTAAGATATTCTTCAAAATAATAATCATGCTTTTGTGAGAGCTATCATAAGCACTAAAAAAAAACAGACATCTACATATTAGCAGTATCTTTTCATTCAAATTATAGAAACCAAAAAATAATACATTACATCTTAATGCCACCTGGAACACCCTACCCCTAGCTGACTAAGGCTGCACTGTTCAAAGAAATATGCAAGCCACATACATAATTTAAAATGTTCTAGTATATATATTTTTTAAAAGTAGAAACAGGTGAAATTAATTATAATAGTATATTGCATTTTACCCAGTCTATCCAACATATTGTCATTTCAACATTTAATCAATATTTTATAAATTGAAAGATTTTTTTTTCTACTAAATCTCAAAATCTGAGTGTATGTATTTCACACTTCACAGCACTAGCCATATTTCAAGTGCTCAAAGCCACAGGTGGCTACTGGACAGGACAGCAGAGGTCTAAGGGATCTGATTTCTAGAAATCACAGCAGGAAAGAAGCTGTGGAGTACAACTTTACCATCAGTGAAAGTGAAGGACACGGGGTTAAAAAAAAAAAGGGAGGGGGAGGAGCATTTGACTCCAATATTCTCATGTTTGCAATGAACGAGAGTTTAACTAAAAAATGAGTAGCAAACAACAGACTATGTTAGCAGACAGTAACCTTTTAGCAATCTATAAAAGGTTCTTAAACTATTGTGCACTATTGATTTTATAATTGTTTTCACCACATGTTAACTAGTCTTGCTGTAACTAAGGGTTACCCATATCTTCCCTCTTTTCACTCCACTTCCTCACCTGCTCCCCATTCCCTGAACTATTTCAAGTTACAGAAGAAGAATCTACCTTCATGTGCTTTCTACAACACAAATTTAAAATCTACACAGGGATGGTCAATGGAAAAGCAAAGAAAAATTTTGGAAGGTGGACAGTAATGTCCAGAGCGCTCCACACAAGTCTTGAAATGGTGTAATAACTTTTTTTTTTTTTTTTTTTGGAGACAGGGTCTCACTCTGGTTGCCCAGGCTGGAGTGCAGTGGCGCGATCTCAGCTCACTGCAGCCACGACTTCCCGGGCTCAGGTGATTCTCCCACCTCATCCTCCTGAGTAGCTGAGACTACAGTTGTGGACCACCACACCTGGCTAACTTTTTTGTTTTTAGTAGAGGCAGAGTTTTGCTGTGTTGGCCAGACTGTTCTCGAACTCCTGGACTCAAGCAATCTGCCTGCCTTGGCCTCCCAGAGTACTGGGATTACAGGTGTGAGCCACCACACCCAGCTGTGTTATAACATTAAGAATAAAAAAGAAAAGAGGCCAGATACTCCTAAGCGGTGATTCAACTAAACCATAAAAACAGTTTAATGCTAGAACAGGGAAGAGGTAAGTGTCACCAACGTGGGCCAAAATAAGTCACGAAAAGCTCCCCTCTCACCCTCCTGCCTCTACCCCATCCCCCAGGAGAATTTGAGTGGGATCATTCTCCAAAGATTTGGTTGTAGCAAACATTTCTTTTTGGCTCTTTCTAGACACCAGATCGAATTCTCCTTCATTGATCTATTAAAGTACCTATAATAAGTTAAAATAGTAGACAATAAATTCTGCTTATGAAAAACAAATTGCTGGACTGGGTGTGGCTACACTATCTGGGGTGGAGTGTGATGGGAGAAGGCTATGTATTTTAGTGGCAATAGGTCAAAGTACATCAGCGTTCAAGTTTAAAACAAACTGAACAACTCAAACACTGCAACAACAGGATGTTTAAGATTCTTTTTACCAGATATAATTACGCGGTTACGAGGTGTTTACCAGTGCTTAAAATGAAAAATTGAGGAAACCAAAATTATAGCTCAGTAGTTCTCAACCCTTTGATGAACTGTTTGTTATCCAGAAACCTATCCCTATCAATTAGATTACGCTTTTAAAAAGTTACAAAAAATCAAAATATTATAATTCTTTTAGTTCGGCGGACTTCATGATGCCCCCTTCAAATAATGGAAGTAACGAAAGTGCCCAATCATCAGCAAAGTCTTTAGACACCTACTTACATTTTGTTTTAAAAGCTAGATATTAAACCAAGATTATGTCGTTTGTACAAAGATTTTGTACACACACAAAACCAACTTGAAATACACCAAAGTATCAGCAAAGATTATCTCTGGGTAATTATGGGTTTTTTTTTTTCACTCTGCTTCTAAATTTTTTTTTTTTTTTTTTGAGACGGAGTTTTGCTCTTGTTGCCCAGGCTAGAGTGCAATGGCCCAATCTCAGCTCACTGCAAACTCTGCCTCCCGGGTTCAAGTGATTCTCCTGCCTCAGCCTCTCAAGTAGCTAGGATTACAGGCGTCTGCCACCATGTCCGTCTAATTTTTGTATTTTTAGTAGAGACAGGCTTTCACCATGTTGGCCAGGCTACTCTCGAACTCCTGACCTCAGGTGATCTGCCCGCCTCGCCTCCCAAAGTGCTGGGATTACAGGCATGAGCCACAGCGCCCGGCTTAAACTTTATGTTTTCTCCAATTATCACGCATTATTCTTAAAACTAGAAGGAAAAACAAAACAGGCAAGCAGAAACTTAGGTAGTGCCAATCAATTTGGGATTATATTGAGTTGTGCTACCCTTTATACCTCCATAACCTCTAAGTGAAAACAATTCAGAACCCTTAAAGACAGGAACCTTGCTTTTTCTAAAATATATACTCAATTACATTCAGATATACAATATATGATTAATATGTGGTGGAGCATGCTACAAAATATTAGAAAAACTAAAAATGAATTCTTTGAAAAGGCAAAACAATTTTGCCTTGCAAAACGAGGAATAGCATAGAAGAGTGGGAGCTTACGGGATAGAAGGCACAAGACATTTGTCTTGATCCAAAACAAACAAAAATGTAATCCTTTCACTAAACGCCCCTGTTCACTTTAAAATGGTTCATTCTGTGTCAACTTCACCTCAATTTATTATAAAAGTAAACCTAAACGCCTGCAATCCCAGCACTTAGGGATGCTGCGGCGGTAGGATTGCTTGAGCTCAGGAGTTGGAAACCACCCTGGGCAACATGATGAAACCCCGTTTCTACAAAAAGTAGAAAAAACAGCCAGTCGTGGTGGTGCACGCCTGTAGTCCCAGCTACTAGGGAGGCTGAAGCAGGAGGATCCCTTGAGCCCGGGAGGTCGAGTCGGCAGTGAGCCAAGATCGCGCCATTGCACTCCAGCCTGGGCAACCAGAGACCCTGTATCCTAAATAACTAAACCTAGCAAAGTTCCTTTCTAAATACCCCATACTGAATAAACACTGTTTAAACGCTGCTTTGCCCCCAACCAATCCTAATTTTTTTAAAAAAAAATCTTGTTTTCTCTATTCTAGAATAAGTAAGTACTGTTCATCAAAGTGGAAGCTATTGTGACGCTGGAATGGGTAGGAAGATACAAAAAAAATACAATGTAATAATACATCTTCTTGCCTTACAGCAATGGTGGAGTGATAGAAACAAAGACAACAGGTCAGAAAAAGAGGCCACAAAACAGTCATGAGTGATTCTGCTGTTTTTAATACAGGTTAAGTACTGTTGACTTTAGAGAATTTGGGATGACGAGACAGGCAAGGTTTCAACAGGCAAAGCAGCAGAATTAGGGCACAGGGCAGAGCTGGGTGGGTCTCATCACACATCTAATCCTCGATGACAGCACAAAGCCACCTCTCCTTGTGCTTAAGTGTACACGCAGATTGATTGAAAATGCACTGAAATCCAACTCATCCACCCAGCAAGGCTAAAGGCGCCCACACAAATTCAACAGCGCTGCGTTCGCGTGGCTGGAGGGCAGACGGTGAATATTCCATTTTACTTAGTGGAGTACCAACACCTAGCTGCAGGGTTAAACCTGCTTAACAAAAGCTGTCGAGGGGCTGGAGAGCTGCACACCATCAGCCCTCTGCCAAGCGCCAACCGGCCTCGCCCTGCCTCTGCGCTGCATCCCGGGTGCAGGCGGACTGGGGCAGGGCCGCGACCTCGGCCGCGACCTCGGCCTCGGCCTCCGCCCGGCCGGCCCCCACGCGGTGCCACGGGACAGACGCGCAGGGGCCACCCCACACTCCTGCGGGCGACACTCCTGCGGGCCGGTCCCCCGCCCCGGTCCCGGACGCTAGCTTGGGATGGCAGGCCGGGGACCCAGCCATCGATGGCAGGTGGGCGGCGCGGCCTCCGCAGACAAAGCTGGACGCCCCATCGAACAGGACCCTCCGCCCCACCCGCCCGCAACCGGCCAGTCCCGGAGCCCGGCCCGCGCCGCCACCCCCAGCCCGGCGCCCAGCCCTGGCCCCTGGCCCCCGGCCCCCGGCGCTCGGCTCCCGGCCGGCGGAGACCTGCCCGCCGCGCCCGGAGCGCCCGCGCAACCGCCGCCGCCGGAGCGCGCAGGCCGCCCAACCGCCGTCCCGGCCCAACCAACGCGGGCAGGGGAGGAGAGGTGGGCGCGGCCGGCAGAGCGTGCGAGCCACTCGGGGGTCGCAGGGGGAGGCTGCGCGCGGCGAAGGCAGGGGCGAGAAGGCGCCGAGGCCGGCGCTGAACGCGGCGCCAGGAGGGCCTGCTGGAGGGGGCTTTGCCCCTTTCCCCTTGGAAGGTGCAGATGGTTTGACCCCCCACCCCGAGTGAGGTGCCTCGTCCCAGCCTCGGCTGGACTGTACCATCGGGCGGTGCCGCCGGGATTTCTCCCCCCCACCACCATCAATTCCCCCCCCACCCGGGTCCGCGGTCGGTTGGCCCCGACCGGGCTCTGAGACGCGGAAAGAGCTGGGCGCCATTTTGGGTGGGACTAAGCAAAGACGAAACACCCTCCCAGTCTATGGGGTACTCTGGACCCTGGCTTATCTGGTTCCCTTAATCCTTTAGGTACTTACACGACGTTGGGTGAGGGGAGCTGGAAGATCAGCGGGTCCCCGATCCTCTCTCCCTAGGGGTGATAGAAATCAAACCCCCCCGCCACCTCCAGGTGGTTCTTCCCGCCGCAGAGTGGGAGCAGCATAAAAGGCGGGGTCTTATTAGCATAATCTGCCTGGCAACCTGATCTCGACGTTATATGATTGGTTGAACTCTGTAAGCCCCATGCCGTGCCTAGAGACGAGAAACGCTGGGGCGAACTGACAGGCCCAGATTTAGGAGTCATGACGAAGATCCTGAGACGCTTATTCAGTCTGCAGAGAAGCCAAAAGGAGATTCACACAATGGCCCAATGACTGAAGGCCTCTTTATTTCGTGCTCTGCTGTTCGTGTAAAACCCAATCGCAGAGCGGGTCTCAGGCGGCGCTCGCCTGCGTTTCTACTCTCAGCCAATCAGAAAGCCTGACTCTTCGCATTGGGGTCAAGCCCCCGCTGCGGCCCGCACGCTGACGGGGAGGAAGCTTCCAGCTGTGCCTAGGTTTCTCGTGCGCCGAGGGCAGCCTGCGCCCGTGCTGAGCTCGCCTCCCGCGCGCCCGAGGGCCCGGGGTCCCGGAAGGCGCGCGGGGCCGAGGCGGCCCTCGCATCTGCCCGCCCCGCCACAGATTGCCTCCGAAGTGGCCTGGCCGCGGAGCGCCGGCGAAAACCGAACGCCCCCGCCCCAGGCTCCTGCACTCGGGAGCCTGCCGGGGTCACGCCCTCAGGACCCCCAGGGAGCGGCCGGGCGCCGCCTATCACCCTGACCCACCGCACCTTGAGAGCGCTTTCACTGCGCCTCTTTTTTCTCTACCAATCTGGAAAGGAAGTGAGTGTCATTTCAAACATTGAGAAACATTATTCAACACTGGTTACCCAATGACTCAGCTCACTCCTTAACCGCAGGCTTCCACATCCTGCTGTCCCTTAAAATTGCCTTCACGAAGGGCAGCCAAGAGCCCAGCTTTGGAGAGATACCCAGCTCCAATTACCCACTGGCAGGCAATACGCATGGCAGCTAGATGGCAGAGAGACCTTGGACCTTCGGACCTCCAGGGAGCGATTTTCCCTTCCGTGATATCTACCTTGCTACGTTATTTTGAAGATTAAGTGAGCTCTTACTTTACCGAGTAGAGTGCTTTGCTTAGCACACTGTCTGAAACTTAAATGAGAAGTACTGACAATATAACCTACAAAAATCCTAAACTATTGCCTAACTGAGAAAAAGAGGGAGACAGGACAGCTAAGCAAAAGACGAGAATAGAAAACACCCACAGGGCCGGGCGCGGTGGCTCACGCTTGTAATCCCAGCACTTTGGGAGGCCGAGGCGGGCGGATCTTGAGGTCAGGAGATCGAGACCACGGTAAAACCCCGTCTCTATTAAAAATACAAAAAAATTAGCCGGGCGTGGTGGCGGGCGACTGTAGTCCCAGCTACTCGGAGAGGCTGAGGCAGGAGAATGGCGTGAACCCGGGAGGCGGAGCTTGCAGTGAGCCGAGATTGCGCCACTGCACTCCAGCCTGGGCGACAGAGCGAGACTCCGTCTCAAAAAAAAAAAAAAAAAAAACACCCACAGCGGGAAAAACTGTAAAATTAACTCAATAGTATTCTCTTTACTGTTTGTTTTGTTTTGTTGTTTTGTTTGTTTTTTGATACGGAGTCTCGCTCTGTCGCCCAGGCTGGAGTGCAGTGGTGAGATCTGGGCTCACTGCAACCTCTGCCTTCCGGGTTCAAGCGATTCTCCTGCCTCAGCTTCCCTAGGAGCTGAGATTACAGGCGTGCACCACCACGCCCGGCTAATTTTTGTATTTTCAGTAGAGATGGGGTTTCCCCATGTTGGCCAGGCTGGTCTCAAACTCTAACATCAAGTGACTCTCCCGCCTTGGCCTCCCAAAGTGCTGGGATTACAGTTGTGAGCCACCGCGCCTAGTCTACCATTTTGTTTCTTTAAATAGCTGGAAACAACGTGGAAAGAAGAGAGAGCTTTTTTTTTTTTTTTTTTTTTTTTAACTTCGTGGCAGGGTGCAGTGGCTCACGCCTATAATCCCAGAACTTTGGGAGGCCGAGGCGGGTGGATCGCTTGAGCACAGGAGTTCGAGACCAGCCTGGGCAACATAGTGAGACTGTCTATACAAAAAACAAAAAGATTAGCCAGGCGTGGCGGTACACACCTGTGGTTCCAGTTACCGGCAGGCTGCGCAGGAGGGTTGCTTGAGCCCAGGAAGTCAAGGCTGCGGTGAGCTGTGATCGTGCCACTGCACTACAACCTGGGTGATAGAGCAAGTCTCTGTCTTTAAAAAACAAAACAACAACAACAAGAAACTTCAGACAGTTAACTACCTTGTAAACAACTTCACGTCTAGGCCGTGTCTTGTTCTTCCTTAAACCGCTGTACAGGTAGCACTGGACTTAGATGAGGCCGACCTTAGCATAGCTAGTGAGAGACGCTAGTAGCCCTTCTCTGGGTTTACAGACATGGAAGTCTGTTGCCTAAGGAAAGATCATATTGGCTAAGAGAGTCACTTGAATGCTCCCTTTTAGTGTTGTGAGTAGATGAACCATGCCGCAGGTTGGACAGATCCTTCTGTGTCCTTGCAAAAGCTGCCACTCCGCATACCCCTGGCCTCAGTGAGAACTGCTCACTTTTAGATTTAACATCGTTACGTCCTTGCTGATGAATTCAGATGGTCCCAACTGAGGTCCACTGACGAGAAACAACACCACAGAACCCAAAAGAGAACGCACCATGGGGAATGGGGCTATTCAAACTGGAGAGCCTGAGTTACTCTCATGGCTTTAGAGAAATGTTCTAAAACTTCTAAGTACATAAATATGTGCAGGGAGATTCCTCCCCACAGAGTTTTTATTCAGAGGGTCTGGAGTGAACCTCAGGAATTTGCTTTTTATGTGGATTTTTAAATGATTTTTAAAGTTTACACTGTAAAATTCACTCACTGGGGTGTACAAGAAGTATTTCTTGAATATGTACTGTGTGCCACTCTTGTAAACAATAAAGATAGAATAGGGAACAACAGCAACCAAAAAAGGCCCTGCTCTCATGCAGCTTTATTCTAGTGTAGGTAACAAGAAGAAAATTGATAAATAATTCCAGGTCATGGTAAGTGCTATAAAGTAAACCAGGAAAATGCAAAGGTAGAGAATGCTGGCAGTTTAAATAGGGTGCCAAAGAAGTTTTCTCTAAGATACTAACATTTGAGCTGAGCCTTGAGTTATGGGGAAAAAAAAAAAGAGCCAGCCATGTTAAGATCTTGGAGAACATTCCAGTCTAAGAGAATGGCAAAAGTAAAGACCATGAGGTGAACAACAAAAAAATTAGTATGGCATGCACATATTCATTCTTCTGTTGAATAGATATTCATTGAATGCTTCCCACATGCCAGGCACTGTCTTAGATGCTCTGGGATTCGTCAATTAACACTGTAGACAAAAGGAAAAACAACACAAAAATCCATGCCTTGACTGAGCTTTCAGTCTAATACACTGAGAAACAGTAAGAAGGCCAGAGTTATTGGAACACAGGACAGAGTGATGCAAGAAAGCGTGTAGTGATACAAGGATACAGTGATACAAGAAAACTTGGGGAAATAGGGCTAGGACAGACCACATGAGGCTTTGAAGGCTATGGTATTGGAATTATTATTGAAAGTGCAACTTAATAGGAGCATTGACTAAGTGTGGTAATTAAAAAAAAGTAAAAAGTGCAACTTAAACTAAGTTGGAGGTTTTAAGTAAGGGAGTAACACAGTTTTTTCTTTCAAAATAACTCTGGCTGCTCTAGGGTGCTTATTTTGTTTGGGGAGAGGGCAAGAGACAAGGAGTCTGTGCCAATATGCTCTAAATAAGAAACGATGGCCCATCTTGACCAAAATAGAAGTAGCTTAAATGGGGAGAAGTGTATGGACACCAGATATGGTGAAGCCACAGAACTTGCAAATGCGTAAGATATGGGGCAGAGTGTAAGTTGCTCGTGGTGACAAGGGAGTAATCGAGAATGACTTCTAAGGTTGAAAACTGAGTGGCCACTGAATGTTGATGCCTTAACTGAGATTAGGAACACTGGGAGATAAATGGTTAGAAAATCAAGAGTTGTATTGTAGCCATGTTAAATTGGAAATATCTTTTGGAAAATCCAACTAGACACCCCATGTAGGCAGCTGGAATCCAAAAGAGAGATCAGGGCTGGAAATATAATTATAGGAATATAGTTCATCAGATTATACATTGTATCTAAATACATAGAATTAGGTGTGGTCATCTAATTAGGATTAGATGAGAGAGTGTGTGTATATAGAGAAGACAAGCGTATCCAGGACTAAGCTCATGGGAGCTGCTGAATTTAGAGGTGGATAATAAGAAGGCAGCCATCCAAAAGGCTGAGAAGGAAATAACACACGAGGAGAACGTGGAGAGGATGGTGCCTGAGAAGCGAAGGGAAGACAGTGTTTCAAGAAGGATGTAGCGGCCAGCTGCAGCAAATGTTGCTGAGAGCTGATGATAACGACAGTTAACCCGCGGATCTGGAAAGACAGAGGTGGAAATCTCTGGTAACTTGGACAATAGTAGCTTCAAGGGAGAGCTAGGAAGCTTACTGGGAGTTGCCTGAAGAAAGCATGGGAGGTGAAGAGTCACATCTGTTGCCAGTAGGATAGCAGATAAGATAGGCCAACGAAAACAACTAATGTGCTGCAGTGAGCTATGATCACACCACTGCCCTGCAGCCCAGATGACAAAGCGAGACCCCGTCTCAAAAAGAAAAAAAAAAAAAATGTCATGAACGGCAAAGAAAGCCTGAAAAACTGTTCCAGATTAAAGGAGAATAAAAAGACAGAACTAGGCCAGGCATGGTGGCTCATGCCTATAATCCCAACACTTTGGGAGGCTGAGGCAGGAGGATAGCTTGAGACCAGGAGTTGGAGACCAGCCTGGGCAACATGGTGAGACCCTGTCTCAACAAAAAAATTTAAAATTAGCCAGGTGTGGTGGCATGTACCTGAAGTCCTAGCTACTTGGGAGGCTGAGGTG
Organism: Nomascus leucogenys; assembly: GCF_006542625.1. NCBI lineage: Eukaryota > Metazoa > Chordata > Mammalia > Primates > Hylobatidae > Nomascus > Nomascus leucogenys. The sequence goes on along the minus strand of NC_044395.1, from coordinate 4,950,569 downwards.
GGAGGATCACTTGTGTCTGGGAGTTGGAGGCTGTGGTGAGCCATGTTTACACCACTTCACTCCAGCCTGGGTGACAGAGCAAGATCCTGTCTCAGAAAAAAAAAAGTCCTAAATGAAGTATATCCCCTGGATTTGATCCTAGATCAGTAAAAAGCATTTCTTATAGATATAAAGGATGTTAGTAGATCAACTAACTGGTCATGTTGGAGTAAGGTCTGTGGATTAGATGATACTATGATAATGTATAAATGTTAATTTCCTGATTATGGTCATTGTATTATGAATTTATAGAAATATGTCCTTGCTTTTAGGAAAAAAGCAAGTAAAGGGGAAATAGATCTGCAATTTACACTCAAACAGTTCAAAAAAAGAAAAAATATATATATACACACACAAATGCAAAGAGAGAAAATGAAAAACCAAACATTGTTAAAATTTTAACATATGGGGATCCTCTGTGATAGGTATATGGGAATTTTTGTATTAACTTTTGCAACTTTTCTGTGAGGTCAAAATAATAAAACAAGATAGTAGTCAAAACAAAACCAAAAAAAGTCAGCCATTTGTCTTCAGGTCTCTGCACCATGAAGAAAGGAGATGACAGAAGTGAAGGTCTGATATGAGAACTCGGTAGGCTGCAGACAAAGAATCAAGTTTGTGACCCAGCCAGAGTTACTCAGAACATCAAGCCTAGGTAAAGGTGGTTTGAGAAGAAGCCAAAGAAGGTTGTTCTGGTTTGCATGTGTCCCCCAAAAAGCATACACTGGAAACTTAATCTCCAATGCAATTGCATTGTGAGGTGGGGCCTAATGAGAGGTGTTTAGGCCGGGAGGGCTCCACCCTCATGAATGGATTAATAGCAGTTATAAAAGGGCTTGAGGTTTCAAGTTCAGTCTCTTGCTCTCTCTCATGCTTTCTTTGCCCTTCTGCCACGGGATAATGCCGCAGGAAGGCCCTCGCCAGATGCCAGCCTCATGATCTTGGACTTCCTCAGCCTCCACGAGCTGTAAATTTCTGTTTATTATAAAGTATCCAGTCTCAGATATTCTGTGATAGCAGCACAAAACAGACTAAGATAAGGGTCCAGGTGTGCCTGACCAAGAGTGTAACCGGGTGTTTGACATTTGTCTTGGGTTGAATAGTGTTCCCAACATTCATATCTAGAACCTATAAATGTGACCTCATTTGAAAATAGGGGCCGTGTATGGTGGCTCATGCCTGTAATCCCAGCACTTTGGGAGGCCAAGGCAGATGGACCACCTGAAGTCAGGAGTTCGAGCCCAGACTGGCCAAGATGGTGAAGCCCTGTCTCTACTAAAAAATACAAAAAAATTAGCCAGGTGTGGTGGTGTGCACCTATAATCCCAGCTACTTGGGAAGCCAAGGCAGGAGAATCACTTGAACCTGGGAAGCAGAGGTTGCAGTGAGCCAAGATCACACCACTGCACTCCAGCCTTGGTGACAGAGTGAGACTCCCTCTCAAAGAAAAAGAAAAGAAAATATGGCCTTTGCAGATATAATTAATTAAGATGAGGTTATACTGGATAAAGTAGGCCCTAAAAACCTATAACTGGTGTTCTTTTAAGACGAGAAAACAAAGACATGATCCGCAGGGGAGGGAATAGGAAGGCTAAAAACAGCAACAGAGACCTCCACCAGCCAAGGAATGCTGAAGGTTGCCAGAAGCTGGAAGGAGATGGGAAGGGTTCTTCCCTAGAGGCTTCAGAAGGAACAGGGCCAGCACCTTGATTTCAGAGCCAAGAGAGAATACATCTCTAAGGTTTTAAGCTACCTGTTTGTGATACTTTGTTACGACAGCCATGGGAAACTAATTTAACATTATTAAGAAATTATGTGGTACAAGATTGTTTGGGGTTCTGGGGGAGAAGGGGAGAGAGTAAGGAATTATCTGAATGTGGATAGCTGGGATGATGAGTATTTATAAGATAGCAACAGTTTGGGGTGTTTTTGTTTTTAAGACTTGAATGAAAAACTAGCTGGGGCCAGGTGGCACAGTGACTCACACCTGTTAATCCCAGCACTTTGGGAGGCCAAAGTGGATCACTTGAGCCCAGGAGTTTGAGAGCAGCCTGGGCAATATGGTGAAACCCCGTCTCTATTAAAAAAAAAGAAAGAAAGAAAGAAAAGAAAAGAAAGAGAGAGAAAGAAAAAAGTAGCCTGGCTTGGTGGCACATGCCTGTAGTACTAGATACTTGGGAGGCTGAGGTGGGAGGATCATCTGAGCCCAGAAGGTTTGAGATTGCAGTGAGCCATGATTGTGCCACTGCACTTCAGCCTGGATAACAGAGTGAGACCTCATTTCAAAAAAAGAAAAAAAGAAGGAGGAAGAGAAGAAAGGGAGAAAGAGAGAGAGAAAGAGGAAGGAAGGAAGGAAGGAAGGAAGGAAGGAAGGAAGGAAGGAAAGAAAGAAAAAGAAAAGAAAAAGAAAGGGAGAGAAAGAGAGAAAAGGAAAACCATACAGGGAGGAAATCATATAACAATGATAAATGTGGAAAAGCTGCTATTAAAATGTCAAGTCTCATTAGACACCAAAGAAGACATGCTGGAGAGACTGTCCTTCCTATGCACATAAGGAAGGTGGGAAAGCCTTCAGTCACAAATCAGATCTCACAGAGCATGAGAAAAATTCATCCGGGAAAGAAAGCCCGGAATGGAATCGATGTGGAAGTGTCTTAGCTAGAAGAAATACTTCATTAAAGATCAGAACATTCACACTGTAAAGAATGAGAATTCTGTGAACGTAAGAAATGTGGAAAATCTTCAGCCAAAAGGGAAACTTCATTATTCATCGATAATCCATATAAAAAAGAAATCTTATGAATGTAGTAGGTATGAAAAAGCTTTTATTCAGAAGTCAAACTTCATACCAGAGAGGGCATACTGGAGATAAACCCTACGCAAGTAGGGAAGGTGAGAAAGCACTCAGTGGCAAATCTAATTCCACTGGGCATGAGAAAATTCAGATTTGAGGCCAGGCGCAGTGGCTCACGCCTGTAATCCCTGCACCTTTGAGAGGCCAAGGTGGGTGGATCACTTGAGCACAGGGGTTCAAGACCAGCCTGGGCAACATGGCGAAACCCCGTCTCTACTAAAAATAAAATACAAAAACTGAGGTGGGAAGATCACCTGAGCCTGGGGAGGCAGAGACTGCAGTGAGCCGTAATCGCGCCACTGCACTCCAGCCTGGGTGACAGAGTGACACCCTGTCTCAAAAAATAAAAAGAGAAGAAAAGAAAATTCAGATCTGAGGGGTGCCCTGTAAAGATAACGAAAGTGCAACAATCTTCGGGCAGAAGCTATTCATCATTAAATATTACAATATTCATGATGAGGGAGACACCCTATGAATGTACTAAGGGTGGAAAAGCTTTCTCTGTAATCATACTGCTTATTGTACACGTAAGAATCCGTAAGTATGAATGTAAAATGTGTGGTAAAGCCTTCTGTCCATTTTTAGCCAATGCTCTACATAAGAGAACCAATACCAATGAAAAAACCTAATGAAATATCTCAAACAGAAGTCATGCCACATTTGACACCAAAGAATTCATACTCATTAAAACCTTACGAAAGCCTTGGATTTAGGAAAGGCTTTAGCAGGAATTCATATTTCATAGCACATCAGATAATTAAATTTTAGAGTAAAATTCAATTAATATGAGAAAGCCTTAAGCAGAAACCCAAATTTTAAGATATTAGAGATTTTTAATAAGGAGATATTTCATCAGTATAATAGAAATTGGGTCCAAAGGCCAGGCGTGGTGGAGCACGTCTATAATCCCAGCAATTTGGGAGGCAAAGGCAGGCAGATCACTTCAGGTTAGGAGTTCAAGACCAGCCTGGCCAACATGGGGAAACCCCATCTCTACTTAAAATACAAATAATAGTACCAGCTACTCAGGAGGCTGAGGCACAAGAATCACTTGAGCCTGGGAGGTGGAGGTTGCAGTGAACAGAGATCGTACCACTACACTCCAGTCTGGGCGACATAGCAGGACCCTGACTCAAAAAAGAAGAAGAGGAAGAGGAAGAGGGGGAGGCAGAGAAGGAGAGGGAGAGGGAGAAAGAGAAGGAGAAGGAAAAGGAAAAACTGAGTCCAAAAAGCCATCACAACAAATATAATTAATGCTAACTTTGTTTTGTTTTGCTTTGTTTTTTTTGAGATGGAGTCTCGCTCTGTCGCCCAGGCTGGAGTGCATTGGCATGATCTTGGCTCACTGCAAGCTCCGCCTCCTGGGTTCACGCTATTCTCCTGCCTCAGCCTCCCGAGTTGCTGGGACTACAGGCGCCCACCACCATGCCCAGCTAACTTTTTTATATGTTTAATAGTGATGGGGTTTCACCATGTTAGCCAGGATGGTCTCGATCTCCTGACCTCATGATCCACCTACCTTGGCCTCCCAAAGTGCGGGGATTACTGGTGTGAGCCACCGCGCCCGGCCAATTAATGCTAAACTTTTAAAAGCATTCCAATTGAATATCAGGAACAAGTGATGGACGCTGTTGTCCTACTTCTAATTAACATGGTCCTAAGAGATTAACCAATGCCAATAAGACAAAGAAAAAGAACACAAGGATTAGGAAAGAAGAAACAAGCTTGTAGGTTTCTGAGGATAAGATCTGCTAGCATTTATTATTATCAATGCTAGCATTGATCATTAAAAAAAAATTGGTCAGGCTCAGTGGCTCACGCCTGTAATCCCAACACTTTGGTAGGCTGAGGAAGGCAGATCATCTGAGGTCTGGAGTTCGAGACCAGCCTGGCCAACATGCAGAAACCCGGTCTCTACTAAAAATACAAAAACTAGCCGGGCATGATGGCAGGCGCCTATAATCCCAGCTACTCGGGAGGCTGAGGCAGAAGAATTGCTTGAACCCAGGAGGCGGAGATTGCGGTGACACGAGATCGCGCCATTGCAGTCCAGCCTGGGGGACAAGAGCAAGACTTTGTCTTAAAAAAAAAAAAAAAAAAAATTTAAAGCCAAAGTGGAGCTCCTGGGAGATGAACCTGCATCAAAGCTGGCTTTCGTCAAGGGATTCTGCAGAACACTAACACGTTGAGTTTCTATTTTAAGGATATACAGGGTATAGGTAGGAGACAGTGATAGAGTCTTGGGTCCACTCAAACTATAAAGCCTAAGAGAAGATACTTTCATCAAGTTGAATGATATAATAAGTGTAAGGGTGAATAAAAAGTAAACTGGCCTTAAAGAGAGATCCATCGGAGAAACTTGCTTCTCTCAACCAAGGGCAAAATAAAAACATTTTCAGACAAATGAGAGTTAAAAGAATTGACTACCAAAATATTTTACACTAGAATTAGTACTAAATGAGGCAAAACAAATACAATCACAGGCGGAAGATTTAAAATGCAAGGAGGAATTGTGATTTCAGTTTTATAGAGTAAGTTCTGAGGATGGGTAGTGGTGACGACTGCACAATAATGTAAATATACTAATGCCACTGAGTGAGACCTTTGAAATGGTTAAAATACTAAAGTTTGTGTTATGTGTGTTTTACCAAAATTAACACAATAATTTTTTTTTTTTTTTTTTTTTGCAAGATGGAGTCTCACTGTCTCTCCTAGCCTGGAGTGCAGGGGCGAGATCTCAGTTCACTGCAACCCCTGCCTCCTGGGCTCAAGTGATTCTCCTGCCTCAGCCTCCCAAGTAGCTGGGATTACAGGCACATGCCACCATGCCAGGCTAATTTTTGTATTTTTTGTAGAGATGGGGTTTCACCATGTTGGCCAGGCTGGTCTCGAACTCCTGACCTCAGGTGGGTCTCCCCGCTTCAGCCTCCCTAAGTGCTGGGATTACAGGCGTGACCCTACCACACTCGGCCTAAATTCTTTTTTTTTTGAGACACAGTCTCTTTCTATTGCCCATGCTGGGGTGCAGTGACGTGATCTCGGCTTATGCAACCTCTGCCTCCTGGGTTCAAGCGATTCTTCTGCCTCAGCCTCCTTAGTAGATGGGATTACATTACAGGTGCGTGTCACCACACCAGGCTAATTTTTGCATTTTTAGTAGAGATGGGGTTTCATCATGTTGGTCAAGCTGGTCTCGAACTCCTGACATTGTGATCTGCCTGCCTCGGCCTCCCAAAGTGCTGGGATTACAGGTGTGAGCCACCGCACCCAGCCCCAGCCTAAATTCTTTAAAAGATTATTATTATTTTAGGGTGAGTGCAGTGGCTCACACCAGTAATCCCAACACTTTGGGAGGCGGAGGTGGGAGGATCACTTGAGGCCAGGAGTTTAAGACCAGCCTGGCCAACATGGCGAAACCCCATCTCTGCTAAAAATACAAAAAAAAATTAGCCAGGTGTGGTGGTGCACACCTGTAGTCCCAGCTGCTTGGGAGGTTGATGCATGAGAATCACTTCAACCCAGGAGGTGGAGGTTGCAGTGAGCTGAGATTGCGCCACTGCACTCCAGCCTGGGTGACAGAGACTCTGTCTTAAAAAAAAAAAAATTAAAAAGGAATTGTAAGACAGAACACTAGAAAATATGTAGGTAATTCTAAACCAATACTGAATATATAAAACAATAATGTCTATCTGTAGCATTAATGACACGATAGAACTAAGATACTAGACAGAATAGCACACAGAGGGGGCTGATCAGAGGTAAAGTATCCTAAAAGTCTCGAAGTATTTGAGAGAAGGGTAAATATTTCATTTTCTATTTTATTAGTAATACATGTTTAATTAGGAGACTGGCAAGCAAATAAACAGAGGCACAATTTCTAATACAGTACAGTAAAAATAGAATTGAAGAGAAAAATTAAAAATGGCAATCCAAAAAAGGCAAGACACAGAAGAGAAAAAAATGTAGAGCAAAAGAACAGCATGTAATTGTGGAAATATCCAGGTGTGGTGGCTCACACTTGTAGTCCCAGCTTCTCCGGAGCCTGAGGCAGAAGGATCACTTGAACCCAGGAGTTCAAGGCCACAGTATCCTGTGATCATACCTGTAAATAGCCACTGTACTCCAGCCTGAGCAGCATAGTGAGATCCTGTCTCTAAAACAATTTTTAATATTTAAAAAATTAAACTAAAAGATATATTAGAGGCCAGGCATGGTGGCTCATGCCTGTAATCCCAACACTTTGGAAGGCCAAGGCAGGCAGGTCATTTGAGGTCAGGAGTCCAAGACTAGCCTAGGCAACATGGTGAAACCTCGTCTCTACAAAAAATGCAAAAATTAACTGGGCATGGTGGCATATGCCTGTAGTCCCAGCTACTTAGGAGGCTGAGGTGGGAGTATCACCTGAGCCCAGGAGGTAGAGGATGCAATGAGCTGAGATCGCGCTACTACACTCCAGTCTGGGTGACAGGAATGAAACCAGTCTAAAAATAATAATAGAGGCCGGGTGCAGTGGCTCATGCCTGTAATCCCAGCACTTTGGGAGGCCGAGACAGGTGGATCTCTTGAGGTCAAGAGTTCGAGACCAGCCTGGCCAACATAGTGAAACCCCATCTCTACTAAAAATACAAAATAGCCAGGCATGGTGGCATGCACCTGTAATCCCAGCTACTCAGGAGGCTGAGGCAGGAGAATCACTTACCAGGTGGCGGAGGTTGCAGTGAGCTGAGATGGCGCCACTGCACTCCAGCCTGGGCGACAGAGTGAGAGTCTGTCTCAAAATAATAATAATAATAAATCCAGATCATAATAAATGTAAAGCAACCAAACAATACAACAAAAAGAAAAAGATAGTCACAAATAATGTATATATAAACACACACACACCTACAAGCTGTTTTTAAAAAGACACCTAAAAAATAAAGACACAGGGGCACATGTTTTCAGGACCTCCTGGGCAGGGGTCATGGGTAAAAAATCTTTAAAAAATAAAAATAAAGGAAAAAAAAAAGACACAGCAAGGGCTGAAAGTCAAAATATAGAAAAAGACACCAGGCAAACACTAACTGAAGGAAAACTAGAATTACTGTCAGACAAAATAGATCTTAAGACAGAAAGCACTGCCAGAGATAAATCGGGCCACTACAGAAAGATAAAAAAGTTTTTAATTCATGAGAAAACATATACCCTGTTTTGCACTATTTTTATATAAATTCCGAAACATTTTGGTAAAGAACTTCTGCTTTCATCCAAGATGGAAAAATGGGACTGTATTTATTCTCTCACCTAAAACAACCAAGAAAAAAAATCAAAGTATTTAAATTACAATGTTTAAGAAAGTGAACATAAGGGAACAAAGGATAGCAACCAAAGAGAGGAGACCTGCACCACAGCTAACTAAAGCTCCAGCTAACTAGAGCTGCAGTACGTATGATTTGCTCTCTGCAGTAAGCTCTAGAAACTCTCGTAAGCTTCCCGCAGAAAATTACATGCTGCAGTGCAGGGTGAAAAACCCCAGAGGAGCTTGGCAATTTCTCTGGATTGAGGAGACATGACTGGGCTTCCAGGGAGACTCAAGTTTGCAGGGCACAGTGTCAGAAGAGAGCTACACAGAGAAAAAGAGAGCTCTGGAGTTGTACAGAAGGCCCCCCTGAATCTTCAGCAGAGTAGTGATCAAACTACATATAGGGAAACAAAAGTAAGAACCACAGCAGGCTTCTCATTGGAAACAAAACAAATAAACAGACCCCTCATCAAAGGAGATATATGCATGGTGAATAATCACATGAAAAGATGCTGTACATCATCAGTCATTAGGGAAATGCAAATTAAAACCACATGCAGGCAGAGCACAGTGGCTCACAGCTGTAATCCTGGCACTTTGGGAGGCCAAGGCAGGCTGATCACAAGGTCAGGAGTTCGAGACCAGCCTGGCTAACATGGTGAAACCCTGTCTCTACTAAAAATACAAAATTAGCCGAGCATGGTGGCAGACGCCTGTAATCCCAGCTACTCAGAAGGCTGAGGCAAGAGAATCGCTTGAACCCAGGAGGCAGAGGTTGCAGTGAGTTGAGATTGTGCCACTGCACTCCAGCCTGGGTAACAGAGCGAAACTCCATCTCACAAAAAAAAAAACCCACATGCAATACCACTAATAGGTGTGTACCTATTATTAATAGAATGTCCAAAATTAAAAAGACTGACCACATCAAGAATTGACAAAATGTGGAGCAACTGGAACTGTCATAACTGTTAGTGGGAATATAAATGGTATGAGCAATTTGGGAAAAGCTTGGCAGTTTCTTAAAACATTAAACATATACCTGTCATATGCCTTAGTCCTTCTACTCCTAGATATTTACCAAAGAGAAAATGAAAGCATATGTCCATATAAAAATGTGTATATGAGGCTCATGCTTGCTATCCCAATTTTGGAGGCTGAGGCAGGTGGATTCCTTGAGCCCAGGGGCTCAAGACCAGCCTAGGCAACATGGTAAAACCTTGTCTCTACAAAGAAATACAAAATTAGCTGGGCATAGTGGTATGCATATGTAGTCCCAGCTACTCAGGAGGCTAAGTTGGGAGGATTGCTTGAGCTCAGGAGGTTGAGGCTGCAATGAGTCATGATTGTACCACTGCACTCCAGCCTAGATGACAGAATAAGACCCTATCTTACAAAAAAACAAAAGCCTTGTATATGAATGTTTATATTTGGTAATAGCCAAAAACAAGATTGTTCATTAACATTTGCATGGGTAAGTATATAGTGGTGATATGGTTTGGTTGTATCCCCACCTGAATCTCATCTTGAATTCCCACATGTTGTGGGAGGGACCCAGTGGGAGGTAACTGGATCATGGAGGCAGGTCTTTCCCATGGTGTTCTTGCAATGGTGAGTGGGTCTCACAAGATCTGATAGTATTATAAGGGGGAGTTTCCCTGCACAAGCGCTCTCTCTCTCTCTCTCTCTCTCTGCATGCTGCCATCCATGTAAGATGTGACTTGCTCCTCCTTGCCTTCCACCATGATTGTGAGGCTTCCCCAGCCACGTGGAACTGTTAAGTCCAATTAAACCTCTTTCTTTTGTAAATTGCCCAGTCTCAGGTATGTCTTTATCAGCAGCATGAAAATGGACCAATACAAGTGGTATATCCATACAATCTAGTACTATTCAGCAATAAAAAGAAATGAACTAGTTATACGTGCAACAATATGATCTCAGAATAATTACCCTAAGTAAAATAAACCAGACTCCCCAAAAGAGTATGTACTGCATGATTCCATTTCTATTAAATCCTAGAAAATGCAAACTAATCTGTGATAGGAAGCAGATCAGGGATTGCCTGGGGAGTGAAAAGAGGTTGGCAGGGGAGGGATTGCAAAAGTTCCAAAGGAAACATTTTGAAATTATATGTCAATTATAACTCAATAGTGCTATTAAAATTGCTTTGGAATTTCTGAAAATTATAATAATCAAAGAACATTTTTAAGTTGGCTGAGAATTTGAAAAGGAGAATTTACTTATCCCTTGGTTTAAAATATGATTAAGATTTATTATGGTCTCTTGGGTTTTTTTAGGTAAATATATCATTAAAAAATACTAAATTACTAAATTACTAAATACTAAATTAAAGACAAATACAATGATAAAGCAGTAAACATCAAGGCCGGGCACGGTGGCTCACGCCTATAATCCCAGCACTTTGGGAGGCCGAGGGGGGCAGATTACAAGATCAGGAGATCAAGACCATCCTGGCTAACCCAGTGAAACCCCACCTCTACTAAAAATACAAAAAATCAGCCAGGCGCAGTGGCAGGCTCCTGTAGTCCCAGCTACTCAGGAGGCTGAGGCAGGAGAATGGCGTGAACCCAGGAGGCGGAGCTTGCAGTGAGCCGAGATCGCGCCACTGCACTCCAACCTTGGCGACAGAGCGAGATTCTGTCTCAAAAAGATAAAAATAAAAAAAATAGATATCTTGCAAAACAATCTAAGATACTACCTGTACCATCTCTTCTAGGGACAATGGTGACCTTCTTTACCCAAGTGTTGAAGCCGAGAAACTGTAATTGTAAAAACAAACAAAAACTATAGTGAAGATAATAGGCATATTTACATACAGTTAAACAAAAACTTTAGCTATATATACCATAAATAAATTCAATATACAGTACATTAAAATTTTTGCAATAGAGAGAACAAAGGGTAATTTCTTTTTATTTATTTTTTAATTGAAACAAGGTCTCATTCTGCTGTTCAGGCTGGAGTGCAGTAGCACAGTCACAGCACGCTGTAGCCTTGACCCCCCAGGCTCAAGCAATCCTCCCACCTCAGCCTCCCAAGTGACTGGGACTACAGGTGCACGCTGCCATGCTTGGCTAATTTTATTATTTTTCATTTTGCAGGGTTTTGCCGTATTGCCCAGGCTGTTCTCAAACTCCTGGGCTCAAGTGATCCACCTGTCATGGCCTCCCAGTTGCTAAGATTACAGGCATGAGCCACTGAGCCAGGCCTATTTTTTTGTAGAGAGAAGGTTTTGCTATGTTGCCCAGGCTGGTCTCGAACTCCTGGGCTCAAGTAATACACCAGTCTTGGCCTCCCAAAATACTGAGATTATAGGCATGAGCCACCGAGCAAGGCCAGAGAACAAAGAGGAATTTCTAACAAATTTAGAAGAAAAGGCAAATGATAAAATAGACACAGAATATCAAGAAAATTTTAGGGAAGGGCTGGGCACAGTGGCTCACGCCTGTAATCCTAGCACTTTGGGAGGCCGAGGGGGGTGGATCACGAGGTCAGGAGATTGAGACCATCCTGGCTAACATGGTGAAACCCCGTCTCTACTAAAAATACAAAAAAGTTAGCCAGGCATGGTGGCATGTGCTTGTAGTCCCAGCTACTCGGGAGGCTGAGGCAGGAGAATGGCGCGAACCTGGGAGGCGGAGCTTGCAGTGAGCCGAGGTCGCGCCACTGCACTCCAGCCTGGGCGACAGAGCAAGACTCCATCTCAAAAAGAAAAAAAATTTTTTTAGGGAAAACAAATCCAGATGCCAGAAGCTATATTAAAAATGCTCAAACTACATATCAGGAATATGGAAATTAAAGTAATTATTATTATAAATATCACTTTATGTTCATCAGACAGAAAAAAGTTAAAAAGAACAGTAGCACCTATGATTTTGTATTTTCATACAATATTAGTGGTGTTATGAATTGTTCCAGCTTTTTAGGGAGGTAGTAACATCAATTAAAATTAAATATGTATAAAGGTATACAGTCCACCCTCTGTATCTGTAGGTTCCCCATCCATGGATTCAACCAAGCGAAGATTTGAAAATATTTGGAAAAAAGTAATTAAAAATAATAATACTACAATAAAATATAATACAAATAAGAATCAAGTATATAGTGGTGATATGGTTTGGTTGTGTCCCCACCCAAGGCCAGGTGCAGTGGCTCACACCTGTAATCCCAGTCCTTTGGGAGGCCGAGGCTGGCGGATCACCTGAGGTCAGGAGTTTGAGACCAGCCTGGCCAACATGGTGAAACCCCATCTCTACTAAAAATACAAAAATTAGCTGGGCGTAGTGGTGCATGCCTGTAATCCCAACTACTCGGAAGGTTGAAGCAAGAGAATTGCTTGAACCCAGGAGGCAGAGGTTGCAATGAGCAGAGATTGTTCCGCTGTACTTCAGTCTGGGTGACAGAGCAAGGCTCTGTCTCAAAAAAAAAAAAAAAAGAATGAATACAGTATAACAACCATTTACATAACATTTACATTGTACTGTTGTTGAGGCCGATGGTCTGAGGCTACTATCCACAGGTGGAATTTCTTCTTCCTAGAAATCTCAGTTCTTCTCGTCCCTTCTTTCAACTGACTGGATGAGGCCCACCCAGATTATCTAAGATATACTCCTTTACTAAAAGTCATTGATTATAGATTTTCATCACAGCAACACCTAGATTAGTAGTCAATGGAATAACCAGTTGGCACATAAAACTGACCATCACTTTTATGCGACATTGTAATATGTAATCTAGAAAGGATTTAAAGTATGTGGCAGGATGTGTGTAGGTTATATGCAAATACTATGCCATTTAATATAAGGGACTTGAGCATCTGTGGATTTTGGTACCCACAGGTGTCCTGGAACCCATCCTCAAGGATACCAAGGGATGTCTATGACTATATACGTGTTATAGGAGATATTTGTATAACTGTTTAACTCAAAAGTTCTCCATTCTGGGATTCTATCTTGAGGAAAGAAAAGAACCAATGTAAGGCATTTAATCCAGTGTTTTCTATAATAGCACGAAACTGGAAACAGTCAAAAAAATAATGGCACATCTACACCATAAAATAGTATGCAGCAATTAAAGTGGATGAACAATAGCTATGTCAGTGGATTTAGAATAATTTCCAAGATACATTGCTGAATGAAAAAGGCAAAATGAGAAAAAGTCTATTATATCAGTCAGGGCTCAATTAGGAAAACAGAAACAGCAGGAGACATCGTAAGGGATTTGTTGAAGGAAATTCAGTTACACAGTTGATCGATTAATCATCGGGTCTAGCTAGGCAAGTCTGAATCCATAAAGCAGGCCACAAGGAAGGGCAGGTGGCACTCTCTGGCATGGGCTGAGGCTGCTACCCGCAGGTGGAATTTCTTCTTCCCAGAAACCTCAGTTCTACTCTTACGGCCTTTCAGCTGATCGGATGAGGCCCAACCAGATTGTCTAAGATATTCTCCTTTACTAAAAGTCATTGATTATGGACTTTAATCACAGCAACAGCTAGATTAGTAACTGAGGGAATAACCAAGTTGACACATAAAATTGACCATCACATGTGTAATATTTCATTTTGTAAAACAAATGATGAAAAAAGAAATCTCTGTGTGTGTGTGTGTGTGTGTGTGTGTGTATGCAAATATATGAACATCTGTGAATATACAGTTAGCTGGGTATGTGGATTAGGGTGAAGTAGGCGGAGGGGCAGGAGAAGAGGAGAGTGCAAAGCCAAACAAGAAGGAAACGAGAAGAAAAAGACCACAATACGAAAAACATAAAATCCAAGATATACAACATGATTGCATTTATGGATTATATAAAAAAAATGCATACATTTTAGCAAGCAAGATGCTAAAAACTCATTTGATTAAAGACTGCTTCTTCCTTATTAATTTTACAAAATATCCTAGTCAAAGAGAAGTAGAAATGTTCTTAAATACCTATTTTCAAACATAAACAATATACGTATTAGTTTCCTAGGAACAAACTACCATAAACTGGAAGATTGAAACAACAGACATTCATTCACTCCCAGCTCTGAAATCTAGACGTGTGAAATAAGCTATTGGCAAGGCTGTATTCCCTCAGAAGTCTCTGGGAAGGAACTCTTTCTTGCCTCTTCCTAAATTCCTGTGTTCGCCAGCAATCCTTGGAATTCCCTGACTTGCAGTTTCATTTACTTCACTTTCTGCTTCTGCCTTCACCTGCCCGTCTTCCCTGAACTGTATTCATTTCCAGATCTCCCTCTCCCTACAAGGACAACAATCATTGTATATAGGGTCCACCCTTATCAAGTATAAACTCGTCTTAACTTATTACACTACCAAGGCCCCATTCCTGAAGAAGGTTGCATTCACAGGTATGAGGAGGGGGAGGGGGATTAGACTTTGAATCTCTTTTTAGGGGGATAAAATTCAACCCTCTACAATATCCTACTTACAATAATCAACTGAAGCATTCTTATAAAAAAGAGATGATAAAAAGAAAAATACAGCCAAGCATGGTGGCTCACATCTGTAATCTCAGCACTGTGGTAGGCTGAGGCGGGAGAATCACTTGAGTGCAGGAGTTCGAGACCAACCTGGGCAACATAGCGAGGGCAACAAACCTCGTCTCTATTTGTTTTTTTGTTTGTTTGTTTTAAGGAGGTGACGGCCAGGCGCGGTGGCTCACGCCTGTAATCTCAGCACTTTGGGAGGCCGAGGAGGGCGGATCACGAGTTCAGGAAATTGAGACCATCCCGGCTAACACGGTGAAACCCCGTCTCTACTAAAAATAGAAACAAATTAGCCGGGCGTGGTGGCGGGCATCTGTAGTCCCAGCTACTCAGGAGGCTGAGGCAGGAGAATGGCGTGAACCCGGGAGGGCTTGCAGTGAGCAGAGATGGTGCCACTGCACTCCAGCCTGGGCCACAGAGCAAGACTCTATATTCAAGGCAATAGAGCTGAGAGGTGACAGCCTGTTGGCAGTTCTCACAGCCCTCGCTCGCTCTCGGTGCCTCCTCTGCCTGGGCTCCCACTTTGGCGGCACTTGACGAGCCCTTCAGCCCGCTGCTGCACCGTGGGAGCCCCTTTCTGGGCTGGCCAAGGCCGGAGCCGGCTCCCTCAGCTTGCCGGGAGGTGTGGAGGGAGAGGCGCCGGCGGGAACCGAGGCTGCGCGCGGCACTTGCGGGCCAGCGAGAGTTCCGGGTGGGCGGGGCGTGCGCTCGGCGGACCCCGCACTCGGAGCGGCAGGCCGGCCCCGCCGGCCCCACCGGCCCCGGGCAGTGAGGGGCTTAGCACCTGGGCCAGCAGCTGCTGTGCGCAATTTCTCGCTGGGCCTTAGCTGCCTTCCTGCGGGGCAGGGCTCGGGACCTGCAGCCCACCATGCCTGAGCCTTCCCCCACGGAGCCCCACCTCCGTGGGCTCCTGTGCGGCTGGAGCCTCTCTGACGAGCGCCGCCCACTGCTCCACGGTGCCCAGTCCCATCGACCACCCAGGGGCTGAGGAGTGCGGGCGCACGGCGCACAGCTCCAGTGCGGGATCCACTGGGTGAAGCCAGCTGGGCTCCTGAGTCTGGTGGGGACGTGGAGAACCTTTATGTCTAGCTAAGGGATGGTAAATACATCAATCGGCACTCTGTGTCTAGCTCAAGGTTTGTAAACACACCGGTCAGCACCCTGTGTCTAGCTCAGGGTTTGTGAATGCACCAATAGACACTCTGTATCTAGCTACTCTGGTGGGTACTTGGAGAACCTTTGTGTCCACACTCTGTATCTAGCTAATCTGGTGGGGACGTGGAGAACCTGTGTCTAGCTCAGGGATTTTAAACGCACCAATCAGCGCCCTGTCAAAATAGACCACTCGGCTCTACCAATCAGCAGGATGTGGGTGGGGCCAGATAAGAGAATAAACGCAGGCTGCCCGAGTAGGTAGTGGCAACCCGCTTGGGTCCCCTTCCAAACTGTGGAAGCTTTGTTCTTTCTCTTTTTGCAATAAATCTTGCTGCTGCTCACTCTTTGGGTCCAGACCGATTTAAGAGCTGTAACACTCACCGGGAAGGTCTGCAGCTTCACTCCTGAAACCAGCAAGACCACGAACCCACCAGAAGGAAGAAACTCCGAACACATCCGATCAGAAGGAACAAACTCCAGACACGCCACCTTTAAGAACTGTAACACTCACCGGGAAGGTCCGCGGCTTCATTCTTGAAGTCAGTGAGACCAAGAACCCACCAATTCTGGACACATAGCTATACCCCACACTCTACAAAACATTGAAAAATTAGCCAGGCATGGTAACACATAGCTGGAGTAGTAGCTACTCTGGAGGCTGAGGCTGGGATTGCTTGAGCCCTTGGCGTGTGAGACTGCAGTGAGGTATGGTTATACTACTGCATTCAGCCTGGGCAACAGAGTGAAACCCTGTCTCTACAAACAAACAGCACTGCCTTGGAAATTCAAACCAATGCACTAAAATATAGAACAAAAATGAGAGATAATTATTAGAAAAAAACAAAATTATCGTTACTTGCCGAGTATACAATTAAGTCTACAAGAGAGTTTGGTGACTAGACACAAAATACAAATTAATAGTTTTCCATAAATAGTAACAAAAATTACAGGAAATGACAAAGAAAAATACAAGTTTATGGTGAACCTACTACGCACTTAACTTGATCGTTCAAAAAATGAGATGTGTGAGATGACTCAGTTGTTAGAAATGATTTCTGGAGCGCCTGAGGTCAAGGCTTCTGCCCCAGACACGCTTGACTGGCTCCACCACTTTGCCTATGGTCTGTTCACTTGCCAAGCCTAGTTTTGATTCTCTCTACTCCTCAGTGACAGCAGGAAACACAACTGAACAATCTGTGATTCCCTTTCCTGTGATCACACCAGTTGGTCCCAAGGGAGTTCGTGGGTCGCAGCCCAGCAGCACCTTTGTGTGCGTTCACCTGTGTTGGATTGCTACCTGTTTGTTGGAGAAGGTTGCTTTCCAGCCTGTTTTAAACAAATGGTGGGCTTTTGCCATCTTCTTCCCCCATGTTTATAATTTGGCTTGATGGCTAGCTGAACAATAATAGGGGAAATGACAAAAGAACATAATGGGGATGGAAGAGAAAAACAGTTGTAGACTTTGGGCCAGTGGTTTGCTTGCTTTCCTTACAAACAGGAACAGAGAAGTAGTACTGGGAAGAAAAATGGAAAGAGAAAAACAAAAACAAGCACAAAACCTTTAGCAGAGTAGGCTAAGAAGATATGAATGATCATGTTTTAAATGACAGCTCCCCAAAAACATTATAGAAAAAATTTTTTTTTTTTTTTTTGAGACGGAGTCTCGCTCTGTCGCCCAGGCTGGAGTGCAGTGGCGCAATCTCGGCTCACGGCAAGCTCCGCCTCCCGGGTTCACGCCATTCTCCTGCCTCAGCCTCTCCGAGTAGCTGGGACTACAGGCGCCCGCCACCACGCCCGGCTAATTTTTTTTGTATTTTTAGTAGAGACGGGGTTTCACCGTGGTCTCGATCTCCTGACCTCGTGATCCGCCCACCTCGGCCTCCCAAAGTGCTGGGATTACAAGCGTGAGCCACCGGCCCGGCTTTTTTTTTTTTTTTGAGATGAAGTCTTGCTCTGTTGCCCAAGCTGGAGTGCAGTGGCGTGATCTCAGCTCACTGCAAGCTCCGCCTCCCAGGTTCATGCCATTCTCCTCCAGAGTAGCTGGGACTACAGGCGACCACCACCACGCCCGGCTAATTTTTTTTTTTGCATTTTTAGTAGAGACAGGGTTTCACCGTGTTAGCCAGGATGGTCTCGATCTCCTGACCTCATCACCTGCCCGCCTTGGCCTCCCAAAGTGCTGGGATTACAGGCTTGAGCCACAGCACCCGGCCAGTGTAGAAAATACTTTCTAAGAATTTTCACTGATGAAACATTCAGACATCTTTTTTGTTGTTTACTTAAAGCTTAATTTTAGAAACTCAATACAGGGCAAAATATTTCTATCTTGGTAAAACTCCTCTTTCTGTATAGTGTTCTACAACACACAGAGCCTTCCATATACATGGTCCCATTTGATCCAAGTGAGATTGCAAATATCGTGGCTGACCAAATGGTAAACTAGGGAGAATCTTATGATGAATGGGAGAAAGGAAATGGAAAATTTTTTAGAAAACAAAACCCTAAGCCAAATATAGCAAAGATTAAGATCTACAGGAACATTGTTCTGAATATTTATGGGTAATCCATGAATAATCCTCAGAAATAGATATTGCTCATGCAAATCAGATGAAAAAAATTTGGATGGATTTTTCCAGCACATATGGCAATAAAGCCTATGAGAAGACGAAAAAGACAGTGACATTCTTTTTTTGTTGTTGTTGAGATGGAGTCTTGCTCTGTCGCCCAGGCTAGAGTGTGGTGGTGCAATCTCAGCTCACTGCAACCTCTTCCTCTCAGGTTCAAGCAATTCTCCTGCCTCAGTCTCCTGAGTAGCTGGGACTACAGGTGCCCACCACCACGTCCGGCTAATTTTTGTATTTTTAGTAGAGACAGGGTTTCACCATGTTGCCCAGGCTGGTCTGAAACTCCTGACCTCAGGTGATCCGCCTGCCTCCGCCTCCCAAAGTGCTGGGATTACAGGTGTGAGCCACAGTGCCCAGCCGACAGTGACATTCTTGAGGGACATGGATGCAAAGTTTTAAAGACTGAGAGGAAACTAAGTGCTATTGGTTAAATAAATAATCCTTCTCTGTTAGTAAAACCACACTTCATTAAAAGAGACAGTAAGAAATGAGGAGAAATTCCACTGTACCCTGATACGTATCATAATACTTCATGGTTTTGTTTGTTTGTTTTGAGATGGAGTCTCACTCTGTCACCCAGGCTGGAGTGCAGTGGCATGATGTCGGCTCACTGCAACCTCTGCCTCCCAGGTTCAAGTGATTCTCCTGCCTCAGCCTCCTCAGTAGCTGGGACTATAGGCACCCGCCACCACGCCCAGCTAATTTTTGTATTTTTAGTAGAGACAGAGTTTCACCACGTTGCCCAGGCTGGTCTCAAACTCCTGACCTCAGGTGATCTGCCTGCCTCTGCCTCCCAAAGTGCTGGGATTACAGGTGTGAGCCACTGAGCCCGGCTGATACTTCATGTTTAGATTTTAAGTTGCTTGAGCTTGTTGCTCCCTCTCAGCAAACAGCAAGAGACAGACTGGTCCTGCATGGATTTCATCTTAAGTTAAGACCTTTTCTCCTCCTTAGCAGTGTTTTTTATTTACTCTACTCATATGGTCATGGAATGTAAATGTTCTCTTACCTGCTCTTTCTTATCATATTAAAAAAACCAACAGAGAGCTTGGGAACTGAGCGTCTTCTCTTTCAAGTCTTCTCTTCACATTTCAATATGGCACCGAATTGCTTTTCATTGTAGTCAAGACACGATCAAATTTTTTTAAGTTTACATATTTTATTTCCTCACCAGGAAGAATCATTAATCACTGATACCTAAAAATGCAATCATTGCTGGTGACTAGGTTTCTAGAAGAAATTTTTTTTTTTTGAGATGTAGTCTTGCTCTGTCATCCAAGCTAGAGTGCAGTTGCATGATCTTGGCTCACTGCAACCTCTACCTCCTGGGTTCAAGCAATTCTCCTGCCTCAGCCTCCTGAGTAGCTGGGATTATAGGCACGCGCCACCACACCCGGCTACTTTTTGTGTTTTTAGTAGAGACGGGGTTTCACCATGTTGGTCAGGCTGGTCTCAAACTCCTGACCTTGTGATCCACCCACTTTGGCCTCCCAAAGTACTGGGATTACAGGCGTGAGCCACCACGCCCAGTCTAGAAGAAATATTTTTAAATTTTGTTTCTTCACACAAAAGTCACATACGCACACTAACATCTCGACTATTCATGTTGTGTTCATGACCTACTCGTTCAGTTCATCCACGTGTGATTTGTTTAAAAGTGTTCCCCCAGGTTAGAGAATAAAATAAGACCATAGTTTTTAACATTGAATCCCTCTAAAATGTATGCAAAGTGCTGTGTTCAAATTCATATGTGCATTTCTTCTGAGGAGAGAAAATAGTTTCTAGCACATTCTCCTTGAAGAGTCCAAGACCCCATAAAAACTAGAAATCACAGGCTCACGCCTATAATCCTAGCACTTTGGGAGGGTGAGGTGGGCGAAGTCAGGAGATCAGGACCATCCTGGCTAACCTGGTGAAACCCCGTCTCCACTAAAAATACAAAAATTAGCCAGGCATGGTGGTGTGCGCCTGTAGTCCCAGCTACTCCGGAGGCTGAGGCAGGAGAATCGCTTGAACCAGGGAGGTGGAGGTTGCAGTGAGCCTGTATCACGCCACTGCACTCCAGCCTGGTGACAGAGCGAGACTCCATCTCAGAAAAAAAAAAAAAGAAAAAACTAGAAATCATTGCCTCGGCCAGTACAGTGGCTCAAGCCTGTAATCCCAGCACCTTGGGAGACCAAGGAGGGAGAATCACTTGAGCCCAGGAATTTGAGACCAGCCTGGGCAACATGGTGCAACCCTATCTCTATAAAAAAATGCAAAAATTAGCCAGGTGTGATAGCACGTGCCTGTAGTCCCAGCCACTTGGAAGGCTAAGGCGGAGGGATGGCTTGAGCCCAGGAGGCGGAGGTTGCAATGAGCCGAGATTTTGCCACTGTACTCAAGCCTGGGTGACAGAGCCAGACCCAGTTTCAAAAAAAGAAAAAAGAAAAGAATCATTGCCTTACAATTACTGAAAACCAAGGGACTTTTATGTTAATTACATAGGAGTTTTAAAAACTTCTTATTTTTTAGGGACAGGGCCTTGCTCTGTTGCCCAGGGTGGAATGCAGTGGCTTGACCTCCTGGCTTCAAGCAATCCTCCCACCTCAGCCTCCCAAGTAGCTAGGACTAGATACATGTGCCACCACGCCTGGATAATTTAAGTTTTTTTTTTTTTTTTTTTTTGTAGGTGAGGAGGCTAGGGAGGTGTCTCGCTATGTTGCCCAAGTCGGTCTCTAACTCCTGGCCTCAAGCAATCCTCCCTCCTTGGCCTCCTAAAGTGCCGGGATTACAGCCATAAACTTCCTTAATTGGCTATATAAGTGCTTCCCAAATTGTAATTCGAATACAAATCATCTGGGGATTCTGTTTAAAATGTAAATCATAATTCGGAAGTTCTGGGATAGGGTTTGAGACGCGCCATTTGTAACAGATTCCAAGGTGATGTTGCTACTGGTCCATGGACCACACTTTAAGTCACAGCAAAAAATATATCACACATCCAAAGAGGGTATGCAGAGTTCAGAACATTTCACCCATTAACCAGATTCTAAGACCATATTTGTCAATACACCCTAACGTTCAGCAAAGACAAGACTAAACATTTACTGGCATTGGCTTTTGCCACACTTTTTTTTTTTTTTTTTTTTTGAGATGGAATCTCGCTCTGTCTTCCAGGCTGGAGTGCAGTGGCACGATCTCGGCTCACTGCAATCTCTGCCTCCCAGGTTCAAGCGATTCTTCTGCCTCAGCCTCCCGAGTAGCTGGGACTACAGGCGTGTATCACCATGCCCGGCTAATTTTTATATTTTTAGTAGAGACGGGGTTTTACCATATAGAGCAGACTGGTCTTGAATTCCTGACCTCGTGATCCACCCGCCTCGGCCTCCCAAAGTGCTGAGATTATAGGCTTGAGCCACTGTGCCTGGCCTGCCACACTTTGAATAAACAGTGTATCCATGAGATGAAAAGTTACAGCACTCACCACTATTTAGAGGTCTGAAGTTGATTTTTGCCAATGTCATACAACATGGAGGCTCTCTGAATTCCCAATTTTTTGTGTTTATTCCATCCACCCAATTTATAGACTTGATTTGTGGGAATTTAATAAAATGTCATCTGTTCCCCAAGTGCAGACATAGATAGAAACTGATGATGCTTCTGGTCTTTTTTTTTTTTTTTTTTTTTGAGACGGAGTCTTGCTCTGTTGCCCAGGCTGGAGTGCAATGGCGTAATCTTGGCTCACTGCAACCTCCGCCTCCCAGGTTCATGCCATTCTCCTGCCTCAGCCTCCTGAGTAGCTGGGACTACAAGCACATGCCACCATGCCTGGCTAATTTTTTTGTATTTTTAGTAGAAACGGGGTTTCACCATGTTAGCCAGGATGGTCTCAATCTCCTGACCTTGTGATCCGCCCACCTCGGCCTCCCAAAGTGCTGGGATTACAGGTGTGAGCCACCATGCCCAGCCTGGTCATTTTTTTTTTTAAATGTCATTGTTGCCTTATCTTCAAAACTGTGAAATACTGCCTTTTTTTTTTTTTTTTTTTGAGACGGAGTCTCGCTCTGTTGCCCAGGCTGGAGTGCAGTGACATGATCTTGGCTCACTGCAAGCTCTGCCTCCTGGGTTCACACCATTCTCCTGCCTCAGCCTCCTGAGTAGCTGGAACTACAGGCGCCCACCACCACACCGGCTAATTTTTGTATTTTTAGTAGAGACGAGGTTTCACCATGTTTGCCAGGATGGTCTCGATCTCCTGACTTCGTAATCCGCCTACCTTGGCCTCCCAAAAGTGCTGGGATTACAGGTGTGAGCCACCGCGCCCAGCCTTTTCTTTCATCTTTAGGCATGCAAAGCCTTATTATAAACAGGTATCAAAATAGGTAAAACAAATACATTTTATTATTCCAATAGGGACAGGATCATCATGTTGTTTTTTTTTGTTTTTTTTTTTTGAGACGGAATCTCGCTCTGTCGCCCAGGCTGGAGTGCAGTGGCGCGATCTCGGCTCACTGCAAGCTCCGCCTCCCGGGTTCATGCCATTCTCCCGCCTCAGCCTCTCTGAGTAGCTGGGACTACAGGCGCCTGCCACCACGCCTGGCTAATTTTTTTGTATTTTTAGCAGAGACGGGGTTTCACCGTGGTCTCGATCTCCTGACCTCGTGATCCACCCGCCTCGGCCTCCCAAAGTGCTGGGATTACAAGCGTGAGCCACCGCGCCCGGCCCATCATGTTTTTTTAAAAGTATGTCTGCCTTATTTTTCTTCTCACTTGCTCATTATGATTGACTTACACGAGATTTAGTGTTACCTATCAGGAATTTTTGCCAACATCTGAAACTTAACCCAGAAGAGTAAACCAACAATTCTCCTTTCTTACTAATATGTATCTTCCATTGTCCATATAACAACTTTGTGGTCAAAACCTTAATATTTTGTTTGACTCTACATCAAGCTCCACACTTGAAACCATCCTGTCTATTGTTTCCTAGAGTTAGCCACTATTTCAAATGGGAAACAAAAGACTGACACTAGCTGCTTTCCTTTCAGCTCTAACCAAAACTCGCAGCCTCCCCTCTGAGATCTGAAAGAAAAAGACAGCAGGGGAAAGGAAAAGAAGCTACCAAAGAAGGGAAACAGTAGTATAAAATGTGTTCTGATATTGTTTATACCATACCTGAAGTAGAGAGTAGGACCAAGCCATTTAAAAAATTGTGCCATATACAGGAGAATCACTTGAATCCGGGAGGTGGAGGTTGCAGTGAGCCGAGATTGTGTCACTGCACTCCAGTCTAGGTGACAGAGCGAGACTCTGTCTCAAAAAAAAAAAAAAAAATTGTGCCATATAATGCAAACTGTTAGGGACATGGGCCCTGCTGTCAGATCTACTTGTCCCATTGTTTCTTCGCATTCTTTTTTTTTTGAGACCCAGTCTCACTCTGTCACCCAGGCTGGATATCAGCCGTGCAGTGGCACGATATCAGCTCACTGCAACCTCCCCCTCCCAGGTTCAAGCGATTCTCCTGCCTCAGCCTCCGGAGTATCTGGGATCACAGGCGTGCGCCACCACACCCAGCCAATTTTTGTATTTTTAATAGAGACAGGGCTTTGCCATGTTGGCCAGGCTGGTCTCGAACTCCTGGCCTCAAGTGATTCGCCCGCGTTGGCCTCCCAAAGTGCTGGGATTATAGGTGTGAACCACCATGCCTGGCCTGTTTCTTAGCATTCTTTTTTTTTTTTGAGACGATGGAGTCTCACTCTGTCACCCAGTCTGGAGTGCAGTGGTGCAATCTCGGCTCACTGCGACCTCTGCCTCCTGGGTTCAAGCAATTCTCCTGTCTCAGCCTCCCTAGTAGCTGAGACTACAGTTACATGCCATCACACCTGGCTAATTTTTCTATTTTTAGTAGAGACAGAGTTTCACCATATTGGTCAGGCTGGTCTGGAACTCCTGACCTCAGGTGATCCACCCGCCTCCGCCTCCCAAAGTGCTGGGATTATAGGCGTGAGCCACCTCGCCTGGCTCTTAGCATTCTTATGCCTCATTTTCCTCATCTATAAACTGAGGATAACACTGCAGGCTCCCTACCTAAATATCCATCCCTCCTTCCTCTTTATTAACGGAATTTCATTTGTTGGTCTCCCAGCCTCCCTTGCAACTAGCAGTGGCCAGGTAACATAGCTCTCATCAAAGAGATGTTGACAGAAGTCCTTGAAAAGAGATACCCACTGCATTTCTCTCTGGAAGGCAGACAGAATGTCTTGAAAAGTTATATTATGACCTTGAAAATGAAAGACATATGCTAAGAATAGTGGAGAAAGAAGACAGAATGAGCCTGGGCTCTTGGTGACCTCTCATGAAGGTCAGACAAAACTGGACTGGCCTCCTTATTGAAAGGAAGAAAAAAAAAACCTGACTTCTTATAATAGGGTTTTCTGTTACACGTAACACAATCCTGATATACCATTTCAGAGTTACTGAGAACATTATTAAGTGTGATAATGAACATAAAAATGGTTAACACAGGGCCTAGCATATCATAAGCATGCATTTAATGTTAGTAGTTAATACTGCCATTATTAGTAGTACTGTTATTATTATTAGTATTCCCCATGGCTTCTTTGTTCTCCCCTTTCTTAAGCACAAGCTTTTTCCATTCTACTTCATTTCCACACACTTCAATCAAATTCGGGCACTCATGACATTATCTCTGGATTATACTCTTGGTATTCTAGTTGTACCTTGAAAGATGAATTGTTTTAGACAGGCAGAGACAAGCGTGGAGGGCCTTATTGGTGAGGATACCAGAAATTCCATGCTTTTCTGGAGGATTACTGGGAGTTAAGGTGGAAAGATAGGTTGGAGCCAGATTCTCAGGGGTTTTCTATAAATGGCAAAGGGCAGGCCAAGGAATTTGTAGTACATTTTCTTGTAAAAAGATTAGGCCCCCACTTGCTTTTTTTTTTTAGGTGAAGTCTCACTCTGTCGCCCAGGCTGGAGTGCAGTGGTGCAATCTCAGCTCACTGCAACCTCTCCCTCCCAGGTTCAAGTGATTCTCCTGCCTCAGCCTCCCAAGTAGCTGGGACTACAGCTCAGCCTCCTGAGTAGACGGGACTGAAGGCGCCTGCCACCACATCTGGCTGATTTTTGTATTTTTAGTAGAGATGGGGTTTCACCATGTTGGCCAGGCTGGTCTGGAACTCCTGACCTCAAAGGATCTGCCCGCCTCGGCCTCCCAAAGTGCTGAGATTACAGGCGAGAGCCACTGAGCCCGGCCCACCTGCTTTCTTTTAAGAAAGTTAGTAATATGATGAAAGAAAAGTCCAAATACCCTCTTTTATTTAATTGGTGGTGTTATTCAGCTTCTCTGGAATTTAGTTTGACTATAACATAAAGAAGTTAAAGGCCAGGCGCAGTGGCTCACGCCTGTAATCCCAGCACTTTGGGAGGCCGAGGAGGGTGGATCACGAGGTCAGGAGATCGACACAATCCTGGCTAACATGATGAAACCCCATCTCTACTAAAAATACAAAAAATTAGCCGGGCGTGGTGGCTGGCGCCTATAGTCCCAGCTACTTGGGAGGCTGAGGCAGGAGAATGGCATGAACCTGGGAGGCAGAGCTTGCAGTGAGCCGAGATCGCGCCACTGCACTCCAGCCTAGGCAACAGAGCAAGACTCCATCTCAAAAAAAAAAAAAAAAAAAAAAAAGTTAAAACAAATGTTCTCAAAGACCTATGTCAGTTCTAAAATTCTAAGATCCATGGGAAATCACTGAAATAACAGTATCTAAGCTTGAATTAAGAGCCTCAAATTAATATTAGCTCTGACTTACTCTTCCATTCATTTATTCTTTTTTTTTTGTTGTTGTTGTTGTTGTTGAGATGGAGTCTCACTCTGTTGCCCAGGCTGGAGTGCAGTGGCGCGATCTTGGCTCACTGCAGGCTCTGCCCCCGGGTTCACGCCATTCTCCTGCGTGAACAAAAAAAAAAAAAAAAAAAAAAAAAAGAATAAATGAATGGAAGAGTAAGTCAGAGCTAATATTAATTTGAGGCTCTTAATTCAAGCTTAGATACTGTTATTTCAGTGATTTCCCATGGATCTTAGAATTTTAGAACTGACATAGTCTTTGAGAACATTTGTTTTAACTTCTTTTTTTTTTTTTTTTTTTTTGAGATGGAGTCTTGCTCTGTTGCTAGCTGGAGTGCAGTGGCGCGATCTCCTCACTCGCCTCCCAGGTTCATGCCATTCTCCTGCCTCAGCCTCCTGCTGCTACAGGCGCCGCCACCTCGCCTGGCTAATTTTTTTGTATTTTTAATAGAGACGGGTTTCACCGAGTTAGCCAGGATGTCTCGATCTCCTGACCTCGTATCCCCCGTCTCGGCCTCCCAAAGTGCTGGGATTACAGGCGTGAGCCACCGCGCCCGGCCATCATTTATTCTTTCAACAAAGTCAATTTATTTTATGTTCCATACTTTTATATAAGGAACCTTGCTGCTACTGCAAGACTCACTGGAAGCCAACCTATATTACCCGTAACAATCAGAATAATCTTCTTCAAACACTTCAGGAATCTGTAACAGCAAGCCTTGGCCCATCTTGCTTTCTTTTCTTTTTTTTTAAGACAGCATCTCACTGTGTCGCCCAGGCTGGAGTGCAGTGATGCAATCACAGCTCACTGCCGCATCAAACTCCTGTACCCAAGCAATTGTCTTGCCTCAGCCTCCTGGGTAGCTAGGCCTACAGGCACACAATACCATGCCAGACTAATTTTTTTTATTTTTTGTAGAGACAGGGTCCCCTTACATTGCACAAGCTGGTCTCAAACTCCTGGGCTCAAGTGATCCTCCCTCCTCAGCTTCCCAAAGTACTAGGATGACAGGCATGAGCCACTGCGTCCAGCCCATCCTGCTTTCATCCTTTGTCAACAAACTCAGGTCCCCTGCCAACCTCCTCTCTCTCCGGTCTTCTCCATCCTTTCACATCTTACACATGATGCTAGACTCAAAGCTAAGCAGAACATTAATTTACAAATCAAATGTGACATAATAGTACAAATGGCTTAGTAATAAATATGCTTATTTTAAAAATAGGTTTACTGTTTTTCAATTATATTTGTAATGTTGATCATAAGAGAAAATAGAGGAAACGTTTTAAAGGAATAAGGAGGTAACAACATCACCATCCAATGTGAAAAACAGTAACTTTGGGGGATGTTTCTTTGCAAGATTTTTGGATGGCTTTCAAGTAGTTGTAATCATTTTGAATAGGTAATTTGTTTAACTTAATGTCATAGTACAAACATTTTCCATGTTTTTTTTTTTCACACTCCCAAATCTCTCTCACTGGGGGGTAATGGGCCTCTGGGGGTCCTCACTGCACAGCTTGTTCATTGGCACTGCTTCCCGAGTCCTGGGGCTTCATCACGTCGAGCAGCTCGGGCGGGCTGGAGAACGGCTGGATGCACAGGGCCTCAAAGGCGTCGTCCGCCCGGAAGGCCAGCCCCACTGTAGCTGGGGCCTGCGGCCGTGCTGTTTGCCTGGTGAAGCCACACTCGCCCAGTGTCTTGCCATCATCCAAGAGTTGGTCCTTGCACAGCCGCTGCTCATCGGGCGGCCGCTTGAGGATCCCCTCCACGACTCGCTTCAGCTCAAACACCGTGCTGGACTCCTTGGCGTCAGTGAAGATGGTGGTCCTGTGGCGCCGGATCACGAGGAACACGTCCATCACGGCGGCTGCCTCGCCCCTCGATGCGCCGGCGCTGCCGCGCTCCGCCCTGTTCCCTGCAGGCCGCGCGCGGCCCGGCATGCCCCGCGCAGCCCCGCCTCCTCCAGCGAAGGCTCCTTTTTACATGTCATTATACTGGCTTTCTGTGGAACTATTTTATAGCTACATAATATGGTAAGGTTACCATGAAAGATTTAAGACATACTAAAAGATAAAAAAGAATAATGGGATGAACATCCATATATCCCACAGAGCTTAAGAAATAAAACATTATCAGTGCAGCTGATAACCTCTGTGTAATACTCATTTGCAGCTCCCTCCATCTCTAACATATGTAATCACTTTCTGAAATTTGGTGATTATTCAGCCCATGCATTTCTTTATACTTTTTTTTTTTTTTTTTAGAGACAGAGTCTTGCTCTGTGGCCCAGGTTGGAGTGCAGTGGCATGATCCCAGCTCACTGCAACTTCTGCCTCCTGGGTTCAAGCAATTCTCCCGCCTCAGCCTCCCAAGCAGCTGGGACCACAGGCGCACACAGCCACACCAGCTAATTTATTTTGTATTTTAGTAGAGACGGGGTTTCACCGTGTTGCCCAGGCTGGTCTCGAACTCCTGAGCTCAGGCTATCCGCCCACCTCGCCTCCCAAAGTGCTAGGACTACAGGCGCAAGCCAACACGCCCAGCCTATTCTTTTTACTTTTACCACATATGTATGTATTGCTAAGTAATATGTAATATTATTTGCATGTTTCAAGCTTTATATAATTAGTATCATGAAATGTATAAAGTATTCTACAACTTGCTTTTATTTCCTTCTCAGCATTATGATTATGGAAGTTGTCCATGTTGATTCATATTTGCTCAAATAAATATTTAATAAACATATCATATCTATTTATATAAATATATCCTCAAATAAATATATAATAATTTAGCTTTTGTTCTCCTACTGTTCAATATTCAGGTGGTTTGCAACCATAAATAATATTTTGACAAATGTCTTTCTGCATAATGTATATTTTTTTTCTCATTTAGGATCATTCCCTAAGTATAGATTCCAGAAGTTACATTACCAAAAAGCATGAACATTTTTAAGATCCTTGCATATACTTACTGCCACACTGGAGGATTGTACAAACTTTATATTGCCACCAAACATATATCAGTTCCTTGTTTTATCACATACTTAGAAGCTTTGGATGATGTCACTAGTTCTTTCTTTAACTTTGGCTAATTTGCTTAGCAAAAACTGGTATACTCATATTTGGTGAAGTTGAAATTGAATAACTTTTCCATGTCATCTTTTAATCATATTAACTCCTTTGTCTTTTCATGCCTTTTGCCCATCAGCACTGTCGGAGATGGTGTTTTATCTTAATAGCTTTTTTATGTAACACTGTACTAACTCTTGTCAAATTAGCTACAAATATTTTTCCTAGTTTTTTTGTACTTAGTTTAATTTTTAAATAATGTCTATATGTATATAATTAAAGGGTCTGATAAAAATTCTGTTATGTCAACTTGCTTATATGGCTGGCATACATACAACAGCATAGGACAGTATGATTTTAAAATCATTACTATATCATTAAATTTATTTATTTATTTATTTATTATTATTATTATTATTATTTTTTTTTTTTTTTTTTTTGAGACGGAGTCTCGCTCTTTCACCCAGGCCGGAGTGCAGTGGCATGATCTCGGCTCACTGCAGGCTCCGCCCCCCGGGGTTCACGCCATTCTCCTGCCTCAGCCTCCTGCGTAGCTGGGACTACAGGCGCCCACCACCTCGCCCGGCTAATTTTTTGTATTTTTAGTGGAGACGGGGTTTCACTGTGTTAGCTAGGGTGGTCTCGATCTCCCGACCTCGTGATCCGCCCGCCTCGGCCTCCCAAAGTGCTGGGATTACAGGCGTGAGCCACCACGCCCGGCCACTATATCATTAAATTTACAAATGCATATGCTAATTTGAAATTGGCTAAATTTTTTGATTCTCTTAATAGTCTTGACTCATCCAATTCCCAGAATAGCGTTGATGGAACTGCTAAATGTTGACCTCCATGATATTTGTAAAGAATAGGCAGCCTTTAATAGTCTATGGAGAGCTTTCATTCATGTTTTCTTTCCTTCATTTATTTTTATGTCCTTCTAAGAAAATAATTAGCAGTTCAAGTTTAAATGACCATTAAAGATTTTCAAATTACATTTCACTAAATTGTCTAATGTTAGGAAAATTAACACTCAGTTGCTATTTCTTTATGAATTTCTTCTAATTGAGGAACAGCCGTTTGTACAATTTCTTTTCCTTTTTTTTTTTTTTTTTTTTTTTTTTTTGGTTGATACGGAGTTTCGCTCTTGTTGCCCAGGCTGGAGTGCAATGGTGTGATCTCAGCTCACTGCAACCTCTGCCTCCTAGGTTCAAGCAATTCTCCTGCCTCAGCCACCCAAGTAGCTGGGATTACAGTCATGTGCCACCATGTCCAGCTAATTTTGTATTTTTAGTAGAGATGGGGTTTCTCCATGTTGGTCAGGCTGGTCTCGAACTCCTGACCTCAGGTGATCCACCTACCTCAGCCTCCCAAAATGCTGGGATTACAGGCGTGAGCCACTGCGCCTGGCCCATTTGTACAACTTCAAAATAAAGATTTGACCTTTAAAAACATTCAAGACATAGGTTGAATGAATCAGTGAGTCTACTCTGAGAAGAAGAATAAAAATAGGTAGTCATTTATTCACCATTCTCACACCTCCTCTGCCATGAAGAATGTCCTAGGACTTAGAAGTCTCCTTTGAAGGCTTATGGAATTAATATAGCTGTTAGCAGGTGAAAGCAACTCTCAATCTAACAAGAAATATTTATTGAACACTTGTTCTATGTCCAGGCCTGAGGCAGGTGCTGAAAAATACCGGAAGAATGAATAGTGGTCCTTCTAGAAAGAGCAGAAAGGGGAAGAGAATGGTGAGAAACAAAGCTGTAGATCAGCAAGCCAGGTTATATAATGATCTTTCATGATCTGGTAAAGAATATGGACTTTGTTTCACAGCGACTGACAGCCTTAAAGTATTTTTTCTTTTATTTTGCCCATCCCATGGATCAATAGGCAACTTTAAAATACACGAACATGTTTGGTATCACCTTTGTTATATTTGCAGCACCATGAATCTAATCAAATAATAAAATGTCATTGGCCAGGTGCAGTGGCTCACGCCTGTAATCACAGGGCTTTGGGTGGCTGAGGCAGGAAGATTACTTGAGCCAAGAATTTAAGACCACCCTGGGCAACCTAGTGGCATAGTGGCACCCTGTCTCTGCAAAAAAAAAAAAAAAAATTTTGAAAAAAAAATTGAAAAATTAGCTGAGTGTGTGGAGCACACCTGTAGTCCCAGCTATTGGGCGTGGGAGTCAGGGTGAGGCGGGAGGATTGCTCTTGCCCTGGAGGTCTAGGTCTATGATCACACCACTGCTCTCCAGCCTGGGCAACAGAGCAAGACCCTGTCTCTGAAAATAAAATTAAAATAATAAAATGTCAGCATTTCTTCTTGAATAAAAGATACATATTAGAAAGATAATTCAAAAGGAAGTGTAGAAAATGGCCTGGATGGAGGAGCTATGGATGGAGGATGACTACTGGGAGACGGATAACAATAGTCCAGGCAAGATATAGGAAGAAGGTGGATGTTACACGACGTCACGCTATGCACTGCGGGGAATACGAAGCTGAACAAGACACAGTCCCTGCCGTCAAGGATGGATGAATGAAAATGCCAACTCCATGCTTGTTTATCCTAACATAGTCCCCCTGGAGACACTGATATAGAAAGATATGGATAAGAGAAGATAGGCTTATATTAAAATCCTGCTGAAGATAAAGATTATAGAAAGTGGCCGGGCACAGTGGCTTACGTCTGTAATCCCAGCACTTTGGGAGGCCGAGGCGAGCGGATTACCTGAAGTCAGGAGTTCGAGATCAGCCTGGGCAACACGGTGAAACCCCGTCTCTAAGGTGAAACCCCGTCTCTACTAAAAATACAAAATTAGCCGGGCGTGGTGACACATGACTGTAATCCCAGCTACTCAGGAGGCTGAAGCAGGAGAATCACTTGAACCTGGGAGGTGGAAGATGCGGTGAGCCGAGATTGCGCCATTGCACTCCAGCCTGAGCAAGAGTAAATCTCCGTCTCACCAAAAAAAAAAAAAAAAAAAAAAAAAAATTATAGAAAGCAATAATTTTTGCTTGATATTTTCAATTTGACTATGTCATTTCCCATGTCTTTATATAATCAATTTATACACCCTGCTGTTTGTGTTTTGGCCAGCCATACAAAACAAGGCAACGGGAACAATGCAGTCAGCAGTTGCCTGGACTTGTTAGCGGATGTGATTTCAGTAACTAACTACTTGCTGACTCAGAGACAGAGGAAAGCAAAAATCTCCTCTCCCTGTTCTGTGGCCAGCCAAGTGATTATGAGGCTGTCAAAGTCCACAGTGATGGGGACTCTTTATAGTGCTCAGCTTGTTCCTTTGCTGTGTCACTGGTTAACCTGGACTGAAGTTTCATTCTAAACATAAAGAGATAGCTGGGCTCAGTGGCTCCTGCCTGTAATCCCAGCATTTTGGGAGGCTGAGGTAGGTGGATCACCTGAGGGCGGGAGTTCGAGACCAGCCTGACCAACATGGAAAAACCCCGACTCTACTAAAAAAATATAAAAATTAGCTGGGCGTGGTGGTAGGTGCCTGTAATCCCAGTTACTCAGGAGGGTGAGGCAGAGATTTGCTTGAACCCGGGAGGTAGAGGTTGCAGTGAGCCGAGATCACACCACTGCACTCCAGCCTGCGCGACAGAGCGAGACTCCGTCTCAAAAAAAAAAGTTAGCCAGGCATGGTGGCGCATGCCCGTAATCCCAGCTACTCGGGAGGCTGAGACAGGAGAATCACTCGAACCCGGGAAGCAGAGGTTGCAGTGAGCCAAGATCGCACCATTGCACTCCAGCCTGGGCGACAGCGAGACTCTGTCTCAAAAAAAAAAAAAAAAAAAAAAAAAGAGACAAATGAATTATGTAAATCATTCTCAGGGCTTGGTATCTGGTCCAAAAAGACTAGCCCTCCTTCCGTTTTCCCTGGCCACAGGCTCCATTATTCACCCAATCACTTGGGTGGCTCCACAGAGTGAGCTGGAAGCAGAGTTACTGCAGCGCCCTCCCCCAGCTCTATTAATCAGCACAAACACCCAGCATAGAGCCAGTCCACAGTAGAAAAGGATGGGATTTGGAACTAGATAGGGTTGAATACTGGCTTTGTCAGGCTGAATGACCTCCTGCAAGTTAGTTAACCTCTTGCAACCACAGGTTTCTCGCCTCTAAAACAGTGGTTATGAAATGCCCACACACGTATTCAAAATAATAGATGTACAGCACCTGGCACCCTCATGCTTTGCTGCTAGAAATGTAAAATGGCGCAGCCACTTTTGAAAACAGTTTGGCAGTTTCTTAAAAAGTTAAACATAAATTTACCATACAACCCAGCAATTCTATGCCTGGGCATCTACCCAAGAGGAATGAAAACATATGTCCACACAAAGCCTTGTGTGTGAGTGTTCATAGCAGCATTATTCATAACTGAACCGCAAAAACATTATGCTAAGTGAAAGAAGCCAGACAAAAAAGATGACATATTGTATGAGTCCATTTACATAAGGAAAGGCAAAACTAGGGAGACCTAAAGTAGCTTAGGTTTGCCTGGGGCTGGGGAACAGGAGAGGAAGAGCAAATGGGGGTGAGAGATCTTTTTGGGCTGATGGAAATGTTCTAAAATTGGATTGTGGTGAGGGGTGCACAACCGTAGATCAACTAAAAGTTATTGAATAGTACAATTAAAATTGTGACATTATTTGGTGTAGAAATTATACCTCTCTGGGCACGGTGGCTCACACCTGTAATCCCAGCACTTTGGAAGGCCAAGGCGGGCAGATCACCTGAGGTCAGGGATTTGAGACCATCCCGACCAACATGGTGAAACCCCAGCTCTACTAAAAATACAAAAATTAGCTGGGCATGGTGGCATGTGCTGTAGTCCCAGCTACTCAGGAGGCTGAGGCAGGAGAATCGCTTGATCCGGTGAGGCAGAGGTTGCAGTGAGCCGCGATGGTGCCACTGCACTCCAGCCTGAGCGACAGAGCAAGACTCCGTCTCAAAAAAAAAAAAAGAAAGAAATTATACCTTGATAAAGCTGTTTTTAAAAACCCACCAGCACATAGGAGGCTCTCAATACTGTAGCAAATAGCTAACATTTAGTACATGCTTATTGGTAAGCAAGCACTACTTTAAGCATGCCACAAGTGACTTTGCTCAATTTAACTCATTTTCTTTTCCTCCCTCCCTCCCTCCCTCCCTCCCTCCCTCCCTCCCTCCCTTCCTTCCTTCCTTCCTTCCTCCCTCCCTCCCTCCCTCCCTTCCTTCTTTTCTTTCTTTCTGATGCAGTCTTGCTTGTCACCCAGGCTGGAGTGCAGTAACATGATCTTGGCTCACTGCAACATCCACCTCCTGGGTTCAAGCCATTCTCCTGCCTCAGCCTCCCCAGTAGCTGAGATTACAGGCACGCACCACCATGCCCAACTAATTTTTGTATTTTTAGTAGAGATAGGGTTTCACCATGTTGGCCTGGCTGGTCTTGAACTCTTGACCTCGTGATCCACCTGCCTCAGCCTCCCAAAGTGCTGGGATTACAGGCGTGAGCCACCGGCCCAAAGCAGTGTTTCAGAAACTTCAGACTTTCAAATGCCACTTTCACTATTTTTTCCATAATGGCTACTTATCACCTGTACAATCAATTGTTAACCTAACGTTTTTATTTAAAGCCACTTGGTTTCTAAAAAACTTACAAATGAGGCCAGGTGCTGGTGGTTCATACCTGTAATCCTAGCACTTTGGAAGGCCAAGGCAGGCAGATCACTTGAGCTCAGGAGCTCAACACCAGCCTGGACAATATGGCGAGACCCCCATCTCTGCAAAAAATGCAAACATTTGCCACAGATGGTGGTGCACACCTGTGGTCCCAGCTACTTGGGAGGCTGAGGTGGGAGGACTGCTTGAGCCCCGGGAGGTCGAGGTTGCAGTGAGCCAAGATCACAGCACTGTACTCCAGCCTGGGTGACAGAGTGAGGCCGTGTCTCAAAAAACAAACAAAAAACCTTCCAAATAAAAAACAGATGTCTATGGTAAATGGAAAGTCACTACAGTCATGCACCAGATAACGTTTCAGTCAACTACAGGCTGCGTATTTGATGGTGGTCATGTAAGATTATAGAGGGGTCTTTCCATTCTCCCCCGGGGGAGACCTCGGCGTTGCCACGGGCCGTGCCCCCAGGTGTTGCTGGAATTGGAAGAACGAGTTTGCACCCCAAGCCTAGCTTCTCCTGGGGGCTGGGGATGTCCCTGATGCCAACATGTGTATCTTTGGCCTGGGACGGAAGTAAGGCAAAAGCCTTCCCCCTCTGACCACATGGTGAGATC
Organism: Nomascus leucogenys; assembly: GCF_006542625.1. NCBI lineage: Eukaryota > Metazoa > Chordata > Mammalia > Primates > Hylobatidae > Nomascus > Nomascus leucogenys. The sequence goes on along the minus strand of NC_044395.1, from coordinate 4,914,898 downwards.
CCTCTCTGCGGGGCCACCTGGTGTCGGATGAACGCGAGCCGCTCCACTCTGCAGTCGGGGAAGCTGCGCACATTTATGTCAAGCGCACAGTCAAAGTGGTGGCAGGGACGCTCTCACCTCCCAGGGCTGCCCTACCTGTCCGCGTCATCCTCAATACAAGGTCTCGTCCTGCGCTGGGGCTGCAGTCTCCAGACAGGCCTGCAGGTGCCTGTGGAAGGCCCCCGCGGCCGAGGCCAGGTTCACAGGGGCCGGGTCAAGTCCATCCGCTCATGCAGCGGCACACGGAGCATGTGACTGTGCAGGGCCAAGGACAAGTTCCCGGAGGCGCCAGAAGCCCCAGGTGTGGGAGACTGGGCTTTACCACCTTTGATTCGGATGAATTTGAAGACCGTGACTGAGAAGCGGCTCATCCCAGATGGCTGTGGGGTCCAATACATCCCCACTCGCGGCCCCCTGGACAAGTAGCGGACTCTGAGCTCATGAGAGCTTCCACTGTGCTGTCCCCTCCTAATCATCATTAATAAATCCTACCTCTGGGCCGGGCGCGGTGGCTCACGCTTGTAATCCCAGCACTTTGGGAGGCCGAGGCGGGTGGATCACAAGGTCAGGAGATCGAGACCACGGTGAAACCCCGTCTCTACTAAAAACACAAAAAAATTAGCCGGGCGTGGTGGCGGGCGCCTGTAGTCCCAGCTGCTCAGAGAGGCTGAGGCAGGAGAATGGCGTGAACCCGGGAGGCGGAGCTTGCAGTGAGCCGAGATTGCGCCACTGCACCACTCCAGCCTGGGCAATAGAGCGAGACTCCGTCTCCAAAAAAATAAAATAAAAATAAATCCTACTTCTTGCAAAAAAAAAAATTGGCCCGGCGCAGTGGCTCACTCCTGTAATCCCAGCACTTTGGGAGGCCGAGGCGGGCGGATCACTTGAGGTCAGGAGTTCGAGACCAACCTGGCCAACATGTTGCAACCCCGTCTCTACTAAAAAGACAACAATTAGCTGGGTATGGTAGCGGTCGCCCGTAATCCCAGCTGCTCAGAAGGCTGAGGCAGGAGAATCACTTGAACCCGGGAGGCAGAGGTTGTAGTAAGCCAAGATTGTGCCACTGCACTCCAGTCTGGACTACAGAGCAAGACTCCGTCTCAAATAAAAAATAAAAATTTAAAAATTTTTAAAAAAATTTAAATGTTAATGTATTATTGAAGAAAGAAAATTTTTAAAATAAATTTAATGTAGCCTACGTGTAGTGCACAGAATGTCCCAGGCATTCACGTCGCCTCACTGCCCACTCATTGACTCACCCAACTTCCAGTCTTGTAAGCTCCAGTCATGGAAAGTGCCTAGACAGGTGTTCCTTTAAAAAAAAAAAAATCTTTTTTTTTTTTTTTTGAGACGGAGTCTCACTCTGTTGCCCAGGCTGGAGTGCAGTGGCACCATCTGGGCTCACTGCAAGCTCCGCCTCCCAGGTTCACGCCATTCTCCTGCCTCAGCCTCTGGAGTAGCTGGGACTACAGGCGCCCGCCACCATGCCCGGCTAATTTTTTGCATTTTTTTTTTTTTTTTTTTTTTAGTAGAGACGGGGTTTCACCGTGTTAGCCAGGATGGTATCGATCTCCTGACCTCGTGATCCGCCCGTCTCGGCCTCCCAAAGGCATGAGCCACCACACCTGGCCAAAAAAAAATCTTTCATATTACATTTTTACTGTACCTTTTCTATGTTTAGATACACAAATACTTACCATTGTGTTACAATTGCCTGCAGTATTCAGCACCATGCTGTATACATGCAGGATGGTAGCCTGGGAACCACAGGCTATATCAGATAGCCTGGATGTGTAGTAGGCTGTGCCATCCGAGTTTGTGTAAGTGCACTCTAGGATGTTTGAACAATGATGAAATCACCTGATGATGTGTTTCCCAGACATATCCTGTTGTTCAGCAACGCATGACTGTACAGTGTACAGTGAAAATAAGCACAGGGAAGGCCAAATGGTCTTAGTTTGTGGATGGATGCTGTTGCTTAGAGAAGGCTTGCTCTCTCTCTGAATAGGGACAGAAAGGAGGCTAAGGGTGAGACAGGCAGCTTAGCCATACTAGATGTACTCACACTGGAGACTGGGGTCCACAGTTGAGAACAGAGAAGGGCTTTTGCATTTCCCACTGTTCCGCAGAGCTGAAAGACTGAGGCCAGACACATCCTCAGGGCTTATCACTGTGCCCCGCCTGCTCCTGCGGCTTCATCATCATCCAGTCAGAGTCCAAGGAAGTGGAGCTGGAGATGCTGGGGATAGGGGCTGGGGTCGAGTGGCAGGTAGCATGACGTGGAGGTTCAGTGAGGGGCCTGGGAGAATTCCTGAGAATGGGATCGTCGGAAAGGCGCGGCTCGCAGCCTGTGGAGTGTGAGGGGACCTGGGGAGCCCAGTGTGCACCCCGTAGAGTTTGGATGTGTGTGAACCTAATCGTGACCCCTAGGAATGGGAGCAGAGGGACAGTGGAAGTGGTCAAGCCCCGGTGACCCTTTCATGTCAGGGAACTGCACAGCTCACCAAAAAACTCACCCTCACACTGCTGTGAGAGTCAGAACTCGGATTCCTGGACAAGCGGGCATCAGTAGCCAGGGAGGGGCCATGCAGCCCAGAGAGGACCACAGGGCATCTCTTGTGGAGGGGGTGCATGTGTTCCCTTCCCCGGAGGAGAAAGGAACCTAGAGGGATGCAGGAGGGCACCAGACAAACGCTAATTTGGATACCAAATTAAAAATTTAAACTACACTGGCTTTTTCTGGTAACTAAAACTGATCAGACATTTATGGGCTCTGCCCAAGAGGTAGTTAAGAGAAACTTACCTTTCTTCAAGTTAGTGGCTTACCAAGAATATGGGAAATACTTGGAAAGAGGGAATAATCTTTCTTCCCTACAATGAGAGAGAGATTGAGTGTGGTGGAAGGTGGTAGTTAAAGAAAACGAAATATTTCTTTTGCTACTCCACTTGATTCAGACAGTTCAGTCAATTGGGGAGAGAAGGATTAAAACAATTTCGAAAGATTTCATTTTTGTACCCTGCCATTCAACTAATGCCTGTTATTGTAATATCTAAAATTATCTTTGGTATCTGCTATATTTGGGGAAACTCTGCTCTAGGGGAAGCGAAGAGTTGCTCCCGGCCCCACCCTCCAACCCTGGGATTGCCAGCAAAGGTACTGAAAGATGTGGGGCAGAACGGCGTCTAACCCGTTTCTCTTCTCAATCTTCAGCAACCTTTGTCTAGCTTTTATACTTGACCAAAATGACCATTTTCTCTCCACTTATATTTTCCTCTCTTTTTAACCACAGAGCCACCAACATTCCAGCTTATTTCCTCGTTCTGTTTTCCTCATTTGCTCTGTGTCTCTTCCCTGTTCCTTAACTCTTGCCTTCTGTTGGTCAGCAAGGGAGAAGTTTGACCAACAGATTTTACTCTCCACTGACTGTTCTTAGGGCAAAATGAAGACCCCAGGCTGGAGCTGCCCAAGGCACTGTGAGAGGCAGTGCATGGGTGGGGGCAGATCTCCCGCCTGCAAAGCCAGTGGGGGAAAGCCAGGGCGTGATTCCAGGTTCAGCATCTTGTTAACTATTTAGCCTTGGGCAAGTCTCAACTTCTTGAATGATGTTTCTCAATCTGTCAGGTGGGATTAATAATAATACCTTAGGAAGCTCAAAAGAGGTGACGTGAAAATACACACCATAGAGTTCTAGAGAAAAGTTTCCTTTTATTATTATTGTTATTATTTTATTTATTTATTTATTTATTTTTTCCAGAGATGGAGTCTCACTCTGTCGCCCAGGAGGCAGGAGTGCAGTGGTGCGATCTCGGCTCACTGAAACCTGTGCCTCCGGGGTTCAACTGATTCTTCTGCCTCAGCCTTCCGATTCGCTGGGACTACAGACACAAGCCACCATGCCTGGCTAATTTTTTGTATTTTAGTAGAGACGGGTTTTCACCGTGTTGCCCAGACTGGTTTCCAACTCCTGAGCTCAGGCAATCCACCTGCCTTGGCCCCCCACATTGCTAGGATTATAGGTGTGAGCCACCACGCCTAGCCATGCTGGTGGTTTTTGATGGAACAACTTTTAAAAAATAATTTTTCTTTTTCTTTACTTTTTTATTTTTTAGAGACAGAGTCTCACTCTGTTGCCCAGGCTGGAGTGCAATGGCAAGATCTCAGTTCACTGCAAACTCCGCATCCTGGGCTCAAGTGATTCTCCTGCCTCAGCCTCCCGAGTAGCTGGGATTACAGGTGCCTGCCACCACTCCCGGCTACATTTTGTATTTTTAGTAGAGGTGGGGTTTCACCATGTTGGCCAGGCTGGTCTCAAACTCCTGAACTCAGGTGATCCACCCACCTCCGCCGCCCAAAGTGCTGGGATTACAGGCATGAGCCACTGTGCCCGGCCAAAAAATAATTTTTCTTTTTTCTTTTTTTTAGACAGAGTTTTGCTCGTCGCCCAGACTGTAGTGCAATGGCATGATCTTGGCTCACTGCAACCTCCGCCTCCCGGGTTCAAGCGATTCTCCTGCCTCAGCCTCCCAAGTAGCTGGGACTACAGGCATGTGCCATCACACCCGGCTAATTTTTGTATTTTTAGTAGAGACGGGGTTTCACCATCTTGGCCAGGCTGGTCTTGAACTCCTGACATCATGATCCACCCGCCTCAGCCTCCCAAAGTGCTGGGATTACAGGTGTGAGCCACCGCGCCCGGCTTTTTCAAAAAATAATTTTTCTAATTAAGATATGTGTATATGTTTTAACATCTTTCAGAGACATAAAATTGAATGAAAAGAGTAATTTGCAGAAACACATGCAATATAATTTATTGTGCATTTTTAAACACACGAAGCAGGACTACATGACGTTCATGTGTGCATGTGTGTGTGTGTATATATATATATATATATATATTTAAACACAGAGACAGGCCGGGCATGATGGCTCACGCCTGTAATCCCAGCACTTTGGGAGGCCAAGGCAGGTGGATTACCTGAGGCCAGGAGTTCGAGACCAGCCTGGACAACATGGAGAAACCCCCTTGCTACTAAAAATATTTTAAAAATTAGCTGGGCATGGTGGCGGGTGCCTGTAATCCCAGCTACTCAGGAGGCTGAGGCTAGAGAATCTCTTGAACCTGGGAGGCAGAGGTTGCAGTGAGCTGAGATCGTGCCATTGCATCCCAGCCTGGGTGACAAGAGTGAAACTCCATTAAAAAGATAAAATAAAATAAAATAAACACACAAAGCATACGCTTCTTCTTATCTACATTACTTATATATATGCTTTTGTAATATATATGCATATATTACATATATACGCATATAATTACATATATACATGCTTTGTGTGTTTTAAAATGCACAATAAATGCGTATATATATAAAAATAATCATACACATGCACACACATGTACGTGGGAAAAATACTTAGAATGGCAGCTCTTGGGGCAGAATGAAAACCTAAGGCCAGGGCTACCTAAGACACTGTGAGAGGCAGTGCATCGGGGTACAAAATCTCCCACCTGCAATGGGTAGGAAAAAAGATAGGAAAACATTCTAAATTCACATTAAAGGTTGCTCCTGGGGAGAAAGTGCAATGGCACTGGGGAAGGGTACACAAGGGGCTTCAGCTATAGCTATAGTGTTTTATTTCTTTCTTCAAAAAAAGAAATGTGTAAAACAAATATAACAAACTATGAACAACTAATTGTTCAATCTTGATGGTAGGCACGTGAGTGTTTACTATATTATTTTCTGTGCTTTTCCCTATTGAAAAAATGTGTTCTTAAGAAATGTTTTAGGGCCATTTGCAGTGGCCCATAATCCCAGGGCTTTGGGAGGCCAAGGTGGGAGGATCACTTTTGGCCAGGAGTTCAAGTCTAGTCTGGGCAACATAGTGAGACCCCTGTCTCTACAAAAAAAAAAAAAAAAAAAAAAAAATTTAACCAGACATCCTAGCTGTTCAGGAAGCTGAGGCAGGAGTATCACTTGAGCCCAGGAGTTCAACATTACAGTGAGTCGTGATCAAACCACTGCACTCCAGCTTGGGTAACAGAGCAAGACCCCGTCTAAAAAAAAAAAAAAAAGTTTCAGCTCAACGCTAAAAATCTGGAGAAAACAAAATGATAAGGGCAATAATAACAATAACCTAACTAAAATAATAGAAATAACAACTATAAACATTTTTGATGTACATACCTCTCATCTTTTGTGTTTATTTATACATACAAGTGCAGTTTTAAAACAATTGAAGGCTGGGTGCAGTGGCTCACACCTGTAATCCCAACACTTTGGGAGGCAGAGACTGGTAAATCTTTTGAGGTCAGGAGTTCGAGACTAGCCTGACCAACAGGGTGAAACCCTCTCTCTACTAAAAATACAGAAAAATTAGTCAGGTTTTATAGCACATGCTTGTAGTCCCAGCTACTCGGGAGGCTGAGACTGGAGAATCGCTTGAACCCAGGAGGCAGAGGTTGCAGTGAGCTGAGATCATGCCACTGCACTCCAGCCTGCACGACAGAGCAAGACTCCGTCAAAACAAAACAAAACAAAACAAAACACACACACACACACACAATTGGATAGCTCTATTTTGTGATGCTTAAGTCACCTGCTGGCAGCTGGGATAGATTGCCAGTGCCCTAGGTGTCAAACAGCAGGTTGATATAAATAAAACCATTCATAGCCCCTTTTATTATTGAAGCTCCTGGTTTATAAACTTGCTCTTTACAAAAGATCTGCTGTGTAGGGTGTAAATATTTAATTTAATCCACATCCACATAGGCCTGCCTGGTGTTTGCTTTTCATTTATATTTCACTGTATTACAGAATGTCATATTCATCTGCCAATTCTCTCCATTCGGTTAAGGGGGAAAAAAAGCAAAATAGTTTGTTGGTCTAGTATAGATATCAAATGTTGAGATGATCAGCTACATTTTTCTTTTTTTATCTACTTGGTTTAGAATTGTATACATGTCGTCCTTCCACCTTAATAATAGATTAGGCCATTTTTTTTCTCTCCACGCGTTCACTTTTCAGCCACCTCCTTCTTTTACTTTGGGTTCAAGCTCAGGAGTTGGTTAAGGTGAAGGTTGCAGTACTCCACCAGTAAAGAAATTCGGGCTTGGCATCCAATATCTAGAAAAGTCACCTGAAAGCCTAGAACTGCACTGTCCAATACAGTATCCACTAGTTGCATGTAGCTATTTAAGTTAAAATTCATTACAATTAAATAAAATTTAAAATTCACTTCCTTGGCCAGGCACAGTGGCTCAGGCCATAATCCCAGCACTTTGTGAGGCCAGCGTGGGAGGATTGCCTGAGCTCAGGAGTTGGAGACCAGTCTGAGTAACATGTTGAGACCACGCCCCTACAAAAATTAAAAAAGAAAAAAAATTACTTTCTCAGTCACACAAGGCACAAGCAAGTGCTCAATAGTCCCATGTGACTAGTGGCTACTGTTTTGGTGCACAGATATAGAATATGTCTCCACCTTGGAAGTCACGATTGGTAGTTCTGGTCTGTAATTAGGTGGCAGCAGCTACAGTTATAGCTTTCCAAATTTCCCACCTGTCTCCTAGTTTTGAAAAAACTCTTGGCTGGGCACAGTGGCTCACGCCTGTAATCCCAGCACTTTGGGAGGCTGAGGTGGGCAGATCACCTGAGGTTAGGAGTTTGAGACCAGCCTGGCTAACATGGTGAAACCCTATTTCTACTAAAAATACAAAATTAGCTGGACATGGTGGCACATGCCTGTAATCCCAGCTACTTGGGAGGCTGAGGCAGGAGAATCACTTGAACATGGGAGGCAGAGGTTGCAGTGAGCTAGGATCACACCATTGCACTCCAGCCTGGGCCATAAGAGTGAAACTATCACAAAAAAAAAAAAAAAAGAGGAGAGGGGAGGGGAGGGGAGGGGAGGGGAGGGGAGAGGCAAAATCCTTAGTGGTGCAACTCTGGATGAGGAAACTGGGTAATACATAAGTGATGAAGACAGAACTTTTCAGAGGCCTCTCTGCTTTTCCCTGGAGACTGTTCTTTCTGGTCAGCCACCCAAGCTGTCCTGGCCTACACCTTTGAGCTGTTATAAAATCTTTTACTTATTTTTCCATGACCCACCCAAGTGAGAATGTTGTAAAATCTTCAGATAAAGACCTCACCATGAGACAGAAGTAGATCCACTCATTTAAGCCTCCTTGTTATGTTTATTTGTGAAAGAGTTTAGAGGTTTGAGGCAAATGTCATAGAGAATGCAGTTTCATCCTTAAACAAACTTCCAGTTACTGGATCTATGTGTTTCCTTCTTGGAAAGAAAATTAATGGTCAAGTAATAGACGTAGAGTATAGAGAGCAGGAGATTAGCCAACAGGCATTAAGCAACTGCCTAAGGCCAGTGAGTGGTCCAGTTCAGAACGACTCCTACTTTTGTAGAGGACGTGATTTACCAAAAGACACAGCGAGGAGCTATGTTGACACTTGCTAGTCTTTGAATCAAGGAAAAGCAATTAGCTAATGAAATTTCTGGTGATATGTCTCTCTAAAACCCATGAGGCTTCTCTTACAATTCTCCCCATTGTTTCTGTGATCTCACCTAGTGTACCATTATCGAATTTTTCATTACTTTCATTCTCCCTCTAGATTTTTCCATTTGGCTTTTACCGAGGTGGGCTTTGTGGGTATTCTAGAATGACTCAGTACACCATTTAAACTTTAAATCACCACATTTTATTGGAACATCTATAAAGTATTTATTATTTCAATTAATAAAAGTATGTCCTTTGGAATAATTGCCTTGGGTCATAAGTACAAAGTTAAAAACACTGAGTAAGTTATGTCAAACTATAAAAGCCTTTAGTGGATGACAAATGCGTGCTTTAGGCATTAAGCCATTTTAAATAATTTTAAAGCAGCTTTCACAAAATAATCTGTTATGGAGAGGGCAGTGAAGAATGATAGATGTTGGCCAAAACTCTCAAAGAAGCCACACTAGGGGCTTCCCCAGAATTGGAGTGAGGAGAAAGTTATGTAAACAAGAGTTGCCATGAAGAGGCCTCTGCTGTTTCTCTTCCCTCTTCCATCCGTGGAACTGGGGAACTGTAAGGAGACGTGCCCTGCCAGACCTCAAATGACTGCAGCGCTGCAGAGGGAGCAGGCAGTCACTAGGGTAACCAAATCTCAAACCATTTAAGTCTTTGGTAGACATGGTCAGTATTTGAAATTCTCCGTAGAAGCAAAGAGGCAGCTTATTCAGGCCCCCTAAGACAACTTTAATCTTATACTTTCAGAGTTTCAGAGGTAAAGGATATAAATCTGTGCATTTTAATTTAATTTTATGTCTTCTCCTGAATCAGGCAAATATTAGCATGGTGTGCTGTCCTCCTGAGCTTCTCTTAGCTCACTAGGGGCTAATCATCATTCCCAGCTCCTCATCTTTGCCTCTTTGTAGTAGCAATAATGAGCTTGCAAGGGGATCTGGGAAGCCTCTTTGATTTAAGTTAGCCATGCAGAGTTACTAGTTACAATAGTCTCGGTTATTGAACATATTATTTAGGGTCAGACTGCCTGTGTCATAGTCACATGCTTATGAAAAAGCATATTCCTGGACTCCATTGATGACCCAGTGAGTCAGGATCTAGGATCTTTGGAAAGAGGTGCCAGGAATCTGCATTTTAATAAGCTTTCCTTGTGATTCTTATATACATTAACATTTAAGACGGAATGGATGGAAGAGAAAAAAGAATTTTTTTTCTATGCCTTTTGCTATGAAGAAACAAGATGAGTCAGAAATTCAGCTAAACCCCTGGGCCAGAATAGAGAAAAATTAACAATTGAGCAATAAAGTCAAGGTGAAAAGCAGAAGTAGAAGAATTTAAACACTGTAAGTACTTCTAAGGAGTCCAATGACTGGGCAAGTCCAGTGACTGAGAGCCCGCATACCTCCCATTCTTCAAGCTAGTCCCAATTTCACATATCATGTTCTAGTGGTTGAGACCATCAGCAAGTATTCATCTTCTCTTTAGTTCCATTTCTCATTCGTAAAATAACAATAGAAGTTTCTGTCCTATATATCACATAACGTTTTTATAAAAATGGATCAGGCCAGGCATGGTGGCTCACATTTTTAATACCAACACTTTGGGAGGCTGAGATGGGAAGATTGCTTGAGGCCAGGAGTTCAAGACTAGCCTGGGCAACATAGTGAGACCCCACTCCTACAAAAAAAATTTTTTTTTAATTAGCCAGGTGTCTTGGTGTGCACCTGTAGTTCTAGCTACTCAGGAGGCTGAGGTGGGAGGATCACTTGAGCCCAGGAGTTCAAGCCTGTAGTAAACTGTGATTGTGTCACTGCACTCCAGCCTGGGTGACAGACTGAGACTCTGTCTCTTAAAAAAAAATAGATCAAATGAGATAATATATGTGAAAGCAGTTTGCAAACTATAAAGTGCTTTTCAACCATCATTAAGTCTAGGGAGTAGTGAATTGTGTTACTCTTTCATTGACTAATTCTTTGTCATTTTGGAAAAATCGGCTGCTAATTCAGTCTTCTCTTTAGCGAATTACAACCATGTCTTTGAATCATGAGTGAACTATATTGTGGCACAATCCATTCATTTATTCTTTGTCTTCGCAATTTAGTTAACAATGTGGTAATTAACACTGATTGTAGAGACACTTAGATGTGTTACTCAGGGCTCTTCATAAGTGTAGACACAATTTAAGTCCTCGTCCCTCTGACAATTCTTCTTCATATGCTTTCTTTTCCTTTTTGTTGCTCATTTAAAATGATCTATTTGGGTTCTTAAGTAAGTAATACATTTGAAAGAATCAAAAATCAAAAGTATACAAAGCTATACAATAAAAAGCCTCCCTATCCTTCCATCACCTGTTCATCAAGTTCCTGCCTGCCCTTTATAGGCAATCACTGTTACTGATTTCATGTGTGTACTTCCAGAGATTTTTTTTTTTTATACACAAGCAGAAATAAATATATATCACTCCTCTTTTTACTTTAACATGATAGTAGCATGTATTACATACATAGTTGAGCACCTTTCTTGTTTCACTTAACAATGAATCTTAGAGATCTTTCCACAACAGAACATAGTTTTCTTAATCTCTTTTACAGCTACAGTAAATTTCATTTTATACATGTGCCATTATTCATTTAGGCAGTGTCATATTCATGAACTTCTAGATGGAGTCCAATATTTTGCTATTACAAATAATGTAGTGAGTAAACATGAACATTCATTATTTTCCATTTGTGTGAGTATATCTGTATGATAAATTCCATGTGGATTATTTTCTAGCCTCTGAATGTTTTGGTTGAATTTTCGGGACAGTTCCCAAGTTGTGCACATCTTTCTTTAATTAGAGAAACCAAATTTGTACACAATACTCTGCCCAGTGCTAAATACAGAATAATCTGCCCAGTGCTAAATACAGCAGGATTGCTTTTCTCTCTTTTTGTTCTTACACATCGGATCTGCCAGAATTGTAGACCCTTTTTAAAAATGGCCTAATGGCTGTTGCAAAAAATAAGTTTATTAAAAATAATGATCTAACATTGCTGAATATTAAACATCTGAGCACCAGGATTTCCAGTTACTTTACTGCTATTTCATTTTAGACTTTTTTTCTCTTTAATATGTGTGTTCTTTGTTTTGGTTCCCATCTTAATGAATGCAATGCATCTTAGTTCATTTTCCATAGCTATAGTAGAATACTACAGACTGGGTACTTTATTTTTTAAAAAATAAGCTTATTTGGCTTCTGATTCTGGAGGCTGGGAAGTCCTAGAGCATGGTGCCAGCATTGGGCGAGGGGCTTTCCATGACAGAAGGCAAGAGAGCAAGCAGGCGTGTGAGACACAGAGAAAAAGGGGGCTGAACTCGTCCTTTGTCAGGAAGCAACTCCTGAGATACTAACCCGCTCCCCTAAAACAGCATTAATCCATTCATAAGGGCCTGGCCAAATCACCTCTTAAAGGCCCCACCTTCCAATACTGGTATACTGGTAATGAGTTTTGGAAGGGACTTTCAAACCACATCAGAAGGGTTTGATTATGACCAGGGCTGCCCAATATACAACAACGAAAGCAATTATGAATAGGGAGTAGAAAAAATATATGTATTTTTTCCCCAAGACAGAGTGTAGAGCAGGCTGGAGTGCAGTAGTGTGATTGCAGCTTCTGTCTCCTGGGTTCAAGTGATTTTCCTGCCTCAGCCTCCTGAGTAGCTGGGATTACAGGTGTGCACCACCACACCCAGCTAATTTTTTCATATTTTTGTTGGAAATGAAGTTTCGCCATGTTGGCCAGGCTGGTTTGTAACTCCTGGCCTCAAGTTATCTGCCTGCCTCAGCCTCCCAAATTGCTGGGATTACAGGTGTGAGCCACCATGTCTGGCCAAAATATTCTGTTAACTGTCAAGTGTGTATGGTGGCAAAACGTTCTGAGTTAAAATATTTCATCTCATTATCAGATCATATGTCTCAATTTTAGCTTTAGAAAATATAATCACCATACAAATACAGAATATTTTTGGCCCTGGAATTTGGTAACTAGCCTGTCAGCATTTAAGGGTCAGCAATTCTCAATTGCTTGAGAATTCCCAGTATAATTTACTGTTGATTAATGCTCAGTGATTCAAAGTGACTTAGTGGCAGAAAGAAATTACTATTAACTGTAGGATTTTGAGGTATTTACTGAGCATACACAAGCCAATTACACTGGGTTTGTTTTTGATAAGAGGTGAAGCATAAATAATAAAAAGCCGCAAACAGCTTCCAAAGTTCATTTTAACTACTGAAATTGTATGACCACAATTTTCTCTAGGTCTTAGCTGTCCTGTCTTTTCTTTCTTCACGTCCAAACTCCTCTTGCTGGAATTGCTCAAGCAGGGGTAAAAGGGACTTTAAAAAAAATATGTCCCTGGGGCCGGGCATGGTGGCTCACACCTGTAGTTCCAGCACTTTCGGAGGCCGAGGTGGGTGGATCATGAGGTCAGGAGTTCAAGACCAGCCTGACCAACATGGTGAAACACCATCTCTACTAAAAATACAAAAATTAGCTGGGCATGATGGTGCGCACCTGTATTCCCAGCTACTCAGGAGGCTGAGGCAGGAGAATCACTTGAACCCGGGAGGCAGAGGTTGCAGTGAACCGAGATGGCACCACTGCACTCCAGCCTGGGCAACAGGATGAGACTCCATCTCAATAAATAAGTAAATAAATAAATAAAATATGTCCTTGTATTTCCTCAAGGGAATGGCAAAAAAGGAGGGTTAGCCATTTGAGAAACCAAGGCAGAGATCTTGGATAACACATAAAGTAGATGAATGGTGGAGAGCTGATTTTTTGTTTTGTTTTGTTTTCATCAGACACTGAATTTAAATTAGAATTGACACATAACATAGCTGAGTATAGAAAACAACAGAACTCACAACTGGACCCGCCCACCAAAATTTATAAAGAACTAAGCAAATTGTCATATAGATAAAGAATCAGATGGTGACCCATCCTTTACCTGTTCTTGAGGGCAGCAATCCTTGCATCTGCAAGCCCTGCACATTTTGTCACTGTAAATTCAACCTCATACATCCTGAAAGCTTCAATCTTAATTTATCTAGGGCAGCAGCCAAGAGCAAAATTAAAAACAACTACTGCAAGAATAACTTCTCCTTGCAAGGATGGGTTATTGCTCCATACATCAGTCTTTATGACTTGAAACTGTTACAATCTTTTTATTTGGTGATGTTAGCTTGATCTCGTGATATTCAAGTATCACTTATCCTCACCTAATATGTCATTTCTTGACACATGTGCTGTATAGTTTATCTTTGCTGTTCTCTGTGCACTTCAGTGTAAATAATTTCTGTTAAATCTGAAAGGTTGCACATAGAGTGACATCTCAGTGATTCGATGAATAGGCATGCATTTTTTAATTGCTTGTATTAAATATTCAATTGTGTCTGCCTCTCATAGTCTGTTTAGGAGCAACCTCTTACTCTTTAATTTCATCCCTAAATACTTTTTAGTATGCATCTCAAGGAAGAAAAAGAATATTTTATCATATAATTACATCTAACATCATTGTTAGATGATTCTCAAGATGAGTGTAAATTCCATAATATTTTACCATGACCATGTAATTTAGTGTGAGAATACCAGCAAGTACAGGTGACAATGACTCTGGTTTTCTGAAAAGATCTGAAGCAAATCTGGCCATTCCAAAATTAGCAGTATCTGAAGGCGTGATGGTGGTGTTAGTCACCACGTAGTGATCAGCGCCTTGCCTCATCTGCAGCTCATCTCAAAAAGGAGTGAAATACCACTTGCTACACTGGATCTGGAAACGACTCAAGTTTTCGGCAGCCTCCATCATGTAAATGTAACAAGGGACTGAAAAGCTGATGTTGGGATGAATGTTTCTGGACTGCTGGATGCAGAACTCTTTTTATCTCAAAATAGTACAGGCATCATCAAAAGTCCTTGTAGGGCAGGCATCCAGGAGCCGCTTTGAATGCTGCTGACTGTGCTTTTAAGGAGTTGTGCCAGAAATGTGATCATGAACAACTTCTCATAAGAAGTCGGGATAGAGAGAGCCACATGAAAGGGCCTCCAAAATTTGGATACCAAGTCACTCTTTGAGAGTAAAGCTACTGAGAATTTGCATATACTTTTTAAATTTTTTATTTCTATTTTATTTTAATTATTTTGAGACAGGGTCTTGCTTTGCTGCCCAGGCTAGAGTGCCGTGGTGCAATCACAGCTCACTACAGCCTTGACCTCCCGGACTCAAGCGATCCTCCCACCTCAGCCTCCCATGTAGCTGGGACCACAGGCATGCACCATTACACCCAGCTAATTCTTTTTGTAATTTTTTGTAGAGATGTGGCCCAGGCTGGTCTCAAACTCCTGGGCTCAAGCAGTCCTCCATCCTCGGCTTCCCAAAGTGCTGGGATTACAGACATGAGCCACCATGCCTGGCCTTGTGTATACTTTTTTCAAGTAATCATCTGCAGAAGTAGTGGTGAAAATGGGGGAAACAGTCATTTCCAACAAATAGTAAAATATGTGGTAATGTTTAAGCAGTATGTGTCTAGTCTAGTACGTTAGAGAGCCAGTTCTGAAAGGAGGAAGACCTGGGTTCAAATGCTGTTATTTCCACCTATTTGCTACATAATGTGAAACAAATTATTTAGTCTCATTAAGCCTCAGAGAGGCCAGGAGTTTGAGATCAGCCTGGCCAACATGGTGAAAACCCATCTCTCTCTCTTTTCGTTTTTTTTTTTTTTTTGAGACAAAGTCTTACGTTGTCGCCCAGGCTGGAGCATTATTCCATAATGCTCAGCCAGAAGCATTGTTCTTAATAGCCAAAAAGTGGAAACGACTCAAATGTCCATCAGCTGCTGAACAGACAAATTAAATGTGGTCTAGGCTGAGCACAGTGGCTCATGCCAGTAATCCTAGCACTTTGGGAGGCTGAGGTGGGAAGATTGTTTGAGGCCAAGAGTTTGAGACCAGCCTGGGCATAGCTGGGTTTAGTAGCTCATGCCTGGAGTCCCAGCTACTTGGTAGCCGGAGGCAGGAGGGTCGTTTGAGCCCAGGAGTTAGAGGTTGCAATGAGCTATGATGGCGCCGCTGCACTCCAGCCTAGGTGACAGAGCAAGACCCCATCTTAGAGAAAAAGAGAGAAACGTGGTCTAGCCATATGTTAACAAAAGGAATACTATTAATATTTGTCGATAAAAAGGAATAAAATAGTGATACATTGTACAACATGGTTAAACCTTGAAAACATTATGCTTAGTGAAATAAGCCAGTCACGGAGACCGCATACTTCATGATTCTGTTTATATGAAATGTCTGGGAAAGGCAAATCTGTAGATACAGAGAGTAAGATCCGTGGTTGCCCAAGGCTCGGGGAGGGAGTGTTGGAGGGAAATGGGGAATGGTTCCTAATGGGCACAATACTTCTTTTGGTGTGAAGAAAATGTTCTCAAATTTATTGTGGTGATGGTTGCATAACTGTGAATATACTAAAAACCATTGAATTGTACACCTTAAATGGGTGAATCATATGGCATGTATGTGTCAATAAAGTATAGTATATGTTAATAAAGCTGTTATATGAAAAACAAAACAAAACAAACAACAAACCAGGAATAGACCTTGGGGTCTCCCCGAACCCCTTTTACCTTATGAAGCTCTGCCTGAGAAGTAAGCTGGGCTCGCTCCCTGGCATTTCTTTTTCCTTTTTTTTTTTTTTTTTTTTTAAAGATGGGGCCTCACTCTGTCACCAAGACTAGAGTGCAGTGGTGTGATCTGGGCTCACTGCAGCCTCCACCTCTTGGGATCAACGTCTCAGTCTCCCAAGTAGTTAGAACCACAAGTGCACACCACTATGCCTGGCTGATTTGTGTGTGTATGTGTGTGTGTGTGTGTGTGTGTGTGTGTGTGTAGAATCAGGGTCTCACTATGTTACCCAGGTTGGTCTCTAACTCCGGGGCTCAAGTGATCCTCCAGCCTTGGCTTCCCAAAATGCTGGGATTACAAGTGTGAGCTGCCACATCTGGCCCTTCTTATATTTCTTAATTAAAAAAACACCATCAATAAAAGTGAAAAAACAATATGATATGTTAGTTTGATCTGCATCTTACCTTCAACTCAGATTTTCAAATTTAATTTCAAATTTCAAGGTAATTTAAATCTGAGGGGTTTCATAAACGCTACTTACTAAGTATATATTCAATAATGCACAGAATAACACAGAGAGAAGCAAAAAATAAGGATGCTAGGAAGGACATTTAGGAAGGAGGGGGAAAGGGCTGGGCGTGGTGGCTCACGCCTGTAATCCCAGCACATTGGGAGGCTGAGGCGGGTGGATTACTGGAGGTCAGGAGTTCAAGACCAGCCTGGCCAACATGGTGAAACTCCGTCTCTACTAAAAATACAAAATTTAGCCAGGCGTGGTGGCACATGCTTGTAGCCCCAGCTACTCCGGAGGCTGAAGCAGGAGAATCGCTTGAACCCGGGAGGAGGAGTTTGAAGTGAGCCAAGATGGCGCCATTGCACTCCAGCCTGGGCAAAAAGAGCAAAACTCTGTCTCAAAAAAAAAAAAAAAAAAAAAAAAAAAAGGAAGGAGGGGGAAAGAGTAACTTGTGGCTAGGCTGGCAGTAAGATCTAAACTAAACTGAGTGTCGGAAACTATAGTCATTAACACTGTCTACTGCCCACTTGACACCCTTTCCCCAACTCCCCCTTCCTATTTGATATTGTTATCCACCCCTCCCACACTGCTCCCACCCTCAATTCCTTGGGAGGTCCCAGTTGGCTGAAGGCACTCAGCGCGTTTTGTTTGCACCCCTTCTTCTTACCTCCATTCCCTAGTTACTGACTCAGGGGTGAGTATGTGACCTTGTTCAACCAGAGAATGTCAGGACTCCTGTTGGGAAGGCTGGGCGAGAAGCTGTTTTTTCTTCTGGATAATTTCCTGTGCAGATGTAGGATGAGACCTGCAACTATTGTGAATGATCTGCCATCAGCCTGCAGGTGAAGCTTTCCCCAGGAGGAGCAAGAGCATCACAGAGCCGTGAGCTGAGGTCCTGACGGAAACCATGCCCGATCCCTGCCCCTTTAGGCTTTTCCAGTTGTGTGGGTCAATAAACGCTATTTTTCTTTCGATCAGGTTGAGTAGACATTTCTATTATTTACAGCCAAAAACATCCTGATGAGACGAGTGCTCCCTATAATTCTCATTAATTCATTCTAAATGAGTTAATATCTACTAAGGTGCTTAGGACAATGCCTGGCATGCGGTGAGTGCTAATAAGAGTTATAGTTATTCTTATCGATAAAAGTGTTAGTGTTACAAATGAAGACAATAATGACTGCCCTGTCTTTTTTTTTTTTTTTTTTCTGAGATGGAGTCTCACTCTGTCATCCAGGCTGGAGTGCAGTGGCATGATCTCAGCTCACTGCAACCTCCACCTCCCTGGTTCAAGCAATTCCCCTGCCTCAGCTTCCCAAGTAGCTAGGATTACAGGTGCGCACCACCACGCCTGGCTAATTTTTTTGTATTTTTAGTAGGGACAGGGTTTCACCATGTTGGCCAAACTGGTCTCGAACTCCTGACCTCAGGCGATCCACCCACCTCGGCCTCCCAAAGTGCTGGGATTACAGGCGTGAACCACCGCACCCAGCAACAAGGTTTTATTTATTTATTTATTTATTTAATTTATTTATTTTTGTGACAGAGTCTTGTCTGTCACCCATGCATCATAGTGCCACTGCAGCCTTGAACTCCTAGACTCAAGGGATCCTCCCACCTCAGCCTCCCAAATAGCTGAGACTACGAGCGTGCACCACCGTGCCTGGCTGTTATTTTTATTTTTAGTAGAGACGGGTCTTACTTTGTCGCCCAGGCTAAGTTATTGTTGGTAAGATCAAGAAAGACAAAAGAAAAGTGAAACATTACTCCCTCCATTATAAACATAACACATATCCATTATCGAAATATTTTTTAAAGAATAAAACAATCACTTGTAATCCTATTATCCAGAAAAAAATATGTTGGTTCATTTTCTTTCACTCGACTTTAAATGAATAACTGAAATTGTTCTACATATGCAATTTCTACTATGACTTTTAAAATTTTAACACATCTTATAAGCATTTTTCCATAATTTATTCTCGTTTGGATTATTTTCCTAGGATGGATTCCTAGAAATGAAATAAGTGAGTTTTACATGGTTCTTTTAAATATGAAAGGAAATGATGGATACAAAACAAATTTGAAAATTCAAAAGCATTATACAAATAGGAGCTTCTCTTTCCCTAAACTTGCACTACAACCATAAATAACCAACCAGAACCACCTACTGTCCTGTACCAAGCCCTTATTATATGCTGTATGCTGAGCTAAACATGTAAGCATTTTATCCATTATTCCACTTAGTCTTTCTAAGATGCCTGCTAAAAAGCTGATGATATCCCATAGCTGTCAAGATAAAGGACAAAATCATTGTCCCTTAGGAATCCTCTTCTCTCTCGTCATTCTTATATGGCATCATGCTGCTTCCATGTTAATACCCACACAGACGCCTTTGCCTGGCTCAGCACCTGTTCGCCATAGCCACCTTCTTTGTCCAGGTGGCTCCCACCTTTCCAAACTCGGTTAAAGCATATTTTCCTTTGAGAATTTTTCCCTGTTATCATAACACTTTTAAACACTGAACTAAGAGCCTTTATTAAATTGAGATTAGGAAGCACCAGCAAAGTATATTGAACATAGTAGGTGCCAAATAAATATTGAATTAATTTTTTTTTTAAGAGACAGGGTCTGCTGTGTTGCCCAGGCTGGCTTCAAATCCTCAAATTCCTAAGCTCATGTGATCTTCTCACTCCAGCCTCCTGTGTAGCTGAGGCTACAGGAGTGCTACCACATCTGACTCTTCAATGAATTATTATTACATGAACTTGGTGTAGATATCTCATCAGGAAATGTTGGTTACATTATTAATAAAATACACATTGTCCAGAAAAAGAATGAATTTTCTGGGTAGTTTGTGTTTAGTATGTGAAATATTGTGTTCAGTTTTGGATTCTATAGTTTTAGAGGCTGATTGGTAAATTGGAATGTATGCAGAGATATAAGGATGGTAAGAATGGAAACAGTACTTCAAGTAAAATGGTTAAAGAAGTGAATCTGTTTATTAAAGAAAAGACTTTGTATGGCCAGGCTTGGTGGCTCACGCCTGTAAATCTCAGCCCTTTGGGAGACCGAGGTGGGCGGATCACTTGAGGTCAGGAGTTCAAGATCAACCCGTCCAACATGGAGAAACCCCATCTCTACTAAAAATACAAAAATTAGCCAGGTGTGGTGGCGCGTGGCTATAATCTCAGCTACTCAGGAGGCTGCGGCACAAGAATCACTTGAACCCAGGAGGCAGAGGTTGTAGTGAGCCGAGATCACACCACTGCACTCTAGCCTGGGCAACAGAGCAAGACTCTGTCAAAAAGAAAGAAAGAGAGAAAGGAAGGAAGGAAGGAAGGAGGGAAGGAAGGGAGGGAGGGAGGGAAAGGTGAAGGGGAGGAAAGGGAAAGGGAAGGGGAAGGGAAAGGAAGGAAAGAAAGGAAAGAGGAAAGAAGGAAGGAAGGGAGGGAGGGAGGGGAAGGGGGAGGAAAGGGAAGGGGAAGGGGAAGGGAAAGGAAGGAAAGAAAGGAAAGAAAGAAAAGACTGCAGGTGATAGTGGCGGTGTGCAGAATGGGGTATGACAGCACCTTTAATTATGTGATGAAGATTAATTGAATAAAAAGACAAAATGTCTAGCCAATGGAGCTGTGAGCTTCTCTGTCCTTCTATTGTAGTAAGTGACTTCCACACCAGGCAGAAAGATGACACAAATACCTTCAAACTCTGATGTGGGGCAGGTCAAGCAAGCAGTTTTACATCAGCTTTTCTGAAAAGCAAGTACCATGTAAAAATCACCAACGATAAGAACTTTTAGTATAAGCAGCTCCCAGCGCTGAGGTTTTTTTCACCATTATTTTGTATTTTCTGCACTGAAGGCAGAAGAAATTATTCAAAGAAGGACCAAACAATGTAGCATTACTACAGGTAGACGAGAAAATAGCCACAACATAAAGGCAGAACAAACCGACTGAAGTACAGGGAATGAGATGGTTTCTTTCAAATAAGGGTTAAGAGCTGGGCGGCGTGGTGGCTCACACCTGTAATCCCAGCACTTTGGGAGGCTGAGATGGGCAGATTGCCTGAGCTCAGGAGTTTGAGACCAGCTGGGGTAACATGATGAAACCCCATCTCTACAAAAATATAAAAAATCAGCCGGGCGTGATGGCAGGCGCCTGTAATCTCAGCTACTCGGGAGGCTGGCGAAGGAGAATTGCTTGAACCCGGGAGGCTTGCAGCGAGCCGAGATCGCGCCACTGCACTCCAGCCTGGGCAACAAAGAAAAACTCTGTCTCAAAAAACAAAAAACAAATAAGACTTAGGAACAATAATAAATGAAGGAAGCTAACTAGGCAGGGCTATGTACGAGGACAGTTCCTCCAGGAGGGATTTGCAGCCAGAGGTGGTTTTTCTGCAGAGCTAATGCAGAGCAAGCTTCCAGGCCATTCTTTTGCCCCAGTTTCTTCCAAGGCTGTGGTAGGGACCCTAGCAATCTCACACTGTTTCTCTTTAAGAGAGCACCTGACTTATGTAAGTTTTAGGACTTGCAAAACCTGTTTTCAAGCCTGTAAACCAGTTTACCAGCAAAACAAAACTTAGTATATGCATAAGATGTTTAAGGATTTTTTTGTAGCATTTAATTTTAGACATGCCCACATACCCAGATTGTAATCAGTTACATTAATATTATCTTTGAAAACAAAACATACTCTAGGACCAGATTCTTTTCCATATCAAGGCCCTGCTTTGGCTCGAATTTGGGGACCCTGTATTGATTTTAAGTACTTGATATTTTTGTCTACTTATTTGATAAAAGCAGACCCTTGTTTTAGTCTAGATCAGTAGGAGATAGAAGAAAGGCTTTAAAGACTATTTAAATCTTAATTACCTATTAATGTGGTAAACGTGTGTATTATATAAGGTTAAACCTGTCCTGCTTCAAGCAGCTGCATTGCTTCCCTCTGAGAAGTGATTCCACCTGCTCAGCATCAGCGGCAAACAGAACACAGAAGCGCCCTAAAGAGCTGGGTGTGATGGTACGCGCCTATAATCCCAGCTACTCAGGAGACTGAAGCGGGAGGATCCCTGAAGTCCAAGGAGTTCGAGGCTGTATTGTGTCATGATCATGCCAGTGATAGCCACAGCACTCCAGCCTGGGCAACATAGTGAGACCTCATCTCTAATAAGTTAAAAAAAAAAAAAAAGCCTGGGTGTGGTGGCTCACACCTGTAATCCTAGCACTTTGGGAGGCCAAGGCCAGTGGATCACTTGAGCCCAGGAGTTTGAGACCAGCCTGGGCAACATGGCAAAATCCCTTCTCTATAAAAAATATAAAAACTAGCAGGGTGTGGTGGCACATGCCTGTAGTCCCAGCTACCTGGGAGACTGAGGTGGGAAGATCACCTTTGCCTGCTACAATAGAGGCTGCAGTGAGCCATGATTGTGCTGCTGCACTCCAGCCTGGGTAACAGAGTGAGACCCTGTCTCAAAAACAAAACAAAAGGGAAGAAAAAAACATAAAAAATAATTCAACCTGAGGCTGATTTTTTTAAAGTGTTCTAAGTAGGAGAGAAAAATGCAACAGCTAAATACACTTTTGACTCCTCTTGAGTCACATTTTTATAAGGACTCTTCTGTTTATTATTAAGCATGTGACTTTACAGACTATCACACAGCCTGAAAATGTAAGCAAAAGGAATGACAAGCCATTGATACATTTTCACGTATCCATTGAGGGCTGTATCAGACTAATATTTTCCGATATTTGGTGGGGAGTTGGTGAGCATGATGTGATCAGGAGACCATATATTTCTAAGTCAGTAAAACCAGGATTCAGTTTCCTTCTCTGCTAGTACTGGTTTTGGCTATTGACAAGTTATTTAACCTCTTTGAGCCTCAGTTTCCTCATCTGTAAAATGGGGTTAATACACATTTTATAAATCTCAACTGTGTCTCTTTCATTTTCAATTTTTTCCCTTCCACCAGTGCCTGCTTATCAGTGACAAACAGGAACAACAACCAAGTTCTCCACCCATACCCTACAAGAGCTATTCTGCTAGTTTTTGCTCTTTCAACGGGGAACTTCTGGGAAGAGACAAGACCGTACTTGTTAGCTCTCCTTCCTCCAAGCCACTTAAACCTTTACATCCTGCAAATAGCTTTTACTCTCTCAAAGAAATGACCAACGACAAAGTTCAATGATCTCCGAGTTCAGTGGTTCTTTCTTAGTCCTCATCCTGTTTGGCCTTTTCTCGTTTCCAACTCTATGCTGTGGTGACAAACACTGGTTGAACAGAACAGTAATACATCCTTCTGGTTTCTTTCTACCTCTCTTATTGCATTGCCTGTTGGCTAGCTCATACATTTAACTAATAGCCTTTTGGAAGGTAACTTCTAAAATTCTAATTCTGGCATTTCACATCTCCACCTCCCTCTCATCCCCATAATCTTCTTGTTTTCCCTATTTCTGCCAATGACATCATCATCACCATATTCTCCCAGGCCCATGTTCAGAGGTTAAAGTTCTCTTTATCCCTCCTTCCTTCTCCTTGACTCTATGCCACTGACTCCCCCATCCAGTGACTGGCCAAGACCATAGACTTTACCTTTTATGACCATCTCCTTTCTAATTCCACTCCATCTCCCTTAGTTCTGCCCACATTTTCTCTTTCCCCAAGATCACAGTGGGCTCCTAGCTGCCTCCTGGACTCCAGGCTGTGCCGCATCCCTCATGTAGCTCTCACACTCGTTTTTTGCCTAAAAGCCAACTCTAATTATGTTCTTGTCCAAAGGTTTCTATGGCTCCTCAGTATCTTTTCTGTAAACCCACCAACCATCCTGCCTTAATTATGTATTACAAACCCTGGGCTCCAATTAAGTGAAATATGACTGGCATATTCTCTTCCATCATGTTTTTCCAGTGCTAAGCCTTTGCTTGCATTGTTCCTTCCATGCTTCTTGTCCTCTCGTGACACTGCATGAGCACATCCTGTATATATTCCCAGGAAACCTCAGATAGCCTCTTCTCTATGAGCCTCTCCTGGTGTCCTCACACAGCTGTAACCAACTTCCTCTGCTCTTCTTACAAAAATTCACTTCTCTTAAGCCATTTATGACTTTCCACCTATTGCTATGCTTATGCACACCCAGGTTTTAGCTTCTCTGACAGACTGTAAAACTTACTTAGTTCTGCATTCATTCAGCAAGTATTTTTTGAACATCTATTAAGCATAACCACTATGCTAGATTGCGGAGGTACAGACATGGTTCTTCCCCTCAAGGGACTCGTGGTATAATTAAGGAAACTGAAAAGAAAAGAAATAACTAATGCTTAGTTTACACATAGTATGACAGAGGTGTGTACATACAGAATGTTACGGGGAGCAAAAAGGAGGTGCACCAAACTCAGCTTTGAAGAAGAAAAGGAGGAGCAGAAAACTTCCTTGAGCAGGTGACACTTGAACCAAGTCTTAAATACTGAGTCAGCTGTGGATGAGGGGGAAAGGCAATCTGGGTAGAAGGAAGGAGATATTTAAAGGCTATCAGCTATAGGCCAAGGCATAGAATTGATTCATATTTATTTCCCATACCACAAGGGTTCTAACACATACATTAAATCAGGGCCATTCCATTATAAAGTATTCACCATTCTGATTTGCCATTAAAAAAACAACAACAAAGGCAATGTATTAAGTTGCCAAAAAGTTATGTTATCCAATTTTTAAATTTATTTTATTATTATTATTATTATTATTATTTTTGAGACGGAGTCTAGCTCTGGCGCCCAGGCTGGAGTGCAGTGGCGCGATCTCGGCTCACTGCAACTTCCACCTCCCGGGTTCACACCATTCTCCTGCCTGAGCCTCCCGAGTAGCTGGAACTACAGGCGCCCGCCACCACGCCCAGGAAATTTTTTTGTATTTTTTTTTAGTAGAGACGGGGTTTCACTGTGTTAGCCAGGATGGTCTGGATCTCCTGACCTCATGATCCGCCCGCCTGGCCTCCCAAAGTGCTGGGATTATAGGCGTGAGCCACCGCCCACGGCCTCAATTTTTAAATTTCAAAAGGTGACTATCCTGACTTTGTTGTTGTTAACTGCTGTTTCTTTAGTGAGATGGTGGTGATAATACAGTTACGTTTTAATTTAATGCATTATTTGGAAAACAAAAAACAACAACTGGTAACTTTGTTATTCCACTTAAAAAGTGTTTTTCACAGTCCATGATATTCAAGAATTAAGTAACCACTATGCCAGAGCAGCAGTTCCCATGAATATTAGTGGGTTAGAATTATCTAGAGAGCTTTAAAAATGTATACCAATTTCTTTCTTTTTTTTTTTTGAGACAGAGTTTCGCTCTGTCGCCCAGGGTGGAGTGCAATGGCACGATCTCAGCTCACTGCAACCTCTACCTCCCGGGTTCAAGCAATTCTCCTGCCTCAAGGCGCCCACCACCATGCCCAGCTAATTTTTCTATTTTTAGTAGAGACGGGGTTTCATCATGTTGGCCAGGCTGGTCTCGAACACCTGACCTCAGGTAATCCACCCGCCTCGGCCTCCCAAAGTGCTGGGATTACAGGCATAAGCCGCTGGGCCTGGTGGAAAAATGTATACCAATTTCTTTAGGTCACCCTAGCATTAGAGATTTAGAATTTCTGACATTGGGTTTTAAAATGTGCCTTTTAAAAATAAACTCCTGGCTGGGCACGGTGGCTCATGCCTCTAATCCCAACACTTTTGGGAGGCCAGGGCAATAGGATCATTTGAGTTCCGAAGTTTGACATCAGCTTGGGCAACATAGTGTTAAAAAAAAAATTAGCTGGGCGTGGTGGTGTATGTGGCTGGAGAATTGCCTGATCCCAGGAGGTCAAAACTTCAGTGAGCTGTGATTATGCCACTGCACTCCGGCTTGGGCGACAGAGTGAGACTGTCTCAAAAATAAAATAAAATAAAAATACACTTCGTAGTTGATTTTGAAAAGCATCCTGATTTGGGGGCAATTATCCTAGCCAAGTGTACCTAGCCTGAATAGGTACTGGATAAGTATCGAATTAATGTGAGGGTTCTGCTCATGTTAAGTAGACATTTAGGAAAATCAACTTTGTTTTTTTTCAACAAGGAAAGGCACACATCTTAAGTGTGCCCAGAAGAGAGCTGATTTAGGAGAAAGTCTGATTCTTAAGAAGGTAGAAGAAGGCCGGGCGCGGTGGCTCACGCTTGTAATCCCAGCACTTTGGGAGGCCGAGGCGGGCGGATCACGAGGTCAGGAGATCGAGACCACGGTGAAACCCCGTCTCTACTAAAAAAATACAAAAAATTAGCCGGGCGTGGTGGCGGGCGCCTGTAGTCCCAGCTACTCGGAGAGGCTGAGGCAGGAGAATGGCGTGAACCCGGGAGGCGAAGCTTGCAGTGAGCCAAGATTGCACCACTGCACTCCAGCCTGGGCGACAAAGCGAGACTCCGTCTCAAAAAAAAAAAAAAAAAAAAAAAAGGTAGAAGAAACATGAGGTTATTTTTACTTTATGTTATTTTATTTTTTTGAGACAGAGTCTCGCTCTGCTACCCAGGCTGGAGTGCCGTGGCACAATCTCGGTTCACTGCAACCTACACCTCCTGGGCTTAAGCAATTCTCCTGCCTCAGCCTCCCAAGTAGCTGGGACTACAGACGCCTGCCACCACGCCCAGCTTTTTTTTTTTTTTTCTTGTATTTTTAGTAGAGACGGGGTTTCACCATGTTGGCCAGGCTGGTATGGAACTCCTGACTTCAGGTGATCCACCCACTTCGGCTTCCCAAAGTGCTAGGATTACAGGTGTGAGCCACTGCACCCAGCCAGGAGGTTATTTTAGGGCCTTTTGCTTTTATGCACAAAAGATAATAAAATGAAAACATACTACTCATAAACCTTGGTCACTGACATGAGCATATTTGGGATGAAAAATTATTGAGAATTGCAAGACCAGGTACGCTCCTATCAGTGTCATTTAATAAAAAGACTGTAACATTTTAAAGTACAGAATGTTGATGAATGGGGCTATCAGCTCTTAGTAATGATCCTTCCATAACTTGACAATGCAAATAAACTTCTTTCAAGACCTAAGTTTAGATTGAAGGCCCTCTAAATCATGTTCCTGTATTTCCTTGTACTATCCCATGATATTAGAGCTTAGTCTTGAAGATATAGTCTCCAAAGCATGAATATCCACGCCACTGCTCTGAACTTAGATATCTCACTTGCTTTTCCCTGAGTTCAACGCCCTGATTTTGTAGGTGAGGTAATAGGCCCCAGAGGGGCTACATGTCCTACCCTAGGCTCAACAACAGAAGGGGGATTTAGGTAGTCACTTGATACTTTTCCCACATACTTGCAGATGAACCTGCACTTGGTAATACATTGCTTTACCCTCCTACCCCTTACATTTAAGTCACTTCATGCTTTTCACTATTGTACATTCATCTGAAGTTCAATCACACAAAGTGGTGAAGTGAGACAGGTTTTAATATTCACATTTGACAGAGAAGAAAAGAGAGTCCCAAGCGATGGAGGAACGTGCCGGTGATTATGCGGCTGTGTCGGTCAGCTCCGG
This sequence comes from Nomascus leucogenys, assembly GCF_006542625.1. Taxonomy (NCBI): domain Eukaryota; kingdom Metazoa; phylum Chordata; class Mammalia; order Primates; family Hylobatidae; genus Nomascus; species Nomascus leucogenys. The sequence goes on along the minus strand of NC_044395.1, from coordinate 4,887,598 downwards.
CTGCTGCAACAAAACAACATAATAGGCTGCGGGGCTTCAACAACAGGGATTTATTTTTCAGAGTTCTTGAAGCCTGGGAAGTCCAAGCTCAAGGTGCCACTTTGGCCCCTCAGTGATGGACCTCTTCCTGGTTTGCAGATGGCGGCCTTCTTGCTGTGTTCGCACATGGAGGAGGGAGGTGAGGGCTGAGGTTGGGGGTAGGGGACAGAGAGTGTGAGAGAAAAGCAAGCTCTTTGGTGTCTCTTCTAATAAAGGCACTAATCCCATCATGACCTGCTACCTCCATGACCTCATCCAAACCTGATTACCTCCCAAAGGCCCCATTTACAAATAACCACCACACTGGGGTTCAGCGCTTCGGCACACACATTAGGGGTGGGGACAAAATTCGGTCCATAGCAAGAGCCAAATTCATGCCAGTTCCAGAACTATTATCAGCACCCAAGATAACTGGGTTCAATGACACCGGGCAAACATTTATCGAGGACTGCACTGTGAGGGGCACTGCAGCATGACACACCCAAGTCTTGTCAGCGGCCTGAGAGAGATATGGAATAACTAGGGAGCAAGTGCCACAGTGGGAAACATCCCTCCGAGCAACCAGAAGCGATATTTCAGCCGACTGAGCCGAGGAACAGTGAAAATGCTTCCAACAGGTAGATGTTGGGAGAGGACATTGCAGGCGCAGAAAGTGTTAGGAAAGGCTGTGAAATGGAAAGGCGTCATCTTGGAGGAATCGAGCAGAGCCAGTTTACCCACAGGGAACTGGGCATGTAGGGGAGTGGGGCAGAGTAAGGCTGGAAAATCCCGAGTTCTTACAGCCGCACTCGTCCACTCCGCGGACAGTCTCCTTTCTATTGTCAGCGTCCTGGGGGTAGGGGTTGTGTTACGCATTTAGTTGAACCTGAAGGGACTAGTCCAGGTCTCTCAGAAGGCAGTACCTAACTCACAGGCTACTGAAAGGAAACAAGGCCAGCGGAGCCCTGGCGGTGGCGAGGCTGTGCCAATTGCTAAATGGGGCAGCAGGACGTTTTTCTCTAGTGAAGTGGAAATGCCGCGGAGCAGGAAGGCAGAGTAGCAGGTCTCCCGCTAGTGCGTCTCAACCGAAGAAGCGGCGTGATCTCTTCCTAAAACACACGAAGAAGGGGGCCTGGGCTGTGAGGCCGGCGTGGTTCTTGCACCCCTCGTCTCTATCCCTGCCTGGGCAGCCGCCAGGAAGGAAGGGTCGGGAAGAGGCCTAAGGACCGGAGGCCGAGCGTGCGGAGGGCGGCCGGGATCAGAGCCCAGGACCCGGCGGAGAGGCCTGGGCGGAGCAGCGCGGGAGAGGCGCGCCCTCAGTAGGGCTCGGGGGAGGAGGATGGCTGCCTCCTGTGGTCCTCCCCCTGCCTCGGGGGACGGCCCTTGGCAGACCGTCCCGGACTCCTAATTCATCCTGTTTTTAATAAAACCATTTCCAGAATCAAAAAGAGGGCGGTACCCAAAGGAGTCTGAAGAATGCCCAGCAGGGGCAGGGGAGCGGGGCGTGCCCATATCGGGAGGCTGAAGGCTGACGGACCAGTGCAGCAGGGACGGAAAACCGCGCCGGGTGGCGGAGGCCAGAGCCAGCCCCGCGCCCGCAGGGCTGCGGCCCCAGACCCGCCGCGCGCACGCCCCTGCGCCTGGCGGCCACGGGGTCCGGAGCGGGGGCGGGGCCATCCGCGGCCGGGGGCGGGGCCGGGCGGGGCGGGGAGGGGGGCGCGCGGTTGGACCGGGCGGGAGGAGCAGGCTCTTCCATCCCCTGATTGGGTCTGGACTGCAAGGGGACGGGGTCTTGAGGGGTTCTGCGGGCCGGCATTGGGAGCCGCAGAAGGAGGGCGTGGTAATATGAAGTCAGTTCCGGTTGGTGTAAAACCCCCGGGGCGGCGGCGAACTCGCTTCAGATGCTTCTGGGTCGCGGTGTGCTAAGCGAGGAGTTGGGGTGTGTGAGCTTGAGAGCCGCGCGCTAGAGCGACCCGGCGAGGGATGGCGGCCACCGGGACCGCGGCCGCCGCAGCCACGGGCAGGCTCTTGCTTCTGCTGCTGGTGGGGCTCACGGCGCCTGCCTCGGCGCTGGCCGGCTACATCGAGGTGGGGCTGGGCGAACGCCGGAGAGTCGTCTCCTTCGCCCGCCGGAGGAGCGCGGCCTGCGGGTGGGCAGCGGGGTCCGCGGCAGGGCGGGCCGGGGGTGCGGCGCGGGGGGTCCGGCGCTGCGGCGGGTCTGGCGCGCCCTCCCCCGCCCGTCCCTGCTTGGCGCAGTGCTTAGCGCTGGAGGTCGGGCTGCTTCGGCCACCGCAGAGGCCAAATGAAAGGCGTCGGGGCCACTGGGGGCGGCCGGCCGCCTCGGCCGCCCCGGCCGCCCCAGCCCCCAACCCGCCCGCGGCGCCGTCACCTCCTCCGGGGACCCAGTGCCCGCAGGCGCCCGCCCCGCGCTCCCCCGGGACAATGCCAGGGCGCTCCTCTCCCGCCGGAGTCCGCGGCTGGGCTCTCTCCGGGGGCGGCCCCGCGCGGACCCCGTACGCTCCCTCGTGCGGCACCGGGTCCTCGGCTCCGGTCCTCCCACCTGCGAGCGGCGGGCTTCGCCTTTGTTGCCAGGTGGACGCGGCCCCGGCTTTCGCGCGCGGCAGGGATGCTGCGAGCCCTGGGGGAGCTCCCGCGCCAGGCCGCCCGCTGCTCCCTCTGCCGCCTGGGGCCGGGGCGCGGACGCGCATTTTTTAAGTGGCGCTGTTTGCCTGCGTCCGTAGACCGAGGAAACCCGCTCTGGGTGCGTTGACCGCTTTCGTGAGGGTTTCAGTGAGTAGGGAAGGTGCCCGCGAATGCGTGTAAACTCTTGGAAAAATCGTTCTTTCGGTGTCAGAATTCCAGCAGTGATTGTGCTTCGAGGTCGCACCCTGAGCATCCCCGCTGCGAGAAAGGCGAAGCGGCTGGGCCGGGGATGGGGGAGGCCGCGGGAGGGGGCGGGGGCTGCGCGGGCCGGAGCGGGCAGCCTTGGAGGAGCCCTGCTGTGCCCGAGGGAGACGGCGGGCTTGATCTTTACTTCCCTTCTCGAAGTGGTGCTTGAACTGCTGGTCTGGAATGTGTAGTTCTGGTGTCGTTTATTTCTCCCTCTTCGCTCTTTTAAAAATTACAATTGGTTTCTGCGTACTTAGCTAATTTCAGAGAGACCTGAAGACTGGATTTGATTGGGCATTAATTGTAAGCTTTCTTTTAAAGACCTCGGGTTTAGAATATATTTACTTATATAGAATGTTCAAGTATTTCCACGGGTAATAATAAATCTAATAAAAAGCCTCTCTGATAGAACGGCTTAAAACCTTTGTATTCATCCAGTTTAAAGCTTTGTGACTGTGAGGGTAAGAAAGGAATTCAGCTTTAAGGAGAAAGTTAACGTTTATCTACAGAGGATTTTGGATTGCGATTGTTTCATTGTGTCCACATAATGGTCAGAGTTGTATCTGTGATCCCTGATATGATGTCGCATGAAAACAGCTAGGTGAGTGAGATGGGGAGAAGAAATAAAGGCTTTCATATGGAAGATGGGACTTCACTAGTGGGTCGGGTGTCAGAAACCATCGTTCACACTCGCACTCCACTTCCCACTGCTATAATTTGAGGCATTAGTGAATTCACAGTGGAGGACTCAGCAGTTTTAAAGAATTCGTTAATACTTGTGTAGCAAGAAAAAATAATATCAGAATTCGTTGTTGTGTATTAAATTTGATAACCACAGCGTTGTTCAGTTGAAAAGTATGGCTGAAGAAAATAGGAATTAAACGTTTCTGAAAAATGGTTTTATGGTAACTCCTGTTCTTTGGAGCTGTATTTTTGCTCACACTTACTAAATGATCTTTCAAGGGGCCTTTTGTCAAGCTATCAGAATTTTACTCATATGAATATAATTTGATTTTGTTTATTTGCTGTCAGGCAAGGGACCGTCGAAGCTTAATGTAGATGAGAATGGCCTAAATCAGGATGTCTTTGGGAAGGCCCTGATTGAGATTAGCCAAAGGGATTCTGGCCAAATCCCTGATCAGGTTGCTTGGCACAGAATTATTGATTGGCAAATCTTCAGTGTTGCTTGGTGTTGACTGAATTGATCTCTTACACCTGTTTAAAAAAAAAAGCTCACCTCTGGACTCAGGGTCACTTCCTCTCTTAAATCCGAGACAAGTTCTCCTGTGTGCATGCTCCCATTTGGGACTGAGACAGTATTGTGCTGAAACCCCGCATACTATGCTAGTAGATGACTAGGCTCCTGAGAACCGGAACCTGAGTTTGTTCTGTCACATTGGAAAGAAAGAAGGCCATTTGATTGCCAGTTTTCAGGAAACTCAAACCCAAATTAAAGGATGTCAACTGAGGCAGAGTAGAGGCTCTGTGTTGGTGTTTCTGACAGGTGGTATGGGAGATGTCTAACTGTACCTTGGAGAGAAACCTTGGTGTGCTTCTGATAGGAATATCGTCTTTTTTTTTTTTTTTTTTTTGATACGGGGTCTCGCTGTGTCCCAGGCTGGAGTGCAATGATGGGATCTCTGGGCTCACTGCAACTTCCGCCTTCCGAGTTCAAGCGATTCTCCTGCCTCAGCCTCCCAAGTAGCTGGGATTACAGGCGCCTGCCACCACGCCCAGCTAATTTTTATATTTTTAGTAGAGACAGGTTTCACCATGTTGGCCAGGCTGGTCTGGAACACCTGATCTCAGGTGATCCGCCTGCCTCGGCCTCCCAAAGTTCTGGGATTACAGGCGTGAGCCACGGCGCCTGGCCCGTTATTTTTATCATAACTATGTTTTAAAAATCTTTTGATAAATACGATAAACTTAAGTTTTATCAATTAGTTCCTCCTTTTGTAGAGGGAATTTGTTTTACCATCTAAAGCTGGGCTTTCCCAGGGTGTAGCCACAAGCAACATGTGGTTATTGAGTCTGTAGGGTGACTAGTGTGACTGAGGAGTGAATTTTTCATTTTATTTAATTTTAATTAATTTAAGTTTACATTTAAAATCTGATTCAGTGGTTGGAAAACCTTAAACTGAAATAATTTGGTTATGCGAATCTACTTTTAAACCGTACATTTTATGAAATCTAAATGTAGATCAAGTATTTCCTATGAAAATTTAGCTTCTGCAGTGGCTCACGCCTGTAATCCCAGCACTTTGGGAGGCCGAGGCGGGCGGATCACGAGGTCAGGAGATCGAGACCATCCTGGCTAACACGGTGAAACCCCGTCTCTACTAAAAATACAAAAAATTAGCCGGGCGAGGTGGCTGGCGCCTGTAATCCCAGCTATGCGGGAGGCTGAGGCAGGAGAATGGCGTGAACCCCGGGGGGCGGAGCCTGCAGTGAGCCGAGATCGCGCCGCTGCACTCCAGCCTGGGCGACAGAGCGAGACTCCGTCTCAAAAAAAAAAAAAAAAAGAAAATTTAGCTTCTGAATTGAGATGTACTGGAAGTATAAAATACACACCAAATTTTGAAGATTTAGTACAGAAAAATTAAAATCTCAATTTTTGTATTGACTAAATTGAAACAATACTTTAGACATGGGCTAAATAAAACATTAAAATTAATTTCACTTGTTTCTTTTAACTTTAATGTGGTTCCTAGAAAATTTAATACTATTATGTGGCTCACATTGTATTTCTGTTAGATGGTGCTGATTTAAAATTTTGCTTTAAGTTGGTCCTGCATATGTTTTTATTAGCAAAATTTTTTAATATGTTCCTATATTTTTCCAAAGAAAGTCTTGCTAGAAGTTGGCCCAACATGCTAAGTATTTTTGTTAGAACAATTTTGAATGTGTTGATTTTTAAACTTTTTCAATTAAAAATGTTTTACTTAGAAATAACTTGAATTACCAGGCGCGGTGGCTCACTCCTGTAATCCTAGCACTTTGGGAGGCCGAGGTGGGTGCATCACGAGGTCAGGAGTTCGAGACCAGCCTGAGCAACATGGTGAAACTCCGTCTCTACTAAAAATACAAAAATTAGCTGGGCGTGGTGATGCACGCCTGTAATCCCAGCTACTCAGGAGGCTGAGGCAGGAGAATGTGGGAGGTGGAGGTTACAGTGAGCCGAGATCACGCCGCTGCACTCCAGCCTGGGCAACAGAGCGAGACTGTCTCAAAAGAAAACAAACATGAACAAAAAAAAGGAAATAACTTTAATCTTATAAAAAAATGCAAAAATTGTACAATTTTCATACACTTTACTCAGGTTCACCAATTGTTAACATTTCTTCTAGTCACATTTGCTTTATTATTGCATTTTTTGCCAAATTATTTGAGAGTAAGTTGCATACGTCATCCCCCATCCCCTTCACCCCTGAGAACTTCAGTATATATTTTCTAAGAGCCAAAGACATTGTCTTCCATAGGCTTAGTACAGTCATCAACCTAATGAAATTTAACATTGATACAATACTTGGATCTTATCTGCTGTCGGTTTTCTAGTTAGTTTGTTGACCCAATCATGTTCTTTATAGCATTTGAAAACACGTCTTTTTGTTGTTGTTGTTTTGTTTTTCTTTTTTGAGATGGAGTCTCACTCTGTCGCCCAGGCTGGAGTACACTGGCATGATCTCGGCTTACTGCGACCTCCGTTTTTCAGGTTCAAGTGACTCTCCCGCCTCAGCCTCCAGAGTAGCTGGGACTACAGGAGTCCACCACCATGCCTGGCTCATTTCTATATTTTTGGTAGAGACAGGGTTTCACCATATTGGCCAGGCTGGTTCCAAACTTCTGACCTTGTGATCTGCCCGCCTTGGCCTTCCAAAGTGCTGGGATTACAGGCGTGAGCCTCCACACCTGGCCCCTTTCAAGATTGTTTAATTAATTCTGTTTACCCTTACTAAATTCTCAGGCTTTTGGATTTTCTTTCTAAAATAACAGAAGAAGAATTCTATAGGTAGTACATATTCATTCTAAGAAATTTAAAAGTACAGATAACCAATAAGAAATGAAAAATGACCTAAAATCGTATTACCCAGGGAAACCTTACTGTAATGTTGTATACCCTTCTATTAATAGATACATCATGTACATAAATTTTATAAAAATGACACATACTGCATATTGAAGCCAGCACCTAACAATTATTATTTCGAATTATGCTAACATGAACTACTCAAAGAAAATAATGTTTTCCGTGTGACAAAAAGTAGGGGTAAATCTTTGTACAGTAATTGTAGTTTCCATGGAGGGGCTAGTTGAGAGAGAATTCTAAATTGCCTGTAATTCAATTTTCGTGGGTTGATTTTGAGTGAGATAAACTAGATTACCTTGAAGCTTAATTAAATTTTGTGTATTGTACCTTGATTTATGGCCTAAGATGGAAAGTGGACTGTGTAGGCACATTGAAGTAGAAATGAGTTCCAGTCCTTTGTGTCAAGTACAACTAATAATTGCTTTTGCTGAGGGAAGTTTTCGTACATAAGCATCATGAAGTCTTTATTTTTATTTTTTATTTTTTGAGACAGGGTCTCTTAGCGAGGCTGGAGTGCAGTGGCACAGCCATGGCTCACTGCGGCCTCAAACTCCTGGGCTCGAGTGATCTTCCTGCCTCAGCCTCCCGAGTAGCTAGGAGTACAGTGCATACTACCACACTCGGCCAAGATCTTTTTTTCAAAATGAGATCTTTTAAAACATAACTAACCTATTTTTTTAAAGATGAAGATGAATTAGCTGACTTTTCATTTGTAATTCATCCTACTAGTATTTATTAAACCCCTGTTACATGGTTCTGTGCTAGTAAACAGTACAGTGGTAAACACAAATGTGGATAGTGCTTTTTACTTTGCGGAACGCACTTGTGTATGATTTCTAGGCCCTAACCCCAGAGATTGTCGTTGAGTACCTCTGGGATGCTCAGTTTCAAAAGCTCCCCGGATGATTCTAATGTACAAGGAGAGAAAAACATAACAAACTCTTTGGGTAATTTATCTACATAAGTCCCTAACAGTCTGGCGAATTTGGTATTATCCCTACCTAAAAAGGGAGTTGGTAGAGGCCAAGGGTTGAACATCACACAGCTCGACCAGGGGAAGGGGTCTGCCCATCCTATCTAAGCCTACTGCTCTGTCCTGTCAGCGTGGTTCATGTTTCCCTTTTGGGTGCAGATTTCTTTTTACTCATGTCTACCTGTCTTTCCCATTACCAAAATCTGGTATAAGTGTTTCCCTTAAAAGGAACTAATTTCATACAAGTTCTGATATATTATGAACCAATGTCAACCATATGGTTAACAGTGACCCTTTGAAGTATGTAATTATAGGGGACTTTGATGTTTTACATTTTCCATTGATTTATTTTTTCTTTCGCATCATTCAAATGACATTCACTGATTTTTAAAAACTTTTTGGGCCTTTCTGTTTGTTTGTTTTGAGACTGTGTCTCACTCTGTCATCCAGGCTGGAGTGCAGTGGTGCCATCTTGGCTCACTGCAACTTCTGCCTCCTGGGTTCAAGTGATTCTCGTGCCTCATCTTCCTGAGTAACTGGAAGTACAGGTGTGCGCCATCATGCCCAGCTAATTTTTATATTTTTGGTAAAGACAGGGTTTCACCATGTTGGCCAGGCTGGTCTCAAACTCCTGACCTCAAGCGATCCAGCCGCCTCAGCCTCCCAAAATGCTGGGATTACAGGCATGAGCCACCGCAGGCCCAGCTCTTTTGTGTCTTTTTATATTATGTTCAAGTTCTCTTTTTTTAGTAGTAAGTTGTTCATTTTTGTATTCTGACCTAAAGTTTTAAGAAAAGAAGTTACGGTTCCCTGTAGAGATTTTTATCAAAATCAAGGTGTGGGATTATTTGGAAGAGAGAAGGCTGCCAGCACCAGATACTCAATCAGTGGCCAGTGACCAGTGTGATGGGGATAAGATTGTGGTCCAGAAAAAAACTACTTCGTGTGTGGAGTGGGGCACCTAAAAGGTTGCTTAATTGAGCTGTCCCCACTGCCTTTCTACCCTGCCTGCCTTGGGCGCACTCCCCTAGTGGTTGTGGAATTGCTGCTGCAGCTCCAGGGGACATGCTCTGATACGATAATGTCCAGAGGAGGAAGAGATAGTCTCTTCCTGTGTATCTCCTTTTAAGAGTGAAGAAACGTTTCTCAAAGCCCACCAGCATAAGACCCCTCAGGTGTCACTGGATAGAAGTATCAGATGCTTCTAGCTAAAGCAAGCCTTGGCAAGGGGAATGGTACTGCCTCCACAGGCTCAGACTTCTCAGGGCCTGCTTTCTGAAGCATGTGGCCAGGAGGAGGAGGGTGGTGCAGCCTCGAATCAGGTTGGGCTTATCAGATGGTGATACCTCTTACTAAAAAAAAAAAAAAAAAAAAAAGTTGTGCTTGGTTGGAAAAGAAAGCTGTGGATGTTGGTGAGAACCCAGTGTCTGCTACAGGGGCATTCCCTGTCTGGGAAGTTATGTACCTGGGATGGCTGAAAGAGAAAGAAGTAATTTCTTCTGAAGAAATTATCCGTGGGTTAAAAGTTAGCTGGCAAAATGGAGACATCTGAGACATCACAATGCGTTTGTTAGATCTGGGATAATGTTATCATTTTAAAGGGATAATGCTATCCAGAACAGAATGACTGGAATGGTGAAGAATGTGAAAAATTTGACATGAAACGTGAATGGACTGTGAGGGAGGTATTTTGCCTAGATAAGAAAATGTGAGATTAGTGGTGTAGTAAGGATCATTAGTATTTTCGCATATTTAATGCTTTGTCTCTGGAAGGCTAAACATGTAACTTGCTTAGGCTGAAGCAGGGTTTTTACCCGGAGAGGTGAGCTATTAGAGCTTTTATTTTACTCCCTTTAATTATGAGCATTCCCCACATAGGATAGTTAAACATGTAAAAAAGACCCTTATGTCCAGCCCCCAGTTTTGTTGAATCTTAACATTTCTCGTGTACGTTTTAGCCTTTAAAAAAACAAAAAAACCACTGGATACAGAAATATAACATTACCAGTAAAAGCCTCATTTGAACTTTCCAGAAGTAACTCTTGAGTTAGGAGTTTACATTTCCATTCATATTTTCATTACACTTGCTTAGGCTGTTATTAGAGTCGTAACACATTTATCAACACATAGTGTTAATTATTTGTGCTTACTGTGGTGATTTTAGAAGGTAAGAATGTCAAGTTGTTTGAACTGAAAGTAAAGATAGTCCCTTATCAGGAAAGTGCCAGCCACCCTTGCTGCTTCTACCCACTGTTGAAAGCCCTTGGCCGGGCACGGTGGCTCACGCCTGTAATCCCAGCACTTCGGGAGGCCGAGGCGGGTGGATCACGAGGTCAGGAGATCGAGACCATCCTGGCTAACACGGTGAAACCCCGTCTCTACTAAAAATACAAAAAGAAATTAGCCGGGCGTGGTGGCAGGCGCCTGTAGTCCCAGCTACTTGAGAGGCTGAAGCAGGAGAATAGCGTGAACCCAAGAGGCGGAGCTTGCAGTGAGCTGAGATCGTGCCACGGCACTCCAGCCGGGGTGACAGAGCAAGACTCAGTCTCAAAAAAAAAAAAGCCCTTGAGTATTGAGCTTTTCAAAATTTAAAAGTACACAAAAGAATAAAAAAGCTCAGTGTGTTTTTGTAAATGAAACACGTGTAACTACCACTGAGGTCAAGAAATAAAACACTGCCAGTATCTCCTTCCCTTCCTTGCTCAGGAGTAACTGCTCCTCTGACTTGATGGTATCACTTTCTATATTTCCTTATAGTATTACCTCCCATGCATTTGTCCCTAAACACTGTAGTTCAGTTTTTCTTTTTTTTTTTTTTAGCTTCATGTAAGTGGAATCATTCAGTATATATTTTTATGCATTTGGTCTCTTTCACTAGACACATTTTTGACAGCCACGTGTATTGAGTGTAGCTGTGGCTCACTCCTTTCTGTTGCTGCATAGTACTCCATTATATGAATAAACCACCCAGTTTGTTCAGCTGTTGATGGACGTTTGAGTTGTTTCCAGTTTGAGGTTATTAAGATAATGCTGTTCTCTCTGTGGTTTGCCTTTTCACTCTCTTAGTGATGTCTTTTGAAGGAGTTCTTCATTTTAATGTCCAATTTTTTTTGTCTTTTTTTTTTTGTTATGGTAGGTGCTTTTTGTATCCTGTTTGAGAAGTCTTTTCCTATCCTGAGAATATAATGATAGTCAATATGGTCAATGAGGAACTTTATTGTTTTGCCTTTTGCATTTGGAGCTATAATTTATCTGGATTTTTGTGTAGATGTGAAGTTAAGGGCCATTTCATTTCTGTTTTTTTCCATATGGATATGTGGCCTGCACCATTTATTGTCAAGGTCATCCTTTTCCTTCTGCTCAGCTATGTCACCCTTGTAATCAAGTGTCTCCCTATGTGTGAATCTGTTCCTGGGTTCTCTCTTCTATTCCATTGGTCTCTTTGTTTATCCTTGCACTAACTCCACATTGTCTTAATTATTATATAATAAGATTTTATATTTACTAGATCAAGCCCTTCTACCCTGCTTGTCTTGAATAGCATCTTAGCTCTTCCCTTAACCCTTTTCTTTTCACATAAATTTGCCACATTTTACCAAAACAGCTTCTTGTTAGAATTTTGATTTTGCTTTGGGTCTGTAGTTTAATTGGGGGAAAACTGACATTTTTCGAATACCGAGTTTTCCAATCCGGGAACATGACGTGTATCTTATTTTATTTTATTTATTTATTTATTTATTTATTTTTGAGACAGGGTGTTGCTCTGTCGCCCAGGCTGGAGTGCAGTGGTACAGTCTCTGCTCACTGCAATCTTTTTCTCCCGGGTTCAAGCGATTCTTCTGCCTCAGCCTTCTGAGTAGCTGGGATTACAGGCACCCACCACCATGCCCGGCTAATTTTTCTGTTTATAGTAGAGATGGGGTTTCACCATGTTGGTCAGGCTGGTCTCAAACTCCTGACCTCAGATGATCCTCCCGCCTCGGCCTACCAAAGTGCTGGGATTACAGGTGTGAGCCACTGTGCCTGGCCCATGACGTATTTTATTTAGGCCCTCTATAATTCTACCTTCAATGTTTGGTAGCTTTCTGCATAGAGATCTTATATATCTTTTGTTAGATTTATTCATAGGCATTTGATCTTTTTTATGCTATTACAAATGGCATCTTTAAGATTTTTTGTTGTTGGTTTGTGTGGTTGTGAAAAATACAATTGATATTTTTCAGATTGACCTTGTATCCAGTAACCTTGCTAAACATGTATACTAATTATAATAATTTATCTGTAACTTTAAATTTTTCTGAGTATATTCTGTGAATTGTGACAGTTCTATTTCTTCCCATTCAATCCTTGTAACTTTTATTTCGTTTTCTTACTTTGCTGCCCCAGCTAAAATGTTCAGATAGAAATGATAATAGGCCGGGCGCGGTGGCTCAAGCCTGTAATCCCAGCACTTTGGGAGGCCGAGGCGGGCGGATCACGAGGTCAGGAGATCGAGACCATCCTGGCTAACATGGTGAAACCCCGTCTCTACTAAAAATACATAAAATTAGCCGGGCGTGTTGGCAGGCGCCTGTAGTACCAGCTACTTGGGAGGCTGAGGCAGGAGAACGGCATGAACCTGGGAGGCGGAGCTTGCAGTGAGCCGAGATCACGCCACTGCACTCCAGCCTGGGGGGACAGAGCAAGACTCCGTCTCAAAAAAAAAAAAAGAGAAATGATAATAGCTAGTATCTTAGTCTGACTTCTCAGAGGGAAACTGTTTTTGCAATTTATATGATACTTGGGGTTTTTTTGGTAGATAGCAGACCCTTTGTCAGATAAGGAAGAGTTTATATTCTAAGTTTGCCAAAGATTCTTGTCGTGAATGAATTTTGAGTGTTTTCTTTTTTTTTTCTTTCTTTTTTTTTTTTTTTTTTTTTGAGACAGAGTCTAGCTCTGTCGCCCAGGCTGGAGTGCAGTGGCACGATCTCAGCTCACTGCAAGCTCCGCCTCTTGGGTTCATGCCATTCTCCTGCCTACCTCAGGCTCCCGAGTAGCTGGGACTACAGGCACCTGCCACCATGCCCGGCCAATTTTTTTGTATATTTAGTAAGAGATGGGGTTTCACCGTGTTAGCCAGTATGGTCTCGATCTCCTGACTTCGTGATCCGCCCACCTCTCAGCCTCCCAAAGTGCTGGGATTATAGGCGTGAGCCACCGCGCCCGTCTAAGTTTTTTTCAAACATCTTTTTTTGCCAAATATAAGATGATCATATGAATTTAATTTTGATAGTGCAGTATGTAAGAAACTTTGCATTCCTGAAATGAACCAAACTTGGTTTATTTTCTGGATTTGGTTTGCAAAAATTGTGTTCAGGAGTTTTGCCTCTTTGCTAATAAGTAAGTTTGACCTGTAATTTTTCTCTTTTTGTAATATACCTGTCAAGTTCTGATTTCAAAGTTAATAGCCTCCTAAGTTTTGGGGGAAGAGAGCATTGCCTTTATTACTATTATTATTTTTTGAGACGGAATCTTACCCTGTTGCCCATGCTGGAGTGCAGTGGTGTGGTCTTGGCTCAACCTTTGCCTCCTGGGTTCAGGTGCCTCCTGCCTCAGCCACCTGAGTAGCTGGGATTACAGGCGCCAGCCACCATGCCTGGCTAATTTTTGTATTTTTAGTTGAGATGGGGTTTCACCATGTTGGCCAGGCTGGTCTCAAACTCCGGACCTCAAATGATCCACCCACCTTGGCCTCCCACCTTAGCAATCCAAAGTGCTAGGATTACAGGCATGAGCCACTATGCCCGGCCAGACATTTTATTTATACAGGTGCTTACAGATTGATTAATTTGAGGTCTAGGCTAATGTGTGTTCCAGACAAAAATTTTCATTCTACCTGGAGCCTGAGGACACTAGCAATCCAGGATCTTACTTAAGTTCCTGGGCTGTGATGACTGTAGGCTGAATTCTTTGGAGTCCTGTCAGTTTCTGATTTATCTTTCTTTTTTTTTTTTGAGACGGAGTCTTGCTTTGTTGCCCAGGCTGGAGTGCAGTGGAGTGAGCTCGGCTCACTGCAAGCTCCGCCTCCCGGGTTCACGCCATTCTCCTGCCTCACCCTCCCAAGTAGCTGGGACTCCAGGTGCCCGCCACCACGCCTGGCTAATTTTTTTTTTATTTTTGGTGGAGGCGGGGTTTCACTGTGTTAGCCAGGATGGTCTCAATCTCCTGATCCACCTGCCTCGGCCTCCCAAAGTGCTGGGATTACAGGCGTGAGCCACCACGCCTGGCCTTCTGATGTATCTTTCTAGATTCATATGGTTTGAGCTACAAACTCCAAACCTTTAAGTTCTCCAAGTTATTACGAAAAATTTAGAAAATACAGTTTTGATAAAAACAAAAAACACCCCAAAAAACAAAAGAGTAGATTGCCACTTATGTGTGTATAACCCGTTTTTTTCTTCATTTAACATATTGAATAATTTCCAGGTCATTACATATTTTATAACGTGTATAAATTTTTTTGGGATCACCCTTCATGGTTTGGGGCTTTTGAACACCCTGCAATTTTAAATGTACAACATTTGTCCCTCTAAGTAGCTATTCATACAGTGAATTTGGATTTGAGTAACTAAACTCTTGTATGAACATTCTGAGTTATTGCATAGGGATGTTGCCTACTAGCCAGTGATTGGATATTTGCAGCAGTATTGAACTGTTGCTTGAATATTTTACTGCATTTTGCCCTCATAAGGGTGATAAAAAGGAGCGAAAATGTTTATTTTATTGATAAGAAGCACATGGTGATAATTGGTGCTTTTTTGGTGTTTTTCTAGGTAGTTTCTTTGAACTTAAGATGATATAACAACTAGAAACTTTCTCTGTTGGAGAGATGGTAGTCAACACTTTTCCAGTCTTATCATACAGATTTTATTAACTTAGCCTTTTAATTTTTATTACTCAAAACTTCATATTTTTTTGTTTTTGTTTGTTTTTTTGTTTGTTTGTTTTTGTTTGTTTTGAGACGGAGTTCTGCTCTTGTCGCCCAGGCTGGAGTACAGTGGCACGATTTTGGCTCACTCCTTTTCGAGACTGAGTAATATTCTATTGTGCATATATACCACATTTTGTTCATTCATCTGTTAATGGACACTTGGGATGTTTCTACCTTTTGGCTACTGTAAAGAGTGCTGTTATGAAAATTGGTGTACACGTAGATATGGGAGTCCCTGCTTTCAGTTTTTTCAGATATTTACTAAGAAGTGAAACTGCTGGATCATATAGTAATTCTGTGTTTAAATTTTTGAGAAATTGCCGAACTGTTTCCCACAATGACTTTACTGTTCTACAGTCCCACTGACAGTGGACAGAGGTTCCAGTTTCTCCACATCCTTGCCAACAGTTATTTTCCGTTTTCAAATAATAGCTATCCTAATGGATGTGGAGCAGTATCTTATTGTTTTGATTTGCATTTCTCTAATAACTAGTGATGTTGAGTATCTTTTCATGTTGACCATTTTTATATCTTCTTTGGAAAAATGTCTATTGAAGTCTTTGGCCCATTTTCGAATTAGATTCTTTTGTTGCTATTGTTGAGTTGTCGGAGTTCTTTATATATTCTGGATGTTAATTAGATATGTGATTTGTAGATATTTTCTGTCATTCTGCAGTTTGGGTTTTCACACTCAATAGTGTCCTTTGATGCACAAAAGTTTAACTTTGATGAATTCCAGTTTATCTATTTTTTCTTTTGTTGCCTGCAGTTTTGGTATCATTTTTAAGAAATCGTTGTGAAATATAATGTTATGAAACTTTTCTCCTAAGTCGTCTTCTAAGAGTTTTATAGTTTTAGCTCTTAAGCTTAGGTCTTGATCCCGTTTTGAGTTCAGTTTTGTATATGGTTTAAGGTAAGGGTCCAGCTTCACTCTTCTGCAAGTTGCTATCCAGTCTCTGCAACATTTGTTGCATCCCTGTTGAATTGTCCTGGCAGATCAATTGACCATACATGTGAGGATTTATTTCTGGGCTCTCTATTCCAAATGTCTGTCTTTACGCCAATATAACACTGTTTGATTACTGTAGCTTCGTAGTAAGTTTTGAAATCAGGAAGTATGAGTCTTTGTTCTGTCTCAAGATTGTGTGATTTCATATGAATTTTAAGATGGATTTTTCTGTTTTCTGTAAAAAAACAAAACCCTGTTGGGCTATTAAGTATTGCATTGACTCTGTAGATTGTTTTAGGTAGTCTTGTCATAACAATATTGTCTTCTAATCCTCAAATGCCATAGAGCTTTAAAGTTAATTATTGTAAGTTTGTAATTAACAGAATACGATTAATTTTAGTTTACACTATGGCTTTTGAGTGTAAGGTGTTTGGTGAATTTTATTCTTTTAGAGTAACTGTCATCAGCATCCTCACTGTGATACGTAGCACATAACCTAAAGTTGAGGTTGAAGACCTGCATTCTGCAGGCAGAATGTGACCTGTCCTTGTGTTTTATTTGGCTGTTAATGTTTGACCTTCCTTGTATCTTAAGTTCAAAGTAAATATATCAATTTCCAAAGATCATGGGTTTTAATATAAAAATCCTGCTCCGGTTTTAAAGAAATTAGAACATCTGGCAGCAGGGGCTAAGTAGCAGCAGCCCCACTTCAGTTGGTGAAGAGAGCCTGTGGTCTCCCCGAGGGGGCTGAGTATGGGTCTCCATTTTTGTCTTACCCTCCAGCTCCCCATTCCCTGTCTGTGATGTAGAGGCAGTTGAGTTTTCAACCTTTGTTGAAAACGAGGAAAAGAGAACGTTGGTTTGAAATGATCTTTTGTAGTAAATATTTAACACCATGGCAGGTTTCAAGTGAACCAAAAACCACATTTCATAGCAGAATGGCCCTGTGATTGGTTGGACTCCACCCTGCCCCTTATCCTCTTCTGAAGAGGCTTTCTGTGTAATACTATCGAATGTTTTTCCCTCTAGCCACTTCCTATTAGAAGAATGATTATTTGCGGCTTGATTAGCTTCCTCAGGATCTACATTTAAAAAATATCCTGCTGGGCTGTTGTTTTGCAAGATTAATCTTGTGAATTGATAAAAGTCATCGAAACTCAATGTTGGTTAGTGTTGTTTTTAAACAATAGGAATAGTATTCAGGACAGATTAAAATCAGATTAAAATATTTTAAGTATTGCTTTTAAAAGATTAAATACAGAGCACAGACTCAAGCCTGATAAGCTCCCAGCCAAACAGTTTTTACATGTAGTTTTCCGTGTGTATGTGTAGTGAGTGAAGACGCTGAACTTGTCACAAAATGTGGATGCATGAGGCATATTATTGTAACTTGAATTCAGATGGCCCCAAAATTACCCCATTCACTCAGCATAATTGGTTAAATTTGGTCTGGGTGATATCTGTAAGTCATCAAAGGAAGGAATTTTTAGGACAAGGAAAGGATGGTTTGATTGTTCTAGGGGTAAGAAAACCATAAAATTTTAAGAAAGTCATTGTTCAGGGAAGGCTGCAAGCACTGGTAAGGAAACATAGAGTTTTCCAATAACTTAGCTGAAATTGGGAGTAAGAGACCTCTGAAGAGTCTATCTTTGGGAAAATCTCTGACTTCATTCTTGACATGATTGAGGACTTCATGTACAATGAATTAGCAATGAGAATCATCTAGGCATATAAACTGGAAGAAAATAAGGTTTGTAGAGCAGGCAACACCAGATACTCATGCTTGCTCCAGAGAAGTTTTCCAGGAAAAGCAAATGTCATCTTCTCTCTCTGCTTCACTAACTTTAAATTTTGAGACCTCAGGCAGTCTAGTCCATGAAGAAAACACTCCAGAATGACCGAGATACTTAAGGTTTTAACGACGTTTAAAATAATATGAAAAATAAAATGTTGTTAAAAACTTAAGTATCTCGGTCATAATTTGTGTCCTTTTTTTTTCTTTTGATATTTGTTCAGAAATAGACTCCCAACTTATGATATTAACAATATACCTGTAGAAAATAGGGACGGCCTTCTTTTTTTCACATTGCACAGTCTCCCCAGGTGGTTCTGCCTAATCTCTGGGCTTAAAATTCTTCCAGCCTGGTAATGAATAGAAAATCCTTACTTCCAGCTCACGTTACCCTCTGGAACGCCCATCCTCTATTTTTGTCTGGTGGACAAAAAATGCAGCACTTGGTAAGCTGTGAGTCCTTCCAGTATGATGCACTCAAAACTGAAGTTTATCAGTCTCCAATCCTCAGTCCCCTCCCTGCCACCCCTCTTCAATTTCTTTGGCCGTTAGCCTTGCCATTCTCCCAGTTGTCAGAATTAGAAAGCTGGACTCATTCCGACCCTTCCTTCATGTCCCCTGTCCAAGTATTTCTCATCTGTCCCTTTCCTATTCACACTGCTCCTGCCTTTGTTCATCATCTTTCGCCTGGATGAATGCAGTAGCTTCCTAACTGGTTTCCTGTCTATACTTCATCTTTCCTGATCATACCCTCCTACCTTCTAAAGTACGCGTAGCAGGGTCATGCACACGCTAGAAGGGAGCCCAAGCACACTTTACTTGGAGAAGAGTTCTGAAGGCTCAGCCCCTCATCCTCCATAGCTGTCGCTCTCCTGTGCCAAGTCCGTGCATGCCTCTGTTACAGCTCTTCTCAGTTGCAGCATGCTCACTGTCTCCATGTCCTCACCTCGCATTCACAGTGTGCACCTTACATTGTAATCCTGTTTCTCTACATCTGGATCCTGTCTCAGAGTATATGTGCTCCCTAAATACACATGTTGAGTCTTGTTTACCCAGTGTGTTTGTTTGCTAGAGCCGCTGTAACAAAGATGCCACAAATGGAGTCACTTAAGCAACAGAAATTTATTGTCTCACTTTTCTGGAGGCTAGAAGTCCCAGGTCAAGGTGTTAGCAGGACTGGGCTCCTTCTGAAGGCACTAATGAAGGGTCTGTTCCAGGCCTCGCTCTTGGCTTTTGGCAGCGTAACTCCAGTCTTCACGTGGCGCTTCCTCTGTGTGCATGCATGTCTGTCTGTTCACATTTCCCCTTCTCAGAAGGACACCAGTCGTATTGGATTAAGGGCCCACCCTGCTCCAGTATGACCTCCTCCCAGTTACATCAGCAGTGACCATATTTCCAAATAAGGTCACATTCAGAGGTATTGGGGGCTAGGATTTCAGTAAACGAAATTTGAGGCACTATTCAACCTGTAAGACCCAGTGGCTAGTGTGTTGACTGACATAACTGTAAAGTAATCAAGTGAAATGATCTTTGAATAAAGGGTCAGAATTTTATTTTCTTCAAAGTTATGTTTTTGACAAATAAAAGCTTATGATCTTGGGAATACTTTCCCAGCTCTAGTTTTCCAGTATATTCATAGTAGCTATTGCATTGTTGCATGTCAAAAGATGCTGGTGGAGTATTCTAGTTCTAGCTCTGTCTTGATGATAGAATGCCACTTCGTTTTCAATACAGTTAATGAATGAATAAACCAACAAAGAACAGGAAGGGAGAGATGCCTATGAAATCTTGAAGATGGCAAACAGACTGAGCCAGCACATCAGAAAAGGCTGAGCCCTCATCTTAGCCGGGAGGAGCCAACTAAAAGCAACCTCATTTGCAGAGCAAACTCAGATCTGAGAGAGAGAAAGCACCAGGGCCTCTGAAGACATGCTGAGGCCCCAGGGGACATAGATGAAACTAAATGTGAGCATTTAGTCCCCTGAATACCCCTCCCCACGTGGCAGTCTAGGAAAAGACTCGAGGTTTACTTGGGGACAGTGGGCCCAGCAGAAGGTGAGGGACTGAGCAGTGAAAGTCTCCCTAACCAGGCCCAGGGCAGAGAACTAACTGAAGGATTCCTCCCTGGAGAGGCAAAGGCCGCTCTTGACCTTGTGCATGTGCAGGAAACTTCCAGAAACTTCCAACCATCTTCTTAGTGTTCCCTTGTTAAATGTGAATTAGATGGCTTAGGATCACCAAAGGCTTCAGAAACACCTTGAACGTGAACGAGAACAAAACAGGAAGAAAAAGCAACTTGAAGGCAATGTAGGGAATAGATAAATAAAGACAAGTTCTTACCTCAAAGGAGAGAAGAGGGGGCATAACATCTATGAAATAATTGTTTGAAATTTAAAGATGTTCAGATAACAAAGGGTTCTTGGAAATTAGAAATGTGGAAGCAGAACTAAGACCCCAATAGAAATCTTCCAGAAGGAGAAAACAGAAAGAAACTAGAAAAGATAAGTAGAAGGTCAATCAAGGAGGTCTAAGATACAACTAATGAGAATTTCAGAAAGAGAATCGCAGAAACACAGGACTGTGTGTGTCCAGGCCAACAGGGCCACCGAGAGCTCAGGCCAGTGAGTGATGAAAAGACCACACCAAGACATGTTAGCTTGAAAGTTCAGAATACCAGAGATTGGGAAAATCGTGGAACTTTTATTTTATTTATTATTTATTTATTTATTTATTTTGAGACAGGGTCTCACTTTGTTGCTCAGGCTGGAGTGGAGTGGCATGATCTCACATCACCGCAACCTCCGCCTCCCTGGTTCAAGCTATTCTCCTGCCTCTGCCTCCCGCGTAGCTGGAATCACAGGCGTGTGCCACCATGCCTGGCTAATTTTTGTTTTTGTTTGTTTGTTTTTGTTTTTTTTTTTTTTTTGAGCAATCTTGCTCTGTCGCCCAGACTGGAGTGCAGTGGCGCGATCTCCACTCGCTGCAACCTCTGCTTCCTGGGTTCACGCCATTCTCCTGCCTTAGCCTCCCAAGTAGCTGGGACTACAGGCCCCTGCCACCATGTCTGGCTAATTTTTTTTGTATTTTTAGTAGAGACAGGGTTTCACCATGTTAGCCAGGATGGTCTTGATCTCCTGACCTCGAGATCCGCCTGCCTCGGCCTCCCAAAGTGCTGGGATTACAGGCGTGAGCCACCACTCTCGGCCGTATTTTTTTTTTTTTTTTTTGAGACGGAGTTTCGCTCTTGTTGCCCAGGCTGGAGTGCAATGGGGCGATCTTGGCTCACCACAACTTCTGCCTCCCGGGTTTAAGCGATTCTCCTGCCTCAGCCTCCCGAGTAACTGGGATTACAGGCATGTGCCACCATGCCTGGCTAATTTTGTAGTTTTAGTAGAGACGGGGTTTCTCTATGTTGGTCAGGCTGTTCTCAAACTCCCAACCTCAGCTGATCTGCTGCCTCGGCCTCCCAAAGTGCTGGGATTACAGGTGTGAGCCACAGTGCCCGGCCTAATTTTTGTATTTTTAGTAGAGATGGGGTTTTACGATGTTGGCCAGGCTGGTCTTAAATTCTTTTTTTTTTTTTTTTTTTTTGAGACGGAGTCTCGCTCTGTCGCCCAGGCTGGAGTGCAGTGGCGCAATCTCGGCTCACTGCAAGCTCCGCCTCCCGGGTTCATGCCATTCTCCTGCCTCAGCCTCTCCGAGTAGCTGGGACTACAGGCACCCGCCACCACGCCCGGCTAATTTTTTGTATTTTTAGTAGAGATGGGGTTTCACCGTGGTCTCGATCTCCTGACCTCGTGATCCGCCCGCCTCGGCCTCCCAAAGTGCTGGGATTGCAGACGTGAGCCACCGCACCTGGCCAGGATTTACTTCTATATGTAAAAAAAACCCAGACCTGCACAAAGGATTAGGAAGATTGGCTTTAGATTTATCAATAGCAGTGCTGAAAGCTAGAAGACCTCAAATTCTGAGGGAAATTATTTCCAGCCTTTAATTTAGCGCTCATCCAAATTATTGACAATATGTGTACATAAAATAAAAACCTTTTTCGGATCTGTCATGTTTGAATTTTCCATTCATACACCCTTTCTTAGGAAGCTATGGAGCACTGTGAGCCACTAAAATAGGAAGTTTAGAAAGAGGGAAGTACTGAGTCGAAACCAAAGAAAGGGGAAGGAATTTTCAGGACTCGTGAGAGCTGTGCCGAGGCACAGAGAGTAACTGGTCCAGATGAAAGCAGGGAAACGGAGGGCCGGAGGAGGGGTGTGTTCTAGAAAGGAGGGACTGAAACTAGTGGGTCAGCTAGTGTCAGACTACACTGAAGGGAGTTTTACTGATCTTCTCTGACAGTTTCAGGGAGAATTGGTAGTCAATGCATGTGAAACCAAGCAAGTAAAAGAAGATGCAGTTGCTTACTTTAGTGGGGAAATAGATGCCTAGAAAGGAATTGTAATCACAGTACGCTTTTATGTTATAATAATGGAAATAGACCAGATGCGTGGCTCACACCCGTAGTCCCAGCTCTTTGGGAGGCTGAGGCGGAAGGATTGCCTAACACCAGTAAGATTCTGTCTCTACAAAAAAGTAATGAAAATTAGCTGGTGTGGCATGTCTGTAGTTACAACTACTCGGGAGGCTGAGGCCAGAGGATTGCTTGAGTGTGGGAGTTCGAGACTGCAGCGAGCTATCATTGCACCACTGCACTCCAGTTTGGGTGACAGAGAGAGACCTTTCTTTAAAAGTAATAATTACAATGGAAATAAAGAAGTATTGATTTGACCATGGGACAGGTGGGTGGATGGGTGTAGGGTTTGGCAGTTTAAGAATTAAAAACATTGGAGGATAATATCTGGACTGAAAAGATACAGAAAGAAAACGTGTAGAAATGTGGAGATAAACAGCAGGTGGAAGGCCTGATAGCTGTGGAAGCACAGTCTCTGCAGAGCAGGCGCCACTCGGGTGGAAGCTGTCCCTCTAGTGTGAGCTCTGGCCTTGTACTGTGTGGCTTCTCAAACTGTGTGCTTGGAGTCACTTGACAAAAATTAAAATTGAGAGAATGGAAACTTGCCATCTTGCATAAGTTTTTTTGTCATTTAATTTGTCAACTTTTAGTAGGTCACCTTGTATGAAGACTAGTACACTGTTGATTTAGAAATACCTGCAGGTTGTTACCAGTTTAGCGCAGTATCTTGAAGAAACCAAGAGCATAGGCTTTAGAGTCAGTTGTTTACTTGGGTGTAAATGATGAGCTACTGCATGCTAGGGCTGTTCCCAGATAACAGTGGTTAGGAAAATACATGAGGCCTCTCCCCTTGACGAACTCACGTTCTAGCGTTGGGAGATGGACACTGCAGATCAATGAACAAGGTATTTTCAGATTGCTTGAGAGAGAGAAAACCCGGAATGGGTTGGAGGAGAAGGCCTTCCACGGAATGCCCCTTTGAGCAGAGTCCTGAGGGTGAGACCACCACACCTGCTTGGGAACAGCAGGGGAAGGGAGTTCTGGGAGTTCATCAGAATTCAGGACAGTCATCCTCAACAAGAGAGGACAGTTGGCCTTGAGGTGAGACAGACCCTGGCTTGTGACATCAAGGGTGGTGCTGGACTGTGGCAGGGGCTGCATCATGGTGGGCCTTGGAAGCCACATTAGCCACTCTGAATTCTCTGGAATAGAAGAGCAGTGTGTTCTACCTTGAGGTGATTCAGAGTGCTGGGTGGAGACTGGATCCTGGAGGGCTCCCAGTGCCCACCTGACAAGTAGTAAAAAAAGTGCTGTTGAGGCTGGGCCCTGTGGCTCATGCCTGTCATCCCAATACCTTGGGAGGCTGAGGCTGGGGAATTGCATGAGACTTGGAGTTTGAGACCAGCCTGGGTGATATAGCAAGACCTCATCTCTACAAAACATTTAAAAATTAGCCAGGTGTAGTGGTGCACATCTGTGGTCTCA
The DNA here is from genome assembly GCF_006542625.1 of Nomascus leucogenys. Taxonomy (NCBI): domain Eukaryota; kingdom Metazoa; phylum Chordata; class Mammalia; order Primates; family Hylobatidae; genus Nomascus; species Nomascus leucogenys. The sequence continues at coordinate 4,863,973 of NC_044395.1, read as the reverse complement.
GCTCCTCGGAAGGCCAAGGCAGGAGGATCACTTGAGCCCAGAAGTTCAAGGTTATAATCAGCTGTGATTGCACCACTGCACTCCAGCCTGGGTGACAGAGCAAGACCCTGTCTTTAAAAAATACCAAAAAAGGTGCCATTGGATTTTACACCATGCGGGTTCATGTGTGCTTACACACACGTTTACATTCGTTTTATTTATTCTTTTTACTCGAGGGTAGCTTTTCCTGCTGTCGTTTATGCATTTATTAGTAGTTAGGTGGTTTGAACCCCAGAAGGTTAACTAATAGCCAGTGCAGCAAGCAGTAAACACACTGACTAGTGGCTCATACTTGCTTTATTACTTCAGTTTTTTAAATTGTTGATTAATTACAATAATGCACATGGGCATGGGTCCAAGACAGGAAGAATTATTGTCTGCAAGCAGATCTGCTGTAAGCTGGTAATACAGTCTGATTTACTTTTAAATTTAAATGCCACATAAATCATAGGAAAGATGTCTTTTAACTTGCTTTGAATTTGGAAAGGGTAGAGCGCTTTCGTGTTTTTGTTATTTGCACGGTTTTAATGGGCATTAGAAGTTAAATTGATTTGCTATATCCAGATTGATATCTGAATGTTGTGTGCACCTAATAAAATGTTTAGCAGAATGACTGTATAGAAATTTGTATTTAAAATGTAAAGTTTCTCTCTCCCTGCCCTGTGAAAATCATTTTGGCAAATTGTCATTTTTTTTGTTATAAGCAAAGATACGGGTTATTCACCCAAGAATTTCATGCCTTTCAGCATAGCAGAACCTTAGAAATTAAAGGGCCAGGTATGGCGACTCACACCTGTAATTCTAACAGTTTGGGAGGCCAAGGAGGGAGGATTGTTTGAGGCTGGGAGTGCAAGAGCAGGCTGGGCAATATAGTGGGACCCTGTCTCTGCAAAAAATTTTTGTTTAATTAGCCAGGTGTAGTGGTGTCTGACAGAGGGAGCGTCCGTCTCAAAAAAAAAAAGATGTTTTCAGTTGCATGAATTTGTTTTCTTATTTTTTCCCAGATACATTAAAGGAAAAGAGATCTAGTGAAGTCAATTTCAGATCTCTGACATTGGTTATTCGTGTTTGTGGTTTTAACCTCTTGAAGTCAGTTACAGCATTTCAGCCAAAGCTGGCATGTTGGATAGTTTCTCAACTTAGCCTTGGTAAAATCACTAATTCGAGTATTTATTTAGTGAAATAGTTGGTCAGAAAAATGGAATATTTTTAAAAGAAGTGTAATTTTTTGCAGGTACATGAAATACTCAAACTATGCTTAACCCGATTTTTAGTGACTGGCTTAATGCATATAAAAACAAAGTATATATCATAGAGTACCAGGTCAGCCAGAGGAAGCTTGTAATTTCTGAGAGTATTGCCAGGTTTGTGCTCGGATATTCTACAGAAAACCCTTCATCATTTGTATTATTTCTGTCATCTGAATCAATAAGAATGATTTAGAATAAACATATTTTATTATTAATATTTAATGAGTAGTACTTCTGAGTGTTACTTGAAATCATTTCACTCTTCTAAGGTTTAGGAAACATATCCTTCTACATCCCCCCAGCCCTGCTCTGCACGTACTGGTCAGCACACTCTTAATAACTGCCTAAGTAATGGCTGGCCAACAAGTTCAAATGTTAAGCCCAACTTCACACCATTTAGATCATCTTATATTAATTCTGAGGCCTCCTGCCTTTCTGACCTCTGCAGTTAGCATGCCTGACAAAGTATGAGAAATGCCTGCTTTGCTTTGGAGTCATAGTGAATTCTGACTTAGTGAGGGAAGCCATCTTTGTTTCTAAGCCATGTTTCTCCTGCATGGGGAGTTTTAGGAAAATAGAGTTCCATCTGTTATAGTGTGAAAAAAAGTTAATATTGTAGGTGTCTCATTTAATAACTAATCTTTGAGTAGCACTCTGTTTATGTTGCACAAAAGTGAAAACTAAGGTCAAGAGAGATTAAATAACTTCCATGAGATTTCATAGCAAGGAAGCAGAATGTCCATCAGGAAAACCAGTTTAGCAAAATAATTTACATAGTGCTCTTCTGATCACAGAAGCGTTTTGATAGTTGCAGATTCATCTTGACTTCACTTCCAAGTCCCGGAAGCTGGGCTAGAGCCAGGAAGTCAGCAACTCTTGGCCATTTTCATTTAAATGTATTAAATCATTCATCTAAACGTTTGGTGACTGAATTCCCACGAAATATGAAGCGTTAATGCAACCTGCTTTCCTCATGTCCATAGTTAATGCGTAAAGAAGGAGTGTGCACTCTTTTAAACCCATTTCATGCCATCCTGGATTTGGGAAGGATGGCCAGTCATGTGGGGACTTTGTGGCCTCTTCCCTTATGCACCTTGGGTTCAAGCCCCGGTTCTGTGTCGTTGCAGCCAGAGAATGGAAAGAGCCAGCCTGATGACAGTGATGCTGACGTGCTTGCTCTGCGGCAGGCCCTGTGCTCAGCGCTTCTGCGTGTTATCTTAATCGAGTCCTCACAACAGGCCTGAGCCGTCGGTTCGTTAGTAACCCTGTTTTGTAGATTAAAAAATTAAAACCTGGTAATAATGAAAGCTACCAGTGCTTTGAAGAGCGCTTCTATGTGACAAGCACTTTTCAAACACTTAACATGTATTAACTCATTTAAACGTCAAAGCAGCACTGATGTGTAGTTATTATTGTCATTACCTTATAGATACGAAAGTGAGGCCCAGAGAGGTTAGGTGACCTGCCAGAGTTGGCACAGCCAGTCAGTGATGGAGGTGGAGCTCTGTCACGGGGTGTCTGCGCCTTAAAGCCACACTCTTGGTCCTTCTCCCAGGTCAGTAGTGCAGTGAGTAGAAGAGTAATGGTTGGCCGAGGCCAGTCCCTAGTGTCTCCATACCCCCTGGAAATAAGTTTCTTGGACTTCCTATTTATAATGGACAATCAGAAAAAAACACAGGGACCGATGAAGAACCTGTTCATTTGAGAATTTCAGGTGTGTAAACACTGTTTTGCATGGGTTTTTTTTTTTTTTTTTACATGAAAGTATTTTATGTATTTGTATATTTTCAAAAAACTTCCCTCAGCTCTCATCTCAGGGACACATACTGAAAGACAGACCTCTATTAAATCATGATGCTTGGCTCCTTACCACTATAATCCAGATGGACAAATTACCATGTTTCCATAAAAAGCATTGGAGACAGCTTAAACCATTTTCAATCTTGGAAATGATACCTCATTTATACTTTAATATTTAAAGCTCTAATAAAAGCTGGGGTTATTAGTATAAATTACTGCCTGTGAAAGTAATACCTAACAGCTGGCATATGTCACTGTAAGAATAATGTCCTTTTACACATGGAGTTTTCCCCCTACACCCAGTTCACCAGTTTCTAATTAGAATTAAGTTTAAATGTTAACAAATCAAAAGGCCAAGAATTTTCCATTCATGTAATGCAAACTCTCAAGAATAGGTTTTTTCCTTTTACTGCTATAAAACTGGAAAATGCTTAACAAGAATCCTGCTATTTTATTAGATAGTGGTTTGAAGCTTCACTTCTCTGCTGTTGAAAAAGATACTCTTAAAGTTTCAAACTGTGGTCACTGTTTGGACAGTAAAAAAAAATGTGGCATTTCTTACACATTAGGCTCTGGGTCAGAATCGTAATAGTCTTCCAATTGCAGAAAAATAGAATTTAATATGTGTACACATGGGGCTTTACTGTATTAGGATGTGTACCCGTGTGTTTATTTGTTGTTGTTGTTGTTTTTTGAGACAGAGTCTCGCTCTGTCGCCCAGGCTGGAGTGCAGTGGTGCGATCTCGGCTCACTGCAAGCTCCGCCTCCCGGGTTCACGCCATTCTCCTGCCTCAGCCTCCCGAGTAGCTCGGACTACAGGCGCCCGCCACCACGCCAGGCTAACTTTTTATAATTTTTTTTAGTAGAGACGGGGTTTCACCGTGTTAGCCAGGATGGTCTCGATCTCCTGACCTCGTGATCCACCTGCCTCGGCCTCCCAAAGTGCTGGGATTGTAGGCGTGAGCCACGACCCCGGCCCCCGTGTGTTTAGAATAATACACTTTTCAGGTTTTGAGCCTGTTCCGATTTTACTTACTAGTTGCACTACCTCAAATTGTGTCTTCTCTTTTTGACAGAGTAGACTCTTAATATTGAAACAATGCATTCCAGATTGAAATCTAGGCATATAATAAGCAGAATTCAAAAACACTGTATTTTGAACAAATTTTAGACTTTAAAAAAAGTTGCAAAAATACTACAAGAGTTCCCCTGTACTGTAACCCTGTTTCCCTTAATGTTGACATCTTGCATAACTCGTAATGCCATGATCAAAACCAGGAGGTTTGCACTGGCACAGCACTGTTAACTGACTTACAGACGTTATTCAAATAATTGCTGCAGTTTTTCCACTAATGTCCTTTTCCTGTTCTGGGATCCTGTCCAGGCGCCTGCATTGCATTTACTTGTCATTGCTGCTTAGTCTTCTCAGATCTGTTGCAGTCCCCGCTCTTTCCTGATCAGCACCCTCAAATGTCTCATTGTGGATGAGATTAACGTAGGTGTCTGATGTGTCTCTCTGCCCTCAAGTAATTGTTTTCCCTTTTGTAGCCAATATCTTTGGGGAGATACCTTGAAAGGATACTAAGAACAGGATTTTTTTTTTTTTTCACTTTGTTCAGTTTAGTAAATCTTTGGTGAAGGTTCATAAAACAAATTTATGAATCTTGAAGTACCTCAGCACTTGAACAAATATGAATGAAAATAATACATAGGATCTTCGTATCTTTTAATAGATGGTCCTTTTACTGACTTTTCCTTAAAAAATGTTTTTGAACAAGAGCGTCGTACCTTTCGCTGTCAGTAGCTTGCGAGTGGTAACTGGATGCCTCAAAGGCCTGCTTCATTCCGCATTTTATTAGAACCAGAACTGTGTTAACATTGCCTTCGCAGGGTGAAACTTGAATACAAGTGTGTCTCATAAAGCCGGATTCCTGTTCAAAGAGACCTAATTCTCCCAGTAGTAGGATCAAACCATGTTCCTGGGAAGATGCTCCCTCTGTGGCAGGCACCTTCACAAGCCCTGCAACCAGATTTGATCCTGGAATAGTAGCTTCAATGAGGGCAGAGATAACTGGGTGTGCACGTTTGCTTTGGAGTGAGAGGACTGCCTGGTCCTGAGGGCTTTGTGAAGGGAGGTAGGCTTAGATGGGCCCAGGAGTTGCATCACTTGAGGTGATTAAAGGCCTTGGTTTAAAGTAGGTTGAGACCTAGATTTATTTAGATTTACATATTTATTTCCTTAAGCCATTTCAGGTTTTCGACCAAGTTACTAGAAGCACTTTTTACCAAGTTGAATTTCTGTCCTTTGATTGCTAAACTGTTCCCCAAGCCAAATTAATAAAATGGATTTTCTTATTAAGAATGAATTATTAAGCAAAATGGAAGTGCTGGGCTAGGGAAGCAGTTGATGCAATTTGTTTTCCAAGCCTTAAAAGTGCTGCAGTATGCATAGATCACAAGGACTGGCTTAAGTGCCAGCACATGGGGCATTAATTTTTTTGGTAGAGGATTCCAGGTTTACAGGATATCAGAAGTGCTGACTTGGCAACAAAATCCCATTTGTAACATGTTAGATTAGGAAACAGATTGATTTATATGTTGATATAATGGATCAAGGCACAGTCTGTGCTTAAGGAAATGGAGAGCACATTAAATAAGGGCATTTTCAAGGTAGAAGTACAAACATTACAGAAAAAATTAGCCTTTTATGCTCTAGGTAGGGTTGGGGCATGTTTGATTAGTTGACTCCTAAAACATGGTCCACAGAGGCTTTTTATATTTCAGATGATACCTTCTTGAGAGTCTCTTAAGACCACAAGGATTAATCTTTCTGAACTCAAAAGTGAATCACTACAGCATATTAGCCGTCTGGATTGATTCCAGTTTCTCTGCTTTTTCTTGGTGGTAACTGATGTGAGGATCTGTTGGTGCTTAGCTGCCTCTTCCTGTTGCTTTAACCTCTGGTATTTTAAGATTCTCTTTAGGGAAGATAGTACTGACCATCTCAGCACAGAGCTGAAATGCACTTACCACTGATGTGTTGACCTTAGTGGTTGACCCATAAACTGAACATTTATACAGTTGGAACTCTTGTGGTCTTTTAGCCAACAACCGTAATGAGTAACATGTGGAACATAATCTTTGGTGCTGATAAATGGCTTTTTACGATGAAATTGACCATTCCACACTGTGGCTTGGGTGACCTCATGTAACTAGTTACTGTTTCTGAGCTATATTCTTTTTTGGAATTTAAGGGGTAAATGGTTTCTCCTTCTGCAGGCTGAACTGCTGAAAGATTAAATACCACCTGAAATCTGATTTGTTTAGTAGCTGCCTTTAATGTAAAAATATAGAAGGCCAGAGAGAATCTAGGAAACACTGCTCAGAAGCTTTCAGATTTAACTATAGGAGTTCATTCATAGCAGGTTTAGGAAGCACATTGCTTCCGACCTGTAGATTTGGCTTTTCATTTACATATTTATCATGTCTTCTTGGATTTTCTTCACTTAATTCTATCTGAGCTTTTGAAGTGGGAAGCAAAGGATTCGGGAGAGAGCACTGGTTTCAGTACACGAAAATATCCCTGGGGTTTCCTTAGCTTTATCTTTGGGTATCCCCATTTTTCTCCACACACAATCCAAGTTTCTAGCCATAATCCTTAGATTACAAAAGAACAGGCCTTTTGGTACACATCTTTTTTGTTTTTGAGACAGATTCTCTGTCTCTGTTGCCCAGTGTGGAGTGCAGTGGCGTAATCTCGGCTTCACTGCAAACTCTGCCTCCTGGGTTCAAGCGATTCTAGTGTCTCAGCCCCCCCATGCCTGGCTAATTTTTGTATTTTTAGTAGAGACAGGGTTTCACCATGTTGGCCAGGCTGGCCTCAAGCTCCTGATCTCAGGTATCCACCTGCCTCAGCCTCCCAAAGTGCTGGGATTACAGGTGTGAGCCACAGTGCCCGGCTTGGTACGCACCTTGAACTAAGTGTGAAAATTATGCACATCTGTCTTGTGCATCCTTTATAGCTTTTAGTGATTTGTTTGAATTAAGCACCACTAGAATATTACCTATGAATAGGTGTGTGTTCCTTTCTACACATATCTTTAGGTGTTTTTTCCTTCTTTGGGGGAAGCAGGAACTCACCTTAGTCTGTAGTTCATGTGCATTCATACTGAAGGCAGAGGGCCTTCTACTTTAATAAATGAGTATTCATCCCAGCAGGGTAAAGTCAGTTCTAGTTAATAAAGGTGCTAATTGTTTGTTGGGTTTAACTGAGGTGTTTTTCAGCCCTGATAGATATTGGCAACATTTTAATTCCAAATTAGCTTTCTCCCAGCTGTCCAACAAGGGTTGGTGCTTCCTTCTCTTATACTAGTAGAAAGCAGGTTCATTTTAATAAGCTTTGAAGCAAAACATATGTCAGATGGTAAATTGGTCCTGGAAAAAGACCATAATATATTTCACAATCAAATTTAAGTTCCTGATTAGAAGGATTGTTCATGTCTGTGTAGTTCATCAGCATAAATAAATGAAAGTTTCCTAGAAAATCATACATTTTCCATATATTTTAAAAGTCAGCTAGGCGTGGTATCTCACACTTAGGATCCCAGGCCTTTGGGAGGTCAAGGCAGAAGGATCACTTGAGCCCAGGAGTTTGAGACCAGCCTGGGCAACACAATGAGACCCCCATTTCTACCAAAAAATAAATACGTGTATACTGGGTGTGATGGCGCATGCCTGTGGTCCCTGCTACTCAGGAGATGAAGGCTGGAGGATGGCTTGAGCCCAGGGGGTCGAGACTGTAATGAGCTGAGATTGCCCCACTGCACTCCACCTGGGTGACAGAGCAAGACCCTGTCTCAAAAAAAAAAAAAAAAAGGTGGGGGCATCAAAGCTACCCTTTCTTGTTAATAGGAAAACCAGAGGTTGCTCACTGCAACCTCTGCCTTCCGGGTATATGCTGTTTTTAAAAAGAACAACATAGTAGATCATATAACCTAACCCTCCTCCTCCACAAGTTTTAACTTAAGAACTTTTTTTTTTTTTTTTTTTTTTTAAATTTTGAAGAAGGTTTTGCAATTGGGGACTCTCATGGCTATAACCATGAGTAATGGCATGTTTCTAGAGAGATGCCTGTGCTTCTCTCTCTCTGTCTCTCTCTCTTTCTCTCTCTCTCCCCTTCCTTCTTTCCTTCCTCCCTCCCTCCCTCCCTGTCTTTCTGTCTGTTTTTTTTTTTTTTTTTTGAGACGGAGTTTCGTTCTTGTTGCCCAGGCTGGAGTGCAATGGCGTGATCTCTGCTCACTGCAACCTCTGCCTTCCGGGTTCAGGAAGTTCTCCTGCCTCAGCTTCCTGAGTAGCTGGGACTACAGGCATGTGCCACCACACCAGGCTAATTTTGTATTTTTAGTGGAGATGGGGTTTGTCAATGTTGGTCAGTCTGGTCTCGAACTCCCGACCTCAGGTGATCTGCCTGCCTTGGCCTCCCAAAGTGCTGGGATTATAGGTGTGAGCCCCCATGCCCGGCTGATGCCTGTGCTTTTCTCGTGCATGTCTGCAGGAGCCTTGCTGTCGTCATGTTACTTGTCACCTATAGCTTCTGAGCTGTTAATGGTTAGACTGCACATAAAGGGATACGGGCCAAAGACAGATCTTATGGAATAGCTGATTATTTTTACCCAACACGAGAGAAAATTATTCATGAATCCCCTTTAGTGTTCTGTGTTTATGAATGATGCCATCACATTTTGAGTCATGGGAGCCAAACTTGAACCTTCCTTGTCCTCATCCCTCATACCAGTTATCACACCTAGGCCTATTGTCTCTTGAATCTCTCTGTCCACCAGTCCACCTTAGCCCGAGCTACCATTTATTCCTCTCTTGGAATGTGCAACTCCAGCATCCTGAATGATTTCGCTGCATACACTCATTTCCTTTCAGTCTGTTCTTCACCGTGCAACTAGAGAAAGCATCAGAGCTTTGTTATGAAAATAGTAACTATGCTTAAAGCCTCTCAACACTTCAGTGATAAGGACTGAAGTCCTTTCTTGGTCTGCAGACTCTTGTCCCTGCATGCCTCTCCCACCATCTCTCTGCCTCAAAATCAACACTGCCTCCATGTGGGATGCTTAAAGTGCTACTCAAGTGTCACTCTCTTTAGGAAGCTTCCTTGATCAGCTTCCTACCCAAGCTTAGGTCAGATAACTTTTTTTTTTTGAGATTTGAATCTCACTCTCTTTCCTAGGCTGGAGTGCAGTTGTGCAATCTCGGCTCACTACAACCTCTGCCTCCCGGGTTCAAGCAGTTTTCCTGCCTCAGCCCCCTGAGTAGCTGTGATTACCGGCATCCGCCACGGCATCCGCCACCACGCCTGGCTAATTTGTGTATTTTTAGTAGAGACGGGGTTTCGCCATGTTGGCCAGGCTGGTCTTGAACTGCTGACCTCGTGATCTGCCCGCCTTGACTTCCCAAAGTGCTAGAATTACACGTGTGAGCCACTGCGCCCGGCCCAGATTCCTTTTTTATGTGCTTTCTCAACGGTGTGTTCTTTTCCTCCTTAGGACATTTGGGAATGTGATCACACTTTTTGTGAGTTTTAACTCTTGCATTAGAGCCCCAAGAAAGCAGGTCATGACTTTTTTGCCCACTCTTATATCCTAAACACTTAGCATATTTCTTTGCAAAATAGTAGTTGCTCAATAAAATTTTGTTTTGTGGGTAAATTAAGTAAAATTATTGGAATTTTAGTAATTCTCTACTTTCATGATTTGGTGTGTGCAAAGGATTAGAAAGTAGATTTGCTTTTACGAGGACAGACTGCAGGTGGATTATATGTTCTAAAGTTAGAAGTATCCCAGGTGGGGATTGAGGGTTAGATTTTTCCTTTGCCTAAGTCTCAGGATACAGAATCGACGTGCAAAAATCACAAGCATTCCTATACACCATTAACAGACAGAGAGCCAAATCATGAGTGAACTCCCATTCACAATTGCTTCAAAGAGAATAAAATAACCTAGGAATCCAACTTACAAGGGATGTGAAGGACCTCTTCAAGGAGAACTACAAACCACTGCTCAATGAAATAAAAGAGGACACAAACAAATGGAAGAACATTCCGTGCTCATGGATAGGAAGAATCAATATTATGAAAATGGCCATACTGCCCAAGGTAATTTATAGGTTCAATTCCATCCCCATCAAGCTACCAATGACTTTCTTCACAGAATTGGAAAAAACTACTTTAAAGTTCATATGGAACCAAAAAAGAGCCCGCATTGCCAAGACAATCCTAAGCCAAAAGAACAAAGCTAGAAGCATCACACTACTTGACTTCAAACTATACTTCAAGGCTACAGTAAGCAAAACAGCATAATACTGGTACCAAAACAGATACAGACCAATGGAACAGAACAGAGCCCTCAGAAATAACACCACACATCTAAAACCATCTGATCTTTGTCAAACCTGACAAAAACAAGAAATGGGGAAAGGATTCCCTATTTAATAAATGGCGCTGGGAAAACTGGCTAGCCATATGTAGAAAGCTGAAACTGGATCCCTTCCTTACACCTTATACAAAAATTAATTCAAGATGGATTAAAGGCTTACATGTTAGACCTAAAACCATAAAAACCCTAGAAGAAAACCTAGGCAATACCATTCAGGACATAGGCATGGGCAAGGACTTCATGTCTAAAACACCAAAAGCAATGGCAACAAAAGCCAGAATTGACAGATGGGATCTAATTAAACTAAAGAGCTTCTTCACAACAAAAGAAACTACCGTCAGAGTGAACAGGCAACTTTGGGAGAAAATTTTTACAGTCTACCCATCTGACAAAGGGCTAATATCCAGAATCTACAAATAACTTAAACAAACTTACAAGAAAAAATCAAACAACCCCATCAAAAAGTGGGCAAAGGATATGAACAGACACTTCTCAAAAGAAGACATTTATGCAGCCAACAGACACATGCAAAAATGCTCATCATCACTGGCCATCAGAGAAATGTAAATCAAAACCACAATGAGATACCATCTCACACCAGTTAGAATGACAGTCATTAAAAAGTCAGGAAACAACAGGTGCTGGAGAGGATGTGGAGAAATAGGAACACTTTTACACTGTTGGTGGGACTGTAAACTAGTTCAACCACTGTGGAAGTCAGTGTGTCGATTCCTCAGGGATCTAGAACTAGAAATTCCTCAAGGATCTAGAACTAGAAATACCATTTGACCCAGCCACCCCATTACTGAGTATATACCCAATGGATTATAAATCGTGCTGCTATAAAGACACATGCCACACGTATGTTTATTGCAGCACTATTCACAATAGCAAAGACTTGGAACCAACTAAAATGTCCATCAATGATAGACTGGATTAAGAAAATGTGGCACATACCATGGAATACTATGCAGCCAAAAAAAGGATGAGTTCATGTCCTTTGTAGGGACATGGATGAAACTGGAAAACATCATTCTCAGCAAACTATCGCAAGGACAGAAAACCAAACACCGCATGTTCTCACTCATAGGTGGGAATTGAACAATGAGAACACTTGGACACAGGAAGGGGAACATCACACACCGGGGCCTGTCGGGGGAGGGATAGCATTAGGAGATACACCTAATGTAAATGACGAGTTAATGGGTGCAGCACACCAACATGGCACATGTCTACCTGTGTAACAAACCTGCACGTTGTGCACATGTACCCTAGAACTTAAAGTATAATAAATAATAAGATTTTTCCTTTGCCTTTCCCTTCGATCATGTACATCCAAAAGTCACTTTTTATTCTGTTCTAGCTCCTGGGAAAAGGATTTGTTAAGATACAAATAGTAAATAATTAAGATTTTTAAAAGATGAATTCTGTCACATAGACCTGAATGACTGTTGTCTCTGTGCTAGCCTTTTTGGAGTAAACCTGCAATTTTCTTCCCTTTGGTAGGCTCTTGCAGCCAATGCCGGAACAGGATTTGCTGTTGCTGAGCCTCAAATCGCAATGTTTTGCGGGAAGTTAAATATGCATGTGAACATTCAGACTGGGAAATGGGAACCTGATCCAACAGGCACCAAGAGCTGCTTTGAAACGAAAGAAGAAGTTCTTCAGTACTGTCAGGAGGTAAGAGTGTTGCCACTAAGTTAAAACTGTTATTTTTCTGGGGCAGGGTTGAATCTGTTTACCTTAGAAATAGATATTCTGTCATTCTCTTTTGACCTAAGACCAAGATGCTAATGACCGGAGCCCCAAGCCTTTTGTTTCTAAGTGTGTGGTATGACTGAGACCTCTTGAAGGCTTTGCCTGCGTGTTCTGTGAGCTCTCAGTTCTTTAAGGAAGGGATACTGCAGAAGCCTGGCAAGTGCCATGGAAGTGCAGCCTGGTTCTCATCCTCCCACTTGTCTTGGAAGATGGAAAACAAAACATGTCTCCTTACTGACAGAAAGCCACCAGTACTATAAATGATCATCTCAGGTCTGATTCAACTTTGTGTTAAAGAGAAAGTGATAGGAGATGTTATAACTTGTATTTATTTTTTCTGATAGAGACAGGGTCTTGCTACATTGGCCAGGGTACTCTCAAACTCCTGGCCTCAAGCAATCCTCCCCAGCCTCCCAAAGTGCTAGGATTACAGGCACCAGCCACCACTTCTTACCGAGATGAGCATCAGGGCCAGGGTGATGTTGTTCTGTAATTTCATTGACAGACGTTTCCATAGACTTGCCTCATGGACTCATCAGTTCAACACCTACCCTACAAGCAAACTTGACATCTCATGAATTTGTTTTGAGCTAAAAGCTTGCTGCTTTTGTTTGTCCTTCAATACATATTCCTTTTGAAAAGAGAATGCATGCAAGTGTTCAGAAATCTAACCTGTCAAAAGAAAACAAATACAGTATCTTTATTTGATGACTTCAGTTAGAACCAGGGGTAATGGAATGGAACTTTAGATGTATGTAGGATAAGCGTGGAGGCTGAGTAAACTTAGACACTCCATCCTTACTTGCAAGTGTCTGTCTGCAGATTGATTTATTGTGTGTGTTTTTATTTTCTTAACAGATGTATCCAGAGCTACAGATCACAAATGTGATGGAGGCAAACCAGCGGGTCAGTATTGACAATTGGTGCCGGAGGGACAAAAAGCAATGCAAGAGTCGCTTTGTTACACCTTTCAAGTGTCTTGGTGAGTGTTCTTGGTTACTTTTCAGGAAGTGCCAGCCCCCTCCCATTTTAAATTTAATTTTCTTTTGGCTCACAGTGAAAAACTTACACCTGGTAAGAAGCTGAGTGCGACATGAATTTATTGGGGAGCATTTCTCTTAGGGGTGTTTACTGGCTTCGAGTGTCAGTGGTTGACCTCCTCTCAGTGATGGCTAGCTCTGCCTTCCCGTTGTAGACATCCTTCCTCAGGACTGAATAAGGGTGCTACCCACAGAGCAACTGCACTTACGCCCTCACATTGTTTGATATCAGTGGTTTACGTGATAGTGGTGAGTAGTATTCAAGAAAGCAGCCCCAGGAGAAGAGTCTTCTGTTTTCCTTACTTTCATCCCACGCACGTTTGCACCATTTGACCAAATTTCTGGTAGTTTTCAGGAGAAAGAAAAGTGACTTATGGCAGCCTGTGGACAGTCAAGGGTACTGGGGCCAGGGCTTATAGGACCTGCCATTCTGAAGGGTTTGGGGCTGGTGAGGGTGTTCATGACTCCGTGTTGCTGGTGTCAACATTCAGAGCCAATTTGATTAAAACGGTAACAGTTTGTTATGCAGAAACAGAGTTGTTGCTTCAAATGCTCAGGGAATATATTCATTTTAACTATTTGTGCCTGATACATTGGAATTCACTCATATCTGTGGTCTGGGTGATTCAGGAACAGATGTGGTCACAGAAACTTCAAAGGGCAAAAACAATCAATTTTAGATTAGCCCTGATGGGATTAAAGTAGATACAGCATTAATATAGACATCCTGAGTGGTTCTGTAGCTATAGGTAATTGGAACTATTAACTTATTCTCCTCTCTCCCTTCTTTAAAACCTTTCCTTCAGCTGCTGATGACAGCAAAATGGAATGTGATACTTTTTCTCATTCTCACATGTAGCCAAGCCACAGGAAGAAGCAGTGCCCCTGAACAACAGTGTTTAAAGTGTGTGGCAGTTAACTTTGTTTTAAAAGTATTTGTGAGGAGAAAGAGGGACATCATGTGTGCTTACCACCGTTTACTTTAAAACTGGGCACCTCAAGGTTGGGAGACTTGTTAAAAATGTTGTGTGATGTGGTTTAACGATGCTTTCTATTCTGTTTGGCTCTGAGAAATCTCTAGGTATGAGGTTTCATTCGTTCGTTAAATTCTCAAACTAAAAGTGAAATGAGATTATCCTGGTGTATTTGTAGACAGTGGATAGAAAGTGCTTGAAATCATTTCTTCTGCATTGCTCCCCCTGAAGACTTTGCAGCCTGATTATCTCCTCTCGTTTGTCCTTGTCACCTCCCCACCCAGACATCTGAGTGGGACCTGGGAGACCCTTTGATTCTTCTGTTACCCTTTGTCTCCCTGTGTCCGGTCAGTTTCTGAGCCAGCCTGATACTTGCCTCTTAAATAGGCTTATAGTCATGATTTTCAAACTGTGCGCCGAGGCGCCTTGGGGCATTGCAGCAAAACTCACAGGGCATTCCAGGATGTTTTTGATTTTTCAAGGGAAATGTAGTGACATCTGTCAGGCATTCTGCAAACTACTAGCTGGAAGTAATTTACAGTTTCAACATGAGATCATTTCATTTATTTTGATGACTTCGTATCTCTGTGAAGCTATGTTTTTAGTTAGTCCTGTGATAAAAAGCAAGCATCTTTTGAAAATCGCTGAAAAAGAAATGAGGGTGATAGTGTTCGGTCTGATTGCAGTTGGGGAGATGTGCAGGGCCCAGTGGGCACTAAGGTGACAGGACATAGTACTTATTAAGTTGTTGGGTCTAACTACTTAACTTTCCAGTGTTTTTTTTAGCCTAGGAGTCCTGTGAAAAAATTCCTAAGACACTCAGGGTGCTATGAGTCAAAAATGTAGTCATCGCTGGCTTGTGTCCTCTTCCTGCATCAGATTCCCACTGCCCTAGCTCAGCCTGTGGTCAGTTCTTGTCTGGGCTGAGAGCAGCCTCCATGCTGTTTCTGAATGCTGGTTGTCCAATCTGTTGCCTGCAGATTGAAAATGAAGACTGAATCATGTCTTTCATGCACAAAATCTTAAAAAAGAATGTCGAAACTCCTTAGCATGGCTTCAAAACTCCATGATCTGGCCCTTGCTCAACTCCTGTGATCTCATGTTTTAGGCTTTATCAGCATTGACCACCCCAGGGTGCTGGGTCACGCACCATCCAGCTCTCATCATTTGGAATGGCTTTCCTCTGCCGACTTTGCTTGGGAAGTTCTTCCTGCAAGGCTTACCTCAGGAGTTGCCTCCTTTAAAGGGAGCCTTTCCTGGTCTTATTTCCTATCCATTCATCCAGGTTTCTGTAATACTCCTTGCTGTTGCCATTGCACTTATCACGCTGTGCCATGATTGTTCATAGACCTTTCTCCAACTATGCTGTGAACACCTTGCCAGCAGCGACCCTGTTTTAGTCTTTTTTGTCAACCTCAGCACCATGGTAGTGCCTAGAATATAGGATATACTGTTTATGATAATTATAACGCAAAAATACTACTATAGTTGGTACACAACAGAAATTTTATTTTATTGCTTTATTTCCCAAATGATAGAGTTTAAATTTGTTAGCATGTTACAGAACCAAACAATAATATTGTCATTAATGAAATGCATAAAAGGCAGTTTAACCATAATCCATTTGGTACCTTCTTTGCATTGTGGTCACTGAATAAAGCATTATACAATCTTTGGTGTTACTTCAGACGGTTATTCGTATTTACCCCAGCATCCATTTGGACAACTTCGTAACCAGTTGGTAGAGCTATCCATTGGTATTTTTACATAAGCACAGTTGCCTGAGCCTGAACTAGTAAGGGATGACATGACTGGAGTTTAAGGGAGGAAGTAGGAAAGACATATTGCAATTCTCCCTTATCAGTTAGATTTTGATGTCTCCCTGCCCCTTCCGCTATCACCTCCCCTTTGAGCACCCAGGCAGAACTGACATCATTTAGTTAATAATGGCCACCACCTTTTTCCCCCATAGACTCCTTAGAAAGCCTTTTGATGATAATCTTTTAGGGTTGCTGTTGCTTTTTTAAATTAAAAAATAATAGTCTAAAAATAATTTCAAATTTACAGAATGGTTACAAAAATGGCACAGAGTTCCTCTGTGTGCCCTTCACCCAGATTTCAGATTTCCCAACTGTTAACATTTGATTAATGTGGTAAAAAATCTTGTTCTCCCTTCCCACTACCCCTCACACACATACTCGAGGTTTGTTATTTTTTGAATCACTTGGCAGTAAGGCAAACATGGTATCCTTATGCCTTAATACTACAGTGTGTATTTTTAAAAAGCAAGGAAATTCTCCTACGTAACCATGGTATAATCATCAAAAATCAAGATGTTGTAGACAATATCTAGTTGATCCAATATCTAATCTACAGACCCTACTCAGGCTTCACCTGTTGTTCTAATAACATCCAGGATCTAATCTAAGATTACATGTTGCATATTTCCTTGTCCTTTGTGACATTTATTAATTTTTTTTAAACTACAGACCAGTTCCTTTATAGAAAAGTTTTCAATTAGCAATGATCACACTTCTGATAAACCTCATTGGCTACGATACTGCCACTGCACAAAGCTCAGTTCCTTTATAGAATGCCTTGCAATTTGTGTTTTCCTGTGATCCTTTTGATTCATTCATTTTTGAGGGGAGTATCACAGAATCATTCTCACTGCATCATAGTAAGAGTAGTACGATACCAGTTTGTTTCATCACCTGGCTGAGATGGTGTCTACATTCATTTTATTATGTACACATTGTCTGCATTTGGCCAGTGGGGGCCCCATTATGCTGGTTCCTGTGTCCTTTTTAACATGTCCCTATCATTCTTCGAGAACTTTACTTTCTGATGCAAAAGATTCTCCAAGTCCATTCTGTATTTTCCCTACTCCACTCCTGGAGTCTGTTTTCTCTGAGACACCATGGTTTCTTTTAGTGGGGAATGCTATTTTGAAATCCAGATCTGGGCCTTAGGTGATTTGTTTTTTGTTTTTGGTTATTTTTGGACAGAGATTTGGACAGGTAGTGTTATTGCGATATGAAAACTACTAAAGTTCTGATTTAATATCTACTTCGAAAACAAAACTGGTCTTGGCAGCTTTGAGGTGCTATCTTCTGCATTTGTACCTTGGTCTGTTGGCATAGCTCACTTGTCCATTGCAGGTGTCCTTTTGCGAGTCTTCTAGCCTTTGAGTTCATGACAGCCATTGACAGTTCACCCTGTTCCTGGCGTGGATCCCTGTGCAAGGTGAATGTTCCCCTCGTGAGGGGTAGCGTGGATCCTTCACTTCTCTGAACGCTGTTTTCCCTGAAACATACCTCGGGTGACCCCCAGGCCTCATTACATAAGGCTGTTTTCTCCACCTGGGTACAGCTTTTACCAGCTCCCTAAATTACATGGTTTTCCTGTTTGCACCTGGAGTGTGCTTTTGTAGTAAATTTATTATTTTAATTTTTAATTTTTGTGGGTACATAGTAGGTGTCTGTATTTATGGAGTGCCCGAGATATTTTGATACAGGCGCATAGTGTGTAATAGTCATGTCGGGGTGTGTAGTAGATTTACTTATACGCATGGGTGTTGGAGGCTTCCTCAAGTAGGTAAACAGCCTTTGTTATTTATTCTGAAAGGAATTTCAGCAACTCTGAAAAAGCTCTAAAACCTGGATGGCTGCCACAGCACTGCTGGAGAGAAGTAGTAGGAAAGAAAAGCTGAATCACAGGGATGATTAGAAATTGGAGATGAAACCTAACTGCAGCTTAAATGAATATTGTGTAGGTTAGGTTTTGCTATATTGCCATATTCATTGATCAGCAAAAACAATAGAGCTTTATGTTTGTCCAGTGACTTAGGAAATTGTGGCAATTATATTATACTCTGCTGATTAAATTGAGGATGTTACCAGCTTGAATATAAACTATTAAAGTGAGAGCGAACCATTTTCAATGTTCTATAAAACAGAGTAATACTGATCTGCCTAGGTAAATTTTTTTCCCTTAGGAGCTTCTGATAAAAAATTGTAACAAAGGCAAAGAGTAGCAATGAAATGATAGAGCGGATGCTGGGATTGAAATGTGTTTCCTCTTCCAGTCTACCTTTTTAAAAGGGGTTTATTTTTCAATAAAAGAAGTTTGCATGGGGGGAAGGGGACAAAAACAATTATTTTCAGTTTCTGTACTAAGTTAACTGTGATTAACATTTTGGGGTATAGATGAACATTTTTTTCTTTGGATACACATGGAAATGTATATACTTTTAAATGTTTTTTCCCTAACTGTGATTATACAACGTATACTCCTCTGTTTATTTTTTAAGTTCTGTTTATTTTTATTTGACATTTATTGAGCTTTTATTATCATGTGCTACTTTTAGGGATACATACATCTTTGAATAAAAGATAAGGTTGGAAAAAAAAAGATAAAGTTGGTCTTAAGTAACTAGCCTGAAGAAGGGGTTAGAGATATGCAATGGGTTTGGTTTTTTTTGTTTGTTCAGTGATTTTAAAAATTATTAAACCGCCATGGAAAAATGTCCATGTTAAATATACACATAAGCCATATTTCTTGTAACCCCATACTATTCTGTTGTATGTCTGTATCGTTATTTAATTAATTCCCTTTTGATGGACATTTAGGTTTGTTCTAGTTTTTTTATATTAATAACACTAATGAATATTTTAATTCACTTGCCTAGTTATTTCCTTAGGGTGTGTGTGTATTTTTTTTTCTTTTTTTCTTTTTCTTTTTGAGATAGGGTCTCTGTCACCCAGGCTGGAGTGCAGTGGTGCAATCTCAGCTCACTGCAGCCTTTGTCCCGCACGTCCCCCCTCCACCCTGCAGCTGAGATTACAGGGATTCGTCACCACACCTGGCTAATTTTTACTATTTTTAGTAGAGACAGGGTTTCCCCATGTTGGCCAGGCTGGTCTTGAACTCCTGACCTCAAGTGATCCGCCTGCCTCAGCCTCATAAAGTGCTGGGATTACAGGCATGAGCCACTGCGTCCAGACATCCTTAGGGTATATTTTTAGAACTGGAATTGTTGAATCAGAGTACTGTTAAAAAAAATTACATATATATATTTTTAGGCCGGGCATGGTGGCTCATTCCTGTAATGACAGCACTTTAGGAGGCTGGGATGGGAGGATCATTTGAGATCAGGAGTTCAAGACCAACCTGACCAACATGGTGAAACCCTGTCTCTACTAAAAATAGTAAAAATTAGCTGGGCGTGGTGGCGAACGCCTGTAATGTCAGCTACTCGGGAGGATGCAGTGAGCCGAGATCGCACCGCTGTACTCCAGCCTGGGTGATAGTGTGAGACTCTGTCTAAAAAATAAATAAATAAAAAGTTAAATTTTAGAATTTAGTTTGTTTTCAAATTCAGTGGTGTTCTCTTTTGCTTTTTAGAGATCAGACAGATTGACTCAGTCATGGAATAGCTGAAGATTAGTGGCATTTAATTTTATGGTTTAGCATGGAATTATTTTATTAAATTTTTGGCATTTCCAAAAAGGTTTTGATTTTAAACTTTAATTCTGAAATATTATACCAAGCATCCTGAAGAGATAAAACATAATGTGATGGTTGCTCAGTTACTTGGGAGGCTGAGGCAGGAGAATCGCTTGAACCTGGGAGGCAGAGGTTGTAGTGAGCTGAGATTATACCACTGCACTCCAGCCTGGGCGACAGAGCGAAACACAATCTCAAAAAAAAAAAACAGTTGTAGTGTTTATATAGAATATAGATTAGTAGTGAAATTGCTGCTTTAAATTTTTTTTGATGTTACAATTGTACATTTAAAAGTGAGGTTTTACAAATTAAAGTGCATTAACTGCTGCTTCAATATAGATTGCTTTATGAGTATGGTTGTATAGTTCGTATAAAACTAGTTACTCAAGACTTCACAGTAACATTAACATCAATAATGCCTACCAGGTGTCAGTTTCTGTTTTTATTTTAAACAGCAAAACCCAAATGTGGAACAGTCGTTTCTGTTCTAAGCTTTTCTTGTTGTATAGATTATGTCATTTAGTCCCCACAAGATAAACCGAGGGACAGAAAGGTTAAGTAACTTGGCTAAGATTATTCTGCTAGTAAATGACAGTGCTGAGATTGAACCCTGGCATTCAACCCTACATATACTTTTCCTTAAGTATACACTTTTGTTGCTTTCTGTCATAAATGAACAAATATAAAAACAGCCCAGTTAATTCAGAATAATCACATTAAACCATGTGAGTTGGTGGTTGGATGTCAGAATTAAAATAATTTCTACTTAGATTGAGTATCAGGGTTGTTCGTTCTCGTAGAGGCAGATTCTGGCTTACCATTGGTGTTTTTGCTATTTTTAAGCAATGCTTATAAATCTAGTTGATTGCTAAAGCCTGTATGCAGGTACTGCCTGCCCTAGAGCCTTTGGGGTCCTCAAGAGTAAGCAGTGTGTCAGGCTCACTTTCACATTCCTGCTTCAGTGTCACATTGAGCTGTGTGATCCCAGAGTCCCTGTGCTAGCAGTGCTGAGAAACCCGACTGCCGTTTGTAATGCTGTTTTCATATGGGGGAACTGTTACACTGCTACAGCTTGTCATGTCAGGAGCCCATCTTCCCCTACTCACCACATCAGCAGCTCCCTTTCTCTTACCACTGGGGCAATAGAAAGACTGACTTCAGTGCTTGAGCCCGAGGCCCAAGGCAGAGGATCCTGATAGACCCATCCATGATGGCGAGGCTGGGGTGAGTCTGTGTAGACTTCCCACTAGGCCGGGCCCTAAGCCCTTTCTTAGACCGCATTACTTTCGCATGATATTTTCAGGGTTTTTCCCCCTTAACCTCAGAGGTTAGTCTGCCTGCTGCATCTTTCTGCCACTGCTTCCTGCATCTCTCCCTGGGCTAAGCACCCTTCTCGCCCTCTCTTCCTCTCCCTCTACACTGTGTGGAGCACATGGCAGACGTATGCCCAGTGCAGATTACTGAGCCTTACCTTACACTACTGAGTCAGAGTCTTTGGGTGGTCATCCAGTGATGTGTTGTATGTTTCTAACTTTTTATTGTGGCAAATTACAAACATGGCCAAACAAGAGACGATGATACCATTCACCCTCATATACTGGTTGCCCAGCTTTGTAACCACCATCAGTTCATGAGCCACTTTTCCTCCTTCTATAGGCCCACTCCCTCACAACCCTGATTATTTGGAAACAAATCAGATACCATTTTTTTTCCCCGTAAATAAACAGCTGTGTGTATCTTTCTCCCAACTTTTTGGGACAAGTTTTAGAAAATGTAATAGTGAATACCTCTATACCCTTTACCTAGACTCTCCAATTTTGCCTGATGTTTTTCTCTCTCTGCATCTTGTATATATTTTTGTGTTGCCAAACCATTTGAAACTAAGTTGGGATATCATGACGGTTCATTTCTAAGTATTTCAGCTGGTTTCTCCTAAGAGCCAGGGACATCGTCCTGTATATAATGACAATACAGTTGTCATGTTTGGAAATTTTCCTAAGTGTCCAACTAGTGTTCTTTATAGCTTCCTTTTTGAAAGGATCACATGCTACATTTCATCTAGAATAGTTCCTTAGTCTTTCTTTAAAAACGAAAACTTTCGTGACAATGATATTTTTTAAGAGTCCATGCCATTCGTTTAACATAATATCCCTGAATTTGGATTTGTCTTAGTGTTTTAGCATGATTAGATTCAAATGATAATATATTTTTGAAGAAATACTGTGTAGGTGATATATTATTTTTAGGACATCACACATATAGGTTTGCTCATTATCAGTGATGTTAAATTGGTTATCTGGCCAAGGGAGTTTTGCCAAGGCTTCCCACTGTAAAGGCACCTTTGCCCCTTTGTAATTAATCATTGATTATTCTTACTGGATTCAGTTATTACATCGTGTTTTGTCTACAGTAAGATTCATCTGTACTTCAGTAGAACACCTGGTTTTAGTTTCTTGGGCATTTGATTAGAAGAGGTGTGGGCAGAAATAAGGAAGTCAGAGCCATGTGGGGAGAGTAGCTGCGTGTGTTTGAGGTGGGCATGGAGGTGATCCTGTTATATTCCCCGTCACGTGTTGCTGTAGCCCTGCAGTGGGACTGCAGTCAAGGGGCTTTTAAAAGGTCCCTGGCATCATGGCTCTGACAGGTTGGTGAGTTCTTGTGGCTGCTTGGCTAGAACTGTACCGTCCAGTCAGCCTTTGAAGGTACGAGATGTGCATCTGCTCGTATACATTAGACTGCTCCTGGCTATGTAAACTATCATCATAAACGTCAGTGAGGGGCATTTTCACCTTGAAATCATGGTCAGATCTGCTCTGACAAAGGTTCTCTTTTCCAGTGGGTGAATTTGTAAGTGATGTCCTGCTAGTTCCAGAAAAGTGCCAGTTTTTCCACAAAGAGCGGATGGAGGTGTGCGAGAATCACCAGCACTGGCACACGGTAGTCAAAGAGGTAAGAGAACTGAGGGGGGGAAAAGTCAGCTGCTGTTGTATCTTTTAGGAGGGAAGTAGCACTTTTCTCCAAATCTCACCATGCTTTTAAGTTAGTTTTGTTTCCCCCTTATCTCCTTAAGATTTACAGTTACTTCTGTCTTATAAGTTAGAAATATTTGGGAGAGAAGTAGGTATTTGTGTAGGAGAGCTCAGTGTTGACAGCCCAGCTCCTGAAGTTGAGGATGTTAAGGAGGTGGCTGAGTGAGAACACTGTATGCTGCTGGTGAGACTCCCAGAAACCATCCTAACCCCAAGGCCTGCATGGAAATCGCCAGTTACAGAAGATACGGGTCTGCACATACGCACAGGTGGGATTGCATATGCCATCTCACTTTCCTGGTGGCCAGCAATACCCTTTCTTACTTCTGTAATTAGGTTGGCTCTGCTCTTTGGTCAGTCATCTTCCTTTGGTCAAATACTGAAATAGTGCTTGCACCAGTGATGAATATCAATTAACATTGACCACCTTATCTGGCTGTGGTCATTATTAGAAAAAAATGCTCTTTTCCTGACCTTTTTCCACATTTGGGAATTCAGTATTTTTGGACCAGATCATGTTTCCCCATTGTAAATTAGAATTTATAAGTCTTACAATAATATTATTACAGTTTTTTTTGACAGAAAATGTATGTGTTCATAAGAGAAAGCATTGCTAAGTGATTTGATAAGGGTTTATTTTGGAGGGTAGAGATCGGAGTGTATTTGACCACATCTACTCTGGAGTATGTTTTGATGTGGTCTGTGGGTTTCTTTTAGGCGTGTCTGACTCAGGGAATGACCTTATATAGCTACGGCATGCTGCTCCCGTGTGGGGTAGACCAGTTCCATGGCACTGAATATGTATGCTGCCCTGAGACAAAGATTACTGGATCTGTGTCAAAAGAGGAGGAGGAGGAAGAGGAAGAGGAAGATGAAGAGGAAGAGGAAGATGAAGAGGAAGACTATGATGTTTATAAAAGGTAACTCTTCTACTTTGAGCTGTGAAGTCGTTTTGCCTTTTGGTTAGCCCGTCTGTAAAGACGGCTGCTGGCTGCTAGTCCCTTGCTTCTGGATAAACTGGGCATTCCTTTGTTCTGCAAGAGTTGATTAAGCTTGCATTTCATTCTAGCCATCGCCAATCACAGGAGTACCTGTGATTTTTGTGTTTACGTCATTCTGGGCTGTTATGTTCTGCAGGTTACTATGATATTTTTTAAGAGTCCGTGCCATTTGTTTAACATAATATCCCTGAATTTGGATTTGTCTTACTGTTTTATCATGATTAGATTCAAATGTTCACAAATACTTCCCGTTTGCCGATGTAGCTGGGCTCAGGGGCTTAGTGGCACAGTGAAATGTGCGTTGCGCTTATTTCCTGCCTCTGTTTTTGTGTTTCAGAAAAGAGAGGGGACCCATTGTTGTGCTTTGCACATAGGAGCTATTAACCTTCCTTTTTTCTATTTTGGCCTTCAGTGAATTTCCTACTGAAGCAGATCTGGAAGACTTCACAGAAGCAGCTGTGGATGAGGATGAGGAGGATGAGGAAGAAGGGGAGGAAGTGGTGGAAGACCGAGATTACTACTATGACACCTTTAAAGGAGATGACTACAATGAGGAGAATCCTACTGAACCCAGCAGCGATGGCACCATGTCAGACAAGGAAATTACTCATGATGTCAAAGGTAACCCCATGCAGAGCCATGGCTTTGAAATCCATGTGGTAATTATTCACTTAGACTTTTGCATTGCGTCTGTTACAGGTAAGTCAGTCACAGAAGGAAAGGTGTGGTATCTCTGCACTGAAGGTGAGTTCAGCTCTCCAGTGCAGTGGTGGTGCCGTCTTAACAAAGTGGGCAGGCAGGCACATCCAGGGAGAGATGTAGAATTGAATTAGAGAACGGGGACTAGAGAGTAAGAGAGACCACATAGTCCGCCCTTCAGCAGGATTCCTCCACATTCATCCTAAAATGTTCCCTCCCCAAGGGGAGCTCCCCTCTTCGATACCACTCAAGTTCCGGCCTCCTAGAATAGAAATGGTTTTCTTGGTTTTTCTTTTCCTGCTTGTCTTCTAATCTGTAGGCTGCCCTACTTGTCCAGATGTTTTAGTTGGGAGGGTGAAATTTATTGACCTGCTGGTAACAGATTGGGGTCTGCAGTTTTTTTTTTTTTTTTTCCATCTTGCCAATTAAAACAAGAAAAGGTTGCAGTAGTTCCAGAGCCATTAACATGCAGTCTCCTGCTAATTGTATATTTGAAACCAATTAAGATGTGAAGAATTATTTAGGACCCAAGTTGGGGGAAATTACTTAACCAGTTGAGAAGTTTGTGATTTGCCTTAGAGAACATAAAAGTGGGAAACAATCGTCCATTCTAGGTGCTTGTCTTTACTACGGGTATCACCACTTAAAGCAGCCTTTCCACTCACATTGTCTCCTGAATAGACAAACTAGGCAGATATCTCCACTGAACAGATCAGAAATGTGAGGCTCTCACAGCTGTGAGACAAAGGAATTGCTCTACGTCAATCTAAACTCACATCTAGACTCCAGAGGGTGCCAAAAAATATTTATCCCAGTTCCTAAATGTCTCTGTGGGGAAGCAACTTGTTCTCAGCAAGGCTGGCCTGAGCTGGAGCATTCGGCCAACCAGGGCCTCCAGGCTCCGTCCAGTCTCAGGCCTCCCCCAGCCCATCCCCCGGCTTGCCGGCCTGTAGCATTTTGAAGCATTTGACGTCACTGCCTCTGTCCTGCTGACACTCTGACCATTTTCACACAGCTGTCTGCTCCCAGGAGGCGATGACGGGGCCCTGCCGGGCCGTGATGCCTCGTTGGTACTTCGACCTCTCCAAGGGAAAGTGCGTACGCTTTATATATGGCGGCTGCGGCGGCAACAGGAACAATTTTGAGTCTGAGGATTATTGTATGGCTGTGTGTAAAGCGATGAGTAAGTCCCGCCTCGCGCTGGTCCTGTGCGGCAGCACCGTCCTGTCCGGCGTCCGTCTCCCTGCCGTCTTCGTGGCTGCATCTGTGTGGTGTCCCTGCCCACTCGGGTGTTTGCTGTCGGTTGTCTTCCCCTCATCTTTGTGCTTTCTTGATCTAGGCTTTGCTCTCCTGCCGGCAGTGGTAAGCTCAGTTCTCGTGTCCTGTGCTCACCGTGTGTCTGGTGGTGCTTGGTGGTGATGGTGCGTACCCGCCTTGCTATAGCGGGCAGCACAGCCAGGGGCTTGTTCTTTCTCATCTGACTTTGGAGTCTGCAGGCCCCCGGGCCACTGTAGTATTGGTGGGGAAGGCAGCTGTCCCCTGGGCTGGCTCTAGCTTAGAGGCACTGAACGTTCCTGTCTTTGAACTGCCCTGTCACTGACCCCTGTGATGCATGCCAGCTCACAGGGTGCCTCCTCTCGAAAGGAGTGACAGTGAAGTACTTTGGGCATAGAATATTGAAATGTCTTGCATAATGCACTCTAGAGAGAGCTAGCAGCCAAGTGGTAGTGACTCACTGTGTTTCTTCAATATTTTGCAACCGGGTCACACAGCTTTAGGAAGTGAGAGGATTTCAGCTGGTGTGTGCTTTGATGTGACAGGAAGGTCAGTGGTTCAGTTGAGTTGGGTTTATGCTGGACGTTGGTAGGAAGAGTTTCTACCAAGAGTTTCCCTTTTCTCCATGGCTACTCCTTTTTCTCATTAAGACCTTCAGTCTCTCACCTTGCAGCACTAACCTACACATTAGGAAAATCCTCAGGCCAGACAGTTTTTCTTGGTTCCTACTCTGGAATTTGTTGGAGTGATAATTTGCTATGAAGTATTTGGCTATAGCTTCTGATGGTTTTTCATTCACATGCCTTCATGTTCCCTCTTCCTTCTACCAAAAGATCTTTCAAATCTTAATGTAATATGGCAATGCCTTGAGTGCTTCCCTTCCAGCTCCAGGAAAGCTGTTTTTATTCGGCAACAGTTGAAAGGTGAAATAAAAGGAGTCCTTGGGGAACCTTGGTGAATAAACTTTGCGTTTTCAGGGAAGATTTAGAAATAGAAATTATTGTGATGCTTACTACTTTGTAAAACTTGGGTTGAAGCCTGAGGAATCCCACTGAGTTTGGAGGTGGTGATATCTCCCTGAAGGGTCAGCCAGGTGGTGCTGTGAGACACGATGGAGTGGCAGGTCTGTAAAACTCCCATTTGCTGTGGCTTGGATGAGATTTGCCTCGGAGAAGCTGTGTGTTCATGCTCTTGTGGGGCCTCTGCCTGGAGGGCTTTGCAGGTTGAGAAGCATCAAATTTCCTTCCAGTGGGAGCGTTTTTGTTCTTCTTTGAAGGGGCTGAGGCTGGCGGATGTGCTGGCTTTATGAGTGGGTGATTCCACAGGGACTGAGGGTATCTTCAGAAAAAAGCCTTTCGGCCCGCTGTCCTCTCCACTCTGGTCCCAGGGAGGGTGGAAGCACCCTGTGTTTGCTGTTATCTTTTTCCAGTCCGGCTATGTGAACCAAAGGCTCTGTCTCCAGCGCTCAGGCCTTTACAGCACAGGCACGTGTCGCTGATCCTCACGATGGACTGCAGTGCTTGAAATTCTCTTCCACTGAACTTGCGAGTGTCTTGGGGAATGGTGTTTACTAAGTTATAGATTCTAATTTAGTTAATCTGAAAGTGGGATATTGACACCCTTTTAAAACTTATGTAGGGCTCATATTCTTCGTGACTTTAGTTGTCGTTTTTAGGTCTGTTAAATAAAGGGGCAAATAAAAGATGCTTCCGACAGAAAAAAAGTTGAACTGGCTGGCTAATTTGTAGGTGTATTCATCAATTATACAGTTGTTTTAATGTATTAAAATGATGCAATTCTAGAAATTAGGTGAATTTGCTTCTGAATTAAAAATCAGTTGAACCTTGGCATTCACTCTCCAATTAGCTCTGAAATTGTGTCATAATCTATCAAGCAAGTCCATACCAGCTTGGGAAATCTTGTATGAATTAGGCTAATAAGTGTTACCTTAGGTATGTCTTGAGAGGCTGAGTAAACTTGTCATCTCAGTTCTTTCCCTTATCAGGCTAAATTCCATCGTGCAGAGACTCACTTGCTTGGGCCCCATAAGAGATTATTCCCATCCAGCAGTCGGGGTGCTCCAGTGGGCCTGTGCTCTGGGGAACGCTTGGGAAGCCCTATTGGTCAGTGTCGTGGATCAAAAAGTCCTATCTTCATATCAGTGAAAGGTGTCCTTGTCAAATAGAGCAACTCAGTTTTATCCTTGTTGGTTCTGTCACTGATGGTGGGGCTAAGAGTCCTTCACTGATGCTGAAAACTCAAAATTATAGCTGGAGTGATTGGGACTTTCTCTACCCAGCGTATATGCAAAGAACATTCAGTTGAGCCTGTTTTCCCTTGTAAATTAAGACTCAAAGATAGCCAGAAGAGCAGAGGTACCTGAGTAATTTCTTTAAAAATAAGGAATTGGATAAAAGTGCCTCTACAGGGTCTGATTTCTGCCCTTGTCTCTGTTCAGAGGCTCAGTTATGAGCAATAAGGTAGCTATTGTTTAGGTTTCCAGGGTTCGAGCACTGAAGGGAAGGTATAGAAGAAACCACCTCTTTTTCAGCCCTGAGGTCTTAAGTAGATGCCTCATTGGTGCTGAAGCTGCCAATAAATTGCTGTATTAGCGTGGGCTGACATGGTTGATGAATATTGTGTAAGGAAGATTGCCCACTGTAATCTAACCAAGTGAAGTCTTGGCAGATAGCAGCACCCTGCACTTAGAGAATGCCACAAAACAAGTTGAGTCCATCCTGCAGGTCCTGAGCTGGGTTTTCTTCCTAGAGCACAGTGCACCTGATCCCAAAGAGAGGTCCCTCTGTAATTTTGTTTCAGTTCCTCCAACTCCTCTGCCGACCAATGATGTTGATGTGTATTTCGAGACCTCTGCAGATGATAATGAGCATGCTCGCTTCCAGAAGGCCAAGGAGCAGCTGGAGATTCGGCACCGCAACCGAATGGACAGGGTAAACCTTGACAATTCCTTCGTCTTCATGGTACTTGGCTTTGGGTAGCATGGTCCTCATAGCTGAAGAAAAGTAATAGCTTCTCCCTAGATTGTCATGCTGATGTATAAGGACTGGTGAATCAGGAGAGAGTTATCAGTGGAGCTGCCTTCTGGGTGGACTTCTTCACCACCTGCATCCAGATAATATGTAATATAATTACCCTTTGAGCACTTCCTATACCATTATCTGCCCCCCCCCTTTTTTTTGCAATTAACTTGCTTTAAAATTTCTTTATTTTAAAGAAGGAAACTTTATATCACTGTTATCAGTAAAAAGCTAGTACCATTTGCTGTGAGAAGAAAGTGACCAACCATACAAATATATTAGATGAAAGCAAACATGTACTAATACATGTTAGCTAGGTACTGCTGTCTCTGGAAGGTTCTGAGTCTCAGAGTGTTTCTTTTCCTTTAAAAGGGTTATAAGAGAGCAGCAGGAACACCAAAGTGCAACTTTTCTTCTGGATTTACTCAGGATTGAAAGAGAATTGAAAAGGGAATGCCTCGCTAGGCCTAAGCTCCACCCCAATCCCACACAGTCCCATGCTGGGCTTACAGTTTGCAAAATGCTCATTGTTTTATCCGCATCAGCTCTGAAAAGTAGGTATTAACCTCAATTTTTGTGGTGAGGAGACTAAGGCACAGAGACTTTTAAATAACTTACCCAAGGTTATGTAACAAAGAGGTCATGGAATTGAGGCTCCATCTGGGGATAGTTGAGGCCTAGAACCTTCTGAGGCAGTAACAATGCTAAGCTCCTAAGGGATCGTGTGACTGGTTTCCTTTTGCAGTTTCCTATGAGATTTAGCATCTGACAGTGTTTTTAGAAAATGGAGGAGTTGTTTCAGGGTATTAATCACTGCTGATGGTGTTTTTGACCTTTGTTCTAGGTAAAGAAGGAATGGGAAGAGGCAGAGCTTCAAGCTAAGAACCTCCCCAAAGCAGAGAGGCAGACTCTGATTCAGGTAAGATGCCTTCTCCGGGGCCATAGAGCCCCATTCCCAATGAAATTAGAATTGGACACCACCTCCTTTTAGGTGAGGGCTTACAAGGAAGTTGTAACTGGCCTATTTTATTTTTCACCTCAAGTATTGCTCACCTATGGTAGAAGGAAACCAAACCCCCACCAGAGCACACCTAATTCATGCCAGAAGGTAACCTTAGCTCAGCTGCCTTTTGTTAATTCTGCTTTCCTGGCAAAAGTCCTCTGCCATTTTCAGTCTTAGACTGTGACTTGTTTTTCAGCAGTACTGAATTTTTTTTTTTAAGACTAATTGAAAGTCAAAGGATAGAAAATAAAGATCTCTGATACAATTCATCTCTAACTTTGTAGACTATAACTAAAATCATAGCAGCAGACTGCATTCCCCTTCAGTAGAAGAGTGTTGCTAGGAATAGGGACAGCAATTTCCAGGGCTGATTTGGTTTTTACAAAACTGATTTTGTAAATTTTAAATCATTTTATGTTTAGCTGAAATGTCTTTCCTCCTAATGTTAACACTTTAATAAAGTGTTAAAAATAATCTTAAAATGCTTTTTTATTGATCACTTAGAAAATCTAACAGTTTTAATTCCTACAGAAGTCAGTGCATCTTGTTCAGGGAAATTCAGTTCAGCAGGCTTAAACTGTACCTGTAAACCTGGCCGGATACCTCACGGATAACTTTGCCCTTCATGACTTTATTGATAGTAATGGCAAAAACCACAATTACTTTTGCACCAATGACAGGAATACTTCAACAGAACTTATCACATAACTCCTATTGGTCAGTGGTCTCAGAGTTTGGAAGTTGGTGCCTTGCTGCAATGTGGGAAGGACAGTGTTCTTTTTTTATAGTGCATATTGAGAAACCAGGCCTTGGGCTTGCAGGCACTAGCACTTTCAGTTATACAGATACTAAGGAGGCCCTCTGACACTGAGATTTAACTTGCTCTCTTTAAAGAAGGAAGTAATTCTCCTGATAGAAGTAGAATGAAGGTAGGATGAAGTAGACTTTGGATCCTACCCTTGCTCCACTCTCCGAACCTGTTACCGTCTTGCATGGGCACTGACAGGAGAAGCACTGGGGTCTGAGGTTGCTTGCTTAGGCTTCCTCCAGGTGCCACAAGTCATATGTGGTTCCTGCTGTCTTGGTTTAGCACTTCCAAGCCATGGTTAAAGCTTTAGAGAAGGAAGCAGCCAGTGAGAAGCAGCAGCTGGTGGAGACCCACCTGGCCCGAGTGGAAGCTATGCTGAATGACCGCCGTCGGATGGCTCTGGAGAACTACCTGGCTGCCTTGCAGTCTGACCCACCACGGGTGAGTCCTACCCCTAGCACTGCCTGCCCTGACGTGATATATGTAGGGGACCAATGTATGACACTCAGGTCAGTAAAAGTGACATTTGTATGACAAGTTCTGGCAAAGCTGAAGCTAAGGAAAGACGATGAGGGAGGAAAAGGTATTACATTCTAATATCTGTGTATATAAGCTAAGCATGACATCGCTTTATGCCTGCGTATACCACCTGTGATGTGAAAGTGTTTTACACTAGAAAAGTATGACCTGGCGAAATTGATTGGTAATTATCCAGTTATTTAACTTCCTTTCAAAGAATGAAAACATGCTTTTCATGAAGACTTTTGAACAAGTTACATTATAAATAAGATTATGAAGAAAGGGGTAAAGTAATTTCTTCTGAAACTCTTGTGTGAGTGGTCTCAAACGATTTTGTCCCTTAACACTAACCTGCCTTGCTTTGGGGGATGGCAAGTATTAGGAGGATATTTGTATCCTTAAGTAAGCCAGTTAAAGTCTTCTCTCTTTGGGCGACACAGGAGACTACCTAGCTTCTAATTCAGGTGTCAGAGGCTGAGCCAGGAAAAAAGGACAGATCAGAAGAGAACAATGGGCTGGAGATTCTGGAAAATACTGTATGTTAAGGAGCCAATATAACTTTGGAACTTAGTTTTGCTATTTTACCTAGACAGTTTTTTTGTTACTTGGTAAGCTAAAAAAGCTTTCAAAGTTATAGCTTTCATTCTTGTGCCTAGCTGAACTTTACATTCTTAAGTGAACTTATTAAGCTTTTGTTTTCCTGCCTATTTTCAATTCTCTAGTCTCTGGATATTAAAACAACTGTTCTGTCTTACAGCCTCATCGCATTCTCCAGGCCTTACGGCGTTATGTCCGTGCTGAGAACAAAGATCGCCTGCATACCATCCGTCATTACCAGCATGTGTTGGCTGTTGACCCAGAAAAGGCGGCCCAGATGAGATCCCAGGTACAGTAGATGTAGAAATTGTTGCCATGAGGGCATTTCCAGTGGGGAACATAACGCCTTGACTAATGGTTGAACAGCACTGCTAGTTGCACTTGCCATTAGTCCTTAGAAAATGAGTTTTGATTTCCAAAGACATTCGGTACGTGAGCTGGTTTTTGCAAGGGCACTATTTTTAAAACATCTTTTTAAATACTTTTTTATATTAAGTACTTTATACTTAAACAATTTCTGAATTTTTTTATGTCATTTATTTCTGATTTAAGGTATTGCCAGAACCAATATTCAAGGTCCTTTTCTAGGTGTATTTATCAAGCAGATCTTAAAAATTGGTCTCTTGTTTTGTGCAGTATAGTTTTTGTTTAGACAGACACTTTTACATTCCTAGGTTTTGTCCAGCTTTACTTTCATCTATAGAGGTTTGTTTCTGGTTCCTATCTCTAATATTGGTGGTGTTCGTATATTAACTTGAGTTTTACTTTTTTGTATTCATAAAAATGAGCTTGCCTACAAGACTGCTAGCTTCCGTTCAAACCAGGAAGTCTCGTAGCTCAGCCTGTTAGCTTTCCTAGAGGGCCTTATAGTCACAATGCTGATCTCACTTGATTTCCTCTCATAGTGTAACACAGTGCTGTGCTGATTGTGAGTGCCAGGGTATGTGGGCTCACTTACTGCACGGTGCTGGCCTGTCAGCCCAGAAACCCTCCTTCCCCACAGCTGCTCTGTGTGTGAAGATGAAAAGGTAATGTGCCTGAAGGCCTTTGGAGTATTGGAGCTGAGCTGCTCCATTTGTGGAGCCGGGGTCTGTCTGAGTGCCAGACTCCACACTGGCATTCAGTGCTGCCGGGTTGACTCCCTGAGTGCCCTTGAGCAGCTCACACGCTAGTGTAGAGATAATAACTGTAAAGGTGAAGAGCAGGTGTTTTTTTGTCTTTTGTTTGATTGTTTGAGACGGAGTCCCACTCTGTCACTCAGGCTGGGCTGCAATGGCGCCATCTCAGCTCACTGCAACCTCCGCCTCCCGGGTTCAAATGATTCTCTTGCTTCAGCCTCCTGAGTAGCTGGGATTACAGGCGCCCACCACAACGCCTGGTTAAGTTTTGTAGTTTCAGTAGAGACGAGGTTTCACCATATTGGCCAGGCTGGTCTTGGGCTCCTGGCCTCAGGTAATCCTCCCATCCCACCTCTGCCTCCCAAAGTTCTAGGATTGCAGGCGTGAGCCACCAGCCCCAGCCTAGAGCAGGTGTTCGTAGATATACAGAGTTCACTTCAGAAGCTGGTTGTTTTGGGGAATAAAAGAACTCAGGCTTCTAAAGAGTGGGAAGAATGTGGAAAGGGGCTGCGTTGGAGACCCTAAGAGGCATCTGGTGTGGGCCTGGAGCTCAGGGCTTTGCTTCCTGCTGGATGTAGCAGAAGAGGAGAAAAGTCCAGGAGGCCTGGGTGGAAAATGCATGCATCTTGACAGGGCTTAGGCTCTTGGGGTCTACTTGATTTTTTGAAAAGACTTAATCACTTTCCAGACTTTCTGTTTTAAAATTAAATTATTGCGTTGTATTCTAGACAGTTTTGTGTGAGAGTAGAAGGGAAGGAGAGATTTTGATCAGTATATTAAATTAATAGAGAATTCCTGCAAGTGAGATCAAGCTTCCACACCAAGTAATGTGGGAAGTGGAATGCTCCCATTTAAACACCTTTGGGGAGAAAACCCAGCTCTCCTGTCTGCTACTTACTACCTGCTCTTAGCTGAAATTCTGGCAAAGCTTACCTTCTGCCTTGTTCCCTATTCTGTTATCTAAACAACAGAAAAATTTGCAGATATTCAGCCTGTTATAACTTGTGCCATATCTGCTTGTCTGGATATGAGTGAGATGGTGCTTTTACGTACTGTAGCCAGTGGTTTGCTGTAGAGACACTAATTTGCAGTCTCCCACTCTGTGGTTCTTGTCCTCTGTGAGTGTGTGAACCTTCCTCTCTCACACGGCTCCCGGTTCCTCTGGGGAGGCGTAGCAGGACAACACTTGCTGAACCCGTGGGTGTTGCATTTTGCCTTCATTTGCATTTTCTTCAAGGCACTCACTCTTGTCCTTTCCTTGATTGACAGAATGGCAAATATAAAATTAAATTGCTTTCATCCTTGCTTTGAAAGGTCAGCGAGATGTCAATCTACAATAAAAGCATCTTTCCATTTAGCTTTTTTTTTTTTTCATTTTGATCCTTCATGTTAATGGCTTCAAGCCCACATAATTAGTCCATTGGTTTCCAGCACCCTCTTTAGGAAAAGCTTGGTAATTGCAGGTCTAACCAGGCAGGGATGACTTTGCTTGAAAAGCCTGTGGGAGCTACAGCAACACACCTCGCCATGTCATTGGGGTGGATGCTAGCCCAAGTCACCTTTCACTTCTATCCTGAAAAGCTGTAAAAATAGTGACCACTTCTAATGGCTTTTTTTTTTTTTTTTTTAAATGAATAACCTTAGAACTTTTGCATTCAGAAAAGGCAGTGAGCTATGGTAGATGAGTCTTCCTTTATCACCCCCTTAAAATCAGGTTTATTTATACGTCAGCATGAGTTTCTCAAAAAATAGCAATTTAGTTAAATAGGAATAAACTAATTCTTTATTTACCACAATAATCATTTAAGCAATTGCTTCACTAAGCAAAATCCATAATGGTTCCCTCTGTCGCCAAGTCTACTTTTCAGCCAGTAATTTCAGTCTTTTTAAAATCACATCTAATCTGACCAGTGGTAGAAATCAACTGACTCTTCTTTCACTCAGCAAAACCTTACTGAACATTCAGCATTGTACAAATTAGGGTTCTTTTTTTTTTTTTTTAACTCAATATAATTAGTATTAAGTGCCTCGTATGAAAATCCAGTAGCTAGTGGCCATTTTTTAATAAATTGTCTCTTAACTTGGAGCACTCTCCGGATAAATTGTCACGTCAGCTGGGGGAATTATACAGTCCTTTTTTTTTTTTTTTTTTTTTTTTTGAGACAGGATCTTGCTCTGTTGCCTGGGTTGGAGTGCAGTAGCACAGTCATAGCTCACTGTAGCCTAAACCTCCTGGGCTCCAGTGATCCTCCAGCCTTAGCCTCCCAGGTAGCCGTGACTGCAGGCACACAGTACTATGCCTGGCTAATTTTTGTATTTTTGGTAGAGACAGGGTTTCATCATGTTGGCCAGGCTGGTCTCAAACTCCTTGGCTCCAGTGATCCTGCTGTCTCACCCTCCCAAAGTGCTGGAATTACAGGTGTGAGCCACCACGCCCAGGCTGAACACATTCTTATCCTTCCTTTAGCAGTGAGTAAATATGGCATGAGGATTAATACATTTCCCCTGACCAGTTGCTTTGCTAGACTCTGTAGAGAATATACTTTGTAAAGTGGTTTTTCCAGAAGGTGTGTCGATGTTCCAGCTGCACGTTCCCTCCTGGCCTAGTTGTTTTCAGTCACAACACCTCTCCACCATAACTCTGCTTCCAGGTGATGACACATCTCCACGTGATTGAAGAAAGAAGGAACCAAAGCCTCTCTCTGCTCTACAAAGTACCTTATGTAGCCCAAGAAATTCAAGAGGAAATTGGTGGGTACCAGCTGTTTGTGACAAGGTCATGTGGGACTTCTTGCAGAGGCTCAGGAGTGAAAGCTGGGCAAGAGTAGAGAGAGATGAGCAAGCAAGGCCCACAAAGTGGGGCATTAGCACACCCTGGCTTCAGAAGCCTGGAATCCACTGGAGCTTACATGGCAAGGTGAAGGAGGAACCAAGGACAGATGCACTGGCTGTGAGCCATGGAGCCTTGGCTTTCACTGACCTTCACTCTGTTAGTGGAAGAATATCTGGGGTGTGAAATTGCAAGAGACTACGAGATTTCCTGTTACCGTTTTCCTCCTTAATTCTGATTATTTCAAGCACCGATTTTATATAACTTCTCACCTCCTCCTCTCCCAGTCTTTATCTTCTTCATTTATTCAACAAGTTTTATGATGTCTGCTGCGTGTCACAGAGTAAAATGGTCCACAAACAGATAGTACCTGCTGGAGTTCATGTGATGATAGGAGAAAAACAGATAGTAAAACAAGAAAATAAGTGTCAGATGGTGATAAGTGCTATGCAGAGTTAAAACTCGGGCGGAGTGGTAGAGAGCAGCCGGTCGGGGCGGCTGGCTCTGGGGACGGTGGCCTGAGATCCGAATGGTAAGATCACAGCCGGAGAGCACATTGGGAGCAGAGGGAGCGGCAGCTACAAAGGCCCCAGGTAGAAGTCAGGCATCACATTTGAGTAGATCAGTGTGGCTACAACATAGCAAAGGGGATGCGGCCGGAGTATGCAGGGACCAGATCAGGAAGAAATTTCAGCAAAATCAAGGAGTTTGGATTTTATTCTAGGATAATGGGAAGCCGTTAGAGGATTTTCAGCTGGGGAAAGACTAGATCTGGATTATGCATTTTTAAAAGCTCACTTGGCTGCTTCGTGTAGAGTCGATTAAAATTAGAAACCAGCCAGGAAGCGATTATAGAAATGCAGGAGAGAGCTGTTGGGAGTATGCACTGAAGGGGTGAGGGGGGCAGGAGAAGGAGCGCCCCAGGGGCAGCTGGGGATGGTCTCTAGGATGTGTTCTGGTGGGAGTGTGTGGGGTTGGGGGAGCGGCATCAAGAACTGCACTTACGGTTCCGCTGTGAGCAGCTCGGGGGTGGTGGTACCATGGCCGACTGAGGTGGAGAAGGGAATCCGGAGCTCTGTTGATACATGTTAAGATAGAAATTTCTGTTGGATGTTATGTGGAGATCTAGGATTTAGGTGAGGCAGAGGTCAGGCAGTAGGTCCAGGGTTTGGGCCTAGGAGTCATGGTATATGGTCCGTATTTAAAACTGGTGTCGGGGAGAAGTAGGTCAGAGGGTATGAAGTGGTAGTTGTAGTTACGTGGGGTGGATTCATCTAGAGATGGGATGGACAGCGTGAGGACTGTAGTTAGTAATATTGTACTATATACTAAAAATTTGCCGAGAGTAGATTTGGGATATTCTTATTTTTTTAAAAAAGTAGTTCTGGAAGGTGATGTGTGTGTTTGCTTGACTGTGGAAATTATTTCACGGTGTATATGTATATCAAATCATTATATTGTAGACCTTAAATATGTACAATTTTTAAAACCCCCAAAATCTGTAGAGTTGTGGATACCACTTAACTGGAGTGTGGAGGTGGAGGCAGGGGTGCCTGGGATGGCACCCTGGGGTCCCTGGTGCTGGGGCTCTGTGGTGCCACAGAATCAGGGCAGGTGTTGCAGGCAGGAGCTGGGAGCCACAGTGGGGTCTTGGAGCTCTAGAGCATCCTGTGCCTGGACACCAGGCCCTTCTGAAGCCTGCTCTCTGTCCCCTGCCCTGTCTTCATCAGATGAGCTCCTTCAGGAGCAGCGTGCAGATATGGACCAGTTCACTGCCTCCATCTCAGAGACCCCTGTGGACGTCCGGGTGAGCTCTGAGGAGAGTGAGGAGATCCCGCCGTTCCACCCCTTCCACCCCTTCCCAGCCTTACCTGAGAATGAAGGTGTGTATGGGCGACGGTGCCACTTCTGGGCAGCAGGGGGAGGACAAAATGAGAGAACTGAAGTCAGTTTTTCGAAAACCAAATTGAGTTGAGAGATGGTGTTCCTGTGAGAGTCAGGGGAGGGGAGACCAGATTCATTGAGCGCCTACTGTGTGCAAGGACCCTGCTAGATGCTTTCAAATCATTAGTGTCAATGTCACCATGAAGTTAAGACTAATTCTCCCACTTCAAGATGGGTGGCTTCAAACCCCCACTTCTTCAAACTTGTGCACTTCCTTACATGTGGGAGGCACTTGGCAGTTGGAACAGCACCTTCCTGTTATGGCGTTACCTTTGCCCAGCCGTCTTGGGAGGTAGGTGCTGGAGAGGCTGAGGAGGTGACAGGGCTGGCGCAGGGTCATATCTCTGACATGAGGTGGGGATAAGAAGCTGTTCCTCTGGCTCCTAGGCAGACGTTTCTTTCCTCTATTCCCCTGCTGGTTCTCAGCGTCTAAGAGGGTCTCTAAAAGCTGTGAGCCTGCTCCAGAAATAAACAAGTTGTTGAGACCAGTGCCCTGAGAGCAGTCCCCCTCATCAGTTCTGTTTGTTGCTGTTGCTGCTGATAGGGTAATGATAAGAATGGCCCACAGCTCTGCCATAGTCCTTGTTATATGCCAGCTGTAGCTAAGCATCTCAGCGGATGCTCTCCATCCTCAGAGTAACCCTCGCAGGTGGGTAGTCGAGTGTCCCCATGTGGGGATT
Source organism: Nomascus leucogenys (assembly GCF_006542625.1). Lineage (NCBI taxonomy): Eukaryota > Metazoa > Chordata > Mammalia > Primates > Hylobatidae > Nomascus > Nomascus leucogenys. Next base: position 4,825,621 of record NC_044395.1, on the reverse strand, counting down.
CTGAGGTGTAAAGAGGTTAAGTAACTTGCCCAAGGTCATGTAGCTTGTAAGTGGAGAGTCAGGAGTCAAACCCAAGCCGATCTGGTCCTGCAGTCACAGACCTGACTGGATATAGCACTGGAACAGAGGCCTCAGGAGGGCATCAAATTAGGGGTGGGGGGATGGAGGTACATCCAGCTTAGCCTTTAGACCTTAACGGAAATGCTTTCTAAACTAGTGATCCCAGAGCAGTTGACTCTCCAGAAATAAAACAGGATCTGAGGAAGTGGCAGATAGATGAAGAGGCACCGTGCCATTCCCAAATCTCGGTGGGTTTGTTGGGTGGCAGATGAAGAGGCCCCGTGCTATTGGGTGGCCATTGCTTAGACAACTTCTTATGTGCTTGTTGGGGGTCGGGGCAGCTTGGATATACCTGAACCAGGACCTTATCTCCCTGTCAGCAAACCACAACCAACACTAACTTCAATTTTTGCTTTTTTCTAAGAAAAATAATTACGTGGGCTAAGCTAAATAGTGCAGGCATCTCCCAGTTTCCCTAAAAAGGCCCAAGACAGACCTACTTTTTTCTCTCTTATCAAGGATACCCTCCAGTGATTTGCTGTGGCTCATGCTGCTGGTTTGTTTATGGGATATTTCAGGCATGGTTTTTTTAAGGAGGAATATTTTTTGTTCACATTATAGAGAAATTCTAAGATAGAAATTTTAAAAGAAGCCATTTTCTTTCTTAATCTCCTTTTGTGCTATTTTATTTTGTTTTTTATTGTTTTCCTTTCTGCTAGACACTCAGCCGGAGTTGTACCACCCAATGAAAAAAGGTTGGTTTGTCCAAGATGTTCCCTTTAAGACCTTCATTCCTCTCCACTCCCCAGTGTGTCCAAAGCTTCATGTTCTGTTTCATGCCATCACCTGGCTTTCCCCACCTCATTTCTTCCTACACGGCTGTGAGTGGAGTCAGAGCAGCCCCACCTCCATGTTGCCAACAAGCTGACCTGACTCCAGCACTCTAAGGCCAGTTTCCATGGCGTTGGTTACCACGTGGTCATGCTAAGCTTTCCCTCTGGGATGTCAGAGAATGCACAGCAACCAAAATAGATTTCATGACCCTTTTAATCTGGGTAGATTTTTAGAAGTATATCCAACTTAGGTTGGTTGTGAACTGCTGTATCCGTGTGAATATGCCTTATTTACAGTCAGGTGGAGAGTCTTTCTCTTTTCCCTCTTTTTCTCTGCAATTCCCATTTACATCTTTTCTTTTTGGCTCTCCTCGCCCTTTGTCTGTGCCCGTTGTCTCATGTCCCCTGAGTTGTAGTATTCCTCAGAACGTCGGAAGCCAATGGATCAAACAGCTGGAGACAACCCAGCTCACTGTACTGAGTCCAGTTTTCAAAAACAGTTAACATTCCATAAAGCACTATGTGGAATGCTTTGTATACTTGATCTTAGTCCACTGAACATCCCTGTAGGATGAGTAGTGTTTTTAGCTCTATTTTCTAGATTAGACAATTGAAGAAGTTTCTGAGATGACGTGACTTGCTTTAAGAAGTGGAGGAACCAGGATTTGAAGCCAGTTCTCTGTCCCCCAAGCCCATGTGATTTTATTACCTAAGTTGTCGGTGTCATGGGATCCCCCAGGTGGGTGGGTGGCCCAGTCATTGTGAATCATTTCAACATTTCCTGTTCATAATGTGTTGTATGAGCCCGCCCTTGGCTTTGGCAGACTTCCTATGGATGGGCCAAATGGTGTTGCCTGGCTAAGAAGTTGGTGTTCTGGTTTACAACACAGGTTGTTCTCAGAACACAAAAGTGTGATTTGAATCTTCTGAAAATGACTTCGTGTAGATGCTTTATTTTATTCTACTTGGATATGCCTATTCTTGGGGATGACTGTGCCGACATTCCTTTCAACAGCACAACTGAGGCGTTTATAGAGAAAGATGAGTTTCCTAGAAGTTTAACTGGCTTTTGCCGTTGTACTTAACTGTTACGAGTTGGGGCAATTTAAACATTAACTTTGGTGTCTTGAAGTAACTCGTTTATGTTAAGAAACATGGTGGCTATACCACCAAAAATCTATTATAACAGTCTGGACTGGCGGTAGGTCTTTTTTTTTTTTTTTTTTTTTTTTTTGAGACGGGGTCTTGCTGTCGCCCAGGCTGGAGTGCAGTGGTGCGGTCTTGGCACACTGCAACCTCCTCCTCTGGGGCTCAAGCAGTCCTCCTACCTCAGCCTCCCAAGTAGGTGGGACCACAGGTGCATGCCACCACCCTCGGCTAAATTTTTTTTTTTTTTTTTTTTTAGTAGAGACGGGGTTTTGCCATGTTGCCCAGGCTGGTCTCGAACTCCTGGACTCAAGCGATCCTCCCTCCTTGGCCTCCCCAAATGCTGGGATTATAGGCATGAGCCACTGTGTCCGGTGACAGTAGGCCTTTAGTTGGCTCAGTGCCACATTGCTTTTTGAATAAATCCTGCCTGTGTGACCTTTAAAATTCTGAGGGAGAGACATGTGGAAGGAGCTCAGAATTACAGTTGATTGGGCTTGGTCATAAGCATCCTTGCTGAGGCAATACCCTTCCAGATCCCTCTTTCTCAAATAGTTGGAGTGCAGTATTGCCATTTCATGGGCATTTTGAGACAAAAGCTAGCTCTGATTTAACTAGAATCAAATCGTGCAAGTCTTTAAAGTTGAAGCTTTAGAAAAATTGCATCGTTTTTGGCTGCATTGCATTAGCTAGCCTGCATGTTCAGCAGCTGTGGAAGCTGTTACAAATTGCTGTGTGTTAAGAACAAGTCTAGTGAGGCAGAAGCTCTGCTGTGGCTGTGCCTTGTGCCATTACCTGCCTTTGACAAGCCCAGGGACAGCAGTGCTTTGCATGTCCTCATGTTGAAATCTCACTTGCAGGTAGTTACCTTAGAATGCCAAGTATGCTGTCAGGTTGATCTAGTTATAAAAGGCTCGTATCACAGACATTTATATTGAACTGTATGTTATTATTAATAAGGAATTCTTAGGATAGCTAGAAATCACATGCTTTGGAACTAAAAATAGAGGACTGCATCTCACGTTCCCTCCCTGGGCCTGTGCCGTGTCGTCGCGCTGCGTATTTGGATACTGTCCTTCGGAGCGCCACACACGAGTGATGTTGCTCAGGCAGTGTCTGACCTTGGCAAGAGGAGAGTTGCTATTCTTGCTGCTTCGTTTAGAGAAAGGTGCCTTCCATGCTGATATTAGAATTCTTCCTATAGGTGGAATGCATGCTTCCTGTTTATCTTCTCGTAGCCACTTAGGATATGAGCATCTGGTATCTCGGCACTGAGAGGGATTCAGCTGGTGGGAGATGCAGGAAGAAATCCGTAATGACAAACTGTGATTGAAAATGCTATCACCTGGGAACCTCCCCAGGACCAGCTGAAACTTGAAGGGAAAATAAGAGTTTAGGTTGGGGTATTTGAGGCAGAATGAATTCCCTGTGGGCTCACCTACTCTGTCCAAGGCGAACGTGCAGGTTATTGTGAGGATGGGTGCTGTGGCAGCCGGGTGTGAGTAGTAGGTGCTCAGTAATTTCTCCTGTAACGGTGTTGTGTATTTCCCATGCTAGGATGCCCCTGGGCTACCGCTTCTATGTGTCTTACAGTAAACATTTTCTCTGAAGGCTTGCTTTTCATTCTCCCAAGTTGGAGACAAGTGAGCACTCCCTCCTCCTCCATTATACCCATCGGTCTCTGCAAATGCCTGTCTCATTCATCTTTAGAGAGCACAGGACACCCTCAGACTTGTGAACATGGTGGCAGATGAGTCGTGGGGGGAGGTGCGTGGTGAGGGGCTCACTGGCCCTCAGGAGGGAGTTTGCTACTTCTGTGCAATGGGTGTGAGATGGGCCATCCTTGGGACCTCAGCCGTGATCTCTCTCCACACAGGATCTGGAGTGGGAGAGCAGGATGGGGGACTGATCGGTGCCGAAGAGAAAGTGATTAACAGTAAGAATAAAGTGGATGAAAACATGGTGAGCCTGTTCTTTCTTCTGCCCAACACGCTTTACTTTTGAGACTCATTAGAGTGAGTGACCTGATGTCAGATGCTTCCAGGTGCACTTCCCTGTGTTCGTTTTCTACACAGTTGAAGGTTGGAGGGCTCCAACGGCTCCCACAGACTGGCTGTGGTGTTTAGCATCTGGGTATGAAAAGGATTAAAAAGTCCTTTTCAGCAGTAGCTCATCTCTTGCTATAGAGTAGGAAAATATATTTACAACTAAAGATATGAATAACCTGTTAGAGGCCATTTTCAAGTGAGTAGAGAGTTAATAACTTGGATTAGAGTTGGGTTTTGTTCTTATATTGCCTTAGGTTTATACCCCCTTTTATTCACCTAGTATTTTATGTCATTTATAGTTCTGGATTATCTTCAACTGAGTTTGATATTTAAATGTGGCTTTTTTTTGAAACGGAGTCTTGCTTTGTCGCCCAGGCTGGAGTGCAATGGCGCCATCTCTGCTCACTGCAAGCTCCGCCTCCCGGGTTCACGCCATTCTCCTGCCTCAGCCTCCCAAGTAGCTGGGACTACAGGCGTCCACCACCATGCCTGGCTAATTTTTTGTATTTTTAGTAGAGATGGGGTTTCACCGTGTTAGCCAGGATTGTCTTGATCTCCTGACCTTGTGATCCGCCCACCTCGGCCTCCCGAAGTGCTGGGATTACAGGTGTGAGCCACCACGCCTGGCGTAAACGTGGCTTTTTGGCAATCTGTTCTGAGATACGTCTCCACAAAGGAAAATGCATACGAGACCAGCTGCCATAATGTAGTCTTCCCTCCTCACCTGCCCCTTCATTAGGGGTTTGGGGAGTGGATTTGGAAGGCTGTGACAGAACTGGTTAGTTAATGGGGGTCCCACAGGTACCTGCTTCCTTCCATCAAGCAGCAAGTAGCAGAGGAAGGAGGCAGTAAATACCAAACTCCCCGTTCACCCAGTTGCTCGCTGCCGACATTCTCATGACTGTTTCAGGTCATTGACGAGACTCTGGACGTTAAGGAAATGATTTTCAATGCCGAGAGAGTTGGAGGCCTTGAGGAAGAGCGGGTACGTGTTTAGCTCCAGAACCTAAGATTTCCTGTCAATCTTAGGTATTTCTCCTCTGCTTCTCAGTTCAAGTAGAAAGCGGGAGAGATGCCTGAGTTAATAAGGGTCCCTCATCCCCAGCTTCCCATAGCTTTTGGATAAGAAAGCTAAAATTAAAATCTCCATGGAGATTGGGAAGAGTGGGCGGTCTCCACATATGGGTGGTTCCCTGCAAAGCAGGATCTTGGTGCTACTTTGGGTTTTAGGGGCTCGACCTTCCAGGAGCGTGGCCCTCAGTGAGTTAACTTGCCTCACGGCTGCCAGATGGTCATTGGGACTTTTTTCCGCGTCTGCTGTATTACGTAGGAATCCGTGGGCCCACTGCGGGAGGACTTCAGTCTGAGTAGCAGTGCCCTCATTGGCCTGCTGGTCATTGCAGTGGCCATTGCCACGGTCATCGTCATCAGCCTGGTGATGCTGAGGAAGAGGCAGTATGGCACCATCAGCCACGGGATCGTGGAGGTGAGGAGCTGGGCTGCTGAGGACCTGCTGTGCACTGTGGGCTGGGTTGGGGGGTGGGAACCTGTGGAATTAATAGGCATCTTCACTCCTCGAGTACTAGACATGCTGCTGTCATCAGTTCAATTACTCACTGGATTCCTAGGTCATGTTTTTGGAAATCAGCCCCTGCCACAAGGGGCTGTTGCCAACTGTCAACATTAGTTTGGGCCTTGGCTATGAAGGTCAGAAAGTCATGTGAACATTTTATGCTACAGAGGGTGAAAACTCTCTTCTCAGATTATTTCCTTAGTGTTCCTTTTTCCAGGTATGCTTTTTTTTTTTTTTTTTTTTTTTTTGAGACAGAGTCTCGCTCTGTCGCCCAGGCTGGAGTGCAGTGGCGCAATCTCGGCTCACTGCAAGCTCCGCCTCCCGGGTTCACGCCATTCTCCTGCCTCAGCCTCTCCGAGTAGCTGGGACTACAGGCGCCCGCCACCACGCCCGGCTAATTTTTTGTATTTTTAGTAGAAATGGGGTTTCACCGTGGTCTCGATCTCCTGACCTCGTGATCCGCCCGCCTCGGCTTTTTTTTTAATGGGGGCCAGGAGCAACAGGAGATTTAGAAAGTGCTGAAGCAGACTGTTTCTGTGGTGTCTTCTGCTGGTTCCTGAACTTCTCTTGCCACTCATTCCTTAGTGAACAGTGGGAATGTCCAGAGGCCCTTGATCCCCAAGTATAAATACAGTAAGGACCTTAATGAGCCCTGGGAAATTAGTGCAGATGCTGGTCTTAGTTATTTGTGGGGTTTTTTTGTTTGTTTTTTGGTTTTTTGGAGACAGAGTCTCACTCTGTCGCCCAGGCTGGAGTGCAGTGGTGCGATCTCAGTACACTGCAACCTCTGTCTCCCGGGTTCAGGTGATTCTTGTGCCTCAGCCTCCCACCTAGCTGAGACTACAGGTGTGCGCCACCACACCCAGCTAGTTTTTGTATTTTTATTAGAGCTAGGATTTCCCCATATTGACCAGGGTGGTCTCAAACTCCCGACTTCAAGTGATCCACCTGCCTCAGCCTCCCAAAGTGCTGGGATTACAAGCATGAGCTACTGCACCTGGCCAGTTATTTGGTTTTATCTCCTGCTGGCCTAGCTGTAGAATTTCAGAGCTGAAAAAGACCAGCGATCCCCTGGTCCCACTGTCTGCTTGCTAGCCTACTGCTGAGTGGCTTGCCTTGGCTGGCCCAGGTAGTAAGCAGTGGCACGGACCCTTGCTTGTCACCATGGTGCTAGGAAATCCAGTTGACTGTCATCTTCCATGAGGGCTAAGCTTTCAGGGGTCTCGTTTCAAAAGCATTGTCCCTTTGATCCCCTTACTTTATTTCTCCTGTGTTTCACCACCGGTTCTCATCTGGCCTGTCTGGTGGGAACAGGCTGCTGGCTGCATTTGGTCCTCGGGGGATTGTGCAGCAAATGGCTCAGGTCTCCCAGCACCCTGTGCAGGTCTCTTCCCAGACACCACAACGTTTTGTTCTTCCAGGTTGATCCAATGCTCACCCCAGAAGAGCGTCACCTGAACAAGATGCAGAACCATGGCTATGAGAACCCCACCTACAAATACCTGGAGCAGATGCAGATTTAGGCGGCAGGGAGCGCGGCAGCCCTGGCGGAGGGGTGCGGGCGGGCCGGAAGATCCCACTGGCGAGCAGCTGCTGCTGCCAGGGCTGCTTCTGACATCCTGACCTCCTGGACTGTAGGACTATATAAAGTACTACTGTAGAACTGCAATTTCCATTCTTTTAAATGGGTGAAAAATGGTAATATAACAATATATGATATATAAACTTAAATGAAAAAAGATCTATTGCAGATATTTGATGTAGTTTTCTTTTTTAAATTAATCAGAAACCCCACTTTCATTGTATTGTCTGACACATGCTCTCAATATATAATAAATGGGAAATGTCGATTTTCAATAATAGACTTATATGCAGGCTGTCGTTACGGTTATGTTGTGTGAGCCAACTCTTCAGGCTCGTTCACTGTCCTGGCTTTTATTTAAAGAAAAAAAAGGCAGTATTCCCTTTTTAAATGAGCTTTCAGGAAGTTGCTGAGAAATGAGGTGGAATAGGGAACTGTAATGGCCACTGAAGCATGTGAGGAGACCCTCGCAAAATGATGTGAAAGGACCAGTTTTCTTGAAGTCCAGTGTTTCCACGGCTGGATACCTTTGTGTCTCCATAAAAGTCCCGTCACCAAGGACGTTAAAGGCATTTTATTCCAGCGTCTTCTAGAGAGCTTAGTGTATACAGATGAGGGTGTCCGCTGCTGCTTTCCTTCGGAATCCAGTGCTTCCACAGAGATTAGCCTGTAGCTTATATTTGACATTCTTCACTGTCTGTTGTTTACCTACCGTAGCTTTTTACCGTTCACTTCCCCTTCCAACTATGTCCAGATGTGCAGGCGGCTCCTCTGGACTTTCTCCAAAGGCACTGACCCTCGGCCTCTACTTTGTCCCCTCACCTCCACCCCCTCCTGTCACCGGCCTTGTGACGTTCACTCAGAAGACCACACCAAGGAGGTGGCCGCTGGCCCAGGAGAGAACACGGGGAGGTTTGTTTGTGTGAAAGGAAAGTAGTCCAGGCCGTCCCTGAAACTGAGTCTATGGACACTGTGGAAAGCTTTGAACAATTGTGTTTTCTTCACATGAGTCTTTGTAATGCTTGTACAGTTGATGTTGATGCTCACAGCTTCTGCTTTTTCTTTCTTTTTATTTTGAATCTGAAGGTTCTGGTAACCTGTGGTGTATTTTTATTTTCCTGTGACTGTTTTTGTTTTTGTGTTTTCCTTTTTCCTCCCTTTTGACCCTATTCATGTCTCTACCCACTATGCACAGATTAAACTTCACCTACAAACTCCTTAATGATCTGTGGAGAATGTACACGGTTTAAACACATCAATAAACACTTTAACTTCCACCGAGACTGCTTGTTTCACTGACTGCGGCATTGATCTGCGTGATGGTTCTGCCCCTGCCTCCAGGAGGGTGATACCTTCCTTCCATGAAGGACCCCAGCTGCACCTCACAGGCGGAAATATGTCTACTCAAGCCATGACTCCAGCGTTCCAGTGCCATTTTGCATTTAGAAAACAAAGCAAGAGGGAATGCCTGCATAGAGCATTTGTCTGGCAAAATTTAGGCTACTGATATTTATTAATATGAGACTTCTTAATGCTACGGGAAGCAATGAGTAGGGCTTGTGGCTGAATTTTCAGAGAAATGCTTGCAGCTTCCATTTGCTTAAATAACCTGACACTGGGAGGCCCTATCCCCTCACTAGTGGGGGTGTTTGGTTTGTTGCCTTGACAACTGCTTAGAGGGCTTTCTGCCTGGGCCCAGTTTTATCTACTGAGCTAAGATTTTTTTTAATGCCCAGCTACAGGGAAGAGGGTCAATTCAGGGGTAAATCTCAGTCCCTACCCTAGTTTAATGCCAGTTTAAATATACAGAGTAGTTATCAAGGTAATGTCATATATTCCTGTGTGTAGATGTACATGTGTGTACATAGGTGATGAATCTTTCCTAGGATACTGGACTAGGGAGTGTTTTATGAGCCAGGAAAGCATTTTGTGAGCCAGGTGAACAGGTTGGTTCTTTATAATGATTACCACTTCCCCATCAGCCTCTCCCTTCTGCCTGCATTGGTCACTGAAGTTGCTGCCAGGAAAGCCCTGAAGAAGAGGGAACTTTTCGTTTTTCGAAACCAGTTTCTGCTGGAGTGCTCTGAAGAGTGTTACCACCTGACCCTCTGCAGTATCAGCTGGAAACTGATCTCAGGGTCGTTCTAATTTCAAAGCTAACAGACCAGCTTCATTGATTTCAGTGCCTGCTGTGTACTAGCTGCGTCCAAGTCAGAGCCGCATTTTTGTCCTGTCTTTTTTTTGGAGACAGTCTGTTGCCCAGGCTGGAGTGCAGGGGCGCGATCTCAGCTCACTGCAACCTCTGCCTCACAGGTTCAAGCAATTCTGTCTCAGCCTCCCGAGTAGCTGGGACTACAGGCGTGCACCACCATGCCCGGCTAATTTTTTTGTATTTTTGGTAGAGACAGGGTTTCACCATGTTGGCCAGGCTGGTCTCGAGCTCCTGACCTCATGATCCACTCGCCTCGGCCTCTCAAAGTGCTGGGATTACAGGCGTGAGCCACCACGCCCAGCTCCATTTAGTCTTAACCTTTTGAGGCATTCCCCTCTTCCAGAAAGGACGCTGAGGTCTTCCACAGAGCAGTAAGGGGTGGGGCAGAGGTGCAAACCCAGCTCGGTGGGAGTTCTTCGTTTATTCAGTGTACTTCAGTCCTGGCGGAGGCAGGGGCGGGGGTGTGGCAGCCAGTTCCCATCCAGCTGCTCAGCTCTCGGGGCTCTTACCTGTTACCCATATTCCTGTTGCTGATGGGTTAGAGAGGAGTTTGGGGTTGGTGAAAGTGCAGTGGCTTCTATTTACACGTTCATTACCCAAATGGGGTCATTGCAGTGACAGTCGGGGTTAGCTGAGAACTGGGGAGGCCTGAGAGATGACGTGGAAATGAATGAGAGGCAGGGCTGCCAGGCGGCCTCACCCTAGGCTGGCTCCACTCTGCTCCCTGGTGGCTCACCCACCTCCCGGGAACTGAGAGAAGCTCCTGGTTTCTGCCTTGATGACTCAGCCTTGACCTCTGGGGAATGCGGCCCTGCCCACCTTGCGGCCAGCCTCAGGTGCTGACAGCGGACAGGTGCGAAGGTCCTCCTACCTGCCTGTCTGCTTTCAGTTGCAAATCAGAGCCCAGCAGCTGAGGTTTGAGCCAGGACATCAGATGCCCTGATCTCTGGTTTCTGTTGCTGTGACAACTGACAAAGCTCTTAAGGAGGTAGAGATGAGGATGTAATGAGTCCCTAAGTTTTGGAGAGGCCCAAGGGTCCACTATCATAGGAGCAGGTGAAAAAGTATTTAAAAAAGGAACATGCTGTCTTGTGGTACTTTGAAGTCATGGACATAGAACGGATACAGGGAACTGGAAAGGACCTTATGACTCCTGATTATTTCACAGCTGGAACATGGCCACAAGGTCACACGCTGTTAGGGGCAGAGCCAAAGGCTGTGGTTATGTACAACGGACTCTTTCTGGGGCAAAGGATAAAGCGGTCCTTATAAGACAAGGAGATGGGTGCCAGCTGGTATCTTGCCTGTTACCGCCTATGAAATAAGGGGAAGTCGTGTCTGATCTGCCCTCTGTGGGTGCATACTTTTGACAGGCAGTAGCAACCGTGGACTTGGTTAGTGCATTTCCACTGTGGAGCAGCCCAGATACCCAGAGAATGCGACAGGAGACATGAGTTCCCCTGTCCCCGGCCCCCAGAATCCTTGAAATGGATGGGGCATGACTTTTTTTTTTTTTTTTTGAGACAGAGTCTCACTCTGTCGACCAGGCTGGAGTGCAGTGGCGCAATCTTGGCTCACTGCAACCTCCACCTCCCGGGTTCAAGCGATTTCTCCTGCTTCAGCCTCCTGAGTAGCTGGGACTACAAGCACGTGCCACGACGCCTGACTAGTTTTTTGTATTTTTAGTAGAGATGGAGTTTCACCGTGTTAGCCAGGATGGTCTCAATCTCCTGATCTTGTGATCTGCCCGCCTCGGCGTCCCAGAGTGCTGGGATTACAGGTGTGAGCCACCGCGCCTGGCTGGGAGCATGACATTCTTGAGGAATCTGTCAGAGATCTGTGGCCAAGATACAAGATAACCCAGATCTGATTGATTTTTTTTTTTTTTTTTTTTTTGAGATGGAACCTTGTTGTGTCTCCCAGGCTGGAGTACAGTGACAGCTCACTGCAACCTCAGCCTCCCGGGGTCAAGTGATTCTTGTGCCTCAGCCTCCAGAGTAGCTGGGATTACAGGCGTGCACCACCACGCCTGGCTAACTTTTGTATTTTTTAGTAGAGACAAGGTTTCACCATGTTGGCCAGGCTGGTCTGGAACTGCTGACCTCAAGTGATCCACCCACCTCAGCTTTCCAAAGTGCTGGGATTAAGGCGTAAGCCACTGTGCCCAGCTTGGTTGAACTTGAAATTTTGAAGTCCGTGCCTCTTTCTGATTAGAGCAGTGCCCTCCACCAATAAAATATTTATAGTGTGTACTATATATACAGTTATTTTAAACTATGTATAGTTATTTTAAAATTATCTGCATGTATTATAAAGAGAAACTTGGAAGGCATAAAAAAGATGAAATACTTTTTCCAAGTTTTATTTAATAACAGTACAAAGCCTTTTGGGTCCAGTCAAATATTGCTAGTTTTAGTGCAGGCAAAGTGATTGCTTTCATTCTCTCCTTCCTCTCTCCTAACGGGAGTCCATATCATTGATTCAGATTTTCTTAGTGTTCACCTACTGTCTTCTATTTTTTTTTTCTTTTTTCTCTGAGACGGAGTTTAGCTCTTGTTGCCCAGGCTGGAGTGCAATGGTGATCTCGGCTCACCGCAACCTCCGCCTCCTGGGTTCAAACGATTCTCCTGCTTCAGCCTCCTGAGTAGCTGGGGTTACAGACATGTGCCACCAGGCCTGGCTAATTTTGTATTTTTAGTAGAGACGAGGTTTCTCCATGTTGGTCAGGCTGGTCTACAAACTCCCGACCTCAGGTGATCCACCTGCCTCAGCCTCCCAAAGTGCCGGGATTACAGGCGTGAGCCACTGCGCCCAGCCCTGTCTTCTATCTTCTCCCAATAAATGACGTTGTATTTAGGCTTCTCTGGACAGCGAAGGTTTCTCAGACTTTCCTTGTTTTGATGATCTTGACAGTTTTGAGGAGCTATTGGTCAGGCATTTCGCAGGATGTCCCACTGTGGGTTTTGTCTGATGTTTTTCTCACGGTAATGCATGGGTTATGTGTTACTAGGAAGACCACAGAGGTAAGGTGTCCTCCTGTTCCATCAAGGGTGCACACTGTCAACATGACTTACTGCTGTTGATGTTGACCTTGACCCCTGGCTGAGGCGGTGCTTGTCAGGTTGTCTAAAGTTAATCTTCCCCTCCCCGCACTGTCACACTGCACCATGTGCAGCCCGAACTTAAGGGATGGGAGTTATGCTCTCCTGTGTCTTCTTTTTGTAATCGTGTTTTAGTACTTTGAAATAAAGCAATTAGAAAATCTGGTTCGAAGGTCAGTTTGTTGCAATACTATATTTAATGGCTATCAAAACTGAAAGAGTTCTTGATTGTGGTGATAATTTCACAGGTGTAGATATGTGTCAAAACTTACCAGATTGGACACTTTCAATATGTGCAGTCAATTATACCTCAGTCAAGCTGCTTTTAGTTTAGTTTTCTGGTGTGTGTGTGTGTGTGTGTGTGTGTGTGTGTGTGTGAGACGGAGTCTCGCTCTGTCGCCCAGGCTGGAATGCAGTGGCACGATGTTGGCTCACTGCAGCCTCCGCCTCCTGGGTTCAAGAGATTCTCCTGCCTCAGCCTCCCACGTGGCTGAGACTACAGGTGCCCACCACCACACCTGGCTAATTTTTGTATTTTTGGTAGAGACGGGGTTTCCGCATGTTGGCCAGGCTGGTCTCAAACTTCTGACCTCAAGTGATCCACTTGCCTCAGCCTCCCAAAGTGCTGGGACTACAGGCGTGAAAAAAATAATATTTGTATTTCGTGAGCAGAAAAATCTACGTATATTACACTATGAGAGGAGCTACATTAGAAACATCTGTGCTTTCTTCCAAACCTCCCATACTCTAAAGATTGTTTTTTACTTGTTTCTTCAAATCTGTGTATCTTCTAACAGTATTTACTGACAGAAGAGTGGATTATAGTGTTGCCATATCCTTTTCTGTGGTTTTTGTTTGTTTGTTTTGAGATGGAGTCTCACTCTGTCGCCCAGGCTGGAGTGCAGTAGCACGATCTCGGCTCACTGCAACCTCTGCCTCCCAGGTTCAAGCAATTCTTCTGCCTCAGCCTCCCAAGTAGCTGGGACAACAGGCACCCACCATCACGCCTGGCTAATTTTTGTATTTTTAGTGGAGACGGGGGGGTTTCATCATAATGGCCAGGCTGGTCTCGAACTCCTGACATCGTGATCTGTCTGCCTCGGCCTCCCAAAGGGCTGGGAATACCGGCGTGAGCCACTGTGCCTGGCCTTCTGTGTATTATTTCAGCCACTTTTACTGTGGCAAGAAAAAGTGATTCCACCATGGTTTATGGCTTTTTGCCTTTAGCATTTAATGAAGAAATCTCAAGCTGTGCATTTATCATTTCTTAATGAAACTTTGTAAATTACTAAATCGAGTGTTGCATGACTTGAAGCACTGAAGGGATTGTAGTGGCTTGTCTTCATGTACGGGGCATTTAAAGTCTCATTAATCACATTGGCCTCATAATATTAGTTAATACCTCAAGACCCAACATACGTTTACAGTGAAGAATATCACTATTAATAGTAAATGTAAATCCATGGTCTTAATAATTGAAACTTTTTGGGGAATGACTTCTTAGATGGTAAATGTTTTCAGCTGATGACTGAGCTCAGAATGCAAACAAGTAAATCAGCCGACTTTGATTTTAATGAAACCCATGTATACCCCACGCGACACCCTGGGCCAGGGAGCAGGCTGGGCCAGAACTACACATATTAGATGGAAGGAGGGATGAACTTGGATGTGCTGATGATGTGGACAGGGCAGAAGAAGTCAGAGAAACACAGAGCGTCAAACAAGTGGCCCACAGTGAAATGCATTTCCAGAACACACTCCCAGACTCGACTCACATTTCCATGCATCTGCATTTACCCAGTTTAGGGACACTCCAGTGTCTCTTGAACAGCCCTCTTAGATCTGGAGACTTTCCATCTTTTGAGTCCTGCCCACCTCAGGCAGAAACCAGAACTCTCCTTCTCAGCTCCCTTGTAGGTAGGGCACAGACATGTAACTTAGGATCTAATGAGATGCACTCACAAGAGACTTACTCAAGAGGCAACAAAGAAAGGATGCAGGCACTGCAGTGGGTCCACTTTCTGGTGGGATGCAGGTGGAAGCGTCCTGCTCCTGGGGCGGCAGCGGCAGCGGCACTGGTGAGGGGGTCTGGGCGCAGGGGATGAGCTCTGACGGTGTCTGCTTGGGCGGGAGCAGTGGGGTGTCCCTGCAGCTTTGTGGTGCCTGGGGCCTTGTTTCTGGCTCTGTTTCCTCCTGTCTCGGCTCTCTGGCCCTCCCAGACGTTCTGTGAACCTCCTAACAATTTTAAAATAATTTCCTTTCTTCTCCCTCAGATTAGCTATTCTATTGTTCGTGTGCTGCAAGTTGACAAAAGTTCCACTAAGGGCCGATTCACTGAACTCTTAACGGGAAAACTGTACCTGTTGCCTTCATTTGATAAAGGAGACAGGGTTTAAAAAAAAAAAGTGATGTGAGAACAAGAATTATCAGTGTGCAAAAGAAAATACAGATCCCAGCTCGCATCAGTCAGTACTCTGTAGTCCTAAATTAGAATTGGGAGTATCAGTATGAACATGATGGGTGTTTTATCTCTTTCACAAAGTCCTGGCTTTGTCTACCAAAAGCCCCAGAAACAAGGACCAGCTAGAAATGAATATCTCGTTGGAGGATCACTTTTCACAAAAGCTATTAGGATGTCTTCCGGAAACGGCTGATTGCATATGTGGGCAGGAAAAGTACAAGTTGAATCTGCAGCATCATACCAGAAAATAAGCAAAAAATCAAAGATGACAAGAATTGGGTCAAAAGGACTCAGAGCTGACTTAAAGAAGGTCCCAATGGCCAAAGAGGGGACACTTTGAACATCAATAAGAATAAAAACAGCAATGAACCCAGACATATCAAATATGTTTGATACCAAGAGTTCATAATAATACAAAAACAAGCAAAAGACAAGTGGTTTGTGAAAACGATTTGTGAAAGTGGTTGTGAAAGTGGTTTGTGAAACAGGGGGTTTGTGAAACCCCCATCTCCACTAAAGATACAAAAATTCGCCAGGCGTGATGGTGGGTGCCTGTTGTCCCAGCTACTCGGGAGGCTAAGGCAGGAGAATCCCTTAAACCCAGGAAGTGGAGGTTGCAGTGAGCACAGTTAGTGCCATTGCACTCCAACCTGGGCGACAGAGCAAGACTCCATCTGAAAATAAATAAATAAATAAATAAATAAATAGAGACTCAGGCATTTATCCTTCCTTTCCTATACAAACCTCACCCCTGGGTAACCAAATAGATGATGAGAAATTTCACTATCTAGAGGTATTCCAGAAAGTAAATAAGCAAGGAATGAAACATTGAAATCTTGCTGTTACCATTTCCTCACAAATTTAGAATTCAAGCACAGAGCTCACAATGTGAGACAACCAGACACGTCACGTCACGTCACGTGTTGAAGAACACACCAGCCCCTGTGAAGTCATCTTCCCTCCCGAAAAAGCAAAGCTTTATCTGCTTGCGCCTCTGGATGTGACGGTTTGCGGGGAATATAAAGGACAAGGAACCCCTGAGATAGACTACACCATGAGAACCATCAGCAAAGTCCCGACTGCAGGAAAGTCTCCAGAACAAATGATCTGGTTTCTTCAGTAAATAAACTGTAAAGGAGGGTGAGAAAGATGAAGTGGGAACCTAAAGATTAAAAGTGACTGGCTGGGCATGGTGGCGGGAGTGTGTAATCCCAGCTACTTGGGAGGCTGAGGCAGTATAATCGCTTGAACCCGGGAGGTGGAGGTTGCAGTGAGCTGAGGTTGCACCACTGCACTCCAGCCTGGGTGACAGAGTGAAACTCCGTTGCAAAAAAAAAGAAAAAAAAAAAAATTAAAATTAAAATGACCTAAAACGACCTAAAAGACATTGAAAACAAAAAGCAGGCAAACAAAAAGCAGGCAGAAAGTAAACTATGGTGCAAAGAGAGTCAAGCCCGGATTGTAAAACCATATAAAGAAAAACAAAGGGATGGGCGTGGTGGCTCACACCTATAATCCCAGCGCTTTGAGAGGCTGAGGTGAGAGGATTGCTTGAGCCCAGGAGTTCAAGACCAGCCTGGGCCACATGGCCAGACCTCTTACCACAGGGAGAAAAAAATCTTTCTATACAAGATGGCCAAAAAAATCCCCCAAAAAGTTAGCTGGGCTTGGTGGCGCACGCCCGTGGTCCCAGTAACTCTGGAGGCTAAGTTGAGAGCACTGCTTGAGCCTGAGAGGTTGAGGCTGCATTGAGCCCATGACTGTGCCATTGCACTCCAGCCTGGGCAACAGAGAGAGACCATCGCAAAAAACAAACAAACAGCTGGGCGCGGTGGCTCATGCCTGTAATCCCAGCACTTTGGGAGGCCAAGGTGGGTGGATCACCTGAGGTCAGGAGTTCGAGACCAGCCTGACCAACATGGAGAAACCCCGTCTCTACTAAAAATACAAAATTAGCCAGGCGTAGTGGCACATGCCTGTAATCCCAGCTACTTGGGAAGATGAGGCAGGAGAATCGCTTGAACCTGGGAGGCAGAAGTTGCCGTGAGCCGAGATTGCACCATTGCACTCCAGCCTGGGCAACAAGAGCGAAACTCCGTCTCAAAAAAAATAAAAAATTGTGAAAACATTTACTTACATTTTTCCTTATTCATATGGTCTTTGAATAATTTAACAAAGTGTGGTTGAGTGCATGCTGGGGATGCTAACAGACACTGGTCCACGCCTTCAGGAGTTCTGCACCTGGAGAGGGAACCATTCTCTGTAACCACAAGGCCTGGAGTGGAGCAGAGAGGAAGGAGAGCTTGCAGGGCTGTGCGTAGCCCACAGGAGAGATGATGGTGGCGTGGAACAGGGACACAGCAGGAGGGAAAAGGAGAACTAGACAGGTTCCAAACATGTTTTGAAGGTAGAACCAACTGATTGGTGATTTGTTTGTGTGTTGTTTATGGGTGGGTGGGACAAGGAAAGAAGAGAAGTCAGTGTATCTTCTAGAACTGGTTGACTGAATGGATGAGGAAGCCCTTTGCTAAAATAGCTGGATCCAGAGTAACATAAACAAATGGGTGTTCCTGGCACACAAACCCGCTATGCTGCTGCAAAAGGAGAGGTCCTCTTCTCCCCCACATTTCTAGAACATCATCTTTTGTTCAGAGATGGGGTCTCACTTATGTTGCCCAGGCTGGAATACAGTGGCTATTCACAGGTGTGATCACAGCTCACTGAGGCCTCGAACTCCAGGGCTCGGAGATCTTCCTGCCTCAGCCTCCCGAGTAGCTGGAACCACAGGTGCATGCCACAAAGCCTGGCCTCCTAGAGCATAACTTTCATCTCATAGAGCTGAATGAGCGTCTTGCCCACAGAAGTGCTCAGTGCTGTGGTTTGAACGCTATCCATATGCAATGCATCAGCTGCAAATTCAGATGAAGAGGAAGCCATGCAGAAGCCAAGACCCTCCCCCTAGGAGCACTGTGCCACACCAGCTCATGGAAGTGCAGGAGCCAGGAGGAAGTGTAGCCATCAACTATCACATCAAACCCATTTGGTTTAATCCTCATGAAATTATGATATGCTGGCCGGGCGTGGTGGGTCATACCTGTAATTCCAGCACTTTGGGAGGCCATGGCGGATGGATTACCTGAGGTCAGGAGTTCAAGACTAGCCTGGTCAACATGGAGAAACCCCATCTCTAATAAAAATACAAAAATTAGCTGGGTGTGGTGGCAGGCACCTGTGATCCCAGCTACTCGGAAGGCTGAGGCAGGAGAATCACTTGAACCTGGGAGGCGGAGGTTGCAGTGAGCCAAGGTTCAAGGTTGTGCCATTACACTCCAGCCTGGGTGACAAGAGCAAAACTCTGTCTCAAAAAAAAAAAAAAAAAAAAAAAAAAGAAAAGAAAAGAAAATTATGGTATGCTTTTGTTTCTAAACTCGGTAAAGAGACTCAGTAGCAGACAGCTTACTTGACGGACACTGATCAGCTCCACGGACTGTCCTCGCTCACTGTCTCCAAACAGCATTTTCAGTGCTCTTATGTGTATCCGGAAGAACAAAATACTCTATACCATAAGTCCTAATTGACAGAAGAGATTAATTATTAACTTCTGGGGGAAGTTAATCATATTCACTTTGATACTTTAGCTGAATTTGTATCTCACTAAGGGGAAGGGGCCAAGTCATCGGGGATGGAGTGGGAAGGACCGTGCAGGAAAAGGCAGCATTACCTCAAGGATACTAAACACCTGGCATTTAGAAAGTGCATTTTCCCCACGAAGCACATTTGACAAGGAAGCATGAGGGCTGTGGCCAGACAAAAGCAGAAGTGGTTCTAGGTGTCGAATCCATATAAACCTTGTTGTTTCAGAAGATTTAAGTACATTTATGGACGCCAGCTCCATAACCAGTTCATTTGGCTTTATTCTGTTCATTCTCAGCCTCTACCGTACCTCTTTGCTGTTTGCACTTTTCTTCTTTATTGAAGGAGCATGAGTCGCCTGCAGGCCTGGCACAAGCTGCTCTGGCTGGGTTTGGCCCTGGTCTCCCCGCCTTGGATGGCAGCAGAGCACTGGCTGTTTTACACTTGGGCTGGGTCTACCTGACACCGCCCCACTGGCTCCCACATTGTCACCAGCTTCAGCCAGTGTCTTTTAGCCTGTGGGCAGGTCCACATTTGCACACCTTCTAAGTGGTCCCGGCCCCAAGGACATAGGGGCTTGTTGGATATGCCCTTGAGGGGGTCCCAGGGACACAGATGCGACTTTCCCAGCAGGCAGTCCTGGAACCAGGAAGAGGATGGCTTCCTGGAGAGGAGAGATGAGAGCTTTGCAGTGCTGGGGCCAGTGAGGGGGTGGTGGAGAAGGTACAGTGGGTGGTGAAGGTTGGGTAATTTGGTCATGAGTCACTCTTTCTATAGCAGAGGAATGACACGGACCTCAGGCCGAAATCTGGGCTTGAGTTGGATTTGCTTCTCGTGAGTGGGAGAATCTGGTCCTGTCCTTGAGGCCGTCTGCTCTTGGGTTCCTTCACTTACCATTTCGGAACAAAAGCACTGACATTTCATAATTTGTTGAGGATTAAACCAAATGAGATTAATGGGAATAACATATGGTTACACTGCCTCCTCCATCCAAGGAATGCACATAGGGTGCATTCAGCAAGGTATCCCCATGCAGCCATCCTAGGGGAAGGGTCTTGTCCTGCATCGCTTTCTCTTCATCTACACTTGCAGTCATGCATTGCATTCATACAGCATCCAAATCACGCTGAGTGCCCAGCTCTACGAGATAAAAGATGAGGCCTAGGAAGTGGGGAGACGACGTGAGTCACTGCGTTTGCAGCAGCACAGCAGGTTTGTGTGTCAGGAGTGCCGTCTCATTTATGTCACATTGGATTTGGCTTACTTTCCATCACTCACACTAGTTGAAGAATGCTGTGCCATTGGTAATCCAAAGGAAAAATTATTTTTATATATTTTCTTTTCCTTTTTTTTTTTTTGAGAGATGGAGTCTTGCTCTAGGCTGGAGTGTAGTGGCATGATCCCGGCTCACTGCAACCTCAACTTCCCAGGTTCAAGCAATTCTCCTGCCCCAGCTTCCCAGGTAGCTGAGACTGCAGGCATGCACCACCAAGCCCAGCTAATTTTGTATTTTTTAGTAGAGATGGGGTTTCACTATATGTTGGCTAGGCTGATCTCAAACTCCTGACTTCAGGTGATCCACCCACCTCAGCCTCCCAAAGTGCTGGGATTACAGGTGTGAGCCAACACTCCCGGCCTTTTAGAAATATTTTCTGTTTAGCTTTGGAATGCTTTATGTGATGGAAGGCAGCAGATTCATTCTTCTTCCAATTAAATTGACCCAATATATTGTGTTAGTCATTGTGCTAGGCTTTGAGGGTGCAAAGGCAGTTAAGACACAGACAGAAAATGCAGTGAAATGGTGGTGAGCTCCACGAGAGAGGTACAGAGCCAGTTCTGGTTGAGAGGGAAGGAAACTCCTGGGGAGGAGGTAGCATATCTGTCAGGATGTGTGAGGTTTGCAGCAATAACAAACAACCCTCAACTCTTGGTGGCTTAACATCCCAAAAGCTGACTGACTCCTTATTCATGCTACATATCCAGTGCGTGTCATTGTAGCCAATTAGGGTCACAGGTCACAGAGGTTTAATCTCAGAAAAGAGCAGGGAATTGCGCAGTGCCTCCTTATGCTGCTACGTAAAAGTGGTGTGTCCCCTACATTGGACATTTTCTTGGTTACCGCTAGCCATACTGCCATACCTAACTTCAGAGAAGAGAGAGTAACACCCTGGCCTGTGCTCAGAAGGCAGAGAGCTAAAAACACTCAATGAACAACACCAAAAAACCCCATCGGTGACTTTGACCCAATATGCGGAGGTGAGTGTGAAGGAGAAGAGCTTCCGGGGGATGAAAAGCTTTAGGAAAGGTGCCAAGGTCAGAAAGTCTGGCTGGAGAGAGGGGCTCCAAACAGGAATGCTGGGAGGCACGGTGTTAAGGGAGGACAGGGCAGAGTGTGAACCTGGGCTAAGGAGGTTGGATTTGTTCCAGGAGACACGGAAAGTCATAAAGGAGCTGTGGTTTCAGATTTACCTGACTGCTATGTGTAGGAGAGATCAGAGGGTGGCAGCCCAGAGGCAGGAGATCTTTCTTACACAAAACCAGGCAAAGGGCTCTGAGGACTTGAATGGGGTCTTCTAAATGCACAGGAAAGAAAGGGCTATACTTACCAGCAGAGTCTTGATCGGATTTGGAACTAATTGGATATGAGATGTAAGCAGGGTGGAGAATCAAAGATGATTCCAGGATTTGAGCCTGGGTGAATGCTGCCATTAGAATTAGAGAAAACAGTGGAAAATGGGCAAGTCAGGGAGGGAAGATGAGGCTTGTTGATCTCAAAGCAGGGATTTTTATTTCGTTCACTCCTGCTTCCCTGTACCCAGGACAGTGCTTAGCGCGTAGTGTGTGCTTGGTAATGTTCATTGGCTACAGAATACAGTAGAACATAAATGGAGACGTCCCCAGGCGACCGCGAAGGCAGAACTGGCACTCCTTGGTGGTGTCTGTGCTGGGAGGGAGGTTTTCCTGTCTGAAGCCGTAAGATGAGACGTGCTGCCAAGAGAAAAAGCCTAGAGAAGAAAGGGATGAAACTGAAGGGAGAACTTTGGGAATCATGACACTTAGGACTAGAGAGGAGGACCGGACTCCAGGGAAAGGGGGCATTTGAGGAAGCATCAGATGCTGCAAGTGGGCGAGGGGCGTTGGGACGGCTCAGAGGGCATCTGGTGGCACAGCTTATGTCACTGGGCCTCCCCAGGGTAGCCGGGCGCAGGCCAGGGAGCGCCTCCCGCCTGGAGAACAGGAGGCTGCATAGCCGACGGGGAGGCTGGGCCAGGGGCGGTTCTGGTTTCTATTTGGTTTTGGGGGGTTCATAAATGCGATTTAGTCCTGTAGCAAAGTGAGCAAGGTGAAGGGGAGAGACTGGAGGCGCATGAGGGAGGAGGGAAAAGATGGCTGGCATCAAGGAGGTGGATAAAGGGCTGTCCTCCCGGGGCAGGGCCCCTGCGAGGGCCGGAGGGGTGGGTGAACGCTGTCGTGGTGATGGTGAGGGTCTTAGCGACCACTACCCGAGCGAGGCCCCCGCACCTTCAGGCCTAGAGCCGAGGGGAGGAGCCTCCCCCAGGGCCGGCGGGGGCGGGCAGGTGAGCCGGGCAGGTGCGCAGGCGAGCGCGGCGGGCTGGGCGGGCCGAGGCCACACCCTGAAACTACCTGCGCGGGCCGGGCCGGAGTGTGAGAGCAGAGCTGCAGCCGGAGAAAGAGGAAGAGGGAGAGAGAGCGCGCCAGAGCGAGCGCACCGCCGCCGGTCGGGCGCGCTGGGCCTGCCCGGAACCCCGCTGCCTGCGCCCCGCGCCCCGCGCCCCGCGCCCTGCGGGCCATGGGAGCCGGCCGCCGGCAGGGACGACGCCTCTGAGACCCGCGATCGGCCTCGGGGACCATGGGGAGCGATCGGGCCCGCAAGGGCGGAGGGGGCCCGAAGGACTTCGGCGCGGGACTCAAGTACAGCTCGCGGCACGAGGTGAGCGCGGGCCGGGGACCCGGGGCGCTGGGAAGCTCCGCCCGCCGGACCCTGCAGCGCGGCGCTGGGCTCGGCCGGCTCCCCTGGCGTGTCCGTCGGTGGCCGAGCTCTGGGCGCACAGGTGGAATTTCCTGTTCAGCGGGTGCTGGGCCGCGGTCGGGCGGGGCTGGCCGGACCTTTGGTACCGGACCGGCTGCGCCCCGCCAGGGGGAGGCGGGAAGCCCCTGGGCCTTCCTGCGCCCTCGGTCCTTTTCCCCGAGTTGAATAAAGGGGCTCCGTCTCGGCCCCTCCATGACTCTTCCGCTGTTAGTGAACATCTGGAAGAAACCAGGGGCTCGGAGTGGGGTTATTTGGGAGGAAGCGAAATTTCAGGAGGGTTTGGAGTCTCAGCCATCCTTGGCCTCTGCAGAAAATTTCTTTCGTCTCTCTCCTTCCCCGTCAAAAGGCACTTTGGGACCTCGCAGAGAACAACTGGGAGGCCAGGGCTTTGGCTGGCATAGGGGCTGGAGCTAAGAACTCCAGAGTTGGGCTTGCCTCGCCTTCTCGAGAGGGGATGGAGCCCTTTGGGAAGGCGGCTGTATGGGAAGGGATGTGGGAACACACACATGTCTTGAGCCTTTTGCAAAGTACCGAAACAGGAAGCTCTTCTTTGGCAGAAAGAACAATGAAAGACCTATTGAAAGATCTCAAAAAGATTACATGTTCCTGTATGGAGTTGGGGATGGGTCGCTGGTCACTTCATTGACGGACCCACCTAGGTGGTAGTGCCTGGGCGGGACCAGCAGCCAGGTCTCTACCCTCTCTGTCCAACGCAGACCCCCAGGTTTCCTGGAAGGCCAGGGCATACCAGGTCAGGGCGGCGCTGAGAGGCAGGCACTGTTTGTCAGAGAGTTTTGCTCCTCTGCAAATAATGGGCTCCCTGCCCTGCCAACCCTCACTTTCTCCCCTCCTTCCGGGTGCCCCTGGGCTGCAGAGCCTCCGCCGTTCCTCCCTGAGTCAGGCCTGATTTTGGTGCTGTCTCAGATCAATTCCTTTTGTCCGAGCAGCATCCCGACCCAGGGAGCTTGCAGAAAACCAGACCCTGGGGCTTTGGAGGCTGCCTGTACCACAGACAGAACCTGGGGCTGGGCTCTGCTATTTTCTCCACTTTTCACCCTCAACAAGGAGGAAAGCTTCCAGTGGACCTGAAGGCTTGGGCCCTTCTCTTGGCTGTGCCTGTGCCCTGCTGTGAGGCAGATTCACCTTCTCTTCCTTGCTGTAATTGCTATGTTTGTGTCCCTGCTAATTGCCTACTTGGGGCTCTGGACTCCCTGCCTCTTCAGCAGAGATCCTGCAGTTTGGAATTTGTTATTTCAGGGCAGTCCGGTGCCCCCACCCCAAGTTTGTTCTTCCTGAGTTCGCTTTCTAGGACTCTCCCGCCCACACGGGGAAAGCAGGGTCTTCCTGGTCGTGTGGCCCAGCCTCCTCTCTGAGCCATCTCATCACCCGACAAGCGGCCAGGCTGGGGCTTACCTTCCTCTCACCCCCAGGATCCCACATTCAGCGGACTTGTCTTGTCACCTGCAAGCCCTGGCTTTAGTTTCCCCTGTCCCTGCTCATTTCCTCCTCCTCTGCGAAGCTCATTTGCTCTCTGCGCCCTTGGGCTCTTCCTTCCCCCTCTGCCATTTTCCTTCTCGTGGCTTTGCTCTTTGTCTTTTCCCCTGCTTTATTGAACTAACTCAGTACCTAGTCCGGGGCCAGGCGTGGGTGAAGGGAAGGCTCTCAGAGACCAGTAAGATGTGGTTGTTTCCTTTGAAGAACATCCAGTCTTGAGAGCGAAACTAAGAGACGAATGCCAAAGTTAGCTGCGAGGCGGAGTGTCCAGAGGAAATTGGCCGAAGCTCATTTCCATGTCTTGCAGATTCCTCCCATCCCTGGCCTCACCAGAAACCCCAGTCCCTGGGATCACCATGTAGTGTGTGTTTGCAGCTAGGATCTCCATCCCTGGCCGGGACGTGTGGCTGCTGCCCCTGGGTTTACTCTCTGGGTCAGCAGAGCCTGGCCCACAGGGTGCTGCTGTTTCTGCGTTCCTTGTCCCCAGTTGCATCCATCCCTGCACCCTTGTTTGGTGGTATTTGTATCTGGCTGTCCCCTTCCCAAGGCTGGTGGCGTGGCCCCTGCCCCACCCCTGCTGTTCCCATCAAGTATTCTGCATGGCCTTCAGAGTCCTGACGCACGTTACTGCATCTGGGGATGGTGTGAGCCCTGCTTGTGAGCAAGCAGGGGCACAGATGCCACTTCTTGTGGCCATTAACGAGAACCAGGAAGCCTGCCTCCCTGAGGGTCTTGATTCCTGTTGAGTGTTTGATGGTGACTGTGAAGCTGCCTTGACTTCCACTGGTTCTTCTCAGATCACGGTTGCCCTAGGTAAGACTCAGCATCCCTTAGGCATCCAGAGACCAAGGTTGGAATATCAGATGTTGTGTGGCCAAAATCAGATGTCTAGGGGCTAGGGTGTACAACTCTGGCTATTCAGAGAGTCACCTGCTTGTTAATTGGTCCACCATTCAGGCATTCATTCACATAACAATATCTGCTAGGTAACCCACTGACTGAGCCTGTGCCAGGTGCTGGGAAGTAGCAGTGAGGAAGACTCTAGACTCACAGCCCCTGTCCCTGGGACCATCAAAGGTAGTGTGGGATACTGGGAACTAAATTCTGACTCATGAGTACTAGCTTCTGGATATGCCCTGGGTGAGCACATGGCATCTCTCTAACCCAGGCTGGAAGGGCCAGGTCAGCAAATTGGGGCTGCAGGCATCTGTGATGTGGTGGCAGGAGGGAACATGCAGCCAAGACCCGGGGCCGCCTTGTCTAGCCACGTGATCTCAGAGATGTTACCCAATATCTCTAAGCCTTGGTTTCTGTGGCTATAAAACGGGGATGACATATATGTTCCAGGTTTGTTGAAAGGATTCAGAGGGGTACTTTACATGAAAGCGCTCTGTAAATTGTAGTGTGGTGTTCAAATGATGCAGCTTCAGTTTTTGAGTTGAAAGGGACTTGAGACAAGCAAGAAGATAATCTAGTGTCAGTAGGATGCCTGTCGAGAGGCTGAGAACCCAGTTTGTCAGTGGGGCCCTGACCTTGCAGGGGAGCCATCCTGCCCTGCCAAACACTGGGAAGTGCCCCATGAATTCAAGGAACTACTCGCCAGCAGCAGAGACCTCTTCCTAAGACCTTCTGATTTTCATTACCCCCCTTTACCCAGCTTCTAGGAGAAAGATCTTTCTATGAAAAGAAAATGTGTGCCAGCTGCATATCCCTTTCTCCTTCTCATCCCCTGCCCCTCCCACCATAGAAAATTAAACTTTTATTTTGTTTTGTTTTTTAGACACGGGGATCTTGCTGTGTTGCCCAGGCTGGACTGAAACTCTTGGGCCCAGGTGATCGATCCTCCTTGTCTCAGACTTCTAAGTAGTTGGGATTACAGGCGTGAGCCACTGTGCCCACATAAAACTTTAGAGAACTGCCTTTTTTGTTCTCTAGAGCATGTGCTGGGCAGGTGTGTGCAGTGGGTGAGGAAGAGGGTTGGGAAGGCAGAAAGCAGCAGGACGCTAGGATTGTCCTGTAGGTGGGGCTTCAGCTGCTAGAGTGGACAGGAAGTCTCCCTTCTCCGGGGGCTTTCTGGACCCTTCCCTCTGCCTTGGTCCTGAGAACACCTGGAAATTCCTCGTTTAGGAGTTGAGGAAACTGAGGAAGAGGAGAAGATGCCCCTAGATTGATGGCTGCCTTTGCCTGCTCGCAGTGGAAATGGTCAGAGGGTGGATCTGCTCAGAGCCGGCTTGCTGGCCTGTTGCCACATTGTCACGGTCTGCGGAAGGAGAGCGAGTCACAGCTCCCTCCCCCTACCTGACCCTCACTCTGCTCCCTGGGAACCAGTCTACCAGACTGCCGACTGCTGTGGCCAGTGGCCTCTGTCCCTCGGAACACTGTGGCCCTCAAGTTCCCTGATGTCTGTTCCTCCTCTGGTCTGTGGTTCTGCCACGGCTGGTGGCTCATGTCTCTTTTAAAAGAGAAGTTGTCTTTGGAAGAGGAAGGGAAATGTGACAGAGTCCCCTGGGAGCCCAGGTCCTGAAGACGATGTTGCTTCTGATATTGTGCAATGATTACTAGAGTGTCTAGAATACTAATCATCATGAATACGAATAATCATTAGCGTTTACTGGGCATGGCTGTTTGTCTTTTTTCCTGCCAAGCTTCATTGAACTGACTGTATCTAGTCCTGGGTCAGGCATGGCTGAAGGGAAGTAAGATGTGGTCTTACTGGTCTTTAAGACGAAGTATTACCTTTCTCAGAGATAAGTGTTGTTATTACTTTTTTTTTTTTTTAGACAGGGTCTCCCTCTGTCACCCGGGCTGGAGTGCAATGGTGTCATCATGGCTCACTGCCACCTTGACTTCCCAGGCTCAAGCAATCCTCCCGCCTCAGCTTCCTCGGTAGCTGGGACTACAGGTGGGCACCAGCATGCCTGACTAATTTTTGCATTTTTTGTAGAGGCAGGGTCTTGCTATGTTGCCCAAGCTGGTCTTGAACTCCTGGGCTCAAGTGATCTGCCCACCTCAGCCTCCAAAAGTGCTGGGACTACAAGTGTGAGCCACCACACCCAGCCTTATTATTATTATTATTATTTCGAGACGGAGTTTCGCTCTCGTTGCCCAGGCTGGAGTGCAATGGTATGATCTCATCTCACCACAACCTCCACCTCCTGGATTCAAGCGATTCTCCTGCCTCAGCCTCCCGAGTAGCTGGGATTACAGGCATGCGCCACCATGCCCGGCTAATTTTGTATTTTTAGTAGAGATAGGGTTTCTCCATGTTGGTCAGGCTGTTCTCAAACTCCTGAGCTCAGGTAATCTGCCCACCTCGGCCTCCCAAAGTGCTGAGATTACAGGCGTGAGCCACCACACCCGGCCCAGCCTTATTGCTATTACCTTTTCATAGGTGAGGAAAATGGAGCACACGGAGGCTAAGTAACTTGCCTGAGGTCGCAGAGCAAAATAGTGGTGGAATCTGGATTGAAGCCCAGGTAGTCTGGCCCTGTTGTATCCTATGTGGGCTGTGACATGTGGAACAGGGCTGTTATCCCACAGGGTTCAGGAGGGGATGGAATACTAAAGGTAGAGAATTCATCAGATTTGGGCAAGAAACTGGATTTCTCTTTTCAGGATATTTCTGAGATGCCTGGGACTAAATTATAGCAACCATTTGGTAGGATGGGAATAGAAACTTATGGAATTCTCAGAGTTCTTAGCCTGGCCTGGTTGGCAGTGGTGAGAAGTGTGTTTGGGGTTTGCTCAGAGCTCATGGGTAGTAGTTGCCCTTTTTGCTTTGTTAAGAATCTTTCCAGAAGCAGCTCCCTGCTAAAAATTCTGTCTCAGATGCTCATATTTTCAGAATTTCCCTATTCTGCCTGGGCTTAGCAATATTTGGGGATTTTCCCCTGAATCCTGTGATAGTTGGCTAACTGATCAAAATCTTGGATCTTTTGACTCTTTTTGGCCCATGTTGGTGATGCTGAGGTGGTGGGGGGGATGATGATGGTGGTGGCGATGTTGAAAGGGTGGAGAAGAATGTGATGACAGTTATTTCTACCTTTCACTAAATATCTGCACTTCAATTCATGACCTCACTTTATCCTCACCACAGCTATGTGGGAAAAAAAATGCCCAGTTCACAGTTGAGAATACTGAGGCTCAAAGGGTTTGTGTAAAGGCAGTAAGAAGTAGAGCAAGAATTGAAACTTAGATCTGTGCAACTTCAAAGCCTGGGAGCTCACCACGCTGCCATTATAAAATTGTATTCCTGAGATGATGGCGAAGGTTGCGTATCTCCAGCAAACTGCTAGAACACGTTATTCACCAGAGAGCTGTGAGCACATAAAAAGGAAGTGGTGATCACCTGGTGCCAGTGCTGGTGTGCTACAAACATCATAGACCAACTTGTCTGGTTTCCCCTTTTGATGAGGTTCCTTAGCTGGTGGACCAGGAGCATAGCTGGAGATGTGATTTCAACAGCCTTTACATAAATGTAGCTTTATGTATTATACCATATGATTAAAAATTATGGTGGAAGTTTTAAAATGAAAACCAATTCACCCACCTACGCCAACAAATCACTTTTCATGCCTCTTTCCCCTCCTTACTGTCTATGGTTCAATGTATCTAGTTGGTCACTGTGCACACACCACTTGTATCCTGGACAAGGTGTTTTACTGGCCTCCTGTCTGCTGGGTATGGAGCCCTGGGTGCTGGAGGATCGAAGGTCTGGTAGGCTTGTGTCTGATTGAAAGGCTGTGCCTAAGGGGGGGTCTGTTCTTGAATCCACGTCACTTTGGGTGGTGACCTCAGGCTGCTCGTCACCCCTTCCTGGGTTCTGTGCCATTTCTTATTTAGTAACAGCTCAGATGAGGACTTCGGGCATTTGCCTATCAGCTCCACAGATGACATCAGCTGGGAGGGAAAGGCTGATACCTTGTATGACTTGATTATGAGTCAGAGCATCTGGACAGCCTGTCTGATAGGCTGCGCTGAGCAGAACGCATCCGTCTGGGTCAGGAGTCAGTGCTTCGCTCACCGAACCACCTCCCTCAACCACGGAGCAGAAACCACGAGACCCAGAGTTCTGCGCTGACAGCGAGCCCAGGGGAGACCAGGCATGGAAGTGTGACTGCCCATAGTCAAAGTGTGCTTTCTTCCCCCCATGTTTTTATTCGGTTATACCTTTTAAAATTATTATTAAAAGGCTAATATATACATATTTAAAGAAAACTTGGCCAACTCAGATAAGTAGTAAGAATTTAAAAATGAGGCTGGGCGTGGTGGTTCACGCCTGTAATCCCAGCACTTTGGGAGGCCAAGGCAGATGGATC
Organism: Nomascus leucogenys; assembly: GCF_006542625.1. NCBI lineage: Eukaryota > Metazoa > Chordata > Mammalia > Primates > Hylobatidae > Nomascus > Nomascus leucogenys. The sequence goes on along the minus strand of NC_044395.1, from coordinate 4,796,109 downwards.
ACTTGAGGTCAGGAGTTCAAGACTAGCCTGGCCAACATGGTGAAACCCCATCTCCACTAAAAATCCAAAAATTAGCCAGGCATGGCAGTGGGCGCCTGTAATCCCAGCTACCGAGGAGACTGAGAGAGGAGAATCACTTGAACCTGGGAGGTGGAGGTTGCAGTGAGCCGAGATCGTGCCATTGCACTCCAGCCTGGGCGACAGAGCGAGACCCTGTCTCAAAAAAAAATTTTTTTTTTAATAAAAATGACACAAATACTCCTACAAAGACATTTTAACAATTTGGTATTGCCTATGCATATTTTCTAAAAAAATTTTTTTCCTCATTACCACATTTAGGAAGCTTTTCTTTTTGAAGTCACACAATATAGAAATGTACAGTGTAAAATGTGAAACCCCTCTGAAATTCCCTCTCCCAGATTTTAGAGCCTCTATAAATGGTTTTGTTTATATTCTCTCACAAGATCCAGCAGTTCTCCCCTCGCTTGTATCCTATTCCCCCAAGACAGAGTCTGGTTCTAACAGAGGACACAGACCTCCTTGTGCCCTCCCCTGGGGGTGGGGCCCCCTGTTTGCATAGTTGGTCCTTTCCCCGAAACAGGTGCTCAGATTTGTAGCCAGGGAAGAGTGTTTTAGACCCTAACCAGTTCTAGAGACTGCAGCCGGGCTTGGGTCTTTCCCGCTAGCTTCTGCAGACCCCTGGGTCCACCAAGGCAGAAGCAGACTGTGGCACCTCCATGCCAGAAATATGACTCAGCACTGAAAAGGAACAAGCTGATGGATGCAACGACTTGAAGGACCTCCAGGGAATTTTGTGTAGTTAAAAAAAAAGCCAACAGTCCCATACATACCATATTATTTATTTACATAACATAATGGTTTTTTTGTTTGTTTGTTTGTTTGTTTGTTTTGAGACAGAGTCTTGCTCTGTCCCAGGCTGGAGTACAGTGGTGTGATCTGGGCTCACTGCAACCTCCGCCTCCTGGGTTCAAGCGATCCTCCTGCCTCAGCCTCCCGAGTAGCTGGGACTACAGATGCGTGCCACCACATCCGGCTAATTTTTGTTATTTTTAGTAGAGACAGGGTTTCGCCATGTTGGCCAGGCTGGTCTTGAAATCCTGACCTCAGGCGATCCACCCGCCTTGGCCTTCCAAAGTGCTGGGATTATGGGCGTGGGCCACCACGCCCGGCCTATATAACATAATTTTTGAAATGACACCATGTTAGTAGTAGAGGACAGATTAGCAATTGTGGAGCTGAAGGGGTGGGGGACAGAAGGGAGGTGGCTGTGGTTACAGAAGGCCATGGGCATCCTCGTGTTGGAACGGTTCAAAATTGACTGTGATGCTAGATACAGGGGACTACGCTAGCGATGACACAGATGGAACTTAATACTCACGTGAGTAGCAGTGAAACGAGAAGTCTGAATAAGATCTGCTGATGGTACTGCCATTGTGGTATTATGATATAGTTTTAGGAGGTGTGACTATTGGGAGAAACTGGGCGAGCTGTACACGGATCTCAGTATGATTCCCTACAACTGTATGGGAATCTACAAGTATCTCCATAAAAATGTCAGTAATAAAAGGCACACTAGCTCGTGAAATCAGAATGTGGATTTCATAAAAAGTCAAGAAAATGAATGAAAAGAAGTTACGAGGTGCCGGCTGCACCTCTTGTTTCTCTTGTCGGGTTCTGGGGAATCTGCCTGGTTGTGCTGCTGCAGGCAGATGCTTCTGCTCTGAGTCGGTGACTTGGGGCAGGAGGAAGGTGGGGCAGCTGGGCCGGGAAGTAGGTCTTTGGCACATAAGGAGAGGGCTGGTGCAAACTTAGTGCGATCGAAGAGGCAGAGATGGAATTTTCTGGCTAGAATTGGCAAAAGAGGTTATGTCTTGGTGTGTGTGTTTTGGGGGCGACACACTGAACTGAGGACCAGGAGAGATCCGGCGAAGTCCACACTCTTCAGGTTGTACACGTTAGTGTTCCATACGTCCACACTTAATGGGGCCTGAGGACAGTGGGTGGCCAGGCCGGGTCTGACCCCAGAGAGCCTGGGGCACTGTCAGCAGAGCCCTGAGGTGTGGACTGAGTATTTTCTCCCCTTCTTGGTTGAGGGCACTTGGCAACTGGTGGATTATTCCAGCCTGCCCTGGGGGGGCTGCCTAAGTCTGGCTATGGGGAGAGAAGACCTTCCATCAATCCATCAATTAATCAATCAAGCGCTAACTCTGGGCAAGGTCGAGGGTGGAGGGGGAGGGAGAGAGGCAGTAGGAAGAGGAAACCAAGGCACTGTGACCCGCCAGGACTTCCTGGTCCATCCAGCATGGTGCAGGTTGGGGAAGAGGTGAGGCCCCAGGGAGAAAGTAACGTGGCTTGTTGTGGTCCCGGGAGGATTCCTGGCAAGGCTCAGCTTTGGCCTTCGTGCTCGAGGGCAGGCAGGGTTCGTTCGGTAGGCTGTAGGGGAGCCCAGCCATTCCGAGCAGGCAGATGGGTCTGCCTAGGTACCGCTTGGTTCCTAACAGGCTTGGGGGCCTTTCTGGCTAGAGCCAAGGTCAGAGTTGAGGGAGCCAGTGCCCTTAGACCAATGTTGAAGGAGTGACAACCCATTTACAGTGGTGGGCACCGTAGGGGCCCGTCTCTTGGGCCCAAGAAGTGGGTTTTGTAGTAGATAGAGTTTTGCAGAGTGTTCCTTTTTTTTTTTTAAATCAACACTATTTATTGATTTAGACTATTGAGGTATGATTGATATACAAAAAGCTGTACTTTTTTGTGATACTAGAGACAGGGGCCTATGCTAGCAATGACATAGAATGGGACTTAATATTTATATGAGTAGCAGTGAAATGAGAAATCTGAATAAGATCCGCGGATGATACCGCTGTTGTGCTTATCACGAATGACAGCAAGATAGTGTCAATTAAGACAGCCATTTCCAGCTGCTGAAGTCTTGCTCTTTTCTCTTGTTTTGTTTTTTGTTTCTTTTGGTTGCCTTTTTTTTTTTTTTTTATTGAGACAGGGTCTTGCTCTGTTGCCCAAGCTGGAGTGCAGTGGCGTGATCGCAGCTCACTGCAGCCTTGACATCCCAGGCTCAAGTGATTCTCCCACCTCAGCCCACTGAGTAGCTGTGCCACCATGCTAAGCTAATTTAAAAAAAAAATTTCGTAGAGATCAGGTCTCACTGCATTGCCCAGGCTTGTCTCAAACTCCAGGGCTCAAGCATTCCTCCCACCTCAGCCTGCCAAAGTGCTGGGATTCCGGGCAGGAGCCACTGTGCCCCACTGTCCTCTTTTTTTTTTTTTTTTTTTTTTGAGACGGAGTCTCGCTCTGTCACCCAGGCTGGAGAGCAGTGGTGCGATCTCGGCTCACTGCAAGCTCCGCCTCCCGGGTTCACGCCATTCTCCTGCCTCAGCCTCCCCAGTAGCTGGGACTACAGGCGCCCGCCACCATGCTGGCTAATTTTTTGTATTTTTAGTAGAGACGGGGTTTCACCGTGGTCTCGATCTCCTGACCTCGTGATCCGCCCGCCTCGGCCTCCCAAAGTGCTGGGATTACAGGCGTGAGCCACCGCGCCTGGCCGTGACTGTCCTCTTCTTATGGCCACAGAGTCCTCTACTGAGGACGGACAGTGGAGGAGTGTGTATGTCCTTGTCTGGTTGGCTGCCGTGTTTATTTATTTGCAAAACATCTTGTCCCTTTTGACAAAGTGAAACATAAGATGAGGTCTTTTTCTAGGATGGAGTTATTTATGTCAAGGGTGCTCTGTACAAGCCTCACGCATCTGCACTGGGACCCTATAGGCGGGCAAAGAACCAGCTTCAGTGAGGACTGCCTGACACAAGTCTCTTCTTTCCTTTCTGGGGAGCCGGTGCAGGGGAGGGTGTGGCATAACCAGGCGAGTGGTCAGGACTGAGAGCCCTGAGCCGCTGGGGCAAATACTTTTCTCTGTGCCTCAGTTTTCCCCTCTTAAAAGTGGGTTAATAACCACTTATGGCCTTCCAAATAGAACATAATTAGCTAATTCCTGCTAATGACTGAGGCCTACCTACTGTCTCTCTTTGATTTTAATTTCTCCACCCACTGTTTACCCATCTGCCAAAAGCCAGGCAGCCCCATTCCTCCCTCTGGTCTGGTGGAGCAGCTGAAGTTCAGATTCAACCTTCAAAACAAACTGAAAGGCTGGGCACGGTTGCTCATGCCTGTAATCCCAGTACTTTGGGAGGCCGAGGCGTGCAGATCACCTGAGGTCAGGAGTTCGAGACCAGCCTGGCCAAATGGCGAAATCCTGTCTCTACTAAAAATACAAAAATTAGCCGGGCGTGGTGGCGGGCGCCTGTAGTCCCAGCTACTCAGGAGGCTGAGGCAGGAGAATTGCTAGAACCTGGGAGGCGGAGGTTGTGGTGAGCTAAGATGGCGCCACTGCACTCCAGACTGCGCGACAGAGCGAGACTGTCTCAAAAAAAAAAAAAAAAAAAAGAAAAAATCAAACGCCCCCCCAACAAAAAAAATGAAAGACATTAACAGCACAAGTCTACTGCATGGGCCTTAGTGGGGAGCGACCTGGCAGGTCTTTCCAGGAGCTCAGGAGCCAATCCTTGGCTGGCCCACATCTACCCGCCCGTGTCACTCTGCCCCGACCCACGGCTCCAGGAGGGCTCCACTGCTGTCCTGCTTCTCTGCAGCCCCTCTGTCCACTTTCTCTGAGAGACAGAAGAAGGCCAGCCAGGGTGTCCCTACCCACTTGCACCCATGGGTGGTTTACCCCACAAGACCAGAGAGTGCTGGCCAGGTCGCAGCATGCTCTGGGCCTCAGCTTACACATCAAGGCTTCTGGTAGTTTCATTTTTTAAAACAATGAAAACCTTGTTTCAAATACTTTTTTTGCAGAGCCTGAAAATAATGAAACAATTGGCTTGAAGCAGGAGCAGGACACAGAGGGCCTCTGGATCATTCCTTAAGACAAGTTAGGGATTCAAAACCACGGACAGACCCACAGCAGCAGGAGGAGGGAGTCTGCCCACAGGCTGCAGCCCCAGGAGCTGCTCTTCCGCCTCTGAGGTCTCCCAAGGGATTGTCCCATCCCTCCTCCCAGGGGCCCACAGCCAGGTGAGGGAGGCGGTGGCCACAGCAAATACACTCATTATTTTTGGACATCTTTGTGCCATGTAGGTGTTTTCAATAAATATCACGTCTAATTCTTACAGCAGCTAGGCTTCATTTTCAGATAAAAAAGGGTTAAGAGAGGATAATTTATCAAAAACCCAGATAGCTGAAAGTGTGGCAGAGCTGAATTTTGAACCCAAATCTATCTGACTCCAAATCCAGTGTTGCTCTTCTGGGCCCTCTGCTGCTTCTCCTGGGGGTGGGATGTGTGGGTGTGGGGTGGGGATGGGAGTGGCAGTTGTTACCAGCTCCCCGTATAGAGCCACCCTTGACATAAGTAACTCCATCTTAGAAAAATACTTTATCTTACATTTCATAGGGCGCTTTGCCAACAAGGACAATGTGTTTTGCTTGATAAATTTAAAGACTGCATACAAACAGACAAGCATACTCCTCCACTGTCAGTCCTCACCAGAGGACTCTGTGGCCATAAAAAGAGCAGGACTTCGGCAGTTCACCCTCTGCTGTCACTGGTGATAAGCACCCAACATCCACTGCCAAAGGCTCTGCCCACATTACAGACTCTTCCCTGAAAGACTGATGAACCAGCCAGCCTAGCCCAGCGCAGATATTTTTTGTCTTCGTGGCTCTCCCTGGACCGGTTCATTAACCCTTTTTCCTATCCCCTTTCTCTTGGTATGTTTTTCAGGTTTGCCATAAATGTTACCTTATGGGTTCCTGATAATTACGAATCTAGAATATCTTGCATGGCTCTGCATGCTGAGAGAGCATTCATGTAGGAGAACTGCAGGTTAGGTGGTGCTCCTAACAGAAGTGTTCTCTGAATTTCATTTATGGCTGGAATTTCAAGCAGAATGTCAAATTCATTATATCTATCACATGCCATCCCTAAGATAGCTGATTTTCTTGGATTCGTTTGTCCTTGTGTTAGATTTTTTCAAGTCCGTCTCCAGATTTTGTTGGGTCTAAATATAGGTGGACAGATCTCCAGGCTGATGTGATCCAGTCCCAGAGGGCTAGAACATATCTTGGCTGATTGGCGTTTTTTTTTTTTTTTTTTTTTTTTTTTTTTGAGATGGAATATCACTTCTTTTCTTTTCTTTTCCTCTCTCTCTCTCTCTCTTTGTTTTTGAGATGGAGTTTTGTTCTTGTTGCCCAGGCTGGAGTGCAATGGCACAATCTCAGCTCATCGTGACCTCCACCTCCCAGGTTCAAGTGATTCTTCTACCTCAGCCTCCCGAGTAGCTGGGATTACAGGCATGCGCCACCACATCCGGCTAATTTTTTGTATTTTTAGTAGAGATGGGGTTTCTCCATGTTGGTCAGGCTGGTCTCGAGCTCCTGACCTCAGGTGATCTGCCCACCTTGGCCTCCCAAAGTGCTGGTGGGATTACAGGCATGAGCCACCACCCCTGGCCTGGAGTCTCACTCTTTGTTGCCCAGGCTGGAGTACAGTGGGGTGATCTCAGCTCACTGCAACCTCCACCCGCTGGGTTCAAGTGATTCTCCTTTCTCAGCCTTCCGAGAAGCTGGGACTACAGGCATGTGCCACCACATCCAGCTAATTTTGTATTTTTAGTAGAGATGGGGTTTCACCATGTTGGCCAGGCTGGTTTCAAACTCCTGACCTCAGGTGATCCACCTGCCTCAGCCTCCCAAAGGACTGAAATTACAGGCGTGAGCCAACACGTCCAGCCTTGGCTGATTTGTGGTTCTAATGGTTTATGGTTTGGTGGTTTTATAATAGCTCATGACAGTTTCCTGCTCGTGTAGGGATGTGATGCATTTCTGTGCCTGATAGTGCCATGGTGTCGGCTCCATTCTCCCACAGGTGGAGGGGCCAGTCTGCATCTGTGGTCTATCTTTGGCAAAAATCTGTTCTCAGTTTCAGTAACTCTGCTGTGGTGTATTCTCCTTATTGGTGTCCTGAGGACTGTGATTCTCGTAGTTATCATTGGTACCTCTTTTTCTAGTTATTATGGGTCTTGCTGTATATACCCACCCCAAGGGTCATTGTAATCTCCTAAGTTCTCTGCAGGGGGTTCCTTTGGTCCCAGGGATTCCTCCCCAAAAGTTACCCCGACAGGGGTTTACTTTTCCTTTCTTTTCTTTTCTTTTCTTTTCTTTTTTTTTTTGAGACGGAGTCTCGCGCTGTCGCCCAGGCTGGAGTGCAGTGGCACGATCTCGGCTCACTGCGAGCTCCGCCTCCTGGGTTCACACCATTCTCCTGCCTCAGCCTCCCGAATAGCTGGGACTACAGGTGTCCACCACCACGCTGGGCTAATTTTTTTGTATTTTTAGTAGAGATGGGGTTTCACCATGTTAGCCAGGATGGTCTCGATCTCCTGACCTCATGATCTGCCTGCCTCGGCCTCCCAAAGTGCTGGGATTACAGGCTTGAGCCACCGCACCCGGCCTACTTTTCCTTAAAATTCCTTGAGCTGGCTCTTTGCCTGTCTGGCAATCTGTGAGATATTTTGCATTAAAAATGCAGGGATTTTTTTTTTGGGGCTTAACTTTTTTTTTTTTTTTGAGACGGAGTCTCACTCTGTCACCCAGGCTGGAGTGCAGTGGCGTGATCTCGGTTCACTGCAACCTCTGCCTCCCGGGTTCTAGTGATTCTCCTGCTTCAGCCTCCCAAGTAGCTGGGACTACAGGCCTGTATCACCGCACTTGGCTAATTTTTTGTATTTTTAGTAGGGATGGGATTTCACCGTGTTAGCCAAGATGGTCTCGATCTCCTGACCTCCTCGTGATCCACCTGCCTTGGCCTCCCAGAGTGCTGGGATTACAGGCGTGAGCCACTGTGCCTGGTGGGGCTTAACATTTTTAGGGTCCTCAAGTCTGACTGTACATCCTCAGAGGGTCATACGGGGAGTCTTTCTGACTTCCAACTCTATTCGGGCAATGGTTCAATTTCCCACCTTAGCCAACCGGATGAGTGGGGGTTATGCAATAATTGGCTTCCTCTTCTTTCAGCTGAGTTAAAAATTTGTTTTTAGGCCGGGCGCGGTGGCTCACACCTGTAATCCCAGCACTTTGGGAGGCTGAGGCAGGCAGATCACGAGTTCAAGAGATCAAGACCATCCTGGCAAACATGGTGAAACCCCGTCTGTACTAAAAATACAAAAATTAGCCAGGCGTGATGGCAGGCACCTGTAATCTCAGCTAGTCGGGAGGTTGAGGCAGGAGAATCGCTTGAACCTGGGAGGTGGAGGTTGTGGTGAGCCGAGATGGCACCATTGCACTCCAGCCTGGGCGACAAGAGCGAAACTCCGTCTCAAAAAAAAAATTTTTTTTCTTGTTTTGCTAATCGCCATCTCCTAAGTTGAGATCATGCTTGCTATGAGCCTTTCTGGCCCCACTAGCTTCCTAGCCTGGCATCAGCCGAGACCTTGTCAGCCCTTGGAACTACAGGACCTGGGTAAAGAACCTCATCACCTGAGGCTTTCCTCAGGGAGCCAGACTTTCAAGGTGAAGTGAGATGAAGTCTCTTTTTGAAGAGGGTGGCAGTTTGTTTTTTCAAACGGCTTGATTTCTAATTTAAGTTTTAGTGGAGGCTTTGGCCTTAGTATCGACTTTGCCAACTATGCCCAGTAAGCTGACTGTGCCAATTCTCATGAGCGGTGCGAGGTCCTAACCAGTCGATGCACCTTTGTGTCTTTCCACAAGGTCAGACTTATTGATGCGACTTCAGTCACACAAGGCACGAGCCGCATGGTGTTCCCAAAGGGACAGCTCTCCTTATACTTCCTATTCACTCCGCAGTCAGAGCCTCAGGCACACAGGCTCCAGCCACTCCAGTCAACAGTGCAAACTGTACATAACGATATTCTTAACCAATACATAAAAGTATAGATTAAACATTCCACATCAAAGTAACATTTAACATCAAGAGAAAGGGGATAGGAAAAAGGGTCAATAAACCAGTCTAGGAAGAGCCACGAAGATAAAAAGAGTCTCCTGGTGTGAGCTGGGTCATCTGTCGGTCTTGCCGGGAAGAGTTTCTGATGTTGGCAGAGCCTTTGTTGGCAGATGCTGGGTGCTTATCACGAGTGACAGCAAGACGGTGTCAGTGAAGAGGGCATCTCGAGCTGCCGAAGTCCTGCTCTTTTTATGGCCACAGAGTCCTCTGGACCAACAGTGAAGGAGTCTGCTTGTATATTCCCTTGTCTGGTTGGATGTAGTCTTTATTTATTAAGCAGAATGTCTTGTCCCTCTTGGCAAAGTGCCCTATAAAATGTAAGATGAAGTCTTTTTCTAAGATGGCGTTACTTACGTCAAGGGTGCTCTGTATAAGGCTCCTGGTCCCTTGGCTGCGTGGGGAGGGCCCTGGGCAGTGCTGGGAGTTGGGACGTGACTTGAAACCTGCAGGAGCTGGCTGCTCGCTGGCAGAGAACCACTGGGTTTCTGTGTTGACGACATCCTCACAGCTGGCTGAGTCAGGCCCTGAGGGACTTTCCTTCAGGCTGTAACCAGGTGTGGAGACTTGGGGTTTACTTCCTTTAGTGGGAGTTCTTGGCCGTGGGTCGGCTTTGTGTTCCCCTGATGGGCTGGGGTTACAGATCTACAGATATTTCTGGATCTTCCTTGGGGCCCTGCAGCCCCACCTGTTTTCCAGCAGCCCCTTCTGGTGGGGCGGCTGAGGGCGGTGACGGGTCAAAGGGAAAGGTGGGCGGGCCGGGGTTTTGGGGTGTCCGCCAGCAGCTGGCTGGGCCTGCAGCTGGCCCTGCGCCCTCCCAGGAGGAGCTGGAGTGTGTATTTCTGGGAAAAGTGATAGCCTCGGGGACTTCTGGGATGATGCTTATAACCAGTTGTGGGAGGGTCCCCAGGGCGTGGAAGCAAAGTTCGACCTGGCACAGCAGCTTCCCTTCATCCCAGGTGGTTGCTCAAAATAGACCAGCTGAGACTCTAAGCCAGCTCCTCCTGCTGGTGACAGGAAGGGGTGAGCCTCCTGGAAATGGTGGGTGGAGTTTCTCCAACTTTCAGGTTCCCAAGAATGACCTGGGGCACTTGATAAAAGCTTCCAAATCCCAGGCCCCGCTCCTGACTCATGACATCAGCATCTCCAGGGAGAGGGGCTTGGGAATCTGGATGTGGAACAAACACTGCATTTGTTTCAGTTGATTTTTATTGTTCTTTTTCACGACCAGACAAGTCCGGGAAATGCTGGGGGTTGCGATCAATGGGAACTGTAGGCTTTTGCAGGTTTCGTGAAAATTGGCTTCTAGAGAGATCAATTACCCCTGGTTGGGAAGTGGGTGGGAGGATTCCAGTGTGGGCTTTCTTTTCCTCTCTCATTTGCCCCTCGGTCATCCCCAGATAAGCATCAAGTGTCCTCTTTTATGAGGCCCCGTGCTAGGCCCTGGACTGCCATGGTGGCAGGTGCGGTGAAGTGCCGCCCTCAGGAGCCTGCTGGCCGCCTGCTCTGTGCACAGCTGCTGGAGCTTCCCCGGGGCTGCTGATTTACCTGGGGAGGGCCTGTGTATGTGGGGTCCCTCCTAGCCAGAGACAGGTCCCTTTTATAATCAGCAGCCTGGTGAAGAGGCCTTCCCGCAACATCCCTCTGGTATCATTCTCAGCTCAGCATTGCCCAGGTGACAAACACAGAGTTCGTTCTTGGCAGTCACTCCCTGCTGTCATCTGAGGTGGGCTCGAGCCGTGCTGGGTTTCTGGGGAATCTGGCCAGGACCCAGCACAACCTTGTAGCCAGTCCGGCAGGGAGTGGCCACGAGGTTGTGCTGGCTCGGTCTGTCCCTTGCAAAGGAAGGCATCTTCGACCTGCCACAGAATGCTTTCTTCCCCGGGGAAACCCTTGCAGCTTCTCGGGCTCTACTTTCCTTTCTCGCTTGAACAATTACAGGGATAGTTGATGGTTCTCATGACCCTGGTGGGGGTGATGACATCATGGGACTGAAATCCGTCCCACCTGGGAGTCACTGAGCGTGTCAGTCAAGAGCCTTGGTCACAAATCAGTGGCACTTGGCAGCAGCACACAAATCCAGCCACCCCTGTCCTCATCTCAGGTCTGGGCAGCACAGCTGTGTCCCTAGCTGGTGGCATCGCCCCTGCCCCTTGACCTTGATCTTCAGCCTCAGAAGCAGGTTACCCATTGTCATGTGATTGCCCTTCATGGTCCCTCCCCAGGATTCCAAGGGGCCTCTTCAGGTTTCCAGGTTCAGCCCCTTCCTTCCCAGCAGATCACACCCAACCTTAGGCACATGAGGAACGATCTTTAGAAAGGGTCTGGCCCGAAGCTTCAATTTTCCCTGTCTGCTCTGGTTGGAATCTTGTGTGGCTTTGTGTGCAGTTGGTAGTATTTTTGTTGTTGATAAGTGTAGGGGCCTTCCCCGTTGCTTTTCCCTAAGGATAACCATGCTCTGAGCTACCCATGGCAAATTCTGGCTTTGGACTCGTTGGTCCCCAGAGCCAGTGGGATCGTGGGCCCTGGAGAGTTTGCACTCAGTGGCAGGTCTTAGTGTGTGTTTGAGGAACCAGGAGAGCGATCCTCTCAGAGGAGGATTCTCTGGTTGACTCACACAGAGTTGTGTTAGCTCAGCATTTAGCTTTCAGCCCTGGTGAGTTTCTCTGACTTAATGAGAGTAGGCTGGCTGCAAGAATCTTTCCTATATTATCAAATAAAATAGGTCTCTTTTTTGGCCCTCTAGAAATCAGTGTTTTTTTTCTTTTCGTTTTGGAGAGCCCGGCCTTGGGGAGGATATGCATCAGTTGCTCTAGTGTGCTTCAGACAGTGAGATAAGATGAGACAGGGCGCACTCCAGGAATTCTCCACTTCCCCTCCCTGGGTTTCTGGATCTGACCCGTTGCTCCCTGTGGAAAGTTGGGTGAGATGGTGGTGGTCTGATCTCATCCCTGCTGGGTGGGATGTTGGTCCGATCTCATCCCTGCTGGGTGGGATGGCAGTGGTCCCTCTTGGGCGGGATGGTGGTCTGATCTCTTCCCTGCTGGGTGGGATGGCGGTGGTCCCTGCTGGGTAGGATGGTGGTCTGATCCATCCCTGCTAGGTGGGATGGTGGTGGTCCCTGTTAGATCCTGGCTCTTCAGGGTCTGTACCCTGTTTGTCCTGAGCCCTTTATCCCCAACCTCCCACCTGGAAGTCATTCCTCGCTCCCTTGTCTGAGTGGCCTGGAGCCGAGCTGTGTTTCTGGGCCCTTCGGCCAGGATCTAACTAGAGTGGGCCAGCAGGAAGAGGCTGTGATAGTTACGTGGCCTCTGTCTGTGTTTATGGTAAGCAGACACACCTGGCTTCATAGCACCATTTTGTGTGCACCTGCAAATATGTTTACTTTTAAGAAAGAGAGACAGGAGAAATGAAAGCAGACAGGCATAGGATCTCCCCTGTCAGTGTGGCCCTGCAGAGAGGTGTTATGCCTACAGTGGTCTAAGTGTCTAAGTGGATGGGAACTCCCTGAGACCTCCCCCTTCCTCCTCCCCCACCCAGGAGTTAAAAGCGCTTTGCTGCTTCACTGACTTTATTAACTTTGTGACCTTGGACAGGCCACTCCCTCTCTTTCAGCCTCAGTGTTCTTATCAATAAAACGATGGGATTGTGCAAGAGTATCTCTGTTACACCTGAAAATGGAGCCAAGAGCTAAGGTTATAAAAAGCAGCAGCCCAGTTACTGATTAGACAGCACTTTTGGGCTGAGTGGAGCCACAGAACTCACACTGCAGGGAGGAGAGGGGACCCACCATTGAGTTAGCGCCACTGCTGACAGCCTCGCTCCATGGCAGAGCCTGGGGTGACCCCTGAGTCAATGCCCTCAGCCACCTTCCCCCTTCTCATGGGAGTCTCTGTCTTCTGTTTCCCTGAATCCTTGCTCCCTGAATTCTGGAACCTAACCACACTGGGAGGCAGTAAACCAGGACCAGATTCTGGATCTGCCACCAAGGGCTGGTGACCTTACAAAATCAGCATTCTTCCCTGCCTTCTTTATAAAACAGGGGTGATAGCACCAGCCAGTCTTGAATGAGTCACAGGATTGTCATGAAGATCCAGTAAGAAAATGGTTGTGAAATTACCCTGTGAATTGGATATACATCTAAACGTAATAAATTATTTTGTTACATTTCTTTTTGTCTTTCTTTGTTTCTTTCTTTTTTTTTTTTTTTTTTTTTTTTTTTTGAGATGAGGTTTTGCTGTCTCGCCCAGGCTGGAGGGCAGTGGTATGACTCTGACTCACTGCAGCCTCAACCTCCCTGGGTTCAGATCATCCTCCTGCCTCAACCTCCCGAGTAGCCAGGACTACAGGTGCATGCTGTCATGTCTGGCTAGTTTTTTTGTATTTTTGTCTTTCTCACCATTCGCTGAGCCCTTTGAATTGGGGTTAGCCACGTTGGCCATGCTGGTCTCGAACTCCTGGGCTCAAGTGATCTGCCCACCTTGGCCTTTCACAGTGCAGGTGTGAGCCACCGTGCCTGGCCCTTTTGTTAAATTTTTTTTTTTTTTGAGACCGAGTCTCACTCTGTTGCCCAGGCTGGAGTGCAGTGGTGTGATCTCGGCTCACTGCAATCTCTGCCTCCCAGGTTCAAGCAACTCTTGTACTTCAGCCTCCTGAATAGCTGGGCTAACAGGCGTCCGCCACCACACCCGGCTAATTTTTTATATGGAGTTTCCCCATGTTGGCCAGGCTGGTCTCGAACTCCTGACCTAGGTGATCCACCCACCTTGGCCTCCAAAAATGCCGGGATTACAGGCAGGAGCCAACGTGCCTGGCCACTTTTGTTACTTTTTTTTTTTTTTTGAGATGGAGTTTCGCTCTTGTTGCCCAGGCTGGAGTGTAATGGCACGATTTTGGCTCACCACAACCTCTGCCTCCTGGGTTCAAGTGATTCTCCTGCCTCAGCCCCCCGAGTAGCTGGGATTACAGGCGTCCACCACCACGCCTGGCTAATTTTTTTGTATTTTTAGTAGAGGTGGGGTTTCACCATGTTGGCCAGGCTGGTCTTGACCTGACCTCAGGTGATCTGCCTGCCTCCGCCTCCCAAAGTGCTAGGATTACAGGCGTGAGACACCACGCCCGGCCTACATTTCTTATACGTGTATACACATACACGGTCTGTTCAGAGTCTAGCCGAAATCTCTGTTTTCTCATTCTTAAGTGTGATTAGACTACCAGAGGCCACCAGATATCTAAAGAAAGCCTAGCCTGAAAGAAAGTCAAAGGCGAAGTTCCAAAGACAACATGAAAACGTCTAGTTGCAGCTGGGTGCAGTGGTGCACCCTGTAGTCGCAGCTACTCAGGAGGCTGAGGCAGGAGGATTGCTTGAGCCAAGAGTTCAAGACCAGCCTGGGCAACATAGCAAGACCCTGTATCTTAAAAAAAAAAAAAAAAAAAGATTGCATTGCATCTATCGCTAATTTTGAGAATAGACATCTTAATATTGAATCATCTAGTCCATGAACAGCATATATTGCTCAACTAATTTAGGTCTTTTAGAATTTCTCCCAGCAGTATTTTGCATCTTTCACTGTACAGGTTTTGTGCATTTTTTGTCAGATTTGCCTCAAGTATTTCATATTTTTGAAGCTATTGTAAATGGTGTCTTTTAGTTTTGGTTTCCAGTTGTTCATTGCTGATGTGCCAGTACAAAGACAGCTGCGGAGGTGTTTCTAGCAGCTCTGTTTGTAATGGCCTCAAATTGGAGACACTCCAAATGTCCATCAATAGGTGAACAGGTAAACACATGTTGTGTGTCCGAACGATGGGATAAAGGTAGCAACCACCGAAAGGTATGCACTGCTGTGCACACAGGAACCTGCGTGAGTCTCAGAGGAATTGTGTGGAGTGAAAGAAGCCAGATGGAAGAGTGCATACTGCAGAATTCCATTTACATAAAGCTCTGGGAAAAGCAGCCTGAAGCAGATGAGTGGTTTCTTGGGGACAGGAAATGGATTCAGGGAGGAACATGTGGGAGGGGCCAGGAGGAGACTTTGAAGGAGACAGACATGGGCATCATCTTCGCTGTGGATGGTTTCATGGGTGCATATGGATGCCCAAATTGTACACTTAAATATATACACTTTATTTCATGCAATAATACCTCAATGAAGCGATTTTTTAAATTTATGGAAAGTTTGCAAGAGCAAGTCAAAGAAATTCCCAAAATAGAACCAAACGCTGAAGAAACGCAAAATACGGGAGAGAAAGGCCGACAGCTAGAGGCATAGAGGGTCCATTCTTATCCGTGATGTTCCAAAATGTCATCACAATACGGTCTGTTTGGCTATATGTGCTGCTTCATTTGTCTTTCTCACCATTCACCGAGCCCTTTGAATTGGAAGATTTATGACTCTCTTCAGCTCTTGGAAACATCTTTTCAGTATTTCTTTGGTAACGGTCTCTTCTCTACCAGGCTCAGAAAACACTGGGCTCAAGTATTCTAGAAGACAGAGGTGAGACAAGAAAGGACATTGTCAGAAATCCCCAAATCTCCACCTCGGCCCCAAGCAAAAAGACAAAGGCCCCAGCAGACTCCCCCAGTGGATGGGAAAAATAGTCTGGAGAGATTGAATCAAAGAATATGTGGGCTTGAGGACCCCAGGTACAGAGGAAGGCTATAGAGAGAGGTGAAAAGAAGGGGAATGAGTCTCTCCTCCTACATGTTCCTGAATGCTAGTGGCTGGGTTTAAATCACTCCAGCCAGGAGATTAGAAAGTTATTCTCTGGAGCAATGGAACCATCCACAGGAAGATGTATATAGTCTAACTGCTGGGAGTGCCCAGAAAAAAAATCTGTTTAGCCACTTACTTGTGTCCCCCGCAGTGAAGCCAGTTGTGGCAAGGCATGCACACAGAGCTTCCAAACAGCCTGCAGGAGGTTGTTTCTAAATAAAAATAACCACCAAGGATCCCCCAGCATTTGAGGAAAGTCTTCAACATGGAAGATAAAGTCAAAAACAGAGAAAAGATACTCAATGGAAATATAAAGAAGGTTTTGCGTTCATGAAACAAATACAAGATGCCATGAAAGAGGAAAATTCAAAGAACCAGAAAGCTCTTAGAAATTAAAATTTTGATACCAAAAATGAAAAACTCGATTGAAAGGTTAAAAATAATGAGATGGATAATACAGAGAAAGGATAAATAGAGGATAAATATAATAAGGATTAAAGAATGGTAGACCAGAGGAAATGAAAGGGAGACATCATCTAAAAAATAAGACAGGAAAATCACTTTGGGAGGCTGAGATGGAAGGATAGCTTGAAGCCAGGAGTTGGAGACAAGCCTGGGCAACATAGTAAGACCTTGCCTCTACAAAAAATTATAAAAAAATTAACTGGACACGGTGGTGTACAGCTATAGTCCTACCTACTCAGGAGGCTGAAGTGGGAGGATTGCCCGAGCTCAGGAGTTCAAGGTTACAGTGAGCTATGATCAGACCACTGCACTCCAGCCTGGGCAACATAGCAAGACCCTGTCTCAAGAAAACAAAAAGACCCAATTCAAAGCACATTCTCAAGGCTTTCAAAGAAAGACAACGAAGTCATAAGTAAAAGATAATGAGTTTATAATATTATCATATTTCTCGAAAGCAAATTAGAAGCTAAAAAACAATGGGGCCCTCAAAATTCTTTCTTTTTTTTTGTTTTTGAGACAGAGTTTCACCCTGTTATCCAGGCTGGAGTTCAGTGGTACAATCTCAGCTCACTGCAACCTCTGCCTCCTGGGTTCAAGCGATTCTCCTGCCTCAGCCTCCCGAGTAGCTGGGATTACATGCACGTGCCACCATGCCCAGCTAATTTTTGTATTGTTAGTAGAAACAGGGTTTCACCATGTTGGCCAGGCTGGTCTCGAACTCCCGACCTCGGATGATCCACCTGCCTCGACCTCCCAAAGTGCTGGGATTATAGGCGTGAGCCACTGCGCCCAGCCTGAGCCCTCAAAATTCTAAGTGAAAATTATTTTAAACCTATAGTTCTATACCCAGCCAAAGTTCCATAAATGTGTGAGTGTAGAATTAAGGTATTTTCAGAAACATGCAAAGTATCAAAAAACATTCTTCTGAGAAAGTATATGTTCATCTCTTCTGGGTCTTTGTGGTTAGAAAAAAATTTTTTAAAGGTATGTGTTCCACCAAAATGAAGTGTAAACCAAGAAAGATGAAGACAATGAATCCAGGAAATAGGCGTTTTAACACAGAAGGAGATTAAGGAAAATCCCAGGGTGATGATGAAGGAAGTTCTAGACAACTGCTATGAGAAAGGACAGGTGGCTCCAGGACTGTGGCCCTCAGGAAGAATATGAAATAAGTTATTTAACAGGTATTACATGCAGAAGATTGAGA
The DNA here is from genome assembly GCF_006542625.1 of Nomascus leucogenys. Lineage (NCBI taxonomy): Eukaryota > Metazoa > Chordata > Mammalia > Primates > Hylobatidae > Nomascus > Nomascus leucogenys. The sequence goes on along the minus strand of NC_044395.1, from coordinate 4,778,681 downwards.
AGAGTATTGCAGATGTCTTAGATTGTATGTAAAGATTTGGGTACAAGTTAAAAAGAAACCCCAGTCAATGAAAATTCACAGCAGGAAAAACAAAGAAATTGTACAAAGAAAGGAAACATAATAGTGAACGATATTTTCACAGGCTAATAATGAAAACCTAGAGTATGGATATAATTTTTTTTAAAACTTTGGGCCTGTAACTATTGGGAGGATGGGGAGAGAAAGGGCGGAAGGACACTAAAATCCACATTGTCATAATAGAAAGTCAGCCAGTGTCTAGATAGATGAGTCAAGAGATTACGGTGTTGGCATATTATTTAGAAATATAGAGACAGACTCCAGAACAAGCATCTTGAACACACTTTAAGTGGCCGTCTGGGCTGTGTTTCTGTGTGTGATATTAGATCAAGTCACAAATATAGCCAATTAGGAAACTAAAATTGGAGTTACAAGTATCCTATCCCAGTAAGGCAGGAGTGAGGAGAATCTTTGATGCAGTGAGTTGATAATGGGTAAATGTGACAAACCAAGACATATCAGCTTAAATTTACACTGTCGAATTACGAGATCACCACCAGAAGAACGACATCAGGAAACCGTCAAAAGGGCCAACACCTGTGGGTTTGGGCTGGGCTGCTGCTTTTGCTGTGAGCCGTATTGATTGGGTGTGAGGTAGTTAAACCGAAAGTGCCACGGTGCCAGGCCACGGTGCGTCCCCAGGATTCAGGGTGGGCAGATGGCATGTGCTATGGGCAGAAACCTTCGCCGGTCCGTCACTGGGTGCAGCAGACACCCCCCCTGCCCCTCTGTATTCTGGCCCCTCATCATGGATACCCTTGGCAGGGAGGAACCCAGGGAAGTTGCCATCGTGTCTTTTGGGCGTTTGGTTTGTTTGCTTTTCCCTCTCTTGGGGCTGCGCGTGGGTGTGGATTCCCACAGTGGGCCTCTCACTGTGCCTTCTCCTGGACTGGGGCTCCCAAGGTTAAACACAGAGCAGTTTTTTCCATGATGGCACCACTTTTTTACTTTTGGCTGGTTCACTATTGGCAGGGCAAGGCCGCTGGGTAGGGTGTGCAGCTGAGTGCTGGCCACAGGCTCCTGGGCCAGGTGATGGGGGGACTGAATCTGGCAGCGGCTGTGTCTGAGGGAGCAGGGCCTGCTCCTAGAAGTCTGCACGGGGGCACCACAGTTGCCAGTCATGGACCTGGGCTGGGGCCACTCTCTGGTGCACCCACCTACGTGAAAGGTAATTCACTGAAGGGGAGACCTCGATGACCAGGTTCGACAGCCCTTCATTGCCTTTTAATTTAAATGAACAATTCGTAAGCAATGATCGCCTGGTGCTGTCCAGACCCTGAGATGTGTGGTCGGGAAGGCCGACCTCATGTCCCTCCCAGAGCATGCCCAGGATTCATGTCCCGGAGTCTGCGCTCTGGGCAGTGGGCCCCATGCCTCTGGGGGAAGCCGCCTTCTTCTCACCCAAGCCCCTGCTTTCTTCTCCAAGCCGGACCTCACAAAATGTGAACATCTTCCCCAGCGGGGCACAGGGGGAAGAGGGGGTGGGAGGGTCTGAGTGGCGGCGCCTCTCTCCCTGCAGAAGGTGAATGGCTTGGAGGAAGGCGTGGAGTTCCTGCCGGTAAACAATGTCAAGAAGGTGGAAAAGCGTGGCCTGGGGCGCTGGGTGGTGCTGGCAGCCGGGCTGATCGGCCTCCTCTTTGTCTCGCTGGGGATCGGCTTCCTGGTGTGGCATTTGCAGTGTGAGTAAAGCTGGGGCTGGCTCCGGGGAGGACGACAAGGGGTGGCTGTCCCTCCTCCCTCAGCGGACAGACCCAGGGCTGCCTACTGAGGACACGAGGGTCTCTTGGCCTCTCTGGAACCCTGATGGGGAGTGATGGGAAGCAGTCAGGACTGGCCCATGGCCCCCTCTCGGCATTCATTCACCATTGTGGAAGGCGAGGGACAGGCGGGGATGGTACCGCCTCCCCTGACCAAGCTCCTTCTGGTCTCACACAGACCGGGACGTGCGTGTCCAGAAGGTCTTCAATGGCTACATGAGGATCACAAATGAGAATTTTGTGGATGCCTACGAGAACTCCAACTCCACTGAGTTTGTAAGCCTGGCCAGCAAGGTGAAGGACGCGGTGAGTGCAGCCTGCCCAGAGCCCTGCTGGACTGTGTGCCCTGGTGTCCCACCTGCTGGGCAGGAGGGACGTGCCTCACCTGTGCTGCCAGGGCCCTGGGATGGGGGTGATCTGCAAAGGGGACCCAGACCCCGGAGGGAAGGGAGCAGCCCGGGCTTGGGGCAGAGTCATCGCCGTGTGGGGCCCGCCTTGAGTCTCTGCCCTTCCTCAGCTGAAGCTGCTGTACAGCGGAGTCCCGTTCCTGGGCCCCTACCACAAGGAGTCGGCCGTGACGGCCTTCAGGTGGGTGCGGAGAGAAGGCTCAGTGCGATGCGCCCCAGAGCGGCTGGGAGTATGATCGGGGTGCAGTGTGTGGGGCAGAAAGGGGGGAGATGGCGCTGGAGGTCCCAGCCTGGAGAGCCAAGGAGGGTCCTCGCTGTGTCCTCCTGTGCGTTACTTGGCAGCCTGACTCTTCTGCCCCCATGGCAAAGGTAACTGTAGCTATTGCTGTGATGAGCTGCCCAAAGGCCTGTGAAGGGCTTGGCATGATGCCAGGAACGGCTGTGATTCTTTGCTGTTTTTCCAAATTTGGGTTTGGGGGAGTTGGGGTACTCGGGCAGGCTTCAATGAGTCCCCACATTTTCTGTGCTTGAGCAGTTTTTCACGCAAACTTTTGTAAAAAAACAGACTTTATTCTCAAAGTGCTTTTTATTTTGCTAGTTTGTTTGAACCCTGGGGAATGCTGTGTGGCAGGTGACATTCCCAGTTCCTTTCTCAGGTCAGAAAACAGGCTCAGGAAGGTGACACTCGGTGTGTCCTCGCTTGTGGGTTTCCCCTCCTCATTCCTACCCCTGAGCAGCCCCCAGAATCGGTCTGGTTGGGGATGAGACTGCGAGAGCAGAGGGCAAAGGGGCAAGGCCTCTTGCTTCGGGGTGGAAAGAGGGGTGACACAAAAGAGGAGCTGGGGCAGGGCCTCTGCAGATGAGGGCCCAGGTGTGCCCCTGCGGGTGGTCTGAGCGGCCCTCTTGTCCTGGAGTTGCTCTAGGTGCACGTGGGGGAAATGGGGCCCAGAGCTCCGCCTTAGGCCCCCGCTCTCTCCCCAGCGAGGGCAGCGTCATCGCCTACTACTGGTCTGAGTTCAGCATCCCGCAGCACCTGGTGGAGGAGGCCGAGCGCGTCATGGCCGAAGAGCGCGTAGTCATGCTGCCCCCGCGGGCGCGCTCCTTGAAGTCCTTTGTGGTCACCTCAGTGGTGGCTTTTCGTGAGTCCGAGGGCTGGGGTGGGCATGGGACTGGCCAGGCTTCTATGGAGTGGGGCTGGGCCCTGGACCATTGCAGGGGACCGGCACTCCCAGGGCCCAGTGCCCCAGAGAGAAGATTTCGTGCTGGCCGGGCACCTCCCTTTAAATAATAAGGAAGCAGGAAGAAGGAAATGGATTGTATCAGGAAATGCTTTATTCTCCTTCTTATTCTTCAGCCACTGACCCCAAAACAGTACAGAGGACCCAGGACAGTAAGTATCGTGCCCGCCTCCTCTTCTGGGTGGGGAAGAGGGGGGATGTGGCCAGATGCCCTTGAGCCAGTGGGGTCCCCAGAAGCATGTCCCTCTGAATGAAGTACATTATGATGATCTTTCCAGGCCCTTCTGAGAAGCCCCCTTCCTGATTTCCCGAGGCCCAGGGCAGCCTGGGGCATCTCAAAGGGGCCAGGCCTGAGATGCACGCCCACGGGGTCTCAGGTTCCTCCCCCAGCTCTGCCCAGCCCTGCCCCCACACATGCCCTTCTTCTTGTCTCCTGCGCAGACAGCTGCAGCTTTGCCCTGCACACCCGCGGTGTGGAGCTGATGCGCTTCACCACACCCGGCTTCCCTGACAGCCCCTACCCCGCTCACGCCCGCTGCCAGTGGGCCCTGCGGGGGGATGCCGACTCAGTGCTGAGCCTCACCTTCCGCAGCTTTGACCTTGCGTCCTGTGACGAGCGCGGCAGCGACCTGGTGATGGTGTACAACACCCTGAGCCCCATGGAGCCCCACGCCCTGGTGCAGTGAGTACCCCGGCGGGCGGGTGGGGCTGCGGGAGCTTGGCGGCTGTCCCATACGGGGCCAGCTTCTTCAACGGATTGTGGCACAGGCCTGAGATACAGTTTATGACTCTTGGCCACAGGCCACTGCTAAACCTCCAGGCAGCAGGAGGCACGTGTGGTGTGATCCTCAGCTGGAGCTCCAGTGGAGTCTGGGAGGTGATTTTTCTCAGCCTTGGCAAAGCAGAGGAAGGCTCTATGGTCCCCAGATACCAAATCCAGCCTGTGCAGGGTGTGCCCCCCCTGAACTGCCAGAGAGAAGGCACTGTCCACGGTTGTAAAATGTAGGCTTTATTATTCAGGTATATGAAGGTCAACAGATCAGGAGATGACTGCCCTTGAAAAGACAATTTTGTTGGTGGGCATGGTAGCTCATGCCTGTAATCTCAGCGCTTTGGGAGGCTGAGGCGGGAGGATCTTTTGAGGCCAGGAGTTTGAGACTAGCTTGGGCAACAAGACTCTGCCTTTTTAAAAAATAAAAAGCTTCGCTGGGTGTGGTGGTGCATGCTTACTCAGGAGGCTGATGCAGGAGGATCTCCAGCCCAGGAGGTAGAGGCCGCAGTGAGCTCTGATTGCACCACTGTACTCCAGCCTGGGCAACAGAGCAAGACCCTGCCTCAGGCCACACGAGGAAGCACCAGGTTGGTCAAGGGGTAACAGGAATGAGGGGAAAATGTAAGCAAGAGCCTTTATTATGGGCCGGGCATGGTGGCTCATGCCTGTAAGCCCAGCACTTTGGGAGGCCAAGGCAGCTGGATCACTTGAGGTCAGGAGTTCGAGACCAGTCAAGCCAACCTGGTGAAACCCCGTCTCTACTAAAAATACAAAAATCAGCTGGGTGTGGTGGCGGGCGCCTGTAATCCCAGCTACTCCGGAGGCCAAGGCGGGAGAATCACTTGAAGCTGGGAGGCAGAGGTTGCAGTAAGCCGAGATTGCACTACTACACTCCAACCTGGGCAACAGAGCGAGACTCTGTCGCAAAAAAAAAAAAAAAAAAAGGAGCCTTTATATGGTTTACACAGAAAGCTCTGGGGCATAGGAGCTGTCCCTAGTTCTCTGATGCTTGGGCCTGGGATTGTTAGGGCAAAGAATAGTGGCCCTGAGTGTGAGACCCTTTCGGAGGAGGTGGGGCTGGGCCCCCATAGGTGGGTTTGCATAGGGAAGGTTTGCTTGCAGGTGAGCCCTTTCCTATCTCTAAGCATTGGCCAGCTCTCCACAGTCAGCAGGGCCCCAGATGTCAAAGCACCCGCATTACAGAAAATGGAAAGGCGTGGTTAATGTATCTGTGGTTACCCCATGTCAGGGTGGAGCGTACCGCACAGAGGTGCTGTGCGTGGTGGACCAGCCGCCTCTCTTGCACTCGCTGGGCCACAGCCTTCTGTGGCTGTCTATGGAGATGAGCTGGACGGACGTTTCGTGATTAATAATGGGCTAAAATTCAGGCAAAGAACAATCTAGAACCATCTGCTGCCACAGCTTTGCAACCAGGACTTCTTTTCCATCTCTCTAATTTATTAATCGTACAACAGAGAAGTACATGGTCCCAGTGGGAGAAAGAAATCGACAAGCAAAAAGAAGGCTAAAGTCACTCGTCATCTTACTGCCTAGAAATAACCACTGTTAATTCTTTTTCTTTGAGATGGAGTCTCGCTCTGTCACCCAGGCTGGAGTGCAGTGGCAAGATCTCGGCTCACCGCAACCTCCGCCTCCTGGGTTCAAGCGATTCTCCTGCTTCATCCTCCCGAGTAGCTGGGATTACAGGCATGCACTGCAACGCCCAGCTAATTTTTTTTGTATTTTTAGTAGAGATGGGGTTTCACCATGTTGGTCAGGCTGGTCTCGAACTCCTGACCTCAGACAATCTGCCCGTCCTGGCCTCCCAAAGTGCTGGGATTACAGGCGTGAGCCACAGCACCCAGCCAAATTTTTGATGTCTATTCTCCCAGCCTTTTTTGCTGTGTGTGTGTTAAGAAATAGGATTATCCTGTGCATTCAGTTTCATTACCTGCTTTAACAAATGAAGTATATTATGATGATCTTTCCAAATCGGTCACCCTGTCTCTCAGGGTATTTATAAGGTTGCATTGTTTAGAAGGAGGGGACACAATCAGGATGACACGGTTGTGAGCAGTGTGGACTCTGGAGCTTGAATGCCTGAGTTGAAATTCTAAGCCTGCCACTTATTACCCAAGGGGTATTGGGCAAGTTACTGAAGATCTCTGTGCCTCGGTTTCCTCACCTCTGAGAGAGGGATAATAGTATCTACTTCATAGAGCTGTTATGAAGATTATGAGTTAATAGATTTAAAAGCACCGACCACCATGCCAGGCATGTTCTTTTTTTTTTTTTCTGAGTCTCCTGGTCGCCCAGGCTGGAGTGCAGTGGCGCAATCATAGCTCACTGTAACCTTGAACTCCTGAGGCTCAAGCAATCCTCTGGCCTCGCCCCTGAGGAGCTGGGACTACAGGCAAGCGCCACCATGCCCAGCTAGTTTTTTTGATTATGGAGATGAGGTGTCACTGTGTCACCCAGGCTGGTCTGAAACTCCTGGCCTCCAGCAATTCTCCTGCCTCGACCTCCCAACAGGCTGGGATTATAGGCCCGACCTTGGCATGTTCTTAATAAATGTTGGTTGTTACTACTGCTGTTGTTCTGATTGAGCCCACAGTTTATTTAATGAATCCTCTGTTGTGGGCATGTATTGTGTCTAGGGTGTTGCTCTTTTTTTTTTTTTTTTCTGAGACGGAGTCTCGCTCTGTCGCCCAGGCTGGAGTGCAGTGGTGCGATCTCAGCTCACTGCAACCTCTGCCTCCCGGGTTCCAGCGATTCTCTTGCCTCAGCCTCTGGAGTAGGTGGGATTACAGGCGTGCACCATGACGCCCAGCTAATTTTTGTATTTTTAGTAGAGATGGGATTTCACCATGATGGCCAGGCTGGTCTGGAACTCCTGACCTCAGGTGATTCACCCGCCTCGGCCTCCCAAAGTGCTAGGATTACAGGCGTGAGCCACCGCGCCCGGCTGGGTGTTGCGCTTTTAAACAAAGGTGAACTGTTTATCACTAACTCCTTCCATCGGTGATTGTGTGGGGGAGGGACTTACTTGAATGAAGGTCGTTTTGACTCCATTCTTGGCCTCTGTGGATGGGACCAGAGTTAGGGGCGGGGTCCTCAGGCACCTCTGCCTGGGAGCCTGGTTTGGGTGTGTGAGAAGCTTGGGTTCTGTCTGCTCTTCCTAATGCCCACCCTCTGCCCCCACAGGTTGTGTGGCACCTACCCTCCCTCCTACAACCTGACCTTCCACTCCTCCCAGAACGTCCTGCTCGTCACACTGATAACCAACACTGAGCGGCGGCATCCCGGCTTTGAGGCCACCTTCTTCCAGCTGCCTAAGATGAGCAGTAAGGAAGGGCAAGGCAGGGCGGAACTGCCCTCGGGCCGCGGAGCAGGGGAAAGCCTGAGTGGGGGGGAGGCCTGAGCTTAGGAGGCCACAGGCTAGACTCTGTGGTTGGCGAACTGGCCTAGGTCAGCAGCAGAGGCTGAAGCTTGAGCCAAAGGCATCTGGCCGACCACCTGGGTCAGGAGCCCTCCCGAAGCTGTGGCACCCGGCACCTGGCCTTCCTGACTGTGCACTTGCTGCGCAGCATCCAGGCAGTTCCAGGCTTCAGGCTGCAGAGCCCTCGCCTGCCTGCTTGGCCAAGCAGGTTCCTGATCCTCTTGCTTCCTCCCACCTTCCCTCTCAGGCTGTGGAGGCCGCTTACGTAAAGCCCAGGGGACATTCAACAGCCCCTACTACCCAGGCCACTACCCACCCAACGTCGACTGCACATGGGACATTGAGGTAGGAGCTATGGGGTGTGTGAACGTGTGTGTGTGAGCATGTATATGCACATGTGTATGTCTCCCTGTGTGCATGTGTGTGTGTGCATGTGTTTGCATATGTGTACGTGTGTGCATGTGTGTGTGTGTGTGAGAGAGGTGGATGGCAAATGAGGAAGACAGAAGAAAGGGAAGAGGAGATCCTTTATCAACCCCAAAGGGGCAGCCAGACATGATGACTCACACCTGTAATCCCAGCACTTTGGGAGACCAAGGCAGGAGGATCACTTGAGGCCAGGAATTCAAGACCAGCCTGTGTAACACAGTGAGACCTCATCTCTACAAAAAATTACAAAAATTAGCCAGGCACGGTGGTGCATGTCTGTAGTCCCAGCTACTCAGGAGGCCGAGGTGGGAGGATCACTTAAGCCCAGGAGTTTAAGGCTACAGTAAACTATGACAGTGCCATTGCGCTCCAGCCTGGGCAACAGTGAGACCTTGTCTCAAAAAACCGCAAAAACAAACCCAAAGAGACCCTGTGTCTCAGGGCCCAGGGTGGGCTCAGGTCCTCCTGCAGTGTCAGGCAGATCCAGACTCTTAGCTCCTTGGCAGGTGACGGAACGACCTGGGCAGTTGCTGAAGCTCCCTGGGCCTCAGCTTGCCCCTAGGTGAAGTGAGGGTCTCAGAGGTGCCATCAGGAAGAAATCAAAGAAGGTGTGTGAGACAAGAGAGTCGCCTGTCCGTGCCGCTCACGCCATCCCAGCCAGAGCTGCCTCCCTTTCCTTTCTTTAAAAATGCCAGGAGGGCCAGGTGCAGTGGCTCACGCCTGTAATCCCAGCACTTTGGGAGGTCAAGGCGGGTGGATCACAAGGTCAGGAGTTCGAGACCAGCCTGGGCAACATGGTGAAATCCTGTCTCTACTAAAAATACAAAAATTAGCCGGGTGTGGTGGCGGGCGCCTGTAATCCCAGCTGCTCGGGAGACTGAGGCAGGAAAATAGCTTGAACCCGGGAGCCGGAGGTTGTGGTGAGCTGAGATCTTGCCACTGGACTCCAGCCTGGGCGACAGAGCAAGACTTCGTCTCAAAAAAAAAAAAAAAAAAGAACAGAGGCCGGGTGTAGTGGCTTGCGCCTGTAATCCCAGCACTTTGGGAGGCCGAGGCGGGCAGATCACCTGAGGTCAGGAGTTCGAGACCAGCCTGACCAACATGGTGAAACCCTATCTCTACTAAAAATACAAAAAAAATTATCTGGGTGTTGTGGCGTGTGCCTGTAGTCCCAGCTGCTCGGGAGGCTGAGGCAGGAGAATGACGTGAACCCGGGAGGCGGAGGTTGCGGTGAGCCGAGATCGTGCCACTGCACTCCAGCCTGGGCGACAGAGCAAGACTCCATCTCAAAAAACAACAAACAAACAAACAAACAAACACCCTGGGAGAACTTTCCAACCTGTCTTGGTGACGGAAGGCGTACCGTCTCTCCCTGGTCCATGCCGCCGCCTCCCTTTGATGTCCTCAGGTTCAGGGAGGAGGGAGGGAAGCCGCACATTCCCAGCAGCCTCTCTTCCCTCAGGTGCCCAACAACCAGCATGTGAAGGTGCGCTTCAAATTCTTCTACCTGCTGGAGCCCGACGTGCCTACGGGCACCTGCCCCAAGGACTACGTGGAGATCAACGGGGAGAAGTGAGTCCCCGGGGGTGTGGGGGCTGCCAGGCCCAGGCTGCAGGGGGAGGGGTCCCACCAGCCGCCCGGCCGCCCGGCCCCCAGCTGTCCCTCCTCACCTTGTGCCCCGCGCCTGCGCCAGGTACTGCGGAGAGAGGTCCCAGTTCGTCGTCACCAGCAACAGCAACAAGATCACAGTTCGCTTCCACTCAGATCAGTCCTACACCGACACCGGGTTCTTAGCTGAATACCTCTCCTATGACTCGAGTGACCGTGAGTGAACATTGTTGGGAGGAGGCTGGCAGGGGCCTGCCTCGCATGTTCTGTCTACCTTGCATCTCGTTAGCATCGTGCTTTGCTGATTCTAAAATGCTGGAGAAAGTAAGAGCATCTCACCCCTCCCGTAGCTTTGGGAGGAAAACACGCTGCCTTTGATGCGTGAATTAAAGCAGGCTGGCCGTGAGCGCTGGTACACACGGTGCCCTTCTGGGTTGCAGTCCCGGCATGAGGTACCTGCGGCTGGAGACGCCCCTCATCTGAGCTCCCCTGGCCATCCGTCTCTCAGGCCCACCTTCACCGTGACTTTGATCATCTGTGCTTGCCTCTGTGGCCTGTTAGCACCATTAGGATTCATAGCGTAATTAGGAGACACATTAGGAAGTACTGTTGGCTCTGTGTGCAGCGGTTCTTCCACATATACGATGTGTTTTTATTTCAACCCTGCATCATAGAATAACCTTGGGCAGACATTTAACTATGCTTAGGAATCCAAATTTAAGGTAACATTCAAGGGCCTGGCTCACCACCAAAAGTACACTTGGATGAACCAACACCTTTGATCTAAACACTTACCTGTGCCTGAAGCCTACCTGTGCGGAGGCGGTGACAATGGTCTCCTCACAACTTTGTCATCTGCAAAGTGGTCAGATGCCTCGGATTTCGGAAACATTGAAATATGGAAAGTGTTTAGAGTGAAGGAAGTGCGCGACGCTGCACTACATTTGATAGGACACATCACATGCATCGGGGACCAGCTGAGTGTCACAGGCGGGGCCTGGCCCTCAGGGGCACCAGACAGCCCAGCACACAGGGCAGGGCAGGGCCTGCGACCAGCCGGCCTCTGCAGGGCACCTGGCGCTTCCTGGGCTTCCATCCTCAGTGGTGGGAAGGGAGGTGCCAGCCTAGGTTGGGGTCTGTGGCCAGCCCTCTTCCCACACTAGCAGCAGGTGCAGGAATCCCTTTGTCACAGCTTGGTGGGCCTGGGCAATCCCTGCCCTGAGCCACAGCACCTGCCCTGCTCCTGTGTGTTTGTGGCCGGGAGGTTGGCCCGAGGGAGGGAGCTGGGAGCCGGTGGAGGGAGGTGGGTGGGTGCTGGAGGCCTCAGGCCTGCCTGTGCCCGCAGCGTGCCCGGGGCAGTTCACGTGCCGCACGGGGCGGTGTATCCGGAAGGAGCTGCGCTGTGATGGCTGGGCCGACTGCACCGACCACAGCGATGAGCTCAACTGCAGTGAGTCAGGCTGGGAGCCCCGGTCCCCCCACCCTCCTTCCCTACCCTGCCTGCGTCCCGTGGCCCTGCTGGCTGACTGCTGAGGCAGAAAGGCCGGAGGTGGTGGGAGTTTTTGCTCTCGGCCTTCCGGCCCCTCTCCCCACCCTGCCATATGGAGATCTTGGCCTCTATGGGGCAGGTGGTGGGGCGTCTGGGAAGTGCTGACGTCAGCTTGGCAGCTGGTGGAGCAGGGCCACTTGGGCCTCTCTGTAGGTCGGAAAGTGGTCCCCAGGTAGCTCTGATGGCCTGGGCATCCTGGGGAAGCAGTGAGTGATGAGGGCCTCGCGGCCGACCCTCCCCTTACCCCGCTCCAGGTTGCGACGCCACCTACCAGTTCACGTGCAAGAACAAGTTCTGCAAGCCCCTCTTCTGGGTCTGCGACAGTGTGAACGACTGCGGAGACAACAGCGATGAGCAGGGGTGCAGTGAGTGCTGGGGAGGGGCCGCCTGGGCGGGCAGGTGGGCGGGGCGACTCACGGTGGCTCCTAGTGGCTGAGTCCCGGTGCCTCTCCAGGTTGTCCGGCCCAGACCTTCAAGTGTTCCAGTGGGAAGTGCCTCTCGAAGAGCCAGCAGTGCGATGGGAAGGACGACTGTGGGGACGGGTCCGACGAGGCCTCCTGTGCCAAGGGTGAGGCCCGCCCCACCCACGTTCCTGCTGGGGGGCCCTGCCCCTGGAGAAGACTGCCCTGAGCACACCCACAAGCAGGATGCCCCGAGTTTAATGAACACAAACCACCTGGGGGTGTTAGGTGTGATGAGAAAGGGCTCTGGTTGGGGGAGAATTTTCTGGAAGGTGGAGAACGTGTAGCAGGGCTGGGAGGCCAGTGGGCGTGGGTGGGCAGGCCTGGGTGAGGGAAAAAGGTGCAGGGGCCATGAGGTGCCATTGGTGGTTTCTGGCTTCTGGTTGGATGCTGCAGAGGAATTGATCCCCTCCCCGTGTCCTCCTCCTTCAACAGTGAACATTGTCACTTGTACCAAACACACCTACCGCTGCCTCAACGGGCTCTGCTTGAGTAAGGGCAACCCTGAGTGTGACGGGAAGGAGGACTGTAGCGACGGCTCAGATGAGAAGGACTGCGGTGAGCGGGGTATCCCCGTACGGTTGTGCAGGTCGTTCACTGTGTGAAGTGCCCACCAGAGGGTGCAATCCTGCCAGCACCTCACTTAGCAGCTCTGTGCTTGGGTGAGAGGGTGTGTCTCCTGGAGGAAAGGGTAGCCTTGACAGTTGGCATGAAGGCACCACCCCACGGGCTGGCTCTGGTCTTGGAGAAAGGCCCGTACAGCCAGCATCTCAGCACCTCTGTAGCATGGCGAGGTCGTGGCTGCAGTGCGTCGCTGGCCCCTGCTATGTAGACACAGCTGTGGGGGAGTAGTCTGGAGAAGAGTGGCCCAGCTCACCCAAGCCCAAGGCGGGGTGTCACCCTTGCCCGCCCATACTTTAATTTGCAGTCTCCGTGTTTCAGAAGCCTTGGCTGGCCACAGGTTAGATTTGAGCACAGCTACAGCTGTTCTGTGACCTCACATCAGCGGTTCATTCGTCCCTCTGAGAGCTGTGCCCTTCAGCATTCAAAGATGCTTCTCCCTGCTCCATGCCGCCCCCTCCCCTGTGATGTCCCAAATGATATCAAATCAGGCAGATGACACCCAAATCAAAGTGAAGCTGACCAGCCGGCCTCCGGAGGCCCTCGCTGCATTTGTGAGGGAGGGGGAGGTGGGAAGATGAGGGTTTGAATTTGGGTGCGGGGAGAAGGAGGGGCATGGTGGAAGGGAGTCTGTGAAGCTCAAAGATAGTTTTGGGGGTCCCTCACGCCCTGGCCACGCCAGCAGTGCTGTGCACGCCAAAAGCTGGCTTCCCCACACAGGGTCTCCTGGCACCCACTGCGTGTCCCCTTGGGGTTCGATGTCCCCACCTCGACTTGCTGTCCTCTGGTTCTCTGCCCCCTCTGCAGACTGTGGGCTGCGGTCCTTCACGAGACAGGCTCGTGTTGTCGGGGGCGTGGATGCGGATGAGGGCGAGTGGCCCTGGCAAGTGAGCCTCCACGCTCTGGGCCAGGGCCACGTCTGCGGTGCTTCCCTCATCTCTCCCAGCTGGCTGGTCTCTGCCGCGCACTGCTACATCGATGACAGAGGATTCAGGTGGGTCTCTGGGTGGGCAGCAGGGAGCCTCCTTGCTGGCCCTTTGCATCTGGGAGTCATGCCAGGATAGGTTGGCACCGAGTCAGGGCATTGGAGGGGTGGCCACATGTGTTAGTCCGTTCTTGAGTTGCTCTAAAGAAATACCTGAGACTGGATCATTTATAAAGAAAAGAGGTTTATTTGGCCCATGGTTCTGCAGGCTGTATAGGAAGCGTGGCGCCAGCCTCTGCTTCTGGTGAGGGCCTCAGGGAGCTTCCATCCATGGCAGAAGGTGAAGGGGGAGGAGGCACATCACGTGGCGAGGGCGGGAGCAAGAGAGAGCAGGAGGAGGTCCCAGGCTCTTAAGCAGCCAGCCTCGTGTGAGCTCAGAACTCACCCATCACCATGGGGTGGGGGGGGCACCAAAGCAGTCAAGAGGGATCCGTGACGAAAACACCTCCCACCACGCCCCACCTCCAACACTGGGGATCCCATTTCAACATGAGATTTGGAAGGGACAAGCATCCAAACCAAATGAGCAGATATCCCAGGATGGGGCTTAATAACAGTAATAATAAAAACTCACTGTATTTGGTGCCCACTCGCAGCCAAGTGCTGTCTCTGTGCCTCTCCTAAAACCCCCTAGCAAGTTAGGCAGGTCGATTGTATCCTCACTACAGAAAATAAGGTTCAGAGAAGTAGGGACATTTGCTTGGGGTGGCACAGCTGTTAAGTGGCAGAGCCAGACTTCAGCACAGGTGTGGTCTCTGGCGAGTCTGCACCGCGCAGCTCCTTGGATTGGCCAACACGAGCTCTGGATTCCTGCTCCAGCTCTGGCTTGCCGGTGGCCCTGGGCAGGTTATTCAAACTTCCTAGGCCTTGGGTTCTTCGCTGATGATGGTGACAGTATCAGTTCCCACTCTTAGAGTTGTGAGAATTAAATACAATGCTGTGCTTGCGACACTTTGCACTGTGCCTGGCACATCATGGCCTCAGACACACAGGCAGATGAGAGGCCTGGAAGGGTCACGTGGGCATCCCAGGAACAGGGGCACAATACCGGGCTGTGCTATTTGTGTCCTAGCTCCTGGCCTCTCTGGGCGTCTGGCTATTGGCTGAAGGAAGGAGTGTTAGGGCCTGGCTTGCTCTGAAGAGGCAGGCGCAGGGGCGTGGGCCTTCCAGGACAATCCAACCTCGGGAGAAGGGGATGCGCTTTCTGCTGGCTGCATGCTTTTCCATGGTAGGCAGCTCCAGGAGCAGGCGACCCAAGCCCTCAGCTGCCCTTTGCAGGGAGGAGAGATGGGCCCACGGCTGGAGGGAGGCCTGCGGCACAGAAGGAGTACGCTCAGACCCATGCCCAGGGCTTGGGTGATGGAGACGGACAGCAAGAGCCTGTGGGGAGTGGACCCAGTTCCATGGTCCCCAGCTTCACTGGGTGCTTGACATGTGGCTTTGTCCAGCCTGAGGCTGTCCCTTGTCTCATTTTGTCACACTCAACTCCACCCATAGCAGAAATGATCTTTTTTTTTTTTTGGAGTAATGGGAGCGTATTTAAGAATTTCGTGTGTGTGTGTGTGTGTGTGTGTGTGAGAGAGAGAGAGAGAGAGAGAGTCAGAGTCTCACTGTGTCACCCAGGCTGAAGTTCAGTGATGCAAATCATAGCTTGCTGCAGTCTCGAACTCCTGGGCTTGAGCAGTCCTCCTGCCTCAGCCTCCCGAGTAGCTGGGACTACAGGCACATGCCACCATGCCCAGCTAGTTTAAAATTTTTGTAGAGACAGAGGCTTGCTAAGTTGCTAAGCCTGGCCTCCAGCTCCTAGGCTGAAGTGATCCTCCCATCTTGGCCTCCCAAAGTGCTGGCATTACAGATGTGAGCCACCGTGCCTGGCCCGACCACTTCTCTTTGAGGTTGGCTTCTGTGCCTCTTTGACATGCCCCATTCTTTCCTTTTTTGAGCCATGTCCTTGCTTTCTGGCACTACCAGGTACAATAGGTTCATCTTGTGTTTCCCCAGCCCAGCCCTAGGACCAGACATTTCTCCAAGGAGTCTTTTATTGGGGATGGTATTTAGAGACCAAGGTCCAGTTGCTAAGTGTGTTCATTGTCACCATGGTGTCATGTCCAGGCCCTGTCAGCAGGTGGAGCTAGGAAATGGCTGGGTGCATACTAAGAACTCCCCTGCCGTCCTTCACTGCTTCCTCTTTTCCTTTGCTTCATTGCCTTCTTTCTCACTTCCTTCTCCTTCATCCTGTGTTGATCACAGTCATGCTTCTGCCAACGAGTAGTGCAATTAATATTCAACACCCATGGTTACTATTGACACTAGAGAGACCAACATGAATAGGACTTGGTCCCTGCAGATTGTGGGTCACACACTTGTAAGGGTAGGGACAAGACATGACACACACATGCAGTAAGTGCTGTGCCAGGGCTGTGTCCAGGCTCCCTCGGGCCCAGCATGTGGAGTTTAGAATTCTAAACCCATATGCCTGAGGGACTGGGGAGGGCGACTGTTGGGAACACTCAACATGGGTGTCTGAACTGAGGGTTGAAGGCGAGGGTGTTTGTCAGCTGGACCAGGTGGCTCAGACCTTCCAGACAAAGGGAGTGTCATGTGCAGAGGCAGGGAGGTGTGAGGTGTGCAGGGGCCTGGTGTCAAGGGGCCCTGAGCACATGGCTAAGTCATCATGCATTCCTTGCGCACTGCCGGGAGGCAGCGTCATGTCGCGGTTAAATGCACAGGCTGCCTAGGTTCCAGCTGTGGCGTACAGCGTATGAGCTATATGATCTTTGGCAAGTTGCCCTCTCTGTGCTTGAGTCCTCATCTTAAAAAGGGTGACCCTACCTCGCAGGGCTGTTTCAGGGATAAAACAACTTACTGTGTCAGCATCGAGAAGAGTGCTTGGGACATGAGAAGTTCCACCTGAGCACTAGCAATTCCCACCTGCACTCCAGCCCCGAGGGTCACCATGGGGGATAGCAGTGGCTGCATCTTCACAACCAGTCTCTCAGCTGCTGGTAGACGTGCGTGCCTTAAACATTAGAGGCTGAGTCTGCTGATAGAATCAAATACTGTCGGACTTACCGATTGGCTGGGTTTGCAGACAGGGCTTCATGAAAGCGGGGTCTTGAGCCGAGGTCGCCAGGTGAACAGGGCGGGCTTGGAGGAGGGAGGTGGAAACCTGCAGGCACAGGGCAAAGAGCTGGATGGGGGTGTCCATGCTGAGTGTTGGGGTCACGGGGAATTGAGCCAGAGGGACAAGGATGGCTCTCCCCTCTCCCCGGTCCCATGAGACCCTTTCAGCTACATGCTCGCCTCCTGGGTGTTCCTGAAACCTCTCTACTCTCTTCTATTTGCTCTGCCACCACCTTGCTCGTCCTAGCTCACTGTAGCCTGGGCAGCTGCAACACCCTCCCCATCTACTTCCTTCCCTCTCAGGACTCTCGTCTGCACCACTCGAGCCCAGAGTGGTCTTCCCAAAATCTGGTCACCCCAATCTCTTGCTTCAATGCCTGCCGCGGCTTGCAGTATAAAGCAGAAACTCCTTCATGACCGACACGGCCATGTTATCTGGCCCCTGCCCGTCCGTCCAGCCTCAGTCTCCAGTGCAGTCCTCATGCCTTCCCCATGCTCAGTGTGAGGGCTTCCTGAACGTGCCTTTGCTCTCTCTCTTATTTTTTTTGAGACCGAGTTTCACTTTTGTTGCCCAAGCTGGAGTGCAATGGCGCAATCTCAGCTCACTGCAACCTTCGCCTCCCGGGTTCAAGCGATTCTCCTGCCCCACCCTCCCAAGTAGCTGGGATTACAGGCATGCGCCACCACGCCCGGCTAATTTTTTGTACTTTTAGTAGAAACGGGGTTTCACCATGTTAGCCAGGCTGGTCTTGAGCTCCTGACCGCAGGTGATCTGCCTGCCTTGGCCTCCCAAAGTGCTGGGATTACAGGTGTGAGCCACTGCGCCCGGCCACCTTTGTTCTCTTTAAACATGTGGCATTCTCCACCCCTTCAGGCCGTAGGTGGCCAGGCCTATATGATCTCGAGGCTTGGTTCATAACTCACTTCGTTTCCGGCCTCCCAGCCCCTCCTCTTCCACAGCTTTCTACCTAGTCCTCTGTGGGACCTTCTTGTCACGCTGTAATTGGTGGTTTTCCTATCTCTCCCCATGTACACTGTGAACCTGAAGGCTGGGTCGTAGATTGAATCACAGATGCCCAGGGATTGTTGAGTGAATGAGTTGATGGGGGTTGAGTACGTGGCTGGATGTGAGCAGGGTGGGAAACCGCTAGAAAGGTCCGGTCGATTAACGATGAATGCAGAAGGCCTGGGTGGGTCACAAGACCTCATCTGGCAGCTCTTGGGAATCCTTTTAGGCTGTGGAATGGGATGAAAAGGATCTCACAAAAGCAGCTTTTAGGAAGTCATTTTCTGGTGGCAACAGATTACAGTGAGGCGAGATCGGGCACAGCCCAGGTTGGAAAACTGAGCTTTGGCCTAGGTGTGCGATTCCATGGGGAGGTGGCTGTAAGAAAGGCCAGAAGGGGGCCTGGCATGGCGGCTCATGCCTATAATCCCAGCACTTTGGGAAGCCGAAGCAGGCGGATCACCTGAGGTCAGGAGTTCGAGACCAGCCTGACCAACATGGTGAAACCCCATTTCTACTAAAAATACAAAAATTAGCCAAGCATGGTGGCATGCACCTGCACTCCCAGCTACTTGGCGGCGGCTGAGGCGGGAGGATCGCTTGAGCCTGGGAGGCAGAGGTTGTGGTGAGCCAAGATCATGCCACTACACTCCAGCCTGGGCAACAGAATAAGACTCCATCTCAAAAAAAAAAAAGAAGGCCAGAAGGTGATGGACGCCGGGGCAGTGAGAGTGAACCAGGGCTCGGGCGGGCACGGGGAGAGATGTGGAGGCAGAGGCTCGGTTTAGTGCTTCGGGGTCGGGGAGGTGCCCTGGCTGGGCGGTTCAGTAACCTTTCGACTTTCCTGAGAGGTGAGGGAAAATGAAGCGAGTCTTCATGCCTTTCTCTTGTCATGCACATTTTCTATTTTAAATACGTATTTTTCCAATGTTTTATTTTGAAACTTTTCAAACCTACAAAAATGTTGTAAATACAATGAATGAAAAAAAGGACTAGTACAGTGAACACTTTTTTTTTTGAGACAGTCTCGCTGTCTCCAGGCTGGAGTGCAGCAGCGTGATCTCAGATCACTGCAACCTCTGCCTCCTGGCTTCAAGCAATTCTCCTGCCTCAGCCTCCGGAGTAGCTGGGACTACAGGTGTGCGCCACCACGCCCAGCTAAATTTTTGTATTTTTAGTGCAGACGGGGGTTTCACCATGCTGGCCAGGCTGGTCTTGAACTCGTGACCTCGTGATCGCCCCGCCTCGGCCTCCCAAAGTGCTGGGATTACAGGCGTGAGCCACCGCACCCGGCTGTACAGTGAACACTCTTATTATACCTTTGATCTACATTCAGTGATTGAGTTAATCACGTTTGCTTTCTCCCTGTTTGCACCGCATGTATTTTTCGGAACCATTTCCCACCTGGGGGCAGCCATTGTGAGGCTTCCCACCAGGTGCCTCGGCCTGTGTCTCCAAGAACAAGGACGCTGTCCCACACTGGGAAATGGTGGCATTGCTTTGTGCTGCGAGCTGACGTACGCATCATAAATGTCCTCCAATCATGCCCATCGTGTTCTTCTTTAGAGGTTTTTTTTTTGAGACGCACTCTATCGCCTAGTGTGGAGTGCAGTGGCCCAGTCTAAGCTCACTGCAACCGCCACCTCCCAGGTTCAGGTGATTCTCCTGCCTCAGTCTCCTGAGTAGCTGGGATTACAGGCACCTGCCACCACGCCTGGCTAATTTTTGTATTTTTAGTAGAGACGGGGTTTCATCATGTTGGCCAGGCTGGTCTCAAACTCCCAACCTTGTGATCCTCTCGCCTGGGGCTCCCAAAGTGCTGGGATTACAGTTGTGAGCCACCAAGCCCGGCCTTCTTCGGAGCTTTTTAAAAAAAGTCCTAGGGTGCAGTCAAGGGTCATGCCTTGTATTTAGTCATTAGGTTTCTTTAATCTCATTTTAATCAAGAACAGTTTCTCTACACCTTTTTGTTTTGTTTTGTTTTTTTTATGGCATTGACATTTTTGAAAAGTTCAGGACAGTTATCTTACAGGATGCCTCTCAATTTGGGTTTTCCCGACTGTGTTTTCATTGCTGAGTTAGGAAGCAGCGCATGGGCGGTGCTGTAGCCTTCTCGGGGACAGCAGGATCCCCCGTGAAGGGGGCTGGTCGGCAGAGGAGCCTGAGCACCTGGCTCGGCCGCCCAACAGGTTTCGCCATCATAAAGGGGCTTCCCCCTTGGGGAATACATGGTGAATACATCGCAGGTGATTCTTTGAATCAGCGTGAGTGTCTCGTTCTCCAGCCATATTTTCCCCGGCGTCTCAGCATCCGTTGGTGATTCTCACATGTGTTGATTATTACTGTGGCAGGTGCGAATGTGGTTCCTTATTGTACCGTTTCTTCAGCATTTAGGGGCTGCTCGCTCTTTCTTTCTCTTTCTTCTTTTTTTTTTTTTTTGCTTTTTTTTGAGGTGGGGTCTCACTCTGTTGCCCAGGCTGGAGTTAAGTGGTGCGATCTTGGTTCACTGCAACCTCTGCCTCCTGGGTTCAAGCAATTCTCCTGCCTCAGCCTCCCGAGTAGCTGGGATTATAGGCACCCGCCACCACGCCTGGCTAATTTTTATGTTTTTGGTAGAGGTGGCGTTTCACCATGCTGGCCAGGCTGGTCTCAAACTCCTGACCTCAGGTGATCCACCCACCTCGGCCTCCCAAAGTGCTTGGATTACGGGAGTGGGCCACCATGCCTGGCCAGGGGCTGCTTTTTCTCTGTAAAGAATAGCTTTCCTTTTCCCTTTATAAATTCTTTTGAAATTACTTTTTAGACTCAGGGTGGACTGATGGATTACCCCCACCCTTTTTCATTATTCCGCCTGTGTAGTAGTGTCACCCTGTCACCATTTATTTCGGGGTTCTTATTCTAACTTTAGCCAGCTTTGTCAGGCCACATTGGTGTTTGAGTGCTCAATTGCTTCCTGCAGAAACAAAATGTTCCAGGTTTGCTTTATGCTTTCCATTAAGCCCCGGATCTGAAATCAGCTGTTTTTCCAAGGAGCCCTGGTTCCTTTCAATAGAGAAGGATATTTAGACACTAAGTTCTGGGTGCTGCTGGAGACAGCATTGGTTTTAGGCCAGTTTTTAAGAATCGTGAGCCGGCGGGCACGGTGGCTTATGCCTGTAATTCCAGCACTTTGGGAAGCCAAGATGGGCTGGTCGTTTGAGGTTAGGAGTTTGAGACCAGCTTGGCCAACGTGGCGAAACCCCATTTCCACTAAAAATACAAAAATTAGCCAGGCGTGGCTGTGCATGCCTGTAATCCCAGCTACTCGGGAGGCTGAGGCAGGAGAATCACTTGAACCTGGGAGGTGCAGGTTACAGTGAACTGAGATCACACCTCTGACTCCATCTCAAAAAATAATAATAAAATAAAATAAAAATCACGAGCCTTTCCTGATACCTCTGATCTCATTCCACATCTGTGCCTCCTTTTCCCCCCAGTGGGGTGGGCTCTGGCTCTGCAGTGCACGTGGAACAGCTTCTGAATCACTAAACCTATTCCATAGCCAGCAACAAACTTAGTAGATACAACACATTTTTCAATTCATTTTGGTCTTAGGTTATATAGCACTGCATTAAAAATTTATTTGGGCCGGGTGTGGTGGCTCACGCCTGTAATCCCATCACTTTGGGAGGCCGAGGCGGGCAGATCACAAGGTCAGGAGTTCGAGACCAGCCTGACCAACATGGTGAAACCCCATCTCTACCAAAAATACAAAAATTAGCTGGGTGTGGTGGTGCGCACTTGTAATCCCAGCTACTCAAGAGGCTGAGGCAGGATAATCGCTTGAACTCGGGAGGTGGAGATTGCAGTGAGCCGAGATCATGCCACTGCACTCCAGTCTGGGTGACAGAGTGAGACTCCGTCTCAAAAAATAAATATAAATAAAATAAAATAAAATAAATTATTTGGATTGATTTTTCTGTTATTCCTCCTGCGAAAGATCAGGTTCATAAGATAACTAATTTTTGGTCATCAGATTAAAAATGTATTCAAGGAGGGGGGTAAAGAGTTCAAGAGGGATTTCCTACTGCAGCGGGAGGCACTTAGTAGTTTCTAGCTTACGGTCAAGACCAAGTAAGAGCCGGCCCCGTTGTCTTCTCTCAGCCGCAGCTGTGCCTCATCCATGCGGAATCCTCTGGGAAGGCGCGGGGCTGCGGGGCCGTGTGCACAGGCCCGAGTGATTGCGCAGTCTCATAGCGGCTCTCCCTCCCAGGTACTCGGACCCCACGCAGTGGACGGCCTTCCTGGGCTTGCACGACCAGAGCCAGCGCAGCGCCCCCGGGGTGCAGGAGCGCCGGCTGAAGCGCATCATCTCCCACCCCTCCTTCAACGACTTCACCTTCGACTATGACATCGCGCTGCTGGAGCTGGAGAAACCGGTGGAGTACAGCTCCATGGTGCGGCCCATCTGCCTGCCGGACGCCTCTCATGTCTTCCCTGCGGGCAAGGCCATCTGGGTCACGGGCTGGGGACACACCCAGTATGGAGGTAAGCTTCGGGCTGACCCAGAGCTCCGCAGAGGGCCTGGGGCCTTCCTCCAAGGCCGTGTTGCGTCTGCGTGTCCAGTCTCGGGGCGGGGGGCTGCCCCAGTCTCCCCCTGCCTGGCAGAATGAGGCTGTCCAGGGCGGAAAGGAGGCCTTTAGTAAAAGGGGCATGGGATTTGCAGCCCAGGCTCAGGATTGAAGGCTGGCTTTGCCCCTAATTACCTGAGTGACCTTGAGCGAGTTGCTTAAACTCTGATCCTGTTTGTGCATCCACATAATGAAGATAGGAACACCTTAAGCCCAATGGTGCTTAAGGCATGTGAGGGGGCGGGTATGAAGGGAAGCAGGCCATTAGTTGGCAAATGCTAGATTGAAAAAATCCACTCTATAGCATATGCTGAACATTTGTAGTCTTTGGAGAGGAAAGAAAACGAACAGGACTTACAGCTCTAACGCCCTCACAGAAGCCCGGGGGCATTTGCAGCGCCTTCCCTCCGCCTCTCTGCTTGTTGTTCCCTCAGCCCTGCTTGCCACGCGTCTGTTCCCTCTCAACTCGCCCGGCAGATCTCAGCGTGCGCCTACTTTCTCTAGGTGGCTGCTATTACCGCAGCCCACTGAGTAGACGCGGATTACCCGTTTGTCAGCCCCGGGCATCTGGGCTGTTCCAGAGCTTTGCTAGTCCAATGCCCCGTGGGGAGCGTCTCGAATGACGCCGTCCCCGAGGCAGCCCGGCTCCCAGCCCCGTCCTGCCCTCTCCCCAGGCACTGGCGCGCTGATCCTGCAGAAGGGTGAGATCCGCGTCATCAACCAGACCACCTGCGAGAACCTCCTGCCGCAGCAGATCACGCCGCGCATGATGTGCGTGGGCTTCCTTAGCGGCGGCGTGGACTCCTGCCAGGTGCCCCCCGGGGCAGGAGGGCGGCAGGTGGGCCCCGGGAGAGGCGGGACTGGGGACTCACGGCAGGACTTGTCTCCGCCCAGGGTGATTCCGGGGGACCCCTGTCCAGCGTGGAGGCGGATGGGCGGATCTTCCAGGCCGGTGTGGTGAGCTGGGGAGACGGCTGCGCTCAGAGGAACAAGCCAGGCGTGTACACAAGGCTGCCTCTGTTTCGGGACTGGATCAAAGAGAAAACTGGGGTATAGGGGCTAGGGCCACCCAAATGTGTACACCTGCGGGGCCACCCACCGTCCACCCCAGTGTGCATGCCTGCAGGCTGGAGACTGGACCGCTGACTGCACCAGCGCCCCTAGAACATACACTGTGAACTGCATCTCCGGGGCTCCAAATCTGCCTAGAAAACGTCTCGCTTCCTCAGCCTCCAAAGTGGAGCTGGGAGGTGGAAGGGGAGGACCCTGGTGGTTCCACTGACCCAACTGGGGGCAAAGGTTTGAAGACACAGCCTCCCCCGCCAGCCCCAAGCTGGGCCGAGGCGCGTTTCTGCATATCTGCCTCCCCTGTCTCCAAGGAGCAGCAGGAACGGAGCTTCGGGGCCTCCTCAGTGAAGGCGGTGGGGCTGCCGGATCTGGGCTGTGGGGCCCTTGGGCCATGCTCTTCAGGAAGGCCAGGCTCGGAGGACCCTGGAAAACAGACGGGTCTGAGATTGAAATTGTTTTACCAGCTCCCAGGGTGGACTTCAGTGTGTGTATTTGTGTAAATGAGTAAAACATTTTATTTCTTTTTAGATAAGTTTCTTTTCCTACTGGAGTTGCGCCCTCCTTCCTCATTTTTCCCACTCGATTTGCAAGAAATTGGACTTACATTCCCCTCAGCACCGACCCCGGAGGCAGGCTGGGTGGGGCCAACAGTGCCGTTGCTTTCTCTAGGCCAGCAAGGGGCTGGTTTTGCTCTGATCTGTAGCTTCCAAGACCAGGGGCCTGGTGCCCTGGTAGGAGGGAAATACGGGTGGCGAGGCAGGGAGACGAACGTGTGGGGATGATGGAGAGGGGGTGCACGGGCACCCAGGCCCGGGTTCAACCTAGGAGAGAGAGGAGTTTTGTCAGAGGAAGACGGGCAGAAGCGTGGCTTCGTGTTTGGTGGGGAGGTGGTCGTGTGAGCGCACACACTCACAGGGACAGATGTGAGGCTGTGCATGAATACCTGGCTGGCTGTCCAGTGAAGGCTGAGCAGTTGGGTCCCAAGGCCTTGGAGGAAGGTGCTGCCTGGCTCAAGGGCACCCACACCTCCTGTGCCATCCCCCTTGATTTTTTCTTTTTTTTTTTTTTTTTTTGAGTCAGGGTCTTGCTCTGTCACCCAGGCTGGAATGCAGTGACATGATCACAGTTCATTGCAGCCTTAGTCTCCTGTGCTCAAGCTATCCTCCTGCCTCAGCCTCCTGAGCAGCTGGGACTAGAGGTGCCCACCACCACACCCGGCTAAGTTTTTTTTTTTTTTTTTTGTAGTGACAGGGTCTCACTGTTTCCCAGGCTGGTCTCGAACTCCTGGGCTCAAGTCATCTCCCGCCTTGGGCTCGTGCTGAGCCTCCACCCCCAGCCTCCCTTGATTTTCTTATTAATTTAAAATATTCCCTCTCTTCTTGCTTGGTGGCCTGAAGGGACAATGTCAACAATCTGGGGAAGGGTTAGGGAGCTTTTGGGGGAACATTTGAGGGCTTCTTGTGTGCTGATGCACCATGTGAGCTGGGGAAGAGGACCTGGGGAGAGAAATGACATGGCTGGTGTCAGGAGGGCAGAAGGTAGCCTTGGCTCACCACTGTGTCCCCAGCTCAGGCCTGTCCTAGAACATGCGGATATGTGTTTGTTCAATGAATGGTTTTTTGCCTGCCACGAATTATGGAAACAAAAGGGAGGGAATATAGTCTGAATGGAGCAACCCTGCAAGGCTTCTCGGGGGAGGTGGCGTTTGCAGTGCCTCTTTCATTTTAGCCTGAGTGTTTTACCTTTTTGAGGGAGGGAGTGTTGCCTGGAACCTGTGCGAGAATCTGTCGGATTTTCCTCCCCGGGGAGGGAAAGAACATCTGTTCTTACCAAGGCGTGGGAAGTGGAATGAGGATGATGCTGAAGGACTCCTGTGCGTGTCGTAAATGTCATTCCTTTTCTGCCCTGACGTGGTCATTCCCTCCTGATCGCTTCGGACAGAAGTGCCCAGTGCAGGCGCTGAGGGAATGGTCTACGTTAAATGGAGAGGTTTCACGAGGCCTGTGTGTGGTCTGGTTCCTAAGTGTGCGTGAGCCTGGGCAGCCGGGGCTTGGCCGGGGTGTAGACGTGGTCACCCATGCAGTGGGATTCAGGGAGGCCAGCCCAGCCTGTGCCACTGCACCACCCTCAGCTCCACTGTGGCTTGACGGTGTTCTGGACTACTCACTCCCCCAGGTCAGATCCCCAGCCGGGGAGCAGGTGAAAACATAGATGGCTAGCCTTCAGGGTCATCCCTCCCTTTCCAGGACACTCTGCGGGAGGTCTGAGTGGGACAAGGCGTGTCATCTGTGGCAGTGTTTCTCTCGGGAGGTCCTTGGGCAGGAACATGGAGATCTCCTGGGACTCATAGGTGCAGAGTCTCATGCTTCATGCAGACCTCCTGAACAGAATACTGGGGGACCCGCTGGGTGGGGCCAGTGGCCTGTGCTCTAAGAAGCGTTCCCATGAGGTGGGAGAGCATCGTTTTAGCAGCGGGTCATGCCATTCCAAGTGCCACGGAGCAGCAGCATCACCAAGTGCTTCACCAGATGCCCAGAGCCGTGGTTTGCAGGACACCCTTGGTCCTTGGGGGATCCTGGAAGCCTGCCTGAATGTTGAGAAGCATTTGATCCCTGGAAAATCAATCAAGTGTCAATGCCTTTAAAAAGATTATGGGGCCAAATCCTGTGTTACTTCTGGCTGGAGATCAGAAGATCAGGCTGAGACTCCCTAACTCGCCAGAGGCCAGACACATCACTCAGGCCCCGTGCTGATAGCTCTCATGAAGGCAGAAGTCTCTGGTCCAAGAGCCTGAGCTGATGGGGTGGGAATGCCAACCGGCCTTAGCCATTCCTCCTTGCTGAGGATGGCAGTCCAGACCTGCAGCGGCTGGGAGGGGCCAGAGGCCTGAGTAGGTCTGCGCTGACCAGCCTTTCCTTCACCCAGGCGAAGGCCACAGCTGAGGTCTGAAGGGTTAGAGGAGGAGGTGAGAGGGCCAGGCCGAGGGCCCCCCGTGCACAGGTCCCCTGCACAGAAGGCTGGCCTCACAGGGGAAGAGTGCAGGGCTGCTGCTGCGCTCCCACAAGCTCAGTGCAGCACCGCAGAGGCTTTCCTCTACTGACTAGCTGTTTGCATTGCTGAGATCTCGAGATGATCCAACTCTCTGATCCTCCTAAACTACCTTGTATCGCCATTGTTTTAGCTACGAATCATAACCATGTAAATTTAATGAAAGTTTAACCCGAGTCCTGCTTATTGCAGCCATGGCGAGT
Source organism: Nomascus leucogenys (assembly GCF_006542625.1). Lineage (NCBI taxonomy): Eukaryota > Metazoa > Chordata > Mammalia > Primates > Hylobatidae > Nomascus > Nomascus leucogenys. The sequence continues at coordinate 4,752,279 of NC_044395.1, read as the reverse complement.
CCTACTCAGACCTAGAGTCTGCAGGAATCACAGTGAAATTTGGATTAGGAAGGACTTTATGGAAAAGGAAAGGTTTAAAATCCTGGGCCCAGTTTGGAGGTCTCCAGAGACCTAGAGCTACGGACCCCAGGGGCTGAGCAGCTGTTGTTCAGGCCGACGGCCACACGGTGGCGATGTTGCGCCGTTCCAGGGCGTGGGTGCTCACGGGTGGGGCGGGATGGCTGGGGCCGTCTGTTTTCGGCGGCTGCCTTCTGCTGCTTCCAGTCACCTTTCAGGTAGTGAAATCGGTGCCTGGCTCAGGGTGAGCATCGAAGAGGCCCACAGCCTGAAGCCTTTCCTGGCCAGCCCTTCGGCCCCTTTAGTGCCCCCACCTCCAGTCTGTAGCCAGGACCTGCTGGCTCTCTGGCCTTGGGGCCTGGAGGACACATTCTCAGGGCAGGCTCTAAAGATGGCTTTTGAGATTGAGGAGGACAGAGTGGTGACCTGTGGGTCGAGGTGGGTGCCGTCTCTAAGTGGAACTTTATCCCATGAGACACAACTGGCCCCAGAGACAACTGTGCAGGGCCATTTACCACACGTGGGCATGTCTGTCCATACGCATGTACACAGGTATTCTGGGGGCAGAGGGGTGTGTGCGTGTGTGTGCGTGCGTGTGTGCGCGTGTGTGTGTGTGTTGGGGATTGTGCAGCCCTGGAATAGACAGATTAGAATGTGCCACAAGAATATGACCTGGCTGCTACACCAGATGCCCTCTCCCTCCCCAGGAGCACTTGAGGGGCTACAGACCCAAAGTCAGGTACCTGTGACCAAACATTGCTTTTCACTTTTCATCAGTTTTGCAGGTTTGAGGCGTGTGTGTGTATGTGTGTGCATGTATATGTGGGTGTGGGCGCGTGTGTGCACGTGTGTGTGCATGCATGTATGTGCATGTATGTGTATGTGTGGTTGTGTGCATGCATGCATGTGTTGCCCACCTGCAACCGCATGTTGGGATGTGTGTGTGCATAGTGTATGTGCATGTGTGTGTGTGGTGTGCGTGTGTGCGTGTGCGCGCATGTGTGTATTTGTGTGTGTTGCTCACCTGCAATCACAGGTGAGAAAAATTGGATCTTCAGCTAGTGATTCTCAGATACTTGAATTTCTCGGAGCAGGGAGCTGAAAGGAGAAACACGGTCCAGCACATCCAGCGTTTATGAAGATCGCCTCCCGAGTGCTCTAAGGGATTTCTGAGTCGTATTTCATTTCAACCTCACAGCAGCCCCATGGTCTTTCCCACTTTAGAGATAGAACACCAAGGCACCAAAAATCTGAATAACCTGCCCAAAGGCCCCACACTCAGGAAATATGGTATTGGATGTCAGTGATCTGGTTCCAGAGCCAGCACTATGCTCTATCGTATCCATATAGATCATACATCTCTACATCTATGCATCATATACATATCAGCACTGTGCTCTATCATATCCATATACATCATACATGTATACATCTATCCATATACATATCAGCACTGTGCTCTATCATATCCGTATATATCATACACGTATACATCTATCCATCATATACATATCAGCACTGTGCTCTATCATATTCATATACATCATACATGTATACATCTATCCATCATATACATATCAGCACTGTGCTCTATCATACACATCCACACCGTGTACTATAGATCAGTAACATACTGTCACCAGCATTTCATAAAGAAAGGAGATTCTAACATGCTAACTGCAGGTAGGTCATACTCTTGTTATAAAAGACAGTCTTGGATTGCCAGGCGCGGTGCCTCATGCCTGTAATACCAGCACTCTGGGAGGCCGAGGCAGGTGGATTGTTTGAGTCTAGAAGTTCGAGACCAGGCCTGGGCAACATAAGACATTTTTACCTGTCTGGTAAAAATGCAAAAAATTAGCCAGGCACGGTGGCGAGCGCCACTTGTGAGACTGAGGTGGGAGAATCACCTGAACCCAGGAGGCTGAGGCTGCAGGGAGCTGAGATTGCGCCACTCCTGCACTCCAGCCTGGGCAAACAGTGAGACCCTGTCTCAGAAAAAAAAAGTATTTTAAATGCTTTAATTTTTGTGCAAACACTTGAAACTGTCTCAGCAGCAAATATGTGTGGATCAGCTTTTGGGAATTGTCCTCCAATGAGTCCTCTTTCTTTTGGGAATCCTGTCAAACCTTGCAGAGACCTTCAGGCTGTGAGCTGTTTCTGCCAGAAGACCCATCTTCCAGGCTAGGGGTTTGCTCTGGGCTGTGCATGCACTTCTCTTCCATCTGCACTGCCACCCTCGATGGCATCACTTCTGGGGCTCCTGGAGTCCACTCAGCCAGATAGAAGACGATTTTCGTTAGCCATGATGCCACCATGATGCCACCTCAGTTTGCTCGGTGAGGATGGTTGATGGGGACAGGGAAGGGAGTAGAATGTTGGTTGAAGGAGGTGAGGACAACAGCTATCTCAGGCCAGGCCACTGGGCCATTCCTCAAGGTGACAATCAGGAACGGAACTTGGAAAGGCCCCAAACACCACTAAGAATGATGAGACCAAACCCCGAAGAAGGAATGGGAGTATTTTTCCCCTGGTTTCATATCTTAGGACTGCCTAGAAGATGGTTCAAGCTGCTGTCCCATGAGATGACCAGCACAGCGTTGACAATGGGGGAAGACATCAGGGTGGGCATCCCTTCAGGGGTGTAGGGGGCACAGGTGCAACCCACAGCCAGGAGGTGCCCGCAGAGGGGCTAGCCTGGCTCTACTCCAGGGCTTGGCTGGCCAGCAAGTATAAGCCTGTGTGTAGACACCTTCCCGCGCAGGCTGTTCCCTGCCCTGCAAGCTGATACGTGTATGACACTAATTGCTTCTGGGACCTGATATGCCTACAGCGAGGACACTGTATTTTGATAGAGATCCTCTTAGGATGGCAGTGGCCTTGACTATCCTCTTCCTATTTCTCTCCTTTTCTCCTCCAGAGAAATGTATCCTCCCAGGTTCCACTGTCCTGCGCCTGCAACTTGGAGACCATGTGTTCATTCTAACCTTTCCACTCACTCCCATCGTTTCCTAGAAAGTCACGGTCCAGAGCTGGTTGCGGGCGTGGGTGGGACTCAGCTCCACTGTCTGTTTATTCCATAGACTCAGCACCTTCCAGCGGGAGGGATGTGTGTGTTTTCCTGGGATGAGAACTTAGCTTTCCCTTGCCCTTGGCTTGGCTGCAGGCTCCCTCCCCCACGCGCTGCTTTCACCTTGGAGGTTATCACTGTTTCCCCTGCCCACACCCCTGGACCAAGAATAACCCAGCCTCTGCGCCAAACCCTCTGGAACTTCATATGGTCTCGTTTAACTCAATAGGGAAAGAGCTGAACAGGGAAATTCTTCCATCCTCAGCCTGTGTGCTTTTTCCACAGAGCTCTGAGGACACAGTGTGAGGGAGGGGGTCGAGGGGCCAGGCCCACCCAGGAAGGGTGGAGAAGATCTCGGTCTCCACGCAGAAGGACATTCGGAGAACAGCTCCCAGAATACACCGGCTATCTGACACCTCTGCAGCTCATAATCCAATTCCCATCCAAATCCCAATGAAGACAAATAGGACAGAAGAAATGTATAGGCATAAACTAGGGAAAAAATGATATCTGTTTGAAACATGTGAGTCTGTTGCAAAAGAATGGGTAACAAGCTTACTTGAATGGGTCAAGGGAAAGGATGAGAGAGGAAGCCGCTCATTAATTCAACAAATCAGCCATCTGTGCTTGGGGAAAGGGCACCCGGTGTAGGCTGGGGCATCGGGCCCCCAGGCGAGGCAGGCACTTGGGAAACGAGGCCCTGGGCACGTCTGGGCGGGCAGACAGGTCACATTCCTGGCACGGTCAGGTCATGGGGTCTAGCTGACCAGCCTGAGCCGAGCACAGGAAAGGTGCGTCTGTCTGGGGCCTTCTGGGGTGTGTGTGAGGACCTTTGTGATCCTTCAAGGCTCAGTGGAGTTCCTGTTTCCCGGGAAAGCAGCTGCCTGAGGGACATCCTTTCAGAACTGGAACCTGACGGTTGGAAAGAACCTGAAATACACGGTGACCTACGTCAAATGCCCACGAGGCATTTTAATCTGTCCTAATGTGGGAGCACGGACAGGCCTGTCCAACCTGGGATCCCACTGTGCCTCCGCCCCGTCTTTGTGCCCCTGACCTTGCCAAGTGGGATGCTAAGCGGCCTCTTCCTGTCCCTTGTGCTGGATGTGAGAGCTGGAGAGGCCCTGGAAGAGTGACTGCTCCAATCTATATGTCAAAGAAGTGTCAGGGCCTCTGGCGGCGTGGATGCATCTTCTCACTTCACCTCTCAGTTCAGCGTCATCACAGTCCTCGGGAGTGGGTTCCGTCATTCCCAGTTACGGGAGAGGACGCTGTGGCCATGCGGATGGAGAGGCTGCTGCTCAGGGTTCCTCAGCAGGGGAAGAGAAGGGCGCACCTGGGCTGCTGGCTCCACCTGCACAGCCTCCTGCAGCCAATGCATGCTCCACCTGCACAGCCTCCTGCAGCCAATGCATGCTCCACCTGGGGCTCTCGGTGCTGGAGCCAGGACCTCTCTCGCCAGGTCATAAACTCACTGGCTTAGGCACACGTGGAAAAGGCCAAAACAGACTTTCGCTAACAGGACTCCAACCCGGCTCCATCAGCCATTTCAAAATCTTCCCTACGTCCTTTCTTTCCGTGGCCACCCCCAGCAGCCCCTGGGCATTTCCCTCTCTAAGGGGCCAAACCATCTGCTTCCTGTTACTCCTCTGCCTGGGGCAGTGTGGACTGGAGGGAGAACATGTTTCCTTGAGGTCTTGGCCCTGGGCACTAGAACAACATGTTCTGTCCCGATTCAGGAGGATCAGCCTGTGACCCTCGTCTTCCTCCCTGAGCAGTTCAATTCTGCTGAAGGCTGCTTGGCCTTGCGGGAAGCTTAAGCAAAGGGAACAGAGGCCAAGGGTGATGAGATGGGCCTCGGACTGGAGCCTCGAGGGGGAAGGGCTGGAGAGAGATTCTGTGGGGCTGGACCCTGTGCCCACACTTTCCAGTCCCAAAGAAGACCCACAAACTGAACCTGTGTGGGGGGACAGAAATATTTCTGCATCATCAGTAACAAGGATTTTCACTGGGGCCTGGGGACATGCAGCAAGACCCAAGCTGAAGATATAATTCCATTTTGTTCTAATTCACAGGCTTCTGAAAAACCAATGAGGGGTTAACAGCTTGAACTATTTTGTTGCGTATTTATTTTAAACAAAAGGCATTTAATTTTTTGTTCTTTTTTGAGATGGAGTCTCGCTCTGTTGCCCAGGCTGGAGTGCAATGGCGTGATCTGGGCTCACTGCAACCTCCGCCTCCCCAGTTCAAGTGATTCTCTCACCTCAGCCTCTCGAGTAGCTGGGATCACAGGCGCCTGCCACCATGCCTGGCTAATTTTTGTATTTTTATTAGAGATAGGGTTTTGCCATGTTGGCCAGGCTGGTCTCAAACTCCTGACTTCAGGTGATCCACCCGCCTTGGCCTCCCAAAGTGCTGGGATTACAGGCGTGAGCCACCATTCCCAGCCTGATTTAGTTTTTAAAATAATATTTTGTAAGTTTGGGTTCAGTAAAGAAAGGGCCTGGTTCAGTGTCCGCTCTGGGACTCACTGCGGTGAGGGCAGCAGGGAACGCACACTGTGTTTCAGCGGGGCTAGCTGGGCAGCAGGGCAGGACGGATGTGTGGTTCAGAAGGCAGCTTTGGGCAGCCCACCTCTCTCCACAAGCCCCAGCCCACACGGTTTACGGTGCGTCTTGGTGAAGCATAGATGTCGAACACCTGTGCTCCCATGAGTAGAAACATCAGGCCTGGAGGCCTCAGATTTGGACACCGCTGTGAAGGCAGCGTTCCAGGGGCTGGCCGGGCTGCCTTCCTGTGCCCTGACCCTCACCCCGGGTGTTTTGGGCATACAGTGGGGAACTCACTGTGTCTTGGAGAGGCTGGCAGACACTTAAAAGTCCCAAAAGTGTTTCCTGAACACTTGACCAAAACGGTCCATCTCTGCACACATGGAGCAAGCTTCACTTCTGTGACCTTGGAGAGTGGGAAGGGCTGGAGCCACACAGGAGTCCCTGGCACATTCCTAGGTTGGAGCAGGTTTATGGGAGGCCAAGGGAGTTTGGGAACATGGTCACTACCATGGGGAACCAAGTCCTCTCTTTGCTCCCTTCTCATGGGTATAGAGATGCTCCTCAGACCACCTGTGCCAGAACTTGGATTTCTTCTTATTTAATGTACCTGGAAGCCTTCACATCTATAAAGCTTTTCTTCTGCAAGGTTAAATAATGCTAACCAGCTATGTTCATATTAAGGCCTAGGGAAGCGGATGAAGACTTGGGGTGGGGGTTGCTGAAGTCCTGCAGAGCTGGCACACACCACTTCCGGTACGGGGGCACCAAGGAGCACCCCGAGCCGTGAAGGGCTGGACTTCTCTGTGAACAGTTCATAATTGGTGCTCCTTCATTCCCGAGAATGCCCAAGGGAGGGAGGAAGTATATTGAGGCTCATATCGTACTTGGGGTGTTTAACTGTAACCTGATTACCAGACTTGCGTTCCTGTAGACCCATTTCCAGTAGCTTCACACTTTTTTTTTTTTTTGAGATGGGGTCTTGCTCTGTTGCCCAGGCTGGGCGGTGCAGTGGCACAATCTCGGCTCACTGGAACCTCCGCCACCTGGGTTCATGCGATTCTCCTGCCTCAGCCTCCCCAGTAGGTGGGATTACAGGCGCCTGCCACCACGCCCAGCTAATTTTTTGTACTTTTAGTCGAGTTGGGGTTTTACCATGTTGGCCAGGCTGGTCTCAAACTCCTGACCTCAGGTGATCCACCCACCTCAGCCTCCCAAAGTGCTGGGATTAGCGGTGCGGGGAATCTCTTTTAGCCTAATTCTGAAGCCCAACTCTTGAACTTGGCCTAATTCTTGCTCCATTTTCTCTCGGACAGTTCCCTCTCAAAAAAACCAACAACAAAAAAGGGAGGCTGCCTCAGCATTTAAGGAGGCCACGTACTTGGTGTCGCTACAGCTTAGAATACAGCAGCTGTTCTCTACTGTGCAGAGATGACACCTGGAGTGAAGATCAGGCCCGCCTCTCCCCACTCTCCCCACCTACCGTGTCTCCTTCAGCCCCGATGTCACGAACACACACCCCTTCCTCTCCAGCCCCACTCCCATCCCCTTCTTCTGGGTTCTTACCCGAAGTTCTGTTGTAACTCAGGGGTCTCATTTAAGTCCGTATGCATCCTTTTAATCTGCTTTTAGTATTTCTAGAGAAGGCTCTGATGTTTCTGTGCTCGAAAATGTGAGATGATTCTCGATTTCCTACCAAATATAGCTGCAGTTCTTCAGGCCTTCTCTGACCTGGTGCTAGTCTAGTTTATAAGGTTTTCTTCCACTCTTCCCCTTCAGGGATCCTGCAAGGCTCAGCAAGCTACACTCCTTCTGTTCCCTCAACCTCTGAGGCTGCATATTGCTTCCCGGAGTCATCTCCTTCTCCGTCACTTGTCTGTACAAATCCTACATCTCTTCCCAAGAAGACCCAGCTCAAGTGGCGACTCTGCCATGCTACCTTCCCTCACCCCTCCAGCCAGGTCTCCCACTTCTTCAAATTTCCAAAGTATACTTTTTGGTGTTTCTCTCACGGCAATCAGTTATTTCTATCAGTTGTATTTCTGTAATTCTTCTTTGCTTCTGCTTACTTCCGTAAGCTCCTTAACGGCAGAGACTTCATTCATTCAAACAACCTTGGGCCTGGGGACCCCCTGGTACAACAAACAGATACGGTCACTGTCCTAGTGGAACTTAATGTAATGGGGTTTAGTCCAGCTGTTTTTAGTCAGTTACCATAGTAATAGAAGCGCAGGATGTTATGTGAACATAATACAAATTCTCAACCTAGCAGGAAAGGCTCTGGGAAGGCTTCCTTAAGAAGTGATACTTAATATGAGCTTAATGGATGAGGAAACCAGGTGAAGGGGAGAAAAACGGCAGATGCCAGTGTCCTAAAGAAGAGTTTGGGGAAATTCTAGCCAGGCTGATAGCAGCTGTTCTGAGGATTAAAGTTAGTATTAATTCATAACTCCTACAGCCTATTTCAGACCCTCATTTAAAAACGAGTGAGACTCTGAGACATTTGCTGAAGTGAGTTGAGGCTAATCATCAGGCAGTCTGATGAAAATAATTCTAGGTATTCTGTCCTAAAGTTCCCAGGTAAGTACCCCTAAGCACTGTCGTACATGGAGCTTATGACCACTTCTTGGCAACATTTAATCATTCCTTTGACAGTTTTTGAGTTCTCTGTACTAGGTACTACAGAGGACACACAAATAGAAGGCATATTCCCTGACCTCAAGAATGTGGTCAGGTGAGGGAGACACACGAGTGTGATGCCAGAGTCTTGTAATAACAGACGAGGCTTCTGAAGTGGTCACAATATACAAGGCATGGTTCTAAGCATTTTACATATAACTCACTCGATTCTCACAACTCATCTGAGGTAGATTTTGCAAGGCTGTGTGGCTGAGAAGTGGTTTGGTAAAGGAAAACAAAATCTGCTGTGGGAATCTACAGGAGTGAGTCAACCTCAAACCGAGGTAGGTAGAAGGGGATTGTGAGGACTGAGGGGTGGGTTCCGGGGGAGCAGGGGGCGGGAGCTTTCGGCAGGGCAGTGGCCTGATTAGAAAGATGACTGCAGTAGCAATGCCAAGGATGGACTGGAAGGAAGCCCAGCCGAAGGGAGGGAATGGCAGCAAGGAGGCTGGTGCTGTTATTAGGCCAGAAACAACACAGGCTCGAATTAAGCTGGTAGCAGCAGGGATGAATAATGGAAAATGTTACCAACAGGGGTGGGAAGGAGAACCCTGTGGAGGTATTAAATAGATAAGAGCACATGAGAAAAAATCGACCAGTGCACATCTTTAGAAAATGGTCACGAGCAATTCTTTTCACACTGTAAGAAAAAGTTACAATGACTCTCCTTTAAGATAATTTAGACACAGCCACCTGGAGAATTCACATTTCCCTCCAGAATTACCCTCCCTCAAAGGTTTCACGAAGTGCCAATGCACAAACGAACCCCAATTCCTGTTCTTCCAGGAACTGTGTTTGGGAGAGAGCAGAGTCCAGAGACTCCACCAAGTCAATACCTCTGAGACTCCAGCCCTGTTCACGGCCCGATTTTCAGTGGATCTTTCTCCCTGTAACGGGCAGGAAGGGCACCATTTACGTGGATCACACATCTGTTAGTACTTTTCCTGTTTATCTTACTGGGTTTCTGAAGATCAAATAGCTAAAAAGTGCTAGCATTTTATAAACTAAAACAAAATGAAAAGGATTGTTAAGCCTGGGCGCAGTGGCTCACGCCTGTAGTCCCAGCACTTTGGGAGGCTGAGGTGGGTGGATCATGAGGTCAGGAGATGGAGACTATCCTGGCTAACATGGTGAAACACCATCTCTACTAAAAATACAAAAAGTAGCCGGGTGTGGTGGCACATGCCTGTAGTCCCAGCTACTCGGGAGGCTGAGGCAGGAGAATCACTTGAACCCGGGAGGCGGAGGTTGCAGTGAGCCGAGATCGCACCACTGCACTCCAGCCTGGGCAACAGCGAGACTCCTTCTCAAACAAAAAAGAAAGAACAGAAAAGGATTGTTTACTAATTTTGTAAGTCATTTGCACTCAACAAAGAATTCTGTTCCTGGATGAAAGTTATGTACACAGGTCCTACTATATGTACTATTGTTGAACTGTCAAAGAGAGCATTTCTGTCTGAGCCCCAATTTAAAACGGGCTACAGAACATTTATTTGGTGTAATATTTTCTTGTTATGTCCTAAGGCAACTTTGTCAACAGAGGGTCTCTAGATGTCAATCATCAAAGGCCAAGTCATCTGAGCTGGCCCTTTACTAGGGGTGCGTGTGGGGTACTGAGCCTAACTTTCAGGATCTCTGCTAAATGAGACACTCACTAAATGACTTCCAGCCAAAGGCAGCCAGAAATGTTAGTCACGGGAAAAATTAGGCAGGTGTGAAGAAAGGTCACGGGATTAAGTAAGGAAGCCTTGGAAAACGATGCTAATGCCAGCTCCACTCTTATCTACAAAATAGACAGGTATAAAAATTTTAATTTTGCAGAAAAATTCAAGTAAATGAATTGAAAACAAAACAGCTTTCCCTTTGTCCATAAAGGTGTTCAAACCCTAGTTATAAATCTATTTGCTCAAGAGGACTGACTTTCTAGATTGAATATGCCCTGTGTTAGTTTTTCTATCTGTGTAGAAGTTTACTCCCCAAAAAAGAATTACATTAAATTTGGGGGTTTGATGATGTTACAAGCAAGTTCTCCCCCTTTAAACCTTTGGTATGTTTGTAGATTTTAACTTTCTCAGTTTAGTTCTTAGAACCAAAATTCCTGTTCAAAAGAGAAAAAGCCCAAACTTTTTTTTTGCTCTATCAGTTGAGGAGATACACATCTTTGGTCATTACTTTAGTATCATTCTCTGAAAGGAATCTTTCTGGTACATAATTTATATGCAAGTATGCAAAGCCAACTGACAGGTTCTCACTCTGTCACCCAGGCTGGAGTGCAGTGGTGTAATCTCAGCTCACTGCAGGTCTTGACCTTCCAGGTTCAAGCAATTCTCCCACCTCAGCCTCTTGAGTAGCTGGGACTACAGGTGCGTGTCACCAGGCCCAGCTTTTTCTTTTTTTTGGTAGAGACAATGTCTCCCTATGTTGTCCAGGCTGGTCTTGAACTCCTGGGCTCAAGTGATCCTCCTCCCTCAGCCTCCCAAAGTGCTGGGATTACAGGTGTGGGCCACCATGGCTGGCAGGGATGTATCTGTTTTGAATTCTTCATTCTGAACGTATATACATCATCTGTGGTCAAGGCTACTAAGAATCCAACATTTTCTGACTTTGAATGATTTGGTAAATTGTTAAAAATGCTCAACACACTGGAATGAAAGACTATGCTTCTTAAAATTTACCCTCTTCCTCTCTGAACTTAATTCTAAAATGATCCAGGTAGCCTGAGGTCAATAAAATAATTTTATTTGCCTGTTACTGTCATCCTAAAGACCAGTATTGTCAAAATCCACACCAATGAATCTAAAGTTAGAAAACTTTTCCTTCCTCAGGATCTCATAGATTCATTACCTATGTAATGAGCTCTTTTCCCCTGCTAGGTACCTGCTTTTTACTCCCTGGTTGTAAGATATCATTGAAATGGCACCAGTTGGTCTCTAGTCAATAAAATATGACTTTATAAAGAATCAGAGCAACTTCGAAAGATGCAACCCACCCATGAGTACCCAGCTTTATACAAGAACCTGATTCAGTAGCTCTAGGACTGGATGACTGCCTCTAACTAACTAGCTGCCTTTATACTCTCCTTCCAAGCTGGGGTATGGTGTTTGTGAGATCTTTGCACTTAAGCTCTACTTCACCAAAAATTGACATGTGCTGTCTAATGTAACCCTCTCTACTCTGTGCACTCTAAGTAGATAATTATTTAAGTAATGAATTACTCTGATGCCTTTTCTCACTCACATGACCTCAGCCAACACCACCGCCCAGCAAACAATAAATAACAACAGCAGGAAGTTTTATTCCATAAAGCATAAGATATTTTAATGAGAAAACGAAAACAAAATCAAACCTTAGTCTCATGTTTCTATCTAAAGACACTCAAAACTAGTTTTTCCCTGCCCATCCCTTTCATAACTGCAACTTTATGTGTGACCATGTAATAAAGGCCAGTTTAAAGATTTTTTTTTTTAAAAAAAGTTTAAACCTTTTTTAAAAAGATTAAACAATCAGGCTAGCAAAAAGGTACTCAATACATATTTTCCTTATATCAAACAAGCTAATTTCAGTACAATGTAACTATACAGAATATATACAATACACTTATGTTCACAAAGCAAACACTATAGGCTCAGAACAGATTTGAAAAAACATATTCACATTGATTACAATAACTCTAAAAATGATTGTAACGTTGAAACGGCACTTAGTTTACAAAAAAGGTCACAAAAATATATATATATATATATATGTAGTCACCAAGAACTATGGTTCCTGTAATATACTAATAGCCAGATACTAGTATACAAAATGTGAAGTTCTGACATTGTATACATTTTTTGGAAATAAAACAAAAATCCAAAACCATTTTTGTTATTGTCAAAAGTCAAACATGCCAAGTAACTTAGCTATGGCCAGTGTCACCAAGTAAAGCCATACTTGAATGAGATGACGACTGGATACAAAGCTGGTGAACTGGGGACTGGCACAGTTAAGAGTTGTACTAATTCTAGGAAAGGGGTAGAAAACATAAAAACACCCATCTATGTAATTTAATTCACATTTTCTCCCCTGCATCACCTTCCCTTGAGAGTTTCACAAAATGCCAGTGCCCAGAAAGAATCCTAATGCTATAACTGGCAGGATAAAAAAGCCCCCCACCCCCGACTTCCTTGCTGCCGGGCTACAGGCAAATGTTAAAGCATGCATCAGCTACACAAAGCCATCAGTCACCCGTCTGGAAGACCATGGTGTACAGTTTCTGCCTAGGCTGGCTGCACTAGGAAGTACTCCAGTTTTTAAATGGAGCCAGATTTGTGTTAACCCTGTAAAATACTGAGCTACTGTAGCAGCAAATATGACATTACAGAACAAAAAATTTTATTTAAAAAATTGTTACATCAAAATTTTTTTCCTTCAAATCTGTGTCCTTTAACCAAACAACAGTTATTTCTATCACTTAATTCTGGTCTATTACCTCAATCTGACTTTCTCATTATGCTTCTCTGGAAAGACACTTCTAAATCCTGGAGATTAAATTTACTCTTAAAAATGGAAATACAGGAATTTTAAAGTAAAAAAAAAAAGTCTTCTAAAAGTTCTTTCACAAATATATATATTTAAATATTAAAATAGGCTACCTAGGATTTTTATAAAATGGCTTTTGAAAAGATAGTAGAGGCACAAAGAAGCCATATACTATCCTCCAAGTTGGACATAAGGTGCCATAAGGGTGCCCTACAAAGAGGCAGGCAATCTCTATCTGATGCAACAGGAGGCACCAGTAACAACAGAAACATTAAATATATTATTGGGAACTTGGACCAAAACCAAATTTTACTCTATTAGGGACTGTTGCTTTTTTAAAAAATACCTTGAGATATAAGCATTAGAAGTCATCACTTTGTACAAGGAAGAAAATGAATACAGTTTATGATCTTACTCCTTCCAAATACCTGATGTCATTCATTTCAGGTACCTGGAAGATGAAAAGCAGTGCAACTTTCAACAATTTAATGGACTACTCTCAGTATGAGAGACTTTACACAGCATCTGTCAACTTGAAAATTAAATTGGTAACTGAAACAAAAAATCTCCTAGAGAAAACACACATAACCTAATCCTAGAAAAGGCTCTCTTTAGAAAGCAGGTGTTTCTAAGAACTGCAGGAAAGGCTTCCCATCTAGAACACAGCTTCCACTAATACCAAGGGAAACGTGTAGTAAGAGGAGAGACGACGGGGCTCCCTTAAAGCAGGAAGATTTATCCTTCCTCAGCAGGTGATGTACTTTGGTAACCTCAACATTCATTTATGGGATGATTTTTAATCTGTTTTATTGAATAATGAAATCTAAATACGGCTAGATTGGCATTTGGGAAAACAAGGGCAATTTAATAAAAGTCATGACACTGGAGCTCCTCAAACAACTAGGCACCAGTTTTATCAGTATATCATCACAACTGTGCCTGGGACTTTAAGCTTCATCAGCAAAATCAGTCAATTTAAAAGAGAAAGGAAACAATAAAAGAATTTGACTTTATAAACCAGGTACTTTGAACAAAACTAATAATTTTAAAGTTAAAGAAATTTTTGTTTTTAATCCATAGTCTTTACTCTTAAGTTCTTTGTAAACTATTATGCACATAGAAACCTTGGTATTAGGTGAAACCGGCCTGGGTCTTATACAGTGGAGGTTTACTTAAGTAAAAGTAGCACAAACACTTTAAAGGCAATCTCAATTTTTCAGATACTGCCAAACCGAGATACCAATAACATCTGAAATCTTTGCAGAGACTATAAAAACATGGAACTGTTTTTATTTTCCCATCATAAAAATATAATCACGATAGAGTGGAAATGTCTAACTGTATTAGTTTAGTAAAAAGTTAAAGTGTGACTACTGATGGTACTGGTACTACAAGTCTTCATCCCATAACTGACATAGGCTTAACCCCCCATAAATATTACAACATCTCAACTTATCTATCGTCTAAAATGAAACATCCAGAGAGTGACTGTTCTTAGTTGAGCCTGGGATTGAATCAATTCCACTTTATTGTTTAATCTGAACCATTATTGCTTTTGGCTAAAATTCATCTTGCTGAGTGAGGACTTTCCAAATAAAAATACTGTCACCATACTGTCAAGCAAAAACGACACTGAAAGATAAAAATGGGTATAGGCAAAATAAGGAACGACTGAATTTAAATGCTCGTGATTTGAGTTTAAAGCCTGTGGGAGTATACTTAGTTTTAATATTCCTCATAGACATGTTTGCCACAATAGAGCTTCCTTGTTACCCCAATTTTGTTTCACTGCTTCAGAAAAGAAAACTTAGCTTTTATACATTCATCTCTCAATAACTTTCAAAATCTAAATATATTATAAAGCATCTTACATCAGTAACTTACAGTGAAAACTACATTAAATAGTTTTGGCAACTTTGGGTCTGTTTCTTCTAACGGTAAACTTCACACTAGTTTTTTTTCCCAGTTAGTATTAATATTTAGAAAATTTTTAATTCTCATTCACTTGGATGTATATTTCAGAATTTCAACTTCATACTTTGCAGATGAGTGAAACAAAGTACCATATGAAAGTTTCTAATTCTTTTGTTCATCAATTCCACAAATCTCAAACTTCTTTCAGCTACAATATTAAAATTTTAGGATTATTCATTCAAGTAATAAGAATAATTCTCTGTGTGTTACAGAATTGCCACTACATTATACAGTAATATATTTTTCAAGGACTATTAAAGCTAAAAGGGACTAAAACATAATCTGAGAATCTTCAAGAGTAAAAGCTGATAAAATAGATAACTGGCCTCTATTTAGATTAAGAGAATAAAATAAGAAATAAAAGACTGAAAGATTTAATACAGCTTCCAAAGGCTCCCAAGGGAACCATTAATAAACTGGAAGAGTCTCCTGAACCAGCCTATTAGTTAGAAGGTAACTGAGTTACCAATAATTATGGACATTAGATGTGTGGACTAGTTTATTTCATTTGGTAAAGTATTTTAACAAGACGAAATTTTTTTTTTTTTTTTTTTTTTGCTAGTTATTAAGACCAAAGGGCATGTGTCATAACAGGGGACCTAATTACTGTAAGCCAGAATGATGGCTGAAATGTCAAAATGTAAGATTGAATGAGGCTATTTAAACCTTTTAGTATATTTTGTCTTACTGAAATTGATACAAAAAAAAACTGGCAATGTAACTAAACGCATAACTAATTACTTGAAATAAAAAGATTACTTGAAATTCAAATTAACAAAAATCAATTTAAATATATTTGTGGGTGATAATCTCCGTCTGCATCCATTTATATAAAACTTAAAATGCCAAAAAAAAAAGACCAATATGAATCCCTTTATTTCAGAATTAGATGAAATCACTGACATGCTTGATGCTTCCACTATTAGAATATACCCTTTAAACATGAAAAGAGCAACTGCAGGAGCTTTAACATCCATTATCATGGGTGAACATCTTTACTTCTAAAGTACATCACACCTATTTGGTAGTTAAAAAACTGAAAATAAAAGCTTTTCTTGTATAAAATGCTTGGTTTTAAAAAGGCAATTTATTCTGCATTCTGAAATTTAAGCCCTTTAGATACCACAAAGTTACCCTACTGGCCTTAAGAAAGATAGCTACGTTTAAGTACTCTAAACTGGAATATTTATGTTTAGTTATACTGATAATTTCTAATGAATGGGATAATATAACTGGCTATCTCTTTGCAATATTTTCAATATGTCCTGGTAAAAATTATGCATCTAGGCATCCCTAAGATTAATTTGAAATAAATCTAAATACTTCTATATATACAATTATTCCTTGCAAATCTGTTTCCTAAAACAGATCCAGTATCCTTAAAGTACATATATCAAGAAAAATGTACCCTCACTGAAATAGCAAAAGGCCTTTGTATCATTTTATGTTAAATACTGGTTAGTTACTGGTATTGATAAGATCTGGGCAGCAGACAACTAACCAGATTTGCATTTTCACAGTATATTCAGATTTCCCATAAAACTTGGCAATTTGTATTACCAGTGAAAATCTAAAGTTTCTACTTGGGAAGGAATACCCAGTGATGAGTAATCCCTCATTCTGAGAACACAGTCAGAATATCTTAGAGCTACCAAAATTGTGCTTGGCTCTCTCAATGTGAAGTTTTCAGGGTTGGGGATGTGCTAAAAAACACTTTTAACCAATAAATCTGCAAACCATTCTTATACATTTCTCTTCTTTATTTTTATTTCTTTCCTTCTTTTTTCTTTCCTCTTGCTCTTTCAAAAACAAAAAACCTCTTGGAACTAAGGGTAACAATGATTCCTGGTCATAATTTTACCTATTCTTGTCAATACAGATTTTAAAATTAATTTTGAGATTTATTGCTAGGCATAACAGTTTTCAAAGACCACAATGTGACATTAAAATTCCTGACCTCTCCGGTTGAGACACAGCAGTACTATATGAAGTATTATAGTCTGCTGCAGAAAGTAATGCAACCCTATCAGTGAAGAAGCATAAATGGTGGGATCCTATCATAACCTGTATATGCTGATTCTCCTGAAGGGAACACATCTATGTTTGGAGCAAATGGGTAAAAACAAGTTCATGAGTGAGGTAAAGAGTTGAAAACAAGCTAAGGAGTGCAGAATATGGGCAGACACAGAGAATCTTAACCTAAAACAGTTCTAAGGAATTTACTTTTCCTTTCTTCATGTTTTTGGGGAAAAAATTACAGAATTAGCCAATCTAAAAAAACAAATCACTATAATTAAAAATATATACATTTAGTATGGTCTAGCACCTGAACAAAATTCAGATCTTGTGTTTTGACTAAAGAACTATTTTCTATCAAATCAGGTGCTCTCATAATTATTAAACTTGGGGTATCTACACAGAACCTTATTCCAAAGTTCACTGCTCATGGACTTACAAATATTTAGGATCAATATTAGAGATGCTTTAATGGCACCAGATGAAAAGTATACCCAAGTCTAGAGGATCATATAAATTTCAACTACAGACCAGAAAGTTTCATATTTTTAGCAGCAGAAATGTAATATTCATTAGTTTAAGGTTTTCAGTTTCTCATTAGTCTTAATTTTTTTTCTCCCAGATTTATAAGTCATAGATGAAAATCTTAGTCTATACCCATCTTTTCATTGTTGCCTACGTTGCGTAAAAACTATAGTAACTGTTTTTAATAACTAACTCTGCAATATCTAAAAATATGTAAGGACAATGTATCGCTGTCATATGGGATTCAGTAAACAATCTAGTTGGGTTAAGAATGCAGCCTTGGCCGGTGCAGTGATCCCAGCAGTCTGGGAGGCCGAAAGAGGAGGATCACTTGGCCTAGGAGTTCAAGACCAGCCTGGGCACCATAGTGAGACCTCATCTCTACAAAAAATAAAAATGAAGTTAACCAGGTGTGGTGGAGCGTGCCTGTAATCCTAGATACTCAAGAGGCTGAGGCAGGAGAATGGCCTGAGCCCAGGAGTTCGAAGCTGCAATGAGCTATGACTTAGCCACTATACTCCAGCTTGGGCAACAGAGTGAGATGCCATTCTCTTTAAAAAAAAAAAAAAAAAAAAAAAAAAAAAAAAAAAAAAGAATGTAGCCTCAACAGAGAATTCTTTATTATGTCCAAAAGAGCACAATGAAAACATCCCCAACAATACATAGACCTATATATAAAATATAGAATATCTCCAATATTTCTACTTTATATGGCAGCACGCCAATATATGAAGAGAACATATTGATGAGGCAGGGGGAAAACTGATCCGGGCAATGACACAGTCAGGCATTAACATTCGGAGACCAGGTAAACAGCGATTTTACTCAGAAAAGCAATATGAGAAGAGTTCCTATGAAGCTGGGATTTACATACTTCATTCTCCGTTCCTGGTCATTTCATCCACAGCTTTACTGTTGTCAATCACGGTTCTTTACCTTTGGAGTGGTACTACAGAGGTACAGAGAATGCCCATCTCAGTACCAAAATTTCACCATGAAAAATCATAACAGAAATGACAAAGCTTAAAAATAAGTACGCCAGATTTCAGAAGTATTTACCCTAATAATTTTTAAGAAAGCTTATCATAAATACTTCCAAAAACAACAGGCTTTACAAAATATTATACAACATCCTGTGTACAGCAGTAAGTATCTACTCAGGCCATTTGTCAGGCTGTTTAGTAATTAGTTTCTCGTGTACCCTCTTATCTCAAGAAGGTCAATAATCATCTGATTTTCCTCTCTAGCTAATGATCTGTTGTTAGCCTACTTTTAACAATGGAAGAAGGAACTGGTATATGTTTTAAGTCAACCAGTTCTCCCTAAGTCTCATGGTTTCTGTTTCAACATTATGTTATTGTGTACTTACAGAAGCACTCTCTCAGTTATGAAAAATAAAATCAGTTTCAGGGCTCAGAAAGTAAAAAGGGAAATTCTTTCCCAATCTCCCCCTCCCTCCCACCCGGCTTTTTTTGTTTAAAAAATTAAATTAAATTTAAATGTACAAGACCGAGCACAGGCACTTTCCAAAAAACAAAACTGAAGCCAAATCACAAAATTACTCAATAGTTATAGAAGACAGCTCTGATTTTGGGGGGTCATCTCTGGTTGCCTCAGCACAAGCACTGGTCTTTGGCTGCTCTGGCACTTCTTCCTCTTTTTCTGCCAGCCCACCAAGAGACCCCAAGGGAAAAGTGCTTTCACAATTCTGGGTTGAGGAGACCTGTGAAATTACAGGCATTTGAACAGAGGAGCTGCTTTCAAAACCGTGCTCTCCAAGATCATATTGAACAAGGGTCTCTTCTTGTTCCTGGTTTAAGTAGTCCGGTACTAGGAAATCACTAGATAAGAGGCAAAGGATGAAATATGGAATTAATTTTCAAACCAGTAATAGATAAGCAATAGTAAAAAGCTCTGATTTATACAACAAAATTGGGACTCTTCATTTCACTAATTGTTCAGTGAAGATTAAAACTCAGGAACTTTCAACTTATAAACTTTCCTAAATATGAACCAAAACATCCATTAAAACCAAAATGTATCAATCTTCCCTACCAGCAATACATCAGGTTAATTATCACTTTCATTATAACTCTGGACACCTTAACAGCCTTTCTTGTTCTATGTGGAGGAGTTTCTATATAGAAAACAAATGTAGCATGCTCACTTAAACAAGGATCATCTGAGTAACTGTAATGCTTAACTTTTCTTGATTATACATTGAGTAAGAGATACATAAACCTAGCTTTGTATTACTAAACTTGACACAGGTTAGTTAAGAAACTAAGTCCTTATGCACAAATGACCTGATACATAATCTACTATAAAGTTGGGAAATGTAGAAAGTAATTTATGTGTATCCTGCTATTACATTTGGTATATGAAAATACTAATAATTTGGAAATGAATGCCTTGAGACTGGTTACGTGTTAATCCTCAAAAAGTAATTATTGGTCCCCACAGGAAACATGGACAGTAAAATATACTAAAACAGTGGCTAATTTCCTAAAGTGATGAAATCAGAAAAGATTTTAAATTTCTTCTTCATACTTTTCTGTATTTCCTAAATTTTCTACTTATAAGCATTTTTTGGTAATTGAAACTAAGTATGTGAAATAAGTCTTATCTTAGAGGCTTTATTTAAATCTTTATTACTGAACTAAAAATTTCATTATGCCAGAATTGTCAATAATATATGTAATTAGACTTGATAAGGTTATTTTATAATTTCATTGTTCAGTATTAATAAAAAATTAAAATCTGTTCATCTGCAAAGCAATTTAGAATGCCCTATGTTGCATTTTCTAAAAAGTCTTCAGGTGTTAGAGAAGAAGAATGAAGAATACAGGGCTCTGTACAGGGAAGATAAAGATAACATGAGTAGTTAACAGGAACACTATTTTAGTCCTGAACAAATTATGTTTAACATGATATGTGTAACCTAAGGTTTGGTGATATGGCAACCACACATTCAGAATTAGAGATGACTGCATTAAACAAAATGAATGTCTGGTTTGAAGGGAAAAACAAAATCTATGCAGGAATAATTTGGAATTTGTTCACAAATAAGGTTTTAAGTCAGGGGTGGTGCCCACACTTGTAGCCCCAGCAGGAGAACTGCTTGACCTCAGGGGTTCGAGGCTGCAGTGCACTATGACTGTGTCTGTGAATAGCCACTGCACTTCAGCCTGGGCAACACTGCAAGGCCCCATCTATTCAATTAAAAAATACAACGTTTTTAAAAATAAGGGTGATTTAAAACGTAAAGATTTGGGCTGGGCATGGTGGCTCACGCCTATAATCCCACAGCACTCTGGGAGGCCGAAGCAGGAGGATCATTTGAGGTCAGGGGATCAAGATCAGACTGGCCAACATGGTGAAACCCCATCTCTACTAAAAATACAAATATTAGCTGGGTGTAGTGGTGGACACCTGTAATCCCAGCTACTCAGGAGGCCGAGGTTGCAGTAAGCCGAAATCGTGCCACTGCATTCCAGCCTGGGTGACGGTGAGACTCAGTCTCAAAAAAAAAAGTAAAGATTTGTAAAAATTTCATTTTATGAGAAACTAGGGATTCCTACAGAAGTACAATTCTTATAAACAATTTAAAACAAGTTTTATATCTAGAGGAGGCCTTAGAAACCATCGTTTAAAGCTTACATTTTATCTTTCTCTAAGTTTCAAGCTTTTTCATCTGTAAAGTGACATGTTTAATCAACAGCAGTTAGTGGCAGAGCTAGAACTAGAACCTGATTTCCTTGGATGCCCTATAAATCAGAAAGATAATTCTATTATAAATTAATATTAAAAGAATAGAGCTCTAAACTGAATGAAAATAGGAATGACTTCATGATCTAAACCATCACACCCATTATAGTTGCTTTTGAAATTTTTCTTACTGGCCAGTGGCTATTCCTTTATATAGAATATTTTTAAATAGAGAGAAGTGGTAAAGAATTTTATTAACATCCAGAGTCTGAAGTAATCCAGCATCACTAAGTATCATCTGACATGGTAAAATTTCCAGTAAGATCTATTTAAGGTCCATTACAGTATTACTTAAACCTTGTATTATTTAAAAAATATCTCAAGAGGACAAGTAGTCTACTTCTGCAGGAAAATATTTTTAATACCAACTATAAAATGTTTATAATTTTATATACGTAGAAGACTCAGCAAAATTTTATCAGATCAGGAGATTAGAGTATGAACAGTGGGAATCTGTAACAAATGTGACTGACTAGCTGGCAACCTGATGTAAAAACACAGAAGGCTGCCCTGAAAGCAGGAAAAGAGAGTTTAGAAGGCAGTTTTCCTGGTTGGGTTTTCGCTGTGCACCTCACCTGCTCTGGAAGTAGTTTGCTAGCTCTGATGCTTCATGGTTCAGACTCCTCAGGTGCACGATTAAATTTCCAGAGTTGGTGAACATGGCGCCACATGTTTTGCACTCGTAAATCCGAGGCTTGCGGATAATGTGCCGGGAAACCCTCATGTGGTGTTTATATTCCCCGAAGGAAGTGAAAGTGGCACTACATATCTGGCACCGGAAACAGCGTTTACCTTCATGCTTTAGGCGATGCATCTTTAGCGAGTAAGCCCTGGTGAACTTTTTCCCACAGCGGTCACACTGAAATGGTTTAATTCCTGTAAATAAAGCAAAACAAAATATCTAAAAACAAAAACTTCTGAAAAGTCATAAGCCCTCCAAATTTCTGAACTATATTTCTGTAGCAACAGATCATCTGAAAAGACAAGAATTACCAGCAAAAACATATTCTAATTCAGTATCTCAGAAAATGTGCAGAATATGTGAAAAGTCACAAGTGCTTAAAAAGGAAAAGAAAAAAAGGCATGGGGAGGCAAACTAGGTAATGTCTACTGAAGCTGATTTTTGAACACTTTTCTAAATCATCTATCTTACTAACTTCAAAACACAATTTAACTACAGTATGTAGACAGAACGCAAATCTCCACGTAACAGCACGTATTATTTCATTTCATTAGAGGTTTACATTGAACAGATATGAAAATCATCAGTACCTACTCTCTGTTCCCTATCTCACGGAGAAACGAGAAGAAGAAAGAACAATTTTAACATCTCTGAATGTAATATGCATGACAGAACCATCATTTGATATAATGGGTTTTTTTGGGTAATATGATGTAATATTGATAGACATAAATGAGTTATAAAGTGTATTAATAGTCTCTTCAAGTTCATTATCAGTGTTTTGGGGAAAAAATTTTCAAAACTTTCAAAACACAATCTACGGATTGAACAAAGTCACAGAGAATTGGTGCTAGGACAGGGACTGTAAGACCTATCTACAGAAGAGGAAAGTGAGATAGTAACTCACGCAGCTGAAAACAGCAGCAAAGATCTCTTACTCATCAGAGGTCAGTGTTTTACCCACAAGAATCCTGTTGCCTTCATGTGATCACTGAACTAAAATTTCAAATCCCTTCTATACATTTATCCAAAATCTCTCTTACGTTTTAAAAAAATACGAACTACAAAGCTGACTCATCAGGGCACACAGAGATTTAGGACTGTAGAATTGAAAGTAAATTGCAAGAAAATATTACATTTTTAAACACACTTTTATTTGGGAATAATTTCAAACTTACAGAGACGTTATAAGAAGAACAGTACAAAGAACACCCATACAGACCCTTTTAACCCTATTTGCTTTACCATCTGTGTTTGTGATTCTCTATCTCACCTCTATGTGCACACCTAATATGTCTTTTTATTTACAAAGTGCTCATTCCATATCACCTTACGTTCTTTTAATCAGAATACTTAACACCCATGGCAAACAGCTTTCTGACATTGCATCATTTCAGCAATAAACCTTAGCTAATCTGTTTTCATTTGACTTCCCAGAGTTTTTTTTTAAAACTCAGAAGCCCCTGTTTTCTATTTTAACTGGGACTGCAAAATAAAATGTTTTAGAGTGTTCACTTATGCAACAACAGGGAAGGTGACATTACCTGAGTGGATGAGCATATGCTGCTTTAGGTTCTGAATACGGGTGAATCGCACCCCGCAGGTTGGACACTGAAAAGGTCTGTCGGGACCATTTGGACTTGGTCGTTCTGTACTGCTGGTGGAAGGAGCAATGTAGAGTTGGTAGGGATACTGAACATTTTCCAATCTAAAAAAAACAGACCAAAGAAGGCAACCAGGCTCTGATTTTTAAACTGAATAAACACTGCTATAGGTCAATTTTAAATGAAAAAAGATAAAACACTTAAAGACTTTTTGAAACAGTTTAACTGTTAGATTTCAAGTTTTACTTTAACAATATGAAAAACAATGTTAATGTCCAGAATGCCTTTTTATTTTTTGAGACGGAGTCTCACTCTGACGCCCAGGCTGGAGTGCAGTGGCGTGACCTCGGCTCACTGAAACCTCCGCTCCCGGGTTCAAGTGATTCTCCTGCCTCAGTCTCCTGAGTAGTTGGGACTACAAGTGCCCGCCACCACGCCCAGCTAATTTTTGTATTTTAGTAGAGATGGGGTCTCACCATATTGACCAGGCTGGTCTCGAACTCCTGACCTCAGATGATATGCCTGCCTTGGCCTCCCAAAGTGCTGGGATTATGGGCATGAGCCACCGTGCCCGGCCCAGAATGACATACAACCACAGAACATATCATCAACTATTTTACCTTTGATGTCCTTAATCTCGCCAATCCTTTCCTTCTAACCACTTCTTAAATTTAGGCCTTCATTAATACAAGCCTGAATTAATAACTCTCTCCATTTAGCTCCACACTCGTCTAATCCATCCCTCTCATTGCATCATAGTGATCTGATCAAATCAGTCCCGTCTAAAATTCTGCAATGGCTGTTATCTTCAGAATAAAATCAAACCCCTTTGCAAGCAAGGCATACAAGATTCCTCATGATCTGAGCTCTCTGTACCTTTCTAGCCTCATTTTTTGTCATACTCCCCAAACATACCCTATACCAAATGCCTACTCATTTTACAAAATGTAGCTAGGAAGTCACATGCTCCTCCTGGAAGCCTTCTTTGATTTCTCAGTGGTTTAGACAGGCATCCTCCTATGCAGGGCAATAGAGCTCTGCAGATCACTTATGATAATCTGTTTGTCTATCTTCAATACTTATCCTTCCTCCAAAATTGATTGAGCTCCTTGAGGGAAAGGGCTGTATATCTTATCTCTATATTACTACCATGCAGCACAGTATCTCACACAGAACACACAACCCGATTAATACTTGAAATTAAGGACTCTAGGCACACTGCTGTTTGTTTATGCTTTCATTAATCCACAAATGATTCCGGTTGATAACCTCCCCTACCAGGTTTAGCTATTCAAGAAAAATAAACCTAACTTGAGTCCCTTAAATCCTTCAAGTTTTCAACAAATACAGTTTTTAAGATTGTCCTGGACCTTCTCTGAGGAAGAATGCAATCATTCAGTGGAGTCTACATTCAGTGGGTGAGACACAGATAATAAATAATCAAGGAAATTATCAGAGCAGCGAATTAAATTAGAAGGCTCTAATAGTGATTGGGTGCTGCTTGAGACTGGTGGTCAGGAAAAGCCTCCTTGAGAACTGATACCAAGACAGTGATCTGAATCATGAATATGGAGCCAACACTGTAAAAACTGAGAGAGAAAGCTTTTCAGGCAAAGGCCCTAAAGTGACAGAATGGGCCAAAGGCAGGAACAAATATGGAGTACTCCAGGAACTGTGAAAGAAGGTCTATGAGGCTAGAATGTAGTGTAAGAGGGAGAATGGTCTGAAAGGAGTTAGGCAGAAGTCATATCGTGTACGGCTTTAGAAGGCATAGCAAGGCCTACAGATTTTAGGTATGAATAAAGAATGTTAAGAATCTATAGCTTAAAACAGTGACATAATCTGACTTAATTAAAAAAGAAAAGATGATTTTGGCTGCTACATGGAAAATGGATTAGAATTGGGGAAGAATGCAATCAGAGGCTACTTTGAAGGCTATTGCAGTAGTCAAGGCAAAAGATGGTGGTGACTTAGAGTAGGGTGGCTACAGTACAGATTGCAAAAGTAGACAGGGATATATTTTATAGGCAGAGTTGACAGGACTTAAGGATTAACTACGAGGGAGATAAAGAGTGGTAAGGAAAAAAGATTAAGAATAATCCTCAGATATTTTGCTTGAGAAATTAGGGGATAATGATGATGCTTACTGAAATGGGAGAAAGCCTGGAGAAACAGGATTCAGACAAGGAGTTAGAAATCAAGAGTTCTGTCTTGGCCTTGTTAAATGTGAAATGCCCTTTATACATTTATGTGGAAATATCAAGCAGGGAGGGAGGTATGGGTATACAGATCAGACTTTGGCAGATGTTTTTCACAGCAGTCCATACAGTACACATTCTGACTCTGCACACCATACAGTCTGTTTCAACCACTCAACTCTGCCATCCACAAACAATATGTCAGCAAATGAGCGTGGCTGTGTTCCCATAATACTTGATTTACAAATAAAGGTGGTAAGCTGGAACTGGCCTGTGGTTCATAGTTTCCCAACACTTGATACAGATACGATTTAAAGCAATGGGACTAGGTAGTTTTGGAAATGCTAGGGAAAAAAAAAGCCTCGTATAGGTGCTCTAATTTATAATGTGATGATGCTACTTCATTACTTTGAAAAGTATACTGAAGTGAGGTTGTAATAAACTTCTACAACTCTGAGATGAAATGCTTGAATTTGGAGTTGTGAACACAACCCTTACGAGGTAACGAAATGCTATGTTAGTACTGACCGGTCATCGTCATCCGGAGGAGCATTAGTGCTAGACGTGCTTTGAAGTGTAGGCAACCCCTCAGAAACGCCTTCATCTACTGAGCCTGTGAATAAGAGAAAGAGGACAACTGTAATCCTTTGGTGTGGATAAACCAAGATTGTAACTGAAAGCTATATTATATCTAAGCCTCTGACATATATTATCTAGTGTTCATATCCTGAATTATTAATCCAAAGTAGTGTTCTATATGTATATGTATATATATATATATATATATATTATTTTTTTTTTTTTTAAGACTGAGTCTTGCTCTGTCGTTCCAGGCTGGAGTGCAGTGGTGCGATCTTGGCTCACTGCAAGCTCCGCCTCCTGGGTTCACGCCATTCTCCTGCCTCAGCCTCCCGCTACAGGCGCCCGCCACCACACCCAGCTAATTTTTTGTATTTTTAGTAGAGACGGGGTTTCACCGTGTTAGCCAGGATGGTCTCGATCTCCTGACCTTGTGATCCACCCACCTCGGCCTCCCAAAGTGCTGGTATTACAGGCGTGAGCCACTGCACCCGGCCGTGTTCTATATTTTTAAATGTTTGTGATTAAAAAAAAATCACATGTAAGATAATAGTCTTATATTACTGTTTAAGTTTAGAAATATTTCTTTGACACATTTCAGAAAGCAAGCAGGGCAATTCAAAAGCGAACAAAAATCCACATAAAACTGAATAATTAACCATTTAAAGACACACTGAAATTTTAATTTTTTAAACTTACTTAAGACATACAACTTGTTGTACAACTTTTATACAGAATTTAACAGATAAAGTGAACACCCGGGCAACCTCCACACACAAGCCACACGAAAGCACTGCCAGCATCCTGGAAGTCCCCATTCATCCTTACCTGATCATAAACCCCTCCCTTCTCCAAAAGCTTCTTATGGTTATCATTTTCCTCCTCCCATTCTCTCACTTTTAAAAGTAATTTTATCTTGAATACAAGTATCCATAAAGTAGGTATTCGTTCTTGCTGGAACACAGCTTTGGCTGGACTAGGGCTGCTTCTGCCCTACAGTGGCAGAGTTTAGTAGCTTTTGGTTGTGACAGAGACCATGTAGCAGTCATGTCTAAAATAGTTATTTTGCCTTTAAAGGAAAGTTTGCCAAGGTTTGCCATAAACAATACTTTTTAGTGTTGTCTGGCTGTTTTATATAAACCGGGTCATACTATATGTCTTCTGTTGTCTTGCTTCTTTCCTCCAACATTGTGGACTCATCGTTTTTACGTGTAACCAAAGTTTATTTTCATTGTTTATAATATTCATCATTATCCATTTTACTCTTGATGGACAGTTTTTTGGCTATTAAGAACAATGCCGCTATGAATATCCTTAATGCGCATGAGCATGCTTTTCTCCATGGTAAAGACTTAGGAATGGAGGTGGCATATATGTAGGAATGGAACTGCTAGGTCACTGAACACATTTATCTTCAACCTTATTAGAAAATACTAAACTCTTTCCAGAGTGACTGTACTAAATTCACATCACTGCTAGCGTATCAGAGTTGTGTTGCTCCATATCCTCACCAACATTTGGTATTGCTGGATTTTTAAGTTATTACCACTGGTTTTTAAAATTACCACCAACCTGGTGTATGTGTTACAATATTTCATGGTGGTTTGAATTGCATTTCCCTTATTATTACTGAGGTGAATCTAGTGTGACATATTTACGGAATCTCCCTTCCTCCCTCTTTGGTGAAATGCCGGAGTTGTCTGCCTTTTCAGCATGAGAGTTCTTTTCATAATTTGTATATAAGCCCTTGGTCAGTGATACATACTACAAATATCTTTCCCCATCCCATGGCTTTTTTTTTTTTTTTTTTTTTTTTTACCCTTCTAATGGCTTCTTCTGATGACCAAAAGTTTAACATTTTAATTAATCTTTTTCTCATTGTTATGGCTTTTTGGTCTTGTTTTTAAAAAATCTTTCCCTGTCTGAAATTATCTTATGAAAAATATCATGTTTTGCCTTATGCTTTTTTTCTTTAACCCATCTGGATTTGACTTTGTGACCGAACACGTCATGAAAGGTCTGCCTTCTCCGCTCTGCAGTGCCACCTCTGTCGTATGTCATGTATAAATACATAGGTCTGTTTTCGGGTTTTCTATTAGTTCCATCTGCTTATCTGTCATTTTATTAATGCCAATCTTTAGTTACCGTAGCTTTATAATAAATGTTGCTATCAAGTAGAGAAAGTTCTCTGACCTTGTTCATTTGCTTTCTGAACATTCTTGCTATTTTTTGCCTTCTGCATTCCTATATACATTTGAGAATCAGCTTGTTGAATACAAGTGGAAATAAATATTCCATTTCTCCCCTTCTATTTGTTTAGAAGTTACACAATATTTTCCTATTTCTTTTTATTGGTTGCCTTAGAAATTAGAGATATACTTTGTTTATCAAAGTCTAAAGTTAAAACCTTTACTTCCTTCTGGATAATACAAAGATCCTAGAAGCTTTAACTCCATTTCCCACCACTTCCATCCTGTCATTTACATATTGATATTTTACTTCTTTGTTCTGATTAAGCCCCACAGACATTATCATATATACATGTTCTCATATTTACCTCTTCCTTTGCTGTTCATTCTTGCAAATGAAACCTCCCATCTATGCTCACTTTACTTCTGCTAAAAGTCCATTCTTTGTAACTTTTTTGGCAATGATTTGCTGATGATCAATTTTTTGTTTGAAAACATATTTCATTTATGTATTTTCAAATATAATTATAATATTTATATATTTTTCAAATATAATTCATTCTTGAATATATTTTTACCCTGTGTAGAAATCTAGACTGGGAGTTATTTTCTTTCAGCATACTGAGGATATCATCCCACTGGTTTCTGGTGGTATTAAAAAGTCATTATTCTTTTGAAGGTAATGTCTTTTTACATTTCTTTTTTCCTGAATTTTCTCTACAATGTATCTAGGTCTGTGTTTCTTTTTACTATTCCTGTTTGGGACTGGTGTCTTTCATCAAATCCGGAAAATTCTCAGCCATCCTCTCCTCTCTCTTTAGACCTTCCATCAAACCTACATTTGTTGTCTTCCACACTCTTCTCCTCTTTGCTACTGCAGTTTCCACCACTGTGTCTCTCTCTGTGTAGCACTGAAGTAATTTCTTCTAGTTTATCTTTTAATTTCCTAATTCTCTCTTCTGTTGAGTGCAATGTGCTGCCAAAATGTTCACGGCGATTTTAATTTTGGTTATCATTTTTCTTGTCTAAAAGTCCCATTTGGTACTCCTTAAATCTGCTATGTCACTTTTTATAGTTTACTGTTCTCTGCAATTATTGTTCATGTTTATTTTGTTAAATACAGTAAGCATATTTATTTTATATGTGCTTGAAAACTACGCCAAGTGGCAATGCCAGTATACTTCTGCTGCATTTAAAAAACACATTTTTTTTTCCTGTTGGTTCTCTCTGCCTTGTTTTCTTGAGTGCTCTGGTAATTTTTCGACTGGTTATCGCCCTTGAAAATCATTTGCAGGAAACTGAGTTGCTGAGGTCAGGATACATAATGCCCTTTCCCAGAGAAGTTTTATGTTTGCTTCTGCTAGGTTCCTGCGCAGCATGATCTATATGAGATTCACTGAGATTCCTTGGCCTACCCACTCAAAGTCTGTGCTGTAGCAATCTGTAAGTGGTCTGGCAGTAACTTCTCAGGGATGTGTTTTCCTCTCTTTTTCTGTTTCTAGTCTGCTCATTGCCAAGGCAGGTTTTTCCACAGTCCCCTGGAGTTTGGAGGACAGGGAACAGGTTCAGTTCTGACAGTACAATCCCAAAGGACAATGCACATGAGCATGCTTTTCTCCACGGTATATACTTAGGAATGGAAGTGGTATATATGTAGGAATGGAGCCGCTAGGTTGCTGAACACATTTATCTTCAACCTTATTAGAAAATACTAAATTCTTTTCCAAAATGATTGTACTAAATTTACATCACTGCTAGCAGAATATCAGAGTTGTGTTGCCCCATATCCTTACCAACACTTGGTATTGCTGGATTTTTAAATTATTACCAATCAGGTACGTGTTATAATACACACATTAAGCAGGGAGCAGGTTTAGTTCTAATGTAAACCTGCTCCCTGCTTAATGTGTAGGGCAACTTTTCTAAGACTTTACAACTTTTACACACTCTGAGCTTTCAGTTTCATTTCTCCTGCTCTTTGAGTTGATCAACCAAAGCCCATTTGTGTTTTGGCAAATGTCTTAAAGGCAAAACTGATTTTAGTGCTCTGATGATCTACTTACCTCCCTGAGCCAGGTTTTCTCCCCTAATTTAACCTTGCAGTTCCTTGGCCATCTTTTCAGCTTTTCAAACAGTTTAAAAGTGAATTTTTAAAAACTTAAAATTTATCGTTTGTGGTGGGACAGTAGACTCAAACAACCTAGCTTATTCTCATTAGGTAATGAACTCTGCCAATTTCTTTACTGAACACAAATTAGCTGTGTTGCACCAAATGAACAAATCTGAGCCTCTGAGAATTTCGGTCTTTTAACAGCAAACAAGCTTTTGGTTATAATATTTTAGTGAAAATGAAAATGTGGCCGGGTGCGGTGGCTCACGCCTGTAATCCCAGCACTTTGGGAGGCCAACGCGGGTGTATCACCTGAGGTCAGGAGTTTGAGACCAGCCTGACCAACAGGGAGAAACCCTGTCTCTACTAAAAATACAAAATTAGCCGGGCATGGTGGCGCATGCCTGTAATACCAGCTACTCGGGAGGCTGAGGCAGGAGAATTGCTTGAACCTGGGAGGCGGAGGTTGCGGTGAGCCGAGATCATGCCATTGCACTTCAGCCTGGGTAACGAGAGAAACTCCGTCTCAAAAAAAAAAAAAAAAGAAAATGTACTAACTGTAACAGTTTGTACACCACTATATACATGTGAACATTTAATAAATATCAACTGCTAATGATATGGGATGAAATTTCCTTCTGATGAAAATTTGGAATCTAATACTTAAGTTTCCCTCTTTGGAACACTTGAATTGCTGTCATTAGGAAACAAGTACGTTATCCACTTAAATACAAAGTGTTTTAAAAAACTAAATTTTAAGGCATCCAAACTTTATTTAATCACTTGTACTGGAAAACTCATGACAGGGTTATGTTTTGCCTTGACTTCTTAAATGAAGGATACCAAATATAACTTACTTTTTGTTTCTTGATGACTCACCACAATCATAAAGAACACTCATTATTATACAGTGTTCTAATACTTGCATATACTCTGAGGCTTTTGAAAATAGGCAGGAGTATGTGTGTTTACATTCATTCCCAATTGCACCCCCATTCTTTCTGGTCTCCCCATTCCATCCCTTCTGGTGTGTGTGCAGCATTTCTGTGTGTGTCTTTTCTTTTTCTTTCTCTTACTATCAAATGGCATTTCCGCTTTTCCCCTATGTCTACTTATGCAACTTATTCCCGGGTTCTTCTGACTCGTTTTAAATCCAGATGTAGGATAGAGAACCACATAATACTGCATTTTAAGCAAGAACTGTTTACTTGTCAGTATCTTCCCATTCTCAGTTTTTTCCTTAAAGAAAAGATAAATAAACATTAACATTTCAATCTGTCCTGGGATAAAAAACTGGAAAAACGCCAGTATTTAGACTTGGTCCCATGGACATAAAGATCTATTTTACAGTATTCTGAACTTATTCAGAGCACAGACAATATTAAAGCTTAGAGGCAAAGGCTTGCCAAAAAAATGCCTGGAGTTGTGATAAGGGTAGGCCAAGAAGACTGACATTTGCTTCTCACTATCAGGCAGGCCATACTCTTTCTAGGAGGGAGTGGACTCTTGGTGAGGTGAGAATAAAAACCACACTGTCTGGGACTGATTCTAGTACCGTCAAAGGTTTGTTTAAAAAGCTGGTTGAAAAGAACTAAAATGCAGTACGAGATACATCTAACAGATGGTTCTTCTTAAAACAAATCCATCTCTACATTCTAAAATGTCTAGATCCCCTAATTCAATGGATAGTGAGCATGCAAGGCAAAGCAAAACTATTTTCCCTCACCCATGGCTACTGAATGCACCAACAGCTAAAAATGAAAGCCACTCCATGCTAAAGTGAGTTAAAACAGACTTTTAGAATTCTATGTATACTGTGGAGGTAAACACATAGTGTTATATCACTTATGCAACTATCAGCAATAAATACATTTTGTGCAACTGTTTTTCTTGAAATGATGGTTTTTGCAAATAACACAAGTAATCATATGAATTGGAATTTCAGTTAAACTGATTTAACAGAATATATACACACACACATATATATATACACACACATATATATACACACACACACATATATATGCACAATATTACTTTCCTGAGGTGACAGTGATGTTTCTTAAATTACTGAAATGAAGTTTCCTTTCTACCCTATGGGGATTCTGTTCTCAGTGGTAGTGAGGCTAAGAATTCTGGTCGGACACTTTTCACCTTGTGAAACAGTAAAACTGATTCATAGAGACAATCAGCTTTATATGGTTCAGGGCTAGCTTATCAAGACAGAGTCGACTCTCTCCCCAGTTAGAAGTGCTGTATGATAACTTCTGTTGCATCAAACTCAAGTTGCTGCTGCCATTGTTTAGGTATTCAAGACACTTACAAAGATCCCTCTGGAATTGAAAAGCAATTACGGTGGTCATCTCCTACCGAGTATTTACCATGTGCCAGGCATTGTTCTAAAAGGTTTTCAATATAAGATCTCACTTTATACTTGAAAAAGAGAAGCATCTTCCAACATTCAGAAACAGGCTTGGCACTAATTTAGGGGTGGGGCCTGGTCCTTACAGCCATAGCATTCTCCTGGGGAACATAAACAGACTCACGAAACAACATAAAGATCAAGTCACTCTGTGACCCTTATTTAAAGCGAGACTAAAAAACACTTTTATTTGTGCAATCACAAACATACCAGTCATCCCCATCTCTCGCCGGCTAAGGAGTCACTGCTGCTATGGATTCACTTCAGTCTGCATTCCTAGATAGTATTTATTAAGATATTCAGTAACAGAATTCTCTCTCCTTTCTGACATCACCAGTCCTGAGCAAACCTCACTTCCTTGAACCCTCCCTAACGGAGAGTAAGCATCCCTGAAATCACCCAACACAAGGCCAAATCCTGCGCTAAGGCCTTTTTAACACCTTCTTACTGAGAACCAGCCCTAAAAACCCCATGGTGTATAAATCTCCCTTGTTGCAAATGAGCTACAAACTCAACTTGTTCAATCATAGGTGGTCTTTGGCTATGGGGCCCTGGCAGAAATGAAGATCCACTGAGATTCAACTAAAGTCCTTGTTGCTTTGTCCTGGGATCCTTGATGAGAGGGCAGATATAACATCCCTTTTGAGGTACCACCTGCCCTTGGCTGGGATGTAAGTTCATGCTGAATTAAGTTCAAATAGTTCAATGAAGCCCTTCACTGTCAGATTTGTTTTGTTTTCCTAGAAACAGTCTTTTGAAAATATTTTGGTTATTCAGATTGCGGTGCTCCTCGGCGAAACTGTTTTCTAGACTAACACCTGCTCTGAAGATCATCTGCCTGCCTGCCTACTGTGTTAACGGTCTACAAGAGAAATAAACTATAATGAGAGGATGAACATAGGTTGGATTAGTTCATCTGAACTGGCCCTGGAGGCCAAGTTCAGATCTCTGACTGGCAAAACCATTTCAAAACCTTACAAGGTACGACACAGATGAACTGTGAAAACATTATGGTAAAAACAGAAGCCAGTGAGAAAAAAACCCCACGTATTTCATGATCCCACTGATATAAAATATCCAGAATAGGCAACTATTAATATTTACAGTGGTTTGCCTAGGAGTGCAGATGGGGTTAGGAAAGACTAGGGAGTTATCTTTTTAAGTAACAAGGCCCAACCTAAAACCAGCCGTCTTTTTTCTCCTTTAAATTTGTTGTATTTATTGCTTTTATTTGCTGCAAGTTGATACTGAATTTTACAACCTTTCCACGGGCAAGTGGCAACAAAGGGAACTTAAAACAGCAAGTAAAATCCTATCTGAACTAATTTCATGGATAATCAAATTATTATTTTGGAAATTTGAAAATATACTAAACATTATATTTTCCATCCCTAGAAAGACAAGATACCTCTCAGAGATGTTCTTTAACAAATCAGTAAGTAAAATTAAATACTCTTATGGAGCTTCTCGGGAAAAAGTACCATGCGCATCTTCCTTTTCTCCCTCTCAAATTTATTGACTGCCTTCAATACCGCAAGGAATTTACTTTTTTTCTGTATGGCTTTGTTTCAGTATGTAAGTTTGGAGTTAAAATAGGTTTGTTGAGAGTGATTAGTACATCTGCCATGAAAGCAAGGAAAAAAATCATATCGGAGTCGGGCATGGTGGCTCACGCCTGTAATCTCAGCACATTGGGAGGCTGAGGCAGGCGATCACTTGAGGTCAGGAGTTCGAGACCAGCCTGGCTAACATGGTGAAATCCTGTCTCTACTAAAAATACAAAAATTAGCCAGGCGTGGTGGCAGGCACCTGTAATCCTAGCTACTTGGGAGGCTGAGGCAGGACAATTACTTGAACTCAGGAGGCAGAGGTTGCAGTGAGCTGACATCACACCACAGCACTCCAGCCTGAGCAACAGGGCAAGATCCTGGCTCAAAAAACCACAAGAACAAAACAAAAAAACACAAGAAACAAACCACATTGGGATTATCTGATTCAGAGTGGTTCCCATGTCCGCTTTATAGAATCCATTTATAATAATATATAGGTAACAGATTCTACTTATATAACTGAAAGGTTTGTTCTACTTATTAACTCTTGTTAATAACATCATAAAGGGCTGGGTGCAGTGGCTCAGGCCTGTAGTCCCAGCACTTTGGGAGGCTGAGGTGGGTGGATCACTTGAGGTCAGGAGTTTGAGACCAACCTGGCCCACATGGTGAAACTCCGTCTCTACTAAAAATACAAATATTAGCCAGGTGTGGTGGCGTGTGCCTGTAGTCCCAGCTACTTGGGAGGCTGAGGCAGGAGAATTGCTTGAACCCAGGAGGCAGAGGTTGTAGTGAGCTGAGATCATGCTACTGCATTCCAGCCTAGGTGACAGAGCAAGACTCAGTCTCAAACAAAAACAAAACTATCATAAAGGCAAAACCTGAACTGATTATATATACTTGGAGTGGTAAAGGATGACTATTTCACATGCCTAACTAAATATCTTAGGAAGATACTTAACTAATATCTTAAGAAGATATTTAACAGATATATATATAACTGATTATATATACTTGGGAGTGGTAAAGGATGACTATTTCACATGCCTAACTAAATATCTTAAGATATTTAGATAGATTAATATTTGGGTTCCTACTTTCTTAAATGATTAAAATTATAATTATTCAGTAGGCAGTTCGTTACTCAGAAGGTACCAAGGTGTTTTCAATTACTCACTCTGGTAGTTTAGTAAAAAATTGGTTGTATCAACAAATAGCTATGATTTTTTGAAATTAAATATTTTGTTGGACGTGTGTTCATGTAAATTCTTCACAACTATTTTGACCCCGATTCAGGAATATGAACTTCAGTGGCTGCTGTGGATGACATTATTTTCCCCAAAAAGACACTATGTTTTGGCTGCTGGCAAGATGGCCGAATAGGAACAGCTCCAGTCTGCAGCTCCCAGTGAGACCAACACAGAAGGCGGGTGTCTGCATTTCCAATGAGGTACCCTGTTCATCTCACTGGGACTAGTTTGGCAGCGGGTACAGCCCACAGAGGGCAAGCAGAAGCAGGGTGGGGCGTTGCCTCACCCAGGAAGTGCAAGGAGCCAAGGAAAGCCGTGAGGGACTGTGCTATCTGGCCCAGATACTATGCTTTTCCCACAGTTTTTGCAATCCACAGACCAGGAGATTCTCTTGTGTGCTACATCACCAGGGCCCTGGGTTTCAAGCACAAAACTGGGTGGCTGTTTGGGCAGACACTAAGCTAGCTCCTCTTCTTCTTTTTTTTTTTTTTAACAAGAAAAGTATTTATTGCTATGATTTACCCCTAAATTATAGGATTGACTATATCTTGTACAGTTTCTTATTTTATTTTATTTTTAGTTTTATTTTTTTTATTATTATACTTTAGGTTTTAGGGTACATGTGCACAATGTGCAGGTTTGTTACATATGTATCCATGTGCCATGTTGATTTCCTGCACCCATTAACTCGTCATTTAGCATTAGGTATATCTCCTAATGCTGTCCCTCCCCCCTCCCCCAACCCCACAACAAATGATTGCAACTCCTTTCCAGCAAGGGCACAAAACTGGACAGAGAATGAATTTGACACATCCACAGAAGCAGGCTTCAGAAGGTGGGTAATAACAAACTCCTCTGCGCTAATGGAGCATGTTCTATCTCACTCAATGCAAGGAAGCTAAGAACCTTGACAAAAGGTTATAGGAACTGCTAACTAGAATAACCAGTTTACAGAAGAACATAAATGACCTGATAGAGCTAAAAAACACAGCACGAGAACTTCACAAAGCATACACAAGTATCAATAGCTGAACGGATCAAGCGGAAGAAAGATAACAGAGAATGAAGATCAACTTACTGAAATGAGGCATGAAGACAGGATTAGAGGAAAAAAGTTTGAAAAGGAACAAACAAAGCCTCCAAGAAATATGGGACTATGTGAAAAGACCAAACCTACGATTGACTGGGGTCCCTGAAAGTGACAGGGAGAAATGAACCAAGTTGGAAAACACACTTCAGAATATTATCCAGGACAACTTCCCCAACCTAGCAACATAGGCCAACATTCAAATTCAGGAAATACAGAGAACACCACTAAGATACTCCTCGAGAATAGCAACCCCAAGAGACATAATTATCAGATTCTCCAAGGTTGAAATGAAGGAAAAATGTTAAGGGCAGCCAGAGAGAAAGGTCAGGTTACCTACGAAGGGAAGCCATCAGACTAACAGCAGATCTCTCTACAGAGAATGGGGGCCAATATTCGAATTCTTAAAGAAAATAATTTTCAACCCAGAATTTCATATCCAGACAAACTAAGTTTCATAAGTGAAGGAGAAATAAAATCCTTTACAGACAAGCAAATGCTGAGGGATTTTGTAACCACCAGACTTGCCTTACGAGAGCTCCTGAAGGAAAAACTGGTACCAGCCACTGCAAAAACACACCAAAATTCAAAGACCAATGACATTATAAAAAAACTGCACCAACTAATGTGCAAAATAACCAGCTAGCATCATGACGACAGGATCAAACTGCATATAACAATATTAACCTTAAATGTAAATGGGCTAAATGTCCCAATTAAAAGACACAGACTGGCAAATTGGATAAAGAGTCGAGACCCATTGGTGTGCTGTGTTCAGGAGACCTATCTCACGTGGGTCAAAGACACACACAGACTCAAAATAAAGGGATGGAGGAATATTTACCAAGCAAATGGAAAGAAAAAAAAGTGGGGGCAACAATCATAGTCTCTGATAAAACAGTCTTTAAACCAACAAAGATAAAAAAAGACAAAGAAGGGCATTACATAATGGCAAACAGATCAATGCAACAAGAGCTAACTATCCTAAATATATATGTACCCAATACAGGAGCACCCAGATTCATAAAACAAGTTCTTAGAGACCTACAAAGAGACTTAGACTCCCACACAATAATAGTGGGAGACTTTAACACCCCACTGTCAATATTAGACAGATCAAAGAGACAGAAAATTAACAAAGATATTCAGGACTTGAACTCAGCTCTGGACCAAGCAGACCTAATAGATAGCTATAGAACTCTCCACCACAAATCAACAGAATATACGTTCTTCTCAGCACCGCACAGCACTTATTCTAAAATAGACCACATAATTGGAAGTAAAACACACCTCCGCAAATGCAAAAGAACGGAAATCATAACAAACAGCCTCTCAGACCACAGTGCCATCAAATTAGAACTCAGGATTAAGAAACTCTACGAGAGGTACAAAGAGGAGCTGGTACCATTCCTTCTGAAACTATTCCAATCAATAGAAAAAGAGGGAATCCTCCCTAACTCATTTTATGAGGCCAGCATCATCCTGATACCAAAGCCTGGCAGAGACACAACAAAAAAGGGGAATTTTAGACCAATATCCCTGATAAACATCGATGCAAAAATCCTCAATAAAATACTGGCAAACTGAATCCAGCAGCACATCAAAAAGCTTATCCACCATGATTAAGTGGGCTTCATCCCTGGGATGCAAGGCTGGTTCAACATATGCAAATCAATAAATGTAATCCAGCATATAAATAGAACCAAAGACAAAAACCACATGATTATCTCAACAGATGCAGAAAAGGCCTTTGACAAACTCAACAGCCCTTCATGCTAAAAACTCTCAATAAATTAGGTATTGACGGGATGTATCTCAAAATAATAAGAGCTATCTATGACAAATCCACAGCCAATATCATACTGAATGGGCAAAAACTGGAAGCATTCCTTTTGAAAACTGACACAAGACAAGGATGCCCTTTCTCACCACTCCTATTCAACATAGTGTTGGAAGTTCTGGCCAGGGCAATCAGGCAGGAGAAAGAAATAAAGGGTGTTCGATTAGGAAAAGAGGAAGTCAAATTGTCCCTATTTGCAGATGACATGATTGTGTATTTACAAAACCCCATTGTCTCAGCCCAAAATCTCCTTAAGCTGATAAGCAACTTCAGCAAAGTCTGAGGATACAACATCAATGTGCAAAAATCACAAGCATTCTTGTACACCAATAACAGACAGAGAGCAAAATCATGAGTGAACTCCCATTCACAATTGCTTCAAAGAAAATAAAATACCTAGGAATCCAACTTACAAGGGATGTGAAGGACATCTTCAAGGAGAACTATAAACCACTGCTCAATGAAGTAAAAGAGGATACAAACAAATGGAAGAACATTCCATGCTCATGGATAGGAAGAATCAATATCGTGAAAATGGCCATACTGCCCAAGGTAATTTATAGATTCAATGCCATCCCCATCAAGCTACCAATGACTTTCTTCACAGAATTGGAAAAAACTACTTTAAAGTTCATATGGAACCAAAAAAGAGCCTGCATTGCCAAGTCAATCCTAAACCAAAAGAACAAAGCTGGAGGCATCACGCTACCTGACTTCAAGCTATACTACAAGGCTACAGTAACCAAAACAGCATGGTACTGGTACCAAAACAGAGATATAGACCAATGGAACAGAACAGAGACATCAGAAATAATACCACACATCTACAACCATCTGATCTTTGACAAACCTGACAAAAACAAGAAATGGGGAAAGGATTCCCTATTTAATAAATGGTGCTGGGAAAACTGGCTAGCCATATGTAGAAAGCTGAAACTGGATCCCTTCCTTACACTTTATACAAAAATTAATTCAAGATGGATTAAAGACTTAAATGTTAGACCTAAAACCATAAAAACCCCAGAAGAAAACCTAGGCATTCCCATTCAGGTCATAGGCATGGGCAAGGACTTCATGTCTAAAACACCAAAAGCAATGGCAACAAAAGCCAAAATTGACAAATGGGATCTAATTAAACTAAAGAGCTTCTGCACAGCAAAAGAAACTACCATCAGAGTGAACAGGCAACCTATAGAATGGGAGAAAATTTTTACAATCTACTCATCTGACAAAGGGCTAATACCCAGAATCTACAAAGAACTCAAACAAAATTACAAGAAAAAAACAACCTCATCAAAAAGTGGGCAAAGGATATGAACAGACACTACTCTAAAGAAGACATTTATGCAGCCAAAAAACACATGAAAAAATGCTCATCATCACTGGCCATCAGAGAAATGCAAATCAAAACCACAATGAGATACCATCTGACACCAGTTAGAATGGCCATCATTAAAAAGTCAGGAAACAACAGGTGCTGAAGAGGATGTGGAGAAATAGGAACACTTTTACTTTTACACTGTTGGTGGGGCTGTAAACTAGTTCAACCACTGTGGAAGACAGTGTGGCGATTCCTCAGGGATCTAGAACTAGAAATACCATTTGACCCAGCCATCCCATTACTGGGTATATACCCAAAGGATTATAAATCATGCTGCTGTAGAGACACATGCACATATATGTTTATTGCAGCACTATTCACAATAGCAAAGAGTTGGAACCAACCCAAATGTCCGTCAATGATAGACAGGATTAAGAAAATGTGGCACATATACACCATGGAATACTATGCAGCCATAAAAAAGGATGAGTTCATTTCCTTTGTAGGGACATGGATGAAGCTGCAAACCATCATTCTCAGCAAACTATCGCAAGGACAAAAAACCAAACACCGCATGTTCTCACTCATAGGTGGGAATTGAACAATGAGAACACTTGGACATGGGAAGGGGAACATCACACACTGGGGCCTGTTGTGGGGTTGGGGATGGGGGAAGGGATAGCATTAGGAGATACACCTAATGTAAATGATGAGTTAATGGGTGCAGCACACCAACATGGCACATGTATACATATGTAACAAACCTGCACGTTGTGCACATGTTCCCTAGAACTTAAAGTATAATAAATAATAATAATAAAAGAAACTCATTCAAAACTGCAAAACTACATGGCAACTAAACAACCTGCTCCTGAATGACCACTAGGTAAATAACGAAATTAAGGCAGAAATAACGAAGTTCTCTGAAACCAATGAGAACAAACAGACAAGGTACCAGAATCTCTGGGACATGCTAAAGCACAGTTGAGAGCGAAACTTACGGCACTAAATGCTCACATCAGAAAGTGGGAAAGATGTAAAATCCATACCTTAACATCACAATTAAAAGAACTAGAGAAGCAAGAGCAAACAAATTCAAAAGCTAGCAGAAGACAAGAAATAACTAAGAACAGAGCAGAACTGAAAGAGACACCCGAAAAACCCTTCAAAAAAATTAATGAATCCAGGAGCTGGTGTTTTGAAGTGATTAACAAAATAGATAGACTGCTAACCAGATTAATGAAGAAGAGAGAGAATAATCAAATAGACACAATAAAAAATGATAAAAGGGATATCATCACTGTTCCCACAGAAATACAAACTACCATCAGAGAATACTATAAACACCTCTTCGCAAATAAACTAGAAAATCTAGACGAAAATTCCTGGACATATATACCCTCCCAAGACTAAACTAGGAAGAAGTCGAATCCCTGAACAGACCAATAAGTTCTGAAATTGTGGCAGAACCTCAAAAAAAAAAAAAAAAAAAAAAAATTCAACACTCCTTCATGCTATAAATTCTCCTGAAATAGCCTACCAACCAAAAAAAGCCTAGGTCCAGACAGATTCACAGCTGAATTCTACCAGAGGTATGAAGGGAAGCTGGCACCATTCCTAACAACAGAAAAAGATGGACTCCTCCCTAACTCATTTTATGAGGCCAGCAACATCCTGATTCCAAGACCTGGCAGAGGCACAACAACAAAAAAAGAAAATTTCAGGCCAATATACCTGATGAACATCGATGTGAAAGTCCTCAATAAAATACTGGCAAACTGAATCCAGCAGAATATCAAAAAGCTTATCCACCAGGATCTAGTCGGCTTCATCCCTGGAACGCAAGGCTGGTTCAACATATGCAAATCAATAAACGTAATCCATCACATAAAACAGAACCAATGACAAAAACCACGATTATCTCAACAGACGCAGAAAAGGCCTTCAATAAAATTCAACACCCCTGGCTGGGCATGGTGGCTCACGCCTGTAATCCCAGCACTTTGGGAGGCTGAGGCAAGTGGATCACAAGGTCAAGAGATCGAGATCATCCTGGCCAACATGGTGAAATCCTATCTCTACTAAAAATACAAAAATTAGCTGGGTGTGGTAGCATGCGTCTGTAGTCCCAGCTACTCAGGAGGCTGAGGCAGGAAAATTGCTTGAATGAGCTGAGATCACACCACTGCACTCCAGCCTGGTGACAGAGTGAGACTCCGTCTCAAAAATAAATAAATAAATAAATAAAAATAAAAAATAAAAAAATTCAACACCCCTTCATGCTAAAAACTCTCAATAAACTAGGTACTGATGGGACATATCTCAAAATATTAAGAGCTATTTATGACAAACCCATAGCCAGTATCATACCAAATGAGTAAAAGCAGAAAGCATTCCCTTTGAAAACCGGCACAAGACAAGGATGCCCTCTCTCACCACCCCTATTCAACACAGTACTGGAAGTTCTGGCCAGAGCAATCAGGCAAGAGAAAGAAAGAGCATTCAAACAGGAAGAGAGGAAGTCAAGGGTATTCAAATAAGAAGAGAGAAGGTCAAATTGTCTCTGTTTGCAGATGACATAATTGTATATTTAGAAAACCCCACTGTCTCAGCCCCAAAACTCCATTAGCTGATAAACAACTTCAGCGAAGTCTCAGGATACAAAATCAATGTGCAAAAATCACAAGGATTCCTATACACCAATAATAAGAGAAGCAGAGAGCCAAATCATGAGTGTACTTCCATTCGCAATTGCTACAAAGAAAATAAAATACCCAAAAACACAACTTGCATGTTCAGCACACGCATCCCAGAACTTAAAGGGTGGAAAAAAAAAAAAAAAAGTACATCTTAATCCTTGCTACCAACGAACATGACCTTATTTGGAAATAGGGTCTTTGCAGATGCAATCAAGTTAAGAGGAGGTCATGCTGGATTAGGGTGGGACCTGAATCCAATGACTGGTGTTCTTTTACGGAGAGAAACAATTGAAGCCAGTGGCGTAACAGAGAGACAGGGAAGGTCAGGTGAAGAACGCATATACTAAAGTACAATATCACATACTGGAGCTACAAGCCAAAGAACACCAAGGATTGTGGGCAGCTGCAACAGGCTGGAAGAGACAAGGAAGGATTCTTCCCTACAATCTTCAAACAGAGAAAGATCCTTCAAAGGGAGCTAACACCTGTAGTTCAGACTTCTGGCCTCTGACTATGAGAGAATAAATTTGTTTTAAACCATTCAGTTTGTGGACTTTGTTGCAGCAGCCCAGGGAAACTCACACAGAGGGTAAAAGCACAAGAAACTAACAAAGTTAATATGGTCTTCCTGGTTCTTCAATCTTTTGGACAAATCTTTATTATTCACTAGTGGCTTTTCCTCTATCCCTTCCCAAACCTGAATATAGGTATTCCCCAAGGTATCCCCTTGGTTTTGGCTCTTCTGTTTTTTCCAATTGAGATTGAATTTGCCACTACTAGTAGAAAAGTCCCAAGTTGGGAATCTCTCTTATCTTTTCTACTGCTTTTGAAATGACACTGCTTGATCATCATCCAAGCACAATTTACACAGAATTGACCTTGATAATTTACTCTCAAAACTGGATTCCCACCACCTTCCACTGATTTTCATACGGCACTAACTGCATTTAATAGATGCTAAAATGCTGTCAATTCATATGATTGCCATTATTCTCTATAGCACTAAGGAAGAAAAAAGCAACGGTAGAAGACTGCCAGCTGTAAGACATATCTGGATTCAGAAATAACAAAATATGAAAAATTGTGACTTAGAATCAGTGGAATATAATAAAGTGTTACCATTATTTCCTAGTCATCAGAGTACTTTAACCTCTCCTGTTCTTTCAATATACATATTCAGTATCATCAGGTACTGAGTCTTTCTTTACAATGTCTTGTAATATCTATTTTCTTTCACATGGTTTTAAGTCTTCATTCACACCAAGTGCACTGCAATTGGTCTTTGAGACTGTCTCTGTACAATCAAACTCACTGCATGTCAATAACAGTTTTCCTAAAATATCTGCATATGTTTTTGTTTTTAATCCCTTTAATGTAGACTCCTCACTACCTACCACTAAGATAAAATCCAAGCTTACTTGGCCTACTTGTGGCAGACATTGCTAGTTGCATACTCAATATCCACTTTGCTCTAATTTTGTTCAAGGCATTTAGGTACCCAACTAATATACATTATCTTCCCAGATTCCTTCGCAGCTAGGAAAGACTACGTGACACAGACTAGCAGAAGTTTTTTAGGGATTTCTGAGAACATAGGTGCTTTCCTGATACAAAGCATTGCCCCTTTCTAGAATACAAAGCTGAAGATGAAATGAGCATCTTATGGATGAAACCAACAAACTAAAGATGGCAGATTATGAATATACAAGTTGCCTAGGACACTGATTATATTGCAGATTCACTGTACCAGCCCTGGACTTTCATTCCTGAACA
The DNA here is from genome assembly GCF_006542625.1 of Nomascus leucogenys. NCBI lineage: Eukaryota > Metazoa > Chordata > Mammalia > Primates > Hylobatidae > Nomascus > Nomascus leucogenys. The sequence goes on along the minus strand of NC_044395.1, from coordinate 4,707,816 downwards.
CTTTGTGATAAAAAATCACAAGCGTTCCTATGCACCAATAACAGAGAGCCAAAACATGAGTGAACTCCTATTCACAATTGCTACAAAGAGAATAAAATATCTAAGAATATAACTTACAAGGGAGGTGAAAGACCTCTTCAAGAACTACAAACCACTGCTCAAGAAAATAAGAGAGGACACAAATAAACGGAAAAACATTCCATGCTCATGCATAGGAAGAATCAGTATCGTGAAAATGGCCGTATTGCCCAAAGTAATTTATAGATTCAGTGCTATCCCCATCAATTTACCATTGACTTTCTTCACAGAATTGGGAAAAACTCCTTTAAATTTCGTATGGAAATTTAATGAGATACTATCTCACACCAGTTAGAATGGCGATCATTAAAAAGTCTGGAAACAACAGATGCTGCTGAGGATGTGGAGAAATAGGAAATGCTTTTACATTGTTGGTGGGACTATAAACTAGTTCAACCATTGTGGAAGACAGCGTGGCGATTCCTCAAGAATCTAGAAATAGAAATTCCATTTGACCCGGCCATCCCATTACTGGGTATATACCCAAAGGATTATAAATCATTCTACTATAAAGACACATGCGCACATGTGTTTACTGTGGCACTATTCACAATAGCAAAGACTTGGAACCAACCCAAATGCCCGTCAATGATAGATTGGATAAAGAAAATGTGGCACATATACACCATGAAATACTATGCAGCCATAAAAAAGGATGAGTTCATGTCCTTTGCAGGGACATGAATGAAGCTGGAAACCATCATTCTCTGCAAACTATCGCAGGGACAGAAAACCAAACACCACATGTTCTTACTCATAAGTGGGAGTTAAATAATGAGAACCCATGGACAAAGGGAGGGGGACATCACACAGTGGGGCCTGTTGGCGGGTGGGGGGCTAGGGGAGAGATAGCATTAGGATAAATACCTAATGTAGATGAAGGGTTGATGGGTGCAGCAAACCACCATGGCATGTGTATACCTACATAACAAAACTGAACGTTCTGCACATGTACCCCAGAATTTGAATTTAAAAAAAAGAAAAAAATACTGCCAGAGAAAAAAGACAAATAAATAAATAATAAAGAAAAAATAAACAAAACTCTGCTACAGTTAAGTTACTGCAGAAGGGATTCCGTTACCTGCACTTAAATGCAACCCCTACTGAAACTAGGATTCAAGGCTCTTCACAGCCTGCGCTCAACCACTCCTTTATATCTTATCTCCCACTATTCCCTACACTTCCAGGCATCTGTACTTATCTACATCATTTTGCACTGAATTCACTGTTTACCAAACACACAATGCTCTTCCATACCTCTGTGTTTGCATATATGCTCTGCGTTTTTATGTTTTCACAGAAATGACATTCCCACACTTGGGTAAACTCTTACTTATTGCATAAGACCCACTCAAATATATAGTGGTAACTTGCTCTTTCTTTGTTGCAACCATACTAGTTTGTTACACCTCCAGATGAGCACTTTTAATAGTTGACTGTAATCATTTACTTACATATCTGCTTCCCCAATTAGATGATTAACCTCTTCATTGCAAGGACTATGTGTTTTTCTTTATGTATCATCAATGTTTGCTTGGCACATGATAAGTTTTCAATACATATTTTAATGAAGAATAAAACACAAACTGGATTTAACTGTTTTTTGTGTATGTGCATCTGCCTTTGTCCCACCAGATATTATTCAATTATTTTTATCTTCCCCAGTGTGCAACTTGCAAAGAATAAATGATAGTGCTAATAGCATCTCAAGCAAATCTAGTTATGTTTTACTCTTCTTTATATTTCCTATACGACCGAGCACAAAACTTTTTATCTAACAGGAACTTAAAAATGTTTGAATTGACTTTATAGCACCAAGAAAAACAGAGAAGGCATTATACCTATAGAGGAAGACTGTGGACTGATCAGAAGGTCCTCTTGGACTTGTTCACTTCCTGGAACTGTCTGCTGATCACTCAGTGAACTCTGAGATGCACTGACAGGCTGGGACACTTCCTCATGGACCTCCTCGTCACTTAATCTTTCTACTTTGACCCGGACATCTTCTTCGGTACCTAAAGGCAAGGTAGTTTTTGTGCTCTCACAAGTCACATAATCAGCCATTCTTCTACTGGTCTCAGATGGGCCAGGTAATTCTAAAGTCCGGGTATTTTCTGCTTGCTTAACTTTCTCAGGCTGAATCCTTCGATCAATTCCAAAAGGAAAAGTCCAGGGAAAAGCTAAGGAAGAGTCAACTGGTTGGTTTCTATTTTCTGAGTAGGAAGCTGAAGAATTCAATACCTGGGGTGAGCTTGTTTGTGTGCTACACTTTACAGGACTTTCAGGAGACATAACAATGTAGCTTTTGCGCTTTCTCCGGGATTCTCGGCAGACAGGAATCGTTCTTTCTACCACACTGCATTCTGAGGACACGGGAGAAATGCTCCCATCTCGAGAAGTAAAATTGCAGTTAGAATTATTTTCTTGTCCAGCATCTAGACCCTTTTCAGGTTGGCTGTTGGGTGTATTCCATAAAATGCTTGATTTCATGAACTCTGAGCAGGTGCTGGCAACACTGAACATTTGCATATAGCTGGCTGCTGCTAGAACATCAATAATATTTTCTGTGTTAATTGATAGAGTGGCTGTGTAAGCATATTCTAAAAGAGGTATAAAGCCAGTCACTGTAACATGATGCAGATCCAACACATTCTTGTTCTCATCCTCGGCTTGGCCTACAAGTTTGGTGCGAAAGAAATCACTGCAAGCTGCTAGTACCACCTTATGTGCCCGGAAGATTTTGTCCTGGACACGAATAGTGATATCACAAAAATGTCCATCATTTCGCAGCATATTTAGCTTTCCAAGCATTTCCTGGCTGTGGGAAGAGGAGCTATGAGTAAATGTTTTCACACCCATCTTTTACTTCCTCTTCTACAGATGCTCTTCAAGGATGCAAATGAATCAGAAATGTCCTAAAAAATACATAAAATAAAGCATTAATTGATATTTTAGTGGTTTAAAATGTGATTTAGATCATTTTCATGTGGCCACTGTGCTAAATTAAAAAGCTGAAAGATGGTAGTGAGAAACTACAACAGAGGGACTGTATAGAAATATATTCTCCTTATCTGCCTTCCAAACTGTCCAATCAGTGAAGTCTGTGAACCAATGTTTTGTTTTTTGTTTTGTTTTTGAGATAGAGTCTCGCTCTGTCACCCAGGCTGGAGTGCAGCGGGGCGGTCTCGGCTTACTGCAACCTCTGCCTCCTGGGTTCAAGCAATTCTCCTGCCTCGGCCTCCCGAGTAGCTGGGATTACAGGCACCCGCCGTCATGCATGGCTAAGTTTTGTATTTTTGTAGAGATGGGGTTTCACCATGTTGGCCAGGCTGGTCTTGAACTCCTGACCTTAGGTGATAGGCCCGCCTCGGCCTCCCAAAGTGCTGGGATTACAGGCGTGAGCCACCATGCCTGGCCTGTGAACCAATGTTTTAATGAGCTGCAGGGCTGCAACAGTTTGTAAATAAGGACAATTGTAGAGTGTCTTCTATGTGCCAGACAGTATTTGAAATGTTTCACATTTAATAATTAGTTGATTGTCATCATATCTCTGTCAGTAGGCATATTATCATTCCTGTTTCTAAATGTGAGCATGCAGCAGGCAATGCCAGTGTAAACACTAAACAATCCATTACATAATCATCCCTGTTAATGTTCTATGCAGGTAAATGTATACAGGAAAAGAAAGATGGGAAAAAGAAAAAAAGGAAGTGGAAAGAAAAAAGAAAAAGATTTCAAGATGAATTTAAAAAGGTTGCCAGGTGTGGTGGCTCACATCTGTAATCCTAGCACTTTGGGAGGCCAAGGCAGGCGGATTGCTTGAGCTCAGGAGTCCAAGACCAGCCTGGCCAACATGGCAAAACCCTGTCTCTACAAAAAGCACATAAAAATTAGCCGGGTGTGGTGGCATGGGCCTGTAGTCCCAGCTATTTGGGACACTGATGTGGAAGGATCACTTGAGCCTGGGAGGTGGAGGTTGCAGTGAGCTGAGATTGCACCACTGCACTCCAGCCTTGGTGACAGAGTAAGACCCTCTCTAAAAAAATATAAGTCACAGACTATTCTAACTTGAGAAGACAAAATGATCAATTTGAGACTGTTCCATGTCAGACTTCACAGAAGGATAAGGCATAAATCTCTGTTCCAAAGCAGCCAGGTAAAGCTACTGAAATAATTATCTTGACCATAATTAGTGACAGAAGTTCAAATGTAAACTGAGTGCTCCACATACCCTTCCTGAAGTCAACTGACCACAATGAGACCCTAGACAGCCAGGGACTGGTCTACACAAACCATCATTTAACATATTTGCTGATTTAGGTCTCACAAAAATGAGATGAAGAGGAAGAAAATGGGAGGGCTATATATAAAGCGTTTTGTTCATTTATTGCATCCCAGGAGACTAGCTTCTGCTTTTAAAGCATGGCCTTCAAGAGTGCTTACTTTGGGATCATGTAGCTGAGGGAAGAAACATGTTTTCAGAGCAAGTGAATTAGTTATAATCCAAGGACCATCTGCATGAACAAAGGTGTGAAGGCAAGAAATTAAACAGCATATTTAGAAGACATGTGCATCAGAGTATTAAAATGAAACCATTTCAATCTTGAATAGGCCCCAAACAATAGATAATGTACTACATTCTCAAGTGAGGCACAAGGGCACCTTATACAAGGGGTAGTGGAAAACTATTTTCAACCTTGAGTTACATCCACCTTCAGTCATCTTCCATGTTCGAAGAGTAGATATGAAAAGGATTTTTGCTGAGAGTAATCAGTCTGTTGTGAGTTGCAAACCCCATTCTACTTCCCTGCTTACTCCCCTGCAGGGAAAGGGGCTTCAAGGCATGCTGATCTTTTCCTCAGGTCTATGGAAAATATGTTACAACTGAAAAAACTCTGAAGGGCACGTAAGTCTGATTTAAACAACAACCAAGGCCAAGAAGTATGCCTACTATCTCCCAACAGTACATAAAGGCAACACAGTGGAGTGGTTGAAAGCACAGGCTCTGGAGCCAGAATGCTCGCTCTGCATGCTGGTTCTGCTATTTTTACCTGTGTGACCTTAGGCAAGTCATTAAACAAACCCTCTGTATCTTAATATATTCGGCGGTATAATAAATATAACACAACACACCTCACAGAGTTCTGAGGATTAAATGATCTAATACATGTTAAGTGTTTAGAATAGTAAGTAGCAACATAATCAATGCTACAGAAACATTAGTTGCTGCTGCTACTAACACTGCTATCAAAGACCTTTTCTTCCTGAAAGGGCCAGAAACCACAGCCAGCAAATGAAGAGGAGTGAAAGAAGAAAGTTGGGGAAGAGAGAAAGAAAGAAAAAGGAGGCAAACCACACCTGACTCTTCAACTGCAGGCCTGTAGTAGGCCTGAGGTGGGAAAGGAGGGAAAGCTTTCACTCTTAAGTTTATTAGTTCTTGAAAAGATTGCTGGTAGTTCCTGAAAGTGATCAGAACAGTTATTAAAACTTACTCTCCAGGAAGCTGGAGGGAGAACCAACTCCACAGAATAAATAAAATGGCTCATCAGTACCTCCCATAAGTCATGCTTGTTCACATACATGGTACAAAGTCTGATATACTTAGTACTGTATGGGATGAGAAGAAGGTGATGATGAGGAAATACATTCTCTACCATATATTTACCACATGCATTTCCCAATATGTCCGCGGAAACTCAGGCCCATGATATCCTCCATAATACAAACTTATATGGACAAATATATTTTGGATACACAGACATACCTCGTCTTCTTGCACTTTGCTTTATTAAATTTTGCAGATATTGTGTTTTTTACAAATTGGAAATTTGTGGCAACCCTGCTGTCAGCAAGTCTACTGGTGCCATTTTCCACCAGCTTGTGCTCACTTCACATTTGTGTCATATTTTGGTAATTCTTGCAGTATTTCAAAATTTTTCATTATTATTATATCTGTTATGGTGATCTGTGATCAGTAATCTTTGATGTTACTACTGTAATTGTTTTGGGGTACCACAAACTGCACCCACATAAGACAGTGAACTTAATGTTGTGTGTGTTATGACTGATTTACCCACTAGTCACTCCGCCATCTCTCTCCTCCTCCTCAGGTCTCCCTATTCCATGAAAAACAAGGATATTGAAATTAGACCAATTAATAACCCTACAATGGCCTCTAAATGACCAAGTGAAAAGAAGAGCTGCATGTTTCTCACTTTATTTTTTTTATGAGACGGAATTTTGCTCTGTCACCCAGGCTGGAGTGCAGTGGCACAATCTTGGCTCACTGCAACCTCCACCTCCCAGATTCAAGCAATTCTCCTTTCAGCTTCCAGAGTAGCTGGAAATACAGGTGCGTACCACAAAGCCTGGCTAATTTTTATATTTTTAGTAGAGAGGGGGGTTTCACCATGTTGGCCAGCCTGGTCTCGAACTCCTGACCTCAAGTGATCCACCCGCCTCATGTTTTTCACTTTAAATGAAATGCTAGAAATGATTAAGTTTAGTGAGGAAGGCATGTTGAGAGCTGAGAGAGCCTGAAAGCTAGACCTTTTATACCAAACAGCTAGCCAAGCTGTGATAGCAAAGGACATATTCTTGAAGGAAATTAAAAGTGCTACTCCAGTGTACACACAAATGATAAGAAAGTAAAACAGCCTTATTGCTCACATGGAGAAAGTTTGCCTGGTGTGGACAGAAGATGAAACCAACCACAACATTCCTATAAATCAAAGCCTAATCCAGCACAAGGCCATAACTCTCTTCAATTCTGTGAAGGCTGAGAGGGATGAGGAAGCTGCAGAAGAAAAGCTGGAAGCTAGCAGAAGTTGATTCATGATGTTGAAGGAAAGAAGCCATCTCCATAACATAAAAGTGCAAGGTGAAGCCGCAAGTGCTGATGTCGAAGCTGCAACAAGTTATCCAGAAGAGCTAGCTAAGACCATTCATGAAGGTGGCTACACTAAACAACAGGTTTTCAATGTAGACAACACAGCCTTACACTGGAAAGAGACACGTTTAGGACTTTCACAGCTAAAGGGAAGTCAATGCCTGGCTTCAAGGCTTCAAAGCTTCAAAGGACGGGATGCCTCTCTTTTAAGCGGCTAATACAGCTGGTGACTTAACTGGAAGCCAATATTCATTTACCAGTCTGAAAATTCTAGACCCCTTAACGATTAGGCTCAATCTATTCTGCCTGTGCCCTATAAATGAAACAACACAGCCTGATGACAGCACATCTGTTTACAGCATGGTTTACTGAATGTCTTAAAAGCCCACTGTTGAGACCTACTGCTCACAAGACTGCTTTCAGTATATTACTGCTTTCCAACAGTGCATCTGGTCATCAAAGAGCTCTGATGAGGATGTACATGATTGATGTTGTTTTCATGGCTGCTAATATAACATCCATTCTGCAGCCTATAGATCAGGGAGTCATTTTGATTTTCAAGCCTTATTATTTAAGAAATACATTTCAAAAGGCTATAGCTGCCATAGATACCGATTCCTCTGATGGATCTGCACAAAGCAAGTGAAAACTTTCTGGAAAAGATTCATCATTCTAGATGCCCTTAAGACTGTTTGAGATTCATGGGAGGAGGTCAAAATATCAACATTAACAGGAGTTTGGACAAAATTGATTCCAGCCTTTATAGATGACTTTGAGAGGTTCAAGACTTTCACAGAGGAAGTAACTACAGATGTGTTGGAAACTGCAAGAGAACTAGAATTCAAAATGCAGCCTGAATTGCTGCAATCTCATGATAAAACTTGAACAGATAAGGAGTTGCTCCTTGTGGGTAAGCAAAGACAGTGGTTTCTTGAGTTGGAGTCCACTCCTGGTGAAGATACTAGGAACACTGTTGAAATGACAATAAATGGTTTAGAAAACTACATAAACCTTGTTGATAAAGCAGTGGCAGGGTTTGAGAGGATCAACTCCAATTTTTAAAAAAATTTAATTAATTTTTTTAGCTGGGCACAGTGGCTCACCCTATAATCTCAGTACTTTAGGAGGCTGAGGTGGGTAGATGGCTTGAGCTCAAGAGTTCAAGACCAGCCTGGCAATAGGGTGAAACACCATCTCTACAAAAAATACAAAAATTAGCTCAGTGTGGTGTCACATGCCTGTAGTCCCAGCTACTCGGGAGGCTGTGGCTGAGGCTGGAGGATTGCATGAGCTTGGGAAGCAGAGGTTACAGTGAGCAGAGATCAAGCCACTGTACACCAGCCTGGGCGACAGAGTGAGACCCTGCCTCTAAAACAAATTCAGAAAAGCTAGCAGAGGTTGGTTGGTTCATGAGGTTGAAGGAAAGAAGCCATCTTCATAACATAAAAGTGCAAGGTAAAGCTGCAAGTACTGATGTCAAAGCGGCAAGTTATCCAGAAGAGCTAGGTAAGATTATAATTTTTGTTTTAGAGGCAGGATCTCACTCTGTCACCCACGCTGGAGTAGAGTGGCATGATCATGGCTCACTGTAGCCTTGAACTCCTAGGGTCAAGCAATCCTCCTGTCTCAGCCACTCAAGTATCTAGGACTACGGTGTGTGTCACCACGCCTGGCTAATTTTTAAATTTTTTTTTTTTTGGTAGAGATGGGGATATCCCTATGTTGCCCAGGCTGGTCTCGAACTCCTGGCCTCAGCATTCCAAAGTGCTGAGATTAAAGGTTTGAACTACTACACCTAGCAATCAACTCTAATTTTGAAAGAAGTCCTTCTGTAAGTAATATGCTATCAAACAGCATCACATGCTGTAGAGAAATCCTCGTGAAGGCCGGGCGCAGTGGCTCATGCCTGTAATCCCAGCACTTTGGCACTCTGGGAGGCCGAGGCAGGTGGATCCCCTGAGGTCAGGAGTTCGAGACCAACCTGGACAACATGGTGAAATCCTGTTTCTACCAAAAATACAAAAAATTAGCCGGTTGTGGTGGCAGGCACCTGTAATCCCAGCTACTCGGGAGACTGAGGCAGAATTGCTTGAACCCGGGAGGTGGAGGCTGCAGTGAGCCAAGATCATGCCATGCACTCCAGCCTGGGTGACAGAGTGAGACTCTGTCTATAAAAAAAAAAAAAAAAAAAAAAAAAGAGAAATCCTCATGAAAGAAAGATCCAGGTTGGGTGCAGGTGCTCATGCCTGTAATCCCAGCACTTTGGGAGGCTGAGACAGGAAGACTACTTGAGCCCAGGAGCTCAATGCAATGGAGTGAGACCCACCTCTAATTTAAAAAAAAAAAAAAAAGCGGGGGGTGGAGTGGGGTAGGGGAAGAAAGATTCAACCCACGTGGCAAACTTCATCACTGTCTTATTAAACTGCCACAACTCCCATCTTCAGTGACCACCATCCAGATCAGTAGCACCCATCAATATCAAGGCAAGACCTTCTACCAACAAAAAGATTATGACTCGCTGAAAGCTCAGATAATTGCTAGAATTTTTTGGCAATAAGGTATTTTAAAAATATTTGAAAAATTTGCCAAGTATAGTGGCATGCAGCTATAACCTCAGCTACTCAGGAGGTTAAGGTGGGAAGATCCCTTGACTCCAACCTGGGCAACACAGCAAGATCATGTCTCAAATTTTATTTTATTTTATTTTGAGACAGAGTCTCACTCTGTCACCCAGGCTGGAGTACAGTGGCACAATCTTGGCTCACTGCAACCTCCGCCTCCCGGGTTCAAGCAATTCTTCTGCTTCAGCCTCCCGAGTAGTTGGGAATACAGTCGCCAGACACTACGCCTGGCTAATTTTTTGTAATTTTAGTAGAGATGGGGTTTCACCATGTTGGCCAGGCTGGTCTCAAACTCCTGACCTCATGTGATCCACCTGACTCAGCCTTCCAAAGCACTGGGATTACAGGTGTGAGCCATCACGCTTGGCCTCAAATTTTAAAGAGAGAGAGAGAAAAAAAGAAAATGTCATACATAATGTGGACAGTTTAGAAACTATAAGTTAGCCAAGTCTCTTTAAAAAAAAAATCTCGCCAGGCATGGTGGCTCATACCTGTAATCCCAGCACTTTGAGAGGCCGAGGCGGGTGGATCACCTGAGGTCAGGGGTTCAAGACCAGCCTGGCCAACATAGTGAAACCCCATCTCTATAAAAATACAAAATTAGCTGGGCGTGGTGGTGTGTGCCTGTAATCCTAGCTAGTAGGGAGGCTGAGGCAGGAGAATCACTTGAACCCGGGAGGTGGAGGTTGCAGTGAGCCGAGATCGCACTATTGCACTCCAGCCCGGGCAAAAAGAGTGAAACTCCACTAATTAATTAATTAATTAATCTCATTTATCTCTGTGTGTAGATGAATATGTATATGTGTAGTTATAAGCTTAATTTGGAGGTCATTTATAATTCTTGAGTAAAGATCAGTATTAACTACAATTACTAATTTAGACTTTGCGCAGCATTTACAAGTAATAAAAATGTACTTTTAGCAGTTTGCAATTTGAACTATTCAGTAATTCAGGAAGTTTACTTCCCACCCATTTTATTCCAAGTTACTGATGCAATACTGCTATCACACATTCTTATGAAAGTGGTATGTTGCTAAACAACATATAATTTAAGGGAATACAAAAAAAAACCTACAATTTTTGTTTATAGTTGGGTTGAAACAATTTTGCCAAATAAGGTATACAGCCTAGTTAATAAAGTAGATTGGTTTAAGTTAGACAAATCTTAGGTTTTAAATTTTCACTTCCCCATTTACCAGTCAGGCATTAAATCTAAGTCAAGTTGTTCACCTCTCTAATGATGCTTCTGTTTTTTTTCTCATCTGAAAAACAGGAATCATAGAAATTATACTTCCAAGATAGCCAAGAGGATTAAATTAGCACAATTTCTGGCATAAAGCAAGCATTCAATAAATGTTAGCTATTTATTCACACTAGAAAAAGTGTGAACAAAAATTAAATGGAGATCAAATTTTAAAATGTCTATTTTCACAGCATTTTAAAAATCTATATTTTGATATATAGATTAGCTGATAAAAATTATCAGAAGATTTGAGATTAAAACGAAGTAGCTCTTAGCATATAAAGTGAGGTGGCTGCTTAACATGATGAAAGAGAAAGTAATGAGACTGTTAACCTTGAAAGTAATTTTAGTTGGATGGGAAAAGTTGATATTTAAAAGAATGTACCTATTTAAATATGCAGCCACATCTCAAAACTGGAGGCTAACTTTCAAAAGATAATAACCAGGTTTTAATTATGCTAAAACTGAACCGAGATCACTCACTCGCAGCTTATATTCTAATTAAAACCCATCAAGGACAGAAAAGGTTAAGGAGAGGGGCATATAAGTTTAAGATGCCTGTAAGAGGAATATCCAGGTAGAAATTTATACATAAACTTGTCTGTATTGGCTAATTATCAACTATGTTCCAGATATAACACTAGGGGCTTTAGATATGCTATCTCACATGTGGTTACATTATAATACCCTGATTTTACAGATGAGGAAACTGAGGCCAGAAAATTATTTGGTTCAAGACCACTTATGTTTCTACCAAGCTTCAGACCTACAATCTTCTTCAAAAAGTATGGGTAGCCACATGGGAGCAGAAGAGTCCTATCTGCCTTTTACGAAGATGTCCTGGTGGCAGCAGTGAGGATAAAGAAAATGCATTTGAGAAGTATTTAGAATGGAAAACCACCTAGGCATGATTTTGTACTAAGGGTGGGTGGAACAGTAGCTAAAGAGTCAGATGGTTATATCTCTAACTTTGTTTTCACCAAACAAGACGAAAGAAGAGCTGGTTTTGATAGGGGTTGATGATGGAGAAAGAAATGTTTCAATTTTTGATATACTGAGTTTAACATACCTGAGAAGAATATCCACGTGTAAATTTATACATGAAGTTGCCCATTCTGGCCTGCAGTTCAGGGAAGCAGTCACTGATAAATTTCATTCTGCTGAATTTATCAGAGCTGAAGACATGTAAAGAATGTATGGGGAAGAAGGGCAGAAAGGCAAGTCGTTAGAAGCTTGGAGCAGATAGAGCAAAAGGCCTTGGTGAAAACATTTTATGTGTCTAATTTCTCTCTTGACCCTGTGCAGTATTGCACATAACATACAACAGATTGAAATATATGAATGAATTTATGTTATAAAATTTCTATCTGGTTTTGCTATATAAAATGCCTACATCTACTCTTTATAAATGGTTAAAGGAAAAAGTTGCAATTTGAATTTATAGTCTTGAATTTTTCGAATTAAAAGCATCAGTATGAAATGATAATGTACTTAATCTCTAGCAGTGAATATTGCTAGCACCCAGAATGGCTTCTAAATTACATTTCTCACCCCCCAAAAACTATAAACTCATGGGTCCTTAGAGAAATGGCTGATTCCATGTCTCAGGCAGTAAATGCCTCCTGGAGTATCTGACCAGATAACAAGGAAGCTACCATAGATTACTCGGGGTATGTCAGAGCTCAAGTCAACTTGAGGAGGTTCCCAACAGACAAACCTAGGAGAACCCCTCCAACTTCCTGCCAGCCCTAAGCAACCACTAATCTATTTTTTTGTCTATAAACTTCCCCATCCAAGACTTTCATATGAATGGAATTATATAATGTGGACTTTTGGGGCTCACTTCACTTAGTATAATGTTCTACCATGTAACATGCCTCATTTACATTGATTGCTGAAAAAATATTCCACTCCATATTCCACATTTTTATTATCTACGGGTTAATGGACATGAGCTGTTTCCAGTTTTTGGCTATTATGAATAATGCTGCTATAAACAACCATGTGTAAGTTTTTGTGTAGATGTATGTTTTCAGTTTGTTGGGTAAATGTGTAAGACAGGAATTGCTGGGTCATATGGTAACTCTATATTTAATCATTTGAGAAACTGTCAGACTGTCTTCCAAAGCAGCCACACCTTTATATTCCCATCAAGAGTGTATGAGGAGGCTGGATGCGGAGGTTCACGTCTGTAATCCTAGCACTTTGGGAGGTCGAGGCGGGTGGATTACTAGAGGTCAGGAGTTCAAGACCAGCCTGGCCAATATGGTGAAGCCCCAACTCTACGAAAAATACAAAAAAATTAGCTGGGTGTAGGGGTGGGCACCTGTAATCCCAGCTGTTCGGGAGGCTGAGGCAGGAGAATAGCTTGAATCTGGGAGGCGGAGGTTGCAGTGAGCCAAGATCATGCCACTGTACTCCAGCCTGGGTGTCAACAAGACTCCGTCTCCAAAAAAAAAAAAAAGAGTGTATGAGGATTCTGGTTTCTCCACATCCTCATCAACACTTGTTATTATCCAACTTTGTTTCTAGCCATCCTAGTGGATGTGAGGTGGTATCTCATTGTACTTTTAATTTACATTTCCTTGATAAGCAACAATGTTGAGCATCTTCATGTGCTTCCTGGACATTCGTGTATCTTCCTTGGGGTCCATTAGGAGCTCTGCCCATTACATTGTCTTTTTGTTACTGAGTTGTCAGAGTTCTTTATATATTCTAGTTGTGAGTTGCTTAACAGAGAAATGGTTTGCAAATATTTTCTCTCATTCTGTGGGTTGTCTTTTATGATGGTGTCCTTTGAAGCACAGGTTTTAATTTTTACGAAGTTCAGCGTTTTTCTTTTGCTGTTCATGCTTTTGGTATCATATCTACAAATTCCTTGCCAAATACAAAGTCATGAAGATTTACTAATTTTTTTTTTCAAGGAGTTTTAAAGTTTCAGGTCTTTAACCCATTTTGAGTTATTTTTTGTATATGGTCCCACCTCGTTCTTTTGCATGTAGCTATTCAGTTGTCCCAGTACCATCTGTTAAAAAGCGTATTCTTTTACCACTGAAAGATCTTGGCATCCTTGTTGGAAATCAGTTGAACACAAATGGGTTTATATCTGGACTCTCTATTCCACTGATTTATATGTCCTTGTGCCAGTACCACAATGCTTTAATTACTGTTGTTTTGCAGTAAGTTTTGAAGTCAAGAAGCTGAGTCCTCTTATTTTGTCCTTTTTCAGTAGTACTATTTTGGCTATTCTGGGTCCCCTGCAACTCCATATTAATTTCAGAATCAGACTGTCAATCTTTACAAAGTCAGCTAGGATTCTGATAGGAACTGCATTGAATTTATAGATTAGTTTGGAGAATACTGCTATCTTTACAATGTTGAATCTTCTGATCCATGAACATGGGGTGTTTTTCTATTTATTTACATTGTCTTTAATATCTTTCAGCAATGTTGTAAGTTTTCAGAGTATGAGTTTTTCTTTGTTAAATTTATTCTTTTGATGTCACCGTGAATAAAATTATTTTAATTTTTTTTTTTTTTTTTTTTGAGACAGAGTCTCACTCTGCTGCCCCAGGCTGGAGTGCAGTGGTATGATCATGGCTCACTGAAGCCTTAATGTGCTGGGCTCAACTGATCCCCCCACCTCAATCTCCTGAGTAGCTGGGACTACCGGCATGGGCCACCAACACGCCTGGCTAATTTTTGTATTTTTTGTAGAGATGGGGTTTTGACACATTGCCCAGGCTGGTCTCAAACTCCTGGGCTCAAGCAATCCTCCCACCTTGGCCTCCCAAACTGCTAGGATTACAGGCATGAGCCACTACCTCCAGCCTGTTTTCTTAATGCTTCACTGCAAGTGTATAATAAGATAACTCATGTTTGTATACTGGTTTTATATTCTGCAACCTTGCTCAACTTGTTTATTAGTCCTATACTTTTTAAATGAATTCCTTACGACTTTCTATCAACAGGTTGAGTATCCCTTATCCAAAATGCTTGGAAGCCAGGCGTGGTGGCTCACATCTATAATCCTAGCACTTTGGGAGGCTGAGGCAGGTGGATCACTTGAGGTCAGGAGTTCGAGACCAGCCTGGCCAACATGGAGAAACCCCCCCCCACCGCCCCAGCCCCAGCCCATCTATAAAAAAATACAAAAAAATTAGTTTGGCGTGGTGGCAAATGCCTGTAATCTCAGCTAGTAGGGGGGCTGAGGCACGAAAATAATTTGAACCCAGGAGGCAGAGGTGAGCCAAGGGCACACCACTGCACTCCAATCTGAGTGACAGAGCAAGATTGTCTCAAATAAAAAAAAAAAAGTTTGGGACCAAAAGTATTTTGAATTTTAGAATATTTGCATTACATGTTATTAGTTGAACATTCCTAATCCAAAAACCCGAAATCTAAAATACTCCAATGAGGATTCTCTTTGAGTATCATGTTGTTGCTCAAAACGCTTTGCACTTTGGAGCATTTCAAATTTTACATTTTTGGATTTGGAATGCTCAGTGTGTATAAGATCATGTCATCTGAAAACAGTCTTACCTCTTCCTTTCCAAACTAGATGCCTTTTATTTATCTTGCCTAATTTCCTTACCTAGAGTCTCCAGTGCAATGTTGAACAGAAATAGCAAGAGCAGATATCCTTGTCTTATTCCTAGTCTTAGAAGGGGAAATTCCCAGTCTGTTATCACTGATTATGATGTTAGCTATGAGGTTTTCATAGGTGCCCCTTTTCAGGTTAAGGAAAGTCTCCTCTATTCCTAGTTTGCTACAGTGTTATTATCACTAAAGGGAATTCAATGAGTCAAATGCCTTTTCTGCATCTATTGATAAAATCATGTAATTTAAAAATTATTCTATTAATACATTCCATTAATTAATTTTAAATGTTGAACTAGCCTTGGAAACCTGGAAAAAATCCCAGTTGGTCACGATACATAGTTTGTTTTTTTAAAAAATATGTTGTGGGATTCAATTTGCTAGTATTTTGTTGAGGATTTTCACTTCCATTATTCATAAGAGATATTGGTCTGTAGTTTTCTTGTGACGTCTTTGTCTGGCTTTATTATCAGGGTAAATACCAGCCACATAAAATGAGATGGGAACAGCAGTTCCCTCCTCTCCTGTTGTTTGGAAGAGTTTGTAAAGAATCGGTATTAGTTCTTTAAATGTTTGGTAGAATTCACTGTAAAGCTATCTGAGCCTGGGCTTTTCTTTGAGGGTAGTGTTTGAATTACTAATCTCATTACTTGATATAGATCTATTTAGATTGTCTACTGCTTCTGACATTTGACATATGACAATTATATTGCGATAAAATTTTTCATAGTATTCTTTTATAATCTTTATTATTTCCTTCCTTATGCCTCCTTAAGTAGGTTTGCTCTTTTTCCAGTGTCTTAAGGTGGAGGGGTGAGGTCATTCATTTGAGATCTATCTTCTTCCTTAATATAAGCATCTACAGCTATAAATTTCCCTGTAAGCACTGCTATAACTACATCCCATGAGTTTTTGTAATGTCGTATCTTCATTTTTATTCACCATAGAAAATTTTCTTTTTTAAAATACATTTTAAAAAATAGTGACAGGGATTCACTATGTTGCCCAGGCTGGTCTCAAACTCCTGGGCTCAAGCGATTCTCCTGCCTTGGCCTCCCAAAGTGCTGAGATTAAAGGAGTGAGCTATCATGCCTAACCCACTCTAGAATATTTTCTGATTTCATCCGGATTTCTTTTTTGATCTGTTGGTTATTTAGGAATGTATTGTTTAATTACTACATATCTGTGAGTTTCTCAAATTTTTTCCTGCTTTTGATTTCTAATTTCATTCCATATGATCTCAGAACATAATCTCCATTTTTTTTTTTTGAGACGGAGTCTCACTCTGTAGCCAGACTGGTATGCAGTGGCATGATCTCAGCTCACTGCAACTTCCGCCTCCCAGGTTCAAGCAGTTCTCCTGCCTCCCTCCCAAGTAGCTGGGAGTACAGGCACGTGCCACCATGCCCAGATAATTTTTGTATTTTTAGTAGAGACAGGGTTTCACCATGATGGCCAGGATGATCTTGATCTCTTGGCCTCGTGATCGGCCCACCTCGGCCTCCCAAAGTGCTGGGATTACAGGCATGAGCCACCGCGCCAGGTCATTTGCGTTAAAATCTATTGGCCAGGTGCAGTGGCTCATGCCTGTAACACCAGCACTTTGGGAGGCCAAAGCACGTGGATCACCCAAGGTCAGGAGTTTTGAGGCTAGCCTGGCTAACACAGTGAAACCCCGTCTCTACTAAAAATACAAAGGTGGCAGACGCCTATAATCCCAGTGACCGGGGAAGCTGAGGCAGGAGAATCGCTTGAACTCGGGAGGCAGAGGTTGCAGTGAGCTGAGATCACACCTTTGCACTCCAGCCTAGGCAACAAGAGTGAACGTGAAACTCTGTCTCAAAAAAAAAAAAGAAAAAAGAAATCAGAGGTTTGTTTTATGGCCTAGCATATGGTCTATAATGGAGAATGTTCCACGTGCACTTGAGAACGTATACTCTATTGTTGCTGGGTGGAGTGTTCCACAGATGTCAGTTAGGTCTAGTTGGTTTATAGTGTCTATTTACTTGTTGACCTTTTAATTGTTCTATACGTTTTTTTTTTTTTTTTTTTTTTGAGACAGATCTTGCTGTGTTGCCCAGGCTGGAGTGCAGTGGCACCATCTTGACTCACTGCAACCTCTGCCTCCTGGGTTCAAGTGATTCTCTTGCTTCAGCCTCTCGAGTAGCTGGGATTATAGGAGTGCACCACCATGCCTGGCTAATTTTTGTATTTTTAGTAGAGATAGGGTTTTACCATGATGGCCAGGCTGGTCTCAAACTCCTAAGTGATCTGCCTGCCTCAGCCTCCCAAAGTGCTGGGATTACAGGTGTTAGCCACTGTGCCTGCCCTGTTCTATATATTATTAAAAGCGGTATATTGAAGTCTCCAACTACTAATGTTGAATTGTCTGTTTCTTCATTTCTGTTTTTCCTTCATGTATTTTGACATTCAATTACATATTACATATAACTTATGTTATATATTACACATAACACATGTTATATATTACACATAACACGTTATATATTACACATAACACATGTTATATATTACACATAACACATGTTATATATTACACATAACACATTATATATTACACATAACACATGTTATATATTACACATAACACGTTATATATTACATATAACACGTTATATATTACATATAACTGTTACAGCTTCCTGATGAAATGACCCTTTTATCCTTATAAAACGTCTCTAGTAACACTTTTTGTTATAAAGTCTATTTGTTGGATACGAGTAAAACCACTCCCCCTTTCCGGTGGTTGCTGTTTACATGATATATTTATTTCCATCCTTTTACTTTTCAATCTATTTATCTTTGAATGACAATTATGTCTCCTCCAGCTAGCATACAGCTGGATAATGCTGTTTATAAACTTAGTCTGACAATCTCTGTCTTTTGATTTCAATCTGTTCACATTTAATGTTATTTGTATAGTTAGATTCAAACCTGCGATTCTATGTCCCATGTCTGTTTTGTTCCTCTACTATTCCTTTAGTGCTTACTTTTGCATTATTTTCTAATGCAGCATTTGCAGGTTTAAATTTTTTTTTTTTTTTTTTTTTTTTTTTTGAGACGGAGTCGCCCTCTGTCACCCAGGCTGGAGTGCAGTGGCGCAATCTCGGCTCACTGCAAGCTCTGCCTCCCGGGTTCACGCCATTCTCCTGCCTCAGCCTCTCCGAGTAGCTGGGACTACAGACGCCTGCCACCACGCCCGGCTAATTTTTTTGTATTTTTAGTAGAGACGGAGTTTCACCGTGGTCTCGATCTCCTGACCTCATGATCCGCCCGCCTCCGCCTCCCAAAGTGCTGGGATTACAAGCGTGAGCCACCGTGCCCGGCAAAATGATTTTTAATTATATTTTTTGAGTTATGTTTTTAGTAGTTGCTCAAGGTTTTAGTATACCAGAACCAGCTTCAGATCTATACTAGCTTAATTCTTGTGACAGACAAAAACATTACTACTATATATGTCAATTCCCTCCCCCATTTATAGTAGTATTGTTACCCATATCATATCTGGTCATGATTACAAACACAACATGTGGTCATGATTACTACTTCCCAATCTGTAGTCATTTCCTTAGCCCAACACAGCTTTGCTCCTACCCACTTATTTTTGTGCTGTTACTGGCAGATACATTACAGATTACATTTCTTTGTTATGGGATCAGCATTACATATATGTATATACATATAAAATAGCTTGCTTTTTAATAAACTTATAACAAGAAAGGAGAAAAAATGTTAATTTATTCTTTTTTTAAAAGTAATTATATAATTACCTTTTCTGATGCTCTATTTTATTGTGTGTATTCACATTACCATCTAGGGTCATTTGCTTTCAGCCTGAAAAAATTCCTTCGATGTTCCTTGTAAAGTGGGTCAGCTAGCAACAAATTTTCGTTTTTGTTTTTCTAGGACAGTCTTCATTTTGCTTTCATTTAAAAAAGATAGCATTGTTGGATATAAGATTTTTGGTTGACAGTTTTCTTCCCCCGTCCTTTGCACATTTCAAATATGTTCTCCCAACGCCTTCTGGCCTCCACTGCTATAAGAAGTCAGCCATTAATCTTACAGTGGTTCCATTTTGAGTGAGTTATTTTCTTACTATTTTAAAGATTTTCCTTTTTAAACTTTTAGCGTTTTTACTGTATGTTTAAATTGCTACATTTTTCTTACGTAGAAAAAGATTTTCAGTAAAGATGCTCCAATGTATGGAATTATATCCAATAAGCCCATTGTTAGTTAAAAATATCAAAAGTCGAAAATGCATTTAATATACCTACCTTCCTAAACATCACAGCTTAGTCTAGCTTAAAGTGCTCAAAACACTGACATTAGCTTACACAGTTGGGCAAAATAACCTAACACAAAGTATTTTTAAATAAAGTGTTCAGTACCTCATATGATTTATTGAATACCACATTGAAAGTGAAAAACAGTGGTTGTAAGGGTACTTGAAGCATGGTTTCTACTGAATGCATTATCACTTTCGCTTTTGCACTATCATATACTAAAAACTTGTAAGTCAAACCATCATTCGTTTGTATGGGAAGTTTTCTGCCACTGAGTGTTTTTTCTATTGCTATATCATTTTCTATTGTTATCTTCTTTTTCCTCCTCTCCTTCCAGAACTCCCATTACTCTTAGGTGTTTAATGGCATGTGGGATGGTGTCCTACGTTTTGCTGAAGCTCTGCTCATTATTATCTTATCTCTGTTCCTCAGTTTGCATAATTTCTATTGATCTATGTTCGAATTCATTAAATCCATCTTCTGCCAGTGAAGAAGAGCACTGCTAGTGAATTTTTGGTTAATTATTTTTTTCAATTCCAGGATTTCTAATTTTTTTTTGATAATTTTTATGTTCTTATTGATAGCCTCTATTTTATGCAAAATTGTCACTATACCCACTTTTACCTCTTTAATTATGCTTTTTCTCTAGTTCTGTGAACACACTTCTGATGGCTATTTTGAAGTCTTTTCTGCTAAATCTGACATGTGGTCTCTCTCACACAGGCAGTTTATAAGGTCTGCTTTTTTTCTGGTGCATGAGTCATAATTTCTTTTTTCTCTGCATGCCTCATAATTTGTTGCTAGACACTGACATTTTTGATAATATAGCATAGCAAATCCAGTTACTGTTCCTTTCCTCTACCTCCCTCTTTCTTGGTGCTTCTTACTGTTTCTTGCTTATTTTTTAGTGACTAGCCGAATTATTTTAGCAAAGTCTATTTCCCCACTTCCCCAACCTCCACATTGCTAAGCCTTGGATGCTGATCCAGAGAGGTACATTTTTGGGTATGCCCAGTCACCCTGGATTTACAGTGATATTCTAGCTCTCTCTTATCACACCAAGGTTTTGTGAAACTCCACTAACTGCTTTATTGTTATTTAAAAAAAAAAAAAAGCCCTGGGTTTATATTCTACAAATTAATTGAAATCAAAATATGGCTCAGTCTGGGTGCAGTGGCTCACACCTGTAATACCAGCACTTTGGAAAGCTGAGGCAGGTGGATCACTTGAGGCCAGGAGTTCGAGACCAGCCTGACCAACATGGCAAAACCCTGTCTCTATTAAAAATACCAAAATTAGCTGGCTTGGTGGCGGTCACCTGTGGTCCCAGCTAACCGCGATGCTGAGGCAGGAGAATCGCTTGAGTCCAGGAGGTGGAGGTTGCAGTGAGCCGAGATCGTGCCATTGCACTTCAGCCTGGGCAACAGAGCAAGACTCTGTCTCAAAACCAACCAACCAACCAACCAACCAACCAACCAACCAACCAACCAACTGTAGCTCATTTGAAGAAACAGTTTGAGGTCTATCTGATATTTCTTCTTGCTACAGTAGAGCTTCTCTTAGCTGTCTTATTCTGGTCTTTTCTATAGTCCTCTCCCACAACTACCACTATTTTTGAGAGTACCCTTAGCTTTGAAATTCTACACATTATCTGGCCAATTAAGTAAGCTGCATTCAGAAGAGATTAAGAACTATCAGTCTACTTCTCCCCACCACAAAAAATCTCTGAGCCAAGTCTCTAAAGCTGGGGATGGAAATAATTGCAAAGTTCTCTCAGAATGAAATCCTTGCTCTAGGAGCTGAGTACTTGGTAGAAGGGGGGACGGCAACCTGAAGACTTCTAGGCTTGACTCAATCATTGCTTCACAAGCCAGCGCAAGGGCAATTTTGGTCCCAGTATTCTCAGGGTGTCACGCCCAAAGTACAGCTTTCGTTTCATTAGCAGGGGATGAGTATAAGAAGGGAGCCTCTACCTCTAAAGTGCATTTGCAATTATAATAAATGCAAATGATTTAATCACAACAATGAAAACACAGATAGCATGAGGAGAAAAAAGAGAAAAACCATGATCTCAATGTAGTATGTTTATAAGTAACTAACTTCAAACATATCTTAGGTACGTTAAAGGGGAAAGGTTGGAAAAGAATACATACCATTTAAACACTAATCAAAAGAAAGCTGAACTGGATTAACTCATCAAGTGAAACAATTTTGTGTATATACCTTAAAAGAGAGCATCAATATACATGAAGTAAAAATGACAGAAATGGAAGAAAAAATATACAAGGACCTAATCTTAGAGACTTTAACACTCCTGTCTCAGCCATCGCAAAACTAGTAGACAGAAAATTAGCAAAGACATAACATCATCAACCAACTGGAACTGACATTTATAGAACATTCTATGCAATAACAGAAGAATAGTCAGTCTTTCTAACGTATGTTCTCTGACCCTAATGGAATTACAACACAAAAATTAATAACAGAAAGGTAATTTAAAAAATCACCAAACTTCTTTACGTTGACCTTGTTCCTGTCATTTATTAGTTCTAGCACGCTTTTTGTATTTTTAAAAAATTACTTGGGTGTAAACAATCAGGTCTCTCAACAGGAACAGTTTTGTTTTTTCCTTTCATATCTCTATGCCTATTATTTTTCTTGCCTTTTTACACCAGTGAGGACTTTCAATATAATGTTTAATAGTTGGTGGGAATAGGACTTGAGGGAAGGGGCAGTCTTGCCTTTTTAGCATCCAGTCTTACTATCTCCAGGTTTTTTGTAATTGCCCTTTGCCAGGTTGGGGAAGTTCTCTCATTAACACAACATACTTCTAACAATCCATAAATCAAAGGACAAGACTCAAGGGAAGCTATAAAACGTTAAAATGAACAAAAATGAAACACATCTAAATTTATGGAATGCAGCTAAAATAGTGCTTATAGGGAAATTCATTCCCTTAAATGATTATAATTAGAAAATAAGTAAGGTCTCAAATTAATCATCTAAAGCGTCTGCCTTAAGAAGCCAGAAAACAGGCCGGGCGCGGTGGCTCAGGCCTGTAATCTCAGCACTTTGGGAGGACGAGGTGGGAGGATCACTTGAGCCCAAGAGTTCAAGACCAGCCTAGGCAACACAGTGAGCCCCTGTCTCCACAAAAAATGCAAAAATTAGTTAGATGTGGTAGCATGAGCCTGTGGTCCCAGCTACTTAGGAGGCTAAGGTGGGAGGATGGCTTGAACCCAGAAGTTCAAAACAGCAGTGAGCTGTGATTGTGCTACTGCACTCCAGCCTGGGCAACAGAGTGAGACCCTGTCTCAAAATAAATAAATAAATAAATAAATAAATAAATAAATAAATAAATAAATAAATATTTTAAAAAGTAGTTTTATTTATTTATTTATTTATTTATTTATTTATTTATTTATTTATTTATTTATTTATTTTTGAGACGGAGTCTCGTCTCACTCTGTCACCCAGGCTGGAGTGCAATGGTGCAATCTTGGCTCACTGCAAGCTCCACCTCCCGGGTTCACGTCATTCTCCTGAGTCTCAGCCTCCCGAGTAGCTGGGACTACAGGCTCCTGCCACCACACCCAGCTAATTTTTTGTATTTTTAGTAGAGACGGGGTTTTGCCGTGTTAGCCAGGATGGTCTCGATCTTCTGACCTCGTGATCTGCCCGCTTCAGCCTCCCAAAGCGCTGGGATTACAGGTGTGAGCCACCACGCCCAGCCTATTGTTTTGATGATGTGCCCATATCATTTTATTTTCTAAAAGTTCTCCAATACCCTATTTGCATGAGTCCAGAAATTCAAGGTTACAGTGGGCTATGATCGTGCCACCACACTCCAGCCTGGGTGATGGAGTGAGACCCAATTTCTTAAAATGAAACCTAACACTCTATTATAAACTAAAGCCTACATCATCTAAGTTACTTAATAAGCAGCAGTTAAGGTTATTTTTGTGGCAGAATATGCATAAAATTTACTATTTTAACTATTTTTAAGCATACAGTTTGTATGTCCACATTACATACATTCACACTGTGGTTCAATCATCCATCACTATCCGTCTCTGGAGCTTTGTCACCATCCCACAGTGAAACACAGTACTCATTCAACAATAGCTCCCCATTCTTCCCACCCCCACGTTCCTGTAGCCACTGTTCTACTTTCTGTCTCTATGAATTTGACTACTAAAGGTACCTCATATAAGTGGAAGCATTCAATATTTGTCTGTTTCTGGCTTATTTCATATAGCAAAATGTTCTCAAGGTTCTTCCATGATGTACTACTGTGTGTCAGGATTTCTTCCTTTCTAAAGCTGAATATACACCACATTTTGTTCATCCATTCATCTCATACTGGACACGAGTCTTTTCCACAGATTTTAAATCCCTGACTTAATAAAAGCAAGGTTTGAATCACAAACTTAATCTCCAGGTAAAGAGCAATGTTGAAGGCCACCTAGCCCTAGAGCCTTCTACTAATTAAATCACTTGACTGAAGTTACCCCAATCATAGAATTCTGTATTTTGTAGTATTTTGAGTAAGAGTGGCTACCACTTTAAATGGTTCACATTTCTCTTTTCCACGTTAGCAATTATCACTTGCATTTTAATTTATTTAGCCACGACACACGACAGCAGATGTCATATGTGTGACACACCTCCCTGGGCAAGGAGATTTTTGTTTAAATTAGAGATGGGGTCTCGCTATGCTACCCACATTGGTCTCCAATTCCTGAGCTCAAGCAATCCTCCCATATCAGTCTCCTAAGTAGCTGGGACTACAGGTCCCCACCACTGTGACTAGCTCCAAATTTTTTTTAATTGTGGTAAAAAAAATATATAAAATAAAATTTGCCATTCTAACCTTTTTTTTTTTTTTTTTGAGATGGAGTCTCGCTCTGTCACCCAGACTGCTGGAGTGCAGTGGCACAACCTTGGCCCACTGCAACCTCCACCTCCCAAGTTCAAGCAATTATCCTGCCTTAGCCTCCCAAGTGGATGGGACTACAGGTGCATGGGACTCGCCTGGCTAATTTTTTTGTATTTTTAGTAGAGAGGGGGTTTTGCCATGTTGGCCAGGCTGGTCTCAAACTCCTGACCTCAAATGATCCACCCGCCTCGGCCTCCCAAAGTGCTGGGATTACAGGCATGAGCCACCGTGCCTGGCCCATTCTAACCATTTAAAGTGTACAGTTCAGTGACATTAAGTACAATCACACTGTTGTGCAACCATTTCCTATTTCCACAATTTTTCATCAGCAAGGCCAGATTTTTACAAAACTCAAAAGAACTGCAGGGAACAAAAGCAAAGCGCACCAGACTTTATTTTGGCATGATCATTGCAAAATAATCTTATGTAAGAATTACTCAATTTAAATTTATATCAAAAGATTTTCATTTTTAATAAACACAATTATATGTTCAATCTCATTTTTAAAAATTAAGCTTTATTCGACAATGAGAAGGAATCTTGTTTTCTTGATATTAAAAAGGCAAGCAGGCCAAGCGCGGTGGCTCATGCCTGTAATCCCAGCACTTTGGGAAGCCGAGGTGGGTGGATCACCTGAGGTCAGTAATTTGAGACCCTCCTGGCCAAAATGGTGAAATCCCATCTCTACTAAAAATACAAAAAAAAATTAGCAGGCATCATGGCAGGTGCCTGTAGTCCCAGCTACTCAGAGGCTGAGGCAGGAGAAACTCCTGAATCTGGGAGGTGGAGGCTGCACTGAGCCAAGTTTGTGCCTTTGCACTCTACCCTGGGTCACAGAGTAAGACTCCATCTCAAAAAAAAAAAAAAAAAAAAAAAAAAAAAGGCAAGCAGCTGGGCACGGTGGCTCATGCCTGTAATCCCAGCACATTTGGGAGGCTGAGGTGGGCAGATCACCTGAGGTCGGAAGTTCGAGACCAGCCTGGCCAACATGGCAAAACCCCGTCTCTACCAAAAATACAAAAAAGGCAAGCAAACAGGTAGGTAAATTTTTTCACATTTAATATTAGAATTCATGTAATTTATAGAATTATACTGTATATGATGTTAATTGCAAATTTTTTCATTGTATCATTCTTGCTTATAGGCAATATGGACAAACAACTCACACTTTGCAGTCATCCTCCTCTTATTAAAAGTTTATTCATGGGTAAAATAAAATTCAAGTAACTAATAATCACCAACACTTTGGTAATGTATAATTACCACAACTATTCATGGTACTTTACAAAAGTAGGTGGCAATTAAGCTATAGAAGTCCAATTCCTAAAGCTCTTATTTTACTTCACAACTGATCAAGTGATAGTAATTACAAAACCTCTGCTAAGATCTCTTTTAAGGATCCTGAATGAAGTTGGTCAAGAACAGGGCTTCAGCCTGAGTGCAGTGGCTTATGCTTGTAATGCCAGCACTTTGGGAGGCTAAGTCGGGCCGATGGCTTGAGCTCAGGAATTTAAGACCAGCCTGGGCAATATGGTGAAAACCCATCTCTACAAAGAAATACAAAAATTAGCCAGGTGTGGTAGTGTGTGCCTGTAGTCCCAGCTACTTGGGTGGCTGAGGCAGGAGGATTGCTTGAGCCTGGGAGGTCGAGGCTGCAGTGAGCCCAGATTGAGCCACTGCATTCCAGCCTAGGTCAAAGAGTGAGACCCTGTCTCGAAAAAATAATAATAAAAATAAAATAATAAAAACAAGGCTTCAGATAGCAGCTGTATAAATTACCAGTTTTTTGGAGATACAGAGAGCTATAGAAAATTTTTGCTTTGATATAGTCAATATTATATTAAGTGTCTCTAGAGGAACCACATGCCAGACTATGGAGTGTGACTCTGGGACTGATATTATCTTATACTATAACTATTACTACTAATGGCTTAACTGTTATGTTAGAGACTAAAAAAGATAAAGGATGAATGAACAGATTGAAAAAGAGGCAATATTATAAAACCCTCAGATGGAATGAAAAAATTTGAATTTTAGAGCTTAAAGGGCAAATAGATTATTTTATGGCTCAGGAAATGTAGTTTAGCTCAACAAACATTTACTGGTGACATATACTTGTGCTAAAGCCCAGAAAGGTAAACTAAGTCAGTTACTTAATGTCTGTGCTAGGGATGGAGCACAGATTACTTGGTTCTTAAGAGTCCACTACTTTGTACAAAAATCACTGTTGGCCAGGCATGGTAGCTCACCCCTGTATTTCCAGCACTTTGGGAGGCCAAGGTGGGTGGATCACGAGGTCAGGAGTTCGAGACCAGCCTGACCAACATGGAGAAACCCCGTCTCTACTAAAAATACAAAAATTAGCCGACGTGGTGGCATGTGCCTGTAATCCCAGTTACACAGGAGACTGAGGCAGAAGAATTGCTTGAACCCAGGAGGTTGAGGAAGCAGTGAGCCGAGATCACGCCACTACACTCCATAGCCTGGGAAACACAGCGAGACTACGTCTCCAAAAAAAAAAAAAAAAAAAAAAGAGTCCATTGCTTTGTACAAAAATCACTGTTAAAACAGTACCTGGGGGCCAATCTCTCTAAATTACCAGTCTCTCTAAATTATATTTTGACTTCTTTTATTTGTTAAAATAGTCACATCCATATACACAAAATGATCTGACCATAACGCATTCACTGATTGTGGCTCTTTCTATCTTGTGGCATCTGGGATTCTCGCTGAAAGGTTTTACGAGTGCTGGTGGGAACCAGTGAGAGTTCTCCTTTCCAAAGTATGGAGCAAAGCCATGTCCTTTGAGTTTGAACTGGTGGACCCAAGAGTTCCTCACTAGTCTCTTTACTAAGGAGTTTTTGGTTTTCATAAAAATCTTTGCTTTTTAATTTCTTCTCTGTATTTTTCATTCTTTAGTATTTCCTCCATA
This sequence comes from Nomascus leucogenys, assembly GCF_006542625.1. Classification (NCBI taxonomy): domain Eukaryota; kingdom Metazoa; phylum Chordata; class Mammalia; order Primates; family Hylobatidae; genus Nomascus; species Nomascus leucogenys. The sequence goes on along the minus strand of NC_044395.1, from coordinate 4,680,211 downwards.
GTAGGTGGAGTTATTCTTGTTCTCTTTTTTTTTTTTTTTTTTGAGACAGAGTTTCGCTCTTGTTGGCCAGGCTGGAGTGCCGTGGCGCAATCTTGGCTCACTGCAACCTCCGCTTCCCGGGTTCAAGTGATTCTCCTGCCTCAGCCTCCTGAGTAGCTGGGATTACAGGCATGCACCACCATGACTGGCTGATTTTTGTATTTTTAGTAGAGATGAGGTTTCACCACGTTGGCCAGGCTGGTCTCAAACTCCTGACCTCAGGTGATCTGCCTGCCTCGGCCTCTCAAAGTGCTGGGATTACAGGCGTGAGCCACCACACCCAGCCTCTTTCTTGTTCTTCTGATCCAAGCTTCCCATTCTGTTGGAATATCCCCTACTTCACAGTCTACTTTTTTATTTGCTGCTTCTACAATTCTTTTCTCTTGAATAGTTTGTCCTCACCTCTCTAGTTCTTGTACTCTGGGATAGAGTAGTATTTGTTCCCAAACTAGTTCATGCCCACATGCTCCTTCACTTCTTTTGACAGTGATCTCCACAACGAACAGAACAAATCCTGAGACCAACCCATGCTGTCCACTCTGCTCTCAGAACTGCTAGCAGCCAGTCTGCAGCAGGGGTATTGCTCCAGCCACTGATCCAGCCCACCTACAAGTATTCTTTTTAGTGATTTGATAATAGTGTAAGAATACTTGTTTCTATAAAGGAACAACTGTTCTTGTTAGAATAAAAATCTTACTACTTCTAAAACTCATATTCGATCTGTTCAAACCAGTAAATCAACTATCTGAAAAGTGACAAACTACACAACTAAAAAGATTGACGTGGAAAAAGGTTAGGACTCATTACAGTAAATTCCTTTCTAAATTATCAGACTGAGAGGAAATCAGGCAAATTCTGTAACAAAATGATCTTAAAAAAAATGAAAAAATTACCAGTGGGCCAGAATATTAAAAGCTGAGTCCTTAGCTGTAGTTACTTGCTGCCTAACAACCTACAGGGAAAAAAGTGACTGTGAAAATGACAGATATTAGCCTATTCTGATTATCTGAATATCCCAGAAAAATACATACTTCTCAACCTGTAAATGTATTTTTAATATTACAATAAACTTAAAAAATATATTAATTTGAATATTCTCTGAAACTTACTACCTGAAATTTTCCCAATAAAGTATACCTCACACTATAACTACTCAATTCCTATTAAGGTTTCTAATTCTAGATCTGCCATAGACACTCGTGTTATCCCTGTCCCTTTGAACTACAGAAGATCGCTCCAAGGATAAATACATTTGAATCTTTTGACACATTACTAAGCAATTAAAATAATTATAGTCTTTTCATATTACCCAAAACTCAGTAACAGATTTCTTCACCTCAGGCATAATTAGGCTTTATTCGAGTATTTCACATTCAATTCAATTATCAATGAATGTATTAATGTTGCCTGGAGACAGCATGTACACTAGGTAGAAGAACAGCTTTTTAGTTCAGACAGACCTGCATGTTAATCATGGCTGTATGACTGTAGTGGCTGGATAGACCTTAAACAAGTGAGCTTTCTGAGGACTGTCATACAGATTAAATGAGATGAGTCTATGTAAAGTGTCCAGTGCCTAGCACAGACTGTTTATATAAGAATATGGTGCAGCAGTGATTAACAGATAAGCTATCATTACTGACAGATCTCTGACTCTATCACCTTTGACTAAAATCTCAGCAATATCCCTCTGAATGTCAATTCTGGGCTTCTACTGACCAGCTAGAGTGCTAGACAATTCCATCTGAATGTGTTCGCCATCTTGCAAATTCAATGTCTGAAAACAAACTCAAATTATTTCCCAACTAACATACCACTACAGAATTTCTTAATCTGTTAGTCATGGATACCTACAATTGCTCAGTCATCCACAGCTTAAAACCTAGTACTCATTTTTGATTCTCCATGCCCCATCCCTCACCTCCCTTCAAAACTGGGTATCATCCATCAGGCACTTTCCCTTCATAGCCAAGTTTATAAAAATTACAGATACTCCCCACTTATAAATGTTTATCATAAATCAAAGTCATTTCCCAGAGCAACAGAGTTAACTCTGCCCATTACCAAGAGATGATAATAATGGACTTGTGTGGTCATGTAAGTCTTAGCTCTCTAGTCTTCATTAGTTTTTTCTCTGTGCTTAGTTTTGAGGTATATTATTAAATCCGGCATGTTCGATAGGCACAAAAACAGTAAGAATGGTGAATGTACTAACAAACAGAGGTAAGTGTTGGAAATAAAATGCAGAGACATACTAATAAAGAATGAGAAAGCTGCTGCTCCCATAAATGGAGTAAATATTAAACAGAATGAATGACTCTGAAGTACTTACAACAAATCCTGCAACATATGAAGATGATATACCTACATGATAACTGATAATAATAAGAGAAGGAAAAAATGATTGGAGAAATGGAAAAACTTTGGAGTATGTGGTTAGAGTGGCATTAACACTAGACAGCGGATTTTAAACTCGAATCTCAGGCCTCTTTACACTCTTAAAATTTATTGAGAACCCAAAAGAGCTTTTATTTACATAAACTATATCTAAAAATATTTACCATATTATAAATTAAAACTTAGAAATTTAAAAAATTATTCACCTAAAAATAACAGTACATTTTAAGACAACATAGTTTTCAAAAAACTAAATTTTCTCAGACCAAAAAAAAAAAAAAAAAAAAAAAAAAGAAAAAGACAAGAGTAGCACTGATTTTTGAAAATCTCAAGTCTGGCTTATTGGAAATCAGCTGAATTCTCACGTGTTAAGTCTGTTACAGTATCATCACATTTCAGCTGAGCGCAGTGGCTCATGCCTGTAATGCCAGCACTTTGGGAGGCCAAGGCAGGCAGATCACCCGAGGTCAGGAGTTCAAGATCAGCCTGGCCAACATGGTGAAACTCCCGTCTCTACCAAAAACATAAAAATTAGCTGGGTTTGGTGGTGCACACCTGTAGTCCCAGCTACTTGGGAGGCTGAGGCAGGCGAATCACTTGAACCCGGGAGGTAGAGGTTGCAGTGAGCCGAGATCACGCCACTGTACTCCAGCCTGGGTGACAGAGCAAGACTCTGTCTCAAAAAAAAAAAAAAAAAAAAAAAAATCACATTTCAAGTAGGTAGCCTCTAAAAAACTCCGCTGTGTATCTAAGAGTAAGAATGAAAAATGGCAAGTAGTGTCTTAAAACACTGCCAGACGACTGTTTTGATCTCATGTACTCTCTAAAAGGTTCTGGGGATCCCCAGGAGAGTCCCCAGACTACATTAACAACTGCTTTCAAGTTTAATGTTAAAAATCAGGACATGGGCCTGGTGCCGTGGCTCATGCCTGTAATCCAGCACTCTGGGAGGCTGAGGCAGGTGGGTCACCTGAGGTCAGGAGTTCAAGACTAGCCTGGCCAACATGGTGAAACCCCGTCTCTACTAAAAATACAAACATTAGTCAGGCACAGTGGCGCGTGCCTGTAATCCCAGCTACTCAGGAGGCTGAGGCAGGAGAATTGCTTGAACTCGGAGGCGGAGGTTGCAGTGAGCAGAGATCGTGTCACTGCACTTCCAGCTCCAGGGCAACAGAGCAAGACTCTGCGCCTTGGGGGAAAAAAAAAATTTTAGGTAAAAGATGGTGGTCAAGAGAATGTTTATCTGGCCAAGAAAAACAGAACCTAATGGGTAGTTTCAGAAGTTAGGTTTCCTTGCAGACTTAAAAAAAAAAAAAAAAAAGGTGGGGGTGGGGCACACAAAACAAGCCAACTAAATTTTCATATCTGGATTGAAGGCCTAGAATTGTGGGGGTCATTTTGTTACCATAGGAGAGCCAGCCTAAGGATGGCAAAGCAAGAACTTAGGTCCTCAAGGAAGTCACTGAATTGCTAATCTAACCAACTCTGAGGCTGTTTTTTGTTTTAAATAAATGTCCGTATTGTTTAAGCCACCTAATTCAAGGTTTTCTGATAACATAAATTGAATACCCTCATACACGTGTCCCATTGGTACTTCAGCAGGTCCCAAGTGAATTCATTATCATCTCTCAAAAATGTATTCTTCTTTTTCAAGTATTCTGGTCAATGACAGGACCAGCTCCAAAAAGCTAAAACCCCCAAATGTCCATGTTCTAATCCCTTGAATTTGTGAATGATACCTTTATGGCTTTGCAAATGTGATGAATTATATTGGAATGGGGAGATTATCCCAGATTACTCAGGTGGGCCCTAAATATAGTCACAAGTCTCCTTATACAAGGAAGGCAGATGTAGACTTGGCACACACAGGAGAAGGTGAAAAGTGGGGAAGAGGAGGTGGCGTGGCAACGTGAACACTGTAGTGATGAATGATATGGTCACAAGATGAATATGCCTGCAGCCCACATAAGCTGGAAGAGGCAAGGAATGGTTTCTCCCCAGATCCGTCAGAGGGAAGGAGCACTTGCCAACATCTTGATCTCAACCCAGTTATGATTATTTCAAGCTTCTGTGAGGAAATTACTTTGTTGTTTTAAGCTATCTAATTTGTGATAATTAATTACAACAGCCACAGAAAACTAATAGTTTCTCTTCCCCTTTTCCTCCTAACACAGACCTGGTCACCAAGACCTATCTCAAATCCATCCCTTCCTTTCTCCACTGCCACTGCCTCTGCCTTGGACTACTGAAACAGCATCCTGATTGATCTCCTTGCCTTCAGTCTCTCCGGCCTTCTATTAATCTTTACTGTTATTTAAACTGTCTCTAAAATACCATTATCTGAGTCCAGATACTTATTAGCTCACAGCTTGATAATCACGCTGAACTATCAACAGTACTTGGTACTTTTCAGCACTATCCTACACCCTATCACATCTGACATGGACTGATTTAAATACATAAAATCCTTGAAATCTGGCAGAACTATTATTATCTCCCATTACATTGATGGGGAAATTGAGGCTCAGAGAATTAAATGACTTGGCTAAGGTTGCAGGGCTAGTAACAGCAACTTATATCCTGATGGTAAACTTTCTCGCTATTTTATAATCTCTATTGTGCTTTTAGATACTTTAGGCGACTATCTCTCCCTCCCTACTCTGCAAAATGAACTCTTTGCCCCAAACTGCTTTTTGACTCATCATTTTCCAGATATATCATACATATTCCCACTCCCCCAGCTCTGGTCCCTTTTTGGAATTCCCTCCTCACTGATCTCCACAGGTCAAATTCTACTTTGTTTTGTTTTCCCTTCTAACCTAAATGTCAGGAAAGCCTTTGTTTTTTGTTTTTTTTTTGAGACAGAGTCTCATTCTGTCGCCCAGGCTGGAGTGCAGTGGCGCAATCTTGGCTCACTGCAACCTCTGCCTCCTGGGTTCAAGCAATTCTCATGCCTCAGCTTCCTCAGTAGCTGGGATTATAGGCGCGTGCCACCATACCCAGCTAATTTTTGTATTTTTAGTAGAGACAGGGTTTCACCATGTTGGCCAGGCTGGTCTTGAACTCCTGACCTCGGGATCCGCCTACCTCGGCCTCCCAAAGTGCTGGGATTACAGGTGTGAGCCGCCGTGCCCGGCCAGCCTTCCATTTTTATGTCACTTTTCAGATGAACTTTCAAATATATTCTTTGGATCTTAAAATCTTAATGAAACTAAAGATGAGAAAAATAAAGATTAGAGAAAATATGGCCTAACAGGGACTCAAATTCAGAGCCTCTGACTTTAATTAAATCCTATCCTCACTTTATTATTAAACCAAGCTGTCTTTCTCTACAGTGAACTCTGGTGGTAGTTCTGTTTGGACCCACTGATTCCTGTGTTTGATATCATATCAATTTAGGTTTACCAGGGTATACACTCTGTCTCTCCAAGGATTATCCCAATATATTTATGGAATCAATCACATCTGTACTTCCAGCATAGGTTCTTTAAAAATCACTTTATGAGTGCTTTCCTGATATAATTCACGTACAATAAACTGCCCAGTATACAATTTGATAAGTTATAACATATATATCATCACTACAATCAAGATAAGGAATACTGCCACAATTTCTGTAAGTTTCTTTGCAGTCTCACCTTCCTGTCCTTGCCAGGAAGTATCAATGTGCTTTTCACTTTAGTAGCTCCATTTTCTAGAATTTTATATAAATGGGATTATATAGTATATACTCTTTTTTTCTGGCTTCTTTTATGGACATAATTATTCTGAGATTCATCCATGCTGCTGAACGTAAGGATTTTTGTTCTTTTTATTGCTGAATACTATTCCATTGCATGGATGTAACACAATCTGTTTATCATTTAATTGTTGATAGACTTGAGTTGTTTGCAGTTGGGCTATTACAAATAAAGCCGCTATGCACACGTGTACAAGATTTGTGTGGACAAACCAGCAGATGTTCTTAATTATTTCTGTTTCTATACTATTTATGTGTTATACTCTTAATATGGCTTATTATACCGCAGTGATTCCATAAAAAAAGTCACTATTCTATTCACCAGTATAATATTTTACATACAAGTGATCAGTAAGTAGTTTACAGATTTTGCTCACCCATGGGCCTAATGCGACTTGACAGAAAAGGCTGAGCCTTGCTTATATTCTATAACTGCCTAAAAGAGTAAATACACTGGTATGCGACAAGATCATAAGAAAAAATTAAAAATTAAAAATATAAATAAAAGAGTGCACATTGAAAAATTGCTGAATAAATGTTCTTGATTTACGGTGCTTATTTTTGGGATAAGCATATTATTCTTTTATGTTCAATCACATTATTATTAAAAGCTTAATTGCAAATGATAAAATATATAAATTAGTATTTTAAGAGTGTAACATACACAACATACAAATGTTTTGTAGGAAACCTGTTAAAACAATTGATTTAGGAATGGAAGAACCACAGCTCAACGTAGAAACTTCATGTTAAACTTACATGGAAAATTTATACGTGTACTCAAAACTAGTGAAAATTACAACTCACCCACCCCACCAAAAGTTACTAAAATAAGACGTTTCTCACTATTAAGACTCTTTTTTACTTTACAAACATAGCAGTACCTCATATTTTATATTTTCCTCTAAACTTGTCACTCTTATCAATCTAAGTAAATGTCTATATTTTCCCATGATACGAACCAAGTTTTTAGATTAGATTCACATGAGAACTCGTATTTGGGAACACGCTTTTTCTTTTTCTGAACACTACTGAAAGTGTTTTGTGATCTTTATTTCACACTAGTTTACTTCCCTTAAGTGTTTTTTAAGTTTTCAGGGAGAATTTCAAATGGACTACTTTATCTGAGTTTAAAAAGATAATTTTAGGCCTGGAACAATGGCTCATGCATATAATCCCAGCACTTTGGGAGGCCAAGGCAGGAAGCTCATTTGAGCCTAGGAGTTCAAGACCAGCCTGGGCAACACAGAGAGACCTTGTCTCTACTAAAAATTTAAAAAAAAAATTAGCTAAGTGTGGTGCTGTGTACCTGTAGTCCTGGCTAGACAGGAGGCTGAGGCAGGAGGATCACTTGAGCCTGGGAGGTTGAGACTACAGTGAGCTGTGACTTCACCACTGCACTCCAGCCGGGATGACAGAAAGATCTTGTATCAAAAAAAAAAGACCATTTGGCTGGGTGTGGTGGCTCACACCTATAATCCCAGCACTTTGGGAGGCCAAGGCAGGTGGATCACCTGAGGTCAGGAGTTTGAGACCAGCCTGGACATCATGACGAAATGAAACTCCGTCCTACTAAAAAAAAAAAAAAAAAAAAAAAAAAAATTAGCTGGGTATGGTGGTGCACACCTGTAATCTCAGCTACTTGGGAGGTTGAGGCAGGAGAATCGGTTGAACCTGGGAGGCGGAGGTTGCCGTGGGCCAAGACTGTGCCATTGCACTCCAGCCTGGGCAACAAAAGCGAAATTCCATCTCAAAAAACAAACAAACAAACAAACAAACCATTTTATAACTAGTTGTTTTTCAATGAAACAAAGATTCTAATCATTTTACTCTGAATAAGCCCTTTCTAGTTCAGAGATTTGAAAAAGTAATGGAGAGTTATCAATAAATCAATTAAATCAGAAACATTAAATGATTAGAATTTCCTCTCCTTGCTGGTAGTCACCAAGTCATGCTGACTGTTACTTTCTACAACAAGAGAAGATAAATTAATATACATTGAGTAACTCCCACCAAGTGTCACTATCTCACTCTGGACTCACAAATTCTGGTAAAAGGATTTTTTAAATCCAGTTATAGACCGGGCACAGTAACTCACACCTGTAATCCCAGTACTTTGTCGGGCCGAGATGGGTGGATCTCTTGAGGCCAGGAGTTCGAGACCAGCCTGGCCAACACAGCAAAACCCCGTCTCTACTAAAAATACAAAAATTAGCTGGGTGTGGTGGTATACGCCTGCAACCCCAGCTACTACTCAGGCGCCTGAGGCACAAGAATTGCTTGAACGTGGGGGGCAGAAGTTGCAGTGAGCTGAGATCACGCCACTGCCCTCCAGCCTGGGTGACAGAGAGAGACTCTGTCTTAAAAAAATAAAAATAAATCCAGTGTTAAATGAGGAGACAGAAAATAAAATTAAATTGTCCATATCCCTATAACTAAGTTAACAAAACCAGGATTTACACAAAGGTCTATATGACCAAAAAAAAAAAAAAAAAAAAAAAAAAACTTCAATTCCCAGTTATTTCTCCCCACCCCGTTATAGTGTCATTTATAATAATTTAACCTATTTATGCCAGAGGTTGCAATTATTTGAATTTTTACAATCAGACCTTAGCGATGACCTTGAGCAGGACAGAAATAACTCCCACATGCTTAGTGTTCCAATAATGGAACGGTAGGCATAAATAGATTAATCAAAGTACTTAAGGGATATCTGCTATTCACATCATATTATTGTATCTAGAAAGAAAGACTCAATAGAGGGCCTATCTATCTTATTCATCCATTTGGCTCCTTACATGAGCAAGTAAAATTCAAGTCAGTTTTTGTCAACTAGCATTTAAAGAGCTCCTTATTTTCCCTAAAGAGTTTTTAAGTGTCCACACCAAGTACTCAAGAGTTCAACTGCATATACGCTTTAAAATATATATATACAAGTGGAAGTAACATCAGCCTCGAGAACTGAGTAGCTGTACTGTGTGGCATCGTGATCTAGGCACTTGTTGGACAGCAGTGTCTCACCTGCCAGTGAAAAACTCCTGCTCAAGAAGATCAAGAAGCAGATACTCAAATTGCGGCACCAGAACCTAAAGTTGCAGGGGCCTCAAATCTGACCCTGTCAGAAACTCAAAATGGAGATGTGTCTGAAGAAACAATGAGAGGTAGAAAGGTTAAAAAAATCAAAACATTCTATGAATGTGGGCTTATCAGAAGCTCAAAATGGAGACGTGTCTCAAGAAGCAGTGGAAAATATAAAAGCTAAAAAATCTCCCCAGAAATCCACCATATTAACCAATGGAGAAGCAGCAATGCAGTCTCCCAATTCAGAATCAAAAGAGAAAAATGGTGAATGATGCTGGACTGATACAAAAAAAGCAAAAACTGGAAACAAAGAGGAATCTGAGAAGAAAGTGCCAAGACTCCTAAAGAGACAGAAAACAACGTGGAGAAGCCAGATAATGATGAAGATGACAGTGAGGTGCCCAGCCTGCCCCTGGGACTCACAGGAGCATTTGAGGATACTTCATTTGCTTCTCTATGTAATCTTGTCAATGAAAACTCTGAAGTTAAAAAAAAAAAAATGGGTTTTACAAACATGACTGAAATTCAGCATAAAAGTATCAGACCACTTCTGGAAGGCAGGGATCTTTTAGCAGCTGCAAAAACAGGCAGTGGTAAAACCCTGGCTTTTCTCAAACCTGCAGTTGAACTCATTGTTATAATTCATGCCCAGGAATGCATCAGGAGTCCTTGTTCTCTCACCTACTAGAGAATTAGCCAAGCAAATTTTTGGTGTTCTTAAGGAGCTAATGACTCACCACGTGCATACCTATGGGTTGATAATGGGTGGCAGTAACAGATCTGCTGAAGCACAGAAACTTGCTAATGGGATCAACATTATTGTGGCCACACCAGGCCGTCTGCTGTACCATATGCAGAATATCCCAGGGTTTATATATAAAAACCTGCAGTGTCTGGTTATTGATGAAGCTGATCATATCTTGGATGTTGGGTGTGAAGAGGAATTAAAGCAAATTATTAAACTTTTGCCAACACGTAGACAGACTATGCTCTTTTCTGCCACCCAAACTCGAAAAGTTGAAGGCCTGGCAAGGATTTCTCTGAAAAACGAGCCATTGTATGTTGGTGTTGATGATGATAAAGCTAATGCAACAGTGGATGGTCTTGAGCAGGGGTATGTTGTTTGTCCTTCTGAAAAGTGATTCCTTTTGCTCTTTACATTCCTTAAGAAGAACCGAAAGAAGAAGCTCGTGGTCTTCTTTTCATCTTGTATGTCTGTGAAATACCACTATGAGTTGCCGAACTGCAATGATTTGCCTGTCTTGGCCATTCATGGAAAGCAAAAGCACAATAAACGTACAACCACATTCTTCCAGTTCTGCAACGCAGATTCAGGAACACTATCGTGTAAGGATGTGGTGGCAAGAGGACTGGACATTCCTCAAGCTGACTGGATTGTTCACTATGACCATCTGGATGACCTTAAGGAATATATTCATCGTGTAGGTAGAACAGCCAGAGGCCTAAATGGGAGAAGACATGTCTTGCCCATTTTGGGCCCAGAAGATTGGGTTTTCTTCTACTTGAAACAATCCAAGATTCCATTAAGTGAATTTGACTTTTCCTGGTCTAAAATTTCTGACATTCAGTCTCAGCTTGAGAAATTGATTGAAAAGAACTACTTTCTTTCTACGTCAGCCCAGGAAGCATGTAAGTCATACATACCAGGTTATGATTCCCATTCTCTGAAACAGATCTTTAATTAAATAACTTAAATTTGCCTCAAGTTGCTCTGCCATTTGGTTTCAAAGTGCCTGCCTTTGTTGATCTGAATGTCAACAGCAATGAAGGCAAGTAGAAAAAGCGAGGAGGTAGTGGTGGATTTGACTACCAGAAAACCAAGAAAGTTGAGAAGTCCAAAATCTTTAAACACATTAGTAAGAAATCATCCAACAGCAGGCAGCTCTCACTGAAGACATGCCTTTCTTTCATCTTGAATAACTGTTCTAAAATGAATTTTTTCCCCTTGATTTAATAAGATTTTTGTAGCCTTTAGAATTTAAACTTATCTAACGAGTATAAATTGACTTGGGTTGCAAGCACTGAGCACTGTAACTTCTATCAAGTCTCTTTTTATTTTTGCGATACAAAACAGGCTTTAATTTTCTTGGCTGCCCAAGAGCAGAGTAAGAATATTAGGTCTTTCTTGTGATTATATAATATTTTAATGTTAAATATCCCTCCCTCATACACACAAATGTATGTTACTGTTTTAATATAATTAAATTTTTGTACCTTTTAAAAAAATATGTACACAAGTACAGTGGCTTTCTCCAACTTACCTCTGCACAAGCAGTTAACTTTATATATGTCTTGGTATGGGGTTGAATTGGGTTCTCCAAAAAGATATGTTGAGGTCCTAAACCCCAGTGCCTCAGAATGGGACCTTACTTGGAAATGGAGTCTTTACAGAGGTAATCAAGTTCAAGGGAGATCATTAAGGTGTCCTCGTATAAAGGGGACATTTGTAGACAGACATGCACATAGGGAGGATGCCCCATGAAGACAAGCCAAGGCACTACCAGAAGCAAAGAGACATGGAACAAGAGATGCTTCCCTCATGGTCCTCAGGAGGAACCAACCCCACCTATGCCTCGAACTTCAAGCCTCCACAACTATGAGACAAAAATTTCTTAACAGCCACCTACTATGTCATAGTTTGTTATGGCACCCTAGCAAACTAATACATGTTGCTTTTTAATAAACTAAATGTTTTGACTAAAAGGCACAGATTGTCAGAAGAGATAAAATCATTCTCAAATATATGTTTTTTATAAGAAACACACTTTAAATAAAAAGAGACAGATATGGAAGAACATATATCATGCAAACAGTACGTACAAGAAAGCTGGAGTTGGCTTACTTTAATATCAGATAAAGCGGACTTAAGACAAAGTATTATCAAACATAGAGGTAATAAAAAATGTATATGCTTCAAAATAAAACACTGACAAAATTAAAGGGAAAGATAATTCCACAATAATAATTGATGATTTTTTTTTTTTTGAGATAGGGTCTTACTCTGTTGCCTAGATTAGAGTGCAGAGGCACAATCACAACACACACATTCTGGACCTCCCGGACTCAAGCAATCCTCCCACCTTAGCCTCCTGAATAGCTGGGACTACAGGCGTGCACCACCTCACCCAGATGATTTTTGTATTTTTTTGTAGAGACAGAGTTTCATTATGTTGCCCAGGCTGGTCTCAAACTCCTGGGGCTCAATGAATCCATCCACCTTAGCTTCTCAAAGTGCTGAGATTACAGGTGTGAGCCACCATGCCCGGCCAAAAGTTGAAGTTTTTCTTTTTTTAAAGACTGAGTCTTGCTCTGTTGCCCAGGCTGGAGTGCAGTGGCATGATCTTGGCTCACTGCAACCTTCAACTCCTGGGTTCAAGCGATTCTCCTGTCTCAGTTTCCCAAGTGGCTGGGACTACAGGTACGTGCCATCACGCCTGGCTACTTTTTATATTTTTAGTAGAGACGGAGTTTCACCATGTTGGCCAGGCTGGTCTCAAACTCCTAACCTCAGGTTATCCGCTTGCCTCAGCCTCCCGAAGTGCTGGGGTTACAGGTGTGAGCCACCACACCCAGCAATAGTTGAAGATTTTAATATCACCTCTCTGCAATTACAGAACTGAAACACACACACACACACACACACACACACACACGCACACACACAAAACCATCAGTAAAGATAAAAGATCTGCAGCTTGGGAAACATGGTGAAACCCACCTCTACAAAAAACACAAAAATTAGCCAGACATAGTGGCATGCTCCTGTAGTGCCAGCTACTTGCGAGGCAGAGGTGAGAGGATTTATTGACCCTGGGAGGTGGAGGTTACAGTGAGCCAAGATCGACCCACTGCACTCCAGCCTGGGTGACAGAGTGAGATCCTGTCTCAAAACATTAAAAAAAGACGTAAAGGGCAATCATCTTCACCAAATTGACATTTATAGTGCAGAATATACATTCTTTTCAAGTGCAAAGTGGTATGTTCACCAAGAAAGATCATATGCTGGGCCATAAGACAAATCTTAATAAATTTTAAAGGAATGAATGCACAGAGTATGTTCTCTCACCAAAACAGAAAAAAATAAGTAATAAAATACCAAGAAAGCCCTAAATATCTAGAAATTAAATAATGCACTTCTAAATAATAACCCATGGGCTGGTCAAATAAGGAATCAACAAAGGAAACTGGAATATATTTTTAACTGATAATTTAGCTGGGCACAGTGGCATGCACGTGTAATCCCAGCTACTTGGGAGGCTGGGGCAGGAGAATCACTTGAACCCAGGAGGCAGAGGTCGCAGTGAGCCGAGATCGTGCCACTGCACTCCAGCCTGGGTGACACAGCGAGACTTTGTCTCGGGGGGGAAAAAAAAAAGAAATGATGGTCTCTAAATATCAATGACTTACCACCTCATACCCATTCGAATGTCTAATGTAATAGTGAAAAAAAACAAAATAACAAGTCTTGGCAAAGATGTGGAGAAATTAAAATCCTTGTGCATGGTTGGTGGGAATGTAAAATGGTGTAGCCACTATAGAAAACAGTATAGTGGGGTTCCTCAAAAAATAAAAAATAGAAATTACCATATGATCCAGCAATTCCACTTCTGGGTAGATACCCAAAAGAAGTGAAAGCAAGGACACACCAGTATTTGTACATTAATATTCAAAGCAGCATTATTCACAACAGCCAAAAGGTAGAAGCAACCCAAATGTCCACAAGAGATGAATGAATTAATGAGATGTGGCATAAATGCACAATGGAATATTATTCAGCCTTAAAAAGGAAGGAAATTCAGATATATGCTGCAACACAAACGAACCTTGAAGACATTATACAAGTGAAATAAACCAATAATTAAGGAACAAATATCATATGATTCCGATTACATGAAATACTTAGAGGACACTCAAATTCAGAGACAGAAAAGTAGAAGGGTGGTTGCCTGGGGATGTGGGGAGACAGGGATGGGGAGTTACTGTTTAATGAGCACAGAGTTACACTTCTGAAAGATGAAGAGAGTTATGAAAGATGGGTGGTGGTGATGGTTGTATAATAATGTGAATGTACTTAATGCCACTGAACTGTACCCTTAAAAATGGTTACGATGGCAAATTTTATGTTACGTGTATTTCACCACACACATACACACAAATCAATGGTCTATGTGTCTACCTTAGCTCGAAAAAGAGCAAAGAAAACCCAAAATAAATAGACAAAACAAAGCACAGACATAAACGGACAAGCCACAAGAAAAATTAAAGCCAAGACTTGGTTCTCTGAAAAAAATAAGCAAAATTGATAAACCTTTAGCTAGACCAATTAAGAAAAAGAAAGGAAAAAAGTGAAGGTGGGGTAGCAGAAGGGAAACCTGTGAAAGAGATAGATACACAGAATAACCAGCATAGTAGGAGTTACTTCAGAAACCAAGGGTACAAGGTATTTCAAGGAGTGGTGACTGACAGTGTCAAATGCTGCTGACTGGTCAAATAAGATAGAAACCAAAGTCTATTTGATTTAGCCACAAAGGAGTCACTGATGACCTTATAATAGCATATAAGAAAAAAGTAGAAGAATTAGAAGCAAGATTGCCATAGAAAAAGAAAGAATATACAGACATGAGGAAGTGAAAACTGTGAGTAAAGACAATTCATCGCCGGGCGCGGTGGCTCACGCTTGTAATCCCAGCACTTTCGGAGGCCGAGGCGGGCGGATCACGAGGTCAGGAGATCGAGACCATGATGAAACCCCATCTCTACTAAAAATACAAAAAATTAGCCAGGCGTGGTGGCGGGCGCCTGTAGTCCCAGCTACTCGGAGAGGCTGAGGCAGGAGAATGGCGTGAACCCGGGAGGCGGAGCTTGCAGTGAGCCGAGATTGCGCCACTGCACTCCAGCCTGGGCGACAGAGCGAGACTCCGTCTCCAAAAAAAAAAAAAAAAAAAAAAAAAAAAGACAATTCATCATAAAGTAGCTAGGCTCTAAAAATAGAGCAAGCTGGACAGAAGTAAGGGGTCAGGCGAGGATACTGATTTTTTACAGAATGGACAAGCTAGAAAATGTTTTTTTCCCTGTTTCTCTCTCAGATTTTTTTTATTAAAGTAAAATATAAACAGAATGTTTTGATTTTTGTTGGAAAAGACACAGAAAAGAGGGAAAGGTTAAAGATACAGGAAACAGGTGATAACAGATGGTATAAGGTCCCTAGATAGGTAGAAGGAAATGGGGTTCAGAGGATGAGTGAAAGGATTAGCCTTAAACAGGTGGAGGCCCAGGCTGGGGAGATGGGGAGAGGAAAGAAAGAGTACAGCTATAGTTAAGTTTATTGGTAGTGTGGTGAGAAGTAGCTAGAGTTCTTGTCTGGCTTTGGCTTTACTCCTCTTTCAAGTTATAAGGGGTAGACTCCTGAGAGAAAAGATGATGAAGTAGAATTTTTAAGGAAATGAAACATGAAAAATAACATGTGGAGGCCGAGGCCGGGTATGCTGGCTCATGCCTTTAATCCCACCATTTTGGGAGGCCAAGGCAAGCAGATCACGTGGGCTTAGGAGTTCAAGACCAGCCTGTGCAACATGGTAAGACCCCGTATCTACAAAAAATATAATAATCTGCTGCGTGTGGTGGTGTGCATCTGTGGTCCCAGCTACTTGGGAGGCTGAGGTGGGAAGATGGCTTGAGCCCAGGAGGCAGAGGCTTCAGGGAGCAGACACTGTGCCACTGCACTCCAGCCTGGGCAATGGAGCCAGATTCCGTCTCAAATAAATAAATGTGGAGAAAAAAATAGAAGGATGTATGATAAGAGGCACTGAAGATCCAACTGCTTTGAACCATTTTATATTAAAAGCAGTAACAACAGGCAAGGTGCAGTGGTTCATGCCTGTGATTTCAGCACTGTGAGAGGCTGAGTTGGGCAGGCTGCTTGAGCCCAGGAGTTTGAGACCAGCCAATGCAACATGGCAAAACCCCATCTCTAGTACAAAAATTAGATGGGAGTGGTGGAGTGCACCTGTAGTCCCAGTTACTCAGGAGGCTGAGGTGGGAGGATCTCTTGAACCCGGTGAGCCCAGGAGATCGAGGCCATAATGACCCACGATCACACCACTGCACTCCAGCCTGGGCGACAGAGGGAGCCCGTCTCAAAAAAAAAAAAAAAAAAAAAGTAATAATAATCATTAGTTTGTAGTTAATACTTACATAGTACCCAATATGTGCCAAGTATTGTTCTAAGTACCTTTTACATATTATGTAACTTAATTTTCATATAAACTTTTGTGATAGCTATCACCAGGTATCTTCATTTTACCAGTGAGGAAAAGGCAGCATAGACAAGTTAAGGAACTAGCCACACAACAGGTAACAGAGTCAAGAGTTGAACCCAGCTAGCATGCTAATTGGTGCTCCTTACACTAGGCTATACTGCCTCTCAAAGTAAAGCTAGGTAAAACTAGTGGCGGAAAGTAGAAAGAAGGAAGAAACAATACCAAGTGGACCCAAAGACAAAGAGAAGCAGTGATTCCTGTAAACAAAAATAATTCTCTTGGAAGAATGGGTTAGTTTTATACAGCATGTGAAGTGCACCAAAGACAAAAGAAACCGTCTTAATTCAGTAATGGAAAGCCACAATAAGGAAATGAGCAGTGGGAAGGTCCAAAGCAGAAAGCAAGAAGAGCAAAGAGCCAAAGAAAAAGTAAAACCCAGGAAAAATGTAAAAAGGAGAAAAAGCTGTAAGTAGAAGAAACACATACACACAAGAGTAAACATAACCAGTAAAAAAGTGAAATGAGGGCCGGGCATGATGGCTCATGCCTGTAATCCCAACACTTTGGGAGGTTGAGGCGGGTGATCACCTGAGGTCAGGAGTTCGAGATCAGCCTGCCTGACATGGTGAAACCCCATCTCTACTTAAAAAATACAAAAACTTGCTGGGCGTGGTGGTGCACGCCTGTAATCCCAGCTACTCGGGAGGCTGAGGCAGGAGAATCTCTTGAACCCAGAAAGTGCAGGTTGCAGGGAGCCACGATCATGCCATTGCACTCCAGCCTGGGGGACCAGAGTGCAACTCCATCATACACACCCACACATACACAAAAGTGAAATTAAAGCAAAATAAGTAAATCTAAGTCCCTGAAAAACTTATTCTTTATTTTCTTATCAAAGAGCATGATTATTTAATAAAATACACTATTGCATATGCTTACCTGCCAAGAATAGGCAAGGATCAGATACCTAACAGGTTAAGATCTGAATAAAAGAAAATAATTTTTAAAAGGAATCATCTAAAGTTGTTTCAGAAGCTAGAGGGTAGTAGTTCCGCAAAAACTAGATTCCAGAGACTCACAGTCTTAGTTACACGTTGCCAAGATGTTTGCAGTTATGGTGACTGCATAAAATAAACTATCAAAACCAAATCAATAGTAAATCACTTCAGCATTAAAAAATACATACCAAGGCCGGGCGCAGTGGCTCACGTGTGTAATCCCAGCACTTTAGGAGGCCAAGGTGGGTGGATCACCTGAGGTTGGGAGTTCGAGACCAGCCTGACCAACATGGAGAAACCCCGTCTCTACTAAAAATACAAAATTAGCTGAGTGTGGTGGCGCATGCCTGTAATCCCAGCTACTCGGGAGGCTGAGGCAGGAGAATCGCTTGAAGCTGGGAGGCGGAGGTTGTGGTGAGCCAAGATGGCACCATTGCATTCCAGCCTGGGCAACAAGAGAGAAACTCCATCTCAAAAAAAACAAAACAAACAAAAAAAAACAAAACACCCCCCAAAAAATATCATTTAATACCTGTAGCAATATCCTGAAGTAAAAGAATATCAAAATTGTAAAAAGGCCAGGTATCAAACATCTGTAATTTTAAGTTTTTTTTTTAAAGCTATATAAGTAAAGTATTAAAAGGGAAGAATATTCAATGTGGAGACAAAGAAGGATGTTAATCTCCAATTAATAAGCTTCAGCCACCCATTTCACTCTTGCAAGACAGAGTTATCAACGTGAAATAACAAGATAATACAAGTCAGTGATTTACTCCAGGGTAAGTTATGTAAAAATGTGCCAGCCAATATCAACACTGTAACTAATAATATTAGTGAAAAAATTAATTTAACACTCAATGTGGCCTTCAACCAGAAGTATAACACAAATCTAATATATTTTTTTAATTTTTAAAGGCACACATACAATCACTATTTTAAATCCTATGGCTTGGAATATTTCTAGCTCATTGCTTAAAATGGGGTGAAGTATTTCTAATATAAAGAACAAAGAAAAACTAATGTAAGTTTTAGCTTAACAGGAGATAAATTTTAAACAATTATTCGAAGTACTAAGGACTATCTGTTACAGTTGTGAATGTGGTAGCACTTAAAAAGCAAAAACATCCCATAACGCTTATATAGAGTGTATTCAATAGGGGTTACAAAATGTCAGGAAACCACAGGCGGAAATTTGATATATGAAATATTTATAAGAGTATTAAAAAATCATATTGGAAGAAGCTTAATTAGAAGTCTCCTAAGTAATGAGGGAACCCTCTTTACAACAGTCTTTAATGCTTGACCATTTTCAGTGATAAAAGACTAGGAGAGTTAATAAATTTTTCAGAGGATCATTGTACACAGACATGGAGGATACAACATGTTACTGGTTTTTACACAGCTGCGAATACTGCTTTATAATAAGAATACACATATATTTTTTCTTTTTTAAAAAAATATTTTTTCCAGTGCTCTACATATTCAGAGAAACTTCTCTAGTAACAGACTATAGAAATGATCCCTGAGAGTATAGTCCTAAGAATATATTTTTAGTCAGTAACATTTTATTTTGAAAACTTTTAGATACAGCAAAATTTAAAGAATTTTATACCAAGCTGCAAAGGAGGAAGTCAAACTGTTGCTGTTTGCTGATGATACAAACGTATACCTAGGAAACCCTAAAGATGCATTTGAAAAGCTCCTAGATCTGATAAATGAATTCAGTGAAGTTTCAGGATACAAAATTAATGTACACAAATCAGTAGCACTGCTATATACCAATGATGACCAAGCCGAGAATCAAATCAATAACGCAATCTCTTTTACAACAGCTGCCACAGAAAAATTAAAATACTTAGGAATATACCTAACCAAGGAGGTGAAAGATCTCTAAAAGGAAGACTACAAAACACTGTTGAAACAAATCATCGATGATACAAACAAATGGAAACACATCCCATGCTCATGGATGGGTAGAATCAATATGGTGACAATTACCTTACTGCCAAATGCAATCTACAGATTTAATGCAATTCACATCAAAATACCATCATCATTCTATAGAACTAGAAAAAACAATTCTAAAATTCATATGGAACCAAAAAAGAGCCCACATGGTCAAAGCAAGACTAAGCAAAAAGAACAAATCTGGAGGAATCACATTACCTGACTTCAAACTACACTACAAGGCTATAGTTACCAAAAAAGCATGGTACTGGTATAAACACAGGCATGTAGACCAATGGAACAGCATAGAGAACCCCAAAATAAAGCCAAATACTTACAGCCAACTGGTCTTTGACAAAGCAAACAAAAACATAAAGTGGAGAAAGGACACCCTATTCAACAAACAGTGCTGGGATAATTGGCAAGCCACATGTAGAAGGATGAAACTGGATCTTCATCTTTCATCTTATACAAAAATCAGCACAAGGTGGATCAAAGACTTAAATCTTAAGGCCTGAAACCATAAAAATTCTTGAAGATAACATCAGAAAAAGTCTTCTAGACATTAGCTTAGGCAAAGAATTCATGACCAAAAAACCAAAAGCAAATGCAACAAAAATGGGACCTAATTAAACTAAAAAGCTTCTACACAGCAAAAGAAATAATCAGCAGAGTAGAGACAACCTAAAGTGGTAGAAAATTTTTGCAAAGTATGCATCCAACAAAGGACTAATATCCAGAATCTACAAGGAATACAAACAAACCAGCAAAAACAAACAAACAAACAAAAAACCACCAATCCTATCAAAAAGTGGGTTAAAAAAACATAGACAATTCTCAAATGGTATAAAAACAGCCAACACATGAAAAAATGTTTAACATCCCTAATTATCAGGGAAATGCAAATTAAAACCACAATTAGATACTACCTTACTCCTGTAAGAATGGCTATAATTTAAAAATTAAAAATAATAAATATTGGCATGACTGTGGTGAAAAGGGAACACTTTTACACTGCTGGTGGAACTGTAAACTAGTACAACCACTATGAAAAACAGTATGGAGATTCCTTTAAGAACTAAAAGTAGGCTGGGCATGATGGCTCACGCTTGTAATCCCAGCACTTTGGGAGGCTGAGGTGGGCGGATCACCTGAGGTCGGGAGTTCGAGACCAGCCTGACCAACATGGAGAAAACCCATCTCTCCTAAAAATACAAAATTAGCTGGGCATGGTGGTGCATGCCTATAATCCCAGCTACTTGGGAGGCTGAGGCAGGAGAATGGCTTGAACCCAGGAGGCAGAGGTTGCAGTGAGCCGAGACTGCGCCATTGCTCTCCAACCTGGGCAACAAGAGCTAAACTCCACCTCAAAAAAAAAAAAAGAACTAAAAGTAGAACTACCATTTGATCCAGCAATCCCACTACTGGGTATCTACCCAAAAGAAAAGAAGTCATTATGTGAAAAAGACACATGTACACACATTTACAGCAGCACAATTCCCAACTGCAAAAATATGGAACCAACCTAAACATCCATCAACCAACGAGCAGATAAAGAAAACGTGGTATATTTACATCATGAAAACGGAATGAAATAGTGGCTTTTGCAGCAACTTGGATGGAGTTGTAGGCCATTATTCTAAGTGAAGTAACTCAGGAATGGAAAACCAAATATTGTATGTTCTCACTTATAAGTGAGAGCTAAGCTACAAGGACGCAAAAGCATATGAAGGATATAATGGACTTTGGGGACTTGGAGGGAAGGGTGGAAGTGGGGTGAAGGATAAAAGACTACACATTGGGTACAGTGTACACTGCTCAGGTGACGGGTGCACCAAAATCTCAGAAATCACCACTAAAGAACTTATCCATATAGCCAAAAGCCACCTGCACCCCCAAAACTATCAAAATTAAAAAAAAAAAAAAATCAAAGAACATGCAAAAAAAAAAAAAAATTTATAGTTGAATACCTGAATAGCCATACCTAGAGCCTACCATTAACATTCTACTGTAGGCCAGGGGCGGTGGCTCACGCCTGTAATCCCAGCACTTTGGGAGGCCGAGGTGGGCGGATCAAGAGGTAAGGAGATCGAGACCATCCTGGCTAACACGGTGAAACCCCATCTCTACTAAAAATACAAAAAATTAGCTGGGCGTGGTGGCGAGCCCCTGTAGTCCCAGCTGCTTGGGAGGCTGAGGCAGAAGAATGGCGTGAACCCAGGGGGTGAAGCTTGCAGTGAGCTGAGATCGCGCCACTGCACTCCAGCCTGGGCGACACAGCAAGACTCCATCTCAAAAAAAAAAAAAAAAAATTCTACTGTAATTGTTTTATCACATACCTATCCATCCATCAATCCATCTTGATTTTTACTCTACTCTTAAAATGTCTTTTAAAGTAGTATCTAAATGCAGTTTCTGAAGCAAGGGGTCAGAAACTCCCACACCTATTAGAAAGGAAAATGATATACAGTCATGCGTCGCATGTGTCCCTCAATGATAGACCACAAATACCACAACAGTCCCATATTATAATATCATATTATTATTGTTTTTGAGACAAGAGTCTCATTCTGTTGCCCAGGCTGGAGGGCAGTGGTGCGATCCGGGCTCACTGCAACCTCTGCCTCCCAGGTTCAAGCAATTCTCCTGTCTCAGCCTCCCAAGTAGCTGCGACTACAGGTGCATGCCACCACACTTGGCTAATTTTTGTATTTTTAGTAGAGACAGAGTTCACTACATTGGTCAGGCTGGTCTCGAGCTCCTGACCTTAGGTGATCCACCCACCTCAGCCTCCCAAAGTGCTGGGATTACAGGCATGAGCCACCGTGCCCAACCCTGTAATACCACATTTTTACTGCACCTTTTCTAGGTTTAGATATGCTTAGATATACATATACTTTCCACTGTGTTACAAAAGCCTACAGCATTCAGTACAGTAACATGCTGTACAGATACGTGGCCTAGGAGCAACAGGCTATACCATATAACCTAGATGTAGAGTAGGCCATACCATCAAGTTTTGTCTAAGTATACTTTATGATGTTCATACAATGACACAATCACCTAACGACGCATTTCTCAGAACATATCCCTGTTGCAATCTCTGAGGTTGTTACAGCATCAGTCATGTAGTTCCCTATTCATGGTGACTGAAAATATACTCAATTTTTATGACTTGTTACATTTAGTTGTGAGGTGGAGCAAAGCGGCTAAGTGCTAACTCTAAACAGCCTTGAATTTGAAACCTGGGTCGGCCACTTATTGTGACACTCTGGGCAAGTCATTTAATGCTTTTAGATATCAGTTTCCTTACTGCAAAATAAGATACTAGTAGCAATGTCAAAGTGTTAATGTGAGATTTAAATAAGATAATGTATAAAATGTTTAGCACAGCTGGCATACAGTAAGGGCATAACAAATGTTAGCATTATTATCAACACTGTATTAGTTCATTCAGCCTACACAACAGGTTCTAGTTGCTACATGGCTACACATACCCATGCAACTGTTTATAGTATTCTTTTTCATCACCTTATGTGTTCTAAGAACCTTGGGTAGTGTATGTATTTTACTGAGATTAGGCCAGGCACGGTGGCTCACACCTGTAATCCCAGCATTTTGGGAGGCCGAGGCGGGTGGATCACAAGGTCAGGAGATCGAGACCATCCTGGCTAACACGGTGAAACCCTGTCTCTACTAAAAATACAAAAAAAAAAATTAGCCGGGCGTGGTGGCGGGCGCCTGTAGTCCCAGCTACTCAGGAGGCTGAGACAGGAGAATGGCATGAACCCAGGAGGCGGAGCTTGCAGTGAGCAGAGATCACGCCACTGCACTTCAGCCTGGGCGACAGAGCGAGACTCTGTCTCAAAAAACAAAACAAAACAAAAATAAAATAAAATTTAAAAAAATGAGATTAAAGACAGAATGAGGGTGAATGGGTCCAAGTGCAAGCATTCTCCATCCTCCCACTCCACTCCCTAATGGAACTAGATGTTCACTCTATTATTGAAAGCAGTGATTGTGGAATCCTAATAAGGGAAAAGGAGTCAGGTGGGTGGGAAAAGGGTACAGCAAAAAGAAAAAGCAGATAAGGTGTAAGTCTGCCTTCCTTCATGGTCCAAGACACACAGCCCTCCTGCACAAATAACTCACAAGCTTTCTGCACTCAACTTATCACCAGACTCTCGGCTGACAGAAAAATGCAAGTTAGCTCACTGCAACCTTGGCCTTATCAGTACTGCACATAGCCCTCTCTGCAGCACACAGCAGAAGCATCATACTATAACGTCCCCAACAAGCCATTGTCTCCTGGCAGTCAGCTTCTCTCTTGCTGATCTGCCCGCTGGACCCTTGCAACCAACCTACTTTCATACTTTCTCTAATAAATCTGCCCTTCTTTACCTATAATTGCCTTGGTAAATTCCTTTACTGCCTGCAACACCAGTCTCAGCTAGTGTGACCTATGACAGTGACGATGAACACAGGAAAACACACTACAGGCACAGTTTTGCTTTTCAGCACTTGGTTGACAGGAGGCTGATAAACTGCCTAATTGTGCTCTGCTTACTTTAGATGAACAATGCTCCCTCTTAAAACTTCATTTGAGATCACATAATTACGAATTTGTATCAAATTTGGTCCAACCCAAACAAAATGTGTTATCTCCACTGATCACACATCCAAATGCCTTTTTAACTGTATATAGCATATTTATGCCAGTTTTGTTGTAGATAGAGTCGGCTGGGCGCAGTGGCTCACGTTTGTAATTCCAGCACTTTAGGAGGCCAGGATTACACTTAAGGAGGCCGAGGCAGGTGAATCACTTGAGGTCAGGAGCTGGAGACCAGCCTGGACAACACGGTGAAACCCCCCATCTCTACTAATATAAAAATTAGCTGGGCGTGGTGGTACACGCCTGTAATCCCAGCCACTAGGAAGGCTGAGGCAGGAGAATCGCTTGAACCCAGGGGGCAGAGGTGGATTGCAGTGAGCTGAGATCAAGCCACTGCATTCCAGCCTGGGCAACAGAGGGAGACTACATCACAAAAAAAAAAAAAAAAAAAAAAAGTTAACAAAGTAGATGGAGTCACAAAACCTCTACCAACTACCTGCCTCTTTAAAGACATGATTTAAGTAAAAGCTACAGTTCTATTTTTATGGAATTTTTATTTAAAAATATGGTATCTAGGCCTATGGCTACAGGCTTATGTGTGTAATCTTAGCACTTTGGGAGGCCAAGGCAGCAGGATCACTTGAGCTCAGGAGTTTGAGAGATCAGCCTGGACAACATAGTGAGAAATCTATCACTATTTTAAATCACTATTTTAAAATCATTATTTAAAAAAAAAAAAAAAAGAGCCGGGCACAGTGGTGTGTGCCTGCAGTCCCAGCTACTCAAGAGGCTGAGGCAGGAAGATCCCTCGAGCCCACAAGTTCTGCGCTGCAGTATCCTATGCCGATTGGGTGTCTGCACTAAATTAGGCATCAACGTGGTGACCTCCCGGGAGTGAGGGACCACCAGGTTGCCTAATGAGGAGAGAACTGGCCCAGGTCAGAAACAGAGCAGGTCAAAACTCCCGTGCTTATCAGTAGTAGGATCGCAGCTGTGAATAGCAACTGCACTCCAGCCTGAGCAACACAGTAAGCCCCCCACCCACCCCGTTTTTAAAAAAAAAAAAAAAAGTAAGCATGGAATCCACTTCTCTGCTAA
Source organism: Nomascus leucogenys (assembly GCF_006542625.1). NCBI lineage: Eukaryota > Metazoa > Chordata > Mammalia > Primates > Hylobatidae > Nomascus > Nomascus leucogenys. The sequence goes on along the minus strand of NC_044395.1, from coordinate 4,655,020 downwards.
CTTATAAAAATTAGTCTTAGTTCTTTCTCTTTGCCAGAGGAAGCAGAATCTAATTTTAAAATTTAAAAGTACTTCTATGTGGCTTCACATAACATAATTTATCTACTGCTAATTCTGAGCTTGATATGAGAATGTAGCAGATATTAAAAGGAGTATGGTAAACGTAAACAATACTTCATCTTTAAAAACTAATTTTAATGAGGCTTATCCAAATGTAGTTTTTGTTTTGTTTTGTTTTGCTTTTGAGACGGTGTCCCGCTTTGTCACCCAGGCTGCAGTGCAACGGCACAATCTCGGCTCACTGCAACCTCCGCCTCCCCGGTTCAAGCAATTCTCCTGCCTCAGCTTCCCAAGTAGCTGAGACTACAGGCATGTGCCACCATGCCCGGCTAATCCAAGTATAGTTTTAAAACATTATTTTGACTTCTACATTATGTATATACTTTACATAAAAATAAAATCCTAAAAACTGAAACCTATGAACCATATCAAATTGGTAGCATAACAAAAGTATTTCAAGTGACTTTTGAACACAGTACTCATTATACATTCTTCATGCAATATAGTCTAAATACGAAAATAAATGCAAAGAAATCTTAAACTTTATGAAGCTTATTGGTATTAGTAATACCAGCACTATAATTTAAAAATGATTTTATGTATACAGTGGGAGAAAGCAAATAAGTTTATTATTATTATTTTTTTTGAGACAGGGTCTCACTCTGTCATCTAGGCTGAAGTGCAGTGGGGGCATGAACATGGCTCACTGCAGCCTCAACCTCCTGGGCTCAAGCGATCCACCTGCTTCAGCCTCCTGAGCAGCTGGGAACACAGGCACACACCACCATGCCTGGCTAATTTTTTTATTTTTTATAGAGATGGGGGTCTCATCACGTCGCCCAGGCTGGCCTTGAACTCCTGGGCTCAAGCAATCCTTCTGCCTCGGCCTTTCAAAGCCCTGGGATTACAGGCATAAGCCACCGTGCTTCGCCAGTTTATTAATTGTATTAAAAACCAAGATTTTCATTTAAGACAAAAGACAAATATAGAGTCAAGGAAGAAAAAGTCTGCTTCTTAAATAGGAACTGGAATATCACTCTGAACTCATGATTCAACAAGCAAAAAACTTTTTCTTAGTTCTCTCCTCTCAAAGCACCTAGAAGCAATGATACTGCAGCAGCAAAGAATATGCCAAACATCCAGAACTTGGTTTCTATATACGATTTCTCATTAAAAAGAACCAAGACTCCCTGGATAAACAGCCCTTTCCACAGGTGAGCAAAGGAAGTATAAGATAAACCCTGGAGTAACTTGTGTCAGAAAGCACTCCAAGATTAATGGGGAGCAGGGGTGTCAAAACACACGAGTCAGCCTGGAATGGTTCCTACTGACCAAATCTGGGACAGTTTGGTCATTAAAAAGAAAAACGACTGTAACTGGTTATAAAACAAGGAATAAATTAAAACCCATGAGAATCTGAAGTGGTATCATTCACCCCTGCCCCAAAAAACATCTTATATGCCATCACTGGGGGTGGCTATTTCTCCAGCTCTTCACTCTAAATATTGAAAAGTAAAGAGATTAAATTTAACATTTAATTTGCATTTTGGGGAAGAACAATAGTTTACCTGCACTTAATGAAGGAAATCTCTTCCTTAGAGAAAACCTCCAATAAAATAACCGATTTAAGCAAAAGTCATCATGGGTGCTAAAAATCACTAGGCAAAAGATTGTCAGAAAGTGGGTATTTGCTTAGTGTCCAAGTTTTACCCCAAGATTACATATTAATCACAAACTGGCAAACCACACCTTTACAACAGATCAGTAGTCAGGACTTTAATCAAATGGTTACATTTAACATCAATAATAGTGTGGGAATCTGACATGATGTGCCTCCTATATTATGCAATAGGAGGTACACAGCATCACCTATTAAATATTCTTGCCAAAGGAAGTTTTACTTTAAGCTAATTAAGCCTTCCTTTACACCTAACTTCCAGTTAATAGGAAATTCAGGGAGAAAGAGGAATAAATGAAATGACATTTAGGAGGGCACAAATCCAGAATGTGGGTATATTTTACAAGACAACTGGTTTGGTCAATTAGGTGTCAGAAAAAAAGAAGGGAGGGAATATTCATCCTATTTAATTTCCCCTGCAAAAAGGAGAGGGGATGGATACTCTTCATTTTACAAAAGGGACTAAAGACTTAATCACCAAATGCAATCAGTGCATGAATCTTGACTGACTACAACTGGGGGCAGAACCCTCAAAGACACTTTGAAACAACTGAGGAATTTTGAAGATGGAGTTGTTAATTTTGATAGGCATTAATGATGACACTGGGGTTAGTAGGAGAATGTCCCTATTTTTAGGAAACACATGCTGAAACATTTGAGGATTACAGTGTTTGCAGCTTACTTTCAAATAATTACACACATACAGAGAAAGACAGGAGACAATATGGCAAAAATGCTAATCATTAAATTGGTTATTCATTGCATTGATTAGCATTTTTATTCATTGCATGAATAAAACCGATCACAATTGTATAGAACGAACCTCTATACGACTAAAATTTTTCATAACAAAGTTAATAAAATTGTACTTCTATTGAGAAGTACCGTAGAAAGTACACGAAAGTACATCTATACCGGAATTATATTTGGGTTGAAATCTGAACTATCTTACTAGTTGTGTGCCCTAAGGCAAGTTGTAATTCTTCGTATCGCTAAGTTTGTCACTTCTGTAAAATTCAAGTAATAATATCTGCATCATTAGGTTGTTCTGAGAATTAAATAATTACAAATGCAAAAATGCCAAGCAGTACTGCACAAAATGAATAATCTGGTTTTCATAATTAATCAGTACATTACTAATAATCCTAAAATACAAAACTACAGGACTACGTTCATTATATTCACATTCTATGATAAGGGGAAACTACATTAGGTAAAATTATTATTAATCCGCTGACAGTCCAAGTGAAGTAACGGGGGAAATGAAGATTTATACAGTATTTTTTAAACCGAAGAATCCCAACTGAACACCTAGAGAAAAGGAAATCAAAATCGTGCAGCTTGCTTCCGGTATTAGCCGATCTCCAAATAAAACATTAAGAAAATAAGTGGAAGTTATAGAGAATTTCTTCCTGACTTCAAGAGATTATCTACTTACATGCTAAAAAAGAAATTAAGTTTTTGTCTTCATTTTTCTAAGTTCCAAAAAAAGCACACAATTACGGGGTTTTATTCTAAATTCTGCTTGGATTCATAGAACTCACATGGACACAATTTCCTTTTAATCAGTTCTAACGTACCTGTCATTTCTCGAGGTAACCCCTTTTTCTGATTAGGCCAGCAATAAAACGACTAGACGTAGAGTGATCCTCAGGAAGGAAAGAAAAAGAGGTGTGTGTGTGTGTGTGTGTGTGTGTGTGTGTGTGTGTATATATACATATAATTTTTTTTTTTTTAAGAAGTGCCATCTTTTTCTTTCCTGTACCAGAGAAAAAGCAGAAGGGGAAAGGAGGAGGAAAAAAAACAGGTCTGAGCCTCCCGGGTTCGACCAGGTGAGAGGTGGCTACACCTCCGGCCGCTCCGGGTTAGGGTGTTGGGCAAATGGGCGTGCAAAGGACGGGCAGCTCCCTGGAAGGTCGGGGTAACTGCTCCGGGACCGCGGGGCCCAAGGCCGGTCTCCTCCCAGAAGGATTAAATGCCACCGAGGGGTTCCCGTGGGGTGTCTCCCAGCGCGGGGTAGGGTGACAGACCCGGCTCTCCGCTCCCTTCGGCGCCAGGTGGGGGCCACGCGGTGTCAGCCACGGGCAGCGTGCAGGGGCCGTCCCCCGCGCGACCGGAGCCCGCCCTCCCCTCCCCGTTACCTGCGGGCGGCGGCGCCGGGCCCGGAGGCCTGCTGCTGCTCCTCCTTCTCCCGCCAGGCTGGGGCGGCGAGGCGGCGGCGGCGGCGGCGGCCCGGGGGGAGGGGGCGGAGCGCGCGGCTCGCTGCCTCTCTCCTCCCCCGGGAGGCTCAGGGGCCCCTATCTCGGGCCGCCGCGCCTAGGCCCGTGAGCAGCCTGTGGCTGGGGCATGGCGGCACAGCCCACCGGCGTGCCCGCGAGGTGGGAGTGCGAGGAGGCGGGGAGGGAAGCACCCCCAGCGCTCGGAGGGGCCAGAGGGGAGGAGCGAGGGGGCCCGGGAGCCGCGCGCGGGCGGCCGTTGGGGACGGTTGGCCGAAGGCAGGCGGTTGTTTGGGGAGCGCGGCGACGGCTCGCGTGTTCCCAGCGGGGCGGGGTGGGGAAGGGGAAGGGGACTGAGGGGAGGGGAGGGGGAGGTTGGGAGGGAGCCGCCGCCGCGCGCGTGCGGGCCGGCGCCGCCGCCGTTGCCGCTCCGCTCACTCCAGCCTGTTTGGGGGCACTTTGTTTGTGTCCCACAATGCTCTGCGCGGGCGGCCTGGCTGGGGAAGGGGAGGAGAAGGGGGCGTGGCGGAGCGAGCTCGGGGGCGGGGCTCGGAGCGGGGAGGGAAACGTGATGATTGCGCAAGCGCAGAAAATGGGCCCTCCTGGCCGTCGGGACTTGCACTGTTGGTGACTCCGTCTCCTTAGACGGTGGAGCCTGCGTGACCCAGAAAGGCCGTGAGTCTTGCCACTGTATTTTTGCATATGTGCGCACATGTGCCGATTTACATTCACATGCCCCATAAGCCCTGTCCCATTTGTCCTTCCTCTAAGCCGTCCTCTTACCCAGTTCCCCTCTCACACCTGAGAAGCATTTCTCCACAGGAGTCACATTTATAGCATTTTTTTTTTCTTCGAACTAAAAACATAACTCCTATTTTCTCGGGTAGTTTTTGTAGCGAGGTCGAAATGGAAACACTTCAGCCCCTCTTCGGCGAGGGAGGTTAGTTGGTAAGGTGCCCATTGTTCACCCATGGAAACAGGCCTGCCAAGGGCCGTCCCGCAGACAGGTGAGCCCGCGCCCCCGTCCTGGGCGGACTGCGACCTGCGGCGGGTGTCTGGATTGCGTGGCTCCTCCGGCCTCCTCGCAGTGCTTGCTTTCTGCCGTTCTAGCAGTTGCCTCGGTGACCTGGCAGGACGTGCGGCTCTTGAGATGAGTGGAGAAACGGACTCCCAGGTCCCTCTCGTTCTTCCAACACAGGGACACCTAGAGCTGCTCCAAAAATATACCTTACTTCTTCCACAACCGTGAATCTGTCATTTTTACTGCACCATCACTTACTTCCCTGGCCTTCCCGGAGGAAGTGTGCGGGCCTCCCCGAAGTAACCGGTACCGCCTGGGGGGCTTTGAAGCTCTTGGTCAACTGCAAAACCAATCAACCGAGGAGTTAAAACTCCTAGGGCCCTAAGTCTTGGCTTCCCCTGGCCGCGCGGGCGAGCGCTCTCCACACCGCCCCCGGAGGTCATAGGGGTTCCCGGGACTGCAGGCGGCAGCGCCCCAGGTGCCTGGGGGCGGGCGGGGTGCGGGCGGGTGCTCCTTGGGCGCTTTCTGTTTTCCCACGCCTCCAGCTTGCAAACCGAAAGACTTCTTTCCAGAGGGTTTTGTGCAAGGTGGGTGGACGTCCCGCTGAAGTAGAGTGGATTTTCCTTTTGAAACACTTGGCAACATCTCACATTAATTCACTCTGAGAGACAAGCAGCCAAGCACCTGAACACCCTGACACTTGCAATCTTCTTTAGGAATAAAGGCAATAAAAACAACTTCTGTTTTCCTTCGCAGTTTCCAACAAGTTTTCAAGTATGTATAATGTTATCTAATCCTTACGGCAACTGTAATTCACAGGTTTTGTCACAGGTTTCTATTATTATTCCCACTATCATTCTTATAATTCCCATTTCAGAGATGAGAAAGATCAGAGAGATGCGAACTAGGCCCAGAAACTTTTGCACTAAGATTTGAAGAGAGGAAGGGAAAGAAGGCGGAATGCTTACCCGGGAGAGGACTAGCGGCCACGAAAGGGCAGCAGCTGGGGCCCTGGTGAGGAATGTGTGAGAATGTATGTAGGTGGTAAGCAACTGGACAAGAATCAGGATGGAGATGAAGTAGTCAAATCCTATCTACCTCTCCTAGTGCCTTTAACAGGATAGTCAGTCAATAAAAGACCATGAAGCAAGTCTTTTCTAAGTGCTTCTCCAGGGGCTGTGGTGGCAGCTCCTCAACTACTACACTGATAGAAAAATTTGCTTTCCTTTGTAGTACAACTTGAAGTCAGGTAGAGGAATGCCTCTAGCTTTGTTATTTTTGCTCAGAATTGCCCTAGCTTTTCAGGGTCTTTTGTGGTTCCATACAAATTTTAGTATTGTTTTTTCTAGTTCTGTGATGAGTGTCATTGATATTTTGGTAGGGATTGCACTGTACCTGTAGGTGGCTTTGGGTAGTGTGGATATTTTAACAGTATTAATTCTTTCAATTCATGAGCATGAGATATCTTTCCTTTTTTTTTTGTTCTCTTCATTTTCTTTCATCAATGTGTATACTTTTCCGGGTAGAGATTTTTCACTTCCTTGCTTACATTTATTCCTAGGTATTTTATTTTGCTTTTTTGTAGCTATTGTAAATGAGATTGTTTTCTTGATTTCTTTTTCAGATTGATGGCTGTTAGCATACAGAAAATCAACTGGGCCGGGCGTGGTGGCTCACGCCTGTAATCCCAACACTTTGGGAGGCAGAGGCAGGCGGATCACGAGGTCAGGAGTTCAAGACCAGCCTGGCCAACATAATGAAACCCCATCTCTACTAAAAATACAAAAAAGTTAGCTGGGAATGGTGGCACGCGCCTGTAGTCCCAGCTACTCTGGAGGCTGAGGTGGGGAATCGCTTGAACCCAGGAGGTGGAGGTTACAGTGAGCCGAGATCGTGCCGCTCCAGCCTGGTGACAGAGCAAGACTCCGTCTCCAAAAAAAAAAGAAAAGAAAATCAATTGATTTTTGTATCCTTCAACTTAACTGAATTCGTTCATCAAAGTTCTGAGAGATGGAGTCTTTAGGTTTTTCTAAATAGAAGAACAAGTCATCTGCAAACAAGGGTAAGTTGACTTCTTCCTTTCCAATTCAGTTGCCCTTTATTTCTTTCTCTTGCCTAATTGCTCTGGTGAGGACTCCCAGAATTATGTTGAATAGGAGTGGTGAAAGTAGGTATCCTTGTCTTGTTCCAGATCTTAGTGGAAAGGCTTTCAATGTTTTCCTGTTCAGTGTGATATTAGCTGCGCGTTTGTCATATATGGCTTTTATCATTTAAAAACTTTTTTCCCCTTAGATTATTCCCGTCTCCTCTGCCTTTTCCACTTAAAAAAATTTTTTTTGGAGACAGGCTCTCACTGTGTTGTCCAAGAGTGCAGTGGTGCAATCTGAAACTCCTGGGCTAAATACAGTCTGAAACTCCTGGGCACAAGCGTCCTCTGGCCTCAGCTTTCCAAATAGCTAGGACTACAAGTGTGCCACCATGCCTGGCTAATTTTAAAAATTTTTTGTAGAGATGGGTCTTGCTATGTGAACTCGGGCTCAAGTGATCCTCCTGAAGTGCTGGGATTACAGGCGTAAGCTACCATACCTGAGCCCTTTCCTGCTTTTCTTTCTCATTTAACATTTAAATATTTTATCATCCTTCCACTCCACCCCCACCTCAAGGTCTGAAGAATTTATTAACTAACAAATGACCGTGAGGCCCTTAAGAGCTCAATGCTAGATGCTTGGAGAGGGTGTGAGAAAAATTTCAAAGAAGATTAACTTTTCAGGAGCCCTCTTGTCTGTTTTGGCTCTGGGCAGGGTCAGTTTCTGTGGCTTCTGCAGCCTCCCACCTTTTTCCTTCTTGAGCTGGTAGAGACTTGCCTCTGGGTTGCTGGAATATACACACCTTTCTTTGACACTAGGTTAAATAATACTGCTGGGAGGATTTTGTGAAATCAGAATCCTGTACACAGGTGAAACAAACAAATGTAGACAGTATGAGGAACCTTTAATTATTAACCTGGTGTGGATGATTCTGAGGAATTCAAATTCCAGGCAAATTCCAGGAGTTATATTTCAGCCACGAGCTCTTTGAGGGACTAAATTCTGCAAAAGATGGCACTTAAAGACCATTAGAACTGAATGGAAACTTAGTTATTTAGTCCAAAAGCATTAGCATTCAGGCATGAATGCTTTCTACCCGACCTTGCTTCCTTATTAGATTATACAACTACATATATAAAAAAATTAATCTCACTCTCTTACCCTAAAATTTATACCTCTTCTAGTGTTCACATTTTACCATTCACCCAGTGAAGCAGGTTGACTTTGCTACTTTACTACTGTATCTCAATTCCAATCCATCAACAAGTCCTGTTGAATCTACCCCTCTCCACTGCCACCATCCTAAAATCAGATGATACTAGCTTGTGCCTGGAGAATTATAATACCACTCATGTGCTTTCCCAAATGCACTCTCCCTTTTCCTCATTCTCTACATGGTCGCCAGAGTTGCAATGCATAGCAGTCATGTCAGCCAACAGTGGCTTCCTATTGCTCCCAGGATAAAGTCCCGAACCCTTAGCATGGCTTTCACACCACTATGCAATCTGGGCCCTTTCAGTGTCTTAAGCTTCATCTCTTAGCTATGCTTTTTCAGGAAACGTGCCAGTTGCAGAGGCGGTTTTGTTTTTTCTTTCCTTTTTTTTTTTGAGACGGAGTCTCACTCTGTCGCCAGGCTGGAGTGCAGTGGCGTGATCTCGGCTCACTGCAACCTCTGCCTCCTGGGTTCAAGCGATTCTCCTGCCTCAGCCTCCCAAACAGCTGGGACTATAGGCACACGCCACCACACCCAGCTAATTTTTGTATTTTTAGTAGAGACGGGGTTTCAGCATATTGGCCCGGCCGGTCTCAAACTCCTGACCTTGTGATCCGCCCGCCTTGGCCTCCCAAAGTGCTGGGATTACAGGCGTGAGCCACCACGACCGGCAGTTTTTTTTTTTTTAACATCTTATAAAATGCTATGCTCTTTCTCCACTACGCATATTATTTCTTCTGTGTAGAAATACTGTACTCCATTCCTTAGCTGATTTCCTTTCAATCCTCAGATCTCTTCTTTTACATATAGATACACATATATAGACACACACATATACATATGTCAGCTTTCTTGAGATATAGTTCACATACCATACAATTCACCCATTTAAGATATGTAATTAAATGGCTTTTGGCCTATTCACAGAGCTGTGCAACCATCACCGTAATCAATTTTATAACATTCTCATTACCCAGAAAGAAACACATACCTGTTAGCAGTTACTCCCATTTTCCCCCACCTCCTCGGCCCTAGGAACCACTAACTTAGCTACTTTCTCTCTGTACGGATCTGCCATATATTTCTTTTTTGCAGTTTCAGTGAGAGCTGTGCCATGTTTGGCTAGTGTATCGGTTAAGTCCTCTGCATTGTTTTCCCTAGCATTTCTAAAAAGGGACTAGGTTGTTTGCCCTATAGTGTTTGCCACAATCTAGATTTTGTCAACTGCATCCCTGTGGTTTATTTATGTTCCCTTAGCTGCATTTTGTGTAATTTGGCAGTAGGATCTAAATGTTTTATCGGATTCAAGTTTAATTTTTGGCAATATCACTTTATAGGTGGCAGTGTACATTTCCACTGAGAGATAACACAGTGTATGCTTGTCCTTCTTTTTGTGATGTTGGCAGCCATTGATGAGAAATGCCTAGATCAATTCATTCATTAGGAGTTTTAAGTAGTGATATAATTCTATCTTTCTTCATTTGCTAGCTATTGTACAATGTTTCTACAAAGGGAAATTGCCTCTTTTTGATTATTTGATTACCTAGTGATATTGTTTATATAGGAAAGCATGATAAATGCTTGATTATTTCCCTTTTACCAAATAATCTCTTAATTGTTGCCACTTCTCTCCTTTTCAGCCCCTACCATCCTGATCCAGAGTCCTTAACCTGACCCCCAAGACCTTGAATCTTTGGGATCCTACTCCTTTTGTAAGGTCCTGCATGATTTGGTCCCCATCTCTGCAGCCTCCTTTCAGCCCACTTTCCTCCTCTCTCACTTTATCTAAGCCAATTGACCTATTTTCATTTCCTAACTCACCAGAGTTTTTCCCATTTCAGGCCCATATTCCCTCACCTGGAAAGCTTTCTCCAACTTCCCCTAACTCTTACTTACCTTTCAATCATTGTTTTTTTTTAAGGAAGGCTACGTTGGTCTTCTGATTATATCCTCTCGTACCACCCTCTGTTTGACCTTCATGGCACTTCTTATACAGATGCTCCTCAACTTATGATGGGGTTATATTGCAATAAACCCATCGTAAGTTGAAAATATCGTAAGTCAAAAATGCATTTATTTATTTATTTATTTGAGATGGAGTCTCACTCTGTCTCCCAGGCTGGAGTGCAGTGGTGCAATCTCAGCTCACTGCAACCTCCGCCTCCCGGGTTCAAGCGATTCTCCTGCCTCAGCCTCCCTAGTAGCTGGGATTACAGGCATGCACCACCATGTCCACCTAATTTTTGTGTTTTTAGTAGAGAGGGTTTCACCACACGGCCCAGGCTGGTCTCAAACTTCTGACTTCAAGTTATCCACCCGCCTCAGCTTCCCAAAGTGCTGGGATTAAAGGCATGAGCCACCACACCTGGCCAAAAATGCATTTAATACATCTAACCTACCAAACATCATACCTGGCCTACCTTAAATGTGCTCAGAACATTTACATTTGCCTACAGTTGGGCAAGATCATCCAACACAAAGCCTAATTTACAGTGAAGTATTGAATATCTCATGTACTTTATTGTGGAAGTAGAAAATAGAATGGTTGTATAGACATGTGAAGTACAGTTTCTTTTGTATATTTATCACTTCACACTGTTGTAAAGTCAAAAAATCTCAAGTTGGGGACTGTCTGCAGTTGATATTTATACTTATTTGTGATAAGCATGTGTCTGATCATTTGTATAATGTCTGCCTCCTCACCAAACCATAAGTTCCATGAAGGCAGCAGTCATATCTACTATTTTTCTTCTAAGATTAACTTAATGATTGGAATATAGTATATGCTCAAAAAATAAATGTTGAAGTCATATTTGGGAAAAAGAAAATACTTTATCTTAGCTGGGTGCGGTGGCTCACGCCTGTAATCCCAGCACTTTGGGAGGCTGAGGCAGGTGGATCACCCGAGGTCAGGAGTTTGAGACCAGCCTGACCAACAGGGTGAAACCCCATCTCTACTAAAAATGCAAAAATTAGCTGGGCATGGTGGCAGGCATCTGTAGTCCCAGCTACTCAGGAGGCTGTGACGGGAGAATTGCTTGAACCCGGGAGGCGGAGGTTGCGGTGAGCTGAGATCAAGCCACTGCACTCCAGCCTGGGCGACAGAGCTAGACTCCATCTCAAAAAAAAAAAAAAAAAAAGAAAATACTTTATCCCAACTTGTAAAGAGTAAAGATAGCTAAGATTCACTGAGTTCTTCTGATATTCAAATCTGAGTAATCTGGCTCCAGAACCTAAGATATCAGGTTGAAATCCCAGTATAGGCATACCTCAGAGATATTGTGGGTTCAGTTAAAGACCATCACAATGAAGTGGGTCACACACATTTTATGGCTTCTCAGTACATATAAAAGTTATGTTTACGCTATACTATGGTCCAAGATTGTCCAACCCATGGCCCGCAGGCTACACGCAACTCAGGACAGCTTTGAATGTGGCCAAACACAGATTTGTAAACTTTCCTAAAGCATTATGAGATTTTTTTTTGCAACTTTTTTTTTAGCACATCAGCTATTGCCAGCGTTAGTGTATTTTATGTGTGGCCCAAGACAATTCTTCTTCCAATGTGGCCCAAGGAAGCCAGAAGATTGGACACCCTGCTATAGTCAATTAAGTATACAAGAGCATTATATCTAAAAAAATTAAAATTAAAAATACTGTATTGCTAAAAAGTGCTAATGATCATCTGAGCCTTCAGCGAGTCATAGTCTTTTTAGTGCTGGAGGGTCTTGCCTCAGCGTTGATGGCTGCTGACTGAGCAAAATGGTGGTTGCTGAAGGTTGGGGTGGCTACAGCAATTTCTTAAAAAATGAGACAACAATGAAGTTTGATGCATCAATTGATTCTTTATTTCACAAAAGATTTCTCTGTAGCATGCAATGCTGTTTGATAGCATTTTACCTGCAGTAGAATGTCTTTCAAAATTGGAGTCAGTTCTCTCAAACCCCGCTGCTGCTTTATCAACTAAGTTTATGTAATATTCTAAATTCTTTGTCGTCATTTCAACAAAGTTCCCAGCATCTGCACCTTTATGTTTATCTTGAGTAGATTCCATCTCAACAAACTATTTTTGGCTGGGTGTGGTATATGCCTATAATTCCAGTATTTTGAGAAGCCAAGGTAAGGGACTCACTTAAGACCAGGAGTTCAAGACCAGCCTAGGCAACACAGCAAGACCGTATCTCTACAAAAACAATTTTTTAAATTAGCCAGACATGGTGGCATGCACCTGTAGTCCCAGCTAATGGGGAGGCTGAGGTAGGAAGATTGTTTGAGCCAAGGAGTTTGAGGTTACAGTGAGCTATGATTGTGCCACTGCACTCCAGCCTGGGTGACAGAGCAAGACCCTGTCTCAAAAAACAAAACACTTCCTTTGCCCATCTGTCAGAAGCAACTCCTTATTGTTCAAGTTCCATTATGAAGTTGCAACAATTCAATCATATCTTTGGGCTCCACTTCAAATTCTAGTTCTCTTGCTATTTCTAGCACATCTATAGTTACTTCCTCTACTGGAGCCTTGAACCCTTCAAAGTCATGAGGGGTGGAATCAACTTCTTCCAAAGTCCTGTTAATGTTGATATTTTGACCTCCTCCCACAAATCATGGATGTTCTTAATGACATCTAGAATGGTCAATCTTTCCCAGAAGGTTTTCACTTTGCCCAGATCCATCAGAGGAATTACTATACATGGTAGCTAAGGCCTTTTGAAATGTATTTTTTTTTTTTTTTGATACGGAGTCTCGCTCTGTTGCCCAGGCTGGAGTGCAGTGGTGCAATCTCTGCTCACTGCAGGCTCTGCCTCCCAGGTTCACGGCATTCTCCTGCCTCAGCCTCCCGAGTAGCTGGTGGGACTACAGGCACCCGCCAACACGCCTGGCTAATTTTTTTGTATTTTTAGTAGAGACGGCGTTTCACTGTGTTAGCCAGGATGGTCCTCAAACTCCTGACCTCGTGATCCACCCGCCTCAGCCTCCCAAAGTGCTGGGATTACAGGCATGAGCCACCGCGCCTGGCCGAAATGTATTTCTTAAATAAGACCTGAAAGTAGAAATAGCTCTGTGATCCATGGACAGCGGAATAGACATTGTGTTAGCAGGCATGGAAACAACATTAATCTTGTACATCTTCATCAGAGTTCTTGGGTGACCAGTTGCACTGTTGGACAGCAGTAATACTTCAAAAGGAATCTTTTCTGAGCAGTAGGTCTCAATAGTGCGCTTAAAATATTCAGTAAACTATGCTGTAAACAGATGTGCTTTCTCCTTCAGGCTGTGATGTTTCATTTATAGAGCACAGGCACAATAGATTGAGCATAATTGTTAAGGGCTCTCGGATTTTCAGAATGGTAAATGAACGTTGGCTTCCACTTAAAGTCACCAGCTGCTTTAGCCCCTAACAAATGAGTCAGCCTGTCTTTTGAAACCAGCCACTGCCTTCTTCTCTCTAGCTATGAAAGTCCTGAATGTATCTCTTTCCAATCTAAGGCTGTTTTGTCACAAGAAGCATAGCTTTCAGCTTATCTCAGCTTTTGATCTTCCTCACTAAGCTTAATCAATTCTAGATTTGATTTAAAGTGAGAGATGTGTGACTTTTCCTTTCCCTTGATCACTTGGAGGCCATTCTAGGGTTATTAATTGGCCTAATTCCAATATTGTTGTGTCTCAGGGAATAGAGAGGTCTGAGGAGAGGCAGAGAGACTAGAAACAACTGGTCAGTGGATCATAGGAGCACACATGTTTATTAAGTTTACCATCTCACATGGGTGCGGTTTGTGGTGCCCCTAAACAATTACAATAGTGATCAAAGTTCATTGATCACAGATCACCATGACAGTTATAATAATTAATGAAAAAGTTTGAAATATTGTGAGAATTATCAAAATGTGATAGAGACATAAAGTAAGCGCATGCTGTTGGGAAAATGGCTCCAATAAACTTTTTCGATGCAGGGTTGTCACACACATCTTCAATTTGTGAAAAATGCAGAATCTGCAGAGTGCAATAAGGTGAGGCACAATGAAACAAAGTATACCTATAAACTCTAATCTGTAGGAATACACCATACAAATCTATATATTGAAGAGGAACTAACCTCAATTTTGGGGGGTTCTAAATTTATAAATCCCAGGGAAGAGACTTACTGGTTTAGCTTGGTTTGAGTACTCATCCCTAAACCAATCAACTAAAATCAAGGCAATGGGGGTATTATAAGAAAATGCAGCCTGGGTACAGTGGCTCACACCTGTAATCTCAGCACTTTGGGAGGCTGAGGCGGATGGATCACGAAGTCAGGAGATCGAGACCATCCTGGCTAACATGGTGAAACCCCATCTCTACTAAAAATACATTAAAAAAATTAGCCGGGCATGGTGGCGGGCGCCTTGTAGTCTCAGCTACTCGGGAGGCTGAGGCAGGAGAATGGCATGAACCCAGGAGGCGGAGCTTGCAGTGAGCCGAGATCCTGCCACTGCACTCCAGCCTGGGTGACAGAGTGAGACTCTATCTCAAAAAAAAAAACAAAACAGAAATGCAGCTTTCATGCCAGATGTGTGGATGCTATGGGGCAGTTTCTAGAAGGAGCTATACCAGGCAGATAATCTCATAGTAGAGCACATGCATATTTCTTTCCATAGTCTAATTTCATAAATTCTCTTGTCTAGTATAGTGCAGTTTTCCCACGTAGAATAGACACCTTGCCTACTAAAAGAGAAACAAGTAAAAGACATGACCAGCTACTACATTTATCTTTCATTTCCAGAATCTCAGTTGATCAGGTCTGGATGTAGCTGTATATAATTTTGCAATCTATGGGCTAAATGACAAATGTAACAGCCCTCAAAACAATACAGTAGTATCTTTTGCAAAGGTTCTAAGGTCAGCTCCTGTTGTATGAGAAATTACCTTGGGGCAATGGTAGCCTCCTAGACCCTTAGGCAAAGCTATGTCAGGGGAAGACCCACAGGCCAAACTAAGTATCTAGAATCCCACAATTTATTAAAAAAATTAAAACACTCAGTGAGAAGTAAGAGGAAAGTGAGGTAGATTAACACCCTTTGGATAAGGTACAAGCAGGGTAGAAGGACCATACTACCTGAATCTGGATTACACAATGTTCATAGTCCTGTCTTTCCCCTTGCTGTGCCAGCTTTTCTTTCTGATGGTGTGGTTATGAGGATCAGAGGTGATGTTTGAGCAAAGGATCCAACAGACGGAAGGTGTATGGAACCAGTGTACACAGGGACTTGCCTATTGGAAAGACACAGGGATATGTATGCATGGCAGTAGGCGTATCTGATCAATCAGCCTGATGAGTAGGTCTCAATTTCATTTGCATTTTTGGGGCAAAGGACAAATGGGGTTAGAATAATATCAACTATGAGTGGCTGATGTAAGTCTTCAACAATGTCAAGGGCTTAATGTGTCTCATGTATATTTAGTGAATCATGAATATTTGCTATGTCTTGGTTCTTCCCTTTTTAGCTACTTTAGAACATGTATGTTCTAACATGTCTCACATGCCTGTTAGAAATGCTTGTTCTCCAGTGCCACAAAGAAATACCACTTCAATGTAAATTTAATTTTCTCAGCAAGGCCATTTTTACTTTCTGCAGAAAGGGCACACTAGCCAGCTGTTTTGCCATGAGAGTACACCGAACAAAGGAGACAGGGTTATTTATAACCTGACACGTCTACCCTACTGCTGTGTATGGTTTCCGTTGCCTGGAATGGGACCTGAAATTCTGTATTTGTCCCAACTGGCTAGCAACTTAGAACTTTCTAAAAGAGACAAAGGCAGAGGAGAACAAAGGAAGGAGGCAGCAACTTGTGGAATGCTGAGAAAGGTAAAAATACCTCCAAATAAGGAAGAGGAACAGGCTATGACCTAATGCTTGCTTGGACTAGCATATGCATGCCAGGGCAAATATTTAGGCTAAATTGTGGCAGCCAAGAACACAAAGTACATTGATTTCTTTATTATGGCTAGCAGATATCTGAGAATGTTAGCACAGGTCTTTGAATAAATTTTGCTTCTAAGAGGAGTTACTATTTATTCCTAATTAGACAGGGAGGAGTGTCTTTTTGAAGAGGAACTTCTACTTTTTACATGCCATTTGCTTCCATACTTGGTTTCATTTAGCCTTTTTATTTTTTGTTTTCTGCTCTATTAGTAAAATTGAAAATTCTCTAAAAATTTAAAATGTGCATTACAAATCGAAGATCATGTATAGTCAAGATTACTGTTGAAGATCTCTTAAATTGCCCATAAGGCACAATATATTGCATTTATGAGCCACCTTGGAGGCTGACATTCTGTCTCTCAGTAAGTCCAACCTAGAAGATTTTCCTTGCAGCGCTGGAACAGATGGCTCATCCTTCTATTGAGCCCCAGAGTAAGTCACTGGCTTGCATGTAGGACTTCTAGACTTGGACTCAGACTGCTAGATGCCCACACTATAAGAGGCACCTGGAAACAGACCAACTGAGAGAATGACACGTTTGTGTCTTCTATCTTCTGCGTACTTTGGGCATTAATTTGCTTAGTCAAATGATGCTTATACTTCCCTCTCTCTCAAGCCTACTTCAGTTCATATGAATTAAATGTGTGTATATTCTACTTCTAGGGTAAAAAAGTATTCAATGATGAAAGACAAATAGAATATCCACAATTTTTAAAAAAAGCTCTTTAGAAAAGAAGAAAAAGAAGAGCAACCTACAGAGGTCACTTGCCCAGATCTTATACCACATCTTGCTGGAGGAAGACAATAAAGTAGATCATAGGGCCAGCAAACTTAATGTGCATCTCTTTGTTAACTTACTTCCTTAAGAGTGGATTAAGTTCAGTATGGCTGCCCCAGGATTCTGCTAGGAGGGTTTTCCTTATTTGTATCCAACAGGGCCATACCTGAGTATGATGATTAATGTCATGTGTCAACTTGACTAGGCTAAGGGATACTCAAATAGCTGGTAACACATTATTTCTGGGTGTGTCTGTGAGGATGTTCCTGGAAGAGATTAGCATTTGAATCAGTAGATTAAATAGAGATCACCCTCACCAACATGGGTGTCATTCAATCCATTGAGGACCTGGATAGAACAAAAAGGTGAAGGAAGGGTGAATTTGTTCTCTCTGCTTGAGGTGGGACATCCATCTTCTTCCACCCTCAGACAGCTGTACTCCTGATTCTCAGGCCTCGGGACCCAGACCAGGATTTCCATCAGCTCCCCTGGCTCGCAGGCCTTCTGACTTCTGACTCACCATCAGCTCTCCAATGGCAGATCGTGGGACTCGTTGGCCTCTAATCGCATGAAACAATGCCCACAGTATGTCTCCTATTAAATAAATATATATCTAACCTCTTATTTGTTCTGCTTCTCTGGAGAACCCTGACTAATACACTGAGAAAGAGCTTGGGGAGGATTCCTCTGAAGGGGACTCTATTTTAGCAGTAGACTCTATGTTGGCGAATACATTTGAGCTGAGTCTTATCTTACGGGTTGAGCAATAATCACAGGTGATTTTGCAAGGATTGAGTTTTGTTTTGTTTTATTTTATTTTGCAGTGCTTAAGACTGAAACAGCCCATTGCATTCATTTTTGAGGACAGTGTTTGCTAATAACCCAATGCAGAAATCATTTGTGGTTAGGATTATGATCTAATCATTCACCAAACTTACAACAGATGATCTTCACTGGGTCACAAAAAAATTGCACAACAGTGGGGTAATTAATATTTTCTAATAAAAAAATGGAACTCTCATAGTAGCCATCTAGATGGGGGAGAAGGTGTTCTCAATTTTGTTATGTGTTTTTAATTCTGTTTGGCAGTTATATTACATTTTTCTGGCTCATTCATTCTTTTGCACTTACAAGACTATTTTATATCATCTCTTCTGTCAGTCCTCCAATACTTCCTTTACCACTCTCTCTCAGTTGATGCCCATCATAAAAAACTACCACAGGCCAGGTGCAGTGGCTCACAACTGTAATTCCAGCACTTTGGGATGGTGAGGTGGGTGGATCACCTGAGGTCAGGAGTTTGAGACTAGCCTGGCCAGTATGGCAAAACCCCGTCTCTACTAAAAATACAAAAAATTAGCTGGGCATGGTGGTGGGCACCTGTGGTCCCAGCTACTTGGGAGGCTGAGGCGGGAGAATTACCTGAACTTGGGAGGCGGAGGTTGCAGTGAGCTAAGATTGCGTGACTGCACTCCAGCCTGGGCGACAGGGCAAGACTCTCAAAAAAAAAAAAAAAAAAAGAAAAACAAAAACAAACCACTACAAATCTGGTGGCTTAAAACAACACACGTTTTTTATCTCACAATCGAGAAGTCAGAAGTTGGACAGAAGTCTCCCTGGCTTAAAATATAGGCAGGACTATGTCCATTTCTGAAAGCCATATGGAGAAGCCCTTTTTGCCTTTTCTCCTTTCTAGAGGCCACTTGTACTCCTTGGCTCATGGTCTCCTTATTCCATCTTGAAAGCCAGCAACTCTCTGCCCCTTTCCCCATCATCACGTTTCTCTCAACCACGTTCTTCTGCCTCCTTCTTCCACTGTTAGTTTTGTTTTGTTTGGTTTTTTTTAGATGGAGTCTCGCTCTGTCGCCCAGGTTGGAGTGCAGTGGTGTGATCTTAGCTCACTGCCACCTCTGCCTGCCAGGTTCAAGCAATTCTCTTGCCTCAGCCTCCCGAGTAGCTGGGACTACAGGCACGCACCACCATGCCTACATAATTTTTTGTTTTTTGTAGAGATGGGTTTTCACCATGCTGGCCAGGCTGGTCTTGAAGTCCCAGCCTCGGCCTCCCAAAGTGCTGAGATTACAGGCGTGAGCCACCACGCCCGGCCCCTTCCACTGTTTTTAGTAATACCCATAGTGAAGATATAGTTCACATACCACATAATTCATGCATTTAAAGTGGACAATTTGATAGTTGTTAGTATATTCATGGAGTTGTACATCTATCCATCACCAGAACCAAGTTTGGAACATTTTCATTATCCCCAAGAAACCCTGTGCCCTTTAGCAATTATCTTTTATTCTTGCCCATCACTCATTCCTAACCCTTGGTAACCACTAATCTGCTTTCTGCCTTTATGGATTTTCCTCTTCTGGCCTTTTCATGTAAATGGAATCACACAGTATATGCTCTTTTGTCGCTGGCTTTTTTCACTTGGCATGCTTTCAAGGTTCATCCATGTCTCAGTACTTCATTCTCCTCTTCCACTTTTAAGGACTCATGTGATTAGATCGGGCCTACCTTGGTAATCCAGCAAAAGCTGCCCATCTCATGGTCCTTACTGTTTTTTGGTTTGTTTTTTGTTTTTGAAAGAATCTTGCTCTGGTGCCCAGGTTGGAGTGCAGTGGTGCAATCTCGTCTCACTGAAACCTCTGCCTCCCAGGTTCAAGCGATTCTCCCGCCTCAGCCTCCTGAGTAGCTGGGATTACAGGCGCACGCCATCACACCCAGCTAATTTTTGTATTTTTAGTAGAGATGGGGTTTCACCATGTTGGTCACGCTGGTCTCGAACTCCTGAACTCAAGATCCGCCCGCCTTGGCCTCCCAAAGTGCTGGGATTACAGGTGTGAGCCACCGCGCCCGGCCCACGGTCCTTACCCTTAATCACATCTGCCAAGTCCCTTTGGCCATGTAAGGTAACACAGTCACAGATCTCAGAGTTTAGGACATGGACATCGTTGGGGGGCCATTACTCAGTCTACCACAATGAATATCCTTCCTATTTCAGAGAGAAAATAAAAGCAGTCAAAGAATAGAGAATTTCCCCTATTCCCCAGCATGTGGAGCCACAGACTCTGCCTTCCCCCGATCAAGATGGTACAGAATCTCATATTCCCAGCATTTCTCATCACAGAATTCCCCTTTCTGTCCTGCTAGCAAAGGCCACACTGCCACTCAGCGCCGGACTCCTTCTCCTCTCACTTTCTCAGTGGCACTGTTGGAGCTACCCTCCCCTCTCCCGCATTATCATTTCTTATGTTTCTCTTGGATCATTTCAACTGGCATAAAACAACTTGTAATTTCACCCTTCTGAAAACAAAATCCTTTTTTGACCCCTTTCCCTCTTCTACTAGTGCCTCATTTCTTTGTTCCCCCAACTCTTTAAAACAAAACTTCATGAAAGATTTGTCTATGTTGTTTTCAATTTTTCTTTTTCAATTACGGTTTTGTTTTGTTAGAGAGTCATTAAAAATTTGTTTTTTCTTTTTCAATTTTTTTTTTTTTTTTTGCGGGGGCAGGTCTCACTATGTTGCCCATTCTGGTCTCGAGCTCTTGGACTCAAGCAATCCTCCCGCCTCGGCCTTGCAAAGTGCTGGAATCACAGGCATGAGATACCATGCCCAGCCAATTTATTGTGGTTCAGTATATATAATAGAATTTACCATTTTAACTGTTTTCAAGTATATAATTCAGGGGCATGAATTACTTTCACAATGTTGTCCAACCATCACACTGTCCGCTTCTAGAATTTTTCATCATTCCAAACAGAAACTGCATACTCCTTAACCAATAGCTTCCATTCTCCCCTGCCCCCCAGCCCCTAGTGGCACCATTCTACTTTCTGTCTCTGAATTAGACTATGCAGGGTACCTCTATAAGTGGAATCATGCAGTAGTTATTCTTTTGTGTCTGGCTTCTTTCACATAGCATAATGTTTTAAAGGTTTGTCTATACAGTAGCATGAGTCAGAATTTCATTCCTTTTCATGGCTGAGTAATATTCCATTGTATGCATATAGCACATTGTATTTATCCATTTTCCTTCTTTTTTTGTTTTTGTTCTTGTTTTTGTTTTCAGACAGAGTCTTGCTCTGTCACCAGGCTGGAATACAGTGGCACAGTCTTGGCTCACTGCAACCTCCACCTCCTGGGTTCAAGCGATTCTCCTGCCTCAGTCTCCCAAGTAGCTGGGACTACAGGCATGCGACACCATGCCCAGCTAATTTTTGTATTTTTGTGGAGACTGGGTTTCACCATGCTGGCCAGGATGGTCTTGATCTCAACCTTGTGATCCGCCTGCCTTGGCCTCCCAAAGTGCTGGGATTAAAGGCGTGAGCCACCATGCCCGGCCCCATTTTCTTGTTGATGGACACTTGGGTTGTTTCCATTTGGGGGTTATTGTGAATACTGCTGCCATGAACATGTGCATACAAGTATCTGTTGAGTCATTCTCTTAAGTTCACTACAGTTAGGCTTTCACTCTCACTGGTCAACACAAATTGTTCTTGTCAAGGTCATCAGTGACCTACCTCTGAGTTGCTGCAGCCGATTATCAGTTCTTCATTCTCATCTTATATAACAGTGCCATTTGCATTGATCATTGCCTCCTCCTTGAAGTCTTTTCTTCAATTGACCTCCAGGACACCACCATACACTCCCAATTACCTTCCCACCTCACTCGCCACTATTCCTTAGCCTCCTTTGTTAATCATCCTTGCTGCCCCCTCTGCAGTCTTTGGAACTATTCTCTTTTCTGTCTGTACTTTCTCCCTTAGTAATATCTTCCAATCTCAAGGTGACTTCAACTATTGGACTTGACACGTCCATCGGATAGCAGGTGAGCATCTTATATTTAACATGTCGCAGATTAAATTCCTGATCATCCCTATCCTCCACATCAAAATATGCTCCTTTCAGTCTTTCTGAACTAATTCAATGGGATCCTTCTAGTTGCTTAGGCACAAGTCCTGGAATCATCTTTTATTCCTCGATTTCTCTCCCATCCCATGTTCAGTCTATTAACAAATGCTGTTGGCACCTTCTTTAAAATATTTACAGAATCTGCCATGTGTGGCGGTACACACCTATAGTCCCAGCTTCCATCTACTCAGAAGGCAGAGGTGGGAGAGTCGCTTGAGTCCAGGAGTTCGAGTCCAGCCTGGACAACATAGCAAGACCCTATCTTGAATACACACACACACACACACACACACACACACACACACACACACACTCTTTGATCATTTTTCTCCATCTTTACCACTACTGCCTTGAGGCAAGTCATCAACATCTCTTGCCTGGATTATTTCCATAATCTCCTAACTAGTCTCCTTGAGTCTTCTTTTGCCTCTCTCCAGTTGATACTCAATACATCCGCAAAATGATGCCATTAAAATGTAAGTTTCTCATGTTATTCTTGTTAATCAAGAAGCATGAAAGGCCGGACTGCAAAGCAGTAAGACACTTAGTAAGGTCTTAGGAATTGTGATTCAGGAGAAACAGATGTGGTCAAAGGCCACATTGTGTTCTGAAAAAGAAAGGGGAGTAGTAATTTTTAAAAAGATGCCGAGGGTGATTACACTAGTTGTTTTGAAAGAATTATTGTTGGTAGAGGAGGCTGGCTTAGTACATGAGTCCATAGTTCATTGGTTGTAGCTGTTTAGGAGTTATAGTGCTGGCAAAATTTATCTATTTTCTAAGATGTTTTGGTCATGGGGATTTGGCCCAGTTCAAAGGTTTAAGGCAAGTTTCTGGGTTTTTTTATTTCCAAGGTTGCAGGTTTTATAGAATTAGTACTTCTTTGAATGGCTTCCCAATTTGATTTAATTATTTATTTTTGAGACAGGGTCTCACTCTGTCACCCAGGCTAGAGTATAGTGGTGTGATTGCAGCTCCTGGAAGCGTTGACCTCCCAAGCTCAAGTGATCCTCCCACTTCAGCCTCCTAACTGGAACTACAGTCACATGCTATCACACCAAACTGACTTTTGTAGTTGTTTTTCGTAGAGACAAGGTCTCACTATGTTGCCCTTGAACTCCTGAGCTCAAGCAATCCTCCTGCCTTGGCCTCCCAAAGTGGAGATTACACGTGTGAGCCAAGGCACCCAGCCCTGATTTAATTTTAGAGCTCTGAACCAGAGTGATGCCATTTTGTATATCACATTTCACATTCCCTGTTTTGATCAAGAGCTGACAGGAGGCAGCACTGCTGATCAATTATTATTGGTTGGCCATAGATTTGTTATATATTTTCTTTGGAGCTAGAAATGTCTGTTTTTAGAGTGGCTTGTCCCACAGAGGTGAGTTGTCAAAAGATAACATGCAGAAATTGGCCAAGTTTGAGTAACAGGGGAGCCGTTTTCATAAAGAGGCCTGCATTAGTCTATGGCAATTAGCTGTACATCAGGAAAGGCATACATTTGGTTAACCACGTGTAAAGGTCATTCTTCAGCCTTCTTTCCTGAAATAGATGATGAGATTTCAGGAAGGAGATAGAAGGCGATTGTGTTTCTTTTGGTGAGAAGCTTTCTTGGTCAGATAAAGGAATTCCAGAGGGAGACTCTCTGTGCCCTTGGAGAGAGAGAGGAAAAAGACAAAATTAGAGGGACCTTGATTCTGAGGCTTATTTCTGAGGCCTTTCCATTTTCAAAAGCACTTAACATGCCAAAGCACCATATTTTTGGGGAAACATTCTCTGCACACAACATTTCCATATGAAACTTCCCTAGATATTTCACACATTGAAAGCTGAGTTGGTGGCTGTGGAGAGAATATTTGAGTTAATAGCTGAGTGGCAAAGGATCCCATTAACCCAGTCTACCATTTCTGGAAATAGGCCAGCCCCATTAGACAGCTGTATCTGATTTCAAGAGATGGTGTTGCAGACAGGCTCTTGCACAGAAGAAACACAAAGGTTAATGTTTGGAACAGTATAAACCAGTTTCTTTAGAGTTTGGAGGGCAGTCAGTTGAGGTGTCTTGATGTTAAACTCAAAGTATTCTCAGCTAAAGTAGAAATAGGCGGTAGCAATCTGACAGCTTTTGTGGTCTGTAATTTGCATATCACATGGTTGTTTATTCATGAGCTTCAGCTTGCAGGCCCTCCGGAAAAAGGTAGTAGCAATTTCAGTGAGTCCAAGTCAGAAAAATGGAATAAAATTTTGGAAACATTAGTTTGGAGACTTGTAACCAGGAAGGAATTCAAAATTCAGTCTGAATTGTAGGCAAATAATAGAAACAATGGTCAGTGGTAGAATCTAATAACAGGTGTACTATAGTTTTTTTCTGAAACAATTTTTTTTTCAAATTATTGAAAATTAATTTTTCAATCTCTAGTCCCCCATTTCTACCAAAGATAAATCATAGCAGAACTAATTTAATTGCAGAATAATTTTAGTCCTATTATACATGGCTTGATTATTTGCATAAAGTAAACCAGCAATAGTGATTGGCTATATAGGCTCTTTATGAATTGGCTTTGCAGGGGCTTTTTCATAAGAACCTCAGATTATATTTTTAAAAGCTGGCTGGGCATGGTGGCTCATGCCTGTAATCCCAGCACTTTGGGAGGCCAAGGCGGGCGGATCACCTGAGGTTGGGAATTCGAGACCAGCCTGGCTAACATGGAGAAACCCGTCTCTACTAAAAACACAAAATTAGCCAGGCGTGGTGGCGCATACTTGTAATCCCAGCTACTCGGGAGGCTGAGGGCGGAGAATTGCTTGAACCTGGGAGGTGGAGGTTGCGGTGAGCCAAGATCGCGCCATTGCACTCCAGCCTGGGAAACAAGAGTGAAACTCTGTCTCAAAAAAAAAAAAAAAAAGCCTCTCAAGGGTAGGAAGCCACGCCCAGGATTTTGCATCAGATTATACCTGTAACAGGCCGGGTGCAGTGGCTCATGCCTGTAATCCTAGCACTTTGGGAGGCCGAGGTGGGTGGATCACAAGGTCAGGAGATCGAGACCATCCTGGCCAACACGGTGAAACCCCGTCTCTACTAAAAATACAAAAAAAATTAGCCGGGCATGGTGGTGCACTGTAATCCCAGCTACTCAGGAGGCTGAGGCAGGAGAATTACTTGAACCCAGGAGGCAGAGGCTGCAGTGAGCTGAGATCATGCCACTGCACTCCAGCCTGGGCAACAGAGTGAGATTCTGTCTCAAAAAAAAAAAACAAAAAACAGATTATACCTGTAATAACTATACAAATTGGATGAATTCTTCTCTTCTCAAGGTCCCCAAAATATTTTGAGGTTCCTGGGCCTGTTAGAAAGTGACATTCTTTACTTACCATAGGATCAAAAATCCTTTAAAGAAACTGTATAGACAAGGAACCAGGACAGTCTTTTTCCAAGTCTATTGGCTTTAAAGTCAGTTTCAATTCCTTAAAGCAGCCTGATCACGTATGAAAATATGACATTCCAGTCAAAGCCTTAGTAAAATAGCCAGTGTCTCTAATTGTGTCCTATCACAGAATAAAACAGGTTCTTATTGAATTTATTCAAATACCTATATTGCCATAAAATAAAAAATACTCATTAATAGTTTCCAAATTTTGAAGATATCAGTTAGGGAGAAAAGTAAATGTTTCCATTTTGCTCACAAAAGTATACTTTCCCAATTACTGTAGTT
Organism: Nomascus leucogenys; assembly: GCF_006542625.1. Lineage (NCBI taxonomy): Eukaryota > Metazoa > Chordata > Mammalia > Primates > Hylobatidae > Nomascus > Nomascus leucogenys. Next base: position 4,629,383 of record NC_044395.1, on the reverse strand, counting down.
ATAAATAGCTTAAGAGGAAAAAAAGATTTTTTTTTTTAACTCTGGAAAACAAAACAAAACAATTAGCAGCATACCTATAATCCCAGCTACTTAGGAGGCTGAGGCGGGAGGATTGTTTGAACTCAGGAGTTTGAAGCCAGCTTGGACAACATGGCATGGCCCTGTCTAAAAATAAATAAGTAAATAAAAGAATGTTTCAAGCAAAAAAGTCATAAACATCATTTCAGTCCTTTATCGGGTTAGTCTCATCTGCTTAATTATTGTTCTGTATGATGTCAGATTAGCAATTTTATGAGTCCAGTTTTTTTTACTGGAGTTTTTTTTTTTTTTTAACCCAGTTCAGTTGAATAATCTCAAGGTCGTAAGCAGAGGTCTGTATTTAAAAGTACCTTTCAGAGGCTTTTTCATGAACCTCCTTGAAAATATACCACCTTAGGATTTGCAAAGAGCTCTTAGAAAAAAAGCATCAGAATGAAGCAATTTACCAAGACATATCAGAGTTTTAGGACTTTCATACAATTTTGGAACATATATTAACACATTTATACAAATATAACTCAAGGAAAATTAAACACCATTTCTAAATTTGACAATGCTTTCTGTATGATTTTAACATACCAGATAAGCCCAATATGTCTCTCTTGGAGTTCCAGGGGCTCTTTTTGGAATGTCCAAAAGTTAGTTTGAAGTAAAAAATAATTTAGAATTCAAAATCTGCTTTTGGGTAGTTTGTCAGATGGCAATGGTTTAAAACACTTGATTTAAAGCTAATTTTAATATTATAAACAGATCCATCCAATCTCAGTCAGCCTTGACCATATGAGATAATGGTTCCACAACCCCTTTATAACTTCTTACAGATTTTTTTCCATTCTCTTTCCCCCCACAACTCTCTACATCCATTCAATTTTGTTTGTTTGGGACAGAGTCTCACTCTGTCACCCAGGCTGGAGCACAATGGTGGGATCTCAGCTCACTGCAACCTCTGCCCCCCCCGAGGTTCAAGTGATTGATTCTCCTGCCTCAGCCTCCCGAGTAGCTGGGATTACAGGTGTCTGCCATCACGCCTGGCTAATTTTTGTATTTTTAGTAGAGACAAGGTTTCACCATGTCGGTTAGGTTGGTCTCAGACTCCGGACCGCAGGTGATCCACCCGCCTCAGCCTCCCAAAGTGCTGGGATTACAGGCATGAGCCACTGCACCCAGCCCCATTCAGTTTTATCTATTATTTTTAAAACTTTTTTAAAAATTTGTATGGGTACCCAGGAGATACATACGTTTATGGGGTGTATTTTGATGCAGGTGTACAATGTGTAATAATCACATCAGGGTAAACGGAGTATCCATCACCTCAAGCATTCATCATTTCTTTGTATTTTGAACATTCCAATTATATTCCCTCAATTATTCTAAAATGTATGACAAATTATTGCTGAATGTGGTCACCCTGTTATGCTATCAAATACTATATCTTATTAATTGTATCTATTTTTTTGTACCCATTAACCATACCTATTCTATACCCCCACTACCCTACCCAGCCTCCAGTAACCATCATTCTATTCTCTATCTCCGTATGTTCAATTGTTTTAATTACTAGCTCCCACAAATGAGTGCTAACATGAGAAGTTTGCCTTTCTGTGCCTAGCTTATTCCACTTAACATAATGTCCCCCAGTTCCACTCTTATTGCAAATGACAGGATCGCATTCTATTTTATGGCTGACTAAGTACTCCATTGGGTATATGTACCGTATTTTCTTTATCCTATCCTGTTGACAGACACTTAGGTTGACTCCAGATCCTGGCTACCGTGCATAGTGCTGCAGTCAACATGGGAGTGCCGGTATCTCTTCAATATACTGATTTCCTTTTCCTTGGGTATCTACCTAACAAGGTAATCTACCTTGGGATTACTAGATCATATGGTTTTTTAATTTTTTAGTTTTTAGTTTTATTTTTAGTTTTTGAGGAACCTCTGTACTGTTCCTCATAGTAGCTGTACTAATTTACACTTCCACTGACAGTGTATGAGGTTTCCCCTTTTCTCTACATCCTCACCAGTGTTCATTGTTGTTGCCTGTCTTTTGAATAAAAGCCATTTTAACTAGGGTGAGATGATATCTCACTGTAGTGTTTTTGTTTTTTTTTTTAATCAGGGTGCCACTCTGTTACCCAGGCTGGAGTGCAGTGGTGCAATCATGGCTCACTGCAGTCTTGACTTCCCAGGTTCAAGTGATCCTCCTGCCTCAGCCTCCTGAGTACCTGGGACTACAGGCGTGGCACCACCATGCCGGGCTATTTTTAAAAATTTTTTTTGTAGAGATGGGGTTTCCCTGTGTTGCCCAGGCTGGTCTCAAAACTCCTGGGCTCAAGAGATCCTCCCTCCTTGGCCTTCCAAAGTGCTGGGATTATAGGCACGAGCCACTACACCCAGTGTTCATTGTAGTTTTGATTTTCATTTATCTGATGATCAGTGATGTTGAACACCTTTTCATATACCTGTTTGCCATTTGTATGTCTTCTTTTGAGAAATGTCTATTCAATACCATTTTTTATTCATTCCATTTAAACAACCTTGAATTAACCTCTAAACTAGACAAAATTACTTTTCCTTTAACAAAACCCACATATTTATGTTTTTAAAAATAACCTAACAAAAAACACATTCTACTGTCCTTGTCCAATCTGTACACAGAATTATTTCTCTTATATCTAGTAGTTTTAATTATACATACTAACTACAATTTGAATTCTTAGTGATTCCAAATTCTAGTGAACAACCTAAGAAGTAAGCAGTTTTAACTATTATGTACCAGATACAGAGCCCAGGCCTGAGGACAGGGCTGTGAAGACAATGCCTGTAGGAGCTAACCTCTCCCAGCATGGCCAGGAGGCACAGCTGGGCCAGGGAGGATATATTGACCTTGGCTCTGCCCTGAAGCTGGTGGCCCAGGTGCTGTAGATACACGTCTCCAGACCTCACCATAGGTATTATCCAGACCCCAGAATCTAAAGGCTCGAAATCTAATTTTAAAACCAGCTTTATTTGCCAAAGATTACTAAAGTCATGTGAATTTGAAAAGCATTTGGGGCTGGGTGCGGTGGTTCACGCCCGTAATCCCAGCACTTTGGGAGGCCAATGCAGGTGGATCACCTGAGTTCAAGAGATCGAGATCAGCCTGGCCAACATGGCGAAACTCCATCTCTACTAAAAATACAAAAATTAGCCAGGCGTGGTGGCAGGTGCCTGTAATCCCAGCTACTCAGGAGGCTGAGGCAGGAGAATCGCTTGAACCTGGGAGGTGGAGGTTGCAGTGAGCCGAGATTATACCATTACACTCCAGCCTGGGCAACAAAAGCAAAACTCCGTCTCAAAAAAGGAAAAAAAAGAAAAAAAAGAAAAACATTTGGGCTATTTATGAATACTGATTTATTAATAAGTCAATTTGGTACCTTGTAGACAATATACAAACAGACATGTACACATGTATACATAAAAATAGAGAAAAACACAAAGATTTTATACCTTCGATTTAAAATTTTTTAGCCAGGAGACAGGTAAAACTGTTTAAATGCAACAGTTGAATCATGTCTCTTTAAATGAGACAGTTGAAGTTTCTCTGGGCAACATAGCCAAAGCCATCTCAAAGCGCAGAGAGAAAATATAAGCATTTCAAGAAAGACTTGGGGTGCGTTAGAGGATTATTACAAATGGATGCCAAGGTAATACAAAATCACAGGAATTTGCTACAGCATTTTACAAGGAAACAGACAGATGAACTTAGAGAACATTCAGAAACCTTCTCAAAACAAACTGGACGCCGGAAAGGAATATTTTGTACATCAGTCTAGTTACATATGTGGCTTCTAATTCAGTTTTTACTTTGTAACTGGAATACTGAGCTCAGGACAAAGCCCATTAACAGGGCCAACAAAGTATTTGCAGTTTCCAAGGCCTAATATTTCATGTGTGAAAAGCAGACATAGCTGGAAGCAGAGCGTCTAGATCCTCAGAAATCAAGGATCACATTTTACACTGGATCCCAGACCCCCCAAAAGAGAGATACACCATGGCACTGGGCGGTACACTTCCAAGTACACTTCCACTTAAAGGGTGACTGACCCAGCACCCATCAGCCCACTCTGGGATCAACCCATTCCCCACAGGAGCTTTTTTTTCTTGAGACAGGCTTGTTGCCCAGGCTAGAGTGCAATGGCACGACCTCAGCTCACTGCAACCTCTGCCTCCTGGGTTCAAGCAATTCTCCTGCCTCAGCCTCCACATTAGCTGTTATTACAGGTGCCTGCCACCACACCCGGCTAATCTTTTGTATTTTTAGTAGAGACACGGTTTCACCATGTTGGCCAGGCTGGTCTTGAAGTACTGACCTCATCAGGTATCTGCCCACTTCGGCCTCCTAAAGTGCTGGTGTGTCCGGAATTGGTGGGTTCTTGGTCTCACCAACTTCAAGAACGAAGCCACAGACCCTTGTGGGGAGTGTTACAGTTCTTAAAGGTGGCACATTCGGAGTTTGTTGTTTCTGATGTTGGGATGTATTCAGAGTTTCTTCCTTCTGGTGGGTTCATGGTGTCGCTGGCTTCAGGAGTGAAGCTACAGACCTTCCCGGGGAGTGTTACAGCTCCCAAAGGCAATGTGGACCCAAAGAGGGAGCAATAGCAAGATTTATTGCAAAGAAGGAAAGAACAAATCTTCCCCAGTGTGGAAGGGGACCAAGCGGGTTGCCAGGGCGCGGGCAGCCTGCTTTTATTCTCTTACCTGGCCCCACCCACATCCTGCTGATTGGTCCATTTTACAGAGAGCTGATTGGTCTATTATACAGAGAGCTGATTGGTCCATTTTGACAGGGTGCTGATTGGTGTGTTTACAATCCCTGAGCTAGATACAAAAGTTCTCCATGGCCCCACTAGATTAGCTAGATACAGAGTGTTGATTGGTGTACTTACAAACCCTGAGCTAGACACAGAGTGCTGATTGGTGTATTTACACACCTTGAGCTAGATACTGAGTGCCGATTTGTGCATTCACAATCCTTTAGCCAGACATAAAGATTCTCTAAGTCCCCACCAGATTAACTAGATACAGAGTGCCGAATGGTGCATTCACAAACCCTGAGCTAGACACAGGGTGCTGACTGGTGTGTTTATAAACCTTGAGCTAGATACAGAGTGCTGATTGATGTATTTACAATCCCTTAGCTAGACATAAAGGTTCTCCAAGTCCCCACCACATCAGCTAGACACAGAGTGCTGATTGGTGCATTCACAAACCTTGAGCTAGACACAGTGCCGATTGGTGTATTCACAATCCCTTAGCTAGACATAAAGGTTCTCCAAGTCCCCACAGGACTCAGGAGCCCAGTTGGCTTCACCCAGTGGATCCCCCACAGGGGTGCATGTGGCACTGCCTGCCAGTCCCATGCCCTGTGCCGGCACTCCTCAGCCTTTGGGCAGTCGATGGGACCAGGCTCCGTGGAGCAGGGGGTGGTGCTGGTCAGGGAGGCTCGGGTGGCGCAGGAGCCCACGCGGGGCGGGGGGTGGGGCTCTGGCATGGTGGGCTGCAGGTCCCAAGCCCTGCCCCGTGGGGAGGCAGCTACGGCCTGGCGAGAAATCAAGCACAGCAGCTGCTGGCCCAGGTGCTAAGCCCCTCACTGCCCAGGGCGGCAGGGCCAGTGGGCCGCTCTGAGTGCGGGCCCGCCGAGCCCACGCCCATCCGGAACTCACGCTGGCCCGCAAGCGCCGCGCAGCCCCGGTTCCCGTCCTTGCCTCTCCCTCTACACCTCCCCACAAGCTGAGGAAGCCGGCTCCGGCCTCGGCCAGCCCAGGAAGGGGCTCCCATAGTGCAGTGGCGGGCTGAAGGGCTCCTCAAGTGCCGCCAAAGTGGGCGCCCAGGCAGAGGAGGCGCTGAGAGCGAGCGAGGGCTGTGAGGGCTGCCAGAACGCTGTCACTTCTCACTGGGATTACAGGCATGAGCCACTGCTCCTGGCCCAGGAGTCTTATCCCTTCGTGGCAGGTGTTCCCATAGCCTCCAAGTATTCAAACTTCACTTTTCTTATCTAAACTTGCAATGAAACGAGTATCCCCCTGCAGTATTAACTATTCACTGCAAACAACCATGTCAGCCACCTCCAAAACTGCAGCCCTTGCTAGTGATGACCGGCCATTGCACAAAGATCAGTCTTTCTCTCACAGTACAAAGGAATCCCTGGTACCCTCAAAAGCCAGAGGGATTAGAGAGGTCAACGCAAAAGAGGGCAGAGCTTTAGCCCCTGAGAGGATCTTGCAACAACTCTGGGGCTCCATAAAGAAAACTGAGAATCCCAAAAAGGAGGTGTGGTGCCTTTTTCTGTGTGGCTCAAGGGGTTTCAGGGCCACTAGAAGTTTCTCCTAGATCTCTTCATGTGGAATCAGAAATAGCAAAAAAGAAGGAGCAGTAGAACTGGAAGGAAATGGAAGAACAAATCTTAGAGGAGCCAATTTGGAGATTTAAAGCTTTCCAGAAAGGCCAGTGAAATTTTACTTTTTTTTTTTTTTTTTAAAGCAAAATCATGCCAGCAAGAAAGGAAGCCGGCAGAGGAACCAAACACGATTAAAAAGGGATTTCAGTTGACTGAAAAAAATTCCCAGTAACAGAATCCAAAAGAGAAAAACAGAAAGACCTCGAAAAAAAAAAAAAAACCACAAAAACTTACAGCCTGAATATCAGCTTTTAATTTGGTTGATTTCCGACTGTAGAGTTCTTTTAAAAAAAATCTTATCATATGTCTTATTTTCAGATTTCAGCAAGATAAGTAGCCAATATTCCTGGCTTTTGACCTGTGTTTTCTTTTTTTTTTTTGGGGACAGGGTCTAACTCTGTTTGCCCAGGCTGGACTGCAGTGGCACAAACATAGCTCACCGCAGCCTTGACCTTTTGGGCTCAAGCAATCCCCCTGCCTCAGCCTCCTGAGTAGCTGGGACATAGGTGTGCACCGCTATGCCTGGCTAATTTTTTTTTAATCTTTTTGATTTATAGAGACAAGGTTTGCCAGGTTGCCCCGGCTGGTCTCAAACTCCTGGGCTTAAGCAGTCCTCCTGCCTTGACCTCCCAAAGTGCTGAGATTACAGGAATGAGCCACTGTGTGCAGCCAGTTGTTTTTTGCTGTTGTTGTTGTTTTTAACCAAGGTACCTCCCGAGTGACTTACCAAAAGCAAAAACCTTAGCCAAGGTTATAACTTAAAGAAGGATACATGAGGTATTGCCAAAGAAGTACAAAGCAGTCCTTACAAGACCCAGAACTGCTCCCCAAAGACAGCTTAAAAAAAGGAAAGCTTCTCTATGGGCATCTCAGATGAAAGATTAAAACAGTCAGTAAGACAGGAAATCAAAAGCTATATGGAAGGGAAAAGCATCAATAACAAATGAGTATCCCAAAAAGTCACGAGTCACATAAATATTAAACCATAACTGGGCCATGGCAGTGAAAGCACCAAATCCTAACCATTGACCACAGAGTGACTGGGTGCCTTTTTTTTTTTTTTTTTTTGTAAATAAATCCTGCAGGAAATCCAAAGCAGGCAGTGTTTTTTGTTTGTTTGTTTTTGTTTTTAAACTTTAGAGACAGGATCTCACACCCTGGCCCGAGTGCAGTGGTGTGATCTCAGCTCACTGCAGCCTCGCCCTCCTGGGTTCAGTTGATCCTCCCACCTCAGTCTCCCGAGTAGCTGGGACTACAAGCATGTGCCACCACACCTGGCTAACAAAGCAGGTAGTTTGAGCATACAAGGATTTTTTTCTTCAGGTAACCCTGTTCTGAAAACATACAAGGATTTTAACTTAGTTTTAGGTCAGAATTTTTGCTCTTTAATTTTGTCAAGATAATTTCTAAGGCTAGCCATAACACGATCATGTGTCTTTTTTTTCAATTTGATCCTCCCGTAAATACAAATAATGCATTGTTTAGAAAGAGGGACCTCTAAAAACCTTTCAAATATAGAGTCTTTCTAATTTAAAGGATGTATCTGTTGGTCACTGAAAGTGAGAAATTCTAGAAACTTGAGTTGTTTTTTTTTTTAATTTTAGAGATTTTTTTAAGTTATTTTGGCATGGTTATCTCTTAGGGACAGTAGTTTAGATCTCTGGGGTCTTTTAGATGCCTCAAGAAACCCAATTAAAGTAGGTGTCCCACTCAGGCTGTTTATTCTTTCATTTTAGCCCTGTAATTGAGAAGGAAAACAAGTTTTGGAGATTAAAAAAGCCTCAGGTTGGCAATTGTAATTCCAAATCACTTTCAGTGATATTGGTCCACTGAGAATGAAATTTACAAGGTGAATGACCATAATGTTTGTCTAAAAAACAAACAGGTGTTTAAGAAGGGGGTAACCTAGCACCTATACCATTAGAAGCAAAAGAGCTCCTGAATACCCACCCAAAAGGGAAGATTTTCTTTGTTGACAGCTGGCAACAAAGGCTACCCAATAAAGGTGTCAACCTCAACCAAGGTGGGAGGTTCAGGAAAATGAGAGGACTCCCCAACAGGGTTTGAGGCCGTCAGGAAGGCAATGGAATGCAAGGGGTTCCTGCAAATACCATGCTTGAAACCACAGCAGCACTGGGACACAGAGGAAGAGAGTCACTTGTATCCCACTTATGAGACCATTTAATGTCAACCAAGAAGATGTGAAAGACCTTACTGCAAAGCAAGGAAACATGGCATTTATTGGGGTTGTAGGAATTGCAATTCACGAGACATAGATTCAGCTAAAGCACAAATCGTATTCTGAAGAGAGGAAGGAGAGTGAGGATTTTTAAAAGGATGCTGAGAGTGGTTACACCAGTTGTTTTTGAAAGAATTATCATGGGTGGAGGTGGCTGGCTTAGTATATGAGTCTACAGTCACTGGTTGTGGTTGTATAGGAGTCATAGTGCTAGAAAACTTCAGCTGCTTTCCAGAATGTTGTGGTCACAGAGGTTTGGCCTATTTGAAAGTTTCAAGGCAAGGTCTTGTTTTTTGTTTTTCAAGGTTGCAGGTCATGCAGGTCATCCTTAGAATGGCTTCCCTGCTCCATTTTAGAGCTGTGAACCAGAGTAATGCTATTTGGCATATCACATTTCATACTCCTCTACTAAAAACCCTCCAAAGGCTCTCCATCTCACTCATAGTGAAAGTCAACATCCTGGAAATGGACTGCAAGGCTCTATACAATCAGGTCCTTCATTGTTTCTCTGACCTTCCCTCCTATAGCTCTCTACCTCACTCTATTTTCTCAGCCATCCTGGCCTCGTTGCTTTTATCAAACATTCCAAGCACTTTTTCACAAGGGCCATGCAATTACTGTTTCCTCACTCCCTTGCCCTCTTTATTCAGATGCCACCTTTTCACTGAGATCTTTCCTGATGACCCTGTTAAAATTAGAATCCTGCCAGCACTTTACTTTTCTTTTTTTCTGTTCTTTTCTTTTTTTTCTCTCTTTTTCTTTTTTTTTTTTTGAGATGGAGTCTCACTCTGTTGTTGAGGCTGAAGTGCACAATCTCGGCTCACTGCAACATCCACCTCCTGGGTTCAAGCAATTCTCCCTGCCTCAGCCTCCCGAGTAACTGGGATTACAGGTGCCCACCACCACGCCTGGCTAATTTTTTGTATTTTTAGTACAGACGGGGTTTTGCCATGTTGGCCAGGCTGGTCTTGAACTCCTGACCTCAGGTGATCCACCCACCTTGGCCTCCTAGTGTGCTGGGATTACAGGCATGAGCCACCATGCCTGGCAGCACTTTTCTTTTTTTTTTTTTTTTCTTTTTTTTTGAGAGGGGGTCTCGCTCTGTCACCCAGGCTGGAGTGCAGTGGCACAGTCTTGACTCACTGCAAGCTCCGCCTCCCGGGTTCACGCCATTCTCCTGCATCAGCCTCCCAAGTAGCTGGGACTACAGGCGCCCGCCACCATGCCCGGCTAAATTTTTGTTTTTGTATTTTTAGTAGAGATGGGGTTTCACCATGTTAGCCAGGATGGTCTCGATCTCCTGACCTCGTGATCTGCCCATCTCGGCCTCCCAAAGTGCTGGGATTACAGGCGTGAGCCACCGTGCCCAACTCACTTTACATTTCTTTATTGCACTTATTACTTTATAAGATACAATTTACTCAGTTATGCTTTTTGTTGTTTTTCTCTTCCTAGTAGAATGTAAACTATCTAGGGCAGAAATGTGTTTCTTTTGTTCACTGATGTAGCCCCAGGGCCTAGTACACTGCCTGGCACGTGGCTTATACTCAAACATTTTTGTGTGAGATAAAAAACCAAGTTCTAGTCAAGTCACACATGGGGGCAGTAACTTGGTGGTGAAGCCACCTGATACTCTCAGTATTGAAATAGGAAGCAAAGTTAGCTGCTGGTTGGCCATGGCTTGAAGAAAATGTTGCACATTTGCAAGGGCAGTTGTGGGGAATGGTAAAAGAAGCACATGAAAGGTTCCCAAACTTCACAGAGGGTCTTGCTGAGGTTAAAAAAATCTTGTGAAGGACCAGTCTGGATTTTTCTACAGAATCTTATCATAGCTACCATTTATTAACTGTGTCGGGAGCTATAGTAAATGCATTAGCTTCACTATTTTATTTTATTCTCACAATAACTCTGAGATAAATATTATCATTCACATTTTACTGGAGGGAAAATGGAGGCTTAGATCAGTTGAATAACTTGTCCATGGTTACCCAACTAGAAAATGGCAGAGCTGGCCGGGCGCGGTGGCTCAGCCTGTAATCCCAGCACTTTGGGAGGCCGAGGCAGGCGGATCATGACGTCAGGAGATTGACACCATCCTGGCTAACATGGTGAAACCCCATCTCTATTAAAAATACAAAAAAATTAGCTGGGCATGGTGGCGGCGGGCGCCTGTAGTCCCAGCTACTAGGGAGGCAGAGCTTGCAGTGAGCCGAGATCACACCACTGCACTCCAGCCTGGGCGACAGAGCAAGACTCTGTCTCCAAAAAAAAAAAAAAAAAAAAAAGAATAGAAAACGGCAGAGCTGAGATTCAAAATCAGCTCTGTTTTACTCCAAAGTCCGTCATGCTTTGCACCATGCACTATGCTTCTCACGGGTGTGGTGTAAGAAAGAGGATATTTGGATAGATCCAATCTGGAATGATTTCAAAGTGGATGAGGCAGAATAAAAGAGGTCTACAATGTTAGTTTGTAGGAAGTAGAGTGGTTGAATGGTGTACTGTGATTCTAGGCTGGACAGAGATGGTACCACAGCCATGAATGGAGTAAGGTTCCCAGAAGCAAAGGGAGAAATGAAGGAATTAGATAAATGAATGAAGCAGTAACGCAGGGCGACGGACAATTTTAGCGTCATGGCAGAATGAACCAGTGAAGATCTCTGCCACTCCTTTTCTACTGCAAAGACATAGAAACGGTGTTCTTGGGTGCCAAAAGTGAACGAGGAACTAAAGTCTGGATCTGTAAACCTGCTGCTTTAGCCAAGGAAATATCAAAGCAGGATATATACTGTATAGGCTAGTTTCCTGGCTTTTAACACCTGTGTAAGAATAGAAGCTATGGCCGTGCGTGGTGGCTCACGCCTGTAATCCCAGCACTTTGGGAGGCCGAGGGGGTAGATCACCTGCGGTCAGGAGTTTGAGACCAGTCTGGCCAATATGATGAAACCCCATCTCTACTAAAAATTAGCCAGGCATGGTGGCGGGTGCCTGTAATCCCAGCTACTTGGGAGGCTGAGGCAGAAGAATTGCTTGAACCTGGGAGGCAGATGTTGCAGGGAGCTGAGATTGCACGACTGCACTCCAGCCTGGGCAGCAAGAGTGAAACTCTGTTTCAAAAAAAAAAAAAAAAAAGAAGATATGGCCTTGAGGTAGGGTTAGTCAGGAAACTGAACTGAGATACCTTTTAAATCAAGCCAGGGCTCTGGTGGAGCTACTCCTTAGTGAAAGGGGAAACTAAAAAATCCTCAGGGAAGTTGTAAGGGAGTGTATGTCTCCCCCATGTTCAGACTTTTTAATTTGAATTTATCCCATACTTATTGTATTAATTTGAAGAGGAGATATTAGTATAAAAGCTGAGCCTGGACAATGAAATCCTTCTTGTGCCTGGCAGATGCAGATATAAAGCCACTATGTTAACAAACTTCCATAACTCAGCAAACTCACAAGGGAAGAGAATCCCTATTGAAGATGAGCTCATAGTTAAATTTCAAACCACATAGAGAAATAATCCACTATGCAAAGATTTATCAGGCACAGTATAATTACATTTCTAAAACTTTGATTTTTATAGAATGATCTTTAAAAGATTATAAAGTAAATAGTTTTGAAAAATAATGAAAAGGATGAAAGAAGATGAGATACAGGAATCATATGGAAAGAGCAAGACTTTGTAAAGACAGACCAGGTGGATTGAAAAGGAATCAAATAGAACTTAGAGAAATGAAAAACTTTTGTATTGAAATTAAAACTGAATAGGTGGGTTAAATTATAGACAAATATAGCTTAATGATTGACTAGTGAACTGGAACACAGCTATAAGGTAACTATCCAAAGGATTGCACAAAAAGAAGAGATAAAGAATATAAAAGAAAAGTTGAATCATGGGGTTAGTATTCAACACATGTTTAACCAGAGTTTCCAGAAGCAGAAAGTAGAAAAAAAAATGGAGGAAAAAAATATTTAAAAGGACAAATTTCCAAGGATTATAAAAAACTTGATTGCTTGGGCTGGGCACAGTCAGTGGCTCACGCCTGTAATCCCAGCACTTTGGGAGGCAGAGGGGGATGGATCACCTGAGGTCAGGAGTTTGAGACCAGCCTGGCCAACATAGTGAAACCCCATCTCTACTAAAAATATAAAAATTAGCTGGGCATGGTGGCGGGCACCTATAATCCCAGCTACTCAGGAGGCTGAGGCAGGAGAATCGCTTGAACCCAGGAGGCGGAAGTTGCAGTCAGCTGAGATTGCGCCATTGCGCTCTAGCCTGGGCAACAAGAGCGAAACTCTGAGTCAAAAACAAAAACAAAAACAAAAACAAAAACAAAACAAAACAAAAACAAAACAAAACAAAACCAACTTGATTGGTCAAATTGAAGAAAGCTGACTTACGAGAGAATAAATTCTAGCAATCCTTATTTAAACACATTACAGAAAAACTCAAGGACACCAAAAATAAGAGTTACATATATAGAAAAAACATATTAAATTGGTATCTCATCATCAAGAACAGAAGCCAAAAAAAAAAACCCCACAAAACACTGGAATAATATCTTTAAAGTTCTGAGAGGAAATAAGCAGGATACTAACATTCACGTAGCTAAACTATCATATAAGATGGCGGCTAGGATAGAAACCTTTTCAGACAGTCAAAAGACTGAGTGTTCATCATGCAGAGGCTTTTTCTGAAATCATTAACAAATGGAGTAATTCAACAAGAAGGAAGTTGGAATCAGAAAAAAATAAATGGAATGCAAGAAACAGTGGTGTTCAGAACAAAGCAGGTATACTGAGAAAAAGAGACTCAGCCAGCTGGCGTAGTTTAGAAAGTTGTGGTCAGAGACTGGCAGATTGAGGCTTAATGTTTTGGAGGTGGAGGAGTCCTGTATGTTGATAAATTCCATGTAAACTTGAGAGAGGGTGATTTAAATAGAGTGAGTGGAATGAGGCTGATTTAATCCCAGAAAATCAAGAAATTTTCAAGCTGAGATATTAAAGGAATCATCAATTATACCATTCTCCTCCATTATCCCAGATACATTCTCCAGTTTTCTCCCAGTGCTGCTTTGAACACTAGGATACTGACCCCTATGAACTGTATTTGTTTGTTTTTATTTTTTGAGACGGAGTCTCGCTCTGTCGCCCAGGCTGGAGTGCAGTGGCGCAATCTCGGCTCACGGCAAGCTCCGCCTCCCGGGTTCACGCCATTCTCCTGCCTCAGCCTCTCCGAGTAGCTGGGACTACAGGCGCCCGCCACTGAACTGCATTATTGAGGCTTTCTTGATAGCTGGCTTCATGTTGGATTTGGCCAGTTGGAGTCACTGGCCAAAAATCAAAACGGAAGATAGAGATTGGAATATTTCTTTCTCATTATTTCCCTGCTTCAGCATTGCTTCTCTGGTGCTTGTGTCTCTCTATGACTGAAGTTCCTAATGGGTGGCCTCTTTTCCATGCCTCCAGCTCTTACTGGGCTCAGATAACTGTATTTTTTCTTGGATTTTGGCCCTATGAACGGTAACAGATTTTTACCACCACTGGTTTCTAGGTACTATTGAGAGATAATTCTCCATGGGTCTTTCGTGTTTCTGCACATCTTACATGCAAGATGCTAAAGCCTTTTCAAGGAGGTTTGTGTACTAAGTAGCCTTGGAAAATAAAGATAGTGTCTCTGGAGCAAAAGGCAGTCATATTTACTACGCAGTATAAGAAAGATACTGTCTTCCTCTAGAGAAAGGGGCAGACCTATTTAGTGCCCATTACAAAAGATTGGGTTTCCTAAGCTCAAAATTCCCTCTCCTGTAACTCAACCTACCCCACCGCATGTACAGTTGTTATCTGGCTCTTTTAATATCACACTCTTCATGGAAATTAGGACCTGGGAAACTAGAATAAAAGTGCTGATGCTGGTGGGGCGCAGTGGCTCACGCCTGTAATCCCAGCACTTTGGGAGGCCGAGGCAGGTGGATCACCTGAGATCAGGAATTCAAGACCAGCCTGGCCAACATGGTGAAATTTCGTCTCTACTAAAAATACAAAAATCAGCCAGGTGTGGTGGTGCATGCCTATAATCCCAGCTACTCGGGAAGCTGAGGCAGAAGAAATGCTTGAACCTGGGAGGTGGAGGTTGCAGCCAGCAGAGATCACACCACTGCACTCCAGCCTGGGTGACAGAGTGAGAATCTGTCTCAAAAAAAAAAAAGTGCTGATGCTTTGGCTACTGCTGTTCTTATGAGCAATAAACTGTCCTTCATGTTGACCCAGGAGTGTCATGTCTTCTACCAGCACCTGCGAAACTAATAGCCTGTCTTGTTAGCTTTCAAATAAGGTACAATCTCAGATTCTTTACAGTTCTTGACAGGTAACTTGGCACCTCTTGTTTGTTCCTTTAAATCTGAGTGAGACCCTGTCTCAAAAAAAAATCTGATGATACCTTTAAAAATAGTTCTTCCATAAAACTCATTTCAGTGAATTCTGTTTCCTGCTATGCCCCTGCCTGATATATCTAGAGTCTGAAATCTCAAGGGGATGTGTGATGGTTAATTTTGTATGTCAACTTGGCTAGGTTATGGTGCCCATTTTTTTGGTCAAACACTAGTCTAGATGTCGCTGTAAAGTTTTTTTTAAAGATGTGATTCATTTTTTTTTTTTTTTTTTTTTTCAGAGACAGGATCTCATTCTATTGCCCAGAGTGGAGTACAGTAGCACAATTATGGCTCACCGTAACCTCGAACTCCGGGGCTCAAGTGATCCTCCCGTCTCAGCCTCCCAAACTGCTGGGATTACAGGTATGAGCCATTGGCCTATAATCTTTTTTTTTTTTCTGACTTTGATTAAACTAGCTTACCCCCAATAATGTGGGTGGGCCTTATCCACCTAGTTGAAGACCTGAAGAGCAAAGACTGAGGTTTCTCAAAGAAGAAGAAATTCTGCCTCAAGACTGCAATATACCTGTAATCCCAGCACTTTGGGAGTCCAGGGTGGGAGGATCACTTGAGGCCAAGAATTCAAGACCAGCCTGGGAAACATAGCAAGACTCTATCTCTACAAAAAATTTTTAAAAAATTAGCCAGGTGTGGTGGTGCATGCTTGTAGTCCCAGCTACTCAGGAATGTTGGGAAGATCAATGGAGCCCAGGAGTTTGAGGCTGTAGAGAGCTATGATTGCATGACTGCATTCCAGCCCTGGGCGACAGAGTGAGACCCTGTCTCTATATAAAGAAAGATAGAAAAAAAGACTGCAATATAAAAACCCTGCCTGAGTTTCCTGCCTGCTGGCCTACAGATTTCAGACTTGACAGTCTCCACAATTGTGTGAGCCAATTCCTTAACATAAATATCTCTCTCTCTGTGCAAATATATCCTATGGGTTCTGTTTCCCTGGAGAACCCTGATTAACATAGGATGCCACAGAATTTAATGAGAAGCCTATGCACGCAGTGTCAAGGCCCCCAAATAATGAGTGGGAGTTTCTTAGGCAGAGAGTAGGAGACAGCAATAGAATAAAAAAGAACTATTTACTGAAGAGAGTAGGATTTATAGAGTCTAAGAGGAGCATGAGGAACATGCCTCAATGGTACTTTCAGGCACACAAAATAGACAGAGTGCATGTGATCTTGCCTCTGACTGTGCATCGAGCCTTGTCACCCATCCCTGTCACTCATGACCTACCCTATTGTCCAACTATCAAAAATGACTTGCTGCTCCTGGAACCCAACTCCATACTATCTTATGTCTCCTTGACTTTGGTCTTGTAGTTCCTTCTACTAGGAATTCCCTGTCAATCTCTCTCTCTCTGTTTCCTATGTCCCCAGGGCCCTTTACTCTCTCATACTTCTTACCTCCTTCCCTACCTTTTCTTCCTTCTCTCCAGTCTCATTAAAGCAGTCTGGTGCACCATCTTCCTCACTCTTCCAGTACAGACACTATGCTGTAATTGTGTTTGTATTTCTTCCTTCTCCCTGGTCTATGAGCAAGAACTATGACTTTTTACTCAGTATTATATGTATATAGGATAAGACATAAAATGTGCTCTGCACATATTTGTTGCATGAATAAATAAATGAATGAATGAGTGAATAAATGAATTTGACAATGACCATGTATATGGTTGGAGCAGGATTCAGCCAGGATTTTCTTACTCCAAAGCCCAGTCTTCTTCCATATATGATGTGATCTAGTTCCTTAGGAATTCTGCATATAGAATCCACCTTTTATGAAGAATTTCTGTCCGCAGTAGAAGGAAACAACAGATGTGGGGAAATTGATAATGAATGCCCATTTAAAAAAGAATAGAACACACCAACACTTGTTTTATTTTTATTTTATTTTGTTTCATTTTTTTTGGTTAGCTATGCTTTTCTGGTTGCTGACAAGATTCTCAAAGAATTTATCTCAAATATAAGAAGTTATTTAGCATTTTGCTTTGACACAGACAAGATATATATTAGAAGTCCCTCTTGCTTCAAAATGAAACCCAGTTTGGAAAGCTCCTGGGCTTATCCATACTCAGTTTATTCTAATAAGCTTTATTACACACAACGTTGAGTGGGCATCTGCCCATGTGGTTTGATCTCAATGTCATGTAGGGGAGCTGCTCCATTCCTTAATCTCCCATGCTGTGGAAGGGGTAGACTTACTTCTAATAATGGGATTCTACATTTATACATTAATTCCTTTCACTTAAGGCAGATCCTCCTTTCTGTCCAGTGCACCCTCCAATCTACATCTGTATGTCAGGCTTTCTTCCTAACTCTACACCTAAATAGCCATCTGTTTCTTCCCCACAATCACCTCTAATATGACATTTCCAAACAGAACCTAAAGCCCAGGCATGGTGAATCACACCTATAATCCCAGCACTTTGGGAGGCTGAGGCAGGCAGATCACTTGAGGTCAGGAGTTCGAGACCAACCTGGCCAACATGGTGAAACTCCATCTCTACTAAAAATACAGAAATTTGCCAGGCATAGTGGCACGTGCCTGTAATCCCAGCTACTCGGGAGGCTGAGGCAGGAGAATCACGTGAACCCAGGAGGTGGAGCCTTCAGTGAGCCGAGACTATGCCACTGCACTCCAGCCTGGGTGAAAGAGCAGACTCCATCTCAAAAACAAAACAAAACAAAACAAAAACAAATAACAACAACAAAAAACAAACAAAAAACCCCAGAACTTATTATCTCCCTTGTATCAAAACTATTTCTTCTTCTAGGTTTCTAATTTTTACGAATTGTACCACCACTTGCCAAGTTTCCCAAGCTAGAAACCTGACTGAGAGTCTTCCTGTCACCCACATCCAGCTGGCCACTGGCCTTTGGAGTCATTTTCTTTTTCTTTAGAGACAGGGACCAACTCTGTTGTCCAGGCTGGAGTGCAGTAGTATGATCATAGCTCACTGCAGCCTGGACGTCTTGCTCAAGCGATCCTCCCACCTCAGCCTTCTGAGTAGTTAAGACCACACCATCCTGGCCAACACGGTGAAACCGCGTCTCTACTAAAAATACAAAAATTAGTTGGGCATGGTGGCACGCACCTGTATTCCCAGCTACTTGGGAAGCTGAGGCAGGAGAATTGCTTGAACCTGAGAGGCAGAGGTTGCAGTGAGCCGAGATCGTGCCACTGCACTCCAGCCTGGTGACAGAGCGAGACTCCATCTCAAAACAAAAAACAAAAAACAAAAAACAAAAAAACCACAGACCACCATGCCTGGCTAATTAAACTTTTGTTGTTGTTGTACCGACTGGGTCTCACTCTGTTGTCCAGGCTGAAGTGCAGTGGTGTGATCACAGCTCACTGCAGCCTCGAACTTCTAGGCTCAAGTGATCCTCCTGCCTCAGCCTCCTGAGTAGCTGGGATTACAGGCATTTGCCGCCATGCCTGGCCTTCTGAGTCTTTATCATGAACTTTTCTTGACTCTTGTCCACTGGCCTCTGTGACTGTTGCCACAATCTTGCTTCAGGTCCTCCATCAGTCCTCACTTTAAATGAGGAGTTGAACCTCTCTTCTGTCCCTTTTCCACAGTGTAGCCAGGAAGTCTGTTTTAAAGATACAGCTGACTCCTGTTTCTGAACTTTTTTTTTTTTTTTTTTTTGAGATGGAGTCTCGCTCTGTCACCCAGGCTGGAGTGCAGTGGCGCAATCTCTGCTGACTGCAAGCTCCGCCTCCCGGGTTCACGCCATTCTTCTGCCTTAGCCTCCCGAGTAGCTGGGACTACAGGCGCCCGCCACTACGCCCAGCTAATTTTTTTTGTATTTTTAGTAGAGACGGGGTTTCACCGTGTTCGCCAGGATGGTTTCAATCTCCTGACCTTGTGATCCGCCTGCCTCGGCCTCCCAAAGTGCTGGGATTACAGGTGTGAGCCACCGCGCCCAGCCTCTGAACCCTTATAGAATGGCTACTCATTGCCTGTAGGATAAAGTGTACACTCCCATATCATATAAGGTATTAACTTTCTGAGCCTCATCCAGCTCTCCAATATTCATCTTCTTCCCACCCCATTTCTACTGACTTCATAAGTTTCCATGTTTTTTTCAGTCTCATGTTCTCTTTATCTTTTTACATGTTACTCCTCTTGTCTGAGAAGCCGTTTCCCCATTTCACCTGGCCAACTAATACATGTTCTTTGAGACTCAGCTCAGTCACTTACGTTCTTTCAAAAGTGTTCCCAGACATTTCTCATGTAAGCTAAATGTTCCCATCAATGTACTTCCCAAGGTCCCTATCCTTACCAGTATCATGGTACTCATCCACATGGTATTGTCTGCTAATTTACTTCCATGCCTTTCTAAGTAGATTATAAAGTCCTTTATGAAGAATCCTTTATGTATCTTTGAAAGCTGGGGACCTACCAGAGAGCTGACATTTGGTTAGTGTTCAATAAATTTTGGTTAAGAAAAAAAAGTTAAATGACACTTAGTGGATAGTCTGAGAGGGTTATGAAAACACGTTTTAAGCCAGACAAGGTGGTGCGTGCTCTAGTCTCAGCTACTTTGTAGGCTGAAGTGGGAGGATCCCTTGAGCCTAGGAGTTAGAGGCCAGTCTGGGCAACAGAGTGAGACCCCATCTCTTAAAAATATATTTAACACTCTGAATCCCCTTCCCACAAAAAAAGAAAAAGGAAAGAACACATTTTGTCTTCAGCACAATTTAAACTTTTTTTTGAAAAATATGTATAACATAAAATTTACCTCATTAACCATTTTTAAGTGTAAGTTCAGTGGCACCAAATACATTCAAATTGTTGTCCAACCATTACCACTAATCCTTTCCAGAACTTCACAATCCCAAACAGAAACTCATACCCGTTAAACAATGACTCTCCAGTCCACCCTCGCTTAAGCTCCTAGTAATCGCTATTCTATTTTCTGTTTCTGTGAATTTGCCTATTCTTAGTAATATACAAGTGTAATCATACAGTGTTTGGATTGGATCTGGTTATGTGGTCTTTTTGGGTCTGGTTTATTTTACTTAGCATAATATTTTCATGGTTCATCCAGGTTGTAGCATGTACCAGAATTTCATTCCTGTTTAAGGATAAGTAATATTCCATTGTATGTATATATTACATTTTATTTATCTATTCATTTGTTGATGGACACAGATTTTTTTCTACCTTTTGGCTATTGCAAAGAATGCTGCTATGAACACTGATGTACAAGTTATCTGTTTGAGTTTCTGCATTTAGTTCTTTTGTGTATATACCCAGAAATGAAATTACTGGGTCGTGTGATAACTCTAAGTTTCCCTTTTTGAGGAACCACTATACAGTTTTCCATAGTGGCTGTACCATTTTCCATTTCTACCAGTCAATGCACAAAGGTTCCAATTTCTCCACCTTCTTGCCAACACTCGTTATTTTCTTTTTGCTTTAAATAATAGCTATTTTTTTTTTTTGAGACGGAGTCTTCCTCTGTCGCCCAGGCTGGAGTGCAGTGGCGCGATCTCGGCTCACTGCACGCTCCGCCTCCCAGGTTCACGCCATTCTCCTGCCTCAGCCTCCCGAGTAGCTGGGACTACAGGCGCCCACCACCAGGCCCGGCTAATTTTTTGTATTTTTAGTAGAGATGGGGTTTCACCGTGTTAGCCAGGATGGTCTTGATCTCCTGACCTTGTGATCCACCCGTCTCAGCCTCCCAAAGTTCTGGGATTACAGGCCGGAACCACCGCAGCCGGCCAATAATAGCTATTCTTTAAATGTGAAGTAGTATCTCCTTGTGGTTTCAATTTGCATTTCCCTAATGGCTAGTGATGTTGAGCATCTTTTCATGTGTTTCTTGACCAATTGTGTATCTTCTTTGGAGTGACGTCTATTTGAGTCTTTTGCCTACTTAAAACAAATTTTTGTTGTTGTTGTCGAATTGTAGGAGTTTTACAAATCAGATGTATTCTGGATATTAATCCCTTCTCAGATACATGACTTACAAATATTTTCTCCTTTTCTGTGGGTTGCATTTTTACTTTTTTCACAGTTTTCTTTCTTTCTTTCTTTGTTTTCTTTTCTTTCTTTCTTTCTTTCTTTCTTTCCTTCTTTCCTTCTTTCTTTCTTTTTTTTTTGATGGAATCTTGTTCTGTTGCTCAGGCTAGAGTATAGTGGTGCAATCTAGGCTCACTGCAACCTCCACCTCCCAGGTTCAAGCAATTCTGGTGCCTCAGCCTCCTGGTAGCTGGGACTACAGGTGCATGCCACCACACTTGGCTAATTTTTGTATTTTTAGTATGGATAGGGATTTTACCATGTTGACCAGGCTGGTCTCGAACTCCTGAGCTCAGGTGATCCACCCACCTCATCCTCTCAGAGTGCTGGGATTACAGGTGTAAGCCATCTCACCCAGCCCTTCATAGTTTTCTTTGATACACAAAATTTTTTAATTTTGATGAAGTCCAATTTACCTATTTTTTTCTTTTTTTGCCTGTGCTTTTTGTGTCATATCCAAGAATTCATTGACAAATCCAATGTCATGCAGCTTTCCACTATGTTTTCTTTTCTTTTTTCTTTGAGACGGAGTCTCACTCTGTCACCTAGGCTAGAGTGCAGTGGTGCAGTCTTGGCTCATGGCAACATCCATCTCCTGAGTTCAAGCAATTCTCCTGCCTCAGCCTTCCAAGTAGCTAAGACTACAGGCATACGCTACCACACCAGCTAATTTTTGTATTTTTAGTAGAGATGGGGTTTCACCATGTTGGCCTGGCTGGTCTCAAACTCCTGACCTCAGGTGATCTGCCACTCTTCGCTTCCCAAAGTGCTGGGATTATAGGCATGAGCCACCACACCTGGCCCACTATGTCTTCTTTTAAGAGTTTTATAGTTTTATCTCTAATGTTTAGACTTTTGATCCATTTTGAGTCGATTTTTCATATCGTGTAAGATAAGGGTGTAACTTCATTCTTTTGCATGTGAATATCCAATTTTCTCAATACCATTTCTTGAAAAGACTACTTTCTCCATTGAATGGCCTTGGCAACCCCATTGAAAATCGTTTGATCATATGTGCAGGGGGTTATTTCTGGGGTCTCTATTCTATTCCTTTGGTCTATAGATCTGTCTTTATGGCAGTATCACACTGTGATGGTGTGGCACCATCAGAAAATGTGAGTGGCCGGGCGCGGTGGCTCACGCTTGTAATCCCAGCACTTTGGGAGGCTGAGGCGGGCGGATCACGAGGTCAGGAGATCGAGACCACGGTGAAACCCTGTCTCTACTAAAAATACAAAAAAAAATTAGCCGGGCGTGGTGGCGGGCGCCTGTAGTCCCAGCTACTCGGAGAGGCTGAGGCAGGAGAATGGCGTAAACCCGGGAGGCGGAGCTTGCAGTGAGCCGAGATTGCGCCACTGTACTCAGCCTGGGCGACAGAGCGAGACTCCGTCTCAAAAAAAAAAAAAAAAAAAAAAAAGAAAAATGTGTGATTTTTCAACATTGTTTTGGCTATTTGGGGTCCCTCGAGACCCCATATTAATTTTTAGGACGGATTGTTTTTATTTCTGCAAAAAACATCATTGGTATTTTAATAAAGATAGCATTGAATTGCTTTGGGTAATATTGACATCTTAATTAAGGCTTCCAATTTATGAACATGGGATGTTTTTCCATTTACCTTTCATTTCTTTCAGCAACTTTTGTAGTTTTTCAGTGTACAAATCTTTCACCTCCTTGATTAATTTTATTCTAGGCATTTTATTCTTTTTGATGTTATCATAAATGCAATTGCTTTCTTAATTTCTTTTTCAGATTGCTCATTGCTAATATGTAGAAATACAACTGATTTTTGAGTGTTGATTTTGTATCCTACAAGTTTTATGAATTTGTTTATTAGGCCTAACTGGTTTTTGGTAGAATCTTTACTTTTTCCCACATATAAGATTATGTCATCTGTAAACACAGATAATTTTATTTCAGTCGATCCAGTTTGGTTGCCTTTTATTTCTTTGTCATGGCTAGTTGCTCTGGCTAGAATTTCCAATTCTGTTTTGAATAGTAGTGGCAAAACCAGGCATCCTTGTCTTATTCCTAATCTTGGAGGGAAAGCTTTTAGTCTTTTAGTATCAAGTATGATGTTAGCCATTGGTTTTTAAAATATAGCTTTTATCAAATTGAAAAGATTTCCTTTTATTCCTAGTTTATTGATTTTTTTAAATCATCAAAGGGTGGTTAATTTTGTCAAATGCTTATTCTGCATCAATTGAGATGATCATGTGGTTTTCTTCTCCTTCATCCTGTTGATATGGTATACTATACTGATCGATTTTTTGTGTGTTGAACTGTGCTTGCGTTCTAGGAACAAAACCTACTTGGTAATGGTGTATAGTTCCTTATTAACATGCTGCTGAATTTTTTTGATAGTAGTTTGTTGAGGCTTTTTGCATCAATATTCATAGGGGACATTGATTTGTAGTTTTCTTTTTGTGTAGTGTCTTTGTACGGCTTTGACATGAGGGTAATGCTGGCCACATAGAATGAGATTAGTAAGTAGTTTCTTCTCTTCAATTCTTTTGAAGAGTTTGAGAATGATTGCTGTTAGTGCTTCTTAAGTATTTGGTAATATTCACCAGTGAAGCCAACTGATTTTGACCCAAAAGGACTTCCCTTTTCATTTCTTGTGGGGCAGGTCTAAATGGTAATAAATTCCATTGGCTTTTGTTTATCTGGAAATGTCTTAACTTCTTCCTCATTTTGAAGGAAAGTTTTGCCAGATATATAATTCTTGGTTGACAGTTCTTTGTCTTTCACCATTTTAAATGTCATCCCACATCCTTCCTATCTCCAGTGTTTCTGATGAAAAATTCAGTGATATTCTTTTTTTTTCTTTTTGTGCTAGTAAAAATCTTACAATTGTGGTATTTTCATTGAAGATTCCTTACTGAGTTGCATCTCTCTTGCTGTTTTCAAGACTCTGTCTTTTGATGGATTGATTATAATGTGTCTTGGTGTGGATCTTTTTGAGCTTATCATACTTGAAGTTTATTTGGCTTCTTGGAGTTGTTGATGTGTGTCTTTTATGAAATTTGGGGTGTTTTGGCCAAGATTTCTTCAATACCTTTCTTCCCCTTTTTCTCTCTCTTCTCTTTCTGAGATCTCCATAATATGTATATTAGGCTGCTTCATGGTAACCCATAGTTCCCTCAGACTCTATTCATTTTCCTTCATTCTTTTTTCTTTCTGTTCTTCAGGCTTTATAATTCTAATCGTCCTTGTCTCAAGTTTGCTAATTCTTTCCTCTACTTGTTCAAATTAGCTGTTGAATCTCTGGTGAATATTTATTTCAATTATTATCATTTTCAACTATAGAATTTCTTTTTTTTGAGACGGAGTCTTGCTCTGTTACCCAGGCTGGAGTGCAGTGGAGCAATCTTGGCTCACTGCAACCTCTGCCTCCTGGGTTCAAGCAATTCTCCTGCTTCAGCCTCCCAAGTAGCTGGAACTATAAGTGTGTGCCACCATGCCCAGCTAATTTTTTTATTTTTAGTAGAGACGGGGTTTCACCATGTTGGCCAGGCTGGTCTTGAACTCCTGACCTCTGCCCGCCTTGGCCTCCCAAATTGCTGGGACTACAGCCATGAGTCACTGTGCCTGGTCAGAATTTCTGTTTGGTTTCTTTTTATAATTTCTATATCTTTGTTGATATTCTCATTTTGTTCGTATGTCATTTATCTTAGTCTGTTTGGGCTAGTTTAACAAAATACCATGAACTGCATAGCTTATAAACAACAATAACAGAAATTTATTTTTCACAGTTCTGGAGACTGGGAAGTTCAAGATCAAGGATGCAGGAGATTTGCTGCCTGGTGAGGACCTGTTTCCTGGTTCATTGACAACCATCTTTTTACTGTGTTTTCATAGGACAGCATGGCTAAGAGGCCTTTATTTTATTTTATTTTATTTTTGAGATGGAGTTTTGCTCTTGTTGCCCAGGCTGGAGTGCAATGGTGCAATCTTGGCTCACTACAACCTCCGTCTCCCAGGTTCAAATAATTCTCCTGCCTCAGCCTCCTGAGTAGCTAGGATTACAGGCATGTGCCACCATGCCTGGCTAATTTTGTATTTTTAGTAGAGACGGGGTTTCTCCATGTTGGTTAGGCTGGTCTCGAGCTCCTGACCTCAGGTGATCCTCCCGCCTCAGCCTCCTAAAGTGCTGGGGTTACAGGTGTGAGCCACTGCGCCCGGCCAAGAGGCCACTTTTATAAGGAAATTTGTCATAATTACCGAATTACCTCCCAAAGGCCTCCCTTCCTAAGATCTTGGAGGTTAGGATTTCAACATACAAATTTTGGGTAGACACAAATATTCAAACCAAAGCATTCTTTTCCTGATTTCCTTTACTTCTTTTTCCTTTAGGTTTTCGTTTTTTTTAAATTGTATAGAGTTTTGTGTAAGTCTGAAGTCTGGGCTTCCTCAGGAATGGCTCCTGTCAATTAATTTTGTTGTTTTGAATGAGTCGTATTTTCCTGTTTCTTTGTATACTTTGTGATTTTTCAAATTGGGCAAATGCCCAATCATTATAATATGGTAACCCTGGAAAGGACATTCTTGCCTTTGTCCAGGGTTTGCTGTTTTCTTTTTGTTTTTGTTTTTTGGTTGTTGAAGGCTGTAATAGTCTGTTAGTTTTGAGAGTTTTTTTTAACTATTTTTGCAGAGGCTATTGTGTTGGATCACTGAAATCTCTGTTCCATTAGCTCATGTTTAGTTAATGCTTTAACAAGATTAAACAACAGTGCTGTTTAAATACCAGCGGTTTTGTCAGTGTTTGTAGATTGGCCTTGTCCTAGGGCATTCTTTTTTTTTTTGAGACAAAGTCTTGCTCTGTTGCCCAGGCTGGAGTGCAGTGGTGCAACCTTGGCTCACTGCAACCTCTGCCTCCCAGGTTCAAGCAATTCCCCTGCCTCAGCCTCCTGAGTAGCTGGGACTACAGGCACGTGCTACCACGCCCGACTAATTTTTTGTATTTTTAGTAGAGACAAGGTTTCACTGTGTTAGCCAGGATGTTCTCGATCTCTTGACTTTGTGATCCGCCCGCCTCGTCCTCCCAAAGTGCTGGGATTACAGGCGTGAGCCACTGCGCCCGGCCAGTCCTAGCGCATTCTTTTAACACTTAGCTAAGCTTGTTTTGTGCCTAGGGATCAGCTCGAGGTACAAGCTTAAGGTCTTCTCAGGTCTTTTCTGAGCATGAATCTTGCATGGACATGCACATGGCTTCCTAAATTCTCTCATATATATGGCTGCTTTTGAACGTCTGAATTACTTAGTCGTGCTGCAGCGTCTCCTCTGGGGTTTAGATGGTCTGTTATATATCTTCACCTGTAATTTTTTTGTCCCAGGAGTCTGTGGATCTGCAGTTGCCTTGCAGGTTTTATGAGTAGTGCCTACCACTTTTTTCACCTGAGTTCTGAGTTAGGCAAAACAGATCTCTTTGTTTCAGTTTTTCAAGTATCTGCCAGAATAGAGATACATAATAATTTGTGAACAAGGTCTGCTATGCTCCTTCTGGTTCAAGAAAGGGTACTGGGAACTAGGCTGTTGCCATTTCAAGACCAAAACCACATAACGGAGAAGGGTGGGGTAAGACTGAGTAATAAATAATGTCAGAAAACTTTCCTACCATTTTGAAGATGGCTTTTTCTTTTTATTTCTTTTTTATTTATTTATTTTTTTGAGACGGAGTCTCGCACTGTTGCCCAGGCTGGAGTGCAGTGGCATGATCTCCTCTCACTGCAAGCTCCGCCTCCCGGGTCCATGCCTTTCTCCTGCCTCAGCCTCCCGAGTAGCTGGGACTGCAGGTGCCTGCTACCACGCCTGGCTAATTTTTTGTATTTTTAGTAGAGATGGGGTTTCACCATGTTAGCCAGGATGGTCTCGATCTCCTGACCTCGTGATCCGCCCGCCTCGGCCTCCCAAAGTGCTGGGATTACAGGCGTGAGCCACTGTGCCCGGCTGGCTTTTTCTTGATTGGACATTTGCTTGGTGGCTGTCAACTTTGTTTTCCAGAGTTCTGATAAAGTTGGTTCAAACAGTTTCTGCTTCTTTTCCCCTCATATGTTTCTGTGGGGAAATAAAAGCTTCACCCTTCCTAGCCTGCCATTTTGCTGATATTCTCTTCAACGAAGTTTTGCCTTCACTTGGACTTTCACCAAAGGGCAGCAGAGGACTTGGCATGTAACCTAAATGAAGGTGTGTGCAATCACAGTATAACGGTAGGAACACAGACACTCTTTGCTACTGTAGAGAAACTTGGAATAGGAACTTGGTTGGAGAATTAGGATTTTATAGACGAGGAATCTAGGAGGATATTGAATGACAGTTGAGAACAGAGAAGCTTATAAAACGCAGTTTTGTCCAGGTAGTAAATTGCTCGGGGAGCTTGTGCTTGCTGACAGTAGGGGACAGCTGCAATTACATGCTATGAATGGTTGGGTCTGATTTCTAGTTGCAGATTAATTCTAGCTTATGAAGGATCCGAGTAGTGCCAAAAGTGACCAAGTAGAAGAATATGTGAAAAGAATGAGATGACTGGTTCTGGTATTAAACTAGAGCCTCGCCTCCCCTCAGGGTTCAGAGAACCTGTCTAATTTACTTCATTGCTTATGGCACCTTTCATGTCAGCTTGTTTCACCCTGCCTGTGCTTCCCAGTCGTATCTCAGAAGTGACTGGGGGAGGTAAGCCTCTGGCAATTGTCTCCATTTCTCCATCACTGCACCCTTTTCCCCATCAGTACTGTCCCCTGCTTCTCCTCTTAGTTTTCTTCTTCTACTACTTATCCTCCTTTGCCTCCTACTTCCTCTGAGGAAATATGCTCCAAATAAATAATCTGCTAAATGAATTCACTAAGGTGGGCACGATCAACAAAACTTGAGTGTAAACCTTCCCAGGGGCTACTTGCATTTTAACAGAAGCTTACATTTCAAGAAAAAAGAACAAAAAGTTCTGATTATGAAACTCCACATGTTAGCTGTTTCATAGGAAAGAGACTTTTTAGAGGACCTGGTCCCAACGCAGAATATTTTTCTGTTTTCCAGGTACAATCTAATCCAAAAGGTCAAGATGAGGACATTCTAAATCAAAAAAGAGCTTTAGAAAACCAACATTTTCCTCCCAATATGAAAAGAAGATCTGGGGCTCATCTGAGCTGTGACATTCCAGCCAAAGACACCAGGGACAAAACCAAGACCTTGCCATATTGAGAAGTTAGGCCAGGGGGATTTTCACCTTGCTACAGAAAAAGAAAGGCTGATGAGCAGGAATAGAACGGATCTAATTTAGGATCTTGGCTATTTAGAGGATAATAAGCAGGCTCCATACGTTTATACGGTCTTTCTTCCTACTCATTGTTTGAAAATCTTCTTTGGGAAACAGTGTACCAAGTGGGGAGGTGCCAATGCTAGAAGAATGGGTACCAGAAAATAAGAGCAATAAGAGCTAATAGTGGGAAATACATATCACCGCGATCGATGTCACCTCTCCTGGCCTCTGTTCCTTCATCTGTAGTGTGGGAACAGCACTATCTGCTGGAGACAGCTAGAACCCTTTTTCTTTAACAGAGATGTGGTCTTGCTATATTGCCCAGGCTGGTCTCGAACTCCCAGCCTCAAGTGATCCTCCCACCTCGGCCTCCCAAAATGTTGGGATTACAGGCATGAGCCACCACACCTAGCCTTTCAGAATTTTGAATAATGATTAGGAAGACCCTCCCCATTCCAAGATTATAAGACTCCTCCCATGTTTCTTCTTTTACTTTTATGGTTTCATTTTTACATTTAGATCTTTTTCCATTTGGATCATGTCCTTGTGTATGGTGGGAGGTGGGGCTCCTACTTTCATGTTTTCCCAGAGGCCTATCCAGTTTCCTTACAACATGTGTTGAACAGTCCATCTTTTCCCACTGATTTGTAAAGCCATCTTTAAATGACACAGCTTAAAAAAAAATTAATGGCTGAAGTATTTATCATTATTGGAGAGATACATTAGAATTATTCTTGTAGTTTATAAAGAGCTTCCCTGTGCCTGTCTCATTTTATTTTTTGTTTCTGTTTATTTGTTTTTGGATTGCCCATGCCTGGAGAACATAGTGGGACTCCATCTCTACAGAAAAATTTAAAAATTAGCTGGGCATGGTAGTGAGTGCCTGTGGTCCCAGCTACTCAGGAGGCGGAGGTGGGAGGACTGCTTGAACCCAGGAGGTCAAGGGTGCAATGTGCCGTGATCGAGCCACAGAACTCCAACCTGGGCAAGAGAATGAGAACCTGCCTGAAAAACAAAAACAAAAACACACAATCAAAATTCTGAGCCCATAACAAATACAATTGATAAATGCAACTGCATCAAAATTAAAGCTTTTGTACGGTGAAAAACATCATTAGAAAGAAAGTAAAAAAACCAAACAAACAAAAAAAGAAAGTCAAAAGGCAATCAAGGCAGTCAACAAACTGGGAGAAAAAGGTGTGTTGGAGCTGGCCTGCACTCATATGAGCTGATTGTTACGTTTTCAGGAATTTTGCAAGCTGGTTGTCACAGTTATTATTAAAAATTAAATTATAGAAACTTATAAAGTATGTTAGAATCAAAAGTAATAAATACTGAAAAGCTCATCACTTCCTAATTATTTAACTACATTTTGCTATCATTAATGCTTGAGGTTTATTGTTTTTTGGGTCTTTTTTTTTTTTTTTTGAGATGGAGTCTCACTCTGTCGCCCAGGCTGGAGTGCGGTGGCATGACCTCGGCTCACTGCGTCTTCCGCCTCCTGGGTTCAAGCAATTCTCCTGCCTCAGCCTCTCAAGTAGCTGGATTACAGGTATGTGCCACCACGCCTGGCTAATTTTTGTATATTTAGTAGAAACAGGGTTTCACCATGTTGGCCAGGCTGGTCTTGAACTCCTGACCTCATGTCATCCACCTGCCTCGGCCTCCCAAAGTGCTGGGATTACAGGTGTAAGCCACCGCACCTGGCCACATCTATTGTTGTGTTTGTGTTACAAATACAAATGTGTATTTGTATTGTATTGTGTATATAATTGTGTGCTGCTGCACATTTCTTCTGAACTCCACATTTAGTGACATAATGTCGGTAGCTTGAAATTGTCCATCATGGGGCTATTTACACAGTGGAAATTGGCAAGTGCTATAAAGCCGAGTTCATTTTTCCCAGGGTGCCATTGTTATTTACCAACACACCACTGGAAAAAAGTGTTTGCAACATGCATGACAAAGAAAAGGCTAATCTCTATACAACGTGCTCCTATAAGCCAAGTATCGAAAGACTACTAACGTAATATAAACTTAAGAAAGGTATGAATAGTCCATTCCTAGAAATAAAAAGGTGTTCTGCCTCACAGCAAGAGAAACACAAAGCAGAACTGTACTGAGATATGATTTTTAACCTATGATGGGCAAAAATTTAAGTTTGATGAAACTATTGGCGAGGCCGTGGGGAAACAGGGATTCTTTCACCTTGCTGCTGTGTGTATAGATTACTAAAACCCCTTTGGAGGCAATTTGGTTATATGTTTGCATATGTAAGTAAAATTACCTGCAGGCACAGTGGCTCCTGCCTATAATCCCAGGGCTTTGGGAGGCTGAGGCAGGGGGAGTACATGAGGCCAGGACCTCGAGACCACCCTTGGTGTCTCTAGAAAAAATATAAAAAATTAGCTAGGTGGTGGCATGTGCCCATAGTCCCAACTACTTTGGAGGCTGAGGCAGGAGGATCACTTGAGCCCAGGAATTTGAGGTTACAATGAGCTATGATCATAACACTGCTCTCCAGCCTGGGTGACAGAGTGAGACCCAGTCTCTCATAATAATAATAATAGTAATAAACCAAAATTACCAGTCCATGGACTCTTTGACCCAGCAATTCTGTTTTTGAGAACTTATCTTTTTTTTTTTTTTTTTGAGATGTAGTCTCACTCTGTCGCCCAGGCTGGAGTGCAGTGGCATGATCTTGGCTTCACTGCAACATCTGCCTCCTAGATTCAAGCAATTTTCCTGCCTCAGCCTCCCTAGTAGCTGGGATTACAGGCGCCTGCCACCACGCCCAGCTAACTTTTGTATTTTTAGTAGAGACGGGGTTTCACCATGTTGGTCAGGCTGGTCTTGAACTCCTGACCTCAAATGATCCACCCACCTCGGCCTCCCAAATTGCTGGGATTACAGGCGTGAGCCACTGTGCCCGGCCTAGACCTTTGTTTTTTGATAGAATTGGAAACAACACAGATGTCCATCCATATTGGCTGGTTTAATAAGTTTTGGAATGCCCATGCAAATGGAAATAACGAGAACTGTAAAAATAGTGGAACATGGCCGGGCGCGGTGGCTCATGCCTGTAATCCCAGCACTTTGGGAGGCCGAGGTGGGCAGATCACTTAGGAGTTTGAGACCAGCCTGGCCATCGTGGAGAAACCCCATCTCTACTAAAAATACAAAATTAGCCGGGCATGGTGGCTCAGGCCTGTAAGCCCAGCTACTCAGAGGCGAGACAGGAGAATCGCTTGTACCTGGGAGGTGGAGGTTGCAGTGAGCCGAGATCACTCCATTGCATTCCAGCCTGGGCAACAAGAGCAAAACTCTGTCTCTAAATAAATAAATAAATAAATAAATAAAATAATGGAAGTCACTCTCCATGTTGAGTGTGGAAAAATTTCAAAGTTACGTTATTAAGTGAAAAAGCAAGGTTAATATCAAAGTGTTGTGTTATCTTTTGCATAATAAAATAAAAATCTATTTGTATTTGATTTGCATAAACAAAATCTGGAAGGATAAATAAGAAACTACTAATGAAAATGGTCAAGGGGGGAGTCTGATGTGCAGGATGTGGGAACTGGATGGGTAGGGAATGAGAGAAGATCAAGACTTGGCAACATCATTTTGGACTAAATGTTGAGCTATGTCAACATGTTATCTTTTTATTTAATTAAATGAAATAAAAGCAACTTCGTTAGAGACCATTTGATTGTTCAGTTCACTAGTCACTCAAGACACAGTTATTGAGCATCTACCATGTGGCAGGCACTGTTCCAGGAACTGTGCCCAGAAGACAGGCACCAGATTATGCAAGTCGCGATCTACATACAGCTCAAGAGTTTGTGTCTTTAATCACAGAAACCACCCTTTGAATGCCACAGATTCCATTATGCCCACCCAATAGTTTCCTCCCAACCCATCCAGTCTCTTATCCATGACCTCACCATGGTAACAATATCCCCCATGGCCATTCAGATTTAGTAATAATTTAATGTTTGTCTTTTCTGTGTATGTTTTGTGTGTATATTTTTACATCTTGATTGTCTTTTTTTTTTTGAGCATGTTGTTCCATCTGGTTGGTAGAATATGATATGAAAAGGTCAGGACTTTAATTTTATGGACCATTTAGCTTCATTTGGAATGAGAATAAAGCTCCCATGACCAGAGATTTACCCGTCAATCTGAGCCAGAGGCTTAGCAGATGTCGGCATGTCCTTGATCACTGGAGGTCAGAGCAGGAGATCATAGATGGTTTGCTCCCTTCAAACCTATTATCATTACCAGGAATGTCATCAGTAGAACACAACTTTTAGATAATTTGGCAGAGGTATTATATTCGTAAATAAAAGTAAATATATCTGTGTGGGTGCACTTGTGTATGCATGTGTAATGTTTTGCAGTCTCCTTGAGGGCAGTAGAAACAATGATGAAACCTACAAGCATAATCCCAGAAACTGACAAAGCACATTCCCTCACATCTTTCATGTCTGCGTTCATATACCATCTTCTCAGAAAGCCTTTCCCTGACCACCACTAGAAAGTAACTTGCCTGAGTTTTTGTCTGGTTTGTCCACTCTTGCACTCTCTCTCATCCTAGCTCTTACTGTATTTTTTCCTTTTTTTCAATTGCTTACTAGATGGTGAGCTCCTTAGAGGGAAGTGTTGTACATATTTCCTCCATGTCTTCAGTACCCAACACAGTGCCTGACGTTAAGAGGGCTCTTAGTAAGTGTTTGTGAAAGACTGATAGAGCAATGCCCTGTGAAACAAGAAACTGGATAATATTGTAAGTATTTCTTTGGTTTGGAGGGATTGGAGTCTAAAAGGCATGCTTTGTTTTCCGGTTGGGTGGGCTGGTGTACTGCTGGGTGTTTTTGGTAAATGTGAAGATTTCCTCTTGCCTAGTTAGCCTGCACTCTGCATGCATGCCATACACGAGGCAGCTGGCTCACCACAGTGGACTGTGACAGTTCACAGCTCCCTGCCAGCCAGTTAGACTGTCCCATCAATCTGTCCCAGAAGCTCCCACACCCTCTCATCTGACAGTAATTCAATCCTTTCCTTGAATTTCTCTGATCACCCGCCCTGTGTTCTCCTCTCTCCTGTCCCTTGCTGTCTGAGCTGCTCAGACTTCAGCAGCCATATGGACTAAAGCAAAAGTGAGTTCATCCACAGAGCATGTGCTTGGGCAGCCAAGTCCTCCAGGTTTGAATAAAATGACCCAACGCATTTGGTATTCACTGGGCAGTCACACAGGGACATGTCCATTCTAGGATGTCCCTCAGAAAGGCCAGATGCTGCCTCAGCCAGATTCGCCTAAGTTCTTTGATTGGGACTCCTGGTGGCAGGCATGGGAGGTCAAACTCCCTCCACTTTCCCGTCCTATCTGCCCCTCCCAATTCCTCGTTCTCCTAACCACTGGTTTTGCCTTAATGATGAATTCCAACACGAATTCCCATTCCCAATTCCATCTGGATTCTTCCCAAAGTGAAATCCCTCACCTGGTCTATAGCTGCAAATTGAAAAGACTCAAATTATGGCTTTTATAGACAACATACTACTGTGTTTCTTGGGGGCAAAGAACTGGCACTGGCTAAAGAGTTATATTCCAATGTACAATGCCCTCTGATTGTGTATTATATATTAGCACTCTGGGCTTGAAAGAGACAATTGTGTCATGTTTGCCCATTAATCGAGAATACTCATCTCAGCTGCACTGTGTTGCATGCCAGCCAAACTTGTCATTCTCATACCCAACAGCTTTTAATTGTTGTGTTGCCCTTTCATGGTAACCTTTCTCAGAGTTTGGAGAGCAAAAACAGAGTGCTACCTAAATATCAGCTCCTTCCCACTCTGAGAAAAAAAAAGAATCCATTTAGATGGAGGGGATTTGGGTTTTCTCATTCCCAGGGGCTGACAATGCTTCAGCGATTTCCAGTACCCATCAAGTCTAAATGCTAGTTATGGGATTGCTTCTTCTAGTAAAGTTAGGAAATATATCATACAAGCAAAGGGCTCCCATGACCTCACAGTAAGCTCGAGACTAAAATAGAAGAAATGCCTTAAAAATCATTGTCGAGACCCAATTCAATGCAAGTAACAGAAAAATCTAAAGAATTCAATGCAAGTAACAGAAAAATCTAAATCAAACTGTCTTAGGTGAAAATTTTTATTCACTCACATAACTGAAAAGACCCGGGATAGTACGGCGTCGGCCTATCTAGATTCGGGGCTTGAAAATCTCTTCAAGACTTAA
This sequence comes from Nomascus leucogenys, assembly GCF_006542625.1. Classification (NCBI taxonomy): domain Eukaryota; kingdom Metazoa; phylum Chordata; class Mammalia; order Primates; family Hylobatidae; genus Nomascus; species Nomascus leucogenys. The sequence continues at coordinate 4,594,693 of NC_044395.1, read as the reverse complement.
TCCCATCCTTGCCACATGTTTGCTGTTCTGCTACTGCATAAACTTCTGGTCAGGGGAGCTTTATTCTCCTTCTTGCCCATCTTGTGGCAAGATTGCGGCTAGCAGGTCAGTGGCAGGCTCTGAGCTCTAGTGGAAAGATTGAGTCTCACTGGACTAGTTTGGGTCATGGTTCTTGTTCTGAGCCAACCATGTCGCCCACGGGGAATGGAGCCTGAAAATTGGCCAGACCTAGGTCACTCTTGCCCCTAGACATGGAAGGGGTTAAATCCATCCACTCAAACCACGAAAACTGCAATGAGAGGTGCTGGTGGTTCTCCAGGAAAATCCATGGGCTGTTACCAGAAAAATGGGGAACAGATGCTGAACAAGCAAGAAAAACGGAGGTACTGTCCCTTCATCTCAGCTTCAAGAATGAAGGTCGAATGTGTTTGTAGGTTGGTAATGTAAGTTAATGTCTTCTCCCAGAACCCTGTCCAGAATAAAGAGTACCATTTACTGAGTGCCAGGCCCTGTGCCCAGTGTGGTACATCGTTTCATTTAGTCCTTACGCCTGCCCTGCCCTATGATGGGCCCCCGTTTCTAAATAAGGGAAGGAGGCATAAGGAGATTAAATGTCATGCTTGAAGCCACACAACTGCTAAAGACTGAGTCGTTATTTAACCCTGGTCTGACTGCAAAGCCCGTATTTATTCTCCTTTTGTGTATTTCCCAAACTTGCCTATTCACAAGACTCTCTGGGGGGTGTTTGTGAAAAACACAGGTTCTCAGGTGCTCCTCCTGGGAGATTCTGATTCAGAAAGTCTGGGCAGAAGTCTGGGCATCTCTTTTAACAGGTGTGCTCAGTAATCCTTATAATTAGACAAGGTTGAAAATGCATAATATACTGCCTCCCACAGGTTAAAAAATAGCTGACACGGCCATTGCACAAACCTATCCCCCTTTCTCTGCTCTTCCTTTCCCCACAGAAGACCTGAGGGGATTGCTGGCATTGCTATAGCTGCCCGTCGTGTTCACTCCACTCTCTAGAGCAGTGCTCTGCAAAGATGGGGTGCATAAGAGGTCCAACCAGTGTATAGGAGGCAATGTTTCTTTTCTGTCAATTTCTATTTAATTTTTACCCTAAAAGAAAGAAAAAAATTTAGCTTTACAAAAATTTAATATCCAAAGTAACACTAGTATTCTTTTTTTTTTTTTTTTTTTTTTTTTTGAGGCAGAGTCTTGTTTTCTCACCCAGGCTGGAGTGCAGTGGTGCAATCTCGGCCGACTGCAACCTCCGCCTCCTGGGTTCAAGCAATTCTCTTTTTTTTTTTATTTTTTTATTATACTTTAGGGTTTTAGGGTACATGTGCACAATGTGCAGGTTTGTTACATATGTATCCATGTGCCATGTTGATTTCCTGCACCCATTAACTCGTCATTTAGCATTAGGTGTATCTCCTAATGCTGTCCCTCCCCCCTCCCCCCACCCCACAACAGTCCCCGGAGTGTGATGTTCCCCTTCCTGTGTCCATGAGTTCTCATTGTTCAATTCCCACCTATGAGTGAGAACATGCGGTGTTTGGTTTTTTGTCCTTGCGATAGTTTACTGAGAATGATGTTTTCCAGTTTCATCCATGTCCCTACAAAGGACATGAACTCATCATTTTTTATGGCTGCATAGTATTCCATGGTGTATATGTGCCACATTTTCTTAATCCAGTCTATCGTTGTTGGACATTTGGGTTGGTTCCAACTCTTTGCTATTGTGAATAGTGCCGCAATAAACATACGTGTGCATGTGTCTTTATAGCAGCATGATTTATAGTCCTTTGGGTATATACCCAGTAATGGGATGGCTGGGTCAAATGGTATTTCTAGTTCGAGATCCCTGAGGAATCGCCACACTGACTTCCACAATGGTTGAACTAGTTTACAGTCCCACCAACAGTGTAAAAGTGTTCCTATTTCTCCACATCCTCTTCAGCACCTGTTGTTTCCTGATTTTTTAATGATGGCCATTCTAACTGGTGTGAGATGGTATCTCACTGTGGTTTTGATTTGCATTTCTCTGATGGCCAGTGATGATGAGCATTTCTTCATGTGTTTTCTGGCTGCATAAATGTCTTCTTTTGAGAAGTGTCTGTTCATGTCCTCTGCCCACTTTTTGATGGGGTTGTTTGTTTTTTTCTTGTAAATTTGTTTGAGTTCATTATAGATTCTGGATATTAGCCCTTTGTCAGATGAGTAGGTTGCAAAAATTTTTTCCCATTCTGTAGGTTGCCTGTTCATTCTGATGATAGTTTCTTTTGCTGTGCAGAAGCTCTTTAGTTTAATGAGATCCCATTTGTCGATTTTGGCTTTTGTTGCCATTGCTTTTGGTGTTTTAGACATGAAGTCCTTGCCCACGCCTATGTCCTGAATGGTATTGCCTAGGTTTTCTTGTAGGATTTTAATGGTTTTAGGTCTAACATATAAGTCTTTAATCCATCTTGAATTAATTTTTGTATAAGGTGTAAGGAAGGGATCCAGTTGCAGCTTTCTACATATGGCTAGCCAGTTTTCCCAGCACCATTTATTAAATAGGGAATCCTTTCCCCATTTCTTGTTTTTGTCAGGTTTGTCAAAGATCAGATAGTTGTAGCTATGCGGCATCATTTCTGAGGGCTCTGTTCTGTTCCATTGATCTATGTCTCTGTTGTGGTACCAGTACCATGCTGTTTTGGTTACTGTAGCCTTGTAGTATAGTTTAAAGTCAGGTAGCGTGATGCCTCCAGCTTTGTTCTTTTGGCTTAGGATTGACTTGGCGATGCGGGCTCTTTTTTGGTTCCATATGAACTTTAAAGTAGTTTTTTCCAATTCTGTGAAGAAAGTCATTGGTAGCTTGATGGGGATGGCATTGAATCTATAAATTACCTTGGGCAGTATGGCCATTTTCACGATATTGATTCTTCCAACCCATGAGCATGGAATGTTCTTCCATTTGTTTGTATCCTCTTTTATTTCATTGAGCAGTGGTTTGTAGTTCTCCTTGAAGAGGTCCTTCACATCCCTTGTAAGTTGGATTCCTAGGTATTTTATTCTCTTTGAAGCAATTGTGAATGGGAGTTCACTCATGATTTGGCTCTCTGTTTGTCTGTTATTGGTGTACAAGAATGCTTGTGATTTTTGTACATTAATTTTGTATCCTGAGACTTCGCTGAAGTTGCTAATCAGCTTAAGGAGATTTTGGGCTGAGACAATGGGGTTTTCTAGATATACAATCATGTCATCTGCAAACAGGGACAATTTGACTTCCTCTTTTCCTAATTGAATACCTTTTATTTCCTTCTCCTGCCTGATTGCTCTGGCCAGAACTTCCAGCACTATGTTGAACAGGAGCGGTGAGAGAAGGCATCCCTGTCTTGCGCCAGTTTTCAGAGGGAATGCTTCCAGTTTTTGCCCATTCAGTATGATATTGGCTGTGGGTTTGTCGTAGATAGCTCTTATTATTTTGAGATACGTCCCATCAATACCTACTTTATTGAGAGTTTTTAGCATGAAGGGTTGTTGAATTTTGTCAAAGGCCTTTTCTGCATCTATTGAGATAATCATGTGGTTTTTGTCTTTGGTTCTGTTTATATGTTGGATTACATTTATTGATTTGCGTATGTTGAACCAGCCTTGCATCCCAGGGATGAAGCCCACTTGATCATGGTGGATAAGCTTTTTGATATGCTGCTGGATTCGGTTTGCCAGTATTTTATTGAGGATTTTTGCATCAATGTTCATCAAGGATATTGGTCTGAAATTCTCTTTTTTGGTTATGTCTCTGCCAGGTTTTGGTATCAGGACGATGCTGGCTTCATAAAATGTGTTAGGGAGGATTCCCTCTTTTTCTATCGATTGGAATAGTTTCAGAAGGAATGGTACCAGTTCCTCCTTGTACCTCTGGTAGAATTCGGCTGTGAATCCATCAGGTCCTGGACTCTTTTTGGTTGGTAAGCTATTGATTATTGCCACAATTTCAGAACCTGTTATTGGTCTATTCAGAGATTCAACTTCTTCTTGGTTTAGTCTTGGGAGGGTGTATTTGTCGAGGAATTTATCCATTTCTTCTAGATTTTCTAGTTTATTTGCATAGAGGTGTTTGTAGTATTCTCTGATGGTAGATTGTATTTCTGTGGGATCGGTGGTGATATCCCCTTTTTCGTTTTTTATTGCATCTATTTGATTCTTCTCTCTTTTCTTCTTTATTAGTCTTGCTAGCGGTCCATCAATTTTGTTGATCTTTTCAAAAAACCAGCTCCTGGATTCATTAATTTTTTGAAGGGTTTTTTGTGTCTCTATTTCCTTCAGTTCTGCTCTGATTTTAGTTATTTCTAGCCTTCTGCTAGCTTTTGAATGTGTTTGCTCTTGCTTTTCTAGTTCTTTTAATTGTGATGTTAGGGAGTCAATTTTGGATCTTTCCTGCTTTCTCTTGTGGGCATTTAGTGCTATAAATTTCCCTCTACACACTGCTTTGAATGTGTCCCAGAGATTCTGGTATGTTGTGTCTTTGTTCTCGTTGGTTTCAAAGAACATCTTTATTTCTGCCTTCATTTCATTATGTACCCAATAGTCATTCAGGAGCAGGTTGTTCAGTTTCCATGTAGTAGAGCGGTTTTGAGTGAGTTTCTTAATCCTGAGTTCTAGTTTGATTGCACTGTGGTCTGAGAGACAGTTTGTTATAATTTCTGTTCTTTTACATTTGCTGAGGAGAGCTTTACTTCCAACTATGTGGTCAGTTTTGGAATAGGTGTGGTGTGGTGCTGAAAAAAATGTATATTCTGTTGACTTGGGGTGGAGAGTTCTGTAGATGTCTATTAGGTCCACTTTATGTAGAGCTGAGTTCAATTCCTGGATATCCTTGTTAACTTTCTGTCTCATTGATCTGTCTAATGCTGACAGTGGGGTGTTAAAATCTCCCATTATTATTGTGTGGGAGTTTAAGTCCCTTTGTAGGTCACTCAGGACTTGCTTTATGAATCTGGGTGCTCCTGTGTTGGGTGCATATATATTTAGGATAGTTAGCTCTTCTTGATGAATTGATCCCTTTACCATTATGTAATGGCCTTCTTTGTCTCTTTTGATCTTTGTTGGTTTAAAGTCTATTTTATCAGAGACTAGGATTGCAACCCCTGCCTTTTTTTGTTTTCCAGTTGGGGTTCAAGCAATTCTCTTGTCTCAGCCTCCTGAGTAGCTGGGACTACAGATGCGCACCACCATGCCCGGCTAATTTTTTTTTTTTTTGTATTTTTAGTACATACGGGGGTTTCACCGCGTTAGCCAGGATGGTTTCTATCTCCTGACCTTGTGATCTGCCCGCCTCGGTCTCCAAAGTGCTGGGATTACAGGCGTAAGCCACCGCGCCCGGCCAACACTAGTATTCTTACTCAACCATGAGCCCAGGGCCATATATGGTGGCTGAGGTGTCCTAAGAGAAGAGAATCCCACAATAGGAGGGATAATGGTGCTCCCACTCATTTGCTAGCTTCCAGGCAATTTATAATTTATCTGTATTGAAATGAAATTACAGATTATTTATTCACTCTCCTGTCCCCTGAAGTTGCCAGTCATAGGGACAAATATGGTTTCAGAGACATGTTTTACAAAATCATCAACAAACATACAGTCCTTATATTATAAAAACTGTTTCAGAGCATAGAAAAGGGGAAAACCTACCCAGATCTTTTTACGAAATTAGTATAACTTTGATTATAAAGCTGACAAGAACAAGAAAATAATCTATTAATCACACTTAAGAGTGTAGATGCAGGCCGGGCGCGGTGGCTCATGCCTGTAATCCCAGCACTTTGGGAGGCCAAGGCGGGTGGATCACCAGGTCAGGAGATTGAGACCATCCTGGCTAACATGGTGAAACCCCGTCTCTACTAAAAATACAAAAAAAAATTAGCCGGGCATGGTGGCCGGCCCCTGTAGTCCCAGCTACTTGGGAAGCTGAGGCAGGAGAATGGCGTGAACCCAGGAGGCGGAGCTTGCAGTGAGCCGAGATTGCACCACTGCACTCCAGCCCGGGTGACAGAGCGAGGCTCCATCTCAAAAAAAAAAAAAAAAAAGGGAAAGAAAGAATGTAGATACAAAAATCCTAAATAAAATATTAGCAAATTTAGTTAAGCAGTGTATTAAAAATAGTGGGTAGCCAGTACTTTACGTAAATAAATAGGATTCCTGGGGTATAATCATGAAATAGTATTATTTTTCTCCTGTGATTGCACTTGGGTTTTTTTTGCTTTTTGTTTTTAGATAGAGTCTTGCTCTGTCGCTCAGCCTGGAGTGCAGTGGCGCCGTCTCGGCTTGCTACAGCCCCTGCTTCCCAGGTTCAAGCGATTCTCATGCCTCAGCCTCCCGAGTTGCTGGGACTACAGGCCACGACTAATATTTGTATTTTTAGTAGAGGTGGGGGTCTCACCATGTTGGTTAGGCTGGTCTCGAACTCCTGACCTCAAGTGATCTGCCCGCCTCAGCCTCCCAAAGTGCTGGGATTACAGGCATGAACCACAGTGTCCTCCACACTTGTAAGCTGAATGTATGGCGAGTTCTTTCTTGTCTCTGAATGAAATCTCTGCCAGGTGTCACTGATTTTTCTGGCCACTCTGAATAAAAAGCCCTTTGACCATGAAAACCAGTCTCGGTTCATGGATTAAGATATCTAGGCTGGGCACAGTGGCTCACGCCTGTAATCCCAGCACTTTGGGAGGCTGAGGCAGGTGGATTACTTGAGGTCAGGAGTTCAAGACCAACATGGCCAACATGGTGAAACCCCCTCTCTACTAAAAATACAAAAATTAACTGGGCGTGGTGGTGCACACCTGTAATCCCAGCTATTTGGGAGGCTGAGGCAGGAGAATCACTTGAAATCAGGAGGCAGAGTTTGCAGTGAGCCAAGATGGCACCATTGCACTCCAGCCTGGGCAACAGAGAGAGACTCCATCTCAAAAAAAAAAAAAAAAAAAAAAAGAAAAGAAAAAGATATATGTCCAGTAGTAGTCAAAACTTCCAACATCACAAAGCATAAGTTATCTTGGCCCCTACCTGCGCCTGCAGCGGGTGGAGAGCCCGCAGTGGGAATGGAGGGTGTGGTGTGTGTCTCATCGGTCTTCCTCAGTGGTGTTTTCTCCTCCTACCCATGCACTCTTTAGGTGGCCTCTGACTCCTGTAGGTTGAAACAGGGTCATGCCAGTAGTCCCAGCACTTTGGGAGCCTGAGGCGGGTGGATCACGAGGTCAGGAGATCGAGACCATCCTGGCTAACACGGTGAAACCCCGTCTCTACTAAAAATACAAAAAATTAGCCGGGCGTGGTGGCATGTGCCTGTAGTCCCAGCTACTTGGGAGGCTGAGGCAGACGAATCGCTTGAACCTGGGAGGTAGAGGTTTCAGTGAGCCGAAATTGTGCCACTGCACTCCAGCTTGGGCGACAGAGGGAGATTCCGTCTAAAAAAAAAGAAACAGGAAGGGAGAGGGGGCAACAGGGAAGGTCCTACTCGCACAGCACTGACATGAGCTGGCATTAGAACTCCCTGAGCTGGACAGAAGTTTAAAGTTAACTTTTTGTAGCATGGAGCACTTTGTGAACTTTTTTTTGAGATCATGTCCCTCCACCCACCACCTGGCCCCTCCCTTTTTGGGAATCTCTCACCTGTCATTTCATTCTTGCAGGAGAATGCATCTCTTTTCCAAGTCTTCCCTTAGCAGCTCAGTGTTTAGCTCTCGTTCTAGTTCCAGTATTTTTTTTTTTGAGATAGGGTCTGGCTCTGTTGCCCAGGCTGAAGTGCAATGGCACAGTGTTGGTTTACTGCAACCTCCACCTCCTGGGCTTAAACCATCCTCCTATCTCAACCTCCTTAGTAGGGATTTCAGGTACATGCCACCATACCAGACTAATTTTTGTATTTTGGGTAGAGACGAGGTTTCACCATGTTGCCCAGGCTGGTCTCAAACTCCTGGCCTCAAGCGATCCTCCTGCCTCAGCATAGCTCTAGTTTTCTAGAAGCTGGTCCTCTTAGCTGGATCTAGGAAACTTTACAATGGCAAACAGTCTCTAATGGCTCACAACTGGCCCATGGAAGATATCTTCATGCTTTGCTCAGATAAACTCTGGGAATGTGGAATTTCCCCAGTGCTTCTCTTTGCTCTGCCCTCAGAGTGACTACCAGCCAGTCCCCCATTCCTTAGCGTTCTCAGATGTTAGATACTGTCTTCTCTGTCCTTTGTGCTCTGGGAGACTCTGAGGAAGAGCAAGAGGCCAAGAAGACTAAATTCCATTTTTAAAAAGTAGATGGTGGGACTTGTTCTATGACATCATAAGACTTATTTAAACTATAGAAATAAGAACATAGTGGGATGGTGCAAGAATTGGAAAATAAGTCAATGGAATAGGATAGGAGCCCAGAACATCCTCACACGTATCTGGACATTCACTACATGATAAAGATATAATTAAAAATCGGCCAGGCGTGGTGGCTCATGCCTGTAATCCCAGCACTTTGGGAGGCTGAGGTGGGTGGAACATGAGGTCAGGAGTTCAAGACCAGCCTGGCCAAGATGGTGAACTCCCATCTCTACTAAAAATACACAAATTAGCCAGGCATGGTGGCACACACCTGTAATCCCAGCTACTCGGGAGGCTGAAGCAGAGAATTTCTTGAACCTGGGAGGTGGAGGTTGCAGTGAGCCAAGATCATGCCACTGCATTCCAGCCTGGGTGACAGAGCGAAACTCTAACTCAAAAAAAAAAAAAAATCAGTGAGAAAATAATTACATGGTGCTTGGAAAATCAGTTATCCATATGGAAAAACACAAAATTAGAACCCTGTCCTACATAACAGGTGGGTTAAAAATCCTACAAGTGGGCTGGGCACAGTGGCTCATGCCAGTAATCCCAGTACTTTGGGAGGCTGAGGCTGGCAGATCACTTGAGGTCAGGAGTTAGAGACCAGCCTGGCCAACATGGTGAAACTCCGTCTCTACTAAAAGTACAAAATAATTTGCCAGGCATGGTGACGGGGGCCTGTAATCCCAGCTTCTTGGGAGGCTGAGGCAGGAGAATTGCTTGAACCCAGAAGGTGGAGGTTGCAGTAAGCCGAGATGGCGCCATTGCACTCTAGCCTGGGTGACAGACTGAGACTCCATCTCAACAAATAAAAGAAATAAAAAGAAAAAGGGAGGGCAGTAAAATCTGGGAGATATCTGCACAGGAAGTCTCAATTATGTTTGCAATGCTTAATTAAAAAAAAAAAATCCTGAGGTAGATCTCTAAATACCATTTCCTTTGGTGAAATGGCTGGTTCCAGGTTTGGGGCAAGATATGCACATGATGAGCACTGGAGAACTTGTTTTGCCAGGAAGTGAAGAAGCACTCCAAGACTGCTTGGGATCGGGTCAAAACAGCAGAGGACCCACTTTGAATGGGTTCCCACTGGCTGAAATGGGGCAATTTCTGCATCAAAAAGGATGGTAGTAATACAATGGATTAAAACCTATCAAATACATAAAAATCATGAGTTCACAATGATACCTAAACATAATCAGAAACCCAAGCAACCTAATGGCTTGTCTTTGGAGGTTAGGGTTTATTATTCTGAAAATGAATAAATAATGAGAAAGCATTTATTTTACCTTTCCTATGACAACTATATTTTAGAATAACTAAGTAGTTGATATAAGTAGTTCCTGCCTATATAGAATTCCAACTTATCAATGCAGGAGAAATTATAGATTTTTAAAAAATTACCTCCAATGAAATAATTGATCTAGGGCTGGGTGCAGTGGCTCATGCCTGTAATCCTAGCACCTTGGGAGGCCAAGGCAGGAGGATTGCTTGAGGTCAGGAGTTTAAGACCAGCCTGGGCAACATGGCAAAACGTCATCTCTACCCAAAATATGAAAATTAGCGGGGTGTGGTGGCACAGGCCTGAAACCCCTACTAGGGAGGCTGAGATAGGAGGATGGTTTGAGCCCGGGAGGTGGAGGTTGCAGTGGACCAAGATCTTGCCATTGCACTTTAGCCTGGGCAACAGAGCCAGATTTGTCTCAAAAAAAAAAAAAAAGAAAAAGAAAAAGGAAGAAAGACTTGATCTAGGCAACAAGGCAACATTTAATAATGAGGCTAAAACTATTGGCTGGAATATTGATGGAGAACATTATAATGGAAGGGCCGGGCTGACCTCACCTATACCCCATGATCCATCTATGATCAATCTTAGTCTCCCTACAAGGAGGGCAGGCAGCTCAAACACTATGTGCCTCACGGTGTAATGCAACAGGAAGCATCATTTATACTTTCTTGCCTAAACAGTTGAACCTGATTTTATCATCTTTAGAATTTGCTAGTAGATTACAGGAAATATGAGGAACAGAAGAATGACTTAAATGACAAGAATACAGTTAGCGAACTCAAAAAGGTGGGACATTCCATTGGAAAGATGACCCAGTTTTTCTCCAATAATTAAGCATTATTCTCCAACCAAGATGGCATTAGAAAAAAAGGGAGGATGGATTTTTGGGATAAAATAGACTGAGAAGAGATAACAAATGCTACGTGAGACCCTTGTTTGCATCCCAATTTGAACAAATCAACAATAAAAACACAATTTGAGAAAATCAAGGAAATATGCATATGGATTGGTATTAGAAGACATTAAGGAATTATTATTTTTGTTACGTATGATGAAAGTATAGTGATTATGTTTAAAAAACATCGTTATCATCTATGGAAGGACACATTAGAATGTAGTGAAGGAGCCTAGGAAATTTTGCTTCCAAACATGTCACTCTTGCATGCTGATTATTTTAAATGAAAGGTGCTTGAAAGTAAGCAGATACTGAAAGATGTTATGCTCTGATATTCTCTTATCTGCTTTAAGATTTGACCTTTGGCCAGGTGCAGTGGCTCACACCTGTAATCCCAGCACTTTGGGAGGCTGAGGTGGGAGGATCACTTGAGGTCAGGTGTTTGACACTAGCCTGGGCAACATAGTGAGACCGCATTTCTACAAATATTAAAAAAGAAAAAAGAAAAAGTACTGGACCATCCAAAGAAAACACAATTGCCTTCTGTCCCCTCCCTGAAATCTCATTATCTATGGCAGAAAAGAAGACTGAGGAATGCAACCACATCTGGTTGACTTTTTCACAAGATAATGTCTGCCTCTGTGGCTCATTTGAATTCCAAAAAGAATCATTTACAAGTTAATCTCTGTCTCCAGGGTCCATTCATTCGCCCTAAGCATTGTTTACCTAACCTCAGATGCATGGCCTGCATTCTGCATCTCCCTCCACCTACGAAGGGTGCAGAAGCATCTGTATCTCATTGGGTTATGGTAACCATTCTCCTGCGATCCCCCAGTGTTTATGCATGTTAATAGAATCGTATACCTTACAGAAACAAAGTAAAATAACAAAAAATAAAATTGTATGCCTTTTTTTCCTCTGTTAATCTGTGTATTTATTTATTTATTTTTAGTTGGAGTCTCGCTCTGTCACCCAGGTTGGAGTGGAATAGCACGATCTCGGCTCACTGTAACCTCCGCCTCCTGGGATCAAGCAATTCTCCCACCTCAGCCTCCCAAGTAGCCGGGATTACAGGCGCCTGCCATCACGCCCGGGTAATTTTGTGTTTTTAGTAGAGATGGGGTTTTGCCATGTTGGTCAGGCTGGTCTTGAACTCCTGACCTCAGGTGATCACCCGTCTCAGCCTCCCAAAGTGCTGGTATTACGGGTGTGAGCCTCCGCGCCTGGCCAATCTGTGTATTATCAATTCATTTCAATAGACTTAGACTTGAACAATCACAGAAAAGTTCGAACTTCACTGCAGTAACATAGTGTCATACTAGACCCCTATTGACTCCAATAGAGATGACACCATGTCCAAAAGGCCAAAGAAAAGATCTAGAGACAGCCAATAAGGCATAGGGTTTATTTGGGGAACTTTCATAATGGGATGGTCTAGTCACAGTGGGCTGGACAAGACAACCACTACTATTGGTAAAAAAGCATGCAGTTTATAAAGCATTTTCACATAGCATCCTCCACCTAGCAACCTTCACCTACCAACCTCCATTTAATCCCCCAAAAAGGGACTTGATCCCCTGTATTACTTGTGTTCCAAGTGATGGGCCAAAGGTTCAGATGTCCTGCGTAGATTAGGAGTGGATCTCCTGGTTGGCTGCTCCTGGATCCCTTAGCTTGGGACTCTGAACACACATTCTTCTTAACCGCAGAGTCATTCACAGAGTCATGCTTCAGTGAAGTTATTGCTGTCAGGGGTGCCTGCCACGTGCATGGTGAAATGCCTTTCAAATGGACTTTTACCCCAACGCTTCAGGCAGCCTTAAAGAATGAGAATTAAAAATGAAAATATAAGCTACCCAACTGACTGAACGGACCCCCTCTTGGCCAAGGGGACCCCAAAGAAACCTTGGAATCTAAGTTCCTGGCCATGATGGGATGGAAGCTCAGAAATGCCTCATTGTAGCCCATCCCTCACTAACCACCATTAGGCTTTCTTCCCTAAGGGCTAAACAGAAACTGGCCCTTTCAGAAGAGCATCACTGATTTTCACCAACCACTGACTTCTGATCCTCCCTTTTGCAGTTTCAACATAACAACTGACCGACCTTCCTTACTGATCAGAGATCAGCAACCACAGAGTGGTTCTGGCTGGTCTATGGAGGATGTATAGTGAGGGTCTTCATGTCCTCTGCTTCACCTTTTGACCAGAGGGCTGAATACTCCATCAGTGGATCATGGTAATACCACCATTTTTTGAACATGGGTCCTGTGGAGAGGTATGAAGTTCAATTGTGCATGTGCATGTTTCTCCTTTCATGAATATTCATGACTCCTCCTATAGCTTATTGAATATGTATAGGTGGCCACCCCATTCAGCATAAATCCCTGTTTTATATTTCTGACCCTTGAAGTTCCTGTTTCTTTTTGAGTCGGAGTCTTGCTCTGTCTCCCAGGCTGGAGTGCAGTGGCACCATCTTGGCTCACTGCAACCTCCGCCTCCCAGGTTCCAGCAATTCTTCCACTTCAGCCTCCGGAGTAGCTGGGATTACAGGTGCCCACCACCACGCCCAGCCAATTTTTTGTGTTTTTAGTAGAAACTGGGTTTCACCATGTTGGCCAGGCTGATCTCGAACTCTTGACCTCAAGTAATTTGCCCATCTTGGCCTCCCAAAGTGCTGGGATTACAAGGTGTGAGCCACCATGCCCAGCAAAGTGCCCTTTTCTGGCTTCTGGATGGAGGCTGTGCTTCCCGGCCTGTCCGAATGGTCACCCTGCAGGCCACAACCTTTTATGAGAAATGGAGCTCTCCTTCCCCAAGTTTATGAAACTCATCATTCTTCAGTTTTCATGAACTACATAAACTGGCCAGATGCTTCACTCAAGGGTCTATAATATGAGCATCTCAGTTGGTCCTGCTGGGCGCCACAGCCTGAGAATGTAATACAAACTAGGAGGAGCAGATTCCCTGCTTTCAGTGAGGTGGGCGCCGGAGCAGCGCACTGGAGCAGTGTACCAGTGTTTGTGGGGCTCAGAGGAGGGCACCAATGGGTGTAGCCGTGCGAAGAGCAGGGTCCTGGGGGCCCTTGGAGAGAGGCTCCAGCACCCTTCCAGAGCGCCCGTGGGGTGCCCGGGGGCTCCTGGAACCAGAAAGGCAGGGTATGAGGAAGGCTTCTACTGATGAGGGCTGAGCCCCAGCACTCTTCTGTTTGGGTTACCACCCCAGGCTGAGGGGGCTTGAGGACATCTGGCCTACACTCACAGAATGTAGATTAGGCATTTTACATACAAGCACAACAGTCCAAACCCTAGGTCACCCCTATTTTACAGTTACGGAAATAAAGGCAGAAAACCATTTAGCTTTTGACCTCTTCCAAAGGCTGGGCAAGAACTATCTCCTGCCTCCAGGCTGCTCTCTCACCCCCACCATCCAGTAAATCTTTCTGACTTTCTGCACACCTTTGTCTAACATGCTGAAAGACTGTCAAAGGACTTGCAGGGTTCAGCCCAAGAGGTGTTAATAGCTACTATCTTCTTTCTGAAATTTTTATCAGGAACTGCTGTTCTCACAAATCAAACTGTGAGAACATTTGCCAGAAATTTCCCTGGAGCTCAGGTTTCACTCTTCCTGCAGCATCCGAACGGGCATGTTTAGTGGTGGCGATTGCATTGCTTGAGGCCTGTGGCCACTACGAAGCCTGAGTCCATTCTGTCCTTAGAAGCTCTGCTCTTTCCATTTGATGCCTGTGTCTCCGGGTGGAGCCCAGGAGAGGAGGGGGTGGCAACGTTTCTGTGGCACTTTGCCAGTGGCAAGAAGGCTAGGCTTGCCCTGAGAATTTCCATATGTAGGCTCTGAATCAAGTCCAGGGAGCTACTTGCCATGGAAATCCTGGTGGTGGTTTGGCTAGAGGAGACAGGTATACTTGCAGGCAGCTGTTTTCCCGGCCCTGCCAGCTGAACTGATGAAGCACCTGTGATGGATTCATTTCCCACATTCCCACGATTTGGCAATTTCTTTTGATAAAAGTTTCCTCCTTGCCACGTCCCTGGACTCCAATCTGGGAATTATGTTTGATGTTGAAAGACTTTTGCATTTTGGACATGTTTAGACCATGTCTGCCTTGTTTATAGAGCGGGGCATCTTCTGGTTTGGCACAGTGGCTCACGCCTGTGTTCCCAGCACTTTGGGAGGCTGAGGTGGGTGGATCTCTTGAGGTCAGGAGTTTGAGACCAGCCTGGCCAACATGGTAAAACCCTGTCTCTACTAAAAATACGAAAATTAGCCGGGCTGGTGGTGGGCGCCTCTAATCCCAGCTACTTGGGAGGCTGAGGCAGGAGAATTGATTGAACCCAGGAGGCAGAGGTTGCAGTGAGCCAGGATCTAGCCACTCACTGCACTTCAGCCTGGGTGACAGAATGAGACTCTACCTCAACAGCAACAGCAACAACAGCAACAGCAACAACAACAACAACAGAGTCCAGCATCTTCCTATTATATGTTCATCTCTGCTCTCTATAAAGACAAGAAATTAAGAAGGGGTTAATAAGAAGAGGATAAAAAGAAGTAAGGTATTTTTCCTGGTCTTCTTGAAGGTAATCCCATGATATATGTACCAGATACTGAAACCAACCAAACCACATATCAGTGTCGTGTAGAATGGTATAGAATAAAGAGCTCTACATGAGGAGATGAGCACTGTGGCCTTTTCAAGGTGTGTAGTCCATACTGGCCTTGGTTGGCTCCTCTGTAAAAAAGGACTAAATAATGACTAGCCTAAGTAAAGGCAAGAGGTTCAACCTGATCAATATCTGGAGTGACTTTCCTTTTCTTTAAATCTGGGCAATACTGACACTCTAACCATCCATTCACTCATTCACTATTGCTTTATGTACTCATTGACTTGTACATTCACTCAACAAGTTTTCGCTGAGTGCATATTACATTTTCTATGAAAAGAGCCAAACTCTGTAAAATATTTGACGAGATTTATTTCGAGCCAACTATGAGTGACCGGGGCCTGAGACACAGTTTCAAGAGGTCTTGAGAACATGTGCCCAAGGTGGTTGGGCACAGCTTAGTTTTTACATTTTAGGGAGACATAAGACATCAATCAATACATGTGAGGTATATATTGGTTTGGTCTGGAAAAGCAGGACAACTTGAAGTGGGGTAGGGCTTACAGGTCATAGGTGGATTCAAAGATTTTCTGACCGGCACAAAAAATACAAAAATTAGCTGGCCATGTTTTCACACACCTGTAGTCCCGGCTATCCAGGAGGCTGAGTTGGGAGGATTCCTTAAGCATGGGAGGTCAAGGTTGCAGTGAGCCAAGATGGCGCCACTGCACTCCAGCTTGAGAAACAGAGTGCAACCCTGTCTCAAAAAAGAAAAAAAAAAAAAGAAAACATTCAGTTCCAGTAATCTGGGAAAGCATTAGGAAAGAGGTGACCAAGAAAATAAAATATGGTCTGTCTATAGATGCTCACAGGTGGGGAATCAGAAAGCAACAGGACGTGGGTTGTTTGGAACTAAAGGTCTATGTAGCAGTGAATTTTGTCAGCATAAGCTGTCAGCCAGTTGTCTTGGTAGGGGCTGTCAAACTCAGTTTAGCAAGTTCCCACACAACCCACCTTGCTGGCCTCTGCAGTCTGCTTTTCTACTTGGGTTGAAACCGTCAGTCTCTGGGGAAGGACTGTTGGCAGATGAGCCCGATGAGTTGGGGAATGAAGTTAGACGTAGGTGGTCTCCCAAGGACAGGATTTTGTCACGACTGAAGTTTGACAATGAGGCTGATGCAAATGCAGACAGGTGGTGCCCGCTGTGCCCTTTGTGTTGCCTTCGTGTGCTTCTAACTTGGTGTGACTTGTTCAAAATTCCACCTACTACTTCACCAAGACCAGCTTTCCACACTCTGAAATGGATTTCTGTTTGTGGTCTGTTAGGCCACTGTGCGGTTTCCCCTACGGGATTCCTTTTTGTGGTTAGAGGTCAAATTCTTTCTTGCCCGCTGCTTCCAGGAATGTGCGCTGTGTGTCTCAGTGTGCTGCACAGGAGGGTTTTATTTCACCTCCCTTGAATGGAATGGCAGTTATCCAGCAGGTCTGGGTGCATGTATAAATAGAGGGATGTGTAAGCCTGCATTTAATATCTAGAACATAAACCAGCCACCACTGCGTGCTACACAGTCATGTTTTGATTAAAGGCTGCTGACAGCACCGCAGACCATGCTGTGGGGCCCAGCAAACCACCTAATCCCACTGCTTGATCCCAGGCATAGATGGGGCAGATTTCACTGCCAGGAACAATTTCTTTCCAGCCACCAGCAGCTCTGAGTTTCTGCTGCTTTTCCTGCTTCAGCTGCTCGTTGCTGATGACTCTGGGTCAGACAGGCCAGAGTGCACATGGAAGACTGAAGTGGACAGCTAATCCCCAAGTTGTAGTCTTTTTTTTTTTGGCCAGGAGATTTAGATTCACTCCCCTGTGAATACTTTTGACTACAGCTGATGTCAGAAGAGCTGGTTGATCTTTTTTTCTTTTTTTTTGTTCTTGGCCGTGAACCAAGAAGGGCCATTAAAAGTTCAGCATTTCAGCCAGGCGCAGTGGCTCATGCCTGTACTCCCAGCATTTTGGGAGGCCAAGGCAGGTGGATTGCATGAGCCCAGAACTTTGAGACCAGCCTGTGCAACATGGCAAAACTCCACCTCTACAAAAAATACAAAAATTACCTGGGCATGGTGGCATGTGCCTGCAGTCCCAGCTACGCTGGAGGCTGAGGCGGTAGGATCACTTGAGCCTGGGAATTTGAAGCTGCCGTGAGCTATGATCGGACCACTGCACTCCAGCCAGGGCAACAGAGCAAGACTCTGTCTCGATTAAAAACAAACAAACAAACAAACAAAAAACAACCAGTTATTCAGCATTTCTGTATCTTTGCCCAAATTCCTACAATGTGCCATGTGAGAGCATCACTTCCTAGTCTATACAGGATACAGTATGAATTTCTGCTTCTGCCATTCAGATTCATCACAATGTAGTCCCAAACTACCTTTCTTTTTCTTTCTTTTTTTGAGATAGGGTCTTGCTCTGTTGCTCAGCCTGGAGTGCAGTGGTGCAATCATGGCTTATTGCAGCCTCCACCTCCCCAGGCTCAGGTGATCCTCCCGTCTCACCCTTCCAAGTACCTGGGACTACAGGTGCATGCCATTACACCCAGCTAATTTTGTATTTTTTTGTAGTGATGAGGTTTCACCATGTTGCCCAGGGTGGTCTCAAACTCCTAGGCTCAAGGCATCCACCCACCTTGGCCTCTCAAAGTTTTGGGGTTACAGATGAGAGCCACCATGCCAAGCCTCCAAACTGTCTTTTTGATCTTATAACCACTGCACCCCTACTTTAACTTCTACGTAAGCGGATTGGCCTACTTTCCATTTTCCAATGCCCCTTGTACCATTTGTCGTTATTGTAGTGGTCTCTTCGCCTAGATTGGCTCCCATTCTCTCTGCCTAGTGAAAGCCTTTCTGTCTATTAGGGCTGAGTTTGATTCTAGGGCCTCCATAACGACCCTCATCCACAGGTGTCTTTCTATAGCGTGCATTAGTTCTACTATTTAGTCAACAAGTAATTGTATCATAATCCATAATTTATTGTTGTATATACTGACTACAACTGAAAGATTTTAGATTGGAATTCTAGATTCCAGTCTCCCCTAGATTGGAAACCCCGTGAGGTCAGGGGCCATGCATGTGCTATATGCTTGGTAACTTGTACGGTGTCAAGTGTTACGTTCTACACGTGAGAGGGATTGGAAAGTGCTTGCTGATTGAATTAACCAAAATCCACTCTTGAAAAAGCAGAGTTGGCAGTATTTATTAGTGAATCAAGTGACCTTTCAAGGATGTGCTCTGGCTAAGCACTGGAAAACTGGAATATGAAGTAGTAATTAAAGTTATTCTCAGGTCCAGAAGGAAACCCAGAGAATGTTACTCTCCTGACATCCCCTGGAGCCATCCAGTATGTCAGTTTAACTGACCTTAAAGGTTGGGTTACTTCCAAAACTGTAGATTTCTTGGGATTCTATGCTATGAACTCAGAAGATCTGATTTTTTTTTTTTTTTTTGAGATGGAGTCTCGCTCTGTTGCTTGGGCTGGAGTGCAGTGGTGCGATCTCCACTCACTGCAACCTCTGCCTCCCGCGTTCACGTGATTCTCCTGCCTCAACCTCCCAAGTAGCTGGGATTACAGGTGCCTACCACCATGCCCGGCTAATTTTTTTGTATTTTTGGTAGAGACGGAGTTTCACTATGTTGGCTAGGCTGGTCTCGAACTCCTGACCTCGTGATCTGCCTGCCTTGGCCTCCCAAAGTGCTGGGGTTACAGGCATGAGCCACCTCACTCGGCCTTTTCTGTTTTTTTTAACACAGGGTCTCGCACTGTTACCTAGGCTGGAGTGCAGTGGCACCATCACGGCTCACTGCAGCCTCAATCTCCTGGGGCTCAAGCAATCCTCCTACCTCAGCCTCCCGAGTAGCTGGAACCATAGGTGCTTACCATCACACCTGGCTAGGTTTTAAAAAAATGTTTTTATTTTGTAGAGATGGGATCTCCCTATGTTGCCCAGGCTGGAGACTTTGTATTACTTAGGATCAGACACAATATCTCACTTGCCTTTTTTCTGTCTTTGGAGTGAACTATATTTCCCCTAATCTTAGGTGTTAATTTAGTTTCATGGAACAAGCAATGTACAGTATTAAGAATCGATTGTATGGGAGATGCTATGGTAGGCCCCTGGCAGAAGGAATGAGGAGAGAAGGATCAGTGGTGGGCATGGAGTGACATGGTGGGGATGGGAACTCAAGAGAGATGCAAACATGAATAACATGTGGGCTTGACCACAATGTGTAAACTGTGGAGGAGACCCAACTATGAAGGCTGTCCGTACGTGTTACGGTGGTGGGGGAGGAAGGCAGAAACAAAATCCTCTGGGTACACAGGACAGAGAGAAATACATTCTGCCTGGGAGAGCTGGAGAAGGCTTCATGCAGAAGGTGACATCTGAGCTGACTCTTGAAGGATGGGTAGGCCCCAGACACACAGAGAAGAAAGGGAACAGTAGCAGGAAAGCCATGAGGTGACAGTGGTCTACGGGCTAACATGAGAGTGAGCTACACGTGTTGGGGTGGGTAGGAACTTTGGCAGGAAAAGTAAAGAACCTTGAATGTCCTCTTAAAGACGGTAGATTTTCTATGGGCAACGGGAGTAACTGAAGGTTTTCGAGCAGAGGAGTGGCGTCTTTTGATCTTTTGATTTTCCAAGGACGGCTCCTTTGGCGTGTGCGGTTATTTGGCAGCGTTGGTTATATGATGTGGTGCGAGACTGTGCTTTTATTTTTCCTTTCCAGGGGAGCCCTCTCAAGGAAAAGAACTTTATTGTGCTTTTATCTCCTTTTGTCCAGCCTTAGTTTGATCTTCTGTTTGCCATTTCCCCTCTCTTCCCTTTGATGTTCTTGGCAAGGGAAGAGTTATACCTTTGACATCTTCCTATTGACATCTGTGTCAGGTATTTGATTCCTAATACCACATGATTATTCTTTTTGATGAATCAGTGGGCGAGGAAATAAGTTGCTCTCACTGTCCATGGGTTGGAAACCCAGGAAAGTTTAGGAATAAAAGAGTCGAAGAAAGCAGCACACAGACAGAGAGGTGGGACGTGCATCAGAGCGGAGGATAGCAGGCCGCGGTCGGAGGAGGTCTCAAAATAGAAGGTGCTTCTCTTGGGATTCACACCGCGGGCCTCGGCAGGCAGCCCACCCTTATCGTCATTAATTTCCTGAGTTCACAATTGGGCACCACACCCTGGTGTTAAGCTGTTAACCTCCAGCATCAAGACCACAGCCGCTGGGGAGAATTCCTTTCTCAAGCTGTGGCCTCCTCAGAGTTGTCCTCTCAACGTGCCACAAAGGGTGAATGTTCCATCCAGTCCCACGATTCTGGAATTCTATGTATACTCATGTCCCTCCCACGCCTTTCCTCCAGGACACGCACACACAGAGCAAAGTCTTCCTGAAGTGGGCCATGATGCTGCAATTGCAGAGTATGTAAGTGTATGTGTAGGTGTGTGTATATTTGTAAAAGCAGAAGTGCATGCATACTTGTGTGTGTGCGTGTGCATACACATGTGTATAGGGGATGCATGTACATGTGCACACAAAAATATGTAGGCTTTCAATGCATAGAACACGACTTTCCTTTCAGACCTTTCTTTTCTTCTATTGCCTGAAAGTATAAAACCTGAAATAATGTGGATACTGTGAGGAAATCAAGGGTGTTTCTAGAGCCTGGCTTTTCATAGGCTCTAGAAATACAGCGCCGTCTGCTCTAGGTTTCGAGACTGGTTACCGTTCTCAGATCCAGGAGTTCTTCAGACTTCATCCAGTTTTCCTTGCTATGTGCTATGAAATTACAGCCGTGCCATCAGTAGAGGGCTCCCTCAACCTTAGAAGCTGGTGAGAATGCTTGAAGGCCACGCAATGTAAATGGGAGAAAAATGCAGATCTGACTGTGAATTTAAAATCCAATGCCCCAAAGTACTTTTGTAGAGAAGAAACCCTAACCCATCCTGAACACAGACCATTTCAGCAGGAAGGTATTTGTAGTGTTTACATTACATGACACTGTTTAAATTCCTGGATCAACGTCAGCATAATGTTTATGCTCAGAGTAACACATAGCTAAGTTATTCTTCAAAGAACGCAAGAAGCAGGGCAACTCCCTGACCAATGGTTTAATTGTTTCTGGACGCGTCACTCGTGTTCCTAAACTCAGGGGTTCCTAACTATACAATTACAGAACCATCAGTCACCTTCAATCCCAGTCCCAGTCCTGGGCCAAAGCTTTGCAGATGCGAGATCTCAACTTGGCATTTACCCAGATTTGTGCCAGCTAAACGTCGAGTGTCCGGCTGACAAAGCACCACGTCCATGTGTTGAATACCACTGTCTGCTCAGGTGATTGCAGCTGGCCAGCTGGTCTGCATTAACATTGAGAAGGCTGTGTGGTGGATAAGCAGGCAGGGGAAGGAAGCCAGACACTGCTGAATCAATGTTTATCTATTGGTTGATATCTCTCTTTTTTATAATTTTTGAGAAAGGGTCTTACTCTTTCACCCAGGCTGGAGTGCAGTGGCACAATCCTGACTCACTGCAGCCTCCACCTCCCGGGCTCAAGCAATCCTCTTGCCTCAGCCTCTCAAGTAGCTGGGCCTACTGGTACATGCCACCACATCTAGCTAAGTTTTAAAATTTTTGTAGAGATGTGGTTTTGCCATGTTGCCCAGGCTGGTCTCTAATTCCTGGGCTCAAGCCATCCTCCCACCTTGGCCTCTCAAAGTGCATGAGCCACTGCACCTGGCCTAAAATGAGTATCTCGTGAGAGTATTCCGATTCTCCACTCTGAAGACAAAGTGGTCTAGGATCCAAGAGCACGTATTAGTCAGAATCGGAGTGTTCTCTCCCTCCAAATGTGCTAGATAACCACTGTCCCGGTTTTAGGATCGAACTCTTTTCCTTATCAGCTCTAGTCGGCCAAGCACGCTCCATTATTATAACATCGTCTGAGACACATTACAATGAATGATGCCACCACTTGCTTGGCCTCGGGTATGTGTCCCTGAGGAAACTGCAGGAGCACACCCCAAATTCCTTGACTACATTTGGGAGGTATCTTGGGCTTTTAATTGGGGGTAGTAAGGATATACCTGGGCAGTGGGTGAGGCTTCCTGACGTTTTCAAATTCTGGAGAAAAGGAGACACCATACTGTGACCAAAATCTACCTCTGACCCGTCTGCTATCAAAACGTATCAAATACAGCAACAAAGCCAAAGAACCACGTGCAGACTGGGGGGCGGGAGGGCTTGGGGACTGGAGGGAAAGCGGAGTTCCTGAGGTCAGGGTCCCTCACTGTGAACTGGATAGGTTTCCAAGAAGTAGCAGAGTCTTCTTCGTGATACGAAGGTAAATGCACACAAGTAGAAGTCTTGGGGAGGCCACTCCAGCCCACTGCGGTAGGAAACTTAGTGATTTCTGTTTGTCCTGGCTTCCTCCATTCAGATGTTTCTCATCAGCTACGTTCAGATTGATTCCATTTGCAAAGCTCTCTTGGCAGTCTCGGCGGAGCAGGCTTGGTGGCAAAATCTCTGGCATTTTCTGATCCTGTCCAGGCTCTGCTCTTCTTGTGTAGTTTCTTGGCGCTTTGGCTCCCAAGCAGAAACTGGCTAAACAGAGGCTGCTGCTGAACAAAGCCAAATGTAAAACAGAACATTGGAACGCCAAGCGGAGTGGTTTTGCTAATTGTGGGGGCTGGGAATGGGCAGGGGACAGTGAGGGATCAGGAAAGGGAGGGACCTCCTTAGAATCGGGCTGAATTATGCCCTGGTGAAAGTCTGTCACGGCCTCATCATGTGCGCATCCTCACTCATTGTGCAAGATCAAAGGCTGCATCCTTTCTCTCTCCAGTCTCACTAATGAACACAATATTTGGGTTGCACCCAGCAGCACCCTCTCATTTCCTGGCACTCATGAAAGTGTATGATCTTCGAGGCCCTGACACCTCTCTTCCTTCTCATCATCCATCAGCCCCGCCTCGCAGCCTCTTGTCAGTTTCCTTCTCGGCATCCCCCTCCCCAGCCGCACTGTTCCACATCTGCCCCATCTTTCCTTCGTCCACTTGCTGCTAACATTTCCTGTACTGTTCTGGAGGGTCCTCATCCTCCCTCTCTTCACACTGCCACAGCAGGATGAGGAGGTCCGATTGGAGAAACTGCCAGTTTCTCCCTTCCACTGTCAGGAGTGGGAGAAGGATGCTGCTGTCATGGCCCCTTGGTTCTCTGTTGCAGGGGCTGAGCTGACAGCATGCCTTCTGTTACTCTGGTCCTTCATCTTGCTGCCTGGATTTAACTTCCCCAAGAGCAGGTCACACAATCTGAACTTCCGGTGGATAGCTGAGTATTAGGAAGCAGGGAGCCCACTGGCTTTAAGTCCAAGATGTTTATCGAGTCCAATAAAGCGGATTCACGCACACATGCACAGGCACATGCGTGCACACAATAATGCAGTCTTATGGTCACACAGTTCAAAATCCAAAAGGTGCAAAAAGGCAGAGAGTGAATCTTCTCCCCTTTGTTTTCCCCTAGCTTCTTAGTTCTCCTCAGCAGAGGCACCTGTGTTTAAGCATCTCCTCTTCTGGGCGTGTTTTATACACATTCAGACAAATATGTACTTACACTCACATATTTCTTCCACAATCGGTAGCATACTATAGATATGGTTCAACACCTTGCTGTTTTTCACGTTTTAAAACGGCTGCATAGTATTTTTTTTCTTTTTTTGAGATGGAGTTTCGCTCTTGTTGCCCAGGTTGGAGTGTAATGGTGCGATCTTGGCTCACTGCAACCTCCGCCTCCAGATTCAGGAAAATCAAGAGATTCTCCTGCCTCAGCCTCCCCAGTAGCTGGGATTACAGGCGCACGCCACCATGCCCGGCTAATTTTTTGTATCTTTAGTAGAGATGGGGTTTCACCATGTTGGCCTGGCTGGTCTTGAACTCCTGACCTCAGATGATCCACCCACCTTGGTCTCCCAAAGTGCTGGGATTACAGGCATGAGCCACCGTGTCCAGCCATGGCTGCACAGTATTTTGTTGAGTGAATTTCCATAATTTATCTAACTAGTCCTGTACAGACGGGCATCAGGTTGTTCCCACTCTTTTGCTATTATAAAAAATAAAGCTGATATTTTGATCCTCACATCTTGTGTTTATTTCCCAAAGGCTTAGGACTCAGAGGAGAGAGGAGTGTGGTCTATACTTCACATCTCTGCCAAGCCTGGCACTGGATTTGAAGTTCCACACCACTGAGCCAAACACATCCAGGTCTCCTTTTTTGTTCCCCTTAATTCCCTCCAACTTGCCAGCATGCACAGAATTTATGCTACCAATTTTGGTGTTCACTAAATTAGGTAATTTTAAGCCTTTCTTTATCTTTCTCTGCCTAGACCCTCTTCCAACCCGGGGATCTGGTGGTAAGCAAAATACTGTTCCAGCAAGTGATGCCCCCAATCTCGTAAGGATATAAGGTATTGAATTTCCTACATTCATGTAGTGTGTTGTCATTTGCAAACCACCGTCACATAGCATTCTTTCATTTGATTTTTGCACACATTTTTTGAGGTTGGTAGGACATCTTCTAGATGAAGAAACTGAGGCTCAGAGGAACTGACTGAATGGCTTGCCCAAGGTCACCTAATTGGTGAATGGCAAAGACAAAACTCAAAACCAGGCCACCTAACTCTCCACCTGTTGCTTTTCTAACACGTGCTGATCCTTTAGCATATATATGACGTCAAAGTCAGCTCTCAATTTGCAGTATGGTGGGGGGCTGAAGTTCTAGCAAATTTCCCTCCAGATTTTATTTTCATCACCAGATAGGGCGAGGCTATTGGGAATTATGGACCAATATATCCACAGTGAGCCACTGGGAGAGTGCGCAACCTAATCAGGGCAATGCCAGTTGTCCAGGGAGCAGGAGAAAGTGTGTTGGAGAGGAGGGCCAGGACTGGAGGCCTCTGACCTGAAAGCACATTCTTGATGTGGAGGTCAAGGCATAGGCTTACAAGCTGGGCAATGGGGAGTGAGGAAAGGAATGCACATTTACGGAGCATCCACTGTGGGTCGTGCTGACCCATTAATCACTCCCAGAACTTGGGAAGGACACTCACAGAGATAGGCCAAGGCTGTGCCAGTTCACATCAGGTCTTCTGGGGGACATTCTCAAGGGTGGGCAAGGGGCTCCATAAGTGGCGATACCTAGTGCTGAGGGTTAGGTTCTGGGCTTATCTCAGAACAGCCTCTTCTCTCCAGAGACTCAGGCCTAGCTCTGTGTGTGTGTGTGTGGCTCTGCCCTCTGTCAGCAGCTTCTCAGCTCTGGGAGCACATGTTTCTGGCAGTTTTCTGCGTCTGTTCACTCTGATGCTTGGATGTACTACTCAGGCTGCAGAGAGCATGCTTCGAGGGAGCTGTGGACGAGGTTCAGTGGCACCAATGCTGCAGACAGCAGAGCAGCCCCCTGGGAGGCAGGGGCTAGTGAACAGGCATGAACTCTGGGCACGCTCCTGAAAGAGAAAGACATACTTTCCAGGGGCACTGCTGAGTATCCCCAGGGTAACCCAGGGCTGGGTTATCACAGACCCAGATGCTGAGTTGAGGACTTAGGACTTCTTCTATAGACAGTGGGAATTATTGAAAAACTTTGAGGAAAGAAGTGACAAGATTAGACATACCTTTTAGAAATACTTCTCTGTCAGCAATTCACTCATTTTTTTCTCGGAACACTGAGATCATTAGCTATGGACTGACTTGTGTTTCCCCAAAATTCATATGTTGAAGCCCTGACTGCCAATGTGACAGTATTTGCAGCTGGGGCGTTTGGGAGATAATTAGGTTTAATGAGGTCCTGAGGGTGGGGCGCTTGGGTTGGGATTAGTGCCCTTATAAGAAGAAACTACAGAGAGCTCCCTATCTCTTCTCCATACACATGCATGGAGGAAAGGCCGTATGAGCACACAGTGAGAAGGCAGCCATCTGCAGTCCAGGAAGAGAGCGCTCACCAGAACTCAGCCATACAGACTCCCTGAGCTCAAACTTCCAGGCTCCAGAACTGTGAAAATACATTTCTGTTGTTTAGGCCATGCAGTCGGTGGCATTTAGTTACAGCAGCCCAAGCTAACTGAAACAGTGCATTACCACATGGCCAGCACTGGGTTGGCTCCAAATATCCATCAGTGAACAAAGAGTCCTTCCCCTCATGGAGCTTACAGTCTAGTGGGGTGGAGGGGGAAGCATTAAATGAACAGTATTAATCCCAACACTCTGGGAGGACAAGGCTGGCAGATCACCTGAGGTCAGGAGTTTGAGACCAGCCTGGCCAACATGGTGAAACCCTGTCTCTACTAAAAATACAAAAATTAGCCAGGGGTGCTGGCATGTGCCTGTAATCCCAGCTACTCGGGAGGCTGAGGCAGGAGAATCTCTTGAACCCGTGAGGCAGAGGTTGCAGTGAGCTAAGCTTTCATCATTGCACTCTAGCCTGGGCAACAAGAACGAAACTCTGTCTCAAAACAAACAAACAAACAAAAGAACAGTCGACGTGAGATACATAGAATTGTTAATTATGAGAGTTACAGGGACCTCACTTAGATTGGAGGAGATAGGAGAGGACTTTCTTAGGCTGTGATCGTCAACCTGAGACCCTAAGGATGAGTTGGGAAAGCCAGGGGGGAGCAGGGGAGAGAGCACCCCAGGCTTGGGACAGGCATGTGGGAATCCGCTAAGTGAGCAAGGGCTTGGTGAGCAAGTGACAAAAGAAAGTGTCACCAGAGGGATAGAGTGACATAAAATAAGACTGGGAGCTAGTAGGTGGCAGTCCACAGAGGAACTTGTAGGGCTTGTTAAGAGGTTTGGATTTTTAAAAAAATTCTTAGTGCATTTGGAAGCCATTAAATGGTTTCAAAGGGTTTTCAATGGAGAAGTGAAATGATCCGATTTTCTTTTCTTTTCTTTTCTCTTTTTTTTTTTTTTTTTGAGACAGAGTCTCACTCTGTCAGCCAGGCTAGAGTGCAGTGGCATGATCTCGGCTCACTGCAACCTCCGCCTCCCTGGCTCAATCAATTCTCCTGCCTCAGCCTCCCAAGTAGCTGGGATTACAGGCATGTGCCACCATGCCCGACTAATTTTTGTATTTTTAGTAGAGACGGGGTTTCACCTTGTTGGCCAGTCTGGTCTCGAACTCTTGACCTCAGGTAATCTGCCTGCCTCGGCCTCCCAAAGTGCTGGGATTACAGTCGTGAGCCACCATGCCCGGCCCCAATTTTCATGTTTAAAAGATCACTGAGTAATGTGAGGATGGGATTGGAGAGATGTGAAGTGAAATGGGACAGGGCTGTTGAAGCCATGCTGGGCGAGGGGATGGAGAGCCCCACGAAGGCAGCAGCAATGGAGATGGAGAGAGGAGTTTGCATTTGAGGGCCAGTGGATAGGAGGGGTAGAGAAGAAGGGGAAACAGAAGATAGGTCCTGGCCAGGCACAATGGCTCATGCCTGAAATCCTAGCACATTGGAAGGCTGAGGCAGGAGCATCACTGGAGCCTAGGAGTTGCAGTGAACTGTGATTGCACCACCACACTCCAGCCTAGGTGACAGAGCAAGACTCTGTCTCTTTAAAAAAAAAAAAAAAAAAAAAAAGATTATAGGTGTAACAGCTGGGAGGAAGAGAGTGAGTTTGACTTTGAGCAAATTGAGTCAGGTGGGAAGTTGGAAACATACCAGCCTGTGCAGAAAGGAGTTATCACAGCAGGCCTGACACTGCTGTTCATAGAAACACCTGCCTGCAAGGTTGGCCCTTGGCTGGCATCTGGGAACTTGCCTCTCAGAGCATCCCTAGTTGACAGTTAACTGATAAGGTGGTTCCCCATGGCTAGACTGTCTGTGCAGACAACACTATTTATGCCAAACACCTACTTTCCATCTGAGAGTCTAGAATTTTGCTACGCAGAGGGTGCCAATGTGACCAGACCCCAGTTAAGACCTTTGGGCACTAAGTCTCTACTGGGCTTCCCCAGGCAGAAATGTCACACGTGTGTTGCTGCATTTTTGTGGAGGGACAGTGGGCTCTATGGGACCCTGATGGTCGGAAGGAGCATAAGGAGGCCTCGCATGGGTTCCTCTAGACTCTGCCTGTGCCTTGACCCCTTATGATCCAGCCGTGTGTCCTCACCACAGCAAAAGGATAAAGCCTTGCCATGAGCACAGCTGTGTGCTGAGTCCCAGGAGCCCTTCCAGAGAACCTCCAAACATGAGGTAGGCCTGGGGGCCCCTGACACACAGCCTCTGGATTTAAATTTGGGAGTAATCAGCAGATAGGAAAAAAATGGAAACCATGGGGGTGGATGGGATCAGCTAGGAAGAGTGAACAGAACCCAGAGGAACTCAACAACTTAGGGATAACAAGAGGGAGAGGGCATGCAGAGGAGGCCAGAATGCAGGCACAGGATCGAGTCAGGTCTGTTGGACTTAGCACAAGGTCATCGATGACCTTGGCAACACAGTCCCGTGGGCAGTGGTGTGGGGAGCTGGCTTGTTAGGGTGTGAGGAAGGGAGCAGTTCTCTCAAGTATGACTGTGGAAGGTGCACAGAGGTAGCAGAGAGAAATATGGGGAAGTAGAAACATATTTTTCAAAGGGGAAAGGGAACGTGATCATTTTTTTCTCTGCCTGCTTTATGGCAGGCTCTTGGCTAGACAGGAGTGGTGCAAATGAAGATGAGATGTGGCCTGGGACTTACAGTGTATGGCCCAGCAGCAAAGACGGAAGGAACCCAGTGTGCTGAGTATTTGAAAAGCGAAGTGCAGGCAGGGCGTGGTGGCTCAGGCCTATAATCCCAACACTTTGGGAGGCCGAGGCGGGAGAATCACTTGAGGTCAGGAGTTAAAGACCAGCCTGGCCAACACGGTGAAACCTCATCTCTACTAAAAATACAAAAATTAGCCGGGTATGGTGGTGGGAGCCTGTAATCCCAGCTACTCAGGAGGCTGAGGCAGGAGGATCACTTGAACCCAGGAGGCGGAGGTTGCAGTGAGCTGAGATCGTGCCGCTGCACTCCAGCTTGGGCAAAAAAACCGGACTCTGTCAAAAAAAAAGCTAAGTGCACAGCAACATGAGGGGGCTTAACCTAACCTGAGGGTTTCTTTGAGGGCGTGACCTTTAATCTGTGACCTGAAGAATAGGAGTGTGTTAAAGTGGGGAGAGAAGAAAGAGGAAAAGGAACATTTCCGGAAGAGGGAAGAGTATATGTGATGTCCGGAGAGAGAAGTTGTGTGCTTTGGAAGAGCAGCTGGAATTCAGGGAGAGAGGGGAGAGTGGAGAGACATAGCTGTGAAATACGGGAGTGAGAAGACACAGCACCTGCGAACACTGATGGGGAGCTGTCAGCAGAGAGGGAGGGGCTGAGTCTTTGGGAAGGGAGGAATCGTGGAGGGGCTGAGTGCCTTGAGAGGGTGGAGGGCTGCAGTATTGAGAAGGGATTAGTTTTGTCAGTGGGAAAATACCTCTCATGTAACAGAAATAGAAGGAGAAAGGATAGATTTTAAAAAGGATGGATATACAATGGTTTTCAGTTTATGATGGCTCAGCTTACAATCAATTGTTTGACTGTTCGATGGGTTTATCCCAATGTAACCCGATTGTAAGTGGAGGAGCGTCTGGGCTTAGGACGATTCAACTTACACATTTTTGACTTTACAATGGATTTATTGGGATATTAAACGCATTTTAGTCTTACGATATTACGATGGGTTTATCGGGGATGTAACTCTGTGTAAATTGAGTCGCGTCTGTAGCTACCAGCAAGATTTCAGGATTGGTGGTAAGAAATGAACAGCGTTTTTAAAATTACGATTTCATTTTCTTGTGGGTTTTTTTTTTTTCCCCTCACCGTGTCCTGTTTCCTGAGATCTGGCACATTTGTAGGCTAGGCTTTCAGTAATGTAACTCCAGATGGAGAAGAGGGAGACATTTTTTCACATCCTAATGCACCAGAGATAGGCTAGCAGGAGGCCACAGTTAGCACCGTGCAAAGCCTACTCTCTTGGGTATGCTGTCCTTGGTCCTGTCCCTGTGAGAGCTTTTCCCCCTTCCCCTCACCCACCTTTGGGATCTGAAGAGCCATCTCCATGTAACAGTGGAACTAGAAAGAGCTGAGGGACTGACAGACCATGTCAGGGCCACACCCAGGACTCCGAGCAGTGGTGGAAACCAAGGGGCCAATAAGGAAGATGAGGTGGAGAAGCTGGGCCGCGAGGGAGCCTGGGTGCGTATTTATTTATTCACTTTTGAGAAGGGGTCTGGCTCTGTCACCCAGGCTGAAGTGCAGTGGTAGGATCACAGCTCACTGCAGCCTCGACCTCCCCGGGCTCAGGTGATCCTGCCACCTCAGCCTCCTGGGTAGCTGGAACAGCCCTGGCTAAGTTTTTTATATGTTTTATAAAAACAAGGTCTTACCATGCTGTCTGGGCTGGTCTCAAACCCTTGGCCTCAAGTGATTTGCCTGCCTCAGCCTCCCCAGATGCTGGGATTCCAGGCATGAGTTACTGTGCCTGGAATATTTTTCTTTTTTTTCTTTTTTTTTTTGGACCTAGGTGTTTAAACCTCATGATGTACTGTGCCCTTCAGAGAGCTGGAGGATTAATTTAATCAGGGGAGGAGTTATCTTCTGCGTCTTCACTCTCCTATGGACTTGACAGAGATTGAATCATGCCTGTTGAATCCAAAATAAGGGAGAGTTATAATGTTCCTCTAGACTCGTGTCTATATGCGGCCTGTTAATGGTGAGCTGGTGTCCTCTCTCCCTTCCATGACAAGAGATACGGTACTGGGCTCCACTTAGCAGTGGAGGTGAGTTTGTTTACTCACAGTGAAGTGTAGCCGGGCGATGAGCTGGAGGAGCATGGGAAGCGCAGAATAGTTCTGTGGAGGCCCAGCGGTAGAGCTGAGAGGGGGTCTGCTCGGGTTGCTGGACAGTTGCCATCAAACACTGTAACTTTATGGTGGCACCAGTGTGCTCAGGGCTGGGATTCCCCCGGCGTGTGGATCTGCTTGTAGCAGGATGACTGAGAGGTGAGAGGTGGGGAGAGGGGAATGGGTGCCGTGTGAGGCTCTGCCTGCTGAGCAGCACAGAGAGTCAGTGCGGCAAGGGCACTGAGAACACTGGCAAGATTGAAGTGGAGGTGCTGAACGTGGAGTCCAAGCAGCTCAGGGAAAGAGCTGGAGACAGAGGAGCAGGAAAGATGGATCGGGGAAGGACATGTGTGGAGGCGGTCAGGGCACGGGGAAGGATGCATTATGGGAAAGATCTGGGAAGATGGGAGGTTGTGGTTGGGGAGGAGGAGATTTGATGTAGGACTTCAGAGGTGGAGCAGTTCTGAGTAACGAGCAGCTTCAGGACGTGGCTTCAGGGCAGCCTCATTGAACCTTGTCACCAGTGGGACCCTCTCTTCCATCCCATGTCCACACGGCCTCTCTCCTTGCAGCCTCTGACGCACCTCCCCTCCCAGCTACCCTTTTCCTATTTTCTGGTCCAGCAAGACGAACTCATAGCATCTTTTCTTACTTCCGGAGCAATTCATTCCACATGTGTCTGATTCATTCGCGTTTACAGAAACTTGAAATCTCCAGTGTCCAAAAACCCTTTCAACTATTTTCTTCTTCCCTTTCTTAGAAACAGGAAGTTGTGTTTGGCTGCGGACAAACTCTTTCAGTGCCCCTGGGACTTACAAGATGTTTGGAATGAGGAATGGTGAGGTCTGGGGAAGGCTTCTTTCCTCTCTCCTTTCCTGGGGTGATTCGCATCTGCCAGGGCTGGGCTGGGCAGCTCTAGGGGCTGGAAGGCCAGCCGGAACCTTCCTGTCTCTTTCCACTGAGCCCCAGGCCTGAGGGAAAGTACGTTCTAAAGAGACAGGTGGCTTTCTTGCTCCCTGCTTGTCATTATGGTTCAGAATGCACTTGTGCACTGGTGTCATGTCTCTTCCCAATACTTGAGCAGTGGCTGTGATGAGTCCCTTGATCTATTTCAGGGGGTATGGGCTGGCCGGCACTCAGTTTTAAGCAAGTCCTGCTCTTTCCAAAGTGGAAGGTCAGAAAAACTCCCCACCTGAAGAAGAACGAGCCAGGAAAGTGTGGTCCCAGCTGTTTAGGACCACACCTATTGGCTACGTCTGGCCAGGTCATTCTGCAGTGTTGACCCGGAAAGCACATAGGCGCTTAGGAGGGGCTGGCCAGGGGCAGGGAAAGTGTGGGAGTCACAGCCCACACACTCCGTTCGCGGGACGCTCCAGCTTTTACTGTTGTTCGTTGTGTTATCCTGTGTTGTTTAGAATGTTGTCATATGTATGGTCCACACAACCACAGTATTTGTCGCATTAGTGATCACCAACATTGAGCCAATGAAGACGTCGGCTTAGGTGGGTGACTTCTTCTTTCCCACATTCCACATGCAGCTCTCCCAAGACGGCGAGCTCAGCGGAGGCCCCCAGAAAAACGTGCTATGCAGGAGGAGAGTTTTCCCCATAAGACAGACTGTCCTTCACCCCTGGCTACCAAAGAGGGGTAACCCCGGCCTGCTGTTCTCCGGGCCTGAATGCAGCTGCATCCTTCCCTTCCTCTGCTTCCTGTCCCGGTACTTACTGATGGTGCATGCGCGGGGCCTGGGGAAGTTGAGTGTCTAACCCGCGGTGCAGCTATGGATGGGAAATTCTGGGCAGGGACGAGCCTGTCTTCACCTGGGGAATTCCGTCCCACATCACACAGGGCAGAGTGGGAGTGGAGGAGGGCAGAGGACACGTCTCAGGGCCAGTAACCTAGGCTTATAGAAGTCGTCGTCACTGTCCTCATGATGTTCACCCCGTCTCCTGTTTTTTGGGGCCATGTGTTCCGAAATGTAGTTTCAGCTCATCATAGGGGCAAGAAGAAGTGATGAGTCTGTGGCAGCAGAAATCTGGGAATCCAAGGGTCATGCTACATCTAGTCCTCTTTGGTAAATTCTGCCCTCCTGTTCACACTTTTCGAGAAACCATTTTGAATTCCCAAACAGCAAAGGAAATGCTGCAGGTTCCTAGAGGGACCTGGTGATCTGGGGCAGAGCACACGGAGTCGAGATTGCTGCGGGGTTCACGAGCCTCCCCTCCTGGGACCAGGGGAACCTGGCCAGGGGAGTCTACACCACGCAGGAAAGCCCAGTACACGCAGCTGCTCATCGCTGCAGACTCCTTAGTGCAGGGCTGAAAAGGCCTCCCTGTTTATCTGCCCTGGACCACAAGTGGAAAATATCAAGACAAAGCAAAAGCCAATATTCCTTAAGAGCTTTCCAATTGTTCTTGTCATTTGTAGTTTTGTTTTTTTGGGGGTGTGGGGAGGGAGGGGTGGTTTGAAACAACTCCAAAGCACACTCCAGAGGAAAGCAGGAAGGGTGACATGTTTGGACACCAGAAAAGAGGAAGAGTCCTCATTAAGAGGGTCACTTGGTTAAAAAGTTCGAGCACAAAGGATATAGAACCAGGTGGATATCATCAGAGAACAAGATGCAGATCTAGTGAGATGGGTCCTACCACCCCTGAAATGTGTTCCTGGGAGAGGCGGTGTTCTGCTAGAGTGGACTGGGAATGGTAACATTGCATACTTTTGTAAGTTCACAAAACCCTCTGATCTGCGATAGAGGAATAAAGGGCAGAGGATAAACCCCAGACAAAGATTCACTTATCTTAAAAATGAAAGGTTGGAAATTAATTTTATGCTACTGTACCACCTTCGAAGTATTTCTGGCAGGTGCCTGGAGGATTCGGATTAATGACCAAATTACCTGCCGGGTCAGGCCCCCATTAGAAGACAATACCAGTTTCCATTAGGGGCACTAGCTGGAAAATACAATCTTTCAGCAGAGGAAACACAGTCTTCTTTCCTTCTCTGGGTTAACAGAGTGGTCGTGGTTGGCTGGGGCAGATAATGGTGTGGTCTTCCTCTGCAGATCTGTTTTCTGAGTCCCTGGGCTGCAGCTGTTGAATTTCCAGACACAAACAAGTATGCGTTCTGAGAGCCTCGCCGAGCCCACACAGCCGGGAGAGCCAAGCTGGATTCCATTCTGCTTTGCACATCAGCAGCTCTGCTGCCAGCTGAACTCCAGGGCAAAAGCTGTGCCTGGTAATGATGCTGGCAGCAGGGTTGGCACAGCTGGCCTGGCTTAGGCCGTTAAGGGGGACACACTTGGCCTTATTTGGGGGAGAGCGAGAAATGGAAGGCGATGAAGAGTTGTGGAAACATGTATCGGCCTCCACAAAACTGGTGCACAGCAGGGAAACAATCTGGTTTTGCTAGTCATCAACAACATGCCTGTGTGTGTGCCTGTTTATGCTTAGGTAAGCCCAGCCTCCCACTCGCTGAAAAGAGTAGGCAGACAAGAAGGAGTGACCAACTCTGTGTCAGCTGTCATCGTGTGGAGAGCAGCTAAGGGGAACAGTGGGGCTGGAATCCCATGACCTCACCTAGTGCCCCTACAGCATCCTGTCTGCCCATGGTGCCAGATACCTGAATGGGAGGACAAAGGGGGCACAGGTGGTGAAAAAAACCAAGACGCACATTTGGGTATTTTCTTTCTTTTGCTACAATATCATTTCTTGATGTCTGTTTCTTGTCACCCATTTGTGATCGGGGACTAAGTAAGTTCCCTCTGCACCAGACCAGGTGGAAGACTGAGCCAGAATCCCTCTGAACCACAGGAGAGATGAGCTATGGGGCAGAGTAGGGGCGAAGAGAATCTGGTGCCCCCAGCTAAACTCAAAGGAGGCAGGCAGCATGTAAGAGGGTGATGGGGCAGCTCACAGAGAGGAAGGGGATATTCTTTCTCAAGAATGACGAGCCCAAAGGCATCGCACAACAATTGTCATCTCCCAGCTGGACGTTTCCTGTGGCACAGGCATTCACAGTGTGCTTCCCAAACCAGCAGCCTCCATGTCAGTCACGAGGAACTTGTTAGAAATGCAGATTCTCAGGCCACCCCAACCATTAGATCAGAAACTCTGGGGATGGGGCCCCACAATCTGTGTTTTCTTTTCTTTCTTTCTTTCTTTTTTTTTTTTTGAGACAGGGTCTCACTCTGTCATCCAGGCTGGAGTGCAGTGGCACGAAAATGGCTCCTCGCAGTGTCAACCTCCTGGGCTCAAGTGCCCCTCCCACCTCAGCCTCCTGAGCAGCTGGGACTACAGGCCTGCACCACCACGACCGACTGATTTTGTTTTTTAATTTTCTGTAGAAACAGGGTCTCGCCATGTTGTCATGGCTGGTCTTGAACTCCTGGGCTCAAGCAATCCTCCTGCCTCGGCCTCCCAAAGTGCTGGAATGACAGGTGTGAGCCCCTGTGCCGGCTTCACAATCTGTTTTCACAGCCCTCTAGATGATCCCAGCGAAACCTTGGGAACCAGTGGTCTAGGTCATGCAAATGAAAGTTGCCCGAGTGAGCTGGATTCTGCAGGCCTGTGAGGACCCAGAGCAGGCAGGGAGCCAGCTGCCCAGCAGGAGTTCAAGATGAGCTGACCCAGTTTCAGCCTCCATCCCCGGGTTCTAGGTCCCTGCCTTTTCCAAAGAAACAATGAATCAGACCAGACCACTGCAATGGCATAAGATCACACTTTAGTTCAGAGACACATTTGCATAAATACTTGAAATGGATCCACCCCTGCAGGTGGCAGCCTGAGAACATGTGGCTCTGCACAACCCTGCGACGCTGCGGCCCTTTAGGTGATGGATTTTAACACTGAAGACAGTCGTTGTCATTCTTGAAGACAGCTTGGGGTCCAGCTTTGGAGCCTGCTTTGACATTCACCATTGACTCCCTGCCCCATGCCTCTCTTGTACTAATTTTTTCCCCTCTGAGGTAGATTATTTATCGGGGAAACCAGATAGAATTTTTTTTTTTTCATTTAAGTTTGCTAGTCCTTTGCAAACAGACTGACGCTGAGTGTCCTGTCTGAGTCAATAAGTGCACTTTTACCTTTTAACCTATGCCCTCTACTTGAACCCCAGCAAGGTCCAGTCCACTGGACAGTTGATGATAGGGTTTGCCGCCCCATCCCCTCTCCTCTTCCCCCTTAGGAATTTGTGCAGTACTGGAGAGGTTGCGGCAATGGGAGGCCTGGGTGGGCCATGCTGCCTTGATATGGCCAAGGGACCCAGTCACCACAGTGGAGACCCTCGTCTGTACCTCAGTACCCCACTTCCAGGAGCACAAGACTGGCCCCTGCCCCCCTGAATCACAGGGGGCACAGCTGGCTTTCACAGGGCTTGGCATCCTCGGGTTTCAGAGCCCTGTTGCAGGTGGCAGAGGCCTGGCCGGAGGGGTCCCTGCACTCTACAGTTCGCCTCTGCCAGCCGGCCCCGCAGGAGCTGGAGCACTCAGACCAGTCCCCCAGCACCCACTGTGCGTGGAGCAGCGGCTGGATGATGTTGGTGGTTGCTCTCTCTTTGCTGCTCTGCATGCTGAAGTCCACGTCATTAGGAACAAAGAAGGTGTATTTGACTTTTGGGGGGAAGACCTCGCCAGGGACTGTCAGGAGCTGCACTGTCAGAGGCTCTGGCAAGGGCCGGAAGCTCTGCAGGCGCTCCAGGGTGGCGATGGAGCCGCTGTACTTCAGGATGGTCCCCTTCACCAAGATGTCCTGCTCTATGGCAGAGATGGCCAGGTTGCCGTTGAGCAGGTACTGCCCATCAGCCGTCTTCAGCGCCAGGTAGTTCCCATCGTTCTGCACACCCGGGTGGCTCCGCTGCTTTACGTCAATATTAGTGGCACCAGCTGGGATGGTGACAATGTCATTGTAGCCGTAACTATGATAGAAACAGAAAGACACCCTTAGACCAGTGGCTGCCCAGCCCAGGTCATGATGATGCCTTGGAGACTGAAGTGGGCACCCCAGGTGGCAGACATGAAAAAAACCGAGCAACTAATTGAGCAAGTTGCCTCAAAGTTCTCAATAAATTAGCTGTTTAGGCAGACAGAAATGTCTTGTACATTGGGATTTTCAAGGGTTTTTGCTTCATCTGGCAACTCTATTTCAAAAGTGTGGTTGAGGAGTTGAGGTATGTGGGTGTTGAGAACAGCACAGAGAGGAGGAGAACTCAGAAGGATTTGGAAAGCTGCACTGGTGTAGCCAAACCTGGCACCTCTCAAATGAGATCTCAAATACCTCTAGTTCCTTGCACTGGTATACAACTTTGCTTGGCCACCTCCACACCCAGAGCTCAAACCCACATGGCAAAAACTGTTCCACACACCCCTTCCAGAACGTGAACAGGAGGGAAATTTCACACCACCTCTTTGAGTCAGTTGGCTCCTAGTATTTGATGAATATGGCCCTAGGGTGGGATCAGGGTGGGGTTGGGAGTTGGGGGTTCAAGCCTGCTTCTTTGAAGCCACCTTCTGGGAGTGCCCAGGCACCATGAGCACTGTGCTTCTGGAATGATAGGATGCTGTTTTGCGAAACTGTTTCCAGTCCATTATAGGCTTAGGGCTTTAGGTAGGATGAAGAAAGATTAGTTGTTTGTTCTTTTCTGGAAATCTGGGTTCCACAGGCTGGGGAGAAAGAGAGGCGAATGGTCAGGCGGGCTTTTTGCTCTTCTTACCGTATGTCCAGCTGGGGCTAGCTGCCTAGTCTCAGACTCTGAGAGTGTCCACAGGCCCATCTGTCTAAAGCCTGAGGGAAAGTGGCCAAGGGACCCAGTATCTGAATAGTGTCTGCTTCTCTTTTTCTATGTCTTTTGAGCTTAAATGTAAAAAGAGTTCCAAGGCAGGGCGCAGTGGCTCATACCCATAATCCCAGCACTTTGGGAGGCCAAGGCAGGCAGATCACTTGAGGCCAGGAGTTCAAGACCAGCCTGGCCAACATGATGAAACCCTGTCTCTACTAAAAATACAAAAATTAGCTGGGTGTGGTGGTGCACGCCTGTAATCCCAGCTACTTGGGAAGCTGAGGCAGGAGAATTGCTTGAACCTGGGAAGCAGAGGTTGCAGTGAGCCAAGATCATGCCACTGCACTCCAGCCTAGGCGACAGAGTGAGACTCTGTCTCAAAATAATAAAAATGAATTAAAAAAATGAAAACAGTCCCAAGTTGCCTGCTGTAGGCTGATTCTGTTCTATCAGACTGGTGAGATGAGAGATGTAGAGACAGATACACACACACACACACACACGCAGAATGGGGCAGGGTTTGTGAGCTTCACTAGGTAGAATACAATACAGTGAACACTTCTCAAAACCTCTGAGACCATGAGTGGGGGAAGTGGTTGGACAGGTGGATGCTCACATAACCCCTAGAAGGACACACTGATGTACTGGAGGCAGAGAGGCAGAGTGTGGCCCATATAAAACACCCGACCTTGCCCTTACTCTCCAGGAAGTACATGGAATGGGAGGCAAAAGTCATCCAGGACTTAGGAAAACTAGGTTCTCTTCTGGCTGTCATTAACTATCAGTGTGACCTTAGAAAAGTCATTTAATCTTTCTGTGCCTTAATTTCTTCCTCTGCAAAATGAAGAATAGTATTGGCCTTGCTCACCTCAAGGACTTATTTCACAAATCAAACGAGACCATGGAAATGAAAGCGCTTTGGAAAATCCTTGGAGTTTTATGAATGTGTGGCATTAGGATGAGAACAAAGTGTCTGGAGTTCTCAGATTCATGAAAGCCCTGAGGCTGCCAGGGCCCCTTTTTGGTAACCCCCTTCTCTGAAGATCCATCTGCAGAGAGGACAGGGTTTGCCGGGCTTAGGGTGAGACGTCCTTCCCAAAACCGGCCTGGGACAGCTGTTTTCTGGCAGAGGTCCAGGTTACTCAGTGTGGCTCGACTGACTCAGAGACGACAGCTCCCTATCCACATGGCCTCCAGCCCTCGCAAAAGTCACGGCTGCCCCGTGTTCTATCTTTTCTATGAGCTCGACACTGCCAAGTGCACATCCCATCTCAGGAAATCCTTAGGACGACTGTGAGATAGAGATACTGCTGACATTTTATAAAGAAACTGAAGCTCGGAGAGTTTAAATAACTTGCCCAACCCTCACAGCTATTAAGTAGCAGCCACAATTCAAATTTGGGCCTATCAGATTGCAAAGCCCATTATGCTCTTCTACCAAGCAAGGTACGGAGCTCCGGGGGAGACTCACCTGGTGGGGGTGAGGGACCCAGAGACCTTCCTGCAGGAGTTGCCTTTGCCCCCACACACCCCGCATTTGTCCAGCTTCCGAGGCGAGTCCACCACATGGTCACAGCCGGCCTTGACACACTGGCCACGGACACAGATGGCCAGTGTCTCTGGCCCACACAGGGTGCCATCAATCACCTGCAACGGGGAAAGGGAAGGTGAGAGAGGGCGTGTTGAGCCCAGAAGCAGCCTGCCGGGGGGTGGGGGTGTGGGGACAGGCGACCTTCCTCGCGGTCTCTGGATCATTTGAGTCCCAGGGTGATTCTCACCTTGGCCTCGAACACTTTGAACTCACTCCTCCCCCGGGCTCGGCAGAACAACTTGCAGCGGTCCCGGGGGGACACCCCAGCATACTTGGGGACCCACTGCAGGAGATTCCCGTCCAAGTCAGTGTAATTGTAGGCATTATACTTCTCACACTGCTGCTCCCTGAAGCTTTTCCCTAGAAAGAGGAAGAAACGGCATGCAGGTGACACCCAGGTGGAAGCAGGAGCACCAGGTGAAGCTTTGGCTCTGACACTTGCTTTGGAAAATGCTTCCATTCTGCACACACATGAGGGCTCTGATGCCTCCAGGAGGGTGAGTTTCCTAGTGGAGAAATCCTGAATTTACAGCACTTTTCTTCTTTCTTTTGGTTTTGAACTCAACCCAGGGACCCAGGGCCAGTGTCTTCTGGGCACAACATTCCTAGATGCATGTGTGATCCTTACTCAGAAGGGCAAGGAAAGGAGCCTCCAGCCTCACGCTGGGCTTTCTAGGATCAATGCCTTTTCCATCAGGGAAAGAGACTCATTGTACTTGGCAGGTGAATAAACTCAGGGAGCAACAGGGAACAATTCAGTAAGCTTGGAAGGCACAGAATGGCACATGGAGCTATATTCTCAGGACACTACTAATTGTGCAGTATCGATTTCCTCAGTGACACCGGGCATGAATCCAAAGACTCCTAAATCTACATGTCTATCTCTGATCTTGCCCCTACCCCCACATTCTGTAATGCTGGGTGTCTCTGCCGTTTGTATGTACTATGATTACCTCCAACGCAGCACGGCCAAGCTCCCCATGGTCCTTCCGCGAACTGTCTTGACTTTCATTTGCTGATCTTACCATGCTCAAGTCTGAGACTGGTATTCTGTTATCTCCCGAACATTTGAGCATCTCTATCTGCTATTTCCAAACTGTCACAAAGACCCACACTATATTCAGGACAATCTGTGATTTAAAACGATGGCATCCCACTCTCACCACCACAAGCCCAGGCCTGCTGGCTTCATGAGGACCTGTGCCTGCCTCCTCTCCATCCTGCCACGTGCCACTGCCAGACCAACCCATCTGAAGTTAGATGTGGGTTGCTTTCCACCCCCAAATCCTAAAATTAAAGCTGTTCTTCCTGCCAAGGTTCCCCGCCCAAACTGTGCATCTGAATGCCTGGGGAGACTTTGCCAAGGCAGATGCCACTCCACGCCTGAGACTCTGTGTCAGTGCAGCTGAGGGGGTCTGGGCTGTGTCTGCAGGAGCTTCCAGGTGACTTGATGGGACAGGTGGCACAGACAACCCCCAGATACTGTGTCAGCCTTCAAGGACCTCTGTGGTCTGGCCTTGACACAGTGGTGTGCTTTGTTTGATTCCACCTAACTGAATGAGGGCCCTTCTCAGACCTTTCCTCCACCCTGGCAGGTCCCCTCACACCTCACCCCATCTCAGTCCTCCAGAATCTGCTCAGTCCTAACTCCCTTCAAAGCTTCTGCTCACCCAGCCTTTCCTTTCTCCGAGCCCCTCACCAACCTAGGGTCTGTGACTCATCCATTGAAACGTAATGGCTGTGTTAAAGGGATTTGGGTCTCTAACTGGACGCAAGCTCCTTAAGGACAGAGACCATGCCTTTTACATTTTCACACATTTTTATAGTCCTAGACACACAAAGAGTACTAAAAAATATTCGACAGTAATGGCAGACTTCGGTGCATCTGAAATCATGACATCGCTTTTCGTCCACGCCTACCTTGCACCCTATATTTACTCCCTTCCTCCCCCTTTCCCAGCAACGTCTCTCCTCGTATGCCAGGCAAACTCTCACACAATTCCAGGGCAAAGTTTCTAGAGCCTCAAACCATTGTGGATCCTTCTTGTCTTGTGAAACCGCAAAGCCTACAGATTCTCCTGTGAGACATCAACCCAATGCCAGTGTCTTTTCCCGTGGCTGGATCTCTCCGAAGGCTCTGCCTGATTTTTCTTGCCTGCCAATCCTTCCTGGAGCTGCACACTGGGCAGTTGGATGGGATGGTGGGAAAAATCTGGTAATGATTTCCCTCTCACGAGTTTGCTGCTGCCTCTTTACTGCCTCTAAGTTAATGTTTGTGGTTTCCAGCAGGTACTGGGGATAGGAATATGCCAAGAGGAGGGAGAGGTAGTATTGCTTCCTGGGAAGATTCTGTCAAACAGTTGCCATGGCCCCAAGGGAAGATGGGCAACTCTACTCAGAAGGAATGTGCACAGGAATCAGATTCAGAAATCCTCCCTCGGCCCTGGGCTGAATTTTGGCTAGAAAGACCTTGGAGGTTTGGCTCTGACACTTGCTTTGGAAAATGCTTCCATTCTGCACACAGATGAGGGTTCCCATGCCTCCGGGACGACGAGTTTCCTAGACACCAGCCCCTCTGCAGAGGCTCCTCCCCAGTAAGTTTGGCTGGGGGCGATGTCCTCCTCTCCACATCTTGGAAGATGAGCGTAATTTCTCTCCTTGACTTTGCCAGGCTCTCTGAACACTATGAGAGCTGTCCCGGGTCCCTGAGAGCTGCCCCTGGGATTGGAACCTTGCAGAGCCCATTTAGGTGGAGATCACAGGCAAAACTCTATATCCCAGGAGACCCACTTTACTCCCCTCTGGGAGTGACTCTATATCCCGGGACACCCACTTTACTCCCACTTTACACATCCTCTGGGGAAGTGTCACAGCAATGACAGTAGCTGCTCTGGCAGGGGCAGCCCTGAGTGGTAATTACCGTCAGGGGGGCATTCCTCCGTGTGGCATGACTGGTACTTGGCTCTCCGACCCAGGCAGTATCTTCCTCCATTTTGAGGCTCGGGGTCCTTGCACTCACGGTGTGAAAACTGCACTCCTCCTCCACAGGTCCGAGAACATTCTCCCCAGGGTCCCCACGGCGCCCAGCCTCCATCTACCACGGGCTGCAACATACAATGGCACACTGAATGAGGAGCAAAGGCCGGGAGGCTTCAGTGTCTGTGCCACCGGGTGGCCAAAGCCCTGGCTTCCTCATCTAGTCCTTCTCATCTTGGTGCATGGAGCACCGTAAACTGCCTCAATCATTTGTTTAATGACTGTGTGGCCTGCACGGCTTTGTGAGCACAGAGACCGGGCTGGACTCATTCACTACTGACTCCCCAGTGTCTAAACCAGTGCCTTATGCTTAGTAAGGTGCTCAGTAGCCTATCTGCTGAATGAATGAATGACACTCTTCTATGGGAATAAGGTTGCATATAATGCAGTGGTTCTCCGTTGGGGCGAATTCTGCCCTCCAAGGGACATTTGGCAATGTCTGGAGATATTCTGGTGGCTACGGCTGTGGAGGGTGTACGTTACCACATCTAGTAGGTAGAGGCCAGGGATGCTGCTCAACATCCAGCAATGCACAGGCCCCGCAGTAACAATTATCCAGCCCCAAGTGTCCCTAGCGCCAAGGTAGAGGAACTCTGGTCTAAAGGAAGCATCCCTGGGAGGTGTTGCCGTCGTCTACCAGCCACTGGTTCCAGTGATAGGATAATGCCTGGGAAAGAAACAGAATTGCTTCTTCTTTTCTTTTTTTGACAGAGTTTTGCTCTGTTGCCAAGGCTGGAATGCAAAGGTGTGATCTCGGCTCACTGCAATCTCCGCCTCCTGGGTTCAAGCGATTCTTGTGCCTTGGCCTCCCGAACAGCTGGGATTACAGGCGCACACCTCCATGCCTGGCTAATTTTTGTATTTTTAGTAGAGACGGAGTTTCACCATGTTGGCCATGCTGGTCTTAAACTCCTGACCTCAAGTGATCAACCTGCCTCGGCCTCCCAAAGTACTGGGTTTGCAAGTGTGAGCCACCATGCCTGGCCCTGCTTCCCATTTTACAACTGACCTATGAGAACAAAGCTTTGCCCTTTGGAATGCTGTATGCCCAAAGGTTCATAGAGTATTCAAAATGAAAATAATTTTTTTAAAATTATAAAAGTAATGGTTGCTCATACAACAAATAAAAAAATGCAGAAAAGTGTAAAAAAGAAATTAACACTTCTTTAAAACACCACTACCCAGATAAAACCATTAACATGATTTTCACCAAATTTTTCATACGTTTGCTCGGAATATATCATCATAAAAATGCAATGCTTTTATTTTACAAAAGATATGATTCTACATATATATTCTTTCTCTCTTTCTCACTTTCTTTCTCTCTCTCTTTCTTTCTCACTTTCTTTCTTTCTTGAAAGTCTTGCTCTGTTGCCCAGGCCAGAGTGCAGTGGTGTGATCTTGGCTCACTGCAACTGCTGCCTCCTGGGTTCAAGTGATTCTCCTGTCTTGGCCTCTGGAGTAGCTGGGATTACAGCACCCGCCACCACACCTGGCTAATTGTTGTATTTTTAGTAGAGACAGGGTTTCACCATGTTGGTGAGGCTGGTCTCAAACTCCTGACCTCAGGTGATCCACCCACCTTGGCCTCCCAAAGTGCTGGGATTACAGCACCCGGCCTGATTCTATAAATATGTATTTTCTGATCTGACTTCTTAAAAATAGAGGCCACACATCATTCCATGATCATTTCATGTCAACCTCTCCCTGCACTTAGCTCGGCTGTGCTCTGGGGATTGGTGGCAGATCCCTCTCCACTCCCCTCAATAACATGTGAGGAGAATGAACAGGGTGAATGGGAGGTGGCTGAGGATCAGTCCGTGAATCCTGCACCAGCTCAGGCTTAGGACAAGAGTATGGAGCTTACCTGGTGCAGGCAGGCTCCCAAGGCTCAGTGCAAAAGACATGTACTGAGGAGTGCTCGGGCCACCCTGGCGATTCAGCGCTGGCGGGGACTGGGCTGTGAAACTCAGTGGATGCTGTTTCATAGTGATGGCTCCATGACTCACAGTAAGAGAAATGTGATCAGCCTCACAGTTTGGATGTATTAAGAGCAGGGCAAAGAAGTGAATCATTTAAAAACCCTCACTGGCACTGCCTTGGTTTTTCTTGTGAGTGTACTCTCTCCTGGGCCAAGTTTTTTTCTGCCTGGCCAGAGGCAGCTCTGAATCTGTCTCCCCTCCTCCTCTTTGAGTATGGAATTCCCACAACTGCTGTCATTCTCCCAACCTGTAATTATGCATTCAGTTAAGGCACGGGCAGGCTATGAATACTTTTCACTCAATTCTTGATGGAATTTATTCCACGCGTCTCTCTGTGTTCATGATGGAATTGACAGTGGCTCCAGTCTGTTGTGTGCCCACCTTCCTGTCTCCACACCTCTCACCAATCTGCATCTGCACCAGCCCTGAGTCAGCCCCAAAGCAGCTCCCTAATGTCT
Source organism: Nomascus leucogenys (assembly GCF_006542625.1). Classification (NCBI taxonomy): domain Eukaryota; kingdom Metazoa; phylum Chordata; class Mammalia; order Primates; family Hylobatidae; genus Nomascus; species Nomascus leucogenys. The sequence goes on along the minus strand of NC_044395.1, from coordinate 4,549,771 downwards.
GGAGCCATGGCAGTGTCAACCCACTGACTGAGGGGATAGCCTTCACGGGCTCCTCACTGTGTGGATAAATATGCTTAGGTTTGTTTGTTAAAAGATGAGTGATTTTACCTAGAAGTCTTATGTTGCAGCCTGGCCTGAAGTTATTTTATTTTATTTATTTTTTTTGAGACGGAGTCTGGCTCTGTCACCCAGGCTGGAGTGCAGTGGCGCGATCTCGGCTCACTGCAACTTCCGCCTCCCGGATTCACGCCATTCTCCTGCCTCAGCCTCCCCAGTAGCTGGGACCACAGGCGCCTGCCATCACGCCTGGCTAATTTTTTGTATTTTTAGTAGAGACGGGGTTTCACCGTTTTAGCCAGGATGGTCTCGATCTCCTGACCTTGTGATCCACCCACCTCAGCCTCCCCAAGTGCTGGGATTACAGGCGTGAGCCACCGCGCCCGGCCTTCGAAGTTTCTTTTCTTTTTTTTTTTTTTTTTTGGAGACAGGGTCTCCCTCTGTTGCCCAGGCTAGAGCGCAGTGGCATGATCATGGTTCACGGCAGCCTCAAACTCCTGAGATCAAGTGATCTCCCTGCCTCAGCCTTCTGAGTAGCTGGGACTACAAGTGTGAGCCACCATGCCCGACTTATTTTTTGTTTTGTACAGACAGGATCTCACTATGTTGCCCAGGCTGGTCTCGGTTCAAGTGATCCTTCTGCCTCAGTTTCCCAAAGTGCTGGGATTCCAGTGTGAGCTGCTCTGCCTGGCTGTCTCTCGGTTCATGACTCTCAAGTGTGGTTTCCTCCCTGAGAACAGCCCTCAGTCCTCCCCGTTTCCTTTTGTCTCTCCTTTCTCCTCCCCGCTATCCTCAGGGGCTGTCCCTCACCTTGGGCCTCTCCACTTCCTCCTCAGGTAGACAGCTGCCTTCTGAGCAGAGGTGCCCAGGCCCGCATGGCGTGCCATCAGCCCAGGGCAGGCTGCCATTCTTCGTGTGGCACAGGGGCTCGGCCCCATCCGTGTGGCACCAAAGCTGGGCGCAGACGTCCTGAGCAGAGGTGTTGGGGCAGTGGCGGAAATCCGGCCCAAAGATCTGCCTGCACTGCTGGTCCAGCTGGTACAGGGCCATGCGGCCCGGGAGGCCTGTGGGGAGGGGCAGGGCCGCGGCAGGGGCGTCCAGGAGACAGTCTCCTGGGAAAAGAGGAAGCAGGGGTGTAAGAACGCATGCAGGGCTGCCACCCTCTCAGGGCTTCATGGCCTGCGATGGATGACACTGAAGGTCTAGGTGTCACGACTTCTTGACCTCCACCTAAAAGCTGTCACCACTCGATGATCTAGTGAGAGCATGCCTAATTTTTGACTATCAGTTGCAAACGCTTTTCAGGACCAACTTTCCTTTGCTGTCCTGAACATCTAGGAAGCATTGCCCCCGACATTCAGTGTGTACCCAGTGAATGCCAACTAACACAATATTCATCCACATCACAACCTAACCGTGCTCCTGAAAGCCACAGCACGCAAATGAAAACTAATGCTGTCTGGATAATCTTATCTTTGCATCATACATGTCCCTGCCTCCCTCAGTGAGAAGGATCTAGAATATTTCATTACTTTACCAAGAATTCCAACCACTTAAAATTGTTTTTTCTTTAATCCCCTCTTCTGAGAAGCAATTTTTTTTTTTTGAGACGAAGTCTAGCTCTGTTGCCCAGGCTGGAGTGCAGTGGCTCGATCTCAGCTCACTGCAACCTCCACCTCCCGGGTTCAAGTGATTCTTCTGCCTCAGCCTCCTGAGTAGCTGGGACTATAGGCGTGTGCTACCACACCCGGCTAATTTTTTGTATTTTTAGTAGAGATGGGGTTTCACCATGTTGGGCGGGCTGGTCTCAAACTCCTGAACTTGTGATCCACCTGCCTCGGCCTCCCAAAGTGCTGGGATTACAGGCGTAAGCCACTGCACCGGGCCTTTTTTTTTTTTTTTTTTAAAGAGATGGCGTCTCTTTCTGTCACCTAGACTGGAGTCAGTGGCGTGATCATGGCTTACTGGTAGCCTTGACCTCCTGGGCTCAAACGATCCTCCTGCCTCAGCCTCCCGAGTACCTGGGACCACAGATGCGCGTCCCACACCTGGCTCCAGTCCTTTGAACCAGCTCCCGGCCCTCTTGCTCTCACAGGATGCAGTCACTGCCTCCGTCACGCCTGACTGTTGTAGGTTCGTCTCTCCTCTGTGCTATGTGCTTCTATTCCTTCAAGAGCTGCTCAAACTCTCCACCTTTAGACAACCTTCTTGGATGACTTCCCCCTGCTTTGTGACTAATCTAAATTAGCCCAGAACTCGGCTGCTGGAAGATGGGGCCAGGAAGAGCAGACTTTGGGGGTGGTGTGAATGCCCCAGCGTGGGAGGCTGGCCGGGGACTCAGCTCTAAGGGCCCTGTGAGGAGGCACAGTTGGAGGGGTCCTTGCGCCAGCATCAGTGGAAGGAGGCCCACGGGGACAAGTAGGGCAGGGCCCCTAGTGCCTACCGTGCCCGCCGTCCAGGAGCTCCGTGAGGTACATGGCGCTGCAGGGGGACCAGGGCAGTGTCTGGTTCAGGTGGACGAACAGCGGCGCCATCATGTGGTGCTTGCCCATGGGCCCGAAGAGCCGGCTGCAGGGTTTGGAGTCGTCGTGGGGCATGCTGAGGACGTGCCCTGGGGAGAGAGGCCTGGTCCACTCTGCCCTGTCCTGCCTGAGGGCGCCCCACCCGGCCCAGCTAGGGACAGAGATGGAGCTCCTCAGGGGAGCAGCCACCCCCTCACTCTCCGAAGATTTCTGCGTAGAGCTTTCCCCTGCGCTTTGCTCTTCCAGGACGCGGTCTCAGATGACTGAGAAACACGGATACCCCTTTATTTTCCGCCTCAGCCCGTCCTAAATTTGGATCTAGCTCTATTATTTGCTCTCTTACATGACAGTCCCTGGACCATTGTTCTTCCCCCAGATCCCACGGCTTAGCTTGTGCACAGCTCCACGCCTCCACCCCAGCACGTGTCTGGTGTCCTGGCATTCGCCCCGTGACCTGTGATAATCGCGTGGGATGCTGCTTTTGTATTTTGGCCATGTGCTCGGGGTGGGAGTGGAGTTGTGTTCAGCACTGTCAAGCGCAGCATCTGTTTATATACAGTCACCCTGTCAAAATTAGGGGAGCTATTCCTAAGCGAGGGCGGCATATTCCTTCGGATCTGCGCAACCTTGGATCTGGAAGAGCAGTTCCCTCTGATGTGGGCTTCGGTGCAGCAAATCTTACCTAGTTCATGGGCCAGGGTGTGGGCCGCCTGGAGCCCCTCATCCTCGATCACGGAGCAGCTTTTGTTGGGGTCACAAATGGTCCCGATGTCTGCCACACCCAGGGTGTCACACAGCCCCTCCTGCCCACAGAAGTTCTGCTTGGCGGGGAGAGAGCAAGAGAGTGCATCAGTGTGCGTGTGGGGTGCGCTGCAGGCCTGCGGGGCCGGGGGTGGCCAGCGTGCACGTGGGAGTGGACCATTGAGCGTCCCATAACATGCTTGCTGGCCTGTGCATCACCTGCATTTATTGAGCTTTTAAATTAAATTAAATTAAATTTTTTTTTTGAGATGCAGTCTTGCTCTCTCATCCAGGCTGGAGTGCAGTGGCATGATCTCGGCTCACTGCATCCTCTACTTCCGGGGTTGGGGCAATTTTCCTACCTCAGCCTCCCAAGTAGTTAGGACTATAGGCGTGCACCACCACACCTGGCTAATTTTTGTATTTTTAGTAGAGACAGGGTTTCCCCATGTTATGCAGGCTGGTCTCGAACTCCTGATCTCAGACAATCCAGCTCCCTCCGCCTCCCAAAGTGCTGGGATTACAGGCGTGAGCCACCGCGCCCGGCCTAAATTAAATTTTAAAGACGAGGTCTGGCTGTGTTGCCCAGGCTGGAATGCAGTGGCTATTCACAGGAGTAATTGTAGCTCACTTAGCCCCAAACTCCTGGGCACAAGCGATACTCTCACCTCAGCCTCCCAAGTAGCTGGGACTACAGGCGCTTGCCATGTGCCCGGCCGACCTTTTCTAAGGAGGAGGACGCAACCGCAGGTTCAACGTGTCTGGATATCCCACCTAGTGGCCTCGCTTTATTGGTTCTTTTTGTGTTTACGGTCAAGCCAGTTCACCCGTCCCCCATCTTTCTAAACTGGAGAGTAACCTGTGAAATTTCCTTTTGTTAAAAAATAAAAACAGTCTGTAATCTCAGCATTTTGAGAGGCCGAGGCAGGTAGACTGCTGGAGTCCAGGAGCTGGAGACCAGGCTGGGCAATACAGTGAAACCCTGTCCCTACAAAAAGTAAAAAAAAAAAAAAAAAAAAAAATTAGCTGGGCAAGGTGGCTTGTGCTTGTGGTCCCAGCTACTCAGGAGGCTGAGGTGGGTGGATCGTTTGGACCTAGCAGGCAGAGGCTGCAGTGAGCTGCGATTGTGCCATTGCACTCTAGCCTGGGTGACAGAGCAAGATCTTGTCTCAAACCAAACCAAACAAAATTAAAAACCAAAAAGAATATAAAATACAAAGATGGATTTCTGAGTGACAAGATCGGGAAATCTCCGTCTGTCTTCACATCAGCCACTCACATAAGGGAGCCTGTTCTATGTTACAAGCTGGCTGCATCCTAGGGCTGGCTGGGACTTCAAAGGCTTTTTGTGGGGGACAGGGCAGCACAGTCATTCAGAACATGACTTTACAGCAGCATTGTCTTGGCTGGACTATGGGCGCTGCCGCGATGTGGCGAGAGAGCCGTGTGGCAACTCTGTGCCTCAGTTGTCTCTGTTACAAAATGGGGCTAACACCAGGACCTGCCCGGTGGGGCCCGCATGAGACTGAAGGAGCAGACAGGGCCTGTGAGACTGAAGGAGCAGACAGGGCCTGGCACACATCATCACTCTCTTGCTTTCAGCAGAAAGCTGTCTAAGTCATGCCGTGCAGGTGGGCAGCCCTCCTGCTGTGGGCAAATCTTGAGGGGACCCCCTGGCTACCTGCCCCTGTGTTTTATAACCACTGCAGCTAGAACTACTCTCTTCATTCCAAGCCCAGATCTCTCACTGGGCAGCTCGAGCCCATTTCTTCTTGTTATGTGTGACCTCAGGAGACAGCTGGTCACAAACTTTTGGAAGAGAGCCCTTACAAGATTCTTCTCTTTCCCTTGCAAATACCTCACACTTGTCCTCATGACCTCCTCCTCATCATTCTGGGCATGAGGCTCTGGTGTCCAGCTGGGGCCAGCAGGGAGACGTTTCCCATGTTTGGGCAGGCCTCGTGGTCCTCCCTTTGATCTGCCCATCCCGTCCCCCTTCCTCCCCAGGGCTTCCGGAGCCAGGCACGGACCTGTCTGGTGAGCAGGATGGCCGTGTCGTAGTGCTCCGGGTGGCGGTCGCTGGGCTGGTTGAAACGCCGCTGCCAGTTGCAGAAGTTACGCAGTGTAAGCCCCCCGTTGTCGGACACCTCTGGGCCCCATTTTTCATCTTCTACGATCAGCACTTTTACCACCATCAGGTTGATGGAATTCTTGATGCTGGGGTGCTTGTAGATTCGGGCTGCCACAGACATTAACGTCAGGATGTGGTTCTGTCAGGAAGGAGGAGACAAGAGGCAGAGTGAAGGGTTAAGTCTCAGGGCCCTTGGCCTGGCCCGTCCGCTGCCATCACCTCTTGTTATGGGGCTGAGCATCAGATTCTTACCAAAGCCTCACAACGCCCCCGAGGCCTCCGTGTTACTCCCTTCATTTTGCATGTGAGAAAACAGGCTCAAGAACCTGCACAAGCTCACAAAGCTGATGCATGAACAGCAGTCTTTGAACCCAGACCTGCCTTGCTCTGAACTTGTATGTCTAACATCCAGAACAGCTTCAGGGGATGGCCTAAATCCAAATTCATTAAAATCCAAAACCTTAAACTTATAGTGTGGCACAGGCCACATTTCAAGTGCATCAATACTTATATATGGCTTGTGGCTACTGTACTGGAATGTGCAGATAGAAAGTTCTACTGGACGGCATGGCTTCTTCTGCCTTAATCCTGACACTGTCTCCCTGCCAACCACCCCCACCCGTCCCCGGCCTCAGCCCAGAAGCCAAGTTCTGAGCACTCAAGGTTAGTAGAATTCCCTCTTAGAATCCAGCTGAACATTTTCCTGTTGTCTGTTGGGGTGACTCTACCCTTTGGGGTGGGGATTGTTAACACTGAAAACTTTGCTGTAATAATCACTCCTAACAACAGCTACTCTGCCACATTACCTCATTGAATTCTCACAATAACTCTGTAATTCCATTTCATGAATGAGGAAGGTCATGCAAATTAACTTGTCGAAGGTCACGCAGCTATTGAAAGCAGGAGGCCAGCCCAGGTGTGCCCGTCTCTGAGGTCCACCGTGCTCTCATTAGGTTTCCCAGGGCGTGGCTTCTTGGTGTCTGCCCGGACAGCCCCAAAGGGTTCATTCCCTCCTGACTGGGGCTTGAGAGGATCCCATGGGCCTAAGAGGACCCATGTGCTTAGGATCTCACAGCTCTGCCTTCCACCCGGGCTGGCCAACAGAGCAGACATCACTGCTTGGCCTCTGTCTTGTGCCTGGGCTGCTAACTGCTCCCCCACTGGATTCCAAGGCTTGGAGAGGAGGCCCGATGGGAACTCACTCTCCTGCCTCGGCGACCCCTTGAAGTGGCCCTCTTTGAGCATTTTGTGGAAGGGGAGACACAGAGGCAGAGGTGGGTGTTCCTTGAGCCTGGAGTGTGGTCAGCTGGGCAGCACCTGCTTGCCCTGCCTCTCCAATCCCTAGATTACCACCTCTCGGGAGCCCCTCTTCCTCTTCTCCTGTGGTCTGGAAGGTGGGAGTGGAAGGAGGAGGAAGGAAAGGGTAGAGAGGGACATTGCATCGGGTGAGGCCATGTGTGGGCGTTCCAGATGAATCCCATTATTTGTGAATGGGATCTGTCTGTTCACCTCGCAGGCAATGAGCCAGGTATTTTGTTAGCCCTACAAGCAGGGGTTGGCAGGTTACTTGGCGTGTCAAGCACTCCAGCAATGTTTAGGCTGATGTAAACATCTTATCAACAAGGCTGAAACTTGGCACTTGCTCCTGGAGTTGGATTCTGGAGGGAAAAAAAGCAATCCCATCATTATGCAACGGGGGGTGAGCGCTGAGGAATGGTGGCTTGCCCAGACGAACTCCTGGCCGGGTCTTTGCTGCTTCCAAGAGGCCAACAGTATCCTGATCTCTCTAAGAAGGACCAGGGTCTGATGGGCCAGGGACCAACCCCTGGAATTTCTTCTGAGGCAAACTGCAACCGTCATCACAAGATTTCTTCCCGTCGAGTCCCAGTTTCACAATCTCAAAATGGGGAAGATGAGGTCGTACAAGGAAGGTGTAAAGCTAAGGAACACCAGCTGCTAAGCTTCGGGGCCGAGACAGCTCAGCACCAGGAGCTAAAGACAGGAGGTTGGGGCAAGTCTGTGTGCCCACGTTGAGCAGATCGGAGGGAGGCTGAGAGAGAGATGAGGCAGTGCTCACGTCCTCAGTGAAGACCGGAGGAAGGTGAGTGTTAACCCCTGATCCTCATGCAGGATAAACTGCTGCTTGAAGATCAGGGCAAGACAGCATAAGGAGCTTGCTGGCCCTAAGGTTCCCGGGGAGCTTCCTTCTCTGCAGCTTGGGATGCTCATATCATTGTCTTCTCCGGACAGTGCACAGCTGTCAGGCAGGGCCGGCTTCACAGCCATTTAGCTTCAAGGGGTGGGCTGGACTCGAGGACATCTGAAGGTCCTTCTGGCCGCTGTCTCAGAAGATACTTTTCATTTTCAAGAAGGCTAGGAGGGTTCTGTGGTCTAGTGTTCCCTTCAAAATCCCAGATCCCGATCCCACTGATCTCTCCTTATCTCTTGTTCTACTGAGTTTTTGGTTTTCCCCTCCCAGTCCGCTCTTCTGAGAAATGACCACAGGAATGCCTTATATATGCGGTGCGTCTCACAGTTCCCTAGGGAGAAGGACCACTGAGCCTGGGTGAGGTGGGTGACCTCGCGGCTGTGAGCCTCTGATTCTCCCCCAATCCCCTGGGCCCAGAGGACAGGCTTGACTGAGAGTCCCATGGGGATCAGGCCTGCTGCGGCTGCTCAAGGAGGAAGTCAGATGGCTTGCTCCACCACCTGGCACCGATTTACACCTCCCTGCTCCCCACATCGGTGCAGGCTGCATGTGAAGAATGTGAACGGGGTCCTGGCCCCCCTGAGGAGCAGAGGCATCAGCACAGCAGCCACCCCCAAACCACGGCAGGTAGGTGGGAGCCCACGGTCAGCCCAGCCGGGGCGGTCAAACAACCTGCTCTTGAATGACTTGGGGATCCCATACTCTTCACTTTTGTTAGGGAGAGGCACCACTTTTTAGGGAGTCTGCTCCTGCATGAGTGACCCCAGGACCTGGAGTAGAGATGAACATCAGGCCAGTCAGGGTGGCTCATGTCTGTAACCCCAGCACTTTGGAAGGCCAAGGTGGGAGAATCACTTGAGACCAGCCTGGGAAACATAGTGAGATCCTGTCTCTATTAAAAAAAATAATGAATTAAAAAAAAAATAACAACACCCTGGCCAGTTGGGTGGGCCAGAGCCCCTTTTGGTTCTTTGAGATACGAACAAGGAGATTCCTTCCTCAGAGCTCCCGTGGTAGCCGAAGCCAGCTGCGGTGGGTGATAGGGACAGGCCGGCCTCCTCCCGCCCCGAGATCATCATTACACCCAGCCGGTTTGCGCTTCACCTGAGGCTCCACTGCTTTCCCTCGAGGCGCGCCCGGTGGGAGGCCAGGGGAGGAAAAGTGGCCCCGGGAAGCTCTTGCATTCCTATCTGACATCTGTAGGGCCTGAGACTGAGCTGGGGGTGTGGAGATGGAGAAGCAAAGCGAGAGGAAAGAAGTGAGAGGAGAAAAGAGAGCAACCTGCATCATATGCTTCATCTCCTCTTGTTCTCCAAACAGCAAAGGGCAATGTCGCCTCTTCAAAGCATACACTTACGCTGAACTAAAGTCAGCCTTCACCACTGAGCATGGGCAAGCTGAAAGAGAAGGTTCCTCTGCCATGTGGAATAGCAAAGCTGAAACAGCGGTGGCCGGCACTCTGATGGCATGGGCCAGCCCATCCTCCTCACTCTAACAAATGCTTTCCATCACCGAAGGCAACTGTAGTAATAGCCACACCTTGCTGAGTATGTCGTCTGAACCAGGCACCAGGTCAGGTGCATTCCATATTTTGTTACATCCTCAAGACAAGGCTAGGACGTTGGTCTAACTGCTCCTACCTGAAATAATCGAGGCACAGAGAAATAGGTGACTTGCTCAAGGACACTACACTATTTCTATTTCATTCCAAAGTCTACGTTCTTAGTCTCTGCACTAACTGCCACCCATCTTTGCTGCTGTAAGGAAAACTGCAGCCTAGCCAAAGCACAAGGCTTGCAAGCAGCAAGTCCACCTGTCATTGCCTGTGCACACCCCACCTCCTGGGGGATGGGGAAGGGGCGATCTTTGGACACTGAGACATTTTCTTTGGGAAATACTCCGTATCTTTGATCATTCTGACTGCAGCAGACATAAGGGATGGAAAAGATGCATTCTTTTGCCAATGGGAAGGACATCACGCACATATAACTCTTGTCTTTCTCCCTGGTAGCCACAGAGCAGGGCGGGGGGACATGAATCTGTTTCTGTTGTCATCCAAACCAGGGCACCCTTGAGAGGGAAAGACAGTAGTATTAATAATTATGCCAGAACAGGCAGAAACTGGGACGCTGCTGGACAACCTAGGCTGCATGCCCACTTCAGTATCTAGTGTCTTGTGGAAGACATTCCCCCCAGAGCATGCAGGTAAGGGGGCATGGAGATGGCTGTGACAGCCGTCCCTGAAGTCAGTCCCCAGAATCTGACCCCCTGCGAGTGTTCTGCTGGCCTTTGGGAAGATGAGTGCCACTTTTCGGACCCTCTCTGCTAAGAAGAGTACTCAAAAACTCTGCCCACTGCAGAAGCACTGGCGAGACAGGCATCCCAGGCTGGCGAGAGTGGGCACTGCCATGCTGCCCCTCACTCCGTCTTGCCCCGGGTTCACACAGGAGACAGTGAGGAGCAGCTGGATGTAGACGGAGCTAATGGAGTCTTCCCAGGTGGCCCTCCTTTCAGAAAGGCCCCTCTGCCTGAGCTCCTTAACTCCGAAACCAGATAAGAAGGTGGGAGACAGGGCCCCCTTTTGTCAGGGGATTAAATGAACTTAATTGACAGACTTCTGGAAAACTTCATTGTCGCTTAACAAAGTGAGGCCAGCCTTGGCAGTCGTGCATTCTTTCCTCAGCCTCCACGGGGGTTTCTTTGCGGGATAGGGCCTCACAGGGGGCCTGGACGGCTTTGAACTGCTGGATTTAAGGACCCACTCCCGCAACATAAGCAAGTATCAGAGGGTCGACAGAGCCACAGACCCTAGTCCTGAGAAAGAGGCCGCCTGGTGGGATAACTGCACAGGATTCAGCGTTGGGAGACTTGGGCTGCAGGCCCAGCCCTGCCACTTACTGCTCCTGTTCAGTGCTGTCTGATCCTGAGGAAGCCACATGTCCTCTGTGAGCTGTGCAGTCTCCCTCTGCCCCCCTCACTGGCATTTTCATGGAGGCGATGTGTGTACAACCACGCTGTGAATTGAACATGCTCAGAGAGTGGCTAAACCCTCCAGAAGACCGGCTCATCATGAAGAAACCACACAGGTGCGTAGACCGGGATTGATCACCTAGTCCAGGTGTCTCGCTTCACAGATGAGGAACTCTAAGCCCTAGAGAGGTAAAGGCTCTGCTCATCCCCACACACACCTGATTACCGAGAGTAATCACCCCAGAGTGCCTTCCCTCTGTGTGAATGAGGTCTCCACATAAAGGACTGGATTCCATTTGCAGGAGGTGGGTGTGAGCAGCCAAGGTCTTGAGGCGCGGGGACTTGATTTTCATTCTCTCAGCTGGGCTCATGGACCTGTTTTCGGAAGCGCAGGGGACTGAGCTGAGACAGTCACGCCTGTCCTGCAGCATCTCCGAGGCTGGTCAGCTCATTGTAGCGGAGGGGCCCGAGGATGGTCCTGGACACAGCTGTACCTCAGCCCCTCCCCCACCCACCACGGTGGCAGCAGGAGCGCAGGTGGGATGGGACATGAGACCCAGGGTGGAGGTGGTGGGGCCGGTCTCCCTGAGGGAAGACTTTCCTTCCAGGTGAGACGCAGAATTCAACCCCCTAGGGAGGGGAAGTCGGCCTTCAGAGGTGCCCGATGCCTGTTTTGCTGCGCTCTTCTGGTCCAGATGGGCTGGCTGGGTGTGCAGGTACCAATGTGCAGCTGGGAAAGGTCCAGAAATGCGTGTTTGTGGGGGATGGGGAGCAGGGCAGGTAGGAGCCAGATCACCCAGTCAGGAGTCTCATGAGGATGGCAATGACCAGGTGGCTCCGACACAGAGAAAGCCGAATTGTCTGGGGCAGCAAACCCGGACTTCAAGCTGAAGGGAACAAAATCAGGTGCAAACCCCAGCAGAGTCTCCTGCTTCAGCAGCCCGGGCATCCTGGGGTCGGGCCTCAGAGCATGTCTGCCTCTAGATAGCTAGATGTCTGGAGATGCGGGTATGTCCCTGAGGCAAATACTCAGTTATCTCCAGCGTCCAGGTGATCAGCTGAGAGACAGACAGCCTGGCCCTAAAGGCTGAAAAACGGACTTTCTCTGCTGGCACAGAGTTCTCGTTGGCTTTCCTATGTTTTGGTTCTCAGGCAGATGTCAGAATCTGTTCCACGTGTGGGGGTAGGGGGCACAGCACCCCCGCTCTGGGTTTGCAATGGGTGCATCTTAGCTTCTTTCTTTTTTTTAGACGGAATCTTGCTCTGTCACCCAGGCTGGAGTGCAGTGGTGCGGTCTCAGCTCACTGCAAGCTCTGCCTCCTGGGTTGACGCCATTCTCCTGCCTCAGCCTCCCAAGTAGCTGGGACTACAGGCGCCCACCACCACGCCTGGCTATTTTTTTTTGTATTTTTAGTAGAGACGGGGTTTCACCGTGTTAGCCAGGATGGTCTGGATCTCCTGACCTCATGATCCGCCCCCCTCGGCCTCCTAAAGTGCTGGGATTACAGGCGTGAGCCACCGTGCCCGGCCATCTTAGCTTCTTTCTGGTGGAGCCCCCTAGGAGCCACCCTAAAGAGATGGGAGAAGTCCTCTTCTCACCCCTCTCCTGCCACTCTCTAGTACTTGCTTAAAGAAAGGAGTCAGAGGAGAGGGCTGGTGCCCTCACGGCTCCCTGCTCTCAGGGCAGGCAGGGAAACAGGTATTAAATCAGCGTGACCCAAAGCTGCTCTGCCCTGCTTCTGAGGAAGCAAATACCACAAGGGCTTGCAGGGGTGCCTCCCTGGGGTGTAGTCAGCACCTGTAGTAGCCAGAGGAGCAGCCACGTGGACTCTCACCCACAGCACTTCCCATCCTATGCATCTGTTTCTCCCTGGGTCTTTCCTACCCTGCCTTTCCCAGTGATAGAGGGTGGGAAAGATGGGGTGAGAAACAGAAGGCTGATCGCCTCCTTGTCTGGACTACTCTGCACAGGCAAAGCCTATGCCCTTGGGGCCCCCAGCAGTAGGGCACAGGCTGAGCCTAGTATTGGGTCCCGGCCAAGGCTGCCATCACCACAAAGTGTCAGCTCAGCTGCCGCATTGCCAGGATCCCTGTTTCAGGGAACTATGACGTCTAGGCAGGTCAGTTCTTCCTTCCCTGGCACATCTCTTGTTCTGTGCTCCCTAGGGGCAAAGAGTACCCCTCTCCTGGAACCCTTACCCTCTTTTCCTCCTGGAAAAGCCTTCACCTGGTCTTTAGGGGAGAAATTGGGGTTTAGGGCGACACAGACACCTCCTGCTGAGTCAGCAGCATCTTTGCATCTAGTTAGAAACGGTCTGGTTAGGCAGCCAGCCCCTGGACTCCGCTTTTCTCCCCTGTTTAGGTAAGACCTGTGTCTGGGCTAAGGGCAGCTGGGTGGACCAACTGTGGGTCTGGCTTTACTAGAGACATTCACCCAAACAGCCCGTCCCAGCCCCTGCGCCCCTCGCGTTTCCACCAAAGCTTCAGTTCCCGGGCTGAGCCCCCAGGCAGAAGTTCTCTGCCCCTCCCTCTTGTGCTGGCTGCTGGCACTGCCAAGTTCTGCCGGGGCTGAGTGCCAGGTTGGCAAGGTAGTCCATGCCCCATTGATCACAACCAGCTGGCTGCACAGAAGTTGGGCAGCCCCTCTCCAGGTTCAGCTCCTTTCAAACAATGTCTTTTGCTTATGGCGACCTCCATACACAAGGGCATCAGACAGCCATCTCTTTCCATCCCATCTGCCTTTCCCTGGAGGCTCTCAGATCTGGAGGCGGTAGAGGGCTGAGGGGTGGGAGTGGGAGCTATTCCGAAACGCTCAATTTTCGTCTCTGCTGGGAGAGGCAGGTGCCGGGGAATGCGTTGATACTCACTTTCGGGTCAGTGTGCCACGTGCCGCGGGAGATTCGGATGAGAGGGATGGGCGTCGGCAGCCCCACTCTAAACTGGAAGGGACCTGGGGGTTGGGGGCGCAGGGAGCCAGGGTGGCAGAAGTTCAGAAAAGAGTTACTGCTCTTTCTCAGAAAGGAGAGAATCTCGTTTGGGGTCAGGCTGGAGAAGATGAGTGGGGAGGGTTTTTTTTTTTTTTTTTTTTTTTTTTTTTTTTACTCAGAGGGATTGGAAGGGGAGATTTTAGAGACGCTGGGAGGCGTCTGGGGGGCCTCCGGGCACGGCGGCTGGAGGAGGCTCTCAGTCCTACCTGCAGGTCGGCCCCATAGAAGGCAGCCATGGACGCATCGGCCACCAGCAGCGTCTCCACGAAGCGCGCCTCAGACACAAACCGCTTGGTCCTGCTCGTGGCCCCCAGCGGCGGTGGGAGCTCGCTAGCGCCTTCTGCCTCCTCTTCTTGGCTCTCCTCCTCGCTGTCCTCCTCGTTGTCTCCTCTCTCCTGCCTCTGACCCTCTCCCGTCTCCACCTCCCACTCGGGTCCTCGCGGGAGGGGGCGGGCTCCGGCGGGACCCCAGCGCTGCAGGCGGTGCGGCTCACCCAGGGAGCCCCCGGCGCCCTGCGGCTGGATGGTGAACTCCTCGCCGTCCAGCAGGAAGGAGCCGCTCAGCCCGCGGCACAGGCTAACCGCCGCCAGCGACTCGGGCTCCCCATTCACGGTGCCGGAGAAGAAGCAGCCGCGCAGCCCCCGCTCGCCCCCGCTCGCCCGGCCCGAGCCCCCGAGGCGCTCGATCTTGAACTCCGGCGCCAGGAAGCTGTCGTCGGGCGCCAGGCGCAGCACGAAGCCCTTGCCGAAGGCGGACAGGTGGAGCGCGAGCTCGCCCGCGCTGCCGGGCAACCGCGTGGGCACCACCAGCTCCGAGGCCTGCCCCCCAGCTGCGGGCCGGGCCGGGGCGCCGCGGGCCAGCGGTAGCAGCAGCAGCAGCAGCAGCAGGAGCGGAGGCCACCGGGGGGCGGCGGGGGCGGGGAGCATGGGGGCTGCGGCGGTGACTGCGCGCAGGAGAGGGAAGAAGCCCGCCCGGCGCGGGCAGGTGCTGGCGGCCCGAGCGCGGCCCGGCCGCTCTCTCCAGGAAAAGCGGAATCAATCAGATGCAAGGCCGACTCGGCCCGCGGGGCCCGGCGGCGGGAGCGCTCCCCCGGCGGCCCCTCTGGCTGGCGCAGCCCGCTCCTCCCGCGCCGCCGCCGCCCCCGAGCCCAGCGCGAGCAGCTGGCCCCGGCCCGCGTGCGCCCGTCCTCCGCCCCTGCCCGCGCCAGCCCCGCGCAGCCGCCTCCTGCCTCCTCCCCGCCCCGGGAAGCACCGAGTGGGCTGCCGAGCCCTTCTTATTTATACTTCCTTCCCGGCTTGACATAAGAGGTTTATTTTTGATCTCTCACTATTCCCGTTTCCCCTCCCCTGGGATCAGAGAGAGAAACTGAAAAGAGGGGGAGAGAGCGGAGAAAAAAATTGGGATGAAATGCAAAACCAATCAGGCAGCGAGACCCGTCCGCCACCCGCCCCGCTGAAGTGTCAACTACAACTTCTTTCCTTTCCCTTTACGCGCGGACCCACGTTAACCCCTACCATGCTGGACTGACCCTTTAGAAAGAGTCCTGGGGAGACCCCAACCGCTTCCTCCTCTGCGGCCAAGAGGCCAGGATGCATCCTCCGAAGAGGCTTGTGCAGGGTCTCAGCGACCCTGTTCAGATCCCTGCAGAGTCCGACTGCAGAGCGGGACACTGCTGGGATCCCTGCAGATCCCTCCGGAGATCCGACTGTGTGGGGAGAAGGTTCCAGAGCTTTTTCATTGTAAAGCACAACAGAGAGAGGGGGAAAAGGTCATGCTAAAATCATGTCCTCCTCTAATCACTGCTGCACAGCCTTCCTAACTTTCACTCCAAACTGAAGATCGGGAAAACAAAAAACAAAAAACAACCCACTTGGTTAACCCTAAGAGGGACTCTCACTGTCATGTTAGAGGGCAGGTGGGGCAGAGGCCAGCACAGTGGTAAGTTACCGGTGGTGAGGTTGGAAGTTAGCATTTCCCTAAGAGGGAAACAGACCTCCAGTCCTTGAAAACAGTCTTCTCTTCTGGATACTGCTAGTTGCCTGGGACTTCAAGTAAGGTGGCAGGCCCTTTCACTGCATTGCCCACAGCCCCAGGTACAAATGTGTATGAGGTGAATTCATTCTGTCCCATGTCACCACTGCCCCCTAGGGAAGGGGGTAGTACTCAGGAAGAGAGGGAAGACATGGTCTCAAGACCACAAAACTGCATCCCAACCCAGTCTCAATGACACAGGTCTGGATTGGGTGGAGGGTCCTGTTATCTACCTGCGAACTCTAGACTCACCCACCAACTGTGCCTTTCTTTGAGTTGTCAATGTGGGTGATGCATTAGGAAGCGCTGGGATCAGGGCCTTTAAATCCTTTGCCAATTCACTGCCTCCAGATACCCAGCTCTGTGCTTATGCTGGGATGTTGGCAGTCGAGGTCATCACTAATTCTTTTCAGCCCATCTGACCCCTTTCTGTAGCTGTGGTGGTTCAGCATGCATCTGAGACTCTCAGGGCTTGTTACCTCCAAAGAGGAGGCTCTTGCCCAGGGGAGAGTGCTGCCAAATTCCCTCTAAGTATCCCCCCTCTCTTTGCTTTCTCAGAAACAGAGGGACAGCTGTGAATTAGATGAAAGGATGAACTTCCCAACCTGGCATGGTGCAGAACCTCCTTTCCTGAATAATTTATAGGATAGGAATAACTTGGGTCTAGAATGTTTTGGGGGAAACACTTCTAGAGGCAGGAGAATGGAAAGAATGGTCTCTTCAACCCTTTTCTCAAAACAAGCAAAACACTTCGTTCTAGCACAGTGTACAGTGCTTGGGACATCCTGTACAGTGCTTGGGACAGTCTGACCTGGGCAAGCAATGAATACAATTCTGTGTTGCCTCAGGGCTGTTGTAACAGTTCAATGACTGGTTTTTACCTCCTTGAAGCCCCTTATTTGCTGTTTCCCAGAGTACAACTCTTGGTTTTCTCTTTTTGAGACAGAGTCTCACTTTGTCGCCCAGGCTGGAGTGCAATGGCATGATATTGGCTCAGCAACTTCTGCCTCTCAGGTTCAAGAGATTCTCCTGCCTCAGCCTCTCAAGTAGCTGAGACTGCAGGCGGGCACCACCACACCTGGTTAACTTTTGTATTTTCAGTAGAGACGGGGTTTCACCATTTTGGCCAGGCTGGTCTCCAACTCCTGACCTCAGGTGATCCGCCCACCTCAACTTCCCAAAGTGCTGGGATTGTAGGCGTGAGCTCCTGCGCCAGCTAACTCCTGATTTTCAGTAGCGGTTAGGTCCTGTAGGTTTGCCTTCTTTCTCGAGTGTAAGCACTGGGAGGAGTGGGAGTGAGGAGCATGCCCAGTTTCCCTTTCTCCCGCCCGGATGCTAAGGGCTAGCAGTGGGAGATTTAACTGAACCAAGGAAAGTCTTGAGTGTCCATGGAGGCTTCAGCTGTGAAGGCTCTGGAAGTTGCTGCTTCATTTTTATTTTATTTCTTAATTTTTTGAGATGGCATTTCACTCTTGTTGCCCAGGCTGGAGTGCAATGGCGAGATCTTGGCTCACTGAAACCTCCGCCTCCAGGGTTCAAGTGATTCTCTTGCCTCAGCCTCCCAAGCAGCTGGGATTACAGGCTCTCACCACCATGCCCGGCTAATATTTGTTTGTTTGTTTGTTTGTTTTTTTTTTTAGTAGAGACAGGGTTTCACCATGTTGGTCAGGCTGGTCTTGAACTCCTGACGTCAGGTGATTCTCCCACCTCCGCCTCCCAAAGTACTGGGATTACAGGCGTGAGCCACCGAGCCTGGCCACTGCTGCTTCATTTTTTTAATAGGATGAAGTGCCCCCATAGGTAGCATTTTGGAAGTTCTCTTTGGAGAGAGAAGTCAGTGAGTTCTGGACTTTATCCTTCCTCATTTCAACAACAACAACATCACCGCCGCCGCCGCCGCCACCTGCTGACTGGTTCATTGACTGGCTCGGCAGCCCCCGCTCCCTCCTGGATTGCCCCTTCCCCAGATGTGCAGTGCTGCTGACTTCCAAGGTAGCGCCTGCCGTTCGCAATGCAACCACGAGGTGTCAGGCTTACCTTGGCTATGTTAAACCCAGGACCCTTGCCACAGGGAGAAAGGGTGGGTGGTTTGTAGAGGAAGCTCTTAGAGGAATGGCAGATGAAAACAGTACAGCCAAACAAACATCAACAAACCAACCCGTGAAAATCCCATAACGGCATTCTGCCAATTCCGGATTTCTTACATTACTACTTTATTTCCCAAAATATATAATTACAGCAGGGTTGCCAAACTACGGCCCGTGGGCTAATTGCTGCACACTGCTTGTTTTTTTGCACTCTACAAGCTAAGAATAGTTTTTTATATTTTTAAGTGGTAAATTAAAAAAATTAGAATATTAAAATTTCTTGCCACTTGAAAATGGTTAGAAATTCAAATTTGTGTCCATAAATAAAGTTTATTGGAATGCAGCCACAGCCGTTCATGAACGCATTCTTTGCTGTTGAGCTGCGACGGAAGGGTTGAGTAAGCCTAAAATATTTACTATCTGGCTCTTTACAGAAAAGTTTGCTGACTCCTGAATGTAAAAGAGTATTAATTTGGATTCCTCACATTTGGAGTCTGGGATTACTTAGGCTCGCTATATGCCGTTCTTATGGAATAAGAAGCTCAAAATAATTTCTTGCTCTGAATGTGAAAAGGAAATTATATAAAAAATGAAAATATCTTTGTTTTGTCTTTAATTCTGTATCTAATAGTTGCTTATTATTTAATCCATCCTTAAATAATTAAAAGATTTTTATGTTTATGGTGTCTTATACTGTAGGCCTATAGTGATTTTTAAGTTTTTAATCAACTTACATTATTAGTGACTGGTTATTTCTTAGTTTATAACTAGAGTTTTATATGGTATATATGATACATTTTTAGTGTGTATAAGTTCTGGTATTCTTTAGAATTCCAACTCCTTAAAATGGGAAGAAACATTGGTGACCATCTAATCCACTGCCACTCACTCACATTTTGCAGACAAGAAATGAAATTCAGAGGTTTCAGTGACTTACCCAAAATGACATAACTGAATTTTTTTTCCTAAAATACTATCGTATCCTCTATATGAAGATAAAAAAATTGTTGTGCTTTAGAACTTCATTTACAATTCGTACATTTTCATTAAAGTTTAGTGTTTACTATGGGCCTGGGCATTGTTCTGAGCACTTTTTTTTTTTTTTTTGGGACAGAGTCTCGCTCTGTGGCCAGGCTGGAGTGCAATGGCGTGATCTCGGCTCACTGCAAACTCCGCCTCCCGGGTTCAAGTGATTCTCCTGCCTCAGCCTCCCGAGTAGCTGGGACTACAGGCATGCACCACCACGCCCAGCTAACTTTTGTATTTTTAGTACAGACAGGGTTTTACCATGTTGGCCAGGATGGTCTCGATCTCTTGACTTCGTGATCTGCCCACCTCGGTCTCCCAAAGTGCTGGGGTTACAGGCGTGAGCCACCGTGCCTGGCTGTACTTACTTTAATTTAATTTTCATTCAATCCTCGGTAATAGTAGCTTCCATCTTTTGAGTGCTTCTGTGCACTGTGCTGAGCCGCTCACAACTCTTATCTCATTTAATCGTCAGGACAATCCTCTGAAAAAGACATCTTACAGACAGGGGAAGAAATAGGTTGGAGAGGTTAGAGAACTTGCTTCTGGTCACCTAGCTAATAAGCAGCAGAGACAGGATTCTTAACCAAGGTGGAATTCATAAACCGGAAATTAAATATGACAGTTTTCTGGTGAGATTGTGGTACACTGAATGAGTGTTCCTTTCAGCAGAACCAACGATTAAATGATGGTATTACAGAGCTGGAAGAGACTCCAGGAGTTCATTTGGCCTGTCATTGGAGATTTCTTGGGAGAATGGCCCTCCTTTAAAAATGTCAAAGAAGGGAATAAATAGCTTCTCTCAAAAGCCTATGCTAGCACTTAAATATAAACAGAGTTCTTTCTTTTTTTAATTATTTTTTATTTTTTTAACCTGCTTTTTAAAAAATTTTATTATTACTATACTTTAAGTTTTAGGGGGCCGGGCGCGGTGGCTCACGCTTATAATCCCAGCACTTTGGGAGGCCGAGGCGGGCGGATCACGAGGTCAGGAGATTGAGACCACGGTGAAACCCCGTCTCTACTAAAAAATACAAAAAAAAATTAGCCGGGCGTGGTGGCGGGCGCCTGTAGTCCCAGCTACTCGGAGAGGCTGAGGCAGGAGAATGGCGTGAACCCGGGAGGCGGAGCTTGCAGTGAGCCGAGATTGCGCCACTGCACTCCAGCCTGGGCGACAGAGCGAGACTCCGTCTCAAAAAAAAAAAAAAAAAAAAAGTTTTAGGGTACATGTGCACAACGTGCAGGTTTGTTACATATGTATCCATGTGCCATGTTGGTGTGCTGCATCCATTAACTCGTCGTTTAACATTAGGTATATCTCCTAATGCTGTCCCTCCCCCCTCCCCCACCCCACAACAGTCCCCGGAGTGTGATGTTCCCCTTCCTGTGTTCATGTGTTCTCACTGTCCAATTCCCACCTATGGGTGAGGACATGCGGTGTTTGGTTTTTTGTCCTTGCGATAGTTTGCTGAGAATGGTGGTTTCCAGTTTCATCCATGTCCCTACAAAGGACATGACAGAGTTCTTTCTAAACAAAGTAATACCATTTGTGCTACAATTCGTGTCCATTTTCTGTAAGTTTGGCTGTTGTGCAATGGCTGTGACTCCACATTGCCTGGAACGAAGGATTTCCTTGTCCTTGTCTATCATATCACTGAGCACACATCCCAGGCAGGCAATGTCTGATTTTTGGCATCACTTTTGTGCTGACAGTCACCTTGTATTCCCTTTGGTCTGCAGGTTTCTGTGATTGCCACCTGCATGTGTGGAAGCATTTCTGTGCTGCTTAATTCTTCCTTGGTCCTAGATAGTCTCTCTTTTTGGAAACTTTAAAGTTTTTCAGTATTTAGAAAATCTTTTTTTTTTTTTTTTTTTTTTTTTTTTTTGAGACAGAGTCTTACTCTGTCACCCAGGCTGGAGTGCAGTGGCATGGTCTTGGCTCACTGCAATCTCCGCCTCCCAGGTTCAAGCAATTCTCCTGCCTCAGCCTCCTGAGTAGCTGGGATTATAGGCACCCACCACTATGCCTGGCTAATTTTTGTAATTTTAGTTGAGTTGGGGTTTTACCCTGTTGGCCAGGCTGGTCTTGAACTCCTGCCCTTAGCCTCCCAAAGTGCTAAGATTACAGATATGAGCCACCACGCCTGGCTGGAAATCATTACATCATATCCCTGAGGCCACTTTAAGTTCAATCCCCTGTAAGGTGCTAGCTACTCTGATTATTTTTCCTGCCTTCATCTGGTGTTCACCGTCTCAACAGGCATGCGCCCAATTCTGTGATCTCTCTCAGGGAAAACCAGATCTAGCAGAAACTTCACTGCAATATGGGCATTGTCTTGCTTGCAAATGAGATTTTAATTGATTTTAATCCACTGAGAAACAAATTCACAAACAGCCCTTTCTGTTCCTGCCACTTGTATTTTTAGTGACTAACTGCCAAGTATGGGGTTCCCAAAGTTGCAAAAGAGATGGTCCCTGTTCTCCCAAGATACAGCGTTGTGGAGGAGTCTAGCAAGACACTCGTAAAAGGTTGCCCAAGATTCCATGTGGGATGCATCCGTGATTACAATCTGTGGTTCCTACAGTACCTGGTCAGTAAGAGTTACTTGCACATTTTAGTATTATATGCAGTAACAATTGCCACCATGAGAACCAAGACATAGGTCATGCCTGTCTCACCACATTATGGCCAGAAGGTGGCACTGTTGGAACTTGCTCTCTCGCTCGCTCTAGGTCGCTCGCTCGCTCTCTGTCTCACAACTTTCTAAAAAATTAGGCATCACTACCGTGTCATGCCAGTCTAAGAAAACAGTCCTTCAACGTTGTTTAAAAAATCTAAGCACACAGCCATTCCTCATAGCCAATCACCGGAGCCAGCTGAAGGAGGTGCTGTCCTGTTCCTTTGTTTACCGTGAGTGGTGCGTCTCTCCTTCCTATTCTTCTTTCTTCACTTTGATTTCTGCTCTTCATGACACCAGTGTCCCTCAACTCCAATTATCTCACAGGCTAGGAGAGCTTGCAAAGCTGAGATGTCTCCAGGGCCGGGGACAACCTTAGTCATGAGGACTGCTTGGTTTTCGTACACCCCAATTAATTAATGCAAACATATATTTCTCCCAAATCTTCACTATTGATTCTAACCACCAGGGGGGAGTCTTGGCATATTTACCTTTTATAGGTCATGTAAGAAGAGGGTCTGAAAACTCGCTAAACAATGGATCTCACTAGCTGCTTAACCACTTCTGAGTTTATATATATATATGTAATATGTGTAAATGTATGATACAAACTTGCAAAACTACACTTATTTATCTTTGTTTTAGAAGGAAAGAAAAGAGAAATGCAGGAAAGGAGCCAGGGTCTTCAGGATCGGGATGATTTCTCCGAGCAGATAAGCTGCTTATTGAAAGTCATTGTAACAAGTCCCAATGTAAGTCCCGTTGTAACAAGTCCCTTTTACAAGGAACTTGTAAAAACTACCCAGTTCTTATAAATGTGCTTACAATGAGTTAGAGTTGAAGTGCTAAGAAGCCTGCCTGGCACACAGTAGGCATGTTTATTGTTTTCTCTCATCATCATCCTATCCCCATCATATATATTCCCATCTGGCCTGGTGCAATAGTTGTAAAGTATTTAAAAGGTATCTTGTCACCTTTCCCCTCATCCTCAGGGTCTCTCTTCTTTTAGAATCACCTAGGGCTCTCCTCTGACCTTCTGTTCTTACGAACAGGAGGGAAGCCAGTAAGTCATGAACACTTTGTTTTGATAGCAAATACTACTAGAAATGTTTGAATTTTAAGTGATCTGAGGAAAGGGAAGCAAAAGAAATAAACGACTAATAGTAGAATTTCAGACACTGTGGCTGTAGCATGAGGGAGCAATCTGGGGTCCAGTGACACCTGCCAGGGCCCCTAAGTAACTATGCTACCCTTCCCTGCTTGCATCTCTGCAGAACTTTGCGCAGGGAGATAGTTTTCATTCCTGGAACTGTTTAAGCAATGACAAGGGCACCTGCAGGGTGATAAAAGAGAATTCCTGGACTGGGCAGGAGATTATAGGACCTTGAAGAACCCATCCCTTCTAATTTTAAAATATTCTTTAAAATTAAAAAAAAATTAAAACTTATTCTTGATTTAAAGAAAGGGTCTTACTGTGTTGCCCTGACTGGTCTTGCTCCTCCTGGGCTCAAGTGATCCTCCTGCCTCAGCCTACAGACACTGGGAGTAGCTGGGACTACAGGCGCGTGCCACCTTGCCAGGCCTAATCTTCGAATAGTCTTGAGTAGTGGAGGATTATTTGGATTCTGGATAAGAAACACAGAGTTTTGTTTTTGTTTTGACTTTTAGATATCTACCCCCAGTGCAAATGGTGCAGCTGTCTGTTGATCCCGCCCCCTGAGGTTACAGGAGTGCTTTCTTTTTGTCAGAGCATTCTCTCTGGCAGGCGCTCTGTCTGGAGTCTCCTCACGCTTGCTGGCATTAGAGAACTTTAAAGAGAGACGTAGACAGTAGAGGGGAATGGAACCTAGGAGATCCCTGTCTCTAACCTCTTACTTTTCTGATGGGGAAATTGAGATCTTTTCGGTCAAATGTCATTTGACCAAAGTCACACAGCTGGTTGGCAGGAGACTCAGGGCCAGAATGTAGGTTCTCAGCCACTGTTCTCTTTATGTCACTTCGAATGCCACGGTCTCCTGAAGAGCAGGATCTGGGCTTGACATGACGAAGTCCTGGGGCTGTCTGGAGGCAGGACTGACAGTTCAATCTGGGTCCATGGAGTGGGGTGGGATGTGCTGATACCGTTCCGCATCTTCCCTAACCCGATGGACCATGTTATCTTCATTCAGACTGCTCTCTTTTGGGCTGTTTGTTTTTTTCTGCACGAAAAGAGCCTTCTATCATGGAGGAATTCAAAATGTCTATAATTTAGCCATATTTAGTGACTTACAAAGGAGTGTTTTACCCTGTGTAAAACTATTTAAGAATGGGAAGGTATCCCCTGATTGCCTCAAAAGATGATATTGAAAGTAAGAAGGGCTGAGGACTTAGGAAGAGAGTGAGGTTTAGAGCAGCCACGTGGTGGGAGAAGAAGCGGGGGAGGGTGGGGATAGATGTAGCCTTGTGCACTTACATGGAAAAGCATTTTAATTAGCATTGAAGCTTCAAATGTTGAAAGCTTTTTTTCACAGCTTGCCTTGTGTGTATGTATGGACACCAACTCACATCAAACCTGCCCACCCACCTACACACACGTGCACACACACACGTATTTCGGTGGTGCTGGGAGAAGAGGTACAACTTTCTGTTTCTCCTCTTTCTCATTTTTCCTCTTTTGCTCCCATCTCTGGGCTCCCACCCTAGTCTTCTCTCTTCTCCTTGGACTTTACCAGGTTTTCTTCTTTCCTCCTTTCCTTCCTCGGCTCCCCATTCCCTGTATCTTCACTTCCAGTAAGTAATTCCATTAACCTACTCTATGTCGCAGTTGGTGTTAGACACCAGAGGCAAAGAAATGCAAAAGATAGTTCCCGTGTTCTGATCACCTCTGTCATCATAACAGCTCTTTGTCTGGCAAAAGAGAAAGTTAAACAGCCAAATAAATATAATATAATGCTGCAAGTACAAGAATAAAGCTATGGCCACAAAATGTGGTATAGAGAGTAGTAGTTCCGTAGACGTCTATTGTTGGAAGTAATACATTATGAGAACCCAGAAAAAGTAGTGATAGCTGTGTTTTGATGGGCAGGCAGCAGGTTGGGAAGGATTCCATTTAAGTGATATTTTTGTTGGACTTTAATGAATGAGTAGGAGTTCACCAGGCACCAGAGGGAGAAACCCCCCCACCCGCCGAAACACACACATGGACACACACACAGACATGCACACACACAGACACACAAACATGAAGACATTAAAGAGTCTGCCATGTTTGAGAAAGTGAGGAGTTCCCTGCGTCTGCGGTGTAAGGGGCTGCTGAGGCATGGCAGGACTTGCAGCTGGAACAGTCAGCAGGGCTGGTATGTGAAGGGGGGTATTCATCACCCTGGGGACTTTGGGCTTTCTCCCAGAGGGCAATGCAGGTTCACTGAAGCCTTGTACTCAGGGAAGTGACATGACCGTGTTTGTCTTTGGAAAGACAGCTCTAGCAATTATGTAGAATCAGGATTGCATTAGTGGAGAGATTGGATAATGGAGACCTGTCAGGACATGACTTCAGGAGATGGCGGTAGCCTCAGCTGAGTAGTGGCGGCAGGGAGGAACGCAGTGGCCACGGGGAGAGAGATGAGGCTGCCTAGCGGAGGCCTGAGGTGAAGAGAGATGCCATTGGCCTAGCAGGGAAAACAGCAGGGAAGAGCTGTAGGTGGACATGCGCATTGCAGGGAAAACAGCAGGGAAGAGCTGTAGGTGGACATGCGCATTGCTTCGGGTGTGTGCATGGGGGAGGAAGAAGTCTGGGTACAGTTTTGAAAGGAAACAAAGACAACCCCAAATTTCACAAATATTCATAGAGCAGTGGTGCCTGCCTGCCTGCCTGCCTTCTTTCCTTCCTTCCTTCCTTCCTTCCTTCCTTCCTTCCTTCCTTCCTTCCTTCCTTCCTTCCTTTCCTTCCCTCCCTTCCTTCTTTGCTTCCCTTCCCCTTCCTTCCTTCCTTTCTCTTTTTTCTTTTCTTTCTTTCTCTTTCTCTCTTTCTGTCTTTCTTTCTCCCTCTCTTTCTCCCTTCCTTTCTCTCTTTCTCCCTTCCTTTCTCTCTCTCTTTCTTTTCTTTTCCTTTCTTTCTTTCTTTCTTTCTTTCTTTCTTTCTTTCTTTCTTTCTTTCTTTCTTTCTTTCATTTTCTTCCTTTCTTTTTTGACAGAGTCTTGCTCTGTTGCCAGGCTGGAGTGCAGTGATGACATCTTGGCTCACTGCAAACTCTGCCTCCCAGGTTCCAGTGATTCTCCTGCCTCAGCTTCCGGAGTAACTGGGACTACAGGCCTGTGCCACCACACCCAGCTAAATTTTGTATTTTTAGTAGATACAGGGTTTCACCACGTTGGCCAGGCTGATCTCGGACTCCTGACCTCAAGTGATCCACCCGCCTTGGCCTCCCAAAGTGCTGGGATTATAGGGGTGAGCCACTGCGTCCGGCCAAGCAATATGCTTTCACTTCCACTTCAACTGCACATGTCTGCACTTGACTCCCAAATCTGCCTTTCTGGTCCCCATCACTGCCTGAGCTTCATCACACATATTCATTGCCACCTTGATATCCAGAGGATCCTTACCTAGCCTGAAACAGACTTTTTCCCCATTCCTCCATTTCTCTCCTTTTCCACATTTCCTAGAGCACAGGTGACATCTGCCTGTCAGTTACCCTTCTTACTGTCTCCCCTCCGCCCACAGCTGGGGCCTTTCCAGAAGCAGGAAGCACCCCTGGTTTTCCTCTGCTGATTGCAGTGACTTTAACTCAGTTGGGTTCTGTGGTCAAGTGTCTTCTGATTGGCCTGTTGGCTGATTCAAAATATCAGGGTGGGAGGTACCGATGTGAAGGAGGAGGTTCCTGGCCAGTTCAGGGAGAAAAAGGAGAGGGAGGGTAGAATCTTCACTCGGAATGACTTGACTTTTGGAGTCTCACCAACCACAGCTTGAAAGCATTGGGCAAGTTGCTGGGCCACTTTTGCCAGCTTGGCTAAGAAGTGACATTACTAGATCCTATCACCTCTTGGCTGTCAACGATGACACGAGAGGCTGCACAAAGGTGCAGAGAGGAGAGAGTGAGGGGAAGCATGGCGTGGAAAGCCTTTATGGAGGAGACGACATCTGTTTCCTCAGTAGAGCACTGGGGAACCCATGGTGGGAGAACAGCAGGGTTCTGCTGGGCGCCTCAGGCTCTGCTCTGGGAACTGTGTACAGGTGGGAGGTGGGCCTGAGCCAGGGCAGCCGGAAGCAGATTTCTTCTATGACTGGCCAGGCTCAAACACTAGTTTTATGTTCTTCTTTAGTTAAATACCAGAGTTGTCTGCCCTTTAATTTCCAATGTTCTTGAGGATCAGAGAAAACTCACATCTATAAGCCTCATGCATATCAGGTTCCTGGAGGCTCAGTTGTAAATTGTACCTGCCTCTTGGGCCCATGCTGCCTCGTTGACTGTCCATGATGCTCATTCCCATTGCCTACTCACCTCCCACTTCTGAAGTGAAACACATTCCATGTGAAGTGAGGTGATGTGCGTTGACCATTAGTAAAAGAGAGGGCCAGATGAGCTAAGCATTCCACACAACATTTCTAAATGAGATGCCAGATGAGAAATTTGAGGTTGAGAGCTTGCTACATGGAAGTCCTCCCATCCTGGCTCTGTTGGGCTCAGAAAGAAGCCTGGTGGATGACAGCAGGGTGAGTACACGGAATCAGTTGCTGTGCATGTGCTTTTTATCAGCTATTTTCACCTTAGGATAAATGAGGACGCTGGTAGCAAATGTTGAGAGATGGGAGTGAGGATGCATGAGAAGAATTAGAACAGCAGAAAGCATGGTGTGGGGGAGGCCAGACAGGGACTGGAGAGGGTGCAGGGGAGAGGGGCATGCTGGGGGAGAGAATTGACAGTAGGGTGTAAACCACAGGGGCTGCTGCCTCTGGGTTTCCACAGGCTACTTGCCTACCCCCTAAATTCACCCAGATGAAGAAAGTAAGAGCCTGCAGCTCCCCTCAGTTTTTCTTGGCAGAACAAATCAAATAAATTGCAGGCTCCTGCAGTGGGAACTGTATCATACTTTCTGATTACAAGAGTTCTAAATAATGTTTTTCACTCTGTGGGCTCAATGTGTCATGACTAATGATAATGACACTATTCTTTCTCTTTCTGTAAGTAGGGGATTCAAAACTCCAGGAAGCATTTAACTAGCACCCCAAAATAAAACAACCTCAAATAGGGCCGGGACTGGGCCCTGGCTTGCTGACCTGCAATTCTGGCAGGGAGTTAGACTGATCCTTGCTCTTGACCTCTCAGTCACACAAGGGCTGGTATGTTAGGCTCAGGTCCTGGCATGGTCTTTTTGATTTTCAAGTATTTTCACAACTTACTCCCAGTGGGAGAAGAAACTTTTCCTCTCTCTGGGCATGGGCAGGTCTTTCTAAACCTCTAGGAGTTAAAGAACGAACTTCTGTGAGGCTGCAAATCTCCCAAAATTGTGGGCAGAATTTTGTGTGTGCATGTGCCTGGGCGTTTGTCAGGGATGAGCTTTCGCAGTGTTTATGGCATTCTCCAAGGACCCAGATGGTTAAGGATTGCTGCATTAGAGCCCACGTGATCTATGTGAATATCCAGTGAGTTGAGTTCCTTTAGTGTCTGTATTAGTCTGTTCTCTCATTGCTATAAAGAAATACCTGAGACTGGGTAATTTATAAAAAAAAAAGAGGTTTAATTGGCTCATGGTCCCACAGAATATACAGGAAGTTTGATGCTGGCATCTGCTCTGCTGCTGGGGAGACTTCAGAAAACTTACACTCATGGTGGAATGTGAAAGGGAAGCACATACATCATGTGGCCAGAGCAGGAGCAAGAGAGAGAGAAGAGGGAGGTGCCAGGCACTTTTAAACAACCAGATCTCACAGGAACTCACTATCACAAGATCAGCACCAAGTGGGAAACCTGTCCCCGTGATTCAATCACCTCCCACCAGGCCCCACCTGCAACACTGGGAATTACAATTTGACATGAGATTTGGGTGGGGACAGAGATCCAAACCATATCCATGCCACAGTGCACAGGCAGCAAAGCAAAAATGAATGCAGTGGGAAAAATGCTCCATGGGCGTTTTCTGTGGCTTCTTGTTGAAGCTCCAAAGACAGTGGGCCAAGTCACTTTAGGGCCATTAAGCTAATTGTTGACCCAGAGTAGGCTCAGCTTAAAGGCAACTCATTGGATTCTCATGAATTCTATTTCAACTAGCTTGTGAGAGTGTGTTTGAGGAGTGTGAGGAGGAGTATGTGTAGGGGAGGAAGACAGCGGAGAGCTGAGTGTGGCTGGAGGTGTATGATACTGGGGTGCACCCGTGGTATGAGTCAGAATGGGAAAATGAAAATGGAAATAGGATGATCTTACCAGAAGAAAGGTAGCTGAGGTCAGAGGAGTCCCCAGGGCTGGCATTTAACAGGAGAGCAGTGTTTCAGTTATACATCTGCTGCCCAGTGATAAGGTGATCTTTGTCGAGTCACTTAAACTCTGAGTCTTAGTTCTTCTTACTCAAAAAGGAGATGTTAATAACTCCTGTCCTATCGCTCCCCTCCCCAAGTATTTTTGTAAGGATGAAATGATAATATATATCAACTTATTTACAAATCATATGGTATTTTGTATCCATCAAGTATTTTTGTTAGGAGGGAGGATGAGCTGATGGAAGAAGCCGTGCTACCTTGGAGAGCAATGAATTTTGTATTGGGGCCTCATCTGGCATGTGGGAGCCTGGAGGTGGTCCTTTGCTAAAGATGGGGTGGGGGCCTGAGGCTCAAGGTCAAGCTCAATCTTGAAGCTACTCTTTGTTGATGGTGGGAAAAGGGGCATACTGGGAAGAGCAGAGGAGATGGAAGCTTTTTGGCTGGAAAAACTAATTGCTTTCTAAATCCCTAGACAGGACTTGAGGATTTAGCATCCATCTCATCTCCAATTTAGGCATTCTCCTTCAACCAGCCTAAAAGCTAAAGGTGCAGCTATACAGAGAATAGCCAAGAGCTCCAGAGTAATTTGCCCTGGGGCGTGTGTGTAAATCTAAAAAATAAATGATTGAATCAGGGAGCCTGAGATTTGAGGTGGGTGGCTGTTATTTAAGACTGTCTAAGGGGGATTCAGGGTGAAAGGAGGCAGCCTGGAACTATTGTTTGTTGAGTTTGTCCAAGCCAAATCAAGACCCTTTGCTCTAATTTCCTAGCATCCAAGAGAACAAATACAGGAGTTAGCACCAGAGAGACTTCTACTTAAACGCTTAGCCCCAGAGTCAAAAACAGAGTGGGTGGCTGAGAGGGAAAAAACAGAGTTAAATATTTTCTCTGAGTAATGAAGAGTGAACTCAGGCCAGGGCTATAATTCATGGGGCCTTAGATGAATCTCCAGCTGCTTCAGCTGTCTCTGCATCTGGGAGAAGACCAGCCAAGAGCTCCAGCAGTTGTGGAAGCCAGTGGATGATGGCAGCTCAGTCATTTAACACTCGCTGGGCCTTCCCGGGGGCTTCCTGAGGCCTGTGCCTTTCTATACTTTGCCTGCTTTGCCCAAGTCTGTGCCACAGATTCCAAGAGGAGCAGATTAAATGCATCTGGGATTTTTAGGGATCTTTGGTAAGGAATGATTAAGTCCTAAAGCTCAAAACATGATAAATTTGTACATCTGTTTTCATGCTGCTGTGTAAAAACCGATTTAAGTCCTAACATGGTAGGCCAATGATTTAGAATAGCTAATCTGGGGAACTGGGAGACTCTGCTAAGTCATTTCCCTGCCCATTAAAATCTTGCCCAGATCATAGTGCTTGTCCCTCCACCCCGTTTTCCTCCTGAATTATTTATTTTCTCCTGTTTTGAAGAGGTCCTCCAGGATGCCCAATGTCACAGGTAGGCAGAAGTCACCCTGTGATGACTTTTGTGATGACTTCATCCCGTGATGAAGAAATCTGCCGGGCGCAGTGGCTCACGCCTGTAATCCCAGCACTTTGGGAGGCCGAGGCGGGCGGATCACAAGGTTAGGAGTTTGAGACCAGCCTGGCCAAGATGGTGAAACCCCGTCTCTACTAAAAATACAAAAATCAGCCAGGCGTGGTGGTGGGCACCTGTAATCCCAGCTACTTGAGAGGCTGAGGCAGAAGAATCGCTTGAACCCAGGGGGCGGAGGTTGCAGTGAGCCGAGATCGCGCCACTGCACTCTAGCCTGGGCGACAGAGCAAGACTCTGTCTCGTAAAAAAAAAAAAAAAAGGTGAAATCCAAACCTAATCCTTGCGGCTGCCTCCTTCTGGTCTCAGTGAGTTACCTTTTTGGGCTGATCTAACTGGAACCGGCTGCATCCAGCTGGCTTGACCAGGAAGTTAACACCTCCTCTGGGGACTGTCACGGAGACTGGTATAATGGGAAAGGAAGCCCTGCTTTTGATGAGTTTCCAGGCGAGTGTGGCTGCAGCCCAGTCTCGGGAAAAGGGATGAACACACAATTAGCAAAGGGCAAGCCAATTCAAATGGACTCTGCCTATGCTGGAAATGGAATGCCTATATGCCAGAGGAACTAACAAAAAAAGAGCAACCAGAGCTGTGTGAGTTAAGTCAAGGGGCTTCCTATAGGAGGTGAGGCCTGTATAGGCAGGCACGGATGAGGCTGAGAGGGCATTCTGTATGGGAGGAAAGGCTCACATAAATATCCGTGCTGAAAGAACCGCTTCTGAGCAGGAGCACTCAAGCTAATGAATTTAGCTAGGGCCAGGCTTTCAGATGAAGAGTAAGGAAAACGATTTCTTGAGATGAGTAGAGAAACTGGCTAGGTAGCCTTAGGCAAGTAACTTCCTCTCTCTGGACCTCACCTGTGGGGTGAAGGTAGTGGGCTAGGTGACTAGGGTACTGGGCTAGGTGACTGGGGTACTGGGTTAGGTGACTAGGGTACTGGGCTAGGTAACTAGGGTGGCAGGCTAAGGTTTTTGTCAGAGAGATGTAGAAATAAATAATTATGAGAGAAGTATGTCAGGCACTCGCTCTATGAGAGAGCCACATTTTCATTGTGGAGATGAAGTACGTTGTCCAATGTTTTACAGACTGTAAGTGACCAAGCTGGATTAGAATCGGGTTGATTCATTTGCTCAGTATCTTTGGAGCGCCCCTGTGAGCCCAGCACTGTGTCAGGCCCTGGGAGACATAACAGTGAACGAGACGGGGAAGGTCCTACTCTCA
Source organism: Nomascus leucogenys (assembly GCF_006542625.1). Taxonomy (NCBI): domain Eukaryota; kingdom Metazoa; phylum Chordata; class Mammalia; order Primates; family Hylobatidae; genus Nomascus; species Nomascus leucogenys. Next base: position 4,518,122 of record NC_044395.1, on the reverse strand, counting down.
TTTTAACGGAGGGAAGTCAGTCAAGAAAAAAACAAAGATCCAAGTGAGCAAAATAGGTTTAGACAGAGAGATAGAGGTAAATGCTAGTGGACAAGACGAAACGTGCAATCATGGTTGCGACTTGGGCCTTCTTAGATTGGGTGGCCTGGGAAGGCCCCTCTGAGGGGGCTGTACTTTGAAGAGGTGAGAGAGACCTGGAGGCTGTGAAGAGGTGAGACCTGGAGGCTGTGAAGAGGCCAGCCTAGTTGGTGAAGGACAGAAAGGCCAAACTGGGGGTCTTAGATCTGACAGATGGCCTAGACTCCTAGTCGTTCTCTGGGGGAAGAGCTGCTTTTTAAAAAATTTTCATTTTCATACCTTGACAGGGAGTTGCCTTTTATTTCTCCAGGATCTTAAGATCACAGAGGGCAGGAGAAGCGAGAACTCCATGGCGGTCGTGGAGTCCTACCATGGAAATGGGACGTGGAGTCCACGTGGAGAACCGGGAGGGGACACGCCCCAGAAAACCTCAGAAGCGGATGACAACAGTCAGCTTGGAGGGCCTAGCAGAGACTGGCAGCACTAGCAGTAGTAATGATAATAGCACATAAGAACATTAGCAGTACTATTAGATAATATTTAAGGAACTTTTAAAATATACCAAGCATTGCCAAACACTTTGAAAGTATCATGTTAACTCATTTAGTCCAGGCGGTGGGTAGAATTTGTATCCCCATCTTAATAATGAGAAGAGTGAGGCTTAGGGAGGTACAGCAATTTACCCAAGATTGCACAGCGAAGATCTGGTGGAGGCACGCACAACAGGGCCCTCTGACCATGGGCTCTTAATCACTGTACTATGTTCCCTTGCATAGGCCTCAGTCGGTCATGTCATACTTGACCTGGGCATTATCTTAGGTATTATCTAGACCACAGATTTCGGATGCAGTCCGCTGGCTGAAGACCTCTGAGCTAGGATAACCCCTTCTCTTTTGACAGACGAGTCAGAGAATCAGATCGGTGATAGAAGCGGAGTGCCAATCCTGAGTCTTACCTCTCCTCAAGTGCTCTGCATATCCCTAGATCCTCAATTCTCCGGCCAAAGTGATTGGATGGAACCACAGGCTTCCAAGAGGGGACAGTCAAGCATTAAATACGAGAATGCACATATAACTCTTGGTGCAATGTTTAGCACATACTAAGCCTGCAATACATGCTAATCCCTTTGAGCAAATCCACATGGCCAGTTTCTGTGCTCAGGGATGAGAATAGCTGGGCTGTGATTGGGGCAGGGGGAGCAATAAGTGGGCAGGGAGCTTCCTCTCTCCGGGCCTGCTATCTTGACTGACATGCTGCAGCCCTTGCCAAAACCCACGGGTCAGAATGAAAGTAAAATGTCGTTGGAAACCTTGCAATCCACCATTAAAACTGCTGGGTGTAGTAAAACAATTGCTTGCCCCAAATAAATGACTTATCATTGCTGTTGGTTGTCTGCGTTTCTCTTTAATTATAGGCCCTCTTTGAACGCTCAAACACATGGGGCCTTTGTAAACTTGAACTCCCTCTCTCACACACAGTCCTCCCGTATGCATACACTCTCTTTCATTTACAGATTATAAACACCCATCTCTCACTCATTCACATAATGAATTTCAGCTCCTTGCGTCCCAATCAAGGAGAGGCCTCGCTAGAATTATGGGCATCTGAGCCGTCTGCATGTTCCAAGGCTCCAGGGGGCGCTTCCAAGAGTGGATCCTTTATGGGGAGAAGATAATGGGCAAAAAGTGCTCTTCACTGATGGACCAGTCCCAGCCTTTTCTCTCCTTGGACAATAGAGTTCTTTACTTGAACAGCCACTTCCCTAAAAAAAAATTCCAAAACTCTCCCACATCATCCCCTTTATGCTTAAAATCATCACACACTCCCTTCTTTGTCCTCCGCTCTTGCAAATTCAACTCAGAGCCTTTTGGCTCCAGAAAGATTTCGTAGGTGTCAGGAGAGACTAGCAAAGCCTCCCTCCTCTCCTTGCCTTTCTTCCTTGTCAGAGAAAGAAGTCGATTCTGTGGAGAGGTAAGAAGGATCTTGAGGTCTAGAGCCTGAAAAACTCCTCGGGCTGTTCTCCAAACTAGATGGGAACATAAGGTGCAATTGTATCTTCTCCAGCTGATACTCACTTGGCCTCCTATGCCAGTCCCCAGTCCAGGGTTTGGTCAAGGGTCAAATGAGATGATTTCTGGAGGAAGCCTGGCCCGATTTTTCTACTGTTTGCTGGAAGACAGCCTCTTCCTCTTGTACCTGCAGCCCCAGCACCTGATCTCCACATCCCTGCCAGGCAGGTAGCTGTGTACAAGGGCTCATCCTCCTGCCCCCAATCCCAGCTCTGATTTGCTTATTCAGGTGGTGTAAATACTTCTGCCAGGACCTATTTCAAGCCGTTGTGATGTCTCTGACTGGGGAGATGCAGGGCAGCACGCCGTTTAATATTTCCCTCACATTTCCACCCCGCTCTGCTCTCTTTTCTGGGAGTTGCTGTCTCAGAGGATTGGTGGTTCTGGTGGCTCAAGACCATAAGTAATTATCAAATACTTAGGAAGCGACGGGTTTTGAGTATTTATTACCTTTTAAAAACGTACTTTGTGGCTAGGCATGGTGGCTCACGCCTGTAGTCCCAGCACCAGGAGGCCAAGGTGGGTGGATTGCTTGAGCTCAGGAGTTCAAGACCAGCCTGGGCAACACGGCGAAACCCCGTCTCTACCAAAAATACACACACACACGCACACACACACACACACACAATTGGCCTGGCGTGGTGTCGTGTGTCTGTGGTCGCAGTTACTCAGGAGACAGAGGTAGGAGGGAGGAGACCAAGGTAGGAGGATCACCTGAGGTCGGGAGTTCGAGACCAGCCTGACCAACATGGAGAAACCCTGTCTTTACTAAAAATACAAAATTAGCTGGGCGTGCTGGTGCACGCCTGTAATTCCAGCTACTCGGGAGGCTAAGGCAGGAGAATAGCTTGAACCCGGAAGGTGGAGTTTGCGGTGAGCCGAGATCGTGCCATTGCACTCCAGCCTGGGCAACAAGAGCAAAACTCCGTCTCCAAAAAAAAAAAAAAGTATATATATATATAATTTGCTTATATAAGTATATATCTATATATAATTTGTTTAATTGTAAGTGTGTTTAGTTTAATTTTTAATAATGTCCGTGATTAACAGCTGGCTGGCAAGATTCCTGAGAACTGAAGAGTTTGCCCCAGCCCATCCAGCACACCGTGGGCCCAGGGCAGACCTTGGGGCTAGGCGGTCCTGGGTTCCAGAGGGCTCCCATGCCCCTGTCCTATTGCTCTTCTGGCAATAGGACATTTACAGGGGAGAGTTCTTGATTCTGGGTCTTTTAGGGGACTCTGTGATTAAGAAACAGCAGGGATGAGGTGGGCCTGGGGACGGGTCAGTGAAGGGTCTTCATTCCTAGCTGCTGACCCGGTCTGCCTTGAGATAAAGGCTAAGACGCAAAGAGTGGACGATGTCCGCGGGGGCAGAAGCGACTGAGGCGTCGGGACAGTGGGGCATAACCGAGAGCAAAACGCGAACCGAGACTTCAGCGCCGGTTTCTCGGGCCAGCCCACGCCTCCTGCCTCAGCTCAACGCCACTCCCTCCCCGCCAAGTGGCTCTCCGCTCTGGAGGCGGGACCGAGTTCTCCGGTGGCCCCTGGAGGCTAAGGCTGCGAGCTCTGGGAGGCTGGGAGGGGAGTGAGGGGAGGGGCGCTGACTGGGCAGTCCAAAGAGGAGGGGGCCTTTAATAGGCTCGCCCAGCGCCTGGCTTGCTGCGCTGCGAGTGGCTGCGGCTGCGAGAAGCTGCCCGGCACCTTCCGCTAGTTCTCGACTGCAAATCTTCGTCCTTGCACTTGACAGCGATTGTACTTAAGCTCCCAGGGCGCGCTTTGCCTGGAAAGGCACAGGTAGGAAGCGCGGGCTGCCGGGTGCACGCTCGCTGCTCTGGGAGGCGTCTCCCTCCCTTGGCTCTCCTTTCTGGGAACTGCCGGCTGTCCCGGAGCGTTGGCTGTTCCAGAGTGCGGGCTGCACGGAGACCGCGTCAGCGGCCGGAGAGCCCGGCCCAGCCCCTTCCCAGAGCGCGGCGGTGCGCTGCCCGGCGCCATGCTTCTGCTGGGCATCCTCACCCTGGCCTTCGCCGGGCGAACCGCTGGAGGCTCCGAGCCAGAGCGGGAGGTAGTCGTTCCCATCCGACTGGACCCGGACATCAACGGCCGCCGCTACTACTGGCGGGGTCCCGAGGACTCCGGGGATCAGGGACTCATTTTTCAGATCACAGCATTTCAGGAGGACTTTTACCTACACCTGACGCCGGATGCTCAGTTCTTGGCGCCCGCCTTCGCCACTGACCGTCTGGGAGTCCCCCTCCAGGGGCTCACCGGGGGCTCTTCAGACCTGCGACGCTGCTTCTATTCCGGGGACGTGAACGCCGAGCCGGACTCGTTCGCTGCTGTGAGCCTGTGCGGGGGGCTCCGCGGAGCCTTTGGCTACCGAGGCGCCGAGTATGTCATTAGCCCGCTGCCCAATGCTAGCGCGCCGGAGGCGCAGCGCAACAGCCAGGGCGCACACCTTCTCCAGCGCCGGGGTGTTCCGGGCGGGCCTTCCGGAGACCCCACCTCTCGCTGCGGGGTGGCCTCGGGCTGGAACCCCGCCATCCTGCGGGCCCTGGACCCTTACAAGCCGCGGCGGGCGGGCTTCGGGGAGAGTCGTAGCCGGCGCAGGTCTGGGCGCGCCAAGCGTTTCGTGTCTATCCCGCGGTACGTGGAGACGCTGGTGGTCGCGGACGAGTCAATGGTCAAGTTCCACGGCGCGGACCTGGAACATTATCTGCTGACGCTGCTGGCAACGGCGGCGCGACTCTACCGCCATCCCAGCATCCTCAACCCCATCAACATCGTTGTGGTCAAGGTGCTGCTTCTTAGAGATCGTGACTCCGGGCCCAAGGTCACCGGCAACGCGGCCCTGACGCTGCGCAACTTCTGTGCCTGGCAGAAGAAGCTGAACAAAGTGAGTGACAAGCACCCCGAGTACTGGGACACTGCCATCCTCTTCACCAGGCAGGTGAGTTGATCTGCCGTCACTTTGCACCCAGATAGTCCCGTTCTTTAGGGTCACCTCCACTAGCGCTCCAAATCCCCTTTGTATCGTGCAATGCCTCCGAGTTTAAACCTCGTTGACCTCTTCTGACTCCAACTCTGGAGTTTCCAGGGAGAGCCCTCTCCTAGGCTCCGCGGAGCGGCGGCTCACGTGCATCTGGGCCATTGGAGGAGAGCCTGCGCTTTCCGAAGGTGTTGGCCTGGCGCGGCCAATCAGCGCCTCCTGGATCAGGCGCCGAGGGGCCGGAACCCAGGAAGTTGCCGCCCCGGAGCTGCAGTTTGTGTTCAAGACCGATAGGAGACGCTATGAGGTTGGTGTTGGAGAGGGCGGGAACGGCCCGCCCCTATTGTATGGGCGGCTGAGTCTTCTCGGACACCTCGTGAGGTCTCCTTTCAAGGGTTGTAGAACTGAAGGTGATCCAAGGTCAGCGCCTGCTACATTTCCCTCGGGTAACATGTTGTCCCCTCTCTGTACTGGGCCTGGAATGCCGGGATTGGGGTGGAGGGAATCATTGAGAGATTTTGTGGGTTGCAGTGACAGGCCAGACTCAAGTACTGCGAGCATCCCTCCTTCACTGCCGCTTCTCCTACAGCCTTCTCTGCTGAGCATGGTCCAAGAGGCTTCTAGACCATTCTGAGCAGGCGGTGTAGTTAGGGCACCTGTTTGGAGCTGAGACTGTTTCATTTGGAGTTTCAAGTGGAGTTTTACTTGGAGCTGAGTTGGGAAAATCTCTTCCAATTTTCCTGTATCCTTGCTGTCAGAGGGTGACCCGTTTGCCCAGATGTATGCTATAGAGCAGAGCGGGCACGCTTGCTTCTGCTCCCAAGTCACTAAAATTCCTATGACCACACTTGACTTCAGGGCTCTAGCTTCTGCCCTTGCTGGAGTGGAAGTGGTGTGAGCTTAGTCAAGAGTATTTGGAGATTCCCGCCGTAGAGTTAGAAGGAAACTGAGTATTGGGGTTAGAAAGATGGACCCAGCCCAGGAAGCAGCCCTGCCTTTCGCAAGGCCTTACCTGATATTCTATGTCAAAGAAGCTCTAAATCTGCAAACATTTAGATTCACAGGTGTTGGAGTGATTGGGCACTGAGGAGTATTTGGATTCTTGAAATTTCTCAGATACAGGAGGCTGGGAGGAAGAGCCATCCGAGTGAGCCTCTTCTTCTGATTTGGGGGACTGTGACTTGAATCTGTGCCATGCTCTTTTCTTGGTTATTATCATAACCACGGCATTCTGGGGATGGCATGGAATCCTTGGTTACCTCTGGGGCTCTAACTCTCCACTGTTTCCAAATGGTCAAGTTGGACTGGCGCACACAGGCTGGAGCTGGAGTCCTCCACAGTAACCCATTTGGCACAGCTAGTCCCTTCCTGGAGTCGGACTTCCTCCTTTCCCAGCCTTCTTCTCCTCCCACCACCTGGTTTCTCCAGGGAGGTCTTTGGCCTGAGTCTGTTTCCTTGTGCTCATTCTTCCAACTGAGGTCTGTTGAGCTGTCACTGCCCAGCCTCTGCAAGCACTGCCTGAGTCATGGGGAAGCTGCAAAGGAGGTGGCTTTGACCTCTGCACACAGACCGGCTTGGCAGTGAGATTGCTGGGGCTTGAAAAAAAGCAAAGGCCAAGAACAGGATATCTTAATGGGCAAAGCAGCTGTTGCCCCATTTGCTACCTGGGCTGCCCCAGTGAAGGTCACTCACTGGCTCCAAAATAGAAGGCCTCAGCCTTTGCAGCCTGGTGGTGAAGGCTGGCTTCTGGAGTCAGCCCTAGGAGGAGAGCTCCCGCTGGGAATAGGGACCATGCCGTCAGAAGGAGGCCGCCTTTTGAAGAAGAAGCAATCAAACAGCATGACAGCTTCTATTTCTCAGTGGTGTGTGCTCAACCCCCCGGGGGCTGTGTTGTCCATGCATAATGGGTACAAGATGCATGACCACTGGATCAGAAGCAGTGATGTGCAAGATGTGACTTTTAGAAGCTGCCTTCCCCTTAGGTGCCTAGAGAGCAAAGCCAGAGAGTGAGGCTTCTGTGTTGTCAGGGCCGCCATCAAGGTATGTACTTTATGCTTCAGAGTAAACACCTCTTCCCCACCTCCTCAGCAGCTCAGACTTCAGGGCCTACTGCATTCGGAGAGTCTCAGAATCTTCTCACTCCTGATCTCTCTGGGGGAAGGTATAGTATTTGATGAGAACAGGAGGGAGTAGCTGCCCTTTCTAAGATTAAGGCAGGTGTGGTCTCCGGGAACCTTAACTGCCTGGAAAAGAGAATATAGTGGTTATACAACAAGTATTTTGACAATTTGAGGAGTTTACTTACAGATTCAGAATAAGTTCATGGAGAAAAGTGCACATCTGATTTTGCAAAGTGATCGGTCTCCAGGCTCATAACAGCAGGGTGAGGTCAGCACAGGACTGGAACCAGGATCTGCGAAGAACTAGAGCCAGAGTGTTTCTCATTTATTTCTATGAGGAGAAAAGTTTCTTTGGCTTCTTGTTGCATTGGGCGGCAGGAGCCAGGTATTTAATGTCGAGACTTGGTAGGCCCTCCCTCATTCCCTGAGACTTCTCTGTCTTTAGGTCCAATAATGCTGCCGTTTGCGTAACCCTTTGTGGTAGAATGGCTTTCATTCATTTATTCCTACACTCCTTTAATACTTGTTGAGCATTATTTATTATTATTTCTAGGTACTACCCTGGGCTGTGGAGCTACAGATTGTAATAAAATGTGGCCTCGGCGCGGTGGCTCACGCCTGTAATCCCAGCACTTTGGGAGGCCAAGACAGGCGGATCATGAGGTCAAGAGATCAAGACCATCCTGGCCAACATGGTGAAACCCCGTCTCTACTAAATATACAAAAATTAGCTGGGTGTGGTGGCGCACGCCTGTAGTCCCAGCTACTCAGGAGGCTGAGGCAGGAGAATCACTTGAACCCGGGAGGTGGAGGTTGCAGTGAGCTGAGATCATGCCACTGCACTCCAGCCTGGTGACAGAGTGAGGCTCTGTCTCAAAAAAAAAAAATTGCAGTCTCAGGTCCCCAGGAATTCACATGTGATGGGGAGCTTACAAGACAACAGTTAATTTCAACAGGATGTGCTACGTGCCAGACCAGCCCCGTTGGGGAGGAGGGGTGTTCTCCTGAATGCTGAAGCTAAGGAAGCGCGCTCCAAGGGACGGGAGCAGGAAGGGCACTGGCCGCGGAGTGGGGGCTGGGGAGGGGAGCTTGTTTTCTATGTCGTCAGATGCCCTCTCCTCCATTCCACTGTCTGCTTTGCTATCTGTGACCTTTTCTCCTTTGGACTGATTTTTTTTTTTTAGGACTTGTAGTTTATGGTTTTACTGTCTTTTTTTTTTTTTTTTAGGACTTTTATGGTTATTCTGTCTGCTTCTTCACTCATTTCTTTATTTTTTAGAGACAGGGTCTCATTCTGTCACCCAGGCTGAGGTGCAGTGGTGCCATCAACTCACTGCAGCCTTTAACTCCTGGGGTCAAGTGATCCTCCCACCTCAGCCTCCTGAGTAGCTGGACTACAGGCTTGCACTACCGTGCCCAGCTAATTTATTTTTGTAGAGACAGGGTCTCACTATGTTAACCAGGCTGATCTTGAACTCCTGGCCTCAAGAGATCCTCCTGCCTCAGCCTCCCAACGTTTTGGGATTACAGGTGTGAGCCACCATGCCTGGGCTCTGTAATATTCTTTGTGAGAAGACTTTTAACTACAAATTTCATTTTTAAAACATATATATTCAAGTTATTTTTCTTGAGTGAGTTTTGGTCATTTATATTTTTCAAGGAATTTTTCCATGTCATTTGAGTTGTGAATTCATTGACAAAAAGTTGCTTATAATATTGTCTACTATCTTTCCCACCTCAGTCTCTCAAGTAGCTGGGACTACAGGCATGTGACTAATTAAAAAAATGCCTGACTAATTAAAAAAATTTCTTTTTTTGGAGACGAGGTCTTGCTATGTTGCCCAGGCTGGTCTCAAACTCCTGGGCTCAAGCGATTTGCTCGCCGTGGCCTCCCCAAGTGCTGAGATTACAGGCGTGAGCCACTGCGCCCGGTCTATTTTGTTTGTTTGTTTTTTTCCTGCCGCCTCTTCGTATCATTTGACGCCACCTCTGTTTCCTCTCCTCTCCCTCTTCTTCCGTGCTCTCACCCTCCTCTTTTGGGACCATCCAGGCAGGATCTTTACAGCCTTTCTCTTCCCCCTTATTCTCTTCATTTGTACTATGACTTTTCCCCTCTCACAACCCTGAGCTTGGTGCTATCTTCTTGTTTTGACCTTGAGCAGTACTGTGTTTCATTGGGGATGCCCTACACTGCGCAGAGCGGAACAGCATTCTAGAACCTCGTGTGAAACAGACGCCAGTTCTTTTGGTGATAAGGCACTTGTCATAGGGCAGTGATATCTAGTGTTCAGATAAAAATAGTTAATAATGAAGTGATAATCCGCATGTTACACATATCTCCCTATACAATAGAAAAGGATCATGATTTCATTAGGATCTTTCTTGAAGTCGGGCCTTGGAAGATATTAGGAGAGAGAGGTCATTGGTAGATTGAGTATTTAATAATTTGTTATTCTTGGCCACTAACTGGAAACGCAACACCATGCCTTCTGGGAGGGAGGAGGGAAGGAGTGGGAAGAGAGAGGGAGGAGTGGAATATGTTGGTTCCCTGTCGTGCAGGATGAGTGCTCTCTCTCTTTAGTTACATCAAATGAGTTCGCCTGATATTAATGTCAGCAGATGGGGGAGGAAGGTTGGAGGGAATCTTTTTCTTTTATTTTTAACCGCTGGTCTAGTCAGAAAGGCAAGTGAGTTTTTCTCTTTCTTTAGGTCTTTCTCTCCTTCTGCCTTTGAACTTTTCTGTAGTTGTTTGCGTCCCCTCCCACCCCTGGAATTTTCCCCCCAACCTTTCCTTGACACCTTGACTCGATCACGTGGCATGATGGAAAGAACACAGGCTTGGAGTCAGGCAGAGCTGAGTATGAATCCGGGGGCTTGAACTCTTTAGCAGTGGACATTGCATGAGTCAGCTATGTGCACTTAACTTTCCTCACTCTTAGAATGAGGATAATGATGATGACGTGATACCTTACTTACGGGGCTGTTGCAAGATAAGCGTTACTGAGTGGTCCAGAATAGGCCCCCAGTTATGGTAGTTATTATCATCACTACCTTAGTAGTCACTCAGTACATGCTTCTTGTTGAATAATTAGCTATGGATCCCTCGCCAGACTCAAGTTTGGGATAGCCCTGATTTAAAGCATTCTGTCCCATTGTCCTTTCAAGTATGCTTAGCATTTGTTCCTGTTTTTGTATGGAAACTATGGACACCAGAATTTGCTAATCCCACTGATCTGTAAACTCCTTTTAGGCTGGAACCTCTTTAGTATTTGTAAGCCCCTGTGTGGATCCCTGCAAGCCGGCTATTCAGGAGGTGATTTTGGAAGGAAGGTGCAGACAGAAGTGCAAGGACTGCCTGTAGCTCTGGGTGCTTAGGTAGCTCACCTCCCTTCCTGGGGATCATTCATCCAGCTTTTGTGGCAGTCAGGCTGCAGGGTTGGGAGGGGGAGTCTTAGATTCTTCTGGCATTTCATCTTGGCTCTTTGCCATGAGGTTTTGCCCTGAAGAAAGGAGGGGCTCCAGAGAGGTGTGTGTTTAATCCACCTTGGAGTCAGCAGACAGGGTGCATGGCAGGGCAGGGACAGGGTCAGTGTGTCAATGCAGGTGTGGGGCAAGGAGCCAGGGGCTTGTTCAACCAGCGAGGCGGCGCAGACAGTGCGCTCAGAGCACTCTCGGCACTTAATCCTGCCTCTCCCTCTCCCCGGGACTCTCCCCACTCAGTGTCAACCAGCACTTGCTTGAGCTATAGGGTGAGGCCTTCCATTCTTGAGGTGATATGCACCAGAGGCAGCAGGAAGTCATGGTGAGAGCTCAACCCTGCCGCTGTGCTGCCTGCACTTCAATCCTCCTCCTTCCTCTCTGTCTAACCTTGGGCTTACTGTGTGACCCTGGCCTAGTTACTTACCTTCTCTGGGTCTCTTCTGTGCGATGGGGCCTGATAATGGCGTCTTCTTCCTAAAGCTGTGAGAATTAAATGAATGAAGGCAGATAAAGCTCTCGCGACTGTCTGGCACACAGTAGCCAGTCGGTAACTGTTAGCTATTGTCACTCTACTTGCAGGCACCCTCTCTTGAAGGGGTGATTTTTTTTAATAGAAGATTTAGCCTTCTTGCAAGCTTGGGGCTCCTCTCCTTCCTCATTGAGGTAATTACTGTTGTTTCGGTTACCCTACTCTCTTGCAGTAATACCATTTTGTACATCTGGAGGGATTTATATGCCAGTGAAATAGAATCTGCCAGTAGAAGTAACTAACATTCTTCGTCACATTGCCAAGGCACTGAATTGCTAGATTTTATTTCTTCTAGCAAAGCAAGGCCCTCCCATCCTTGGGGATTACAAACAGACATGGATTTTGGGCTGGACAAGGAAATACAGTGATGCATGGCAGAGATTCAGATGGGAAACAAGTTAAAGGCACAGTAGTGATACTAGCACAGGGTGCTTTTCGCCAGTAATTACGGTCTCCTAACTAGTGCTGCATGATTCAGACCAAAGAACATAGCTTTGGATCTGGGACCTCATTCTTCACTCAATAGCCAAGGGGACTGGGGTGCATAATCTTAAGTCACTGAGCCTCGGTTTCCTCATCTGCAACATGAGAGGACAGCCCTGAAGTCCTGGATGCCATGATGCAGCCACGAAGATGAGCTCTGGCTCTCCTGCCTAGAACTTCAATGGAAGCAGTCGGCTACATGAGAACGCATGTGTCTTCTGCCACATTAAAAATGTTAATGTGCGACCAGGCGCAGTGGCTCATGCCTGTAATCCCAGCACTTTGGGAGGCCAGGGCGGGTGGATCACTTGAGGCCAGGAGTTCGAGACCAGCCTGGCCAACATGGTGAAACCCAGTCTCTACTAAAAATGCAAAAATTAGCCAGGCGTGGTGGCGCATGCCTGTAATCCCAGCTGCTCGGGAGGCTGAGGCACGAGATGCTTGAACCCGGGAGGCAGAGGTTGCAGTGAGCCGAGATCACACGACTGCACTCCAGCCTGGGCAATAGAGTGAGACTCAGTCTCAAAAAAAAAAAAAAAAGTTAATGTGCTTGATTTTTGTGCATCCCTCTGTCTTTGTATTGCTGGAAAACATTTGAGCATCTTGGTTCATGCCTGGGAAATGAGAGGAGATGGGAAGGAGGTTCACAGTGATGGCAGCTGGTGGGAATTGTGGTGGAGGTGTGCATGGAGTGACACTGGTAAACAAGCCACTGCCAGGTGTTATCCTTGTTTATTTATTTAAGTTGTGGCTCCAATCCTAAATTGTTTTACAAGAAGGGACATTTAGAAAATAACAGTCCAGGAGGGTTAGGTTCCTGGCCAAGATGATTCCAGGATCATCTGGAAAAGCAGCTGCAGCTACAAAGAAAAACAGCCAATTGCTGGAAATCGTGAGGCAGGTAGGGGCTGGGTTAGGAATACCTACACCTTCTGGGAGGAAGAAGGCAAAACAGCTTCTGTTTTTTGGAGGCAAGCACTTGAGCTGAAGAGGTTAAGGCAGTTTTAGTGCCTCTGAGTTCGTTCCAGAAGGGTGGAGATTTTTGATGCCACAAATGAGGCACTGCTGGGCCCCTGTATAAGCACTCGTAAGCGTTCAAAGTGCAGAGGCCCAGCGGTTCTTCATTGAGTCCCTGCCGGGGTGGGGAGGAGGACAGGCAGAGCTTCTGACCCCATACAGCTGTGTCTTCCCACAGTGAAGACGCTGGTTACTGCAAGACGGCTGCTTCCAGAGCCACTCTTACCCTCAGGAAATTTGCCGGCTCTTTCCTTGTTCCTCTTGTTTGATCCAGGGAAACCGGGACTTCTTGATGGAAAGAACAGGTTGCTTCTGGCCAAGAAGGGCCTGCAGCTGCATGTCTTTGCTCCAGAGAAAATCCACCCTCCCTAGGAGGAAGGAGGCTTTTGGCTGTAAGGACTTCCCAGCCACAGAGGCGGCTGCAGGGTGGCTGAGTTCCAGACGCCCTCTAGATCCCAGTCTGAGCATTCAATCTGGTTTAGCAGTTTCTTTCTTTCTTTTTTAAATTTTAATTTTTGTAGAGATGGGGTCTTGTTACGCTGCCCAGGCTGGTCTTGACCTCCTGGCCTCAAGTCATCTTCCCGCCTTGGCCTCCCCAAGTGCTAGGATTACAGGCCTGAGCCACTGCGTCCTGCCTGGTCTACGTATTTCTGAAGAGCGGGGCGGGGAACAGGACTCTGAATCTCCACATGGGTGACTTCTACTTTTCTGAGAGTGAGTGCTGTCAACTACGTGACTTGGGTCAGTAGACAAGATGTTCCTTGGGGTTCTAGAAATGTCATTCTGTGGGTTCCCTTTATAACCTACAGGGCCAGAAGGGGCTGCATGCTCTGGGACCGGGGAAGGAGCAGAGGCTGAAAGCACTGGTTGATTCAGGCTCTAGTTGAAAGTTGGCCCTTCCCCAGAGCAGGAAACCAAGGCCCCGAAGAGAGAGAGGACTTTGATGAAGTCACACATCTACTTAGCGATGGGGGCCAGGACCAGAATCTAGCCTTCTTGATTCTTATTTCTGCGCCCTCTCCCTCTTACACAGGGAGCAGTGAGTGTGCAGGGCAGCCCAGAGGCAAGGGTAGGTGCCTGCCCCCACAGGCTGCAACTGCTGGCCTAGAATGTCCAGAGCCCCAGCCTTGCTGGGTCCTACACTACACCTGTCCTACACCTACATCCTTCCTTATGCCCTCGCAAGAGCCTTCATCCCTGCCCTCCTCATCTGGGCTCCCTTCCCCACAGTTCACACGCTGATCCATGTTCCTCAGCTGTCACATTCCCTAAAGTGCTGGTCAGGTGAAGGTCCCTTCCTAAGTTTTTTTTTTTTTTTTTGACACAGAGTCTTGCTCTGTCATCCAGGCTGGATGCAGTGGCGTGATCACAGGTCACTGTAGACTTACCCTCCCAGGCTCAAGTGATCCTCCTACCTCAGCCTCCTGATTAGCTGGGATTACAGGTGTGCACCCTCATGCCTGGCTAATTTTCTTTATATTTTGTAGAGACAGGGTCTCACCATGTTTCCCAGGCTGGGCTTGAACTCCTGGACTCAAGCGATCTGACTGCCTTGGCCTCCCAAAGTGCTGGGATTACAGGCATGAGCCACTGCGCCCAGGCCCTTCCCAAGTTTTGACAGTGGTTGTTTTCTAGGTTTCAGAGCTCTTGAGAAGGAAAACTTCCTGGGAGAGTGAGTCTTTGAAGACGAAAGAATATGGGAAGAGAAGGGCGTTTGAAGTCCTCCATGGGCTCCTAGAAGTAGAAGTAGTGCTTCCAGCGAGCACAGGCGGCAGACCTGGCTGGGTGTGCAGGGCACACGTCACTGCCTCTGGTGCACCCGGGTTCAGGCTGGTCACCCTTGGAATAACTGTTCACTCATTAGGAGGTGTGACTATCATCTGACCGTGGGGAGCCAAGTTTGACTGCTTAGGTGGTAAACCTCTGAGTGCTTTGGATTAAATGTTGCTGATTTTCTGTACTCTGACCGCTTTTCCTCCCATGCCCCCTGGCTCCTGGCTCCCTGCACTGCGCTGCTGCCCACCTTCGCCCCTTGCCAGCATGTACACAGATGCACATGTGGCCTCGCATATACATGCACATGCATGCAAACACGTGCTTCTTTGTCTTTGGAAGGTGGTAGTAATAGTCGTTATTTCAGTGGGATGTTGTGAGGATTAAATAGGGCCATGTGTGCAAAGTGCATGCGCAGTGTCAGCATTTAATACATCATAGCCATGATGAACTATGGGCATGAGCCTAGTTCCCATCTCTGACACGTAGATACAATAATATGTCTGCATCATAAGCCTATTGTGAGGATTAAATGAGGTGACACATGTAGTAGCTTCCTGTGAAATGCAGAATGCCTTATGCGTTGAAGGCAGCGATGTAATGAGAGAACCAGCATCACTGATTCAACACACATCTTCTTTTTTTATTTTGAGATGGAGTTTTGCTCTTTTCGCCCAGGCTGGAGTGCAATGGTGCGATCTTGGCTCACTGCAACCTCTGACTCCCAGGTTCAAGCGATTCTCCTGCCTCAACCTCCCTAGTAGCTGGTATTACAGGCACCTGCCACCATGCTCAGCTAATTTTTGTATTTTTAGTAGAGATGGGGTTTCGCCATGTTGGCCAGGCTGGTCTCGAACTCCTGACTTCAGGTGATTCACCTGCCTCGGCCTCCCAAAGTGCTGGAATTACAGGTGTGGGCCACTGTGCCTGGCCTAACACACGTTTTCTTAAGAGGAGCAGAATGTACACAAGTGTCTTATCCTATTTCCAACTTTTGGGCTTTTAAGGTATCTGAATGTGTTTCTGGCCAACGATGCTCAGTAGGTTCTTTGAGATATTCACCCCGGAAGCCCTATCCTGCCTTTCTGTGTCCCCTGGGAATACTTCCTGTCAGGGTTTGCTGCTGGGGGCCTTAGGTTCTGCGGCCAAGTTAAGCTTCAGTACAAAACGAGGGACCTTCCTGCTTAGGTGGCCATCTCTCTATTTCATGTATCTTTCTTCCTAGCAGCCACTGAGCCTGTGTCCCCTTGAGCTTCTGTAGCCAATGAAACTGTGTCTGGATGAGGTCTCGGGTCCACCTCAATGCTTCCTCCCAGCCTAAGGCAGCCAAATCACTGGCATGGGTGGGTCCTTGGCCGGCAGCCCTCTGGCTGAGAATCTTAACTTAATTCATAGTTGGCCAAAAGGCAGCCCAGCAAAGACCGAGGCTGCTCGAAGCTGCCTCTGGGTGGGAATGGGACTGGCTTCCTCCCTGTTGCTTCAGCGAGCCTCCCTTGGCTATGGGAGTCACCATTTTTCTGGTCTGGAGGGCCATCTGTCTACAAAGTAGTGGGCCTTGTAGTTTAATTTTGTACCTCCTAATTTCCTCCCAGAGGACCTCCCTGCATAGGGTTTGGGCAAAGTCTTTTTGGTGAAGCCACAGAGCTCTTCCTGGGTTTCCTCCCTCAGCCTGGGTTGATTCTGTGAACAGCCCCACAACCTCCTAGGAAGAAGAGCCCAGCTGGAAGGTGCTGGGCCTGGTGACGTTGGAATGAGATGAGCTGGAATGTCCCTTAGGATGTCCTTTCTTCCCTTCAGGTCCCTTCTGTCACTGTCTCTAACTTCGGGCTGGCTTCTGCTTCTCCCCCACCCGGCAGGACCTGTGCGGAGCCACCACCTGTGACACCCTGGGCATGGCTGATGTGGGCACCATGTGCGACCCCAAGAGAAGCTGCTCTGTCATTGAGGACGATGGGCTTCCATCAGCCTTCACCACTGCCCACGAGCTGGGTAAGGCTGGATAAACTCCTCCTGGGGTCTTCTGGGTTTGCCTGTGGAGCCTGGAGGGTGGGAGACGTGTGTCTTTGCCCCCTTGTGTTCTGAAGCCTTAGGACCCCTTCTCAGGGCACAGTGAACCTTAGCAGCAGCTTTGTATTTTTTCCGATTGCCCCAGCCCCGCTGGCCAGTGACATGGTTTGAGCCCCTTGGCAGAGTGTCTCAGCACTTAGGCACTGTGGGGACACCATGTTAACGACAAGGAGGTACACTCTGTTGTCAGGGAGCCCACAGCCTGACGGAGGGGACAGAAAACACAAGAACATGATCTTGAGGACATTTGAAAGCAGCCTGTCGATAGGTGGCAACGACCAGCCTGAAAACCTCTGACATGGGCTTTCTAGTTCCCCTGCCCCATCCCTCCCTCCAACCCCCCGGTCCTTCCTCCTGCCCTCTCAGTCCTCTTGCCTTACCCCACAGGCCACGTGCTCAACATGCCCCATGACAACGTGAAGGTCTGTGAGGAGGTGTTTGGGAAGCTCCGAGCCAACCACATGATGTCCCCGACCCTCATCCAGATCGACCGCGCCAACCCCTGGTCAGCCTGCAGTGCTGCCATCATCACCGACTTCCTGGACAGCGGGCACGGTAAGCCAGGACGGCCGGAGGGCGATGAGGCTGCCTCGGAGGAGGCTGTGCTGCTGCCCCTAGTGGAGGTGCTCACTTGTCCGTCCTCTGTACCTTAGGTGTGTGTGCCCCCTCAGAGCCGGGCTCTGACATGAGTGCCTTCCTGTTGCCCTTGGTTCATTCTCCCCTTACTATTCAGATTCTGGGCTAGCCAAACCTCATCTTCCCAGCTCATCCTAATGAACACCTTCGGCTCTCTGCAGGTGACTGCCTCCTGGACCAACCCAGCAAGCCCATCTCCCTGCCCGAGGATCTGCCGGGCGCCAGCTACACCCTGAGCCAGCAGTGCGAGCTGGCTTTTGGCGTGGGCTCCAAGCCCTGTCCTTACATGCAGTACTGCACCAAGCTGTGGTGCACCGGGAAGGCCAAGGGACAGATGGTGTGCCAGACCCGCCACTTCCCCTGGGCCGATGGCACCAGCTGTGGCGAGGGCAAGTTCTGCCTCAAAGGGGCCTGTGTGGAGAGACACAACCTCAACAAGCACAGGGTGAGTGAGTGCTGGAGCTGCGCTCGGGGACTGCTGGGAGGAGGGACGGAGACCCGGGGGCCTCCCCTGCCCTTGGTCTTCACCAGGAAGCTGCCTATCACAGACTGGCCATGGGACCATCGCTGCTGCATTGCTGAGCTGTGCTTTCACTGCCCTCTATATAGTCCTATCCCCTTCTTGACTCCAAGACCGGAGGGAAAAGCTATGGCAGGTCAGAGGACTTGGTGAGGCCTCAGACACATGGGGAAAAGCCTTCAACAGGGGATGGGGTCTCAGCCCTGACCCCCGGGCCTCATCCCACCTGGGCAGGAGCTCTGGGCTCAAAGCTGAACACCTAGTGTTAGGAGCAGCTCACTTGCTGGCTCCTCCCTTCCTTCTGTCATCCACTCTTTCCCAGTGTGTTCCACACCCAGGGAGCTGGGGACCATGCGCAGGAACAGGGCTCAGAGCTG
Organism: Nomascus leucogenys; assembly: GCF_006542625.1. Classification (NCBI taxonomy): domain Eukaryota; kingdom Metazoa; phylum Chordata; class Mammalia; order Primates; family Hylobatidae; genus Nomascus; species Nomascus leucogenys. The sequence goes on along the minus strand of NC_044395.1, from coordinate 4,499,988 downwards.
CAATGAAGCAAAGCCCTGGGCAAGCTTCGGGAATTGGCAGCATTCTGAACCAAGCTTCCATTTCTGTTGCGATTGTTTTTCTTTAGCAGAAACATAGTCGAATAATACTTGTTTTCCCTCCTGATAAATAGGAATAGCAACCGAACAAGAACACATTCAGAATGCCAAATATTCTCTGAATATAATAACTTTATCTTCCTCAGGTCTTGTTTTGGGGGTAGGAGAGGGATTTGTACTTTTCTGGGCGGGAATAAGAGGTCTGTCCTCCTCCCAGATCCTGGAGCTGACTGTCCCTTCCCATCCCCTGTTCTCAGCTCGGGGAGGACTTGCCTCTGGGCACAGATGCAATGTCACAAAAAAGCATCCACCAAGCACGTTATCAATTGCCCTGAGATGAGTATGGCACAGAATTATTTAAAATATTTTTCTGTGTTCTGGGGATACATATCTAATTAAACCTTCAACCGTTTGCTAGGCAACAACCCACTGTGTTCGGGGAACTGTGTAAGATACTGTGATGATCAGAAAAAGAAATAAAACACAGGCCATGCCTCAGAGAGCTCACAGTCAAGTGGGGAAGCTCAAAAATGTAGCTGTGATACAAGACACAGAGAGGCACGTGTTATGCGGAAGGACAGAAGGATGAAAATGTGTCACGGGAGAACAGGGGTCAAGAGATTAATGATGATGAGAAGGGACTGAGAAAACTTGGAGGAGGAGGTTGGATCTGAAGAGAGCCTGAGGGATAAGTAGGATCCCTGTAGGCAGAAACAGAGCAAGGCAGGGAGGCGGGCGGTCCTGGGCGGGTCGGAGTGAGCTGCAGGGCTGCGCAGATGAGGGCTCTATGGGAACCGTCTTCAGGAAGGTCGTTTGGGGCCAGACGGCAGCCACCTTGATTGCCAGGCACTAGAAGGTTCTGAGGACAGGCAATATGTGGCCCGTGCTGCCTCCTGGGAAGATGAGGCTGGAGGATGCAGAGACAAGTTGAGATAATGTTGGATAGAGAAAGCGCCGTCTGAGAAGCAACATCTTTCCACACTTTCTGGAATTCTTAGTCTGTGATCAGGCAAGATCTACCTCCTCAACCTCTTTTCTAAACAATCCCTTGGCCACCTTGTTTTAACTGAAACTTTCCAGGAAACCTTCATGGAAGTCATTGCCCTCATTGGCCGAGGTCAGATCATAAAGCATGTCTTACAAATCACTGCAGCTCCCACAGATCTGTTTCAGGAATCCCATTCTAATCACCAAGGCCCTGTCTTCCCAGATTACTCCCTTTAGGTTTTGGATTCCAACAATTCCTCAATCCCATCTGGGCCTACAATGCATTACTATGACAACCTTCCCATCATGCCTCACCCTTCTTTTGCCCTTGCCTCCTCCTTCGTGAGCTGAAATTCCATGGTCCATTGTTGAAATCACTCCCTCGCATACACTCTTGACTCCCTTGCCCCTGTCTCTCTGCATCAAACTCACTTGGATAAGCCACCATCTGGGTTGAATCCAACTCACTCACCCATTCAATTGTTCTTGCACAGGTGACTATGGTTGGAGAAAAACATGCAATTGTGCTCACTGGTCTCAGTTTAAATTCATCATCTGAGCTGGGCACAGTGGCCCCCACTTGTAATCTCAGCACTTTGGGAGGCTGAGGCGAGAGGATCCCTTGAGCCCTGGAGTTTGAGACCAGCCTGGGCAACATGGCAAAACCCCATCTCTACAAAAAATACAAAAATTAGTGGGTTGTGGTGGCAGATGCTTGTAGTTCCAGCTACTCGGGAGGCTGAGGCAGAAGGATCGCTTGAACACGGGAGGCAGAGGTTGCACTGAGCCATGATCACGCCACTGCACTCCAGCCTGGATGACAGAGGGAGATCCTGTCTCAAGGAAAAAAAAAAAAGAGAGAAAGAAAAAAGTAAAATAAATTGATGACCCGGAAACTTAGGTGGGCCCATAATGCTGTCCAGGAGTGACATATTTCATTTCCCCAGTTGGCTTTCCTCTCCCAACCTCCTGAACCATTAGTTCGCACCCACCATCACCTCTCTCCTCCCATTACCAACTCTTTCTTCCTCCTTTTCAGCTTTCACCGATGACCTTTCTTCTCATTTCCCGAAGGCGGAAAAAAAATCAAGTAATCAGAAGGGAACTTCCACCCACCCCCCGACCTGCTTCTGCACCTGTTCTCCACTGTCCCCCTTTACAGTGGCTGAATTGTCCCTGCTTTGATCTGAGGCCACGCTGTGTGCTTTGCACAGGAACCCCATCCCCTCTCACTTGTTAGGGACATCGCTGATCAATTCTCTCTCTCCTGCAGTGCCAGTATTTCCCAATCTTGAGCTGAATCATGCCTTTTAGAATATAAACCTGTTGTAATTTCTCCCATCTGAAACAAAACTTCTTATGATCCCACTTCCTTTGTGGTCTGTTTCTGTCTCCCTTCACAGCAAGTTCCCGGAAGGAGTTGTACAAACTTGCTGTCTCCAATTCCATCTTCCCACTTTTCTCTGCTGCCCATTCCAAATAGGCTTTGACTGCCATCATTTCTCCAAAACAACTCTTATTAAGGCTACCAAATGGCCTGCACACTACGAAGATCAGTGACTGTTACCTTTCCTCCCATCGCCCAGCCAGCTAGCAGCATTTGTGGCAACCCAGAGCTCTGGCCCCTGGAACAGGGTCTCCACTGCCTCTCGGTTGTCCCCCTCCTCACACTGCCCCTCCCTTCTCATTACCTTCACTGCTTCTTCCTTGTACTCTCATTTTCTTTTCTTTTTTTCTTTTTCTTTTACTTTTTTTTTTTTTTGAAACAGAGTTTCACTCTCATCGCCCAGCCTGGAGTACAGTGGCGTGATCTTGGCTCACTGCAACCTCCACCTCCCGGGTTCAAGCAATTCTCCTGCCTCAGCCTCCCCAGTAGCTGGGATTACAGGCGCCCGCCATCACGCCTGGCTAATTTTTGTATTTTTCGTAGAGACGGGGTTTCACCGTGTTGGTCAGGCTGGTCTCGAACTCCTTACCTCAGGTGATCTGCCCACCTTGGTGTCCCAAAGTGTTGGGATTACAGGCGTGAGCCACCACGCCCGGCCTGTACTCTCATTTTCTAAAGTGTGGAGTGCTTTGGCACTCAGTCCTTTCCCTCTTCACCATCCACACTCAATCTCTTCGCTGATTCATCTAGGCCGTGGCTTTAAATACCATTTAGAGCTTGAAGACTCCCAAATTTGCATCTTCAGTCCAGGCCTCGATCCTGACCTGCAGACTTGCATCTGTAAGGGAATCTGGACGTGTCCATTGGACGCCTGATTAGCATCTTGTACGTGTGTCTGTGAGACTGAGCTCCTGGTCATCTCCCCCGAAGCTGCGCTGGCAACTCCGTGTTCTGGTTGCTCAAGCTGAAACCCTGTTTCTCTCACATGCTTCACACCCTGTATCTCCACGTCCCTGTGGACACTATCTTCAAGGCAGATCCAGGATCATTTCTCACCACTGCATCTGCTCTCACCCTGGTCCCAGCCACCACCCCCTGGCCCCTGGATTAATGGAGTTACCTCTAACTGGTCTCCCTGCTTCTGATCTTCCTCCTTACAGATGATTCCCGCCATGGCAGCTCTTTTGAAATGCACCTTAGGTTATGTCACTTCTCTGCTCGGCACCGTTTAGGGGCTTTGCCCCGGCTCCCATTTCTCGCTGCCTTATTGGCCCTAGTGACACTGGCATACTTCAGGCTCATCCCCCCTCAGGGCCTGTGTACTTGCTTCCTCTGCTTGGAATGCCCTTTCCCTGTATGCCACCTGTACTTCCTTCAGGCACAAGAGGCACCCCCTAATCCAGAGCAGCCCTTCCCAACTCCTCCCTACCACCTGCTGTGAAGCCCACCCAACACTCTGTGTTCACGGATTCATTTTCGTTGTCTGTCTCCCCACTAGGGAGTAATTGCTCTGAGGGCAGGGACTTCCGCAAGTGCTTGGTGAAGGAATGAGTGAATGGCACAGGGCGGGAGCACAGTGAACGTTTTTTGTTCAAATAGGAAGCAATGATACCAAATAAAAACCAGGTAGCATTGTCTCAGGAGCTGCAGGAACAGTGCTATGTGCTGAAGAAGAATTGGAGATCATGAGGCCTGGGCACACTCTTTCAGTCTTCTGATGGCCATTGTGGCTTTGGAGGGGGCAGCTTCCGGGGTGTGATGGGGACAAAACCCACAGTGCAAGGCTCTGGGGAGTGAGTATGAGGAAAGAGCAAATGTGGGTGATGCTGTCAGGGAGTGAAAGGATGGAATGAGGTGAGGCACTAGTTTGAGTAGTTTGAGGCCAAAGCAGGGTTGAAGGAGGATGGTGGTTGTTTTTTACAGGATCAAACAGATTTTGACAAAATGAAACAAGAGCTATCTGACAAAAGGGTAGATCGAATAAATATGCTGGATATGTACACAGGTTAAAGTGTTTCTATTACACGCAGCCAGTTCCTGCTTAGTTCCATGTGAGTTAGGCACTGTGTAGGACGGTCGGTGGCAGAGTTTTAATTCCAGGCGAGTACAGCAGCCGGGCTGCTTCCTCTATTGCTCAGCTGATGTGTGTTCAGAGGATCCAAACTCATTTCACTGTCATTCTAAGGAAAACATCATGGACAATGTGAATTTTATTCTCTTTCTACCCTGTTAAAAACTAAAAAAAAAAAAGCCCTCCAAAACACTGCACAATTCACCCCACAGCCAAATCGAGTTTGAGGATTGCTTAATAGTGTCTTGTCTTTATCTCTTCTTAAAAGAAACGTTAGAATGGTTCACGGTGAAACTTGCTCAAATACAGCCCCTGATCGAGGTTAAGATCAGTTTGGTCTGGTGTCAAGTCTGAATTATAGAACACTAAGGAATAAAAACATTCACATATCTATGGTGACATTTTTTATCCGCAAGGCTGGGGGCTGGCCATGCCGTAGGGATGCCTGTGAATGCACTAACAACAAATAAAGGGAACCTCTTCTGTGTTTTCCTTTTATTCCCGGCAAGCTGTGAGATAAGAGGACTCTCTGAACTTCTGCCGGGGCCAGTGTGGCGCTGGGAATTTTCATGCCTGTTAGGCCACTTCTGTCATCCACCTGACATCGGGCCCGAGTATCAGTGTTATCAAACCCAGTTTTGCAAGTGAAGCACCGGAAAGCTAAGGAGGGTTTGCTGTTGCTCAAGCCCACTAGGGGGGTGTGGTGTGGGCGGAGGCCATCAAAAACACGTCCGGCCAGGCGCGGGAGCTCACGCCTGTAATCCCAGCACTTTGGGAGGCTGAGAAGGGCGGATCACTTGAGGTTAGGAGTTTGAGACCAGCCTGGCCAACGTGGTGAAACCTCGTCTCTATTAAAAATACAAAATAATTAGCCGGGCATGGTAGCAGGCACCTGTAATCCCAGCTACTCGGGAGGCTGAGGCTGGAGAATCACTTGAACCTGGGAGGCGGAGGTTGCAGTGAGCCAATATTGCGCTGTTGCACTCCAGCCTTGGCAAAAGAGGGAGACTCCACTTCACCAAAAGAAAAAAAAAAGGAAAACACATCTCACATCTGTCTCACTCTACGGCCCAAAGAGGCCTCTCTTTTGCAAGGCCTCCTTTGCACCTGGGAGCAGTTGCTGTTTGCTAATTAGTTGGTTGGAATGTTGGGTGGGCTTGGTGCACACTGGCCATTTGCTTATTGTTTTTTCCTTCATGATACAACATTAATTTGATTCCGGGAAGGTGGGATGGGAACTTGGAGGCTGTACGGTGTAGTCTTCTATGGGCTAAGGGGCTAGGTGTGGCTCCTGGATCCGACAAGGAGTATAACAGGCTCTTCCTCACAGGTGGATGGTGCCTGGGCCAAATGGGAGCCCTATGGCCTCTGCTCGCGCACATGTGGAGGGGGCGTGCAGCTGGCCAGGAGGCAGTGCACCAACCCCACCCCTGCCAACGGGGGCAAGTACTGCGAGGGAGTGAGGGTGAAATACCGATCCTGCAACCTGGAGCCCTGCCCCAGCTCAGGTGAGGTGGGGAGAGCTGTGGTGGCCTGGGCCCGGGGGAGGTGAGGCTGGAGGTCCCCCCCACCCCACCCCTACTCCACGTAATGCATGCCCTCCAGGTAATTGGGTACACAGGTAATTCAGGTAGTCTAGTATTTCTATCATGGATTCTTTTGATGACGAAGGGACTGCAGTCAAGATTCTAACCTTCAGGACAAAGCCTGGAAGTGGAGAGGTGCCGATTCTTCTTGGGATCATTCCTCTTTCCGCTCACCTTTGGCAAGGGTGTTCCCTTCTGGATGCTTAGCCTGGGAGACTAAATGGATCATGGGAGTGATATGCTAGAAATCCTCTTATCCGAGGCCTGCCCGGCCCACCTTTGTAAGCGGGAGTCCAGAGCCCAAGAACTTGATGGGGAAAACAGAATTACATCTCTATTTTTATTAATGTCTCGATCTAACATTTAGTATTTCTTTCAGATAGAAATTAGTATTTTTTTAACTACCTTTCCATCTAAAATTTAATATTTCTTTCAGTTAGACAACAAAACTACAATAGTAGTAGAAGTACCTGTGACTTTGTCATCAATAGGAACCATGGATATTTTCACATGACATTTTGGTTGTTGCAGAATTTTCAAAATGCTGTTTAAGCTCATCCTTACTTCAAAATTATAGTAGTTACCAGGTTCATTACTGAATCATATATATATGATTTATACATATATTTTTTATATTATATATATATATATTTATATATATTTTTGAGACAGAGTCTCACTCACTCTGTTGCCCAGGCTGGAGTGCAGTGGTGCAATCTCGGCTCACTGCAACCTCCACCTCTCAGGTTCAAGCGATTCTCCCGTCTCAGCCTCCCGAGCAGCTGGGATTACAGGTGCCTGCCACAGTGCCCGGCTAATTTTTGTATTTTTAATACAGATGGGGTTTCACCATGTTCGTGAGGCTGGTCTTAAACCCCTGACCTCTGGTGATCTGCCTGCCTTGGCCTCCCAAAGTGCTGGGATTACAGGCATGAGCCACTGTGCCCGGCCCTGAATCATATTTAATGCATTAACAAAAAAGCATATATATCACAGACTTGTTTCAAAATATATCGATAGTTGTGTAGCAAATGTAACTGGTGTTGTCGTTAATCTATATAATTTACTTTATGCACTGAGTTACATTATTCTGAAAATAGTTTGCAACCTAGAGGGAGTTTGAGGCTGGGTTACTGGAGAAGGTGGTGCATAGCTCAGGGGATGTGTTTTCATCTGTGCCCTGGGTCCTTTGGGCCCAGCCTGCTTTAGTGCTTTGAGATGGGGGGAGGTTGCAGCTTTGGTGATGAGGGTGGGAAGGGCTAAGAGAGTCACGGCAGGCTGGGAGGGAGGCTTGTCCTTTGCACCGGCCTTGTCTTTTCCCCTCAACTTCTTTCTTATGCTTCTCCCTCCCCAGCCTCCGGAAAGAGCTTCAGGGAGGAGCAGTGTGAGGCTTTCAATGGCTACAACCACAGCACCAACCGGCTCACTCTGGCTGTGGCATGGGTGCCCAAGTACTCAGGCGTGTCTCCCCGGGACAAGTGCAAGCTCATCTGCCGAGCCAATGGCACTGGCTACTTCTATGTGCTGGCACCCAAGGTGAGTGAGCCTGGGGCCTGAGAACAAAGTAGGGACCAGGTCTTCGGGGGAGCATCAGCTGAGCTGCCCTGCTCTTCCTTCTTTTTCCCCTTCTGGGGTGCTGCAGGTGGTGGATGGCACGCTGTGCTCTCCTGACTCCACCTCCGTCTGTGTCCAAGGCAAGTGCATCAAGGCTGGCTGTGATGGGAACCTGGGCTCCAAGAAGAGATTCGACAAGTGTGGGGTGTGTGGGGGAGACAATAAGAGCTGCAAGAAGGTGACAGGACTCTTCACCAAGCCCATGTGAGTTCTGGGCCCTGGAAGGTCCTGCCAGGGAGCAAAGGGAGGGAGGTGGAATTTCCCAGGGTATTGGAAGCTTGGGTTAGATTGGGGTAAATGTCAGATCCAGCCAGGACCCTTGCTGCAGAGGCCACCCATACCCTTCTAGGGCTGCTAGTCCTTCACTCACTCATTCGTTCACTCATTCATTCATTCACTCATTCATTCATTCTTTCAGCAAGCCAAGATGAATGCTGGGGGAAGACCCACTTAACAGGAGATGGCATTCAGGAAGGTGGGCAGAGTTGTTAGGGTCTGTATAGTGTTCTAGAGTAAGACCGACCTGATTCAGATCGCAGTTACCCATTTTCTGGACGACCTTGGGCAAGTGAACTCAATCTCCAGGTCTCTAGATGTCCCCACTTGTAAAGTGGGTATAATACTAATATATTTCATGTGTGCTTTTGTGAGGAATAAGGGAGTTAGTCTAAGTAACATGGTTAGCATTGTACCTTCACCTTGATGAGGCTGAATGTGACAGCTGCCAGCCTCTTCCTGGGCTTGAGGCCTTGACCTTGGGGATCAGATTGAGGTGAGAATGGCAATAAACTGCCAAGAGACAGCAAGTGAGCAGCTGGGACTGAAGGAGTCTTCACGTCTTGGGCAATCCCTGGGCATCTAGTCCCAACTCCAGGATCTGGGCCTCCCAGCTTGAGCTTCCTGAGGTCAAACACATGCTCCTTGGAAAGCCCCGATCCACGTTCTGGAAGAAGAGGGGGCAGGCAGGGCACCTGAGGTCCCACTTGGGGGTGGGGGCTATGGTTGGCCCAGAAAATTTGGGAGCCCAGGTGCTGGTGATGGAAAGGCCTAGATGGCTGTCCTGGAACCTTGACTGTGCCTCTGGGCACGACACCGTCTCCTGAGCCCCTGGGTGGTGATGCGAAGGGAGGATGCCCAGCCCTGTCTCTGGGAGCTCGGGCACCAGGGACGGATGGCGTTCCAGGCTGTGCTTTGCAGGGACCTGTGGTGGGGAGGCCACGTGGGGAGTGGGAGGTACATACCCCAGGCTTGCCTCACTGGTTAAATGGCAGATGTTCCTTTCACAGCCTGTTGGAGCTGGAAAGAGCCTTAGAAATCATTTAGCTTAACCTACTTATTATGCAGACGAGGACACCAGAACCCAGAGATACTGGCTTGCTTAAAATGGCCAGAGTTGGCGTGTGAGCCAGGCTGGATCTGCGTCCCTGCCTCCAGGGCCAGTGTTCTCTCACTGCCCTGAGCTCCTAGCCTCAGGTTCCGGGATGGTGGACTTACTCCCCCGCCCCATCCCTCGTCCTCCTCCTCCTCCTCCTCGTCCTCATGGCAGATGTCTACACATCCTTGATGTGTGCCAGGCACCATGCTACATGCTTTATGTGCTTTGGTGGACTCAGTCCTCCCTGCAATTCAATGAGGTGTGTGGAATTCTGAGCTCCACTTTACAGGTGAGGATGTGGAGGCTTGGAGAAGTTCAGCAACTTTCCAGCACCAATCGCCAAGGGGCAGGGACCTCTCTGACTCTGAAACCTGTGCTTTTACTCCCATGCCAGAATTCACCGAAAGCTAGGTTTACTGAGGAAAACAGATCCTGGAGCGTGAGGTCCTTAGGTCCAGGATTCTGTCTGATGCACAACCCCCCTTTCCCACCCCAGGCATGGCTACAATTTCGTGGTGGCCATCCCCGCAGGCGCCTCAAGCATCGACATCCGCCAGCGCGGCTACAAGGGGCTGATTGGGGATGACAACTACCTGGCTCTGAAGAACAGCCAAGGCAAGTACCTGCTCAACGGGCATTTCGTGGTGTCGGCAGTGGAGCGGGACCTGGTGGTGAAGGGCAGCCTGCTGCGGTACAGCGGCACGGGCACGGCGGTGGAGAGCCTGCAGGCTTCCCGGCCCATCCTGGAGCCGCTGACCGTGGAGGTCCTCTCCGTGGGGAAGATGACACCGCCACGGGTCCGCTACTCCTTCTATCTGCCCAAAGAGCCTCGGGAAGACAAGTCCTCTCATCCCAAGGACCCCCGGGGACCCTCTGTCTTGCACAACAGCGTCCTTAGCCTCTCCAACCAGGTGGAGCAGCCGGACGACAGGCCCCCTGCACGCTGGGTGGCAGGCAGCTGGGGGCCGTGCTCTGCGAGCTGTGGCAGCGGCCTGCAGCAGCGGGCGGTGAACTGCCGGGGCTCCCCGGGGCAGCGCACGGTCCCTGCCTGTGATGCAGCCCATCGGCCTGTGGAGACCCAAGCCTGCGGGGAGCCCTGCCCCACCTGGGAGCTCAGCGCCTGGTCACCCTGCTCCAAGAGCTGCGGCCGGGGATTTAAGAGGCGCCCACTCAAGTGCGTGGGCCACGGAGGCCGGCTGCTGGCCCGGGACCAGTGCAACCTGCGCCGCAAGCCTCAGGAGCTGGACTTCTGCGTCTTGAGGCCGTGCTGAGTGGGGTCATTCCTTTCTCCCCCTCACTCTCCACCCCACTGATGTGCCAGCGTTCTGCCAGCTGGAGTAGCGGGCAGAGGACGGTGGCTAGGGGCTCACGCCACGATGTCACCCACATCCAGGGACAAGGACCATGGGCTGGGGCGAGAGGTTCCCTCCTCCTCCCTGGACTGGGCAGAGGGAGGCCCAGGAACTCCCGCACAGTCTACCTCAGGCCCCGCTCCTCGGGCCGGTTGCGGGGAGAGGCTTTGAGGTACAGGGCAGAAGGTGCTGAGGCCCAGTTTCCAAGGGACTTGGAGGATGGGCACCTTCCAGGCAGAACTTCAGGGACCCCGGCCCCCAGAACGGAGGCCACAGGCTGCTGGAAGAGCCATGTCCCGGCAGCTTGGCACCCTCAGGTGGCCCCATGGGCTCTGAGCCGTGTCTGAACGAGGCAGGGTTTTCACGGTGCTTTTAGCCCACTTTCCTTTTTGAACTGACATGGACTAAGCAATAAAAGCTGGCTGGGGCTGGGCAGAAGCCACGGGGAGAGTGAGATTAGGGCCCCTGGAGCCTGGCACTCCACCTTGGAATACGTGGACGTGCACAGGGAGTCCTGAGGTTTCTCATCTTGCACTCTTGGCCCTCCCGTAAAGAGGCAGCCTCTCCTTCCTCTGATGTGCAGGGTATAGGACTAGTGGTAGGGCTGCCACGGAAGCGTCCTCTGAGGCTCTGCAGGCAGGGGGGAAAGTCAGTAGGGAGTCTGCTGTCTTCTTCAAGATGGAGCTGGCCATTACAGAAAGATGTTGACATTTGCTAGGGGCGATGGAGTCTGTGGCTGATGCAGGGAGTTTTTGGAAAGTTCTGGAGGGTTCTGTTGTCACTGGACTGGGGTTAGTGCTGAGCTCTGGGCCTGGCTTTGAGGGATGTCACCCTGGGATAGGGAGGAGGAGGCTGCAGTTCTGATGGCTTCCTCCTCCAGAGAGGCACGTGTACGCAGGCTGACGTCGGAGGGTCTGTGTCGCCTCAGACAGCCCTGATGGTGGCCACAGTCCTGCACCCATTGTGAGGGGGTGGGGCGTGCCTAGGAGGGCTAGGTGCTGAATATCTATGTGCCTATAAACTCGTCTTCATTCCAAACAGCTACTGCTGTCTGCCCTGGGCACGTCACGTTGCATCCTAGGCCTTAGCTTCTCCACTGTTTGCTACCTCAGATTACGCCCTTTGGGAACCCAGCCGTATGCCTCCCCTAGGACAGTGGTGACCTGGTCCTTCCACCACACTCAGTCTTTGGAGACTGAGCTGTCCAGCCACAGAAATGAGGGTGTGGTGTGTGGCTTCCTGCTCCCCACAGCCCAGCCCCCTGCTGGGGCTCCAAAGCCGAAGATAGGGCCTCTTCAGACGCCTTGGGAGTAGGTTTCAGGAGGCACCAAGAATCAATGACTGACCCAGGGGGCCTGGCAGCCACTAGTGTGAACTGCTGGAGACCTGTCTGGCTTATAGACGTCAGGAAAATAGAAACAGGCATTTTCTCTAGCTCCAAGTGGGGAGATATTTTGGGGTTACAGCTTCTTTGGCTAAGCAGGGTGTTTCTTGAAGGTTCAGATGCCCCACTATGTACATGGGATATTCTGCTTCTGAGTGTAGGTGATGAATCCAGGACCTCAGTGGAGAATTTTATTGAGCTAAGATCAAAGCATGTGTCTTCCTGGGAGAGAAGAGTTCAGTTCTTTTATGTGGGTTTCCCTAATAGTCAGAATCCACAAACCAACTAGCCAGCCAGCCAAGCCTCTGCGATGATGTTCTCATCCGGTCTAACGCTGGGCTGGAGCCCTTGGACAGAGATCATGCAGGGGCAGAGGGGGTGCCAGTCTCTGAGGCAGGGCTGCAGTCACCCCTGAAGAACTAAGTGAAGAGGAACCCCTCTGTGCCAGTGACCACTGTGGGGCTACAGGGACAAAAAGGACCACGGTACCAGGCAGAAGCAGATCCTTGCTAGCTGACGACAGCACTGCGCCCTGTGCTTGGTGCACTCCCTCCTGGAGGAGGAGAGGGTGGCATGGGGGCTGTGCGGGATGGCAGGGGGATTGGGTGGGTGGGAAGAGAGGTGCCATCGGTAGGAGGCTGGCCTCCAGTAGAGCAGAAGCAGCTTTTGCCATCAGTCACTTTACAAACCATTTCAAGGAAGGACAACCACTCTGACTCCTGACACAAGCCAGGCCTCAGTGCTTTTATCTGTTGTGGTGGTGTTTCCTTTTTCTTCTTTCCCTTTTAAAAGACGCATGACCAAGACAACCTAGGGAGTTTGTCTTGCTTGCCTTTGACTATTTCCTTAATCCAACCATGCTCTCGAGGGCTGAGCAGAGACTAGACTCAAGGCACAGGTTTCTGGTGATGGAGTAAAGTTACAGTGGTATCTCATGTCTACACAAGAAGAGGAACATTCTGAAAGCTCCAACAACTTCTTGAGGGGGATGGACCAATACGGCTTTGGGCTCAGGAATCCCTAGCCTCCTCTGCCCATCGCGTGCACTGATTGGAGGAGTCTGGCCCAAACACTCTCACGTGAACCTCGACATGCTGGAGTGGGGTCTGGCAGGAGCTGATGACAGTTCGAGGGACTTGAGTGTCCCTAGCCTGGCAGTTGGCTCCCGGAAGCACTAGACACTGACACTCATTGGTAGACCCTCCCTCCCCGCCGTTGTGTTTGGTTCTTTTGCATTCCATGTACCGCAGAAGGATGGAAGGACCTGGGTGCTGGCTGGGCTGTGTATACTGTGTATACAGGGGAGCTGGCTGCTGAGGTGACCACAGCCTTCTCCTAATAAAGCTGTAAGTATTTAAAACCTGTGTCCTGCCTCTGTGACTGCTTCTCATTCATGCATGCATTCCTCACATCCATGGAATGCCCAGCTTCGCCAGCTACTGTGCTAGGAGCTATGGAGACAGCAGTGACCTTGACAGGCACAGTCCTGGTCCTGTGCAGCTCCCAGGTTAGCTGAGGAGGCGGAGCTCAAGTCAGCAAGCACAGAGTTGTGACAGATCATGCCACAAGTGAAGGAGACACCAACTGATGCCAAGAGTGGGAGCTTGGGTGCGGGTGTTTGATTGCATTTGAACTTTTTCAGAGAGAAGGAGCTGAAAAAAGAAACGAAGAAAAAAGAGCTTGGGTGTGGGAGAGTGATCAGGGAAAGCCCCTCAGAGGAAGGGACAATGAAACAGATTGAAGGATGAGACAGCAGCCCTGTTAAAAGGGGACAGGGGCCTTGCAGCAGACAAGAAGGCCCAGTCCTGGGGGCCGCTGGGGCAGGGTGTGCGGAGGGCTTGAGAGAAGCTCTGGGGCTGTGCGCGGGTGAGAGGATGAGACACGGGAGAGGCCAGAGGGGCCCCTGTCCTGTGGGCTTCCAGTCTCCTGCCTTAGGAGGAAACCCCAAGTGTCCCGAGGGAAAGGTTCATTCTCTTTGGAGAATGTTTCTCTCTTCCTAGTTTTGTTTTGGTCTGGAAATGTTAGCGAATATGCAGGCACGAGAGGTGTGACACACTGCAAAGAACATCTAGAAACTCGTGTTGGTCGCGGGTCTGAGATCCTCTCTTGGAATCCTCATTTCCTACCTGCAAAGTGAGAAGGGTAGATTCAGTGTTCTATTAGGGCACTTCCAGCTTTAGCAGTCTGGGTTTCTAGGCCCAGTTATGGTTTAGATTTTGCTAGCTGATGGTTTGTTTTCAGTTTGGGGTTCAGAGATGAAGGGGTTTCTCCTGTTGACTTTCCAGCAGGGCAAGGCCATGGGGAGTGACTCCCTCTTGAGCTGGGAGAGCTGCCCCTTCAGGCATGTGGGTGAGGGACGTGGGGAGGTTGGACAAAGTTTCAGCACTTGATAGAAGGTTCTGGAAGAAGGAAGAACTAGCCAGAAGAGCCTGCATGAGTCTATGAGCTAGCAGAAGGCCCAGAAGGGAACTTCAGGGGTCTGGGTTAATGTCTAAGCTGGAAGTCAGCAATTGTAAGATCTTTCTAAAATTGCTCAAAATGTTGTCATATTCCTGGGGTTATTTTTGTAATCCTTTTTGTTTTCCATTGAAGCAATTGCCAGTAAAACCTTTCTAAGGAAAAGGTCCTCTGGGCTGCTTTGGGGATCAGCAAATTACTGAGGAAGCAGAGGAGGCTGGGTCCCAACTACAGCGGGGCCTGGAGGCTCAGGAGAGCTCCAGGTAAGGCAATGGGGTGTGTGGCGGGTAACAAACTTGGCCGCATTTTAAAGTTTCTGGAGAAGGAAGGAGCAGTTTCCTAAATTTGCTGGCCTTTGAAGAGAGGCAGGAACGATTTGCTTTGTAATCCATCCTCTGGAGGGGAATGTGTTCTTGCCCCAGTGAGAAAAAACCTTGATAATTGCAAAAAGGTGTCGACCCCTGGGTCATGCTCCGCCTGCCCCGTGAACCCTGGCGAGCCCCCAGCAGGCTGAACTGGCGTGGCCAAGGGCAGCGCGTGTGACCCAAGCATCTTTCCTTTGCTCCTTGGCTTGTGTCCAGCCCTCATGGGTGAGTCAGCCCTGAAGCCTGCAATCCCAGCAACAAATCCCAGAAGAGCAGAACATCCCCCTTCAGGCTCTTCAGACATCACTGCCACGGTGTCACCCCTCAGCCCCCGGCAGCTGTGAGAAGCCTGCAATGAAATGTTTGCTGCTCCAAAGCATGAAACTGGGGAGGGAGAGGGCAGCCAGAAACTCAGCCCTCACCTTCCCCTCCCTCCAGGCCCACCCCTTCGTGCTCAGCTGGGCAGCCCTGCCTTTGTTTTGCTCTCCTGAGCTGTGGTCAGTAACGTAAGTCACATTCCAAGCAGTGACCAGAATGTTGTGAAGGAGGAGATAAAGAGTTCCTGACCTCCCAAGGCATTCCAAAGAAGAAACAGAACTATTTGTTTCCAAAGGAGAACAATTTTGGCAGAAAGGGTAAGATAGAGGGAGATGAAGAGAGGAGGGAATCTCCTTGTGAAAAACTGGATTTGGGCAAAGGGTGAAAATATTGTCGTGGGGAATGGCTGGAATTTGATGAGATTTTAGCTGTACTCCTAGGCTGTTATAAACAATTGCCTTCATATCATTCCCTGTTCCTGTACCTAGCCACAGTCCCAGACAGTGTCCAGGGCCTTAAGCCACTGCTGTCCCAGACATCTGACCAATAGTTCAGATGACCTCAGGGGACTGGGATTCTGGCCTCAGCACGGAGCACCCCGACTCTCTGCCGTGGGTAATTGAGCAGATACTCCTGATGCGGTTTTGTTGTTGTTGAGGATTTTGAGAAAAAAGCCTTTGAGAGTGCTCTGGAAACATGTTCAGGAGGATGACATGACCTCTCTAAGCACCCTCCCTGGGCCGAGTCTGCAGTGCATGGGAACCTGGTTCTGAAACTGCAGTTACACACAGCACCTAGAGCCCAGGGCTTGGGACACAGTCAGTGGTCAATGAGCATTTGTGACGCAGAGGCTTCCTTGGGAACACGCACCAAACCAAGACGGATGAAGGAGCCTGTCTTTGGTGGAACTGTGGGGACACTTCTCAGTGTGGGCACCGCCTGTCTGCATACTTGGTTCTGTTTGATCTTCACCGCCTGCCCGGTGCTGCTGCTCCTTGCAGCCCTCTGCTTGGCTCATGCATTTCATATGCTTTCCTTGGGGATCACGTGCTCTCTCACTGCTCAGTTAAAACCAACACATCAGTGGGTTCTGCGTCTGCATACGTAACCCTCCCACCCACCTGTGTTCACCCAGACTCCCCACCAACCCCACACAGACCACCCCAAACATCTCATTATTCATCCAGTCACATGACTTGATTGCACCTCCAGGATATCTTCAAACTCGGTCCCTTTCTTCCTTCCCGCTGCTGCTGCTGCTGTAGTGCAGGCCGGCATCATGTCTCACTGGAGTATGTCCGTAGTCTCTACCTGTTTTCCCTTGTTTCAGATTCATCTGCTTTCAATCTTTCCAGCAGGTGTGACATTTAGTGACAGCAGGTGCCCCATCTTGAGCTCTCATGGCACCCTCTGCATCTTCTGACATTGAGCTAATTGCCTGTCTGTCTCTCTGGCTGTACCCTAAAGGCCTCGAGGGCAGGCTTTAGTTGTCTTTTCACTAAGTGCTTGGCACACAGTGATCATACAATGATAATAGCCATCACCCAGCATTAACTATATATACGCATTCTATTAAAGGCTTTACTTCTCTTATTGTATTTATTGTTCATAACAACATTATGAATTATATTCTGTCACTGCCTCTTCTTGTGTATCAGGAAGCTGAGGATCAAAGCTGAGGACCTTAGATATTCCCCCAACTTGTAAATGGCAGCATCAGGACTTCAAGCCCTGTATTTACTGAATAAGTTGTAGAATGAACCGATTAGTCTACTCCTCGAGAAACATTTTTTTGGGGGAGATGGACATGAGAAAATGATTATGATGGAGCATGAGAAGTGCTCTAACAGAAGTATGCTTCTAGATCTATGGGAATTATACAAGAAGCAATTGCGGGAATCACTTTGAGTGGACCTGGGAAGGAGTCAGGGGAAGTGATGCTTTTGAGCTGGGTTTTGAAGAATGAAAAGAATTTGTTGGGCAGATGAGGAGATTCCTGTAAGTGTGGCCAGCATGCACGACGGCATGGAGGTCAGGAATGAAAACAGCTTGATGTGGCTGGACTGTAGAATACATGAGAGAGAGTGGTGGGCTTGAAGCCTGGGCTGGGCTGGGGTCTGATCATGGAGGGCCTTCTTATGTTGCATTAGGGAGTTTTTGCTTTGTTTGACAGGCAGCAGAGAGCCATGGAAATATTTTAAATCAGACCGTAATTAGCTTACCACTCCAGTGAGCTGGTAGTAAGCATGGACTGGGATGGGAAAAGACTGTTGGCAGAAAGACCAAGTAAGAGGCACCTGCAATAATCCAGATTTAAGACCATGAAAACCTGGCAGTGTAAGTGGATTGGAGAGGATGACATAAATTCTAGAAATATCTAGGAGGAGTATGAGCTGGTCTTGAGCGCTAACCGTGTGCAGGGTGTGACAATAAAAGAAGTGTTAGAGGAAATGCAGATCAATGTTTTCCATCTCAACGACTTCCTTGCTTTACAAAAGAAGTATAAAATTAGGCCATTCCTTGACACATAGATATGACCATGCCACAAGGGCAGGGGAAAGGCGGATATACTTGACTTCCTCTTGGGATTAAGTTTCTAAAATATGGTACTGCCAGGATTCCGAGGGATGAGATGACTGATGATTTCTCCTGTTGCTCTCACTTCCAACCACGCCTCCTTACTCACTGCCTTAGTTCCTGGCATCACATCCCCCAACCTCCAGCCTTAGTGTCGTGTGGTTAGCATGGCACCAAGAAGACATGGGCAAGTGAAAGGAAAAAATAGAGACCAGAAAAAACAACAGAGATAGTTCACGTACACTAGTGTGAAAGCAACGATATGGTATTTCAAATGTACTTTAGGAGAGGTCGTAGAAACAGATTTATTTTTTAATATACCCCCTGTATCTTTCAATTAACTGTACATTGTGCATAATATATTTCAATACTGGTATCTCAGGATGGGAATAGCAGAAACATATGTTAGTGGAGTTATATTAACTCTAGGGACAGTATCACTGGGTTGCGAGATATTATGGCTCCACATGTCTCAGCAACATATGTTACCCATAAGGAAGCCTGTGGCTTTAACGTGTAACACACTGTGGACTGGATTGGCAAGCGGATGGGACTTAGGTTGACAAAAATTGAAGATCTTCTGAATGAGAGGTTTATCTTATGTATTATATCAGGGCAAGAAAACCTTCCTGAAGCAATCTGGCTAAATCTCCTTGTTGCCTAATCTCGATCTGAAATGGAGATTCCAATGGTTTAGGCCACTGCTATTTTTTCCCCTAACATCCTAGGCAAGTTTGCACATGTAGATTGCCTTTGAGATCATTAGATAAATACCTAACTGCTGAATGGGAAAGTTTCTGTTAGTTACCCACTATGTCTTGGTGAGTTCACTTTAGTCTTATTTCTTCAAAAGTCACCTATTTAGTCATGGCCCGGGTGGCCTGGACAACCACAGCCTGGGGAGACAGGAGACCTAAGCTTCTGTCTAGACTCTGCTAGCACTGGGTCATTTGCACAAGGTCACCCTCTGGGTGTTCATTTCCCTGTTTGTTAGATGAGGCATTGAACTTGATTATAAATTACGCATTCCCTTTCAAGCTCTAAGACACGTCGATTCCATCCATTGAAAATCTCAGCTCTAAGGGGATTAAAAAATTTGTCTGCCACTTCATTTGAAACAAAAGTAGATGTATCTTTTGGCTGTATACTTCAAAAATTTCCATGCTACTTCAAAAATTTCCATGCTTCTCCACTCCTATTTGGAAGTTCCTCACCCAAGGCATGTCTACCTGCTCTTCCATTGGTAGGCAGCCCTCCAAAGGGGAATAAACATTTGCAAAATCTCAGTACATAGATTAGCTTCTAAAGTTTCCTTAGCTCCTCTTGACTTTTAAAGTAGTTTTAGATGTCAGCGACCAGGAAACTGATACTTAAATATTTCTATTTCTTCCCTGTACTTGTCATGCCCATACCTAGCAAATAAAATCCGTTTTGAACTCTGCGCTGCTGCCCAGTGCGTAGCTCTATTCACTGCATTTTCCTTGTACTGGGCCTTGGGAAAAGAGACCTCAGTTCCTTGTGGAAGGTGGGATAAAAAGAAGGCCGGCTGTTGCCAAGGAAGAGTTCTCAATACCCAGGCACTCTTACGGGATGGTATGTTGTATATGTCATATGTGTTTATAGTTTATAAGTGTTTACATAAGTTATCTGTCCTCATCGGAACTTGATGAAGTACATTCTATTATTATCCCCATTTTGCAGATTAGAAAACTGATGTTTATAAAACTTGGTACGTGACAAGTGGCTTGATAAGTTTAGTGCTAGAAATGGTAAGAGTAGTTACTCCTGGGCCTCTGATCTCACAGAGATTCTCAATAGCCAAGTTTCTATCTCAACTGTCAAAGAAGAGCGGATTGGGTGGTGGAAGGTATTTTCAGTTTGGTTCAGTAACTATCGATGGCAGTGTGTGCTTGGAGTACTAAGAAGAGACCCAAAGCATTGGCCATAACCTTGAAGGGCCTATAGTCCAGGTCAGGGGGCTGTGCATACACTTGGGAGGTGAATAAAGAGTATAGAGTAGTCCAAAAAGAGGAGGAGTTATGAAAGAGGAGGAGTGGAAACAGGCAAGGAAAGCACAGGTCAGAGTTGGAGGCTGGAGAAGAGAGCCATGAGGTGGTGCAGAGGAACGCAGGGGAGTCCTCCCCTTGACGCAGGACTGTGTCTTTCCCTGTTCTTTTTCTCTTCTTTCTTTCTTTTTGATATTTTGTTATTATTTTCTCAGTATATTCCAGAAATAATGGAATATGAGACAAAGGATGTGCATTCTGAGAGGTCACAGTCTAATGTTGACATGGTACAGCTGATCTGAACAAAGACATGAGGCAGGGATAACCGAAGCCTCTCTGCAGGGGAGGAAGAAGCTGGCTTGGAGCAGTGGCGCTGTGCCTGAGAGGTGTGGCGGGGGAGAGGGTGTAGAACCAGACTGGTGGGGGAGCTTGAGTTCTGCCCAGAAAGTTGAGGCTTCATGTTAAGCCTTGGCAATGGAGAGTCTGGTTTCTAAACAAGGGAATAGTATTCTGAAATTCTGTGGTACTGACTTTTTTAGGTAAGAGAAATGAGGAGAGGAGAGAGGAATATGGATTTATATGCCTAGTGCCAGAAACACGTCTCTGCATTAATGGGTTGAGCTCTTTGAAGCCGACTACGGAGAACTCTGCAACACTGCCATGCCACTGCCCATCTCCACCCAGAACTATTCTTAGAGGGATTTAGCAATGACAATAATGGCATATGGAGCAATGACAGCCATGTGACTTCCTAGGTTGGTCTCTACAAGTTTAAGGAATCACTTAGGGAACCCAAGAGATAATTAGTCCTAAACTGAAACTAGGGACAAAACAGGCTCCTTGACTTCTCTGGAGTTAAGGGTTCCGTCATTTTCTAGAGTCAAGTATGTGAATAACTCTTTTTTCTTCCTTTTCTTTTTTTGGCTCTGAAAAAGTCAAATTCAATAAAAAAAAAAACACCAAAAAAACAGGAAACCTAGAAGGGAGAGCAGGAAGCCAGTTTAGTACAGGGAAAGAACCATGATGAATTATTTAACAGACTGTATGCTTGCAAAACTCAAAGCTCCCAGGCAACATGACTTATACTGACTTATAAGATATGCTGCATATTTGACATGAGAGCTCTTTGATGAATCTAACCTCTGAAAACACTCGTTCATAAATATGCAAGATTACACCTATAGGGATGTTCAGCCCAGCATTATTTGTAATGGAAAAGGATGAGAGAAGAAAGAAAAACGAAAGGGAGGAAGGAAGAGAGGAAGGTAGAAAGAAAGGAAGAGAGAAGGAACGAGAAAAAGGATTTAGAAAGCTACCAAAAAGAGAGCTATTTAAATCGGTTATAGTACATTTATAAAATGGAATTCTCTGTGGCAGTTAAAAAGAAACGTGGCAGAGGTATGTACTAGTTGGCCAGGGCTGCCATAACAAGTGTCACAGACTGGAGGGCTCACATAACAGAAATGGTTTTTCTCAACCCCACAGGCTGGAAGTCTAAAATCAAGGTGTCGGCAGGGTTAGTTTCTCTTGAGGCCTCCCTTGGCTTGTAGATGGCTGTCTTCCCCTGTGTTTTCACGTGGTCTTCCCTCTGTGTGTGTCTGTGTCTTAGTCACTTTTTCTTGTAAGGACACCAGTCATATTGGATTAGGGTCTACCGTAATGATCTCATGTTAATTTAATTAACTCTTTAAAGCCTATCTCTCAATATAGTTACATTCTAAGGTGTTGGGGGTTAGGACTACAACATACGAATTTTGGGGAGGTCACAATTAAGTTCATAACAAGCTAAATATACTCATATGGAAAGGTGCCTAGAATTTTAAAAAATAAATAAATTGCTGATCAGTATAATAAGCATGATACCATTTTGAAAACAAATAGTATATATGTAACCTACATGTATATAGGTATACCAAAAAAACATGTGGAAAGATATATGCTGAATGTTTAACAGTGAAAATTTTGAGAAAGTGGGGGCCATGCTGGTGATAGGGATGTGGCAGTATAGGAATGACCTCTGGTGATTTCCCTCCATTTCTTTATTGTATGAATTTCTTTTGTTTTATGCTTTATTTTTGGTATTAGCTTAGTGATGAAGAGCACACACCTAGAGTCAGGTTGTTTGACTCTTAATTTGAGCACAGCCTCAGATCCTGACTTTGCTGCTTTGTAACAGCTTCTCTAGATCTCTGTTTCTGCATTCATAATGGAGAAAATAGTAAGATTTTTATGATAATCAGATCAGATAATGAATGGAATGCATTCATTGGCGCAGTGCTTGGCACCTAGTAAGACTGATGAATATTAGCTATTTTTATTACCGTGGAAAGGTAATAGACAAGGAAAAAAGCTCTTATATGCAATTTATGTTAAGAAGTATGGTGTTCTTAATCCCAGAGTGTTGTTAAATCTTGTTCAGTTTAATTGAACAAATAATTGAGAGTCTACCGTTTATGCAAGGGACTGCCCTGAAATGTGCAGAGAGGAATGAGGAATAAAAGTAGTTAGACCAACGTTTACTTGTAAATAACTTCACAATAGGCAGATACAGCTTCGTCTATAAAATAACCCTAACTCAGAGGGCTGTTGCGACTGCTTAATGAAGAAATGTCTGTAAAGCAGATATTAGCAGGAATTCAACACACAGCAATGTTTTTGTTGTTATATTCGCCTCTTTTTTATACTAAAACCTACCTGGAAAATTAAATTTGGAAGGCAGCTCAGGAACTACAGATATAGGAAGAATTACTTAAGGGAAGTGTCATCAAGCCACGCAGACACTGGCTCATTCTAGATGTCTCTAGAAGCAGACAGGAATACCTGTCATGGCTGGGTGTTGTCTGCAACACCAGGTGGGAATCTGACAGGTTTCCTCCTCACTATTCCTTTTTGGTGACCAAGAGCTTCTTTATAGCTTCACCACAGAGACAAGTGACAGCTTCTTAGGTTATTGTCCCCACCCAAGAGATTGGCTTCTTTTTGGCACTTGCTTCCCTGTGGCATGGATTATTTCTGAAAGGCACCTATAGATTCTTGTCCCTTTTCCCTGGGTCTTGCAATACAGTTTTCTTTGTGGGTCCCTGGTAGCCCACACTGACACTTGGTCAGTGACACTGTGGCCACTACATAAGTAGTGATGGTGCTGGCCTGTCCTGGGCTCTGCACTCGTGGTCTCATGCATGGGCTGGGCCCCCGTCTGTGTGTCCACGGTGTGTGTCCACCCTGATGGCATCTGCTCGCGGCTTGCACCTCAGAGCCTGCGTGGGCCGTGGCTGCACCCGAGTCCTCTGCTTCATCGAAAGAGACTGGCTTGGCAAGCCCAACTTGACAAAAAATTAAAAAGAATACTGGGGCTAGACATGGGGGACTATTTTATTTCTTCTTTTCATTCTTTCCTTTGGGGGATGCCTTGTGGGATTGACTTTCTCAGTGAGAGAGATGAGGAGAGAGGAATATATACTTGCAGGCTTTGTGCCGGAGGCGGGGAGGTTGGAGGAGTCTGGAGAAAGGGTTACAAGAAGGGCCACGAGGACCAGGGACTGAGGGAGGACCTCAGTCCTGGGTCTGGGGTGGACCCCACCATCGGGAGAAACAAGTGCAGGGAGAGCCTCGAGGGCAGTGTCCCACCTGCAGGGGTGCGCGGTCGGGGGCGGCGGGCATCTGGGAAGAGAGGTTGAGGCGCAGAGAATCAGCTCAAGGATGCGGGTCCAAACCCCAGTTCAAGCCCTGTGAATTATGCGTGACCTCCAGTGACGGTCGCTCCTGCCGGTGCTTTGGCCTCCTTATCTGTAAAGGGAGGTAATAGCAGTACCTGGCTGACAGGCTTGCGGAGGACGTGCAGAGCACCGAGTGCCCGGTGTCCTTGTCACCCAGGCGTGCACTGCAGGTGAGGGCAGCAGCAGTCAAGGCGCATGGGCATGGGAAAGGGGTCCTCCTGCGCCTCCTAAGCCTTCTCCCTTCCTGCCTCTCACGTCTTGCCTTACTCAGGCAGCTTCTTAGAGGACAACGTTCCTTCCAGCAAGGTCACTTTTCCAATGCCCCTGGCTAGGGAGGTGGCACCTCCTTGAGCATCAGCCACCAATGTCCCCTCGGTGGGGACCTGGCTCTTTCTGGGTTGGATCTTATATGCTCTGGACACGCAGGCCTGGCTGGCAGAAAAAAGGGCCTCAGCCGCAGCTGTCACGGGTCACAGCAGATCACCCCTCGCGTGCTGGGCCTCTCCCTGCAGGGCACAGGCCCCAGCCTCTCAGCTTTCTGCCAGGTTCGAGGCCCAGCCCATCTGGGACTTTCATGTTGGAAATATGAAGTGTGACTTCCCTTGCCTGGGGACGCCTGAGCCAACCCAGGCTGGGCTTATCTCTTTACTCAACACAGTGTTTGTTTGAGGACAATCAAAGCATGTTCTCTTTCTGCTTTCTTCCAAGGGAGGAAAGAGCAAAGCCGGCTGCTGCCCCCCGGGCAGGGGCTGCCTAGCTCAGGGTCAGAGCTGCGCTCTCTTTTTAGCCTCTGATCCCGGCATACGCCTTTCTTGGGCCAGTCTATGGAATTAAGCCTACTCAAGCTCAGGGCTCTGCAGCCAACAGCATCTCTGAACTTAGCTCTGGGGGGAGAGTTCACCCCCACCCCGCGCCATGACTCCCTCACTCCCAGGTCACAACCCTTCATCTCCAGCATGCTGAAGCCCTTTCTCCATCCCAGAATACAGCCGCAGGCTCCTTCTGGCTGGGCCACCTCTTCATGTCATGGTGTCTGCAGCTCCCTCTGCAAAGCTAACTTGCCTGTCTGCAGGCGAGGGGACTTGGCTTCCCTAGGACTCTGGTTTCCGCCTTTCCTCCTGTTCCTGCTCCTTCTCTTTCCTTCTCATTCCAGACCCACCAGTCCCTAGGGCCGGCACCCCATTCTGCCTCCCCAACTCTAGGGAGGGCCAGAGCCCCTGATCTCCCTCTAGCTCCCACCTCCACTGAGGGTCAAGGTTTCTTGTTGCAGGCATGGAGGGAGCTAAGCCCAGCCACCGGAATGGGAACACTCAACTCATTGTTGGAAATACTTCTGGGATCATTCAAAATCCACAGGTCACCGGGTGCCCTCAGCCAGGACTGGAGGACAAGGCCTGTGTGTGAACTCAGGAAAGCCACGTGGGGCCTCATGGAGTCTCACTGGCAGCCATGAGCAGTCGGTAACCCCTGGCTCGTGCTTCACGGGGCCCAGATCACTTTCCTCAGGAGCCTGCATGAGAAATGTTTTAAAACATTTTTACAATGACACTCAAAGACGCAAAAGCAGAGAGAATTGAACGACCAAGGCCCAGGCACTCATCACCCCGCTTTCTGCTGCTGTTGTTTCCTCAACATCATGCCCCCTTCCCTGTGTAATACTCTCCTTTTTTAACTTGCAGACAGTTGGTGACCTTTTAGATGAATTTATCGAATGACCCTCTGCTACAATAAATAGTAAACCTATGCTGTTATGTTTTATCATGGCCTATGCTTTGCCCTCAGGAGTCGTGATCTGTTTTAGTAAAGACCTCAATTCAATGGCAAAGTATTGTCAGAATAGCCCCACTTCATGCCAGACTGAAAATAGTTGTTTTAGGCAGACATTTTCCTACATCTAATCAGCCAACATTAAATAATGATGTGACTGGCCAGTTTCTGCAGCTGCTTTGTGCCGGGTGTTGGCTGGGGCCCAGCTCTTTACTGCCAGTCCTTTCTGACCCTCTACCAGAAGCAGAGCTCCCCTAGATGAGAAACTGTTCAGCAGCCTCCCTGATTCTGTGATGATGTAGCAGGGAATGTTGCCCAAAGTGACATTCACTGGCCTTTTTAAAGGAATGACAGCATAATTCCTTCTGGAAGGCAGCTCCAGGGAAGGGTGTGTGTTTTTTGATAACTGGTATAATCTCTTTTTCTAGCAATAAGAACTATGAACACCATTGTGTTTTGCTTTTTGCCTTGGTTACCAGGAAGCTTAGTGCTAAATTTAGGACTCAACCAAGTGACTGTTTCACCTGTGATTCCAGTTAACTTATCTCCCCCATTTCCTTTATAACTTCTAATTTCTCCCTGTTATCTTTATGGGCATGGAGGTTTTATTGTACCCACCCTTCACTTTCGTTTCTTTAAGCTTCAGAGTGGGAAATTAAAAGCAAAAGCAAATAGACTACAACTGCACCTTCCCTGTGATCCATGTCCATAGAGCCTTGTTCGTGAGAAACGCCAAAGGGGTTAAAGTACTAGCCCAAGATCACACCATCAGTGATGAGAATCAGACCTTACGTTTATGCAGTGCATGGACGCTTTATAATCCATGCTTTATACTTTTAAAAGGGCTTCCTCCTATCTCGTCTTAATTTATTCTTGATGTAGTCTTTCAACAAATACTCACTTCTCACTTTATTTGTAATATACTAGGCACTATGGACCAATAAAGATAAAACACACACTTTTGCCTTTAGGGAATTTACAGTTTAGCAGGGAATATCAGCGTGCTCATCTAATTAAAACACAAGATAAAAAGTGTGGGAATGTTTTAGAGAAAATTTATTGAAGTTGAGGGGAGGAAGCAGTTATTTGGAGATAAGGAATGAAGACAGACTGCGAAGATGGTTGACATTTACACTGATTCTAGGAGAGGGAAGGATAGACATAGGGATCTTTTGTTCTTACTATTGTCCCCATTTTACAGAGGATGAAATCAAGACAGAGGGAGGAAGATTTTCTCTATTCATCCATTTGGACATTTTTACTGTTTTAATCATCCCTTCTGCCTCCCCCCACCATCAGAGGCTTTAGACAAGCGAAGCCTGGAGTATATTTGTTCTTAGGTGACAACTACAGTCATGCACCGCATAACAAGTTTTCAGTGAATGACAGTCCACATGTTCAATGGTGGTCCCATAAGATTGTAAAGGAGCTGACAAATTCCTATTGTCTTGTGATGTAGCCGTCTGAACGTTGCAGCGCAAAGCATTACCCATGTGTTTGTGATGATGCTGGTGTAAACAAACCTACCGCACTGCCAGTCATATAAAAATCTAGCACATACAATAATGTACAGTAAATAGTGCTTAATAATCATAAGTAATGACGATGTTGCTGGCTTATGAATTTACTATACTATACTTTTTATCATTAGAGTGTACTCCTTCTACTTATAAAAAAGAGTTTACTGTAAACCAGGGTCAGGCAAGCAGGTCCTTAGGGAGGTATCCAGAAGAAGGCATTGCTGTCATAGGAGACGACAGCTCCATGCCTGTTACTGTCCCTGAAGATGTGCTGCAGGATGAGCTGTGGGGGTGGAAGACAGTGATATTGATGATCCTGACCCTGTGTAGGCCTAGGCTATTGTGTGTGTTTGTGTCTTAATTTTTAACAAAAAAATTTAAAAAGTAAAAAAGTAATTAATACAAAAAGCTTATAGAATAGGGATATAAAGAAAAATATTTTGGTACAGCTGAACAATGTTTTTGTGTTTTAAGCTAAGTGTTATTACAAAGGAACTGAAAAGTTAATAAAAATAAAAAAGTTTATAAAGTAAAAAAGTTATAATAAGCCAAGTTTAATTTTTTGTTGAAGAAAGAAAAATTTAAAAATAAATCCAGTGTAGCCCAAGTGTACAGTGTTTAGAAAGCCTACAGTATATACAGCAATATCCTTGGCCTTCACATTTACTCACTCACTGACTCACCCAGAGTAACTTCCAGTCCTGCAAGCTTCATTCATGGTAAGTGCTCTATGCAGGTATACCATTAAAAACATCTTTTATACTGTATTTTTACTGTACTTTTTCCATGTTTAGATATGTTTAGATACATAAATACTTACCATTATGTTACAATTGCCTACAGTGCTGAGCACAGCAACATGCTGTACAAGTTTATAGCCTGGGAGCAATAGGCTTTGCCCTATAGCCTAGGCGTGTAGGTTTGTGTAAATACACTCTAGGATGTTTGCACAATGATGAAATAACCCAATAACGTATTTCTCAGAATGTATCTTTGTCATTAAGCAACTCATGACTGTACTTAATTAATGGCATTTAAACTGACAGAGCCCAAGTCTTGGTATTTGGGGCAGTACTGTTTTACTTGCAAGGGACAATAGTTGTCTTGAGCTAACTTAGGGTAAAATGGAGGAAATGCATGGAGGCCACTGAAGGATCTCAGATAATTTAAGGCAGGGTTGAAGAAACAACTGAGGCTTGTCAGTGTTTGGTGTTATCAGCGTTCTGGATTTTGGTCATTCTAGTAGGTGTGTAGTGGTATCTTATTGTTGTTTTAGTTTGCATTTCTCTGATGACATACGATGTGAAGCATCTTTTCATATCTTATTTTCTATCTGTATATTTTTGGTGGTGAGATGTTCTTTCAGGTCTTTGGCCCATTTTTAATCGAGTTGTTCATTTTTTAAATTGTTACATTTTAAGAGTTCTTTACATATTTTACATGATAGTCCTTCATCAGATATATCTTCTGCAAATATTTCTCCTAGTCTGTGGCTTGTCTTCTCATTCTCTCATGAGTGTATTTTGTGGAGCAGTTTTGAATTTTAATGAAGTCTAGCTTATCAATTATTTCTTTCATGGATCATGCCCTTGATGTAATATCTAAAATGACATTGCCATACCCAAGGTCATTTAGACTTTCTTTTACATACTTCTAGGAATTTTATGATTTTGCATTTTACATTTAGGTCTGTGATCCATTTTGGGTGAATTTTTGTGAAGAGTTTAAAGTCTGTATCTAGATTCGTTTTTCTTTTCATGTGGATGTCCAGTTGTGCCAGCATCATTTGTTAAAAGGAATGTGTTGGTTCCATTCTACTGCCTTTCCTCCTTTGTCAAAGATCAGGTGACCATTTTTATGAGGCTCGATTTGTGGGCTCTCTGTCCCATTTCATTAATTTATTTGTCTATTTTCCATCAATATCACACTATTCTGATTACTGGAGCTTTATAGCAAGTTTTGGAGTTGGGTAGTGTCAGTCCTCTGACTTTGTTCTCTTTCAATGTTGTGTTGGCTACGCTGGGTCTCTTGCCTCTCCATATAAACTTTAGAATCAGCCTGTTGATATTCACAAAATAACATGCTGGGTGTTTGACTGGGATTGCACTGGATCTATAGATCAAGTTAGGAAGAACTGATGTCTTGACAATATTGGGTCTTCCTATCCATGAATGTGGAATATCTCCCTATCTGTTTAGTTTTTCTTTGACTTCCTTCATTAGAGCTTTGTAGGTCTTTATTTTCACACAGTTCTTGCACATATTTTGTTAGGTTTATACCTAAGCATTTCATTATTTTGGGTGCCAATGTAAATGGCATTGTGTTTTAAATTTCAAATTCCACTTGTTCATTGCTGGTATATAGGAAAGTGGTTTACTTTTGTATATTAACCTCATATCCTACAACCTTGCTAAATCACTTAAGTGGGTTTTTCTGGTCAACTCTTTTGGAATTACTACATAGACAATCATGTTACCTGCGAACAAAGACAGTTTTATTTCTTCCTTCCTAATCAGTATACATTTTGTTTCCTCTTTTTGTCTCATTGGATTAGCTATGGCTTCCAGTACAATGTTGAAAATGAGTGGGCAGAGGGGACATTCTTGTCTTGTTCCTGATCTTAGTGGTAAAGTTTTGAGTTTCTCCTCATTAAGTATGTTGTTATCTGTAGTTTTTTCACTGGCATTTTAAAAAAATCAAGCTGAGGAAGTTCCTCTCTACTTCTAGTTTGCTGAGAGTCTTTATCATGAATCAGTGTTGGATTTTGTAAAATGCTTTTTCTGCATCTATTGATGTGATTATGTGATTTTTCATTTTTATCCTGTGAATGTGACAGATTATGTTAATTGAGTTTCAGATATTGAACCACCCTTGCCTACTTGGGATGAATCCCACCTGGTGTATATTTCTTTTTATGGATTGTTGGATTTGATTTGCTAATTTGTTGAGAATTTTTGTGTTTGTGTTTATAAGAGATATTGGGCTGTAGTTTTCTTTCTTTTAATATCTTTGTCTTTTTTTTGTGTTAGTGTAATGATGGCTTCACAGAATGAATTAGGAATGAATTATTCCCTCTGCTTCTATCTTCTGGAAGAAATTGCAGAGAACTGATTTTTTTTTTTCCTTAAATGTTTAGACGAATTCACCAGCAAACCCAGGTGGACCTGGTTCTTTCTGTTTTGAAAGGATATTTATTATTAATTCAATTCCTTTAATAAATATGTCTATTCAAAATTTTAATTTCTTCTGGTGTAAGTTTTGACAGATTGCATTTTTTAAAGATATTGGTCCATTTCATCTAGGTTAGCAAACTTGTGGGCATAAAGTTGTTCATAGCATTCCTTTGTTATCATTTTAATGTCCAGGTTATCTGTAGTGATATTCCCTTTCTCATTTTTTATATTAGTAACTTGTGTCCTCTCTCTTTTCTTAGTTATCCTGACTGGTGGCTTATTGATTTTATTGATCTTTTCAAAAAACCAGCTTTTGGTTTTGTTGATATTTTAAAATTGGTTTTATGCATTCAATTCCATATATTTCTATTCTAATTTTTTATTATTTGTTTTCTTCTGCTTACTTTGGATTTAATTTGGTCTTCCTTTCCCAGTTTCCTAAGGTGATATCTTAGATTATTTATTTTTATATTTTTTCTTTTTAAATATATGCATTCAATGCTATAAATTTTCATCTAATCACTACTTTCACTGCATTCCACAAATTTTGATAAGAAATGTGTTGTAGGCTAGGCACGGTGGCTCAAGCCTGTAATCCCAGCATTTTGGGAGGCTGAGGTGGATGGATCACCTGAGGTCAGGAGTTCAAGACCAGCCTGGCCAACATGGTGAAGCCCCATCTCTACTAAAAATACGAAAATCAGCTAGACGTGGTGGCACACGCCTGTAATCCCAGCTACTCAGGAGGCTGAGGCAGGAGAATCACTTGAACCTGGGAGGTGGAGATTGCAGGGAGCTGAGATCGAGCCACTGCACTCCAGCCTGGGCAACAACAACAACAACAACAACAACGACGAAATGTGTTGTTTAACCTCCAAGTATTTTGGGATTTTTCAACTATCATTTTGCTACTGATTTTTAGTTTAATTTCATTGCAGACTGAAAGCATACAGTGTATGATTTCATTTTTAAATTTGTTAAACTTTGTTTACAGCCCAGAATTTGATCTATCCTGGTGAATGCTCTTCTAAGTTTGAGAAGAGTGTGTATTTTGCTGTTGTTTAATGAAGTAGTCCATAGATGTCAATAAATGTCATAGATGTCCAGTCGATTGATGGTGCTGTTGAGTTCAACTATAGCCTTAGCCTTATTGATTTTCTGTCTTCTGGAGGTGTCCATTTCTGATACAAGGGTGTTGAGGTCTCCAACTATAATGGTGGATTTGCCTGTTTCTCCTTGTGGTCTAGCAGATTTTGCTTATGTATTTTGACACTCTGTTGTTACATACATACACATTAAAGATTGTTATGCCTTCTTGGAGAATTGATCCCTTTATCATTATGTAATGCCCCTCTTTAGCCCCTATAACTTTCCTTACTCTGAAGTCTGCTCTGCTTGAAATTAATGTGGTCCCTCTTGCTTTCTTTTGATTAGTGTTAATATGATATATCTTTCTCAATCCTTTTACTTTTAATGTATATGTGTCTTTATATTTAAAGTGGGTTTCTTGTAGACAACATACAGTTATGTATTGTTTCTTCATCCACTTTGACAATCTCCAATATCTGCCTTTTAATTGGTATATTTAGGCCATTGATGTTTTAAGTAATTTTTTTTTTTTTTTGAGACAGAGTCTCTCTCTGGAGTGCAGTGGTGTGATCTTGGCTCACTGCAACCTCCGCCTCCCGGGTTCAAGCAATTCTCCTGCCTCAGCTTCCCAAATAGCTAGGACTACAGGTGTGCACCACCACACCTAGCTAATTTTTTTTTTTTTTTTTTTTGTATTTTCAGTAGAGACGGGGTTTCACCATGTTGGCCACAATGGCCTCGATCTCCTGACCTCGTGATCCACCTGTCTTGGCCTCCCAAAGTGCTGGGATTACAAGTGTCAGCCACCGCACCCAGCCCTTAAGTAATTATTGATGTAATTGGGTGAATACCTACCCTATTTGCTACTATTTTCTATTTATGCCCTTGTTCTTTGATCCTATTTTTGCCTTCCACTGTGTCTTTTGTTGTTTTAATTGAGCATTTCATATAATTCCACCTACTCTCATTTCTTAGCATAAGGTTATGCTTAAATTTTTTTTTTAGTGGTGACCCTAGAGTTTGTAATATACATCTACAACTAATCCAAGTCCACTTTCAAATAACACTATACTACTTCACAGGTAGGACAAGTACCTTGTAATAAGAAAAATTATTTCCTCTTATTTGTTGTATCATTCCTGTCATTCATTTCACTTATAAATAAACATACATTATAAATGTAACATATAATATATATTAAAATGTACACACATAAGCATACATAATCAAATATATTGTTGCTATTATCATTTGGAACAAACCATTATCTGTAAGATCCATAAGAATAAGAAAAATGAAAGTTTTTACTTTACCTTCACCTGTTTGTCCTGTGATGATTTTCCTTTCTTTATGTAAATCCGAGTTTCTGACCTATATAATTTTCCTTCTTTCTGAAAAAAATTTAATTTTTTTTTTTTTTGCAGGGGAGGTCTACTGACAAGAAATTCTTTCAATTTTTGTTTTTTTGAGAAAGTCTATATTTTTCCTCCACTATTGAAAGATAATTTCACAGAGTACAGAATTCTAGGTTGGTGTCTTTTTTTTTTTTCTCTCTCAACACTTTAAACATTTCAGTACATTCTATTCTGAGGAGTTTCTGAGGAGAACTCAGATATAATTCTTATCTTTGCTTCTCTACATAGGTAAGGTGTTTTTCTCTCTGGTTTCTTTCAAGATTTTGTTCTTATCTTTGATTTTCTGCAGTTTGGATATGAAATGCCTAGGTGTAGCTTTTGTCATTTATCCTGATGGTGTTCTCTGAGCTTCCTAGATCTGGGTTTTGGTGTCATTAACTTGGGGGTAATTCTAAGTCATGGTCACTTCAAATATTTCATCTATTGTTTCCTTTCTTCATTCTCCTTCTGGTGTTCTATCCCACATGTGTTATACCTTTTGTAGTCCCACAGTTCTTGGATATCCTGTTGTGTTTTGCTTTTCAGCCTTTTTTCTCTTTGCTTTTCTGTTTTGGAAATTTGTATTGAGATATCCTCAAGCTCAGAGATTCTTTCTTCACTGTTTCTAGTCTACTAATGAGCTCATCAAAGGTATTCTTCCCTTCTGTTATAGCATTTTTGATTTTTAGCATTTTTGATTCTTTCTTAGAATTTCTGTCTCTCTGCTTATACTACCCATCTGTTCTGACATACTATTTACTTTATCCATGAGGGTCTGTAGTATATGAGGAGACTTTTAAAAGTTTGGTGAAAATGGAATTAAAGGATAAAAATAAAAATATAGACTTTATTTCTCAATACTGATCAAGTTCAAGACACTTTTGTAACTAATGATACTAGCCATTTAGTCCATCCCTAAAGAACTGAGCATCCTGAGAATTTAACCAGATCAATTGGTCTTTTTTACATTAACTGAAGAAAAATGGGTGCCTTTTAAAGGCTTTTGTTTGTTTGTTTTTTGTTGAGATGGAGTCTCGGTCTGTTGCCCAGGCTGGAGTGCAGTGGCGTGGTCTTGGCTCACTGCAAGCTCCGCCTTCTGGGTTCACGCCATTCTCCTGCCTCAGCCTCCCGAGTAGCTGGGACTACAGGTGCCCATCACTATGCCTGGCTAATTTTTTTGTACTTTTAGTAGAGACAGGGTTTCACCATGTTAGCCAGGATGGTCTCGATTTCCTGACCTCATGATCTGCCCACCTCGGCCTCCCAAAGTTTTCAGAACGGTAAGATGGATACCTAATAATTTTCCATTGAAACTCTCACAAAGTTTCCCTTGTCTGATGAGAGGAATGAGCAGGAGCTTTGCTGTGGTGGAGAATGACTCTCTGCTGAAGCTTTCCTGGGCCTTTTTCAGCTTAAAGCTTTGGCTAACTAAAAATACTCTCATAATAAGCAGATCTTATTATTCTTTGGCCAAAGAGAGAGTCAACAAGAAAAATGCCTTGAGCATCCCCAAAAATGGTTGCCATGACTTTTGCCCTTAACTGGTCTGCTTTTGCTTTGACTGGAGCACTTCCACCTCTTGGTAGCCATTGGTTTGATTGTGTTTTGTCTTCAGGATCATACTGGTAAAGCCATGTTTCAAGTCCTGTTACAATTGTTTGAAGAAATGTTTTGGGATCTTTTTGTTTGTTTGTTTGTTTGTTTGTTTTG
Source organism: Nomascus leucogenys (assembly GCF_006542625.1). Lineage (NCBI taxonomy): Eukaryota > Metazoa > Chordata > Mammalia > Primates > Hylobatidae > Nomascus > Nomascus leucogenys. Next base: position 4,466,083 of record NC_044395.1, on the reverse strand, counting down.
AGACAGAGTTTCTCTCTTGTTGCCTAGGCTGGAGTGCAGTGGCATCATCTTGGCTCATTACCACCTCCGCCTCCTGGGTTCAAGCGATTTTCCTGCCTCAGCCTCTGGAGTAGCTGGGATTACAGGCATGCGCCACCACACCCAGCTAATTTTGTATTTTTAGTAGAGATGGCGTTTCACCATGTTGGCCAGCTGGTCTCGAACTCCTGACCTCAGGTGATCCACCCTTCTCGGCCTCCCAAAGTGTTGGGATTACAGTCGTGAGCCACCGCACCTGGCCCTGGGATCTTAATCCCACTTGTTTAAAAATTCCACTGAAAGCTCTGCTCTTGTCTACAGCTGATCTGGGTGCAATGGTTTTGTCACCTGTTGAGTGGAATGTTTGCTCAACCTTAATTTTTCAGTCAGAATTGTGTAGGCTGAATCAATTGAGTGACTGTGGTGTTGACTATTATTTGTACTGTTAATTGTCAGTCTTCAATTAGGGCACAAACAAGATACATTTTATTCCTCACAAATTATGTGAATGCTCTGCTGCTGTGGGTTTCATCTTCAACATCATCTCCTTCTTTATCAAGTTATCCATTTGTAAACTGCTGATTTATTTGAAGAGTTGTCCCTACAAACTTTATAAAGCCTCAATGATTTCATTATTTTTTCACCGAAATTCCACTGTAAATGTGATGTTTGTCCTTGCTTCAATTTTAGTAGAATTCATGTTGATGTGATAGGGGCTCTTTTGAAACTGATATCTTATCCTTTTTAGTGCCTCAAACTGGGTCCTGTTCAGACATGTTATTACAAGTTAGTACAAGTTAATTTTGATGCAGACAAATTTGAAATTCATTCATGAATTTTTCTTAATGTGTATTTTTCATGAACTTTTTTTTTTTTTTTTTTTTAACGAGGTCTCACTCTGTTGCCCAGGTTGGAGTGTAGTGACATGATCTTGGCTCACTGCAACCTCTGCCTCCCAGGCTCAATTGATCCTCCCACCTCAGCTCTCCACCCCTGAGTAGCTGGGACTACAGGTGCATGTCACCATGCCCAGCTAATTTTCTTGCATTTTTTTTTGTAGAGATAAGCTTTCACCATGTTGCCCAGGCTGGTCTCAAACTCCTGGCTCAAATGATCCACCCACCTCAGCCTCTCAAAGTGCTGGGATTACAGGCCTGAGCCACCATGCCCAGACTTCATGAACTTTTGGAAGCCCCTTCATATTCATCATGGTTGTTTCCAATTCCTGGTCTGGTAATTCCATCATCCCTGCCATAATCTAAATCTGTTCTGATGCTTCCTCTGTCTCTTCAAACTATTTTTATTGTCTTTTAGTATGCCTTGTAATTTTTTCTGGATAGTCATACATGATGTACTGGGTAAAAGAAAGTGCAGTAAAGAGGCCTTTATTAATGTGGTGGTAAGGTTTGGGGACAAGGGGAGTGTCCTATAGTGCTGTGATTAGGTCTCAGTCTATTAACATTGGACTATGAACTTCACCAGTGCTTCTCAGTCTTTTTTTTTTCAACCCCCTTAGGTTGTACATGATGGTTAGGGGTGTCTGGAACTGGGTATTTGCTTTGCTCAGGTCAGTTAGACTAGGGAAAAACATTCATAATTTAGGTTCCAGTAAAATAATTTGCTTTTGAAGGAAGGCCTTGCTAAGAAGAACAGAGAGCTCCCCCAACAACCTTAATCAAGGCTGGGACCTCTGTCCACCATTCATTGGGTATTATATCTACCCACCTGCTTTAGCTACAAATTTCAAGATGTTTCATTTCTCCCTTCCTCTCCTAGAAGCAGAAGGGGATTTTTTTGGCTTGTTTTTTGAAACGGGGTCTTACTGTGTCACACAGGTTGGAGTGCAATGGCAAAATCATGGCTCACTGCAGCCTTGATTTCTCAGGTTCAAGAAATCCTCCCACCTCAGCCTCCTGAGTGACTGGGACTGCAGGTGCACAGTACAGCTAATTAATTTTTTTTTTTTTTTTTGTAGAGACAGGGTCTCACTATGTTGCCCAGGCTGATCTCAAACTGCTGGACTTAAGCAATCATCCCCTCAGCCTCCTAAGTAACTGGGACCACAGGTGCATGCCACCATGCCCAGCTACTTTTATTTATTTGTTTATTTATTTTTAGAGATTTGATCTTGCTATGTTGCCCAGACTAGACTTGAACCTGTGGGCTCAATCAGTCCTCCCCCTTGTCCTCTCAAAGTGTTGGGATTACAGGTGTGAACCACTGCTCCTGGCCCACAAGATGACTTTTAAATTAATATTCACTGTGAGAACCTGGAGGCAAAACTCGCAAGTGTGTGTGCATGGTTCCCTCCATGACTGGGTGCCCCTGAAGTTTTAAACTCTGAGACATGTCCACACTGAGCCTCTGGCAATTTGTTAATTACAGTTTAGGTTTTCCTACTCCAATACCTTCCACAAAGGTTTCTGATTGTGGGTTTCTGCTCTGGTAAGTTGTGATTCTCTGTGTTAACCTGTCTGTCTCTCCAATTTTGGGGATGGTAATTTGCCCTGTTGCCTTACTTCTCCAATGGATCTAAGAAGAGTTGTTAATTTTCAGAATTTTTTTTTTTCCCCAGCTTTTAAAACTTGTTAGACAGAATAGTGATTTCTAAGCTCCTTACATGCTGGACTGGAAATTAGAAGTTGGCTTGGCTTTTGCCTTCAGCATAATTCTCTGGTGATTAATCTAGATTGTTGTGTGTGTCAATAGTTTGTTTCTTTTCATTTCTGAGTAGTATTCTATAGTGTAGATGTGCCACATTTTTTAAACCATTCACCCACTGAAGGATGTTTCGAGTTTTTGGCTTTAATTTAAAAAAGGTGAAATAAATATTCATTTATAGGTTTTTGTATAAAAATATCTTCATTTATCTGGGATAAATGCCTAGGAGTTGCATGTTAAGTTTTATAAGATATTGCTGAACTTCTCCAGAGTGGTTATACCATTTTATATTTTTACCAACAATGAGTGATCTTGTTTCTCCACATTCTTGCCAGCATTTAGTATTGTTGTTATTTTTCATTTTAGCCATATTGATACGTGCACAGGGATATCTCGTGGTTTTAATTTGCATTTCTCTAATGGTTAATGATGTGAGCATCTTTTCATGTGCTTATTTTTTATTTTACATCTTCTTGGATAAAATGTCTCCATGCTTTTTGCCCACTCTCTAGTTGGATTGTTGATTTATTTTTGTTTTGATCATTCTTTATATATTCTAGAGGCTAGTCCTTTGTTGGAAATTTGTTTGCAAATACTTTCTCCTAGTCTGTAGACCTTTTGATAGAGTCTTCTGCAGAGCAAAAGTTTTTGATTTTGAAGAAGTCCCACTTATCGTTTGTCTCTTTTGGGACTGTGATTTTGGTATCACCCAGGAACTCTTTGCCTAGTTCTGGATCATAAAGATTTTCTCGTTTAAAAAAAAGTTTTATAGTTTTATGTTTTATGTTTAAGTCCATGATCCATTTTGAGTGAATTTTTTCCTTTTATAAGATGTGAGACTCGGATTGAGGTCCATTTTATTGCCTCTGAGTATCCAATGGTTCCAGTGCCATTTGTTGAAAAGGCTATCTATCCTTCATAAATTGCTTTTACCCTTTTATTAATAACCAGTTTGGCATATTTATGTAGGTTTGTTTCGGGATTTTTCTGTTATGTTTCATTGATTTGTGCATTTTTCCCTTTGCCAATACCACACAGTACTTATTATAGTAGCTACATAATAAGTCTTAAAATTGGGTAGATGATTTCCTCTTAGAATTATTCTTCTGTTGAAAAATTTCTTTAGCTATTCTAGTTCCTTTGGCTTTTCTTATAAATTTTAAAATAATTTTCTGTATATCTACAAAAATCCTTGATAGCATTTTAATAAGAATATGTTAAATCTGTATATAAATTTGAGGAGAATCTTCTCCTCATGTTTAATCTTCTAACCCATAGCAAGATATTTATTGCCATTTATCTAGGTATTTTTTCTTTCATCAGCATTTTGTAGATTTTAGCATAGAAGGTCTACACGTGTTAAATTTATACCCAAGAACTTAATTCTTTTTTAGCTATTGTAAGCAATATTGTATTTTTACTTTTGGTATCTATATGTTCATTGCTCATATATAGAAATATAATTAACTCTTAAAATATTTGTCTTGGCTGGGTGCAGTGGCTAATGCCTGTAATCCCAGCACTTTGGGAGGCCAAGGTCGGAGGATTACTTGAACCCAGGAGTTAGAGACCAGCCTGAGCAAGATGATGAGACCCTGTTTTTACAAAAAAATTTAAAAATTGGCTGGATATGGTGGTGTGCACCTGTATTCCCAGATACTTGGGAGGCTGAGGTGCGAGCATCACTCGAGTTCAGGAATTTGAGGCTGCAGTCAGCCATGATTACACCACTGTGCTTCAACTTGGGTGACAGAGCGAGACCTTGTCTCAAAAAAAAAAAAAAAAAAAAAAGTCTTGTATCTCACAAGCTTGCTGAACTCATTCGTTAATTCTAGAAGTTTTTTTTTTTTTGAAAAATAGGTTAGTTGGAATTTTTGACTATATAATAATGTCATCTACAAATAGAGACAGTTTCATTTGGATCTATATGCCTTTTATTTCTTTTTCTTTCCTTCACACTGGCTAGAACCTTCAGCACTATATTGAGTGCTTAGTGAGAGTAGGCAATTCTTACCTTGTTCCTGAACTTGACGAAGGGAGGGTAGATAGCATTAATTCTTCACCATTAAGTATGTTAGCTGTAGGCTTTTTGTAGATACTCGTTAACAGATTGAGGAAGATTACCTCTAATTCTAGTGTTGAATTTTGTCAAATGCTTTTTCCTCGTTGGCTAATGTTATGATTATGAATACTTTCTTCTTTAGCCTGTTAATATGGTGGATGACGTTGACTGTGAATTGAATCAGCCTTGCATATCTGGAATAAACCCTAGCTGGTCATGTGTTTAGTTCTTTAATGTATTGCTGAATTCCGTTTTATTATATATGGTTAAGGATATTGGCATTTATATTCATGAGGAATATTGGTGTGTAGTTTTCTTTTTTTCTGTACCATCTTTACTTGGTTTTGGTATCAGTGTAATGCTAACTTCTTTAAATGAATTGGGAAGTGTTTTCTACTTTTATGTTGTTTGTAAGAGATAGTATAGAATTGGTGTTAATTTTTATTTACATGTTTGGTAGAATGCTCTAGTGAAACCTTCTGGGCCTGGAGATTTCTCTTTTGGAATTTTAAAATTACGAATTTAATTTTATTAATAGTTATAGGACTATTCAAATTACTAATTTCATATTGGGTGAGTTATGAGTTTGTGTCTTTCAAAAAATTGATTTCTTTCTTCTAAGTTAAATTTACGGCTGGGCGCAGTGGCTCATGCCTGTAATCCTAGCACTTTGGGAGGCTGAGGCGGGCAGATCACGAGGTCAGGAGTTCGAGACCAGCCTGACCAACCTCGTAAAACGCTGTTTCTACTAAAAATAAAAAAATTACCTGGGCGTGGTGGCGAGCACCTGTAATTCCAGCTACTCGGGAGGCTGGGGCAGGAGAATCTCTTGAACCCGGGAGCCAGAGGTTGCAGTGAGCCGAGATTGTGCCATCGTACTCTAGCCTGGGCAACAGAGTGAGACTCTGTCTCAAAAAAAAGAAAAAAAATTTATGTGAGAGAGTTGTTTGTAGTATTCCTATATTATTCTCTTGATATCTGTGAGCCTGTAATGATATCCTGTGTTTCATTCCTTATATTATTAATTTGTATTTTCTTTCCTTTTTTTTTTCAGTCTTCTTAAAGATTTGTCAATTTCAATGATCTTTTTGAATAAGCTCTTTTTTGTTTTATTAATTTTTAATCTTTTTTTGTTTTTGATTTCATTAATTTCTTCTCTTCCCTTTATTATTTCCTTCCTTCCACTTGCTTTGGGTTTATTTTGCTCTTTTTTTTCACTAGGCTTTTTTGAGTTGGGAGCTTAGATTATTGACTCAAGACTTTTTTTTTCTTTTTTTTTTTTTTTTTTTTTATTATACTTTAGGGTTTTAGGGTACATGTGCACAATGTGCAGGTTTGTTACATATGTATCCATGTGCCATGTTGATTTCCTGCACCCATTAACTCGTCATTTAGCATTAGGTGTATCTCCTAATGCTGTCCCTCCCCCCTCCCCCACCCCACAACAGTCCCCGGAGTGTGATGTTCACCTTCCTGTGTCCATGAGTTCTCATTGTTCAATTCCCACCTATGAGTGAGAACATGCGGTGTTTGGTTTTTTGTCCTTGCGATAGTTTACTGAGAATGATGTTTTCCAGTTTCATCCATGTCCCTACAAAGGACACGAACTCATCATTTTTTATGGCTGCATAGTATTCCATGGTGTATATGTGCCACATTTTCTTAATCCAGTCTATCGTTGTTGGACATTTGGGTTGGTTCCAACTCTTTGCTATTGTGAATAGTGCCGCAATAAACATACGTGTGCATGTGTCTTTATAGCAGCATGATTTATAGTCCTTTGGGTATATACCCAGTAATGGGATGGCTGGGTCAAATGGTATTTCTAGTTCGAGATCCCTGAGGAATGGCCACACTGACTTCCACAATGGTTGAACTAGTTTACAGTCCCACCAACAGTGTAAAAGTGTTCCTATTTCTCCACATCCTCTCCAGCACCTGTTGTTTCCTGATTTTTTAATGATGGCCATTCTAACTGGTGTGAGATGGTATCTCACTGTGGTTTTGATTTGCATTTCTCTGATGGCCAGTGATGATGAGCATTTCTTCATGTGTTTTCTGGCTGCATAAATGTCTTCTTTTGAGAAGTGTCTGTTCATGTCCTCTGCCCACTTTTTGATGGGGTTGTTTGTTTTTTTCTTGTAAATTTGTTTGAGTTCATTATAGATTCTGGATATTAGCCCTTTGTCAGATGAGTAGGTTGCAAAAATTTTCTCCCATTCTGTAGGTTGCCTGTTCATTCTGATGATAGTTTCTTTTGCTGTGCAGAAGCTCTTTAGTTTAATGAGATCCCATTTGTCGATTTTGGCTTTTGTTGCCATTGCTTTTGGTGTTTTAGACATGAAGTCCTTGCCCACGCCTATGTCCTGAATGGTATTGCCTAGGTTTTCTTGTAGGATTTTAATGGTTTTAGGTCTAACATATAAGTCTTTAATCCATCTTGAATTAATTTTTGTATAAGGTGTAAGGAAGGGATCCAGTTGCAGCTTTCTACATATGGCTAGCCAGTTTTCCCAGCACCATTTATTAAATAGGGAATCCTTTCCCCATTTCTTGTTTTTGTCAGGTTTGTCAAAGATCAGATAGTTGTAGCTATGCGGCATCATTTCTGAGGGCTCTGTTCTGTTCCATTGATCTATGTCTCTGTTGTGGTACCAGTACCATGCTGTTTTGGTTACTGTAGCCTTGTAGTATAGTTTAAAGTCAGGTAGCGTGATGCCTCCAGCTTTGTTCTTTTGGCTTAGGATTGACTTGGCGATGTGGGCTCTTTTTTGGTTCCATATGAACTTTAAAGTAGTTTTTTCCAATTCTGTGAAGAAAGTCATTGGTAGCTTGATGGGGATGGCATTGAATCTATAAATTACCTTGGGCAGTATGGCCATTTTCATGATATTGATTCTTCCAACCCATGAGCATGGAATGTTCTTCCATTTGTTTGTATCCTCTTTTATTTCATTGAGCAGTGGTTTGTAGTTCTCCTTGAAGAGGTCCTTCACATCCCTTGTAAGTTGGATTCCTAGGTATTTTATTCTCTTTGAAGCAATTGTGAATGGGAGTTCACTCATGATTTGGCTCTCTGTTTGTCTGTTATTGGTGTACAAGAATGCTTGTGATTTTTGTACATTAATTTTGTATCCTGAGACTTCGCTGAAGTTGCTAATCAGCTTAAGGAGATTTTGGGCTGAGACAGTGGGGTTTTCTAGATATACAATCATGTCATCTGCAAACAGGGACAATTTGACTTCCTCTTTTCCTAATTGAATACCTTTTATTTCCTTCTCCTGCCTGATTGCTCTGGCCAGAACTTCCAGCACTATGTTGAACAGGAGCGGTGAGAGAGGGCATCCCTGTCTTGTGCCAGTTTTCAGAGGGAATGCTTCCAGTTTTTGCCCATTCAGTATGATATTGGCTGTGGGTTTGTCGTAGATAGCTCTTATTATTTTGAGATACGTCCCATCAATACCTAATTTATTGAGAGTTTTTAGCATGAAGGGTTGTTGAATTTTGTCAAAGGCCTTTTCTGCATCTATTGAGATAATCATGTGGTTTTTGTCTTTGGTTCTGTTTATATGTTGGATTACATTTATTGATTTGCGTATGTTGAACCAGCCTTGCATCCCAGGGATGAAGCCCACTTGATCATGGTGGATAAGCTTTTTGATGTGCTGCTGGATTCGGTTTGCCAGTATTTTATTGAGGATTTTTGCATCAATGTTCATCAAGGATATTGGTCTGAAATTCTCTTTTTTGGTTATGTCTCTGCCAGGTTTTGGTATCAGGACGATGCTGGCTTCATAAAATGTGTTAGGGAGGATTCCCTCTTTTTCTATCGATTGGAATAGTTTCAGAAGGAATGGTACCAGTTCCTCCTTGTACCTCTGGTAGAATTCGGCTGTGAATCCATCAGGTCCTGGACTCTTTTTGGTTGGTAAGCTATTGATTATTGCCACAATTTCAGAACCTGTTATTGGTCTATTCAGAGATTCAATTTCTTCCTGGTTTAGTCTTGGGAGGGTGTATTTGTCGAGGAATTTATCCATTTCTTCTAGATTTTCTAGTTTATTTGCATAGAGGTGTTTGTAGTATTCTCTGATGGTAGATTGTATTTCTGTGGGATCGGTGGTGATATCCCCTTTTTCGTTTTTTATTGCATCTATTTGATTCTTCTCTCTTTTCTTCTTTATTAGTCTTGCTAGCGGTCCATCAATTTTGTTGATCTTTTCAAAAAACCAGCTCCTGGATTCATTAATTTTTTGGAGGGTTTTTTGTGTCTCTATTTCCTTCAGTTCTGCTCTGATTTTAGTTATTTCTAGCCTTCTGCTAGCTTTTGAATGTGTTTGCTCTTGCTTTTCTAGTTCTTTTAATTGTGATGTTAGGGAGTCAATTTTGGATCTTTCCTGCTTTCTCTTGTGGGCATTTAGTGCTATAAATTTCCCTCTACACACTGCTTTGAATGTGTCCCAGAGATTCTGGTATGTTGTGTCTTTGTTCTCGTTGGTTTCAAAGAACATCTTTATTTCTGCCTTCATTTCATTATGTACCCAATAGTCATCCAGGAGCAGGTTGTTCAGTTTCCATGTAGTAGAGCGGTTTTGAGTGAGTTTCTTAATCCTGAGTTCTAGTTTGATTGCACTGTGGTCTGAGAGACAGTTTGTTATAATTTCTGTTCTTTTACATTTGCTGAGGAGAGCTTTACTTCCAACTATGTGGTCAATTTTGGAATAGGTGTGGTGTGGTGCTGAAAAAAATGTATATTCTGTTGACTTGGGGTGGAGAGTTCTGTAGATGTCTATTAGGTCCATTTTATGTAGAGCTGAGTTCAATTCCTGGATATCCTTGTTAACTTTCTGTCTCGTTGATCTGTCTAATGCTGACAGTGGGGTATTAAAATCTCCCATTATTATTGTGTGGGAGTTTAAGTCCCTTAGTAGGTCACTCAGGACTTGCTTTATGAATCTGGGTGCTCCTGTGTTGGGTGCATATATATTTAGGATAGTTAGCTCTTCTTGATGAATTGATCCCTTTACCATTATGTAATGGCCTTCTTTGTCTCTTTTGATCTTTGTTGGTTTAAAGTCTATTTTATCAGAGACTAGGATTGCAACCCCTGCCTTTTTTTGTTTTCCAGTTGCTTGATAGATCTTCCTCCATCCCTTTACTTTGAGTCTATGTGTGTCTCTGCATGTGAGATGGGTTTCCTGAATACAGCACACTGATGGGTCCTGACTCCTTATCCAGTTTGCCAGTCTGTGTCTTTTGAATGGAGCATTTAGCCCATTTACATTTAACGTTAATATTGTTATGTGTGAATCTGATCCTGTCATTATGATGTTAGTTGGTTATTTTGCTCGTTAGTTGCTATAGTTTCTTCCTAGTCTCGATGGTCTTTACAATTTGGCATGTTTTTGCAGTGGCTGGTACCGGTTGTTCCTTTCCATGTTTAGTGCTTCCTTCAGGAGCTCTTTTAGGGCAGGCCTGGTGGTGACAAAATCACTCAGCGTTTGCTTGTCTGTAAAGTGTTTTATTTCTCCTTCACTTATGAAGCTTAGTTTGGCGGGATAGGAGATTCTGGGTTGAAAATTCTTTTCTTTAAGAATGTTGAATATCGGCCCCCACTCTCTTCTGGCTTGTAGAGTTTCTGCTGAGAGATCAGCTGTTAGTCTGATGGGCTTCCCTTTGTGGGTAACCCGACCTTTCTCTCTGGCTGCCCTTAACATTTTTTCTTTCATTTCAACTTTGGTGAATCTGACAATAATGTGTCTTGGAGTTGCCCTTCTCGAGGAGTATCTTTGTGGCGTTCTCTGTATTTCCTGAATCTGAATGCTGGCCTGCCTTGCTAGATTGGGGAAGTTCTCCTGGATAATATCTTGCAGAGTGTTTTCCAACTTGGTTCCATTCTCCCCATCATTTTCAGGTACACCAATCAGACGTAGGTTTGGTCTTTTCACATAGTCCCAAATTTCTTGGAGGCTTTGTTCATTTCTTTTTATCCATTTTTCTGTAAACTTCCCTTCTCTTTTCATTTCATTCATTTCATCTTCCATCAGCGATACCCTTTCTTCCAGTTGATCGCATCTGCTACTGAGGCTTCTGCAATCTTCGCGTAGTTCTCGAAACTTGGCTTTCAGCTCCATCGGCTCCTTGAAGCCCTTCTCTCCATTGGTTATTCTAGTTATCCATTCTTCTAATTTTTTTTCAAAGTTTTTAACTTCTTTGCTGTTGTTTTGAATTTCCTCTCGTAGCTCAGAGTAGTTTGATCGTCTGAAGCCTTCTTCTCTCAACTCATCAAAGTCATCCTCCATCCAGCTTTGTTCCGTTGCTGGTGAGGAACTGCGTTCCTTTGGAGGAGGAGAGGTGCTCTGTTTTTTAGAGTTTCCAGTTTTTTTGGTCTGTTTTTTCCCCATCTTTGTGGTTTTATCTACTTTTTGTCTTTGATGATGGTGATGTACAGATGGGTTTTTGGTGTGGATGTCCTTTCTGTTTGTTAGTTTTCCTTCTACCAGACAGGACCCTCAGCTGCAGGTCTGTTGGAGTTTACTAGAGGTGCACTCTGGACCCTGTTTGGCTGGGTGTCAGCAGCGGTGGCTGCAGAACAGCAGATTTTCGTGAGACCACAAATTCAGCTGTCTGATAGTTCCTCTGAAAGTTTTGTCTCAGAGAAGTACCGGGTTGGATGAGGTGTCAGTCTGTCCCTACTGGGGGGTGCCTCCCAGTTAGGCTGCTCAGGGGTGAGGGACCCACTTTAGGAGGCAGTCTGACTGTTCTCAGATCTCCAGCTGCGTGCTGGGAGAACCACTACTCTCTTCAAAGCTGTCAGTCAGACAGGGACATTTAAGTCTGTGGAAGTTCTTGCAGAGTTTTTGTTTGTCTGTGCCCTGCCCCCAGAGGTGGAGCCTACAGAGGCCGGGAGGCCTCCTTGAGCTGTGGTGGGCTCCACCCAGTTCGAGCTTCCTGGCTGCTTTGTTTACCTAAGCAAGCCTGGGCAATGGCGGGCGCCCCTCCCCCAGCCTCGCTGCCGCCTCGCAGCTTGATCTCAGACTGCTGTGCTAGCAATTAGCGAGACTCCGTGGGCATAGGACCCTCCGAGCCAGGTGCGGGACACAATCTCCTAGTGTGCCGTTTTCCAGGCCCGTTGGAAAAGCGCAGTTAGGGTGGGACTGACCCGATATTCCAGGTGCCGTCTGCTTCCCCTTTCTTTGACTAGGAAAGGGAACTCCCTGACCCCTTGCGCTTCCCGAGTGAGTCAATGCCTCGCCCTGCTTCGGCTCGCGCACAGTGCGCTTCACCGACTGTCCTGCACCCACTGTTAGGCACTCCCTAGTGAGATGAAACCAGTACCTCAAGCAGAAATGCAGAAATCACCCGTCTTCTGTGTCGCTGGGGCTGGGAGCTGGAGACCGGAGCTGTTCCTATTCGGCCATCTTGGCTCCACCCCCCAAGACTTTTTTTTTCTAGTGTATCATTTAGTTCTACAAATTTTACTCAAAGCACTGCTTTGTGTCCCCCAAATTTTGATACGTTGCATTTTCATTCAGTTCAATTTCTTTTAAAATATTTCCTGAGACTTCCTCTTTGACCTCTAGATTATTTAGAAATGAATTGTTTATTCTCCTTTTATTTTTCTGGTATTGGTTTCTCGTTTGATTTTTATTGTAGTTGGAGAATAGAGTCTGTATGATTTAAATTAAAAACAATTTGTCAAGATTTGTTTTCCCAGGATATGATTTATCTTGATGTATGTTCTGTAAGCACTTGAAAAGAATGTACATTCTGTTTTTGTTGGGTGGAGTGTCTTATAAATAATGACAATTAGGTCCCATTTGGTTATGGTGGTGTTGAATTATTTTATATTTTTGCTGACTTTCTGTCTAGTTTTTTCTGTTAGTTGTTGAGAGAGGGTGTTAAAGTCCCCAACTGTAATTGTGAATTTGTTTATTTCTCCCTTCAGTTCTGTCAGTTTTTTCTTCACATGTTTTGCAGCTCTGTCGTTTGGTACACACACATTTATTCATTTATTTATTTCTAGAGTACATAAATAAATGTACTGGTCTCACTCTGTTGCCCAGCCTGGAGTACAGTGGTGCAATCATAGCTCACTGCAGCCTTGAACTCCTGGGCTCAAGCGGTCTTCCCACCTCAGCCTCTTGAGTAGCTGGGACTACAGGTGTGTGCCACCATGCCCAGCTAATTCTTAAACTTTCTGTAGAGACAAGGTCTTGGTATGTTGCTGAGGCTGGTCTTGAATTCCTGAGTTTGAGCCATCTTCCAGCCTCAGACTCCCATAGTGTTGGGATTACAGGTGTGAGCCACCACACCTGGCCTGCATACACATTTAGAACTACTATGTCTATTAGTTAATTAACTCTTTTATTATTATATAATGTCCCTCTCTGTCTCTGGTAATTTTCTTTGCTCTGAAGTTGACTTTATTTGATATTAATATAACCAGCTATGCTTTCTTTGATTATTGTTTGTGTGATACATATTTTTTTCATTTTTCTACTTTAAATCTGCCTATATTGTTATATTTGAAGTATGTTGTAAACAACATATAGTTGGGCCATGTTTTAAATCCACTTTGCCAATATGTCTTTTAATTGGTATATTTAGACCATTTACATTTAATGTAATTATTGATATATTCAGGCTTAAATCAGCCATTTTATTTTTTGTTTTTTTCCCTCTGTTTTTAGTCTCTCTGTTTTCTTTTATCTGCCTTCTTGTGGGTTACCTGAACATTTTTTTCTAGAATTCCATTTTGATATATCTATAGTAGTTTGAATATAATTCTTTATATCGCATTCTTAGTGGTTGCTTGGGGTATTATATTGTGTGCATATACACATAATATGATATAATAATATATAAATAACTTATAAGAGTCTAATGATGTCATCATTTTATCTGTCTAAGTGGCATGTAGAAATCTCCTTTTATATCCCTTAGTCCCTCCTCATTTATATTATATTTGTATTAAATTTTTCTCCACATACATTTAGAATCGTATCAGACAGTGCTAGAATTTTTGCTTCATCTGTCAAACATTATTTACATATGGAGAAATATATTGTAGTTACCCCTATTTTTATTCTTTTCATTGTTTTTGCATGTTGATGTTACAAGATTCCTTCTTTTGTCATTTCCTTTCTGCCTGGAGAACTTCCTTTAGCCACTCTTTTGTGGTAGGCCTGTTGGTGACAAGGCATGTTAATTTTCATCTGAGATGTATTCATTTTCCCTTCATTTCAGAAGGATATTTTTGTTGGATATAGATTTTTTGTTTGATAATCATTTTCTTTCAGCACTTGAAAAATGTTATGCCATTTCCTCATGGCCTTCTTGGTATCTGGTGAGAAATACACCATCATTCAAATCGTTTTTCTTCTCTACATAAAGTGTCATTTTTTTCTCATGGGTTATTTTCTTTGTTTTAGTTTTCAGAAGTTTTTTTCTAATGTGTTTGGTGTGGATTGCTTTGTGTTTATCCTTTTTGAGTTTCTTCAGGTTCTTGAGTCTGCATGTTGCAATCTTTTGCTAAATTTGAATGTTTTTAGCCACTATTTCTTCAAGTTTTTTTTAGCCCTGTCCTCTTTCTCCTCTCCTTTCAGGACTCTGATGATATGAATATTAGATTTTTTTTGGTGTATGTTACAAATCTACATGTCCTTAAGCTTCTGTTCATTTTTTTTCAGTCTATTTTCTCTCTGTTGTTAATATTGAGTATTTTTTATTGTTCTATCTTAAGGTTCACTGGTTCTTTTCTCTGTCCCCTCTATTACGCTGTTGAATCCATCAAGTGAGTTATTGTATTTTTCTATTCTAAAATTTCCATTTGGCTCTTTATCTTCTAGAAATTTGCATTTGGCTCTATATCTTCTAGAAATATATAGAAATGTATTCTATTTCTTTCCGTTAACCTACTATTTCTTTACTTACACTTTCCTTTTTTTTAATTTGTCCAAAGCCTGCTCATGAATTGTTCATTAAAGTACTTTTATGATGGCTGTTTTAAAACCTTTGTCAGACAATTCTAACATCTTTTTTATGTTGGTATTGGTCTACAGGTTGTCTTTTTCATTCAACTTGTTTTCCAATTTCTTGCATGATGAGTGATTTTTAATTGAAACTTATACCTTTTGAATATTATATTTTGAGACTGAATGTTATTTAAATCTTCTATTTCAGCTTTTCTCTCTCTTGATATGGTTTGGCTATGTGTCCTCACTCAAATCTTATGTGGAATTGTGATCCTCAGTGTTGGGGGAGGGGCCTGGTGGGAGGTGATTGGTTCATGGAGGCTGTTTCCCCTTTGCTTTTCTCATAGTGCGTGAGTTCTCATGAGACCTGGTTGTTTGAAAGTGGGTAGCACTTCCCTCTTCGCTTTCTTTCTATTCTGCCGCTATGTGAAGACATATTTGCTTCCCTTTCACCCTTCTGCCATAATTGTAAGTTTTTTGAGGCCTCCCCTGCCATGCCTCCTGTACAGCCTGTGAAACTGTGAGTCAATTAAACCTCTTTTCTTCATAAATTACCCAGTCTCAGGTAGTTCTTTATAGCAGTGTGAGAATGGACTAATACAGAAAATTGGTACCAGAGAAGTAGGGCATTTCTATAAAGACACTTGAAAATGTGGAGGCGACTTTGGAACTGGGTAACAGGAAGAAGTTGGAATAGTTTGGAGGGTTCAGAAGAAGACAGGAATATGAGGGAAAGTTTGGAACTTCCTAGAGACTTGTTGAATGGTTTTGATGAAAATGCTGATAGTGATATGGACAATGAAGTCCAGGCTGAGATGGTCTTAGGTGGAGATGAGGAATTTACTGGGAACTGGAGCAAAGGTCACTCTTTCTATGCTTTAGCAAAGAGACTGGTGGCATTCTGCCCCTGCTCTAGGGATATGTGGAACTTTGAACTTGAGAGAGATGATTTAGGGTATCTGGTAGTAGAAATTTCTAAGCAGCAAAGCATTCAAGATATGGCCTGGATTCTTCTAAAAGCCTATGCTAATTTGCATAAGCAAAGAGAACTTACATTTAAAAGGGAAAAAGAGCATTAAAGTTTGGAAAATTTGCAGCCTGATCATGTAGTAGAAAAGAGAAACCCATTTTCTGGGGAGGAATTCAAGGCTGCAGAAATTTATTTGTATAAGTAAAGAAGAGCTGAATGTCAATAGCCAAGACAATGAGGAAAATGCCTCCAGGGCATTTCAGAGGCCTTCATAGCAGCCCCTCTCATCACGGGCCTGGAGGCCTAAGAGGGAAACATGGTTTTGTGGGCCAGGCCCAGGGCTCCACTGCTCTGTGCAGCCTCAGGTCATGACATCCTGTGTCCCAGCTGCTCCAGCTCTAGCTGTGGCTAATAAGGGCCAAGGAACAGCTCAGGCCATTGCTTCAGAGGGTGCAAGCCCTATGCCTTAGCAACTTCCATGTGGTGTTGGGCCTGCAGGTGCACAGAAGGCAAGAGTTGAGGTTTGGGAGCCTCTGCTAGATTTCAGAGAATGTATAGAAATGGCTGGATGTCTAGGCAGAAGTCTGCTGCAGGGGTGGAGCCCTCATGAAGAACCTTTACTAGGGTAGTGCAGAGGGGAAATGTAGGGTTGGAGCCCCCACATAGAGTACCCACTGGGGCACTGCATGGTGGAGCTGTGAGAAGAGGGCCACTATCTTCCAGACTCCAGAATGGTAGATCCACTGACAGCTTGCACTGTGTGCCTGGAAAAGCTTCAGGTACTCAATGCCAGCCCATGAAAACAGCCATGGGAGCTGTACCCTACAGAGCCAGAAGTGCAGAGCTGCCCAAGGCCTTGGGAGCCCACCTCTTGTGTCAGTGTGGACTGGATGTGAGACATGGAGTCAAAGGAGATTATTCTGGAGCTTCAAGATTTAATGGCTGCCCTACTGGTTTTCAAACTTGCGTGGAGCCTGTAGCCCGTTTGTTTTGGCCAATTTCACCCTTTTGGAATGGGAGCATTTACCCAATGCCTGTACCCCCTTTGTGTCTTGGAAATAGCTAACTTGTTTTTGATTTTACAGGCTCATAGGTGGAAGGGACTTGCCTTGTCTCAGATGAAACTTTGGACTTGGACTTTTGAGTTAATGCTGAAATGAGCTAAGACTTGGGGGATTGTTGGGAAGGCATGATTGTGTTTTGAAACGTGAGAAGGACATGAGATTTGGGAGGGGCCAGGGTGGAATGATACAATTTGGCCCTGTATCCCCACCCAAATCTCATGTTGAACTGTAATCCTCAATGTTGGGGGAGGGGCCTGATAGGAGGTGATTCGTTCATGGGGACTGTTTCCCCCTTGCTGTTCTTATGATAGTGAGTGAGTTCTCATGTGATCTGGTTGTTTGAAGGTGTGTAGCACTTCCATTTTCATTCTTTCTCATGCTACCATGAGAAGACATGCTTGCTTCCCCTTCGCCCTTCTGCCATGATCATACGTTTCCCAAGGCCTATTCAGCTATGCCTCCTGTACAGCCTGTGGAACTGTGAGTCAATGAAACCTCTCCTCTTCATAAATTACCTAGTCTCAGGTAGTTCTCTATAGCAGTGTGAGAACTAATACACTTCTTAAACACCATTCCAGCAGGAGAAGGGCACTTAGTTGTTGCCATGTGGAAGCAGAAGCCTTGGCTGCCCACTTGACCTCTCAGGACACCTGAGAGAGGGTGATATGGTTTGGCTGTGTCCCCACCCAAAAATATCATCTTGAATTATAATCCTCATAATCCCCACATGTCACAGGCAGGACCAAGTGGAGGTAATTGGATCATGGGGGCGGGTTCCCCCATGTTTTTCTCATGATAGTGAGTGAGTCTCATGAGATCTGATGGTTTTATAAGCACCTGGCATTTCCCCTGCTTGCACTCCCTCTGTCCCGCCACCCTGTGAAGAAGGTGCCTGCTTCTCCTTTGCCTTCTGCCATGATTGTAAGTTTCCTGGGGCCTCCCCAGCAATGCAGAACTGTGAGTGAATTAAGCCTCTTGCCTTTATAAATTACCCAGTCTCAGATATTTCTTCATAAGAGTGTGAGAATGGACTAATTCAGAGGGATCCTGATTATGGCCGAGTAGGGGTGGGATTTCCAGCTCCTCACTAGGCCTCCACCGATACCTTTTATCTGGGAGGGATAGGAATGCCTTGTTGCTGCTTTCCATGTTTCCTGCTGTGACATAAACTCTGCATAGTAGGGGAGGGGTATCTCATTATTGCTACTTGCATGTGAATTCTAGGTCCCTTTTTGGTTTCCACCTACACTCTGAGGGAGGTTGTCTTGTAACCATCCAATGAGAATAAAAGTCCCAGTTTCTTTCTTGGCCTTCTGTGACTGCACCCTGCAGGGGTCTTGGTGGTGCCTGATTTCAGCCTGGTGAGGATGGTGAAGAGTAGCTCCCCTCTGACCTTTGCTGGTGTGGGTGTGAGTGGAGTCACCGTTTTTTCTGGGATGTTTGGCTGGAGTGGAGGAGTTATTTTCTGAAAGTGTTTGGTCTTGCTAGGCTGTTCCTTTCCTTGGGCTAGAGAGAACAGGCCTCTGTGCGGGGGCCGGGGGGGGGCTTGCCTGTCTTATTTTCTCTTGGCTGTATTCTTCATTTCCAACTGTGGTATAGTTGAGGCAAAGAGAAAGCCCAGATTGCTCACCACTGTTGTCCTTGAGTCCCAAGTTTCCTAGCTGATTTGCCTTTTTCTCTCCGGCTTTGAGTTCTCTTATGTTTGTTTTATATAGAGTGTTCAGGGCTTTTGGTTGTACTTAGTGGGAGGAATAGGAAAAAGTATGACTACCATATCTTCTATAAAGTGGAAATTCAGCACTCCTTTTGAAACCTTACAAAAGTTAACACAATGATCTAAATTAGGGCTTGGAATCCTGGGGGAAGGGAAGCTTTATAATTTTTTAATTTAATTTTCTTCCCAAGACTGTCATAAAGCAGCATTAATTATTTTATACTTTATTAAGTGCACGTGTATTTAACACTGAATATTAAGATTTAATAGCCAGGAACTATGCAGGCTGCTTTACCAATGTCATCTTATTGCATCCTCACAATCAGCCTCTAGGGCATTGCTATTACCCTGAATTTACAGATCAGGAAACTGGGTCTTGGTAAGAAGGTTACCAAGGGTTCCATGCATGGTGAGGGCAGGGCTGCCCCTGATTCAAAGCCCAAGATTCTCATCACTGTGTTTTCTTTTGGGAGGCCTGGCCAGCTGCTGGCTTACTGATGGGTTGTTAACTGAAGGAGTTATGTGGTTTTGCTAGAATCTTCCTTGCTGTGATCCTTGGCACCTGTCAGGATGCCGCTGTCCCAAGAAGACACTTGGACATGATTCCTAGAGGGTCAGGTTGTGCCCAAGATCTGAGGGCCATCTCTACCCTGTTTCCAGTCTCCAAACCCAAACAAGTCATTTTCTGTGGACGAGGTCTGTCTTATCTGTCTGCCTCACAGGAAATTAGACTTGTTTTGACCAGGCCACTCAAATCTGTACTTGACTTAGTTTGTATCCCCGAGTCTCTGAAAAGTTTCTAGAAAAGAAAAATCTTCCTTCATGTAAGGAGCTCTCTCACTGTGCCCATGAATGTCTGTAAAAGGAGGTGTTTCCTTTGCAGGGTTTTCAGCTCAGGAGGCCTGGTTTAAAAACAAACATCACACATTTGTCTTGGACCTTGACCAGCTCCACCAATCTGATACTGACTTTAAAGTGCAGTCGTGACTGCAAAGCATGTGGTAAAGACGAAAAAGGAAAACCCTTCCTACTTCACATCTCTGTGCCTGCTGGGGCTAAGAGCCCCCTTGCACACTGTTGCCTGTGTGAGGCCCGCTCCTTCTGGGGAAGCGGCTTGGGCTGGGGGGAGCCAAGGGCCCGATTATTCCTCCTTGGTCCACACCTGGGGCTTGTACTAGTGCTGCAGACATGAAATACAGATTTTATAAGTTCCTAGGAAATTTAGCTGTATGTGAACAAACATGGGAGTTCTCCCTGATTCCCACCCCCGTGTTTTAGAATTTGGGATGAACTTACAGGCAGAAAGAATTGTGTTGAACTTGAGGAGATGAAGAAAAAGGGCTTTGGATTAGAGACATGCTAGTTCAACCTCAGCTTCTCCAGTTGTAATTTTGGGTCACCTGGAGGGTTCTTTAACGTTTTCAGCTTCCTCAGCTTTGAAGTGAGGACAACAATAATTGACTGCAGAGGAAATGCTTGGTACATAGTAAGTGCTCAATACGCAGCCTCTGTGTTAGTCAGGGTTCTCCAGAAAAATAGAACCCATAGGAGATAGCTATTCATAGATATCTACAGATATAGCTGTTTACAGATGGATGTATCTATATAGGATATCTATCTATAGATAAATATAGGAGATCTCTATCTATCCATATCCTATATATATCTATCTATAGATCCATATCCTATGTATATCTATCTACCTATAGATATACATAGGATATATATATATCTATCTACCTATAGATATACATAGGATATATATATCTCTATCTACCTATAGATATACATAGGATATATATATATCTATCCTATATATCTATCTATCCATGAAAAATATCTATCTATCTATCTATCTATCATCTATCTATCATCTATCATCTATCACTGTCTATAGATATAGCTACAATAGCTAAAATAGCTATATCTATAGATAGATAGACAGCTATAGCCATAATATATTATGGATGTATCTAGCCATAAATAGGTATATCTATAGATAAATAGATATCTCTGTGTGTCTGTCTGTCTGTCTGTCTATAGCTATATCTATAGATATCGACTTCTATATTTGTCTCTATATATGCAAGCTGGAGACCCAGAGATGCAGGTGTGCAATTCTGTCTGAATTGGAAGGCCTTGTTCAAAGACAGGAGAAGAGGGATAACCAAACTCAAGAAGAGAGCGAGAAAAGTTGGCCTTCCTCAGCCTTTTTTTCTTTTTGGTCCCACAATGGATGGATTGAATGCCACCTGCCCACACTGGTGAGGGCGTATCCTCTTTACCCAGTCTGCTGCTTCAGTTGCTAATTTTTTTCAGAAACACCCTCACAGACACACCCAGAAATAATGTGTCACCAGCTATCTGGGTATACCTTGGCCCAGTCATGGTGACACATAACATTAACCACCACAGCCCCTGTACTAGATAACTTTGAGTGCATACAACTCATGCTATGATCAAAATGCAGTTTTATATTTCTTGTGTCTCATTGTCCCTTTAAAATTATTCAGTGGGTGCAATATTGCCTGCCCACTCTAGAAGGAAACATGAGGTACATCCTGCCAACACTTTAAGTCCCTAATCTCAGTTCAGAAAGGGCGATGTCCAGTGCAAGATACTAACATACATTTGGAACCAGATTTAATGTTCAGTCTTCCCAATTGGCTTTAGGCAAGAGCCACAGTGCAGTCTTCTGAGGAATGCCTGGAAGCCCCTTCTCACCAGACTTGGGGTAAGAAGGTAACCCCACATGGGAGAGGGGTGAGATCGCAGCTCATCCACGGCTCTCTCCACAGAAATCCTGAACCCTTCCCCACAACTCTCTGTCACCTTCCTGTATTACTGATCTGCCCAAAGGTTCCAGGGTGGTGCAGTTTGTTCTGAAACATTCCCTGTTGGAGGTCCCCACACTGGGACTGGTCTCATGCTCACAGTGGTCTCAATTTTTATTTTGTAGGCTCTTCTGCTGAAACTTTTATTTTGGTATCTTTTAATACATTTAATAGGCCCAGCATTTCAATTCTTTTAAAATTTTAGTTACACTCCCCCTCCCTGTCAAGTCCTCATTGATTTCTTCCCTCTTTGCCCTCCTGACAAATGGCCAGGGTATGGTTACCCCATAGCCCCTTTCTGAGGCTTATGTTGTTCCCTAAAACTTTGGAGAACTGGCCCCAAAGGATTCTGGAGTTTGTGGAGTTCTCTGTGCTGAACTCCAGACTCAGCAGGGGGTGTCACAGGTGGACACTCAGTTTAGAGAAGACGTCACCAGAGCCTCAGCACAGAGGATGGCTGGATATCCGGTGTCTGGTCCAGGTCGGAAATGGGGAAGGCTGCACTTGGGAGGTCAGAGGGGGTGACATTGGAGAAGGCTCTTCTCCAGGCAGCTGGCTCCCTGGGCTTTCCCAAGCAGCCTGGAGTTTTTGGGCTAATTTTCTGTCCCCACCTTGTGCCTGGGGAAGAACCTCAGTAGGGACTGTGAAGGGAGAAGAGGGCAGGTGGGTAGGAAGGAGAAGTTGGGCATGGAGCTCTTTTTCCAGACTGCCCACAGAAGCAGGTGAATGGGCCCCTGGCTGGTTCCCATTGCCCCCAGCTCAGGATGTCTGGTCGTGAAAGTTGGCTGCAGCCTGAGCTGTGAGCTGGCCTGGGGAGGAGCCCTGCCCATCCTTCCCCATCTGGGTTGATGATTGTGTGCTGGCTCAAACAGAGCTCACACCTAGTTCTCACGCTGGGGCTCAGGCCAAGTGGCCTCGCTTCCCCTGCAGCCTCTTCATGGCTCCAGCTGATGATTTATGGCTGCCCATTGACTATTAAAATGGCTCAGCTCTCAGGAACATCTGCTCTGTGGTAGAACAAGCTGTGTTGTTTGCAGGGACATATGGTCAGGCTCTTCTGGGGACAGATTAGGCTTATGAAAGGACAGATTCCTGGACTTTTGCTGCCTGGGGAAAGCCAGGCTCCCTACTAACTCAGCAGAGGGCAGACAGACCTTCTCCTTCCTTTCAGCCATTGCCCTACTGTGTGCAGGTTCCTGGGGCTCTCTCTGCTTGGCCCTCTCACCCCCAGCACCTGCCATCCTATTCCAGTTCTCATGGAGGGAGGGAGGGAGTCCAGATCTGTGGTTCTTAAACCTGGAGAGCTTGGGAAAACACAGATTGCTGGGCCCTATCTGAAGAATTTCTGATTTAGTAGGTCTAGGGTCTAGAGGCCAATATTTTGCATTTCTTTTTTTGAGATGGACTCTTGCTCTGTTGCCAGGCTGGAGTGCAGTGGCGCCATCTCGGCTCACTGCAACCTCCACCTCTCAGGTTCAAGTGAGTCTCCTCCCTCAGTCTCCCAAGTAGCTGGGACTGCAGGCGTGCACCACCATGCCCAGCTAATTTTTGTATTTTTAATAGAGACGGGGTTTCACCATGTTGGCCAGGATGGCTCCATCTCTTGACCTCATGATCCATCTGCCGCAGCCTCCCAAAGTGCTGGGGTTACAGGCATGAGCCATCACGCCTGGCCCAATATTTTGCATTTCTAACAAATTCCCATGTGATGTTGATGCCATTAATAGGTCTGGGAGCCACACTTTGAAAACCGCTGATCTTGACAAAGCCTGGAACTGGGAACGTCTCTGGGCAGGTAAGAGAGCCACCAGGGCTGAAGTGGAGGCCTGACTGGCTCCAGGCAAGGCAGATGAAAGACAGATATGGGTAAGAAAGCTCTGAGATGCTGAGTTCTAAGCAGAGATTCAAGGACTCAGATTGCCAAATACCAAGTTGTTCTGGAGTATAGATCTCTTAGGATTCAGAGTGGGCTGGAGGCAAATTGCACACACTGATTTAAGTGAGAGTCGGCTCCAGATCAGTCTCAGAACCCAAATAACAGAATCTGGGCAGAGAGCCCCCAGAGCCTGGTTTGTGGGCAGATGGTCGTATGCTCTTGCAATCTGGGTTCTGTGAGTGCATATGACCTGCCCAGTGAGCCCACGGGAAGAGTCCACATTGCAGATGTTGGGTCATCTGATAGAAGGACTGTCTGATAGACAGGCCAAGGGACTCCAATATTGGCTCCCCAGCTCTGCTCCAGGGGGGCTCTCTGCCTTTGGGCACCTTCTTCCCATGTCCACCTATCATCCCCACTCCTCAGAGTGAATGGAGGTGCTGCTTCCTCATCACCACCTGCAATGAAGGAGCAGGTTCAAAGCAGCTGCTCTGAATCCAATCTGCAGGTTCCTGAACAGGGGGCCCAATGCCTTGACCAGGTGGCTGAGTCACCTACCCGTGGGTCCCATTTCCATCACGAGCTCTTAGGAGGCAGATGTGGCCTCCGTCCCTGTTTAGCATAGTGCTGGGTGCAGTTCATGCTGAGGCTGAAAAAAGTGATGCAGTGATTTGAAGCACAGTGCTTGGGCTAGGGGGAGGAGGTGACATCTGAGCCAACACGGCTACTCATCTTTCAGCAGAGGTGAAGGAGCAGGGCAGGTTGGGCTTGGGCCGTGGACCAGCACAGAGATGGACATCTTGAAAAGTGACACCCTGCACTGAAATCCATCCTTGAACGCTTCCTGGCCAGGCAGCCTGGGGAGGCCATGTGAGGACACCCTCTTCCTGCAGAAGCTCCCTCTGCCCTCCTTCCTTGCTCCTCCCTTGTTTGTTAGGCTTTGGTAATTCTCCCTTCTCCAGCTGCCACCCCTTGGATGTGAAGTTTGTGGCCAATGTAGAGATTCATGAAGGTGAGAGCGGGGAGAAGGGGAGCAGTCGAAGTTCATTCTGTGTTTGCTTTTTGGTGTAGCTGGGTATTGCAGAGCAAGAGAAACAACAGAGGAGAAAATGAAGGCTGGACAAAAGCTATCAGCTTGGCCAAGGTAGCTATTAGTAGGCAGAACTGGAATTTGATTCCAGAGATTCATAGCTCTGGAGCCTGGATTCCATTTGTTCCACCTCATCTGAGCTGTCCTTTGAGGCTGTCTTTAGAGTCACCATTCCACACTGGGGTAGCGGGAGGGCTGCTGTGCTTTTGCATACAAGTTATACCTGTGGGGATGTTACGTCTACAAATGTAGAAATAGCTTGCAGCCAAGCTGTCGACAGAACAATTGCCACAGTATATTTTTGATTTTCGAGGTCAGTAGGCAGTGTCTTTAATTCTCTCCTACTTACTTTCACTGGGTTCAAAGACTTACAGTAGAGAGGAGAAAGAGAGGAAACTCTAGGGATTCCTATATATATATATTTGTGTGTATATATATATATGTGTGTGTGTGTGTTTATATATCTATATATATAAAATCTGGAAGTAGAACCTCTCTATGTCAAACCAAAATGAATGATTTTTCCTTAAAAGGCAAATTCCTCATGACTTGACCTTCAAAGGCTTCGCCCTGAGCCCTATAACCAGGAGGATCAAATGCCCTAATTTGCCCCAGTTTCAATTTACATCTACCATCACAGCATAATTATTAACAATGCCTCCTTGCACTCTCAGAGTTTGCAAGTTTGGATGACAAATTTCCCAGAGCGACTGGCCTTTCAGCTCAACACTGAGCATGCACTTGTGGGTAGATGAATAGGGTGAGTGAGTGAGCTGAGCACAGATGAAGCAGGGCTGGGATTCCCTCAACTCCCCCACCTCCTAGCACCCACCTCGGTCACACCAGGGGCCACCAGGCACAACATCAAGACCTGGAGCCAGAATGGGGAGAAAAGCAGAAGAGCTTCCCCTGTTCAGCTGCCTCTCTGCTTTCCAAGAATTTCAGGAAAATACCTGCCCTGTGTGTCTGCCTTTCCAATCCGCCCATCCTCAGCACCTGGGTTTGATGTTTGCTCTGTGGAGGGAAGTGCTGGCCGAGGTCCCCAAGGCACAGTGCGTGCTGGTGACCTCAGCTTTTCCTAAGGCTGACGGGCTGAGTGCCATCCAGGGTCTGACGCTGCACTTCCTTTCCTTGGCCATTTTCAGAGCGTGTTGCTGTTGGGGAAGGGAAGGCCCAGAGGGGCTTGAGGTGGGGTGTGATGTCTCCAGGGAACCCTGGAGCTGCAGGGGATGAGGCTTCTCCAGCAGGAGGGGCCTCAAGTGCCCCAGGCCCCCAGAACACAGATATTTTGGCAGGTCCTGAGGAGGCAAAACATGGCCCCTGGCTTCTCAGGAGATGAATGAGCTAATGTTTTGAGACTCCTGTTCCTCCTTTGGCAGCTCAGGCATATAGGCCGAACACAGAGTACAATGTTCTGCAGTGGTTGCAGCCTATACTTGCATCTGAGCGCTGTCCTTTACCTGCTGTGTGATTTCAGACCACTTGCTTACCTTCTCTGAGCCAGAGGGGGCTCTTCTTCATAAAATGGGGAGAATAATAATCACCCTGCAGTTTGATGTCTGCATTAATTAAATAAAGTCCTCTATAATGCCTCGCACAGGGAAGGTGCTCAGTTACCACCACCTCCTCGTGGCTCAAAGCCATTTGCTTAATTCATTAAAAATTTTGCAGATCTGTGTGGAGCCAGGTATAGCTCCACCTACACTTTCTTGAAGAATCTACTTTGATAAAGTCAGTGCTTAATTAATATTCAAGGCTTTTAACGTCTATTTCCATCAGGTCACTAGTTTAAGACATGAATGAATGAATGAAAAAAGAAACCACTTGCTTTGTTAAAGATGTTACATGCTGTGGGGGAACAATCAAGGTGAATCTGCCTTCAGGAAGTTTTCGGGTCTCACAGGAGAAAATATGCTTCCAGCGATTATAGAAAGTAAAAAGGTTGGGCCCAACCACAGAAGCACTGTGATTAGAGAAGAGAAAGCTGAGGCTTTGTTGGGAAGGATGGGATGGGGCCTTGGGCAAGTGACTTCACCCCTCTAAACCTCACCTTCCTCCTCTCCACTATTGGGATAGTACTACCTACCTCCCAGAAGGAATAGAAATATCTGCTCTGTTGCCCAGGCTGGAGTGCAGCGGCACAATCTCAGCTCACTGCAACCTCTGCTTCCCAGGTTCAAGCGATTCTCCTGCCTCAGCCTCCAGAGTAGCTGGGATTACAGGCACCATGTCAGGCTAATTTTTGTATTTTTAGTAGAGACAGGGTTTTGCCATGTTGGCCAGGCTGCTCTCGAACTCCTGACCTCAGGTGATCTGCCTGCCTTGGCCTCCCAAAGTGCTGGGATTACAGGAGTGAGCCAGAGTTCCTGGCCAAGACATTGTTTACATACGTCAATTAACAAGGTGCCTGACTCTAAGCAATCATGCTATAGCACTTTTCCATATGCGGGGGCACTCTCAGCCATACCCCAGATGTAGCACCACCACTGTTCTCCTCAGCAGCCTCTAAGCCCTTCTGGCTCACTTCCCCTTCTAGTCTTCTCTAGGTTACTTTTGGTCACATGACATGCTTCCCATCCACCCCTTTCCCTGCCCAAGTGCTTCAATACCCCACTGGAGTCCCATCTCCCCATGAAGACTCCCCAAGTTCATCTCCTCTGAGCTTCTTCCTTGGCTTGGCATGCAGCCGTGGTCCTAAAACTGCCTTTGCAAAATTATGACAGTGAGAAAAATCTAACATGGTTGCCTCCATCTTGCTTCTAACCTCCAAGCTGTCCTTGGTCATTGCTGGGCACGGGCCAACCTAACTTTCGGAGGAATTTAGTTTATAGTTTAACCTTAAAGCAAGGATGATAATAGCGCTTCTCAAAACTAAACTGCCTTCATAAAACTAATGAAAGGCCACAAGGTTAAGGTTATGAGAGGGGCCTGAATTCTGCTAAGGTGTAGCTGTGGTTAAATGATAACCAGCCGTTGTTCCAGAGGTCACAAGATTTATAACATCCCCAATTACTCCTGTACATAACATCACTGTTGTGGAACCTAAGATTGGCCTTTTGAGATGTCTTTTCAGACTTTTGCATTTCTGATGATTGGCTAATTCTGCCTAGACTTGCGACTCATGACACAACCAGACCCATGGCCTCCACCCAGAGGTGGACTCAGTATATGAGGATCAATTTCCACACCTCTATAATTGCATCCCCCAACAAATCAGCACTCCCTAGCCCCCTGCCCACCAAGCTATCCCCTGCCCAACTCCTAACCTTGGAGCTTCCAGGGAGATTGATTTCAGTAATAATTCTCTCTCCCACGTGGTATGGCTGGCCTTGCATCAATTAAACTCTTTCTTTCCTGCAATGCCATGGTTTTGGTGAATTGGTTTTGTCTGTGTGATAGGCAGAAAGATCCCATTGGGCTATGTCTTCTGTCTCCATTGGATGGTTGGATTCTTATAGATCGAATAGTTGGTTCCTTATAGACAGGAAATCTTTGTTTTTGCTCTCCTCTTAGTGCCCAGGGCTAGGTCATGCATGCAATGATATCTATGGATAACTTAAAGAATGTCAGAAACAGCCTCCTCCTAGAACCCAGTTTTTGTGGGAAGACAAACTAGAGAACAGCTGAGTGATTTTCCACAAATTCTTCTATTTCCCAGCAATAGCTTCAAGATCGCATCTGTCCTATCCTCTACCCCATGTTTCCCAACATAGAGTTCTGGGTTTACAGAAACCCAAAGGATTAGGGGACCCCAGGGTCCAAGGAGGCAGCAGAAAGCTGTGTTTCAGCATTCTGGAGCTTGATGCTAGGAGTGTAAACATCCTTGCCGGACAAAATATTGGCCCCAGAGCAAAGGCTGGTGGCCACCTTGGCCTTCTTTGCCATTCAAGCCTGGTATCTGCAAGTAGCCCTTTCCTAGCCAAGAACAACAAGCCACGGCTTAGAAGGAACGACATGTGTGAGTGTGTGTAAGAGTGCAGAGAAGGCTGAAGGGGAGGGGAAGAGGTGGGGCCAAAGCTTCATACAGGTTGAACCTCCAAGTTTGGATAGAAGTGGAGATAGGGGAACTGCATGAACATGTTTTTAGCTATGGCATTCTTCCTTCAAACTAAAGTTTACTTAGTTTGTACACGAAACAACCCAAGGTGGAGCCGCTCAGGGTGAACCTGGGGCTGAGAGCGGACTGTGGAATCTCCACCAAGCACACGGCCAGAATTGCTGGCATCACAGACCTCATTCTTCTTGCCAAAAAAGGAGGGATATTAGTGTTTTTTTTTTCTTTCTAAAGTTCCTAGAATAGATAGTACTTGACATTTAGTGTGCACTTGGATTTCCCCATCTTTTCAGGGGGTTATGCAACCTGAAGGTCACATTCCAGCTTTAGGCTCTGGTCTCTCTCTTCTGCTATAGCACAACGCATCTGAACGTGATGGTGGGTGGATGGAAGGTTATGCAGGCTCACAAAAAGACTGTTAAATGGGCCATGTACTTAACAGCATTGTTTTTGTCTGGGGTGGAGGCAGCAGGATACCCCGAGAGGGACTGTTGTGTGTATCATGGTGTGTGAGGTGTAGCGATCTGGGTGTCTGTGTGAGGCCTGGGTGGAGGCCTGTGCACGTCTTCTGTGTGTGGTCTTTCCAGCCTCACACTCATGGAAAGCTCTGGTTTGGATGTCACTCTCAGCATTAGAGGCCTTTGGGCTGCTTCCAGCGGAGCTGGTTGGTGTTGAAGGATTATGGGTGATGGCTGTGGGAATGGCACTGCCTGCCTGGCCTTGGAGGTGGCTGGTTTCCTCCGTATCCCTGGGGGTGGGCAGTGGTGTCACAGGCTGTGTGGGAAAGGAGGGCTACTCTGGGTGGAGCACAGGACAGCTTGGGTGTTGCCTGGGAGGCGTCAGGGAGGAAGGCAGACGTGGGAGTCTTGGGGAATAAGGAGAAAAGGGTTTGAAAACCAGGATAAGGCATTTATCCAGCACTTGGCTGTCTTTATCTCTTAAAATTAAAGCCAGGCCTCTCCTGGAACGTTCCACTTGGGATTCTGCTGGGAAATTAGAAAGACTGGGGAGGGGTGAGTGGTGAGTTGGACTTTTCTGCCTCAGTTGATTGTATATGTGTTGGGTAGGGTGACCCAGAATTTTGGTATTTATTCCTTCATCAGTTAGTTTTTGAGTATCTGCTGTATCCTAAACACTGACTTAAGGGATATGTAAAATAGAAGTCATGATCCCTGCTCTAAAAGAGCTCACTGTCTAGCGGAGAATGCAGACAAATAGACAGATGACCATATGATATGATAGCATCTTCATTTATTCATGCTGAAAAAATCAATAGTTTATATACTATTGATGTAATATCCTTGGAGCTATATATATACACATATATGTGTATATATGTGTATGTATACATGTATATGTGTATACATACACATATGTGTACATATGTGTAGACATACACACACGTGTATATATGTGTATATATGTGTATACATACACGTGTATATATGTGTATATACGTGTGTATATATATGTGTGTATATGTGTGTATATATGTGTTTGTGTGTGTGTGTGTGTATATATATATATATATATACCATTCTCACATGGCTATAAAGGACTGCCTGAGACTGGGTAATTTATAACGAAAAGAGGTTTAATTGGCTCATGGTTCCGTGGGCTGTATGAGAAGCATGGCTGGGGAGGCCTCAGGAAATTTACAATCATGGCGGGAGGTGAAGAGGGAGCAGGCATGTCTTATATGACCAGAGAAGGAGGAAGAGTGTGAAGCGGGAAGTGGTACCCACTTTTAAACAACCAGATCTTGTGAGAACTCACTATCAGGAGAACAGTAAAGGGGAAGTCTGCCCCCATGACCCAATTACCTCCCACGAGGCCCCTCCTCCAACACTGGGGATTACAATTCAGCGTGAGATTTGGGTGGGGACACAAATCCAAACCCTAACAAGGACAATGGCAAAGCACTTGGAGAGACATATGTAAGATATACATTATATATACAGTACTTGGGTATATGTCATATAGAATACATATGTAATCTTCAAGTGCTTTGCCATTGTCCTTGACACCTACCAATTCAGATAATCTCTGCAACAACCTCTGCTAATAAGTGGCATAGCTGGGCTTGAACCCAGGCAGTCTTACTCCAGGGTTCATTTCTTTTATTAATTAATTTATTTTTATTTTTAAGAATTAACAGATATGGGGTCTCACTACATTGCCCAGGCTGGTCTCGAACCTCTGGGCTCAAGGAATCCACTTGTCTTGGCCTCCCAAAGTGCTAGGATTACAGAAGTGAGCCACTGCACCCAGCCTCTATTTCTTAATTACTCCCCCATACAGTCTCTCAACAGAGGTGGGTACAGGGTATAAGACGAGATTACATATATGAATAGAGTCCGCTCTCTGTGTCCATGGGGTTCTTCATTCATGGATTCAACCATTGGTAGATCTAAAATACAGTATTCTTGGCATGCAGAGCTCGTGGATGCAGAGGGCAGATTGTTTCCATACGAAGGTTCACAGGGCCGAGTTCTTGAGCACCTGTGGACTTTGGTATCTGGGGGTCCTGCGGATTTTGGTATCCTGGTCCAGACCTCTGCAGATACTAAGGTATGACTATATTTAACTCCGCTTCAGCAAGTCGGGAGAGGCTTCACAGAAAATGCATTATCTTGTAAAGACTAGTGTTCCCAAGTTGTGTCTGCATCGTGTTGGGTCTGGGGAGTGGGAGGGCAGTGGGAGGTAGTCTAAGTATGAGAGCAGAACTGCCCAGGGAGTGGAAGTGAGGGAGAGCAAAGCACCTCAATTCAGGTCGGCCCAGGGCAGGCCCAGGGAGCACAGCGGCTCTTGGAGGATCCAGCCCAGGCCCTCCCGCCCTACGTCAGAGAAGGCTGAGTCAGGGCTCCTATCAGCTGACTGTCGGCCAGGCTCCAGGCCTTCCTGATGACAGCAGGGCTGAATCCAGCCAGCGAGGGGACAGAGGGAGAGCAGGAGGGAGGGAAAGGTAGAGGGGGTGGGGGTGGGGGTTTCAGCCAGTCTCTTTCCCAGCAGTGATGCCGTCTCAGCCACCAGCTCTCTGCCAGCGGGGTCAGCACAGGCATGGTGAGGGGGAGAGGAAGGAGCTGTCTGTGACACTGCTCAACCTCCGGCACGTGGAGTCTGATTGCCTGGGTCAGCTGCTATCTGTGTCTTGTTTAGCATCCTTTCTCCTGCGTGTCCTGCCCTCTGGGCCATCTGTCCAGCTGATGGTGGGGTTTGCAGGCAGAGGGATGCCTGTCTCCCAGCTCTGTCTGTGTTCCTCTAGCCAAACAGATGCTTGGAACAAATAAACAGGCCAGCAAGTCTTGCAGAGGTTGTCAGGCTTAGTTGAGACACCCTGTCCCTTTTGAAAGCTGTTGATGTACTTAAAAAGATCAGCATCTGGGGCCAGATCATATCTGACTCTACAGTGAAGCGAGAGTTCTCAGCTTCTTCATAATGATGGTATGTACTAGTGTTTAATGCTGCACTCTTTTCAAAGTCCCAAGGTCACCAGCCAACAAATAGTTAACTGGGGCCCTGCAGTCAGGGTCTTGGACTCCAAGTCCTGAGTGCTTTTCCTGGCCAATGCAGATTCACAACTTTGGGGATTAGTCTCGAGGGCATTAGAAGTCCCTCAGAAATTGTGAGCTGTGAGGGGACTGACTGTGATTTCATTGGTTACATGTCCCTTGCTTCTTTTAGGAGAACAAGCTTGGGATGCTACTGG
Source organism: Nomascus leucogenys (assembly GCF_006542625.1). Lineage (NCBI taxonomy): Eukaryota > Metazoa > Chordata > Mammalia > Primates > Hylobatidae > Nomascus > Nomascus leucogenys. Next base: position 4,434,054 of record NC_044395.1, on the reverse strand, counting down.
ACACACTTCTGAGGGTTTGGATAAGAGGGGCAGGGGCATCTGGAGGACTGATCCCCAGAGTCAGACCTCAACCATGCTGGGGTGTGGAAATGAGCCAGGCTCAGGAATCCAACAGACACAGGCTTTTGAGCACTGCCTCCATTTGGCAGGTCCTAAACTTCTCTGAGCCTTGGTTTTCCTCCAGGTAAAGCTGGTATAGCATACATGATAGTGCTTGGGGTTTTGTGAGGATGCACTGGGTGAGCATTCGGCAACTGTAACCTCCCTTCGTATTTCTCCCTGGCTTGTTCCTCAAGTCCCTTCTTGCAGAAAAACCACAGCCAGTCTCGGCCCTTTTCTTCTCCCTTGCCTTGGCTGCCTCTTGTTCATGTTGGTTGGCACTCTTAACCAGCCCCCTCATAGTCACCCGTGAGACTGAGCACATCGCTGCCGCACAGCCCCTGACAAACACGCTGGTAGGGGCTGAGAGGCTTGAATGAGACAACTCTGATTCTGTGCTCAGCAGCTCGGTGGCCGGCCTGTTGGGTGCACGTTAACTGTGATTACTGTTACGCAGGACTCACGAGAGAAAACTTCAATGACTCACAAAGTCTTGGGGTTGGAAGGGACCTTTGCCATCATTCTTCTCTGTTTCCTCTTTTGGCAGATGCGGTCTGAGAGGCAGAGTCACTTCACATCTGGGAATAAATCCCAGTCCTACCTGATTCATTCATTTATTTCACCCACAGTTATTGAACACTTGCTGTGTGCACTTGCTGCACCGAGTGTTGTTATATGACACAGTGCCGGCTGCTAAGGAGCTCATTGTCTACTTGAGGGGACAGACACGTATGGGATGCAGTGTCCCGGGGTAAGTGCAACAATGCCAGTATGGGGGGCATTTGGAGAGCGTAGAGAAAGAGCCTCCCATACACCCTTGAAAGGCCAACAAGTGCTTCCTGGAGTTGATGGTATCTGAGCTAAATATTAAAGAAGTAGAAGCTGGTCAGGTTATGCGGAGGTTGCTGTGTGTGAGCCCACGGTGGGTAGGTTTGCTATTTCTGGTGAGAGAGACAAACACAAGTATCTTCAGAGAACTAAATGGTTTCCTGGCTGCTGCACCTGGATTCTGGAGAAGTAGATCTTGAGTGTGAGTTTCTAAAAAATGAGATAAGTTAATGGTCTGTAATCTCGGCTACTCAGGAGGCTGAGGCAGGAGAATCGCTTGAACCCGGGAGGTGGAGGTTGCAGGCAGCCAAGACCGCACCACTGCACTCCAGCCTGGGCAACACAGTGAGTGAGACTCCGTCTCAAAAAAAAAAAAGTTAATTGGTAGAGTGAACTTTTCCTACTGAATGGGGCCTTGAAGGCATCATGGGGCATGGCAAATGGGTTGGGGTTGCCAGGCCTTGATCAGATGACTGGTGGAAACTGGCCGTGGGCTTTGAGCTGTACTTCTTGTCAGACTCTTCCCTGTGGATTACAGAAGAGCACTTAATATCTCCCAAACACACATTTGCTAAAAACAACAACAAACCAAAAATGAAAAACAAACAAACAATCAAACAAACAAAACACTAGAAGAAAAGGGTAAGGAAGCAGGGCACCAGATAACCAGGTTGTCTTTGAGTGTGCAGAATGTATGGCTGAGTGTGAGCATGTCATCTCCCAGAGGGCAGAATGCCTGAGGACAGTCCTACGTGGCCTGTGCAGTTAATACAACCGTCACAATTTTCTCAGTTACCTGCTCACTGCCCAGAGAGGACATGGTAAGTGTCACCTGGACTTCTTGGCACTTTAGGGGTTAGACAGTCACCTCGCAACAAGCCGAGGGTTCTTTTCTGAATCATTCCCTGTTATAATTCAGCATTAGGGTTCTTGGTTGTGAATTAAAAAGAGAAAAACAAGCAGAAGGCAAATTGATTGGAAGGGTATTTGGTAGCTCTTTGCTATCTGTGGGTAGTTGAACACACCAGTCTGAACACAAACAAAGGTCGGCAAGGCCCAGCGACATCCTACCTTGGGTGCCCTGGGCTTAGGGTGTTGCTTCTGGGGTCTCACTGTTGGATGCTACTGCCCCTGGAAACTTCTATCACACGAATGGCCTCCTGACAACCTCTAACTGATCTTGGACTTTGCTGCATGGACAGGGAATTAAAACCTGAGTGGAAGCCTCTGATTGGCTGTGCTCAGGTCACATGTCCTTGCTGAGGAAGGAGGGAAGGGAACCATGTTCCCCCTTTGGCTCCCTTAATAAGGGAACCTGTCTCCTGCCTAATTCTGAATGGCCCCAAATGCTAAGTAACTACCATGTTTTTTGACCTTCCAGACCCGACTTTCAGACACATTTTGCTCCACAGCGCTGCCCACCTTTGGTTTCACAGCAGTTCTGAGGCCCGAGAAACTGAGGAGTTTTTCTGGCCACTTTTGGGAGAAGCCATCTTTTAAATTCTTGATCAGTTTCTTCAGCCCCTTCCCTGGAAACAGACACCATTTCTCTTTGAATGAAAAGAGAAGTCATTGCCTATCTGTGAAGGGGATTCCACTTCCTCTGAGAGAGGTTCCTGTCAATAGCCTCTTCTTGTCTTATATTGTGTACATCAGAGGCAGTGAATTGAGCAGGAGGAAAGGGGCCACTTAGTCTCTGAGTGTTTCAGTTTTTTCCTGCTTTGACACATGGCAGAAATCATACTGTCTCATGGATTAGGGCTCAAGTTAAAACACTCAGAGCCACTTAGACTATTCTTTTCTTTTTCTTTTTAAACAGGTTTATAATTGACATACAAAAACTGCACATACTTAATGTATCCAATTTGATGAGTTTGAACATACGCATGCCCCTTTGACACCATTACCACAACCAAGGTAATAGACACAGCTATCATCTCAAAAGTTCACTTGTGTCCCCCCATTCCTTTTTTTTTAAGGGAAAGAACACTTAACAGGAGACATACCCTCTTAATAAATTTTTAAGTGCATAATACAGTATTGTTGACTGTGCAATGCTGTACAGCAGATCTCTAGAACTAATTCACTTGTATAACTGTAACTTTATACCCATTGGGCAACGACTCCCCATTTCCCTTCCCCTTGGCCCCTGGCAACCACCGTTTTATTCTTTGCTTCTATGAGCCTATTTTAGATACCTCATCTAAGTGGAATCATGCAGTATTTGTCCTTCTGTGCCTGGCTTATTTCACTTAGCATAATGTCTTCCAGGTTCATCCATGTTGTCGAAAATGGCAGGGTTTCCTTCTTTTCTCAGGCTGAAAAATTCTATTGTATGTGTGTACCACATTTTCTTTATCCATTCATCTCTTGATGGACATATGGGTTGTTTCCATAACTTGACTCTTCTTAATCTTGTCGCAGTGAACACGGGAGTGCAGATATCTTTTCAAGATCCTGTTTTCAATTCTTTTGGGTGTATACTCGGTAGTAGGGTTGCAAATTAAAAGTGGAACACTCACAGACCATTATTTTCTTGACCCTTTGGTGCATTTACTTTGGGTTGCCTAGGAACTCCTCCGTCTATGGATTTACCTTGTAGAGTCAGAGGGGATGATTGGGGAACCTGCTTGGAGATGTGGGTTTTGAGCCTCTTTGGAATTCAAAAAATACTGATTTACCAGAACAAGAAAATTTGGCTCCGGCCCCAATACAGGCTGAGAAAGTTCATCTTTTTAAAAGGGGCCAGTTCTCGATTAGTTAGGGTACTGGAATGGTCCAGGGAGGGATAACTCAGGCCATTTGCTTTGCTTCCTTCCCTTTCTTTCTGTCTGATCTTTGGCCAGTTCATGGCTTTCTAATCCTGCCACTGGGGGATGAAGGAAGATTAAACTTGTCCCATTGCCTTTACATGTTATGAGCTCTCCAGAAAAAGTTTGCATGGGAATGGCTGAAGATGTGGTAAGTTAAAGCAAAATCAATACACAGTTTACTATCCATGTCTTTCTGCTACCCTGCAAATTTTCTTCCTCTCCATGTAATCTCTTTATTGCAGCCTAGGAACTTTGTCAAGGGCTCCATGACCAGGGTCTTTAGGAAACTCCAAAGACCTGAGATTTCACCAGCAGAAATGACAGCTGTTCCAAAAACAGAAAGGAGGTAATTTCTTGTGTTTCAAATTTCCCCAAAGGTGAGAGTTAAGACTCACTCTCAAGATCTTTATGGCTCATAGGTAATGAGAGGAAGGGGTAACATTTTAACAGATCACATTCCCAAGGCCAGTTCAACGGGAGGGCTGGAATTTGGGGAGGCTGCAGGGAGCAGGACTTTGGTGCCGTAATCACTGGTTACCCTGTAATAGTATCACAGGAGACTTTCCTGGTTACTGAGGAACAGAACTGTAGCTGATTTTCAGCCCAAGACTTGGTGGGTTCTGTGGAGTCCAGCATTCAAAGCCCTACCATCAAGTGTGACTTCAGTGTCACAGGCAGATGGTGTCACCAAGGCATAATGACTCCTGACCTGTGGCTCTGCTCTTCCTCCTTCTCTTCCTCTCTCCCCTTCCCTGGGGGCCTGTGGTCCAGAGCCGCATTCCTTTGTTATCACACTTCCTTCCGCAGACTGCACAGGCCTGTTCTGGACACCAAGCTGTGTGAAAGCGCTCCAGGCTGGTGGGAACACCGCTCCCAGAAAGAATCTGACTTGTTTCAGAAGCTTGTTTTCTGGCACTTGCTCTTCCAGAGAAAAAGGCTGCAGCAAGAGGATAAAAGAGGCAATCCAGGGGTGTGTGAGACGGAGCCAGTTACAGGCATCTCAGCCCAGGGAGGGAGTGAGGAGGGAATGAATGTGGCCTAAGTCCCTCACCTGCAATGTGTAAGAGATAAATGAACCTGCTCACCCTCCCTTTCACCCAGCCACATTCAGGGTCATTTGCTGTAGCCCAGGTGGCTGCGGCTCGGGTGGGGTTGCCAGGTGGAATAATGGTCACGCACAGCTGCCCCTCCACAGGGGCTGAGCCCAGGGTGGCTTCACTGGAAGAGGGTGTGGGACAAGCTGGGTATCCTGGATGACATCTCTGCTAGCTGTCGGAAAGTTGAGTGAGGGATGGGGTAGCTGTATCCGTGTGTGTATATGTGAGAGAGTGTGTGTTTGCTGGGTGCTCATATGTGTTTGTTTCAGATGGATGTGTGTGGGTTTGAGGCCAGGGGAATGGTGAGTTGGGGCGGCCCTGGGGGCAGGGAGGGGTGGGTGTGAGCAGGGGGAGTGAAGTGGCTGCAGCAGGAACAGGGGAGGCATGAGAGCTGACGCTACGACTGAATGGATTTTGAAAGGTCTTTGTCTGCCTCAATTAAAAGGATAGATCCTTTTTTTCTTTAATGCTGAATAAATAATTTTTTCCCTTTTTTCTTTGGTTCTTTTCATATAACAATTTGTCAAACTCTGTCAAAAACAAACACAAACGGAAAAACCCAAAAGTCTTCTCGAATGGGTTCAAGGTGCAGGAGGCACAGCTGAGCTGTGGGGAGCAGCGGTGCGGGAGGCGGGTGCTCGGCAGACTCTGGACCTGCTCTTGGGGCTGCTGGCCCCCCTCCTGCCCATGCGGCCAGGGCAGCCCTTTGGGGAAGCTGTGCTGTGGCTTCATCTTTTGTTTTGGCTTCTATTGGCGTATTCTTTTGTTCTCTTTAACTGCATCCAATCAAATTGGCACGTCTGAGGTTCGGGAAGATGGTTTGGAGCCATTCCATTACTCTGTCTATCGAATTCTGGGATTTCTGCTTCCTGCCCTGTCCTGTCTTCTGTCCCCAGCTCACCCGGCCCCTACCGACGTCATGCTTTATCAGCTTTCCACTGTGCATGTAACTCTGCCTGGCATTTGGTATTGGGGTGGGTGTGGTGCTTTGAGAGAGGCACAGCAGAACTACTGAGAGAAAGGATGGTGTTTTCCCATTCAGACCCTCATTCATCCCCTACTTTCTCTATTTTGCAGGTGTAGAACATTGAGTTACGGAGGTCCAAGGTAAACTGCATGGCTGCTTTAACGAACCAGGAGTAAGTGTGGCTTTCTGATTCCTCATTTGGTTCTTGGAACACTTATTTCCTTTTCTTACCCAATTTTAGCTATTCAGGGACAGTAGAATCATAAAATTTCACAGTTGGAGGGATGCTTAAAGAACATTAGCATACAGGGGTCTTCAAACAGTGATGTGGAGAAACCCCTCAGAAGTCACCCACTCCACCTCTCAGGGCAGCGCCATGCTTACTGATTTTGTAGCTCGAGCTTTGGCAAGTTGGGAACCCCTCTGGTGTATTTCATGCACCTTTCATACGTAAAATATGAGTAAAATAAACCAGTCAATTAAGAGAAAAAATACCAGACACAAACATTTTCAATCAAGAGCCCTACTTACTTATTCACTACTTAAAAAAAACCCACACTGAAGCCCTAATATTTTAATATTTAGGTGACATTTATCAAAACAAGAATTGAAAATGCTTTACATAATCCTGGGGGAAAACAATCTGAAGTTTTTTTTTATATAAAATGCTTTTTTTGGGGGGGCGGAATAAGAGAAGATTGTTATTCCTATAAATGAACAAAGCATAGGACAAGCTTCATTTTTATATTCTTAAGAACATAGACTGGGCGCAGTGGCTCATGCCTGTAATTCCAGCACTTTGGGAGGCTGAGGAGGGCGGATTGCTTGAGCCCAGGAGTTTGAGATCAGCCCAGGCAACATGGTGAAACTCTGTCTCTACCAAACAAACAAACAACAACAAAAAATTAGCCTGACGTGGTGGTGCATGCCTGTAGTCCCAGCTACTCGGGAGCCTGAGGTAGGAGGATCACTTGAACTGGGGAGATGGAGGTTGCAGTGAGCCTAGATCATGCCACTGTACTCCAGCCTGGGTGACAGAGCCAGACCCTGTCTCAAAATAAAAAACAAAAAGCCAACCAAAAGCAAACCATAAATGGTGGTGACATAGTCACAGAAGATAAGGTTTAAATGTTGAATACCAATGTTAAGGCTGATGATTAAACAACTTCATTAGGGACAAGTGATTTTCTTCGGGTGTTGAAAGTAAGTCTGGGATGACAAACTGGTGAAAGAAGGGCTTGGTGATCACCTGGTGTTATTTCCCATCATCACTTCTTCTCTGCTAGAAATACTTGGCTGTTGTGATTCTCACCTGAAAGATCTCACTTGGCCTCCAAGAAAGGGGATGGGTAGCCACATTTAAAACAAAACAAAACAAAAAACAGTTAGAGAATCCTCTTTGAAGCTCATCTATGCAACTGTGGAGTAAAATCTAATTTCAACATATTCTAATATTTCTCAGCAATGGCTTGAAACAATTGAGAATTCTTTAAATTTTAGACCCCAGAGAATATCAGCATTCTGTTCACCCATTCCATCTATCTATCTATTTTACCTTTCATTAATTCTTAGTCCATCTGTGCTGCTATAACAGAATGCCTCAGATTGGACAATTATAACAAATAGAAATGTATTGGTTCACAGTTCTGGAAGCTGGGAAGTCCAATTCCAAGGGGCCAGCATCTGGTGAGGGCCTTCTTACTGGGTCGAAATGTGGCAGAAGGCATTGTATGGCAGAAGGGCAAGGGAAGGGTGAGAGAGGGCAAGAGAGAGGGCTGAACTCATCCTTTATAGGGAACCCACTCTCATTAATGGCATTACTCCATTCACAGACAGAGCCCTCATGGTCTAATCACCTCTTAGGGGTCCCACCTCTCAACATGGTTACAATGGCAATTTGTAAGTTTCAATACAAGTTTTGGAGGGGACAGACATTCGAGCCATAGCAAATTCCTTCACTTGTTCAAAAATTATTGGAATCTAGGAAACTTTCAACATAGAATTTGGAGGAACCATACAGATTGTCTGGTTCAGTGGTTGCAAACTATTTTCTGGGGTGGGAGTAGAGAGAGAGAGAGAGAGAGAGAGAGAGAAAGAGAAAGAGAAAGGGGAAGCAGGTGGTGCCAAGTAAATGTCTTTGGGCTCCCCAGCCCTGCCTCAACCAGAGAGGCCACCCTGTGGTTGGCTGCTCACAGTACACTGGCCTGGTAGAGCTTTGTAAACTACAGGCACTGATGCAAGCAGGCCTTACTCTGATTAAGTCATGTTTTTCAAACTTTTATTTAGCAATGGAATTATTTTTTTTTCTCCACAAGGTAGTATCTACATTATTTATACTATATATTACATGTGCTAAAATATATGTGATAAATAAAATATAGAAAATAATGTAAAACCAGTATGGACCTGATGGAAGAAAGGGTGGAGGGTCAGACTCCTGTCAACTTTGCTTTCCTTGGTCTTCTCAGATCCTTTATATAACTTTAGGTTTCAGGGGACACAGCCTGGAAACCATTACTCTAGACGACGGGTATGTACAGAAAAGGTTTTGTGTAAGTGGGGTCTTTGCAGATGAATGAACATCTTATTTGCCCAAGGGGACCCTCTGTGTGTTTGGCTGCAAACTGTAAACAGACTCATGAAGGAATACTTTAGGGAGACTGTGAAGTTGCGTTTCTAATCACGGAGTATAGCTGGAGCCCCTGAGAAGCAGAGGGGTAGATGGGCCAGCTTGTTCAGGATCAGCAGGTTACTGGGTACGGCCTGTGGTGAAACTCATTGTGAAAGTGAGTGAGTGTGTCGATGGAAACACGAAGCCAAGCTGAATGCCGCCCGAGGCACTAAGCTAGCGGTAGCTCCAGCAAATCCCCAGGATGATGTTGGTGTATACGTGGCATGGAAAGACTTCAGGTCACCACCAGTGCCCTCAAAAGTCCATTTTCTGACACTAAGTCCAACGATTTGCTCTTTTTGCCCCTGCCTCCAGCTCTGTCTCCTTCCATTGGCCCCACTCTGCACCTGTCCCACAGGCAGGCAGTGGCATCCTCAGCTCCTGGACCACTGGGGCCACCAGGTCAGTTGGCCCCTCACCCTTGCTTGGACATTCAGTTTGTATGCTGAAATGAGGATTCCTGAGTGACATGAGGTCAGGCCCAGGGAGGAGAGTCACAAGGAAGTGGTGGAATTCCATAGGTGGATGTTGAAGAAAGTGTTTGGTTCCAGCTGGGGACGAGAGAGCAATGAGATTTTTAATTTTTTAATCCAACTATAAGATTTTCTGAATTAAAACTACCTGGTATGCTTTGGATGTTTGTCCCCTCCGAATCTCATGTTGAACTGTGATCCCTAGTGTTAAAGGTGTGTTCTGGTGGAAGGTGTTGGATCACAGGGTGGACCCCTTGCCAATGGCTTAGCGTCTTCCCCTTGGTTGAGTGCGTTCTCAAGTAGTTCACACCAGATCTGACTGTTTAAGGGTCTGGGACCTCCTCCCCCTCTCTCTTGCTTCCTCTCAAGCCATGTGACAAGACTGCTCCCACTTTGCCTCCCACCACGATTGGAAGCTTCCTGAGGCCTTCACCAGAGGCAGATACTGGCACCATGCTTCCTATACAGCCTGCAGAATCATGAGCCAATTAAACCTCTTTTCTTACCCAACCTCAAATATTCATTTATAGCAGTGCAAATGGACTCCTACACCACCTTCGGAGATTTTGTGGCTCATCCGATTGCTGCTTTTTACTCTAGGGAAATCTTCGAACACCTCAGGTTGTCAGTGGCCACATCTGTACAATGGGCTACTGGAAATGTGCTCACCTTCAGAAGGTGCTATTTCAAACCCACGCATTTGCCCTGAGCCGTCTGCTTTCTAGATGGCCCATCTTGTAGCAACTCATAGATGACTTTCTCAGATGCTTGGTTGGGGGCAGGGTTAAGACCGTGCTTTGAGAATAGACTTTTTCCCTGTGGGAAACTGAAAGGCTTGTGGTGTAATGATCCCTGGCCTGGGGCCTCCTTTGCACAGTTAATTAATTCCAACGACAAATATTTACTGTGCATCGAGCATAGCAGGCAGTGCCCTGACTGATTAAGATGATCTGATATGGTAATGCAGGGTGCGTCTGAGAAATTAGTGATTTTAAAATGTAGTTAGCAACCTAAGGTTCTGGAGGGACAATGCCAGACATTCTTCTGGTGTTCAAACCGTCCCAGACTGGGAAGGAACTGGTCCGTGATGTCTGCCTGGGCCGCTTTGCCTCTGCTCCATAGCTCAGGGAAGGGGCAGCTCTTGGCTCTCCGCCAGTGTTTGTAATCCGCACAGCAGGCTCCCATGTCTTCTGGGTGGGCCTGCATCTTTTGTTACATATTTGTCCCCGAATCCAGACCACTTCTGAGCTCTCCGGGGAGAATGTGCCCAAGAGCTGTTCAGTGGGGTGGGCGGGCTGGTGGAAGTCCTCAAGCCTCATTTGTTCCGCTTCCCTTCAGCCCTTCAGCCCTAATTCATTTGTTTGTATTTGGGGGGAAAAATCTCTCGTTATTGTCTATCCTTTATTTCCTGGAATTCAACATGAAAGTTGTCATTGTTTTAGTTTGTGGCCTCCAAAGAAATAAACCATTTGAGCAACAACTGCAACAACAGCAACAATTCTTCATGGCATGGGCGTCAGACCGGTTGACTTTGGAATCTGGGTGTCCATTTTGTTAGAATTGAATGTGCACTGGGTTTGGGGTGGGTATGAGGGAGGCTGTATTTATTTTTGAACTTCTTTCGCCCATAATGAAAACCAGCTGCCTCTCCAACAAGTGCATTACTCTTCCCATAGAAAGCCTCATGGACAAACTGAAGCTACAGGGGTGGCAAGTCACATAAACTGATGTTTCTAATTTAATCTAGTGAGCTTCACCCTCTGTCTCTCGGTCCTCCAGTCCTTGCTCGTGGGTTGATGGACACCTTCTCTCCTTCTGTACTTGTGGAACCTAGAGGCACTTTCAGTTAGTGGAGGAGAAATGTGTCGCTTCTCCCCACTGATTCGCCGGGGTGGACGTGGAGGGGACCTCCCCACTCTGGGAAAGGTGGCCCCATTCAGCTTGAGTCTGGAGTGAGACCAAACTTTCCTGCCTGTTGCATACAACTTCAACTCCAAGTCCAAGCTGGGCCCATTATTTTGGCTGCTGGGAGAACATTCCTTCACATGTGCTGATGCATCAGGGTATCTCCAGCTTCCTTTTTGCTGGAGGGGTGGCACTGAGTTAAAATCCTTCCCTAAGTGTACGGGCAGACGAGTAGGAGGGCTGAGGTGCAGGAAACGTAGCCGAGTGGAGAGCAGGCTGGCAGACAATGCTGTGCTGGCCACCTCTGTGGGTCTGGCCACAGGAGAATGCAAAAGAATGATTTACTAGGTGCTTCCTCACCTCTCATGGATGGTGCCGGGAGATGATGGAATGCACTTTTTTTCCTGTAACAGAATGCTTTTGGCAGAGACATTTCCCAGTTATTAAAAAGCGGGGCAATGAGGTGAGCTATAAATGCAAACCTCCATATAGGAAAATCCAGAAGAAGTGAGTAAGGACGAGGTGATGCAGTGGAGATTGCGGGGAGAAAGAAAAGATTAAACATAGGCGAAGAGAAGAACAATGAAGCTGTGTTGAGATTGAATGGGAGAGAGTGAGAGTTCTGAAAAGGCAAGAAAAACATCAGCAATGGAGTCACAGAAAGCTCAGGGGTAACTTTGCTCCTTGCCCGCAGTGTAGAAGCAGATAAAAGGTTGGGGAGGGATTGACTAGGCAGGTTGAATTTGTAGGTCGGTGGAAGAAACAGCAAGAATGAGAAAAAGGAGCTCAGGGATGCTTAGGTCATTGGACACCCTTGAAGCTGTGGGTAATGTGCATTGCAGAAAGATTTGGGCGAATTTCCGTAGAACCAATTTGAGAACATGATATGGTGTGTCTTGACTCTTTACGTGGGGACATGCCCTGTAGGACCAGAGAAAAGTGCACAGCTGAGCCTTTACAGCTATATCCAGTTTCCATGGAGTTCTCGTTCTTTCCTGGTTCCCATAACGCTTGTCTGTGTTGAAATATATTTACCTCTTGATATTCTATTCAGCATAGTGAATTGTTCTTATTATTCACTGAGTTCTTTTTAGTGTATTTTCTCATTCTTTACAAGTCTGAGATTCTTAGGGACAAGGAGAGTGGCTTGTATTTCTTTTGTGTTATTCACAGTCTTGCAGAGTGGTGAGCAAAGGGTAGGTGGAAAGAGCGTGAAATTAAATCAGACCTAAAGCTGCCTCCTACGGATTTCAGGTTTGGCCTGGAGGTTTCTGCACACCCAGCCAACTGCCACCTAACAGGAAGTGTAAACACACTGTAACCTCCTAGTAACAAGTCACTGAGTCTCAGCCAGTCACAGGCGGTAACCGTTCAAACCCTGCTCAAATCAGGCAAACACTGAACTGTAACCAATCTGGCTGTTTCTGCACCCCACTTCCACTTTCTGTACATCACCTTCTGTCTCCTGTCTGTAAATGTTGTCTGACCCTGTGGCAGCCCTGTGGTTGCTCTGAACTCGTTCTGGTTCTGGGGGCTGCCCGATTCGTGAACTGTTCTTTGCTCAGTTGAACTCTTAAATTTGACTTGTCTGAAGTTTTTCTTTTAACAATGGACAGTGCTGAAATGACTCTGTAGGAGAAAACCAGCCAGCCAGGCTGCCCCTTCCCACCTCTCACTTCCTTCCCATATTTATTGAATGCTTACTGTGTGCCATGCCCTGTTCTAGGCCCTGGACACGAGCAGTCAACAGACAGACTAGCTCTGGCGAAGCTTCCATGTCAATGAGAGAGAAAGGCAGGACAGCAGAAGGAAGGCACGCACAAATGCTCCAAGCAGGCATCGGTGCTACCAGGGTGAGAAGGGGAGAGAGGGCCAAGGGGCTGCAGGAGAGGGTGTGTGACCGCAGTTTACGCAAGGTACAGGGAATGTCCTTTTTCTTTCCAATGTCAGTGACGCTTGCTTAGAGACCTGAATGAAACAGGAGGCTCTTTGGTGGAGGAGCCATGCTCACGGGAGCAGGGAGGTGCTGAGGAGAAAGGTGCCAGTGTGCTCAGAGGACAGGGAGGAGGCTGTGGGCTGGAGTGGAGTCAGGAGGGGTGGATGAGAACAGAGAGGGAACAGGGGCTGGACCACCGCAGTTCTTGTAGTCACAGCAAGTGAGGATATAGGATCCTGTTCTGGGTGAGGTAGAAGCTTCGGGGTGGAGGATGGACTGAGACCACTAGGGCTGAAAGAGTTGAGAGGCAGGAATGGGTGGTAGCTTGGGCCAGGTGGGCGTGGCTGAAATGAAAGAAGTGGTTGCATTCTGGATCTTTTTGGAAGATGGAGCTGACAACATTCGCCCATCTGAAGAATGAAAGAAGGAGGGGAGTTGAGGATGACTCAGGGTTTTTGGCTTTGTCAGAAGATGTGTTTAGCTTGAGCTTTGGGACTTGACAAGTTGTTGAGCAAAGGAAGCACTGGAATGAGGCTACACCTTGATTTCCTCAGTGACTTGCTGGAACGGTGTATACATGCATGGTTGTTGCCAAGCTCTGCCTCAGGTCAGATGAGGATGCCAAGGTAACAGGCTTGGAGGAGTTATTCACTCCACAAATGTGTATAGAGTATCCATTACGGAAGGGTACTAGATGATATTTTAAGTTGTTTTGCCTCCTTTATCCAGACAGAGTCTGCTATTGTATTGGGACCAGAACTCATTCTGAGTTTAAAAAAAAAAAAAAAAAAACTCTAATCCAATTCCACTTCATTTCTGCTGCAGGGTGGTCAGGGCAGTTTATTTTATTTTGAGTTCCAGGGTACATGTGCAGGATGTACAAGTTTGTTACACAGGTAAACGTGTGCCATGGTGGTTTGCTGCACCTATCAACCCATCACCTAAGTATTAAGTCCCACATGCGCATGCACTAGCTATTTTTCCTGAGGCTCTCTCTCGCCTGTCCTCCTGCCATCTCCGCAACAGGCCCCAGAGTGTGTTGTTTCCCTCCCTGTGTTCATGTGTTCTCGTTGTTCAGCTCCCACTTATGAGTGAGAACGTGTGGTGTTTAGTTTTCTGTTCCTGCTGTAGTTTGCTGAGGAAAATGGCTTCCAGCTCCATCCATATCCCTGCAAAAGACATGATCTCATTCGTTTTTATGGCTGCATGGTATTCCGTGGTGTATATGTGCCACATTGTCTTCATCCAGTCTATCATTGATGGGCATTTGGGTTGAGTCCATGTCTTTGCTATTGTGAATAGTGCTGCAATGAATATATTTGTGCATGTATCTTTATAATAGAATAAGTTATATTCCTTTGGGTATATACCCAGTAATGGGATTGCTGGGTCAGATGGTATTTCTGGTTCTAGGTTTTTGCGGAGTCACCACACTGTCTTCTACAACGGTTGAACTAATTTACATTCCCACCAACAATGTAAAAGTGTTCCTATCTCTCCTCAGCCTCGCCACCGTGTGCAATTTCTTGACTTTTTAATAATTGCCTTTCTGACTGGTGTGAGATGGTATCTCACTGTGGTTTTGATTTGCCTTTCTCTAATGATCAGTGATGTTAAGGTTTTTTTTCGTATGTTTATTGGTCACATAAATGTCTGTTTTTGAGAAGTGTCTGTTCATATCCTTTGTCCACTCTTTAATGAGGTTGTTTGGTTTTTTCCTTGTAAATTTGTTTAAGTTCTTTGTAGACTCTGGATGTTACACCTTTGTCAGCTGGAGAAGTTGCAAGACAGGTTGCAAACATTTTCTCCGTTCTATAGGTTGTCTATTTGCTCTGATGATAGTTTTTTTTTTTTGAGATGGAGTCTCACTCTGTCACCCAGGCTACAGTGCAGTGGCATGATCTTGGCTCACTGCAACCTCTGCCTCCCGGGCTCAAGCGATTCTCCTGCCTCAGCTTCCCAAGTAGCTGGGATTACAGGCATGCACCATCACACTTGGCTAATTTTTATATTTTTAGTAGAGACGGAGTTTCACCATGTTGGCCAGGCTGGTCTCGAACTCCTGGCCTCAGGTGATCCACCTACCTTGGCCTCCCAAAGTGCTGGGATTACAGGCGTGAGCCACCGAGCCTGGCCTGATGATAGTTTCTTTTGCTGTGCAGAAGCTTCTCTTTAGTTTAATTAGATCCCATTTGTCAGTTTTGGCTTTTGTTGCAATTGCTTTTGACATTTTTGTCATGATATCTTTGCCGGTGCCTATGTCCTGAATGATAGTGCCTAGATTTTCTTCTAGGGTTTTTTTATAGTTTTGTGTTTTACATTTAAGTCTTTAATCCATCTTGAGTTAATTTTTGTCAAAAGTATAAGGAAGGGGTCCAGTTTCAATATTCTGCATATGACTAGCCAGTTCTCCCAGCATCATTTATTAAACAGGGCATCGTTTCCCCATTGCTTGTTTTTGTCACGTTTGTTGAAGGTCAGATGGTTGTAGATGTGCAGTCTTATTTCTGAGTTCTCTGTTCCATTCCATTGGTCTATGTGTCTGTCTTTGTACCAGTACCATGCTGTTTTGGTTACTGTAGCCTTGTAGTATAGTTTGAAGTTGGGTAGTGTGATCCCTCCAGCTTTGCTCTTTTTGCTTAGGGTTGTCCTAGCTATATGGGCTCTTTTTGGTTCCATATGAATTTTAAAATAGTTTTTTCTAATTCTGTGAAAAATATCAATGGTAGTTTGTTGGGAATAGCATTGTATCTATAAATTACTTTGGGCAATATGGCCATTTTCATGATACTGATTCTTCCTATCCATGAGCATGGAATGTTTTTCCATTTGTTTGTGTCCTCTGTTATTTCCTTGAGCAGTGGTTTGTAGTTCTCCTTGAAGAGGTCCTTCACTTTCCTTGTTAGCTGTGTCCCTAGGTATTTTATTCTCATTGTGGCAATTGTGAATGAGAGTTCATTCATGATTTGGCTCTCTGCTTGTCTATTGCTGGTATATAGGTATGCTTGTGATTTTTGCACATTGATTTTGTATCCTGAGAGTTTGCTGAAGTTGCTTATCAACTTAAGAAGCTTCTGGGCTGAGATGATGGGGGTTTTATAGATATAGAATCATGTCATCTGCAAACAAAGATAATTTGGCTTCCTCTCTTCCTCTTTGAATACTCTTTATTTCTTTCTCTTGCTTGATTGCCTTGGCCAGAACTTCCGATAGTACATTGAATAGGAGTGATGAGAGAGGGCATCCTTGTCTTGAGCTGGTTTGCAAGGGGGAATGCTTCCAGCTTTTGCCTATTCAGTATGATATTGACTGTAGGTTTGTCATAAATAGCTCTTATTATTTTGAGGTATACCTAGGTATACCTTCAATACCTAGTTTATTGAGAGTTTTTAACATGAAGTGATGTTGAATTTTATTGAAGGCCTTTTCTGCATCTATTGAGATAATCATGTGGTTTTGTCTTTAGTTCTGTTTATGTGATGAATTATGTTTATTGATTTGCATGTGTTGAATCAGCCTTGCATCCTGGGGATGAAGCCGACTTGATTGTGGTGGATAAGCTTTTTGATGTGCTGCTGGATTTGGTTTGGCAGTATTTTACTGAGGACTTTTGTGTGGATATTCATCAGGGATATTGGCCCGAAATTTTCTTTTTTTGTTGTATCTCTGCCAGAGTTTGGTATCAGGATGATGCTGGCCTCATAAAATAAGTTAGGGAGGAGTCCCTCCTTTTCAATTGTTCGGAATACTTTCAGAAAAAATGGTACCAGCTTCTCTTTGTACCTCTGGTAGAATTCAGCTGTGAATCTGCCTGGCCCTGGGCTTTTTATTTGTTTGGTTGATAGGCTATTTATTACTGCCTCAATTTCAGAACTCATTATTGGTCTATTCAGGGATTGAATTTCTTCCTGGCTCAGTCTTGGGAGGGTGTATGTGTCCAGGAATTTATCAGTTTCTTCTAGGTTTTCTAGTTTATGTGCATAGAGGTGTTTATAGCATTCTCTGATGGTTGTTGTATTTCTGTGGGGTCAGTGGTGATATCCCCTTTATCATCTTTTATTGTGTCTATTTGATTCTTCTCTCTTTTCTTCTTTATAAATCTGGCTAGTGGTCTATTTTAGTAAATTTTCAAAAAACCAGCTACTGGATTTGTTGATTTTTTGAAGTGTTTTTCATGTCTCTATCTCCTTCAATTCCCAGTGCACTTTAAATAGATGTTATTTTTGAGAACGATTTTAGGTCACAGCAAAATTAAGGGGAAGATGCAGACTTCTCATACAGCCCCTGTCCCCACACATGCACAGCCTTCCCCACTATCAGCATCCCTCAGACTGGCACTTTTTTTAGAACAATTGAGGAACCTACAATGACACATCATCATCACCCAAAATCCATAGTTGGCATTACAGTTCGCTCTTCGAGTCATGCATTCCATGGGTTTGCATAAATGTATAATGATGTGTACCCATCATTATAGTATCAGAAAGAATGGCTTCATTGCCCTAAATATCTCCTGTGCTTTCCCTATTAACCCTTCCCTCCCATTAATCCCTTGTAACCACTTATCTTTTTACTGTCTCTATAGTTTTGCCTTTTCTAGAATATCATATATTGGAGTCATATAGAATGTAGCCTTTGCAGATTGGCTTATTTCACTTAATACACTAAAGGGTCCTCCATATCTTTTTGTGACTTGATATCTCATTTCATTTTAGTGCTGAATACAATTCCATTGTTGGGATGTACCACAGAATTTTTATCCCTTCAACTACTGAAGGACATCTTGGATGCTTCCAAGTTTTGGCAATTATGAATTAAGCTGCCATAAACAGGTTCTGAGTGGACATAAAGTATTTAACTCATTTTGGTAAGTACCAAAGAGTATAACATACTTTTACCATATAGTTGCTGGATTATGTGGTAAAAGTATGTTTAGTTTTCTGCCAAACTGCCTTCCACAGTGGCTATACTACTTTGCATTCCCACCAGCAATGAATGAGAATTCCTGTTTCTCCACATCCTTGCCAGCATTTGGTGTTGTCAGTGTTCTGGATTATTCACCATTTTAATAGGTGTTTAGTGGTATCTCATTATTTTAATTTGCAATTACCTAATTATATGATGTTGAGCTTCTTTCTATATACTTATTTGCCATCTGTATATGTTCTTTGGTGAGGTGTCTGTTTAGATCTTTTGCCCATCTTTTAATCAGGTTGTTCATTTTCTTATTGTTGAGTTTTAAGAGTTCTTTATATATTTTAGATAACAATCCTTTATCTGATATATCTTTTGCAAATATTTTCTCCCAGTCTGTGGCTTGTCTTAATTCTCTCTACAGAGTGTTTTGCAGAGCAGAAGTTTTCAATTTTGATGAAGTCCAGCTCATCAATTCTTTCTTTCATGGATCATGACTTTGGTGTTGTAGTTAAAAAGTCATCGCCAAAACCAAGGTCATAGGATTTCTCTTGTGTTACATCCTAAGTGTTTTAGAGTTTTGCATCTTATTGATGCACTTTAAAAAC
This sequence comes from Nomascus leucogenys, assembly GCF_006542625.1. Taxonomy (NCBI): domain Eukaryota; kingdom Metazoa; phylum Chordata; class Mammalia; order Primates; family Hylobatidae; genus Nomascus; species Nomascus leucogenys. The sequence continues at coordinate 4,415,743 of NC_044395.1, read as the reverse complement.
TTTCTATGGCTTCCGAAACTCTTGACTCATTTTCCCCAATGTCCTCTCCTTCTGGCCTCTTCTTTAATGCCCCTTCCCACCCAAGTAAAGGGTAGAGATTGCATCTCAACTCCCAACAGATGTAAATTCCTATACAACAACAGATATGAAAGAATATTTAACTCTAATTAAGTCTGCTGGGAGCTGCTGGGAGACCAAGGCCAACAGGCCAGTCCTTATTTTCTGAACTGTTTTCTTCAGACCAGCTTTTCTTATTACTGTGCCTGCCATCCATGCCCTGCTCACCCCTAACCTCACTCTTAGCTTCTCTCCAATTCCGTTTGAGTTGTGAATCAACTCAAATGGAGCTGGCTTTTGAATCCTTTTGGTCAAGACTTCTTGTCTAGTGCTTCTAAAATGTTGACAAAGTTCTGGAAATCACAGCTGTGAAGCCAACTCGTGTACTATGTTTCAGCGAAAAGTTCTGAAGAAGCTGTGAGCAACAGTTCCATGAAAATCTCCATCCCGTCTGTACCTACACTAAGGTTATGGGTTATGCCTGAGTGATCTCAGCATCATTTTGATCCAGTTTGCATCTAGGGACTGAATGCCAATTTCTTTCAAAATCCTTGGCTGACTGCATAAACCCAAGAAAATTTGCCTTTTATTCCCAGTTGCCTTGATTTTTGGCTTTGCTTTTGTTATGCTTAAAACTTTTTTTAGGATTCCATAGGTTTAACTTTGGCTTATGTGAGTAAGTAGCCTGTTTATGCACTGTGGCCCTGAGCAACCAGAAACCCATTAGTGCAGTCGTGAAAACCTTCTGAAGAACAGGATATTCATCCTTCTGAGGTAAGGTTCAAGACTGGATAACTACTGTATCCCTCAACCCAAAAGTGACTATGGCAGAAGCTGGTGCATACTTAGCTGAAAGGATGGAGTTGAAGAGGAATTATGGTATCAGCCAGGATGGGGCAGTGGTGAAGGTGGTGCTTTGGGGTGTTAAAAAATTTAACTGGGGCTGGGCATGGTGGCTAACGCTGGTAATCCCAGAAATTTGGGAGGCCAAGGTGGGCAGATCACATGCGGCCAGGAGTTTGAGACCAGCCTGGCCAACATGGCAAAACCCCATCTCTACTAAAAATACAAAAATTAGCAGGAATGGTGTTGCACATCTCTAATTCCAGCTACTTGGGAGGCTGAGGCATGAGAATCGCTTGAACCTGGGATGTGGAGGTTGCAGTAAGCCAAGATTGTGCCACTGCACTCCAGCCTGGGCAACAGAGCAAGACTCTGTCTCAAAAAAAAAATTAATTGGGATGCCATTAGGCTAGGATGGCACCAGCGCCTTGGGTTCATATGTAAGCAGACTGAAGTCCAGTGCAAACAATAAAATAAGACACAAGCTTTATCAGTCAGAAACCATTAGCTAAACTCAACTGGGGGCTTTCCATCGGATAATAAGACAAACACCTGGCTTTAGCTAATCAACTGATCAAGGATTTTGCTTTTGCATTCAGCCTGTAAAAGCCTCTGCTCACACTGCTAGGGTAGAGCTTGCAGAACCTCTTCCAGTTCTGAGTGCTGCCTGATTCATAAGCTGTTCTTTGCTCAGGGAAACTGCTGAATTTAATTTATCTGAAGTTTTTCTTTTAACAGGGAGGAGAAACACTGCTTCTTCCAGCAAGTTGTATGAGGAGAGGACTACTAACAAAATTCTCAAGTATTATTAAAAAGGAGTATTAAAATATAAAGTACATGTGTTTAATTGGTAAGCAGATAGAACAGGATGTATTAGAAGAGAGAAGCGTATAGCTTTATCAAGATTGTTCAGCAATAGCATTGAAGCAGGTAAAAGAATTCTCCCTGGGGAATGGAGGAAGAGGGGAGGCTGGAGAGGGAGGGATGTGGCACGTCTTTCAGACTTGACTCTGGGGTCAACCGTAAACTGGTTCCATCATCATCACCAGGGAGCTTAAGAATTTAGCTCAAAGAGTCTGATTTTCTGGGTTGGGTTAGGATCCAGGAAACTGTTTTAAAATGAGTCCCCTCCCCAAATTCCCAGGTGAGGCTGATTAACATCCAGATTTATGAAGTCATTGGCTGGGGGTCTGTGACCTACAGCCTCTGGGCCCAATCCAGCCTGGAGCCTGTTTTTTATTTTATTTTTTAACTTTATAAACTTTTTTTTTTGTCTTTATGTGCAGTCTTTATTTCAACTATATATCTTTTCTTTTTTTTGAGATGGAGTCTCGCTTTGTCACCAGGCTGGAGTGTAGTGGAGTGATCTCGGCTCACTGCAACCTCCGCCTCCCAGGCTCAAGCGATTCTCCTGCCTCAGCCTCCTGAGTAGCTGGGACTACAGGCGCCCGCCACCACACCCAGCTAATTTTTGTATTTTTAGTAGAGAAGGGGTTTCACCATGTTGGCCAGGATGGTCTCAAACTCTTGACCTCATGATCCACCTGCCTTGGCCTCCCAATGTGCTGGGATCACAGGCGTGAACCACTGCACCCGACGTCAAATATTTCTTAAAACACTGTAGTTATTTCTTAGGACAAGAGCAAAGATCACCCCCTGCAGAAACTCAGTAACTATATACAGAGCTTTGCAGAACAGAGACAGTCACTAAAGGCTGGCTGCTGGCCAGGGAATGGCATTCTGAGTAGACTCAAGGAACAAAAAGAAACCAGGTTGGAAAGGGGCAAGCGCTCAGCTGAATTAAACTTCAGCTTCCATCAGGCCATGTCTTGTGATGCTCACAGGCTCTGTTTCTAGAAAGTTTGGGTTCAGCACAAGATTCCATTTGTCTACTTGGCTACACCCCCGGCTGAAGTGCCAAGAGGTCACTGTCACTCGTGCTCCTGGCCAGCCAAAGTTCTGCAGGAAAGAGTCCCAGACTGAGGATTAAGTTTCTCTGGAAATCATTCCTATCAGGGGCAAAGCCATAGCTGCCATGGAGCCAATTTTCCACATTGCCCAGAATTTTGGGTGCTACATTTGCTGAGCTGGCAATGCTCACAGTGACCACTGGAAGCCATAGTAGTGCTTTTGGGCTCTGCCAACTTTAAAAAATGGATACATAATATTTACACAAATTTATGGGGTACATGTGATATTCTGATACATGCACTGAATGTGTAATGAACAAATCAGGGTATTTAAGGTATCTATCGCCTCGAACATTTATCATTTCCTTGTTTTGGGAACACTTCATATCCTCTCTTCTAGCTATTTTGAAATATACAATATGTTGTTGCTAACTATACTCACCTATTGTGTTATTGAAAACTAGAACTTATTCCTTCTTTATATTTGAGACAGGGTCTCACTCAGTCACCCAGTCTGGAGTGCAGTGGTGCAATCATAGCTCACTGCAACCTCAAACTAAATCCCTGGGTTCAAGGATTCTCCCACCTTAGCCTCCCAAGTAGCTAGAACTGCAGGCATATGCAGCTGGTTTTTTTTGTTTTTTAAAAATTTTCTGTAGAGATAAGGTCTTGCTATGCTGTCCAGGCTGGTCTCGAACTCCTGGACTCAAATGATCTTCCCGCTTTGGTCTCCCAAAGTGCTGGAGTTAGAGGTGTGAGCCACCGCGCCTGGACAGAACTTATTTCTTCTCTCTAACTGTATGTTTGTGTCCATTAACTGTCCTGTCTTTATCCCCCTATAAGTAGTAGCTTACAGCTAAGAATGTTTTTTACATTTTTTTCTCCTTTTTTTGATGGGATTGCACAGTTTATTTCCAAACACTCAGAGGATAGGGAGTGGCCTGTGGGCTCCATCTGCCTCCCCTCCCTGCATTTGGCTGAATCAAGGACTTCTCCCCACTCCCCCCCAACACCCTAGGCTGTGCCCGATAGAGAAGGTACTCTCACCCCCACACCGAGGAGAGACCCAGAAAGGTGAGGAGCATGGAGGGTGGGGGGACAGAGTTCAGGTATTCACAGTTCCCCCATCTCCACCCCTGGATTACACTGTGCCAGAGCCGTGAGAGAGGATCCCATCTCTGGGATTCCTAGTGGTGTTGATAGTCCTTCTCCCACTTAGAACCTTCCAAATGAACTCCCTACTCCTTATCAAACCAAGCCCTAACTAAGCCCTGCAGTCGGGGCAAGGAGGGGCCTTAGCACATCACTCACCCCAGGCTCCAGGGATGGGGGTGAGCGCCTTCACCTGTAGTGAATGGGTTGGGAGCAAGTGTCTATAAGGAGAGAGGAAGGGAGAGAGCTGAGAGGACCTTGGGAGGCAGGCTTGGAGGCTTCTGACACATAAGTTCAGACAGCTCTGGCCTGTTACTCCACCCCGCCCCACACCCCAAGCCCAGAATCCTTGAGAGTCCAACTGCAAAGGCAGTATGGCCGGAGGGAGGAATGGGGGCAGGGGGAGAGCTGGGCAGGACCTTGGTCCCCCTCTCCCAGTCAGTCCTGTTCCTGGGACACATGATGCTTAGGGAGGGCCAGGAGCAGGATCAAGTCCCAGCTCTTAGGCTCTGATCTTCCAGAATAGCTGAATCCTGGGGAACGTAGGGCAGACCCACCAACCCCCACGCCCCAGACGTCCCGGCATCGGGTAGAATGGTGGGAATGGGCTCTCCCAAGGGTATTGTAAAAAGCTAAAACCATTAAACACTTCCTGGGGAGAAGTGGCTCCCAGTCTCGTGCCTCCCCAAGTTATCAGTCTCCGCAGCGCCTAGCAGACCAGGCTAAGGAGGTCCCAGAGAGCCGAGGGAGCAGGGCACAGCCCCTGGGCCCAGAGAGAGGGCCCACTAGCACTGTGCAATGTTGAGGCCTCTGCAGCCTGACCGGCCCCCACGCAGGGGCCCTCCAAAGCGGGGGTGCACACTTGCTAAAGCTTCTGTGCTTTTGAAGGGAGACTCCTGCAAGGGAGTGGAGAAGGCAAAGACTTGAGTGGAGTCTTAAGTCCAGGCAGGGGTCACAGCTGGGACCCCAAAGGACACCCTTGGGAGTCATGATTTGAAGAATCTTCTTACCACAAACTGGCCCAGCAGAACCACACCCACAACCACCAGCACGTTCAGGATGGGACCATTGCCCAAGTCCAGGGCTGCCACCCAGCCGCCCCTCTGCGCAATCCACTGGGCAATGCAGTGTTGCAGGATGAAGACCACGAAGCGGGTGACCAGGCCCAGAAGCCAGTCAAGCCGCGCTGGTAGACATGTAGGACCAGACGGTAGCCGAAGCCCAGGACAGCCACCACACGGCCCCAGCTGATGCCACTCTCAAACAGGCTGGAGGCGATCTTGGTGAAGTACTCGTAGGCATTCTCTGCTGTGGGCTGCAGGTGCTGCAGCACGGTCTGGAACTCCCAGTCATAGCGCCGGTTGATGTCACCCCGGTGATGGCGAGCTGCCGTCCCACCTGCCCCATGGTGCTGCTAGGTTGGAGGGGCAAGGTGACCATCTCTGGGTCGGCAGGGGCGGCCGCCCCTTCAGCCTCCTGTTCCTGCTGATGGCGGTAAAAAACGTAGCTGCGGAAAGCCCCTCCATGTCCCGGGCTACCTGCTCCTCAGAAGCAGAGGGCAGGGCAGGCTTTCCACACTCTTGCCTGGGAGGCCCTGGGCCTTGCCCCGATGCCATTTTTCAGGTCTCAGTGGAGGACAGTGTCAGCCTCCAGGGATCCTGGCTCAATCCGTGTGGGTCAGCAGGGCGGAGTTGAAGGTCCCAAGGGGCTGGAGGCTGCTGCTCCCAGGGGCTGAGTAGGAGCCCAGTTTCCAGGAACGGGCGTCAGTGCATTTCTGGCATCTGGATGTAGCCTTTGCTTGTCCCTGTGTGGCCTGAGAGACCCGTGAGACTCCAGTGATCATCTGTTTTTTTACAATTTTAAAGCGTTGTAAACAAAATAAAACAAACAGGGAGCAAAAAAGAATACATGACAAAAATGTAAGTGGCCTGCAGAGCCTAACATATTTATCATGCTACTTGGCCCTTTACAGAAAATGTTTGACTATCCCTGGCTTAGGTAGGGAAAATTAAATAAATAAATAAATAAATAAATAAATAAATAAATAAGATTTTTCAACTGATGAAGAGGTAATGAAGTCTGCAAATTTTCTACCATGGGTCACTCTCCACACAGGCAAGGGAACCTTTGCTCTGAGTGTGATTCTTATTGTAATGGTACGCACCATCACTCTTTAAACAATGTATTGTGCCTCAGGTGCTGCAAGGTACTGCTATGCTCACATGGACCCATTAAGGCTCTGGCTAAGGTAAAAATCAAATGGGCTGCCCACTAAAAGGGGTAGTTCAAATTATTTCAACCTCTCTTTTGTTTAGCTAGGGAGGGAGAAAGTAGACTAGGCCTTGGAAGTTCAGGGGGAAAAAAATACCAGTTACACAAACATAAGGCTCTTAAGCAGGCACTTGTGGTCCTGAGATGAGGGTATAACCATACTTTTTGAAATATGGCTTAGCAAATGCTGTCTTACTGTTCAGTGTACAGACCTGGACAACAGGGAGGTGGGGAGGGATCTGTTTGTGAAAGGATCTGATCCCAGAACTCTCTTGAAAAGGAAGGGCGCAGCTGCCACTAGACTGGTTGCTCAGACTCAAGATAACAGCTGAGGTTGTGGGCAAGGGCTGGTGTTTGTGTCATGCGTGTCCCTGCACCTAGCTGTCCTGCCGAGGGATTATGATTTGGGAAGCGATGGTTCAGGGTGGACTGTGACAGAAGATCTGTGACATTGGTGCCCATGTGGTAGCCCCCAGCTAATGCCCACTCAGAAATCCATTCTGGCTGCAGGGGCAGACGCTGACTGCAGGGTGTGTCATCCGAGCAGCATCCTGTGAAGCTGGTGAGCCATTTGGTCAAGGGCAGGGTGAATTTGGGTTGAGTAAATCCTGGAGTTCCTGGAAAACACATGGACACAATCACCTTAAGAAAGAGACACTAGGCTTTTTCTGCTAGAATGTCACGGGCTTGAACAATTTACTAAAAAACCCAAGGCAATATTTTAACCCTGAGTTTGCATAGCTTGGCCACACATACTCATTCATTCATTCCTGTACAGATACACAGGTGGGGGTTTAGAGAAGTGAAGAAGCTTGGCCAAGTCACACACTGGGTGGAGTGCAGGAATCTAAACCCAGTCTTGTGTGTTTCCAAAGCCTGTTCTCTGTCCACATTACCCTATTGCCTCTTGTCGAGTCATAGATTATTAGCGAAGTCTTACAAATTATTCACCATTTTTGAGTGAGAAACTGAGACTCAGAGAAGTGAAACAACTTGTTCAAGGTTGTTTAACTAATTACCAGAATTCCTACAGACCTGCCTCCAGATTCAGGGGATCTGAGTTGCCATAAGCTCCTAAGAACTTCTTATCAAAGGAACTGAGAATGTCAAATGGAGTGAGTTGAAATCCATAGGGACAAAGAAGCATTGAAGGAAAAGCGAGATTTGCAAAGTGAGCCACATTTTGCTTTTCCTAACGACCTGTTTGTTGTCCTCTTTGAAAGGGCTTCTAGGAGGCAGGAAGGTATGAGCTGCTTTTGGCAGTTTGGCCCCAGAGATTACCTACTTATTTATTTAGCACTTTAGACATTAACTTGGCTAATATAAAGCAATTCCCCTAAAGTTTGGAGTTCATGGACATAGAGCAAGTATAGGGAAAGTAGTCTTGTCCATTCAACTCATGACCCCAAAAGAGCATGAGTCTAGGTTGATCCCCAGCCAGTGGCCACATCTGTAACTTGACTACCCTGATTTCTCAAATAGCTCAGCTACAAATGGCAGTGGAAGAGATGCCCAAGAAGGGTCTTGAAATAAATGGAAATCTTTCATTTCCTGTTCTGGTCTCTATCCAAGAAGCTGCCACTGCCCAAGGGAGGCACCCAAAGCCCAGTGTTCTCTGCAAGTCAGAGTCAGTTTTCAAAGCACCGAAGGTATAGCCCAGGCTTTCTTACATGTGTAGCTTCCTGGTGAATGACATAGAGAACCCCTGTGTAATTCAGTTTCGGAAGATGGTACAGCACGTGCCTGGAGAAGCTGCCAAGTGCTCTTTGACAATGCTTAAGGGCAGGATCTAATAATCTCTCTGGGGTAAATTAGGCGAGGACTTTCCTAGAGGTAGAGGATGAACTGGGTGCCCTCTTTCATCTCTTGGCTTTGAGAGTTCAGAGTTTTGCCTGCAAGACCAAAGTAGAAGGTGACATGAACTGAATTAGTATGGGCAGCCTGTATACCTGGGAGAAGTCAGGCTGGGATTATTCAGACAGTTAACCCTGTTTGTACCTTCACCTTCCCACCTTAGCAGATACAAATTTGGTTAAGATATACAGACAGAGTGGACACTCTTTGCCTTTTATTCTAGCTTGGCCTATCCCTGTAGTTAGAAAAGAGCAGCAGCTTGAGTCTAGTCTATTCATCCACGAAGGGAGGGTTATTTCTTTGCAGGCTTATTGGTGAAATACTCAAAAAGGTCAGAGCCCTCAAGAGGCCTTAAATAATTTCTCGTTCAATGCCCTTGCTTTCAGGGGAAGCAAATAAAGTTCAGAAAGGCTACATGAGGACTCAGGGCCCACATGCCATGGTAGGGGCAGGGCTGAGCAGAAACTCTGATCTTTAGGTTCTCAGACCAGTAGGTTTACAACCTGCTGCACTGTGTTCTATTGCCTCTGTACGGGGACTTCTTGTTAAAATCTACAGTCCACAGCAAAAGGAGGGAGGATCTTCATTTATTCGCTTATTCAAAAACTTGTATTCAGCTGCCCTTTGGCATTAGAAACAAGACTGATAAGGCCCTCCCCTCACCTCATGGTGCAAACAGCACCAAATATTTGCAAAGAACCTATGTGGACTTAGTTCTCTTGCTCTTCTCTCACTTTCTTAAGTTGGTGAGAAAAAGATGCATAGGAAAGAAGTTTTTAGGGAGGTGGAGAGATAGGGTGGAGGAGAGAGAATGAGGTGTATAAGAAGGAGAGAGAGGGGATATGTCCCAAAGGATATTTGCAGGGAGGGAAATATTTGGCTGTCTCCCCAACCCCGCTCCTGCCTCCCCATCCTCCTATTCCCCCTCCTCCCCCTGCTCCTCCTGCTCCTCCTCCTCCTCCTTCTCCTCATTCTTCTTCTTCATTTGTGGTTAGCTGGACTGTATCAAACTCCCTTAACTCTCTCAAATGCAGACTTTCCTACTTTCTGGTAAACTTGAGTTGCTGTGGTGAGAGAGTGGCCTGGGACAAGTCAACGGAAAACACTGGAAACAACACCCAACCTGGAGCAACATATCAAACAGTTAATTAGAAGGACCTGCCATGTGTTTCCCATTCCCTGCCGCAGATTCGATTGCTTTATGATTTATCACCTGTTTTTCTAAGCAAAGCGTTAGCCCTCATTCTCAGTTCTCCTTTCTTGAAGATGTTAACAATGGTTGGGGGCAGAGAAAGTAGGGAAAGTTGATCAAATGAGTAAATTCCCTGTTGTTCCCTTAGAAAGCTTTCTTAGACCAACCCTGTGGCCTTATTTTATCTGTCATCCTCTCTTTCCCTGTTTCCACCACTCATCTCATGACATCCACTTGAGTACCTCTCTCTTAGGGACTGTTAGAGCTCACTTGTGAAAGTTCGCTGTGATGTCCACAACAGACAATCCACTCTGTTTACATGGGGCTTGAGAGTTACAGAGCAATCTCACATTTCATTTTGTCCCACCTTCAGCAACTGTGCACAGTAGCAATGGCTATAGTTACCATAACTATCTCTTAGTTACAAGGACAAGAATGAAGGCCAAGGGAAAGGGGAAGGGCTTGCCCACGGTCACTCGCACAGGAGTGGGCGTAAGCCTGAGTCTTCTGACTTCAAGTCCATGATGCAGCAATGCTCTTTACAATCTTGCTGTGTTGTCAATAATTTGTGAACTTAGTGTTAGCCATAGCGGGACGAGCATCTGACTGAATCAGAGGAGAAGAACAGTGTGTATCTCTGGTCTTGGTCTTGTCAACTGTAAAATGAGAGTCAGAAAGGGAGTTTAATGGAAGTGTGGTGATACAGTTAACAATTCTGTGTTGTATACTTAAATTTGCTAAGACGATAGATCATAAGTGCTCTTATCACACACACACACACGCACATGAAAGAAAATGGTAATGATGAGAGGTGAGGAGTACGTTAATTAACTTGACTGTGGTAATCATTTTCACAATGTATACGTATATCAAAATATCAAGTTGTACATCTTAAATATATCTATATATTTAAGTATATCTATATCTATATATCTGTATATTTAAGTATATAAAGTTGAATGCTGGTGTCCCCCAGAATTCATATGTTGGAACCCAGTGCGGCAGTGTTAAGAGGTGGGACCTTTTGGGAAGTTATTAAGTCAGGAGTGCTCTGCCCTCATCGATGGTATTAGTGCCCTTATAAAAGGGGTTGAAGGACGCTGCCTTGTCCCGTCCACTATGTGAGAATATAGCTAGAAGGTGCCACCCATGAGGCAGAGAAAAAGCCCTCACCAGACACCAAATCTGATGGTAACTTGATTTTGAATTTCCTAGCCTCTATAACTGTGAGCAATACATTTCTGTTGTTTATAAATTACCCAGTCTAAGGTATTTTGTTATAGCAGTCCTAATGGGCTAACATAGTTCTATAACATTCAATATTTTATTTTATACACAAATATGTTTAAAAAGTTATCATTTATTCCTAGACATACATAATCAATCTTAATGTTGGTATTGCTGTTAACAGTTATAAAAAAGAAGTGTCTGCTTAAGGCGAGGACAGCTGAACTTTAATGGGGTCACTCAAGATTCCGGTGCTTTGTCAACTTTTCAGATGCAAAATTTGATTTCTGTTGTTCACTCAGAGGTGTTCAAACAGGATAATGATAGTGATCATTCCAGATTTAACCAGACCAACAATAATAGAAATTGCTAGCATGTATTGGACACATAAAATGCAAAACATTTTTCCTGGATTACCCTATTTTAATCTCCCCTAGCAATGCATGAGCTGGGTACTGTTATTATCCCCTTGTCAGTGAGGAACTGAGAGCAAGAGAGCTAAATGATTGGCTCGGTGTCTCGCACCCAGTAAAGGCTAGACCTGGGCTGCCAACGCCAGCAGTAATTATGCAGAAATGTTTCTTTCACTAATTAAAAGCCAGAAAAGCAATGTACTAATTGACAGTGGGTGAGATTCTGGTTGGAGAGCTGAGCGAGGGCACTCATCTTTGTGAGACTTGCCTTCTTGCTTAGTCACTCCATTGAAGACACCAAGTGACAGATAAGATTTTCCTTGGATATCCTGGAATTTGACCAGAGGTTATTGGCTGTCTTCAAGGGATGTTTCAATCCAGCGGGACTGATGATCTAGAAGCAGAGCTCTGGGCAGCGGTGGAGACACCCTGAGAGCTCACTGCTTGGCTCTCAGTTTCCAGACTCCCGTGGACCCCCACCCTCTGTTATGGCAACACGACATCAGCTCAGATTCATTGCAATTCAACTGAGCAGGTTACCATAAACCACATTCCAATGTGTTTTCCTGGGGAGACACCCTGGGGTCACCCTGATTGGACCTGGGGGAGACTCTGGTGTCCTTAAGTGAATTTGTAAGGCATCCTATTCTCCGTGACAGAAAATGGGGAGAATCCTCACTCAACAGCACATTTGCAACCATCTCCTGAGTGGTTTATTTCTGCAGATGGAGAATCTCAGTCATTTTATGTTCTTACTGCTTTCAATTTACTGACCAAATTCTGGGACTGGACCCAATTTGAGGTTTGTAACCTCTTGTGTGTTATTATAGAGAGAAGTAGGGCACAATGAATGAATTTCTTGTTTTTCCCTCTGATTCAGACTCTGTTTTTTTTTTTTTAAGTGGGACAGCTAGTTGTCATATCTTTATGCATGTAGATGAAGGTATATATGCACATACACATGCTTATTCAGGAATATGCATATTTGGTCTAGCACACTTCATAGCTGGAGAAAACCTCAACCTGGCCCTTTGTTTTTATATCTTGCTTGCTGTGATAGACTGATCTTCTGCCCTTTCCTTTTCTTTGCTTTTGGCATAGTTTTCCCACATCAAGTATTTTCACAATAGGAGTGGAATATAATGCAATTATCTATTAATTTATTTAACTTAACATTCCTTATATTGCACTACTGTGTGCCAGATGCTGCCCCAAGCACATTACAAATATTAATTGATGCAATCCTATTTATAATTCTTTGAAGTAGAACTTATTACTACCTTCATTTTATAGATCAGGAAACTGAGGCAAGTTTCTGTATGTGCTGGGAAACTGGATTTGCTTGGTGGAAAGGTGATGTGTAACCCTGCTGCTGTGTTTGAGAGGTTTGGGTTTTGTTTTCAATACATAAGAATGATAAAAATTAGTGGTATGATAGCGCTGCGGGTGATAGAAAAAGAGCAGCCATTCCTCTGGAGCTGAAAAGCCAGAATCAGCAAAGGCTGGATTTACTAAATGATGTACTGGTTTTACAGCTAAACACTTACAGCTATTACAAACACTTTTATTATTAAAATTCCTGCAGGAAACATAACTTTGTTATTGTGGTACTCAAACTCTCTAGCTTTTAACTTCCCCTCCCTTTGAATTATGTGCGCAATGTGACTTTTAATAATCCGTGGTTTCTTTGGAATGCAGATGTCATGTTGCAGCACTGCAGACTGCTCTTCCCTCCTCTGCCTTTACATACAAGGTCCCTGTTGCGGAGAACATTTGTTCCCACTTCTCTATCAGGCAAGGATCTGGGCAGGACAACAACCACAGGTAAGGCCTCCGCTGACTCACCTTGCTTTGGCTCAGGTGATGGAGTCAGTCAAATCTGCATTCATCCAGGGAGTGGCTCAGGTACATAGGCACCGTGGCTGTGACCAGGGTGATGTCAGTGAGGGGCTGAGAGGTGAGTGGATTCAAGCTATGTTTTGGAGGTAGGAGAGACAGGAGTTGGTGATTGGTCTTGGGAGATGAGACAGAGGAATCTGCTATAGATTTGGAGTTGTCTGGATGTTTGCGTCTAACCTCCTGGGATTCAGGGACATCTGAATCACCAGTGCTTCCCACAGTGATTGGCACATAGTAATCAATTGATAAGTATGTATCGAACATATGAATGAATCAGCAATGAATAAAGACAATGATAGCCAATGAAGTTCTGTGATGGCCCACGGTCATGTAACTGTCAATGACAAAGGTAACCCTGGAATATAGGCTACCTGAGAGTTAAAGGACCTTTGGCTGCTTTATATCCTTTTTGTGGCCTCTCTTCCAGATTTTTAACTCTTTGAAGGCAGGCCCCTGTGTAAAAATAAGCACAACTAGATCTGTTACTTGGCAGTGGAAGACTGGATTAAAGATGGATGTCTGTGTACACAAGGGTGCCCATTTCTTAAGCATGAATGTGCTTTCCTTTTGGAATAAGGAAGAAGGTAGCTGGGAAAAGACTGGAAATTAACAGGTATCACAGGATTCCCAGGGTCTTCCACTGATAAAAAATGCCAACTTTACTTTTTCATTATCTCTTTTATCTGTGCTCTCTTCTCCATTCCATTCTACCAGTACCTCTACCCACCTCTTACCTGGACCAATGCAAAAGCCTCCCAACCTTCCACCTCATGCTTTGTTGTTTATGTGTTATGGGCCTCATGAGATAGAGTTATCTTGGCTTTGCCACTTACTAGCGGGGCAACCTTGGCAAAGGCATTAATTTTTTTCAGAGCCTGAGTTTACTCATTTGTCAAAAGCAGATAATGACAAAACATGTCCTACTAGTATTGTGAAAATTTGTTTAAAATATCTGTGTGAACCAAGCCAGACCACAGAGGCTGGGCCAGGCTAGAGGACTGGAGAGACCAACCAGGCAGACTTGGCGGCGGTGACTTCCTTTCAGCTTTTGCCTCTGCCAGCAAGCAAGGCAAGGAGGCGGAAGATACAAGCGGATACATCTCCCCAGCGCAAACCCAAATTCAGTGATTTTGGCAGGTTTCAGTGATGCAGCGGAGGACAAGGCCGACGTCAGGATGATGCCACTGTGTAGATTCTAAAGGAGGCTCTTCTATTAATGCCATTACTACATCTAGTGCTGGTATCTGCATTGTGCTAGATATTTTTGCATACTTCTTTATATTCAATCAACATGACAAAGATGGAAAGTAGGTATAATTGCCCTCATTTTACAGATGTCGTCACTGATAGAAAGGTTCAGTAACTTAAGACCACAAAATTAGGTCTTTTTGAAAATTAGAAAAAATTCAAACCGAGGATATAAACTCAGGTTTATTTTATTCCCAAGCCTATTAATTTCAAGTTACAGTTACTATCAAACTGTATGTTTCTTAAGGCAGGATCTGAGTTGTGTAATCATTTATCCCCGTAGTAGCTTGCCCATAAGAGGTACTTAGTACATATTTTTTGATGAATGATGTTGTACAAATAATGGTGTCCTGTTTTATAGGTTATGATTTAAGAATAGAGGAAATCTATAGGACTCTTGGAGAGTAATTAAGATATCTGAGAAGACTAAGATTGAGAACTTCTTGGAGGTCTAATTCTAAATTAAACTTCCAAGTTGGGATGCAGAAATAAGGAGGATGTTTGGAAACATCCCATGATTTATATTTACATAAGCTTCATAAGGAGAATGAATACAGACTGATCTTTGCTTGAGAGCCATGTGATGGCCAGAGAAAGCAGCACGGGTTAATAGCCAAAAGGAAATCAGCATTATACTAAAGCAGTGTTTCTCAAAATGTGTTGCAGGGAACTATATACCCAAGAAACACTATCCTTCAAGAGACTTCTATAAAAAGAGGTGATAATTTAATACATATAGAAACATGACATAGTTCCACGGATCCTTGAACGATACAGGGGTTGGGGGCATTGACCCTCGTGCAGACAAAAATCTGCATGTAACTGTTTTTTGAGACAGGGTCTCTGTTGCCCAGGCTGGAGTGCAGTGTTGTGATCACAGCTCATTGCAACCTCAATCTCCTAGGCTTGAGCCATCCTCCCACCTTATCCTCCCAAGTAGCTGGGACTACAGTAGCACACCACCATGCCCAGTTAATTTTAAAAAAAATTTTTTTAGTAGAGTCAAGGTCTCACTATGTTGTCCAGGCTGGTCTCGAACTCCTGGCCTCAAGCAATCCTCCCAATTCAGCCTCCCAAAGTGCTGAGATTACAGTGTGAGCTACCATGGCCAGCCTGCATATAACTTTAGATTCCCCTGGAACTTACCTACTAATAGCCTACTGTTGACTGGAAGCATTATGGATAACATAAATAGTTGATTAACACATATTTTATATCTTATATGTAATAATATTGGATTCTTACAATAAAGTAAGCTAGAGAAAAGAAAATGTTATCAAGAAAATTATAAGGAAGAGAAAATATATTTAGTATCCATTAGGCAGAAGTGGATCATTATAAAGGTCTTCTTCCTCCTTATCTTCACATTGAGTAGGCTGAGGAGGAGAAAGAGGAGAGGTTTGTTTTGCTGCTTCAGAGGTGGCAGAGGTAGAAGAAGAAAGTCCACATATAAGTAGACTTGCACAGTTCAAACCTGTGTTGTTCAAGGGTAATCTGTATACTCTTGTGGTATAAATTAACACGTTAAAGGCCGAGAATTCTTATAATTAAAAAAAAATCCTAACCGATAAAAAGCAAAAACAAACAAACAAAAAACACCAATAAAAGGAGTGGGGTGTTGTAGGTGCCTTAGGATTGACATTACTAAAAGGTTCATCAAAGTGTTGCTTTCCAAAATTAAAGAACAGTCTGTACCATAAAATACAGAAGTCAATTGCATCCTTCCAAATGACAGTATTAACTTTATTTAACCAGTATTCCCAAGTATAGTTAACACTTATGTTTACCCATAGCCCCTCCCATTTCATCACTTATTTATGTGCCAAGGAACTAGTGGTTATCGGAGCCCACTGAGAAATGCTAGGAAAGAAACTGAGTGGTAGTTTAAAAAAAATCCTTTTTTCACCTTTTCTTATCTTCTTATTTATATGTTTTTGTGTTTGTTGATGGAGGTTGGGTTATTTCAGGTATTCATTCAATAAATATTTACCAAATACCTATAAAGGATAAGACACAGTGGTACATTCTCTAAGTTAGTAGATTCTTGATTTCTCTTTGTCTCATGAGGAAGGGAAGAGGAAGGGGTTGGGGAGATAGGTGTGCAGGAGTGTTGGGAATCATACCTAATTAAGATGTCACCGTATCTCCAGCCATCAGAAGTTATTCATGCCCAAATAACAAAAGCCTAGATCTCTATTGCCATAAAGGAGTTCAGTATTTTATTAGGGTTTCCTCCTCAAGTAATTTTTGGAAACTGTTATGGTTTGAGTGTATTCTTCAAGGTTCGTGTGCTGGAAACGTAAGCTCCAATGTAACCGTATTGAGAAGTGGGACATCTCAGAGGTGACTATCCCCTCATGAATGAGTTAAAGCCTTTATCTTGGGAGTGGGTTAGTTATCACAGGAGTTGGTTTCTGTTAAAAGGATGAGTTTGGCCTTCTTCCTCTCTCTCTTTCTCTTGTGTGTACATGCAGGCATGTGCTTTCTCATCATGTGATGTCATCTGCCAGGTTATGATGCAGCAAGAAAGCCCTCACCAGATGCCACCCTCCAGACCATGAGCCAAATGTCTGTTCTTTATAAATGAGCCAGTCTGTATTGTTCTGTTAGAGCAGCACAAAATGGGCTAAGACAGGAACCCTTAAGGAAGCTGTTGCCTAAATCCCCCCATTCTAGCTGGACAATTCATATGGCCTCTGGCTCTGGGACAATGCTCCGGTCTGCTGGCTGCTCGTTGCCACCTGGCAGTTGTTTTTTGAGGCTGTTGTCTTTCTGCTTCTTCCCAAGGACAAATAAAAAAGTGTAGTTGTAAGACAGCTTACATCTAGATTTAGGAAAAGAAAGTTGCAATATTTATGTTGTTATACTCAGTTTACATGTCCAAACAGAATATTTAACATCTCAGCCTACAGCATATGCATATATACACACACGTAATGAAGAAATAGGGCATGGTAGGTGCCTTAGCATTGGCATTACTAAAAGGTTTATCAATGTATTGCCTTCCAAACTTAAAGGACAGTCTGTACCCTAAAATGCAGAAGTTGATTGCAACCTTCCAAACAACAGTTTTCAAACTGGAAAAAATTTAAGATCTCATCTCTACCAAGTGGCCCATTACATATAGAGGAGACAATGTAAACACCTTGGATTAAAAGGAATTTCTGTAGTAAGCAATGTAATTCCTGGATTTTACTTGCATGTACAGAAACAGTAATGATCAACTTGGCCAAGCTAGAGCCAAATATACTCTGAAAAAGCAGTCTAAGAGATCTTTGGTAGAAAAACTGTGTGATAATTGATTTCTGATAAAGACTTGGAGAAGATATAAAGAAGAGGAGAGATTATGGATTATTATATGTACATGCACACATATATAATAAATGACATTCGATTGAGGGGTAGAATCTGAAAGGAGGACAAGTACGTAATAGTATGATGGTGTTAGCCTGGGTTCTTCAAACAAACACAGCCTGATATAAAGGCTCGTGGTGATAATTATTTAGGGAATGATTCCAGTGAACAGGAGTTGGGCTGGGGAGATAGAATGGGAAATGTGGGAAATTCAAAGATGTGTCATTGAGCTGGTCATTGCTGTGGGCAACTGGGACCCAGTCATGCTAGGAAAGGCTGTTAGAACTAGAAATACCATTTGACCCAGCCATCCCATTACTGGGTATCTACCCAAAGGATTATAAATCATGCTGTCATAAAGACATATGCACACGTATGTTTATTGTGGCACTATTCACAATAGAAAAGACTTGGAACCAACCCAAATGTCCATCAGTGATAGACTGGATTAAGAAAATGTGGCACATATACACCATGGAATACTATGCAGCCATAAAAAAGGATGAGTTCATGTCCTTTGTGGGGACATGGATGAAGCTGGAAACCATAATTCTGAGCAAACTACCGCAAGGACAGAAAACCAAACACTGCATGTTCTCACTCATAGGTGGGGATTGAACAATGAGAACACATGGACACAGGAAGGGGAACCTCACACTCCAGGGACTGTTGTGGGGTGGGGGGAGGGGGGAGGGATAGCATTAGGAGATATACCTAATGTAAATGATGAGTTAATGGGTGCAGTGCACCAACATGGCACATGTATACATATGTAACAATCCTGCACGTTGTGCACATATACCCTAGAACTTAAAGTATAATAATAATAAAAAATAAATAAAAAGAGAGATTATACTATCAAAAAAAAAAAAAAAGAGAAAGAGACTGTCGAACACACCTCAGAATTTACTGCCTCCAGTACAGGAGAATAGTGTGTTCACCTACCAGCTCCAGAGCCCACTGAAAAGTGTTGCTGAGTGGGCTCCTAGGTTCCTCCCTTTCAGGTTTGCCCCCAGGTCAGAAGCCTGTGAGCCATCTGGATGGAGAGAAGCCCCAGGGAAGAGAGTGACAGATACCAGCTACTGTCAAGTTAAGCCTGCCTTCCCCTCAAACCCTGCTGTTTGTTGACCATGTCACTTTCAGCTAAGGTCTTTATCTGGAGCAGCTTCTCAGTTCAAGGGTCAATTGCTCATAAAGCTAGAGGCAGCCTGAAGAAAGCGCAAATGATACAGAGAGCAAACGTGGCAGCCTTTGCTGATGGCGGCTCCCCCTGCTCCCCATTCTTTTCTGGCTGCCCTTTGTTTAGCGTGCTGTGTACCAGGCACTGCACTCAGCACCCCCTGTGGATTACCCATCGTGTGCAGTCCTCATGGGGTGGACACTCGTACTGTCCCCATTTAAGGGCTGATCGATAGAAGCAGATGTCGTGGATCAGCTCTACTCTGCTGCCAAAAGCGTGGGAGGTTCAGACATGCAATAAATGTGAAGATAGCAAGGGACTCTTTCCATGGGCTTGGGAAAGGCCTAGCTGAGGCCCCATCACTCTCCCCTGACTCTACTTCAATTTTCTTCTTAACATATTATTTATTGGTCTAATTGTTTATTGTTGATCTCCTGCGAATGGAACATGAACTCCACTGAAGTCGGGACTTCATCTGTTTTGTTAGAACAATGCCTGGACCACAGCAGGGACTCAATGAATATCTACCATTGAATGAAAGAAAAATAAATGAGCTTTTATGGCTATGAATGCAAAGAAGTTTGTTCTGTTTAAGAATTTTTTGATAAAAAGAGGTGACAGACACTGGTACAGGGAAGTAATAAGTTGCAGAACCTCAGGGAAAGGGAAGAGATCTCAACTGGAAGCCTATAGGGTATGGGATCAGTGATGAGAAAATGCAAAGAAAAAGAAGATAAAGGGAAAAGATGGGAAAGGGATTCATTCCCAATGGCCGCTTTATGGAATATTTGTTGGGCATTTTATCTGTCACCATACATAGTAGAGGCACGGTGGTTGGCTTCAATGTGATAAGATGTAGAAGGAACAGCAAAGGGGGATTGGAAATTGTGGGGAATTTTAGGAGAAGAGAGTCCTGAAGAAGGCTCTCTGTAAGACACATGGAAGGCCCGGCCTTCTCTCTGGAGCACCATAAGAGTGACTTTGGGGAAAAGAATTACAAGAAGTTTCACACTACAGAGACCAGGAGGGAATTTGCCTTTGTGGTCAGACTTCCAGGGTTGAAGAGGGCCTGGCTAGTTTGCCACCGATGCAGCTCATCAAAATGCCACCGGAAACAGAGGGCAGCATTGATAAAGGGAAAGCGGAAGCAACGAGCCATCATGTGAAAATTAGCTCCCACAGGGTGGATTTCTTGAAAGTGGCCAACGTTATAAAACCCGAGAGACAAAAAGAAACACAGCAAATTATGTTGTGCTTGGGGGCGGGGGCATGCGGGTGTTGGAATTGGGTGCTGTGTATACAGCCAATGGTAGAACTGTGACTATTTGTGGAATGAATCACCGTTTCCCTCATCAAAGATGGATTTGTCAGGACGGGCTTTCAAAGAGTCTGAGGATTCCCCGGGTCCTAGAAGAATGTGCCCACTTTTCCTTATTTGTCTCAAGGCCCCTCTGACGCTGTTGTCTATGTGGCTACATTTCCTTATCTGTGGGAGCAGGGTTGGCCTGGGTCTGGAGGCCCGAATGAGAAGCCACTCCTGACCCACACATGCTGACTCTCCCCTCTTCTTCCTGTGTGGAACTCAGGGGGACGAAATTCCAGGCTGGCATTTCTGGCTTTTCCTGAAACTCTCTGTCCTGTTCTAATAAATCACATTATGTTGTATAAATGATATAAGTCAGGCCAGGAACACGCAGCCCAGGAAAGAAGCATATTCAATGTTTTGATTTCTTTTTTTCTTTTGGCAAAAACGTGTTGTTCCCATTCCTGCGAGGGCAGAAATAAAGTCCACTTGGTATGGAGGTGGGAGGGGGCCATTCTTGAACGAACAGTCCTGCTGCCTGTTGCAGAGACTGAGTGGTGACAGAGGAGCCCCCGTGGGAAAGCAGTGTGGGCAGGTCTGGGGCTTGGATAAACGAGGTGCTCCAGCACCCCCACGCTGGTTCCCATGACATTTTCAGGCAGGCCTGAGTTTGCTTAGTACAAAGTGGCTGGATTGCAGATTTGACAAGACCTCATTGGATTGCATGATGCATAGAACCCTCCCTACCTGAGTTAGAGGCGAGTCTAAATTGAGAGAATACTTTTTGCCTGGTATAAAATGCATGTATTATTGCACAGATGATGAAATCAGTGTCATTTGTGGACTCTTCATTATCCACAGGAAGACTTTAAGAAATCTCTGTGTTTCCTCTAGGCCCTACACAGAAGCAGTCACCAAATCACACATTTAAAACAATCCTTCCTGGCACTCCCTGGCCTTTCCATGCCTGGCCATCTCCAGGCAGGAGGTGGATCCCTGTCTGGGAGGCAGTGGGAAGGGCAGGTGTAGCTCTAGATAAGGATGCTCTGGACATGCTTCTTGGCTCTGTCCTGTGCCTGGGGCAAGCTCACATTTCTGCTTCTCAAGTTATTTTTATAAAATGGGGATGAAAATACTTTTTGCTTTGCAGGACTGTTGTGGGGATTAAATGGAATCACACTTATAAAAATGCAGGTGTGGACTAAACAGTGTGGTCCACCTTTTTTTGATGTGGTGATTAGGAGAAAAAAAGCCTATAAAGCTATACACCAAAACATTCATGATTTTTTAATATTAGGGGGGGTGGGATTTATGGGCTTTTATAAAAAACTTTCCTTTTTTCTATATATTTTTCAATTTCCACAATGAACCTGTATCACTATTGTAACTAAAACTATAAATATTAATTAATTAAAATCCCATCAAACCTTTAAGAACCAGCTGAAATAATATGTTTTTTATTAAAACTTTCCAGTCTTCCCATTGGCAGGGATCCCTCTCTGAGCAAGTTACTGAATCACTCTGAGACCTAGCTTGCTCCCCTGTAAAGTCGGGGTTAATTAACTTTAAATGAAAAATAGATATACTATATTGCATGTAAAAATATGTTTTGTATGTACACACACAATTTTCTCTCTCTCTCTCTATGTATATATATATGTGTATATATATGTGTGTGTATATATATATATTTTTTTTTCAATGCCTGGGTTATAGAAAGTGCTTAGTTAGTGCACTTGTCTTTCCCCGAATACTGGAAACACTTGATACCTTTCTTGTAACATTTATCGTATTTTGCTTTGTATTATGGTTATTCGGGAACTTCTTATATCTCCTACTAGATTCTTAGCCCTCTGAGGGCAACAGCTATGTCCTACTCAGCTTCTGCCACAGAGGGTTTAGTGTCGCATATGTAGTAGATGCTAAGTAAATACTTGTTGAGTGACTGAAGGTCTAGGTAAAGGCAGAGGCCCCAGAAGTCGGTGCTGCGGCTGGGCCATTGCCCTTGGGCATCGTGTGTGCCTGTCGGACACTGGGCCTGCCTGTGCTGTTGCACCACGCATGCTTTTGCTTGGGAGGTGCATCTGACAGCAGGAACCCAGGGTCCTTGTGAGGGGAGCAGGGGATCAGGTGAGCAAGCTTGGCTGCTGACCATGCCCTTCCTCCGGGCGGAGCTTTGGTCTTAGGACTGGATAGAGTTTCAAACCCAGAGAACCCCGCAGGCCAGTCCCTCCAAACCCAAGACCTGTCTCTGAGTCTAAGGAGAGGGAAGAGGGGACCGTGAGTCAAAAAGAAAATGAAGGAAATGAAATGGAAAAAGCGGTTTGCAGAAAAGTCTCCAGGTTCCTGGGGAGAAGCACACTGTCCAGCTTTGGTAGCAGGTGAGGCAAGGGATTCTCTGACACTTGGTGTCCAGCGTTACTGACATCGCTCTAGATGGGTGACGTTGGCCCAGCAGGACTGCAGCAGACAACCATGGGCAAACCAAGCCACCTTCACAGAGTTTGAGGAAGCAGGTGGCAGGAGCCTCATGGTAGCCGAGAGGGCTGGGAATGTGGGAAAGTCAGAGCATTGCCTACGAACCCCGCTAGTTATGACTAATGGTGGGGGACTGTTAATGGAAACTGGCAATCTTGAAGGGTTGAATAGAAGTGGGCAGAGCCTGAGGAACACTGACTATCTGGCCCTTGGGCACTCTTTTCCCTTGGCTACAGCAGACCGAAATATATATATACACACACACACATATATATACAATGTGTTGGATCACGACTTATTGAGAGAACAGATCTATCAACTGAAAAACAAGAAGAAATCACATTAAGTCTGTATGCTACATGATCTTAAAGGGAAACGGAGTGGAACCAAGGCGCATAAGGTACACTTCATACCTTATATCTCATTTTATATCTTTTATATAAAACATTTATATCTTATATACATTACATATCTTAGATTGTACCAATCAACCTGAAAATTGGGTGTAATTCTGACAGAAATAGAAAGTATGTTCATAGACCGTTTCTCTTTTTGTGATTTCCGGTACAGATTGTGGACATAAAATTTTTCAAGACTATTACTGGAAATACATTTAAGGCGATATCTTAGTTGTTACTCTGTATTCACTTCCGCGTTTGTGTCCCCTGACCCACCCCGTCCCACCAATAGATAATTCAGATGACAATTGGCTTGGTGGCATGGAGGGGGGCTGGTGAGGGAAAACCTAACGGAAGTGTGGTTGTGTTTGGGCGTGGAGACGTGCTGCAGTGAGGGAGGATTCAGGCCCTGGGTGCTGGGAGTCTTGTAGACACTGACAGCCATTAGCAGTCAGCCCCTGAGAGAGCTGCCTTGCCCAGCTCTCCAGGGTCACCATTCTGCGGGTGGCCTACAGCCAGTGACTGCTTGAGGTGGAAGTATGAAAGCTGAGCTATTTGGCCAATGCAGCCCAATCTGAGGAGCCATTTGCTTTGGAGCAGCCCCCTGTGGAGTTGGTGAGGCTGCATGACCTGCATTGAGTCCAGCTTCTTCCTTTTCCTTCCAAAGGTGTGGGTCTCGGAGGTGTTCCCTATTTAAAATCCGAACCTTAAACTCTTTCTCAGGGTCTGCTTCTTGGAGAACTCCAACTGCAACAGCTGGATCTAGCTATGTTTTCTTTTGGAGCAGAGGTCTGTAAACTGTTCTGCAAAGGGCCACAGGGTAAATATTTTAGGCCTTGCAGTCCTACTCTGTCTTTGTAGCATGAAAGCAACCATAGACAATGTGTGAATGAATGAGCACAGTGTTCCAATAAAACTTTATTTACAAAAATAATTGGTGGGCTGGATTTGACCTGTGGGTGGAGTTTGGCAGAGGGTTACTGGTTACTAAGAATTACTGATTAATTTCAGAGAAAGGCAGAATTCTGAACAATTCCTGATTAATTTCTTCATGCTCAATTTTGCATAAATTACAGAGCAGCTCATTATTATGCATGATGAGTGCTGAATGCTGGATAAAGCCAGTAAGACACACTCCTAACAGAGCTAACAGCCCACAAATACAGTTTCAGCATAAGACAAATGTATCATCTAACACTGGAAGACACTTTTAGAAGTTGTCTTCTGCCCTGGCCAGAGTTACTTCCCTTTGGCCACGTTGGCATGCCCTTCTTAGAACCCATGGAGATGGAGAAAGAGGGCTCCCAAGGGGAAGAATGAAGGGTGGAAATGAACATTATTGAGCAACACTGAGGGCCCAGGGCTCTGCCAGGACCTTTGCATATGCTATGCACTTAATTCTCACAACGCTGTGGGTATTCTCATCCCCATTTTGCAGATAGGGAGAGTCTCGTCTCAGAGAAGGTAAGGGCCATGTCTTCCTTGGTTTACAAAGCACATACACCGTGGCATTGATTTCAAACCCAGATGTGTCTGACTCTAAAGCCTGGGGCTTTTCACTAATGCAGGCTGACCTGTCAGGCTCTGGGCTTTGAATCGCAGCTAGTTCTTTAAATCCTGGTTGTTTCCGCCTGAGAGGGCTTGGCAAAGGAGTTGGACCCTGGACCAGTTCCTGTGGCTATGTTCCTGGGGGTCACTGGAGGCTGAGTTTCCACATTCTTGCCATCAGTCAGCTCTGGGCTGTGGCATCTGATGAGCTGAGTGTTTTCTTGGTCTGCGTGCCTGGCCTCATGGTGCTGGCTGTGGTGCATTTAACTTTTCAGCTCTTGCATCGGACTGGGAATGAGTTTTCATCCTTGCAGGTGAAAACTCATTCCTGGTCCAGTGCAAAAGCTGGAAAGGTGTGGTGGGGGCTCAGCACCAAGCGCTGTCACCTTCCTTCTGTCAGGCAGCTGTCATCGCCCCCACAGGCCTTTTCTTCACAGCCTGTTGTCAGGAGGCTGGCCAACTCCTTGGGAAGGTGAAAGAGGAAACTGGGAGGCTGAGAGCTGGAGGGAATGGTGCCGTCCCTCTTCTCTCTTTTCTGGGATCTGATGGACATGGCACTGCTCTGACACCTGGAGGCCTGGCTGTAGCCCAGGCTCAGTGCACACCGGTGTGGCCCTGGTGAGCCCTGTAATATCTTGGAATTGCTCATCTTACCTGTGTGAGAAGGATAAACGTTGTTGCTTGCTGCCTACTGCACAATGCAATTGTTAAGGATCGACTTGAGTGCTGTGTGAAAGAAAGCCCTGGGAAGAAGCAGGACACAGTCCAGTGTCTTCACATCAGTGTAGATGGATGGAAAGCAGAGTTCTGGGCCACTCCAGACTTCCTCATTCAGGAGATCTAGGGTAGGGCCTGGGAATGTGCATTTCCTCATGCTTCAAGGCTCCTTTTCAAATTTCTTTTCCATAAAGACTTCTTTTTCATTAAAAATTTAAAAGTTAAGAAAACTTAGCTTTTTTGAGGTATAACTGATACACACAAAAAAATCACACTCATTCAATGTATTTATCTTGATGATTTTGGACCTATGCATACAGCCATGATACCTTCACAACCAAGGTAATAAATCTCCAAAAGTTTTCTTTTTGGTAAGAATACTTCACATGAGGTCCATCCTCTTCAGATACTTTAAAATGCACGGTATTTTAGTATTAACTATAGGCACTATGTTGTACAGCAGGTCTCTAGAATTTTTTTTTTTTTTTTTTCGAGACAGTCTTGCTCTGTTGCCTAGGCTAGAGTGCAATGGTGTGATCTCGGCTCACTGCATCCTCCGCCTCCCAGGTTCAAGCAATTCTCCTGCCTCAGCCTCCAAAGGAGCTGGGATTATAGGCACCTGCTACCACTCTCAGCTAATTTTTTGTATTTTTAATAGAGGTGGGGTTTCACCATGTCAGTCAGGCTGGTCTCAAACTTCTGACCTCAGGTGATCCACTGGCCATGGCCTCCCAAAGTGCTGGGATTACAGGCATGAGCCACCGTGCCTGGCCTCTAGAAGTTTTTAATATTGTAAAACAGAGACTTTATACCAAATGAGCATCAATGATGCCTTTCCCCCTTCCCCAGCTCTTGGCAGCCACCAATCTATTCTGTTTTTATGAGTTTGACTATCATAGATGCCTTACGTAAGTGGAATCATGTAGTACTGCATTTGTCCTTCCATGACGGGCTTATTTCACTTAGCACAATGTCCTCTAAGTTCATCCCTATTGTTGCAAATGGCAGGCTTTCCTTCTTTTTTAAGACTGAGTAATATTCCATTGTATGTATACACCACATTTTCTTTTTTTTTTCTTGACAGAAAGAATTTTATTTTCATATTTTGTGGTAATATGTTCATATTATAATAGTTGAATAACAGAGCAGTAATTCCATTTTACATGTGTTTTAAAATAGATTTAGAGAAAACTTCAAAAGATTTACAAACTTCTATGACAGAACTGAATATAACAATCACAAAATTATTTAAATAGCCTGAATACTGCAGTATTACATGTTATTGTCTTTTTTTATTTTTATTTTTATTTTTTGAGACAGAGCCTTGCTCTGTACCCAGGCTGGAGTGCAGTGGCGTGATCTCGGCTCACTGCAACCTTCACCTCCTGGGTTCAAGCAATTCTTCTGCCTCAGCCTCCCAAGTAGCTGGGACTACAGGTGTGCACCACCACACACAGCAAATTTTTTTATTTTTAGGGGTTTTGCCATGTTGGCCAGGCTAGTCTCGAACTCCTGGCCTCAAGTGATCTGCCCAACTTGGCCTCCCAAAGTGCTGGGATTACAGGCATGAGCCACCACACCTGGCATGTGTTATCTTCTTAAGCCCCACCCACACACAGTCTTTTCTTATCTTCTGATTGCTTGATTATGTAACAAGTAGCCGGTGAAACAGAACTCCTCTTAGGCAGATTCCTTAAACCAGACCCTGTGGCTGGCTTTTGAAGGAAAACTTAGCAAAGGAAACTTCTTTTCCCCCAAAGGAAATTGGGGGAATTGATGTCTCATTGTCTCCATCAAAACCACAAAGTTTGAAAGACTTACTGGAGCCACTGCTGCAGAAGGGGTGATAGGCTTCAATCCTACATCATGGCAAGTGGTGGGTTGTTGTCCCTGTGTGTCCGGAATTGGAGGGTTCTTGGTCTCACTGACTTCAAGAATGAAGCCGCAGACCCTCGCGGTGAGTGTTACAGTTCTTACAGGCGGCGTGTCCGGTGTTTGTTCTTTCTGATGTTTGGATGTGTTCGGAGTTTCTTCCTTCTGGTGGGGTTCGTGGTCTCGCTGGCTCAGGAGTGAAGCCGCGGACCTTCGCAGTGAGTGTTACAGCTCCTAAGGCAGCGCATCTGGAGTTGTTCGTTCCTCCCTGTGGGTTCGCGGTGAAGCTGCAGGTTCATGGTGAAGCTGCAGACCTTGGCGGTGAGTGTTACAGTTCATAAAGGCAGTGTGGACCCAAAGAGTGAGCAGCAGCAAGATTTATTGCAAAGAGTGAAAGAACAAAGCTTCCACAGTGTGGAAGGGGACCCGAGCGGGTTGCCCCACATTTTCTTATAAAGACTTCTTCAAGCACTGTAGTTCTAGCTGCTGTCTCTCCTCTGAACTGGGATCCCCAACTTGAGTGTCCCTTCAGTTGTATTTTTGGGTAATGGCATTTATGAAGAACACAGCAGTGGCAGCCTGGGGTGCTCTGTGGGGCAGGATGCTGGAGCCATATCCCGGCCCAGGGCAGAGCACTAGCGCTTATTCATGTACCTGTGGACAGGGAGGTGGTGGCATGCATAGCAGATATTCGCCATCCCTGACTCAGAGACTTCACATGCTCTACTGTGTTTCACATGTGCTGGGCTTGTCTTTCCAATAGAACTATACACTTCTTAATGACAAGGACAATGTCTTTTACTGCTGTATTTTCTAATAAAACTTGGCCTTGAGCAAATCACTCTGAGCTCTGAAGTGTCCTCTTCAATTTTAGTTCTTAGGACTAGCACAGTGGTGCCAGGGTATAGCGTGGCTGCAAATATTCTTTGCTCAATCAAATAATAATAATTTTCAATTATTTCTTCAAGTTTTGTGCTGGTCATAAAGTAATGACCACAAATACGATGCACTTTTAAGTACATTTAATCTGCATATTAACACTTTCCTCATTCGTTTCTTAAGTCCAGGCAATCAAGAAACCAGTACACCACGCCTTGATTTGCAGCATCTGCCAATTTCTGTGGTGTAAATACCCCCACCCTGGCCAATTTCAAGCCAATGACGTGATGCCATTGAATACAGAGTTAGGAAGAGAGGTACAGTAGCTCACCATTTTACAGTGTTTCCACCAGGCAGATACACTAGACGTGAATAACCTCAAAGCACAAATCATTGAAAAACACTTGATGAGTTTTGGGTACTAATTATGTTTGTTTTTAATATAATTCATTTGATTGTAAGTTTACATAATTTGATTATTAATAATGGCTGTTTATAGCACCTGGCTTGTGTAATTCCTGAACCTTTAACAATTGGTATGATTTGCAGAAATTAGGACTTTTTTGGTTGCAGGTAATAAAAGCTTAGCCTAAACTGGTCTAAGCCAAGAGGGATTATTTTATGTTATAAAATTTAATGCATTTAAAAGGGTGGGAGAGGTCTGGCTTCATGTCATGTGTCATTAGGACCTATTCTCTCTTTCTTGGCTTTTCTGTCCTCTACATGGTGTCAGATGCCTGCCCCAGCTCAGGACTTCTCATCCTCCCAGGCTTCAGTCTGGCAGAGAAGGAGCAGGTGCTTGGTCTCATTGCCTGTCATCATGTTCATATTTGTTCCTGAACTAGGTGCCATGGCCAGGAAAGTGGAAGGCTCTCCTTGGCAAGGCTCACTCTGGCAGCTGAGGTAGACTCAGTTTCACCCCAAGCACCTGGTCTGAGAGTGGAGAGGGGCTGATTACTAGAAGGGTGAATGGATGTGCATGGCAAAGCGAATGTCTATTGTAAGATCTCTCTCTCTGGACAGGGGAATAGCTTTCTGGCTTAGACGGTTTTGGTATCAGGGAAGCCTGATCCAGCAGTAGGACTGGATCATTCATTTTGTGCAACAAGGGAAAGAGAGATGAAGGAAGGATGAAAGATTAAGGGTAGCCACAGTCCGAGTAGCTCTGTGATCTGGGGTCTTGCCCCGCTTCAGGGAGAATGGCAAGGCACTTCTGGAACAAAGCACTGCTGGGAATTTTGAGTCTCAGGGTTCAAAATGTGGCTTCTTGGGTGAGCAGCTTGTGCCCAGGAATGGGCGCTCTAAGAAAGGAATATCTTTGCCGGAGAGGACCTTACTGTTACCAAGAGTGTCTTGCTGAGGTTTGGTGTGAGTTTTGGACTTGCCAGTCATCACTCCACCCCTAAAGATCTGTCACCTTTAGGCCAAAAGAAAACTCTTAAACTTGGTAGGTGAAGAATTCTGCAGGTGTCTAGAGAAATGAAGTGTGAACTGGAGGGTCACAGGCCCATGTCTCCACTAGGAAATTGTGAAAGAAGAGAAAAGGAGCTGGGGTTAGCAGTGGGCAAATATTGCCACAGCATTTTATATAAACTTCTGAGGAGGTGAAGGAGAGAGAAGCGTTGAATGCAACCAGATGGTGGTTTATCTGTTCCAGACCAATGACTGGGTCCTCAGGGTCAGGCAGGACCATGGGTGAAGGACAGAATGCCAGGCTTCCTGTCCAGCAGCAATTCCAGAATTCTCCCTGTCCTCAGAGGTTGAGAAGATGTTGACCTGGTGTCAATCCTTGTGCAGCAGAGTAGGGTCAAGAAGAACCCTCCATAGGAACGTTGGCTATGTGACATGGAGAGAATCTCCTATACATGCTGGGCCCTGTGCCAGGTATTTTCACACACATCCCCTCAATTACTCTTCATAGCAGTCAATCATCCTCAGAAGAGGAAACTGAGGCTCAGAGCCCATGGATCCATAGCTGGTGAGTGCCAGAACTAGACCCCTGCGCAGATCTTTCTGATGTCAGTGTCATGTCAATTTCTACCACACTGCTGGGGCTGCAGGTGCAGTTGCCATTGGTTGGGCACTAATCCTGCATGCAGCCATCAGCAGCTATTCTTGGGCGGGGCTGTGTCTTGTTCACAGTCATATCCCCCAGCGACTAGTGATGAAAGTTGAAAAAATACGTGATTACATATAATTTTCTCAATAACTCTCAGAGTAGGCATTTAAAAAATGCCTACTTAGAGACTAGGAAACTGATCCTCAGGGGATTTAGATAACTTCTCTCTCACAGACTGTAATTCAAATCTAGGTCTGTATGAATTCAAAGCTGGTGATCTTTTCATTACCTGGTGTATCATCCTCCTTGACATGCCCTGGTGCTACTCAGCTTCTCTCCCCCATGGGTAGAGAGTGAGACAGGTGTGGACGAGGAGGGAGTGGTGGTGGGATTTGCATCAGTCTAGGTTTAGAGATAAGCCAAGAGGTAGACCAGCACGCTGGATTCAGGCCCACTCCTGTGTGGTTGGAGTAGTCTGCTTTATTTTTGATATTTTTTTCTGAAGATTTCATTGTTTTTCCAAATACAATTTTTTTATTTGTATTCTTTTGCCCTTAGGAAGAGACTTTATGTATAGAAAATATTATACAGAGTTTCTTTGGTTTTGGAAAATTAAATTTATTAAAGTTATACTTTAAAATTCTTATTATTCTAAGTTTAGTAAATGTTGGCAATTACTTTTAAAGGGACCCTTGATTACTAAGTGGGCCTTTTACAGCCATTTAAATGCCTCTAAGCCTTTTAAACTGCATTTATAAATTGAATATTTTAATCTCATTTTGAAGTCTTTCAATATCTTAACAAAATAAACCTTCCCAACTTCTTAAGTAACTCAGAAATGTAATAAAATAAACTTACATATGTGATGATTAAGTACTCTTAACTGTTCCAGTACAGTGTATAAACTTAGTAAGATTATACTTAAATACACAGATCTAAATCAGTAAATCACACATTTCAAATAGAAATGTTCAATGCAGGTATATTTTTTAGTACTCAAAGTTCTCTTGAATATTACAAATACTGATACTTCCAAGTGTATACAGATTCCTTAATGCATAAATATTAATGCTCTAAGTTTGGTTCTCTTAAACATTTCTATTCTTAATTCTTGTTTTTTCTTTTCTTTTTTTTTTTTTTGAGACTGAGTTTCGCCCTTATTGCCCAGGCTGGAGTGCAGTGGTGTGATCTTGGCTCACTGCATCCTCCACCTCCCGGGTTCAAGCGATTGTCCTGCCTCAGCCTCCTGAGAAGCTGGGATTACAGGCCCCCGCCACCGTGCCCAGCTAATTATTGTATTTTTAGTAGAGATGGGGTTTCGCCATGTTGGCCAGGGTGGTCTTGAACTCTTGACCTCAGGTGATCCCCCCACCTCGGCCTCCCAAATTGCTGGGATTACGGGCAGGAGCCACCGTGCCCAGCCTCTATTCTTAGTTCTAATCTTCCCAGAGTTAAAAATGCTTACCCACTCAGGACATAATGATGCTATCCCAAGCAATTTGAGAGAATTCAGAGATTTTAGCTGGGATTTTAGCCTGGATTCTCGTCAGCCCTATTTGTAGCCTACACATCACGAGTGGTCAGCTGTACCGAAAGGCTGTGCACCCTGGTGTGGGTGCAAGGCTGTTTACCTCTGGTATCTGCCTTGTCTGCTGGGACCTGCACCATACAGGGTGTTAAGAATTTAGGCCATCCTTTTCTGCTTACTTCCATTTTATACCACCAAGCCCCATCCCAGGCTAGTCAAGGAAATTCTGCCTTCAACCCAGGCTGCTACATGATTTGACTTTGCTTTCCTTTGTCTAGGATGTATTAATTTCTTTCCCATCTAGCTGCAGTGACCTTTGACATTGATGCAATTCTATCTTCTTTCCATATTCTCCCTGACCAGTAGGACCACACAGCTCATGCCGTTATGAAAATGATATCCAATTGCATGCTGCAAATCCCACAGCTTCTGAGGGAAAACTCCTGACTATTTTACAAAGGCTTCTTTTGTTTAAAAAGATGTTTTTAAACATAACACTGACTGGTGGACTCTTCAAGGCTTAGAAGAATGAACAAATATTTGGGGGGCACCTGCTATGAGCCAAGTACTTTGTGTGTCCTCCAACACCCCTTCCAAGTGCTTATTTTTATCCCCATATTCAAATGAGGAAGGAGAGGCCACATGGCAAATATATGGAAGAGCTGGGACGAGATTTTTAAGATTGTTTGCAAAATGCACGATCCTTCCACGATCCCGGATCCCATGGTTTTCAAGGGTTTATTTCCAGGGTCTCTGAATAATGAACCAGTCTCCTCACATCTTCGCTCTGACTACCAAAACTTTTAATAGAAACCCGGTATTTCCCAGCAACCACAGGCTCAAAAGCAATAATCTGTTCCCTAGGCCCCTTCCCCTAATATTTCTTAAGCCACCAAAAAGTCTGGTGAAGATCTCCAAAGATTTTCATGATAGAAGCATGTCCGGGGCAAGCCTAAGAGTTACAGCCACAGCCTTGGGTCCAGGCGCCAGGGTCAGCCTTGCAAATTTCTAGTCCTGGCTTCAGCTGAGATCTTTGGGTCTCCTTCCCTCTCCAGGAGGCCCTCCAACAGTTGGAGACATGAGCACCTCTGCCTCCCACTCTCCTCTGCCTTCTCTTCTGTTTGCCCCGTGAGATCTGCTTCCACTGCCAAGTCCCCATGTGGCTTGTGGCTCACACCTTCCTAGGAAGGGAGTGGGAACCGAGCCCTCAAGCTCTGATGGCTGGGCCAGGTGGCTGAGGCTCCTTTGCCGTGTTCAGGCAGCTGGCTGGCTTCTTTTCATGCACCCTCAGTTGTCACCTGAGAAGGAAGTAGAAGTGTATTTGATGTCTTCATAGAAATTCATTGTCCCCTGTGCTGGGGTGTGGGGGTGGGTCATACTGGCAGAGGGTGGAAGGGTTCCAGCAGAGCTCCAAGAAGATGGCAGCATTGAGGGGACACCTGATGTGGCTCAATGCCAGCCTGCAGGGCACTGGAGCCACAGCAAAATGGTCCTGGCACTGGGGACGGGTCCTTGATTCCTGTCTTGGCTCTGTCATTGGCTGGCTGCGTGATTTTAAGCTAAGATATTGTCTTAGTCCATTCAGGCTGCTATAACAAAATGCCTTACACTGGATAACTTGTGAACAAAGAAATTTATTTCTTACAGTTCTAGAGGATGGGAAGTCCAAGCTCAGGTGCCAGCGGGTTGGGTGTGTGGTGGAGGTTTGCTTTCTGCTTCACAGTCAGTGCCTTCTCTCTGGCTTCCTGGCTCATATATGGAGCCCTCTAGCTATGTCCTCAGATGATGGAAGCAGCACTTTGGGGTCTCTTTTATAAAGCACTAATCCCATTAATGAGGGTGTCACTCTCAAAACCTAATCACCTCCCAAAGGCTCTACGTTCTACTACTATCCCATTGGGGACTAAGTTTCAACATATAAATTCTGGGGGGTACAAAAACATTCAGACCCTAGCAACTATGAATTAAGATCTTTTCCTCTCATTGCTTAACTTTTTTTTTTTTTTTAAAAAGGTCTTTAAAATGCCCTTCTAGACTTACTTAGACGTAAGTTTTTAAAAAATTGTACATGCCTAAGAAAGGAAACTTTGAGTAAAATAGTTTGGATAAAGTATTCCTAAAACTTTCTCACATTTGGAGTCCTACTTTTCTGAATTACTTTTTGGCTTAGTCATTAAAAACCATATTTTCTCTACAATGTCATCCTGGGTGCTAGGTAAGGCTGTGATGACATGTTGATGGGGGTCACAGGAAGGGAGGGACCCAGAAAAGCCCAAGGCCTGCCTCACTGATCACATTCCCACCCAGCCTTCTAAGATTCCCGAGGCAGGACCCACCTAAGGAGCAGTAGTTGGATAGGAGTAGAAGCATCACTTGGCTGTCAGCACTGATAACTCTGATCAAAACACTTAGAGGCCTTGTCTTGGGAGGCCAAAATGAAGATTTCTACTTGGGCTTTAAATCTCAATTCAGGACCACCCTGTTCCCACAGGGTGTCAGGTATTAATGTGGGAACCTGGGGTACCTAAAAGGTAGCACTGTCTGTCCTATGCCAGGAGATGTTGCTCTACCAAAGCATGAAATCTTGGTTTTCTGGTTTCTTCATCAAAGGGTTGGCTCAGAGCACCGTAGATAGCCACAGGCTGTGGGACCAGATCCATTTTCTGGACTGGCATGGGTGCCAATTGCTGAGCCAGGGACAACAGCTTGAGTCTCAATTATGGGGCTGGGTCAGACAGCCAAAAGGAGATGCCTGAAAGGGAGTCAGTGATTCAGTAGAGTTCCATTGTTTTCTGGAAGTGGAAGGCTGAGCAGCATTAATGGCCACATTCATTCTGCAGACAAAAGAACATTTGGTGAGATGATTCACCCCATTCCCAGCCACACCTCCCTTTATCACTTCACAGGATGCTGTACAGACAGAAGGTATTTAAACCTGCTGGCTTGGGCCCAGTTTCCCATCCCACTCTAGATACTCAGTGCTCTCTTTCCTTTTCATGGTGGGGACCAGGCAGGGAAGTGGCAATAGGCAGGTATTAGTGCTGGGAAGTAATCTTTCCCTCCAAATCAAGAAAGGATTCAAACTTCATATTCCTACGTGGCCTTGAGGAATCTCGGCTATCATTTCTTACTGAGTTCCCAGGAATAGCTGAGAAACTACTTAAGACAAGCTTAGGGTGATCCTAGCCATCTGTACTTATCCAAGCAAATGAAATGAATTGGGACACCCTGTAAGGCCAAAAAGATATGAATATGGCTGTATTTCAAGGTGGCTATCACCATGGGCCCTGGAGCCACAGAGATCTGGGTCTGATGCCCGGCTGTGCTACTTATTCTGTGATTCTGGGCTCTGAGCCCTCTTTAAACCTCAGTTCCCATCTCTAGAAGGGGACAGTAACAGTGCCTACCTCCCATGAGGGTTAACTGAAAGATGTGTGCATTGAAGCTCTCAGCCCAGTCTCCCAGACTGGAGTCTCTTAAGCACTCAATAAACGATAGCTGTTATTATTCCCTAGGGTGGGAAAGGGTAAAGGCGGATGACTCAGCACAGAATTAGGCATTTAGAGAAGAAATTCTTGTTTCATCCTATTGCCTTTTCCCCCATGACACATTTTGCTAATGTCTTTAAAATCTTGACAGTGTGGTGTCTTGCCTAAAATGATATAATAATGAAGCCACTGATGGAATGTGGTGAGGAATGGTGTGTGTGTCTCTGTGTGTGTGTGTGTGTGAATATGTGGTGCCAAATTGGAGAATAAGGATAAGTTTATTAATTCTTTGGTAATTGCAGGCAATAATTGTATTATTGTGACAGTCCTACCTGGAGGTGAAATTTGCCACTGTGATGATCTGTTTTTCTTCTATTTTCTGGATTAAGATGAAAATGTTTTTAAAGGTCTCAGGCATCTTCCCAGCCTTAACTGAAACCAGTAACTACAGAAATAATTATGTTTCTAGAAACACCAACAGGAACTGAACGCTGGTTTCTGTGTAAGAGCCTGTGATCTCAACTTGGTCTCTAGTCCATCTGTGAAGGGAAATATTCTAAAACTTTATTAAACTCCTGTCCTTAGGATGCTGGCATTGGAGTTGTGGCTAACAGTAGGTGGTTTTAAGGGTAAAGAATACAGTGAGAAACCTTTCATGCCAAACAGCCCATCTTTTCTGGGTAAACAGTCTGCTCCTGAAGAATAATCCAGCTAGCTGAGATGAACTGGAAATCCACATCACAGTCTTCATTGCAGCTGAACTCCCAATTGCATTCCAGAGATGGCCTGGGCTGGGTGAGAGAGACTGATATTCCTTATCTGAAAGTTCCAACTTCCATTGCTCAATCCCCAAGAATAAGAAAAAAGGATTTGAAAAAATCTAACGAAAACGGAAACACCAAGAAGTTTTTATCAGAAAATCATTCTGATATCATTCTTTATCAGAAAACCATTCTTTATCAGAAAACCACAGCTCTGGGAGGGACCTCAGAGATGAGCTAGTAACCTAGTTCAAAGCACTGATTTTATAGATGAGAAAGCTAAGAGGCAGAGAGAGGTGAGACGCTTAAGGTCAGTAGAGACTAGGACCCAGGTGTCCCACTGCTGGTCTGGTGCTCTTCCCATCTGAAACCAGTCGTCACCCGTGTGTGGGTTGCCTGCTGTGTACAAGGGTGTTCCCACCTTACAGCATGAAGCTGACTATGTAGTTAGACAAGCAGGGCACATATACATCAAGTAATAACAATTGGAGTCACATGTGATGAGTACTGTGCCTGTGATGGAGCTGAGGCAGAAGAAGGTGACATTTAATTTGCGATAGCTCAGACAAGCTTTACTGAGAGATAGGGTTTCAGGGGGTGTCAGGAAAGATGTGTGTGATTTGGGTGAGAGGAGAGAAAGCCCATCTAAATAAGTAAAAGACATCTTCAGAAGAGCAAGGGTAGGAAAGTAAGAAGAATATTTGTGAGCCAGTGACATTTTGGTAGAAGAGGTAATTTTCAGCCAGGTGCGGTGGCTCATGCCTGTAATCCCAGCACTTTTGGAGGCGGAGGAGGGCAGATCACAAGGTCAAGAGATCGAGACCATGCTGGCCAACATGGTGAAACCCTATCTCTACTAAAAATACAAAAAATTAGCTGGGTGTGGTGGTGCGTGCCTGTGGTCCCAGCTACATGGGAGGCCGAGGCAGGAGAATTGCTTGAACCCGGGAGGCAGAGGTTGCAGTGAGCCATGATTGGGTCATTGCACTCCAGCCTGGGTGACAGAGCAAGACTCCATTTCAGAAAGAAAAGAATGTTAGAATTGGGAGAGACGTCACAGATCTTCAAGCTCAATTTCCTCATTTTACTGTTGAGAATATTAGGTCCAGAAAGTTCAGCTGGCTTGTCCAAGGTTTTATGACTAAGCATGGTAGGGTGGATTAGAACCGCTGCCTATGACCCCTCATCCAGATCCTTTTTCACTACATATGCTGACCTTAGGGAACTGATGACAGAGACAGAAAGATCACAGAGGACCTTGCATCAGATTCAAGATATTTGTACATTAAGCGCTGAAGACCTTTGACTCTTTTTGGACTGGGAAGTGAAACATGTTCAGAGTGGTACTACACAAGGATGGAGCTTGGGTCCAGTTTTGAGTGATGGTATGTAGCATGAATGGACAAGATAGAAAGGAGAAGCAGAAAGACCAGTTAAAGAGGCCCCAGAATTGGACCAGCTATGAGAATATACTAACTAGGGTGGTGGAAGAGAAAATGGATAGAAAAGGTTGAATATGACACAGATGTAACCGAAGGGTACAGGAGAGTCATGGCATAGTTATGGCAGAGGGGAGTCAAAGACAACTCTGGAAATTCAGAGTTGACCAGTTGTCTATGGAGGAGACCACCTGATACGATTTCTTAGAAACTGTTTTATGTTTTTTCCCTGGCTTTTGCTGTCACTTCCCCTTAGCACTTCATTCACTTATTCATTCTTTCATCCAACAAATGTTTTTTGAACTCTATGCAAGGCGTTCCGTATTCACCCCAGCCAGTAACTAACTGAACCTGATGATTCTGTTGTTTTCTTGGGATCTGCCCCCTTGAACTCTTCTTGGTCAGAGTTGTTGGAGAGAACTGAGGCGAAATAAGGAGAACAGCTTGGTTACTGAAAAGAAAAGAACATGATTGTATGGGAGGGTGTTGAAAAGCCAGCAAGATTTCAAATGGGAGGAGGATCAAAGTGTCTTGGGAAGGCAGGAGGCGGGCTCTGCGCACACAGCAGCTCTTGGGCCTTGGGGAGAAAGAAAAGTCCCAGTGTAACAGCAACAAAGGGACTCTTTTGTGCATTCACGGTCAGGGGCCTGAGGGGTGATGAGCAGCCTTTGCCCTGAGGCCTGCTCCAGTGGATCTAGACTCAGGCCACTGCCCCCAGGAGAGTGGAAG
The DNA here is from genome assembly GCF_006542625.1 of Nomascus leucogenys. Taxonomy (NCBI): domain Eukaryota; kingdom Metazoa; phylum Chordata; class Mammalia; order Primates; family Hylobatidae; genus Nomascus; species Nomascus leucogenys. Next base: position 4,377,944 of record NC_044395.1, on the reverse strand, counting down.
GGCCCTTATATCAGCCATTGGAAGGGGGGCAGATGCTGAGGGTTTCTTATGGCAGAGGGAGACCCAGAGGCCACAGCTTTGGAGGACTAAGCCTGGCTGAAAGGCAGAGCCGTGCTCCCTGCCATCATTCCAGCTCCCAGTGACTCCCTCCCAGAGAAACACTGATCTCTGGGTTCCTTTAACAATTATGGTTTGTCTTTCTCTTGGCTATTGAGACTCATCATCTATCTTTATTTTGAAGGTTTAGTCTTACCAACTGGACTCTTGAACAAACGTGACAAATACGTTAAAACATGTGGAAAAACTGATAGACAGGCTATAGCTATATTGAGATGTATCTTCTCATGCTTCTAGACCAAGCAGAATGATTCTGGGCATCTAGGAAGTTCCAAAATTCTTTCAGTGAGTTTTGTGTCTATGTCCTAATAATACCAGCAAAAATAGCCTGAAGGGAGGTCCACAAAATAGATTAGGCAAATATAGTCACAAACTCTGAGTTGAATAGCTTCTCATTTACCTTCCAAAATGCATAACTATTGGAAACGTCCTCTGGCTGCCTGCCGTGCCCCTGAGGTCAGGATGGTTGGGCTGCAGAGCTGTGCCCTGGAACCCTTTCTCTGCCACTTTCTATTGTGTGACTTTGGGTAAATTAGTGAGTTTCTCTGGATTTTGTCCTTCATAGGTATATCTGCTTTGCATAGTTTTAGTAGGAGGGTTTAGCAAGTCTCTGTCAGAGAGTAGGTGTGTGCTAAACGGAAAATATTATTGGAATTAGCTCTGGGTTAGACCAGTTCAGAGTTTAGGACTTGGTATCTAATTCTTTCTGTTATCTCATAGTTATTTCCTATGTAGGATTCTGGAATCAAGGAATTTCAGTTTCAAACAAATGTGATCCTCGGGGTAAAGACGATGGGGATAAAGAAGATGGTGGGATTGTCATGTGTGAATTCCTCCTGGAGGTCAGCTTCCTCATCAGGCTGCCTTGTGTCTGGACACCGACGACCACACCCATTTAGACTCTGTGACAGGAAGCCTGAGGGCCGAGGAGTGGGTAGTTAGTGAAGTCATGTCCCAGCAGGAAAGAGTGAGTGGCTTGTGCAAACTGCAAGTTGAGCTGGGAATACAGCCCAGGTGTCCTGAGTCTCTACCCCATGCCTACTGATAAGGCCCCGTGCTACTCTCTATATCTGGGGCTGGACCTCTCTGGAGCCAAGAGAGTGATGCCAGGTCATTGGTGAGCTCACGGTGCTGCCCTGGTTTGGACAGAGAGAAGTGGTATCAGTGCTCCACAGGACGGGCTTTGCAGCCGGGGTTTCTCAGAGGCCAGCGGTGGGAACAGGTTCTTCCCTGGAGACTAGAAGCAGCACTGAGATTTGAGGAGGCTCCACAGGCATGGGAGGGAAGAACCACCAAAGCATTGAAAGGGAAGGGACAGAATGATTTATGAGTAAAACCTAAATGAGCAGAACTTGCTGGCCTGACCTCAACACCAACTGAGGGGCATGGGAGAGCATTCTGCAAATATTTAAGAGGCATCGATGCCAGAGAACTCAATGACTGAACCTGGGTGGAAGGGCAGGAGGGAGTGCAAAGCTAAGGCTTTCAAGAAATCCTGCTCAGAGCTGCCGGGGGCAGGGCCTTGTCCCTCACGGATTGGTGTCTGTCTGGGCATCTCCCTCTGGCACAGGGCTTAAGGGCTGTGACTGATCCCAGGATGCAGACCACGTGGGCCAGAGAAATAGGTCCAGATCACTTCTCCTGTAAGAAATTTGGGCAGAATGTGTAAGGAAAGACAGGCAGTGAGGACAAAATGAAAGAATAGCCCTGTGCTGTCTTCCCATGGCCTGTTCTAATTGGTTTTGGGGGGCAGTGTGATCTATTAGTCCTGGCTTGTTCCACCTTCTCTTGCCTCCCTCTCTATCATATCTTCCCATTTTATGAAGCCGAAACCTACATGGCCTTCGCAGTCCAGTCCCTCCTTTACCTCCTCTGGGAAGCCCATCCCTGCCTCACATGGCACACACAGTCATTACCCTCTCCTACCCCCATATACCTCGAAAAGCCATAATATAGTTTAGCATATGAAAGATTCTGTGCTGTTCTATGATAGAGACATGTTTTGAACTTTGTTTATCCTAATAGATCCTAAATCAGTTTGATCATGAAATCTGACTTTAAGAATATGTTACATGCTGGCTTAGAGGCTTTCTCACTCGGTAATCTGTGTATGTGTGACTGGCACCCCCCAGTTACATCCTAAGTGAGTCAGTGGTGAAGACATTCTGCTTTCTTTACAATCCTTATAGCACACAGCAAACCCTATGTGTTCCTCACGTTTGAGTCTAATTAAAGGGCAAGAAAAACAACCAGAAACAAAATGAAAAAGCAAATGGCAAAACTGGAAAAAAATTGCAACATATACAGAGGAATGATACTTTGAACATAGAAAAAACTTTGTGTATTAGTAAGAAAAGCAATGAATGTTGTGGTAGAAATGGGAAAAATCATGAACAGTCAATTCACAAAAGAAACACAAAAACCTCATGTATATTTGAAAAAGTCTTTAACCGCTGGGCGCGGTGGCTCACACTTGTAATCCCAGCACTTTGGGAGGCCGAGGCGGGCAGATCACGAGGTCAGGAGATCGAGACCACGGTGAAACCCCATCTCTACTAAAAATACAAAAAAATAGCCGGGCGTGTTGGTGGGCGCCTGTAGTCCCAGCTACTCAGAGAGGCTGAGGCAGGAGAATGGCGTGAACCTGGGAGGCAGAGCTTGCAGTGAGCCGAGACTGCGCCACTGCACTCCAGCCTGGGCGACAGAGCGAGACTCCGTCTCAAAAAAAGGAAAAAGTCTTTAACCTCTCAGCGATAAAAATATAAAATAAAATAAAAAATGAAGTAACAACTAAAATGGCAAAAGTAAAAGATTTGGGTTAGCGAGCATATAGGGAAATAAACACTCCTTTACATTCTTGGCTTTTAAAAAAGTCAGTACATATCTATTTTTTCAAGATAGTACTAAAATGGGAATTGTCTTATCATGAATCATTTATCAAAAATGTACTATTACTGGCTGCATAATGTTTCATAATATGGAGTATCAAAATTCATTCAGCCACCATTTTATGGCTGGACATTTGGCTAGTTTCCAAGGTCTTGTCTGCTTTTACCCTATTGACTTAAGATAAAATTTTGATCATAATGTATTAGGTATATACTGCTGTATAACAAATCATTCCCAAGCTAAATAAATATTATGTAACTCAAAACAACAATAGCAATGTAATCTAGTTTCTGTGGGTCGGGAATTTGGACAGGGTACATCTGGGTGGCTTGTCTCTGCTCCCTAATGTCTGGGGCTTGCTTCCTCTGGAAGACTGGAAGTGTGGGGGCTGGAATCACCTGAAGGCTCACTTGCATAATTGACATGGATATTTAGCTGGGGCTGTCAGCTACAGCCCTTACCCATAGTCTCCCCACATGGCCTGGGCTGCCTCACAACATGGCGATTAGGATCCGTGGGCCAGTGAGAAGGGTTTTGCTGCTGTAACAAATTGCCGCAAGCTTAGTGGCTTGGGTTGGGGTTGTCTGCTCATGCAGCTTATTCATGCCCTCCCGTCGTGCTCAGGCTCAATCTCAGAAATACACCTTCCATTTTATGTTGGCTCACCAGCTTTGTGGCTTATATCTGATAGAGCACGGCTCACCTCATAATGGGCAGTTCTACGTGTGTGCTCACTTGGTGTCCTGTGGTCAAGCATTCTGTCTCTACCAGGGCTCAATAATATGCCAAGAACTCTTCTCCGATGGCCTTACACCAGAATCACAGGGGCCTATATCGTGATTTTCCACTGGGGCTCATCAAAATCTCCATGCTGCATCTTTCCCCAACATGGACACTACCAGCACCCCAGAGTCTGCCCGATTACATGGCCTGAGTGTCAAGACTTTTGGCACCATGGTCTGGACATACTGCAGAGAACTTTCCTAATCTGGACCCCTCTCAAGGCTGGCAGCCTCCCATGTCATCCAGTATATGGAGAAGAGCAATATTTCTAGATGAGGACTGTGTGGCCTAGGAAACCCAAAGAAGCCAGCCAGGCTCTGTGCTTCCATCTTTGTGGTAGTGGATGTAAGATGCAGCAATTTGTCTTTTACTCTGGAGGGCATATCCTAGTATGCCTCTTACTGATGAACCCCTAAAAACTTCATTGAAGTGGCTGATCCCTGAATCTTTCTAGGGTTTATAACCTACCTCTGGAGTGCATGTGTTTTCCCAAAGCCCATTCTTCCCAATCAACATGAGCTTGTGATATAATGGGTCAGTGCCATATTCTGTGAGCGATCTAGGCAGTCAGATATCTTTGGATTTTATTGTGGCAGGGAGAGGGAGAGTTCATGTAGCCTCATGGAAAATCTGTAAAGGAATATCATTTTCTGGCCCACACAAATGCAAACTCTTTCTAATTTTATTTATTTTTTAATTAGTTAATTTTTTTTTAAGAGATGAAGTCTCACTCTGTTGCCTCAGTTGGAGCACAGTGGCTAGTCACAGGTGCAATCATGGCTCACTGCAACCTTGAACTCCTGGGCTCAAGCAATCCTCCCGCCTCAGTCTCCCAAGTAGCTGGGACTACAGGTGCACGCCACCATCCCCGGCTGATTCTCTCTTTTTAACTGGAATGGGAAAAACACATTTGCAAAATCAGTTGTCACATACTCTGATACCTTATTCATCTACTCTAGCAGTAAAATCTTTTTGGATACATTAGCTACAATGGGAGTTCCTACTTGCTTAGGCCTGTGGTTGTGTACAGTCATTCTCCGTGGTTCATTGGCTTCTGCAGGGCCCAGACTGGTAGATTAACGGGAGATATCATAGGGACTACAGGTCCAGCATTTTACTGTTAATGGTGACACTTGCCACGCCATCCCCCCCAGGGATGTGACACTGGCTGAGGGAGTTGGGGTAACAATTCAGAAGTTACCAGTTAGCCTTTCCTATTATGATAGCTCCTATCCCATAACCTAGGGACCCATCAGGGTTACTCCAGCTGGCAAGCAGGACAATTCCAATAATATGCTTGGGGATAGTGTGCATCTGTGGACCCTGTACGCCCACCATGAGCTGTACTGTGTGTAGAGCTGTTGTGAGCCAGGACCACACTTACTTATTACCTGGCTTCAGAGGTCTTAGTTCTAACAGAGGGGCTGTATTAGTCTGTTCTCTCATTGCTATAAAGAACTACTGGAGACTGGGTAATTTATAAAGAAAAGAGGTTTAATTGACTCAGTTCGGCAGGCTGTACAGGAAGCATGGCTGAGGAGGCCTCAGGAAACTTACAATCATGACAAAGGTGAGAGGAAGGAGTCACACCTTACATGGCCAGAGAAGAAGGAAGAAAGTGAAGGTTGCAGGGGCAGTGTTACACACTTTCAAACAACTAGATCTCATGAGAACTCGCTCACTATCATGAAAACAGCAAGTGGGAAATCTACCCCCATAGTCCAGTCACCTCTCACCAGGCTCCTTCTCCAACACTGAGAATTACAATTTAACATGAGATTTGGGGAGTGGCACAAATGCAAACTATATCATGGACCATTCCCATGCTGTGGGTCTCTGGGTGTCAATGTCAACTTAGAGCCTACAGTCAATTGTCCTGGAAAATTCTGGTTATTCCCTTTCCCTGATATACAGTCACATGAGAAGATGGCTGTAGGAGCCTCTGGGAATCACATGGTATCTATCATGAGATATTTGCCATGATGGGCAAGGTGTTTCCTCTTACTAATCTAGCAATGTCTCCAGTCAATGGGTCTCAGTCAGGTCTGAGAAATGAGCAAGAGATAATATTTTGATTGGGATAAACTTATTCTGCTTTCAGCCTCCTGCTCCTCCAATTTTGCCTTTTTTGGATTATAAATATTAGGCAGTACTCTTAAAAATTTCTTTGATTTGTCCAATTTATGGGGTACATGAGAAATTTTGTTACGTGTATATAATGTATAGTGGACAAGTCAGAGTATTTAGGGCATTCATCACCCAAGGACAGTACACTTTTGTTAACTCTAGATACCTTTCTTTGCTGGTACACATTGAATTTATTTCTTCTATTTTACTGTGTGTTTGTATCCTTTAACCCACTTCTCCTCATCCTCCTCTCTCCTCCCACTCACCTTCCCCAATCTTTGTTATCTATCTGTCCGTGCTCTACCTCTGTGTGATTAAAGTTTTTAGCTTCCATATATAGGTGAGAACACGTGATACTTGTTTTTTTTGTGCCTGGCTTATTTCATTTAAGATAATGACTTTCAGGCCTGTCCATGTTGCTGCAAACAACATGATTTCATTCTTTTAAAATGACTGAATAGTATTCCATTGTGTGTATATACCACATTTTCTTTATCCATTCATCTGTTGATGGACATGAGGTCAATTCTATATCTTTCCTATTGTGAATATTGGTGCAATGAACAATAGAGTGCAAGTATCCATTTGATATATTATTTTCCTTTGGATAAATAGTAGTGAAATTCCTGGATCATTTGGTTCTATTTTTAGTTTTTTTGAGAAATCTCCATACTATTTTTCATAGTGACTATACTAGTTTACATTCCCACCAGCGGTGTGTAAGAGTTCCCTTTTCTCCTCATCTTTGCCAACATCTGTTGCTTTTTGTCTTTTTAATAATAGCTATTCTGACTGGGGTAAGATGCTGTCTCATTATGGTTGTGATTTGCATTTCTCTGATGGTTAGTGATGTTGAACATTTTTTAATATACCTGTTGGCCATTTGTATGTCTTCTTTTGTGAAATGTCTGTTCATGTCCTTTGCCTACTTTTTAATGAGATTATTGTTTTTTTTTTTCCTGTTGAGTTGTTTGAGTTCCTTGTATATTCGGGATATTAGTTACATGTAAAATGAATAGTTTGCAAATATTTTCTCCTATTCAACAGGTTGTCTCTTCACTTTGTTGACTGTTTATTTTGCTGTGCAGAGCTTTTTAGTTTAATTAAGTCCCATTTGTCTATTTTTGTTTTTATTGCCTGTGCTTTTGAAGTCTTAGTCATACATTCTTTACCTAGACCAATGTCCAGGAGAGTTTTCCCTAAGTTTTTTTCTAATACTTTTATAGTTTTAGGTCTTCTGTGTAAGTCTTTAATCCATCTTGAGTTGATTTTTGTATACGGTGAGAGACACAGGTCCAGTTTCATTTTTCTGCATGTGGCTATCCAAATTTCCCAGCACTGGCTGGGTGGGGTGGCTTACACCTGTAATCCCAGAACTTTGGGAGGCAGAGGCGGGAGGATCACTTGAGGTCAGGAGTTTGAGACCAGCCTGGCCAACCTGGTGAAACCCCATCTCTACTAAAAATACAAAAATTAGCTGGGCTTGGTGGTGTGGGCCTGTAGTCTCTGCTACTTAGGAGGCTGAGGTGGGAGACTTGCTTGAACCCAGGAGGTGGAAGTTGCGGTGAGCTGACATTATACCACTGTGCTCCAGCCTGAGTGACAGAGTGAGACTCCATCTCAAAATAAATAAATAAATAAAAATGAAAAACAAAACAAATTTCCCAGCACCATTTTTTAAACAGTGTCCTTTCTCCGATGTAAATTCTTGTCAGCTTTGTTGAAGATCAGTTGGCTGTGAATATCAGTTGGCTTTATTACTGCATCTCTGTTCTGTTCCATTGATCTATGTGTCTATTTTATAGTAATATCATGCTGCTTTGGTTACTATAGCCTTGCCATATTTTTGAAGCCAGGTAATGTGATGCCACCAGCTTTGTTCTTTTTGCTCAGGATTGCTCTGACTATTTGAGATTTCTTTTGGTTCTATAGTAATTTTAGGAATTTTTTTTTTCTAATTTTGTGAAGAATGACCTTCGTATTTTGATAGAGTTTGCACTGAATCTGTAGAGTTCTTTGGGCAATATGGCCATTTTAACTATATTAATTCTTCTGAACTATAAGCATGGAATTTTTTTTTTAACAATCAATTTCTTTAATCAGTGTTTTTTAGTTTTCCTTGTAGAAATCTTTCACTTCCTTTGTTAAATTTATTCCTAGGCATTTTATATATTTTTGTAGTTCTTGTAAATGGGATTGTCTTCTTGATTTCTTTCTTGGCTAGATCCTTATTGGTGTATAGAAACACTACTGTGTTTTGTATGTTGACTTTGTATGCTGCAACTGTACTGAATTTATTTATCAAATCTAAGAGGTTTTATTTTTGGTGTAGTCTTTAGGTTTTGGTAGATAAAAGATCATAATATTAGCAAAGAGGGGCAATAAGACTTCCCCTTTTCCAGTTTGGATGTCTAAGCAGCACTCTGGTTGCCTGTCTTTCTCTGGAGCCCTTTCATTCTGGTGGATATTAACAAGCCCAGCTTTGCTCCTGTCTTTCCTAGCATGAGTCTTGCAGAGGAAAGCCACCATGAAGGTTGCCAGATAAAATGCAAGATGCCCGTTTAACTTTGAATTGCAGATAGACAATGGCATTTTCAAAAGTATAATTCAAAATCTTCGTAGAATACACTTATACAAACAATATTGTTTATCTGAAATTCAAAGTTAACTGGAATCCTGTATTTTTGTTTGCTGAATCTGGCAACTGTCATCCCCATCAACCTTCTTTTGATTAGTGGCCCAGGTAAAGAGTGGGCCTTTGGGGCCCTCCTATGGAACACAGTCCTCTGGTGGGTCTTCCAGCATCACATAATCCATCCACCCCAGCAGGACCACTTCTCTCAGCCTCTTCACGCCTTCCTCTACTGCCTGCCAGGGCAACTCGGACTTGTCTGACTTGATGAGTGAACATGATTTTTCCAGGGTTTTAAAAGCCATCCCAGCAGCTGTTTGTGCCATCACCTGAGATTTTGCCAACAGTGTGAAATCCATTAATCGGAGAATGTCCTGAAGTCAATTAACATTTGCTGACTAAGTCTTTCATTCTGGCCATCAAGTGCCTTCAAAATGCAATCCCAGGAGCACTCCTTGCTCCTGCTGGCACATGGAGGCTAATTTTTGCAAGTCTTTCAGTGTACAGTTTCTTTCCTCCCCTAGTAGGTACAGTGCGTGCCCAGCTAAGTTATCCTGGGATTTACTGGACTATGCTCTAAGTTTTGGCCAAGCAACCAGGAAAGGTAATAGGGTCAGCTTCTGAGGGGGCACCTGTTGCCTTGTTGGTGGGATGCCCCTGCAGCATCTTCCATCACCAAAGTGCTAGCTCTTACTAGTAAGGGGTGATCCATCTCTGCAAGCCCAGAGGAGCTGGGCTCTGGAGGAGGGGATGCTTACAGCATTAACATCTTCCATCAGGAAGTTCCTGTACCATATTCAGAGACCAGGTTTTATCCACCAGGGCTCTGACTTTTGCATAAGAAATCCATATTCGCTAAGTACTTAAACGTTTCTGGAGCTCTGTGACTCTGAGAGTTAGACATTTGGCCTGCCATTAAGCTGTGTCTGTTCATCTACTGCCAGAGACAAAGGCCTCACCAACAGCTCCCAAAGAGGCCCTGTGGCTCTCACACAGCCACCATTGGTTAATGGCCCTCAGTCTTTATCATTCTTTATAATTTATAAATTTATAAACGGCCTTTATATAATTTAGCAATAATTAGCCAACTCTGTTGTCTTTATAGGTATTGATCTTTCCATATTTTAAAAACCCTACAGCATTCCTCTCAGCTGCAACATTTCCTATGGTACCACTGGTGAAATCTTTAGGAATTTGAGCCACCACCTTGTACCAGAGACTACCTGAGCTTCATCCGCCAGCAAGGATGGCTGCATGAGCCAGCTCAAATCTTAAATCCCTATATAACTTCCTCTTTTTTCTTGGACCACTGCTGGACCACTTGTGCTAGCAGTCCTCTCTGAGAAGCAGAAGCCAAGATGGGGTTAGAGAAAATGAGGAAGGAGGTAGGAAGGGCTGGGAGAGCCATCAGCCTGTACTATAGGTCTATCCCCCACTGAAGGTGAGAGGAAAGGAAGGAAGTTGGGGTCGAAGGCTCCTAGTCTACATTAAAGTTCTAAGAATGCCCCACAAGGCTGCAGGGGAGTGATCAAGGCAAAGTAGCTTGTCAAGGTGCCCCAAGTCTTCTGGGTACAGGACTACCTAGGATCCTGGTATGCTTGGTCCTTAGCCTGGAACAGCTGTGGCAAGTGTGCGTGGCCTGAGTTCAGAGTGCAGTAGTTGGGGTTGTCAGTCTTGTACAGCTGGAGACATGGGATGTCCATTTCCATGGTTTCCAGAGAAACCATGCCGTTAAGATTCCTAGAATATGTTTTGTCCAGATCAGAGCCTCTACTAGCACCACCTTAATTCTCCTAGAGGCCCTAACAGAAGGGTACACCCTTAGGTGTACCGCATGTGTTATTGGCAACTCCCTATATTTGGTCTGTGCTATAATTTAATTTGGTCTAGGCTATATTTGAGAATTTTTACTGGGTGAAGAGACTGAAGATAAGAATTGTTTTATTTATATTTCTTCTGAATTCTGTGTTCAGATTGATCAGTTCTTTCCCAAGTTTCTCTCTCTCTCTCTCTCTTTTTATACTAGCATATATAGCTGAAAGAAGTCAACTCAGGTTTTCAACACTCTGTCCAAGTTTACAAGTTCATTAGATACATCTTCCAAGTTACTGCTGGGTATAATTTTACCAAATATTTCACCACCATATAACACAAGGTGATATATTTTTTTCTGACCTCTATAATAATTTCCTTGGCCTTTTTTTAGCTTCTACCTACTGCCCTGTTTCAAAGCCCAATGCCATATAGTTGAGCTTTCTATTGTAGCAAAACCTAATTTCCCTGCAAGTAGTATCAATTTCTGAGTCATTTAATTATTGTTTTAGTAACAGTGCATAACAAATAATCATAAGATCTGATAAAACGCAAAGCATTTATTTAACTCATGCCTTCCTGGGGTTAGCAGGTTCAGGCAGCACCCAGAGAAGGTACCTCTGCTCCTGGTGTGTCTCATTTTTCTCAGGGGACCAGCAGGACAGCTTGATGGTTCTTTTCAAGATGATGAGAGAAGGCGAATCCCATAAGTATGTCCTAAGCCTTTGGTCACTTCGTATTTGGTAACATTCCACTGGTGAAAACAAGTCATGTGGCCAAGCTGAAAGCCATTGTGTTACAATTGCCTACAGCAATTACCATTACCAATGATAATTATAACATTACTGTGTTATAATTGCTTACAATATTCAGTACAGTAACATGCTGTACAGGTTTGTAGCCTAGGAGCAACAGGCTATACCATCTAGCCTATAGGTCTGCAGTAGGCTGTACCATATAGTTTTGTTTTAATATACCTCTTGGTGTTAGCACAACGATGAAATTCCTAATTATGGAGTTCTCAGGACGTATCCCTGTCATTAGGTGACACATGACTGTTCATATATCTGAACAATTCTCTCTTCACCCTTACTATCTATCAAGATTACTTCTTAGTTACTATCATGGTTGCAAACTGTGTTTTCATTTTACGGTGTGGAGGTCAATTACATTTTCAAAGATTTTTGAAGTAGAAGAAATTTAAATTTTCCTGAAACCAGAGGGTAATTTTTGAAAACACTTGTGAGGTTACTTTCAACTACTCTTTAAGTCTCTATGAATTGTCTAATATTGTAGGTAAAGGGATGGTCTGCACTTTATATGCCTTGAGAAGCATGTGTTCCTATCGAATATCTGCAAATATTCCCTTAGGACTCCAGGTGAATCCCTCTACAACCCTCGAACTCTACGCAGTCTTTGGTCCCAGGAACAGGCAGACAAGAGCTTGCTTTCTTGTATACAGTTGCTCTCTCCTTTTTAGCATTATCACTTATGGACCACAGACCTGCCTGGCTGTGCCAAGTGCTGTGGTCAGTGCTTTAAATGCAGTACCGTATCGAATCTTCATCACGATGCTATGAGACTGGCATCGTTATTACCATAGTCATAATCTCTTCCAGATGTAGAAGAATATGTCCCACATCTCACAGGAAAGTCAAAGAGATTAGAACTTGGACTTATCTGACTCTAAAGCCAGTACTCCTATCCTTAGCAATACTGCCTTTTTGGTTGAATTCTGCCTCTATTTACTCTTCCATTAAAACAGAGACGTCCCTACTGCCCAAGAAGTCCATTATGATCCAATGGAATCAAAGAAACTGCTAATTCACAAGAATCTGACTGTAGATGACTCTCAGGAGGAGTGAACAGCATTGGGATGTTTTGCTTTAGCCTAACATTGCGTCTCCGTTAGGAGTATAGCAGCCTGCTGAGGCTTGGTTACTAAGCTTGCCAAGTGTACTCGCTTCCATGACTCTGTGTTGATGAAGCACCAGTGACAATGGAAAGGTAGAGAGTTGCCCCGGCCAGATGCCCCTTTTCCTCTTGGCCCTTCCACTAAATGCTGCTCAAGGAGGCTCTGCATTGCAAGATGGGCAAGGGGTCACACGAGGAGGGGTGGTGAGCGATTTATTTTCCAGTTAATTAAAGGCCAAGGGAGTCCCTTTCTGAAGTTTTATTTGGGGTCTCAGGCCATCTGTATATAGCAACCCAAGCAGAAAACCCCCAGCCACCCTGCCGGGGCAATTCGTTCTACATTTTCTTCCTCTCTGCTCCATAATCCCTACCTCACTCAGGCTGTGTCAACTGCCCAGCTGAGCATCTCTTGCAGTCAACTTTCTAGCTCCATCTCTGAGGGATTTGTCCTCATTTCTGGGTTGGAAGCTTCTCACCTTCAAATTACACAGTTTCTTGAGAAGAAAGAGATAATGGATGTGACAGTGCTAGAAGATAGATAGATAGATAGATAGAGACACCACCACCACCAATAACAACAACAGAGCACTGTCTGTCCTCATGGCCCATGCCCAGTGGGCATTTAACAGAAGTAAAGAGAGGTGGATTGGCCAGAAAAAGTAGAGGTGTTTGCAAGTAAGGGGGTAAGGAATGGAAATTTCTAATTTAGAAGTAGCCCTTCTACTAGGGGCCAGATTAATTAGGAACGATGGGGAATCTGAAATCAAGATCTCTGAGAGTCTATAGCCACACCAAGCTGAGCTCCTTGCAACTTCTGATCCTGAAGCCTGGGGAGTGTAATGGATAAAAGGCTACCTAGATCAACCCTCACCTGCTCCCACCTTCTCTCTCTGTCTGATGCTTGTTTGCCTTTGACAACTCAATTTGCCTTCTACCCTCTGGCTGCACACACTCAGTGATGGTGAACTCACTCTATTCTGAGATGTAGATTTCCCTCCTTGGGCAGGTCTGCCAACATGTCCTTCCTTGCACCATGTTACCATCACCACTTTCCCTGATTCACTATGCTCTAGAATAAATAAGAGAGAATTGGGAGTAGGGTTTGCAGGTCAAGAATGTGTGCCTGGTGAATAAGGAAGAAAGGATATGTGGCATTTCCCTGTGCAGAAGGAACAGAGGGAGGCAGGGGATGGTGGAAAGCCATCAAGGAGGAGACACTCAGATGCCTGCTGCTGGTGGTGTGCGCTGCGTCTCCTGGGACCGATGAGTGAGACACATTCATCCAACTACTCTTTGAAGACGTGGCAAGTCCTCTGCAAGAGGTTGAGCTTCCCCCATGAGGGTTTCCCAGGTCTTGTTTTGGCTCCAGAACAGTTATTTCCAATGCTCAGAAGCTCAGAAAGTGACCAGGAGAAAAGAGGTAGAACATTGTGGAGAAAGAGAAAGGGAGAGGCGGTGGGAGGGAGTGTGTATGGGAGACAGAGAAGAGGAGGAAGAGGCACTGAGAAACTGAATGTATCATAGAAGAGAGGGAGCAGCAGGGAGTATGGACAGAGAGGAGGAAAAGTGGAGAGTTGAGAGAGTAGGGGAAGGGAGAGTGGGGACACGCCAGGGAGGGCTGGAGCAAGCAGCAGCGTCTGTAAGGTATGGCGCTCTGGGCTCTGGGTCCCACATTGCTTCTGCTGCTGGGCCACCAGACTGGGAAACTTGGTGGGGGTCGGGGTTAGGGAGGTGGTTGGACCAGGAGGGCTGTGGGAATTCTCAGTCTGCACTGACAGGATCCGGAGGCCCAGCCCTGAAAGCCCCAGGAGCCCCCATGGCTCCAGGAAGATGGGTGCTGGGTGGATTGGACCTGGACAGAGCCGCTGAGGGCTGCAATTTGGCAGTCGCCCTGACTTTATTGGCAGCAAGTCTGACGGGAGCTGAAGGCCTCCCTGCTGGGCCCTGCGGCTGCCGTGTGCCCGCCTCTGGGACGCCTTGCGGGGCTGGTCCCCTGGGTGCCTGGGGATGGACGGGAGAGCGGCGCGCATGCGCAGGATGCGCGTGGGCGAGGAGTGGGGAGATCCCAGGCAAGACTGACACGGGTGGGGCATGCAGGCGACAGGCCGGGGTCCACCTAGGCCGGGGAGTGGTCGTGTTTTCTGTTCTGTTTTTAAATTTTAATCAGTGGGCTGGGCGCGGTGGCTCACGCATGTAATCCAGCACTTTGGGAGGCCGAGAACGGCGGATCGTTTGAACTCAGAAGTTCGAGACCAGCCTGGGCAACATGGCGAGACTCCGTCTCTCCTAAAAATAAAATAAATTATCCTGGAGTGGTGGCGTGTGCCTGTGGTCCCAGCTACTCGGGAGACTGAGGCAGGAGGATGGCTTGTACCCAGCAGTCAGAGGCCACAGTGAGCCGCGACTGCACCAGTGTGCTCCAGCCAGGCAACGCTCTGAGACCTTGTCTCAGAAAAAAACATTACATTTTCATCAGTAAAACTTGTTTGGGAAAACCTTTTCTAAAGCCTGTAAAGCTTTATATTACTATCGCCGTCCTCACCAGGAGCCAATAAGGAATGTGTCGCTGTATTACAGAAGAGGAGCCCCGTGCAGGAGCAGCTCAAAGACGGCCCGTGAGACTCCAGAGCTGGTGCTCTGCCCGCTGTGGTGTAATAGCAGCTACTCTCCTGAAGGCTTAGGGCCAGTTAGTCCCAGGCCTTTGATGGCTGGGGCCAAAGGGGTGGGCAGGACTTGGCTTCTCACTTCCTTTAAAAGTCTGTCCACATTACCTGTGGGGCATCATGAAATAAGGGAAGAAAAGCATCCACCCTCTTTGTTTAAACCCTCCCTGGAGTGAAGCCGCCACCTGCTAAGCACAAGCCCACAATGAAACGTGTCACTCCTGCTGGGGCTCACATATCCAGGAAGCACACCCTGGGTCCATTTAAAAACATCGGAGATGGCCTGCTGTCCTGAGATGCACAGGGAAATGGGAGACACAACCAGACACCCATAACACACTGCAAGGGTGTGATGGCAAGTGTCCTCAGACCGTCCTCTGGCCAGTACAGCCAGAGCTCAGTCAGAAACCAAGAAACTGCCCAGGTAGGAGCTGAGTTTAACCCTGCAAGTCTTAATTTTGTGCAAGGACTGTACAATGAGCTGCAGCGGGTAGACACTGAGCAAGGCAGTTCAGCTTGTCTGATAGGACAGAAGCAGTGCATACGGAACTACAGTATCTGGAGGGACACAGAAGTGGCAAGAAATGAACAGACTAGTGCTGTGGGGATGGGAGGAGGGAAACAGTCACCTTGGGCTGGAGAGTGAGCAATCAGGAAGGGCTTCACCAAAGAGGTGACCATCAACGTGCTATTTTGCATATAGGTGGAGCTTTAGTTTACAACACTTTTGCATACATTAGTTTGAGACACAGTATTATGGTAGGAAATGTTGGCAAGGGCGAGAAAAAGTGCTAATCCACTGCTAGTGTTGAGAGTATAAATGAATTAAACTTAATGTGGGAAGCAGTTTGACACTCAGAATTCAAAATTCTAGGAATTTATGCTACAAACATACTGATACATATGGGCCGATATACAAGGACAAGATACCCACTATAACAAAGTTATTAGCAGCAAAAGACTGAAAACAACGTAAGTGTTCATCAGTAGGCATCAGTTAAAGAATTACAAGTTATCCAAGCAATGGAAACTGTGCAGCCACTACAAAGAATACAGTAACTATGTGTTGATATGAAATGAAATCTCCAAGACACCATGTTGAGTAAAAAATAAAACAAGGCAAAGAATGATGTGTACGGCTAACTTTCTTTTGAGTGACAATTGGCTGTGTATGCTTTTATATTTGAACAGAAAATTTTCAGAAGTTGTATTAATCTGTTCTCACACTGCTATAAAGAAATACCTGAGACTAAGAAATTTATAAAGAAAAGAGGTCAAATGGGCTCACGGTTCTGCAGGCTGTACAGGAAGCATAGCAGCTTCTGCTTCTGGGGAGGCCTCAGGAAACTTACAGACATGGTGGAAGGCAAAAGAGAAGCAGGCAGGTCTTTCATGGCCAGAGCAGGAGGAAGGGGGCGGGGGAAAGTGCCACACATTTTTAAAACAACCGGATCTCCTGAGAACTATCAGGAGAACAGCACTAGGGGGATGGTGCTAAACCATTCATGAGAAGCCGCCCCCGTGATCCAATTACCTGCCATCAGGTCTCACCTCTAACACTGGGGATTACAATTTGACATGGGATTTGGGTAGGGACACAGATGCAAACCATATCAGATGGATACATGACAACCTGCTCACAGTGGTGGCTGCAGGGGAAGTAGATTGAGGGCTTGGAGTGGGAGGCAAACTGTTAAAACATTTTACATAATTGTGAAATGTATCATATATCTAGAAGAGTGTATAAAACATATGTACCATCTGAAAAGTAATTATAAGGCATACCAGACAATGTATATAGTATAATAAATTCTCGTACTCTGAATTTGATAGTCTGCATTTAGTAATTTGTTACTTTTCCTATTGAAAAGACTCTCTGTGAGGTAGACAAGGACATTCCTTCCTCTCCCATTTCCTAAGTGGACGGTAGGGCGGAGCTCAGTGGGAGGGCCTGTGGGGTATCCAGGGACAACAGCGGGTGACCACAGCATGAAATCAGAGAGGAGGAGGGGCAGGAGATGGGAAAGCCGGGCTCCCTGCCGAGCACGAGCACAGGATGGCCAGGCTCAGCCTGGAGTTTGTTTGTTAATTTCAGAGGACTCGTTAAATGTTTTGGGGAGTGACCTGATCAAAGTCTTACGAAAAGGAAGTAAAATCAAATGCTGTGATGGTCAGCAAGGCCATAGCCAAGCAGACTAGCCTGGGGGGTGGGGAGGGGGACAGAGGCTTGTCTTCCTTTCTGCTCTGCTCATCGTTGAGAATAACGAGAGTGGGGACCCACTGATGGGCACTCACGTGCTGTGACCATGTTGATGACATTGTGTCCGTCAATCCTCACAATGACACTGACGCACAGATGTTATATCCCCATTTTCCAGGCGAGGAAATAGAATCTGAGTGAGAACAACCTGCTAAAGGCCCTATAGCTGGAACGTGGCGCAGACGGGGTGTGCCTCCACGCCCGCCGTTTGTAAAGCCAGTGCTCTTGCGGGGAATCTGCGCGTCTCCCCACAATTGTTGACTGTCAGGAGGACTTTCTCACATGCATTTTGATTTGGGGCTTGATATTTCTCCCATCGTCCTGTGACGTTGGCCATGCTACTGCGACGAATGTGCAGTGGATGCCAAGGTACGTAGCGTGACATTGGGAGGCACTTGGCTTCTCTCGCTCCGGTCAGCTGCCTCCCATCAATCATGGAGGCCTTCGGTGTGCACGAGAGTAACGCAGGGCAGTGGGCCACATTTGAGAGGGAAATCTCTCCGAGCTCAGCCTCTGGGGAAGGAAACTGCCTGCGTGCTTGCTCTGCTGCTCTGGGAATGGTGCTGGGCAGGCCCCTGTGCTCATCGCCTGGCTTTGCTGGGTATTCATACACAGCAGGCAGCTTCTGAGGAGAAGAAGGGGTTAATGGCCTTGCTCGCGCTCCTGCCCCCACACCCCAGAAACACACCAGTTATATTTTTCAATCTTGCACACCCCACTAATGAGCATCATTTCCTGGTGTCTGACACGATGGAGTGACTCTATGGGAAGATTTGGCCAGGATCTTGCAAAACTAAAGAAATACCAGAATCTGCAATATGGCCTGGCTCTGACCTGACCCCTGGGCCTGCCCGCTTCTGTAAACAGGCATGAGGGATGCTGGAGGGTGCTAGAGTCAGTGCAGAGGGTGAGGAGCGTGGCTGCTTCTATGCTTCTGGTCTAGTTATGTACTGGCCACAATGACAGTTGGGTTTTCACAGAGGGCCTTGTTTGTTACGGTGAATCCACAGGTTAAAATCAAGGCCTGCTGTGTTGCCTTCCCTTTCTGGGAATTTAGTGGGAAGCACCAATGTAATAATCCTGATTTATATCTCTAGCCAAACCCCAAACACAGCTCCAGTCCTTGACAAAAGTAATTCTCCTTTGGACAGTAATGTGCAGGAACCATGCCAGTTTAGCCTGTTCTGTACATTCTTCCCCTTGACAGGCCAGAGCTCAATGAATATTTCACCTTCATAGTCTTGGCCACAGTCGGGGGTTTGCGAAGCTGTCTAAATCTGGTTTATCAGCAGGAATAAATGCCCTCAGACTTAAAAAGTGGGAAGCAGAACTTGGCTCTGTTGGGCTGGTGATTTATGAAGGAACACCGAGCTGGGAGTGGAGGAGCAGTGAGGGGAGGGAAGGCAAGCAGGAGTCTGTGGGATTCCACTCACAACCTATAAAAGCAGCAACATGTACTCTAACGAGAGATCATATTCCAAGATACATTTCCTCCCATGAAGGATAAGGCATCTGGCATCCATCACTTGTTAGGGACAGAGGAACTGGAGGGACTCTGGCTGCCTTTGGGGTACGTGGCAGGTGTGGGGATAGGCCCCAGTCAAGCCCAGGGCTACCTCTGCAGGAGTCATGGCCTTGAGGTGGCACCTCCTTTCCCTTTGCTGTCCATAGGGTCCGCCATACCTGGCTTCCCACAGCCCTGAGGCCTTGCCCTTCCACCATCTGGCAGCCCCTGAAGGCCCATTCCCTCCGTAAACCATCTCAGGCCAGCCTGCTTGGGATATCCTCTCCCTCCACGATTGCTGCTTCAGAGCCTTAAGTGGCCTAACCAAACCAATCATTTTCCTATTTGCACATTTAGTCTTTTGTTCTGTCTGTGACACCTGCAAGGTCACACCCCACTTCCCTGCAGATAGAATCTCAAACAATGAGCCCTGTGTTTGGGACCTTGGGGCCTGGATCAGGCTGCCCACGCTGATATCTCAGCTCTGCCAATTAACAGTTGTATGATTTGGGTAAGTTTTTTTCTTGTACCTGTTTTCTCACCTGTAATGTGGGGACGATAGCACACTTACACTCCCTGGATTGTTGGGAGGATGAAATGGAGCCATAACTTAGCCCAGCACCTCCCACATGGTTATTGTTCATTATATGGAGACTCAGGATGATGGTGGTGAGGATAAGACAGGCAGGGCTTCACAGTCGTTGAAAAATACTGCGAGCAGGCGACTGCTTGAAACAGCTAAGGCTCTGTGTACGTTCCACAACTTGGCTGGCTTTTGCTTTTTTATATAGTTTTATGATAATCAGCACCAGAGTCTCTTCTCAGCTCCTCTGTGGACACAGTGCAGTGCAAATATCATGAGCTTTGGAGTCACACAGGCCTGGAGCTGAACCATAATCATGAATAATTCACTTAATTTCCTTGGGCCTGTTTCCTCATCTATAAAATGGGGATAATAGTAGCTACTTCTCATGATGGTGGGGCCGATTAAACGAGGCGATGTGTATAGCTTGTTGAATACAGTGGTAATGTAATGAGTACCCCGATACTGATTTCATTCCTCCACCCTTGCCCCATAAGGCTCTAGGCTCCATTTATTTTTTGAGATCTCTTTGACACCTGCCTCTTCCATAAATGTTTCCCTGTATGAACCCTCTGATGAGATACTTTGTCACGTGTTGTTTGTCTATGATTATTTCATGCATACCAAATTTGTCATCCAAGGTAGATTGTAAGCTTTTAAAGGCAATGTTGTCTTAAATGTCCTTTTTCCCCCCCTTATAATAAAAACATGCTTCTGGGCACATCAGTGCATCATAAACAGGTGAGGTGACTTGACTTTCACTGTAGGAGGAGCCAGCTGCCGAAACAGGTGAATTGGGTGACTTACGGCGCCAACTCTCTCTAAGGCTGAATTTCTTCTCTCTCTCCCCCTTTCTCTATCAATCACTCTCACTCTCTCAGCTCTTAGGATAGGATCGACTGCAATTCCAAGAGACTCACGAGCGAGAAGAATGTTTGGTTTTTCTAAAAAGAGGAAAGAGAAAATTGAGAGTGGAGAAGGACATGGGATATTCATGCAGTCTGTTTGTTTCATCTAACAAACGTGTGTGATTATTGTGTGCCAAGCACTGTGTTAGGCTCTGAGGGGGAAAGAAGGTTATGAAGAGGAGAGGACAAGTTCCTGTCCTTAATAAATTTATAGCCTTGGGTCACTGAGTTGGAGCTTCCAGGTCTAGTTGACCTGCCAGGCTGGAATTCCATTGCTTTGATTTCTCAAGTAATGAAGTCAATCCCCTTGGATTCATGGAGTTTGTCCAGAAAAAGTTGATGTTATTTGCTTCTCGCAAGAATGAGGACTCTTTGAAGGTGGTGTTTCTGTTTAATACAGGTTTGTGGGTCTTGTTCCTAGCATGTGGCCTGGCAAATAGCATATCCAGTGAGTGTTGAGTGAACAAAGGAGAAGTGGAAGAGACTGCAATGAAGAGAGAACTCCCTGGCTGCAGGCGGCTTTCTCGCAGCCCCAGGTGGAAGCTCTTCTACTGCACCAGCCCTGTGGTTATGTCAGACGGACTCAGGCCTCCAGAGTGTGGCTCAATAAACACAGGAAAAAACCCAAAGCTTTCTGACCAGCCTGCTGTGTTTGGATTGACAGGAGGTTCCCAGTTGGAGTTAGTGCCTCAGACGTGAGTATCAGAGTCCTTCCATATGAGTGAGAGGAAGGCTTCTTGGCTCAGTCCCCAACTTTGGTGTGGAGTATATGGGCCTGGGGGTGCGACTCCAGGGGGGTTGGGGGCGATGCAGAGGGGTAGGCTGTGTTTGGAGCTTCTCAGGTCCTTCTCAGTTCCTCCCATTGGCCCAGGCATCCTCGCTTGTCCCCATGTGGTCTGGGGTCAGGACATCAGGTTCTAATCCAGGCCCTGCTGCTTGCCAGCTGGGTGACCCCGGGCAACTCATTTCACCAACCTGGGCTTCAATGTCCTCATCGTAAAATGACAGGGTAGATTAGGCAATCCCTAAGGTGTCTCCTCGCAGTTTTATGAAATTATTTTTGTTACCCTGTAGCTGCAGATCCTGGCAAGGAAGCACTGACATTTTTGACATATGTTGAGATGGTTGAGGAAGACGGAGGGGTATCAAGAAACACGGATATGTGGTGTACCCTGAAACGGAACCTGGGACTCCTTTTCCCTGGTCTTTTGCACTCATCACTACCCTACCCTCTTTTTTATCTGTCCTTTACCCCACCCCCAAAAGATGATCCTTCTGGGAGATGACAGCGTGCAATGGGGGAAACACAGAACATCCCAGCATCTCTCGGCCTCGGTTTCTCATCTGCACAGGGAGGCTAATGCCACCTCCCTTACTTGGAGGTTGTGAGGATGAAGTGAAGTCATCTATATGCTGTACCTTGTAAACTGTCAAACACCACATAAACGCAAGGCATAAAGCTGGCTCAGATAGGAAAACTATTAGAACATGTCAGGTAGCCCCTTCTTATGTGAAGATGTTTCAGTACAAGGGATATTTCTGTTGCCATTTGTCAATGGCCTGTCCTGTTGAGTTTTGCCTGCCTTTTGGAGGGAGAAACACTGCTGTCCAACACTTCGTTTCTTTGGATGCTTTTCCACTAGAGCAGAAAGAAAAGCATTTTCCATATGATTTGGCTTATCTCAGTACGCATGTGCAGCAGCATCTCTAGGTCTTAAGATGACAAGGGTTTGCTCTCCATCTCTGGAGCAGAGAGGACCAGGGAGGCTGCGTTGGGAGCAGATGCCAGGAAGTGGTGGTTGCTGTGTCATTTTCTTTCATGGCCATATTAGAGTTGGGTCCAGGGGAAAGGGCACTGAACAGGATTGGAGTTACTTCATATCGTTCTGGTTTTTGATTTCCACATATTAGTTGAAAGTTTGACAAGATCTCAGATAACATCTAGCTCAGCTTCTCTCTTAGGCCTGAGAGTTAGGGCCTGGCTGAAGCCATCCAGCCCACTTAGAAAGGAACAGGAACTAGAATCCGGTCTCTGGACTTGGTTCTAGTGCTCTTTCTGGAATACCACAAGCATCCCTGTTCTTCCTTCTTCTTCCCACACATTCCCCATCACTCCCCACACCTCCCTTCACCTCTGCTCTTTGCTTCCCTTTCCTGAGCCCTTTTGGTGTAACTCTCAGGATGGAAAAGCTTTCTGAGTTTCTGGGGCAGGCTTACTGTTTCATAGGGTGGAGTGACCTTCCCAAAGCAGTTTGGCTATGTTCTCCGGATGTCAGGAAGCAGCCTGGGCACCAGCTCACTGCATGGGCCTCTTCTCAGATCCAGATGCAAGAGTCAGAGACTCCACCCATGGGCCCCATGCCTAAGGGGTCAGAGACATAACCTGTGAACTGGGTTCTGTGGTTGCTGGGGCCCACTGTCCCCTCCCCGTCCCTTGCTGATGTGGAAGGACCAGTGTGTGCTGACCTATGGTGTTCCTTCCTGATCCAATCCTTCTAAACCCTGCCCTCTCACCTCCCACTGGGGCATTCCAAAGCCACGCAGCATCCACGTGGCAGCTCTCTCCAGCGTCACCCAGATATCGCTGGCCTGTGTTCAAGTGCCCATCTAAGCCCAACACAGGGTTGCCTGGTCTAGGTGAACTCACCCTGGGGAGATTTCACCCTCTGGCAACAACTGACTCTATTTATTCAGATGAGAACAATTTTCTCTCCCTTGCACTTTCAACAAGTTTGACTTTAGGCTCCCCCATTGCTCGGCTGCCAAAAGCAATAAAAGGCCGAGGAGGAGGTGGAGGGCGGGGGAGGGGAGGAGACGCTCCACGATAATTGAGCTGTCAGCTGAGCCCTGGGGCTTCCTGGATCTGGGGTGTCTCACAGCCCACGTGGGCTGGTTTGCAGCAATGGGGAAGGGAGCCGTTTGACTTCCTAATCACTCAGAGAGATAGCGGTGCTCAGGGCAGGTGGGGTGGGACTGGGTGGAAGGCACTTCTAACCAGCCTCGTCTGTTGTCGGCTTCCTTCTGGTCTGCGCTGGAGCTGCCTCAATAGTTTGAATAGGAAACCGAACTGTCACATGAAGGTGGTGGGTGGGGATCGTTGTGGGGTAGAGGGCCTCAATGCTGTGTGCTCTGTGATGTGCCAAAATGAGTAAGTCAGGAGACGATGTCCAGGTACACCCCAAATCTGAGGGCCCAAAGAGCAGCTCAGCTCTCGCCGGAGCATCCCTGTTTGTTTTTCAGTTTCGCTGGCTTTTTGCTCTTCTACAGTAGTGACTCTTGTGGGATTATTGGGCTATTAGTTCCCCGGGAGGAGGGTCCTGGAGTGTCATTTCTGCCAGCCTGCCACCGTCCGGGTGTCTTGAGTGAGAAGACAGGTGTGCTCTGTGGCCTGCTCTGAGTGGACCTGGCTGCCCTGGGGCTGGAAAGCTGGGCCCCTTTCACCTGGGGACCTGGATGGCTTGGGATGCTATCAGGAGTGGGATGCAGAGGAAGGCAATGAGCAGCTTCCTTAAGGGTGGGTCACAAAGACCCACATCACTATCATTTGGAAACAGTTTATTGTCCCAGGTTGGCATTCAGCTGCTCTGCTTGCCTTCTCCTTCACACTCATTCTCTTGTCGTTCCCCAGTCCTCACTCAGATCCACCATCCCCCACACCTGGCACCACAGGGGCCTTTGCTCACACTGCCCCCTCTGCCATGATGGCCCTTTCCTCATGTCCAACCACACCCATGGATCACACTCTACTTCCTCCCTAATTCCTTCCTGAAACTCCTCTGAGACCTCTCTGGTTTCCCTGTCCTTTCTTCATCCCTCACTTACAGCACCAAGGCCCCTCTGTCTCCTGTCAGTGGCTCAGGAATGGCCCTGCCTCTCCCGACAGATTGAGCTCCCTGAAGGAGAGATTCTCGCTCTCTCACGCTGTGCCTCCTTCACACGCCTAGCACAGGTCCTGTGAGCAGGTGTGCAGCAATTCCCTGTGGGGGTGAGGCATCCCGCAAGCACGCATTAACATACATTTGCATGTAGCACATTTGCATAGAGCATGATAAAGATGGAACTCCTGCTCTTGGTATCTCTTCATTTGGAACAGAGGGCTCTGATGGGGGCCAATGAATAAATGAAAAGGCCCTATGGATGGGTCAGAGGCGTTGAATTCAGAGCTGCAAGAGGTGTTAAAGATAATCTAGTCCAATCCAATCTCTTCTGTACAGATGAAGAAACTGAGATCCCAAGAGGTGAGTGGCTGAGTTGCGTAAGCAGTTAATGACAGAGCAAGAGATGGCTCACTCTGGTCTCACATGCCTTAAACCCGGTTTGTGGTTGCTGGAGCAGGCTTTCTACCAATGCTCCTGGGGCTCGGTGATAGTTCTGGATCACCCATGTTGTCTTGTCAGTCTCACCTGCAAATTTCTAGTTTGAAAGTCTTGGGAAGCCTGCCCTAGACACCTCTGTGCTAATCCTAGAGGGGAACCAGCTTAAGAAATAAGCCACCACCTTTGATGGGACCCAAGTCCCTAGGTCACTGTCTAGCAGCACCACTTGATTCCTAGCTCTGGCGCCAGGGGTTGATCTCAAAATGAATTTCAAATCGTAGTTGATGGGAAAAAAAAGAAGATTGAGATGAAATTAAAAATAAATGGGAATAGCATATGGAAGTATAGGGAGGGCAGAGCCGGGGCCGGGGCCCCTGGGTGCTAAAAGGAGAAAGATGTTCTTCCCGTGAGAAAAATCATCTAAGAGCATCAAATAAGCCTCTTGTGAGGGATAGAGACTCCTCTGTCCCCAGACTCCTCCCACTGAGAAAGTATGTGGCTCTAGACTTGTGCTGGCTCCTGATGTAGGGCTCATGGGCGGGGCTCAGGCTCAGGGCTAGTGAAAGAGGCTCAGAACAACCGGGACGTCATCTCAGAACATCTTTCGCAACTGGATTTAGAGATTAATTGAGGTAAAGGGAAGAGATGCAAATACTTCTCCTCCTCCTTCTATCGTCTCTACCCTCATCGGCTTCCAAGCTTGGGAAAAAAGTGATTTCTAACCATCTCTCTTCCTTGTCCAAGGCTTTTTGGAGAAAATAAGACACACGGGGTCAGAGGGAGGATAGCCCAGCCAGGCGGGTGTCCCAGCAGAGACTGGGCAAGGCAGCCTGTGCTAGCCCAGGAGTGGGAGGCAATAGGAATGGGGGTGCTGTGTGCTGCCCTGGGCTCAGGGTGACACCCCTTTCCCTGAAAAAAGTCTGTTATGTTATTTGACCTGAGGGAACACCCTTTAAGAGAGTCCTGAGACCCAAACAAAGTCCTTTATCTGCAAACCTGAGACCTTCTTTGGGTACCCGCCAGCAACAGAGATCTGAGCTGGCTAGAGAGCTGGCTAGAGAGCTGGCTAGAGAGAGTGGCCATCTTCCTTGAGTCCCAGATGGGAGCTGAGCCTTCTAGGTAGGGGTCAAGCGGCTTGGATTTGCCATGACCCCATGTGGCTTTTGACTGCAGAGCTCAGAGACGGCAGCCTACTGCCAGGAAGGA
Organism: Nomascus leucogenys; assembly: GCF_006542625.1. Classification (NCBI taxonomy): domain Eukaryota; kingdom Metazoa; phylum Chordata; class Mammalia; order Primates; family Hylobatidae; genus Nomascus; species Nomascus leucogenys. The sequence continues at coordinate 4,352,230 of NC_044395.1, read as the reverse complement.
CTCTCTTCCAAGTTCGGGCTGGCTCAGGGCCCCGAGGACTGTATCCAGGGAGCCATGGCCTGTGGACCACAGAAACGGTCAGATGCTGTGGTGCGTGTGCTGTTGAATCAGAAGCATTGCCAGCATGAAGAATTTTCAAAGTTTCTCCACTGTACAAGTCCCCCTTGAATTTTGTCTTGACCTGCCACATTTTCTTAGTCACTGACATTTATTTTTCATCTCTCTGGGCTCAGAAAATCAACTCTCTTAGGCCCACTTGGTGTTTGAAGTGGGACAGGATTTCCAGGACACCTGCAATTCAGAGGTCAGTAGAGGAATGAAGGAGCAGAATCTGAGCCTGAACCCCCCAAAATTCAAGGGGGACTTTGTTACCTTCATGTAGTCAGACAGACATTGAAGAAATGCTTTTATGTCCTGGGTTTTCCAATTGCTATGACATGCAAACTCTTCTTAATGAAAATTTTTTGGGTGTGAGTTTACTTCAGGCCCTGGATCCTTTGCCTGGATTTCTTTAGATTGGCTCTGGAAGCTAAGGCACAGGGGAGTTAGTGCTATTATTTTCCTAAACCCCTCACAGACAGGGGCATGTTTCCTGACCTCAGGGAGAAGTAAAGAGATCCTCTCTGTTTTTTGAAACCCCTTCTAGAAGTTCCCTAAGGGAATGAGACTGGCTGCCATCTCCAAGATTGCTACATATGCAGCAGGAGAGACAGGTGGGCCTGATTTCTGCAGGGCTCCAAAAGGCCAAACTGGGACTAAGAGAAAGATCCAGGGCTGGCCGGGGTGATGGGCTGTTAACTGGCTCTGGAACTAGTACAGGTAGGGTCCCTTGAGACCTTCCAGAGGGTATGCTGTCCCCAGATTCCATCTTTTTCCTTCGTCTTGGAGGGTCTGGCTTGGCACCCCTGAACAGTTTTCTAGGATTGACATTTCCGCTTCCTTTTTTGCCCTTCTCCTCCAACCTTTGAACCTTGTTTCTATTCCATGACCCACTGAGTTCTCTGGGTCTTCCATTTTAAAAACAAGGCCCTTATATTAAGAATAAAAAACCAGAACCTCTTCTGGTTGTCATATGTGCTTCCAGAAATAGTGCCCCAATACTATTTAAGACCCTGAAGTCAGAATTTCCAAGGAAGCATCTGGGGTGGGCTCCAGGGGGCGGGGTGCCCTGCAGTGGCCTGGGAGATTGCTCTGCCCCACGTATGGGACCACATGCTCCTTGGGAAGCTTGGCCTGTCTCTTTCTCTGGGTCCCATCTGGCTAGTTTGTCAGCTGAGCAGCCGCTGGAGGATGCAAAGAAAGATTTGGCCCTTAACTGAACCAGGGATCAGCCACCACTGCTGAGTGCTAAGAGATTTAAGGATCTGGTGTAGCCCAGAGGTTAACGGTAAGAGCTTTGCAGTCAGACCCACCTCTGCACTTCCCAGCTATGTGACCTCAGACAAGTTCTTTCATTTTCCCTGTCTCTAAATCCTCATCTATAAATGGGAGCTGATAATATCTCCTCATAAGGTTGCCATAATCATTAATAAAGTAGCATAGAGGAAATGCTTGGTAGAGGTCTGGCCCATAATAAGTGCTCAATCCATGGTAGCGGTCAGCACATATACATTTACCTACAGTGATGCTTCTTTCTGGATGTGCACAAATCTTTGTAAACAAAATAGGAGATATCGGACTTGCTGTGTCTGTGTCACTTCTTGTGACAAAATGTCTTGTTTTGTTTAGTGTCCAGCCCAATGCCTTGAAACTAGGAGATTCTCACGAAGTATTTATGGATAAATTAAGAAATGAACTAGTTCGATAGGTGGGAAGGGAGGCAGCCCACAGGGTACATCTCTAACTGCTTCTTTGGAGAAGAAAGTACAAATACCACCTGCTCCAGCCCTCAGGCAGCACCATATCTGAGGATTTTGCTTAGCAAGTGCTTGCAGTTTTCAGCAGCTAGAGATGTTGCTGAGCCCAAGAGTTCGTATGGGGATGGGGGTATTGGGAAACCTCACCATTTCTGCTCTGCCTTAACCCAGGAGGGCCTTGTCACTACAGTGAAGACACTCCCAAGCCCCTCATTTTGCACGTGTCTATGTGAATGGGCCTATTGAAGTTGTGCACTGCATAGCCTGGGTGGCTCTATGTGGCAGCCCTGGATGCTCCTAGCTTCGAGAATAATTTGGATTCCTTGACATGACGACTCACCTTCCAAAGGATGATTCATTTTCAAATGGCCTGAAAGAAATGAAGGAAGTAGAATGATCAAAGGCAACTAAAATACCTCCTCTGGAGACAGGACTGCAGGAGGTCCTATCCCAGGAGAGCTGGGGTGTCAGTGGTGTCCACCTAGAGCCACTCGTACTAGCTCATGAGACCTGACCGAGCAGAGCTTTTCCTAACTCGCAAGTGAGGACATTTACACCACAGCAAATGGCATATGATACAAACTCAGGCTCCCCGCCTCATCCCTCCACCCCAAGAGCTGGTTGTTACATATTTCTAGCACACCACTGATTTTGACCGAAAGCCAAAGGTATCCACAAGAAATAAAACAGAGGATGGTGAGGAAGAGGATAGGAAGAAATCCTGGGGAATGCATCTGAACCTATGCAAAGATCATGGGGAAATGGTATTTTGCTTGCTGAATGCATTGTGGAAAGTGTTCCCAGGCCCAGGCTGGTGAGAATGGCTATTTTTAGTTTTTAGTACTGTAGCGCAGGAATTTGCCAACAATTCTTTCTGGGGCCAAACTTGCCTTGAGAGACAGGGTTTGCCTTGGGGCTGAGGCAACTGGGCTTCCCAGGAAGCATAGGTGGAGTGAGGGATGGGACAGCCCTGGGCTATAGCAGATCTGAGCCCCAGACAGTCATACTGTTGCACTTAGCTGCCCTCACTTCTTCTTTTCCCACAGCTGACCTTTCCTTTCCCCTTTTAGCACTTGAAGCCAATTTCAATAGTTAATACACATATAGTAATTTAAACTTTATTTGGCACAAACCTTGGTACATAGTGGGCACGTTAAAAAACAAACAAACAAACGAACAACCCAAAACCCAAATCCTAAGGTTAATTGAAGGTTTAGGTATGCTGTGGCAAATTGCTTTACCTATATTACCTCATTTAAGACTAAGAACTCTGTGAATCAACTACTGTTATTCACTCCCATTGAAAAAAAAAAAAAAAAAAAAAAAAAAAAGGCCCCTGAGATTCAGAGAGTTGCCCACTGGAAGTGAAGACCCAGGACACAACCGAAGGCCTTCCTGAATCCAGAGCCCCCATTTTTCAGTGTTACAAAGATCAAGGAGAGAAAAGAGGAAGATACAACAGGCTTTTTCTAATGAGCTCCATTTAAGCTGTGCTGTCTCTGAATCGCCCTGCTGTAAGGCATCATTTTACTTTTGGGGGATTTTGAAAGCCTCTGGGAACAACTGTGTCACACTATCCCAATCCATCCTGATCACTTGGACTTCAGAGAACATTCGCTAATTCAGTGCTCCTGACCTCAGTCTTCCTCCTGCCCCTCATCTTCCATTTGTCCATCCAGCTACTCATTAAAGCCAGCTTATTCCTTGGGAGGCTATACTGTGTATCTCTCAGTGTGTGTGTATGTGTAGAATAATAACAACAAGAAACCCAGCTCCTAAGCCACATGTTTCACTTTGCTGCTTGTTAATTTTAACAAGGCAGCTGGTGGTTTGGACTGAGAGGTTGCTTTTCTATTAACCACAGATTTTCCTCCCTATGGATTTCCTGTTTGCAGTTTTGGAGGTAAAAAGTCTTGGTAGAGGCAAGCTGGATTTATTCCAACCTAACAGGAACAGTTTGAAGAACCCAGGCAAAGGGAACCTCTAACTGGGACAAACTTGGTCCTTCCAAATGAGAACTTTTTATGGTGCATGGTTATGGTCCAGGGACTCTGCTCAGCATGGGAGACACAGCAGATGAAGATTACCAATACCCCCAGGAGTGTGCAATCCAGTAGTGGGAATTAGACATGCCCATAGTATTATTGTAAAAGCTGTGCTCAGCACTCCAAGAGTGGTACAGGCTGTGGCTGGTATGCAAAGGAAATAGCAGACTCTGGATCTGCAAAGTCTTCATGGAGGAAGTCAGATTTGCACTGAGGGGTAGGAAGGTATTTTTATTTCTTATTTTTGTTCTTTTTACAAGCAAGAATGAGAGGAAGGGCATTACAAGCACTGGATAACCCTGCAAAGAAAGACCTACAAGTGATCAGTTGTGAAAACAATGACTCTACTGGTTAGACCAGAGAAGAGAAATTGGAAGACCCAAGAATAGGGTTGCGAAGTCACTTGAAAGCCAGATCACGGGGTGTGGGGCACCTACGGTCATGTAGAAGTTGAGACTGTTTTTCAGGAAAATGATGGTCACTGAAGATTATCGTGTATTAGAGGGATATATTCAGAACTGAGTTCTAGAAAGGTAACTGGTAAGTGGACATTAGAATGTGGGGGCAGGGGATCATTTTGTTCGGGAGCACACTTGGGAAGCGCTAAGTTCAGTGGGAATGGAAAGGAGAAATTGAGTGCAAAAGACAAGTCAGGGAGAGGTGAGGAGTAATTGAGAGTGACCGAGGCTCTGAACCTGGGTGATTTGGAGGATAGTAACGCAATGACCAAGGAACCAAGGAGGATTCTTCATGCATGTTGAGAAACAGAATTTTTGACAAGTTCAGTTTAAGGTGTGGGTGAGATATTAGATTGAAAAGATTTAACTACAGCCAGAAATGTGAGTATGGTTAGAAAGAGAGCCCAGGATCAGGGGATGGGTTTTAGACTCCTCTGGACAGAAGAAAAGGAGAAATTCCAAAAGAGGAAGACATTCTTAGAAGACAGCACAAAAGGAGTGATTAGAATGAGGAAGAACTCATCATTTTTTATGGCTGCATAGTATTCCATGGTGTATATGTGCCACATTTTCTTAATCCAGTCTATCGTTGTTGGACATTTGGGTTGGTTCCAAGTCTTTGCTATTGTGAATAGTGCCACAATAAACATGCGTGTGCATGTGTCTTTATAGCAGCATGATTTATAGTCCTTTGGGTATATACCCAGTAATGGGATGGCTGGGTCAAATGGTATTTCTAGTTCTAGATCCCTGAGGAATGGCCACACTGACTTCCACAATGGTTGAACTAGTTTACAGTCCCACCAACAGTGTAAAAGTGTTCCTATTTCTCCACATCCTCTCCAGCACCTGTTGTTTCCTGACTTTTTAATGATGGCCATTCTAACTGGTGTGAGATGGTATCTCATTGTGGTTTTGATTTGCATTTCTCTCATGGCCAGTGATGATGAGCATTTTTTCATGTGTTTTTTGGCTGCATAAATGTCTTCTTTTGAGGAGTGTCTGTTCGTATCCTTCACCCACTTTTTGATGGGGTTGTTTGTTTTTTTCTTGTAAATTTGTTTGAGTTCATTGTAGATTCTGGATATTAGCCCTTTGTCAGATGAGTAGGTTGCAAAAATTTTCTCCCATTCTGTAGGTTGCCTGTTCACTCTGATGGTAGTTTCTTTTGCTGTGCAGAAGCTCTTTAGTTTAATGAGATCCCATTTGTCAATTTTGGCTTTTGTTGCCATTGCTTTTGGTGTTTTAGACATGAAGTCCTTGCCCACGCCTATGTCCTGAATGGTTTTGCCATAAAAAATGATGAGTTCATGTCCTTTGTAGGGACATGGATGAAACTGGAAAACATCATTCTCAGTAAACTATCGCAAGGACAAAAAACCAAACACCGCATGTTCTCACTCATAGGTGGGAATTGAACAATGAGAACTCATGGACACAGGAAGGGGAACATCACACACCGGGGACTGTTGTGAGGTGGGGGGAGGGGGGAGGGACAGCATTAGGAAATACACCTAATGCTAAATGACGAGTTAATGGGTGCAGCAAACCAACATGGCACATGGATACATATGTAACAAACCTGCACATTGTGCACATGTACCCTAAAACCTAAAGTATAAAAAAAAAAAAAAAAAGAATGAGGAAGAAAATCAGGAGAGCCTAGGGCTTGAAAGCCGAGGGGGACAGCATTTGCTCAAGGGAGTAGTCGGCTAGAAGCTGCAGACAGGTGAGAGAGGGTGAGAGACTGAGAGAGACGACTAGATGTTACAATTAGGAAGACATTGAAGAGAGAAGATTCAACAGGGTAGTAGCCTCAGAAGTTACCGCATAGAGGCATGGGTGGAAGGTTCAGAAATGTTGCCTACAATTTATTCACTTACAAATTCATTCAACATGTAGTAGTCCTCTCTTAACTGTGGTTTTGTTTTCCATGGTTTCAGTTAACTACAGTCAACTGAGGTCCAAAAATATTAGAAGACAAGCTCTAGAAATAAACAGTTCATAATTTTAAATTGCACTGTGTTCTGAGTAGTGCTATAAAATCTCACACCATCCACCTCCATTGTGCCAGGGACATGAATCATCTCTTTGTCCAGCATCTTCACGCCACCTGGTAGTCACTTAGAAGCTATCTCATTATCACAGCAACTGTCATGGTACTGCAGCATGTGAGTTCAAGTCGCCCTTATTTGACTTCATAATTGGCCCCAATGTGCAAAAGTAGTGATTTTGGCAACTTGGATATGCTAAAGAGAAGCCTAAATTTCTTCCTTTAAGTGAAAAGGTGAAAGTTCTTGACTTAGCAAGGAAAGAAAAACAAATTGTTTGCTGAGGTTGCTAAGATCTATGGTAAGAATACATCTTCTATTTTTGAGATTGTGAAGGAAAAGGAAATTTGTGCTGATTTTGCTGTCACACCTCAAACTGCAAAAGCTATGGCCACAGTGTGTGTGATAAATGCTTAGTGAAGATGGAAAAGGCATTAAGTTTGTGGGTAGAAGACACGAAGAGAAATGTGTTCTGGTTGACAGCAATGTGTTGTGCCAGAAAGCATCGAACCTATACAAAGATTTTAGCAAGGGAGCCCCTAAAATGAGTAACATCAAGGCATCTTCTGCAAGTAAGGGATGGTTACACATGTTCAGGAATAGGTTTGGACTGAAAAATAAAAAAGTTAGAGGAGAGTCTGTGTCTGCCATTGAAGGAGCAGCTTCCTCATTTCTGGCAGAGTTGAAGCAATTGGTTAGGAAGAAAGGATACCATCCAAAGCGAATCTTTATTTGTGATGAAACTAGGCTCTTCTGGAAGAAGATGCACAGTAGAATCTACATTCATAAAAGTGCAAAGGAGGCCCCAGGGCATAGAACATGGAAGGACAGATTATCTCTGGTGCTTTGTGGCTACATTGCAAGGCATATGAGAAAGTCAGACATAGTGTACGGAGCAAAAACCCACATGCTCTCAAAAACAAAATGAAAACTATTTGCCAGTATTTTGGCAACATAATGAGAAAACTTCAGTGATAGTTATCTTGCTTGTGGAAAGCTTCATCAATGCTTCATCCTAGAAGTGAAAAAATACTTGGAGGAAGAAGAGTTGGAATTTAAAGTTCTTTTAATAATAGACAATGCACCTGCTACCCTGAATCCATTTACTGTGAAAATGAAAATGTTGAGGCTGTATTTCAACCTCCAAATGAAATCTTACTTCTTCAGTTCCTTGACCAGGACATCATTTGGTTTTTCAAGGCCACATACACCCACCTGATATCACATTCAATCAGCAATTGATGCAGACCCTAATCTGGACGTAATACGATGCTGGAAATCATTCACTGTTGCTGATGCAATAACTTGCATCAAAGCTGCAATGGAAGAATTAAAACCAGAAACTGTAAATGCCTGCTGGAGGAATTATGGAGTGAAGTTGTAAATGATTATAAAGGCTTCTGAGGACCAATGGAGAACTTAGGAAAATCATTCACTCAGCAAGAAAAATTGGTGGAGAAAGATTTGTCCATATCCTTGATGAAGTAAAATAACATATTGAAGGCCATTGAGAAGTGTTAGCAAATGAGGAATTGGAATAAACCTGTTGAGTCATTACAGCAGAAGAGGAAGATGAAGAAGAAATTGAAGCAAAACCAGCAGTGTGAACATTACTGAAATAGTCTGAAATGATTCAAATTGCACAGACATCAAAAGACAAAATTGTAGAATATAATCCTCAGATGGAATGCAGCATTAAAGTCACCTATACGATCACCAAAGGATTGCAACCTCTGCAGCAACACTTGATGGTTAAAGAGAAAGAGACAATAACTTTTGATTACAATGTTTTTCCAGAAGCTTTTGGCAAAAAACTGCCTTCGACTATTGGGGATCCTTAACTATCAACATCATCTGTTCCTGACATCCAATCATCAGCATCCTCATGGCTCAATGATCCAGGATCATGCAAAGCAGATAATCCTCCTTCTGACGTATGGTGAGAAGGCCGATAGTAGCCCAATGTTACGTCACGATGCCTACATCATTCTCCTACTTGGTGTCATCACGTAGGCATGTGTCATTTCATATCATTGCAAGAAGGGGAAGAGCAGAACAATAAGATATGTATATTGAGAGAGACAGAGAGACCACATTCACATAACTTTTATTACAGTATATTGTTATGATCATTTTATTTTGTTATTATGTATTGTTGTTAATCTCTTTCTGTACATTTTGTATAAGTTAAACCTTGTCATAAGTATGTAGGTGTAGGAAAAACATAGTGTTCGTAGGGTTCAGTGCTATCTGTGGTTTCAGGCATCCACTGGGGGTCTTGGAACGTATCCCCCACATATAAGGGGGGTCTACTGTAGCTACTGAACACCTACTGTGTTCTGGGCACTGAACTAAGAAAGCACTAGAGATACAACAGGGAACAAGATGGAGATGTTTCTTTCTTAATAGATGAAACAGGCATTAAACCCATAATTACTAAAGGATTATTTATTACATCATGATATCTTAGTCTGGGGATCGGAAAAGTCTCCTTTGAAGAAGTGACATTGAAACTGAGACCAAGTAGGAACTAACTAATCAGGGGAAAGAGGGGCAGAGGAGTTGAGGGAACAGGAGGAGGGGGCAGAGCAGAAGGCCTTGAGATGAAAAGGGACTTGACAAGGGAAGGTCCTAAAAGAAGATACTTGTGGCTTCATGAATGGGAGAGAGTGGCTTCTTTTAAAAGTTTGTCAGTAAAACCAAGACAGAGATGTGAATGGCTTGAGGCAGTAAAGGTCTACGTAAGACTGTGGTTACGAAAATGGAGACTCAGTTTTGGAGGCAGAATTCTAAGAGAGACCCATGATGTCATGCCCTAGTGTCATACCTTGTACACTCCCCTCCCCTTTAGCGTGGGTGGAACCTATGACTTGTTTCTAGCTGATAGAATATGGCAAAGGTGATGAGAAGTCATTCCTATGATTTTGTCCCTTTCTATAAGACTTGTCTTAGCAGACTAGAGTAAGACTGTGATGCTGATCTTGAAGAAGCAAATAGCCATGGACTACCTCTGGAGACAGCTATGTGTCAGGGCACTACAGGTAGCCTCTGGCTGGCAGCCAGGAATAAGTGAAGGCAATTATCACATGGCTGCAAGGAAGTGAACTCTGACAGCAGCCTGAATGAGCTTGGAAGAGGATTCCTCCTCAGCCGAGCCTCCAGATGAGAATGCAGCCCAGCTGATGCCTTGATTACAGCCTGTGAGACCTGAGCAAGTCCCCAGTTAAGCCATACCTGAACCCCTGACACACTGAAAAGGCCAGATAATACAAGTTTGTTGCTTTATGCTGGTAGGCTTGTGGCAATTTGTTACACAGCAAGAGAAAACTAATATGCTCAGTATTTTTTTTAGGCTAAAATGTTGGAGGCTGTGGGAGAAAAACGTTGGGATGGGGCACTGCTACGTGGTCCGGGTAAGGTTGTGGAGAAGGCAGGAGAGAAGATGGAGAGAAGAGAATCAAGCCCCTTCCTATTCTCAATGACTATATAAGAAATGCTAAGCCACCTTGGGGTTGGTTGTGGCAACAGTAAAAAATCATTTAAAAATGTGTTTTAAGTTATTTTTATTTTTCATTTATATTTCCTTTGAAAATATTTACCTTAAGGGAAATTAACTACCTCAAGCCCATTTGAAAAATAACTTTATAAGTTGAAAACTTCCTTCAAATTTCTATCATCTTAACATCTTTCCAGCCTCTTGATATGCAAACATACCTCTCCATAGCAGCTGTAATTGCAGTTATATATATATATATATATATATATATAAAACTATAATTGGTACTTATATTCTGTTATTACAGAATTTACATATGTTTCCTGTTGAGAAAAACATACATATAATGTCAATTTCTCCTACCATAAACATGTTTCACAGTATCTGTTATTTTATGACCGTTTAGTAGTCCGTCAAATTGAAATAAATTACTTTAATATTTATAGGTTGCAATAATTATTAAATTTCATAGATTGTGCTTCAAAACCATCATTATGCAAACAGCTTCTTTTTTTCTTATGATAAAAAAATTAGAATAAATTCTTAAAAGTGGGATTACTGGGTCAAAGGTAATAAACATTTTATGGCACTTGATATACATCCCTTTAAAAAAACCTAAAAACATAGTTGAAGTGCTATACTTCCTTGTCTTGTAGAGTAAGCAATTATTTGAAATAATTTCTTCAGGATTTATCCCTATGACAGTTGGTTGGGAAGTGGTTTAGGAAGGTGACCCCGTTAGAACATAAAGGTATAATTTCCACAGATTATCCATCAGAGTATCCATTTCTCCATATCTACCCCCTCATCTATTCATTCATCCATCTGTCCATCCATCCATTCAGTCATTCGTTCATTTACCCATACATCCATTCAATCATCCATCCATCTACCCAACAATTGGATCCACTCACCTGCATATGTATTCACCCACTAACTCATTCACCCACCCATCCACCCTCCATCTATCCATCCATCCATTCATCTATCCTCCATCCATCTATCCATCCAACCATCCATCCATCCAACCATCCATCTATCAACCCATCTAACAGATATAAAATAAGCATCCACTATTGGCCAGGAACAATACTTCTACCATTATTGAAGCAAAAGGTTACTCTCTTCCTTCATCCATACATAATTCTAAAGCTTTTCTGACTTCCTTCCCCTCTCAAGTCTGCTTTTGATGTTCACTTGAATCAATCATCCTGGATTTAAAAGTTTTGGCAGAAAGAAAACCTTGGACCCTATTGTTTGCCTCACTCCTCATCCTTATATTCCAGACAAGTGTTGAAGATAGAGTAGTATTGTTTTCAATCTAAAGAAAAACAGTTCATACGTTTTACAGGAAGGGAGCATTAATCCACGCTGGTGATATGGTACCTCTACTAGTGCCAGATCTGTCAGGAAATATGACAAGGTAATCTCATTAAAACAAGGCATATTGTTTTCCATGGTGTGAAGAAAATTACAGGAAAGGCATTAACTCGATAGTTCTTAAGATTTTGAGATTCTTCCTTTAGGTTTAATACTTCACATAATTCTGATTTTCATAGACCTCAATATGGTAAATTGGTACCATCTTTGCCGGGTGCCTATGAAGAGCAGAGCTTGGGAAGGAAGTTAGGAGAAACAGAAGACATGACCACTGAACCTTGCAACCAGACTGGAAGGTAGACCTTCCTCACTCCCTGCTTTCCTCCTTCCTCTTTTCCTCCCACTTTCCTTACCTCTCTTTGTAACATTTCTGGACCAAGCAATAGGAATTAAGTTACTTGTTTCAGTTAGTCTCATTTTCATTCTCAAAGATTTCTGGGCATATATCTGTATCTATTATATATCATCTATATCAACATCAGCTTTTACAACATTAAAAGGAGAAAACAATAAGATTAGCTTCTTCTGAAGACTTCCCCCTATTCTACTGACCAAATGAATGTTTTCTGACAAAACTCACATTGGTTTCCATTACAGTCTTCTACACGTAGAAAAATGACCCTGTCTGAAACCACATGCATTACATGTCTAGCACAGTGTGACCTGACACCCTCCATGCTAATTGTTTCCATCCTTAACTAGACTCCAGTGCTTATTTAAAACTATTATTCCTCCTCCCCAACTCCCCCTCCCACTTGCCATGCTCTTCTATTTGCCTCCTTCCTCTCAGCTTCTTTCTTCCTTTTTTTTTCCTTGCAGCCTAACAGTTTGTCTTAGCCAATCTCCCAAGTTGTCCTAGTTCAGGTGAAGCCTCTCCTAAGACACATTTTTTTTCCATTCACTTTTTCTGCAGTTTTTCTTTCTTTTTTTGTTTTCTTTTTCTTTTTTTTTTTTTTGAGATGGAGTCTTGCTCTGTCCCCCAGGCTGGAGTGCAGTGGCGTGATCTCGGCTCACTGCAAACTCTGCCTCCCGGGTTCACACCATTCTCCTGCCTCAGCCTCCTGAGTGGCTGGGACTACAGGCGCCTGCCACCATGCCCGGCTTATTTTCTGTATTTTTAGTAGAGACAGGGTTTCACCGTGTTAGCCAGGATGGTCTCGATCTTCTGACCTCGTGATCCGCCCACCTCGGCCTCCCAAAGTGCTGGGATTACAGGCGTGAGCCGCTGCGCCGGGCCAGTTTTTCTAAGTGACTCTGATTGTATATAGAAAATCAATAAATACGCACTTGTGTTTAGGAGCAAGGCACTGTGGTGGGTATTCGTGGAGAAACCAAGATACCCCCAAGATACCCACCACAGTGCCTTGCTTGTAAACACAAGTGCATATGTATTGATTTTCTTGCAGGGTGTTCAGGGAGAGGACACAAGAACTCACAGGATGTTCAGGGAGAGGACATAGGTGCATAGGATAGCTTCCCCTTAAGCCCTAAAACAAACCAAAACCAAACCCCAAACCAACAACCATACAGTTTGGTGTATTCCCGTGTATATTCTCTTATAGCTATTCCCTCATTCACCTGATTCCTGTACTGTATTATTGAGTTCTCCTTGAGGGTAGAGAATTTCATCTCTATAGGTTTTATTTAGCTTTTAATATACTCAGTCATTGATCCAGAAAAACCTTTATTGAGTGACTTCTATTCATCAGACACTGTTTGAAGATAGACAGCAGTAACCAGGATGGCCATGCCAGATGGCCAAACTGTTATATGAGATGTCAGAAAAGGAGGAAAGAGATCCTTTTGGGTGGGAGTGGCTAAGGAGGAGGACTGTCAGGTGGACATGAAGAACATGTAGCATTTTGTTATATGGGTGGAGAGGGCCACAGGGGAGAAATAGAATGAACAGGAGTCCAGACAAGGGTTGTGTAACACAAGTCCTGGGGCAGCGAGGAGGACAGCTTGGCTGAAGTGGAAGGTTTGTGCTTGCACTGAGATATCCCAGAAGATGAGGTGGGAAAGGCAGGCTTTTGTGCTGGAGAAGCTCCAGGTTGCTCACCCCCCCTCACTCCTATTGCTCACTTTCTCACCTGTGTTTAACTAGTTTCTATTTCTTCCTGGCCCCTTTCATCAATTTTCTGCTCCTTAAGGATTAGGGCTGGATTTCTGCAGGCATATCGAATTGCAGGTTATAATATAATGTTTGGATACTGTACCTTGCTGCTTTCTTAATGAAAGCATCTGGCTTACCTCTGCATAAACCTGTCTGCTCTCGAGTGCCCCGAACCACCGTGTTTACAGAAGACTCTTGACTGCTTTACGTATTTACAAATCTGAGCTTCAGTTCTCACAATCAAATTCCAGTCAGCCAGCATCTCTTAGCTACGTCTCATAAAACCATATAGTGTCAGAGCTGGGAGGGATTTTGGAAGCTCAGCCACCCAACCCCTTCATTGCAGGGAGAATGAAACAGAGACCCCCAGAGGGCTGTCATTTGCTCAAGTCCACGTTGCTGACTCGCTGATTTATCATGCGCTTGCCCATTTGTCCATTCATTTAGTAAAACATTTAAGAAGTGCCTGTAAAAGCCACATGCTGAAGCAAATATGAATAATGCATGAGGAATGGACTTGAGGAACACACATGCTAGTGCAAGAGACTTAGAGATGAACCCATGGTCAGTGCTAGAATCCTGACAAGAGCAAAGCGAGGAGGAAGAAGGTAACTTTGTCTTGAGGAGCCAGGGAAGACCTCACGGAGCACATCTCTTTTGACATGGGTCTTAAAAGATGAGTAAGAGGTCAACCAGGTTGACATGAAGCGAAGGTGTTCCAGGCAGGGAGAAGAACAAAGCAAGCCAAGAATCATAGACGTCAGAAGCACATCGTGGTCTGCAGGTCCTTGACTGGGAGGGATAGGAGGTAAGGCCACAGAGGAAGGTACGGGTCAGATTGTGAAGGTCGAGGTGTCCCCTGCTAAGGCAACCATTAGTTGGGGGAGCTCTTTAGTCAGGAAGTGACCTGATTTAATTTTTTCCCTTAGTAGATACAATAACATCTATGGTGTTGTGGCAGACGCCATGGAGTATAAAAGGCGAATGGTAGAGAGACAAAAAATGATCAATACTCAAATCCTGATGGAGTCCCGCATTATTTGATGGTAATGGATTTGCAGGAGGGGGATCTGATTTGGAAGGAACACATGAGTAGAATGCACAGGAGTTGGCAACCAATTGGTTTTAGGGGACGAGAGAGAAGGAAGAGAGGATGACTGACATTTTTAGCCTGATGGCATCAGGTGAGAAGGGCTGCAGAGGGAGGTGCAGATATGAGTGGAGAATGGAGGGGAGATGCTATGTCCCAGTTGGTCACAGTCCTTCCAGGGGGAGAGAGGCAGCAGGTGCTGGAGACTGGAGTCTGGATATTGAGGTCTGTGCAATCACACCAGAAGTAGATGTGTCCAGGCTGGAACCCCAGGTGACATTCACTGATTCCTAGACGCATGTTATACTCCATACCAACATGTTGCTCCCTGCGCTTCCTCTAGCTGGCTTCCAGTTCTCACTGGATGCTCAGTGGAGTGGAGGTGATGAACTAAATGGTTTCTCTCACTCCAGTCAAGACCAAGGAGGCTTTGTTGTTGGTTTTTTTTTCTCTCAAGTCATTTCCCAGGACTGATGTTACCCCAGGACTCCAGGGGAGGGCCTGTCAGATGGCGTTTATTTATTTAATGAAAAGAACTTAATAATTTGGTTTTGTTTCCCTTTGGTTCTTTATTTTTCTTTCTACCCCCTTCTTCTTCCCTGGGCTTTGCAGGGCAGAAAATGGGTCAGCAGCTTGGCCAAAACATTCTTGAGTGTTTAATTCTTCAGCTGTTTTACAAGCCTGCCTGGGTTATGTAGCTAATCTCTCTTCTGTTTGTCCCTGGAGGAATGTGCGTGTGTGTGTGTGTGTGTGTGTGTGTGTGTGTTGAGGGGTGAGCAAGGGGTAGGTGGCTGCAGCAGGGCCCGTTTGGTGAAGAGAACTAAAAGTATAATACAGTGTGGAGCGCCTGCTCTGTCTGTCTATTCCTGGCTCTGGGTTTCTGTGTATATGCTCTGTGTTTTCTTGCTCAGTCTGGGGAACTTGGCAAGCAGGTTTTTCTCAAGGTTTGTCGTGAGGTTTGAAGACACTTTGAAAGGTGTGGAGAGACATGATTCCAGGGTTTGGTCATCTGTGGGCCTCCTTGTGTCCAGAAGAGTCTCATTTTATCCAAAGCAGATAGTAAGTAGCTACGTGGTCAGGAATGAAAGTTATTCCCAGGCTGCCTGTTTCTTCCTTGGGAGACACTGACTACTATGGAATTGTCTGCTGAATGGAATCTCCAGCTCCCTACTGCCGTTCTCCAGGAAGAACTGTAACCAGCCCAGACAGAGCATCCTTCTTTATTCCTCAGCCTAACGGCAGCCCTCTCCACCAGCCTACTGAGCTAAACATTTTCACTGGAACTCTTGATTGAGGTGCAATGGAATGGGTACAAAAGTAGGGGACCAGGCCTTGGAATTCAGGAAAACATGAGTGGTGCAGGACTGTTCGCCTCTATCAGAAAACAGAATGACTGTGAGTCTGAAGGCTCCCCGTGTCTTGGATTTTATCTTAGGAAAGTATGTAGATTCCTAATGGATGGAAAGTATGTAGATTCCTAATGGATGGAAAGTGGTAACCGAGTAGCTTTTATGCTTCCTAGGTGCTAGGCACTGTGAAGCCTCCTGAACATCATTTAAATTTATCAAAGCTTCACAGATATGCATTGACCATGATCATCATCATCATGACTATTTACATTCTACAGATGAGGAAACCGAGGGCGAGAGGGTTAAATAATGTGTCCATGAAGGTTCCAAGTGCAGAGCTGCGGCTGGATTCCCTCGACCCCACGCTGCCGCACGGTGTGATTTTTACAGTATTCCCGCATACACTTGCGTATCGTATTCCCCACCACAAAAATGTCAGGTCAGGCTAGGTATGATTATCCCCTTTTGACAAGCAAGGAAACTGTGGCTAAGAAAGGTTAAGTGGCTTGGCCAGAGCCACAGAGCTAATTAGGAGATGCAGACTTAGATCTTGGTCTCCTGATTCTTAGTCCAGACTTTCCCTTCCAAGCTGCTGGCCCCTTCTCGTCACTGCTGTACTCAATCTTATTCTTGGGTCTGATTTTCTGAAGGTTGGAAAGTTCCCCTGTTTTAATCTGCAATCTTAAAGTGTAACTTAAAGAGCCCCAGAGAAAACGAATCAACTGCTGCGCTTTCCATCAAGGCTACAAAGTCTACCTCAGAGTTAATTGGACAGTTATTGTATATAAAATGCTAACCTGATTAAAAACATATTTATTGAAGATTAGCAAGTCTGTAATAGCCATAAGTCTCCTTCTTGGTCATTCAAATTTTAAAATATGTTTCCAATAACAGTGCAATTATTTATATCATAATTGCTGGAGTGAAATAGAATTAAATGCATATTTGGAGAGTATGAATTTCAATCTGTATCCCTTACATAGAGAGCCTGGGATTGTGGGACGGGACAATGGGAACAATGACGGTCTCTTTAAATAAAGGGAGAGTGAATAGGAGCATGAGGAAAGTCAGCAAGGCTCACCCCCTCCCACCAGAGCCCCAGTCCCGCCTGGGCCTTGGGTGTTTCCGTTGATTTTTCACATGGTGTTCACGCCAAGTATTTTCACTGCGTTTCCAGATGTACCTAAAGTATTTCCTGGGTGAGAGTCACAGAAGAAGAGGCAAAGTACTCAGGGCCGGTCAACTGGGTCACGGCAGGCCGGCCTAGGTGGTTTTCCAACCCTTGCCTTGCCCAGCCAGCTCCCTGTGTTGCTATTGAAGTGATGTACATAATAATAATTATGTAATGGTATCATTTTTGTGGCAACAAGGTTTAACAACCTCTGTAGAATTGTTGGCATCTTAGTGACAGTTTTACTGTGACTGTGATCTTAGAGAACATTATTTATCATACTGAGATGGAACTGATGGCAAAATGAGCTGTTCAACAGATGGTGCTTCCTGCAACAAATGTGACCACGTGGTTTTACTCACACACTCCCATATGCCAGGTCTTACATTATTTATTTGTTCATTTACACATTAAGAGAACATTTACTGAGCGCCAATTAATTGCCAGACTCTGGGCAGGCATCATAAGTGGGTAGAATAAGCCACAGCTTGCTAGTATGATTACGGGTATGGGGAAAAGCTCTGAACTGTTCCCATCTACTTCTTGTCTCATGTATTCATTTACTCAACAAATATTTATTGAACACTAGTTATGTGCTGGGAACTAGTCTAGATACCAGGCCTAGAACAGGAAACAAAATAAAGTTCCTGCTGTCATAGAGCTCACGTTCTTGATGCTTGAAATTAGTTCATAGAGGAATAAAATGTTGCAATTGAACAATAAGCAATAAGATTTAAAAAGGTATTCATGCTAAAAAGAAAAAAGTAAAACTAAATCTACTTGCAGATGACATGATCTAGTATACCGATAATCATAAGGGATGTACCAAAACCATTAAAACTCATAATTGAGTTCAGCAAGGTTGCCGGATGCAAGATCAAAATATAAAAATCCATTATATTTTTATACACTAGCAATGAATGATCCAAAATGAAATTAAGAAAACGGTTATATCTGCAACAGCATCAAGAAGAAAAAAAAATACTTAGGAGTAAATTTAACAAAATAAGATTTGAACATTAAAAACTACAAAAAATTGTTGAAATTAAACAATACTCTAAATAAACGGAAAGACAGCTTGTATTCCTGAATTGGAAAGCCTAATATTGCTAAGACGGCAATACCCCCCAAAGCGGTCTACAGATTCAATGCAATCCCTATCAAAATTCTAGCTGCCTTTTCTTTCCCTCTTTTGCAGAAATCAACAAGCTGTTCCTAAGATTCACATGGAAATGCAAGGGAAAAAGAAGGACAAAGGTGTAGGATTGACACTTCTAAATTTTGAAACCTGCTACAAAGGTACATTGATCAAGACTGTGTGATACTGGCATAAGAATAGATATGTAGATCAAAGGAATAGACTTCAGAGTCCAGAAAGAAACTTTTACATTTATGGCCAGTTGATTTTCAGTAAGGATGCTAGGACAATCAATGGGGAGTGAATAGTCTTTTCAACAAATGGTGCTGAGGCAACCTGATATCCACATGTGAAAGAATGAATTTGGATCCGTAATTTATACTTTATACAAAAATTAACTCAAAAGGGATCATAGGCCTAGATGTAAGAGCCAAAACGATAAAATTCTTAGAGAAAACATAGGCATTTTTGTGACCTTGTATTAGACAATGGTTCCTTAGATATGGCACCAAAAGCATAAACAAGTAAAGACAAAAATTGGACTTCATCAAAATACAACCTTTCATGTTTCAAAAGACATTATCAAAAAAGTGAAAAAACGACCCACAGAATGGGAGCATGCAAATCTTATGTTGGATAAGGATCTAGTATCCAAAATATAAAAAAAGAACTCTTACAACTTAATAATAAAAAGGCAAGTAGCCCAATTAAAAACGAGCAAAGGATTTGAATAGACATTTCTCAAATTGGACATACAAATAGCCAATAAGCACAAAAAAGATGCACAACATCCTTAGTTATTAGGGAAATGTAAATCAAAGCCACAGTGAGACATCACTTCATTCCACTTGGATAGCTAAAAAGTCAGACAATCATAAGTGTGAGTGAGGGTGTAGAGAAATGGGAACCCTCATATCTTCCTGATGGGGATGCAAATGGGTACAGCCACTTTGGAGAACAGTTTGGCAAAGTTCCTTAAAAAGTGAAATATACAGTTACCATATGACCTGCAATTCCACTCCAAGGTATGTACCAAAGATAATTGAAGACAAATATCTACACAAAAATGTGTACACAAATGTTCCTAGCAGCATTATTCATAACAGCCAAAAAGTGAAACAAACCCAAATGTTTGTAAATTAATGAATGGATAAAGAAGATGTAGTATAACCATATAATAAAACATTATTCAGCCATGACATAGGATGAAGTACTGATACATGCTACAACATACGTAACCTTGAAAATGTGCTAATGAAGGAAGCCAGACCCGAAAGGTCACATATTATATGATTCCACTTCTCTGAAATGGTCAGAACAGGTAAATTCATAGAGACAGAGTAAATACTTGGTTTTCAGGGGTTGGGGGAAGCAGGAATTGGGAAATCCCTGCTAATGGTACAGGGCTTCTTCTTTGAAGTGAGGAAAATATTCTAGAATTAGATAGCGGGGATGGTTGTATAACTTTGTGAATACAGTGAAAACCATTGAATGTTACACTTTAAAAGTGTAAATGTTATGTTATGGTAAAATTTAAGGGTTAAGGGTAAATTGAATTATAGCTCAATTTAAAAAGAATTAGAAAAAAATAAAATAGACTTGAGATGCAAATACCCCCAAGAGAAGTTATAAAGGGACTGATATTTCACCTATTGCAGTATCTGATATGCAGGAGGTGCTCAACATGTATTTGTTGAGTAAATGAATAAACAATCAAGTTATCTTCCCAGGAATCAGGTTCTGAAGAGGAAAGAAACAAAGAGTAAAGAGAAGCCTGAGGGAGCTCTTCCACAGGAAGTGGGGGGGCATGGGGAGGGCTGAAGAATGATTACTAAGCTATTTCTGCTTTTCCTGATTTTACCCAGGGCTGTCTCTGCATACTCCTGATGGCTGCCTTCTCTGACCTGGTTTAGTTTTGGTCCTCAGAGTATACCTAGTGCCTGGAACCTAGCAAGCTCTCTGTGAAGACTTGTTTAATAAATGAATGATTAAAACCTCAACAACTCGTCTGAGACTCCTTGGTAATTTAGGGGGAGCTAAGGCTTAAGAAAAGGTACAGATCCTAGGTGGGACAGCCAGATTTGCCACTTGAAACAGGGTCCTTCTATTGGACAGAAAAGTTGAGCCTCAGGTCCTCAGGCCGTCTGCACAGCTGTGTACAAGGCTAGGGCACGTCCCCTTCCTTGGCTCCTACCGCGTGGTCTGGAGCTAAGCCAAAGGGGGAAGAGGTATTTCTGGAGCCGCAGATGCTGCAGTTACCGGCAGACTTGTTCTGACCTACTGGAGGGGAAGGCCTGTGGGTTCAGTCCTGTCTCTAAGCGGTGTGGTTGATAAAGTCGGCCGGGGATTACTGTGAGGTGCTTTGTGGGAGTGTTCAGAGTTAGCTAGGTATCTCGCTCAGTCAGCAGTACACACGTATTTATGTACGGTTTCATACGTGTGTCATTAACGAAATTTGTGTATGAGAGAAGCATGCATTCATTTATAATTGCTTACATACCTTTAAGGATGCCTTTAATAAATGTATTGGAATAATGTAAGAAGGACTAGACTTATTTTTTATCCTACTGTGTCATTTAGCAAATGTCTTTAGCCATGTCGCCTGACTTCTGTAGAAGTTCAAAGTTTCATTTCTAGCCTTTGAATTTGTCTTTTTCCACATACTTGATGGAAAAGATAAGGGGAAAGAAACATTAAAGCTAAAGTCTTTCTTATAATTATTACTGAATAAAATCAATATGAAATGAAGATGAAGTGATCTTAAAAATCAAGAAGGTCATAATAATAATACAGAGATTTTACTCTGCCGAAAACTAAGGCTTACACAAGGCCAGAAAAATGGCACAAAAGAAAAGCCTTTAACTTGGTCTGTTCCTTTTTTTTGACACAGAGTCTTCCTTTGTCGCCCAGGCTGGAGTGCAGGGCCATGATCATGGCTCACTGCAGCCTCGACCTCCCAGACCCAAGTGATCCTCCCACCTCAGCCTCCCAAGTAGCTGCAACCACAGACATGCACCATTATGCCTGGCTAACTTTAAATTTTTTGTAGAGCTGGGAGTCTGTCTATGTTGCTCAGGCTCGTCTCGAACTCCTGGGCTCAAGCAATCCTCCCACCTTGGTCTCTCAAAGTGCTGGGGGGTTCACAGGTGTGAACCACCACATCCAGCCAAAAGCCTTTAATTTAACTAAAGAAGAGATGAACCATCTCGGTCTGCAATCATGTATCATGTGCAGTTTTAGTTTATGTGCTTTTTTGTTTCTCAAATTCTAAATGATGTGATAGTAGTTAACATTTTAAAAATTATTTATTTTCTTTTTTTTTTTTGGAGACAGGCTGTATAAGACTCTGTTGCTCAGGCTGGAGTGCAATGGCATGATCATAGCTCACTGCAGCCTCCAACTCCTGGGCTCAAGCAATCCTCCCACCTCAGCATCCCAAGTAGCTGATACTACAGGTACATGCCACCATGCCTGGTTAATTTTTTTTAATTTTTATTTTTTGTAGAGACAGGGTCTCATTATGTTGTCCAGGCTGGTCTCAAACTTTGGGCCTCAAGTAATCCTCCTGCCTCGACCTCTCAAAGCGCTGGGAGTAGAGGTGTGAGTCACGGTGTCCAGCCTAGCTAACGCATTTGTAGTACTTTCCATATGTCAAATGTTATGTTGATATTATATAATTTAATTTTCATAACAGTCTTATAGATAGTATGGTATTATTTTCCTTTTATAGGTGATGAGACGGAGGCACAGAAAAGTTAAGTGACTTGCTCAAGGACAACAGTTAGCTGATGACAGAGATGGATTTCAAACCCAGGCCGTGTTCCCGGCACTCCTTTAGATACTATACATTACTGCCTGTTGTTTTATGATTCAAAGACGTGAATTTATGAATTGAGCATGTTGTGTGTGTGTCTCCCAAAACTACAGAGTAAGAAGTAGGGTAAGAGTAGGGAGTGGGCTGGGTGTGGTGGCTCATGCCTATAATCCTTGCACTTTGGGAGGTGGAGGTGGGCTGATGGTTTGAGCCCAGGAGTTTTGAGACCAGCCTGAGTAACGTGGTGAAACCCTGTCTCTACAAAAATTACAAAAATTACCTGGGCATGGTCGCACACGCCTGTAGTCCCAGCTCCGCAGGAGGCTGAGATGTTGAACCTTGGAGGTTGAGGCTGAAGCAGCATTCTAGCCTGGGTGACAGAGTGAGACTTTGTCAAAAAAAGAAAAAAAAGCAGGAGTGGTTTATTGTAAATGGAGGTAGGACTAATTCTTGAACCATATTGTGGTTTTGCAGGAGATGAGTCAGATGGCTTTTGGTGAGTCAGATGGCTTAGTTAAGTTGACCCAGCTATTGGGATGGGTTGTGCAAAGCCCAGGCACAGGGTTCAGACTCCATCTTCTGTGTTGTTCTTAATCGGCAAGCTGCAATGGCTGTCCTCAGAGTCTTGGTTTTCTATGGTGGTCAACTCCTGAGTTCTTATGTCGTCGCTGGGCACAGAAAAAATAAACAGAGAAGGTAAGGTAAAAAGGGAGTCCTTATAGAGGTGGAGCTGAAGGGTGTTTTAGGGGGACCTCTCCATCTCTCTGTCTGTCATTCAAAGGCATGACTATGCCCAATGACTTGGGGTAGCAGGTCTGAGGGGCATTTAGGTTGATCCCTACTTTCTTTCTTTTTTTTTTTTTTTGAGATGGAGTCTCACTCTGTCACCCAGGCTGGAGTGCAATGGTGTGATCTTGGCTGACTGCAACCTCTGCCTCCTGGGCTCAAGGGATTCTCCTGCCTCAGCCTCCCAAGTAGCTGGGATTACAGGCGCCCGTCATCATGCCTGACTCATTTACTCATTTTTTGTATTTTTAGTAGAGACGGGATTTCACTATGTTGGCCAGGGTGATCTCGAACTCCTGACCTCATGATCTGCCCGCCTTGGCCTCCCAAAGTGCTGGGATTACAGGGGTGAGCCACCGTGCCTGGCTGATCCCTACTTTCCATGGTTAGGTTCCCAGGCTTTGGTTTACGAGCAATAAATTCTCCCATGAGGTTTGTCTTTTCATTTTATTGGAGGATGTTTTCTCACAAAGTCCCTTTCCAGGCCATCAAAACTCCCCAAACTCTTGGGAACTGCATTCCATCTGCATGCCTTGTGATTTCCTCCCCCCCCAACCCCCACCAGTGTATCCTCTTCTCTCTCCTATTAGTGGTCAGGATGGGCTTTGCACGACCCATCCCAATAGCGGGGTGAACTCTAACTAAGCCATCTGACTCCGCGTCAGTCTTTCTCTCTCTCTGTCCACCCTACACCAACTTATGATCCCAAGAAACTTTGTTTTCCTAGGGCTGCCATTTTGAAAATGTTGCTTCCTACTCTAGGAACTGCTTTATGAGTAAGAAGAGACACCTCTCCATTAGTCCATAAGGTTAAGAATATAAATCTATAAAGAACTTAGGTACCATCCAGTTAAACCTGCCTCTTAACATAAGGATTATCTTTACAGTGTTTATATCAAGCAGTCATCGAGTGGCTGGTTAAACACCTCCAGTGACATGGAACAGCCAGTTCAATTTTTAGACAATTCTGCTAGAACCTTTTTTGTTATAGCAGAAATGCAATATCCATAGTGCCCACTAAAGGGACAATGGGATGTGGATGTGTCTTTAAGAATTTGAAGGTCTTTTTATGGTTTTTCTCCATTATTCACCCCAATAGTTTATTTATATTGAGACAGAGTATTGCTCTCTGTTGCCCAGGCTGGAGTGCAGTGATATGATCATAGCTTACTGCAGCCTTGAACTCTGGGGCTCAAGTGATCCTCCCATCTCAGCCTTCCAAGTGGCTAGGACTATAGGCATGCACCGTCATGCACAGCTAAGTTTTTAATTTTTTTTTTTTTTTAAGAGACATGGGTCTCAGGCCGCGCACGGTGGCTCACACCTGTAATCCCAGTACTTTGGGAGGCCGAGGAAGGCAGATCACTTCAGGTCAGGAGTTCAAGACCAGCCTGGCCAACTTAGTGAAATCCTGTCTCTACTAAAAAATACAAAAATTAGCCAGGTGTGGTGATGCGCACCTGTAGTCCCAGCTACTTGGGAGGCTGAGGCAGGAGAATCGCATGAACTCAGGAGGCGGAGGTTGCAGCGAGCCGAGATTGTGCCACTGCACTCCAGCCTGGGCAACAGAGCAAGACTCCATCTCAAAAAAAAAAAAAAAAAAAAAAAAAGGCGAGGGGGTCTAATTTTGTTGCCTAGGTTGGTCTGTAATGCCTAGCTTCATGAGATCCTCCTGCCTTGGTCTCCCAAATTGCTGCGATTACAGATGTGAGCCAGTGCACACAGTCTATCCACTTTCTTTCTTGAGGCTACATGTTCTGTTCTTTCAATGAATGGTTCTTTATGTATCAACACCTCTCTTGAAGGATGATGCCTGGAAGTGAAGCAAAGAATATTCCAGGTGTGGTCCAATGACACTAAGGACGTGGCTTCTGTGTTCTGTGTCCCAGTTATAGATCCTAACAATATGTTAGGATATTTGTTTGGTAGCTGCATCCCCATGTGAAACTTTCAGGAAATTAAATCTTTACATTTTTCTCCCTAATGCTGCTATTTAGACTTATGATCTCAGATGCAATAATAAGCTGATGAGCAGAATGAGAATAGGACCCTCTTTCCTAGGGAAAGGCATTCTCTGTCTGAGTCATAACTGCTGTGCTCTCTGTGCAGGCGCCTGGCTAGGTGAGCGAAGGCTTGAAGCCATATGCTGTCATGTGATTGGCTGAATTACTTGGTCAAGAAACCAGAGTGGACCCTTAGCCAAGGTCAAGGGGCTGGCATAGCATAGGAAAGGCAATGGCTTCATCAGATGGTTAGCAAGTTGAAAAATACGTATTTGAATTTGGGTTTGAAAATCAGGGTAAAATTTGTCAGAAGCCAGAGAAAAAATATACGGGTAGCCAGAGAACAAATACAGTGAGGAATGAGCAGAGCCCTGGGGCTGCACTGCCATTTGTTGATACAAGGAAAAGAAAGTTAGACATAAATGTTTCCTCTCTGAGCTGATGTTGTTTAACCTGTGAGCATTTTGTGTACAACTTACAGATCTTGATACACCCTCATCCCCGAACTGAAGGCATCTGTTTTGCAATCAGAAGAAAGGTCTTAAGTATGCTTAGCTGGCATTACAGCACGCCACTGAGAAACTGCAGGGGAAAGAGAGGTGTGGCTGTGTTCCTGAGGCCCATTTTTGAAATTTCCTCAAAGGTGGGAGACCCTGATTTCTTCCCAGAATCCTCTGGGCACCCCTGTGGCCAGAGATTTAGGAACCTTGCTTGCCACAGACTCAAAGCAGGAAGGCCACCACTTCCTAACCCCAGGGAGGAGGCTCTCAGTTGCTAGTGAGAGTGGAACAGAGGCTGCAGGTCTACCTGAATTGGCCCTAGAGGGAAAGGCATGGATGAGAGGGGAGAAGGGCTGGCGTCTTCCCTTCTCAGTGGTTCCCTCTCCTCCACTTGCCTCCTTCTGGTCTCCTCCTTGCCTCCTCCTGCTGTTGGAGTGGATGAGCCGGGGCTCCACACCAGGGCTTGGCACAGGGAGGAGGGCATGGAGCTTCTCTAGGCCTTGGCTTTAAGTAAGAGTGCTGACCAGGCTCTTAAACTGGGGATGTGGGCTAGTCCAGCTCACTAGAGTGGAGTCTTAGGTAATCTTAAGGTAATGCATTTGTCCTGAGAGCATCCCTGTTTAACTGGCCTTTGAGCATCTTAGCAGGGACAGTGCCTGGCAAGAGTCTCAATGATGTCCCCATGTCTCATTTTTATTGATAAAGTCTGGCTTCAGAACCATCTTTCAGGTCACCTGAGCACTTGCCTTCCTAGCACAGTGGCTGGCATCTACTAGGCATTAAATAACCATGGGTTATTATCATAATTAAAAACTAGATCAGTTTTCTAAAATAGGGTTAACCATTCTCAAACGTTTTGAATCTGGAGGACCTAAAAGAATTTGGGGTCGCATGAGTCACCAGTGAGGAACTGTATAGAAACTGATTTTGTTATTTTTGCTCCTGACAGATAGCTAAGCCCAGTGACTTCCTGAAAAACCCCACAGAGCGTTAGCAAAGGCCTCAGGAGAAGAACTAGGAACCCTGCCTCGTCCCTTGCTATGTTAGGCAGCAAACCCTGCTTTTCTTCGCCAGGAACAGCAACCCGACCATGCTCCCTCTGCCAGAGATGAGCTTCCCTGCAGAGTCAGGCAGGATGGGAAAGGCAGATGTCAGCCAAGTGGGGCTCTGTTTGAGTAACATCCTGGTAAATGCGTGTCAGGAGCAGGTGAGCGATGTGAAATTTCACACAAATGACACTTCAGATGAAAGGTGAGAGCATAGCAGCCCTGAGCTTTGTCTTTGTGCCCAGACCACTCTCTGCTGTGCAGAAAGAAAAGCCTCACGGAACTCTAGAACACCCGGGGCTGGAATTAGGGCACTGGGGACATGGGCATTCTCCTGTGAGTCCCGTTTCCACCGATTGTGAGACTTTGAGGCTCAAAAGAGACAATAATTGCACAGTGGGCATGTACATAATGCCACTGAACTGTACATTAAAAAATGGCTAAACCATTTTATTTAGTAAAGATGGGGTTTCACCATGTTAGTCAGGCTGGTTTCGAACTCCTGACCTTGGGTGATCCACCTGCCTCGGCTTCCCAAAGTCTTGGGATTACAGGCATACCGGGCATGGTGTCAGGCGCCTGTAATCCCAGCTACTTGGGAGACTGAGGCAGGAGAACCACTTGAACCTGGGAGATGGAGGTTGCGGTGAGCCGAGATCGCGCCATTGTACTCCAGCCTGGGCAACAAGAGTGAAACTCCAACTCAAAAAAAAAAAAAAAAAAAAAGTTAAATCAGTAAATGTCATGTTATGTGTATTTTACCACAGTTAAAAAACAAAACAAAACAAAACAAAAAACAGCAGTCAAGGTGGATAGCAAAGTACAAAACAAGCAACAGCAATGACAGTAGCAGCAAAGATCTGCACCCCCTCCAAGGCTGCAATTTTTCTCCAGGGGTCCTACCTGGGAGCTTAGCTGTCAACACCACCCTCTCAGATGCTCACCGCCTATGGCATCCCGCACCGCTAAAGCCTGGGCAAACATCTTGCGCTTTCCTTTCCCTTAGTTAAGAGTATGATATTTGCAAAGGAACTTTACTAAAAACGAACAGGAATAGATGAAGAAATAATGACCCAAATTACAAATTGCATAAGCAGAAAAGTAGCTCTACTATATTAAACACATAATCATACATTCATCACAAAATTAAGTGCTTGACATACTCATTTTTAATTTTTGCAACACTCTGAAAGGACATTGTTGTTGTGCTTCTTTTAGAATCAAGGAAGCTGTTGCTCAGAGGTCTTAGGCACACAGCAAAGCTGAACCAAGACTCGCACCCTGGCCTAATTGGCTCCAAAGTCTTTATTTTTACCTCTATACTGCTCCTAGGGTTCTCATCCAAAGGAGGTTCATAGAAACAGCAGAGAGCTTTAACAGATGCCGCAGGCTCCATGAGAACCATGCTCTACCCCTTGCTTGCAGACACATTTTAGGCCGTTTGCCTGCCTCTTTGTCTCTTAGCTCCTGCCTCCTCAGTAAACTCGTGGGGGTAGGGGCTTTCCTGGCATTGCTCAACCCTGTACCCGTAACACCACAAACAGAGCTTGGCATATAGTAGGTGCTCATAAATATTTGTTGAATGGGTGAATGAATGATGACTGATCTCTCGGCGACATTGCATTCTGCCCCAGCATTCGCAGACTTTTCTGCCCGTTTATCTTGTGCTGCTGTCCACAGACAGATGTCAACTTTCATTTGTAACTCAGTTTTCAGACCCCACAGCCTTCTTTTTTAATAATAGTTTCTGGGTGACTCTATTAGTTCTAAGTTAACTTATGAGCTCCACCAAATGAGGTAGTCCTTTCGTTGCCCAGGTTACCTTCTTTAACTCTCTCTAGAACCACGCAGACTACTGTTTACTTAGGTGAGTAATAACAGTGATTGTGATCATGGTGATGATGAATAACTAACATTTATGGGGTAGTTAAGATATTCTAGGCATCATCAAGTGAAGGACTATGCATACATCATTGCATTTCTTTGTTTGTTTTTGTTTTTTGAGATAGGGTCTCTGTCTGTCACCCAGGCTAGAGTGTAGTGGCGCCATCTCAGCTCACTGCAGCTGCAACCTCCCAGGGTTAAGCAATCTTCCAGCCTCAGCCTCTTCAGTAGCTGGGACTACAGGCACGTGCCACCATGCCTGGCTAATTTTTAAATTTTTATTAGAGATGGTGTTTTGCCATGTTGTCCAGGCTTGTCTTGAACTCCTGGGCTCAAGCGATCTGCCCAGGAGATCATTACCCCTTCAGCCTCGCAAAGTCCTGGGATTACAGGCATGAGCCACTGTGCCTGGCCATGTCATTGCATTTAATTCTCACCACATCTTTGGTCATGGATCCTATAATTATCCCCACTTTACGGATGAGAGAAACTGAGACTGAAATGGCCCAGGTCCTGCGTGTTTATTTTTGCTTCCAAAACTTGAAACTACTTTGCACTTTGCAACCTGAAATTTTTCTACCTCTTACCTCCCAAAATACACTGGCTTGGAAAAAGCTGCACTCATTACAACAGACCTGTGATATCACAATGCCCTGCCACACCCTACTACGAATACACCATCTACTACGAATACACCATCTGCTACGAATACACCATCTGCTACGAATACACCACAGAAATCAGCACCCGCTCTGTAACAGGTGGGATATCCTTTTACAGTGGATGGAATGCCCTGCTTGGTTGATAAAATTGGCCCATCTTTCCTCCTTCCAGGACCTTCTACCAGCATCGCATTTCCTAAATCACTTCCTTTGAAAGAACACAGTCCTTCCAAAAAGCTCTCAAGCTGTATAAATTTTGGCTGGACCCCATTCAAGACCAGTATTTTACACTTAATCTGCTTCTACATGGAGCAATCAGGATGAAGAGGATTTATGAGGAGTGCTTTCCCAGAGCCTGACCTTTCTCTCATGTTTTATCATTTATTTATAGTCCAGTGTCTTCAGCAAAGACATCCTGGGGCCTCCCGTTGTGTGATGCTATCAGATCGCCCCTCGCTGCTGGAGCCGGTGATCTTGGCTATGAAAGGAAGAGGCTGGGGCAAAGGTGAAGTACGAGGCCTTGAAGCCTCTGGCACCACTGGGATGACTTCTCAGCGACTTGCTGTGAACTGTTGCCCCACCACCTGCCTTGAGTAGACTCTGGCATTCTGTGGGCAATTTTCTCGTGATCCCTGGAGCCCAGCCCTGCTTTCCTTCCTACCTGGATGGCTTACCTGTTGATGACCAGTGCTTGAATTTAGCCTTGGAGATGGAGAGGGACTGGAGGAGGAGAAGAGACGTTTCAGTCCCAGATAAATTCATTTGGAAAAATAAGCCTCCAGAATTTGAGTAAATCTCCCTATTATCGTGGAAGAGTTTCAGGTCTTTACAAAACCCAAGTAACATCTGTGGATGCCCCATCTCTTCAAGGTCAAACACTCCATGATTGCAGTCATGGAGTGAAGGGTTTCCTGTGCAGTCACTCCCAAGCCCCACATTCAGAGATTGGG
Source organism: Nomascus leucogenys (assembly GCF_006542625.1). Lineage (NCBI taxonomy): Eukaryota > Metazoa > Chordata > Mammalia > Primates > Hylobatidae > Nomascus > Nomascus leucogenys. Next base: position 4,322,438 of record NC_044395.1, on the reverse strand, counting down.
GGCTGCCTTTTGTGTACCTTCCTGGTGTCACCCCTCAGAGCCACTGGTTCTTTCCTCAAGAGAGGGTTTTCTTTTAAAGTTCACAGTGTTCACTTCTTTGTTTTTCTGTTTATGCACTGCAAGGAGAACTCTGAATTCTGATGGCAACCCTACCAGTTAGATAGTTTTACATTCTTCCTGAAATTTTGCAGAGTCGCTTGTAGCATTGGGAAGATTGGACACCAGAATTTTTAGATCCCCGGGCCACCAAGGGGCATGGGCAGGGAGTAACCCGGTCTTCAGAGCACTCACAACTTCCCTTTTGTTAGCACTTGCAGACTTTCCCCCTTTTTGCATGCTAGTGGTGATTATTTTTCAATGAAATATTTCACTCCTACAAACAGAAAATATAATGCATGGATATTAAAGAATATAAAATAAATACTCCCAGACCCATCACCCGACTTGAGAAATAGAATGTTCCCCAAATGGTGAAGCACCTTCTGTGCCCCCCCCTTGGTGATCCCTCCCCGCCAAGGGAATTTATATTTATTGTTTGAAAGCATACTTAGTAACTAATAAATGCGTTTTAGGAATTCGTGTGCATTTGAATTTCATATGAATAGTATCACATAGGGTAATTCTTTGGCGTCTTGTGCTTTTCAGGCTCATCTGAATTGACGCATGTAGCCATAGTTAATTAATTTTTGCCACATAATAGTATTCCATTATGTGACTGTGCCAGCCATTACTTACCATTCCCTAGCCAGTGTATAATTGGTTGTTTCCCATTATGCTATTAAAGGTCAGGCTGCTATAAATGTTCTTGGCCATGTTTCCAAGGCTGGTAGGCAAGGGCCTCTGGGCCACAGCCCTGCATTTTAACCATCTTCTGCACATCCTCTTCTTCTCCACTTGGGTTCTCTCCTTCTTCAGTGACTGTTTCTGGTTATTATCCTCAGGGACTATGCTGCACACTGGTGGTACAAATGCCTTGGCCACTTCCACTTTAGTGGAATAACTAATGCTGTCATTCACATTGATTACCCGGCTGAAACCCTGACACTGAATTCCTGCAGGTCAGCTGGCCCACAGTGCCCGATCTTCCACCCTCTCTGCTGGCGCCACCCTTCTTCCCTGCCTTGAAAGCACTACCCTCTCCTCCTTTCCTCTGCCTTTTGGTCTCTACTTTCTAAGACAAACCTTTTACCTGTCCTTTTGATTCTATCCCATGACCAAATTCCCAACTACCCTTCCCATCTATGTATTTTCAGTCTATCATTTCATTACAAACCTACCAACCATGGAATGGGATCCCCATCTCTCCCAAATCTTTGTTTTTTTAAACCTTAAACAATCATCTCACCTCTGCTTTCCCTGGAAAACCTCTGTGCTGCCTTTCTCGCTGATACCCAGGACCTCTCATCATTTGACTCTCCCCCAGCCCTCTACAGAAGTTGCCTCCTGGGAGCTCACCTGAGGCCTCCCAAGGAGCGAATTCATAGACTTCTTATTCACCTCACTTGCTGAACGCACCACCTGCTCCTAAACGCCTCCTCCGGCCTGCACAGCATGTCACTGCTCTGATGGTCCCTTCAAACCCCATCATGGTTCATCCTCTCTTCCCCTGTGTACTTCCCCTAAATTATATGTCAGAGGTATTATCCTTCCATTTTAGCCTGGAGAAGCGGGGCTTGTCTGGGAAGCCTGCTGGGACTTCAGCAAAGGACAGGGTAAAAAGTCGTGTCATACTCAGGCTTGATCTGCAGACATTCCAGGGGAGAAATGGCAGTTGGGCCGGGCAGCCTCTTATTCAGATGGCTAAGACACTTAGCCTCAGGCAACTGATAGCTTTGTGGGTGAGGGTGCCCCAGCCACTCTGAACAAGACCCCAGACAGTAGGTGGAAGGTCTGGGGCTATGGGCCTGGCTAGAGCTGGGCAGTAAGTTCAAGTTCTGATCAAGTAGGCTGGTGTTCAAGGCGGGCCATGGGCTGAGACACGAGCCAGGGGATGGCAGGAGGAAGCAAGACCCCGCTGTCTAGTAGCCTCTTAGCATATGTGTCACAGTCTTCGTTAGGACTGTCGTGGACATAGGGCAGATGAGCCCGGCATTCCCAGTGACAGCAGCATGGCTGACACCATGAACCTCAGTGCTATCAATGTCACGTGGGTGATCCGAGCCCTGGCCTGCCTGCCAGCCTGCCTGTCTCTCTCTTCCTCCCTCTCTTGTTCTCAAACTTGCAGAAAATTTGCAAGAACAGCAAAAAGAACCTTTCTTTCTTGTGGTTGTTTGAGAGTAAGTTGGTGACATGGTGCATCATCAATCATTGCACATGTATTTTCTGTAAATGAGGACGTTCTTATCTGTAATCAAAATACCACCATCAAAACCAGAAAATTAACAGTTACATAGTACTGTGACTTAGCTCTCAGACTCCATGTGAGCTTTACCTCCTGTCCTAATAAAGTATTTTACAGCAATGGGATCTAACCGAGAATTAGTCTCCTCAGCCTTCCCCTGACTTTCATGATCTTGACAGTTCTGGAGACAACAAGTCCAGTTATTGTGTTGAATGTCTCTTAACTTTGATTTGCTGATGTAGCCTCAACATTAGACATAAGTTGTGCACCTTTGGCGGGAATTGGTGCTGCATCCTTCTTGCCTACATAGGAGGTATATGATTGCAATTTGTCCCATTACTAATAGGATTGACTTCGATCACTAGGTTGAGATGGTGTCTCTCAGAGGGGAAAATTTACTTTTCCTCTCTTTGTAATTAATGAATATTTTATGGAAAGTTATTTTGAGGTTTTGTAAATATCCTGTTCATCATCGAGCTTTCAATTTATTTCCCTATTTATTTATATCAGTATGGATTCATGGGTTCCTATTTTATTCAACAAGTTATAATCTATTGTTATTTATGGTCATTATTTATTCTGGTGCTTAAATTGTCCAAGATTTGGCCAGTGAGGGTTCCTTCAAGCTGGCTTTTGTGTCCTCTGGACATACACCATCACTCTTTGTGCTTTTCCTTATTTTCTGGCAAAAAATATTGTTTCAGGGTCATCTTTTACTTTTCCTACCTCACCCTGGAATTAGCCATTTTGCCAAGGAATCATGGTTCTTTTCAGTGAAAAAATGGCATTTGGAAAGCAAAATCTGAGTGCTAGATGAGTTTACTGCCATTGGGATGTTACTGTTCCCAGCCCCCTCTCAGAGGGCAGAGCTAGAGAATAAAAAACACACATACACTTATTTATATCTACATTACAGGTAGGTAGGTAAGTAGGTAGATAGATAGATAGACTGATAACTATGAGTTCACATCTACATCTCTAATTCAAATCCACAGGGTTCATTCTTGCTTTGTCTTTTTCTGTTTTGAGAACTGTGATGATTAATTTTATGTGTCAACCTGACTGGGCAGATATTTGATTAAATATTATTCTGAGTGTATCTGTGAGGGTGTTTCTGAGTAAAGTGGATGGCCCTCTCTGATGTGAGTGGGCCTCATCCAATCCGTTGAAGGCCTGAATAGAACAAAAAGGCTAAGTGAGAATTCACTTTTTCTGTGTGACCGTCTCTGAGCTAGAGCGTCCATCTTCTCCCGCCTTTGGACTCAAAATGGAAATACACCATTGGCTCTCCTGGGTGTCCAGCTTGCCTATTCCAGATCTCGGAGCTTCTCAGCCTCCATATCTGTGTGAGCCAATTCCTTGTAATACATCACATCTTATCTATCTATCTATCTATTATCTATCTATCTATCTATCTATCATCTATCTATCTATCTATCTATCTATCTATCTATCTATCTATCTATCTATCTATCTATCTATCCATCCATCTATCCACCCCTCTACCTATCATCTATCACCTCCTATTGGTCCTATTTCTCTAGAGAACCCAGGTTAAAACCATAACCCAGCAAACAGCCTGGCTTCCCTAATTCTCAGTATATTTACTTATCTGACATATCTTCCTCTGTGTTAACACTTTCCTTTCACTTGCATCACCTGGCTGCCCCTGCATGGAGACCATCCTTACCTCCCTGAGGCTCTGGCAGCCATTGCATGGGGCCACATTCCTGCACAGAGGGCCTCCTGTGGAGCCTGGGCCCTGAGACCCCTCAGAGGGCCAGAGCACCCTCTCGTGCTGACACTGCCTCTGCCGGCTCAGGCTGTTGTGCCTCTGCTCCGCTGTGGGAGTGCCTACCTTGCTGCACTCCACCAAAGCTTAGAGCTGAGTTGTTCAGGAAAGAAAGGGAAGGGGAGAGAGGGGAAGGGCAGGGAGGAGGAGTGGTGGGGAAGAAAAAGAAGAGGAACAGGAGGAGGAACCTGATTTTTCTTTTCAAATCTAGTTCCTTCCTTCCCAACTATTTATTTGTCACTGCCTTTGATGTATCCTATAGGTGCTTTAGAATCTACGTATCTGAAACTGCTCACATTTCCTCTAGTAAAACCCTTTGCTCATTACTTTCTTTGCTGCTGGTGAGAGTATAAGTTAATTTGATTCTTTCTGGGGAACAATTTTGTTTCAAAAGCTTTAAAAACCCCCACGTTTCCTTTGACTTTCAAATTACACTTTCAGGGATTTATTCTAAAGAAGTAATTAAAGATGTGTAGAGATATTTAGCTTCAAGGATGTTAATTGTAAGTGAAATTGGAACCCTGCAGAATGCTTAGCCTCAGGGAACAGAGTAAGCTGTAGTAAATTCATAAATTAGAATTCTAAGTAATCAGTAAGATAATGCTGAGTTACAATTATTGATGTGAAAAATGTATATTATATATTGTTGAGTGAAGAAAAGTCATAAAATGGAATAATCCCAGTTTGCAATTAAAGTATTAGAAATATATAAGCATAGAGAAAGAAAACAGTATACCAAACAGGAATAGCAGCAATCAGATTATGGGCATTTGTTTTTCTTTTCCCTTAATATGTTTTCGATTTTTCTTCAACAAACACTTTTTATGTATACAGTAATCAAAAGCTATAAAAAGAAAAAAACCCATGTTTTTGTCTTGACTTGGACTCTAGCCTGTCCAGTTGCAGAGGAAGCCCACTTGGCCTGTGCCCCTAACACCCATGAGTCTGTTGGATTTAGCAAACAGAAACCATTGATGACCTTTGCTAGTTCAATGTTGATAGCATCTAAAGGGTTAGAAACTAGACTTTAGTGGATTAAGAAGTAGGCAATTTCAAAACAAATTTAAAAGATCGGGTTGTTCTTTGCTATTTCTGTCAATAGCACAGGCATTCTTGAAGTCATGGAACCCTTTGCATGAACACTGACAGCTCCCTCTCACCTGTCACAGAGTCCTGTTCACGATATTCCTCGGGGTATACCTTTCTCTCTGTCTGCCAACTGCCTCTGCAGCTCAGGCCTCGCAGCCTCACACCGGGACTATTGCACTGGCTCCCGTTGCATTACCTTGACTGAGCTTTCTGCTCCACCCTGACCCAGGCAGCCAGAGTATCACCCTGGGGAAGTTCTTTGATCACAGCTTCCTCCGCAGAAATGCAGAAACGTTGGTGGATCTCCCTGCTTTCTGAATCTGGGCTGCATTCCTTAGCCCAGCCCTCTATCGCCTGGTTGCAGCCAGTGTTGCCTTGTCCTTGTTTCACACTCAGACTCTGTGCTCCCGCAAACGTGTTCTGGCTTCTCTTTCTTTGGTTTTGCATTTTCCTCCTTCTCTGGTCAGCTCAATCACTGGCCGTTCTGGAGTTACTTTCCCTCCGCCCTTGCTCCTGCCTCATTCTTCAGTGCCTCACTCAAATATCATCTCTTATGTGATACCTCTCCCTGTAGTCCCCACTGGGTGCAATTTTCCCATCTCTGAACAATGCAGCATTGTGTGCCACTCCCATTTTCTTCCCATGGGATAAAGATGTACCATCTTCAGCTCTCTCTTTTTTCTTTTGTTTAGGCCAGCTCTCTTCCCCTGTGGCACAGTCTGTCCACTCCAGAGGCCGAGTCTTCTTCCTTGGAATTCGTTATCCTTGGCTCATCTTCCTGTCCATTTCATGCACTAATCTATGTTGGAGAAAACCAGACATTGAGATCATAAAATTTGGACCTGATCTTTTAAATTTTTCTTGAAATGGGCTACTCCTCAATCCACTAAAGTCTAGTTTCTAACCCCTTAGATGCTATCAACATTGAACTAGCAAAGGTCATCAATGGTTTCTGTTTGCTAAATCCAACAGACTTACGGGTGTTAGGGGCACAGCCCAAGTGGGCTTCCTCTGCAACCGGACAGGCTAGAGTCCAAGTCCCAGCCTCCCCTTGAACCGTCTCTATCTTGTGAAAGTCACATAAGTTCTTCAAGAACCAGTTTCCTCATCCACTAAGTGGAGATAAATAATAATAGCACAATTTTTAATAATTATAAAAATTAAATGAGATAGTGTTTATAGAATGTTCACACAGTGTTGAACGCCATGAAGTGCTCTGCAAATATGAGCTACTGCTATTATCACAACCATAAAGTTAAAATCATTATACTGGCTTCTGCCTACCCTTTACCCTCACTGCATATTGCAGCCCTTTCCTCTTGCCTATCCAAGGCACTTTATGCTTCAGTTACAGCAAGCTGCAGATAGCTTCCCGAATGCACTCACTCTGCCCCATCTCTGAGTCTTTGTGCTTGCTCTTCCTTTGACCAAAGATATCCTTCCCCCGTCCCTTACTTGCCTGGTAGACTCCTATCCACCTATTCCTTCCCTCTTTTGAAACCAAATTCATGTGTTGCTTCCTAGCAAAAGCCTTCCCTTCTCTTTCCCGAGAATGGGATTTACTTTCTCCTCCGTGCAATCTTTGCGCCTTGTAAATATTTCCACTGTTGCACTTATCACATGGTATGAAATCTTATGCATTTACCTTGTCACCCTCCAACTGTAAAATCCTAGACTCTGCTTCTATTTCTGTATTCAGTATCTACCACAGTGCACGGCACACATTAGGCCCTCAACAATATTTGCTGAATGAAAAAAACATGGAAGGAGGCAAAACTCAGAAGTGGCAGAGCCAGGAATTAAAACCAGGACCTCTTAGTCCTAACCCCATGTTCTCCCGTGGACATCCCTCAAGAGTCACAGACACAGTGAGCCAATTTTGCAGGTTGTCATCTAATGTCTCATGGCCTTGGATTGACCTGAGAGTGAGATTTACTGCCCAGTGCTAGGATAGCTTCAGCCTCCAGCTCATCTCAAAGGAGTTGCACAGGCAAGGGACTAAAGTGCCTCAGAAAACAGTGGGCATGTGGAAGGCTCTGAGGCTGCAGGCACGAACCTCAAAGACCCCACCCAAAGCAAAATGAAAACTCTTTGTAAAGCTCAGTAAAAATAGAGGGACATTTAAAAAAATTGATATTAACGTGATTTCCAGGCTGTGTTTATTGAAACAATCTTAGGTTCATAATCAAAACAATGTTTGATCATTTCCCCTCCAGGCTGGTCACAAGCTACAAACTGGATCATGTGACACATCTCTCGTGCACTTGAAACTCAAATTGAAACTCTGCCATTTTAACCGTACAAAGTAAAATAACTTTTCAAAGCCCCCCATATATATTTTTTTGATTCATCCTTTTGATATTTTACTTGGACCAAAACCCAAATTCACTTGGTTTCCTCCAAGCACATATTTGGGCTACTTCCATCATTGTTCTTGGAAATGATTTTTCCTTTAGACACAGTGTACACTGGATATACAACCTGGTCAACACCATCACAGGCCACAGCAGTGACTCCCTCGTGGGCTGTCAGGAGCATCCTTAAAATATTATGTCTCCACAAAGGATGAGCAGCTGGTTAGTTGTGCAATGTTCAAGAAAGCATGTGTGTGTGTGTGTGTGTGTGTGTGTTTATGTCAGCAGGAGTGAGCTTTGTGTCTGCTGGGGAAAATGCTGGGTAAGCATGTTTTTCAGAGGGTTTGAAGAATTTCTGTGGCTTGTTTGCTGATATGAACGAATGTCGGAATATGTTTTGGGAAGATATGTGGGTATGTTTTCATTTATCTTAGGGAGGAATCCTAAGTATAGGAGACTTAACATGGGGAGACGTTGTGTCTCCTGGGTGGTGTTGGCAGGGGATATTTGTTAGGAGAATATGAAAAGCTCATCAAAACTGGGCAAAGTTTTACCTTATTGTCTTAGAGGAAGAAAAATCAACTTGTTCCACTGCTGTGGGGTTTGACCACGGCAGCTTCCAGGAACCGGGATGGCCTGTCTGGGGCATGAGCAGGGAGAATGGAGCCAGCTATGTGGATTAGTCCATTTTGCATTGCCATAAAGGAACGCCTGAGACTGGGTGATTTAGAGAGAAAAGAGGTTGATTTGCCTCACGGTTCTGCAGGCTGTACAAGCATGGCACCAGCATCACTTGGCTTCCGGGAGGCCTCAGGAAGCTTTACTCCCAGTGGAAAGTGAAGGGGAGCAGGTGTGTCACATGGTAAGAGAGGGAGCAAGAGAGAGGAGGAAGTGCCAGGCTCTTGGAAACCCCCAGCTCTCATGCGAACAGTGAGAGCTCACCCATTCCTGTGGGGGGGGGGCACCAAGCCATTCATGAGGGACCCGCCCCCATGATCCAGACACCTCCCACCAGGCCTCACCTCCAACACTGGGGGCCACATTTCAGCGTGAGATTTGGAGAGGGCAAACATCCAAACCACATCACTACGCTTTCACCTGAAGTCAAGCTGCCAAACTCCTTGTTGTCCCTGGTCACCTAATGAGTCCACCGGCATGTACCCAACTCCTTCCTGTACCTCATTTCTGGCCCAAGCTCCCTCACATCAGGTTCCCACCTCCCCTCCTCACCTGCTTATGGCTGATCTTTGCTCCTTCTCCCTTATTCTTGATCCCTTCTTTCCCAGTTTTCTCTCTCTTTGTGGTTGGTCCTGGCTATCTGCTTCCCCTCTCGTTGTCTGCTCCACTGCAATCCACCCCATGCTTTTTTATTTCTGCCCTGATTTTTCCTACTGCTTCCTGCCTCTGTTCATCTTAGGCTCTGCCTTCCCCCTTCCCTGCCCTCCCTTCCTCCCCCAGGCTCTGGGTCTGTGTGCTCTAATGGGAGCCCAGGTGAAACACTGACAGGGGAGGACGACCACAGCAAAAGACTCAAGTAAAAGAAACACCAAGGGCACGGTGGCTCACGCCTGTAATCCCAGTGTGATTGGGAGGCCAAGGTGGGTGGATCACCTGAGGTCAGGAGTTTGAGACCAACTTGGCCCACATGGTGAAACCCCATCTCTACTAAAAATACAAAAAAAAAATGAGCCAGGCATGGTGACACACACCTGTAATCCCAGTTGCTCGGGAGGCTGAGGCAGGAGAATCGCTTGAACCCAGGAGGCAGAGGTTGCAGTGAGCCAAGATCGTGCCACTGCACTCCACTCCAGCCTGGGCCACAGGGAGAGTCTCCATCTCAAAAAAAAAAAAAAAAAAAAAAAGAAAGAAACACCATGACGACAGGCAGGAGCAACTAGAATCCCTTGAAAGAATTCAAGTTCCTTAAATGTAGACTGTTCCTAATACACAACAGGGAGATCAGAGCCAATGAAGCCATACTGCTGCCTCTGGCTCATTGCAGTCCGTTTTTAATAAAGGCTACAGCTGGACACAGTAACCAGATGAACTCGAAGTTCCACCCAGTGCTGAGATTCTATGGTTTGCAGGATATTACAGCTGTACTATTTTCAATACTTTAAATCATGAATACATATCAGTTTTAACTGCTCCAGGCCTTATCTTAGCTGGAAGGAAGAAGGCCTGGCCGCGATCTAAGTAAGCTCTGTTGAGCTATCTGACAGGCTTGCCCGTCCTCTTGACACTGCTGCAGCCAGAGCCAGGGAACTCTAGCACACCCAGAACTTTCACAGAGGCCAGAGTTGCTGCTTTCCAATTCCTCCCACAGTTTAGGGAGGCGATGAGATATCGGTGCTCTCATTCCATGTTGTTGTGACTTCCAAACATCATAAAGCAAACAGAGAATGGCCCTGGCCAAGCCGTCAGCCCCAGCCTTGCTATGCTTCTGGTCCTGAAGAGACTGGATGGGAAGCCTCCAGGTTCTCAGCTAGGGTAGGTGGTATGCACCTGGATGTCAGCATCTCCTCTAGTTCCTGAGGGGCCTCCTTCCTAGGCTCTTCCACCAGAATCCAAGTTGCTACCAGGCACAGCACTACATATATTTCTTGGCTTGACTAGCTTTTGCCCAAGTGTGATGGTTAATTTTCTGTGTCCACGTGGCTAGACCACCATACTCAGCTGTTTGGTCAAGCACATCTGAATGTTGCTGTGAAGATATTTTTCCGATGAGATTAACATTTAAATCACTAGACTTTGAGTAGATCAGATGAAAATATGGGCGGACCTCATCCAATCCTGTGAAAGCCTTAAGAGCAAACACACTGATATCCCAAGGAAGAGGAATCTCAGCCTCCAGACGACCTTCAGAAACAAGACTGCAACATCGACTTTTTCTGAGTCTCCAGAATGCCAGCCCACCCTGTAGCTTTAGGACTTGCCAGTCTCCACCGTCCTGTGAGTCCATTCCTTAAAATAAGTCCCCCCAACCCTGCTGTGAGTGCACGCATGCATGTGCACACACACAGACACACACACAAACACACACACACTATTGGCTCTGGGGGACTAATACGCCAGGTGAGGCCCAATCTAGACAAAGCACAAGGTGGTCTTTCTTTCCTTGTTTAATTTATTGCTGCCACAAGATCCTTAAAGCAACTCATTGAGTGTCCAGGATTAAATTAGCTCTTGGATGGGTGACTGCTGGTAACCAGGAGCTATCAGACTTTAGGGTGACCAACATCCTGGTTTGCATGGGCTGAGGGGTTTCTTGAGCTGTGGGAGCTTCTAGGGGTAAAACTGGGAAACCTAAATAAATCAGTCAACCTAACCACTTCAGCAATTTGGGCTACTGGGTTTTTTCCATTCAAATGCCTAAAATTTTTGAGACTGCACCTCTGGTGTACTTACTAAGAAACTGTTGTGCCTAACGTCTCTGGATCTTGGTTGTTGATGCAACAAGCATACAACCCCTGTCACAGACATGCCATTTTAAGGTCCTGGTGTTGCGTCCAAGAACCACTCAGAGCCTTACATAAACATATCTTCTAATGTCCCAAAGGCACTTTAATGATGAGTGTGCCTCTTGCCAGCAAGCACATTTACATGCTGGCTGTGGAGTCTTCTTAGGATTCTCAATGCTGGCTGCCACAAGCCACGGCCGACCCTGCTTAGGTTCTTTTCTGTGCTTGGGTGCCACAGCTGTGTATCTGTGAACCCTACTTTCTCAAATGCTAGTGCTCTGTGACTTCCAGTATTCTGGCAAATTCACCATTGCCTGGCATGAGCCCTCCAAGTGCCCTTCTTGTGGTTAGCTCCAAAGCTGAATGTCTGTGTGCAAGCCCCTTAATAGAATCTAGACAAGATCAGGCCTCTCCCTCTGCCAAACCCCTTTCTGTGTGGACACAGTTTCTTGACTGCCCAATCTGTAAGACTGGACAATGGAGAAAGTCAGGGTTTAAGAGGTTAATGCCCCTCGCCCGATTGCCCCACCTCTCTCCTTCCTGGGTGGTGTGAGTTGGGGCCTCTCAGAGACTGAAGTCTAGAGGGTCCCCAGGCATTCAGGCCCTCTGAGCCCAAACAGTTCCACGTGCCATGTGGGTTTTGATGTGAGAAGCTGCACATTGGAGATAAGTGTGTTGCTATTTATCAGACACTAAACTCCACTCTCAGAAAAGCCAAGCCTCTGCACTCTCGCCCCATTAGAGTTGCTGGCCATGAAACGTGCTCATCCGCGGAGCCACAGATAACTGCGGGTGGGAGTTGAGACCCTTGATGACCTCTGTGGCAGGTATCGTGTCAGGCACTCCACTCTGGGCAGTAGATAACAGCACCACCATTTTACCAATGAGGAAATGGACTCAGATGAAGTGGTATGTTTGGTGCCACAGCAAGCAGCGAAGCTAGGCTTTGATCCCGGTTCTCTGACTCACTCCAAATACCAGTGTCCTTCCTCTGATGCTTCACCGCTTAACAAAGTGCAGATACGTGATATGCTCCAATCTCAACTTCATCCTCTGTGAACTCAGAATTAGGATGGTGTGATAGATTCTTAAATATGATCACAGATTCCTCTCATCCCTGTGTGCACGTCCTGTGCACGGTGAGTTTGCTGTTTCTGCCACCATGAAGTGGGGGCTTACTTCACTCCTTCAACCTGGGCTTGGCCAGGGAGCTGGTTTTGGTGAATGTGATGTTAGCAAATGTGATGGGACATGAGGATGGCCAGGTGCTTGTGCACTGGGACTTGCCTTCTCTTGCTGCTGGAGACCCTTCCTCCTCCACAGAATAGTTAGAGGCATAAAGCGTAGGCAGCAGCTAGCACCAACTACCAGGAGGGCAGATGATGACATGTTAGACCAGCCAGCCCTCAGCTGATCCTCCAGCTGACTAGAGCTGCGTGAATGATTCAGGAGAGACTAGGAGAAGAACTGCTCAGCTCAACCCAACTTAATTATGTATAGATTTGTGAGCTGATAAATCACTGGGCTGGCTTGTTATACAGCAATAACTGGCATGGAGGGTAACACCCTCCCTTGGGCATAGGAACTGCAGAGGCGCATGTGTACACACACACACACACACACACACACACACACACACCATCCCATGTTGATTTAGCTACTTGGTTGATTTCACTACTTGGGAGAAGGCCGACCACTAAACGCTCAGAGTGCCCCACCTGGATGGCTGTGCCTTCGTTTCCTATCTTTCTGTCACTTCCCATTACTTTCTTGATTCAGACTCTTTGTGCCAAAATCCCTGTGTTGGCGGGGGATTGGGGAGTGCAGGTGATCGAGGGGGTGGCACTGAGCTTTTCCCTGGGACTCATTACCCCTCTACAGGATAACGGGATAATGGATTAGTTCTCTCGCTCATTGTTGTGCCTTGCACATTCTAGGGCCTCAGACCTTGGAAGAATTCACTGTTTTTCCTTCTTTCCTTCTTTCTATTGCTCTCTGGGTTCAGCGATTTTTGCTGGGTTTTGGGGAGGAGAGGACAGTGGGAATGACAGGAAGATAGACTCTGATTTCCCCATGAACGAGGATGAGATGAGCTGGAAAATGAAGCACTTCCACTCCAAGGTATAGCTGATTTGTCTATGAGAATAAAGATTAATTTCTCCCATACTCATTCTGCCCTCTGCTCATCTAGTTTTTTTTTTTGTTTGTTTTGTTTTTTTGAGACGGAGTCTCCGTCTGTTGCCCAGGCTGGAGTGCAGTGGTGTGATCTCGGCTCACTGCAAGCCCCGCCTCCCAGGTTCACGCCATTCTCCTGCCTCAGCCTCCCGCGTAGCTGGGACTACAGGTGCCCACCACCACGCCACCACGCCTGATTAATTTTTTTGTATTTTTAATAGAGACGAGGTTTCACCTTGTTAGCCAGGACGGTCTCGATTTCCTGACCTCGTGATTTGCCCGCCTCGGCCTCCCAAAGTGCTGGGATTATAGGTGTGAGCCACTGCGCCCAGCCTGCTCATCTAGTTTTTAAGAGAAATTTGTATTCTCCTTATCTTTATGAATGTAACATAGGCCTTATTTCTTATGAATAAAACCCTTGTCTAATTAAGTTTTCTGTCTGGTAAAAACAATGCCAAAGGTATAAATGTCCCTTCCCTCCCAATAATAGACCTGTTGGTTGAGTAGGTTGATTGTTGTTATTATTATGTGATGTTAAGGCACTTAAGCAGTGTCTTAGAATGTCCAATGAGAGCATAAACATATCTCAGATTATCCATTTTTCATACTTTTTAAAAAAAGAAAGTGAGATATGGTTTGATATTTTTGTTGAAATCATCCAGCAACCATCTTCAACAAGGGATGGTGAACTTTCTGTAAAGGGAAAGATAGTAAATATTTTAGGCCTTGTTTTCATGCGGTTACTAACCGAACTACTACACTGCTATCATAGCATGAGGGCAGCTGTAGGCAGCAGTAAATGAATGAGCATGGCTGTGTTTCAATAAAACTTTATTCACAAACACTGGCAGTTGGATTGGCTTTGGCCCAGCAGTTTGTAGTTTGCCAACCCCCATCTAGAATGTGGAGATTCTGAGCCACGGGCATGCAGTCTTTGGGGTTGTAAGTCAGTCCTCCCAAGATGAGCTTTTATATACACTGGGAAGCTGGTGTTGTAAGAGGCCTTAGATAAGCCTGGACTGGTATGAAATCTAGCCGCACCCTCTCATTTTACAGATGAAGCAATAGGAGCTCAGAGAAGTGAAGCAAATCACCCAGAATGAGGCAACAGAACTCAGGCTCCTGACCCTCAGCTAGGGCACAGCAGTTGCTACATACTTTCTTTGAGTACTTCCAGTATGTTTCCAAGAGCTTTAACAATAATAACACCTAACATACAGATGTTTGCCAGTTTATCATTTAGAAAGGTGAGAAAATATATCTTGTTTTATATATGAACAAATTGAAGCTCATAGACTTTCAGTGACCTGCCAGTGATCAGAGAGTCAGCTAGTCATGGATCGAGACACAGACCCATGCCTTTGGACTCTAAGACTGGCACTATTGTGCTGTAGAAACACGTTCTATAGATAATGCCTCAGCTGCAGAACAGAAAAAGTAGAGAGAAGCTGGTAACTTCCCATTGACTCAGTAGCTTTGGTTCTGAATGTGTTTCTGGGTAGAGCAATAGAGGGGATCCCTCTTGGTCTGTCTTTGAAGATTTGATCCTGTGAATTTGGACCTGCCCTGGCAGCAGATCTTAAAGTGACCCCTGCTCTTGAAGTGAAGGATCTCTAGTACTTCCTGGTGCTGTCCCATTAAGTGCAAGAATCTGGCATCTACGTAAAGCTTTTTTTTTTTTTTTTTGCATATGTTCTCAGGGATTAGAGATTGCAAGGCACTTGCTGAATAGTGGTCATTAGGTATGGAATATTTCAGGTAGACAAGCTCAGCTTTAGAGATGCTCCCTGCAGCTTTATTCCTCCCAGGGGAAAGAGCTGGTGAGTAACTGTGTCTTGGTGGTCAGGTACACCTAGCACAGTACAGGGCGCACAGACAGCAGGACACTGCCTGGTTTACATCAGTCCCACCCCTTCCACCCTCTCAGTGACGCTCAGTGACACTCTGCCAGGGCAGCGGTGCCTGGCGACCTCTTCCCACTCACATTCCTGAGCACTGCTGAACCCAGCCCAGCTAAGCAAAGCCTGCCAAGCAACTCGGCACACAGAGTGCGGTGAACTGCCTAGAAGAATGCAGGGACTGAGGCCAAGGCCTGCTTGGCTTTGTTATCATTTATTTTGGTGTATTTATTTAATTGTATTTGCAATTTCTTCTTCATTTTCCTTCTTTGCTCTTGGATGGCACGTGACAAGGACTTCCTGGCATCACATCTAATTATACTATTTTTAAATTTTCCCTTCACGCCCCATCACTGGCAAATGTTTTTCAAAAAACTTGATGAGATTAAAACTAAATTGACCAGATGGCTTCTTTGCACCTAATTTAGCACAGTCCAGTGGTGCCAGATTTCTAGGGCACAGGGACCCATTATCCTCATGCTTACTTCCTTGAGCTGCACTACTCTGTTCTGCCTTTTATATTTATCAACTCCAGAAATGGATTTAAGGAAATGCACAGATGTTACTGAGCTAAGAGGAGTCTTGGGGCTTTAGGGTTTGGCAGAGAAATGCAGCAAAATGTGCTGGGAAGAGTCCCTAAGTTGCATGAAAGATCATCTTTTCATCTTCCAATTCTGCTTCCTAAAGCCCAGCTAACAAGGGGAGTAAATGGTCTAGAACTACAAAGCTAGACCTGGGTTTCATGTTCTGTCTCTGTTGCGTTCATTGTCCAAATTTGTTAGAGGGTATGAGAATTTTCTGGTTAACACTTAGATTCATGCATCCATCCCACATTTTCTAAGTTCCTCTAATATACCAGACATTGAAATAACAGCTGGGGATATCATTACAAATAAGACAGGCAGTCTTTGCCATATCAGAACACATAGTCTATTTGGGGGAAAATATTAAAAAAGGGAGTTCAGGTGTTGTTGCAACCCCTTCTTTTCCTTCAAAAGGTAGTATTCCATAACCTATAAGGCAATTAAGAGATTTGGAGTATGTCTCTGCAATGTCTTCTCTGGGGCCTACAGGGTCATAAGCCTCTCTGTTGTTGACAGTTATGAATGGCCCAGCATCCAAACCTGCCTATGGAGCTGCAGCCCACTTCTCTATTGGATCCAAGAGAGGAATACAGAGGAGCACTCCTTTCCCCACGCAACGCAATGGGTTGTGGTACAGATATGACGTTCCTTATGGAAGAGTTGTGGTGATCTCAGAAGGAAACATTCCAACTCAAAGGGATAAAGCCTGAAACTGTACTTAGAACTTCCTATTTTATTACACAAAGGAAAGAGACTTTGTCTTAGGCCTTCACAAGGAAGACATCTTTCTCTGACCTGGCTGTCAGGTTCACTTTTATATTCATGTGTATTTCTTCTTTAAGCCTCTCAATCTGCCACCTCTCAAATGTTTTCTCTGGAAAAATACATTTCTTCCACTGGCTGAGGCTCTAGGTTCTACCTTTGAATCTTCAATCTCAATCAGCATTAACTAGATGAGCACAGATGTTCACTGACTCTAAGTTTCTCAGGCTATACAGCCCATGAGTGAGCATGTAAGTAGATCCTGCACTTACTAGTGAAATTGTGACCTGCTGGTTCCCGACTTAAATGGTATGTTAGCTAAAGATATCACTCTAAGATAAACACAAGCTTTTCTTAGCGTCCAGATAGTTAAATCCCATGCTGGAAAAATAATATTTCTGTATTAGCAGGGCTTTCTGGCTTAGTCCATTGGGAATGATAGGACCTCATGAGTGGGTGAAAGGGCCCCAGGCTCTTTCCTGTTCTGATCAAGCCTGGAAGAATCACACCACAGTAACCTCAGTTTTTAATGGTTATTTTATTTATAATTTGGGAAATAATTACAGTTCTGATTAAATTATGTTGTTTTTAGTCTCCCTCAAATGGGAGGAGGAAGACTGAAAATTTGTCTCACTTCAACAATTTGTACAAATTATTTAATTACCATTGTTATAATTAACCCAAAGGAAAAATACAGGGTTCCATGATGAGCACAGCTGGGGACATCAGACATGATCTGGCAAGAAAGGGAGAAAGTTCCTTAAAGAGTTGAGATATAAAAAGTAACTAAGCGTATTCCACTTCCAGTCAAGACGGAGTAATGGGGATTGGATTTACCCTCACACTTGACACAACTATAGCACTGGACAAAATGTATGAAACAATGATGCTCAGGACATTGACCATCAAGTGACAAAGGAAAAGTAGGAGGGGAGCCCTGAGATTACCACAGCTTGCAACCTGGAAAAAATATTCAGGTCACAGTGCAGGTAAGAATCAGATGTTTCCTTGAGTTGGGAAGACAAAATTAGGAGTCCACGGAAGCCAAGGCAGCTAGGATTTCCACAGAACAACCACCGTAAATGAGAGATCCATGCAGAGAGAATCCCAGAGATATTCAGAAGATTCCTGTCAAGTACTCAGTTGAGTGTGAATCAGGCCATGAATGTGAGGAATTATCCAAGGCTGGGGAAAGAATCACCTTGAGAGGATTAGAGGAAACAGCAACCGAATGTCACAGACAGCCTGTTTCCAAAAGCCACAGTTGAAAACCCGATTTAAGGGGCATGAGCTACAATTCTAAGAAGTGTCTTACCTCGATAGTGGGAAAAATTATCCCTAGGCTAAATGCAGCTCTGGTCCCAGCTAACAAAGTTTAAAGCAAGTCCTGAAAAGACCAACTGTTTTTGAGTAACCTAGCCACATTCTAGAATCAAACTTAAAAATTGCTCAATTTTTCCCCAAATCTGATTAAAATCGCAAAGCCACAGATCTAAAAAGTTCAACAAACCCTAAGCAGAAGTGACACAAAGAAAACCACATAAAAATGCTTAAATGTTAAAGTGTTTAAATTGTTTAAAACCAATTATGAAGAGAAAAATTTAAAAAGTAACCAGTGGAGAAAGACATATTACATACAGAGGAACAGGGTAAGGATGACAGATTTCTCTCTGGAAGCAATGCAAGTCAGAAGACAGTTGAAAAGCATCTTTAAAGTACTGAAAGGAAAAAAAAGCCCACCTTGAATTCTTTACTCAGCAAAAATATCTTTTAGCAGTTATGGAAAAATACAAACTTTTTCAAATATATAAAAGCTGAAGTAAATCATTGCCAACAGACCAGAATTATAAGAAATTTTAAAGGAAGCCCTTCAGGCAGAGGAGAAGTGTTACTAGATTAGAGACCTCAATCTTCACAACAGAATGAGTATCACTGGAAATGGTAAATATATGGTTAAATTAAATGTAAAGACTATTTTAAAAAGTTTAGTTATATTCAAACACAGTAAACCATTTAAGTGAAAAACAAGAACACTACTTTGGGGTTAATAACATGTAGGACATATATAATGTGTAGAAAATGTATAACAACCATAGCACAAAAATGAGACCAGAGAAATAGAAGAATAATGTTGCAAAGTTTTCACACTACACTTGAAGTTATCTAATATCACTTGAAGGTAGACTATGATAAGTTAAAATGTGTATTACAAACTCCAGACAATTTCTAAGCATGATGAAGGATTATTTTTAAAAAGAAAAAAAAAGAGACCGGGCACGGTGGCTCACGCCTGTAATCCCAGCACTTTGGGAGGCCAAGGTGGGTGGATCATGAGGTCAGGAGATTGAGACCATCCTGGCTAACACAGTGAAACCCTGTCTCTACTAAAAACACAAAAAATTAGCCAGGTGTGGTGGTGGGCACCTGTAGTCCCAGCTACTCGGGAGGCTGAGGCAGGAGAATGGCGTGAACCTGGGAGGTGGAGCTTGCAGTGAGCCGAGATCTTGCCACTGCACTCTAGCCTGGGCAATAGAGCGAGACTCTGTCTCAAAAAAAAATAAATTAAAAAAAAGAGATTAAATAGGATAAAAAAATAATCTAAAGGAAGGCAGAAAAAAACTGGGACACATAGAAAACAAATAAATTTAAATTGAACCACACAATCACATTAAATATAAACGGCCTAAACACTGTAACTCAAAGGCAGAGAATAACAGATTGTATAAAAAATAAGGTACAACTTTATGCTTCCTAGAAAAAACTCATTTTAAATATAAAAATACAAACATTAAAATTGAAGGATGGAAAAATATATGCTAACACTAATCAAAAGAAAGCTGGAGTACTATATTACTATCAGATTAATGTAGATTTCAAAGAAAAAAATACTACCTAGGATAATGAGGATTGTTTTATGATAATAAAAGGGCCAGTTCAAGAGGACATCAGAAATCTATAAATGTATATGTACCTAATAACAGAGATTCAAAATACATCAAGCAAAAACTGAAGGTAGAAGAAATATACAGTACATGAAACTAGGAGAAATATACAAATCCAAAAATAATAGTCAGCTATTTTTACACCCCCAGCTGTTAATAGTTGACAGAACAAGTAGACAGAAAATCACTAGCCATAAAGAAGACTTCAAAAACACTATCAACCAACTTGGCCTTAAAATTTACACTTATAGAACACTCCATCTAACAATGGCAGTGTACACCTCAAATGCACATTGAAGATTTACTGAGATATATCATGTTTGGGACCATAAAACAAATGTCGCTTAATTTAAAAGGATTCAGTTCATGCAAAGTATTTTCTAGGGCTGCAATCAAATCAAATTGGAAATCAATAACAGAAAGATTTCTGGAAAATTCCCAAATATTTGGAAACTAAATAATATGCTTCCAAGTAACCAATGGGTAAAAAAAAAAAAAGATATCAAAAGGAAAATCAAAGAGTATTTTAAACTAAATAAAAGTAAAAACACAAATTATCAAAACTTGTGGGATGCATCTAAATCAATACTTTGAAGGACATTTATGGCAATAACACCCATATTATTGGAAAGAAGAAAAGTTTTTAATCAAAGACCCCAACTTCTATGTTAAGAAACTAGAGGCCAGGCGTGGTGGCTCATGCCTGTAATCCCAGCACTTTGGGAGGCCAAGGCGGGTGGATCACGAGGTCAGGAGATCGAGACCATCTTGGCTAACATGGTGAAACCCTGTCTCTAGTAAGCATACAAAATATTAGCCAGGCGTGGTGGCATGTGCCTGTAGTTCCAGCTACTCGGGAGACTGAGGCAGGAGAATCGCTTGAAACTGGGAGGTGGAGGCTGCAGTGAGTGAGCCGAGATCGCACCACTGCACTCCGGCCTGGGCCACAGAGAAAGAAGCAGAAAAACCTGAAGGGAAATAGTAAAAGATCAAAGTGGAAATCAATGAAATAGGAAACAGAAAACTATAGAGATAACCAATGAAACCAAAAGCTGTTTAAAGTAATCAATAAAGTTGATAAAGTCTAGCCAGACTGATTGGAAGAGAGAGAGAGAGAGAATGTTATAGTATCAGGAATGAGAGAGATGACACCACATCAGATCCTATATGTATTACAAAGATAGTAGACAATATTATGAACTACACTTTATGTCAAAGAATTAACAACTCAGATGACATGGATAAATTCCTTGAGAAACATGAATAACCAAAGCTCACTCAAGAAAAATAACTTGAATGGCCCTGTATCTATTTTAGAAATGGAATTTGTAGCTAAAAGTCTCATGAAGAACACTACAGAGGCCAGGTGTTGTGGCTTACACCTGTAATCCTAGCACTTTGGGATGCTAAGGTGGGAGGATCTCTTGAGGCCAGGAGTTTGAGATCAGCCTGCTCAACGTAGTGAGACCCTGTCTCTATAAAAATAAAAAATAAATTAGCTGGGGTTGGTGGTGATGTGTGGCTGTAGGCCCAGCTACTCATGAGTCTGAGGCAGGAGGATTGCTTAAGCACAGGGGTTCAAGGCTACGGTGAGCTATGATCTCACCACTAGACTGCAGGCCGGGTGACAGAGCAAGACCCTGTCTCCCTTAAAAAGCAAACAAACAAACAAAACATTACAGGTCCCGATGACATCTTAGGTGAATTCCACTAAACATTTAAAGAAGAACTAATACCAATCTACATAAACTCCTTTAGCAAATTGAAGAGAGGGAATCTTTACAGTCCTCTTCACAAGGTCAGCATTGGTCTGATATCAAAACTAATCAAAGACATAAGAAAATATTATGGACCAATATCCTCATAAAAATGGAGGCAAAACTGCTTATCACAATTTTTAGCAAATTTATTCTAACAATATGTAAAAGAAGAATACCTTGTGACCAAGTGGTTTATCCTAGGAATAAAGGTGGTTTAATATTTAAAAATCCATTCTATTAACAGATTAAAAAAGAAAATGATACGAGTTTTTCCAAAGGTGCAGAAAAAAATTACAAAATTTACCATTTATCGATGATAAAAATTCTCAGCAAATTGGGAATAGAAGGAAACCTTCCTCTATCTGATAAAGGGAATCTACAAATGAACAAACAAACAAACAAACAAACAAAAACCCAAAACAACAATGAAAAAAACCACCCAAAACCCAACAATGGTTAATATTATACTTAATGATGAAACAGTGAGTGCTTTCCTTGAAGATCAACATCAAGGCAAGGATGTCCGTTCTCACCACTTTCACTTAACATTGTTCCATAGGTTCTAGGCGGTACAATTAGGCAAGGAAAAAAAATGAGTCACCAAGACTGGAAATAAACGAGTAAACTGCCCTTATTTGCAGAAGACCTGATTGTCTATGTAGGAAATCCACGCAACTTACAAAAACGCTAGTAGCACGAATAAAGCTATTCTTATTATTCATTAGCCTTTTATCCTGCAAAGCATAAAATAGGTTTGAAAATAAACCATATTTTTATGTTGTAGAAATAGACAATCAAAATTAAAATAAAAACACCATTTACAATAAAATCAAAATACAAAATATTTTGGGATAAATACGGCAAATGATGTGCAAGGCACGTATTCTGAAAACACAAGGCAATGCTGAGAGAAAATTAAAGAATACTCAAATGTGCCATGTATCTTGTTTATAGGTCGGGAGAGTCAGCATTGTTAAGATGTTAATTCTCCCCATATTGGTCTATAAATTCAATGCAACCCAGTCAAAATTCCAGCAGGCTTTGGTATAGAAAATTTCAAGCTGATTTAAAAGGACCTAGAATAGTCAAAACAACTTTGAAGAAGAACAACTTTGAAATAAGCCTTGAAGACACATTAAAGATTATTATAAAGTTAAAATGTAGCATTGAACTCAAGGGGGACAAATAGGCTAAAGGAATGTAATAGAGTCTAGAAATAGATCCACACATACATAGCATATGCAGTCAGTTGATTTCTAAATTTTATTTTATGATTATTATTTTTTGAGATTGAGTCTCACTCTGTCACCCAGGCTGGAGTGCAATGGCGCGACCTTGGCTCACTGCAAATTTCGCCTCTCAGGTTCAAGAGATTCTCCTGCCTCACCCTCCCTAGTAGCTGAGATTACAGGTGTGCACCACCACACCCATCTAATTTTCGTATTTTTAGTAGAGAAAGGGTTTCACCATGTTGGCCAGGCTGGTCTCAAATTGCTGACCGCAGGTGATCTGCCGGCTTTGGCCTCTCAAAGTGCTGGGATTACAGGCATGAGCCACCGCACCCGGCCTAGATTTTATTCATTAATATATCTTTTTTAAAGAGAATTTTTAGGCTTACAGAAACATTGAGCAGATAGTGCAGAGTTCCCATAAACCTCTGTACTACTTTCCGCTCACCGCCCTACCAGTTTCCCCTGTTATTAACATCTTGCATCAGTGTGGTTCATTTGCTACCTTTGGTGAACCTACATTGATACATATTATTTACTGAAGCCCATAGTTTATCCTAGGTTTCACTCTTAGTGTTGTATGTTCTATGGGTTTTGACGAATATATAATATTATGTATCCACAATTACAATATCATACAGAATACTTACACTACCCTAAACATCTCTTGTGTCCCACCTATTCATCTCATTCTCCCTCCCCCTGAAAACCTCCCCTCCCCTGGCAATTACTTACTTTTTTTTTTTTTTTTTTACTGCCTTTACAGTTTTGCTTTTCCCAGAATGTTATATAATTGGAGTCATACAACAGATAGCTCTCTCAGAATGGATGTTTTCCCTTAGAAATATACATTTAAGATTTTGTCCATGTCTTTTCCTAGCTTGACAGCTCATTTCTTTTTAGTGTGAATAGATGTGCCATGGTTTGTTTATCCGTCCACCTACTGAAGGGCATCTTCCGTTTTTGGCAATTAGCAGTGAAGCTGTGATAAACATTGGTGTGCAGGAGCCCTGTTGATATGGTGGTAATATGTTGGGGGGAACGGGAACTTTCTATTATCCTATGACTAGATGTCAGTCATTTAGAGTCTATGCTGCTGGGGTGTGACATTCACAGGTGCTTCTCAACTTTCCCTTTCCCGTTTCGAGAAACAAGAAGGCTAGAGGAAGCTGTTTCCCTTACCCTACATGGACAGCCACAGGGAGCTGGTGTTGGGGATATCCCTTCCCACAGGCCCGTCAGGATCTGATAAAACCCCCAGTTATGCCCCAGTAGAACAGGTTCCTTTGGGGGCAGGCCTTTGTTAAGGGGAAGAGATCGCCCTGGACATATATCAAAATGATTGCTCCTCTCCCCCTGCTGCAAACAAGGGGAGATTTTCTCTAATTTTCACTCTGAGATCTGGGTGGGGCTCCTGGAGGTAAAACTTAGGAAAGTGTGGGGGCACCCCTAAGAATGGGCTGCCAGGACTTTTTAGTCCATGGCTTGGTCTCCAGCAATGAGTCAATTATTGTTTAGGTGCGCCTACCACAGCTGGGGCTTCTGCTCCTGTAAGCTCTGATTCTCTGCATCTACCTTTCTCTCAGTTTTTGGGGTAGTAGCATGGCCTGTGACCTTTCTCTGATTGATCAAAGAAGAGTTGTTGATTTTCAGTTTGTTCAGTATTTTCCTTGTTGTGAGGCTGGAAGTGATGGCAAGCTCTTTACACGTGGAAGTTGGAAGTTGTCAATTGCTTTTGAACAATGATGCAAAGCCAGTCCATCCAGTGAAGAATGGATGGTCTTTAAACAAATGGTGCTGGAACAATGGGACACACGTATTTAAAAAAAATAAAGAAAGAACTTTGATCCGTACCTTGTACCACTTGCAAAATTAACTCAAAATGGATCAGATGGATCGTAGAACCAAGCCTAAAGCCCAACACCATAAAACATCTAGGAAAAAAGTTAGGAGACAGATCTTTACAAACTTGGTTAGGCACAGATGTTTTAGATACAACATCAAAAGCATGATCCAGGAAATAAAATTCATTAAGTTGGACTTCATCAAAATTAAGAACACGACCATCAGGGAAAAAATACTTGCAAATTACACAAAAGATTTGTATCCTAAATATAAAATCTCTATAATAAGGAAACAGACAACCCAATTGAAAAATGGACAAAAGATGTGAACAGATGTTTCACCAAAGAGATACACAGATGGCAAATAAACATATGAAAAGATGTTTGACATCATTTTTATTAGAGAAATGAAATTACAAATTAAAACCATAATGAGATACAACTATACCCCTATTAGAATGTTGACATTAAAATCTCTGACCCCTACCCAGTGTATATAAGGATGTGGAGGAACTATCTCCCACACAGTATTGGTGAAAATGTAAAATATGCAGCCCCTTTGGAAACAGTTTGGCAGTTTCTTAAAAAGTGAAACATGGCTGGGCGCGGTGCTCATGCCTGTAATCCCAGCACTTTGGGAGGCCGAGGCGGTTGGATCACCTGAGATCAGCAGTTTGAGAGCAGCCTGGCCAACATGGTGAGACCCCATCTCTACTAAAAATACAAAAATTAGCCGGGCGTGGTGGCATGCGCCTGTAATCTCAGCTACTCGGGAGACTGAGGTAGGAGAATCGCTTGAACCCAGGAGGCGGAGGTTGCAGTGAGCCAGGATCTCGCCATTGCACTCCAGCCTGGGCAACAAGCGAAATTCCATCTCAAGGACAAAAAACTAAACACCGCATGTTCTCACTCATAGATGGGAATTGAACAATGAGATCACATGGACACAAGAAGGGGAACATCACACTCTGGGGACTGTTGTGGGGTGGGGGGAGGGGGGAGGGATAGCATTAGGAGATATAACTAATGTTAAATGACGAGTTAATGGGTACAGCACACCAACATGGCACATGTATACATATGTAACAAACCTGCACGTTGTGCACATGTACCCTAAAACTTAAAGTATAATAATAAAGTAAAAAGTGAAACATACGGGTATCATATGACACAGTCATAGCTATCTAATGATATCTCATTAAAGCTTAAATTTATAGTCGTTTGTGAAGTGAAAAAAAATTCAACTACTGGAGGAAAAAATAAAAGAAAGGAATGACAGATATTCATTCACACATCGGGGCCGGTTGGGGGCTGCAGGGCAGGGGGAGGGATAGCATTAGGAGAAATACCTAATGTAAATGACTAGTTGATGGGTGCAGCAAACCAATATGGCACATGTATACCTATGTAACAAACCTGCACATTGTGCCCATGTACCCTAGAACTTAAAGTATAATAAAAATAAATTTTAAAAAAAATCATTTGGCCATCCTTTTTCCCTAAGTTGAAGAAGGATCTTGTAAAAGTCCTCCAAGGATAAGTTGAAAGGTTGTTCTATGGGATGGAACCTAAAGAATATTTGCCTGCTAGGTTGTGTTTTAACAACGCAATTGCAATATATACAGAAACCTAAAAAGCAAACCCTGCTTTTAAAGATCACTGATATGTATATAAATTAGAAATTTTATGCCTCATAATCATTTTCTAAAATAAATAGGGACTTGGATTTTCCTACTTTGCAATCTCAGTTCCAAGGTATGGTTAGGACAGCATTGTCCAAAGTGTATTCTCCACAATTCTTCTGCTCATAGGTGTTAGTAAAAAAAGGTGAAATCTAGTAAAACTGGCTTGATGAGAAGTTTGAATATAAATAATCATGAGAAAACCTAGGGGAAGCATGTATTATGCAAGAAAATATACATATTCTAACCATGGGCTCTCTCTG
The DNA here is from genome assembly GCF_006542625.1 of Nomascus leucogenys. Classification (NCBI taxonomy): domain Eukaryota; kingdom Metazoa; phylum Chordata; class Mammalia; order Primates; family Hylobatidae; genus Nomascus; species Nomascus leucogenys. The sequence goes on along the minus strand of NC_044395.1, from coordinate 4,296,262 downwards.
TTTTTAGAGGCATTTTCTCAGACTAGTGTTCCATGAAATAATCTTTCGTGATGCCAACCTCAATGCAATTTGTATTCTGCAAATGCAATTTAAAACTGAGACCAGAAGTCAATCAGACATCAGGGAATGGTTAAGCAGGGTTCTCTACTCGGGATAATAATGATAAAAATGCTTACCTTTTCATGTTATTTCTTAACTTTATTAATCAGCTAGAAGCGCAGGGGTCTCAGCTGTTTTGTCAGCAGTCAGGGTCAGGCATGGAAACCTCTCTATGTGATCTGAGAGGGGGTGTCTTGGAGACAAGCCAAGTGAGAAAGCCAGGCAGGCTGCCCATGAGAAAGCCTCAGGCAGAGAGGAAGGAGCTGAATGTGTGTGCCTGTGGGAGGAAACTGCATTTCTCAACAACATTTTTCAAAGATGCTATTGCCTTTCTACTATTGGACTTAGAATTGCAATTGTTCTACATCAGTAGGAGCAAAGGTGAGAGGAAAAACTTAGAGGAGCTCCCTTAGTCAACGAGGGCAGAGGTTTGCAGCTCTTTATGGAGATGAGAGCAGGGGCAACTATGAAAGGTGGCCCTATATGAACGTGCCCTTTCCTTCACTTTGTACCCCTTTTCCTGAGTGGAGGAGGCTGTGCTCTCCCCTGGACTTACCCAAAAGAAGGCCTTGCTTGGCTCTGAGTTTCTGCTTCTCAAATAGAAAGCAGAGTCTGTTCTGTTTCTGGCCACTGTTCTCTCAATAAACCATATGCTATGGTTTGATGGGATTTTGTAGGGGTCCAGCACTTCTTTCCCTGTAGGTTTTTTTTTTTTTTTAGGGACGGAGTCTCACTCTGTCACCCAGGCTGGAGTGCAGTGGCATGATCTCGGCTCACTGCAGCCTCTGTCTCCCGGGTTCAACCCATTCTTCTGCATCAGCCTCCCGAGTGGCTGGGATTATAGGCGCGTGCCAACATGCCCAGCTAATTTTTGTATTTTGAGTAGAGATGGGGTTTTGCCATGTTGGCCAGGCTGGTCTCTAACTCCTGACCTCAAGTGATCCCCTGTCTGGGCCACCCAAAGTGCTGGGATTATAGGCGTGAGCCATCTCACCCAGTCCTTTGCCTGTAGATTCTAATAACCCATCCTCTAATGCTTAGGCTATCAAATCGATAAGACAAGATGCAGGAACTCTACCTCATTGCTTACATAGGAAGATTTTTGATTTGGTCCACAGCACATGCTGTGTTTGCTGGTTAAGTCCTTCTCAAAATAGGTTTTTTCCCACCTATGGCATCAGGTAGGGATATCATCCAATTAGATCCCAAGCCCTCAGAACAGGGGCTCTTCAAAGCTGCCATTCAGTAAGTTCTGGAAGATAGCTGAGATGTCACACAGGCCAAATGGCTTTCTTGTGCTTTCAAAATGAGTTGAGCACATTTAGAAGCCCATCCTCCACTCATCATTTTTCTAGAGACAAAGTTGTAGGTGCCTCTGAGCACGAATTTCGTAAAGCCTCATCCTACACAGAGCTGGTTCAAGAGATTGTAGGAAGAGGTGGTGGTAAAGAATGATGACTATCTTGAGATCTGAATATGCCTGGAAGAGGCAACTTCTTCTGTCCCTCCAACTTAAAAAAAATTACGAAGTTCACTGGGGCTTATACAGGGAGGAGGAGGGTCTGTAGAGGCTCCGCTCCAGTGTGATGGTAATATATTGGTGTAGGTGCAGAGCCTGTGGAATGCGTTGATCTCACAGCCACACCCCTCATGTGAGGATATGTAGTTCCTCCTCCTCTTCCTCTCCTTCCTCATCTTCCTTTTCCTCCCCCTCCTCCTCCTCTTCCTTTTCCTCTTCTTCTTTCTCTTTCTCCTCTTCCTCCTCCTTCTTCATCTGAAACTATTTTTATAGGCAATCTGATGGTAGACATCTCATGGAAACAGTGGACAGAGTTATTAAGGAGATGTGTGGGTCGTAGACATCTGTGTGATTAGGGATACCATGGCTGGTGAATAATGGCTAATGGAAGCTTCTCCAGCCCTCACCTTGTGGCTTGAAGCAGATTCTTCCTCAACAGTGGATATAAATGCCTAGTTTATTTTCTGGAGCCCCCTTGGACTGGGTGGGTGGGGATCCAGGACTGGATCTATGACTTCTTTAAGTTTTCCTACACTGACATAGAGTCAGAAACCAATGATCCTGACCCTCTCTGGAATGCAGAAAACTCTTCCTGTGGCCAACAAATTGGGTACAATGCAGGCAGGAGCAGCTTCCCTGGCAATTGGATTGTATCTCATTGGATATGGCATGTTTGGATAGAGTGGCCTGTTACTCTGTGGGACAGGCACAACTGGGCATCCGTGGGTAATGAAGGAGGGTGCCAGCCATAGGAGATCCCTGGTCTCCCTGGTCTGGAGGGCTGCGGGACTGTAGAAGGCATGAGCTCAGGAGCTCAGGCCAGCTCATGGTGCAAGGACTCTGGAAGCCTTCTCAAAATGGTATCTGATTTTATTCAAGACTCTGGCTGAGAATCCAGAGCCCCAGGGCTTGGTGGGCCACACATCCTCTCTCGCAGCCTGTGTGTGGCTTTTCTGGCCACCTCCAGGCTGTCAGGGAGTGCTGGTAGACTTTTAGCCGCAGCCTGCCATCTGGAGGAAAGGAATTGCCCACTTTTCTGCATTTCCTGCCATAAATGGGAAAAAGTATGACAGAATTTTGAGGTTTTTTTTCTACCCTCATGGGGTAGAATATTTTAATTTTGAATATTTGCACCCTGCCTCATTCCACAAAGACTCTGAGGTGGCTTATACAAATGCACAGAATACAAATGAGTGGAAATAAATAATTGAATGAGTCAGAGTGATGGGAAAATACAGTGCGTAAAAGGAAGCCATGGGTAATTTTATTACCCCGAAATGCATACTCCATGGTCCTCAATGTGTCCTGTGATTGGGCCATATATTTGCACCTATGGGGGAGGAAGTTTAAGTCCTAAAACATTTTGGTAAAAGCAATTTTGACAAGAGAGTAAACCCATGTAGTCCTTAAATCCAGACATCTGTCTTAATTAGGATGAAAAAAATTGTAACTCTAAGTGTGATTTTTTTCATTTTTTTGTATTAATTTTAGTATGCTATTTGATTCATACAAAAGAATATTTATGATATGTATAAGTTACAAAATATAGTAGTATGATGAACATTTCTGCATCCAGCAGTCAAGCAAAGGACAAGTCCATTCCCATTAACTCGTATCCACCCTCACTTCTGCTCCTAACCTCCTTCTGTGTCCTGCTTTTCTTTTCCCCACAGAGAGAACCACTATCCTGAATTTTGAAATTATTCTTTTTATTTTTTATTTTGTTTTATCCCAAATGCATGCATATGTAAACAATATTTTGCCCAGTTTTGCTTATTTTTAGGTTTATTAAAATAATATCTATTAGGTTGATGCAAACGTAATGAGGTTTTTGCAATTACGTTTGCACCAGCTGAATAAATCACAGTCTTCTGGGTTCTTTCCTTTTCCATTCAACATCATGTTTCTAAGATTCCTTAATGTTGTCACACATGTGTGCAATTCATTTTTTTCTAGTGCTTTATTATGATACTTTTCATGGATACACTGCCCCTTATCCTTTCTCTGCTGTTGACTGTGCAGGTTGCTTTTAGTATTGTACTATTATGAACAAAGTTCCTGAAGTCACTTTTGAATATGTCTCCCGGTGCACATATTCAAGAGTTTCTCTAGGGTGGATACCTAGGAATAGAATTATGTGGTATGCTTCACGAGATAATGCTGAAATGTTTTCCAAAGCAATTATACAACCTCACCAGTAAAGTATAAACCTTTTCAAATCCTTATTTGACATTGTCAGATATTAATTTTTGTCAATCTAGTGGCACAAAAACCATCTCATTGTGGAAATGCAATTGCATATCCTTGACTAGTAGGACAGTGAAGAATCTTTTCATGTTTTTTTTTTATGGTTTTCTTCTTCTGTGAAGTATTTTAAAAATGTATTTTGCACATTTTATTGGGTTTATTGTCATTTTCTTATTGATTCATGACAATCTTTTATATGTCTTCTCTTAGGCCAACGTTTCATTCCGTATCTCAGGCAGGCCATTTTATTTATTCTTATGGCTTGAATTTCTTTCTGTGTATTGATTACTCACAAATCTAAGTATTCAGCCCAAGATGTTCTGAGCATCACACCCATGAATCCAACCAGATGCTTACTCAACACCTTTACGTGATGTCTCACAAGATTATGAGGCTCACTATGTCCAAAATTGAGTTCAGCATCTTTCCACCCGGGCTGAATTCCTGTTTTGTCTTCTATCTTAGAGGTATCACCACCAAAAACTCAGGTATCCAAGCTACAAACTTAAGTGTGGTTTTTCACTCTAGCTTCTCCTTTATATGTGCTGTCCAATCAATAACCAGTTTCTATGGATGCTAATTTCTAAATGTCCCTTGAGTCTATTCTTGTCTCTGAATCCCCAATGCTATTCCTTTATTCAATAATCACAGGCACCCCAAATTGCTTCAGGGCCCTCCTAGTTGGACTTCTGGTCTGGAGTCAGCATACTGGAGCCATGGGGATAGCTTTTTAAAACATGCTACGTGGTCAAGTCACTCCCTTGTTTAAAACGTTTTAATGGTTCCCCAGGAGGCGGAGGTTGCAGTGAGTTGAGATCACGCCACTGCACTCTAGCTTGGGTGACAGAGCAAGACTCCGTCTCAAAAAAAAAAAAAAAGTTTTTGTGGTTCCCATTACTTACCAAGGTCCAAACACATCATGGCTTAAAAGACCCTTCATAGTCGACCCCAGGTCATCTCTCATTCCTCATCCACTGTCATGTCCTCTGCATGCTTTGTGCACCAGTCGGACCCAGATATGGCAGAAGCTGCAGATATGGCAGAAGCTGTTCTACCTGAAAAGATTAATAAAGAAATGTCGAGTAAAAAAACCACATACCACCTGTTCTCACTTTTAAGGGATCGCTAAACATTAGGTGAAGTGGAAATCAAGATGGGAACAATAGACACCGGGGAGTCCAAAAGAAGGGAGGGAGAGGGGCAGGGGTTGAAAAACTACCTGCTGTGCACTGTGCTCCCAAACCTCAGCCTCACACAATCTATCCACATAACACACCTGAATCTAAAACTAAAAAAATAAAATTTGGTTGGGTGCGGTGGCTCACACTTATAATCTCAGCACTTTCGGAGGCCAAGGTGGGTGGATCACCTGAGGTCAGGAGCTCGAGACCAGCCTGATCAACATGGGGAAACCCCGTCTCTACTAAAAATACAAAAGTTACCCAGGCGTGGTGGTGCATATCTGTAATCCCAGCTACTCAGGAGGCTGAGGCAGGAGAATCACTGGAGCCCGGGAGGCTGAGGTTGCAGTGAGCCAAGATCGCACCACTGCACTCCAGCCTGGGTGACAGAGCCAGACTCCGTCTCAAAAAATAAAATACAATAAAATACAATAAAATAAAGATTGTTAACATGGTAAAAGCCATGTTATGTATATTTTGCTACAATAAAATAAAAATGGATCAAAAAAACGGGTAAAACAGGGAATCATACAAAAATGACATATACATGTGATACGTATTTTATTTCAACTGAAAACACAGAAATGTATATTTATTCAGCAATGTCTTGAAACAGGGCCAAGACTTTTTCTTAGAATGTAACTTGATTGGTGTTTGGAATCATCCTTTTTGCATAAACCACACCAATAATTGATTATTTATGATTTCTAATTACAAATGAATCAAGACTTAAGAACACTTATGAACCAATGTAAGTATATAATTCTTCTACATTTTAAAAACTTTTCCCTCCAAAACTATTAGAGTTGTTTTATCCAGATCTAGTTTGATAGCATTTTCTTTTTAGGACTTAGACTCATGAAGTCTCTTCAAAGCATTCTACCTAGGATAAAAATAGCACCTTTCTTTTGTAATCATGTTTCATGAGTTTATATAATACCTATTTAAGTCCTATAATTAAAATAACATTAAGTCTGACATAAACAGTTTTGGGAACAAATACAGCTGACCCTTGCTAAGCACATAACTCATCCGGTGGAGTGGAAGTACACAGGCTTACCGGCCTCGCACGCTCCTGTGCTGTGTGTGTGCGTTCCTCAGTATTTGTTTTTTTTTTAAGACAGAGTCTTGCTCTGTTGCCCAGGCTGGAGTGCAATGGAGCGATCTCGGCTCACTGCAACCTCCGCCTCTCAGGTACAAGCGGTTCTCCTGCCTCAGCCTCTGGAGTAGCTGGGATTACAGGCGCCCACCACCACGCCCAGCTAAGTTTTTGTATTTTTAGTAGAGATGGGGTTTCACCATGTTGACCAGGCTGGTCTCAAACTGCTGACCTCAAGTGATCCACCTGCCTTGGCCTCCTGGGATTACATGTGTGAGCCACTGCACCCAGCCTTTTTTGAAAATGAGTTAATAAAAGGGAAGGGTAGTTGAGAGAATGTCTACTCTATTTGCAGTTCTTTAAATGTTCATCTCCATGTTTGGCTTATGTAGGTCCTTCTGCTTGAGAACCTCTTTCCTAATTATGTTTCCTGCTCATTCTTCTTCATGTCTCAGTGCACTCATCACTCCATCTGATAAGCCTTCTCTGAGGCTCCGGGACTTCGATGCCTCACTTTGTGCTACTGTGTGTTTCTGTCACTCTCTAGGTTTTCCCAACGTTTTGGGGCAGATGATACTTTTTGCTTGGGTCTGTTCTGCACCTTATAAGTTGTTTAGCAGCTGGTCTCCCCAAGATGCCACTAGCACCCTTCCCCCAGTTGCAACACTCAAAAATGTCTTCAGATGTTATCAATGTCCCCTTAAGGAACAAGATAGCCCTGGTTGAGAATGACTGCTATAGATTACAGATGTTCATTGAATGACTGAATGACCTTAGTTCTTGGATTCCTGCAGAACTGATCAGCAACAAAGCAGCATGTAAATTCAGGAAAGTGCTCACGTCCTTTTTAAAACAGTATCTCCATCTTGTAAAATACATTTCATTGCATTTTTAATTTGGCTCAGTGCTAATAATCTAGGAAGCTGTTTTTACTGCCTACAGGAGAAGAGAGTTAATGGTGTTTTATATAACTTACTCTGTCTCCCCTTCACCCCAATTTGCCATCTGCCCAAATCTTTGGCCCTCAGAGTGGGAAAAATACACTCTACCAGCCAACTGAGATCTACCAAGTGGATCATGGCCAAGTAAATGTTGAACTCCCTGCTCCTGAAGTTTTTGTGGGAATCAGTTTATGTAAGGGGGCGGGGCTGTGGAGTGAGGAGGGATGGGTTTGAAGTACAATTAGACTAGCATCCCATCCTATTTAACAGTCTCTCTGTACCCCATGAAAGTAAACTCACCAAACTTCCAGGTAGGAACCACTTTCCATGTCTCTGCTATCTATGGGAACTTTACTTATTTGTTTAATAAATATTTTTGGGCACCTAAGATGTGTCAGACACTGGCTTAAATACTGGTCAATATGCATATGTTCACGTGATTTGCCAAAAAATCAGTTTCATTTATAGGGTTCTTGGCCCCACCTTGAGCTCCATGCTGGGCTGAATCCTCCCTGTCATCCAGTTTATGGCTCCCACAGTTTGAGAAAAGGTTGGGAGGTGGTTCAGAGACAAAGAAGTGGTTAAAAGGCTGGCTGTGTCTGTTGAGGAATTACAAAGAACACCCACTGGGGCTGTCTTCTGAGGGAGAATCAGCATGAGGTGCAGGTCTCATCTAGAAAAAGGGGTCTCATACAGATTTTCAGAGCTTTGTTTTCCAAGTCCACGTGGCATAGAGAAGAAGTGTCAGGCATGAGGGAAACAGGTGAGACGTGGCAGAGCACCTCCTGAAATACCTGCTGTCTCCCACCAAGTGACGGGTGGTTCTCGGACCCACCCTGCGACTGGGCACTGGCTGCCTTGCCATGCCTGTGTGCTGGCACCTTGGACTTCAGGGCCTGGGGAATTCTCATGACAAATCCCTACCTGATAAAACTGCTGGGGGAAAACAGGTTTTGATGCACATTCCCAGGAGTCACTGTTGAGGGTTGTGATTTTTTTCCTGTGAGTCGTTGGCAGAAGCAGGCTCTATGACTAACCTCAGAAGGGCAAGGGAGCTTTCTGTTAACTGATCGCCTGCAGAGGATCAGAGAGGAATTCCTCCTGGACTCCCTGCTCTGGTCCACCCTGGCCTCGTTTTCCATCTCTGGATCCTTCCAGCCATGCAAACATACACAGCGTTGCCATGGCGACTCTGGGACAGACACATGCATGGGAGAAAAGTGTGAGGCAAAATCTCTCCTCTGATGATTTGCTGGGAGGGAAGGAGGCTTGAACAGGTTTCAGAAGCACCTTGTTTCACCCCCTGATTTTCACATGAGAGCAGCTACCCCAGCCATAAACACAGTGGCCTCTTTTCTTCTGCTTTGCTTGCTGAGGCGACTGCAGCTCTGGGAGACCTGAAGAGGCTCCAGGATGAAAGGGCCTCCCACCCTTAAACCCACCCATAGAATGGGTTGCCAGTCATCAGGTGGGGACACCATTGGATGGTGGGTGATCAGGGCTGTCCCTGGTTATTAAACTCATTATGCTCTCACCAGGACCCCTCACTTGTCCTTGTGAGTTTCTGACATGGTCCTCCTCTGTCTCTTCCTCACTAGCTTGGCTGCCACCCCTCGGGCTGGGGTCACTGGGGCATGGCCCACCAGTGGCCTCTCCATTCTGGCCCAGCTCCAGCCATCCTGTGAGCTCAGGTGGACTCAGCATTCCAGGTCGTCCTGGAGGGATCTGGTCATGACCACATCACTCTGGATTCTGGTTCATTTCCAGCATTTTTCCCAGGTGAAATCAGGCTTAAATGAATATTATGCAGTGACAGGAAAAACAGCTGCTGCCTGAAGAACACACACAGCAGAAGAGAAATGATGGTGGCGATGGAGGTGGGGTAGATGTTCAGTGGGAGGCCCTGGAGGCGGGGGTGGGGTTGGGGGAACAAGGGCAGGGTTTATTTGTCAGCCGCCACCATGCTGGGTGTGTCCCAAATGCCCGTTCTGATTACTTGGTAATGTTTTTTGGGTGCTGTGCTGAGAAAGCCTGTGAGGCTGCATGAGGTTCCACAGTAGAGAGCCCTGGTGCTCCATGACCAATGCCTGTGACTGGTGCAGCAAGAGGGACGTTCCTCTGCTGAAATGGATGAGTGCATCTTCCCTGAAGGTGGGTGTGGATAAAGTCCATCACCAGGGTCCTGTTTGGAGGAGAAGCAGCAGATCTGAATGAATCAACTTTCATCAAGTCACCCCATGGTTCTAGGAGAGCCAGCCCACTTTGTCTTCAAGCCCCAAATTCCCTGGCTGGCTGACTTTCAGCCTCTACTTTGACCTGGCTCAGAGCAATTTCAACTCCTGTTCTCAGCACGCCCCTCCTGCTGTGGTTGGGCATGTTGCCTTCTTAGTCCTTGAAGGTAGCACCCAACACCTGTTTCCATGCTCTAGTCCAAGGCCCGCTCTCCTTCCTCTGGCTTCCTGACATCCCTCGCGCTGAAGGCCAAGTTCAGGACCATGTCCTCCACACACCTGTGGACAGCTCCGCCCGTGGTGGTCTCTCCTCTTCTGCCCTTTTCTCTGTAGTCTGTGCATTCCGGATCAGCACATGAGTTCTCTCTCCTGGCTTCCTTTGTGTTAGGCACAGATGGGAATCCAGGGCAGAGAGATGTTCTGCCCTTACTACCTTGCGGCAGACAGGATCAGACTTGTGGGACCTGCTTGGTTACCACCTGCTGAGATTCCATTTTCTTTTATAATTTTATATTGTAGATGTAGCACACTCTTGGTTGCTTACCCAGAGTGCATTCCTCTGCTCTGCCTTGGTCACAGAACCCAATTTTATTTCAGTTAGTGTGATGCCCAGTTAAAAGGTATCCTTTCCATTTTATTATAAAGCTAAGAGTTAACATTGAAATGTGAGCAAACATGGACAGAGACGGATGTGTTACACATATTTTCTCCCAATGTGTGGCTTGTCTTATTTTCTTAACAATGTTTCCCAAAGACTAAAAGTCTTTCATTTTGATGAAGTCCAATTTATCGCTTTTCTCTTTTCTAGGTCATGTTTTCTGTGTCATATCTAAGAAGACTCTGCCTAACCCATAGTCACAAAGATTTTCTTCTGTATTTTCTTCTAGGGTTTTTATAGTTTTAGCACTTAGTTGTAGGCCTATGATCCATTTTAAGTTAATGTTTAGATATGGTGTGTGGTAAGCATCAAGGTTCAATTTTTTTTCTTAATGTATTATTATTATTATTTTTGAGACAGATTATCGCTTTGTTGCCCAGGCTGGAGTGCAGTGGTGCAATCACAGCTCACTGCAGCCTCAACCTCCCATTGTATTTTTGTTTTTGCAGTTATTCCAGCACCATGTATTAAAACAACCCAGAGTTTAACCTAGCATTAGAGACCTCTGTGGATTTGCTTAGGGAGTTCCAGAACACTTAAAGTGGCATGGAACTTTTTGTGTGTATGTGCTCATGTGATTTGGGGATGGAAGGGTGGTGGAAGTGGAGATGACTCACAGCTTTCACCAGATTCTGGAAGATGCCCTGTCTCCCAGAAGCTTAAACCTCTCCACTGTAATGTAACAAGGCCTTTTTCTTCACCTCACTGAACAAAGGGAGCTACAGAGGGGAGAAAGGGATGTCAAAGACTGCGTGTGAGCTGCTTTCGAGTTCCTGGGAAGAAAACAATATGAACTTTGGGGAGTAAGCCTGTACAAACATACACAAATTATTCTTAATAATAGCATTAAAGCCAAGGCAGTAAAACTTTGTTAAATCTGATACTAGGCATCTTTAACACAGCACATAATTCAAAGCAACTGCATGGTTGTTTTAAGTTCATTCTTCTGGGCCGCTGTGTTTTAAATAGATGAAACTTACTGAGAAAGAGAGTTTAAAACCTAAGTTGAAAATGAAATTTTAATTAAGGGGATTTTGTGAATATGGCTAGAATGAGTATTCTGCATTCAGGATCTTATAGTCCCCAAATGTCAACTAGGTCTAATCACCAGAGATCATTGGCCCCCTCCCTCTACTGGATTGGTCACAAGGCTCTGAAAACATGAGCTGCTTAACTCCCAGAGCTGCAAAATGTTGGTTTCCCCGGGCTAGAGCAGCAGCAGCCACTTCCCCATGAGGGTGAGGAAATTCAATATCTTCCTGATGGGAGACAGAGCCAGACTCCCACCGGCTGTTCTTTCCCTCTAGCAGCTGCTTGCCCCACATTTTCCACATTTCTGGTCAGGCCGCCCATCAGCCGACCCTTCCAAGTCACTGCTTCCTGAGAGCCCTCCAGTGTGACTCAGTCCACTCCCGTGGGGCTCCCTTGAGCCGTGGAAGGCGCAGAACCAGAGAACTGGAAGGAATCTTGGACATGAGCTGCTCTGAGCCCTTTCATTTTCAGAGAAGAAAACTGAAGCCCAGAGAAATAAGGCCAGTTGCCCGAGGTCACACAGTTAGAGGTAGAACTGAAACTAGACGCTGGGTTATCCTGACGTGAGGCCAACATTCTTTTTATGATAGTCGGAGTAGAAAAATGGAAAAAAGCACAAACTTAGGGCTCAGACAAACCTAGGTTTGGATTCTGACTTTTTGTTCACAATCTGTGGAACTCTGTGAAAGGCACTTTACCTTTCTAAGCTTTAGTATCCTCACTGGAAAACAGAGATAAATATGCGGCAAATATAAGTTCCTTTTCTGGACTGGCACATGCTATTTTTGGTTCTGAGTACATAGCTGGGAATGAAACGAACCAAGTCCCTTGGCCCAAGGCATAGAACTTACATCCCAGTGTGTGAAGGATAATACCAGTGCTTCTGAGGTTATTGTAAGGATTCAAAGAGACAAAAAATGTGAATGTAATCCTGGCAGAGTAGATATCTAATAAATGGTAACAGCAATTATAATTATTACTTTATGTTCCAAATGTCAGTCTCCACAAAGAAGGCCAACTCCTGGGGTATAAGGGTTCTGTCTCAGTTTCCTTACCAGCACCCCAGTATATAGGACCCCCAGGAAGCCCTGACAATCTTTGGTGCTCAGAGTCCTGCCCTAACCTACTGTCAAACCCTTAGTTCTTGCTTCTGAATTCATCCGACAACCTATTGACTGATCTGTATGCTACCTTTGTTTCTCTGCTGGGACTCCTTTGGAGAGCCTGAAAGGTGGTCTTGCTAGGATTGGAGACCCCCTGTCAGCCCACTGTATCCTGCAGCTCGGATCATCCCAGTGGCCTGCTTAGCTCCTTTTTGCTCCCCTGGCCTCTGAGGCCATTAGATCCTGGCTCTGGTCTGCCATTTGGCTCCTGACCCCTCATGTGGGGTTGGTTTTCTCCCTCCTGCCCAGCCCCAGCCCTGCCTGGTCCCTCTTGAGCTGCCAATGATGCAATTCCTCTTAATAGTCCAGCAAAAGCCCTTAGAGCTGGAAGCGGTTATACCCTGCCTTGGTCTCAACCATGTCGAAGCCCATGGTCCATTCTGAAGTAACAAGACTCACATGTGGGGAGAGAAGCCCTTGACTTCAAGGAACCACCCACTCTGTACTTTTCCCACCCTCCCCTCACATATGAAGCAGGGTGAGCCATGACTTGGGTTGATGGGTGTCTTGGCAGCTTTTAGAAAGGAGAGGAAATGGGAATTTGAATGACCCATGTACACATAGCGGAATGCTGCAATCACATGCCTTTCCTCTCACTGCCAAATCTCAATGGTGTTCTTACAAATTTTCCCTAATATGTTGGAGTCTCCAATCCCCATTCAACTCCCATGCTCTCCAAAGCAGAGGATATTGGGACTAGAAAATGAGCAGTATATGTTTAAGGGAGTATGTTTCTGTATAAGAAGCCAATTTCTGAATAGTTCATCCCTCCTCGCCTTCTCTTTAGTAAAGATAACTGAGACTCAGGTAATGATGGCCAATAATTATGAAGCACACAGAGATCCTGTTCTAAGTAGTTTACATATATGAATTTATGTAAGCCTCAAAACAACCCTATGAGGTAGGCACTATCAAAATTCACTTTATTTCAGATGAAGAAACCAAAGCACCAAGAGCTTAAGTAATTGGTCCTAGGACACAGAGCGGGGATAACAATGCGGGCAACCTGGCTCCTGAGCCATTGTGCAATAGCACCTATGATCTACTTGCTGTTTAGTAGCCCACACAAGAGAAATGTCTTTTATCTTATCTCAGGCAAGAGCAGTAATTTAACACGAGTATGCATTCCAGCCACATTTTGTTGTCAGAAACCGTTACTAGGGGCAGCAATGGAATGTGAAGCATGATGGTATGTGCCAGGCTGTGGTTTCTCTCCCTGTTGCATCAGGACACCTCCTTTCTCTCTTCCTTTGGAAAGTTAGGCTCTAGCCTGCTGTCTCTCCTCAGTGGCAGCCTCTGTGCATCCAGCTGGCAAGGCCCTCTCTTTGCTCAGATTGTCTCTTTTCAAAAGAACTTGGTTCCCAGAAGATTTGTAAATCAAGGTGTACTTGAAGGGGAAACAATCATTCTGATTGGTAAATTGGGGATCAGGAACTGGGCAAGTGCAGCTCAGCCCCTCCCCTCTCCTCATGCTCCTCGTATCTACCTGAGGCACTAACATTATTCTCTGCTTCTGCAGCTGAGATTTTAGAGGGTAGGTTCTGCTTTAGCTGATGGGCTATAACTGCTATGGCTGAGTGGTTAAGTCTGTTGAATTTCAGAGTTCGGTGTTAAGAAGCCTGTTATTGCTGCAAATTTAGGTTATATTTTCGAACAGTTATGTCAGTAATTAAGTTGATATTTGGATCTTCCAGTCTCAGTTGGTTCTAAACACAGACAAAGAAAAGAGCAGATAATTATTGTTCACCCTTTATTCCTAACCATTTCCTTTCCTATCACTGGAGTTGGCTGAATTGGTCAAGAGATATAGTTCAAAAATACATAGGTATATTTACACGAATATATGTAGAGAGCTAAAAACCAATAATCACAAGCATTTCAAGAAAGGTTGCATGTGGTGGTTTCATTACTTCTATCAGCTGAGTCTACTGTGTTTGCAAGCTAAAATCCGAGAAGGCTGAGTGTTCCAAAGTAAATTATCTATTGTCTGTGGGGCTAAGTTGTCTTTTAAATCTGTCTTTTCAAGTAGGCAGAATGGATTGCAGAAATAGGAAAAGAGCAGTGGTAGTGCCAAAACAATGCTGGGCTTGGGTTGAAAACAAATATGAGCTTTGGTTAGCCTAGATTTGGTGACCCCATACCCTAGCACACAGGAAATAATTAATTAGAAAGATAAATAGGTATGTGTCATTTAAAATAACGTGTTCACTGCCACAATTTATATAAAATAAATACCATGTTCCTGGGTTTCTATTTATAACAGGCATTTTCACATTCTCAGTTATTATCATGACCAACATTTTGAGGAAGCTGAGAGGCAGCGATTGAGGTTAAGGGACTTGTATAGAATCATATAGCAAGAGGTGAGATCTGAACTCATGTTCATTCATAGCAGGGTGTATCATCTTTCCATTATATGATGCTATGGACACAAAATTGCATTAAGTGTGGACATAGTCACGAGGAAACTTAACACTTGAACTGAAAGGATAAAAATACACCCATGATAAGAAATTAACAACCAAATATGCTCAAAGAGCTAAAGGAAAACATAAACAAAAAACTAAAGAAAACCTGGAAAACAATGCAAAACTGAAATGAGAAGATGGAAATTCTATAAAGGAACAAAACAGAAACTCTGGAGCTAAAAATATTGTAACTGAAGTAAAAATTATAATAGAGGGATTTAACAGCAGATTTGAGCAGGCAGAAGGAAGAATAAGTGGATGTGAAGATAGGACAATTGGAATGATCAAGTCTAAGGAAGAGAACAAAAAAGAATTTTAAAAAGTGAAAAGATCCTAAGGGTCCTGTGCACACCATCAAGTGGACCAACATATGCACTACGCAAGTCCCAGAAGGAGAAAAGAGAGAAATTAATAGAAAGATTATTTGATGACACAATGGCTGAAAATTTCCCCACTTTGATGAAAGATATGGATCCGCAAATCCAAGAATCTCAACAACTTCAAGTACGATAATTTCAAAGAGAATCACACTGACATGTTATCATCAAACTCTTGAAAGTTCAAGACAGAGAGAATCTTGAAATCAGCAAGAGATTGTGATTCATCATTGTATTAGTCCGTTTTCATGCTGCTGCTAAGGACATAGCTGAAACTGGGCAATTTACAAAGAAAGAGGTTTATTGGACTTACAGCTCCACATGGCTGGGGAGGCCTCACAATCATGGCAGAAGGCAAGGAGGAGCAAGTCACATCTTACGTGGATGGCTGCAGGCAAAAAAGAGAGCTTGTGTAGAGAAGCTCCTGTTTTTGAAACCATCAGATCTCGTAAGACCCGTTCACTATCATGAAAACAGCACAGGAAAGACCTGCCCTCAAGATTCAGTCCTCTCCCACTGGGTCCCTCCCACAACACATGGGAATTATTGGAACTACAAGATGAGATTTGGGTGGGGACACAAAGCCAAACCATATCAATCATGCACATCAAGTCCTCAATAGAATTATTAGCTAATTTTTTATTAGATAATTTGGAGGCCAGAAGGCAGTGACCTTAAAATGCTGAAGGAGAAAACTTGAAAACCAAAAATTGTGTATCTGGCAAAACTGTCCTTTAAAAATAAAAGGGAAATTAAGACATTCTAATAAACAAAAGCTGAAGAAGCTCATTTAAACTAGCACTGCCCAACAAGAAATGCTAATAGGAGTTCTTCAGAATGAAATGAAGGAATGCTAAATAGCAACTCAAAGCTGTATGAAGAAATAAAGATCTCCAGTAAAGTTGAATATATGGGCAAATATAAAAGCTGATATTATCATCATTTTGACTGATATTTTTACTTTTTATTTTCTATAGAATTTAAAAGACAAAGGAATAAAATAATTGTAAATTTCTTAATTAGACAATACATAAAGATGTAATATGTGACATCAATAACATAAAAGAAGAGGGCAGAGCTACATAAGATTAGTTTTGGTATGTGATTAAGGTTAAGCTGGTATCAATTCAAATTAAATTGCTTCAACTTTAGGATATTATATATGACCCCCATGGTAATCACAAAAAAAGTATCTGTAGACTATACAAAGAAGGAAATGAGAAAGGACTCAAAATGTGTCACTACAAAATATCAGCTAAACCCATACAAGGCAGTAATAGAAAAAATAAAAGACAGAAAACATTTGCAAAATGGCAAGAGTAAGTTCTTTCTTATCAGTAATTACTTTAAATGTAAATAGATTAAGTTCTCCAGTAAAAAGGCATAGATTCGCAGAATGGACTACAAAAAAAGATTCAACTATATGCTATGCGCAAGAGATTCACCTTAGATCTGAGGAGACAAATAGGTTGAAAGTGAAAGAATGGAAAAGATATTCTATACCAATAGTCACCAAAAGAGAGCTGGGTGGCTGTATTAATTCCAGGCAAAACAGATGTTAAATCAAAAATTGTTCCAAGAGGCAAAAAAGTATGTTGTATATTGAAAAAAGAGTCAATTATCAGAAAAACATAACAATTGTAAATATATATGCATTGAGCATCAGTGTTCTAAAATACATGAAGCAAACATTGACAAAATTGAAGGGAGAGATAAATAGTGTTACAACAATAGTTGGAGACTTCAATATTCCACTTTTAATAATGGATAGAACAATCAGATAATCAGTAAGGACATAGAAGACTTGAACAACACTATAAACCAGGTAGACTTCACAGACATACATACAAAGAATATCACCCAACAATAGCAAAATATACATTTTTCTCAAGTATACCTGGAACATTCTCCAGGATAGATCATATGTTAGGCCCCAAAATAAGTCTTAATACATTTAGAAAGATTCAAATCATACCAAGCATCTTTTCTGATCACAATGAAAACTAGAAACAGAAGGAAAACTGGAAAACAGAAGGAAATATATGTGGAAATTAAACAACACACCTTTTTTTTTTTCTAACCCAAGAGTTCATCACAGCTTTATTTACAGTAGCCAAAAACAGGTAAAAATCCAAATAAATTTTCATCAACAGGTGAATTGCAGTCCATCCATACAATGGTCTTGTTTTGGACAATAAAAAGGATCAAATACAGACAGAAAACAACATTGATCAATATGAAAAAGATGGCATGCTGAGTGAAAAAAGCCAGACACACAAGGCTACCTCCTGGGTAAATCTATTTACACAATGCTCAACGACCATTGAGCCAAACTAATCTATGGTGGAGAAAAACCAGAACAGTGGGGGCCAGTGGCAGTGAAGGTGGATATAAATGGGATGGATGGAGCATGAAGGCTCCTCCCAGATCAATGATGGACACACTTGTTAGCTGTTTATGAGAGGTACAATTATAATTGAAGGATGTTATTGAATGCAAATTATTAAATAGCCATTAATAACCATTCATCAATAGTGGCAAACACTAAATACAAGCAAATACCAAATACTAGTAAACTAAGTTCAGGAGCATTTTTTAAACTTTTATTTTAAACATGTACACCAAATCCCAGTGACATGCAATTTACCTATGTAACAAACCCGCACATGTACCAATGTACCATGCAGTTTCATTATATAGGTAAATTGTGTGTCACAGGGGTTTGGTGTACAGATTGTTTTATCACCCAGGTAATAAATATGGTACCCAATAGAAGTTTTCCAATCCTCACCCTTCTACCACCCTCTACTCTAAAGTAGGACCTGGTGTCTGTTGTTTCCTTCTTCGTGCCCATGTGTACTCAATGTTTAGCTCCTACTTGTATGCGAGAACATGCAGTATTTGGTTTTCTCTTCCTATGTTAGTTCACTTAGCATAATGGCCTCCAGCTTCATCCATGCTGCTGCAAAGGGCATAATCTTGTTCTTTGTTATGGCTACGTAGTATTCTATGGTACATATGTACCACATTTTCTTTATCCAGTCTACTGTTGAGCATTTAGGTCGATTCCATGTCTTTGCTATTGTCAATAGTGCTACAATAAACATACACAAGCACGTGTCTTTATGGTAGAATGATTTATATTCCTTTGGGCATATATCCAATAATGGGATTGCTGGGTTGAATGATAGTTCTGTTTTAAGTTATTTGAGAAATTGCCAAATTGCTTTCCACAGTGGCTGAAGTAATTTACACTCTCACCAGTAGTGATTAAGTCTTCCCTTTTCTTCGCAATCTCACCAGCATCTGTTATTTTTTGACTTTTTAATAACAGCCATTCTGACTGGTGTGAGATGGTATCTTATTGTGGTTTTGATTTGCATTTCCCTAATGATCAGTGGGGAGCGTTTTTTCATATGCTGGTTGGCTGCATGTATGTCTTTTTTTGAAAAGTGTCTGTTCATGTCTTTTGCCTACTTTTTAATGAGGTTGTTTGTCTTTTGCTTGTGTTATAAATTTTGTTTAAGTTCCTTATAGATTGTGGATATTAGACCTTTGTTGGATGTATAATTTGTAAATATTTTCTCTCATTCTGTAGGTTGTCTGTTTACTCTATTGATAGTTACTTTTGCTGTGCAGAGGCTCTTTAGTTTAATTAAGTCCCGTTTGTTAATTTTTGTTTTTGTTGCAGTTGCTTTTGTCATCTTAATCATAAAATCTTTGCCAGGGCCTATGTCCAGAATGGTAATTCCTAGGTTTTCTTCTAGGGTTTTTATAGTTTTAGGTTTTACATATAAGTCTTTAATCCATCTTAAGTTGATTTTTGTATGTGGTGTAAGGAAGGTGTCCAGTTTCAATCTTCAGCATATGGCTAGCCAGTTATCCTAGCACCATTTATTGAATAGGGAGTTCTTTCTCCATTGCTTGTTTTTGTCAATTTTGTTGACGACCAGATGGTTGTAGGCATGTGGCTTTATTTCTGGTTCTCTATTGTGTTCCATTGGTTTATGTGTCTGTTTTGGTACCAATACCATGTTGCTTTGGTTACTATGGCCTTGTAGTATAGTTTGAAGCCAGGTAATGTGATGCCTCCAACTTTGTTATTTTTGTTTAGAATTTCTTTGGCTATTTGGGCTCTTTTTTGGTTCCATATGAATTTTAAAATAATAGTTTTTTTTATAATTCTGTGAAGAATGTCATTGGTAGTTTGATAGAAATAACACTGAATCTGTAAATTGCTTTGGGCAGTATGGCAATTATAACAATATTGATTCTTCCCATCTATGAGCATAGAATGTTTTTCCATTTGTTTGTGTCATCTCTGATTTCTTTGAGCAATGGTTTGTAATTCTCATTACACAGATTTTTCACCTCCCTGGTTAGCCATATTCCTAGGTATTTTAATCTTTTATGGCTATTATGAATTGTTTTCTTGATTTGGCTCTCAGCTTGTATGTTGTTTGTGCATAGAAATGTTGCTGATTTTTGTACATTGATTTTGTATCCTGAAATTGCTGGAGTTTTTTTTTTTTATCAGATCTAGGAGGTTTGGACAGAGACCACTGGGTTTTTTAGTTACAGAATCATATCATCTGCAAACAGAGATAGTTTGACTTCCTGTCTTCCTATTTGGATGCCTTTTATTTCATTACCTTGTCTGACTGCTCTGGCTATGATTTCCAGTACTATGTTGATTAGGAGTGATGAGAGTGGGCATCCTTATCTTGTTCCAGTTCTCAAGGGTAATGCTTTCAGCTTTTGCCCATTTGGTATAATGTTGACTATGGATTTGTCATAGATGGCTCTTATTATTTTGAGATATGTTCCTTCAATGCCTAGTTTTTTGAGGGTTTTAACATGAAGGGATGTTGAATTTTATCTGCATCTATTGAAATGATCATGTGGTTTTTGTTTTTAGTTCTGTTTATGTGATGACTCACATTTATTGATTTGCATATGTTGAATCAACCTTGCATCCTAGGGATAAAGCCCACTTGATCATAGTGGATTAGCTTTTTGATGTGCTGCTGGATTCGGTTTGCTAGTAATTTGTTCAGGTTTTTTACATCTATGTTCATTAAGGATGTTGGCCTGAAGTTTTCCTTTTTTGTTTTGTCTCTGCCTAGTTTTGGTATCAAAATGATGCTAGCCTCATAGAATGAGTTAGGGAGGAGTCCTTCGTCCTCAATTTTTTGGAAATAGTTTCAGCAGGAATGGTATCAGCTATTCTTTGTACATCTGGTATAATTCAGCTGTGAATCTGTCTGGTCCTGGGCTCTTTCCAGTTGGTAGGCATTTTATTACTATTCAGTTTTGGAACTCATGATTGGTCTGTTCAGGGTTTCAGTTTCTTCTTGGATTAATCTTGGGAGATTGTATGTTTCCAGGAATTTATCCATTGCTTGTAGATTTTCCAGTTTGCGTGCATAGAGGTGTTCATAATAGTCTCTGAGGGATTTTTTTGTATTTCTGTGGGTTCAGTGGTAATGCTCATTTGTCATTTCTGATTGCACTTATTTGGATCTTCTCTCTTTTTCTCTTTATTAGTCTAGCTAGTGGTCTATCTTATTTATTCTTTCAAAGGACAAACCCCTGAATTTGTTGATCTTTTGTATGGTTTATTGCATCTTAGGAGCACAGTAAAAGGATTACACACCTTGATCAAGTGGGTTTTATTCCTACAATGGAAGGATGTTCCAATATCTGAACATCAATAAATGTAATATACCACATTAATAGAATGAAAAAAATACACATAATCATCTTAATGTAGAATAATAATTTGACAAAATTCAGCACACTCTCATGATAAAAAAGACTAAAATACTAGGAATAGAAGGAAACTATTAGTAAAGGCCATATATGAAAAACCCATAAGTAATGTCACACTCAATTGTGAAAGTCCGTAAGCTTTTCCTCTAAGATTGCAGGAAGAAGACATGGATGCCTGCTTTTGTTGTTTCTATGGAACATAGTATTAGAAGTTCTAGATAAGCAATTAGGCAAGAAGAAGAAATAAAATGCATTCAGATTGGAAAAAAGAAGTAATATTATCTCTGTTTGCAGCTGATATGATCTTATATGTAGAAAACCCTAAAAATTCCAAACACAAAACAGAGCTAATAAATGAATTCATTAAACTTGCAGGATACAAAACCAATGCATAAAAATCAATTGCATTTTTATTTACTAGCAATGAATAATCCAAAAAGAAACTAAGAAAACAATTTCATTTCTAATAGTATCAAAAAGAATAAAATATTTAGGGATATATTTAACCAAGGAGGTAAAAGACTTGTATGATGAAAACTTTAAAACATCGCTGAAAGAAATTAAAGAAGACATAAACAAGTGGAAAGACATTTCATGTCCATGAATTGGAAGACTTACTATTGTTAAGATGACAATACTTCCCAAAGAAATCTGCAGATGTAATGTAATTCTTATCAAATACCAATGGCAGGTTTCTAAGAAATAGAAAAAGCCATCCTAAAATTCATATGTAATCTCAAGAGACTCTGAGTAGCTAAAATGTTTTTGAAAAAATAAGAACAAAGTTGAATGAGTCACATTTTCTGATTTCAATACTTATTTCAAAGTTTGAGAAATCAAAACAGTATGGAACTGGCAACAGAACAGACATACAGATGGATGGAACAGACTAGAGAGTTCAGAAATTAATCTTCTCATATGTGGTCAATTGATTTTCAGTAAGGGTGCTGAGAACATTTAATAGGGGAAAGGACAGTCTTTTCAACAAATGGTGATGGGAAAACTGTATATGCACATATAAAAGAATACAGTTGGACCCCTACCTAACACCATATACAAAAAGTAACTCAAAATACCTAAAGTAATAAACATCTAAATGTAAAAACTAAAACTACAGAGCTCTTAGAAGAAAACATAGGAAAAATCTTCATGAGACTGCATTAGGCAATGATTTATTAGATATGACACCAAAGCATAGGTAACAAAAGAAAAAAAATAGATACATTGGACTTCATCAAAACTAAAATCTCTTGTGCACCAAAAGGCACTATCAAGAGAGTGAAAAAGCAACCCACAGAATGGGAGAAAATATTCATGAATTATATAGCTGATGAAGGATTAATATCTAGAGTATATAAAGAGCCCCCACAACAACTCAATTCAAAAATGGGCAAAATATCTAAATACTTAGATATTTCTGCAAAGAATATATATAAATGGCCAATAAGCACATGAAAAGATATTCAACATCACTAGACATTAGGGAAGTGTAAATAGAAACTGCAGTTAGTCCACTTCATATAGGAGAAATGTTATTTAAAGGAAAAATAACAAATATTGTTGAGGATGTAGAGAAATTGGAACCATTGCACATTGCTAGCATGAATGTTAACTGTCACGTCTGCTGTGGAAAACCATTTGTTCCTCAGATAATTAAACATAAAATTACCACATGATCTAGCAATTCCACTCCTAGATGTATACCCAAAATTACTAAAAGCAGGAATTCAAACAAATGCTTATACACCAGTTTTCATTATAACTTTACCCATAATAGCCAAAAGGTGGACACAATCCAAATGTCTATTAATGAGATGGATGGATAAACAATATCTGGTATATACATACAATGGAATATTATTCAGCCTTAATAAAAAATGAAATTCAGCCAAGAAGCAATGGGTCATACTCATTCATCCAAATTCTTTTTTTCTTTTCTTTTTTTTTTTTTTGTTTGAGACAGTCTTACTCTGTTACCCAGGCTGGAGTGTAGTGGCATGATCTCAGCTCACTGCAACCTCTGCCTCCCAGGTTTAAACGATTCTTGTGCCTCAGCCTCCTAAGTAGGTGGGATTACAGGCGTGCACTACCACTCCTGGCTAATTTTTGTATTTTTTTTTTTTTTTTTTGTAGAGACTGGGTTTCGGCATTTTGCCCAGGCTGGTCTCGAACTCCTGACCTCAAGTGATCTGCCTGTCTCAGCTTCACAAAGTGTTGGGATTACAGGCATGAGCCACCACTCCCGGCCTCATCCAAATTCTTTTTCCTTGTTCTCCTCTGTGGTCAATAGCATCCAGAGTCTTGGCAAGATGGCCAGCTGAGCTTTGTGGTTCGTATGTGAAATCACATGTGGATTCATATGCATAAACCTTAGAAATAGTATGCTAAGTGAAATAAGCTAGACACAAAAGGACAAATACTATATGTTTCCACTTATATGAGTTTCTAGAAAAGGCAAATTCATAGAGACAGAAAGTAGAATAGAGGTTACTAGGGGCTGGGGGTAAGGGTTAAAAAAATATTGGGAGTTACTGTTTAATGAATATAGAGTTTCTGTTTGAAATGATAAAAAGTTTCTGGAAATACATAGTGGTGATGATTTCACATCATTTTGAGATGTGCTTAATGCCACTAAATTGTAAAATTGTACACTTAAAAGTAGTTAAAATGGTAAGTGTTATGTTTATTTTACCATAGTTAAAAATCTCAAAAAGATTAACTATCACTTAAAAGACAGCTATAATGTTATGAGTAATATTTTAATTTGTATTTTCTGAAAAACAATGGATCACACTAAATCATCCAAATTCTTTCACCTGTTCTCCTTTATGATCAGCAGCATCTGTGGCTCTTGCAAGATGGCCAGCTGAGCATTGTGGGACAGCCTGTCCCATATGTGGGGCAGTTCTGTCACTCCCTCAACTCCCCACCTGCCATATATGTGAGTCTAGCATACAGATATTTGCTTTAAAACATACATATATATATTTAGGTTTTGCAAGTTGGGATGTGGACAAACAGTACATATATATAATGCAGCAGCAATTTTTAAAATTACTCCCTCTGAAAAGCTAGTTAAATTAAGGATACATCTTATAATTAGTGATATATATATATAAATTAAAAAGATATAGTTGTGACTCCAAAATATGAATGATATGTGAAGGTCATAAAGGACTAATATAGAGGAACTAATGAAGAAAACAGGTAAGGAAGACTTCTTAGTGCTAACTTCTGGGGCTGGCTAGGAAGTGGTACAAATTAGAAGAAAGGAGTGTTTGCCTTTTAAATAAAGAGAATAGATTAAGTAGAGAGTATTTCTATACATGTGTCAAGAAATAATGTCGATCAGCACAAAGATCTTTATAGATGTTCATCCATAACCCTCCTAACAAGAGTATAAGGTGGATATTATTATTAACCCCACTTTACAGATGAAGAAATTCATACACAGAACGAATAATCCCTGCAACGTTTCACAGCTAGTAAGTGGCAGAGCTGTGATTTGAACCCAGGTAGTCTGTCTAGAGTTCACCCTCTGACTACTGCTAGCTCTATCTGCTTTGGGTAGGAGTCATTAAAATACAAATGGAAAAAGAAAAAGAAAGGAAATATGTAGTTATTGGATGCTTAAAACTACCAGCAAATGATCATTGAAATTATGTACAAGACACTGACTATTCATTGACCAAGTCGAACACACTGGCTTCAAAGACACTACTGCTTGGGGATATTGAGACAAGTGAATACTAATATGGGAAGTCAGTGTCAATCTGGGAATGCGTTAGAGGTGTTACATGTAGAATTTAGCAAGGAGTTAGTCTGAGTATGCCTTATTGTATCTTTGGCAATAAGATGAGAAGTTTGGAGTGTAGTTAATGAATTTATAATGGTCAAACACCACAGCCAAGAAGAAAAAAACTTCCTATTACCATGAGTAGGCTAATTCTTATGGGTATATTTTGATCAATGAACAGTGGAAGCACTGTTGGACTTCAGGCCAGTAGTAAGTGAAGGTGCCTCCCTGTGTGCATGTGTGGCGGATCTCTCCAAATGGAATGAATCTCAGTGTGTTTTGGGTGTGGGGATATGAGAACGTCTTGCATATGCAGGAGTTATTATGTAGTCATAGGTGAATTATTAGGTGCTTACTTTCATGATTTTCACTTTCAAATAAGAAAATTGACGCTCAGAAAAATGAAGTAACTCTCCTGCAACTGCCACCCCAGTACAGGTCTGTCTGACTTGACCCCAGTGCTCTGAACTGAAGTTAAGGCAGTCTGAGTGCTTAGCCAGACATATTTCCGGAGCTTTTCTCCAAAAAGCTTGGCAAGTTTTGTGTTGTGCTTTAGTAAGGGAGGTATTCTCTTGTTCTTTTATGTGCTGATTAATGCTTTAGAGTCATTCCAAAGGGAGGCCTCCAGGGATATAGGACTTCCTGTGTTACCCACAAGCTTGATATGTATATCTTTTATGTCTTCATATAATTAGCTGATAAAAATGTTGAATAAGAGATGGCCAGAACTGAGTGGTCTTTCAAAATAACCTCAAAAGACTGGAATTAAGGGCCAAAATCAATAAGATGAAATTCAGCTGGTAAAATGTCAAGTCCTGACTTGGTTTAGAGAAAAAATCAGTTTACGTAAGTATCGGGTGGTAAAGACCTGGTTTGAAATTTGGTTGACTGCACACTTAAGATAAGCCCACGTTGTGAAATAATGAAGAAAATAGAGCTTGAATTCTTAGGTTGCATTACAAGCAGTAGTGACAAGAGCAGGCAAAATGGCAGACCCACTGTACATGGGGCTAGTACCCCATCTAAAAATTATATTCGTGTCTATATAAAGAGAGGCATTGCCAGCCAGATTCTGGTCAAAGGGAGAGGGATGGTGACGGTTGAAAAAATCATGAAAAATTAGGACTAATTCGGGAAACTTGAGGTAGTTATAGAAGGGTCTGAATAAGAGAAGCCTTGAGGATAGATAAGTTACATATTTTCTCTTGGAGCTCACCAGAAATTCTGAATATCTCCCTAGCCAGCAGGCATAGGTGTGGAGAATCATGAGGAAAAGAGAAATGAAACGGTAGAGGAAAAGGAAAGGGGGCTATCTCAGTCCATCTGTCCCTTTCTAAACCCACACATCATGCTGCCATTTAACTATGTATGTCTTGGGGCAGTGAGGCCTTCACATCCTGGAGTCCCAGTTGGAAATGGGGCTGAAGCTCCTTTTGCTTTCAGCTTCCCACTCAGTCCATCCAGGGCCTGTATTCTTTTGCCTGTGCCACCCTGAGGCCAAGACTTGGGTAGGCATTGGTCTCCTGATGGAAAGAACCCATGGAACAAACTGTCCAGATGCCTGTGTGGTCTGCACATTAAGGTATTTTGTAATTCTCTGTGATCCAAGCTGACCACATGTGGTTTCTGATACTTACAGGGAGTGTTCAGAATTTAGAGGTATCTTTCTTCTTTCAACAAAGTCTATTGTCCAGCTGAGAACCCAAGAAAGTCATCTTTGATACTCATTACATCTTTGTTCTAGTAGATAGATACTTGCCTCTCTTCAAAAGCAATTGGTTCTATAGGTGGGAAGCTTAAGAGAACAATCATTTAAGGAAAATAAAAAATGCATTGGTTTAAATGTTATTCCTAAATAATAAAGGTGGTAGGTAATGTGAGGTGTGGAAAGAGAGTGGTCTTGGAACTGAGGAACACTAGACCAAAGTGAAGTGTTACAACTGAGCTCACATCTTAGCATTTTTAATAAAGAGTTGATAATGAATAAGGGACAAGATTTTTCTAGAATCAGTACATTTGTTACAAAGATCAGAAATTTTTTATGTGGGACCCCAGTTGAAGTCAAATGCTGGAAAACAGGAAGTACTTGATAAATGTCTGTTGCAGGCAGAATATATTTAAGAACAGAACTATTTAAAATAATTTCAACTTTTGTTTTAGATTCAGAGGGTACATGTGCAGGTTTGTTGCAAGGGGATATTGCGTGGCACTGAGGTCTGGGGTACAAGTGATCCCATCACCCAGGTAGTGAGCACAGTACCCAAAAGTCAGTTTCTTTTTTATTTGAGACGGAGTCTTGCCCAGGCTGGAGTGCAGTGGTGCAATCTTGGCTCACTGCAAATTCCGCCTGCCAGGTTCACGCCATTCTCCTGCCTCAGCCTCCTCAGTAGGTGGGATTACAGGTGCCTGCCACCACGCCTGGCTAATTTTTTTGTATTTTTTAGTAGAGACGGGGGTTCACCGTGTTAGCCAGGATGGTCTCGATCTCCTGACCTCATGATCCTCCCGCCTCAGGCTCCCAAAGTGCTGGGATTACAGGCGTGAGCCACTGCGCCCGGCCCCAAAAGTCAGTTTCTTAACCCTTGCTCCTTCTGTCTCTCCACCTCTAGTGGTCTCCAGTGTCTATTGTTTCCCTCTTTATGTCCATGTGTACCCAATATTTAGCTCCAGCTTATAAGTGAGAAGATGCAGTATTTGGTTTTCTGTTCCTGCGTTAATTGCTTAGAATAATGGCTTCCAGCTGCATCCATGCTGCTGCACAGGACATCATTTCATTCTTTTTAATGGCTGTGTAGTACACTATGGTGTATATGTACCACATTTTCTTTTTCCAATCTACTGTTAATGGGCCCCTAGGTTGATTCCATGTCTTTGCTATTATGAATAGCGCTGCCATGAATGTCTGTAGAGCTGAACTATTTTGTGTAGAAGATATACACACTGGGAATTAAAAGAATGCAAGGAACTGTGCTGCAGCTGGGGGAGTCTCACTGCACTTGGGTAAGGTATTATGGTGAACGTTTCTGAATTAACTGTTAAGAGGTCCATGTCCTTTATCATCACCAAACTCACCTTTATTTTTGTGGGATTTACATGGAAAAATTAGATTAGTCAAGAGGTTGAATTAGCCCTCACCATTAGAGATTAGACATGGTCCTCCATTACCTATAAACTCACCTGTATCCATTCCTGTCTTCATTAACTTTCTCCCAGTCTTAGAGAGCAACAAGTGCTTTCTTAACCTTTTTTGTGCTTTCCACACACCGTTAAGTTAAAAGACTCAAATGTGCCTATAACACCAGCAAATAAGTATAGGGGAATGACTTTATTAGAAAAGCAATGCCTCAGTGTGTATAAAAAAAGATCTCCAATGATCGCCTATCCATTGCCTTCCATTAGCATGATGTTACTGTTTGAGTATTCACTGCCCTAACTACATTCTTTTACATACTCTTGCAAAGCTCTAGCACGTTTAAGGAAATACATGATCCTTCTTTTGCGCTAGGTTGACACTATGCTTGGTCTGTCACTTCTTATTTACAGGATGTTGGACAGAGTTGCTGATGTATAAACCACAGCCTTCCAAACCTTTTCTTTCAGCATTGTGCCTGGCAGACGTTGGCAATTGTAATATGCATAATTGTATCTCAAACACTGATCACAGTCTGGTGGCACACTGGTTTGCAAGGAGGAGATGAAGCCTCCTTCCTTCAGTGCAGGCTAATCCATAGGTTGTGTCCTTGCCCAGTTCCCTCCTGATTTCTTTGGGACTTCATTTTATATTGCTTTTCTCTCCCTTTATTTTCAACCCATACACTTCTCGCTTTGGCTTGAGACTCTTACCTTCACCCTGTCCTCCCTCAGTCCCAGATACCTGCGAATCTCTTTTCCTTTTACTAATTTGAAGAAAGGTCACAGACCCTCATTCTGCATAACCCATTCATTCTTCAAACCACTGCAGATTGGCTTCGAGGTACATCTACGGAAGTTTCTGTCAATGCTCACCTTCTAACTTCCAACTTTTTCCAACTCTTTCCAGGACTCTTTTCAGTGCTATTTTTTACTGAAATCCTGCTGCATTTGCTCATCCTCATCACTCTTCCTTTGCAAAATTTCTCTTCCTTGTCTTTTGTTCCATACCTCTGACATGCCTTCTCTTTCCCTCATGCAGTTCCTTGCCTTTGCCTGTCCCTTAAATATTGATGTGTCATAGGTTCTCATTCATGACCAGCTTCTTTTCTTATCCTAACCCTCTCTGGGGTGATTTAATCCACCTACAGGGTTTTAACCATCACTTATATGTGGATGATGATCAAGTTTAAATTTCCAGCCCACACATTTCTTCTGAGATTCAAATCCAACCTGCCTGAAGTGGATCTCCTCATCCTCTAAAATACACCTGAAATTCTCTATCTCATTTGATGGCACAACCATCCGTATAGTCAACCAAGATAGAAATCATATGTAGTTGTTGACTATTTCTACTGTTTCTCCTTTCTCAGAAGCTCTTGAACAGTCTTTTCTTGTCTATCCCTACAGCCAAAGTTTAATATCAGATCCTCATTTTTTTCTGCCCAGGTAATAGAAACGGCCTCAGAACTGACCCTGCTGTGTCCAGATCCATTCCCCTGCAGTTTACTTTCTGCAGGGCAGTCAGAGTGACCTCTTTAAACTTAAACAAAGGACGTCACCACTCTCAATGATTTCCCCTTTGACTACATGCTCCATACTGGCCCGCATGTCTCTCCATCACCTTCCTCTCCAGTGTCACCTCCCATCACTTCTAGGCAGACCCCTTTCACTCCAGCAATGAGCAATGGCAGTACAGATGTTCCCCTACTCATTCTGCTCCGCACCCTGGAGCCCCAGCCCCTGTCTTCTCTGTCTCTCCCAACTCTGACAAAAGCTTGCATGTTCCACCTTCAGGATTCCATACATACTAGATCCACCAGATACAATTCACACCCTCTGCCCGACCCTGCTTGCATGTGTTCAGGGGACCAGGTATTCCTAAGTGCTCAAGGAAGATCATGTGAAGACATACATCACTCATTATACTGATTTTGCAAACTTATTTTTCCTATAACATTTATTATTTTTAAAGTGATTGAAGTGCTATAACATACTCAATTCAGAAGACTTGGAAGAATAAACATCACTCACCATCCTACTAGTCCTAGAAACTTCATTATTTTTTTTTTATGAAAGTTTCTTTTTTTTTAAATTTTATTATTATACTTTAAGTTTTAGGGTACATGTGCACAATGTGCAGGTTTGTTGCATATGTATACATGTGCCATGTTGGTGTGCTGCACCCATTTACTCGTCATTTAGCATTAGGTGTATCTCCTAATGCTATCCCCCCCTCCTCCCCCCACCCAACAGTCCCTGGAGTGTGATGTTCCCCTTCCTGTGTCCATGTGTTCTCATTGTTCAATTCCCACCTATGAGTGAGAACATGCGGTGTTTGGTTTTTTGTCCTTGCGATAGTTTGCTGAGAATGATGGTTTCCAGTTTCATCCATGTCCCTACAAAGGACATGAACTCATCATTTTTTATGGCTGCATAGTATTCCATGGTGTATATGTGCCACATTTTCTTAATCCAGTCTATCGTTGTTGGACATTTGGGTTGGTTCTAACTCTTTGCTATTGTGAATAGTGCCGCAATAAACATACGTGTGCATGTGTCTTTATAGCAGCATGATTTATAGTTCTTTGGGTATATACCCAGTAATGGGATGGCTGGGTCAAATGGTATTTCTAGTTCTAGATCCCTGAGGAATCGCCACACTGACTTCCACAATAGTTGAACTAGCTTACAGTCCCACCAACAGTGTAAAAGTGTTCCTATTGTTTCCTGACTTTTTAATGATGGCCATTCTAACTGGTGTGAGATGGTATCTCATTGTGGTTTTGATGTGCATTTCTCTGATGGCCAGTGATGATGAGCATTTTTTCATGTGTCTGTTGGCTGCATAAATGTCTTCTTTTGAGAAACTTCATTATTAAAATATCAACAATGGAAATATTATTCCCATCACTTTTGTGTGGGTACACATACATACACATTTTTAAGTAATGTGGTGTCATTCAAAATATATTGAGCATTTAACATGTGCCAGGAACAGGCCCTACCCTCATTCAACTATAGTCTAGTTGGAGAGTCAGACATTAATCAAAGAGTCACACAAATAAATACAAGTTACAACTTTATTTATATAGTTGAGAAATGCTAAGAAGGTGAGGCCATGGAGCTCTGAGGACATAAGATGAAGAGAACTGACCTCATAGGAGATGAGGATGAACAAGTTCAGATTTAAAAGAAACTAGGAGTTAACTAACTCAGGAGGGTTGTGTATTGTTGAATTTCTGCATTGAAAGCTTCTTTTCTTCCTTTAGGATTTGCACTTAGCAATAAATTGCAACCATTTTCCTGGTAAAAATTCTTTTGTGACATAAAAGTATTTTAGGTATAATATTCAATCATATGGATATATTGAAGTTTAATAAATCCCCTAACATCAGATATTTAAAAGTTTCCTACTTTTTATTATGAATTATGCTGCAATGAATATTTTTGCACATATGTATGTCTTTATGTATGTCTCCAATAATTTCCTAAGGATATATTTCTACAAGTGAGAGTGCTATGTCAAAGGGTTTGCATATTAAGGTTTTTGCAATTGGCTGCCAAATTGCTCTCTGGAAAGGCTCCACTGGTCTGCTTTTCCTTCCATCAGCCACAGCCGGGAATGCCTGCTTCTCGCCATGGTCACCAGCACTGCGTCCTTGCTTCCTTTGGGATCTTTACAGATTTTAATTACCCCCGAAATTATATCTTACTGAAGTTTTAGTTTTCATGTCTTTGCTTCCCATCGAGGCTGAACTTTTAAATAAATTTTTGGCAGCGCAAATTTCTTTTGCTAGCTGCCTATTTTGTCACCATATTATTTTCAAATTGTCATTTCAGATCATCATTTTAAAATTGCATAAGTGTTTGTTTCTCAATAGATCACTGAGGCCAGAGGCTCTTTTTTTGCCCAGTATATTACTTTCAGCATAGTAAGTACTAATAAGAGTATTTTTGAAGGTGATTTGGTTCCTGTAGCATCACCAGTTACCTGACCAGAACGAGTGTGCAGAATCGTGATCGCTTCGGTTTTGTTATCCTAGACAATTGCCAAGGTTAGAGAATCAATACCTTCTTTCTAGATCACATGATTCAATCATATGTACTATTTTTGCTTCTAACACTATATAACTCCAAGTACCTAAAGAGCTTTCAAGTATAAGAAAGAACCGAGCTTAGTGGTCTACAATATCTCTTCAATATTGTCTTCTCCTTTAAACCTCTGGCTCCCTAAAGGCGGTAACAAAGCCTGTGGTTCAGGACACCCTGGCTCTTCCCAGGGAAGGGCAATGGGAAGATATTGGATAGCTGATGGCTCTCAGCTGTGGACCTGACATCTCTAGGGGCTAGGAATAATCAATCTTTAATGCCCAGAAGAGAACAAGGATGGCTGAAAGGATATTAAAGCAGATGATGAAAGGAATGACTTAAAGATCTGTGTGTGTTTAGCTGATAAAACAAATGATTTCAGGAGTGAGAAAATACAAAACTTGTCCTTAAATTCATTTTAATTATAACACAAATTTTTCTTACCTAAATTGGATATAACACTATGGATTAATAAAGGACATGATTTACTTTGCACCCGTTACTATTTCTTATAAGTTGGTTCATTCACTCATTCAACTATCTAGTAAGTTCCTAACAGGAGCCAGATACTGTGGGAGGTGTTACAAACTTGAAAGAGAACAAGACAGCCATTACCCCTGCTCTCACAGAGCTTACAGTAGATCAGGAACGGAAACCGACTGTGCTCTCGGGGGACATAAAGTGTCATGTGTAACACACTGACTTTGTCTGAGTGGCTTCATTTATGGTAACAGTGGAAGAGAAGGGTCTAGAAGAACTTGTGAAAACACTATGTTAACGACAGTGCTGGTGCCAGTAGGAACCACAGGGAAAGATCTTTTGATAAAAGGTAAGTGCAACCAGATGCTGGACTTACGCAGCGATGTTTAAATTTTAAAACAGTCCACTTAAAACTATACATCTTTATTGTCAAAATGTCTTCATGAAACAAACAAAAAACCCATTTTGTTATCTTGAGTCTAAAGTTCTCCATCTTTAATTTTTCCTTTCCTTTTGAACACATTATTTGCGAATGCAAGTGTTCCTTCTGCATGCCAGGTGGGAGTAAAGACCGATGACTGACTGCAAGCTGCAGGGAAGTCGTTTTTGTTTCAGTATTAAGGTGAAGAATTTTGTAATGAAGGAAAAACAGAAAGAATTTTTTTTTTTCAGAATAGTAGTGAGATGTCTCTCTAATAATAATGACAATGCTGCAATAGCAGTGACCATTTTACTGTACACTTACTACCTCCCATGTGTGTGCTCAAAGGTTTGCATGCATTATTTCATTTGATCTTCTCAAAAATAGCTAAGAGGTATTACAATCCATTTATATAGACGACGAAACCAAAGATGAGCGAGGCTGAAATATTGGCCCAAAGTCATGAAGTTACAAAGTGTCGGCACCAGGGTTTAGGCATGGAAGCATCTCCTCCCGAACACTTGTTCTCAATTACTGAGCTAGTCTGTCAGGTTTTCATCACTGGAGTGGTTCAAGCATAAACTGGATTATCGCATGAATGAAACAATAAAGAGAGAATTCAAGCTTCAGATGAGGATGGAGGTCGCAGGGCTAGTTAACAGCAAAGTCAGTAGTTCTACACATTTTTAGTAATGGATTTTGTTGAGAATTTGACAACAGTCTGTGGGCTTTCTCAAAAAAAATACCTGTGTGCACACAGGTGCAACCCATTACAATGTAAAAGTTTGGAGATGCTCATGAACCTTTTGATACCATCTTGGGGTTCTAGATTGAAAGCACTTGCTTGAAAGACACTTTTGCTCTGAGATTCTATATGCAGCTACATGCTTTTAGAGCTGAATTTCCCTCCAAGTTATGACTACAGGTGTTGAGATGGTGCTATCTTCTTGTGGCACTATGAGAAAAACAAAACACTGAGACATTTCCCTTCCAGAAGAAAGAGAAGCCTTCCTTCCACATTTCTCTAAGTAGCCTTTGTGTGCCACTGAAAATCTCTCCCTTGGCTGTTACAACTTAAGGTGCATTCAGAATGACTCAGAAATAGAGACCCAAACCATATGTACAGTCTCCATTCATATTATTATTTATAGGGCACAGGAGCCTGTCTCTCCCCAGCAAGCCCCATTGCCAATAAAGAAGTGAAGGGAGACTGGGGAGGAGGGGCGAGATCATGGAGTGAAAGTGTCTGTGCAAGGCAATATTTTTATATGTTGTTGATTTCTGGTTCCTGCCTGGCCTGACAGTGCATGTGTTTCCAATTGGGAATGAACACGTGAGCTCAGTATCTAGAGAGAGGCTTATTGGGTGAAAGAACCTCCTCTCCTACCCTGCATTCCACTCCCACCTGCACTCAAGTGCATGGGAGCTCTGGTACTGGGAGTTTGGAAAACATCCCACAGCTGGCCTGGGCTCCCTCAGTCTGGCCCCATCTCAGAAACATGTATGTGTGTGTCTGTGAGTACATGTGCATTGTATGGGGGTTCACTTAAGCCTTCTCCTTTGGACATTTGGGTTGCAGCCATTTCTGGGAGATTATGGATGCATGTTAGGGCCTTTTGGGTCTGCTGGGGAAGGCTGTGGTGTTTATCCTCTCCTCCAAACTGCCTTCTCTTTTAATGCATTGCTACATGCTTAATTGCTTTGGCGCTGGTCCTTAGAGCAGCTCTCAGCACAGGTTCCTGATGATTCCTGCAGGGAGGCTCTGTGGAGAGACGGTTTGCCAAACAGGAGATAGAGGGCCAAGGGGTGTGCAGAAAACAGGTTTTTCCTCTGGCCCTGCTTCTGCTCTGCTTCGGGACCTCTTATCTCTCATCTAGCCCTTGGGAATAGCCCCCAACTCCTTTCTCTGCCTCCGCTCTTGCTCCCATTCAATTCATACTGCACCCTGCTGCCAGAGCAACCTTTGTCAAAGGCAAAAGTTTCATTATATGGCTTAAAAGCCTCCAGTGGCTTCCTGGTATCTTGTTGGAAACAATAATCACGATATCTTCTACCTGTTTTGGAACCCTCCCTCCATGGCAGGTGCTCAGCAAAGGCATCTGCCATGCACTCCCTCTGATAATCTTTCCAACAACCCTGCCAGGCACGGTTTATTGTTCTCCGCACTTTATGAATGAGGAAGCTGAGATTGTGAGTATGTAACTAACCTGACCAAGGTCACAAAACTGGGAAACAAAGACATTGCATAAGGTTGCCCGGCTTACACCCTGCCCAAGGGCACCCAGGCTTACACCCTGCCCAAGGGCACCCAGCAGCGGGAGGCCCGAGGAGTTAACTCCAGCCAGGCCACTGCTGGCCAAGCCACATGCCTCGGAGAGAAGCCCCTTATCTAAATTGTCCTGTTTTCAGGGAGGAACACAAGAATTCTTCAGCTCTTGACTTTCCGCCACCTGCTGATGCTGCTCTCCAGGCTATTCCTTTTGGTGCTGGTGTGACGTGAGCTGCTAGGGATACAGAGATCATCAAATATGGCTGCTAATCTCTGAAACTTATAGTTTTGCACTGGGGGCAGATGGTCACGGATAGCTCTGTTTCCATAGGTTAAGAATAACTATGAACTGTGAAAAATGCATGGGAGCGCAGAGGCAAGCCATCTTATCCACCTTGGACCGGGAGGAGAAGAAGGGTGAGAGGTCCAGGAAGGCCTCCTGGAGGAAGATGATACTTGGGCCACCTTAATAATGAGGCCCAGTTAGTCAGACGAGAGTGGAAGTAGGCAAGAAGAAGGCATTTGAGGCAGTAGGAACAAGAGCAAAGCAGGAAGGTGTAAACAACATGGAGTATTCAAGGCTCTGTTTTGAAAAACAAAAACCAAAACCTTGGTAAGTAAATTTGCAGTGGAAATATTTTACATCTTAAGGCAAAACTTGGTTGGAGACTTAGATCACAGTCAACTTATGAAAACCCTTTGTACAAAATTTCAGGCAGGGCACGGTGGCTCACACCTGTAATCCCAGCACTTTTGGTGTCCGAGGCGGGAGGAGTGCTTGAGCCCAGGAGTTCAGGACCAGCCTGGGCAACTAGTGAGACCCCATCTCTACAAAAAGTTAAAAAAAAGTAGCCAGGCATGGTGGCAAGCACCTGTGGTCCCAGCTGCTCAGGAGGTTGAGGTGGGAAGATTGCTTGGGCCTAGGAGGTTGAGGCTACAGTGAGCTAGGATCACACCACCGCGCTCCAGCCTGGGCGACAAAGGGAGACCCTGTTTCAAAAATAAAAGATTACTGAAATAAGGACTGTCTGCTAAAGGCCAATGACATTTGCTATGACTTGGGCTATTCTGAATAGTAGTCACCATGCTGTCAGACTTGAGGGTCTCCCTTTGTTGTGGATCTGATGGGATGTGGTGAGGTCATGAGGCTTGTATAAAGGCGATGCACCATTCACAGGCCTTGGTTGCATTTTTTCCTCCATTCTGATGTCTTGTGCCTTTCGGATTTCACCTCGCCTGCCTTCCTCTTGCCAGATCCCAGTGATACAGAGACTTGGATGATTCAGATGGAAAAAGCATGAGTTGCTCGCGTTAAGCTGCACATGATTTCTTAGACCGGGGCTTTATATAGCCTTCATTTTGCTCACTCTGTGCTTGGTGCAAAAGCCCATCCTGCCCGTTTGACAATCACACCTGTCCCTGCTGCCATTTCTGCTCCACACTAACATCCCTTCACTTCTTCATCCCCAGGGCATCGCTATATGAAGATTTGCTCTCATTATGCCTTTTCTATTCCTTTCTGTTCTTGCCCCACTTAAAAAAACTAACCAAAGTAATGCATAAATGTAAAGTGTCAAACAGTGTTACAAGACTTATGACAAAAAAAGCATTCCATGTTCCACCTTTTCTCTTCCCTAAGTCCTACCCCTGAGAGGGTGTCATTTCAACTCTCAGCTTTTTTGCTGGGTGTTTATCTCTACATTTCTGAGTAATTTGCTTATTATTTCTTGTTTTTTCATTTTATTTTAAGGCATCGTCCATTGGCCTCCTACCATGGGAGATGAGAATTCTAGTTCTCTTACAATCTGCCCCTGCAATATACACAGGCTTTCCCTCCCTACATTCCATAATTATGTCACAATGTTGGTTAAACCAATACTAAATTTTTGTATGACTATGGTAATATAAATATTATTAATACCCGAGTCACAAAATATAATTACATTTCTTGTTTTGTAATTTTTCTGGAGTTATTTTTCTTTATTAACTATTCTATGAATCTATCAAAGTTTTGCCTCAAACTCTTACAGACCTGAAAATCAGCTCTCCACAGGGTCAGAAGCACCATGCAGATGGTTGACTCCCTCCTTGGTCCCTTCTTGAGGCATTCCTAGTGCCTGCCCTTCCTTCTCTTGCTGTGAGCTGCACTGCTGGCTCCCTGCTGCATCTCCTACGCCATCATTCTAGGAATTACCTTTGCTGTCTTCTGATTTCAGCCCCATATTCCTGAATACTTGCTACATAGACTGAATGTTTCTGTCTCCTCCAAATTAATATGTTGAAATGCATACTCATAGTGATAATATCAGGAGCTGAGGCCTTTGGGAGGTGATGAGGTCATGAAGGTGGGGCCCTCATGAATGGGATTAGTGCCCTTATAAAAGGAACCCCAGAGAGCTCCTTCACTCTTTCTGGCATGTGAGAAAGCACTGTCTAGGAACCAAGAAGTGGGCTCTCACCAGACACTGAATCTGCCAGCACCTTGATTTTGGTCCTCCAGCTCCCAGAAGTGTGAGAAATAAACTACTGTTGTTGATAAGCCACTCAGTAGGTTATTTTGTCATAGCAGCCTGCATGACTAAGACAATAGTGCCTTTCTTTCTCTCATTTTATTCTTTCCCTCCCTGACTCTTTTTTTTGGTGAAGAAGTAGCTTCTTGAGAAAGGGTAGATGGGAGGTAAATTTTCAAAGAGGTCCTTATTGTATTCTCACACTCGACTGAAAATTAGGCTGGCTTTAGAATTTTAGGTTGGAAAAAAATTCCTCACTTAATTTTGAAGGCATTGTTCCATTGTATTTTAGCTTCTATTGTTGCTCTTGGGAAGTTCGATGCAATTCTGATTCCTAAGTCATTCTATGTTAATTTTTTTTATCTTTCTTTGAAAGCTTTCAGGACCATCTCATTATCCTGTCCACTATAAAATTTGATAGCTCCATTTCTTTATGTGGATCTTTTTCATCCTTCGTGGCCTCTTGCTCTCTAGAAATTCACTTTACTTTTAGGGAAAATTCTTGTATTATTTCTTTAATTATTTCTTTCCTTCAATTTTCTATGTTCCCTCTTACTGTAAATTAGATACAACATTGTCTAGATTTGCCTTCTAATTTCTGACCTTTACTGTTTTTCATTCTTTAACTTTTGGCCCTGGACAATTTTCTTCACTTTACCTTCCAATCCCTTAATGGCTTTTTGGTTTTGTATTTTTAACTTTCTCCAGCACTTTCAGTCCCCAGGATCTGGCCCTTGTTCTCTGAATCTGTCCTTCTTCTAATCACATCCTGTTCTTGGGTCTTCTCACCAGTATGAGGATGTTCAGAAAGTTTACTTGTAAAGTTTTTTCTGCTCCTTCTGACCCTGTTTTGTGTGTGTGTGTGTTTAATTTTTCTGTTTATTTTAATTTCTGTCCTCATGCTATAGGCTTTCATAAAATATTTAGTGACCTCAACTGGCCACGATTATTTTAGAGAGAGGCACTGAAAAACTCACTGGAAGCTCTGGTGTGGGGTCTCAGTTTGGTGACTGGGGAGTTTCACTGTAAAATTCTTTTGGTGGGGGAACAGGAGGTATCTGCAACTGATTGTAGGTCTTTTCTTTCAGACCAGTCCATTTACCCAGGGAAGAGCTCCTGACTAGAGAGGTGCAAGCCAACTTCTCCTGGCCTGAGTGTTTCGGTACGGTGTGTGAGCTGGGTGGCTCACTCTCAGCCTGTAGACTTTCTCTTCATTCTGCACTTTCACTGATCATGGTCCCCACTGCCTTCTGTCATGCATGGTATCCCCAAGCCCACAACCTCCCTGTTCCCCTATTTCCTGCCAGTATTGGGAAGAAACAGTCATCTGATCTGCAGGGTAGGGAAAAGGCTGGGGGAGGCCTCTCACTCCTCCTAATACAGATTCTCAACACATTTTCGAACTTTATTCTCCACCATCAGTTCACCAGGTGCCATCCATTTCTGAGCCCTTTTGAGGTTCTGTGATGCAGATTGCTTTGCTTCTTGTCTCCTGTGCTGCAGTTTCACCCCTCTGGTAAGTCAGTTCCCATTCATTCATCCATTTTCTATCTTCCAAAGTTTGGTTGTGTCTCTAGTCTGTTGCCATCTTCTCTCATTCTCTTTGTCTTCTCATGAGTTCAAAATTCCTACTTCCATTTTAATACCATTTCAGAAGAGAATGTAGATTGATGATTTTCAGGCTGCCATATTGAACTGAAAGTTATTTTATTTCCTTTTCTTCTTCTGACTTTTAATCCTTCTCCTAAAAGTTACTTACAACAGCAGTAACTCCCTTTTGAATACATTGGTACTGAAAAGCTTGCATGCATTGAATAGGTAGAAAATAGAAAATTCATATATTCTAGAACTGAGAGTGAGAGAAGCTGGCCAAGGCTTTGGTGTCTGAAATAAATCTGAGGCAATACATGTTCTCAACTCCCAAAGGCGGCAGTGTGGTCTCTTGGAGCATGACACTAGGCCAGTGGTCAAGAGACTTGCATTCCTGTTCCAATTCCAGTCTTCCTACTAGTTAGCTCTGCAACCATGGGCAGGTTAGTTCTCCTCTATGGGACTCCATTTCCTCCAGAGGACAATTCCTCTCAGTTCTTGACTTCCATGCCTGTGTTTTTAAGTTCTTGAGATTTAGCGCTCACCTGAGGAATATCAGTTGCTGGGATGAAATCATGTGTGAAGGCAAACACCTATAAAAAGGGTCCTTGTTCCAATGTAGTCTGTGAGCTTTATTAATTTTCCTCTACATAGCCTCAAATAATATTCTTTTAATTTAAAGAAAAATACCTTTTCCTATTGTCTCTGAGTAATTCCTGGCTTTGTTTTGAAATTATTGTTATCTTTGCTAAAACTACCATGTTGCTGGGTAGTGGGTGCTTACACAGGCAGTTCTGGCCACCCATTTGGATTTGAGCCCTTTAGAGAATCCTTCTCCAGCACATGCCTTGAGGTCTTCTCATGTGCTGATCCCCCTCTCTGGAACACTCTTCCCTACCCTTTGCTTTGAGTAACTCCTACTTACCCTTTAGTCCTCAGCTTCATATCCACTTCTTTGGACAGGCCTTCCCTGACTCTACAGACCCCTTTGGCATATGTTCTCCTACTTCCTTATCTTGCTCTTTTTTAAATAGCTCATTTCACCTTTTAAATAAATAGTGCTACCTGGATATAGCTGTTGCCTCAATTCATGGTAGGCACTCTCTCTATTTTGCCTCTTATCTGCTGGGTACAAAGTTTGGCTTCTTTACAAGTTTCCATAAGAAATTAACCACACCGTGGATGCTAGTAGAATTTACTCAAGATTTGGAGGATGTGTCAGTGTGTTAAACCCTGGAGGATGGGCCCTCCTGCCCTTCCTCAACCTCCCTGTCTTTCCTCCTTCCTCTCTTCCCTCATGAATGCCCTCGGGAGCTCCATATTCTCTTCTCCTGCACAGTGGCTCCCCTTTCTTTGCAGCTTTGGTGTCAGCTGACTTCTGGGCAGAAGAGTCTTGGTTTCCATACACATAAGAAGACAACCCTTGAAGATGGAAGGGAGCCTGGCTGGCTGGGGGTACACAAGGCCATACTGTGTGCAAGCGCTTGTCAGATGCTTCTGCAAGGTGGCACTTTTCAAAGGCAGCTGTGGTGAGGAAAGGAAGCTGCCTGAGAGCACAGTTGGGTGCCTCCATGGCTCCGTGTTCACTCATTCCCAAGGCCAGAGGCCTGGAGCCCACGGAAGCTGCTGGTCTTGGAAACTCTGGTGAGCAGTGTCCTTGGATTCCCAAGCTCTTCAAATCCCAGGGAATGAAGATTAGAAAAAGCCACAAAGATATAGGCAGTGTCTATCATGAGATACCAAGCTGGTAGGGGACCACAGAGGAGCCACTAGGGTGGAGACAGGCCCCAGCAATTCAGCTCAGCTCTCTAGTCCCCTACTCCAATCTACAAAATGCGTAAAGATAATGTAAACATAAAAATGGATGCTTATGTTGATGAAAATAATATGATGTATAGAATGTATTTTGTCACAGAAATATTTGTCAAGTACTACAGAAAATGTCTGATTCTAGCCATTTTGTAGGCTCAGACATGTGTTAGATATTATCTCTTTCCTGAAGAAACTTGAGTCTACCTTGTGAGAGAAGACACACATGGAAAGCTAGTCCTGCAGGTCAGCATAGGGGACAGGCAGCACGAAGCAGTAAACCTAGCATGGCATGCTTGGTTTCAACATTTTTACTTGCCCTATGATCTTAGCTTTGTCTTTAAAGGAGGAATGCTACCATTACCTTATAGTCTATTAAATATTAAATGAGGGGTCAGGTGCGGTGGCTCACACCTGTCATCCCAGCATTTTGGGAGTACGAGACAGTAGGATTGCTTGAGCCTAACAGTTCAAGACCAGCCTGGGCAACATGGCAAGACCAAGTCTCTACAAAAAAAAAAAAATACAAAAATTAGCTGGGCGTGGTGGTGCATGCCTGTAGTCCCAGTTACTTAGGAGGCTGAGGTGGGAGGATCACCTGACCCCAGGAGGTCAAGGTTGCAGTGAGTCATGATTGCACCACTGCACTCCAGCCTGGGCAATGGAGTGAGACTGTGTCTCAAAAACAAAAGAAAAAAAATTAAATGAGGAAAAAACCATGCAAAGCACCTACGTCTGTATGAGGCACGTATTGAGGCCTTAATGGCCATTAAATCTAATTTTAATACATAACTAATAAGTGGTTATATTTGTTTCCCAGGGCTGCCATGACAAGCACCATGAACCAGGTGGCTCAAGCTATAGAACTTGTTGCTTCACAGCTCCGGAGGCTGGAAGTCCAAGTCTTAGTGTCAGCAGGGTTGGCTTCTACCAAGGGCTGTGTTCGGAGCCTGCTCCAGGCCTCTCTCCTAGCTTCTGGTGGTTTGCTGGCAATCATAGGCTCTCTGCCTTGGCTTCTACTGCATCACCCTGATTTCCGCCTGCATCTTTGCTTGGTGTTCTCCTGTGTGTGTGTCTCTGTGTCCAAATTTCCTACTTTTATAAGAACACTAGTAGTGGATTAGGGACCCACTCTACTCCAGTGTGACCTCACTTTGACTTTATTAATTACATCTGCAATGACCCTATTTTCAAATAAGGTCACATTTAGAGGTACTGGGGTTATGATTTTGACATATAAATTTTGGAAGACATAAGTCAACCCATAACAGTAGAAAAGAATAAAAATCTAGTAAAGGTAGGAGAGATGGCAACAGATCCCTAGTACCCAGGGCGGTCAGTGGAGCCTCTTAGATCACCTGGGGCTGAATCCAGGACTGGGCAGTTGGCAGGAACTTGGTGGTGGTGGGCATGGGGGCACAGCGAGAAGAATGTAACAAGCAAGGACACAAAAGCAGAAATGTGCAGGCATGTTTGAAGGGCAGTGAGGAAGCCAGCCAGGCTGGACTGGAGAGTATGGGCCAGGGAACACTTTGGAAGCCTTTGACTCATGAAGGAAGGAGTTTGCACTTCAGGATCTTGGCACAATGCAGACAGTGAAGGATTATGATGCATACCACTGAGACAAATAAGCAGTTAAGACCCAAAGATGTAAATATTTGCTTTAGCTATTGAAAATGACACTAGAGAGCGATTTTACTAGTGCATTCACTATGAGTTACTTTACAGTAGTGAGATTAGATTGAGT
Source organism: Nomascus leucogenys (assembly GCF_006542625.1). Lineage (NCBI taxonomy): Eukaryota > Metazoa > Chordata > Mammalia > Primates > Hylobatidae > Nomascus > Nomascus leucogenys. The sequence continues at coordinate 4,253,632 of NC_044395.1, read as the reverse complement.
GGACTCATTCTCTATCCACCCTGGTTCTCTTGGCATATATTTGCCCTCTTGGCTGGTTGAATGTAGAGGTACAGTCTGATCAGATGAGAGCTTATCTGTGAGCCAAGTGACCTGATTTATATGGAGATCAGTCCAAATTAAGAGCACACAGAGTGTTCTCAGAGCTGGAGGGAGGATAACAACAGAGGTCTGGCTGTCTGTGTTCTTCAGGAAGTGCTGGCAAGGAATAGGGAGCTCTAAGAGAGGAATAGGTGGTCTGCTGAATGGAGAGATGGTAGAAGACACAAGTAGCAGTCTCCAGAAACTCAGGTTTGTAGATTACTACAGCTCACTGCATTCATCCTTGCTCCATTAGGATCTCAACACCTAGGTTATACAAGAACAAATGTCTCATGGAAAAGTAAAAATGTATCCAACCAATCAATTGTTTGGTCTATGTGATGCCAAGTAATCCAAGGGAAACTACTGTTTAACCTCAGTCTCTGGTTGCAGTGGCAGTAAGTCGGCACTGTCCTGATGTCTGGCACATCTGACACATCACTCAGCATAGCAGCAACATCTGGCTCCACGCAATTCTTGTGGGCAATTTTGCAGTCACCACAGACAGTGTAGACTCATAATTAACTTGTCAACACTCCCCACCAGGAATTTCCACTGGTCCTGGAGGGCCTAGCTCAGGGTGTGAGCCATAGCGCAGGAAGAGTTTCTGGTCCTGACTCCTGGAACCAAGCCTGGCGGTTGTGGTGGGTGAGTGGGCTGGGACCAAGTCCGCGTCCACTGCTTTTCTGTATACTTTCAACTCTGCAGAGTTCTCCTTAGAAGGAATCTATTGTTGGTTGTTTAAAGGCTGCTACTATAGACCTATTACAGGGAGAACCCATACTCAAAACCAGTGAAAGCTGACAACACTGGTCTTATGTGTAAGTACTTTGATTTTGTATGTAACTAGCATGCTTCACTGCATGTTGAAATACATGGGTGCTCCCCACCTGGGCTTTCTAAGGTCTTCCATTCACTTGAGAGTTGGATGCCACATCTGTCTCCTTTTTACAATGACCTTTGGCTCTGACTGTCCCCCAGCATTGAGATGATGCATGGAAAGCCCACTTACTACTCAGCCCTTGATATATAGCAAGCTCCAAATAAATGGTAGATAAATACAACAATTACAACCATCCCCACAGTGTGATAATTGTATCAGTGAAGGCTTCACCAGTCTAGGAATTACCTTCTGTTTGGGTTTCTTATGAACAGTCAGGTCCAAACTGCAGCACTGATTGGAATTATCAGGGAAGGAAGAGGTGTTGGCTTCCCTGGTGTGGCCAGCAGTCATGGAATCAGCTGTCAGTAGTGCTCCAGGAAGGGAGTTGGTGCCTTCCAGATATGACAGGGATTGGTGATCCCTCTTGTTTTCTTTATCAGTTCTAAGTCATTCACTAGAAAGCTTGAAGAAATCCAAAGCTAGAAGATTTTATGGGTAGTAGTTGATAGTTCCTAGTTTTTCCCATTTGAAAAAATTTAGTTAGAGGAATAATCATTCCTCATTTTGTTTATGACTTGGTGCCTCTGGTGTTGTGCAGTGAAAGACAGGAAAGACAGAAGACACAATTCCTATGATCAGAAGTTTACCATCTAGTTGGATAAAGAAGGCATTCATACATAAAACACAATAGCTACAGGAAAAGATTTTCAAAACTTCCCAGGCACTACCCCAAAGGATTCACAGATTTAGTGCAATTCCTATCAAAATACCAATGATGTTTTCTGCACAAATGGAAAAATCTACCCTAAAATTCATAAGGAATCTCAAGGGACCCCAAATAGCCAAAATAATCTTGAAAAATAAGAATAAAGTTGGAGGACTTATTCTTCTGATTTTAAAACTTTCTACAAAGCTATAGGAATCAAAACAGATTGAAAGTGGTACAAAGATGGACATATATACCAATGGAATAGAATAGAGAGCTCAGAAATAAATTCTTGCATATATGATCAGGTGACATTAAACAAGGGTACCAAAACCACTCAATGAGGAAAGAAAAGTCTTCTCAACAAATAATATCGGGAACACTGGATACATGCAAAATAATGAAGTTGGACCCTTACCTGGCACCATATACACGAATTAATTCAAAATAGATCAAAGACCTAAATTTAAGAGCTAAAAATAGAAAACTCTTAGAAGAGAACATAGGAGAAAGGATTCATGACATTGGACATGGCAATGATTTTTAAAGGTATGAAACTACAAGCATAGTCAACAAAAGAAAAAAACAGGTAAGTTGGATTTATTAAAATCAATAAATTTTGCATATCAAAGAACATGATCAACAGAGTGAAGAGACACTCTTCCCCCATGGAATAGAGGAAAATAGGCAAATCATATATCTGATAGGAGATTAATATCCGGAAAATATTAAAAAAAAACTCTTACAACTCAATGACAAAAACAACCCAATTAAAAAATGGACAAAGGATTTGAGTAGACGTTTCCCCAAAGATTATACAGATGGCTAAGAAGCACATCAACAGATGTTCAGCATCACTCATCATTAGAGAATTGCAAGTCAAAACCACAATTACACAAAGTCATTAGAATAGCTATTATCAAAAATAAAAACAAAACAAACAAGTATTAGCAAGGATATGGAGAAATTAGAACCCTTGTGCATTGCTGCTCAGAATGTAAAATGGTGCAGTGCTATGGAAAACAGTATGGCAGGCCCTCAAAAAATTAAACAGAATTATCATATGATCCAGCAAATGTACTTCTGAGCATACACCCAAAGAATTGAAAGCAGGAACTCCAGCAGGTATTTGTACATCAGTGTTCATAGCAGTGTTTTGTTCACAATAGGCAAAAGGCAGAAACGACCCAAACGTCCATTGATGGATGAATGGATAAACAAAGTGTGGCAGGCACATACATGGGGTATTACTCAGCCTTAAATGACAACGAGATTCTGATACATGGTGCCTCCTGGATGAAACAAAAGATACTAAGCTAAGTGAAATAAGCCAGACACAATTGAACAAGCATTACATGATTCCATTATATGTGGGGGCTGGAGGAAAGGAAGAGTGGAAAACTGTTGTTAAATAGGTAAGGAGTTCAGTGTGGGAGGATGAAATGGTTCTGCAGGTGGATGGTGGTGATGTTTGCACAACCATGTACATGTATTTAATGCCACCAATCTGTACACTTAAAATGGTTAAAAATGTCAAATTTTATGTTACATTTCTTTTACCACAATTTAAAAAAATTTCCCGAGAAATCCAAATGACAAAAGTGATCAGCCTGGGGAAAATGGGAATGGACGGCTCCCTGGGGGAGCAGGGTCTTCAGGGAAGTCATGACCGCAGAGGGAAGACCTGGGGGTGCTTGTCAAAGGCTCACAGTCAGCTCTGCATCAGCTTGTGTGTGGACAGCGCAGGGAGGCCTGGTCTGGCAAGGGCAGCAGGTGTTGGGGCTCTGGGCGAATGACGCTGGGTGAACATGGGGCAGTGGCAGGGAGTCTGCAGGAGGAGGAGGGCTGGCTAGTGGGGCTGGGACAGAGCCCAGACAGGTCAATGGGAGGGGCTGTGTGCTGGAAGAGGGACTGGTGCTGCTGTGTTATCAGAACAATCTGGGAGAGAGACAGCAAGGGAGGAAGACTGGGGGAATGGCTAGGACCTGTGGCAGCAGCCCAGGCCCGAGGTATCAGGGCAGGTAGTGGTAACAGTGGGGACGGGAGGCCCTGGCAAGCCTTGGCAGTCAGGCATGATTCCCATATTGTCTTCCTGGTCACCAGTGGATGCCCGGATCCTGTGCCTTTGGAAGGGCAGGGTTGAAACACCACCACCCTCTTCTTTTTGCAACTTTTCTGTTCTTCTTGTGGGCTACTTTTGAGTTAGGTGTGTACGAGGAATAGACTTTAGGGTTTATCTGGGGAGTTTCTTCAAGTGGTTCTCTCATATAGTAAATGAGGAAGTTGGGTTAGATGACAGCTACAGCTCTTTCCTGCTTTTAAACACTGTGATTCATTTACTTGATTGATAATCGCTCAGTTCTTTCCATGTGCCAGGCACTGCGTGAGCTCATAGCTCATACAACAATGACCAAGAGGACAAACATCTGCTCTCATGTGGCCGCCTCTCCTGCCTTTGTGCCATCCCCGTTAAATGAACTCATGTGTGCCATGGTTCCTGGCTCATGCCTGGAGAGAGTAGTTGCTACACATGGTACCTACTGTGCTCACTGCTTCTCCTGGCTCTAGGTCCCACATCAACTCATCCTTCATCACATTATCACTTCTCATGTGTGCTGTTTGCCCACACACCTTTCCTTTCTGTTTTCAGTTGTTATAATGCTAAGTCCAGATCACCAGCAGACACTGCCACTGCATAGCCGTGAGCTCACCAGGCTTGAAGCAGGCCTGACATTGCTTAGCAACTGTGAAAATAGCTTCAGCAGGCCCCATGGGATGCTCTAGAACCTCATCTCTGGGGTGTGTGGGAACGGAAGAGCTTCAGTTGAAATAAAGATGCAAACAAACTGAATTGGTCCCCAGACATCACGCTTCACATTGCCTGACACTCAGCGGGATGAGATACTTGTGTCCTGCTCTCTCAAGCACCAAGTACGCATTCAGGCCTGGAGAATCTGCAAGCTGTCTCTTAGGGATACACACACAGCTTCACGCACAGACACACGACGATGTGCAAATCCAGGTGCACATGCATACCCTGTTTGGGCTGACTTCCTATTCCATCAGTCTCATGGAGTCAGGTTGCTGTTTGCATGTCAGAGCCCATGGGTCATCGTGAGTGTTTGGATTAGTGAATGAGGACAAAAGTGGCTTCTGTCAGAGATGTTATGCAATTACATGTGATGGATGCTCACTTCCCTCCCTGGTTCTTCTCCACTGCGCAAACTTTGTAATAGGTGGGAAGGTTCAAAACCCTTAAAGGCCAAATGCCACACCAAATGGGGAGGTAGGGTGGGTGTTAAGGAACTAATTTCTCTCTCTGCATCAGCTGGTGCTTCTGGTTTGCTTCTGGAGATGCCTTAGGTGCTCAGTCCCTGTGAAAGGAAAGATTTTAAGGTGATGGAAAGAGACGTTTCAGCAGGAGAGCTATGCTGAGGAATTTTCTGCTATATCAAGAGTAGAAACAGGGCTGAGTGAGTGATTTGGTGACCTCATGAGGGTTGCCACCCCCTGAGGCCCCCAGCTGTGGAAGATGATATGATCAGGAGAATGGCACATTGCCCTGACTTCCGGGTCTATAGAGGTCCAGTCTCCACCTCTGATTGATGATTCGTCACAGCAGGAAACAGTGAGGTTGGCTGGGCTCACGTCTTGCAGAATGGCATTGCAGGGCCTGGGTCAAGTGGCCTGGGACTGAATTTTGGTTCTACCGCTTACTGGCTGTGTGGCCAAGGCAAGCCTTAGTATGTAAAATGAGACTGATGATAGATCACAGAGGAGGCAAGAGACATTATGGGGCTGTATGCATATGGTTAAAAGACCAGACTCAAGCCAGCAATGACTTCTGTCACTATAACTTATACCCAACATGGTGTAAGTTTCTCATGTCCCTGGACTCTACAGCCAGCTCACCTCAAGTGCTTCTGCCTGGCCAGGTGTCACTGGCTCTCCCGTTGCTTGGTCTTCATGGCTTTACTGCTGCTTGATCACATCCTGTCTTTGGGCAGATTCTTTAATTCCCCCTCCTTATTCCCCTTGGCTTCCTTCACACCTCCTTGCCCCAATTCTCTTGGCATCAAGTTACCTCTGTTTTCCTGAGCTTGGAGTTGACTCCTAGATTATTAGAAAATTACCTACATAGAACTTTATACGATAACTTAATATTGCAAGATTTTAAAAAAATATTGACCCAATTCATATGAGCTTAGACTTAGTGCTTCTACTTATCCAATCATTTATCTTAGTCTTGGGGCTGGATTACAGCCAGGATGCTTTGCTTCCAATCTTCTGACATTTTCCTCCTATGGAACTGAGGTGAGAATTAGGGTGACCCTGCATGTGTTGTGAGCCAGAGCTAACCCAGGATAAGTCTGGAATGAAACAGGGTCTGTAGAAATGGCTGTCTCCACATTCTTACCTTTAATTCACTCTGTATTTCACTCCAATTTGGCTTCCACTGTCACCAGTTTACTGAAACAGATTTTGCTATAGGCAGTAATTATGTTGCCTTCCCCTGTGAACGTTGTCTTTTTTCTATTCTATTTTTAATATCAACTTATATCTATTCAAAGCAGAAGGTATATCTAATTATTCAAAATCTTTGTGGCTGATATAAGCATTAGAAAAAGAATGCATAGTTAATAATAGTGAGTATGGGCAGTTTCACAGATTAATTTACGTTCTGGAAATCTAGAATCTCTAGAATGTATTAAAGTTATAAAGAGGTTAAATTAACTCATTTTATTTTGGTAAGAACACTTAACATGAGATCTTTCCACTTGAAAAGTTTAATGTGCAGAATACAGTATTGTTAACTAAGGACAATATTGCACAACAGATCTGTAGAACTTATGCATCTTGCATAATGAAACTTTATACCCATTGAACAGCAATTCCTATTTTGGCTAAATGTAACCATATTAAAATACTTGACCTTGTCTTTGGTCATGAAGCATAAATGTATAATGGGAGACACATTTTAATCCTTATTCAGGAATGATATTTAAACAAAACTCTCACTCAGTAAGATACACATGACCACATGTTAGGAAAATCACATTCTAAATTTTATAGAACACTCTCAGGTGATGTTAACAGATTAAAAAAATAAGGAGAACCAATGCCGTCTTATACATCTTTAAGCTGGGAAGTTTCTCAAGTAGTGGAGTCATATTCAGGAAGTAATATTTAAAATATAAACTCTTAATTGCAATCGCTTCTCTGTTAAGTCCATCTCTTTCAGATTCTTCAGTTAAAAGCAATACTCTAAAAATCAACTGTAAAATCTTAGCTTGCAATGTTTTGATTTTTTCCTGAATTTTGAAATTTTTAAAGTGCTATTACATGTCTTATTAGTGAAATAAATTAAACATATTCTCAGGAGACTACAACTCAGGAGCAGCTGCATGAGATGGAAGAGATCCCCAGAGACAGCCAGGGTGGGAGGCAGGACTTCCACGCCCTCTCCTGTCCCACTGCCTCCCCACGGCGCGCTCACCAACCTGGAAGCCCACGCCACTCATCTTTCACCTCCCTTGTCCACGATGGGGTTTTAAGCTCCGCTGACCATTCCTTCCTTCTTGGAATGCTCTGTTGAATTCTGGGACTCCACACTCTCGTGATTTGCCTCCTACGTCTCTGGCCATTCATTTCCTCAGTATTCTTTGAGGGATCTTTTCCTTCTGCCCAATCTTTAATGTTAAGGTCCCTCAGGTTTTGATCCTAGACCACCTTTTCTTCCTACTCTACTTCCATCTGGGAGATCTCAACCATTTTCGTGCCTTCAAATACTCTCTGAAGATGATGACTCCTGGTCATGCGTCTCTAGATAAGCCTTGTCTTCTGACCTCCACACTCTCACATGCAGCTCCTGTTGGCTGTGTCAGCCCCCTCAGTTCCATCCACCTCTCTCCCTCCTCAGCCCTACTCCTTTGTCCCTCACCTGGACAACTATGATGGCCTCTAAGACGCCTCCCTGCCTCTACTCTGATGTCTTCTGCACTCAACTGCTCCAGCGATTGTTTATCAATGCAAATCAGAGTCTGTCATTCACCTGTGTAGAACTCTACAGTTGTGCATCGTTCTTAGGGTCAAGTCTAATGTTATTAACACGGCCTGGCAGGCCCTGAATGATCTGACTCCTACTCATTGCTCGGGTGCTTTGGCTTTCTTTCAGTTTCTTGAATTTACCAAGTTTCTATCCATCTCACATTCCATTTCCTCACCAGGTGTGCCCTTTAATACAGTCATGAGTGCCATGAACTTTTCCTTTGTGGCACTTGTCACAATTGCCACTAGATAATTATTTGTTCTTTATTTTAATTTTTTTCAGAGATGGAGTGTTGCTCTGTTGTCCAGGCTGGAGAGCAATGGTGCCATCATAGCTCACTGCAGCCTTGACCTCCTGGGCTCAAGCGATCCTCCCACCTCAGCCTCCTGAGTAGCTGGGACTACAGGTGTGCACAACCACACCTGGCCAATTATTTATTTATTGTCCATCTCTCCAGTGAAATGGTCCTGAAAGTTAGGTATCATGTTTTCTTTAACTCTTTATCCTTATCCTTAATGCTGGGCACTGTTTTATTTGACTCAATAAAGACTTCTTGAATGACTGAATAAACCAGTGAGGGAAGAAGGAGTTACAGGAGGGGGAGATCCTGACATTGAGCTTTTGCCTGAACCTTGAAGGTGTTTGTTCAGATTGGTGCCTGGGAATAGAAGTGATGCCCAACTTTCTGCCAGATGTAGATCTTAGACTCCCACAGAGGGGACCGTCTGTATCAAGGTCTCCAGGTGGTCCAGAGGACAGCATTGTGTATACAAAAGCCCAGTGACAACAACTCTGTGAGCCTCTGGGCTTTCCTGTTGGGATCAACAGAGGGAAAATTGTGACCTTTTATTGTTTTGACATGTAATCAGGTTGTAGTATAATGCTGTGAAAAGAGATGAGTTTAGGCTCAAGCAACAGATAAACCTCATTTGGATCCTGACCCAACAAGCTAATAGCTTGTAAAATCAGGCTAATTATTTAACCTCTCTGAGCCTATTTTATAGGGCTGTTGTGAGGATTAAATAAATAATCCATGTTAAATGATCTGCTCAGTGTTTGGTACCTAGAAAGAGCTGCCTAATTGTTGCTGTTGTTGTTGCTGTTAATATTATTAGTTGTCCCAGCTCTCTAATAACAAATGATTTGAGTAGGCTGCTTCCTTTAGCTGTAAGATTATCATCTTTTTGGGGACAAGATGACCTCTGCAGTCTCTCCAGCTCTAGGATTCAATGATCAGAGGACTTTTAGATCTCCCCCATGCTGGAACTCTTTGAAGCATTTCCATGGGAAAGGAAAGAATCACTTCTCTTTGCAGCCACGCTCAAATGGATTGTCCTGGAAAATAAGCAAAGATGACACATGTAGGAGAGTTCAGTCTGGCTCAGACCTTCCTGGAATCTGGTACTTTTGGGTGGGACAAGAGACAGATGTTCCATGACAGCCAACATCTTGTACTTCAGACTTTCTGGGAATGATGGCAGGAGAGGAACCAGAAGAGCAGGATGATTTGAACTTGTTTTCTTGGAAAGACTATTTTGTTGGCAAGACTCATCCCTGGCCTCATAAATGGACCGGAGGCTAATGGACTAGGAAGAACTGCTCTTGAGCCGCTCCCTCCCTGCTGGTCAAGTCCAAGAACATTGCCTCCAAGAGCATGGACCCTGGCCCCAACCCACACTTGCCTTCCCCTGAGGTCGCAGGCTGCCTTTCTGCCCCTTTGGTGATCTGCCATTAATCTGATACATGTGTAATTTGAATCCATTTGGATGAAATTGTAGAGGAGGAAAAGAAGAGAATGCAGAAAGGAACGCTAAGTAGCATGGGCAAAGAACAGAGGCGTCTTATGCAATAGATAGGCCTCTATCCAACTGAGTGACAGAAACCCTAAATTACAGTAGTTTAATCAAAGTTAAGATTTATTGGTATCTCACATTAAATTGTAGGGAGGCAGATGAGAGTTGTAATTGTGACTCTGCAATCATTAGTGACCGCCCTTGTTCTATACCACTCCTCTGCCATCTTCAATATTTCTATTTTGTGGTCCAAGACAGTGGCTACAATTTTTGTCATTACATCTGCATTCTAGCCAGCTGGAAAAAGAAAGAAAAGGGGAGGGGAAGGACACATGCCTTCTCTTTAAGGACACTTCCCAGAAATTGAACACATTGCTTCAACTTATATCCCACTGGCCAGTACTTAGTTATGTGGCTACATCTAGCTGTAGAGACACTGGAAAATATGTCTTTATTTCAAGGGCTGTGTGGTCAGCTAATTTTTATATGGTTCCATTATTTTTTAAAAAGGCAAGAACAGGTATCAGAAGACAGTTAGCAATCTCTGCCTCCCTTGGAAACAAGAGTGGATATTACAGAATGATGTCATAAAAATTGCCACAGTCAGCCTTGGGTGTAATCTCTAGAGCCAGGCAGCAAGAGCCGATTGGAATCTTATTCCGACCAGATGCTAGCTGGGCAATGCTGGGCACATTGCTTAATCTCCCTGAACTTCAGTTTTCTGTTCTGTAAATAATAGTAATAACAATGACTTCCAAGAATTGTAAACAGAATGAAATGAGTGATGTGTGTAGAGTGCTTCGTGCCCTTTTTGTATGTAGTCATGGGCCAACAGTAAATATTGAGGATAACTCTGTTTTGGATGCACAGCCTGCCTGAGGATGCTCTTTTCTTCAGGATTTCTAGTATCATCATTCTTGTGACTATTACCCACACCCTTCAGAAAAGCCATCATTTTCTCCTAGATTAATCTCTTTCTTGAATTTTGAATTCCCCTAAAAGCCAAAACCTCCATTCTGTCAGGGCAGAACAGAGCCCTGATGTTTCTAAAGAAATAACTTACAACCAGAAAGTATCAGTAAATTCCCTTTTCCACGTTGCTTCATTCTCTCAAGCATGCATGAAATTTAGCCTTAATAAGTGGGTATTGTCCACTTACTAATAACTGCTTATGAAAACCACATCTGGGGCCTGCCTAGAGCCCCAAGAACAGCTCCAACCTCCCCTTCACCTTCTCCTCCACCTGCTACTTAACAGCCGAAGTCTGTGCTTCTCCAAGAGGACTGTAGGAACCGTTATCATTGTAGGAAAGGAGCCTGTCTAGGCTGCTTCTTCCAACTCCATCCCAGTAATGAACCTGACCCTAAGATGCGAGGTGTCTAATCGCTTGAACCCGCTTGAACATATCTGCTGGACTGACGCCTTCTGCAGGCTGCGGATCCTGCCCATGGGCTGCATGTGCTGCTGGATGGAGGCAGGGCCATGCCCTGAGTGTTTTCTTCATGTGGCACCAGTAGTGTTGTGTGTGATATCTGATAAAATTGAAGAATAGCTAATGATATTTGACATTTGTTCAGAGTTTTGCAGTTCACAAAACATTTTCATATGTCAGTAAAAATAGCAACGATAATACTAACCATGTATTGAATATGTATATTAAGTACTGTGTGTATGTAATCTCAAAATTTTACATCAAGTATTACTGAGACTATTATATACCAGTTTTACAGATGGCTAAATTGAGGTTCAGACAGTGGCCTCTCCAAGGACACAAACTCATAGAGGCAACTTTTGAAAGAGGCAAACTTGGGACACTATGCATATTCCTGACTCTGGTATAATCTTTTTGCCTCCGAAGGAAGCTAACTAAGTAGAAGCAAGAAGAGGACAGATCTGGGCCATATGAATATTAGGAAGCACTTCAGAACCACAGCTGAATGGTTGCTGTCGGAAGCTTCTGCAGGCTCTGAGCAGCTCAGGAGCTACTCATTCTCTTGCCTTCTCTAGGCTTCTTTCTGAGCTGGGGTTTGGAGTTTGCTGGCTAGAAGGGGTTGGAGAGAGAGAGGCCCCCTTCAATAGGACAGTGCCTAGCTCAGCATGATTGGTCACTGGAGTTTAGAGCTTTGCAAACACTGTTTCACTGATTTCTCACAGCATTCCTGCAGGGCGGATATTACTATTTTACAAATGAGGAAACTGAGGCTCTCAGAGGTGAATGCTCAAGGATGCTTAGCTGATTTGTGGTAGACCCAGGATTTGTGTCCTGGCAAATTAGTCAGATTCTGCCCATGCATTTAATTACTGCACTAAATGCAAATAAAGTTCTTACCACGGTGAATCGCCAGGTGAAAAGCTAGGGGACGGGAATATAGCAAGCACTCAATAACTTGTAATTATTATCTTATCAACAGAATTTCAGCTCATTGCAGGCAGGGACTGACCATTTTGTATACATCTTTCTATGTCTCTAAGTGGACAGTGCAGGACAGAGCTGTCGATGCTTAATACTCACTGGCCCTGATGACTTCAGAAGTAATAGCATCCGTGGAGAAGGGTTAACGGTACGAGCACAGCACAGCTCACGGCATGTGATGTGGACACGTTTGGTGATGATTGACAGCTCAGCTGTCCCATGGGAACCCAGCTGGCCAGGCTGAGAGTCTAAGGCTCTCCAGGGAGTGGAAGAGCCTGGGAAAATCTGTGACGAGGAGCAGAAGGGTCATTTCCAGCTGTAAAAATTCTAAGATTTGGTTTCCAGAGAAAAGAGAGAGAATATGGGTTCACTGAGTTTGGAGAAGTAACCACAGGGTTTTCTAAATTCTAGCAACCAGCCATGGATTGCAGTGAGTCAAGGAGGCAGCAGAGACGCAGGAGAGACGCAGAAAGCATTTGATGCCCCTTTAGGGAGGGAGTGTCCAAAAATGATTCCGGCCTAATCTCCCCCCAGTCATTGTAGAAAACAACTATGGGGACTGGAAGGAAAAAACACTGCATGTTTGGACCTGACGTCCTCCAGCATTGGTGGCAGCTTCCTCCTGGGGGCACAACTATCTCCTGTCTTTACAGGGCTTCCCTAATTTCAGACCAACTCCAGCTCGCAGCTTGCTCTTGGCCCCTCTTCTATTGGGTTCACTTGGGTTCACTCTTTTTTTTTTTTTTGAGATGGATCTCGCTCTGTCACCCAGGCTGGAGTGCAATGGCATGATCTCGGCTCACTGCAACCTCTGTCTCCCGGGTTCAAGTGATCCTCCTGCCTCGGCCTTCTGAGTAGCTGGGATTACAGGCACTCACCACCACGCGCAGCTAATTTTTGTATTTTTAGTAGAGACAGGGTTTCTCCATGTTGGGCAGGCTGGTCTCAAACTCCTGACCTCAGGTGATCTGCCCGCCACGGCCTCCCAAAGTGCTGAGATTACAGGTGTGAGCCACCATGCCTGGCCTGGGTTAACTCTTTGACAAAGGGGAACTCCTAATGAATCAACACTTTTTACCAAATACCCCATAGGTCAGACATCAGTTTTGTCATGAAGTATGCAGACAACAGGTCAAATCAGAAAAGCCAGGCAACTTTGAACAATCCACCTTAGCCAGAGAGGGCCAAGAGCCAGCATTCCAGGCAAACTCAGGGCAATGAGGTCCACCGAGAAAGGATTTATTTGCTTTTGGTAATGGGCCTTCTCCATCTTTAAATGCTAGCAGCTAGAGCGAGTGAAAGGGATTTCTGAAAGGTTTGTTTTGGGGTGAGTTTGAAAGCTCTCCTCTCTTGCTCTGTTTTTCTTTTTAGGCAGCTTTGCACAAGGGGCAAGTCTCCTGCCAAAAGGCCTCGTAATGCCCCTCTTTGGGGACTGAATTTATCCGCTCAGCTGTCCCTTGTAAATTTATTCCTGTGTGAGATTTTTCCCAAACCATTCATTCCTCCGCTTAGCTCAGGCAGCTGGAATGCAGAAAAAAATACATTTTTTCCCCAAGAATGTGCCTTTGTGTGCTTGGAGGGGCTGGGCTAAGGAGAAAAGAAAACAGTCATGTGCAACGATGCACACACACACACACCAGACAATGATGCACACACACACACCGGATAATGATGCACACACACACACACACACACCAGACTATGATACACACACACACACACACACCAGATAATGATGCACACACACACCGGACTATGACGCACACACACACTGGGCTACAATACACATGCACATGCCAGGCTATGGTGCACACACACACACACACCGCCCCCAAGCTATGATGCCCGTGAACACACTGGGCTATGATGCACACACACACATCGATTTATGATGTACACACGCATGCTGAGCTATGATGCATGCATGCACACATGTGCACACACACACACCAGGCTACAAAGCACACAGACACATGGGGCTACAAGGCACATACACACACACAGGGCTATGCTATACACACACGCACCAAGCTATGATGCACATGCACACACTGGGCTACTAACAGCCCCACCGGGGCTCGGGGCTGCCCTGGGTGGTGAGGGCGGCTAGGGGTTCCTGGCTACCAGTGCCCAGTGTGACTGTGGTGTGGGCTGCAGGCCCTCCACCTGGGATGTGGCCAGAGCAACACCTCACCGGTTGTTTCCACAGCAACATCACAGTTTCACCGGAATGGAAAGCCACAGTGATTTGGAGCCAGGAGAGGCTTTCCAGCTGCATGTATGCACAACGAGGGTCTGTGGGGAAAGGGGCGCTGGGAACTTTGACTTGATTTTTCCTTGAGTGATTACGGTCTCCCAGGCAGGTGAGGGCTGTGGCAGGAGCTGGAGGTGACATATGTGCTTAAGGAATGCAGGCTGCCTGAGGGGCAGGGTGAGTTTTCCTGCCAGCCACGGTGACTGAGGAGACCTGGGAGGCTTGGCAGGGATGTGAGCCCACTGACCTGTCCATCCTTTGCACGGCCGTGATGTCTCTCCGCCACGATATCCCAGCACGTAGAGACGGAAGTTTAGCGGTGATGGTGGAAGAGTCGAGGACAGGAGTTTGCCCCATTTTCTGGAACAACAACAACAAAAACTAACCATGTGCCATGGAGCAAAGAGATTCTGCTGGAAGGTCTACGAGCAAGAGATAAGAAGTCTGGGTGTGCGGCTGTCTGATCCTCCAGCTGCAGTCCAGGCAGGCGGAATTCACCGCAGCACCCCAGTTCCAGATTCACAACTATGTCCATAGCATTTTGCGAGGGTTTCTGCCAAGAACTTCTGCCCTGCCAAGAATCCAAGTCTTCTCTTAAGAGCAGGGAAACAATTTTTAGAATCCATGTGCCTACAGCAGCCATCATTTTCTGCTTATGGAGTAGACACACTTTTTGGGTGCAGGGGCCACATTTTTTTTTTTTTTTTAGTAACAAGATCTCACTCTGTCACCCAGGCTGGAGTGCAGGAGTGCAGTGGTGGGATCATAGCTCACTGCAGCCTTGAATTCTTGGACTCAAGTGATCCTCCTGCCTCAGCCTCCCAAGTAGGCAGGACTACAGGCATGCACCACCACACCTGACTAATTTATTTTTTATTTTTCATAGAGACAGGGTCTCACTATGTTGCCCAGGCTGGTCTTGAACTCCTGGCCTTAAGCGAGCCTCCCACCTCAGCCTCTCCAGTTGCTGGGATTACAGGTGTGAGCTGCTGGCTAACAAGTGCCACTTTTATCCCTACAGCACAAGAAGATTTGCGGAACTTAAAATGTTGTTCTGATTTTTCTTATATTTCCAAGGGCCTGCCATGAGCCTGCTGGCCAGAGCTAACCTGTGTGGCTGTGGTTTTAGGAACACATCACTTCTTCTAGTTTGAGCTCCTTATTTGCCACTGGGTTGATGGGGTCCGATTGACTGTAGGCTACGCCCAGGAAGAGGCAAAAAAGAAATGGATGATGAAGACTCTGTATTTAGGGAGTAGGCTGTCTTATGGGAAGATAGTAGGAGCTGAAAGGCAACGTCAGACTGGAGAACAAGTTAGAAAGTGGTGAGTCACAGGTTTCCCAAGCTTCCCGGACCTGTTCGGGAAATGCGGTGT
This sequence comes from Nomascus leucogenys, assembly GCF_006542625.1. Classification (NCBI taxonomy): domain Eukaryota; kingdom Metazoa; phylum Chordata; class Mammalia; order Primates; family Hylobatidae; genus Nomascus; species Nomascus leucogenys. The sequence goes on along the minus strand of NC_044395.1, from coordinate 4,238,059 downwards.
GGCTGGGGTTCCGCCTTTCTCATAAGCTCCGAGTAAAGCCAATACAGCTGATCCACTGGCCACTCTGAAAAGCAAGGAGCTAGAACACTTACCCAATGGGCCAGGGAGGGATTTTTGCACTATGGAGAATGGGTAATACTCTCAATATAACTTTCCTGCCATTGTTCACAGGAAAGATGGTAGCTTCTTTTTCATAAGCCTGTCTTTCCGGGTCTTGCCCTCCTAGAAACACTAAGCAGTTCAAACACCCATTGTCAATTTCAGCATGCCATCCCTTGGAATGAATGGGTTTAAGGGAAACTACAGTTTGTTCCTGAAACTGCAATATCACTAATGGCTAAGAGCACTTGACGTGAGTCAGACCTGGATTTGTCCTGGCTCCCCCACTTATATGGCCATGCAAACTTGAAGAAGTTACCTGTTCTCTTATCAACTGAATTTCCTCAACTGTACAGACTAAATGTAATCATATGTGTGAAGCATTCAGTTCACATCAGCTATTATCATGACTGGTTGTGAAATAATTGATGCATATCAGAAGTCATGAGCGGCAGATCCAGAGGCCACACCTGCCATTCCCCAGATGGGTTTAATTTGGCCTGTACCATGTTTTAAATAACGTTGAGTTTGTTGCCAACATTTTAAAATTGGGAAATTTCACATAAAAATCTGAATTTTGGGCTTATATTGAAAAATCATTAGCTCTGACAAACCTGGCACCAATTTCTTGCGTGGTAACAGTGAGTTAGAACTGGGGCTGAGCAGGGCTGGCAATTTTCCACGGCATCTGTACCTCCAGTTCACCATCGCCCAGTCCTCTCTTTGTGTTACCTTCTCCCTGTGGACATATGTCCTTGGGTCCCACATCTATAGGGTCCCGTATGACTCTAGAATTCTAGCTATTTCAGCTCACTGATGTGTAGTAACAGCTTCTGGAATTCAACAAGAAAATGCAAGGATTATCTTGCCAACAATGCTTCTACTGCTTAAATGAAAGAAATCTGGTAGTCCTTCTCTGAGATCCAACAGAGCTGGTGCATTTATTGCTCTCAGTGGTACCTCTGGGGACCAGAACCCGCTGGCTCTAGAAAGTGCCCCTCGCCCATCCCTGCCCATGGGTTGCATCAGCAGCGTGTCTTCTTCGTTCTCCCCCTGAAGTGTAGGATGCTCATGACCTTGGCCTTGCAGTTTGGGTAGGTGCACCTCCTGTCCTGGTGCTGACATCTGGATGATTTATGAACATCATTACCCTTTCACTGGACTCTTACTCTTTGGAGTCTTCAGAGCTGCCTGGGCCTAGCGCCCAAGAAGTTTGCTCCTTGCGTCAATGGCAATGCTAGACATATTCTACTGGCTGTGGCCCAAAGGTACTCCTGGTGCCTGTGTGGGAAGGGCCACGATGGGAAGAATGCTCCTTGCTTGCTCTCATTCTCCCAGCTTTTTATTTTTTATAGGCTGGAGGTGGAACTGCAAGAGCAGAAAGGAGGAGAAGGCTCACCATGAAGACAAAGGAAGTCCTGAGCCTTGGATTTTCTTCCTCTAGGGCTGTTTTGTGGACCCACAGATTCATAGCAGTTCTGTGAGGGCTGACTTCTCCCCATCTGCCCCAGATGGATCCCTTAAGGTGGGTGAGCCCTGGGGAGGTACTGGGTCTGCTTGTGGAGAGAGTTCTCAGGGGTCAGGCCTGAAAGAGTGTGTGTGGCTGTTCCTGCGGGTGGGTCAGTTTCTCTGGTGCATAATGAATAACACTGCACGGGTTCTGGCCTGTCCCCGTCCCCACCCTTGGGGTGGAGGTTTTCAGTATTCTTGCAGGCTCTTGGTTGTGTGGATAGTTAGAAACAGTGGGGCCACTCTTGGGAAATGTGCTTTAATGACTCTTTACCTACATGTCGAATTCTCTAACCCTGGGGACAGATGCACCATGAATTTGGTTTTGTAGGTTTGTGTATGAAGGTGGATAACAGACTTGTTAAAAGAGCTTTGAAATTCCTGCCATAACCTCTAAACAGTGGGAGTAGAGCAACCAAATTCTCTGAAGACACGAGGAAAATACCCCTTTGGGCAGAGTCAAGCTTGCTATTCTTTAAATTCCTTCAGCTGGCTCAATAGGAGAGGAAGGGACAGCCAGAAGTCACAGGTCGTTTTCTGGAGGTTTGATAACCTGAAGGTAATCCTCTCGCGTGTTCCCTCGTCTAAGGATGAAGAATTTTCATGTACTAGAAGTTGGGTTTACTAATCCTGCAGCTCTGGAAATGAATGGCCTTGTCTTCTCTAACTGTCCAGCTACCTGGCATCGTGTAGACAGGCCCTTCAGGTGACTGAGGGTTCTGGAACTCGGTGGCTAGAGGCACACACGAACAGCCTGCTCAGAATCTCCTGTGTCTCCCACAACCACAAGAGATGGGCAAGGCAAAGGCCCTAGAGCCTGTCTAACCCATGTCTCTGCAGGGCACAGGTTCTGTCACACTGAGTGTGCGTAGTTTTCCACCACAAACTCTGCACCAGAATCACTGGAAGCTTCATGAATAGAGATTCTTAGGTGCCACCAGTGCACCGAGTTGGCACTCTGGAAGTGAGCCGGAGATTGCACTTTTAACAAGCACCCCAGGTGCCTCTGAGCTGAAGAACCTCCAATCTCATGTGTGGACTTTAAAATCTCATGCAGAGAATGTTTCTCATTGCTCAATTTAAAACCTTTTTAATGGTGTCTCCGCTTAGAGTGGAGACATTCCAGGAAGAGAAAACTAAGCACAGGGAAGCTAAATACTGAGCCCTGGAGGGGTCAGGATATGGGTCTCATCATCATCTGGTGCTGTTTCACACTGTGCTCGGGTCAGGTGCATGAGAGCCCCATTACCTGGGATGCCTGCTGTGCAGGAGCGTCTATAATCTCTTCTGGATGGCCCAGCTAAGCCTGAATTGTTTTTTTAAAGGCTTGACCCAAATGCACCCTGATTCCAGGTGGAACACATTTTCACGTAAACCATCAAATGCTGGCTCTGAAGGGAATTTAGAGATCTATTCCAGAGGCCTTGTGTGTGTGTGTGTGTGTGTGTATATATATAAAACTATAGGTTAGAAACAGACGAAAAAAAAAGTGCTATGATGATAATTCCTGAATGTACATTCAAGGAGCTTCGTGGTGAGAGGAACTTGGGGGAACAAGCAACTACCAGATTCAGCCAATGACTGGGCAGCAATGGCCTCTAGTTCTCTGAGAATCCCTTCAAGGTGGGGGCTGCACTCCAGGCAGGGACTCTGCAGCTCCACGTCCTCACTGGGCTTCTCGTGCCTATGGCCAGCTCGCCCAGCCCCACCCTGCCTGGGCAGGAAACTTCCAGGCTCTTCCACCAAGAAATGCAGGTACCCTAACTCGCATGGGGTAGGATTTATTCTGTAAATACTGAGTGCCAATTCTGTGCGATTAACAGGAGAGATGGGAGCCACTCTTGCAGAGCTTACTATCTTATTCTTAACTTATTAAATTCTATTTATGTGTTTTTAATTGTATAGTTTCTGCCTGTAGAGAAAATGTTGGTGCTTTGGGAGTTGGGGTGGGGGTGGTAAGGAAGCCTTTTCTGAAAGGGTCACAACTGAAGTGAGATTTGAGTGACAAAGGGAGCTGTTGAGAGGTAAGGCGCCAGTGACAGCAACTGCAAAGGCCCTGAGCAAACCTGGTTCTGTTCCAGAAACGCAGAGCGGAGCAGTGAGGGTGGGGAAGGCCCTGACCATGGAGGGCCTTGCAGGTTGTGGAAGGGGTTTTAAACTATGAGGGGACCTGATCCGATTGACATCTCTAAAAGTTCCTTCTGGCTGCTTTGAAGAGAATAGATAGGGTGAGGTAAGGACAGGAGCAGCAACAGCATTTAGGAGGCTCTTGCACCTGCAGGCAGAGCTGGCAAGCGCTGAAGCCTGAGGGTAGGAGAGGACGTGCAGAGGTCAGGTGAGAGCAGGACATGTTTAGGAGAAACAGCGGACAGGGTTTGAGGACAGAGGTCTTCTTACATGAAAACCCTGGCGAGAGTATGACATACATATGGGAAGACTGTTATTTTCTAGTCACTTCAGCATAAGCTTCGGAAGGGCAGGTGCCGTGCCTACCGAATGCAGCATTGCATACTGTTGGTGAGTCACCTCTTCCTCTGAAACTGCAGTTTCCTACCCTCACCCAGGCACCCCTTCTCCAGGCTCAGGACACCTCAGAGTACTGGTGCATGGGCTGCAGCCAGCCTGACCCAGCTCTGTAAAGAAGCTCACCCTTTACAGATGCCCCAGGGAGGCCCCGACTCTGCCCTGCAGTCAGCTTCCTAGGCAAGTGGGATCAGGTCAGTGCACGCGCCTGTCCTTCCCTGAGCATAAAAGGGGAGTGTGGAGGGAGATGGTATTTGAAACTTGGCAGTGGGGACCCGCACAGACATCATGAACAATCCCTTTGGCTTTCCATTCGCCAAGTTGTTTCAAGGTCCAGGGTTTGTGACTCATCCTGAATGGAAACACTTGTACAGCACCACGTGGCTCCTTTCCGCCCCTGGCTGGGCGGGAGTGACCCAACCAGCTCTGCACTTTCTTTCTTCCCTCTTAATGTGTCCATAGGCACCCGGGGTCTCCCTCCTCCAGGGTTTCCTGAAACACGATGCATTCAGCCCTTGTAGAGTTGCTGGGGAAGTGGAAGGAAAACAAAGGTGGCTCTTGAAGCCCCAGGAGCTGACCTTAGATCCTGACACTCCTGGGGTGTGCAAAGGTCTGAGGAGATCAGATTGAGGTAAAGCAGTAAAAATCCGTGCTTGTCAGGAAAGTAGCAAGAGCCGAGTTCTACACTAGCAATTGACTGGCCTGGGGCAGCCTGCAGCTGCACAACTGCCTTGTACAATGGCGTGGACAAGCAGTATCGGTGCCGTACCAGGCTGCTGGGGACCTGGGAGGCATCCTGCTGCTGCAGGAGTCCTGTGCAGAGCAGAGGAGAGAGCAGTTTGGAAAGTGCAGGGGCCCTGCTCTTCTTTTGGTTGGTGGCAGGGAGCAGGTGGGGCCTAACCTGGGTGGACGGTGTCTACCTCCCTTCTGTGCATTTTGCATTGGCCTTAATTGGCTCTGCCGGGATAGTCAAGAAAGCCTGACCTTTGTTCCAGGTAAAGTGCTGCATGTTTCATGTGCACAGCTCATTTAATCTTCACAGGACCTTATGAAGTAGTTATTATATCTATTATCATCACAGAAAAGAACACTGAGCCTCAGAGGTCAAGCAATTGGCCCAAGATCACACAGCCTACAAGAAACAGAGATGGGACCCAGACCCTGGTCTATTTGGCTCCCACGTGCCTTACTACTATGTTATACCCACCCCTCTAGGTAAGATTGGGAACCAGCTGTGGAAAGACTTTAATAATGGGATGGAGGGACTGCCAAGCTCTCCTTCTGGCAGGATTGATTTTGCAGTGAGACTGTGAGCTTAATGAGAGCAAAACTCAGGCCTTATACTCCTTCACGAGCCCTGCAGACTCCAGAAGTGCTAGGATGTAAGAGGCAGACAAAAGAGTGATGTTACTGCTGTGAACTTTCATTAGGATGTGTAGAGTTCTGTTATATGTTTGGAAAAAATCCATAATCTCAAGAGGCTGTGTAATGCTCAGAACAGCTTTAGAAATTCTCTTTGGAAATTGCTTTCTGAGCCCCAGGCACATAAATTATATTTTTATATATATCCTCAATCAAGGCAAGCCTTAGTCCTTTGAGGGTAGCTCGGAATTCCATAGGAATCTGAAGGTAACTCAGAGCCAAACTTGGTGAAGGGGGTGAAGTGTCAATTTCAGATTTGCAGTTTTGTTCAAAAACATGTTGATAAAGCAGCAAGGCTGATGGTCATGAGCAGCTCACGAGCTGATTCAGAAGACATTTCTCTGCTGCAGCCAGCCCTGCTTCTGTGACTTCACTCACACTTTCCATCCGAGTGGAATAGATCACCCTTGCCTCTTTCACACTCAGTCCCCTCCATCCCACACTCCACCCTTTCCCCAAATTCCTGTTCATTGTTCCACGTCCTCCCCAAGCGTTAGTGAACGGCCTCATAGCTGAAAGTGCTTTGCTTGAAGCGAGCCCTGATTCTCCCAATCCGAAGGCCCTGCTCTCACCCTGCTTTTCACCCACGCTGCTCCCTGTGCTCTTCAGAGGCGCTTTCTCCTGCCTTGCTGTTTGTCTGTGCTCTCCACTGGACCATGAGCTCGCTGAGAACAGCGTCTGAGATACTGTAGTCCTAGGATCTGCAGCCTTTGCTGAATTGACCTGGATAAATGTACTATTTCGAGTACATTTGCAGGAAAGGATGAGGTTTGTCCCGGAGAGGGAATAGGGCCAGAGACATACAGTGTCCCACTATTCAGGAATTCGATGCCTACGGCAGGTGTCCTGTGGCTCACCGTCCTACACATGGCTCACCCAGAGTTTGGTAGCTTGATTTTGGAGGCTTACCTAGAATGGCTAGAATTCTCAATTTCTCAAAGGTAGGATTTGGAAAAAACAGAGAGTGGAGCATCAGAAAGGTGAGAAGAGAAAAGACTCAGGACCCCAAACCCACGCACCTCAGCTGACAAAACCAACAGACTGTCACTAACCTAAATTCTAAACCTTCAATAAAGAGAAACAGCAAAGGTCTACAGCTTTCTTATCTGCTGGGTTGGTCAATGTGGTGCTGGTGTGGATGCAGCCAAGCGTTTCAGCTATGAGGCCATTCACTCACACTTCACCCTTATTTCACTCTGCTTGTTGTGGTCTGAACTGTGTCCCCTCAAAATGTATATGTTGAAGCCCTAACTCCCAATGTGACCCATAAAGAGGTAATGAAGGTTAAATTAGAATCTTAAAGAGGTAATGAAGGTTCAATTGGGGCCCATGGGTGTGGCCCTAAGGCAATATGACTGCCATCCTTATTAGAAAAAGAGACATCAGTAATGCCAGTGGACAAGAAGCCCAGGCAGAGGGCAGCCGTCTGCAAGCCAGAGAGAGAGGCCGCCAAGAAACCAACCCTGCTGGCAGACTTCCAGACTCCAGAATCGTGACAGAAGAAATTTCTGTTGTTTTAGCTACGTGGCCCGTGATTTTGTTTTGGCAACCCCAGCAGACATGGCTGCTTTCATTGTCTTCTCCATCCTTTTCTTTTTCCTGTTGTTTTATTCCCACCTGCTCAATCTCTATCTTTTATTATTTATTTCTTTGTAAAAGCAACAACAACAAGAATATAAACTGATTTGGAGACTGTGGTTTAGAATTCTACTAGATAGATAAAAATCAGCAAACTGGACACGTGGGTTTCTGTAGTTACAAATCTTCCATCTAAAATCTTGTTTCCCAGGCGTGAGTTCCATTAGGCCTTTTTATTTCTATGCATATAAACATGCATATATGCTCACAGTTGCATGCCATTTTCGTCAGTCTGATGGGTACACCCTTCCTGATACAATTCTGGGCTTTCACTCAGTTCTAATGTGACTGGAAACTAAATGATTAAGAAGTATGAATGAATTCAGCCCTCCCTAACTCAAGCTGGGGGCATATTTTCCACTCTGTCTCTTGTGCCTTCCACCCAGGAATTTCAAGTCCCAAGACATGGTCTCCAGAAGGAAATCCTTTGCCATCCCCTAACTTGAGTATTCAGTGATTTCTGGAATAGAACTTGCCTGTTACAGAAATGGGAAAAATATGAAGACACATGCAATAAAAATAAAAAAAAATTTAGAATGAAGAGGAGACACAACCTAGGTAAAATTTAATTTTCATTTTGGCTCATAGGTAATTTTATCCTGAAGTGTACTACGGATAATGACGGCATCCTGTTTCACTAGAGTAACTGAGTGAAAACATAATAATGATGAAAATAATGACCATAATTGTTTAAAAATTCACCTTGTAGCTTTGTTATCTATAGATGATGTCATTAAAAGTTCTGAGAAATAAATATTACTAATTCAAGTTTACAGATGAGAAAAAGGAAGATCAGAGGAGATAAGGGATTTGCCCAATGCTAATCAATAAGTAGGGGAAATCACCAGCGTTGGACTCCCAATCTGAGTGTAATACATCTTTCTCTGCAGAACTTTGACTTCTTTTTCTTTCTCATTCTCTATTCCTTGCCTTCTGGGATGCCAAATGCATGTTTGTTAGTCCTTCTCTCTGTGTTTTGAGCATCTCTTATAATCTGCTCATTTCTTTCTTCTATATGCCTTTCAATATATATATTTTTTCTATTGGCATGTCTTGAAGTTCAGGGACTTGACTGCTGCTATGTTCTATCCACTGTTAAACTCATCTAGGGAGTTCTTACTTTCAGATATTGCAGTTCTAGAATGTCCATTTGCTTCTTTTTTTATGAATTCCAATCCTATGTCAAAATTACTTATCTTTCCATCCGTTTTTTTCAAACTTCCCCTATTTTTTTAAAAAAATATTTATAATGATTGCCTTCAAATCCTTCTCTGCTAGCTCTAACCATTGGATACTTTGTGCATCTGCTTTATCGTATGTCTTCCCATTTACTGTGGGTCACATTTTCCTACTTCTGGCATCTCATTACTTAGGGTTGTTTGTCAGATGTTGTTGTTGTTATGTATAAAAGACCCGTGGCTACTGAAGTTGATGTTCTTCTCCCCCAGAAAAAGTTTGCCCTTTCCTTAGCTAGGCAGACAGTACAGGGGATATCACTGGATGCTGTGAGTAAGTGAACTAGGTCACAGCTAGGACTGCAGCTAGGTGTAACTCACTCTGGTTTGGACCATCTCCTGGGGGACACATGGGGCACAGGTAGCATGGGCCCCTTTCTCTAGTGCAGGCTTGTCTAACCTGTGGCCCACAGGCTGCACGAAGCCCAGGACAGCTTTGAATGCAGCTCAATACACATTCATAAACTTTCTTAAAACACTATGAGTTTTTTTGCAAATTTCTTTTCTTAGCTCATCAGCTACTGTTTGTGTTAGTGTGTTTTATGTGTGGCCCAAGACAATTCTTCTTCTTCCATAGTGGCCCAGAAAAGCCAAAAGATTGGACACTCCTGCTGTCAAGGGACTTTGACTCTTAAGGAACATGATACTGAGGGGGATTTGACTCATTTCTCCCAGCTCAGCCCCCTTCCTGTATAAACCAGCCTCTATCCCAAACCTTCAATAAAGCTGAGTCAAGTTCTCCTAGGATTTGGATTGAGCTCCTATTGTGTCTGTGTCACCTCTTCCCTGAAAGCTGAGCTCTTTAACCTCCACATCACATGGATTCAAAATCTGCCAGGTGTTCTGATTGGGGCCCCGTTGGGTGTGGTTGCCAGCCTCTTCCTCTACTGTGATTTTGACTCCTAGGCACTCTGAGGCTATGGGAGATTTCACAATTCCTGGCTGGCTCATCCCCTCAGTGTTCTGTGACACCCTAGATGCAATAACTGCCCTGCGGGGAAGGTCAGCCATGCTTTAGGGACTGCTGGATGTTCCATTCTTTGCCAGCCTGCAGGGCCCTGGGTCTCCTCTCTCTTCTCTTCTGCTCACAGTAAGCCCACTCTTCAGATGGCCTCAGCAAATGCCCCTTGGAAAGAAAACTGCCAGCACACTCATTTCACTCTGCGGGAGCTATTCCCCTCTGGAATGTTCATTCTTTAAGTCTCCTTTGCCTCTATGATTCTCCATACTGTTTATAAAAACATGATTTTTGTGATACATCATTTTCCCCCCTAGCTGTTGCAGTCAGAGGAATGCCTTGCTAAATCTTACTCAAAGGCACAAGTTAAAAAACTGACGGTTAATTTATTTTTTCATCAGTGAGAGCACACCAAGTCATATTTTTTGCCAATATTATGAAAATTTGCAAGCATACAGCAAAGTCGAAAGAAGTTTACAATCAACAACTCACATACACAGCAGTGTGTCTGTAAACTGGCTCTCTGGAGGGAAAACAAAAAATCTGATCTGTATTGTTTGCTGATTTCTGTGGTGTGAATGTTTTTGTCTTTGCTAATTTCAAGTTACCAATGTGACGTGGGGGAGATTTGTGCAATATCAGCTTTGGGGAGCCTATGTGAGCCAGCTCAGGCCTACCACTGCGTGGAGCCATCACTTAGAATCTGTCACCAACATCTCATAGTGCTTGTTGAGTCATGTGTGTATCTTGCCCTCTATCCACTGTCAATCCATCTTATTTTTTAAATGATTTCAATGTAAATTACAGATATAAGAATAATTCTTTCTTCTTCAACATTAACTAGAGTTCATTATTTGTTTTTCACTAACTTGTTTTTACTAATTAATTTTTTACTATTTGTTTTGATGTAAAATGAAATCTTAGTCTTAATTGTGCATTCACTGAGTTTTGACAAATCCATATGCCTGTGTAATCCAGTCCCTATCAAGATATAGAATACTATTACTCCAGAAATTTCCTTTAAAGCTTGGCCAACTAAAATTTTCAGCTTTTTGGGACATGGACTGTTACTAAACAAGGCCTCCTTCATTATACTTGACCAAATGATCATTCCACCCTAAATGCATGTCTTTATAATTGTTCAATTTTGCACTCACCAGGATGAATGATCAGAAATTTGCTAATACATAACTTTGAAAGTAGGTGCACCATAATAGGCTGAAAGCTTCAGTACCCGAAGTGTACACCCATGTTGAGTCATGCCAAGAAAACATCACAGACATTAAACACAGACCAAACCCTCAGTCCCCAGGAAACAAGGGGACGTACAAGTAGCCTCACATCCATCCCTTCTGATTCTCTGAAGCTCCAGCTCCCACACAAAGTACATGTGTATCATTCTGATAATAATCCCATGACATAGTTGTCATCCCAAAGAACAAGCCTTTCCAACCTCCTGCCCTGGCTGATTTGGACCACACCTCACTTGGCAATATATGCATTTGGCTTCCACCTGCCATAAGTCAAGGAAAAATATCAGGCAATGGTGGAAAACAAAACCCAGGAAAATATTCACCAAGAAAAAGGAGAAAGCAATCATTTGCCTTCAGTTATGGGGAAGGACATTTTAGGCTCAAGTGGTGAGAAACATTGGACAGTGTTTCAGTTCTCAACCACTAAACCATGTTCCAGATGAAGAAGGCAGGTTTGGAGAAGAGCAAATAGAAATCTCTCACCTGATGGGCCAAACTAGAAAACGCTTTCAAAAACAATTTCAGATATTTGAGATATTAACCACAACAGAAATTGGGACATAGGCCTGTCTTTTATTATTTGAGAGCTGCTAAGATTATGATACCTTGCTCATATGTCATAGCTGATGAAGCTTTTGTGCTTCGCTACTTAGATTCTACCACTAATATCTCACTCACCAGACCTGTGAGAATGGATGATGCAGATTTGTTTAACCATTAGAGCTATGTAATAATTAAATGGTTTATTGCTAGAAGGTTCCATATTTCATGACTTCATGACCACATGACTCTCTAGTGACCAGATTTTCCAAGGTGAGTTTGGGTTATTTTCTTTTGCCAAATAAAAATATGATACCCAGAGATAAAGAATATTCAAGAATGTGTTATTATTTAGCTCATTCAACAAATGTGTATGTTTATATATTTACTTCTGATCTCTTTTTCACACATCAACAGTTACGCTTTGTAGAATAATAATTTGTTAATAATACCATTTCCCCGCTATTGCACATTTATGGTGTTTCCAATTTCTTCATATGACAGGTATTGCCACAATAAATAATAAGGCATAGAAAGCCTTCTCTGTATGTTGGGTTATTACTTAAGCATAGATTGAGGGATATAAACCTTTTTAATACCCTTGAGCAACATAAAAAATCCCCTTCCTAAAAGATTGTATCAATTTACAAACCTATTTTAAAAAGTCTCTGGGCGTCCATTTCACTGCAGCCTTACCAGCACTGAGTGATGGTAATATATTGAACATGTCAAGTTTGAGTAGGGCACGCAGATCCAGGCTGGATATTACCACTCCAACTTTAGAGAATGTTCTGAAACAGGCCCTGATCAGTAGACTTAGCTGGGTGAACTTTAAGGTCCCAGCTAACCTTCTATGATTATATTTGCAATCAAATTTTAATTATGACACAGCTAGTTATACTATGATTGTTTTAATAATACAGCAATTATTTTCCATAAAATATTACTAAAAATATGCAGAAAATGCCTGAATTAGTTCATATGGTAGATATTGGTATAATCTTTTGGTTTTCAGGATATTTTGAAGACTAAAGTGGGCATGCTTACAATTAATTGATTTAAGATGCAAATTATTTTTACTGTTTAGGTATATATATGTGTGTATGTGTATATCTAATATATATATATAGGTGATATGTTTGCTTGGGCTGCCATAACAAAATACCATCAACTGGGTGGTTTAAACAATAGAAATTTATTTCTCACAGTTCTGGAGCCTAGAAGTCCATCAGGGTGCCAGCATGGATGAGCTCTGGTGAGGATTCTGTTCCTCGCTTACAGATGGCCACCTTCTTGCTGTGTCAATGAGGTGTTAAATGAGGACAAAATAAAAGGAGAGAAAGAGTTGAAGAGACAGAGTGGGGAGGGTTGGGGAGAGATAGATATATCTTATAAGGCCATAGTCCTATTGGATTAGGGTTCCATGTTTAGGACTTCATTTAGCCTGAATCACCTCCTAAAGACTCTTTCTCCAAATATGGTCACATTGGGAGTTAAGGCTTCAATGTATAATTTGGGGGAAACACATTTTAATCCACAGCAGTATGCATCTCCAATAAAAATCTATTGTTGGGATAATAGTTGAACAATACTAAAGCATATCTTTTTGAGTATAAATCATCAAGTTGATTTCGTTTTCAGTCTCAAGCGTTTTTCTATGACTTCTTGTCAAGTCTCCCTCTAGGTCACCAGGTGGGATGGGAGGCCAACTCTCCAAGTCAGAAGAGGTAAGCAGTTGTTACTGAGGAGCTGACTTCCTTCCCATTTTGTTCCCTTCGGATTTGGGATTTATGTTAAGACCTTGTTATGATTATCTAGTGCTACATAACAAATCGTTCCGAAATTTAGGGGCTGAAAACAACGGCAGTCGTTTTACTATCTGTTACAATTTTTCTGGGTCAGGAATTTGAGCAGGACTTGCCTACGTGATTTTGGCTTGAGGACTCTCACATGGTGGTAATAGATGGAAGTTGAAACTGGCGCAGAGGAGCAGAAATGGCCGGAGTGGCCAGGCATCTCTTCCTGTCTGGATATATAGACACTGGGCCTCTTCATGGGGTCTTTCTGCAGGGCTGGTTGTGCTTCCTCACTGCATGGTGGCTCAGGGCAGTCAGACCACCTGCATGGTGGCTCAGCACTCCAGCACAGTGTCCCAGCACTCAAGGTAGAAGCTGCATCGTCCTCTAGGGCTTAGCCTCTGAAGCCATGCAACGTCACTTCCTGAGCATTCTGTTGGTTATAAGTGAGGCACAAGCCCATCCAAATTCAAAGGAAGAAGAGTTAGACTCTATCATTTAATAGGAACATGGCAAGATTCTAGAAGAGCAAATGGGATAAGAGTTATTGTTGCATTCATCTTAGAAAAATACAATCCGCTACAAAGCCCCCTCTTGGAGCACCCAGATCTGAGAAAGGGGTGCTTTCCCCTTAAGTCTCTGTCTCCACTTTCCACTTCCTCTGCCTCCTTCTCCTTCTTGTGTTCTCCATGACTATAAAACCAAAATAAACAGTTCTGAGTACCCCTTTTAATCGAGATGTGTGAAAAAATGTGGAAGCTCATCTTTGGAAGAATAATAATAGAAACTAGCTTTATTTATCCTGGGTAAGAGACCTAAGAGGAGACGATGGGATCACTGTCCCGGCACATGTGAAGGAGGGGAACAGGCTTGTCCTGGGCTGCTCCAGAGGGTGGGTGGTACAGGATTTTTCCTGGAGAAACTCAGAGGCTTCCATGGCTGATCACTTTTGTTTTCTCTTTTTTGGCTTTATTGAAAAACAAATGACAAATAAAAGTTGTATATATTCAAGGTATACAATGTGATGCTTTGATACATTGTAAATGATGACGTCAGTCAAGCTAATTAAGATATCTGTCACTTCCTGGAGGTACCTTTGTGCCTATATGTGGTGAGAATACTTGCAACCTACTCTCCGAAAATTTCAAGCATACAACCCATTGTTATTAACTACAGTCACCCTGATGGATAAGAGAGCTCTTGGCTAGTATAAATAGAGCAAGCATTTTCCATAAAAATATGGAAAATAAGCAAGTGTTTTCCATAAATAGAGCAAGTAGTTTCCATAAAATATCACTAGAAATATGCAGGAAAGGCCTGAATTAGTTCATGTGGCAGATATTGGTATAATCTTTTGGTTTTCAGGATTTTTTGAAGTCTAAAGTGGGCATGCTTACAATAAATTAATTTAAAAATGATATCAGTTTTATACGTTCTGCATACAATTTTCTTTTTAAGAGTACCCTGTGGGTTAAAATATATCTACAGAGCAACCTCTCCTCCTAACAAAAGAAAATTTCAAACCATTAGGCTTGGTCAGATAAATGAATGTCAGAGGGGCAAAATCAGGTGTAGCAAAGGTTAGTCCGTTGCAGAAAGAAACTAGGACTGTGGCTCTCCAAATAGGAGAGTACCAAATAGGGTACAACACCCCTGTACCCCAGGGGTGTCTAGTAGTGTGCTTGTGGGTCCTAGAAGATGTAGAATAAGTATGGTACATCATCACAGCGAGTAATTTAGGACTGTTTTGCAGTAAAACAATCAATATTTATTATGCAGTTGATGCAATACTCACATATATTTTAAATTAGATTTTCTATGAGAATTTTCCAGTTGCTAATAGCTAGGCAGGTGTCCCTCCTACATTCCCCCAGGATATGGTGTAGACAAGTTTGTATTGACAAAAATAAGAATGTAGACTGAAGAGCAAGACTGTTGGGTTCAAATCCTGGCTCTGTGACTAGTTATATAACCCTGGGCAACTTAACCTGTTCATGCCTTAGTTTCCTCATCTGTGAAATGGAGATATTAATAATAATAATACTCACCTCATGGGGTGATTGTGAGAACAAAATGAGTTAATTTTAGTGTTTA
Organism: Nomascus leucogenys; assembly: GCF_006542625.1. Classification (NCBI taxonomy): domain Eukaryota; kingdom Metazoa; phylum Chordata; class Mammalia; order Primates; family Hylobatidae; genus Nomascus; species Nomascus leucogenys. The sequence continues at coordinate 4,222,992 of NC_044395.1, read as the reverse complement.
AAGGAGTGCCTTGCGTGTGGCAAGTACCATGCAGATGCTCATTAAATAAAAGCTTGAGGACTATGAAGGAGCCTCTCCGAGAAGGTCAGGAATGGGCACTTAGTCTGGGTGGTCACGAGCAGAGGCTGGAAGTGATGCATTCTGTTGAAGGAATTGCTCATGGGGTGGCCAGTCCTTCAAAAGGAATTATAAAAATCTGAGACTTGAAGCTAAGATCCCTCACCTGCTGGGTGGCGTTTGATGGTCTAAACTGGGGGTTTGAAAACTCTTTCAGCAAACGGCCAAGTAGTATATACTTTAGATTTGTGGGTCATCCAGTCTTTGTCACATCTATTCAACTCTGCCATTGTAGTGTGAAAGTAGCCATGGATGATATATACCTGAATTAAATGGACTGTTGTGCTGGGCTGGGGCCACAGTCCACAGTTTGCTGCTGCTTGTCTGATCCTGCGGGGCCTGAGCAAGTGAGCTGGAAATAAGGTGGCTGCTGAGGGGGCTGAAGAGCAACAGGAAATGAGAAGGGAAGGGAGATGGGTGCAGCACCACTACAATGCCACCTCCTTCCGGAGGTGAACTCACTTAGACTTTGGACAGGTTCTCTGCAGAGATGACTGAGACACTTGGAGCCATGTGCCTGCAGAGACACAGCGGGGGACCATGTTAGAAATGGGCGTAACAGGTTATTCATTCTTACTATAAGTTTCGTTATTGTATTGCAAAGGTTTGAAAACAAAGCTGAGGCGTTTATTTTCCTGTGAATCAGCTCCAAGCCCCTGGAACAATGCTGTTCCTTCTGCGGATGCTCAGCAAGCCGTTGCTGACTGTCTTTATTTCTTCACCTGCAATAAGATCCCCCCAGGCCCATATGGAAACGTAAATGTTCTTGAGGGACTAATTCAGTGAGACTCTTCCAGGGGAAGTTCAGTCCCCTTGGGAAGTGATTACACACTGATGGAATTTTTGCACACTGGATGGAAAGATGATCTTTGCCTCTTGACTGTGTCACAGTAATAAGTGGGAGACTGATTATTTCTAAGAGTGCAGCTCTTCCCGGCACTGATAAGAATGGAATGCAGCGCTACCATGGAGATTCGGGTCACTAATTAGTCCCAGAAGCCTCTAGGCCTTGAATCACTGTTATATTAATTATGCATCAAATTAGAATGTTTGCAAAGGCTCAGAGCCAACTGTACTGCAGAACCCGGTGACGGCATGGAGAGATTAAGGAGTGTCGCGCCCAGCACACTGAAGGGACCAGCAGACAAAACCACGGGGCCTGCCTGAGCGTGCAGTGACCCCGCCTGATCTCTGATACAGCTGTTCGCAACTCCTGCCAGAGAGCTTGTTATCGGCACAGGGTGGACAAAAGAAGGAAAGGAAGAGAACGATGGCTTCCCCTCAGTTCCATAATCTAAGCTCTACTGTAGTAACATCCAGCCGAGAAAAGACACAGGACAATCATTTGGACACTTTATTTTCATGGTAACAAATAGAAGATTCTTCCAGATGTTTGCTAACATCATGGAGATAACATGTCTGGACCGTTGTCTGATATTCAGTTTTTATAGCTGAGGAGACATGGCTTTAGCTTTGGGTAAACTATTCTATCTCTTCCTCCTGTTCCTCTGCCTCCTTCTCCTTCTTGTGTTTTCCATGAGCATAAAACCAAAATATACTTGATGCTTGGTTGTAAAATAAACAGATGATAAATAGCAGTCTCTGTGACTGTTGGGTTATAATTCCATCAAGGGCTGGGGTTGAAGTCATAAACCGCAAGAAGTGAAGCGTGACCCACAAATAGCCTTCAGGGTGGAATTACAGCCCCATAATTCAGAGTGGCCCTTTGAAAAAATAATTCCTAAACCTAGCTTTAATTTGGGGAAAGAGCCACGACAGTGGTGACGTCTTCTCTCATCAGTTCATCAGTAGACAAATTACTCCTCTTTGTTATTCTGATGATATTTATTAACGTTGGGGTGAGCACCCGATCTGTTTTCTGGGAGGTTACTGTTGAAACCAGGTAGCGGTCACCCAAACAGAACCAAAGAAAGGGAAACTGGAGCTAAAAGTAAGAAAGTTCTCGCCACTGATGAAGGTCAATGATCATGAGGTGAGGAGAGACATTCATTATTTTGGGACTGATGAGAAATACTGATTCCTGACCACATGAGTAGTGGCCGAGTTTGTTTTGCGTGGAGTGTGACATAAATTCCGTCCCTGTTCTGCATCTTACTACTTCTCTAAATGTTTTTGCTATTTTCAAAACTGATTCTGCTTGATCTCATAATTCATTAAAGCAAGTTGATCTCATTCAACCCAAGAGTGATGAGAAGCTTTTTCATGATGGTTCTTGCATGATGAAAATAAATTCTCATTTATTACAGAGAAAATAAACCAAATCCAACAATTCTGTAGAAGGTGGATGTTTAAATGGCAGTTTCTTGTGATCATAAATTAAACCATCAAAATCCCATAAGGTTTCTCTGCAGCCTAGATATTAAATAAAACAACAAACATGCAAGGGCTGGCAAATGGTAAGGACTTCATACATGGTCATTCAGTGCCATAATTTGTACCATAAAATTCAGAAATTCTTTATGAGCTTGTGTGTTATTATCTACTTCGTCAATGATGCTGAAGACATGAGGAGAATGAGGGTCTCATTTGATGCATTGTGCCTTTCCACATAGACAATGTAGAATATTATGTAAAACAGAGTCTACAGCATGAAGAAAATAGAAGCAACATAAAACAACAAGCTAATATAAATTATTAAGCCAAAATGGACAAGAATATGATCATTTAAAAGTCAAACTTATCGAGGTATAATTTGCAGATACGCTTTGTGTTTAATTTGCTCCTTCTTTCCTAGTTTAAGGTGGAAACTTAGATCATTGATTTGAGATATGTCTTCTCTTTCAAACACAAGTATATAAACGTGTGAATTTTACTCTAAATACTGTTTTGGCAACAACACACATATTTTGATATGATAGGTTTTTATTTTTGCTTTGGTTCAAACTATTTTCTAATTTTTCTTGTGATTAAGTTTGAGAATTTAACAACAGAAAACAAAAACAAATATTTCTGTTATTGATTTCTATTTTAATTTTGTTATGATCAGAAAACATGCTTTGTATGATTTAAAGTCCTTTAAATTTATTGAGCCTTATTTTTTTGACCCAGATGTGATCTTTGTCTGTGAATGCTGTGTCTGCATTTGAAAAGAATTTGTGTTCTGCTATTGCTGGATGGAGTATTCCATAGCTGTCAGTTAAGACAGTGGTTAGTGCTTCCATTTATCTTCTCTGTTTTTCTGTATACTTGTAGATCTGAGAAAAGGATGCTGAAATTTCTAACACTGTGAATCTGTCTCTTTCTCCTTTTGGTTCTGTCATTTTTTATTTCATTTGTTTTGACATTGTTAGGTATTATTAGGTACATGTACATTTGGAATTGTTATGCACTTCTGACGAACTGAGTTCTTTCTTGTTATAAAATGTCTCCCTTTAGCCTACATAATAATATGTGTTCTGAGGCCTACTTTGTGTGATATGAATTACAGCCATTCCAGATTTCTTTTGATTAGCTTCTGCATGGTATTTTTTTCATCCTCTTTGTTTTATCTATATATTTATCCATCATGTATATTTCTTGTAGACAAATATAGATATGTCTTGCATTTTAAAATCCAGTATGACAATCTGCTTTTTTAATTAGAATGTGAAGAATTTTCTCTAGTATTTCTTATAATATAGGTCGGTAGTTTATGGATCCTATCAGCTTTTATTTGTATAAAAATATTTTCTCTATTTCTAATTCACTATTTTGCCTTCATTTTTTTTTTTTTTTTTTTTTGTGAGCAACATGGCTGTTTATTTCACCTGTGTGCAGGCGGGCTGAGTCCGAAAAGAGAGTCAGCGAAGGGAGATAGGGGTGGGGCCGTTTTATAGGATTTGGGAAGGTAATGGAAAATTACAGTCAAAGGGGGTTGTTCTCCGGTGGGCAGGGGCGGGGGGTCACAAGGTGCTCAGTGGGGGAGCTTTTGAAGCCAGGAGAAGGAAATTCACAGGGTTAATCACTCAGTTAAAGTGGGGCAGGAACAAATCACAACGGTGGAGTATCATCAGTTAAGGCGGGGCAGGGCCTTTTCACTTCTTTTGTGATTCTTCAGTTACTTCAGGCCATACGTGCAAGTCACAGGGGATGCGATGGCTTGGCTTGGGCTCAGAGGCCTGACATTCCTGCCTTCTTATATTAATAAGAAAAATAAAACAAAGTAGTGTTGAAGTGTTGGGACGGCGAAAATTTTTGGGGGGTGGTAAGGAGAGAGAATGGGCGATGTTTCTCAGGGCTGCTTCAAGCGGGATTAGGGGCGGCGTGGGAACCTAGAGTGGGAGAGATTAAGCTGAAGGGAGGTCTCGTGGTAAGGGGTGATATTGTGGGGTTGTTAGAAGAAACATTTGTTGTATAGAATGATTGGTGATGGCCTGGATACGGTTTTGTATGAATTGAAAAACTAAATGGAATAAGAGAAGAAGAAAAATAGGTATAAAAGGACTAAGAATTGGGAGGACCTAGGATATCTAATTAGAGAGTGCCTCAGGAGGTTCAGCATAGTCCTGCCAGCAAAGATTATTTATTTATTTATTTATTTATTTATTTATTTATTTATTTATTTTTTGAGACAGAGTCTCGCTCTGTCACCCAGGCTGGAGTGCAGTGGCTCAATCTCGGCTCACTGCAAGCTCCGCCTCCCGGGTTCATGCTATTCTCCTGCCTCAGCCTCTCCGAGTAGCTGGGACTACAGGCGCCCGCCACCACGCCCGGCTAATTTTTTTTTTTGTATTTTTAGTAGAGACGAGGTTTCACCGTGGTCTCAATCTCCTGACCTCAGCCGCCTCGGCCTCCCAAAGTGCTGGGATTACAAGCGTGAGCCACTGTGCCTGGCCAAGATTATTTATTTACTTCAAGAGTTAAGAGTGGCAGTTTGGGGATCGCACGAGGAAATATCAGCTGTGATGGCTTGGAGAAACAGTGTAAACCGGCAGTGTAAACAACAGCACTGCATGTATGAGTAGTTGAGAACGGTGAATAGGAGTATGACTAGACAGAAGATAGTAGGGATGACAAGTTTTTTGGGGGCACAGTCTAAGTTGGTCAGGTGTCTGGAACAAGACTGGGGCCTAATAAAAAAGGAGCATCTATACAGGAGCTTAAATGGGCTGTACCTTGTAGCATTCTGAAGACAGGTCTGACTTCTGAGATGGGAAAGTGGTAAAAGTATTGGCCAGTCCTTTTTAAGTTGGTGGCTGAGCTTGGTGAGGTGTGTTTTTAATAGACAATTAGTCTGTCGCTGAATACTAGGAGCCTGAAAAAATGCTTGGCTGATTTGACTAATAAAGGCTGGTCTGTTATCAGACTGTATAGAGGTGGGAAGGCTAAACTGAGGAATTATGTCTGACAGAAGGGAAGAAATGACTGCGGTGGCCTTCTCAGACCCTGTAGGAAAGGCCTCTACCTATCTAGTGAAAGTGTCTACTTAGACTAAGAGGTATTTTAGTTTTTGTGACTCGGGGCATGTTGAGTAAAGCTAATTTGCCAGTCCTGGGCGAGGGCAAATCCTTGAGCTTGATGTGTAGGGAAGGGAGGGGGCCTGAATAACCCTTGAGGAGTAGTAGAATAGCAGATAGAATAGCAGATGGAACACTGAGAAGTTATTTCCTTGAGGATAGATTTCCACGATGGAAAGGAAATGAGAGGTTCTAAGAGGCGGGCTAGTGGCTTGTACTATAGCATAGCCTGCCTTTGCTGGTGTGTGGTGATTAGGCCTGGTGGAACTGCCATCAATAAATCAAGCGTGATCAGGGTGAGAAACAGGGAAGAAGGAAATGTGGGGAAATGGGATGAACGTCAGGTGGATCAGAGAGATGCAGTCATGAGGGTCAGGTGTGGTATCTGGAATAATGTGGGAGGCCAGATTGAAGTCTGGGCCAGGAACAATGGTAATTGTGGGACTTAACAAAGAGTGAGTACAGCTGAAGGAGCCGGGGAGCAGCAAGTATATGCATCAGGTATGAGGAAGAAAATAGATTTTGGAAGTTATGAGAATGTACAGAGTAAGTTGAGCATAGTTTGTGATTTTGAGGGCCTCTAAAAGTATTAAAGCAGTGGCAGCTGCTGCATGCAGATATGAGGGCTAGGCTAAAACAGTAAGGTCAAGTTGTTTGGACAGAAAGGCTACAGGGTGCGGTCCTGGCACTTGTGTAAGAATTCTGACTGCACTAACCATGCCTAGGAAGGAAAGGTGTTGTTGTTTTGTGCAAGGGATTGAGGTTTGAGAGATTAATTGGACACTATCAGCAGGGAGAGCACGTGTGTTTTTATGAGAATTATGCTGAGATAGGTAACAGATAAGGATGAAATTTGGGCTTGACTGAAGTAATGGGGTCTGTCTGTGAAGCCTTGTGGCAGTACAGCCCAGGTAATTTGCTGAGCCTGATGGGTGTCAGGGTTAGTCCAAGTGAAAGCGAAGAGAGGCTGGGATGACAGGTGCAAAGGAATAGTAAAGAAAGCATGTTTGAGATTCAGAACAGAGTAATGGATTATGGAGGGAGGTATTGAGGATAGGAGAGTATGTGGGTTTGGCACCACAGGGTGGATAGGCAAAACAATTTGGTTGATAAGGCATAGATCCTGAACTCACTTGTAAGGCTTGTCTGGTTTTAGGACAGGTAAAATGGGGGAATGGTAAGGAGAGTTTATAGGCTTTAAAAGGCCATGCTGTAGCAGGTGAGTGATAGCAGGCTTTAATCCTTTCAAAGCATGCTGTGGGATGGGATATTGGCATTGAGCGGGGTAAGGGTGATTAGGTTTTAATGAGATCGTAAGGGGTGCATGATTGGTCGCCAAGGAGGAAGTAGAGGTATCTTATACTTGTGGGTTAAGGTGGGGGAATACAAGAGGAGGACGCAAAGGAGGCTTTGGATTGGGAAGAAGGGCAGCAATGAGATGCGGCTGTAGTCCAGGAATAGTCAGGGAAGCAGTTAATTTGGTTAAAATATCTCAGCCTAATAAGGGAACTGGGCAGGTGGGATAACTAAAAAAGATTGCATAAAAGAGTACTGTCTAAGTTGGCAGCAGAGTTGGGGAGTTTTAACAGGTTTAGAAGCCTGACTGTCAATACCCACAACAGTTATGGAGGCAAGGGAAACAGGCCCTTGAAAAGAAGGTAATGCGGAGTGGGTAGCCTCCGTATTGATTAAGAGAGGGACGTACTTACCCTCCACTGTGAGAGTTACCTAAAGCTCGGCATCCGTGATGGTCTACAGGGCTTCTGAGGCGATCAGGCAGTGTCAGTCTTCAGCCGCCAAGCCGAGGAGTCAGTCAGAGAGCCTTGGGCCAGAGTTCCAGGGGCTCTGGGAGTGGCTGCCAGGTGAGTTGAACAGTCCGATTTCCAATGGGGTCCCGCACAGATGGGACACGGCTTAGGAGGAATCCTGGGCTGCAGGCATTCCTTGGCCTGGTGGTCAGATTTCTGGCACTTGTAGCAAGCTCCTGGGGGAGGAGGTTCTGGAGGAAGGCCTGGCTGCTGTGGTTCAGGCGTTTGGAAGTTCTTGTGCACTGGAGATGTGGCTGGGGTTTGTCTCACAGTGGAGGCAAGGAATTGCAACTTTTTTCTATTATTGCACACCTTGAAGGTGAGGTTAATTAAATCCTGTTGTGGGGTTTGAGGGCCGGAATTTAATTTTTGGAGTTTTATTTAATGTCAGGAGCAGATTGGATAATAAAATGTATATTGAGAATAAGACGGCCTTTTGACCTTTTAGGGTCTAGGGCTGTAAAGCATCTCAGGGTTGCTGCTGAATGAGCCATGAACTGGGTTTGGTTTTTAATATTTGATGAAAAAGAGCCTAAACGCTATCTGATTTGGGATACAGAAAAAGGAGCGTTAACCTTGACTATGCCTTTAGCTCCAGCCACCTTTTTAAGAGGAAATTGCTGGGCAGGTGGGGGAGGGCTAGTCACAGAATGAAACTGTAAGCTGGACCGAGTGTGAGGAGGGGAGGTGATAAAAGGATTATAGGGTGGAGGAGTGGAGGCTGAGGGAGAATTGGGACCTAGCTCGGCCTGGCGAGGAGCAGCCTGGGGAGGAGGGGAGAGGTTAGATGGGTCTGTAGAAAAGGAAGATTAGAAAGACTCAGTGATAATTGGGGTTGGGACTGAGGGGACAGGTGGGAGGGAAAGAAGGAAGATTTGGGATGAGTTGCATTGGGAACAGAGACTGGGTAGTGACCAATGTGTAAAAGAATGCCTGGATGTCAGGCACCTCAGACCGTTTGCCTGTTTTACAACAAGAATTATTTAGATCTTGCAGGATGGAGAAATTGAAAGTGCCGTTTTCTGGCTATTTGGAACTACTGTTGAGTTTGTACTGGGGTCAAGCAGCATTGCAGAAGAAAATAAGACGCTTAGATTTTAGGTCAGGTGAGAGTTGAAGAGGTTTTAAGTTCTTAAGAACACAGGCTAAGGGAGAAGGAGGAATTGAGGGTGGAAGGTTGCCCATAGTGAAGCCCAGAGAAAAGAGACAGTAGAGACACGGAGGGAAGGGGTTCGGGGGTTCTTACCCTCCAGAAAAGCAGGAAAAGGGTCAGGGCACAGAGATATGAGGTTGGGGTGCAGAAATAAGGGATTGGGGTGCAGAGATATAAGAGGTTGGGGTGTGGAAATAAGGGATCGGGGCACAGAGATATAAGAGGCTGGGGCATGGAAATAAGGGATCTGGGTGCAGAGATAGGAGGTGGGGCACAGAAATAAGGGATTGGGGCACAGAGATAAGAGGTTAGGGCATGGAAATAAGGGATTGGGTCACAGAGATATAAGAGGTTGGGGTGTGGAAATAAGGGATTGGGGCACAGAGATACAAGGTTGGTGTACTTGCCCCTCCTCTAGAAAAGCGGGACTTGCCGCTAAGAGTGAAGAAGGGGTTGGGGGTTTCTTGCCCCCCAGAAAGGTGGATAAGGGGTAGAGACACAGAGAGAAGGGGTTGGGGTACTTGCCCCTTCCCCAGAAAAGCGGGACTTGCCGCTAAGGGTGAAGGACCAAGGCAGGCGTCCCTGCATGGGCTGACACCTCTGAAATGTGGGTGAATAATCAGAGAGGTGTCCCTGCAATGATTAAACACCAAGGGAAGGCTGCCTTCCCTAGTCCGTGACCAATGCTGGAGTTTTGGGTCCATGGATAAAATGTGTCTCCTTTGTCTCTACCAGAAAATGAAAGGAATTGAAATTAAGAGAAGGGAGAGATTGAAGAGTGGAAAGGAGAAAGTGGTTGAGGGACAATGAGAGAGGTTGGAGAAGAGAGTAGGAAGAGGCTGCCGCTTACCCGATTTAAAACTGGTGAGATGTTCCTTGGGCTGGTGGGTCTGAGGACCTGAGGTCGTAGGTGGATCTTTTTCATGGAGCAAAGAGCAGGAGGACAGGGGATTGATCTCCCAAGGGAGGTCCCCCGATCCGAGTCACGGCACCAAATTTCATGCGCGTCCATGTGAAGAGACCACCAAACAGGCTTTGTGTGAGCAGCATGGCTGTTTATTTCACCTGGGTGCAGGCGGGCTGAGTCCGAAAAGAGAGTCATTTCACCTGGGTGCAGGCGGGCTGAGTCCGAAAAGAGAGTCATTTCACCTGGGTGCAGGCGGGCTGAGTCCGAAAAGAGAGTCAGCCTTGCCTTCATTTTTAAGAGATAATTTTCCTGGGAATTCTATGATGACAGTTCTGTCAGCCCTTTAAGATATTCATCCATTTTCTTTTGGTTGGCATATTTTCTCATAAGAAGCCTGCTGTCATGCTTGTCTTTATTACTCTGTAAGTAGTATGTCTTTTATCTCTGGCTGCTTTTAAGATTTTTTAATCTCTGATTTTTAACAATGTGCTCATGATACGTTTTAGCATATATGTCTTTACATGTATTCTGCTTGGGTTTCATTGAGCTTTGTTGACATAGTTTTCACTAAATATAGGTAAACTTCTAGCTATTATTATTTCTTCATCCACCTTCCCTCTTCCTTTCTGGGACTCTAATTTCACATGGTAGACAGCCTTGATATTGTTCCATAGATACTAGATATTATTTTTGTTTTCATCCATCTTTTTTGTTTCTCTGTACTTAATTTTGGATATTTTCTATTGGCATGTCTTTGAGTTCACTGATCTCTTCTTCTGCAGTTTCAAATTGGCCACAAAACTGTCCAGTATATTTTTTGTTTCAGATCACATAATTTTCACCTCTATCAGTTCCATTGTGGTACCTCTCTCTCTTCTTTAAAATATATTCCTTTCTGCTCCTCATAGTGTTGTTTTTCCCTCCTTCTTGAGCATATTAAGCATGTTTATGATAGTTATGATAGCTGTTTTAAAATTCTTGTTTTCTAATTTCTAAATTTCTGTCATTTCTGTTTCACTTCAACTTATTGGCCTTTTCTAGGTATGGGCCATATATTTCTGCATTTTTGCATACCTGATAAGTTTTTATTTGATGTCATATATTGTGAGATTTTACATTGTTTTGTGTGGATTGTGTTATATTCCTTTTAATAGTGTTGGACTTTGTCCTGGCATCCAGTCAGAACAGTGATTGCCTCTGGGAAGTGGTGAGATTGATGTTCAAGGTAATTGAATGGCTCTATATCTAGATCTGGGTATTGGTTACATGGCTGTGTGCTTGCTACAAAACTCATCCATATATACACACTTAAAACATGTGCATTTTACTCTAAGTAAATTACACTCAAAAATATTATAAAATGTTTTATATGACCATTTAAAAAATTTGAAATAATACAATTATATAAAGAATAACAACTAAACGTCCTATCTTCCTCCTCAATTGCACTGCCTCTTCATTATTCCTTCTTCCCCAAAATCTTACCATTCATAAACCAGTTAAATCATTTTCTATATCACCTACAAAATCTTTATCTATAGATTTACACATGTAGCATCGTGGTTAAGACCACAGGCTCTAGAAATAAGACTGCTTGGGACAGAATCATGGCTCTACTACTTAGTAGATTCATTTCACCTAGTTTTGAACATCATACAAATAGACAGAAAAAGTAGGCATTTCTGTATTTGACTTCCTTCACTCAATGTCATATTTTTGAGGTTCATTAATGTTGCTTACGTCAATAGTTTGTTCCTTTTTCTTGTACCCAGTTATGTATATCATTTTATAAATATAACACCATTTTCTTATCTGTTCTCTGACTGATAGACATTTGGGTTGTATCCAGTTTGGGCTATCATGATAAAAGCTGCTGGGAATATTCTTGTACAAGTTTTTGGTGGATACATGTTTTTATTTATCTAGAGTAAATATTTAGGAGTGAACTTGCTGGGTCATAGGGTATGTTTAAATCTATTTAAAAAAACCTAACTATTTTTATTTAACATTGCTTTCAGTAAAGTATGAGAGTTCCAGTTCTTCTACATCCTAACCAGCACTTGACATGGGTCAGTCTTTTACATTTTAGCCATCTAATAGGTGTGTTTTGATATCTTTTGTGACTTTAATTTTCATTTCCCTGATTACTAATGATGTTAATCTTTTCATGTGCTTATTTACCATTTGTATATCTTCCTTTGTTAAGTATTTGTCCAAGTCCTTTGCCTATTGTTCTGTTATATAGCACAGTGTAACACAGATAAACCCATAACTTATTGGCTTAAAGATTAGTTTTAAATTTTGTTTACCAGTCTTCCATTTGGGCAGGATTCAGTTTGGACAGCTGATTTCTGCTCCATGTGGCGTCAGTTGGAGGAGCTCAACTGGGGCTGGGTGTTCTCCCATATGGCTTACGTACATGCCTGGCAAGTTGATGCTGTCATCAGGAAACTTAGCTAAGGCTGTTAGCCAGATGCCTTTGTTCCTCTTCACTTGAGTCTGTCCATTTGATTGCTTGGACTTCCTCAAGTGTGGGGGCTGTGTTCTAAGGATGTGTGTTCTAAGAGAACAGAAGTGGTGCTGGAGAGGATGTGGAGAAATAGGAACACTTTTACACTGTTGGTGGGACTGTAAACTAGTTCAACCATTGTGGAAGTCAGTGTGGCGATTCCTCAGGGATCTAGAACTAGAAATACCATTTGACCCAGCTATCCCATTACTGGGTATATACCCAAAGGACTATAAATCATGCTGCTATAAAGACACATGCACACGTATGTTTATTGCGGCACTATTCACAATAGCAAAGAGTTGGAACCAACCCAAATGTCCAACAACGATAGACTGGATTAAGAAAATGTGGCACATATACACCATGGAATACTATGCAGCCATAAAAAATGATGAGTTCATGTCCTTTGTAGGGACATGGATGAAACTGGAAACCATCATTCTCAGCAAACTATCGCAAGGTCAAAAAACCAAACACCGCATGTTCTCACTCATAGGTGGGAATTGAACAATGAGAACTCATGGATACAGGAAGGGGAACATCACACTCCGGGGACTGTTGTGGGGTTGGGGGAGGGGGGAGGGACAGCATTAGGAGATATACCTAATGCTAAATGACGAGTTAATGGGTGCAGGAAATCAACATGGCACATGGATACATATGTAACAAACCTGCACATTGTGCACATGTACCCTAAAACCTAAAGTATAAAAAAAAAAAAAAAAGAACAGAAGTGAATGCTGTCAGTCTCATAAGGTCTTGACTTGGGCACTGGGTTAGCTTCACTTCCATCCTACTCTGTTGGTCAAAGCAGTGCAGAATTCACTCAGATTCATAAGGAGAGAACATAGATTGTTTCTTCATGGGGGGAATGAGACCACAATTAATCCACCATAGTCCATCTTCTGATTGGACTGCATAGTTGGAATGAATGATTTGCATCCATCCCATGTAAAAAATAGGATCAGTTCCTCCAAGACCTATGAAAATTTTACACCTTGTCTCTAGCTTTCATCTTCCAATCAAACTTGAAGCTTTTAGGAAAAAGCCAGTTAAGTATGGATCTCATCCCTTAAATTTTCTTATTATTAAGGTAATATCAGCTCCACTTCTGTTTGCTTCCAGTACTCTTCAGTGTTTTCAAACAATTGGTTTTTATATTTTGTACATAGTTTATAATTGCTTTTGGCAAGATTAGTATAATAAAAGCTTGTCCTCCTACTGTTGAAAACAGAGTCACCTTGTATAACATATAAAATATATTTTTAAAATATTTATAATGAGGCAGGGCACAGTAGCTCATGCCTATAATCTCACCACTTGAGAGGCTGAGGCAGGAAGATCCCTTGAGGCCTGGAGTTCAAGACCAGCTTGGGCAACATAGTGAGATCCTCATTTCTACACAAACAAACAAACAAACAAAACTAAAAAAAAAATTAGCCAGGTGTAGTGGTGTGTGGCTATAGCCCCAGCTACTCAGGAAGCAGAGATAGGAGGATCACTTAAGCCCAGTAGGCTGAGGCTGCAGTGAGCTATGACCACACCGCTGCCCACCAGCTTGGGCAACAGAGCAAGGGCCTGTCTCTAAAAATATATATATTTAAAATGAGGAAAAGTAAAAGTAACCCTAAATAATAGTATATACAATGCAAACACCTAGTAAAAACAAAAAAAAATTCACATGTTAAATGATTTCTGGTCTGGAACAATTTACTGATTATTTGACATCAAAGAGCAGCATCGAATGTGACATAAGCAGGTTGCTTTATATGTTTGGGCTCAGATATTTATCTGAAGGACAAGAAGTTTAGATCAGACAATGTAAATAATCCTTTAGATGTTTGAGGCCTACGATTCTAATAACCTTATAATTAAATGTAGCATTTGATTTCCATTTTGGTGAATGTAAAGAAAGCTTAAGAATGTGCAATTTATATGGTCAGTATGACATCAGAATACATAAAAAAGAAATTACCTCAAACCCTAAAATTATCTTTTCAGATGGAGCTTACAGTTCCTTTCTTCTCTAACAGGGTTCACAAGCTCAGGAAGTACCTGAAATTTGGCTAGGAAATAGTCACGGAGTAAACATGGCTTGTTTTCTGAGGGTATCAATTTTACCTTATAATTTTGAGTAAAATCACATTCATAAATCATATTTCATAAAAATAACCTTGGATAACTTATGGTATAGAATACAAATATTATATAAATATTTAAAGTTTAAAATAGAAAAAAAGTCTCTTTGGAGAGAAAGCTTAGGGCAACTATCTCAGATGCTGGAGGAGAAAGACTTTGTCTCTTCTGGTATGCTAATAGAAAAGTTTGAGAAATGCTATAAATTCACTGGGCGTTGGGCAATAAGTCTAAAATCCTGCTCTTTAAGATCTGCAACCATCATTGGATCTATGCCATAAATATGTTTTATTTACCCAGACATCTGCACTATTTATTTAGCTTTAGTCACTGAATGAACAGTTTTAATTCTGTATGAGGTGCTACCCTCAAAACTATTCGTCTGTTTCTCAGTATGTTTTTGGTTGATGGAGTTTGGATGAAATATCTGTTTCTCTGACCCTCCACTTAAGGAGAAACATAGCAGCCTGCCCTTCCTTTCCAGCTGCAGACAGAACTGAGATTAGCATGAACCATTCCTTCCAGTTGACTACCAAGGGGTAAACTATGAAGAGTTTCGCATTGTGATTTAGGGGTCTCAAGTGTTCTCCCTTCCATCATGGGCCGTGATAGTGCCTAAAGCACCAGTCCTCTGAGGTAGGACAGAGTGATCTTGACAGGCCAGTACTATGAAAGATGAGAGGGAAATCCTCTCTCAAGCTATTTGTCATTTCTAAACACCTTGATTCAAGCTAGTTGGCCATAATTTAAAAATAAGCCCTTAAATTATTTAACACTCTTCCTATTTAAAGTCAGACTCTAATTCCTCTTCCCCTGAATATAGTCCAGCCAGTGACTTGCTTTACAAGAATACACTTAGGCTGAACTGATGCTGTGTGATTTTTTTTTTTTAAACTATGGTAGGGAAGACAACTCAATTCTGCCCAGAGAGCTCTTTTTCACTCAACTAAATACACACTGGGAGCCATAAGCCAACATGTAAGGAATTCAGCTACTCAGAAGCTATCATGCTGGAAAGACCATGTAGAAAACTTACAGACATAGAAAAAGTTGCTTGAGGGCTCCAGCCCCCAGGTATTTGAGAATTCCAGGTCCATGCCCCAGGCCTATAAGCCAGGAGCTTTCAGATGATTCCAGTCTTCAAGCCATCCCAGCTCCTGGTAAATCAAGCAGAGATGAACCATCCCTGCTAAGCCCTGCCCAAATGGCAGATTCATGAGCAAAACAAGTGCTCTTGTTGTGTTAAGCCACTGAGTTTTGAGGTGGTTTGTTGGTTTGTTAGGTAGTAATAGATAAATGGATTCTTTCCTATTACCTAGTCAGATTCTGAGGAAATGGGACATAAGTAAATCATATTTGTTTTCATATACATTTCCTGTTTTAAAATTGGGTTGTTTGTAGAGAAAAAGAGAAAGGCAAGGAGAGTTCAGAATCACAATGCACTAAAAGAGAGAAAGAGTTCAGAGAGGTGGAAAATGAAATACTTTCACAGATATCTGCAATAAATATGCAGGTGCACAGAAACTTGGAAGTTTTAAATTGGCAGGGATCTTAGGAATCATAAAACTGAACCTACTTTTCAAAAGTGAAGTTCAAGGAGTGAACTCATTTGGGCAGGATTCCAGAGCCAGAATAGAGCCCAGGCTTCCCAGCTGTACTAAATGCTTTATGTACATTATTTCATTTTATCCTGCTTTGAATTTTTTATAAATCAAGTTTATTGTGGTATAATTTTTATATACTAAAAAGCACCCATATGATAGTTTAAAGAGTTTAGACAAATATATAGACCTGTGTGACACCTAACATAATCAATATACAGAAAATTTTCATTCCTCCACCCCCGAAAAGTTTCTTTGTGCTTCTTTGCAGATAATCCTCCTCCCACTGTGCCCAGCAACCCAAAGTCCTTTCTATCACTATCGATTTTATGCCTATTCCCAAATTTCATATAAATAGAATCCCACATTATGTAGTCTTTTGTGTCTGGATTCTTTTGCTCGGCATAATGTTTTTCAGGTTCACCCATGTAATTGTGTGGACCAGGAGTTTGCAACTTTTTATTGTTGAGTTTTATTCCATTGTATAGATATATCACAATTGGTTTATCCTTTCTCCAATTTATGGATTTTTTTTTTTCCAGTTTGGGGCTATTATGATTAAAGCTGCTATGAACATTCTTGTATAAGTCTGGGTAGAAATATTTTATTTATTTATTTATTTTTTTGAGACGGAGTCCGCTCTGTCGCCCAGGCTGGAGTGCAGTGGCGCTATCTTGGCTCACTGCAAGCTCTGCCTCCCGGGTTCACGCCATTCTCCTGCCTCAGCCTCCCAAGTAGCTGGGACTACAGGCACCCGCTGCCATGCCTGGATAATTTTTTTTTGTATTTTTAGTAGAGACGCGGTTTCACCGTGTTAGCCAGGATGGTCTCGATCTCCTGACCTCGTGATCCACCCACCTTGGCCTTCCAAAGTGCTGGGACTACAGGCGTGAGCCACGGCACCTGGCTGAAATATGCTTTTATATAATTATCTTAGGTCGATGCCTAAGGGTGGGCCATGTGGTTAAGTGTGTATTTAACTTTGTGAGACCCTGCCAAACTGTTTTCCAATATGGTTGAATCATTTATGTTTCTATCTGCCATATGTAAGAGTTCTAGTTTCTCCACAGATTTGCCACCCTACTATGCATGTAGTGGTATCTCACTAAGGTATACGATTTGCATTTTTCTGAGGTCTAATGGTGTTGAGTACTGTGTCTTTATTTGCTATTTGTATACCTTTTTTGATGAAGTATCTTTTCAAATACATTCCCCATTTTAAAGTTGGGCTATTTGTTTCCTTATTATTGAATTGTAGGTGTTCTTCATGTATATATTCTGGATACAAGTCCTTTGTTAGAGATATGTACTGTCAATTATAGATGCTGTACTGTAAAAGTCTGTCACTTGCCTTTTCACTTTCTTGACAGCATCTTTCAAAGAGCAGGAGTATAAAATTTTGATAAAACCTGATCAGTTTTCTTTCCTTTATGGATCATGCTTTTGATGCCCTATTATGTTAAAGGTTTAAAGTTGGGCTGTTGAGAGGGAAAAGGGGCCTATCTGAAAAAATAATCCAAGGCATGACTAAGAAAGCATCAGTTCTCAATTCTGGGATCACATCAGAATCACCAGGTGATTTAAAAACACCTGTCTAGGACCTAGCCCCAGAAATTCCAATTTAGACTGATCTCTGGTGTATCCTAATTGTGGATAGTCTTTAGAGGCTCTTTTGGTGATTCTAATGTGCAGCTAGGGATGAGAATTATCAAAAAAGAGGTAGCGTGTGTGCAAAATATGTGAAATTTATTTCAGCATATATAAGGCTTTCATTAACGGGGTATTTTGTATAATTCCAAAGGAGCCACATGTTAAAGTGTACAACTGAAATCTAGTATGTAATAATGATTTGTATTCATACTTTTTTGAGACACAGGAGGTAGATAAGCAACACCCCTGAGTTCCAGACGTCACAATGCTATAGTGTGCTTTATGGGAATATAGAGGTGTAAGGAAAAGTATCTGAAAAAGACACACACACACGATAGTCAAGACGCTTTTATAATCATTTTAAGAGGTAGTCATCATGAGGTTAAATAAGTCATAAAAAAAGCAAAATCAGCAGAAAAAGCTTTTTAGCAGAAAGTTTATAAAAATTGCTGGGGAGTAACAAACAGGGTAAATAGGGAAAATCTACAGCTGATACATGTTGAAGTAATTGACTTAAAACGTTTATTTAGAGGACGTATTTTGCTATAGCAGAGTGAGAAGTTTAGCAAAGCTTCTTCCCCAAAAAACAAGTATAAAATTGGAAAAACTATTTAAAAAATGGTCTCAGGGCTCTGAAAATCAACCAAAGAAAAATAACAATTTGAGAAATGGTTATTGGTGAAAAATGGCTGGAACTGTGGATAAGAAAAGTACAGATTCTACTGAGCTCTACAGCCTTCTTGCCTAGGACTATCCCTCTCCCTTAAACTTGGTTAGTGTGCTAGTTTGAGCAAGGCAGGACTGATTATGAAAACTGGCAGTACTGCTAGAGAGGGTTGACTTGATTTGAACTGGAGGTTCCAAACCTATTCCTGGCAGCGTTATCAAGAAAAGCAGCATACATGGTAGGAAATAAATGGGGAATTTTTACAGCTCTGCTAACCTGAGTTTGCAGTACCAGTTAGGGCTAGTTACGGGCTAGTCAAAATCTTAACAGGAAGTTTCTGGAAATGACTGTCATATAAGGGCTAGATAAGCTCTCTGTGCCTTTCTGGCTGGATGGGAAACTACGTTTACAGGAGGCCTATGTAAAGTAAAAGCTAGGACAGACTTAAAAAGTGCCTGAACTTTGAATGCATCCCCTCTCCTGTCTGCCCCACCCGACTCACACACAGATCTATTAGCAGAAGGTGGAAATCTTACAGGCTTAAGGTATTTGAGCACAACCTCTTATTAATCACTGACAAACCAGCAGATACAGGACAACACATCGGAAGCTAGGCAAAAATGAATGAATGAATGAATGAATGGAGAATTATTTTAAACTGAGCAGAGACATCAGTGGCAACACATCTCAGAGAAACAGATTCTGTAAACTAGGTTGGAGTAAATTATCTAAAGGAACAACTATCTCGTGGGAAAAAATCATAACCCAGAGTTGTTACAATATTATATTAAAATGTCCAGTTTTGTTTTCTTTTTAAGACAAGTTTTGGCTGTATCACCCAGGCTGGAGTGTAGTGGTGCAATCTCAGCTCACTGCAACCTCCACCTCCCAGGCTCAAGCCATCCTGCCACCTCAGCTTCCCAAGTAGCTGGGACTACAGGCATGCACCACCATGCCTGGCTAATTTTTGTATTTTTTTGTAGAGGCGGGTTTTCACCATGTTGCCCAGGCTGGTCTTGAACTTGTGAGCTCAAGTGATCCATCCAAGTTTGCCTCCCAAAGTGCTGGAATTATAGGCATGAGCCACCATACACAACAAAATGTCCAGTTTTCAATGAAACATCATGAGATAGTCAAAGAAACAAGAAAATGTGATCCATACTCAGGAAAAAAACAGTCCATGGAAACTGACTTTGAGTGCACCCAAATATATTTAGCACACTAAGACCTCAAAGCAGCTCTTGTATTTTAAAAATTAAAGTATGATGATAATGACACTGTAATAGGTATGCTCAATAGAGAAACAGAAGCAATAATTAGGAACTGATGGAACTTCTAGAATTTAAAAGCCCAATAACTGAAATAAAAAATTAAATGGGCACATTTGGGGTGGCAAAAGAAATAATTGGTGAACTTGAAATAGATCAATAGAAATTAACCACTCTGAAGAACATGGAAAAACATAGATTGAAGAAAAATGAACAGAGCCTCAGAGACCCATGTGGCAATATCCAACATACCTACTAACATGTAATGAGAGTCCGAGAAAGAGAAGACAGAGATACACGCAGGAAAAATACTTGAAGAAATAATGGCTAAACATTCTGCAAATTTAACGAAAAACATTAATTATACATCTACAAACTCAACAAACTCTAAATAGGATAAACATAAAAATCCCCATCTATACACATCAGAGTAAAATTAACTGAAAACCAAACCCAAATAGAAAATCTTAAAAGCAGCAAGAGAAAACCAGTTAATCCTAAACTGGGGAATAACAAGACAATTAATGCCTGATTTCTTATCTGAAAAAATGGAGGCCAGAAGGCAGTGGAATGACACATTTAAAGTGATGAAAAGAAAAAAAAACTGTCAACCACAATTCTGTATGCAAAACAATTCTTCAAAAACAGGTGAAATAAAGAAATTCCCAGATAAACATAGACAGAGAAATTATTGCTTACAGATATAGCTTCCAAGAAATTCTACAGAAAAGGAAAGGAAATGACACTATAAGGCAAATCCACAGGGAGAAATGAAGAGCACCAGAAATGGTAACTACGTGGGTCAATATATAACATTGTATAAACATATATTTTCTTTTTTTTAAAACACATCAGATTTTGTGAAGCAATAATTAAAACACTATTACTGAGGTTATAACGTTATATAGATATATATATGACAATAAGAACACATATAAGGAGATGGGATGAAATTAAGCTATATAAGAGCATCAGTGTTAGATTTTGCTGAAATTAAATCAGTATTAACATGAATTATATTGATAAATTAAGAGTACACCTTAATTCCTATAGCAAACACAAAGAAAATAAAGAATCAACAGAATAATAAAGTGATCCACCAAAAATAATTGTTTAACCTAAAGACAGCAGTAAAGGAGTAACAGAGGAACAACAACAACAAAAAGGCATAAACTATATTTAAAACAAACAGCAAAATGCAGTCCAATTCTATCAATAATCATATTAAATAGTCCATTAGATCAACCAAACACTGTAATGAAAATACAAAGAATGGCAGATGGGATACAAAAGAAAGATTCAACTATGTGCTGACCACAAAAGGCATACTTGAAATGCAAAGATACAACTAAATTTAAAGTAAAAGAAATGGAAAAGATATATTGTATAAACAGCAATCATAAGAAAGCTGGAGTGGATACATTAATATCAAACAAAATAGACTTTCAGAAAATAAATATTACTAGAGATACAGAGGGACATTTCACAAGCATAAAACAGTCAATACATCAGGAAGATATAATGATGTTATTAGCACCATGCTCTAACCAGCTGAGCTGACCAGCCATCACATGATTTTAAATATATTTGTATCTAACAACAGGATTCTGAAATACATAAAGTAAAAGCAAAGGGCATGGAAAGGCAATGTAGATGATTTAATAATTATAGTTCAAGATTTTAAGACCCTTGATATTGACAGAGCAAGTAGACAGAAAATTAGTAAAGAGAAAAGGTTACAAAAAACTATTATTCAACATGGTGGTTTAACTGACATGTATAGAACACTTCTCCCTGCAGCAGCAAAAAATATTCTTTCAAGTGCATTTGGAAGTTTCTTCAGGATAGATCATACGACAGGCTTCAAAGCAAGTTTTCGGCCAGGTACGGTGGCTCATGCCTGTAATCCCAGCAGTGTGGGAGGCCGAGGCACGTGAATTACCTGGTGTCAGGAGTTTAAGACCAGCCTGGCCAACATGGTGAAACCCCATCTCTACTAAAAATACAAATGTCAGCCAGGTGTGGTGGCAGGCACATGGAATCCCAGCTACTCAGGAGGCTGAGGCAGGAACATTGCTTGAACCCAGGAGGTGGAGGTTGCAGTGAGCTGAGATCACACCACTGCATGCACTCCAGCCTGGATGACAGAGCGAGACTACGTCTCAAAAAAAAAAAAAAAGGCAAGTTTTCATAAACATAAAAAGATTGAAGTCATTCAAAGTATGTCCTTCAATCACAATAGAATTGAATTCAAAATCAATAACAGAATCTTGAAAAATCCTTTACAATATCTGGAAATTAGATAACACATTTCTAAATAACTCAGGATCAAAGAAGAAATTGAATGTAAAATTAAAGAATATTTTGTACTGAATGAAAGTGAAAAGACAACATATGAAAATTTATAGGATGCAGCTAAACAGTGCTTAGACAAAAAGTTGCAGCTTTAAACATGTATATTAAAAGTTGTATTCACTGTTTAGGAAGGTAATTGTTACAAATTAGGAAATGTTTTATTGTATGCACAAATTTTAGACTTTGTAGGTTTAATGTTGGAACCTCCTCATCACAGGTTTTTAAGTCTTTAAATACATAGCAATACATTATATATATATATATGCATGTATATAAGTGCATATAATATACTGTAAAATGCTTTATTCAGAAAAGATCTTGTAGATAATCACCACCATGTATTGACATTCTGATACAGTTTGAATGTATGTCCCTACCAAATCGCATGTTGAATTTCAATCCCCATTGTTGGAGGTAGGGCCCGGTGGGAGGCCTTTGGATCACAGGGGTGGATCCCTCATGAATGGCTTGGCACATGCCCTTGGTGATAAGTGAGCTCTCACTCTGAGTTCATACAAGATGTGGTCATTTAAAAGTGTGTGTCACCCTCCCCGACTCTTTCTTTCTTGCTCCTTCTCTGCCATGTGACGTGCCTGTTCCCCCTTCACCTTCCACCATGATTGGAAGCTTCTTTTTTTTTTTTTTGAGACGGAGTCTTTCTCTGTCCCTCAGGCTGGAGTGCAGTGGCGCGATCTCGGCTCACTGCAAGCTCCGCCTCCCGGGTTCATGCCATTCTCCTGCCTCAGCCTCCCGAGTAGCTGGGACTACAGGCGCCCGCCACCACGCCCGGCTGATTTTTTGTATTTTTTTAGTAGAGACGGAGTTTCACCGTGTTAGCCAGGATGGTCTCGATCTCCTGACCTCGTGATCCGCCCGCCTCGGTCTCCCAAAGTGCTGGGACTACAGGCTTGAGCCACCACGCCCGGCCGTCGATTGGAAGCTTCTTGAGGCCTCCCCGGAAGCAGATGCTGGTGCTGTACTTCCTATGCAGCCTACAGAAACATGAGCCAATTAAACATCTTTTCTTATGAATTACCCAGTCTCAGCTATTTCTCTATAGCAACGCAAGAATTGGCTAACACAGATTCTATCCACTTGTGGGGCACTGGGCTAAGCACTTTATATGTACAATTTCATTTAATATTCACAATCCTATGAAGTATTATTAAGAAAAAATAAGGTTTAGAAAGCCTATAACTTGTCTGTATTAAAATGTCAAATACACAGCAGAGCTGGATTCAAAGCCAGGTCTCTTGGAAGACAAAGCCAGTGCTCTTCTGTCCTAACCACCTCTCTTCCAGATCTCAGTGATTTTGTCTAAATTCTCAAACCTCTACATATATGTTTTTCTTCAGTCATGAAGACTAAGATGAGAAATCTCCATTTCTTATCTTTGCAGACCTCTGTTATAGTTTTGCAAATCCCTGTACATTCTTGCTGTGCCAGTTTTTCATTTCTCAACATGCCTAGCCTTGGTTTACTTTGGGTTACTACAAAATAGATTGTTTACCTGCCCTACAAAACATTTACTACATCATGTATCTCCAGCGTTTACTCCTTCTGTTGAGATTTTTTGTGTCCTTTCTAGGTAACTAAATCAGTATGCCTGAATTTGATGTGAACTCCTAGCAGTCAGGTACTGTCTAAAATAGAGGTTCACATTAGTTTGAAAAACAGTGGAGATACTCTGATTTGGTAAGGAAGACTGACTGTAAATAGTAGTAACTAGCAATATTGATCAGGCACAAAAATATGGAACTGAGAAACACCCTGATAATGTCAATTGGGAAGATACAGTGATTCATGGAGTGCCTGGAAATCACAAGCTGATGTATGTGATAGCTTCCAAATGGCTGGTATATATATTTTACAAAGATAAAACTCATCTTTGGTGAGAATGACTATATATCAAATAGCTGAAACCATGGATTTGATTTTGTTTTTAATAAATGGAAATAGAGACGGCAACAAAAATTGCTTCATAATGTCTCCCCAGGCTAGTCGTCTTTGACTAGAAAAGCGGATTTTGGAAGGATTTTGGATGTCTTCTCTCCAGCTCTCTTATCTTACAGATAGAATGGAAGCCCAGGGATAGAGTATTTTATTTACCCCTGAATTTTCTGCACCAAGCAACCTAGCTGGCTCCTAAGAGGTGCCCCAGGAAGTGTGTGGAGGATGGCTTGTCAAAGAGCAACCAGTTGAGATCTAGAATGAAAAACCAAGTCTCGGATTTTTCAGGCTGGTGTTAGACTTTCACCCTAAGAGATACGCATGTCTGTCATGGAAATAAAATTATTTCTAGGACCCAGAAAAGCCATTAGTCAATGTGAATGCAGGAAGGGAGAATTACTTCACTACACAGAATAGGGACTCTGGGGATTTTTCCACTTGAATCTTCATGTGGGGTTTTAAATTCCTGAGAGAGCACAAGAGAACCTGCCGCCAATAGGTGGCCCTTGTTGAGACACAGAGCGTCTCCTTTGTCCTCCTTTTCTTGTGCCGGATGACCTAAAACAAAGATCTCTGAATAGCTCTTCTCTCCAGGCACTCGGGCCCCTGATTTTTCTCTGCCATTTCTTTTGAAAATAGTTACTTTCTAAGGGTGGCTGTTCCTGAAATAGACACCCAGGAGGAGGCATGGAGCTGGGCGGGATCACATCCTGGGTTGCTATCTCTCCTTCTCTCAGTTGCCCCAGTGTTCTTTCTTCCCACTGGCTCAGCTTGCTCTTCCTGGCTACACCCAAAGCTGGACTACTTTGCATTTCAATGGCTTATCCCCACCTGAGTGTATTCAGTTCCTCCCCTTTCTCACCTTTGAGTATCTGTCTCTGCATTCCCTGATCATCTTTCTTTGACATACTTGACCTCCAAAGGTCTCTCAGGTTATTTAAGGGTTGAGCCAAAATGCAAAGGGAGTTGGATGGCTGTTTGGGTGAAATCTCAGAAGGTATGGGGTGAAAGGAAGGAATGTGGAGGCAGGCACAGGGGAGGAAGCTGCTTCCTCACAGAGAGTTCACTTACCAAGCCCAGCCTGAGGGCCCTGGGCAGCTGCCCCGTGCTGTCACTGCCTCTGGACTGCAGGATGGGAGTTGGTCTGGACACAGGATATCCTGCCTGTGCCCATTGAAATCCCCTTGGCTGGTGTGTCTGGGTCACTCTTAGCTGAAGAGAGAGCACCAGTGACTCGTGGGCGCTCCATAAACTTTGCTTAATTGTGTTGTTTGCTCTTGGAAGTGGAGGACCCTGACAGTTTTGATCAGTGCACCATGATTGACCAGTTTTCTGAGCCTTGTGGAAACAGCTGTGATTAGTTGTCAATAGAAATAATGTAGCAACGTTCATTTTTATCTAAATGAAAATAAAGGGCAGAAGTGGTGAGGAGTAGAAAGGGCAAGATAGAAATGGGTTAATAGGAGCAAGGGAATGGAGACAGTTCTGGACAGGAAAAGGAAGAGATCATTGGAAGGGACAATTAGCGCAATGCCCGGTAGACTAAAATTCTTGAGATGAGGCTCATCAGCCGCAGAGAACACAAAACGGAGCTGCGTCCCACGGGGACAAAAAGCCATCACGATGCTCTTCGTCAACAGCTCTCAAACGGACAGAAAACATCCCCGAATGCCAGTTGTCTGTATGTATAGTAGCAATGTGGGCAAATTCTGAAATATCTTTAGCTAAGTGCTTCCAAAGGTATAAGATGGTACACAAACACAAGGGCAGCTTTTTCTATGGAAAAACAAAAAGTCACCAAAAATATGCCAGGAATGTGCGTGATCAGCAGAAAGCCACGGGACCATCCAGGATGATCTGAATGCAGGGGTTTGACTGTGGAGACATTAACAGCACGAACCCTTAGGTTCTGGGTGGCGTTAATGGCAGGCACCCATAACCCCTTTCTTGGGATTTTGGAGGAACTCCGACTTGTAAAATCACTGGGCTAGAGGGTGAGGGGAGGGTGGGCAGAGGTGAGCAAGGATGAAGCCATCACGTCTCCCCACCTCACCCCCACTGCACACCTTTGGTTATCCCTCAGGCCTCCCCACAGCAAATTCAACTCATCCCCTCTGCAGCCTAACCCAAGCGTAGGGATAAGAATAGAGTAAGTCAAAACATGTGACCTTCTGAGCAGGTTTTGGGGAGCATATTCCCCTCCTTCTCCAACTGCTCCAACAGGAAAAGGGCAGCTTGCTCACTGAAGGCTTTTGTGACCTGAACCATTAGCAGAAAAACAAAACACAAACGCCGTGGTGGGAGAGGCGTGGGCTTCAATCCCATCTGCCCCAGTTACTGGTGGAGCAAATGTGAAGCCCCACACTTTCTCAGTCCTGGGTTTCCTCCTTTATAAAATGCGATTAATCAATAATCCCATCTATCTCATAAATAAGATGATCAATGAAAAGTCTGTCCAACAAAGCGCAGGAGTGCTGGAGGTCTTGTCTCCCTGACCTCTTGTGAGTTACAGAGGGTCTGGGGCCCAGGCAAAGTCTGCCTCTGGTTCTTTCTCCTGTGTGTCCGAGCACTGTGGCGATTAACTCCCGCCCTTTGCCCTGGGACCACCTGGCTGTGCAGGAACGAACCTCATTGAAGAGCCTTGACAGGGTTTCTATTTTTATTCCTCCCCAGATCCTTCTTCTCCAGGGCAACCACACACACAATGCCATTTTGCAATTTATTTTCATTTTGCGGAGGAGAGCCTTCTCTCTTCTTCTTGGCTTGGCTTCTATGGCTTGGTCCTATTAGTCTTGGATGGCCCGGGGTTGTTTTGGCCTCAGAGCTGGCATGGCCTTGTTATGCCAGCTGGGGAAGGACAACACACCTGTGAGTGTGCTAGGCTGGGTCTGGGAGGTGACTGGGCAAGGGTCCTAATTACTTGAGGGTGACACAGGCCTGCCAGCATGACTTCATCCATTTACTTTCGCCAGGCTCTCTGAGCTCTGCAGAGACATGCTGCGTGTTTGTGCAGCTGCCCAGCCCTGTGGGAACGGCCTCTCCTACCTGTGGATAACCCTTCCTGGCCTCCAGGTGGACACGTGTACTCAGACTGCGGCCACTCTCCCATATCTGGCTTACAGAACATTCACACGGCTGTCTTTCCTTCTTAATGCTGGGAATAGGTGTTATTTTAAACAAACAAACAGAAAACCCCTGAAAAACAGATGGACTGTGGTTTCTAGACTTCACGTCTCCAAGAACAAGATAGAAACCAGGCGTCAGCCCATCTGACTCTTTGGGACCTGAGTCCACACTTCCCAAATTGGCAGAGTCCTCACCAGAGACGGAAGTGCCCAGGCAGCCAACTAAGGGAGAGCCACAGCTTCCCGCCAGAAGCATGCCTCCCGTCGCCACTATTGTCACTCTGGCAGGAGGACTTGAGGCGGAGGCTGACTAAACTTCATGTGCTGTCTCCTGCACAGAAGATGCTGACCCGCCGTCTGGAATCTGCTCTTGGGCTTGTTTCTCCAGGGGTGGGGACAGGAAGTGCTGAGTCAGCAACGGTCTCTATCCCCATCTCCCTTGGAGCCCACACACTGCTTTCGAATTGGGGGTTCAGTCGTCTGGGACTTGGGAACATGCTTTTCTCTGTGCAAAATGGTCCTGCTAAGGGCTGAACCTACATCCCAAGCCCCATCACCTCCCTCAGAGGAAAAGGATGAAGTGTTCCCAGTGGGCCGGTCAGCTAAATGTGACACAGAGTAATGTGCCAACATAGAACTGGGGATGGAACCCAAGAGAACACGCTCTGCTCCCTCATCACATCCAAACAACAGATCTGGGTAGAAAGTAAGTCTTGTGACCACAAGAAAAATTATTTGGAGAAAACATAATGAATATTCGTCATGGACATTTTCATCATAAGTAGAATTGCTCATAGTAGCACAGAGTTGCCAGGGGCCCAGCTCGTATGGAATCACTTCGAGGAGCACTCTCCATGTGGGTGCATGAAGTCTGCAGGAGAGCACGTTCTTGGGCATGGGGCCCTGACCCAGGGGCCCCCAAAGTGTGTTCCATGGACTACTTGTGCTGGAAATCATTTTTATGAGGAAAGGGTTCCATGGTCATATAAGACTGAAAAATACTTCATTCTCCACTTACCAATTCACAATGCACATTAAAGACTCAGAACTTATGCTTAAGAAAATTTTTGACTTAAAATGTGTTAATGTTTTTAAACTCAGTTTAATCCTGTTTCCTAAACATTTGATGATGGAATGCTAATTTTGCAAAATATCTATGGAACACATTTTTGGGAAAGATGCTTATTAATGGGAGATGTTACAGAATGCCTCCAAGTTACAGTATCTTCTCTTCAAGCTGGGAAGGTAATATTCCTCAAGAATCATGAGCTCTGTTCATCGAAATGGATGAGTGATTCGCATACTCAGGGCTGGGTTTGCTGGCCTCTCTTGCGTATGAGAAATTTGATGTTACCGAAGCTGTAAGAAGAATTGTTACAGAGAAGGGAATTATTGCCTTTAAAAATTAACTTTCTCATATTGATGGTAGAAAGTTTTGGGCTACAAAACAGTTTAATAGTGCTCTGAGGCTACAAGGTTAATCCCATCCACCAGTTTTCCGTCAGGATCCGTTATGCTGGAATGGCCGCCTGGAAAGTCTGGATGGAGACATGAGTTTAAACATCTGAGAGTCAAGGACGTTGTCTTTGATTGTTCCACACAGTTACACAGCTTGGGCATCCACTAGGCACTTGGTTCTACATTTACTGAATGGAATCCATAGGGCTTAGTTTTACATACAGTCTTGGAACATAATGTGTAGTCCTTAGTCCGGGTCATTGCTGACTTATTTTTCACATTCAGGGTTCTCTGTGTACAAAAATTTATGACTGGAGGTTTGGAAAAGCTTAGTCAAGCCCCAACCCCTCTGTAGTGTCCCCCCAGGCACCTCAGTCCTGGACTCACTTGCAAAGATTTCCTACTCAACTCTTCACACGGTTTTCTTGTAGACACTGATCCTGCCAGCACAGGTCTCAGCATTCTTGCTTCACCTGTTATTATTCTTTTGATAATTCATCATGTGACCACTTTCTATCCAATTGTTCCGGGTTTTTTTCTCTTGGCTAAATTTTGCTGTGTCATAGTCACCTGTAGCCCAGGATGGACCTCCAGACCAGCTTCAAAACTCTGATAAAACATTCTGCCTCCTGGTAATTACACTTGAAAATGCTTCCCAGTTTAGTCTTAGAATTCATGAAGTCTGTTCCAGGGCAGGAAGTGTAGACTAACGCTTCTTTTTCCTCCCCCAACCCACTAACCTATTTAATGCCTGCTATGGATTTGCTTTCGAAGGAGAACCAGGTGAAAGGGGAATGCAGAAGACTACACTGAGTTCTGTGGGTGTTTCCATTTCTCATTCTTGATAAATTTACCAAGTAAGAAAACATTCTCCTGGAGCCATCTCTGCTGACCCTTCTGGAACACTTCTGGGGTTTGAAAGCAAATCAATGATGCCCGAGGTCAAGGAAGTTCTAGCTTCAAAGGAAAAATGTTCTGTGTTGGTGCATTCTCTGGCCAGTGTTGCCTCTCTGGTTACTTCTGATTGATTCTTTCATACAGAGAGAGACAGAGGATGCCCAGCAGTTACTCCTCCAAGTCACCCCCACACATGATTGTAATTACAGTATAATCGCCAGCTGTCTCTGGGGAATGAGTGCTTGATGCTTGACTGTGGCTTTTTCATTACAGCCCCTTCCTTGAGTATAGGTACCACTGGATGGCACAGTTACATGTGATTTGAAGTAACTCAATAAGAGCCATTTGACTCAATCTGCATTTACATGGTGTTAAAAAAAGAAGCAATAACTCCATTAACCATTTTGTCTACACAATGTCAATTATTTGGCTGGTTTTCTTCCTCCTGAAATTTCTAGCTGGTCCATGCAGTGGAGATGCAATCATAAACTGCAGGGATTAGCCTGCACTTTATGTGAGAATTGTCCCTGCATTCATTTCTTGGATGAAACTTTTACAAAATGATGTTTGTCCAGTGTGCAGAAATGTCTCTAGGCATTGCTTTCCAAGGGCTAAGCTGGGATGGGCTTAGGTGGTGCTTAAAAGCAATCACCCAAAAGGAACTCTGCAGAAACCACA
Source organism: Nomascus leucogenys (assembly GCF_006542625.1). Classification (NCBI taxonomy): domain Eukaryota; kingdom Metazoa; phylum Chordata; class Mammalia; order Primates; family Hylobatidae; genus Nomascus; species Nomascus leucogenys. The sequence continues at coordinate 4,193,254 of NC_044395.1, read as the reverse complement.
AAATAATTTGCAAGGCACATAGAAAAACAGTTGTTTCAAATGTGCCCTCGGCACTCATACACATTTGCACAGCTTGGGGAGTTGTGCCTCTTCCATGATGAACTCCATATGTATCTGTCTGGCTTTCTTTTTTGCAGGGACCACTTTGTTCCCTGGACCCATCCTCTCTTCCTTTGCTCGCCCTGCCTTCCACTGCAGATCACTCCTGTGCACTGACTATCTGGATGGCGCCTGGAGAAACAAACAAACCTGCCCAGAAATAACACCGTAATGGTGAAGCAAGGGGAAGTGAGCCTCATGCCGGGCCAGGAGGACACAGGGGGATTTCTTAGTTTCTGAAAGCCCATGATGGATGTGTGGCTCTAAAACTCCTAATTTAGAAACAAACAGGAAATGTAACCCTGAGGTTCACACCTTCTTGTAAAATCTTCTGTTCTGCTGCTACTTCCAATTTCAACATTGCCATGGGGGAGGAGAGTGTGAGCAAGATTTTAAAATAATTTTGTAATCGACCACCTGGCTTTCATAACAATATCTGGCCCTGGACTTTATGTTAGACTGTAGGGAACACTTTTAACCTGGGAGGTATCTACTTGGAAGGCAATTAAAATAGGTGTTAGCTGGAGCCACCTGGAAATGAGTTCTGACTCACTTCTTGGTGGCGGTCATTGCGGTCAAGAAATATTTTGCAACACTGCTTCACTGGATCTGAGAGCCCACTAGGTTTGATGCTGAAGAAGTGGTTTGGATATACACAGATTATAATAGCAACTACCTTAAAAAAAACTTTAATGCTTATTACATTCCGAACATATAGTCTGATACCATTTTTAAAAACCCAACTCACGTGGAAGTTACTATTATCATCTTTATTTAGCTGCAAGGAACCTAAGGCTTGCGCAATGGAGTAGTCAGTCCCAGGTTATGCTGCTACAAAGTTGCAGAGCAGCCACTTGGGCCCAGGCAGAGTCTGACCCAAAGCACAGTCACTTACTGCCTCTTGGGATGCACAGAAGGCAGGGCGGAAAACTGGGCCATCCCAGAAGCCCTTAATTTGGGATGGTGGAGGGTGGTGGGAGAGGGAGAGGGGAGCCCAGACACTGCATTAATGGGCTTGGGGCCCAGTTCTATTTGTTAAGGTAAAGACTGGGTGAACTACAGTGATTCTGAAAGGAGTTAGCCAGCTTGCTTTAGGCAGACAGTAAAGGAAGGGCCCCCAGAGAGCCTCTGACCTATGTTTTGTGCAGATAAGGGAACTTGCACAGGGCGCTTACCTAAACATGCAGCAAACTAAGGGCCCACATGTGCACTGGGGGAGTGGGGTGGAGCCACCAGGAATTCATACCTTATACAAATAGGAAACCCAGCTCTATCAGCTTGTGTGTAAAAGCCCTTGTATTCAGCTGTGAAGGGGGCAACCAGGAACCTACTTTCAGGACCCCTTTCTTTGCTGAGAGTTTTCCTTTCACTTAGTAAAGTCTACTCCACTCACTCTTCGAGTGTCTGAATGCCTAATTTTTCCTGGTCGTGAGACAAGAACCTGGATCTAGCTGAGTTAAGGAGAAAAAGAATCTTGCATCAATTCTGATGAGGGTCTGAAGGGTTGTTGTGATTGGAAAAAAAAAAAAAAAGTTTACAAAGTACCCATAAAATAATGGCTATTATATGGATTTTTAAAATTCCATTTATGGAACTGCAGGTGCTGGAAATTTTATGATGATGATCGTTACTATTTTCTACCCTTTCACTCTTTTCCATATCATTTCTGATCAAGATAGAAATTAGCTTTCATGTTATTTAGGGTTCAGTTTACTAAGTTGTTTTTTGTAGTGAGGGTAATGTTCTTTACATGTGAACGTAGTAACTTCTACTAGGACAATTCCCTTCTGAATATTTGTGGGGGTTAACACTGAGTATTCATGGGGCAATCATGATTATGATTATAAAGATAATGATAATTTCCACTTATTAGTATGTGCTAAGCTCTTTTATGTGTTTTTCAATTAACTCTAAAATAATCCTGTATGTATTATTTTCCCTATTTAACAGATTATCCATGTCACCCATTTTCTCCAAGCAGCTGATGTCTAGTTTTTCTTGGTCACAGGTTACTGATGCGTATGCCAAATCTGTGGATATCATAACATCGTCCCCCTTCTCTACTGTAGATAGCAGGGTGTTTTTTGCCAGCATCGTATCTGCCGCCCGCAGAAAGTTTTCGGACCTCTGAGTTCTCATCATGGGCTGTCAGTCTTGGCCTCTGGGTGTCCTTAGCTCCCTCTGCTCTATGTTCTCCATAAAACAGTTCCTGGAATATCCTACATATTTCCTGCCTATTGCGACTGCTTGTTCAGGGACTCTCAAAAGCATGTCCACACATAGGTAGGAAAAACCATCAGATACCACGGTATGTGTCCTTAACCAGTTTCACTCAAAGGTCTGGCTTGTAAAAATTAAATAATTTTGACCAGCAACTTGAAATTCAAGGCATTTTTATAGCAAAGCATTCTATAGAGTAGAATCAAACATTTACATACATTTAACAAATAAAATAGTCTCAAAGTAGGATGTATCCCCAGACACCAAGGATACCCGTGTGCTCACGTGCTCACTGAGAAGTTGTTGACTGTGATGTTTATTAACACGTTTCCAGCAGTTGTGCAGGACTTAGAGTGAAGAATAAACAGAGTCTCTGAGCCCTGCCTAATAGGAGCTGCCAATGTCACAGACAGCCTATGTCTTATAGGGAACACCTAAATCAAGGCCATTCTACGGGCATCTGTATTTGCCCATTCTACGGGCATCTGTATTAATTTGCTCTGCTACCGTGACAAAGTACCACAGACCTGGTGGCCTAAGCAACAGAAATTGATTTCCTTAGAGTTCTGGAGGCTGGAGGTCGAAGATGAGGGTGCTGGCAGGGCTGGTTTCCTCTGAGTCCCTCTGGCTTACAGACGGCCACCTCCTTCAGTGTCTGCACGCGGTCTTCCCTCTGTGCCTGTATCCTGGTGTCTCTTCACGTGTCAAAGTTTCCTCTTTTTATGAGGACACCAGCCAGAATGGATCAGGGCCCAAACCAATGGCCACATTTTAACTTCATTTCCTCTTTAAAGGCCCTGTCTCCAAGTATAGTCACATTCTGGGGTGCTGGGGGTTAGGAATCAAATATACGAATTCTGGGGAACACGATTCAGCTCTAACAGCATCTAAGACAGCTTCACCATTCCTCAAGTGTGCTCTGAAGGAAAAGCAGAAGCCCGCTGTTCACACCGCAGGGTGAAGGTGAGGGTAAGGGTGGGGCGAGGGCGAGGGTGACAGTGAAGAGGGGGTTGCAGTGGAGAAGGAGCCATTCCTGACAGCAGGAGCAGTGCTGCTGTGAAGTGCAAGACCATCATGTGTGGGAGGAAGCTCAAAACTCCACGTGCTCCTGGAGCCCATTGGGAGGGAGAGGTGGAAAGTGGCAGGAGGTGAAACAGGCGCCATGGCCAGGATCACACCCGGCAGGGCACTGAGCACCGAGCTGGGAGCCGAGAGTGCGTCCTGTGGACAGAGGCAGGGGAGGCCTTCAAGAAGACAGTGCTGCAGTCAGCTGCATGCTGGAAAGGTGATCCTGGGGACTCGGTGAAGCAGGTGTCGGAAAGAGCAAGGCTGGGGACAGGGAGACCTGTCAGATAATGGACAGAAGCCCGACAATGGATGAGGCTCAGTAGTTCAACTGAAAACCTCGTCCTTCAGATCTAAACTAGTCTCCTTCCAGGGTAAGCGATCCTCACTTCCTTCATGCACAAAGAAAATCATACTAGTGAATATTTCTCACAAACTTAGTGTGTGCCAGGCCATGATCTAAGTCCTTTACCTTTATGAGCTTGTTTATCTCTGTGATTACTGCCCCATTTACAGATAAGAAAATCAAGGAACATGAGATTAAAGGGCCTCTCTAAGGTCATAAAATTAATGAGGGGAAGCCAGGGTGTAACTCAGGTAGTCAGGCTCTGTAGTCCACACGCAATCACTATGCTGCACCGTCCCTACTGAGCAAAGCAGAACCATCTTCCACATGCTGCTCGGCCAGAAGCTGTGGCCATCTTTCCACATTGCCCATCTCCAGGAAATGCAGCTTATTCCCAAGGAACCCTGAGGTTTCGCAATGGATGTCATTAGATAGACTGAGCAACCTAGTTGCAGTCCTCCTCCCGCTCACATTGCACTTTCCCTGGAATAAGCTCATGGTCGTCAGTTGCTGTGTGTTGGATGCCCTCAGTGTGCTGAGCTCTAGAGGTGAGGGGTAAATAAGCTGTTTGTTTTCTGTCTTAAGAAGCTCACAGTCTAGATGGTGGAGTGCATAGAGAGGCCAGCGACCCCTGCAGAGGGATGAGAAGCAAGTCTGGAATCCTCTGTAATAGAAAGCTGTATTCAGGGGAATGGTGTTTGGGGGTCAGAAAGGAAAGTCCTTTCTTTTTTGAAGGGATTTCCATCACATGCTCTCAAGAGAGCTTTACAGGGAGATCCCAGCCAAAGTGGGGTGCAATCCTCATAGAACTCATCGCTGGGGAGATGTGGCCAGTGATGAGTTCCATGAGGATTGAACCCTCGCATGGATGAGGCACATGGAAATGTCTAAGGAATATGCCCACACAACAGAGGAGAGAGGACTGACTTCATTCATTCATTCATTCCACAAGCATTATTGATGGCTTACTGTATGCGGGGCAGTGTACTAAGCGGTGCATGAATATCAAATTGAACCATTCTCCAGTAATTCACTCCCAGACCCCTGCAGTGGAGACGCCTGTTGTCACCAAATATCAGAGAATTCTTCATTTGTTTCTGACCCTTAGTACCTGCTCAGAAGACAGAGACCTTTGAACAGAATTGGGTTTCATTTTTCTCCCCACTCTGCCAGTGAGCCTTCTTATATCATAAGAAACAAACTCTCAAGCTGTCCACAGGGAATAGGGGTAACACTAACATGATGCCCTGTTACAGACGTTTGAACAGCATTGAGAGGCAAGCAAATCAATGACTTCCTCCTCTGAAAGAAAATCAACTTTAGAGACCTTAAGACTTCATTGTTACAATGTTTTATTTAGAATCTTCCATCATTACCATATCACCCAAATCCCTAATTGAGGACTTAATTTCTGGGAATCTTATACTCACCATTGCCTGGAGAAAGTTTTCCTCTTTTATGTGTTTACAATCTGAGGGAGACGAAACTGAGGCAGATAGACGCCAAACGGAAATAGACACAACAAAATAGAGAACGCTGGACAAACACAACTAGATAAGGGTAAATATTGCTTTTGTATACCCTTTGTATAGTATGTTGTATCACATTTTACAGAAAGAATTTTGTTCCCATAGGCAGAGAGCCATCATTGTATCCTAGGCTCCTGGATTTGGCAGAGATTCAAAGTCCCTGTGGAAGTGTGGTGTGGCCTGGGATGTACCCCTGTGGAAAGGTTAGAAGGTGTGAAGGCTTCCAGACCTTTATTGAGGACTTATGAGCAAGTGGGGAGGGAGTAGGGAGGGCTGTCAGCCTCTCTTCCTCTGGAAAGAGGGCCCCTTCTGTGGCAGGGGGCTGCAGTTGTCACTTTGCACAATCCCTTCAGTCCCCTGTCCTTCAAATCGGCAATTTTATGTGTACCTTTTGCAACGGAGACAGTTAACTGACCTCACTTCCCACTGCTGTGCCTTGGTGGGAAGGGATGGTTAGGAACAACTGATTCACGCATCCCCAGAGGGAAGGAGGTACAGAGAAAAGCTTGCCCCAGCCAACTATTCAGATGTCCACGAAGCAAAACATGCAGATATTTGGAAACAGCTAAATAATCAGTGGACTTGATCCAGTTTTAATTCTCATGCAACAAGTGCCTTTTGCACCGAGCACATCATGCTTATATTTAGCGTCAGGAAGACTTGGCCACAGCTTAGTCTTGGCTCTGTGTGTTTGCACGTGCGTGCATGTGCACGTGTGTGGGTGTGTGTGAGTGCATGAATATGTGTGTGAATGTATGTGTGTATATGAGGGAGTATGACTGGGTGTATGTATGTGGGTTTGTGTGTGTATTATGTGAGAGTATGTGTGAGCATGTGTGTTTGTATGTGAGTATGTGTATGTATGTGCATCTGTGTGCCACTGCATGTGGGAATGTATGTGTATATGAGTTTATGTGTGAGTGTATGCCAGTGAGTGTATGTGAATGTGCCAGTTTGTGAATGTGAGTGTAGGCATGTGTGAGAGCTTGTGTGTGTGTGTGTGTGTGTGTGTGTGTGCGTGCGCACATGCTCAAACATGTGCCTGCGTCTGAAGGCTCTTGCAGAACGGGAAGCTGGATTCCAGCTGGTGACATGGGTAGCATTTCCTGAAATTGCTTCTGACTCACAAGCACTCTAAGACCAGCAAAAATCACACCAAACAATTGAAATATGCAGAAACTCGGGTTTTCTTTCTTTTGGTTACTTTACACGAGGGAGTTGTTATTGGAGAAGAAATTTATCTCCAGGTTTCCTGAACGCAGCAGAGGCACAGTCTCTGTCCTGACTTGGTGTGACCTTTGCCCCCTTCCTTGCTGGGCTGTATGGGGCCGTGTATGTCAGCTGCAGTCATAACCAATTTCACGCAGAGTTCCAGGTTGCAGAGCTATCTGCCTAACCTCATTGTGGTTTTCATGCCATGGCATGAATGTCTAATGGAAACCACGCTGGGCTGGAAGTCGGGAGTGTTCCTGTGTTCTTGGGTAGATCAACTAAGCTGTCCAAGCCTTAGTGTACTCCTGGGTCAACTTGGGATCAGCAGCGTGGGCCTGCTTGCCTCAGGACTGATGAAGAAAGCGGAGAGGAGGGTAGGAGGACACTGAAAGAAGCACTAGCCCTAGCATTTGGTGGTTAGCTTTTGAACCTAACCAGTAAAGTCAAGGGGCTCGGCAGTCAGCTCCTATGGTCTCTGATGTCCAGTCCAAATTTCCTTCAGTTTCCATGGCTCCTTGCCCTGTAGCCACCTGCAAAGGGAGAGAGAAAGGGAGCATCCTCTCATTTATTGGCTGTCCCCATTCATCAACTTAAAAATAACCCTTAATGTTCCACTGTCCCTAAGTAAAATCTGATTTTCCAAATCCCTGAACTTCTATCTTTGCACATTTGCTCCTGCCCTAGCCTTCTGCTCTTCTGCAGGGACTGGCTTGTGTCACACACATCTGAGGCTGGCTTCCACCACCTAGCCTTGAGAAGCAAGCGGCAGCACCTCCCTCCAGGACCCAAGGTCAGGAGCATGTGATCCTGACCCCAGCTGGACGCCCCTCGCAACTCCACCCCACAGTCTTGGAAGTTTTCTCATTGGAAGGGAGAGGAAGGCCTGGATCACAGTCAGATCTGAGCAGAAAGGAATTCCTCTGTGAAAGTCAATTCAGACTTTCTTTATCTAAAGGGCACACAATGTGAATATAGATAACCTCTTTGGAAGTTTAGATCAAATAAATAAGAGTCATGTATAAAGGCTGTTCTCTTGTGTCTGTGATGAGAGCCACAGAATTCCATTGTCACTTCAATGATTCCTTCTTTGTATCTTGGCCATGGCCCTCCTGCCTTGGAAACCCTTTCACCTATCAATAAATATGCACAAAGCACCTCTTTGTGCCAGCTGGTAAGTTGGGTATTGCAGGATACAGGGCTGTCCTCATGGGGTTTCAGTGCAACGTGAAGAAAAGATGTTACACCAGAACTACAGGCTGGGCGCGGTGGCTCACGCTTGTAATCCCAGCACTTTGGGAGGACGAGGCGGGCGGATCACGAGGTCAGGAGATCGAGACCACGGTGAAACCCCATCTCTACTAAAAATACAAAAAATTAGCCGGGCGTGGTGGCAGGTGCCTGTAGTCCCAGCTACTCGGAGAGGCTGAGGCAGGAGAATGGCGTGAACCTGGGAGGCGGAGCTTGCAGTGAGCCGAGATCGCGCCACTGCACTCCAGCCTGGGTGCCTGGGTGACAGAGTGAGACTCTGTCTCAAAAAAAAAAAAAAAAAAAAACCCAGAACTACAGTAAAATACAATGTGTTGCAAAAGGAGGTGTGCAGGTGGCTTTGAGTATGGAGCACAGGGATTTAAACTTCTCTAGTGTCAGGGAAACCACCCACGGAGAGATAACTTTAAGTCGAAATTTGTCAGGCTTGGGAGTCAGCTCCAAGACGCATTCCCAGAATAGTGCCTGGCACAGGAAATTCTCCCTAAATATTTGTTGCAGGAATAACAGAGGAGTCAACAAAAGGGGATGATTTTGTGGAGAATATTCCAGGCCAAGGAAATTTCACATCTGATGTTATGTGGCCTGCTCAATGCAGCAAAAGAAACCCTCATGGCTGCAGCAGAGAGATCAAAGGGAGAACTCCTAGGAGACAAAGATGGAGAGGGAGGCAGAGACCAGAGTGCAGAGGGCTTCAAACTTTATTTTGGAGTTTGGGCTTATTCTGGGGTCATGAGGAGCAAACACAAGCTTTAAGGCACTGTGATACTCAGATAGGTGCTATACACATTAAACGGGGCCTTCTCAAACTGTAATGTGCAATTGAATCACTTGGGCATCTTGTTGAAACATGGACTCTTGATTCGGTAGGTGGGGCCTGGGAATCTGCACCTGTTCTGAGAAGGCCAATGCTACCGGTTCCAGGGACTGCACTTTGAGCAGGAAAAACACAACATCTTGTATAAATCCTGACTTTCTGGTCCCATAACAATCCATATCTCCTCATCATCGTGAATCTGTAAAGTTCCGTCATTTATTTTGGTACCTAGGATAATTAATCCTCAGAACTGGAATAAGTCTTAAATTCAAGGCATCTAATCTAATGAAATGGAGCCTCTGGCTGAGTAAGCCACTGCCTATGGTGCCCCCATTTATCAATGGTAGCCGTGGGTATGGACCCCAGGTTTCCCTGAACATCAGCTCAGGATTCTTTCTATTATGTGAACCTACCTCCCTTTTCCACATGACCTTTCCTCCACTGTGTCATATCAGGGTACGGGTGGAGGTGGCTGTGCCTTGAAACAGGCGATTGGCCCATACTGGAGAGGATTCTGGACGCCATCCGAGTCCTGGAGGATTCACTGCAGTGCTCTGTGGCCTTGGAGCAAGGCCAGCTCAGAAAGTTTCCCAAGCCCAAATTAGCCACAGCCTGAGATCCACTCATGATAACTATACTATGGTCTTTCTCTTTTCTGGGTTGTAATGAGTTCTGGTAGTTTGGCCATTGGATGATGTCCTCTGGGTACCCACAGTGATGAGTCTATGCTCCTAGTCACCGTGGTTGGCCCTAGGAAAATCTGCAGTCATAGGGAGCCACCTGTGTGGAATATGGCAGGGGACATAAAAAATTCCTCCACCTAAATATATCACTTGCTTGCTTGTCATGTGGCCCACGGTTCCACCACTGGTTATTCACTCTTTGAGTTAGCACTGCCTCATCTTCTATCTCTTTTTAACAAAAATCTGAGAAAGCAAACTATTAAGTCCTCAACATCCATCAGTTCTTTCGCTGACCAGGGAAGGTGTCTGGCTAAAGAAGGCCCCCCGGGTGGGGATGAGGAATAGAGAAAAGCAGGAAAAGGAGAGGCAGGAGACACCATAGACAGAACTCACTCCCTTCACTACCTTGCCCGGGGCCAGCTCTGATTTGGACCTCCAGATGCTTCCTACTTTTTCTGGCTCCTCATCAAAGTTGGTGGTGATGTAAGGAACTGGAGTAACACCAGATTCCAGACTCTGGGTGGAGTTTACAGTAACGATATGAGTAATACCTGATGCTTGCATGCGCCTCTTTATCGCACAGTCAGTAGGAATCGCCTAAAAATCAGGTGTGCCTCTTCTAGAGTGGGACAGGAATGAGCTTAAAGTCAAGGACACAACGTATAGGATTTTTGAACAGGACAGCAATGAATGACACACTTTGGTAAAGAGATGCCCACCACAGGCCTTTGAAATGGTGCCCTGCTGCTTTCAAAGCAGTATCTCGCGTAGTCTTAACTGTATCTTAACAACTACCATAACAGGAAGGAAGGAAAATATTCTCCCCATGGCATAAAGGTCACTGAGAAACTTGTCAAAAATGCACATTTCTGAGCTCCAAACCGGAGATTCTCATGCAGTGGGTTTGGGGTGTGGCCTTGGAATCTGAACCTTTTTATGTAGGGAGTGGGTGAGCCACCTTTTGAGAAGGCTTGATTCCTTCATAATAGAGTTTTGGTCTATTACAGGGTGGAAACTGAGACTCATTCCCATCAGTGTCCCTCTCAGTGCTTAGCCTAGTGCTTTGCACATATTTTGTTCTTTACAAATGTTGGCAAAAGTTTAATGGTCAGGGAAATATTCATAGAAGTAGCATCTGAACAGGGTCTCTAAATGAGAAAAGGCCTGAGGTGGAATGCATTCCAGAAGGAAGAAATATCAAAAGCAAAGGCATGAACATGGGGTTTTCCAGATGACAGAGCCCTATTCTTTGATGGAGCACAGAGTATGTATTGGGAAGAATGAAGAGATATGATCACAAAAACACATTAAGATCATGCTGTGCAGGACCTTGCATTTAGGGATTTGTGCAGTTCAGAAGCAATGGGGACATGTTGAATATCCATGTCTCTGTGTGTTGAGGGTACAAGGTAGGCTGGGATTAATTTGCAAACCATGAAACCACCTTCTTAATGCCAGAGCAAAGCCATTTAGGAGGCTTTTGTGTAGGCTCCAAGCAGCTCCAAAGCCTTGGCATTTCTGCAGCCAATCCCCAGGGAAATCTCTAATTCTCCACTCCCAGTTTTGCTTTACCACCTGAATGGTACTGGGCCGTCAATCTTCATCTCCAGCCCATCTTCTTTAAAGGAGTTTATGGCTCCAGACCTGCCCAAGCCCTCCACCCCACCTGGATGTACCATAAGCACCTTAACACTTACATGCCCCAGTGTAGACCAGTATTTTTCTCCAACCCTCTTCTATTCCTACCCTGGTTTGTGGTAGCCACCTACTCACCTAAATCAGAAACTGTCAGTCATTTTTCACTCATCTTTCACCCTCGTGCATCTGAACAAACAGCCTCAGGATTCCATTTCTCAGATTTGCCCCTTTCCTACCCCTAGGAAGTTTGTGATAGAAATTATAACATTTGCTTTTCTTTTTCATATTTCCATGTACATGGTTTCTCCCAATTTAGCCAGCTACAGCATCTATATCCAAACTGGTGATGGGAAGGAAGTTCTATTATTATAACAGAAAAATGGAGAAAAAGGGGTCAATATTCACAATTTAACTACCAAAATAGGATTGCTGAGTTCCTAAAAAGATTAGTCTCCAAAGAAATTTTTCCTTAAATTTGTTAAAATACCAATAACTTATCAAAAGCCAGGGTTGCTGGGGCTAAATATTGAAATTTTTGGCTTTATTGAGGTATAATTGACAAATAAAATTGTGTATCTTTAAGGTATACAACTTCATGTTTATACACATGCACACACACATACATACACTGAAATGATCACAACAATCAAACTAACACATTCCTTAGCTCACAGTTACCATTTTTTTCTTTTCTTTTTGTTTTTTATGGTGAGAGCAGGTAAGATGTACCCTCTTGGTAAATCCCAAGTATATAATACAGTATAGTCACCATGCTGTGCACTGAGTCTCTGGAACTTCTTCATCTTCAGTAACTGGAACTTTGTACCCTTTGACCAACATCTCCCCATTTCCCCTCCTTCCAGCCCTGGCAACCACCGTTCTATTCTCTGTTTCTATGAGTTTGACTTTTTAACATTTCACATATACGTGAAGTCATGCGGGGTTTGTCTTTCTGTGCCTGGCTTGTTTCACTTAGCACAGTGTCCTCCAGGTTCTTCCATGTTGTTGCCGATGGCAGGATCTCCTTCTTTTTAATGCTGAGTAAGAGCCCACCACTGGGTGTACATGCAGAGAAAACGAGGATCTTGAGAGATAGTGTCAGTCCCACGTTCGTTGCCTTATTTGCAATAGTCAAGATATGGAGACAACCTAAATCTCTGCCAACGAATGAATGGAAAAAGTTTGGTCTATAGAAGCATATTTAATTTACCATAAGTCAAGTCTAGAGAGATTTCAGGATCTGTATCCTAACGGAAGTCCTCAAACCCCAAGAGAGGAGAGAAGGCCCAACTCTGTGGTCCAATGAGGAGTGAAATAGAAAGGAGGCCCGTGACCCACGAGTCCTGCCTTCTTCCCATGGGGCTGAAGCCCAGAGGATAGTGACGCTAGAGCCTCCCAGGGAGGTGTGAAAGCACAGAGGGTGGGGGGCTGCGCAGGCCTCATCAGAGCCCAGGGGTCGGCTGCATGGATGGCTGTGAGCTAGCAGGGGACGGCATGGTGGCATTGCTCCTGAGTGGTCCTCACTCCTGTGGGATATGGGGTGATCTGGGACCCCCTGCATGCCATGGGGGCATAGGGTCAGCAGGGTACAAAAATGGACCATGTGAGTGAGCTCAGAGGGGCCAGGAGTGAGGGATCAGCCGTGGCCACAGGGGTTAAGTCAGGCTGGTCAAATGGAGAACTCTCTGAGCGGAATGGGTGATGGGCAGTGCAGATAGTCGCCATGAAAGGCAGCTGGGTGCCTTGGGACCAGAGAGCCCGGAGCTCGGAATCAGACCTGCCAGCACTGATCCAAAAGCACCGTGAGGCCACGAGGCTTCCCATACCACCCCCACTCCTACATCCCTAAACACCTTCTTGGGAGGTGCAAAGCCTTGAAGAGGAAACCCGGAGAGCTGCACCCTGGCCTGAAAGACCCAGTTACCCCAGGGAGCCTGTTGGAACCAGAGGAGACCAAGATGCCCTTTGTTACAACAGAGTATTATTTAGCAATAATAGGAATAAAGAATTGATACATAGTACAGCCTGAAAAACTTTGAAAACAGGAAGTCAAAGAAGCCAGTCACACATACAGAAAACATATTGTGTGAGTCCATTTATATGAAATGTCCAGAATAGGCAATTTATAGAGACAGGAAGTAGACAATTGGTTGCCTTGGTATGGGGGAGGGGAAGGTGGAGGGAGTGACAGCTATGGGTATGGGTTTCTTGTTTCAGGGATAACAATGTTCTCAGACTGTGGTGATGATTGCACAACTCTGAATATATGAAAAAACCATTGAGTTGTACGCCTTCTTCAATAGGTCAGTTGTATGATATGTAAATTATGTTTCAATAAAACTGTTATTTTAAAAAATATGTCATTAATTGGCAGTTTATATGTTTTCCCCATCCCCACTGCTTAGATGGGAGAGAACTTGTGAAGAAGATGAGATCAAGAACATCTGAACGTGTGGTATTTAATTTCCAATTCTGCCGCAATTGCTCCATGCTGACTCTCTTCAGTTTACTGTTTGGTTGGCTAGTAAAGATGACTGGGAGAAACATCCTTTGAAATCATTCTGTTGGCATTAAGACTATTGCTGAGGATATCATTAGTTTATACATATCCTCTCTGCGAGGTCTGTCAAGATAAATTTGTTTTGGCTTTAGATTCACAATAGTTGTTCTTCTTTTACTTTTATCTTCTAAACATTGTGATGTGTGTGAAGGATTCTTCCCTGTTGGTGTTGACTGCTAGAGAGCTGACAGCCAAATCTGTGATCCCTTCCTTGTCATTATGCACACATACACAGATGCATACACACACACGAATACACATACAGGCACACATGCATGCATACACACACATGCACACCCACATACCTGCATACATAAACACATAAACAATGTAATGTGCTAATCTCACTCCTGGCTCCATTTATGTCCCTACCCTTGTTTTCTCTTTGCCTTCTACTTCTAATTTTAAAAAAATCTTGCTCTACCCCATGCCTATTTCCATAAAAATTCTTTCTTGGAACAAGCAGCACATTAATCCAACCTCCAGAGCATCTCTTGAATGTGTGCCCTCCCCATTTTGCTAGAGCTTTCCTGCATCTTGCTTGTATTGTTGTCGAAGCTTCCAGACCCTTGTCTTATGTCTCTGTACATTCATCCTCCACATCTCTGCTAAAAAGATCTTTTAAAACTTGTCTCTGCTTGTATACCTTAGTGTCACTCCCTTGCTTTTAAAATGCATCTCCAGTTTCTCCGATGAGCACAAGGGCTTCTTCCTCACCCAGGCTGGCCTCTCTCTTCTCTACTAGTCCCTGGACGGCACCAAGCCCCTCGCTGCTCCTTGCCGCCTTCTCCTGGCTCTGGGACATAGTTCCTCTCTGCGTGGATGCCTGCGTCCTCCTTGCTCTTGCTGATGCCCTACCTCTGTGGACCTGCTCTCACTCTGTGCTCCCAGCATCCCGTAGGGTAGCTTTCACTTCACTGTGATTCCTGGGCCTGTCACCGCTGTAGCTGATGGCTCTTTAGGGCAGGAATGCTGCTCTATTCTTTTGTGTGTCACTGGTCCTTAACAGTGTGTTTGCTTTGTAGCAATGACTGTTGAATTATTTTGTGTACGTTCAAGTTGGTGGCTTATAAATGATATTGCTTTTTCTTCCTCTTCCCTAAATTATAAATAATCTCCCCAGTGCTGAAATCAAACAAAGAAAGAGATAGAAGATCAACGTTGTGGCTGATAACTTAGAGACTGCAGGATGGATGAGTGGCTTTACTCCAAGGCCACATGTTGGCATGTATCAGGGACAGTTTGAATTTATGGAATACCTCGATTTACTCACAATCACTTTCTCACACTCCTCAAGGACAGAGATTTTCCTCCAGACTCAGCCTGCAGGGTGGGCCTCAGGCCTGGCCCAGTGTGCTCAGCCCATGGAAGCTGGAGCCGGGTGGAACACAGCTGTTTTGTGGGCAGACAGGTGCTTAGAGAGAGAACCATGAATGCAGTTCTATTCTTAATTAGCCATCAGGTCACTCCTCCACAACATTGGGAGAGAGAGGAGCAGAAGTTACTCTTCTGAAAACATTCAGAGGCAGAAGTTTCTATTTTATGGGTGAGAGGAGTATGTAAGTCAGGGTCTTATAAGAAAGAGAAAGCATTTCTTGCTGATGAGAACAGAAATGAATATTGGGATATACTGAGCATTACTGTTAATCCTGTTGGGTGGAAAATGGCATGATGGTTATGTTAAAAACAGTCCTTATCAGTTAGAAAGGCACACACACACACCGAGATATTTATGGGTGAAATAACATGACATCTTGGGCTTACTTTAAAGTATTTCAGGAAAAACAAAACAAACAAAAAATGCTCCAAAACAAACAAAAAACAAAACAAAACAAAACAAAAAAACAAGAAACCAAACCAAACCAAAGAAACAAAACAAGAAAAGAAATGAAAACAAGAAACCAAACAGATGAGGGGAGGGACAAAAAACAGGTAAAATAATTGGCAAAATATTAATTGTGGAATGGGGTGATAGATACATAGGAGTTCATTATTCTATTCCTTTCAATTTTCTGTATGTTTGGAATTTTCCATAATACAGTTTTATATAAAGGGATTTGGGGCAGCTTAGGGAATCTCTGCGTTGTCAACAAAGCCAGGCTGGGAGGTAAGGCAGCAGGAATGACACCCCAAATCACCCACAGAACTAAAGGCACGACGGCCCCCCAGTGCTCACAGCAACCGGGCTGGCCAGAGTGAATGATAGATGCCATGCTAGATCTGCTACCAACTCTGTGTCCAGAAACCAGACATTACGGTCACCCCTGTCCTCCTACAGCCAGAAGGGACTTGCTGCAGTCTCTCTCCTTTGGACGGCCAGCTTCTGGAACAAAGCCTTGAGCAGCTGCTTCTGACTGGCTGAGCCTGGGTTATGATGCCCTAGTTCCATGCCCTAGGCTGGGGACACAGCACCTGGCAGGCAGGAGGTGGGCTGTGCCTCAAACAGTGAGAGATTCCTTCAAGTTAGGAAGCGATTAAGATCGTATTTTAACAGAAGGGTAAATACGCACTGCAAGGAGAAAATGGTTCTCCCAACACTTTGAAGTGTGATAAAAGATTTTATTATGTTTTCATTGTAGCACCTACAGCTATTAACACTTGTGCAGTTCTTTGCAGTTTGCAAATGTTTTCACATACATTCTCACTTAATTCTAAGAATATTATGTCTATAGTTTACAGGATCTTCCAAAATTTACGCCTCCCAACAACTTTATGAGTCAGAACTATCCCCATATTATAGACAAGAAAATTGTGGGGAAGAGAGGCAAAGTGACTCACCAAAATTCCAAGAGCTTTTAAGAGGTGGCCTCAAAAGACAAACCCGGACCAGGCTGTGTCACATCCCTGTGACATCACCAAACTCTTAGTAATGACTTCCAGTGAAATTGTTAGCATTTATTCTTCTCTATCTCAATCTGACCAAGAACCAAAAATTCATAGATTTCTGTCTCCCTTTGATAATTTTTCTAGATAGCTTTTCTCAGTCTTTTGAGGATTGTCCCAAGCAGACACAAGTGCCAAAAATCTATGAACAGTTAGAGTTCTGGACAGAGCTGCAAATTTGTATCGTACACTCTCAGGCAATACAGATTACCTGATTCAAGTTAATTGTGGATGAGATGGTGGCTCTGATAGAAGGCTGGTGAGTTAATTGTAAAAAAAATGTGAAGTATGGAATAGGTTTCCAGGCAATTAAGCCTGCAAAGTAAGCTGGTGATACAGGACACTGCTGAGCCCCAAATATTAAAGAAAACCAACCAAGATGATTGCCTGGGACTCTCTACAGCCTCCCCAAGAAGTGTTTCTGCAAGGGCACCTGGAAAAGGGACGGAGATCTGCGAAGTGTCAGGGAGGAGTTGCCGCTCTGGATGCAAATAACTGGCCTCAGCACATTCCAAGGGAGAAAGTGGAAAAAAGGAAAAGTGTGACGCTATGTCAAAAGAAGGCATGGGCCCAGCAAGCTCTCCCCTGCTGCTTAATACAGGAAATATCTCCCAAACATCTCCGCTAATCCTTCACCAATACAATGAGAAATGAGAGCCTCTGGCAGCCAAGCAGTTATTAAGCTAGGACGAAAAAATATTCCGCCCATAGCAACAGAGCCAAAGATAACAGCAGGGAATAGCGAAGCTGCAGAGAAATGGCAGATACAAAACATTCAATCTTGGGAGTCCCCCAAAGCAACTGACGTGTGAGTAAAAGAAAGGGCCTCATTTTGCCCAAGAAGCTCAGCGGTGGATTGTAAATGTCAGGACTCAGTGTTTAGCCACGGCCATGCTGAACTCAGCTGCATGAACTAGAGTCATAGGTTGTAGAAATGACAGGCAGTCCTGAAATTGGGCAACACTTGAGGCTTTTTGAGCTGGTCACTGGCCTGTTGATGAAACATACATGCGAGGCAGGAGAATACCAAAACTGCGTTCCACATTCGCAACACAGAGATTCTTGAACACTGTTCCTGGGTAAAGACTTCAGGGATAGAGGGAGATTTGCTTTCCAGTCAGTATTTCTCCAAAATACTTCCTTTCTTATTAAAGGAAGTATTAAACTCTCCCGATGTTTTTCCTAGTTCTCTGTCCATGCTGGGAGGGAACCTTTCCTAGGTATACAATCTCTCACCATTACCTTGTAGCTACTGATTGTCTTCATTCAAGAGGAGCAATTTCATCTGCCATTTAAGAAAGAGGTGGGTTCCTGCCTCAGGCTTTTGTAGGCAGCAGCAGAGGCAGCTTGTGAGAGGCGGAGCCAGGGCCCAGACTCAAGGGAAAATGAATTCGAAAATTAACTTTCTATAACCTTTTACTATTTGAAAAATACTTTTGTGTTCTTTGAGCAAACTTGTTAGAGAGTAATAGAATTTTACTGTTTAAAGGACTTTAGAGGTAATCCAACAGGTTACTTCACAGAGGGGAAACTGAGGCTGGAAGTATAAAATTATTTCTTCAAGATGGGCCTAGACCCATTCTCCTGCCTCTGGGTCAGTGCTTCTTCCATTCACTGCCTCATCCTACCTAGACCCTGCCTTGATCTGGGAAATACGGACACCGGATGGTTTTTATGTTAGAGTTCTTTTAGGAAGAAAGTAAAAAATATTCCTTATCTTGGCAAACTCTCCCAATTTTATGGCTTCATTGGCCCGTAGCAAAATTATCCAAGTTCCTTTAATTTATCTTTGCAAAGTTTTAGAATTTTTATTAATTTTAATTTTTAAAAATTAACCCACGTAGTTCTATATGGAAGTGAAATGTCGGCTGTTCACGTTAATTCCAAATCCACCCACTTCTGTTCCCGTGCGAGCACTCTCCCTGATCACCCCTCTTTTCATCCTCCTCTGAGAGGAATTGTCCATAGGGTGACAAAACTGTAGGCTGGAAAATACAACGTGCTATTCGTTGTTGGTTGATTGATACACCACAAATGACCCCTCAGACTACCTGACTCCACCTATGCTCTCCAAATGGAAACTGAACCGACCTGCTTTGGCCCCAACATGAAGATCCCACCAAGTCTTCCCTGCACATACTGAAGAATGTAGGCTGTGGACCATGAGCAAATTACATATTCTCCTTCACCTCAGTTTCCTCATCCGTAAAACAGGGATTCAATAGTACCTCCTTCAAGGGTAATGAGGGGTAAGGGAAGATTAATGGGACAATCCATTTAAAGGGTCTCAGAAGACTGGCACATAGTAAATGGTAACTATCATTATTCCTGTGACTACTGAACTCCAAAAAAGAAAAAAAAAAAGAAAAAGAAAAGAAAAAGAAAAAAAGGAAAAAAGGAAAAAAAATGGGAACATTAAATTCTTGCAAACAGCCTGGTCCATTCTTACCTTTAAGGACATTAACTCATCTCCAGATTTCAAATTGTTAGGGATAAGTCTATAAACTTTTAATCAGTTGCTTTCCCTCAAACTCCAATTTCAACCTTGTGTGCATGGAAAGGGGCCAGCAAGTATGTTGAGAGTATTTCTCTCCCTTTACTTAAACCCTAGGAACACTCCGATTTCTCCACTCATCTGGATCAATGTGTAGAAACATCTCTTCACCCTTAAGTCTAAGTTTAGCCAAGACTTCCATTAACATTTTTCAAGAGGATAACACACACACACACACACACACACACACATACACACGAACCTGGAAATAAGTGAGCAAAAGTAGTTCAAGTTTCTTAGATTATACTCACCAATTATTGGTTGTCACCGCTCAAAAAGTACCCTGCCCTTACCTTGCCGTCCTTGACACGACCTGCTTAAATGGCAGTCAAAGTCTTATAACCCATGGCAGGCTTGGGCTGGCCCAGCTGCCGAGTGTGGTAGGAATTCTACCCCTCCCGGTGGACTCTTTCCTGAAGCCCTTTCTCCAGCTGGGGGCTGTCATCTGTCGTCTCAGACCTGGCCTCCCAAGCCTCCCCTGTCCTGGTCCCTCAGGTGAGTGGGACACTGACTGTCTCTGGGCTTTAGGCTAGCCCCTCCCTTTACCTCTCTCCTGGAGATTTCCATGGTTCCATTTCTACCTTTGCTGTTGATTCTTTCTTCTCTGCCTGCTTTACTGCTGTGCAGTTTTATTTGGCAGAAGCACGTACATCAGCTGAAGTTAACACTGGTTCTACCCTTCTCTGCAGTTCCTAGTCTTCATCCATCTCAACATGGCATTTGGGTCTGGCCTTTGTGACAGCCGCTTCTTTCTGTAGGGTTGCTTGTCTTACATCACCTCCTGTCAAACCTTGAGTTTCCATTAGGAACACCCATTGGGTTCTTGTTTCCTGTGACCTAATTTGTTGTGAGCTAATCTGCCGGAAGCTGATTTGCTTAACAGAAACGATTGATACCTCCTTTGTCCAATAACTGTTCAAGCCTCTCCTGCTTCTGTTTTTAGCACTACCCCCTTCCTCAAATTCCCTTTGTTGACTCATTCCTCTAGAGGCTTTAAGGATCTTCCAGAATTCTGACATCAGTTTAGCAGAATCAAACATATTATGCATATACTATATTTTCCACATATAGTAGATGGAAAAAGACACCATTTGCAAGTAAAGAATCACATTTCTTGCGGTTAGGAAGCACTTGGTTAGACAAGAGAGGTGATTTATTTACTTCTTCTGTGGTTGCTGAGGCAATGGATAGGAAATGTCACTGCCTCAGGCAATCCCAATCAATTTTTGCTTCCAGTTGTAACCAGTTTGCTGACAGAGCAATAGGCCAGGCTCCCAATATTGTTCAAGTCATGGCATATGTAGAAAGTCATAATTGTATTATGGCCAAAGAGATCAAGATATGTTCACTTCCGGGGCTCTGCCTTCTCCAGACCCCACACAGTTATCCTGAGAGCTGAGGGAATTACTATCTCAGCACATCCTCAACTCATCCTGCTCGGGCCCAGGGCTAGGGAAGCACTGCATGAGGTTTCCAGTAGGAGTAACTTAATTTTCTGTTTACACCACTGCCCTTCAAACCTTCTCTATGCAATCTTCTTTCTCCATGTCTGGAAGAAGTTCTGGCAGCTCCATTTGCTTTCCTAGGTATGTTTGGGGATGATCTTATTTTCTATTTAGCTTAAATCAAAATGCAATTCTCACCCATTTCAAAGCTTCTCCCTTCCCAACAGTTCAATCCCAGCCTCAGAAACTTGCAGCAGGAAAGAGGATGGGCTGTCTTTCTCTCCTTGCCCCTGCCCCCACCTTCCTGCTGTGACCTCCTGGTTGGAGGCCAGGTAGTGAGTGCCAAGGGCTTACTTGGCCATTGCCCTCCATATTTGGGGTTGCTGATGTCTGTATAGCAGACATCCCAATGCTGGCTCTTTCTCGCCTGGGGCAGCAGTGCACCCCATTCAGCCTTTCTGCCAGGGTTGCCTCATTTGACCCAACCTTTGCTATCTTCTGTGCTTACCCCGCAGCCAAAGGGAAAGCTTAGTCATGCTGCCTCACTTGTCGAAATGCAAGTGAGTCCTTCAGCCTTCTCACTCCTTGCCTTTCCATCGCAGGCGGCAGGTCTGTTGACTTCTGCACATGAAGGGGAGGCCCCAGTCTTTGAATCCAGAAACACAGGACAAGCTCTTCAAAGGTCACTCCAGGCCCCTGATAGCCCTGGGGCTGTGTGTTCCCTGTGCTCAAAGCCCTTCAGCTGACTGAAGCCAGTCTCATATATGTATCAGGATCAAGAGGAGAAACTGGGATTATATGAAGTCAGGTCGCTCACAAGGTTCAGTACTTTTTTGTCTATTTAATTTTTAAGAATTAAAACCAAGCTCTTATTTAAACTATCAGCAATACTTATTGGCAGCTGCAATTAATATTCACAGGAACCTATTATGGAAGACACGGTTCCGTTGCTTCTGACATCACTGCCCAAGTCTGTTTGGAATCTGGAGCAGCTCTCCTGGAGATGTTTCAGCCATCCTGGAGTTCAGAGACTCTCCTCACACAAAACTTTTCCCAGAGTCCAGGCTCGGCCTTTTACTACGATTCGTACCCTGGATTCTGCAGCCTGTCTTATAACACATCATCAGAGTCCCTCAAGATTCTCAAATGATTACATTTCAAATGAGAGAATTTTAATGCCTTCCAGGAAAATGTAGATGTTTTTCTTAGACATACTCAGCAAATCCCATGCAATATATTGAATGATCTGCATGAAAATGTTTGGGCGGACATTTCCTCAGAGGGCAGGCTGCCACATTCCTTTCCCATGAGCGCAGCTTTCTAGGTGGCACAGAGAGGTAATGCCCAGCCTTCTGTCTCCTGAGGCCAGGTTTTCTCCCATTGACACCCATAGCTGCTGCGAGCATGCAGCATGAGCACCCAAGATCATTGAGGCAGAACTGGTGCCAGCGGCCAGGGCATTGGAGGAATTACACTTTTACCTTCTCCCTGGATCTCCTGCACTGTGACTGTTTTGAAAATATTACAGAGCCGGCAGCCCACTATATACAGAGGTGGAAAAAAACAAAGTAAGAAAACAAAAACAACGAAAACCTTTAAAATCACAAACAAAAAAAAAATCCAATCACCGCCCATTACCCAGATCTGGGGGCAAATTCCTTCACCAGATTTTGTACTGTGAGTGATGTTAAAGCAGAATGTTCTACCAGAGGCTATTAAAAGCATTGAGAATATCATAGAAATGGAATCATACAGTATATATCCTTCGAAGACCAGCTTCTTTCACTCAGCATGTCTTTGAGATTCATTTGAATTGTTGTGTGCATCAATATAGCTCGTTCTTTCTTATATCTGGGTAATATTTCATGGTATCAATGTGCTATAGTTTGCTTTTTCATTTACACGTTGAAGGACATTAGGATTAATTGCAGTTTTTGGCAATTCTGAATACAGCTGCTATAAACATTATGTATGAGTATTTGTGTTCACAAATTTTTTTGTGTGTGGTGAAGTATTTCTCAACCTTAGCACCACTGATATTTTGGGCAGGATAATTATTTGTTGGCAGGGGTGTGGGATTTGTCCTGTGCATTGTGGAATGTTTAGCACCAACATTAGATGCTTCCCCATTTGTAACAAAGAAAAATATTTCCAGACACAGCCCTGGGAGACAAAATTACTTCCAGCTGCAATTCACTGCTCTCAGGTAGGTACCCAGGGGTGGAATTGCTGTGGAGTCCCATGATAAGTATATGTTTGATTTTATAAGAAATTGCCAAACTATTTTCCAGAGTGTCTGAACCATTTTGCATTCCCATCACCATTGTTGCTCCACATTCTCGTCAACACTTGGTATTCTCATTTTTTTTCTTAGCAATTCTAATAGTTGTGTAGTGATTTCTCATTGTGCTTTTAATTGCATTTCCCTAGTGGCTAATGACATTGAACTTCCTTTCGAATACTTATTTGCCAGCTTTATATCCTCTGGAAAAACGTCTATTCAAATACTTTGCCATTTTTGATTAGATTGTTGATTTTCTTATTGTTGAAGCTTTTTACATATTCTGGATACAAGCCTTTCTTGCATAAGTGATTTGCGAATATTTTGTCCCAGTGTATAACTTGTCTTTTTAGTTTCTTAAGGTTGTTTTATGCAGAGCAAAGTTTGTGTGTGTGTGTGTGTTTGCACCTGCATCCATGTGTGTGTGTTTTCCAAGATAACCAGTTTTAGGTTCACACGCATAAAAGGTCAGGAGATTGAGGGGCAGGATGAATCTCCTCAAAAAGTGAAGCTAACTGAGTCTCCCCTTCAGCAAACTGGGGATGCAGAATGTGTCCGGTCTCTCTCCTCCCCAGATAGAAGGAAAATATGCACATCAGTGCACACCAATGGCCAGAAAACCCCCAGGAACCCATGCAGGTGGGAAGTGAGGGGGATAGCTCCTCATCAGTTGGGGAAAGAGAAAAATGGACCTCACAGAAGTCATAATAGGGGAGAAGTAGCAAGACTGCAGTTTTCCATGAATACGAGGGCAGGGCAAGCTGGTGGACCCTAGGGCAAGAGGGACTTTGACACTCAGGTGGTAAAAGATGTAATTGTTCTCATAGTGGCATTGCCCTTTATCATCAAATGTCAGTAAACAGAGCAGGTTGATCTGTCTCCTTCATGGCTGTAGCTTCCATCTTGACCTCAGTGGCCCAGGGCCATCATGGCCAGAGTGCTCACAAGAGGGTAGACCTTGATGGTCATGGCCTCAGTGACCAGGGACATCATGAGGCTTGGGGTCACAGCATCCCCCATGTCCAGGACCTTCATGAAGAATCTTCACTGCCCCCACTTATGCCACCACCAGTACTTTAATGAAAGAGATGCTTATTGGTGATGATGTCCACCAACTCTAACAATGATCCCACCAGAATTTCTTCATCCATTTAGGGGTCCTACTCCAGAGAGACTTCCTCTGGCCCCTCAGAGTGGAGGAGGTGGGAGAGGTTCATTTTCTTTTTGGCCACCACAGCCTTTATGGTATGATCCAGGAATTGGTTCTTGACTCTCCCCTCAATATTAGGCCACCCTGCATGGGGTCACCTGGCCTATCCCAGAAGGGGTCATCTTTCGCTGGAGGGATTTGGGGACCCAGAAGCTGTGGATCAACTGCCCATCAGGGTCTCCAGAGCCTCCATGGAAACCAGGCATAGGTCACCAGTGCCAGGGGGAAAATGTCTTTGGACCTCCCAGGGCCTCCTGGTAGGAAACGATGGACTATTCAACCAGGACTTCAGAGGTTAGGTGGCAAGAGCAATCAGTCATCTTATCTGAATAGTCTGGTTGTTTTAGCAGTTATTTTGAGGGCTGACTGTTTGGGGTACCCATGATGAAAGTAAGGCTCTCCTGGACATTGATGCCTTCTTCTTCAGAGCTCAATAAACCCTTCCAAGTACTTATGCTTCTCAGAAGATTGGCCAAAACAGGAGGCAACTTAGAACAGTCTGCCCCATCAGGCCACCTGATCCCTCAGGCTCCAGGATCTTAACATATGGGTCTTATTCATGGAACACTCCTCATCTAGGAGGATGAGCTCATAGGGTATGGGGTCATAGGGGTCAGGATCAGTTCATGAGGGCTCACCTTGTCCAGGAAGAGCTTCTGAAAAATTCCTTCCTCCCAGCTCCAGTTACACGTTTCACTCCTGGCTGTTGCTTCCAGAAGTGACAAGAGGTGATGAGAGCAGACCTAGGGACTAAGGGCACATTCAGGGCACCTTTACCTTTATGTTGTCATGACTCAGACACTGGCCCATTTGAAATGCAGGTTGGTCTGACAGTGTCTCTTAGTTAGCCCCCTAGCCAAAGTCCTTGATCTTATTCACATCTCTTTGTTCGGATCCATCTACTTCAATATATAAATATTCTCTCAGTTTGTTCCTGCCATGTCACAATTGCCTTCTTCTGGTTTTTATTAATCCGTTGGCTAGGATCTTCAGGATTCTCTACTGGCTTTGCATCCAGAGCCCCTGACACCAAAGAAGCTGCACCCATGAGCTCTGAGACTTCAACAGGGAGTACTGGGGTCCCTTGACAGTCTTTGTCTGCAGCCTCAGAAGGAGGTGCTGGTCCTGGGAAAGAAATTTTGGCTGTGCTTGGTTCTATGCATGCTTTTCCTTCAACGGGGCTTGACTTGGCAACTGGACAGCACCTTCTTAATTTTGAGTTTGCAGATTCATTCTTCTGCTTAAGTCTGTTGTTGAGGCTCTGTATTACATTTTTCATTTCATTCATTGTATTACTGAGCTCCAGAATTTCTGTTTAGTTCTTTTCTATTATTTCTCTTTGCTGAAGTTTTCATTTTGTTCATGCATTTTTTTTTCTGATTTTGTTGAGTTGTCTATCTGTATTCTCTTTTAGCTTGCTGAATTTCTTTGAAACAATTATCTTAAATCCTTTGTCAGGCAATTTGTAGGTTTCTATTTCTTTGGAGTTTGTAACTGAAAATTATTTTATTCCTTTCATGGTATTATGTTTTCTTGATTTTTCTGTTCCTTGTAGTCTTGCATCTGTCTGTGCATTTGAAGGAGCAGTCACCTGTCCTAGACTTTATAGACTGGCTTTGGTGGGAAAAGACATTCTTCTGTGGGTGGGTGTGAAGGCACCAGCTATGTGAAGCATGGCAGCTCTGGTTCAGGGGGTGGTTGTAGGGTCACCTCCTGCTTTGAGGGGTGTGATAGCATAGACTCTGGTCAACTTCATCAGCTAAGATTGGTGTCAGTGAGGCCAAGGCTGTAGGTATTTATAGTGGTGGTGAGGGCTGCTTGAGTACTCAATCATGAAGGGTGCTGTGGTCCTCCTATTCTCTTTCCCCCTCTAGGGGGAAGTCATGGCTGAGGGGATATCTCTTTGTTCCAAGGTCAGGGCTTGTGTGAAGTGGTGCTGGGGTTAGGGGATGGATTCAGCCCTGGGAACATGGGGTAGGGGGCAGTGGCACCTCATTCCCTGGAGGGGAGTAGTGGTGTGGACTCTGGGCAAATCCATCAGCTGGTTTCACTGTCAGCAAAGAATGCAGAGATCCTTGGTGGCAAAAACTATGGGTGTGGGCTGGGCACGGTGGCTCATGCCTGTAATCCCAGCACTTTGGGAGGCTGAGGTGGGCAGATCATGAGGTCAGGAGTTTGAGACCAGCCTGGCCAACATAGTGAAACTCCGTCTCTACTACAAAAAATACAAAAATTAGCCAGGCATGGTGGCACGAGCGTGTAGTCCCAGCTACTTGGGAGGCTGAGGCAGGAGAATCACTTGAACCTGGGAGGCAGAGGTTGCAGTGACCCGAGATGGCATCACTGCACTCAAGCCTGGCAACACAGTGAGACTCCGTCTCAAAAAAAAAAAAAAAGCTGTGGGTGTCCACAGTGGTGGTGAGGGCTTCTGGGGTCCTTGATGGGGAAGGCTGCTGGGCTTCTCTTGCTCTTCTTTTCCCTCATGGGGAAGGTCATGACTGAAGGAATCTCTTTTGGTGCTGAGCTGTGTTGAACTGGGGGATGAGATGACATAAATAAAATGTTTTCTATGCTTTTTGATGTGGCCATGCTCAGTTTTTATTTATTTATTTATTTTTTTCTGATGGGGTCTTGCACTATCACCCAGGCTGCCATGATCTCAGCTCACTGCAACCTCTGCCTCCCAGGTTGAAGTGATTCTCCTGCCTCAGCCTCCCGAGTAGCTGGGAGTATAGGCACCAGCCACCATGCCCAGCTAATTTTTGTATTTTTGGTAGAGATGGAGTTTCACCATGTTGGCCAGGCTGGTCTCAAACTCCTGACCTCGTGATTCGCCTGCCTTGGCCTCCCAAAGTGGTGGGATTACAGGCGTGAGCCACCACGCCCAGCCCATGCTCAGTTTTTGTACTCCAATGGTTTGCTGTGGCTTTTTTGTTGTTATATTCCAGAGCTCTTTCAGAGATATTTTAGTGAGTAGGTAGTTGTTTAATCATCGTTTTTATGGGGGCAATAGAGTTGGGACCTTCTACTCTGCCATGTTTCTGACATCATTTTTAGATGTCCTCTTTTGACCCATGAATTACTTGGAAGTCATTTTTACATTTCCAAGTATTTGGAGGTTTTCCTGTTGCCTTGTATTGTTGGTTTCTAGTTAGTTCCATTATGATCTGAGAACATTCTTTGTATGATTTCAGTTCTTTCCAATTTGTTATTTTAAATTTATAATCCAGAATTGTGCCTGTCCTGGTGTTTTATAGGCACTTGAAAATCAATATTCTGCTGTTGCTGGGTGAGTGTTCTATAAATATCAATTAGATTCAGTAGGTTGACCATGTTATTCTGTTCTTATCTGCTCAATTTACATATCACTGAGAGAGCAGTGCTTACTTTCCTTAACAAGGAACTTGCTTCTGCTTCTGCCACCTGCCTGGGATCATTAGCAGTACGGTACTACTTCAATCCAGTGTCTCAGTTGAGATGGTTTGAAGCTAAGATCTAATTCCTCTGAAGCCTGTATACTTCTGTTTAATCGTACTTCTAAGGGTGTGGTGCACCAGTTATTCACTCCTTATCAACCTCCAGTTTCTTTCTTCCTACACTAATGAGATTGCCAATAGATATTTTGACTATTTAGACTCAGGAATGGGAAATGCTCATAAGGCAAGAGTGCCCACGAGGTAGATCTCACTTTGATGGATCTCTGTTCTCCCATCTATAGTGACTGGTAATTCTTCAGCACAATTTTTAGCTCTCCAGTACCTTCAAGAATATGCTTTTACTTATTTTTGCTTTCAGTTTTCTAGCTGGTATCAACTAAAGGATTAATCTGTATTATTAAGTCAGAGATCACTAGAAGCAAAAATATTGTTTTTAGAATTAAAACAAAATCAGCAAGATCCCATCTCTCCCTTAAAAAAAGAATAATCTCTTGTGGGATACAGAAAAAAGAAACAACATGAAGACTGTTATGATAAAGTTATGAAGAGGACACTATGTGAGCACATATAGAAGATATTTATCCAGTTTAGGGTATAAAGTCTACATAGAAAAGGTATGAGGTATAGCCTTGAAGGACAAATGAGATTATCTTAATGAATATACAGAAGAATGTCTGTGAAGTGGAGTAGCATGTGCAAGCACATATGGGCAAGAGGAAGCATGATAGGTTCAGGAAACACAGACAGTTTATCCATTTTACTAATTAATTGATTCAGTGAGCTAGTTACAATTGAATATCTAGTATGTCAGATAATGTTGGAGATATGAAAATGAACAAAAGCAGACACAGAATGACCAAGATGTAGTACTAGGGAGTGGATTTACCCTCCTTCCCAGAACAACTAATAAACTGGATAAAATATATAAAGCAATATTTTTTCAGATATTGGAAATATGGCAGCATAGGATAATGATCTCTGAGATAGGGGGAAAAGGAGGGCTCTGTGTTTTCCCCCAGATTAATTTTTGAGAAGTTTCTAGACTGTAATGAAGGGAGAAAGGGTGACCCAAGCAAGCCCAGTAATCACCCTGACTTAAGAAGAAGAAATTGAGAGTCTGAGGAGACCACTATGGCTAGAGTTCATGGGATAGAGTACTAAAGAGGAGACAGCTGCTGAGAGATGAGAGAGAAAGAGATCTTCAGAGATATTTAGAAGGTTCTCTCAAGTATTCAACTGAGAGCTGCTCAGCACCTGCATGTGACAAATGTATTGGATGCTGGGGAAAGGACCACCTGAAAGGAGCAGGGAAACAAAACATAGGGCACACATAGAGCTGGGAATAGATTATGTTCCCACCAACAGAGAAGAAAACTTCATACTCTAATTCAAAGGCATAAAAGCATTCAGAACAGTGTTGCTTATTGCCTCAGCAGTGTGAAAGAATTGGCCCTAGACTAAAGGCTTGTCTGGTCCTGCGTAACAAAGCTTAAAAGAAATTTTAAGAGGAGAAACTGTCTCCAAGTAACCTAACTATGTCACAAAACAATGCTTCCACTTAAAAAAGTAGAAAATGAGGAGCAAATTTAACTTAAAGTATAAGCAATGAAATAATAAGGATCAGAGTAGAAATAAATGAAATATGAAAAACAATAAGAAACTCAGTAAGAAAAAATTTCCTTTTTTGAATAGATCAGTAAAAGAGAGAAGACACAAATTAACAGTATCAGGAATGAGAGGGAGTGACACCACCACGGCTTTTATAGATATTGAAAGTGCAAAAGGAATTTTTATAAACCACTTGATGCAAATCAATTTGAAAACACAGATAAAATAGACAAATTACTTAAAAAACACAAACTACAAAAGCCTCCTCAAGAATAAATAGATAACGTAAATATTGCCACATCTATTGATGAAATTTAACTTGCAGTTAAAAACCTTTCCAAAAGCAAGGCACATATGGTTCCTGCGTTGATTTCTATCACATATTAAATGAAGAAATATTAATTTTGCAAAAACTCATCTAGAAAATTGAAGAGAAAAAACTTTCCAACTCAGTGTATGAGCCCAAAGACTTTAAAAGAAAAATACTAACCAATATACTTCAAGAATATAAATTCAAAATAATCTAAAATGTTTTCACTAAATCAAATTAAAAAATAAATGAAAATATTAATATACTATTACCAAATATTGTTTATATTAGGGTTGCAATGTTGAGTTAACATTAAAAAGTCAAACAATATAATTTATCTTATTAATAAGCAGAAAAAGCTGTATGATCATCTCAACATATGCAGAAAATCACATGAAAAGTCTAACATCTATTCCTGGTAAAAATTTCCAGCAAATTAAGAATAGAAGGGAACTTCCACAATCTGAAAACAGATACCTACAAAAAGCCTACAATGAATGTAATTCTTACGGTTGAAAGACTGTATGCTTTCCCCCTAAGATCAGCAATAAAGAATATCTAATCATACTGTACAGTACTGTACTGAAGGTTCTAGCCAACGCAATAAGACAAAAAAAAAAAAAAGAATTAAAAGGCATTTAGATTGGAAAGGCAGAAGTCAGACTGCCTTAACTCACAGATGACATAATTATATATGTAGAAAATCTTAGATATATGAAGAAAGTAAATAAGCTACAAAATGCTGCTAAAATGAATAAATTAGTTAAGCAAGATTGTGAAATCCAAGATCAGTATATAAAATTAATTATATACCCATATGCTAGCAATAGTCATTGACATTAAATACTGAATTGTGATACTGGGCCTTTCCTGGTCTCCAGCCTGATATATGTATATATTTTTTCTTTCTTCTTTTATCCCCATATCATGTAATAAAAGTTATATTGACTTTATATTAGAATGTTTGAATATTGCTAACTTTACATCCTAGTATTTAAGTACTGTTAACTTTATATTATTAAGTTATTAATATTAGTAAAGTGGCATCATTATTTAAATTATGGAATATTGAGAAGAATAAACATCACCCCAAAATCTTGCGTCTTCTTCTGGGGAAAAGTTTAATGTATTTTCATTTGTATGCAGAATACTTGTATCATGTTAGGTGATACAAATATTCTTGTAATTGTGACCACACATTCTTGACATGTTATTGAATACTTGACATGTTATTGACATATGTTGTTGACATCAGGCCTTCAACTGATGTCATTGTTATTGTATCTACCCCAAATTTATGTGTTGAAGACCTAATCCCTAATATGATGGCATTAGGAAATGAGGTCTTTGAGATTAACTGGGCTTAGATAATGTCATGAGGCCGGATCCCCCATGAGGAGATTAGTGCCTTTACAGAAGGTGAAGAGATACCAGAGCTTTCTCTCTCTGCCATGTAAGGATACAGCAAGAAGGAAGCTGGCTGTTGGCAAGCTAGCAAGAGGGCCCTCACCAGAGTGGGACAATGCTGGCCTTCTCATCTCAGACTTCCCAGCCTCTAGAGCTGTGAGAAATAAATGTCTCTTGCTTAGCCCACCCAGCCTATGGTTTTCTGTTATGGCAGCCTGAGCTTACCAAGATACCTGACTAGAACAAAAGACTGACCTCCCATAAGTAAGAATGAATTCTATCAGCAGACAGCCTTTGGACTAGAACCAGACATTGGCTCTCACCTGGGTCTCTAGCCTACCAGCTCACCCTGAAGATTTTAGACTTGACAGCCTCCATAATTGCATGAACCAATTTCTCAGAATAAATCTCTCTCTCTGTCTGTCTCTCTCTGTCTCTCTCTCTCTCTCTCTCTCAACATCCTATTAGTTTTGGTTCTCTGGAGAACTCTCACTAATGCAGTCACTTTGGAAAACAGTTTGGTGGTTTCTTAAAAAGTTAAACATCTACTCATCACACGACCTAGCCATTCCATTTACCTCAGGGAAATAAAGCAAATGTCCACACAAGGACTGTCCATAGATGCTTATAGCATCTTTATTTCTAATAGCCCCAAACTGGAAACACCCCAGATATTTATTAATGGGTAAATTGATAAATTGTGGCATATCCATACAATGGAGCAGCACTCAGCAATAAGGGGGAGAAACCATTGATACACACAACCGCATGGTGAATCTCAAGTAATTATAGACTGAAAGAAGCCAGGAAAAAGAGTGCTCACGGCATGATTTATTTTATACACAATTCTTGAAAATGTAAACTTATCTATAGTGTCAGAAGCAGATCAGTGGTTGCCTGGAAATGGGAGGAGGGACAGAGGTTACAAAAGAGCATGATGAACTTGGAAATGATAGATGTGCTTATTATCTCGACTGTGGCAATGCTATCGAATATGTCAAAGCTCATCCACTTGTACACTTAAATCTGTGCAGTTTATTGCATGTCAATTATACTCAGAAAAGCTGTAAGTGCCCCAAACAACAATGAAAACAAATCAGACACAGGCTATACCTTCATGGTGTTCACTGTTTAGTGGAATCATTGCTAACATTTACAGAGAGCTTCCTATGTGCCAGGGAGAGCAGTGTACAGCTCATTTCTTTTAACACACGGGTTGTATTATTATCTCCTTATTGTAGAGGAGGAAAGTGAAGTTAGCGAGTTAAGGCAAGTTGCCTAAACTCGCTAACTTCACCTTTCTAACCAGAGATGTGAGTCTCTGACTGCATAGCCCTTCTCAGGGTTATGTATGTATACTCAGATGTTAGTATAGGGGGAGAGCAAAGTATGAGGAGAGACAGGAGGGTAAATGAGCCTCAAGACAGAAGCCGAGGCCTGCATGCCAAGCTCAGGGGCCAGACCTTCATCTTGCAAGTCCATGGCTTTGCCAAGGGCTGCCATCCATCAGTCAGATAAGATAGAATCAGCAAAAGTAGATCAAAAGAAAGGAAGGATAAAAGGATGGAGACAAGAAAAGGATGAAAGAAAGGAAAGAAGAAGGGAAAGGAGAAAAGGAAAAGCCAGTCTTATATTCAGGGACTTTACATAATAATTTAAGCACAAAACAGCATACTTCTGGCTGCAGGGGACAAGTGCGTAGAGAGAGAACAGTCTCAAGGCTTGAGGCCTGGATGGATGAGGCAGACTGGGTAAGGTTGGTTTGCTGAGTCTCGTCCTCATATATACCTCCTACTTAGCCATTCATACTCTTCATTTTCCATGTGTTAAGGATAGTGGGGAAAATTCACTCTGATGATATACTGAGTCAGGAATGGCCTGTAATGCTGAGAGATGATGGGCAGAGTGGGAGGGGGGAAGGGGAAATCAGTCAATGTTCCATGGAGTTTCCCTGGAAATGCTGAATGATACCTTAGGAAGAAAACCTTGTGTCCCCTGTGGTCATAACACAATGACACACAGATTAGGGATGCTCACCCACAATGGGTAATCCCACAGACTTCAGGCAGAATGACTCACATGGGGGCCAAACAGAGAAAATATCTCCATTATAGTATTTTATGATGGTTACACATTACAAATGTATTTAACTTACTGTAAATGTCATACGATGGCTCCCAAAAGGAATTCTTTACTTTTAGAAAAATGAATATTCTTTTTTTCTGAAGAGGCCAAAAGGTACAATCTGAATAATCAACTTAAGACAGAATGCTATGGCTTGAATGTGTCCCCCAAAATTCATCTGTTGAAGCCCTGATCACCAATGTGATGGTATGTGGAGAGGGGCCTTTGAGAGGTAATAGGTCATGAGGAAGGGGCCCTCATGATGGGATTAGTGCCCTGTGAAGAAGAGACACCAGACGACTTCCTCCTTCCACCATGTGGGGCACAGAGAGAAGGTGGCCACACGCAAGCCAGGAAGCTTGCCCTCACCCAGGAACCAAATCTGTGCAATCTTGGACTTCCAGTCTCCAGGACCGTGGGAAATAAATGTAGGTTGTTGAAGCCACCCAGTTTGTGGTATTTTGTTATGGCAGCCTGAGCTGACTAAGAAACAGAACTACTGCAATTAATTCTGGGAAGAATGAAAATGGAATAATCTCCAAACATCACAGCCCAACCAAGCTACAGAGAAGACAAAGTGACAAAGAGGAGATAAATGTTCTAGTTGTGACTCTCCAACTAACATAACATGTGTCTTTAGGTGAGGCTTCCCTTTTCTGCCTCTTACTGTATTCAGCTATAATATAAGTGGTTGGACTTAAATGCGTTGAGCCCCCTCTAGTTCCTTCAGACTCTTCCCTTCTTTTTTATTGTTGGTGGAGTTGTTACGAACTATACCTTTACCTAGCCTAAATGGGTGACTTATATTTGTTCAAAGAGACTGAACAATTAAACATTTAAAAAATTTATTTTTCTAATTGATCCGTAATTATACATATTTATGGGGTACATAGTGGTGTTTTGATACATATAATGTATAGTGTGACCAGATCAAGGTTTTTTTCACATCCATAATCTCAAATATTTATCATTTCTTTGTGTTAGAAACATTCAATATCCTCCTTCTAGATATTTAAAACTATATATTATTGTTAACTATAATCATCCTACAGTGGAATAGAGCACCATAACTTACTTCTCCTATCTAGCTGTAACTTTGTATCCTGTAACAAATATCTTCCTTTTCTTCTTATTCCCCTACTTTTCCCAGCCTCTACTATCCTCTGTTCTACTTTTGACAGGAAAGTAAGTTCTTTCTTGAAAGTATGTTCTTTCTAAGAAATTATGAGATTAACATTTTCTTGGCTTCCACATATGAGTGAGAGCATGTGGTGCTTAATTTTGTTCTTGGCTTATTGCACTTAACATAATGTCCTCTAATTCCATCCGCGTTGCTGTGAATGACAGGATTTCCTTCTTTTTTATGGCCGAATAGTATTCCATTGTATATTTCACACATTCTTTATCTGTTAATCTGTTGTTAGATACCTAGGTTGGTTCCACGTCTTGGCTACCGTGAACACAGCTGCAATAAACATGAGGGTGCAAATGTTTCTTCAAAATACTGATTTCCCTTCCTTTTGGCTAGATTCCCAGTAATGGGATTGCTGGATTATCTGATAGTTCTATTTGTAGTTTTTGGGGAACTTCTATATTGTTCTCCATAGTGGCTATTCTAGTTTACATTCCCATCAGTAATGTATGAGTTCCCTCTTCTCCATATTCTCACCAGCATTTGTTATTTTTTGTCTTTTTTGTAATAGCCATCCTAACCGGGGTGAGATGTTACCTCATTGTGCTTTTGGCTTGCATTTCCCTGATGATTAGTGATGTTGAACGTTTTTTCATGTATTTATTGGCCATCCGTATGTCTTCTTTTGAGAAATGTTTGTTCAGATCATTTGCCCATTTTATAATCACATTGTTTTTTGCTGTTGAGGTGTTTGAGTTCCTTGTACATTGTGGATGTTAATCCCCTGCTGGATAAATAGTGTCAAGTATCTTCTCCCATTCTGTAGGTTGATCTTTTCACTTTGTTGATTGTTTCCTTTGTTATGTAGAAGCTTTATAGCTTGATAAAAACACATTTCTTTATTTTTTTGGTTTTGTTGCCTGTGCTTTTGATATCTTCTTTGTAAAACTTTTTCTCAGGCCAATCTATGTTTTCTTCTAGTAATTTTGTAGTTTTGGATCTTACATTCAGACCTTTAATCCATTTTGAGTTGATTTTTGTATAGATGACAGGTGGGAGTCTAGTTTCATTCTTCTGCGTATGGATATCCAGTTTTCCCAGCACCATTTATTGAAGAGATTCTCCCTTCCCCAGCGAGTGTTCTTGGCACCTTTGTCAAAAATTAGTTGACTGTAGGATATGTGGATTAATTTCTGGATTCTCTATTCTGTTCCATTGGTCTATATGTCTATTTTTATCCCAGTACCATGCTGTTTCGGATTCTCTATTTCTTTTTTCTTTCTTTTTTTTTTTTTTTTTTTTTCTGAGACAAGAGTCTCACTCTGTTGCCCAGGCTGGAGTGCAATGGGGCGATCTCGGCTCACTGCAGGCTCCGCCTCCCGGGTTCACACCATTCTCCTGACTCAGCCTCCCGAGTAGCTGAGACTACAGTGCCCGCCACCATGCTGGCTAATTTTTTGTATTTTTAGTAGAGACGGGGTTTCACCGTGTTAGCCAGGATGGTCTGGATCTCCTGACCTCATGATCCACCCACCTCGGCCTCCCAAAGTGCTGGGATTACAGGCGTGAGCCACCGCATCCGTCCTGGATTCTCTATTTCTAAATGGTTCTCATTTATCTGCAAGTTATGCAATTTCTTAATTTCAATAACAAATTTTCCTAAACCTGGGGCTGACTGCAAGAGGTTTCTGGGGCTTTGGCACAATCATAAGTGGTTAATACGTGAAGTGCCTGAGGGCAGGTTTGGTTGCCAGACAGCTAGTTTTAAGTTTTTAAAGAACTAAAACACCAGGGCTGGTTCAGCAGCACCTGTATCTCTCCTGTCATTTAGAGCTGCTTGTGGTGAGCTTGTGCCAGCAACAGGTGTTCAGGCTCAACTGTCATCACAGGTAGGTGGGCAAGACCAATTAGGCAGTGCAAAATCATTAGTGTGTGTAATTATTCCAGCTTCCCTTTGAAAGTCTGGCCATGGGAGAGATAGATGGACAGTAGAGGGGTCTGGCTGTCTGGGTGGGTGGAGGAAGGTGGGAGTGTTTCATGGAATTTCACAGTCTCCTTGGCAAACATAACTTGAGCCATTAGACTGATCTCATCCATCTTGATGTTATTTCCCTCAGCAAGCAATAACCTCAGCTTTCCATGGCCTGTGGTTTCTGTGAGTTGGGAATGAATTCCCTCACTCTGAGTGAAGGTGTCCAACTGGAAACAGAAAAAGCAGAAGTATTTAGTCCATAAAGGCTTTTTGTCATCAGGGAGTGGCCATAATTTGGAGGAGTCCCATGGATAAAGGTCACTTTGGACACCAGTATAAGCTGGAGGGGCGATGAATCAGTCAGTCAGGCATTCTTATAACAACACTTAT
Organism: Nomascus leucogenys; assembly: GCF_006542625.1. Taxonomy (NCBI): domain Eukaryota; kingdom Metazoa; phylum Chordata; class Mammalia; order Primates; family Hylobatidae; genus Nomascus; species Nomascus leucogenys. The sequence continues at coordinate 4,157,066 of NC_044395.1, read as the reverse complement.
TAAGCATCCGCTGTGCACCAGACCCTATACTAACTGTTTCATATACTGGAGATGAACAACTGTGGTTCTTGTGTTCCAGGAATTTATATATTAACAAGAAGGATGAAAGCAGAAACTATTAGACTTAATAACATGGATTGCAGGTATTCAACCACCTTGGCTTATTTAAAGAAAACAGCAATTTCTTAAGGGTCAGCCATGTGTTACGTCTTAAATATAACATGCTTTGGGCATGCAGAGGAAAAAGTGACCAATTTAAATGTTAGAGAGTTGTGAAAAAGGGTTTACTGAGGAGATGACATTTAACTTTGGCCTTGAAGAGATAATAAGATTTTGAAAATATTTTAAGAAGTGAGTTGCAAAGGAAGGAAATTGCATGGATTCCATAAATAGTTATGGAGCATCTCGTCTGTGCAGCATGGTATAATATGCTTGAGATACAATGTTCAGCCTATATAGCTGATAGTCTCTGTCTTCTTGGAATTTACATTCCAAAGAGGGAGGCAGATCCTACGGAATAAATGTCCAATTAATCATTTAACTACAATTCCGAGAGGTGCTACGAAGAAGCGAAGTCTGCTCTGAGAAAAAATAACTAGGAGCCTGACTTGGTCTGTGTGGCCCGGATAAGCCTTAGGTCGATTCTCCAGGATAAGAAAGAATTAACCAGAATAAGATACTAGTTGTAGACAGCATTCCAAACAGAGAAGTTAGCATTTGCAAAGACCCACAGTAGGCCAAGGAGGCAGCATTTTGCCCCTTTGGGATTTTAAGATTCTGAAGAGTATGCTTCTCTCTGATATAATCCCATTTCTAGGGCTCTGCCTCTCTCTAAATATACACCAGGAGACCTGGGTTCTAGATGCAGCCAAATCACTAAGTAGGGGATAAGCGAAGGTATTTTGGCTAGGAGTCACTAATCATAAAATGACTTAAATAGATCATTCCCGCAGCAGCTTATCGTGTTGTGTATCTAAAATAGTTTTATAAACAGATGCCTAAGGAAGGATAGCTCCAAGCGCTTAGGTTGGTGCTTGCATTTTGTGAAATTTCTATGTTCAGATAAAAACTTTAAGTGGAATTTCTTTTTGTTTCCTAGCTTGACTCAGCAATAGGAAGCATTTTCAGGAATGCTTATGGTCATAAACTTTGCTTTGGTCTGATGATGTTAGTAGTGCCCCTATATTCTGCTCCATCATTCCTTCCCTTCACCTGCAATCTAATGGTCATCTTAGTTTATTCTTAGACCTCCCGGATGTTCACCACGGCCCCCCTCCAAAAGACCTCCAGAAAAACTTGCTCATTAGAAAAAATCTGAGTTTGTCAGACTTACTGCAATATGAAAGAACACCATCTTTTTTTTTTTTTTTGAGATGGAGTCTCACTCTGCTTCTCAGGCTAGATGCAGTGGCTCGATCTCAGCTCACTGCAACCTCTGCCTCCTGGGTTCAGGCGATTCTCCTGCCTCAGCCTCCTGAGTAGCTGGTATTACAGGCACTCACCACCATGCCCAGCTAATTTTTGTATTTTTAGTAGAGATGGGGTTTCACCATGTTGGTCAGGCTGGTCTTGAACTCCTGACCTCGTGATTTCCCCCACCTCAGCCTCCCAAAGTGCTGGGATTACAGGCATGAGCCACTGTGCCCGGCCTGGAAGAATGCCATCTTGACAGAGTGTTAGCAGTATCTCAGAAAGGCTAAGTACGTTACAGGGTTTTAGAACTTGGACAGGGTGATGTTAAATCATGTCCTGAAAGGTAGAGAACTAGTTGAGATTGGGTAGAGTTGATGACATGTTAGTTTTGGGTTAATGAGACCAGTGAGGAGAGGTCTTGAGGTACGTCTTATTGGATAAGCTATTAGTCTTGTTAAGCAAGCTGTTTTATTGGTTCACCATCCTATCTTTCAGGAACAAATATTTTCTGGAGCAAGTCACTAAGATTTGTTTTGCCCAGCCACAGTCTCGTTTATTGATAAAAGAGGAGCATATATTTAGTCCCAGAACTGTTTAGCATAAGTGTGAGAAAACATGTTGGTTTCATTTCTCACAGGTCAGTCAGCTAAAGGGGACACGCATCTGTGTGGAAGGAAAATTATTTAATAAAACGAAAACAATAAAAATGAAAGCAAAGTAAAGTAATTAAGGCTACTGGTTTTTTCCAATTGTTCTTAGATTTTCAGCCTCCTTTTCGGATTCTTGCTGATTCTCCTTAGGCCTTATGCCCGGGAAGCCCTAGGGGAAAGGGGCTGAAAACCGTTGGGAGCTCTTACCTGAGTATCAGAGTCACCCACAGTTGTGGGGCACAGGCACTTTGCAAGTGTCTCCCCTTCCAGACACGTGTGGATCACCTCGGCAGGGCTCAGCGTGCTGGTGAAGGAGCTCCCAATGGGCTCCAGCTGGAGAAACAGTGCCCTGAGTCTGCCAGCTGAGGTCAAAATGGAGACAGGGCCGGGCGCAGTGGCTCGTGCCTGGAGTCCCAGTACTTTGGACAGCCACGGCTGGAGGATCACTTGTTGCCCAGGATTACCTGGAAACATAGCGAGACCCTGTCTCCACGAAATAAAAACAAAAACCTGAGTGAGACTGGCCTGCGATGCTGGAGAGGTGAAGAATGGAGTTGGGAGGGAAATGAGAGGCTGGACAGCTGGTGCAGCCCGAAAGTCTCTGTGCCTCTTTCACGGACTCTTTGCTTCCTGTAAACCGAAAATAAAATTATAAGCCCCCAACCCCCAACCATCTGAATGCCCTCTTTAGCGAGGACACTCTAAGATTTAACCTGAAAGACTGGTTGAGGCTGTGATGGGAAGTGAGGGTTGGAAATGCCTCATTAAACCTCTCTAGCATTAAAGCAGACCTTCAGTCTGGCAAGAAACATGTACAATCTGTTCTCTCTGAAGCCTGCTACCTGGAGGCTTCCTCTGCATGACAAAACTGTGGTCTCTACAACCTCTTATCAAAACCCAGACATTCCTTTCTACTGATTCCAGCTCTTTAGATAAACTCTTTCAACTAATTGCCAGTCGGAGAAATTTTAAATCTACCTATAACCTGGAAGCCCCTGCCCCCACCTTCAAGTTGTCCTACCTTTCTGGACCGAACGAATGTAAATCTTAAATGTATTTGATTGATGTCTCATGTCTCCCCAAAATGTATAAAACCAAGCTGCACCCCATCCACCTTGGGCACATGTTCTCAGGATCTCCTGATGGCTGTGTCACGGGCCATGGCCACTTATATTTGGCTCAGAATAAATCTCTTCAAACATTTTACAGAGTCTGACACTTCGTCGACACTCTTCTTCATGTCTAGCCACTTGCAGCCTTCAGTGAAGGACTGGATGCCATCATCTTAAAAATGAGGTGGTTGGGCCGGGCGTGGTGGCTCACACCTGTAATCCTAGCACTTTGGGAGGCCGAGGTGGGCGGGTCACCTGAGGTCGGGAGTTTGAGACCAGCCTGACCAACATGGAGAAACCCCGTCTCTACTAAAAATACAAAATTAGCCAGGCGCGGAGGCGCATGCCTGTAATCCCAGCTACCTGGGAGGCTGAGGCAGGAGAATCACCTGAACCCAGGAGGCAGAGGTTGCAGTGAGCCGAGATTGTGCTGTTACACCCCAGCCTGGGCAACAAGAGTGAAACTCCGTCTCAAAAAAAAAAAAAAAAACGAGGTGGTCACCCTCCACAGACAATGGAAACGAGTCTGCAGGTTCCAAGACTGTTGTACTCCACAGTCATGCTCTGTCTGTAGCTTCAACTAAAAACAAAATTCTGTGGACCTAAGCGACTAGCTGTGTACCAGGCTCTGGGAACACACAGTGAGTAGCACAAGCAGTCCTGCCGCGGGAGGCCTGGTCTAGGGGCTGCACATAAGGACAAGGACAATGTGGCTTGAGAAGTTCGTTAAAAAGAAGCCCGGAGGTCAGAACTCATGGGAACAGCATTTGATACAGACATGGGGCTAAAGGGGCCGGGGGTGGGAAGAAGCCATATCACACTATTTCTTTCAGAAAAAGTTGGATTTCATTTTTGAAATCTAACAAGTTCACTTGCATCCCTATGACAATTGTCTCACTTCTGAATCCAAATTCTTAGCTAAGGCATAAATAGCCTTAGCCTGGGCTTGTCACCAGATGAAGTCCAATACCTTCACCTCCAGTATTTTCTAAGGAAAATGTGTCCTTACGTCTCTGTCAGGGGAATCTCCTTCAGGACAGATAAGTTCCAGAGCTGTCCCTGTGTGTGGCACCCAGGAGGTTTTCACAGTGTGAGAAATGCATCCTTGGGAGATTGAGGATGGGTGAGAGGCGCACAGTGTTTTTATAAAGTGGAAGTTGGCTGGGGGAATAAAAGAGGTCAGAAATGTGAACTACAGAAGCAGGTATATTATGAGGCAGCAAGAATACACATCTAAGTTGAGAATCTGAACATTAATCCCATCCCCTTGAAACAGTCAATGCTTGACTAGTCCCTAGAAAAATTTTCATGGACCCCTATTTAAAGAATATTCATTTAAAAATAACTCTCATTTGCAAACTTAGCTGAGAAGCACTCCATTCAGTATTTAGAATGCAGGAGTCACCCCTCTCCCAAGTTTATGGACCTCCCTTCTCTCCTTTTAAAAGAACATACATGTTTAGGCCAAAGAGTGGGCTGGGGCAAAGATGCCAAAGCCCACAGGCTGAGTTCCCATTCCCCTCCTCCCACCCTGCACAGCTTCCCTCACCTGAACTGTGGAGACTTCTAAAGCAGGGGCACCACTCTGCCTTGGGGTCAGTCCTTTGGGGAAGTTAGTAAGGTTAATTGAGCCTCAGGCTGTTTCCATGACAACAAAACAAATGGTGTGGTTCATAGAATCACAGTTTTGCTACAGCTGAAAGAATTTCAACCTGTCCAACACTTATTTTATAGGTATGGGAACTGAAGCCAGAGAGATGGGTGATTGATGTTCCCCACGTTTCACAGCTTGTCAGTGGCAGAACTGGAGCTGTGAGACAAGGCTTCTGATTTTCAAAACCAGGGCTGCACCTGCAGCAATGAAGTTATTTGACACACAGGGAGAGAACAAATGGGTGGACTGATTGTATTGTTCACTTTTCACCTAGCTGCCCCACTGTCCTTTAGGCATGCTTGTGATTTCTTCATCTGGGAAACCAGATGACCATGTACATCTCAGGGATTTTCAGAGGAACTGCAGCTGCAGATGACTGAATAACTCTCCTAAGAGTTTTTCACAACCTTGATCACCCCTCAAGTAGCCTCAGAGTCCCCAGGATTCCTACTGGGCTAGAGCTGGACAAGAGTCTGAAATGCTTCTAATTATTCCAAATTACAGATGTTTCAAAATGAAAACCCTGAGCAAAATCAGCTGCTTCTCTGGAGCTTTTTCATTTAATTTGGACTTAACTGCCCATTCCACACTTTGTACCTGCTGGAAATTCCAGAGGATCAGAGCAGGCCAGCCATGACCAACTCCCAATTAAAGACCCCCGTCAGCTGCACCTGACCCAGACATAAACAGCCCTCCATGATTCTGGGAGAGGCCAATACCTGTTGTCTCAGCCTGTTTATGCTGTTATAGCAAAATACCTTAGACTGGACAATTTACAGATAACATACATTTATTGCTGACAGTTCTGGAGGCGGGAAAGCCTAAGATCAAGGAACTGGCAGCTTTGGTGTCTGGTTTTGTCTCTGCTTCCAAGATGGCACCTTGTTGCTGTGTCCTCACGTGGCCACAAGCACAAGGGTAAAAGGACTTCGACAGCTTTCCCAGCCCTTTTTTAGTTTTTTAATTTTTATTTTACTTTAAGTTCCAGCCCACTCATAAAGTCACTAATCCCATTCACAAGGGATCCACCCTCACGACCTCCTAAAGGCCCTACTCTTAATACTATCATATTGGTGTTCAGGTTTCAGCATGAATTCTGGAGAGGACACACATATTCAAACCATAGTCTCTTGTTGAGTGGGACTTCAGAGTTGGAGAAAAACACATCCCCCTTGCTTGGACACCATTACCTTCCCATTCCTCTGTCTGAAAGGATCCTGAGATGTGTCTATAGACGTCAGCACGATGGTACATCTGAAACTGAGCCTCCACGGAGCGTGCAGATGAATCAAGTCTAAAGAGCGAGGAAAAAACAGAAATGAGTAATTGGTGAATTTAGGAAGAATAGAGAGTTCATCAGGGTAATCAGAAACAGTTTTAACATCAAAATTAGCAATCTCATTTCCTGAATCCATGGGTACTTATGTCTCATCATTTTAGAAATGCCTATAATAAATCCTTTAAAAATAAATTCCAGTAACTTTGCAGAAAAATAAGAACCCAAATGAATATGACAATTATCTAGAGTTTAAAAATATTAGGATGAGAAGGGATTTTTAGAAATCATCTGTAAAATGCAGATGATACACATACCACTTAGAATTTTGGTGAAGATGAAATGTTAGAATGAACGTGACCCACTTGGCCAGAGCCTTGTAAATACTATTATTATTTCAGCAAATATGGTTTGATCACTTTATGGGCCAAGGAAAGATGTGAGGTCTGAAGAGACTGACTTGTCTGTGGTCAGACAGCTGCCACTGAACAACCCAAGATTAACATCCTTTAGAGTGATGCCCAGTATGGAATCCTTTCTGCTTTGCACAGTTCCAACACCCCACAAGTTTACATCAACATATTGTAACTCAACCCCAAAACTCTAGAAAATGCTAAGGAAGATGAGATTTTCTCAAAGACTCCTGGCACATTTCAGTCACTACACATCGTTTGAGGTTGCTGGAGGCATCACGGAAGGCTTTACTTCCACCAGAGCCTCGGGCATTCATGTTGGTTAGGGGGCTGCTCAGGAGCGCCTTTGGGAAGAATTGGGAAGAAGGTGGTTAAGGCTTACATGGTAAGTGATGCCTTTTGAAAAGGACGTGATGAAGCCTTCTCTTTTACCCCAAATTTCCCGAAAACTCACCTACAGTGGTTATTTACTTTGGCCTCTCTCAGAATCACTGGAGTCTGCTTCATATCAGAATTCTGAGGAGCCGATTAGGGAGAGAATATGAGTTGGCAAAGCATGGGGTTGGCTGGCCAGGTTTGTCCTACCAGAATCTCCACGAGGGGCTCTTTAACGGAGAAAGGCAGAGGTAGACCACGCAACTCATGCACCTATTAAAACTTTCCTAATGACATATAAATCCTCTAACGTTTTTTAGCTTGGAAAAAAAGCTATTAAATACTTTGTTACTAAGATATTCTATTAAATTCATTCTTTTAAATGCTGGCATATCTTTCCCCCTCTATTCATTGGATTTGGCTATTTTTTTATAGCTTTAGACCCTTTCTATTCAAGTTTATGTTTAGCTGCTTTTTAAAATATATTTTTTATTCTTGTTTTTCCCTCCTTCCCTCCTCCCTGGTACTGTCCTGGATTTTAAAGAACATACTTCTGGGGAGGATTGGAAGAAAAGGCTGAGGCTAGAGCTTGCTCAGTCATACATACCTAATCACAGCCATTCATCCTTCACAGCATTCCATTCCCTCTTTGTGTGTGTGTGTGTATGTGAGTCTATCTATATATATGAAGGCTGAGATATATCAACTTTTGAAAAAAAGATGGGTAAATTAAATGTATTTATAATTTTGCATTCCGTTTCTTTGTTTTCTAGATGTCAGCTGAGGCCTCCCTGCCTCTCTTGAGATGAGGCAAAATTAGCAAGAATTTCCCACCACTATGGCCAATGGATTTCTGAAGTTCCCGCCAATATTTCTTTGAATTCATGGGGAGGGGACAGAGTGAAGCTGTGTTCTTAAGGCCTCTTCTGTGTCCTGGGCTACTTCTTTCCTGCTTGCCACTTTGGCTGCATTTATATCCCATAAAACTCTTGTCCATTCTAGAAATTAAAGAAACCAAAACACCCTCACATAAAAAATTACGGTGAACAGAGAAGACATTTCTACAGGTTTTAGGAGGATGGAAAAGGAGTATTAAAATTGATGTATGACATAGAAACACAAACAGCCCCACATAGAAGAGTAGGCCTTACCATTCTTCAAATGTGCTTTGGCCACACTGTCATTTCACTGGCATTCCTGCCCTGGTACAAACCCTTGCTATTTCCTTGGCTCTTCTCTTTCCCTTCCTTTTAAGAACAAAGACTGAAAATTTCTCATTTTATTTCATGCAGAGCTCCCCTCTCCTTTCTCTGGTGTGTTGGTTCTAAGCAAAGGAGGCTTACAAATGTTCTTGCCCAAAATCTCTACCCAAGGGGAATTCTAGTGCTGCCCCTGTGAAGGTAGCTGCACCACAACTAATATTATTTTTGTATTTACTTCATGTTTAGTCCACATACTGGCTATTTTGTATGGCTTTAGATGAAAGCTATATACTACATATCTATAGAACAGCAGAAGGCATTTGTATTGCGAATCCTTTTGGATTCAGGGTTGTTCCTCTGATTATCTGGTAGGTGTTGTTGAAATACTGCCTGTTTTCTCTCTCTAAACCCGCACAGGAAATAGGGTAGGCCTCCTGGGGTGTCTGGCAAACTGGGAAGTGGCAAGATTCAGTCCACAGAAGTAGAAGTGAGGGTTTCCCCACAGGTGATCAAGAATGGCAAGAGCCCAGTGGTTCGCCTGAGTCAATAGCTCTTGCAGAGCACCAAGGATCATGCTGGGGAATTGAGATTAATTGAGAAATCCAAAGATCAGGAATAGAGTTTAAAAAGAAGCCAAAAAAGTGTGCCCCCGTGTGTATGTGTGTGTGTGTGCGTGTAGTGGGGAAGGGGCTCAGAGGCAAAGCCAAGGATTAGAGGCCAGGCAGAGCTAGAATAGCCTGGAAGGATACAGGAACATCTACAACTTGCCGTTTTAGACAACATGCAAGCAGAGGGCTGTTCCATCCCTCACAGGGACGTACAGGTACTCCTGGGCACCCTTTTGTCCATAGGAAGCCACGGCTCCTGTTCGAGTTTCGTGTTGTCAGGGTTCACTGGCATCGTGTTCTTTTGTCAGCATCAGTCACACCTCTATGATCGTTGTTGTTGGGGTAGTATTAAATGTTTGGAGTCCCCCAAGGGATTTTTACGGGGAGCAAGTTGTATTTTGAAATCTAAGGAGTATACTCTGACTTGAAGACTAGCTGCAAAGGCAGTTTTATACCAATAGATGTGTCTTGTGATGTAGAATAATTTGTCACTATAAAATTTGTAAATTACAGAACTCATTTATTAGCTTCTAGCTGAACCCTCATATTTAGGCATTTATTTTATTTTATTATTATACTTTAAGTTTTAGGGTATATGTGCACAATGTGCAGGTTTGTTACATATGTATCCATGTGCCATGTTGGTGTGCTGCACCCATTAACTCGTCATTTAGCATTAGGTATATCTCCTAATGCTGTCCCTCCCCTCTCCCCCCACCCCACAACAATGCCCGGAGTGTGATGTTCCCCTTCCTGTGTCCATGAGTTCTCATTGTTCAATTCCCACCTATGAGTGAGAACATGCGGTGTTTGGTATTTTGTCCTTGCGATAGTTTGCTGAGAATGATGATTTCCAGTTTCATCCATGTCCCTACAGAGGACATGAACTCATCATTTTTTATGGCTGCATAGTATTCCATGGACATTTGGGTTGGTTCCAAGTCTTTGCTACTGTGCATGGTGCTGCAATAAACATACATGTGCATGTGTCTTTATAGCAGCATGATTTATAGTCCTTTGGGTATATACCCAGTAATGGGGTGGCTGGGTCAAATGGTATTTCTAGTTCTAGATCCCTGAGGAATCGCCACACTGACTTCCACAATGGTTGAACTAGTTTACAGTCCCACCAACAGTGTAAAAGTGTTCCTATTTCTCCACATCCTCTCCAGCACCTGTTGTTTCCTGACTTTTTAATGATGGCCATTCTAACTGGTGTGAGATGGTATCTCACTGTGGTTTTGATTTGCATTTCTCTGATGGCCAGTGATGATGAGCATTTTTTCATGTGTTTTTTGGCTGCATAAATGTCTTCTTTTGAGAAGTGTCTGTTCATGTCCTTCGTCCACTTTTTGATGGGGTTGTTTGTTTTTTTCTTGTAAATTTGTTTGAGTTCATTGTAGATTCTGGATATTAGCCCTTTGTCAGATGAGTAGGTTGCGAAAATTTTCTCCCATTCTGTAAGTTGCCTGTTCACTCTGATGGTAGTTTCTTTTGCTGTGCAGAAGCTCTTTAGTTTAATTAGATCCCATTTGTCAATGTTGGCTTTTTTTTTTTTTTTTTTTTGAGACGGAGTCTTGCTCTGTCGCCCAGGCTGGAGTGCAGTGGCGCAATCTCGGCTCACTGCAAGCTCCGCCTCCCGGGTTCGCGCCATTCTCCTGCCTCAGCCTCTCCGAGTAGCTGGGACTACAGGCGCCTGCCACCACGCCCGGCTAATTTTTTTGTATTTTTAGTAGAGACGGGGTTTCACCATGGTCTCGATCTCCTGACCTCGTGATCCGCCCGCCTCGGCCTCCCAAAGTGCTGGGATTACAAGCGTGAGCCACCGCGCCCGGCAATGTTGGCTTTTGTTGCCATTGCTTTTGGTGTTTTAGACATGAAGTCCTTGCCCATGCCTATGTCCTGAATGGTAATGCCTAGGTTTTCTTCTAGGGTTTTTATGGTTTTAGGTCTAACATTTAAGTCTTTAATCCATCTTGAATTAATTTTTGTATAAGGTGTAAGGAAAGGATCCAGTATCAGCTTTTTACATATGGCTAGCCAGTTTTCCCAGCACCATTTATTAAATAGGGAATCCTTTCCCCATTTCTTGTTTTTGACAGGTTTGTCAAAGATCAGATAATTGTAGATATGCGGCGTTATTTCTGAGGGCTCTGTTCTGTTCCATTGATCTATATCTCTGTTTTGGTACCAATACCATGCTGTTTTGGTTACTGTAGCCTTGTAGTATAGTTTGAAGTCAGGTAGCATGATGCCTCCAGCTTTGTTCTTTTGGCTTAGGATTGACTTGGCAATGTGGGCTCTTTTTTGGTTCCATATGAACTTTAAAGTAGTTTTTTCCAATTCTGTGAAGAAAGTCATTGGTAGGTTGATGGGGATGGCATTGAATCTATAAATTACCTTGGGCAGTATGGCCATTTTCACGATATTGATTCTTCCAACCCATGAGCATGGAATGTTCTTCCATTTGTTTGTATCCTCTTTTATTTCATTGAGCAGTGGTTTGTAGTTCTCCTTGAAGAGGTCCTTCACGTCCCTTGTAAGTTGGATTCCTAGGTATTTTATTCTCTTTGAAGCAATTGTGAATGGGAGTTCACTCATGATTTGGCTCTCTGTTTGCCTGTTATTGGTGTATAAGAATGCTTGTGATTTTTGTACATTGATTTTGTACCCTGAGACTTTGCTGAAGTTGCTTATCAGCTTAAGGAGATTTTGGGCTGAGACAATGGAGTTTTCTAGATATACAATCATGTCATCTGCAAACAGGGACAATTTGACTTCCTCTTTTCCTAATTGAATACGCTTTATTTCCTTCTCCTGCCTAATTGCCCTGGCCAGAACTTCCAGCACTATGTTGAATAGGAGTGGTGAGAGAGGGCATCCCTGTCTTATGCCAGTTTTCAAAGGGAATGCTTCCAGTTTTTGCCCATTCAGTATGATATTGGCTGTGGGTTTGTCATAAAGATTCTCTTGCCCTTGTATTTTAATTAAAGAGTTTCTACATTTTGTTTTTGAAATATTTGTTTTTCTGATTATAAAGGTAACATATGTTCATCTGCATTCAAATAGTATAAAAATAGGTAACTTAAAAAGTTGAAATTCCTCTATAGTTCTATATCTCTAGAGATTGTTGTAAGCAGTTGGGCATATTTATGTAACTATATTGAAATTTATATTTTATATGTATTTTGAAATTTGAAATTTATATTTATATTTATTTATAAATGTACCTTTATTTATATAAATATGCTCATATAAATATATATTGTTTAAATATATTTATATTTATAAATCAATCAGTTCTACATGAATTTCTTAAACTCAAAGATATATATTAGACATCTTCACATTGATGCTGATAGATCTACCTTATTTTATTAGTAGTTGAATAATATTCCATTGTGTGATAATGTTAACGTAAATTAACCAAGATTTTATATGCAGTCCATTCTTATTGAATATTTATATTATATTCAATCCTGCACTAAGTATATTTTCACCCATTCATTGTGAATTCATATTTCCATAGAGAAAATGGAATTGCCAGGTTAACAAGTATGCATCTTTAAATTTTTATTTTATTTTATTTCATTTTTTTTTATTTTATTTTTGAGACAGGGTCTCACTCTGCTGCCTAAGCTGGAGTGCAGTGGCACAATCATGGCTCACTGCAGCCTCAGCCTCCTGGGCTCAAGCAATCCTCCTGCCTCAGCCTCTTGAGTAGCTAGGATTCCAGGTGTGCACCACCACACCTGGCTAATTTTTTTTATTTGTTGGAGTGCCAGAGTTTTGCTGTGTTGCTCAGGCTGGTCTCAAACTCCTGAGCCCGAGTGATCCTTCTGCCCCAGCCTCCCAAACTGTTGAGATTACAGGCATGAGCCACTGATCCTGGCCCTAAAATTTAAATATGTGCTACAAAACTGCTCTGCACCAATGTTACACCAGTTGATAACTCTCATGAAATGACTGTTTCTTCACCTCTGACCAATATGGACTGTTTTTCAACCTTGTAATTATTTGCCATTGATATCCAAAATGTGGACTGTTTTAGAATTCTTTTTTCTTTTATTATAATGAAAATAAACATTTTTCATATATTTACCAGTTATTTGTACTTTTATTCTATTCATTTCTTGTTTATGTACTTTGCTTGTGTTTCTACTGGAGTTTCTGTTATTTTTGTATGTATTTGTAAGAGTTTTTTCATTATTGTAGATATTCACCCATTCAATCATTTAACAAACATGGAGATTCCATTATATTCCAGATATTGTGGTAATTTCTGGAGTATTCTGTGGTGAATAAAATACTCGTCGTCCCTGGCTGCATTAGGAAGAGACAGACATCAGGCAAATAAACAAATACACATCTTATTATAAAGTGTGATTTATTCATTCATTCAATGAATTATCGGATGTCTACTAAGTGGTGGCACGGCAGGGCACAGGAGGAGTTCTCACCACTAAGTAGATTATGGTACAATTGTTATGAATTCTACATGATGATATGAGAATATTTATTAGGAAGACTGCACCAACTTTGATAATCCAAGAAGGCATCTCTGATAAAATTGTATTTGAGCTGAGAAATGGAGGAGAGGCCTTAGGGAGGAAGGAGAGCATGTGAAAAGGCCCCGTGCCAGGAAGGAGCACAGATACAGCTAAAGAGTAGGAGGAAGGCCAGCGGAGCTGTAGCACAGAAATTAAAGAAGAGAATGACTAAAGAGAAGATTGGTCTGTGAACTGGGGTTTGAGCAGGCTGGCCCTTCAGGGCTGTGATAATATTTTAAGCAACACAGGTTGAAAAAAACTGCAAATATTCTAATATTTATGATAAAAACCACAAGTCTGCACACACATTTTGTATTCACATACATGTATATAGATGCATCTGCAGGGTCCTGGGATTGAGTGGGCTTGTCAAGGGAGACTTAACTCTTACCTTCTTTTTATTTTTTAAATTTTATTTTAAGTTAAATAAAATGTAAACATATAATTGAAAATACATCATTTTACGGGAAAACTTTTCTGTAAGTTTTTAAAAAGGCACCAATCACAGTCAATTGAAGGGGCTCCAGATGGGCTTTATGTAGGAGGCTGCATTTTTGCAAGGACTTGAAAGCAGAAATGGGGCCAGGCATTGGCCAGTCATGAGCGAGTGTGTGGAGGTGGAGATTTCAGGACATTGTTGGGATATGGTGGGTGAGCCAGGATTTAGATACGTGAAGGGATATGGCTGGAGAGGAGGCTTGAGGAGACCTTGGATTCAAGTTGTTTTTATTGTATTCCATAAACAAAGAGGAGTTTATTGAAGACTTTTGACCAAGGCAATGACATTATCATAGTTATGATTTGTGAATTCCAACCTGGCACAGGCGTCTGAGATGATGTAAAAAGAAGCAAAACTCTAAATGGGAGAGCTAGTGAAAGGTGAATGTAGCAATTTGGCTCAGATTTCCTGATGTCTTGCTCTCCATAGTACCAATAAAAATGAGAAAGCAAGACAGACATTTGCAAATGGAGTTTAACAGTGCAGCAAATTTGGAAATCATAATTTTTTTCTTTATGGAGTAATAAAACAGCCGCTTTGTACCATGTATATTGATGAGCCCACAGAGTCTGACTGTAGAAACCAGCTTACAGAATTTTTCTTAGTCCATTTGGGCTGCTATGACTCAATACCTTATCCTGAGTAATTTATAAACAATGGAAATTTATTTCTCACAATTCTAGAGGGTGAGAAGTCTCAGATCAAGGCACTGGCAGATACTTTGTGTGTGGTGAGGCCTTATTCTCTGCTTCCAAGATGGTGCCTTGTTGCTGCGTCCTCACGTGGTGGAAGTTGAACAGCAGAAGGGGTGAACTCACTCCCTCAGGCCCTTTTATAAGAGTGCTAATTTCATTCATGGGGGCAGAGCCCCCATGGCCTAACTGAAGTGGTGTCGTTGTCTAGGGTAAATACCCGAGATTTGTTGTGTCATGGCCACAGAAAACTGGATGCAGACACACCAGAGTGAGGTTAAGAGTGCAAGTTCAATACACAAAAGAAAGAGGAGAGCTCTCTGTGGCAGAGGGGCCCGGAGAAAATGTGTTGCCACTTCTGCAGTGAAATGCAGAAGGTTTTATAGATGGGCTTGAGGAGGCGGTGTCTGATTTACATGGGACACGAAAGATTGGTTGGACCAGGTATGCCATTTACATAGTGTGTGAAAAGCTGGCCACCGCACTCTAATCTTTCATTATGCAGATGGGTTCTCTACCAGGCCAGTGCCATGTTGCCTGCTTCTTTACTGTCTGGTGACAAAGGAAAGGGAAGGTAGAGCCTCCATGTTGAGCATACTTGGCTTCCAGGTAGCCCTTTTCTATTGGCACAGCTGCCACCATTCACCTGTTCAAGCTTCCAGCTTGCTTATCTATGTCTGCAGCTCAATTTTTCAGGCTGCTCTTTGTTAGAAAAGAAATGATTTGGGGGCTGCTTTTTGTTAAAGAAACCTTGCTGAGGATGCTTTTGCCCTCACTATCTGCATAAATAATTTCTTTATTGTATCATAATCACCTCCTAAATGACCCACCTCTTAAGACCATCACCTTGGGATTTAAGTTTCAACATATGAATTTTGAAGGACACATACATTCAAACCATGTCAGAATTGTAAAACCAAGATAAGGTGGTCTCACGTATGGGCCACATTTTAAAATTGCATGTATGTTATATCCACAAGGTCCAGCAGCATTATAGGAAGAAGCAAAGGAATCAAACTATTACATTACTGAAAGCAACAGGTAGCATTTTATATGCTTAGAGGTTCACCTTAAAACCAAAGCATCATACATAAAGGCGTCTGGTTATGTGAGGTGAGGCTGAAGTTCGATTTCACCACGTCTGCTTCTGGGGCCCTCCATCCACATGAACGGAGTGCCAAAAACCCCAAAAGAAGGCAAGTGAAAAACAATTGGGCAGAGCCTTATCTCCAATCAGTTGTGGAGAAGATGAGAACAAAGAGATCATTTTCTCTGGATGCCTCTCTACTCTTCCTTAAGATTTAGGTCATCAAAGCCTTAGAGCTCCTTGTAGCGTCTACTAAGAAATCCTTTGTGTGTGTGTGTGTGTGTGTGTGCGCCAACGTTAAGAAATACTTATGTGAAAATTGTATAAGGTAGGTCCGTGAGAGATCATACCAGTCATTGAATATTTTAAATAGAGGGAATTTAATGCAGGGAATAGGCTCGCAGGGGCTGGATGAGCTGAGAAGCCACATAGGGGTCAAGGAGGTAACCCAGAGATTGCAGCAGCAGGAAACCACTACCTCTTGTGCAGCCGGAGGTAGAAAGAAAGGGGATGGCACTCTTAGATCCAGAGAACAGTCACCTCGAAGAAGCTGAAACCACTGCAAACCTGGAGCCAGGGAGGAAACACAGCCTGTGCCAGAGATGCCAGCCGAGGCAGAGAGGAAGGAGAGATACCTCCTCCTTCTCTCCTCCTGCCCTCCAGTCTCCTGCCAGGGTCCTCATGGCTGGACCGTCAGAGCCCAGCTGACAAGGGAGTTTGGGGAATACAGCCTGCAGGAGTTGGCTGTGTGATACAGTGAAGATGGGAAACCAGGAAGAAAGGTGAGCTGGCAAACAGCCCCAGGACTGACATGGTATCATTATTTCACCTTGTTTAGCACAGTTTCACTAATTTGAGTTTTCCATAGATTATTAATCTATCATTTCCTCCATTGTCGGGCTCTTCCTTTCTTTGCTTTTTTTGCCTTATACTTCTGTTCATTTCATGATTTCTTGGCTAATGAGGAAGCAAAATCCTAGTTTTCTGGGACACAGGCTTACTTCTCTGTTTCTAGAGAGAACCACCTTGTCTTAAACTAGAGAATGGATTAGAGGTAGAAAGGGTGAGAGTGTCCTCTGCTCCATGGAGCCTGCGCTCACCCACTGATTAGGTGTATATCACATCAGGGGGTGAATTTAGACAATGAACCAGGGCAGGTGAAGAAGGAAAACGGATTAAGCAGAGGTGACTCACTAAAAATTGTTAAGATGAGACTGGCCTTCCCACTGGCCGCTCCGTCTCTTAAGTATCAGGTGTCCTGTGCTCTTCTCTACTCTATAGCCTCCACAATCCCACAACGGAAACTCTGTTTCTACCAAACAGGTATACAAACAGACACAAGCAGTATCTATGCCTCGAGCAAAGACCATGAGCTGTTTATACCATCCTGTGGGTCTAGTTGAGTATTCCTCTTCCAGAGGTACTTGCATTTAAAATTTTATCTCAAGTTATGCAATGAAATGCCTCTATTAAGTAAATAATATGTGTAGGAAGTCTATTTCACCTCTCAAAGCATATCAGATGCAGGTCTGCTATTCTGCAGGGCAGGCCCTGGTTCTGAAGGGGGTCAGCTAAGACTGGGAGGACAGACAGAGTGAGAGGGAGGCTAGAGTGAACTACTGGGGAGCCGAGAGTCAGACAGCCGGGAGAGATGTGCCCGGTGCTCAAAACTACACATTTGTCATGGTTAATGTCAGGTGTCAACTTGACTTGATTAAGGGGATGCCCAGATAGCTGGTAAAGCATGACTTCTGGTGTGTCTGCGAATGTGATTCCAGTAGAGATTGGCATTTGAATCAGTGGACCAAGTAAGGAATATCTGTCTCCACCCAATGTGGGAGGGAATCATCCAATCAGCTGAGGGTCCGAATAAAACAAAAAGGTGGAGGCAGAAGGCAAATCTGTACTGTCTCTCTCTTGTGAAGCTGGGACACCCTTCTTCTCCACCTTTGGACATCAGAACTTCAGTTCTCTAGCCTCTGGATTCCAGAATTGCGTTAGCAGCCATTTGTGTCCTGAGGCCTTCAACCTGAGAGTAACACCATTGGCTTCCCTGGTTCTGAGGCCTTGGACTTGGACTAAACCATGCCACAGGACTCCCTGGTTCTCCAGCATGCAGACAGCCTATGGTAGGACTTCTCAGCCTCTATAATCATAAAAGCCAGTCCCCTGATAAATCATCTATCTATTATCTATCTATCTATCTATCTATCTATCTATCTATCTATCTATCTATCTGATTTATCTGTCTGTCTATCTAATCTATGTATCCTATTGGCACCCTACTCTCTCTGGCCTCTTGGGTTGTAAGTCACATCTCTTAAGATCTGAAAATCTTGATGGAGTAGATTTTCTGCATTGGATAAGAAAATGAGGCTAGTAAAGCCCCCTAATGAGATTTATCAGATGCGGTTAGAGGGAGAGTGGTTAGAAACCATACCACTTAAAGCTGCCCAGTTAGCTGAGTCTATCCTGCAGAATCAGGGTGGGCTCAGTGCCAAGGAAGGCAGGGGGAAAGAAGTAAAGGAGACTAAGTGATAAGGTTATATAAATAAAAATAGAAGGGAAAACATTGCCTTATCCAAAAAGAACATATTTACATTTTGATTTTATGTAATACACCTCCTGATCCACAAAGAGAATTCCCTAACCTCCCCATGCTATGCGATACCAGGCAAGGCTAATCCCTGAGCCCTGGTCAGAACAGCACTCAGAAAACCATCTGTATGGATTTGCTGGCTTTCCTTAACAGGAGGGCCGGCTCAACCCCTTCAGGGCCTGGTGAAGCTAAATTGCTGTCAGGCTGTGCAGGGAAATGCAAGAAGTTTCTTCCTCTATTACAAACGGGCTCTGTTCTTCCAGACTAGGGCTGCAGAGTATTGGCTGAGCATAAGAGCAGTTCAGGTTAGGAGTGAGGACTTGAGTGCAGAAGATCTTAAACTGGACTCTGCCCTAGAGAGAGAATCCACGAAGCACCAAGGACCTGTCCCGCTCTTGGACGCCCCCATAGGAAAGTGGCCCGGGCAGTTTGTTTTGCAGACAGTGGATATGCGGGGAAGAGAGTCAGTGAGGCCAACCCTGTTGTCTGGGTCATAGTTGGGTCAAGAAACAAATTTTGTTCAACAGGAACAACAAGGAAGTAATGCTATAAACCAATCAAATTCTCTCTCGGGAAGTGAGAATGTGTGATGCGCCTAAAAAGGAGGGCCCATCAGGCTTAGACTCTGCCGGAAACATCAATGGGTCCTTTTTCCAGCTCCCAGTGCAGTGTGCAGCTTGTCCCCAGCGTGGGAAAGCTGAATCCTAGTGGGCTGTCCAGATGCTCGGAGGCTTTCTCAGCTGCTCCAGTTCCCCATGTATCTGGACAATGACCCTCGGCCCCAGAGCTAATCTGGGCATGAAGTGTTCTTGTGATTCCAAGTCCACTAATAGCATTTTAAAAAATTATCCACTGTGAGGTGATGATTAGCTACTGTCACTTCTCATGATCACCCTCCCTCCTCCATGCGTATATGCCTCCATGCATATATGCCTAGCTTGTTAATGATCTATAAATCTTCTAAAATGACATCTCAGCTTAAGCATCTTAAAAGTTTTCTGAAACCTAATGACTATAAGGGACTAGAGCAGAGTCTCTGTAGAACATTTGAGGTCATCCTCTCCAATCAGTGGCATTTTTCAGAGGACCTGCACCTTCCTTGCATGGACCCCCAAAGCTGTAGGTACCTGGCCCTGAGTGAGAGGCAGAGCAAGTTTCTCCCTGAGCCTTACATCACCCACCCACCCCCTGCCCCATGGCAGTAGCAGGAGGGTGTGACATTCTGAGGGCCTAGGTGCTTGTCATCTTGACCTAAGTTTGCCTTGATATGAGTTAGCTACATGTGCTTTGGAAAAAAACAAAAACAAAAACAAGCCAACCTGGTGAGAAAGGCTGAGATGGGATTGCTTCTCGGCCTTTTGGGTAAGCCAGGTGGAGAAAGCCTGTGGTGGGAACTGGAGCAATTCACTCTGGGCACTTGTCTGGTGAGGTCTGTCGCTGGCTGCTATGCGGGTGGACCCTGGAGCTCTGCTCCCTGCCTGCTTAATCCTACTTCCATCATTGAGGAAAACAAACATTTTGGCCATATTTACGCAGCATTTGAATCACATTTTAAGTAATAATGCCAGGTCTTATGACTAGAAGACCAGTGATAGCAAAGAAAGAAGCACAAACAGTAGATTACAGGTGTGGCCATGAGACGGGCTCCTGAAGGTCATTGCACCCACCCCCATATTTCCACCTGTCCTAAGATTTCCAGAAAGAGGGAAGGACTGCAAGGAGGCACATTGTTTTTAAGTGTCAATTTTTTAAATGGAGAATCTAATTTTCTGAAAGCATTATTGGTTAGACTTTAAAGGAAGGATTTATGTTCCTATGAATTGTGTAGAAAGGAATTTTAATAACAGAGAGGCAGTGTGAGGCAACATGGGCTGAGATCGTAATTCAGGGACGAAAAGTCTTTCCAGGAGGGATTAGCAGGCACTGCAAACTCTCTCTGTTACAAGAAAGCACTTCTATGTATTGGAGTCCTGCAGTGAATACACTTACAGGCATTTATTCACACAGTTAATAAATAACCCATTGCTTGCCCTTGCATCGATAATAACCAAGATCTGAATGCTAGGAATCCACACCTTGCTGGCTGCAATTTGATTATGTGGAGCAGGGTTTCTCCACTTCAACCTCAGCATTTAGTAATATTTTGAGCTGGGTCATCCATTGTTGGGGTGGTAGCAGGGGTGCTGTCTTGTGCACTATACAATGTTTAGCAGCATCCCTGGTCACTCTCATTAGAGTATTAACCACTGGTACTCCTCTATAGTTGTGAAAACCAAAATGTTTCCCAACATTGCCAAATGTCCCCTCAGGGACAAGTCCCTCTCCTCCCCGCATGTTGAGAACCACTCATGTAGAGGAATGACATCTTTTTCTCCAATGTTTCCCAACAATTAAGTTAGCTCTTTGGGGAGCTGCAGAGGGGCAGACGACGTCATTCCCAATAATGCTGATTCCCAGCAGGCTAATAGGAGTGGGACGTGCTAACCACGTGCCTGCCTGAGTTAATGATTCCAGTCTGGACAGGAGGAGTGGAAGGTCACTATGGCAGCAGTCAGTTTCACTCCCATCGCAAGCACCTGGTTTTCCCATGAACAGCCCTGATCAAGTGCTGAGTGGGCCGGATCCTGCTGAGGCTGAGAAAATATGAATTCTGGATTCAAAACATTAAAACAACTCATTGGCAACAGGCAGTGGCTAGAACAGAGATGAATAATTACACCACCTCCCTAGAAGAACACTCTTATTTTTACAGGAAAGAAAGCTCTGTGTGCTGAAGCAGAGGAGTGGAGAAATGTTGTCCACAGAAAAAAAATGCTCCCCAAACATGTGACATTACCCCAAGGGCTCTGAACAGAGGCACAGAACATCAAAAACAGACAGACAAAAACCTCTTGGCTCTATAGACATAGTGGATGCTTGCTCTACATGTGAAAAAAAAAATGTTTCTGTGGTCAGCAACATCTGAGTGCTGTTGGATGAGGTAACCCTGGGGTTGCCATGGAGACATATTTCCTAGTGGTGCCTGCATCATGAAACTGCATGAAGTTGCTTCTCATCTGCAGCTGAATGCCTCGATATTGAGGGAAGAGAGTCATTTGCAAACCAAGACATACCACAAAAGAGAACAAAGCTGTTGCAACAGGGAGACTCTCCAAGCCCTTTCCATCAACAGATCTCAAAGGTTAGTTTGGACCCAAGGAGACCGATGTGGGGACAGCAGTAGCTTCTGAACATACAGCAAAGGTGAGACAGAGGCAGAGTAGAATAGAATATGCATGAAACAGGCATGCAAGTCTCCGCCATGCTAGCAGCCCACATCCAAAGAGGCATCTGTTTTGAGCACCCCTCTTTTGAAGTGGAAGCTGGCCCCTATGCTCTGTCTTGCATTTTGGATTCACAAAAGAGGAAACATTTCTACAGCCACAAATAGACTAGAAAAACACTTTAAAAATCCACATCTTTGTCAACACTTAATATTTTCCATTTTCTTAAATCATAGCCATCCCAGTAGGTATAAAGAGGAATCTCAGGCCGGGTGCGGTGGCTCATGCCTGTAATCCCAGCACTTTGGGAGGCCGAGGCGGGCAGATCATGATGTCAAGAGATCCAGGACATCCTAGCCAACATGGTGAAACCCTGTCTACTAAAAATACAAAAAAATTAGCTGGGCTTGGTGGTGCGTGTCTGTAGTCCCAGCTACTTGGGAGGCTGAGGCAGGAGAATCACTTGAATCTGGGAGGTGGAGGCTGCAGTGAGCCGAGATCACACCACTGCACTCCAGTCTGGCGAGAGACCAAGACTCCGTCTCAAAAAAAAAAAAAAAAGAATGTCATTGCGGCTTTTATTTGCATTTTTCTAACGGCCAATTATATTGAACATTTTTATGTGTTTATTGCCATTTATACATTTTCTTTGAGGAAATGTCTACTCAAGTCCTTCTCACGTTCTTTAATTGGGTCGTTTCTTTTTATATTGTTGAGTTAGGAGTTCTTTATATATTCCTGAATATTAGACACTTACCAGATATATGATTTCCAAATATTTTCTCTCATCCCACAGGCTGTCTTTCATTTTCTTAATAATGTCCTTTAATGCACAAAAGTTTTATATTTTGATGAAATCTGATATACTTTTTTTTCATTTGTTGCTCGTGTTTTGTTGGCATATCCAAGAATCCATTGCCAAATCTAAGGTTATGAAAATTTACCCCTGTGTTTTCTTTTAAGGGGTTCATGGTTTTTACTCTTTTAAAAAAATTCAACTTTTATTGTAGATACAGGGGGTGCATGTGCAGGTTTGTTACAAGGGTATATTGTACCCAGGTAGTGAGCATAGTAGCAATACGTAGCTTTACCCCTCGGCTATCTTGCCTCTGCGGGTTTTCTCTCCATGTATGGGAAATCTGTCACATGTCCCAGCTCTAGCCATCTTTCTAGCCCCTTCCTTTCTGTAAAGCTTTCTCGGATCCTGACATATTGAAAAAAAAAAAAAAAAGAAGAAGAAGAAGGCTATACCTATACATCTTTCTAATTCCTCTGAGGTCTCTTTGCATGTGACACTGCATCTCTTCCCACCAAAAGGTAGACTCTATTTCTCTATGCTTTGAATCTCGGGCTTGACCATGTGGCTTGTTTTGGCCAATGGCCGATATTGTTACATGGGTATATTGTACCCAGGTGGTGAGCAATAGGTAGCTTTAGAAAATGCTGTTGAGGATAAGACTCGACTGCATTCATGGGGCCTGAATTCTGCTGAAGTACGTTTCATAAGAAATCAGGCTGTGATGCCTAACTCATGCATATGCAAGTGGTGATAGGATGCTGCTGCGTGGGTGTTTCTCACAAGGAGCAATCGAGGGGATCCAAGACAGGTGCATGAACGTTTCTAGATGAAACTCAGGACACTGCCAGTCCCAGTGGCTTTCTCTCTAAGGATGAACTCATACCCAGGGAAGACTGGAATCAGCCTTCAACAGGTGGTGCCTTGTGGTTGATGTATCTGCTTCCAATAAGCCAAGTTTTACAGTCTGTCAGTGGGCTGACTGCAGAGTTATAAATGTTGATCTCATAGAAAAGAAACATGAGTGGTTGACACATCATGTTGTATCTGTGTCGTTCTGTGCTCTGGCAGCTAGACCAGCCCTCGCTTACAGCAATGGAGGTGATATAAAAGCAGAATAATCAGATTTTAATTATAATGGAGATTTCTCCACCCCATGGGGCTCTGGAGGGCAGGACTATTGTGTGACTTCTGGTTTCCAGGGAAATATATTTTCCTGTGCCACTGCTGAGATGCACTTTGTAAATGCTCCCCAAAGAAATACTGCAGAATGGGATGGCTTCTGGCTTTTAATAACCAGAGTGAGAACTGATAAAATATTTGAAAGAAATGGTAACTGAAGAAATACATAGGCTTCAAAATAACACTTTTAAGCTCTCAAGACTTTACCAAATCAAAGGATTTGTCTGCAAATATGATGGCTTCAGTCTCCACTTTATGGTATGTCTAATTGCTAGAAGAGGTGGAGAAAGAATAGCTCATCTTAAGAACAACTCCTCCCCTGAATGCTCACTACATTTGAGGGTCTGCCTCACTTTGCTTCCTGGCAAGATATACTTCCATCCCTGGTCTCCCTGTCCTTTTCAAGATTTTATCCCAACCTATGTTCTAGCCAGGGATGCAAAGGAGAGAATCTCCCACCTCTGATGCAGGGAACTGTACATAACCTGATTAAGGGGACAGAACCATTCATCACCTGGTGCAGGAGACAGGACTGTCCATCATCTGAAACAGGGACAGAATCACCCTTCACATGAAATGCAACACAATCATCCATCACTAGATGCAGAGGACAGAACCACCTATCAATCACCTGATGCAGGGGGCAGAATCACCAATCATCTGATGCAGGGGGCAGACCCATCTATCACCTGATGCAGGGACAAGGCCATTCAAAACCTGAGGAGAAAGAGAATTACCCTTAAATCTCTGCCTGGATGGGGAAATCCTTAGGATCTGAGGCCACTCCAGGGACCTGTCTTCTCTCTGTGTCTGCTTCTCTCTTTTCATCTGCTCCTTCTCTGCTCTCTGCCAGCTGACCTCCTCACCCTCAGCTCCCACATGTCCAGTTTGAACAGGGTTTTGGATGCCCCGTTTGTCACTGAACCTCAATGTGCCCTTCACCTTCACCTCTGCTGTTCATGCCTCCATCTCCAGATTCCTCTTCCCAGCTTACCTCTCTCAGCTCACCTTTTCAGGACAGGCCATAGTAGGTCTTTGGAAGCCTGTAGACTGGCTAGCATAGGTCTTTTGACTGTTGAGTCAGTGGTGGTGGCACTGCAGAAACAGGAGGAACAGGAGGAAACAGGCAGAGCTGCAGGTGGAGCAGGTTCTCTTGGGAGGGCTGTGCCCCTACAAGTGGAGGTCAACCTCTTAGGAGGCTATTGGAGACCGTCCAAGTTCTTAAAGACAACACACTCCATCTCCTCCATGACTGTGTTCCAACTTACTTTCCCAACCTTCCACTAGCCCACAGGAAGCATTTGCTGGCCCTTGCAAACGCCTCAGCTATCTTGCCTCTGCGGGTTTTCTCTCCATGTGTGGGAAATCTGTCACATGTCCCAGCCCTAGCCATCTTTCAAGCCCCTTCCTTTCTGTAAAGCTTTCTCTGATCATGACTTACTGAAAAAAAAAAAAAAAATGGTATACCTATACATTTTTCTCATTCCTCTGAGGTCTCTTTGCATGTGACACTGCATCTCTTCCCACCAAAAGGTAGACTCTATTCCTCTATGCTTTGAATCTCGGGCTTGACCATGTGGCTTGTTTAGCAAAGGGGACACAGGCAGGAGCTTAAAAGAGTATGCTCAGGGCTTTCTCTCCCTCTTGCTGATAGAAATCTTTCATGAGAGGAATCTAGACTAGACTTCTGGAGAATAAGAGGCCACACAGAGAGAGGTCACGCCTTTCCCAGTCATCCTAAACACGTGGATGAGACCATGCTCAATCACCCAGCCCTACTGAGCCAACCCTGAGCGGAGCTGCCCAGCCCACCGCAGAGCTGTAAGAAGCATTAAGTATGTGTTGTTTTAAGCCACTAAATCTTGGAGTGGTCTGTTATGTGGCAAAAACAAACTGATGTGCCATCCCTCCCTATTCCCCATGCTGGAATCTCTCTCCCTTCTGGAACCCCATAGTATTTATCAGTATCTTTCATTAAGTGTCTGTCGCCTTCTACATTTTCTCATGATTGTTTATGGAAATACTTAACACGTATGGGAGAGTAAACTACTTGAGGGCTGAGTGCATTCTCAAATTCATTTTTGTATTTCTTCCAAGCTCTAGTCTTGCAGCATCTGATTGACCCCTGACACGAAGCAAGCCCTATAACGTATATGCAGGAATGAGAAGCAATGTGGAACAGTGATTTAGAACACCAGTGTTGGAATTTCTGAGTTAAAACCCCAGTTCTGCTACTTACTAACTGTGTCTTCTTGGGGAAATTATTAAGCCATTTTATTTTGCCACAGTTTTCTCATCTCTAAAAAGGGCATAATACTGCAACCTACATCATGGAATTACTATGAGGATTACTTGAGTTGATGTAAGTTGTTAAATATCAATAAATGAGAGGCACCTAGTGCTGCGTCTGGCCCACCCAGCATGACGAGGCCACATCATGGTCCTCTCGGTTCTCTACAGCCACCAAATGTCATCATGTCTCTCATCTACTGAGTGACAGGATCTACTGGCAACCTACTGATCTGATAATCCAGCATGAAGAGAGATGGCTGGACTCTCCCCAGGCTCTTCTCCCTCTATGGAGCAGAGGGGTATTTATTTAAAAGGGAGCCTTCAGGAGGTAGGTGGTAAATGTGGGCCTTTCAAGCCGTTAGGACAAGCTGCAGGTGCCTGCTCTATCTTGCATGACTCCAGTGATACTGGGAAGATTATGGTACCTCTCTCCATCTCCATTCCTTCCTCTGTAAAATAGGGTAACTATCTGCTTCACAGGATTGGCATGGGGCATAAGTATGCACGGCTCAATTAAGAACAGCCTTTACTACTCGTTTTCCTTCTCTCTTATCTCAGACACTTGCATTTCCACTGCAATGGTCCTGGCTACGTGGTCTTGCCTGAAGGAGACATTAATTAATGCTGGATATCTGCCAAAGGCCCCATTATAAATTCACCTAAATTTAGGACTGTCTGGAAATACCTTCATCTCCTGTGACCTTAGTTTCGACTTCCACCTCCATATATGGTGGCCATTTGCATAGCTGTAAAACAGGGCTGTGGCACATGACCACGTCTCCTCCATCCTGGGCTTGCCACGAGCTGCAGACCTGCGCTGAATGTCAACCAGAACATGAAAGAGAGTGGTGCTGGAGAGCACGGCTGCAGCAGACTCGATTTAACCTTCTAAACATCTTTCCGAACTCTTCACTGCTACAGCTACCACTGTAGTCCAAGCTCGTATCATGTCTTATCCAAACAACTGCCACTGCCTCCGTCTCACCCTAAGACACATTCGGAAAGCAGAGCCTACAACAAGGGCTTCTGTGCTCGTTGCTTACTGAGGAGCAGCCCCAGGAATCAGAAGTGAGGGGCAGGCAGAGTGGAAAAGGAGGGATGGACAATACTGGGTGTGTAAGTGAGGTTACTGGTTGGGCGCCTAGGGCCTACCTGGAACCTTCTGAGCCTTCACCATCCCCTGCACCTTGCTGAGGGTTGCTCCTGGAAGCACGAACTCCCCTGTACTTCCAGATTGTGCCTACGCATGGGCCAACAGAGCTCATGCAATCGGAAGCTCTGGGGAAGAAAGCACTTGAGGTTGGGGCTGTTAGTGTGAGGTGGGGTGAAGCAAACGTGGAAGTTTCCCCCCTGGCTGCAGCTGGACTCAAAAGTGAGACTGAGTGGGCATGGGCCAGGGCACTGCTCACTCCTTGCTTTTCTCTGCCCTGGAGCTACGGTGACTGTTTTTTCAAAATGTAAAAATGTATCTGTCACAGATGCTTTCTCAACGGTCAGGATACAGTCCTAACATGGCCTGGGAGACACTGACCCAGCTGTTGCCCAGCTCTGCCCGCCACACTTGCCTCTTCTCCTGCCACCACTACCTCCCTCTCTGCAATAGGGCCACGCTGCCTGCTCATCATTTCAACAAAAGTGCCTCTGCACATGCAACACCCTCTTTCACTAGTAAAGCCCTATTTGTTCTTCACTTTTCAGCTCAGGCATCGCTTCCACAGAGAAGCCTTTCTAACTCCATCTCTAGGATGGGCCAGGATCCCTTGTAAGCCTCTTTGAGAATCTTCCTTTACTCACAAGGAACTGGTGTCCGCAGCTCCTCCCCTTACCTGGAGTGAGGTGGGGGGCCGGGAACAGAAGAAGGGAAAACCAGTTCTCACTGCATACTTCCAGGATCTGTGGCCACTTATACTATGTTCTTGTGTTGCCAACTAAAAATATTAGGTGATTAAAAATTAATCAAACTAATAAGAAAGTGCCAAAATTGTTAATGGTTATCTGAGCTTTCTGGTGGCTTTACGCATGAAAGACCCTCCTTCTAGATTCCTGCCTTTTTGCGGTTTCCTCTCTTCTCCTGCGTCCTCTCATTGCACAGCTGGCGTCTCCCTTTCTGTGGGACCTGTGCTATTCTCTTCCTGAGACTAGCTAGGTCCAGGAGAACATATCTTCCTGGTTCTTTGAGTGCATGTCACCCTTTGTCCAAGCCTTGGGCTCCACCACTCGTTACGGGCTTGCGGGAGAGAGCCTGCAGTACGTAGCGTCGGGAGGAGACACCTTGCAGGAACCTCTCAAGGAAGCAGATGTAGATGTTTCAGCCACCTGGTTTAAGCAGATCACAACACTTAGGCAATAAATTTGACTTTAAATCTCTCTGTCAACTACGACCAAAAAAAAAAAAAAAAAAAAAAAATTCGAGGGAAGTTTTCTGATTTGGAGAAATTACATCCAGGAGTGTCTGTTTCGTAGGTTTGGGAGAAGTTGCCAATTTTGAACCTTTCTTTCAAAAGATTCAGGCTGTCCCCGCAATCACTTGGTTTTTTTCTTCCTTACTCATTCCTGGTTTTAAGCTCTTCCCCCTGGGGACACCCCGCTCCTTTTTTTTTGCCTTCCTCATTCTCTTCTGCCTTGGCGCACCCCCTCTCTTCCCTCTTCCATTCCCCTCCTCCGTGTTCCTCCTCCTTTTCTTCTCTCCATTCTCTTTCCTCCCCACCTTCCTTAATGCTCTCCTCTCTCTTCATCTTCGTCTTCTCACACACCTCCCACAGGGTTCCCATTCCAGGGGCTTCTGGCAACTTTAAAGACTTGAGAGAACAAAAGTGAACTCAGCTGTCACTAAATATTCCTCCCCGCTCCCCCACCAGTCCCTTCCCCCAAAGGCTTCGGAATAGTTCAGGCTCCAGCTGTCTCTCTTTTTGTAAATGAGCCTCTGCCACATTTTCCTTATAAATAAGAGCCATTCAGAGCAGTTTTCTCTTGAGCTGAGTGAGGGCCGCGAAGTGTCCATCCCATCTGCATTCCCCAGCCCACCGTGCCGTGCTGTCAGACACCTTCCAGCCACTGCGCCTGAGGCCCAAAGGCAACCCACGGTTCCTGGCCAGCAAGCCCACGGTGAGTGTGGCACCTCCCACTGCCCTTGCACCCAGCTTCAGCAGCCCTGCCCACCAAGGCTCATGGAGCCTTGGCCAGGGAAATCTGCCTCAGGCTTGGTCAGTGTTTTAGGCAGAGGAGTCACTTCTGAATGCAGTTTAAATGTCTTTGGCAGCAACAGAACACGAAGGTCTTTTAAAGCAAGTCGTCCCCTATCTGTCAGAACGGGGAACCAGTTAAGATTTTATTACACTTTATCTCCAGAGGTGGGGGTGGCAAGGGAGAGCTCGGGAGTTATTTGCCATGTGTGAGATAGACTAAGTCCTGAGGCTTGCTAAGTTTATACATCACCAGTTGCCAGAGTTCCTTTTGCTTTTTACCCTGGAGGGGAAAAATAAAACATTAAAACATCCACTTACAGATCAATTGCATCGTCTGCTGCTCAACAACACATGGGCTAGGACAGGAGGCTGCGGGCCAGGCCTCATTATCCGCAAAAACGGGTGCAACCCAGACAGCCTCTCCCTCCAAAGCCGTGACCCAGGGATTGCTGTCCATGCAGCTGGAACAATGAGCACTTGTGGGGGTCCTCCCTCCATCAGTCTAGGGCCAAAGGATATCAGCTAGGGCCCCGAAAGCAATACGAGGTCTTCTACCAATGTTTTATTTTTCTTGCTTGGCTTTCTTTGAAATTTACATCCCAGAAGAATATCCTGGAACTTTTATAGATGAGGGAGTTCCTTGGGAGAGATGGAAAGGAGAGGAAGAGGAAATGGGAAGAGATTGGCGTGGGTGCAAGGAGGAGGAGGTGCAATGATGGTTTAAAGGAGGAATGGAGGATGGAAGTGGAGTGGTGTGCAGAGCTGTGGTGAACTCAGCCTTGGAGCTGGGCTTGGCGGGGTTGGACAGGCCCTGGGCTGCAGGCAGGGGATCCTGCACATTTGAGGTACAGACTTTCAATCCACAGAGGTGTGTGTGTATCGCCCCACTTGATCCCAGCTTGCTTTCCTTCATTCCTTTGTTCATTCATCTGAAAGTCCTCATGAGCACTTGTTTTGTGACTGTTACTGGGGACACAGCAGTGTACAAGACAGGCACGCTTCTTCTCCTCTTGGAGCTTTCGACTTGGCATCAGCCCATTTGCCTCTGTGAGGAAAGGCAGTCGAAGCACCCATGAGTTGTTCGACTCTCAGAATCCAGCTTTGCCCGTGGTCTGACCAAGGCTGAGCCCCAGAGCTGCCACGTGGAGAGGCTGCTTGTCCACAGGCACAACTCCTGCAGGGCACAGCGGAAAGCGAGGAGGCGTGCTGCTGGAGAAGGCCTAGCAGCAGTAACCGCCACCCTGCCAAAACCTGCCCTAACATGGAGAAGACCCAGGCAGCCAATGGCCTCCTGAATTGGGTTGTTTGACAAAGCAATGAATGTAGCCTGGAGAGAAGCGGGCTGGGACTGCAGGGCATGCTTTAGCTATCTTCAAAGATCTGAGGAGGCCATAGAGGGGGCACGGTGGAGGTATGTGTAGTGGCTCCAGAGGACACAGTTTGCAATGCTTGCTGGAAGTTAAAGAAAAAGGAGTTTGGGCTTAATGTAAGAAAAAATTATATAAAACATAGTAATGAGCTCCCTGTTCTTGGAGGCAGACAGGCAGTGTCTGCACCAACCTGCTAGTGATGGCACAGAAGAGGTGGCTGCACTGCATGAAGCTGGGCCTGCACGGTATGCCATGCTCCTTCCAATTTTAATACCGTATGATTCTGTAAAACACCAAGAAACTTTATTTTTAAAGCCACAAACCACTTATTTTTAATTTGGGTGTTCCTTTCCCATATTATTATTATTATTTGTGGAGTGGGAAAAAAAATGTTTCCAAGGCCTTTCCCTTCTTTGCTGCCTCTGAAAAGCCAGACCTGGGCACGTTTTCATATGAGTATTTTACCCTAGAAACTCCGGGCAAACAGGGCCCAGTGCCTTATGCACTGGGAAACTGCACAGCTCTGAGATCCGGAGAAGTGGGTAGTGTTATCTCCAGTTTATTGTTCATTCTTAGAAGGTGCTCTGATGATGATTTAACTGTTTTCCTGTCTTGGTTTGAAGAGGCAGGAATTAAATGCCAGTGAGTATGTGTAACGAGAACTGTATAACCCTGCCCTTTGGGAAGGGTGTGTGGATCAAAGGTGAAGCTAAAATTACTCAGATTATGTAGACCTGCACTTTGAGGTTCTCTGGAGCAAGGCTTGTGATGCCTGGGACAGCAGTACTGGCAACAGCAGGCCTGGTGCCCTGAAGCCCCTGCTTCCTGCCTGTTTCTCTGGAAGCCAGCTGAGCTTCGTGGCCACTCTAGAGCACAGCCTTGGAGCCCCTCTCCGCACACACGCATGTGCTGCCTGTCTCGGGTTAGCCATGGCCCATGAAGCTATCTCTGACTCCTGGGCAGCCAGAGGTGGGGTGGGGCGGCAGGGTGGGAAACCTCCCAGGCACCAACAGTGACCTTGGTGAGGCGCTGGGGGTGAGTCAGATCCTCCTCACAGACTACACACGGCTGCCACCTCCTGGAACTTGCCATAACCCAGGCAACTCTCAGATCCTGGGCCTTCACTTGTGATGTCAGGGATGGGGGCATTGCAAAGGAGGGAGGCAGGGACAGCAGCTGGATGTTACCTGCTCTCTACTCAGGAAACCCAAGGCTGGAGATGGCTGCAGCTCTAGGCGCCCTGGGGGCTTCTGCCAGTCCCGCCTGGCTTCCCTCTTGGAATAGAGTGGAATCCTCGCAGGTTGATAAAACCAAGCCTGATTTCAGGAAAGCGGGTGTCCTTTGGGGCACCTTTGATTTATCCTGCCCTCCTCATCCACATCACGCCCCACATTGGTGAAACCATGGCATGTTTTCCAAGAAGTCCTTTCTCTCTCTCTGAGCTGAGGTGCTGTTACAAGCTGTTCAGAGGACCCCGTGCCCTAGTACCTCTGACACAGGCAGTTGCTGTGGCCAAGGAGAGGCACCAAAGACAGTGGCCCTCTCTAAAGACTTGGTGACTCTAGAGCCAGAAGTCAACAGTGGGATGGACAGATCATCTCCAACTCCTGTCTTCAAAATGCACCTGTGTTTTAATGGCTACCCAGGGAAGGAGATCCAGTCACTGGTTAACATTCTGCGATGGTGTCTGATAGCCCTCATGAGCTCCAGAATGTTCCTAGCCCTCTTAGACTTTCTTTTTGTATCTTCATCACTCCGACATTGGTGGTCTTTCAGGCCCTGTTTGCTGCAACACTGACTGGAGCCTTCACATTTAAGTTCCTAATGAAATCTTCTCTTTGACTTTTGCTCATTTATAAAACTTTGTGCCAGCTCTTGGGGTCCAGAGAAATCAGTTTCTAGACCAAATGCCA
Source organism: Nomascus leucogenys (assembly GCF_006542625.1). Lineage (NCBI taxonomy): Eukaryota > Metazoa > Chordata > Mammalia > Primates > Hylobatidae > Nomascus > Nomascus leucogenys. The sequence continues at coordinate 4,124,935 of NC_044395.1, read as the reverse complement.
AGTGCTGTCTCCCAGATCTGCAGGTGAGGGTAGTCACTAAAATGCCAAGTGACCTGTTTGCAAGCAGACAGCTGAGGGTGACCTTGCTGGCTGGGCTAGGCCAAATGGGCTCCGGCAGTTCACTGTGTCTCATTTCTCTGCTATTCGACCTGGTTCACATTTGGCCGGGGGGACTGAGCCCAGGCAGTGGGCCCAACTCAGCGGTGTCCTCTGGCCTCTGCACAAGATCTTTATCATGAAGCTAGGCAAGGGCTGTACAATCCTTTCTGTTACTTCAGGGTAATGGTCAAGGTAGGAAGGAGCTCTGGCTGACCTGCCTGGAAGAACAGGTTGAGGTTTATAAGGTTGATTTCAGTGGTTTTGGGGTTTAATGGAGAGGGGCTGGCTGATGATGGCCTGGCCATAGCACTGAAGTCCAAAGACCCAAGGTATACAGAGGTCAAAGCTTCAGGATGGGCAGGAAATTTGTGCAGGCCAGCCTGGAGAGCCTTCTTAAGTCTTGAGGATGGTACATTCCCCAAGGGCAGTGACCATTTCGTAAATGTATTTTCACTCCCTTAGAAAACTCAGCACAGTACTGTCACACAGTATACAGACGATGGTCAAGAGCACTGAGTTCCAAGCCCTGCTCTAGGATTTAGCCTTGTGACTTGGGCGAGTTAATTAAATTATCTTCTCTGTGCCTCAGTGGGCTCATCTGTTAAATGGAGATAATAATAGTACTTGCCTTACATGACTGTTACAGGGATTAAATGAGAGGATAAGCAATTACAGCAGTGTCTGGCACATTTGCTGATAGTATAGGCACACAACAGGTATTGATTGAGTGAATGGCTAAAATTCAGATGGAATTATATTGCAGGAGGACTAAATTCCTAGTTTGAGGCTGTTTATCTCCAGTGCTTAATTTCTGGTATTTGTCACCTATTTTATATGCTAGAGAGTTTCATAATTATTTAAATCATGTCACCAAGACAGCCTGGAAGAAACTAGTACATGTATTGAAACCCCTTCCACCTCAAGGCTGTAAGCTGGGGCCAGGCGTGCACTGCCGCCATGTTCTCCACACATGTTTAAGTTCACGGGCTGAAATGTGCAATTCTTTGCTGTTGATGGAGCTACAGCTGCCTGGACAGAGCTCGGTTACGCTGTTCAGCCCCGTGCTGCAGCTGGCTCCTCTCATGACCAGAGGCCAACATACATCCCATGGTTTGTTAGGGTCAGGACAGCCACCTGGGACCACAGACCAGAATGCTGCTCACTTATCTCCTTGGGGATTTGTATTTAGCCCTTGACCTTGCTGGCCCTCTGCTCTGGCCACCTGAGAAAGCTGGCACAAGACAACAGGAAATTGGAAGCTATGTCACAGGTCAGGTGTCCAGGGAAAGGCCTGAAGGTGACCACCCTGGGTGTCATGTGGAGGGAAGGGAGGACACCCTGGCAGGAAAGCCTGGACTCAGCTTGGGCTGTAGCCAACCCCTCTCTCTTCAAAGCACCCACCAAAAAAGCTATAACAGAGCAGAATGGCTGGGCCTCTCTCACCCCTTCCTTTCCCGCACTGAGCTCACTTGTGCACCGGCCTCATGACTCCCCTGCCAAGTCCCTTGGCTTCCCTCCGCAGTCTGTGGAATCTGAGCAGGATGATCCCTGGCCCAGCTGTTAGGAATCATTTTGAAGATGAAAACAATTAAGCTGGGCAAGAAGCCCACCACCGAATCCTGCCGCCTTTTTTGCACCCTTGCCCATTGTTCTCCTTCACCCCTTTCTGGGTCACCTTTTCTATCTATCCACGAACCTGCCGAGAACATTCACTGACAGTGTGCTGGCTTTGGAGGCACCCGCCCAACCCTGTGGATTTGGAGATCCTGGGGTGTGGGAGGAAGGGGTAACCGGATTCTGGAAGCATCTCCCCCCACAGGACGCTGGGCCAGATTCAGCCAAAGTGCTGGCCATCTGTGTAACGTTGCTAAGCAGTGTCGTTCCTGGACTTGTCCTCCCTGCCCTCTGGGCATCAGAACTCTTGGTGCTGACGTAACAGATGTGGACACTGAGGCATGTCTAAGGAAGGCTGTAAGCCGTTTATCCATCCACCCTAGGCAGCCCTTCAGGCTCTACAGGCCAGAGAGCTCACTGCTGCATCTAAAGAAGTTCCTCAGATATTTTGAATGCTCCCTGCAAGGGCAGGACTAGCTGAAGGAAGTGCTAGACAGGGCCCTGGGGCTCTGGACTCCAGCCTGCGAGCCAGGCAAGGGGATGATGGCAACATCTTTGGTCTCTGGTGCTCCACACGGCTCCTGAACTCCTCTGGACGGTGTCTGTCTCCCCTGCCCCCCAGGCCACTGTTCTTCCCGCTGCTGTGTCCTGGTATCTAGGACAATGCCTGGCACATGGTAGGCTCTCAGCAAATTTGTCTCACTAAGGCTGACAATGCCCACTTTCTGCAGCAGGGCCAGCATCCTTTCTTCACGTTAAGGCGTTGCTATTCCTTCTTCACCTGGGTTATTTGCCTTAAGTATCAAAGTCCTAAGCTAAAGAAACAAAACGCTAAGGTGGCTGATTTCAGGCATCGACAAGGGAGAAGGCCTGTCTTGGGGAAGGAGGCGGCAATGGGAGCTTCGGGAAGACAGAGAATGCTTGTGAGGCTCAGCTCCCCAAGTATCCCTAGAACTTCTTCATTATCTCTGTGGCCCCAGGAAAGGGACCCAGACGCTGGCCCGTGCCCAGTGTGAAAGCTGGCAGCAGGCGTGCAGGGGGAGCTGGGAAAAGCAGCTCGAAGTGCATTTCTCAGTGCATTTCTCAGCGTATCACCTTACTCTGATCCACCCTGTTGGTGAGGGCGGCTGTCCCGCCCACCTTCACAGCTGCCGGGGTGTGGCTGGGGAGGGGAGCCTGGGCTGTGAGAACAGATGATTTCAATTTAAGCAGCATTTGGGGAGAGTCCTGTTCCACTTGCTCATTTTTCTTAGCACTCCCCCCACCCCTGCTCCGAAACTTGATTCAATCAGTGGTGGATGGGAAAGGCCTGTTTCCATGACAACCCCACTGTGAGAGAGAAAATGAGCCACAGAGCAGGCTAGAATTTTATCTGGAAGAGGGCACTTGGGTGGGTTTAGAAATGGAGGCCCAGCACACAGTGCAGTGGGCTCGCATCCCATGGGGGGACATCAGACCCTGGAGAAGGCATGGAACACGGGGTGCCATCAAGGATGTTTATGCTCAGAGAGACACACCTGCTCATTGCCTGGTTTCCATTAAACCTGCCTGATCTCTCTGGGCTCCAGGCCTACTGCTTGGGTTTATTTTCATGGCTGATGTAACCCAACCAGACTGATGAGTCTGGATCTTTCTCTTTTATGTACAGTGCTTCCTGTTTAGTTGAGCATGTTCAATATTTCTGTGCACATTCATTTCCCATCTGATGTTTCCAAAGAGGACTCTGGTCTCCATTTCATCTTCCAAGGTGAATGCTCTGGAGCCCAAGGACCCAGATGTGTTGATAGAATGCATGGTGTGGACGTTGTTCACAAAGGTTCAATCCAAAGGGAGGGGATCTTTGGGAAAGATTAAGGGTTTCAGTTCAACCTCTACACCCTTTTAGAGTTGTGGAAGTTGAGTTCCTAAGGAGAAATTATTGGCTGGACTTGGCGTCCCAGCCTGTGTCCAGAATGAGATGTTCAGGAAAGGTGTTTCTAGGAAGCACGTTGCTCTGAAAATGTCCCAGTCTGGGCTTGAGGACTCAGGATACATCGACCGCTATCATTCTCTGAGGTTCTCAGTCTGCTGGTTTCCTTGGAGATCTATATGCAGCCCAGCTCTGGGCCTGGCAGAACTCATGGCCCTAGGTTTGGAAAAATCCCCAAATGTAATCTCCTCCAAGGGTTTTGCCCTTCATTCTGAACTCCATGGGGCCTTTTAAAGTAGATTGAATCCATATGTTTCTGATTCATTTACACTTAACTCATCAGAATGTTCCCTTTTTTTAAATGCATGATTTGTTGTCTTAAGATGCCTTTGCAGTCTTGTTTATAAGCACTTCTTTCCCCTTTAGAAACAAGATACTATGTATTGTCAAGGCATGTGTTGGGGTGGCTGTGGTAGAGACCTTCTAGTTTCAGGTCTGAGTCTCGTTTGGGTTCCTAAGAGGAAATGCACTATTTTTGCAGAGCTGCTTGGTTTGAGTGTTAAAAGATTTCATTTATGCTCTGAGCATGGGTTTGACAGCAAATATTTTTACTCCTTCTCTTAGGGTGGAAACTCAGTGAATGCTGCTTCCGAATAGCAAAGTAATCTTGGGAAAATTACTTAATCCTTTTGGTCCTCCAGTCTTTCCTCTGTAAACTGGGGATGAAAATACCCCCTACGTCACAGGGCTGTCATGGCAATAATGTATTTCAAGATGTTATAAAAACATGAGTCATAGAATTAGCTGGGGTTCCTCTAAACAAGCCCATGCATTGCTCTAGCCTTTCCTTCATATGTCATCCCTTGGGTCCACTGTACTCCAATTAATACATCAAGACTCAGCCCAAACATCACATAGTCTAAGACCTTCCTTGTATATCAGCCTTGACCCCCCAAGAACAGTCCATCAGTCTCTCCCCTGTGTTCGTGCAACACCTTACCCACGTCTCTATCCTCCGACTCATCACTTGTTAGCAATTTGTTTATATAGCCCTATTTTCCCTTTATAAAACTGAGATCTCCTTGAGGGCAGGAAAATTATATTCATCTTGGTATTTCCAAAGACATGGACAGAGTCTGGCTCATGGAGGGGCTCAATAATAGTTGAAAATAAGAAAAAAAAGACAGCAAAGGGAATACAATGCTATAAATTCTTTTGGGAATTCAGGATGAATCCAGTTAACTCCACCTGGCTTTGTAAGAAGTGAGGCTAAGGATAAAGTAATGAGTAAGATTTCTCCTTTTTTCTGTAAGAACTGTTAATGCCAATTAGAGGGCAGCTTCCAAAAACCACCAGTAGCAACAGCACACTTCTTCAGTAACTGTATCAGCTCCTTTAGTCACGCCCAAGTTTTTGAGACAAAACTAGAGATACCCAACCCATAGGGTCATATGTAATAATAAATATCAAAGTCCTGCAGTAGAATTCCAAGCTATTTCCTTCTTTAAGGTATATCATGTGTAATGGGAAAGAGGAAAGTCTTTTCCCATTTTACGAAGGATTTTATTGTCAACACTGGTCCTCTCCTCTCTCTCAATCCATAACCTATGAGCATAGCCTTGGAGAAATAAAAAATAGGTCCATATAAATTCAACATTCAGAGTCATCGAAAGTTAAATATGTAAAAAGCAAAGTGTGACTGCTAGTCACTGTAGATCTTGGGGCAACAAAGAAGCATTGTAAAGATCCCTGCCTTTGAGTATTGGTTGTAGATAAAGATGCACAGCTAACTGCATGGCAGAGAAGATTTTGATAATTGCTAAAACAAAGGAACAAAGCATGGGTACAGAGGAGGGAAAAGTACCTATGACCAGTTTAATCTGGGAAGGCTTCATGGGGGAAAGGTGGTAACATTTGACCTGAACTTTGAAATACAGCTAGAACTTGACAGATGGTAATAGAGAGAGCTTCCAGACAAAGGGAATAACCACCTGAACATAGTTCATAAGGTGGACATGTGCAGAGCATATTTTATGAACATCAAACAGACCAGGCTGGAGTGTATAGTTACTGGAAGGAGCAGTGAGAAATTAGGCCAGACAGATAGGCTTGGGCTTGAAGTTAAGGACTTAAGACTTTATATCACTATTTTTTATTATGGAATGACTTTATCAGAACTATGGTATAGAAAGATCATCCAGGCCACAGTGTAATAATAATAGTCATCCTTTACTGAATACCTGCTATATTCAAGCAACCATTCTAACTGATTTATATGAATTAATTCATTTCATTGTCATTTCAATCTATGAGGTAGATTATATCCCATTTTACAGATGAGTAAAATGAGGCACAGATAGGCTGGGTGATCTTCCCAAGTCCAAACTGCCAGAAATCAATAGAACCAGAATTCAGATCTTGATTTTTGGCCCCAGACCCCATGCCCTTAACACTTAACATTCTCATAGCAAAGAAGCAGAAAGCAGGCAATTAGAAGCTATTTCAGTATCTAGTAACAAGTTCTGAGGGCTGAATGGAAACAGTGGTTTAGAAATAGAAAGAAAACAGGTATGAATGATACAGTAGAGGCACTGCCCCCAATTTGCTGTGGAGTGGAGGATGGTGAAGGAGAGCAGAGTCAGAGAAGACTTTGTGGCTTGGGATTTGAACCACAAAAGGCAAAGTAAATTTCAACGGGAAGGTGAAGAGTTCAGTTTTGAACATGTGGAACATAATACACATGTGAAACTATCTTGCAAACCATTGGAAGTGTGGGCTGGAGAAAGTTTGCAGCTACAGATGTTGAAACATTGTGGGAATCATTGAAGCCAGAGTAGGTCAGGCCATCAGGAGAAGCACAATCTCTTTGATGCCTTGTAACATAAACTCTCATCATTTTTCTTTTTCTGGTTACTTAAGGTATACAATTCAGTTGTTGGTTTGAGATCTTTCTTTTTTTAAATGTAAATACTTACGGCTACAAATTTTTCTCTTTGCACTGCTTTCACGGCATCCTATAAGTTTTGGTATGTTGTATTTTCATTTTCATTTATCTCAAGGTATTTTCTAATTTCCCTTGTGATTTTGTCTTTAACACATAGGTTGTTTAAGAGTGTGTATTTAATTTCCACATATTTGTAACTTTCCAGTTTTCCTTCTACTGTTGATTTCTAGTTTTATCTTATTGTGGTTAAAAAAGATATGTTGTGTGACTTCAATAATTTTAAATCTGTTATGACTTGTTTAAATCTGTTATGACCTGAAGAATGTTCCAGGTAACACTTGAGAAAATATGTACCCTGCTGGTGTTGAGTGAAGCATCCTGTATATGTATGTTAGGTATAATTGGTTTGTAGTTGTTCAAGTTCTCTGTTTCCTTACTGATCTTCTGTCTGGTTGCCTTACCAATTTTTGAAAGTAGGGTATTGAAACCTTCTACTATTGTAGGCATGTGTACTTCTCCCTTCGAGTCTGTCAATGTTTGCTTCATATATTTTGGAGCTCTGATATCTGGTGCATACATGTTTATATTTGCTATATCTTCTTGGTAAATTAACTCTTTAATCAATATATAATAAACTTCTTTGTCTCTTGTAAAGTTTTTAATAGTATGTTGTCTGGTATTAGTATAGCCATTCTTAACTGTTTTTTGCTGATATTTGCATAGAATATTTTTTACTATCCATTTTCTTTCAACCTACGTGTGTCTTTAGATCTAAAGTGAGTGTCTTATAGGCAGCATATAATTGGATTATGCTTTTTAAAAAATACATTCTGGCAACCTGTGCCTTTTGTTTGGGAAGTTTAAGCCATTTACATTGAAAGTAATTAGTAATAGGGAAGAACTTTCTTATGCCATTTTGTTATTTTTCTGTAAGTCTTATAGCTTTTTTTGTTGCTTATTTCCTCCATTCATTCTTTGGGTTTTGTTGATTTTCTTGTAGTGACAAGTTTTGATTTCTTTCTATTTTCCTTTTTTGTATATTCTATACATATTTTCTTTGGGGTTACATGGGGATTACATATAGTATCCTAAAATTATAACATTCTATTTTGAATTGATACCAAATTTACTTCAATTGCATATAAAAACTATACTTCTTTGAAACTACTCCCAATACTTTATGTTATTGAGGTCACAAATTATATATATAGTGTACACATTAACATAGATTTATAGTTATTTGTATGTACTTGTTTTTTAAATACCAAAGAAAATAAAAAGTGGGGTTATAAACCAGAATTACAATGCCAGACTTTACATTTGTTCATATCTTTACTTTTACCAGAGATCTTCATATCTTCTTTGAGTTACTTTATAGCGTCCTTTCTTTTCAACCTGAAGGACTCACGTTAGCATTTCTTGTAGGGCAGAACTAGAAGTAATGCATTTTCTCAGTTTTTGTTTTGTCTTTATTTCTCTCTCATTTTTGAAGGACAGTTTTGCTAGATACCGTTGTGTGTGTGTGTGTGTGTGTGTGTGTGTGTGTGTTTTATTTTGGGACTTTAAATATTGTACAACTGCCTTCTGGTCTCTAAGGCTTCTGATGAGAAACTAATCTTACTGAGGATCTACCATATATGATAGATAACTTTTCTCTTGCTCTTTCAAGATTTTCTTTGTTTTAGCCTTTCAGCAGTTTGTCTTCAATGTGTCTCAGCACAGGTCTTTTTGGTTTTATCCTACTTGAAATTCATTGAGATTCTTGAATTTGTAGATTCATGTCTTTCCTCAAATTTGGGAAGTTTTCAGCCATTATTTCTTCACGTAAGCTCTCTTACCCTTTCTCTCTTCTCTTTCTGGGACTTCCACAGTCATATATTGATCCTCTTGATAGTATCTCTAAATCCCTTATCCCTTAGGCTCTGTTCACTTTTCTTTATTCTTTTTTCTTTCTGCTCCTCAGACTTGATAATTTCAAATGTCCTGTCTTCAAGTTTACTGATATTTTCTTCTACCTGTTCAAGTCTGCTATTGAAACCTTCTAATTTATTTTTCATTTCAGTCTTTGTATTTTTCAGCTCCATCATTTCTGTTTGGCTGATTTTATAATTTCTATCTTTTTGTTGATACATTTATTTTGTTCATATATTGTTTTCCTGATTTTCTTTCATTCTTTTTTTCTTTTTCTTTTTTTTTTTTTTTGAGACAGGGTCTTATTCTGTTGCCCATGCTGGAATGCAGTGGCAGGATCATGGCTCACTGAAGCCTTGATTTTTCTAGGCTCAAGCAATCCTCCCACTTCAGCCTCCTGAGTAGCTGGGACTACAGGCACATGCTACCATGCAGAGCTATTTTTTTTTTTTTAAACAGAGACAGGGGTCTCGCCATATTGCCCAGGCTGAGCTCAAGCGATCCTCCTTACTACAGCCTCCCAAAGTGCTGGGATTACAGGCATAAGCCACTGTGCCCAGCCTCCCTTCATTCTTTATCTATGTTTTTCTTTAGCTCTTTGAGCATATTTAAGAGAATTGTTTTAAATTCTTTGTCTTATATCTCATCCTTGTGTTTCTTCAGGGATAGTTTCTGTCTTTTTATTTCTTTGAACGGGCTATGTTTTCTGATTTTTTTGTGTACCTTGTGATGTTTTGTTGAAAATTGACCATTTGAAAAACAAACAAAAAAAACCCAAAAAAAACAAAAAACCCGTAAACTTCTCCCAGTCTTCGCAGGCTGGCTTTGTGCCAGAGCCATCCTCATCTAATTAGCCAGGCTTGTGTTCTGAGCCTTTGGATCTGAGGAGAAAGATTAAGGTCTTCTCAGGTCTTTTCTGAGCGTGCATCTTGCCCAGATGTGCATGGCATTTCTATCACCCCATATACACAGCTGTTTATACATGTCTTAATTCCCCAGTCTTACCTCAGTTTCTCCTCAGGGACTTAAATTGTCTACTCTACATTTCCATCTGTCAGCCCAGGTATCTACAAGTCTTAGTCTCTCTGCAGCTTTCCCAAGCAATGCCTGCTACTTCTCACTGCCTCAGCTCTGAGTTAGGTGCAAGAGACCAATCTTCAGGAAGCCCTCAGATAAGTTAGGACATTGTGAATACTCACTCCCTCCAATTCAAGTGATGGGATTGAGAACTGCCATCTCCTTCAGACCAAGATGGTGGCATGTCAGAGGAAGGAGGGAAAGGGTGAGTAAAAATACCCCAAAATTTTCTACCATTTTAAACTTGACTTATTTTTGATTGGGCATTTTCTTGACTGCTGTAGACCTTTGACTGTTTTTCATAGCTCATATAAGAATACTTTATCCTGTTTTTGTTTTTTTTGTTTGTTTGGTTGTTTTTTTGTTGTTGTTATGTCTCTCTGAGGGAACAAGGCTTGATACTCCCCAGTGTGCCATTTTGCTGATGTCACTCTCCATTATCATTTTTGTGACTCCTTCTGGCTGCTGGATACGCTTGACAGACCAAAATGAAGGCAGACAAGAGAGTCAAAAACTATGTCTCTTTTCATGTGCCATAACAGATGAATTTTTCCCATGAACAGTATCTATGCTACTCAGGAATGACAAGCTATAAAGAATGAGCATATATAAACAGAGGCCTTGGAAAGCCCCAACTCTTTAAATCTTAACCGCTATTCCAAAACATCAAACAAACCTATCCTTGTATAACCCTAATGTGAACTTTGATTTTGCCATGGTTGAGGTGATTTTGCCATGGTTGGTCCCAAAGCATATCTTGTTCTGGATAGGCAGCTGTGAAAATACTAACTTTCTTAGCTTGGGTTCCCCCGAAAGCAAAGTCGTTTATCTGGGAGGTGATTCCAAGTTGCAGAAAAGAGGGATGAAAGAGAATGAGAAACAGAAGAAGAGGCCAATGTAAGAATGTTGCACTGATGCTGCTGCCATGCACATTGAGAGCTAAATTTTGCTGATATTCCTGAGAAATATACAGAACCATCAACCCCCAGGAATTGCCCACAGAACAGATGGGAAGCCAGAGTATTTATTAACTGTCAAGGGTTTCCCTTGGGGAAATTAACTCCTTCTCTGATTTTCCTCTGAGCTGCATATGTACCTGGGCCTGTCTCTGAGGTATTACGCTGCAGGTGGGGCAGTAGTGGAGTCTGCCACTGGTCAAGGGTGTGTGGGAGCTGGCTAAAGTGGTACTCCGTGGCAACTGGGGATGCTGATGTGTGTTGGGAAGAGTCAAGATGTCCATAGAATGGCAGTCAGGTGACAGCCTCATAAGCATAGATGAGGTGCTCTACCCAACAGAACTCAACAGTGTAAATGTAGAATCTCATCTTTTCTTTTTCTCCTGTTTCCCTCCTCTACTTTTTCCTCGTCAAATTTCATCTATTTATAAAGAATATTCGTGCCATAATAATATGGAACTGAATTCCATGCTTTTCCAAGCCACTGCAGTTACACAAGTTGGCCCCCCACCACCTTGTTTTCTTAGCTTCTCAGTGACTGTTAACCAGAGATACATATTTCAATCCCAGAGAGCAGTCCATAGCATATTCTTGGGCTTTTCAGGGTAACTTTCTATATGTTGAAGAAGCAAGAACTCAGGGTTTTCCAAAAAGCTGTGGGTCCGAGTGGTTAATCTGTACTGGTTTGCATTAGTTTACGTGTGGGAAATGCAACACAAAGGAAGTGCCCAGCAACCCTGCACATAACGTGCAACCATTCATTCCGACTCTTTTCCCTGAGGATTTCTTTTGGCTGAACAGCAAGCTCTCTGGGCTCTGGAACCAGAGAACATCTCTAACATAACATAAACGCTGGGCAGCTGCTGGGAGCTGGAGAGGGCTCAGTCTGAACAGCTGTGTGAGGTTTGACCTTGGGGAAAACAACACCAAATCCCACCACCATAGGCTGGTTTCCATTTGGACTTAGTGCAAATGAGGCATAATAACAATTAAACAGATATACTTGGAAGGGAAGGAAATTAAAAAGGCATTTTATGTGGGGTAAGAAGAGTGGGTAAAGAGAAGAAATTTCGTGTATAATAGCTGAGAGAAGCTTTTCTGGAACTGATAGAGGTAAAAACTATTATGGGTTGTTAGCTTTATGAGAGTAGGAACTTTCACTTTTCCTTTATGTGATTCTGTACTGTTTAAGTACATTTGTTTATTACAAACATGCCCGATTTTCTAACCCATCCCCCTAGAACACAGAGAGACCCTGCAATTGTAGAAGTGTAGACATGTGAAAGGAGAGGGGTTGAGGGGTGAAGCTGTGTTTTAAGACAGCCACAGACACTGATTAGACAGCTTGGGATGCTTCTTTGAGTTGGATACTCAGTGGTAAACATCTTGGCTAAAAGATGTCCTGGGAAAGATTATATGAGGACTTGGGGCTTTAAATCTTGGGAGAAGACTTTTGTAAGATCACTTGAAATTCCCTAGGAATTGCTTACAGCACTATCATAAAAGGAACAAAAAAATCCATGTGAAAATATTAATCATAGGAGACTGGAAAGGCAAAGACATTTGTGGCTGTGGACAATTTCAAATAAATTTTGTTGCCTTCCTTAAGCAATGCCAGCTGTGGGCCTGCTTTCTCAAACCAAGATGAACTGTAAGAGAAGAAAGGGGAGGAAAAGTCCCTCCCCCATACAGAGTTCAAGTGTGTCTGAATTAAGGCAGCTAAATTCTATTATTTTCATGTTCCTCAAATCACTATTGCAGGGTGGGGCTCATAAAGGCATAATAAATGTTTGTTCAACTAAATATTTCAATGACCCAAAGTCTATGTGGATTAAGAAAATTAAAATTATGTTCTATTTTCCTATTGAATTTGAATCCTGAGACTTTACTAAGCTTTCTCATTGTGTTTTTAAATGGTTTCTTAAACAAGTTTACCCAAAGGCTTGGGTCATTCAACGAATGTGTTTGCTTTATGGCATAGCTTAGCATGAGCTTTGCTGTCAGATGTGAGTTCTGGCTCCACCATTTACTAGTTATTTGACTGGGAAAATGGTTTAGCCTATTTAAAAGCGAAGTTTCTTCAGTTACAGAGTGGGTTTAATAACTGTACCTAATCTATGGAAGTTTGGTGATTAAGTGAGATAATACTTATAGAATACCTACCTCAGTATTTTTCACAGAGAAAGCAATGAATGTTAATTGTAGTTGGTCATCAATATCCTCCTCCTCTTCTCCTTCATTATCTAGAAGAGGGGTGGGTAAACTAGGGACCACTGCTAGCTTTTGTAAATAAGTTTTATTGGAACACAGCCATGTCCATTTGCTTATGTATTTTCTATAGTGGCTTTCATTCTACAGGGCAGAGTTGAGTAGTGGTGATAGAGACCATATGACCCGCAAAGCCTAAAATATTTACTATCTGGCCCTTTACAGAAAAAGTCTGCTGATCCTTATTCTAGAAGGAAGAAAATCTAGGGATGTGTTTGTACTTTTCCTGAGCTTAAATTACCAGAAACTCATAGCTTTGATTTGAAGAAACTAGATGAAGAGTTTGAATAAACCCTTAAAGCATGGAACATTATGTTTTCTTCATAGATTTAAAAAATATGCTTAGAGGCAGAGATGATCACATGCTAAGAAAGACATGGGGAATCTTTATTTTTTATTTTATTTTATTTATTTATTTTTTATGAGACGGAGTCTCGCTCTGTTGCCCAGGCTGCAGTGCAGTGGCACAATCTCGGCTCACTGCAAGCTCTGCCTCCTGGGTTCACGCCATTCTCCTGCCTCAGCCTCTCCGGGTAGCTGGGACTACAGGCGCCCGCCACCACGCCCAGCTAATTTTTTTGTATTTTTAGTAGAGACAGGGTTTCACCATGGTCTCGATCTCCTGACCTCGTGATCCGCCCGCCTTGGCCTCCCAAAGTGCTGGGATTACAAGCGTGAGCCACCGAGCCCGGCCGACATGGGGAATCTTTAAACCTAAACATTTTACCTGAAGAGAAAGAACAGTTAGAATCTTTTGGCTTAACAGAAAAGCCACAGAAGCAAGCAGAGAAATCCTAATGAGTTAGAGGACAATCATTTCCAAGGATTTTGAGTGTGTCTTAAGTTATTTTATTGAAATAAAAATTCCTTTTTCTGAGTTCAGAGGCATAATCTGGAGAAGGTCAGAGAGCACTTATAGCCAGGAAGTGTTTGCACATAATAACAGATATGCTATTTGTTCCCAGGAATTTTTTTTTCTTTAAACCTCAGAGTTAACATAGTCAAATACAGAGCAAGTGGAATTCCTGCTCTGTAATTCTAAAATTGTCTTTTTAGACTCATAGAAGAGAAAACAATCTAAAAAAAACCACCTGGAAGAAAGGGTGACTACAGTTGATGACAACAGATTGAAAAGAGAATTAAAAAGGGTCAAAAAACCCACAATGCTTTCAAGATTAGATAAAAACTGCTCTGGGCAGATGAGCTAGAGAGGGTAAGAAAGACAGAGGACCTGCCTAAAGAGAAGGGTTGGTATGGCTCAACATGAGGCCAGGGGAACCATAAGGACAGCGTTAGTGATAGCATTAGAAGTTGGCTGGCTTCGGGCCACAAGCACCACCCTTCAGTGGGGCTTTGTGAGCCACACAAGAGTTGAGTGAGGGGACCACCACCCTTTCCTGAACACATGACATGTGTCTCTTGGCCTAAGGGGCTATTTTAGATGATCTTGTCTAGAAGGAATGATGGACGGCCCTTTGTGCCCTTAAACTTTGCTCATCTCTTTTCAAACTACCGCATATAATTCTCACGTTAAGGGCTAAGGGTGTGTGTGCATAAACAGAGAGTGGGACCTTGGCTACTGCAGAGTTGAAGTAAGGTAGAACTAACAGTTCCCAGTGTCTGTCCTGGGGCTGGAAGACAGTGCAGGGTTGATGTTAGCTGTAGATCTCCCCCAAACCAAGACTGTGGTGGGATCCAGCCTGTGGAACATAGTAATGGTTAAGAGGTTGTTAGGAAATTGATATGCAGAAGTTCCCAAGCATTTCTCATTTGTCTCTTAGCTTGTCCTAAGGTGTGTAACAGTGATCATGTAAAGCACTGGAAATACTGCTTGCAGGGCAAGTGCTCAATGCATGATCGCTAGTTGATTTTTTATTTTTCAGGGAAACAGAACAGATATGTTAGATATAGATATATACAAGAGGGGATTTACCATGGGAATTGGCTCACACAATTCTGAAGGCTGGTGAGTCCCATGATAGGCTTGTCTGTAGATTGGAGAACCAGAGAAGCTGGTGGTATGATTCAATCTGAGTTCAAAGGTCAGAGAACCCTGGTGGGGGATGAAAAGAGGAGGTGCTGATATAATTCCTGGAGTTCAAAGGCTCAAGAACTTGGAGTCTGATATTCAAGGGCAGAGAAGATGGATGTACCAGCCCCCAAAGAGAGGGAAAATTCACCCTTCCTCTACCATTTTGTTGTCCTCAGTGGATTGGATGATACCTACCCAACACTGGTAAAGGCAGATTTTCTTTATTCAGCCTATTGACTCAAATGCTAATCTCTTCCAGAGACACCCTCACAAACACATTTAGAAATAATGTTTCACCAGCTATCTGGGCATCCCTTAGCTCAGTCAGGTTGACAAATAAATTAACAAACACATTGTTATTATTTTTATGGTTGAAACCAAACTGAAAACTTTGTTTTTTGCTGTTTAGCAAATAAATTCTATCTGTTTTTTAAAAACAAACAAGCAAAAGGCACCTAACCCTAACCTAAGAAGTCAGCACAGCTTTCAGATCCTCACCCCTAGAAAGCTCTTGTCCTGGCTGCTCCCTCCTCCTTGCTCTGTGAGAAATTTCTTATGCAGCTATGTGCAGGATGATCCGTGAGCCACATGTGGACTACCCCAATCTGCTTTTTGTTCCTAATTCCTGAATGAGCAACTGAAAATTCCCCATGTGATCACTCCCTCTACCAGCTCTTGCTTTCCCAGAAACACTAGGCTTGCTGTTTTGTACATTTGCAGGATAAAAGAAATGTAAACATTTAAATAATAATGTATTTTTAAAGGCATAATGGGGTTAGTTAAGTAAAACTACCCATCTCACATCATCTGCAGAAGAAATCTAATAAGTTTTGGGGTTCATTGGGGAACCAGAGAATATTCAATTTTATGAGAGGATTAAGTTTTTATTGAATTACGTCTTTATTCAAGGCGCTTTGGTTCATCTACTAAAATAGGGAGTTTAACTCAGTGATCTTT
The DNA here is from genome assembly GCF_006542625.1 of Nomascus leucogenys. Classification (NCBI taxonomy): domain Eukaryota; kingdom Metazoa; phylum Chordata; class Mammalia; order Primates; family Hylobatidae; genus Nomascus; species Nomascus leucogenys. The sequence goes on along the minus strand of NC_044395.1, from coordinate 4,109,168 downwards.
GGACTAGTAAAATGAAAATCATGATAAGAATCTTTTCATAAATCAGTTCTTTCTTTTCTTTTCTTTTTTTTTTTTTTTTTTTTTGAGACAGAGTCTCGCTCTGTCACTCAGGCCAGAGTGCAGTGGCACAATCTCGGCTCGCTGCAACCTTTCCCTCCTAGGTTCAAGCAATTCTCCTGCCTCAGCCTTCTGAGTGGCTGGGATTACAGGTGTGCGCCACCACGCCCAGCTAATTTTTGTATTTTTTTAGTAGAGATGGGGTTTCACCATGTTGGTCCGGCTGGTCTCGAACTCCTGACCTTGTTGTGATCTGCCCACCTCAGCCTCCCATAGTGCTGGGACTACAGGCGCCCGCCACCACACCCAGCTATTTTTTTTTTTTTTTGTATTTTTAGTAGAGATGGGGTTTCACCTTGTTAGCCAGGATGGTCTCGATCTCCTGACTGAGATCCGCCTGCCTCAGCCTCCCAAAGTGTTGGGATTATAGGAGTGAGTGACCGCGCCTGGTCTATGAATCCATTCTTTCAATAAAGACTCTGCTGGGGCTGAGGGCTGCCAGATATTGGGTGTCCCTGAAGATGAAGCCAGTTGTGTCTATTGGCCTCTTCTCCAAATAGCCAAAGCAAGTGTGCTCAGTGCCCTGGAGTGGCCCAAGGGCAGGGGAATGAATAGTAAAAAGTGTCTCAAGAAAACTGAGTTCTAGTTATGGTTTTTCCATTAACAGTTGAGGCTCCCAAGCTTCTCTGGGCTTCAATTTTATCATCTGTAAAAATAAAGGCATACGACTATTGGTGATCTCAAAATACTGATCTCATGTCAAGTTAGTGACTTAAAACCCCTCCAGGAGAGGTTGTTAAAGGTACCCATTTCTTAGCATAAATCTGGAAACAACCTAAGTGCCCATGAGTAGGGGAGTGGTTAAATAAGTTGTGGTATATCCAACCATAAATGCCCTTTGAAAAGTATGAATTAGATCTGCATGTGCTGATATAGAAAGATCTCTAAGGAATATCATCAATTGAAAAAAGTAAAGTACAGAGCAATATATATGGCAAAATTCCTCTTGTGTAATATATGTGTGTGTGTGTGTATCTGAAAATGCATATATATTTATATATAAATGCACATATATATATGGCACAAACTTGCTTTCAGTTATTGTTTACATGGGGGTATACATGAAACTGTTTAGAGTGTTTATCTTAATAGTCTAACAGCTGTATGGGCAGGGTAATATTTAAGGTATTGCTAATAACAATAGTAATGTTAATAGTTAAGGGCTGATTCACCCCACCTATTTCTGATGTCTTCTTTTTTTGTACCCGTCAACATTTATCTACTAATGTGTTATAACAAGAAGGGGACTTGGTACTGTGGGCAGAATACTGAATGGGCAGTAAGTGGATCCGAGTTTAAATCATATTCTAGTTGAACATTCTTGTGCAAGTAACTTAACTTCCCTGGATCTCAATGTCCTCATCTTTTAAATGTGGTAGTAGGACTAGCAATGAAACATGGTGGTTCTATTTTAATTTGCAGGTAGTGTTTATAAGTTATCCGGGGAGACACACAGGAGCGTGCACACACACACACACACACACACACACACTCAAATATAGAAAAAATGAGTAAAGAGCATTGCTAACTCTCAACAAATACTTTAAAGTTCTTTCTTAACACTATGGGCTACAGAGGAGAAATAACCTTTATCCTTGAGGAATTTTATGATCTTGTATGGGAGACAAAACAAATTTGTGTGAACCAACTAGAGAATAATATAAAGCCACATATGACAACCTTGGATTAACCTCATTCTTACGGAGCTCCCTTTAAAATATTACTCACCTGAAACTCAAGAAAACCAGACTCGGCAATAAATGTAAAACCCAAGTCTCTCGGCCACATTTGCACTGAAATGTAAAATAAAGGGTTAGACAGGTACAATTTCCTTCGTAGTGATAAAATCCTCTGATTCTATTATATAATCTCCAAAAGCAGGTCCAAACTGAATAATTTTTTTTCCCCTGAAACTAGATTCCTCCCTGTTTAGTAGAGTCCCCATTTCCAATTTAGGACTTTGCCAACCCCATACAACTTCTTTGCGCAAAATTCCCCAAGATAAGGTCAAGGAGAAGGCCTTACATTACGTCAGCCCCATTATCTGAGCTCGAGAGCCTCCCTTGGCTCCACCCTGTCTGGGCAATGCAGTGGGAGAGGGGACTGGGCTGGGGGTGGCCAGGTGGCTGTCTAGCCTGCCTGGTCACAAAGACCCCAGTGAGTGTGAGATGAGCACATGACAGGGGCTCTGGGCAGGTCAGACTTGATGCCTAACTTGACCCCGCTGACAGCCAGAGTTTGATAAAGACATGATTGAGTTGGGGATTTCTTTCTGACAGTTTAATGGATGGCTATAATTAGGGGCCTCCTCTGAGGGTGTGGAAATACACAGACCCCATTGTAGGGAGGCTAAATGCTACAAAGGTCAAGGCCAAAATATGGTATGAAAGAAGCTCAACGTTTTCCAACATACAGGAGAAGTAAGTCAGCAGTGAAACGTGTTTACTGAGCATGATCAAGCATAGCCAGTTCTTTTTGATGGTTGTCATCAGTGGTGGGTCTCTGAAGCAGAGTTTCAGTCCTTGTGGCTCCAGAGACTAGCACTCTAAAGGTGGAGTTGACAGGACAAACTTCCCACCTGATCTCAGAAAGCAACTGACTTTCTTTTCTTCTCTTGGAAACATCTCCTTGACTAAAAATAATAATGACAACAACAATAACTGAGACATACACATCGAATTTTAATGTTAAATTTAAACAGTATTTGTCGGTTTGTTTATGCTTCTTTGTCAAAATAATGATTAATGAAAGTGGCTTTAAGCCCTAGATACTTTCTGGGATGTTTTAAAAGACTTTCTCTTAGAATAAAGGAGTCATGATGTGCCAGCCATAATAAGATCCAACTAACAATGATCAAAAAAAGTACAGTGAGTAATGGCAATAATGTTCTCATTAAAGGAAAATAGCTCACAACTTAGAAACAGAAGGAATTAGTGAAACTCCATCCATCGAGGGCTCATAGGCTGCCCTTGGAAATACTCTTACCTGGTCACAGTACTAGTGAATTCATTTCCTGGTTAAGTTTGTAAGGTAGGCATCTTGAAAGACATTCATTAATCAAAGAATCAAATAATCCCAGGGCTGAAAAGGATTTTGGAGGCCCTAGAGTGCCAAGAGGCTGACCCACCTCTGCCGTATGGATTCTGATGAACAGAAGCTCTGACTCCTTTACACTGCCTATCCCAATCTGGGTAGCTATGAGTATTAACAAACTTGTCCTGATACAGTAGTCTCCCTTATCTGCAGTTTCACTTTCTACAGTTTTAGTTACCTGCGGTTAACCACAGTCCAGAAATAGTAAATGGCAAATCTCAGAAATACAAATAAGTTTTAAATTGCATGCCCTTCTGAATGGCATGAGAAAAATCTCATGCAGTCCTACTCCATCTCACCCAGGACGTGAATCATCCTGTTGTCTGGCATGTCCATGCTGTCTGCGCTACTCACCCATGAGTCACATAGGAGCCGTCTTGGTTATTAGATTGACTGTCATTTGTTTTGCAGTGCTTGTGTTCAAGTGACCCTTAGTTTACTGAACAGTGGCTCCAAAGAACAAAAATAGTGATGCTGGCCATTTGAACATGCCTAAGAGAAGCTGGGAAGTGCTTCCGTTAAGTGAAAAGTTGAGAGCTCTTGACTTAATAATGAAAGAATAAAAATTGCAAAATTAAAGTTGCTGAGATCTACAGTGAGAATGAATTTTTTACCTGTGAAATTGTGAAGAAGAAAAAAATTCATACAGTTTTGCTGCTGCACCCCAAACTTTATCATAGGTATGTATGTATAGGAAAAAAACATAGTTGGGGTTGCTACTATCCTAGGTTTCAGGCATCCATTGGGGGTCTTGGAACATATTCCCTGTGGATAAGTGGGGACTACTGTATTGAACTAAAATCTGTTTTGTTTTTTTTTTTAACCTCCCACTGATTGGTTCCATTCTACCAATTGGGGTCACATAGACCAAGGCTAAGTCCCTGTGATACATGCTACTAGGACTGGCTACGTAATTTGCAGGGCCCAGTGCAAAATGAGAATGTGGGGCCCATGTTAAAAATTACTAAGAATTTCAAGATGGTAACAGAGCATTAAGCCAAGGGTGGAACCCTTCTAACTGCAGAGCTCTGTGTGGCTTTACAGGTAAGCACACCCAGAAAGTTGGCGGAGTAGGGAACTTTTTGTTCTGTTTCTGAATGACTGGATTTGGTACAGTGTTAATAGAAGGAAACTTTATTTTTCCTCCACTTTGTGTTATAACTCTTTTTCAATTCCTTCTTCCTTCCTGCAGATCCCATGGAATATTCTGGTCTTTTGCAGATATTAAAAGCCCAGTTCAATATTTTATTAAACTCCAAGCTCTCAATCACTACCTTTTCCCTGGCTGGGGCTGGGAAACTTGTAGAGACTTGCTTCTTTTCTTTGTTCTCCTGGCTGGTCTACCTCCCACTCTTCATGTTGCTGTTGGCTCCTTCAGGGCTGGCCAGGGATAGAAGGAGAAGGGCAGCGGATGGGAAAGGTCTTCCTTACTTGGTAGGCCCAGGTGTGATCTGGCATAAGGGCTCTCTGAGCTGAGCACTCAAGTGCTCCTCCTTTCTTTCATGGGTACATCTCTGGGTTCTTCTAAGCTCCTCCTCTGGGGACTTTGAACTGCAGTTTTCTGGTGCGGGGATGCCTCCTTTGGCTAGAAGTTGATGACATTCTCCCAGCCCATGGCTGGTGGTTCACTGCAGTCTCCTGCTGGGGTTGTCCACCCTGCACTCCCTAATTCCAGTGGTCCTCTTGGATAGAGTTTTCAAACTGCCTCATGCTGGTCTCTTCCTCAGGATTCACATGTGGACCTTGGGAAACATGTGTTTTTGCCCTGTCATTTGCATAGTTCCCTTCAGTCTGCCAGCACAGCTTCTACTCCCTGCCCACAACCAGAAACTCTCTCCTTCAGATTTTCTTCCAAGTAAGTGTGACTCAGATACCAGTTCCAGAATCTGCCCCAATTCCAAGGAATATATGGCAAGCCTGTTAGAGGTTCTTTGAAACTCATCTCAGTTGGCCTGAGTAGTGGAGGATTACGAGGGCATTTCAGCATACAACTTTCTTTACTTTTTTTTTTTTTAAGGAAGAATTTTGCTCTGTTGCCCAGGCTGGAGTGCAATGGTGCAATCATGGCTCACTGCAGCCTCAATCTTCTAGACTCAAGCTGTCTTCCCATCTCAGCCTTCCCATCTCAAGTCCTGAGTAGCTGGGACCAAAGGCATATACCACCACACCTGGCTGATTTTTTTTTTTTTTTGAGAGATGGGGTCTCGCTTTGTTGCCCAGGCTACAAGTTTCTTTCTGAAGAAAGCTTACCATTTGTTGCTCCTCCTTAATGGATACTTAGTCTTTTCTTATATCATCTGGAGATGAGTGATAGACCAACGCAAGCAGAACAAATTATTGGTCTTGCCCCTTTCTCTAAATTTGAAGGTAGTTGGCACCTATTGTGCTTAGTGTTAGGGCTTTAGCAGACAATGAGACAATAAAGAGAAGTCCCACTTGAACACCCTGTTATACAAGTAATGGACTAAGAAACATTTGAAGATAACTACAGCTATGGATTCAATGTTTGTGTCCCCCACAAATTCATGTGTTGAACTCCTAACTTCCAATGTGGCCATGTTTGGAGATAGGGCCTTTATGCAGGTAATTAAGGTTAAATTAGACCATGAGGGTAGCGACCTGATCTGGCAGAATTTGCATCCTTATTCTTAAATCCCTTTCTCTCTCATGTGCCCTTCTCTCTCCACCATGTGAGGACATAGTGAGAAAGGAGGACATCTGCAAGTTAGGAGGAGGGTCCTCAACAGAACTAAATTGGCTGGCACCTGGATCTTGGACTTCCCAACCTTCAGAATTGTGAGAAAATAAATGTCTGTTGTTAAAGCCAGTCTGTCTATGGCATTTTGTTAGTCAGCCCGAGCTGAGTAAGATGACTACTCTGCACTTTCGTGAGTGTTGCCTTTCTAAATGTGAGCACCTGCCATTCCTTTAATCCTCCCCAGCAGACCAAAATCTGTTTGCTCACCTCTCTGGACAGGCTCTAGTTTGTTACATATTGGAGTCACACTTTTCACAGGAATTGTTCACCATGGAGAACCATGAGCATAAGTGGAAATTGTGTTAAGTCACCTCACTCTTGGAAACCTGTTTGGTTGTTCTTAAAATGTAAATATAAAATGTGAGATTAGTAGGATAAAGAAGGGTTGGATGCACAAACATAGAACTAGGATTACTCTCTTGTAAACACAATTTAGATGGTTGTCTTTCTCTTTTGCTGAGGTTGCATGGTAGAATTTGGGTAACGTAAATGCACTTTTGATGTAATGTGACTGTACTCAACTTAAAGGATGGTGCCCAGATCTGAACATGCTATCCCAGGGTGGTCTCCTGAGCAAAAGGAAGAGGACTCTCAACCCCAGGACCCAGAAACTGTAGTTCTCTGAATGTTTCCTGAAAGTGCAGTGATGCTGGTGGCCTAAATCCATTCTGCTGTCTCATTTGGTGTCTCATTTTCTCTATTTTATCCTTTCTGTATGCTTTTTAAATGCAGGCACAGAACTCATACTTACATCTTTCTTTCAGATTCTGTCCTTTGATGTATTAAAATATATTTATCACTCTTAAAGTATCTCCTCACATGATGCTTATTAATTGCAAAGAGAAAAACAGTTAACTTTACAGAGGGGAAACCTGACAGCCTTCCCCATAAGCAAATGACCAGTCTAAGGCACAGTGGCATCATGTGCCTCTGGATACTATGCACTGAGAGGACATAACACCACTGTGCATATTGCTAAAAAGGCACAACCTCCATCGAACCTTGAGAAAACACTAGACACACACCCAGATGGTGGAACATTCTATAAAAGTATATCAATGTCATTAAAGACAAGAAAGACTGAGGACCTAGCTCATAGATTGGAGGAGATTAAGAAGACATACTGACTAAATGCAATGTGGATAAGGAAAAGGCCATTGGTGGGAAAATTGATGAAATTCAAATAAGGTCTGTAGATTAGCTAAGAGTATTGTATAAATGATAATTTCCTGGTTTTAATAATTTTACTAAGGTTTTGTAAGATTTGAATGTAAGAGAAAGCTAGAAAAGATTTTCACAATTTTTCTTTGAGTCTATCATCATTACTTTAAACTAGAAGTTTACAAATTGTATTTATTGGGTCCCTCCTCTGTGCCACTCTCTGTGCTGGGAGGAGAGCAGTAAACCAGACACAAGCTCTGCTTGCAGAGGCTCACAGTAGACTTTGCAGAAGATCAAGCAGTCATGTACTATGTGTTATGATGGGTGCATGCATACAGTGCCAGAAAGAGCAAACAGCAGGGCTATTGGCTGGAGAAAACGGGAAGTGACATGGAAACTGAATCCCAAAGATGGAGTGGAGCTATCCAAATAAACAAATGGCTTATGGAAGAGAGATATGGGAAGCTGTTCAGGCACAGGGGCAAACTGTGCAAAGGCAGAGCCCGTTGGGGAACTGTAGGAATAGATCTGAGTGCATCCTCAGTGTGCTGGAGGGCAGGAAGGGTGCGTTTGAAGTCTGTGAGCACGAAGGGGAGCAGAATGCAAGGGCCAGCCCAGGAAGGTCTCCTGAAGAGCTGCTAAAGAGCTGGGAATGTGAAGCCATTGAAGGATTCCAAACAGAGATTTGAAATGAGATTTATGATGTTAGTGCATGCACTCTGGTCACTGAGTAGCTAATTGACTACAGCCAACAGTCAACGGCTAGTCTCTGATTCCAGTCAGAGTCAGTGTGGCCAGGCGAGGCTATCGAGGTCATCCAGATGAGTGGACAGTGGCCTGAGCGGGTGTAGAAATCAGTAAATGCCTCGGTGTCTTTGTGAATCTCACCTCTTTCCTAAGAAGGGAAAAAGAATTAATGTGATTACCTACCATGAGCTGAGTTCTGCACTGGACACTTCAGTCTCATCATTCCTTTATGTGCCTATCAAAGCCTGATGTTAGAGGGATAGTCATCTTCATTTTAATCATAGGTAATTGAGGCTCTATAAGGTTCAGTGGTTGACATCCACTCCCTGCATCACAGAGGGGTGAATGGCAGAACTGAGATTCAAGTCCAGGTCTGCATGGCTCCAGAGCTCATCCTCTATTTACTGTAAAATTTCACATATAATCTAATATTATACCCGTCAGCCTCATGTCATTGGCCAGTTGTCATGTGTAAGGTTTACAATCGAGAGAAACTAGTCTCCAGTGGCTCCTATTTCAGGTCAGACAGACTGTAAGCACACACAGAGCAGGAATCTGCCCGCTTGGTCCAGTGCTGGGCCTGCACAGTCCCAGCGGTGAGTTCTCGCCACAGCAGGCAGAGCTCTGCCCCGTACCCTCCCTAGCCCCTCTGTACCCCTGGCTGCCAGGTGAGTGGAGCTGTGAAAGTTTGCTCCACGCTCTTCACTTAGTGTTCCAGTTAGGGAATTATTGAATGGTCTTAAGCTATTTCTCATTCAGATTTGTGGCACACTTACTCTCTTTCACACTCAGCTGTGTTTCATGTTCAACTTATGTCCAGGTTCAAACTATTTCACAAGATGGTTTTAGATTATAAACTAAAGAGACCAAAAAGGCGGGGACATTCAAAAAAATTAGGCCTCAAATTATACAATTTCATGACTAAGTCTGCAAATGTAATCTTGTGTTGCCTCTCCTCTCTGCTCGGGGCCACCGTGATATCTTCCTGGTGTTTTCAAGTGAGGTTCTGGATATTTATTCTGAAGACCATTCTCCCTGACTTCTTATGTCTTACCTCCTTTTGCCCACAAAGAAACCTCTTTCCCTCTGATCACGTAATGTTCCCTCTCAGACTACATTGCTTTCCAGACCTTTTCATTGCCAACACTTCCAGAGGTCTGTCATACTCTCTTCATAAATGTGCCCAACATGGTTCCTACCCCTCCACCTTCCACCCACTTCTGGAAAGAAACACACTTTTCCCAGAACACTTTAAGTCCAAGCTTAGGGAAGCCACTTAGCTCCCAGAACCCATGGTAGATACAGTTGCAGGTAATTTGAGTTATATCCAGCACAGCAACAAATTCTTACCAACTTAGTCTTCATGAGCAGATGGGACCCAGTCCTCCTCCTAGCCCAACTGTAAGCAAAAAAATTATAGCAAAGCCTTTGCTTGGGGTCTTTTGGGACCAAACCACTTAAAAATAGAATATCCCAGAGAACATTTTAATCCTTATAATTGAGGTATTTATCATCTAGAAATGTAGCCATTTCTATGTTGCCAGGTACCTTAGGCTATTTGAGTAAGACCTCAATGCTGGGGTGGTTGCTATGAATGCTAGGCCAGTCACCTGGGTGAATAGCAAAATAGGATTTTAAACAATAGCCTGGGCAGGTCCTATGCAAGGGAGAAATTTGGCTTAACCCAAAATAATAGATTTTTAATGGTGGAAACTATGGGTAGCATATTAGCAGCAGGTGAAAAATTTTGTGTGGGAGGCTTCTGCCTTCCAAGCAGTCCTGTTTGTCTGCTTGTGATCCAGACCTTCAGAATTCGCTATCATGTCCAGGTAGTTCAGTGCAGGTGGGAATATCTCAAGTAACGTTTAATATTTAGTGGTGAATAATTTATGGTTTTCTCAAACTTCCTTTGCTCCTTTGTTTATTCATTCATATAATCAGCAAATGTTTATTTGGGTACCAGAGATTCAAATATGAGATTATTACTTTTAAAGAGTTTATACTGTATCAGAGAGAAAGACATTTTAGTGGGAAACAGTGTACAATCAGTAAGAGCTATTGTTGAGTTATGTAAAAGGCCCCGTGGAACACGGAGACAAGAACAAATTCTGCTTGAGGATCATGGGATGCTCTGTGGAGGAGATTGTGTTTAAACTCGCAGCTGGACACCTTCACTGAGAGGTGAAGGGAGAAGGGCGGCATGGGAAGAGGACATTTCAGGCAGGGGTAGGGTGACCTACCATCCTGGTTTGCTTGGGCCTGAGGGAGTTGCTGGGGATCCAAAACTTTCACCGCTAAAACCAAACAGTTCCCAAACAAACTCATGGTCAATCGCCTTAGAGAGGGGGAAATTTATGCTAAGTATGAGAATGGTTTGGCCCTTCCCATTTCTACAATAATGATCTGTTCTATGTAGTCAATGTCTCTTTTCTCTTTAGATACTTTTTTTCTTGCCTAGCAAAAGTTTTACTTTTATGGGTTATTTATAGTGAGAGCTTTAAGATCCACTTTCTATAACACGTCACACCTCATTTGCTCTCCTAAACCAATGCAATGCTTCATTGAGTCCTTAAGCAGAAATGAAGAACTGAGATCTGTTCTTACCTCTTTCTTTTAGCTACCCTTCTCTCTTTCTTGTGCCTCTTTCTTCTTTCTGCCGACTTCCTTCTCCTTCCCAGTCTCTGTCTCTTTCTTCAGCACCAAGTACCTTCTCTGTTTCTGAGGAAGCAGCAGAGGAGTCTGTGATCCAGAGAACTTGTTCTTGGCTTCTGGAAGCAGAGATGCAGGAATGGACCAATAAGGCATTAAACAAATTCATTTAGAATCTCAAGAAAGAAATATCTAACAGTATAATCATAATAACAACATTTTGATTTCTTCAGAAGCACTCCAATAGCTTCACCCGCATTAGCTCATCTTTTGCAGTGAGGAGGTGCAATTCCCTCTAGCCTGGCGGATTCTGTTTGGTTACAGTATTTATAGTGGCTCCTTTTCAGAATCTGATTCTCTGCCCCTTTCTCCTAATGAATCTCCATGTTGGTAGAAATACATTTATACCTTCCCTCCTTTAAAAATGGAACATGACACTAGAGACAGAGGGCATCCTAGTCCCAATCATCCAAGTTCACATATGTAACACATCTCTGTATTGTATATTCAGATGCGTTTTCCCATCTCTATACCTAACAACCACATGAACAAGTAGAACTTTGGGTGGACAAGGAATGGAACCACACAGAAGTTTAAAAGCTTAAAACAGAAGTGGGGGTCAGCTGAACAGCCTGCAGGTCCTTGAAAGTGGGGCTGTGAGTGCTGGGTCCCTCAAGATGCCCTCAGCACAGTGCCCACCCAAAGGAAGAGCTCACTCTATATGTGTTGACTTCCTGATTGATGTGTGCGCAGTGAGAAGGAGTCAAACCAAAGACCACGGTTCTTTTTTTTGTATACATTTTTTAAAAAATTATACTTTAAGTTCTAGGGTACATGTGTACAATGTGCAGGTTTGTTACATATGTATACATGTGCCATATTGGTTTGCTGCACCCATTAACTTGTCATTTACATTAGGTGTTTCTCCTAATGCTATCCCTCCCCCAGTCCCTGACAGGCCCCAGTGTGTGATGTTCCCCTTCCTGTGTCCAAGTGTTCTCATTGTTCAGTTCCCACCTATGAGTGAGAACATGCAGTGTTTGGTTTTCTGTCCTTGTGATAGTTTGCTGAGAATGATGGTTTCCAGCTTCATCCATGTCCCTACAAAGGACATAAACTCATCCTTTTTCATGGCTGCATAGTATTCCATGGTGTATATGTGCCACATTTTCTTAATCCAGTCTATCATTAATGGACATTTGGGTGGGTTCCAAGTCTTTGCTATTGTGAATAGTGCCGCAATAAACATACGTGTGCATATGTCTTTATACTAGCATGATTTATAATCCTTTGGGTATATACCCAGTAATGGGATGGCTGGGTCAAATGGTATTTCTAGTTCTAGATCCTTGAGGCATCACCACACTGTCTTCCACAATGGTTGAACTAGTTTACACTCCCACCAATAGTGTAAAAATGTTCCTATTTCTCCACATCCTCTCCAGCACCTGTTGTTTCCTGACTTTTTAATGATGGCCATTCTAATTGGTGTGAGATGTTATCTCATTGTGGTTTTGATTTGCATTTCTCTGATGACCAGTGATGATGAGCATTTTTTTTCATGTGTCTGTTGGCTGCATAAATGTCTTCTTTTGAGAAGTATCTGTTCATGTCCTTTGCCCACTTTTTGATGGGGTTGTTTGATTTTTTTCTTGTAAATTTGTTTAAGTTCTTTGTAGATTCTGGATATTAGCCCTTTGTCAGATGGGTAGATTGCAACAATTTTCTCTCATTCTGTGGGTTGCCTGTTCACTCTGATGGTAGTTTCTTTTGCTGTGCAGAAGCTCTTTAGTTATAACCCATTTGTCTATTTTGGCTTTTGTTGCCGTTGCTTTTGGTGTTTTAGTCATGAAGTCCTTGTCCATGCCTATGTCCTGAATGGTATTGCCTAGGTTTTCTTCTAGGGTTTTTATGGTTTTAGGTCTAACATTTAAGTCTTTAATCCATCTTGAATTAATTTTTGTATAAGGTGTAAGGAAAGGATCCAGTTTCAGCTTTTTACATATGGCTAGCCAGTTTTCCCAGCACCATTTATTAAATAGGGAATCCTTTCCCCATTTCTTGTTTTTGTTAGGGTTATCAAAGATCAGATGGTTGTAGATGTGTGGTGTTATTTCTGAGGCCTCTGTTCTGTTCCATTAGTCTATATCTCTGTTTTGGTACCAGTACCATGCTGTTTTGGTTACTGTAGCCTTGTAGTATAGTTTGAAGTCAGGTAGCACAATGCCTCCAGCTTTGTTCTTTTTGCTTAGGATTGTCTTGGCAATGTGGGCTCTTTTTTGGTTCCAAATGAACTTTAAAGTAGTTTTCTCCAATTCTGTGAATTAACTCATTGTTAACTTGATGGGGTAATCTATAAATTACCTTGGGCAGTATGGCCATTTTCACAATATTAATTCTTCCTATCCATGAGCATGGAATGTTCTTCCATTTGTTTGTGTCCTCTTTTATTTCGTTGAGCAGTGATTTGTAGTTCTCCTTGAAGAGGTCCTTCATATCCCTTGTAAGTTGGATTCCTAGGCATTTTATTCTCTTTGTAGCAATTGTGAATGGGAGTTCACTCATGATTTGGCTCTCTGTTTGTCTGTTATTGGTGTGTAAGAATGCTTGTTATTTTTGCACATTGATTTTGTATCCTGAGACTTTGCTGAAGTTGCTTATCAGCTTAAGGGGATTTGGGGCTGAGACGATGGGGTTTTCTAAATATAAAATCATGTCATCTGCAAACAGGGACAATTTGACTTCCTCTTTGCCTAATTGAATACGCTTTATTTCTTTCTCTTGCCTGACTGCCCTGGCCAGAACTTCCAACACTATGTTGAATAGGAGTGGTGAGAGAGGGCATCCCTGTCTTGTGCCAGTTTTCAAAGGGAATGCTTCCAGTTTTTGCCCATTCAATATGATATTGGCTGTGGGTTTGTCATAAACAGCTCTTATTATTTTGAGATACATTCCATCAATACCTAGTTTATTGAGAGATTTTAGCATGAAGGGATGTTGAATTGTGTTGAAGCCCTTTCCTGCATCTATTGAGATAATCACGTAGTTTTTGTCTACCAAAGACCAAGGATTATAACTCTCCAACAAGCAGAAATACAAACTGGGAGAATGTTGTCAGTGGCACTTCCTCCCTTACACCACCAGCTTTTATAATTATTTCCCATGATCCTAGTGTCCTATTGACTCTTTTTAACCCCCAACAGCCCAAAGCTGTGGTGCCCAAACAAAGCTTCTGTTTTCCAGGAAACAGCTGATATTCCTATTGTTGTATTCCTTAATTTTATTCTGTAAGAGTGGGAGAGAGAGTACAAGTACAAGTAAAAGTACAAGTAAAGAGAGTACAAGTAAAAGTTACAGGTTCTAGCATCAGACCTGTCCTCCACTCCTGGCTGTTGCTTACTACCTGTGTGACTTGGGCAAATCATTTTTTATCTCAGAGCCCTTTCCTTTATCTGTAGAACAATGATAGCACAGATTACCTCAAAAGATTGCTGTGCAGTTCAGCTGGGATAAGACTGGAGACATGGGGTCTTCAGGGACTCGGGCTGAGTGAGCAGCCCCGGAACCACTTTTTTGAAGGTTACTGGTTGGTTGAGCCAAAAGGAAAAGAGAGTTCTGAAGGATGTCTCATTAGCACTTTTAAGTGGGTAGTAGGTTTGCTCATGTCTGATTGGCTAGAACTGGTCACATGGTATCACTCAACCAGGATGAGTCTGGGAAGTACAATTCTCACAGGTGCCAGGAAGGCACAAAGCTGGGAATATTTGGTAATTAGTACAGCATGCACAGTAGCTAGCACTATGACTGGCACATTCTTTGTGCCACTCCATGCCAGCTGTATTTTAGTTCAGATCTGTTATCTATAAAATGTTGTACATGTATTGTTTAATATATTCAAAAGCGTTAATTGCTGGTAATTGATATATTACGTCCTCCTTTTCAGAAGTTCCTACAGCTTAATAGAAATTCCTGGAGTGACTCAACTCTCAGCCAGTAACTCAGTTAGTGGAAAGATTTGGGAAGTTTTCTGAAGGAGGTAGAATTTGAACTGGATTTGGATGTTTGGGTAGCATCTCAGTAACAAGCTATCAGGTAGGACTTTCGACGCATGGCACAGAGTACCTGAGTTCTTTGCTTTGCGCATGCAATTTATTTATTTATGATTTGCCCATTTGTTTATTCATTCAGTTATTCATCAAATGTTTACCAAATGTTTACATGTGCCAGGCACTGGAGATATTAGCGTGGAAGAAGGCAAAGATGCTTCTCTTTGTGAAGCGTGCATTTTAGTAGAAGACACTAAACCAAAAAAAGAGAGTAAATATAGTAATAGTATAGTAGGTGGTGATATGGTTATCAATGAATGAAGCAGAGCAGGGGGTAGACATGCCAGGGTTACAGAGAGTGGGAGGGTGTTGCTATTTTGTTCGGGGTGGTCAGAAAAGCAATAGAAGAGGCAGGCTCTGTGCCAATCTAAGAGAGGAGCATCACCAGCAAGGGCCACTGCTCTGAGGGGAGAGTCTTCTGGGCCTATTTGGGGAAAGAGTGAAACGGTGGAAAGAACAGAAACTAGGAGCTGGGTTATTATCAGGGTTTTAATCTTGGCTCCAGTATTGATTTGCTGCTGTACTTGGAGCTGGCAATAAATAAAGTGGTTGCAAGGATCCACTGGTAGCTAGGCTGCCTGGGTTTGAATCCCAGCTCTGCCCTTTACTAACTGGATAAGTGGGGCGAATTGCTTCTCTCTCCAAGCCTCAACTCCTCCATCTGTACATGGGGGTGGGGACCCTCATACTTCATGCAGTCTTTGGGAGAATTAAATGAGTTAATCCACATAGAGCATGGAAACCAGGCCTTGACATGTTGTGAGCCCTCTCTGATGTTAGCTATTGCTATTCGAGCAAGTTATTTCCCCTCTTTGGGATTTAATACTGTCGTCCAGCAATTGTAAGCTTTGGAGACATGGTCTCTTTAGCTTCTCTCAGGAAGTCTGAGGCTAATTTGTAGGTTATGCTGTGGATCATTAGCTTGTCATTTGTTCTCTCCTCAGGAACTGTGTATTTTCAGAGTCTTCTTGCTGGATTTAGCTTCTTTCCAGTGAAGTTGAGCATGGGATCTTTCATTTGTCTTTGCTAGACTTCCACTTCTCTCTGCCTCACTGGTGGGCTTTATTCCTTCCTGGAACTTTGCAGACTACTTCAGTACATTTTGTTGATTAAAAACATTCTCTCCACAAACTTCAATACACTGGCAAAGGATCTCTGTAGCAGAAACTTTAAAACATGAAACTGCAGGCTGCTTTCTGTTTGGAGACCAAGCATCTGGGAAAGATGCCATTTGAACTAAGGGTGCACCAAATCATAGACACTCTTGGATGGCCCTTCCTGCAACATAGTCACAAATGCCAACAAGCATCTTACTGCTCTAGCCATGTGCTCTGGTTGCTTATCATATAAAATAGTGCATTTGAGAACCCATCCTATCCTTGGTCTGAACATTTGTCTCCCTCCAAAATTTACAGATTAAAATCCTAAACACCAAGGTGATGATATTAGGAGGTGGAGCCTTTGGGAGGTGATTTGGTCTTGAGGGTAGAGCCCACATGAATGGGATGAGTGCCCTAATAAAAGGGGCCTAAGGGAGCTTGTTTGTCCCTTCTGACATGTGAGGTTACAGTGAGAAGATAGGGTCTATGAGGAAACGGGCCATCATTTGACACTGAACCTTGGTGTCTGGACGGTGAGAAATGTGTGTTTTTTTTGGTCAGCCACCTGATATGGTATTCTGTTATGGCAGCTCAGACACAGTCCTGCATCTTTAGAACTCAGGGTACACTGTGTGCTCCATCAATGCTCACGACCATTTGGTACTCACGCTGGAGTGCGGGGGTTCGGAATGAACACTGAGACCAGCCGTGCAGCATCTGTCCTCTCTTTCTGTGAACAGTGCCATTCTGTATGTGACATGGACTCCTAGCTTTAGACCCTACAGATCACGGTGCAGTGTCTTTCACAGAATAAGTGAGGGTACTAGTGATACTAAGCTGGGTGATAAACCCTACTAGGCCCCAGAGAGGTGCGGCCTGCGTGGAGTGGAGAGTGTGTGGCCAGGTGAAGCACCCCAGACAGAAGTGCCAGTACCACCATCCACTAATTGGGGGACCTCAGCCATGCACCTGAGCTCTGGGCCTCATCTTTCCCATCTATAACATGTGGGCATGTACCTTTGTTTTGACAAATAAATGACAATATATGCTTTTAGAAACTGGTGGCTACTAATCTTATGTAAAGAATGTGTGTATTTATCTTGCCAAACAAATACATGGTTGCTCTTCAATTTCAGATCGTGACAAGTTGATATCATAATGAATTTGTCGTATTTCTTGGTCAGGGAAGGAGAAAAAAACCAGCGCCTAGTGATGACACCAGGTCAAGGTAAAACCTGGCCACGGGTGGACCTGGCTGCAGCGTCTCTTCCAGTTCTCCTTCACCCTGGGGATTACTCATTTATCTCTATGAATGTAGATTTATGGACCTATAAATGAATATATGTGTTAGGGCCACCATTGCTTGTTGTAACTCCACAAAGCATGTTGACCACAAAACCTATTGAGGGCCATGGGGGTCCAGCCTGCAACCCAGCCCATCTGCACCCTGCACCCTTATCCACCGCCTTCCTTACCACTGCCCACCCACATGCCAGCACTGCCGTGCGGCCTCTGCTGCGGCCGTCCCTTGGCCTACACTGCCCTTTCCTAATCTTTCCCAAGGCGACTCCTAACACCTTTAAAGACTGCCTAGAATCACCAGGAAGGCTTCGCTGGCCCACCCCTGCCCGCCTGGCTTCCCCAGGCTGGGAGAAGTCCTTCTGGGGGCTTCTGTGTGCACCTCTGTGCCTCCACGTCCCTCCCCACACGGTGACTTTGTGATGATGCGCTTGCCTCCCCTTTCCATGGATAATGAATTCACCCAGGACAGGGCTTTGTCTTTTTCATTCCTGAATCCGAAGCTCACCTGCTACTAGAGAATTTGTGAATTTCCGTTGAACACATGGAAGGCCTAGGAAGCTGTGGGGGAGAATGAATGACTTTCTTCAAGGCCTCCTGGCAAAGCAGCAGTGCAGTGGGAACCGGAGCCGGAGGACGCTGGCTCCTCACCTAGAGCCCTCCGTTGAGTCAGGGTGGCTCTTCTCTCCCATACCCAGCGTCCGGCGCTTGGCTTTGTTTCCCGGAGTGGGTGGCACTGTTTGGCCGCCACAGGCACAGCATCGTCTCTAGGCATCGCCCTCCGCACCCAGGGATGTGGTGTCCCCAGTCTTGCCTTTCTTGATGGCTAAAACAACAGCGCCACCTTCCGGCCTCAAGGAAACCGGGTGTGGCCGGACCTGGGAGACCTTGGGCGCCCTCTTGTGGAATTTCAGAAGTTGGGCTGCGGAAATGACTCCGTTATCCCCAGCTGGCCGACCATGAGGCCCGCTGGGCACTTCACCTTTGAGGTTTGAGCGGTTCAGTGGGCCTGTGCAGGGAAAGCCAGCCTAGAAAGCAAGCCTTTACAGCCACCTTGGCGTAGAAGACCAGAGGCATATGAGGTGAGGCACAGGGGACATGTCATGCTCCCTGGAGACAAAATGTCCAGAAAGCTCCTCTAGGCAGCAAATAAAGAAGTTATGAAAAGGAACCGTGGAGAAAAAGAGGTGAAGAGAAAAGAAAGGGAATGTTATTCTGACCCACATGCCTCACCGCTAGGGCTGAAGTCACTAACAAGGCCATTTAGCAAGAGCAGGCTGGAGTTGACAGCCTTTCCCCAGGAGTCTGCTGGTTTCCAGGTCCCCCGGTTTGAAGCACTCAGGAACACACTCAGCCCCTGAATCTTCACTCAGTTCCGTGGTGTTACTGGCAATCGTTGGATATCCCTGGCTGGGGCTCAGCCTCGGCTCCGGTGTCAGCTACATAAGAATCTCAGCATCTTGGGAACGTGACCTCAACTTGAAATACACTTCCCTGAAAGGATTACTTTGTTTTGGGACAAGGCTCATATCAATCTGTCCTGCCAAGAGATTATTGCAGTTAAACTGTTGGTTTTCATTGCTGTCAAACATAATCTTACAAGGAGAGAGAGGGGCAATCACCCTCAATGCCCAGCTGCAAGAGAAGACTTTTGATATGGGCAGGACTTTTCCTGGCACTCTCTGGAGAATAAAAAAGGAATATGTAGAATGGCTGTTGTGTGATTAATGCTTACACCCACAGTGCGACTGAGCCATTCCCAGGGGTGCACTGAGTGGGATCCCTCCACCTGCAACGACCCTGCTGTCATTTCACAGGTGCCCGTGGAGAAGGCCCATTGAAGACCTGGGGCTGAAAGTGCAGCTCAACTTTGCACATATGTTTGGATTTCCTCTCTATTCCAAGGTAGACAGTCCTCAGGGTTTGGCCTAACACAGAAAGGATGGGAAGAATAAAGAAACGGTGTTCCAACAGTATTTCTGCAGATCTAAGCTACTGAAGGGATGCTAGACCAACCAGTATAGATGCTTCCTTTTCCGTAATGCCTCGAAAAACACTTGGGAGTGTGAAGGAGTGAAATTTTATGCTATTGGCCTTGTTCTCATTTGCTTTTGATTATTACAAAATTATTCTAACGCAAAACCCATAAAAAACTGGTAACTCAGAATCTCGCCAGATGAACTGTTACATCGGACTACGCTCTAGGAAGAAGTATTAAAAATCAAAGACATTAACTTTCCAAGTGTTCATTTCCATCTGTTTTCCCTCTCTGGGACTCAGTTTCCTACTCTGTACAATTGGGATGGTGACCTACTTTCAAGGACCTTTATAGTTCAAATGCTTTTTGGTTCTGTGAAAAGAAGCCTTATATCATCCCATGGTGGGCTGCATGTCACATTATCACACAGAGTGGTCCTTGCTTTACAGAAAAATATTCATTTGCTCATTCATTCGCCTATCCACTCATTCAACAAACAGTGAGCACCTACGATATTCCTCACACTGCTGAAGGCAGAGCTGTAGGGTGAGCCGTAAATAAAGCAAGGTCCTGGCCCTCACGGGGCTTGCATTCTTATAGGAGCCACACACAATGAAAGATTTAAACATATATAGTGTAACCTGAAGTGACGTAAGCCAGGCACAGAAAGACAAACACCACATGGTCTCACTTACATGTGAACTCTAAAGAGCTGAATTCATAGAAACACTGAGTAGAATAGTGGCTAACAGGCTGAAGGGTTGGAGGACTGGGGAGATGTTGGTCAAAGGACACAGAATTTCAGTTAGGAGGAGGAAGTTCAAGAGATCTGTTGTACAACATGGTGATTACAGTTAACAATATATTGTATATTTGAAAATTGCTCAGAGTATATTTTAAGTGTTCTCACCACCAAAAATCATATGAGATAAGACATATGTTAAATAGCTTGATTTAGTCATTCCACAATGTAAACATATATCAAAATATTATGCTGTACCCAATAAATCTATATAATTTTGTCAATTAAAACAATTAAATGTAGTGTAATGTAATATAGTATAATAAAAGAATATAAATCAATAGTAAGTGCTATGAAGAAAAATCAGCAGAATAGGGATTATGGGATAAGGAATGCTATTTTTTAGACACGGTGGTCAGGAAAGCCTGAGAAGGTGTCATTTGTGCAGAGACAGTGGAGTAGGGGAGTGAACCATGC
The DNA here is from genome assembly GCF_006542625.1 of Nomascus leucogenys. Classification (NCBI taxonomy): domain Eukaryota; kingdom Metazoa; phylum Chordata; class Mammalia; order Primates; family Hylobatidae; genus Nomascus; species Nomascus leucogenys. The sequence goes on along the minus strand of NC_044395.1, from coordinate 4,088,941 downwards.
CGGTTAGAGGAAAGAGCAAATGAGAAGGCCTCATATTCAGGCATGTGCTTGGTGTGTAAGGACACTGGGAGACAGGGGGAACGAGGCTGTATTCCTGGATGTGGTCTTAGGTTTTGATTCTAAGATGGCTTTAGAGTTTAAGAGCATTCTCAAGAGTCAGTGTTGTGTGCAAGGCTCACTGCTAGGCCCTGGGAGTACCCAGAGATAAAACACAGTCTGTGCTAGAGGACATTGCTAAGGGACATGCACTCATCCACACACGAGAAGGTACTGACGGTGGAAGGAGGCGTGTGCCAAGCATCCAATGCATGGTGCAGACACTAGTTCTGAAGGAGCTCCAGAGATGGGGACTTGGGCACTCAGAGATGCCTGGGCGAGCAAGGGGAGTTTAATGTGGACCTTGAGGAAAGGACCAGGCAAACTGAGAGGCAGACTGTTCAGGCAAGGAAGGAGTGAACAGAGGGAGTCGGGAGAAGTGGGCATGGCCTCACCGGCAATGGCTTGGTTGGAACAAAAGCATGTCACAGCAGAGCCATGGGAAATAAGGGGTGTGAAGAAGCTAACCAAGGAGGAAGGATGTGGCCTGATTCCTCAAGGCTGGATAAGAAGGCGCTCCTCTGAATTCAAATGAGATTTCATGATCAACATGGTTAGGACTTTGATGCTATTACTCTAGGAAAGGGTTAATGGTTTCCCCTTGAGGCCTCATTCTCTAAGCGCTGAAAGGGCTGTTTACCTCACAGGCCACTAGGCCCCACCTGCCCCAGAGGCCCAGTTAAGGAAGGATGTGGCTGCTTAGCGCTGCCTCCAGGGTGGAGCCTTCTCGTGTGAATGGCTGCTCTCCACACTCTGCCTAAGTCCTCCAGGTGCTCAAGGGCCTTGTGACCAGAAATCACCTTTCTGAAAGCCAACCTGACTGGCCCAGGAGTGAGCCCATCTCCATCCCAGCCTGTGTTTTCCTGTCCCTGCTCCTGAGTATGAAGATGTGCAGGACCCCAACTTACTGGAGCACGGCTTGGAGCCTGGGGCAGCAGACCCTGTGTCCACTGAGAACTGTGGATGTGGAATATGCCCAGGACTGCATTCTCAGCCGTGCCTGCCAGCCGCACACTGGTGCCCGCCTGCTGCACCATCTATGAGATAATGTCTCTCCATTTTGGGATTGTGACATAGTTACATCAGACCTCAGTGGCCAGTGCTTGCATTCCAGGCCTGAGATCAGTGTGACAGCAGAGAAACCTGAGCCGCGAGGGACATTCTCAGGCTCAAAAATCACAAACCCGACAGGGAAAGGAATTTGATCAGAAAACGACACCATTTAGGTTATTTTAACGCCTGGATCTGAGCTGCCCTTTAAGCAGAGCCCCTTCTGTCGCAGGACTTTATTACCAAGTGACCCCGGCAGATGACTTTCATTTGTTTTTAACTGTAGAACAAGGTCATGTTTGCTTCGGGCATACTACATGGAGTGGACTTTGGGTGACAGGGTAAGGCCTGGCTCAGGCCTGTTTTTCCTTGCACACAGCATGCAGGCTGACAGGGCAGAGGCCAGGTTCTGAGGCTTTGTAGCAAATGACCTCCTGTGGGTGCAGGGAGAACTTCTTCCACTCTTGCACATACAACTCCTAAAACTTCTACCTTTACTGAGGCACTATACTGTTGAATGCCACCTAGGCAGTCTTTGATCATCTGAAACTTGCAACTAAGAGGTGGGAAGAGACAACTGTTAACCACTTAGAGGTGACCATTAGTTCACCAGTCAATCAATTTATGCATCAAGAAACATTTGTATATCTGTTTACTAAGCATTTTTTATGTGCAGGAGAGAGTACATACCAACATACAACATAGTCTTCCTTCTTAAAAAGTACACAATAAAGGTATGAGAAACAAGATTTGTATTCAGAGAACTCTAAGACAAATGGTCAAATATTCAAATGGCCTGGCACTAGTGGTAATTCCAGCGGACAAACAGCATGAGAAAAGGCCGGGAGACATTAATAAATACGTGCCCATTGCAATGAGTTACCCAATCAAGCCCCTTTACCTCCTTAAGATGGCAGATTAGAAGACCCTCTTCCCCAGAAGAGTGGGAAAGTCTGCCTTCAGGCTGTCAGTAATACTAAATAAGAGTGCTTGATTTATAAATTTTAAAAACATAAGAAGGTTTGATATTCTGCCCAGAGCAACGGAGGGCAGCGTGGTTTACCAGCAAAAGGACTGAACAGAGTGCCAGGAGCCCTTAGCTCTAGACTTACTGAACAGAAAGACCTTGGGTGAACTTTTCATTGAAACACTGAAGGCTTTAGGTTCACACCTGTATATGAAGGATAGTCCTGGTGTAGGGCAGCAAAAATGCCACGGAGCTAGAAGCTGGAAGACCCAGGTCCTGGCTTTGCTAATAATAATGACATTTATTATGCACTGTGTGCTAGAGGTTGTTCTTAAATATATTAGCTCATTTAGCTCCCTTGCCCACCCAATCTCTGTGAGGAAAGCACTATTCTTATGAGCATTTAATGGACAAGGAAACTAAGCTACAGAGGTGTGAAATCACTTTCCTAAGGCCAGAGAGCTAACTACTGACAGAGCTGGGATTCTACCTGGTTGGTTGTCGGCACAGCCCGTGTTCTTAATCTCTGTGCTGCTGCCTCCCAATAAACCGGGGGAGTGATCCTGGGCAAAAGACAAGCTCGCTGCATTTCAGTTTCCTCTTCAGTAAAATGAGGACATGAGTATTAATAACTTGCCAAATTACCTTAAACAGTGATTGTCAAGATCTAAATAAGATATTGGATATGAAATACTTTGTGATATAGAAAGTCCTATACATGTGTGAAGTCTATTCCTCAGACGAATGATGAAAAGATGAAATGAGATGGCTGATGGGAAACGCTCTGGGACATGAACATAAAAGTGTGACTTGGATGATCAGTGCCACCACCATCCTGGGAAAGGCTAACTGGCAGTGAGCAGGCTCTTGGACTCCATGAAAATTTAAGGATGTGGCTTCTTTTTCATATCTGTATGGTATCTTTAGTCAACTTGATTTTGGCAGGTTTAAAGAGGAAAAATGAAGGATAGGAAGTTTTTATCCTAGAAGCCTAGAGAAAGTGAAGCATATTCCTTTCAAGAAGAGAATCTCAAGGTTTCTTTCCTTTCTTCCTTCCTTAAATTGAGACCCAAATGAGGTGGAAGAAAATCTCTACTGAGATGAGACGCATTTTTAGGACACACATGGAGACCATCATCGTTGTTCCAGAATCTGGCCATGTGCTAAGAGACAGCTTCTGCTCCCTATCAGATATTACCAAGCTGGACAGCATCTTTTCTATGATCCAGTTCAACTTCTGTGTATGGAAGAAACTGAGGTCCAGGGAAGAGAGAGATTGGTCCAAGATCACCAGAACCCACAACTACAAGGCAGCTCTTCTGATGCCAGGCAAATGTGTGTTCCTCCCCATTTCACTGCCTTTCTTTTGGGTGGGTTTGGGGTGAGTTAAATTTTTATGAGAATCTACATCATAATCCTGTGACAATTCCAAAGAACAAAATGATTTTTTTAAAAAATCTCTTCTTTGAAATGGCTCCACCTCTGCCTTCATATTGCCCGAAGAGTTAAACAGACACAATCTGGATGAGTCTCAAAGATAGTAAGAATCACCTGTTTTCTTGTGGTAAGAAGGTGCTTCCAGAAGGCTGATTTTTCACTTCTCAGGCCTTCCCTTTTCACACACTGGGGGCAGAGACTCTCTCCTACTGACAGGAAAAGAATTAGCCTCCTTTGGTGTTACTGCTCCTTCCCACTTTAGCTCAGCATTATACACACAAAACGGGTGGGTGCGGAGCCCTTTCACCAGGGACTGGGTTGCAGAGTCTGTTAGTGGAAAAAAAAGCAACACCCTTTTTGAGCCTGGAATTCATCAGATTTTTTTCCTGTGGCGATACAGAGGCCCCTTCACCCCAGCAACCAAGAGGCTACAGCTGGATATGTGCTTATGAGATGGGTCATAGTTAAGAGCTGCCAGCCTGGGGTCTGTTTCTGGGACATTTCCACCTTAGATTAGACAGGCATTGGAGTCAGGAGCTAGCTGGTTACTGTAGCAACAGGACTTCAAAGCTTCACATTTCAGATGGAAGCTGCTATGCTATGAAACTTGCTCAGGACCCACTTTTTCTCAGTTTGAGGTTAAGTACTCCTCCGCCCCCCACACCCGACCACACCCCATGCCCAGTATACTTTTACAGCAGAGAGGAGGTCTGGAGGAGACAAGGGCCTAAGGCTTCACCCTTGCTCACTTGGAACTAGGCATTCTTGCTGTCATCTGGTTTAGTCAAGGGGGTTGTGAGGGGTGTGGCCTCCATCGCGAGTGTAGGAAAGATGGAAAGAAAATTGCCAGATGGGGATGAGGATTCCAAGCCTATCAGGAGGAAAGAAACATGTTACTCACCACCACAAGAAGGTTGCCAACTTCGTTTATGGATCAGCAACTGCTGGTAGGCAAAGTCTGTTACATGCCTGTCACTAGGCTATGCACCCGAGGATGGAGGCACTAGCTGAGGCTTACGAGTCAGAATAGATAAGGAGAAAATTGTCTGCCATGGTATATGCTGGAAAAACTCTGGGAAACGAGACAATCTGCCTCCAAGGGATTAACAGCCCAGTGGGGAAGACAGACCAACAGGCAAACCCTAAGGGCAGGTTAGAAAGAAGCTTGACTAGTGTAGGTCATTCAAAATGAAGACAGCTGTGTATGTCTCAATCAAGCTGTGTGGGTCCAGCCAATTTAAGATAAACTGTTTAATTACCTTTTATGTTTTAAAAGGAAACTTCTTCATTACATTGCCTATCAGTGCAGTTAAGTAAAAAGGCACATGGAACTATATGAACAGATGCCATTAACGGGTTTTTGCTTTTACATATCATCTTTCCCATTTGAGCATTAATTACTCAGTATTTTCTCATCAGTTTTCAGAAAGTTTTTCGAGGATAAACTTATAGAGGGATCTGGGGAGAGGAAGCTTTATTGGGATCTCTAGGGGCTATTTTATATTTTCCAATATCTGAACTGTTTTTACAACAGGTTTTCCACAGAAAGCTCAACAAGTCACTAAACTTTCTGAGTCTCAGAATCTGGGACTTAAAATCAGGGGAAGAGATGTGAATGGCTAAACTTTCTAGTTGTGTGGATAGTTTGCAACATATAAAGAATTGGTCAAAATGTTTATTCTTAGGGTCGGGGGTTATTCTGACTTCACAGAAGGGAATATCTGGCCAACTTTCCTCATAGAATATCAATTGTGGAATCAAGTATAGGGAATATCATGCATTTAAGGTTCACATATAGCCTTAAGTTGATGTCCATATTGATTTAACTATCAAAAAGGCAATTAGATTGTGGGGTAGCCAAGTTACCCACTAAAGACTGATGAGCTGATATAGGAAAAAAAAAGGGTTAAAGAAAAAGCAATTTTGAAGTTCCATGAGAACAGGAGAAATGACAGATATGAAGAGTTTTTTGAAGAAAGTTTCTTCTCGGTTGCTATTTAGTTTTAACAAAGGAGTTTCAGAAATGAACATAGAGAAGCAATTGGGTGAGGCTCCCTGCTAGATGAAGAAAATTTCTATCACTTGGGAAAAATCCACAGAAATCCTAATCCTATTAAAAACTTAGGTCATTCCACCCCAACAGTACTCTTTCTTCCATGTCCAAAACCATACGTGGAGCTTGCTTGTGTTTCAATACAAGCTCTTGCCTCAGTCCTCTCCAGATTACTAAAAGGAGGTATATAACCCTGCTCTTCAGCAGAAAGACCGCAGGTATTCCTGCTGCATCTGCATATGCACACTTACTTCCCTTTGATCTGTGGCAATGAGCTCTGGTGCTGCAAATGTCATATGCCATCCGCAAACCCACATGGATGCAGGGTACACACCTGAACAGGGGGTAGCCTCTGATGAAAACATTTGAGCAACAGATTTCTTTATCTCACCCAAACAGATCCACTGAAAAGGAAACTTTTTGGGTTCCCACCCACACGCAAGATGTACAAAGCTGTCTGGGGCAGGTCTGGTACAGATTAGCCAGTGCCCTCCATTGGAATAAGTAGTTAATTTCAAAGAGGTACGGTGGTTTCTCCACATATCTTCACCCTTCAAGCCTTACCTGCAAGCCTTTCCATAAAAGTCACCAGCACACTATCTCTGGGATGTGGAAGGTTGGGAGAAAGGAATCGACAAAATGAAAGTAACAGTATCAAGATCCAGACTTATTCACAAATTTTGCCTCTTAAACAATCTTTAATTAAGTAAACTTTAATATTTATTTTGTACCTATCATGCACTAGGTATATACATATAGTTAGGGGGCATAAGGACATAATAGGACTAAAAAAGATAAAAGACATGTTCACTGCCCTTGAAGAATTATAATGTCTTACTGAGGACTTCATATACATGCACATTGACTAGACAGGCAGTGTAGATAACTGAAAAGAAAGTGGGAAGAGTTTGGGCTGGTGCAATCAGACAGTGCTTCTTGAAAAAGGAACTTGAATTGGTCCTTACGGCCAGAGGTAGCCTACTTGCCCAGCTGGAGGAGAGAAGGTAATCTACCACGTGGAAGGAAGGACAAGAACAAAAAAATGAAAGCAGGAAGGAACATGGTGGTTTGGGCAGAATAAAAAATCCCTAGATTTTTGTGGAAGTTTCTCGTCTAACCTCCTGCCTAAACCATCTATAATACATTCTGTCCCCAAGAAAATGCTCTACTGCCAACTACGCCTATGTGATTCTCCTAGAGATGCATGAGTCCTTAATGAAAGCTGCCCTCGCTCTTCTTGAAAAAGCCACTTGCATTTATAGATAACAGAGGGTAAACTTTAAACACAACTGCATAAAGTGGCAAGGAACTGGCCTGCCATCAGCTCACTGAATTTGGATTCCATGCAAGCAGCATGTGTAAAGGAGGTAAACTCCAAAAGTGTTTTTCCTCCCTTAATAAGGCCTATTCTCCTTAGTGTCAAGGTATGAAAAGCAGATATTTCATATCAACCTTCATGGTTAATCTTTTTGATAGTTACAGGTGCAGGATGATTCTTCACCCAGGGGTGCGGGCAAAAGGGCTGATTACCTATGCTCACAGGTCACCATATCCAGTTCAACACACTATAAACAAGTCATTGCTTCTGTCGACATTTGAGTCCTTTTGTCTGCGATCAGGGACTTCTGTGTCTATCTAGCTAGGTCTTTACTCTCATGGGTTAATCAAAGTTTCTGGAAGTAATCACAGCCAACTCTCCTTTGCTTATAACAGGGTGCAGCAGTAACATGGAACATAAGGTGGGAAAAAAGACAAAAGTGTGGATGATTCATACATTATTCACAAACTTACCTCCTTAATCACTACAACACTTTAATATTAAAATTAGCTTACACTTCGTAAACAAACACTGACTGGTGACAAAGGGATTGGGTTAAAAGGAGCAGATAATGTCACTTCAAGAAATGTTTTCTAAGTTTGGATCTTGATTACTGTTACCTTCGTTTTGTTTTTTTAATTCTTCCCTCCTAAGCTTCCGCATCCCAGAGATGGTGTGCTGGGGGCTTTCATGGAAGTGCTTGCAGGTAAGGCTTGGAGAAGTGAAGACAGGTGGAGAAACCAGGTTTCGTCAAGCTGTTGAAGAGACATCAAAGCCAGGAGTAATTCTCTGCATCCTGTCACATGCTTGTTTCTGCCTCCAAGAAAGCAGAGTTAAAATGGACTTTCAGACCAGAGACAGGTGAGGATGACAGGGAGGCACTGCAAAGGCTCCGCAAGTCTGAAAATAGCATAGTGTGTCTGCCAAGGTGACTGCGGGTGCCCAAATTTCCCCCACCACTTCACAGTGGCCTTGGCTTTACACACTGTTGCTACCAAGTCACTGAAGGAAAAAGATTCTGATGATTTTCACTTGTTTCACGCTTGACAATTAAAACATTCTTCTGGATTTCCTTTTTCTCTTAAACCAGTCAATGTTGTCTTTGTGTAATAAGAAATATCAGGTAAGTCTTAGGATGTGGACATCATGTTTGGGACAATGTCTCCCTCACGCCTCTCTCATCCTTTATACCATAAAAGAGTGATGGCAATATGCTAGCTGAAATTCACCCTTCGATGGTTTCATTTTCTTGTCTACAAAGGCAGGGTGAGCGACTGCTGCCCTGTGATTTCTGGCACTCCCAGTGGAAAGGAAGCAGAGGGGCCAAGTTATGGCAGAGCGCGCCCAGTTAGGCCTTCGACTACAAAAGTATCATGGTTTCCCTTCCTCCCCAGTTACCATTCTTTCCCTGGTTCCCATCCCCTTCCACATCCAGCAGTGTGGGCTGACCTTCCTTTCCTCATCCTGGGAAAACACATCTTGCTCCAGTGCCAAGTTAGATTGGACAAACAGCCGGTGTGGAGGGGGCTGTGGGAGGTACGGCTTGCCAGGACAGCTTGGCTGAATGGGTTCCTGAAACAAGGCATCTCCAAATGCTCCCTGCCCCTCAAACAGCAGAGGAGTGTGATAATCATGCGGTCAAGATTTTTAGAGCATAGCACTTACACTTTTACTAGGCCTCACTCCGGACCTATTGAATCAAAATTTGCATTTTAACCCGATCCCACATGAATCACACACACATTAAAATTTGGTAAGCAGTATTCTAACTCACTAGACCACAGGTCCACAAACTGACTCATGGGACAAATCCGGCCAGCTGCCTATTTTTGTAAATCAAGTTTTATTGGAACACAGCCACACTTGTTTATGAATTGTCTACAACTGTTTTTACACTACAATGGAAAAGCTGAGTAGTTACAACAGAGACCATACTGCTGCAAAACCTAATACTTAGTCTCCAGACCTTTACAGAGAAAGTTTGCTGGCTCCTGTACTAGACGGTAGACTCCTTAAAAGTGAGAACCTGGTCTTGTTCTGCTTTGTAAGGTAGAAGGGCAGTTCAGTATAGTGGATATACATGTAGGCTCAGAGGCTGACTGACATGATTTGTATCTAGGCTCTGCCACTCCCTTGCAAATGACTGTGGGTAAGACAGAACCACTCTGTGCCTCATGTTCCCCACCTATAAAATGGGGATGTATTAGATTGGTGCAAAAGTAATTGCATTAAAATGGCAAAACTCCAATTACTTTTGCACCAACCCACTACATCAGAACCTACCTTTAAGGGTTGATTTGTGGGTTAAATAAGTGAAGATATGTAAAGACTTTAAGTAATGCTCTCAGAAAATGTTAACTATTAGCTGGTACCAGGCATTTTGAGAGTAGACAGGGGATTTGCTGAATGTTGGCAGAATGACCCATCCCTAGAGCAGACATTGTCTATCAATATCCATTCTCTGCTTCTTCCTTGCTAACATCAATTATTTCTGTAGACATCTGACCTTCATGGAAGATGACCTCATCTCTGGGGGAAAATACTAGTGAAAGCCAATCACAATGCCATTCTCAGTGTCAGTGGATTGGCATGAGGTGGGTGGTTCTAGCCAATGAGTCATAAGAGGTTTTTTATTTTATTTTATTTTGATTTGGGGTCTTACTCTGTCACTTAGGCTAGAATGCAGTGGTGTGATCATAGCTCACTGCAGCCTCAAATTCCTGGGCTCAAGTGATCCTCCTGCCTCAGCCTCCCTAGTAGGTGGAACCACAGGCGAAAGCCACCACGCCCCGCTCATTTTTTATATTTTTTGTAGAGACAGGGTCTTGCTATGTTCCAGGCTGGCCTTAAACTCCTGGCCTCAAACAATCCCCCAACCTTGGCCTCCCAAAGTGCTGAGATTATAGGTGTGAGCCACTGTGCCCGGCCTAGAAGAGGATTCTTGAAGGACTTCTGGGAAATGGTTCCATCATTCCTTAGAAGAAAACACAGAAGAGATGCTCCTGTTCTTTTATGAATTTTATCTCTGGGTGTGATGCCTGAAACTGCAGCAGCAGGAAGGCAGGCAGTCTGAGAGCATAGCTGACCTAATTAGAATGGCAAGGAAGAAAGACGGAAAGAATTCAGGCCCCTTAAGAGGTCTCAGAGTTGCTGAATCACCAAACTCCTGGGCTTACCTACTCACGTACTAATGTTATGAAAGAAAATAAATTTTCCTCATAATTTAATTCTTGTCCAGAGCATCCTGATTCATATAGCCAGGGACCATAGTTACACATATTTTTACTTCATCCAGGACCTAACAACTGGTGTTGGGTGCTATGAGCAAAGGAAGAGCAGTAGCTGGAAATGAATGACCTGGGTGTAGGACACAGGAAGACTCAAAAATCTTCTAGGCTATGCAAATCAAAACCACGAGATATTAATATCACCTAATACCTTTTAAGATGCCATTATGAAAAAACAAAACATTACAAGTGTTGGAGAGGATGTGGAGAAACTGGAACCCTTGTACATTGTTGGTGGGAATGTAAAATGGTCTAGTCACTATGGAAAACAGTATGAAGGTCTTCAAAGAATTAAAAACAACAATATATGATCCAGCAATCCTACTTCTGGGTATTCATCTAAAATAATTAAAAGCAGGGCCTCAAAGAAATAGTCATATTCCCATGTTCACTGCAGCATTATTCTCATAATCAAGGCGTGGAGCCAACCTAAATGTCCCTCAATGAATGAACAAAGAAAATGTGGCATAGACATACAAAGGAATGTTTTCAGCCTTAAAAAGAAAATTCTGTCACATGCTGTAACATGGATGAACCTGGAGGACATCATGCTAAGTGAAATAAGCCAGTCAAAGAAGGACAAACACTGCATGATTCCACTTATATGAGGCGTTCAAAGTAGTCAAACTCACAGAAGCAGAAAGTAGAATAGTGATTGCCAGAGGCTGGTGGGAGGGGAAATGAGGAGTTGCTATTCAATGGGTATAAACTTTTAGTTATGCAAGATGAAAAACTTGTAGCAGTCTGCTACAAAACACTGTGCTGCTTCTAGTTAAATGTACCGTCTCAAAATAAATAAATAATGTACTGTACACTTAAGAGGGTATATCTCACATTATGTGTTTCTTTACAACAATAAGAAAATCACCTTGTAAACTGGAAATTTCCAAAATGGAAATTGGAGTAGCTTGTATTGATTTTAAAATTTATACATGCTGTCACTCATAGGTGGGAATTGAACAATGAGAACACTTGGACACAGGTAGGGGAACATCACACACTGGAGCCTGTCGTGGGGTGGGGGGAGGGGGAAGGGATAGCATTAGGAGAAATACCTAATGTAAATGACGAGTTAATGGGTGCAGCACACCAACATGGCACATGGATACATATGCAACAAACCTGCACATCGTGCACATGTACCCTAGAACTTAAAGTATAATAATAAAAAAAATAAAATTTATATGTGCTCCTAGGCTCAGATTTAGGAATTTGTTTTCCATTTAGGTTTTATTAAGTCTAATCCAAAAATGCAAAAATGAAACTGTGAGTTATATGTGATGAAAAAGTACAGCTTTCTTGAATTCAAATAAGCAATAGCAAAGATCACATTTAGAATCTGACAGAAAGAACACAGCATCCCTGCCTCATCTTTTTTATAGATATTAAGAAAAGGAAAAGTAGTCTTATTTCAAATATCAAAACTCTGACTTAAATGAATAAAATTTAGTCACGAGTAAATACAAAAAACAAGCAAACAAAAAAACCTTCCTGGATTAGCACAGGCCCAATTCTTCCCCGCCTTTTATCACCCTGTCAGCTGGGAGTATCTTTTCCAGATACCTGTGGCTCTCTACCAATTGTTACTCTCTTGTTGTCTGAACCTGCTACCCAAACTTGGCAGGTCATTTTCAAAGCCAGATGAGTTTTGATTGTTCCCTTGGCAATATCCATTATTTCCCTCCTGGGTAGAAGGGGGATCTGAGGACAGCTTATCTTTTTGGGGTACATGGAGTAGAGGTGGGGACTCTTATATAATATGAAATAAAAATAAGTTCTTTGGGCTGGAAGTGTCAAAAGATTCCTTAGAATTTATAGCCACAGGGATTTCATGGTGTGTCTGATGTACTGATTTTGTGCCACATTTGAGCCAGAACTGGCAGCAGATTCAAAGCAACACAGGTGGCTAAGTACACATGAGGGGAAGGTATGGGGAGAGAAAAGTGGCATAAAATAAGGCTGTCCCCCTATGCCCATCGAGAATAAGATCTTAGCCCTAACTGAAGGAGCTTAATGATCAACTCTAACACATTGGCTGGACTCCTGCAGGTACTCACGGAAGGTAGAGGTGCTGAGCTACCTTTTCTTGTCAAAGTCTAGGGCTGGAGATGCTTCAAGAACTTTGGAGCCATAAAGTCACTGTAATGGTCAACTTCTAAGGCTAGAAGGGGCCATGAGACATCTCATTTATCTCCTTGCCTTTGGGCAAGAATTGCACACCTAAGCTTCCCGAATACATCAGACACAATTTAGGGTTAAAAGCCTCCAGAGGGGCAAAAAAGTAAAAAGATTTTACAATTTTCTTCCACAAACCACTTTAATTATGTGCTCATCATCTACTTCAGAATCTAAGAGAACTTTGACACTTGTTTTTGACAAGTGTCTTCTCATCAGTCTAACTCCAAGACCTTCCTCCAAGTGGTAGGCTCTGGTAATCCAGCGAAAGCAAGGCGCTAACAGGCGAGTGTGAAGCCAAAGGGCTCCCAGTGACATCCTTGACAGCTTTTTGCCAGCTATTCACATACATTTAATATACAGCACTTCCCTGTGACTGTCTGCATCCCTTTCTACCAGCAGTTCCTCCTGATTTATCATTCTCCAGCAATTCCCAATTGCTTTGCCTTTCTAATAGATGTTGCAGTCTGACAAAACACCTTTGCCTTCATGCTGGTGTTGTTAAAAGACTGATTATAACCATAAGGAACGAGAAATAAGATATTGTTGTCAGTTTGCTAATCTTCTCTGTTCAGAATAATAAAAGTTCTCTGTCAGAGACTTATGAAGGGAGATTTCACCCCACCCCCGCCCCCCGGCTTGCTAGTCCTACTCTTTGTGCATTCTTAAGACAGGAGGCAAGTGCTTTACATTAGAAAAACTGAGGCTGAATATGCAGCCTGTCATGCAATTTTGCTGAAGATAGAGGGTCAAAAATTCAAAAACTCAATTGCTCTAGGGCAGGGGGTTGGGAGCAAAGCCAATAAATAAAATGTGTGGTGCAAATGCCTTTCAGGAAAGGGTGTGAAGGGTGGGGTGGATTTACCAGAAGCTTTGGCAGTCAGCTTTGAAGTCTTCTGGAAAGGAAAGTGTAGCCTCCCAGGGAAGCAGCCTCATGACATCTTCCACAAGGCTGATGTGTTGGGAAACAGCAACACGTGAGCAAGAAGTTCCTTGAAAAATTTTCTTCCCTCCTTCTTCTTCTGGAACTGTTGGGAAACTAGATTGGACCCAGGAGTCTGGTTTTTGAGAATGGCCCTGAATGAATCTTTAGTTTCCGGGTAGGAACAGAGAGCTCAGAAGGTTGTGTTCTCCTCCAAGGAAATCTGGCCACAGTTTTTTTCCTGTTCTACCCAGAGCTTGTGTGCTGGTGGATTAAGCACATGTGTGCACAGGGCCAGGATTCTGGCAAACAATCTCAGGGAGGATGGCAAAAGGAGAAGCAAAAGGGGCTCATTCCTCTACCTCACAGCTTCTTTTCCCAAAGGAAACAGGATCTACTCACCAGCAACAATCCCAACATCACAAAAGGAACATGGAAATAAATGTGCATGCAACTGGGACACATAGACCCCTGTCACCTGCTACAAATGGAGCAGAAGTGGGAGACAAGTGAGCCACCGAGAACCTAGGCCTTCTTAGCTGTAGCCTACGTCAAGAGAGCACGGGCTTCCTGACTGGTCTCTGGTGGCCGAGGAACTCTACTTCCCTGACCTGGGAAGAAGGCGTGAATAACCAGCTAGGAGGAGACACCCATTCTCTTGGAGTTGCCTGGGGTATCTGAGGCAGAGGTGGTAGCAGCAGACTCCTCAACAGAGGCACTGAGGTCCAAGGATTCCAGGATGATGTCCCCAAGGCAGTAAATCAAATGCCTGAAACAAATGGACAAAAAACTTAGGGGCTGGCTCAGTCAGGAAACACAAGATCCTGTTTATGACATTTATTTTCTCCTCCCCCATCACCGATACCCTAAACTTCAATAGCCTGATGAAACCTCTGCCATGAAATTAATGTTTTTTAAACTAATAAAGCCTCTGACCCTAATAAAGGCAAGAATAGTTTTTATATAAGACCAGTTTTATTCAAGACTAAGTTTTATAAAATTCCATTTCTCTTTACATAGTTACATTAGCACTGCTCTGAAGAACTGTGATAACAAATCCTTGAGATGTCAGGTTACTAGATGCTTTCAGAGCTCCTGACTACTGCTGTTTCTCATAATTACCTTAAATTTATAGGCTGCTTTACAGGCAGTGAGGCAAAGCCAGGATCCTTGAGGAAGTTAATAAACACAGTCTACTTTGGGATAGGGTTTGAGTGCAAGATTACTCAATACTTCCAGAAGAGTAACAGCCCAAGGGATGGAATCTACCTCTTCTGGATTATTCTAGGACTCTTCACCCAGCATTTCTGGTCCCTTTATGAAATCCAACCTTACTATCTTGTCTACCTGATATGAAGCAAAGACAACTCCTGGTCTTGACATGAATCACAGCTTTGCTATAAGGCCAGGGGCTCATGGTGAACATCTTTACACGGTCTGTGATACACAGGCCAGGGTCGCTCTTGGAGCATTCACAGGGGCTGGCAGATGTTGGCAAGAGCACTGAGCAAGTACGCTGAACAAGCCTGGAGGAGAAGAGGTCATTTTCAGCAGCTCGTGTAGGGGCCTGCGTCGAGTTCTTCCAAACACAAATGGTGGTTGGTCCAAGAGTGATTTCCTAGCACATGATGACCTGCTCAGAAGCCTGATGGTGTGGATTTTACTTAGTGTGTGGATCTGGACATCAAACTCTGTAGTCAGTGCCCAGAGCAAGGAAAGACTACAATGCTATTCTTTGGAATGTGGGCTTTTCACTCAGAAACCTTGGATACCTCTGAGACCAGAGATGGCTTTAACTATGCTGATGTTGGAATAACATTTTTCCACTTACCTGTTGATGAGGGGTTGTTGTAGTGACTCCAAGACTAGACCCCAGCTCAGCTGGCATTTGTTCACCCCAAGAATTTCTACTACGAGATCTGAGGAGGAAAAAACAGGTGGAATTTGTGTGTTATCACTGAAGTTTTAGATTCTAAGGACAGTCTCTCCCCAGGATCTCTGCCGTTTTTACATAGGTTAGGTATTTCGGGCATACCTCTAAACCACACAGCCAAGCTAAAATCCTCACAAAACAGGAAAAACCTGAGAAAAATATGTTTCTCAAGTTAGGCGCCTACATAAGAATGGGCTTCAAAAATTATTTTGTAACCTGTCACTCAAATGCAGGTACTCCTTCCAATGTAACAGTTTAGGTTGGCAAACAGAGTTATAGTGATAAGGGTAAATAAAACTGATTGTCCAGAGCTAAGTTCACAACTGTCTCCTGGTTGTCACAGCCATAGGCAACAAACTGCCTTCCTGGCCCTCTAAAAACACAATGCAAGGAAAAACAACCTTCTCAGATTTTGTTTTTACTTATTGCTAAAGGCCATGTACCATACTCAATGGCTGCAGTTTATTAAGTTGGACTTTCTGTGAGACATGTGATTTTCTTCCTTGGTCCCAAAATGCTATGAATTGGCAGAGAATCTGAAGTCTTCATCTCCTGGAAATGGCTCTGAGACCTGTCCCTGCAGGCAGAGCTTCCCCAGACCTGCCAGCAGGTAGAGAGAAAGTTATTAACCTAAATATCTGCAGGATTGTCACCTAGTATTTAGGGTGCAGCCATAGAGTTCCTTTCCATTCCCTTGGCATCAGCTGAGCAATGGATAAAAGAATTGCAGCCCTGTTCATTTTCCTATTAGCCTGGGAAATGATGGGTCAACAGAGTTTTGAATCTAGCCACATTCAGGGCCCTTTTACAAACAGGAAAAGGTGCAGGGGTAATGGTGGCAAAGCAGAATGGAAGGGAAATGTGATTGGTATAATTGATCTCATTGGTCCAATTACCTGGGAGGACTCCC
This sequence comes from Nomascus leucogenys, assembly GCF_006542625.1. NCBI lineage: Eukaryota > Metazoa > Chordata > Mammalia > Primates > Hylobatidae > Nomascus > Nomascus leucogenys. The sequence goes on along the minus strand of NC_044395.1, from coordinate 4,072,793 downwards.
ATCAGGCTCTGCAAAGCCTGTTTCTCAGCAGCCAGTTTCTGCTCTTGGGTCCTTACAGGCCGTGGAAACTTAGGCAAAACTCCACCAGGCCAGATGGACTCCTGAAGAAGCCGGAGGTACTGCACCCAGCGCTGTGGACTTGTTAAATTAGCTACCTGCACCTCTAGCCACCTGTGGTAGAAAAGAGATGAAAGCTTAGATAAAGCTGAAGGAAAGGAAATAACAAGGCAGCGGACTGACTGTTTATGGTCCCCCGCAGATTCGTATGTCAAAATCCTAACCCTCAAGGTGATGGCAGTAGGAGGCGGGGCCTTTGGGGAGGTGATTAGGTCATGGGGACAAAGGTAAATGCCCTTATAAAAGAAACCTGAGAGAGACTTCTCACCCCTTTTGCCATATGAGGACACAGGGAGAAGACAGCTGTCTATGAACCAGGAAAAGGGCCCTTGCCAGACACCAATTCTGCTGGTACCTTGATCTTGAACCTCCTGGCCTTTAGAAACTGTGAGAAATAAGTTTCTGTTGTTTATAAGCCATTCAGTTTATGGTATTTTGTTATAGCAGCCCAAACAGACTAAGATACCATGAATTACATGAGCAATCAGAACAGGACAAAGTCAGCACTGACTCTTGCAATGGAAACCAAGCCAATTCAACAACCTGGGATAACAGAATTTGAAGATGAGTAACAATAAGAATCGTGTTATTTATGGAGTGTTCACTATGTGCCATCTACTGTACAAGCAGTTTTACAGAAGAGAACACTAAAAGGGCCTCAGTCTCTGGGCAAGCCTGCACCTATACCTTCCCAGCTCTCCTCTGGCAAGGCTGCACCTATTATCTTTCTAGCTCTCCTCTGATAGGAAGCATTATAACCTTCTTGGTAACATGTACACACAGACTTCATAGCTAAGGACTTAGCGATCTTTATACAAATTCCTCTCTCTACCTCCCCAGCCATATCCCCTGGTCTTCAAGTCCTCATGACTGTCTTGGGGATTTCCTACATCTGCCCTTTGTTCATAATAGTTCTCTCACTAACAAGGGCCTTTTCCCGCCTTGCCTGAAGAGCAAGTCTCAAGTCTGCCCTTCTGGCAAGACCTGTTTCAACCCTACTTCCTCCATGAAATCCTTGACCATCACAGCTGGAAGTGCTCTCCTTCTCCATAGACCTCCTTTGGCAGGTAGTTCTGGAACAATTACTTTGGAATATGAATTTTTTAAGGTGTTTATAGCTTTACTTCTTCAACTAAATTATAAGCTATAAGAGTTCTGTGTCTTGTACTTTAAAAAAATTCCCCGCAGTGTTTGGTGCTCAAGAAATGGTTGACTGACTGATAACTCTTCTTATTTCAATGAAAAATTTTCCCTTTGTCTTACTTTCAAAAATGAGTCAAAATTTTCCCTTTGTCTTACTTTCAAAAATGAGTCAAAAATGAGGGGTAAGATATACCAAATCTGGAGTTCAGCTGGAAACCTAGAAAGTGGTTCAACATTATTCTTTATCTGTTCCTGCATTTTTTTCAAAGTGATATGGTCAGAAGTGAGGTTCAAGGCTGTTGAGGCCTCCCCTTCACCCACCTCATTTAAGACTGACATAGCTGTGTTGGTCATGGACGGACAATCAACCACTTCTATTCATGCACGGAAGACTCGTTTGATCCTGCACCACATGGCAGCTCATGCCATCACTCCTCGCTCCTATACTCGAGTCACTTGTCACTCATCCAAGAGCAGAGGGGGCTGCCAAGGCAAACTTTATTTAACCTCCACTCTGCCAGACAGTCTGCATTCCACTCAAGCTGGGCATTCCAGCCATGGGGGCTGCAATCCCCCAAGCCCAAGGCTCACAACTGATTCTAAGAATAGGAAGTGTGTAAGGTAATAGCAGGGCAAGAATGGCAGCCATCGATGGAGATCTAGAGTGGCACAAAGCTGTTCTTGTCCAAAATAGCCATCACGATCGTATTTGTTATTATTAGGGCTGCATCTCCTTTTTATAGGGCTTTTCATTCAGCGAGCCTAAGACGCCTGATGAAAGGGATCCAGTAGCAAGAATTCCTGTTCCTGTTTATATAAGAGGGTCACGAGAGGGAGGTGGCTGCAATGACCTGATCGGCTTCTCTGCAGGGGATTAAGTGACCCAAGGTCTCCTTTCTTCACCTCAAGCCATGTATACTTCCACAATTTTTGCTGAGGAGAATGATGTGTCTTGGGGTCTCATCTAACTGTCTTGAGGGACAGGGGCAAAGTCTTGCAAACCAAAATCTTCAGCCACATGATCCTTCCTAGACTGAACATGTTACACGCCAGCAAGCCTGGGTACCTCAGCCATCTTCTGGGCATGTCTTACAAAGCAAGAGTTACATTCTTTTGAATGAACATTAATTTATCTGATGGGGACAGGACCTCACATGGCATTATGACAAGGATATCCTCCTTGTTCTCTTGCATGGTGATTAAGTGTCTCATGTATATGTGTGGGGTGCAAAATGAATTTTATCATGTGGCAAAATATAAATTTATAAACGTATACAAATCTATAAGACAGCTTTTCAAACTCTAAATGGAAATGCTGGGGAGAGACATAAAAGTAGGAAAAGTAAAAATAAGCACCTGATGATGAGGATGAGTCTATGAGTCAAATAAATTTGTGGGAGCTAATAAGCACAACTTGCTGACGAAAAGGACTGCCACCTCTGAGTAAGTATCAACTGCTGATGAGACAAAGACACTGTCAAGCACTGTACACACAAGGCACAGAACTGGCCAACAGGAGGCCCTGGAAACAGGCAGGCCCAGGAATGTAAGAAACAGGACTTCCACAAACTGGCAGAAATAAACTCCCTCCAGGCCTACAAAGAGGGACAGAGTTTGGAAAGCGATTTCTAGTCCCTGGGAGCTGCAGAGTGCCAGCTTTCCTTATTCTTCTCCACACTCTAAAGATAAAAGACACAAACCACACATTTGTACCACACATGGTTTCAACATTTGCTCTCTTTCCTGGATTCTCCTCTTGCCTATGTTCTGCCCACCCTTCCCCCTGTCAGCAAACAGAGGCTTTATCCTAGGCCTTTGGGCTCAGCATGGTCTTATTTTCTAGTCCCAGGCAGCCTGTGTAGAAGACCAAGTGCAACAAATCTTTCTTGTTCACAGAACTTCTGAGCGATGGTGTCTCGTTAAAAATGATGAGCATGCCAATCTGGAAGGAAAACATGATAAAGAGCAAACCAAAAAAATCACCACCACAACTGCCACTGCCCTCACACAATACAATCTCTAAATTTTTAAAGCTGTAATTCAATTTCTAAGACATACTTTATTATCACTCGCAATGCCTTTCTTAAGTTGTAAATGGCTGTATTCAGGGATTTGGTATACTTTGCCTTGCGCAACACCTGGATGGAACCAACTGCCACAGGTTCTTGAGAGTAATGAAGAAGGTGGAGATTTCTTCATCCAAATCTCTTTCCTCTCCCTTTCATCCCTACCTTCTCTTCCTTTGGTTCTGTCATCCTTCTCTAAGGTAAAGCTCCATACACACCACCATTTCATTATCTAACTTTATTAACTCCCCTAATCATGCTTGGTTTATTTGGAAACTGGCTAGAGCATGGAAGACAAAGACATTAGGTGTAGGATTGTTAAAAGGGACAGACGTCTCAACTCCTCTCCATTAACTCTCTTCATCTCGCTATTTCTACACTGCATCTTTCTATTCTTACCACAGGAGTGGGAAAGTTAAAAAGACATTTGTATCCCTATAGAGCTCTCTTTAAGTGGAAGGGATGGAATTTATGTGTCTGAAGTCTAATACATCATAGGAGGTTTTCCAGCATCAGTTTCTGGACTTTGCTGGTACCATTTACTATTAGGCTGACAGAAATCTAAAGCTTCAAGGTCAAAACACACACACGTTCCTCTTACTATTCATTAGAAATTACTTATAATAGGCCGGGCATGGTGGCTCACACCTGTAATCCCAGCACTTTGGGAGGCTGAGGCGGGGAGATCACCTGAGGTCAAGGGTTTAGACCAGCCTGACCAACATGGTGAAGCCTCGTCTCTACTAAAAATACAAAAAAAAATTAGCTGGGCATGGTGGTGCATGCCTGTAGTCCCAGCTATTAGGGGAGGCTGAGGCAGAAGACTTGCTTGAACCCAGGAGGCGGAGGCTGCAGTGAGCCAAGATCATGCCACTGCACTCCAGCCTGGGTGACAGAGGGAGACTCCATCTCAAAAAAAAAAAAAAAAAAAAAAAGAAATTACTTATAATAAATCATTTACTAAATACAAATGCTATTGTTTATGTAATACAAGATGCATGAAGTAAATATGCTAAAATAAATATGGTAGAGAATAGCCTCAGATAGCACTGGTTTTATTTTCCACCACTATTCCAGGTCTGATATTTGATTTAGAGATATCTCTTTCTATTATCCTGCCTTCATCCCAAAGAAGAGAAGAAAAAAGAACCCAAACCAGGTCTCTTGTGTCAAGCCATCTCTGAATGATTCAGAGCCTTACCAGGGGGCCTAGAAATAGCCAGTAAAATGGCCAAAAAACCCCACCCCACAACCACATATTGACCCCAAGACATTCAAGAGCTTCACTTATGCCAGACAGGGGAGAAGAGATGATGTGGAGATCAGGGCTTGTCAGTAGCTGGGACTGCACATCCACTCCACGTTCAAGGGAACCTGGTCTGAAATAGCCGCAGATAGAGGAATGAAGTAATGACTAAAAAGGAGACAGTTTAATACTAGGGCTTAAGATGGCACTTCAAGGTTAGCAGAAGGTCATTTCCCATCAAAACAGCAGAATCAAATCTCATGAGTAAGAGGAGAAGGCTTTAGAGACCATGTCTAATCCAATTAGCCAAATCCCCTTCATTTCTTTTCTAAGACAGCAGCTATGGCTGAGTGAGAAAGGGTCTTGAATCAGTATGGCTTAATGAAGAGGAGAAAGGGAAGAAGATACTAAAGTCATAAAACAGAAAATAGTCATAAGATCCATACCAACATTCTAAACAAAAATGCCTGGTGCAGTCTAAATACAAGGAAAATAACAGGTCCATTCCTTCCAGCCTATTTATCTATTGGCTGTACCTCTACAGACAATCCAAGGGCAATTATGCTCCAACGTTAAGATACCAAATACAGTTCAAAGGAAAAGAGACAGAAAAGGAAGATCAAGTTAAAGCTTCTACCATCCTAAATACACCTTCAGTAAATTAGAAGTATTGACTTATTTTATTACCCTTAGAGCAGGGTTTTCAACGTTGGTACTACCGATACTTTGGACCGCGAAATCTTTGTCAAAGGGGCTTTCCTGTGCATTATAAAACATTCCACAACATCCCTGCCCCTCCTCCCCTCAAACTAGATGCTAATTTTGCCAACCAAACATGTCTCCAAACATTGCGGCATGTCCCCTGAGGACAGAATTGCTCCAGTTGAGAATTACTGCCTTAGACTTAGGGACTTTTGGATATAACTGTATCAGGCTACTTTCACCGTCATTTTAAACCTGATGGTTGTAGCGCAATGTTTTTCGACCTGTGGGCTGGACATCATTAGAGGTCATATAATCTGTTTTGTTGTCTGTGATAACATAAAAATGCATCTCACGTTTGGAGACACTTGTTTCGTATGTATGTACATATGTATGTATATATCAGATAGGCGTGCATGCATATGTGTGTATGCACCTGTGCCTATGTATATGCTCACAGTGGGCTGCAATGTACAATGCATTTTTTACTGTAGGTTGAAGTTTTAAAAAAAGTTTGAAAAACACTCATACAGTGTCAATAATTAGGAGTTCCGAGAGAAAGTAGGAGAAGCCCAAGCCACATTTTTAGCTTCCTGGAAACGCTCCCGATCTCCACCCACCCAAGCACCCTGTAAAATGTTTGCAGGGGCCTCAACCATGAACACTGTGCTCTGTACTGCCAGTCCTAGCACATAAGTATGAGTATTGGCTCATCCAATCAGTAGCAGCAATCTATAGGGTGGGAGAGAAAGGAGGTCTTGGAGGTGATGGTGTAGATTCAGGACATTCTCCATTAAACAAACTGTTTTTGCCAATTTCACACCTGATAAAAGTTACACTTCTTTTCTCTCTGATGCCATTCCCAGGCCTCTGTCTTCCTGCCATGGCCCCTTCTTGTGTTTATAGACAGTTCCCCCTGTCAGCTCTCAGCTCTAGGCTTCTGTCCTGTAACTATCCAGACCCAAGTTACTCAGCTGTGTCTGAGAAAGTTCAACACTGCTACCCTCTGACTGTGTATCTAGGTCACCACCCTTTCCTGCCCGGTGCTGGGGAAGAATGAGGAGGAAATGAACCCCAAGGGCAAGAAACTACCACTTCTTTCTCCCAATGACTACTGTGAAATTTAAAATGGCTCAGAGTTTGCACAATTTCTTCTCTGATTTTTGCTTTCATGTTTTAAATCATGGATCCACGTCTTTGAATCATGTACTTTAAGGGAAGACTTGACAGTCGCCTAAATATCACAATGTAAGAATCTTGAGTTCCATACATTTCTATCTAGCCACAAACAGTTTTTTTATTTTTAATTTTTTTTATTTTTTATTATTATACTTTAGGTTTTAGGGTACATTGCACAATGTGCAGGTTTGTTACATATGTATCCATGTGCCATGTTGGTTTGCTGCACCCATTAACTCGTCATTTAGCATTAGGTATATCTCCTAATGCTGTCCCTCCCCCCTTCCCCACCCCCCAAAACAGTCCCCGGAGTGTGATGTTTCCCTTCCTGTGTCCATGAGTTCTCATTGTTCAATTCCCACCTATGAGTGAGAACATGCGGTGTTTAGTTTTTTGTCCTTGCGATAGTTTACTGAGAATGATGTTTTCCAGTTTCATCCATGTCCCTACAAAGGACATGAACTCATCATTTTTTATGGCTGCATAGTATTCCATGGTGTATATGTGCCACATTTTCTTAATCCAGTCTATCGTTGTTGGACATTTGGGTTGGTTCCAAGTCTTTGCTATTGTGAACAGTGCCGCAATAAACATACGTGTGCATGTGTCTTTATAGCAGCATGATTTACAGTTTTTGTTTTTGATTAGTAATGTACACATCACAGATATAAAATTAATATGTATTAAAAAATGGAAAGATTCTTAAGGAACTTCAAAAAATCATCTGTTCAACCTTAGTGGTTTTTCCAATCTCACCAACTCTACATATGAAAGCATTGGGCACCAAAAGGAATGGCTTATAAGAACATACAACTTGAGAGTTGGAAGGAAACTTAGAGGTTATCGTATCCAGTCTCCTCCCAAAGCAGAAACCTCCACTGCAATATAGGCATAGACAAGGGTTGGGTCCTGTGAATCCAGAAACTTGGGCTTTTATCTTAGTTCTGCTACCCAATTAGCAATGTGACCTCGGGCAAGTGGCTTAATTCCTTAAAAGCATAATCTAAATTCGTTGAAGATGCTTCTTAAACCTTGCCAACCCAAATCTGCCTCCTTGTGTTAATAAATTCTAGTCATTGGTCCCATTGGTCCTAGTTCTACTCTCTGGAGTTACCAGATATTAGGTTAAATCTCTTCCAAAAGACAACATTTTACATTTTTAAATTCAGCTATTATTTCTCCCCTATGTCTCTTCTATAACCTATACATCTGTGATTTTGCCAACCTCAAAGACACTCAATAAATGTCTGAGGAAAGGAGAGAAATGAACCACTCCTCAACCTGGCTCCATCCTCCGGGTGTGCTGCTTTGTTTTTCTTTTAAAATGATGTGCCCAGAACCAAACAGCTCTGAGATGTGACCTGACCAGCAAAGAATATAGGGGATTGATGCCTTCCTTGATTTAGACACTATACTTCTTATATAGCCTAAGATTGTGTTAGCTTTGTGGCACACCCGTCAAAAGCACTGACTCATATTGAGTTTTCAGCCAACTAAAATCCTAAGGCCACATATGTACATTTAAAAAAAAAATCGTGTGCCCCTCTGTTAAGTATAGTCTTGCCCTTCTGTATTTGTGCAATTAAAAAAATCTAAATTATAGTTTACAACATTTATTTCTACCAAATTCCATCTTGTTGGCTTTAGATTATCATTCTAAGTTTTCTAAATGTTTTTGAATCTTAATTTTCATCATCTAGAGTTTTAACTACTCCTCTAAGATTAGAATTACTTGCAAATTTTCTGATGAAAAAACTGATCAGGATAAGATGAAGAGCAGTGCTCTATTACTAGAAATTTCCCTCTAGGATGGCATCAGTTTATGATATTATTTAATACTCTTGGGCTAAAGACACTCAACTAGCCACAAATTACTTAAATGTACTATAGTGCAGGCAACATATTCCATTTTGTCCATATGGATATTATGGCAAAAGCTTGTTGGAATCCATATACAATGTAACTACAACTGCATGCTAATCAGGCAGGGCACACTCCTACTGAACCCATAATGGTTTCTAAGGTTCCCCATTGCCCTTCCCAAATGTTCACAAACATCTATTTCATCATCTGCTTCAGAAATTTCCAGAGATAAATGTTGGGGTCAAGAACCTTTAACCATTTTTTAAAAAGGCAAGATATCTGTGCATCTCTAACCCATATGGACAAATGGCAATGTTTCTTAATGACTTTAGGTCTTTAATGTTAAATATAAATTTGTTAAGTTTCATGGGATATAATTCATCTAGGCCATGTACAGCTTTAAATGTACAAACTTTAAAATAGGTTACATGCTCTATTATTATTTTCATTTCTATTTTGGTCGCCAATTCTACTTTAATCATGTCTGTTCAATGCTTTTTGCTAGGCCATTTTCCTTGACAAAGAAAATAGAAAACAGCCTAGCAAATAATAGACCCATTCATTCACTGCTGAATGAATAAATGCTTTCACCATGTAATCAGTTAATACTACAGCATCTGTCCCAAACAATTACCTATATATATTTTTTCTTGTTAGTAACATGTGACATGTGTATGTGTTTTTCACCTAAGTCTTTTCCCTTAATATTTATCTACAACCTCAGCTCCTTCTGACTTGAAGCTTACTGGACCCTGTTCTTATTAGTTCTATTACTACTATTTTTGCATTGTTCAGTATGTGTCTCCTCTTTCAATTTTTTAAATATGTTCACCTAGAATCTGATCGCAGTTAACTACGCCGGTTTCATTTGATGCTGACTCTTTTTCTTCCTCATTGGAAATGTGTGTTTAATTTGTTCATTCATTTACTCAAAGCACTGGTTGAGCTTCTTGTAAATGCCCCCCACCCCCCAAAAAAAGACTATTAAGGTTTTGAAGGCAGAAATCTTATGTAATTCATTTTGACATCTCCTTTAGCATTTAATAGTGTCATTCACAAATAAACAATCAAATATTTACTGAATGAATCAATCCTGTTGCAAAACTTTCAGTGATACCTTCTGGTGAGAATTTTAAGTTAATCTGTTCTTACAGCATGTAAAACAGTTTTTATCTCATTCTGTTATGCTCCTGTGAATTCCAGTACTCTCATCTATCTCTGCTTTCCTTTCTGTGTCAGCTGTTTTTCACAATATCCAGTTTTAACTTTATCTGAATTTTTTTTGTCAACGTCTTACTCTTCACTGGGTTGATGGTCTGCTGACAAATATATTCTTTCTACTATTTTTGAGTTGTATTCTGTCTGTGGTCAGAAGTCCACCATGTGACTAATCATATGTCATGGCACAGAAAATTTAAAAACTTTGCCTTGGTACTAGCTACAAAGTTAGCTATTCATTCTATGTTTTTGTTTTTCTTCTAAAGAAACTTACAGATAGAAAAAAAGTTGAAAATATAATCTGGGCCTTAAGTTTTCTATTAAAAAGAATCTCAAAATTATTAGGGATATAGTACAGGCTTCTCTGGGTGTCATCATTTATTTTTATATAAATCAGAGTAGACACTAATCTACTACTTTAGTAAGCAACAGGATTTTAACCACAACCCAGATATGCTGTTCAGAAAGACATTACCCCATCTTTTTAGTTATGCTTCTCAATCTGCAAGGTGGAAAATTATGTGAGTCATTCTTGATTTGTTTCTTTCTCAACCCCTAATCCAATACCACATAATCATTTAAATAGTCACGAAATATAGGTGATCCTACCTCCTCAATATCTCATGAATCTATTACCCCTTTACCATCTCTATAGCAATGATCTTAGTTGAATGCCTCATCACCTTTTCTATCAGTGAAATCCCTCCCTAATTTGTCTTCCTGTTTCTAAGTTTGGCCCCTTCAATTAATTAATCCTCCACAGCACTATTTAAATGATTTTTCTCAATTGCAAATTTGCTCATGTCATCATCTGTTTATGTTTTGTAAACTGTTTCCTATCAAATGAGTGACAAATGTTTTGTTCTTGGAATGACTCACAGGACTCTGAATGAGCAGACTCCCTTTAAACTCTTCACTGTTATCACCAGCCATTATTCTTGCCTATCATATATTCCTAATCAATCATACTCAACTTCTTTGAGTACCACAAGTAAACTATATTGTTTTACTGCTCTGCCTTGAATGCTCTCTCTCTCTCTCACTGTCTGCTGGCAACTCCCCACATTCTTTAAATCTCATCTCTGATGTCATCTACTATAAGCCTTCCCTGGACCTCTCATAATTGACGAATCCCTTCTCTGAATCACATATAGAGTTCTTTTCAAAGCACTGATTTTATACTACAACTCCTATTTGTAAGTTTGCACCTCCAGTTGGATATCACACTTCCTATGGTAGGGGTTTTGGGTCCTTTTTTTTTTTTGTATTTTGATCACTTAACAAAGTGCCTACCACAGGGAAGGCAATCAATACATTTTGGTTACTAAGTGAATTCATGCTGTATATGAGACAAACACTGGTCTTAAAACATGGCACACAGTTCAAAATAGGTTCTGCAGAAAGCATACATCCCAACACTTACAGCAGCAAAAACACTGAGCTCTTAATTATTCATGCTTACGGAGGAAGACAATTATAGATTTTAAAAAATGGACAATATAAAAATCCTTTGTATTTGGCATTCCATATGTGTTTATATACATGTCTGGCAGACTTACTTTCCTAATAATCTTTTGTTTAGGCTAATAATAAAATGAAACTGTGGGCTAATACACCAGCGATAGAGCTGATGCTGTAACGGGTATGCTAGATAATAAGTCAGGTGATCTAGAACTAAGAATAATCCATGAAATGGGCATTCACATCTGGCTATGCATTCCTCTGGAAGGGAAGAGAGCTGGAAGGCAAGGGAGTGGCTCAGCCATGCTTCTTATCTCACACTATAAAGCCTGGAGGAGAGAGACAGCTGCCAGTAGCCTATGTTTGGTCAGTTTTCCTGGGAAATAGGCCCAGAGGATAGAAGAGATTGAAAGTCAAACAAAAAGTAAAGGGGGGTTATGAGGACTATGAGTCACACTTGTATTTTGGGAAGTGCCTCTGATGGATGGAGCAGCATCGAATTGATTCCAACCCATTATCTGAAACTAGTAAGAAGAAAAGAGAGGAAGGTCGCAGAATGGGGGAGGAAAGACCAAAAGCAAAGGTCAGGTTACCTTTCTAACAAATGTAGAATGAGAAAAAGACACTTGGGGACTGTGTATTTTTAGGATAAATAAGACCGATTGTAAAGGGAATGCTCTAAAATTTTCTATACTTCAGTATTGTGACATGTTTAAGATTTCAATCTGAAAGTTTTTTCTTTTTTCTTTTTTCTTTTTTTTTTTTGAGACAGTCTCATTCTGTTGCCCAGGCTGGAGTGCAGTGGTGCCATCTTGGCTCACTGAAACCTCCACCTCCTGGGTTCAAGCGATTCTCTTGCCTCAGCCTCCCGAGTAGCTTGGACTAAGGGCATGCGCCACCATGGCCGGCAAATTTTTTTTGTATTTTCAGTAGAGACGGGGTTTCACCATGTTGGTCAGGCTGGTCTGAAACTCCTGACCTCAAATGATCCACCCACCTTGGCCTCCCAAAGTGCTGGGATTACAGGCATGAGCCACTGCGCCCAGCCGATCTGAAAGTTTGCTATACACAAATCTAGTGTGCCTCTGAAGTCTTTCAAGTCAACCTTTTTTTTGGCCCCATACTATGTTGCTATCGACATACTATAATCCAGTTCTGAGAAAATCAGGACTGACAGACTTTAGAAATAACACTGAAAAGCGACAGACAGGTTTGAACCTGGCTTAACCACATAAAAGTCAAACAAACTCTCTGAGCTCTGGCTTCCTTCATTATAAATTGGGCAAATTCTTGCCTTGCCTTTTTCACAAAGTTATCATCAAGATGAAATAAGAAAAATCAAAAGTATTTCTAAAAGTGCTTGTGTGTTTGCACATGTAAAAGAGAAAAAGACTACTTCAGACCTTCTTTAAAAATCCAACCAGGTTCAGGGAACTAATGATGGCAGGATCTGGAGTAAGCTTTGCATTTCATGCCTCCGTTTTTGCACTTGTAAAGCTTACTCTTCCTGGCAGGCTCAGGGAAGTAAATACTGAAACCAGTAAAGCATTTGGTACTCAGTAGTTAAGAAAATTGGGAAGAGGCCTCAGGGGGTTTTGGATAATATGAAAACTCTATTTCTGAATCCTTCCTAAAACCAGACCTCCATATACCAAACAATAAAACTTTCACTGCAGAGACTATAGGATCCCAAATGTCTCTGTCTCTTCTTTCCTTGTCCCCATGTGAACAGCAAGCCTGGCTCATTCTCAGTCCCCAGGTAGTTATCCTGACCCTGCCTTTCTCAGCAGCAAGGGCAAGGGCAGAGAGGTGGGGCGGGGAAGGGGGAAGGTAATTAAAATGGCCACCCATTCAGAAGAAAATTGAGTCCGTGGAGGGGAAAGGGCAGGGAGAGGGAGCAAAACCCTTAGTGCTGAAGCACCAGGAAAAAAGGCAAGACCCGAAAGAGGGAAGAAGGCAGTAATTTAGCGGTCGTCTTGACAACCAGAGTCCCTATTGTTCACGGGGGCTTTACCTCACAGGGAGATCTCCCTGTTCTGCTCTGCACATAGAACCCCCACCACAGGAAAGGAGGATGGGAAGGGAAAGGCTGCAGGAGGCAGAAGTGATAAGTAATTATGTGCTCGCAGAAGGGGCTGTCCTCCAAATTTCTACAGATATTACAGATAACAGATTTAGAGTGTGCTCAGCCATGATTTGGAAGAAAATTATTAGGGATTTATTTAAATCAGCAGACATGGTAGGACTTCAAATTATGCTGTGAAAATGACTAGAGGAGGCTGGAAAAGACCAGCCTTGAGGAGAATAAAGAATACATATATGAGAAGCAGATACCCAAGATAAACAAAGAGAAAAAACACTGAGAGGGGTGTAGAGGAGAAGGAAAAGTGACTATCATTAACACCACCACTTTGGTGTAGAAGAGCTACCCAAAAGTATTTCCAGTTTCCTGTCTACAGGCTGAATTGTAAAACCTTTCCAAGTAGAAGGCCGTCTATCCCGATACGAAGGATGTAGGGACACCGAATGGCAACTCCAGAATCTCCACAGAATAGAACTTTGGGAGCACTGACTATGGGTAGAAAACACAGAGGAGTAATAAATAAAACTGGAAAACAACAAAAAGGAAACCTGGGGGAGACAGGAGGCAGGTGTTGAGGAACTTATCTTGATGCTGCATTTGCATACCAGCCTCCCTCCCAGGAAGGCTGAATTTTCCCTGAGAAATCTTTCAGGGCCAGCATTATATTAGAGTTAAAGTATATTTCCCACCAATTTACCCAACTCTCTCCCTGCTCCAGTACCAAGTAGCTCTACTTCTCCGAAGGGCACTTGGAGAAACCTACAAGGACAGAGGTAAAGATCAAAAGTAAGCATTAACATACGGTTGCTTCTCCAAAACCAAGTTAATGGGAGAGAGCCAAACGGTCTCCATCCATGGCTGAAAGCAATAGGGAATGTCCTTGATTATGTAACAGGTTGATAAGATTCCTAACATCGGGGCTATTCAGCACTGACAATCTCCATCTTAGTGAATACGTAATGTATAAGATTTTAGGGTCACAGGAGACCCTGAATATAGGTCCAAGTAGTTTATAGAGAATACTGACAAAATTCTTGCAATTCAGATGTCTGGCTGGTGTCATCACCACAGACTCTATTCTGCTCACTCTGTTCTGAATGAATCAGCTCCAGCACTGAATTTTTAACGGGTGGGATCCACTCAAAGGGGCAACTTCTGGTCATCCACACCACTCAGAGAAGCAAGCATATGCTGAAGATGCATTAGAGCAGAAGGAAGAAGGGGGAAAGATGAAAGAACAGGGCTTATCTAAAAGTCACTGGCACTAAGGAGTAGGCAGATAAGTGGCCTCTAAACCGTGGAGCAAGTCAGGGAATGGCTTCCATAGTGCTGTATCAACATCAGGGCAGGGGACCTATAACTGCAAAACAAACAGGTCTTCCTCAAAGGACAGCGAATGGTATTGTTTAACCTGCAGCGCCACCTGGTGCCCAGAGGGAGAATTCCTGTGCCCACGCCATGCAGCAGGAGTTTGGTAGGTTTTTGGTCACCTATTTGAAACAACAAAAGCAACACACATTCAGAAAGAAGCTGGCTAAAAATATTCCAGATTGCTTTTTATTTGAAAGTAGAATGCCCCTTCTCCCGTTTTAAAAATGTCTTAGTGTCTAGAATATTATTTGGCCTAAAGCAGTTTAAATGACACCTATCTCACAAGATCTAGCTGTTATACCTTCTTCTATAAAGCCTCCCTAACATTTACCTCTAAATTATCTCTTATCCCCCTAAAAAACTTCATGCACTAGCCTATGATTCCCATATCGACAGTAACAGGCAAAGGAAGTTAAGTGGTTTGTTCTAAGTCACATAGCCTCAAAGCAAGATCTGAATTCAGATCTGACTTCAAAGTCCATGTTCTTGCTTTCCATGTGGAAGGAAAGAGGTGGAGAAAGTACAACAGCAGGAGATGCTTCCATAGAGGGTAGGCTCGGTGGGGCTTCATACTGGGAGGCCCAGGTTGGGGAGGGGCGCTGCACTCTTTGGAAAGGAGAGAGCCATTAGAATGGGAGATGGCCTGAAGGGCCCCCAAACCTCTGCTTAGGCCGTACCATGGCTCTGGGAATCAGAATTCCCCAATTAACTGAAGATCTGGGTATGCCCTGTGTGGAGGGAATGAAAGATTCAGTTTCCATTTTGCTTCTGTCCCCCTGCACTATTGAGGAACCCCTAAGATTCTTAATAGTGATAAGCAGAGGGACTGCCTCCAGTAGAATGACGTGTGATCTTCTGTGTTCATTTATTTGACACAAATTTATTAGGTGTCTTCTATGTATGGGGCTGGGTGTTGAAGACATAATGGTAAAAAGACACAGTCCCTGCCCTCAGGATGCTGACATACATTCTAAAGCTGTCATCAAAATGTCAAAATCTTAGTTTTCTGTTTGCAGTCACAGATGGGCAAGAGACACCAAGAACCTGACTTGGAAAAAAAGGCTCTGAGGTTTAAATACCTCATGATATTCTGTTTTTTTGTTAACTTTTACAATGAGCAATTCTGTACCTCTATTTGAGTATATGAGACTTCAAGAGCACACACACACAGAAATGCAAATGCAATGCACAGGCACACGGCTGTCAGCTGCCATCTGCCTGCTACAATCTCAAAGATATATTCCAGTAGAGACTGTTACTACGTGACAGGAAAGGCATGATGTCTTCATCCTAAGATGGGTGTAGAATAAGTGACACCCAAGAAATATGACAGGCAGACCACTCATATGACAGGGGAAACTGCTAGGGCCCACCCTGGCCCAGTCTATAGCAGTCAAGAGCTTCCTTTTGGCATGGCCTAACGGAGGAGGCCTGGGACAAGCAGCATTCCTTCCCAAGGAGCCACAGTACAATCTAAGCAAAGCCATCAATGAGAAAAATTAATTTCAGCACCTCTAAAAACAGCCCAAGCCAATGACTGGAGAGCCAGAAAATAACCGAGAATTCTGAAGACTGCGCTTGAGTTAATTTTGTATTTGGGAGTCTTGCAAAAGTATGCATATTTCTAGAAAAGCTGTGCATAGGAAGAGATCAGGTATAAGACATAGCCAGGCCTCAGAGCTGAACTGGAAGAAAAAGTTACACAGCAAAGGAAAAAACTGTAATCTATGCTTCCTGAGAAACTCTGAGTCTTAACGTTGATAATCTCTTCCTGATTGTGAATAGGATGTAAATAGAGATAGCTAAGAGACAATCTCTGGCTCAGAAGTGCTTTAAAAATAAAATCAGAATATGCAGACAAAAATAATTTCTATGCTACCATCAGATACATGTGTCCCTGAGAGTAGCCGGATGGAAAGCAAGAGAGGCTAGATGGGAATACGGCAAGGGAACTTTCAGGTGAACCCAATTCTAGTGGCCACTGCTTTGCGGGAAAGCTTGCATGGAGGGGAGGCAGGGCAGAGCAGTGGGAAACACATGAGCTCTGAGGCCAGGATGACTTAAGTGGAATCTTAAGGTGTGGTGGTTACAACTTTTATGATTTTGGGAACGTTATTTTATCTGAATGTAATTTTCTTCACTTATGAAATGTAGAACTATATGTCTATCTCATAGAATTGAACATTAATATAAACAGTACATAGCTGCTTTCCTGGTATTAATATTGTAATAAACGTCAGTTCCTTTCCCATTGCAATTACTCGTGCCCTTTTGGTGGCAGACCTGGAGGTTCTCTTAAGAAATAACCAATGTCACAAAGAACTGTTATCCACCTGCTAGTTAGACATGCCCACCAGGAAAGAGGCCCTTGAAGTAGAGTTCCACTCAGAAAGCACCTTGATTCTAGAGCATTCTAAGAGAATAGTGGAAGCAAGAGGGTTCATGGTCAACCTTTCCCAACTGTCCTTAGGGGAGATGGACATTGCGCCTTGCAGCACAGCACTCTCCAGTGCTCCCAGACTCTGCCACAACTCTCCTGACCTTTCCTAGGAGACGGTTTATAGAGAGACATCTTCTCTAAGAAAGTGATTCCAAGGTCTGGTGTAAGGTCCAGAGCTTGCTATCAAGTTTCTCCTGGGTCCCCTGCTTGCTGGACTCCTTAAACCTGCACATCCTTTCTTTTTTTCTTCCTCTCTGTATACTTCCTAACTTTACACACTTTACACTCCCCTCTGCCAGAACCCTCCCCCCTCCTTTCTGCCAAGCCATTCCATTCCCACATGCCCCCAACACTCACACACACACACTCTATCTTACACTCACACACACACACACACACACACACACACACACACACACTCCCTCTTTAACTGAGAAATCCTGACGCAGATGCCAGGAATGTGTCTGCTGCCCTTTTGACACAGGTCTGATGCCATCGTCGGGGCCATGGGGAGGGCAGCGCTGCGGACATGGCATTCACGTATTCTGCTGCTGGCGTGGTTCCTATTTTTATCGTGGCATTGCTCTGGGTGTCCAGGCAGGGCGCCAGTCCAGCTTCTTCTCATTCCTTCACTTATCGGGGCTCCATACCAATCCTACCCCTTACCTTGGCTGGATCTTCCTGCCCCAAACCCCCTACCATCAATGGAGCACAGTGTATCTCTCCTCTTTCCCTCCAACCCAGTCTAACTCTGAGTACTTGCCCAATTTGCTAAATCTGATTCTGATGTTTGCAGAGATATTTTCAAGTTTCTTCTGTTTTCGGGCATGAGCAGAGTTTGCACAAGCCGGATTTGCTCCTTGGCTCAGACTGCTACCCGCTCTCCCCTTCCCCTCCCTTTGTCTCTCATTCCAAATAAGGAGTGCTTCTTGTTACATAATTGGATGTTCCCAGCACAGAAGCTGACACATGAGGTTAGGCGCACATGCATGCAAGACTTCCCTTTGACTTAACAGTGCCTTTTTTGGGCATCTAACTTCTCTTCAGCTCCCCTCCCACTTCTCTCCACATCATCAACAATCAAGGGAGATTTATAAGCCTGGCTCAGATCAGAGCTCTTCCAACTTTGGCTTAGAAGGAGGGGTTATGAGGTCGAACTTATTCTGTTTTTTTTTTTTTCCTTTGCAGGATAGAGTGCGTGCTTGTAATTTGACAGAAGTCTGTGGCGTCCAAGGCAGTAATGTACATAGGTCTTTTAAAGTTGCAAGATGGGTACACAAAGTTGGAAGCAGAGGAATAAACTTGCCTGCTTGGGGATAATAATACTGGAGGTTGGAAAATGAGGATATTTTAAGGAGGAGATGCACTCAAATCTGGTGATTATAGCATCCCTGATGGTCAAACTGCAGTGTGTTCTAAATAACTAGAGAAGTGGCAGTACCATGTGTGGCACCAACACCAACTATCCTGCTCTTTTAAGCACGGAACTTAAAGGAAGAGAACCCAAGTACCCTGCAAAAGCATATGGCTCAGCTACCCGTGGTTTCAGGGAGGGCAAACATGTAGTCTCCTAGGCAGCAGTCATGGGGATGGCAGACAACGGGACCTCATATCATGCCTTTTGTGGGAGATGCAGGGGGTACAGTGGAGAGGTGCTGCAGCTCTGGAGATGTCAAGTTTCCAGCACATTGGCTTACCAAAGCAAATAAAGCTGAACCATGTAGCAATGCATACACCACTTTTTAAAATTAAAACCTGCAACTGTCCCAGGGACAGTAACATGGGCTGCCTTTAGACTGCAGCAGTGCCCTTAGTTTAGCTGCAAGTGTGTCGATATGGAGATGCACTTTGGATTCCACAAACTGCCTGATAATCTCCAGTACTTGGAGACCAAGATTTTTGGGTTGGCTTTTATCCTGCTGAATTGCAGGGCAAAGATCTGATCCCGAAATTTAGACAATCATCACAGCTATAAATCAGAAAAACCTGGGTTCAAATTCTGCTTGTGATATTTATTAACCCTGTGATTTTGACTAGATAACCCACATTCTTTATAAATCTTAGTTTCCTTGTCTTTAAAATGAGGGTCATAATACCATTTTCGCAGGACTTTTGGAGGGATTAAATGGTATTAGGTTGGTGCAAAAGTAACTGTGGCTTTTGAACAGCATGTGCATGTAGTGTTCAGTACAGTATTTGCGCTAAGTAAACTCTTGATGAACATTTGCTGGACAGCAAATATGCTGATGCTGATGAGGTTATCAACGTTTACACTCTGAATGCTAAAATGAGTTAGCTCCATGTCTATAATGCACAGGGTGCTTGCAGGTATGGGACCATGGGCCCCCAGTGCCAGATCTTTGGAAGCTCTGGTGGAAGAACCGGTTCTTTCTTTAGATATCATGACTTCTAGCTTCCTATCTTAAGGAGGCTTCAGGAAAACTGTAAAACCAGCTATAAGGTACTGCAGAAGAGGGCCAAAAATGTCATTAAAAAGATGGGAAAAATGATTTGTAGGGATACATGAATGGCCTCAAACAGAGAAGTGTGAGATTCTTCATCTAATTCTAATCTGTGGAAGCTTGGGTGAGGAGACTGCTAACAAGATGTGGTCCTATTTTCATTGCTGCTAATACAAAACCAAATGGGCTAAGGATAAAGTTGGATTCTTAGATATAAGAACTTGTTGACAGGAAGGGATATGAGATAACTGAACATGTATAAAACATCTTCACCTGGAAATATGTACAATGAACCAAAGATAACAGGCCATAGTTACAAGTTTTTCAAAAGTAACTAGCTGCAAAATTCTGTTCTTGCACAATATTCACAGTGGCTTCATTCAAATTCACCAAATATATTCAGAGTTTTCCCACTTTTCCCATCACAATAATGATGCTTTTCCATAAAATAGAATAAGACAAAACAAAAAAACAAAAAGTCAGAATGTGAAAAGAGGAGAAAGTCAAGGGAAATTCAGCTGTAAGCCCTCTCCCTCATTTCCTTTATGGCATGAGCTACATTTGGGTTTTGCTAGTCTTCATTCACCAGACTTTACCCAGCTAACTGGAGTTGTGGTTGTAGTTGGGGAGTGTCAGGGATAGGAATGGAAAGGTGAGGAACCTGCCTGGGCAACATGGTGAGACCCCATCTCAACCAAAAAATTAAAAAAATTAGCCAAGCATGGTGGTGTGTGCCTGTGGCCCTAGCTACTTGGGAGGCTGAGGTGGGAGGATGGCTTGAGCCCAGGAGGTTACAGAGAACTACGATTGCAGTGCCACTGCACTCCAGCCTGGGCGACAGAATGAAATCCCATCTCACTGATATTTCATATATTGACATTTTACCCTCAATATATGAAAAATGAAAAAGAAAGAAGTCTCACAGCCTCTGCTCTGAACTCTAAAATGAGCCCTGTCTTTTCCATGTTTGCCATGCACCTGGAACTTGCTTCCCTCGTATTTAACTTTTCTGCCTTAGATCTCCCAGGGCCCTGGCTACATGAAATAGTTCTTCTGTGATCATTCTCTAACTCCCAGAATATAGGTATTTCTCCTTTATCTGGACTAGCCCAAACCCTTGAATATTCTGAGTTATTCAAACTTCAGGTAAACTTTTTCCTACCCCTTTTATATAAGGATCTCAATCTTTTTTGAATTTCTCCTAACTCATCTATACTTTTATCCTCATACTGAATAATTTCTTGTGTTTTGAAACCAATCTGTCATGTAAATGACCTCAAGGAGAAGGGCTCATTAATGGTCACATACTAGCTAGTTTTGAGATCTTCTCATTTTGTTTTTTTAAACCACTTAGAAGATTAGCAAAGGGAAGCCCAAAAAAAGAAGAAGAGAAATGAAGGCCTAATTAGTGACATCCAGAGGTCACAGAATAAAACTAAAGAGACTATACTTTCAAGTGTAAAGGTACTGGGAAGGGAAATGTTTATTTCTTTATTAAATATTTAATGAGTACCTACTGTGTCCAGGCCCTGTATAAGCTGCTGGGGAGACAAAGCTAGTTCTGGTCCTTAAAGAACTAATAGTCTACACAGGGTTTCTCAAGCTTGATAATACTGATATTTTGGGCAGGATAATTCATGTTGTTTGGCATGGTGGACTGTCCTGTGTAGCTGCAGGATGTTTAGCAGCATCCTTGGCCTACACCCACTAGATGCCAGTAGGCATCCCACATCTCCTACCCAGTTGTGACAACAAAAAATATCTCCAGATAATGGCAAATGTCCCCTGGGGGACAAAAGTATCCCCTAGTTGACGACCACTAGTGTAGGAAAAGCAGATCATTTATATAAACACGCTGTGATAAGTATTATTATCAAAACTTCGCATGTTAGAGAAGACGACTCCTTAATTCTGGGGGAAAGAGAGCAGATGCTACAGAAGGTTTCACAGAATAAATGACATTTTATGCTTAATATATGAAAAATGTTTTGCAGTAGGCCAAGCAGACAAGAAGAGGGAAAGTTAGGAACACAGCAAAGGAACAGGGAAATAACAGGTAGAGAAAGACCATTCGAAGGCAGATACAGGAAGATGAGCAAAGGCCTGGGGGTAAATGACCACAGAATATTCAGGCAATGATGGACGTTTACATGGTGGAAAATGAAAAATAAGACTGAAACCAGATTATGCCAAGTAAGAAAGGAGGTGGAATTTTAATATAAAGAAATAAATGCACATTTTAAACAGAGTGGAGCCCCTTTTCAAACAAAGCCTTACCTAGAGCCCCAGTATATTAAACTGATCAAAGTGGAACTTCTTTGGTCGGGTCATGGTCCACTCAGTTTTCCCTGAGCTTCTAAGTTGGCTTCAGAAGCACTTCTGCAGAACCCTAGAACTCTAGGACACATATTGGAAAAACCACTTTTGTAGGTAATAGGATACTGCTGAAAGATTTTAAGTGCAGAATATATGTTCAGATTTGTTTTTCAGAAAAAGGCACTCTAGTGGCAGGGCTGAATACTGAGTAGGAACAAGGGGAAAAGCTTAAAGGGACAAAGACCAGTCAGCACTTTATATGTAGGTTTCACTTGGAGATCAGTCTTAAGGCTACAAGGTACATGAAAAAAGCACACTGGCTTTGAAGTTGTACAAATCTGTTTTAAAATTCTAAGTGTGCTACTAATGATGACCTTGGGCATGTTAGTTGACTTTGCCAAGCTCTATTTTCTCATTCTGTAAAATGGGGCTACCTACCTCACTTGACCACTATAAAAAAAATACATGTAAATGGAGATTGGGCGCTGGCATAGATAAGCGCTTAGCAAATATAGATGTGCATCATCTTCTTTCACTTGGCCTCTTTATGATTCAATTTTATTAAACCTCCTTGATCCTATGTAACCTAGAAAAGGGAGATTTAATTGCTTGCTGTTAATAACTTTTCGACTTGGTAAAGAATAGATACATAATTCTTTTTTATAAGGATGTATTTTTTGAGTGACCTGTTAGCATGAGCCTCATGCTAACAGAAGGTCAGCATTTGGCTTCCTCTTACTTTGGGATGTGCCAAGATGTCTCATAAGAGGGAGTTCAAAACAAGGGTAGCCAAAACCCAAGCACTACGTGTGTCTGCCTGGCTCAGAGAGAGTGTTTCTGGCCTACTTCAGGTTAGCAAAGCTTACATCAGTTCCATAGTTAGAATGTCAGCAGCTAAAAACCACCTGTGTACAAATCTTTCAGGAGATCAAATGGAGTGAGGATTACAAACACTGGATTAGAAAAGCCAACTTGCAAATCCAAATTTCCCTCTGTTCTTTACCATCCTGTGTCAGTAAGTACTTCAGCTGTGAATATTTATGCCCCTCTCAGAGAAAACAATCTTTATTTCAAGAGCACTGATCTGTTTTCTCCTTTTCTTTCCCACTGTTTATCATCACAGTGATGACATAATGTCAGTTGAGACAAATGTCCACCATAACCAAGTGAGAGGTGCAGGGCTGGAGGATATAACTGGGTGGAAAATTGAGAGGAGGACAAGTTCAGCTAAGTATTTTAGGATCACACACAGTGTCTGCAACTCAGTACATTATGCCAGAAGTCTTACAGAACCAGATACTTTCAAATTGTAGACAACATGGTAGTTAATAAAAGCTTTCTGATACTCTCAAGGCATTTTTCATCCCTGTAACCCCTGTAACACAGAATCTATCTTCTCTTACGGCTGCAGATTCCCTGGAGACTATTCAGCATTGCATCCCCCTTCTCTGCAATTTGAGATTCTGATGTGAGGGAGAATTCAGCAGTCTTACCTTTGAACTAGGGTCCCAAAGATAAGACGAAGAAACTTCTGCATGTTTTCGGTACACAGCCATTTCCACTGTTCTGTTAGTAGCAAGAGGAGCAGATCCAGGGCTGTGTCAGCTAACTCTGTCTCTGTTCCTGAGGGATAAAATGGCATCAAGAGTAACTCAGAAAAGGCCCATACTTGAGGAACATCTTTCAAGGTACTGGGTGGCACCTGTGTCTCTCTACCTCCTGCCAATCATCTGGTATTTTTGCAATCCCTCTACACTCAAATCAAAAGATGTTTAACTCATATCTAGAAGGTTCAGTGACAGGCTCAGCATTTCTTTACAGTTTT
This sequence comes from Nomascus leucogenys, assembly GCF_006542625.1. Taxonomy (NCBI): domain Eukaryota; kingdom Metazoa; phylum Chordata; class Mammalia; order Primates; family Hylobatidae; genus Nomascus; species Nomascus leucogenys. Next base: position 4,049,301 of record NC_044395.1, on the reverse strand, counting down.
TATTAATGTTCCTGATATTGTAACCTAATCAATGTTTCTATGTTTTTAAAAGATATATATATCTATCTTCTAATTATATATATATATATATATATATATATATATATACACACATGCACTTATTTTGCCTACTTAGTTTCTATTTCTTCTGTATTTCCCCAGGATGCTGAATACTTTCTGTTCCAAATAAAATCACAGCTAGTGACTAAGTGTAACTGGCAAGGCCTCCTCTCTTTCCAACCTTGCATTCCACTCGCCCCCACAAAGCATTATGGAAACACCGTGGCAGAAGTAGGGAAAGAGTTGGCATTCACTTTCCTGAAAAACCTCCATTACACAGAGCTGTGGGGTTAGGATTCAGGAGGGTTCAGTCTGATTTTGCGATAACATGTGGTTCTAGGAAGAACACCACACCTCTGGTAAAATGCCATAACAATTACTACATTCTTCCCTGTTTCAAAGACTGTAAGGGCCACAAATGAGCTTATACCCATGCTAAACTAAGGTTTCCTGAACAAATGTATTTTGTGGAAGGAAGCATGTGTTGTTTAAACCTGTCCTGGGGTTCCAATGTCACTTCTGATTTGCCTCCAAGTATGTGAAGTTAAGGAATGGATATGAGATATCTGGTGCCACTGCTGTGATTAATGTTATAAGTAATATCAACAATGACTTTGTTAGGGTAGGACAAATGGATATTCTGTGGGTCACATTGCCCAAGCTCTCCTTGAACATGAATGACTTCTGATTTGGACAGATCTACTAGAACTGAATCATACTTCCCTCTTAACCCCATATAATACATATTTTCTTTTCTGTTTGTATTGCAAGGATTGGGAGCTGATATGTTGTTTGATTTCTAATCATCTTCTCAAAGATGGGATATTGCGTTCCTTGGGAGACAGCGTCATCCTGAGCCTTAGTCCTCAATTGTATGATTTCCTCAGGTTCCGCATCTGCTTGGAGCTGCCACCATGTGGTAACAATTAGTTACAGCAGTGAAAAATAAGAAAGCAAACAAGGTACCACCAAGTCAGTCCTCTTAAAGAAAATGGTAGATTTTTTTTTATAATCATATGAGCATTTTGAGTCTCTCAGAGATAGAAGGAGGGTTTCAGGCCTAAACCATCCCTCTAGAGATATGATGTTCAACATGTACAGGCTGGACTTTGCCTAGAATGATATTCTTACCACATTGCCCCTGCCCCCTGCCATCTTTACAGTCTCTTAGAGTTCTCTGATGCTTTCACTGTCATATCACTTCATTTAGTTAACTGTGAGATATGTGTGAAGGGATGGGGCTGTCAACCTCATTTTTCACAGACTTAAATCGAGGCCCTCAGAAGAGATGTCAGGTGATTTGTTCATGGGCACCTCAGAAAGAATAGTGAAATCAGCTTTTTCCCCAGTTTTGAATCCAAGATTTTGTGATCTTTTATTCTCAACAGAGGGCTTTATCTTTATGGAACTGATACACTTATTTTAAGTTCTTGCTCAGTAAACATACTGATTAATATCTAGGGCTTTGAATTTTTCTTCTATGGAGTACACATCTGCTCTTCTTCTCCTGGAAGGCAAAGTTGCTCTGCCTCCAATGCATATAAGGAGGAAGTAGAGCTTTTACCTCTTCTCCCTCCCTACTTTATGTTGGGTAACTAGGTGGTATCATCTGCCATGGCAGTAAATAAAGATAAAAATAATAGATCTGGGGAAAAAAGACAATTTCCATCTTGAACACGTTACATTTCAGTTGCCCTATGGTATATCCAAGTGAAGATACACAATACTCAATATTTAAGGCATCACCATACACGTGTTAGAGCTGAAGCCAACAGTACAGCTGGGGTCACCCTGGAAGAGTGCGTACAATAAGAACAGCGAGCCAAAAATCAAGCTCTGGCAGGTGGATCATGGAGCCAACAGAGTGGACTAAGAAGCCACAAGAAAGGCATGAAGGAAACCAGGAAACTGAGACACTAAGGGAAGAAAGTTTCTAAAGAATTGCAAGAGTCTGATATGCCAAGGCATGCCAAAAATAAGTTCAATGAGCTATCAATATTAACAGCATGATCTTGTCCTGCTGGATTAGAACTCCCTATGTTTGTGCCCTGTTCTGCTGCTTGATTCCGCTGTGACAACTATGTCCTACTCATCTCTGTGCCCCAACACAGCACCTCCAACACTGGAGTTCAACACATGGCATGCTCAGCTGAATGGAACAGAAATCAAAGTTACAAACTCATATTATCCCAAGTCCCAAGTGGATGCCACCCTGGCTCCCTTCTCCATGGGAGCAGAGACCTCGCCACTCACCTGGATCGCTGTTGCTGGGGACTTGGGCTGGCACAGCTGCATCTGACACGCAACTGTCCACACGTCCTTTGGGAGGTTGTTCAGGATCTTTTTCTGGGGCTTTCGTTGGCTGCATTTCCAGTAACTTTGTCTGTTTTTCAATAAAAGATTCCATCCCAGACATGGATAGAGTCTCAGACTCCTAAGAAATAGCCAGTGGCATATCACATATGGAATGCTGACAGTAGGGGAGCAAATGCAGCACTCTAGGTTTCCCTGCCTCTCCCCTGCAGAAGTACCTTGGGTATAAAACCCAACTGATGCCATGACTACTTTAGGAAAGATTTTATTTTTTACCCAAGTTGCAAGTAAAACAGGCCTGCCCTGGGATTATCATTTCTGCACACATTTTTGGTCATCCATTTTTTTTTTTCAGGAACTAGCTTTCTTTCTTATCTTGTCATCCATTATCCGAAACCCACCATGGTTAAGAAGCCAACCTGCCAACCCAGAACTGGTAAGAATTCCAAACCACTTAGAGAAAATACTTTTAGCATAAAAGTTGGAGATCCAAACGTTGATTAAGTCATTTAGCAGGACATTTCTGACTTTAGAGAATATCTCAACTGCCTGTAACTGCAGGACCAACATCTCAGATATTTTTGCCTCACATTCTCTGGGTTTTGGTTCTTACCACATTGCCTTCCTGGAGACAATAAAGAATCTTGTCTTGTGCTTCAGTCACACTTAGTGTTGGAGAAATTTTACTGGATGAAAACCTCAGCCTGGACCTGGTACAGAAACGAAGAGCAGAAACAGGATGTAATTTATGGCCTTGAGCCCCACACTAAGGGCTGGCAAGTATTGATAATAAATCACAACAAGTATATCCATACTTATTCTGGGGAGCTTACTGTGGTCAGAGCTGCCAGGAAAGACTCTGCCCTGCAATCCCCCAAACAATGTATATTCTGGCAATTCTTAATAAATAATGAAACCCATACACTAAGCTATGTCTGCAGTGTGCTTGTGAAATGGCTTCTGCTAAGTAAAACTGGCATCAGTATGAATTATGGTTATATTCCTGCAGGATAGATTAGCTAACATATACTAGGCACTCACTAAAAATTTGCTGAAGATTAAACAGACAGGTGGCATAGAGCACGTTTTTATTATTGCTATTCATGGTGTATCCTTTTTGGATATCCATTTATTCCCCTTGTGTTCCAAATAAAACCAGAGAAGGAACTGCAAGTGATAACATCAATGTTTCAAGGGACAGAGACTCATAAGCACAGGTATCATGGTCATCCTTCAATACATGGGCCCAGTTAAGAAAAGGTTAGGTGCTGTGAGTCTGTTATTGCTGGCCCACGAAACATAAGCACAGAGTCACACACACACACACACACACACACACACACACACACACACACAGATGCTCTCTCTTTCTTCATAAGGACTCAGATATAGATGAAATTTCCAGTAAGGGTACATGTGGTGCCCTTGCTTGCCACATATTGGCTTTGAATGCTGCCAGGGAACAGCTTGGGCCCTAGTGCAGGAGAGAGTAGCAGTAGTCAACCAGTTACTAAAATAGGCCCTGCAGGTTTCCATTCTAGCCCTTTCCTGTTTATTGCTAATATATGCAACTTCTGAGCCAAGATTTCCAGAAATGATGGCAAACAGAGATCAGTTATAAGCCTTAATTCTTAGTAGGAAAGAAACATCTCAATTTTCCAGGAAAAGAGAAAAGAGAATATCCTAGTCAAAAGAGAATATTCCTCCTAGTCAAACATCCCTGGTCAGTTGGGCCCCAGGTTCCCATGGCAAAACCAAACATTCAGCAGTGCTGCCTCTGCAGCACCGCAGGCTCCCCGGGGTGGAGCACTGAGGAGCCTGGGGTCTAGCTTTGCCTAAAAACTGGTATGTCTAACCCACCTCCACTCCTCTAGGGCTTGAGAATTGGCTCAAGAGAGAGGTGAGCGTTGGCTGAGGATTGGGGATCAATTTGAGAACTGGGGAAAGGTCCCTGGGTAACTGAGGGCTTCTCACTTGCTAGCCTTCTTGCCTTCTGTCTGGGACTTGCTTTCGGTCTCGGCCTCACTCAGCTCCTCTGTGGGGCTCTGGGGTTCAGAGCGAGGAAACGCTGTCTTCAAGGTGTCCACAATGGCACTCACCACCAACTGTAGGGGTCAGAGGTGCAGGGTCAGTCCATCCACATCCACAGAGGGAAACCGCCAAGCGAGCAGTTGCCTCACAGCACTTTATGCAACAGGACGAGGAGAGGGGCCGGGCTATCTAGCAAAGCCTTATCCAGTAGGAAGGTTGAATGACTTCCTGTCAGCTAATGACTTAGTGACAACTATCTTTCCTTTTTTCCATGGCCATAAAAATCTTTTTCCTTGAGGAGTAAAACAAACAATGCCATGGGAAAAGAAGCCAAAGCCAATAGTGAGAGAAATAAAAACCTAAGAGTTCTGTGGGCTGGTGATGTATTTTTCAATTTCTTCCTTTTTATGTAAAAAAGTCATTTCTAGTTTCCAAATCGATAACACCTTCATCAAGATGTGCATCAGTGGAAGTACATAAGTAGGAGTATAAAGAGAAAGGAAGAGTGAAGAAGATGATCAAAAATAAAAATACAGTTTAGGGGCATAGGTAATATTAACAGGCTTAGAGTAACTTACACAGAGCAAACAATCAGTTTTTCTAGTCAATTCAAACAATTTCTATTCTTTAGGTACAGAAAGAATAACAAAAATCACTCAGGTCAAAACTAAGATTATCTGGAGTTGAGTTGTTATAACTTATCTACTCATAAAGACCAAATAAAATAATCCTCACAGAAGATTAAGAATAACCTCTATTTCTTCAGAATGGCAAAATGTCATACAGATATTTGCTAAAAAGGACAATGTACAAACAAAACCTTAAACTATCAAAGAAACAGAATGAAACATTTACTCTTCCTCTGGTGCTTCTTGCTAATTAACACTCCTGGCTCAGAGCAGCACCATGCCTTCTTTGACTTATTCTTGTGGTATTCCTCCATAAGGCGTAAGCTAGCATAGCCAAGACAAGGCTGAAGAGAGTGGTCAGCAGACTACAGTAAAGACTGGGGGAGAACAAACCAGGGAAAGAACACTGAGGATGCATGAATTTAGATAATGCAGCTTAGAAAATACAACCTGTTCTCCAGGATCACAGAACTGTAGTCTGTGAGGGTGGGGAGGTCCTCATCTGTCTCATTCACTGATGTATGAACAGCAACTAGTAGAGTGCCTGGCTCAAAACAGGCATCCAGTAAGTAGATGTGGAAATAATGGATGAATGATATCTGCATGGAACTCTGGGCATTTACCCAGTTGATCCCTTTTTAGTTTGTAGTTTTTTCCATAGCAGTGGATATCCCCTAACACCTACTACATGAAATTCTATTTTATTTGTTGCTCCAAGCCTAGATGAGAAGAGGGAGGCTCCTCTTCCACCAATGCGTCAGTGTTTACCAACCCTATAAAACACACATCATTTTTGATAAACATAAGCCTCAGACTTCTGCCCCAGAGATGCTCATATCAGTTGGTAATCACTGCTTACAAGCTCTGACATATTACACAAATGTCCTTCTTCCACCATCTCCATAGGTGCTGAGATAACCTCTTGAAAAAGATACAATTCTCTCCATACTCTGTTCTCTAGCGGAGAACCATGACACCACTCTAAATCCAGCCTCAGGTCCTGTCTTAGGCTCTTTTTCCTGGGTGACCCAACACTGGAAATGAACTTTACCTTCTGAAAGACCACCCCTCACGCCAGCTATCTGTGAAGACACAGACCAATCTTTACATGCCTCCAACAGTGCAACAATATAATAATACCCCCAGGAGATATGTGTATACTTAAGAGTGTTGGGGTCCTGTTTCCCAGCAGCTGTTCCCTGTGATTCAGCAAGCTGATGATTCAACAAGCTGATGATTCAACCAATATTTGGCAACAGGTCTTGACAATTTAAGTCCATGTTCTATTGATGCCTCTGTGCTACCCCTTCCCACACCCTACTGCTCTTATTTTTCAAGCACTGCCTCCATTCTGATGAATCCTCCCCATTTATAGATCAAAACTAAAGCTGAGCACAGTGGCCCTGCTGGTACCTTGTCTATTCTAGAGACCATAAATGGTTTCTTGACAAAGGCAATACGAGCATCTGTGTTCAGAGCAAGGAACTCCTGCACCTCCTCACTGTTAGCGATCTCCGGAATGGCACAGAGTTGCTGCAAAAGGAAAACACACACACAAATTTTAAAGAGAAATTCCAGTCCCCAAATCTCTCCACCTTAGCTTGGGTGTTCTGGGGTTACACACCCAGGTTAAAATGAGAACAAGGCCAAAAGAGAAGGATGCTGACCTTTAGGAATGATTCTAGGAGGCTCTTACGGGCTTCTACTCTGTCACTGTCCATGTTTCCAAATGGAAGATCTGGAAAGAGCTTTTTAGGACCCTTCACATCTTCAAAAAAAAAAAATCAAAATAGTCACTCATTTAACATTCACAGAGAGCTATTCCATATAAAACATATAAAGAAAACAGAACTATTGAATATATTTCCTTGGATTAAAAAAAACAATTTCAGGACTTCCAAATATACATATGATCCATACAACACTAAATTGTTATAAGAGAGGGCTCTAAAGTCCAGAGACCCAAGTTTAAATTTGGGCTCAATCCCTACTACAATAATGATCTTAGGCCATTTGTGTTATCTTTCTGATTCTATTTCTCTTCTATAAGATGAGGATAATGAGGGCACCTATCTCATAGGCTGATGGGAGCATTAAAAGAGCTAACACGTGTAAAGTGCTTAGGAGAGAACCTGGCATGTATTTTCAAGCTTGGCTCAGTATTAGCTATTGTGTTAAGAAAGAAAATACATAATTTATGTCCAAACTTATTAAACTGTTTATTTGGGTAATCATCACCATTTTTAAAAAACAAAGTAATCAGTTACTAATTCTTAAGAGTGAAATTTTATTACATTAAAAAAAATTTGGCCGGGCGTGGTAGCTCATGTCTGTAATCCCAGCACTTTAGGAGGTTGAGGTGGGTGGATTGCTTGAGGTCAGTAGTTCAAGACCAGCCTGACCAACATGGTGAAACCCCATCTCTACTAAAAATACAAAAATTAGCCAGGCGTGGTGGCGGGCGCCTGTAATCCTAGCTACTCTGGAGGCTGAGGCAGGAGAATGGCCTGAACCTGGAAGGCGGAGGTTGCAGTGAGCCGAGATCGCGCCATTGCACTCCAGCCTGGGCGACAGAGTGAAACTCCATCTCAAAAAAAAAAAAGTCCCCCATGCCTGAGAGTTGTCAAACAGCACACAAAAGATCTGGGTGTTAAAGGAAAGTAGGTAGCAACAACTTCTGTGTAATATTTTAATATTTAAAAACCACCAATCTATGAATCTGGAAAAGTTAATTTAACTCCTCACACTAACTTACAGGCACAGGTGGAAATATGAACACTTATTTTTTAATCTTAAACTAGATGAGGCTCCAGAACAAAGCAGTTGGCAGTGAAGGACTACTTCTGAAAGAATGTGATTGCTGCTGTCCAGCACTAAACTTCAAAACTCCTGAAGCAAACCCAGGGAGCAGGGAACCTTGAAATGGCATTCTCCTCCCTGATCCCTCCCATAAACCAACAGGCCAATCAGGGTGGCTCGACGTGGGAAGCAAACGGGCAGTAGGGGTTGGGGAAACTCCTGACTTTTGATGAACTTTCGTAGATCTGGTTTCTCCTCCAGACGGGTCTGCAGATTCAAGAACTCCCGATAGCGGCGATTCACAGTGTGGTAGGCCAGCTGCTGCAGGCCGCTGCTGTTTTCACCATCAAGGGCTGTCTCGTACTGTTCAATGAACAAATTGATTGACTGAATCAGCCGGGTTTCTGCATATTCTATTCTGGCTTTACTACTTGGTCAATGGCCACACAGCAAGAGTATGAAACTAAGAACAAAGGGAGGGAGTATGTTCCTATTCTGTTCCAGAACCTCCTGTATCTAATTGCTCAGAAAGTCAGAAATGAGCTTCACTCCTCCACACTACTACTTTCATCTGAAAGCTGCCTCTCCCAGATACTTTCTTTACTTATAAAAATGGCTACATAACTATTTTTCAAATGAGTATTTGAATAGAAGGCATAACATCCATAAAAATGATAGTGCCTCTATCACTTTTAAATTACAGGGCTAAACATTATAACGGGAAAACCATTTTTCCATTATACTCTCCTGTGATTATTTATATTAGTTAAGGGAAGAACAATTAATCCAGACAGCAGATAAAAATCATGTTTACCTGCAATAGATAAAAGGGTATTTGTTTTGTTTCAGGCAGATTAATTTTCCTAATTGTTATTCTTAGAGCCAAACTGAATTTTTCCTAAGTACCTAAGTATGTATCATCTGTATCACAGAAGTCACATGAAAATTGGAGATGTGATAAGGGGTCAAAGTCCACTGTCTTCCTAAGCTTAGAGGGCAGGGCTGGTATGTGGAAAAGACGACTTATACCTCATGTTCCCCAAAGAGTGAATACCACGGATAGCATGGAATCTGCAACTCAGCATGGGAGCACACTTCTTGACAGGGTAGTTAAGACACAACGAAACATTGTGGGAGAAGTATATATGTGCGCCTTCTCATTAGGAACAGGTTATTATTTTTTGGTTGAGGTATACTGTGGGCAAGCGATGGAAAAAACTACCTCCTTGTTGGTGGGACTTGTGGCTGGTGCTTTACAATTTTTTGGAGACAGATAGGGTATTCATTATGAGCTGATGTGAGCAAAGCAGTCCCTCAGAAAAGCATTGAGGAGGAAAGACCAGGTAAGAGCGACAGGTGGCATTCAGGGTGGGGCTCTCAAGCCTGGAGCATTTGGAACTATGAGGCTTTCTGTGGAATATGCTGCTCCTCGAGGGCCAATTTTCAACACCGTTATGGTTACTTCCATCACATAAACTGAAAACTATTTACTATCAGAAAGTATAATAATATTGTTATACAATTTAAAATCAGTTATATGTCCGTATAAAAATCTAAACCCAATTTCAAACTACTCATAATTGGCTATATTATTTTGTTCTCATTTTTCACTTTACTCTTTTCTAATGCTTAATTGAAGTAGTGGCAGATGTCAAAATCTAGCCAACAACAAAAAAGAATAATGGGAGAAAAACTGTGAACTTAAACATTCTATCCATCAACTTAATTTTTCTGCTAATGAGGAGGGAAAAAACCTGCTGTTTAATGTCAGTATAGGAATAGTCATTAAAAAAAGATGAAATAATCAGAAGCCAACACTTAAATGTGAGAAAGGTGCATGGCATAGGGACATCCCGAATTAGAGCAAAAAGGCAGGAAAATGTTAACAAAGTTATACCAGTCCTTTGAGGCTAGTCTCAACTATTTTATGACCTGACAGCTGTACTTCTACAATTTGCCTATAAGGAGTGTGTGTTTGTGTGTTCACACATATGCATTTCTAATTACGTCCATTCTGTCCTACTTGAAAATGTCATAATGTTACTTTCTAAAATGCTATGTCATGATGCAGCTGTGTTGAGCAGATCAAGGCAGGCCTTTTCCCTCTTACTTGGATTGGGAGTTCGGAAGAGTGTAGCAAGCAGGCTGTCCCTGGTGGTAGCTTTTGGACTCAAATGAGAGAAATTCAAGTGGAAGGCAAGTAAAATCCAATGGGTAGGATCTTGCCCAAGAATTTTCTTTCTAAACTTCTTCTTCCCTGCTAATTTCTTTTTCAAAATACTAGTATATTTTGTACTTTGTTTTAGGAAGGTAGGTTATTTACCTATGTCTGTCTCAGAAGATAGCAAGTTTTTGACTCTTGGAGGTGTTTAAGCAGACTTGGGAACAACTTGACAAGAGATAACATGAAGAGGGTTGGTTGGATTAGAGAGGCAATTCCCCCAAGATGGCCTTAGGACAGGCTGACTCCATGTTATCTGGAGAGTTCTATTTGAAATATAAAACAAATAAAATAGAGAATCCAGGGACCCCTCCTTAGAAATTCTCATACAGAATCCATCAGTCTGTCAGAATCTGTATATTTGAAAGGCAGCTCAAGTGATTTTGAGGTGCAGTCAAGTTTGGGAACCACTGAAAATATAACCCTCAGCATTCTAGCAGCCCTGAGGTTCCAGGATTGTTTGTGTGAGTACAGGATAAACGCTACTTTGCCTTACAGATTAGCTTCAGACCATTCACAGAGATAGATGCCTATTGAAAGAAACACTTCAAACTAACAGCATCTCTCCCCTGAGAACATTTGCTTCACTGACTGCTTTCCAAACCCACTCCTAGCCTGGGTGAGCACCCACAGCTTTAATCCTGTTACCTTCACAGTATAGAGTGTGTATGGGTGGAATCCGGTGCCACTGTGCTCTCGGGCTGTAATGGTGCCAGTGATACGAAGGTTCTGGATGATAACTGGACCATCGGGACTGCTTAGGGGCTCAAAGCTGAAGGTGGCTGAGTTGAGAGGACCAGGTGGAGAGGAGGAAAGCAGAACTGGTGGCAGAGTAGGATCAAGGGAGCTCACATCATTGGTGAGATCCTTCTCTAAGCATGAGGGCCGTGAGGGGCAGGTCTTTTCTGGCCCCTCCAGCAAAGCTGTAACAGAGGCGGTAACATCTCCTTGTTCTATCTCCTTGTCTGCTGTGTCAATGTAGATCTCTGGGCAGGAATTGAGTGTGGAGACCGGCAGGCCTGTCTCTGTTTCTGTCCCTGGACCCTCCTCAGCCTCTGCTCCTTCAGATGCCTCACCATCTTTGGGTTCCAGAGCCTGGGAACCCTCTAGGGCACACAGGGCATCCTGAATTCTGTCGGAGAGAAAGTTGCCTGGGGTCATGAGCATGATGGTTTCTTTGCCCAGTTCAGACAGCGGAGACTCCAGCTCTGAGTCTTCACATAAGAACAGGGGGCCTCGAAGATTTGGCTGTAGGAAATGAGATGAGTTGTTTCCTACTTTTCTTTCTTCACACATCCCACCCAAATCTCCCTCTACAGCTTCGTGGCCTTCTTCAACCTCTGGAGAGGGGCCTGCAGGACCCTCTGGCTCACTGTAACTTAGGAACACTGGGGCTGCTACTGGAGAAGCTCTCCCTTCTGCGAGCTGCTCTACCTCAGCAATCAGTGGCAGAGATGTGGGCACTGAGGGCTGTTCGGGGGCACTGGCTGGGCAGGGTGCTGGATCTCTGGCCTTGGAAAAGATACCCACGAGTACAAGGTGGATCCAGTCAGGATCTGACAGCCTGCTGATCAGTGGTAAGATTACATTGCATGTGATGAGTTCGACCACTACATGGCGTCCGGTACGAGTCTCCAAGTGGGGCTTGGGCACCAGCCCTTGAAGCAACAAATTCACAACGCCACGTGTATAGATGACTTCAGCACTGGGGCTGTGCACAGCAGGATGTGGGGCAGTAGCCCGGCAGTAAGCCTCCCAGAGGTGGGAAGGCTCAACTGGACCATTCTTCCCTGCAGTGGCCTCCTTTGCCTGAATGTAGCTCTGCAGGTGACAACCGCAGAGAGTCAGAACACTCTGGGCAAGAGCATGACTGTCCATCATGCTCATCCTTCTCCGAAGCTCCTGGACCAACCCTTTCATGGCTGCCTCCATTTCCTCCTCAAAGGCTGGCTCCTGGCTCACGGAACGGTACCAGGATAACACAAAATCTCGAATAATCATCTGGATGGTGCGGTTGATCTCCTGTTCCAGCTGCCTTTCTGCCTCAGGGCATGGAGGGCAGGTGGCCAATGGGATGAAGCGTTCCAGATGCAGTCGACCTGAAGCCGCTCCAGCAATGCTGGAGCCCAGCCATCCTCCCAGCACCACTAGCAATGCGGACAGAAGGCACAGCAGCCACACGTTGACCAGAAGGTGTATGACCAGGAGCCAGCCAAGCAAGACCCCCACAGCCATCAGCTTCCGGCTACTCAACAGGTTATTGAGGTGACAGCTGGATCCAGCTGGAGTTTCCTGGAACGGTGGCACTGTTTCTGTCTTCATGGCTGAACAGACAAGGTGGCTTCCCCAGATGCCAGCCCTCAAGATTTTACTTCAGAGTTAGGGAAGGGGAGCATGAACTGTGTCTCAGATATGGGGCGATCTGGGTGCTGTTCAGGGAACCGGGGCTCCGGGCCCTCAAAGTCCTACAGGCACTGCAAAGCGACAGCTGCAGCTCCGCGTCTCCCCATGACTACCACTAACAGGGCCCTCGAACTCGCCCCTTCCAGCCGAGGTGTGGCTTTGGAGGAAAACTCTGCGGCCTTCATACTGCCCCAGGCGGAAGGCCTCTTCGCGGCCTCGGGGCCGGCGCTGCAGGGCCCTGGGGCCCACGGACACTCACACACGCAGAGGGCAGCGGCCGGCGGAGACTGGGTCACACGCCGCCGGGAACCGCGCGCCCACACTCAGCCCCGACCTGAAGTGGCCTCATCGGGGTCCTCTCCGGGATCCTCGGCCCGCTGCCGCCGCAAACCTGGGCGACTGCGCTCCGCAGCCAGGCCTGTGTTAAGGCTGACCGCCGGCCGGCCGCCGGCGACAGCTTCCGGGTCGACGTCGACGGGAGCGAGGCATGCTGGGAGAGCGGCCGCGCGCGCTGCGAGGAGCGGCGCTGCCCCGCGCCCTCTGCTGGCGAGGAGCCGCCCTGACGGCACCTGCGCGGGGTGGTCTCTGAGCCTGCGCCTGAGCGCGCACGGGGCGCGTGCTCGCCAAGAGCTGGCGCAGATTCCCGAAGTGCCACAAAACAGAGCCGCCGCAGCAATCACCGCTAAGACCCAGACTTCCAGACGCTTAAAACGCGCCCTAGTTCTGGTTATTAAATGAAGCCTGTCCGTTACTGCTTAGGCACGCTGTCAATAATCCGGTTTATTTTAGTTTCATTGGCCTGATGTGTCTTAACATTTACCCGGTTTCCCCTAGAGCCTGTACCCCGCGTCCCCAGTACACAGCCTACCTCATTTGTTGTCAGAAATTGCAGAATATAAGGCATAAAACAATACAGAGATAGATTTATGTTTTACATTTCATATACTGTATCACAAAATCAAATTTGTGATTGAGGGTTATTTGCTGGTGACATTACACAAACAGGCAAATATTTTGAGCATCTGCTGTCTTCAATGTGAGAGGCAGGGTGGACAAATAGAAGCAGACCTTGTCCTCCAGGACCTCCTGCTAAGTGGGGAGGCCAGCGCTTTGTACGCGATTGGCTATCTAATAATGCCAGTCGGCGTGCGAGATAGTAAAATACAAAATATTATAGGAATTCAGGGGAAGAAAAGATCACTGTGGGTTGCAATGGTTAAGGAGAAGCTCACAGAAAAGGTGCCTTTATGCTGAGTCTTCAAGGATGAAGGTTTCTATTCACCTCTATCTCTTCTCGCCTTATCCTCCCCAAAAACATAGGAAAGGAAAGCAGAGATAGAGGTGTCCTTTCAGATAATCCTGTAATATATTTGCTTTGGAATATGCTCTATGTCGGATTGTTTCTGGCTTTAGCAAATTTGACTTCACTTGTCTACACAGGAACCTATAGGAAGACAAAATATCGGAAGCACTGACCAGGTGTAAAAAGTCTTAGTGTCAGTTTTGCGTGAAGCCAGCTTCCACATCCACCTTGGGCCCTAGGAGCTGTGCCCGCAGCGTGGGTCTCCTTTCCATTTAGGCATAGGATGCGCATCGTTTGCACAGAGCTGCTCATGGTTGCCCTTCGTCCACCTTCTCTGTGCTGTAAGCAGTCTTTCATCATCATGGACTACTCCCTAGATGTCTAAAGGAATCTTCAAACAAATCCCAACCCAAAACTCTGCCAACAAGAAGTGCGTTGCAGCTTCCTGTCTCACCCATTGCTACTGTTGGGGCAGAGACTTCCTTTGATACAAAAGAAGCCATCATTTAGATGTGACCCATAGTTTACGATTAATCACTTCTAAAGCAAATGGTTTGATTTAGGATCAGTGTCCACTAAGCAGACTGGGCACTCCCCTGCGATGGCAGAATGTGAATCCATGCTTTCATGGTCCATATCTTTTCACTGCTGCCTGCCTTCCCACAGAAAAGGAACTCGAGAAGTAGGCTCTGCCCCTCTCTGCCTTCCCAGGCCATTCTAATGTCCTCAGGAGCACTTAGAAAATGGCAACAATGCTCTGGAGAAATGTCCCTGCCACCTAGTTGGGAGCTAAAACAAATGTGAATGATGAATGGACTAACGACGGTGCTGAAGACTTCCCGTGGCAGTTCAAAGAGAAAGTTTACTTGGCAGCATAATCTGGAGTGTTCAGGGCAGTAAGGAAGTGACCTTGCAAGTGGGCGCTATGCCACCGGACCAGATGGTCTGGAGCGTCAAGGTAGCCAAGACTGCCTTCCTGATTCTGAAGCAGGTTTGATGGACATGCCCATGCACTTGTCATTTGGATGGGTGTGAGCTCCTGCCTGGGGGTCTGGGCAGGCCTTGGTCTCCAAACAGATTAATCACCGGGAGGAGGTGAGAGTCAGGACTGATGTGCCCTGGTGTGTGTATGTGGGGTGGGGAGACTTGGCCACACCACTCACCATCTGGAGACATCCTTCCTTCTTTCCTTTTCCCTATTTCTCAAAACATTAAAGGTATAGTGCTAGAGTGTTGGAGAAAAGAAGACAAATAAGATACAATAATTCTCCTCAAGGGACTCTTAGTCTAGTTAAAGGAGAGACACGTAAATATATAAATGTATTGAAACATGATCACGTGTGTAATGTGATGTGTTCTGATGTGTTGTAATAGAAGTACATACAATAACATCAAAATGCAAAGGGGGTGGTCAGCTGTGGAAGGGGGTGGCTCACAGACAGTTTTCCCTTAAGTTGGGAAATGAAAAAGAATTGAGTGTATTTTAGGAAATGTAGGGTGGCGAGAGCAAGGGGCAAACAGAAGGAAGGTCTTTCAGGCAGAGGCTGCTCATAAGCAACAGGCAGAGACCATGAGAGCAAGGGGGCCCATGACATAGGCCCTGCTGGAGCCAGCCCGCACCCCACTTCAATTTTCTCTCAAAATAGAAGACCAGGAGGCTTCCTAAAGAGAAGCTCAGTGATGGGGCAAGTGAGTGAGAAGAGGCGATGGTGTGGAATTATTGCTGTGCGATACAGAAAGGGAGCTATTGAAGGTCAGGTATAAAGATAAAGTGGGGGCTGGGCGCAGTGGCTCATGCCTGTAATCCCAGCACTTTGGGAAGCTGAGGCAGGCAGATCATGAGGTCAGGAGTGCAAGACCAGTATGGCTAACATAGTGAAACCCCATCTTTACTAAAAATACAAAAAAATTAGCCAGGTGTGATGGTGTGCACCTGTAATCCCAGCTACTCGGAGGGCTGAGGCAGGAGAATCGCGTGAATCCAGGAGGCAGAGGTTGCAGTGATTCGAGATTGTGCCATTGCACTCCAGCAGCCCGGGCAACAGTGAGAGACTCTGTGTGGAAAAAAAAAAAAGAGAGAAAGCGGGGCTGAGGGACCTATCTGTAGTGGCACCAATACATATGGTTGAGTTATTTTCTCTGGAGGTGTTTAGTATTGTATTAGTCCATTTTCATGCTGCTGATAAAGACACACTGGAGACTGGGCAATTTACAAAAGAAAGAGGCTTAATTGGACTTGCAGTTCCACATGGCTGGAGAAAACTCACAATTATGGCAGAAGGCAAGGAGGAGCAAGTCACATCTTCCATGAATGGCAGCAGGCAAAAAGAGAAATGAACTTGTGTGGGAGAACTCTTCTTTATAAAACCATCGGTCTCATGAGACTTCTTCACTATCATGAGAACAATGGGAAACACTTGCCCCCATGATTCAATGATCTCCTACCGGGTTCCTCCCATGACACATGGGAATTGTAGGAGTTACAATTCAAGATGAGATTTGGGTGGGGACACAGAGCCAAACCATATCATTCCACCCCTGGCCCCTCCCAAATTTCATATCCTCACATTTCAACACCAATCATTCCTTCCCAACAGTCCCTCAAAGTCTTTACTCATTTCAGCATTATCTCAGAATTCCACAGTCCAAAGTCTCATCCAAGACAAGGCAAGTCCCTTCTGCCCGTGAGCTTCCAAAATCAAAAGCAAGTTAGTTACTTCCTAGATACTATGGGGGTACAGGCATTGGGTAAATACAGCCATTTCGAATGGGGTAAATGGCCAAAACAAAGGGGCTACAGGCCCCATGAAAGTCCAAAATCCAGCAGGGCAGTCAAATCTTAACACTCCAAAATTGATTCAAAAAGTGGGTTCCCATGGTCTTGGGTAGCTCCACTCCTGTGGCTTTGCAGGGTAGAGCCTCTCTTCCAGCTACTTTCACGAGCTGGCGTTGAGTGTCTGGCTTTTCAAGGTGAATGGTGCAAGCTGTTGGTCAATCTACCATTCTGCAGTCTGGAGGACAGTGGCCCTCTTCTCACAGATCCACTAGGTGGTGCCCAAGTAGGGACTCTGTGTGGGGGCTTTCACTCCACATTTCCCTTCCTCACTGACCTAGCAGAGGTTCTTCATGAGGGCCAAGCCCCTGAAGCAAACTTCTGCCCTGGCATCTAGGCATTTCCATACATCCTTTGAAATCTAGATGGAGTTTTCCAAACCATAGTTCTTGACTTTTGTGCACCCACAGGCTCAACATCATGTGGAAGCTGCCAAGCCTTGAGGCTTGCACCCTCTGAAGCCACAGCCTAAACGCTACATTGGACCCTTTCAGCCATGGCTGGAGCAGCTGGGATGCAGGGCACCAAGTCCCTAGACTACACACAGCACTGGGACCCTGGGCCCGGCCTATGAAACTACATTTCCCTTCTAGACCTCTACGCCTGTGATGGGATGGGCTGCTGCAAAGGTCTCTGGCAGGCCCAGGAGACATTTTCCCCATTGTCTTGGGGATTAACATATGGCTGCTGGTTACTTATGCAAATTTCTGCAGCAGGCTTGAATTTCTCCTCAGAAAATGGGATTTTCTTTTCTATTGCATTGTCAGGCTGCACATCTTCCAAACTTTTATGCTATGCTTCCCTTATAAAACTGAATGCTTTTATCAGCACCCAAGTCACTTCTTGAATGCTTTGCTACTTAGAAATTTTTTCTGCCGGATATCCTAAATCATCTCTCTCAAGTTCAAAGTTCCACGAATCTCTAGAACAGGGACAAAATGTCACCAGTCTCTTTGCTAAAACATAACAAGAGTCACCTTTGCTCCAGTTCCCAATAAGTTCCTCATCTCCATCTGAGACCACCTCAGTCTGGATTTCATTGTCCATATCATTGTCAGCATTTTGGTCAAAGCCTTTCTACAAGTCTCTAGGGAGTTCCAAACTTTCCCACATTTTCCTGCCTTCTTCTGAGCCCTCCAAACTGTTCCAACCTCTGCCTGTTACCCAGTCCCAAAGCAGCTTCCACATTTTCAGGTATCTTTTCAGCAGCCCCACTCTACTGGTACCAATTTACTGTATTAGTTCCTTTTCATGCTGCTAATAAAGACATGTCTGAGACTGGGCAATTTGCAAAAGAAAGAGGTTTAATTGGACTTACAGTTCCACGTGGCTGGGGAAGCCTCACAATCATGGGGGAAGGCAAGGAAGAGCATGTCTTCCATGGATGGCGGCAGGCAAAAAGAGAAATGAACATGTGGAGGGGAACTCTTCTTTATAAAACCATCAGATCTTGTGAGACTTGCTCACTATCATGAGAAAAGCATGGAAAAAACTTACCTCCATGATTCAATTGCCTCCCACTGGGTCCCTCCCATGACATGGGGGAATTCAAGATGAGATTTGGGTGGGGACCCAGCCAAGCCATATCAAGTATCCTCGGTATAAAAGAGAAGCAAGCAGGAGGTGTCAAGGTAGATGAAGTGAAAGGAGAAAAGATTAGGACTTTCACATCCTGGGAAGAGAGTGGTTACAGTGGAAAATCATGGTGTCTAGGTATCTGGGAAGGAAAACGAAGCCAGGAGAGGGACAAGCAGCTGTGAGGAGAGGATGAGCTGTACTGGGAGCAAGTGAGTAAGAGCCAGAAGAAAAGGGCCTGTGGCTCAAGATTGGTCCATCAGAGCCTGTGTTTGTTCTTATGGCTGCTCTACCAAATGACCATCAGCTTAGCAGCTTGCAGCAAACATGTTTATTCTCTTACAGTTCTGAAAGGCAGGAGTCTAAAATGGATTCAGAGGGCTTGTTCCTGTTGGAGGCTCTAAGGGAAAATCTCTTTTTTGTCCTTTCTAGTTTCTACAGGCTGCCTGTGATCTTTGGCTTATGGCACCACATGCTCCAACCTCTGCTTCTGTGGTCACATCTCTTTCTCCCACCTTGACCCTCCTGCCTTGCCTTTTTTTTTTTTTTGATGGAGTCTCTCTCTGTCACCAGGCTGGAGTGCAGTGGGGCGATCTCGGCTGACTGCAACCTCCACCTCCTTGGTTCAAGTGATTCTCCTGCCTCAGCCTCCCAAGTAGCTGGGATTACAGGCATGTGCCACCACACCCAGCTAATTTTTGTATTTTTAGTAGAGACAGGGTTTCACCACGTTGGCCAGGATGGTCTGCCTTCTTCTTAAAAGGGCCCTTGAGCCCTCCCCAGTTATCTAGGAGAATCTTCCCATCTCAAGACCCTTAACTTAGTCTTTTGTTTCTTTTGCCAAGTAAAACAACATATCCACAGGTTCTGGGGTCCAGATGTGAACATATTTTGGTGGAAGGGGGCATTATGTGACCTACTACAGAGCCTACATGCCTAAGACGAAAATGTTTTTGTGATAATAAAGTCTGGGTGTGGCCAGATGAGTTTCTGAAGTAGGGTCTGGATAACCTAGGGCTAGGGTTGAAGGAGACATTTTGAGTCTATGTTTTGGAGAAGGATGATCTACATGGGCAAGGAAGTCACTAATGTTAGGGTAGAGAGGACCAGGATTTGGTACAAGTGTTCTCAGTAAGTGAGAAGAATGATCAGGAAGTTGGAAGGTGATGTAATACGAGGAGTGATATGGTTTGGCTCTGTGTCCCCACCCAAATCTCATGTAGCACTGTGATCCTGAGTGTTGGAGGTGGGGCCTGGTGGGAGGTGATTGGACCATGGGGGTGGTTTCTAATGATTTAGCACCATCACCCTAGCGCTGTTTTCGTGATAGAGTTCTCGTGGGATCTGGTTGTTTAAAAGTGTGTAGTGCCTCCCCCTTTACTCTCTCTCTCCTGCTGCCTTGTGAAGACGTGCTGCCTTCCCCTTTGCCGTCTGCCATGATTTTAAGTTCCCTGAGGCCTCCCCAGCCATGCCAAACTGTGAGTCAATTAAATCTCTTTTCTTCTTAAATTACCCAGTCTCAGGTAGTTCTTTATAGCAATATGAGAACAGACTAATACAAGGAGTAAAGAAAGTATGGTGATACCAAAATAAAAGAAGGAAATTGTGCGTAATTTGGGATAGAGTCATCTAAAAGCATCCGTGAAGAACTAGGATATTGCCAGGAGCATCTCCACATCCTGCCTTAGGCACAGTGATGGAGAAAAATAGCCACCAGAGGGCAGCAGAAAGTATGGCATCTTAAGGAGAAACTACATCTCACTTACTCATTCGTCATTCACATGTCTATCCATTCACCCCACGAGGATTAAGCCAGACATTGGGAATTCAAACATGGTCTTTATATAGTTTATCTAATGCAAGAGATGGATATTGACACAGTGTAAAAAGTGCTATAATCAAAATATGTCAAAATATGGGAAGGCAGAAAATTAGGAACAGTTACACAGAAGAGATGACTTTTGAGCTGGCCTTAAAGGATGGGTTGAATTTCCCATAAAGACAAGAGTAACAGGCCAGGCGCGGTGGCTCACGCCTGTAATCCCAGCACTTTGGGAGGCTGAGGTGGGTGGATCACGAGGTCAAGAGATCGAGACCATTCTGGCCAACATGGTGAAACACTGTCTCTACTAAAAATACAAAAATTAGCTGGGTGTGGTGGCATGTCTGTAGTCCTAGCTACTCGGGAAGCTGAGGCAGGAGAATTGCTTGAACCCAGGAGGCAGAAGTTGCAGTGAGCTGAGATCGTGCCACTGCACTCCAGCGTAGCGACAGAGTGAGAGTCCGTCTCAAAAAAAAAAAAAATAAATAAATAAATAAATAATAAAAAAAGGTTGAAAAAAAAAGACAAGAGTAACAGGTCATACTAGGAATAAGGGAGACATGAGAAATACTGAGTAAGCTCCCATACTTGTTTGCTAGGACTCAGAACAAACTATTACAGGCTGGGAGGTTTAAACAACAGAAATTTATTTCTCGCAGTTCTGGAGGCTGGAAGTCTAAGATCAAGGTGTTGGCAGATTTGGTTTCTCCTGAGGCCTCCCTTCTTGCCTAGCAGAAGGCCACCTTTTCAGTGTCTTCCGTCTGTGCACATGCATCCCTGGTGACTCTTCTTCTTCTTATAAGGACACAGTCATATTTGATTAGGGCCCACCCATAAGACCTTATTTAATCCTAATTACCTCTTTACATGCCTATCTCCAAATAGAGCCACATTCTGAGGTATACTGAGGGTTATGGCTTCAACATATGAGTTTTGAAGGGACAGGGTTCAGTTCATACTACCTCTTTTCTTCTGTGGTTTATGTGAATGGTCATATTTTGATTATGAGGATACTAAAAAGGAAGATAATAATTTTGATAATTCCCAATATATATTTTTTTTCATTTCATTCAAAAGTGGAAACAGCACTGAACTACAAGTTAAGGAGATCCAGGCTTAACTTCCACATCTGGCTGTATTCAATACTAAATGCTCGAATAGCCCCTCCCTCTGCAGAACAACCAGATACTGAATAGGAGACAGTTTTTGATGAGTTAATGGGCTCAAATGAGGACACAAAATAGGTGAGAAGTCCAAGGTACACTATCCCATCCCACTCTAAAAACAAAACTTTTAAATAAGAGCAAAACGAAACAGAAAACAACTCTGAGATGAGCGTAGAACTGTCAGTAGAGAGCAGATGAAAGGAGCAGGGTGGCCCCAGGGACAGATGTCCTTATCAGATCTGCAATTCAGGTTCTGAGCCTTGTTGCAGCAAGAGGAGGTGAAACTGAGCCCCTGACTCCACTTGGAGCCACGATCCTTGAAGGGGTTTGAAGAAGTTCCAGGTCAGTGGCATTTCCAAGCTTCTGGAAGACACAGAAGCAAATCCATTCTGGAAGAAAATATTCTCATGGTAAGACCATGAAATAAGCACACATTTAATATAGAGTACTATGAACTCTAAATCCAAGACCATCAATTACGAGAAGGAAGGCTAACATGAGTGAGAATCAGAAAAAATAAACAACAGATTGAGAACACAGGGACTGTGGATATGAATATTGTCTGCTGCTTAAGATAGAAGATCCATGTATGAGCTCAAAATGAATGAAATACAAGTATGTTCTAACAATAACAGATTGTCAGAGATGCCCATACAGTTTCAAAACATAGCCAAATGAAACTTTTATAAATGAAAAATATGACTACTGAAATAAAATGCTTAATGTATGTGTTAAATAGTTGATTATATCTAGGCAAAGAAAAAATTAATGACCAATAGTACTTGTTGAAAGAAATTAGACTATAGCATAGAGAACTAGGGAATTGAATATATGAAAGAAAAATGAAGAGAAATGAATGCTAAAATAAAAATTCTAATATTTATATGATCAAGAGTTCCAGGAAGATAATAAAGAGAATGGAGAAGGATAAAAATTTAAAGAGATTTTGGCAGATAATGTTCTAAAACTGGATGAAAAGAGATTCAGGAAGCATCAGTAATATAAAGTAGATCAAAAGGCCAAAATTTGATTGTTTTAAAAGACTAGTAAAAAAGAAAAAAATTTAAGTAAATTGATTGAGAATGAAAAAGAGATAAATAGTAAATAATATGGAGCCTGATAAAGGAGACATATTTACGTATGGAGTACAGTTAAAGGAATAACTTAATGACAGCAAATTTAAACTCTAAAACAAAATGGAAAAAGTTTTAGAAAAATAAAAATTACAAAATAATCTAAGAAGAAATAGGATGTTTGAATAAATCTACACCTACACTTAATTGAGAAATCTACACTTAATTGAGAAATTAAGTAACATTTTAAGGTTTCTCTCAAAGCAAATACCAGATAATTTTATAGGCCATTTCTCCCAACCTATTCCAAATAGAATAGGTCATTCCAAATTTATATAATCTTATATAAACTCCTTAAGATTTCTTAAAGTTACATACTTTGCAACTCACGAATATAGTGTAACCTTGAAATCAAGACTAGACAAGACAGAAAAAGAAAGAAAATGTATAGGTTAACCTCTCTCATCAACTTTTAGATACAAACATTTCTTTCTCTTTCTTTCTTCTTTCTTTCTTTCTTTCTTTCTTTCTTTCTTTCTTTCTTTCTTTCTTTCTTTCTTTCTTTCTTTCTTTCTTTCTTTCTTTCTTTCTTTCTTTCTTTCTTTTGACAGAATCTTGCTCTGTCACCTAGGCTGTATTGCAGTGGCATGATCTCAGCTTGCTGCTACCTCCTCAACCTCCTAGGCTCAAGGGATCCTCCCACCCCAACCTCCTCAGTAGCTGGGGCTACAGGCACAAACCACCATGCCCAGGGATTAATTTTTAAACTTTTTGTAGAGATGAAGGGGAACTCGCCATGTTGCCCAGGCTGGCCTCAAACTCCTGGCCTCAAGCAATTCTCCCGCCTCAGCCTCCTGAAGTGCT
The DNA here is from genome assembly GCF_006542625.1 of Nomascus leucogenys. Taxonomy (NCBI): domain Eukaryota; kingdom Metazoa; phylum Chordata; class Mammalia; order Primates; family Hylobatidae; genus Nomascus; species Nomascus leucogenys. The sequence continues at coordinate 4,026,209 of NC_044395.1, read as the reverse complement.
GGGATTACATGTGTGAGCCACCACGTCCAGCTAGATGCAAACATTTCTTAAACAAAGTATTAGCCAACTAAATCCAGCAGGGTACTTAGGTGAAACCCTGTCTCTACTAAAAATACAAAAAATCAGCCGGGCATGGTGGCGGGCACCTGTAGTCCCAGCTACTCGGGAGGCTGAGGCAGGAGAATGGCCTGAACCTGGGAGGCGGAGCTTGTGGTGAGCCGAGATCGTGCCACTGCACTCCAACCTGGGAGACAGACTGAGACTCCATGTCAAAAAAAAAAAAAAAAGATAACACAAGGGTGGTTTAATATTAAAAACTCTGTAATTGGCCAGGTATGGTGGCTCACGCCTGTAATCCCAGCACTTTAAGAGGCTGAGGCAGGCAGATGGCTTTAGCTCAGGAGTTTGAGACCAAGCTGGGGAACATGGTGAAACCCCGTCTCAACCAAAAATATAAAAATTAGCCAGGTGTGGTGGCGGGCGCCTGTAATCCCAACTACTTGGGAGGCTGAGGTGGGAGAATGGCTCGAACCCAGGAGGCAGAGGCTGCAGTGAGCCGAGATCACACCACTGCACTCCAGCCTGGGCGAGAGAGCTAGACTCTCTCAAAAACCACAAAACAAAAAAACTCTGTAATCATCAGCCCCTACATTAAATGAGAAAATCTACACGTTGTCTCAGTAGGTGTGGTAGAAACGTTTAACAATATTCAATATTCGTTCATGATTTCAAGTAACAATTATAGGAAGGCATTTCCTTACCTCAAAATATTATTCGGAATGGGAAACGTTAGAGGCATTTCCCCGGTTCAGTTATTTTCTTATATTTAAATATTTTAACAGCTCTATTGAAGTATAATTGACATAAGATAAATTGCAAATACTTAAAGTGCACACTTTGATAAGTTTTGACATAAATATATGCCAATGAAACCATCACCACAATAAAGGTAACTAACACATCCATCATCTTAAACTTTCCTCCTGTTCTCCCAGCATCACCCTGCCCCCTTTCCCAGGCAACCGCTGATTTGCTTCCTGTCACTTTAGACTAGTTTGTCTTTTCCAGAATTTTACATAAATGAAATCACATATAATGCACCTTGTTGTGTCCGACTTCTCTCACTCAGCATGCATAATTATTTTGAGGTGCATCCACGTTGTTGTATGAATCAGTAGTTTATTTTTTTATAGCTGAGTAGTATTCCGTAGTATGGATGTATGATAATGAGTTTATTCTTCACCCGTTGATGAATATTGTCTCGCTTTTTTGTTCTTGTTTATTACAAATAAAGCTGGTGCGAGCATTTCTGTGCAAGTCTTTGGAGATGTCCTTTCATTACTCTTGGGAAAATAGAGGTTAAGCATTCCTAACTCAAAAATTCAAAATCTGAAATACTCTGAAATCCAAAACTTTCAAAGCACTGACATGGTGCCACAAGTGGAAAATTCCATATGTGACCTCACGTGACAGGTCTTAGTCAGAACACAGTCAAAATTTTGTTTTTGTTTATAATTATTGAAAATATTGTGTAAAATTACTTTAGGCTATGTGTATAAGGTGTATATGAAACATAAATGAATTTTATATTTAGACTTGAGTCCTATTCCAAAGATTTCTCATGATGTATATGCAAATATTATTCAAACGTTCAAAAAAATTCAAAATCCGAAACACTTCTGGTCTCAAGCATTTTGAATAAGGGATACTTAACCTGTACCTATCAGTAATATGATAGGGTTGTGTGATAGGCATATGTTGAACTATTTAAGAGGCTGATAACCTGTTTTCTAAAGTAATTATACCATTTTATATTCCCTCCAGGAGTATATGAGGGTCCTGGTTACTCCACAGCCTTTCACATACTTGGTATGGGGCTTTTTTTATATGGTCTTTTTTATTTCAAACATTCTAATATGCAATTGTGTTTTTATTTGCATTATTCTAATGAATAACAATGCTGAACATCTTACAATGTGCTTATTGATAACCTGTATATATATTTTTGATGAAATGTGTTACAATCTTTTGCCTGTTTTATTGAATTTTTAAAATTACTATTGAGTTGAAAAAGTTCTTTTTATATTATAGATGCAAGTGCTTTACCAGTACCTTCTCCCAGCCTGTGGCTTGCTTTACATTATCTTTTGAAGAACGAAAGTTCTCAATTTTGAAGAAGCCCAATTTTTCATGCCTCTTCCCACACCTCTTTGTCACCAACTTTCCAATCATGGTCCACCCAAGCCCCTGACCATCTAGCCTCACCATTGGCCACAGCCTGTGAGTTGGTATATAATCGCACGACTGGCCACTTTCCTTCTGGGATGGCTAATTTTGGTTGTCAACTTGACTGGATGAAGGACTATGTAGAGAACTGGTAATGCATGATTTCTGGGTGTGTGCATGGTGGTGTTCTCAGACAAGACTGGCACGTGAGTCGGTGAGCTGAGTGGGGAAGGTCCTCTCTCAATGTGGGCTGGTACCATCCAATCAGCTGGGGGCTGCAATGGAACAAGTCGGTGGTTTCTTCTCTCTGCTAGAGCTGGGATGCACTTTTCTTCTCCTGTTCTTGGACATCAGAACTCCAGGCTCTCCGGACTTTGAACTCTAGGACTTACACCAGCACCCCTCACCTCCCAGGTTCTCAGGCCTTCATTCTCCTAGGACTGAGAGTTACATCATGGGCTTTCCTGTGTTCTGAGGTTCTTGGACGTGGATTGAGGCATGCTATCAGAGTCCCAGGGTCTCCAGCTTGCAGATGAATTCTCATGAAACTTCTCAGTTTCCATAATCACATGAGGCAGTTCCCCAAATAAAGCCCCTCACATATATGGGTATATATGTAATACGTACATATATATGTATGTATACATATGGATTTTATCCTATTCATATATAATCACATGTCTGGACACTTTCCTTCTGTGATGGCTAATTTTGGATGTCAACTATATATATATATATCTTGTTGGTTCTGTCCTTCTGGAAAACTCTGACCAATATACCTTCCAAGCAAAATGAACTAGGTGCACAGCTTGAGTTCTGTTCCATGGAAAGATTTCCCCTCAACACTATTTTTAGGGGTGTCTCAGAAAGGGGCTCTAGTACTGCAGTTGTCCATTCTGCATGGTGCTTGTGTCAGGCAGAATCGCCTGTAAACCAAGCCTGAGTTTTCTCTTCCTCCATCAACTGATTATGGGTAACTCCCCATAAGACCATAAGTACTGGGAGAGAGAAGGCAGTGTGGCAGGAGAGAAACCATAGGCATTTGGGCCACTTCTTCATGTAACTTACTTGTACCTTCAACTTCAGGGTCTACTTATGTTTATACCACTTCAATTTGGTAATGGAGTACCATTGTGTACACCCAGCTTCATGGCTGGTTCATCTGGATAATACTCAGCTCGTAATGCGCAACTCAGATTGCAGGTGAACGTGGCTGAGCATTCAGTCTCTACTAAAAACCAGTTTCAAGCCAAAAACTGTTCCTCAAAAGGAGACTCGTCATGTGCATATGATGGCAGGGCTTTGCTTTAAAATCCTGAGTCTACACTGTGATATACCTTTAATCTAAAATCCTGGGTCAGCATTGTGATATGCCAGCCAAACACTCCAAATAACATCTTTATCTGACACTGACTCCCCAACAACCATTGGATAGGATGGATCACTGGGCCTAACTTGCAGGGCAGCTTTCATGTCAGCTTGGACCTGTCGCAGAGCCTTCTCTTGTTCTCGGCCCCACTACGAAATAGTAGCTGTTTGGATGATTCAATAAATGGATTGGAGTTACACACCCATATGATAAATATTTTTTCTTCTAAATCTAGAGGGTCACTAGGCATTGTGCATAAGATATTTAGGGATATTTTGACATGTGTTACACAACTAGACTCCTAGAAATTTCAAGGATAGGGAAGACATCTGAATTTTTATCAGATTTATTTCTCATCCTCTGACATACAAATGTGTCTTAGCAATTAATCCACAGTAGCTGCCACTTCTAACTTACTAGATCTAATCAACATCATATAATCACGCCATCAATGTAATGGACCTGTGCAATGTCTTGGTGAAAGGAAAAGTGATCAAGATCTCTGTGGACTAAATTATGATGTAGGACTGGAGTGCCGATACACTCCTGAAATGAGACAGTGAAGGTGTATTGCAAGTTGAAAGTAAATGGCTGCTAGTGGTCTTTAGTAACAGGTATGGAGAAAAAACATTTTCCAGCTTAAAAACTGTATATCAGGTGTCAGGGTTTATGTCAATTTTTTCAAGCAATGAAATAACATCTGGAATAGCAGGTGCAATTGGAATCACCACCTGGCTGAGTTCATAATAACCCACTGCAGTCTCCAAGATCTGTCTGTTTCAACTTTCCAAATAGAAGAGTGAGAATGTGGTGAACATCACCCCCCAGCCCCCAAACTCAAGTCCTTGAAGTGGCACCATTCTCTGAAATCCTTCAAGGGATGTGGTATTGCTTTTGTTTTACTATTTTCCCAGGGATCCTGCCAGTTGCTAAGATGTCCATTCCAAGTATGCATTCCTGAACTGCAGAAATAACTAAGTGTGGACCCATGGTGAGATGTATCTTAGCTAAAACTTCATTGATCACCTGATCTCCGTAAGCCTCTACCCTGACCGAAGGGCCACAGTGACATTTTGAGTCTCCCGGAATTAGTGACAGTTTAGAGCCGGTGTTTAGTAATCCTCCAAAAGTCTGATCATTTCCTTTTCCCCAATGCATAGTTACCCTGGTAAAACTGGGTCAGTTTGGGAATTGATTGAGGGGCCATAACTCTGTTCTGGTGATTCAAGTTATTAGACTTCTCTTCACTCGATGTAGAATTCTTCCACTTAATTTAGTAGACCGCCCATCTATTTTATTTTATTTTTAAGGACAACAATCAACTAGTGATTACCATAGGTCTCTGTGAGTTAGACGATTCTGCTTCCTGCTTTTACTCTGCTATCCATAATGGTAGCCACATGGACCTCATTTTTGGTGATTAAGTGCCACCACTTGGCCCCTTCTACCCTGTGATCCAGTTCTCTCTGGATCTTGCAATCTCTTACATTGCATGTAAGTATCCTGCCTCTGAGGTAGCAGTTCCCACTGTTATTTCTGGCCTGCAGAGAAGAGTGACTACAGACCTCTTGAAGGATGCTAGGGCTACCTCCACAATTTATTTCTCATAGCTGTGGTGAAAAGAATGTCCCTTGGACCTTCCCAGAGTGGGTAAGCAGGCCTTATTCCATAAATGCACTCTGACATTCTAATCTCCCCAAGCCTTTGCGTACCTTCCTGTACCGTATAGCAAGGAAGAAATTCTTCACTTAGTGTTAGCCCACTTTTGGCTCATGCTTCAGCCAACCAACCAAACAAACATTTAGAGCCTTTTCTAACCCCTTGAGCTATAGCTTTGAATCTAGATTCTGCTCAGAGAGCACATATCAATAAATTTGGCCTGATGCAACTTTATGTTCCCTTTACCATTTTCCCACATGTTTAGTATTCATTCACACACGTATTCTGCAGCTTTCCGCGTGTATTAATTTAAAACACATCCGCTTCATTTGGAGTGTAGCATACCACCTCATGGGTCATACCTTGCATCGCACCCTTTGAGGCCTGCTGGGACTTGAATCTAGCTAAAGGCCTAGAAGCAAAGAAGGGTAGTGGGACGGTTCTGAGGAGAGTCAGCAGTGTCTTACGAGGCAATTCCCTGGGGAGGACATTAAGCTCCCTCAGGAAAAGCAGGGCTAACCTCCTCATACAAAGGTGGGAGGACTGCTGCTTCTATTGGCAAAGAAGATTCAGCGGAATTTAAGGGTCAGATATCCCCAGCTTCATGGGCCTGTCAGGAACCAGGCTGCACAGCAGGAGGTGAGTGGTAGGCAAACTGGCAAAGCTTCATCTGTATTTATAGCCACTCCCCATTGCTTGCATTACTGCCTGAGCTCCACCTCCTGTCAGTGGCATTAGATTCTCATAGCGGCGTGAACCCTATTGTGAACTGCACATGCAAGAAATCCAGTTGAGCACTTCTTCCAAAAATCTAACTAATGTCTGATGATCTGTCACTGTCTCCAGTCATCCCCAGTGGGACTGTCTGGTTTCAGGAAAACAGGCCCAGGGCTCCCACTGTTTCTGCATTATGGTAAGTTGTGTAATTACTTCATTACATATCACAATGTAATAATAATAGAAATGAAGTGCCTAATTAATGTGATGCACTTGAATCATCCCAAAACCATCCCACCCTAAGGGTCCAGGGAAAAATTGTCTTCCGCAAAACTGGTTTCTGGTGCTAAAAATGTTGGGGACCACTGACATTGACACTTCAAGTTCATTTATGCTGAACTTGAGCTGGGAATTTGGAGCCCTGAGATTAAGCTCATCATTTTCCTCACAGTTAGGAGCAAACAACTAGTTTCTTTTTTTTTTTTTTATTATAATTTAGGTTTTAGGGTACATGTGCACAATGTGCAGGTTCAAACAACTAGTTTCATTATACTAGTTAGCTGAACTAAAATGTTCTAAGGACCAAATATTAGGTTGGTGCAAAAGTATTCGTGGTTTTAATACATGGTCCCACAGAATCTCGCATTTTATTATGGGTGTGTGATTCGAGGTGTCCAATGGCGGTATTTTGCATTTTGCATCTGTCTGTTGCCATATCATGGCATGGACTATCTGTGCCCTTCTTCCATAGGAGAGTTATTAGTGCCTTTAAATAGTGTTAGATAAGACAACCAACTCCAGAAGCGCTAGGAACAATTCAGAAAACTCACTATTAAGATTTCATTCCTTTAGAGCTGCTCACTCTTGATACTAAGATATATATCAGTCAGGGTTCTCCACAGAAACAGAACCAAAAGTTATATTAAAGCAGGAGCCTGTGCACTGGTTACAACTTCAGCCCCCTGCATCCTGGCCTGCAGTTTCTACTGCTTGCACGAATCTGGTGAGACAGAACACTCACAAAACAAGCCCAGTGAAGCAGCTTTATCACTCATCGGTAGGCAGCATGAAACCACAGAAGCTTCGGATTTATGGCATGCTGCTCTCCCATGCCTCAGTAAGCTGCCCAGATGATGGAATCTTTTCTGTGTGTGCTCAGCTTTGCACCACCACTGAGGGACCCTGGAAAGTAGTCTACTCTGGGTTTTATACCCTGGGGCCCACATGGGTTTCATACCTTGGAGGCAACATTAGATGCTGGGCTAAATCACTGTAGGACGTCCTGTTCTAGGAGGGAAAGGAACAGCCCAGGCTGTTCTGGCAAATTCTTTTTTAGCTCATGGTCTTGCATTCTCAACACACTTGAAAGTCATTCTTGATAACTACAAGCAAAAAAGGGGAAGAGAACTGAGTAGGTCAAAGGCCTCCAGGAGATGGAGTATGTAAGTGTGTATGTACATACATACTTAATGTTATATATATAATATTACTGTTCTGTTTTATATATGTATATATATTACTGTCCTGTTTATATGTATACAATATTACTGTCCTGTCATATATATAACATATATAAACATGTTTTTATATGTACACATATATAAACATGTTTTTATATATACACATATATAAACATATATATGTTTTATTATATATATGAAACAGGACAGTAATATTATATATAAAATATTACTTTTATAAAAACAAATATATAAAATACCTATAAATATATAAAATTGATGTGTGTGTGTGTATATATATATGTCTCTGAGATAGAGTCTCACTCTGTCACCTGGGATGGAGTGCAGTGGTGGTATCATAGCTCACTGCAACCTCCACCTGCTGGCCTCAAGTGATCCTCCCACCCATCTCAGCCTCTTGAGTAGTTGAGACTAAAGAAGTTGATAAATATTTTTACATATAAATTGTCTGTCTACCTGTCTAGAGATTTATTTAACGAAATATGTCACAGAGTTTTGGGGCTGGCAAGTTTGAAATCTGTAGGGCAGGCCTTAGGTAGGAGTTGATGCTGCAGTCTTGAGGCAGAATTTCTTCTTCTCCAGAAAACCTTTCAAAATTCTTAAGGTCTTTCAAGACTGTGGATGAGATGCAACTGCATTTTCAAGGGTAGTCTCCTTTATTTAAAGTTAATTGATTGTAGATGTTAACTACATCTACAAAATACCTTCACAGTGACACCTAGATTAGTGTTTGATTAAATAACTGAGTGCTATAACCTAGCCAAATTGATGCATAAAACTAACCATAGCATCATTAAATACTTTTTCTACATCTATTGAGATAATCATATGGTCTGTTGATATGGCGAATTACATTGATTAATGTTGCAATGCAAACCCCACCTTGGATTCTTGGGATAAGGCTCCTTCAGTCACAATGTATTATCCTTTTTTAATATATTACTAGATTTAATTCGCCAAAATTTAAATAATTTTCTTTCATTTGTGTTTATGAGGGATGGCTATATCCTCATTATGTGTGTGTGTATACCTCATCTTGTGTATACACACACACACACACACACACACACACACATTCCTTGACTTAAGATACGGGGTTATGTCCCAATAAAACCATCATAAATTGAAAATATGAAGTCAAAAGTGTATTTTATTTTTTTGAGACAGAGTCTTGCTCTGTCGCCCAGGCTGGAGTGCAGTGGTGTGATCTCAGCTCACTGCAAGCTCTGCCTCCCAGGTTCACACTATTCTCCTGCCTCAGCCTCCCCAGCAGCTGGGACTACAGGCACCCACCACCACATCCGGCTAATTTTTTGTATTTTTAGTAGAGACAGGGTTTCACTGTGTTAGCCAGGATGGTCTCGATCTCCTGACCTTCTGATCCACCCGCCTCAGCCTCCCGAAGTGCTGGGATTACAGGCGTGAGCCACTGCACCCGGCCCCCAAAGTGTATTTTCAATGTGATGTTTTCAGGTTATGGTTGGTTTATCTGGACATAACCCCCATCATAAGTTGGCACCATTTTAAAGTAAAAAAATGGTAAGTTGAATCATCGTAAATTGAAGACCAATTCTATATATATATATGTGTGTGTGTATGTGTGTGTGTGTGTGTTTTATTTTTTTTTTCTTGTAATGTCTTTGGTTTGGAAATCAGAGTAATGCTGTCCTTATAGAATGAGTTGAGAAGAAATCCCTCATTTTCAATTTTCTGCCATTATTCTTTTTGGTGCCCTGCTCCAAAATTGCCTAACGGTGTTCCTTTCAAATTGTGTTCCAGCTTTTTTTCTTGATTAGTGTTAGAATGTTATGCAGTGTTCCATGTATTTACTCTTAATATATTTGTGTTAATATATCTAAAGCGGGTTTTTATAGGTAGTTTATAGTTAGTTCTTGCTTTTTAAAATCCAATATGTCAACCTCTGCCTTTTAATTAGGATGTTTAGACCACTAACATTTATTATAATCATATATGATGATTTTAAATCGGCCATCTTGCTATTTATTTTTCATTTTTTCCATCTATACTTTGTTTTCTGTTTCATTTTCTTGGATTGTGAGCATTTTAATTATACCAGATTGTCTCCTTTGTTGCTTCATTTGCTATAATGTATTAGTGTATTTTTAGAGTTTATAGTACATCTCCTATCATGTAATGTCATACCACTTTACATATAGTTTAAGAGAATTATAACAGTATATATCGATTTCTCTATTTTTGGCTGTTGTAATATTATTGTTCTACATTTAATGTCAGCATATCTTCTGAGCCCTAGAATATATTTATTATTATTTTCTGCTTTAAAGAGATTCAAATGATAAAAATAGATTTTATATTTATCCATGTGGTTACCATGTCTAGAAGCTCTTAATATCTTTGTGTGGATCCACATTTCTTTCTGATACAATTTTCTTTCTGCCTAAAGGACTTCCTGAATGTTTTTTATAGCTCAGCTCTGTTGGAAATAAAAACTCTTACCTTTTGTATGCCTGAAAAAGTCTTTACCTGTGAAATATATATTTTCTGTCTATAGAATTCTAGATTGAAAGTTTTCTCTCTTAGTACTTTAAAGATATTGCTTCACATTCTTCTAGCTTTTATTGTTTCTGACTAGAAATCTGCTATCATCCTTAGCTTCATTCCTCTGTATAAAATATGCTTTAAGATTTTTTCTTAAATTTGGTTTTTAGTAATATGATTATAATGTGGCTTTATATAGTTTTCTTCATGTTTCTTGTGCTTGGAGTTTATTAAGCTTCTTGGATCTGAGATTTTAGAGTTTTTATCAGATTTGCAATTTTTGGACCATTATTATTCAACTCTTTTTCTGTCCCCTAAATTCTCTCCTTCATACACTCCAAAAGACACATATATGAGCCCTTGACATTGCCACACAGCTTGCTGATTCTCTCTCTATACCCATCCTTCTGTTAGGGTTCAGCACCATTTCCTCTGTTCTGTGGTGGGCAGGTAGATGCAAACCTATCTCCAACAACTGAGGGAGCTGAGACGTCAAAGCAAGAGGCCGACAAATCCAGCTTCTCAAAAAGTAACATTCAATAGGGACTTACAAAGAAAAACTAAGTCTCAGACAGCCGAGAGTTGGTGAGTCCCCACACCCACTCTGAAGAAAGTATCTTTTTTTTGTAGCAAGCTTCTAGGGTGAAACATGTTGCAGCTGGTCATGCCTCAGACTTTCTTGCAAAACTTGTGACCACTGGAGGAGTTAGATAAATATCTTTATGAAGGGTTACCTATGCTTCTGGCAGTGTTTCTCCATGAGGGATTTTCTATCCTAGGGGATTCCTTGGAATGCAGCAGCCTAACATTGCTCATCACGGTGAATTCACTTCAAGATGGTTTGACTCTTTCCATGCAATAGGCTGTTTTCCTATAGCTATAATCCTTTCAAGTGTGTTTTTCTCTCTGGGCGTGGTAGTTTCTTTCTTGCATTCACCAGTTGGTACTCAGTTGAAGATCTGTAGATATTCAGAGTCCTTTCTGTTAACCTTTCTCTTCTTCAGTACTCTGTGAACTGTAGCCATCTTGGCCTTCAGACTTTAGTCCATCTTCTTCACTCAGGGAAACTACCTATTTCTGTTTGTAGTGTGACCTGGAATCTCTCTTCAGGCCATTAGCAGGTTAATTTAAGAATTCATCTTGTTTGTTTTTGCACCACAGGGATGATTTTGTTTTGTTGTTTAATGTCCATTGGCTCAGGAAGCATTGTTTTGTATATTACTTTCTGGTTGTTATAGGAATGAGAATAGGATGATCTTGCTCCACCTTTATCAGTCATGGAGGTCCTGTTTGCTTTCTACTCTTGCATAAATCACCCTTTTTGTATGTTAGGTCTCAGATGTACAGGATTGAGTTAATCATTCTTTGCAGTTCATGCCAGGCAACTTTGGCATATGTAAAAATCCTCTCATCTTAATTTTCCGTTTTTTTCTTTTGACCCCTACTATCATTTCTTTCCATTACCATAGGTAATCATTTTAGTGGGTTTATATGTATATTTTTATCGAGTCTTACAAATATATACTGCAGATTTCGGGGTATATTTTAAATGTATATAAATGCCATTAATATGTAATCACTCTTTAAAAATGATTTATTACTTAGCACTGTCTTTAAAGTTCATTCATATTACCATGTATATATCTAGTCTATCACTGCTCTCTGTGCAGTAAACCATTGTATGCATCTACCACATCTAAGCAGTTACCCTCCCAGAAGCGAACACTCAGCTTTTCTTCAATATTCTATCACAAAATAATATTGGGATTAATATCCTTGTCCACTTTCCCTTATAGACTTGAGTGAGAAAACTGCCAGTTTCACTCTTATGGCATCTAAGTGTCCTCTTTTTCCCACACATAGAGTAAAACTCTTCTCTAATAACTCAAAGTCTCATTCAGCTAATGCATCTGGTTCAAAATACAGGTCACTTGGATGATGCTTATTTCTTTCCATCATATCTTATTATAGCTTCTTATAGCTTACTAATAAAAAATGGCAAAGTACATTCATCCCAATACTTCACACTCATCATGAAATAGTGGATTAATGTGACTGCCTATTGTCTTTGGAAATTCATTCTCTCTTTCATTTAATAACAGAGTTTTAGGCAAGCACATGGGTACTCAGCTGCAGACCACATTATCTAAACTTTCCTGCAGCTAGATGTGGACATGTGACAAATTTAGGTCAATGCGACATATGCAAAAGCAATGTGTGCACAGTTTCTGTTACCACCTCAGGGACAGGATACTTGCAAGCTGGAATTGACAACAACTTAGATACAAAAAGAGAAGCAACAGCGATGTATTAAGGATAACAGCTCTGACCTGTCACCATAAGGCCATGGGTTGCCTCTTAGAATCTGCTTTCTTTGGAAAATTAGCTCAGAACAATATAAACTTCCGTTTTGGGATATTTTTGCTATAACAGCTTAATCTATATCTTTACTAATGAAAAAGACAATTACAAAGAAAACTACCACTTGGAAAGCAAAGAATGAGAAACATGAAAAGTCATCAAATCTTGGGGCGCATGAATTGCGAAGGCTCCATACCCTGGCAGCAAAGCAGATTCTCTGCTTAGCACACCTGGCCACCCTTAATCCTGTTTTCTGGAAGGAAATCCATTGTCCATTGTTACTTTTGTCCTTCTGAGTTTTCTTCCTCTTTCCACAATTCTCTGTATATGTGTCAATGGGAAAATATGCCTTACAGGGCTGCACACTCTTCACAGTCTAATTCCTGCTAGTGCAGTTTTGGGGGGCCCAAGTGTGGCTTCAGGCATTGAATAATCTCATGCTTCTAAGTGTCAGGAATTTGATTTTTTTGTTAATATAATGCTTCACAAACTAACTAGCATTTGATCTCTGTGTTTGTAATTAGTTCCATGTAAGATAAACATCCAATGATCTCTTCATATTTTGGTTTTTACATCTGTCAGATCTCTTTTAGTTAACACCTTTTGTTCTCAGCTCATAACTCTCGCTTAGCTAATGATAGCTATATTGAGGCTATTTGCATAAATATTGTGGGGTGTGAAGGCATCATTCTTGATCTGATCTTTGCCATTAAATTGTCTTCCATTCTGGTTGGTTAGAACAGTTAATGGGGTATTCTTGAAAATGCCTCTGAGTATCAGTCTCATTGCCTGTTGTTTGGGGATACAGAATTTGTTGGCTTTTCCAATACTGTCGGACCCCAATCCTAGTCTCGGTAGATTAGATTTCACCATATTTTTAAGGTTCTCATGAGAAAGTTTCACCTATCATGTCTACTCACAACCTACTGTCCTCAACTAACTCATTTGGTCACACCTTGCTGCAAGTTAGCAATGACTCCAGCTGAAATGGATAGTGTTCTATTACTAAAATGGTGGAAAAAATACATATTTCATACTGTTAGCAGTCTTTGCCACACATATAGACTGCAAATAAAGACAACATTCTTATCTCTTTCAGATACAATGACTTGTCTATAATTTACTGAGAAATTATTAGAAATAACGATAGGATTTGTCTAAATGACTAGCTACAGAACAATAATAGAAATCATTTGTCTTTCTATATATTATCAATGAAATGGCAAAATACAGGCATAGATCTAACCAAATATATATAACTTAGGTATAGACCTAACCAAATATATATAAGAACTTTGTGGAGAAGATTATAAAACTTGATTGATAGATATTAATGTTCAATGTTCATGGAAAGAAATGCTCAATACTATAAAGATAGCAATTTTCCCCAGATAGATTTATAATGCAATTCTAATACAATTTCAACAGCATTTTGAGTAGAAAATGACCCATTGATTTTGTAATTTATATGGAAACTAAAAGGGTCAAGAATAGCCAAAATACTAAAGGAGAAGAACAAGGTGGAAGGACTTGCTCTACTAGATATCAAATTTTACTATGAAGTTGTAATGTATAAAACTATGTGGTATTGGCGCTGGGACAGACAAATTGTCCAATGAAACAGGACAGAGAGCCCAAAACACACTGATGAATATATATGACCTGAAAGGCTTTCAGGGCTACTGGAGAAAAGGAGAGACAATTCAATAATAGTTCTGGGACAACTGATTTTCCGTTAAAAGAAATGACATTATATCCCTGCTGTACAAAGAGCAAAAAAATCAATTCTAAATGGATTAAGAACTTAAATGTGAAAGCAAAACTTTAAAACTGTTAGAAGGAAATGTGAGAGAATATATTTCAAACCTCAGGGTAGAGAATTATCTCTTAAAAAAGACAAAAATCACTAACCAAGATAGAAGGATTAACAGTTTTTTCTCAGTGGAACTTATAATTTCTATGCATCCTAAGTCACCATGAAGAAAAAAGAAAGACAGGCTACATGCTAGCAGAAGTTATTTGCAACACATATAATTGAAAACACATTTATATCTATAAACATAACAATTAGCCAATAAGAAAAAACCTCAAATGACCCATTTTGAAAACTGATGAAATAAATGACTGGGATTCCACAGAATAAAAATATTAACAGCGAATAAGCATTTAAAATTATTTCCAAGCTCATTAGTAAATCAGGGAAATAATTAGTAAATCAAGAATAAAAAAATGCATCCCTTAAATAGACAAGATGTTTGACAAGGCTTTTAGAGAAGACATGAATGAATAGGAGCTCTCACACACCCAGGTGGCTATGTGAATCTTAAAGCATTTCAGAAAATAATTTGGCATTGCAAAATTCAATGTTTATGTAACTGATTTCCCACCAATCCCACTCCTAGATATATATCCTACAAAAACTCTTTCTCTGTACACTAGGGGACATATAAGATTGTTCAGAGCAGTATTTTTCCTAATATCAGAAAAAACTGGAAACACATCAAACACTCATTGACAGAACTACACCTACCTACAACAACTTGGATAAATCTGTGATGAAACAAACATTTAGAACAGTGCGTCTCAAACTTTAGTATACGGGCATCCTGTTAAAATAAAGATTTTCAATTAGTGGATCTGAGCTGATGCCTCAGATTCTGCATTCCTAGCAAGTTTTCAGGTGATCTGAAAAGGACATCTCCCGATATGACCCTCTGCTGCTGGGTCATGAATCACATTTTGAGTAGCAAGTCCTAAGGCTACACCTGGTAGTGGTAGATACCGTGTTGATAGATCTCAACAACAATTTACTCCACAGAGGGTGTTATTTAGGTGTACAGTAAATACATATGGCATAAACCAACAAAAAGGACAATCAGAAAATCAGGATAGGAGTTAATATTCAGGGGACTGGGACTGGGAGAGAGTGCATTCTACTTGGTTGATGCAAATTATTGGTAGTATTTAAATTGTATGGTGGATCATGAATTTTGTTTTATCAACTGAATTGGCCCTGCAATTCTCTACCTCATCCTTTGACACTGATTCATAATCTATAACAAAATAGGTTAGTAGGCATTTTCAGTTCTAACCGTGCACCATAATCACCTAAGAAAGTTTTAACAAACACCAGTGCCTACTTCTAATCTGCAGATATTCTGATTTAATTTCTCTGAGTTGAGACCTGAATATTGGTGCTCACTAGAAGATCGCCATGCAGTGGTCATGTGCAATGAGGTTTGAGAACCACTATGACACAGCACCTCTAGCATCCCTGTTAATGCCAGTAGTCTGTGATTGAATACACATTTTTTTTTTCTTATTAACTGGACTTCTTAAAAAGAGTTACCTGGTTCAGCTTAAAATCATGCTCTTCAGTAATTAAGATAGGGGTTTTCAGACTATAATCTTCATGACCATGGAGACTACATTGCATGGCTCACTTTTCCCTGGTATCTTGTACAATGCACAGCAGGGTTGTCACTTAATGTACATGTGAAAGTATCCATGAATGATGGTTGACTGAGCACTGTCTCATTGAGTATTAACCAATCTCCTCCAGGCCAATTTCCCTCTCTCCTCTGGGCTCCCATAGCAACTTACATTGACTCCATTATGCCACTGCTACTTTTCATTGCAATCGTTTATTTGCAGGTCTGTCCTCTGCAATGCTGTGAGCTCCTCAAAGCCAGGGTCAAGTTGTACTATTCCTAGACTCCCCGAACTCAGCCCAGGGCCTCAATCACTATTTAGGAAAGCAGTAGGCAAAATGACTTTCAGAAACTTTTCTGCAGTGTGATATGACCATTGGCTGCTTCAGCCCTGGTCATACTTTGATCCTTCTGGAGTCAGGACTTCCAGAGCATCAGGCTGCAGACAGGTTCTCTCATTCAAGCTCTGCAGATATGCATAGGGGAAGAGATGGGCTTAAATTAATTGTAGGCCCAACATACATCAGATAATTTTTCTCTTTAAATGGACTCTGTTTATTAGAAAAGTTTTAGTTTCACAGCAAAATTAAGCAGAAAATACAGAGAGTTCCACAATGTGCCCTGCTCCCCACATACACAGCTCCCCCCACTATTGACACCCTCCCACCAGAGTGATGCATTTGTTACAGTCAGTGAGCCTATGTGGACACATCCTTTGACCCAAAGTCCATCTTTTTGGTTAGGGTTTACTGTTGGTGTTGCACAGTCTATGGGTTTTGGCAGACCTATGATAACCTGTGTCTACCATTACAGCATCATACACAGTAGTTTCATGGCTCTAAATATCCTCTGTGCTCCAGCTATTCATGCTTCTGTCCCCTCAACCTTGGCAACCACTGTTTCCATAGTTTTGTCTTTTCCAGAATGTCATATACAGCAAGCCCTTGAATAATGTTTTTTTCATTCAACATTGTTTCCTTATAATGCTGAGGAGAAGGAAAAAAAAATGGTTTCCCTGCTTGGCCACTGTCCGTGTTGAGTTTGCACTTTTCCCCCATGTCTGCGTGGGTTTTCTCTGGGTCCTCTGATTTCCTTCCACATCCCGAAGCTGTGCATGTGTGTCATGGATTGGTGTGTCTCCGTGGTCCCATTGTGAGTGAGTGTGGGCGTGTGTGCGAGTCACCCTGCTGTGGGAGGGCATCCTGTCCAAGGCTGGCTTCCATCTGACTCTTTGAGCTGCTGGGACAGGCTCCAGCCACCCACTATCCTGACTGAAATAACTGGATAAATAATTATCTTACTTGTTTTTACTAATCTTCCTTAAATGTGCATATAGGTCACATTTATTTCAATGTTTAATTTTAGAAGGGTTTTGGTCTTTACCTAGAAGTTGGGTGATATTTTTATAACCAGAAATATGCCATAGGAATTTAACTCTTGTTTATATCAATTAGCCAATGTAAAGTTGGTTTAATTATATAGAATTTTGCTTAAAATATGCAATTTCCAAGAACCTATCAGTGACACTGAGGACTTACTCTAGTTGGAATCGCACAGTATGTAGCCTTTCCAGATTGAATTATTTCACCTGGTAATATGCATTTAAGGTTTCTTCATGTCTTTTCATGGCTTGATAGCTCATTTCTTCTCAATGTTGAATAATATTCTGTTGTCTAGATATACTACAGTTTATCCATTCACCTACTGAAGGACAGCTTGGTTGCTTCCAATTTTTCACAGTTATGAATAAGGCTTAGATACACATTTGTGTGCTGGGTGTTTTTTGTGGACATGCTTTCAGCCCCTTTGAGTAAATACAAAGGAGCATGATTGCTGAATTGTGCAGTAAGAATATGTCTAGTTTTGTAAGAAACTGCCAAACTCTTTCAAAGTGGCTGTACCATTTTGCATATTTACCAGCAATGGATGAAAGTTCCTATTTCTCCACATCCTTGCCTGTATTTGGTGTTTCAAGTGAGCTGTGTGAAAGTGCTCTGCATTTGTACGTGGGGCTCCCTGGAAGGTGAGAGGAGATCCACCGATGTAAATTCTCACATAGGTGGACGGGAGCCTTAGATGACAGGTAGGCAAGAGGCTGTGGACATGGGCACCGGTTTGTTTTTGTACTCTGGCTGAGCCCAGGCAACCCCTTAATGAGCTCCTCTCAGTAAGAGGGGAGCCTGGGGTGTGGTGTATTTTCTGGATTTTGGTTATTCTAACAGGTACATAGTCTCTCCCTGTGGCTTTAATTTGCATTTGCCTGATGACATGTGATAGGAAGCATCTGTCCACATGCTTACTGGCCATCTGCATATCTTTTTTGGTAAGGTGTTGGTTCAGGTTTCCATTTTTTAATTGGGTTGTTAGTTTCTCTTAATTGTTGTTTTAAGGGTTATTTTTGTATATTTTTGAATAATAGTCTTTTATTAAATTTGTTTTTTGCACATATTTTCTCCCAGTCTATGGCTTCCTTTCTCTTTCTCTTGACATAGTTTTAAAAAGTCTTGGCTATAAATCTGAAATCTGATCATTTGCCTCTTTATGCCAAAAGAGAAGAAAAGAAAACAATCTAGTTAGTTGATGATTTAGGTTACTATTGCTGTGATTGGTTGAGGCTTTCTCATCTCTGGCTTTGGCAGGCAGCGACATGCCCATTATTTCCCCACTCCTTAAGTGTGGGTAGACAAAAAGATGGTCATGCCCTCACACCCGCCCCATCTCTGTGCCAGATCCCACCCTATCTGTCCTTACCTGGCCAAATCAACCGATATCCAAACACCTGGGTGAGTAAGAGTGACAAGGAGGCCCTCTGCCCTCTCCCAACATCCCCCAGGCTCTCAGGGCAACTGATAACCACCAAAAGGTGATTTCTACATGTACAACTATATAGAGACACAGCTTGAATCATCAGAGACAAGAGGCGCCGTATATTCCTCCTTGGCGGTCTCTTAGGTAATTATTTGGTGGAACAGTGGAAACAATACTTCTTTGTAGTGGAGAGAGAGAGACAGAGAGAGAGAGAGAGAGAGGTTGAGAAAGAGAGAGGGATTGAGAGAGAGAGAGATTGAGAGAGCCTGTGAGCCAGTGAGTCATGTGAAAGTGCCTAGCATTTTTACTCGGGGCTCCCTCAAAGGTGAGAGGAGAACCACTGAAGTAAATTCTTCCTGTAGGGACACAGGAACCTTTGATGGCAGACAGGCAAGAGGCTATGGACCCTGGCTGTGTTTGGGTCTGTACGCTGACTGAGGCCAGGCAAACAGTTGTGGGGAATTTTCCTTAATGAGCTACCCGAGCTTGTAAGAGGGGAGCCCTGAGCCTTAGGGCATGTCTTCTGGGTTACTTTGGGAAGTGGAAGAAATGAAAAGGCCACTTCACTGAGCAAAGAGAAAGGGCTTTGGGAGGACAGTTTCAAAGCATCAGGGAGGGAGGACTGAACACAGCCCTTGTGTGGTTCCTGTCCGTTCTTCCTGCCCACTCCACTGATTCTGCAAATAAACCTTGCCTTTTAAGTCTTTATTCTGAAGTCCAAGACTCTACCTATCTTGTTCTAGTAATCTTTCCACCTAGCCACATCTCCTTCTATTTCCCTGCATGCATCCTGTCCTGCAGAGACTTCCATTCTGTCTTCCTGACACGCACGTTGCCTTTCTTCCCTTTCTGCCTCTTTCTTCTGCATCGGCCTTTAGCCCTCTTGGTCCCACTTGTTCCTCCCTAATTTTACCTGAAGGGAATTAAAGAACACAAGCATACTAGAAAAAAAAGATGATTCTTTTACTCCTTTGTAGTATTTGGAAAACAGCTTTAAACATGTATAGGTATACTAAAGCTGGAAGAGGTCTTGTGAATTTATTATTTCCTAACTTTAGGCAGAAACTCACTGAAACGATTGCCAGGAACACCCGGTTCTCAGAAAATATTCTCTAGTAATTTCAGTAATATGCAGTTTTGAGGGAGGACATGTAGTGTGGTGGTTAAGAGCACAAACCCTGGAGCAGTTCTCAAGATTCAATTCCAGGGCCACGACTTGCAAACTGTGTGCCTTCAGACAGGCCAGCGAAAGTTTGTGTGCCTCAGTTTCCTCATATGGGAACATCGACAGCGTTTACTTCCTAGGAATGTTATGAGAGCTAACCCAAGTTAATAGATGTAAAAGATTTTATGTTTACCAGCATGATAGAGTTTGATACATAGTAAGTGCTGTATAATATATACATGTTTGTTATTTTTAATGAGAAGCTCAACATTTGGGCTTTTACTGGGCAACATTTTTCAGGCCCTTGGGACTCTTAACATGTATAAATTCTCCCTTGGTAGGGAGGATATGGGAGAGGAAATGATGGGAGGAACCTTTGGTAAAGAAGGCAAAATACTTCTGAACCTTGAGGTTTTGTGTTCAGCTCCAGGACAGACACTGAGGATGGAAGGCTTGGGCTGACGTCAACAGGTTTCCCAGGGGTCTCCATCCCCTCCAGCATTTATGCAAAGCCAATTCCAGCTACAGACTGCAGCTTGGGGTTGTCTTCTGCAGCTGTCTACAACAGGGACTTGTCAGGGGTAAAATGAAAAATTTTATCATGATTTCTAATTTTTCTCGATGTCTCAGTCATTGAAAGTTTCACATTCAGAGCCATTTGGGTGTCATGAAAACATCAGGTTTAAAGAGGAAAGATGATGGATTGTGAATGTTTATGAGGAGACGGTAGCAATTATAATGATGGTAATGAAGAGTGAAGCGAGGAGATCAGCCTGTGGGGATGCTGCTCCCGAGTCTAGGCTGCTGGAGGAAAGTGCTCCAGTGGGCTTGGGCATTACCGTTGTACCAAGATGGATGAAGCTTCTTATCCAACAGCTCCTCCAGATTCATTATTTTTTTAGAAATATGCCTTGTGGAACCAGGTTTGCAAGTTTTACATTGAGTGAACAGCTATTTCTTATGTTAAGTTATTTCAGCTGAAGAATAGAGAATTGTTGAAATAAATGGCTAGAGAATTCGAATTGCATTCATTCTTGACATTGGAACTGACAAATAGCTTCATTCCCCACTGAAATGGAAAGCTTATTACTCTGAGATACAGGCGGGTTTTAGGGAGGGGGGCATCTGAGTTTTATTTTACTGTAACTCTTGTAGATGCTGTGATATAGTGAAATAAAATGCTTTTCTGAAATCCTTCTGGAATCCATCCTTGCCCCATTCTCCATATTTGACTGGGAATAAAACCAATTAAAACAGATTAATTTATAGCCAGTATAAAATCCACTCTGACAGCTGGTTATTACAGCCTGAGCATGGAGTTCTCAGGTAGAGGAGGGCTGGTCGGTGGTGGAGGATGCATGAGAACTGATCATCCTGATGGGTTGAGCTGAGGCACCTTCCAATCGAGCCCTGCCCACCAGGGGTTGGGAATCTCCAAAGAGGAACCATCCATGCTGGGACGGACTCACAGGATCTGAAGGATGCTTTCACCAGAGCCCTGGAAACTGTTCATATGAAAATTGCAGATTTCTCCTTGACATCCTTGGTACTGGATGCCTCTCATCCCCCTGCCAGCATGATTCACTGCAAGGAGAGATGCATTGAGCGTGGCGGCCAATGAAGCTGTGAACATAGCGAGGCACATGGGAGCTGCAGGCTTGTGGGGTTGCTGGGCTGGACTCACCCGAGCACTCCTGTTGCAAAGTCAGCCTGAATCTTCTGATGTTGTCTTCGGAGGAAGTGGGATGCAGCTGCTCATCCTCTGTTCACCATCCCTTCCTGCTTGTATAGTCCTTGATCTTCCCACCATCTCACCTTGTCTTCTTTAACCTGTCAGAGGCCTGCGCATCTAACAGACTTCATGAATGATAACTTGCCACCCCGCTAAGTCTGTTGACTTCATACTGATGACTGATTTATAAAGTCCTGATGAAAGGGTCCCCTGAGCACTGGCGTTGTCCATATGGAAATCGCGGGTTTCTTCTTCATGTCTCTTTAATATCATCTGCCTTTCATTTCCTGATTCCTGGCAGGAATCCCCACTATAGAGTGTGTGGTGGTCAGCACAGCCTTATGTGTGACAGTTGTAGGTATTTGGCCACTTTCAAATTATGCACTATGAGAGCTGGTCTTGAGGTTGAGGAACAGAGAGAGAACTTAGGGCCCAAAATCTAAGTTGGAGCTGGAATTTGGCCCTGACCAGGCCAGCGCAACATAGCTTAGGGATTCTGGAGCCCCCTCTTCCACAAGACTTGAGAGAAGTCTTTTGCAGGCTTGGGGTTCCAAAAACAACCCTATCAGAGGATTGTGGGTGTGTCCAGTTTGCCTAACAAAAGCTGTTTCTTAGGTCAGCTCACCTTAGTCCCTTAATTGCTTTAGAAGTAGAAGCAGTGCTGGTTTCTTTCTGAAGCTCTAGAATCTTAAATGGAAGCAGGTAACCCCTCCTGTGATGACACTGCTGATAAAGTGAGCAATGGCAGCAGCTGGCCCCTCCCACCCATGCTCATGTTGATGCCCCTTGGTGTAATTCCCTTATTTACATCTGCCTGACTTGAAAGCTCATGCTTTTCTCCACTGTCTCTTATTAGATGAAAATCAGGAATCCTATGGTCAAAGAAGGAACAGGTAGGAAAGAAAGAACTGCCCAGGTCTGGGGATCAAATAGATTTTTTTGCAGTCATCTGTCTGTGCTAGATAGTCCTGAGATGTTGATCCAGAGTAGCAAGATATAACTTTAGGGGTTCATGGAAGCTGCTGTCATGAGTGCCATTCCAAATGTAGGCATAAAAAGGATCTAGAAGAAAAGGAATTGAGTGTCCAAGGTAGGAGCAATTATGCCTCCTTCTAAGAGTCGTCTGAATGTCACTTTCCTTTAAGAACAGGAACATTCTAGGCCTAGATGTTAAATGTTGATAATATGGTGACATTGATTTAATGAGTTGAATTTCTCAAGTGTCTTAGTCCATTTGGGCTACTATAAAAATATCATAAAATGAGTGGCATATTGGCAACAAAGAACTGTGAGAAATTTATTTCTCATAGTTCTGGAGGCTGGGAAGTCTAAGATCAAGGCACCAGCAAATTCAGTGTTGCTGTGGGCCTGCTTTCTGGTTCATAGGTGGCCCACTTCTCACTGCATCCTCACATGGCACACAGTGAAGGGGCTCTCTAGTACCTTTTTTTAAAGGACACTAATCCCGCTTATAAGGTCTTCACCTCCATGGCCTAATCATCTCCCAGAGTCCCCACCTCCAAAATCACTTTGAGGGATAGGATTTCAACATATAAATTTTGGGAAAACACAAACATTTAGAACATAGCACCAAGTTATTCAGCTACCGTTGCTATTGCTGATAACAGCAGTTAACAATTTTGAGCCCTTGCTAGGTGCCAGTAATTATACCAAGTACTTAATATTTCACTTTATTTAATTCTCACCAGTTTGTTTTCTGCCCTCTGATGTTCAGTGAGTGGACCAGGTCAATCCCATTCTCTTACAGCATTGGTTATGCTTGTCCTAGACCCAGTGATGACATGGCAGCCAGGGTTGTTGCCTGTCAGTTCCAGATTAAAAGTCAACAACAGTCTAGGCCCCAGGACATTCAGAAGATGGAAAAGAGATTTAAGCTCTACCACTTAGCCAATAACATGCGACGTAGAATCCAGCTTTTTTGCTAAAGTGGAAGCAGAGAGTTAATGAGTTAGCCTCCATTCTCCATTGGACTTTTCTGACCTAGATTTATACTTTACTAGCTATTTGCAATCTTCTCATTACCAGTGAGCTGTGAACACAGTGGGGCAGCTCCCATGGGAAGTGAGGTGTGTACATTTCTAGGGCATGGTGGGTGAGTAGAGGGGACAAGATAAGATGAAGCATGAATTCTTCAGCCTGATGGGCAAGGCCAAGCTTCACTCTAAGTGAAGGCTTCATTCCAATTTGATGGTTTTGCTTCTGTCCCTGGGATATGTCTTCTACAGAATTTTCTTCTATATCTTTGTGCATTGTTACCCTGAATGGTCTTGGTCCTTCATATATAACTTCTGATTTCCACTCCTGGCCTTATAAATCATTCCTAATCTGTGAAGCCTTTCAAGCCCAACTTAGACCTCCTTCCTCCCTCTGTCTTTTCCTTTCTTTTTTCCTTCATTTTTTTTCTCTTCACTGGGTTCCTGTCTTTACCATGAATAATTTGCTCATCACATTGCTAGAAGCAGTTCAGCATACAGATTATGCATACAGGTGGTGGGCTTCCAATCCCAGTTTACAAGCATCTGGGCTTCAATTCCAGCTCCTTCATTTAATGTCTAGATAACCGTGGAAAACCCCTTAACTTCTCTGTGCCTCAATTTCCTCACCTGCAAATAGGGTTGATGTTTAAGTACCTATGTCACACGGTTGATGTTAACAATAAGTTATTGTGAAGAAATAACTTAGATTTTGCTTGGCATGTAGTAAGCTCTCAGTAGACATCAACTATCATAATGATGCTATCAGTATCTTTTCATATTTATACTGTAATGAAAAGAGGCTCATTTAGGTTACTGTAAGAAAAAGAGAATTGCACGACGCAAGGGAACGGGCATTGAGAAGGCATTAGGATGGGGAAGAAACTGGCTGCTCTCTTCAACCTGGTCTTGTGGGCTCCATGGTCTCTCAGTCATTTTCTCAAAAGAGAAAAGAATCTACTTTTCTCTCGGACTCACACTACTATCAACTAAAGCTCTCCATATTCTCTAGTGTGAACTTTAGCGAAAGTCTGATCGGTTCTCTTAATTGCTGTCACTGCTTCTGGATAGAGCTCTTTAATGCAGGCTGCCTCAGGATCACCTGAGATCAGGTGACATGCATTATAGAGACTCACACATCTCGAAGACCTAAGGGAGTATGTGCAGTCTGTTGAACTGCAGTGATAAATGCATTGTGTCAAAGGCTTAGGCACTAACTGAAGTGAGCTTCCACAGAAAATTCCATTAAAATGTTTCTGACTTTAAGAGGTTATGAAGCAGTTTCCATTTCCCATGTGGGAATTGTCTCTCAACTTTCCCTGAACTAGCTAAATGCAGCCTTGTTCATACCATGGTATTACACAGACTTGATAACTTTGCTAACAACAGAGCAAGTCAACAGCCCATGGCAAAAGACTAAGGGGACTTGAGAAAGAAGGAGGGAGGGAAAGGAGAAGGGTTGAAAAGCTAGCTATTGGGTATGGGTACTATGCTCACTACCTGGGTGACAGGATCAATCATACCCTAAACCTCAGCCTCAAGCAATGTGTCCATGTAACAAATCTGCACATGTATCCCCTGAATCTAAAGTAAGGTGGAAATAGAGACGTAGTAAGTGGTTAACTGGAGCAAAGAATATTTGCTGTCTGCTAGCTACATATACCCCATAGTTTCTGAGGTAAGGCAGATTTCCCATGGGAGTGCATGTATCTTTATTCATTTTATCAGGACTTTGGGAGAAAAGAGCAGCATTTGAAGACAATAATTCCTTGTGGCCTGTCCACTTGACCTCTTCCCTTCACACGCAAAGGGCCATCCTCATTCTCTATCAGAATTCCATTCCAGCCTTCTACACACTGGGTCTCAGAGTGCTTAGGAAAGGATCCTCAACAAAAGCCTTGAAAATTATACACTTTTGTTGGGAGAATTAAAGGCTTTATAGAAGAAAGACTGCAGAGAGAAAACTGATGAAAATGCTGAAGATTCAGAATTGTGCATTTATCCACAAAGGGGCTTTTAACAGAGGTATACAAATTTAGCTGAACTGAAGAAATCATTCAGTTGGAGTCTGCAGGGAAAACCAGAGGTAGATTAAGCAATGATTGATAAATTAAGTGGGTAATTATTTCTATTTTTAAAAAAATTTTGCTTTAATTGCATTTCCCTTTAACTGTGGAGGGTAGACGTCTTATGCTGGGTTCAGACAAGTCACTTGATATTTGGCAAACTAGTAAAAAATCTACAAGGTGTAGCATGGAGTAAGAAAAACACGGAGACTCCCGGGAGGATGCTTGTCTTTAGGCAAAGGAAGCCAGGCCTACCAGCTTTACCTATATTAAAATAGAGCTGTGGGGCCTGAAAGGAGAAGGATTCTGGGTACAATGTGGTGATTGCCATTCAGGTTTGTGTGTGCACACAGCAGCCCCTCCTCACCTCCAATTCCTGTTCTGGGCTCTTGGAAGACAAGCGAGTGTACAGTAGTAAAAATAGAAAGAGCTACCCCCTTACAGTCTTCCAAAATTATGAAGCAAGCAGCAGGGCTTTGATATCACTCTGATCAAGTCTACTCCAAAATGGAAGTGGAGGCTGTCTTGCCACATAGCCTCAGACCACTTTGCAGCATTATTATTATTTTTAAACAGCTTTAATGAGATATAATTGACATACAGTAAATTGCACATTTCAATTTGAGATTATACCTGTGAAACTATCATCATGATAGAGATAAAGAACATGTGCATCACCCCAAAACTTTCCTTGCACTTGATGTGGTCTGTCACTTAATTTTAGACATTCTAATAGATGTGTAGTGATATCTTGTGATTCTAATTTGCATTTCCCTATTGACTAATTCTGTGACATTCTTTCCTATGCTTATTTGCTATTCAAAAGCCATCTTTGATGTGTCTCTTCAACTACTTTGTCCATTTTTTATTGGGTTGTTTATTTGTTTTTACTTCATTTATTATTTAGCTTTAAGAGTTCTTTATACATAATTCTGGATACACATTCTTTATGAGAAATGTAATTTGCAAATATTTTCTCCCAGTATATAGCTTACCTTGTCTTCATTCTCTTAACAGTAGCTTTTGCAGAGCAAAGGTTCTTAATTTTGATGCAGTTCTATTTATTTTTTTAATTTTTATTTTTGTATAGATCATGCTCTTGGTATTGTATATAAGAAACCTTTGCCCAAACCAGGGTCACAAACATTTTCTCTTATGTTTTCTTCTAGAAGTTTAATAGTTCTAGTTTTACACCGTTTTTAGTTAATTTGTATAAGGTGCAAAATATGTACTGAAGTTTATTTTTAATTTTTTCTTGTATTCAACTGCCTCACCATATCTTGCAAAAATATATTTTTGTCTACTAAATTGCCTTTGCACCTTTGTAAAAATCAACAAATAAGATATGCATGGATTTATTTCTATACATTTTATTCTGTTCTATTGATCTGTCTCTCTTGATGTCAATATCACATTCTCTTGGTTACTACAGCTTTGAAATAACTTCTGAGGTCAGGTAGTATGAGCTTTCCAACTTTGCTCTTTTATGTTTTTTAATTTTTTTTTTTTTTTTTGAGACATCTTGCTCTGTTGCCCAGGCTGGAGTGCAGTGGTGTGATCTCGGCTCACTGCAACCTCCACCACCTGGGTTCAAGCAATTCTCATGCCTCAGCCTCCTGAGTAGCTGGGATTACAGGAGTGTGCCACCATACCTGGCTAATTTTTGCAGTTTTTAGTAGAGACGGAGTCTCACCATGTGGGCCAACAGTCTCGAACTGTTGGCCTCAAGTGATCCACTCACCTTGGCCTCCCAAAGTGCTGGGATCACATGTGTGAGCTGCCACACTCGCCCAACTTTGTTCTTTTTCAATGCTGTTTTGGCTATACTAGAATCTTTGCATTTCCATATGAATTTTGTTTTTTTTATTTTATTTTTATTTTATTTATTTATTTATTTTTTGAGACGGAGTCTCGCTCTGTCGCCCAGGCTGGAGTGCAGTGGCGCAGTCTCGGCTCACTGCAAGCTCCGCCTCCCGGGTTCACGCCATTCTCCTGCCTCAGCCTTTCCGAGTAGCTGGGACTACAGGCGCCCGCCACCACGCCCGGCTAATTTTTTTGTATTTTTAGTAGAGACGGGGTTTCACCGTGGTCTCGATCTCCTGACCTCGTGATCCGCCCGCCTTGGCCTCCCAAAGTGCTGGGATTACAAGCGTGAGCCACCGCGCCCGGCCTGAATTTGCCTGAATTTTGGAATTAGCTTGTCAATTTCTTCAAAATAATGCCTGGTGGGATTTTGATCGAGATTGCAATAAATTTATAGATTAATTTTGGAAGAATTGACATCTCAACAATGTTTCATCTTCTGATTCATGAACTTAGTTTATACCTATCAATTTATTTAGGTTTTCTTTAATTTCTCCCAGAAATATTCTGCATTTGTCAGTGTTTGGGTTTTGCACATCTTTTATCAGATTTATCTCTAGGTATTTCTTATTTTTGATCCTATTATAAATGGTATCTTTCGTAATTTTAATTTTTTGTTGCTTATATACAGTTGGTTTTTGTGTATTAACCTTGTATCTTGTAGCATTGATATATTATTGCTTTTACTAGTTCTAATAGGTTTTTTTCATAGACTCCATCAGATTGTATAGGTAGACAATCAGGTTTCTGCATATAAAGACAATTTCACTTCTTCCATTTTAAACATGGATGTCTTCTTTTTCTTTTCCCTGACTCATTGTACTTCCGGTTTGATGTTGAATATAAGTGGTGAGAGTGAAAATCCTTGCCTTGTTCCTAGTCTTAGGGGAAGAACATTCAGTTTTTCATCTTTAAACACAATGTGGGCTTTAGTTTTATTGTGGATGCCTATATCATGTCGAGAAAGTTTCTCCCTAGTATGTTACTACTATGTTTTTTTTTTTCTCAGAAAGAGATATTGTATTTTCTCCAACTTTTTTTCTAACTCTATTAGGATGATTTTTTTTTTTTTTTTTTTTAAGACAGGGTCTCACTTAGTTACCCAGGCTGGAGTGCAGAGGTGTGATCCGCCTCAACTTCCCAGGCTCAAATTATCCTCCCACCTCAGCCTTCTGCATAGCTGGGACTATAGGCATATGCTACCACGCTCAGCTAATTTTTAAATTTTGTTTTGTAGAGACGAGTTCTCACTATGTTGCCCAGGGTGGCCTCGAACTCCTGGGCTTAAGTGATCCTCCCACCTCGGGCTCCCAAAGTGCTGGGATTAAAGGCATGAGCCACCATACCTAGCCAGGATGATCTATTTTTAAAAAATAATTTCAACTTTTATTTTATTTATATTTCTATACGTTATTGGGGAATAGGTGGTGTTTGGTTACATGGGTAAGTTCTTTAGTGGTGATTTGTGAGATTTTGGTGCACCCATCACCCGAGCAGTATACACCACACTCTATTTGTAGTCTTTTATCCTTCACTCTCTTCCCTTCCCACCCTTTTCCATGAGTCTCCAAAGTCCATTGTGTCATTCTTATGCATTTGTATCCTCATAGCTTAGCTCCCACTTATGAGTGAGAACATATGATGTTTGGTTTTCCATTCCTGAGTTACTTTGTTTAGAATAATAGTCTCCAATCTCATCCAGGTCACTGCACATACCATTAATTCATTTCTTTTTATGGCTGAGTAGTATTCCATTATATATATATGAATTATATATGTATATGAATTATATATGTATATGAATTATATACATAATATCTATATATCTGTATATCTGTATCTCTACATATATCTCACAGTTTCTTTATCTACTCATTGAATGATGGGCATTTGCGTTGGTTCCACGTTTTTGCAGTTGCAACTTGCGCTGCTGTAAACATGCACATGCAAGTATTTTTTTTCATATAATGATTTATTTTCCTCGGGTAGATACCCAGTAGTGGGATTGCTGGATCAAATGGTACTTTTAGTTCTTTAAGGAATTTCCACACTGTTTTCCATAGTGCTTGTACTAGTTTACATTCCAACCAGCAGTGTAGAAGTGTTCCCTGTTCACCACATCCATGCCAACATCTACTATTTTTTGATTTTTCAGTTATGGCCATTCTTGCAGGAGTAAGGTGGTATCACATTGTGGTTTTGATTTGCATTTCCTTGATCATTAGTGATGTTGAGCATTGTTTCGTGTTTGTTGGCCATTTGTATATCTTCTTTAGAGAATTGTCTACTCATGTCCTTAGCCCATTTTTTTATGGGATTGTTTGTTTTTTTCTTGCTGATTTGTTTCATTTCGTTGTAGATTCTGGATATTAGTCCTTTGTCTGATGTATACATTGTGAAGACTTTCTCCTCCTCTGTGGGTTGTCTGTTTACTCTGCTGATTGTTCTTTTTGCTGTGCAAAAGCTCTTTAGTTTACTTAAGTCCCAGCTATTTGTGTTTATTGCATTTGCTTTTGGGTTCTTGGTCATGAAATCCTTGCCTAAGCCAATATCTAGAAGGGCTTTTCCAATGTTATCTTCTAGAATTTTTATAGTTTCAGGTCTTAGATTTAAGTCCTTAATCCATCTTGAGTTGATTTTTGTATAAGGTGAGAGATGATGATCCAATTTCATTCTCCTACATGTGGCTAGCCAACTATCCCAGCACCATTTCTTGAAAAGGGTGTCCTTTCCCCACTTTATGTTTTTGTTTGCTCCATCGAATATCAGTTGGCTGTAAGTATTTGGGTTTATTTCTGGGTTCTTTATTTTGTTCCCTTGGTCTAAGTGCCTATTTTTATACAAGTACCTTGCTGTTTTGGTGACTATGGCCTTATAGTATAGTTTGAAGTCAGGTACTGTGATGTCTCCAGATTTGTTCTTTTTGCTTAGTCTTGCTTTAGCTATGTGGGCTCTTTTTCAGTTCCATATGAATTTTAGAATTGTTTGTTTCTAATTCTGTGAAGAATGATGGTGGTATTTTGATGGGAATTGCATTAAATTTGTAGATTGCTTTTGCCAATATGGTCATTTTCACAATATTGATTCTACCCATCCATGAGCATGGGATGTGTTTCCATTTGTTTGTGTCATCTATGATTTCTTTCAACAGTGTTTTGTAGTTTTCCTTGTAGAAGTCTTTCACCTCCTTAGTTAAGAAAGTTCTAAGTTTTTTTTTTTTTTTTTTTTTGCAGCCATTGTAAAAGGGGTCGACTTTTTTATTTGATTTTCAGCTTGGTCACTCTTGGTGTATAGAAGAGCTATTGATTTGTGTACATTAATTTTGTATCTGGAAACTTCACTGAATTCTTTTGTCAGTTCTGGGAGCTTTCTGAAGGAGTCTTTGGGGTATTCTAGGTAATAATATCATCAGCAAATAGCGAGAGTTTGACTTCCTCTTGATTTGGCCCTTTATTTCATTTTCTTGTCTGATTGCTCTGGCTAGGACTTCCAGTACTATGTCGAAGAGGAGTGTTGAGAGTGGGCATCCTTGTCTTCTTCCAGTTCTCAGAGGGAATGCTTTCAACTTTACCCCATTCAGTATTATATTGGCTGTGGGTTTGTCATAGATGGCTTTTATCACCTTGAGGTATGTCCCTTGTATGCCTATTTTGCTGAGAATTTTAATTATAAAGCAATGCTGGATTCATCGAATGCTTTTTCTGCATCTATTGAGATGATCATATGATTTTTGTTTTAAATTCTGTTTATGTGGGGTATCACATTTATTGACTTGTATATGTTAGACCATCCCTGCATCCCTGGTATGAAATCCACTTGATCATGGTGATTTACCCTTTTGATATGTTGTTGGATTCAGTTAGCTAGTATTTTGTTAAGGATTTTAGCATCTACGTTCATTAGGGATATTGGTCTGTAGTTTTCTTTTTTGGTTATGTCCTTTCCTTGTTTTGGTATTAGAATGATACTAGCTTCATAGAATTATTTAAGGAGGGTTCTCTCTCTATCTTGTGGAATAATGTCAATAAGATTGGTACCAATTCTTCTTTGAATGGCTGGTAGAATTCTGCTGTGAATCTGTCTGGTCTGAACATTTTTTGTTGATAATTTTTAAATTACCATTTAAATCTCGCATCTTGCTCCTTGTTATTGCTTTGTTCACGGTATCTATTTCTTCCTAATTTAAGCTAGGAGGGTTGTATCTTTCCAGGAGTTATGCATCTCTTCTAGGTTTTCTAGGTTATGTGCATAAAGGTGTTCATAGTAACGTTGAATGATCTTTTGTATTTCTGTGGTGTCAGTTGTAATATTTTCCATTTCGTTGCTTATTGAGCTTATTTGGATTTTGTGTCTTCTCTTCTTGGTTAATCTTGCTAATGGTCTATCAATTTTATTTATCTTTTCAAAGAACCAGATTTTTGCTTCATTTATCTTTGTATTTTTTTTTCGTTTCAATTTCATTTAGTTTTGCTCTGATCTTGGTTATTTCCTTTCTTCTGCTGGGTTTGGGTTTGGTTTGTTTTTGTTTCTCTAGTTCCCTGAGGTGTGACGTTAGATTGTCTGTTTGTGCTCTTTCAGACTTTTTGATGCAGACATTTAGGGCTATGAACTTTCCTCTTAGCACCGCCTTTGGTGTATTCCAGAGGTTTTGATAGGTTGTATCACTGGTGTCATTCAGTTAGAAGAATTTTTAAATTTCCATATTGATTTGATTTTTGACTCAATGATTATTCAGAGCAGGTTATTTAATTTTCATGTATTTGCATGGTTATGAAGGTTCCTTTTGGATTTGATTTCCAATTTTATAACACTCTGGTCTGAGAGAGTGCTTGATATAATTTCAATTTTCTTAAATTTATTGATACTCATTTTGTGGCCTATCGTATGGTCTATCTTGGAGAAAGTTCCATGCACTGTTGAATAGAATGTATATTCTGCAGTTGTTGGATGGAATGTTCTATATACATCTGTTAATTTGTTCTAGTGTATAGTTTAAATCCATTGTTTCTTTGTTGACTTTTTGTCTTGATGACTTGTCTAGTGCTGTCAATGGAGTATTAAATTCCCCCACTAATATTGTGTTGCTGTGTATCTCATTTCTTAGGTCTACTAGTAATTGTTTTATAAATCTGGGAGCTCCAGTGTTAGGTGTGTATATGTTTAGGATTGTGATATTTTCCTGTTGGACAAGGCCTTTTATCATTATATAATACCCTCTTTGTATTTTTAAACTGCTGTTGCTTTAAAGTTTGTTTTGTCTGATATAAAAATAGTTACTCCTGCTTGCTTTTTGTGTCCATTTGCATGAAATGTCTTTTTCCACCCACTTTACTGTAAGTTTATGTGAGTCTTAATGTGTTAGGTGAGTCTTCTGAAGGCAGCAGATAGTTGGTTGGTGAATTCTTATCCATTCTGCAATTCTGTATCATTTAAGTGGAGCATTTAGGCTATTTACATTCAATGTTGGTATTGAGATGTGAGGTACCATTCCATTCATTGTGCTATTTGTTGCCTGTACATGTTGGCTTTTTGCTTTTTGTTTTTTAAATTGTATTTTTGTTTTATAGGTCCTGTGAGATTTATGCTTTAAATAGGTTCTGTTTTGACATGTTACCAGGATTTGTTTCAAGATTTAGAGCTCCTTTTAGCAGTCCTTGCAGTAGTGGCTTGGTAGTGGCAAATTCTTTCAGAATTTGTCTGAAAAAGACTGTATCTTTCTTTCATATGTGAAGCTTAGTTTCTCAGGATACAAAATTCTTGGCTGATAATTGTTTTGTTTGAGGAAGCTGAAGACAGGGCTCCAAATCCCTTCTAGCTTGTAGGGTTTCTGCTGAGAAATCTGCTGTTAATCTGATAGATTTTCCTTTTTAGGTTACCTCATGCTTTTGTCTCACAGCTCTTAAGGTTCTTTCCTTCATCTTAACTTTAGATAGCCTGATGACAATGTGCCCAGGTGATCTTTTTGCGATCATTTCCCAGGTGTTCTTTGTTCTTCTTGTATTTGGATGCCTGGGTTTCTAGCAAGGCTGGGCAAGTTTTCCTGGATTATTCCCCCAAATATATTTTCCAAACTTTTGGATTTCTCTTCTTCCTCAGGAACACCAATTATTCTTAGGTTTGGTCGTTTAACATAATCCCAGACTTCTTGGGGTCTTTGTTCATATTTTCTTATTTTTTTTTCTTTGTCTTTGTTGGATTTGGTTAATTCAAAGACCTGATCTTTGTGCTCTGAATTTCTTTCTTCTACTTGTTCGATTCTATTGCTGAGACTTCCCAGAGCATTTTACATTTTTATAAGTGTGCCCATTGTTTCCTGAAGTTTTGATTGTTTTTTTATTTATGCTATCCATTTCACTGGATATCTCTCCATTCACTTCCTGTATCTTTTATTTTTATTTCCTTACATTGGGCTTTGCCTTTCTCTGGTGCCTCCCTGATTAATTTAATAACTAACCTTCTGAATTGTTTTTTGGGTAAATCAGCCATTTCTTTTTGGTTTGGATTCATTGCTGGTGAGCTAGTGTGGTTTTTTGGGGGAGTTACACAACCTTGTTTTGTCATATTACCAGAGTTGGTTTTCTGGTTCCTTCTCATTTGGGTAGGCTCTATCAGAGGGAAGGTCTAGGGCTGAAGGCTGTTGTTCTGATTCTTTTGACCCTCAAGGTGTTCCCTTGATGTAGCACTCTCTCGCTTTTCCTATGGATGTGCCTTCCTGAGAGCCAAGCTGTAGTGATTGTTATCCCTCTTCTGGATCTAGCCACCCAGCAAGTCTACCAGGCTCCAGGCTGGTACTGGAGGTTGTCTGCACAGAGTCCTGTGATGTGAACAATCTGCGGGTCTCTCAGCTGTGGATACCAGCACCTGTTCTGGTGGAGGTGGCGGGGGGCGGGGGGGGGTGTGTGTGTGTGTGAAATGGACTCTGTGAGGGTCCTTAGTTTTGGTGGTTTAATGCACTGTTTTTGAGCTGATTGGCCTCCTGCAGGGAGGTGGTGCTTTCCAGAGAGCATCAGCTGTGGTAGTATGAGAGGGATCAGGCAGTAGGTGGGGCCCTAGAACTCCCAAGAGTATATGCTGTTTGTCTTCAGCTACCAGGGTGGGTAGGGAAGGACCACTGGGTGGAAGCAGGGCTAGGCATGTCTGAGCTCAGACTCTCTTTGGGAGGGTCTTGCTGAGGCTGCTGTGGGAGACGGGGGTGGGGTTCCCAGGTCCGTGGAGTTATGTTCTTAGGGGGATTATGGCTGTCTCTACTGTGTCATACAGGTTGTCAGGGAAGCACAGGAATGCTGGCAGTCACAGGCCTCACCCATCTCCCACAGAAGCCGAAGAGGCAGTCTCACTCCCACAGTGCCCCACCCAACAGTGCTGAGTCTGTTTTCAGGCACTGGGTGAGCAGGACCGAGAACTTGCCGCAGGCTACCAGCTTCCCAGCTGTGAAAGCAAGTAGGGCTTTTCTACTTCCCTGCCTGTGGAGTCTGCGCACCAGATTGATGACCTTCCCTGAGTTCTGGCCAGGAGACTTCTCGATTAGTTCAAATTGTTACAAAGTTCAGCTGGAGATTTTCTTCTCCCTGTGGCCTTTTCCCAGTGCCTCTGGCCACCCTCCCAAAAGACCTTTGTGAGGCTAAGCAGAAATGGTTTGCTAGGGGACCCAGCAAACTCAGAGGGCTTTTCCTCCTGCTTCCTCTACCCGTGTATTTCGCTCGGCTCTCTAAATTGACTCAGTTCCAGGTAAGGTCAGAATCTTCTCTTGTAATCTAGACCTTTAGTTTCCCCAGTGGGGGTGTGTGTTCAGGAGCAGATAATCTCCCTTTCCCACTTCCACAGTTTGGGCACTCCCAGTCTTTGGGGTGTCTCCTTGGTCCTGCAGGAGCAATCCACTTCCTTCAGAGGGTCTGTGGGTCCTCTCAGGTTTCCTGATTTATTCCTGCAAATAAATCAGGAGCAAAAATTCTGGAGCAAAAATTCATTATGCGAACCTCCACACGGTGCTCTGTCCATCTGAGTCAGAGCTGCAATTTAGTCCTGCTGCCCATCTGCCATGATCCACCTCAACTTTTATTTTAGATTCAAGGGGGTATATGTGCAAGTTTGTTACATGGGTATATTGTGTGATGCTAAGGTTTGTGGTATGAATGATCCCATCACCCAGGTAGTGAGCACAGTACCCGATAGATAGTTTTTCAGCTCTTCACTCCTCTTTCTCTTCCCTCTCTAGTAGTCCCCTGTGCCTATTGTTCCCATCTTTATGTCTATATGTACCTAATGTTTAGCTCTCACTTATAAGTGAGCATGCAACATTTGGTTTTCTGTTCCTGTGTTAATTTCCTTAGGATGATGGCCTTCAGCTGCATTCATGTTGCTTCAAAGGACATAATTTCTTTCTTTTTTATGGCTGGCATAGTATTCCATGGTGTATATTTACCACATTTTCGTTATCCAGTCCACCACTGATGGGCACCTAAGTTGATTTCATGTCTTGGCTATTGTGAGTAGTGCTGTGATGCACGTATTAGCACATGTGTCTTTTTGGTAGAACAATTTATTTTTCTTTGGGTATATATCTAGTAATGGGATTGCTGAGTCAAATGGTAGTTCTGTTTTAAGTTCTTTGAGAATCTCCAACTGTTTTCCAAAGTGGCAGAAATAATTTATATTTCCATTAATAGTGTATGAGGGTTCCATTTTCTCTGCAAATTTTCCAGCATTTTATTTTTTGTCTTTTTAATAATAGCCATTCTGACTGGCATGAGGTGATATCTCATTGAGGTTTTGATTTGCATTTCTCTGATGGTTAGTGAGAATAAACATTTTTTCATATGTTTGTTGGCTGCTTTTGTGCCTTCTTTTGAGAAGTGTCTGTTCATGTCATTTGTCCACTTTTTAATGGGGCTATTTGTTTCAGGTTTGTTGATTTATTCTAGTTCCTTATAGATTCTGGACATTAGACCTTTGTCAGATACATAGTATGCAAATATTTTCTCCCTCTGTAGGTTGTCAGTTTACTGTGTTGATAGTTTCTTTTACTGTGCAAAAAGTCTTTCACTTAATTAGGTCCCACTTTTCAATTTTTGTTTTTGTTGCAATTGCTTTTGAGAACGTAGTCATAAATTATTTGCAAAGGCCAATGTCCCCAGTGGTATTTTCTAGGCTTTCTTCTGGGATATTTAAAGCTTGAGGTATTACATTTAAATTTTTAATTCATCCTAAGTTAATTTTTGTATATGGTGAAAGGTAGGGGTCCAGTTTTATTCTTCTGCATATGGCTAGCCAGTTATCCCAGCACCATTTATTAAATAGGGAGTTGTTTCCCCATTGCTTATTTTTCTTGACTTTGTTGAAGATCAGATGGTTGTAGATGTGCAGCTTTATTTCTGGGCTCTCTATTCTGTTCCATTGGCGTGTGTCTGTTTTTGTACCCAATAGATAGTTTTTCAGCTCTTCACTCCTCCTTCTCTTCCCTCTCTAGTAGTCCCCTGTGTCTGCTATGGAAAAAATAGAAAGATTTTTTTCCATTTCATCTAGGTTATTGAATTTATTTACACAAAGTTATTCATAATATTGCCTTATTATCATTTAAATATCCATAGAATCCAACTGATCTTTTCAATAAAATAAGATTTTGATTTCATTGATTTTCTTTAAACTCTGTTTTAGTTATTATAGCCTTATAGTATAGTTTAAAGTCAGGTAATGTGATGCCCTGGCTTTATTGTTTTTGCTTAGAATTGCTTTGGCTATCCAGCTCTTTTTTTGGTTCCATATAAATTTTACAATATTTTTTCTAATTCTGTGAAAATTGATGTTGGTAGTTTCATAGGAATAGCATTGAATCTGTAGATTGCGTTGGGCAGTATGGCCATTTTCATGATACTATTTCTTTCAATCCATGAGCATGGAATGTTTTGCCCATTTGCTTCTGTCATCTCTGATTTCTTTCAGTAGTGTTTTGTTGGTATCCTTGTAGAGATCTTTCACCTCCTTAATTAGATATATTCCTAGGTATTTTAGTTTACTTTTATTTTTTGTGGCTATTGTAAATGAGATTGTATTCTTCATTTGGCTCTCAGCTTGAATGTTATTGGTGTATAAAAATTCTACTGAGTTGTGGCCAGGTGCAGTGGCTCGTGCCTGTAATCTCAGCACTTTGGAGGCTAGATAGAGGGATCTCTTGAGCTTAGGAGTTCGAGACCAGCCTGGGCAACATAGTGAGACCTCATCTTTGCTTAAAAATATTAACAATATATTTAAAAAAATTAGCCCAGCATGGTGGCACCCATCTGTAGTCCCAGATACTCAGGAGGCTGAGGCAGGAGATCACTTGAGACCAGGAAATGGAGACTTCAGTGAGCTATGATCCCACCACTGAACTCCAGACTGAGCAACAGAGATAGAGCAATACACTGTATTAAAAAAAAAAAAAGAAAAGAAAAGAAAAGAAAAGAAAGGAAAAGAAATGCTACTGACTTTATACATGAATTTTGTATTCTGAAATTTACAAAAGTTGTTTATTCAGGTGTAGAGTCTTTTGGAAGGGTTTTTAGGGTTTTTCTCCATATAGAATCATATTGTCAGTGAAGAGAGATAATTTGATTTATTTTTCAATTTGGATGTGGTTTATTTCTCTTGCCCGAGTGTTCTGAGTAGGACTTCCAGGATGATCTATTTTGAAAAACATCTGTTAATATAGTGAATTAAATTAATTGATTTTTAACTAACCCCACGTGTCTATGATTTATTAATCTTTTTAAAATAGAATATTGGATTCAGTTGGCTAAAATATTGTTAAGAGTTTACTAACATTTTGTTAAGTGTTCATGAGGAATATTGATCTGTAGGTTTATTTTCTTGTCATGTCTATGTTTGCTTTAGTATTAGAGCAATGCCGAACTTGGAATGAGGTTGGGAAGTGTTTTCTCCTTTCAATATTCTAGAAGAGTTTTTACAGTTTATAATATTTATTCCTTAAACGTTTGATAGAATTCTCCAGTGTAGCTATCTGGGCCTGAAGTGGGAAGGCTTGTGGGAAGATTTGAAATTATGCATTCAGTTCCTTAATAGATATAGGGTTATCCTGATTATCTGTTTTTCTTGAGTGAGCTTTGAGAGTTTGTGTATTTAAAGATATTTTTCCATTTCATCTAGGTTGTTGAATTTATTTGCACGAAGTTGTCCATAATATTGCCTTATTATCATTTAAATATCCATAGAATCCAACTGATGTTTTCAATAAAATAAGATTTTGATTTCACTGATTTTTTTATTGCTTTTCTATTTTCTGTTTTACTGATTTCCATTCTAATATTTGTCATTTTCTTTTTTCTGCTTACTTGGCAATTTATTTGCTCTTTTTCTTAAGATGGGAGCTGAAGTCATTATTTGAGAACTTTATTTTTTCACTGAGTTGGATATTTAGTGGTATAATTTTCCTTTTTCCTGCTGTATTAGCTATGTCCTACAAATTTCAATGTATTTGATATCTAACATCTATCTTTCACAACACCCCATATATGTGTAATAATTTCACATATGTGTACTATTATATATAATGTAATAGTATATAGATCTGTATATATATATTCAGTTCGGAATACTTTATAATTTTGCTATTGATTTTTTCTTTGATCAACATGATTCATTTGTAATTACTTTCATCGTGGTCAGAGCATATATTTTGTATGACTTAAATGTATCAAATGCACTATATTGTGACCCAGACTGTAGACTATCTTGGTTTGTGTTCTGTGTGTACTTAAAAGAAATGTTTATTCTGCTGTTGTTTGGTGGAGTGTTCTATAAATGTCAATTAAGTCAAATTGGTTGACAGTTTTTTTATGTCTTCTTTATCCTTACTATTTTCTTTTTTGTTCTATCAATTGTTGAAAGAAAGCAATGAATCTCTAAGTGTAATTGTGGATTTGTCTCTGCAATCTACTTTATCTTATATTAATATTGCCATTCCAAATTTCTTTTGATTTATGTTGTATCTTTTCTCATTCTTTTAATTTTAATCAATTTTTGTTTTTATATTTAACAGGTTTCTTGTAGACAGTATAATTTGTATGTTATTTCTTGATTTTTTGTAAAATTGCGGTTTGAGAACCACTGCCTTTTAGTTGGGGTATTTAGACTATTTAAATTTAACATTATTATTAATGGTTGGATTTATGTCTGCTATCTTACTATTTGTTTTCTATTTGTCCTATCTGTTCTTTGTTTCCCTTCTTCATATTTTTCTATTTTCCTTTGAATTATTTCTTACAATACCATTTTATCTGTTTGTTACTTATTAGCTCCGTATCTTTGTTGTGTGATTTTAGTTGTATTGTAATATGAATCTCTAACTAGTCATAGTCTACTTTCCAGCAATAATATATTACTTTGTGTATAGTATACGAATCTTCAACAATATATTTCCATTTCCCTCTCTGTGCAATTTTGACTTACTTTCTACTTTATGTTATGAAACCCACAATATATTATTTTGCTTTAAATAGATAATTATCTCTTAAATATATTTGATTAATAAGAAAAAATATTAACATATACCTACATAGTTTTTATTTCTGGTGTTCTTCATTCTTTTGTAAAGTTGAGAATAGAATCTAGAATATTTTTTATTTTTATATATTTTTTACTGCTGAAAGAAATTTATTTGTTTCTTACAGAGCAGGCCTTCTGCTAATTAATTCTGCTTTTTTATGTCTGAAAATAATTTTACTTTATATTCATTTTGGAAAGAAATGTTTACTGGGTAAAGAGTTTTAGTCAGATAATTTTTTCCAGTGATTTAAAATACTTATTGCTTTCATTATTTTTAATTAAAAAAAATCTGCTGCCATTCTTAAGTTTGATCCTTTATGTAATATGTGTTTCTTTCTGGGTGCTTTTAGGATTTTTTGTCACTGGTTTTAAGCAATATGAGTTGGTATATTTTTTTTAAAATTTTTTTTAATGCTTGAGATTTGTTGAAATTCTTGGATCTATAGAATTGTAGTTTTCATAAATTCTGGAAAATATTTCACCATTATTTTTAAGAAATATTTTTCTGTCTCTCCCATTTCTTCACCCCTCCAATTACACATATATCAGAACACTTGAAAAGTTTCTACAGCTCACTGATGTTCATTTTCCCCAGTTTTTTCTCTCTTTGTTTTACATTTGGCATAGATTTATTGAATTTATTGAAGTTCAGTTTTTTTTTTTTTTTGAGACAGAGTCTTGCTCCGTCATCCAGGTTGGAGTGTAGTGGTGTGATCTTGGCCGACTGCAACCTCTGCCTCCTGGGTTCAAGCGATTCTCCTGCCTCAGCCTCCCAAATAGCTGGGACTATAGGCACTCGTCACCACTCCCGGCTAATTTTTGTAAATGTAGTAGAGACGGAGTTTCACCATATTGGCCAGGCTGGTATGGAACTCCTGACCTCAGGTGATCCACCTGCCTCAGCCTCCCAAAGTGCTGGGATTACAGGTGTGAGCCACCGTGCCTGGCCGAGTTCATTAATCTTTATACAATGTCTAATTTATCATGAATTCATCCTGTGACTTTTCCATTTCAGACATTGTGGTTTTTATTTCCAGAAGTTCAATTTAAGTTTTTAAAAATATCTGCATGTCTCTACATAACATATTAAGTTTTTATCTAATTTCTTAAACGTGGGATATACTAAACACACACACACACACACACACACACACACACACACACACACACACACACAACCTACTTTAATGTTCTGGTCTGCTAATTCTATTATATTTCTAATTACTGGGTCAGTTTTTATTGATTAATTTTTCTCTTTTTTATTATACTTTAAGTTCTAGGATACATGCACAGAACGTGCAGGTTTGTTACATAGGTATACATGTGCCTTGGTGGTTTGCTGCACCCATCAACCTGTTATCTAAATTAGCTATTTCTTCTAATGCTATCCCTCCCCTAGCCCCCATGCCCCTGACAGGCCCTGGTATGTGATGTTCCCCTCCCTGTGTCCATGTGTTCTCATTGTTCAATGCCCACTTATGAGTAAGAACATGTGGTGTTTGGTTTTCTGTTCCTGTGTTAGTTTGCTGAGAATGACTGTTTCCAGATTCATCCATGCCCCTGCAAAGGACATGAACTCACCTTTTCTATGGCTGCATAGTATTCCATGGTGTATATGTGCCACATTTTCTTTATCCAGTCAATCATTGATAGACATTTGAGTTGGTTTCAAGCCTTTGCTATTGTGAACAGTGCTACAATAAACATATGTCTGCATGTGTCTTTATAGCAGCATGATTTATAATCCTTTGGGTATATACCCAGTAACGGGATTGCTGGGTCAAATGGTATTTCTGGTTCTAGATCCTTGAGGAATTGCCACAGTGTCTTCCACAATGGTTGAACTAATTTACACTCCCACCAACGTTGTAAAAGCTTTCCTATTTCTCCACATCCTCTCCAGCATCTGTTGTTTCCTGACATTTGAATGATTGCCATTCTAACTGATGTGAGATGGTATCTCATCGTGGTTTTGATTTGCATTTCTCTAATGACCAGTGATGAGCTTTTTTTTCATGTGTTTGTTGGTTGCTTAAATGTCTTCTTTTGAGAAGTGTCTGTTCATATCCTTTGCCCACTTTTTGATGGGGTTGTTTGTTTTTTTCTTGTAAATTTGTTTAAGTTCCTTGTAGATTCTGGATATTAGCCCTTTGTCAGATGGACAGATTGCAAAAATTTTCTCCCATTCTGTAGGTTGCCTGTTCACTCTGATGATAGTTTCTTTTGCTGTTCAGAAGCTCATTAGTTTAATTAGATCCTATTTGTCAATTTTGGCTTTTGTTGCCATTGCTTTTGGTGTTTTAGTCATGAAGTCTTTGCCCATGCCTATGTCCTGAATGGTATTGCCTAGGTTTTCTTCTAAGGTTTTTGTGGTTTAAGGTCTTATGTTTAGGTCTTCAGTCTGTCTTGAGTTAATTTTTCTATAAGGTATAAGGAAGGGTTCCAGTTTCAATTTTCTGCATATGGCTAGTCAATTTTCCCAACACCATTTATTCAGTAGGGAATCCTTTCCCCATTGCTTGTTTTTGTCAGGTTTGTCAAAGATCAGGTGGCTGTAGATTTTGCCCATTCAGTATGATATTGGCTGCAGGTTTGTCATAAACAGCTCTCATTATGTTGAAATACATTCCAGTGGCCGGGTGTGGTGACTCACGCCTGTAATCCCAGCACTTTGGAAGGCCAAAGCGGGAGGATCACGAGGTCAGGAGATCGAGACCATCTTTGCTAACACAGTAAAACCCCATCTCTACTAAAAAAATACAAAAAATTAGCCGGGCGTGGTGGCGGGCGCACTTAGTCCCAGCTACTCGGGAGGCTGAGGCAGGAGAATGGTGTGAACCCGGGAGGTGGAACTTGCAGTGAGCCAAGTACGTGCCACTGCACTCCAACCTGGGAGATAAAGCGAGACTCTGTCTCAAAAAAAAAAAAAAAGAAAAAAAGAAAGAAAAGAAAAGAAAAGAAATAACGTTCCACCAGTACCTAGTTTATTGAGAGTTTTTAGAATGAAGAGGTGATAAATTTTTTTGAAGGCCTTTTCTGCATCTATTGAGATAATCATGTGGTTTTTGTCATTGGTTGTGTTTATGTGATGGATTACAATTACTGATTTGCATATGTTGAGCCAGCCTTGCATCCCAGGGATGAAGCCGACTTGATCGTGGTGGATAAGTTTTTGATGTTCTGCTGGATTTGTTTTGCCAGTATTTTGTTGAGGATTTTCACATCGATGTTCATGAGGGATATTAGCTTGAAATTTTTGTGCGTGTTTGTCTCTGCCGGGTTTTGTTACCAGGATGATGCTGGCGTCATAAAATGGATTAGGGAGGAGTCCCTCCTTTTCTATTGTTTGGAATAGTTGCAGAAGGAATGGTACTAACTGCTCTTCATACCTTTGGTAGCATTCGGCTGTGAATCCGTGTGGTCCTGGGCTTTTTTTTTTTTTTTTTTTTTTTTTTTGGTTGGTAGGCTATTAATTGCTGCCTCAATTTCAGAACTTGTTATTGGTCTATTCAGGGATTTGACTTCTTCCTGGTTTAGTCTTGGGAGGCTGTATATGTCCAGAATTTATCCATTTCTTCTAGATTTTCTAGTTTATTTGTGTAGAGGTGTTTATAGTATTCTCTGATGGTAGTTTGTGTTTCTGTGGGATCAGTGGTGATATCCCCTTTATCATTTCTTATTGTGTCTATTTGATTCTTCTCTCTTTTCTTCTTTATTATTCTGGCTAGTGGTCTGTCTATTTTGCTAATCTTTTTAAAAAACCAGCTCCTGGATTTATTGATTTTTTTAAGGGTTTTTCATGTCTCCTTCAGTTGTGCCCTGATCTTAGTTATTTCTTGTCTTTTGATAGCTTTTGAATTTGTTTGCTCTTGCTTCTTTAGTTCTTTTAATTGTGATGTTACAGTGTCGATTTTAGACCTTTCCCGCTTCATCCTGTGGACATTTACTTCTATAAATTTCCCTCTAAACACTACTTTAGCTGTGTTGAAGACATTCTGGTGCATTGTGTCTTTGTTCTCATTTGTTTCAAAGAACTTATTTATTTTTGCCTTAATTTCATTATTTACCCAGTAGTCATTCAGGAGCAGGTTGTTCAGTTTCCATGTAGTTGTGCAGTTTTGAATGAGTTTCCTAATCCTGAGTTCTGATTTGATTGCACTGTGGTCTGAAAGACTGTTATAATTTGAATTCTTTTACATTTGCTGAGGAGTGTTTTACTTCCAACAATGTGGTCAATTTTAGAATAAGTGAGATGTGGTGCTGAGAAGAATGTATATTCTGTTGATTTGGGTTGGAGAGTTCTGTAGATATCTATTTGGTCAGCTTAGTACAGAGCTGAGTTCAAGTCCTGAAAATCCTTGTTAATTTTCTGTCACGTTGATCTAATATTGACAGTGGGGTGTTAAAGTCTCCCACTATTATTGTGTGGGAATCTAAGTCTCTTTGTAGGTCTCTAAGAACTTGCTTTATGAACCTGGGTGCTCCTGTATTGGGTGCATATATATTTAGGATAGTTAGCTCTTCTTGTTGCATTGATCCCTTCACCACTATGTAATGCCCTTCTTTGTCTTTTTTGATCTTTGTTGTTTTATCAGAGACTAGAATTGCAACCCCTGGTTTTTTTTTTTTTTTTTTTTTTTTTTTTTTTGCTTTCCA
The DNA here is from genome assembly GCF_006542625.1 of Nomascus leucogenys. Lineage (NCBI taxonomy): Eukaryota > Metazoa > Chordata > Mammalia > Primates > Hylobatidae > Nomascus > Nomascus leucogenys. The sequence goes on along the minus strand of NC_044395.1, from coordinate 3,981,621 downwards.
TTTGCATGGTAAATATTCCTCCATTCCTTTATTTTGACCCTATGTGTGTCTTTGAGGTGGGTCTCCTGAATAAAGCACACTGATGGGTCTGGATTCTTCACCCAATTTGCTAGTCTGTGTCTTTTAATTGGGGCATTTAGCCCATTTACATTTAAAGTTAATATTGTTATATGTGAATCTGATCCTGTCATTATGATGCTAGCTGGTTATTTTTCCTGTTAGTTGATGCCGTTTCTTCACAGTGTTGATGGTCTTTACAATTTGGTATGTTTTTGCAGTGGCTGATACCGGTTTTTCCTTTCCATATTTAGTGCTTCCTTCAGGAGTTCTGGTAAGGCAGGCCTGGTGGTAGCAAAATCTCTCAGCATTTGCTTGTCTGTAAATAATTTTATTTCTCCTTCACTTAAGAAGCTTAGTTTGGCTGGTTATGAAATTCTGGGTTGAAAATTATTTTCTTTAAGAATGTTGAATACTGGCCCCCACTCTCTTCTGGCTTGTAGATTTTCTGCAGAGAGATCCTCTGTTAGTCTGATGGGCTTCCATTTGTAGGTAACCCGACCTTCCTCTCTGGCTGTTGTTAATATTTTTTCCTTCATTTCAACCTTGGTGAATCTGACGATTATGTGTCTTGGGGTTGCTCTTCTTGAGGAGTATCTTTGTGGTGTTTTCCGTAATTCCTAAATTTGAATGTTGGCCTGTCTTGCTGGGCCGGGCAAGTTCTCTTGGATAATATGATGAAGAGTGTTTTCCAACTTGGTTCCATTCTCCCCGTCACTTTCTGGTATACCAAATGTAGGTTTGGTCTTTTCACATAGTCCCATATTTCTTGGAGGATTTGTTGGTTCTTTTTCATGTTTTTTTCTAATCTTGTCTTCATGCTTTATTTAATTAAGTTGACCTTCATTGTCTGATATCCTTTCTTCTACTTGATCGATTTGGCTATTGATCCTTGTGTATGCCTCACAAAGTTCTTGTGCTGTGTTTTTCAGCTCCATCAGGTCATTCACATTCTTCTCTAAACTGGTTATTCTAGTTAGCAATTCCTCTAACCTTTTTTCAAGGTTCTTAGCTTCCTTGCATTTGGTTACAACATGCTCCTTTAGCTTGGAGGAGTTTGTTAATACCCATCTTCTGAAGCCTACTTCTGTCAATTCATCAAACTCATTCTCCATCCAGTTTTGTTCCCTCACTGGCAAGGAGTTGTGATCCTTTGCAGGAGAAGAGGCGTTCTGGTTTTTGGAATTTTCAGCCTTTTTTGGGCTGGTTTTTCCTCATTTTCGTGCATTTATCTACCTTTGGTCTTTGATGTTGGTGACCTTCATATAGGGTTTTTGAATGGATGTTCTTTTTGTTGATGTTGATTATATTGCTTTGTTTGTTAGTTTTCCTTCCAACAGTCATGCCCTTCTGCTGCAGGTCTGCTGTTTGCTGGAGGTCCACTCCAGACCCTGTTTGCCTGGGTATCACCAGCAGAGGCTGCCGAACAGCAATGATTGCTGCCTGTTCCTTCCTCTGGAAGCTTTGTCCCAGAGGGGCACCCACCAAATGCTAGCCAGAGCTCTTCTGTATAAGGTGTCTGTTGATCCCTGCTGGGAGCTGTCTCCTAGTCAGGAGGCACGGGGGTCAGGGACCCACCTGAAGAGGCAGTCTGTCCCTTAGCAGAGCTTGAGCGCTGTGCTGGGAGATCTGCTGCTCTCTTCAGAGTCGGTAGACAGGAAAGTTTAAGTCTGCTGAAGTTGTACCCACAGCCGCCTTTTCCCCCAGGTGTTCTGTCCCAGGGAGATGGGACTTTTATCTATAAGCCCCTGTCTGGTCCTGCTGTCTTTCTCTCAGAGATGCCCTGCCCAGAGAGGAGGAATCTAGAGAGGTAGTCTGGCTACAGCAGCTTTGCTTACACTGTGATGGGAAAACTGCCTACTCAAGCTGCAGTAATGGCAGATGCTCCTTCCCCCACCAAGCTTGAGCATCCCAGGTCCACTTCAGACTGCCGTGCTGGCAGCAAGAATTTCAAGCCAGTGGAACTTAGCTTGCTGGGCTCCATGGGGATGGGATCCACTGAGTTAGACCACTTGGCTCCCTGGCTTCAGCCCCCTTTCCAGGGGAGTGAATGGTTCAGTCTTGCTGGCATTCCAGGCACCACTGGGGTATGAAAAAAAAAAAAAAGGTGCTAGCTCGGTGTCTGCCCAAATGGCTGCCCAGTTTCGTGCTTGAAACCCAGGGCCCTGGTATTGTAGGCACCTGAGGGAATCTCCCAGTCTGCAGGTTGCAAAGACCATGGGAAAAGTGTAGTGTCTGGGCCAGAATGCACTGTTCCTCACGGTACAGTCCCTCATGGCTTCCCTTGGCTAGGGGAGGCAGTTCCCTGACCCCTTGCACTTCCTGGGTGAGGCAATGCCCCACGCTGCTTTGGCTCGCTCTCTGTGGGCTGCACTCACTGTCTAACTAGTCGCAGTGAGAGGAGCCATGTGCCTCAGTTGGAAATGCAGAAATCACCCGCATTCTGCATTGATTGTGCTGGGAGCTGCAGACCGGAGCTGTTCCTATTTGGCCATCTTGCCAGCCACTATCTAATTTTTCACTTTATTATGGGTTATATTTTTCTGCTTCTATGCATGCTTGGTAATTTTTGACTAGATGTCAGACATTGTGAATTTTACAATGGTGTTTGATATTCTTTTTCCTATCAATATTCTCGAGTTTGTTCTGGGATGCGTTTAAGTTATTTGGAAGCTATTTCTGATCTCCTCAGGTCTTACTTTTAAGCTCTGTTAAGCAGGACCAAAGAAACATTTAATCTGAGACTTTTTTTTTTTAACCACCACTTAGGTAAAACCTTTCTGAGTACTCTACTTGGTGCACTGTGAATTATGAAATGTTTCACTATTCTAGGTAGAAACAGGCATCAGTCCCAGTCTTATGTGAACCACATGTTCTTTTCTTACTGATCTATTTTGTTGGTTTGTTTTTGGTCTTATATACCTTCCTCACATACATGTGTTGACCATACTCAGTTGAATAATATAGAGAGATCTTCTGCAGATATCTGGGTTTTCTCTTTCCTGTGCAACTCTCTCTTCTGGTATTCTGTTCTACTGAATTCTAACTGCCTTAATCTCCTTGGACTCCCATCTACTTTATTCAGAGAGTGTTCTGGGCTCTGCTGGGGTTCCCCCTCCTTGTGCCATGCCCTGAAACTCTCTCCAGGCAGTAGGCTGGGCAATAACAGGATTAACTTTTTAAAATTTCTAATTTTTCAGCCATCACTGTTTCTTGATGTTTAAGGTCTAATGTCTTCAGAACCATTGTATATTTGTTTTATATTTTAGATATTTTAGGCAGGTGGTTGCATCCAGTTCCTGCTACTTTCTCTTGTCCCAGTATATGTGTTTTGAGTGTTCTAGGATATTCCTGAAAGTACAGAGCAGGAGGCAACTCTGCCTGAGATGCACCATGTCTCAGGATCACTGATCATGCTGTTCCCTCTGCAGATTACACTATTCCACATATGGTTCATCTAGTTAACTTCTATTAGTCCTCTAAGTCTCTATCTTCACATTACTTTGTTCGGAAACCTGTTCTATGAACACCTGTCCTCTTAAATTTCCTCTTTTAGATGATTCTATAATATTCTGTACTTCCCCTTTAGTCACACTTATTTACAGTTATAATTTCCTTTATTTGTCTTTCTTCCCTGCAAAGTTGTAAGCTCTATGAGGACAGAGCCATTGTCCTATTCCCTATAGGATTATAGTAGGTGTTTAATAAGTTCTTGTTGAACGAATAAATAAAAGATGATGACAACAGTGTGTATAGCAGGGGCAATGGTGCCTGGTGGGTGGTGTGTACTCAGAATAACCATTAATCATTGTTGGTGTAAATCACATGGTAGCTGACTGGAATTACTATTTACACACACACACCACACACACACACACCACACACACACACACATATATATGCATATCTGACATATGTTCTAAAATTCCAGGCATAATTCATGGTTGAAGACAGAGGAAACTCCATGTAAGAAGGGGTCCTTCATGGACCAATTAGTAAGGCAGGGGCAGTCAGCAAAATCTGGATGGTTATTATCATGAGTTAACTGTCTTTATAGACTGGTGGTGCTTGGGGATGGTCAGTTTACAAATATTTAATTTATCATTATAGGTGTGTGTGTTTTGTGTATGTGCTTGTGTGTATATATGTATATATGAAGTTATATAGGATAAATGTGTATTTTTATTTGTTTGTTGCTTGTTTTACACCCTAAGGCACACTTTCTAGGAAGTCAGGGAATGGCTTATTATGTTTTCTGCCCCCTCCCTAATTCTAGAGCAATCTTTTTCACATATAGGCACTCAATGAATATTAGTTAAACACAGGAATAAGATACCTTTATGCTATTCTATTTTAATTCTGGTTAAGTAGTATGCTAAACTACTTCTTTTTCTTCATTTTTTTGTTTATTTTTAAAAACACAATTAAGTAGAAATCAAACTACAGTCTCTCTTTATTTTACCATGCCTATAGGGAGCCTGGCTGCAGAGATTAAAATGGCTTAACTAAGGCTCCAATGTCCACCTGGCGGCAGCTTAACTTAATCGCAGCCAAATTACCTCAGGAAATTAACAGCTTTCCAAAAGCTGATCTTGACAACTCAAACGCATAGAAGCCCTTGGGTACCTACATGTCCACACAGCTCCTGGCTCTGGAGACAAGAGAAGCACCACGTTAAGCAGTGGGGAGACATCATTAAGGTTGTGATTAAGCTGTCTTGCCGGGCAGAAGATACCCTTCTGAGAGAAGGCCAAAGTTCTACCTGAAACATCACTACTTATTACAAATTCCTGGTAGTTTTCCTTCCCAAATAAAAATAGGTGGAGGAAGTAATACTGCCTCAGCATGAAGGTTGCCAGAATAAAGATTGGGATGTGCAGGGTTAGGTGTTATAGAAGCCATAAATAAACAAGGATTTATGTACTCCCGAAGGGTAGAGTTATGGGGACAGGCAGGGGCAAGGACAGTATAGATTCCAAGTAAGAAAAGTTGAGAATGGATCCTGAAAGGCATCAGAGACATGGCTGAGCAGGAAAACAAAGACTCAGTATTTTGGGAAAGCGTACATAGCACTGGTGATGAGGGCAGAAAGAGTAGTTTCCAGGGTGATCTGACTGAGAACAATAGGACGGCATCTTAGCTCAGATCCACCTTAAATGAAAAGCTGAGCATATGCCAGCTTTTGCTGCCTGAGTATGGATACCACCTGGCCCCTCTCTCCATGGCTGTCTTGGCTCATGGCAACACAGCGAGGTCCAGATGGGAAAGGCTAGACTCTATCTAGGTATGGGATTTGATGTGTCTATTAGAGCAAAGCAAGAAATAAGATTCCAGTGCCATACTTTAACCATTGTTGTTGTCAGGCTTCAGTGCACAAAACAAACCACGCTGGGTATCTTAAGCGGAAAGGGACTTAATATGAAAAATTATGTCCTCCAATATGATTGGACTTGCTGCAGAAATAGAGTCAAGGGTTGAAATCATCAAGTTCAAGCTGCAATCCAGGGATCAGAAAGCAACTGCGCTCACCACAAATGCCTCTTGACACCCACGAAGCTGGGGACTGGACATGAGAATGACATATCAGGCCACTCTTGCTTCTTGATCCTCACATTTTCAGCACTTTACCTGCCACATGAACAGCAGCAGCAGGAAGATGGCCTCTGCTCACATCCATCTTCTAAGTGTCAATCAAGTGTATCCAATTGGCTGAGCCTAAACTGCATGCAGAATCTGAGAGACTGGGAAACATGGGGTTTTGTTTTTGTTTTTAGTATTTCATTTCTCTCTAGAAGGGCTGGGACCAGAGTGAGGCAAAAGAGGCCTCTAGGGAACACTCTTCTGGCTCCTAGTTTTCTTTGCTGATCCCTTTGCTTTTTCCTAACCTTTAAATATTATAATTCCTCTAAGCTCTATTATAATCCTCTTCTTGTATCACTCTACACACTCTCTCCCTGGTGACTTCACTCATTCCCATTCCAGATTACATCTTCAAGTCTGCTATCTTGTTCTGAATACCCAAGGATACTAATACTGTCAAGGGAATATGAACATATACTGGGGACTAGGGACTCACATGCTTGTTCTCTATATATAAATTGCATAAGGATTAATAAGAAAGATGCACAGTATGATACTTATTCCAGAGGAATAATTAATGAAGTAGATCAAACAAGAATTTAAAATAAGCATATGAAGTGTTTTCAAAGATATAAAGAAACATATTAGAAACATAAAGCAGAAATAAGCAGTTATTAAGAAAAGCCAGAGTGATATCAGTGAAAATGGTGAAGTAAGGAATAATAAAAGCTTATCTCTCCATAAAAGCGATGAAAAAGCTGGAAAAATGATCAGAGTCAACTTTTTGAATCTCAGTAAAAACAGTGAGCTTTCTAACGTACCCTAGTCTTAGCCCCAGCTCCCTCATTCAGAGACAGTCTTGAGAAATAGCAGCCTGTATTTTCAGCACCAGATGGAGCAGAATAGAGCTGGAGCTCTTTCAAACACTCATACTCAAAGAAGAACCATTATCTGATCTGTCCAGTAGTTCCTTGGAAGATGCTACTTGTAAGACTTGTTCTTATCTGACCTCATTTGAACTTTCCCAGTGCTAAAAGCCTCTCCCAAAGGGGTGTTTGTCAGATGGCTTAAAATAATGGCTGTCTGAAGGCATGTATAGCAGTTGTGGTAAATGATAGACTAATGAGAAAGCTTAATAGGAAAAGCTAAGGCATGAGATTCCATAAGAGCTTGGAAATCCTGTCATATATTTAAGTAATCTTAAATATATCATACATAGGGCCGTGTGCACACTCAGGAAAGATTGGAGAAATCCCTTAGCTCTCACCTTTGACTGACCTTGAACCTTTGAGTAAGCAGGAAGTGAAGGCTAAGGCAGAGTTGTAAGCTGTCTGGCCGGGTGTGAAGGTGTGCCCCAACTTGCACATAGAGCACATCAATGTGTCGATTGCCTCATCTTCATCTCATTAGCGACGGAGGAATTCAGACCTTAGAGTCATGTGACTGGCAGAACACACAGCACCAGACACTGGACAGATGAGGTTAATGGTAGCTTATTAGTCACATTTACTCACAGCCTGAGAGAGGGGAACATCACATATCACACAGGGCTTTGCAAGGATTATGACTGGGATCAGAGTGAACAAGCAGGGACTGTGGAAGCAGGCTTTGTAGTAATGAGGGCATAGTGACCCTCAGAATATGACTGATTTCTTGAATAATTCTGTAGGCTGGTAGGAATCTGAATCCAGCTACTCAGTGATAAGCAGGTACTGTACATGGTCCCATAATGAGGAAGATTGTTTGGCTAGGGGACTTATTTATAGGAGCGTAATAGGGAGGGGAACTTGAAGTTAAGCTATCTGAGGTACTCCCATTTCTCCCCAGGTGTCAAGGCACATATAATGTTGGACCTTAATTTTAGGACCTATACCAGTCTTGGCAAAGACTGGAAAATTTATTGGTTCCAGGCATTTAAGGAAATATCTGTTCCATCATTAGCTTACCACTAAGCGAACCAAGCATAGATTGCAGTGGCCTTGCACAACACATACAGACTTCAAAGAATCAGTTAAAAAAATGAAAACCCTAAACAAAAGCAACTACCACAAGCATAAATAACAAATAAATCATGAGCAGGAAAGAATCTTATTTCTGTACTTCCACATTATGTTATTTAAAATATCTATTTTTCAACAAAAAATGATAATACATGACATGAAAAAAATAAAGGATGATCCATACACAAATCCAGATCTTGAATAGTTAATGGCACCCATGGAGATGATGGATTGAACAGGGAACGGGAAGGGGACACTGGGGAGAGACGAATGGGAAATGAGCATATGTTGGAATTTACCTTTCTCATTTTTTGAAGAGAAGATATGTTGATGCACTTTAAAAGTCTTGTTGATGCACTTCACAAGTTTTTAAGAAAAGTTAATACAAATATAGGTCTTGATAACAGAAGAAATCATCAAAAGAAAAAATACTAAGTGTATAACTTTAACCAGTAGAAGGAAATTTATCTGATGGAAGACAGAAAAGTAGAAAAAAGAAAAAAATGTTAGTATGACAAATAGAAAATGTGAAATAAATGGCAGAAATAAGTTCTAATATCATAGTATTTACAATAAAAGGGTTACAATAAAAATCATAGGTTCTTAGACTACTATATTACAAAATAATATTTGGCAATAAGTTGTTTTCTTTATAAAATATAATTCAAACAAATAGTTTAAAATAGTCAGATGTACAGGGATAAAAATAATATAAATGTGAAAATATACCAAATGGAAACAAGGCTAGCAATTGTAATATGTGACAAAATATACTCTAGTAAAAAATTTCCCACCAAACATAAGGGACAGAGACAAGAAGATAGTGATTATGAACATCTATGCACATAATACTATAACTTATAACTTCAAAATGCACAAACTTGTTACTAACAAATCTGAAGAGAAAGAAATCCACAAATTTAGTTACCACTAGTTCTACCTATGTTAACAACTGACAGAACACCCCTAGGTTCCACATAGTTCTAGGGGTCTTAATTCAGCACAATAAAACAGGTAAAAGAAAAATGAGTATAAATGTTGGAAGAAAAGGAGAAAAAGCTATCATCATTTGTGGATGATATGATTAGGCATGAAGAATGTCAAAGAGAATCAACAAAACTTTAGAAGTTATAAGATCAACTTACAGACACCAATGGTAATAACCAAATAGAGAATACAACAGAGAAAGAGATCGCATTCATAGGACCATCAAAGATCCTAATAGCCAAAATAGATGGAATGCTTATCAGTTATCAGGAACTAGGAGTTCTACATAAATTTTTATGCTTAGCATATTATTAGAATCTTATGAGATAGGTGACGTCATTAGTTACATTTTACTGTCAAGGAAACTGAGACAAAGAGAGATTAAGTAATTTGCAAGAATAAATAGGTGATGGTAGAGCTAAGATTTGAACCTGGGCAATTCACTTTCACAATCTGTGCCTGGAGCTACTACATCAGTCTATCTCAATAAAGGCAATGTATACAAATTAACCAAATAAAGAGAAAATTAAAAATCATGTTAAAGGACATAAAGGAAAAGACCTATTAAGTAGAAAGATATATCATATGAAGGAAAAGTTTAGCATTATAAAGATATTAATTCTCCTCTAAATAATATACAATTTATATGTAATATAAATCCTAGTTTTTTTTTTTTTGACAAACATCAAACAGATTCTAAAATGTAATCACAAATCTCCAAGGCACTTTTGAAAAGGGAAATGACATTTAGTAGATATTACCAAATACCATAAAATAAGATACTGAAAACAGTATGATACTAATTGAGGAACAAAGCAATAGACCAATGTAGAAGAATAGAGAATGCAAGAAAATTAATGTATATGAGCATTTAGCATGAGATCAAGGTTGCTTAACAGACTAGATAGACAGATGGGTGTATAGGTCATGGTCTGTGAAAGACTGGTTCACTATGCAAAGAAAAACACTGGATTCCTGACTGGTCTTAGATCTACTTAGTGGCTTACTAAATACCTACTTCCCCCCTTTTCCTTGCTGGTTGAACTTTGACGTTGTTTAGGGTGTCACTGTCAGGCTAAGTGCTTGCTTCTGCACCCTCCCTGGAAGCTTGGATTGTCCTTGAGACAGACAGAGTTCTGACTTGTGAGACATCAGGGAGTTCTGGGAAAAGGAGTGGATTCAGCCAATGAACTCTTTTCCTTCTTCCTCCCATGAATGTGCTCATGACATCTGAGTTTGTAGTAACCATCTCCTGACTGTGAAATGAGAAACCTCATTTCACAGGGAAAGAGCAGACCATCAAGCCACTAACAAACTCCATCAGATACTATCTCCAATTCCATGAGCTCCCGCATACTTAGGGGAGAATCAAATATGTTCACGAGGTTCAGATAACTGCTGTGTCATCTTGCAGGAGCTACTGCTCTTCTCATGGTGTCAAGCTTAGTGTCTGGAGCCCTTGGGGTCCTAAGAATGTGTGGTGGACTGTGTTGGGGTTGGAGAAAACACATTTTTTCTCTAGTATGAGTCCTATTAAGGTGCAAAGTGGTAGCTGAGATATTTCCTTCCACCCTGGTTGACAAACAAAGCAGAGACTATAGAGAAGAATGTGTTTTCTGAAAATAAAGATAATAATTTATTGAGGACCGAGAGATTAAAGAATGCTGTTTCTTGATAAGAAACTCCAAATCTACAGTCTAGAGAGGCCAGAGGGATTTGATGGCCTTTTCTGAACCACAGATACAAGCAAGGAAGAAAGAAAAAAAAATTAGGGAGAGGATATTTCTGTGCCCACAGGTATAGCATGTACGTATCGTGTGGGGTTGAATGGTGGCTATACTGAACCCAGATCCTTTGAAAGCTAGGGAGCATAACTGAGTGCAGGGACCTTTAGCCACTTCATCTGTAGATTTCTGAAGATGGGAATTATGCAGAAATAGATCATGTCAGCTGGGCTTGAAGGGACTGTAGGAAGGATGGCCCTGTGGTGCTTGCAGAGTGGAAAAGGATCCTAAAAATTCATGTGGCCCTATATGATGGAATATAGAGACTAGTGGAGGGGTTGGAGCCATAGGCTTGTCTGGGTGGAGAACGGAGGTGATATCTGCTTATCTGAATAGAAAGGGGTTGGAGTGTGTGCTGATAATGAGGGTTAACAGTATATGATGTTCTTTTGGGCAAAATTGGGGAGGAGGCTGAATAATATGCTCCAAGATGAAGGGAAACCAAGATGGAAGTTAAGCTCTGCACCCCACCCCCAATATTGTAAAATAAGACCATCTTAACGACAAAGACCACCGAGAGCATGAGAGGCAGACCAAGATTTAGGGAGCAGGGATGGGGAGGTGCCAAGGATGACTCTCAGGGCTCTGGCTTAAGTAATAGAGGGAGGACAACAGGAGGTTCAATGTGGAGAAATGGCTAGAATTCAGTTTTGAACACATTATGTTTGAGATCCCTGTAAGACATCAAGGAGAAAGTGTTGAGAAAGCAACTGCCCACCTTAACGGGACTGCCAATCACATAATTTGACTCTTCTTTCTCGTCCTGTTTCTGTCTTCTTTCCTGAACAAGACAGATGACAGGGGCACTTTCTGAAGAAGGGACTCAGGTGGGAAGGTGAGGGCAGGATAACCAGTGATAAAGAGAAGGAAGGAGAAGGAGAGAGAGAGGGCAAGAGGTGTCCCAGCTTGAAACTGTGCATGGGACTTAACGATATTTACACTTGACGGGACATTTTCTTGAATGAAATGGAGATTTTAGTAAGTGGGTGAAATTATAGAAATCATTGAACTGGACTAAAATTTAAATAGAAATGCAATGGGAAGAAAATAAAATATGTGCTACAGGTAGATTGAGTGTTCAAGGCCAAAAAAGTACACGTAATTTTGAGAATGAAACATACTTCATGTTATAGCTAACTGAATTGAGAATTTTGAATTCATTAAACAATTATTTATTGTTGAGGCATTAGAAATAGAACAGGGTATAATTTTTATAACAATCTTTTTCCTCATGGAGCTTACTTTCTAGTGGCCGCCAAACCATTTACATTAAGTGACATACCGAGGAGTGTCTGCTCAGACAGCCTGTGCCTCAGGCCCTAGGGCAGCCCTGTTCATGGGCCGTCCTGCAGTGATGGACTTGTTCCACATCTGTGCTGTCCACTAGTCACGTGTGGCTAGCATGACCAAGAAAGTGAATGTTAAATTTTATTTAACTTATTTAAATCTAAAAAGCCATGGATAGAGCAGCTCCTGAGTTTTAGTGAAACTGCACAAACAGCTTTTTTAAAGCCCCCTTACACTTTAGGACTGAGAAACTGATCTGCGTGACTGTTCCATGGTCACTTGAAAAATAAAGCACAGTCTCTCTTTTCCAAACAAAGAGCTTGATAAATAGCAATTAGAGCTGCCCTATTGTTTAGGGCACTGGCATTCCTGCCAATTGCCCTGTCATGGGCTGAGAGGGTAAAGGAAAGCCTCCTTCTGCTGATGTGTTTCTGCCAGTGTCTCAGTACCCAGCATTCAGGAACTTTGTTCTCAACAGGATACTACCTTTCAGGTCATTGCTGCTTACTTGGAAATGAGTAAGTGAAAGCAGTATTTCACTTACCATTTCATACCCCACATGTGAATTTATACTCAATATGTGGAATAATAGTAAAAAGTTTGTTCATTATCCCACCATAGACCACCGGGTACCTTTGGAACTTCAAGAGCTTCTTAGCTTTGATGCAGCATGAGGTTATAGAAACAACAGTCATTCCTTGAAGATAAGAACAGAGCAGCTATCTAAATTTCATGAACACATTTGATTTGCTCATAAATGCATGGGAGAAGGTCATGTAGAATTGGAAGTGAGTATCTGATGGAGTTGTTCAGTGGCTTCATGGTGTCTGACCAGCATCTCTGTGACTCTTGACCATCCCTTCATGCCTGTCACTGCATGGGGAGCAGATGGCTGCTGGAGCTCCAGACATCATGTCCTCATTCAAAAGAGGAAGGTATGGGAATGGGGAAAAAGCTTTTCCCAAGAATGTATAATTTTTCCCAGAAATGTTCTACATATGTGTCATTAGCCATAAATACGTCTGTTGCGTGGGCATGCTGAGCTTCCAGGGAGGGTGGGAAAGTGAATGATTAGACTGACAATGCACACCCCACATAAAGTCAAAGTTCAGTCAGTAAAGAGGAGGGAATGGATACTGGATAAGTGACTCAGTATTTAACACAGTAGGCCTCCCATTTAGTTTTCTTTATATAGTGAACCAGTTTTCCCAGAAGATAAAAACAATTACTAATTTTATACAATAATCTTTAAATCACAAATCTCCCAGTCTGCGGGATTGGAATGAGACAACTGCTAGTGATAAACTCATGCTATCCTCAGAATCACTTTTTTATTTCAATAAATAGTGTTAATGGGTTGAGCTCATTTCAGCACCTGTATTCTTTCTACCCTAATAAGAGTATTCTCTCAGGAGGCCCTTCAGCGATTCACGCAAATACATTTCTGTCAAATCCTTACATCAGTTTGACATACATGCTTCAACATGGCTAAGCCCCCGTGGAAATTACTCAGGTGAAGAGTGGGGCAGAAGGAATGGCATCACACAAGTGTAGAAACAGCTGAAACAGTCAAGAAATAAAAAGTCAATATAATAAGCTATGGAGAGATTGGCTGGAGAGAGAAGAAGGGGTTGTGTCTCCCAGAGAGCTCTGAAGGCCAATGGTAAGGATTGGGGATTTTATTTTAGGTGTAGTAAGAAGCTGTTGAGGTGCTTAGTTCATGCGCAGGGCATAATTGGTTTATAGACTTTACCAGGGCAATCACCCGTGGGTAAAAATAACTTACATGCATTCAAATATCTTTTGTTAAGTAAGTCATTTGTCAATTTTGATGTGTCCAGTGCATTACTTTGATAAGTGCCTTCTGTACTTCACACACCTAAGAAGAAAAATGCAGCTCTGTGTATAAGGGAGGGCTTTCCACAGACTTCTCTCTTTCTTCCAACAGCACAGACTTGCAGAGTTCTCTGGCAGGTAAGCATCCCTTTCATGGGCTCTTCATTATCTGTGTGCTAACCAAATACTGACACCCATCATGTCTGTTAAAGAAACCACTAGAGATTTGGGGTCTTGGAATGAATTACTTTTGATGGGCTTTTTAAAGAAAATGATTGGCTTCTGTATTAGTAATAAGATGGAGGGCGCAAGAGTGGATTGGGGAAACAAGTCAGGAGTTACTTCAGGGGTCTCACTGAGAGGTGGCTGCTTGGCTTAGCTTGGTGCTAATGGATCAAAAGAGCTGTAGTTAACTTGAGCTATATTTTGAAGATAAAGTAGAATATAGTGATGTATTGAGCTAAGGAAAGGAGAGAGAAGGAATAATCAAGTATAATTCCCATAGTTGTGGGTCAAAAAGGGCTAGCAGAGTACTGGTCATTTATTAGTCATACTTGTTGAGTGAATGTGGAAAAACGGGTGCCATAGTTACAACACGTGCAATGTTTAAGCAGTGTTAAAACGTTTAAACTTCACACCTTATGATATTGGCTGGACACTTTATTATTTTTTCTTCTTTACAGATGTGGAGAACCCTCTCATAGTTCTGCCTTTGTTCATCTGGAGACTGGTCAGAGACAAAAGATGTGATGCGAAAAGGGGAGGGAACACAACCAAAGAGGCTAAATGTATCTAGAGAAAGAGCAGGAAGCAGGGGAGGTTAGAGGGAAGTGAGAAAAGCTGTGGGCTTGCTGGAGAGAGCTTGGGTTGCTGGAGCCTCAGGGAAACTTGGGGCAGGGGCAGAGGGTGTTGAGCAGTGTGGCTGGAAGCCATGACTGGATCTCCTTTAAGTGATTTGAGGAAAATACTGCTAATTTTACTTTTTATTTATTATTTTTTTCAGGGAAAGGTAATTACTTCTGATAGCTGGCGTATTCCGGTTTTTATGTGGTTCCAGGCAGAGGTTGAGTTCCTTAAGATTCTGACTTTAATGCTGTTTAACCAGTTGGGAGCACACAGAGGAAACGAAACCTGAGCAAAGGCTGATTTGGAAAGAAGCAGGGCGGGACTAGGGGGCAATGAAAAGCAGTGGATTTGACCAAAGTCTTATTTTGGACTTTAGTGAAGACAAAGTTGGACTGGTCCATTGGATACAGGCTATGGAAGGCTTTGAAAAAATATGAATAGGAATTCATACTAGGTCAATTTTTTTGTAAACTATTTCTCTCTCCTACTGAAAGAAATTTTAGAAAATATAGAAAATTATTAAGGTGATAGAAAATATTCATCATTCCATCATATAGAAAAAACTTTTAATATTTACTGTATTTTTCCAGTCTCATATATGGGTGCATATATATGTGTGTGTAAAAACTGTAATATGATTCATGATTGGAATTGTACCATAAAAACCATTTTACAATCTATTTAAAGTGATCTGTGAGCGCTTTCCTGTTAAATATTTCTCACAAAATAATTTTTGGCAGCAGCGTGGTATTTCATTGGTTGGGTATACCATGAGTTATGCAAACATTTCCTCTTAGACTTTACTGTAGCTCTTCTCCCACTTCCCTAGTGAATATTATTATCTGCTACCTCTTTTTTGCCATTATGAATTCATTATAATCAACATTCCTGTACTAAGTCTGTAACTGATAAATTTTCCAGAATTAGAATTACTGATCAAAATTAATGGACACTTTTATGGTCACTGGTATTATTGGTAGATATTGCCAAATGGCCTTGAAGGTTTGAACTCCTTTATATTTCTTCTAGGAAATGACTGGATTTTCTATTTCCCATTTCACTGCCTCCTCCCCAGTTAACTGGGGATTAATTTTTAAAACATGAAAAATGTTATCTCATGACTTTAATTGGCATGTCTTTGGTTATTAGTGTTTTGACAATTTTCATGTGTTTACCGGCTATTCTTCTCTTAAAAATTAAATTCTTGTTTTGAGTGTATCTTTTTATTCTAACTGTCTTCATCATTTAAGACAGTTTGGTCCCTACACAGAGAGGTAACTTAATCAATATTTCTACAATAGACCGAGAATCCATATGGACTTCCACCCAGGAATCTATAATGCATACAGTTTGCTTCTCCTCTTCTGTTCATCTTCCCAAATTTAACAATTTCTTCTGTGAAATGTAGTATTCAGAGAAAATGTGATTTTTTCCTATTCCCTATAGTCCTTTGAGACATTCTTTCGACTGAAACTTTTTTCTCATTTTCACTGTTCCTCATACATCATTAGTAGGAACTCTTGGGTTATGGGAGGGCGATGTATGGACTGCATATTTATTGGGCTCTAATTGTGTGTCTAAATGAATGCACCAGTCATGCAACTACAAATGTAAGTCCTAAAAATGATAATTTGCATAATTAGCTGACAGGAAGGCCTGAGTTATTATTTAAGTTCACATATAACATTACATCGTCAAGTGTTAATTTATGCTCTGTTCTTTCCAGAATGATTGAGCTGTTTGGGAGTTTTATTTATGACTCATGCTCAGATCTATTTTGCAGTGCTGATAATGTAGAGATAATGGGAATTTATAGTTAGCTCTGACAAGAGGCCATAAAACAAATGACTGGATGTTTTCTCTATTGCTACAGGCTCAATTTGTAACGTAAAGTACTTAATAATTGTTATTAATGAACTCACTATGGTTCGTGTATAGACACAGCTGGAAATCACATCTGTTATCAGGCAGCCTGGGTGGAGTAAAGTACAGACGCTGCAGGGAACTAATAGCTACAGAAGGAAATGACATCACAGAGCCATAGGAAGTGCCCATAGATGTTAGCTGCAGGGAGACAGAAGAGACTTAGGACAGAGATGCTTACAGAACTGGGCTGTTTTTATTTATTTTCTTGCATATGGATCCCAATTACAAGCCAGAGTTCCAGGATCGATCCATGTATTAAATATCAGTAAAGCTTATATGTTATTTTTTAGGTAAAAGAATTAAAAGACACAAGATTCAGCTTGCCAACTTACCTTTTCTGTCTTATCTTCTGCTACTCCCCTTGAAACACTCTGTTGTTCCCTTGAAATTTTATATTTGCCTTTGTTTTTATAGACTTCTGCTTTCCTGCCTATGTGCTTTTCCTTATGTTTTTGCCTCCATTTAACGCCACTCCTCTTAAATTATTTCAAAAGAGAAAGAACTAGTATTATTCATTCATTCACTTACTAACTTATTTGCATATGTCCCCAATCCCAAATTTCATTTTTTTCATTCATTATTCATTAGCAACCATTCTAATGTATTTGGTATGTATCATTCATTTATATGTCATTTTAAAAAGTATGTTTTGTTTTGTGTGCCTGTGTTTTTAATCTATGGAAATAATGGTAAGTTGTGGATCTCATTTTGTTTCATTTACTTAGCACTGAAGTGCCAGTCATGGTGCTCTGTGAACATCTAGTTCATTCTTCCTAAATGCTTCATCAAACTCCACATGTATCCACCAAACTTGGTCTATCCACTTTTCCAGTTAGTGATGGACACTCGGATTGTGCTGAATCCCTATCACCATAAACAAGGCTGCAATAGACATGGCTATGTATGTCACTTGTGGACCTGTGGGAGAATTTCTTTGGTCTACACACCTGTGAGTGTAATTGCTGGATTGTAGAATATATGTAAGCTTGACTTGACTAGGTGCCGACAGATAGGTCTTGAGAATATCTGCACCATTCTTCTCCCAGCAGGAAGGTATGTGGGGTCCTCTATCCCCACTCTCTACCAATAGTTGAGATTGCTTAGTTTTACATTCTAACTAAATTAACAGGGATAAGATACTATTTCATTATTGTTTTCATTTGCTCCTGTGATGACTAATGAATTTGGATGTCTCTGGATTTGCATATTAGCTGTTGGTTTTATTGCCTATTCATATTTTTGCCCATTTTTTCTTTTGGGTTATCTGTCTCTTGTTGACTTAATCCTTACATGTTTGCATATTGCCAGTTTTGGATATTGTTGATATTTTCTTATAGTCCCTTATCTGTCTTTATCCACTCTTCCTCTATTAAACAAAAATACTTAATTTTTTAAATAGATGAAGTAGTCATTTTAAAGACAGTTTTGCCTTTGGATGTATGCCTTTCAAGTTTTTAAAAAAAGTTATTTCTTGACTCTGCATTGCAAACATGTACTCTGACGTTTTCTTCTATTGATTTTCTATTTCATCTTTCATCAATCTATCTGGATTTTACTTTTATATGTGATTTTAGTTAAGAATCCAATTTTATTTTCTTCCTAATGCCATAAACAAAACAACCTCTCTTTTCACCTTTGATTTTTGGTGTTACACTTCTACATTTATTGTGATTTAAATTTTCATGTATACATGATCTTTCTCTAAGTTCAATGCTTTGTTCTATTGTTCTATTTGTCCATCTGTTCTTAAATCACTACCCAGTTATTTTATTACTATGTGTTGGGATAGGGAGTCTGCCATGGGCCCTGGGAATCCCTGAACATTCCTGCTGAGAATGCCAAACTGCAAGACTTATCTGTCTCCTGAAACTGAGCAGTTTCTGTAGCTGGTGTCACAGGCAGCCAAGTAGGTCAAGCAACCATAGTATGACTATTTGTCATTCTCTGGTGGCTGGCATGGAAAGGGAGAGGAGGAGAGAAGGAGAGACTCTCCTGTTTGCTGCTTACTTTGAATGGTGCTGTACCCATCTGAGTGGGGCTGCTTGATCATTGTCTTGCATCACTTTTATCACTCCTATTTCTAAATGTAAAATTGTAATAATTAGTATTGATGTTTTACATGTATGTGCCATGAACTCTCATAAAATCCATGGGTGATTGTCTCAATTGAAAAGAGCCACTTGTAGAGAAATTATCACAGACAGTGGATCATTAACTAGTTTCCCAGTTCCTCTGGTGATGTACAATAGAAAGCAGAAAGAATTCTTGGAAGAGAAAAGGGAATCACAGTCATTGGGTCTGTAAACCCCATGGACCCTTCTGAACCATGGATATGTGCTACTGTTAACTGTGCTCGTTGGACTAATATGAGTGAATATTTTGTCAACACTTGAATGTGTGTATTCTGCAATTGTTGAGTGGAATATTCTATTAATATCAATCATTTCAAGTTGTTGATAGTGCTGTTCAAGAGTTCTTTATGCTTTCTCTAATCTTCTGCCTATCTTATCTATCAGTTATTGATTGAGGAGTGTTTAGAGCTCTCATTTTAATTGTGGATTTGTCTATTTCTCATTTCAGCTCTTTGCTTCATATATTTTGAATCTGCTATTAGATGCATATACATTTAAATTTTAAAAATAAATTAACCATTTTATCCTCAGGAAATATTCCTCTTTATCTCTGGTAACAAGACTTGTTCTGAAGTCTGCATCATCTGCTATTGTCTTAGGCATTGCAGCTTCCTTTCATTTAGTGTGTGCATGGCATGCCTGTTTCTGTCCTTTCACTTTTAACTTAACCACGTGTTTATATTTAAAGTGAGTTTCTTGCAGATCATATTTAGTTATTATTTTAAGTCCAATTTGAGAATCTCTGGCTTTAAATTGGAGTGTTTAGACCAAGGGTCAACAAACGTTTTCTGTAAAGGGCCAGATAGAACAAATGTTAGGCTTTTGGGATCGTATGTTCTCTGCTGAAATCGCACAACTCTGCTATTATAGCATGAAAGCAGCACAGATAACACAAGAATGAATGGGCATGGCTGTGTTTCAATACAATGAAACTTTATAAAAAATGATGATGGGCTGTATTTGGGCCATGGGACATAGCTTGCTGACTTACAGTTTAGACCCTTTACATGTAAAGTAAATATTGTCATAGTCAAGTTTAAATCACTCACGTTGTTGTTTCTTTTCAGTTTGACTCATGTGTCATTCATTTCCTACCATCTCCTGCCACCTTCCATATCCTTTGGATTGAGTATTTTTTAGGATTCCATTTTATCTCCATTTTTCAGTGTATTATCTGTACCTCTTTGTGTTATTATTAAATGATTGCTCTGTGGTTTGCTATATACATACTACAGTCTACCTTAATATTATAGCACTTTATAGATAGTAAAAGAATCTTAAATACTTTCACTCCCCCAGCATTTTGTGTGATATTTTGTCATAAATGTACTTTATTTAAATTATAAGACCTACAATGCATTGCCACTACTTTTGTTTGATGCAATCAGTTATCTTTTTTAAGACAGTGATCCCAGGCCTGCTGTGTTAACTTGCTTTTTTTGCACAAGTACAATAAAGGATGTATTCTTTTTCAACTAGAGTTTCACAAGATAATTAAGGCCTGCCAAAAATGATTTATGTGACCCTTTTCTCAATTTTCCCTCAGGCAGGATACAACCAATGCCTTTCTAAATGTATAGGAGAAAAGTTAACTCATTACATGTAACACATGTATTATGTAATGTACATTACATATTATAAAATGTAATACTATACAAAATACTATAGTTTACTATATATAACAAATGCATTAAGGTTTGTCTTCCAGAATCTGGGTTGAATTGGTGGAGTACATTGAAAACTGGAATGCACTATACAAGCTTAGCGTGACCTGATATACTAGCAATGTTATCTATCATTTATCTATTAGACCAAGAGCGTCTCTGCCACTCTTCCATATTCCATGGTAGGTGAAGTAATGGCTCTCCAAAGACGTCCATGCCTCTGGGACCTGTGAATATATGACCATACACTGCAAAAGAAACTTTGGAGATGTGATTCAGGTTAAGGACCTTATGCTGAAAAAATTATCTGAATTATCCAGGTGGGCCCAATGTAATCACATGAATCCTTAAAAATGGACTATCTCTTCTGACTGTAGGCAAAGAGAGGTGTGACTAAAAACGTGTGTCTGAGACATCAAAGCTTCTGGCTTTGAAGGTGGAGGAGAGGGTCACAAGCCAAGGAATGTGAGCTGTCTTTAGAAGCTGGAGAAGTAAGGAAACATTTTCTCCGAGCGTATCTCCAGTGAGACCTGTGTTAGACTTCTAATTTACAGAATGCTGAGAGATAATACAGTTTTATTGTTAAAATTACATTTGGGCTAATTTGTTACAGCAGCAATAGCAATACACCCTCTTTCTTCAGAAATGATAACCCTATCAGGGAGGATGGTTGATCCATTAGGCATTGTTGATAGTGTTCTGGTAGTGGGGATTTATGAGAAGCTACCTAATAATATCATATTAAGCTACTGGGGGAGTATTCACTGTGTGTGTCAAAAAATGGTTATCGAGGATAATTATGAAAGAGACTGAGATTGTGAGCATGTAGGGAAGTCCCTAAACACCTGCAGTATTATCAGTGAACATTTCATTAAAAATACTTAACATGTTTGTCTATATTTATACTTTCAAATGAAGAAAACTCAAAGAGCATTTGTCCAATACTTTTTGTAAGTAACTTAACCTTTCTGGATATGTTTACTTGCCTATAAAATAGAAATACCATGCCTCTCCATAACCTATCTCAAAATTCTCAGCATCAACTCAGTTAAGGTATGTATAAGACCTTTGAAAGAACAGATCCCGTCCAGGTGGCTCCATGTTTACTTAGTGTGTGCCATGCTTCAGAAATAGTGGTGCTGTGTATGAGCATGTCAGGTTTAATCATCCACCTGATTGCTGTCCCAAGGCTGAGTGTTGTGATCACAGTGCTGCTATTGGCACTTGTTCTTATGAAATCTCTGTGTCTCCCACTTGAAAAATTGTTTTGTTAAGTATGCAATTTTGGATTGATCTGTCTGTCTGTTTATCTATCTATCTATCTATCTATCTATCTATCTATCTATCATCTATCTGCAGTGCTCAGATGGTATTTAATCATCTGATGGCTTCCATAGGATAAAGGTAGCTGTAAGTCTAAGTTCCTCCTTTGCAGATCATCAGTACTTTCTCTGGCTGATTTTAGGATGTTTCTGACTTTGTGTTCTGGTGACAACATTGTGTGCACACATAGGTTTCTTTTTATTTGCCCTGCATGGAATAGATAGTGCTTTTAAAACCTCTATAATCAAGAGTTTTATTTGTTCACGGAAGATAAGGAAGATTCTTATTAGGAAGATTCTAGCCATTATTCCTTGCCACTCCTTCTAGAACTCCAGTCAGCTGTGTGTGGCATTTTTTATTCTATCCCTCCATTTCTCTTAACTTCCTTTTGGTATTTTCTTTTTTTTCTGTGTAATTTGCTCATATATAAATTCTGGGTAATTTATTCAGATATACCTCCCAATACACCAAATTATTCCTTATGCATTGGGCTTTTCCCATGTGAGTTCAATACTTTTAGTGTTATTTCAGGTCTGCCTGGTTATTTCCAGCCGTCCTTTCACGTGTTCATCTTTGTGATTTCCTCTTTTATTCCTTTGAATATTATCTACTCAGCCACTCTATTTTCTATATCTAACAATTCTGATTTGAATGTCTGCAGTCTAAATCATTTGTTGTTTCTGTTTACTCTCACATTGTGGATTGCCTCTCATGTATTTGTTCATATTTAAACGTGAACTCTTATTTTCATAAGTGAATTCGAGGAAATCCTGAAGGCCTACATTTTCTATTTGCTTTTTTCTAGAAAGATTTTCATCTGGTTCTTCCAGGAGTCAAGAGCACAAGTGATCTGCAGCTACTTTTGTCTCTTCAAAAGTCTCTGATTCACCTGGGAGCCCCAGTTTTAGTTCATCTGCTTGGCGGCTGTCTCAACCTCAGTCTTAGGATCACAGAGCCGCTACTGGCCTTTGTCTTCAAGGAGACCCTGTGGCCCATTTGCTCACTACTCACTGCTCTTAGTTTCCAGCTTCTATTGAAGTATTTAAGTTAGAGGTGTTTTTTTTTTTTGTCATGGGTGTGCGCACAGGGGGAGACTGTTTCCTTAGAGATTTTCCCTGATTTTTGAGAGTCTATTAATACATAAATCTTGTTACCCAGGATTTAGTTATTCTCCAGGAGTAGTCCTCCTTCCTGCCAGACTGTCTAGTCTTTGTAATGCCAGAAGCAAAACCCCTAATTTGCTTATTTTTTAAAAAAATTATTATTTTAAAATTGGGCCAAAGAAGCAGAAGTTTGAGTTCATCACACTTCTCAGTTCAGGGCATATCACTTGTCCATGCACGGCTGATCTTTTATTTATTTTTTGATTTGATTTTATTCCATTTCTCCACTTCCATCAACCCCACAACTATTTTAACATATTTACTATGTATCCCTTTGTTTTATATGTTTTCATAAAAATTGTTTTGTTTGCATATATTCAGTTAATGCATACAAATGGTATTGTGTTATCTCATTTTGTTCCTTACTTTTTAAAAGCGCCATGTTTTATTTATTTCTGTTTTTAGAGAAGGAGTCTCACTATGTTGCCTAGGCAGGAGTGCAGTGGCTTTTCACAGAGATAATCCCACTGCTGATCAGCATAAGAGTTTTGACCTACTCTGTTTCCAACCTGGGCCAGTTCACCTCTTCTTAGGCAACGTGGTGGGCCCCTGCTCCCAGGAAGTCACCATGTCGATGCTGAACTTAGTGTGAAAACCTGATAGGCAGAGCTGACTTCAGCCCAGAACTCCTGGGCTCAAGTGATCCTTCTGCCTCAGCTTCCTGAGTAGCTGGAACTGGGACTATAGGCATGCACCACCAGGCTTGGCTAAAGCACATGTTTTTAAGATCCACCCGGTGGCGGGGGGCGAGGTGGCTCATGCCTGTAATCCCAGCCCTTTGGGGGGCCAAGGCAGTGGATCATCTGAGGTCAGGAGCTTGAAACCAACCTGGCCAACATGGCAAAATCCTGTCTCTACTAAAATCACAAAAATTGGCCAGGTGTGGTTGTGGGCACCTGTAATCCCAGCTACTCAGGAGGCTGAGATAGGAGAATTACTTGAACCTGAGAAGTGGAGGTTGCAGTGAGCCAAGATTGCACCACTGCACTCCAGCCTGGGCTACAGAGCAAGACTCCATCTAAAAAAAAAAAAAATCCACTCAGATTTCTCTATGTATGTCTAGTTTGCTGTTTCTAGCATCTTCATAGAACTGCATGGTATAAATCCATCACATCTATTTATCCATACTTCCAGTAATAAGCATATTGCCTCTGAATCCCCATAAATCTCATTATTTTAGCAATGTGAAATCAGAAGATCTGGGAGGCAAATTGTTTTGTTCAAGATACATAACTGAGATTTTTTTTCAGTTTTTGAGGATAAATTGCTTGATTATTGATCCAATAATAACCCTACTATATACTATTGCTTCCTCATGCATCCTTGATTGCAACTGTTATCTGAAATAAAGCAGAAAGGTCTTGTATCACTTTGAGCAAATAACCTACCTACTATATGATCAAAGACTTGGAGTCTGGAACAGGGATCCAAATAGGCTTCATCTTGATTACCATGCTGGTTCGAATGGTAGAGGCTTCTTCAAGCACTCTCAAGAAGAACTGCGGGGCACGCTTGGGATCTGCAGCAGACTGTGCTGTTATCATCAGTAGATGTCTGTCCAAAGCTTGGGATGAGGAGTATTGGTCATCTATCTTATTCCTGATCTTTCAGCTGAGCTAGAGAATGGATAAATAACATTGAAATACCTTTAATAAACACCTTTGGAAATTACAAATACAAAGCCCAAATATAGTTGATGAGGACGTTTAATTTCTCTGTGCCTTTAGTACTAGGCACATATCCCGTGACTTAGGAAATGAAGGAACTGCTATCATTTTGGAATACTTAAAGCTGGCTATTTAAACCAATTCCTTATACCCTCAAAGGGAAATATTTAATTTGGAGAAGGCACATTTGTTTAGAAATAAATGTGATATATTAATTATGTTAAAATATAATAGCTGTCTCTATGAATTGTTTTAGAAATAAAAACATGCTCAAAAGGCCGTGGTAGGGCTCTTACAGAGAAATGAGGGGATGTTTGGGACTTTAATAACTG
Source organism: Nomascus leucogenys (assembly GCF_006542625.1). Classification (NCBI taxonomy): domain Eukaryota; kingdom Metazoa; phylum Chordata; class Mammalia; order Primates; family Hylobatidae; genus Nomascus; species Nomascus leucogenys. The sequence goes on along the minus strand of NC_044395.1, from coordinate 3,957,037 downwards.
ATTAAAGGACTAGAAGCTTTGTAGTGTTGGTTTGGGGAGGTAATCCCCAGCAGGCAGTGTGAACAGAATCACACAAGACTCACGCAAAGATGAAGCAGACACGGTAGATTAAGACACCAGTGTGTCTTTGTCTCAGGTCTGAATAAATCTAGACTCCAAGTTTGGGAAAGAGGGACTCTGGGAGGTCATCTAATCCAGATTCTATCCATATTTAAAATATGTTACCCGTTTTTGTTTGAACACATCCATTGATGGAGACCTCACTACTGAAAAGATGGCTCATTTTCTTTTTTAAAAAATTATTTGTTTTTTTAATTTTAATTTTTTATTATTTATTTATTTATTTATTTATTTTTTTTGAGACAAAGTCTCACTCTGTCAACCCGGCTGGAGTGCAGTGACACAATCATGGTTCACTTCAGCCTTGACTTCCTGGCTCAAGTAACTCCCTGCTCATCCTCCTGAATAGCTGGGACTACAGACACACACCACCATGCCTAGCTAATTTTTTGTTCTTATTTTTAGTAGAGACAAGGTCTTTCTATCTTGCCCAGGCTGGTCTTAAACTCCTGGCCTCAAGCAATCCTCCTGCTTCAGCCTCCCAATGTGCTAGGATTACAGGCATGAGCCACTCTGCCTGGCTCCATTTTGTTTTTGGAAAGAATTGATTGGAAGTTTTTCCTTGAATAATTCTAAAATCTGCCTCTTGTAAACTCATTCGCCAGTCCCAGTTATGTTATCTGGAAAAATCCAGAAGGAGTTCTGTACCTTTGGAATAATAATGCCCCTCTCATAGCCTCCACAATTCCATTGGTAGGAGGGTAAAGAGAGGGCTGTGGATCCCCATATATCCCTACATCTCACCATTTACAACCTCAGGTGCTTCTAGACATTGCCAAATGTCCCTGGGGTGGGTGGATGGGGAGCAAATCATTGCCATTGAGACCAACTGCCCTAGACTGTGTTCCTCAACCTCCTTTTCTCCACATATTTTTGTCTTTTATGATAAAATATTTTGGAAACTATCATCTTTACTTTTCATCCTAATTTTTTATCTACGAATCTCTCTTAATCCCCTTTTAGCTAAGGAGTCTGACCCTATTGCTCCTCTGAAGCTTCTCTTGTTAAGGTCACTATAGACCTCAGTGTTGCTAAATCCAGTGTTCAATTTTCAGTCATCATCTTACCTGACCTATCAGAAGTATTTGACATTATTGATCACTTTCCCTTCATTAAAGAAATGTCTTTACCTTGAATGTTACCTCGGTCTTCATTTTTCTCCTATCTTATTAGCCACCATTTGTCTGCCTTTATCATCTGACTCCTAAAACTTAGTAAGCCCAGGGCTCTGTGCTTGCACTTCTCTTTTCTATCTGCATTATTCCCTTATTGACTGTGTCCAGTCTAAATATTAATAATATCTAATACATTATTGATTTTATGGTTAGATATCCAACCTGACTTATCATTTAAACTTCACACTCTTATCCAGCTGCTACTCAGCACTTCAACTTACAAATCTATTAGATAGTTCAAACTTAACATGTTCCAAAACAAACTTCCAATTATCCTGCTCTTTAAATCCTCTCCTTCTGTAGTCTTTAACTGGTAAAAGGAAGGTTTTTTTTTTTTTAAATGTATCAAGGTTTCCATCACAGAGTCTACTTTATTTTTTTCACATTCTTTTCCTATTTTTTGAAAAGTGTTTTGCATTTACCTTAGAGACATATTGGAAGTCTGGACCATTTTTATGCACCTCCAGCATTACCAGCTGGATCCAAGCTACTATCATTCCTCTCTCCATCCCCAGATCATTGCAGTAATCTCTGAACGAGCATCCCTGCTTCCTTCCTTGCTCTGCTACCTACCCCTGCTGTCTATAGTCAACACAGCCACTATCGATCTGCATAAAACCATGTTAAAACGAGGAAATGTTGGTCAAAGTGTATAAACTTGCACTTATAAGAAGAATACTTTCTAGAGACCTAATGTACACCATGGTGATTATAGTTAATGGTGTATTTTATACTTAATTTTGCTGGGAGAGTAGATCTTAGCTATTCTTACAACACAAAAACAGATAACTGCGTGAGGTGATGGATATGTTAATTAACTTGGTTTAGGTAATCATTTCACAATGTTTACATCTATCAAAACATCCAGTTGTACATCGTGAACACATAGAGATTTTATTTATCAGTAGTACGTCAATAAAGAGTAAAATTAAAAAAAAAAAGATGAGGTTCAGTCATGTCACTTCTCAACTCCAAACCCTTCAGTGGCCTCTTATATTACTCAGGGTGAAAGCCAAAGCCTTACCATGGTGTAGAAGACCCCATCTCTTCCACCATCTCCGTCTTCGTTTCTTCAGTATCCTCTTCACTGGTCCTGAAATATGACCCTCATGTTCCTGCGTAGGGGATTTTGTGTTTTCTTTTTTATTGGCTTAGAATGTTCTTCCCCAAATATCTACATGGCTAACTCTCAGATATCCTTCCAAAGCTGGCTTTTAAATGCCCTCCTCACTGAAGCCTATTTAAAATTGCACTCCCTGCTATCTCTGGTTCTCCGCTTCTTGGTCCTTTCTTTAAATTTTCTTCTTAGCATCTATCACTTCCCAATGTGCTATGTAATTTATTGTTTGGCTTATTGTCTGTCCTCCATCACTGGAATAGAGTAATCTTCAAGGTGAAAAAAAGATACTTGCCTGCTTTGTTTACTGCACGATGACCAGTGCCTGAAAAAATAATACTAAAATGTATTGTTGAATGATTGACTGGAATCATAGAAAATAATTGATTTTGATTTTGATTTTGATTAATTTAGAAAAAAATCAGAGGCTGAGCCTTGTTTTCAGTTGGTCCTTTTTTTTTATTTTTTCTTGTTTTTTTGATACAGGGTCTGGCTCTGTTGCCCAGGCTGTAGTGCAGTGGCATGATCTCAGCTCACTGCAACCTCTGCCTCCCGGCTCAAGCAATCCTCTTGCTTCAGGCTCCCAAGTAGCTGGGACCAAGTTATGTGCCACCATGCCTGGCTGATTTTGTACTTTTGTCAAGATAGGCTTTCACCATGTTGTCTAGGCTGGTCTTGAACTCCTGAGCTCAAGTGATCCACCCCCCTCAGCCTCCCAAAGTGCTGGGACTACAGGCCTGAGCCGTGGTGCCTGGCCAACTGGTACATTTAAACCTGGTTTGTCATCTGCCTCAGTAGCAGGATAGCTCAGTTATTTTTAACCTGTACTAAGATGACTTTTAAATCTACACTATAAAACTGAACATAATCCTAAACCATATATGATCTCTATGCCTAAATTTCTTTATGTTGTACAAGTGAGTTCTGGCCCAAAGTGTCTGTGTATGCTGCTTTACGATGAATAGGTGAGAAAAACATTATGCAGAATCATCATTGGGGTAGGTGAAAGCTCAAGCCTCTGACTTAAATTTTCTTTATATGTAAAAAGAAGATTTAAAAAATTCGGATAGGATTAATAATACATGATCATTATGATAAATTCCATTAACTCATAAAATATTAAGAAGAAAGTAAAGGTCACACTGAAATATTCACCACGAACATTTTGGTGACCATCTCTCCATTCATTTCTTTACATAATATATGCTACATATTATTTTAAATAAATGGTATTATGTTCATGTTTTTATTGCACATACATTCATAAATGACCTTCCTCTCCTGCACTCTGTTTTTCCCCACCCTCTTCACTCTTCCAGAGAATAACAATGGGAGGTGTATCTTCCATGCACTGCCTCCTCATGTCTATGTAGTCATGTAGAAATATAATGATGCGCCCTGTTCGGATTTTCTTTGTATTTATTCTTCTTGGAGCTCCTTGGTCATCTTGGATTTATAATTTGATGCTTTTAAACAATCACATATATCACATTTTTGCCATTATTTTTCAATTATGTTTTTGCCCCTTTATCACCTCTTCTTTTGGTCTGTCTACAATTACACATGTGTTAAACCACTAAATGTTTTCTTGCAAGTCATTAAGGCATTTCATTTAAATTTTTTGTGTTCTTCAGATTTAAAACTTTTAATATTTCTGTCTTCCAGTAGTTGATCCTTGCTTCTGCAATCTTCAATCTAGCATTAAACCCACCCAGTGTTTTGTTATTGTTGTTTTTCCAGATATTATTCTAGAGTTTCCATTTGGTTCTTTTTTTATAGTTTCCACTTCTCTGATCCATTTCTGTGTTTTCTTTCATTATGTTCATTTTTTTCTTTGTCTTCTTGAACAATAGTAGCTTTAAATTCTTATTATCTACTTCCAACATCTGGTCATCTTAAGATCTGTTTCTATTTACTTTTTTTCTATAACATTGGACCATATTTCTTTTTTCTTTCCATGTCTAATATATTTTTCATTAGATTTTGGATACTGTAGATGTTAGCTTGTAGGAACTCTGAGTTCTTTTGTGTTCCTCCGAAAAGAGTGATGAGTTTTGCCCTTATAGGCAGTTAAATTACTGGCTAATCACCTTGAACTTTTGGAGGCTAAATTTTACACTTCGTTAGAGCAACTCTGTTTTATGTTTCCCCTCAAGTCCTAAGAAGACACTCTTAGTTTTGGGATATAGCATTTACTCCTAAATGTGGTAATTATGGGATCTCAATGGAAGCCAGGGGTGTTTGTAAGTACTTCAAATTCAGTGCGATTCAAATTCCAAATTCTGACTTCATTGCAGCTGAATTCTCCTCTCTAGTTTTGCCTTCCAACTGTTGCTTTCTGCTAGAGTCTTTGAAGCCTCCTCCCTGCATGTGTGGTTCAAGGGTCAGCCGAGGATTTCTCCATTCCCGGACTATCTTTTTTAACTTTCAGTTTCTCACACAGCCTTGAATTTTGTCCCCTGATGCCTTAAGTTAAAAAGACAGTGTGTGGTTTTCTGCCTGAGTTCTAGGGGCTGCATACCATGTGGTCTTAAAGCCTGTAGAAGAAAAGCCATACGTGATGGTAAGTTTTATGTGTTAACTTGGCCAGGTTATAATGCCCAGTTACGCAGTTAAATACTAATGTACGTTTTGCTGTGAAGGTGTTTTGTAGATGTGGTTAACATATTGGTTGACTTTAAGTAAAGAAAATTATTGTCTGTAATATGAGTGGACCTCCTTTAATCAATTGGAAAGCCTTAGGAGCAAAACTGAGGTTTCTCTGAAGCAGTAGAAATTTTGCCTTAAGACCATAGCATTGGCTTTTGCCTGAGAGTTTTCAGCCTGCTCCTGTGCCCTGCAGATTTCAGACTTACCAGCTCTCACAAACATGTGAGCCAAATCCTTGAAATATGACACACATGTATATATAATTACTTATATATAAATATACTTGTGAGTGTGTGTATCCTGTTGGTTCTGCTTCTCTGGACAGCCTGATTGATATACCATGTAAACATGTGTCTGTCTCAGTTCATTTCCTTTCTTCGAAATATTTAATCTCCTCAGTTCCTGCCTGGTTTTGTCATTTTTTATGACTCTAAATAGTTTCTATACATTTTTTTCCAGAGCAGTTAATTGTTAGCTGCATGACATTTAACTTGATACAAGCTACTTTGGCATTAAAAAATCTGATTTTTATCGATAATATCAGGTTAACTGTGCATTCCTGAGATGAATCTAATTTGGTCATTACTGAAATACTATATGCTACTTGTTTGGTTTGTAATATTTGCCTTAGAATTTTAACATTGAGGTTCAAAATTAAAGTTTGCCTATAATTTCTATTTCTTGCACCAATTTTGTCAGGTTTTAGAATAAAGAATATGCCAGTTGACTAATAGAAGTTAATGTGTTTTTCCCTTTTAAAAATAGTCTGGAAATGTTTAAAATTAAATTTTTTTCTCTTTTGTGTGTTAGGTAGAACTTGCATGTAAATGTGTCTTGACCTCACATTTTCATTCAGAAAAGATTAATGAGCATTTCAAGTAAAAATAGTTATAGAACCATTTGTGTTTTCTATTTCTTTGTTAATCAGTGTTAGTAATCTGTATTTTTCTCAGAATTTGCATCTTTTCTTTGTGTTTTATAATTTAGTGGCTTGAATTTTTTCATAATACTCACTTATAGTCATTTTAATATCCAATATATCTCTAGATATGTCTAGCTAAAGATACTCAATATTTCTTACATCTTATTTTACTGTTGTTGGTAATGGTGGTGTTCTCTTCCTATGCTACAAATTTGTAAATTTTATTGTTTTTTCCTAGATCTTTCTTTTTAGCTTTGCTGACCTTTGTTATTTTTTGTGTTTTATTTCATTAATGGTTACTTTTAAGTTTATTATACCCTTAATCTTGATTCGTTTTTATTCTGATTTTTTTACACTTGCTAAGATGAGAGCATATTTTGTTAGCTTTTTTTTGTAATATAAGGATTTAGGGTCACAAATTTATTCTAGATATTGTATCCTATATGTTTTGATATGTTTTATTATGTTTTAGTATTAAGTATTTATAAAATCTCCATTATAGTCTTCTACTTGACTCTTGAGTTAGTAAAAAATGTTTCCCTTTGTAATTTCAAAAATGAGTTTTTAAAACAATGTTTCCTTTCACTTACTGATTTCTGTTGAGTGACTTTTTAGTTAAGGAAGAACATATATGATATGTTACCAGTTCCTTGAAGTTTGTTGAGCTGTGTTTTATGGTCTAGTATGTTGTGAATTTTAATAGATGTCCCATGTGAATTTAAATAAAACGTGCATCCTGTAATTACTGTTGGAGTTTTAGAGGGCAGCCAACCATAATACACCTGTCTTCCCCACAAGAGTTCTGGCAGCATCAAGAAATGAAACAAAATGTTGATAGATGGTGTCCAACTTACTCATTTTATTACTGATCAAGCTGATGTTTTGACTGTGGCTTAAAGGTATGGGCAAGTGAATGTCTTAACACTAAACATTTAGGCAGAGTAACCCATGTGGTTTCAGGGCGCGCTAGGCTGATGTGGCCTTCTCTCATAATGGATGGTAGCTACTATGGCCAAATTATGGCAGAGAGTGTTAGAGCAGATTATTTAGTCCCTGTCAGAAGCTTAGTTCTAAGAAAAAGAGAAGGGGAAGGATTTGGCATCTGTATGCCACATTTTTCTTTCTATGCTGAATGATAAGATTAATCCTTTGGGGAAGCGTATGTTAGGATTGAAGAATGGCCAGAAGTGTTATTCTAGTGAAATCCCCACAGGATGAAAGGACGTATCAGGTGTGTTCCTCTAACACTATTTTCTGTATTTTCATTAGATGAAGCTTGTTAAGTGTGGTGCTCAAGTCTTTCAAGTTATTATTTCATGCTAGCTCAGCCAAACATGCAAAATATATATGTGTGTGTGTGTAAACTAAAGTTTGGGATGTGTAGCATATCATAGTGCACAAGACAAACATTTGCTTTTTGTTTTATAGATTTATGCCTTTTTATTTATAAAATATCTACCATCTTTTCTAAAATAGTTTTGTTGTTTTCCTAATTAAAAACCTAGTAGGTCTCTTTCATTTTCAGTTTTCTTAATAATAAAAACATTTTTATGTTATACATTATCTTCTGAGTACAGTTTTTACCTCGCTTCATGTTCTACTTTTTGTTCTATAGACAGTCTCTGACTTATGATGGTTTGACTTCAACTTTATAATGGTGTGGAAGAAACATGCATTCAGTATAAGCCATGGTTCACACTTTAAATTTTGATCTTTCCTGGGCTAGGGATGTGTGGTATGATACCTTCTTGTGATGCTGGGCAGTGTCTGCAGGTCCCCATCAGCCACAGAATCAGGAGTGTAAGCATCTGAAACTCTGCAGTGTACTATGTCGCCAGCTGATTTTGCCCAACTGTAGGCTAATTTCAGTGTTCTAAGCATGTTTAAAGTATGCAATTGGTTAGGTGTATTAAATGCATTTTTGAGACAATATTTTCGTGTTACAATGGATTTATTTGAATGTAACAGCATTGTAAGTTGAGGAATATCTGTTTACATAAATCAGACATAAGTAGGCTCTGAAAGGTAGAAAGAAGAATGCTGACTGGCTAGGGCCTTGGGGCCAGAGAAATGACATGGTGGTGGGTTCCCTGGATTTTCTTTTTGCCTTCTATATCCCAGACTTTTTGGTGGAGAAACCAGCAGCACAGAAATGCCAGTGGGCACAGAGAAAAAAAAAATCCCGAGAAAAGCTGGCTTTTCTAGCTAAAAGTCCAAGAAAGGGAAGGCTAGAAGGACAGAAAGGACTGGAAGTATAAACAATAACTTCTCTATTTCTGCCAAACACCACAGAAAAAACTGTGCCATCATTTCCATTCGCCCAGCAAAGGTTGAGTGGAGAGACTAGATGCCTGCCCTTGCAAGGCTGTCATGAGATGGCTCAATACCCGCCACTGGGATGGTGTTAGAGAAGACCAAGCAGGGTGTTGGGACTTCTATCCCCACCACATAGTAGTGGAGTATCCCCACTGTGGTGTCATTGGTGACCATATGTGGGGCCGGAACTTCCACCTCCACCTGGCAGTGACATGGCATCCCTCCCCCTCCTCGCTGGGATGGCATCATAGAAGGCCTAACAGAGGGTAAGGGCTTTTGTCATTGTCCAGTGGCAGTAAGGCTGCTCTCACCATGGTATCAGCGGATACCACATGAGGCACTAGAACCATCGCACCTGCCTAGCAGTAACAGGGAACACCCCACCTCAGGTGACAATGAAGGCCAGGTGGGGAACCTGCACTTCTACCTCTAACTGGAAGTAACAAGGTGGTGCACACCACATTCCCTCATCAGAGAAGTATCAGGAAAAGTCAGGTAAAAGATTTAAATGAGATCCCTCCTCATAACATAATACCAATATGTTCAGGTTTCAATAAAAAATCACTTGTCATACCAAGAGGCAGGAAGAGCTCAAAGTGAATATAGAAGGTAGTCAAGATATGCCAACACCAAGGTAACAGACATGTTAGAATTATCTCACAAAGACTTTAACGTGGTTATGCTAAAAGTTCTTCAATAAGCAATTACAAACCTGCTTGAAACAAAAATATCAAAAGCCTCCACAAAGAAACAGGAAGTCAAAGCAAAGAAATAGAGGATATAACAATAGAAATATTTACAAACAAAAAAAAAATCAAACCACGCTGGATGTGCTCAACAGCATAATGGAGGGGACAGAAGATGGAATCAGTGAACTTGAGGATGGAACAATCAAATTATCCAATCTGAATAACAGAGGGGAAATAGATTAAAAGCAAAAAAAAAAAAAAACACCCATAAATATAGCCTCAGGGAGATGTGGGAATATAACAAAAGATCTAAGCTTCATGTCATTGGATTTCTGGAAGGAGAGGAGAAAGGGCAGGACTGAAAAATGACTTGAATAAGTAATGGCAGAAAACCTGGCAAGAGACATAAACCCGCCTTTATGAGAAGCTGATCAAACCCCAAAGAGGATACACCTAAATAAATCTATATCAGACACATCGGAATTAGAGTTTTGAAAACTAAAGTTACAGGATTTTAAAATCTTGAAAGCAGCCACAGAAAGATGATACTTTAGCTACAGAGGAAAACACTTTAAATTACAGCAGATTTCAGAAACTATGTAGCCCATGTGGAGGTGGCACAATATTTTTCAAGCGATGAAAAGAATGACTGTCCGCAGGCATCTTATACTGAGCAAAAATATTTTTCAGGAATGAAGAGGAAATCATGTAGTTCTTAGATGAAGGAAAACTGTGACAATTTGTTTCCAGATGATCTATACCCAGGAAGGATAGCTAAAGAAAGTTTTCTAAACAGAAATGCAATGGTAGAAGAAGAAACCATGGAACATCAGGAAGAAAGAAAGAACGAACGTGGTAAGCAAAAATCTGAGCAAATGTAACAGGCTAACAGGCTTTCCTTTTACTCCAGAGCTTTATAAGTTACATTTTGTGATTGAAGCGGAAATGTAATACTGTTTAATGTGGTTCTAAATGTGTGCAGAAGAAACATTTAAGACAATTATATTATTAAAGGAAGAAGATAAAAGGACATAAAAGAGGTAAGGTTTTTATAGTTTACAGAAACTGGTAAAGTTACAGTTAGACTATGAAATGTTATGTGCATATAATGTAATATTTAGAGCAACCACTAGAATGCCTATACAGAGATAACACTAAAATTATTATACATATATTAAAAAGGAATTCTAAAAATGTTTAAGTAACATAGGAAGTTAGGAAGAAAAAACCCGAGAAACTAAAAGCAGAGAAAACAAACACAAAAGGAAAAATAAAATGGCAGACTTAAGCACTGACATATCAATAATTAATTAAAAGACAGAAATTGTCAAAGTGGATTAAAATGCATGACTTGATCTGCTGTTTATAAGAAATTCACAAACTGCATGCAAGTTGAAAATGAAAGGTAGGAATAGGAGATCAACGTTTTTAGCTTTCACATAGGAATGAGAACATGCAGTATTTATCTTTCTGTTCTTGCCTTATTTCACTTAACGTAATGTTCTCCAGGCTCATCCATAGTGCTGCAAATGACAGGATTTCATTATTTGTTATGGATGAATAGTATTCAATTGTCTATATCTACCACATTTTCTTTATCCATTTATCCTGTTGATGGACACTTACGTTGATTCCATGTCTTGGCTACTGTGAACAGTGCTGCAATAAACATGCCAGTACAGATATCACTTCAACATATTGATTCCCTTTCCTTTGGATATACAGTTGACCCTTAAACAATGTGGGGGTTAAAGGTGCTAGCCCCTGTGCAATTGAAAACTTACACATTAACTTATGACTCCCCCCAAACTTAACGACTAATAGCCTGTTGTTGACCAGAGCCTTACTGATAACATAAACAATTGACTAATACATATTTTTTGTTATATGTATGATATACAGTATCCTTACTATAAAGTAAGCTAGAGAAAAAATTTATTAAGAAAATCATAAGGAAGAAAAATATATTTACTATTCATTAAGTAGAAATGGATCATCATAAAGGTTTTCATCCTTGCCTCTTCACATTGAGTAGGTCGATCATGAGGAGGAAGAGGAGGGGTTGGTCCTGCTGTCTCAAAGATGGCAGAGGTTGAAGAGGTGAAAGAGGTAGAAGGGGAGGCAGGGAGGGCAGGCACACTTGGTGTAACCTAATGGAAATACATCGTCATTTTTGTCTGACATTTTTGTTTTTTTTTTTTCATTTCTCTAAAAGCATTTCTATATGATACTGATCCTACTTTCATCATTAGGTTTAGTTTCAGTGCCCATATCATAGAAGGGAGCACATTATAAAAGAAGTCAAAAGCGGTCGTGAATAATTGAAACCCTCCTGCCAGATCAGCTAATGTCAATTTGTTTTCTGGCACTGCCTCTTCTATGTCTTCTTCCACGTCATCTGGTGCTGATTCAAAAGCACACATCTCCATTAAGTTGTCTTCTGTTAATTCCTCTGCTGTGGTGTCTATTAGCTCTTGAATATCTCTGAGATTCATATCTTGAATCCCTTCATGCCCCACCTTTTTGATATATTCATAATCTCTTTGATGATTTCCTTGGTCTGCTCTGTTGTAAATCCTATGAAGCCACGCACAGCATCTGGACACAGTTACCTCCGGCAGGAATCTATTGTTTCCCACCTGATGGCTTCTGTTGCCTTTTCTGTAACAAGGATGGCATCTTTAATGGTGTAATATTTTCAAACATTCATGACGTTCTCTTCCATACAGTTGACAATCCTTTCCATAGACTACCAAGTGCAAACGAGCCTGATGACTCCCTGATCTAGAGGCTGAATTAGAGACATCGTGTTTGGAGGCAAGGAGGCCATTTCAGCGCCTTCAGTGCTGAACTCGTGGGGTTCTGGGTGGCAGGGGGCATTGTAGAATATCAAAAGACTTTAAAGGCAATCCCTTAATGGCAATGTGTTTCTTGACTTCAGGGAAAAATCATCACTGGAACCACTTGAGAAAAATTGTTCTTGTTGTCCTGGCCTTCTTGTTGTACAAAAAAAAAAAGACTGGCAACTAGTGTTTATATTTTTCCTTCAAGGTTTGGGAGTTAGTAGCTTTATAGATAAGGGCAGTCTTGATCATAAACCTGACTACATTTGCACAAAATGGTGGAGTTAGTCTATCCCTTCCCTGCTTTAAATCCTAGTGCTCACTTCCCCTCCTTACTAATAAATGTCCTTTGTGGCCTGCCCCGCAACCTCCCTCCACTAAACGGCACAATTTTGTCTGCATTAGAAACCTGTTCAGGCAGATATTTTTTCTCTTTGATGATTTTCTTTCTCTTTCCTTTTTTGGAGCTGGAGTTTTGTTCTTGTTGCCCAGGCTGGAGTGCAATGGAGCAATCTCAACTCACTACAACCTCCGCCTCCTGGGTTCCAGCAATTCTCCTGCCTCAGCCTACCGAGTAGCTGGAGTTACAGGCATGCGCCACCACACCCGGCTAATTTTGTATTTTTAGTAGAGACAGGATTTCTCTGTGCTGTTCAGGCTGGTCTCGAACTCCTGACCTCAGGTGATCCTCCTACCTCAGCCTCCCAAAGTGCTGGGATTACAGGCGTGAGCCACTGTGCCTGGCCTTCTCTTTGATGATTTTCTTAACAGCATTTGGGAACTTATTTGCTGTCTCTTGGTCAGCAGAAACTGCTTCTCCTATTTTCTTGGCATTTTTAAAGCCAAATCTCTTGTTAAAATTATCAAACTATCCTTTGCTGGCATTAAATTCTCCAGCTTTAGACCCTTCACTTTCCTATTGCTGTAAGTTGTCATATAATGACTGTTTTTTTCTCAAATCATAGTAGAGTCTACAGGTATGGCTTTCTTATAGCAATCCTGAACCCACATAAAAGCTGCATTTTCAATATGAGATAAGAAGGTATTAATATTTCACAAAAAGTGCAACGTTTTCATGCCTGCTGGAATAGCTGCAGTGACAGGTTCACAATTTTTCTTTCCTTTCTTTCACAATGGTCCTTACACTGTATTCATTTGAAATGGTGGGCAATTACAGCTGCACACCTCAATCTACAGTACATATCAAGTAAATCAACTTTTTCTTCTAAAGTTATGACTATTCTCTGCTTCTTGGAAGCACCTCTAGCATCGCTAGTGGCTCTCTGTATGGGTTTCGCAGTGTTATTCAATGTTCATGGTATGGCACTAAACACAATGAAAAATATGTGAGAACTGTGAGAGATCACTTTTTACTGTGCTATGCAATTTACTGGAGAGACAAACTGCTCACACAGAGATGATTAGTGTCACATGGTGTTTTAAGCAGATACTCGCAATACTTGAGCTCACTGCAATAGCAACAGGAGGTGGCTACAAAATTATTACAGTAATACAATGTGTACTCTAGTTCATTTTATGCAGTTATGATTTAATATTGCATTTTTATGTTTGTTTATGTTTCTCTTGATTTCCCACAGCATCATGTATGGCCTTTACGTTTTTGTGTATGGGTTTTGATACATTTTAACTTTATAATAAATTTGTGTATGTTTTATGGCAGTAAATGATAAAATAGACTAGTATCTACATGTATTTTATACATTCATGACGTGCCATTTTTTTCTTAATTTGCTCAATATTTCTAAGCTATGTGGTTTCTCTGTAAGGTTTTCCAAATACTTGCAAATCTCCAAAAAATTCTCCAATATATTTATTTTTTAAAATCTACATGTACATGGACCTGTGTAGGTTAAACCTCTGTTGTTTAAGGGTTGACTGTATACCTAGCAGTGGGATTGCTAGATCGTATGGTAGTTTTATTTTTAGTTTTTTGAGGAATCTCCATACCGGTTTCCATAATGGCTGTATTAACTTACATTCTCACCAACAGTGTATAACAGTTTCCGTTTCTCCTTAGCCAGCTCTTGTTATTTTTTTGTCCTTTTGATAATAGCCATTCTAACTGGGGTGAGATAGTATCTCATTGTGGTTTTGATTTGCATTTCTCTGATGATTAGTAATGTTCAGCATTTTTTATATACTTGTTGCCATTTGTATGTCTTTTGAGAAATGTCTATTCAGATAATTTGCCTATTAAAATTTTTCTTTGCTGTTGTATTGTTTGAGTTCCTTGAATAGTCTGGATATTAATCAGTTGTCAGATTAAGTTTGCAAGTATTTTCTTTAGGTGTAACTATAGGCTGGAAAGGGAGGGGGGAAGAGGGACTAGGAAGAGGTTGGTTAATGGATGTAAAATTACAGCTAGACAGGAAGAATAAGTTCTAGTGTTTTTCAGCCCTATAAAATAGTATGGTTAACAATAATCTATATTTTTCAATAGCTATAGGAGAGGATTTTGCATCTTCCCAACACAAAGCAATGATAAACATTTGAGGTGATGGCTATGCTAATTACTCTGATTTGACCATTATACATTGTATATAGGTATCAAAACATCACACTGATCCTATAAATATGTGCAATTATTATGTGGCAATTAAAAATAAAATAAAATGAGTAGGAATAGATAAATCGCACAATTTTTTTTTTTTTTCCTGAGACAGAGTCTCACTCTGTCACCCAGGCTGGAGTGCAGTGGCGCGATTTCGGCTCACTGCAAGCTCCGCCTCACAGGTTCAAGCCATTCTCCTGCCTCAGCCTCCTGAGTAGCTGGGACCACAGGCCCCAGCCACCACACCCGGCTAGTTTTTTGTATTATTTTAGTAGAGACAGGGTTTCACCGTGTTAGCCAGGATGGCCTCGATCTCCTAACCTCGTGATCTGCCAGCCTTGGCCTCCCAAAGTACTGGGATTACAGGCGTGAGCCACTGCGCCCGGTCAAATCATGCAAATGTTAATTGAAGGAAGGCAGAGTGGATATATTAATATAAGATAAATTAGACTTTAGAGTACAATATGTTATAAGAGATAGAGAAGTACATTATTTAAAAAGATTAATCCCAAGTGTATATGCACCAGACAACAGAGCTGCAAAATATGTGAAGCAAGAACTAATACAACCAAAAAGAGAATTAGGCAAATCCACAGTTATAGTTGGAAACTTCAACATTATCAACAACTCTTAAAACAATAAGAAAATTAGCAAAAATATAGAAGAACTCAACACCACCATCAACCAACAGGATATAATCAACATTCATAGAACACTCCACTCAACAACAGCAGCTACATATTTTCTTAAATACCCATGGAACACATACCAAGATAGAATATCCTGGGCCACAAAACAAACTCAAATAATTTAGAAAGAATTGAAATTATAGAGAGAGTGCCCTTTAACCACAATGGAATAAAAGTAGAAGTGAAAAACAGGAAGATAACAGGAAATTCTCTAGAGACTTGGAAACTAAACCACACACTGCTAAACAATCTATGGGTCAAAGAAATTCTCCAGAGGCATGAAAGTAGACATTGAATTGAATGAACATGAAAATACAACATATCTAAATTTGTAGGACACAACTAAAGTGGTGCTGAGGAAGACTTATAGTACCAAATTCAGACATTAGAAAACGCTCAGATCAATACTCCCACCTGAAGAACCTAGAAAAAGAAAAAAGTAAACTGAAAGCAAGTACAAGAAAATAAATAATAAAGGCAAGGAGAGATAACTAGGAAATTAAAAACAGAAAATACAATAGAGAAAATCAATGAAACAAAGAGATTATGCTGAGAAGAGATAGAAAGAAATTGCCAAAAAAATTGCAGAGAAAAAACAGAGAAGACACAAATTATCAATATCAGGAATGAAACAAGAGATAGCATTACACATTCTACAGATATCAAAAGGGTAATAAGGGGGTGCTGGGAAAACTGGATATCCATATGCAAAGGAATAAAACTAGACCCCTATCTCTCACCATATACAAAAAATAAATCAAGATGGATTAAAGATCTGACATTATGAAACTATTACAAGAAAACACTGGGGAACCTCTCCAGAACATTAGCCTGGGCAAAGATTTCTTGGGTAATACCCCAAAAGCACAGGCAACCAAAGCAAAAATGGACAAATGGGGTCACATCAAGTTAATAAAGCTTCTGCACTGCAAAGGAAACAATTAACAAAGTAAAGAGACAACTCACACAATGAGATAAAATATTTGCACACTATCCATCTGACAAGGGATTAATAACCAGAATATATAAAGAGCTCAAACAACTCAATAGGAAAATATTTAATAATATGACTTAAAATGGGCAAAATATTTCAATAGACATTTCCCAAAAGAAGACATACAAAAGGCAAACAGGTATATAAAAGTGTGCTCAACATCATTGATCATCAGAGAAATGCAAATCAAAACTACAATGAGATATCATCTCATCCCAGTCAAAGTGGCTTTTATACAAAAAACAGGCACTAACTAATGCTGGTGAGGATGTGGAGAAAAGGGAACTCTCATACACTGTTGGTGGGAATGTAAATTAGTACAACCACTGTGAAGAACAGTTTGGAGATTCCTCAAAAAATTAAAAATAGAACTATCATATGATCCAGAAATTCCACTGCTAGGTATATACCCCAAAGAATGGAAATCAGTATATCAAAGAGATATTTGTACTCCCATGTTTATTGCAGTGCTATGCATGGTAGCCAAGACTTGGAATCAACCTAAATGTCCATTGACAGATAATTGGATAAAGAAAATGTGATACATATATATAATGGAGTACTATTCATCCATAAGAAGGAATGAGATCCTGTAATTTGCCACAATGTGGATGGAACTGGAGGATATTATATTAAGTGAAATAAGCCAGATACGGAAAGACGAACTCCACATGTTCTCACTCATCTGTGAGAACCAAAAATTAAAACAATTGAACTCATGGAGGTAGAGAATAGAATGATGGCAACCAGGGGCTGGGGAAGGTAGTGGGGGGGTGGAGGAAGTGGGGGTGTTAATGGGTGAAAAAATATAGTTAGATATAATGAGTAAGATCTAGTATTTGATAGCACAACAGGGGGACTACAGGCATCAATAATTTGCACATTTCTGAATGACTAAGAGAGTACGATTGGAATGTTCATAACATGAAGAAATGATGAATATTAGAGGTGATGGATACTGTGTTTACCCTGATGTATTATACATTGTTTGCCTGTATCAAAATATCTCATGTACCTCACAAATATATATACCTATTACATACCCATACAAATTAAAAATAAAGAAAAATTTTCAAAAGACAGTAAAGGAATGAGGCAAACAACTCTACACACAAAAATTTGGTAACGTTAACTATCATAACACACCCAATATAAAATGGATAATTTGAGTAGCCTTATAATTGTTAAGATAATCGAGTTTATAATTTAAAAACTTCCAATAAAGGAAATCTCCAGGCTCAGATTGTTTAGATAATTCTACCAAACATTTTTTAAAAATGGATACTTTTGCTAACACCTCTGTAGATCTTTGAAAGAGATCCACACAATCTCTTTCTGAAAATAAAAGAGTACAGGCCACTTACCAATTTATTTTATGAATATAGTATTACGCTGATATAAAACAAGATAAACACAGTATCAAAAACCTACAGATTAATGTGTCTCATGAACATAGGTGCACAAATCCTTAGTAAAACATTCACAAATAGAATTCAGCAATATATGGAAAGAATTAGATAGCATGTGTTATGATCTGAATGCTTGTGTCCCCCCAAAATTCATATGTTGAAACCTAATCACTGATGTGGTATATTAGGAGGTGGGGCCTTTGACAGGTTATTAGCTCATTCAGGATCTACCGCCATGAATGGGATTAGTGCCGTTCTAAAGGAGACCCCAGAGAGCTGCCTTGCCTTTTCACCATATGACAGACACAGTGAGAAGGCACCATTTATGCACAAGGACATAGGCCCTCACCAGACTTCAGATTTGCTGGTAACTTGAACTTGGACTTCCTAGCCTCTTAAACTGTGAGGAATAAGTTTCTGTTGTTTATACGCTAGCTGGTTTATGGCGTTATAGCAGCCCGAATAATCTAAGGCACCATGACTAAGTGGAATTTATTCCATGGATTTAAGTTTGTTTGATATTTGAAATTAATCGACATAATCTACCATATTTGCAGACTTAAGAAGAAAAAACACTTGATCATATTACTTAATGCAGAAAAAGTATTTGACAAAATTTAAGATCTGTTCATGATAGAAATTTTCAGAAAAATAGTAGAGGCGAACTTCTTCAACTTGAAAATGAGCATCTACAAAAACAAACAAACAAACAAACAAAAAACTAGAGCTAACATTACACTTAATGGTGAAAGACTGAGTGCTTTCTCCCTAATATCAGGAACAAGACAACGATGTCTGTGCTCACTATTCCCATTCAACACAGTGCTGGCCATTCTAGCCAGTGAAATAAGGCAAGAAAAGGAAATAAAATGCATACAGTTCAGAAAAGAAGAAATAAAATGATTCCTATTGGCAGACAATGTAATTGCCTAGGTCAAAAATATCAAAGGGTCTTAAAGAAAAACACTAAAAGCCATAAAAATTTATTGTTATCTTGATATACCAACAATAAACACTGGAATTAATAATACAACACTCTTTACAATTGCTCAAAAAAAATTGAAATACTTAGGTGTAAATTTAACAAAACATGTGTGGAACTGTGATGTGAAAACCACAGAACAATAATGAAAAAAATTAAAGAATATTTAAACTAATGGAAAGATGTACTGTGTTCAACATAGTAAAAATTTTAATTCTCTTCAAATTGATATACAAGCGTAAAGCAATTCTTATCAAAATTCCAGCAAGCTTTGTTTTAGATATGACAATAGGATTCTAAAATTTATATGGAAAGGTAAAGGAACTATAATAGCTAAAACAATTCTGTAAAAAATAAAATGTGTAAAGGTAAATATATGGGCAAATATAAAAACCAGTATTATAATAATTTTGTTTGTTACTCCACTTTTTATTTGTTTTCTATAGGATTTAAAAGAAAAATGCATAAAATAATTATATATTTATGCTTTTGGGCACACAATGTTTAAAAATGTAATTTGTTTGGGAGGTTGAGGCGGGTAGATCATTTTAGGTCAGGGGTTCAAGACCAGTCTGGCCAACATGGTGAAACCCTATAAATACAAAAATTAGCCAGGCATGGTGGTACACTTCTGTAATCCCAGCTACTTGGGAGGCTGAGGCAGAAGCTTTGCTTGAACAGGGGAGGTGGAGGCTGCAGTTAGCTGAGATCGTGCCACTGCACTCCAGCCTGGGTGACAGAGCAAGACTCTGTCTAAAAAAAAAAAAAAAAAAGATGTAATCTGTGACATCAATATCATAAAGAAGGGAGCAGAGCTTTACAGAAGTAGAGTTTCCATATGTAACTGTAGTTAAGTTGGTATTAATTAAAAATAGATAAGTGTAACTGTAAGATGTTATATGTAACCTCTGGCTAATCACAAATAAAATATATAGAATATACAAAAAGTATACACTATATACACAAATTAACTCAAAGTGGGTCAAAGATTTAAATGTAAGAGCAAACCTATAGAACTCCTAGAAGAAAGCAGGCTAAAGCCTTCATGACATAAGATTTGGTGAGGATTTCTTGGATCTGACACCAACAGCATGGGTAACAAAAAAGAAAAATAGATAATTTCGACTCAATCCAAATTAAAAATCTTTGTGCATCAAGGGACATTATTAAGAGAGTTAAAAAGCAACACACAGAGTAGGAGAAAATATTTGCAAATAATACATCTGTTAAGGGACTAATAGCCAGAACATATAATGAATTCACATAACTCAACCACAACAACAAAACAAACAACCCAATTCAAAAATGGGCCAGTATGTTGAATAGACATTTTTCCAAAGAAGATATACAAATTTTCAATAAGCACATGAAAAGATGTTCAACATCACTAGTCATTAGGGAAATGAAAATCAAAATTATATTCAGATACGACTTCACACCCATTAGGATGGTTATTATATATATTTAAAACAGACAACCCCTAGAATGACAAGTGCTAGTGAGGAGGTGGAGAAATTAGAACACTTGTGCATTGCTGGTGGGGATGTAAAATGGTGCAGCTGCTGTGGAAAACCGTATGGCGGTTCCTCAAACATTTAAACATAAAATTACCATATGATCCAGCAATTCCACTTCTAGGTATATACTCAAAAAAAATGACAGTAGGTACTCTAACAGATACTTGTACACCAATGTTCATAGCAGCATTATTCACAATAGCCAAAAGATGGAAACTATCCAATTGTTCATCAGTGTATAAATAGATAAACAAAATGTGGTATATGCATACAATAGATTATATTCTTTTTCTTTTTTTTTGAGACAGAATCTCAATCTGTTTCCTAGGCTGGAGTGCAGTGGCACAATCTCACTTCACTGCAACCTCTGCCTCCTGGGTTCAAGCGATCCTCTTGCCTCAGCCTCCCCAGTAGCTGGGATGACAGGCCTGTGCCACTATACCCAGCTAATTTTTGTATTTTTAGTAGAGGTGGGGTTTCACTATGTTGGCCAGACTGGTCTTGTACTCCTGACCTCAGGTGATCCGCCCACCTCGGCTTCCTAAAGTGCTGGGATTTCAGGTGTGAGCCACTGTGCCCAGCCAGATATTATTATTCATTCTTAAAAGAAATGAAATTCTTACACATGGCACAACATGGATAAAGCTTGAGGACATTATGCTAAGTAAACCATACACGAAAGGACAAATATCGTATTATTTCACTTATAAGAGGTACTTTAAGTAGACAAAATCAGAGACAAAGTATAGAGATTATCAGGGGCTGAAGGAATGAAATTATTTTTTGATGTGTATAGAGTTTCTGTTTGGGTTGATGAAAGTGTTCTGGAAATGGACGTGATGATGGTTGTACAACCATCTGTGAATGTACTTAATGGCACTGAATTGTACTTTTAAGATGGTTAAAATAGTAAGTTTTATTTTATGTATATTTTACCATAATAAAAAGCAACCCATTGGAAAAATAACTCATTCATATAGTTCTTTATATGCTTTTGCACCCATTTTCTTTGATTCTCTGGGTTATAGCCCCTTGCCATCCACTTCTAGATACTCTGGGTTTATCCTGTCATAACACTCGTGCCAGCGAGCTGTAGTGTTTGATTATATTGTCCTCTTTACCAGTCTGCAAGTTTTTAGAAGGCAGATTTTCTTTCTCTTGTTCACAGTTGTGTCCCAGGGTCTATTTTGGGGTCCAGCAAGCAGTAAATGCTCAAATACTTCTTGAAAGCATTAACTACTCACAGGTGTGTAAAACGATAGAAGACAAAAGTCTTGTAACTCTAATTCGAACCCTTATGTATTGGGACAATCCAACATTTTCTAATGATCGCTCTACTTCTAGTACACTACTTCTATCGTTCGAGCTGTATCTGTCTATAGATATGAAAGGTAGATATGTCTTTATAGAAATAGCTTGTATGGGCATGTCGCTTTAAGGATTAATGATAAATTCCAGTACAATGTTTGGAGGAGGTTTCTTCTTGTATACCTGACGTTGCCTTTCCCTCATTACCTATAAAATTACCTATAGAAATAATAAGGCAGAGTCTCTAGGCAAAAATGGAATTGAAAGATCAGTACAGGTCTATTCAGGAGTACTTTCTAATTTAATCACCTATTATTATATTCTTCCCCGAAGGTTTCTCGTTATGCTGCAATGCAAAGAATGTCCAAGGAATTATAGTCAAAACTTCAGTCAGTTAAATACCAGAAACATATGTGTTTCCAAATCATAGTTTTCAAATACATTATTTTTAAACACGTGTCTATTTTGGCATTTTGCAGGCTATAAAACGAAAGTATAGCTGAGAAGCACGAAGAATTCTGGCCCAGGTCCCAGATGAGAGGGAAGGGTGGCTTGAGAGGTGAATGTATTTGCTGTGTGAACACAGAATGTGGTGGGCGAACTATTGGGAGAGGCTGCATAGGTGGTGCTGTCTCGCTTGTTCCCAGCAGAGGGTGCTTTCAGCCTGTGTGAAGCCTCCTGGGTCCTCCCAGCATTCTTCCATCCTTGCAGTTTTCTATTCTTGTTATTACTTTTAAGTCTCAGCTTTGGTGGCCATAACCTTAGGGAAAAGCATTGAGATCTGAGGTTTGGCCAATGGTTCAAGGTTTATTGAGGAATGCTGTGTTCACTTTATCAGGCTGGAGGAAGCTCTCTCGAGTTTTAACCAAAGGCCTGGGGACAGGAACTAAAATTAACAAAAAAGTTTGTGAGGCAAACAGCTCCACCTCTTCTCCCAGACCCAGATTCCTTTTCTCTTTGAACAGCTGGCTTTGAAGTCACACCTAGTTTCTCCAGGTGGCAGAGAAATGTGGGAGCATGCGAGATTGTTTCAGTATGGCTGGCTTGGAGAACTGTGTGTCCCAGACTAAATTATCTGAGCGTGTGAGAGGATGACAGGTAAGAAAGACGGGGGAGTAATGTATCTTTCATTCGACAGCAAGCTAAGGGACATCTTTGTAGCTCACGGGAGAACCCTGGGAAATGCCAGGTAGTCATGAATGCTAAAGCCTTTGGGATTCCTGCCAAAGAGAAGTGACCTACATGCTCCAGGCCATAACAATTTCACAGGCCACACCAAGAGTGACAGGTTGGCTTACGCTGGAGGTTTTACACTTTGTATGTTTGAAGGCACTGTTTCAGGCACCCTGCCCTCCCCAACACCCACTTTTGCAACCGTCCGCGCCCCCAGAGACGTTTGAAGACAACTTTTAAACTTTCAGTGGTAGTATTCAACTACCCATGTGAATGCAAATGGGGAGGTTGTGGAAAGTCTGTGGTTTCCATCATAGACAGCTGCTGGGAGTGTTAAATCATGAATTTCTTGCTTTAAAAGGTCAAGTCTCTTATTAACAGCGGCTTGAATGGGAATCAGGCCTTGTGGCTAAGCACTGGGGATAAGACGGGAGAAGGGACGTTTTGCTGAGTTCCTGAAATGTGCTAGGTGCTTTTTCTCCTCTGGCAACCACACAGCCCAGTGACATCAGCACAATCATCTTTTACAATGTAGTGAACTTAAGAAAGTTTAAGAACCCCATCCAAAGTCACAGTCAGGGTTAGGGCCAGAATTGGGCACAGGTCTGTCTGTGAACAAATTTCTGATTCATTTCACCCATCGATACTGGCCTCCTTGGGATTTAAGGAGATCAAAATCTTTCCATATGTGTAGCGCAGTTTCCTTCCTAGGGAAAGTGCAGATTGACTTGGGAAGCTGAAATGAAATTGCTATGGGGAAAAAATGGCCTATGAGAAATAGGCACACTTGGGTCATAGCTTCTTTCTAGTATCAAGGCTGAAGCCTGGGCTTATTCCCCAGATTGCTTTTCTCGTGGGGAGGTACAGATTGGGCCAATATGCTCTCAGAGTCCTATTAACCTGAGCCCAATCTGCAAAATCTCTGCACCCCATACAGAAGGCCCTGGGGCTTCTGGGAAGAAAATTCTTTCTTGAAGAGTCTGATTGGAGCTTTATCGCAGCCCCTAGGAAGGAGGGCGCCTAGGGAAAAATAAGAAATCATTAGGTCTATAGAGCAAAACATGCTGTATTCAAGCGTGTTCTACTGAGCAGCTTTTCCTAGCACAGATTCTGGAGACACGACTTTGACGATGATGACAGAGGGCTGGTCTAAATGAGGTACACATGGAGTGGACTTGGGTTTGTTCACATGAAACTAGCTGATCTCCTGGAATGGAGTGAAGTGGGAACTGAAGAAAGCTGGGCAGGTGATGTGAGGGAGACAGAACCTAGGAGTTGGGAGAACTCCAGCTGGGAGTGGAGGCAGTTGGCCTCTGGGCAGCCAGCAGTGGAGTTTCTCATTGTCCCTGAAATCATTCATAGGGTCCCACCATGGGCCAAACCTCCTCAGTCATGGGAGGGAGGCTTTCTAAGACCCTGTCCTTTTGCACAAAGAGAAGGTAAAAGTGTTCCTTCAGATATAATTCAGTTAAAGCCCCAGAGTACAGTGGGGCTTGTAACCTTTTTGTCTTCTTGCCTTTACTCATCTGTTCTTCTCTCCTGGGGTGTTCTTCCCTGCCTCCCATCATTGGGCAAGTCCCATTTATTTTCCAAGTCCCACTTGTCATCTCCCCTCTCATTCTTCCTCCTCACTGTCAAACACAGGCACCCAAATAAAATTTTGGTAAGTCAAAGCTGGGTTTCTTGCAAAACAGGGAGGAAGAACATGACACTGATGGAGTTCTTGTAGTGTCTTGGAGGGAGGACGGCAAGACCGGGCTAGTTCTGAGGCTGTGAAGTCTTGTTTGAGGTGGGCCTTTCAATGCAGAAGCTTGATTAGGATTGGGTAAAGATTATGAGTGGTGGACACAGAAGGGGAGGGTTTTGGCAGGAAGTTTGGGAGTGATTTGGAGCATAAAGCATCACTTGATGCTATCTACTGAAGTTGAGCAATTTTAAGTGGATTTTTAGGAATGTTCAGATAAAGAGGTAAATCTTTTTCTTTCTGGGCAAGGGTTTTTTGGAATGATAAAGTCATGTCAGTGAAGACAGTGGAATAGCCAAACCACATGGCTGTGTGGTTTTGGTTCTCACCAACTGTAGAAAAACATTTTCCTCCAAGACAGACACAGCCATTTATTCAAATCCCACCACAGCACCCTTCAATTCAAGGAGGGCTGTAGCTCTGAGTCTCTCTACCTGCCCCTCATGTGGGCTCCTTGAAGGCAGGGACAGAGCTGGCAAACATTCAAATGTATAAACATTGACAACGTTCTAGAATAAATGAAAGAAAACTTGTCCAAATGTGGCCCCTACACCAAACACAGGTTGCATTGCAGTTTACAGAGAAATCCCACCACAGAGGCTCAATTCTACTGCTCCCGTCTTCTCTTCTATGGCCCTACCTCTTGCTCTCAAAGATGGGAGAAAAATGTGATCAATACGGAGGGAAGAAAAAATATGAAACTACAATCCGTTGCATCTAGTCTTTAATCAGAAGTGTGGATATATATTTCTGACACGGGAAAAAGGTCAAAATCGGCATTTAAAAATGTGATGTAACTTAGATAACCTCCATGAAATGTTGGCAGCATGCCTTTTTCTTCTGGATCAGTACATGAATTTCAAGCCAGGTTACCTATCTGGCTACAATATTATGGCAGCTTCATTTTCTTGCTTAATCTTCCAGAATCAATCAGAATTCAGCGTCTGAGCTTTGCTACAGTAATTGCCTGAGAGGGAGCTGGGCCAAACTAATAAGAGTCACTTCATGATTTTTGTACTGGGCTCTCAGTGGTCACCAGGAAGCAAACTCAGTCGGGACCTGGAAGTCCTGCTTTATTTACCATGTCTGTTTTCAGACAACACTTGGGAGGCATCTTCCAGCTGTCTCTTACCTACCCATGAATCCACAGAGTATTGTAGTCTGCAGTTTTTCTACTAGAACAATCAGTGAAAGGATAAAAGAAGATAGGTTGGGGAGGGAGCTGAGGGCAAGATTACAGTAGTTCCAGATAATAAGAATGCCAATAACGCACTGTGATAGAATCACATTTGCATAACAGCCTTGTCAATAAAAGCTCTTCCCATTCTCACTGAAAAAATTAAAAGGCGACAACCAATTCACTCTTCCTATCAGTGACTTGTCCGGGTCTCTTCTCTCAGATGGGATCCACTTGAGCAAATAGCAGGGTTGTATTTTAAGGATGCAGAGTCCTGAGAAAGGGAGGGGGGAAGCAGGCATATGGCCTCCACATTGGCCCACTCCTGGCCCAAAGAGCGGCTCAAGACTGAAGATGCTGCCTGTTGAATGAAAGGGCAGAATTTGTGGCTAGGTGAGGATGAGTGATAGCTTAGGAAGGGACAAAAAGGAGCTCCTGGTATTGAGTAATAGCTGAGAAGTAGCTAACATTTACCAAGCCTGTAGATAATCTGTGTCATAGTTGCACAATGGAATATCACACAGATGTGAACATGAAAGAACACAGACCTTCCTGGCAACAAACTTGGAAGAAAAAAAGCAAGTCCTGGAAGACTAATGTTCTATCGTACCCCTTTACAAAGCTTAAAAACAACCGAAAATAAATAATATGTTGTTAGGCATATATTTTTATAAGAATAATGTAAAGAAATAGAAAATGATGAACATATTATTTAGAATAGCAGTTATGTCTTGGGAAAGGAAGGGAAAGGAGATGGTGAGGAGCGTGTAGGTTGATATTTTATGTACAAATACGTACATAAAAGAGACCATTGCATAGACAGTTGATAGAAGCATGTCATGGACCAAGGATCACCATTAATTTAAATTCTATATACCTTAGACAAACACAGACACATACCCATAGACAACCATGAAACAAACACTGAACGAGTCAGATGCGAAGCGCTTACATGGCAGACTCTGGACTCAGCATTTTGTGTGTCAGCTCATTTATTCTTATGACTGCTTTGTGAAGTTGGTAGTGTGATAAGTCCCGTTTTACACGAGACAATTAGGCACAAAGAGGTTGAATCGCTTGCCCAAGGTCACTCAGATATCAAGTGGGAGAGCCAGGGTTCAAATTGAGTCCAGCAGCCAGGCCCTATTGTTCAGAATTCCTACCTCAGTTCCTTCCTCAACCTTGACATGGCTTACTTCAGTCAGCATCTACCGCCTTGAAACCCAGCACTTTACACAGCACAGGTTAGTATGTCAGTGTGTACACAGCATCTGTCATCTCCATTAGTCTGACAGTGCTGACCCATGGCCCGGCCCAGGGCAGTTGTGACAGGTGGCGTTTGTGCAGAAATGACCACTGATCGACTAGACGTGAATGCCCACCCTCCCCATGAGTTGTCTGGCCATGGGGCCATAGTCTGCTGGTTGTTCTGTGAAGTGGTCTGTGGTAAGAACTTGGCCCAGGAGTGGAAAGAGCTAAGCTCATCAGACTTGAGCTCCAGAATCTGGATTGTGGAGTACAGAGAAGATTGCTCAGCAGGTAGCGAAAGGAAACGGCATGCAGGGAAGAAGAGAGGTGTCAGGAGAAATCACACAGGTCCTGACATAGACCTGGTTTCTGGTGATATCATTTGCACAGGGGCATAGAATATAGTCATATCTGTGATTCTCTACATATGTGTATATACTACCCTTGCCTAATACATTATTCATCTTAGTAAACAGTGTAGAAAGACTAAGGGGAGTAATTATGAATGAGGTATGATAAATTCCATTTTCTACACCATACATGCAAAAAGATGGATGTAAATGCACCCTCTTTTCTTAAAAGAAAGGTTTCCTTTCAGCAACGCTTTCTTGGGGCTGACTTACAGGCCACAGAGAAGGGCCTCTGGAGAGCCCAAGGAAGAAACTAGCATGAGGCATAAAATTAAGTTGAAAACCTCCTTTGACATTTAAGAAAAGTCAACAACCGTCTAAGTGATGAGAAAGACCAGAAATATAACTGGCTGAATGTCAATTTTAAAACTAGAAAGATAGCTGTTACTTTATCTCACTGAGCAGGTGTTTCTGAGCAGTAAATAACTCACGGATGGTCTATTAAACTTTAATGCTTGTGATAACAGCAAAGAGCATGTTGCCGCCCTCCTAAAAATACATATATATATATATATAAAAACAAACAGCAATTTTCAACATTTATGCTTTGCACCATTTTCTTTTCACAGTTGTTTTACTGCATTATCTTTTGCTATTATCTTGGCCACAAGTCCCTTCTGTATGAAGCTGATTTGCAATCGTGGGCAGAACAACCTAATGTAATTAACTATCTGGCAAGTGTACAATGATCATTTCCACATAAAAAAGATTCTCTCCTTGAATGAACACTCTCCAAATAAGGCACTGATTTCACTGCTTGTAAAACAGGGGATGAAATTTTAATTTTTAAAAAATTTTTTTTTGGTTTGGAGGCTGGATGGGGGAGGTGTGATTTCTCTGCTTTTCTTCATTTAGTTTAAACTCATCATCTTTGTGAGGTTTTTATTGAAATAGTAATTATGGTACTTCAAAGTGACTTTAAAAAAATATCCAGAAGAGAAAAATGAAGCAACGTAATTGGAAAAAGTGTAGACATGAAGAGATGTGCAATTTGAATCAGCCAGATGAGAGTTATTACCTAATAATGAGGCTTTGCACTCCTATTACACTGCCTTTTGTATCTGAGCCTTTAAAAACCATGAGCTAATGAAGCTCTCTGCCTCCCCTGTGACTGAGGTTGTTGTTGTCGCTGTCTGATGAATGGAGAAAATAAGGCACCAGGAACAGGTGAACTTGGCTTTTCTTCAGTTCAAACCATTTATTAATGCCATGGTCTGGAATAAAATTCAGAAACCTCCACCCCAGGTTCTCCTGCTTATTTGTTTCCTTTTCCTAGAATGCCAAGTGTTCTTATTCCCTGCCCTCCACTATGAGGTCCCAAGGTGCAGAGTGAGTGCCACACAGCGGTCGGTGATGGGAGCTATATTTACCAGCCCATAACCAATGAGGCTCAATGGACCTAGCAGTCAGGGCCCAATCCTCTTACGGAAATGGGAAGGAGCAAAGGAGAGGGACAAAGCCACGTGTAAAAGCCAATTGTTTAATATTCAGGAGTTTGCCAGTTAAACCCACGGTAGCTTGAAATCAGTCATAGTGGGAG
Organism: Nomascus leucogenys; assembly: GCF_006542625.1. Classification (NCBI taxonomy): domain Eukaryota; kingdom Metazoa; phylum Chordata; class Mammalia; order Primates; family Hylobatidae; genus Nomascus; species Nomascus leucogenys. Next base: position 3,928,443 of record NC_044395.1, on the reverse strand, counting down.
TGTTTACACCACAGATATCATCAGACACTACAAATCAGGGCTCCCCAACCACAAAGCACAGTCACCAGCATCCCACCGAGAGTGAGTAAAGAGAGCTGAGTGTTCCAGGGTGTCACATGAGTCCTCTAAAATGGTTTTGTATCCTGCATGAAAAGCCGTGTTTTGTAGTCATTGAGCAGGTGATAATGAAGTAGAGGGAGCGAGAACTGCTCTGGGAGTTTAGAAAGCTTTGGTTTGTGCTGCAAGGGCCACTTAAATCTGAGGTTTGGACTACAGTTAGGTGATTGTGGGAAAGTCGGTCATTGAAACCAAGAAGTGAGTCTTTCCTTTCCCTGGGTGTTTGGCCTTGTTTCTAGGTCCTCTCCTGTCTCCATTTAGTTCCCATTATTCAATCATTAATTCATTCAGCAAGGTAGTATTCATTCCTCCCTGAATAAGTACTTTTAAGTGGGAGGGCTGGGAGAAGAGGCCAAAATAATAAGCTAACACTTAATCTAACACTTTGCACAGACAATTTCTTATGCCCTTATGATTATTTACCTATTTAATCCTCAAACAACCTAATTAGGTGAATATTATTATTATCCTTATTTTATAGATAAGGAAACTTAGGCTCAGAAAGATTAATGTAATGTATCCCTAGGCTGGCAGTGCCTGGACAGGGCTTGTCTAATTAATATTTAAGCAATAACCTTCACGTAGGCATCAGCCTGCTAACGAAAGCTGTTCTGACATCCCCGTCAGATTCTGTAGAAGAGGAACACTGAATCAGAGTTCTGAAGACCTGTGTTCTAGTATTTTTTTTTCTTTTTGCTACTTCCTTTTCCTCCTACAGACTGACTCTGTTTTCTCATGCAAATGAAGATAATATCTGCTTTGTTTTCTTTATGTGTTTTGGTGAGGCCTGAAGAGACATGTGTGGAAAGGCATTTTGGTTAATGGTGAATTGTTTTGCAAATATAAAACCAACCCTATTTTCTTTCTACTTGAGTCATGCCTGCATCCCTTTTTTCTTACCCTCCCTTTTTCCCAATGGTCTCCATCAATCTAAGAGATTAATTTCTATTCCAAAGAAGGTGATCTTTTAAGTCATTTCCTTAAAACTTGCTAAGATCCTTGAACTGACATGCTGTATTTTGTAGAAATGCTGACTTGTCATACTGATGTCCATATTTATGCCTAATTTTTGGGAGAGGCCTCAGATCCTCAGAGCAAATACTGACTCATTACTCCTGCAGCTCTTTAGTTAGTGCACTCATACATATGCACCCATGCACACATGCACATACATGCAGTGCATTCATTTAAACTGATAATGGGAAATGCGGAGATAGACATGACCAGCCATATGGAGAGTGATTCATGCGGCACTGATGGGAAAACTGCAAGTCATCACCTCCTCTGCTGCGCTGAGCTTGCCGCAGAGAGCAAGGTCACCTCAGCACATTCCATTGGTATCTACTGTGGCCCTGTCTCCCTCATTTCGTTTCTCTACACCCACACACCCCTGCCTCCCTCTGCAGAGCATCATAGACCTTATGCCTCATCTCTCCAACCTGCTTCCAAAGTCTAAGCATCCACTTGTCCCTGAAGGAGAGCCAGGTTTCCACACTATGCTGCCTGACCTGCCACCGTGGCCATTACCAGCCCACTCTACAGGAAATGTGCCCCTCCCCACACTCAGGGCAGGCTGAGTCAGCAGGGGAAGGATGGCTGGAGTGGCAGAATCAGGTTCAGCAAGCACAACAGGCTTAGACCAGTGACAGCCTCACCTGGGCTCTTGGCTGTTGAGTTGTAGCCTTGGCTCTGCCTCTGATTTGCCAAGTGATATAGGCTTAAAGAAGCTATGCCCAAAAGATACTCTTTCCAAGTCTGCTGCAAAGAGGAACATGTTGATTAAGTTAACATTTCCCCAGCACTCACTAAGTGCCAGGCACTCTTCTAGATAATTTACAAGCCCTATCTTATTTAATCTTCCCATCAACCCATAAGGTAACTACTCTTAGGACTCCCATTCTATAGGGGAGAAAGCTGAAAAGCAGGTAGGATAAGAAACTTGTTCAAGGTCACACCTTTAGTAAGACTGAAGAGCTGGGATTTCTGCATTCTCAAACATTTCTTCCTTCTACCTTTCAAAAGTGACTTTTTGCATTATTTTCTGTCCAAATGATAACTAGAGGGTGGAATGCAGTAGGCAAATCCTAAGAGGACCCCATGATGTGCACCCCTTGGTGTTACTCTCTGTATAACTTTCCCACTTCAGTGTGGGTAGAACCCATGATTTGCTTCTGGCAATAAAATATGGCAAATGTGATGAGATGTCATGACCATGATTTTGTTACATTATATGAGACTTGTCTTGGCAGACTAGAGTGAAAGAGACTCTCCTGCTGGCTGTGAAGAAGAAAACAGCCATGAACTGCCTATAGAGAAAGCCATTTGTTGCAGCACTTCTGGTGGACCTGAAGGCAGCCTCTAACCAACAGCCAGTGGGAATTGGAGGTCTTTAGTCCTATGTCTGCAAGGAAGTAAACTCTGCCAACAACCTAAATGAACTTGGAATTAGATTCTTCCCCAGTCAAACCTCCAGATGAGGATGCAGCATGGCTGATACCTTGATCACAGCTCATGAGACCCTCAGCAGAGGACCCATCTAAGCCATGCTGAGATTCCTAAACTACATAAGCTGTAAGATAATAACTGTGTGCTGCTGTAAGCTGCTAAGTTTATGGTAATGTGTTATGCAGCAATAGAAAATTAATACATGTTAAAAAATTTGCCGAATATCATACCCTTAGTAAAATTAAAGAGCTGAGATTTGAATCCAGATGTGTCTGACACAAGAGTCCCCATTCTTAACCACTTATCTATTCTACCTCTTCCCCCATTCTCTCCAACCTGTTCTGGCCACTGCTTCGTGGCAACCTTCTACCCTTGGTTGCTGAGCACCAATGATGTCTTATTCGTAGAGTTCACCTTGAAGGCATTGTCTCTGATGGTAGGATTTCAAAAGTATGAGGATCCAATTCACTAAGTGTTAGAAATGACTCTAACACCTGAATTAAAATAAGATCTACAAGCCTCTAGTCTATAACGTTCTCCATTTTTTTTTTTTTTTTTGAGACAGAGTCTTGCTGTGTCACCCAGGCTGGAGTGCAGTGGCGTGACCTCAGCTCACTGTGAACTCCGCCTCCCTGGTTCAAGTGATTCTTCTGTCTCAGCCTCCCGAGTAGCTGGGACTACAGGCGCATGCCATCAAGCCCGGTTAATTTTTGTATTTTTAGTAGAGACGGGGTCTCACCAACTTTCTCCATTTTATTTTTCTGTTTCCTTCAAATAGGAGCAAGGTCTTTGAACGAGAAGAAGGAAGAAATATAAGATCAGTAACCACATTTGGTTGACTGGAGTTTGGCGCCCAAGTCACCACAATCTGAAGATGGAGGGAATGTCATTTTTGGAAAGGAGCACATTTCTGTGGCTGCTTTCTCCCTCCTCTCTAAGCTTCAGAACTCCTATGGTGATTTAGTCTTGATATTTTTAAAATTACTTTTTAAGGTTTAATAATATATTAAGATAGATTTCCTACGTCAGATGAGTAGCTGCTCCAGTCAAGGCTGGTCATGTTTACCAAGGCTCTGTGCACTGCACATAGACAAGGGAGTGGAAATATCCAGAGCTGCTGCCTAGCTGATGCCCAAAAGAGCAAGATTTTAGGAACTATGAGAAAGCTGAAATCAAAGGACAATGACCAATGAAACACTTTAGTAACTGCCAGAGATTTGCATGTGCAGGCATATCAGTGACAAATGAGGCCACCAGAAATGTGCCATTTGCTGAATGGTCTATCAGAAAGCTGGTCAGAGGTGGCTCATAGTCATTATGGAAACCTCAGTTTATGATGTCTCCAGAATGAGTTGTCTTTAGCTTCCCTATTATTTTGTATAATCCAAGCACCCAACTGATTCATCCATATTTTTGTTTTCTACCCTACTTCTTTGATTCTTTCTGCATGACCCTTGGGCAATTAATTGTCTGAATGCAGCTAATCTTATCTGAAACCTGACTGGGAGGCATACTGATGTGTCCACAGCTCCAATCTGTTTGAATAAAACAGGCAATATATTTTTTTTTTTTTTGAGACGGAGTCTTACTGTGTTGCCCAGGCTGGAGTGCAGTGGTGCAATCTCGGCTCACTGCAACCTCCACCTCATGGGTTCAAGTGATTCTCTTCAGCCTCCTGAGTAGCTAGGATTACAGGTGTGAGCCACCATACCCAGCTAACTTTTATATTTTTAGTAGAGATGGGGTTTCACCATGTTGGCCAGGCTGGTCTTGAACTCCTGACCTCAAGTGATCTGCCTGCCTCAGCCTCCCAAAGTGCTGGGATTACAGGCATGAGCCACTGCGCCTGGCTGCAAGATCTTAATTCTATAGGTTTGCATATATTGTGTGTGTATGTATGTGTGTGTATATACACACACATACATACACACGCACACATACACATACATGAATATATATGTGTATATGTGTGTGTATGTATATATGTATGCTACAGGATTGGCTGCAAGCCTTTGATAACAAAAAGAAAAATACTGTTTATATTCACATGGGGAAGGGCTTGACTATCAGAACTGAGCTCTTCACAACATAATTACAACTTACTGAGTGCTGTGGCTCTGGTGAACAATGAAGATATAATCAGTGCACCTATTCGTCCTCCTGGATTCCAGCTGCTGAAGCAATTTCTTTTTCACAGAACCAGCAGTTTTGCGGCTCTTGTGAAAATCCACCGTTTCTCTCCTGAAATCCTGTGAAATGGAGCTCGCCAGTGGAAGGACTGTGAAAGCAGCCTGGTTCTTGCATCATCTCCATGAAATTAGGCAGATCATATTTTCAGCACTGCTATCCTGATTGCATGTTTGTTTAAAATGACAGTTGATGTTGTGTATCTCTTTCATTAGGGAAGCTCAACGATCTTGACATTATTAACTAACTGCAGTACTTGCTGCATATAAACACTAATCCATAGAGACATCTCAGATAGTACTTGAAGAAAAACAAGGCATTTTGAATGTGAGGAACCAACAGAAGGATCTTGGCCATATGTAGAATTTGACAGTTGCATTATCAGCTATTCACAAGCAAGTCATTTTCCACGAGGCCTAAACACCAAGGTACTGAGGGCAAACATCAGCATCTGGGTTCGAGCACTTAATGGGGCCAGATGAGGTGAAGGGGAGACTGGGGACTCCTGGAGGAGTAGAACCAATGGGCTTTCTTTTCTCTTGTTCTGTGAGCCCTGGCTGCACTAAGCACTGAATGCCAGATAACAAGGCAGATAGAAACAGGAATTATCCCTTTGTTTTCTAGATGTTTTAATTACACAGGCACACTGAAGTCCTGATTCCAAATGATCAGAATTTGGTGAGCTAGGACAGCAGTCTCCATCCTTTTTGGAACCAGGGACCGGTTTTCCGGAAGACAAGTTTTCCATGGATATAGTTTGATTCTCATAAGGAGTGCACAACCTAGATCCCTCACGTGCAAGTTCACAATAGGGTTCACGCTCCTATGAGAATCTAATGCTGCTGCTGATCCGACAGGAGGCGGAGGTCAGGTGGTCATGCTCACTGGCCGGCCACTCACCTCCTGCTGTGCAGCCTGGTTCCCAACAGGCCACAGACCGGTAGGGGTTTGTGGCCTGGGGGTGTTGAGGACCCCTGGGCTAGGAGACCTGGATATGATTTCGGTGTTTTCTCATCCACTGTTTTTAGAGTCTGTGTGCCCTATTACCTCTTGTGGATACTGCCCCTTCAATAACAGGGAAGGGCTGGGTGGGAGGTGATAGGGTGCTCCCGCTCTACATCAAAGGACTTTCTGATGGTGGAGGATTCTGATGACACTCACCTCTCTTCCTCAGTGAGACTCCTTTGTGGCTACTCCCTCCCGACCTGACCTTCCTGCCTGTCCCTCGCATGCTGCTCCTCTGAAAAGCCACTTTGCTGACAGTGAGGGTATTCCAGCGAGGCTTTGTTCCCACTCGGTCCTGCCTTTCCATTTTCTTGCTCTACTCCTTCCTAGCTGGTCCCATTTGTCCCTTCAGTTCCTGGGCTACACACTCCCTTCCCCCAACTCCACCTGCAGCGCTTCCCCCAGAAGCCTACAAGCCTTCTGGATGCTTAAAAAGGGGATCCAACATTAGGTCTTTGCCGACCCCACGTGGTCCACTGTGGTTCCACGCTGGTCTGTTTCTGGCACAGACCTCCAATCCCCAATCTCATCCTGATTTTGGGAATAGAACAAACAGCCAGGTAATAATGACTCTTGTGAGAAGAAAGGGATGGGGTAAAGGAGTATAATTATTTTTAGGTCTAGCAAAAAGAGGGAGCAATCTTTTTTGTTTGTTTCTTTGTTTTGGAGACAGGGTCTCTCTCGGATGCCCAGGCTGGAGTGCAGTGGTGGACTCATGGCTCTCTGCAGCCTTGACCTTCCGGGATCAAGGGATCCTCCCACCTCCCAGCCTCCTGAGTAGCTGGGGCTACAGTCACCTACCACCACGCCCAGTCATTTTTGTTTATTTTTTATAGAGACAGGGTCTCACTATGTTGCCCGGGCTGTCTTCGACTCTGGAATCGAGGGTTCCTCCCATCTTGGCCTTTCAGAGTGCTGAGATTACAGGAGTGAGCCACTGCACCTGGCAAGTGGGAGAAATCTTGATGTCTTCAAAATAATTGTTTTTACCTCCCTTTTTTCCTCTTCCTCACGGATGTCATTAATTTTGCTTTGTTGATCCTTCTCCAGAATGGGGAATGGGAAGGTGGAGTGGGTATTCTTGGCCAAACCAAGAATACACCACATAGGGGCAGCAGAGAGTTTATTATAGATGAATGAGCTAGAGACGGGGTGGATCTAAACATCATGAGAGTGACCTCCACTGATGGCTTGAATGTACATGTTCCTGAACTGCTTAAAATACAGGTCCAACATCAGCACAGTACTAGAAAGCTCAATTGCAGAAGGTTTGCATTGTACGATCAGTTCACCATGGAAATAGTAGTAAGCATCTCCATGTAAGAGGGTGACCATCTTTTCTGTGTTGTCTGAGGCAGTCTCAATCTGCTTCCGAGGTCCTAAGTTAATTATAAATAGCACCTCCCTTTAGTTTCAAATGTATTCAGATTTGGGTGATGGCGGACACACTCACCCTATGCACAAGTTCTTTGGTGTCTTTAATTGGGCTAAATTCCAGATGAGACCAGTTCTGGGAGTGGGAGGGGATGAGCAAGAGTCAACAAGAAAAATAATTTTTAAGATGGGTTTGGAAAGTGAGTTTGGCAATAAAAATGGTAAACAACCCCCAAAAATATATAACCAAAGCAGAAGAGCAGAGGTGGGAATGTGAGATAAACTAAGAGGTTCCAGAAAAGTTAAACATGGAAAGATCCCCAGATGTACCTGTGTCTGTAAGTGGGAAAGAAGACTTTGATAGGCTGCTGGCCTTGGATGGAAAGGGTGTCATTACTGGGAGTAAGAGTTTGGATATGACAGTTTATTAATTGAGAACTTTTGATCCTTCTTTTTAGATCCTTATCCATTGGGCTGTCTTCAGGGTTTTAATAGGTGGAGGATCAGCCTGGCCCTTTGCCAAGGGAAATGATAATGTATTCTTTTGGTTTTCCAAAGTGTTCATGTGGGAATTGTTAATTTCTGAAATATAAGAGTTGATCTGGTGTTTGATCACACAGGGGACACCACCATCTGCCATAGGCCCTTTGCCCTTCTGGAAAATTACTGAACCACAGTATATCAAAACGATACACAAACAAAAATCAATTGCTTGAGATTCCAACTCTGACCACAGAGTCAATAAGAATGACAAGGATAAATTTGTTCTTCCCTTAAATGCTCTTACAATACAAATAGAGTGAAACTCAAGTATGGAGACAGGTGTAGAGAAACACTTGAAGACTGGGGAATTCAGAAGAAGTGGGAGAATCCAAAAGAGGATAATAGGGTCAAGGACAGATAATAAATAGAACAAGAAAGTAGACATGAGGAAAACCACCAGAAAAAAGCCCAAAGTCCTCTTCTTTCTTGAAAATTGTATACGCTCTTGCTATTTTTCTGCAACTTTTTCATGTGTCTCAAGGGTAGAACAGCAAATAATGGCAACTGCAAATAGCTCTGCGATGCTTGCCAGAAGCTGGGAGATGGGGAGATGATCGTCCTATAGAAAAGGGTGCAGAATCAGTGCGTTTAGGCAAAGTAGCAATGATGCTGCTAATGGTAAGAATGTAATGATAGCTAATTCTTCTTGAGCTCTTAAAATGTGTCAGGCGTTTTCTGAAGTGCATGTTTTTAATTTATTTAATTGTTATAACTACTGTTTAAGGTAGGCTATATTAAAATTTTATTTTAAAAATGGAGAAACTAAGGCACAAAGCAGCCAAGTTAATTGCCCAAGTCACATGACCAGTAAATGTCAGATTTCAGATGTAAGGCAATTGATTAGAAATGGAGATGAAAGGAAGTTTTTGGCTGTATCCAAGATTCAATGAACATAGTGAAAGACATTCAAGGAAAATTTCCAGAGGCTAAATATGAAACAAAAGCACCTTAATTTCACATATTTATTCAAGAAAGAAAATCAAATGCCCATGGTTGAGGGTGAGGTAAAAGGGTTTGTAGATCTAAGTCTTCCAAGATATGCTTGTGGCTAATTCAGTCTACCCCTTAATACTTGTTATTTATATGTATAATAACTAAACTTATTATATTATTATTGTAACCTTTTTATATGCATGCTTGCCTGATATTTTAGTGTAGATGTTGGGGATGTGGAAGATAGGTCAGACACTAAGTAATATTTTATGAAACAAATGATCTGGAAAAGGTTTGTGAAAGATGACGTAAGTGATGGGGGACTCATAAGGAAAAGAATGTGTCTTACAGAATGAAGGACACTCACCCAAGCTCTGGCAGCAAGATCATAGAGCAAAACGAGGGCACCAGATTACAGGGACATTTGGTGAAGTTAAGGGGATCACTCTTATCCTGATTTCTACTGCCTTTGTTTATCATGCATAAAGCAATTACGTGAACTTAAAGTATAAGAATAAAAAAGTAGTAATAAAGAAACTCTTCTCTAAAGGAGTTTATATTTTGGCTGGACAGACTGGATCTATATGACAAGGTATTTGCTAATATTCAACCCAGGTAGATTGCAGCCTCCGAAACAGCGAAGACTGCATCATCTCAAATAAAAGGAAATCAGCTAAAAATGGCTCAATCAAGAAGATATTTATCTCACAGAACAAGGATTTCAGAGATGGGGTGTGGTCACTTTGACTAATTCACTGGTTCAAAGTTATGCCCAAGCTGCAGGATTCACTTCTCTGTGACTGTCTTGGCTTTCCCCTTATGGTTGCAAGACCACTTCTGCTGCTCCAGAAGTCCCAGGTGGTGTCAACGTCTAGAGTCATAAAAGCAAATGCCTTTCCAGTTTTAAGCATAAGTGAGACCTTCCAAGAAGTCTCTCAACACATCAGTCATAGGCCAAAGTTGCCTCATGCACTCAGGACTAAACCAATAATTGTAAAAACAGTGGCAGGTTAAACTGCCAGCACCTTAGCATGAATCAAGGGAGTGGCATCCAATTCTGCTGGTAGCCATCATATTATTCACTGCCACCTGCTCACAGTAAAGAAGAACGCCAGTTTCACTTAAAAATGTCCTTGATGAAGCAATAAAAGTTACTAATTTCATTAAATCTTGGCCCATCAATACGTGTCTTTTTAATATACTATGTGACAAACTGGAAGGTACACCTAAGGCACTTCTGTTGCATTCTGAAGTATGATTGTTGTCTGGTCATCTTGAGGCAAAAATGCATGTGTGCTTACGTGAGTTACATGCTGAATTATTTACTGTTTTCACAGAACACCATTTTTACTCGAAGGAACAACAGAGAAACTATGATTATTCAGACGTGGGTATTTGGCAGACATTTTCCCAAAAATGAATGAAGTGAGTCACTTCAAGGAAAACAACCAACAGTGTTTGTTGACAATAATAAAGTTTGAGTTTTCAAGTGAAAATTGGAATTTTGGAAAAACATGTATCTGCATCAGCTTGACAGTTTCTCAGTATTTAAAGACTTTTGTGATGAAATTAGTGGCAATGTTAACAAATGTAGTTTTAAAAATTTTCTCTCAGAGTAAACAAGACAACATTTGGAAGATCTGAATAATTCAGTGAACCAATATTTTCCAAATGACCAAGGCATGCTGTTACAAAATCATGCATGAGTAAATGATCCATACAAAGAACAAGAGAAATAAATGGATCTTAGTGAAACATAATAGAAAAAGTTCATGGACTTGGTTTAAGATTCCACATTGCAACTAAGCTAAATTACCACTTGTCAAGTTTTGGAATATCAAAGAAGAATATCCACAATTAGCTAAAAAGGAAATATTCCTCTTTCTCTTTCTCTCTCTCTTTTTAATTGCATGCATGTATTATTAAAGATGAGATTTTATTCCTATACTTCAACCCAAACAAGTATTGCAGCAGATTGAATGGAGAGGCAGTGATGGGATGCAGCTGTCTTCTATTAAGTCACGTTTAAGAGATTTACAAAGGTGCAAACCAATGCCACTTGTCTAACCAAATTGTTTTGGAACATGTAGTTATTCTTCATTAAAAATATATTATTTATGTTAACATGTACTGGGCTTATTATTGTTCCTTTAAAATGAATTTACAAATATATTTTTTTAAATTCTCAATTTTGAATTTGAATATGCTAAATATAAATAGAAATAACCCATATAAACAAAAGGTCATTGAAGAGGGTATTCTGAAGAGTTGAGGTCCTGAGACCAAAAAGTTTGGGAATTGCTGGCTTAAAGAAACAAGATTCATGCCTGGGCCTGGGAGGGACTAGTCTGCCTTGAAGCAGATGGATACCTGATACCTGAATCCTGAACCAGTTAGGAATCCTGTCAGGAAGGAACAGGGGGAGGCTGGATGGCCACTCAGTGTTTGTCGCAGAGATCATTCGGTGAGAAATGGAAACTGGAAGTAAAAACTACTCTTACAAGAGGGAAAACCATAGTGCCACTGAGGAAACAAGGCCCACAGATGTTGATGACCATGACTCCTCCTTCTTTCCCCTCTTATTTTAGAAAAGAAAGACTAGGCAAGGAGGGCAAGCACCAGTGGAGAAGACAGTATACAAAGTCGAGAAAACAAGCCCAAGCGCGGAGTCTCATGTCTATAATCCTAGTACTTTGGGAGCCGAGGTGTAATGAATGCTTGGTGTAGATTAGGGATTACTGAAATGCTTGTTCTGTGAACCCCTACTTCTAAGGGCAGTTGTGACCTGGAGGTATTTTATACTGCTGGAGGAGCTCAGGGATGGGGCACATCTGGGGTGTCATGGAACGCACCTGCAGTCAGATTCCACAGAGGCTGAAGGCCTGCCTTGCACAGTCTCACTGGGCTGTCATCCAGGGTGCCTTACCCACCTGCAGCCATCTTGCTCCTGTCCCTGACTCCTTGAGACCCTGTGTTTTCTCTCTTATTCCATCTCATGACCCCTAATCCAAACTGCCCTTAGCTTCAGCTTCTCTGGACCACTGGCTATGAAAATTTAGCCCCTCATCTTGCTCCTAGTCTTACCCCCTCTTGCACACGCTGTTCTCTTGACCTGGAAGGGCCTCCCTTGGTTTCCTATCTGGCAAACACCTATTCATCTCTCAAGATCCAGCTTTAAACTTTCAAATTCTGTGATGTTTTCCTGGGTTCTCCAGGAACCATTAATTATTTCTTTCTCCCCACAGCTTTTTATTTGCATCTTTGCTATAGCCGTTCTTACAATGGATCAGGCTTTGCTGGTTCCACACGTTACCCAGAGTATGCTTGGAGCTCCAGGGAGTAGAGGCTTTGCCTTACTGTCAATGGACATGCAGGAGAAGGAACAGCCTAAGGTATGTGTTTCACAAATGCTTGGGAATCAGTGAAAGAGTGAGGGCAACATCTCAGGGCTGAATCTCACAGCCATGTGTGTAGGCAAGCCTTCATCCTCTACAGAGTTCACCCCACTTACTCATTCTCCTTTCTTTTTCTCATTCTTCTTTGCCCTCAACCAGAAGCCTGAGCCTTTCATCTGGTGTTCAGGGAGCCCACTTCTCACCTAGGGCTCAGAGGCTGAATAATCTTTACCAGTTAGAATACACAGGTATTGTCATTTAGCATAAGTTTTCACAAGGCAGTGTCCTGTCCATACTAAGTAGTTATGCATGTGGGTACACTGGATGGAGGATGCTTTTCAAACAGTGAATTGATTAACCTATTAACTGGTATGTATTGAATCCCTGCAACGTGACTGGTACTAATGATGTGGGGTTGAGGGAGGAAGAACTTAGATTTTTATGCAGTTGTCACTATTTGGTGCTAACAAAATTACCTCTAAACTCAAGGAGTTTTTATCTAGCTGGAGTTGCCTAATGGCCATATATTGCAAAAGTGGAGGCCAGGGAAAGGTGAACATAACCACCAGAGGATGACAGAAGGAGAGGCTGCTAGGAGGCTGGGGAGCAGAACTTGCCTTGGGTCCTGAAAGTGGGTAATAGTTGTATGCTGGAAAATAACATACCCTAACACCGGAGGACACAGCGAGCTCTATGTGGGGGGCAAACTGGCAAGAGCCTGGTGGAGACCTTGTGCCTGTAGGGAAACGAAGCCACCTGGAGGGGCAGGGGCCAGATCCTAGGGGCAGTTAAGAGTAAGCCTTCCTTTCCCTTCTTGCTTTGGCTGTTGTAGATTCAGGACAAGCTGGGAATTCCAGAGTTGTGCTTTGTGGAGATTAGACTAGCAGTATTCTAGACCTGTGGGGGAAGCCCTTTTTCTTGATAAGTTTTCTTTTTAAGGTTTTTTGTTTTCATCCAAGGATACTAATTAGCAATGAAGGCATGTTAGATTAACTAATTTCCTCGAAAGGATATTTCCTTTAAAGATTACCTAGTCTCACATAAAGAGAGGTCAAGAATAAGCTCCTCGCTGTGCTTACAATTTTGATAGTATCTTCTGAGGCATGCTCCAGCTCTGCTCGGGGCCTCCGAATGCATTCCCACCACTCTCATCTTGAGGGAGGTGTCTTGGTGCTGGGCATCCCAAGCTGGAGGTCTCTGCAGATGCTGTTTCCTGAGTAGGGCTCTAATCTGGAGGCTCGTAGCATCTCAGAAGTTCCTCATGCCCAATGTCTGTGAAAATATAAAAAAGCCTTTCACCTAGGCTTTTTTTTTTTTTTTTTTTTTTTTTTTTTTTTTTTTGCTGTCGAGGGATTTTTACATTTAGCTCCATGACTGGAGGTGACACAGCTCCAACAATGGTCTGCAATGGGTTATCTGAGACCACTGGGACACACTTATGGAGCTATAAAACAAACAACAAACAAACAATAAACACTTGTATCACAGCAGAGGGTGGCACTATGTTGAAAATCCTTAAATGAACTCAGACCATGTTCTAAACTGACTTCATAGTGCATAATGGACTGTCCCATCTAACCACTGCTTCTGTCCTTGTTTTGACATGAAAACCCATTTTGGATTGCAAGTCAAGAGCTCAGGTATGCATTTTTCTCTAGTGCAACTGTGAGAAAGGGAAGGGATCCTCTTCACCTTTGCTCTTTGCCTTGAAGAGCAAACAGGCTGCTCACAGCCCTGGCAGTGGGACTTGGGAGTGTGGTGACCAGGGAGAGCTCAGGTTTACATCTGCTGTCCTGTGTACCCACGACTGGAGCTTCCAGGGACAGCTCAGGTTTATGCCCACTGTCCTGCGTACCCACGACTAGAGCCTTCTTTCATTTTCAGAAGTTCCGGGTTTGGACAATACAATGAAATACGCGAAACAGCCGATCACCAGAATGACCCTACTTATGAGGCCTTGAAGGCTACAGCAGGGAAGGAAGGAGGTGGTGGGAAGGAGGAGGGATGTGGGGATTTGAGTATGTCTGTAGGAGTGGCGTGCTGGGGGTGCACAGTCTGCTGGTGGCAAGCCCTTTACATCTCCCGGGACAACACCAGCCGGGAAACATTTCTAAAGAAGGTCTTGGCAGCAAGAATGATGTAAGGGCTGATTTCTACTTAGGAAAATTGTCCAAAGAGACCAAGAGGAAGGGAAAAAATGAGAAACCCTGAGGAGGGGCTTAAAGAGTCTGCTTCTCTCCTGTCACCGACTCTTCCTCCTTCTGGTATAAGAGGCACTATGTTTTATTTGCTGAAAATTCTGATGAATGCGGGAAGGAAGAGAATTCAGCCAGATTCTCAGGGCTACTGGGTGGTGGGCGGGCACCTCTCAGCCTGGGCAGGCACTGATTCCTGCAGAACAAAAAATGGCTGTGAAATGCCCACTTGGGAAGGAGCGGCAGGGCCTCCTCAGCCACAGCACCTACTCCTGGGGCTTAGTCCAAAGCAGAACAATCCTATCCATGCTGCCGGTGGTTCCCCTGCTGTCAATAGGGGTTATCATGTCAATAAACCCACAAATAATTGCCTCCACCAACTACTCAATTTCCCAGAGAAGCTAATCCCCGAGGAGGAGAAAAAAAACCAGCTAATGAACCACATCATCAGAAGGCAAAGCAGAAGGAAAATCTCTCCTAGAAAAGTCAAGGCAGCACAGGCTTCTCCGTGAGATGATAACGCAACTGCGTGTGTGACTGGGAGAGACTCTTAGCTGCAAACTAGACCGAGGAGGTCGGGAATCGGGGGATGGGGGGAGAAGGAAAGAGAATCAGCTTTTTGCCCTGTGCTCCTCATAAAATGAATGATCAAAAGTAAATTACAGACTTGCAAATGGGTGGTTAACGACTGAGACAATATGAGTGCAGGGAGAAGCTTATCAGAACACATTGGGCAAGAGCAGGGGAGAGGAGTGCTGAATACAAATGCTTGCTGCAAAACTGAGCATCCGCGCACCCGGCCCCCAGCAGAGGGACGGGTCATTCACCACACCTGGCAGGGGCGAGGGGAGAACGTGCTTGTGGAGCCTTCTTTCAAACGAGGGGTAGAGGAAGAGACTGCATGGAGGGAAAGAACAGTGGAGAGGAAAAACCCCAATGGCATGGAGCCCCCAGCTCCCTGGGAAGCTGATGAGACCAGCCCTTTCTTCCCTAGACAGTGAGGTGGGACGTCATTGGCAGCTGGACAGGAATGGAGAGCTATTTGTAGCTGGGGTGGTGGGTGGGTAGGAGAGGCTGAGGGAGATAGGTGAATTCTTTGTAGCAATTCACTGGTTCTGGATCCATGACTTCCCTGAGTTGTAGAAGTCACTGAAGGGAGTGAGGCTGGGGTCGGGGAGCTCCAGAGTCACATAGGATCCTGGTGAAGCCCTGTCAGCTGCTTAGTCCTTCAGCTGCTGCTCATGCCCTGGGAATTTCAGTGAAAGCTGGAGAGCTCAAATGTAGGGAGTGTTTTACTGGGAAGGAGGGTGCCAAGGCAGAGCCATGCTACCACAGAGGAATGGGGGCCACAGGTATTTCTAGGGGTGAGCACCCATGTAGCAACCTCTCCACCAGTTAGTGACAGAATGAGAGATTTAGTGAACCATTAGAGCTGGCTTCTCCAAAGAAGACCAATCCTACTGCATATTACAGAGCTCTGTGCATTCTGTGGACCGTGGTTAATCATGAAATGCGTAAGTTTGAACCCTCATGATGTACCAGGTTCTCTGCTAGGTGCCAAGGGTACACAAACGGTTCTGATTTGTCCCTGCATTTAGGAAGCTTCCAGTACAGTAGGGAAGATGGATATACAAATAATTCAGGAATAATTGCATTATAACAGAAAAATTGCAACATGCAGTTCTTTTCCCAGAGGAGAAAAGGACAGCTAACGCTGAGCACCGTGGGAAGCGTTACAGAGGAGGTGGCGTAAGATCCGGGTCTTAAAGTGCCAGATGAGGGTGTGGGGCGAGGGTGGCAGCAGAGGACAGAGTGTACACAGGCACAGAGTTGAGGAAAGAACATGAGGTGCTTAGAGAATGGCAAGCAGTGTAGTGTGGCTTGAGAGTAGGAGATGAGCGTAGGGGTGAATCCGGAAACGTAGACTGCGGATAGATTGGAGAAGGTCTGCAAGTCATTCCAGAGAGACTGGACCACCTAAGGTTCCTAAGTAGGGGAAGGGCATGCTGCTCTCTGTGTTTGAAAGTCCTCCCTAGCCACGGGGGATTCACACACACAGAGATGCCTGGGGACATTGGTCCTTCGGCAGTTGAGTACATCAGCTGTGCCAGGTGCCTACCTGTGTATGGATAGGGACAGGTGCAGGAGGAGCAGCATGGGAAGAGCAGATTGGCAGGGAGAGGCTAGCCATGGGTACAGATGTCTCATTTTACATGAGGGAGAGCCACCTAACCCATGCAGGCTCAAGCCAGCCACACATTAGGCTCTTTCCTGAAGAGCACCTGCTCTTCAGGCTTAAGTGGTAAATGCCAATACAAAGGGTGTAGGAATGCAGAGCAAAAGAGAGCTATAGGCAAGTCAAAGCACTCACATTGGCATCTGCCCATAAATTGCCTTAAGAAGCGGGAAATCAAGAAGCTTTCCAATAGGTCTGAATTTCTGATAAATTAGCCAAGACAACTAAGATGGTCTCTTTGCTCTCCTTATCACTTAGGCATGGCATTTGCCCTGATTTAATTTTCACGTGTTGACATTTGCAAAGGATGTTGGGACTGGAATCCTTTTGCTCTCCTGCCACGCTGCTATTTAATTGAATCCCATTGATCCTGTAGGTCACGGTTTAAGTGTCACTTCCTCAGAAGAACCTTTCTCAGCTCCACAGGCTGGCTCTGGCCCTCTCGTTTTGTGTCTCTCCTATCTCTTCAGCAATGGTCTGTTTTAGATCCTTTATTATTGTTTTCCCCTCTAATTTCTACTTCAAAACACATCCACCCCATGACGCATTCTCCCAAGGCTTAGGAGCTGGCTAAATGACTGACTGAAGCCAGAAATACACAGACGAAAAATGTAACATTAGGACTGCACTCGGCTAAGTGTGTTGCTTAAGTGAAAGGGGGTGGTTAATTCTTTGGATTTCAGGCATTTGTCATTAACTTATGAGAGGTCCTTATTCCCCAGTAGAAAGGGCCACTCAATGCAAAGGGAAAGAATGGGGACATATTTGACTTGGTGGATCTTCTCCATCATCTCTTAAATTCCACAGTATTATCATATGTCCCCAAGAGACCTTCGTATTTCTGATAGCTCTATCACTTCCAAGGCATTGGCTGGAACATATGGCTCCATCCCAAATGAACAGCAACAAGCGTTGCTTGCCAGCTTCATTCTCCACTCCTTCCTTTTAAAGATGAGTGTGTTAGGAGCAGCATAATATCCAATTATGTCTCCTAGCCTCCTTTGTACCTGGAGGTAGACATGTAACACAGTTATGGCCCATAAGATGTCAGTGGAAGTCATTCTGCAAGGCTTTTGAAAAGGTTTAAGGAAAACTGTTTAAGGGAACTAGACTCAGCTGGCACATGTACCTTTTCCACTTCCCACATACTGGAACTAGGATGTGGTGACTGGAGCTGGAGCAGCAATCTTGCAACCATGCAGCAAACACCAAGCGAATTCCAGCAACCTTTGCTTTGACACTTTTGAGCCAGTAAATCAATGTTAGCAACTGACCACATCTGGATTTCTCATTAATTGAGAAAAATTAACACCAATCTTGTGTAAACCACCATATTTTGGAGTTTTCTGTTACATGCAGTAAAACTGAGTCCTGAGCTGACGCACCCATCCATCCATTATGGTTTGCAAATTATCTTAGTGGGTGAGCCAGTCAATGTTCTTTGAGTGCCTACTGTGTATGGCACTGGGTTAGGCACTAGGAGACGTCTCTTCCTCAAATTATATAAACACCAATAAATAAGTGCATTTGCCTTATGTGGGTCTACAGGACCCTGCTAGATCAAGCTCCTGCCTCACTCTCTCATACCATACTTCATTTCCTGCCATTTTCTCCTCTTTTCCTGCAACGAGCTCTAGTCCCACTGGTCAAATCTGTGGAGCACACTTTCCCTGGGGGCAGGGCCTTTGGGCTTATTGTTCTTTCTGCTTGGATGTGCCTCCCTTCCTCTCCACCTCTCACCCAGCTCTCTGCAGGGCTTCTCAAGACTTCCATAAATACCACCACCTAACCTTGACTGTACATCTAAAGCAAGCCCTTTCCTCTTTTCCCTATGATTTTTGATCTCAACACTATAAAAAAACCATTCACAGCACAATCACAATTTGAAACTGTTTTATTAATTTTTGGTCTACGTGTTTTGTTTTGTTTTACATGTTTGTCTCTCTATGTCCCGTCACCCCACCTCCACCTCATCTGAGGACTGTAGACTCTGCAAGGGCAAGACCACTTCTGTATCGCCCAGCATTTTATTCTCATGGCACCTGCATAGCATCTTATGTGCTGCCAACATAAAGGATGTGATATGGTTTGGCTGTGTCCCACCCGAATCTCATCTTGAATTGTAGTTCCCACAATCCCCACATGTCATGGGAGGGACCCAGTGGGAGGTAATTGACTCATGGGGGCAGTTACTCCCTTGCTGCTATTCTCCTAATAGTGACTGAGTTCTCAGGAGATTTGATGGTTTTATAAGGGGCTCTTCCCCCTTTTGCTTGGCACGTCTTCTTGCTGCCACCATGTGAAGAAGGACTTGTTTGCTTCCCCTTCCACCATGATCGTAAGTTTCCTGAGGCCTCCCCAGCCATGCGGAAATGTGAGTCAATTAAACCTGTTTTGTTTGTAAATTACCCAGTCTTGGGTATGTCTTCATTAGCAGCGTGAGAACGAACTAGTACAGGGTGCTCGGTAAGGACAGTCCATGCTCTTTATTCATGGATTTTTATTGCAAATTTACCTACTCGGTAGCATTTATTTGTAACCCCCAAAATTGATACCCATAGTGATTTTGCAGTTTTTCACACATATATTCAGAGCTGTGAAAAATTTGAGTCACCCGACGTGCAAGTTCCCAACTGAGGTGGAACAAGGCGATGCTCTGCCGTCTTGTTTCAGCTCTCAAACAAGTGTCCTTTTCTCAGTCTTTTTAGTGTTATGTTTTTCGCATTTGTGAGCATTTTCATGGTGATTTTGTTGTTTAAAATAGTCCCAAGCATAGTGCTGAAGTGCTGTCTAGTGATCCTATATGTAAAAAGGCTGAGATGTGCCTTAGGGACAAATACCTGTGTTAGATAAGCTTTGCCCAGGCATACATTACAGCATTATTGGCCATGAGTTCAGTGTTAATGAATCAGCAATATATATTAAATAAAGTGTCTCTAAACAGAAACATACACAAAACAAGGTGATGTATTGATCCATTGACAAAAATGTACCCAAAGGCTTGCAGGACCCTAACCCCGTGCTTCCCCCTAGGAGCAAGGCTTCAGCGTTTGTTAGTTCAGTGTTCATGGTGACTTGACAGAACTACTGCACATAAGAATTAACTGTATTTGTTGATGAATGTTAAAGTTCGTGCAGGGCACCCTGGGGGCACAGAGGAGGGAATGGGCATCCCCAGCATGCCAGCCAATGCACAGCCTGGCTGTGTTCTCTACTCTTGATCTGGCTGATATTGCCGTTGTTCATTAGTTGTTTATTGCAGGTGGAGGGACATTTCCCTAGTTCTCTTGGCACCTTCCTGCAGAAAGACTGCAGTGAGTGCCCGAGAATCCACAAGGTGCCCTGAGGTGGTGATGTTTTTGGAAAGGAAATTAAGAGCCAGCACCTCTCCGTGCCTGCCTGTGTCAGACGATTACAGAGAAGAAGAATGACAAGAGAAAATGAAAAGGAAATGGGCTGACAGCCTGCAGAGTGGTATTTCAACTCCAACACAAAACATTCCCTAGTAATTATAGAATAACCTTCATTTAAATGCAAATCAGCCTGTAATTAAGATAAGGGATCTACCATTTGCCAGCATTTTTTTGTTGTTTCTTTTTATTTTTTAAATTTTTGGGGTGACAATTATGGTTTCTCAGGCATTCCTCTGTTTTATTGATGCATAGTCATTATGTTTATGGATTATGTTGTGAGTGCAATATTTGGATAACTGCAGAACAGAAATTAGTGTCACTTACTTTCAGCTGCCCCCAGCAAAAGAAAAAAAAATGTGCACAGCGCGTAATGTTGACATAAGCAAAACTTCCTAAGTGACATGGCCCTGGACGACATCAAATAATGTGCCGTCCCAGATCACCAGGAGCCTGAGACAAATGCACTGAGTCCAGAATTACTGGGGGAAAAAAACAGCTTTCCTGATGACTTCTAGCAGAGTCGCTGAGCCCTTGCAAAACACCTGCAGTTGAACCAAGTGCTTTTCCTTGGCAGAAAATGGGCGGAATGAAGATAGCATTTTTAGACATCACAGTAGGATCCCCAAAAGGAAAAGATGATGACATGACTGTGGTCTGCATGTTAGTTTGTGACACAGGAAGGTAACCTCTTTTGCTAGGTTAACATTGACCACCTCACTGTCAGCTGCTGTTAACTGTGGTTGACTTGTACTCTGGATTAGAGAAAGTCAGATCCCTGGGGTAGACTAAACACAAAAGGGCTATTTGCAAGGTAAGCATTAATTCATTCAATAAATATACATATACATATACATATATATACACACACACACACACACACACACACATTCACATCTATCTTTATCTGTCTATGTAATCTATCTAATCTCTCCCTCTCTCTCTCTCTCTCTGTCTCTGAGCATCAACAAGTGCCAGAACTGTTCTAGATGCTTGGATGTATAGCAGTGAACCCTTTTTAGGCATAAACCTAAAACAAACCCACACAGCACATGCTGTGGACCTCTTCCACAGCCACACCTGGCTGTGATTCCAGGAACCTCACCCTGAGGCCTGGTCCGGCCACCTCTACCAGTCCCTGCTGCCGCTACCAGTCCCTTTTCTGAACTTATTGACATAGCTTGGAATGAAAGCTTTCTTTTCAGCCAGAAAGCATTGAAAACAGGGGGTTTCAGAGCAGCTGAAAGGTCCAGCAAGTTCAGTGTGTTCTTTTAATTAGCAAGGGGATTGCATTAATAGTTCATTAGCCATCACTTAATTAAAAAAACCTTTTTCCCCTTAAGGCCGGGCATGGTGGCTCACGCCTGTAATCCCAGCACTTTGGGAGGCCAAGGCGGGTGGATCATGAGGTCAGGAGATAGAGACCATCCTGGCTAAGGCGGTGAAACCCCTTCTCTACTAAAAATACAAAAATTTAGCCAGGCGTGGTGGCGGGCGCCTGTAGTCCCAGCTGCTCCAGAGGCTGAGGCAGGAGAATGGCGTGAACCCGGGAGACAGAGCTTGCAGTGAGCAGAGATCGCGCCACTGCACTCCAGCCTGGGCTACAGAGTGAGACTCCATCTCAAAACAAAAACAAAAACAAAAACAAACAAAAACACCTTTTCCCCCTTAAAATGTACAGAACTCGAACTAGGACTTCCCAAGGCATTGTTCTTTTCCATTGGTTTGTTAGGCCGTCTGTGTGCCATCCTACATCCTTCAGGAGAAAGGCAGCTGCCTCCTTGATTTTTTGTTTGTTTTGTGTTTTTAATGAAAAAACCTCTGAAAGGATACAATGTATGTCTGGGATTCTTTGCTGAATTGGAGAGTTTGGGACAATTAGCTGGGTAAAGAGAGGACAGACGAGTTCAGATGGCAAATCTGACAAGCCTGACGCTCCTCACGTGGGGTTGTCACCCCCCATCCTACCTTGTCCTCTGCCACCTTCCCTCAACACCAAGAGGATTTCACAAAAAAAATCGTGCACTTTAAATTAACACACCTTGCCTGAAAGGTGGTTCCATAGCTTTCCTTGGACTCTTTATCTCTATCAAGTGTTATCTGTTTATCTGGCTATAGATGTTTCCTAGGGAACCTCAGATGCCCTTGATAGAGTTTACACACTGCTACCGAAGACTGAAATGTGTTTGATGGATTAACTGGGGAACTTACAAAACTTTAATGTCTTTTTTTTAAGTGTCTAACTTTGTATCCTCTAGGGTGATTGTTAACTTTAAAAGCCATTTCAAGGTTCAATAAAACTAATGGAGGTGAGATGGGCTGAGTAGAGCATTCCGATTCCTGTTCTCACCATTCTTTATCATCCACACGATGAGCTTGCTAGCAACTCTGCAGTCTCCATGCATAATGTAAACTCATCCTTCATTTTAACTCAAATGACACCTCCTCCGTGGAGCCTTCTCTAACATCCCCTGAGAATACTAGAATTAATTAGATATTCTGTAAGAATAAGACATCATTCCCCCACCACCCAATGCTATTTGAATACTCCATGTTTCTTGGGGTAGAAAATTGATCTTAAAATTGTTGAAATTTATTATTTGGGGAATCATATGCTGCTTCTACATTTTAAGGAGAAAGCTCAGGTTTGTTCTGTGCCATTCCTTTGTCCTAGAAAGGGTCACCTTTTTGAGCATTGCTTTTGTGCAGCTTTGAGGCAGATAGCATCCATCATTTTTAAGAATTCTTAAACTTAGGGGAAATAATCTAAATTCAGATACTTCAGACTTACGTGTTGGATATTCTGTTTAATAATTAAATAAGGCTGTCTTCATGTATGTATTTGGAGAGGATGTCATGAATTAGCAAGTTTTTTATTCCTCTGCTTGTGGCCAGAGAGTTGGGATGAGTTACCTGAATAAGAGGGAAGGAAAACAATTGGAAATGGCTCCTGTCCTGGTGGTCAGTGAGCCTGGGTCACCCCGCAAGCGGTTGAAAAATAGGGATGACTATTTGGGCCACTTTGGAGAGATTGGCCACTGGATTCTGGGAAAGTTACTTATCATAGTCTAATTTTAATTTCCCCTTTAATTCTTGTAGCTTCTTTTTCCCTAAACTTCAGTCAAGTCTTTAAAATATTACAGTTCGGTATTAGCTGTGCTTAGAGCCATAAATGGAGATATTTATATCTGCACTTTGAGAGAAAGAACACAGAGGAGCGTCAAAGCAGTGTTGATAGCATCTATGAGAAATCTGAGGTAATGGACAGAGAAACCTGAAGCAATGACTTGGAGAAAAAGCTGCTGAACAACAATGAAGATGGATTTGTGCAAGGTTTCAGTACTCCTGCTTGAGGAAGGGACTAGACTGCTTGCAGTTATGCAGATGAGGGCTCAGTACAATAATTTGGTTCTATAATTTATATCCACATGAGTGATAAGCCCCACCTGCCTTTGGAGTTTGGGGAGAGAATTTACTCATTCCTTCTGTTCTCTGGCTTCTAACCAGTTAAGTGTGGATCCAAGGATCCTCATGAAGATAGAAATATAGCATTTGCTTTATTACTGGCAAATCTAGTTTGGAGTATACAGGAGAATTCTGTTCTTTTAAACCTTGGAACCTGCAGGATTCTGGCAAGGACTATTAAGTTGCAGCAGGATGAAGTAGAAATGAATATAAAACCATTTTCAGGTATCTGCAATAGACACTGTCTTAGTTTATTTCCTCACGACCTAATCACTCTTAGTAGGCTCCACCTCCCAGTATTGTTGCATTGGTGATTAGGTTTCCAACACATGAATTTTGGGAGATGCATACAAATCATAGCAGATACTGATACTATAGTTGAGGTTTGTTACATACATTCAAATTGAGCATATATATATATATCTCCTTATATTTTGCCATCAGAGTAAGTTCACAAATCTCCTAAATTTCCTCCTTGGATTCCTTAGGGGTCTGTGGACCCCAGATTAAGAAATCCTTCCCTGGGAAGAAGTTTAATAAAAAGAAAAACATCAACAAGCATTATTTTAGGGACTACCTCTCCAGGCGCATCTCCCTGGAAGACTAAAGTTGACCAAGGTCGGGAGGGCATCTTCCTGGCCCCAAAGACCCTGCTGTATGCCTTACTCTGCTCCAGCTCTGCCCTGACTTGAGCTCTTTTGCTCCCTTCACCTGCTCACCAAGGCCTTAGTGGCCTCCCACTGCCTGCCCCATTCTGAATTTCACATTGTTCTTAAGTGAGAAAAGCTCATTAAATTTCCCCTCACTCTCTTCCGAAGGGAAAGCAAAACAAACACAACAAAAAATGACAGATATCTTTCCAGACGCCTACAGACTCATCTCTTTCTTGGACATTTTATTTTCACTGTTGACAGCAGTCAGGAAACTTGGTCAGCATTCCTTCATGGATGGTTCATTAGGGATGGGGAAGAAACATCCATGACAGTCACCATCCTAACCCATTGTTTGTTGCTGTGAAAACCACAGAGCAAAGAACATGGTCAGGAAAGTGCATAGTTGTTAGTGTGGGCTTCCTAATGACCTTTCTGACAAATGCAGTGGGAAAAAAGCCTTCTCTGCCACTTTGTTGCCACGTTTGTCTAATTACCTGTATTTGAACAGGTCAGAGACTGTGAATGTCATCCTGAACCATTTAGCTGAGTACCTACTATGTGCAGGGCGCTGTATAGGGTGCTGTGCTGATTGCAAAGAAGAATTAAATGATAAACGACAGTAAGTATCAGTCTATAGACCCTTCAGAGGATGGAGGAATACAGGTATCATGATGGTTAATTGTATGTGTCAACTTGGCTGGCTGATGGTGCCTAGATATGTGGTTATTAACTATTATTCTGGATGTTTCTGTGAGAGTGTTTCTGGATGTGATTGACATTTAAATTGGTGAACATTAATTAAAGCAGATTGCCCTTTATGATGTGAATGGGTCTTATCCAGTCATTTAATGCCTAGAAGGATCAAAAGGCTGACCTTCCCTGAGCAGGGGAGACCCAGACAGCAGACAACCTTTGGACTTGACCTGTAACATAGCTCCTCTCTAGGTCTCCAGCCTGATGGCCCACCCTACAGATTTTGAACTTTGCTGCCTTCATAATTTTGTGAGCCAGTTTCTTAAAATAAATCTTTCTTTATTTGCATAGCACATTCTATTGGTTCTGTTTCTCTGGGGAGCCTTGACTAATACAGATATCTCTACATCTTTCTCTTCCATCTGTTTTGTTACTTTTAGAGCATCCTTCCCCCACGAAATTGTCTATGTTCAGACTCTCCTATAGCAGCATTGTTCCCTATTTCCTTAGAGGCTTGGTGGAGAAATTCATCTATATGTTTAATAGCAGCCTTGGATTTCTGCAAAGAGAGTTCAAGCCTGCAGAAATAGTCTTTGACTTAAAGAAAATGATAAGCAAAATGAAAATGATTATAGAATATGTAAAGATTGGCCAGGCACGGTGGTTCACACCTATAATCCCAGCACTTTGGGAGGCCGAGGAGGGCAGATCACGAGGTCAAGAGATAGAGACCATCCTGGCCAACATGGTGAAACTCCATCTCTACTAAAAATACAAAAATTAGCTGGCTGGGCATGGTGGAATGTGCCTGTAGTCCCAGCTACTTGGGAGGCTGAGGCAGGAGAATTGCTTGAACTTGGGAGGCAGAGGTTGCAATGAGCTGAGATCGTGCTATTGCACTCCAGCCTGGTGACAGAGTGAGACTCCATCTCAAAAACAAAAACAAAAACACTCCAGCCTGGCAACAGAGCAAGAGTCTGTCTCAAAGAAAAAAAAGGAAAAAAAAAAAAGAATATGTAAAGATTTTCTTTCCTACTCACATAATTGGGGTAAAGAGTGATATTCTCATCTGATAGTACAATTATTATAATCCATGGCTACAGAGAAGGGGCTAACTCCCCCATGTCTAATTCAGGATTGGAAAAAAATTGGGCCAACTCACAAATGGGATTTGGTTCTGATGGTTTCCTGCTGCTCCTACTCTGTATGTTCTCTTCAGGGGTGATCATCCTAATCCATGACTTCAATGACCAATGCCATACTGATGATGCTTAGGGCCCTGACAAGCTCTGGACTCCTGTATGAGTCCATTTTCACACTGATGATAAAGACATACCAGAGACTGGGTAATTTATAAGGAAAAAGAGGTTTAATGGACTCACAGTTCCACATGGCTGCTAAGGACTCACAATCATGGTGGAAGGTGAAAGGCGTGTCTCACATGGTGGCGGACAAGAGAAGAGAGCTTGTGCAGGGAATCTCCCCTTTTGAAAACCATCAGATCTCGCGATACTTATTCCCTATCATGAGAACAGCATGGGAACGACCTGCCCCCATGATTCAATTACCTCCCATCAGGTCCCTCTCACAACAAGTGGGAATTGTGGGAGCTACAATTCAAGATGAGATTTGGGTGGGGACACAGCCAAACTATATCAGCCCCAGACCCATGTTTCTTCTGTATCTTTACATCTCCTCTTGGAAGTCTCATAGGCCTCTTTATGCTAACATGTTCAAATCTAAGTACATCTTCTTTCCTACAAATTCCAGATTCTGTCTCCTTCTTATGTCCTCTGTCTCAAAGTGCTCTGCTTACCCAACTGTGTAAACCAGAAACCTGGGTTCATTAACATAGTTCAAATTTCCCTCTTTGGCTTATTTTCTTCCACTTGTTTTAGTGCAGTTTTTCATCTGCTCAGGACTGGATTATTACAACATCCCTTTCTCTCCTTCGCTTACCTTCATACGGCTGACCGCATGACCTTTCCAGTGTCCACATTGTTGTTCACCCATTTAAAATCCTATAATGACTTTCTTTCAGTTTCAAGATAATGTTCAAACTTCACAGCATGGTCTATTATTTATGTATCGTTGCCTAACATATAACCCTAAAACTTAGCAGTTTAAAGCCCAAACATGGTCTCTCAGCATCAAGAATCTGGGAGCAAGCTTGTAGTCAAGCTGTCAGCTGGGGCCGCCATCTCTGAATGCTTGACTGACTGGGGGATCTGCTTCCAAGCTTACTCACAAGATTATCGGCAGGGGTCTTCAGTTTCCTACTCATCTTGGACATGACCTGCCATCACTTCTGCTGTGTGCTGTTGGTCATACAGACCAACCTTGGTAGAATGCAGGAGGGGACAACACCACTGTCTGAATACCAGGATCACTGCGGATAGGGCCATTTTGGAGACTATCTTATCTTCCTTTTCTATTGCACTTCCATATCAACCTCCGTCATAACTATTAACTTCTTCCTTGTGCTCTGGATTTTAGCTATACTAAACTTCTAATGCATTGTGTTTTCAAAATTCGTTGTCACCACTTGCTGTTTTCTTTTCCTGAAAAATCCTTTCTATTCAATTTTTTTTTTTGCCTGGATAACTCTGTTTTGCCTTCTATGACCCTTAGTTGCCAAAAGATCTCCCCTGACATCCCTTGACTCCAACTTTAGGTCTTTCTCTATGCTTTCATAGTGCTCCAACTCACCTCCATCGTGCTACTCTACATTTTATTGTAATTATTGGTTTATGAGTCTCCTACACTCTAGTGTGATGCCCCTGAGTTGAGAGATAGTGGGTTGTCATCAATTTTATTCCCAATATCAAAGTGCTGGAACACAATAGGAGTTTAATAAATGTGTGATGAATGAGTGAATAAATGAATGCCGAGTTTACTGCAGAATATGAGGGAGGAAAGAACACAAGCTCTTCTGTCAAATTTTATTATGTCTTACAATTTTGTGGGTCAGGATTATGGGAAGGCTTCTCCTAGCAATTCTTTTGCTCCATGTGGCATTAAGTAAAGTCACTCAGCAGTATTTGACTAGTTCGGAAAGTAAAAGATGTCCTCATTCATGACTGGCACCTTGTTAACCATGACTAAAAGGTTAGGTTCAGCTGGGAGTACCCATTGGGGGCTCAACAGAATGGCAGCTCAGGGTAGTCTGATTTCTTGGATGGCTGTTAAGAGCTCTCAGAGATAGTGTTTCAAGAGAGCAAGTCAGAAACTTCAAGGCTCCTTCTGGCCTAGCTTGGGAAGCATCACTTATACTGCATTTTATAAGTTCCAGCAAGTCACAGAGCCATCCAGTATCCAATGACAGGAGACTACGAGGCCATGAGTAGCAGGTGGCACAGCTCACTGGGAAGCCAACTTTGGACACTAGCTCCCACAACTGTAATCAACTATTGTCATGTTTAGCCTATGCTAACTTTCTCTACTATTTTTCTGAATGTGAAAATTTCCAACGTTTCCATCTTGTCTTTGTGAATAAAAAGGAGGAATATGGCTCTACTACTGTACGTTGAGGCAGATGAGCAGCTGAATGAAAATTATATCCATAGGGTGTTTTACATAAGTAGATGTCAAAGTTAAAGGAAGTCTATACAGGCATGATAGAGGGCTTTGTTCTTTAATTGCAACCTTTTCAATGGATAATTTGATAAAGATTCTCAACTGCAGTGGAATCTCTTTTCTAAGGGCATTTTAGAGGTGTGTAGGATGATTTTCCATTGTCACAATGTCAATCAGATGTTGTTCATTAATATTTAATTCCATCCTGCAATATGAGGGACAGTCCCACACAACAAAGAGTTTTCTTGTCTGAAATTTCATTAGCACTCTTGTTGAGAAACACTGAATACATAAAGATATGCCTCTCATATTTGCAGATGTCACAACCTATTATAATTATGATATGAAAGAACTGACTCAATAGCTGATTATGTGGAAAAAATAGAGATTTTAGTTGGATGCAAGAGCCAACATCATGATGTGTCTGCCAAAAATTGCTGCTATCTTAAGCTATATTAATAGAAATTTCAGTCCAGAACACAGAAAGCTATATTAATAGAAATTCCAGTTCACTCTATACTGGTCAAAGAGCTCTTGAAGTTTGATGGTCATTTCTGGGCACCTGGTTTTAAAAGTGGCGTAGATAAATCAAAGAATGGCCAAAAGGAGGACAGAAAGTCTGGAAGCCATGCCTTACGAGTGGGGAAACATGAAAGCGATCTTCGAATATTTGAAATGTTGTGTGAAAGAAGGATTGGGCACATCCTTTGAGATTCCAGAAAGCAAAATTAGGTTAAATGAAGAAAGATTTTTTAACCACTAAAACAGTTTTTCAAAAAATGTAGTGTTCTGCCTTGTGTGATAATTATCCGTGCCTTGAAGGGTCCCTGCTGAGAGTGGACAGCCATGGGCCAAGGGGTGGTTTTAAATAAACTGAATATTATGAAGAGAACACCTATATGAAGTGGTACCCTTCAGTTACTTTTCATTATTGTGATTATTTTATGTTTAATGGACTCGTATTTATAAAATACTGTGGACACCACCTCTCCATGCTTCTAAAATAATGCCTCAGCTCTTAATACCTTTCTCTAGCTTCATACCCCTAAAGAAATCCCTTAAGCTAGCTAAGATTTCATTTCTTCAATCACAAAATAGGAAATTATAGTGCATGACATATTTGTTTAACAGGATAGCTATGGTCATCAAATTACCCAATAGTTTTAAACTGTAAAGTATAAAACAAAGGAATTATTTTTTTCATCAAAGTTGTGGACTGTCAATATGCATTCCTATAACTGTCTTATGCCTAAGAGAAATGTTTTAAAATTATTTTTAAAGCCTATTCTAATGACTTGTCATTGTTTTCCAGCTTTGTGATAAGGTGTGAAGGTCTCTAATAACTGTCAACAGTGTGTCACAGGGAGTGACTTAATTAGCACTTACTGTTCTCTTATTGGTTGGCCTTTATTTGGTCCAATACAAAGTCCAACTTTTAAACCAAGGGAGGAGACAAGAAAGGGTGAAGCAGAGATAAGCTTTTACTCAAAAAATGTTTATTTGGGGGAAAACATTATCATCATTATCTTTAAAAACACATTATATTACTAAGTGTGTATTGGCATCTACTCTCTTACTTTAAGATGGTTCCAGTTTTTGAAATAGCCCAAACCCCCCAGATTGTTACCAGAAATTATCAAAAGGAGAAGAAACACATTCACTTCAGCTGATTTTTGTGGTTGTTTATTGGAGATCCAAGGTAGTCACATTAGCCTCAGGAAGCCCTTCTGAAATCTAAGAAGGAAAACCAAATTACTGTTCATTTAATGTTTAATTAAATTTATTATAGCCAGTAGGCTGGTTTTAGGCTGAATTTACGGTACACTAATGTTAGAATTTTATGCATTCTATGTACACTTGATAGCACATTGGGGTCTATTGCATAATCAACATGTACAATACACTTATGCCCATTTTATATGAGTTGGAACACACTTTTACTATTTTAAATGATCATAGAAGTTTATAGTTATATTTCTCCCCTTAAATTGTTAGTGATGTCTATAATTTATTTGATGCCACATTCTTGATATGGAACACAATTCCGAATTAGCAATCTTCCTACAGGGAAAATTCTACTTGGTTCCTAACAATGCATTTTAGTATGAGATTTCTAGGAATGCAGTTACAAAACGAGGCAACCGTATGCATTTTCACTAGAGGTAAATGGCTGTGTTTTTTTTTTTTTTTTAACTAAATATAAAGATGATAGTTCTTCACATGGAACTGCAAATAAGTGAAAGTGAATACTGATTTCTCCTGACGTTGCGAGCGTTGGTCTTCAGTGCCCTTCCATTTAGAGTCAATTCTTTCCTTTACCCCCTGAAAGTGTTTCTACATCAAAAAACAGAGCGGAAAGGAATTTTCGAAAACATCTTGTCCTAGTCTGACCCTGCACGTATAAAAATGCTGAGGTTGGGGGTGTCACAAGTGACTTGCCTCGACCTGTGGGGCTGGGAAAGGCAGGAGCCAGGCTTGAATTCAGACCTGAATTCAAACCCAGGACGATTTTTCCTATCCACATTTCTCCTTACTATTGTGGTGAAACTTGAGGAAGCAAGCAGGAGACAGCGTATGTTATTCCATACTAAGCCCCTGCTATAGAAATGCCCCTCCCTACTCCCGTCCTCCTCTCCAGGTGTTCTGATGATAATCAATAGTGTTCCAGTCATATTGGGCAATGTCTGGGAAGTTCTAAAGCTCTGCCTAGAAAAGGAAAATGCCATTTGAGTAGCCAGAACAAAATAAATTTGACAGATTCCCTTACCTCTAAGGTACGCTCCTTGGGATAATTACCCCTTTATTCTCTCTGACCCTTCAGGGCCCAAGGCCTCCCATGCCCAGATTAACTGGTTACTATATACTTATTTATGTTCCATCAGCCAATATCCTTCAGCAAGAGTAGCTGCAACCTTGATTTGTTTTCTCCTTTTACAGCGATGTTGCTGGAAGAGGTGGATGGAACATTTAATTTGGCATTAAATTCTATGCTAGTGCATCGTCCCCTATGGCAAAAGTGGTGTGGACGGTTTGCATTTATGATTTTGCTCAGTTCAACTCATTTTTCTGCCCAGGGAAAGTTTTTGCTCAAGCTTTTCGTGCTTCTATTGCAGTTTTATTTCTCGTTTCATAGAGATGATTTCGTAGAGGGAAGCAGTCTGCTTTCCCTTTGTATTCAGACTACCATTTTCCATTTAGAAGTGTTGGCAACACCCTTGTTTCTGTGTGTATGTGCAAAAGAAATAGAACGTTTGAATTTCGAGTGGAGTTCTCTTCTCAGGGGATGTGGTCTGTGTCAGAGGCAGGCATGACGGGGATACCTTGTATCTGTGAGCTTTTGCCATCCAATGTGCCTGGGAGGGAAAGAGATTCCTCTCAGCTCTTCCTTTCGTGTTTCATTCCCTCCTCTGATTTCATAGTGGATGTTGCAGTGGAGGGTCTATCGTCAGCAGGATTCACAAGCAACTTGTTCTGTGCTTTCGAGTGATCATTGATGGGATGAGTTGCCTCAAGGCTTCGCTGGATAGCTGCCGGCCCCGAGACCTGCCGACAGTCCCCTTCTTCTCAAGACCCCACAACACTCCAAATTGCTGCTTTCTCTGCTGAGAAATGCTCTTTGCTCTCTATTTCCTCTTACAGTGGCCCTTTGTCCTCAGCACTCGGCTCAAATTCCTTTCTTCACAAACAATAAGAAGGTATGCCCTCAATTTCTTCCTCCCACCCAAGCATTGACCACATTAGCCCTGTCATCTTTTTTTCTTGGCCCTTGTCTACTCTTATTTCCCAGCATGTCCTTGGTCAGGAGCAGTGTGTGTGTGTGTGTGTGTGTGTGTGTGTGTGTGTATAAAGTGAACTGCAGAGGAAGAAAACAAAGAAGGTGCAACGGCGAAAGACTGCAGGGGCAAGCGAGGCTTCTGGAGGGAACTCGGGCCTCACTGCCACTCTCTTACCTCGTCCAGGGTTTCTTGATCACTGATGAATCCAAGTTGATATTGGCAGTTTTGAAGAAGCCTTTGTTCTTCACGTATGTGAGAGAAAAGGACTAAAAAGGAAAGAAAAACCACAATTGAAGCTGCTAATCCTGAACAGGGCCCAAGGCTATGGAAGACAAAAAGCATTGTGCAGAATAAATTGCAAAAGAGAAACAAGAAAATACACAATGGTTTCCTATGCCTGGCCTATTTCTACAATTCTTCTGTTAATGAATATTCGTTTTCTACCTGTAGTTCAGCACACTGTTAGAGGAAGAATCAGTCCTCTAACCACACACAGGCTTTCCCATGCTGGAACATTCCAGTCTTGTATCACTGGAACAGAACCCCCAAGAGCCACAGGGCGAGACACGACAAGTCCTTCCAGTGTCGATCGCTAGATGGAGCCCGTGCTATGCACAAATCCAGCCCCAAGGGTCCTGGGATAGCTGGTGAAGCCATTAGCTGGAGGGCAGCAATTTTAAAGGGTGGTACTTGATTAAGAGAATCCATTTCTCCTCCAGTTAGGCCAGAAGCCCAATTGCTCTTGCAGGTGCTTAAAAATTTTCAGTATGTGGATTCACGTTATTTTCTCTCTCTCTCTCTCTCTACCTTGATCAACTATCGCAAGACTGGATGAGCTCCACTGGCAGCATCGGTCCCTCCAGGCATCTCGGCAGTAGCTGGAAGCCCCACATTTGGGGTGAGACTCTCTGGCTTCACTCACATGCTGCTTCAATATAATTAGCTGTCTAACTGCTCACCCACACTGAGCCCATATGTGTGTTACTAATTATGATTTATTTAAAAACTCTCTGTTTGCCATTCTTTGTTCTCTATTTCCTCTTTATTGAAGGGCCGAGGGAGGGATTTGATTTGGAAACTGTTCTGAATGGTAGGTTTTACTTTCCTTTGCATTTTCTGGACTTTTCCTTCTAGTTTCAAAATCTAGGCAGCTTCTGTCCCTAACTCTCAGCATGCTGACCTGCTGCTTGCTACCTCTCCCTCCAGCAACAAAAGGTACCAGGACAGGTGTGCTCACAGCATTTAGAAGGAAGTAGCTATTACATAAAGGGCCACTTCAACATATCTGCTGCTCCCAAGTCTGTATTTCCAACACAGACATTATACCCAAGCTTCAAACCCATATATGCCATTGCTTACTGGACATCTCCACCTAATTGTACACAGGCAGTTCCAACTCAGTGTGTGCAAAACTGGACCCCAAGTCTTAGCCCCAAACTTGTTCTCCTGCTGTACCTCATCTTGTCCAGAGTAGAAACCCCAGATCCTCAAGTCCTCCCTCTCTCTCTCTCTCTCCATCTTTACCTTCATGTTTGATGGATTTCACTCCCTCCCAGCTCTCTTCCTGTCATGCTTTCTGTTTCCAGTGCTGCTGTTTAAACCAAACCCTCCCATTCCTGCCTACGGCATGGCAAGGGGCTCCCCTGACCTTCCTCTGTCCAGTCCTGAAACTCACACTCCATCCACACCATGGCCAAGCTCATCTTCCCAGTACGCCATAGGCTCAAGTTCTTCACCTGTTTAAAACCATCAAAGACCCCTCACAGGCCTTAGCAGACCTTTCCTGAGAGCACGCTGTCCCTGGCAGGACCCTCATCTCTGGAGGCTGCTCCCACCCCACCCGGTCGCTGCAGCTCCCTCAGGTCACGTTGCCATGTGGCTGCAGCCCCGGAAGGGACTTTCTCTCCCTCCTTGCCTGGGTGGGCCCCGTTTACTTCACCCCTCAGCTTGAGCCGAGCCCGATCCCCACAGGTGCGTGTTGTCTCCTCCTTTGTGTCGCTGCAGTCCCAGAGCGTGTTTCTGCCAGGACTGTTGTCACAAGTCCTTGCAGTTGCCTCTGCTTGCTTGCCTTCCCCTAGAGACCACAAACTCCACGAGGCCAGCACTGTGCCACGTGACTCACAGGTATCTGCACAGAGTGCCTAAAACAGCACCTACTAGTAGCTCCAGAAACACTTCGTGAATGAACAGAAGCCACTACTAGCATTAGCAATGGAGTGGGGTGGTGCTCATCAATGGCCAGCTGGACTGACTGGTGTTTGCATGTTTAATTATGTGTGTGTGTGTAAGAAAGAGAGAGGGGGAGGGAGAGATGGAGAGAGAAACAGAGAGAACAGGACTATTTCTGGGGCTCACAGCAGGTCCTCACTTCTCTCCCTTTTAGTTAATTATTATCTAAATGAAGACCTGCAGGGCACATGGCATTTTGCTTGCAGCCTGAGGGAGGCTACCTACAAAGTGAAATATTCATAAAGTATACAGATGTCATACACTACAAATTCATGCCTGAAGGTGAGAAGAACATTTGAGAAAGAGACACCAGAGAAAGCAAAGGACTGCTAATGAGAGACTTGTGATCAGGAGCCCTGGATTCCAGACAGACCTTAACTAGTCACCCTCCTGGGACAAGGAGGGGCAGAGGAAACAGAGATGCCCCGGAAGGTCCCTTTGAGCTCTGAAGCTGTTGACGTTGAGACTGGAATGTGGGTGCAGTACTTTGTGAGTGTGGCAGATATGGGGAAGTGCTGCTCAAGGCCGTGGAACTGGCTGCCCAGCTGAGGGGTGTCCCCTCAACAGTCAGCCCCTCCAGGGTTTGTCTCAACTGCAGCTCACATCTGGTGACCGAGCTGGGTGGAGGTTCAGAGGTCCAGCCTCCTCAGCTTGACAGGAGACAATGCTGATGGGCAGTGGTCACTCCAGGGCTCCCGCTGGCTGGCTGAGGCTTGTTCAGGTCAACATCACAGTTGAGCTTCTCCCTCTTCACAATGATTTCTCTGCCCTTGTTTCTGGCAGCATTGGTCTCTGATTGTATATTATGTTATGCCCCACTCCAAATCAGGGTCTGGTGTAGACAACTGAACCTCTGAAGGTGCTAACCTACGATAGTACTAAGATATGGCCTGAAATGTGGCTTTGAAGCTGGATCACTTCCTGACTGGCCAGAGGACTCCTTCACCAGAGGTAAGTGAGCAATAGGAAGTTTCTGGCACAAAGTGGGGGTCCAGTACTTAAAACTCACTGGTGGTGTACTGGCACAAGGAAAGGCACTCATGGGCATGATATATCAGGCATTTGAAAGATATGGAGAAAATAGTATAAGGAAAATGAGGGTTATTGATGCACTACAGAGGGAAACTAACCAGTGGTGAGTAAGAAGCAATTGAAAGCCTGGCGTGAAAGCCAGAGGGTGTCTTTGGTTGCAGACAAAGAAACTCGAACACTCAGGTGGGCTGAGAAAGCTGAGCACTAACCCTAGGACATATCAAGCAAAGTCACTGAGCTTCAGTCGCCTGGTTAACCACCCAACAAAGGCAGATCTGTTATGCAATAGACAAGGTCTTGATAGTAACACTTGGGATCCAGGCTGACTGGTCAGGGGCCTGAAGTGACAGAGATTGAAAGACTGCGGACTAGGAGGTCTAGGGTAGTGGCATGTGGATGGGCATGTGCAAGGCACCATGTTGAAGATCTTCATGTCATTCCTTAATGCTCACCAGATATCATCCTCCAGGGAAAGGACACTCAAAAACCATCAAAACAAAAGAAGCCAGGGAGTTGATATTAGCCATAAGCGTCTGAATGACATGGCCATGGTGGCAGAGGTGGAGGTCCTGCCTGGGTCAAACAACATGGGCTCCCACTCACCAAGACTGATTCCTGCTACTGCTATGTTCAACCTGCCAGCAACAGAGACTAATGCTGAGACTCCGAAATGGCATATCATGAGGCATGATACCTCAAGGAGACCAACTGAACACTTGAAGGCAAGTTGGCTACATTAGGCCCTTTCCATCCGGACAGAGCCCAGGTTTTCTTTCCAGAGAAATAGACACGTTTTAGACCTGGGTTTGCCTTTCTGACTGTCAGGTCTCAGCCAGCAGTGCTATCACAGAGCATATGGGGAGTTTAATTTGCTAATTCTGACTCCCACATATCATTGTGCCAGAGCAGGGAGCCCAGTTTAAAGTAATGGAGGTACGGGAGTGGTGCCATGACCACGGGATCCATCAGACACAGCTCATGCCACACTACCCAGGTTCTGCTGAACTCATAGAGCACTGGGGCTTGCTAACAGCATCAATAGAGTATTAGTATGAAGGCAATATCATGCAAGGATGGGGTGCTGTCCTCGAAGATGCAGTATACTCACTGAACTGAAAACCTTTACATGGAACTTTATCCTCAATAGAAGACAAACACGTGAGTCCAGGAACCAAGGGGTAGAAGCAGGAATGACCCCACTAGGACATCCCTAATGGCCCTCTGGGGAATACTGCACAACTCTGGGCCCTGCAGAATTAGAGCTCCTGGTCCCTCTAAAGGTTACACTCACCAGGGAATACAGCCAGATTTCCATTGAAGTGTAAGCCATGGCTGTTGGCATTTTGGGAATATTGTGTTTTTGTATCAATGGACAAGAAGAGGAGTCATAGCTTGGCATCATCAGGAGTGGGTAGAGCTGTCTAACCCAATGGGGCCAGGGAACAATGCCAGTGGGCATTTCTTGGTACTGCCTTGTCTAACTGTGACTATAAATGGATAGGCCCAGCACCCCAGTCCCAGGAATGACATGGTGAGCAGAGGCCCAGGCCCCTCCTCTTGGATTAGAGTCAGTTTGCTAGATAAGCCATTGTGGCCAGCAGAGAGGTGCTAGCTGAGGGTGAGGGTGACCTAGACATGGTTGTGGAGGGTGGAGACGAACAGCATCAATTACAGCTCCAGGACTAACAGGCTGTGGCTTGTGCCAGCAGCTTCCCTGTCCTAAGTTTCCCCTCTGGAAGGATGACCCACCAAAATTCTGGAGGAGTTACTCCCCGAACGTACATGGAGAAATGGATCCAAGTGGCAAAGTGGTAGACTGTGGAAGACATGGGGGTGTGTCACTCGGATCCCCTCAGGGATCCTGCCCAGATGTGGTGCAGGCATCTTCCCATTGTCAGGTCCTCAGCGCCTACCTCTGTGGAAGGAGTGGCCTCACCTGAGGTGACGCCATCCTTTCGGAGGCAGCCTATGTTTGATGGCTGGGCAAAGTGGGCATATAAATGCCTTATATTGGCCATTGTGCCCAACGCGAGGAAACTTTGTCAGACACTACTCGCTGAGAGTTCCCTGCCACACGGCACCTCCTCTTCCCTCTGCCCAGGCCTGCCTGCTCCCCTTTCTCTCCTAGTTGTTGATTCCTAATGGACACCTTGCATACCACGCTCTCCTCACAGTCTGCATCCACACAACTCAACCTACAGCACTGTCCACTAGCAAGAACCTTTCTGCCTCTGGCTAGGACAGATTATTATTATTTTTTAAAGTTCAATAGCTTTAAGATTACAAATGATTTTTGGTAACCTGGATGA
Organism: Nomascus leucogenys; assembly: GCF_006542625.1. Taxonomy (NCBI): domain Eukaryota; kingdom Metazoa; phylum Chordata; class Mammalia; order Primates; family Hylobatidae; genus Nomascus; species Nomascus leucogenys. The sequence goes on along the minus strand of NC_044395.1, from coordinate 3,890,870 downwards.
ATTGTATAGTGGTGAATTCTGGGATTTTAGTGTACCCACCACCTGAGTAGTGTACATTGTACCTAATAGGTAGTTTTTCATCCCTCACACCTCTTCCCCCTCTCCCTTTCTGAGTATCCAATGTCTATTATACCACTCTGTATGCCTTTGCATACTCATAGCTTAGCTCCCACTTACAAGTAAGAATGTGTGGTATTTAGCTTTGCATTCCTGAGTTACTTCACTTAGAATAATGGCCGCCAGTTCCATCCAAGTTGCTGCAGAAGAGTTATTTCTTTTTTTATGGCTGAGTAGTATTCCGCGATGCACGCACGTGTGTGCGCACACACACACACACACACACACACCATGTTCTTTATTCTCTCGTCAGTTGATGGGCACTTATGTTGATTCCATATCATTGCAATTGTGAATTGTCCTACAATAAGCAATGACTTCTTTTCTTGTAAGTAGGCAACCAGCAGTGAAATTTCTAGATAGAATGATAGATCTATTGTTAGTTCTTTGGGAAATCAAGATACTTCTTGGTTCTTATGTTGAGAGCCTATTGGTCAGTGCTGAGGTTGTGGAGTTGAGGGCATCCTAAATTCTCCTTGGTAGACCTCTTCTCTAGCTCCTGCTTAGTTCTGAAACACAATGCATAGAGGGCCAGAGTGGAAAGCATTCTATCTTTAGTTTCAAAGTGAAAGTCTCCTGTTAATCTTGACCACACATCTGACTCTTGGCTACAAATCCATTTCTTCTCACACATTCACTATGGTCCTTTCAGGGAATTGAAATTCAATTTAGTGAAGGAAGCTTTGATCTAGTGTTCCCGTGATTGGAGCAAAAATAGGAGAAAAATCTCTGTTCAAGACCAGGTGGATAACAGCTTTGCAACTTGGTTGGCAGAAAAGGGTGAATCAAGATAAATGTACATGTTTGAAAATAACAGCTCTGAGAGAACAACAGCAATAGTAATAGCCGACCCAGCAAATGTGATGTCCAGATCCATTTGGCCACACTGTCGCCCCCTCCCTGCAGCCTTAGCCACTTTCCCCAGGAAGCTTCCTGGGGCTGGGTCTGACGGAGCAGACATGTAAGGGCCCTGGCTTCTCAGAGAAGCATGGTCACAGTACTCAGAAGGACCAAGAAGTAGGGCTCTGTGAGGTGAACTATGACCATTAGAAACGGGAGATGCAAAGGAGGCAGGAGATACACTGCTGTCTTTTCCTTCCTAAGGGATTGTTCTTAGATGCAGTAGTTCTGTGTGGCCTCTCTGGAGAGGACTTGTGGAATGAACAACCAGCAGAGTTTTCTTGTGAAGCTGTGGCCATCCCGTTATCACAGGATTTTGGACCTTTCCCTCCTTCCTTGTTTCCCTTCCTTTCCACCTCATTCTTGTTTCCTGGGATTTCACCTACCTCCTTCCCCTTATTAAGGGTTATCACATGAGCTCTGCCTCAGTTTTCCAGGGAACCTAGGCTAAGGAAATAATAAATACTGAGTTTTGTTAAGTGCCAGGCATCCTTCTTAGTGTGATATGGGTATTATTAAATCATTTATTCTCCACAGTAACACCATGAAGTAGGTACTATTATAATCTCCACCTTACAGATGAAGAAAGTGAAACAGACAGTGTAGATGACTTTCCCGAGGTCACTATGCTAGAAAGTCTTAGACACAAAAGTCAGATCAGATATTCTGGCTCCTGAATCTGTGCTCCTGCATTCTGAAGAATGGCCATTGTCAGAGCATCCGCTAAAATTTCCATGTTTGCAACACCACATGGACTGGCAGCTCAGAGAACTTTGCTGATGAATAAAGGAGAAGTGTTACTCCTTTGTGAAATGAGACTCTTAACATGCTCTGCATTGAAAGACCATTTGTTGAGTATCCATTGTTGCAGACCGGATTCTGAAAATGAATCTATTTATAGATTTTTGTTGTTGTTGTTCTTACAGTTTGATTGTTGACTGTCAGTTCTGACTGTTGATGAAGGCCCCCAGAGAGCACGGGCCTTTCTCTTTCCTATCTTAAACAAACAGTGTTACACCAGATGTTGATAAGCTCTATGATCTACTAATGTTCTAGCTCAAAACATCAAAAAGAAGCCTATGGCTGGGTGTGTGGCCTTGAGTGAAATCTGGGGAGAAAGGTGAACCAGGAGAGAAAATATTCTACCAGCTAGCCTCCTAGAAATGCAAGCCTTCCTCACCATGGGTCTGTGAACACCTGATATCCTATTCCCGTAAGGATCCACAGGCACACTGGAAGTCCATGAAGAGCCTAAACTCTATTAAAATCTTGTGAGTAGGTCAGTATCTGCACTTCCTTTTCAGTCAGGGGAAGACATATAGATTACGTCATATTCTTGAAACTATTACTATTATGGATAGAAAACTAAAACTTGAGGCTTGGCATTATTTTTTTCTGGTGGCCTTGTGTAAGTCATTTAACAAGCAGGATCTCAGTTTCCTCATATGGAAATAGAACATGGTACTTTCCAGTGGCCAAGGTTGTTGTGAAGATCAGATGAGATGAAAAATGCCAGTAGAGGAATGGTGTAATCTCTAAAGTATCTTACCAATGTGGGCTAGATGATCATTGTCATTCCCCATCTTCTGAGCCTGAGACCATAAGATACAGAAGAAAGACTCTGACAGTGACTAAGTACATATGTCTTAGGTTTGGTTCATCCAGATGTGGATCTTGGGAAGAGGATTTGAAGGTGAGTAGTTTATTTGGGGTGTGATGTCAGGATGAATTGGTAGAGGAGTGTTTGGGTGAGAGGGGAAGGAAGGAAGGAAGCCTATCAGCATGTGATCATAAGCAGGTTGCTTCTGTGAGCAACTAGGACTCAGTCCCAGAGTATAGAAAATGCCTTTCAGTTGTCTGACTTGAGGGCCAAGCATGCACCTGCAGCCAGAGAAGCTTTCAGGCAAAGAGTCACAGGTGCTTGCACTAGGAGGCCATCTGCATGTACTAGGGTGGCAAGTGCCAAGAGGAAGCATGGGTGGGACATTGACAGCCAACCGTGTCTGCTACAGCGAATTGTAAGCTAGATACGGTCATGTGCATTATCTATATTAACTTCTAAGTCAGTGGTTCCCAAACATAGCTTCTCACCAGAATTACCAGGCAAGTGTAAAAAATGTCAGACTTTGAGACCCATATTTAGGAAATTTTAAATTCAGAATGTCTAGGGCAAGGTCTAAGAATTGACTTTTTTTTTCAAAGGCTCTATGGGTAATGCTGATTACCAGTCAGTTTGGGGGAAACATGATACTTAAACCATTCAATGCAGGCATTTTAAGAAAACTGACCTTGGTGTGTTCAGTATTTTATGCAAAGTTACATCTATATTGGGGTGGAAGCAAGATTCCTACCCAGTGCTCATCTCTTTACTTCAAGGTCACACTGCCTCTTCAGGGCCCTGTTTCTCTTGCAGAGGCCAGGACCACATCTCTTAAACCCCAAGGGAAAGGGTGGGATGCCTGCATTATGAAGTGTGGAGCCCTGAGCCTGCTCCTGCCAGTCATATGGACTGCCTACCTATAGAAGGAGGCTTCTCAGCGGTCTTTCAACACACTCCTTTTCCACCTCATTCTTTGCAGTGGCCAGATTCTTACCATGCCATGCCTGGATCATTGAAACTTCCTCCTCGCCCATCTTCCTGCCTCAGTCCTCACTTCCTCTAGTCCCATGTCTCACCGCAACACACCCTGCATCACCACCCTCTTTCTCAGATGGACAGGGCTCCCCACTCCTGATCTGTAAAATGGAGTCAAAAGCTCTTGGCGGGGTATAAAGTCCTGCACGACCCAGTTTCATTCTGTCTTGTGTCTCTTGTAGGATATATTAGTCAGCCTACAGGGAGGAGAACAGGAACCTCTCTACGTATTTGAACAGAGAAAATATGGAACCAATTAGCCTGGTGTTGCAGGACTGAAAATATGAAAAGGGGACACCAAGGTATACAAAGGTTTAACCACAGAAGGAGCTATTGATCCTAAAGCTGGAGGGTCAAAAAGCAGAGATTGGAATTATTACAACCTAGAAGCTTAGAGAGCGGTGGAGATGTGGCTGAGATTTCCAAGGAGGGAGAAGTGCTAGAAAGCTGCTAGTACCTCAGGGACTCGGAGGAGGATTCTCTCAGGGGAGGTTCTCATACCTCTAAGGAGAAGAGGGGTTACTCAACTTCTGCTGGGATTCAGAAGTTTGGAGAAAGCCCCTTGTGGAACTGGGCTTAGACCTCTAATCAGAGGGAGCCCCCCTGCCAGGGCTTGCACTTGTATGAGAGGCCCCGTAAGGCTGGGAGTCCAGGATCCTAGAGGCTGGGACACTTGCAGCTGCCAGGATGAATACTGGGGCAATGCTGATGGGAAGCATGGCCAGCAGGTAGGGGCTGCCTCTCTAGAGCCAGCTTCTTGTGGGTCCTAACAGGCAGCCAGCTCCAAAGGAGGCCCCAGCCCTAGCACCACACAGCTGGGTAGAGAAGGGCAATGAGGAGCTGAGGGGACAACACCTTAATAACTGGCACAACACCTGCGGTGTTAGAGTCACCAAAGATGCTTGGCCCTTATGCATCTCAACTCTTTGGCGAAGGCTATCCTCTCTCTTTGGAATTTTCTTCCCATCCAAAGGTTGTTTGGCTCCCATCAGCACTCAAATGTCTCCTCCTGTGAAGCCTTCCAGGTCTGCCCCTATTTCTAAATCCCCGAGCCAGAAAAACACCCTTTTCATATCTAGTTTCTCCTGGCATTCATGCAATGATCACATTTTAAAATAATTACTTGCTTCAGGTCTGTATCTTCTATTTGACTGTGAACTTGTCAAGAGAAAGATGTTGCTTTATTTATCTTGATGTCTTCAATAGTTCAGTAAGTGTGTATCAAACAGCAAAAGCCCAGATGTCTGAATGAAGCCAGAATGCAGGGGGCAGGTGCAGATTGCCTGCCTGCAGAGCACAAAGCCCAGAGGAGTCCACAGCTCCAGGAGAGGTTGGTGGGAGGCTGCCCTCCCTCCCTTTCAATCATAATAGAAAAACAGGGAAACAAAGACATAAAACAAACATTGTTTCTGGGAATGTTTTAGAATGTAGAAATAGCATTAGATTTCTAACTTCATATACTTTTGGCCAAAGGGAAGTCGAGAATTGGACTCAAACATCTCTTGCATGTGAAGCCTTCCAGGGGCCATTCAGCACAACTTACTTCCCCATTTCTCCCACTTCTCCATCCTTCTCTTATTTCTGCAGAGCCTCGGCTGCTTACCCCTATCAATTACTTCCTGCTGAGGTCTTCAGTAATATTGGTATGAGGTTCTGAAGTGTATTTTGATGGGAATTCCCAATGGCTGGCAGTCCTTCTAGAATCTGAGGTCTGTATCGCTAATGGTGCAATTTTAGACATTTTTTTTTTTTTACAAGGGGCTGTGAGTGAAGGTATTTTTGGAAAACTTCATATTCATACTTGTGTTCTTAAAAACTCGTTTAAATTCTGATCCAGCACATGCTTATCCAGCATTAGTATATTCTAAGAATTCTATTAAGCACTTTGGCATGCATTGTATCATCCAATTCAATCTTTGCAGCAGCTCTGAGGTGGGTATTATTATCCTGTATTTATACCTCAGGAAGCTGGGAGCAGAGAGATCAAATGACATGCTATAAGTGACAGGACCAGCATCCGAAACCGGATCTACTGACTCCATGCTCACGGTTCTTTTCTTGTGAATTCTGCTTATAGGCAGGCTCAGCTCCAGACTGGATTTGGTCTCCCAGAGAGTCTGAGATTTGAAGGTATCATGATGAAAGAGAATTTTGTCTCAGTGTCCAGAAATAGACCATGATAAAGAAAGGCTAAGCCCTGTGTAAAAGTCCCTTACTTATCCAGAGGGCAAAGACTTTTGGGTACATATTTCTCCAGGACATTAGCCCCAGGTGGTGCATGAGTCTCCCACTCTGATGAGGAAATTAACTGGAGAGGTGTGGTCCAGGTGCAAGATCCCTGGCTGGGAAACCAGAGGTGCTTTCCCAGGGTCATTGACTTCCACCATCCTGGGTTTTCTCCATTGAAGAATTAGTGGTTTAACTGACATGACCTCCAATGCTCCCCTCAGTTCTAAGATAGAACGAATACTGCCTGTTATGGAATGAAGGGCTCTTTTACCTTGAAGGTCAAGGTCTCTGTTGAGTCTTTAAGCACTGTCAAAAGACGATGAAGGGTCAAAAAGATCGGGAACCTTGAGTCTCTGGTTTAAAAATCAGCTTTCTGGGGGTAGAAGCCTCAATTTCCAGCTTGCAACCTGTGAGGGAGATGAATTAGCAGGTCTCAGGACCAGCATGGACAAATGTCCCCAACATTAACTTTAGTCGTCTCAGCCAACCACTCTCCCCAAATCTCTATGGATTACCCCAATCATTGCCCACTCAGCATTTGGAGCTGGTCTTGCGCTGCCCTAGTGGAATGCTAAATAATTCATTACACTCTCTTTTCCTGCTATTGTTGCATTGAACAGCTCTTGACTCTGCCCTTTGCCGCCGCTCCCCAGAGCTCCTGTGAATTAGGTTTGGGGAGGAAGACATGTGAGGCTCAGAGGATGCCAGTCCCTAGGGGAGGCAGACAAACATAATCTTGGTTTCTATAGCACCCTGAGACCCCAAACTGCGGAGCCTCCCACATCTCTTATCGTAACATTAAGAGCCGCCTTGTAGTTCACCCGAGGACATGTTCCAGGGAAATCATAGAATATTTATTAGCGTTATTACATTTTCTGCAGCACCTTTCATCCCAAAGGATCCCAAAATGCTTTGCTAACAAAATATCCAGGGAGATGTTATCCACTTCTAAAGTCAAGCCACTGTTCCACACTTTCCCCCTCACCACACCCCTTCCATTTGCCTTCCCCCAATCCATTTCTGCCAGGATTGTCATGACTCTTCATTGCTCATTGGGTAACACTCAAATGCCTTCTCCTGGTCATATGAGTTTCCTGTGACTGCTGTAACAAATTACCACAAACTCAGTGGCTGAGAGCAACACACACTTACTCTCACACAGTTCTGAAAGCCAAAAGTCCTAAAAGTGTTTCACTGTGCTGAGAACAAGGTGTTGGCAGGACTGTGCTCCCTCTGGATGCTCTAGGAGAGAACGCATTTCTGTGCCTTTTCCCACCTCTGGGCCTGTATTCCTGCATTCCTTGCCTCATGCCCTTTCCACCACCTTCAAGATGAGCAGCTCAGCATCTTTAATCCTCTCTGTCCAGGCTTCACATTGCCTTCTCCTCTACTATCAAACCTTTCCATCTCCCATTTATGAGGACGTTTGTAATTACATTTAGGGCCCGTCACCGAATCCAGGATAATGTCCTCATCTGCAAAGTCACATTTGCCATAGAAGAAAACATTCACAGGTTCCAGGGATTAGACCCTGGATATTGTTGGGGACCGTGGTTTAGCCTACCATGCCTGGAACTGAAGGCCTTTTCCCCTGACCAAAGTCAGCATCTAATTCCCACCACCCCCCACAGCAGACTGCACACCACGGCCACACTGAGCTGCTCAGTTTTCTATTCAGAAAGTTTTGCCTGTTTCTACTTCTGTGTCTGTGCTCTTGTCTCTTTCTTTGGAACGGAAGTGCCTCCTTTCCTCCGTGACTCCCTGTTCTCCCCGTTTGCCTTTGCTGGAACAAATCCTCTGACTTGCGAGCCGTCCCTGCAGCCTCGCTGTCCCGTAGTGTGCGCGGTGTTTGCTGGTCCCCCCATGCCAGGATCCCCTCTCACATGGGACCCGCTCCTTGTCTTCACATGGACAGCCTTTAGGAAATGCCACATAAATTATTCCCATGGGAATGATAGCACAGGGAAGGGTTTCAGGTTGATTCCACAACTATGCTTTTGACATTCAACATATATTTATTATTCATTTAAAATACTTATGAAGTTCTTCCTCTGAGTCTGGCCCGATTCATATTGATAAAGATGTATGCCTTAGCCCTTAAGGAATTTAAGGCCTGGAGGGCACTGAACAACAACTGCAAGTCCCACCACTGCTGAGTCAGAGGAACTGATAGGGTGCCATAAGAGCATACACAGAGGGCCTATCTGGCCTCACGGTGGGTGAGAAGTGAGGGAAATTAATGTGGCAATTAGAGATTCTACTAAAAAGACAATCATAATGTTATTATTCATAGCAAAGATCCACCTTCCATTTGCATAGTGTTTCTTATGAGGTGTGACCATAATGTAATAGAATGAGTTTTCTTATAAAAACCAAACATAACAAATTATATTACAGGGAATCTCCGCGTTGGGAAGGACCTTAAAGGTCATATTGTTCAACTTTCTTTCTGATGCAGCTCTTCCCTCTAAACCACACCTAATGCCTGTGCTTGCCTGAATTCTGCTTGAAAATCTCCAAGGAGTGTGGTTTTTCATGAAAGTCACCTTGGATTTTATGTGTATGTTAGAGAATAGAAAGGAAAGAGGGTACCCTATACTACTGTCTGCATATGTACATATCAATATATAAAATTTGTGTATATATTGTATATATAGATATATCTGTATATATATATATGTATATATGTGTGTGTGTGTGTGTGTGTGTGTAAAGCAATTGTGCTGCAATTCCAATTCTGCACAATTGTGGAAGTTCCAAAAATGTGTTGCAAAATTGCATTAATGTTAGAACCTATTGGGATGTATGTATATTCTCTCAAAGTGACTACTTTGACCAGGAACACGTACATGCATACACAGGTCTGGAGGTATTTAAAAGTTATTTTCTTTATAATTATTTCAAAATAATTTCACAGGGTAAAATGATGGCTATTCCTTTTTTCTAAAATGGAGGTTTGTGCTGAAATGAGGGTGGTTTAGTAAAAAGACTATGAGTCTCAGACGGACATGAGATCAAATCATGGCTCTTCTTCTTAGAAGCTACAAGGCCTTAAATAAAATATTTAATATTTCTGAGTCTCAATTTCATCTGTAAAATGAGGCTAATGTCATTTTCCTTTTAGGACAGTTACAAAAATAAATATGCCTAGCACATAGCAGAAACTCAAATTATTTTCTACTCTTTTATGAAGAAGTTAAGATGGGTCTTATGGCTAGTTTTGTGGTAAATAAAATAAGAAAGAAGAATGTAAGATGATTTTTCTAGGGTTTCATAAATTTCTAAATACCAAGGCTGGGTTAGTTGTTTCTGACATGCCCTTTATTTTTCTCCGTTGCAAAAGATGTACATGGCTTTTGCTTTTTTAATGGAGAAATACAAATGTCTGCCTATGTGCACATGCACCTTTAACATCTCCTGACACGTTGCCTCACTTTTTGGTTATGTATATTCGCCTACTCAGTTACCTAAGGAAGAATGTATTGGGACCTTCTCTTTTGGAATTGGAACCCATATCAGTTATCTCTGGAGAGAAGCATTTTTTAATAAGAGGGTACATCTTAAGATGTTTAGGATGCTTTGTGATACATGAAAGCCCACCTGCAGTTTGTCATTGTCATCTCTTTGACTTCTAACCCCGTAGTAGTTAGTTTTACTAAAAGGCTGCATCCAATTCCTCCACCTACATGTAATTCATCAAGCAAGCCCATATCACCCTTTGCTCTCATTGAGTGAACCAGCTCCAGCATCAGAGATGAAAGGGTTGCTGTGTTCTAAGTCATGATTCAGCCAGGGAATCACTCATGGTAAGTGTGGGTAAGATGTTTATGATGGCAATTAGACCTTACATAATTGAGAAGGAACAGGGAAGCAGAGGTTCACGAAAGGAGTTGGAGGAACAGAATATGAGTCAGTAGCCAATGGACAATCTGAGACTATGTCCAGTCTCTGAAGTCAGCCATAAAGGGGGCATCTTGGAGGACCGTGGGAAATGTTGCTTCTATGCAGCTATAGCCTCTGTGGGTCTGCAGCCAGGTGTCTGATGGTGAGCCTGAGTATTTTCTGGGTTACCAGGTGTGTCACTTGAGGAGAGGGCTGAATGTGGAGTGGAAAAGAATGAGAAAAAAGCGAAACCAGTCAGGCAATTTGCATGTGTTTATCACTACATCTGACCATGGCAGCTTCAGAGAATACTGGTTGCTATTTCACGCCTACCTTCCAGATCTTGTGCAAATTTTTCTTTTGGCCAATCCTAACTTGGAAATACATACAGAAGAAATTCTGAGATAAGTTGTTTCAGTTTAACCAAGTTGATGCAGAAGAATCCACCAGCATTGCTTACTAAAGAAGACAGAGAGAAAAGAGCTCTGCTGTATATATGCTTGTCTGCTTTCACCTATACTCAGCAGAAAGCACCTTGACCTTCTTGTGATGTAGTCTACCAAGAGGAAATTGCAATTTATTGTTTTTCTTATTGTGGTAAAATTCACATGCAATTAAAGGCCAAGATCTCAAGTGAAATTCAATGAGCTTTGAAAAATACATATACAGGGTAATAAACACCGCAGTGAAATCTTGTAAGTCTTGAAACCAGGTAATGTAAGCTCTCCAAACGTATTTTTTTAAATATTGTTTTGGCTATTCTAGGCCCTTGGTAGTTTTGTATAAATGCTGGAATAAATTTGTCGATTTGTATAAAGTGGCTGGTTGAAATTTTTCGTAGGATTGCATTGACTCTATAGAAAATTTGGGAAGATTAGACATTTCAATAATATTGATTCTCCAATCTATCAACCTCTTATTTCTCCTCATTTATTTATTTTTTATCTCTATCAAAAATATTTTGTAGTTTTTGATTCACAACTCTGGTACCTCTTCTGTTAATTTTATTCCTAAATATTTTTTGTTTTATAATGTTATTGTAAATGTTATTTAAACATTTTGTTATTCTAATTTTGCATATTGATATTTATATAGGGACTTTATATGCTGTGATCTTACTTTATTTACTTGTAAGTTCTAATAGCTTTTTAAAATATAAATTCTTTAGGATTTTCTATGTAAACTATAATAATATAATTGAATAAATGAAATTTCCTCATTTCTAATTTTTATGCTTTTGATTTATTTTTCAAGCTTTATTTTGCTGGTTAGCAGTACAATGTAGGATAGATTTAGTTAAAAGGAACATTCATACTTCGGTTATGAAAGAAAGGGGAAGGAATTCAATATTTCATTATTAAGTATGTTAATCAGTGGGCTTTTTGTAGATGTCCTTTATCAGATTAAGAAGAAGTTCCGTCTATTTCTACTCTGCTTAGAGTTTCAACTATGAACGGGTGTTGAGTTTTGCCCTTTTTTTTTTTGGTGATGGTGTCTTGCTCTGTTTCCCACTCCAGTGCAGTGGCGCAATCTCGGTTCACTGCAACCTCTGCCTCATGGGTTCAAACAATTCTCCTGCCACAGCCTCCCGAGTAGCTGGGATTACAGGGGTGTGCCACCATGCCTGGCTAATTTTTGTATTCTTAGTAGGGACAGAGTTTTATCACATTGGCCAGGCTGGTCTTGAACCCCTGACGTCAAGTGATCCACCTGCCTCGGCGTCCCGAAGTGCTGGGATTAGAGGTGAGCCACTGCACTTGGCCCCAAATAATTTTTAAGATGATTATATATTGATATAATACACAATTTTTCTTCTGGATTTTGTTAATATGATGGATTATATTGACTGATTTTTGAATATTAAAGCAATCTTGCATGCCTGGTATGAACTCCACTTGGAAGTTTTGTATATTGCTAGGTTTAATTTGCTAATATTGTGTGAAAATTTTTTGTGTTTATGCTCAGGCTTATTTGGCTGTAATTTTTTTAATTAAAGTGTATTTGTTAAGTTTTGATATCAAAATTTGGTTGGCTTTGTAAAATAAGAGATGAAATGATCATTCTTTATTTTCTGAAGTAGTTTGTGAATTATTATATTATTTTTTCTCTATGCCATACAACTAATAGTAAGGCCATTTGGATTTATTTAATAGTTATGAATTTTACTTTAAAAGAAAGCTACATATGGACTATTTTTATGTTCTATAATTTTGTGTCAGTTTTATAAAATTGTGTTTTCAAGGATTTTGTTCATTTCATCTAAGTTGTTAAATCTAGAGGCATAAGTTATTATAATATACTTTATTATTCTTTTTATGTCTTTAGGATCTGTAGTGATATCCCCCTTTTTATTTCTGATGCTGGTAATTACTATATTCTCTTTTTTTCCTGATTGGTTTTGCTCAGGTTTACTCAACTTTATTAACAATTTAAATAACCACGTTTTGTTATTTTTTAAATTTATTTTGGGTTTAATTTTCTCTTTTTTTCTACCTTTTTATACTGGAAACTTAGATCACCTATTTTCAAAGTAACAAATTCCCTCTTACCACCATTTGAGAGGTATCATACAAATTTTGACATGTTGTGTTTTCATTATCATTTAGTTCGGTACAGTCACCCCTCAGTATACATGAGGGCTTGGCTCCAGGATTCTGGTATATAACAAAATCTGTGCATACTCAAGTCTTGCAGACATATACAGAAAGTTTGCCCCCATATACATGAGTTTTGCATCAAGAGAATATTGTATTTTTACCACATTTGGTTGAAAAGAAATTCACGTATAAGTGGACCCATGCAGCTCAAACTCATGTTGTTCAAGGGTTAACTGTATTTCCTGACTTCTCTTATTAGTTATACTGTGATCCATGAATTATTTAGAAGTATGTTGTTTAATTTCCGAATATTTGTGCATTTCTGCATATATATAGTTAGTATTTTTGTACTTAATCTTTTGTTGTCAGAGAACATGTGTAAGATTTCAATCTTCTGAAATGTATTGAAACTTATTTTACATGTGTTTACAACATAACGGTTTATATGTACTATACGTGTATATATGTTATACCATGTATGCCTGAAAATATGTCTATTCTATAGTTTTGGGGTTATATTGTTTTAAAAATTTCAATTATATCAAGGCAGTTTATATTGTTGTACAAACCTTTGTATTTCCTTTTTGACTTTTTTTCTAGTTATTCTAATAATTTCTCAGTGAGGGATTTAAAAATCTCCAGCTATAACTGTGTATTTTTCTGTTTCTTTCTTTATTCATGTCTTTTCCTGCTTTGAGTATTTTGAAGCTCTAATATTACAAGCACATGCATTTAGGATTGTCATATCTTCCAAAAGAATTAATCTATTTTTACTATTGTGATATAGCTCTCTTTGTCTTTGGTAAGATTTCTTGTTGTCTCTTTTGTCTGATATCAACATAGCCACACAAGGTTTCTTATGATTACTATTTGTGTGATTTATCTTGTTCCATCCTTTTACTTTCAACCTATCAGGGTCATTGCATTTATAGTGCATGTCTTGTAGACAGGATATAATTGAGTCTTTTTTTTCTACGCAGTCTGAAAATCTATGCCCTTAATTGGAATTTGGTCCATTTGCTTTAAATGTAATTATTGATGATCCTGGATTTAATGTATCATCTTGGTATTTACTGACTGTTTGCCTCATCTTTCTTCTTTGTTTCTCACTTTTTCCTTTTCTGCCTTCTTTTGAATTCAGCAAATTATTTTAGTATCCACTTTCATTTTTTCTATTGGCTTTTTAGCTTTACCTCTCTATTTTTCATAGTCATTCTAGGAAGCACTAGGAAGTCCTTACCTTTTTACAGTCTACTTAGAGTTAATACTGTACCTCATCATATAAAATGTAAAAATCCTATAAGAGTGTAATTCCATTTACCTCCACTCCTTCTAATATTGTTTTCATATATTTTACTTTGAAATGTGCTAAAATCATAAAATCCATTTTTTGCTGTAAAAGCCAGTTGTTTATAAAAGAAATTAAGAGCAGAAAAAAATATTATTTTTATCCAGATATTTACCTGTTCCTGAGCTCTTCATTCTTTCTTGCATATCAGAAGTTCCATTCTTTTGTTCAAAGAACATCTTTGGAGTATTATGTCATGGAGGTCTGCTGAACATGAATTCTTTCAGTTTTCACCTATCTAAAAATATATTTATTTTATTTTCACCTTGAAGATTATTTTTTGATATCTATAAAATTCTGGGCAATTTGTTTTTTTTTTTTTTTTCATTCAGCACCACATAGAATTCACTCATTTATCTTCCAGCTTTCATTATTTCTGATGAGAAGTTAGTCATCATTCATATTGTTGTTCTACTGTATGCAATGTATTTTTTCCCCACCGGCTTCTTTAAAGATTTTTTGTTTGTATTTAGGCTTCAGTAATTTATATATAATGCATTAGGGGCTTTAAAAAAATTCTACATCTGGTGCATCAAAATCTCAGAAATCACCACTAAAGAACTTATCCGTGTAACCAAAATCCACCTACACTTCCAAAAACTATTGAAATAAAAATAAAATAAAATTCCACATTGGGTTCATTGACTTTAAATTTGAAGGTCAAATTCTTGGCTTATTTGGAAAGTGTTTGGTTATTATTTAAACATTTTTTTCTTCCCTTTTTCTCTCATCTTTTGGAAATTAACTATGGGTATATTACAACACTTAAGATTTTTTTCACAGAACACTAAATTTCTGTTATTTCTATTTATTAAAAAGTCTTTCTCTCTCAGTTTAAATACTAAATAGGGATATATACAAGCTCACTGATTATCTCCTCTGCCATCTCTAATTTGTGTGAAGCTCATTCAGCACATTTTATTTCAGATATTGTAATCTCACTATTAGAATATCCATTTAATTTTTAAAATGCCTTCTGAGACTTCCAAGTACTCAGTTATATTTACATTATCTTTTAATATTATATTATCTTTCGACACATTGGTGATAGCTATTTTAATGTTCTTGCTTGCTCATTCCAATGGGGCCATCTTAGGGTCTGCTTCTATTGACTATTTTTTTTTCTTTATTATAGATCAAATTTTTTTCTTCTTTGCATTCTAGTAATTTGTTATTGTATGATAGACCCTGTAGGTAATACATTGTAAGGAGTCTGGATTACCTTGTCCTTTTTAACAGCAAGCTGAATTTTGTCCTGGCAGGCAGTTAAATTGTTGGCAGATCTTCTTGAACCTGTTAGGATTGTTTTTATTTGGATTAAATGGGTCAAGTTCAGTTTTATCCTTAGCCCTAGGAAGTGGCTCTTTCTTTAGGGCATGGTTCTTACTCCTAAGTGGAGACCTTTCTGAAGTCTCAACGGAATGTCCAAGGCTTACCATAAGGTCTGTATACTCACCTACTAGAATTGTGCAAACTCGAGGATCCCCATTTAGCTCTAAGGCCCAGAGCATCCATTCTCTGCTAGGCCTTGAGCCTTTCACCTCTTGAGGTAGCTTCTCTGTGCAGCTGTCTCCCATTCTTTACCCTGTTACTCAAATTCAAGGAGTTTTAGTAGTTCTGAATGCTGATGTCTGTTTCCAGGTCTCAGATGGACTCACGTGCTCTGCTTGAGCTCCTCTTTCCTGTGTCACCATCTAAAAAGTGTCCTTGGTCAGGAAGCTTAATACCTCCTCTGAAGACTGATAATATACATTATCTTCCTGAACCAGTCTACAAGTGAGGGACAGTGACTATTTTGAATGGCAGCTTTTAGGTAAGCAGGGAGTATGCAGTGGGGGTGCATAAATAAGTTTCCTTGAAGTCATTTGTTTGAGGAGCTAAGGTCTTTATGTTGCTCAATTGGCTGAATCTCAGGGGTACAGGTAAATGTTGACTAATGATAGAATGAATATTAGAAGAGATTTATCACCTAATATGTACCTGAATGCTGCAACATTAAAAACAAAACTATTAAAGTTTACTCATTTTTAAAGACAAAGAGGTTAGGGTTGCTTCTTTAGTTTTCAGCAACTATAAGGTAACCTGCTTAAATAGTTAGGGTGGAAGTATAAGTTCATTCTCTTTTGAATAGTAGTCCATCAAGTGGCCAATGGATTGCAACAGTTCCCAGAGATCCTATATTTTTAAACTAATTCTCTTCTGGATTTGAACAACTTATATTTCAACTGCTTCCAAATTCCTTAAAATATTTTGGTCACCACCTTGTTACAGGTGCTGAATCTCTTGCTCCACATAGGTCACTAGTGGGTGAATGCAACATTTGCTTACTGGAGAAAAATCATTTATATTCAGAGGTCTCAGTTGCTACAAACATAATTCTGAAAGTAGATCATACATTCCATTTAGCTACTTAGATTCCCTGTGGAAAAAAAAAGGTGTTGAACTCTTCGTCTATATCTTCATTATATCACATTTTATCTTTTATTATGTTTTGATGTAAGATATCTTGTTTGTTTATCTGTTGTTTATTGTCTTGTTTTCTCTGCTGTAATAGTGAGATCTATTAGAACAAAATCCTTGCAGATTTTATCCCTCTTTGGAGATTAGAATTGGAAATAGCATTTTATCAGTAATAATTTTTATGCATCTATCTCATCTTTTCTTGACAGATAACAAATCCTCAAAGAGAGCTAGGGTCTTACCCATTTCTAACATGTGCTTGACTGTGGAAGACTGCCAATTAATAATGATTGAGTGATTTGCTAAATAAATAAAATCTCTGAACATTGCAGTTAATGTTAGTAAGTATTAAAGTTGAAATAGTGCTTGAACGTTCAGCAGTAAGAGAAGCAGGCAAGGTCCAGACCCTGGAAGGGAAGGGAATATATTCCATTTTGTGAAGATTCCTTCCTGGCTATGGTCAGCAGCCACAAAATTCCCCCTGGTAATTTCTACAGAAACACTGACAATGACTCCAGGCAGTGTGTATTTGCATTATGGAGGTCAGGGACTGGAAGTTAGGATTTTGCCATCTTTTCTTGGCTCTGTTATGCTGTCTTTGCACAGCATGACCTTGTAGAATCATAGCATCTTTGTGCTATTTTGTCCCTATGGAGATGAGAGAGCAGAAAAGAAGAGCTTTTTTCCCCCTTCCCACATAAGTGTTTGTTTTTAGCCTCATGAATTTGCTAGAGTGCTTAGATACCAAGGTGACAGATGTCAGAGAAAATGTGACAGCAAAATAACTTGTCAGGAAGATATATGGAAGTGAAGTGTATTTCTTGAGGGGTGTGGAGCGTGGGGTCTGGAATAATTTAATGAAAATTTGGGAGATCTTTTTATGAATTTAGTAGACAAGTTTAGACCTGATTCAGATAGGATATTGGCTAAAGTCAAGGGAATGAGGTAGTTCTAATGGGCATTGATCAGAGTCACCCCATACGGGTCTTAGGTAAGGCATGAATGGCAGAAGCTGAAGCCAGAAAGAATTAGAATTGACTGTGCCACCTGTCTACCCCTAACACCATTGGCCTGTTGTGGTGATTGCTGTTCCAAAACAGAGAAGCTGCCTCCAAAGATGCCACAAATCACAACATGCTACTCCAGCTCAAGCATTCTACTGTTTCATTTTTTTTATTATAGTAGCAAATAATACTGCTGTGGACAACCAAAGAGATATAATCTTTTATTTATTTATTTTTGGGCTTCTTTGTTACCTGTGTGTAAGGTTCGGGGGACACGGAGTAGAGATGATAATGAGGATGGGGGAAAGGCTTAGGGAAGAGACTGGGGGAGTGTGAAGCCTATCTTCATTTTTCTAACCTCTTCATTTGTAGCCACGTCACGAGAGAGAGGTACTGAGAGCAATACAGAGTTGCCATAACAACTAATAAACTGTAATTTGTCAAAGGAGGGGGAATGGAGTCAAGAGTACCAAAAAACAAACAAAAAAAAAAACAAGAAAGAGGGAGGGAGAGGGGGTAGGGGGGAGAGAGAGAGATTTAAGAAAGGGAAGACTGAGTTTTCAGTGAACAGTGAGATGAATGTAAAAGTGTGTTTTAGACTGCCTTAGTGGGGAATATATGATAATGAATTAAAATATGGAAGGGGAGATGAAGAAAATGACAACCATTCATGTAAGGATATATTTTAAAACATGGAAGTTCTCAAAATGAAAGAATTGATTTGAGATAGCAAACTAGGGGAATCACACACACACACACACACACACACATACACTCTCTCTCTCCAGAAGAGAAGGAGCCTGGGACCATCATGCAAGGCCAAATTGATGTAGATGATTTTCACGTTGATATTTCTAAGGGTGCTCTCCCATGATTGAACTGAGGCATTGTGGAGATGGTAGCATTGTGTCTCCGTGGGTCAATGCCTTTTGATGTCCTACCCTTTACCACACAGACCACAGATCCACACCATCGTCCCTGCCCTTCCAGTTGACTGAAGAACTAAACCAGCAAGAGGCACAGAGCAAGGATTCCAGGAAGATGGGATGGGAGGCAGCAGGGACACCCGACAGCTTCTCCCAAAGCGTGGGCTGGGAGGTCCAGGAGTTAAGGGCAGTAGTGCAGTCATTCATGCAACAGATATTTTTGGAGTCCCAAGTTTCAGCTATATGTGGGACACAAGGTGCAGAAAAGTGGTCCATGACCATGGTGAAGCTGAGGTTGTACTTGTGTCCATAACTGAGAATGAAACGTAGGAAGTAAGGTAGTGAAGGAAACTCATTGTCTCTATACTTTATCCCCAAGCTCTACTGGGAGCCAGAGAGGGAGTGACCCCACGATGGCTGGCCCAGAGCAGGAGGATGGATGAAGAAGCTGAGGGATGTTTCTCAGGAAGAAGAGTAACAGGCATATTTTCACGTAGTAAAAGGATTATGGTGTCTGAAACTAGGGGTCAAAGTCTCCAGTGATCAAACTGCTTCTCTCAATCTGCTTCTGTCACCTTCGGCAAGGAACACACAGATCCTTTTCGCTGCTGAGTTGAGCCTACCTCCTCCTTTGTGAGCAGGGAGGATCTTGGTCCCTTCATTGGGCTTGGCAACTGTGCCTTAGAGCAGAATAAGACTGATGAAGTATGGCTGTGCCTGTTTTCCATTAGAAACATTAGCAAACTTGACTACATAAGGCCACCTCGCAGAACAAAAAACTTGCAATGTGCAAAGTACAATGAAAATCTCCCAGCTGCCAAGACAGAGGACCTTGCAGAAGATACAGCATGAAAGAGATTCTGCACAAAACAAAAGTCAGAACACAATGGTATACATTTGAAGCACATGAAAGGCTGTGTGGCAGCAATACTAAAGAAACATGATTTTCCTACAGAACAGGGGCAGAGGAAGAGCAGAAACCCAATCAGCCAATACAATTGGGGCGAAGAAACAGATCTGGTCCTGTAAAGGGAGAGGGGGGAGAAAGCTTATTTTTTATGAATTAATCTCCAGTTGGTTTTCATAAGTTGTTCAGAAACAAGTGAGCACATGAATAATACATACTGTACACAGGCCCAAAAACACAGAGCTATCTCCAGTTGAGATTGTGAAAATGAAGACATTTTCAGAAAGATAATTGAGTAAATCGACCAGAAGGAAGGCATCTTAAGGTAGAGGTGTGAGCAGCAGCAGGGAACAGATACCCCAAGGGGAAAATGTATATTTCTAATTTCCCCAATTAGCTTGCAGATTCCTGGAGAGCTGGGATAATGTTTTCAACTTTAACAGAATTATATGTTCCCAGGTTATATAAAATAACACTTTCCCTGTAGTAGGTGCTAAAAATATTAATAGATAAATTAATTCAATGTTGATGTGGTAATAAATTTGACTGATAATTATGGTATCATTGGTATGGAAATAAAAAAGTAGAAATCTATGTTCCTGGGACCGACATTGATAGGGATGAGGTGCCTGTTAGTTGTGTAGATGAATAAATAAATCCAGGGATGATGTGCCTTCAATGATGTTTTATGTGGTGGTACAATTCATTGACTAGCCAACCAACCTCAAAGTGGCATACTTGCTTTATCTAATGACTGCAATACCGAGCTGAAGTTAGAGGTCCTGCTCAGTGCTTCCACAGAACAATAGTCCCACAAGAAGCTCTGTGGAAAAAGAATTCCATGGTCAATTAAGCTTAGGAAATGCTGCTTTCTATATTCCTCTCATTATCATTTAAAAGGCTCAGAGAAATCCTACAGTAAATTGCCCTGTTGAACCTTGTTAATCTGATACTTTCCAAACTAAGTTGACCGTGGAAGATTTTCTTTTTCTTTATTTCCATCTTCTTCTTTTAACAATATCCATTAGCCTCTTTCAAAACTAGCTTTCTATGAAGTGAACTGTGATGGTTAACATTAGGTGCCAGCTTGACTGGGCTAAGGGATGCCCAGATAGCTGATAAAGCATGATTTCTGGGTGTGTTTGTGAGGGTGTCCCTGGAAGACACTAGCATTCCATCAGTGGACTGGGTAAGGAAGATCCAACCCCACCAATGTGGGCGGGCACCATCCAATCTGTTGAGGGCTCAATTAGAACAAAAAGGTAGAAGCATGAATTATCTCTCCCTTCTTAAATTGGGACATTAATTTTCTGCTACCCTTGGACATCAGAGCTCCTTGTTCTCTGGCTTTCAGATTCCAAGATTTATACCAGTTCTCCCCAAATCTCTGTTGTCAGGCCTTTGGATTCAGGATGAATCATACTACCAGCTTTTGTGGCTCCCCAGCTTGCAGATGGCATATTGTGGGACTTCTCAAACTCATAACTACATGAGCCAATTCCCATAATAAACCTCCTCCTATAGATCTCTATATATCCTATTGGTGCTTTCTCTGGAGAACCTGACTAAGACATAAGGAACCCTGATTTTGTTGTAATGAATCAGAGTATTCACCAAGTGCCTTCCATGTTCTAGGAACAGGGGTGAGACTGGAAAGGGTGACTAACATGCAGCTCCTTCTGTTAGGCAGTTTGGGATCTTGCAGAAGAGAAAAACCATCAACCATTCACAACTATGCCCATCTCCTCAGACCCTGATCATAGGCTGTGCTCCTTCTGAAGTAGAGCCCAGGTGTGACCCAGCAGGATCTTTTCACTCCACCCACTCCAACACTACATTTCGTGTGCCTCCTTTGCATAGATCATTTCCTCTGTTCCTAAGCCAAGCAGCCTTGGGCCCCAACCAAGCCCCCTGTGAGTGCATGAGGGAAGCTCTGTGCATCTTCCCACTGTGGCAGCCCCCTTCTGCAAGCTGTTTTCAACTCAGAGGGCCCAGAACAATTGTTACTGTTATTCACAGATCTCTCAGATTTTCTCACACCATAGCTACTGGACAGAGAAACATCAAGTGTCTTTCCACAACTCAAAGTGGATACGAGGGTCTTCTCCGAGGAACTCCAGCTGCCAAAGTTCTCTGGAAATGGTCACATTGACCCTGTTGTGTAGCTACTTTCAGAGCGAAACCTCACAACGAATGAGCCTATGCTCTTGAGTCTCTACTAGCAGCCTGGACTATGGTAGATGAGTTTGCTGTTATTTTCTTACTGTGGAGAAGTTATCTTGAGTCTCAGTAACAGAGGGCTGAGCCCATGGAGCATGTAGAGTATGTCATCAGCCAATGAGATTAGATGATTCCAGTACTGCACTTACTCTCCAGTACGTGGCAATGCAGTCTTGATGGCTACTCAGTACTTGCTGCCATATAAAATGAGACTGACACATCCATGTAGAGGGCAGCCACTGCTTCTCCTCCGGGAGGTTTGTAGTGATGGGGAGGAGTCTGTTGCTTCTATTAAAGTTAGTTATTTTCATTTCTGGCCCATTTCTTCATTGTCTCCCACTACACACCCACACACATCTGCTGTACACTTCCATCTTACTCACCCTGGTCCCACCCCGAGACCTGCTGCAGAGTTTCAAGATTGGGCAGTTGTAGATTCATCAGCTTTGCTACTATGGGACTCTGAGTAGATTAACTTTCCTGAGTCTCCACTTCTCTATCTGGAAGATGAAGATGATTTCACTTATTGCATAGACTGTCAGGTAATTTAATGAGCTGCCAAAGTACAGAGATCCTCCTCCATAGCAAGCACTTAATTGCTAGTTTCCTCATTCTCCTCAATTTTCCTCCAGTAGAAGTCCACAATGTTGGAAATATTTTATATCCATGCTATTTGGCATGGAAGCTACTTAGACCCAAGTGGCTAAGTAGCATTTGAGATGTGGTCAGTGCAACTGAGGCACTGAAATTTTAATTTTATTTAGTTTTATTAATGTGAATAGACGCATACGGCTAGTGGATACCATATTGGTCAGCACATCGCTATATAATTTAACTATTAGTTCTTAATACTCAGCACTTCCAGAAGATGAATTAGAGCTCAATCTGGTGTGTGTGTGTGTGTGTGTGTGTGTGTGTGTGTGTGTGTATGTGTGTGGTGGGGGGGTGGTCAATGGCCCTGCAGGGTTTGAAGCCAGCATGAACCATAGAGAACTTCTAGAAATAGGGCCAGGAAAGGGGTACCTGCCATGCCTCTCTGCCTCTGAGGCCTGGGGAGAATTCACACACCCATCTCACCAGGGATATACCTCAGGAAATGGAGACTGTGTCTTGGTGGAATTTCAAACACACTTGAGCCTGAAGAAGATGTCTATATATGCCAGAGAGGTTTCAAAAATCTTGCCACAAAAAATGTAAAGGGACCATCAGACTCCATCTTACTCTATTCCATACAATTGTATCCACCTTTCCAATCACTGGTCCAAAGATGAAATAACAATATTTGCCAACAAGATTTTAGAGCCTTGCCAATTAACAGAGAACACTACCTAACCCCATATGAAGTCACTTCTCTCTTAGACGTAAGCTAAATTTATAAATGTCAAGGTCTTCAAAATGTTAAAACCATTAGAGATAGAGAGTTGGGGAACTGGGGGGGATGGAGAATGTAAATTTGGTGAAAAATTAGAATATCATGCAATATTTATTTTTGTAGTGCAATTTACATATCTAAAATCATTTTGCTAAGAAGAAACATAAAATGTATTATGTATAACTTGATTTGCTCATAAAATTATCATTTAGGTAAAATTAGAGACATGAAGAACTGGAAAAACAAAATGGAAAAAATAGGAAAGAACAGATTTTTTTTTAACTGATTCATTTTCCTTATATATTTATTTAACAAAAACATTAAGGGGGGCATGGATAAAGTTCCTTCTGAAATACTTTCCTTTTTTCTTTGTTTCCTTTCTTTCTTTTCTTCTTTCTTTCTTTCTTTTTTCTTTCTCTTTCTTTCCTTCCTTCCATCTTTCCACTTTCCCTCTTCTTCCTTTTCTTTCTTTTTCCTTCCTTCCTTCCTTGCTTCCCTTCCCTTCCTTCTTTCCTTTCCTTCTCCCACTGCCTCTCTTCTTTCCTCAATTCCTTCCTTCCTTCCTCCCTCCTCCTTCCTTCTTTCCCTTCCTTCCTTCCCTCCTTGCTTCCTTCCCTTCCTTCTTTCCTTTCCTTCTCCTCCTGCATCTCTTCTTTCCTCCTTCCTTCCTTCCTTCCTTCCTTCCTTCCTTCCTTCCTTCCTTCCTTCCTTCCTTCCTTCCCCTCCACCTCTTGGGTCTTTACTTAAACCACTCCCTTTTTGATTTAAGCCCCCTTTGTTGTTAAAGCCCTGCAGTGAGAATAGCTAGCTGCCCTTTTCCTGAAACCACACCCTCAAGTTAAAGTGCTTTTGAGACTTCTCAGGTGTCTCTCTTTTACAGCACAGCATTCCAAATTCTTCCCCACCCCATGCTGGGTCAACTCCTTCAATTTCTTCCAGTCTTTCCCCCTGCTGTCAAGCCCAGGGTCCCACAGGCATGGGGGAGCTGGAGTTGCCAAGTGTGTCTCCATTTGGCTTCTGTGTGGGCCCACGGATTGGCCCTTTGGTCTGGGCCTATTCTGGTTGGTGGCTGGGGCAGTGCTTTGGTTCTTGCCATTCACTGTGGAAAGAGAAGGAGCGGGGTGGTGAGGAAAACAGCTCTAATCAGGGCCCATTTCTCCTAACTGCTCACAAAGTGCCCAGCACTGCCCTAAGCACTTCATATTCATTTCCCCATTTAATCTTCCCCAAACTCTAACATTGCAATGCTATAATTATTCTATTTCATGGATAAAGTGTGGGTTATGAAGAATTAAATCACTTGCCTGCGGTCACACAGCTGGTAAACTGCTAAGCCAGGCCCTTAAGCCTGCATTCAGACCCAGCCTGCTTGACTCCAGTGTCTGGTCTGAAAAGCCACCCAATAGTGCCTTAACAACCACCAGGGGCTTCTATTTACCCAGGGCTTTATGGCTGAAAACCGTCTCACACACGCTGACTTATGTGATTCCGGTGCAACAAGGTTAATAAGGAAGATATGGGAAAACTAGTGTTCCCATTTTAGAGATGTGTGGACAGTCAGAGGTCAAAGTCCCTACTCAGAGCCACATAGTAAACGGTGCCACCAGTGTTAAAGCAGGTATTCTGACCAAAAGTCTAGTTTCTTCTCCACACAACGTTGGGTATGAACAAAGGGAAATGTCTTTGGAACGATTTGCACACACCCGTATGCAAACTTTTCAGACCTGATGCTAGTGCGTCGGGCTAGGGGAAGGTAGGAAGGCTGACCCAGCCGAGGGAATGTCTACCACTGTCCTGATACAAAATTTACCACAAGCATTGAGAGACATCGAGAGAGAAGGCTTCTGGCTTTTCTTGCTGTTTTTGTTTATTTGTTTCTCCTTTTAAAAATCTTTTTTATGAGGCTGCCATAAAAACACTCATTAGGCAGTGTTGATTTTCATTAATGTTGATTCTCCAAGAGCTTAATCAATCTTCTGTGACCAATGACCTCATTCCCCTGGGAGAAGAAAGCTGTTTAACAAATTAGCTTTACAGATTGTAGGTAAGGCATACAGATGTGAGGTAGCCTGTGTTACCAGGATGTGGATTAGTGGTTTAATATGCACAAAAACAATAGCATTAAACAGTCTCCTTGCTGATACCAAAATGCATCATTAGGAAGCAGCTGTCCTCTTTCCCCTGTTGCACCTGCATCCCTCCTCACTCTCCTTCCTCGTGCTCACTTTTGCCCTCTGTGAAGTCTGAGCTTTGAAAGCACCTAGAGGCAGCAGCACATCTGAAGTTGGTAGGAGGAAACAAATCACAGATGCACGAGGGATGCAGGAGGGGAGATGAGCACAGCTGTGAGTGTGGACGGGAGCCTAGCAACTGCTCCAGGAGTTCTCATTATTCCAAGGCAACTAGAAGAACTTCCTTCCAGACAGTATCCTCGCCCAGGTGTTCCTTGCCAAAAGTTCCACTGTTTATAGGGGCTACCTGCTTTGGGTTAAATTATCATGTCCTCTCCAGGTGGCCTTTTCAAAGGCAGATATTTGGTGGCTAGGTAGCCTGGTCAGTCTGGAAGAAGCCCTGGAGGTCTGAATGAAAGGGAGTCGTGGACCTTTGGACAAAGGCTGGGCAAAAACAACCTTTCCCTACATCTCAGTTTGGCTCATGGCTGTGTCTGGTGGCAGCAACTCCCCGCCACAAGCCATGAGGTGTCTACGGTTGGTGCTGACCGGCTGGTTTTCGCTGTGCTGAGCAGCTGAAAGAGGTCATGGGTCCTTCCTCCACCAGACCCCAGGGGGCTGGAGCCCGGCAGCTCAGGGAGCCAACTATGCTTGGGCGCCAGCGCTTTCACTTCTAGAGCTCCTTCCCAGTGAGCCCCTGGTTTTATTTTCTTAACATTCTTGTGGGACAAGCAAGGACAAGAAGGGACAGAGTTATTGTTCTTAAGTGCTGAAGAAGAAGGGGCTCAGAGACATCATAATCTCACCATGCCTCCACAGTGGCAGAGGCAGGAGCCTGGAAGCACAACTCTTCTGAGGGGAGAAGGCAAGGTGAGTGAAGCTCTTTCTTCGGGAGACTGGCTGGTGGGGTGGAGTGAGGCGTCCTGCTGGCTCTAAGTGCCCTTCCCTTTCTGGCTTCTGACCTTGTCCCCTTGGACTTGGGCACTGAGCTTGCTGCCCAGCTGAGGCTCAGATGAGTGGCGCCGTCTGTGTGCCCCTTTAGGGTCTCTCAGAACAGGACAAATGTTTGCCCTGCTTTCC
This sequence comes from Nomascus leucogenys, assembly GCF_006542625.1. NCBI lineage: Eukaryota > Metazoa > Chordata > Mammalia > Primates > Hylobatidae > Nomascus > Nomascus leucogenys. The sequence goes on along the minus strand of NC_044395.1, from coordinate 3,865,022 downwards.
ACCTGAGGCTGGCCTTTGAAATGCCCTAGCCTCCTGATGTCAGCGCAGCAGAGATGTGGGGAGGGGCACCTGGAGATGCTCGGAGCCCCATCCGTGCAACTTTCCTCCTTGCCTCGGCCATGTCCCTAGATGGCCTGGCTTATACAATCAGGAGCCTCCTCCCTCAGCCTCCTGCTCAGCAGCCTGCAGTGCAGTCACATGTCCAAAATCAGGCCACTGTTGTCAGCTCTGCAGCCACACGCCACTGTGAGTCAGCCCCAGCTTGGCTGCAGAATCCTGCAGAATGGGTTGCAGTCCTGGGGTGAGAGAGATCACAGACACAGGTCCCTGTAAATTCACTCCGGTGGTGCAGGAAGCTGGTGAGACCACCGACTTTCTGCTGGCACTCTTTTCACTTAGTTAAACTGATCAATACATTTTGAGTACCTACTACATACAAAGTCCGTTAATATGCCCTGGGGATGGGGGCAGACCAACCAGAGTAAGACAAAGTCCCTGACTGCAGTGAGCTTTCTTGTTCCGCGTGGAGGCCCTTTTGCCTGTGGCTTTTATGGATCTAGGGCATTTGATAGCTTCTGTGCTTCCTGAAGTGGTAGCCCTCCCATTAGTTCTGTGTCCCCAATCCTTTACTCCTAGTGTACTAGCTATTCAATAGGATCCACCACTGTGTCCAGTGCTGAGTTGGTCCTTAATAATAATTGATGAACGACAGATAAATGGACCTCTTTGGTAGAGCCACAAATATACCCCTGTCTAGCTCCTGGGAAGAAGATTCCTATTGCTCATCTGCTGCCATGTCTTGAGCGCCTACTGTGTGTGAAGCCTGTGCTAAATGGTGTGGATAGGCCATCTCCAACCTTCACAACAATGCTCTCCCCAGTTATAGATAAGGAAGGGAAAATGCAGAGAAGTTAACTCATTGGTGTAGGATTATAATCAGAAACAGGCCAATTCATGACTCAAGCTCATACTTTCAGACTCCAGAGCCATGGTCTTTCCCCCACTGGTTGTGACCAGGCCTAAACAATAGGTAGGATGAGTTTCTACCTATTGGTTATTATATAAGAAAAGTCAAGCCGGGAAGGTGAAGTCACAGCCTAACTGCCCACTGGAACAGTGACATCTTGATCACTGTTTCAGATCACTACCCAGGAAAAGCTGTGACTCATGGGATAAATCGGGCTCCTATCTTCCCCTGAGGCTCTGGGAAGCCTTAAGCCATAGGACTTGCGCTTACCTTCTAGGGGATCAAGGGTGCAAGATAGTGTAGAAAACAGCCTTGCAGGCTGTCTCCTCAGACTGAACTGAAACTGGCATTCAAATACTTCCCAAAGATTGTGGAACTGCTTCCCAAGAGCAATGACTTTCAGTTGCAGCCATCCCTTTGGCTGGAAGTGAGGCAGTGACCTCAAGGTGAAAGTCTCCATATCCCATTACCAATCCAATTACCTGGCACTTGCAGGTTAGATGGGAACTGCCAGACCGGAACCCAGCCATGGATCATTTAGACCTGTGTCTTGTCTCTGACAGTACTCAGGGCCGAGCGTCTCACTCAGGTGCTTCTTATTGTCAGCCTGCGGACACACCAGCACGCTTTCCCTCAAATGAGGGAATAGAGCTGGTAATGGGGATGGTGAGCAGCAAGAAACCCACTCTATTACCAACGCTCCCACCCACCCCTGGCCCTAGCCTCAGCCCCAGCCTGTATCCCTGGATTCATTAGTTCATTGAACAAATATTTACTGAGCAGCTACTATACACTAGGCAGTGCCAGGCAGAGGATATGGCGATGAGCAAAGTCTCTGCTCTCCTGGACTTCCATTGTAATGGGAGAGTGCAGGGAATTGCACAGATGGTCATGCATCATGACATTCGTTATAAATACAGTGTGATAAAGGGGGCAGACAGTGATGAAGAGTTGGTGATTTGTATACTGGGTGGTCAGGGAAGTCTCTCGGACAAGGTGACATTTCAGCAGAGGCTTGAAGGCATTGTAGGAGAAAGACATGACTATCTGAAGATAAGTGGGGGACACCTGTCTTTGTCTTTTATATTGGGGGTTGATGCTGGAGCAGAAATTTAAGCGGGCACAAAATAGAAATACATTTGCAGTGCATGAGGAGTAGTGGAAGAGCAACGTGGCTGGTGTGGCTGGATAGGAATGAGTGAAGGGAGAGGTGGAGGTGACTTCAGAGAAGTTTGGGCCCTGGAGGACTTATGGACCATTGTATTGCCATGGCTTTTACTCTGAGGGATGCAGGAAGTCATTTGGAGTGTTTTGAGCAGTGTAGAACACAGTAACTAAGCATTCATTAAACATGCCTTCAGATAAATATTTGTTGAATGAATACATGAAATACTTGTTGGATGATTGAAAGAACAAATATCACTGAATCACATGAGTAAGTACACAGAGATTTCAAGAATAACATACCTGTCCATATTTGCTCAGAAGAGAGCGAAGTCTTCTCATTGAAAGAGTGATTAACTATCAGCCGCAACCCAAATGGAGGGTAGATGGTGGTAGAGGCAGAAAAGTAAGGGTAGACAGGGCACACAACAGAAGGCATACAGCTCAGTATCCTTTGAGGACTGGAGTCTGGAGAGAAAGTGAGCACTGCAGGGAATTTTAAGTTTTGACATGAAATCACAGACCCTTTAGAGGAGGCCACTTCTTTTGGAGACGCAAGATAGGTGCTCTGTGCTGGGTGTGGTTTGAGATGCTCTTTTTGTTTTCACCCCAAATATCTACCTGCCCCCTGTCTCAGTGCTTGGAATTCCACATCTTAGTGCCATCCTTTTCTTGAGCCTCAGAGTCATTTTTTTCTTTGAGAGTCTCTTCTCAAACAGAATGGGAGGATAAATCCCTTCTGTGTTCTTCCCCTCTTTTCAGCAAGGGTTCTCTTCAAATGTTACTTTTAAAAGATGCCTTTCTTTAGTCTTCTCCTTGACTCCCTTTCTTACAAGATGAACAGCTGCCTTCTTCCCTCTATCTGCATCCATAGTTCTACAAAGGACCCTGGGCCACTGTCCTGAGATCAACAGTTTGCATTTCTCTCTCCCTTCCAGACCAGAAGTTTCTTGATGCCAAGAAGCATACAATATCCTCTTTGTCTTCAGCTCCCAAAACAGTGCCTGCAAAGTGTTTTTCTTTTCCTTCTCTCTTTTGTGATCTTTCCTTCCTTTTTTATTGTTTTCTTGCTTTTGTTTTTAATCAACCAGAATGAAAGTTGTTAAGAGCATGTTTTTCAATCTCAGGAACAGTCTGGGGGGAACCATTAATACAACAAAAGAGAATGGAGCTTGAATAGAGAATCCAAATCTTAGCCTTAGTTTCTTCATCAATCAAGTGGGACCCTTGATACCCACTTCCTTGATTTAGTGTGAGAAATGAATCATATGACTATTGAAACTGCTCTGCAAGTTATAAAATATCTTTGCGAAATTTTAGACACATTTTTGACAAAAAAAAAAAATATTTTTTTTTTTTTTTTTTTTTTTTTTTTTTTTTTTTTTTTTTTTTTTTTTTTTTTTTTTTTTTTTTTTTTTGACAAAAAAAAAAAATAGCTATCTTAAAACAGGTGCAACCAGGCCCAGGAGCCTGGCTTGAGATTCTTGTTGCTATGTTGGCACCTCACACATAAGGTGAATGAGGACTAAGTGTGAATGCAGGAAGCTGCTAAGTCACCTAGGCTGTCAACAAGCTGGGATGTAAGTTTGGGATGGACAAGTCCTTGGGCATATCAGATACATAGAAGAATCTTACTGAATCGTGAGCCTCTCAAGTGACTGAATTTTTTTTTTTTACAGCTTTTGTTTTTATTATATAGGTAGTGCATGATCACCACCGAACAGTTAGAAAATACAGGCAATGCTTCTGGATATAAAAATCAGCTCTATTCTATCACCTGTTGGTGTTTCAGTGGTTCTCCTCCTGAGCCCTTTTTCTACAATACAGGCCTTTTAAAGGCCCCACTTGCAGGGGTACTTGCAAAAGCCTGGCAAGAGGGTTGGGAGTAGGGGTGGGCTATGGGCACACGCTCAGGTATGGACAGGCAATGATGTGACTGCCTACAGCCTGACTCTGACCCCACCCTCCCACTTCCTTCGGCCTTGTCAGCACAGTAGGGGCCCACGCTGGCCATCTGTCTTGTGGGATCGAGCTGCCAGAACCACCGTCCATGTTATATTCTATTGTCTAACAGCTGGACACCGCTGAACTCACATTTCCCTTCTCTTCATCTCCTTTCCCAGACTTTCTGGTGCTGTCTTTGCCTGCTGTAGGAGGTCCCAGACATGGCACCTTGCCTACACATCTGACAGTGCTCCATCTCAGTCTCAGAACATAAGTATCTGCCTTCTCTGGAGACTTCACAGGCTTGACTAATTTACCTACTAGAATGTTACTATTTAATTGACTGAACCTACAAAAAACAAACCCATACTGATCAATAGAGAAATAATTTTGCAAATTGTGGGCATAAATCCTTAGCGATCTGTGTGCATTGTCATTTGTTAAAATACTGAAAAGGTAAATCAATTTTCTTTATTAAAACACAATTGCTTCATCTATTGCTAGTTTAGGCAGCAGCCAGGAGGCAGGGTATGGGGAGGTGTGAGGGAGGAGGTTTTGGAAGGCTTTTTTGCACTTCACTTAGGGGTCACTTGTTAGTCTGAAAAAAGGGTCAAGTGTTGGGGAGGAGATGAAAGCTTTCAGGCTGGCAAATGCCTTAGTGTTAGAAGAAGACACAGTCACGGGATGGTGTGACATGTGGGGAGGCCGGGATTGAGATCGTGGAAGAGGAGTTAACGGAACAGCAAGAAACCTCTTATCGTCATCATTCCAGAGCACATCAGCCAGGATAAGTCAGATGAAAGCTGCAGCAACAGACTCAAAACTACAGTGGCTTTGTCACCAAGGTGTATTTCTTGCTTACACTACACAGGCATTGCTTGTCAGTGGGGGGATGAGGCTGCTGGAGGAGCTACAGCCTCAAAGTTGGCTACTCAAAGTGCCAGATATAGAGAGAGGAGAGTAGAGGCATGTCTTGACTCCTGGAGCTACCACTTGGAAGTGGAATCCCTGTCTTCTGTTCTCACTTCAGTGGCCAAGGAAGAGGGCACGGGGACACACAGTCCTATCACACGCCCTGATGGCAGAGAGACAGAGTGCTCGCCTCTGCTGACGACCACCAGACATTGTGAGCGGGAACCTCTATTTTATGGTATCTTACACTGTGAGATGATGTTATGTCACCACATATGTGAGCACAGGATACACTATTTCTGATTCATCTTTGCAGCTGACATATAGCATGAAATAAAAAATGTTTGCTTTACAGACTAAGTTAATTAATTGGTGGACAATAAAGAAGGGAAGCCACAGGACTTTGTAGAATGATATGATGAGGGAACTGCACAATTGCATCCGTGGAAGCATCTTATGATCTGGCATGGGTGACACTGTTTTTTTTTTTTTTTCCCAGCATTTTATTGTGCTCACCACTGGGCTAAGGTGTTTGAGTGCGTTATCTCATTTAATTTTTTCAATAACCCTCCCATCATGTATTTTCAATTTAGAAGCTCATTCCCCTCCACAATAAAGATCATCATAAATTTTGGAGATGACAGGCCCCTCCCAACTCCTATCATCATCATATCATGATAAAGTCAAAAGGACCAGACACTGTTGGTAGCCTGGGAAGAGTCACTAGCATTTTCTGGGCCTTAGTTTTCTCATTAGTTAAAAAAAAAATTGGATAAACTGTCCTCTAGGATCCTTTCAAATTTTCTTGTTCCACAGACTTTTGATGACTTGCCTCCAGCGGTTTGCTGGGTTAACTGGAGAGCTAAACAGGGGCTCTCCTGGGGTCAGTGTGCACAGTAAGTTACCACTGAGCCCATGTGAGGAAGAGTAAAACTCAGAGAAGCCAAGTTTTAAATCCACAGTGTCACTAGATATGATATTGTTCCCCTGAAGGCTTTCCAGTACTAACAAACTATCATGAATGTTGAATTTCAAGAGGCAATGTATGTCTCCTGTGTGACAGAGAATGTGTTCAGGAAGTGTCTGAGGAGGGAGGTTTCAGAGACAGTGTCAAGATATATTTCATTCAACTTCATGGCCATAGGCCATATTTGGATGTTTGTACCCCTTACTCCCCTTAAAGGATCTCAAAACTATGAGAAAATGAGGTGTGGCCCTGGCTACTCTGCTGCTAACTGCTCTGCTTGAAAAAGATACTGAGCCAAGTGATGAAAGTCCCTTTGGCCATACCTGGGAAGGACAGGGTCTTAGGCCATGTCCTCTTTGGATTTAATACGACAGAATGACAGGGCCAAGCGTTCAGTGAACTGAGGTGGACACAGAAATCCAAGGCATCGTGGTAGAGCAGGCATGGGAATCTGTGCTGGTTCATCCATTAAAATGTCCCAGGCATCCTCAAAGTCTCTTAGACAAGCATGAAGAGACTTATAATTGTTGAATATTCGCTATGTGCCAGAAACTATTCTTAGCTCTTCGCAAGCATTATTTAATTCAATCCTCTTCATATCAACACCATGCAGAAGAGGAAACTGAGGTACAGAGAGTTTATTTAAGGAAACTACCAAGGACCCACAGGCAATAAGAGCCAGAATTTGTAGCAAGGTGGTAAATTCCCACTCTCAGCTGACATGTTTTGCAATCTCAGTGGGTCCAGGCCATTTAAAATGCCACATGGGATTGTGTTTTGCTTATATAAGAATATCAAAATAGCACACAGAAACCATGTGGAGGTGATTTTCTAACCTTCAAGCTCTGGGTTGTCTGCTGTAGCTATTTCTCGGGTCTCTTCCCTGAGGTCCTGGCAAGCAGGAACAGTGTCTCCATCATTCCTGTTTTCCTAGCACTTAGCACCCGCTACATGGCAGGTGCTCATTAACTATTTGCTAAAGAAGAAATGTGGCTAGAGCTGTTCTCTACATTTCACAAAGGATTTGAAAAGTCTGGGACTAGGTTCTTGGATAATACAAAGGACGGTTAATGAAAACCCAAATATACGAGGGGTTGGGAGTGAAATGTGGTCTGATTTTTAAATTTAATCTAGCGAAAAGGAGGCTGGGGAGATATAGGAATGGTTTGTACCTTGAGGTTTTTATAGTTCTGAACCCATTTATCAAATGTCTTTTAGGCACCCACTACCTGTCCAGCATGGTCCTAGGTGCTGGGATGCAGTGAGCAAAAGGCTAAGGCAGCCCCTCGGGGGCTCAGGTGCTGTCTCCACCTCCACCCACCTTGCACAGACACAGTGGAAGCTTCAGGGGCTGGGGCTTTTTTCATTCCCCGGAGCGCAGTGAACAATGGGAAGCAGCCCCAGGACCTGCAGCTCCTCAAGATTCTTAAAAACAGAAGACTTCTTGATGTAGGGGTCCTGCCCAGACAGGAGAGAAATCAGTTCATGTCTGCCAGAGGGAAATAGCTAATGAAATCACAGTGGTGATTTTTAAATTTTTCACTGCTTTTTCAGTAGTTGTTAGTGAAACTCCGGGTTCTGTGGGGCTGCTAGAGCCTGGAGGAGGAAAGAGTGTGGAAACGGGAAGGCTCAGAGAGAGGGCTGAGATTTCCATCAGAAGAACCTTGTATTGTTCTATTATTTATTTATTGGGTCCACAGATGATTTTTTCTTGTTTAAAAAAAAAAAAGCACCTGTATTAGATCATTCTCATGCTGGTACTAAAGATACTCGAGACTGAGAAATGTGTAAAGGAAAGAGGTTTAATGGACTCACAGTTCCACGTGGCTTGGGAGGCCTCACAATCATGGGGGAAGACGAAGGAAGAACAAGAGATGTCATACGTGGTATCAGGCAAGAGAGCTTGTGCAGGGGAACTCCCATTTATAAAACCATCAGATCTCATGAGACTTATTCACTACCTTGAGAACAGTATGGGGGAAACCACGCCCATGATTCAATTATCTCCACCTGGCCCCACCCTTGACACACGGGGATTATTACAATTCAAGGCGAGAATTGGGTGGGGACATAGCCAAACCATATTAACACCCTACTTCTTCAAACAGCAAGCAGGCCCAAATGGTTTAAAAGGTCCTGGTTTAGGGTTTCGCCTTGTGTTGTCCTTCCCCTCATCAGCACTCGTGTGAGAAATGGAGGACAGGAAACTTCCTTCCTCAGAGATGAGGGGAGGGTGGCTGCAAGGGGAATTAGGCTGCTGTATCGATTTCCTGAAACAAAACATTCACTGATGCAAATGTGCAGGCACCAGCCTCTGAGCTAAAAAGAAGGCATTGGACTTTTCTGACAAATAAAACTAGAACCACAATAGGCAAAGCTTCAGGGTAGGAGGATAATCAGCATTTTCTTGAAGACAGTGGATCTAGAGTGAAGGGAAATGGGTCCCCGGAAGCATTGTTGGCATGAGATGGCTGCTTACGGGTGGAAGAGGAGGCTAGCAGGGATGGGATTTCCCTTAGTCCATTTAAGTTGCTCTAAAAATACCATAAACTAGGGGACTAATAAACAACAGAAATTTATTTCTCACACTTCTAGAGGCTGGAAGTCCAAGATCAAAGCACTGTATTCAGTGTCTGGTGAGGGCTACTTCCTGGTTCACAGATGTCATCCTCACATCATGGAAGGGATGAGGGGTCTCCCTGGGGCATCTTTTATAAGGACACTAATCCCATTTGTGAGAGCTCCACCCTCATGACTTAATCATATCCCAAAGCCCCTACCTCCTAATAGCATCACCATGGAGGTGAGAATTTCAGCATATACATTTTGGGGAGACATAAGCATTCAGACCACAGCAGGGTCCACCCATCTTTTTAGGTTCTATATTTCTAGACTAACGAAGAGACAGAGAAAACGTGGTGGAATATAGTAGGCTGCAAGGCAGAGAACTTTGGGTTCAAACTCTAGTTCTGAGCCAGGTGCAGTGGCTCATGCCTGCAATCCCAGCACTTTGGGAGGCTAAGGCAAGCGAATCACCTGAGGTCAGGAGTTTGAGACCAGCTTGGCCAACATGGTGAAACTCCTTCTCTACTAAAAATACAAAAATTAGCCGGGCATGTTGGCACACACCTGTAGTCCCAGCTACTCGGGATGCTGAGGCAGAAGAATCGCATGAACCCGGGATGTGGAGGTTGCAGTGAGCCGAGATCATGCTATTATACTCCAGCCTGGGCAACAGAGCAAGACTCTGTTTCAAAAAAAAAAAAAATCACAAATCCTAGTTCTGCTATTTAATACCCAAGAGGATGCTGGCATTTTAGAGCTTCCCTTCAGGTCCTTTCCCCACTTAGAAGCTGGGATGCCACATGGTTATTAACTGATACCATAAGTAAACGCATCTGACACAGGCTCAGCACACTGTTGTTGGAATCATTTTAAAACAAAACAAACTCTTGTAAAGTCCTTCTTAGAGGGACAGATCTTTTCTAAGGGGAAGATGTAATACAGAACAGGTAAAACTTGTGTGCAGAGCAGGCCGTCCATGCCCAGTGTGTTGAGAAGTTGGGAAGAAAATCTTCGGGAAAAGCATGCATGGGTAAGTGTGATTTTGTGAGGCGCACAGGGGAGTTACGTGGGAGTTATGAAGGAATGGAGGCAGGCAGGGGAGGACCATGATTCATGGTAATAGAGGGCCCAGTACCAGGCATTATGAGAAACCACCTCCCTATCCATCAGTCTGTCTTATCACGCCAGCAGGAGGGCAAGCTTGGAATCTGAGAGGGGCAGGCTCTGGCTTGGCCGTGAATGATGGGCCAGGATTCTGCAGGCACTTTCTGGGGGTGGCAGGAGAGAAGTGATGGAGGATTCTGGGAGAGCTGGTGGTTCCAACTGACAAGATAATGGAGTGAGTAGTGGAAGAAAAAATAAAGGAGAAGAAGGAAGAAATCCATGATAAATCCACCTTTCACGGACAGTGGAGAAAGATAAACTCTCTAACTGTTAAAGGTGGCTTTTCCCTCTTTCCGTTTTTCAAGTTCATTGAAAGTGACACTAAGTTGGTACTTTGCTTCCCACTTTTCCCCCTTTACTGCAGACTTTCTGATCTTTCCCGTTTGGGACCCTCGAGGTCTTTTTTATGTCCATGTTCACATGTGTGGGAAATTATGGTGTAGAACAGCTCATGCTGGTTACAATCTGAAGTCAGCGCAGGGAAGGACTAACTGGTTCTTCCAAGGACCGGCTCAGCCCTTATGCCTGGTCTACTCCTTCCAAAATGCCAACCCAATGTTTATGCAAATCACTAGTCTGTCTCTCTTATTCTCTCCCTTGTACTTTTAATTTCTTCATTTTTTTTCTGTAAGTGCTTACAATTCAACTTCCACTGTAACAGTGAGTTTACATTTGTAATATTTGCCTTACATGTCATGAAGGTATGAATTATTATCTACATTGTATTGGTGAGAAACCTAAGGTTCAGACTATTTAGTTAGGATTAAAGTCAGCCTGCAAGTAACATTTATTTATCTCTCATTTTAAATAAAGTTTTGAAGCACACAGTGCAGGGGTCGTTTGACGGCCTCATGAAATTGTTAGATGTTCAGGCTCCACCATCCCTAGATGTGGCCCCCATCCAAACAGTTCCACGAGGGCAGCTAGATATAACTGCAGCTACTGTATACAAATTTCAAGTAGCAGCAAGAAGAACCAAATCAAGAAAGGGCAAAATCTTACACAGCTGTCACTTTGACCTCAGCAGCTGGAACCTGGTCATACGGCAACACTCAGCTTTAAAGGGGACTAGAACATATTCTCTTTATTCCAAATGATCACGTTCAAGCTAAAAACGGGGGTTTTATTACTAAGAAAGAAGTGGACAACAAATCTTGTTGGGCTCACCTGTGTCTTGCCAGGGTCACAGACCAGCAAAGGAAAGAACCTAAACCTAATTCTTTGATTTAAGGCCCCACCTTCTGTCCATGACATGAGAGTGTCCTGAGGGGAACGGGTTTGGCACTGCAGAACCATAACTGAAAGATGAGATATGCTTTCTGCCCTGAAAGACTGCAATCTTTGATAAATTTGTAAAATATAACTGTTCAACAGTGTTTGAGTATCAAGGGAAGGAACCTGTATAGTAAATGCATTGGGAGATCAAATTAAATAAGTATTTCCATGTGGGCTGGAACTGCCAAGGAAGGTTCCATGCATGAGGGTTTGAAGTCAATTTTGAGGGCTTGCTTGCTTCATATACAGAGGGAATGGATTCTTTGACTGGGAGCTTGTTAAAGAGGTTGGTTTCTTATCTTTGGAGAATAACATGACTCTCAAATCAGAGCACTTCTACTGATGTCTGAGCTAAAATAAAATAAAATAAGCCTTTCCTTCTGCACAAATATACTCTGAAAACTCTTAACTGCAATAATAATATCTATCCACAAACATCTCTTATAGTAATAGTAGTAGCTAGAATTTAATGAGCACTTATGTGCCCTGAGCCATCACATATATCAGCTACTTATTTCTCCCACAGCCTTATGGGGTAGGACTTACGATGCTTCCATTTCAGTCAAGGAAACTGAAGCTTATAGAAGTTTGGTAACTTGCCCATGATCCCGTATTTGATAAGCATTAGAGTTAATGTTTGAATCCAAGCACTCTGGTTTCAGAATCTGCATTCTTCACCATGAGGTTATATAACTCCCTGCAGCAGCCCTTGTTTCTGGAAACGTATTTCTTTAAAGCTGCAAACTGAGAATTGTTCATGCTCTCAGAGAAGTGGTTAGGCTGGTCATGAGAGGGATTTTGCAGTTTGTTTATTTGTTTGTTTGATTAAGGGTGCAGTTATTGTGTCCAGAATTTCTACCCAACTCTTCCGATTTTAAAAACAAAAAATGGGCAGGGCGCGGTGGCTCACGCTTGTAATCCCAACACTTTGGGAGGCCGAGGCGGGCGGATCTTGAGGTCAGGAGATCGGGACCACGGTGAAACCCCGTCTCTACTAAAAATACAAAAAATTAGCCGGGCGTGGTGGCGGGCGCCCGTAGTCCCAGCTACTCGGAGAGGCTGAGGCAGGAGAATGGCGTGAACCCGGGAGGCGGAGCTTGCAGTGAGCCGAGATTGCGCCACTGCACTCCAGCCTGGGCGACAGAGCGAGACTCCGTCTCAAAAAAACAAAAAAACAAAAAAACAAAAAATGATGTTTGGAGTCCAGAGGTTTGCGGAAGTCTTTGTACCTTCCTTGGTTTTCACTTCTGCATTGTGGTGCATTTTGAAGTTTCCAGTGAAGTTCTACTAAGCTGTGCTGCACAGCGCTAATGCTCATGCCCTTTCTAATCCACTTTCTCCATTTTCAAAACTCTAAAACATAGAACCAGGATCAGCTCAAGACATTTCAGCCACTTCATCTTGTGCCTGCATAGCTCCAGATACCACTTCACAGCCCTTAGATCAGTAATGCTCCAGACATGCAGCTTGCAGACAGCCTACACTCCCACATCCTTGAGCTGCCCTGTAAAGACAGTCTGCACCCATTCCACAAGCATTTGCTAAGCACTTACTGTGTGCCACACATAGCATTGTGCCTGGAGACATAAAGGCAAATAAGATATTGGCCCTCAGACAGCTCGGTCAGGGTAGCGGTTCTTAACATGAGATCCCTGAATGGTTTTCGGTGGATATGTAAACACCCTAAATCTGAACACAGTATATTCGTGTCTGCCAAGATGCTCACATTTTTCACAAGGCAGAAATTTTATACTTTTCATCAAATCCTATAAGGAAGAGTTTATCATCCAGAAAAGATTAAGAATCACTGACAATGTAGTCAAGACAGAAATCTAAAGAAATAATCACAACATGATATCAGAAATGTTATGATGAGAGGCATGAATGCATTGCCCTAAAAATACAGAGATGGGAGCAAGCAACACTTTAGTATCTGGGGATTGAGGTGGCTCAGGGCTTCTTTAGCAGATGGTGTCATCTGGGGATGAGTAAGTAGGAATTTGATGGAAGGGAAGCCAAGGAGGAAGGCATTCTAGGGTATGAACTCAGAGACCCAGCAGATCTAAGCTGTCTTGTACCAAGAGAATGCATATCTAGATTTTGATGTTGAGTACACAGGCTGAGGATTTAGGTGCTGGTAATATGAGATCCATATAATCATGCCTAGGATTTTCTGGGTGGGTGGGGAGGGTGACTACCAAGGACAGTGGTAGTTGAAAGTGGGTAGAGGAGAGAAGCCCAGATATACCTCTAATACTAAGCAGCAAGAATTTGACTTTAGGAGACAGGCTGTCTTCACCTCAGAGAAGGTCAACTTCACATTTCAGCTTCCTCTTCCTGAAAACTGGGCTTGATATTTGATAAATAAATCATGCAATCTTCCCTTCACACCCTGCCCCAAATGAAAACATTCACTGTTACCACCACTTCACAACCGGCCACGGTGGCCCCTGACAATCAATTACCCACTGGAGATGACATTATTGTTTAATGGCTCCTGGAATGGGCTCCCACTCTGACATTCATCACAATCAATAATGCATCAGCAGGGACAAAAGAAATTACCTGCCTCCTGCTAAGTCAAAGAGTCCATTTATATGCAGCACAGCCCCTTCACACCTACTGAGCAGGCCACCACAGGTGGGTGTCCACATTACGGAGCTTCTCACTCCATGGAGACTGGTGAGTGGCCTCTTGGGTGAGAGGACAAACACGACTACCAACTCATGCTCGGCTGAGTACAGGCAGGTCTCGTGGGTGTGTCAGAGATGGGAACAAGCAATGATGGTTTATCAATTGACAATGAGCCAGTTGCCACTCTGCCTTCCCCTATTTTTTCACTGTATATTGCATTTTCTCTGAAGATGGACAGGAAACAATTTCCTTACAGATATTTAATGGACCACTGGGTTTGGCTTTTGATGAATCCTGGCTCTGTAACTTCCTGGCAGAATGACTATAGGTAAATTTCTCACCTCTTTGATTTGAGTTTTCTCATCCATAAAATGGGGCCAAATAGTACTGACCTTAAAAGACTGTTCTGAGGATTAAAGGATACTGTCACAGGTTCCTTGGGGTGTTGCTTTTCAGGCTGGAAACCTCTGTGGCCAGTAGAGAGTGTCTTTGCTTGAGTTTTGCTCAGGACTGCTGGGCCCACTTGGCCTGGCAGGTTGTGCTCAGCTTGCACTACTGGCCTGGATCCTATGACAGCCAAAGGTGAGCGGAACAGCAAGGGGTGTGGGAGCGAGTGTGGGGTCCAGCCGTTATGCACAGCCAGGCATACTGGCTGTGGCAGAGCAGGCGCTCCAGGCGCTGGCCCCTGTGAGGCTCCCTGTGAGGCTGTGGCTGGACCAGGTGTACCACAAGCAGCTTCCATGGCAGGCACTGGGGAATACAGCAGTGCCCAGAAGCTTGGAGATGCCGGGAAGTGCAGAGCCCCAAGGAGGGTGTCAGAGCCTTGGCTCCAGGAGCTCCTAGATCTGGGCTCCTGAGAGGCTGCGGCTCTTCTATCCTTCTCTCTTTTCTCTTTCTTGCCACCTGCAATGTGGCGAGCAAAGGGCATGTTTCAGCCATGTTTGTGTTACAGCTCTTTCAGCCCCGCCACTTGGCGGGCTTTTCTAAGTTTTTGTCCCGTGTCCAGGAAGAATGAGGTATGTGGACAAGTAGAGGGTGAGCAAGGTGAAGAGGAGTGATAGAAGAGCTCAGAGGAGACCCGCAGTGGGTAGCTCCTCTCTGCAGGCAGGGTGCCCTGATGAGTGTTCAGCTCTCAGCAGAGAGAAGATCCTGGGGTGAGCAGCTCTTCTCTGCAGCTGGCTGTCCTGTAGTCTCCTAGAGTCTAGCTGAGTCCAGGGCTTCTAAGGGCCTCAGTGGGGAGGAAGTGTGAACCAATTGGCCCATGAGCAGCCAGGGGCAGGCCTGGAAAAAGCATCACAAGTACCCACTCTGGTCCGTGGGACCAGCAGCCCAGTCCCCAGGCTTCAGGCCCTTCCTGGCTTGAAGGTGGGACTTCAATGGGGATCTGCCCACTTCTGCCCAGGAGCTCATCTGCCTCCTGACCTGTTCATGGCACCCAGGCTGCTCATGCTAAGAGGCATCTATAGGCCAGCGCTGAGCTGCCCTCAGCACCCCGTTGGCCTTCCTCCTGAGCTCGTTGGCATCCAGCATCCAAAAGGGGCCAAGGTGGCAGGGGGCTTGGGTGTCAGCACTGCCCCAAGTGTGTGCACAATTGGCTGGGCTGTGATAGTACCCAGGCTTGGCCCCAATCTTGCTCCAAGATTAGAGTGAGTGCCAGAAAGAGGCCAGACAGTGAGAGCAGACATCTCTGAGCCTGTGGGGGAAGGTGGGGGCCTTTTGGGCCCCAAAGATCACAGGGATGCCTGGGTCTACAGCACTGACTTCGGCAGCTGCAGCTGTATCCAGAAGGACAGGACTCCTGCCTGCTCTTGGCCCCCACTGGCTCCATGAATGAGCAGCCCCAGCAGTGCCTCCCCCACTGCAGCTGGTGTCATGGCAGCAGCTGCTCCAGATGGGCTGCCTCTGCCATCAATACATTATACATACGTAATAGGCATTCCCTTCCTTTCCCACCCATATTTGAAAGAATATTCTATAGATAGTGTGACTTATCCTGATATTGCTGATGGGTAAGGTTAATCTAAATGACAAGTGAAGAGAATACTATGTCCCCAAATTTTAGGGGGCTTCTATGCTACTTCAATCTTTATACATCAGCAAATAGCATACAGAGACCATTTATACTATTAAAACAGCTCAGAGTCATTTTAACCAAACCATACACAAGGCCTCCTGTCTCTCCCTTTTTCATCCATCCATTCACCCACACATCTATCATCCATCCAACCGTCCATTCATCCATCTATTCATTCATTCCTCTACTGGATTTTTATTGGGTGTTGACTATTAACCAGGTACTATGTTAGGTCCTGAAAATATATAGATAAAATAAAAATATACTATTCTTTGTCTCTGAGAACTTACATTATTGTAGATTAAAAGTTCTGAGTAGATAATCTTAGAGTGAGTAGTGTAGCAAGTACCATGTCTTCTAGGCTAGTTGTGAAAGGCTTCAATGAGGACGTGATATGTGAACTCGCCCCTCCAGAGAGGAGGGAGTTTGCTGGTGCACAAGATAGGGAGGTCTCTTAGGTAGAGGAATGTATCTTACTGACACTTGATCATGGATTCTCCAGTGAGTTTCTTACTTTTTTTCACAATCCTAATATTTTGTGCTGTGTTCATTTTACAGATGGGTAAACTAATTCAAGGGAAGTTAAGTGGCTTGTCTGAAATCATAGAGAGATTGTAGATAAAGCTGGAATTGAAGTTCCCTTGTCCCAATTCCCAGTCTTGGGTTTCTTTTTTCGTTTTCTATTTCTTTTTCTTCTTAGAAGTTATTTGTGGAGTAACAATTTTGTTGCATAAAGTTATTTTTCTGTTTTATTGAAAAATATATATTCAAGAAGGACGTGATAATTTGGTATATGTGTATATTGTGTAATGATTGCCACAATCAAGTTAATAAACATATCCATCACCACACTTAGTTACCCTTTCGTGTGTGTGTGTGTGTGTGTGTGCGTGTGCGTGTGTGGTGAGGACACAAGATCTATTCTCTTAGCAAATTTCTAGTAAACAATAC
The DNA here is from genome assembly GCF_006542625.1 of Nomascus leucogenys. NCBI lineage: Eukaryota > Metazoa > Chordata > Mammalia > Primates > Hylobatidae > Nomascus > Nomascus leucogenys. The sequence continues at coordinate 3,848,405 of NC_044395.1, read as the reverse complement.
AGAATTATGCTGTATGTTAGATCTCCAAAACTTATTCATCTTAGAACTAAAGGTTTGTAGCCTTTGACTGACACCTTCCCATTTGTTCCATGTCCCAGCCCTTGGCAACCACTGTTCTACTCTCTGTTCTGAGTTTGACATTTTTAGATTCCACATATAAGTGAGATCATACAGTATTTGTCTTTCTGTATCTGGCTTACTTCACTTAACATAATGCTTTCCAGATTCATTTATGTGATTGTAAATGGCAGAATATCCTTCTTTTATTATAGCTGAATAGTATTCTATTGTGTATATATGCAGCATTTTCCTTATCCATTCATCTATCAGAGGAGATATAGGTGGTTTCTGTATCTTGGCTATTGTGAATAATGCTGCAGTAAACATGGGAATTCCAGTATCACCGATTTCATTTCCACACTGGTGTTTTTAACCTTTGCTGTTGCTCTATGGGGCCTACATAAAGGAGCAGACTCATTCAACATCCACTGACCTGCATTGGGGTCCCCACCTTGCTAGGCCGTAGTAAGAGAGGAGTTAACATAAGGACGAAAAACACTGTAATGTAAGACATGCAAATAAATGAAAGCAGTGTCACAGTAAGCTTAGAAGGAGTATAACAAGTACTAAGGACCACAGAGAAAGGAATTATTCACTTTTGGAGGAGAGGGGAAGGCTCCCCAAGACAAGATGATATTTGAGGGGTTAATAACAGCTATCTTTGCTGGAATCTTCCTAGCTCAGCTCACTGTTGCCTTGAAGTAACAATAAATTCTAAGATGATAAAACTTTAACGTCACCCTTGTTTGTTACCCAGCTGCCCCGTCTTTATGATGCGCTTCCTGACTGAGGAAAGCTGGGATCTGCCCTTCAACTACAGTCTTCATGCTTTCCTGTTAGAGGTCTCTCTTGAGCCCAAGTCTGGATGCTTGGCAATACTGAAGCAATAGGCTTGTGTAGATGCAGGACTCTCTGCTCACATAGGAGTGTTTTATTGTGATTAAAACACATTATTCCTTAAAACAACAATATATATTGGTAATTACATGGTGAAGTCCATAAGCTCTGTGCTCTGAAGGGTGCAACATTATTGTCGAGAAACTCGATTGCTTGCTCTTGTTTTATAATCTTGGCTTGCACTTTAGGCTCCATCCTAAATATTAATAGAGAAACCAAGAATGAGACAGTGATAAATCCAAAATACATGGATGTGCTTTACCCACGGGTTCCTGCTTCCTTGCAGAGATGGGCAGTGGGATGAGAAACTGAATCAGTGACATGTTAGATGCTTGCGAATGAGGAGTGTGAACCATGGGAACCTGCTGAACAGAGATAGAAGCCCGGACAGATTCAGTCACCTGCCACATGCCAAGGCAAAGTCTTCCTGCCTTCAATCACACCTGATGCTTCCCCTGACTTCATTTTAAATTCATTTTCCCATTGGCTAAACATCCTGAAATTCCACCATTGGACATTCATTCCTTTGGATTGAAGAGACCTAATTCTAGCTGATTCACTGTCTTTCCTTCTCCCTTCTCTCTCCCTTGCTCTTTCTCAATACAAATATAGGATCACTTTACCTGTAGTTTTACAAAACTCAAATTAAGTAAGTACATTTTTCTGTAACTTGTTTTTCACTTAACAATATATCATAAACATTCCTCTGGGTCAATAGATATAGATTGAACAAGAACACATTTTTTATTAGCTGAAAAATATTTTATGGTATGAGTGTTCTACAGGGTATAAAATCATTCCCTTACTGAGGAGCATTCAGTTTATTTCCACTTGTAGTCACTACAAACTATGCTACAATAAACATCTTTGTATATATAATTTTTAGTACTCTGCCTTCATTTCTATGGGTGGGTGAGATTCAGTGGACCAACCGTATGTATATTTTGAATTTCTGAGTTTTAATAGATCTAATCAGGTCACTGTAGTACTGTAGTTTGAGAGTGTCTTACCCCTGCATTCTTGCCAGCACTGGCTCCAGGGTCAAAGGACAGTGATGATCTCAAAGGATGCAGAAAAGGCCTTCGATAAAATTCAACATTCCTTCATGCTAAAAATTCTCAATATGGCTAGCCAATTTTCCCAGCACCATTTATTAAATAGGGAATCCTTTTCCCATTGCTTGTTTTTGTCAAGTTTGTCAAAGATCAGATAGTTGTAGATATGCGGCATTATTTGTGAGGGCTCTGTTCGGATCCATTGATCTATGTCTCTGTTGTGGTACCAGTACCATGCTGTTTTGGTTACTGTAGCCTTGTAGTATAGTTTGAAGTCAGGTAGCGTGATGCCTCCAGCTTTGTTCTTTTGGCTTAGGATTGACTTGGCGATGCGGGCTCTTTTTTGGTTCCATATGAACTTTAAAGTAGTTTTTTCCAATTCTATGAAGAAAGTCATTGGTAGCTTGATGGGGATGGCATTGAATCTATAAATTACCTTGGGCAGTATGGCCATTTTCATGATATTGATTCTTCCAACCCATGAGCATGGAATGTTCTTCCGTTTGTTTGTATCCTTGGGGAAGTCAGTGTGGCAATTCCTCAGGGATCTAGAACTAGAAATACCATTTGACCCAGCCATCCCATTACTGGGTATATACCCAAAGGATTATAAATCATGCTGCTATAAAGACACATGCACATGTATGTTTAATGTGGCACTATTCACAATAGCAAAGACTTGGAACCAACCCAAATGTCCAACAACGATAGACTGGATTAAGAAAATGTGGCACATATACACCATGGAATACTATGCAGCCACAAAAAATGATGAGTTCATGTCCTTTGTAGGGACATGGATGAAACTGGACACCATCATTCTCAGTAAACTATCACAAGGACAAAAAACCAAACACCGCATGTTCTCACTCATAGGTGGGAATTGAGCAATGAGAACACATGGACACAGGAAGGTGAACATCACACTCCAGGGACTGTTGTGGGGTTGGGGGAGGGGGGAGGGACAGCATTAGGAGATATACCTAATGCTAAATGATGAGTTAATGGGTGCAGCACACCAACATGGCACATGGATATATATGTAACAAACCTGCACATTGTGCACATGTACCCTAAAACTTAAAGTATAATAATAAAAAAAAAAACTCAATAAACTAGGTATTGATGGAATGTATTTCAAAATAATAAGAGCTATTTATGACCAACCCACAGCCAGTATTGTACTGAATGGGTAAAGCCTGGAAGTATTCCCTTTGAAAACCAGCGTAAGACAAGAATGCCCTCTCTCACCACTCCTATTCAACATAGTATTAGAAGTTCTGGCCAGAGAAATCAGGCAAGAGAAAGAAGTAAAGGGTATTTGAATAGGAAGAGAGGAAGTCAAATTGTCTCTGTTTGCAGTTGACATGATTGTGTATTTAGAAAACCCCATCATGTCAGCCCAAAATCTCCTTAAGCTGATAAGCAACTTCAGCAAAGTCTCAGGATACAAAATCCATGTGCAAAAATCACAAGCATTCCTATACACCAATAACAGACAGAGAGCCAAATCATGAGTGAACTCCCATTCACAATTGCTAGAAAGAGAATAAAATACCTAGGAATACAACTTACAAGGGATGTGAAGGACCTCTTCAAGGAGAACTACAAACCACTGCTCAGTGAAATAAAAGAGGACACAAACAAATGGAAAAACATTCCATGCTCATGGATAGGAAGAATCAATATTGTGAAAATGGCCATACTGCCCAAAGTAATTTATAGATTCAATGCTATCCCCATCAAGCTACCATTGACTTTCTTCACAGGGTTAGAAAAAACTACTTTAAATGTCATATGGAACGAAAAAAGAGCCCGTATAGCCAAGACAATGCTAAGCAAAAAGAACAAAGCTTAAGGCATCACCCTACCTGACTTCAAACTATACTCTGACAGTAACTAAAACAGCATGCTGCTGGTACGAAAACAGATATATAGACCTATGGAACAGAATAGAGGCCTCAGAAATAATGCCACACATCTACAGCCATCTGATCTTTGACAGATCTGACATAAAACAAGAAATGGGGAAAGGATTTCCTGTTTAATAAATGGTGTTGGGAAAATTGGCTAGCCATATGTAGAAAATTGAGACTGAACCCCTTCTTTATACCTTGTACAAAAATTAACCCAAGGTGGATTAAAGACTTAAATATAAGACCTAAAACCATAAAAGCCCTAGAAGAAAACCTAGGCAATACCATTCAGGACATAGGCATGGGCAAGGACTTCATGTCTAAAACACCAAAAGCAATGGCAACAAAAGCCAAAATTGACAAATGGGATCTAATTAAACTAAAGAGCTTCTGCACAGCAAAAGAAACTACCATCAGAGTGAACAGACAACCTACAGAATGGAATAAATTTTTGCAATCTATCCATCTGACAAAGGGCTAATATTCAGAATCCGCAAGGAACTTAAATTTACAGGAAAAACAACCCCAACAAGTGTGGGTGAAGGATATGAACAGACACTTTCCAAAAGAAGACATTTAAGCAGCCAACAAACATATGAAAAAAAGCTCGTCATCACTGGTCATTAGAGAAATGAAAATTGAAACCACAATGAGATACCATCTCACACCACTTAGAATGGCAGTCATTAAAAAGCCAGGAAACAACAGATGCTGGAGAGGATGTGGAGAAATAGGAACACTTTTACACTGTTGGTGGGAGTGTAAATTAATTCAACCATTGTGGAAGATGGTGTGGCAATTCCTCAAGGATCTATAACCAGAAATACCATTTGACCCAGCTGTCCCATTACTGGATATATACTCAAAGGATTATAAATCATTCTTCTATAAAGACACATGCACGTGTATGTTTATTGCAACACTATTCACAGTAGCAAAGACTTGGAACCAATCCAAATGCACATCAATGATAGAATGGACAAAGAAAATGTGCCACATATACACCATGGAATACTATGCAGCCATAAAAAAGGATGAGTTCATGTCCTTTGCAGGGACATGGATGAATCTGGAAACCATCACTCTCAGAAAACTAACACAGGAACAGAAAACCAAACACCACATTTCTCACTCATAAGTGGGAGTTGAACAATGAGAACATACGGGCACAGGAAGGGGAACATCATGCACGGGGGCCTGTTGTGGGGTGGGGGGCAAGGGGAGGGATAGCCTCAGAAGAAATATGTAATGTAGATGACTGGTTGATGGGTGCAGCAAACCACCATGGCTCATGTATACCTATGTAATAAACTTTCACGTTCTGCCCATGTATCCCAGAACTTAAAGCATAATAAAAAATAAAAAATTGCAAATACTCCTGGAAGGGTGTTTAACTGGCAGTCAAATAGCAATGCCTCAAATTTGTATAATGTTTTTGCAGTTGACAAAATGCTTTCTATCACATATCTCATCTAACACCACAGCAGAACCTCAGGCCCAGAATGCAAAGTGATTTGCCCAAGGCCAGAAGGCTAATTGATATCAGAGTGACTTCAGTGAAAAATTGATCGCTCCAGGGCACTTTCCCATAGACCTAGCCCCATTTTTACCTGTGGGTATAAATTATTTTCTCTCAAGATGCAGTGAAAAGAGTGGTGCATCTATGCCCATGGCCTGGCCCTGCCATTAAAGACCTGGCTATATTGGGGCAAATTGCTTCACTTCCTTAGATTCCAATTACTCTGTAAAATGAGGGATTAAGTTATATGCTCTCCAAGGTCCCTTCCAGCTCTGAGAGTAAAGACGGAGCAATGCTGACTGATGGAGGCTAACAGGTGTGCATGTAGAGGCCCAAGGGAAAGGAATTCTTTTTTTTTTTTTTTTTTTTTAGATGGGGTCTCACTCTGTTGCCCAAGCTGGAGTTCAATGGTGCAATCTCAGCTCACTGCAACCTCTGCCTCCCAGGTTCAAGCAATTCTCCTGCCTCAGACTCCTGAGTAGCTGGGATTACAGGTGCCCACTACTGCGCCTGGCTAATTTTTGTATTTTTAGTAGAGACAGGGTTTCACCACGTTGGCCAGGCTGGTCCCGAACTCCCAACCTCATGTGATCCACCCGCCTCAGCCTCCCAAAGTGCTGGGATTACAGGCGTGAGCCACTGCACCCAGGCAGAAAAGGAATTCTAACTGGGGTAGCGAGCACACTGGGCAACGGGAGAAAGGAATTCTTTATAATAATCATGGAACACAGCACAGACCACAAGGGTTTTTTTTTTTTTTTTTTTGTACACTGAGGTTGAAACAACAAAGGTTGAAGTTTGCCTAACATAAAGCCTGGCATGTGACTCCTGCCGGTGTTTGGCAATGGGAGGACTGATTCTGAGTAGTTGCAGGTCAGGGCAGGCAGGGACTGGGGAAAATACCCAAATGATCTTGGAGCATGAGGTCATCAATTTCTTATAAATTCTGGCATTTAAAAGCTTACCATGTGCCAGGCAGAAGGTTAGTGGCTTGATACACATTTTGCCATCTGCCCTGATGGATGGTCCTATTCTCTATGAGGGTCTTTCTGGAAGATTACAGATTCTCTGTTTTGTTGTTGTTTTGAGATAGGGTCTTGCTCTGTCACCGAGTCTGGAGTGCAGTGGTGCAATCACGACTCACTGCAGCCTTGACCTCCTAGGCTCAAGCTGTCCTTCCCCTTCAGCCTCCTGAGTAGCTGGGACCACAGGCATGTGCCACCATGCCTGGCTATTTTTTCTTTTTAAAATGTAGAGAAGGGGCTTTGTCATGTTGCCCAGGCTGATCTTGAACTCCTAGCCTCAAATGATCCTTCCACCTTGCCCTCTCAAAGTGCTGGGATTGCAGGCCTGAGCCACCACACCTGGCCTCTGGCAGATTCTTTAATAAGTCAAATACGTCTATTCAATTTACCACTGAGATGACATTTAGAAACCTCATGCTGGGCCGGGTGCGGTGGCTCACACCTGTAATCCCAGCACTTTGGGAGGCTGAGGTGGGTGGATCATGAGGTCAGGAGGTTGAGACTCATCCTGGCTAACACGGTGAAACCCCATCTCTACTAAAAATACAAAAAATTAGCTGGGTGTGGTGGCGGGTGCCTGTAGTCCCAGCTACTCGGGAGGCTGAGGCAGGAGAATGGCGTGAACCTGGGAGGCGGAGCTTGCAGTGAGCCGAGATAGCACCACTGCACTGCAGCCTGGGCAAAAGAGCAAGACTCCGTCTCAAAAAAAAAAGAAACCTCATGCTGAAGTCAGGTCAATGAAAACTCCTGGATATTTTTCATACAACTTGTCAATTCAGTCTCACCTGTTCCATTAATTAAGAGTTTTTTTCTGATTACAAAGTAGCACATGCTGATTTACTGATTTTAAAGGTATAAGTATTAAAATGAGTATAAATAGACTTCTAGTCATTAAAAACTTAAAAAATATACAGTTGAGGTCCTTCTGTGTGTATATAATTTGGGGTCCTGCTTTTTTCCACTTAATGTTATAACATCAGCATTATTCTGCTCCCCTCAGCATAGATGAAACTTACAGTCCACACATTCCCATTAGATGCAGGTGGAGAAGCTGCGAAGATAAAATATTTTCGCAGATGTGCATTATCTTTCAAAACAAGGAATTTATCCACTGTTGAAATGAGGTCCCTTGGATCTTAGTATCTTTGCAATCAAGAGAGCAATTCTTCCCCTGAGGGCAGGTGGGGAACGTATTGTGAAAAGGTCAACGGCAGTTTCCTCTCTGGGGACTGAGGCCGCCTTTGGGAGAAGAGGCCTAGGAGTTCCCTCTCCATGAACACGTTTTCCGGATTGTCTTCGAGGAGACAAAATGATGGACTAAAGAATGTTGGGTGTAGGCACCTTTATGTCGTTTATTTCTCGATGAAAGATTTCAGGATGTGGGGTGATTAGGCTGAACATGCATACCTTAAAATTTCTGCATGTTTGTACAATTTAATTTGGAAACTAAATGTATGTGAAAATACTTTGAAACTGTAAAGCGACATCCAAATAACATTAAGATTATTATTGCCATTAAATGTAATTTGGTTGCTTGGGAACCTCTTTTTCAGACTGTATTTTAAAGACTTAAATAGTTATAAACATTGATTAGGCCACATCAGTTTCTCTATCTGTAAAATGAGCATAATGATAATAATGCCTACTTTATTTTTTGAGGATCAAAGAAATAATGTGGGGAAAAAGTGCTTTGTAAATTGCAGAGTAAGGCCAGATGCTAATAGTTATTGCTAAATTAGCCACCCTTCCTACCTTTTTGTTAGCAGAGGCTTTTAAAGCAAGCCTTCTATATCTTCAATTTATAGTGGGGAGAGAAAGAACGAGTCCCCACCATCGGTCAAAAGTGATTCTTTTTTTATTTTTTTGAGGCAGAGTCTCGCTCTGTCATCCAGGCTGGAGTTCAGTGGCATGATCTTAGCTCACTGTAACCTCTTCTTCCTGGGTTTAAGCAATTCTCCTGCCTCAGCCTTCTGAATATCTGGGACCACAGGCGCACGCCACCATGCCCAGCTAAATTTTGTATTTTTAGTAGAGTCAGGGTTTCGCTATGTTGGCCAGGCTGGTCTCGAACCCCTGGGTGATCCACCCGCCTTGGCCTCCCAAAGAACTGGGATTACAGGTGTAAGCCACTGCACCCGGTTAAAAGTGATTTTTTATACTGGTGCTTGGAGGATGAAGTGGAGAGATTGACTGTTGTCCCGACATCTCATGGCTATGTCCCTTAAGATAATTGCCAAGGGCTGGGTGCAATGGCTCACGCCTATAATCCCAGCACTTTGGGAGGCCGAGGCGGGTGGATCACAAGGTCAGGAGATTGAGACCCTTCTGGCTAACACGTTGAAATCCTGTGTCTACTAAAGTACAAAAAATTAGCCAGGCGTGGTGGCATATGCCTGTAGTCCCAGCTACTTGGGAGGGTGATACAGGAGAATCGCTTGAACCCAGGAGGTGGAAGTTGCAGTGAGCTGAGATTGCGCCACTGCACTCCAGCCTGCTAGGCAACAGAGTGAGTCAAAAAAAAAAAAAAAAAAAAAAAAAAAAAAGGAAGAAAGGAAAAGTGCTCAGAACTTTCTGAGCCATATATTAGATACATTCTACGTATTTATGGGTGTATATGTAGTAAGGATTAAGTGGCATATTATGTGCTTGGAAGATCGTTATTGGTTAATGATTATTATGAGTTGAAGATTATTTTTCATTTTCTGATAAAAGGACAATTATCAAGTATTTTTCCTGTTCAAGGGGAGCAGGTTCAGACTGGCCAATTGGGGGACCTAAGGCTGCTACAAAATGTTTCTCTAAAAACTCCCTGTGGCTCCAGTGATACTGTTTCTGCTTTCAAACACATATGTTTACCACTGCCTTCACTAACAAGAATACAACTAAGCAAATGCCGATCCTGGGAATTACATTATAGGACCTTGATTTTTTTTTAAACTCAAAATAGCAGGCGATGTCCTTGAAACCAAATAATTTGGGGGGAAACTAAGGCCAGGAACAGGTCTTTGGCTCTGGTTTTGCTTTGTATTCCTTTTGTTGGGGAGAGGCAGGAGTCTCGCCTCTTGACTCACATGGAGCCGGCCCTGAGCTTGGAATTCTCCTCATAGTTCTCTCTTGGTTTGTTATCCTACTCAGTCTAATTCAGACCTAGGGGGCTGCCCGACGGCTGCAGGGGGGCTCTCCAGGCTGAGAATTCTGTTAAGTTAGGAGGAAGGAAGTTGCATCTGAGGTCAGGTTTCTTACACAGAGGATACGGAGCCCAGGGGAATTGAAGCAATGTTTCTGAGCAACGCGGGAAGATGAAGCTGGGGATGTAGGGGTGGAGCTGAGCAAGTGCTGAGGTCAAACCAAGGAAAGGAGGAGAGAGAAAGAGAGGCAAATAGAAATCACAGGTGCCTGTGCTTAGCTGTAATCTAACATGACTTTCCCCTCTGTAGGCAAAGGGGGGCACATGATGTTAACATTCATTATCATGTCATATTCGATTGACTGCCAGAATTTATTATACTTTCTGTTGTTACACACTGAATACTGACAAAACCCATTCCCTTGCCCAAGAAAGGTCTCTGCTTTCTAATCTTCACAGCATAACAGGGAGGTGGAAGGCCATCAATACCAGAGTAATGAGTGTCACAGTGAGGCCGAGGCTGAGGCACCTTAATTCCAGAAACAGCAGGGGAAGGATGGAAGAGGAGGCGATGGAGGTATGTGTGCCTACCTCAAGATAATGAAGCCCTGAGGAGGGGCTGAACCTCTAACTAGGTGCAGAGGGTACAGCTGGAGGGGCTCGTTCACCGTGGGGCTGTCAGCACGTGGATCAACAATGTGGCTTTAGACAATCTTCTGCTAAGTACCGAGGACAGCAGCAGCGGAAGTCGAAGCCATTTCCAACATTGAAAGAATCCAGCCTACAGGTGAAAATACATGTTGCCTACATTCATTAATTAACTCCAAATTATTTATTGAGCACCCACTATGGACCAGGCACTGGGCTAAGTTCCTAGGGATAGAGGAATAAACAGATACAATTCTTCAGAATGTAGCAGTCTAGTGAGAGAAACCATCTAACAGCTCTTGGACAATGTGCTAAATTCTTTAATGGAGTTTCATTTAGTCACTTGAATATTTATTAAAACTGATTATTTAAGATGTTGAGCTAGATGCTAGAAATGTGAAGAGAAATAAAACAGGATCATTGTCCTCCAGGCCTTCCCAGAGAGTGCTGGGGGAGCACAGAGCGAGGATCCAATCTGAAGGGGGAGAGAGGGGCTGGGTGCAGGAGCTGACTCTTGGAGGGTGACTAGTTGTCAGGCAGAAGTGGGGAAAAGGGGCTGAAGAAGTGGGATCAGCAGGTGAAAAAGCTCAGAGCAAGAAAGAGAAAGTCCAGTTGAGAAACTGCAGCAGGTTCTGGGTGTCTAGAGCGTAGGAGTCCTGTGAGGGGAGGGCCCTGGAGAAGTCACCTGTCCCCACTCTGCAAGGTGACATCAGCAGGATGTGTATGGCCTCAGGAAAGTCATTGATCAAGGCAGCATTTTTCTTGTACCCTATCCTTTTACCCCTTTAGGGCCCCCTTTCCCATTTCTTTATTTTATTTTTTATTGATACATAATATTTGTCCATATTTATGGGGCACATGTGATATTTTGTTACATGCATGGAATGTATAATCATCAAGCCAGAGTATTTGGGGTGTCCATCACTTCAAGTATTTATTTTTTATATGTATTGGGAACATTCAAGTCCTCTCTTCTGGCTATTTTGAGATATACGACATATTGTTATTAACTACAGTCACCCTACTCTGCTGTGAAACATTAGAAAGTATACTTTCTATCTAACTGTATATTTGTACCCATTAACCAACCTCTTTTTTTTTTTTTTTTTTTTGGGGATGGAGTCTCACTCTGTCGCCCAGGCTGGAGTGCAGTGGTGCAATCTCGGCTCACTGCAAGCTCTGCCTCCCGGGTTCATGCCATTCTCTTGCCTCAGCCTCCCGAGTAGCTAGGATTACAGGCACCCACCACCACGCCTGGCTAATTTTTTTTTTTTAAGTAAAGATGGGGTTTCACCATGTTAGCCAGGATGGTCTCGATCTCCTGACCTCATGATCTTCCCACCTCAGCCTCCCAAAGTGCTAGGATTACAGGCTTGAGCCGCCGCACCTGGCCCCAACATCTCTTTATAACCCCTCTGCACACACACCCTTCCTAGCCTCTGGCACCTACCATCCTATTCTCTACTCCAGAAGATTAGCCTTTTTCACTCCCACATATGAATGACAAGATGGCAATATTTGTCTTTCTATGACTGATTTATTCCACTTAACATAATGACCTCCAGTTCCATCTATGTGCCTGCAAATGGCATAATTTTATCCTTTTTCCTGGTAGAATAATATTCCATCATGCATATTACCACTTTTCCTTTATATGTTTGTCTGTTGACAGGCAACTAGGGTTGATTCTATATCTCTGTTATTGTGAACAGTGCTGCAATAAATATAGGAGTGCAGGTATAATTTTGGTACACTGTTTTCCTTTGGATAAATATCTACTAGTGGGATTGCTATATTTTTGGTAGTTCAATTTTTAATTTTTCAGACATTTTCATACTGTTTTCCATAGTGGCTTCACTAATTTACATTTCCACCAAGAAAGTAGAAGAGTTCCCTTTTCTCCATATCCTTGCCAGGATCTGTTATTTTTTGTCTTTTTTAATAATGGCCATTCTAATTGGGGTAAGATGATATTTTACTGTGGTTTTCATTTGCATTTTCCTGATGATTAGTGATGTTGAGAATTTTTCAAATATCTGTTGGTCATTTGTATGTCTTCTTTTGAAAAATGTCTATTCATCTCAAGTCCTTTGCCCACTTTTTAATGGGATGATTTATTTTTTTCCTGTTGAGCTGTTTGAGTTCCTTGTATATTCTGGATATGTCCCTTATCAGATGAATAGTTTGAAAATGTTTTCTCCTATTCTGTAGGTTGTCTTTTCACTCTGGTGATTGTTTCCTTTGCTGTGCAAAAGCTGTTTAGTTTAATGTAGTCCCATTTGTCTATTTTTGTTTTCATTGCCTGTGCTTTTGAAGTCTTAGCTATACATTCCTTGCCTAGACCAATATCCCAAAGTGTTCTCTGTTTTCTTCCAGTAGTTTTGGGTCTTACATTTAAATCTTTAATCTATTTTGAATTAATTTTTGTATATGATAAGCTATAGGGGTCCAGTTTCATTCTTCTGAATACAGTTACTCAATTTTCCCAGAACCATTTATTGACAAGGATGTCCTTTCCCCGGTGTATGTTCTTGGTGCCTTTATCAAATATTAGTTGGCTCCACATATGTGTATTTATCTCTGGGTTCTCTATTCTGTTCCATTGGTCTATGTGTCTGATTTATGTTAATACTATGCTGTTTTGATTACTATAGTCTTGAAATATATTTTGTGTATATGTATTTCAACAAATACATATATTTATATATAATCACTATATATTTCAACAGTTTTATCTGTTTATATTTAAAATTATTATTAATATATGAGGGCTTATTTCTGTCATTTCATTAATTGATTTCTGGCTGTGTAGTATATCCTTGGTTCTATTCTTGCTCTCTTATTGTTTACTCATTATAGTTTGGTAGTTTTCTGTAGAGTAACATTTGAATTCTTTCTCTTCCTTATTCTGACTAGGATTTCCAGTACTATGTTGAATAGGAGTGGTGAAAGTGAGCATCCTTGCCTTGTTCCAGTTCTTAGAGGAAAGGCTTTCAGCATTTCCCCATTCGGTATGATGCTAGCTGTGGGTTTATCATATATGGCCTTTATTATGTTGAGATATGTTCCTTCTATGCCTACTTTATTGAGAGTTTCTACCATGAAGCAGTGTTGAATGTTATCTAACGTTTTTTTTGCATCTATTGGGGTGATCATATTCATTCATTCTGTTGATGTGATGTATCACATTTATTGATTTGCATATGATGAACCATCCTTGCATCCCTCAAGTAAATCCCACTTAATCATGGTGTGTTATCTTTTCGATGGGCTGTTGGATTCAGTTGGCTAGTATTTTGTTGAGGACTTTTGTGTCTATGTTCATCAAGAATACTGACCTGTAGTTTTCTTGTTATGCCCTTGTTTTGTTTTGGTATCAGGGTAATGCTGGCCTCATTAGAATTAGGGAGAATTCCCTCCTCTTCAATTTTTTGATATAGTTTGAGTAGAATAGATGTTAGTTCTTCTGCAAAAGTTTGGTAGAATTTGGCACTGAAGCCATCCAGCCCTAGACTTTTCTTTGTTGGAAGACTTTTTTAATTACTGATTCAATTTAATTTGGGTCTTATTACTCGTTATTGGTCTGTTCAGGTTTTCTATTTCTTCCTAATTTAATCTCGGTAGATTGTACATGTCCATGAATTTATTCATTTTCTCTGGGTTTACCAGTTTGTTAGTGTGTAGCTGTTCATAATAGTCTCTGATAATCTTTTGTATTTCTTGAGTATCAGTTGTAATGTCTCCTTTTTCATTTCAGATTTTGTTTATTTGATCTCTCTCTTTACGGTTAGTCTAGCTAGCAGGCTATCAATTTTATCTTTTCAAAATAATTCAATTTTTTGTTTTGTTGATTCTTTTTTTCTTCTTAATTTCTATTTCATTTAGTTCTGCTTGGATACGTATTATTTCTTTCCTTCTACTGATTTTGGATTTAGCTTATTCCTGCTTTTCTAGCTTCTTGAGGTGCATCATTAGGTTGTTTATTTGAAATCTTTCTACTTTTTTGATATAGGTGTTTCTTGCCATAAACTTCCCTCTTAGCATTGTTTTTACTGTATCCAAGAGGTTTTGATATTTTGTGTTTTGATTTTTATTTGTTCCAAGAATTTTGTTTGACTTTTTCCTTAACTTTATTTGTTAAGTAATGGTCATTCAGAAACATGTTGTTTAATTTCATGTATCTGTACAGTTTCCAAAGTTCCTCATGTTATTGACTTCTAGTTTTATTTCATCATGGTCTGAGAAGATACTTTATACGATTTCAATTTTTAAAAATTTGTTGAGAATTGTTTTATGTCCTAACATATAGTCTATCCTGGAGAATGTTTCATGTCCTGATGAGAAGAAAGTATATTTTGTAGCAATTAGATAAAATGTTCTGTGAATGTATGTTAGGTCTATTTGGTCTAATGTGCAATTTAAATCAGTTTCTTTGTTAATTTTCTGTCTAGATGATCTATCTAATGCTGATAGTGGGGTGTTCAAGTCCTCAACTATTATTATATGACAGTCTCTTTCTTTAGATAAAATAATATTTGCTTTACATATCTGGGTGCTATAATTTGGGGTGCATATAGATTTAGAATTGTTATATCCTCTTGCTGAATTGACCCTTTTATATTTGTATGATGACCTTCTTTGTCTCTTTTTATGCCTTTTGACGTGAAGTCTGTTTTATCTAATATAAACGTAGCCACCTCTGCTCATTTTTGGTTCTTGTCTGCATACATGAGGGATCTCTTTTTTATTCTTTTACTTTCAGTTCATATGTGTTTTTACAAGTGAGATAAGTTTCTTATAGGCAGCATACTGTTGGACCATTTTTTTAAAATCCATTCAGCCAATATGTATCTTCTTAAAACAATTAGAGATGGGGGTCTCACTTTGTCACACAGACTGCAGTGCAGTGGCATGATCATAGCTCACTGCTGCCTTGAACTCCTTGGCTAAAGGGATCCTCCTGGCTCAGTCTCCCAAAATGCTGGGATTACAGGAATGAGCAATGGTGTCTGGCCTCCAGTTTGGATATTTGAAGTGGAAAGTTTTATCTGTTTGTATTTAAGATTATTATTAATAAGTGAGGGCTTATTCCTGTCATTTTATTAATTGATTTCTGGCTGTTTTGTATATCACCTGTTCCATTCTTGATCTCTTATTGTTTATCATTTTGGTTTGGTGGTTTACCGTAGAGTAACATTTGAGTTCTTTCTCTTCCTTATTTGTATATTTGCTCTACCAGTGGATTTTATACTTCCATGTGTTTTCATGACGGTAAATATTGCCCTTCTGCATCCAGGTGTGGGACTTCCTTAAACATTTCTTGTAGGGTTGGTCTAGTAGTAGTAAATTCCCTCAGCTTTTGCTTGTCTGGAAAAGACCTTATTTCTCCTTCATTTATGAAGAGCAACTTTGCTGAGTATGGTATCCTTGGCTGACAATTTTTTTTTCTTTCAGCACTTTGAATATTCAATCCTGCCTATCCTGGCCAGTAAGGTTTCTGGTGAGAAATCTGTTAATCTGATGGGGTTCCCTTATAAGTGACTATACATTTTCTCTTGCTGTTTCTATAAATTCTCTCTTTGTCTTTGACTTTTGACAGTTTCAGTATAATGTGTCACAGAGAAGAACATTTTGAATTGTATATGTATGGAAATCTCTGTGCTTTTTGCATCTTGATGTCTAAAGTTCTTGCTAGATTTGAAACATTTTTAGCTATTATTTAGTTAAATTGGATTTATATCCCTTTCATTTTATCTTTGCCTTCTGAAACTTCAAGAACTCAAATTTTTTGTTACTTTATGGTGTCTTATATGTCATTATAAGGATTTGTTTATTCTTTTTATCTTTATTTTTGTCTGACTGGGTTATTTCAAAAGAGCTGACTTCAAGTTCTGAAATTTTTTCTTATGCTTGATCTAGTTTGTTGTTAAGCTTTCAAATGTGTTTTTTATTTTATTTAATAAGTCCTTCAGTTCCAGAACCTCTGTTTGGTTCTTTTAAATGGTATCTGTACTTTTGGTAAATTTCTCACTCATATCCTGAATTGTTTTTCTGATTTCTTTGTATTGTTTTTCTGTATTCTCTTATATCACACTCAGCTTCCTTAGTACCAAAATTTTGAATTCTCTTTCCAGAACTTCATAAATCTCTTTTTGATTGAAATCTGTTGTTGGAGTTGTTGCAATCCTTTATCGCCTTTGGAGGTGTCCTATTTCCTTGCCTTTTCATGTTTCCTGTGCCCTTATATTGACATCTATGCGTCTAGTATAGTGGTTGCTTCTTTCAATTCTTTGAATTTGGTTTTGCAAAGGAGGAATTTTTCCTGAAGATGTACCTATGGCATTGGTTGGGTAGGGCACATTGGCTTTGACTCTGGTCGCATGTAGTACTATATTCTCCTTGGGATTTTTTCATCTGTAGACCATGTCAGTGGTGTCTGTGATTTCCTCAGTGGTTTAGGGTGCAATTGTTAGTGAAGGCTGTAGTAAAGTTTTACTGGAGATGGGGGATACCCCGTGGGCCTGTCTTTGGGTCCCCAGTGGTAGCAGCAGTGGCCCAAGGACTTGCCTGTCCTTGGATGCTAGGGTGGCATATGCGGGCACTGGTGTTAGTGGGTCCAGGGAAACCTAATCTCGGACCTCCAGGTAATTTGCTCATGTTGGTAGTGATGGCAGTGGGCTGGTGAATGGGCAGGTTCTTGGGCCCTTGGGCAGAGGGTGTGATGTGAATAATGTCAGTAGCAGTGGTGAGACAACCCTCTGGCTCCCAAGCAGACTATGCTGGTGTTGGAGTGCCTGCAATGGGTTTAGTGAGCCAGTCTCCAAGCCCACAGGTGGCATGTGCAGGTGTATGCCAGCTGTGGTAGTAACAGCAGGTTGGATGGGCCTGGCCTCCAGCCCTTAGGAGAAGTGCTCAGGTGCCAATTGTGGTGGACTAGGTTGGGTGGTCTCCAAGCTCATGGATCATGTGCTCAGGTACGTGGAATGGGGTATGGAGTGGGTCTGGAAAGACCTGTCCTTAAGCCTCCAGTGGTGCTTGCAGATGCTGGCTGTGATAGGCAGAGGCACAGTGATCACCAGGCCCCTGGTGGAATGCTAGGGTAGGGGTGGCAGCAGCTGTGCCACAGCCTTGCTATGGGGGAGGGCAAGGCTGCTTTTGGTGACAGTAGCCACATGCAGTTGTCTGGGGAGTGCATATTTTTCTCATGCTTTGGACCTTGTGGTGGCAATACACAGTGGCGGCAACTGTAGAAAGGACAATTTATCCTTGGGGTGTGTGAAAATACATGGTGGCTTTGCTGCTGGGGGGAGCAGGGTTGTTGCCAATGGCTTGCTCTTCAGCCCTGGTGGCAGCAGCCAGCTGTGGTGCTGGCTGTGGGCAACAGTGGCTGTGGGCAGGAAATGTTAATGGGGATTCAGGGATGTGGAGATACAGAGGCAGTTGGGCAACCTGGTAGGATGCAGCCTGCTAGGGCCTGGGCTCTCTATCTGGCATCTTGCTGTGGCTCTTTAGGACATGGGAAGGGGGATGTAGGACCCAGTGTGAGCTTCCTGTCTGGAGCAGTGCCTTCAAAGTTTCCAGGCAGCTCCTGTTGATAGCCTCAGGGCCTATGAGGATCTAGGGGCTCTTGCATGGCTAGAATTGCAGGTGTCTGTGGTGAAAATGTGGGCCACTGGGGGCCTCTCACTTACCCTTTATCCATATTGATGAGCCCCTCCGGGCTCCCAGACAATCCTGGCAAACCAGGCTGCCCTGTCTCCCTCTCCTTCCTTGCTTTCGGTGTTTCCTGTCATTTCTGTTTTGAATTCCAGTGTTCTCCCTTAGATGATCTGTCTGAGGTTTCTCTTTTTCCCATCTGTACTCTACCTTATCTTTTTAAAAACATTTTCCTTTTTTAAAAATTATTTTTAATTAACACATAATAATTATAGCTTTTTATGGGATACAGTGTGATATCTTAATATATGTATATAATGTAGAATAACCAAATCAAGGTAATTAGGATATCTATCACCTAATCTTGAAGTACATTTTCGTAAGCATTTTCATCTGAGTATTAGGTGAGAATATTTGATGAGTTCAAGGGGAATTACATTAATGAAGACTCCTAAAGATTGGACAGACTTCAGACTTCACACCCCAGAGTACTGGGTGGGAATGTAGGGGCAGGCAGTGGATTTTTCCAACCTCGCAAATTAAATTATCTGCTTGTGATACTCATCTGCTTGTGGGAGGTGAGAACAGAGAAAGTGAACCCTGGGTGCTCTGAATCCAGACAAAGGCCTGATTAGAGAAACCAGACTGCTGAAGGCCTCTGCTATGTCCTGGCCTGAATTTCCAAGGATAGATTCTCTTTTATTTTATTTTTATTTCTATATTTGGAGAGAGAAAATTCCAGAAAGAGGTTTTGTTTTTTACATTTATCTCAGCCCTAAAGAACATCATGAGGAGTTAAAAATATCCTTGATGGGGGTCCAGAGACTCAAGGTTTTACATTCTGAAGAAATAGCTCTCATATGGAAAGCTGGGGGTTTATTTATATTAGAACGATTCAGATTTGCTGGAGCCCTAAGGATGGGTCAACTGAGGTAAAGTAATCTTACCAGTTTCCTGTAAACTTAAGGATACATTTGCATCTTTGTTTGTAGAAATTAAAATAATCATTTACATACACATTTGCATGCCGTACCAACTCTGTGTACATAAGACTAAATTCATTAGTACCTCTGATATGTAAGTTGTAGCCAACTAGTAGCAACAATGTTGTATTGTGGAAAGGGCTCAGGTTCTGAAGTCTTTGAAGTAGAATTGGGTCTAAATTTGACCCCTGCTACTTATGGCTATAAGACTTCTCTTTGAAACCCAGTTTCTTCATAAACAAACACCGGTAAAACAATACCTACCTCAACTATTTATCATTTAATTCTCAGATAGTTAAAAATAGATACAATGTGCCTAACACAATGCACAACACAAAGAAGGTGTGCAATATAAATGTGATCCTTCAGCAGCTCGGGAGTGTGGCCAAAGCGAGAAGAGAGAGCATCAAGAGCAACCCTTAGCTGGGGCCTCTGTCTTCCCCAGGTTAGTTCTCTGAAGAAGGGATGGTTGATCCACTGTATGATCCTGAGTGCATGGCCTGACACTCTCAACTCTCTGTGGTTTGTCACCCTTCTCAGGCGCTCACTCGTCTTCCTAACCAACTTGGATTCATATTCAGAGCTATATCTGCTTACAATGGGAGCTCTCCATGTAATTGCCCCTCTGTCACTCCTTCAAGAGCACTTGTTAAAGTCTAGCTTCCTGCTTACTGCATGCATGTGTGGACCATTCCTGAAACCATTGAAGATGACTGGAGAAAAAGACTCAGAACCTCATTGTATTAGCTGGAATCTCTAGGAAGCAGAAGCCAAATTGGAGCATTAAGTGGCTTGTAGGAGAGGGTAACTCCCCTTAGAGATGATGTTGGGAGGGAGCAGGAGGAGGCAAGGACAAGTTTCAGAGTGCGAGGCAGGTCTAACACGTGCGAGGGAGCAGGAAGAGCCTTGGATTATGCTGCAATACTGAGAAAGCCTTGGCCAACCCAACGAGGAGCTTTGAGATCCCTTCCATGCTCAGTCACGAGCTGGGAGTTGCAAAGAAGAGCATGGCCTTGGCTCACATGTTCTCATGGATCCTGAATGCACTCCACAGGAAGCTGTCGTCCAACTGCCTTTCCCCAGCCGACTACCCATTCTCTCTTGAAGAGCATCTGAGTTACGCATCTCCTTGGTGACCACGCACGACTGCAGGGGTTTCTTTAAATTAAGACCAAAAATATCAAATGGGCCAATCCTACCACTTTCCCTTATATAATTCATTCTCTTCCCTCTGAGATTACTTCACATCTTCTCATGTCAAAGTTCTCCCCCTCTCTTCCTTTCCTACCTAGATAATTTCTATACCTTATTTCCCTGCAACAATGGAAATGGTCAGAAACAATTCACTACTCTAACTCTATCACCCTTTCTGTGACTGTAAGAAAGTCAGAAACCATCCACTACTCTAACTCTATTACCCTTTCTAGGTCTGCTCCCACACGCTCTGCCTTCTTGCCCACAGCAGTGATGAGCTGTGCCTGCTCCCATCTGAAGCCACCCTCCACTCTTGTGCTGGATCCCCTCCCGCTTGATTGCTCAACAATCTAGCTCCTTTTCTCCCCTCATTATCCCAGCAGAGAAATATCTAGTGATCACCCTGACTCAGTTCACATCTTACTTCTCTATTTGTCTCAGAGTAATGCTCTGTGAGCTGATTGTCCAAATGCTTCAGCTTAATTCCTTCACTTCCAATTTTTTCTTGATCTCATTCCAATGAAGATTTTGTCTCCGCCAAGCTAGTAATTTTTTCTTGTCAAGGTTATCTCAGACTACACCTTATTTGAATTCCAGGCACATTTGGCAGGGGATTTTTGTTTGCTTGCCTTTTTTGTTTTTTGAAACCCTTTCTTTACTGGATTTCTGAGATGCTGTGCTCTTGGTTTTCTTCTTCTTCACTGGTCACTCCTTAGCCTCTGTCTTAGGCTGTTGAAGCATTTAGATATTTCTTAAACTGGGTGACTTATAAACAACAGTAACTTATTTCCCACAGTTTTAGAGTCTAGGAATCCAAGATCAAGGTGCTGGCAGATTTGGTGTCTGGTGAGGGCTCTCTTTCTGGTTCGTGGATGGTGCCTTCTTGCTGTGTCCTCACATGGTGGAAACGGTGAGGCAGCTCCCTGGGGCTGGGCTTCTTTTATAAGGACACTAATCCCCTTCATGAGAACTTAACCCTTACGACCTAATCACCTCCTAAAGGCCCTACCTCCTGATATCACATTGCAGATGAGGATTTCAACATATGAATTCTGCAAGACACAAGTAGACCATAGAGGGTGTCCATTACTAGTTTCTCCTAATCTCATAAATTGGAGTGCTGCAAGGACTGGTTTTCATATCTCAATCCTACATAAAGTTGTTCCCTGTCTTTAGCATCTATTTACTGACATCTTTCATCTCTAGCCTCTTCTCTTTGTTGAACTCCAGACTGGAGTGCCCAACCATCTCCACTTGGATGTCTAATAATATTTGAAAATCAACAATTCAAAACAAAATTTTTGACTGTTGCCCTTCCTCTAAAACTCCCTCTCTCCCGTTTACCCAGGTATTCAGATCACAACTCTTATAGTCATCTTTCACTGCTCTTTCACACCAACATCTATACTAGCAGCAAATGATCCAGGGTTGACTTTTGAAATGTATCTGGAAAGTGATTCCTTTCATGCCCTCTAGCTCCACCTTCTACTCCAAGCCAATGCACCTCTCCTGGCACTACTTGGATAGCCCCTCACTAATCTCACTGCAGTCTCTAGTGTATCCCTAGGCTCTATTCTTCACACAGCGGGAAGTCTGCTCACAAGCCTCCCAATGGTTGCCATCTCCTAGTATTTAAATTATAAACTATCCCTACATTTAGTGGCCTAAAGCAGCAACCATTTTTATTATATCTCATAGTTTGTGGATTGGGAATCCAGGCAGGGCTGAATGAGGTGATTCTACATGGCATCAACTGAGGGCACTCAAAAGGATTCAGCTTGAGGCTGGCCTGGCATAGAGCATTCAAGACAGCGTCACTCTCATGATCAGCACTTTAGATGGGGAATTGAAAGTCTGGGAACCACTGGGCCCAGAGGGACCCCTTCTTTCTCACCATGTAGTCCAAAACTCCCCAGCAGGACTTCTATGTGGTTGCTAAGGGCTCCCAGAGACCAGAATGTCATGTGGCAATTCTGCTAAAGCCTAGGTCTTCAACCAGCTCAGCATTCCTTCCACCACTGTCCATGGGAAAAGCTGTCATACGCCAGCCAGGATCCAAGGGGAGGAGAAATATACCTCTCATCTCCATGGGATATGTGGCCTCCTTGAATTCACCAAATTAAAAATACAACTGTGTGACTTAAAGCAACAGAAATTTATTTTTTTGCAGTTCTGGAGGTCAGAAGTCCTAAGTCAAGTCATCTGTGGAGTTGTGCTCCTTCCAGAGGCTTTAGGGGAGAATCTATCTTTGCCTTTTCTAGCTTCTCATGGCTCCAGGCATATCTTGGCCTGTGGCAGTATAATTTCAACCACTGCCTTCATCTTCTCATGGCCTTCTCTTTCATGGGTGTCTTTTTTGCATGTCTTTTATAAGGAAACATTGGATTTAGAGTCTTCATGGATGATCTAGGATGAATCTCATCTTGAGATCCCTGAATTACATCTCCAAAAACTCTTTTTCCACATAGTGCCATATTCACTTATTCTAGATTTTATAATAGAATGTGGACATATCTTTTGAGGGGTCCACCATCCAAGTCACTACAACTTGTCCAATAAGAATTTAGATCTAAAATTCAGGGGAGCAGAAGGCTCTTGGCAGCAGCTGCAGGCTCTCGTCTGAGGTTCTCTTCTGTGGAGTACAATGCTCCGCATTATTGGATTCTGGTTGCTGCTCCAGCTGCATTTCTTTTGCTCCGTTCATTCCAGTCATCCTAGCTTCCTTGCTGATTTTTCAATATTCTTCCAATACAAGATATTTGCACTTGCTGGAAAATCCCCAAAGCATTTACACAAATCAAATCTCCCCCTGTTCATTCAGGCATCTGTTCAAATGCCACTGCTCAGAGAGGTCTCTCACCTGGCCTGGCCCAGCTCCATCCCTGCACCCCAGCCAACTGCTGGTCATTGTCATTGTCACCTGACCTGACATTACCTACAATTTGCTTATTCTTTATCATTCCATTAGAATGGACTTTTTCTGTTTCACATGCCACTGAAACTTCAGCCCCTAGAAGAGTGTTTAGTACTTCAAAGTCCCTAAGAAATATTTGTTAAACATTGAGGAAATCAAGAAACTCCTTTGTCTTCAAGGAGCTTAGCAGGGATATTGGGAAACCAGGTAGTGATGGAGTTACTCTTATCTTCCCAGCCTGCTCATTAGATATGGTTTAACTTGACTTGTATTTATTTCCTATAATTGCCTGTGGGAATCAAGGGGAAGAAAGGTCCCCAAAGTAGTGATAGAAAAGGGGGTCTGGGGACTTCCTTCCCATTGCTAACACTGGCAGCCGCCAGTGCCCTCTGCATGGCTTAAGTACATCAATGTAGTCAGGGTCTCAGTAGAGGGAGTTTTGGGTTTCCAAAGGCTCATGTCTTGTGATGGTGGGATGTGGGTAGGGCTGCAATGTTTAGTTAGAGCAGATCCTTTCTACTGAGAATTCCAGGATGAAAACGAGTTTAAAATACCATGGTTCTGCCAGTAGGCTGTTTTATTCTTCATTAAATCCCCAGCACAGAGCCCAGTGCCTGTCACATTATAGCCAGTCAATAAATATTAGGAAAATAATGAATTCTATTGAGAATTATATACATGGCATCTGTTACAATCAAATGCGAGACTTGATGCTGCTGATGGGACTCTGGCCAATTCCAAGCACTACTTATAGGATGGGCTCTGGGCCAAAGGGGACAGGGGCATCCTGGAGAAGTCTGTTTCATCCTACCCTCACTCCTGCAAGATGGTTACTATTGCTGTAGTTGAAGCCACAGAGACCCCACATGAGCTGGCTAAAGCACAATGGCCACCATGAAGGAAGCACTGTGGGGGATCTTACAGAATCCATGGGTCTGGGCCAGCCAGGAAACCCAGCTGGGTCTCAGGAGGAAGTCGAGCTGGAGCCTGAGATGCTGGCAGCATCCCTCTATCCTGCATCTCAGTGTTTCCCTGCTGCATGTTGGCATCTTTCTCTCCTACTGGATAATGGTTTTCTACATATGGCAAAAAACATGGCCACAAGCAACATTCAAGATTTATGGCTTTAGTGAAAACAGGAAGGCTCATGTGATTCTCATAGACTCAACTTCAGAAATTGAGGAGAAGGGAATTATCAGTCCAGCGGGTTACAGGTGTCGCATCCTGAACAAATCCACCATAGTTAGAGGCTGGGTCATTTAAGAACACAGCATCTCATGTGGAACTGCATGAATTGGAGGGAGGGAAGTATGGCTCTTCTAGAAGGGCAGCACACTGTCGAGATGACAATGCTGTAGTTCTCTGCCACAGCCGCTGGAATAGGTGCAGCGGATCCACATGCAGGGCCTTCTGAGGGACAGTTGCTGTGTTTTCCTCCACACGGCCATGCTTTCTGTCTGCAGATGATTGTGCGTTGTCCAAAGGCCAGCACGTCCCTATACTTCACAGGTAATGCACTGGTCCAAAAGGAAATCATGGGCTAAATCAAACTCTTTACTAGGAAGTTTGGAATTGGGAAACTTGGAGATTGACGGAGTAAGCAGTGGAGCAGAGGTGGAAGGGGTGCTTTGGGAGATGACACCAGGTAGACTTGGGCTCAGCAGGGCAGCCAAAGCCACACATAGCTCAGACATGGGAGGAGGCAGCAGTCATATGGAAGCAAAGGAAGCTGCTCAGTGGCATGAGCCTGGAACCTGTGGATACAGAGACAGAGGCCAGCTGTCATGATAGAAGGGAGGGTGATGTGGGGTGGGGTCAGAGATGTGACCCTCACGAAAGGGAGCAGCCAGTGGTTCCCAGTGCTTCCTGGGTTCCTGCTGGCATTCTCAGTCTCATTCTGCAATCTGAGAATAAACTCTTCTGTATGAGTAAGCTTGAGTAGGTTTCCTTGAAACCAGGACACATTTGAAGGAAAAGTTCGTCTTTATCATTTCCTGTCCCACATCCCTGGTTGTGTGTTCTGTTTCCTGCTCAGGCCAGGTTCTGGAGCACAGGTTAGAAAATCAAGGGACTGGGTGTTCACGGTGAAAGGTAAGGAGGTGAAGATTCCTCTCATTTTACAAGTGAGGAAACTGGTGGCCATATAGTTAGACATCTTGCAGGAGGTCAGACTATGGATGAAATAATTCAAACCAGTTCCTTTGACTCTACGCCAATGACTTTTCATTCTGTCACAGCACCCTCACCTTTCGTTACCTGCACCAAAACTGATAGAGTTCTAGGGTCCTAGGACTCTAATAGATGGGACAGAATAGCATTTATAAGAAAAACTCTACAGAGAGAAAGTATGCTTTTGCTTAGGCCTCAGTAAAAGTGACACCTTGTTTGGAAGAAAGTTTAAATTTACTTGCTATGTAGTCACACACACACACACACACACACACACAACTCATGAAGAGAAAAAGTACATAGTTCTACACTGACTCATTATTCTCTCTGAAAAATATGTTTTTATTATGCTAATTTTCCCAGAGTGATTGACTGAATACTTTAATACTATGAAGAATATGATTTTTAAAAGTTATCTTTCTAACTTAATTTTACTATTTAGTTTAAATGTAGCATTTATTGCATAATCAGTACCTGTGGTGTGTCGAATGGTGGCCCCTGAAAAGATATGCCCATGTCCTAATACCCAGAACCTGTGTCTGTGACCTTCTTTGGAAAAAGAGTCTTTTCAGAGGTAGTTAAGTTAAAGATCTTAAGAAGAGATCATCCTGATCATCTGAGTGGGCCCTACATCCAATGCTAGTGTCCTGGTAAGACAGAAGAGAAGTCAGAGGCACAGAGAGGTGAAGATGGAAGCAGAGATTGGAGGGTAGCCCCACGCCATGCAATACCTGGAACCACCAGAAGCTGGAGAGGCAGGGAAGGAATTTCCGCCAGAGCCTTCAGGGGAGCTCAGATCTGCCAACACCTTGAAGTTGAGCTTCTGAGTTGCAGAACTGAGGAAGAATAAAATTCTGTTGTTTAAAGCCATGTAGTTTGTGCTAATTTGTCATGGCAGCCACTGGAAACTAGTACAGTATCCCTACTTTTAAGAAAATCTTTCTTTTCTGTTGCCTTTATTTTCTCAAGCTAATTCATAATATTTGCTTTGTGACTTGGTTATGTTTTTAAAAGCATTTATTGAGTATTTTCAGTATGTTTCAGACATTGTGTTGAGTGCTTTATGGGATTATGTTGTTTAAACTTCACTACAAATTTCTGAATTTATAACATTCTACCCTCTTTCTGTGTGTAGGAAGTCTTAGAGAGGTTACACTGTTTTTTGGTGGTCACAAAGCTGGAAGGTGGAATGATCGGGATTTGACCTTGGGCATCTCATCCTGCAGGCTTGGTTTTGAATGAGAAGCTGCTGTTCCAGCTGCTTAAGGCCTGAGAGACTTAGTCACCTTGGGAAACCTGGTTGCCCCTGTGGCTCGTTATTTGCTTGCCTGAACCGATCTGCATGGGGTGGCACCTGTGCACTGTCCCTCACATGCCAGTGCCTCCCTTGGCAAAAAGAGCCACCTTCCTCCGTGCATCTTCTTGGAGCATCTCAGCTTCTGTTCAGCTCACATCTGTATCCCAGGCCCTTCCTCCAGTCTGAAATGACCTGAGAGGTACCTGTGGAGATGGTTCCAATGTGACATGCCCTGAGCATCTCTGTCCAGTAAGGTTAAGGTTAGGATGTAGCAACGAGTGTCATAATCTATGAGGGCCTTCCTCTCAGCTGACAGAGTGAATTAACATGATTACTTTTTGCATAAAATATTAGGAATCATCCTTTAGATTCTTCCCTTAATTGTATTAAAGAGCTAGGGTTAGGCTTTCTCTTCCTCTCCTTTAAATCTTCTGAGCATTGAAAATGGAATTTGAGTAAAGAAGAGCATTTGTTGAACACTCTTACACAGCAGTTTTCTTATGTCAAACTTGGCTGGTTAGGATTGTAACAATCCTTAAAGGATTGTTTTCTTGGCATAAGGTGGCATTTCTTGATCTAAGTTGACAGGAAGGTAAACAGAGCAATTAAACTCTGGACTACCTCTTTCCTCGGACTCTATTGGATTTGTTAATGTATTTGTGCTGTCTGCAGGTCCCCTGGCTGTCCATGTCATGAACAATCCCCTTTCTGCCAAGCCCCTCACAAGTGATGTAAGATATTTGAAGACAACTAACAACGTTCTAAAACATTGAAGAAACAGGAGAGGAACGTAAACATCATGGCTAATGCTAGCTTTAAATTAAAAACACTATTCCTAACACACACACACCCCCCAAAATTAAAAAAAAAGAAGTGCATATCTAGTGGAGATTATTTATGTAAATGCTTTAAAGAATGGGCCTAAAGATATTTTTCTTCTCAGCAGCCTTTTGAGCAGTTTCTATCTTTTTCATCTGTTTTCATCTAAGCTGCACTTTAATGTCTTTTAACTGTATAGTTTTATGTGTCACCACTGATGCTAGTCGCCAGATAAATACAGCAGAGTGCTGGCATAGATCTTCTTTATGGGGTATATATACACAAAGTTGCTTCTGCATTTGTACACGTGCTCCATATTTTTGGAACCTGAAGCTGACAGGAGAAATAATAAACCAACTTTGTAAAGTAACATATTCCCAATAGTTTGAGGCATTGAAGAAATCTGGGCAACCCTGTTTATTATGATGTATAGACAGCATTCATTCAGCAGCGAACATTTATTTTGTCATTACCAAGTTCTAGGCCCTCTGCTAGGCACTGGGGATCCCACCATGAGTAAAATACGGGCTGTGCTTGAGACTGTTAAGGTCTTGAGAGGCAGGCCTGGGTATAAAGGAACCGAAACAACACAATGCAGTAATTTAAATAGAGTATCTTGGGAGCAGAGAGAGGAACACAGCCAACATTTTCTAGGACAGTCAGAAAAGGCCTCAGAGCACAACCAAATTCAGCGTCTTCCTGAGAAACAAAGAGTTAACTGAGGTAGATTCAGAGCTGAAAATAGCATTTATTCTACCAAGAAAAAAAAATAGGACAGTAAACAGGTGACAAATTGCTCCATGTTTATTTCTTTAAAAATGGAAATATTATAAGCCACCATGAACAGTTTTTCCTGTTTGCCAAAGTCTTCCTCTAGCTCACGTGGAAGAAGGGAATCATAAAAAGTAGCTGTGATAGCTGCCTTCAAATATCGGAGGTGTGTCATGTGGGGAAAGAATAACACTTGCTCAGAGGTGCTCCAGAGCATCGTGGCAGGGACCCAGGGGCAACACTGACAAGTAAGTAGATTCTAGCTTCATGTGACCAAGAGAGCTTGTCTCCTATGCCCAGCTCCCTTGTGGGCAGTGAGCTCTCTATCATCAGGAAGATTCAAGACCAGCTAGAGGACCATGTCTGTAGGAAAAACCCAATGGGCTTTTCATTGGAAACATGCATTTGTGCTGGATTAGGGAGCAGAAGGATATTTTGGGGGAAGGGGTGAGACAAGAGGGCACAGTGGTGGCATTTAGGACAAAGGATTCTTGCTTCTTCCTTGAGGTCTCCAAGTGGAATAATTGTACGTCATTATCCACTCATACTTCTTCAGGCCTCGGGAGAGAAAGAGGTATGGATATTATCATTCCAATCCTCCAGAGGAGGAAGCCTCTAAAACACAGCAAGGGTAACATCTACCTTTCATCAAGGTAGGAGCATGAGGCTTATTTCATTATGAGATAGCGGGGGCTTGCAGATTCTCAGAAGAAAGGGAGGCAGAAGGGCAAAGTAGTGTTTATTTATAAAGCCAGATTTTACATACAGTACCCGCCAAGGATTTAGTGCCGCGCTTCAAGTGAATAAATCCCTCCAGTGTCAGAGACATAAGACGTTGTCAAGCTGCCTGTGAGACAATGTGATCATAAAGTCTTAGAACCGAAATACCTCCAGTCACCTTGGTAAGAAAATAATCCGCTCTCAAGTGATGCTTTGAAGTTTAATGGAGTTTCTCCCTATCCAGTAAATGAAATCTGGTGTTGTTCTGAGACGGCGGTGTGCTGCTGCAAGAGTGGAGCAGGGAGCCTCCTTTCTCTCTCACTCCCAGTCCGCCCCAGGCTGACCCCAATCTGCTTTTATAGCCCCATTTCCCATAACTGTCCTCCACAAAGCACATGCCTCAGCCAAACCATTTACTCAGCCTGCCCAGGAAGGCCATGAAGAAGAATTCAAGCCAGGGACCTGCCAGGGCGGGGCAGGGAGTACCTTCTTCCCTTGAACGTGGTTTTGGCCAAACAGGCAGGATAAAGTCAAAACAAAGGCCAGACTAGATTTGGTTATGTAGTCAGAGTTAGAGTCAATAATCAGCTCTGCATCTGGCCAGGTGAGCAGGGGTAGAAGTCTTGTAGAAATGTCTATCCTAACAGCAAGACCCTGGCAATGTCATGGCTGAATCCATGAGGGTGCAGAAAACAGGATAGGACATATATGGAGATTAGTTTGGGGTCAGGAAAGGAGGCTCAGAGGCTGGAGCTGGGGTATCAGCCAGCACAGAGGCCATGAAGTCATAGGATTTACCCCCGGAGAAAGGAGTTTCCCTGAAAGAGCTTGCAACCCAATGCCATTTCATTGTAGGATCAATCTAGACAAGGCTGAGTCTCATTAAGACAACCTTCTTTGCAGAAGGGAAGGCCACACCCAGGCCTCTTGTTTCTGCATGCTAGAATTCTGATTCCAATCATGAGGGAGGATCTAACCTTGTGGACCTGACATTTAGATATAACGATGGCCAGAGAGGCTCCTCAACATGGAGCTCTGTTAAGGAGACAAAAGTATTTAATTGTGACAAACTCACAATGTGTAATAAGAACTGTCCACAGTTCATTTTTCATTGCAGCATAGAGCAAAGGCAATGCTGTGAATGCTGAGATAGGCATTCAGCTTCTTTTTACCAAGGAACTGGCCATAATCCTTAATGTGGTTTAACCCACTTAGTCTTGACATAGTCTGGCTCTCTCTTGATTGTTACCCATATTGCCTTTGACTCAATATTGGAGCTAAGATAAATATTTCTTGCTGGAGGAGCTTATCTGCCAACACATTTTTCCCAAGGACAGTTTTAAGGCCTGGGCAATTACTAGTTGAGTTCTCTGGGAAGCCATACTTTCCTCTACTATGTTGCTCAAACAGCTGGTTATGATGCACATGTCCTTGAGGCACATTTGACCCCTCTCTTAGATAGATGAGGCTAGGCATATGGGCAGAAATTAGATCAAAAGGTCTGTCAGACCAATGGGAAAGCCGAGCCCACTGCCCTAGCTTCAGACTGTGGGCACTGGGGATCACTGAGGGTGAATAAGCAGGGAAGTGGTTAGATCAGGAAGGAGAGCATGGATGGTGGATGGCAGAGAAGCTGAATCCCAAGCACCTGTGGGCTAGGTATCTAATTTATCTCTCTTGAGGCTGGGCCCATTTCATCCTCCACTGGGCAGATCATGTCCCAGGCAGAACAGGGTGCTGGACATGGAGTGCCTCGTGTGCCCATGGTGCACAGACATAGAAGAAGATTCTCAAATACCTGAATTAGGAGATTCAGAGTAGAAATTAACAAAAATAGAATTTGGCAGTGTAGCAGTTCTTGGTGATGGGAACAGTCAGTCTCATCTGAAAATTTGGATGAAAAGAAGCCATTATTTAAGGAATCAAACTTTGCCCTTTATTTGCCTGGCAACTGATGCTTTTTGACTTGAGTACAGTACAATTCTTTGGCCTCTGGAGCCTGTGAGATTTCATGTTTCTAGAAAGAGTTTGCTCATGGCTGGCCCAGGGGTGGAGAAATGAAGGAGGAGACTTAATGCAAAACTCTGTTCTCTTATTGAGAGGCCTGGAAGTGTTCTTCCACCACCACCAAGTTCATCTCGCATAAAAGAAGACTCTAGTGTTCTATCACCACCAAGTTTGTCTTGCATAAGATTACCCCTAAGAAGCCTCTTCTGTGAGATGGACTTGGTGGTGGTGGAAGAACACATCCAGGCCTCTCAATCTACCACCACCAAGTGTTGTTCTACCACCACCAAGTTCATTCTGCATAAGAAGCTCTAGGGTTGTTCCAAGTTCATGGCGAGATGAACTTGGTGGTGGTGGAAGGACATTAGAGGGTTCTTGGAGGTGATTAGTCCTTTCTTTCTGGCTGTTTGCCTAGGATGATGAGGAAGGGACAAGGGCAATTGAAGTAGCAAAGTGAAGATGAATTTCTGTCAAAACTATGAAATATACCTGGGTGCTCAAAGATGATCTGCTGGGGTAAGGTTATGGAGGTGGAACGTCCCTTGGTCAGAAGAAAGTAGGACCTGTTATGAGTAATACCACTGACTGTAAAGCTGAAATTGTTACCCCGATATGGGTGGTGTCAGTAATAGAAGACACCAGCCATGGAACAGGGACAGTTCAGGCTTGGTAAAGATTAAAGGAGATTTTCAGGTTTTCTAGATTTTCTTTTGGCACAAATGGACTTTCACAAATAGCTTGATATTTTGGCATCTTGATAAATGATCACAAAGTTTCTGTCTCTGAAGTATAAAGGGTAGATTGGAACTAGTGAGAAGAGGGATAGGTGGTAAAAAGGAGGAAACTCTAACATGCCCCAGAAAGAAAACACTATGCTGTAAAGCTCAGGAGTGAGAAGGAGTGTACTGCCTTCACCAGTGGCAGGTAGTTCAGTATGACAGGGTAACGGGCGAGGAATCATGAGGAACAGGTTCATGGAAATCCTTGTCGGTCATTTTAAAGAATGTAAGCAACGAAGACCTTTAATGAGTTTTAAACTAGAGAATACAGTGACATGCTCAGATTTGGAGTTCAGGTAGCTAACAATGGTAGAAGGCTTGAGGACAGAAGGTCTATGAAATGAAACAGACAAGAGATGCTGAATATCTGAACTGAGGCCTTGAGTGCAGGTGTGGAGATGATGAGAAATATTAAAAAACCAAAAAGAAAAATTGGCCTGAGCTGGAAATGCATGACTATGACAAGTGTGTGAGTGGGAGAAGACAAAGATGACTGCCAGGCTTCTGGATTAGATGGCGGGTCTATCACAGCAAAGGTTGAAGCAATCAATTATATTAGGGAAATTAGGCAAGGGAGAAGGTTTTGGGTAAATAGGGGCATCTGTTTTTAGATATGCTGAATATGAGGTATTGTGAGACCAGCCAGAAAAGTTACCCATCTGAAGTTCTCATAGGAGGTCAAGACTGGAGATTTGGATTTAGGATATATTAACTCATGGGTGGCAATGAAGGTAGTGAAGTGGAGCTAAGGGGAAGACTTAAGTGTATATGGTCCAGAACACATAGGGCCTATGATGTTCAGGTGTTCACAGCATCAGAGAACCATTCATTCCCTCCCTATTTGGACAACTCGGCCAGACGCTGACTCAGCAGCTCAAGGTGAGCTCCTTGGATCAGGTGGACACCAGCGCTAAATCCCAGTCTTTCTAATAGTGTCATTTCTTGAAAACAGGAGGTTTCAGTGCTATGTTGTCAGCTAGGTGTTCCCTGCCAACTTCTCCACTCTCCCGTAAATGTGCAATGCAATGCAAATTTATACAAAGTGACAGGGTCTGTCTCCTGGAGTCCTTTCCATGGTGGTAGCCATGGACTCCATGCACCATGTTGAGCCTGGACAGAGCTCTTCGTGGATAAGAACCAAGGCTGTATGCACTTTGCTACTCTTATCTCATTGGTTTTTCCTCAAGAACTCTTTTATACGTTTTCAATGTATGACATTGGCGGCTGTGGTGGTGGTGGTGGATGTGTGTGCACATGTGTGTGTCTGTGCCCTTTTTGCATGACATATATTCTTACCTGATTTTGGGGGGTAGGCTTGGCCAATGAATGAAATGACCTGAAAGCCAAGGTCCTCTCTAAATAAACCCAGGAACCTCACTGGGAATTAGTTTGAAAGATTAGGAGCATGTAATTTATTCCAGTTGGAAATTACTGCAGGATTTTATGCAAGGGAATGACATGGTTTTCAAATTTCTTTTGGAGTATTGGCATAATCAAAATCCCATAATCAAAATGAAAGCCAGACCCCTCAAGAGTATCTTTGAAAGGAGAATCTCATAGTGGGATAGGGGTCCTGGAACCTAGGGCTCAAATTCTGCCTGTAGAAACCCTTTTTTGTGAGTTTCTTTCTGACTTCTACTGTATTGGCCAAATCATTTTTTCCTCAGACCCTTTCCCTTATATGTTCTCAATATGCCCCTGAGACAAGGTCCAGTGTTCTCACCCATTATTTTGAAATGTTATGAACACTCAGTAGCTCAAATACAACTTTGTTAAGATTTAGGGTTTGTTTATTTGTTTGTTTGTTTGTTTTGTTTTGTTTTTGAGGCAAGGTCTCTCTCTGTCACCCAGGCTGGAGTGCAGTGGTGTAATCTTGGCTTACTGCAACCTCTGCCTCCCAGGCTCAAGCGATCCTCCTACCTCAGCCTCCCAAGTAGCTGGGACCACAGGTGCATGCCACAACATCTGGCTAATTTTTTGTATTTTTGACAGAGACAGGGTTTCACTAGGTTGCCCAGGCTGGTCTTGAACTCTTGACCTCAAGCAATCCACCTCAGCCTCCCAAAGTGCTGGGATTATAGGTGTGAGCCACCATGTCTGGCCAAAATTTAGTCTTTTTTAATGACAATTATTTTATAGCAAATAATTATTGAATGTTCACTCGAAGCAGGGAATTATCTTGAGTGCATTACACGCAATCACTTAGCCTTTATAACAACCCCATAAGGTAAGTCCTGTGATGACTCCCATCTTAAGGGTAATGAAGGAAGGTAGAGAAAGAATAACTTTTCCAAGATTATTCAGCTAATTAGTGATGGAGTCAAGTTATGAATGAAAACAGTTTGCCTCCTGGTCTCTTGCTCTGTTACTCTGATACACAGCCTTCTAGTAATAAACAGAGTTATAACATATATCTAAGGGATTATGCAACCTACAGCCTGGCCTCTCAAGTTCACAGATCCCTTTCCAGGAAGAGTCCATGACATGTGGGGAGGAATTCCTCCCTGTTTGCTCCTAGACTCGACCCTCGTTCTGGATATCAGTTCAACACCCGTCACCTACTTTCTACATTCTGGAGTCCTGCCCGAGGCATCTGTTCTGTCTGGGAGATTGTCGACAGGAATTATGTTCTTTTTCTGTGTTGAGCCTACCTCCATGAAGGAGCAGGTCCCAGCTCTGTAATTCCATCCAGCGAGCAAATGCAAAAGACTTGCAGGGATTGCCTACCTGTTGGGGGGTCAGGCTGGTAATTTCCTGATTCCTCTAGTACAACTTTCCACTTTCTTTTTTCGGGGGGGTGTGGAGGGGGTTCTTCTTGTAATGTTTTCTTGGCTGAACCATGGTGCCTGTTTCGATCTCCTCTGGATAGTTCATAAGTGCCTAGAGGACGGTGATCTATCCTCTGTTTCTGTATCACTTAATGCATATTTTCACACACTGGGCTCATACGAAGTAAATGTTAGATGAATGAATGAGGGCATGAGTAAAATTAATGTAGATCAGCCCTGTTTAGCATCCAGCCTCCTGCCCTCATGTCCCCCTCTCTCAATTTTTTAATCTGTTGAACACTTTTAAAATCAGGTCACATAACTTAATGGTACCTTAATATATTCTTCCAGAATCTTCTATTAATTAACTTAGTGATTTAACAACACTGGACTTTATTGTCGTTTTACAGTGCTTTGCTAATCCTTCATTTTTATTCTCATTTTATTTCCCTACCTCCTAATCTGATATAATTTTTTACTATCTTCCATGCAGCACTTTTTTTCCCTCATAATCAATATTAATTTCATTCTAAGATCATATTTTGAGATGGAGCTGTTTGCTTGGTTCAAGTTGGGAGATCAAGAGGCAGTTTGTAGAATCTGTGTTTTCAAAGAAAATTTCTTATTAAGATAATTATCTGCTAGGCTAGCAGGATAATTTCAATCACATTGTTGCAGAACTCACACGCGGATGTGTTTCCGCTTCAAGGTGACTCGGTCACTCTCCAAGAGAGACTGTCACAGCTTGGGAGAAGCTAGCACAGGCAGAAAAGGAAAGGAATCCAACAGGCAGGTGGCGTTCACCCCATTGCCCTGGATTTCTGTACAGTTGGCATGGCCGGGCTTGGTGTAGGGAGCCAAAAGCCCATCTCTCCAAGCTCTGGGAAGCATTTGACACGCTGTATGGAGTGAAGGTTCTAGGAACAAAGCCATCAATGGGAAAGGGCCAACGAGAGAAAAAGATGGGAGAGAGCTGGCCTAGAGATATCAAAGGTAATATTCAGGAGAACTGTAGTGATCTGAAAACACTTCTTTGGATATTTGTGGGAAATTTGTGCTCTAAATTCCAAGTACATTATGAATGCAAGATACTCCGTTTGTCATAAAAACTTAAAAAGGTTTCAGTAGAATTCTTTAAAGATGAATAATAGGATTAACTTATTCATCAGTTAAAAAGCTAAGTTGTTGCTATACAACTGCAGAACAGAAACAAAATAAAAAATCATTTCTGTTCTTTCCGGAATCAGCATTTCTGAAAATTCAGGATAAGCCTTTCTTTTCTTGGCTTTATTTATTTATTTTTTGGAGGATCAGGAGAATGTTATCAATTGGGTAATTATGCAAAGGTTTGCACAGGGAAAATGCAGAAAATGAACAAAACTCTGTAAAAAGGAAACATATATAGCATCATGGCTTATTTAAGAAGGAGGCCTTCTGATTTATAAATACATCATGAGATGATGAGGCTGGAGGCAGAGTGAGCACTCTGAGGATAGAAATGGACTTTGTCTATTTTCTCTGTGTTTACACAAGTCTTTTTCTTTTTTCTTATTCTCTGTTTTAAACAGCTAAGTGCAAACTGCCCTAGCATCCTTTCTCTCTCTCCCTCTCTTTTCCTTTGTCTCCCTTCTCTTTCTTCCATGTCTTTTTCTCTCTCTTCCTCCTCCATTGCTCTCTTCTTCTCTTCCTTGTTCAATGTTCTTTCAAAATTGCACTCTCAGGTATCTCCCAGAATGCACACTGATTTTTATTTTATTTTATTTTGGTTTGTTTTTTAATTTTTATTTTAGATTCAGAGGGTACATGTGCAGGTGCATCATAAGGGTATACTCTCTGATACCAAGGTTTGGGTTTCTATTGACTTGGTCACCCAGATAGTGAGCACAGTACCCAGCAGGAAGTTTTTCAGCCCTTGTCCCACTTTCCTCCCTGCATTTGGAGTCACAAGTATCTTTTGTTCCCATCTTTATGTTTGTGTGTACCCACTGTTAGCTCCCGCTTATGAGTGAGAACACGTGATACTTGGTTTTCTGTTTCTGCATTAATTCACTTAGGATAATGGCCTCCAACTGCATCCGCATTGCTGCAAAGGACATGATTTCATTCATTTTTACGGCTGCAAACTATTCCATGGTGTATACAGACCACATTGTCTTTATCTAATCAACTTAATATTATGTTGTTTTCTTCAGGCTTTATTTCTTTTGAGTGGGCTTACTGATTTGAATGCTGAGACCCATAGCAGTAGGTACTCATTAAATATATTTTAATTTGTTTTATTGCTATGAAGCTTCTATTATGATGCCTTTTTTATTTTTCTTTCCATTATTTAATTTGACCTTCAAAAGCACCCTGGGAAGGAGGTAGAAGTATCTCCTCCTGTTTTGTAGGCAAGGAAACTCAAAGATGACTTCACAGCTCAGGCTTCTGTGCCATGTCAGCGGAAGACCTCAGAACTGGAGCCATGGTTTAAAATTTCAAGCTTGTGGCCCTTTCCACCCTTTCCAGCTCCTGTGGAATTCTGAAGTAATCTCCTTACTTGTCTCCCACTTTTACTCTTGCGTCTCTGCAATGTGTTCTCAAGGTAGAAGCCCACACGGCCTTTTTAAGATGCGGATCTGATATTACCATACCTTGGCATAAAAGGCTTCACGTTACTCATGGATAAAGACCAACATATTTAACCCACCTACAGGCTCTGTATGGCTCCATCCAGGTGCCTGCCTCTCAGACCTGCCCCTTGCTCCCCTTCATTCTCTCCACTTCAGCACATCACTGTTCCTTCAGCAGCGTGCTCTGCTATGCCCCCTCCCACCATGGGCTTTTTATTCTCTCTGTATGAGATGATCTTTTCTTCCCCTTATTGCCTTCCAGTATTGGCTCAAGCATTGATTCTTCTTTAAAAAGTCTCTATCTTCCCCTCCAACACAGGGCAGATCCCTCTCTTCTATGATCTCAGGGCACAGTAGAAATTTCACCTTCATTGGATGAAATATTACATACATTGCACACATTTGATTAGTATTTATCTCCTCTAATAGACCTTAAGCTGCATGAGGCCAGGGGCTATGTCTTTATTTGTTTGTAATTTTATCTCAATAGATTCACGAAAAGTATTTGTGCCAGTGAGTAAAACTGAGCTCTGCAGGGGCCCAGTGAATACAATTTTCCTATGTGATTCATCACGGGGGGATGTGGCTCTGGGGCTGGTCAATTTAACAATCTCTTTAGAACACAGTGATTGATTAAGTATGAAAAACAATGATTAAGTATGAAAATTGAGGACAGTTCAAGATAATCTCGAAGATTAAAACGAAAAGGTAGGAGGACGTAAGTCTCCAAAAGTAGGGTCAAATACTGTGACATTGGTGATGTCTTTCCCAATCCACTCAGGTCCAGTTGGGTGTTTCCTGCTCTTTCCCTCAACCATCTTGTACACTCTGATTATTTAAATGACTATCTCCCCAAATTGACTCTGACCTTTGCCTCTTAGGGCAAGAATCGTGCCTGTCCACCTCTTCACATGACTTCAAACATGGTGGGCATTTAACTAGTATTTGTTGAATGAATGAATTTGTATTTATTAAGGAAAGCCAGGCCATACCTATATATCATCAGGAAGAACTGATCCAGGTAATGTTGGGCAAGGGTTGAAAGGATGTTAATGGATGGATCACGAGCTAACTGGGATTCAGTTGCGATGTCCTTTGGTTACATCTTTCCCCTGTAATACATCTGTTTCACTTAAGGTGATGAGAGATGGGTTTTAAGAATCTTATTGTTCTTATTGTGCTCATCTCAGGTTCATTTTATCTTCCACAGAAAACCTGTGGTTTGGTGAAAAAATGGTAGGTTTTTTTGTCATACAAATCTTGGTTCTAATTCTTGTCATTTGTTGGGTCTATAACCTCAGGCCATTCTTGTCACCTGTTGGATCTGTAACCTCAGACAATTGTTGTCACTTGTTGGGTCTGTGACCTCAGACAATCCTTGTCATTTGTTGAATCTGTGACCTCAGACAATTCTTGTCATTTGTTGGGTCTGTGACCCCAGACAATTCACCCAGGCTTTAGATTGCTCACTATGGAATAGAGATAATAATATCTTCTTGAGGTTGTCACCTAGCTTGTGAGACAGGCACACCTTTCATCACCCTGTGAATGTTCTCAGCCTTTCCTTTTCCTACTCCATATAGCTCCAACCACCCCATCAAAGAAAATGTCTTTGTTGGCAGCCAGTAAAGCTTTTCTTCCTCCTTCATCCAAATGAGAATTCTGTCTTTGACAGCTGGTTATGCAGTTTTTGTGCTATAGAATCCACTGAATGAGTAGAGAGAGACTTGACTGGAAAGGTAGGAGGTAGCAGAGAAAAGAACGAAAGACTAGGGCCTGGTGGCAGGGGCTCCAGGAGGGACCCAAGGACACTGGAAGGGGAGGGTCTAAAGGAGGGCTCCAAGGTAGCTGCAGGGCAGAGGAGAGCTGGAGTTGGGAGTCAAGGTGGTTTGATTGTTTGTTTTGGGGAAGTGTTGCTCTATATTATGAATTGGATTCTCTTTTATGTAGTTCAAAGAGTTAAAATTGCAATCCTCTTGACACTTATTTATGACTTGCAGACTGTGATCATTTGAATGAATGGACTACTCCAGAATTGGGTAGGTAGAGGCCCAGATCTTAGTAGGTGCAAACCTAAATAAGATAATGTATGCAAAGCTCCTTGGGCATTGCTTGGAACATGGAAGACACTTAATACATTAATCCCATTGTCCCCACACCCAGTGGTCTTACTGATACAGTCCTGGGTTAGGTTGACAAAGTGATGTGGCAGATGAAGGAAATCATTGATGCAGATCCCTTCTAAAGCTCATTTTGCTTCAATTATTTTACTATTTCTAGGGAAAATGGTGTTTAGGGCTTGAATTATTTGGATAATTGATGAGTGGCCACTTTACTTGCCCTAAAGTGAGAAAGCACTGCAGGGCCTGTTGCAAATTTGGCTTCTGTGGGTTGCCTTTCTTTTCTAGGTTGTTGACTGAAAATAGTGAATAAGACCTGATATTCTCAAGCCAGCTGCCAATCATGAGTTAGATCCTCAAGTCCCATTGGCT
The DNA here is from genome assembly GCF_006542625.1 of Nomascus leucogenys. NCBI lineage: Eukaryota > Metazoa > Chordata > Mammalia > Primates > Hylobatidae > Nomascus > Nomascus leucogenys. The sequence goes on along the minus strand of NC_044395.1, from coordinate 3,808,977 downwards.
AGATTTGAGGTGGTGTGCAGGTCAGCCTCTGGGGCTGCAGCTACATGATGATTCAAACTGCCAGAGCTGGGCTGACCTTTCCAATTGACATTGGCAGGTTCAGGGCTCTGCAGAAGGGGTTGCAGCTCTGAATGGCAGTTTAAAAAGGAGAATAAATGGAATAAGAAGAAGAATAAATCAAAAACAAATAAATAAAACACAAGAGAAAGGAGATTTCAACATCAAAGGAAATAAATGCTATGAAAGATAAAGAGAAGATTCTGACTATTTAGTCCTCGTTGGTGGCTCCCATCGCCTTTCCCTTTTGACACTCTTGTCTGCATTCTGGGGAAAATGGAGGAAAACATTCTCACTGATTTTTGTCAAGTGAAAGATGCTTAATATGGTAATCAGTCCCTTCTGAGGAGCATGTGAGTAGAAGCTCAGCCCCAGCAGCAATGATTATACAGTCCCTAATTGTCTCTGGTGTCGGCTCAGACCAAAGAAGATGAAGGCAAGAGGGGGGAGCCACCAAAAGAGGGAATTTTAATCATGTACCATGGGGCATTCTGAACTTCTCAAACCATGTGGGGGGAAAGCTGGTGATGGGGGAATTGTATAAATCCTGGTTTTTAACTTGACACTTAATGAAACTGATTTTTGATCTTTGCTTTTGTTTTTAATTTTTATAGCTTGATTCCCCCAGAAGGATTTGGGCACTTGTTTAGGAACCTGTGCTGAATCCTAATCTGCTGGTTTCCTCATGAAGTTCCTCCAGTGAAGTTTTGTTAAAAAGCATGATGGATGACCTTAAACAGGAGTGACCAGCTCCTGAAGCTTGGCGGGGCATCCACCTGCCCAGTGCAGTAACATCAGGTATCCACACTGAGTCCGCAGCAGGTGAAAGGGAGGTGTTAATTTGCAGGGCACCAAGCAAAGAGGACAAGGCAGCTAACACTTAAAGCCTGACCTCTCTGATGTCTTGCAGAAAAGGATTTTTAAAGGCAGGGGTAAATTTCAGGAAAGCAGAAATTATAGGCAAAAATTGTTAAATCCATACAAGACGTTTCACATTGGTTTTGTCCTAAATGGGTGGGATATCTTGAAGGGGTAGGGGCTGATAGGTCAAAGGTGAATTCAAGGATTTTCTGATTTGCAATTGGTTAAGGAAGAGAAGCTTTGCTTAAAAATTGGGGTCAGCAGAAAAGCATGTGAGCTCTGGCTCATGGGTGTGACTTCCTCCGGCCCTTCAGGAAGAAATTTAGAACAAAGAATGGAGGTCAGCGTTCAGCCTTCAGTTCCCCTTTATCTGAAGTCTGTTTGCCAGTGGATCTGTTTGATGGGGGTCTGGGTTTCTGAGAATCAGGAATATAGTTTAAGATGGTATCTGTAGCTTCTATAGGCAACCAAACATCTCCTGACTCTACCTTCCTTGGCTATTGTTTTAAGTTACAATTATCTTCTTGCTTATCAAGTTACTCATTTACTTTTTAAGGCAAGCCAGGTGCCTGGGTTTCCTTTGAAGGAATTCAAGATTTCCCTTTGTGTTCATGCTGGCTGGTAGCAGGCATAGGACTATAAGAAGGGTCTAGGCAGCAGCGGCTGCTGCTCTCTCCTCTAGGCCAATAAAAATAAGCCTTCACTTTCAGATGCATTTGGGAGTCACTCCTGAAAAGTAAACATTGCTAAGAAGCCCTAACATGATCTCTCACCATTCATTCACCACCAAGCCATTCAGCCCTTTACCTGGAGGCAAAATACCCTGGTGAAAAGTGTGAGCTCTGGAGCCAAATGACCTGCCCTGTTACATGCTAGCTGTGTGGCCTTGGGAAAGAGAGACAGTTACTACGTACTCAGTGGAGTTTTTGTGCGGACATGCATCTGTGGGGATAGGCAGGCAGACACATTGTATTAGTTCGTCTTCACACTGCCAATAAAGACATATCCAAGACTGGGTAATTTATAAAGAAACAGTGGTTTAATGGACTCACAGTTCCATATGGCTGGGGAGGCCTCACAGTCATGGTGGAAGGCAAAAGGCACGTCTCAGATGGCAGCAGATGAGAGAATGAGAGCCAAATGAAAGGGGTTGTCCCATCAGATCTCATGAGATTTACTCACTACCACGAGAACAGTGTGGAGGAAACTGCCCCCATGTTTCAATTACCTCCCAGCAGGTCCCTCCCACAACACGTGAGAATTATGGGAACTACAATTCAAGATGAGATTTGGGAGGGGACACAACCAAACCATATCAGACATTGATAGAGAAATGGAAAGACAGAGCAAACAAGAAGGCCCTGCTCAGTGCTGGTCACATAACCGACACTCAGAACAGGTAGTAGTGTTCAGCCTCCCTGCAAACACAGTGCCAACTCTAAGCTGGCACTGAGCTAGGTACTGAGGTAGCAAAAATAAAATATATGCATCCTAGGAAGGAACTGTTTGGGAATCTAACATTATTTTTAATCTCCTGCATATAGAAACAGCAGACTACACCATGATCTTTGCAAAGGCATCAGCTATGCCTGAGGTGGCTGTATAGCACAAGAAGTCAGCAGGCATTTTCAAGCAAAAGGTTTTAAGGAAAATCTCATCTTGTCATTTCTTGAAGGACTGCAGAAGTAGGACTTTGGTGTAATAATGACTCTATATTGTAATTTCTTAAAAGAATTGTTCAGTCTTAATTAAGGAGTGATTAATACATAAATTTCAGGCGTCTGTAGCAGAGCTTAATGGAAGAAGATATTTTGGGGTGAGAAAGGGAATGGAGACTTTATAAGTGTCCCATAAATCCCTGCTTCTGAAACTGTACTGTGAACAGACAGCACTCAGGAATCTTGTTAAAATGTAAATTTTGTAGTTGGTCTGAGGTGGGGCTTAAGAGCATTTCGGTAGCTGTGTCTACCCCTGCAGTGAGGGAGCATTGCCCCTCTGTCAGCAGGAAGGTGGGTGTGATTCATGAAACTTCCTTCTTGGACTACTTTTGCTATCCCATTGGTCCTGCCTCAGCTAAAACCCCACTTGACTCATCAGGTAAACTCTCTCCAACCTCCTAGAAACACATCTCCCAGAGAGACAACTGAACAATGGCTCCTTGTGGGCTTCTGTTTGGAGCTCAGCAGGTGAGAGATTGCACGACTTCCTTGGATTGCACCAGCAAGAATTCTATCTCTGCTGGCTGCGGCTCTTCCCATGTTTGGACGACAATGATTAAAGGCCCATGCGTTTCCAGCGAAATGTTGACAATTGGCTGGCAGGCTTGAAAACACCCACTTTTCCAGAGGTTGGTAAGCATTGGGGAAATATTTTTCATGCTGAGCAGGACTATGTAAATTGCCCAGCATCTGGAACAAATTGCTGTATGGATACCTGGGCTGTGGAGGATCAGGTGAGAAAAGGCTGCTATTCTTTGAAAAAATAAAAATAAACAGCATCCTGACTTGCAGGCGAGGGAAGGGCAGCTGCAGGATCCTGGGATGCTGTGGGGCTCCCCTGTTCAGTTGTGGGGAGCAGCATTCCCCTGGTAGTGTTGGGAGGAGAAGCCCCCAACACCAGAAACCCAGAAAGCAGAGTTTTGCAGGGAAAATGGAAACATGTTCACTCTGAGGAGGGAAGTGGGGCTCACTATGGACTCCAGAGCATGTGATTCACACTGTGGCTCCAAGTCCCGGACAGTAGTCATTATTTCATTTTATTTTATTTATTTATTTTTAGAGACAGTTTCTCTCTTTGTTGCCCAGGCTTGAGTGCAGTGGCGCCATCATAGCTTACTACAGCCTCAAATTCCCTGGGCTCAAGTGATCCTCCCACCCCAGCTTCCCAAAGGGTTGGGACTACAGGCACATGCATGCACTCTCAGCCATTTGTAGAGACAGGGTCTGGCTATATTGCTCAGGCTGGTCGCAAACTCCTGGGTTCAAGCAATCCTTCCACCTCGGCCTCCTAAGGTACTGGGATTCCAAGTGTGAGCCACCATGCTGAGCTCCAGACACTAGTAACAATAACTAAAAGCTGTCCCCTGCCAAGAGCATTTAAGTGCTGGGGGCTGTGTCTGGTTCTTATTTGCATTACTCCATTAATCCTCAGAGCAATTATTTGAAGTAAGTTAGATGCTTTTCTAGCCCCATTTTATTGGTGAAAAAATTGAGGCCTAGAGAGGTGAAGTGAATTGCCCAAGAACACGCAGCTGGTAAGTGGAGCCCATGATAACTGAAGAGACTCGGCAGTATCCTGGGATGCAAGTGTTTGCAGATTGGGAAGCAACAGGGATGGGGTCAGCAGGTCTCTTCTTCTTTGGCAGGCCCTCCTCCTGGCAACATCAGCCTGCCCCTCACTGGGCACTGAGGGGACTTCTGCTGCCCTCTTTGTGGGCGCTTTCCTCCCCACCCTAGAGCCTCTTCCACCCCACCAAGTATTGGTTCCTGTCCCCAGTTCTTTCCCCTTAGGAATATCTCCCCACCTTTAGCCATCAGAAGCTGCATGTGCCACTTTCATTGCCTCTTGCCTGTGACAAGAGTGACAGGGAGAAAGGCTGATAAAACCGGTCCACGCTGCTGCACTGCTGAGAGTGGGCTGGCTCCAGCAACCTGATGGCACCCCTCTTCCCTGGTAAGAGGGCACTTAGCAAACATGACACAGGCAATACAACAACCAGCAAAGCCCTAGTTCCTGAGTTAGTGACACGTGGCTCCTGCTCCTACCCAGGCCAACAAGCTGATGCACATCATGCACTTAGCCCAGCAGCAATATTCATGTTCTCCGCACTTCGCACCACTCATCAATCAGTCCTTTGACTTGCTTTTGGTCTGCTTCTTCTCCCGATGTTCTCAACTCTTCAGAATTTTACTCCAATATATCATTGCTTCCCATTTCTTTAACAATTTATTTCCTTCGATTTCTTCTCTTCTGCCCAGAATTTTACTGTTCCTCCTGTGGTAGGTGGGAAAAAAATGCCCCCCTGAAGATGTATTCCTATCCTAATTCCTGGGACCTGTGAATATTGCCTTACAAGGCAGAGGAGTGAATATCATCTTTGTCGGCAAAAGATGTGATTAAGTTAAATTTGTTGGAAGGAGGAACGTGTTCTGTATCATCAGGGTGGTCCTAAATCCAATCATAAGTGACCTTTTGGAGAGAAGCAGAGGGAGTTTTGAGACTGGCATGCAGAGAAGGTGAAGATAGGGACTGATATTGGAGTGATGCAGCCACAAGTCACAGAGTGCCCGCAGCCACCAGAAGCTGCACAAGGCAAGGAATAGACTTTCTTCTGGAAGCTACAGAGGGCGTATGGCCTGTCGACATCTTGATTTTGGGCTTATGACTTCTAGAACCATGGAAGAATGAATTTCTGTTGTTTGATGATGCCGGTTTATGGCAGTTTGTTATGGCAGCCCTAGGAGGTGAACACACCTCCTCCCTGAGCCCCGGCTCTCTCTTGCAGTGGCTGCATTTCTTTCATACCCGTATCATCACTCTGCCCTGAAATTTGGTTTCAACTGCCCTGATAAGGCCAGCTGCAGCCTCTTAACTCTCTAATGTCTAGGCCAGGCCTGTGGCGTTCCATGCAGCTTCTTTCCTCTCCGATGTTACTTTTAATTTTCCCATCTTTTCTGTGTAACTGTTCCTTTCTTTTGGGCTTCCATTTCTCTGTCAATCTTTGAAGCACTGGCTGTCATCTGGATTCCCCTTGTTGATCCAGTGTCCTCTACGTCCACATGGCCTACTCGTAAGATTTAGCTAGAAGGCCCATTGATGTGGTTCAGATATTCATCCCTTCCAAATGTCATGTTAAAATTTGATCTCCAGTATTGGAGTGGGGGCCTGGTGGGAGGTGTTTGGGTCACGGACGTAGAGCTCTCACGCATAGCTTGTTGCCATCCTTGCAGTGATAAGTGGGTTATCACTCTATCAGTTCCCAGGAGACCTGATTGTTAAAAAGAACCTGGCACCTTCCTCCCTTCTCTCACTCCCTGTCTCGCCATGCAACATGCTGGCTGCCCTTCCCCTTCTGCCATGACTGGGAACTTCCTGAGGTCCTCGCCAGAAGGAGATGCCAGCACCATGCTTCTTGTACAGCCTGCAGAACCTTGATCCAATTAAATCTCTTTTCTTGATAAATTATTCAGCTTCCAGTAGTGTTTTATAGCAATGCAAATAGACAAGTGGACTAAGACCCATGGTCGTTGGCGAGGGCTGTGTTCAAGTCTTACTCCAAACCTCAATCGCTACTCCTCCTCTTTTGCTCCCAACTCCCACAACCTAAGCTGACTCTACCTCTTTTGGTTTTGTTAGAGTCAAAAGTAGCAATCATCCACAGCCACTAAACCAAGAGGCACATTAGACACAGCGGGGGTCCTGTGCAGGCCTTTAATGAAGGCCCTCATTGGCTGCTATCCTGGCTTTCCGAACATTCTTTGTCTTACACTGTGGAACACAGCCAGAGCTGGGACCAGAAAAGGGTTCTCTGTCCCTGGGGGTCCTGTAGGCCTCTCTCAGACTTTCTACCAGGTTATTCCAGTGCTTATCCAATGGCTCCTGAAAAAACGCAGGCCACTCCTTCAGCAGGAGACCAGCCCCCTGGCCACTGGCTCACCTGGGCACACCATGCCCTCAGTATTCACGCTGCCTGTTGCTAATAAGTAAGAAAGGAGCAGCAAAATGCTATGAGCGGAGCCAGTAAGGGGTGAGCCTGGGACTGGCGGCTTCATAGCTCAGTAACAGGTGGGAGGAACCGCACAGCTGCAACTAGAGCCCGGGAAGTGCTGTTATCTATAACAGGCTAGGCCCAGCCTTTATATTTTTAGTCACCTTCTATCAACTCTTAAAGCTGGGAATCAGAATCATTTCTCTGATTATACTTACTTAGGCCAAAAACAGGATGTAGGTATTTTCAGCATTCAGACAGCCTTCCCGGACTAGGACGAGCTATCAGCTATAATCACGTGCACAACTAGCAGATCTTTACTTCCAGCCTAGGCAGCTCCTCTGAACTCCAGCCTAAAGTCATTCCTGCCTTGATACCCTGCATACTCCTCAGGCTCAGGCTCAGGCTCCAAATGAAATGAATTCTCTTTCTTCCCCTCTATGTAAAATGTTTTCCTAAATTACTTACCTTATTAGTCAGCAACCCCATCCACTAGCGGCTGATGCTGGACGCTAGGGAACCTCTTGACTCCTTCCTCTCTCCTTACCCCTATCCTAGCATTCCGGGGTCCCTTCTGCAGGCTTCCTAAATCTTGCCCCTGCCCTTCAGTGCTACAGCTCCCTTAGCCGTATGCCTCAGTCAAGTTCTCCATCTCCCTATAACTCATTTTCTCTTGTATAAAATAGAAATCTTCATAGTGGCTTCCTGGTAGAGTTATTGTAAACATTAAATATGAAAAACTTTTAAGAGCTTTGAATGGTGTCTGGCACCTAACAAACACTCCACAAATATTAGTGGTATTATATTAAAATCTTTATCATCTTCTATATATTAAACTGCTGGGTTATTGACAGCAGATTGGGCCTTCTGCCTTATTTTGTCCTGTTGAAATCTATTCTTTCCAGAGCTACCAGAGTGATTGATGATTTAACACACAAATCTAATCATATCATCCCTTTTAAAAACCTCTTCAATGGTTTCCCCATTACTTACAGGATAAGAGAGTTTCCTAACAAGGTAAATGAGCCCCTCCGTGACATGACTACTGCTCAACTCCTCAGCTTCAACCCAGCATTTTCTGACACATTTTATGTTCCATCTGCACTAAACCATGTAAAAAATCACTTAATCGTCAGGGAGCAGGTAGGTGCCTGTGCTCACAAGCTCTTTTTCTGATGTGCCCCACCCCACCTTCAGCCCATACCTTTCTTCCAGTGGCTAGCCCTCATCAGTTTGGGACTTAGTTCACGTGCCCCTTGTACCCTTTCTCACCACCTTTAGATACTGGGCCAAGCACCCCTAACTTACAGCCCTGAGCATACCAATATAGAATGTAACCAGCTGCATAGGGAATTACATGTTTATCTCCTCTACATCTTTTTCTGCTTTGGATCCCATTGTGTGGCATGGGACATAGATAATGTTTCCAAAATGCTTGCTCTGCTTAATTGTCTCCTCTGTCTAGGATTAGCTAAAATTCCAGAGTGGGTTCACAGAAGCCATAGCTTTGCCACTTTGATGCATCTGGAAAGCCAGAGAGCAGGCCTGCCATGCTGTACCATGCATGCTGAGCACTGTCCAGCTCCAGGCTTTCCACGCAGGTAGATAGTGTGTTTGGCAGCTCCTGGAACTCGGTGGTACAGTGGCCTCCTGGAGAGGCCACAGCAATATGAACACCATAATTAATTAGGAAGCAATTGCTCTGAACACCGTTAACATAAAAAATTTAAGGTCAGTTAAGGCAAAAGGGCCCAAGTGGTAAAATGCTGGGACCAGAGGGCAGAAGACTGAAACGCTGGAAGGAGACAGGACTTGGGGACTAGAACGTCTGTGGAGGTGGCCTCCAGAGGCACGGCTGCAAGGGATGGGCACAGGTCCAGAAGGGTCCTTGCTCCAGGTAGATGGTGGGGGATGCAGGGACTTCAGCTGGGTTGCCTGCTTCTGCCCCTGGGCAGTCATAAGGGATAAGCCTTCCAGTCCAAGAAAGAACACGAAATTGAGCAATGCCGGGTAGCAGTGCCTCTCTGTGGCTCTGTGGGGTGTGGAGGGCTGGACTCAAGTCCTGCCAGGAAGGATGACCCACCGGAACCAAGGATGGGTGATGTGGGCACCTCTTGGTAATGTGAACAATGTGGGGCAGGTAGTGGGGTGAGGGAGGCATTGTCACAGTGGCCATGGGTGCCCAGGCCATCCTCAGGTGCTTTCTCCCAGGAGGGAGAGGAAGCTAGAAGCCGTCAGCAGTGATAGGGTCCTCAGGCAGCCTGGCCTGGGTGCTGGGATGCTGGCTGGGGGAGGCAGCTCATTCTGCACCTCACACCCTCAGTGAGAGGATGCAGTGTCATTTTAGAAGGGTTTTCCAGGGAAAACAAGACCCCTTCCACATGGAATGTATACATGGATCACAAGAGGTGTCCTTGTTTCAGAAATATTAAAATGAGTAGTTCAGGAAGTAGGGAAGGCGAATCCCACAAGCGGGCACTTAGGGGAAGGCAGAGGCAGCAGCCCTCAGCCAGCTGTGCATGCCCAGGACTGCAGAGGATCCTGGCGGGCAGGCAGAGAACCCCATCCCTACGGAGACCCTCATCCCTCCCTGTGCGGCTTATGTTCTGAAGCACTGACTTGTCAGACTGCAAAGCCCCAGAGTGGCTCTGCTCTCCTCCACCCTCCAAGCAGGGCTGGGCCAGGATTCTCCCTTTGCTTCAACGTTTTCCACGATTTCCCAAGAAGATCCTATAGTCCTCAGTTGCCTGTCCAAGGGCTTTGTGCCACTATCTGTCACTGACACACTTCCTGGTATCTGAGAAGCTGTCGAGCAGCAGAACAGCTGCCTGTCCCTTTTTCAGGATCTTTTTGTGCTGGGTCTTCATCCTTTCCTGGTTTGCTACCCCAGATGACGGATATTCCAGAAGCACTCTCTTTGCCTCCTGTACATTGGCAGAGAAGCAATTTATCACTGCATTTTAAAAAACCTTCATTAAGGCAAATTAAGGCAGCAAAGCTGACAACAGAGGGTTTTTGAAAAAAATAGTGTTCATGAAATATTTATTAAAACAGCCATTGTAATAAATATTTGAAAACCAGTTATTAACGTTAAATCATATCAGTGTCAAGCATACGTTACATGCCGTCTGTTCTGCTAATTGAGTGTCAGGGTCAGATGCTCCTTCTCCTGGTAGGTCAGCAGGAGCAGTGTGCCTGTGAGCCGTGATAACTTCCCAAAGTCTCCACCGAACCCCCCTCCACAACTGAGATCATCCAGCAACAGGGAACCTCCGGGAACGTGGGGCCTTCTCACAGCTTCCTGCCCACCTATGGAGACTGACAGGACAGGGGCTTGGGACAAAAAAATCAGCACCAGGAGGGGAGTTAAGGGATCCCTTAAGACAGAGAGTTGTCTCTGCCAGCATTGATGATTTCTTTGGAGATGGGGGTAGTAGAGTTATAGAATGACTGAATTCTAGGAATCACTAGAGATACTGTGGAACAAGCCCTTATACCCAGCCCCGTGTGATTTAAAACTACACCACACCTGCTTTTGCTTCTATTTGTCTTGCTTTTCCTTCTCCATAAACACATCATGTCCATGTGTGACTCCAGCCCGTCATGACACCTGTAAATCCTGTAACGCACGCAGGGCATTTATAAAGACACTATGGGAACCCTGACCTTTCAGCCTCAGCTCCAGCTTCCCCCTCAGCCCGTCCCCACATGTCCTCCTCTCAATGTTATTGACCACTATCCTGCCACATGTTTGCTCATTTCCATTTTTACCTCCTGGATTGTGTTTTTTAGTTTTCTTTAACACGAAGTAATTATAAAGCCTGAAGCACAAACAATCTACAAACCGAGGACAAACGTAGTCATTTTAACCCTCCCTTTGAGGCTCATCAGTATCACTGTTGGCTTCCTTACCTGTCTACCTGCCTCTGAACTGAGCACTGGCCAACGTGTTCATTCCAGCAGAGTCGCTGGCTTTTCTTCCATTCCTGATGCTCTGTGAGCTCCTCCTTCCAGCCGTGGGGCTGTTGAATATGCCATTCCTTGGCCTGGCTTGCTGTCCCCTCAACCTTAGCCATCAGCTCCCTTCTTCTCTCTCTCCAGTCACAGCTCAGGTGCCACCTTGGGCTTCCATGGTGCCATGTGCCTCATATAGACCTCATCACAACTGTCATTTGCTATTCATCTGTGGGACTATCAGACCAATGTCTGTTTGTCCAACTAACCGGATGATCCATGAGAGACAGGAGCCACGTAATTTATCCCATCTTGAAGCCTAGTATTTAGCACAGAGCCTGACACATAGCAGGTGCAAATAAATGTGTGTTTAGTGAATAAATTAATGAATGAATAAATAGGTGGATCCTCTCACAACTATTAATATGTTCCCTCTGGATATTTTGTATAAGTTCCTACATTATGAAATCATTTAAACATGCACACAAATGTGAGTGTGTGTGTGTGCGTGTGTGTGTGTATATATATATTACATTTGTAAACCACTATATGTAATATCATTTATTTACTACATAAAACCAAACAATATGACATATTCCTGTGTTATTGTTTCCACTAAGGCAGGACTCTGAGGCTGAGAAAGCTTAGGTAATTTGTTTAGGGTCATACAGCTCGTGAAGGGTAGATCCTAGGCTTCTGATTTTATGCTTTCTCTACTACATCTTGCAGCTTCTTCTAAAGTTAGATGATTTGTGAAAGGCTCAAGTGCATAAGTCACAGTGACTATATGGATATAAAAAATGAATTTTCTTTGGGTTATCCGTTCCTCCCTTGCTCATTTCTTATGACTTCCACCCAAGATTCCTGACAGCTGGGTCTAAGGTAAGTTCATTGTGTCTGTAAAAACATGGATAAAAGGCAATGGTAGAAACTGCATGTGAAAAGTGGGACATCAGTGTGCTTTGTACTTTGCACAGCAGAGTCCTGAGAAAGCTGGGAGCAGGGATCTTACTTAAATGGATTCAAGTTTCTGAGTCCTTAACAGTTCCAAAGCCTGCAAAGATGCTATCTCAATGTACCAGTAAACATAATAAGAAAACTGTTCAAACCTGATGAGGGGCAAAGCCAATGATTATTTTTCAATATAATATAAACTGAATGATTCGCCAGTGGGGCAAGATAATTATTCCATGAGCTTTCCTGAAAGAACAGAATAAATGTGCATTCTACAAACCACAGTCTCAGATGAAGCAAAGCAAGAAAATAAATCTTAATGTCAGGATAATAACAGATATAGTAAAATCAATATTGATTATTTGGAGAAAAAGGCAGTAAAAATGTTAAGTTCTAACGCTAAAATTATACTAAAAAGCTAGAGTTTAAACACAGAGTATGGATGTGGAATGCATATAAAGCATTTTCTGAGCACCAGTACAGATATTTTATTTCTAGTGTCAACACACTCTGCTTCATGGGAGGATACGGCTGCGCGTTTAGAGGCCTCAGAAGCAGAAGGCGGTGATAGTCCCGACGGTTTCGATTAATTGGGATCTTGTGGGGTCTGTAAATCTCTTACTTTTGTTTTTGGCCCTGTCATATTTCTCCATGGCCATGGGGACAGGATGGAGATATATGTGTCCTTCACGTTGATATAAGTGAAAAGAAGAAACAAAGAGCAGAAACTGCCAGAAAAAAAGTGAACTCAGCTCCTCTGTAATAAGATGTGTAATGCTAAGCAGCTCACTCAGTCGTCTTGCTGCTTCTGTGACGTGAAGGTATCTTTGCAGCTAGGATGAAGAACCATTTATCCATGGAGGCTCTGCAACCCACAGAGAAAGGAAACTGAAGACCAAGCAGAAGTAAAATGCAAGATAATTTAGTTTATTTTGAAACAGAAAGTGTCCTGAAGCTCGTTAAGCATACCCATTTTAACAATGAGAAAGCATAGTCCAGTTCAGCGAGGCTGCACCATGTGTGCTAAGATGTGCATGTGTGTACAGACACAGTGCACCTTTCCAGTGCTGTTGAGATGAGGGGAGCAGGAGGGTGTCAGGGGAGGGAAGGTGACAAAGAGTGCATTTGCAGGACGAGGACAGAATGGAGCTCCGAGAGAGAGAGATGGTTGCATAGGGGAGGATGCCGATGACAGAAACATGCTGGGATCAAGAGTCTTGCCCCTGCTTCTGACTGTTTTGTTTGTTTTTATTATTATTATTTTAGTTTAGCTTAGTTTTATGTGACGGTATTAATTGTATATGTTTATGGGGTACAATGTGATGTTTTGATAGATGTATACATTGTGGAATGATTAAGTCAAGCAAATTAATATATTCATCACCTCACCTACTTATTTTTTTGTGGTGAGAATATTGAAAATCTCTTTTAGCAATTTGGACAGTCTCACTCTGTCACCCAACTTGGAGTGATCTTGGCTCAATGCAACCTTCGTCTCCCAGGTTCAGGTGATTCTCCTGCCTTAGCGTCCCAAGTAGCTGGGACTACAGGCGCTCACCACCACACTCAGCTAATTTTATTCTGTATTTTTAGTAGTAGAGATGGGGTTTCACTACGTTGGCCAGGCTGGTCTCAAACTCCTGACCTCGTGATCCGCCCGCCTCGGCCTCCCGAAGTGCCGGGATTACAGGCGTGAGCCACTGCGCCCGGTCAACATTATTATTAATATAGTCACTATGCTCTGCAATATATCACTAAGACTCATTTGTCCCATCTAATGGGAACTTTTCACTCTTTGACCTACATCTCCCCTTTCTCCAACCCCCTCTGTCCCTCAACCCCTGTTAAGTACCATTCTACTCTCTGCTTCTATGAGTTTGGCTTGTTTAAATTCCACACATATGTGAGATCGTGTGGTATTTGTCTTTCTGTGCCTGACTTACTTCACTTAGCACAATGTCCTCCAGATTCCTCTATGCTGTTCCAAATGGCAGGATCTCCTTCTATCTGCAGCTACACAGTGTCTTATTGTGTATAAATATCAACTATTACTCAGTCTCTCTTGGCCCTGGTCCTCTTTTCTAAAATAAGGAAGAAATAGAGAGATGACACCTCAACCGCAATGCCCCGAAGTCTACAGTGTTCAGGAGTCCCAACGTGTTCCTCGCCCGGGCCCTATACCTTGGTGACGCTTCCTATTATCACATCAAATCCACCTTGAACATTGCCTATTCAGCTTTAATCAAGATAATATATGCATATTGTAATAAATCAAGCGTTATAAACAGCCCCTGGCCCCACCCCCTATTCCCTCTATTGTCAGTCATGTTCTGTCCTTTTAGAGTGGTGATTCTCTCCTGGTTCCACTTTCCATTCACCTGGGACATTTCAAAAAACCTCAACACTCCAACCTTATCCCAGTGGAATTAAATCAATCAGAATCTCAGGGGTGGGACACAGACGTCAGTATTTTTTAAGGCCCCCAGATGTGTTGTGTAGCCAGGGTTGAAACCATGTCCCAGTCTAGGGCCTCACAATAGAACCTAGGAAGTATGCTTAAAACTTTTTCTTCATTTCCCAGTTGTAGTCGATCTTAATTTACTTCTTATATAAATGATGAGAATTTAGGTTATCAATGCTCCTTCTGCACAACACACACACACACACACACACACTATATATATATATATATATATTTATATTATATATATGTATATATGTCTCCTCAATATTTGAAAATTTTATTGTTGCTTTTTAAAAGATTACGCTATTTGGTTACACTAAATATATATACTTAAAATATACTTAAATCCTTATTTTTACAACATCAACTTTTGATGGTATCATTTGATTATTCTCTAGTGGACATGAGGGTATTAATGTCTCTAAATTTTTATTCTTTATTTTCTTCCCCTACTATATCGCACTCTTTTTCTCTCGCTTTGTCAAGGCTGATAAATCATTCACATGCTGCACTGCAGCCACAAGCAAGGCTTCTGTTCTTTGTCCACAGATTTTCTTTAAAAGTTGAAAATTAATAAACGGCATTTACATTATTCTGACCATGAAACATATTATTCAATCTCTGGCCAAGGAGAGGACTGGGATCACATTTCCTTCTCTATGGGAGGTCCCTCTAGGAGACAGACTATTCCTAGATTCTAAGTCAAATAGATTCTTTTCTTACACCCCATCATTTGCTTAAAATCATGCCCAGTTTACACTGTTTTCTATTTAGAACATGCATTTATATACTTTTTTGGGAGAAATTAATATCTTTTTATGGTTGTGCTGTCGTCTTTATCATGCCCTCGGTTATTTTTCAAACTCTCAATGAGACCCTCTCTCTTTATGAGTCCTCCGTTTGTCCTGCCCACTCCTGTCCTGGAGTGCCATCCTTCTCTCCCCATCTCTATGGATCACCTTTAGGCTCCATACATAGCAGTCATGATGAATGGCCTCTGCTGTCCTCTTAAGTGGGGTTTTCTGGTTTTTTGTATCAAGTTTTTCTATTCTGGGATCATCCCTATGATGGAGTCCATTCTCAAACAATTTCCCAAGAAAAGGTGCTTGAGAAGTAACATTTTTTATCCTTGCATTCTAAAAGCAACTTTATTCTACTTGTTGATAGTAGAATATCATCTGAGTAGCAATCATCTAGACTTAGTTGATTGTCTAGATGAGCACAGAATTCTGGATTAAAATTGTATTCCTCTTGAACATTGAAAGCACCCCTTCATTGTTTTCCGGAATCCAGGTTGCTGCTAACTGGGAATCAGATGGGATGCATGTTTGATTCTCATTCTTTGTAGGTAACTTTTTTTTTTTTTTTTTGGTCTATCTGGAAGCTTTTCTGTTTGTCTGTGACATTATGTTTAGATGAAGTTCTTTTTCTTTGGAGTATGCTGGACACTCTAGGAGCTCATTTAATCTAAAGTCTCATGACTTTGATCTGTGGAAACTCTCATTTCTTGTTTCATTGACAGTCTTTTCCTTCCATTTGTTTATTCTCTCTTTCTATGTAGGATGTGCATTAGCTGGATGTTGCATCTCTTGAATTGCTCCTCTGTAGCTTAGTTGTCCTTATAATTTCTTTTCTTTGACTGTGTGCTTTGTGTTCTAGGAGCTTTTCTTAATATTGTTTTCTACTCATAGCACTTTAAATTGTCAGTTGCATTTTTAATATTTATGAGCTCATTCTTAGGCTCCCATTGTTCCCTTTTCATCGTGGAGAAAGTATCTTTGTCAGTCTCTCTGAGATGGTGATGATGAGGATGATAATGGTGAAAGTTCTATTCTGTTTCTTAAATCATGTCTTTTTCTTCCAGAGTCCTTTGATTTTGTCTTTTTCCTGCTTCTAGTTCTCCTTATATACAAACACTCCTTGTTTAGTTGTTAACACTGATGAAAGAATAATTGGGAATTTTGCTCTGAATGGCATGGAGAAGAGCCAGAAGAAGAGTACAAACATGCTTAACTAAAAACTCTAACTTTCCACATTTTGTTCAATTTCCTTAGGGAACTTTTTTCCTCCTTTTTTCAGTTTAACTTTTCATTCTTCTATGCCTGCTCACTCCCAGCCCAGACCCTTGTAGAGTTTCATGGGGCACTCTAGACCCCACTTCACCTGCTGGCCCCTTGTAGTTGATGGCGTTTTGTACTTGCTTCATTAGACAGCCTGCTTTCTGTCTCCAAGAAATGTATTAAAACTTCTTATTGCTTAGTGACGCCCCCATGTCCTAGCCCTCTTTACTTAGCTTACATGTTAGTTTATTTCTTTTTACACTTCTACGCTTTTGTTGCAATTGTTCTTTAGATGGGACTGGAGGTAATTGGGTATGTGCCTAGCCCACCATTTTAATCTTAGCAGAGTACAATTTGTCAAATTATTGCTCAGTAAAAGTTCCTCAATTCTCATATAACCGTAATTTTTCTGAATTTCTGTTCTGGGTAGGACAGCTATCAGCAAAAGAAAAGTATTTTCTGGCCAATTGTCAGAAATCCAAACAATATTAACCTAAGCCAAATGAAACCTAGCTAAGGATCGTAGGATCATCTCTTCTATGATGGGCACACACTGATTATAAAACCACAGTTCCAGAGAATTTTAGAATCAGGTGGAACCTTTCGGGTTATCTGGTAAGAGCTTCTCATTTTAAGAATGAGTAAGCTCCAGCTCAGGGACACTCACTGACCTGCCCAAATCATGCAGCAATGAAGCCAAATCTACAAACTCTCATTCCACTGTTATTTCCACTATACCAGTCTTAATTTTAATTAAATTGCTATTGATTACAATATGACCCCAAACCTTTAACTGGTGGTTAAAAGGCCGTATTTGAATAGGCACAGCTCAAGAAAGAGTAATGTGATCACATAAGAAAATCATAATTTTCTAACAGCTACTTTAAAATAAAATTCAAACTTTTTAGTATGTTTCTGTGGGGATCACATGGTAGATTCAAGATGAAGACATATTAACTTTTCTCTCTGGTTTCAATATGGCATTTTTGGGCGGTCTATACCTGCAGAATCATGGCCTGCAATGGCCCACCAGAGCAAAGCAGTGTGATCCAGAGACCCTGGCTGCTGTCAATGGGGAGCAAGTGCCTTGAAGGTGGCCCAAGGAGGGCACATCCACTGGCCAATGGCTCTTACTGCCATATGGGAGAAGAGACCCATGGTCCCAGGTTTCCCAAGAGTTTTCTCTAAAGGAAAGTGAATAGTTTGTGTTATTTACAAA
The DNA here is from genome assembly GCF_006542625.1 of Nomascus leucogenys. Classification (NCBI taxonomy): domain Eukaryota; kingdom Metazoa; phylum Chordata; class Mammalia; order Primates; family Hylobatidae; genus Nomascus; species Nomascus leucogenys. Next base: position 3,791,701 of record NC_044395.1, on the reverse strand, counting down.
GCAAATCATCAGAGTTAGCTGGAGACCACATTTTTTTGTTGTTCCAAAAAAAAAAAAAAAAGAAAAAAGAAAGGATAATGAAGCAGAGCTCAGGTCTGGTTCACATAAAAGCTGATGTAAAGCAGATTTACAGCAGTGCACTGCGTGCTTTTATGTGAGACTGAGCTCAGAGGGGGCACATCCATCTCTGAGGAAGCCAAAGTGAGCGAGATTTAAAAGGCGGCCTTTCTTTGTTCCATAATAGGTTGGACACTTCAGAGTAAAAGAATCAAAAGGTGTTAAGGATGATATTTATAACAGCAACATTGCACACCTATTTTGGTAATAGGCTTTAAGTACTTAAGACATAGAATCGTCTTATATTTCATGTGCTCGGCTGTGTCTCTTCCTTTGTAAATTTGTCACATAGGAGTGATGTCAACACAGCTTGCAAATAAATGGTTGTCAAACCAGAAGGTTGATGTCCAGGGCCTTAGTTAGCTTACTGTTCTAAAGGTCTTAAATTCCCAGGATGATGCAGGAAGCATGTAAATGGATTGTTTCACAGGACAGAGGAGCTTACCTACATTATGCGAAAAACCTTGTTAATAATTATAAAGTTTAGCCTTCTAGAAGTTAAGTCTATATATCATGAACTATTCAGAAATTTGATCCATCCAAAAAGGTCCCCTCTGCCCTCGGTTTTTTCTTAAGCCTGCAGACAGAGTTAGAAACATCTGCAATCATTTCTGCAGGGTGGTCTTTGCCTTTTAAGTGCAGTTAGATTTTTGGGGGGTTCTTCACAAGGTCACCAACACCTTTGGACCCTTCAGTTTTCTTTTAGGTGACTGGAAAGGAGAGAAGGAAGAGGCAGCTGAGTAGAGCAGGGGAAACTGAGAAGCTTTTACTAGTGTGATAAAGCGGGAGGAGAGGCTAGACTCTGATATTGCACTTGTATCATGAAAGAAGCCAGGGAGCTTCCCCATTCATGTACACATAAGGAATTGCTGCAGAAACTAAAGGCAGGTTATGCCGGATGAGGTGAAAATGTGTTTCAGAGTCAAATAAGGGCACCTGAGCTTTGTAGAGAAAGTTAAAATGAGAACAACGTCTTTGTCCATATTGAGTGCATAACAATTAGGTGAGACAGAAGAGAAGATAGAAGGCATATGGAGAGGAAAAGTTGATGAGTTTCCCCACTTCTGGTGTGAAAAGTTCATCAACTGAAAAGCCAAGAGTGCATGAATAACTAGGTAATAATGCATTTCACTGTCATCATCGCTGCCTTAATTCATTCCTCCCCCACCTACCCCTTGCTCCTGTCTTAGGTTCATAAAACGAATGTACATTTTTTGATGTCTGTTGGATCCCAAAGTTTTCTTATGAACTCCCTGTAAGGGTCAGTGACAAGTTTCCATTGTTTGAAAGAGAATAAGAACCTAAAACGGATTACAAAACCAGACTTGCCCTGGGCCTATGCTGTCCCACTGAGCAACACAGACCAATCTAAAGGTACTAGGTCATCTTGAGGGCCTTGATGATCTCTTCACATCCAGAGGGAATATGAATTAACATTTTCTTCCTTTTGTTGTAGGAGTTTTTGTAGCTTTCAATGCACCAACTTTTGGTTTTCCACAAGACCCCACAAATATACATTAATAAATATGTGTATATTTGAAATTTTGCAAAAGTTTTATACCATCTTCCCTCCTTGTCAGTCAAGGATGCAGTAATAGCAGTAGTGAGTTTAAAAACAACATTTATACACAGACATGTCCTCTTTTTCTGGAATATCTCTGAGTAGGCAAGAAAGCTGTTAACCCACCAGTTGATGTGTATTTGTCTCCAGGGTGAACTGAGACCAGATGTTCATAACACCAAACTAAGTACACATTTGGTAATTATCTGGTGAATTTTGTTCAGTGGGGACAGCCCTGGGCCTAAAGAATGTGAGCCGTTTTGGTGTCGTGTTGTCTACTTTCCTTCCTGAGTTTCTCTGAATCTCTCACCTGAGTTGCCCTTGGGGCTCACACTCCTCCGTGAATGACTGGTCTTCATCTAGCTCTGTGCTAGTGGACGATCTCCTGCTTAGGTTTGTACTTCCCAGTCTCCCGAAGGCTCCATGAACAATTTACAGTGTAAATGACAGGGGGAATTTCATTAGAGTGATAGAATTTAATTATCCACTTTTAGCATTGAGCGAAGATGCAAGGCTAACAGCTCCACACTCTCCAGAAGTGCCCAGGGACCATCTTTTCTGAAGATGAGTGTGCTTGGTGTGTTCAGAGCCTGGGTTTTCATGCTTCTTCTGCAAACCCACAGAGAATCTGCTCCTCTCCCCGCTGCCAGACTCACTTCAAACCCTGCTGGGTACTGAGCCCGAATCCCAGGCAGAGAATTCCAGTCATTAGATCTCACAAAAGCTTTTTATTTTGATCATGTTTCCATTTATCTTGTTTTTGTCACTTACTCTTTTATTCCCAGTCCTATAGATGACCAGGTCACTGTATTGCCATCTTCAATAGCTGAGTTCTATTTCTCTTTGAGTTATTTTTTATGGTTGGATTTGCCGGTTTTAGGGGGAAAATAGAATCATTTCAGTTTTGCCCCTATTTGAACTTATTTTGTGCCTACGTACCTCCCACTGAAACAGGAGGAGGATGTGCGGTGCTTGACATTCATAACGACCTTGTGTTGATGGAGAGCTCCTATTGGCCCCAGGGTGATGGTGTCAGCCTTGAAAACCTTTCTTCCTAACTTTCGAGATGACTTTAGTAGGATCACATGGCCTAAATAATACATGCTATGTAAGCACCAGAGCATTTAAATGTATGAAACTTGTTAGAATTTTCTTAGTTTACTTATTTCTCCCGATAGCCTGTTTGATTTACCCATTGTGTAACCTGTATGGTGTTCTCGGATAATGGAAGAAGAAAAAGCCCTAAAATTTGCCAGAATCCCTTTTGAAAATATCTTCCTCTCCCTTCTCACAGTTGGGATGACTTTTACCTTTGTAGCTCAAAGCCCTAAACTGTCCTGAATTCCAGGCTTGTTTACCTAAGTGCCTAAGTGACATATCCACTCAGGCATCTAACAGACCTCTCAGAGCTAGCATTTACCTGCATCTTGATTTTGCCACCAAACCTACACCTTCCCTGGTTCTTATCTTAACAAATGATGGAGCCATTGACTTAGTAGCTCAAGCAACCACATTGCGTTGCTTAAGCAAGAATAGAGGATGCTGTTCTTGTCTCCTTTTATCTCCACTGCATCCTGCCAAAGATAAAATCTAATGGCCAACTCTTACACTTCTATCTCAAAAATTTATCTCAGATCTGTCTTTCCCTATCTCTACTGCTACTCTAGTCTCAATTACTATAAACTTTTACTTGGATTTCTGCAAAAGCTTTTCATCTCTTTCTTGTTCTTATCTATCTATCATCTATCTATCTATCTATCTATCTATCTATCTATCTATCTATATCTATCTATCATCTATCTATCGAGCTATCTAATCTATTGAGCTATCTATCCATCTATTATCTATCTAATTATCTCTCTACCTATCTACACTTGCCTAATTTTAAAATGAGTTAATAAAATGACTTTTCTCATGGCTTAGTAAAACATAAAAGGACATATGGTAAAAAGTGCACCTCACAATACTGTACCACATCTATTCTCTAAGTAACAAATACGAAATTTAAAAATAGCAACTTTTAAGCCAAAACATATGTAATGGCCAATTTTTGATCATTTTTGACCTTCAAAAATGTCAGTTGAATATGGTTTTATCTACTAGTTTCTTATCATTCCTTTCAGCTACATGAGAATACATAAAAAATATAATTTATGTCCCCACTATTTTACACAAAAAAACAGTATCCTTTAGATTTGGTTTGTCCCAACTTCTTCATTTAATAATAGACTGGAGACATTTTGTTAACAGTAAGGAAAGAATTATTTTTTAAACAACTATTTATCAGTCCCACTGTATGGCTATACCATTATTAATTCACCTTCTCACCCACTGATGGACATTCAGGCTGTTTCTAATATTTTGCCATCACACAATGCTGCAGTGGATAATGTACATCCATTGCTTCATGAGCACTTGTGGAGTTCTTTCACTCTTCACTTTCTCCAATTCATTTTCCAACAACCAAAGTAATCTTTTAAAAGCATAATTCTAACAATGCTACTCTTATGCTTAAGCTCCTCCAATGACTTCCCATAACGTTCAAAATAAAAGCCCAGTGCCCCATGCCAGGACCATGTGGTACAAATGAGCAGCTGCTGCCAACCTCCTTCCTCTCCTGTGCCCTCCCCTGTGCCACCACACTCCAGCCTTCTGTGTGTTTCTCAAACATGCCAAGTGTATTCTATGTTGTAGGGTGAGGCAGTAGTTGCCCAGAATATTCTCTCCTGGGTTTTTCTATCACGGACTCCCTGTCATCCAGGTTTTGGTTTGAATGCGGTGGTGTGCTGGTAAATGATTAACAGACAGCTGTTCCGGGAAAAAGGAAGCCATAATTTGGGGCATTTACCAATTTGTGTAAATATTCCACCATGGCCTATTTAAAGATACGGGAGTGATGTCAATCAGCTCACCAACTTGTGGAAATTTTAATAATCCGTTCTTCGGAGCTGTTAGCTGCCTCCAGTTTAGCAGTGCTTGAGATGATGTTTTTCCTCTGAAGCAAGCTCCAATGATGGTCAAACCTGTTTGTTTGTTTTAAATTTCCGTCTTAACCATATCACTAGCATAGAATCTTTTCTTCTTCATTTACTTACTTACTTGACGATTGAATGATTCCTGCACCCCCACTCAGCCAATACACACACACACACACACCCCCCCCCACACACACACACCCCTACCTAAGTTTCATGAAAGCAAGGACCTTGTCTGTTTTTTCAGTGCTTTATTTCCTGTGTTCAGATTGGTATTTTGGCACATAACATGTACTCAGAAAATGCTGGTAGAACAAATATATGAATAAATGAATTTCAATCAGTAATTAACTCCCCAGCTTAATTCTGACCCCAAATGCTTTGCCATGGTCCTGACTAGAGTTCACCTGAATGTGTCCCACAAATCTGATGCCACTCTCCTAAGTGCAGTCACTTTTAACGTTTCTTGGTGTGTGGCCGCTGGTTTTTTGATTGCTTGGATTGGCAATTTCTCTGTACTCAGATTGCGTGAGGCCTGTCCAGCTGCACAGCCTACCTATCCTAGTCCACCAGTTCTGCTCAGTCATCTCCTCCCACAAAAGGCAATTCCAGTCGCCATGTCTGCATGTTTGCATAGGTATTTACTGGCGTCTATCCGAGCATTTCCTCCACCCCTTCTTTCCAATGTCAACCCTTCATAGTCCAATTCTTATCCTCTTTCCTCCATGAAGTATTTTCCTTTCTATTCAACCCACACAGATTTTTCCCTTCTCCAAACTTCTGTTGTATCTAAAGTTGAGAAAATTGCAACCTTTGGCCTAAAACAGAGGGTACATCTTAACTGTGGACTGTATGCTCTGGAGATATTAACAAATTAGTATTAATTTCCTGTGGGTGATTATGGCACTGGGGTTATGTAGGAGAGTGTCTTTATTCTTGGATAATACCTGCTGAAGAATTGAAGGATAAAGTGTCATAATGTCGACAATTTACCTGCAAATTATTTTTGATATGTGAGAGAAAGAGAGGAAAATGGAGCAAAATATTAATAATTGGTATATCTAGATGCTGAGTATGTAGATATTTATCACTCTGTTATACTTTCATTATTTCTGTCAGTTTGGCATTTTCAAAATGAAAAGTTGAGAGATAAACTGGTGAATTAGAAATATCTATTAGGCTTTAAAGCATACAGTTGTCTGGTTCCCATTCTCGAAGATCTGTAGCTTCTGGCTCAGTAAGTCTGGGTGGTTAAGTTCAGGTGTGGGTGTTTTTATAAAACTCCGCAGAAGATGCTGACATGGAGTCAGGTTTCTTTGAAGCCCAGTCGGAGACCATGGGCTTCGCTGGGGAATAGCCCTTAGGGAAGAGGAGTCAGGGGAGCAGAATAGGACCGTGGAGAGAAGCCAGGCAGGGATGGGCTTCGCTGGAGCCCGGCTTCAGGCGGAGCCTGTGGGAGAGTTCTGGAGCACAAGTCACACGGCAGACTTGGTCCCACGTGGAGGCAAGAGGCTGGTCTTCTGTATCCCTGGGCCAGTCGGGTTTGCTGAGGTCTGTTCTGGAAGAGGGGCTGGTGTGGTGGGTGGTAGCTCCCCACATGTAGGTTTGGCCAAGGATGATTCTCTGGAGAGACAGCTGTGAGTTACTCATCAATGCTCCAGAGAGGGCACAGGGTCCCTCCAGTCGAGGGCACCTGGGCAGACACCAGCAGGCTTCAGCACATGTGGCCGAGTGTTGAAAAGTACTGCTGTCAAACAGCACAGTCTGGAAATGTATTGCTCCTTACTTCATGAGCCCTAACTCTCCAACTTGAGGCAGGAACCATGCCCGAGGCTATTAATGTCCTCTCCAGAGGCTGGCGCCCTGTTGGGCACATTCTAAACATCCAGTGCATACTCACTGGCTAAGGGAACTGGCTTGTTTCATACCCCTACAACAGCGTCCACCCAAGCAGTAAAAGACATTTCCTTAGGAGACAGGAATTCTTGACTCTGGTGTTGTGAGGAGGAGGGTGTAGAAGGCTAAGAAATGGAGCTTACCACTTGCTCAAGAATTCCACGTTATAATTGTCAGCTCCTGTTTTTCATTATCTGCTCTGTATCAAACTACTTAGAGCAATACATATTATTTTAGTTGGGGTCTCTTCAGAAGCAAAGATTTAAATAGTTGGTTTGGGAGGTGACTCCAGCGCACACCAGTAGAAGAGAGAGCTGACATGGGAAGGGAAGGTAACCAGTACAAGGCACATCACCAAGTGAGATGCCACCCTGGGACTCAGTGCCTCTGGGAAGTGCTGGGCCCAGCGTGGAATATGTGCCTCAGCACCATCTAACCCACGATACTAGGGTGCTAAGGTACTTATATGCCAATCACATCAAAGTTTGCATGTGGGATTAGGGAGGTCTTTAATTCTCCAGTTCCAGGCCAGTGCTGCGTGGGGGCAGAGCAGTTTCTGGTCACAGAAGAAAGCCCTCAGGCGACACGATGCAGAAACACTGCCACAGTAAAAAACGGCATTTGCAACCCTGATCCCATTTCATTTTACCTACAATAGCCCCTTAGCAATATCCTCTTCTAAAGACTAGGAAGGGGGACCAGAGGAAGCTCAAGAGCTTCCAAATTGTAGCTATTTAGTAGCCATCAAAGCAAAATTTGAACACTGGTAGGCTCTGTCCCAAAAGTCAGTGCTCTTACCTGAAACAGATCCTAAAGCTTTCGTTGGTGGTGACACACGATTATAAGTGCTGAGTGAACGGATGGCCTAGGATGTTTGGCAGCTCTCTTTGGGCCAGAGCTCAGTGGTGAATAAAAATCCACCAGGTGTCAGTAAGTTGGAAATGGGCTTAGAGGCAACGTACACCCGACTAAGTAGCAAAGGTCAGCTTGTCTAGAGGAGCATTCATGCAGGAGCCAGCTGGCACTGAGTGATTTCTCTGGCACTGCCTAAGCCTCTAGGAACATGCATCATCATTTCTGTCGGTCACAGCTCTAGCCTGCGTGGGGTTCCGGTGACTGCCTCCTCAACCTTCACGTCAGCGCCAAGCCCCTCACTCATGTCATTCTGCACCTCACCAGCTGTCTGTCAGGACCCTGACAGCTCTCTTCTAGAGGAGTCTCAGCTCAGTTGTGTTGATTGAAGACTTCTGCAATTCATAAGCACAAAAAAAGAAAACCAATGGGGAGGTCACTTGGAGAACAGCTCCAAGAGAATTTACTAGGTAACAGCCTTATGAGAGCAAGCTTTCGCTATTGCAAGGATTTCTGCATTCAGGGTATTCATGTGTCTCTGGTGTCTCAGGATTATTTGTGGTTGGTTTCACCAGCATGCCGGGTCACGGGGTTGACTAGTCCTGGGACACCATTCATATGAAAGTCCATGTCCATTGCATGGCCCGCATGCTGTGTTTACTGAGCCAGCTGGGTCTGCAGCTGGAATATGTAGATCTCAGTCTTTAGAAAGAAGCGGTTGAGTCTCCGTTGCCGTGAAATAGTGGCCAAAACGAAACAAAACAAAAACAAACCTTTGGAAAGTTGCAAACTCAGAGCATTTAAGAGAAGACCAGAGGTTGGAAGATAATCCTAGAAAGCTTAGCCAGAGCGGGTGGGAAGCAGGAAGTTGGATTAGATGTTCTCTAAATTTCTTTCCCGACTCTAAGATCATGCAATTTTAAATCTCAAGACAGAATACTTTTGATCCCTGTTCATAAAATAAATTTAAGAAGGTACTGATGTATTGTTTAAATACATTAGTACTGTACATGATGTACTATATATGATAAAACTCATATATAATAGTCCTCCTTTATCCAAGGAGGGTACATTCCAAGACCCCTGGTGGATGTCTGAATCTGCAAACAGTACTGAGCCCCAGCCATACTATATTTTTTCCTATACTTACATACCTGTGATAAAGTTTAATTTATCAATTAGGCACAGTAAGAAACTAACAATAACTAATAATCGAACAGAACAATTATTACAATATACTCTAATAAAAGTTATGTGAATATAGTGTCTCACTCTCTCTCTCTCAAAATATCTTATTGTATTGTACTCACCGATTTTCAGTTGACCTCAGGAAACTGTAACCTTGAAAAGTAAAACTGCAATAAGAAGGTACTACTGTATACACAGATATTTTCGAAGGATGACATTAAAATATAAATACATATGCTAACTTTTTTTCTAGGTCCCTGATGAATAAACTTACACTGCCCTTGAGGTATAAATATTGTAGTTTGGATATGACTGCTATAGGTGCAAATTCTTTCCTTCCCTGTTTCACCTAATACTGCTTTATAGTACCAAAGGGATTTTGACAAAACAAAACTTCCAGGAGGGCAGCGTGCAGAGCCATTCAGAGGACAAGAGCTCTGGAGTCAGAGAGCCCCAGGTTTAAATCCTGGCTCCATTCATGTTTAGCCACATGACCCTCCATTGGCTGCTTAACTTATTAAGCCTCAGTTTTTTTCACTTGTAAAAATAGGCCTAATTATAATCACAGTACCCATCTTACAAGATTGTCGAGACAACGGAGGTAAAGCATGTAAAATGCTTACGAATATCCTCGTGCATAGTAAGCATATAATAAATGGCAACTACCATTCATTTTCAAATGAATCTGCCCCCCCTCCGACCCCACCCCGAAAACTTCTTCCCCAGTACACAATACTTATTGCTGGACTGGCTCAAAGATCCAAGCCCCTTACTGGGCTATGACACTGCTGTGAGGGCTCTGGTTCCTGCTGCTTCCCCCTGGAGGCCTCCAGGTCCTGAGAAGTGCCTCTCAGACAAGTTTTTAGGATGGTCCCTGGAAACTTCCTGGTTGCTTTCAGGTGTGGCCTCCTCCTGCCCAGCGTCACCATCCTGGGATTCAATGATACAGAGAAAAGAGTCTTCCTGTTATAAGAAATGCATAGGCCCAGTGACAAGGAGGAGGTTTCCAGAAAGAGCCACTCTAACTTTGAAGAGAACTTGGGAGTTTTCTTCCTCCTTCTCCACTACTCTCATCACACGCCTTTGATCCTGGAGAGTGAAGTTTCTTTCTTTTCACTATCACTTATTTTCTTTTTTGAAGCACAGTGTATTATAAATTTTCCTGAAAATTTTTTATTGGTCAATATTAAAAATAAGAGGTGAAACCAGAATCTGGAAATTATGAATCCGAGCGTCAATTTGTTCATCTGTAAACTGGGGACTCAATTTAGGATTTAAAAAAACAGCCGACGTAAGGAACTGTGCTTTGTATACATTTCCATATGTGAGTAAGGGATTATTTTTGGCTCTTCCTCAAGGGGAAATGGTATGATAACATTGTGAGCAACAAACCAGAAAGTCTGTTTTGATCCTCCATTCCTCTGTGGAGTCTATCATTGACAGAGAGAGCACCGCACCCTGGAGAGCCAGAGAGTGCTAAGGTGAGAACGGGAGGGAGAGAGGGAGAGAGAGGGAGAGGCTTCTCAATATAATTTAAGGAAGCGGGCTTCAGAATGAGAGAGGAGCAAAATGAAGGGTGAGGAATGTAACTATTATAATTCTGATCTATTGCACCATCTAAAAAAGACATCTATTCATCTATTTGAACTCCTGTACAAGCAGCAATTACCTGGAAAATAAATGTAATAAGGATCTCCTAAGTTGGCAGTAAAATTAGCATCACTGAATTTTAATTAATAGTCCAGCTTGGAGAAATATACTACTACGTCTGATGGAAAGAATGGCCTCATCCATGGAGCACGCTCTCTCAAATCCGTGCTTTCAGCAGGTATTTTGTTTTCCCCCTGTTTCCCAGAGATTTTTGCAACTCCAGCATTACCAGGAGAACCAGTGGGTAAGCATACTGTAGCAGCCCATCCAAAAGAAACGCTGTTGGTCACACGCTGCCTCTGTGGACCTCAGTTTCCCCATTTGCAAAATAATGGAATGGTGTGTTGTGGATGGGAAAGACTTGAATCTCTTGTGTTCCTTTAGCTTAATATTTTTTGTGTTTTTGTTCAGACACGTGTTCTTTTTAGGTTCCTCTGTGTTGAACACTGCCACAGTGACAGTGATGTAGACAGCGGTTATGGGGAAGAGGGGTTTTATTGAGAACCTAGGATGTGCGGGCACTGGATGAGAGGCTTTGCAACCATTACTGATTTCTGGTCTTCATGACTCCCTTTGAGGTAACTCTTATTTGTGTCCGCATTTCATGGATGAGGAGAGACTGCTAAGCCGAGCCTTGTTCAAGGCCATACAGCTGGCCACCAAATGGTTGTGGTGGTCATAGGATGATGAAAATTAAATAACATTGTTTTCACTGGAACTCTTAGGAACCCCACTGCTCCTTTTGAAAGTCAGAGAAACGTCCTGCCTCTGGGACTTTTAAATTTCGCAGGGCGGAGTCTTACAAGATTCACCAGCCCCTCACCCATCACATTCCCCTACGGATTCGCTGCTCCTCCCATTTCCGCTTAGTGCAACTATTTTCTCATTGTAGTACTCTGAAAATGTTCAGATCACCTTTGGTTATCTCCTCCTCATTCTTCATATCCAAGCATTCATCAAATTCTCTGCTTTCAGTACTTAATTCAGTCTAATATGTCAGATACTGCATGAGAAACTTAATCATAGTAGCTCCTTGATTTATATAGTGTTTTAGAGTTTTCAAAGAGCGTTCACGTGGATTATCTTATTTAATCCTCACAATGGCCCTTGAAATAGATGATGTATATTTTACAGCTAAAGAGATGGAAGCTCAGAGAGGACCAAAGTCGGATAGCTAGTGTGAAGAAGAGTTGTATTGTAGCCCACATCCAAGTTTAAAGGCCAGTGTTCCAAGTAACATGGTCTTCCTCAGTGTCTCCTGTGTCTGCCTTACTTTATTCATTTCCACAGTTTCTTACAAGTCCAAACCCATTCCATCTCACCTCTGCTTTCTACGGCAGCCTTGTGGTTGGTATCCTTGATTCCTGTCGCTCTATTTTGATCCAGATTTAAACTCCAGTTCCTTGTTTTTAAACCTATGGTGGATCCTTATTATTTTGGATCTAAGTTATATTCCTCTGTAAATCTTTCAAGGTTCTCCATTATCTGTCCTGATTCTGCACTTGCAAGCCTGTGTCCCACCTTCCTCAACTCATCTGTGTGTCTCCAGAACCTAGCTCCATGCCGCACACATGGAAAAGCACTCAACACTTTGAGCACATTTTCATGACCCTCTACATTCTATTCTCATCAATAAAAGACTAATTTTTTGAAGAGCCAACTGCACCATGTTAGAATAATCCTAAATTCTGCTTAATACTTACAGTTTATATCTTTGCTATTCAAAGTGTGGACCAGAAGGATACACATCACATCAAAGCTTGTAAGAAACGCAGAATCTTGGGAACCTTGGGCTTAATCAAGATCTGAATATTAACAAGGCCCTAGGTTACTGGTATGCATATTAAGTTTGAGAAGCACTGGGCAAAAGATTCTAGTCACGATGTAGTGGGCCAAGTAGAGGCTCTGATTCATAAGTGCCTGAGTTTGAATCCCAGCTCTGCTACTTACTGGCTTTGTAACCTTGATTAAACTTGTAAAGTTCCTTGGGTCTCTATTTCCTTGTTTGTAAAATGAGACTAGTAATAGTTCACTGACTTTGAGGCAGGCATTTTGTATGCATTATCATTGCATCTTGGATATTCTTATTGTATTTTTGAGATGCGAACACTGAGGCAGTGTGGTATAGTCAGGTAACACAACACATTAGCTGGCAGAGTTGCAGTTCAAACCCACATCCATCTGATGACAGATAAATGCCATTTCCACTTCACTTTCCCGTTCTATGTGCTCTATTGTTGGGTTTGATCACATATTATTGTGAAGACCAAATGAGATTCAGGTTGTTCTGGGTTTCCTACCCTGTAAAACTACATAGAAATGTTATTAGTTATTCATATTATTGCTTGCTTAAGTTGTTCTCTAATCGCTTTACATATTTTACTTTGTTTCCTTGTAGCTATCAGTGTCCTTTCTTATTGCTTGGATATTTGAAGAATGTGAGGTACCACTTCTTGCTGCAAACAAGAAATTCAAGTACACACTGAATGTACATGTGGATGCTTGCACAGGTTGATTAGTGATGGGCCAGAGAGGGAAGGAAAGGAGTCAGAAGATAGAGGAGAAGAAGATCAGTTGGCATTTGGTTTATCCAGGGAAGAGAAAAGTATGAAAGAAAAATGATTAGAAGTAGGGCTAGGAAAGTAAACAAGATGAACCTGGAGGGTTTTAGATTATTTAAGTAGGAAGTAGAGAAAATTTTTGAGAATGGCTTAGGCTTAAAAAGCTAGGAAATAAACTGGTCATTGGGTTTTAGATACGAATTTCCCTAAAATGTGAAATAAGCGTAGTATTTTTTCAGGAAGTTGGGCTTTCTCACACCATGCTGTTTGTCCTTTTGTATATAAATGTATCATTCACCCATCACTGCTGCTGTGGAAGTTCTAAGATGTGGGGAATAATAGAGTGATCAAAGCCTTAGCAACATCTAGGAACCAGAGAGAGGAGGCACTTCTCCTGGAGGTGTTAGTGTCATCTGTCATATCACCAAAGGCACATCTACGGTGATTCTGGACCATTTTCCTGCCTTGGTGAATGGAGTGGTCACCACTGTGTTGAAGATACAGCCAACAAAAGGCAGCTGAATTGTGCTTTCTTTCATGTGCACCCCTCTGGGCTACTCTGTTCTCAGCCACGTGAGAGAAAACAGCATATCTGATTTCCAATAGTAGAAGGAGATTTTAGAATCTGGGAAGAGAGCAAATAACTAGCAGCTTAGGATGTCTGGGATTACTTTACATGTTAGTTTCAACCTGTTGATTGTGTGTAGAAAGCTGTCAAGAATGAATATCTTACAGAATGGAAGCCAAGAGAGTCTAGCTTGTGGAGACAGCTGAATTCCTATGAATCTAAGGAGAAGATCCAGACTTCCTTCCTAAGCTGGATCAAGCTGGACGGTACCCCTACAATGTATACCTATAACTTCCAGATTTACATCTTGTCAGTATTCCCGTGATCCTCACACTGTCCGCAACTGGTCTATTAGCCCATGACTGAGAAGATGTAAGGGAAAGTATTGAGAGAACTTCCAATGCCCAGTTTAAGGAGTAAACAAAGAAAGCATCACACGCTTTGGTTTAGAAATAACTTCGTATTTCATTCCACCTCCCAGTTGAATAATAATCTGCTTGAGGGCAGGGATCAGGACAGCTGAACTATAAAGAGAAAATTATAATCCCAGTCAGATCTGAGACTGAAAATACTTGTGTTCAAACTCAGCACTTTGCTATTTAATTGCAGCATGCTCTGCAAATGTACTTAACCTTAATCTAGAAAATGTAAAATTAACACATTTCATGGTTGTTCAGGTAAAGTATGATGATATCCGAGAACATTTTTGTAACTGTTGACCTACTTGTTTTCATGTTTGAAACTCTGTTTCATATATAGCAACTTTAAAAATTAGTAAGAGTAACTTATTGTTTGCTTCGTGCTAGGCATTGCACTAAAGATGTCACATACATTCTCTACTCCTTGGAGTATCATTTTGAAGTAGATAATATTTTTGTCCACATTTGACAGATGAGTAAATTAGGGCTTGAAAAATTAATGAATGAACCTGAGGTAGTAGAACTGCTGCATGGTGAAGCCAGGACTTAAATTTCCATCTGTCTCTTTAAAGCTTGGACCACCTTGTTCTCTCAACTCTAGCATCACAAGGAATGGTTGGTTGGTATTCTTAAGGACCTGTGGTTAGATTTATAATAATCTGAGGGAGGAGCAGAAGTGTTGGGTGAGCAGATCTTTGTTTCTGCAAAAGTCACAGGCCAGTATCTTTGGAGACAAAGGCCTTTCATAGGGGGATTCAGTTAACTTTGAATTTCAGATAAACAATACTTTTTTTTTTACTATAGCTCATGCAATATTTGGAATATACTTATACTAGTAAGTATTTGTTATATTTTTATTTGCTAAATCTGGCAATGCCACTATAGGAAATCATCAGTCCCAGAATGAATTAGAGTTTTCCAGAACCCTCCTCAGGTCTTGGCTGGAGTCTGAGCAGTGATTCTGGAAGTGGGAGAGATGAAGGTCAGTGAGGCACAGTGATGAAGGTCAGTGGGGCAAGCCTACATTGGTCCTCAGGACATCCATATTCCAAGCCTTGTTCCACCCTGTCTGGACAGGCTGCCACCTTCGCCTGCCTGCTGCCCATGTGGTTGCAGCAATATGCCCTTTGTGCCCGGGGTTTAGACCAGAATTGGTCAGAGTCATTGTAGCATAAATGAGTGTCATCTTCAAGAACCAAAAGTTTGGGCAGAGACGTGGCCATGAAACAGGGTAATGTCTTACAACTATCTATAGGAGCAGGGGGTGTGGAGAGAATTTACATGTAAAAACTGAAAACCAATTCATCCAGAGCTAATTTCAGCTCAGACCGGCAGGAAAATGGCTGTTCAAATTGGTATTTCTATTGCCAGGTTTATTGACAAACATGAAATAAAAAAGCCTCTTTGTTTTACGAATTTGTCATAAACTTAAAAAAAGTCGAAAGGTGGTTTATATTCCCCAGCTGGTGGCATACTGGATTTTGACAGAGCTTTTCCTTTGTAAGTGTGAGAATGCTGTGGTTGCTGAGGCAGGATACAGCCCCGTTCCATGAAGAGCAACGAGGCTCTGGGTCTTTGGATAGAAACGTTCATCAGTGCATGCTTGGGTGCATTCTTCCTTCCTCCCAGGAGGCCCGTCCTCATTTCAAAGCTGGGGAAAGCAGGAGCCAGATAAGGGAAGTGACTTTCCCAAGGTCACAGATGGACAAGTGTGCTAGCTGCTGGGCAGAGCAGAGCTCAAATCCTCTACAGCTGGGCCTAGACCGTCTTCCCCCCACCATGCCCCAAACCTCCCCTGCAACCTGGCCAGGGAAGCCCAGGATGCCTACAGCAGCCCCTCAAAGCAGTGGGCACTTTTCTGCCTCCCCTCACCAGTTCACAGCCACCTGTGACAGGCCTGAAAGCCTGCTCCTCCTCTCCGTCACTGTTCTCTCCCAGCCCTTTCTCACTGGTGTTTGCAATCCTTCTCGGCTTCACTGTCTGAAATATGTAGGGATCATAACTTGTGGGTTCGTACAGGAAGCCAGCAGCCCTTCCATAATTGCCTCTGACATGGAAATACAGGAGCAAATGAGTAGCATTTGTCGCTGTGTGAAAGAACAAAAACCTCTACCGAGGAATTAAAGCCATAAATATCTGACAGGGCTCCTACCTGTGAGCTTGTTCCTGACATCTGGAATGGCAGCTCACTGGAGCCACTCTGCTGTCAGCATCCTGCTGCACGCTGGCTCCAGTGAAGCTGTGAGAGCGGAAGGGACCAAAAGGGGAAGTGGGGGGAGCCAGTCCTGAGGGTGGGGGACTTCCAAGGGAAACCTGGTGACAAACAGGTCACTTTCCCTTACCATGACCACAGCGACGAGGACGCCCAGACTCACTCACTCCCACTTGGAGCCGCCTGAAAGCCTGCCTGCCCACAAGAGTTCCTGTCCTTGCGAGAGGCAGAGCAGCTTTGTGGCTGATCTCCCATCTGGTTGACAGGAATGACAGCTCGGAGTTGTGCTCCCGGAGGGGAAAGTGCTGAGGGCAGAGAAGAGGAAAGAAACTGCAGCTTGGGGCTGCCCACACGGTCGTGGCAGGCTCTAACAGGCTGCAGAGATGAGGGAAGCAGGCAGGAAGCTCAGAAGCAAGCCAATCGATGACCCTTAGAAGGTGGGAATTTTACTAATGGGGCTCTCTCTTAGCAGATGTTTACTATTTCTGGAGGTGGGAGGGATGCTGGCGACGGGGATTGCATCCTATGCTGGAAGCAGCTGTTGAATGTGATTCTGTCATTGTGGAGGGATTCCCAGGCTTGGTGCTTTTTCCTGGGACCAACGGTATTTGCTAAATGAAATGGATCCTTAGCTACTCATGACAATTTGCCCAGTGTTTTTTTGTTTTGTTTTGTTTCATTGTTTCTGGCTACTGTTATGAAGTGAAAGCACAGTGTTTTTCAGGGGCCCTGAGTTGAGTACTAATTGGAAGGGTACTGACTGGAGGCATTTCACCTTTGCTTACCTTGTATCTCTATCCATCATTCAACATGTGTGGTAGTGTGATTGAGCTCCTGGATGCAGACCAATTCTAGCAAGCCATTCCTCATAAGGATGGCCTTGGTGGTTGCTGGAAGCTCTCATAGGCCCTTCGTGCCTTAGTTTTCTTATTTGAAAAGTAGGATGCCAGGTGCGGTGGCTCACAGCTGTAATCCTGGCCCCTTGGGAGGCTGAGGTGGGTGGATCACAAGGTCAGGAGTTCGAGACCAGCCTGGCCAATTTGGTGAAACCCCGTCTCTACTAAAAATACAAAAATTAGCTGGGTGTGATGGCGCACGCCTGTAGTCCCAGCTACTTGGGAGGCTGAGGCAGGAGAATTGCTTGAACACAGGAGGTGGAGGTTGTAATGGGCCGAGATCACACCACTGCACTCCAGCCTGGTGATACAGCGAGACCCTGTCTCAAAAAAAAAAAAAAAAAAAAAAGAAAAAAATATATATATTAGCTAGTCTTTGTTCATTTGGGCTGCTATAACAAAATATCTTAGACTGGAGGTGGCTTATAAACAACAGATATTTATTTCTCACAGTTCTGGAAGCCAGGATGTCCAAGGTCAAGGCACTGGCAGATGTGGTGTCTGGTGAGGGCAACCTTCTTCTCACTGTGTCCTCACATGGTGGAAGGGATAAGGGCACTTTCTAGGTCGTCTCTTATAAGGACACTAATGCCATTCGTGAGGGCTTCATCCTCATGGTCTAATCACCTCCCAAAGATTTTACATCCTTATAATATCACTATGGGGATTAGGATTTCAACACATAAATTTTGGAGAGGTGTACGGTTCAGTCCATTGTACAGCTGCACATCGTTTTTTGATTGCTAAAGTGAGTAAGGATCTGAGATTTGAGGTCTAAAGAGCTGTCTTCCTCCTGTCGTCTACCCAGACGAAAGCAGCTGAGCTTTTGTCTTCCTGGTTCTACATAAAATTGAGACAGATGAAAATGAAGAAAATGGAAAGGAGTTCTTCCCTACAATAATTTAGGGATAGAATTGAAAATGCCATATTTTTATGTATAAACCAATTTTGAGATTCTATGAAATGAAGATAAAAATAAACAGCAGGATTCAAGATAGATGCAGGCTATCCTGTTTTACATCAAGGCAAAAATGAGTAGGCATTAGTTCAAAACATTTCCTTACTCCTGGCTGTCTTGTAGCTTCCACTTTCAGGCCCCAGTGTGGCTGATGACCAGCAGAGGAGAAAATTAGGGATTTTAAGTCGACCTGCTCTGCAGGAAAGCGTAATGCTACAGCTGCCAAACCAGATAAACGTACCTGCCTTTTGACCTATTTGTGGCATCTCACCAAGACCTTGGTATAGATGGACTCTTCTTTGCTTTAACATTTAAACATGTTGCTCTACCATTCCTTGAGTTTTCATTACTTTTAAGACATAGTGGTGCAGCTTAGTAAGAAAGAAAGAGTGTGGGCTTAGAACAGAGTTTCAGCTCCACATCCTGACTTCCCTACCAGTAAACCATGGGACCTAAAGCAAACTTTCTTCTCTATGTCCTGTGGTCTTACCTAAAAGTAAGGATACTAATCCTCGCCTGCCTGTGTTGTGGAAGGGTAGGGGACCATGACTTTGCTCAGCAGATGGTGGAAGGGTAGGGGACCACGCCTTTGCTCAGCAGATGGTGGAAGGGTAGGGGACCACTCCTTTGCTCTGGGCACTGAATTAATTTTTTCCTGTGCTCCTCATTCCTAGAAGTTGGCAGCACATGCCACTGCTTCTGCTAAAGGAGAGAGTAAATAACCTGGCAATATAAGCTAATTTTGTGTTTATTTTTGTAAGGGAGGATGGCTGCTTTTAGCCTCACCACTTCCAACTTGCAACTCAAGATGGTATGTTCACTGAAGAAGCAAAGATAGTACATTTGACCTACTAGGCACCCAGGAAGTGAATGAATAGTCATGCAAGTAAAACATCAAAGACTTGAAAAATTCTTCTAGGGGTTTTCTGTTCAGAGGTCCAGTCTTTAGGATGTAAAAATTAAGTAAATAAGAAAATTATGTTTAATTTTTTTTTTGGTTTTTTTTTTTTTTTTTTGAGACAGAGTCTCCTTCTGTCGCCCAGGCTGGAGTGCAGTGGTGCAATCTCGGCTCACTGCAAGCTCCGCCTCCCGGGTTCACGCCGTTCTCCTGCCTCAGCCTCTCCGAGTAGCTGGGACTACAGGTGCCCGCCACCACGCTCGGCTATTTTTTTTTGTATTTTTAGTAGAGACGGGGTTTCACCGTGGTCTCGATCTCCTGACCTCGTGATCCACCCGCCTCAGCCTCCCGAAGTGCTGGGATTACAAGCGTGAGCCACCACGCCCAGCCTATGTTTAATTCTTTTAAAAATATTTTGCAAATTCCCATTAAAGATACTGTATCTAGGGGAGTATATGTCATATCTTGCCATCTATGTGAAATAATGGGATGGAAAGGCATACGTGTTTGCTTATGTATGACGGACTGTTTCTGGAATGATTCAGAAGAAATTGGTAACTGGGTGACACTAGGAAGAAGAACTTAGTGTGAATCGGGAATCAGAGGAAACTATTTCACTGGGTGCTCTTTGGCCCTTTTGAATTTTGAACAATGTGAATGTATTGATTAGCTCTTCACAGTAAAAATAAAGAAAATTAAAACTTAAAGTAGAGATTGTATCTTGTGAAAATCAATGTACTTTCTGTTCATTTCTAAGAAGTTAAATATTTGTAAAACTATGCCATGGCAAATGTACTTCAAAAATACAATGTCGACTCTAGTTAATACCCAGAGAAAATCCCCTTATTTTGTATCCATTATTATGCTGTTATGCTGGCTCACCAAGGATTTAACTCTCAGAGTAGTATTATTACCCCTGTGAATTCTGTGTGTGTGTGTGTGTGTGTGTGTGTGTGTGTGCGCGCGCGCGCGGAGAGACTCCCCTGGCTATGGCTCAGCCCTAATGAGGCTGAGGTCTTGGGTCTGACCTGCAGATGACAAGTTAATTGCACTCAGTTCTGGGGGCACAGAGTGTGCCTTTCACCCTGATTAGCTGCTTGTGCATGTGGCGATTGGCCTTGCAGCTTGCAGTGGCAACCTTGGGTGCAAGCCTGATGAAATCTACACAAGTTCATCTCTGAGTAGAATGACAAGTGGGAGGTCAGGGGAGCCCCATGTAAGGGTGGAGCCAGTCTGGGTGAGGATGGGGGAATATATGGGATACTTACAAACCGGGGATAGGTCTGCCAATCCACTTTCTGCCCACTGCCCTCCTCTTCTCTTCACACTCTTGACTTTTAAACTTTGTGGTTAGAGTTGGTGCAAGTGCTTAAGTGGGCTGGGAAGGGGGTAGAGGTGTTGCAAACATGCATACCCAGCTTTATTGGAAGTTCTAACTAAATATCTGAACACGTTTTGGGAGTCGGCAGGTCTGGGCTTAATTCCTCCTCTGCATTCTGCCTCAGATCAGCACTTGTGATATTTTAGACATGAGAAAGTTTTCAGAGTGACATGCAGGGTGTGTGTATGTGCATGTGTGTGGATGTCCCGTGTGGGGCATGTGTGTGGGAGATGCAGAATGCGAAGGCTGTGCCTCCCTTCTCAGTACTGAAAGTTTTCTAGATACCACTGAGGGTGGGAGTGGGCTGGGGGGGTTCTAGTCCCTGTCTAACCACATCTGTGCCTCCTACAAATTCCCACATAAAAGTCCCAGGCTCGCGTAGTGACCACCAGGTTGGAATCACAGTTTTAATAACATACACTTGTAAAACTTTATTTTTCTAGCCCTGCTCCCATGCTAATTGTTTCATTCATTAGGACTGGACAACACTTGGAAATAGGCTTATCTTTATTTTGCATATGAAGAAACTGGGGCCAGTCTCGAGAGCCTCCTTCAATATCAAGTCTTGAGACTCACACTATTTCTCATCTATGAATAAGAGGTTTGGGGATATTTGGTATTTCTGCATCATGGTCTGATTCAGAAGCCAGGAAAACATGGTAAGAGTAGGGAGCTTGCTCACAAATTCAACTATATTCCTTGAAGATCATTTTCACTGGAGCCTAGATTGAAGCCAAATTTGGGGCCAGTTCTCATTTCACCTGAAGCTAGTCCTAATAGCTACCTGTTAGTGTTCATTGGTGCTTACCTAGCAGGAAGTTATTGGTAAATATCATGTGTTTACCCAGTAATTACACACCCTTGCGAATTACTCACTAATTACGCTCAGCAGGTGCAGAAGTCATTAACACAACACACCCCTGGCACTGGGGGTAAAGGAGGCAGACCATGTTGTATTAATTTAGTAATTGCTTATTATTCACCCTATCTGAGGGTAGTTTCACCTCAGAACAATGAGAAAGAGCTGTGTGGTCCATCTGCTGAAGCCGTTTGTCACTGCAAGTCAAGGACAGAACTGAGCATGCGGCGGTGTGGGTGTGATTGGCCTCTCATTCTCCTTGTGTAAACTATGTGAAGAGCCAGACCGGGGGGATACTGGAGGTCTCAGGCCAGCCTTGATGGCAGAAGAGCTGGCCTTAACAGCCGTGTTGCCATTACCCATGTGGGTCTGTCCTCAGCAAATTTAAAATCCTTAGGCCAGCCCCTCAATGCCCAGCATGTTCCTCAGCTGCTGTGTGCTCAGGGAATTAAAACTAATTTTAATATTAGCCCTAAGCAAAGCACAATTAGAAAGATAAATCTTCAGCAACTTTCTCCTACCCAGGCCTCTCCACTGCCACCTCCCAGCCCCGTCCCACCTCCCTGCCATCATGTATTATGAAGCCCAATATAAACGGCTTTGAGATTATCTGTAGCAACACTAAACACATTTGTTCAGCTAATTAAAAGTTGGTTGAAAGTCAGGCAGGGAGCAGTGGTGTGAGCCCTGTGAGGTGTCCTGCCTCCAAATGCTGGGAGGAGGAGACAGCTTGGTAGGGACCTTCCCCGCTCATTCCTTCAGATGCCCAGGCCGCACATCATTTGTTCCTGGAGCAGATGCTGGCTTATCATGGCCACAAGAACCTATAAAACCAATGGTGAGATATAAGGCTCCCTTAGACGGAATAAGGCTCCCTTAGACTTCAAATGTCCATCTTCATCTCTGGAAATAACTGTTCATCTTTCACAGCTTTATGTCACTGCAGAGAGACTCTCCTTGTTTTTGCTTGGTCCCCTGAAGGAGGAGACCAAGATGGCAGGCACGTGTCTGGCAACTTAAGGAAGGAGTGTCCATGGGGGAAATCAGATTGGCTTCCCCTGGGGGCAGGAACCATGGTCTGGAATGATGGCCAGGAAGCGGGCTACTGTCTACTTACCCACAGGTTAGGGGGAGCTGGGCTCTCTGTAGACATGAAGACAGCTAGATTCTCAATTAGGGAGAGAAAAGGGGCTTTATGATTTAGGGGGAACTTGGCCTGTGGCCTGGGTGACTGAGAACTTCCTGCTTTACTCTGTTGAAAATGGGCTTGGCTAATGATACTAGGCCATCTTGGGTAGGAAGACCAAACTCTATTTCCTAGTTCTTATTTATCTTTCTTCCAAGAACCAGCACGAGGTTGCCTTCTAATTCACGTGTCTCACCATTTCACTGAAGATTTACGGAACGTGCCCCCTTTAAAAGTGTTAAGTACTTTGCTGTCAGCATCACCATCACAGCCTGCGAAGTCGACACTAAAGAGAAAGAAGTGGAAAAGGCAAAGTAAGAACAAAAGCCAGCCACGTCACAGGGCTCAGAACTCGTCCTGACAGCTGGGGATGTCCCCTCCCTCCCCAGGCCTCACATGAAAGGGCCCTTTCCAAGCTGGCTGGAGACTCTGACCCCCATTTCTTCCAGTCCTGAGCCCCAGCTATTGTGTTTTCCCTGCGGACACCTCAGACATCACTGACAGCAGACCAGAATCCTGAGCCTTCTGTTCTTCACATATTTCCCACACCTTTTTTACCCTACAACTGTCATCTTTGGCTTTCTTTAAAAATTTCTACTCTTTATATTACGAGGTGTTAAAAACAGGGAGGTGGGGGCGTGGATCTTAGCTCAATTAGGGAACTCTGGAGTCAGCTTTCTCCCGACAGCAACACCCCCATTCCTCACCCTGCCCCAAGTTCAAGTTCTAAACCTGGAGCGTTCCACCAACCCGCTTGCCCTCATTCTCTGCGGTGCATACCCCCAGATCTCTCCTGTTAAGTCTCCCAGTTGTCCCCAATTTCGTGACCTGTGGCTGGTGCTCTAAAGAAACAGGCAGGATCTCGCTAGCACCCTAACCTTGAAGCTCTGACTGCGTGGGTCAGGGAGCTCTGAGAAAGGAAACCTGTGCAGAAGGTTGAGGTAGAAGGAGGTGTGTGCATCACAGCTTAATCCCCACTCGCTGGGCCGCAGGTGCTTCTAAGGCACTCGCAAGTGCACCACATACAGCACACGCACTCCTCCGTGCCTTTTCTCAGGCTCTTCCTCTGCCTGGGATTTCTTTCTCTACTTTTTTTTTGTGGGGAGATATTCTTGGTTCTCATTCATGGATCATTCAGGGTTACCCCCTTTTTTGATGCTTTCCCCAGAGATCTTGAGGCTGACTTAATCCCTCTCTCCTGTGATTCCCTGTTGCCCTTAGGCATAGACAAAGCATATGGGGATGGGGGGTGGTTCTTCCACTAGTTTGCAGGCTTGTCTCTGAGATCTGGTTCTCGTTTATCTTAACATTCCTAGTGCCAAGAGTGATACCAAGACACAAAGTAGGTCCTGAATGAGGCCGGAGTGAACGTAACTCCCAAAGCAAGCCAGCACTTTCCAAGGTCACCTTGACCTTTCTAAACACAGTCCCAGGGCTTTGTGGGAAGAGGACTGACATCTCTTAGTACCCACTATGTGCTAAACACTGTGATAAGTCCCTTACATCTGTTCCTTCGTTTAATTCTTAGAGTAAGTGAAATGGGCATTTTCATTCTGTTTAAGATGCAGAATTACTTACAGAGGTTAAGATAGCTTAGGCTGATAAATTGCAGATTTCCTATGCAAACCCACATTTCTCTGGCTCTAAAGGACATATGTTTTCCCAGCCTTTGCTGTCTCCTCAGGGAGCTGAGCGGGAAAAGAGTATTTCCTCTTCGCCAGGAGCACCCACTTCTGAGACCTGCTTTGTTCCAGCTTTGTGGGGATTTGTCCATCCCCTTTGCAGAGATTGATTGACCCTGCATGGGGGAGATCGGGTACATTCCCTTCCTTCAGGGTACCTCTTTTAAGTCTCTGACGTAAACACATAATTTCTGACCAAATCCCAGGCTCTCCGTTATGCACTGTCTTCTATTTTCCAGCCGCGTCTGCAATTGGTTGCATGGAGAAAGTCTGCCTGGCTCTGGAGTGGAAACTCCACGAATTCACTTTGAATGTAGGGAATTCACAATCGCTGCTTGAAAACAGTCCCTCTGAGCTGGCCCACCCCACTTCTCTCTTGTTAAAATGCCACTTATTTGGCTTTTCAGCCATATAAAGGTTTTATATGATCTATTATGTGGTGCTTTAATTACTGTTGTTTATTGATTATGATTGTATTCGAATTTCCATGGATTGCCAAGAATGACTTGGCAAAGGGCACACAAAGACAATATTATAATATCATTACCAGGAAGGCAGTAGGCCTGGATTACAATGTGAGAAGCTAAGTAGCAACTGAAGGGAAGGGACGGTCCTCCTGACTGGTGTGGCTGGCGTGTAATTGCGAGTCTGTAGTGGGTTGCT
Organism: Nomascus leucogenys; assembly: GCF_006542625.1. Classification (NCBI taxonomy): domain Eukaryota; kingdom Metazoa; phylum Chordata; class Mammalia; order Primates; family Hylobatidae; genus Nomascus; species Nomascus leucogenys. Next base: position 3,767,179 of record NC_044395.1, on the reverse strand, counting down.
CATCGGGCCTTTGTTTGGAGTAAATGCTCCTAGAAGGAAGCAGCTGAGAATCTTCCCCAGTGTTGTGTAGCACTTGGTAGGACTTCAGTGAAATGTGCTGTACTTTCCGTACAAAAATAACAGCAGCCCGCTCTCAGTGTGTTTGCCAGCAATAATGATGCCTGTGCTGGGATCTGGCTACATATACGTTTGCACTGGATCGCCACTGCGATCAGGGCCACATATCCAGTGAAAGAAAATGCCCCACATGAGTACCATTGCTCTCCACTCATCAGCCTCATATTATAAGTGGCCAACAGCATGCAGGGTTCATTTACACTAAACCTCAATGCTCTGTGAAAGGGCTTTGCTAGAAGCTGTACTCGCTGGACCATCACAGCTTGCTCATTGGCCACTGATTTATTGAAATTTTCATAAACGCCCATCCTGTGGTAGGTACTCCTCTCTCCCACCCCCCAACCTTAGTAGTTAGGGATAGGGAGTGCATGGTCGTAGCTACAAAGAATTTAAAGATCTAGCACCCATCTTCACGGAGCTCAGCATCTGGTGGGGGTAGACAGAAACCCAAAACAACAATAATATCACCCGATAGGCGTTCAGGGTTTGACTTCACCACCCTCTACACTCTGATAATACTAGGTCATTACCAAGTGGTCTGCATTCATGTTCTGAGCTGCAGAACCAAAATGTCAATGCATTCCCTGCCCCCAGAATCACGTATTTATTCTCAGAAAAGATGAGCTAAAAATCAGCTCTTTGAGGAAGGAGCCACTTCGCTTGCTCACAGTTCCAGTGGTTGCTAGTCTCTGCCTTCAGTCAGAGAAGGCATCCTGCTTCTTCCTTCAGAACTTTGGGCTTTTTGGCAGAAAAGATCCTGGAGGAAAAGTGTAGATCTGCCAGAATTGAATAAAAACATCTTCAGAGAGGACAGATAAAAGGGAAGAGAGCAGCAGGTCCTCAATGGGCAGACAGGCAGCCCTATGAAGAGAGTCGCCTTCAGGGTAGCAGGTTGAGGACTGAGCAGAGGTCTGCGGTGGTGGGCATAGGGGGAGAGTCAGGGCTCAGCCCTCTCCACGGAGAAATGGAGGAAGCCAGCCGTATGTGTGCAGAGTGGCTGGGTGCCAGGCGGGCACGGGGAATCTTCAAGGGGATAAATACTCAGAGATTTCCAACCCTTTTGGGATGAGTGCCAGGGAAAGAGGCCAAGATTCCAGGGAACACAGCCAGGACAGGGTTATTATAATCCCTAGGAGGATTCATTTGCCAGCTACTGAAGCAAAAGCAAGCAGCACCCTGAAATGGAGACTAGCTATTTCGGAGCAATTAGCCATTGGTGCCTGCTGTTGTCTTTGGAGAAGCTCCAGAAGCCAGTAGGGTAGAAAGGAGGGCAGGGAGCCCTGGTCTGCTGCAGGGGAGATGACTCTACCTTTGGTATCTCCCCACCTGACAGATCCCTGCAAATCCAACACCAGACCTGAGATCCGAGGGGCTTCTGCTCCTACTGGGTTCACGCCCTGCCCTCAGGACAGCACTGAGCCATCACAGGCGACACATATACAGAACAGTCCCTGGCTGCCCAAGAGCATAAAGTCCAGAATGTTAGAGCTGACCAGATTCGCTTCTCACATCAGGATTTTGAGCCTGGCACACATTAATACTTTAGAGAATTTGCCTTTGGGGGACAGTGAATCATCCCATCATCCCAAATTATTCTATGTATATGCATTGTATATGTATATGTATAAAATTGTTCTGTGTAGATGCATTTTTTTTCTGGTGAGAAGATCCAAATATTTATTAGAATTTCAAAGGGCTGTTATTTGTTTATACTACTTTGTCCATTCTTAGCCAAACAGAGAAAGGCTAAAGAGGTCCTTACCCCGCCCATATTCTCATTATTGCTGTCAGATGTCACTCATCAACATGGCCTCTTTAAGGGTAGTCCAACAAGACCTGGACATCTTTGGGGTGAAGGCAGGATGGGGGACAACTGCACTTAAAAGCTTTAAGCCGCTGCTCCATAAAGGATTCCCCGGTGACTTTTTTCTCTCCACATTGCCTGTTCGGACAACTTTCCAGGCTCTGGTCTCACTGACTTCTATGCCTTTGGGGTTTCTTTCTGGACATCCTGGGCCTTGGAGCCTCTGGTGACAGTTTCAGCTCATTTGCTTTGGTCTGAGATCCTGCAAAATCCTGAGGCATGGCTTGTGTCCACTGCCCTGTGTATCTCTCCTGCTTTCCAACGGGCTTGGCTACTAATCCACTGGAGTAGAAAGAGGTGCTATTGCAGTTGAATAAAACAGCAACAAACTTCCAACTTTATGGAGCTAGAGAGGCAGTGTGTGTCTGTGTTTTGTTTCACAGCATTGGATACAAGAAGAATGGATTGGGTGGGTGCTGCTCCACCTGCATGGGTAGATGAGACCAGAGGGGAGCCAGGCAATGCATAGGGTGTGGAGATGCTATCCTAGTGGTAATAACGTTTAAAACTTTTATGCCAATATAAAGGAGTCCTCAGCAACTCTTTAAGGAAGGATCTTTTTTTGTGCATTGCAAAGTAACTCTCCAAGTCTTTGTTGTGTGTACTCACCATTCTCCATCCTGATCTTTTTCCCATAGCCCTCCACTTTCAGCCGCCTCCCCAAAACAGAGCTGTTGCTCAGGTGCTGCCCATAGCCAGGGCTGGGGCATGATGCCTTCACCCAGAGCTAGGAAGATACCAGATACCTTGTGATAAGATCATTGGAGGGGATTAGCACTTTCTAGGCTGAAGTTGAACTTGAATTACCTTTTGAGGAATCACATCTCTATGGACCTGTGCTTGCACTGCAACAGTGGAGAGAAGAGCATGACCCCAGCAATATTCTGCAGGAAGCAGCTCCAGCAAGTTCTGTGCTGGATGCTGAAGGGCGAGAAGAGAGAGGAGATAATGGGGTATCACAGAGGAGTTTGCATGGCTAATCCCAAGGGCTTCAGCTTCAGTCCCATCCCAACCACTAAGGAAGCGACAAAGCTGCCTGTGACTCTCCCTGTCCCTGGAAGGACGGGCTGGGAGCTAGGGACAGAGGCGCAGGACACAGCAGCAGTGTGCGTGCTGCTGCTGGGTCCGTTCTCTTTGAAACTAGATGAAGAGAGAGAAGTAGGGGAAGAAGGGGAATTGCTGTGTCGTCACTGTGTTTATTTCTGACCCCCCCAGAGGACAGTAACTGTGCAGGTGGCCTCGCCTCCTAGTCATGCATATCTGTGCATTTCCTCACCTCCCCTTCCTGATCATGCTTCTCAAGGACTCACATTTGAAGAAGTTGGTATTTCTGGAGCACTCACTTTTTGGGACACAATCTAAGGAAGAGGTAGTTTAGGATGAAACATGTTTTTTAAAGCCTAACCGAGGTGAGGCCTCTGCCTTGACACGGGTCCCCTAACCTTAGGACCAGGTCATGCTCCACTGCACCTAGACACATCCCACCTGTCTGGCACTCTTTTTGTACACCAGCCTTGCCTCCTTGCTCCACCTCAGGCTCCCGGGTGAAGGAACCTGCTTTGCATGCCTTCCTCCCTCCACCCCATGTAGCTAGCACAGGGCTCTGAGGAGGGACAGGGGCTAGGCAGCAAGGGGGCAGGGCAAGTCATTCCTTGGTGCCTCCCCCTTCCCAGGGTGCTCCTCTCTCCCCACCACTCTGAGCATTTGTCTACAAGTCAAAGACACAGGGGCACACACAGGATGTGCCCACAGCAAGACAGCACTGTGATTTCTGTGCTCTAAAGATGAAGGAGCTTATTGCATATAAATGATCATGCATCTTTCAATGGCTTTGCTAGTATCATCAGCTGGTTGGCTGGAGACGTGCCTGTCTCCTCCCTGGGTCACCGCCAAGTTACCATTCTTTGCCAGAGTTATCTTCTGATTAGGACTCTGGGCTCAGGTCATGCCTGAGGTAGTCCTTTAGCTCCCGCTTGGGCAGCGTAACTATCAAAGGCCTCCTGGACACCTGGGTGTGATACAGGCGGCCAGGGGAGGGGGTCAGATGGCCAAGCCTCAGGCTGAGAAGTCCAGGGGGTGACTCTGGGGCAGGACCTGGGGCTCCTGCCCATGCTGCCTGCCCAGCCGCAGGGGGCCTCTGCTAATGGGAGGGACCTGTTGTCAGGCACAGCTGAGCCCAGCTCCTAGGGATGGGCACATGCCACAGAGGCCTGCAGGGCTGACAGGAAGTTGGTAGCAGGCACGGGTGCAGTCTGCCACCCTTGCCTGAGAGGCAGGGTCTGGCTCCCGCACCATCTGAACATCTTGATTTGCTGCTAATGAGCAGCCAACACCCACCAAACCATGTGGCCCACAGCAGCTGAGACCAGAGCCTCCAGCCCCTGGCTCACCAGGATCCCCAGAACCCATGGCCATGCCTGCCCCGAAGCTGACTGGCAGGGCCTCCAGCCAGCGAGGAGCAAGGGCCTGGCTGCAGGCCCAAGGGAGGCCAAGGGAGGCCTGGCTCCCCAGCTCGGGTGCCACGGAGCCCTGCAGCTGGCTGCACCCGGATCTCCTGAGGTGGAGCAAGGATGAAGTCCCAGCCTCATTATCCTGCTTCACACCCTCTCCATGCCTGCATGTGCTGGATGCTGTTATCCCTATTTTATGGACAAAGGAATGGAGCTGAGGAAGGAAAGACAGCCAGGAAACAGCTCACAGGCAGCAAGGCTGGGAAGCGACCCCAGGGGCACTTGGCTGCAGAGTTCATACTTGACAGACTTGAAGATGGTATCGCTTAAAAAAAGAAAAAAGAAGGATTTGTCTTTCTGTGCCTGGCTTCTTTCACTAAGCCTGGTGTCCTCCAACATGTTGATTCATGTTGTCACATGTGGCAGGATTACTTCTTTTTGAAGGCTGAATAATATTCTATTGTATGCATACACCACATTTTAAAACCCATTCATGCGTTGCTGGCCCCTTTGGTTATCTCCACATCTTGACTGTTGTGAGTAGTGCCGCCATGACCATGGCAGTGCAGATAACTCTTTCAGATCCTGATCTCAACTCTTTCGGAGAAACAGGCATAAGTGGGGTTGCTGAATCATGTGGTGGTTCTGTGATTCCATAGAGGCATCTAAAATAGTCCTACTCCTAGAAGCAAGAATAGAATGGTGGCCGTAGGGTGGGGGTATAAATGTTAGTTATGCAAGATGAGTAAGTTCTAGAGGTCTGCCGGGCAACAATATGCTTACAGATAACCACGATGTGTTCTCCACTTAAAACATCTGTTCAATTCAGAAGATAGATCTCACATTATTTTCTTATCACAATACAATATTTTTTTTGAAAAAAAATGAAAGAAGGAAAGAACCCATGATGACCCCATCAGCATATCATTCATGAATTTCCTTCAAACATTATGATTCTAAATATCAGGAATACTGGGGAGAGTAGAGTAGTAGTTATCTTGTACTCACCTGATACGCGTAAAGCATGCTTTTACGTCTGTCATCATATTTGATCCTCGTAACCACTTTCATGAGGTGTGTATTTTCTAGGTTTTTCAGGTATGCCTAAAACCCAAGGTCCAGGTGAGTAGGAGGCTCCCTGGTTGCACAGCCTGCCCCCACCTTTGGACGCTGGCTCAAGTGTGCTTCCCACTTGGCACCTGGAGCCATTGGCAGAATCGGTGTTGGAATGGGCACAAATCTACCCCAGGCCTTTGCCCTGCTTTCAAACCCCTTGCTGCCCAGCTTTGGCCCGGTGCAAACTGATGAGTCTGTTCCAATCACTGCTCATTTTTGCGGTGTGATCCTTCAAATCCATTTGTTCCATTATTTGATTAATCCAGGGGATTAAGCCAATGTGCAGAAGCTTTGATGTGGCAGGAGGAGTGTTTAAGCATTTCTCTCTCCCCCTTGAAGTGCTTCTCCCTTCTGGTGGTACTGGGGAAGGAGAGGTAGGGCACATGCAGGTGAGAGAGAGCATGTGGCCCTGCAGATGAGAAAGGCAGCAGAAATGAAGGGAATGATCTGGAGCCTCACAGTTTTTTACTGGAAGTAAAAAATCAATCCATGACCTTAAAGAAGTTTATGAATTCCTTGCTTAGGAATCAATGCACATCGATTTTTGGGCCTCTGCTTTGGTTGTACTATCAAGCGAGGAAAGCTGTATTTTGCTGGCGTTGGATTGGGGATGAGCAAGTGCCATTTCTCCCACATTGCCAAGAGTCAAAAAGAAAAATGAAAAAAAAAAATCTGTTGCCCAGTGAAGGTCTCAGTCCAGAGCCTGGGTCTTCGGGCTGTGTCTGCCAATCTCAGGGTTCTAGGCAGCTCTGTCAGAGGACGAGCATCATACATTCCTGAAAGCAGGATCCTGATTTTTCCTCCCAAACCCCTTTCCACGGCCCCAAACATTTCCACCTACAACCCCCCTTTCCCAAGATGGTTTTCTAAGCTTTGATTTACAGGGTGAAGGGTTGCTAGGAGAAGAAACGGTGGGAGATAAACAGAATGTGTCATGGAAAGGCACCTTCATAATTTCCATTGGAAGAACACTCTTCCATACACTATGTCCTTTGATCATCAAGCTCTGGAACTGGCTGGAGCATGTATCAGTTCCTCATTTACAAATAGGGCATGGTGGTTAAGGAAGGTTGGGCCTTGATTAAGACCCTCTAGCTGATAGGGCCACACCCAGCACTTTACCCAGCATGTCTTCATCCTAGTCTCCTACACTGGGGTGGCTCCTATGATATGCAGAGGACAGAACAGCTCTGCTGTTATGGAACCTCCAGGCTAAAGGAGAACAACCTTTACATGTAGGGCAAATGTGTTGGCATGTACATGAAGCATGTGAAGGAGGTAACGTGATGGAGTCAGTGTACAAGGATACGCTCAGGGACCCTGAGGTAGAGAGGCCGGCAAAGACATCCTGAAGGTATGGCCTGGGTTGCTGCAGGAGTTGAGTCGCCCTGGGGATGCCAGGTTCAGCATCTCCAACACTGAGCAGCAGTTATGGGGCACAGGCTCGCAGGGTGGCTCAGCTGCTGGGGACACCGCCATCAGAGATGGCCCTGGCACGCGGCACGTCATGCCGCAGGGGATCTCTGCATCCCAGCACCCCACATTCCTACTCCTGAGTGGGGCTGCCATTGCCTGGTGCCTTGTCCAGAAGCCCAGTGTCCTGCTGTCTTCCCTTCTGCGTCCGCTCAGTCAACAGCTCTTATTCTTTCTCTCCATCGTTTAGACAACTTTAATAAGAATTATTAGTCCCACACTGCTTTCTTCAAGAGCTGTATCTGGAATATTCTTTTTTATTTTTTGGTTGTGATACGAAAAATATGAGTTCTACTCTCATAAAAATTTTTTAAGTGTACTGCATGTTGTTAACTCTAAGGACAATGCCATACGGCAGATTTCTAGAACTTATTCATCTTGTAGGACCAAAACCTTACACACAGTGAACAGCAAATTCCTCTTTCCTTCCCCCATCCCTTGGCGACTGCCATTCTGCTCTTTGATTCCATGAATGTGACTACTTTAGATACCGCATGCAAGTGAGATCATGCAGTATTTGTCCTTCTGTGTCTGGCTTATTTCCTTTAACACATTATCTTCCAGGTTCATTCATGTTGCCACGTATGGCAGGATTTCCTACTTTTTAAAGGCTGAATAATGTTCCAGGTCAATGTTCTTTATCCATTCACCTGTCTATGGACATTTAGGTTGTTTCTATATCTTGGCTCATGTGAATAGTGCTGCAATGAACATGGGTGTGTAGATAATTTTTGAGATCCTGCTTTCAATTATTTTGGATAAATACCCAGAAGTGGGATTGCTGGATCATATGGTGGTTCTATTTTTAATTTTTTGAGCATCTTACATTTTTCTTGAATCTGGAGTCCATCCTCCTCTCTTATTCCCCCATCTTTCTTAGTTCATTCAGGATCTCATAATTTCTTACATGAAATACTGGTGTCTCTTCCTTCCATGTGTGTATTATTTAATTTTTTAAATGGCCATTGTGGTGGAGTAACCAACTTTAGCTACTAATAATGATTTCTCCTGTTTTTTATTTATCCATTTTAAAACAATAAGTCAGAAGCACTGGCCAGCACTGTGGGCATGCGGGGACCCCTGAGTGGGAGATGGTCCCCCTACTGCCTGGAATTGCTGGAGCACTTCCCAATCCTTGGCTCAATCTGTGAGGCAGCATCGCCTCAAAATCTGTGGTTAAAGTTTTCTAACAACTTTATCAGACAGGACACTTAAAGGGAGTTCCAAAAATGCTATCAATCTTATGCACCTAAATTGGTGGCCTGCAATTCCCAGACACTAGCTCCATGTATTATCAATAAATCGGAGAGACATTGAGATGTCATGTTGAAACAGAGCAGAGCCTCATTCCTCTCCCTGCACCACCCTCACCCGGAGTAGCCAGAGGGGGCTTGCCAGGAAGTGCATCTCATCATTTCACTCCCAAATTTAAACCCTCAGGGCCTCTGGATGTCTGCATATTTGAGGCCACAAGTCTTAGTAGGGTCCTGGGTGCCCCAGCCCCAGCCACCTGTCTCCCCAGCCTGCTTCCTCACTAGCCAGCCTCTCTGTTTTGTTCTCTTCATGGAATCACTTACCAACCCCAGCAGGCCCATGCCCTTCCATGCCCTTTATCAGACAACAGCTCTCCTCTCCCAATCCCCTTGTCTCCTGGACAACTTCCAATCGACCTTAAACTCTTGTCCTCAGACATGAATTCTTCCAGAAAGCCCTGCCTGAGTCCCTGGGCTGAGCCCCGACTCACCTCCCATGGCAACTTCTCAGAGCTGTCAAGCTGCAGGGCAGCTCCATGGTGGGCTTAGCGTTCAGTGGGCCAGGCTGCTGGGCCAGGCCTTGACGTTGTCAGCGCAGGCTGGTGACAGGCAGAGATGGTCCTTCAGGAGAAACCTGCCCCTCCGCTCTTTACACCACGGAGGGCACAGTGGGTAGAGATGAATTTGAGGCCTTTCGAGGGTTGGCTTCCATCAGGCTGCTAGCACAGAAAAATATATACCAGTAGCTTAAAATGAAAGATCAAGAAATAAGGTGTTAGCCAAAGTGACTTCTGGCAAGAAAGGTTAGTACTTTGGGAATAAAGTTTCCTCCCTTTACTTGGGCCTGTGGGTCCTTCTTTTCACTGAGGTCTAATCAGGTTGGGCTCCCTTTGGGCAAGTCCTAGAACCTGGGAGAGAGAGAGAGAGACAAGTCTCCCCACCCCACGTCCCCAAAGGAGTAACAAGCCGCAGAGAAAGAGGGAGGGAGGGATCCATAGACCATTATGTGTGATTTCCATTTTCCCTTCCCTCATTCTCTCCTTAAGTTCTTTTGCATCGTCACCAGATAATTTAGCCAGCCCTTGGACATGGGGGTGGGAGGTCTTAGACTGGAAAACCTTGAGCTGATAATAATTAGGGACTCTGATCAGTGTCCATCACCACATTTGCTTGATTTTGAGGACTAGATTGGGAAGGGTTGGAAACGGAGGCTGCACAGCTGATTGTGCAGAAGGGGCGCTGGCATGGGGCATCCAGGGGGTTTGTTCCTTGGAGGAAGATGGCATAAGCTCCCAGCCTCCTCCTGCAGGCAGCAGGCAGCAGGCAGCAGGCAGCAGGCAGCAGGCAGCAAATAATCAGCCCTTGGTGGCCCTTGTGGCTGGAAGCCAGTCTTCCATCAGCACTGGCCTCACTTCTGAGCATTCTTTCTGCTTTTGGGGGCACATAGTTCTGCGCGAGTGTATGCATGATGTGTGCTGTGCTGGGTTCATGCATGTATATGGATGAAGAACATAGAGAAGAAAACATGTTGTTTTCTTTCTTCTCTCTCAAGTGTTTGCCCTCATTTTGCGTGGAAGGGAGCATCAATTGGAGGATGCCTGGCTCAGAATGGTGTGGAGCTTCCCGGTGCCAATCTGAGTGTGTTTGGAGAAGGAAGGGCAGAGAGGGGCTCGAATGTAATCTGCAGAGCCTACTCCTAATCAGAGCAGCCCATTCCATAGGCTGACTGGGAAACGTGAACACGAATCCTCAGTGCTGCCTGGGAACACTTGCTGAGAATACACACCAGCTCCGTGGTCAGTTAAAGGTGCTCTTTGGGCTTGGGCCGCAGTACAGTGAAGGAATGCAGCCAGGAAATGACAAGGGTGGCGGCTGGGGAGCACCAAAAAGCACAGAAAAGGGGTGAGCCTCACAAGTTGTCAGGCTTCTTGATTTATTTTGTGGAAAATAAAATTCACTAAAAAAAATACAATAAAGGGGAAAATAAATAGCTTAAAGCCCGAATGAACCAGCTCCTTGCAAACCAGCCATTCTACTCCTGATGGAGAAGGCAGCTGAGGGAATTAGCAAGCTGAATCCCTCCAGCCAGCAGCTACAGGCTGTCCTGGGGCTGGATAGCTCTGATTCAAGATATTCCTTTTAATATGTATTCTGGGGGGGGGTCATAGGGTAGGGGAGTGAGGAGCTATATATATATATATATATTCTTTTTTTTTTTGCTGGGCTAGACAAGAGTTTCCCAACCACAGCACTACGGAAATTTGGGGCTGGATCATTCTTTGTTGTGGGTCCACCTGTGCACTGGTGGATGTTTAACCATGTCCAAAGTCTCTACCTACCAGATGCTGGTAGTTCCTCCATCACCAAGTGTAGCAACCAAAAATGCCTCCATTGGTGGATGTGCAATGGTGGATGTTCAGCCGTGTCCAGGATGTCCACCTGTGCATGGGTGGATGTTTAGCTATGTCCAAAGTCTCTGCCTACCAGATGCCAGTAGCTCCCCCGTCGCCAGGTGTAGCAACCAAAAATGCCTCCAGATGTCCTCCAAAGTCAAATGTCCCCTGTGGGGGAGGAATTGCCCTTGGTTGAGGAACCCTGACCTATACTCTGTTCTGGGACTTGACATGTATTATCTGGCTCATTTCTCACTGCAGGCAGACTTTTCCCTTCCATTTGACAGAGAAGAAACAAGCCTGGGACTAGTTTCCAGGTCTACCTGATTCCAAGGCCTAGAGCCTTTCTGTTACGGGCCTCTCCACTGGAGCAGAGTCTGTTCCACTATTCCTGACTGATCTGTCCTCTGCATCACAGTCACTAATGGGGGAGCCCTTCTGGGTCCAGTTTGACCTCAGCTGTGACTTCAAGAATATATGGAAGGCCTCCTTTTCCTCTTTTTATATTTTTATTTTATTTTATTTTTTTGAGACACAGTCTCACTCCTGTCACCAGGTTGGAGTGCAGTGGTGTGATCTCGGCTCACTGCAACCTCCGACTCCCAGATTCAAGCAATTCTCCTGTCTCAGCCTCCCAAGTAGCTGGGACTGCAGGTGTGCACCACCATGCCCAGCTAATTTTTGTATTTTTAGTAGACACGGGGTTTCACCATATTGGTCAGGATAGTCTCAATCTCTTGAGCTCATGATCTGCCTGCCTTGGCCTCCCAAAGTGCTGGGATTACCAGTGTGAGCCACTGCGCCTGGCCTCTTCCCTCATCTTAACTTCAACCACACCAGATAGTCTATGATAAGAGAGTCTATATTTTAGCTTTAAGTTAAACCTTATTCTACTGGGGTAGGTTAGGGGATGGGAGAGGGAAGAACCTGGAAGGGATGATCCATTAAGCTGATTCATATCTCAGTATGAATAAATTTACTAGACCCAAACTGGAAGTGCCCTTTCCTCCCAGCCCCCACGTCAATCAGAATAATACTGAAATAGGAGACGTTGTAAGCAAAAGCACAATGGGATATCCCTCCTTCCTGGTATTAGAAACCTTAGAAATAAAAATACTGTGTGCATTCATAAGGTTTCCAGTAGCTCACTGTGATAATCTTTGTAGAAATACTATCATTATGGTAGAATTAGTACCACTAGTAGTATTCTCAATGGAGGAAACAGTGCATAAGAATTGAAATGTTTCTAAGTGGTCATCATTGATATGTATTTTTATTTATCAATTAAGGGCCTTATCTATTTCTGTCTGAAAATTTTGAATGGTCCCTAAACAGGTCTCCCTGCCTCCAGTCTCTGGCCTATCCATTTGTCCAATCTTTGCCCTTCACATTTATGTGAGACTGACTTCCCATATTATAAATCCACCCATGCCTTTCCCCTTTCCATGCTTGGAAGGCTCCCTCTCAAACCTCGAGATACATTTCACATTCCTTGGCATGACTCACAAGACTTTTCTTAATGTGCGTTAGCCCTACTCCTTGCTACTCCCACATCAAGCTTATATTTCAATCACACAGAACTAATGGAAATTATCCAAGTGCATTTGGTTTCCTCATTCCTTTATAAACTTTTGCACCTGCTATACACTCTGCCTGGAATAATTTTCTCATTTTTCTCCATCTGGCTAACTCTTTCTTGTCCTTGAAGACTTAGCAAGGATCTCTTCCTTCCAGACAGTTTCCCTAACTCCCTTTTCCCTTGTCCACTCCATTTGCCTTCCACAGCACCCCATGTAGGCCACAGTGAGATCCCATGTCCTACCACAGGAAAATTACTCCTTCACTAGCCTATGAGCCTCTCCAGAGCAGGGAATGTATCATCATTTTATCCTCAGTGCCTAGCACATGCCTGACATAAAGGAGATGGAAGAGATATTCAGTCAGTATTTGCAAGATGACCGGCTAGCTGGCTGTGGTTTAGCCCAATCATTTTCCTTCTTCTTTTGACACCCTTACTTAAATAATATTCAGATTTTTAAATCTATTGAAAACCGTCTCGATCAGAACTTCAGAACTGTTAAGTTATTTTGGGGGGATCAGCTATTTTTATTACCCCTCTGTGGAGTGTTAATCAATTAAGCCTCCATGTTCAGCCTCTTCCACCATTCAGATGCTTAAAAGCCAGAGGGACTGAAGCTGGAAAGCACAGTGGATGTCAGGATTAAAGCAAAGGGAGCATCTTCTACCTTTGCTGGATTTGAAGTTCGCTTCTGATACATGTGCACTGTTTATCATTTATGGTTAGTTTACAGGTTTAAAATGATGGAGAGTTGTTGATATTGGGTTTCAATCATACCATGAGGTCTTTGTCTTCCTTGTTGGCTATTAGCCATCTCTTTCCTAACAGCAAGATGTTTCCTTGCATGCAGTAGGTGCTGTATAATTGTGGACCTACTGTCTGACTGACATCAGTAGCAGGTTCTTCGGCATGAGGGCAGAGAATGAAAAGAAACCCGATTAGGTTGCCTTATCCTGAGATAGGTCGTGGTAAGATTTCAGTCTGTGCTGAGCTGAGCATGTTCTTTATTTATTAATTTATTTTGTCTGCCCACTCACCTTTCTTCACAGCTGCAAATGTCTTTTGATAACAACTGTGGATTATGAAGGGTGTTAGAAATGTGTTAGGAACAGAAGGTTCGGAATTCTGTTCAGCTGTTAATAACTTGTGAGTTGTGTCAGCGTGCATAGCGGCAGCAAGCACTGAGCTAGAGACGGTGGCATGGGCACTGCCTCTGGGCCCAATGCCCGTGGACCTCACTTTCAGTGAGGGTTTATCAGGGGTGCTGCTAGCCACCTAAGGGAAGGGTCCTGTGTTGTGGGATCTTGGAAGAAATCATGTGTCTGATGTCATCTGCAGAAGGAAAGGAGTTTTCTTCACTCCTGGCTACAGTAAATCCATTTGTCAGCCAAATGTAGTACCAACTTGGCAGTCCAAATGGTCAGGATGTGAAGGGAATTAATAAAAACTTTATAGTAGCACAAATGAATCTAAAACAGACACTATAGGTAATGGGCTGTGTTCACTAAAAAAAAAAAAAAAGTAACTGAATTTAGTATCTCCTTTCCCTGTTTAAGTCCAGGGAGAAGGGGCAGGATAATGTTTGTAAGGTCTTTTTGAGGAAGATGGTGTTGCATTGTCTCTGAAGAGGAAGGATTAGATAGTATTGTTTGCATTGCAGAAGCAAAAACTGTACATTCAGAGACAGAATTGGAGCTTTCCCAGAGACGGTAGAGGGAGAGACCCGTTCTTCAGCATCCCCAGGTGCAAGGCTGGATTCCACCAAACAGGCTGCGGGGAAGAACATAGACAAGTATATCCAAAGCAGAGTGCCGGAGAGAGGGATAGCAGATGACAAGTACCAAGGGCCAGTGTTGGGCAGAGATGTCTGCAGATGGCTGCAGAAATAGAAAAAATAAATATCGGGACAATCATTTGACTCTACGGAAGGAGAGATAGGAGGCCTCAAATTATTGAGGCTGGTAGCTGGGAGCTTAGAGCAGATTAAGTCTGATTTTGAGAAATAAAGTAAAGTGACATTTATTGGATTCTGGTAGCATACCAGCTACATATTCTTGGAGAGGCTCAGAACATCATAGAAACATGGGAGCAAAAATAAACAGATTGTTGATGGAACTCCATGTCATGCTAGCAACTGTACGTAATACTAAAAACTTGTATTCTGAGAAATTCTGATAGTCCATGTTTTTATAGGGGTTTAGAATTTGTTGCTGCTCTCTAGCTTTCCTCACTAGGAAAAGAGAGAATAGAGAAGTAATTTGGGATCGTCAGTCTATTTTGGTTTTTATATGGAAGCCACATTCAAGCTTGCCTCTTGTTGGAGATAAAGGTCTAATCTTAGAATCCATGTCTCACTGCCTTGAAGAAGGTCAAGTGCTGTGGTTAAAGAGTGCTCACTCTGGAGTAAAAGGTGTGTGCCTGGGTTCCCATCTCTGCTCTGCCCCTTGGTAGCTGAAGGACCTTGGTGAAGTCCCTTAGCTCTACACTCTCATGTTGTCTCCATCTGGGAAATGCAGTTCTTAGTAGTCCCTACTTCACAGTGCAGTGGAGGGTTCAGATGTGATGGCACTTGCTTTTTTTCTTTTTTCTTTCTTTCTTTTTTTTTTTTTTTTTTTTTTTGAGAAGGAGTCTCGCTCTGTCACCAGGCTGGAGTGCAGTGGCACGATCTTGGCTCACTGCAACATCTGCCTCCTGGGTTCAAGCAATTCTCCTGCCTCAGCCTCCCGAGTAGCTGGGACTACAGGAGCGTGCCACCATGCCCGGCTAATTTTTGTATTTTTAGTAAAGACAGGGTTTCACCATGTTGGCCAGATGTTCTCGATCTCTTGACCTCATGATCTGCCCACCTTGGCCTCCCAAAGTGCTAGGATTACAGGCGTGATCCACCATGCCGGGCTGGCACTTGCATTTTAATAGAGGAGAAAAGAAATACTTATTTCTATCAATAAAGAAATACTACTCTAGTTTTAAGTAATGAAAAATGATATGAAATAAGTCAGGCAACAGATTAGAGGGTTGGGCAGAGAGTGGTGGTTCTTTATGTCAGGTGGTCAAGGAAGGCTCACTTCCAGAATGTAAATTAGTACAGCCACTATGGAGAACAGTATGGAGGTTTCCCTACAAACTAAAATAAAACTACCATATGATCCAGCAGTCTCACGGCTGGGTATATGTCCCCCTAAAAGGAAATCAATCTACTGAAGAGAGGTCTGTACTCACATGTTTGTTGCAGCACTTTTCACAAAAACCAATATTTAGAAGCAACCCAAGTGTCCATCAACAGACGAACAGATAAAGAGTACTATTCAGTCATAAAAAAGAATGAGATCCTGTCATTTGGAACAACCTGGATGGAATTGGAGGACATCATGTTAAGTGAAATAAGCCAAACACAAAAAAACAAACTTCCTATGTTCCTACTCATCTGTGGGAGCTAAAAATTAACACAAGTGAACTCATGGAGATAGAAAGTAGAATGATAATTGTCAGAGGCTGGGAAGGGTAATGGTGATGGGGAGGGGTAAGTGGGGATAATTAATGGGTACAAAAATTTAGTTAGATAGAATAAATAAGATCTGGTATTTGATATCACAACAGGGTGACGGCAGCCAATAATAATATATCATAAATTTGAAAATTACTAAGAGTGTAATTGGAACATTTAAAACGCAAAGAAATGATGAATGCTTGAGGTGATACCCCAGCTACCCTAACGTGATTACTATACATTGTATGCTTGTATCCAAAGATCTCATGTACCCCATAAATATACACATCTACTATGTACCCATAAAAATAACACAGAATAAAATTAAAATAAATTAAGAAAAGAAAGGCTCACTCTCAGATGGCCTTTTGGCAGAGACTACTGGAGGTGGTGGGGGCAGTGCGGAAATGAGCTGATACACATAAAGCCCAGACTATCTTTCCTGCCCAAAGTGAATGTCCCATAACTGCCTGCTGCCCTGTTCCTCAGTATACAGAATCTGATTCAGGACAAAGTGTCTGTTCAGGAACGTGGAGCTTGGTAGGGTAGACTTTTTACTGTCTTTCTTGTATCTAAGTCTCTGAGTCCACAAGCCTCTGACATTAACACAGGGTATAATAATTTTCTACCTTGGAGATGCTTTAACTATCAAGGCACAGCTCTGGAAAGATTGGACAAGCAAATACAAAGAACAAGATGTAAAAGACACAAGGGGATACACACAGGGAAGATTAAAAAGAAAGCGTGTGTGTGTGCGTGTGTGTGTGTGTGTGTGTGAGAGAGAGTGAGAGAGACAGGATGAGGAAGAAAGCAAAGATAACAATGGAAATGAGATGGGAATAGGTGTAGAAATGAAGATATGCTTTTTAAAAAATTTAATAAATATAAAATAATAAACACAAATATAAAATATATAACTCAAAATAAAGGATGTATTTTGAGTTAATGGGTTGCAGTGGATTCTCAGTGGGTTTTTGAGCCCCGAGTTGCTTGCAGTGCATTAGCTGGACTGTGTAAGGAATTGGCTCCCAGAAAGGCAGGATCATTTGTTCTCAGTTCTGTGTGTTCCCTACCCTCCTACTGCTCTGATGTCAACTTTTGACATTTTCCATCGTGCAATTTCTACACTATCACCTGCCAGCCTTCCCATAGTACTCGTGTTTGTTTGATCTCATACAAACTCCCCTCTCCGATCTGTTGATGAAATAATAAATCTGGGACCTTTGAAGATGGTGCACTGCAGGAGAGCACAAATGAAAATCTTTCCTCGATACTTAAGCGTTATGAATGCCGAGCCCCCAGTGCTGATTCGGTCTATACCGTACACTTCCTTTTAGACACATTTAGAAAAATCCATCAAGCAGGAGTCCCTAAAAGCCTGTAATTTTCCAGCCAATATGGGCAACACACCACATTGGTAATGGAAGATTCTTGTAAAGCAGCATGATCCGGAGCAAAGCTACCTATTTATTTGATTTAAATTGTTTTAAGTACTTTTGAGTTCCTGGTGCGATAGCAGGAAGCTCACATGATTTAACTTGAAGTCATAGATCTGACCCTCAAAAAACTTAATGTCCCAAATAACATTGCTTATTTAGGATATTCATATTTCTAAAACATGTTTTGGATCTCTCATAGCACTAGCTGAAAATCTGAGCCACTCAAGGGTTGTTGAGTACATTTTAGGCTCTTTAACCTGGAATTCACAGTTTTCCCCAGCCTGAGTTCAGGAATCTTCTAGCTTATCTCACACTTCTCTTTCATGGAAACCTTCTGTTCTGACCCCTTTGGCTAACTCATAGCTCCTGAAGGCTACTGGTCCTCACAGACACAATCCCTGCTGTCCATACCCATCCATTCTTGAGAAGTTACTGCAAACCCCACTTTTTCCAAGCATCCTCTTGCGACTCTGTTTTCTCTTCTAAATACACTAGTTTTTAGAGTAGTTTTAGATTCACAGCAAAATTGAGAGGAAGGTACAGAGAGTCTCCGTATACCTGTGCCCCGACACGAGCATAGCCTTCCCATTATCAACACCCCCCACCAGAGTTGTACATTTTTTACAACTGATGAAGCTACATCAGCACATCATTGTCACCCAAAGTCCATAATTGGCACTGGGGTTCACTCTTGATTCTATACATTCTATGGGTCTGAGCACATGTACGATGACATGCATCCACAATTATAGTCTCATACAGAGTAGTTCCTCTAAAAATCCTCTGTGCTCTGTCTATGCATCTTTCCCTTCCCTTACCCCCTGGCAACCAGTGATCCTATTATTGTCTCCAGAGTTTTGCCTTTTCCTGAATGTCATACAGTTAGCATCATACAGATCCTACAGATTCCTTTTTACATTGGCTTCTTTCACTTGGTAATATACATTTAAGTTTCCTCCAGGATTTTTTCATGTCTCAATAGCTCATTTCTTTTTAGCTCTGAATAATATTCCATTATCTAGATATAGACCACACCTCACTGCTCCTTTTAAATCTCTGGTAGTTCTTACTGTCTAAACCTATTCTGTCAGATGCAGGAGCCACTAGCTACATATGGCTGTTTATGTTTAAAATAATTTAAATTAATCACAATTACAAATTCAGTTCCTCAGTCTCACTAGTCATTGAAACTGTCAATAGCCACAAGTGGTGAGTGATTACCGCATTTAGACAGCCCAGATGTGGAGCATAGAAGGTTTTATTGGATAGTGCTGCTATGGACTATTGACTTTGTCATTAGATATGATAATGTATTGAGGTTCTACTATAGTTAAATACTTTGCCATATTAACATGCATTAACTCATTTACTTTTACTAACAAACGTGAAAGGAAAATAAATCTCAGGACCCCGAAATCACTAAGCCAAAGGGAAAAGCCGAGCTGGGAACTGCTTAGGGCAAACCTGCCTTCCATTCCGTTTTTGAAAAGGGTAACTACTAAGATAAGGAAGCTACATACCGCCCTCACAATTTGACCATAAGGAAATTCCTTGTGGACAAAGGACAGAGAGGGCTCAAAGTCATCCCTCTGCTTACACGAGACAAATGCCTATCTGATTGCTTCCTTTGCCCTATCATCTCACTAAGCCAGATTAAGGCATAAGTGACTATTCCTATAAATTGTGTATTCAGTGAGATGCTAATCAGAAACTGAAAATAATGCAACCATTTGTCTTTTATCTAGCTATGACCTGGAAGCCCCGTCCCAACTTCGAGCTGTCCCACCTTTCTGGACCGAACCAATGTACATCTGACATATATTGGTTGATGTCTCATGTCTCCCTAAAATGTAGAAAACAGAGCTGTGCCCCAAACACCTTGGGTACATGTTGTCAGGGCCTCCTGAGGCTGTGTCATGGGCGCGTCCTTAACCATGGCAAAATAAACTTTCTAAATTGATTGAGAACTGTCTCAGATACTTGGTTTACACAACCAACTGAGGATGGTGCTCTTATAATTCCCATCCTGACTCCAAGGCTCTGCTCTTACATAAGTCATTGTCCTACCTCCCATTTGCTGTGATATCTCCTATCTCTCATTGCCTCAGATTTTACTTCATTTCTAATCATAAAATACCTGAATTGAAAATGGCCTGCAGATTGTCCCTCCCAACACTCTCATTATATAGATGAGAAAACAGAGATCTCAAAATGGGAATACCTTATCCAAGATTGCAAAAGTCAGGTCATTGGCAGAACAGGGATGAGAACTGAAGTCCCCTAATTGCCAGTCCGTTGAAGCCTTGTTCAGCCCTGTTTTCTAGAAGGTGGGGGTTGTTTCACAGTTTTGTAGCCCCGTAGCAATTAGTATAAAGCCTTTGAATTAGATAGTGTTTGAGACAAAAGTATGCATCTACATTTGTCACAGGGCAAGAAGAGCAGGGGGTGTGGTCTAGTTTCCTCAAGCAGGGAGTTGTGGGAGGTAAGATTAAGAGTATCTTTCACATCCCTCCCTGGGCTGAAATCTGGCTTCTTCTCGGGACCCAGAGCAGATGTGAAGTGATGTTAAAGAATGAGGTGGTTGGCAATCAATGACAATAACTTATTCATTCAACAGCATTCAACAGATATTTATTCGTCGAGCACCCCCTGTATGCCAAACGCTGAGATAGGTTCTAGGGTCCAAGTGTCAGTAAGAAAGCCTGGGAAAAAACGTGCACATTCAAAACTAACACTAGGAGACAAAGGACAGTTGGGAGCAGCAGGAGCATGGCTGGGGATGGGAGGAGGAAGAACAAGTTGTCTTTTGCAAAGACAAACCCTGAGCCTGATGAAGCGGCCTCCTCAGAGAATGCCTGGTAAATGCTACAAGCGAGATCAATTTCTGACTTTTCCACTGTGCAGGAGAAGCCTCCTGACCTCAATGGAGGATCCCTGAGCTATAGAACTGACAGGGGCTTCATATTTGCAGCTGGAATTTACACGCGCCTCTGCCCTCTTCCACGGCCAAGTTTCCCTTTAAATGGACATTTGAGCATGCTCTGATTTTCAGCACTCCCTGGGGAAAAGAAAGAAGAAACCGGGCTGGCAGAATGGAGGTGAGGGAGGCGGTGGCTGTCTTCAGTGTGTACTCCCCTCCTGAGCCTGGCCAAGAGCTCATGCACTCTTTGCTCTGCCCTCTTCCTCTGTGTGCCCACTCTTCTGTCACTGTTCCTGCTCAGCCCCCCCTTCTGCCTTGTTTCCTAGCCATCATCCTACTCCAGACCCTGATTTCTAAGGACAGAATCTCAGAGAATACTGGCTGCAGCCCAGGGGGGTGTTTCCCACCTTTCAGCTCATCTCCTTACCCCCTACCCTTGTCCTGTCTGGTCTATTCTCAGCCCTCTGACCAGAGTGACCCTTTTAAACATTGGTTGCATCATGTCACTCCTCAACTCAGAACTCTCTAATGGCTTCCATCCACCCTGAGAGTAGACTCCAGCCCCTTTCAAAGGACGACAAGGCTTTATGGCCTGACCCCCAGCTGTCATGCTCCCTCCTGCTCAGCCAGTTCCAGCCAAACTGGGCTTCCTGCTGTCCCTCAGCCATCGTGAGCATGCCTGGCCAAGGGCTGCGCTCAGCTCTTCCCTCTTGCTGCACACCCTCATAGCTCTCGCTCGTTAGTGTCCTTCACTGTAGACCAGCTGGGTTAGACAGAGAGCTCCCAAGGAGAGAAGATGGGAAAGACGGCCAATGTCACTTTATCAGAGCACTGTTCCTCACCATGTCTGGTTATCTGCAGCCTCTTTACTTGGTTTGAGTGTTTTTCTCTGGAGCACATATCAGACACGGCTGAATCCAGGAGCTCTGTCACTTTGGAAATCTTGCCCACCATGCCCTGTTCCAGTGTCATTCCTCTTTCCCCAGCATTGCAAGAGGCCACCTGCTTCTCTCGGCTTTCACCCCCACCCGGCATCCTCCATGCCAAGAACATGCTTCCTAGCCAGTGGTTCCTGGAAAAACACAAGAGCTGACTCCCATGGCGCCACCTTGAGATGGGGCCTGTTTACCACTCTGTGTGGTGAGCGGGGAGGACCATTCTGCCTAACTAGGCCTGGGCCTCACATCTGTCTCTGAAAGGAAGTGGGAGTGGAATCAGCTCCTCCCAAAACACAGGGCTTGAGATGGACAGGAAATGGGTCCCGAAGGAAAATCCAGGCCCAGTCAGCCCATAAGGAGAAGGGGAAATGAGTACTGAACATGTGAAAAGAACCCATATTCACTAGACTCCTGCAAACCCTTCCACAAGTGTGTCCAAGCCTCTTCTCCCTAGGGCCATCCTGTCTGCATCCTACAATCATTTTGAACTCATTAAATATCCCCTCTGATCTGCTACTTTCCTGTTTGTAAGTCTGTGGTCCTTAGAGGTTAAAGTCTAGATGTCTTAAACTAGCATTAGAAGCCCAGCACAGTGGCCTGGCCTCTCCCCTCTGTCTCTGTGTGGCTTCTCTGTGTGGTCCTCCAGATACACTCACTGCCTGCTGTTGCTTCCCATGCTTTTCCTGATGTGCTATGGTGCCTGTGACCTCCTATGTGAGAACTTCCTGCAACACTCGGACACACTTTGCTAAAACCCTTTAGTGTTTATCATCTCCGCATTCTCTGTATCTTCTCTTGTGTTGTTAGGTGTTCACTCGAGACTTCGCCTTCCATTCCCCCAACCCTGCTGTAGGCTACTTGAGAGTGGGGGCCATTTTGCATATTCCTTAGTAGCAAAAATGCTTCCTAGCCAATGGTTCCTGGAAAAACCTTAGCATTTGTTGGGAACTCAAGAAACCATTACTTATTGTGTAAATGCCACTGTTCTAAATTTCAGCCTTATTCCAAAGAAGCTGTTTCCTCTTCACCAAGTCCCCCAGATGGATGCTTGGACCTGGGGTTGTGTTGCATTGAGAAGTCAATGGGTCATCTGAGAAAACTGAAAGACTCTCCACTCTGTATCCCCACCTTCTCCCTGGCTCCTTTTGCAAAGTTAGGATTTTCTCACCAGGGTTTAATATAATCCCCTGAATTTTTGCTATTTGCCTTCTGTTTTCTGGAGACAAGTTCCAGGGCTCTGATCTGGGCTCAAGAGAGTAGAATGTAGATATTCAGAGAAGCAGAATGACCTGCTTTCTGCATCTCCACCCTCTACTCCACTCCTCACCAATTTTGTGTCTCTCAGAGCTCTGCTCCTGTTCTCACTGTCTTCAGGTACTGCTGGGTATAGTAAACCTTGCCTTCCAGCAAGGAGGTCGGTCTGGATAACTTACTAGCCATGTGACCTTGAGCAAATTATTGCTGTGACCTCTCTGAGTCTCAGTTTTCAAATTTGTAAAATAGGGATATAATATGAATGTCACAACTGTTATGCAGATCAAATGAATAAGGAGTGAAAAGGCTTCTAACTGTGCCAGACACGAGGTAAGCACTCAATAAATATTAACTGCTTAGAATCTCTCTGTCGGACTCTGCCTCTCTTTCATTACAGCTGACATGAGGTTGCCATCTAGTGGGCTCCCTGCTGACAGCTGTGAAGGGCTAAGCAGCGATGGGTGCCCTGCAAGGACCAAGCCCCCAGGGGCTCCTGAGGCAGGGAGCTTGGAGGTCTGCCTGAATCTGAGTGTAAGCATTTGGATTTCTCCCTTGTGTGGTTCCATAGCTCAGTCCTGAGGTGAGATCTCTCATGCATCTTTGGCGGCTCCTTCCCAACCACGGAGAAGAAACCCTAACCTGACCCTCACTTGGCTCTTGGTCACACTTCCCGCCAACTCCTGCTTTGTGCTGTCGTGGCAAGCAAGGCACGAGGGCTCTGTTTGGTTTGGAGCTTTCAGTTTTATTAAGCTCAGGATCTCCCCTATTTTCAGCAGTTTTCCTGATTACCAGATGGATTGGGTGTGCTGAGGGGGCATGGCCAGTGTTTCTATGGAGCAGAACACCTTTGAGTGAATGGGAATCAAACAAAACCAAGAGAGGCTCTTTAAGACTAAAATCTTACCATCAAAACAAGCCTTTGGCCAATCAGAACCCTGTTGTTAACCATAAAGAAACTGAGAAACTTGAGGCCACAGAGGAGGAAGAAATTCACCAGCAGGCAGAAGTCATTAACACCACACAGCATGTCAGCAGTGTTATGCAGATGCCCCTCCAAAATTATCACCATGGGCATGCGGCTGGGACAGTCCTGTATTGGGTGCCTGCCCCACAGAGCTCAGGGACCACATGAACATGTCAAAGCATGATATGAAAGGGTCGCAGGAGTCTTGAAGGAAAAACATGCTTAACTTTAGCTGGGCTGTCATCAAATTAGGTTGGCAGGAAAATGCTTTTTTTTCCTGCATAACCACTATTAACACCCCATAGAGCGATTGTTCCTGAGAACATGTTGTAAACAATACAGAGTTACACACAATTCTGTGCTAGATTGTGTGTAAAACTGTAGGAGTTCATTCATCCACTCAAACATATTTCTGAGCATCTGCTGACCACCAAACCCTGACGCAGCAATGAGAAGAACACAATTCTTTCCCTCGTGGAGCTTGCATTCTTGTGGGGAGAGACAGGCCACAAATGAATATGTAAAACATTTGATACATCAGATGGTGATGCATATGGTGGACAGCAATAATCTCTACCTGAGGTGAAGTGGACAGGGGTTCAAAGGGTGAGGGTGATGGACTGATATTTTACATAGAGTGGTCAGGGAAGTTTCTGAAGGAGATTGGCCACATGGTCATTGGATGGAAAAGCATTCCAAGCAGAGAAAACATCCCTGAGGGCCTAGTTCCAGAGGCTGGAATGTGCCTGCTGCATTTGAAGGACTGAAAGGAAGTCAAGGAGCCTGTCAGGTGAGAGGTGGGGTGTGAGGAGAGGAGATTAAGGGATAAAGGAGGCAATGGTCAGAGTGGGATATTGAAATGATATTGGAAGAGGCTTCAAGAGTTGGGGGACGGCAGGGAGGTCAGGAGTGAAGGAAAGAGTTGAATCACATCTGGAGGATCAATGACCCTGCAGAAACAGGTGACTCAGGGACCCAGCACTTCCCCAGCACCAGAGGTGAATGTGTGAGCTGCAGTTCTCCTTCCTGATTTAGGTAGAGGCAGGTGGCTGGTCTCTGTGACAGGTTGTATGCTTTTCTTGGTCTAAATGGCTTCTCTCAATCCCAACCCATTAATGAGATATTAATTAGGTATTATTGTCCATCATATTTTAGAAAGTGGGGAACTATGAGAGCACTTAGATGTTGGAAGTCTTTCGCAAATCAGCTCTTGGAAGATGGGATGAGATAGATCTGCATGGTTCTGTTCATATTCTTGTTGAAAATGACTCATTTCCAGAAGCTAGATAAGCTTTCTTTTTTTTATTTTTAATTGTGGTGAAATATATGTAACATAGAATTTTTCATATTAACTATTTTTAAGTGTAGAATTCAGTAGTGTTAAGTACATTCACATTGTTGTGTAACCAGTCTCCAGAAGTCTTTTCATCTTACAAAGCTGAAAGCCATTAATCAACTCCCCATTCCCCCTTCCCCCAGCTCCTAGCAACCACTCTTCTCCTTTCTGTCTCTGTGACTTCAGCTGCTTTAGGTACCTCGTATAAGTGGACTCATACAGTAGTTATCTTATTGTGATTGGCTTTTCTTCATGTTGCATAATGTCCTCAATGCTGTAATGTGTATTCACATTCATCCATGCTGCAATGTGTGTCAGAATTTTCCTTTTTAAGACTGAACAGTATTTAATTGCAGGTATATTTGTTTAACCGTTCAACTGTCAAAGGATGCAGCTTGGGTGGCTTTTGCCATTTGCCTTCTGTGAATAATGCTGCTATGAACATGGGTGTACAAATATCCCTTTGGATCCCTATTTTCAATTGTTTTAGGTATATGCCCAGAAGGAAAATTGCTGGATCATATAGTAATTCTATTTTTAATTTTTTGAGGAACCTCCATACTGTTTTCCAAGCAGCTATACCATTTTCGTTCCCATCAGTAGTTCACAGGGGTCCTAAAATCTATACATCCTCCTCAACACTTATTTTCTGTTTATTATTACTTTATTGATAGTAGCCATCCTCATGGGTATAAAGTGGTGTCTCGTTGTGGGTTTAATTTGTGTTTCCCTAATGATCAGTGATGTTGAACATTTTTTTCATGTGCTTATTGATCATTTGTGTTCCTTCTCTGGAGAAATGTTTACTCAAGTCCTTTGTCCACTTTTTAATATGGCTGGCTGTTTGCTAGCCAAGCATTTTTACTGACCACTGAGCTAAGGTAATAAGTATAAATAAATAGGCCAAGCTGGGCTAAGAGTTTACCTGTTCAGACTCCAACATTCCAGCTGGTGACTTCCTCAGCAACTCACCGCCATGATCAAGCCTCATGCTCAGAGTGGCTGTGGATGCTCATGGTGAGAAAGGAGTGACTGGTGAAACCAGGAAACCAGGGCTGACTTTAGGACCCTAGCTTTTATCCAAACTGAGGTTGAAAGATAAATTATTTGTGTTAAAAACACAACAACAAACAACGACGCATCCTTTTCCTTTTGCCCTCATGGCCCAATCTGAAGCATTGCCACTACAGCCACCCCAGCAATTATTACCATTTCCCTCTAACTGTCACTGTTACTGTCCCCAGACATGGATCAAGGGCTTACTGCATCTCACATATGCACCCCGAGTGCATAATACATCTGGTGCCCCTGTGGCTAGAATCAACCTGTATTCAAATCCCATAGGTAAGAAATAACCAGCCATTCGAGTCATTTGAATGGCTGAATATACTACATGTCTGAAAATGAGAAGAATATCTGAGTGTTTCTTTATGTTTTCATCCATACCAGAGAATAATGAAGCTTGTCTTTAAAATTTTTAAACAGAAGCTTTGGTCAGGCTGGGTGGTTTACAGAGATTAACTTAACCTCCTCGTAGTGCTCAGAAACTAACCAGAAGGCTCTCCGAAGTCAGGCAATT
The DNA here is from genome assembly GCF_006542625.1 of Nomascus leucogenys. Lineage (NCBI taxonomy): Eukaryota > Metazoa > Chordata > Mammalia > Primates > Hylobatidae > Nomascus > Nomascus leucogenys. Next base: position 3,741,017 of record NC_044395.1, on the reverse strand, counting down.
TTATAATTAAGTGGTAACTGTTTTTTTTGGAGGACTTTTTCTTTCCTGGGTAGCCTAGAGAAAGATAAACAGCTGCAGGAATCAATAAGCATCAAGGTCATAGGCTGAATTATTTACTGATTCTTTGCTGTTTATCTAAAACTTTCCTCTCTACAAGGAAAAATTGTGTCTACTTCACAGAAGATTTAGAACATACCTGGTTTAGTTTCACGGTTGTTGTTACTGTCTTTACCCTTTTAATGGCCGAGCAACATCACTGCCTTCCTAACAGAGCCTGGCAAATGGGAGAATGGGAGGATCTGATGACCCGGCTCATTCACCACGCTGGGTCAGGATGGGGGAAGCCTGAGTGGGCTCTGAGCAGTAGGAAGCACGGGGTGGGTGAGGTGAGCCACAAAGACGTGAGCCAACTGCACACAGGTTCATCATTGTGCATCTCCCTGGTGGCTGCAGCGTCTTCCATCAGGTCTCCTAACTTTCTTCTTTTCCATGCTCCACCCACAATGGATTCTCCAGTCTACCATTAAAATGGTCTCTTCTCGGCTGGGCGTGGTGGCTCACACCTTTAATCCCAGCACTTTGGGAGGCCAAGGCGGGCAGATCACGAGGTCAGGAGATCGAGACCATCCTGGCTAACACGGTGAAACCCCGTCTCTATTAAAAATACAAAAAAGTTAGCCGGGCATGGTGGCGGGCTCCTGTAGTCCCAGCCACTGGGGAGGCTGAGGCAGGAGAATGGCGTGAACCTGGGAGGTGGAGTTTGCAGTGAGCCGAGATGGTGCCACCGCACTCCAGCCTGGGCAACAGAGTGAGACTGTTTCAAAAAAAAAAAAAAAAAAGGATATCTTCTTAACCCTCATCTGTTAAGACTTTTGTGAAGAGGCCTTCCTCGTCCTCTCTGGAGTATCTAAATCAATCTACATTCTCTGTGAGTGCTGCAGCTGCTGTCCCCCTGCAGATTTCCTGGTCACAAATCAGGTTGCTCTCTGCCTTTCTCCCTAAACTCTTAACATACATCTTTGAGTTCCTCAAACACACCTTGCTCTTTCCCCTCAGGTTGCACTCAACGTTGCTTCTGCTGGAATAACTTACCTCTCCTTCCCAGGGCAGGCCCTACTCATCCAAGTTCTAACAGCGCATACCTTTTGAAGCTAACACATCTCACAACCCTCATTAGCGGTCTTGAGTCGTTGCAGGTGAAAAACCGTGCCCACACGATGTCTATTATATCACTAATAATAGTTCAATGCTGAGCCCATAATAGATAGTCAATAAATATTTGTGCAGCTAATAAAGGAGTCTCATAAGTTACCATGGACTACTGAGAAAGAAAAAGAGCTCAGAGAAACGTCGCCTACTAAAATGTTGCTGCAAAATTCTATCGGCCTGTCTGAAAGCTCCTTGCTTGCCTAGGATTGAACTTCACACTGACAGGAAATAGTTGTGACTGCTGCAAGAAAGCACAATATTTTAAAATTTAGTATTAAAAACTTGATATATTAGGAGACAGTTGTCTATTCATAAGAGGATTGTGATTCCTCTAAGCAAAACTGGCCATTTCCGTCTTATTTTAGTATTGAATCAACTTGTATACTGCCTTCAAGGAATACACCTGTTCTATAAAGCAACAAGACACCTGTATCAAAAATATCCACTTTTTGATGGGTCACTAGCTCTTCTGAACATTAGCATGTTGATTATCAGAGAAGGGAATACAAGGAGCTTGGAGGGACAATGTAATCTAGATATGCCTGCCCTCTACCAATTCTGAATTAGCTGAGTTAGAAGCACCTACATCCAAAGTCAAATTGACTTATTGTTATTTCATGTTCTTTTTAGGCATAGTCCCAGTTTGTTTTGTTTTTTCCTTTGGTAGGTAAGGCTGATAGGTAGCTCTGAGTTTGCTGAAGCACCTCTATAAATCTAAATGGTGCCAAATATTTGGATGAAAGCTATTTGAGATTATGTAAACAAAATAGCTGCGTAAATAACACAGGAGTTTTCTTTTCACTTGTATTTTGGGTGCTTTGCAGATGAATTGAAAACATGTGGTTTCCTGGTTGGACGATGTTACTCTCAGGCCTTGGGTGTTAACTGTGGTTCCAGGCCAGGCACCAGATCCTTGCTCAGTGCGCTCTCCTAGCCAGGAATGGTTTCTGAAAGAGCTTCTTGATCTGCATTAAGGGTGTAGATCCCAACGATGTATTCATTTTCTCTTTTTCCTTTCTCTCTCCTTCACCCCAGCAACTATTAATGAACTCAAAATCAATCTGTCTGGTTGCTTGATGAGATTAGAGGACTTTCACTGGTCTTATAACTGCTCATAGGAAACCAGATGCAGCAATCCGTTTATTGGGAACTCTCTTTCTCTCTCTGTATCTCTGCTATTGATTAAGTAATGCCACCCCGGGGCTTGTTCCTGATAAAGCTGCTTCAGAGAAAGCAAAATGATGGGCCTCCACACAATCCTGGCAATTATTCTCCAGCCCGGCACCAGAGCAGGGATGGCTTAAGGTAAGCAAGGCAACGTGTTGATGCTAAGCAGTCCCTCCTGAGAATCTTGGTGTTAATCTGCAATAGTGTTTATTTTGAGACAAGATTTTTACAGAGGTTAGGCAGGGGCTGGGAGGCTGTACAGGCTATAACACTGGCTGTTTGAAAGGATTCAAATAACTTGGCCGGGCGCGGTGGCTCGCGCCTGTAATACCATCACTTTGGGAGGCCGAGGCGGGTGGATCACTAGGTCAGGAGATCAAGACCATCCTGGCTAGCACGGTGAAACCCCGTCTTTACTAAAAATGCAAAAAATTAGCCGGGCGTGGTGGCGGGCGCCTGTAGTCCCAGCTACTCGGAGAGGCTGAGGCAGGAGAACGGAGTGAACCCGGGAGGTGGAGCTTGCAGTGAGCCGAGATCACGCCACTGCAGTCCAGCCTGGGCAACAGAGCGAGACTCCGCCTCAAAAAAAAAAAAAAAAAAAAAAAAGGGATTCAAATAACTTGATAGTAGGAATCCAATTCAGCTTTGCTGAGTGTTCCAAACTCCAACCCTTCATATGATCTTAATTATTCTAATCCTGATATACAGAGACTGACGGTTAGTTATGTCTCCATAATGACTCCTGAGGACGAAAGGAGAGTGTTAGAAACAGGAAAACAGGAGCAGCTGAAGCTGGGAGGCAGGAAAATCTGCAGCTCAGAAGGAGCTAGGTGTGGGGCCAGGCTTAGGAAAGCCTGTGTAGTATGGAGAACAGGCACACCCTCCTCCTTTCATGAGGCAGCCTGCAGAGGTTGAGAAGGATGAGGGGCTCATCCTGAGCCTAACAAATTGACACCGGAATCTATATATGTCTATTGTTTTCTTTTACTGAAAAGCCACATTAACAGCTTTCCCTAGGGGGTCTTCACTTCTTTAGAGACTAACAATCAACTGCATGTGTTTTAAAGAAGTCAGTGGACTCTATCACGGATAAAGTTCGCGACAGTAAAAGTAGGGGCTGGATTCTTTTCCAGAGTCCTTGTTCCCAGTTTAAAAAGTAACAGCAATTTCTCATTGTTTTCTTTAAATAGGGATAATACAGGGATTGCAGGAGAAATTTGAGTTACTATGCAAATTTATCGGCTCTCTTGGGCAAAGAAAATTAAAGAGGTACTATACAGTATTAGTTAGGATTTATTCTAAGCTGCTATTACAAAGAAAGCCACCCAGTAATGTAGAGCTTAAACAAAAATGGAAATCTCAGCCACTTTATCACAGCGTTTCTCAGCCAGTGGGAAGATGGACAGAAGCATGAAGCTCACATACAGATTCCTTTTAAAGCACAACCAGGAAATGACAGAGCTTTGTCACATGGCCACACAGCCAGGCAAGGCTGGAAAGTCAGCCTTCCACTGGGTACCCATGTTCCGAGACTAAAGACAGGAGTTCTGCTATTAAAGGAAGAAAGATAAAATGATATTGGTGGACAATTCGCAGGCTCTGCACAGGTAGAAGTAAAGTAAGACAAAATGGAACTCGAATTAACATATCAATCTGCTTAGATCAAAATAACAACTGAAGAATAAAAGAGAGGACTAAAGAGAACTTTAGATAAATAAAAGAAATTAGATAAAGAGGAGCAAACAAAGTTGTGTATACTGGAAGGAAGGATTGGAACAGGAAAGGAGTATGTAGTCTACTTTCGAGTTTTCAAAAATTCAAGTCCAAAGTAGCTGAAACAGGGCTTAACTTTAATCGGCTGGGATGCTTGATAATAGGAATCCCATGTGAAAATTCATTTTAATTGGGCTGGAATTGAAAATCTATAATTCTGTAGCCCTTTATTTTGAAATGCCCTTCTTTATTCATGGTAATATCTTTTGTTCTACTTTGTTTCCATAGCATCTCCAGCTTCCTTATGGTTAATTTTTGCATGACCTATTTTTAAAGCACATCTATTTTTTGATAATAAAAGATTTCTAGTAGACAACATGGAGTTTGGTATTGCTTGTGTATTCGGTCTGACAATATTTGCCTTTTTCTTTATGCATTGACCATTTACATTTAATATAATTATTGCTATAATTGGTTTTAAGCCTATCATTCTACCACTTGTTTTGTATTTGTCTCGTGTTCTTTAGACTTATTTCATCATTTTCTGCTACTGTTTGGATAAAAGATAGATTTTCTATTATCCCATTTATATCCACTGTTGGCTTATTAGCTATCTATCTTGTTTACTTTTCTTTTAATGGTTGTTCTAGGGTTTATAATATGCACTTAAGTTATCATAGACTGCCTTGAAATAATATTATTTCTCATGTAATGTAAAAAATGAAACGAATGTCCTTACATTCCCCCCGCTTCTTTGTGCTGTTGTGATCACACATTTTACTTCTACATATATTATAAAATCCCATTATACATTGGTTTCTTTTTGCTTTGAACATTCATTTATCCAGTAAAGAAATTAAAAAGAAAACAGAAAATATCGACCTCCTTAAGTGCTCTTTTTTGTGTGTGTAGGTCTACGTTTTCATCTGTCATTATTTTCCTTCTGCCCAAACAACTTGTTTCAATATTTCATATAGGAATGATTTACTGGTAATAAATTCTTTCAGTTTTTGCTTGTCTGCAAAATATTTTATTTTGTCTTCCCTTTTAGGGACTATTTTCACTGAATGTAGCTTTTTTCTCTTTTTAATACTTTTAAGATGTGATTCTATTGATTTAAAGCTTGCATAGTTCCCTGCTCTAATTCTTATTACATAAAGTGACTTCTTTTTCCTCCAGCAGTGTTTAATACTTGTTTAATATTTTGTCTTTATCACCAGTTTTAAGCAATTTGATTACAATGTGCCTCAGTGAGGTTTTTTTGTGTTTATTCTGTGTGGAGTTCATTGACCTTATTTCATTTCTGAGTTTATAGTTTTTATAAAATTTCTTAAAAACTTGAGCCATTATATTTTAAAAATAATTTTATACCTTACTCTCTTTTCCTTTTCTTTCTACTACTCCTGTTAGATGTACATTAGGCCACTAGATATTGTCCCCAAATCACTGTGGCTCTATTTATTTTATTTGCAGTCTTTTTTCTCTGGATGCTTTATTTTAGATAGGTTCTATTATTGTCTTCACGTTGACTGATCTTTTCTTCCACAGTGTCTAATCTGTTGTTACTTTCATCCAGTAAAACTATTATTTTATAAATTGTAGTTTTTATTTCTATGGCAAGGGTTGGCAAACATTTTTCTAAACAACAAGCTAATAAATATTTTAGGATTCCCAGGCTAGTTTCATCCTTCCTGGAACTCTGTCCTACAACATTCAGTTGCCACAGTTTTCTTGAACTCTGTTCTCTCTCCTTGATTCATGAAGGCTATTACATATTGTTCGGGTTACCCTTCCTGAATGCAGTTTAGAAATTTCCTCCAGAAATTTTCTCTTCTTTCAGCAATTATTACTTTTTGTTTTCGTTGTTTAATGTCTGAAAACAGTTAATTCATACATTTTGTTTAGTTTTCTGATAGTTTATTGTGGTCAGTTAAGCCCAATTTTTGTTACCCCCATCATGGCAGGAAGCAGCAGCCTTCTTAGCCCTCCAAAAAGGAGTGGTCACAAGAGAATCCCTGTTGAATATTTACATGCAGCTTCTTAATATATTCTTCTATGACAAAATGGCTAATTGTTTAAGCCTCTAACTAATAGTTGTATAATAAGTAAAAGAATCCTGGTAGGTTTGGTGGTGTCTGACCTGTTTCATGGAATGATGCTACTCTAGGTTCAGTAGTGGTTGACATCATGAGATTATACAGAAATAGTAGTTGTAATCTGAATTTTTTAAATGGAGAACTAATGTTCACTAAAATACATTGGCAAAACATTCTGCTGAATACTGGCAAGTTATATCACATGGCAGAAATATTATTGAAAAAACAACTTTTACTAAAAACTCAAAATGACAATAGCAAGTATGAATTCAAAATTACACTCATTTCTTTCCACATTAACACTATTTTAAATACATTTATGGTATATATTCTGAATGGACTGCAACTGTGAGGGACAAAGGAGGTGTGTTTCTGGGTGATGGTTTAGTGTGTATAAGCAGCTATTCTAAAAGAAGCCTAGTAATTGAAGTTTGATGTGTGCTGTAGGGATTCTCCTTTGACTTGAATATTGAGCAGCCACTCAAGTCGTAGCTGAAAGAATAAATATCTGTTCAACTTTGTCTTTTAGTTCCTCCATGTTGGAAGCAGCTAGGACTGGGGAATGTCTGGACATAGAGTTGGTGCTCATCGTCCTGATGGTGAAGGAAAGAGCAAGGCATCTGAGTCATTTTGGAAGGTCTCTTTTTTGACAAACAAGATACTTTAGGGGGCTCTCTCTAAAAGAGTACATACACTGGGTACACAGTCATATTGGGGCTTCTCTACAGAGGATATTTCAGAAGTTTTGCAGGTAGTCACTGTAGTGACAACCAATGCATCACTGGTTTTATCAAAAGTGCAAGGCTAGCGTTGTCAAGTACAGAAGCCAAGATAACAGCAAGGTGTATACAAGCTAGAGAGCATGGTTTCCAGAAAAAAAAAAAAAAGACTAAACAGAAATCACACACAAAATGATATGCCTACAGTTGTACAGTTGTTGTGATAGTGTCTGTGGTGGAATGAGGGCAAAAGTGCTCAGAACTGATGTCGGGGGTTCAATTTAGTTTGGGAGTTGAAGGCTGAGAAATGAAACATGCAAAGTTAGGAGAAAAGTGTGAGTGAGGATGGGGTAGAGATCCAGATATGGGAAGGAACTTGTTAGTTTGAGGGAGAAAAGACCAATATGAAGGGGCCCAAGTGAGTGAGGCACTTGAGATTACATGATGACAAAGTTTTTTAGGGGCTCAGCCATGCTGGACCATAGAAACGATTCTATGGCCTTGAAGGTTTGTTCTAAGATCAACGGGAAAACTTCAAATGCTTTGGAAATGTAATAGTGCTGGGATCAGATTTGCCTCTTCCTGGAGAAGGGATTGGAAAGAGCTAGGAACAGATGCAGAAAGACGGTGCACAGGGGTGGAAATGGGGTGAGCTTTCCATGATTTGCAAGTGGTCTCTGCCCTCCTCTCATCCTGTTGCATGGTTCCACCAAATTAAACCTCTTCTATAACACTTAGGGAATGGTGGCCATATATTAGGTAAGTGGACAAAGAGGAAAAAAGAAAAATGGCACAAGTAACCTGTCTCCATTTCCAGCACTGTCATCATGCCCAGTCCTTGACAGGCTCTCTCTATGGAGGGACCTGATGCATGGTGTGGATGGTGCCTGTTATGTGTGGGCTGTGGGCTGTCTTTCCCATGCTGGGGGGATTGTCAGAGGGAGCAGTCATGGATATCAGGGTATCATCTTAATGAGTTGGGATATTGTATCAACCTCAGCAGCCTGGTCTGCAGTCAGATCTTTTAAAATTCCTCTCGCACTCCTGCCTTTTAGAACAAAACTGTGTTTCTACTTCATCTCTACGCTGAGTCACCTTGGAAGCAGAGGACTTTTCTCTGGGAGCTTTACTTCCCCAATATCCAGGAAAGGCAGAAGGCAGGATATTAGGGTCTACCTCTCAGTGGAAATTTAAACAAGAAAAAAATGAAAAACGATAAAACTTTCATAAGGGGCATATTAGCTAGTCATACATTCAGTTTGATTCCTGTCATTTAGAGGCAAACATATTGAATAGCTGAACCTCAATGCTGGTATGGCCTTGCATTGTGTTTTTTGTTTTGTTTTGTTTTTGTTTGTTTGTTTGTTTGTTTTTGAGACAGGGTCTTGCTCTGTCACCCAGGCTGGAATTCAGTGGTGCCATCAAGGTTCACTGCAGCCTCAACCTCCCAAGCTCAAGTGATCCTCCCACTTTACCCTCCCAAGTAGCTGGGACTATAGGCGCACAACATCATGCCTGGCTAATTCTTTTATTTTTCGTAGAGATGGAGTCTCACCATGTTGCCCAGGCTGGTCTTGAGCTCCTGAGCTTAAGTGATCTGCCAACCTCGGCCTCCCAAAGTGCTGGAATTACAGGCGTGAGCCACGGCGCCCGGCCAGTGTTTATGTTTTGTTTTTGTTGTTTGTTTTAGTGATGAATAGAAGAAAGAAAATCAGTAAGGAAAATTCCTGTATAAAGGCTGAAATGTATTTTGTGTTTTTTCTTCCCATCATCCAGGGTTAGATAACCACAAAAGCACTCTTTTATAGCACTTAGGGTAAAAGATATTGTAAAAATATCCTCTGTGAAAGACCTTAAGGTCATTCGAGACCAAAATTATTCCCACTGTACTTAAGCTTAGTTTCCATTTCTCATCTCCAGAAAAGTTGAAAGTAATACTACTTAGAAGTGGTCTGTGGATTGGGGCCAAGCCACAAAACATGAGCTACATGTACAAACCAAAAATAAGCATTTAGAAATTTTCATAAAAATGTTTGTAACTTTATGTCTATTCCTTTTAATCTGATCATAAAGAATTTGGACTAGTACTTTACACATCTTTTAAGATTTTGTTTCATATTCCTGGTAACTTATTTTTTTCTTTCTTTCTTTCCTTTCTTTTCTTTCTTTCTTGCTTTCTTTTTTTTCTTTCTTTCTTTTTCTTTTTCGATTTTACAAAAGTATTTGATCCACAATGGATTGGGGAATCAAAAAGAAAAAAACATCTTGACCCTCTCTGTATTATTTGATTTTTTTTGCAATTTCTTATAAATCTATAATTATTTCAAATAAGAAGTAAAAGCAAAACAAAAATAGGATAAAAGAATATGTAAATAAAAAGCTGATCCTTGACCACAGACAGTTAGAGAATCAGTAGCCTTGGACCCAATCAGCTACACGTGGGAAGAGCAACTTACAAAAGAGAAAAAACATCTTAAGGTCATGGTCGGTAGTTATGGCTGGATTCATCGGGATATAATGTGGTGCTATTTTCTTATCTCTTATGTATTGCTACAATAATGCTGTGTAAGAAAAGCAGATAAAAAAACACAAAGCCCTGTGGCATCAAACAATGGACATTCGTTTAGCTCACTGGCAACTCTTCTGGGCTGGAATCTCACGTCTCTGCAGTCAGCTGGTGGCTCCCTGGGAGGAACTGGTCTAGGATGGCCTCTCATGAATGGTCTGGCCCCAGTCCTTGTGGTCTCTATTCTCCAGCAGACATGCTTGGCCTTGTTCTTACGACAGTCACAGGGTTCCAAGAGAGCACACAGGAATGCAAGGCCTCTCGAGGCCTGGGCTTGGAACTGGGACGTGGTCATTCTTACTGCAGGACCAGACTGGATTCTAGGAGTGGAGGAGTGGGCTCCACTTGAAAGGGCAATGGATAAAGAAAGGGAAAGGATTGGGGCCATTTTGAAACAGCTGACCAGGACCTGGCTCATTGTTTGAGCTTCCACATTCTCTGTGATATCAGGGTGATCTCAGATTCCAGATGCTAGTGCTTGTCGTCCCTACCCTAAGGGCTGTTGATGAAATATTGCCCCTTTCCTTCAAGTGACCAAAATAGACACAATTAATTGATTCATGTACTCTGCTCATTAACTTGAATGTGGCTTTTAGAATCTTTCAGAATTGGATTTACGTGTTGAAATCTATCACTCAATACTACAGTTATGGACACACAGCAGGTGGCTCAGGAGTCCCACAGCCCCTTCAGAGGGTGCAGGACATGCACTGGTGGTTAGAGGTGGTGGTGACCATAACCTCTCGGATATAAATCTTGACCCTTCACAGGTTACTGTGGCCCAGTTACAAGGCCTGAGGGCATCTACTACCTATTGAAAAGCAGATTACAGCCAGACATTTGTCAAGGAAAACGTGTTCTCCCACATATGACGAGTAGCCTTAGGTTGCACGTGGGGTCCTTCAAGCTTCTCTGGGTGAAGACACAGTGTATTTCTGTTAGTTTTGAGGTTATCAATTATAATAGATGTGGTTACAATAATAGAAGTTCTCAGGAATGGCATAAAAGGACGCTGAATGCTTTAGGTCACACACTGGGTCTGAATTCCAAGCATTCATAAAATCGTATTGTGTATGCTCTCCCATAGTCTTGGAGAAAAGAAGCAGAAGGCATGGGTGCTGGAGGTTGTGAGGTACGATGAGGCTTTTGCTAATACAGGAATGATGCCCTCACCCACTGGGCCATAGGATTGGCCTCCCAGGATCAAAGAACATGGGGAGCCATCACTGGTGAGCCATGGAGACTGGGTGGGGGCGGGGTGGAATTCCTGACAAGGGAGAAGGTCTTCCTACCTTGGCATTCTCTGAGGTTTGCCTCTATAACAATGACAAAGCTTCCGAAGAACAATTATGGAACCCTGGGGACTTCAGAAAGGCAGAAACTGTGCATCAGCTTTTCCTCCACAGTATCTCTGTGCTAGACACTATAATAAGAATGTCGCTCAATCATTCTGAACCTTTACCCCATTCCTGTGAGACTCTAGCCACATGTTAGAGAGAGCTGAGAAAGAAGTTTGTTGCTCAAGGTTCCACAGGGGTCAGTATATAGCTCAGATATGTGACACTGAAATTTATATCCTTAACCATTTCTAACACTCTATGGCCTTGTAAGGATTTGGGAACTTTGGAAAAGGCAGGGGTTAGTTTCGTTTGTCTCAGAGATAAACACAAACTTCCAAGGTGGACGAACTGCACAGACTTTGGATACAAGGGAATGTTGAAGCAGCCATAGCTAAATCACAGGCACACCATGAATCTGAGCCACTTTCCTTTGCAGTCCATTGAAGGCACAACAGACCCCCTGTAGCCTTCCCAATGTGCTTTGGTCAATCAAGGAAGACTCAGCCCACTGAAATGCAGGCAGACTAAGAAGGGTGTCTGTAGGGGCCAGTAGAACAGGCTTCGGGGCTCAGATGCACAAAAAGCCTCTACAGAGGTGGGATTTGGAGATTGGCAAGCTCCCTGGGGCTTCATGGAGGAAGAATTGCTCATTACACAAGTCCAGTGAAAGGGAGCTTGTGTGTATGAGAGCAGGCAAGGGAGGAAAAATACTATAAGGAAATGTAAACAGGTCCTGGAAGTCTATCTGGTTGGTCATGCTGGGACAGCAACAGCAACCTGCCTGGCATGAAAAGGCCCCCAACGTGGAAGCTGAGACATGGGCAGAGTTCAGATTTTAGAGAATGGTGCCCCTCGGCTCCCCAGAACCTCAGTTACCAGAACCAAGACAGAGCATCAGAAGGGAAAGCCTGAGAATAAGGTCAGCTTGAGGATGTCACGTGACGATCCCTCAGTTCCCCCAACAGAGGACTGTATTAGTTCCACTCCCCTCACACAGGCCTGAATCACTGTTGATTCACGCAGAGTGATCAAAATGTCCAGATATTGATTGCAGAAGGCTTGGGGCAAGGAGACAGAAAATCCAGATGGTTTTTATAGTTGAAAAGGGGAGAGATTTTTCTTGTTCTTGGTATATTCTCTGCCTCTATTTTGCTTTCATGCAGATCCAAGATTTCAGAAAGAGGGTCTGCCGAACTCTATTTAAATTTTTGTTCTTTTATGTTGAAGTATTTTGAATCAGTAAATTGTCACAGTTTTTTATTGGCTGGACCCAGGAAAGCATGAAACTGGCTGGAATTGCAAGAGATATTTGAGTTAGACACGTCAGAGGACTTCCTGGCCTGAAGGGCACCAGCATGAGAGAATAAAGTTATTTCTGTCGCTGTCATACTTGCTTTTTTTTCTCTGCCCTTTTCCTCTCTCTTTGGAACATTTTTTTCTCTTTCCTCCTGCATTTCACTCACTGATTTCAGCCAGAACGAAGAAAGAGCTTCATTACTATGAACTTGCTTGTGGCTGGAGGAATTGAAGTGGAGACGCTGTCTCCCGTGAGCTTGGAGACTGCAGGGATGACAACCTTATGTGAAATTTATGTGTTCTCATTTTTGTTGAGTATGACTATATTTCTGTACATTTTATTTCACCCTTTAAACATTTATGTTCCTGTGTTATGATTAATTAAGTGTAGTAAAATGAAGTGTTTGCAAAGTTAAAAAAAAAGCCCTCACTCCCCTGGAGTCTTTGTACTGCACATTCTTTTCGCTCTTGCCAGTTCTTATTTCTCTCTGCTCTTTTCTTCGATTTGTCACCTTTCTTTATTCCTTCCTTTTGTTCCTCTGGGCCAGTCCTTCAATCCCCACTCCATTAAAGGCCTTGCTGATGCAGAATACTTTCAAGGCAACAGGGGTTTATTCCCACTAGATAATCAACTCTCTTCTCTTCTCTTTCCTCCTCTCCCCTCTCCTCCCTTTCCCTCCCCTCCCCTTTCCTCCCCTCCTCTCCTGTCTTTTTCTCTTCTCTCATTGTCACTCATTTCATCTCCTTCTGTTTCTTCATGTCATCTGATACCTCCCATAATATGTTTTGTTTTTTGAGATGGAGTCTCCTTCTGTCACCCAGGCTGGAGTGCAATGGCGTGATATTGGCTCACTGCAACCTCCGCCTCCCAGGTTCAAGTGATTCTCCTGCCTCAGCCTCCCAAGTAGCTGGGACTACAGGTGCGTGCCGCCACACTTGGCTAAGTTTTGTATTTTTTAAGTAGAGATGAGGTTGGCCAAGCTGGTCTCAAACTCAAGCTGGATGACCTCAAGTGATCCACCTGCCTTGGCCTCCCAAAATGTTGGAATTACAGGTGTGAGCCACTGTGCCCGGCCCCGTAATATGTTTTATCGAGATAATAGCAGTGACCACCATAGTCCATCTGTAATGTCACAAACCAGGTGAAACCCAGTGAGAGAGGCCAGCAGAGTTCTCCTGGCCCCAGGTGCCTATTTGGTCAGCTAGGAAGATGAGTTAGGAGCTAAGAACATTCCTGGATCATCCTCTCTGACATGCAGGCCGACAGTCTTAATGAAGTAACTGGAAGTACGAAAAAATTTACCCCCACACTTTATTGCTTAAACCTTCCTATACTTAATTCTGAATCAGTCAGAAGAAAGGCTTTGTAGAATGTGATTTTAGAGATGCCTCAATACATGGTTTAGTAAATTTACTAAGTGCTTCTGAAAAGGACTTAAAGCTACTACTGAACAAACACTCATTTATCTAAGTCAGTATTTCTCAAACTTCAAAGAACCTAAGGCACATTCGGTGGGCTTAGTAGACTGCATTTTCCCAGGCCTCACCTCTAAAGAGCCTGGCTCAGGATATCTGAGAAAGGAGCCAGGGAGCTGCATATTAAACAAGGTCCCCAGGTGATTCTGAAGCGGAAGGTTCACGGACTGCACTCTGAGAAGCCGAGTTTAAATGAATAAAAGCTGTCATTATTCTTGAGATGAAGGCGAGGAAAAAAATCGTGACTACTCCCTGACATCACACAAGTATTGAGTGCTCGCTGTATGTAAAGTTCTGCGCTAGGCACTGAGTGGGAGGCAAGGAAATAGAAGCCGAGGTCCGTATCAGCAGTTCTCCATCTGTCTTTAATTGCTCCTCCAAGTTTTGAAACGGGGCTAATTTATCCATGTCACAATGTGCTTGGGTACCCACTTCCGCATTCGCTTTCCTAGGCCTCCTACATTCGGTGTTTGACTACTGTATAAACACAGAAACTAATCAGGAGAATAAGGTAATACTTATATTATTAATGGTAGTAGTAATAGTAGGAGTAGCTAAATGCAGGTCCTGGGCTATGTCCAACCGAAAGATGTCCTGTGGTCTATATGAAGATGATGCTGAACACATTTCACAGCATGGCCTTTCTTTTAAAATTCTTTGAAAGTAGGAAAGATATGATGCATGCCTCCCTCTTGCCTTTGATGAGAAATGGTGTTTGCATGCCTGCCATTCTGCTTCTGACCACAGCTGGGATCTCAGAGCAGGGATTTCAGGGCTGCATCCCTGAGGTGGGCCTAAGCCCCAGTGGCTCCCACTGGGAGAGTTCCTTTGACTGCTTTAAAACTCCTCAGCAGCCACCCCGATTGCATGAGATCTGCTTCTTGACTTCCTCTCAATTATGGTTTAGTAGTCAAAGATGAGTGGAATGTTCTTGTTGCATGTCTCAGGGCAAGAGAATTTCCTTCCCTTTGTTTCACCTGCAAACTGTGCACACCCAGCCTAGAGCCAGGCTGGTGAGATGCTCTGGAACACCTGCAGGCTCCTGAGAGGCAGAGGCTGCAGGAGCGCAGCTCTTCAGTCCCCAGGAGTGTGCAGCTGCCAGGTGGGGGCATCAGGACTGGAGGATGTGTGTGTGTGTGTGCACGCGCACGTGCATGCGGACGCGCACTTGTGCATTTGTGTGTGTAGTCACAGCTGTGCCCGTCCCTGCCCCAGTGAAAGCTATGGATTTAATCCCCAAGCATACTCAATGAATCAAATGCAGGTGTGGATTGTGGACCCCAGAAAGCCCGTCCATGTACTCCAGGTAAGAAATACTGGTCGCCGGGCGCGGTGGCTCACGCTTGTAATCCCAGCACTTTGGGAGGCCGAGGCGGGCGGATCACGAGGTCAGGAGATCGAGACCACGGTGAAACCCCGTCTCTACTAAAAATACAAAAAATTAGCCGGGCATGGTGCCGGGAGCCTGTAGTCCCTGCTACTCGGAGAGGCTGAGGCAGGAGAATAGCGTGAACCCGGGAGGCGGAGCTTGCAGTGAGCCGAGATTGCGCCACTGCACTCCAGCCTGGGCGACAGAGCGAGACTCCATCTCAAAAAAAAAAAAGAAATACTGGTCAAGGTGGAGAAGAAATATCTTTGTATTTCTTGAATATAAGTGGGGGACAAGGCCTAGAAAAGGTAGCTCTCAGAAAGGTGGGTGAGTCACAGAGGTGATTTGGAGCACCTTAAACTGGAAGTTCCACGGACACTGGGAGTTCCTTTACCTGATATTTTAATCATTTTCACTCTGGCCTGACAGGGTTCAAAGTGTGCATGAAAAGTCATTATTTAAAAATTAATGCATGTATAATATTTAATCACTTTTGTCTATTCAAAATATATTATACACATACATTTTTTGAGTGCCTATTAGTGTATTGCGTAGGACTAGGGTGGAGAAAGGAATTACTATTTATCAATCAATTATAGATTGAGTCTTTTAATTGATTCATTGCTTTTCACAATGATGCTGATGTGTTTATTTTTTACCCCCATCTTACAATGAGGGAATAAAAGCTGAGAGAGTTTAGATTACTGACCCAAGATCATGCAGCTCGTGACAGTGGTACTGGTCTTGATTTCAGAAAGCCCTTTTTCTTTGCCCTCTGCCCTCTGCCCTGTGGCCTTGAACCACCCACCTGTCAGGGGCCACGAAGGAATCACAGAACTGAGCACAAAATACAGCCCCAGGTGTTCCTCCTCTGGTCCTCCCAGCAACCAACCCGACTGGCAGCTGCCATCGGAATCACATCTCTACGGTAGAGAAGCAGAGTGAACATTTCCAGTTAGTGTCAGGGACGGTGCCAGCACCCAGGCAGCTGTATGCCCACCCCGTGTGCTTTTCACTGCCACTGTTGTCTTACATTCCTACTGTGGACACCCACTACCTCCTGCAAACACATCCTGCTTCAGGCTGGTCCCTCCCGCTGCCCTGCCTGCTCCGCTCCGAGGAGCCTGTCCCCTGTGTCTCACAGGATGGGGGCCTGCAATGCCTGCCTGACTCCAGGTGTATGTCCGAGGAGGTAACACCCTCCTCACTATTCATCACATAACAAAAAACTCTTTGGGAAAAAATAAATTAAATCCAGACCAAAAAAAAAAGCAAGCCTTTCCTCCAAGTTAATTAATTTGAGCACTATTTTCAGGAAAAGTGTTTCTTAAATCCCTATCGCTGAAGGCAATTTTCTTGCCACAATCACTCAGTGTTCCTGGCAGAAAGGAGCATAATCACTCCTTGACAGAAGGTGACTGGCAGAAAGAGGGCTGAGGGGAAAGTGAGTTTCTATAGCCATGGAGGAGCTGCAAGCGCCTCAGAGGACACCCCGCCCCCAAGGAGGCTCTAGCGCCTGACCAGGGAGGTCTCTCTGCAGGGCATGTTGACTGCTGTGTGTGTGTGTGTGGTGTGTGTGTGTGTGTGCATGTGTCTGCGTGTGCATGTGCCTGTGCACATGTGTGCATGTGTGTGCATGCACGTGGGAGTGGTGTGCTAGTGGATGGAGAGAGTGGCAAGATCTTTGCCTCCACAGGGATCCTGGACACATATCCGATCCTTGACAGGGTACAGGGTTGCTGGCCTCCTGCAGGCTGGTTTGCCTGGGCCACACATGCTGGCATGTGCAGGGGTCTGCTGAACTCAAGGCTCTACCATGCATTGGAGGGCCACACGTCCTTGGTTCCCTCCATGCCTACTTTAGTGCCTCAGCGTCCTTCCAACTCCAAGTTGGAAGTTGCAGCTGGGCTCTCTCGGGGTTGGAATCGACTGTTATTGATGGGAGAGCTGTGACGGAGATTTTCCCACACCTGGAAATGGGGGTAAAATGTACGATCAGCATGGGGGAGCATGCCATTTCTCTTTCTGCTTGGAGGCAGCCAGAAAACTGTCTCAGCCCCAGTGCCCTTAGCCATTAAGAGTAATAATAGCTTCCATTAATCAAGCAATCAAGCACTAGGCTAAGCATTTTATGTGTTTGCATACATTATTTCTTATAATCTTTCAACAACCCTGAGAAGTTGCTATTCTAATCACTAGTTTACAGATGAGAAAACTGAGGCTCAGGGGGAACATGACTCACGCCATTCATGCAACACAGCCAGAACTTGATCCCTGGAATACATTACTGTCAAAGCCCTGCTCTTAACCAGTCCACTCTGATGCAGCCTGCTATCCAGGTTAGGCACTCCTCAGGCCATGGGCTGATGCAAAAGGAATGGTGGTCCCTGAATGGCCTTGACTGGGAGGACCTTTAGAATGAGGGGCTTCTTCTGTCCTCCAGAACTGAAGATTTATCTGACTTTGGATAGGGCAAGAATATTTTTCCTTCCCTAGCTAATGGACAGAATTCACTCCTTCACTGGTTGGTGAAGTGATGCTGAAGAGAGACAGTTCTGTGAATAGCAAGGCGACAACATCTGAATGTACCTGTGTGCACCAGGGCTGAGATGAAGAACAGCAAATGGTAGGCAAAGGCCCACGGGATGCCTTTGCTTCTTGCTAGCATGCTTACATCATCGTTGAGGCTCAAATGATTCAAGAGCAAATTAAGGATAAAATACTTGCCTCTCTGGGTTTTGTGAGCATTAAATAAAATAATACATGTAAATGGCTGAACACAGTGCCAGGCTTAAAGAAGTGCTCAGGAAAGGGTAACTAGCATTATTAATTATTTCCTTCTCCGGGTGGTAAGTAGCAAAGCTGCAGCAGTTCCTGCTGCACATCTGCACCTGTAAGCACCAGGGCTTGGAGCCAGGTGCGTCTAGATCCCATCTGGACCTGCCAGACTTGTGACAGTGAGTACCACACTTCCCTCTCTGAGACCCATGTTTCTCATTTGCAAAAGGGGAAATTCATGGTCTCTACCGTCTAAGGTGATGTATGAGAAAAGGGAAAGAGGGGCTGGGCGCAGTGGCTCACGCCTGTAATCCCAGCACTTCGGGAGGCCAAGGCAGTTGGATCACAAGGTCAGGAGATCAAGACAATGCTGGCCAACATGGTGAAACCCTGTCTCTACTAAAATACAAAAAATTAGCCAGGCATGGTGGTGCGTACCTGTAGTCCCAGCTACTGGGGAGGCTGACACAGGGGAAATCACTTGAACCTGGGAGGCAGAGGTTTCAGTGAGCCGAGATTGCACCACTGTACTCCAGCCTGGTGACAGAGTGAGACCCTGTCTCAAAAAAACAAAAAGATAAAGAGGAAAGAGGAGAGAACACATCTAAAGCATAGCACAAAGTCATGGCACCGAGTAGGTGCTCAAAAAATGGCAGCTATTATTGTTATCATTATTATTATTGAACTGCTTATGCATCAAATCTGTAGGCGTTGTCTAAGTTCCTGTTGAAACCTAGGAGCTGCGGAGAGTACCTTCATTGCCTGGAGATGAGAATATCAGCACAATTCATAGTTCATTAGAGGAAGCGGTGTGTTGTTAAATGAGTCCCCTAGGAGTTAAGGACACTTCTAAAAATTGTTTCAAGTCAGTCTATGGAGTATAAAGCAAGGACAGAAAACAGTCTTTTCCTCAGGCCTCTTTCGTGCTTATGTTTTGACTTTGGTCTCAGCACGGCTTCCATCTGAGGAGGTGCCTGTCTCCTCTCTTCTCCAAATCATATGGATTGGGGACGCATGATTCTGGGTCCTTGCACATCACCTGAGAAGCATCTGCTAATAAGAGTGCAGAATGTGGTCACCTTGCACTAACCCCATGGCTTTATCCATATTCCTCAGCCTTGTCTCTCAGACCAAGCCAGACTGAAAGGTTTTTGTGTTTCTAGTCCTTCCTCTCCTATGTCCTAAATTTATTTATTTAAATTTTATGCCCTTCTCCATTTGGAATATATTTGTCTTCAATCCATCCATCTACACACATTTGTCTAATTCAGTGGCTCTCAGCCTGGCATATGTTTGAATCACTTGGGAGAATTTAAACATAGAAATCTGAATTGGGGGTGGGAAGGAGGGGTCTTGGGTATCGGTTTCTCTTTTACAGCTTCCCAGGTAACTATGCAACCCCATTTGAGAATTAGTAATCTAGTTCTTTCTCTATGTTGGCAAAAATACCAGCCTTGCAAGATTGATGAGGAGATCCAAACTGAGATCATGTCTGTGGAAGCTCCTTGTCAGCTATACAGCAACATACATACAGATGTCTCTTGTTGCCTTTGGCTTTTAGACAGATCGACACGTTGGCTTCCAGGTGCACTGCTGCAGGTGAGCCGTGAACACAGTTTTTGCTGTGCAGTCCTCATCTCCCCCGTTGCTGCTTTCCACAACCTCCGTTCCTCTCTGACTCTCCCTGGGCAACTTGTGTGGACCTCCATCTGCCTCAGGGTGTCTCCCCAGCCTGGCTGACTTCAGAGGTGAATTCATGCTGCAGATCCATGGAGAAGGACACAGCCCTCAAATTCATGTGGCTTGCAAACTGATATAGTTACTGAAATGAAATAGTTACTGACAGGGACGAAGGTGCCTCTGTGTCCTATCTTGTCCACCTAGGGCACTGCTTCGTGGAAGCAGGCCTTTTGGCCAGGTCTACCAGATGATTAACACTTTCATAAAAACTGATACCTTACAGCTGTGTTCATCAAATCAGACAGCGCCTGTGTCAAATCCACTGTCTCACAGTGTTGCCCTGTCCCTGATTCCACACATGAAATCAATTACCACACATTAAGGGATGTTTAATACTTTAATGGAGCATTTTTCTCTACCATTGTTTGCATAGAGGGGACATGAGGAATCATTACCAAGTGACCAGCAATGGATTTTGTATTGGCAGAGAGGAGAGGCTGGAGCTTAGTGAAGTGAATTCAGAATGCCCCAGGAAACATTACAAAGTCCCTATGCTGGGGCTCCTAGTGGCTGAAGAGGTTGAGAAAGCTGCACGTGGAGTGCGGATTCACTGGAAAATTCTGAAAGTCCATGTGCAAATCTGGGGAATGCCAATCACTTCCTCTGAATCTCATAGATGTACACCTCGGCTCACACTCACATTCTCCAGCCATCCTGCCTAGTGCTGGCTTTTGCTCATGGTAGGGTTCACACGGCACATTCCTCACCTGAGGAGGAATAGTGTCATGGCTGAAGGCATGGTGACATGGCTTGGCTGTGTCTCCACCCAAATCTCACCTTGAATCGTAGCTCCTATAATCTTCATGTGTTGTGGGAGGGACCTGGTGGGAGGTAATTGAATCATGAGGGGCAGGTTTTTCCCATGCGGTTCTTGTGATAGTGAATAGGTCTTATGGGATCTGATGGTTTAATAAAGGGCAGTTTCCTTGCACACGTTCTCTTGCCTGCTGCTGTGTAAAACATGCCTTTGTTCCTCCTTCATCTTCCGCCGTGTTTGTGAGGCCTCTCTACCTATGTGGAACTGTGAGTCCATTAAACTTCTTTATAAATTACCCAGTCTCGGGTATTTCTTCACAGTCGTATGAAAATGGACTAATAGACATGGGCTTGAAATCAGACCATAATGACATGAATCCCAGCCCCAGTCACTTCATGGCTATGGGGCTTCAGACAAGTCACCCAACCTTTTTAAACTTCAATGTCTTCATCTATAAAATGGGGGTCCTACCCAATAGGACTGCCCTTGGAAGAAATAGAATTAGAAAAGCTCAAACATATAAAAGCATTTAATTCTGCGCTTGGTGCTACTTCATAAACATCAATAAATGCTTTAGAATAAAAGTTTTCTTCTCTCTCTTCCTTTAGTCACAGAGCCACTTGTCCTTCAATCATACTAAGTATCCTCTCAGCAATATCGTTTCTGGAGTCAGCTCTTTCTCTTCGTCCCCCTCCTCCACCCTCGTCAGCAAAGGGGCTGGCCTGGCTTATCTCTAAAATCCTTCCCAGCTCCAGTCCTAAATGTGGCTGGTGAATTCAAATAAACACAGACACATACACCCCCACCTCTCTTACATGCACAAAGACAAAGAAAACGGATGAAGGTTAATTTTTTTGGCCCCTGCTCATAATGACTCATCCGTAACGGTTTCTACTGGTTGTATTTTCTTCTGTGACAGAAACAATTTACTGCATTCTTGCAGAGCCCATTTTCTCAGCATGATCTGGTTGTGTGGTGGTTTGGGAAGTAATTTACTGATATTTTGCTTCAAAATAGCTTACAAAGACAAAGGGGTTTTGTTGACACCAAGGTGCATTCCTTATGGGCTAGAAAAATAGGATAAAACCATTTAAAAAGTAAAAACATGGTATTATCATCACTTTGAACTTCAGTTGTAAATCACAGACCACTAGTTGAGACTGGCCTCTCCTCCCCTTCATTTCTGCGTCTTGCTCTGTGTGCCAGCAGTGGATTGTTTGTCTGCATGGGCAAATTCACATTCCATCTTGTTGGAAGCAACTTTTGTATTTGATTATATTTCTCATCCTTGGAATGCCAGTGTATGACTTTCTTCTATTTCTTACCTGTCACTCTATGAAAAGCAAGCAGCCATCGCAGGGCCCGTAACTAAGCAGGATCACAGAGCCCTCGCCTCCCTGTGTTCTGTCCTTGGTCCCAGCTCCTTTTTTCCCTTGGGCATTCCTCAGCTTGGTAGCATTGACTCTACAGTAGTTCCCCCAGTCCTCTCTTCAGGCTACAGACTAGAAAGCTGCCTGGAGGATCCTTACCAGTCCCTGGCTTTCAGCAGAAGCAGTGATGCTGTCCTTCTCATCTTCATCCTCATCCTCTCCAGGGAAGGAGCATCCTCAGCCTCTCTCCATAATCTGCTCCAGCCTGAGCTCTCCAAATTAGACAGGATTTAGGCTTCTTCTTGGTCTTAGAGTTGGCAGGCATTTGTTATTGGTTTTGCCCAAGGTTTTATACTCATTTTAAAATTAATAATGATTTTAGAATTTTATAATGGGCAAGGTTTATGATCGTCAGTTTAATCCTATAAGCCTAAATCCTAAACCAACATGAATTATGCTCAGGGTGGCCTAAGCAGCTGCACAGATCTTTGATTTCCTGAGAAGTAGACATGAGTAGGGAGGAGAGAGGAGCAGCTATTGTCAGCTCCACACTGTGCCCTCCCCAACTGGGGGACTGTGGAAATTGACTTCTAAAGGAGAGGGCTCCAAGGACCTAACATGTGTTACGTTTGTTAGTAGGTTTGCTTAAGTTGCACTTAGGAAATTAGAACACGATTTCCTCCATTTTTTCAACAACTGTTAGGTTACTATGCTGAATTTCTGGGCATTTTGTAATCTACATGTAACCATTTGCTCATTCCCAGGCATCTGTGGAAGACCTACTACATGTAAGATGCTGTGCTAGAAGCTTCAGAAAAGATTTTTTTCAATGGCCACTAACTTGGAGATGCTGCCAGTTTAGTGGGGGAGGGCAGCGTTCTCAGACATGTAAGTATTAAAGTTCTTTTCTTTCTATATTTGTTATCTTCTGCTCCTTTAGCTGACTAGATGGAGCTCAAGTGGTTGGGCTTCTCAAGTGTCACTGAGTTCATATGAGTAATGTTCCCATCTGCATTCATTTCTGATTCCTGACATCTTGACTGTTTCTTTCCTCTTTCTCTTCCTGCCAACATGATATAAGAAGATAGACATTTATTTCTAAACCAAAGTACCGAGAAATGACCCATGAAACTGTCTTAGGAGAGATCACGTTTCAGAAAAGTAGTCTAGAATCCTGCCTATCTCATTTTTGTCTGTCCTGATTTCCTTGCAGCCTGGGCATGCGCTAATTTGTTCTGCATTGTCCTGTGACAACTTGGTTGCAAGGACAGAAAGTTAATTCTCTATTAGTCAGGTCTCTAGAGCTATGTAGTCAGGTAAAAAGTCCAATGGGTCTTCAGATAGGATATTTAAGGCCCAAATTGTATCACTTCCACTCACGCACTGCCTAGACCCACAGCCAGCACCAGCTTTCTTGAGTGGCCTGGGAGGGACAGCACCAAGATGACGCTGACTGTGATCACACAGTTTAGCACTGGACCTCTTCTGGGCTACTTGGCCAAATTAAGGCCATTATCTTCCTTGTCCTTCTTTCATGAAGGCTGCTGATCTCAGCTAAGTGGCCCTGGGACCCTGTGGAGAAGGCTGACAGTCTTCTTGATCTGCCAGGAAGCCCAGGAGAGACACATGTCTAGTTAATAATAGAATCAGCTACTTGACAAGGCTCTTTTAATTTATTAGAGGGATGTCTCAGATAGCAGGTGGTTGGTACTAGGGAGGAAAAAAATGGGGGAATAGTGTTTCTATTTTGTATATGGCATTGGCTTGTGAAGCAACTTCCACCCCTAATCCCTTTGACCCTTTTGTAGCTCAGCTGACCAACAGGGGAATAGTTATTTATAGTATCCCTTCCCCTCCTCTAACTGAGATCAATGCATTTTATTTAATTGACATCACCCCATCATATTAGAACATTTAGAATTTGTCTTTATGGCCTTCTTTATACCCCAGGAAGGGCTCTTGAGGGCAACGCAAAAGGGCAGCTTTGGGTGTTGAACGGGGTCTCCATTAATTTGGGATGAACTGAGTGTCAGAAAATTGAGTTTCAAGGGCAGCCTAGGAAACTTGTCAATTTCAAGCTGTCTGCTGTGGAGCCAAAGCATCCTTAGTTGCTGGATTTTGGAGGCTTGTTTACGTTCGTTTATGTAATAGCTACAGTCCCCCAGGTTGATTAAGTAATTTCTTCATTTAGAACATCCTAAATTGCATGACATTTGAGAGATTTCCTTGACCTTGTCAAGGGCAAATGCTCACTTTGTTGCTTTTCCTTATTCTTTGCTTAAAGACAACAGACTGCTTTCTCCCTCACGACAACTAGAGGTGAGTGGAAATGACCACAGATGTTTTATGATTCTCAAGCCCTTGCAGTTGTACTCCCTAAACTGGCTAATAACTTCTCTCCTGTGTGTTCTTGTTCTGTCTTCTGTAATTTTTCCTCCCATTTTCTTTCCATGTCAAAATCTTTGCCCTTTACGTGAAGCATAATAATACTTAGCATTTATGCAACACTTTGCATTTTTAGGGCCCCGAATGATCAGTAATGAGCTAATCCACACATGGTGATGGTTGTGCAGCAGGCCAGCTGTTACCCCATTGCACAGATGAGAAAACCAAGGTCCCAGTACAGCAACTCCCAATCGAAAGCCAGGCAACCCTTGCACATCCGAGTCCCTGGCTTCAAGTGAAGGCTTCCTTCGCACTTGGCTCCCAGGAGTAAAATCGAGAGAGAAAGAGAAGGATCAGAAGTTAAATTTTCCCTACATGCTTTCTTTATTAAAATTTAACCTGTTCCCATTTTCAACTATTTCTTTAATAACCTGCCTGAGCCATAGAGAATTGCAGGCCAGTTCAACAGGAAGCTGCCTGCATTCCACTTCCAGTGCCACCCATGACTTAATAAGGCCCATCCTTTCTCCTGTCACCAATGTCACCAATGGAAGTTGTACATGCTTCAGGACTCAGGACGCATTCCTCCCCAGTGCCTCTTTCTTGTCTTCTTGGGCCGACAGCTGGCTGGTTATCACAATCATCTGAGTGCACCCACCTCCTAGGGCAGCCTCCTACGCTATATTTGGTTAGCTTACTTATGAGGATGTCACACACACAGAATCAACAACCTTCCTGTTCTTGGGCTCTGCTATGTTTATTGTGTCATCACTTCTGCAGGAATCATCTTCCTCTTTGAGATAGGAGTAACCTGGATGAGTCAGACACAATGTGCTTCTTTCAAAGCCACACTGGTATTTCCCAGCACTCTGCGGGAATACCACAGAATACCACACTGGTATTTCCCAGCACTCCAGCTCTGGAGGCTTCCCCAACTCTTGAAAAAGTACACTTGAGGGAGGAGATAGGGTGAGGCTTTTGTTGGCAGAGTACTGAAAAAAAAAAAAAAAAAGATTTTCTTGGAATCAGCGCCACCAGATGACTTAGGGATACTATAAAAATGAGGCCATACTCACTACCTGGAAGTCAAGAGACCTCAGCAGCCCAGGAGAAGGCCATGGTGGGAGCACACGAAGACCAAGCTGGGACCGCCTGTGGTGGCAAAAATCAACACCCAACACTCAATGCCCAGATGCAGATGGGGTTCTGGCCATCAGGGGGCACTGTAGCAGAAGCCCTGGAGCCCTAGCTGTGTATTGTCAGGGCCACTGCGTTTCAGGACTCCAGGGAGTGCCATTCATGTCGCATACACTGGGAAAGGTGCCACCTAAAGTCAGCACAAAGTGGCGGCCCCGAGTGTAGTTCATCCTGCACGATAGTGTCTTCTCCAGTCGATATAAACCCTGGGAAGATGCTGTGTGTAGTGAAATATTCCTGCAAACTCTATCGAAACATGTCAGTTTTCCTTGATCAGCACAAGATGAGTGTTCAATAAAACAGTGTATAAGGTTAATTACAAGGGCATTCCACATAGTGCAGTCACTTTGTTAGTATCACGACCTTTTATATGTCATGTGTGACAACACTGCAAAGTGGTTTGTACTGTTCATTAATTGTAACTTGGAACTTCCTTCATTTCAAAGTGGGCATTTATAGGCACACGTCCCCCAGATCCTGGGTAGGTGGAGATTGTTTTAAAAGGGGGATGGGGGTGACAGTTTCCCCAACTGTCTTCACTAACATGCTTGCTTTTTAATTTTTTTCTCTTTCTTCTTTCTCTTTTGTTTTTATCCTTCCTTTTCTTTCTCCTTTCCTTCTTCCTTCTGTTGACAAAGGTGAAACGAGTAAGATGCCTTTTAAGGAGCTCTGGGTGAGTGCACTACCTTCTACTCTAGAAAAACAGAATGAAAATGGGCTGGCTGCAGAAACCAGGATCTTGTCTGATCCCTAGGTGTATTCTTCCCTTTTCCTTGTTCTATGCTATTTCTCATGCTGCCTTTGTGCCTTTGATTCCTGACTTTTTTTTTTTATGGAGTTTGTATATGCTGGAATTCAGATGCTTTCAAAATTTTTTTGACTGAAGCACAGTATGAAATAGATTTTATAGCTTCAGCTCAGAACACACACAGAACTATACACTCAATACTCACATAACAAACAAAAGAATCACTGAATAACATTTAATCTTAAGATGGAGGATGTACTCTGACATTTTATATTCTAATCTGTCTTTTCCTATTTTATTTCATCTATTCAATTTCACTTACAAAAACACTCAACCATAGCTCACTAGAATTATTTCATAGCTAATTAATGGATCATAATTGATAGTTTGAAAAACTCTTTTAAATGATTATTAACTCCTGAATTACTCCTGTCTCTTAGTGGTCTTTCACTCCTACCCAATTTCAGCATGTGCTTGATTGGATTATTTTCTTGAAATCCAAATGATGACACCAATAGCATAGATTAAAGAGCACATGAAAAAAAAAATACAAAAGAGCATGCAGATAAGTTTGAAGTACATTAAGTTGGTCTAAAAAGCTTGAAATCTCACATTTTATTCAATATTTTAAAAGGTTTTTCCCTATAGTGTTATAATCTCTACCTGTATTTGAAGAAAATCCTGACAGGCTCATGACATTTTTGCTCCGTGCTAAGCAGGTATACACACTGGCCAGTCAGAATGAACACAGGCAGTAGGCAATCTCTATGACAGCACTGTGGCTGGCTGGTTCAGTATCAGATTGGTTCTTAAGCAACAGATCTTCTATTTAAGTTACAAATACAATCTGAGTTTGGGAATTAGAATATGCAGTCTAGGATTAACATCACCATTCTGAACTGAATTTAACATCAAATCAACCCTGCACCAGTGTGACAGTAACCTTCCTCCCAACCCACTTGGAACTTGAAGACAGCCTCTGATGGGGCTGGGCAGAGGAACCTAGGAGGAAGGATGGTCACAGGAATAGGGACGTCCTTCCCTTCCCTGTAGAGCAATCAGGCCCTGGCAGCTGAGGAAAGGTGCATGTTCATGGCAAAAGAACAACATGAGGTCCCACGGATCCTCCTTGCCATTGTATTCCTCTCACACTCTGGCGGGAGCCTTCTTGGGCAAGACTCAAAGGAGGTCAGGCCCAGCTCTCTTGCTCTGGCATGGCCATGCCTGAGCGTAGGAAGCATTGCTCACTCAGACTAACTGGGAGTGCAGGCTAATTGGGGGCCACCTTCCTATTCCACCTTTCCCTGTGAGTCAGGTTCTGGCCACTTGCCCTGACACTGACCACTGGAAACTCAGCCTCACAACCTCTCTTGGGAAAAGAAGGAAGCCCCTCCACCCGCTATCCCCAGGGGCTGAGTCTGAAAGCATAGTGATAGCTATTGGTAAAGGAAAACTCATCATATCCTCCCTTGACCCTTTATGTCCTGAAAGCAGGAAAAGTGTAGCACTGTACAGAGTTTTTATTAATTTCCTTGTGTAATCTACACTGTCTGACCACTTGCTTTGGAATTTTCTACCTACTGCATCTTGGCATCTCTGCTAAAACTTCAATTTTTCTATCTTGTCACTCTGTGAAGAACATTTAAAGTTACATGTGATTATAAAGAAAACATAACGGAATTTTTTGGGGCATTGTAACTCTTTGTATTATTGTAAGCCAGGTCAAATTAATTAATTTCAAATTTGTCAATTGCATTTGCATCACTTAATTATATCTTTCTTGACAATAGATCTGTTGTATTTTTTCTTTACAAAATTCATGTAAACTTGCTTTCAGAATAATCCTTTTATATTTAGGATTCACTACTAAAATAACAGCAAAATGAAATCTGCAGCTCACTCTTTTCAGTCTTCACAAATGAAATCTTAAAGTAGATATTCCAAAAAAGGAGACTTGGTAGCCTTCTGCTCAGTTACCACAATGGGACTTGGAGGGTCAGGGAAGTTCAAGATAAAAATCCCCAACCCCAAATTATTTGCCACACCCAACTTTGTCAAGCCAAGTATGAAGTAAGGGGAGGAAAAGGGAAGGCAGCTGTCAGTCATTGCAAACTGTCATAATGAAGTACCATAAACTGGGTGGCTTATGAACAACTAACAGTTATCTGTTACACTTCTGAAGGCTGGAAGTCCAAGATCAATGGGCCAGCAGACTCTGTTCTGATGAGGGTCCATTTCTTGCTTCTTGGTTTAGACATCCATCTTCTCATGGCATCCTTACATGGCAAAAGAGAATCAGAGAGTTTCTGGGGTCTCCTTTATAAGAGGACTAATCCTATTCCTAAATTCTCCACCCTCATGCTCTAATCACCTCCCAAAGGCCCCACCTCCATCACACTGGAGGTTATAATTCAACACATGAATTTTGAGGGAGACACAAACATTCAGCTCATAACACAGCCAAGTTAAGCCATAAAATCAGGAAAATAAAGGACCCACCACGGTTCAGGAGATCAGGCTGGAGGTTCAGGAGATCAGGCTGGAGAGAATAAGAAGACTAGGGAGGGTCTACAGAGCTGCCAAGAGGACCTGCCACGTTCTGTGTTCTTAACAATGGCAGGTACAGTCAATTTCCTAGTGCACTTGAGCCCAGCTCCAGGTGACCCTGTGTGTCCAGCCCACAGGTACCTTAGTCTTCCTGCCTCCTGCTTGCTCCCGCCCTCCCCAGGTCTAACAGCCAGTCATGGGAAGACAACTGTGATTCAGCTTTGATCCAGCATTCCAGGTGGCAATATTTTCCTGTTTTACTTTCTTTTGGTGGAGATTAAAATATTTTTACTATTAAGCAGCTACTACCTGACTAAAAAGAATCTGCTTTTGGGGTGAGGGTTATCAGGGGGATACTATATGGGAGCTCTGTGTGAATTGTAGAGGAACACAGAGAACTAAGTGTAAGCTGAGGGCAAAAGATTGCTATTTTAAAAAAATGACTTCATCCACTTGTGCATTATAAGGGAGTAGAGGTTTTATCTCAGGGAAGATGACTCTTTTGTTTAGGAAAGGCAATTAACAGGCCTTTGGGTTAGGGTCCAAAGCCCAGTCTGCAGTGGAGGACTGAGACAAAAAGGAATTAAATCCTTCTGCATAATAAAACAGAAGCCTGGACCAGAGAGCTGTGTCACATTTAATTTAAAGCAGTACAGTCCAAACTGGAATTCCAGGTCTTTGCCAGATCTTCAACAGAGCCCAGGGTTCTTGAGCACTCAGTGACCCTGGGATCTTCTAGATTTCCTTCCTCCAAGGTTGTTTCTTTCATACAAACCATCCCATGTCATCGTCTCCATCTTGCCTGGAAGATAAAAGTCCGTCTTTGTCTCTGTTCCTGTTCCCACCATCTTGCAGGACCTCCTACTAAGGGGTCAAGCCCGCAGAGTCAGGGCCCTGGAGGCCATGATCTGTACTCCATGGTGACCGCAGTTCTGAGAATTCTTTCACATGGCTATTGTCTTTTCTCTTCCAGTGAGCAGAGGAAAGTGGGGAAACTTGGTAACATGCACCTGCTGAACCCCACATGGGCATGATGGGGACAATTCTATGCTTTTACATAGTAATAAGTTGTTATTGTCCTGAAAGTCATTGGAAATTGCGTGGAAAGGAATGGAATTTAGGCACCCCAGGAGCCTAGGTAGTCTGACAATGATAGGTGCTCTGGGGATAGAGGACAGGACAAGTCCATCCCCTGTGGCTTCAGGGCAATTCCCAAACACAGGGGAGAGGGGAGCCCCTGTGCTCCGAGACAAATCAGTGACTATTTAGAAATAGTGGCATCTGGAATTAAATTTGATACAGTTTCTCTTAGAGCCTAACATTTCCCTCTTTTCTCCAAAACAGCCATCCTTGAAAATGGATCTTTGGGGCGTGAGGAGTGGATTGAGGTGAAGAAATGCAGAGCTAGGATGGCGGAGGGAAAGAGAGGGAGACCGAGAGCCCAGGGGATTCAGAAATCTGGAGGACTGTGCTGGACTTTCTAACAGGAGAGAGCCACTTGGGAAGACTGGATGACTGGGGCATACTTAGATGATGGAAGAAATGATGGCGATGATAACCCACAAGGAGATAATTCACCTCCAGTAACGTCAGAGCTGTCTTTTAGGTTCTGAAGTTAGCACAGGCCCTTATGAGTGGAGGGGCAGCTGTTCATTATCCTTACCTGCCTCGCTTCACCCCAAGATGGTCCCCTGTCTCACTGGTGTCAATCAACAGCAAAGATCCTATCCTCTAACTACCTGCAAAAACACTGCTTAAGGTGTCGCCCCCTCTTCATGGGAGTAGACATATTCTCCTTCTCTCTCTTCCTCTCTCCCCACTCTCCGTCTTGTGATGGATTGATTGATTCATCTGACCTCTGAGATTCATCATCCATCACCTCTGAGATGATCTTTCACTCACAAATACAGATGTTCTTTAAACTTCTAATTTTTCCCCTTCGTTTGGATCCCTTGCTTAGTTGCTTCAAGAATTGTCTCCCCCCTTTTGTCTTCCTGGCCTCTCACCTTCTTTTCCTCCCTGCCTCACCCTGTTTCTCTTGGTCTCTTTCTCAATCAGTAAGGGAAAAGCAAAAACCGATTTTAATTATGGGGGGATAAGTAGAAGTAGTGCCAGCTATATACCTGTATCAAGCAAAAGGCAAGGCATAAGCTTTGAAGTGAAATGAGACGCATTCAGCAGCCTGAACCATCAGCCTCAATAGCTCTTGATGTAACCTAAAGCCTCCTTCAAGAGCACCACACCATCTCCATTACCTCCTCATTCCTGTCCAGTTAATCTTACTTTCCTCAAGAATGAACTTCCGTGTGTGTGTGTGTGTGTGTGTGTGTGTATGTGAGAGAGAGAGAGAGAAAGAGAGAGAGAAAGAGTGTGTGTGAAAGAGAGAGGAAGAGAGAGAGAGAGAGGGAGAGGGAGAGAAACATTTTATTTTATTGTTCTACTGTTTGGTTTAATTATGGGTATTGCACTGTTGTTGTTTTCTACAAAGTTTCCTTGCAACTCTATAATACCAGTACCACATTTTGAGCTAGATGTGCATTTGTGGGCTAGACTAGAGCACTATTTATAACATCGTTTCTATGGGAAAGTTTATTCCAGGTCCCAAGCAACTAACTTAAAACTGAACTTTTTGATTACAACATGGAACAAAGCGTTTGCATTGGGAAGTGCTTGCTCATGAATATGCAGCCTGGGTTTGTGGGGTGAGTCGGTATGCGCTTCAGTTAGCACACTGGCATTTTCTCTATGTTCTCCTACCTGTTCTCAGCAAACAAATGGCAATTGGTCATGCTCTGGGCAATTTACTGACGCAGAACCACTTGTGACAAGGCAGATGGACCCCTACTTTACTTAAGGGGCTCACATTCAGGTGCATAGTCCTAGGATCCTGTGAAAGGTGAGTTCCACAGAAATGTTTATTCTTATAGAAATACAATCTACAGAGGGCTCTGAAATCAGTTTCTTTTCTGGTAGGCCTTGGGAGGAAGCGTTTTATAGTAGCCAACACCCAAGTGCTCTTTTGCGAGCTTATATGGGTAACCTTAAACTAGTCCATTTAACTTTTCAGACTCTTCACGAGGAGGGTTATCATGAGGTAAAAGCAGAATTTTACTGGGAAAATGTAATAAGCATGATATGCATACACACACCCCTTTCATTTTACAATCCTTGTGATTGATTGGTTGTACTAAAGATGGTCAATGGAGGATATTTTCCTGAGCTAAGAGGAGTTTGCACCACATGGATTGGAGACTTTAATCTTCCAAGCATTTACCTCCAGTGATGATCATCTGGGGAAAAAAGAAGTTGCCAGGGCAATGCTGTCCCAGCCCCTAGCTCCCAGAATGAGTCCCCTGTGGAGAGCCATTTACACTTAGGAAGAAATGTGATCACCTCATGCTTACTGTGGTGTTTGGGGTGATTTGAATTGCAATGTGGTGTATGCAATCCATAGAGTAAAGAAAACTGAACCAGTGTCATTAAAGCTTGAAGTGTTGAAATAAGTGGCCTGGGACTGGCTTCCATGGTGATAAGAGATTCATCTGGTAGCACCAGAATAAAAGAAGTCTCACTAAACACTGGCCGGGCAGCTGCTGCTCGGTGTGAACATCCTGGGCATGCAAGGGTTGGGGAGGTGTGTATATATATTTTTTCTTTCTGGTCACTGATTTTTCTGTCTTAGATAAATGATTCATTGGAATGCCATTCTCTATTAGGAGAGGATCCAGCTTACTTACTCTGAGGGTCAGAAATGTTTACAAATTCCTCTAAATTATTTCCCCACTCCCTTAAAAGATAAAGAGTTGATTTGCCTAGGGCTATTGCAAAAGGGTTCTGTCCACAGAGCATTAGCAGCTCCTGATATACAGGCACATTTGAAGCGGCTGGCGGCACCACCCTTAATAACACTCTTCTTTACAAAGTGCTCATTGTTAAATATTTATGAAGCCTTGCAAGATGGGCCCCTATCACTGCTAGGGCATATATAAGTTCCTTGCCCTCCCACAGTGTGTGGAGCTGCTCTGCAGAAGGTAGGTGCAGAGTCTTTCCACTCCACCCCTCTGTGATGCTGCTAAAACTGCATGTCTCTGAGCTGATGAAATCACAGACTCAGAGGAGGGCTGCCTGCAGAGGTGCTGGCAACAGAGCCAAAGCGGGAGGGGTGGGGGGTGGAGGGATGCGATTCGTTCCCAAGTAAGAGCCAAGGCAGGCTCCCACCATCACAATCTTTTAAATATTAATAGGATCCAAAAATATATTCATAAAAAATGAACAAAACTAAAATAAAAGGAAGAGCAATAGACTGGGGAAACGTTTGCTGTAAAGACGAAAAATTTAAGGTTAGTCTTTCTCTCTCGCCGCCCCCCCCCCCAATCCTGCACAGCTCACTCAGGTACACAGCTCTCCACAGCAACAGCAGGGGCGCGGGACCCGTTGGGAAGAGAGAAGAGTTGCTGAGCCTGAATGTGCTGGCGCAACACCTGGGGTCTTGTCGCCTGAAGTTTCCAGGGCAGGAGGCCTGGGAGGAGCCTGAGGTTCTGATCCCAGCACAGGCTCCCAGGTGAAGCATTTCACTAGCGTCCATGTGAAGAGACCACCAAACAGGCTTTGTGTTAGCAACAAGGCTGTTTATTTCACCTGGATGCAGGTGGGCTGAGTCTGAAAAGAGAGTCAGTGAAGGGAGATAGGGGTGGGGCCATTTTATAAGATTTGGGTAGGTAAAGGAAAATTACAGTCAAAGGGGGGTTGTTCTCTGGCAGGCAGGAGTGGGGGTCACAAGGTGCTCAGTAGGGGAGCTTTTGAGCCAGGGCGAGCCAGGAGAAGGAATTTCACAAGATAATGTCATCAGTTAAGGCAGGAACAGGCCATTTTCACCTCTTTTGTGGTGGAATGTCATCAGTTAAGGCAGGAACCCGCCATCTGGATGTGTACCTGCAGGTCACAGGGGATATGATGGCTTAGCTTGGGCTCAGAGGCCTGACATTCCTGTTTTCTTATATTAATATGAAAAATAAAATGAAATAGTGGTAAAGTGTTGGGGTGGCGAAAATTTTTGGGGATGGTATGGAGAGATAATGGGCAATGTTTCTCAGGGCTGCTTCGAGTGGGATTAGGGGCGGCGTGGAACCTAGAGTTGGAGAGATTAAGCTGAAGGAAGATTTCGTGGTAAGGGGTGATACTGTGGGACTGTTAGAAGAAATATTTGTCATTTAGAATTATTGGTGATGGCCTGGGTACGGTTTTGTATGAATTGAAAAGCCAAACGGAATAAGAGAAGGAGAAAAACTGGCATAAAAGGTCTAAGAATTGGAAGGACCCAGGACATCTAATTAGAGAGTGCCTAAGGAGGTTCAGCATAGTCCTGCCAGCAAAGATTATTTATTTACTTCAAGAGTTAAGAGTGGCGGTTTGGGGATAGCACCAGGAGATATCAGCTGTGATGGCTTGGAGAAACAGTGTAAACCGGCAGTGTAAACAAAAGCAGGGCACGTATGAGTAGTTGAGAATGGCGAATAGGAGTATGACTAGACAGACGATAGTAGGGATGACAAGTTTTTTGGGGCACAGTCCAAGTTGGTCTGGTGTCTGGAATGAGACTGGAGCCTAATAAAAAGGAGCATCCAAACAGGACCTCAAACGGACTGTACCTTGTGGCATTCCGAGGACAGGCCTGAATTCTGAGAAGGGAAAGTGGTAAAAGTATTGTCTAGTCCTTTTTAAGTTGGTGGCTGAGCTTGGTGAGGTGTGTTTTTAAAAGACCATTAGTCCGTTCTACCTTTCCTGAAGACTGAGGACCAAAAGGGATATAAAGGTTTCACTGAAGGAGGCTTTGAACTGGGGGAAAAGGTGGCAGTGAGGTGTGGTCATAGTCCAGGAATAGTCAGGGAAGCAGATAATTTAGTTAAAGTGTCTCGGCCTAATAAGGGAACTGGGCAGGTAGGGATAATTAAAAAGGAGTGCTTAAAAGAGTATTGTCTAAGTTGGCGCCAGAGTTGGGGAGTTTTAAGAGGTTTAGAAGCCTGGCGTCAATGCCTACAACAGTTATGGAGGCAAGGGAAACAGGCCCTTGAAAAGAAGGTAATGTGGAGTGGGTAGCCTCCATATTGATTAAGAAGGGGACGGACTTACCTTCCTCTGTGAGAGTTACCTGAAGCTCGGCATCCGTGATGGTTTAGGGGGCTTCTGCCAGTGATTGGGCAGTGTCAGCCTTCAGCCACTAAGCTGAGAAGATCTGGGAAGGAGTCAGAGAGCCTTGGGCCAGAGTTCCAGGGGCTCTGGGAGTGGCTGCCAGGTGAGTTGCACAGTCCGATTTTCAGTGGGGTCCCGCACAGATGGGATGTGGCTTAGGAGGAATCCTGGGCTGCGGGCATTCCTTGGCCCAGTGGCCAGATTTCTGGCACTTGTAGCAAGCTCCTGGGGGAGGTTCTGGAGGAATGCCTGGCCACTGCTGTTCGTTTGGAAGTTCTTGTGTGCTGGAGATGTGGCTGGGGTTTGTCTCATAGTGGAGGCAATGAATTGCAACTTTTTTCTATTATTGTACACCTTGAAGGCCAGGTTAATTAAGTCCTGTTGTGGGGTTTGAGGGCTGGAATTTAATTTTTGGAGTTTTATTTAAAGTCAGGGGCAGATTGGGTAATAAAATGTATATTGAGAATAAGAAGGCCTTTTACTTTTTAGGGTCCAGGGCTGTAAAGCATCTCAGGCTTGCTGCTAAAGGGGCCATGAACTGGGCTGGGTTTTTTATATTTGATGAAAAAGAGCCTAAACACTAACTGATTTGGGAAAGGTCAGATAAAGAAAAAGGAGCATTAACCTTGACTGTGCCTTTAGCTCCAGACACCTGTTTAAGAGGAAATTGCTGGGCAGGTGGGGGAGGGCTAGTCGCAGAAAGAAACTGTAAGCCGGACCAAGTATGAGGAAGGGAGGTGATAAAAGGATTATAGGGTGGAGGAGCAGAGGCTGAGGAAGAACTGGGACCTAGCTCAGCCTGGCTAGGAGGAGAGAGGTCAGATGGGTCTGTAGAAAAGGAAGATTAGAAAGACTCAGCGACACTTGGGGTTGGGACTGAGGGGACAGGCAGGAGGGAAGGAAGATTTGGGATGAGTTGCATTGGTAACAGAGACTAGGGAGGGACCAATGTGTAAAAGAATGCCTGGGCATCAGGCACCTCAGACCATTTGCCTATTTTATGACAAGGATTATTTAGATCTTGTAGGATGGAAAAATTGAAACTGCCGTTTTCTGGCTATTTGGAACCACTGTTGTGTTTGTATTGGGGCCAAGCGGCATTGTAGAAGAAAATAAGGCATTTAGGTTTTAGGTCAGGTGTGAGTTGAAGAGGTTTTAGGTTTTTAAGAACACAGGCTACAGGAGAAGAAGGAGGAACGGAGGGTGGAAGTTTGCCTATAGTGAAGGACAGAAGCCCAGAGAAAAGAGAGAGTAGAGACCTGGAGGGAAGGGGTTCGGGGGTTCTTACCCTCCAGAAAAGTGGGAAAGGGGTTGGGGCTTGGAAATAAGGGGTTGGGGTGCAGAGATAAGAGGTTGGGGCATGGAAATAAGGGATCGGGGCACAGAGATAAGAGGTCGGGGCACAGAGATAGGTCGGGGCATGGAAATAAGGGATCAGGATGCAGAGATAAGACGTCGGGGCATGGAAATAAGGGATCAGGGTGCAGAGATAAAAGGTCTGGGCATGGAAATAAGGGTTCGGGGGATTCTTGCCCCCTAGAAAAGCGGTACTTGCCGCTAAGGGTAAAGGAGAAGGGGTTGGGGGGTTCTTGCCTCCCAGAAAAGCAGAGAAGGGGTAGAGACACAGAGAGAAGGAGTTGAGGGGTTCTTGCCCCCCAGAAAAGTGGTACTTGCTGCTAAGGGTGAAGGACCAAGGCAGGCACCCCCTCGTGGTCAGACACCTCTGAAACGTGGGTTAATAATCAGAGAGGCATCCCTGCAATGATTAGACCAAGGGAAGGCTGCCTTCCTGAGTCCATGACCAGCGCCAGGGTTTTGGGTCCACAGATAAAACGTGTCTCCTTTGTCTCTACCAGAAAATGAAAGGAATTGAAATTAAGAGAAGGGAGAGATTGAAGGGTGGTGCCAAGATTGAAAGGAGAAAGTGGTTGAGGCGTAGTGAGAGAGGTTGGAGAAGAGAGTAAGAAAAGGCCACTTACCTGATTTAAAATTGGTGAGATGTTCCTTGGGCTGGTGGGTCTGAGGACCCGAGGTCGTAGGTGGATCTTTTTCATGGAGCAAAGAGCAAGAGGACAGGGGATTGATCTCCCAAGGGAGGTTGACTGATCCGAGTCACGGCACCAAATTTCATGTGCGTCCATGTGAAGAGACCACCAAACAGGCTTTGTGTGAGCAACAAGGCTGTTTATTTCACCTGGGTGGAGGTGGGCTGAGTCTGAAAAGAGAGTCAGTGAAGGGAGATAGGGGTGGGGCCATTTTATAGGATTTGGGTAGGTAAAGGAAAATTACAGTCAAAGGGGGGTTGTTCTCTGGCAGGCAGGAGTGGGGGTCACAAGGTGCTCAGTAGGGGAGCTTTTGAGCCAGGATGAGCCAGGAGAAGGAATTTCACAAGATAATGTCATCAGTTAAGGCAGGAACAGGCCATTTTCATTGCTTTTGTGGTGGAATGTCATCAGTTTAGGCAAGGACCAGCCATCTGGATGTGTACGTGCAGGTCACAGGGGATATGATGGCTTAGCTTAGGCTCAGAGACCTGACAAAGCAGGAGCTGCCACTGCGGCAAGTGCTGGCCCACGTGGAGAAGCAAGGGCTGGAGCCCCGCCCCACAGCATGTCCTGAGACGGTGGCTTGTTCTGCATCTGCGATGCCTGACACACTCGCCGTGACCTAGGCCTGGGCAGCTAGCTAGTGTGACTGAGGGGACAGGGTTTTAACTTTTGTTCATTCACTTAGTTTACATGTAAATAGCCTCTTCTTTTCTTTTTTTTGAGACGGAGTCTCTGTCTATCGCTCAGGCTGGAGCTTAATGGTGTGATCTAAGCTCACTGCAACCTCCACCTCCCAGGTTCAAGTGATTCTCCTGCCTCAGCCTCCCAAGTAGCTGGGACTACAGACGCCCACCTCCATGCCCAGCTGATTTTTGTATTTTTAGTAGAGACAGGGTTTCATCATGTTGGCCCGGCTGGTCTTGAACTCCTGACCTCAGGAGATTTGCTCCACTCGGCCTCCCAAAGTGCTGGGATTACAGGCATGAGCTACTGCACTTGGCTGTAAATAGCTGTAAATAGCCATATGTAACTAAGGGCTGCCTGTGGGAGAGGTGAGGAAGAGGCTCTGACAGTCAGCTTGGGAGCCAGTTCTTGCCAATGGAAGGGAATGTCTGTAAGTGGGTCCCAAGTCCAAGCCCCTTGTGAACTCTCAGTGCCCAGCAGGCTCCTCCTGCCCTGCTTATGTCCTTCTGTGCCAAGCCCCTGACTGAGCTGCCACCTTGTTCTCTGGTTTGTCCTCCTGCTCCCCAGTGAACGGTGCCAGCCCCAAAATGTCACCTGACAATCAAGGAATGTGACAACCTGCCCCTCTCCTGCATGCGCCTGCCTTTGAGAACTCCACTCTTTCCAAAACCCCAGATGCTGCCAGGGCCCTGCCTCTGGTCAGAGGTCCTCTGTATTTGAACAGCATCTCCTTGAGTGCCTCTGCAGAAGCCTCGCCCACAGAGTGGGTGGATCCACATTAGTCCCCACCGACCCAAGAGCATGGTCCTCCCCACCCCGTGCTTTGGGTTGTCGGCCACACGTTCTTGTGAGTGCTGGCAAGGCAGCTTGAAGCAGCGAGAAGGATCTCAGGCTCCAAGTGCAGAAAAACATAGATGCAAAACCTGACTTGCTTCTTCCTACCTGTGAGGTCTTGGGCAATTGTAACTTTTCTGAGAGTCAATATCTTCTCCCCATCATGGAGTTACCATTGTATCTACCTTTCAGTAATATAAGGACTAGATATAGTATTTACAAAATGTGTTCTGTAAATGACATCTGTTGATGAGGAAGAGGAAGATGATAATAATATAAATATAATTATATGCTTTACTTCTTCAGCTAGACCCACCACCTCCACCTCCATCTATTCCTAGTTTATTCTCTTTTCTCAATGACCCCACAATAGTCCCAAAGATTTAAAAAACAAAATATATGGGGACAATTCCTAAGAGAAATTGCCAGATTTACCTTACTAAGTAGAGCACAAGTGAGAAACAATGCAAACACTGAAAGAAAAAATTTGCAAATTTGCTTAAACCTGCTAATCATTAAATTAGTGAAGAGAAAACCACTGCTCAAACTATTAAAGAGCCTGCTAGAGCAATAGAATTCTGTACTGGCAGCATTGTAAATTGGTATAAGAATTCCAGAAAGCAATCTGCTAAGAGTCATTCATTCAGTAGACAAGTATTGAATGCCTACCAACCAGATATTTTGTTAGGCTCTGGGGATGCAGAACGAATAAGGCCAGATCCTTATTCACAAAAGCTTATGAAATGGTTGGCATACATAACGTGTCATCACAAAACTTCATCTTCTTGACTCAGTAACCACAAGTAAATAATATTAAAAAAGTATTTTCATATATTGATGTGCATTGCTAAACCGTCTATAATAGTGAAAGACTAGCTACCTACTACCCAAATACCCAAGCAAGCAATGTTTAAAATTACAATAATTTATTAATAGAATAAAAGTTAACAGTGAAATCCAAATTACAAATATGAGAACTATAGAGACATGACAAATATTGCCAAATGGAAAGAATACAAAATAGCATTTATATAACAATTAAGTATGAAAAGTTGTGTATGAATAACCTAAGAATCAGATATCAGTGAATTTTATCAATGGGGATTTTGTTTCAAATAGAAGAAGAGGATTGTGGCAGTCACAAGAGCTCCTGATTTTGACTATCTTCACATCCCACCCTTCCTACTTCCCAGATCATGGTATCATGGTAGGATGGCAAGTTCCTGACCTTTTTGAAGTCAGGCAAAGTCATGAGATTTGCTTAGGCCAAAAACATGTAAGTGTAAGAGCCACATGGTTTTTCTCAGGGGGGTCTTTCTCTTAAAGTGAAGCCAGTTCTCTTCATATGGACAATGTACCACATTCCTTTCTTCCTACCATTGCAACTGACAGCACTTTATATGTTAGATGTTCTGTCAACCTGAATTCTGGAGTGAAGGGATATGAAACAGAGGCCCAGATGACCTGAAATGTATACTTAGCAAGTGTGAAAAAATAAAATTTTGTTATTTTGAGCCCTGAAATGGCTTTTCTAAGCAATATCCTGATCAGTACAGATATGTGTGTTGTTGCTTTTTTTTTAAACTTTGTAGACAGCTTATTATTTCTGAAGGGATCCTGACATGGCTTTGCAGAGCTGTAACAGATCGCAGGGTGCCAAGAGCTTTATGTCCTTAGACCCACCAC
Organism: Nomascus leucogenys; assembly: GCF_006542625.1. Taxonomy (NCBI): domain Eukaryota; kingdom Metazoa; phylum Chordata; class Mammalia; order Primates; family Hylobatidae; genus Nomascus; species Nomascus leucogenys. The sequence continues at coordinate 3,701,103 of NC_044395.1, read as the reverse complement.
CTAGGAGAACTCCTTGTACGTCTGGAAGCATGAATGGGTCTGAACACCACCTGGTATGTTCTAAGCCAGTAGTTCTAAAACTTTTTGGTCTCTGGAACCCTTTATGTCCTTCAGAAACATGAGGTTCTTGGTGTATAGCAGGGTTACCAATTTGTGTACATTAATTTTGTATTCTGAAACCTTGCTGAATTCATTTATCGTAGCTATACTATACACCAACAGTGACCAAGCTGAGAATCAAATCAACAACTCAACCCCTTTTACAATAGCTACAAATAAATAAAACACTTAGGAATATATCTAACCAAGGAGGTGAAAGACCTCTACAAGGAAAACTACAAAACACTGCTGAAAGAAATCATAGGTGACACAAACAAAAGGAAACACATCCCATGCTTGTGGGTGGGTAGAATCAATGTCGTGAAAATAACCATCCTGCCAAAAGCAATCTACAAATTCAATGCAATTCCTGTAAAAATACCACCGTCATGGCCAGGCGCAGTGGCTCACACCTGTAATCCCAGCACTTTAGGAGGCCGAGGCAGGTGGATTATGAGGTCAGAAGATCAAGACCATCTTGGCTAACAGGGTGAAACCCAGTCTCTACTAAAAATACAAAAAAATTAGCCAGGCACGGTGGCGGGCACCTGTAGTCCCAGCTACTTGGGAGGCTGAGGCAGAAGAATGGCGGGAACCCAGGAGGCGGAACTTGCAGTGAGCTGAGATCGTGCCACTGCACTCCATCCTGGGCGATAGAGCAAGACTCTGTCTCAAAAAAACAAAACAAAACAAAAAAAACCCACCATCATTCTTCAAAGAATAAGAAAAGAAAACCTTAAAATTCATATGGAACCAAAAAAGAACCCACATAGCCAAAGCAATATTAAGCAAAAGGAACAAATCTGGAGGCATCATGTGACCTGACTTCAAACTATGCTATAAGGCCATAGTCACCAAAACAGCATGGTACTGGTATAAAAATAGGCATATAGACCAATGGAACTGAACAGAGAACCTAGAAATAAAGCCAAATACAGCCAACTGATCTTCAACAAAGCAAACAAAAACATATTGTGGGGAAAGGACACCCTATTCAACAAATGGTGCTGGGATAATTGGCAAGCCACATGCAGAAGAATGAAACTAGATACTCATCTCTCACCTTGTACAAAAATCAACTCAAGATGGATCAAGGACTTAAACCTAAGACCTGAAACCCTAAAAATTCTAGAAGACAACATTGGAAAAACCCTTCTAAACATTAGCTTAGGCAAAGACTTTATAACCAAGAACCCAAAAGCAAATGCAACAAAAACAATGATGAATAGGTGGGACTTCATTAAACTAAAAGGTTCCTGCACAGCAAAAGAAACCATCAGCAGAGTAAACAGACAACCCACAGACAATCTATGGAAATTGTGGAGACAATCTTCACAATTTATACATCTGATGAAGGACTAATATCCAGAATCTATAGTGAACTCAAACAAATTAGCAAGAAAAAAACAATCCCATCAAAAAGTGGGCTAAGGACATGAATAGACAATTCTCAAAAGAAGATATACAAATGACTAACAAATATTTGAAAAAATGCTCAACTTCACTGATGATCAGGGTAATGCAAATCAAAACAACAGTGCAATGCCACCTTACTCCTGCAAGAATGGCTATAATAAAAAAAAAATAGATGTTGGCAGGGATGCGGTGAAAAGGGAACACTTTTACACTGCTGGTGGGAATGTAAACTAGTACAACTACTATGGAAAAACAGTGTGGAAATTCCTTAAAGAACTAAAAGTAGAACTACCATTTGATTCAGCAATCCCACTACATTTGATCCAGGTAATTCTCTGGGTATTTGACCAGAGGAAAAGAAGTCATTATACAAAAAAGATACTTGCACACACATGTTTATAGCAGTGTACTTCCACAATTGCAAAAATATGGAACCAGCCCAAATGCTTACCAATCAATAAGTGGATAAAGAAATTCTAACCATATATATGTGTGTGTGTATATGTATATATATATATGTGTATATATATATATATACACATATGTGTGTGTGTATTTATATATATATATATATACACCATAGAACACTATACAGCCATAAAAAGGAATAAAATAATGGCATTTGCAGCAAACTGGATGGAATTGAAGACCATTATTCTAAGTGGAGTAACTCAGGAATGGAAAATCGAACATCCTATATTCTCACTCATAAGTGGGAGCTAAGCTATGAGGATGCAAATGCATAAGAATGATACAATGGACCTTGGGGACTCAGGGGGAAAGAGTGTGAGGGGGGCGAGGGATAAAAGACTACACATTGGGTACAGCATACACTGCTTGGGTGATGGGTGCACCTAAATCTCACAGATCACCACTAAAGAACTTACTCATGTAAGCAAACACAACTTGTTCCCCAAAACCCTATAAAAAAAAAAAGAAAAATGAATAAAATAAAAAACTAGAAACAAATGAGGTTCTTAAAAGGAATTAATATTACATGTGGGTTATTGCTGTGAATATTGCCATATTAGCAATAAAAACTGAAAAAAACAAGAGTATCAATTAATGTAAAAGCAACAATAATAATTCCTTTACGTAGTAACAAAAAAGAGTAACCATATTTTCACAAATAAAAAAAAGTAAGAGAATGTGTCATTATTTTACATTTTGCCAGTATCATTAATGTCTGATTTAATAGAATTTAGCTAGACACTCATTTCTGTTTTTGTATTCAATCTGTTGGAATAAGTTGTTTTGATCAAAGTATCTGAAAATTTGGCCTCATACAGATATGTAGTAGGGAAAGAGAGAAAGACTCTAATAGACTTTTCAGGTGACTGTGGCTATTCTTCTTTGACACTGACCCATAATTGACAGGTAGTAGTAGCTTTTTAAAGGCCAATGAGACGTGGAATCTGACACAATATCAGGAAACTTTTCATACTCTCTTATATAAGAATTATTGGCTTATTTTATACTTTTTGTTATAGTTTAAGTTCTGGGATACATGTGCAGAACGTGCAGGTTTGTTACATAGGTATAAATGTGCCATGGTGGTTTGCTGCACCCATCAACCAGTCATCTACATTAGATATTTATCCTAATGCTATCACTCCCCTTGCCCCCTACCCTACAACAGGCCGTGGTGTGTGATGTTCCCCTCCCTGTGTCCATGTGTTCTCATTGTTCAGATCTCACTTATGAGTGGGAACATGTGGTGTTTGGCCTTCTGTTCTGTGTTAGTTTGCTGAGGATAATGGTTTCCAGCATCATGTCCCTGCAAAGGATATGAACTCATTCTTTTTTATGGCTGCATAGTATTCCATGGTGTATATGTGCCACATTTTTTTATCCAGTCTATCATTAATGGGCATTTGCATTGGTTCCAAGTCTTTGCTATTGTGAATAGTGCTGCAATAGACATACATGTGCGTGCGTCTTTACAGTAGAATAATTTATAATCTTTTGGGTACATACCAAGTAATAGGATTGCTATGTCAAATGATATTTCTAGTTCTAGATTCTTGAGGAATCACCACACTGCCTTCCACAATGATGGAATTAATTTACTTCCCACCAACAGTGTAAAAGTGTTTCTATTTCTCCACATCCTCTCCAGCATCTGTTGTTTCCTGACTTTTTAATGATCACCATTCTAACTGGCATGAGATGGTATCTCATTGTGGTTTTGATTTGCATTTCTCTAATGACAAGTGAGGATGAGCTTTTTTTTCATGATTATTGGCTGCATACATGTCTTCTTTTGAGAAGTGTCTGTTCATATGCTTCGCCCACTTTTTGATTTTTTTTCTTGTAAATTTGTTTAAGTTCCTTGTAGATTCTGGATATTAGCCCTTTGTCAGATGGATAGATTACAAAAATTTTCTCCCATTCTGTAGGTTGCCTGTTCACTCTGATGGTTGTTTCTTTTGTTGTGTAGAAGCTAGTCAGTTTAATTAGATTCGATTTGTCAATTTTAGCTTTTGTTGACATTGCTTTTGGTATTTTAGTCATGAAGCTTTTGTCCATGCTTATGTCCTGAATGGTATTTCCTAGGTTTTCTTCTAGGGTTTTTATGGTTTGGTCTTACATTTAAGTCTTTAATGCATCTTGAGTTAATCTTTGTATAAGGTATAAAGAAGGGATTCAGTTTCAGTTTTCTGCATATGGTTGCCTGTTTTCCCAGCACCATTTATTAAATAGGAAATCCTTTCCCCATTGCTTGTTTTTGTCAAGTTTGTCAAAGATCAGCTGGTTGTAGATGTGTGGTGTTATTTCTGAGGCCTCTGTTCTGTTCCATTGGTCTATATATCTGTTTTGGTACCAAGTACCATGCTGTTTTGGTTACTGTAGCCTTGTAGTATAGTTTGAAGTCAGGTAGGGTGATGCCTTCAGCTTTGTTCTTTTTGCTTAGGATTGTCTTGGCTATTCAGGCTCTTTTGTTGTTGTTGTTCCATATGAAATTTAAAGTAGCTTTTTCTAATTCTGTGAAGAAAGTCAATGGTAGCTTGATGGGGATAGCATTGAATCTATAAATTACTTTGGACAGTATGGCTGTTTTCACGATATTGTTTCTTCCTAAGTGTGGAATGTTTTTCCATTTGTTTGTGTCCTCTCTTATTTCCTTGCGCAGTGGTTTGTAGTTCTCCTTAAAGAAGACCTTCGCATCCCTTGTAAGTTGTATTCCTAGGTCTTTTATTTTCTTTGTAGCAATTGTGAATGGGTGTGCAGTTATGATTTGGCTCTCTCTGTTATTGGCATACAGGAATGCTTGTAATTTTTGCACATTGATTTCTTATCCTGAGACTTTGCTGAAGTTGCTTATCAGCTTAAGAAGATTTTGGGGTGAGACAATGGGGTTTTCTAAATATACAATCATGTCATCTGCAAACAGAGACAATTTGACTTCCTCTCTTCCTATTTGAATATTTTCTCTTGCCTGATTGCCCTGGCCAGAGCTCCCAATACTATGTTGAATAGGAGTGGTGAGAGAGGGCATCCTTGTCCTCTGCTGATTTTCAAAGGAAGCACTTCCAGTTTTTGCCCATTCATTATGATATTGGCTGTGGGTTTGTCACAAATAGCTTATTATTTTGAGATATGTTCCATCAATACCTAGTTTTTTGAGTGTTTTTAGCATGGAGGGGTGTTGAATTTTATCAAAGGCCTTTTCTGCATCTATTGAGATAATCATGTGGTTTTTGTCTTTGGTTCTCTTTATGTAATAGATTATGTTTATTGATTTGCATATGTTGAACCAGCCTTGTATCCCAGGGATGAAGCCAACTTGATTGTGGTGGATAAGCTTTTTAATGTGCTGCTGGATTTGGCTTGCCAGTATTTTATTGAAGGTTTTCACACCAATGTTCGTCAAGGATGTTAGCCTGAAATTTTCTTTTTTTGTTGTGTCTATACCAGTTTTTGGTATCAGGATGATGCTGGCCTCATAAAATGAGTTAGGGAGGAGTCCCTCTTTTTCTATTGTTTGGAGTAGTTTTAGAAGGAATGGTACCAGCTCTTCTTTTTACCTCTTGTAGAATTTGGCTGTGAATCCATCTGATCCTGGGCTTTTTTTGGATGGTAGGCTGTTAATTACTGACTCAATTTTAGAGCTTGTTATTGGTCTATTCAGGGATTCAGCTTCTTCCTGGTTTAGTCTTGGGAAGGTGTATGTCTCTAGGATTTTATTCATTTCTTCTAGATTTTCTAGTTTATTTGCGTACAGCTGTTTATAGTATTCTCTGATGGTAGTTTGTATTTCTGTGGGATCAGAGGTGGTATCCTTTTATCGTTTTTTATTGTGTCTATCTCATTCTTCTCTCTTTCTTTCTTTATTTTTTTAGCTAGCAGTCTATTTTGTTAACCTTTTCAAAAAAACAGCTCCTGGATTCGTTGATTTTTTGAAGGGTTTTTCATGTCTCTCTCTTCTTCAGTTCTGCCCTGATCTTAGCTATTTCTTGTTTTCTGCTAGCTTTTGAATTTGTTTGCTCTTGCTTCTCTAGTTCTTTAAATTGTGATGTTAGGGTGTCAATTTTAGATCCTTCCCACTTTCTACTGTGGGCATTTAGTGCTATAAATTTCCCTCTGAAGACTGCTTTAGCTGTGTCACAGAGATTCTCGTACGTTGTGTCTTTGTTCTCATTGGTTTCAAAGAACTTATTTATTTATGTCTTAATTTCATTATTTACCCTTGTTCAGTTCCCATGTCATTGTGTGGTTTTAAGTGAGTTTGTTAATCCCGAGTTTTAATATGATTGCACTGTGGTCTGAGAGACTGTTATGATTTCCATTCTTTTGCATTTGTGAGGAGTATTTTACTTCCAATTATGTGGTCAATTTTAGAATAAGTGATATGTGGTGCTGAGAATAATGTATAATTGTTGATTTGGGGTGGAGAGTTTTGTAGATGTCTATTAGGTCCACTTGGTCCAGAGCTGAGTTCCAGTCCTGAATATTCATGTTAATTTTCTGTCTCATTGATCTGTCTAATATTGACAGTGGAGTGTTAAAGTCTCCCACTATTATTGTGTGGGAGTCTAAGTCTCTTTGTTGGTCTCTAAGAACTTGCTTTATTAATCCGGGTGCTCTTGTATTGGGTTCATATATATTTAGGATATTTAGCTCTTCTTGTTGCATTGATCCCTTTACCACTATGTAATACCTTTCTTTGTCGTTTTTTATCTTTGTTGGTTTAAAGTCTGTTTTATCAGAGACTAGGATTGCAATCCCTGCTTTTTTTGTTTGTTTGTTTGCTTTCCATATGCTTGGTAAATATCCCTCCATGCCTTTATTTTGAGCCTGTATGTGTCTTTGCACGTGAGATAGGTCTCCTGAGTACAGTACACCGATGGGACTTGACTCTATACAATTTGCCAGTCCGTATCTTTTAATTGGGGCATTTAGTCCATTTACATTTAAGGTTTATATTGTTATGTGTGAATTTGATCCTGTCATTATGATACTAGCTGGTTATTTTGCCCATTAGTTGATGCATTTTTTTCATAGTGTCAATGGTCTTTACATTTCGGTATTTTTTGCAGTGGCTGATACTGGTTTTTCCTTTCCATATTAAGTGCTTCCTTCAGGATCCCTTGCAAGGCAGACCTGGTGATGACAAAATGCCTCAGCATTTGCCTGTCTGTGAAAGATTTTATTTCTTCTTCGCTTATGAAGCTTAGTTTGGCTGGATATGAAATTCCGGGTTGAAAATTATTTTCTTTAAGAATGTTGAACGTTGGCCCCCACTCTCTTCTGGCTTGTAGAGTTTCTGGAGAGAGATCTGCTGTTAGTCTGATGGGCTTCCCTTTGTGAGTAGCCTGACCTTTCTCTCTGACTGCCCTTAACATTTTTTCCTTTGTTTCAACCTTGGTGAATCTGATGATTATGTGTCTTTGGGTTGCTCTTCTCTAGGAGTATCTTTGTGGTGTTCTCTGTATTTCCTGAATTTGAATGTTGGCCTGTCTTGCTAGGTTGGGGAAGTTCTCCTGGATAATATCCTGAAGTGTGTTTTCTAACTTGGTTCCATTCTCCCCATCACTTTTACGTACACCAATCAAATGTAGGTTTGGTCTTTTCGCATAGTCCCATATTTCTTGGAGGCTTTCTTCACTCCTTTTTATTCTTTTTCCTCTAATCTTGTGTTTGTGCTTTATTTCATTAAGTTGATCTTCAGTTTCTGATATCCTTTCTTCCACTTGATCGATTTGGCCATTGCTAACTTGTGTATGCTTCACTAAGGTCTCATGCTGTGTTTTTCAGCTCCATCAGGTCATTTATGTTCTTCTCTAAGCTGGTTATTCTAGTTAGCAATTCCTCTAACCTTTTATCAAAGTTCTTAGCTTCTTTGCTTTGGGTTAGAATATGCTCCTTTAGCTCAGAGGAGTTTGTTATTACTCACCTATGAAGCCTACTTCTGTCAATTCATCAAACTCATTCTCCATCCAGTTTTGTTCCCTTGCTGGCAAGGAGTTGTGATCCCTCGGAGGAGAAGAGGTGTTCTGGTTTTTGGAATTTTCACCATTTTTGCACTGGTTTTTCTTCATCTTCGTGGATTGATCTACCTTTGGTCTTTGATGTTGGTGACCTTCGGATAGGGTTTTTGCATGGTCATCCTTTTTGTTGATGTTGATGCTATTGCTTTCTGTTCATTAGTTTTCCTTCTAATAGTCAGGACCCTCTTCTACAGGTCTGCTGGAGTTTGCTGGAGGTCCATTCCAGACCCTGTATGCCTGGGTATCACCAACAGAGGCTGTAGAACAGCAAGGATTGCTGCCTGCTCCTTCCTCTGGAGGCCTTGTCCCAGAGGGGCCCCTGCCAGAAGCCAGCCGGACCTCTCTTGTATGAAGTGTCTGTCGACCCCTGCTGGGAGATATCTCCCCATCAGGAGGCATGGGGATCAGAGACTCACTTGAGGAGGCAGTCTGTCCCTTAGCAGGGCTCTAGGGCTGTGTTGGGAGATGTGCTGCACTCATCAGAGCCAGCAGTCAGGAACGTTTAAGTTTGCTGAAGCTACACCCAGAGCCATCCCTTCTGCCAGGTGCTCTGTTCCAGGGAGATAAGAGTTTTATCTGAAGCCCCTGACTGGGGCTGCTGCCTTTCAGAGATGACCTGCCCAGTGAGGAGAAATCTAGAGAGGCTGTCTGGCTCTATTTTCTACTCTTAATAGATATTTTACCTATGCCTAATTTCATAACATCAGGTACTGGACACTAAAAAATACTAGTGTGCTGAGTTTTTCAGCTCTTCCAAAAGCTGACACATTCCATTACACAATATCAAAAAAATCACATTTATTAATATAATTACTGATTACATCAGAAACTGAGTATCGGAAAGCTGTCAAGCTCACAGTGGTAGACACATGTTTTTTTTATTCTGATTTTTGCTCAGAAGTTCAACTTTTATCATTGGCAACCAGTACTCTCAGTTGTTTTCCTTTAAGTGACAAGCTCACTTTGCTCATTTTTGAGAAGATGCCTGCCAAATGCCCAAGTCTGAATAACCACAGTTTGTCTGGAATTTGTTATTTCAAGCAAAGATTGTGTTACAAGGAAGAAAGTGGCTAGTTCAGTGCACAACTCAGTGGCATGAGTGCTGTTCCTCAAAATAGCCATCGTACTTCATTTAGCAGCATATGTGCTTTATCGGTTTGCCACACAGAATATGAAAAGGGTCTGTATTTAAGGAATGAGATTTAATAAAATTAATCTTTTTTCCTGTTTCATCAAAGAGCATGCTTAAGTGAGCTGGCTTCTCTTGCCTTGACTGTGAGTGTGTGGCGATAAAGAAGAACCCCATGGCTGCTGATAAATTTGGGTGCCCCTGGCTTGATTTGTGTTATGGGGCCAGCAGTTTTACCCACAATTACTTTATTTCATCAGTGCAAATGTCAACAGAGGTTAAAAATGAAATAACTTTCTTAGTATGATTATTAAAATAATTTTGACCACAAAGACTCCTGAAAGCGTGTCCAAGACCCCCAGGGTTCTCTGCAAACACACGACTGTTCTAGTCTATTGCAAAAGTGGCATGTCACAATAGCACCAGCACTCCTCTTCTTCACTATCCTGCTTTGGAGAATCTATCTGGCCTTGGGGAGGGCACTTTATCTATTGAGCTTCAGTTTCCTTGTTTGCAAAACAATAGCATTCATTGACTTATTTATTCATGCATTCAACAAATATTTACTGTCTTGTGTTATATGCGCTGCTAGTGCATAAGGCCTTTGGAATAAAGCCATGAAAAGGCAGACAAAGTTCTTCAACTCACTTTATGACCTAGAGGAGACCAAAACAATACGTGTGTGTGTGTCTGTGTGTGTGTATGAGTATTTATTTAGATAAAAACAATGTAAATATTTAACAAATAAATACATGAATGAAACCACTACACTGTTGTATGCACTAGAGATTTCATTTGGTAAATTAAATGAACCAAAGGGCTCTGATAAGAATTAGTGGAGTGGGTGGCACAGGGACACAGGATGGCCAAGGAAGCTTCTGTTCTGAGAAAGTGACATTCAAGCTAAGACCTAAGGGGTTGAAGCTACCAGACATGTATCTTTCCAACTCAGATTTCTTCTGATTCTGACAGTGCCCAGTGGGGCACCTGAGAAATGTCTTTGAGTTCTAAAAGGGGTGGTGAATAAGTGTTGGAAAGGGATAAATAATACCAGTATTAATTAACATATTAAGCACATATTGTTTTCTGGGCAATGTTTTAAAGAACTTATTTTTATGAACTAATTTAATCTTTACAATAACTTACTGAAGTAAGGTTCTATTACTCCCATTTTGTGGAAGATAAAATTAGGACCCAGAGGTCCCACAGCTAGGAAACAGCAGAGACACGATTCAGACACAGGAAGTCTGATTCAAGAGGTATTCGCCATTTCCTGAAGTAGGTAGGAAGTATTTTACTATTTCTAAAGCACATAGAGATCCCAAGATATGAGTATGTATTATCATTATTATTGATATAAATATGTTTTTAAAATACATAAAACTAAGTAATACAAACTGAGTTATTTTTAAAAATTATTTCACAAATTATAGAACATGTTATCTATAGAGCTGGATAAAATTGTAAGGGTAACAACGGGAATAAAGTTGGAGCTATATTGAAGGGCTAAGGCAAAGAAACATATGAACTGCCTGTTTTTGGCCTTGTTTTAAACATGAAAGGGAAAGGTTAGTGATCTGAGTGTGTAAGGTGTTGGCTCTCTAAACTGTTCTCGCTTGAAGGGCTATTCTAAGAGCAAAGTGTGGAGGACTCTACGATTGTGCGTAACTGGGGCACACCTCAGGACAGCTCTTTGGATCAATTTATTCCAGCTGCCTCTGAGCTCTGGAAGATGCTTCCGCTTGCCCTTCCCTGAAATCCTTCCCTACATTATTAAAGAGGCTTCCCTGTTCCCTGTTCATTCACACGCACTAATCTTGGCCCAAGGAGAGTTTGGGAGCAAGGTCTGGCTGTATTTTCTCTGAGAGGCAGCACTGAGAGAGCTGCTTTTGAAATTCTCTATTTGACAGTTTTGCAGCTGGGCACCAGGCATGGTCTGTGAAGGCCAAGTTTTTATTAGCAGCGGCTTTTCTTCTTGCTCTTAGGCTAAGGTGATCCTGGAACACAGGCATGCTTGGTCTTGAGTTTCTCTTGGGAGAAACAATGGATTTTGTTCCTTCTCTGTTTCTTAAGCAATATGCTCTAAATTGGGTCCATCTTCTCAGGATGAAATTTTTTAAAACCAGAAGGCAAGGGTTTGGAGAACCTAAAGAAAACCATTAGCTGAACAGTAGGGCACAGTGAATAAATAATTTTCAGAATTTCAGAGGCAGTAGATGATAACGTAGACACATGGAATTGGAGAAGAAGGTTCATGTAGAGTCAGCACGGTTGGGGGGTTCTGAGCTGAAGACCTGGCCCATTTTGACAAGCTACCTTACGTTTCCTGCCAACAGACCCAATAAGCATTCTGATTTGTCATAGGTTTATGTCGTGTGTTTTTTAGCTAGTGCATTTTTATCAGTGTGGACAAAACGTGAATCTGGATATTTTAATGCTGCTCTGCTTGGAGCAGCATCTGAGCCATCAGCAAAGAGAATGGGAGTCAGTCAGTCACTTAACCAGTGGTAACAGAGCTGGGCACAGACAGTGTGCAGCAAACCAGACAGAGCCTGCCCTTCCCCAAGGAGCTGCCTACACCTATGTAGATGCTGTGCATGGCGTCTCCTGCTGCCGACATGCACATTTAGTGAAGTTACTACTGTTAAGATAAATATGAACACTTCATCCTTACAAAAGAGCTAAATAAATGCCTTATTATTACTATTGCAACTGATAGTGGGTGATATGGTTTGGCTGTGTCCCCACCCAAATCTCATCTTGAATTGTAGCTCCCATAATTCTCATATGTTGTGGGAGGTAATTGAATCATCAGGGCGGTTTTCCCTCTGCTGTTCTCCTGGTAGTGAGTAAGTCTCCCGAGATCTGATTGTTTTGTAAGGGGAAACCCCTTTCACTTTGTTCTCATTCTCTCTCTTGCCTGCCACCATGTAAGATGTGCATCTCACCTTCTGCCATGATTGTGAGGCCTCCCCAGCCATGTGGAACTCTGAATCCATTAAACCTCTTTCCTTTATGTGCATGGGGCCTTTATACATTACCCAGTCTTGGGTATGTCTTCATTAGCAGCATGAGAACAAACAAATACAGTGGGTAATGGTAGTAAATAATTAAGCGTAGGTATACCAAGGGTTATTTATGCTGAAGGAAAATGAGTGCAGGTTTTTCATAAGAATGTGGTAAATAAAAATTTTAGGTATGAACTCTTTCTTCTTCCCCCCACCCCAGAAGATGCAGTTTTCACGTGCCTATGACCCTTCTTGCCAAGATGTAGGCGATAGCTTTCTGTAAGCACTGTCCTTGGGGGAGTTTAGATAAATACTAAAAAGTATAAATTTCTGTGTTATTAAATATATAATTTAATGTGCAGCAGAAACAATAGTCTTGAAAATGAAAGCTTTTGATTTGCAAGTGCTGGGCTTCAGAGAGAAGAAAAGGCTCAGGGCATAAAATATGTGCCACACCAGCAGCTGGGTAGAAAATGCATGAGAGAGAAAAATTTAGGGTCTACACAACCAGAAGAGGTGACCCTTTCCAGTTGCAACGGTTTCCAGAGAGGTGTGGAAGTGAATATGAAGACAGTGTCAAAGCTACGACATCAGGAAATAGGACCCCTCCCTTCCAACCCATCCTATGGTCAAGGGTGGGTGGAATATCTGAGAAAATAAGCTTAATACGAGGATGACAGAGAGGCTTCTACCTTCCTTCCCAGCTGCAGGTGTACTTGGGCAGGGGCTGCCTTAGCTGCAGGGTAGTCTGCGTTGAGTGAGGTGCTAGACAGATGGACCCAGGGGCAGCTTCACAGCATACGTGCAGCATGGTCCAGTGCCAAAAGAGCAACTGGGAGGTCCTGAGCCTGCAGCAAGGCACTAAGGGATGAGAGAGTAGATAGAACTGGAGTAGCCTGTGCCTAAAACAGAGAGGATGCACAGTGTTTGCTCCTGGATCTCACAGAACATTCTGGAATGGTGGATATCAACAAAAGACACCAGGGAAAAATGACAAGGACCAGAGGAGGCAAGTACATCCCAAAGGTAACTGACAAAGGCAGAGGGCAGGAGGGAGCAGGTTGGCAACCCCTGCAATAGTCCCAGATGATAAAAACCTCCCCTCTTCCCCCTCCTGTTTTGTTCTGACCACCGCCAGGATTGGGGGGTTGCATCCGAATGTGTGCTGGATGACAGCTCTAAGGTGATGTGTTAACAACAAGAGCTATAATCACTTAATTTATAGGGAAACTATGGGGGGAAATTGGAAAACTGGACAATGGACGGGACTTTTAAATAGTTAACGTGAAGACAGACTATACATACACACACGCACGCACACACACGTATCACTCACACATATTCAGTCACTGAGGCAATTTCTGCTTATAGTGGAGAAACCAATCACATCAGTGACCAGGCTAAACCTACGCATTTTGTGGGTGAATTTAAATTTCAAGTGAGTGCAGAGTTGTTTTGGATCATCTCCGCCAAGTTGCTGCCTAGCATGACATGCCATTCATGTGCCTAGATCAGTATAAATATGGATACCCCTGTATGAATTAGGCAGGGAAAGTGGGACAATTTGACAGCCCCTTGCTGAGACACAGCGGCTTCCATCCCTGGGAAGGGCCTGAATAGCCCAGTGCAGCCCTGATGGACTATAAGCAAGAAAACAGCAGCCCGGAAAATGCAGATGCTTTGGAGATGCTGGCTTGACAGACTGAAGCCTGTTTGTCAGACAGGCTGTCACCTATCAGAGTTTTAAATAGGAGCTTTCTATGGGATGTTACGTAACTTGCTGGTTCACAACAGCCCCAGTGGAACGGAACGGGGGCAGCGCCAATGAGAAGCAGCTGCAGGATAGAGGACAAGGCCCTGCTATTCTTTTCCTTAATGGATTCCCTGCCTCCTGCATTGCCATGCTTGAACACACAACATGGGAATGGAGGCGCCTGCTCTTTAAGGGCCGTGTCAATCAAGGAAGGGACATTACGTGTGGCAAAGTTGGAAAGAGAGCAGGGTAGAAAGATGTAGGTTCTCTGTGGTGGCTGATCCCTTGGGCTAGTGCCCTGGGCGATGCAGGGGGCTCACCCCAGCGCTGCCCCTGGTCTACCAGGCTGGCATCGCCCTCCTACATACCATGTGCCAACTGAAGGCTGATGGTTGAACTCAGTTCTCCCCTTTTGGGAAGGGATGTAGGTTCAGTCCCACAGAGGGTGTGAGATGAGATGTTCATATGTTTGAAATCATGTAATGGTGTGTGTGTTTTTTTAATGTTCTCTGGACATAATATTGCTGCTTTGGTTTGTCTTCTCTTCCAAGTAGGACCTAGTTCTTTTTTTCTCTTTTTTTTGGAGATGGAGTCTCACTGTGTTACCCAGGCTGGAGTGCAGTGGTGCGATCTCAGCTCTCTGCAAGCTCTGCCTCCCAGCTTCTCACCATTCTCCTGCCTCATCCTCCCGAGTAGCTGGGACTAAAGGCGCCCACCACCACGCCCAGCTAATTTTTGTATTTTTAGTAGAGACAGGGTTTCACCCTGTCAGCCAGGATGGTCTCGATCTCTTGACCTCGTGATCTGCCCGTCTCAGCCTCCCAAAGTGCTGGGATTACAGGCGTGAGCCACCACGCCCAGCCTAGAACCTAGTTCTTTACTGCCCCTTCAGTCAAGTTGAATCCAGTGAGAGAATAATCAGTCACAACTTACCCTATGTCATGGTGTAGTCCTGAGAATCTATTAGTAAAGTAAGTTTGGAGATGAGTTTTATTTTAGAGGCCCTAGGGGAGTTGGCTATTTTAAAGACTCCTGATGTAAGAGCGAATAATTCTATTGTGATGGGATGAATCACTCTCTACTTTCTGATTTATCTGTTTTATAAGTTTGGAATTTTGCATATTAAGTTGTTCTTCCCTTATGTGTATTAGCCACATATTGCTGAGTCATCAAAGGGCCTGAAGCAGAAAGGAAGACTTTGGATGTAAGTTTTCACATAATCAAATTTTATGTAACCAAAAAGAAGAGCCCTGTTAATAGGCAAAGGGGCTGTACTAAAGTGACTGGAATTTTCATACATTTGTAGCAGTCACCCTGTGTTATATTGGGGTGACAGCATTCTCTGACATGGAAAGTTGAAGACAGTATACATAAGCTGCTGTTGAAAATTCATAAGGATTGGTTATTGAGACTGTCATAATTGAGTTGCAGTGTCGTGGTAGCTATGCCAGTGGAATAGCAGCAGTGGCTGGCAACACCCAGTTGTAGTGTACTATTTACAAAACCACAGTGATAACTTTCCTTGGTTATTCCCCTCCCACACTGACTCTGGGTCTGCCCATGCAATTTCTGATGGCTGATAAGACAATAGCAAATAGGGCATACCCAACAGCCTGAACATTTCTCGTGTTTTGTGGTTTGCCCTTTTTGGCTGCTCTGGTGGATCCTGGGAACACCACCATGAGAAGGAGCCTAGGCTAACCTGTGGATAATGTGAGACATAGGAACAAGTCACATTTATTGCCCCAGCAGACTTCCCCAACCACCAAATGAGGGAAGGCATCATAGAGCACATGGCCTCATTTGAACCACCAGCCAGTCACAATGATCAAACCATTCCAAACAAACTGCCCAAAACTGTCCAGGCACCCTACAAGCATTCATGAAAAATAAGAAATGTTTGTTGTTCAAAGCCACAGGTTGGGGGCAATTTGTTAGGCAGCAAAAGCTAACTGATACACAAGTTAAGATTAGTAACTTGTAATATTTTGTTTGGGAGAGGAGAATTGTTGGGATGACTTGAAGTTGATCCTGCTTGGATACCAAAGCCATGTAACCCAGCAATAACTTCATTATATAATGGGGAATTTAAATACTAAAGAAATTTAGAAATTTAGAAAAACTTACAGGGACTATGGTTAGACAGAGGTTTATTAAATAGTTAACCTAGTCGTGTATATAAATGATTGAAATATTTATAATACAGGTGTGATGCTATCTCACAAAGGGATTAGCAGATTCCTGCAGCTATGGACAACAACAGGCAAAGTCTCAGAGTTGGTCCTATCTTGTACAGGTTTCTCCTGGGGCTTCATATTTGTCCCTGCAGCCTGGTCATCATCTTATGTGATGATAATGTCTCTAGAGAATGTTGGCTAGCAGTGCTCTGCAATATCCCTCTTAACTAATTAAAGTCAAATTTATGTTGTTTCAGCCATTTTCTTTTAAAAGCTGCCGCTGCTACTGTTATGCTGTTATTATTAGTGGTGTTTGTTATATCTTTCAGCTATTCCTGTATTTTTGCCTTTGCATATCCACACATTGCAGGGCACTGTGGGTGTGAGACATTTGCTTCAGTCTTGTTAGGAAAAGCAACTTTACTTTAATCTGCTATGCTGTGTACTTGAGGCATAGCATTGATCCATGCTGGTGACAGCTTTCCCTGACCTCCACTAACAGTGAGCCGTATGACCTTTCTGTGGGCCGTTTGCACCCACTTCTCAATACTGCAATCTCCCTTTAGTCATCTGCCTCCTAAACTTAGGTTTTGAACTTCCTGGAATGTTAAGGGACTGCGCTGGCTATGCAGTTGTTCACCTCCCTAACCACATGTTCTGCTTGTGCTGACCAAATTAAGCACACTGACTACACCCACCCCTGGCTAACTTGACCCCTTCAAGAACAGCAGAATCCCCCGATGGCTACCCTTCTGCCATCTCTTCTCATCCTCAGATTCAAGGATTCCTCTCATTATTATGACCCTCTGGTCAATTAATTTTGCATTCTCCTCATAGCCTACTGGGGTGGCTATGTCTCTTGCCCTGTTCATTTTGTATGAGCAGGCCCATAATAGTCCCAATAATCCTATTGTGATGGCTAATTTTGTCTGTCAACCTGACCGGTGTGCCCAGACATCTGGTCACACATTCTAGTTGTGCCTGTGAGGGTGTTTTATGTGGGATTAACGTTTAAATTGGTGGATGGAGTGAAGCAAATGACCCTCCCTGTTGTAGGTGGGTGCCTTGTCAATTTTTGTGTTGCTATGAAAGAATACCTGAGGCTGGGTCATTTATAAAGAAAAGGGTCTGACTTGGTTCATGGGTCTGTAGGCTGCACAGGAAGCATGGCGCCAGCATCTGCTTCTGGTGAGGGCCTCAGGGAGCTTCCACTCATGGTGGAAGGTGAATAGAAGCTGACATGGAGAGATTATATGGCGGTAAGTGAGAGAAAGGGGTGGAAGGTGTCAGGTGCTTTTTAACAACTATAATTCTTTTGGGAACTAAGATAGTGAGAAGAGAACTCAGCCATCACCAGGAGGACTGCACTAAGCCTTCATGAGAGATCCTCCCCCATGACCCAAACACCCCCGACCAGGCCCACCTCCAACACTGGGGATCACATTTCAACATGAAACAGTGGCATATCAAAACCATAGAAGTAGGCCTCATCCAAGCCACTGAATATGGAACAAGACTGCTGAGTAAGAAGGAACTCCTCCTGCCTGATGACTTGAGCCGGGACATTGCTTTTACTCCAGCCTTCAGATTCAGACAGAAACACTAGTCGCCTTGGGTCTTGAGCCTCCTGGCTTTTGGGCTGGAGCTACACATTGGCTCTCCTGGGTCTCCAGCTTGCTGGCTGAAGATTTTGGGACTTCTTAGCTTGTAGAATCATGTGAGCCAATTTTCTCTTTCTCTACACACACACACACACACACACACACACACACACCATATTAGTTCTGCTTCTTTGGAGAACTCTAGTATATATTAATTTGTAAACTGTTTGTCCCAGGAGAAAATAACAAACCTTTCTCTCATTTTTTTCTTTTTACTCTTTGAAAAATGTCCCCCTTTTCTTACAGTTGTTGAACAAAGCATAAATGGTGATGCTTAACATACATCATCCAAGTCATAAATTCAATTTATTCTAGAAGAAACTGTCAATGAACATTCTAAAATTCTTTAATCCTTTTTCGATCCATGATAAGTGAATTTTATTGAAATTTGACTTGAGAAGACATTAACTTGGAAATAAGTACTCCTCTCATGAGCTATTTGATAGAATTGTAAAGAAAACAAAACTGCTTTGAGAGAAAGCGGGGAGAGGCTGAGCAGAGATGTGCATGGGTTGTGGTGAGAATGAGCCCTGTGGAGAGGAAACTTAATTTGACCTCTTATTCTAGGCTGTGATCTAGAGGAAAATGAATTTAATTCAGGCTAGTTCTGTGGCAAAAACTTAGTGATGTCCCTGAATTAGGCCTTGAGTGATTTAAAAATTAGAAAAACAATTTAACCTGAGAATAACAAAGAGTGGCCTATGCCATAGGCAGGATGAGCTGAGCTTCTCAGTGCCAAAGGGGCCAAGAGAAAGACCTCCAGGCTACTGGTGGCTGAGGTGAGAGAGAAATAGACAGGAGGTTCCCAGGAGCTGTCCAGGCTCCATGCAGGATGAAAGCCATGCCAAACAGTTTTGAACAACACGAGGCTGCGTCCTTGTGACTTCCTCATTTGTATACAATTCCACTCCAAGTTTCTCTGCCACTCTGCCACAATAGCAGATGCTCCATTGACTGCCTGTGTTGTGCTGGAAAGGACACAGTGTGGGGAGTCAACCCCAGAGTTCAGCTAGAGGTCGGGGGGGGACACATATTTGGAGGGAAGACTGGTCACCCAGGGCCTGGCAAACAGGTCACAGAGCTGTGTTCAAATGCCTGCGGAGGATCATTCTATATCAGATTTGCCGAGAGGTGCATATCACTTCGGGGTCTGTGAAGAGAAGGGCATTCTGGCAAAGAGACTCGCTCTTTTGAACACCAGTGGATTTCCTGGTCACAGGGCAGGACAGCGAGGAGAACAATGCTTTTTTGGAGCTGGACTCTATGCTGTGTCCTTCTTCTGTTTTCTGCTCACATCTGCTGGTTCCTCAGCTGTCTCCTGTTTAGGTTTGATGTGGAAATCTGGGACATCCCGCTACTAATAGATGCCAGATTGGGAGCTGCCTGCAGCCAGGAGCCTGGTTTCAAGCCTGCTCATTAATGGGTTCCATCTCCAGTGGCATCTCTGTGTCTGTGTCACAGAAAGGGCAGCCACGTGGGAAGCAAAGAGCTTTACCTTGGTGCCTCCTGGGGGTGCTTCAGGAACAGTAGACAGGAGGGAGGCTCCAAGCTGGGAGGCAGACAGAGCTTCTAGACCCACAGCAGGGTGAGTTGGGAGGCAGGCAGGATTTCCAGACCCACAGCATGGTGAACAGTGACAGGCATGAGTGCCCTCGGGCAGGTGCTCACTCGCTGACATGCTCATTATCCCTCTGACCCTGCAAAGGGGTTTGCCTTGCCCTGTTTAGTGAGCCGGGTGAGGGAGTTTCTCTTGTTGCAGTCTGGTGTGTAAGTGTATAAGAGAAAAGTATTCTGAAAGTAGAAGAGAAAAGGGGAGAAAAATCACACTTCCCAGAGCTCTTCTATAAGCAAGGAGAATTTTCCAGCTGGTATCAATGGCGAAATAAGTTAAAGGAGCTCAGATACTTAGCTAGTATGAGAAAACTAGAATTGCTCTTGTCAAGATTAGCAATACCTCCCCTAAAAAAAAAAGATTATATACATTGACTGTCTTCAGTTAATTTAATTCTTTAATATTTTGGGCATTGTCATTCACTTTCTTCTTTTTGAAACCGGTCTTCAAGTAAGTTTTTGACTCAAGTATAATATATACATATAGATACAGGAAAATGCACAAATTAGAAGTGTACACATAAATTAGTTTTCATAGAGTCAGAATACCCATGGAACCACCACCAAGGAAATAAGACACTGCCAACACCCCAGGAATCCCCTCATATCATTTCCGATTCACCTGCCACGTCTCCAAAGGTAACCGCTAGCCTGATCTCTAACGCCGTCAATTTGCTTGGCCGGTTTGAGTGCTCTACAAAAATGGGATCACATATTGTGTATTCTTTTGTTTCTGGCTTGCAGTGCTAAATAGTAGGTCTGTAGCATTCATCCACGTTTTGCATATAGCTGTAGTTTATTTATTCTTGTGTAGTATTTCATTCCATAGAAAAAATTTAATGGAGCATTGCAGTGTTAATAGACATTTGGGTTATTTCCAGTTTGTGTCTACTAGGAATCCTACTTTTATGAAAACCATCATACATATTTTTTGGTGCCTGTATGCACACATTTCTTTTGGTCATCTACCTAGAAGAGAAATTTCTGGGTCATACATCTACCTTCAGTACATATTGTACATACTGCAAAATCATGTTCCAGAGTGGTTGTAACAACTTATACTCCCACAATCAGTGTATGACAGTTCCAGTTGCTCTGTCTCTTCAATGACACTTGGTATTGGTCTTTTTGATGTAAGATGTAGTCATATTTCATTATTTTCAGTCATAGTGTTGTGATTGCTAATGAAACTAAGCACTTTATGATTATTTGGCATTTAGAGTTCTTATTTTGTGAAAGTCCTATTCAAATCTTTTTAGACAGAACTTTCAGAAAGGTAGAATTAGATTATCTGATATTACCCAATGTTATCTAACATTTGCTCACTTTTTAAAATTAAAATTTTGCTCACTTTTTAAATCAAAATTTTGTCTTTTTCTTATTGATGTAAAGGCATAATGAATATATTCTGGATATGAGTTATCAGTTACATATATTGCAAATATTTCCTTCCACTCTATGGCTTTGACTTTTACTTTTGTAGGTGTGAAAACATACATTTTTAATTTTAATACAGTCCATTTTTCTCTAGGATAGTATTGTTTATATCCTTTCAAAAATTTACATAAATCAAGGTTATGTAGATAGTGTTCTTTCTATCTCCTAGAAAATTTATTTTGTTTTCCTTTTACATTAGAAACTAAAATCCATCTGAAATTTACTTTTGTATATGATGTGAGGTGGAGAGTAAAATTTTATTCTTTCCAACATCGATATTAAATTCATTCAGCACCATTTATTGGAAAGATTATCCTTCCTTTACTCTGCCACAGTACCAACTTTTTCATAAACCAAGTGACTATATTTATGTGGACTTATTTCTGGGCTCTCTATCCAATCACTGCACACACTGCACTTTCTTAACTAGTGTACCTTTATAGCTGCGGGGAATGAGTCGTGGTATTTAGCAAGTTAAGTCCCCTAACATTGTTCTTCTTTTTCCAGATAGCTTTGGTTATTTTTAGCCCTTTGTATTCTGATAAAGTATCAACTGGTCAATTTCCACTAAAACCTACTGCAGAGATATTGATTCATGCCGCATGGAATCTATGCATTAATTAAGGAAGAATTGGCAGCTTTAAAATATTAAATCATTAAGTCACCAATAAACGTGGTCCATTTCTCCATATATTCAGATTTTCTTTAATTTCTCTTAGTAACAATTTATAGTTTTCTTGTATAAATATTGTACATCTTTTCGTTAAGTTTATTCCTAGTGTTTGATGGTATATAAACAATATAGTATTATAAAAATCTCATTATTGGTGGTATGTAGAAATATAATTATTTTTGTGTAATTAATCTGGTAATTATTGATTTGCTATACCTGTGTATTAATTATAATACTTGCTTTTGGTAGATCATTCTACATTTTCTAGGCTCCCCATCATGCTCCCTGTGAATAATGATGGCTTTATTTCTTTCATTCCAATTATGATGCCCTTTTTTTCCCTGCCTATTTCATAGTCTGTAATTTTCAGTACAGTCTTGAATAAAGATGGTGATAATGGGTATCTTTATCTTGTTCTTAGACTCAAAGGAAAGTTTTCAAAATTCCATTAAATGTTAGTGCCATGGTTTTTTTTTTTTTGTAGATAATTGTCATCAAATTAAGAAAGTTATCTTATATTTCTATTTTGGTAAGAGTTTTGTGTCATTTTATATCATAAATGGTGTTGAATGCCATCAAGTCTTTTGCATCTGAGGAAATATTATCTTTTATTTAGTCTACAATGTGCTCAATTATATTATTTTGTTTTAGATTTGTGAAACTGTGATTTTGAGAAAGAAGGCATGTACTTTTATCTCTTTTATAATATTTGGGTCATGTTTTGATAAGAAAGTTATGCTGGCCTCATAAAACTAGTTAAGTTCAATCTGCTGTGTAACACATTTATTGGGTTTATAATTTCAGAGTTTATTTTCCAGTTCAAGAATTTCTGTTAGAGATAGGTGTAGAGATTGCATTCTCCAGTGAAATTCTTCATCTTGTCCTTCATTTTACTGAACATATTAATTACAACTATTTTACATTCAGTTTTGAAAAGCCCAATCTGTATCATATGTGACTGTTTTCTGTTACTATTTTTATTTTTATTTTGTCAGTTAATATGTTTGGTATTTTAAAAAAATCAGACATTTCATATAAATAATTAAATGGCTCTGGCTAATGTTGTCTTTCTACAGAGCAGTTTACCTTACTCTCTGACGGCCATTAGAATAGAAACAAATCACATCAATCCAATCACAAAGTGAGCTAACAAAGGCAAGGTTCCCCATTGCAAAGCCAACTCTGGGTCTTTCTTACTCCTAGGATCTAGCCCTTCAAAGGTACTGACTGAGATCCAGAATATAGCAAGTACCCCCAACACGTTATTAAATCAATGAATAAGTGAATGAATGTTGGCAATAAAGGAGGAGGGTAACTCTGAAAAGAACGATGAGAAAATAAACATTTCCAAGTGATAAATAAGGTTCAAGAATAAAGGAGAGGAGGGATCATCAATGGTAAAAAGTTTCTAGCCTGTGAGTCCTCGTACTACTGATAGGAGAGTCAGTCACTGGAAGCATAATGGAGGTATTTGGAATGAAGACAGTTGGAGGAAATAAGGCAGAATGCGAGTTCCATTTTCAGCTAGATAACATTGGGTGATATCAGATAATCTAACTGCAGACTTATGGTACATGGCTTAATATATGTGATATGAATCAGTGCTCTGAACTGAGAGAGAGATGTCAAGTTACCTCCAGCCTGAAAGTTACAGAGTGGGCCAATTTTATAAGTTTATATAGGTATGCCAGCTGTTTAGAATGACATTTGTGGATATAGCAAGAGGAGATTTGGACCACATGAAAACAAAAATTAAAACTTGAAAGTTCTGCCTTTTGACAAGTCCAGTTATGACTTGAGTTCCCTTCTAAGTTCAAAGAGACTTTGAATGAACAAGCAGAAGATATTTGTTCATTATTCTGAGAGGAAACCCTTAAGGGGCTGTCTTCCCTGCTCACCCTCCTGGATCCCTCAGTCCCAGAACCACTAAGCATGGTAAGAGGAAACATTTTTTAAATAAAAGAAATCACTTTATTGCTTCCTCAATACTCCCTACATAAACTCTTGGGTATTTTTTTAAGGTCTTGATTAGTCCACATTCCTGATCACCTTAATTGTTCTTATATTTGCCTTACTGCACATCTACGCGTTAATCAAATACATAATTCAGCACCAGAATATGCAGTTTGGCTACAAAACTCACCTGTGTGGCATGGTAAACATTGTGTTGAAAGTTACTCAACCATTTAAATTTATTTAAATTCATGATTTCCAGTTGTGGGCCTCTATATTTTCTGTGGAAAATATTCTAGGCAGTCTGATGGTAGCGCAGAACCACATTTCTCTCTTTCTGAGAGTTGATAGATAGAGCAGGGCTCCAAGTAATCGTGGTTTCTGCTAAGACTCCAACATGAATTACAGCCCTGTGTTCCAGGAGCCCTTTAGTATCCTAGGGTTTGTAATAGATGTTTCTAATTCTCATGAAATTATTGGACAAACATCAAGGAAAGATGTTTTACAATGCAAAGCTAATGCAGAGGGTCGTTAACATTGTTATTATAGACAATCAGCATGATTTAGCCAAGACCTTTGACAAGGGTATACACCTGTCTGTGAATAATATGTCTCTGTTTATTACCCAAGCTATTAATTAGACTAAGACTAAAGACGGGGTGGGGCTCATGCTCCAGAGAGTGTCTGAATGGCCGAGAGCATGAGCTAAGAGGTCGCAGTGACTCCTTCATAGATGGGCTATCAGCTGCTCCTGTTCTGCTGTGGGCACAGACACAACAAGAGACCTTACGTCACCTGAATGCCCTACCCTTAAACTCAAATTGCATCTTCTCCCAGAATTCCACATAAAGTGAACTCTGAAAGCAACTTGTATCATTTCTACTATTGTGAAGTATCCTTACCACTATTTTGGGTATTTAGATCTCCTGAAATATATGCCTTTCTCTAACGTACTTCACCAGTGCTGAGTTATTTCTTCTTCATTGTCAGGACAGAATATCTATTATAGGAATAACTTGAGTCTCAGGTTGAATTTTGGTAAAGTAAGTGAGAAATTACCTTGTAGTATTTATTTTTATTTATTTTTATTTTTATTTTTGAGCCGGAGTCTCACTCTGTCACCCAGGCTGGAGTGCAGAGTCACAATCTTGGCTCACTGCAAGCTCTGCCTCCCAGGTTCACACCATTCTCCTGCCTCAGCCTCCTGAATAGCTGGGACTACAGGCGCCTGCCACCATGCCCGGCTATTTTTTTTTTCTATTTTTAGTAGAGATGGGGTTTCACCGTGTTAGCCAAGATGGTCTCGATCTCCTGACCTTGTGATCCACCTGCCTCGGCCTCCCAAAGTGCTGGGATTACAGGCGTGAGCCACCACGCACAGCCCACCTTGCAGTATTTTTTTTAATTAAAAAGTAAAATAATACTTCTTTAGAAAAATATAAAATAAACAATGTACCTTAATTAACTACCACAAGAACAAATCAAACAATACCAAAATGTTTGATAAATGGCCAAGGAAAACACACATGAGCTATGCATTGTCTTTCTTAATTAACTTGTAACCCATTTACGTGTCACTCAAGGCTGCTCACAGCTGGGCTTTCTATAAAGCCATCTATATAGTCTGGAGCTGGGTAGCAAGCTTTCATTGTCCCCTGCTCCATCTCTTACACACGTCATTCACAGGTTGGTAGGTTCAGAGTCAATGTCCTTGTCCCTTTTTCTTACTGCTTGTACAGTTTCTCTGTTCTCCATTATGACTCATTATTTGAGTGGATCTTTCTTTCCATTTCTTGGCGGTGGGGTCATTATCCATATCAGTCACTGTAACCTACACTAATGGCTTTAAATTCTTGTTGTACGTCAGATATTCATACCTTTCCAAATGCTTTAAATGAATTGCCTAATTTAATACAGGAATTTGATTCCTTGTTTTTGGATGAAGATATGGAGGCTTTGGAGGTACTACACTGACTGTCCCCGCAGGAGGTTAATGGCACAGCTGTGAGGGAGGCACACCCAGTCTTTTCTCTACTTTCCTGCTTGCAGAGAGACTGTAGTAAATCCCTCAACTTTGATGTGCCTGTGAGTTTTATTACAATGCAGATTCTGACTCTGGGATCTGGGATGGGCTGAGTCCACATTTTTAACCCACTCTGTGGGGAGGGTGGTGTCACTGGTCCTGGATCACCTCTGACTGCCCAAGGCCAAGAGAGAATTCTTTCTTCCTCCAGGAATGGGGTGGGGGGAATGGAGGGTAGGAAAATTTGCCTGGCATCAACTAAAATCTGAAAGTTTCTTTCTAGTCCTACCCTATTGCATTTTCTAAATCCCTAAGGGGAAATAAATTCAGTGTTTTTTTTTTCCCCTCTCTGCCTCCGTCTCAACAGACTGCCCCTGTGGACAGCATGGGGGAGGGCTCTGTGTGTTCCAGAGGGTCTAGCACAGCGTTGCCCCTCTGTTTTTCAGCAAACACCCCTGGAGGATGAGCTGCAATTGGGCAAGCGCAGAACGTTTGATCTTCTTAGAAAGGCTCTCTATTGTTTGCTTCAAAAATGCCCCAAGGCTGCCAGTTTCCCCAGTTGAGGCTTTAAACATATGATGGCCATTTATCTATTTTCAGTCCTTTCAAATTCCTTCTCATTCTTGTGATTTGGGACAGGGGAGAGGGCAGCACCTGAATGGCCGCTCCTCGCCATTCATTATCCAATAGATCTCTATTAAGCCAAAGAATTTTTCTGCAATTGTTTCTTTCCTTCTCCGGATAAAGACCTCCTTTCACCCATTATGTCTCTGATCATTTCGCTGCCCTTTTCTGAAACTTCACTTTGTTGGCTCTGCTTTCTTTGAGGCAAAGATGATCAAAGCAGCTCTAAGCATGCCGGCAATTTTTACAATAAATAGCATTTTCTGGGTTATTTTTCATTTCCATTTTAATGCAGCTCACTCACCTTGCTGGTGCTTTAAACTGTCCCTGTGCGTTCTCTGTGGCTTTATATCAAACAGGAAAGTCATTTCCGATTACATGAGAGCACTTGTCCCTATCCCAAATTCACCTTAATTTTGTGATTTGAAAAGATTCAGTAAATTGTAGCTCCATAATGGTTTCCTTTTCTTTTTCCTTTTCACCTCTTTGTTGTTGTTGTTGTTGTTGCTGAGTTTGTTGGAAGCACAGTGATCTGCTGCCATAGCCACGAGTAAATTTGAATAGAATCAGGCATTTACGAGTTTTTCAAGCTTCATCAAATTGTAGACTTTTCCCTTGACAAAATAGTGCTTCTGGAGCTCGTGACACCTCTCACTTTCTGGGTCTTCCAAACGGATACTAAATGGCCTCCCAGTTGCATCTGTTTCTGCTTTTTCAACTCCAGCTTACTCTTACTACTACGGCAACTATTTGCCAGGTAACAGCAGTTCCTATTAATGGCTAAAATTCATTGAGCACTTACTATGTGCCAGGCATATTTTAAGAACGTTACATGTGTTAACTCATTTAGTCCTCTCTATGACTCTTCAATAGGTTCAATTATTATTCCATTTTACAGATAAAAAAATTAAGGTGCACAGAGCACTTGACTATGGCCATATAGCTAGTAAGTGGAAGAGGCAGGATTCAACCCAGTCATTCTAGTTCCAGGGCCTGAACTTTCTTCAACTCGGATATGTGTAACTATGAATCTCTTAACCATTATATTTTATTGTTCGTTTTTACTGCTTTTAATAACTTTACTATTGTTGTCTTGAGTTGATAGCTAACCCTTAGATTGCTCCTAATTTTGCATATGAACAGCTTGGGTTTTCTATCTAGTTATGTTAAAACCAATCTAGTTAAGTTAAAACCAATCACCTTCTTACTATGTAATAGGCAAGCATGAAGTGCTTTCTATGCCTTATCTAAATTTCAGTGATAGTATGCCCTGTTCGAAGAACTTCATGTTTCTATCTCTCATCCAAATGAAACTGTATCTCAGTCTGTTACAAACACCTTACTGATTAAAATAAAGGAGTAAGCAAAGCTCAGAGCCTCCAGCTACAAATCACTGAGGCAGTACCATGCTTGTCACATTAGATATTAAAGGGTTTGCCCATAGTAGACACTGAGCACTTTGAGGACGGGGCCGTGCTTTCTTCATCTATATATCAAATCTGTACTAGTCTCTGAGGAAGGTTTAAACACACTTCTTTCAATGGTCCAGGGATTGATTCAAAGCCACCTAGAATCTGAGAGGAGTGAGTGTGGAAGGCTGGGTGTGGTGCTCCTAATTGAACTACTTCCTTTAGTGCAAGGGCTCTGGAAGGTGGTTCCACATTCATCTTGTTTCTTCTAAATTCTTTTCTTCTCCCTGCACTTTGAACAATCCTTTCCCTGTTTGTGCCTGGCAAATGTTGTGGCTTCCTCTGATCAAACGTTGTTGTCTTTAGAGGAGAGAAAGGGAGATTCTGGTTTTGATGTAACTGTTGACTGTACAGACCTGAGGGGCTGAGCTCATTTTCCCCCAAAGTTCCTCGTATGCCTGTAATTCAATACACTGTCACTGGAAGGATTCAAAGACCCCGTTTGTTCCATCCAGGAAATCGATTCCATTGACTTTGTTTTTTGTGAGCTAGCCCCCTGACCTCAGAGAGGTCCTCCTGACACTGCTTTTATATTCTGCAGCTCTTGCGGATGGCAGGGAAGGGTGGAGGACCCAAATAACGCACCTCAAATCCTTAGTGGGTGTGGGATTCATCAAGACATCTCAGTTTCCCCATCATGCCCCAGGCATGTCCCTCAGTGTTCAGAGAGGACAATCCTTAGCTTGCAAAGCTGTCAGTTAGTGAGCCTGCTCCAGTACAATGCCAAACGCAATGCCCAAGCATAATAATCAATTTTGGAGGTGTTGAGATCCTTTCCTGCTGTTCCCTTACTTTTCTCTCCCATCTCTATTTCCTGTTGACTCTATACTCCGAGCAGAGAGAATCAAAGTCGTTATGCTAGTGTACAGGAAGCAAAACTGAGGCAGAGAAAGACTGGCCTTTGGTTTGATTTCATAACAGTTCAAAGCACAGGCCTAGCACTTGGCTCAGTGACAATTGATCAGAGCAGCCTTTACTCTCAGTCAAGGACATTCACTCTCCATTGTGGGGAGTTGAGTTCCAGAAATCCAAATGCAAATATAAAATCATACCAAAGAGTGTCTAATATAGCATAGTAACAATAATAATGACACTTGCATTCATGTAGGGCTTTCAGTGACTGAGAATGCTGTACAAAGTATATTTGTAGATCACCTTCTTCCAAACTCACATCAACAGAGTGCTATTTCTTTGGTGCAGTACAAAGTTAAATCAGTAGGAAATCTTTCAGTTACAGGTAACAGAGGTTCATTTCGTGTTTTATTATAACAAAGATGTGCTGGTTGGTAGTGGCTTATGTAGATTTAGCAGCTTAATAATGTCAGGGCTCAAGGTCAGTATGTCTGCAATGCTATTGACGTTTTCATGGTCATAAAATGGCTGCAGCAGTGCCAGAAATCGTGTCCTGCATTCCAGTTAGGAAGCATGGCACAGAGTATTCTTCTGTCAGGGAGGAAAACCCTCCCTGTTTCCATCTTATTGCCTAAAATAGGATTAATGGGCTGAGCTATGTTTCCTAAGATCAAAAGCTCCCCTCTAACTCCTAAATAAATATGGGACAAAATTCTGCCTGTTAGCAAGAAGAACCATGTTTTGGGGAGGCAATTAGCAGTACCTGACACAAAAGGACATTGGCCTAGAAGTAAAATGAACAAAGAAGTCAGGTCTTTTTCTTTCATTTGCTAACTGAGGCACATTGTAAAACTCCTTATGCCTCTTTGCTCTTACCTATAAATTAGGGATAATAATAGCCTATTCCTCTCACAGGGATGGAGTGAGAAAATATACATATGCAGAAATGTTTTGAAGATTGTAACGTACTGTGGAAAAGCAAATTATTACATCTAGAGCATTTTTTTCACTTGAAGGGATATTTAAAAAGCATAAAACTGTCTCTTCCTACTGTGACTCATAACTAGATAGAAAACCCAAGCTATTCATATGCAAAATTTGGAGTAATCTAAGGTTTAGCTATCAACTCAAGACAACAATAGTAAAGTTATTAAAAGCAGTAAAAAGGAACAATAAAATATAATGGTTAAGAGATTCATAGTTACACATATCCGAGTTGAAGTCCCAATTTCAGCACATCTGAGTTGTGCCATCTTGGGCAATTCACTTATTTTCTGAGTCTTACTTTCCTCATCTGTAAAACAGAAATAATTCCCCCCTCACAATGCTTTTGAGGTATTACATCACTTGAAATATATACAAAAGAGCAACACTTAGCACGGTGGCTGGCATTGGAGATGAATTTAATAAATGTTAATGAACAAATAGCAGTCATTACGTGATTTACTAGAAATTTCTCCTCCAATGCTTCCTCCATCCCTTCTAGAGCCAGGTGTTCCGTGTCTCAGGGCAGTGATGGCCTTTTAACATATTGAACATGTCCTGAATTATCTCAACCCTCACATTAGTTACCCCACGCTCCAGATTAACCTTTTCCCAGGATGGTTATTGACAATCTACTCTCAGTCTTTGCCTCCTGTCTCTTGATTTGTTTTGGATTTACAAGGAGACTCTGTTTTCAGCCCTGAGGTTGCAAATGAACTCATTCCTCTCTTTGCCTGAATCTTGGCCCCCTGTTACTTACTGAGTGAAAATGGCCCTAGCTTTGTTTTCAACTGGCTTGGAGGACAGCAGGGAATAAGACATGGCAAAATGTCAAGAGGCCTGTCAGGAGAAGGGAGACTCTCAGATATGGGCCCCTCTATCCTGTGTCAGTCCCTATTATACCTGCATGAAGATGCTTCAGAACTCTGGGAGAAAAGGAAGAAGGTTGCCCATAGCCTTAGGATTTTTGGCATAATTATTTTCATCTTAAAAAAAAAATGTTTTACATGTGAAGGCTGTTGTTTGAAGACTTGTCTGAAGCTGGTTTTCTTCATTAGAAATATAAACAGTAATTGAATTACAACAGGAGCACACTGTAATTTAAGTTAGAATTGCAGGAGGGCTGGTCCATGGAACAGGGGTTTTAACCCTGGATGGGTTAAAAAAGAGGCTGCACATACCCCTCCTCTGCTATAAAACAGGAGAGTTTTTATTATTATTATTTTGAGACAGAGTCTCACTCTGTCACCCAGGCTGGAGTGCAGAGTGCAATGGTGTGATCCCGGCTCACTGCAACCTCTGCCTCCCGGGTTCAAGCAATTCTCCTGCCTCAGCCTTCCGAGTAGCTGGGATTACAGGCACCTGCCACCACGCCGGCTAATTTTTGTATTTTTAGTAGAAACAGGGTTTCACCATGTTGGCCAGGCTGGTCTTGAACTCCTGACCTCAGGTGATCTCCCTGCCTCAGCCTCCCAAAGTGCTGGGATTACAAGTGTGAGCTACCGCGCCCGGCCTAAAACAGAAGAGTTATTATGTAATGTCAGTCATTGTCTTTCTTGGCATCCCTTAGCTATAGCCACTCATGCTTCCTAATCTGAGTGTATTCCTCCCTCCCTACCTCTTGGCCAGAAACAGCAGTGGAATGGCAAGCTCAGGCCCATTGGGTGGTGGAGAAGAAACTGCAATGATGAGCTTGGGATAGACAGCAACTCCAGATACCCACCAAATTGCAGCCTCCTCTCCCTCTTTCCAACAATTCTTACACGGTGTTCAATCTGGAGGGTGGATTTCCTGGTTTTTACATTCAGAGCTAGTGTTCATTTCAGAATCAGGACCTGTTTATCTGGGCTTTGCACCTGCTCTTTCTTACCAGCCTCCTCCAGCAAGGGCTGAAACGGGCTTCATTCTCAGCCCTGAGCTAGGTCCCATTGGGAGGGGATGATCCCTGTGTCCAGAAAGCCCGGTTACTATTGTCATCCTGAGCATGTGCCGCCAGTGCCTATGTTGGGCCCGTGGACAGGACAGCTGAGCTGCCAGCTACTAGAATCACATGAACTTCTTCTTGTCAGCCTTTGTCTTCCTCTTTCTACAGAGCCCCCAAAACTAAAAGCCTGAGCTTGCTCTGTAGCTAATCCACCTGAACCATGAGAAATCATATCTTCGTGCATGAACTTTCAGATACATTTAGAGCCAAGCTTTCTGTAATACCCTGGGCTACCATACCTGAGGAATACGGCCACATGCACAGGTGCTGGGACAGACATAACTGGATTCGAGTCCTGAGTCTGCACATGCTAGCTGTGTGTCCTTAGGCAAGTCACTTCCTTTTCTGAGCCCTCAATTCCTCATCTGCAAATGACATAACAAAACCCACCTTCACAGTGAAGCAATGCGTCTAACACACTCAGAATAGTGCCTGGTACACAGTAAGCGGCAATACAAAGTACTCATTATATTACCATGCATGATTCGGGAAGGTAAACCTTTGGTTTAATCCTGTGATACCTGGCTGCAATTGAAAACATAGTTTTAAACATTGAAATAAGCAGAGTTGCATTGTGAAGCAGAGTACAACATTCATATAAATCTTTCAGATAAAACAGGTAACTTCTCAAAACTTTCTTTCTGTTGTGTGTTGCTTTGGGCTCCCCCTCTGACAGCCTGAGGGGAGAAGCTTTTTTTCTCTGCTCTTCAAGGTATTTCAAAGACTTCGGTAATAAACAATAAAGCTTAAGTCAGAAAGGGAAGAATACGGGAAATATATTTGCAGGGAGAAGATCAATGTGTTAGCTACGGATGGTTAAGAAGGAGGTTTAGATTATTTTTGGCTCTTTTTACACAGACATTTACCCCTATTTCGTTGGTCATCTCTGTCCAGCCCCTCCTACCAAACAAATGTTCCCTTCAGGGCTGTAGGGAAGATATTGTGGGAATGTTATCTGGAGGGAAGCTGGTTTGGAAGCTTTGTGAGTAGGAATAAGTTTCTCAAATTCTTTGGACCTCAGTTTTCTCATCTGGCAAATGGGGTTTCTAATACTTATCTCACAGCATTGTGGGATTAGATATATGTCTCTAAGCTACCACCCACATTTCCCAGCCCTACCCAGAATCAGAGCTGTTACCAGCCAGGCCACAGTCGCCTCCACCATGACCTGGGCCCCTGCAACATCCTCCCAGTCAGCGTCCCTGTTTCTGTTCTTTCCCACCCTGCCTCCAATAACCAGAGTCCAGCCAGCACATCTTTGAGGAACTGCACTAGCTTCATACCTTTGATCTCTTGCAGCCCTCTTTTGGCTTTGCATTATGCTTGGAATAAAATCCAGACTCCTTACCAGCAATCGCCCAGGCTGCCTCTCCTCCTCATGCTCCAACCTTCTGCCCGGGACCACACTTCACTTCTTTGTGTTCCTGAGCACATTGCTGTCCTAGAAACTCAGGCTGCCAGCCCCTCTCCCGGTTGCGCTTTGTTCCGGTCACCTTGAGGCTCATCCATTCACATCCTTCAAGTCTCAGATGAAATGCCACTTCCTGTGTAAGACAGAAGGCAATGGAACCCCAGCGAGAGACGGTGAGCCCTGAACTAGAGCTTCTAGCTGATTTCCCTCCTCCTGGCCTCACTCTTTTCAAACCCAACCTCCACATGGCTCAGAGAAAGAGAGCTAAAGCATGAACGGATCACTCTTCTTCTTAAATCTCCTAATTCCTCCCCGCGATTTGGAGGATAATGTTTAAGCTCATGAATTTGGCCCATAAGACCCACCACAGTGCTTCTGCAGCCCTAGCCCCCTTGTGACCCTCTGGGCATAGCCCAAGCTCCAACTACCTCAATCTGTTTTGCTTTCGTGCTATCATTTCTCAATTCTGTATCTTTTGTTCACGTTGCCCTGTGTACCTGCAGTGCCCCCCTGGCACCTCCTCCAGGAAGCCAAGCCACCCAGTTTGCCTCAGATGCCCCTCCTGGTATCCCCATCAATCTCTGGGCCTAACCTGAAGCTCCCTCTCTGCTTGGTGTCATTTCTTAATGTCTTTATGACCCTAGGGTCTCACTAGGCTCCTGATTCTCAGCATCTCTGCACTGCCCAAGGTTCACAGTGCACCCCTGGAGTGTTACTCAATGTTTGCTGAATGAGTGAATAAATAAATGAACCTGTGATTCAATAACAATCTATTTCTTGGTGCATTTACTTCTTTGATTCATTTTGGGCATTATGAACTATCTTCTACTACACTAATATAACATAATGTACATACTCATCTGACTATATTTTGGTCAGCTAATCGATTCTGTTTCCTACTCCCTTGTCTTTTATGTGCTTCTATGCAGCTGTGTGAAATGATACCCATAGCTGTCATTTATTCAGCACTTACTCTGTACCAGACACTGTTTAAAAGCTTCTTTCCATGTGTTAAGTCTTGTAATTTTTTAAAGAACCTTCTCAAGGAAGTATTATTATTATCATCATTCCCTGTTGTAGATGATGAATCATAGGCAGAGGGCATAATTTCCCCCATCCTGCATAACTGGTACAAGGCAATACCAGTCTCGGGGCCTATGCACTGCTGCTCTAGGGCCTGGCACTGATCACTGGATGGCATTTTCCTTCTTCTGCCAGAACCCACCTCTTCTCTCAGTGAGGCAGCCCGGAACATCACTTGTCCTCATTTTGGTGTTCATAGGACCAGTCCGAGGCACATTTTGTGTTTTCCATGTTCACATTTGTCCTTTCAACATCCTCGTTTTTCCTTGTTCTTACCTGATGCCGTCATGTGACTCCCTTATGCTTAGGGTAGTGGACTGGAATCATCTGGAAGGCCTCTTAAAGCACAGACCATGCATCGCACTCCAGACTCTCCGTTCAGGAGGTCTGTAATGGGGCCCAAGGTCTGGGGTTTCTCGCAAGTTCCCAGGTGGTGCTGCTGCTGCTGGTTCGGGGGCCATGCACTGAGACCTACAGTCTAAGACCACTTGCAGCTCTGCCCTACCCCACCTCCCCAGCACATGGATTTCCAAGTTATTTTCTGATTTTCTTACTCCCAATCTCCAGTTTTACTTGTTCTAGTGCTTATTGCCCCAGGGACTTGCTCCGGCCCCTGCACACTTGATATATGTAAAAGTGTTGTGTATAGTTAGGTATTTTGTTACCCCAACTAAGTAGCTGATTTGCTTCCAACTGAAGGGTGGGTGGAAGGCGTCCTGGGTGGGTGGAAGGAGTCCTGGGTGGAAGGAAGAGGTGGGCAAATGGGTGATACTCAAGCTCTCACCTGCATGCATCGCACCATGTTGGTAAATCTTTCCCACCTCTATGCAGGTCTGGCCTTGGCAGGGATCCATGGAAGTAAGCGACAACCCTCCTTTTCACCCACAATTCTGCAGAGAAGCCCAGCCTTATCTATGCCTTGTTCTTACTGCACACCACTCAGGGAATCACATTAAAGCAAAGAATGATATTTGCATACAGGCATTCGATAAAGAATAGACTCCCTAAGCCGGAAACCACACAGCCCATAATTGCTGTAGGTATCTAAGGTGTCAGGCCTCTGCTACCCAGTGAGGCTGCAAACCAGCTTTTTCATCATAAAGGAATGAGCTGCCAATGATTTTCATAGCTTGATTAACGCTCTTCAAACCAATCTCCATTGGGTGCAGAAGTGAAGCCAGAGGAAGATGGATGTTTCCTATTACTTGACGTAATGACTGTGAGGCAGGCTAATGAAACCTTTACAGCCCGAGTTTACAGGAAAAAAACCAACAAACACAGATCAATACCTGAGTTACAGTTCCAACGCATTGATAAATAGATGACAGGCTGTGGGCCTGGCCCCAGCATAAGAAAAGAGAGCAGGAAGAAATGTTGGGGGATGTTGAGAGGGAACTGGAGGCAGAAAGAAGAAGAAGGGTTAAACCACAGTGTGGACTGATGGGCCCAAGGGCACCGAGAGGAGGTTGTGAATCTGAGCACGTGTGTGTCAAGGGAAAGAGAAGGACCAGACAGCCAGGAGGTGAGAGGAAGTAAAAAGCGGAGAGGCTGCACCGCCAGACTGCACTGAAGGAATCGGGTCCGCAAGTGAGGCTGGGATGCACACCCTGGCCAGGCTGCTGTCATCCTGAAATGGGCAGCCCTTCTGATTTTCCCCTGCACTAATTAACACTTCAGCCCCACTGCTTGCATTCCCAGTTCTCATTATGATTTTCTTCTGGTGACACAGGCATCCCTTTGTTTCCTGAGTCCTAGGATCAGGTCCCCGACGAGGAACAACGATGCCTGGACTCAGCTTCAGCCTCTGTTCTTCTACCGTTCAGAAGCCACCCTCCGGCAAGGTGACCCCAGCTGCTGGATGGGGCAAGCCCAGGAATTCTCGGCTTCTGACACATCGCGCATTCATCTTCTCCGACACTGTTCCCATGCACAACTTGTGGCTCAGGTTGGAAATGCAAATGGAAAAATGCATAGCTGTAACCCCTCCTCCAAGGCCTCCGTCTCTCTGCTCATATTCACTGAGGCTAGTGATCCCCGACTTCCCACTCGCTGGCCCCTCCTCCTCCCCTTCCAACATAATACGCTGTTCACTTATTTATTGCATTCATTGTCCATCTCATCCAAATCTATTCTAGAAAAGGTTTTTTGTTTTGTTTTGTTTTGCTATTTTTTAGTGTTTTGTCCATTGTTGTGCCCCCAGTACTTAGCATCTCATTTGCTACACAGCAGACACTCAGTAGATATTGGTCGAGTGAAGAAATGATTGAGGACAAGTCATCATGCTTTTGTCCTAGCCTCACTGGGAACCAGCTATACAGCTATTGCCCTGTGTCTCAGTTTCCTTATTGGGAAATGGGGATAATAATCCCTGAAGAAACAGATGGATGCATATATACAAACTATTTATATGTTTATATATTCCTATTTGTAAAGTGTTTGTATATTCACATATGTAAAGTAAAAAATGTAAAATGTTGGATAAATGTAAGGGATCCACACTATTTGCAGTGCATGGACACCTGTCATGGTAAAGAAACTGGAGAAACAATCACTAGCAAATAGATCATACTGAGATGTGTGTGCCTCCATGAAAAACCTCACATTGTCGAAAGTGCTACCTGTTCTAATCTCCTGTTTGTGAAGATTAGCCCTATTTCTTTACCCAAAATGAAGTTATTTTGGGAGCCCAGCACCCCAAAAAATTAGATCCCAGGCCATTGCACTATGTCTAAGGGGTATGTTGTGTAAGATGTGCACTTAGTGGAAATTGGACAAAAGGCACTATATATAGAATGTGAAAGTGGAGTTTTCAGGACCTGTGCTTTAAATATCAGGCATGACATCGTCACCAGCACCTCCAGGAGTGGAGCCGGAGGCAGGATTCTCTGGGGAGTGCATTTCCTCCAGTTCTGCTGATGCAGGAGAGATGGGTGAATCAGCAGTAGGCGGCTGAAAGTTTGATAATCACAATTTGCTCTGGGTGATAAAGTGGGGCCTGGACTGAGGGAAACAACTGGGTATCTAACTAGGCTAAACAAGAGGGCTCAGGGGACTGGCAGGAGAAGGACACTGTGCTTTTACCTCCTGATCAAGCTTTTCCCATCTGGTCATTTTATTTGTCAATTTTTCCCATTTCATTTACCAAGCCGTTCCCTGACTGTTAGCGCCTCTGGCAATAGCTCAGCCAATCATTCTGCCTTGGGAAGTCTGCCTGGCTAAAGTGCCCAACGTGGCCCCACCTAGGCCTTTTCCTATGAGTGCCTCTCTCTGTGGCCCAAGCTCTTCTCCTCTCTGCCATAATATTAGATGTGGGATCCACAACATGCCTGCAGCAGAGAAACCCAGCCACTCTCATCCTGCCCTTTTCCTTCCTCATGAAACAGGGTTGCGGGTTGGGCTGGAAAGGGGCTGAGGGGGTGAGTTTAGAGAGAGGAGACTGGAAATGAGGTTCCTAGCTCCATCATCATTAGCAATGTGACTTTGGGGATATTGCCACACCTCTCTGAGCCCCATCTTCCTTCATACCGAGATGATAATCCCTCTCTCATAGTCTCTGGTGAGAACCAGAGACCAGGAGACGAAAGTGCTGACACATAGTAGGTGAGGAGTACATGACTATTGAATATACACAATGGTCTCTCGAGAGCTGTCTCTACTCTTGAATTTTTGAATTCCTAAAACCAGAAGGGAAGGAAAACCAACACTGAATAAAAGTGTTAGGCTGTAGTAGGTGCCTGGTGTATGTCATCATATCACTCCCCCAACAGACTTACAAACTGAAGAGTAGTATTCCACCCCTCTGGTTTGCATATGTCCCCCAAAAAGCATGTGCTGGAAACATAATCCTCAAGGCAACAGTGTGGAGAGGTGGAGCCTGATGAGAAGTGATTAGACCACAAGGGCTCTGTGGTTATGAATGGATTAATACCATTATTAAAGAAGTGGGGTCTTTAAAAAATAATGAATTTGTCCCCCTTTTGTCTCTCTTTCACTCTCTCTTGCCATTCTACTTTCTGTCATGATGACACAGCAAGAAGGTCCTTGCCAGATACCACCTCTTGATCTTGGACTTCTCAACCTCCAGAACTCTGAGCCAATAAATTTCTGTTCATTATAAATCACCCAGTCTGTGGTACTGTATTAAAGCAGCACAAAATAGATGACGAAACTGAATTATAGAGAGAATTACTAACTTGTGCAAGGTTAGGCTGCTGATAAATCACAGAGCTGGAGCTCCATACTGGTTTTGATTTCAAAGTCCATCCCTTTCCTCATCACTAGGCTGAATCCTAGGAGACTGAAGGTTAACCAGAGAAAATCCCAGACTGCATGACTAGTGGAGTTTGCCCACAACCCCTAGGCATGAGACACGTGGTTTGTAAATCACATTGCACATGCCAGTATGTCTGCTGCCACCACCTCACTGCACAATAATGAGAACCACCTGCTTCAAAACAAAGCAAGGAAAAGAAAAGAAAGCTTCACTGTGGTCTGGAAATAGCTTCAATTAACAGTAGCACTCTAGCCCAGCACATAGGCAGATTATGAGGCAGCCACAAGGCATAGCCCTCTGCAGCCAGGGCCTGGGCAGAAAAACCTTGTGGAGAGTAGTATCCATGGACCTCCAGCTTTGGATTTGATAAAGAGAAAAAGATGAGCTAATATTCATTAAACTTCTAATATGTGTCCCTCATGGTACTATATACCTCCCTATACTGTACTTTATTTGCTTCTGAAAATAATCTTGTGTAGTGTATCTTACTCCCATTCTACAAATAAGAAAAATGACTCTCAACAAAGTCACCCATCTGGAGAGCAGAGTCAGTAGCTAAGTAAAAGAGTTCAGCAGAAGTACTGAGAACTGACCAAAGGCAGAGTCCAGAGAAGCAAAGAGAGGGAGAGAAGTTCCTACGCATATACTAGTTCTATTTGCTGTAAAGTACTCCCTGTCTACCCAACCCCATCCTAACCTAAAGAACTGCTATTCAACCTTTGAGAGTCATGTAAGTCATCACCTCTCTGAAGCCTTTCCCAACATCCCCAGTGAGGTCTTGTAATCTAAGGACCTGACATAGTGCTTAGAATACAAGCGCCTGCCTAATAAGTGTTCGGTATTTGTCGACAGATAAATAAGTGACTAAGCAAAAGTCTAGAGCTGTGTTGTGCAACAGAATTCTTGCAATAATAGGGATGTACTTTAATCTGTGTTGTCCAGAGCAGCAGCCAGCAGCAACATGTGGCTTTGGCTGTTGTATAGGACAACACATGTCTGGATACCTGGTGCTTTCTGTGCTCCCGCCATTGCTGCCATCAGAAAACTCATTAACCATGAAGGTTGTGGGGGCCAATCAGGCCCAGCTGATTCTGCACTTGAGTAAATCCAGCCATGCTCCTTGGAACGTGGCTAGCTCATCCTGTAATGCCTTTTGAGAACTTCTACTTTCGTTAGCTATTTGTTCAAGATAGCAATTTATAAGGAAATATGAGAATTTGATTCTCTGTGAGCACCAAATCCTTCCATGACAGTAAGATGGGCATCTTCATCTCTTCATAGGGTCATTTTGGGTCCATTTTACTTCTCAGCTCAGCACTGTGGGAAGCTGACCACAGATGGACAAAGCTCAAGCATTTGCAGTCTCAAAGGAGGGATTTAGGGTAGAGATTAGGGCACAGAGAGGGCAACACCAAGGTTGAAGGCATCTCCTTGGGAACACTTTACTATCTTCCAGGGTTCAAACATCAGGGCACTTCAATAAGTATTCCAGGAATTGGTACTTTAGGAACACATTCATACTCATTTAGATTGATCTATTCCTTCTTCCAGAGTACCTGTGACCTACCTTAAATTTCAATAAAGACTAAGGAATGGCAGGAGGTGAGGCGGGAGCTTTGACACTCTGTAGACATCTTTCACACAGAGCTGTTAGGCCAACTCTGAAGGGATAGCAATCTACTTCCTGCCCTCCAGTGTGGTTGAAGAAGGAAATCATAGAGGGCTAGTGGCCCCTGGGTGATGTGAGGTCTCTGGGTTTTAAGTAATAGAATCACTGCTCTTCCCAGTTGGACTGGGCTACCGTGGCAGGCACCAGCTGGAGGCACCCTGTGTCTCAGCTCTGTTCTGACCTGAGAGCTCGCTGTTGGAGAAGCCTGTTGAGGCTCTCTTCAGGATGTGAAGAAGGTGTAATAGTGGCTTTCACCCAGCTTGGCGGCCCTGGTTCTAGATGTTTGTGGTTTGCTTGGATATTAGGTGTAAGGGAGATAGAGTGTGGGAGGCTGATACAGTCCTGTGGGTGATTCTGGGATGCCAGGCAGAGCTGGGTCTCACTCTGTCTCTGAATTCTGCCCCTAACTCCCCACAGTGAGGCCACATACATTTTCCATCATGGAGCGCTCCTGTTCTCCCCACTTTCCTATTCCAGGCCCCCTTTCCTCTTGAGATGCAAATACACTTTTCCTTTCCAGTCTGAGCAGTACAAGATTCTCTAAATTAGGGTGCTGACTCTGGGAAGAAATGCTTAGTGAATGATGGCTCATGGTTGCTAAGCAAATCTGAGCTGCCTGACTTCTGCATGGAGTTCTCGGGATTCTCCATGGAGTGACTAAGAACGGAACAAATCATTTGGCCCAGAGTAATGGGTTTCTGTGCTATTAGTCGAGGTAGCTTAGTGTAACAGAAAAAAGCAGTTTTTTCTTTTACTGGTTGTCAGGAGTTCTCTAGATCTGCCTCTGTCACTGCCTAACTTGAGAACTATGACCTCTCAGAGCCTCAGTTTCCTAATCGATCAAAAGAGGGCATCGGATCAGATTTTATGCTTGTTGAGCTGTATTCCTCAGAGAACACGATGGAATGGTGGTAGGTGGGACACTGGAATCCCCACTTCTGCTTGCAGTGGATTACTTATGTGTTTATCTCTTTTATTGATTTACATCTCTGCATAAGATTTGGTTTGAAAAAATATTTGATGGCTATAAATAATCTGAAGTCCCTGGACTAGATGATCTCTAAGGCACCCTTGTAGCTCTATAATTTTAATGTAGCACCTGCTAATTGGATCTGATCATAAACCCAGGTCAGAGACTAACAGCTTGAGGTAAGAAGTCTTGAGGCTGTGTTTCAACTCATTTTAGCAATTTGCTCACTTCTATACATCTGACCCTTGAGGTTAAATCTGTAGCTGTTTTTGTGCATGAGCATTTGTGTTTGTGAGTCCTCTGAGCACTGAGAGAATGTGCTGAAGATGTCTCTCTCATTTCATTTCTCCTCTGAGGGGCCTGTAGGATGGCACACAGGTCTGCAAGGGAGACTGAGCTTTCTACCTTTGCCTGGAGACTTCTGATGCCTTTGCCCCAGGAGGGCTCACCAC
The DNA here is from genome assembly GCF_006542625.1 of Nomascus leucogenys. Lineage (NCBI taxonomy): Eukaryota > Metazoa > Chordata > Mammalia > Primates > Hylobatidae > Nomascus > Nomascus leucogenys. The sequence continues at coordinate 3,659,901 of NC_044395.1, read as the reverse complement.
ACAGGGAGTCAGGGCAACCTTCACTCACGGGTGATGGGAGACGTTGTACCTTATTCCCCCTCTGAAAAAATAATAATGACTTATGAAGCACTGGCCAGGGTCAACCGCAAAGATAGATAGATCTAATGACTTTTTCACAAATACCCATCCTATGCTCTAACACTTCAATTCACCTCTTCCTGTCCCTCTACAATTTGGGTTTGTGCTCTAGGAATTACAATAGGGAACCCACTCTTGGAGTGAGAGCTAAAGAACTCCTCTACCTCAAAGTGTCTTTTTTTTTCTTTTAAGATCAGCTTTATTGAGGTACAATTTACATATGATAAAGGGACAGTTATAGAACTCCAGTGCATAGTCTACAAATTTTGAGAAATGTATTTTCATGTGACTACCCCCCAATCAAGATAATGGAGCATTTCCATCACCCACTCCACCACCATGTCCACCACCATGGCATACCATTGGTAGGCTACTATAGCATGGGGTGAGGAGTGAGTGGCTGGCTGATGGAAATGCTCTGTGTTTTGATTAGGTTTGGGTTACATGGAATTTACATGCATCAAAATTCATGCAACTGAGCACTTAAAATGTGTGCAATTTACAGTTGAAATTGAGAAAGATTAAGTAAATGCCTTAATGCCACACATTTATTAAGTGACTGATCCCAAATCTGACCCAAGGACCATTGAATTTCAATGCTATCCTCGTCATTACCATGTTACCCTGCCCCCGCTCATGACTGTATTCATAGATGGAGGTAGTGCAGGTTGGGAACTAGCACTCTGGCTTAACCTTCTCATTGTATAAAAAAGAAAACAAACTGTTAGAGGTGGGGCAATTTATGTAGCAAATTGGTAGTGAAGCCCAGACCAGATCCCATACTCAGGGTTTCTCAGTCTAGTGATGGAGCTAAGAATGGCAGTGTCCATATCATTATATCGGTTATGAGTTATCATATCACAGAACTTGCTCAAACATGAAGAGATATCAGTGCCCTAGTTGATTACAGTGATTGTTCCTATGAATATGGAGCACTTTACAGTCATACTTCTCTCACAGAAGATACATGGAATCAGGTGGAGATCTTGTTAAAGTACAGATTCTGATTAAGAAAGTCTTGGGAGTCTCAAAAACATTTTGAAGAATTCAAAACCAAAATTAAGTACATTGTATTAAAAAATTCCCTGAAGATTTCCTCTCTTCCTGTGGGGGAAACACACACATACACCAGCCTTGACCCCAGATATCAGTGAGCTTCTGATATCAGCCTTAACTTGATCACCAAAGTCTTGACTATAAGACAAATTCCTGGACATGGATTGATTGGTCACACCCACAAACCACAACTGAATGTTTTATTGGCTTACATTTTCCAGCTGAAATTAGACACCACAGGATTGACTATTTTGATTGACTTTGCATCTGGGTCAGTCAAAATTGCGGGTCCCAGGGAAGGGCTATGTTACACTAAGAGCTTTTCATTTTGTGCCGCCAGAACCACTTTTGGCGAGTGATTGATTGATAGATCCCAATCCAAATCTAATTGCTCATGCTTTCTGCCCAGAAGGATTCGGGATGTATTGATCTCTGTCCAAGCTCATCTGGGGAGAACAATGCTTCTATAATGGAGAGAGTGCCACTTGGGGTCCTGCATTGTGCTGCTTTTGTTTTTCCTGCCAACTCAGACCAAGGCTTTATCTGCAGAACTTTCGGCAGCTGGCAGGCATGATTCTCTGCCGGAGACAAATTTGATTCCCCATTCCACTGCCTGTCCTTTGATGGCAAATTCATTTAGGCACATTACAGTCATACAGATGCAGACTGACCCAGTTAGCTCTACATGCGTTGTGAATCCAGTTAATTGTGTATCAACTAATTGCATAATTCATTTATTAATGGACTGAATTAAAATCCAAGTGTTGCAGCTCCTCTTCAGGATCAGTGAGAAGAAAAGCCTTGGGAAAATTTCATTTTTCAGATCCATGATCCTCCCCTCTCCAAAATATATTCTCTCTTTTTCATTTGGGAAAAGAACTATTCCACGAAACAATTAAGGATGAGATAAAAAATAAAACATAGCTACATTACTAAAACTGCCTTTTTTTTTCTTTGAGACAGTTTCACTCTGTCACCCAAGCTGGTGTGCAATGGCACAACCTCGGCTCACTGCAAACTCTGCCTCCCAGGTTCAAGTGATTCTCCTGCCTCAGCTTCCCCAGTAGGTGGGATTGCAGGCACGTGCCACCATGCCTGGCTAATTTTTGTATTTTTAGTAGAAACAAGGTTTCACCGTGTTGACCAGGCTGGTCTGAAACTCTTGACCTCAAGTGATTTGCCCAGCTCGGCCTCCCAAAGTGCTGGGATTACAGGCGTGACCCACCTCGCCGGGCCCTAAAAATGTTAATTCTTTATATCCAGCTGCATATCATTAGGATACAGATATTAACAGATTACATTGGTGCCCCCCAAAACAATAGTTTTGAGAAGACATATTTTGAGTTTAGAAGAGGGTCCAGATTTTCCCGTGCACCTCCAGGTGACTCCTCATGGGATGACTGTGCTTACCAAGTGGTTGGAGTCACGTGAGCTCTCTGTTTCCTAGAAGAGAGGTGCCCTTACCTCCCGGCATCTCCCGAGCCCTCGCCTTGGATACTGGTTTCTTTGGAAGGAGGTTACCTCTTGTCAGCTGCCAACAACAAGAAGCAAAGGCCCAGTGTTGTTCCTTGCGAACAGCCTGCCAGGCCTTACCCTTTCATCACCAAAGTCCTCCTTGCTGCTGGTTTTGGAAGCACATCATCAAGCTTCTTGTGAAGTAGCAGAAATACATAGAATAAGTCTCATTCTACATCTTATGTTGGGCCTCCCCAGAAGGAGCCCTGAGATAAGAATTTTAATGTAAATATTTTATGTAGACGGGGGACTTCAGGAAGCACTGGAATAGGAATGGGGAAGAGAGGAACAAGAAGAGCCTAATGACGGGCATGTTATTAATGAGGTTGTCCCTGGGGCAACTGGGCTCTAGCTGTTTGAAGACCTCTAGGAGACCACTTAGAGCATCCTTGGTGGTCTCACTGCAGGGATGAAGGAGGTGTTGGGTTTGTCCTCCAATTCTCAGATGTCATTGGCTGAGGGCCTCTCCTACAGCACTCGCTCCTTGTCTTCTGTGGTAAGGCACTCTCCAATGGCAGGAGAGAAGGCTGTGGGGTGGAGAATCTCAGGTGTCTACACTGGGGTCCTGTGGACGTGCATGGGGACATCGAGGGCCAAGGGGATACCTGATTGGCACTGAGAGCCTAGAGTAGCAACCCAAGGGCTTTCACCAGATCAGCTTTCTTCTTTGACTCTGGCCCCCTTAAAACCTGAAAAAGCTCACTCCAACCCAATTTCATGGCTTCCATTCTGTCTCCATTGTGGGTCCAGAAAAAAATGACCTCTGGTTCTAGAGAGAAAATATTCCCTCTCCATTCCTTGTTTTACACCCTTCTCCACCTCCCAGAGTCCTAATTTTCTGCCTTAGGATAAAGTCTCTTCCCTAAGAGACTCTCGGTGTGCCACACAAATTCCTTTTAGGGGAAGCACAGCCATGCCTCCAGGAGTGTATTCTGTCCCTATATCCTGATGAACAGTTAGAAAGTGATCTCTCAGTGGAATGTTTTCCAGTATATGGATTGGTAAGTCCTGTATATTATTACCTTGTATATTAATAATAATAATAATAATAATGCCTTACCTTTCTATTGTTTTTATAATTTCCAATGCACTTGTATTTTCTGAGCCGATTCTACCAACCTCCTGGGAGAGAGGCATTATTAGATATTACCAAGAAGAAGATCAAATACCTAAGAGGGTAATTCAGTCCCTAAGGAGTGAAAATAGCTATTAGGAACTGAGGCTTCTCAATCGGTTGACCTGAATCCAATTCTTGGCTTCTTCGTTCACACGCTGTGTGCCTGAGACAATTTGCTGGACTTTTCTGAGATTGTTTTCTCAAACATGAAGTCAAATTTGTAATAGTCCCACTCCACTGGAGTGTCTTGAAGCTTAAATGGAATAATGGAAGGAAAGACTAGTGACTGGCTCATAGCAAGTGCTGATAGACCCTGTTGTTACTATTAACTGACTCAGTCAGAATTGCCCAAAATAGACAGAGCTTGAAGCCAGATCTTGTGACTATAAGTCTTGTGTTCTTTCCCACCATTTCATATTTTTGGTTAAATTCTGCAATTGACCCCAAATCATGCATTTTGGTGTTAGATTTGTGCTGAACTTTCTCTCAATTCCTATAAAATACGATTCAATCACAGTGCATGACTTGGGAGGAGGAAGTTTTCAATCGTTGAAAAATAGAAATAAAAACATTCATAGAGCCATAGAGCTGCAGCCTCCGTGAGTTTAGTAGAACAAATGCCATGTACCCAGGACAAAACCATCTCAAGCAGAATAAATTTGCCTTTTTATGCTGAGAGGAAGCTGAAATGAAGCTTTCAGGGTCTTGGTGTCATTGGCATCATCTTTATGTTCTTAAATGAAAACAGAGAAAGGATTTGCTTTATTACAGGAGAAAGGGCCAAATGTGTTTGCTTTCAAGTACAGAGTAAAATGAAATGCATATTCTCAGGGAGGAACTTCATTTTGATTACCCGTCTGGAAGAGGAGAACAGGAAACGGCCGCCCATACCCATCCTGGCCCCCCATCTTCCTCTTTTTATTTGTTATTGAAGCAAATGAAGCCAATTGTTGGAAATTTCTGTGCAGCCCTGAATGCCTCAATTGTGACTCTCACAGAGATTAATGCATTTAATTTACCTCTTTGGTATATTCGAGACACTATTCAGCAGCCAATTGGGAGTTCCTCGCCCTGTAAGCTGCTCCATGATGAGATACACTCTGGCTGTCTCTACCTCACATGCTGCAGAGGACTTCAGTTCAGCCCAGGGAGGAGGAGGGCGGCCCTGCATTTCCAGGCTCCCTACCCCTCCTCCACAGGTGGCCATTAGTGAAGAAAATTGGAAAGAGCTGAACTACAGGGACAGATGAGCACAAAAGACCCGCATGTACCATCTTTCTGGGCATTATGGACTGTCTTCTCCCACAGTGTTCTCATCAGTAAAGAAGTCACTTCTATTTAAGTAAAAGTTCCCTATGTATGGGGCAAATCAAGGGGACTAAGTAGTTTTCCTATGGATCAAGTAGTTTTTAACTTTTTGATATTAAGTATTGACTTTGGCATTATTTCCAAGAGAGACAACACTTTCTGTCCTTGTTTCTTTATTCCCAAATGTTTAATGAGTACCTACCTGAAGCGAGGCACAGCGCTAGGTCTGAGGATAGAGTCAGGACAAGTAACGCATGGTTCCTGCCCTCTGTGCCCTAGCCTGTTGGATGGTACACAACCACACAAAAGTCTACCCCATTACAGTTTTGATAAATGTCACAAGAGAAACACACAGGTGACCTAATCTAGAATGGAGGATTCCAGGGAAATTCTTTTTGAGGAAATACGTTGTAAAATATATTTTGAATGATGACTGAGAGCCAAGGGATAAGGAGCATTTCATGGTTGAGGGGAGAGTTGGATACAGGTGTCATCACTTTCAGCCTTCAGCTTGCTCCATGGCAGGTGTCTCATCAGGCTGGGGTTGGTCGTTTTGTTGCATCTCTAAAATCTAGGTACATTAGGGCTAGCACCCATGAATTGCCATGGGGAAGCTATTCTGGGAGGCCCCCTTTGATCTTATGGTCTCTAGGAGGCCCTCTTTGATCTTATGGTTTCCAGTCTTAAGTGCATTGCATTGTCTTAAGAGCTCCGTGGGAAGAGAGAGATTTTCCTATTTATTTTCAAGATTTCCTGGGTGTCTACCCTCAGTATATGGCTATAACTTGCTTGGTCTACTCTCTCAAAAGGATGGGAGAATATTATAGCTACTCTTCACTCTATTCTTCCAACCCCACTAGGAGTATTTTCAGAAGGAAACAACATCCAAAGATTTACCTTTAGAAATTGAGAAATGAAGCTTTAGCCCAAGACTTCCTCAGATAACTTTATGCAGTGTCAAAATAGGGATGAAGTACCTATACAGTTCCCTACTCATACATACATTTCCCCTGATACTCAGAAAATATACTGATGAGGCCACTTCAAAAGATGAAACTCAGCACGAACATAGTAGGTGATCCCTGCAGAAGGTGAGCAAATTTTCTAGGCCAAAGCAAGGTCTCAAATCCAATTTCTCACACACATTATAGTATGGTGAGGATTTCTCCCATGGCTAGAAGCAAACACAGTTTTAAAAATTCAAATCATGGATAATTCATGCAGAATTGGAAACTAACGTTTTTAAAAATGTTAAATGCATGTTTCAAAGCCAACTTCAAGTATAAATTGAGTTCCTAACTTGCTGCATGCTATTGGGAGCTCGTTGTTTCTATTGGGGCCTTAGTCCTTGAAGTTTCCAGTATAGGACTACTGCCATCAAGATACTCTTTTCCCAATTGTAACACAGATGAAGGACTTCAGAAACACCAGAGGAGGGTACTGTCTGAAACAGTTTATTGATTATTTGCATCCCTTGTTAGGGAAAGTAGACCGAGGGTTGGGACACCTAGGCCTCCCTCAAAGCTCTTTAACAGCCTTATTGTAGAAACTGGAGGAATGTGTGGCCCCTCCCCTGCCTCTGTGACTTTGTTGTCTAGCAGCAATTGTAATCGTGCTCTCTTCCTCCCTGCTTGCCCTAACCTGACTGCAGGGACTGTGAGCTCGAAGAAGGAGAAACATCATGGGGAGTGATATGTGAGCCTCAGGAGGCTTCATCATTCACTCTGAAATGCTGGCACCGAGTCAAGTTAGTTCTTATGTGACATTAAAAACCTCACTTCAGTGAGGAAAACAAACAGATAAAGAACACCAGCTAATGACTTTGGAAGGCCAGAGAGCAGCTGAAGTATTGTTTTTTTAAATGCAATAGATTTTAAAAGGCATTTCCAATAATGAATATGTCATCCAATTACTGCACTCTTCTCATTCTGAACACCTGTCCCAGTGATTCTCAATCCTCAGAGTGACTTTTATTTTTAACAATATTTATTATCATGAGTGTTATCACATAAGATGAAATCAGCTGGAGATAGAGGTTGCATTCGCTGATGGCATGGAGGCACCGTGCCCTGGGGGAGGCTGTTTTTCATCCTCCTTTGGATACTGCAGTTGCTTTGCACTGCTGTCTTTGACAGTCCCCAGTGGACATGGAGGACCATCTCATAACCACTCTTCAGGGTAAGATCGCCCTAGGGTGCCCCATGACTCTCATCTCAAAGGATCCTTAGTATTTCACAAAGCACTTGCTTGGAGAAAAATCTAAGAACAGCCTCACTTAGCATCCAAAGACCAGGGCTTTGGGGAATGGGACTAAGTAGCTATGTCACCACCATGTAGTGTTTCCTATTTGCTTCTGAGGAACTGCTAGAGAATTGTCAAGAAAGCAGAGAGGCAACAAGGGCAACGACTCAAAAATGCCTTCAGTGCGTCCTTTTTGTTCTTCAGATAGGGCCCAGAAATCAGGCAAATACTACTTATACAGTTCCTACAATATCCCTAGCATTGGACCTGTCACCTATCCTTAACAAAGGATCTAATAGGAAACGAAAGCTGTCCCATGTTAAACAGCATTTCATAAAAGAATATTCTTTAGTTATTTATTCAATATTTACTGAAGGCCTACTATGCATTTTACATGTAGACTTGATATACCAAGTTGAATTAAAACAAAATTCCTGTATTTAATAAAGTTCTGAGTAGAAAGGCTTGAGTAAGTAAACAGAGTGGCTGGGAAGCTTGAACTGGGTGGAGCCCATGACAGCTCAATGAGGCCTGCCTGCCTCTGTAGACTCCACCTCTTGGGCCAGGGCATAGCTGAACAAAAGGCAGCAGAAACTTCTGCAAACTTAAAGGACCCTGTCTGACAGCTCTGAAGAGAGCAGTGGTTCTCCCAGCACAGTGTTTGAACCCTGAGAACGGACAGACTGCCTCCTCAAGTGGGTCCCTGACCCCCGTGTAGCCTAACTGGGAGACACCTCCCAGTAGAGGCTGACTGACACCTCATACAGCCAGGTACCCCTCTAAGACAAAGCTTCCAGAGGAAGGATCAGGCACCAATATTTACTGTTTGGCAATATCTGCTGTTCTGCAGCCTTCGCTGGTGATACCCAGGAAAACAGTGTCTGGAGTGGACCTCCAGCAAACTCCAATGGAACTGCAGCTTAGGGATCTGACTGTGAGAAGGAAAACTAACAAATAGAAAGGAATAGCATCAACATCAACAAAAAGGACATCCACACCAAAACCCCATCCGTAGGTCACCATCATCAAAGACCAAAGGTAGATAAAACCACAAAGATGGGGAGAAACCAGAGCAGAAAAGCTGAAAATTCTAAAAACCAGAGTGCCCCTTTTCCTCCAAAGGATCGTAGCTCCTCACCAGCAATGGTACAAAGCTGGTTGGAGAATGACTTTGACGAGTTGACAGAAGTAGGCTTCAGAAGGTCAGTAATAACAAACTTCTCTGAGCTAAAAGAGGATGTTTGAACCCATCGCAAGGAAGCCAAAAACCTTGAAAAAAGATTAGACGAATGGCTAACTAGAATAAACAATGTAGAGAAGACCATAAATGACCTGATTGAGCTGAAAACCATGGCATGAGAACTATGTGACGCATACACAAACTTCAATAGCTGATTCGATCAAGTGGAAGAAAAGGTATCAGTGATTGAAGATCAAATGAATGAAATGAAGTGAGAAGAGAAGTTTAGAGAAAAAAGAGTAAAAAGACATGAACAAAGCCTCCAAGAAATATGGGACTATGTGAAACAACCAAATATACATTTGATTGGTGTATCTGAAAGCGACGGGGAGAATGGAACCAAGCTGGAAAACACTCTCAGGATATTATCCAGGAGAACTTCCCCAGTCCAGCAAGGCAGGCCAACATTCGAATTCAGGAAATACAGAGAACACCACAGAGATACTCCTAAAGAAGAGCAACCCCAAGACACATAATTTGCAGATTTACCAAGGTTGATATGGAGGAAAAAATTTGAAGGGCAGCCAGAGAGAAAGGTCAGGTTACTCACAAAGGGAAGCCCATCAGACTAAAAGCAGAAACTGTACAAGCCAGAAGAGAGTGGGGGCCAATATTCAACATTCTTAAAGAAAAGAATTTTCAACCTAGAATTTCATATCCAGCCAAACTAAGCTTCATAAGTGAAGGAGAAATAAAATCCTTTACAGACAAGCAAATGCTCAGAGATTTTGTCATCACCAGGCCTCCCTTACAAGAGCTCCTGAAGGAAGCACTAAACATGGAAAGGAGCAAGCATTACATGCCACTGCAAAAACAAGCCAAATTGTAAAGACCATTGATGCTAGGAAGAAACTACATCAACAACAGGCAAAATAACCAGCTAGCATCATAATGAGAGGATAAAATTCACACATAACAACATTAACCTTAAATGTAAATGAGCTAAATGTCCCAATTAAAAGACACAAACTCGCAAATTGGATAGAATCAAGACCCATCGGTGTGCTGTATTCAGGAGACCCATCTCATATGCAGAGACACAAATAGGCTCAAAATTAAGAGATGGAGGAAGATCTACCAAGCAAATGGAAAGCAAAAAAAAGCAGGGGTTGCAATCCTAGTCTCTGATAAAACAGACTTTAAACCAATAAAGATCAAAAGAGACAAAGAAGGCCATTACATAATGGTAAAGGGATCAATTCAACAAGAAGAGCTAACTATCCTAAATATATATGCACCCAACACAGGAGCATCCAGATTCATAAAGAAAGTCCTTAGAGACCTATAAGGAGACTTAGACTCCCACACAATAATAATGGGAGACTTTAACAACCCATTGTTGATATTAGACAGATCAATGAGACAGAAGGTTAACAAGGATATCCAGGACTTGAACTCAGCTCTGCACCAAGCAGACCTAATAGACATCTACAGAACTCTCCACCCCAAATCAGCAGAATATACATTCTTCTCAGCAGCACATCACACTTATTCCAAAATTGACCACATACCTGGAAGTGAAGCACTCCTCAGCAAATGTGAAAGAACAGAAATCACAACAAATTTTCTCTCAGACCACAGTGCAATCAAATTAGAACTCAGGATTAAGAAACTCACTCAAAACCACACAACTACATGGAAACTGAACAACCTGCTCCTGAATGACTACTGCTTAAGAAACGAAATGAAGGCAGAAATAAAGATGTTCTTTGAAACCAATGAGAACAAAGACACAATATACCAGAATCTCTGGGACACATTTAAAGCAGTGTGTAGAGGGAAATTTATAGCACTAAATGCCCACAAGAGAAAGCAGGAAAGATCTAAAATCGGCACCCTAACATCACAATTAAAAGAACTAGAAAAGCGAAAGCAAACATATTCAAAAGCTAGCAGAAGGCGAGAAATAACTAAGGTCAGAGCAGAACAGAAGGAGATACAGACACAGAAAAACCTTCAAAAAATCAGTGAATCCAGGAGCTGTTTTTTTTTTTTTTTAAAGATTAACCAAATAGATAGTCTGCTAGCAAGACCAATAAAGAAGAAAAGAGAGAAGAATCAAACAGATGCAATAAAAAATGATAGGGAGATATCACCACCGATCCCACAGAAATGCAAACTACCATCAGAGAATACTATAAACACCTCTACACAAATAAACTAGAAACTTTAGAAGAAATGGATAAATTGCTGGACACATACCCCCTCCCAAGACTAAATCTGGAAGATGTTGAATCCCTGAATAGACCAATAACAGGCTCTGAAATTGAGGCATAATTAATAGCCTACCAAAAAAGTCCAGGACCAGATGGATTCACAGCCGAATTCTATCAGAGGTAAAAACAGGAGCTGGTACCATTCTTTCTGAAACTATTCCAATCAATAGAAAAAGAGGGAATCCTCACTAACTCATTTTATAAGCCAGCATCATCCTGATACCAGAGACACAACAACAAAAACAACAAAAAAGGGAATTTTAGACGAATATCCCTAATGAACATTGATGCGAAAATTCTCAATAAAATACTGGCAAACCGAATCCAGCAGCACATCAAAAAGCTTATCCACCACGATCAAGCTGGCTTCATCCCTGGGATGCAAGGCTGGTTCAACATACGCAAATCAATAAACATAATCCATCACATAAAGAGAACCAAAGACAAAAACCAAATGATTATCTCAATAGATGCAGAAAAGGCCTTTGACAAAATTCAACAGCCTTCATGCTAAAAACTCTCAATAAACTAGGTATTGACGGAACATATCTCAAAATAATAAGAGTTATTTGTGACAAACCCAGAGCCAATATCAAACTGAATGGGCAAAAACTGGAAGCATTCCCTCTGAAAACTGGCACAAGACAGGGATGCCCTCTCTCACCATGCCTATTCAACATAGTATTGGAAGTTCTGGCCAGGGCAATCAGGCAGGAGAAAGAAATAAAGCGTATTCAATTAGGAAAAGAGGAAGTCAAATTGTCCCTGTTTGCAGATGACGTGATTGTATATTTAGAAAACCCCATCGTCTCAGCCCAAAATCTCCTTAAGCTGATAAGCAACTTCAGCAAAGTCTCAGGATACAAAATCAATGTGCAAAAATCACAAGCATTCCGATACACCAATAACAGACAAACAGCCAAATCATGAGTGAACTCCCATTCACAATTGCTACAAAGAGAATAAAATACCTGGGAATCCAACTTACAAAGGATGTGAAGGACTTCTTCAAGGAGAACTACAAACCACTGCTCAACGAAATAAAAGAGGACACAAACAAATGGAAGAACATTCTATGCTTGTGGATAGGAAGAATCAATATTGTGAAAATGGCCATACTGCCTAAGGTAATTTATAGATTCAATGCCATCCCCATCAAGCTACCAATGACTTTCTTCATAGAATTGGAAAAACTACTTTAAAGTCATATAGAACCAAAAAAGAGCCCGCATTGCCAAGACAATCCTAAGCAAAAAGAACAAAGCTGGAGGCATCATGCTACCTGATTTCAAACTATACTACAAGGCTACAGTAACCAAAACAGCATGGTACTGGTATCAAAACAGAGATACAGACCAATGGAATAGAACAGAGTCCTCAGAAATAACACCACACATCTACAACCAGCTGATCTTTGACAAACCTGACAAAAACAAGAAATGGAGAAAGGATTCCCTATTTAATACATGGTGCTGGGAAGACTGGCTAGCCATATGTAGAAAGCTGAAACTGGATCCCTTCCTTACACCTTACACAAAAATTAATTCAAGATGTATTAAAGACTTAAATGTTAGATCTAAAACCATAAAAACCCTGGAAGGAAACCTAGGCAATACCATTCAGGTCATAGGCATGGGCAAGGACTTAGTGACTAAAACACCAAAAGCAATGTCATCAAAAGCCAAATTAGACAAATGAGATCTAATTAAACTAAAGAGCTTCTGCACAGCAAAAGAAACTACCATCAGGGTGAACAGGCAACCTACAGAATGGGAGAAAATTTTTGCAATCTACCCATCTGACAAAGGCTAATATCCAGAATCTACAAAGAACTTAAACAAACTTACAAGAAAAAGATCAAACAACCCCATCAAAAAATTGGCAAAGAATATGAACAGACACTTTTCCAAAGGAGACATTTATGCAGCCAACAGACACATGAAAAAATGCTCATCATCACTGGTGTCATCAGAGAAATGCAAATCAAAACCACAATGAGATACCATCTCACACCAGTTAGAATGGTGATCATTAAAATCAGGAAACAACAGGTGCTGGAGAGGTTGTGGAAAATAGGAATGCTTTTACACTGATTGTGGTAGTGTAAACTAGTTCAACCATTGTGGAAGACAGTGTGGTGATTCTTCAAGGAACTAGAACTAGAAATACCATTTGACCCAGTGATCCCATTACTGGGTATATACCTGAAGGATTATAAATCATGCTACTATAAAGACACATGCACAAGTATGTTTATTGCGGCACTATTCACAATAGCAAAGACTTGGAACCAACCCAAATGTCCATCAGTGATAGGATTAAGAAATTGTGGCACATATACACCATGGAATACTATGCAGCCATAAAAAAGGATGAGTTCATGTCCTTTGTGGGGACTTGGATGAAGCTGGAAACCATCATTCTGAGCAAATTATCTCAAGGACAGAAAACCAGACATCGCATGTTCTCACTCATAGATGGGAACTGAACAATGAGAACACTTGGACACAGGGTGGGGAACATCACTCCCCATGGTCTGTCATGGTGTAGGGGGACTGGGGAGGGATGGCACTGGGAGAAATACCTAATGTAAATGACGAGTTAATGTGTGCAGCACACCAACATGGCACATGTATACATACGTAACAAGCCTGCACATTGTGCACATGTACTCTAGAACTTAAAGTACAATAATAAAAAAGGAAACTTCTGATTCTAGTATCTTTTAGTATCTAGGGGATACTAGAATCTAAACTATGTTTAGATTAGATTGTAAACTAATCTAATTTCATAGTTTAGATAGGAATGATAACAATAATATTTTAAGTACCTGGAAAATATTGAACTACTCAATTTATAGATATCTTGTAGACAAGACTATGAAGTACACAGAAATAACTTGCCCAAGATCATACAGATACTAAAGAGTAGATTTGGGATTGGAACCTAAGAAGTTGGTGTCCAGAATGCAGGCATTTAACCACCATGTTCTACAGCTTCCCACAAAGATGGGCGACAAGGATAAAATAACTACTCTTTTTGAATGCTTAAACTGTAGGCTGCCAATGTGCCAACCATTTAACATGTCTTCATAGAATTTAGTGTTTAGAACTACTCAGTCAAGTACTCATGAATCTTGACTGTAAGAAATAGGCTTAAGTAAAAAGAAGAATTAACACAAGTAGATCATAAGATGAAAGAATGTAGGGCAGATCCTCCAGCAATAGCGACTGGAACAATAGATATGTACACTGTTAGGATTCTCCTTTTTTCTCATTCTTGTTCTCTCTCTTATTCTCTATTCTCTTTCTCCCTTCTCTCTTTCTGCTTCTCTCTCCCTCTCTCTCATCTTTTATCCTTGCTCACCTCTTTCTCTCCTTTCTCTCCTCCTCCTCCTCTTCCTCTTCCTCTTCTCTTCCTCCCCCTCTTCTCTCCTCCCCCTCCCCCTCCTTCTCCTTCTTCTTCATCTTCTTCTTCTTCTTTCAGTCTCTCTCTCCATGTCATTTTTTTCCACCTTCCATTTCACCTTCACTGCCTCATTCTTATCTACTACATACAAACTTTTTTTTTCACATGTAAGAGACAAAGAAATAAAGCAGCCCACGGCTGATACATTTACGTCTTTACCATCCGTGTAAGAGGTTTCTCCCTCAGCTCTAAGAAAATTCTCAGTAAAGACATAGGTTGGCTTTCATCCTATCAAGTCTAAAGACTAAACGCAATGAATAGCAAAGGAAGGTCATAAGAAGATTGCCATTCCCATTCAGGCCACACATTAGACTGAAGGGTATGGGAAGTGAGTATTTTCCCCTAAAAAGTGGGTAAGTAGGGGTGCCCACTGAGAGAATCATTAGGAACTTAATAACCAGCCTAGTATGTGGCTATAAAGTATAGGTTCGTTGATATCCTTTATTGCAGATGATAAATTGAAAATGAGAAGAGTTAAGAAATTTGCTGAAAGCATCATCTTTTGCTCATAAGAGATCTGAACAAGGTGGAATATATGGTGTGGCCTGGATCCTAAGCCATACTGGCATGTTGTCAGGAGTTGAACTATTTAATAATCATCCAGGAAGAGACAGTGCTCACTCTGCTTATTGAAGAAAGAGCAGAATTCGGAGTGGCAGAGAAAATTACTCCAGGAAAACCCACAGGAGGCAGAAGAAAGAGTTAAGCTGACATGAAGGAGGCTCGGGAAGAGGCCAGTCTCAAGGAAGTGGAGTGTTTTTTGCTGTGGTCAGAATAATGGGACTGCCATTTGAGTCCCTTCACAGAGGCCAATGGGATAATGGGTTCTTTGTACCCAGTGCACAAATGCTGCCTCATGGTTGGCACCAAGGTGATTTGCAGAGCCTTCTCTGTGGAGCTAATACCTGTGGCTGAAAGATCAGAGTTCCCTCAAAAGAGCAGTGCATGATCTTGAGGCTAATCATCTGTCATCACCCTCCTGGGGAATAAGTGGGTGTTCCTTTTTTTTTTTTTTTTTGAGATGGAGTCTTGCTCTGTCGCCCAGCTGGAGTGCAGTGGCGCAATCTCGGCTCACTGCAAACTCTGCCTCTCCTGGGTTCAAGTAATTCTCCTGCCTCAGCCTACAGAGTAGCTGGGATTACAGGTGCATGCCACCATGCCTGGCTAAGTTTTGTATTTTTAGTAGAGATGAGGTGTCACTATGTTGGCCAGGCTGGTCTCAAACTCCTGACCTCAAGTGATCTGCCCACCTCAGCCTCCCAAAGTGTTGGGATTACAGGTGCAAGCCACCATGCCTGGCCAGGTATTCATATTTTTATCCAAACTTGGAGATCACAGCCTTGACCTGCATTTTCTTCCATGTCTCACATCCTCACAGTTTGGGAATTAGAAAAACAAGGATGCCCAGGTGAACTATGCGTACCAGAGTCTATGACTAAGCCATGTATCTGTCATTCAGACACAAACCTGCTTTGAAACTGGAGCTTCCCTTGAACGCTGGGTTACCAATTCTCATCTCTAGATTATGTGGTCATGCCCACTTCAAATCATTCTTCCTAAGCCTTCCTTGCCCGAGTCACTTTCTCTAGGAAACTTTGTTTCAGCCTCAGCTGATTCTCTTTTTTCTCCTTTTCTAGGCTTCTGACAGTCTTTACTAAGTGCTGCTTCTGAATTTTATCCATTTCATCCTTTCTTCTCCTTCTTAATCAGCACGTTTTCTTCCCCACTCTGTCCTCTCCTTCTGGTCACATCTCCATTTGTGCTTCCTGGCTTTTGCTTTTCTGGTTGGCAACTAGAGCATCTTCTATCGTCAGAAACCATCTTCTAGCTCTTCCTGCCAGGTGGGCTGGAGCCCCCAGGAATGTGCCCAGTCTCTTGTAAATTTAAACCCAATGACAAAATCACCAGGGCCTCTAAAAAGAAAGCCCCAGAATCCACCATGGGTGGCTTTGCTGCCTCCACCCGGGGAACAAATATCGCTTGCTCATTGAGAAGTTTCTGGATTTGTATCTCTGCTTTGACCTCAGTTGAAGTCCCTCTACTTAACCATCACTGTTGGGGACTTTTTAAATGACCCCACAGAATCTGTTTTATTCCCACTATCTTGTTGCAGAACAAAGACAGGGGCTGTCTTCTGAGAATGAAGGAGAGAATCAGAAACAAGCAAACAAATTAAAAAAAAAAAAACTGCTGCAAATCTTTAAAAATACAAATTGTGAACCTTGTATCTGTACTTCCTATGCCCTCTCACCTCTAGAGCACAAATGCAATATATTCCCAGTCCCTATGTGGGTCAGCCTCAGAGCTCTATTGTTTTTCAAGACCAAGTCCAACATCTAAAAAGCAATTGAAGTTTGTAAGGTTTCTAAAGTCTTCATTCATCTCTTAAACGGGATAGTGTTTCTTTATGATCCTCCATGACTTCTCTTTCTGTCTTACTGCCTCCTTTTTTTTTTTGAGTCAGAGTCTTGCTCTGTTGCCTGAACTGGGCAACAGAGCAAGACTCTTGCACCACACTGGGCTAAATTTTTAACTTTTTTGTATGGATGGGCTCTCACTCTGTTACTCAGGCTGGAATGCAGTGGTGAGATCATAGATCACTGCAGCCTCAAATGCCTGATTTCAAGCTATTCTCCTGCCTTGGCCTCCCAAAGCATTGAGATTACAAGTGTGAGCCCCTGTACCCAGCCTACGTTTGTTTTTGTTATGTCTTCAGCTTGACCCTTTGACCCTTTTTTTTTTTTTGCTTTTTCCATTGCTAAGATTTGTGTTACCAACTACAGCAGAGAATATTAACCCAGCAAGAAGAACTATTCTAAAACATGTGTATCCGTGTGTGTGTGTGTGTGTGTGTTCCAATACTTTATTAAATGCTTTTTCTGCCATATAAGTTTATCTGTTTTTTAAAATAAAGTCAGCAATTGAGTTGCCATAGGACTTTGGCCCAGGGAGACGCTTACAGGCTGCAATTTGGTTTTGAGAGACTACTATCCTGTGTTGGAAGCATATTTGCACATTTTGACACAATGTGCATATAATTCTTAAAGAAATTCCCAGCTTGATTTCCCAGCAAGACAGATTTTGGTACTTCTGAGCTCTAGAGGTGGAGGTGGACTGGCTTTCATCTAAGTTGTTTCAAGTCACTTGGCAAATATTTCACTAAAATCTCCTGCCAGTGAGAAAGGCATTCCTCTAGTAATTCATAATGTTTGTTGAAAGTTTCCTCTCTGTAGATTCATAAGTTTCCCAGTGTAGGATAAGTGTAGCTGACAAAATCTCCTGCCTTCAAGAAGCTTGGAATTGAGGAGAGATCTCTTTCTCTTTCCCTTATGTATATGTATACACATTCATACAATACAGAAACTCTTATCAATCTACATGTAAGCAGCTATGAAATAGAATTCAAACTTAGTATACATCCTTAAGTATATTAGGCGATTTGTTGAGACTTCCTGGATGAGAAGCTAATGAAAATATTTTCAAGAGCTGTACTTCATAAATATTAGTTTTTGAAACAAATTATTTTTTGTATCATTACAGAATGCAAAATTATTAAAATCAAATATGTAACTTTCCTCTCAAAATTGTAGTCCAGCCAATTATTTTTGATTCACTCATTTCTCAATTATGTATCAATCCCTGACTTTGTACTGGGCTGGGAACTCAGGATAAAGAGATGAATAAGCCATGACCCTTACCCTCAAGCCCAGCTTCCATGGAAGCAACAACTGTGGAAACAGCATCTCAGCAAGCATGTGGCGAGCCTAACCATGGAGGCTGCACGGTGATTATGGGGGCATGGAGTGTGGATGCACACATTGGGTAATGGGGCAATTAAAGAAGATTCTTGAAGAAAGTGAAGCCTCAGATGTCTTGTCAAGGGCCTGTAGGGGTTAGCCAGGCAAACAACAGGTAGAAAGAGCATTGTAGCAGAAGCCACAGAGAAGCAACGACAGAGATGAGACATGGCCCAGGCAGCTATATGTGTGTTTGTGTTGCGGTGGGGTGGTTGACCTCAAGTTGTTTAAGCGCAAATTCCGAAGAAGGGTGTGTTGATAGACAAGAGTGAACAGATAGGTAGACGCCAGATAAGGGAGGTCTTATGAGCCATGTGAAGGATCTTGAACTTTCCCTGTAGGCAGAGTGGATGATGGTGGTGGATGGTGATTTTAGTCTGGGAGTAATTTCGCCAGATTTTTATTTGACATAGCTCACTCTGTGATGAGGCTGCATTAGGGAACAATTAGCAGACGGGGAATCAGTTAGAGATCTGCTGCACTAATCCTGGTGAGAAACAATGGGTGGATAAATTAGGGAAATTGTCTTAGGGATGAAAGAGAAAGAGTCTAGAAATCCCTAAGAGATAAAACTAGCAGGGCTTGGAAGGTGATTTTTAATCACGAATCATCTCAGCAAATGCCAACTCTGTTCTTCCACTTGATCAGTTCAAAGGCCCTTGGAGTCACCTCTGGCTCCATTTCTCTCCAATAGAGAGGCCTGTCCTCTAGGATTCAGCACCTCCACTGCCAGGACTGTGGACCTCACTGCTAGTGTTTCTCAGCGAGAGTGTCGCAGTGGCCTCCTGGTGGGTCTTGTGGCTTCTCCCCTCCCCCTCCTTCAGGTTATTTTCTGGAATGCAGAGATCCTATTAACACATGCATGGCCAAAATCCCCCATAGCTCCCCATCTTACTCAGTAGAAACCAAAGTCCTCAAAATCCCCTTCAAGCCTGCATGACTGACAGCTGCCCTGCTCCGTACACCTCCTGCCTTGTCTTCTCTCCCACCATTCCTTCCGCTCTGGGCGCCTGCACCTCCTCTGTCCTCCTATTGGCCAGGTGTGCTCCCACCCAGGGCCTGAGCCCTTGCCGTCTGCTGGTGCTGGAGGCTATTCCCTTGGTGAATGTGTGGCTCACTCGCTCATCTCTTGCAGTTCTGTCTTCACCTGGCAGCTCGGCGAGGCCTTTCCAGACACCCATGTGGCACTGCCGTGCCTCCGATGCATTCTATCCCCTTCCACATGCCTCTCCTTGACCCTCTCACAAGCTGACATATTTCAGTTATCTTCCTTACTGCCTGCCTTCTCAGAAGTGTTGTCTGCTCTGTTCTCAGCTGTATCCATAGTGCTGGAACGGTGCCTTTCATATACAGGGTGTTCAGTAAACTTCTGCTGTTGAATGAATAAGTAAACAAAAGAAATTGATCTGATAGAGAGGTAAGAGAAGGGGAAAGTGTGAGAGTCTGTGTGGAGGGTGGTGTGACCAAGTGTGACAAAGGGCACAGAGATACGAGGCGATGTGAGGGGTGTCGATGAGGTCTGCAGTGTGATGTGCTCTGTAGATGTTATCATTTAAGACAATAGAACACAGGAGTGTTCATGGAGGATTCCACAGGACAACATGCCTGTGAAAGCAGGAGTCCACTGAATATTATGATGAACAGTGAAACAAATGTACAGACACCCCCAACCCATGCCATATCAGGAGGCAGTGCATCCCACGTGGTTGAATGAAGACATTTTCAGCAAGATTCTGAGAGAATGGAAGAGTTTACATTGATGGGGAAGGCTGTCCTGGAATGAGAAACTCCAGGAAGAAGGGACAAGAGCAGTGAACCATTTATCTTTTTAAAACGAAACGTCCACCCTTGGGTGCTCTGTCCAACAGCCAGCTTGTTTTCCTATCATGGATGAGGCAAAGGCATCTACTGCAGCTCGGATGAAAATGCTCAGAGCCCAGTGCACTGCCTGGCAGGCACCGAGTGGGATGTTTCTGTTCCCACAACCTCTGTCCTTCTGCTCGCCTCCAGGACAGACACACTTTGGCTCCTGTTACTTATCTGTGTGCAAACACCACACAGACACTCGGAGAGACAGCCAGTGGTCTGCATTTTCTAATGTGAGCTTATGCTGTGCAAACAGCTTTATTGTCAGCCCGCGTGCACAGAAAGGCCCACAGCAAACAGATGCTCAGCCCCGCCCCATCTTACTAGGGTCCTTGTGAGACATTTGGATCACCAGGTATTAACATTCCCCACCCACAATAAGTACATTTCATGCCTCATATTCATCTTCTATACCCTGCTCCATACAACATTGCCCAGTGTATAGCACTCTTAATTCTTTCCAGTCATTCCTATAGCCGACCATACTCTGTGTGTGTGTGTGGGTGTGCGTGCGCGTGCGTGCATGCAAGTGTATGTGTGTGTGAGCACTGATATGGTTAAGGACACGCTATTCCAAAATGTAGCACCTTGGTATTTGAGAAAACAGCAGAAGCAAGAAGATTGCTCTCACTTCCCCCACATCATTTTCCCCTGAAGCGAGTCATGAGCCCGTCATTCCAGAGCTGCCCTTCCTCTACCTGGAGGGAAGGAGCGCCCTCATCTCTGAAGACACCTTGACACCGAGCAGAATCTGAACAAACAGGGCCTTGTTAACTCCATCCCCAGTTTATTGCCATTAGATCCAACCCTTATGTCCAATCACACTTCCCCGCGGCTGCCGCTCTTCATCAGACCTCAGCGGAAAAACGCACGCATTCCCTTGTTTTGGGAGGCGTTTATTTCTGAAGGTCCTCACGTTACATAAAATTTGTGTTAAATACATATGTGTGCTTTTCTCTTGTCAATCTGTTTTATAATATGTGGTAACATGAAAAAGTATTTGTTTTTCCTACAGTATACACGTATATTATTTGTATTAATATGTATAGATGTGCATATATAGGTATATAAATTTTCAGATCTTGGATAGCTGACACAGGAAAGTTAATATCACACTGAGAG
This sequence comes from Nomascus leucogenys, assembly GCF_006542625.1. Taxonomy (NCBI): domain Eukaryota; kingdom Metazoa; phylum Chordata; class Mammalia; order Primates; family Hylobatidae; genus Nomascus; species Nomascus leucogenys. Next base: position 3,638,856 of record NC_044395.1, on the reverse strand, counting down.
TGTGTGCTGCAGAGTCTTCAGATCTGGGTCAAACTTCAGCTCTGCCAGTTACTAACTTTAGATTTTAAATGAGGTATGTAACATGTATAAGCCTTCCTTCTTATCTGGAGAATGGGGATAATAATATATGCCTTTCAGAGTTTGAAAATAATCCATTAAGTGAAGGGAGATAGTGTCGGGCTGAATGTTACTGTTATCGTTAAAAGTACAATAAAATACCATTGGACCCTTAACAGAATAAGAGATACGTATAAAATTGGAAAGGAAAGAAATCTATGGAGACAGAAATGTAAGTCGGTGTGTTGTGTGTTAGCTTCTGTGATAAAGCACTCAAGGGCCGCATTCGGGCCGGGAGCCCTGGAGAGTTCCCTGGCGAAGGCACCTCCTTGGACTGTGTTGCTGAGAACATTTGGGATGGGATGGTCCAGCCAGCAGTGCCCTGGCATTCAGCCTTGTGCCCTTCCAGAAGCTGGTGGCAGGGCTAACTGTGACCATCTGCCAGGTACCCTCAGTCGAGCGTATGGGGTCAGCTGAGGTTCTAGAGGGGTCTGGTCTTGACAGACTCACGTTTCCTAGAGTCATGTTCTAATAGACATGGTGGGGCTGTCCTCATCTCTTGTTTAAAAACATTTTCTCTTTGCCCATTCTCTTCATGCCTCTCCTCACAGGAGGCAAGGATAGAAGGCGAGGCACAGGCCACATGGGGCTCAGAGAGCCTCCCCCCTGATGCAAAGCCTGGGTGGCCGGGAGGTGTGGAACATGCAGGTCCACTGGCTCTTGCATTCCTCGGGGCCTCTGGTAGAAAGTAAATAAAAGATTCTGCTCTCTGGGGCTCTTAAGCCATCCTCCCTGGAAACCAGTTCTACTCAAAAATGTTTAATTAGCATGCTCCCACCTTCCTAAAAATAGGAAAGAAAAATCAATAAGCACTAAATGGCTACAATCCTTGGATCAAAGTGGTTTTAAGTAAGGTTGTCTTCAGCTTTAGACCTTCTCTCACACTCTCCATCTGCAAGCAGAAGAAGCAAACTTGGTCCTCACACCTGCATGGGTGCTCACAGCAGCAATGGGTCCTGTTAACCTGCAGAGGTTACCAGCTGGATTTGTAAGTAAGAAGGGACATTTCAAAGTCTACTTCCAAACCCTTGTGCCTTCAACTCTGGTGCTGAGATGTTTGCTAAGCTTAGATATTTGAGATGAGGAGGGCGTGTGGATCCAATCAATGTAATTAATTCTGACAACCTAGGTCCTAGGGTCTTTGCACGGGCTGCCTCTGCCTGGGATGCTCTTGCCCTCGGCTGCAGGGCTAGCTCTCTCACTTCCTTAGGTCCTGACTCATACACCACTTCCTCAGTGAGGTTTTTCCTGATCCGACATTCCAAAGTTTCCCCAGGTTGAGACAACATCTCATTCCCCTCTCCTGCTCCATTTGTATTCCTTACCGCTGACCACTTTCTAACAGGGTAGATATTTTACTGACTTGACTTGTTTATTGTCTGTCTCCCTCTCGAGGAGGTGAAGAAGAGATTTTTGTCTGCGTGGAGCTCTAATGTATTCCAAGCCCTTGGAATAGTGCCTGGCATTTAGAAGGAATTCAGTCAGTATGGACTGGAGGACATCCAGTAGTTAAGAACCGGCCTTTATGGGCATCTCGGAGGCTCAGATTCCAGGTCCACCTCTTAATAGCTCTTCACCTAGGGCAATCCTTTAACTTCGCCTCTCTGCACCTTGGTCTCTTCATCTGTAAAATGGGGATGATAGTATAGCACCTGCTTCACTGAGCTGTCACAAAGATTAAGTGTGTCGATATGTAAAGTATTTAGAACAGAGCTTTGACGCATGATGTGTGCTTTAAACGTGTTTTTATGACTGTCGTTATTTTAAAAAGTCATTCAGTAATTATTAAGTACTTACTTTTCCTGGGAACCACATCATGAACATATAAAGCAGTTAGAATCGTATGTGGCGCATATTAAGTACGTAATAAATATTAAGTATTATTTTATTTTATCTCCTTTAATACTCAAAACCACACAGATACTATTATTAATAGATACTATTATTATTATTATTACATTTGGTGAGGTTACTTCACTCCCTCAAATCCACAGGGTAAGGCTCAGATCCACAAAGCCATCCCCAAGCACCCCACAGCCATGCCTTTGTTGTGGGACTACCCACCTGCCTCCATCCGGTTTCCAAGGCACAGGTGCTGTTGCTTACATACAGGCTGGTTCTTTTTTGCCTAGTTGGTTTTAATGGCTATGAGAGAACACTCTGAGGCTCCTTGGATCACCCTCCACCCCTAAAAGTTCAAATTCAATCCAAGCCTATTCTCTCTCTTACAGGAGGAGTTACATGCAATTTATCATATGGGTCCTGTTGATTGAAATTGTTTAAATTGGCTCAGTACAGACACTATAAATCCAGAGCACAAAGCTTCTGAACCAGTCTGGTTTGGGAACTGAGGCTGTGGCTTTTCCCTGAGGGCTTGCAGTGTATTTGCTGCCCTATAAAACCAAAATTATAGCCTGTTCCTTCCTGCAGCACCTGCTACCTGGCAGAGCCACACCGTCTTCCCTCACAGCCGAGGCTGATGGGGCTGGGAAAGAAGCCCCACAAAGCCATGGCTGGGGTCGTGGAACAGGCAGAGGCAAGCGCTCACACCTTCCTACTGTCTTAGGGTTGAGATGAGTTTTCAGAGCTGAGGGTGGGGAGGCAGGCAGTCGGCAGTGAGTGAGACAGTCAGTTTTGAGTGGCAGCACTGCCTGTAGGGATATTTCCAAGCATCACCCATGACTAGGTTTCAGTTTCTTTTTGCATCATGGCCTGAAATCCCCTCTTGCCCCAGTAAGGGCAGGTCAGCATGGCCAAGAGGCCTTGCTGCCGTTTAGGAAACAGTGTCCTGAATTTGTAGCTACTGGGTCCAGAGCTTATCCCAGGAGGAAATCTGCGAGTGAGTTGCAGGAGAGCCTTTTGTGTGGAGGCAAAAGCTAGTGATGAAGATTTGAACCGCCCCTACATCAAATGCAACAAGACAGGCACTGTCTAAGTGGGGCAACTGGAGAAGTCACCATAGGTAGGATCAGGGAAGGGGAGATAAAGAGGAATGGCTGCATCCATGCAGCGCTGCAAGAAAAAGACAAATCTGTATTCTGATGGGGCTCTATCCGTGGGAAGAACAAGCAGAGGACCACAGTCCATGAAAGCCGCGGGTGCAGGATGAGAGGAAGGCAGAGTTGAAGGGAGCATGACCTGCAAGAGCAGATGGAGCATTGGAGGGAAGGGGAAAGTGGCCCCACTAACTCGCAGAGCTGAGCAATGTTGCAAAGAAAGCTTCCCTTGCTGGGAGGCCCAGGCGTTGGCTGCAGAAGTGGCCTTAGCTCTTTTCATTGCCACCCCTGTATCAGAGGTGAGGCTGATAGCAGGCCAAGGAGTCAAGGAGGCACCGAAGCTAAGGGGAGGCAGATGGCACAGCCAGCTCCGCGTGCTGGAAGGCCCTTCCTGCCCCCACATAAATTCCATAGCTTATTTGCCCTTTCTTCCTTTTATTTTTGTCTCAAATGTAAAATTTGGTGTCACTCTTCTGGGGTAAACAACAAACTGGTCTTTGGAAGGGATCTACTTGAATAGCAAATATTACAAAACAAAAGTGACGAGTGTAAATGCGTCCTCTTATGAGGGCATAAGAACCTTGCTCAGCTGCCCCATTGAAGGACACATGGAAAGCTCAGCTTCCAGGGCAGGAAAGGACGATGGTATCCCCTTCTCCTGGGGCACAGTAGGCACAACCCGGGGGTCTAAGCAGATGGGAGCAGGCAGAGCTTCCTAATGGGTAACCCTGGACAAACGAGCCTAGGGAGGGAGAGGTGAGTGTGCTGGGCTAAGGAAGCGCAAGGCAGAGCTGGTAAAGAGGCTCAGCATCATGAGAACAAACAGCTGGGCCCCAGAAAAGAAACATGGCAGCCCCAAGTCAACGACGGAGCTCAGTGGTCTCCAGCTGTCTCATTCCTTTGCTGTTTCCCACCATGAATCAGGGGTCATTTTTCTCACGGGTCATCTCTCCCCCATTTCCTCTTTCCTCTCTGCACAAGATGGAATCTCAGAACTCCCAAACATTTTAATTTTTTTTAATGAGGAAGCAGCAAGCTGACCAATTTCTTGGAGCACAATAGCAAAATATCAGAGAAAAGTAGAACAGTATCATATAGATTTTTCTCAGTCCATTTTCCCTCCTAAATATTCATCCAAAATAGAGTATTAAACAGTAAAAAATAACAATGCTTTATTATGCAGTACACACACTCGAGTGTGCGTGGCACTGTTGTGACACCTGGACTGCTTGTCTGTCTGTTTGTTTTTCCTTCTGTTTCCTCTTCTCTCATTGGAGTGAGGAAAGAAGAGGGGAAAGGGGAGCACTTAGAAGAAGGGGCACAGAGGGGCAGAGGGACCAGGATGGGGCAAAAGGGAGAAGAGGAAGACAGAACACAGAGGGTAGAGGGGCAAGGGCGTTAGTGCTCAAACACCTGCCATAAATTAAAATGCTGAAATCACACTCCTGGTCAATAGTTTTTGAATTGTTTTTAATAGGAGAAATGTAAAAGTGGCTAGGAGTGGAGCTAAAGGCAAATTTGGTTTTTCTCTTTAGACTAAGACCATTTTCTGTTTTTGGCAAATCAGATTCTGCTTTGAAAGTAAAGAGGTGGGTGGTGGAAGCTAAAAATAAAATCCTAAGCCCCTGCCATAGGCTGAGTGGACCCCTTCTTGGCAAATGGGATCCCAGAGAAACCTTAAAAACTAAGTTCCCAGCCACGGCAAGATGGGAGGTCAAACACATCGTGCTGCGTCCCCTCCCTTTTGCCGTTTAGACACAACAACCAACCAGCATTAGCAGAGACCATAAGACAGATGGAACGGACGCTTTGTGGCAACAAGATTTCAAATGATAAACAGGACCTAAGGCCGTGCCAGGCAGTGGTTAAGTCACGCACCCCAGACTTAAAGCAGAAACTAGGTTCCAATTGTCACGCAACCCACACTTAAAGCAGAAACTAGGTTCCAATTGCCACAACGGTCTTTCTTTTTCTCTAGCAGCTAAACAAGCACTGGCCTTGAGATAAACAACATTAAAACAAACACAACTCATCAGCTCACAAAGACTGACTGACAGACCCCCTGTTTCACCAGCCATGACAACACCTTAGATTAGACAGGGAGTGATTTCAGTAACTTTCTCCAGGTAAGAACACTGACCACGCAGTGGTTCTGGCTGGTTTACAGAGACTGTGCACTTGCGTGCCTTCATGTCCTGAGACTTTTTGACAAATAAGACCTAATTGTAATACATTTAAATGCTCCGTCTCCACCCCAAAGTGAACATGGGTCATATGTTACATGCATGTTTGTTCAGTACGTGTGTGTCAGGATCACCTTCGTGAATATTCATAGCTCCTCCTGTCACCTGTTAAACAGGTATGTTTAGCCAACCCATTCAGCATAAAGCTCTTCGTCCAGCTCCTCCTCCTGCGAAGTGCCTGCCTGGGTTTGGCCGAGGCAGGTCTCTCAGCCCGTGGGATGGTCATCTTGCAGGCTATAATCCTCTATAAGAAATAAAGTTTCTCCCTTTCCTTTTCTAAATTTATAAATTTGGATTTTTTTTAAAGTTACCAGTGGTGTGGGAGCTTTTATGTATTCTCTCAGCAGAGTAGGAAGAGAATCCCAGAATTAGAAAATATGGAATAATCAGATTCTGTTTAACGCCTTTCCTGGCATCCAGGGAGATTACACCTAAACCACTTAAGCTGAAGTCTCAAGGGTTGCAGTTGGTCCCATTTCTATTAAAATCTTGCCTAACAGGAGAGCACAGTAACTTTTTTTTATTAAAGAGGAAAAGAAAAAAGCTGATGATGATACTAGTCTAACTCTAAATGATACTAGTTCATCTAATCACTCAATGATGCAGTATGTTTACCATCTAATTTCATCCAAAACACCCTAAACTGAAAATAAAGTGCTGCTTAATAGTCACGCAAAGATGTCATTTCATTTTGCTGAATGTTCTAGTAGCAACTACTAATTATTTCAATGTACTTTTTTTCTGTAATTATTTGGAACGAACTATTCAGCACTCCCCTATTAACTTCAAAAATATTTCAGTGTCCTACAGAAATTCAGTAGTATAAATTTAAATAGCTTTTTCCCTCCTTTCTTCAATATGCTGGGAAGACAGCTGGATGAGGTTGAGGGAGGAAACACATCTTGTACAAACAGAAACAACCAAAGAAGAGTAAGAAAGAAATAAATCCCGCCCCTGAACTCTCTCCTTTTACATCTGGGCTCCTTTCTTCCCACGTTCAATTTTCTTCAGGTTCCTGAGGGCAGGGTTATAGTGCTAATCCCCCAGGTCTTCCTTTGGATGCTGAAGGACTGAGCAGCTAATAGAGAAATGGCAGATGCAGGGAGCAGGGCTGGTGAGGAAGGCAGTTGGGAGGAATTCTGTTGCCTTCCTGGGGTGTTTTTAAATCAGTCTCCTCCAGAGCTAACCCCTGATTCTTGTTGATATCATTTAGAATGAAGAAGACAGGGTCAGGCGTGGTGGTGCACGCCTGTAATCCCAGTGCTTTGGGAGTCCAAGGCAGGCAGATCACTTGAGGTTAGGAGTTCCAGACCATGTTTCTGGCCAACATGGTGAAACCCCATCTCTACTAAAAATACAAAAATTAGCTGGGTGTGGTGACATACCCCTGTAGTCCCAGCTACTCGGGAGGCTGAGGCAGGAGAATCGCCTGAACCCAGGGAGCAGAGGTTGCAGTGAGCCAAGATCGTGGCATTGCACTCCAGCCTGGGTGACCAGAGAGAAGGACCACTCCTAGCCACCCGAGGAGCTGGATTGCTAGGCTTGGCTGATCCTGACAGGGGCTCCAATGTCCGTCTGAAAAGGAGGGCACTATTCCATCCATTCCTCTTCAGGGCACACTCTACCCTGAGGGCCACATCACAGCCACAACTTCAGCAGCACAGGGCTAAGAGGGGCTGAGCATTGGCATGTACTGAGTGGTGCACCAAGTGTCCTACCCAAGGAACAGTAAGGCTGGGAGGATCTCATCTAGCATCTTCCTTTGACCAACCTGTGGTACAAACCTTATGAGCAGTAGATTTTCCCAGAGCAAGAGGAAGAAATGATAACAGCAGGTGAACTCACCACCAGCATTTGGGTTTCTGCTGCAAGTGTATTCACTGCTCCTGAGTCCACACATCTTCATTAAAACCTCGTCATGCATAGCAAGCACTGCTGAGAGAGCTTGTCATTTTACAATGCCCTTGTGCCTGCATTCACCTATGTGAGAGTGACTACCAGGTGTGGGAGTAGGGACGCCCAGCTCCCCCGTGGGCACAGCTCTGAGGAATGCCGTACCTGAGATAAGGCTAAAGCGAGCCTCTGGGGTCTCCTGCTTGTCTAGTTTCTCCTCTTCCCTGTCCTGTCCCTCTACCTCCAATGGATCCTTTGGGAGCTCTTTCTCAATAAATCACTTGCATGTGATGAAAATACAACATAAAACATGGCATGGTACCATATCTCACACAGTTTAATAGCTACCTATGTGGCAGCAATCAAGAAATGGGGGGGTGGAAGCAGTGGGAGAAGTTAAATCATAGCCCCTCGTTTTCTATAACTGGAAAGTCTCCGCTTTCGTGTGCACGTATTATAACTCCTCATTTAGTGTTCTTAACGATACCGAAAAGGAAATCTCAGATAGCCACAAATTAAGTAATTTTTTTTTAGAGAATAAAGAAGCTGCCCAAGAAATGATTAATTGACAAAGGAAGACTTCTAAGAAGAGGTAATTTCTGTGTGGACAGTACAGAAAGCCCCAGAGTCAATGGTTGGGCATCATTTTGTTCCATGGTCCTTTAGAGTAGGCTGGCCAGAGGGCTGAGCAGCTGTGGAGTGATTCCCTTGCAGACCGTAGTGTGGGTCCTGCCTAAGCTCCAAGGTAGAGTGGACCCACCTCTGGGGAACTTCCAACTTCAAAATGCCATAAGTTTTTGCTTTTGCCTCTCATTTTTACTGACTGAGCCAGTAAGTAAAACATAACATTCACATATAATCTAATGATGTTTAAATACTTGAATGTCTATTACTTCTCTGATCTTCTCAATGCTCAAGTGCATTACGTAGTGAATGATGAAATGGGGTCAGAGACAGAAGGCAACATTCCCCAGGTCACTCCCAAGCTCTTGGGTAGTTAAGTGGCGGGGATGTGGGGGAATCTGCTTGCTTTGACTGTCTGAAATTTCCTCCAATATCACGATCAATACCTTAATTTAGATGTTCCATGGGTACATCATAATTCTAATGTTCATTCTCGTTTCTCTAAAATTTTTCTTGCTCCCAAATGATCCCCACTCCTTAATTTCTTATAACCATTAAATGAAATGAAAAATGCGGAATTCAGCCTGGATCCTTCTTCTTCATGATGCTCATGGCTAACCCAATCATTAGTCATCATTTTTAGGCTCACTTTTCATTCATAAGCCTTTTTTTCTTCTCCTTCTTACTAAGCATGTGTCTTCCATTTGCATTCCTGCCTGTCATCAGGTTTGTCCCCTCACATCTGTCCTCCATAGAGTGCATTTCCACTGAAAACTGTGCAGTGGCCTGCCACATCCTTCAACAGAATGAGGTTGGGGGTATGGGGCTCAGGCCACTCACTGCTTTCCCCTAGGAGAGGCCCTGCAGGAGAAACAAGTCTGTATAGCCTGAGGGCTCCCAGACATAAAGTTTGAAAGTCATGGACTTAGTGAATAAGACTATCTTGCTGTGACCATAGCAAGCTCCTCCAAGACCTGGCCTCAACTTCTTTCCAGTCTCATTCCCTGTCATTTACTGTCTTCCAGTTTATATTGCATAGGTAGAAAGAAACACTGAGAAAATATTAACGATTATTTTTCTATATTTGTTTTATAGATGAGACTACTAAGACATGGCATAATTAAATAACATGCTCAAGGAGACACAGCAAACACATGCGTGAGACAGCATGAGCCCAAAGTTCACGCTTTTCCTCACAGCATGGCACCGTCTGACACCTCCAAGGAGGAATATTCCTGAGCAAAGTCCAGGATGCACTCTGTTTAGAGAAAATAAAGAATGCCAAATATTTAATTCTGGCCCTTAGAAAATCCAAATAGAAACACTTAAGTAACCTTACATGTACTCAAATAAAAAGTGCAATTAATACAGCTCTGAGAAGGATGGGTTCCCAATCTATAAAATATTGACCTTACCAGGTTGTGAGGATTAAATACAATAATGTATATGGAAGGGCTCTGCAATCTTGAAAGCAGAGAGCAGCACAGGTAACATGGATGAATTCAGCTATCCAGGTGACGACAGGGAGTGCCGATGAGTACCTGATCCTTTTAAAGAACCCGAAGCTACTCAGTTCTAACACACCTTTGCATGAGACTCAGAAAGAAGGTTCTCAGTGTGGGTAACATTTCTGAATTCCTAAAATAAGTCTTCCTGTTTTTAAATATTGGCAACTTTTAAAATCACTATGTGGGTCAAACAAAACTTCGGGAATCATGCAGAAGGATTTGGCCATGAGGCTGACAATTTGCAACCTCTGCCTGGTTAAGGGCTTCAGGGATGTTGGCACTGTCACGAGAGCTGAGTGGACCCTCGCAGAGCAAACCACCAAAAGCAAAGGAATTTGGAAACAGACTGGGTGTCCTCCCAAGATGCTCTAATTTTAGTGTGTCCAGAAGAAGGGGAATAATGATTGTCTGCAGACAGGAAGCAGACATGATAGGTGAGAATCATCAAGCAGGCAGAAAATTAGAAGAGGCAGAATCAATCTGCTCTTCAGAGTCAAAGGACTCAATCAAGGTGGAAAAAAATAAAGAGAAAACTGAAATCAGTGAGTTCCAAATGGTTTATTTTGAACCCTGGCTCCAAAAGGGAGTCACATAAAATGCTGCTAATATCTTTTCTAGGCACTTTAGTCTGTTCACTCAAAAAAAAAAAAAAAAAAAGAAAAACAAAACAAGACGCTATCTTCATGCACTCATGCACTTAGTTTTCTAAAGGACTCATGAATTGGATCCTGTCACTCTACTACTTAGAACCTTTTATGATTTCGCATACTATATCCAAGAAGATAAAAGCTAAACTCAAAAATGTCAGCAGATAACCAGAAAGTATAAAACATTTTCAAAAGAATGAAGTGGAAAATTAAACGTAAAAAGCACAACAAACCTTTTTTACTCCTAAGTCTCATTTACCTAGTCTTCCTCATGCTAGCTGATGGCAATTCTGTCTGGCTAATTGCTTAGGCCAAAAAACATAGAGTTGATGCTGAATCCTCTCCCTCTCTTTCACCCCATAACCAATCCAGCAGGAAACTCTTGGCTCCGCCTTCAAAATATATCCACAACCCAGACACGTTTATCATTTCTAATACTCATACCTGGACTCACCCAACATCTTCTCTCACTTAAATTCTTGCAGTATCTTCTGCTTCTCCTCTTGCTCCTATATTGGTAAGAACAGGCTATATTATGCTCCAGAAATAAGTCACACCAACTTCTCTGTGACTTAACCACCAGGGTTACTTCTCACTCACTGTCACATTCGACATTGATTGGAAGAGGAGCTCTGCTCATCAGAGCCTCCGCTGGACCCAGACTGACAAAGCAGCCCTCATCACCAGTCACAGGGTAGAGGCCAAATTGCCCACAAGCCTTTAAACCTTCTACCAGGAAGAGAAACCTATCACTTCTGTTTGCAGCTCTGTGGCCAAGTTAGTCCTATGGCCATGCCTAACTTTACGGGAGAAGGAAAGTACAACTCATTCATGTTCCAGGAGAACCAGAAATAATTTTCGGACATTACAAATGACTATGACACCTCCCTAGAATCTGTATTAAATCCAATAGCCCAAGTAAGTGATCTTTTTAAAATCGTAAGCCAGGTGATGTCACTCTTCTGATCTCCATTCCTCCAGAGTCGAAGCCAGAGCTCCCAAGATTAGTACATGGTGCTACCTGATCTGCTGCCCCATTACCTTTCTGGCCCTACATGCCCCACTTGCTACCCCTTCCAATCCCAGTGCTGCTGACCTCCTTCCCATTCCTCAAACAAGTCAGGCAGATTCCTGTCTTTTAACTTTGCACTGGCTATTCCATCTGCCTAGAACACTCTTCCCCAAGTATATACGTAGCTATCTCCTTCACATCCTTCAAGGTTTTGCTTAAATGTCATCTTATTTAAAATTGCATCCACACATCCCTATGTTTGACTAGAGAATCCACAATATCCAAGCTGCATTTATTGAGAAATTAGCTTAATCCCTTAAAATTTCAATATCCTCCCATGTAAGATTAGAATGACAGGGCTCACCCTGCTAGACTATTATAAAGATAGAATGAAAAAGACACACACATGGTGTTATACTTCTAGCTGTCACTCAACATGAGGCTGGTCTCTCTTGCCCATCCCCAAGCATAAAATAGCATAATGGCCACTTAACGGTCTTTCGTAGAATCCCATAATTTTGGAGAATTGGAAGAGATATTTAAGACCATGTAGTTTAGTCTTCCCTTTCTCTATATCTTTGCTGATGCTAACCAAAACCCCAAAAAGCAAAGCAAAAATAAAACAAAACCAATACAAAACCCCCAAATCCTATGGCCAGATAAGTTGAGAAAAATGTTTCTCCTATTTACGGTGAGCTGTTGGACACTCAGAAGTCGCATTAACATATTAAAAACTCTGAGCATTCTTGGAGTAAAGAAACCTTTCAATTCTGTTTAACCCAGCATCCCCCAAACTTAATTGACCACAGCACCCTCTTCTTTTTTCTTCACATTAATGCGCATTAACATACTGTAGAACTAATGTTCTGTTGAACACACGTTGAGAAATCCTGAGCTAGTCTAAACCTCACATTTAATTGAAGACTAAATCATAGGCCAGAGAGATTAAGTGTTGAGTCCATTGTGACCCAGAAACGGTATGGGACTGTGTATTAATCCATTCTCACCCTGCTAATAAAGACATACCTAAGACTGGGTAATTTATGAAGGAAAAAGGTGTGATTGACTCAGTTCTGCAGGCCTAGGGAGACCTCAGGAAACTTACAGTTGTGCCAGAAGGGGAAGCAAACACATCCTTCTTCACATGGCAGCAGCAAGAAGTGCAGAGCGAAGTGGGGGAGAAGTCGCTTATGAAACCATCAGATCTCCTCGTGAGAATTCACTTGCTATCACAAGAACAGCAGCATGGGGGTAACTGCCCCCCTGATCCAATTACCTCCCACCAGATCCCTCCCACAACATGTGGGGATTATGGGAACTACAATTCAAGGTGAGATTTGGGTGAGGACTCAGTCAAACCATGTCATATTGGAACCCAACTTTGACATAATTCAGCGTCAAGTTCCTCATTTCTTACTTACTTCATAATAGAGAAAGTCATTAAACATGAAAAATATACTCGTTTTCCATTTACTGACACTGTCAGACTCCCACTTCCCACCCTGGTTCAGGACTCGGGGCTTTCTTTCCCTGCCTGTTTTCATGCCACATCCCCCACATTGTTCTTGCAGAAAGGGATACTCTTCCTTTCACCACTGAGCGTCTCTGTTCAGTTTGGATCTCATGGCACAGAAAAAAATAAAAATTTGAGAACAAATGTCTGGGCAGAACTGTTAGGTACTATTTATCTGTGCCTAGGTGTCTCACTAGATTCTATGTCTAAATGAGGGGGAAAATTGCTCCATAAATAACAGCAATAATCACCCCATGGCTTTCCCGTGCAGGAGAGCTCACAGACTGAGGGCTGCAGACAAATGATCTGCCATTCTCTAGACCCTCTTCCTGCCCTCAAAGCCCCCTGCACCATGAGCCACCTACTACATGCTCATGCCTTTTTTATCATTAGCTCATATTCTGTGTAATGTGATGTGACAGGTGGACTTTTCTGGGGATAAAAGTTTTCAGCTAAGATGGATGGGCTGGAGCCATGGGTTGGACATACACTATTGGAAAACATAGCGCCTGGCCTAGGTATATAATACTTCCTTCCCCAGTGTACCCACAGTTAAAGAACAATGTATAAGAGCTATCTCTGGAGTGATACCTAGATCTACATTGTTATTTACATCCATGAAAAGTATGCATTTCAATAATGTATTTATTCTCAGGTATTGTCATATTAGATGCAAAATGATATCTCTGGCTGACATGTTGTGAGTAACACAGCCTTTCTTCTCTGCTCTTTATGTGATCCTGGCTCTCATAAGCTTGTTTATGTCTCACAGTAACCCTATGAGATGGGCAGGGTTGATATGACATGCCCTTTTTGTAGGCAAGTAAATCAAGGCACAGATCAGCTATTAGAAATTTAAAGAGGCCAGGCATGGCAGCTCATGCCTGTAATCCCAGCAGTTTGGGAGGCCGAGTTGGGGGGATCACTTGAAATCAGGAGCTCGAGACCAGCCTGGCCAACATGGCGAAACCCCATCTCTACTAAAAATACAAAAATTAGCCAGATATCGTGGTGTATGCCTGTAATCCCAGCTACTCAGGAGGCCGAGGCGGGAGAATCACTTGAACCAGGGAGGCAGAGAATGCAGTGAGACAAGAATTGTTCCACTGCGCTCCAGTCTGGGTGAAAGAGTAAGACACTGTCAAAAAAAAAAAAAAAAAAAAAAAAAGAAAGAAAGAAATTTAATTTGAAGAGGTTGGACGTGAAACTTTATCATTTGTCTCTAAGTCCTGGACTGTCTTCTCAGTATGACTTGTGAGCTAGAGAAGTCTGGCCCTGCTCTCTTAGCCTTGTTCCTGAATGAGCTGCCTGACTGGTGACGTGGAAACCACATGTGGTAGAATCAAGGTGAAAGGAGCTGTACATGCCCAAGATGCCCGCTTTCAGTGGGGAGCCCACTGCCATCCCTGTAGTCCATAGCTGAACAGATAACCTTTTCTCAATCTATCTCCTCACCTGCGCTAACTTCAGTTAGGGGAAAATTTTGTATAATTACATTGCTGATGTCGTCTATTTTTTGTGTAATAAATCTCTATGGCTTAGTCAACAAGAGATGTGTACAAGTAGTAAAATGCATAATTTCTCCCCAAGTAAAAATAGGTTTAATGTGTTAGTTTTCCTGATCATAAATGCAACATGTTTATTGTAAACAATTCAGACAACAGTGACACATATTGAGAGGATACAAGCATAACCTTATTTCCCACTCCTGAAAGGCAGTCAGCTTTGAGGTGGGCACTCTCCGGGCACAGCCCTCACTCAGCCTGCCCACATGCCCTGCAGGAGACAGCACTGGCCTCTCTAGCTCTGCTTTTCTGAGCTGGCTGCTTCAGCGTCAACCATGAACACTAGCAAATTTGATCAATTCTGAGGGGTGGCAATGGGAAAAGAAGAAAATCCTGTCTGGCGTGGTTCTAAGGCATCAGTTCTTGACTTTCAGGAGATCATACACCTCTTTGAGACTTTGGTGAAAGACATGGATACTTTTCAGAGAAAAAAGCATCTGCCTATATTCATAGAATATTTTACATACAATCTTAAGAAACATATGGACTCCCAAAAGCCCATCTATAGTTCCCTTGAATATATAGATAATAATAATATATAAATAATAATAATATATAGATAATAATACATTGATAGACTATAATACATACATAATATACAGATAATAATATATATAGATAATATGTAGATAATAATATATAAATAATAATAATATATAGATAATAATATATTGATAGAATATAATATATAGATAATATACAGATAATATATATAGATAATAATATGTAGATAATAATAATATATAGATAATAATATAACCTTGAAGGCTTCAATTTGAAAAGACTCTTGTTGTAAAAGAAAATACAAATGTTCATAACACAAGTCATAATCTGTATTTATGTATTTATTTATTTACTTATTTAATATTTCTCTCCCCTACTAGATTATAAGCTTCACAATAGCAGGGACAATTTATGTTGTTCAAAGATGAATACCCAGCACCCTGTAGGGAATCTGTGTCTCAGTTATCAGTAAAATGAATTAACAGATACATGAATGAATGAATGAATGAGCGCTTATTGGTGTTCCTTCTGCCACCAGAAGCTACTTAGGCTTTTTGTAAATAGGTGGACTGGCTAGGGAGGTTTAGGGAGAGAGGTGTTTCGATTTACCTTTTCTATACAAATATAAAAACAATGGCAGGGTGGGAGCCCCTACCTTTAGGGGAGAGATGGCATTGATTGTTTGAAGGATGGTAGTGGCCCAGGTGTTTGAAAACTATGCCCAATGGTCTATCACAGGAAAGTCTTTTCGTCTACTTAGGAGAAGTTGCCTTCCCCTGACCCAGGACAGGAAGGCATAACCCAGAATTTCCCATTGTTTTTCCAGGCCCTTGTTCCCATTATATTATTCTAAGTGCTCACTTTTCTCCGAATTCAAGGTCGCGCCTCTCTCTCCCTCATACTCTGTACCTAGAAGGTCAGAGCATATTGTTCACACTCACTAAATTCCTTACCAGTTACATTTCAATAAGAAACAATGTTCTTTGCTCCAAATAACTGCTGCTGCTCATTGACAGGTTTGCAGCTGAAGAGCTGCTTGGGCTGCATTCCAGTGAGCTCTTTCTCAAGAGAGCCTATGGTTCAGCCTTGAATACATGGTGCAGCAGGGCCTCAGAGAATGGGAAAGGAGCACCTCATTCTCCTGAGATATTAAGCAACGCACAGAGCCAGGGCATCATCCCTTGGCCTTTGCTGCATGTCATTACCTTGTTCAGTGTACTCAGCACTAATTGCACAATAAACACAAATGTGCTTGGTGAGCTGCGCAGTGTAAAGCAATAAACTGGTTGGGAAGATTAGATCACAGCCACACCACTGGGGTAAGAGGTGCAGGCAGGCAGAGGGGGTGTGGAAGGAGCAGGGACCAGTGGGTGGAGTGATGCTGAGTCTGCCCACTGGGAGGCAAGAATTGCTCTTCAACACCGGACCACAAGAATGCTCTCGTCCCTTGCTTCTTCTTCCCCCTTGACCTCATTGGCCTCTGAGACCTCCTAGATTTTAACCAGACTGTTAATGCCTAGTACCTAGCAGGCAATCAATAAACACATGCTGATTGCAACTAGAGAATAATTTAATTTAATTATTCAGACATTTATTGAATTTCTCTCTTCCAGATATTGTACTAGGTGCTAGAGATGAGATGATTTTCCTCTCTAGTTCTAGTCCAGAGAGAAAATTCACACATAAACAATTTTTAAAAAGTACAATGTCTTAAGAGCTAGAATAGACTTAGACTATTGTTCTATAAAAGTACACAGAAAGAAGTAACTCTCTTAGTTTACAACATCAGGAGAGCATATAAGAAGCGATCTGTGAGCGTGTATTTACCCAAGCCACATCTATTGAGCATCTATGATGTGTCAGGTGTTGTGTAAAGCATTAGGAAAAAAAGATGCAGAATCATTTTGGTTCTAAAGGAACTTACATTTTAGTGGGAGAGACAGACAAACAATAAGGCATTCAAGTCTAAGCACTTGTGGTGGATTGTAACAGCATTTACAGTCATTGGTTTCATCCTCTGTAGGAGTGCACTTGCCCATTCTTGCCTTGCCTCCCTGAGAGAGGAGTATGTTTTTCTGCCTCATTGATGTTGGGCTTGGCCATGTAGCTTTCTGTGGCCAGTTGAATGTGAGTATATGCAACCTACGCATGTCCTATCAGAAGCTTTAAATTCTATGGCATTGTTCAACTCAGCCTCTTATGTTCCTGTGTCATCTGCCATGAGAAAGGCATGTCTCAGAAGGGGGCTTCCCTTTAGGCTTGAGTCCTAGGAGAGGGAATACATGGAGAAGACCTGAACTTGACCCACAGCCTGAAGCAGAGATTCATCAGCTAGCCTAATCTGCAAACATGCAACATGGGTAACAAAAGATATATATTCTTGTTTTCCTATAAACTGCTGAGACTTCGGAGTTGTTTGTTATGTAGCATATCCTTGTTAAATCTGCCCCAGGAGTGTGGTATAATAGAAGTAAGCAGAGAATACTGTGAGGAAACATCCAATAAGTTCAAAAGCAAGCCTTGAGTAATGGTCAGCAAAAACTGCTTTGAAGAAGAGATGCATTAAGTCCTGAGTAAAGAGAAGTTGGAAGGAGAGGAAAGATGATCAAAGAAGTGGGACACTCATACAGAGGCTCAAATATAATAGCTAGCATGATATATTCAAGACCATCTGGAAAATGAAGATTGGTTATGAGCTTACGTACATACAAGGGAGAGTGTGGAGGACAGGCTGGGGAACAGGTTAGTGGGAGATAAGACTGGAGAGGTAAGGAAAACCATCTTATGAAAGACTTCTGGTGCTATGCCAGCAGTTTGGACTTTACATTTTCAACTATATTCACTGAAGGGATTTAGAAGAGGGGGTAGGGGAAGTAACTTGGCATTTGAAAGTGATCATTCTGGCTGCATTTGGAGGATTGGATAAGAAGAGATAGAAAGCCTGAGACAAGGGAAGCAGGTAAGAAGGTGTTGCCATGTAGATGAGAGAGACAGTGCAAACAGACAGAAAACGCTGCGGTCTGGAGATAGTCAGGGACCAGGATCTAGAAAACTTGGCAGACGATGAGAGGCAAGAGAGAGATGGGAAGGCAAGAAGACTTCTAGATCTCTGGAGGAGCAGTAAGTGGATGATGATGCCATCATCTCAACTAGGGAAATTGTGTAGGGATTAGGATTAGGAGTGGGTGATGGGAGAAGAGAGTGAGTTCAGTTTGGGACACACAGTGCTGGTGCCCCTGAAGCATCTAAATGGAGATATCCTTTAAATGCTGGATCTGAGTCTGGGGCTCAGGGGGAGATCTGGCAAGAGACAGAGACTTGGGAGTTGTTAGTATAGAGATGTGAGAATGGGATTTTGTTTTGCGATTTTTAAAACATGATATGTTTAAATGGTATTAGAAAAGGCCTGGCAAAGAAAAGTGAAGTCGGAGAAGAGGAAAGAGGTGATATAATGAATGGGAGGAAGTCTCTGAGGAGGAAGAAATGCCATCTGGGGCATTGAGGAATGACAGTGGAGAGAGACCCTGGATCCCATGGTGATGGGAATGGGAGGGGACACAGTGCAGGTGGCTGTGGGCACAGAGTTCTTAGAAGAGGGAGAAGAGCTTGACAAATGTTCATGTTATGTTCCTTTGGAGTCCTCACTCAGCACCTTATCAATGAAGCCTCTCTTTACCACCTATTTAAAATATCGATTCGCTCTTTCCCCGCCCCTTCTTCAATTTTCTCCATGACAGCTTCCCTATCAGACGTACTCTTTGGTAATGAACTTGATTGTTTGTTTACTGTCTGTCCATTCCCAGTGGAATAGAAGCTTCACAGGGGCAGGGATTTTTGTCTGTTGTGTTTACTACTATATTCTTAGCAGCCTCTCACAGCCAGACGCATCCTGGGCTCATAGAAGAAACTCCATAAATACCCGCTGAATGGATGAATGAATGATGACTTCTATTTTTCCTCCAGTGAAATGGGAGGCAAAGTCGTTTCCTAAGGGAGGAGAAGAGAGTATGACAATGGGGAAAAGACATATCTAAGGAAGGACAGACGTGTTGCCATGCAACGTTAAGGCCCCAGGGGAAGGTAGAGGCCATGACATTGTTTATGAGTTGTGATTTTCTCCAAAGTTTCTCAGCAGCTCCCATATAGAAAGGGAGATGACAGTTGGATAGATCCAGGGTTGAAGCTTTTTCTGGGTCAATATAATGGAAAGAAAGAGGGCAAGAACATTTTGGGAACTTGACAGGAGTGAGTAGGGTTGAAATGTTAGACCATGGAGTTTTGCCTAGATAGAGAAAGAAATAAGAACAGAAGGGAACTGACAGATTGGGAAGGAGGAAGGAGCAGCCTTTATGGTAAAGAAATCGAGAATTCCAGGCACAGTGCATTGAACATCCTAATGAATGGTGGCAGGGAAGGCATGCCCTGCGTGAGATGGAGCTGGATGAGCGGACTTGACAGGAGGTGCGATTAGTCTCAGCCGGGCAAGGGTCTTACATACCGTGCTTAGGGATGGCTCTGTGGAAGGGGGTCTACATTTAGAATCAAGACCCAGGTTGAATTTAGACTCTGGAACTTACTAGTGTGTGATCTTTGATGAATTCTTCTCTCTAGGTCTCCATTTTCTTATTTTAAAACTAAGGATAATAATAACATTTTTCTCATGGAACATTTATGAGGATTGAAGGAGATAAGATATGCAAATTCAACTACTATATTTAAGGAAATACTTTAGATGGCACAGACACTGCATATTGCCTGTATGGAATAAGTGTTCGATAAATATTGGTATTCTATTGTGTTATTGGTTTGCCCATTTGTTTTTTGTTTTGATAGGTCTTGATTTACACACATATATAACTCTGGTGGTTGTGTGGAAAACACATAGGTGGGAGAGACTGAGTTGCATGTGCAGAGAGGCTGGGAATGTCACAGCCAAGATGGTTGTCTTGGCAGGAAACTGGACGAAGTGAGAGTTTCATTTGACCTCTCATTAACTTTTCTGTGTCTAAGGAATTGGGTATTAGGAAAGATGAATTGGATTCCTTATAGTTTATGTTGAAAGACTGGTCAGATTCAAATCCTGACTCTTCCATTTATTGGATATATGAGCTGGATTAATTACATCATCTTTCAGTTTCATTTTTTTTCTCATATGCAAACTAAGAAAGTAAAGTTCACCTCAGAAAGCTACTGTGAGGATAAAATGAGATTGTGTATCCTAAGGGCATCTGACAGAGGTCCCATCTGGCATTAAGCAAGTGCTCATTAAATGACAGTAGTGTTTATTGTTGAATTTGTCATTATTGGTGTCCATGAGGTTTCTGAGGTGGGGAAATCTCTGAGTTTTTTCCAACAGGTAAATAGTCATGACCTCTGGAGTTAGAAAATAATATGTGGAGAAAATAATATGTGGTTAATATATTATTTAGGACAGGTGCTAATCTCCACAACAAAGAGATACTAAATTACAGTGCTGTCAACAAAATAGAAGTTTATCCCTCTCTCATCTAACAGTCCCACAGGTAGTGGCACAGAACTAGTGGAGCAGCTCTGCCATGCTCATGTGGCTTCTGCTTCTGAGTCCAAGGCAGCTGCTCCAGTTTATTCACCCCTAAAACTCACAGGGAGTTCCATTGCTACAAGAGGAAAACGGGTAACAAGTAGGTAAGAAAAGAGAACAAGGCGCCTCTGGGAAAGGGAAGCTGGGTAAGAAAATGGCAAAGGCACATTCATTTTAGGCATCTGGAAGACTTGGAAAATTCTTAGCAAGGTGAGGTTACCTTTTCATCCGCCAGAGCTGAATCAGAGGTAGCCTGGTCCACGTAGCTGAATTACAGAGAGCCTCAGAGCCAAAGATCCAAGAAGGGGTTTATCATAGAAGCCTTATAGGTGGAGAATTGGGTAGTCTTCAGGTAGGACCATCATCCCAGCTTGCCTAGGACTGCTTCAGTTGTATCAGCGAAATTTATCACTATCAGTGATAGTTGATCAACTTATCTCAAGGATTCATTTGTGAAATTTCTTTCCAGTGATTCTTCAGTTACTGCCAAGTAGGAAAGCTTTTCTTTCTCCTATCACCACAACAGCAAAACACACACACATACACTCCAACCCCAAACTTCCCTATTGGGTAAACATGCTATGATCAATCTCTTCTGGAATGATAGGGCTCAAGGAAAAATACAATTTGTTCACTTTTTTTGGCATTCTTATGTACTAATCATATAGCAAGTACTACAACAGGCACACAAGGTAAAAGGACAAATGAGGCATGAACCCTGATTTCAAAATGTTCAAAGTCAGTTTTGGAAGAGAGATCAGGAAACTGATGATTGCAATAAAATATGTAAGTGGTAAGTGCTATGATGAGAAGAAGCCTGGGATCTGTAGAAATGCAAGGGCAGTATGTCTGGCTCAGCCTAAGGAAAGCAGGGCAGGTTTCCTGGACATAGTCAACTTAAATTCTTACCTGAAGGAGGGTTATTAATTACTCAGGCAAAGTAGCTATTGGAAGGAGGATGGTGTGTAGGGGAGAGGAAGTTGTGTAGGAAGAAGAAAGAAGGAAGCTAGCCCAAGCAAAGGGGGCAACTGAATGGCTGAAGCATAGATTAGGCAAGAACAGACTTCACAGTTGACGCTTAAGAAGGAGTCATGTTGGTTGAATGACAACCCCACTTCTAAAATCTCCCTACACTGCCAACTGTCTACTTGACCAGGGTGCTCTTGCTTTTGGAAGTGCACTGGGATCCTAGTAAGTCACTGAGAAGTGAGATGCTCCTTTTGAGGACTTCATCTTTAACCAGTGCTCAGTATTTTGGAAAGCAGGTGAATGAAGTCAATCAGGGTCTAGAAATCTTCCAGGAGTCCTGCGTCCATGTCCTCAGCATGTCCAGCCAGGGAAGATGCAAATGCGTACCAGAAAACGCGAACTCTCAAAATGCAAGGGAAGCACGTGGGAACTCACCCTTCTCCCCAGAGGTGCCTAATGCCAGCTGTGTATTTTTCTCTAATGGAGCTGTGTGTAGGGTCCAGGAAAGTTATGAAGTTAGAGGATCTTCCCATGTTTTCCATGAATAACACAAAGTATTGACTAAAACAATTTGTTAATAAAATTACACATAGCTGTGATCAAATCCAATCAAAATATTAATCTATATTTATATTAACATTTGCCAGAACTCAAATTGAGTGAGCTTCTCCTCCTGGAACCAGGTCCTGTCCTAGTCCAGGCCTCATCTTATTCATCTCTTTCACCCTGGCTGCATATTTTTTTTTTTTTGAGATGGGGTCTTGCTCTGTTGCTCAGGCTGGAGTGCAATGGCACAATTTTGGCTCACTGCAACCTCTGCCTCCCTGGTTCAAGCAATTCTCCTGCCTCAGCCTCCTGAGTAGCTGGTATTACAGGCGCATGACACCACACCTGGCTAATTTTTGTATTTTTAGTAGAGACAAGGTTTCACTATGTTGGCGAGGCTGGTCTCAAACTTCTGACCTCGTGATCCACCCGACTCAGCCTCCCAAAGTGCTGGGATTACAGGTGTGAATCACTGCGCCCAGCCCCTGGCTGCATTATTAGCAACACCAACAGGTACTTCTGGGATGTAATTCTTGGCCCTGGTCAAAAAGAAACCCTTTGGAAGGTGTCTCTTTTCTTTTCAGGTAAGTCTCCTTTACCAGCTGTCACAACCTCAGACTCTTTGCTGAATAAGGAAGAAAAGAGTGGGGCTTGCCTTTCCCTGTCAGTCAGCCAGGAGGGCAACACCTTTGCTAGGAGAAAGGATCTTACCTGAACCTGCCCTGACTTCTGCATCTTTAGCTGGATTCCTCTCTGCCTTTAATGGGATGACGGTTGGGAGACACTCTTCAGAAGGAAAATTGAAATTGGTTCCAATGGCAGATCACTAAACCTCTATACCTTAGGCAAGGCTTAAAGTGTGTTTTGAAGATCAGACCAGGTTACATTTTGTAGAGGCAAAATGTCTTTGCTGGAAGGATTTCTGCTTTTCTGTTCTGGGAGCAAATGAACGTCTCTGTCTCCAAGACCTCCTGGGGGTCCTTTTTTCTCTAGGGAAATAAAAACCCATCTTTTCTGTTCAGTCTCCCGCCATAAGGCACCTCACACTCCTCAGCCAGCAAGATGCATTGGCAGTGATGGATACACCCCAATTCTCACACACATCCCAACAGAGTTGGAGAGTGAGAGGGCGCGAGGAATGATGAAGAACACATCTGGAAGGCATTGTGCAGTGAAGACTGGAGGCGTTCCCTCGCCTGCACTTATGAAGAATTCATGGGTATTCTTGCTGCAGCCACTTCGTTTATCTGGATCTCTCACAAAAGAAGCATGCATAATTGAATTGTCAAAACAAGTGCCTCCTGCAGGAGAGTGGAGGGATCTGCGTGCGGGCTGTCTGGTGCATGCATGCAGTGTCTGGTGCATGCATGCAGCTGTGCAGGATATGTTCTCTGACATCATCTTCTGTGGCCATCGCATTGCTTTATGTTTAATGCCTCAAATGTGCCACACTATTTGGTAGCAAGTATTGTGTATCTAAGTAGATGGATGCCGGACCGTCACTATGGGGTGGGTGATGCAGCGAAGACCTGCACAGTCTCCTGGCTGGTTGGTGTAGAATTTCGATTGCTCTTTTCTAACTGCAAGTCTTGCCACATTAATGGTCACAAAATTAACTTATTAAGCTACAGTCAGCATTTTTTTAAAAAAAGAATAGGATAGAAAAGATAAAAAATTTCAGGATGGACACACACACACCTCACAATGTCTCTTGATATAAAATGTGAATTGTGATAAAAACAACTTGAAAGCCATTGATGTATCTGTCTTTTAAGTCCCTCTTACGCCTGAAATTCCGTCATAATCCTATGATGCTTCTACTTTGTGTTGAGCCTCATGCAAGGCACTGTGGGATATGAACAGCTTTAACACGTATTTCTAGTCTGGGGGCCTAATCCAGGGAAGCAAAAATCAGCTGATATGTCTAAGCTCCTCCCCTCCACCAGGCACATGGCTACGCTCTCATGTGTTATTTCTTTCAATTTCAGCAAAAATCCTGTGAGACATATATTGTTCTTTTTTATGTTCCAGGTGAGGAGACGGGTTGAGAAAGGCTAAGTCCCTCCATTTAGGTCACATGGCGATCATGGAGCACAAGACATCACATGAAATAACCAGGGATGATAGAATTTGGGATCACAACTCCATTCCAAACTTTGATACAGGCAATAATGATGACAGAGAATGCATGGAAGAAGAGATCAATGTGAAATACTCTGTACAAGCAAACTGGTTGTCGTGTTGTCACCAGTTTCGTAACCTTTGTTTAGGAAGCTACTTTTAGTTGGAGGGACAGAAAAAATATAAGTACAGATCAATTCGAAAAATACGGACTGCGTTCCAGATACTGTGTTAGCAATTGGAGCACAGCAACATGTTTTAAATATCCCTGCCTTCAGGGAGCTTCACTTCTAGAGGAGGAGGTTGCAGAAGCGAGCATTGGAGGAGTACGCCCATCTCTATAGCTGAAAGCATTTCAGGGGGCTCGAGCAATTTCCTGGTACCTGGAACATATAGTTGTAAAGGAGCGGCCCGTATAAAAACATGGTTTTTTCCCCAGCTCCGAAGTTTCACTTAGCAGAGAAAGAGCAATTTACTGAATTGTATAGAATGGCTGGAAGAGCGAGGTGCTTTTTCAGAGCAGCCAAGAATATAGTCAGGGAGTTTCTCAGGCATGGGAAGGCCCTTATTCAGCAACTCTGAATAAAACCCAAGGTGTATTTAAACGGCCAGAGTGCAGGCTTGGATAAGATTCATTCAGCCTGCTCTATGTTCGGAGCTGCCTGGGCATAGCTCCAAGGGCCCAATCATCTTTTAGGTGTCTCATCGTTGCCTCTCAATCATGTGTGTCTTATTATTTCAAAATTCCATGCCAGGGCTAAATGACCTCCCTTGTGGTTTACTGGTACCCACCATCCGCTTTTCTCTAGCATTTCCTCGTCTCTATCAGAGCCAGCTCTTTTGCCCTGGATTTCCTTCTTTGTCCTCTTCTGTGTTCCCCTATTGGCTTTTTGCTAAAGCTCAGCAAAATGTCTCTTTGTCCATCTCCTCTTTTTCTCCCACTCATGTCATTCCCAATTCATGCCTCAAAGAGTGCCTGTAAGGCATCCGTTACACACAGAACACATGCCGACTTCCTCAAACACCTGCTGTCTCTCAAACTGAGCTCCTTTAGGAAGTTTTCCCTGACTCAAGATCAGAGAGACACGATCTCACCTTACAGAAACATCCCCTTTATAAAACTACTTCTTAAAATGAATTCAGTACAGCAGATACACAAGATCATTAGGAACGGCAGCTGCTTTAGCTTTGCGATGTGGCCTTAGAGCAGGTGTTTCCAATGGAGGAACCCCTTGTCTTTCTACTACATAATTGAGTGGTACCTGGCATGCTGTGGAGTTCAGCCAACAGAAGCAATGTGGGAATAGACCAATCCATTCACGCACAATTAGTGGATTTCTTATGTTCTGGGGGATACCAAAGATTAAAACATAAGCTGTGTCCTTTGGTAGGTTACACTGGATCTGGAAAGGGGGATGCAGGTATATTAGTAAAGCACCCTTGACAAAAGACAGAATCCTAAGTGGAAGGGCATGTATGATTCTGGGCTGCTATACCGGGCACCTTTATTAGTTTGTTTCTCTTCTCTCTCAGGCCCAACAGGCCCACAATCTTTCCAGGAATGATCAGACAGCTCTTCAGCTCTTTGCTTCCCCTGCCCCCATGGTGCATCCCTGCATTTCACCTGTCCTGCCTTCCCAGCAGTCAGGAGATGGCTCCCTGAGGATGAATAAGGAAGGGGATTTCATCCTCTATGCATCGTGCTCAGTGCCAGGATGGGCATCCTGATGAGCCACTGGGAGCAAGTGCAGAGGGGATGAAATAATACAAAACTCAGTACTAAAAAAAAAAAAAAAAAAAAAGGAAAATAAAATAAAAGCAAAATATTTTCTGCCTATTTTTTCCATGCAAACTTCTCAACTCTATACAAATATTTGATGATTGTATTTTCAAATAAAGAAATGAATATGGAAATATGGAAATATCCAAAGTGAAATATGAAAGCCACTCTTCACAGCTGTCTGTCCATTGATTCCCCTCTCAATATATAGGTACATTTATACCTGTCTTTTATCAATAAATGGGATGCTATCTTCATTGCTATTTAATTTTTTAAATATAATAATAGGACAGAGATACTTCCATGTGAGGACAGATATCGTATACCAAAATTCATAGAGCTACATCTCATTCTTTTCAACAACTATATAATATTCCACAGAATGGAAGAACAAACATGTACTTTAAAGTATCTCTTCTTGGCTTGGCGCAATGGCTCATGCCTGTAATCCCAGCACTTTGGGAGGCTGAGGTGGGCGGATCATGAGGTCAGGAGATCGAAACCATTCTGGCCAACATGGTGAAACCCCATCTCTACTAAAAATACAAAAATTAGCTGGGCGTGGTGGCATGCACCTGTAGTCCCAGTTACTTGGGAGGCTGAGGCAGGAGAATCGCTTGAACCCAGGAGGAGGAGGTTGCAGTGAGCTGAGATCACGCCATTGCACTCTGGCCTGGTGACAGAGCAAGACTCCCTCTCAAAAAAACAAAAAAGAAGAAAAAAATCTCTTCTAGTGGACATCAATGTAGTCCTTGTTTTTATAGTTACATACAGGCTGTAGTAAACACACTGCGGATGGTTCTTTGTGTCTTCGTGTATTTCTCCACAATAAAGGACCTAAGAGTAGAATTGTTGACTCAATGGGAATGCACATTTAAAATGTTGATTGACACTGCCCAAGAGTGGTAAAAACACTCATTTCTTTCATCCTCAACAAGTCTTGATCTGATCAATATTTCTACAAATATTACCAATCTATGGCACGTGGTGGAGTAGCGAATCCTGTTGTTGTTTGAAGACCTTTGCTTGCTAATAATCTTGAACATCTTATGCTTCATTATGTATTTGATTGTCTTTCCTTTCTGTGTATTGTCTGTCGCTTGTCTGTTTTAATATTGGGGTGTTTCTGTGTGTGACAATGCACTGGCTGGCAAGGGGAGCACTGTCAGTCCCTCAGGGATCACCTTCCGGGTTGGGACCCCCCTTGCCCAGGGTCACACCCTTCCCACATCTGACTATATTCAATGACTCATTGAGATGTAGGTGCCATGGCCTGGCCATCTCAGCCCCTGCAAGACAACTCTGTTGGGACAGTTGAACTCCAGAGATCCCCATGGGGTCTGCTTGGTGCTTTTGGGCCAGCTTCATAGCTCAACCTCTTTCCCTGGCCAATCCTACCTCTTTTCCCTTTTCTTCAGGTTTTGGTACCCTAACAAGCATCCTGTACCATTGCTCCATCTCAGAGCCGGCTTCCCAGAGCCTCTGCCCTGCAGCAGACTGTCTGCCTCTATGCTCATCGTGCCTAACAGGACCTTTTATACTCTGGATACCGAGTGAATGCTGGCAGTGTAATGGTTGCCAAATTCATGGAAGCAAAACTCTTGCCTTTTCTCCAACTTCGATGTCAGCCCTTTCCATTAGGTGGCAGAAGCTGAATCTTAGACACGACCATCATCAGCCCTTTCCTGGTCTGGGTCCAGGTTTGGGAGGGTCCTGGTGGCAGGATGTGGTGGATCCTCAGTCACTTTTTGTCCACATTGGCATTCCCTGGGGAACACTTATTCCCCCTGGATCTTGGTGCTCAAGTTAGAGCTGACTCAGCCCTTGCCCCACCTCAAGTTGACTTTACTTGCTACTTCAGTGCCATTACTGCATGTACTGGGATAACTTGGCTATTTTTATGCATGTCAGGCGTGGGGGAAATGTGTGAGAATGTGTCAAGTACATCCTCCAAGACACACCACCCCTCTTCTCTCCCGTAACACTGGGCTGAGGGGAAGGAGTGGAAACACTGGGGGCTTGTTCCTCCCTGGGCTGCTTCACTTTGGAAAAGGGACTTCGGACATCGGATTCTTTGTTTTTTGAGTTTTCTGTCACTAGCAAACCTTGCTACCCCTTGCCCCCTGCTGCCCCAACACACTGCCCCTGCAGAACCAGGCACAGTCCCTGGCCAGGGCTGGGGCAGAATCTCTACCTCCTCAGCTCTTTTACTTCCCTTTCGGCTGCTCTTCTTCCTAAGCCAATAGAATCTTGATTGAGAATCAAGACAATCAAATCTTAACATTGAGGTGACTCCAAACACATTTTTCCAAATAGTTTATCTACGCTCCGTCCTAGGCTTTTGAAATTCAAAAACCGTGAATGGCCTCTTTGTTCTCTGCGTAATGCTGTGTCATCTCTTCTCTGAGACGATGAACATAGAATGCCTGGGTTGCTGCCAAGTGGGGAGGGGCGGTTGGTGGGGATGGGGTGGGTGTAACAGGAAGTTAGAGAAAAATCAGTTATTACATCAAAATATTATTCCACTGCACTGGTGTTTCTTTCACTTGTCTTTTAACTTTGTTTATGGAGTCTTTTGTCATGCAGACATTTATAATTTTTGTACAGCAAAACCTGTCAATCTTTTCCTTTATAAATTCTAGGTTTTGTATCTTTCTTGAGAAAGCCTTCCAATATATAAATTAAAAATAAATTCTCTGATATTTTTCTCAAACACTTTAGAATTTTGCTCTTTACCTTATGCTCTTAAATGCATTTCGAATTAATTTTTTCGTACAGGATAAAAAATTAAGAGGCCTCTCTCTTTCTCTCTCTCCCCTACCCCTTTTAGATAGACAGCTACCGTTTTTTAACACTATTGATTTTATAGGATATTTCCTAACTGATTTAAAATTCCATTTTCATTATCAACTAAACTCTGATAGATGCACAACTCTTATTCTAGACTCTATATTCCAGAATTTTCCAGATCATAGTAAGGACGAGATAGTGTTATATTGCTCATTCAATTGGCTTCCATTCCTGTGTACATTTTGTGAAAATGAATGTGATTCTAATGTCTAAAAATAACGTTTTCGTGCAACATGGCTGCTAAATTCAACAAGGTACTTCATTTTTAATCCACTCAATATAAACCCAGTGAACTCTTCCAATTCTGGAGAAAAACAAATTGTCTATCCTGGACTCCTAAGAAATTGTAAAAGATAATTTTGACTGTACATAATTTTGTACATTATGAAACTCCATTGTTTTCTTTTAATATACTGATAGATAAATTTTGAAATATTTTTGAGGATTATTGTACTCAGAGTTTCTGCCTCTTGAGTAAATGTTGGCAATTCTATATTCCTAAAGAAGCTTCTATTTTATATAGATTTTCAAAAGATTTGGTTTAAAGTTGTACCCAGCAATTCTCCTAATATTTAAAATTTAATTCACGTCTTCTTTCTTACCTCTACTGTTGCTTGGACAACACATTTCCTTTGATCTCACTGGCTTGAATTGTATGTATTTCATTTTTTTCAAATAACTATATTTTATTTTTATTGATCAAGTTTTCTGTTTTGTTTCTGTTAGATCTTTCTTCTTTTCTGGCTATTCGTTATTTTCATTGACTTTACTATTCATTTTCAAGTTTTCCTTAGAGCCAATGTTGGCCATTTGGCAAGTTCTGGCCAAGAAAAAGTACCATTTTTATGTGTGAGAGAAACATTGGCTTTCCTGATAAAAGAGGATAGAGAAAAGCTGATAAATCCTTTCATATTCTGTTTCTTCCTGCTTGTACTATGGATGTAATGTCTGGAGAACCAGTTGACATCTTGAGAGACAAGGCAAAGACAAAGGGAATTGCAGCAACATTGGTCACGTTCTCATTTAGCCACTGAACCACTGAGCCAGTGACAGTCTGCTCAACTCCAGACTTCTTTCTGAGTGAAGAAAAACAACAATAACAACTAATTCTCTTTGTTTAAGGTACTATATATATATATATATATATATATATATATTTTGCTACCTGTGAAATATATACAACAAAATAATAACAGACGTATGCCTACTGAATTTATTTATAATCTTTTCTACCATCTAATAACTTCATTTAAGCCTATAAATTTCCTTTTGTCACTTTCATGAGATTTAATATATAAGGCCGGGCACGGTGGCTCACCTCTGTAATCTCAGCACTTTCGGAGGCTGAGGCTGGTGGATCATTTGAGGTCACGAGTTTGAGATCAGCACGGCTAACATGATGAAACCCCATCTCTACTAAAAAAAGTAAAAAGATTAGCCAGGTGTGGTTGTGGGCGCCTGCAATCCCAGCTATTCGGGATGCTGTGGTAGGAGAATTGCTTGAGCCTGGGAGGTGGAGGTTGCAGTGAGCTGAAATCACGCCACTGTGTTCCAGTCTGGGCGACAGAGTGAAACCATGCCTTGAAAAACAAAAAAAAAAAATAAAAAATAAAAAAATAGAAAAAGATTTAATATATAATGTTCTCATTCTTTTATCAATATTTGTAATTTTCACTGGAATCCCTGTTTAGGATTTTTCTCTTTCGGAGTAAAGAAAAAGAATTTCCTTATTTCTCTGCTAATTTCTATTATTGCATTTCAATCTGAGAATGAGCCCAGAGCATTCTGATTGTTAAGGTGTATGCAGACTTTGTTGACCTAAAGGTGATCTGCTTGTGAAAATTTCATTGCGTTTGGAAAGGCTGAGCATTTTCTATTCATGAATTTAAGTTTCTGTTTTTTTTTTTTTTTTTTTTTTGAGACGGAGTCTTGCTCTGTCACCCAGGCTGGAGAGCAGTGGCGCAATCTCCGCTCCCTGCAAGCTCTGCCTCCAGGGCTCACGCCATTCTCCCACCTCAGCCTCCCAAGTAGCTGGGACCACAGGTGCCCGCCACCACGCCCGGCTAATTTTTTGTATTTTTAGTAGAGATGGGGTTTCACCGTGTTAGCCAGGATGGTCTCTATCTCCTGACCTCGTGATCCGCCTGCCTCAGCCTCCCTCTGTCTGTTTTTTATACCTGCCTATCTCTCCACCCATCCGTCCATCTTATTCATTTAATTATTTTCAGAATGTTGATTTTTTACTAATATCACTGTGTGCTATGTGTTTTTATTATTTGTGCTCTCAGTTTTTTAAAGTTGTGTGAATATTTTTTACTTTAATTGAGGAATTGTCAATTTGTCCTTGCATTTCCAAAAGCTTTTAATTTGATAAACTTTTTGTTCATTTCATCAAAGCTCATGACTATTATTTCTTCTTAGTGG
Organism: Nomascus leucogenys; assembly: GCF_006542625.1. Classification (NCBI taxonomy): domain Eukaryota; kingdom Metazoa; phylum Chordata; class Mammalia; order Primates; family Hylobatidae; genus Nomascus; species Nomascus leucogenys. The sequence goes on along the minus strand of NC_044395.1, from coordinate 3,607,984 downwards.
ATTACACTGTTTATCCTATGAATACCTCTGTGTTTCTCATGGTTAGTCTTTTCATCTTGATTTCTGTTCCTTTTGATATTAACACCATTGTATCTGTTTTCTTGTTACTATTTTCCTTGCATATTATTAAAGCTTCTGGATTGCATTATTTTAGATGTACCTTAACAAATAGTATAAATTATATATTTTTTGCAATCTTCAAATCTCTGTGTTTTTATAGAGAAGGTTCATTCAGTCATATTTATTTGGAGTAGTAAAATGGGAAGACTTTTTCTAGTCACCTGCCTTTATGTTCCCTTCTTTGTAGTTGTTTATTTACCTCTTTCAGATTTTTTGCTGTATTTTTAAAGTTCTCTGTATTTCTGTTTTTGTCTTTTTTCCTTCTCAATAGTTTAGAAGTTATTATCTTTCCATTTTTATGCATATTATTTATACATCTTTAACATGTGGAATTACTTTTTTTTTTTTTTTTTTGAGAGGGAGTCTTGCCCTGTCACCCAGACTGGAGAATAGTGGCCCAATTTTAGCTCACTGCAACCTCTGCCTCCTGGGTTCAAGTGATCCTCCTGCCTCAGCCTCCCTAGTAGCTGGGATTACAGGCATGTGCCACCATGCCTGGCTAATTTTTGTATTTTTGGTAGAGACAGGGTTTCTCCATGTTGGCCAGGCTGGTCTTGAACTCCTGACATCAGGTGATCCGCCCGCCTCGGCCTCCCTAAGTGCTGAGATTACAGGTGTGAGCCACTGTGCTCGACTGGAATTCATGTATTTTTCTAAAAATATGTAGAGCTAGTCATTATTCTTTAGCTTGTCTTTTCTTCCTGCTTTCTTGTTACACTGCTGTCCACCTAACAAACCCTTGGTCTCTCCCATGTCAAAAGTATCTGACATTTAAGTTTAAGATGTTAAGAATTATTTATTTTTTACAAAACCATCACATCAATAATGATTTAAATTGAATGATAAATAATACTGGTTTATTTCTACTCTACTATTACTGTTATCTCTATACTTTGGCATTTAGAAAATGCTTTCTTTCTCCTTTACTATTTTTTATAAGAATCACTATGTTCAATAAAACTGTCCCGAGATTTGTCAGTATCTGGTGAAAGGCATCTTCCAGCATAGCACCTTACAGGAGGTGTCTCTAGAACACAACTCCTACTTGTTAGCTCACTGCTATGGCCTTAGTTTGCGGCCTTCACATTTTTTGCCTAAGCTTTTTTTGACCTCCTAATTGGTCTTTCTGCTGCCATATGGGACTTAGCATGAGCTGAAAACAACAACAATAACAACAACCACAACAAAAATTACTTTCCCTCAAACCACGGAGATTCTAAAGTTTTTTCTTTTGTGTCAGTTATTGTCACTCATCTTGATTAATTCAATAACCATTATATGTATAACTGCTGATCAGTATCCCACTTCAACTATGAACAACTTGACAGAAAAATCATGCTAATAGTTGTATCTCTAGTAGTTGGACAGTGTCTGCCTCACAGTAGGTGCTGAATAAGCACTGGACTACTAATACCATAACTGAGTGAATACATGGTGTCCTCCTGGATGGCGGGGGTGAATTGTCACAATATTTAGACCAGACAGAGCCGACCACAGTGCCTGAATGCAGCTTGAGCTCAGTAACACTTGTTGATAGCTTGATTTATGAATGCACATCTTTAAGTCTCTCTAACTTGACAGAGAAACATAATACAATCCTATGCTATATTTAAAGGAAACAAAGCACTCAGCACTTCTGTAATATGAACAATGCTTTTCTAAAGTGGGGACATCATCTGGAATCAGTAATTGCAATGTAAAGGCTGAGGGGCAGACCTCATGCATTCTTTTTCTGATTTGATTATATTGTGACTGCTTGATTATTTTGCTGCTCACTTTTCCTTCCTATAAGATAAGGAAGAAAACTAAGGTGAGTAAAGCATAGTATAATAACCAATAAACATGTGAAAATTCTGGTTGTATTTTCACTACTTTCACTTTCACATGTGATTTTGATTGAACTACTTTAGTAAATGCAAAACACAAACTGGAAGAGAAAGAGTGTGTTAGGCTGTCTTTGTTGTTGTTGTTGTTGTTGTTGCTATAGAAAAATAGCTGAGGCTGTAATATCCTTACAAAGAAAAGAGGTTTAACTGGCCCACAGTTCTGCAGGTTGTAACGGAAGTGTGGCGCCAGCATCTGCTCTGCTTCTGGTGAAGCCTCGGAGAGCTTTTACTCACAGCAGAAGATGAAGCGGGAGCAGACCCATCACAAGGTGAGAGTGGGAGCAAGAGAGGGAGAAGGGGGAGGCCAGACTCTTTGAAACACACCAGATCTCACATGAACTAAGAGAGGACTCACTTATTATCAAGGAGATGCTGCTAAACCATTTGTGAGGGATCCTGTCCCACGATCCAGTAACCTCCCACCAGGCTCCACCTCCAACAATGAGGATCACATTTCCACATGAGATTTAGAGGGGACAAACTTATAAAGCATATCAAAGAGGGAGAATGTGGTGTGAGTGTGTGTATGACTGTGCCTTCAGCTTTTATTAGGAGTTACATTTCCTTGCCCCATGTAGGTGTCACACTTTTGCAGTGACATTTCTACAAACGTTTCATTTCTAATGACATCACACACAAACATCCTCATTAAAGCCATGTTTGCCCCCAAAAGCCTTTGCAATGGCACAAGGATGTTTCTGGACTATTGTAGCAGGCACAAACTGTGTCTGTGTGTGCACAGTTCTCTTGACAGTGACAGGAAGTTGTGAATTGAAGGCCCCTAATCTCATCTTCTCCCAAGAATAGACCTCCCTTTTGAATGAGATGGATGTGGGGAACAACGTTCCACCTGGAATTACTTCCTCTCCCATATTTCAGTAGCCAGTTGTCATGTATGTGTCAATATATACCACCCCCAGAAAGCTGTTTTGGACTAAATGCAAGGAAGATATACTGAAGCTTAATTTATCTATTAAGTCAACAACCTGCACTTAATTTACAAACAAAAGAAAATAAAGACAGAAAGAAAAGAAATCAAAGGTAGAGACAAAGAAATCAAAATTATAATGTAAAATCAGTCTTTATTTCCTTAAAAACTTTCCCCCAAAATAATCATATATCTCTACTTAATTGAAAAAAACAATATCCTCTAGTAGGAGACCTAATATATGCTTGGAGCATCTTGAGTGCCAGTGGCTTTACATGTGCACTGTGTTTAATCTTGTGAGGTTGTTTTTCTTCCCCATGTTCACTAACGGGGCATCTGAGACTCAGACAGCTTAAGTGTCCTATGACTAAAAGCTGTGTATACACGGAGACACATATACTGGGGGAAGAAGCCAGGTCTGCCTCCCCTCAATGGCCATGCCATCTATTCTGCCTGTAGGCCTCTAAACTAACTGCAGGAACTTTCTTCTTTCATAAGGTGTTTTTGTTAATATTTTTATCATTGTCATTATGTTATCTGCGCATAGTTTGTTTTATGTTGTGTAGTAAGTAAAGATGACCGATTCCTGGACATTAAGAAGAGGGTAGGGTGTTATGACACCTTGGTTCCCACCACCCCTTCACTGCTGCCTTATTGTTTGTTTTTGGCTGGGAGTTTCGCTTTTCAGGGAAAGTCAGGAAATCCAGGTTCTATTTTTCATCCTGTTACTTTTCTAAGATCACTTCCAGATGTAGCATGCTATCATTTTCTTTTTTTCTTTTTTTTTGACGGAGTCTCACTCTGTCACCCAGGCTAGAGTACAGTGGTGTGATCTCGGCCCACTGCAAGCTTTGCCTCCCAGGTTCACACCATTCTCCTGCCTCAGCCTCCTGAGTAGCTGGGACTACAGGCGCCCATCACCACGCCCAGCTAATTTTTTGTATTTTTTAGTGGAGACAGGGTTTCACCGTGTTAGCCAGGATGGTCTCAATCTCCTGACCTCGTGATCTGCCCGCCTCGGCCTCCCAAAGTGCTGGGCATGCTATCATTTTGTATGCCTCAGTCTCCCACCCTAAAACAAAAATGACAATAACAAGCACTGATGAACACATACTTAATAAGTAGATTATGAGGTAGGATATGTAAATGCACTTTGAAAATATAAATGCAACTTAGAGATATACGTGTGTTTGTGGTTAGATCCGTTCATATATCATGGTCACAGAATACATTGCCAAGGGCCCCAACATTCATTAATTTGCTTTCCCTCCCATTTAGCTTTGATCTCAGCCTCATCTAAAGCCCAGCAGAATGGCAGGAAGGACTTGCACCATGGGCAACGAATCACAATTCTTAGTGAGACAAAGGGCAGAGTGTATGGGTATGGGTGGGTGGCTCAGAGCACTTCAGAATGATTCAGGTAACTGTCTCCCTCTTTCCTCTTCTGGGCATAAATCAAGGGCTCCGGCTTTCTAGGCTGCCAATTCAACACCTTTTATAGGCACTTAATTCACTCAGAAATTAAAAATATATACATATCCCTAGCAGAAAGTACCATTATTCTTCAGCATGACACATGATTTGATTTTAAGCCTTTATGTGTCTTGTCTGTATTCTACTGTGGGTTAGAATCAGTCAAATGTCTGTGATGAGCAGCCCTTGCTGTCTGGGCTAGTCACCTCCCACAGAGACTCCACTGATCCCCTCCTCGAGGAATCTTCTCCCACCCCTGTAAAAGTAATCAGCGTAGCTTTTGGTGGGGGCAGCACATGGGCAAGTCGGGTGTATGAAAAGACCATTGCCCCATGCCCACCTGCTGCCAGCTCTCCTATCTCCTCTCTGGAAAAGCAACCATCAGAATCACAAAGAGGACCACGTCGGTCATTGTTGTTGTCAAACCCAGTCTCTCAGGTTTCTATCCTCATCCTCACTTCCCCTTTCCCCATATTCCATATGCCCATACCCTGCCCAGGGTTCCAGGGATCTTCTGGTCTCACTATGTAGGTCTCACTCCTTCTTTTATAACCTGTGCTTGCTAAGGAAGCTGAAACCCCTTCACCCTGAGCTTTTAGTGATAGGCCACAGCTTAAATTGTCCATCTTTATAAGAGGCATGGTTGCATTTTTAAAGACTTAGAATTTGCAGTTATAAAGAGTACAGTTTTGGGTAAACAAGCCAGAGTGAATTTCTTGGTCAGAGGATTCTTCACAAGGGGCCATCCGATCAAACTTTGAAGGCATCCAGACACATTCTGGAATAAAAGAAACAACGTTGGACAAGGACCAAATGAGTTGATTCTATTCCCAGTTCTGTTGTATGAACTTAAGCATGCGATTGCCCTTCTCTGGACACCACTTCTGAGTGTAAAATGACAGCATGAGATACTCATACAAGGGTTCCTAAGCTGTATTTCCGAGTCTTCCTCCAAATTCAGCTGGTGGAGTTCAATTGTTTTTAGATAGTATTAAGATAGCATGAAGCCAAATCATTAAAAAAATATAAATCTTTCCCTAGACCATACTCTTCCTCCCTATAAAGTCTTCAAAACAGATGTGTCCATGGACAGAAATGGCCAAAAGCAGTAAAGTGACACTTACCTGTCAAATAAGCTCTGTTATCAGCCCCAGTACAGGAAAGTGGGTCTGCTCCAGGTATCCCCCAAAATCTCCCCACCATCCTTGAAGCCTGATCTCCACTCCTACCATTGTACTGTGTCCTGTTCAACTGGCTGGTGGGCAGCAGACTGCAAATAAGAGGTTTCTAGGGCCCACGTGCACCAGAGCTACTCATACATGTGATGTATGGGGGTGGGGGATGGGGCTAAACCACTGTCCCACGTCTGCCAAACTAGACTAGAGATTAGCACAGGATGGGAAGTTGTCCACATCCAGAGGGCCAAGAGAGGCTTCTCTAGGGGAATGACCTAATTCACCATCCATTCCACTGTATAAACCTTCAGAAATATCAAATTTTATTGCTTTCACTTTCTTACTCAGAATTAACAGCAGTGATCTTCTCAAATTCAGTTCAAACTGTGTAGATATTCAAGACTCTCTAGTTTAGGCCCAAACTCTGTGAACTCTCAGTACTCTTGAACCACAGCCTCAAATTCATCCACGTTGGATCATTGCTGATTTCCACAGAGCTTTATGTTCACATCCAGCCTTTACCATGCTATTCCCTTCAGTTTAAATAAGTTCTTACTTTCTTTTATTCCAAACTGATCAAGACCAATGTTGCTCTGGGAGTTCTCACCGACCATGCCAGGCTACCATGATCTTTGCCTTTTGAGTCCCAGTTTCACTTAAAGTATAGCCAAACATACTATAAGAGAAAGAGCAGGCTCTTGGGTGTTCAGAGACCTGGCCAGTTACTCTCTGTACAACTGGGGATAAGTTAGTTAACCTCTTTACTTGAAAATTAAGGATAATAGTATTTATCTTCTAGAAACACTGTAAAGATTAAACAAAATGACATGCGGAATTTTCACACAGAAGCCGTTCATGAAGTGGTGTTTTGCTCCCACTTCCAGAGCCCCAACCTTTGGAAGAAGAGGGATTTGGTCCATTATGATTTCCTCTATGACCTTATTTTAATTCTAATTTTATGTCAACACTGGCTACTTGGTTTTTTTTTTTAAGCAAACGGCTTCAGATGCCTACATCTCTGCCTAAGGCATTCTCTCCCACAAGCATCACATACTATCCGGATATTTTCATTGTATCAGGGAAAGTCATGTGGGAAGGGCAGGAAAGCAAGGACATTTCTACTCATGGCCCTCCAGATGGATGCCTTTAGTCCAGATCCTCTGAGGTTTGAGGGACAGAAGCTCAACTCAGACTAACTTAAGCAAATAGAGGATCAGGAATTCCGAAGGGTGGGTGTCTGGGTCCATACATGACATGTCCTCCTTTCAGTGATGGCCTCTCCTCTTGTTGCTTCTTTCCTTTTTGTTGACTCCATTTCCTTGCAGAGTTCTCCATGCGTTAGGAAAGATGTCCTCTAGCTGCAGCCCCTCTTTCCCCAAAGCACCTGGAAATTTCTCAGGAAAGAAATTGATTGACCAGGCCAGGGGCCTGTGCCCACTCTTATGCCAAGAGTAGAGCAGTGCCTACTCCAACCACATCCAACAGATTCCCAGTGTTCTGGGGATCCAGATGCAATAGCCACCCTGTCTACTACAGACCCGGGAAAAATATCCCTGACAGTGAGCATCCTGAAGGCACCGACTCACACTGTGAAGTTCATGTTGAATATTATCCAGCACACTGATTGGTTTTCTCAAGCAAGCTGATCCTAAAAACCAGGAGCCAATATGTCTGCATGTGCCGATCACTGTACTGGGACATTTATAACCTTCGTTTTAATGAATCTGCAACTCTGTGCAGTAGATATTATTATTTCCACCTTAAGGATGAGGCGGGATGAGATGATGTGAGAACACTGAGCATTACTGGATTGAACTTGATCAATGGAATTAGACTCGAATCCAGGTCTTCTGATTTTAAATCTTAAATTACTTCTGTTATACCGCTCTATGGTAGTTCTTCTTTTTGAGATGAAGGTGATAAATATAAATCAAGGCCAGATGACTATGCCTGTAATTCAATTAGAAAACACTGAAAACTCCTTTTGTAGGACTTTGGGCTTACATCCCTGTGTCCTTAATTTCTGGGCTGTTAACAGTTACACGTTCATTTTAATATCAGGTTAGGCAACTTATCAGTAAATCAGAAAACCTGCTGCTCTAAGTCAAATTCTCAAAGTAGACTCACATAATTCAGACATTACCTGTGCCTGGACCCATTCCATTCCCATCCAAAGTGACCATGCTCAGAGCCCCATCCAAGATGGCTGCAGCTCTCCCTTTCTGGGGAGAGTCCCTTTAAGGTAGGAGGCTGCCTTCTTACCACCATGGTTTTCACCCTCCCTGAAGTGGCATTGCAAGTCAAAGCTGAACCCGGCCCAACCCCAGATGTGTGAGGGCAGGCTGGCTTCCTCTTCCCCTAGGGCAGGCTCCTCCAAGCTTCTGGGCATGTAAGATCACCCACCGCATGGAGCCTCAGCAGAGGCAGGCCACAGCAGGCGGATGGCAGCAGAGCAGCGGCTTTTGTTAAGTCCTGAACATTATTTCAGCACTGCTCTTTAGATTTAAGCTCCTGCAGTTCTTTCCATAATAGCTGATAGAAATAAAAAACACTGCCTCCACACCCCTTCCTCCCTCACTCACAGGCACACACACACCCACCTCCTCCTCCTCCTCATGGTGGCATTCTGTCTGCCAGTCCTTCAAGCCTGGCCCACCATGTGTGAGTGATTATGCATCCCCTCTCCTATGTCTGCTGTCAGGGTTCAGCTGGGATTTGGACAGCAGGGCAGCCAGGTCCCACAGTGAGCTTACTGGACTTATTGTCTATCGTTGGGTAAGGTGACAGGTGTGCATGGGGGCAGTTTACAGAGAATCAATCCCTATTTGTACTAGCTCATTGCACACAGTGCAGATTCCTAAGCTGCCCGATGATAAAAGGTTTATGAAATGCAATCCTAGCTGCCCTCTCCAAAGGAGTTAAAGACCTCATCTGTTTCCCCTTCCTTATTTTTTATTTTCATTTTTATGCCCCTTCCTTGTTTCTTATCTGCAAACAGAAAAATCATGTCTGTAGTAAAGTTCTTCTAACTTCAAGCAGTGTGGGTGGTGAAAAATTATCATTCTGTCTAGAATTTAAGGTCCCTTTCCGGACATTAATTTTGTCTTACGCCATTCATCCCCCTCTGCAAAAAAAGTGGACTCATGAACTGGGAAGTAAATGGTGCATAACATAAATCTGGCTAATGCAAAAGGCAAAGTGAGTCCTCCAGACACCTGATGAGAAGTACTTGAGCCTTCTAACTCAGAGGAAGGAGCTCTGATTGTTGAGGAGGGAACTGCGATTTCAAAGTGTCCCCTTCCAGTCATAGCTCCCCCCAATCATAGCTTCCCCCAGTCAGAAGTTCTTTAGTCATTGCCTCACTTCTACTGGCAGAAATCTCTAACCATAGTCACGAGCCACCCCAAAGCAGAAGGACCAAGCTGTGCATTCTTTGGGGTAGTTGCAACAATGGAGATTCTCAGTCCTAAGCCTGATAGATCCTGAGACTAGAATGGAAAATGGAAAGGAAGTTTGCTGACTGCATTGATGAGACCTGTTCCATTAGGCAACAGATGTGCTTGGTTGAATGAAACCCTTCTGTGTGTAGCCTAGGATCAGCTTTTCGATTTGTAATTACAGCAATGAGCAGCTGACTGATCCAACATGCCTGTATTGGTGATGCTGTGTTAAACCCAATAACAAAGGAGGGAAAAAGATGCCTTCTCTAGAAGGAGGTTAATGAGGTGCTTTTGTGAAACCTGGAGGCCATTGGGAAATTTTACTTCATGTGGCAAATTCAAGCATTGAAAGAGCTATAGCTCTCAAGATAGTTTAGCATTTAGCAGTGTTCAGAACCCAAATTAGACTTCTGGTTCGGCAATCCCTGAGGATATATTTTGCCTCAATGAATGCACAAAGCATAATGCTGAAACAGCTCTGTCCAGGAGTCTTAGTTCCCAAGCACAGATAGCTTCTACCAATGACACATGGTAGGCCACATCCATCTCAATTTGGTTAAAACAGTAAAATTAATGAAAATTAGTTGATGGTTAGGCTATGGTTGGGATGGGGGTGTAATTGCTATCCTGTTTCAGATGTGGAGTTGAAATGACTCAACCTAATCTTGCAGCCCCTAGGGGACAGAACTGGGCTTTGGACCCCAAGCAAAGCAGCCCTAAGTCTGTGCTCTCATTCAACAAGTCATGTCAGTGACACCCAGTGTCTGTGCCTGCCAGGTACCAGACATGGTTACGTCACCTGTGTGCAGAAAGTAACTGCCAAGGTTCATATTGTGCTAAGGTTCATTTAGAAAAATATTTTCAAGCTTTTATTGCTGTACAGAAGGGTAGGATGGGGGATCTCAGAAAAGTCAGTAGAACCTCAAATATACTTGGTGTATTTCTAACTCTAGTTTTTAATTCATGGTATTCTTGTCCAGCAATATCCTTCCCTCTGCCTCAGATCTAGGATCAGAGTCACTCTCAAGGTGTTCATGACTCCCATCATCTCCAAAGAACTTTACAAAACTATCATAGAAAACGGCCACCTATCATGTGCTGTCTGATGAAATTAATTATATGTACCAACAATTGGAAACTCAGTTAAGATTGAAAGCAGTATATGAGTCTTCCTGTAGTTTTGTATCAACATATGTATTGTTTTGTAATGTTTATTAATAATCTTGTATGCTATTGAAAATGACAAAAAGATTATACGCTAGGATGCTTAATATCTATTTGAGTCCCTCACAGTATTTAGCACAGGATATTATTTTTGAAGTTGATCTAAGATGAAAATGCTTAGGTTTAAGTCCTGATTCCACTCCTTAACTGTTGTGTGGCTGTAGACAAGCTTTTTCTGAGCCTCAATGCCGTCATCTATAAAATGGGGATGATAATATCACAACTTCATAAGTTGTGAGGATTTAATGAGAAAAATGCATGCAAAACACTGAGTATCATGTCTAGCACATTGCAAATAAATATCAATAAATGTCAACTCTGATGATTAATTTCTTATCATTTGTACACACACGGGAGCTTAATAAACATTGTAACTGTATAGATTTATTATAGTTCAGGGTGAGGACATTTACAAATGTTATTGTCCACCTCTCCTGATTGGCACTAAAGACTTACCAGTGGCCCATGATCTTTATCATCATTCTGGAGAGAAATGAAATGGTGGTGAAAGGAAGCCACCTTCCTTCTGCACTGCACTGTTATCACCTGCCGTCACGGTTGTTCCAAAGCATTTAATTACACATGTCACTGTGCTGAGCACCGCACAAAAAGACTCATCTACAGATAAAATTCTTGTCCATTGGGAGCTCACAATATCAAGGACATTTTGATAGACATGTGAATTAGAACTTGATGGCAAGAAGAAAAAAAAAGTACCAGTTAACATAAAACATCTTTAAAATGAGAAGGAGTATAATAAATTATTCCAGTTCTATAATTTTATAGACAAGAAGCCAAGGTTCACAGAGGTGAAAGGACCTGCCTCAGATCTCTTGGTTGTGCAGAACCGTGAGTAGGATCTTCAGGTCCCCAGATCTTGAGGTCCCAGGGCCCCTTCCTCTCAAGGTCACAAGATCCCACATTCCAGGCAGTATTGTTCTTATTCATACACAGCACAAGATAAATTTCTGGGAGGCCAAGGCTGGAAGGACTGCTTGAGGCAAGGAGTTTGAAACCAGCCTGAGCAACATAGTGAGACTTCATCTCTATAGAAAATTAAAAAAAAAAAAAATTAGCTAGGCATGGTGGGTAAGGCAGGAGGGTTACTTGAGCCCAGGAGTTCAAAGTTGCAGTGAGCTGTGATTGCGCCACTGCACTCCAACCTGGGTGACAGAGCAAGAGTCTGTCAAAAACAAAAACAAAAAAGAAAGAAAAAAGAAAAAAACCAAGGTAAATTGTACATGTTAGACATGTGCAAAATGGCAGTGATGTTTTCATTTCACCTGTGTACACTAAAATACAAACAGACGATGAGTACTTTTCTTCTATGCAGTCTGAAAATACATTAACATTTTTATGGGGTTACAAGGAAGTATAATAATTAGCGGTGGAGTTCTGGAAGAATATTTTTAAAATGTGTGTCAAGGCATAGTAGGGGTATGAATGTGTCAGAATTAGCTAAGGAAGGTTCTGTGAGAAGCTACATTTTCTTTTTCTTTTCTTTTCTTTCTTTTTTCTCGAGACAGGGGCTGGCTCTGTCACCCAGGCTGGATTGTAGTGGCGCAATCTCGGCTCACTGCGATCTCTGCCTCCCAGGCTCAAGCAGTTCTCCTGCCTCAGCCACCCAAGTGGCTGGAACCACAGGTGCGCACCACCATACCCAGATATTTTTAGGGATTTTTTTTTAGCAGAGATAGGGTTTCACCATGTTGCCCAGGCTGGTCTTGAATTCCTGAGCTCAGGCTACTGGCCTTCCCCGGCCTCCCAAAGTTGTGGGATTGCAGGCGTGAGCCACCATGCCCAGCCAGGAGCTACATTTGCTAGATTTTTTGTCCACATCTTCTAACTTGCTTCTCATAAAGGGGAAGCCAAAAATTAGAATAAACTTCCAGGCCCTAGAATTAGATCTCTTAAGAAATCATTTATATCCATTAGATTATTTCTGTTCGGTTTTTATTCTTTCCTATCACCGAGGAGGTTAATATCTTCAACTCTCTGAGGAACTACACAAAGTTTACACTCAGAAAGCCCCTCCGCATGTCTAACCTGAATCTTTCTCGCTGCAGTTTAAATCACAGATGCTTCTATTATTGCTTTGGTGGATGTGGATTGACCAAGTCATGGGGAATAAACTCCTGCTTTGTTTTCTTTTGAAGAAGGTTCTCCATCTTCGGACTATAGAGCTTCTTCTCAAATACTAGGTACTTTGTACCTTTTCATTGTATCATATACACATGGATGACTTTAGGAAATTTATTTTTAAAAAGTGAATGAAAAAGAGGAGTAACATAGATGTTCTGAAACAGAAGTGACAGGAGGAGAAAATAGAAAGTTATTTACTATTTTCAAAGCAACTAAGTAGAAAGGTTGATGAAAGAGAGAAAAAAAAGCTGTCACTGAATGATATTTCCATTGGAGGGTAAAATAGGTACCAACAAATGAAATTTGACTCATCTTTACAAGTTTCACTGAGCATGAAAATGTCCCTTTAAAATTTCCCATAAGCCATGGCTGGCTATGGGATTTTTCCAGTGCAAAGGGAATCTGAGTTCAGGAGGCCAGGGAATGCCAGGGGGAAAGGGATTTTCTGATACTCAGAAGACTCAGAGACTGTCAGTTTAAAAAATGAAAGTAATATAGAAGGGGCAAAGTGGCATTTATCATTCTATCTCTCCAGGCTCCTGTCTCTTTAATCAGCTAGCCTGATTTGCCCAGTAAATGATTCCTGAGAGTGTGTGTGTGTGTGTGTGTGTGCCCGCGCGCGTGTGTTGTAGCTCTGTCAATCCTTGGATTAGAACCAATGATTGCAGCTTGTAGGAGGGCTGTCCAGGGCCAGATTGTACAATGTGTCTCAGTGCCAGAGTATGAGTGGAGATAATTACGGAGAAGTCATACTCTCTCACACCCTCGGCTTTCTTGTTGTGTCCTTCAGCAAAACAGTGGATTTAAATCTCCTTGCACAAGCTTGAGAGCAACACAATCTATCAGGAAAGAAAGAAAGAAAAAAACCGAACCTGACAAAAAAGAAGAAAAAGAAGAAGAAAAAAAATCATGAAAACCATCCAGCCAAAAATGCACAGTTCTATCTCTTGGGCAATCTTCACGGGGCTGGCTGCTCTGTGTCTCTTCCAAGGTAAGAGCGTGCTATTGATTTGCCTTCGGTAGACCCAGGAATTGTACAGTGTGCTTTAATAAGATTTGCAGACTCCCCGAGTCGGCTGTGCTGCGCTGTTTGCAGGTGGAGGAGAGAGCGTTTAGACAGCATGGCTGGGACTTCATTCTCCCGACTAGGCTGTGAGAATATTGATTTGATTCTGGCTGCTACCGGAATGGGGGAATGTATGTGCATAAGTAAAACGTGTTTGGTGCTCCCGTTAGGTCTGTGGTTGTGTGCTAGGCTCCCTGGCTTCACGCACATTCTTGCACACATACACAACGGAGCACACATGTAAGCAGGGGGAAATGACAGATTCGGAGGGCAACAGCGTTGCTAATGTGTTGCTTATGCGACTGGGAAGAAATTACAAGAGGAAACTTTAAATATCGGCCAGCGAACTTGCCAAGCTTTTAAAAGGAGCAAAGGGGAAAATGCAGGCTAGAAAGAATCAGGTGCTTCCTGTGAGGTTCTGGTCAGCGATCCAGCTTCAAGGGATGAGTCAATTTGCAGCAGCGGGGGACAACTGTATTAGTTTTAAATGTGTTCGGGGTGTGTTTGTGGCTGGGGTCGGAGGTGTGGATAACAATCAGATAAAAGGGAGGGGAGCCGGGGCTCTGAAATTCTAAAAAGCTTTTCGAAGTTGAAGGGAGAGAGGCAATAAGAGTCGAATGCTAATTTTCTGTTTATTTATCGGCTGAGCCGGGAGCCCTGGGGGCTGCGGTTGAGTGCAAGCTTTGATGTTCCCAGTGCTGTGTTCTGTGCATTTGGAATCGGCCTCCACCTTCAGTCCATTTGCTGCACCGTGCCCCCCCACACCCCATCCCGGCTCTCACGTCCGTTCGTTCCAGCAACAGAATTATCCACTAATCTTCTTGCTCCCACCTGCCCTGTCCTTTAGGGTAACCAGTTTGCCTCTTTCCTATTAAACACAGCTAAAACTCGTAAGGATCGAGACAAGCTGAGAAACTTTCCCAGGGTGGCCCAGCAGGGCTGTGGGGGAGGAGCCCTCTCTCGGGAGGTGAGGCTCAGTCCTATGCAGTTGTATTCCCAGAGGAAAGTTCCCTCTGACCTAGTGAAAAACGATGGGGAGTCCCACCCCCTCGCCCTCTTCTCCCCCTGCAGTATGGAGTTCTCCTGATCTGAGCTGAGTCCTGAGCTGTAGTCCTGCTGACTCTTCTCCGAGGTTAGGATTTAGGGATTGCTGCTGTCCTCTTGACATAGGTTGCAGTGGCTGCAGTGTGGATCCACGTAAGGTGGGCAGAGAGACCAGGCTGGAAAGATCATATGTGTACACCCTTGACTGGGGCTCGATGAAGAAGGCAAGGGGTGGGGACAGGAGGGATCCGTGTCGGATGATAAGGAAGTCCAAGGTGGTGAATCTTGCAGGGATGCCCATGATGTCGTCTGCTGCACCCAACCCCAGGAGGCACGGGCCTCAGGGTCTCCCCGCTCTCCCCTAGGGGCTTTGGTGGGTGTTTGAGTGAAGGGAGTCAACTTGGAGGCATCCTTGATTGACTCCTCTTATATAATGTGGAGCAGTATCAGCGTGTGTGTGTGTGTGTGTGTGCGTGCGTGTGTGTGCACCCCTGCTTGTTCTGGGTGCGCAAGAATGAAGTGGGGAAGCTGAGTTCAGGATCGGGCAGTTTCGGAAAAGCAGTTTCTATGGGAGCTGACAGCAAACATGAAAACTAAGCAGGCAAGGGGTAGGGTGAGGGGTCAGAGGTAGGGAGAGGGAAGGTCCCAAGCCCTCAGTAATTTCTATCTGTCCTGAGATCCATGTCTCTTCTGTCTGTGACATCAAACTGGAGACAATGACCAAACTTCCACCATCAACAGCTCTGCTGGCTGCATGCCAGGAGCCCCAGGGCCATACTGAATTTACATATAAATTAGCATACGTGATTTTTTTTTCATCAGAATAAATGCAGGGAAGCATAATATTTGCTCATACTTTGAATCGTCTCTGAATAGATGAGTAGCAAAGTGGTGGTGCAAATTTAAGGTGCCATCAGATTCTGTGGTTGTTCCTAACTTGGGGTAGGGGTGGCGGCCACGGCACTATCTCAGACCTTACTTATCACATTCTACCAAATCCTGAATTTCTCACAAAGAATGATGGCCTTATTTGTGCTCCCCTCACCCGGTCAGCCCTGAATAGGCTTCAGTGTGTCGTAATAGAACAAGGCTGCCCAATTTTAAGGCAGAACGACCCCCAAAGACCCGCATATTGCATGCCAGTCGGATGTGGCAAAGGTGATGTCTGTTTTCTCTTTCAGAGGAAGGAAGCTGAAGTCTGCCAGCTATCTCTTATCAAACTTGCAGAATTACTGAGGCAGCCCAGGTCTTGCCTGCAATAATCCACCTCTATTGCACTGACCCAGTGGGACTAGTTAGAATGCAGTACACATTCCAAGGCGATTTTTTCTTCTCCTCTGTTTTTGTTTTAAGCTGGTTCTTCCTAGAGCTGCTACTTCCTGTGCCTCCTGCCTCTTGAAAAGGTGTCTGGTGCTAGTGACAGGTTAGGAACCCCTCCCTGACCTGCTCCTCCCCCCAACCCAACCAGCAACCATGATCCAGCTTAGGTAGGAAGGGGGGTTTCTGAGGGAATCAGCACTGATTAGTGACGCCGACAGGAGGGGCGATTAGCTCCCGGGGGCTCTGGCCCTAAGATACACCAGGGTTGATTAAGTAGAGGCATCCCTTTCCTGGGAGCAGACGCTACAGAACTGGATCAGGCGCTGTCCTTTGCAGCACACCCACCGCCCACCTTCTGCCACTGAGAGCCTCTGAAAGGAATGGCTGCTTGTGCTGCAGCTTCCTCTTTCTAGAAAACCGACCATTTCTCCTTCGAAGGATTGTTGTTTCTTTTAACACCTTCCAATTTGCTCGGCTAGGTACCTCCCTTACCTTTCTCATTTCCTCACCTCTCTTCACATCCTGCATCCACTTAGCAGCTAGCTTGAGACACAGACAGGGCAGAGGAGAAGGAAAAGGTGCCTCGAAGAGTTCACACTCCCCTTCGCGCAGCACCCAGGAGGTGGGTGGTGGGCTCCGTTCAGCTGGGCAGGCCAGCCAGGTTCCTGCCATGCACAGTACACATGTTGTGCCAGCAGCAGCTTGAGCTGGGCAATGCTTCTGAGATTCATGGGTGGCAGATGAGACCATAACAATATTTACTGGCAAAGTGGAAACCTTAGCCTGGGATGATGGGACGCTGGGCCTGACATAGGCGTTGTAGGCTCTTGGAAGCATGGCAGTAAGGGGAGGGGGTCAGGGAGCCTCATCCAATGGAACCTGCCTGCCAGGCTTGGGGCTGCCCACTTGGGGCAAGTTCCTGGCAAGGCGTGCACAGTGGCACAAATGTAGCTCACCTCCACCCTTTGTATTAGGAGGCCACTTCACCAACGGGGATGGCCCTCTGAGCATTCGCTCGAGCGTGCCTGGGGAGCGTCTGCCGTGGCCAGCAGGTCGCGCTGCATGAAGACCATTCTTGAAACTGCAGCTTTAGTTACCAGGCACAGAGCCTGGTCCTGGTCCTGATTCTTCCCATTTTTGGTTCCCTTAAAGCCAAATATAAGCCCCCAAATCTCGTCTTATCAGCTGCAATGTGCAGTCCCTGACTTCTGTTCTTTCTCAGTAACCTTCTTCTATAGCGCTGGTTTTAATTCAGGCGTCCTGAATAGTGTCTTCAGTTGTGTCTCTTGGGTCCCTGCCTGAGGTGATAGGGTCTAGATTGCCTGCTGGCCGTTCCCTGGGTTCTGCTCTCTGCCTGCATGCCGTCTGCCAGGCTGGTACTGGCTCCTTTTCTTGATGGGCCAAACAACCTGGTGTTGATTTTAGCCAAAACTTATCCCTTGGGATGAAGTGAGCTCTCTCAATATCCCAAGAAATGGCAGAATTTCTGAATCAATATGGGGCACGTGATTCTGACGTGTGCAAGAAACACATGCTGGAGAGATTTGCAATGCTCTTGCCATTCAATCATAGTAGAGGCACACTTTGGGTAGGATGAACAGGTCTGTGATTTGGCTTTTTTCCTAGTATTTTGGATTCAAGCTCATGATCTGCTTCTGCCCACAAACTAGAATGCTGAAGGTCAACAAACAAACAAACAACAAACAAAAAACCCACATTGCTCTCTATCTTGCTGTAGCAGAGATCCTACGAATGCTTCAAACACCCAATATGCATGGTCTCCAGGTTTCAAGCCATTTCTAGTGGTCTGAACATAGCTCCATGGGGGACATGTACATCTAAGCTCAAATTTCTCTGTTTTCTGTAGGGAAAAATCTTTCCCTCTGCGGGCCTATCGCCCCACCTGCCCGCCAGGCCGGGGAGTGACTCCCCTGGGTGTTGTAAGGACTCATTAATGCTTGTAACACTCCAAACATGTGGTGCTAAGTGGAACTCCATGCTGAGATTATATTTATGCAGTTTACTTCCTTTCTGCTCTATTGTCTTGTTACAGGTTTACTTTATGTCTATAGTCATTTGAAATTCAATAAAACCAATTAAACATAAAAAATGAAAGCATACAGTAATAAAGAAGTCGGTGGCATACAGATTGGAAGGGTCAAAGGGTACCATCCTAGTGTTCCTAGAAGCGTCTCCTCCCCATTGTGGGAGGGTGCCTCACCTTATCAGAGAGTGCACTGGGGAAGGGCAGAAGGGCTTTAGAAGGCAGTTGCGGGGAGCATGCCTCCCATCCCTTTGCAAAAGGAGGCTTCAGTGTGGGACTGCAGTGTGAATGGTGGAGAGGGGGAGCACTAGGGAGGATGGAGCTGGAGGTAGGAGTTTCAGAAAAAATAGCTCTAATCTGGACTGGCAAAGGGTGGGAAAAAAGAGCTCTAGCTTTTGCTTTGACTATGATTTTGGTCAGTAACCTCTGAGAACTTTATTTTTTCTTTCATGTATGTATGTATGTATGTATGTATGTATGTATGTATGTCTTTCTTTATTTATGCAACCTTCTGGATTAAGCCTGCTCTTGCTACCACTGCTTAAATTGAAAAGATATAGGAGTGCATCCGTTTTCCTTCCCATTCTCTCTCCCTCCTTCCCTCCTTTTCTCCTTCTGCCCACTACCCCTACTTCTCTGTTCTTCACCTTAGCTTTTTCTCTTTCCATTTCTCTGTCTTCCTTTTGTTTTTCCTTCTCCTCTATGGGAAAAGTAATTGATCAGTTGACAGATCTAGGTCAAGCTGGCAGGGGTTGCTCTGCTTCATGCAGGCTTGCCTAGGAGAAGGAGGGGAGAGCCTGTCTTCACAGTTCACAAGGAGCCCAGCTGATGTGATGGAAGCGGGGAGGGAGGCCAATGGACCATGGGCGAGTTCAGCCCTCCCCAAAAGGTTCTCTGGGATCCTATTAATTACAGAGTCTTCCATTATTTGATATCTCTCACACTCTAATTTTCCATATCAAATTTATCTTTGCCTATTTCCTGCTTTTTTTCTCAGCTTCTATAAGCTGCCTGTTTCGGTTTTTCTTTTTCTTCTTTCTACTTGCCCCTCCTTTCTCTTCTCCTTTTCTACTGCTTCTAAAATCATGACAGGAGATCACAGAATCTCCCCTACTTAAGTCATATTAGAGAAATGGCCTTTTGTTTATTTGCAAGTGGAGAAACAGAAACCCTGCCAGAAGAGCTCTGTAAGTCATTTGCAAACTGCAAAACAAACCAACAAAGATTCACATTTTCATTGCGGAGAAGAGAGTATTTCAAGAGAGACTGTCAAGCTAAGAAATCAAATATTGGAAAACACATTCTTCAGCTCTGTTACTAAGGACATCTTAGGTTACTAAATTTGATTTTTTTTTTTTAGCTTCTGTGAGAGTATTGCCCTTTGCGATAATAAAAGACTGATCAAAAGACTGCTGGTTTTGGCTTTACTTACTCATTCAAATTCACTCTCCAGCGGTGCTTCCTTTGCTCATCTTGGAAGTGTCACCAAACTCTCACCCTAACACAAAATCCATCTGGTTGTTTATTTGTCCACTGGCTCAGTCACATCCAAGTGTTTATCGAGTGCCTACTACGTCCGGTGCATTGTTTTAGGTGCTGGAGATACAACAGCGATGAAAAAGCAACTAACGAATAAGACCAAAGACCTAGTTGCATCTCTCAGATTTGGCTTGGCTTGGCATCCTTTGTCATAAATGGAAGGCAACAACAGCAGTACCAGAAGCAAGGGTGGAGACTCCATGACACAGCCTCTGGCCTCCTATGCAAATGATGATGGATGGCAGGAAAGTAACTAGCCCTCAATCCTTGTTTTGAGACAGGGGGTTGGGGAGAGGAGGTGCACACCCTGGCTCTGGGTTCTCATAACACAGAGATGCTGCCTTTGCTACTCCACACAACCTCTTGTAGAAAAGGAGCTCATGGATGTCTTTGGTGTATATAGGATGGGGAACGCTGCTGTGAGTTCACTGTCTTTGTGGTCATTGTCTTGTGTGTTTGAGTTACTGGTTGATGCTGAACATCACTGTCACCTCTCTGGCCTCTCCACCTCCTTTACGCCCTGACTTCTGCACAGAACTGGAGGGCCAAGAAGATAAAGGGAGAATACCAGATAAGGCCAGGGAAGAATTTGCCTCAGACAGCTTTTCTGCATGAGGCAAATACTATTCATCTGACCTCTAGGAGGGATTCGGAATTCAGGGTAGAGCTAAGATAACCTCCTCTATGAGAACCCTTTTAATTTGCTACCCAATCATCACATCTTCATTTAGAGTTCCTGGAATAATACAAATGCATTATTAACAAAAGGAATTCCTTTGTTTTCTTCTGGTGGGATACAATGTTTTGGACGTCACATTGCATAGTTGTTCTCCTACACACCCATCTTCTTTCAATCCATGGATTGTGTTTGCAGCACTGTGTGTACAGAGGTAACAAAGCTGCTCTGGTGCTCATGCTGTGTACTATAGCTGCACCCTGAATGCTTTAGGAGGGCTGCTGCTATCTGCATTTCCATCATGGTGGTGGTGATCATGCCTAGGTTTTCTCATAAACCCATGATTCTTCCAAGTCCAGTGGTCTAGAGCAATTATACATCTCCCAACTTGATCTCAGAAGTCAGAATGATCCTCAGCGGGTAGGTGCAGTCTGCATTTATTTGCAATACTCTGTCTGTAAGCCAGTGGTTTGCAAACTTGCCATACCATAGAATCACCTGGGGAGCTTTATAAAAATACCAATGTCCGGACCCTATCACAGACCAATTAAATCAGTATCCCTTTGAATGGGGCCCTACACTGATATTTTTAAGAGCTCTCCGAGAAGGCCTAATCTGTAGTCAGGTTGAAAAGTGTACCTCTAAAGCCATCTGAACATGTTCAAAGACCTTGGGTAAGACACATCCCCTATATGGGCTTCAGTTTTCTCACTCTAAAATAAAACACTTGGACTAAGAGATTTTCAAGTCTCATTCCAAGTTCAACATTTGGCAATACTGCAATTAGTCTTTTTGAGTATAGTTATTGATAGGTAGTGGTGCTAAAAGAAAATACTCAGCACCAGCCTCTGCCTGCAGGAAGGTAAGAATATAAACAGCATCACAGATGAATGAACAGAGTCAGAACATGTAAGTGGTGTGTGTGCATGCAAACTCTACATGCTGTCTCATATATCTGATGTTGTGTATTCATATATGCATGCATTTACTTACCTGTAAAGCATCCTTAGAATGGAAGGACAGGATTAACTTGTCATGGGTAGGGGGAATAGAACTGATAATGACTCTCAATTGATCAATTCTTAAGCCTTCCTACAAGACAAATTCAGGAGGCATTTGATTGGGGGTCAGAAAGGAATGTGTTTGAGGTGGATTGGAGAGTGCTCAGCAATGACGAGCCTTAGAAGAAGCTCCATCCCTAGGTGTGAGAATTACATATTTCTCTTCTACCTAGCCTCCGTGCCCCTCCCCAGGAATCAGTTATCCAGCTGCATGGCTTCCACTACTCCCTCCTTCTCATGCTCAATAAAGACTCATGCTCAGAACCTCAATGACAATTTTTGCAGCTTCATATGTTAGGTAGAAGTGATGCTGGCTCCTCTCACATGGCCGGGAAAGCTCCTGTGGTGTGTGCAGGAGTGAAAACTTGTTTGTTTTCTGATGGAGTCAGCAGATCTAAGAGGCACATTAGAGCAGGGCTACTGGCAGATTTGTGCCAAGTTTAGTCTCTGGGTAACCCACACACCCACCTGGCTGCCCAGAGTGTTCATACTGCTGTGCCAGACAACTCCTGATTCACAACCAGCTCAGGCTCAGAGGGACTTTCAAGATACTTTATTTCAGTTCCTCGTTTTGGGCTCTGACCCCTCAACAATGCAGCTGCAGTGGTCCTCCAGCCTCTATCTCCAATGACAGGAACTTGCATGTCTTCAGAAGTCCATTGCATCTGACTGTCAGATTTCAGGAAGAGAGGAGGATGGGAAGAAGAGGCAGGGGAAGAGGAAGGAGAATTAGATTCTGCCTTCTTATAGAAACCAGCCACATGTCCTGTATCTGGAGAGTGGTTATAACATAGCGGCTGCAGGCCCAGATTGCCTTGAGCCAAACCTGGCTCTGCCTGTTTCTGGTTTGAGATCTGTGGCAATTGAATCAACCTCTGTACAACTCAGCTCCTCTTCAATAAGACAGAGATAATTATAGGACTTACCTTGTAAGGTTATTATAAGGATTAAACAAGTTAATGCAAATAAAGTGTTTGAATACTGCCTTGTACATAGTAAGCTCTCAATAAATATTACCTAATTCTACTACCCACAGGACTGGTCTAATTTTTCTACAACATGACTGTTTTCAAATATTTGAAACTCTGATTTCCTCCCTTTCTCCCCTGAATTTCCTCTTTACTAGGTTAAATATTCCAAGGTTTGCCTCCTATTTTCCATAAAATCATCCATTAACAGAGTGCTGGTGGTTCTTCTCTAGAGTTGTTCTGCTTCCTCTGCATCCTTCTTCCAGTCCTCTCCCAGTGTGTCCTGGTAGCCCAGCATATGAGAGCCCAGCATATTACAGCTTCTCCTGATTCCAAATCCAAGTAGAATGAAGTCTCAGCTCTGTGGCAAGGCATGTGAAATCCTAAGGGTCTGTCCTCAGTTTGCCTCTCTCCTAAACCGACGCACTCCCTGCTCCATGGCCTCTTTGGGGTTTCCTGTTGCTCCCTCTGTAAAGCACACAGGCATGCTGTTCCTTCGGCTTATACTCAGGCCCTACCCTGCCCCTCTCTACCTAGAAAATGTTTTTGATATTTTCAGACTAAATTCAAAGTTCGGTACCCTTTCCTTTGAGTCTTTTTTTTTGAGATGGAGTCTCCTGCCCAGGCTTCAGATGCAATGGTGCCATCTCAGCTCACCTCAACCTCTGCCTCCCGGGTTCAAGTGATTCTCCTGCCTCAGCCTCCAGAGTAGCTGGGATTACAGGCACATGCCACCACGCCCAGCTAATTTTTTTCTATTTTTACTAGCGATGGGATTTCTGCATGTTGGTCAGGCTGGTCTTGAACTCCTGACCTCAGATGATCCGCCTGCCTCAGCCTCTCAAAGTGCTGGAATTACAGATGTGAGCCACCGCGGCCAGCTGAATCTTCTTACTCCTTCTCTTATGCTTACCTTGCACTTTTTCTTACCTTTACTGTTCATATCCATAACATGTTAGTGTAGGTGACCTATTTACATGTCTATCTCCCCTTACCAGGCTGTGGGCTCCAGAAGGGCCAGGACTGTCTTATTTATCTTTATATACCTAGTACACATAGCACAGCCCCTGGGACAAATGTGATACTCAGTGTTTATGGATGAAAGGAAGGGAGGAAGACCTGAGATCCCACTAGGTATTTCAGCTGCCCTATAACTCTGTTGACTCAAGGTGAGCTGTTGTTCATTCAACTCTTCCTTATCGTTTGCCTGAGTTGTTTCAATAGGTATGCAAGAGCCTGACCTCAGAACTTACCCTTTCTATTATAAAGCCATTTTCTTAGATTCAACTCATCTCTTCTTTCTGACAAATCCTTTTTTAAGATCCTAAATCTTTTTCCCCGTCTATTAGTAATCCCTCCTGGCTGTAATCAATAATAAACCAGATGTTATGGGTACCTATGTAGTAGTACTTGTGGAGCTCAGTATTTCAGGCTAAACTGACTCAAGAGTGGAAAAGTCATTCTAATGGTGAACTGCTCAGATCAGTAGGGGAAGGGGGAAGAACCTACGCTCTACATCTAGGTGAGGTGCTGGCATCAGAGGGAAGAATGGGGACAGGGAAGCTTGAACCTAAGAAAAGAGGAAAATGACTGGATGAATTTATCTAGTTAGAGAAGGTGAACTGGTCCAATGTTTTTTAGTTGTTTCTTCAAATCTAGTCTCTCTTTCTTCTACAAAGCTGTCCACCAGGGTACTTGACTTTCTTCCTGAACAGTCAAGAGGAAACTCAGCCCAGACATGGAATAGATTAATCAACAGCTTTTTTTCTCAATGCAATTGGTGATACATGAATATTTATAGTTGGATAAACCATTTTGCTAATTCTGAAGACAAATAAGAATTAACTAATCATTCTACATTTTCTTTTCCTTTTCCATGAAAACTTCCTAATAAAAGGATCTAAATGCCATATTGTCATTTTTTTTCCATTATTTTCTCATACTGCTAACTCCTTGTCCAAGGTCAAATAATTTAATAATTAAATCCAGAAGCTTTTTCATGGACTCCTAGAGTTGTGAGATACCATGGCATTTCAGTTGCCCAGTCTCCTCCCCAAGGCAACAATACCATCTGAACTGTGTTGATTAATTCCTGCTCAAGAATTTCGGAGATTTCTAGTGACCAGACACTCACTACCTGAGTTGTGGCTCTCTCAGTTCTGGCTGCCCATCAGAATCACCTCTGGAGATTGTTATAAAGCAGACGCCCAGGTCTGACTCTCAAAAATTCTCCTGGCACAGGTCAGAATAGGGAAAGTTCATCTCTATTTCAAAAGAACAGCAGATGATTCTATTGGGAGGTACAGCTAAGCATAACTGATGTTAACACTCTTTTTCATAGCTGATAAACTATGTGAGAAAGCACTTTGCAATTCTGGCAGGCATTTTTGATGCCTCCTCAATATCAATTCTATCCTTTCTCTTTTGAAATAGTACTCTAAATTTTTTCATAGTAGGAATATGCCCATTTAAAATACTCAACTTCCAGATTCTGTTATAACAGGGTATGGTCATATACTGCGGTTCAGGCCAATGGGATACAAGCATAAGATGACTGGGTATGGTGTGGAGGGTTGTACTTGGATGGCCTGTGCTTTTTGGACTTTATTATTTTCCCTTCTTGACTGGAAGACTGGGATCCTTCCTGGAGGTGCAGGATCCCACTTACCAACAGGAGGACAAAGAACATCTATCAAGAATGACAGAGAAGGACGCTTGTAGATCAAACCACATGGACTTGCTGTTTGGGTAAATAAAAAATAATTGAGTATAGGTAATTTCATGTATCTCAAACTGATAGGGGGAACTCAGGTTCAAGATGACATAGCAGTTGTACCAGCTCTAGAATGCATAGTCATAAAGTTATCATCACTTGTGAAAAAAAAATCTCCATTTAATTAGTTTTCTTTTCCTTGCAGCTGAATACAATTCTAATGAATCTATGTGGAGCAAAACTTTGCCCCTCCTTAAGTTTTGCCTTTAGAGCTATCAGGGTAGGAGTAATAGTGTATGAACCACTTTCTAAGAGATGACTATCATAGACCTTACTTATCTTATCTTGGCATCCTTCGTTCTTTCTTGTGATCATTGCATGGCACAGTTTCTGGAGCACTAATCATCCTGATCATTATCTTTGAAACATGACCGGTTTGAAAATGATCAACTGAAAAGGTGTTGCCAGAGCAGACTCTGCCAGCTATAATCTGACTGGCAAAGTAGAAAGTGAACTGTTACTTAGCAGATTTTGGACTTTATAGTTACGTAGGTTCATTCAATTATTGTGTTAGTTTCATTCTTTTTTTCAGACATGCCACATCCTTGGCTCATTTTGAGGCTGTATTTGTTCCTCTCACGAAAAAACTGATTCCATAAGACCTCGCCTATCCTTGCTCACAGGTGATCTTCCCTAAATGATCTTTTTAAACACTTAAAACTTTATTGCCCCTGTGTCCATCGTTTAAATCCATTGAGATTATTTTTGGATCCCGATGAGATGTCTTCATCAGCTTTTTGTTATCTCCAAATGATACAGACATGGCATCTCCACATAATTGACTCTAATGCTAAAAGAGCAACATAATCGATCTGAAAGCATGGCCAGGTGCTTACTTCCATTTATATTTCATCCACGTTAGAATTATTTGTTCAGACCCTACCAAGTATTAGGCACACACAACAACAAGGCAGGTGTAGTTCCTGCACTCAGTTAAACAGACAAGTGACTACCACGTGGTAAGTGCTAGGATAACAGCAGGTCAGTCTGCTATGGCAGCATTTGGGAGACTTTTCAGGACAGGAAAGTTCTCTGGAAGGAAGATATGTTAAAGCTGAGAGTTAAAGGTGAATAGATTTAACCAGGTGAGAGGAGAGATGAGTGTTACGAGTGGAAGAAACTGCATATGCTGATGTCTACAGGCAAGAGAGCATGGTAGGAGTTCAGGATTCTGAAATCAAATATGGCTGGATTGAGTGTGTTTGTATGGGGTGATGGGAGGAGGAATGTAGGTGGAAAGACAAGAGGTATATGTAGAGAGGTAGGTAGAGGTCAGGGCTAGAACTGTTTTCACTGGAGATTTTATACTGAGGGAAAAGGGTGCATTGAAGCATTGTATGCCTGAGAGTAACATGATCACACTTGCAGTTGTAGTGGCCAAACAACATGATTTGGGTTAGTTGAAAATGGTAATGTGTCACTCTAGTTACAATATGGGAAATGAATTGAAGTTGGGCAAGACTAG
The DNA here is from genome assembly GCF_006542625.1 of Nomascus leucogenys. Classification (NCBI taxonomy): domain Eukaryota; kingdom Metazoa; phylum Chordata; class Mammalia; order Primates; family Hylobatidae; genus Nomascus; species Nomascus leucogenys. The sequence continues at coordinate 3,581,640 of NC_044395.1, read as the reverse complement.
AGGAAAGGGAACCTCCTCAGGGACGTTGCAACCAGTTAGGCACGAGGTCACCAGAGTGACAGTTGCAGAGAAGGAGAGATATGCGTGTATTCAAAAGTTGTGGAGGTAGAAGGGTTAAGACTTGGAGATGGATGGGGAAGAAGAGGGCAAGTAATAAAGAAAGTGTAAGAGGACTTCTGTTTTCTAAGTGAATGTTTTAAAGGTGGGTTTTAGAGAGATAGTAATTAATGCAATTTGGGTCATGATGGATTTAACAGTAGCTTTCCAATATGAGGTTAGCTAGATGGATCTGAAACTCTGGGTATGAACAAAGACAGTCTTCAACACAGATACAACTAATTACCCAGGGAAAGAGTAAGGAATACATAAAAAAGAATTGAGGGCAAGCACTAGTCTTTAAAGGCTGGGAGGAGAAGGGATCTGGGAAAGCAGATTGACAAAAAGTGGACAAATACACAGGAGAAAAATCTGGAAAGTGTGAGGCCATCAAGGCCAAATGATGTAAATCTGAGGAAGGCAGGAATGTCAGCAGTGTCAAATGTTTCTAAGGGATCAAGGGAGATTATACTTAGTTGCAATAATCTTTTCCATGTTCTTGGGGATAACAGTTTTGTGGGGCGGAGCAATGGGGTGGGGATACCAATAGAAAGAAGAAGTGGAGTCAGAAAATGAGTGTAGTTATTTCAAAAGGTTTTCTATTTAAAGAGAGAGAGTGAGTGAGTGAGATGGGCAGGGGCCAGGGAAGGAGAGGCAAGAAGGAGGATGTGGGGATGGCTGGCCAGGTGAGGCCCTCAGGGAATACAAACAGGGCGAGGAGTGGCAAATCCTGAGAATGGGTACAGAAAGGAGTCTTGAAAAGAAGAAGAAAGACTGCTTCCATTACTCTTTAAAGTGAAGAAGGAGAGAAGTGTTTGAGAATATGCATTATGATTAGATTCAGCTGCAAATGACAAAAATGATGCAATTAGACTGGCTTAAATAACATAATCTGTATCCCTCTGGTTATGGAAATACTCTACTTTGTCTGTTCATGGCTAGGGAGGTGTTCCCTAAACTCAGGCACCCAGGCCTTTCTGCCTTCTGGACCTGTTGCACATGGCCTTGCCTCCACGGTCTAAGGCGGCAGCATCTGTGTGCCAGAGTGGACTGAGGGAGAGATGAAGAAGAGGCAGGAGGTACCCGGGCATTGCCCCCTGCAGATGCTCCTGGAGGCCATGACGTGGCATGCTTGCTCACCTCCTCTTGGCCAGGACTCAGCCACATTGCCACACCTAAGTAGAAGAGCGTGTGGGAAACTCACAATCCCCTGTGGATGATCACATGCCCAAAGTCAGGGGCCTATCACCATGGAAAGAGGGATGGACATTAAGAAACTATTGGTCACATGAAAGGAGGAAAAAGTGGTATTCCCTTGATAAGGATGGAAGAGGCCCTCAAGTCCATAAGGTACACATATGGTTAAGGCATTGCCACCATAAAACCATGATGTTTCAATATCACTAGTCATTAGGGAACCACAAATGAAAACCACAATGAGGTACAACTTCACACCCATTAGGATATTACTAACAAAATAAAAAAGGAAAATAAATATTGGTAAGGATGTGGAGAAATTGAAACCCTTGCGCATTGCTGATGGGAATGTAAAGTGATGCAACCACAGTGGAAAGGGTTTGGGGTTTCTCAAAAAGCTCAACAGGCTGGGCTTGGTGGTTCATGCCTGTAGTCCTAGCACTTTGGGAGGCTGAAGCTGGAGGATTGCTTAAGCCCAAGAGTTCATGACCAGCCTGAGCAATATAGAAAAATCCCATCTCTACAAAAAAAAAAAAATTTAAATTATCCAGGCGCAGAGGTGCACACCTGTAGTCTCATCTACTCACGGGGCTGAAGTGAGAAGATTGCCTTGAACCGAAAATTTCAAGGCTGCAGTGAGCTATGATTGCACCACCACACTCCAGCCTGCGCAGCAGAGCAAGACTCAGTGTCTAAACAAACAAAATAAAACAGAACAACATTAAACATACTAAATCAGTCAGTGAATTGGAAAAAAATAAGCTAAACACGGTATTACCATATGACTCAGCAATTCTACTCCTGGGTATATATCCAACAGAATGGAAAGCAGGGCCTCAAACCGGTATTTATACATCAATGTTCATAGCAGCATTATTCACAATAGTGAAGGTAGAAACAACCCAAGTGTCCATCATCAACAAATAGATAAACACAATGAGGTCTGTGCATAAATGGGTATTATTGTCTTAAAAGGGAAGGCAATCTGACACATGCTGTAGCATGGATGAACTTTGAAACCATTATGCTAAGTGAAATGAGCCAGACACCAAAGGACCGATAAGGTATGATTCCACTTACACGAAGTACCTAGGGTAAGCAAATTCATGCAGAGGCTATCAGGGGCTTGCGGGAGGAGGGAAACGGAGTGATTTAACGGTCACAGTTTCTATTTGGGATGATGAGAAAGTTCTGGAAATGAATGGCGGTGATAGTTATATAATATTGTAAACATACTCAATGCCACTTAATTGTACACTTAAAAATGGTTAAAAGTGTGAATTTTATTTCATGCATATTTTACTAGAATAGACAAATGAAAATTAACAAAAGAGATAATCAGCTGTCTGTGGTGTAGGAAGGAGGAAGGTGGCAGGAAGTTAAAGGAGTTTGCATTTGCTGGCTTTTATTTGCCCTGAGTATAATGCAGGGAAAATAGTGTGTGTTTGCACACACCTGTGTCCAGGTCCACGTTTGTGTCCATGTACCTACAGCCTGGTTTTTCCAAAGCAAAAAGGACTGAACTAATTGCTTCTGTAATGGGAGAGACCGCCGACGAGTGAACCAGAAAATCCCGTGCAGTATTAATCACTTTTCCCTCATGCCACTGTCTTTTCTCTGGATTTTAAATAAAAATATAATCTACCCCAGTCTTCTTTCTTTATCCCTTTTTTTTGATTCTGGTCCTACCATTTAGGGCCAACTCCCAAACATATCCAGAGCTCATTACTTACTCTTTCTTGCATTGCCTTTTTAAGGAATTAAAAAGATATGTTTTTATCTTTACAAATTACAAAGCATATTCATATCAAATACATTTCTTAATCTCCACATCAATGAGAATATCCTTTCTAATCCCAGTCTATCATTAACTGTAGGAGCTCAGTTTTTTCCCCAAGCCCTTATTTTCCTCATCTTTCAAATAGGATATATGAATTTCCTTGGAAGGTAGTTTTCACATTTAACTGAATTAACTGTGTGAAAGCTCTCGGCACTCAATTCATATTTCAAAATTAAAAGCCAATGTTTTTGAAGCTCTCTGACAGCACAGGTACTCGGGACTGGACCTCCCTATCAAAGTCATCTGCTTCCCTCTCTTGGCTCTCTCTCTCTCTCTCTCTCTGTCTCTCTCCCTCTCCCTCTCTCTCCCTCTTTGTCCCCAGCACTCCCCTCTTCACTCTGCTCCATTGCCCCAGCAGACACTGCACACTGGTGCCCTTCCACAGCTCCATACCTTTGCAGGAGCTGCTCTCTAATGGGAATGTTCTCCTGCAGGCTCAGGACAGTGGAACACTGTACATTCTCATCTTAGTGTTGAGTGATGATGGAGTAAATAAGACCAGGAAAAGAATTTAAGAGGCTGAGAAAGGAGAACAACAATAGCAGAAGAGGGTGCCTTTAGTTAACAACAAAGTATTATATATTTCAAAATAGCTTGAAGGCTTGAAATGTTTCTCCCACATAGGACCAATGTTTGAGGTGACGGATATCCCTAGCACCTTGATTTGACCATTACACATCCTATGCATGTAGCAAAATATCACAGGTACCCCATAAATATGTACAAATATTACGTATCAATAAAAACATTTGTGAAAAGAAAATACATCTGAAACCCACTCCCCTCTTAAAAAAAAAAAAAAAGGAGAACAAAAGTTTGTTAAGACTGACTCTAACCCATCATTTTTATACTTAGCCTTCCTGGGGACCCTGGTTTCTAATCTGCCCTGGGAAAAGAGAAAGGAGTGTGTGACACCTAGCATCATTAGACTAGGACTCTTCAAGTGTGGTCTCCAAATCAGAAAGTATGGGGCCGGACCCCAGCAATCTGTGTGTCAAGAAGCCCTTCAGAATATTCATCCTAAAATTTGAGAACCATTGATTTAAAGGAGTGCGAAGACTGAATGTCAGGAGCTCTTTCTGAAAGGGCCACTCCCAGGACTGGACATGTGGAAGAGGAAGCAGCAGCATGGACCCTGCCTCCTGGGAGGGGCCTCGAATACTCTCACCTTAGAAAAAAATCCTTTAAGCCACCAGGACAGAGGAGGCTAGGTGGTGTGTAAGCCGTATAAATATGTACATTCACTTATCTATGTAAGTACATATAGATTCCCTTTGGCTAGGGCTGCCAGATTTAGCAAATAAAAATCCAGGACACCACATATATTTAAATTCCTGATCAACAAATGATTTTTATTATGCAGAGCACATACTAATACTAAAAGACATTTGGGTTTTGGTTTTTTTTTTTTTTTTTTTTTTTTGCAATTCAAATTTAATTGGGCATCTTTTTCTTGTTTTTAGCAGGCAGGATCCTACCTTTTGCCCGTAAGTATTAGGTACATAGTGGAAATAGCCTGATCAGAATCAATGTCTAAAAGGTAGAAGTGGGTTTTAATGGCCTATTTATTTACATTTTAATAGGAATGTGTATGAGTTGGCAGGGAAGAAAAAGAATGCTGCTCTTTCTGGCTCCTGGTGTTATTTTCAGATCTGTATTTGGGGAAAGAGAAAGCAAGGGAGAGAATATAGGGAGAAAGATGGTGGTTGGCCTGCAGTGGTGGCTCCTGCCTGTAATCCCAGCAGTTTGGGAGGTCGAGGTGGGCGAATCACTTGAGGTCAGGAGTTTGAGACCAGCCTGGCCAACATGGTGAAACCTCATCTCTACTAAAAATACAAAAATTAGCCGGGTGTGGTAGCATGTGCCTGTAATCCCAGCTAATTGGGAGGCTGAGGCAGGAGAATTGCTGGAACATGGCAGGCAGAGGTTGCAGTGAGACAAGATCATGCCATTGCACTCCAGCCTGGGTGACAAGAGCAAGACTTCATCACAAAAAAAAAAAAAAAAAAAAGAAAAGGAAAAAGAAAGATGGTGGTCGAAAGTAGCCCCCATGCCAGCAAGTCCTCCCGCTAGTCAAATAACTGAGCATATATTATGGGCTGGGCCCTGATCCACATGACCCTGAGCGAGACAAGCAGCAACGCTCTAGGAGGTTGAGCTCCCTGCCTTGGGCCTGGCTCCTGGGCAGGTTTCCTGCAGCCACCCCTTACCTGCCCCAGGTGACAGGATGCCACCTCAGAGGGTGGGACCTTGATGCTGTGGCTGGGCAGTGAATGACAAGCTTCCTAATGAGATGCAGCTGGGGGAGTGGCTTGCTGACAGAACAATTTGCCGGTGCCCAGAATATCCGCCCAGCCTCGGCAAAGCGGCAGCCTGGCGGGCATCAGGAGGAATTTCAGGATTTATCATTCGCCTTGGTGGCGGGTGTGCTGTGAGCCGCCCTACTTCCCGCTGTGCTTTTCTAGACCTGCAGACTGGATGGGCAATCCACCCAGGCTTCTAGAGCCTCGGGAAGAACGTGTAAAACTATTTCCTATTTTTTCCTCCTCCTGATCAGCTTGTGTTTATGTAAATCACTGGAAAAGCAGTTTTCGGCTTATTTTCACAGCTTAAGGGCTTCGTGAGAAGCTTATTATTGAAAAATTAGAAACTGAAAGCAACTTCTTAGACAATGAAATAGCAACCCAGAGACTGTGTGTGTAAGGCTGGGTGTGCTGTAACTGGCTGCGTTACAAATAGGAACTCCCCTGGGATTCGGTAATCAAACACGTGGCAACAGGTTGTCTGTTTCAACAGAGAGTGAGTAATCAAAGGAGATTTGCAGTTAATCCAAATATAACAGAGAAGCATTCAAGGGAAGCCCAGGAAAAGGAGACTAGAAGGGTGAGGGGTGGATGAGGCCAGAGCTTCCTGGTTTGGAGTTCCAGATGCAACAGAGAGAATTGGGAGAGGGGCAGAAGGTTAATCTCTCTGAGTGCTCGTGTTGGTCCATTTGCATTGCTATGAAGGAATACCTGAGACTGGGCAATGTACAAAGAAAAGGGGTTCATTTGGCTCATGGTTCTGCAGGGTGTATTAGTGTGGCACAAGCACCTGCTCAGTTTTGGGTGAGGCCTCAGGAAGCTTTTAGTCATGGCCAAAGAGAAGGGGCGCTTTCATGTCACACAGTGAGAGAGGGAGTAAGAAAGAGAGGAGAGGGAGGTGCCATGGTCTTTTAAACAACCAACTTTCCAGTGAACGAGAATCCATGACTTTGAGGAGGGAGGGAACCAAGCCATTCATGAGGGATCCGCCCCCATGACACAAGCACCTCTCACCAGGCCTCATCTCCAACACTGGAAATCACATTTCAACATGAGATTTGGAGGGAACAGACTATCAGCAATGGAGGAACAAGCTGCACAGAGGAAGGGGAAACTGAGGCCTGGCTATACATTGAAGCAAACCAGAAAAATAACCTGAGCACTTGGCCCTTACACTTGACCAGTGATGTAAAATTTGGGAGGAATTAATTAGCATTCAGTGATTTACTTCAAAATCCTGAATCCTACACTGGATTGAGGTCAGGGTGGAGAAGGACTTGCTCCATCTCGATGGGCTAGAAAGAAGAAAGTGGTGCAGGCCTGGGAGACAGTGGTAGCCATCAGCATTTCAGGAAGACACTTGAGTTTGCATGTGTATCTCCGTGGTTCTCAAAGTGTGGTCCCTGGCTGGCAGCATCAGGGTCCCCTGGCACTTGTTAGCAATATGAATTCTCAAGCCCCACCCCCAGAGAGCCCTCTGACTCTGGACCTCTGAGAGGAGGCCCAGCAATCTGTGGATCAAGAAGCCCTTGGCCAGGCGCGGTGGCTCACGCCTGTAATCCCAGCACTTTGGGAGGCTGAGGCGGGTGGATCATGAGATCAGGAGATCGAGACCATCCTGGCTAACATGGTGAAACCCCGTCTCTACTAAAAATACAAAAAATTAGCCGGGCGTGTTGGCGGGCACCTGTAGTCCCAGCTACTCGGGAGGCTGAGGCAGGAGAATCGCTTGAACCCGGGAGGCGGAGCTTGCAGTGAGCCGAGATCGCACCACTGCACCCCAGCCTGGGTGACAGAGCGAGACTCCGTCTCAAAAAAAAAACAAAACAAAAAAAACAAGCCCGCTGGATGATTTTGATGCATACTTCCGTTTGAGTACCACCAGCAGACCTGGTTACCTGGCCAGAGGTACCAGGAGGTGCTCACTCAGGCTTCCTATGTGGGCTTGTGTGTGAACTACTACGCCCAGTCCCAGGTGAGGTCCTGGAGCAATTCTGTGCTGACCCATCTGTCCTGATCTTCCTAACCACACGGGGCTGTGGGGAAAGGTACATTTATTACACGTGTACTACTACCATGCGCCAGGCACTGCTAAATGTTTTATGTGTGATATTTTATTTAATCTTTTCCTCAACCTTGTGAGGTAGGGGTTGTAGATAGCATTTTGGTGCTGAGAATATTTGAGTTCAGAAAGGCCAACTTGCCCAGGTCTCTATGTTTCCTGAGCCTGTACCCTTATTCATTCTCACATGGCCTCTCCGCCACATACTTCTCTGTCCCCACATGCTTTGGGTGCCACCTACACAAAGCAACTACCAGCCTGGCAGGGCCCCAGCTCTCCACTGCCAAGCTTGGCCCTCCCCGCCCCACTCCTTGCCTCATGTTAATTTCCCACCTGAGTACTGAGTACTTTATAAATAGCAAATCTAAAATGAATTTTCTACCAGCGATCATTAGCTCCCTTGACATCCATTAAACATTCTCGCAAGCAGAGTGAAGTGACAAAAGGGATTGATTTTTACAGTATGCTTAATAGGGGAAAAGAAAGAAAGGTGTTGACAAGTCTTTTTTTTTTTCTGTCCTGATATCACCAGGAATTTGAAATCAGTCAAATGACTTTTATCTGAAAAAAAAAAAAAAAAAAAAAAAAAGAAGAAGAAGAAGGCTAGGATTGGGTGTGGGAGGAGAGGGTTGGGAGACGGAAACAGGCTCCCAGCACCCTGTGCGGCTCATTTCTGCACCCGTGACAGGTAAACATAAAGTTAGTTACCTAGTGCCAGCCACCAAGATGAATATGTCAGATTTAATGCTTCAAAATATATAGGGTCCAAGCCAGGGAAGGAGTAGGGGGGAGTGGAGGAGGAGGAAAGAAGACTGTATTAAAGGAGAGGGAAAATAACCAATCTTCTGCTGAAACTATTGGAAGAATAAATGTGTCGATGCAATAGTTGAAGTCAGAGAAGGCTGGCATATGAGGCACTGTAGCTGAAAATTTAACTTTGATTTCAATTTTCATATTTGTCAGCAATAATTAGATTCAAGAAATGTTTTGCCACTGTTCTAAAATACTAATAAGTAGAGGCCTTTGTAGTGTGGTTAATGGAGTCTTTTTTCCTAGTGGTCTAGGAAAATTCCATTAAAGCAGAAAGTCATACTATATTACAGTGTTTCAATATACATTGACTCTGCTGCCGCGGTGATATCATCCCAGGGATGGGAGTCCCCTGTGCAACCACAGAGCCCCTGACAGGGAAGGGGTTGGGGCTTCATAGGCCTTAGCTGTCTTATCATTACAGACCTCCCTGGCTCATGGGTGAGGGTAGGGGAGAGAGAAGAGCAAATTCAATAAAGCCTCGCCTTGGGAAGGATGTGTTTTATAAGCATCGCCTCCTGGAGCAGGTTGAAGAGAGGGCAGGAGGAGTTGATGGGCTCCTGCCTGAGGAGAGGAAGCACTTGCCCTGCTCTGGACACCTGTTGCCTGTTCCTTTAATGAAGAAGCTCCACCCAGTGGCAGAATCTACATGCACTCCTCCTCCCAAGCCTCAGCCTGCTCTGAAAGTCTGGAAGGTTCTTTCTCTTGAGATCAGAATTTGATTAAGAGCACCAAGGTCTATTATTTTTGATTGGCTTTTCCCTGGAGTGCCTGTGCATCTCTGATATCTCAGGTAACTCCCTGCAGGGCAATATGGGGTGGATTGGGCTTCACCTGCTTTAATGTAGAGGTAAGTGAAGGGTTAAGTGTATTGTAACCACACGCTCCAGAGAGTCCCTGTGGATGAGGGAAGGCCTAGGGCATCCTCATCTCCCTTCTACCCTACTTTCCACACTACTCTCCTGCCGTCAGGGATTAATAATCACATGCTGGGCTTATTCAGATGGGCTCTCTCTGTCTGGAACGCCTTCTCGTAAGCAGATGGCTGCTGCAGCCACCTGTTAGCCCATCTCCCTGAGTCCAGGGAACTCAAGGACCCTGCTCTCAACTGTCCTTCCCAAAACTCTGAAGTGGATCCCCAGACTGGGATGCCAGTCCTTGACGAAAGAAAGCCCCGTGGGCCTGTGTGACGTCACCCGCCTCCCCGCACATGGGCTCGTTCATGTCAAATTGTGCTCTTCTTGACATAGTAGTAGAGAGACTTGGAATTTACTAATCCTAAACCATAAATGGGAAGTGATGGAGGAATGGACAGATGGCAGGTGAGGGGAGGAGGGTCCCACCAGGATTACCACCTAGACCTGGATAAAGATGACTTGCAGAAGCCACGCAAAGCAAAAGGGAGATCACGCCCATTCCATTAGTGCAGGGCAGCTCCCTCCCACCCCTCCCTGTGCCCATCCCTGGGTGCTTCTTTCCTGGCCCCATGCCCTCCCCTTGCTGCCCCCACCCCCACCTCCCAAGGTGAACAGAGAGTGAGGGCCTGTACTTCTTCCCAACAGTGCAAAGACCCACCTTTGGCCCATGCCTCTCTCTCTCTGCCCCTCCTTCCTTCCCTCTTTCCCCACCAATCGCTGCCTAGCTGCAGCTTCACTTTTCTCTAGTGGCATGTGCCAGATCTTATCCCTGTGAAGCACTTGAGGATGAAAGAAGGAAGGGGATATTAAATCCACCAGTGATACGCGCAACTGGGACAGGCTTTTGTTGTGTCATTTCCTACCTCCTTCAGCCTATTAAGCAAACAAAAGTGCTTGTGGAATGAGAAATGTAAATGGCCAATGCAAGCCGATTAATCCTAGATGTACAATTCCATTAATAAGGCCGCTTTTTAATAGGCAGCTCTGGCAGCAACAGCAGGCAGGCCAGGAATTGATGTATTCTCTGTAATTGTATTGCAACTAATAGGATATGAAGAAAATTGTACCGGAGAAGCAGGTCTTTCAACACGATTTTCCAATCAGCTGAAATAATACTTGCAGGGGAAAGCCTTGAAAAGGAATGACACACACACAAATACAACATGGTCCAGAAGTGTCCATGATTCCCAGTCCCAGCTTGAAGTTTCTTTCTTTCTTTTTCCCCTGACTTTCCTCATGGCTCTGTCTACTCCACTCTCGGTTTTCATCTCTTCTTCCCCATAGGTAATGCCAACACCCAGAAGAGTCTGGTCCCATGTGGAGGGCCTCCCAGGGAGATCCCCCACTCCTGCCCCCCCAGCCTTTTGCCTGTCTAGGCCCCCTCACTGGCTGAGATTGCTTGGTCCACCTTTTGAGAAGTCAGAGCGAGAAGGAGACAGGCTGGGTGCTCTCTGGAGAGAAGACTCAGTGTCGGCCCTTCTACTAATGCTGGTTGTTGAGTGACTTTGGAGCCATGCCTTCACCTCTCTGGATTCTCATCTGAATGAACCTTCCAGCCCCAAAATGCAGCAGCTCTGAGTGCATTTTCAAAGATCAGGCTAGGAGAAAAGCTGGCATCCTTTCACTTCAGGACCAATGAAGGCTGTCTAAGAAGAAGAGCCCTTTTCTAAAGGGGTGTCCTCATTATCTGAATGTCCATCTACTGAGAAGCCCTGAGGAACTCAGGCTTCTCAGTGTTGAGCTCAGCTTTGGAAATCAGGCCTGTGTACATGCTTAATCATGGATAAGTTGGTCAATTCACTCCTTCCTTCAACAAATATTTGCAGGGTGCCAATGGTGCACCAAGGCACTGTTCTAGGTTCTGGGAATGAAGCAGTAAATAAAGCAGGTGAAACAGAGATCAATCCTTGCCCTCATGGTGCTTGCAGTCTATCAAGTCAGCAATGCTTTTGGTGAGCCTAACAGCTGGGGTGTTAGCCACGGGACCTTTCTCTGAGACTACTTAGGGATGGGAACTAAGGCCCCTCTGCTGTTGTTTACTTGGCCAAGGTGGCAGTGGGAGCCAGGCTGCCTTCACATGGCCCCTGCCAGCACCTCTCAGTCCTGCTCTCAGCCTCTCCTGGTCACTGGGTCTCTGTCCTGCCCATTTGTGTGTGGACTCTGACCCTTCCTTGGTCACAGGCTGGAGAGTAAATATAAAAAGAAATGGCAATGCACATTTCAGTTGAAGTCCCCAAGGAAACTGATATGATTGCTGAACAGAAATGGTTCCAATAAGGGCAGAGAGGAATATTGCTTTTATAGCTTCTGGGACATAAAACATTTAGAAAATGTGATTGACTGGCAGGGTCTAATTTATCATTTATCTCATTCCCTCTGTTCTCACACTCTCTGTCTTGCTCCCCATAACACCCAGGCAGACACTTATGTGCAAACTTTTTTCTCTCTTTTTTCTTTCCTTTCTTCTTCTCTCTCTGAGACTTGGATTTATCATCATTCCGTTAAGCAGGAGAACTCCTGTGGCTATTTATAATTAATGCTCAGAAACCTGCCAATCCATTTAATGACACTAGCAGGTCATGGCCCCCTTATAGCTCTCCATTAATCATCATTAGAACAGCTCTGAGTTTTTACATTCTTTTTAAATGTTAATTCACCTCTGTAATGCTCCTTTTAGTTAAAACTGTAAAGGGAGAAGTGGCTGGTGTCTGCACGCTGCCCGCCTGGGAATGGCGTGGTGGGGTTGATAAAGTCTGGCTGATTTCCTCTGTTCTTTTTCTCCTCTGACTCCTGTTCCTGCTACCAGATGTCAACCCAGTTTATTCTTTGGTTGCCTAGATTTATCTTCTAAAAAACACCCAGTGGCTTAAAGTTCTGGGCAAATAAACATATTTGAATACCTTTGGACTCCCAAGGCTCAAGCAACAACCTGTGAGAAGTTCTTGGCTTACCCACTAAGACCCAGGGTCCTGATGTGGCAGTGCAGCTCCTAGAGGTGAGGGGGCAGAAAGAAAGGGTTCTGGAGGTGAGCAGGGTATAGAACTGTTCATGTGATTTCCCAACACTCAAGGGCAGGCTCCAGAAAAGCAGGTAAAAAGCAGTCAGGTAAATAGTTATCTTTCTATCAAGAGAGCTGACAACTTGCTTCATTTTTGCTACTGATGGGCAATGAGACTGGGCAAAACATTCAACCTCCTTCCTCACCTACAAAACAGGGTCCATATCTGTCATTTCCAAGGATAAGGGTTAAATCTATAAAATATTAACTGTCATTGAAATCATCCTGGACTTTTAAAACCGATCTCAGTGCCAGGTGTAGTATTAGTGTCATTCTTGCCCTTCTCTGCCACTTTCTTATGCACAGCTTGACTTCCAGCTCTGCAGCCTTCGTCCCTGTGGATGTATACACCTTCACACCTCTCGGTCTGTTGCTTTTAGGTCGTATTTCACCAGCCATAAAAGTATATTTTGAATCATTAAAACAAATGTGGTGAAAGAAGTTAAATTAAGAATGGGGAACATACGGCTGGGCGCGGTGGCTCACACCTGTAATCCCAGCACTTTGGGAGGCTGCAGCAGGTGGATTACTTGAGGTCAGGAGTTCGAGACCAACCGGGCTAAGATGGTGAAACCCTGTCTCCGCTAAAAACACAAAAATTAGTCAGGCACTGTGGTTGGCAACTGTAATCCCAGCTACTCGGGAGGCTGAGGCAGGAGAATTGCTTGAACCCGGGGGATGGAAATTGCAGTGAGCTGAGATCGTGCCACTGCACTCCAGCCTGGGTGACAGAGTGAAATTCTGTCTCAAAAAAAAAAAAAAAATTGGGGAACATAAATGCGAACACCAATTCTGTTATTGATTAGCTGTGCAACTCTGGGAAGCTCATGTCACCTCTCTGGGCCTCATTTCCCTTACTTCTGGACTCCATATTTTTAAGACGCCATGATCTAGTAAATGCTGTGATTTTATTGCTTTCCTGTGAGTCTTCCCAAGGGGCTATGACAGTGACTCAGGAATAACTGGGAAAAAGTGGTCCTGTTTTGACCATCTGAGCTCTTAATTTTTCTTGTCTTGTCAAGTGACATGCCCCAGAGTTGAGTGCTCTAACAAAAGCAAACACAAATATATGAGAAAAATAGACAAGACATTTTTAATTCATTTTTGACTCACTGTCTCATTTTTCTAGGCATAATCCATCTTCATGTTAGCACTTTGGAACCATACACTTGAATTTACTTTCAAGGCTGCCTGAAATCTACATGTTCAGCTGAGAGGACCCCTCAGGGCCAGCTAGATACCAGATGCCTCATCAGTTTTATCATTTTACCTTTTTAAGTACTCCTTCAAAATAGCTTAGCCTCATTTTATACAGGGGTGAACTGAGGCTTTAAGAAGTAATGTGGCTAGTCCAAGGCTGATGTATTTTGTAGTTTTCAAGGTCATGAGTCAAGCCTAGCTCTCCTGAATTGAAGCCCAGCTTCTAATTTTGTATTATTTCATCTTGCTTTGCCCACTCTCATAGCTTTCTTTGGGCTGGCATGAGGCGATACACCTTGAATGAAATAAAGCCATGTCCTATCAGTTCTCCTGTTCTGGCATGAGTTATAACTAGTGACCTCTGATTTGGACTAGCAACCTCCTTTCCTGAGTTTATTCTTCATTGTGTTCAAGTTCCCTTCGGCATCAGGATGTACAAATGGGCTTCCTGGGGGTTTTCTATAAGAAAGCCCCCCAGCCATGCCTTCTCTTTTCCAGTCTTTGTACCTGTCCCCAATTCTTACAGGGACAGTCATACTTATCTCTCCCTTCCCTGCAGAGCACCGCTGATAGTTTAAGTAGACACGAGTCCCCAAGCTGGGCTTTGGCCATCTGTCTGCCCTTCACTTGAGAATGCAATAAAAATCTGCTTGACAATTATGTCAGTACAAAGGGCAGAGAAGACTGCATGTCAAAAAGCTGTGTAAAATTTATTCTTTCAAAGGTTGTATCAAGAATATTCTGGCCAAAAAGAGCTCTAATAGCAAGTGATCACTGTGTCATCTGCCTCTTTTTCACATGGCTACTTTCCCCTATTAGTGGATTTGTGTTAGTTCTGCTTGGTACCAAGTTAATAACAATAAGACCTTATAATAATGTAGCACTGCATATGTTTGAAAGGGCTTTCGCGAATCTATTATATCATCAAATCTTCATGACTGCAGTTGGATTTTAGAATTGAAAGGGCTTTGGAAAACATTCAACCCAACATTCTCAGCTGATTATTATTGATGTATTTTGTTTAGCTTAAGTAATGTATCTTTATTAAATATAATTTGGAAACCATTCAAAAGAAGCTTTAAAAAGATTTAAAGTCACTCATGCGTAGTTACATTTAATGTTTTTTTTTCTAATTTTTTCTTATTCTGTGCCATGGTTTTTATTATATAGTTATAATCATATCATTTATATCTCATTTTTTTCTTTTAAGAATAGATCAGAAACAATTTTCCATGTCGTTACATAGTATTAGTGAACATTATTTTAATTCGTTTCATTATATTACATCAAGTAGATGTACAATACCACTGCACTATGTTTGGACATTTATGTTGTTCTAATTTTTTGCTCTCGTAAATAATATTTCAGTGAACATCTCCATGATTATGGCCTTATTCCACTGTTACGATTATTTCCTTACACACAATCACTATAAATTCTATTACCACCAATACTCTTACTTTACTCGGGGAAACTGAGGCATGGAAAAACAAAGTGATCCCAGACCCCACATTCAGTTAGAAAAACAATACAGACCCCAAGTGAGGTCTTTTGTCTCGTGGTTTCACATTACTTCTATTATATATATAGTGGTTCTCAGAATTTCTAAATAAAAGGCTTGAATATTACATGAAAGTAATTTTATTTTTAGTACCCAGTGGTTGAGAAAAAATTACAATAAAAACTGCAATAAATCTTGTAGCACCTGTAAACAGCATGTATGCAATTAAACACAGTGGCATTCATATGTATTTGGAAGTGGTGCGAACAGTGCACGTGGAGAGAAGTGCATTGGAGCTGCCGACAACACTTCATGTGCATATGGACCCTAAATCCCTTTTAAAACTCCCCTCTTTGCCTCACACCCCAAACTCACGTCCATTGTTCTTTAAAAAGAAAGCATCCTTCGTTTGCTGCCAGGATGTTCATTCCAAGCTGGAGTCCATGGGGACCATAATTATCTCCATTTGAACCTCTCCTGCCCTGAATTTACAGGGATAGCAAGTGTGGTAGAAGAGAGATGGACCCACTATTCTGAATATTGAGAGCTGGAGCAGTCCTGCAGTGAGATTGATGTACAGACATCAGGGCTCTGCAACCCAAAAGAAGAGTCTCCAGTAATAACAGTAGTTTAAATTTGCTGACTGCCTACTAGGTGCTAGGTACAACCCCAGTTGCTATGTATGGATTGTATCTGTTCATTTTTACAAGACTGCTGTATTTGTCACAGTTTCACAGATGAGGAGACTGAAGAGGATAGTTGAACTGACACAGAAACTGAGTGATAGGGGGGGGCTTTGAGCCCTGAAAGTGTGGCTGCTAATCCTATACTCTTACCCTCAGCACACAGAGCCCCTCACCCAGTGTCCCCAGACATTTGAGAAGAGGTGTGATGAGGCTGGCCATGGTGCTCATGTGGTCAGCTCTTGTTCTAATCCTTAGCGCCCATTTGGAAGCCAGTTATGGGGAAAGCACAGTGTAGGACTCTTGGGACTCTGCACCTGACTGGCTGGCTTTCCAAGATCACTGAGATGGCTCTTCCTCCAGCAAAGAAATTAATGGATTGTTATCCGGACAGCAACCTCTTTTGCCCATAGGCTTGGTGCTCTGTCATGACTGGAAAAGTAACTATGCACAGATCATGATTATGGTATTAGATCAGGTACACATGAAATTGCTAATATGTACCTATTTTGATGTATGAAAATATCATTTTCATGAGATTCATCCTAATTTGTGCTATGTATGGGGCCTGATTGCCCTAACAGCTCATCACTGATTGGTAGCATATTGTAATAATGAAAGAGAAATGGATATCTAGCCACCCGACCCACCCCCCATCAGCATAAGGAAGCCGAGAAGGGCCCCAGTAAAGCTGAGAGCATTGGAGGATGACAAGGCTGAAAATGAATAGACAGGACGTCACCTGTCCTTTCTCTCCAATCTCTCTTTATGTCCCCTCAGTTTACCAGCTGTCCTGAAGCAATTGCAGCTCAGTGTCTGTTCCCACTAGCTTTTGTGAGGGCTCTGCTGGGGCTTTTATCCCTTGTGCTGAAGACCAGGCTCATTTTCTCAAACACAAAGCACCAGAGGAGCTCCATCCAAATGCACAATCTTTATTCCTGGACCGTGTCTCTAGTTTAAATTCCTGGAGTGTTGGTCAAAAGCATGGGATTGAGAACTAGAGGGACCTTGGCTTGAATCCTGATTCTACCACTTACTGTGTGACCTTGAACAATTTATTTACTGTCTCTCCCAGCTTTGGTTTTGTCAACTATTAGATGATTTTGACAATTAAAGTCCAGAATAGATGTAAATGTGTTGATGCATTGTCGACACGGAACACATTGTTACCTCCTTCTTTTCTGAATCTGGTGACTAGAATAGATACCAGAAAAGAAAATCCGAAGTTTCTGTTTTCACAGAGAAACCCTATGTACTGAACTGTAAGCTGATACCTAAGTTCGAGTAAGTATTGATATGCTTATGTGGACAATGTACCAAAGTATTTGAAATGAGGAATGTTTTAGAAAATCTGGGATATGTGTTATCATTTAATCACTCTCCCTTCCTTGAGCTTTGAATAAAACCACTTTTCTTCCGGCTCTCTTTGGGTCTAACATTGGGCCATCTATGTTTCTGGAGTCTGATACTGAACTTCTTTAACAATACCTTCCCCACCACCCCCGCCACCTGCCACACACACACACACACATACACACACACACACACACACACACACGCAGAGAAATAGAACAAAAAGGAGAGTGAGGCATGCATAGACAGACAGAAAATTTGAGACAGAGAGAGACAGGAGAAGTGGAAAGGAGAGAGCAAGAGATAGATCAAAACACAATCATAAAAGCTGAAAATATTTAGCCTTTAATTAAAAACAAAACAAAACAAAACAAAACACCTGGAGGCCTTAAAAAGCATCCCTACACCACACCAAGAATGAACTCTCAGGTCATCTAGCTCATCCCACCAGAGGGCCGCATCCCATCAAGAGAGCTGTAGCATTTGAGAAAGTGTCTTTTTTCATGGTGGACTCTTGGGAAGTCTCTTCTTAGTTGTTTCCTTAGGCAAAAACATGGATTTTGAAAACAGGTAGACAAAAATTCGAATCCCTGATGGGCCCTCTGCTGGATATATTATCTGAGCAAGTTATTTAACCTGATCAAACGGAACTGTAATACCTTCTCTTAATGTTGTTATAAGCATGAGTGCAGTGATATGTAGCCGTACTTGATACATAGTAGGTACTCAATAAAGACATGATTTTAATTTCGGGAATGCAGATGTCCTAGTAGTGATTACTTCTTTCTCTGTCTTCCATTGGATATCCTTTATACCCACCTGTGTCCCTCTACTCTCTGAAGATACTAGGCATTTGAAAAAGATGTTCTACTTGAGACTTGTAGAATGGTAAACTATTAGAAATGGTAAAGAATTTCCTCCAGATAAATTTTATCATTGAAAACTTCTTCATTACCCCATAATTATCCTCATCATTATGTGAGTCAGGCCACTGGAAATATATATATATATTTTAAGTTAAACTAGGACCTTCACCGAGAGAGACTAAACTATGACTAATGGCCACTGCTTGGCCTCTTAGTTACAGATGTAGGAGAGACTGTTAGCCATGTTTTGCTCAGCCATCAAAGTCTTGGCAGAAGACACCTTGCTCTTGTGGAATAGCATGCCCTGTGAGCAGGGAGTTATTCTAAGAGAGTTTCTAGATGTAGTGCCAATTTTGGGAAGACAGCTGGCAGGAATTGGGCAAAGGGTCTTCATTGACTTATATGGGTGGGTGTATTTGGCTTCACAGAGCCCTAAGCATAGATTGTATTCCAAAAATAATGTTATGGATGCAACACCATGAAAATCACATGTCATGTCATAACCACCATGATGAAATGTTGGATCCATATTTAACAATTATTATGATCTCTGCTATAATAGTTCCTTACACAAGAACTTGTCTAGGATTCAGCAATTTATACTGAGGTGTTTAGAGGAGCATGGTCAATGGAGAAAATTGCTTATCTCCCCTAGAAAAAGAAAACTAAGTCATAAAAAAAGAAAACAAATATTGGAGAATCCTGCTTGCCCAATGGCCAAATGGGGGTTAGCAGATTAGTTTCCATGGGAAGGGTCAAAGAAACAAGAAACTAAGAGAAAAAAAGGAGCCACACAGAAGATGGACCACATTATTGGGGCCTATAGGAAAATAGCACAAGCCAACCAATGGGGAGAGCCAGTCCAGCCAACAGCTCCCTTGTGCGTGCCCACTCAGAATGGAAAGATACACAGAGACTACGAAGAACCAACATAAGCCTGCAAGAGAATGCTACTGTCTAAAAAGTAATTCTTAAAGCATATAATCCAGACTGAAAAGTCCAGGCAGAATGACCTATCCTCTGGCCATATAAGTACTATTGAATCTTTATCAGAACTCTTATTAGACTTTTACAGCGTCTGCTGTAGTACCCTAGAGGCGCTCCGTAGGAATGATCAAAGGGCCTTATCATAGGGCCTATGAGGACTGTCATAAGGAAATGGCGTTGTCCAGAAGGAGAAAGAAATTTAAGGGGTGACTTAATAAATTTCACAATTAAAATAAAGGATACTCCATGTGGATGACAAGCAGCTGCTCTTCATTAGGCTTTGGGGACTGAAGAAGTCGAAATCCAATTTAATTGCAGTAGAAAAAGCTTAGACTGCATAAAAGGAACAGATAACCAATCTGCTTACAACTTCTTCCAGATTCTGAGATTTTTAGGCCTCCTGAATTGTCACTGTTCTCTGAGAGGAGACACCGTTTACTTACAATCCAGTCGCAGACAGACTCACCTCTTTGCTGGAGGTGTCCCTAGTGGCGACCATGTAAAACAATGAGACATTCAACTGAGTGAGCAATGGCTCAAGTCCACCTCCGTGTCCCAAATGTTACAGCACATCACCTACACGTAGACCCCCAGTTTTTCACTCCATTCCTATTTTCACTTCACTCCTTACTTTCTATAGATGCTTTGGTCCTATGATCACTTTTGCAGACACTCTCAACTCTCTGGTTCTCTTTCTTCTCTTGTATTTTTCTGGCAAAATCTCAAGTCTGCTTGACACCACCTATCCACTTCCTCTGATCCTGAACCTTCAGAACTAGACATTGCTGGCAGAAACAAACAAACAAACAAACAACATCAACAACAAAAAAACCCAATGTGGTCTGTGTCATTTTAAAACTTCAGAGTAACTGATTGCAAATGGTTGTTTACTACTGCCCAGGAATCCCACTATGCACTGTTAGGAGGTTTGCTTTTCTTCCTTCAGAGACATCTAATTTGTATCTTCTCCCCCTCCTCAAAAGTTTTATAATCTTCCAAAAATCTCCTTATTCCCACTTGGAGTAATGACTCATATTTCCTTGAGAAAATAGAAGCAATCAGGAACTAACTTATCTTCCAGATACCAAATCTCAGTATACCTGCCTTTCATTTGTAAGGCCCAAACTTCACTCCTGTTATAATGGAAAAAATATTTCTCCTCATTTTAGAGTTCATCATCTCAATTTATGCTCTGGGGCCTCTCCTCTCTCCCCTCAAGGATTTCAATCCTGGAATTATCTTCCTCTTTCTTCTACATCATTGCATATTTCCTCTCCACTCGGTCACTTTCATCAGCACATAAATCTCACCTAGTATCTCCCATATTTAAAATGGCAACTACAACATCAACAATCTCTCTTGACCTCCCATCTTCCTTTAGCTACAAACACATGTTTCTGCTCTTCTTCTCAGTAAAGCTTCTTACAATAAAGATCTTTATGTACAGTCTTCACTTTTTCAGCACTTGCACTTCCGCTCTCCAGCCTGGCATTGGTCCACACCACCCCTCTAAAGCTACTCTCATCAAGGTCATCAGCAACATTTATATTGCCAAGTGCAGTGCTCAATTTCCAATCTTTAATCTACCTCTCAGCAGCGCTTGACATAGTTGACCCTTTCTGTCTTTGTGAAATTGTTCCTCTTGGCTTCCCTGGCACCGCACCCTCCTGTCTTTCTTCTTACCTCACTAAACCCTCCTCTATTGCTTTTGTTTCCATCTTCTTCTCTGTATGCTGGTCCGCAAGAGCTTGGTCTTCAGGCACTTCCTCTATCAATCCACTTTTCTGGGAGCTCTCATCCAGTCCTGTGGTTTCCAGTGACCTCCATATACTGGTGACTGCCAATTTTATATCACTGCCCAGACCTTCCCCATGAACTCCAGATGAATAAAGACATCCCACACTTAATATGTGATTTTGTTCATTGCTTCACCCATATTTTCATGTCTCTGAAATTGGGACACATCCTTCAATCGATAGCATCTTATAATCTGCACTTGCCCAATGGAGAGGTTTAGCTGCCATTGCCTGAACAAGCACGAACTTCGTCACATTCCCTTCCCTTCATTGAGTGATAGGCATTGCTGGTACTACATGTGTTAGGGTTAATTGCCATTTAAAATTCCTTCAAAAATGATTCTTTGAATCACACAGTGATTCGCCATTGAAATAAAAATTATCACATACACAGAAATGCATAGAAAGAGAACAGCAGGGTATAAATTTGATAACAGGGAAGTGCATATCTGTCTATGGAAGAACGACCACAATTCCATATTCCCCTGCAAAACAACAATTAAGGGCTTTGTGGGACCAAAGATAGAAAGAATACCCACAGCTGACAATTTTGTTGTTGAGACACATGAAAAGTTGTCTGTTACACTTCAACCTAAGGCAGCGAGAAATGGGCAAATCCCTTGGAATAGCAGAAGAGTTCTGATCAAGGGAGGCCGGTATGACCAATTGAAAGTGTCCCCCACTCTTTCTTGGTAGCATTTAAGTTAATTACGCACCTTAGAATAGATTACATCTGTTGACTGCCAATTTTACATCACTGACCAGACCTTTCCCATGAACTTCATCGCATCCATTCGATGCAATATGTGTTTCAAATGGAAATTGTAATCCAACCATCTTCTGCCCTAGTGAGAGGCTGTTTTTCCCTGAGTCTCCCCTAACTTAGTTAAGGGCGCACTTCTAAACTTATTGCCCAAACCAAAACCTAAGATTTTTCCTTGTCCCTCCCTTTCCTTCACCCTTAACATCAAATCCCTTAGCATTTCTTGTTAGTTCTACCTGCAAATATATCTCCAATCCATATTTATTTGCGTTTACGCCAATACCTTCATGAAATGCACCTTGCCTGAACTCTTGCAGTCGCCTCCAGGTGGGTTTTGCTGCCTGCACATTTTCAACCCATCCTTTTATCTCATGCCTCCTACAATCCGTTCTTCAAACAGTAACCTACATTCTTTCCAAGCATACATCCAAGTTTGTCACTCGACTTTATACTTGGAATGAAATCCACACCCCTCCTCTGTGGTCTGTTGGCTTCCACCTGCCTCTTAGAGACCCTCATACATCCCCATCTTCCTCAGTGAGTATGCTCCACTAACCCTATCCCTCCTTCTGGTTCTTAAACTTGCCAAGTTTGGTCTTACTTCAGGGAATGCACACTTGCCATGTCTTCTTCCTGGAAGGTTTTCCCTCCAGATCTGCTGCTGCTGGCTGCATTCCACAATTCAACTCCTAGAGAGCCCTTTCTCTTTCACCCTATTTACTTGCACTCTGTCCTTCTCTATCAGGTATTCTGTGTAACTTCCTGCAACTTTCTGAAACTTTCTTGTTAATTTGTTTGCTTGCGTATTGTTTATTTCCTCCAAATAAGGTGTTAATTCAAAATGACAGGGTATTGTCTTGTTCATCACTGATCTTTAAGACTTAAGGTAGTATTTGGTAAATAGTAGATAATTGCTCAATAATGTCAGAGTTAAAAAGGGAAAGAAGATTTCTTTATTATTACTGGGAAGTGATATATGAATGTAAGAGCATCATCCCTCCAAAACATTAAATATACCTCCTTTCTATCTAGAAACTGGGACAAGTTGTTTAACTTCATTTACTTTTTGGTCATTTATTAGTTTGGTGGCCATATTAAAATCCTTATCTCTCTGAGGGATTTTAAGAATATATTGAAATAATTTACACAAACAGATATCTTGCCACACAGTCAAGTCACCCTTACTACAGCAGCCCTGCCTTATCCTCACGGAGTAAGTTCTAAGATCCCCAGTGGATGTCTGCAACTGTTGGATAACTCCAAACCCTATATATGCTATTTTTCCTCCTATACATCCTATATATAACATACGATAACGTTTAATTTATAAATTAGGCATACTAAGAGATTAATAACAAAAACTAATAATAACAAAAATTATAGCAACATACTGTAATAAAAGTTATATACATGTGATCTTGATCTCTCTCACAAAATATCATACTGTACTGTATTTGACTATTTTTCGACTTCAATTGACTGCAGGCAACTGAAATGTGGATAAGGGAGAATGACTGTATATCACTCTGAGAAGTGGATAAAAGCTCTTTCCCTCCTCCCAAAGTGCACAAATGTGCTCTAGGGAAATGGATAAATGTACACGCATAACTAGCTTTTCATTGAGCAGCTCCAAAGACCACAAATAAAGGCACTTTCCTCACACAAACATCGGTTCACATTAAGTCTCTTTTCAAGGTGATTAAAACAACTCAGAATGTTAAGACGTTCCCAATATTGAAGACCCATGTCTGTCTCTAGCCACAGGCAGTGGCTTACTATTTTCTTGGTCCCAGAGCCAGACCAGCTAACTCCACTTACCATTTCTATCAGTGGCTTGAGGGTCTCTAGAGAATATAGTTACAAGACTGGATTCTTAAAAGGAAGAAAAAAACCCAAGGCTCTCGGGAGAGGACCGTAGTGACTCAATGTGCCTGCCGTGAGATTCAGTAAGTTTTCACCTAATTAGATCTGTTACGTGGCCAGAAAAAACAGTGTCTCAAAAGACAGCCCTCTGCACTGGCACTGTCCTTTGCTTGTCAGTTTGTATACAAGAGCTACATACAATGCCCTGGAAAGCAGCACTTCGTGGAATTGTGTAATATTTTATAGCAGCATCCAGTCTGCAGACTCAAAATCTCAGTGACTAAGAACAAAGGTGAGACATGCAGAACATATGTGGGAAACATTCCTTGGACCCAGGGGTGGGACAGGGCAGCCAGGGGAGGAGGAGGCTGAAGAAAGAGAAGAGCCACAGAAAGGTTGAAACTGGGGACAGAAGGCTTCCAGCACCTCCCCTGCATGCTATTTGGGCTTTGTCATACTTTCTGCCTTAACTCAAATACTACGGGGTCATCCCTGATGAACTCGGTATAAACGGGAAGGAGTCATGGGTCAGAAACACTTCCTAGGACATTCTTGCCCTCGAGGTTTCCTGGCTTTGCAGCTGGAACCAGGGCTGGCTCCTGGGCAGGGAGAGAAGATGTTTCCTGATGAAGTTCGGACCCACCCCTTTCTCTGAGCAAATATGCCAGTAGCATTTGGGTTAATGAACTGTGCCTTTTAATAAATGGTTCTTATCTCACCAGAGTGGTGCTAAATTGTCAGGATTTTAAATTAACTTAATAGTTTCGTGGATGGTACTTATTCACTGGTTACTCCGAAAGTAGCGCGGCCCCCAGCCAGGACTTCTTATTGAATTATGCAACAGTTAGTTATTTCATTTAGGTTTAAGGGGAAATGTTTAGGATTAATGTGCAATGCCTCAATGCCCCCCTTAATGGGCATTTCCAGGCCTCGCCTAAACTAAAAGCCAGTTATTAATCACTGGGTCACTCAGTTGTTCTGTCGACTGAGAGAAGCAATTGCTCTGGTCCAGGAATGGCCAACACCCTCCCCGGCCAAAAGAGGGAGAAAAAACGCCTGTCTTCTCTTGCTCACGTATGCAAAATATTTGCTGAGATGTGCAAACCCGTATCCTGCCTGTAAGAAGCTTACATGAGTTAGAAAGTGGAAGTGCTAAGACAGAGGCAGCTATGAAATTCTTGGACTTTTGAAGAGGAAGAAAAATGAATTTTGTGGAGAGGAGAGGCAGAGTAGGGGTGAAGCATCTAGAAGGTGCTAACATTTGAAAACTGTATAACATTTATGTGATTGAAAATGTGAAGAGCATTCTAGGTAGAATTTTAATATTGTGCCTCTCTACCAGATAATGATCAGCCTTTGGGCAAAAGGAATTGCCACTTTTGAGTATTTATTTTGAGGCTGGTGTGAGTTCATTGCAGAACCTTATGAGGTATCAACCCGTTTGTTTTCACCTTGCAGATGAGAAAACTAGGGCTCCGCGATGGTAGATACCTCGTCCAAAGCTCCACGATTTTTGGCACACAAAGATTCTAACTCAAGCCCAAGTTCAGCAGTGACATTGTTTTCTTGTATTCTCAGCTAAATCACTCCTGCCCTGCAGACATCACATCAGCACTCAGATCATCTGCAAAACTTTTGTCAGGGATTCCATTCTGTCATACCACAAACCTGACTTTATTGTTCAGTGGAGGGTGAGGCAATTCCTTTAATTTACTCCGGAGGCACCATATCATCCCAAAGCAGGTTCACCCATCATGCATCAGAAACTACCTTTGGAGAAACAGAAATCAGGCAGCATGTGGCAAGTATCAGTGTTGTGCCAAGCACCGTGCCAGGCAGGGGCTGCAGCAGGCAAGAGGTTGCTAAGACATTGCCTGCACCCTCCAAAGCTGTCAGGGCCCACAGAGGGGGAACACTGTCCCCGCTACCTGGAGATATGCAAGCCGTGGCAGAAATCATTGATGTCAGCAAACAACTAACAGGCAGGTGTATAGTCAAATACTAACTGTGAAGCGAAATCTAGTTAAGACTGCAAAGTATTGACATCAAACACTTGTTTGAGAAGCAGAAGGAAGCAGGAAGGTGTATAATGGAGGTTGAGAATGGACACTTACCCCTTTGCACTTTGAGTCCTCATTCAAGCTGCCCCTGAGAGCCCCCATCTGGGCTACAAAGAGGTGTTGGAGGGAGGAAATCTGGAGAAGCTTAGGCACAGCCTTCTGGCTGCCTTCCACAGAGAGGTGCAGGAGTCCCACGGTAGTTAACTCGGACCACCCTGCTGGGAACTTCAGGTGTCTCTGCCCCCGGGCAAGGACTCTACTGTGACTGAGGAGACACAGAAAACTAAACCTGGCCCTTTCAGCTTTTCTGCTGGTCCCTGGGAGAGGCACAAGGGGCCTGCTGAGTGGAGTGACCTTGAGAAGGTCGAGCAGGCCTCTGAAGTGGTGCAGCGGCATGGGGGCAGGGGAGCGGCATGAGCCATAAAGGAAATATTGTCTATAAAAGCCCCGTTTTCCCTTTCTTCTGGAGCAGGCACAAGGCACTGACTTCATTTTGCATTCATAAAGCCTGCCTTTGGAAGCGCCTTTAAGAACTGCTGCAGGAAGCCTGAAGAAACATGTTGGAGGGTCAAACCCACGTCTCCTTGGGCTTCCTTTCATCTGTCATAAAAACAAAAATCTCTTCTTTTTTAATCGCCTCCTCCTGTAAAAAGGGCTAATCTTTTGTTAGCAGCAGCCTCCCATGGCACAGCATCTCAGCAATTAATATAAAAAAAGCAAGGAAGATGCAGGTAGAGGAGGAGGCCTCTAGCTGAACAGGAAGAGGGCCTGGGAGTCAGGAAGGAAGGGTGAAGGGTGGGAGAGGGGGAGCTGGCCAGTTTTCCCCAGAGCAGGGAGCAACAGATGGTAGCTGCAAGGCAGGCCAGGCACGGGTCTCAGAGAAAACGTCTTATTGGGTTCCGGGTTTGGATGCAAATCTATAAATGTGGCCAGAAAATCCAAACTAGTTCCATCAAGGAGGGTGCAGAAGCCGGGTGTGGTAGCTCACACCTGTATTCTCCGAGGTAAGCGGATTGCTTGAGGCAAGGAGTTCAAGACCAGCCTGGGCAACACAGCAAGACCCCATCTCTATCAAAACTAAAATAAATAAATGAATAAATTAGCCAGGCCTGGTGGTGCACACCCGTGGTCCCAGCGATTTAGGAGGCTGAGGTGGGAGGCTCACTTGAACCCAGGAGTTTGAGGTTGCAGTGAGCTATGAGCTATGATTGTATCACTGCACTCCAGCCTAGGTGACAGAGTGAGACCCTGTCTCAGAAACAAACAAACAAACAAACAAAAACCAAACCAAAACAAAACAAAACAGAACAAAGAAGGATGGAGGAAGGCATTTCAGTGGGCCACATCCTTTGGATCTCTTCTTCCTGAGACACTTCTCTGATTTCTTGCGTCAATCTTTTTTGTAATTATGTGGCCTTAACGGAAGAATATATCCTTCAACTCTGTTGTAAACAAATCGACATTTTCTTTATTTCTGATTAGGGCCTTTGCTTTAGGATTATATTTCTAAAACAAAATATGCTATTACCCTGCTTAAAACCCATTTATGCCTGGTGTTCCATTATTGGAACGCTAAACATGTGGGGGTTATTTATATCCTACTGCTCAAGGTCATCAGCAAAGTCTACATTTTCACACTGAAAAAATTGTAACCACAGGCATAAATGGGTTAAAAACCTCCCAGGATGCCCCATTTTTCTTAGGCTAAAACTCCAAACACTACAGCGTTGGTTAAGGCTCTTGAGTCCTGAGTTCCATAAACATTTCACCCTACTTTGCTGCCAGACCCTTATACCACATACTTCTATCCTCATATCCATGACTTGGCCACGTTCTGATGCAGTTTTGTCCCTGGGGGTTCCCACCTGGCAAATCCCTCCTCGATCGTTAAGACTCTGCTAACTTATCACTTTCCTTGTGAGAGTTTCATGGACTCCTCGTGGGGGTTTTAATCATTTTCTCTCAGCTGCTTGAGTGGAAGTCCATGTGCATCGCTTATAACGCGCTTATGAAATTGTAATGCAATGATTGGTTTATATGGATAATTTTAACCTCCAGATTTTCAAAAGCATGGAGAATGGCTTACCCTTCTTTCTAGCACAATGCCTGGTTCCCAGTTGGCACTCAGCACACGTCTAAGCTAAAGATTGCTAAGGATGTAACAGTATAAGACAATAATCTACCCTCAACACTCAAAGGTAAGATGAGAAAGAGGAGGAAAAGGCTTCCAGATTGCAGTGATTTTATTTCACCAGACAAGACTAAGGGGATGGAGAGAAAAGGCCTCCTGAAGTATTTAGGTGGGGCTGTGTGTGTGTGTGTGTGTGTGTGTGTGTGTGTGTGTGTACTTGAGAGCTGGTGAAGCCAAGTAACATTGAGATGACTGCAGTCTACAACTCTTAGGGGTCCTGAAATCAGGGAAGGGTGATATTCTTCTCCCAAACTTGGAGGAGGAAACCCCTGGTGTCCCCACGTCTCAGTTGTAGGTGGGGATGCCTTTCCGCCCACCAAGCCAGATTTGCAGAGCACAAAGAGCATTCCGGGCATATCAGAGCACATGGCTGTCACTTCTTTATACTTCTTTCCCAATTATGTGTCTGGAACAGAGCCCTGAGGACAGTTTTATGCAGCAAAGGGAACAAAACTATAAGCAGCATTTGTCTTACTTGTGTGAAAAGAGCGGTTGCAAAATCCCTTGCATGGTTAGATGAGAAAACATAGCTGGGCCCCCCTGTTCTCGAGCCTGGGATTCCTGGACCCAGACCTATGTGGACCCTCATCCTGGGGACTGAGGCCCGGGTGCCAGCCAGGCAAAGTGTTCTTCAGTGTCAATGCAATTCTAAGAGCAAATTTCCTTTCATTATATTGAACCCTAAGAGCTATACATTTTCCTCACCCTTTCCTGTTCTGTGTTAGCCTGGAAACTCCTGCCAGAAGGGATGTGAGAGCTGAGAAGGCAAGAGCAGCATTTGTTTGGGGCTCATGGGCCTGTAAGTTCTCATCATGAAACAATGATGGACTCAGCAGGTTAGGACCTATGAAATTTACCAGGATAGACCAAGCCCCAGGCTCAGCATGTATCATGTTTTGGGGTATTTCAGTTCCGTGGAAATGATACTGTGCAGAAGAAAGGAAGGAGCAAGCTAAGGAATGGGATGGAAAAGAAAAGCCAGCAGTTGTTTATCGGTGTGTTTTCAACCCAAAGCATAGATTTGCGACTCTTATATTCGCCTGCATAATCTCTATCACTTCAATTTCTACATAGTCTAGAGTATTAAGACACAACTGTCCTCCTCTCTCCTCCCCACCATATCAAATTAGACATTTAGATAACATAGCAAAAGTAAAAGAGTTTGTTGATTCACCCAAGTGATTGACAGTAATGAATTTGTTGCTGAGTGATGTGGTTTATTGATGGCACTCGTATCTCATCTGCTGTCTGTGCTTATAAGTACAGTATTGGTGCTTAGCTTGTTGAGTTAATAAAATCTACAAAGTGGTTTTTAAAAAATAATATGTACTTTAATGCCATTCTCAGCAAAAGCAACTCCCTTCTTATGGGGCGTGTGTGTGTGTATGTTTCTTAATCATCAGTAATTACAAGAAAGGGAAAATGTCTGCTTTCTGCTGAATTGTTTAAGTGGAGAACCCTACAGTAGGAGAACCTTCTGTCATCAACGGTTTTAGATTCTGGGTGGAGCCTGGCCCAGTTACTGAGGTCTTAGGGCAAAGGATAACATTAAACCTTTAAGACCCAGCAAGACCTTACACTGCCTTGGGGTGAAGATGAGGCAGACCTTCTGTACCTGGTTTTGTGAGGTTCTCACAACTCTTTGGTCCCCTTCCTGCCTCAAGTCCTCCCTTGTGCCCATAGAGTAGATAATGGCTGTCCTTTCAAGGGATAGAGTCAGGCGCCAGAATAGAGTTGGTGCCACTTTGTAACCTCCTCAGAGAAGTCACGGCTTGCAAAAATATTGTTATCCGTGTTAGTGAAGTAATTAAAATGAACTAATCATTTTCCAAAATATTTATGTATTGAGAGCAATTCCAACTGATTGCCTTTAAATAGCATTTTATTCTGTTTCAGTAATAAACAGGAGCGTGCTTCCTTTTGCTTTCTGGAGCGCCAGCCCACCCACTGTGGTGAAGCTGCCGGAGCGGTGTGAGTTGAGTACAAGTTGAGAACAGTGCTGATCAATGGCATGGCCGAACCTTCCATCCCTGAAAGGGCCCCTTGGCTGCTCTTGTCCGCAGGCCAGAGCCATTTTGTCAGGAGCTTTGGGAAGAACTACCATTCTGCAGTTACCGTGGAGTTTTCTCCCCAAGTGGGAATCTTTGTCAGCTCAGTGCTATTTCCTTTATATCACAGTCTGAAAGAACCAGTAGTCTGATTAAATTAAGGCCTGCACACAGACAGTTGGGTTGCCAAACCTAGGGATGTTATTAAAAATAATAGTGTTTATGGCTGTGTTGTCTTTGAAGGTGCAAGTGAGATGCATGTTCCTGCCATTTGGGCAGCAGGTTCCTGGCAGTCTAAACCCGTGGGGACAAGCAGGACAAGTTACGGGGATGAAAAGGCAGGAAAAATGAGTCCACATAGTTACTGTGTTGATCTGGCTGTGAGGAGGGCAGGGGAGACCATGAGGACAAGGCCTCCTGTGGCCAAAGGCAGAGGGAAGGTGCAGGGAGAGTCTCTGGTAGAGTAATGGAATCCTCGTTCTTAGACCCAGCTTGACCCTAACTAGCTATGTAATTTTGGGCAAGCCTGCAACTGAACCTCAATTCATCGGCCTTACCTGTGAATGATAGATCTTTAAGGTTTCTTCCACCAGTGTCGTTCCTGAACTCTTCAGAAAGAATCTATATGCAGAGAAAAGGAGGAGCAGGGTATTCTGGTGAAAGGTGGGGCAGCATGAAACAGGTAAACTCTAGAGACACATGTTGCACTGTAGCTCTGTCCACCAGCTCTGGGAGATGAAGCAAACCCATGTCCTGGGGGCATGGATTTTCTTTGAGCAGAGGCTGGAGAGCTGAGGTCTCTTCCTTCCCTCTTCAGGACTGAGTGGACAGTCTGCCTGCTGCCTTTGCCTCTGGTCTGCCCATTGCTGAGCTTGCACTCTGCTGGGACCCCAGTCTCTGATCCCTGTAAAGGGGCCAGTGTTAGAGGCCGGACCCAAGTTTCTCCCATGATGAGTGCTGCTGTGTGCAGATCAGGGCAGCAGATCCGGGATTGCCACTTCCCTCAGACATGTTCTTTCTGAAGTTCAGGAGCATTCGGGCGTGAATGGAGTCCTTTGGAGGGGAAAGGATCAAGGGCAACACTCTGTGAGATTCTTTGGATGCATACACCATGGTCTCCCATGCTCTGCCCTGGCTGTTTGCCCAGCATCCCTGGTTTTTGCAAGTACTGGCATGTGCCTGCTGCCAGTGATGGACAGAGATCCTTAATTGGTTCCTCATTCCTTCTTTAACTTTGTCCAAATCAGCCTGCCTATTTCTTCATTTACAATGTCCTGCCTTCCCATTAATGTACTTGCATTTTTCTAAGTTCTTGCAGGTTCTTTCTAACCTTTCAGAAGCTTGCATGTTAGTCCTTCCATTGCCAAACAGGGTTGTCTATACAGTGCTGCTACCCAGGCCTTTGGAAAGCAAATTGTGCATCCCTAAGCTCTAAGCCCCAAACCCAACAGATTCCAGTCTCCCCACTTGTTTCTGACTCCTAGTGTGAACAATTGTGATGACTCTAGTGTGCATCAGGCATAAGCAAGGTCAGATTCTTCCCTTGAGACGGATAGGACCATTTATTATTAGCGAATCCAATAGCAGGCCATCTGGAGAGATAACAAAGGATGGAATTGGAATGGGGTTGAGCTGTAATTGCAGACTCTTAAAAAGGATCCTAGGTGTGATTTTCTAAGTCAATGGGTTTTGAACTTAAAAAATTAGTGGCACCTTTCTACAAAGAGAATCTCCTCGCAGTGCCCAATATATAAAGCAGATGAAGCGAGTTTGCTCTGGAAGAAACTGGATCGGCCTGATGCCTGGTGTGCCTCAGCTCTTCCCAGAAGCTTTTGGAACCCCCTGTGAGCCCTGGCTGTGGTGAGCACACACTGAATGCTATTCATCTAAGCTGACAAACTCTTCTCCAGGCAAGGTCATTATGGGAAATGCTTAGCTAATTTATATCCATATTGCTTGAGAATATAATCATATACCATATTATTAAGCATAAACAAAATAACCCTAAATCAGTTATTCAAATTGCACATCTAGTAAAGAGTAGAACAGAAACCAGGACTGTGGGCACCTGACTTTTAGGCCAGGACTCCTTCTCCTAAACCAGTAGCCCAGACAGTAGCCACCTATCACCAGGAATCTGTCAGAAAGCAGATTCCCAGGCTCAACTCCAGGCCTGCTGGATCTGAAAATGTGGAGGTGAGGCCCAGAAATCTGTATTTTAAGAAGGTCTCCAGGTAATTCTGATGTATGCTGAAGAACAACTGTCATGGCCTAAACCGCGATGACTCTTGAATTTCCCCATTAATTTGGAATTTTCTTAGTGGTATATGGGTTAATATCTTGGAGGTTTTTGGCCTCATTGTCTTTATGTGTTTATTTTGGTAGTGGGCACAGGGGGTAGTAGGGAAGACATAAACATACACACAATGTCCTTCATTATTTACTTTGGGACTAAGGTTGTCAGACTTGGAAAATGAAAATACAGAATGTCCAGTTATATTTGTTGTTTGGATAAACAATGAAAACTATTTTAGTACAAGTATGCTCCAGAAAATATTTGGGACATAATTGCACTAAAAAATAATTTGCTTTTTAATCTGAGGTTCAAATTTAACTGGGTATCCTGTATTTTATCTGGCAACTATATTTGGTACAGATCATGAGTTAGGAAGTTTCTTCTTTTCATGTTTTTTTTTTCTTCGCCTTTCTACACCCAAAGCCAGGGACATATCTCAATATTGTGTTCTTATTTCCAAACCCCTTTCTATGTTGGTAAGAAAACCAGGGGGAGAGAGGAACTAGAGGGTACGAATGGTAAATGAACTTAAACTTCAAACTCATCGAATTTTACCATTATTATTTCACTTACACATTTGCTACATTATAGGAACTGCTGAGTAAGAAGTCACGAAAATCTTTGTCAAACACTTGGTTGCCTCTCCCTGAACTCCCTTCTACCCTTCAAACACCATAGCCTGTCTGCCACCTTTAACATTGGCTGATGACTTCTTATTTTCTACTCACTATGCTTGGGGAGCCAAGTAGACTTACCAGCAAAATCAGGTGCATGTGTATAAGACACAGTTAGACTCAATAAACAGACTCAGTCTAAACTTCCATTGTATGTGAGGACAGGGATGGGGAACATCTTGGGTGAGGCAAAGGAAGGACCACTGGTCTTACCATAAGATCTTCCAAACAAACTTGAATTTTAAAATAACTTGATTTAAAAATCAAAGGAACAGATTTAAAGTCTTGTTTTTGATATAATGTCCTTTTAAATAGAATTTGAATTAAAGAGTGGGTTGGAAGATTGGGAGGAATGTTAGCAGAGAAGTACAAGTGGAAAAAAAGATAAAAATAAATGTTGTTCTCATTATATCTTTTTCTGATTGCCTTTGGTGGCGAAATGATCAGTAGACTTGTTTTCCAGTCTCAATTCGATTTCAATATTAGCATGTAACCTTGGGGGAGTCACAAAGCCTTTCTTATTTTCAATCTTTTCATTTGTACAATGAGGATATTTGTAGAATTAGACAACCTCTAGTTTAATGGCTAATGAATTGTATCTTTTTCTCAGGATCTACTAAGTTCTCAGATCTTTCCATTAATCTGAATGACAGCTTAAACTCATAGTTATCCTGACAACCTCATGACAAGCAAAATATCAGCTGATCAAACACCATTTGTTTCATCTATAGGACTGTTCATTAAACAAAAAAAATAATTTCCCCTTTGCCTTCTACAGTGAAAGCCTACCCAAACTGTGGGCTCAGGGCTAACTCTAATAAAATACCATGTTGGACTCAGACCCCTCTGATCTAATTAGTATAACCCATATTTGATGTGGAATGCTTTCCTGGCTCCAGAAAGAATTGTATTTTGTTAGATATTAAGAGACTTGTTATTTAGTATTAGTGGGAACTGGAGAGATAAGTTAATTGGTCTAGAGCAAACTTGAAGGCAGCGTGTAGCCCTATAGGTATAGGGAAGGGCTGTCTAGCCCTTAGTTCTGACCTGGAGTTTGGGTTATTCTGAATACTGTAAACTCGCCAGGGAATTTATATTAAGGAAAATCAGGGCTACTGTTGCTGGATGAAATTATTGATTTAGATGTAAAATGACATGTTCATTATTTTAATTGAGGTGTTCAGTTTGGCAATTTCAGTAAGGGTTGTGAAAATGATCAAGAAATAAGGAACAAAGAACCTAAACTACCATAACTCTCCAAAATCCATCTGGACCAGCTCTCTTCCTCTAGGAAGATGGGGCCTAATCCCCGAGAAGGAAGTCAGTCAATCAGTCAATGATTTTCTTTCCCTCAATCCACAACATGCACTGCTAGAAAGTTGTATTTTATGTCTCACCTAGAAGTCCCTTTGGCAGTGTAAGAATTTTGGAAAACAGTCCATGGTGGAAAGTGTCCTGGGCTTTTGGCAGTCTCCTGACAAGTTTCGTTACAGGTTTCATTTGCTCTTTTAATGGGATTTTTCTCTGAGCTATTGGCAGTCAGAGAGGTTCAGACAACTGGCTGAACAGGAGGCATCATAGGATCATAGAATTGTAGCGCTGGAAGGAACTCCTGGGCTTGCCATTCAGACAGCAATCATTTTGTCTTAGGTTCAGCTAGGAGGTAGCGAGGCTGGGATGATTCTATCCAATTCCTTTTGCCACATGACTAGACTGATAGAGACCTTTAAATGTCAACAAAGCAATTTTGAATGGGATTCAGAGCTCACTAGGAAGCTGGTATCAAAGCTGTGATGTTAGAGGACTCATAGAAACCAAACGCCTTGCTGCATCCCAAAGGCAGCGTTTTGCATGGGCTTCAGGCTGCCACAGCTTTATCAGCACGTCTGCATTTGCAGTGATGGATGCTAGAAGCTATGGTGCAGATCTCTGTCACCACATCTGTGAAGGTCAGACACCACCTAGAGATATTCAAGTCTCCTTTGTTTCCCATCTTCCACTCACAGGGATTGGTAACAGTTCTTTCAAAGACTGGGCTTTAAGGAATTGACAGCAGGTAGAGAGGGAACAAACAGCATGTGAATGCAGAGCAAGTGGTGGAGGCCGGCACAGGGATTAGGGGCACCATTATTAAATTGGCCTCGAAAGCCCACACATCCACTCACAGACTAGACATGATTATGTTCCTGTTTGTCTCTGTGCAAAGCCAACTACTTGTACCCCGGTAGGAGTCCCTGGAGAGGTTAGGAGAGATAAAACCAAAATCTAGATTTCCCCGGTCAGTCTATTGATTCTCTATTAAATTGCAAGAAAGCAAAACAGATCACCAAGGTTTTGTCTGTCAGGTGATGTTTGTGTATCATATGTGTGCAAAGTCTCAGAGCCCGGAGGGCCTGTACTCCACACCAAATCTCCTATGCATTAAAATCAAGGTGGTGCCTCATGAACACTTCACCTTTTGTTCTTTCATTGCTAAGTGGGGAGAGATAATCACTAAGGTATGCACTTACAAGACCAGTTTAGAGACCTCACAAGTCAGGGTGAGTTGAGCAACTCCCTTAGGTAAGCTTTCATAGACCCACCCATCTTCCCATTTACCCACCCATCTATTCGTTCATTTATCCATCCCTCAAACAAATGACTCAGCCTACCATGAACTGAGAACTGAGCTGAAGCTAAGTATACCTTGGTTAAAAACAAACAAACAAAAACAGACCTGGGCTTCGTCCTTGCCATTATTTTATAGTCTAGTAATGGAGTCTAGTCCTCAGTCAGAGAGAACAGCTAAACTGCTGGTAAATTATTTGCCTGATTTTCTTACCTTATATGTGTATGAAAATCTGTTATTAGGTGCAAGTAAATCGGTGAGTACTACCACAGTGCACATGATGAAATAGTGGAGAATAAGACAGGGGTAGAGGGAGGTTTCCACAGGTAGAATGTTCCAGAGAAGGGCTTCTGGAGAGAGGACACCTAGGCTGAGGCCTGAAGGATGAGAAGCGACCAGGGATGAAAAGAGCAGACAGAAGAGCATTTCAGGCAGAGGGAGCAGAATGAGGGGAGGCAGTGAGGTGGGGGAATAGCTCAGCATGTTTCAAGGGACTGAAAGAAGCCATCGTGGCTGGGCTGGGTAGGTGAGGGAAAGAGTGAAATGGAATGAAAGGGAAGGGGACAGAAGCCACATCATGTAGGTGGTTGAAGGCCATAATAAAAAGTTGAATTTTATTTTAGGTGCAATGGCAAGACATTGGAGGGAGGGATGGAGCTATAAAGGATTCTTTGAGCTACTGTGCCCAGAGGAAATTGGAGGGGGGCAGTAGTAGATGTCGGGAGGCCATTACAGTCAAATAAAGTGAAAAATGCTGGTGGTTTAGACTGAAGTGAATGTGGGGCAGAGCTGGCTGCCCACCATTTTTGGAGAACTCAGCGTGAGCCATCTGTGCCCAAGAATGCTGTTGGAGGATTCTGCTAGGCAGCTACCATCAATCTGCCCCTTCCTTTGGTTGTTGGGAGTCAGGTGATCAGCACCAGGTGCTGTGTCCTGCTCTCACGTAGCAATTGCTCAATGGCATTTCATAAGCGATGGTACAGTAGGCTGCATAATGAGGGACCATTTGTCCCTAAGGGTGTCTAGGCCCCAGTCTCTGGGACCTACAAACAAGATGCTGCCTATGGAAAAAGGAACTTTGCTGATGTGGTAAGAATCCTCAGATGGGGAGTTATCCTGGATTATCCAGATGAGCCTGATGCAATGGCAAAGGTCCTTATAAGTGAAAGGCAGGAGCAGGAGACCTGATGATGGGAGAAGTGGTTGGACAGGTTCTATGAGGGGCCATGAGACAAAGCATGCAGGCAGCCTCTAGAGGCTGAGAAAAGGGAGGAAACAGACTCCTCTAGAACCTGCAGGAAGAACCAGCCCTGCAGCACCTTGACCTCAGCATAGGAAGACTGCTTTGGTCCTCGGCTTTTCAGAACTGTAAGGTCATAGATTTATGTTGTTTAAGGCCACTACGTCTGTGGTGATCTGTTACAGCAGCGATAGGAAACTAACATAGACAGCAATGCTGAGTACATTGCGGAGGCTCAAGGCCCACTTCACTGGCAAGATCTTTCTCTTCACCTCCAAACCTCCATGTTCTAGACCCACTGGGAGCTGGAGACCGGCTCCCATTCTTATGCATCCCTGGCTCTTTCCCTTCTGCAGGGCAGCCATTGAGGGAATTCAAGCCTTGGGCATCTGGAACTGGGTGGGCTCAGGAGACATAACCAAGAAAAGCAAACAAAAAATGCATTTGTTTTATTTCTTTTTCATTTTTTATAAAAGTCCATTTTAGTCAGTCTAGGGAACGATGGTGAGAGTGTCATGTCTTTAGAACCAGCATTTGTTGGTAAATGCGTGGTCTGGTTCTCCTCCATGATGTAATGCTTCCTCTGCTTCACGCCGACCACACTCTGGAGCTTCCCACCCATTCTCTAGCCTTGGCCTTTCTCCCTTGCCCTGTCATCTCTTTCTCCAGTCTCTCTTCATCCCGAGCAGATGGAGTGTGTACTCTTAGACCTGGAGTCCAGCACGCAGGCCCCTGCGGGTGTGAGATGGGCTGGAAGCTTGAAGAGAATTTGACCTGGAGGGAGAAGCATGCCATCTTATTAACTGCAACTTTACTTCAAGAAATCATGCATTTGCCCTGATATCAGTATGTCCTGTATCTGGCTGCAACCTGCCTCCTACCCTGGAGCCTAGGGAATGGCTGACTCTCATGCTTCCTGCCCTGGATGACCAAAGGCCCTTGGCTAATATTTTTTCTGTGAAGCGACAGGGTTCACCTGTGCAAGAGAGGACAGAGGCTTCTAAGATTTCCAATCCCGCCTGCACATGGCCCTTCTCCTGCCTGGAGGCCAGTGTGCAGCCCTGCCTGGGGGGAGAGGAGGCATCGGAGGGATGCTGAAGGTTCCTTTGGGTCCTTTGACCTTTTCCCACATAGACTCTTTTTTTGATACCAAGACTAATGATCTGGTAACCCTCCAGAAAGGCATCCGGGAACAGGGGCTTAATTAGGACTCATTTATAGGAAGCTACTGCATATGCAGTTCCAGCCGGTTTCCCTAAGGGCCCACGGAGGAGATGATGGGGAGGTGACATGGGTCAAGATTTAGACTCTCCCTTTCTCAGAACTGTCTCCTATATCCTACCTGGTTCATGCTTCCCATGCTCCACCTCAAATTTTAAACAAGGGCAACTGCTGACTAACCTACATATCTTTATTAAGGACTACCCACCTTAGCCTAGGGAGATGCATATTTAGCATTGTGATTATTTGGGGTTAGCTATTTTCTTCTCCTTATGAATACACATGAGGATTTTCCTTTTCCTCGTAACTTTGTTATGGTGGTTGCCTTGCTAATAAGGGTTGTGCCTGTAAATGCATTTTACTTCCTTAATTACCAGGGGATTCACATGCTCTCTGGAGATATTAACTGTTCCGATGTCCTGTAAGTAGGCAGTGGTCAGGAGCACAAGCCCGTGAAGAATCCGTGGATGGAATAACACTGGGAGTTTGCAAGTTCAAATCTGAGCCCTGCATTTTGTCCGCAACGTAGTTAACTTGATGTAGGCATCCTGTCTACTTTGCCTGATGGAGGAAGGGAAGGGGTGTGGTTTATTTTGTCTGAGCACAGGAGAGCTCAGGATTCTGACAGGCTGTTGCAGGGATAGCTGGGACATCTGAGAACAGTCACATTTGAATGTTTTGGAATATTTCAGAACTTGATGCCTGGCCAACTTCAATCTGCTGCCTGCCTTCTTCCTCCTCTGCCAGATTCTCCATCACACCCTCGCCGGGGTCTGAATGTTTATCTCCTCCCCACAAGGTTTCCCACCTTCAGTCTGATTATCAGAATATTACCACTGGAACCAGGTGCTTGGAAGTCAGTGTTACATTGAGAAATGTATGTCACATACCTGAGTCTTTAAGGGAGCCATTAGTTTTTGATCAGGCACAAATTAAGTAGAAAATCAGAAGCGGCAAAGTCCTTCTGGAATCTGCTCTGTGACATATTTCTTGGGCAAATCTCAGAATTCCCCAAATTAACAAGCATCTTTCAAAGTAAATTGGGCCATCCTCCCCGCTCCAAATCATACAGAACCTGAGCACTTCTAGACAACT
Source organism: Nomascus leucogenys (assembly GCF_006542625.1). Classification (NCBI taxonomy): domain Eukaryota; kingdom Metazoa; phylum Chordata; class Mammalia; order Primates; family Hylobatidae; genus Nomascus; species Nomascus leucogenys. Next base: position 3,542,912 of record NC_044395.1, on the reverse strand, counting down.
ATCTGGGCAGGAAATTGTATGAGAGCACTTTTCCCTCTCCCGCCCTTCCAAGGAATGTATATCAGTATAAATCAAGACGTCAGCATGCAGGAAGTCATTGCAGATGGCTAATTTTACTCCTTCCTCCTACACTTCAAATCCACTTGCTTATTTGATGCATTTTACATGTGAGATTTATTTTTCCTTCTAAATTTTAAATAGTTGTTGAATATTGAAGGAATCATCAGCTTAAGATCAGGGACTATATACCTTCCTGCTCTTGTTTCTACTTTGTGACCATGAGTGAAGTAGTCTGCAAACAGAAAATAATCAATAACAAGATCTACTTTTGCTGAGCATTTATTATGTGCCAGGAATTGTATTAGACGCCCTACATCTTTGCTACACAAAGTGTGGTGCCAGGACTATCAGCATTTTCATCACATGGGAGCTTTTTAGAAAGGCAGACTCTCAGGCCCCATCTCAAAGTTGAACAAGATTCAACATTTGAACAAGATCCTTAGATTATACATATGCATATTATAGCTTCAAAGGTGCTGCTTTGCATCCTTTCACTTATTACTTAGAGTAACTCTAGGATGTAGGACCTATTGCACCACTTTATAGATGAGAAAACTGAGGCTCTGGAAAATTAAACAAGTTGTCTAAGATCTCACCAACTAAGTGTCTGATAGGGGATTTAAATTCAATTTTCTTTTTCTCCATACTACATGCCTTTCTAGTTATGCTATGATGAGTTAGAGGAGAATCCACTCATAGTAAAGATTCAGCACCCCCAAACATCTGGGTTCTCTAAGTTTTGAAGTTTTCTAGGATAAGGATGATGTCATTAAAATGTTTAAAGGTGTGGACCTGTAGGACCTCTACTAGTGTGTGTAGTTCATTTATTCATTCACGCAAAATGTGTTGTTGTTGCTGAGCTTCTTTCTATTGGCAAGTGGTGGCATGATAGGTGCTTCCAGGGGTACAAAGTCGACTAAAGGGCTTGGTGCTTGCCTGGAAAGATGTTTGTTGCTGACAGTCGTGAAAAGGCTAGCAGCCCTGAGACCATGAGCACTTTCTGATGTCAACTCAGAATCCGCAAAAGTGGCAGGCTGCCTGGAGGTCAACAAATCCAACCTGACTTGCAGGTAATAAAGTATCTGGTTCTGTCTGCATTGTTGGTCAGGGTGCAGCACCTTCCATCTCTTATCTAGGAAGGGAATTGTAGACAGCAATTCCAGTTCCTCCAGTGACATCAGCAGCCAGACTCTGCATTCCAGCACACGTTTCTCATAAGCAGGGTGTTTCCATTTCCCCGAGCCTTCTTTAGGAGGAGGCTACAAGCGGTGCCCACCTGACCAGCTGGTTAGGGAGGTAACCCTGTGCATTTAACTTCCACTTCACACTCCCTCCTGAGTGGAGAATGAGCTTAAAGCTGCCATGCAAATAAACTCTAATGGCTTTCTTCTTGCATTTACATTATTAGGTGTTTCTTTGACTGATGTTATGATGAGAAATGAAAAATGCCTTGCACCATTACATCAAGCACTAATGCAGAATAGGAAGAATTTCTGCTCTCTCACTTTTTTTGGGGAAAGAAAGGAAAAAAAAAGAAAGAAAACAGCAGATGGGAAATCAATTGGATCCCTACGTCCTGCTAAGGTATTTGCATACAGGCTTGAGTAGAGGCTGCCAGGAGCTCAGTGCCACTCACACTGCACTGGAGACAGGGTCTGTGTCTTGCCTCTTCTGTACTGCAAAGGCTACGCCAGCTGAATTTCAGTTTCTCAGGGAAGTACGAACCACTTAGACCCATTTGACAGGCAGGCAAACTGAGTTATGCACCTTCCTCAAGTTATTTCAGATAAATGCCTGGAGGATCTGATTGACCTGTGAAACAGCATGTTTATCTCAGCAGAAACATGCTGAGAAGTTACTCTCTAGTTTGCAATTGCTTAGTTGTTTTTTATTTCTTTTCTTTTCTTTTTTTTTTTTTTGAGATGAAATCTCGCTCTGTTGCCCAGGTTGGAGTGGAGTGGCACAATCTTGGCTCACTGCAAGCTCTGCCTCCTGGGTTCATGCCATTCTCCTGCCTCAGCCTCCCGAGTAGCTGGGACTGCAGGCACCCACCACCATGCCCAGCTAATTTTTTTTTTTTTGTATTTTTAGTAGAGATGGGGTTTCACCATGTTAGCCAGGAAGGTCTTGATCTCCTGACCTCGTGATCCGCCGGCCTTGGCCTCCCAAAGTGCTGGGATTACAGTCGTGAGCCACCATGCCCAGCTTTTTTTTTTTTTTCTTTTTTTTTGAGGCAGAGTCTCGCTCTGTCACCCAGGTTGGAATGCAGTGGCTCGATCTTGGCTTACTGAAACCTCCGCCTCCTGGGTTCAAGCAATTCTCCTGCACCAGCCTCTCAAGTAGCTGGGATTACAGGCACCTGCCACCATGCCTGGCTAATCCTTTTGTATTTTTAGCGGAGACAGGGTTTCATCATGTTGGCCAGGCTGGTTTTGAACACCTGACCTCCAGTGATCCACCTGCCTCGGCCTCCCAAAGTGCTGAGATTACAGGTGTTAGCCACTGCGCCTGGCTAGCTGTCTCCTTTTAATGTGATGTTTGATACCTCTTGGAGTGTTCGTTTTTGGTTTAGGCGGGCTGAGAAATAATTTAAATGAAATAATTTACGTGCAAGGTTCTGTGCAACCTCAGGCCATAGCTTCCCAAAAACGCCCTGTAGTTCCTGCTGAGAGTTACATACCCTCACACCTAAACAGTTTGGCTTCAGGTGCCTCAATCAATAGCAGCTTTTGATGTTAAGGCTCAAAGACACTAAAGCAAATAATATACACATTAAAAGCCCAACAACATGATAAGGGGAACTTAGAACTCTGAGAGAGGAAAGAGTCCAAAGGCTTCCCTGAAGCCAGGGTCGAATATTGGCTATCCTCCACAATCACTAAAACAACGTGTTGATAAGACACAGCCAAGTTCATGGTTTCTGGCACTAAGGAAAGCCCCACACCTGCATAGTGTCAGTAGTGCCTTTGAAGGAGAAGGGCAAAGCAGGACCACTTAGGAGATTTTGAAGCCTGGTTTAAGGCAAGTCTCTCAGTGCAGGAGCTAGGGAGGGGGCTGATCAGCATCTATAGGAATCATGATGTAATCATGTAGGATCGCTGGATATAAAGAGTCTGGGGGTAGAAACTGTCCTTTAATTTTTTTTCTTTGTTGGTAGCTTAATGGGTCTTTCAGTAAGTTCTTGGGAGGAACATTAAAGTTATTTTCAACTGTTATCTTCCTGGGAAGTAGCAGAGTTGTGTTGAGGAAGAGAGTAAAATAGTCAAGACTTGTTAATGTAGCTGGTAATGTGTGCAGAAAGCTTGGACTCTCACCAGGCGAGACATGAGGCTCATAGTGGTGGAGATGCTTTCTGGAGGTGGTGACCAATGGCCACGCCTGCTGGGAGGTGGCCGGCCAGTGTCCCACTTTGGGAGGCATCACTGAGGGCTGGGGGGTCTTCTAGGCATGTGCTTCAAGCTCCTTGTCCTCATTAGGCCAAGAGGTCATCTTTCCCTTCGGAGTCTTCTCAACCTTGCTGAAGACTCCTGGTGGCCATAATCTGGGTATCAGGATGAAGTCTGGGAACTGAGAATGCACATCCCTGATTCCATACACATATTTCTTTGTGGACCCCTTGAGTGAGGAGGACAGAAATCCTGCTCCAGGACAGTGGTGGGAAGGGCGGCTGCGCAGGGGTTAAGAGCCATGGGAAGCCAGTGCATCCCCACAAGGGCATGACCCTGAGCTCCTCCGCACACCCGAGGAACCCTGCTTTTAGCTCAAAGGAGCCCCATATGCTGTGGAGAATTCCTCTGCTACCAGCCTCTAAGAAGTTGTACTGAGCAACTGTGAATAAAAAACAATTAAATTTGCTAAAGGTCTGCTAAATCAGATCTAATCTCTTTGGGGACTTGGAAAAAACAAGCAAACAAAAGAGCTGAGTTATCGATTGCTGCATTTCAGCGGCTCTTAATCTGAAATGAAATCAGGACCCAAAGGCCAGAGACCCTGATATCCATTCTGCTCTTGTCAGAAGGCCCACCTGTCAGAGCCCGAACTTCTGCTCAACGGCTAAATTAGTAGGCAAGTGGCAGGTTGCAGAGAGCTGCGGCCATTGGGCTTTCTTGGGGCACAAAAGTGGAAGAAGAGCTGGCATATTTTCTTAAGTGTAAAGCAGTGGAGTAAATTGAGTTCACCGGGTCAACATTCCTCCTCCCCTATCCACAGAAGCACTTCACCCAATCAGCAGACTTTCTCTCCAGCCTTAGATCTCCCTTTTATGAGATGCTGTCACTCTATTATCCTCCCCCAAGTTGGTCTTTACCCCTTTGACCTTCAGAGGTGGAGAGGGCAGGAGGGCAATGGTTCTGGTGGTCAGGGGCTTGCCAGGGAGGAAAAAGATGCTGACCTTGAATAAACTACATATGTAGCTTTCCTGAGTTAGGTTGCATCTGGGATGCAGTGAGAGGTAGCAGCAGTCTCGCCGTGGCTGTCCAGTCCAGAAGCAGAAGACCAGCACCTGAGATATCAAGGTATCCAATTTGGGGATGCTTTTTCTGTGGGTGTGTAGAATTGCAGGAAAGACCATAGCATATTCCCTGAAGTAAACCGAAATAAGGTCTGGGGTAAAAAATTTGAATCTTTAGGCATTAACTGTGAAAACATCTAGTCAAAATGTCTTTAAAATGACAGCTTCTCTTATTTGTGCTGAGAAAAAAAAAATAAATATAGCTTCTCAGTTTACCTTCTCTGATCCAGGGACAAGAAAGAAGAAAATGACCGCCGGCCGGGCACGGTGGCTCACGCTTGTAATCCCAGCACTTTGGGAGGCCGAGGCGGGTGGATCACGAGGTCAGGAGATCGAGACCATGGTGAAACACCGTCTCTACTAAAAATACAAAAAAAAAAATACAAAAAATACAAAAAAAATTAGCCGGGCGTGGTGGCGGGTGCCTGTAGTCGGAGAGGCTGAGGCAGGAGAATAGCGTGAACCCGGGAGGCAGAGCTTGCAGTGAGCCGAGATTGTGCCACTGCACTCCAGCCTGGGCGACAGAGCGAGACTCCGTCTCAAAAAAAAAAAAATAAAAAAAAAATAAAAATAAATAAATAAATAAAAATAAAAAAAAAAGAAGAAAATGACCAATACCTCTTCTTAATAAGACCCCTTGGACTCTATACTCTCCGGAAAACCACAACAGGATTTATCTCACAGGGTGGACAAATCTGAAAACATTCTAAATAAAAGTTTGAAATTCCCATTTCGCAGTAAATGTGGTTGGGCTTCCCTTAATGCCTCCTGTCCCTCGGTGTTCTACCTGCACTTCCCACTTCGCCTGGTGTCTCAGCTAAACTTCTTGAAAGTGGGTCTGTAAGTCTTCAGTTATCATGTATTACACAGTTCATTGCAAATCAACTTCCATCAGGACACGTGTCAAGGTCAACCACGACCTTACCATTGACTCATCTTTTCATTTCTTCAACGCGGTTATTTTGAAGTGTTGACACGATGGGCCTCCAACCTTGAAGTGCTTTGCAATCTTGACCCCCAGGTCGCTGCATTCCTCCACTCCTCCTTCTGCCTCTGTGAAACCCCATGTTTGCTTTTCTTCTCTTCTCTGAGCTAATATCGATATTTGTTGAGGTTTCATCCTTGTCTCTCTTTTACATGTCTATATACCATCTGGGTGATGTCTTTGTTACATGACTTCTACTCTCAGTTTCACAAAGATGACTCTGAAATTTACATCTTTCACCAGATCTCTCCCCTGGGATTGAGGTTCATATTTCCACCTACCCATTAAACATGTGGACTTGAATATGCAAGAGGCCTCTCAAACTCAGTATGTAGAAAACCTTATTCTCAAACCTTCTCCTCCCCTTCATGTTATTATTGGGATCAATAGCATCTCAACCACCAGGTGGCCCAAGCTGAAACTGTTGGTACACTTGTCACTCTTCTCTCTGCCCACCTCCTTATTCAGTGTAAGTTCACACTTCTTAGCTGAGCATGTGAACATCACTGTAAGTTGGCCCAAACTGCCTTTCCAGGCTGCACCTGCATCCAACCTGGGCCAGTTTTCTACGCTTGAATATTTCCTCCTTACTTCTTGATTTATCTACACATATCGACTATGTGTGGCCTCTTTCCTCTTCCATGCCCTCAGTGCCTTATCCTATGAGACCTGCTTTGGATGGCAGCCCTCTTGCATGCCCTCTCTATTCTCCTCAATGGACCTGGCCACCTCCTCATGGTCACTCCCACATGACATGCTTCCCCCTCTTTGTGTCACACTGTGTGTGACACATCTGTCTTCATCCACTGGACTTGAGGAAAGAACAGGAAGAAATTAATACTTTAATCTTTGTATCATTTCAACCTCTTAGCACAATTTCTGACACATAGTAGAGCCTCAAAAAATCCTGGCCTGATAATTGAATAAATGCTTGGATTAGAAATAAATTCTGGGGTGATGGCTTACGCCTGTAATCCCAGCACTTTGGGAGGCTGAGGCGGGTGGAACACTTGAGGTCAGGAGTTTGAGACCAGCAAGGCCCACATTATGAAACCCCATCTCTACTAAAAATACACACACAAAAAAAATTAGCCAGGCGTGGTGGTGGGCACCTGTAATTCCAGCTACTTGGGAGCCTGAAGCAGAAGAATTGTTCGAACCCAGGAGGTGGAGGTTGCAGTAAGCTGAGATCGCACAGCTGCACTCCAGCCTGGGTGACAGAGTGAGACTCTGACTCAAAATAAAGGAAGAAATTCTGCTCCAGACTAGGTGAGTCATAAAGGTATATGTGGTTCTACCACAGAGCCCTCACCTGAGAACTGGAAGGTGGTGATGCTTTGCGTCTGATTTTTAAGGGATTGGAGGATGTTGACAAGAAAAACTGAAAATGAACGTTGTGATTCCCTAAGCCTCTAGGGAGACAGATGCCAAGGGAGGGGGTAGCTGCCTTGTAAAAGAGTTCAAAGAGCATAGGAAAAATGGAGAGAACACCTGGGTTCTCCCTTCCTTCACAGTGTGAGCAAGGACCCCCCGCCCAGCCTCAGGGTTCTATTTGTAAACACGGTCAAGATACCCACTCTACAAGGTTGTTGCGAGAGCTCAGTGAGTGCCCTAAATGTTTTCACAGTCATTTGAGTGTTATTACTTTTTAGAGTAATCATCTGTGATGCTAATGATAATGATGCTTGTGAAAAAAATACGAATAATAAAGACAAAAAGTGACACACAAATAAACAGCTGTATATCTCACATGGGAGTGTGGAAACAAATGAAAATATTGGAGAACACCAGAGCCACTCAAATTGACAACTCTGGTGTTTCCATATATGCTATTTGAACACATCCAACTGGGGGTCTCTCGTGCAAATAAATGATCAAGAATGCATTTTTGTCTTGTCTCCATATCACCAGGGTTTTCTGCTCACACAGTATTGCGCTAATGTGCATATTCAGTAGGATTTATAATGCAATTATGAATTCATACCATAAACCTTTCCTGGTCTCCTGAAATAGCTTGCATTTCCTTAAGATGTGTCCCAAGGCACTCTGAGCTTACCCTTATTATGGCACTGACATTGTAATTGTTGGTTTACTTCTCAGTCTGTCCCAAATATTATTGGAGCTTTAGGACAGGCACTGTGTCTTGTTCAGTATACTCCTGTTACCTGGTGTAGAATGAAGCACTTAAGTTGTGCTCCAAAGCTATTTGCTGGCCTTTACTCATTCATTAAATACCTGTTTGTGGAGTGCCTGTCACTGTGCTGGGCGCTGGGATGTGGCAGCATCAACCACGTTCACTCACAGAGACTATAGCCAGGCAGGGATTGGCCATACAGAATTATTTAATGAACACTGTAATAATTGCAATAAAACAAAAATACAGCACGCTTAAGGAATGTACAAGGGTCCCAACCATGTGTAAAGGCATAGGTAGTTCTTTGAGAAAATTATATTTTTAAACTATAAGGAAGAGTTATCCATACAAACAGTTCCAGGGATGGGGGTGATGCTAGGTGGGTGAAAGGAAGAATCCAGAATGACTGAAGAGCAGAAAGTCTAGGATGGGAAGGTGTATGGACTGCTGTGACGGCCACACACCTGAAATCCAGGGAGGTACAAGGACTTGCTTTCTCCAGGTTCCAAGTCCATTAATAGCCGAATAAGGACTGGAATGCACAGCTTCTTCTCCTGGGCCACACTGTCAAACATACAGCTGTGGTTAGGAAAATGAGAGGAAGCCTTGAGCGATGAGAGAGTGACAGTGGGCAAAGATCCAGACCGATTACACAAAGGGAAGAGGCAAGTTCACCCTGAAAGTTGCCTCATGTTCAGGGGCACTTCATGCTTCTTCCCGAGCCCTGGCGCTTGTCCTGTACCTTATCACAGTGCTCCAGCAGGGCTGACAGGTCCTCTGCCCCCCACCAGGAGCTGTGCCTGTTTTCCTCTGTTGGAGGGTCTCCCTGCACGCTACAGCAGCCAAGACCTTTCTGGGCCACATAGTCTGAATGACCTGCCTTTCCCGAATGCTCTCTCCTGGCAGCGTCCTGCGGGCTGCAGCCCTAATAGCCCGTCTCCCCATAGGCCCTAAACGTGTTGCTGGATCATAGTTAGTATCTTCCCCACCCACCAGGCTGTCTCCCGAGGGACTGCAGTCTCCTGCAAGCTGTAGGGAGATATGCTATGGTGATTCATATTAGCTTGATTTGCAGCCGTTCCACACAGTGTCGCAGAGATCTGCAAAATCCCCACAGTCTTGATTAGGTTTGCCTTTTGCTGTTTATCAGTGGTACCTGTCTATTTTTATAGCCACCCTTCAGCCAAATTCAGGATTGCAGATTTCACGGCAGGAATCATTCCCTGGTCATGTGCATCTCTCATTTGGGTGTCTGTGGGCAGTGGGAGAGGAGAAGAAAGCAGAAAGGATGCCCAAAGGGAACGTATTTGACATTGTGAGGGCTGCTTTTCTGGTGAGGGCACCGGTTCTTGGTATTCTCTTTCTGGCCAAAACATCTCCCTCTGTAGACCCCTCACATACTTAAACTTCGTTGAGTTGGTGGGTGGACAAGATGACAGGCAGATGATGAGATAAAAAGATGCCATTAAGCACATTCCCCAAATGCCAGAATCACTAGGTAGAACGCCAAGTTGTCCTCTCACCCAGCGCCCACCTCTGCAACTCAGGAAAAGAGAGTAGCCCAGGCCAGTGATCTGCTTACCTGCATCCCTCCACAAGGAAGAAGCTCTGGGCAGCAGAGACTCTCGTGCTCATGAGCCATCCACCGCCTCCTGTGTGGCTGGCCCAACATCACTCATGATTGCAGTAAATATTTACCATCTCATCTGTTGCTCACAACCACCCTGATCTGGATAAAGTCATTTTGGCTTCTATGCCCATTTCACAGATGGAGAGGTGACCCTCTCAAGGTTACACAGAGCCTGGAGCCAAGCGTGCATCTCCTAATGTCGCAGCCACTGGGTGAGGGTCTCCTTGTTACCCCAACCCAGCTCCCAGGAGTTTCCACACAGTCCAGCAAAGAATCCCACTCCCTACCCCTCCCCATCAGACACTCCCCCACACCCAACCACCACCCAAACTTCCCTGTTTAGAGTGGTAGAGGGAGGGATGATAAAAGGTATAAGGGAATGAAACTTTCTTATGTTTGATGATTCCTATTTGATGAATCAAAACAATATTTAATGAGTGCAGGAGGTTTTGAACCTACCTAAAATGGAGGGAAGATTTAGCCCTCTGCATTTCCAAGACCTCATCTTTGTCCTGTGTGAATTCTTACCATTAATAGCAAAATCGCAGACAGGGGGAGTGTTACATTCCTCCCTGAGAAGAGAATGCCATTGTTGACATGGGAAGATGGTTCTTGAGAAGGGGTTGGAGGTAGGCAAGCTCATTCATTCTTTATTCCCTGCCAGTCCCTGAGGAAATAATGTCAGACAACAAGGCCTATCCCTTCATGGGCTCTATAGTTTAGTGAGGAAAAAGGATATTAAGTAAATAATTATCTCATTACAAATTGTGATGATGCTCAGTAGCACAAGTTTCTGTGTGAGAAACTGACAGAGGATCTTGTTTATGTTGGAGGATGTCGGGGAAGACACCTTTGAGGAAGTGACAGTTAACCTGAGATGACAAAGATCAACCCTGCCTGGTTAAGTGTGGTTAATGAATTGTTCAAGGCCACATGGTTAGGACAACTGAGACACAGTACAGTGGGGCTGGGGGACTAGGGGTCAGAGGTCCGCAAGTCTGAAACTTAAAAATTCACGTATTTTTTGTGAAAATAATTAAATATCAATAGTACTATAAGTGTAATTTTCAAAAGAAAATTGACTTTACTCTCCTCATCCAAGAATTCCATTCTCCAAAGGCAACCATTTTCAGCTCTCACCTGTTTATTTGGATATTTACCTCCAGATTTCTCAGTAACATGTTTATAGAGTTCCTTCACAAATTCTAGACATTCATCTACTACAAAAGATGAAGATTTAGCATTCTTAAACCTCTCTCATCACATTTACTTCTTCCATTTTCCTAAAACATAATTTTACATGACAATTATTCTTTGAATCAATTGTCAGTATTCAAATTATAAATATTAATGCAAATAAAACCAAGTAAATTATGATTACATTGACTTTCCTATACAACATTCTGTTTTTCCTGGAGTTACGTATTTTCTGTGTGAGTATGTCTATTTTCTCCCCCCAGTTTTCCCATTTTCCTGCTGTCATCTGGAGCTCCCATCACCATTATTCAGGCCTCTCTCCTATTTTGGAATCCCAGCCTCCAGGGCCTCATGACTTTTTATTTATTTATTATTACTATTTTTAAATTCCTCTTGTGTTTTGGAAGAGTGCACTTTTCAGTTACTTCCTGAGGAAAGGGTAAGCAACTTGCTTCACACATGACTGTTAGTTTGGTTGGGTATAGAATTTTCACTTAAGAGGAGTTTTCCTTCAGAATGTCCTCTATTCTCTAACTTCCATGGTGGCTCTCTAGAAATGTGCCACTTTGATTCCTACATCTTTGGATGTATTCTAGATAATTTTTTTTTCTTAGGAAGATTTTAGGCCACTCTTTTTATCCCTGCTATTTTGGAGTTTCCTTAGGTATACAAGGTGTTGATATAGACTTCTTTTTAAATTATACTTTAAGTTCTAGGGTACATGTGCACAACGTGCAGGTTTGTTACATAGGTATACATGTGCCATGTTGGTTTGCTGCACCCATTAACTCGTCATTTACATTAGGTATTTCTCCTATTGCTATCCCTCTCCCTACCGCCAACTCCACAACAGGCCCCAGGATGGGATGTTCCCTGCCCTGTGTCCAAATGTTTTCATTGTTCAGTTCCCACCTATGAGTGGGAACACACGGTGTTTGGTTTTCTGTCCTTGTGATACTTTGCTCAGAATGATCGTTTCCAGCTGCATCTATGTCCCTACAAAGGACATGAACTCATCCTTTTTATGGCTGCATAATATTCCATAGTGTATAAGTGCCACATGTTCTTTATCCAGTCTATCATTGATGGACATTTGTGTTGGTTCCAAGTCTTTGCTATTGTGCATAGTGCCGCAATAAACATACATGTGCATGTGTCTTTATACTAGCATGATTTATAATCCTTTGGGTATATACCCAGTAATGGGATTGCTGGGTCAAATGGTATTTCTAGTTCTAGATCCTTGAGGAATTGCCAAACTGTCTTCCACAATGGTTGAATGAATTTACACTCCCACCAACAGTGTAAAAGCATTCCTATTTCTCCACATCCTCTCCAGCATCTGTTATTTCCTGACTTTTTAATGATTGCAATTCTAACTGGTGTGAGATGGTATCTCATTGTGGTTTTGATTTGCATTTCTCTGATGACCAGTGATGATGAGCATTTTTTCATGTGTCTGTTGGCTGCATAAATGACTTCTTTTGAGAAGTGTCTGTTCATATCCTTTGCCCACTTTTTGATGAGGTTGTTTGTTTTTTTCTTGTAAATTTGTTTAAGTTCTTTGTATATTCTGGATATTAGCCCTTTGTCAGATGGGTAGATTGCAAAAATTTTCTCCCATTGTGTAGGTTGCCTGTTCACTCTGATGGTAGTTTATTTCACTGTGCAGAAGCTCTTTAGTTTAATTAGATCCTGTTTGTCAATTTTGGCTTTCGTTGCCATTGCTTTTGGTGTTTAAGTCATGAAGTCCTTGCCCATGCCTATGTCCTGAATGGTATCGCCTAGGATTTCTTCTACGGCTTTTATGGTTTTAGGATTTCTTCTACGGTTTTTATGGTTTTAGGTCTAACATTTAAGTCTTTAATCCATCTTGAATTAATTTTTGTATAAGGTGTAAGGAAGGGATCCAGTTTCAGCTTTCTACATATGGCTAGCCAGTTTTCCCAGCACCATGTATTAAATAGGGAATCCTTCCTCCATTTCTTGTTTTTGTCAGGTTTGTTAAAGAGCGGATGGTTTTAGATGTGTGGTGTTATTTCTGAGGCCTCTGTTTTGTTACATTTGTCTATATATCTATTTTGGTACAGGTAGCATGCTGTTTTGGTTACTGTAGCCTTGTAGTGTAGTTTGAAGTCAGGTAGCATGATGCCTCTAGCTTTGTTCTTTTTGCTTAGGATTGTCTTAGCATTGCGGGCTCTTTTTTGGTTCCATATGAACCTTAAAGTAGTTTTTTCCAATTCTGTGAAGAAAGTCATTGGTAGATTGATGGGGATGGAATTGAATCTATAAATTACCTTGTGCAGTATGGCTATTTTCATGATGTTGATTCTTCCTATCCATGAGCATGGAATGTTCTTCCATTTGTTTGTATCCTCTTTTATTTTGTTGAGCAGTGGTTTGTAGTTCTCCTTGAAGAGGTCCTTCACATCGCTTGTAAGCTGGTTTCCTAGGTATTTGATTCTCTTTGAAGTAATTCTGAATGGGAGTTCACTCATGATTTGACTCTCCCTCTGTTATTGGTGTATAGGAATGCTTGTGATTTTTGCACATTGATTTTGTATCCTGAGACTTTGCTGAAGTTGCTTATCAGCTTAAGGAGATTTTGGGCTGAGATGATGGGGTTTTCTAAATATACAATCATGTCATCTGCAAACAGGGACAATTTGACTTCTTCTTTTCCTAATTGAATACCCTTTATTTCTTTCTCTTGCCTGATTGCCCTGGCCAGAATTTCCAACACTATGTTGAATAGGAGTGGTGAAAGAGGGCATCCCTGTCTTGTGCGTTTTCAAAGGGAATGCTTCCAGTTTTTGCCCATTCAGTATGATATTGGCTGTAGGCTTGTCATAAAAAGCTTTTATTATTTTGAGATACATTCCATCAGTACCCACATTATTGAGAGTTTTTAGTGTGAAGGGAAGTTCAATTTTGCTGAAGGCTTTTTCTGCATCTATTGAGATAATCATGTGGTTTTTTATCATTGGATCTGTTTATGTGATGGATTATGTTTATTGATTTGCATATGTTCAACCAGACTTGCATCCCAGGGATGAAGCCGAATTGATCGTGGTGGATAAGCTTTTTGATGTGCTGCTGGATTCGGTTTGCCAGTATTTTATTGAGGATTTTCGCATTGATGTTCATCAGGGATATTGGTCTAAAATTCTCTTTTTTTGTTGTGTCTCTGCCAGGCTTTGCCATCAGGATGATGTTGGCCTCATAAAATGAGTTAGGGAGGAGTCCCTGTTTTTCTACTGATTGGAATAGTTTCAGAAGGAATGGTACTAGCTCCTCTTTGTACCTCTGGTAGGATTCGGCTATGAATCCGTCTCATCCTGGACTTTTTTTGGTTGGTAGGCTATTAATTATTGCCTCAATTTCAGAGCCTGTTATTGGTCTATTCAGGGATTCAACATCTTCCAGGTTTAGTCTTGGGAGGGTGTATGTGTCCAGGAATTTATCTGTTTCTTCTCGATTTTCTAGTTTATTTGCATAGAGATGTTTATAGTATTCTCTGATGGTAGTTTGTATTTCTGTGGGATCAGTGGTGATATCTTCTTTATCATTTTTTATTGCATCTATTTGATTCTTCTCTCTTTTCTTCTTTATTAGTCTTACTAGCAGTCTATCAGTTTTGTTTTATTTTCAAAAAACCAGCTCCTGGATTCATTGATTTTTTTGAAGGGATTGTGTGTTTCTATCTCCTTCAGTTCTGCTCTGATCTTAGTTATTTTTGCCTTCTGCTGGCTTTTGAATTTGTTTGCTCTTGCTTCTCCAGTTCTTTTAATTGTGATGTTAGGGTGTCGATTTTAGATCTTTCCTGCTTTCTCTTGTGGGCATTTAGTGGTATAAATTTCCCTCTATGCACTGCTTTAAATGTGTCCCAGAGATTCAGGTACGTTGTGTCTTTGTTCTCATTGGTTTCAAATAACATCTTTATTTCTGCCTTCATTTCATTATTTTACACAGTAGTCATTCAGGAGAAGGTTGTTCAGTTTCCATGTAGTTATGTAGTTTTGAGTGAGTTTATTAATCCTGAGATCTAATTTGATTGCACTGTGGTCTGAGAGACAGTTTGTTGTGATTTCTGTTCTTTTACATTTGCTGAGGAGTGGTTTACTTCCAACTATGTGGTCAATTTTGGAATAAGTGCGATGTGGTGCTGAGAAGAATGTATATTCTGTTGATTTGGAGTGGAGAGTTCTGTAGATGTCTATTAGGTCTGCTTGGTGCAGAGCTTAGTTCAAGTCCTGGATATCCTTGTTAATCTTCTGTCTCATTGATCTGTCTAATATTGACAGTGGGGTGTTAAAGTCTCCTATTATTATTGTATGGGAGTCTAAGTCTCTTTGTAGGTCTCTAAGGACTTGCTAAATTTATGAATCTGGGTGCTCCTGTGTTGGGTGCATTTATATTTAGGATAGTTAGCTCTTCTTGTTGAATTGATCCCTTTATCATTATGTAATGGCCTTCTTTGTCTCTTTTGATCTTTGTTGGTTTAAAGTCTGTTTTATTAGAGACTAGGATTGCAACCCCTGCTTTTTATTTGCTTTCCATTTGCTTGGCAGATCTTCTTCCATCCCTTAATTTTGAGCCTATGTGTGTCTCTGCATGTGAGATGGGTCTCCTGAATACAGCACACTGATGGGTCTTGACTCTTTATCCAATTTGCCAGTCTGTGTCTTTTAATTGGGGCATTTAGCCCAGTTACATTTAAGGTTAATATTGTTATGTGTGAATTTGATCCTGTCATTATGTCAGCTGGTTATTTTGCCCGTTAGTTGATGCAGTTTCTTCCTACCATTGATAGTCTTTACAATTTGGCATGTTTTTGCAGTGGCTGGTACCAGTTTTTTCTTTCCATGTTTAGTGTTCATTCAGGAGCACTTGTAAGGCAGGCCTGGTGGTGACAAAATCTCTCAGCATTTGCTGTCTGTAAAGGATTTTATTTCTCCTTCACTTATGAAGCTTAGTTTGGCTGGATATGAAATTCCGGGTTGAAAATTCTTTTCTTTAAGAATGTTGAATATTAGCCCCCACTCTCTTCTGACTTGTAGAGTTTCTGCTGAGAGATCCTCTGTTAGTCTGATGGGCTTCCATTTGTAGGTAACCCGACCTTTCTCTCTGGCTGCCATTAGAATTTTTTCCTTCATTTCAACCTTGGTGAATCTGATAATTATGTGTCTTGGGGTTGCTCTTCTTGAGGAGTATCTTTGTGGTGTTCTCTGTATTTCCTGAATTTGAATGTTGGCCTGCCTTGCTAGGTTGGGGAAGTTCTCCTGGATAATGTCCTGAAGAGTGTTTTCCAACTTGGTTCCATTCTCCCTGTCACTTTCAGGCACACCAATCAGACGCAGATTTGGTCTTTTCACATAGTCCCATATTTCTTGGAGACTTTGTTCATTTCTTTTTACTCTTTTTTTCTCTAAACTTCTCTTCTCACTGTATTTCATTAATTTGACCTTCAATCACTGATACCCTTTCTTCCACTTCATCAAATCGGCTATTGAAGTTTGTGCATGCGTCACGTAGTTCTCATACCATGGTTTTCAGCTCCATTGGGTCATTTAAGGTCTTCTCTACACTGTTTATTCTAGTTAGCCATTCATCTAATCTTTTTTCAAGGTTTTTAGCTTCCTTGCGATGAGTTCGAACATCCTCCTTTAGCTCGAAGAAGTTTGTTATTACTGACCTTCTGAAGCCTACTTCTGTCAGCTCATCAAAGTCATTCTCCATCCAGCTTTGTTCCATTGCTGGTGAGGAACTGCAATCCTTTGGAAGAGAAGAGATGCTCTGGTTTTTAGATTTTTTAGCTTTTCTGCTCTGGTTTCTCCTCATCTTTGTGGTTCTTTTCTACCTTTAGTCTTTGATGATGGTGACCTATAGATGGGGTTTTGGTATGGATGTCCTTTTTGTTGATGCTGATACTATTCCTTTCTGTTTGTTAGTTTTCCTTCTAACAGTCAGGTCCCTCAGCTGCAGGTCTGTTGGAGTTTGCTGGAAGTCCACTCCAGACCCTGTTTGCCTGGATATCACCAACAGAGGCTGCAGAACGGCAGATATTGCAGAACAGCAAATATTGCTTCCTGATCCTTCTCCTGGAAGCTTTGTCCCAGAGGGTCACCTTCCTGTATAAGGTGTCAGTCGGCCCCTACTGGGAGGTGTCTCCCAGTTAGGCTACACGGGGGTCAGGGACCCACTTGAGGAGGCAGTCTGTCTGTTCTCCAAGCTCAAACACCATGCTGGGAGAACCACTGCTCTCTGCAGAGCTGTCAGTCAGAGTTGTTTAAGTCTGCAGGAGTTTCTGCTGCCTTTTGTTCAGCTGTGCCCTACCTACAGAGGTGGAGACTACAGAGGCAGCCAGCGTTGCTGAGCTGTGGTGGGCTCCACCCAGTTCGAGCTGCCCAGGCTGCTTTGTTTACCTACTCAAGCCTCAGCAATAGTGGATGCCCCTCCCCCTGCCAGGCTGCTGCCTTGCAGGTTGATCTCAGACTGCTATACTAGCAGTGAGCAAGGCTCTGTGGGCGTGGGACCTGCCAAGTCAGGAGCGGGATATAATCTCCTGGTGTGCCGTTTGCTAGGACCATTGGAAAAGTGCAGTATTTGGGCAGGAGTGTCCCGTTTTTCCAGGTACCATCTGTCATGGCTTCCCTTGGCTAGGAAAGGAAAATCTCCTGACCCCTTGCGCTTCTCAGGTGAGGTGATGCCCTGACCTGTTTTGGCTCACCCTCTGTGGGCTGCACCCACTGTCCAACCAGTCCCAGTGAGATGAACCAAGCACCTCAGTTGGAAATGCAGAAATCACCCATCTTCTGCGTTGATCACGCTGGGTGCTGCAGACCGGAGCTGTTCCTATTTGGCCATCTTTGGCTTTTTTCTTTTTTTAACTACTCTCCTGTGTACTTAATACCTTTCTCTTCTATCAGTTTTGAAAATGGTATCTTGTTTTAGTATTCATTTGTTAATTTTCTCCTCTTGTTTTCTCTTTTTCTTTCTGGCAGTTTTTTAAACAGATGTTTTATTATTTTCTGTCATTTATATTTTCTATATTTTTTGTTTTGATTTCTAGGAGAGTTCTCCAACTTTATCCTCCTATATTTAAAATTAACTTTTCTTAGAAAAATTTAACCTATAATTTCTAGGAGTTCTTTATTATTCTCTGCTTATTGTTATTTATTTGTTTTTCTGTTGAGAGGTGGGTGATAAAAGCCCTTTGGAAACTCTATACATGAGTTTGTTGACTCAAGGGCTTCTCTCTAGGTTAATTAGGAGCTACACATTTTGGTGAAGATCCCTCAAGTGTCAGTAATTTTTTCTGTATTCTTGTGGTTGGCTTTTTCAGAGAAAACTCTTCCAATCTGCTTAAGTTCCTCCTTCTCTGCCTCTACCATGCTTTGTTACCAAGTGGTTCTCAAACATAGGCTGCATCAGAATCCCTGGGGAGCCTGGGACAACACAGCCTGCTGGCACCCTGCCCCTTCACAGTTTCTGATTCTGTAGGTCCAGGACGGCCCCTGAAAGTGCATCTCTAACAAGTTCCTTGGTGATGATGATGATGCTGGTTTGGGAACTACATTTTTGAAAACCACTACTCTAGAGAATAAGGTCTCCATCTCTTCCCAGGAAAGCAGTTTGGCTCTCAGTTTCCACAGATGAGTGACAGAATGTAACGCTTCCTCATAGAGACTTTCAATAGTCATCTTGTTTTTTGTGCCACCCCTCACCACAGCCTCCATGAAAAAAAAAAAATTTATGCCCATGTCTGGAGGTTTGCAGCCTGAATCAGCTTGCTTCTCCTCCCCAGGCATTTCAGTTTTTGCTTTCCCTGCTCTGCTGAATCAGTTACCATTCATTCATCTGCTTTCCATCCTATACAATTTTGCCAACGTGTTTCATCTGCTGATGTTTTCTCTCATTTTATTTGTCTATATAGATTGTTTAAACCGTTGTTTTAAAGGGGTATTGGGAGGAAGTAGAAGTTAATTCAGTTCTTCAGGCCACTGTAATTAGTCATGTCAGGAATTATTTTGATTGCAAGGCATTGTCTTTCTTTCCTATATTAAGCACAGCTCTTTTTGGTCATGCAGTTAGAATGAGCTGATGCGTCTCCAACCAAAGCCCAGAGACCATGAATGTGCCATTATCCTAATCATGCAAAGCACTCTCATTTCTATTCTTGCTGAGGGAGGAATGCTTCCCAGAACTAAATTCCTAACTACAGAAAGAAGAAAAGGCAGTTTGAGAATTTCTTGACTGTTTGGAAATTTTTCTAGCACAACAAGCTGTTTATCCTTTACTCTGATTCTTATTGAATTAAGGAAGGAGAAAAGAAATCAATTCACTCTCCATATGCTGCACAGCAAAAACCACCACTCACAACACTATGGAATATGTAGGGAAGGGGAAAAAAAGATAAATCCATCAACTAACAAGATAAGTGCCTTGTTCCTCCATCTGTTACTGCTGTGTCCTTATCTAGGATTGGAGCATGGCAGCTCTGATATATCTCTTGTCAGGTATTATATTCCAAACCCATATGAATGAATTTTCATGCTAGTAACCATCCATGATCTAGCCCAGCCACAGCTAAATTTGTCCTAAGGCACCAACTGTCTTTTTGCATTTGGAAGTCCATTGAATTCACAGACGGGAATAGGGTTGTCTGCTGCTGCCAGAGGATGGTATCTCTCCATAGCTTTTCCAGCAAGGCTGTCTCTGTTGTGCTAGAGCTGGTGCTGATGACTTACTTGATTCACTCCTGAGGAAGTGCTGATGTTCTTCCAGGAGATAGGGAAAACATTGGAGGCCTGGAGAAAATGTCTATAGAGGGCCCATAGATGGGTATATCTACAAGAGATTGAATCATTATTGAGGTGATTGATTAGATGCACCAATCCTCAGATCACAGGGTAAAAATTCAGAAGAGTGTTCAATTGGAATGATATCTCACGCTCTTCAGCAGCCCCAATTATGCGATGATGATTTTCTCATTCACAAACAGAGTTTATTTTCAGGACTGAGCCTTAACTGAGCATCCAGGTGCAGAAGCGGAGATGATGACATGTGGCATGGGAACCCGTGATTGTGGCATTTCTGACAAGGGCTGAAAGTCGCAGTAGACAGATAAAACTTGTTTGCATCCGTGGTTGAGACTGAGACTCACATTTTATTATAGCAATTGTGTGATCCATCTATGCTAACATCATGGTCTTCATCATCATCCTCATCGATGACAGCAATAGCAGCAGCAGCAGCAGCAGCAGCACTACAACAGAGGGGACATAACAGCTTTCAGTGTGTGGTCAAATTCTTTTTATTTTATTTTAGACTGGGGGTGTACCCATGCAGGTTTGTGTCATGGGTATATTACATAATGACAGGGATTGGGCTTCTAGTGTACCCATCAACCAAATACTGAACATTGTACCCAATAGTTAAGTTTTCAACCCTCATCCCTTTCCCATCTTCCCCTATTTTGGAGTCCCAAGTTTCTATTAGTTCTGTCTTTATGTCCATGTTTACCCATTGCTTAGCTCCCACTTATAAGTGAGAACATGCAGCATTTGACTTTCTGTTTCCGAGTTGTTTCACTTAGGATAATGGCCTCCAGGTCCATCCATGTCACTACAAAGGACATAATTTCATCGTTTTATGACTTGATAGTATTCTGTTATATATATATATGTATATTATATATATATATGTGTGTATATACACACACACACACCACATTTTCTTTATGCAATCAATCATTGATGGACACCTAGGTTGATTCTGTGCCTTTACTATTGTGAGTAGTGCTGTGATAAACACACACGTGCAGGTATCTTTTCTATATATAATGATTTCTTTTCCTTTGGTAGATGCCCAGTAGTGGGAAGGCTGGGTTGAATGGTAGTTCTATTTTTAGTTCTTTGAGAAATATCCATACCATTTTCCATAGAAAGAGATATTCTTACCTGTTTCCATCTCCGTCTTCAGAACTTGAGGGCATCTAATACACAGTACGTGTGGTGAGTTGAACAGGGTAAGCTAGATTTGCTGCAGTGTTTCAAGAGAGACGCAATGAGTAACTCAACTTTATAAGTGGTAGAGCACTGGAAAGAAGGGAAATGGGTTGAAAATATTTAGTAACAAAATTCAACAATGAAGACTGGCCATATTGTAACAATAAAGAAGAGGGAAAGAAGAAGCTTGTCTTTTCCATTTCAAGCTAGAATGCCTGGGTGTATGGTTGTATCACATTTGGAGAATAAGAGAAAAGTCAGTCATATTGCAGAAGAAAATATATTTCCTTGGAATATACTGAGATTGCGGTGCCTGTGAATCATCCAGAGAAGCCTGTCCTGCAAGTAGTGAGTACATGAGTCAAACTCAAGGGAGATGCCCAAGGCTGGAAATATATGCATCGAGCCATCATGCACAGGTGGTGTGGTAGGTCGCCTCTAAGATAGTCCCCAGTGATCCCTATTGACTGATCTCCATGCCTTGTGTTATCCCCTTCCCTAACTGTGGGCTGGACTTATTTATTCAATTTTAATGAGTAGACTACAGAAGCAGCTATGGGAACTCACTTCCAAGGTTATGTTATAAAAGGAGAGTGACTTCCATCTTAAGATGTCTTTATCTGTCCTTCTTGAATCACTTGCCTTGGTGAAAGCCAACTTCCATGGCATGAGGTGTCACTGTGCAGAGACCCACCCACCTGCCAAGGAACCAAGGCCTGTAAGAAGCATGTGAATGAGCCTGGAGGAAGATACCTCCATACCTACATTTGAGTCTTCAGATAAAACTATAGTTCCAGATGATACCTTTGCTGCAACCTCATAAGAGATCTTGACCAGAGACACTCAGCTAAACTTCATTCTGCTTCCTGACTACAGAATCTGTGAGATAGAAAATGTTTGCATTATTAAATTGCAAGTTTTAGGGTGATCCATTACAAAGTAATAGATAACTTATATAGTTAGTTAAAAGAATGAGAATAGTTGAGAGCTGAGCTCATTTAAGAAAAGGTGGTAGAGAAAGGGAAGTCAAACCCCGATGCTCAACAGTGGTTACAGGTTAGAACCAAAAAAAAAAAAAAAAAAAAAAAAAAAAAAAAAAAAAAATAGAAGCCAGTATGGGGGAGAGAAGGAAGAAATGGAAGAAACAATAAGAATTAAATGAGAAAAAGCAGGGGCAACTTGACATTATAAAAGTCCAAGGAGTGCATCTTATGGAAAGAGAGAGAAAAGGGATCAGATTGCTCATATCAAATGCTGCAGATGGCTCAAGTAATACAAGGTTTGAAATGACCTACAAGTTTTGCAGTTAGGAGGTCTTGGGTGATCTGACTAAAAGCAGTTTCAATAGAATAGGGAGGATAGAAACTAGAGAGTTGGGGCTTGAGAAATAGAAAGGAAAAGAGATCATGGACTATGTTTTGAGAAGAATTAATTGAGGAAGGAAGGAGAAAGATTTGATGGTAAAGAAGGTCATGGCATAAATTGAGGGCTTTGCATGGAAGGTCCTTGAATGTGTTTATGACTATACTAGAGCCTTAAGAAGCGGGGTTGTGGGGGGGTGTGGCACAGAACATTTAGGTTAGGTTAAAGATGACCAAGAGAAGAAAGCCATGAGACAGAAAGAGTGGAGAAGTTGGGGTCAAGGATACAAGTGGAATCAGTTGACCTAATAGGGCTTTCTGTTGGCTAAGACTGGAGAGAAGATGTAAGAGAAGGTTATATGTGGGTACAAATGTGTTTCCTGGAAGGATGATGAGAAATAGTGAGATTATATTAGACCTTGATTTTCTCATAAAATCAGGAAAGGGGTATGTATCAAATCAGTGCTTCTCGAACTTTTCCATAAGTAAATATCTTAATGAGAGAGAAAAGTAAGTGCATATCCATAGCAACCTGAAGTCATAGTATAATACCAAGAAGTCAGCAGCAGTATTGGAATTTCACATCAATTATTAATCTATCCTACTTGTATGATGATCCTTATTATTGCCATTTTTAATATAAAACATTTTGAATTAGTGATAATATTTAACTTTCCTCCCAAATGATTAGAGCACACTGCATGCTTCTGAGAGCTGCATTGTATTTCTCCTGTGGCGTGTGTATCTCTGTACATTGCCCTGTATCCCTAAGGGTATGTATACAGCCATGCAGAGACCCAGCTTTACACTATTAGCACCCACTGACACATTTGCACATTCAGATTTGAGATTCATTTAGTTCTCATTGGTCACCTTAGGAAGCACAGTGCACCATCTGAATGCATGAATGAGAAAAAGAAAATTCACTTTTAGTTGAAGAGATGAGGTGAGAAAGCAGATAGGCAAAGAAGGCAAGACCTGGGGATCACTGTCTAAACTGGGTAGACCTGTTTGGCATACCAGAGATAGGGCTGTGACCTTGTGGGCTGTGACAGATGAGCTAACCAACTTTGAGGTCAGAGATGGCTTGTGGTAATCAGTCCCAGAGTGTGGGAGCAGGAGAGAGAGAGACATGGAAGTGTTTAGAGGTGTACTAGTGTAAGTGACCAGAACACATGTGACTTGCTTGTTTTTCCAAATGATAAGCCTGGCAAGCATTCACAATTCCTGCAAGATGAGATTTATCCAAGTACCATCCAACCACCTTTGCTTTTGGGGTACACTCTATAAATTATTATGAGCCCAATTATTTTTTTCTTTGAGGTCAAGGGTTAGCAAACTCAGCAAAACCCACTGGTCAAATGCAGCCTGCCACTTATTAGTTTCTACTGGAACATAACCGTGCTCATTAATTGACATACTGTCTATGGCTGCTTCTTCCCTACAAGGATAGATCTGAGTAATCATGACAAAGACTTGATGGCCTCCAAAGGCTAACATAGTTACTATCCAGCTATTTGTAGAAATCAATTGCCCACCCCATTCTAGTTTGACGTATCTCAGCAACTAAAACTTCCAGATAATTTCTGCAGAGTTTTCAAATATCCAACGTAAGACATCACACATCTTAAGTCCAACCCAATTCCCCAAGCCTGTTGGAGGAAAGGCTATCTTATAGATCAGAGATTTCCCAGCCTTCATCTTAGCCCCACTTCAGTTTGGTGCTGTGAGGCTATGGAAATGTTCTGTGCTAAAATACAATTTGCGTTCTGGACAACTGTTGCTATTACTGTCCCTAGGAGAGAACTTCCCAGGCCCGGCTCAGCCTCAGGGTGGTTTCCCAAATTCACCAGCCTGCAGATAGAAACCGCCTGTGCGTTGTCTCCATTCACCCTTCCCAGCTGTTCTCCTCCCAAATTTTCCTTTTCTTTCCTTTTAGAATTTCCAAACGAGCACACTCAGAGTTTTAGACAAACTCTGTTCTCTCTCTCTTCTGTGATGCTCAGTAGAGATGATAAACAGTACTAGTTAGAACATTAAAAAAAACATGAATTCTTCATATACAAGGGTTTACTCCATCCATCCCACTTAGGCGTGCATTCGCCTTCCTCTGCCTCCCCTTTGAAATCCAGAGCTTCCCGGAGCCAACTGAAGCAAGAGCTCATGGCCTCACCCACAGCACTTGGATCCCATGTAGAAGTCATAAGTGCTTCTCTGACTCAAGGTTTGGGATCAAGTCAACTCTAAGTACACATATGTAAGGCCATTGCTGACTACATGTGATTCACGAGGGTTAATGCAGTTTGTAAGACCCGGATGACTTATAATGCTCAACATACTTGGAGGCCTCCATCTTTACTGTTATCTAGAGTATTTCTAGGACACGTGTCATCATTTGAATAGGTCCCAGCTAAAAGTTGGCTGTGCTCCTTCACAGTGACCAGTGGAGAGGCTGATGGAGAGCAAATACTTTTAACTGTTAGCCTAACTGAAAAGAATGTCAGAAAGGAAAGATAGAAATGGAATATCCATATGACTGTGTAAGACACACCAAAGCTGGAAATAGTTATTTTTGCTTTGATAGTCTCCTAATTTATATGACCCAAGCTAAGGCTTCTGCTTATTAGCATGGGTCATTGAGCTGTCTGTATTTGCAGGGAGATGAATATTCTCCTTTAGAGCGACTTCCAGGCTTTCAGGAATTGTATATGGGGATAGTACCACATGGTTTTGCGATGGCCAAGAGGGCTGGTTGGAGTGCCCCGGATGTGATTTTGGACCCCCCAAGGTTAGGGGAGTTACCTCCTCTCTGACTTTTTCCTAGGCCGCTGCTTCTGTTTATCATTTTATCTTTGCAGATTTCACGTGCTAACCATGAAATAAAGAGACGCCCCTTCCCTTTGCTTCCCACTTGGGCCCTGATGAATTTTGGTTGCCTCTTCAGAGGCTCCGAAATCCCTGCTCTAATTTCAGTTAGAGCGCTCTCTGTGGCCGTGCAGGCTGGGGCTGCAGAATCGATTCCTAATGCCCACATTAGCGCTGATTCATCTCTTTCCTGAGCTCTAGCACCGGCAGCTCTCGGGAGAGGGAGGGAGTGAGAATTGAGCAATCTTTCAGAAGAATAAATATGGTTTGTTTGTATTTGTATTTGTTTCCACGCTGCATTCTGATTGCATCCCGTGCCTTGACACCACAATTATTATTAATTTCCCCGTCTGCTCTTCGATTCTTGCTGCCACAAAGACGAGATGATGGATAATGTTAGATGTGGTAATTGGATGAGTTGGGGGAAGGGAGAGGAGAGGGGGGACAGATGTTTCATTATGAGATTTTGCATCTCCATTTGGGCCTCCAGCACAGAGGCCTGAACCGCAGCCGCCATCATGCACCACAGATGAGGGTTCCCGTTTGGGGCAGGTCTGGCCTAGTTCTGCATCTCTGCTCCACTTCCTCGCCTTGTACTTCTGCGTCTTGGGCAGTCGGGTTTCACATCCATTTCTGGTGAATGCTGAAAAGTCAGTAAGATGAAACCTAGAAAGCTGGACCTGGTGGCTTGGAGGGTTGCACCCCCACCCTGCCCCGCTGTCAGACCACGTCTGCCCTATGCCACCTCTCAGCATGTGTGCTTCCACGTGTGGGTGTGGTAGCCCCAGGTGAGTGCCCACTCTCAGAGATGAGGAGGCTGGGCTACACCAGGAAGGAGCTCAGCAGAATGTCCTGCGCTGAAGCCGCTGCCTTTGTCCTCACCTTGCCCTGAGTGAGGGGTTGGAGCAGCCATCACAGCTGCACCATCTTCTTCTCTGTGTGGCATCCAGCCTCTCTGTTCAATAATCTGTCATCCCCACCGATAATTTTTCTGCCCCCATGGACTGATCCCCAGGGGGTTCACTGTCCCTGCCCCACACATGCCAGCCTCCTGTCCAACATGATGCAGGCTGGTGGGAGCAGCCCTGGCTCTTGAATACACACCTGAGCATGCAGCCTGGCCCTTCCAAGGAGGCCAGGTGGAGTATTTCCTAGGATGAGATGGTAGACCTGCGGCCCAGGAAGACCTTATGGGTGCTCATGGAACTCTTATTCATGAGAAAACCAGCAGAGGCTGCTGCACTTCCAATTTCTTCTTCTCTGAACAGTTCTCAGTCCATCAGTGCAGAGCACATGGAAGGAAGAGGCTACCTCAGGCCAGAGAGGCCGACCCTGTCCTTGAGGCACTCCTCCAGGTTGCAGGAGAGAAGGCTGCAGGCTGGAGAAGGCCTCGAAGTCCAGCCTCTCTGTCCAGGGCTGATGGTCCCTGTGGTGGCCCCAACCAACAGGCCAGTGATGTTGGTGGCCCAGAAGTCACGACAAGCCTGCTGCATTCCAGTGGCTTTCAGCTTCAGCTGGACTGTAATAGAGTGGCAGGAATGGTGGCCTAAGTCATTTTAGGGAGTTTTGCAGGGGGCATCTCTAAAGCCCCTGCTTCTGCTTGGAAGGAAGCTTTTGTCCATCCACTGAGAACCCTCTAGGAGACAGCAGCAATGGCCTACAATAGGCACATTCAAAGAGCAGGGGCAAAATGTGGTGGCGAAGAAGAAGAATTTGGAAAACAAAGTCCTGTGTGCTCCCAGGGAAGGGGAAGAAGGGAGGGTCTCTGGTGCTTCTGAGCTATAAATTGGCTAAGTCAGATTAGGTGCTTACATTTATTTTTTTCTCATCAGCACGGACACCGTGGCTGGTAATGGAGCTGCCGTGCAGTAACTCATGCATGAGATTAGCAACACGGAAGGACAGCCAGGGACTGCTGGTTGTAGGCGGGCATGGGTGAGAGGAACTGGAGGGTGACCAGGTGTGGCTGCTCACTCAGGTGGACTCCCACAGGGGCATGGAGGTGGGGCTTACATTCTGAATTTCTAGGCAAGGAAGGGACCCTGGAGATCGTTACAGTCCAGCTTCCTCGTTGTGCAGATAAGGAGCAGAGGTCCAGTTTGAGGAAGGGACTTGCCCGGGGGTGCACGGCAGGCTGGTGGCAGAGTGTGGGCTAGGCCTGAGTCCTGTCATCTTGCCTGCAGAGGGATTATGGTGTAGGGAGGAGAGTGCCTGCGATGGCTGCACAGCCAGATGGTGATTCCAGCACCGGCCAGATCTGTGCTGCCTTCATCTCTCATCAAACCCTCTCTTCTAATTCCTCCATGCTCTCTCTGTTCTTGTGGTAATATCCACCAGCTGGCCCTTCAGAGAAGCATGTGTGTGTCCAGAAGTATGGAGGCCGCAGGTGTACTAGCTGATCCTGTCCTCCCCATGCAGGACTGGAGAGGCCTTGGAAGCCCAGCTCGTGTCCCACCTGTACACTGCCTGTGCAGAAGCCTGTCCCTACAAACAGGCTCCACTGTCAACCCACTCTGCTTGCCAGATGAAAACCGGGTGAGTCAAGAAAAGGCGGCTTCTACCTGCTCACTCCACTTGTTCGTTCCAGGCAACGTCCCCATGTTTACTCATGCACACATTGGATTAGGAGACCTGGAATCTGAGTTGTTCCAGCAAGCTTTAGCTAAGGTCATGGTTACCTCCATGAAACTGCTGCTGTAAGGGCCGCAGCTGGAGTTATAACGACTTCTCTCCTTTCCTGCAGGTCCCTGCAGGCAGGCTGCTTTCTTTTGTCTCTGAAGTCACTGCCACTTACTTTGTCCTGCAAAATAACTTCCCAAAGACTACACTCCCACGCGGGCCAGTCTTCCCAGGTCCCACCTTCCCTCCTTGTAGTTGCTAACTCCTCTCTTGGTCCTCGGCTTCATTGCTATTCATCCAGTAGATGAGGAAGAAAGACAATGTTTATGCATGGGGCGAGGAAGTGGGGGAGTCATAACCTGAAGTGGCTCATGGCTTCCACCCACCATCTATTGGCCAGAACTCAGTCAAAGAAGAGCTGCTATTACCGTTGACAGTCCCTTGCTGCTGTCACTTCTCCCTGGGCCCATTCCGCCTGGGACCCTCCTCCCTTTTTTATTTGATGAATCCGCACTCTGACAGCTTCCAAGTCAGGTCTTGGTTTGACCCCAGGGAAGCCTCCCTTGAGTCCTTGTCCCGGGCTGCTTGGCCAACCATGTGCACGTAAACCCTAGACTGCCCTTGGCACCTTCACACTCTTGTGCACGCTCCTCATCCATTTTTCTGATTAGACCAGCGGCTTCTCAAGGTCAAGGTCTCAATTACATCTTTTATTTTTTTTAATTTTAGTTTTTAACACAGCACTTCATATAATAGATCAGTGGTTCTTAATAGAGATTATAACTTACAATCACTAGTAGGCCTTCTAAAATACCTGTGCTGGGCTCTACCTCCAAATAATTAAATTAAAATCTGTGAACGTAGGGTCTAGATTTTTTATAGCTCAAATATTCATTCAGGGTTATGAACCGTCGTAGTAGATGCCTCAGAAATGTTTGATGAATAAATAAACCTTTATTTCTCCAGAATTTAGGAGTGCAAAGGAGACAGGACGGGGCAATGGGACTCTTGTTGGGGTCCTCAAACTCCCTTGGACAAGTTGTGCCCATTTCACATGGTCTATAGACATAAAAATTGATATTAGCCATTTAAAATAATCGTTCAAATTTGTTCTGGGTACTTTAAATGGAACAGGACAAAATTTCCTTCTTCTAATTTCAGAATTAGAAAAAAAGGTATACCTGCCAAGAAAGAAAAATAACTAACAAATATTTTATTATAAGCACCTGTGGACCACCAACTCTACGCCTATATCCAAGTGGGACTCTGAGCAACATATGACATATGGAGGCTTAGATTTTTGAGCTTAGCCAGGAAACCAAGTATATGCACAAGAGAGAAATGTATAGATGAGTATTTTCTCTGGATATTTTAAAGATACATTACTTAGTACAGATAATTAGAAAAGAAGACAGCATACCATCAGGTGCTAATTATGCAGTGCAGAAAATAATGCAAAAGGAGTGAGAGGTGGGAGAAATTCCTCTGGGCTGATGTCTTAGAGAAGGCTTTGTGGAAGAGCGAGACTGTGGGTGCAGCTGGAAGGGGGTCCCATGCAGGAACTGCTGTGGGCAGAGGGGAGCCTTCCCAGGCCAGAGGACTCTCGTGCAGATTCAGAAATGGGCATGGTCGTCTGGACATTTTGTAAGAGATGGGTATGGCTGGAACAGGTGTTTAGAGGAAGGAACATGAAGTCCAAGTGTTTGTGGATGATAGACCAAATGACAGGGAGGCTCTAGCGGCAGAGGTGAGATCCTTGCTGGAGCCATGAGAACTAGTGCTGGTGTGTGATCTGGGGGCCCTGGGGTCCCCTGGGGCTTGGAGAGCTGACTCTGACAAGGGCATGCGTGAAGGAGGGATGTGAGGAGGAGCACACACAGTGGCCTGCAAGGAGACCGTTTGGGCTACCAGGGCATGAAGGCATCAGGCTCTGGCCCACGATGGCAGTGGAGGGAGGGGCATGAGGCTGTGAGAGCCTGGCCATCTCCAGTAGAATAGCTGGCAAAGCATGAGACACCCTCCCCCTCTCTGATGACCCTGGCTCCTCTGGGCTGCTGCCCCCTTCCTTGTACCCTGAGCATCCTCTCCTCACCTGGTCAGAGGCCATTTGGACTCTGGATTTGCAACTGGGGCAGAGATTCCTCGAGAAGAAGTGGGGGGAGGGATTGATGCTATTTTATCACCATCAAGGACTTCTGAATGTGTGGAGTTTTCTGAGTTTAATGGGCTGAGAAATGGAGAGGCATTTGTTGGCAGTGGCTGGACTCTCAACCTGCTGTGCTGCCGAGCGCCCCGTGGCCTCCCCGCTGCAGGCCCCACTTTCTCTCTGAGCTTTGCTGTGGCACAGACACACTCTTTGCTCACCCACAGTCCATTGGTGGTCTCAGGCGAGGAGTCCAACTTTGAAGGCATCCTCTTTTTAAAGCTTGGGAAAAGACATTTCCCATTTCCCGAGCTCAGCACCTCCACAGAGGGCTACTTCTTTTTAGTGTGTTCTGAATTAAAACAGGCCAGGAGGAAGCCTTCTGAACCAAGTGACATGTGTGTGCTCATTTGTAGGAAGAAGTTAATGATAACTTTTTTGCCATCTTGTAAAGCTATGTGGTGATATGGGAAAATGTCCTCTGCATGACAGGTGCTTCGTTTGGAGAGCACTATCGACA
This sequence comes from Nomascus leucogenys, assembly GCF_006542625.1. Lineage (NCBI taxonomy): Eukaryota > Metazoa > Chordata > Mammalia > Primates > Hylobatidae > Nomascus > Nomascus leucogenys. The sequence continues at coordinate 3,512,878 of NC_044395.1, read as the reverse complement.
TAGACATGTATTTTAGTCCCTATGAAGACACTGAGGCTGAAGGGCTTCTTGGCTTTCCCAAGACCCCACAACTAGTTATGGTTCTTGGTATAAGCCCAGCTTCTCAGATTCCTGAGAGCTCCCGCACCCTTCTCCTGCAGCGCAGACAATACTGAGAATCAGGCCACAGAGGTGCTGGTACTTTGTGGGGTGGGATTTTTATCACGCAGATGACTGAGGCTGCTACTTTATTTAACAAACTTTCAGCAGGTGTGCAGGGCTGGGGGCAAGGGAATAGCCATCTTCATGGCTTGGCAGCCCTTTGGGACTGTGGAATTGTCAATGTCCTGGGTGATAAAAGCATGCACGACTCTGGTTTCTCTTTCTCTGGGGCCAATTCTCCCAAAGCTGTATTTCCAATGGCTCCAGCTCAGCAGAGCTGTCTGTCCAAAAAGCAGAGATATTTCAGGGCCATTGATGCTTCCTGAATCTCTGAGTCCTCCCTTCTTGCCCACACTATCATCTCAGGACCAATGGTTGAGGACAGGGATCCAGATCATCAGCCCTCAACTATCATAGGCAGAGGAGAATCCCCCAAATTTATGGCAGTAGGAGCTCCTCTCAGAGATGGGAGGTTAGGACACAGGAGAAGAAGAAAGAAATGTCTTCTGTAGCAAACTCAACCTCTGCAACTTCCCCATATGCACCTTCAAAGAGAGGAGAACTCTTGTAATGATAATGAGTAACAGTGAGTAGTCTGAATTTTTTCATTTTTAGGAGGCTTGGGGAACAGTAACTACTTGGTACCAACAACCCTACTATGAATTAGGCCACAAGTATTTTTTCGCACGTGAAGAATACAGACTACTTTTCTCTAGAGGTGGGAAAAGAAAGAGACTACAAAGAGACATGTACAAGGGAAAGACTTTCATTTAAAAAAAAAAACGAAAAACAAGCAAACAAGAGTTTATCCAGGAATTAGCAAGCCCACAAGGAGCCTTCTGGAATACCCACCTTCCTGGCGTATTGATATATTGTATGTTGGTATAAAATATGCAATCTAAATGAAAGGGAAGTGTCTAAAGTTCCCGAACCTCAGCTTCCACGTTCACATGGAAAGCAGGAGCCATTTGCCATCTCTAATGTTTGCTCAGCATTGGCTGCAAGTATCTGCCTGGGGAGGACGGTGTGATAATGTCCACATGTCCCTCCCTCACCAGCAGGCTCAGGGAAGGAGGGCTGAAGAGCCTTTAGGTGTGGGGTTCCCACAGGGATGAGCCTGCAGTCGTGGGCTGGGAAGTGCAAGCTGGGCTGAACCTGTCTCTTGTGCAACCTTCCAGCATCTCTCATCATTTCCATCTGGGACCTTCTCATCAAACATTGCTCCCAGTCTCTAAGCACGTTTATTTCCCCAATGTTTTATAATCAGATAGAGCTCAGCTCACCTGTAAAAGGATTACAGCATCTCCCCTTATCTGCAGTTTTATTTTCCATAGTTTCAGTACCTGCAGTACAGTATAATAAGATCTTTTGAGAGGGAGATCAAATTCACCTTTAATACAGAATATTGTTATAATCATTCTATTTTATTATGAGTTATTGTTAATCTCTTATTATGCCTAATTTATAAATTAAGCTTTATCATAGGTATGTATGTATAGGAAGAAACATGTTAACTTATATGGGGTTCTGTACTAGCCACTGTTTCACGCACCCAGTGGAAGTTGTGGAACACATCCCCCTTGAATAAGGGGGGACTACTGTATTCCCTTTTCTCTCTTAAAAACAGAATATTTCCTTTCCTCTCTATCCTTGTCTCTGAAAGGCCACGTGTGGCTATGGCAGGCATCCTCTAACACACCTTTACCCACTTTGAGTGGAGAGCAGAGTCTCTACACACTGCTGCTTCCTGCGCTTTACAGAGCTAGGAGAGCTAGGGCCATACTCAGGGATTTTGTCAGTCAAGGTAAGGGAGGCAGAGAGGCAGAGAGCTTATATCCATCCCACAAAGCACACATTTGCTGGTGCTATAAATTTAAGGAAGTTGTCTTCACAGGCAGTGTGTTTGCATGGAGTGATGGGGAGAGGGGCGGGGAGCAGCAGATAAAGGGCTTGACTTAGAAATTAATGACAGCTGCATTGCATCCTGATTTGTGGACATCCTCCACACCCTGATTTGATATTATGCTGGGGCCACAGAGAGAAGAAAAATCACCTGAATATATAAAGCCTGTATTTGGCATAGTTTAAATAATTTTAAATGAAACTGTCAGGCTTAAGTCTTGAAATGTACCTCCAGCAAAAGATAAACACAGAGAGGAGAAGGGGGTTCTATAGGGATTGGGGAAGACATCACAATCTTTAATATTTTTAATCAGTCTGTCCTCTCCAAACAGTACACATTGTTGCAGATACCCTTGTAGACTGCACATTTTCTGATTTTGTGTGCATGCTGTTCAATGCAAGCATGATAGTTCCATTTCAGAGGCTCAGCAAGACTTAAAATCTGCTTGGCCGCAGCTGGGCCAGTAAAAGCATCAGGTGCTGTCAATGGGTGACTCAGTAATCGACCTGAAATCTGCAACTGTAATGCGACAGCTGCAGCCAGCCCCGTGGGTTCATAAGGCCTGGCCACAGGTTTAGATGCAGGAGGTGCTACAAGTAGACAGCCAAAGCGGAGGCTCACCCCAGAGGCTGTGCTGCTCTCTGAAGGCTGCAGCCCCACCTCCGCATGATCAGGCTGCTGCTGGCATTCCCACTGTCAGACCACTGAGCTCAAGTTCTGCCTTCAAGTGCTAAAACCATCCTGAGGGCCTGACCACAAAGGAGTAGAACCATGAATCGGTAAGTTCTATCATTCTCTCAAAGGAACTTGTTCCATAGAAGAAAGTGGGTCCACTGAGGTAGGGGAAGAGGCTGAGAAGAATGGAAGGAGAGTCTCAAAAAGCTTAGGGAGAAAGGTTTAGCAATGGTGTTCGCAGTCAAATAGAGCTTTGTTAAAGTTCAGGCTCAAATAGAGGTCTGAGCCCAGGGCTGGACAGAGGAATTGTATTATACAAGGGGTCTGGATGTGACCCAACAGGCCTTTGCTTTTCTGAAGCAAAGCAGCTCAAGGCTGGTGGATGTGCTGGGAGTGGTAGAGCCTTGGCAAGGAGGACTGTCAGCAAGGCAGCGGGCGTACCTCAACTTGCCACGTCACCTCTGTTGAAGTCAAATAGAGATGAATGTCTAAGTTTGACACATTTTACCTGGGAAACAAGAATTGCGTTTTGAGGTCGACACAGTCTGGATGGTCTTTGAACAAAGAGAAAGTTGGAGGTTTTATAAAAAGGAGAAATGTTATTCATTGTTCTGAAAGAAAGTTCATTGGCGCTAGTTAAGTCTTAACCCATTTGTGCCTAGGTTGCAAATTTTGTGTGTGCGTATGAAAAATAAGACCTTGGCAATGACCTTGAGCAGTAGGATATAAACAACGACTACAAGCTTAGCGTTCCAATAGTGGAACACTAGGCGTAAGTTGATTAAGGAGCCGGCGAGCTCTGACTGGTGAGTGACGATGGTGGGTAAAACTGGTCTCAGTTTGTTTCAGTAGCAGAAGATTGTTTCAGTCGCTATTAGATAAAACTGGTTTTCAATTACACTAGGCAGTTCCAGAAGCCAGGCTAGCAGAGAATTATATTCTTGAAGCAATGTTATGCACCCTGAGTGCTTTTTCCCTTGGCCTCTTGATTCTGTTTTGGTTGAGTATGACAGGAATGACCCAATTTATATAATCAACGTTCATACCTTCCCTGCTTCAGAACTGAGCTGGGACTGCCCTCCCTCCTTCGTTCTCATCAAGCCTGCTAAAGCCGAGTGCCCCAGCATGGCTCCCAAAACAGACAGGCCCAGAAGGCCAGTGTGGCTCTTTGCCTCAGGGAGGGGTGCTGCAGGGTAAACAGCTTGAAAAGTTGGGGGTTCAGCTCAGCTCTAAGAGAAATGGGACTGAGAAGGGAAAGGGGAGCCCAAAAGGAAACCTTGATATCATGAATAATGTTAATTTGGAGCCAAAGAACTTCCTTGCCGATAGAGGAAATCGTGTCTACTCATAAGGGCTTGTGCATGCCTGCATTTTGAGTTGGGGCTAGAGTTGATGACACTAGCGTGTTCCTTTGAGGTTTACAATTCTATTTTTTCTCTTATATGGACGGATCTCTGCTTCAGCTAAATTGGATTATTTGCTGGATCTAAGCTTCCTGTGCTTTCCTATCTCCATGATTTTCATGCTCTTCTGACTCTTGAAATGTCTCCTCAGTTCATGCAACACCATGTGTGAGGTCCTATGCTGGATGACGGAGGTCCAGCATCATATAAGATGCTTCAGCAGTGCTCAAGGGGTGCAATGTTTATTTCAGGGAAATGGACTTGTAACATATTATAAATCAATAATTCAATGAATATCGAGCATCCTTTCTGTGCCAGGAGCTGTACTTGGTGCTAGGGATATGGTGGTGGACAATGAGAGAGTTGCTGTCCTCCAGGATCCCAGTGACAACAGAAGGCAAAACAAACTAGCAAACATGTAACATGAAGTAAAACAAAGAAGACTAAGTCCAAGAGAGTGTGTCCTCTACCTTTAGATATGGTGTATGGGAGGAGCTTCTCAGATGCAGTGCCATTTAAGCAGAGACATGAAGTGAGAGCACACAGATGGCCAGAAAGGAGGCCCACTGCGTGCAGTAGAGAGGTGAGCACAAGCTGAGAGGCCACAGGAACACAAAACAGGGGTGGAGGAAGGGAGGAGAGCAGCAGGTCAGAGCGAGACTGGCAGAGAGAGACTTTGGCCAGCCACGAAGAAGCATTTGCATCTTCCTCTGAGGAAGATGGGAAGCCACTGGGGGTTATTCCGTTTCCTGAAAGGAAGATGATTAAGGGAACAGGAAGTATGCCAGAAATGATACTGGGGCATGGTAAGTTCACAGTGCCTGTGAGGTAGCAAAACGGGTACATTAAGTAGGTGTTTGTGAAATCTGGAGTTCAGGAAGAGATTGGGACCAAAAATTTTGGAATCATATGTGCAATGCACTAAATGTTTTTGTCCTCCCCTCCCAAATTTATGTGTTAAAATTTTAACTCATAATTTGATGGTATTACAAGGTAGTGCCTTTGAGCAGTGATAGGTTATGAAGATGGAGGCCTCATGGATGGGGCCACTGTCTTTATAAAGGTGGCCCCAGAGAGCTCTCTTTTTGTGCCAACGAGAAGGCAGTGATCTGCAACCCAGAAGAGAGCCCTCACAGAACCCAGCCATGCTGACACCATCAGCTCTGACTTCCAGCCTCCAGAACTGTAAGAAATGCATTTCTGTTGTTTATAAGCCACTCACTCCACAGTATTCTGTTATAGAAGCCCAAATGGACTGAGGGTATGCAATGTATGCATTTGAGACTGGATCACTAGGGGATGAGTGTGAGTAGACAGGGAAGAAGTTTGATTACTGAGCCTGGAGTTAATCCAATACTCAGCAGAGAAGGAAGAGCCTGGAGGCGGGAGGATGAAAAGGAGAGAGTGGGTTCTTGGTTTACAGGTGCCTTATGCAGGAGAGCAATCAACAGTACAAGTGCTGCTGGCAGGTGGAGTGAGCTGAGAACTAGGAAGAGACTGCTGGGTTTGGCTGTGCCGAGATCACCCGTGACCTGACAAAAGCCTTTCTGATGCAGTGATGGAGACACACAGATGTGCACATTTGGAGGGGAAACCCCATAGTAGAAGCATTTATAGGGCACAGAGGAGAGTGGTCAAGAAGACCTGCAGAGCTCCTTCCCCAGACTCTGCCTAGCAAAATCTCACCATCACAAAATTCATCTGTTCTCACTTACCTTCCCTACCCAACAGGACTGATTTTCTTTCTCCTTCTAACACCCAGCAGGATTTTCATGACATGTGTTACTGTCTGTCACTTAGGATAGGGGCTCTGGGTGATGTGTTACTCACATTTGTATCTTATCTCTAGCACCTAGCACAAGGCGTTCGGCAGAATAAACACTACAGAAAACATTTGCTGAATTAAATTTTGAGAGGAGTTACCAATCTCAGGCCACCCATTCCCAGGGCTGTCTAAACTGGGTTGTCAAATGCTGGAGCAATGATTTGCAAACTTAGTTCACATCAAGTCACCTGGAGGGCTTATTCAAACACAGTTTTCTGGGTTCCACTCAAGAGCTTCTGTTTCAGTAGGTTTGTAGTCCAAGCATTTACATTTCTAACAAGGTCCTAATTGATACTGAGACTTCTAGTTCAGGAGTTGCAGTTGGATACCCACTGCCCTAGGGCAAAAACATGATTTCATTCAAGCTTGTCCATTACTTGGCTTCCCTGGAGAAGCTAGCTCTTGTTTCTTTGTGCATAAAGGCATCTGGCCAGATTGCACAGGAGAATGTGAATACCACCTCCCCATGCAGTTAAAATGCCTTCATGGATCTGTGCATGCGCCTCCCACATGGGGGTGCAGACATCTACGCCACTCTCAGAAAGCAGATCAGACAGCTGCCATTCAGGACCTACTGCGTCCAGGGGCCACAGGCCTCTTGCTCTCACCAGCAAGGTGCTGAATAAACAGGTACACATTGTCCTCACCTGCTTCTCTACAGTTGTATCACCCAGGTTCAGAAAGGGCTTGGTGTCTTCCAAAAATATTTTTAAACTATCCTATAGATGTGTTCATTTCACATCACTGAAAGGCTAAATTCTATGTTCATCTGTAGGATTGATGAGAATAAGAAGTAAGTACTATGATAATACAGTAGTATCAGTATTTATTATGAATGTTCAGAATTTCAACTGTTACACATTGCCAGCTTTCAGAAAGACTATAGAAAAAAAGAATTAATAGGATGATTATGAGTGCTTAGAAAGGAAAATGGCATTCCCTGGAAACAAGCATTGATTCACTATGAGTAAGTCCTGTTAACCTAACTCATTTCCTTTTTCTACCTAGTTACTTGTGAAGAAATTTAGTAAATTTCATGTTTTAAATCTAAGCATGGTCCTGGGTGGTGGGTGAATTTGTACCTAGTTGAATGACATTCCTGACAGTATTGAGTAGTGGGTCTGTGTCAACCTGGAGGAAGGCCTTAGTCTTCAATTCCGTCCTGTTTAACCTTTTTATCAGCATAAGATAGAGCTACTGAAGACATGCAGACCACACTTTCACCTGATTCAAGGCTGGGGTGGATTAGTTATTAGCATGACAGAATCGGATTTGAAAGGATCTTGACAGGCTTAGGAAGTGGGCCAGGTTTTGTATTTTTTTAAATAACACAATTGTCTCAAAGCAGTGAAAGAAAATAAGGCTCAGTGGTGGAACTTAAAAAAAAAAATGCTTAGGAATTTTAGTTGCCAGAAAGTATGATGTGTCGTTAGTGTGTGTAATTTCCCCAAAAGCTGAGACATGGGACTGTATTGACAGACCGACAGTGTCCAGAACAAACTTTGTTTCCAGCATTATAAGCAGTCAGGGATTGATAGATGGAGTAATGTCCTTCATGGCCCAGATGATGGATAGACTAGGTAATGTCTTCTGATGAGGAGTAGAAGGAAGAGAGGGAGCCTAGCCTGCAGTCTGGAGAGAAGAAGGAAGATTTCAAATATTTGAAATCTCTCACTTGCTTCTCACTCATTTTGAATGGCCCCAAAGGCGAAAAGTAAGATCAATAAATGAAATAATAGGATTACAGATTTTGGCTTAGTATACAAGTAACATTTTTAGTATTCAGAATTATCTGTAGATGACATAATGACAACAATAATGATGATGATGAAGATAGCAAAATCTGTAGCAACTCATGCAGTTTCATAAAGTACTTCTTAATCCAAACACTATGCTCCATTCATCGGGCCATCACACCAGGACAGTGCGTGCTTTCTTTTCTTTTTTTCCTTCTGAGATGGAGTCCCGCTCTGTCGCCCAGACTGGAGTGCAGTGGCACGATCTCAGCTCACTGCAACCTCTGCCTCCCGGGTTCAAGCGATTCTCCTGCCTCAGCCTCCTGAGTAGCTGGGATTACAGGCACCCACCACCACACCCGGCTAATTTTTTGTATTTTTAATAGAGATGGGGTTTCACCATGTTGGCCACGCTGGTCTCAAACTCCTGACCTCAAATGATCTGCCCGCTTGGGCCTCCCAAAGTGCTGGAATTATAGGTGTGAACCACCGCGCCCTGCCAAGAGAGTGCTTTGATGTCACTGGGGAAATTCAGCCCTTGGCTGAGCAACAGTGTTGCAGAGGATGTTCAAGTATTGATAGAAAGTTAAACAAGATGACCTTATGGTACGAAAATACTGTGATTCTGAGCTTTCTTAAGTTTGTGCACAGTCAGAACTATTAGTACAAAATATTTGTATTCTTCAAATAGTTTAGATCATTTTCTCTGGATGTTTTCAGGTATAAGGGAAATTGTGAAGATGAGGGTATTGGTTGCAAAAGCTACCTTTCCCTACATCTGAGAGAGGGATTGCCTGTGAACCAGAATCTGTGGGTGTGCCTGTGGGCAATCACTGTTACTTTACTGCCAATCTTCTGCCAATAAGACTTGGGTTGGCCAGTGCATTGTAATCCCAACTCCCTTACTGTTGCAAAGTAGAATGTCTACTACTCAATCAGCAGATTGGGTGCCTTAGAGATATAGAAATCTCAGAAAAGCATCTCATGAATTCTTGTATCTTCCATGTCTGTCTAGTGACTGATACTTACCCATATTTAACAATTTTGAGTTGGTGAAAAGAAAATTAAAAAAAAGCTAAAGTGTCTGTGGAAATGACATTAAGAGATGGGAAAGACCTACGAACATGCAGAAGCTAAAAAAGTTGAACTCAGAGAAAAGAGAAGGGCGCATACCAGGGGTAGGGGGGTGGAGGAAATGGGGAGATGATGGGCAAAGGATATAAACTTGTAGCTATAAGAGGAATAAGTTATGAAGACAAATGCAGAGAACAGTAATTCTGGTTAATAATAATGCATTGTATATTTGACATTTTTGAGGAGAGCAGATCTTAAGTATTTTCACCACAAAAAAAAGAGATAACTGAGGCAATGGGTATATTATCTACCTTGATTATGATAATAATTTTACAATGTGTATGTATACCAAAATGTCACACTGTATGCTTTGAATACATATAATTTTTCTTTGTCAATTATACCTCAATAAAGCTGAAAAAAGGTGTGGGAGATAAAAAGCAGAGACATTCAAATTAAACATGCCTTTATCTTACATCCCAGCAAGACCAAGAGAAACAAAAACACAGGTTTATGCACACACAAAACTGCATGCGAATTTTTGCAACAGCTTTATTCATACTTTTCAAAAACTGGAAACAACCCAAATGTCTCTCAACTAGTGAGTAGGTAAAAAAACTGAAGAACACCACACAGCAAAATACTACTCAGCAATAAAGAAGGAGCTGCTGATATTGTTACATGTTTTGTGGCTGAGCCTTAAATGCAGATCCAAGAGGCTGAATACTGTATGATTCCATTCACAGAACATTCTGGAAAAGGTAAAACTATAGTGGCAGAAAACAGATCAGGTCTGGGGTTGTGGGATGAATTGACTACAAATGGGCACAAGAGAATTTTTTGAATGACAGAAATGTCTTATATCTTGATGATGGAGGTGACTACGTAACTGTATGTTTGTTCAAACACATAAAACTATGTACTTAAAATGGTGAATTTTACTGAATGTCAATCATACGTCAGTTTTAAAAAACAAACAGTGATGCAACATTTAAAAACACAATAATGACAAAATAAAGAGGCTAGTGAGGACTGGGGTCAGCCTTATAAGAAGGAAGGATGCAAGTGGCACGTTGAAGTTAGTGAATTCGGTTCAGTCGAGAAGAAAGGCTGAAGATTGTCAGCTAAACGCTGCTTTTCTTTGTCCCGAGTCCCCTCTTCCTTGGTCGAGAGTGGCCACTGTTTCAGTTGAGGGGATCTGATTGTTTCAGTGGTTTCCTTTTGTCCTGCATGGATCCTGGCAAACTCCAAGCGTGTTCTGCCCTCTCCCTAGCACTGGACAATAACTTCCAGGAAGGGCCTGGCAGCAAAACTGCCTTCTCCCTAGAGCAGACCCACCTAAGGTGGTCCACCAAGGCTTGTGGCTCCCAGCTGAAAGGTGACAAACAAAAGGCTAACCTGGAACTAGGAAGGGTCACTTAGCTACTCATGGAAAAAAAAAAAAAAAGATATAGGTAAGAATAGGTTATTTGGAAGATTCAAATACAACTTTTCCACATCTTCTTTGCATGCAGTGCCGCAATTGCCAGCCCTTTAGAGAGCTGACCTCTGGCCCAGGTCTGCCCTGAGGTCAGTGACTTTACCTCTTGGACCTTCAGCTTTCTCTTCTGGGAAAAGATATAAAAAGGTTACAGGAGCAACATTCCATTCTATTGCCCTCCTATCCCACGGCGGAGAAAGCAGCCAGAGATTGTAGGATCTGAGCACAAGCCTTGCTCTCCATCCACAGCTCCTGGAGCTGCCTTAAATGACAGCAGCAGGTGCACATGGCAGGATCCTGGAAGCAGGGGCACGTGCATCACCAGGAGGTCCTAGACCACAGCAGAGAGGCATGGGTGAGGGTAGCACCCGGCTCTGCCCCTCAGTGTGTGACCTGGGCACAGCTGCGCCAAACGCTTGACTGCCATTTTCACAGCTGAGAGGTGCAGCTTGTCATCTGTACCTTGCTGGGTGGCCACTGGGGCCCCAGGCTTGGGGATTAGCATATCAGCTAGGCACATGGTGAATATTTAGTCAATGACAGCTGCTAGTATTATTATTTAATGTATTTGTATTAAATATCCTATTACATACTTATTAATACATTTATCAAAAATAAATCTATTGGATTTATTATGCATTATTATTACTGTTATCGTGAACTAGCTTTACATTGTCCTACCTTTATAAACCTGGCCCCTGCAAATACTCTGCTTCCTGACGCTTCTTCATTGCTGAAATCGTCCATGTAGAATCCATGCTGGGGCATCGGCGCCTCTCAGCCTCAGCCCGAAGCCACAGTGCCAGGCTGCATGCTAATCAGGCGGTGGCTCCAGGAGAACGGGCCCAGGAAGGAGAGAGGATGGGGCCTGGAGGCGGCAGCCTGCCCTGGCAGCTTCTGGCTCCCAGAGATTGATTTATCACCAGGTTTCTGATGAATGTGTGAGAAACAGGACTGGCGATAAAGCAGCACGAGCCATAATTAAAGTAACAGCTCTTGTTTTTTAAACCCTGTTTATGTGGTGCTTGGCTTTCTAGGCAGTTTCCCCGTCTCCCACTTGAGGACCATGAGTTTCCTCCCTCTGGAGACTGTGGATGAGGGGCTGCTGAGGGAGGAGGGTGCAGAGGGGCCGGCAGGAAGAGCGGTGGACGCGGCTCCAGGAAGCTGGCCCCTTGGTCCTTCATGAAAGTGTCAGGCAAAGCAAGTCCTTGGAGACCAAGCACCATATGGAAACGCTCTGGGAATGCCGCAGGGAGTTGCAAACACACCAGGGAGCCCTGGAACTTTAGAAGACCAGAGAATGATCTGTCAGGACACCTGGACCCACCCTCACTACACCCGCAGCAACGCAGGGAAAGCTGGGGGGGCAGCAACAAGGGAAAGGGGGCCCCGTCACGAATTCATGACTGAACTGCTCTCTGGCAGCCGTCTCTAACCTGGGTGGTACATTTCACAGGTTATAAATTAACGGAGGCGCCACAGCAGATTTGCCTCCCTAACAGGAGTCCCACCCTCTCTGTTTCCTTCTCTCTTCCTGGCTCCCTCCTCTTCCTTTTCACTCTCCTTTTCCTTACTGCCCCCTCCCCAACTCCGAATTTGGCAAATATTCTACAGTCTCAGGCAGTCTGACACCTCGAACAAGCTCACAAATCAGAGCTGTCTTCCGCCCCAGTCCTGGGAAGCAGCAGTGCCCCGAGAGGCCAGGACGCCCTTCTGCCGGCTGAGAACCACATTCTGTGGAATTCTGGCTGATTTCCATCTGTCAGTGTCCAAGGGGGCTGCGAGGGATGTAGGAGAGCCACAAGCAATGTTTAGAAAGTTGGTCAAATCCTCCAGGTACTTTTCCTAAAATCCCCAAGCCTCTGAATGTGCCGGGCTGGGTTGATAGCTCTCCTGGACAAGACCCCCTGTTTTCATTTTGACTCCAGGTTTCCAGAACTGTGATTTAGGAGTGGAGGCCATTAAAGCCTTCGGAAAAATCACACATGTAAACACACACGTTATACACATATACACGTGTATACTGCACTGAGTTTAGCTGTTTCCCAATTCTCCCCAGTGATGGATAAATTCCAAGAATGGATGACCCCAGAATGATTTATATTTGGCTTTGCTGTATGTTAGGCAATTAATGCACAGGGGCATGACCCTCCCATTTGGGCTTTGCTGGTGACAAATGAGTTTGCATTTCTTGAATACTAACCAGCTGGGTGGCGAGGCGGAGCTGCTTAGGGATAAGCTTTGGACAGATGAGCCTCCCCATAGGTGACCTGTGGGTGCCTCTGTCCTCCAGGATGGTTGGCCCCACACACGTACCATCGCCCATTGCTTCTCTGCAGCTCAGACTGGAAAAGGGAGCTGTAAACTCTGAATTACACTATGATCTGAGAAAAATCCAGCTTCCTGTGTTTTTTTTTAATTAATTTATTTTTATTATTATACTTTAGGTTTTAGGGTACATGTGCACAATGTGCAGGTTTGTTATATATGTATCCATGTGCCATGTTGATTTCCTGCACCCATTAACTGGTCATTTAGCATTAGGTATATCTCCTAATGCTGTCCCTCCCCCCTCCCCCCACCCCACAACAGTCCCCAGAATGTGATGTTCCCCTTCCTGTGTCCATGAGTTCTCATTGTTCAATTCCCACCTATAAGTGAGAACATGCCGTGTTTGGTTTTTTGTCCTTGTGATAGTTTACTGAGAATGATGTTTTCCAGTTTCATCCATGTCCCTACAAAGGACATGAACTCATCGTTTTTTATGGCTGCATAGTATTCCATGGTGTATATGTGCCACATTTTCTTAATCCAGTCTCTCGTTGTTGGACATTTGGGTTGGTTCCAACTCTTTGCTATTGTGAATAGTGCCGCAATAAACATACGTGTGCATGTGTCTTTATAGCAGCATGATTTATAGTCCTTTGGGTATATACCCAGTAATGGGATGGCTGGGTCAAATGGTATTTCTAGTTCTAGATCCCTGAGGAATCGCCACACTGACTTCCACAATGGTTGAACTAGTTTACAGTCCCACCAACAGTGTAAAAGTGTTCCTATTTCTCCACATCCTCTCCAGCACCTGTTGTTTCCTGCTTTTTTAATGATGGCCATTCTAACTGGTGTGAGATGGTATCTCACTGTGGTTTTGATTTGCATTTCTCTGATGGCCAGTGATGATGAGCATTTCTTCATGTGTTTTTTGGCTGCATAAATGTCTTCTTTTGAGAAGTGTCTGTTCATGTCCTTCGCCCACTTTTTGATGGGTTTTTTTTTTCTTCTAAATTTGTTTGAGTTCATTGTAGATTCTGGATATTAGCCCTTTGTCAGATAAGTAGGTTGCAAAAATTTTCTCCCATTCTGTAGGTTGCCTGTTCACTCTGATGGTAGTTTCTTTTGCTGTGCAGAAGCTCTTTAGTTTAATGAGATCCCATTTGTCAATTTTGGCTTTTGTTGCCATTGCTTTTGGTGTTTTAGACATGAAGTCCTTGCCCACGCCTATGTCCTGAATGGTATTGCCTAGGTTTTCTTGTAGGATTTTAATGGTTTTAGGTCTAACATTTAAGTCTTTAATCCATCTTGAATTAATTTTTGTATAAGGTGTAAGGAAGGGATCCAGTTTCAGCTTTCTACATATGGCTAGCCAGTTTTCCCAGCACCATTTATTAAATAGGGAATCCTTTCCCCATTTCTTGTTTTTGTCAGGTTTGTCAAAGATCAGATAGTTGTAGATAAGAGGCATCATTTCTGAGGGCTCTGTTCTGTTCCATTGATCTATGTCTGTGTTGTGGTACCAGTACCATGCTGTTTTGGTTACTGTAGCCTTGTAGTATAGTTTGAAGTCAGGTAGCGTGATGCCTCCAGCTTTGTTCTTTTGGCTTAGGATTGGCTTGGTGATGCAGGCTCTTTTTTGGTTCCATATGAACTTTAAAGTAGTTTTTTCCAATTCTGTGAAGAAAGTCATTGGTAGCTTGATGGGGATGGCATTGAACCTATAAATTACCTTGGGCAGTATGGCCATTTTCACGATATTGATTCTTCCAACCCATGAGCATGGACTGTTCTCCCATTTGTTTGTATCCTCTTTTATTTCATTGAGCAGTGGTTTGTAGTTCTCCTTGAAGAGGTCCTTCACATCCCTTGTAAGTTGGATTCCTAGGTATTTGATTCTCTTTGAAGCAGTTGTGAATGGGAGTTCACTCGTGATTTGGCTCTCTGTTTGTCTGTGATTGGTGTACAAGAATGCTTGTGATTTTTGTACATTGATTTTGTATCCTGAGACTTTGCTGAAGTTGCTAATCAGCTTAAGGAGATTTTGGGCTGAGACAATGGGGTTTTCTAGATATACAATCATGTCATCTGCAAACAGGGACAATTTGACTTCCTCTTTTCCTAATTGAATACCCTTTATTTCCTTCTCCTGCCTGATTGCTCTGGCCAGAACTTCCAGCACTATGTTGAATAGGAGAGGTGAGAGAGGGCATCCCTGTCTTGTGCCAGTTTTCAGAGGGAATGCTTCCAGTTTTTGCCCATTCAGTATGATATTGGCTGTGGGTTTGTCATAGATAGCTGTTATTATTTTGAGATACGTCCCATCAATACCTAATTTATTGAGAGTTTTTAGCATGAAGGGTTGTTGAATTTTGTCAAAGGCCTTTTCTGCATCTATTGAGATAATCATGTGGTTTTTGTCTTTGGTTCTGTTTATATGCTGGATTACATTTATTGATTTGTGTATGTTGAACTAGCCTTGCATCCCAGGAATGAAGCCCACTTGATTATGGTGGATAAGCTTTTTGATGTGCTGCTGGATTCGGTTTGCCAGTATTTTATTGAGGATTTTTGCATCAATGTTCATCAAGGATATTGGTCTGAAATTCTCTTTTTTGGTTATGTCTCTGCCAGGCTTTGGTATCAGGACGATGCTGGCTTCATAAAATGTGTTAGGGAGGATTCCCTCTTTTTCTATCAATTGGAATAGTTTCAGAAGGAATGGTACCAGCTCCTCCTTGTACCTCTGGTAGAATTCGGCTGTGAATCCATCTGGTCCTGGACTCTTTTTGGTTGGTAAGCTATTGATTATTGCCACAATTTCAGAACCTGTTATTGGTCTATTCAGAGATTCAACTTCTTCCTGGTTTAGTCTTGGGAGGGTGTATTTGTCGAGGAATTTATCCATTTCTTCTAGATTTTCTAGTTTATTTGCATAGAGGTGTTTGTAGTATTCTCTGATGGTAGATTGTATTTCTGTGGGATCGGTGGTGATATCCCCTTTTTCATTTCTTATTGCATCTATTTGATTCTTCTCTCTTTTCTTCTTTATTAGTCTTGCTAGAGGTCTATCAATTTTGTTGATCTTTTCAAAAAACCAGCTCCTGGATTCATTAATTTTTTGGAGGGTTTTTTGTGTCTCTATTTCCTTCAGTTCTGCTCTGATTTTAGTTATTTCTAGGCTTCTGCTAGCTTTTGAATGTGTTTGCTCTTGCTTTTCTAGTTCTTTTAATTGTGATGTTAGGGTGTCAATTTTGGATCTTTCCTGCTTTCTCTTGTGGGCATTGAGTGCTATAAATTTCCCTCTACACACTGCTTTGAACATGTCCCAGAGATTCTGGTATGTTGTGTCTTTGTTCTCGTTGGTTTCAAAGAACATCTTTATTTCTGCCTTCATTTCATTATGTACCCAGTAGTCGTTCAGGAGCAGGTTGTTCAGTTTCCATGTAGTTGAGCGGTTTTGAGTGAGTTTCTTAATCCTGAGTTCTAGTTTGATTGCACTGTGGTCTGAGAGACAGTTTGTTATAATTGCTGTTCTTTTACATTTGCTGAGGAGAGCTTTACTTCCAACTATGTGGTCAATTTTGGAATAGGTGGGTGTGGTGCTGAAAAAAATGTATATTCTGTTGATTTGGGGTGGAGAGTTCTGTAGATGTCTATTAGGTCCACTTTGTGCAGAGCTGAGTTCAATTCCTGGATATCCTTGTTAACTTTCTGTCTCGTTGATCTGTCTAATGTTGACAGTGGGGTGTTAAAATCTCCCATTATTATCGTGTGGGAGTTTAAGTCCCTTTGTAGGTCACTCAGGACTTGCTTTATGAATCTGGGTGCTCCTGTGTTGGATGCATATATATTTAGGATAGTTAGCTCTTCTTGTTGAATTGATCCCTTTACCATTATGTAATGGCCTTCTTTGTCTCTTTTGATCTTTGTTGGTTTAAAGTCTATTTTATCAGAGACTAGGATTGCAACCCCTGCCTTTTTTTGTTTTCCATTTGCTTGATAGATCTTCCTCCATCCCTTTATTTTAAGTCTATGTGTGTCTCTGCATGTGAGATGGGTTTCCTGAATACAGCACACTGATGGGTCCTGACTCCTTATCCAGTTTGCCAGTCTGTGTCTTTTAATTGGAGCATTTAGCCCATTTACATTTAACATTAATATTGTTATGTGTGAATCTGATCCTGTCATTATGATGTTAGTTGGTTATTTTGCTCGTTAGTTGATGCAGTTTCATCCTAGCCTCAATGGTCTTTACAATTTGGCATGTTTTTGCAGTGGCTGGTACCGGTTGTTCCTTTCCATGTTTAGTGCCTCCTTCAGGAGCTCTTTTAGGGCAGGCCTGGTGGTGACAAAATCACTCAGCGTTTGCTTGTCTGTAAAGTATTTTATTTCTCCTTCACTTATGAAGCTTAGTTTGGCTGGATAGGAAACTCTGGGTTGAAAATTCTTTTCTTTAAGAATGTTGAATATGGGCCCCCACTCTCTTCTGGCTTGTAGAGTTTCTGCTGAGAGATCAGCTGTTGGTTAGTCTGATGGGCTTCCCTTTGTGGGTAACCCGACCTTTCTCTCTGGCTGCCCTTAACATTTTTTCCTTCATTTCAACTTTGGTGAATCTGACAATTATGTGTCTTGCAGTTGCTCTTCTCAAGGAGTATCTTTGTGGTGTTCTCTGTATTTCCTGAATCTGAATGTTGGCCTGCCTTGCTAGATTGGGGAAGTTCTCCTGGATAATATCTTGCAGAGTGTTTTCCAACTTGGTTCCATTCTCCCCGTCATTTTCAGGTACACCAATCAGACGTAGGTTTGGTCTTTTCACATAGTCCCAAATTTCTTGGAGGCTTTGTTCATTTCTTTTTATTCTTTTTTCTCTAACCTTCTCTTCTCGCTTCATTTCATTCATTTCATCTTCCATCACTGATACCCTTTCTTACAGTTGATCGCATCTGCTACTGAGGCTTCTGCAATCTTCGTGTAGTTCTCGAAACTTGGCTTTCAGCTCCATCAGCTCCTTTAAGCCCTTCTCTCCATTGGTTATTCTAGTTATCCATTCTTCTAAGTTTTTTTCAGAGTTTTTAACTTCTTTGCTATTGTTTTGAATTTCCTCCCATAGCTCAGAGTAGTTTGATCGTCTGAAGCCTTCTTCTCTCAACTTGTCAAAGTCATCCTCCATCCACCTTTGTTCCATTGCTGGTGAGGAACTGCATTCCTTTGGAGGAGGAGAGGTGCTCTGATTTTTAGAGTTTCCAGTTTTTCTGCTCTGTTTTTTCCCCATCTTTGTGGTTTTATCTACTTTTGGTCTTTGATGATGGCGATGTACAGATGGGTTTTTGGTGTGGATGTCCTTTCTGTTTGTTAGTTTTCCTTCTACCAGACAGGACCCTCAGCTGCAGGTTGGTTGGAGTTTACTAGAGGTCCACTCCAGACCCTGTTTGGCTGGGTGTCAGCAGCGGTGGCTGCAGAACAGCAGATTTTTGTGAGACCACAAATTCAGCTGTCTGATAGTTCCTCTGGAAGTTTTGTCTCAGAGGAGTACCTGGCCAAGTGAGGTGTCAGTCTGTCCCTACTGGGGGGGTGCCTCCCAGTTAGGCTGTTCAGGGGTGAGGGACCCACTTTAGGAGGCAGTCTGTCCATTCTCAGATCTCCAGCTGCGTGCTGGGAGAACCACTACTCTCTTCAAAGCTGTCAGTCAGGGACATTTAAGTCTGTGGAGGTTCCTGCTGACTTTTTGTTTGTCTGTGCCCTGCCCCCAGAGGTGGAGCCTACAGAGGCAGGCAGGCCTCCTTGAGCTGTGGTGGGCTCCACCCAGTTCGAGCTTCCTGGCTGCTTTGTTTACCTAAGCAAGCCTGGCAATGGCGGGCGCCCCTCCCCCAGCCTCGCTGCCACCTTGCAGCTTGGTCTCAGACTGCTGTGCTAGCAATCAGCGAGACTCCGTGGGCATAGGACCCTCCAAGCCAGGTGCAGGACACAATCTCCTAGTGTGCTGTTTTCCAGGCCCATTGGAAAAGCGCAGTATTAGGGTGGGACTGACCCGATATTCCAGGTGCTGTCTGTTACCCCTTTCTTTGACTAGGAAAGGGAACTCCCTGACCTCTTGCGCTTCCCGAGTGAGGCAATGCCTCGCCCTGCTTCGGCTCGCTCACAGGGCGCTTCACTGACTGTCCTGCACCCACTGTTTGGCACTCCCTAGTGAGATGAAACCGGTACCTCAAACAGAAATGCAGAATTCACCCGTCTTCTGTGTCGCTGGGGCTGGGAGCTGTAGACCGGAGCTGTTCCTATTCGGCCATCTTGGCTCCATCCCCTCAGAACCAGCTTTCTGTTTTTTAAACTAGGAGTGCTAGACCGGTTAAGGCAGGAGGCTCCATGGCCCACCAGAAGAAGGTCATTCCTATGACTTTGCCCAGGTTGCCAGCTTACTAGGTCTTGTCTTCCAACCATTAAAGTTCTTGGCATACCTGGGGTCTTTCGCCCCAGGCCCTGAGGCCTAAGCCCTTGAGATCTGTGTATCCTGGGACCTGTGATTTTACAGAGCAGAGCACAAACTTGGATTGAAAGTCAATAAAGTATTGAATTCCACAGTGAATGGTCTTTTTTTTTGTCAGAATTCCAAATTGGGCCATTGTTAGCACAGACAGACAGGACTAGATACTCCCCTGAATGCACCAGAGCCATTCACAAAGCTTGGTTCTGCAGGGCCATGTAGCAGGAATTATACCTAGCTTCATAGAAAAGGTCTGTGGTTGTCCCTTGGCTGTCCCCTGGAGCCATGAAACCCCTCTCTGTCCTCCAAAGCCACAGCAGGGTAACCTGATACTTGCTAATGACCACCAGATGGCTGATGACCACAAGGGGGCATGGCCCTTTGAGTGCCCCTTCAGCGTAGAAGCTATCACTCTGCAGGAGTGTCAGGCAAAGCAGGATGTGTGTCTATCAGGAACCTACAAGCTTTTGCCCAAAGCCATCAGCCTTCAGCAGGGAGAAGAGCGACATGTGAGCAGGTGCATGATCTATTCCAGATCTTCTCAGAGCCTGCCCATCCCTGACAGCCAAGGATTGTGCCCATCAAAGGAGCCCACAAGAGAAATCAAGGGGCAGAGGGAAGAAAACAGCAAAGAGGAGTGGGAAGACAGAGAAGGAAATGTTAACCGAGAGATGTAGGAGGAATTCAAGCTACAAATGCAGCCCAGGTTTATTGACTTCTTCTTAAGGGTCAGGCCTCGTGCAAAGTGCATTTTATTTAATCCTTACCACAATCTTATTACAACAGGTGCTATTATTGTCTCCATCTTAGAGCTAAGGGAACTTGGACTATAAGCATTTAAGTAACCTGATCTAAGATGCATAAACTTGCATAAGGCTTAAGCAATTGTAGAGGTTTGGGAAAAGTGACAACTAAGGTCAGCTCTTGGAACTAACCCCTCCCTGGGGTTGTGCAGGCTGTGTGCTAGCCCTTCCTCAGTTTCTCTTTGAAATGAGAATCATTCTGCTAATCTCTCTCCCTAGCATGTTATGCTGCACAAGTTATGTGCATTAATTTCCAGCATCACTAGCCACTCAGTAATTATCTCCATGAATTCCCTCCTTTCCATTGAAATTAGGTAGTTGGGTATATCATGGTTCCAAATCACTACAGTTGCTGATAGAGCAAATAGAATTAAGTGTATAACTACTATACTTAGAAATGAGACAGCTTTTTTGAAATCAAAATCACAATTTTTTTCTCTTATTTTAATTTATTTTTGTTGTGTTGGAAATTTGCAGACTTATTCCTCACTCAATGTCACACTTTCACAACTGCAAGGACAAGGGGAATGAAATCACTGGCCTGCTTTCCAGCTCACTTCACACTCACTGACACACACAAACATGTGCACACATGTGCATACACGTACACACATGCACATGCAAACACATCATACAGGCTCCCAACCCAATCCTTAGTTTTCTGGCCTAGAGGGACTCCAAAGAATTGCTTCAGTAGTTTGAGAATGATGAATGACAATGTCTTTAAAATATATATTTACTATTAGTAAAGGAAAGCTAAGGAAGGGAAAGAGTAGAGGAGAAAAGAAGAGAACATGAGAGGAACTAAAGACAAAAAGGCGGGGACAGATGGGCCAAGAGGGCTAAGAAGGAGAGGGATCCCAGGAGGAAGTGAATTGTAGCTCAGAGAAGCCCTTGCTCCTGACAGTCATGCCCTTGACTGTCTCCATTTCCGTGGGAGATGTGTAAATTTCTCTCATTCCCATAACTCATCAGTAGTGGTCAGGAGGGAGCCCACCTCCCACCAGGAGGGCTCTGGACTTCATCAGCCCGGTTACCCTGCCTCCAGACATTGGTTTTACACAAACTAAAAAATTCAGCTGCACTTCAGAACTCTATTATCTGGCTGAGTGGAGAGCTGGCCATTATGAAAGCTTCCCTAGACGTTCTGGTAGTGATTCTTCTAGGTAGAAACCTGCTCTGGCTACGTATCTGCTTATGTTCACAGCCCTGAGATACCTGAGTGTTGGACTAAACCAGTGTTACTCAAACTGCAGGCTGCAACCAATGAGAGGTTATTAAATAATTTAGTGGCTTCCACTTACGATTTTTTACAAAATAAAATAGAATTACTGAAATGCTCAACATATAGAAGGGATATTTTATGAATATTTTATTTTGGTGGAGTGTGTGCTGTGTGGGTCACAGTCTAGACAGGCTAAGAGCCACAGGACTGAATGACCTGGGAGGTTTCCAGAGAGTCTGTGACCTCTGAGTGAGCTGCTCCCCTAGCCACTTAAATCTTGAAAATAGGGGCCAGGATGTCTTCTGATAGCAAGCTCCCCCATGTTTCCTCTGTCTATTAGATTCTATATTTAAGAAGATTCCAACACATCGTGGGCATCCAAAGCGTTCCAAAACTTCTGGAGTCACCTCTTTGGACAGCTCCCGAGGAGTGCAGTGGGGGAAAGGGATGACATAGGGTCAGTGTGAACTGATCTCACAGGAAGGGCATTTAGTACTGTGGCTTCCACATTGCAGAGCCCCCTTGGCTGGCAGGTGCACAGCCTGCCCACTCGCACTTTGCCTGCCCCCCTTCCTGTCTGTCTGCTCCAGCCCCATCTGATTGACTGGCTGGCTCAGGCCACCTAATGAAAGGCAACACCCCATATGACAAAGCCCATGCTGTGTAATGGGTTGATTGACATCCTCAGGATGTGATTCCGCATGCAGCCCCACTTGCAGATAATGTGAATGGTTGAGGAATTAAAATGTTGCTCGGTGCTTAATGAATGCGGCATGAACCTCACGTTAGCACATGCCAGCTGCATCTCTGAGAACCAGGAAGCAGCAACAATTTCTAAATTATTTATCAATTCCCTTACCTCCACCCCAAAAGAAAGTCAGCTTATGCATTTATTTATTTCATGGGCCGATATGCAGAGTAATTGCTTTGGTTTTTTTGAGTTTTTTTTTCTATAGGTTTTCTTTTCCTGATGCTACAGTGAAAAAAAGAGAGAAAATATCATGTCAATGTCATTTGAATCATAATAGCTACAAATTCACTCCCCTGAATAAATAGAGAAGCTTATTTATCAAACACAGACAAGATGTCTGTCGAGTTGTTAACAGAGGAAGAGAGATTTGAGTAGGCAGGAGCAATTCAAAAGTTTGCATATCTTCAAAACTCCCTAGGGAGGTGCAAGCAGCTTTTTTCCCCAGCTAGGAGCTTTCTGTTTTGGCAGCTGATTGGCCAGCAAAATTGGCTGTTCCACCTTCACAGGGTGAAAAGGGGCAGGTGGCTCAGGCATCCTAGCTGAGCCTGGACCTGGCAGGTAAGAGAGTGCTTGTCCGCATTCAGATTCTTGTCCATTTAAGGCAGAACAATTGGATGAAATACCAAGGCGAGTAAGCAGATGGAAAGCGTTGGTTGTTCTTGTCTGTGGCCTGTGGCCCTAGCTTTTTTATTCTGCTTTATTTTTTCATCTTATCCTGGCAGGGCTGGCTGCTGCTCTCTGTTGCAAACACAAGCTCCGTTTCATCCTTTCCCTGGGTTTCCCCACCCATGGCCAGCCCCTCTGCATCCCCACTCCCCACCCGCTGCCACTGTGAGGCCACCTCTGCTGACATGTGTGGGCTCTGTGGATGCTTCTGTAAGAAGCAGCACAATGTAACTACGATGGCTACTATCTTTGCAGTAGGGCATCTTCTAAGGGTTTTACATATATTATCTCATATAATTCTCAGGATACATATATTATCTCATTTAATTCTTATGATATCTTCCTCAACTATGAGGAAGATAAGCTGTTTTTATGATACTTTGGTGTAAGTCAGAAAACCACATTCCAGGAAGGCTGATGACTTGCCCAAGGTCATTCCCAGGATTTGAGCCCAAAGTCTTGTCCACTACGTTATACTGCAGCCTCAGATAGATAGATAACTCACTGCAGGTCAGGAGACCTGGAGGCCATCCCTGACAGCTGAGTTGTCTTGGGCAAGCTGCCTATACCTCTCTGGGACTCAGTTGCTAGGCAGCTGATAGGCTCAGTGTCATAATGATAGGGTGGGTTTAGGACAAGTTTGCCTGGGGCTAAACCCAGGTACTACCGCTGAGCTACATTAGGTAGGTTACTTGAGCTTGGTTTTCTCATCTATAAAGTAGAAAGATGATCATAGTACCTCCCTCGCTGGAATGATTTTGATGATTCAATAAGTTCCTACATGTAGAATAATGAGAGCCAAGCTTGGAGCATAGTAAGCAGTCCATGTTCATTATCACTATATAGATTTTGTCTGTGTGTCCATCTTTATAGCATGAGGGGATTCAATGCAATGATATTCTAAAGTCTAATTTGGTTTGGAAATTCTATGAATCTGGTCTGCAGTTACATTTCCTTAGAGCTCTGTAGCTCTTTGTGGTATTATTCCAATGAGGACAAAATTAGAGGTGAAAGCTGGAGCGACCGAGCCGTGGACTAGCTTGCACCTGTGTATCTCATCTATATGGACACTGCCTGTCCTCTTCTGTCTCTCATTTCATATGATAGTATGACCCTCACATTATCTGCCATGGGCGGGACAGGGTTACTTTCTCTATTTTAAAGACCTGTTCTGCTATTAGCCTGGGGTTAGAAAGTTAGTGGGAAAGTAGGACTCTAATCCATATATACCGCTTCCAAGAGAGTTCTCAGTTGTCTGAAAGGCAAAGGGATTTGAGCCTTCTGAGTTCAACTCCCAGCAAGGAGGTGCCCTAGAAAAGCAGCTTTTGTCCAACTGTATTAGCCATTTTTCACTCCAAAATAAAAGACTGGGCAGAGCATCCTGGCTGTATTTCACCAGCTCATTTTTCTCTAAACACCAACATTTACCAGCTTTCCTTTTTCTGATGAGAAAGTAATTAATCTTGTCTCCTCTAGACCCTCACACTGGCACACGTTGCTACTGTCTTGAAGGCAGATGGTTCTCTGGGAGAGGAAAGTGAGACAGTCCAGAGCAGCAGGAAGGCTTGAAAGTTCAAATCCTGGCCAATGGGGACCAGCACAAGTTGCCCCAAAAGGCTCCCCCAGTTACTTTGAGGCTCTCCTCTGGGAGCCAGCTCTGCACCTGAACACGCTGTCTTGGCTCACAGGCACATGAGCAGGTCAGACCGTGAAAGCAGCCCTGGTCTGCATTTGCATGCAATGGGGCTATCAAAGGTCCTGAGGGGAAGGGAGAGGTGAGAGACGCCTGAACTTAAAAGGGAAAGCAGCCAGCTTCCGGGAGCTTTTGTCAAGCCAGAGGCAGAGAAGTGATGCTGATGAACACTTGCATTTCCAAGCTCCAAGCCTTTATTATCTAGACCATGTAATCCATTTCTGAGCTACACTTTGCTCGCCGAGTAGAAATTTCATCTTTCTCAGGCGATCATAAGCTCAAACTTGACAGGAAAACTTCCTGCCATACATTCTTACATCCTCTGCAGCCTAACATCAAGCTAGGAACATATTAGATGCTCAGTGAATTCTTAAACAATCAAATGCGATTGACCAAACTGAAGCTCACAGACATGTTATTCATATATGAGTATTGTCAGCTCTTACTAACTCAGGCTGGGGAAGGCAGCCTTAACCTAGATAACTCCACAAGAATGGCTAATCCCCAAGATAATTATATCTGTGATTTCTCTTAAACACGATGCACAGTTCTGTTTACCTATTTGCCTTCCCAAGGAAGGTTTTCCTTGGTTAATCCAATCGGTCATTCAATCAGTTTTTAATGGAGTGCTATCTGTCAGGCACTGTCCTAGGAAATTCAAGGGTGATGAAGGTAGCCCTCATCTCTGCCCACTTGGGACCTATCACATATGGGGAAAAGACAGATAGGACACCATCATCACATGAGTTATTTTGTTGTAATAGTTACATGTGCTACTGAGGGATGGTGAGTGTTTTAAGAGTGTGTAATGGAAAGCCCACTTAGAGCTGCCTGAGAGGCAGGGTGGGCGTGAGGGAATTAGTCTTATATTTATATTAAAACTTAGGGAATGAGTGTGAATATTCCAGGGGCATTGGAGGTTGAGGTGACAAGGTTAAGATGAGTTCTCATTTCTGATTATGAGAATATCTGCACAGAAGCATGCCGGTAAATTCACTCTGTCCGAAAGGCAGATGCCTACTCCAGGGTCTCCAGCATAGTCTGCCTTGCTTATGAATGAGAGGGTGGAAGAGCTGCTCCTGGAGGTTCTATCTGGGATCTGGGGTTGTAGGGATTTACTCCGATCACTAGCTGCTTGTCTTTCCACCCTGAGTGTTCTGTGGAGTCAGTCTGGAAATGAGCTCTTTTTGCCAATGACTCAAAGTAGGAAAAATAAAAATTTGCTTATGGAGAGATTCCAGTGGGAGCATGGATACGCTATCTGGTGCATAATGGCTGTGAATTCCAACCAGCCTCCTGAAACCAAGACGTTTCAATTAACAGGAGGCACTCCAAACCTGAACGTCTCTCTTTCCTGGCTTTCCAGTCAGAATGCTGTTGTATAAATAACAATAAGCTGGCCCCGTCAGAGGCTGTAATTGAGTCTCTTCTTTCTGCTGGCATCAGCGGGATTCCCTTGAGTGATTTACTGTGTGGCTATTTAATTGCGTGACACATGAGGAAGTCAGCCCTGCTTTGTTTAGTTACATTTGGGTATCCCCCCTGCATGGTATCAGCACCCACTCTCTAGAAGGGCTCTCTAGCACCATTCTTGTCCAGGAAATGATTGCAAAGGTGTTAGCTAAGACCAGGGACAGAGAGAAATGGCTAGATGTTTGAAAAAGGAAGGGAATGTGGATAGAAAAGAAGATGGATCCCATGAACAGAATAGTTACCTGGTTTACAGATTTAACTTGTTCTGAACCTAACTAACACTGAGTGTCTGTGTATGTGTGTGAGTGTATGTGAGTGTGTATGTGAGTGTGTTGGATGTGGCTGTTAAAGGAGGGGAAAGAGCGTTAGAAAGTGCACATAATCACAAAATACAAGTTAGCAAATATTAGGTGTCATAAGAAAGACACAGTCATTTTTCCAAACAATTTCAGCACTACTTTCTTCCTGGGTAAAGGCAATGAGGAGAAGGGGGTAACTTTAAAAAAGCTGATGGGTGTTTGACAATGAATAAATGTAATTTTATACCTTATAATAGCTCTCTGAGGTAGTATTTAGCATACCCACTTGATAGATAAAGAAACTGAGGCTGAAAGACACTGCTAATAAGTGGTAGACATTCAATCCAGCCTCATGCCTGTCTGACTCCAAAGCCCACGTTAATTCCACCACCCCCCAGAGACTGAGTCATCCCTTGATCTTTCTTCAAGCTGCTTGTATACCACGTTGACTAATTACTCCGTGAAATATTAATTGATTTTCCACTGTGTACATAGAATAGATTTTGGTCTCGTAAGAATATGAGGATCAATAATAATACTAATAACAATGAAAATAATAGCCAATATTTCCAATAGGGTGGTTACTATTTTCTAGGCTTTGTTCAGAATATTTTATAAATATTGACTCATTTAATAAGATAGTTGCACCTAGATAACTGGACTTCGAACACATCCCACCATGCCCTTGAACAGTGAGCCTCTCACCCCTCATTATCTGGGGCTTGGTAGCAGGCAGGTGCAGAGAGGAGGCTGTAATCCACTATGGAGCCCAAGGCAGGCGGGGGTACCTTGGGCTGTGGCATGGCAGCTCCATGTCCAAACACAAATCTCCCATGCTTTGACAACTGCTCCAAGAAGGTTTCCTAAGGGAGTCCATGAGCAGAATGTATGGATCCTGATGGGGAGGGAGAGCCTGTGAATCAGTAGGTGAAGGCGTATTCATCAGACACAAACTCATGCATTTTTTTTAAGCTCACTCACAGGGGCTCAATTTTCCTCCGCTCCTGGCGATACCACATGTAAAGATAGCCTTTCTCCTCTCAGCAAAGAGGCAGGGATAAGCAGGGTTTCAATCATATTAGAAGAACTAGAGAGTGGACATTACTTAGAATTTCCTAGCTGCAAGGTTTTTGAGAAGTTTGGAGGCATAACTGAGCTAGGAGGGGGAAAATGGAAGCCAATGAGGCGTGGCCATCCCAGGTATAAAAGCTCCATGGTGGAGAAGGGAGGGGGCTCACTCTCCTGTTCACTCTGCTTATTTCAAACAGAACCGCTCTCCCAGCCAAATCACATGGACAGCTCCAGCCTTCCTTGTCTCAGAGGAGGAGGTGGCCCTCTCCCTGCTAAGAGCTGATTCTGCCCCATCTATCCTTCCTTCTGTCTCTGGCGTCTTCAATCTCTCCTTCCCTTTGACTACCTTTTCTTGATCTACTTTTCTTTTTCAAACTATTGAGTTTTCCCTTAAAATTAAGAATAGAAATAAACCGTAAACATGTCTTCTTCTGACAATGGTCTTATCTTTCTCTTTCCATTATCATCCAGCTTTCTTTAAAAAGTAGTTCACACCCCCACTGTCTTCACCGCATTCTCTCATTTTCACTCCTCAGTCAACTGCAATCTGGCCCCTAGTCTTACTTTTTCATTGAAATTACTCTTATTCAAGTCAGAAATAATGACAAAAACTACAAAGCGCTTTCAGCATGCTCTGATCTTTCTCTGAACATATCCACATCTCTCATCTTTGTAACAGTTGACACAATTAACCCACCCCCTCCATCCGGAAACTCTTCTTCCTCAGCTCCTGTGGCCCATTCCTCTTTCCCAATTTTCCTCTTAACAGGGTTGGTTTCTTTGGGCTCTAACTGTAGCTCGCCTCTTGCTCTACATCTTCTCCTTGGCAATTTCATTTACACTCATGTCTTAAAGTCTCATTTACATACTAGTAATTCCCCAATCTTGATCTCCAGTCCATGAGTTCCACCCCTACATGCCCACCTGTCTGCCAAACAGAGTCACCTGGATGGTTCCCAGGTACCATATGCCTCAGGCTGTTTATATCCAACATGTCATTCATCATCTGTAGCTCCTGCTCCACTTTCTTCTGAATTCTCTTTCTTGATTTGTAGCATTTCCATCTGCTCAGCTGCCTAGCCAGGAACCTGGACTTTTCAACATTCATCTCTTCCCGTGCTCCATTTGCCAGTCTTGAAATTTTTATTTCAAATATAGGCCCATTTTATCATTCCTGATACCACTCTCTTAGTTATAGGGTATCATTATATCCTTCTTGGACTATCGCAATAGCCCCTATTCTCCTTACGCCACCCAAACCTATCCTCCATACTGCTCCCAAAGCAATGTTTCGAAAATGTGGAGCGGGCCATATTAGTACCCATATTTGACCAGACAAAGTCCAAGCTTCTTTATGTCACGAAGAAAGGCTTAATGTATGTGATGCTGGGCTTTCTTTCTAGCCTCATTGCCTGCCCTTGCTCTTTATGGAATAACAATGTCGTGCCACTTGTAATTACCCCAAACAATCAAGGCCAAATGTTTTCTAGCTGTCTTCTCAGAGTGTTCCTTCTGCCTGAAACATCTCTCTTCCTCTCTCCTCCACCATCTCATTGACTACATCATCTCTGTAGTCTGTTCTCCCAGTTGGCTGGGCCCAGTTGGTTATAGATATGAGGAAGTAACTTTTGCAAGCTAAGCCCAACCTTTTAAGCAGACAGAGTAGATATCTGCCCACATGGTTTGAATGGTGGGGCTTGAGGAAGCTGATAACTAATTATCTTTTATTATTTAAAATTATTTCATTATAGGGTTATTACTCTGATTTTCTTTGCATTTTTGTTCTTGGAGAGGTTTCTACATATTTTTCTGAGTAGAGTTTAATCCCCTAAGCCTTTGTGAGCTCCCACACATGAGAAGGGGGCCATGACAGGTACAGAGGGTGAGCCTCTCGGCAAAATGGGACATGAAATAAAAAATTGCCCTGAGGAGGAGGAGGAGGATTGAAATGCAGGGAGCTGATAAACTGCTACATATCACAGTCAACATCGCACATCTTGCTTGGGTAAATCATGTGGATGATCTAGTAAGTTAGGATTCAAGTTAATACTTAGATCACTTAAAATGAGGAAATATAAATATTTTTCCTGAATAATACAGAATTGTCACCCATGAAGCCCTACATTCATTTTCTTAAAGGAAAAAACTGCCAGAGATAGAGTATTTGTTTAATGGGATTTTATGAGATGAGCCAAAGTATAACTGGGCTTTAGAAATGAAAGACAAAGATAATGAACTCAATACCTTACAGGTCACGGGAGACACAGTGAGGAAAAAATGATGTTACTGTGAAAAGATTGGGAAGAGAAAAAAAGAGGCAGGAAGATAAAGACGCATTAAAAAAATGTGTTGACCATCTATTATCCAGACACTGAGATATGGGCATAATCCCTGCCTTGGGTATTTACCTGGAACTTGGCAGGTACTCAGGATAAATATTTGTGGAAGGAAGGAAGGAGTGAAGGAAGGAAAAAAGGAAGAAAGGGAGGCAGGGAGGGAAGAAATGAGGAAAGGAGGGAGGAAAGCCTGTGTATTCTTCTTAGTCTGTCTAAGGTGGGTGAAGTTAACTAAATCTATACTTACTGTTTAGCTTTTCACCCATTGTATGTTCTTGCCTATGGTATATTCTTCTAGAAAATTCATAATAAATCCATTCTCCACTAAGGTTTTCCATGCTATCTACGGACTGCATATCAACTCACTGTGTTAAATGTGATGAGTTATTTAATAGACAAGTGAGTGGCAGGGTTGGGGTCTAAAACCAGGTTACCAGTAGGTCCCCAGCTAATCATGTACCTGGTCCCTGTGGCCATGCTTAGGATTGGAGGAGGTCTCCCTGCTCATCTAGACCGCTAGCCAGGCCAGCCATCTGCTACTTGTCTGGAAGGGGGAAGAGAGGTGGCATGGTGCTCAGGGCTGTGGCAGGTCTAGTCTTGGTTTCCTAATCAGTCTATTATTTACAGGCTCCAAAGTAATGGGAGGAGGGGCAGGCTTATGACCTGTGATGAGAGGGGTTTATGTGTGTTCTGGGCCAGTTTTGTAAGACAGCTGCTCCTATAAAGGATTTATCAAGACAGTAAAAGAAAAAGGAAAGAGCCTAAAGACCCTCTAGTGAAAACAGCCTTTTTATGGTATGAGAGTATAAGAGGGAACACTTTGAAAAGAAGCCACACTTCCCCTGCCCACCCCACCCACCCCTTATCCTACTCAGCCCACATAGGCAGAAAAGCTCTCTAATCTTTATCTCAGGGGCTAAATACTATAAGCATTTAAAGTTTATTTTTGTCTTATAATGACATCCAGCCTTCACCACCATACCCCGGATAGGTTTTCCTTTAATTAGGAATGTCTTTCCTCTTTGGGCTATTCTTGTGGATGAAAGTGAGGAACTTAGGGGGCACTTGCTCTGCATACCTCGCACCCCATGTTTTAACAGAGTGATAATAGATTCAGCTCGATAGGCATGTCTTAGGTCTCAGTGATGGTTTGACCCAGACTCTGGGAGGGTAGCACAGCTTGGAGGAGAAAGGGTAATGCTTGGAGGAGAAAGGCGAATGCAGAACCCCAGATGATCCATGTAAGAATCATATCTATTTGTATCGGTGTGATCACAAGCAGCAATTTTAAAGAATCCTAGTCACAACAAATCTCCATCTCAGAGATGAAAAAAACAGATTTATGAAGTCAGAATATAGCGGAAGCAGTGAAGAAACCCATCCAGATTCCACAGCTATCAAGGAACGAAGCAGGGACCCTAACCCAGGTCTCCCAACTGCAAGTCTTGTCCATTCTCTTCTACCCCACTTCTGCCTTTGGGTTGGTGTTGCCATTCTCGGTGGCCAGAGCATCCAATCTGAACCAGGTCCTCTTCTAGTGAATGTGGCTGACCACTGAGTTGGGAGGGAGAGGAGGAGAGAGTACAGAGGAGAGAGGGTTCATTGTGATTCCAGGACACAGAGGATGCGCCCTCCGCTTCCTACATCAGCTTGAATGTTGGTGGCCAGTAAATCATATCCGCCCTGTTCTCCTTACTCTCTTCTACCTCCCTGAATAATCTGTTACAACCTCTTTGACTTCATAAAACTATTTACTGATGAGTCTCAAAATACTGTTTCCTGGATAGATATGTTTTCTAGATATCTATTCCCAGATGTATCAAAACTCCCTAAAATACATGTGATACAACTGCACGTATCAGTCTACTCCCTGCTCTGCATCCTGTTCCTCGTCCATCAGAAGGCCAACTTTATAGCGTGTGGGTCACACTAGATTTCTTCCCTCTCCTTACCTGTAACGTTTCGCAGGCACCAGATTCTGACAATTGCCATTCCTTAGGACAGCGGAACCTGCTGTCTACCTTCCTTGCCTTCCCTTGCATTACACACAGCGACTTTCTCGCCCACACTGCACTAGAGACCCAAAGCTGACCTTTCTGCCTCCACTTATTTCTTCTCTCACTGCTTTCATAATAATTCTTCTTAAAGAAACAAATTCAATCAGATCACTCCCCTTCGTAAAATAATCTTTCAGGGCAAGTATTTTGACTTTTCATGGCCCAGCCAGTATCCGCCATTCACATTTCATTTCTTGTGGCACCTAACTTTTCAGCCTTACAGTTTCCTGCATGGAAACTTCCTTTATCTTGTTTTTGCACTCAAAATTTTGCATATCGTGCTTTCATTGCCCCGATTAATTTGGCTTTATGTTTGTTACGTGGCTACTTCAAATTTGGGAATTACCCCCTATGGGGCACACATCAGGAATTAACTCTTCTAGGGAGCATTTATGAACACCTTGCCTAAGAGGCAGGTAGCATACCAGGGTACCATGCGCATATTTCTGTCATAGTGGTTATTACATTGTAGTGTAATTCTACATTCAGCCAGCTTTATCTGCCTCATCCACGTAACTGGGAGACTCTTGTTTTCTGCATCTTGTATGTCTAGTACCTAGAGAAATGCCTGAGGGTAGGAGTGTTCAGCAACACAGTTGCTAAATGAATGAAGGCAAGCTTCATATGGACTAGTAACCTCTGTGGTTATCCAAGCACATTCATAATCAGAGGCTCCAACCACGACCACGATGGTTATAATTGTTAAAAGTGATGCTCCCATTGAATTTCTTCACCACACAGCTCTACAGGAAGAGACTCACAACTCTGATGTTCCTACCCAGAAAAGATTACATTTCGAAGGTGTCTAGTTTTATCCAATGAAGTTGTTTTAAAATTGAAACTAGTCATCTCAGCTCTGTGAAAGCAGCGAAGTGCTTCTTCGCATAGCCCAGCACCTACATTTCAATCCAGTCGGACTCTTTACTTGGTCCTGCCCTATGCCTGTGTTGGGTGTTGGGAATAAAATGTGGGTTCCACGCAGCTCCAGGACTGGAGGAGCTTGGTGAACACTCACTCGGCCAGGGCAGCACTGATTCCTAGTGCCCTGCACACCACCTTGCAAAGCCAGGGGCTTAATAAAGCCTTGTTTATGAGCATTCTGGCCATGATGACTCAATTATCCAATTATTCATAATTCATTTAAATAACCACTAAACTTGTTTTGAGCACCTGCTTATATGCCTTTTATATAGAGATGAATTAGAGACATTCTCTCTGCCCTTGTGCAGCATTTTAGGGCTTGGTGAGAGAGAAAAATGTACCAACAGGCAATTATAATACAATGGGAAATGTGCTAATAGAAGTCTCCACAAAGGGCAGGTTTTCCGGACTGAAGGAAGAGAAGAGAATATTCCAGACAGACAGAACCACATGTATAAAATGTGAGAAGGGTGGGAGAGAGCATGAGAGGTTCAAAGAACTGTTAGAGAACAGCTGGGATTCATCACAACATGAGAGCAGATGGGTTATTTGGGGAGCCTGGAAGAAGGAATGGTGAGAAAGGAGATTGCAGAGGCAAACTAAGGGTCGCCTAAAGTGGAAGAAAGAGAAAAAGGAGGCTGCAGCCAGACTAAAGTTTGGAACTCCTCACCTTAGGCCCTAGGGAGCACCATATGGCTCTGGAACAGCTAGAAAAGTGGGAACTGCAATTTTCCAGGAAAAGAATGGTTCTGGAAATCTGGACCAAATAGAGAACTGTTGAATTAATGTAAGAAAGGGATGATGAGGAAATGATCTGGGGCTGTGGCAGCAGGGATGGAGGGAAGGGAGTGATTCCAAGGTCATTGGGAGGTGAATGTGCAGGTGATATGCAATTGTGTATGAAAACATCAGCACAGAAAGCAAGTCAGGCACCCAGCTGCACACTGAATTAAAGCAGGTGTGAAAGCTTGGGAAGAAATATTAACAACATTTTGATAATTTTTTTTTAAATCAAAATGTTAAAAAAGTATTAACAAAATATCAAAATTTCAAATAGAGGCAGGGTCAGTATTACTGATTTTTCCTTCGGCCTGTGGCTCTGCTATGGCTTGACCTGGTACTCTACTGATCCTAGCTTTATTTAAACTTTTGATCTGTCATTCATCATAGGTTTTTTACATTGATTTCATTTTGAAAAAAATACTACATTCAATTATTGTTTATCTTGATTATGCTTTTTTTTTTTTTTTTTGCACTTTCTTAAATTTTGCACTGAGTCAAGTGCTTCAACCTAGTCCTAGCCTTGGAACAGAGTAGTAGCAAGAGAGAGGGGGATTTATCAGGAATGATTGCAAGGGTAATGTCGAGCAGGATGCATTGATGTACCAGCACGATGCCTTATGCCACTAAAGGACAACTCTATCTGTTCCTAAAAGTGACTTTGCTTGGATAGTGGGATACTACCTTTCCTCTACCCATGAAAAGCTGTCATTTGATACTAGGCATTTTCGCCAAATGAAGACATCATACAGACCCCCCACCTCCACCTCGACTTCCTCCGTCTGAGCAAACTGAGTTTGGGTCTCCCATGATGAAACTCACATGCAGCTTGTGTACAACTTCCCTAAATGCCACAAATGCCTCAGAATAAGTGTGGAAATTGGTTTCTAAGCTCCAGCAGTTTCTAAAATAGGGGTGGTTTAAAATAAAGCAGTATGATAAAAGGGATTCCTATAGAGCAGATTGTGGGAAATAGCAGTGAGCCTCCAAAACAGAAAACCTGGGGAAAGAGTCAGAAACGGCATCTAGCCATTCCTGAGTAAGGGGGCATGGGAGGTAACCGTGGTCTTCCAGAAAGAGTGGCCAGCTCTGCCTCCATTAACTTCAGTCTGGGTGGGGGGGGTGGTGGGGAAACTCATTTCTTTCCATCCCCTGAAGCTTCTTTTCACTTGATATCCTGGCTTGATGCAGATGTAATATATTCTGTCAGTGCAAAACTTGGGCTGAAAAATATTGTGGCCTTTGAAAATTGAGGAGGGAATTGGGTGGGGATGTTCCAAATTAGTGGCAATGTGCAGATGAATACACTGGGCACAGTGGGGTAGAAGTAGGGAGGGTGCTAGAAGTGTATTTCTAGACCGATGACTGCATATAAAGCAATGCTTGAGTGAAGAAAACAGTAGAGTAGGTAGAAATGGACATTGATATAGAGAATTTGATACTGATGGATTGTGAATGGAAATTTGAGCTTCAATTTCCTTAGACGAGTGGGAGAGAAGTTTGTCTTGTAAGAATATGGACTTGAGGTAAATATTTAGCAGAATACTGAAGGTCAAGAGAAGTAGAGATTGAATTAGCCAAAGATATCGAACGCACTGGGAAAAGTCCTAGAAGATCCCCTGAACATGGAGACAGTGAAAGTGTGTGGCTCCCATCTCCACAATCACATGATTTGTGTCTCTGGCTGTGTTCAGCTTTCTGGGCAAAGGCTTGGAGAAGGTGAGTCATAGGACTGACCCCAGTTTGGGAAGATGCAAGGCCTGTGAAGGGTGGAGGGTACTGGATGGTGGAGAAGAAAGGGGAGAACTTCAGATGCGGTTAATGTCAGGGGCAGTGTCTGATGTGGCCAGCAATGGCAGACATGAGCCGTGCTGCTAAGCCTCAAGCTTCCAAGTATTATGCAACCTTTTCATAACACTAGAAAGAGCTGAGGGAGCTGTGTGGTTGCAGGGCCCTGTTGCAGGGCAGCACCCTAGGTCAGCAGAGGCAGCCACACAGCGAGTGCTTTCTAGCAACTAGGGCCTCTTTGGTCTCCTTGGCATCCCCTTACCATCACTATGGGCTCTGCATTGTTAACAGTACAATCTCTGCTTTTGAAACGTAGCCACACAGCCCCACCTTAGGTTAAAAAAAAATAAGCCTTATTTACTTCTCTGGGACACGTTTAGGAACAGGCCTGGTATAGAAGACATTGACTTTGTAGCACCTTAAGTCTCCACTAGTCCTCCTACACATGATGAAAATGCTCATATATGGGAACCAATGATGAGGGCATAATCCTCAGGTTGATAATTAAGATAGATGCCACTAACATTTCTTAAACCATGCTGCATACAGCTGTCAGGGCATGAGGGAATTTGAGAAGGCGGTATATAATTAACCTAGTTGGAATTGGGCCAAGGGACCCAAGGTTAATGGCCCTGGGAATGGGAGCATTAATGACCACTAATGGTCAAGCCCCTTTTCATGTCTTACTCATTAGAGCTACCTTTTATATTCTGTAAGATCATGGCCTTTGGTCTCAGGACCAAGGGTAATGGAGAGTTGCCACTCCCCCAGACAGTGTGTTCTGCATTCTGACAGCTTCTGTCCAGCTCTTGATTCCCCCACCCATCACAATCTTCAGGTATAGTGTAGAGCAGATCTCAACACACTCCAGCCATCTGCTGAGCCCTGCTGATGAGAGCTGAGACATATACATCATGCATATTCATGGGCAAAAATTGTTTCAGGTTTTTATTCAACAGATCGACAAAAGCATGACATCCTCTTGCTTTTACCTGTTTGGCCCTGGTGTTCCTTTCTATATACACTCCCTGGGTGAGCTGGAATAGAATCTTTAACCACTCTGGGATGTGTCCTCCCTCCATCATATTTGATGGCCACAAGAATCATTAACATGAATCTTCACAGGCTTGCACGCTGCCTTGATTGACAAAGAAACTGCTATTTTTGTCCACTCTGTTTCTCCTTTCCCTATACCTCCAAAAGAGGTTTAACCTCCAAAAGAGATTTCTACCTCATAAGCTAATCTTCTGTGATAAGCTTTTATGATGCAAATTTGGGACAGTGGATAGACAGAGACAACTAGAGTAAAGGAGATGAGGGTACAGACTCGGGAGAGAAGAAAAGGCAGAAACAGAGCAAAAGAGAATGAGAAAGTAAAATTCACTATGGGTGTGATTTGTGTGGGGGAGTCAAGCATGGGCCCTGGGAAAAAGGAAGCTTCAGGCAGCTGTGTTGTATGTGAGAGAAAAAGCACACGCAGAGGAAAGTTAATTGTAAGAAGTCTAGCTGATGGTTATCAAGCAGATCTCTTTTAATCTTCTTAGAGGGCTACAGGTAAACATTGGTATTAGTTTTAATTGCATCAGGTTGTTGAAGCGTTTTCCTTTGCATGGAAACCCTCAACACTGGGTCATATGGGGTTCTGGGATGAGATGAGTTTCCACATTTAACTGGAAGGCTGAAGTCAAAGCTTCGAGAGAAGCTCAAACAGGGAGGGTGGCTTTGCCTCCTCCTTCACCTTAGTATTGGACATACATTCTGTGGTTCCAACTTCCCTAATGAGTTTTAAAAACCGGAGTGTGTTGAATATTGCTAGAGACCAAGAAGTCCCCTACTCTCTGTGGTGAGAAGGCTCTCAGGGTTACACATTCCTTTCAATTCTCACATCAAGTCTCAAGAGTGGGCATTACAAACCCATTTGTAGACGTGCAAACTGAGGCCTAGTGCCATAGAGTGACTTACTCACTTGTGGTCATGAAGTTAATAAGCAGCTCCACTCAGAGTAGGAGTCTGAATTGTTATAATAAAAGGGAAGGTGAAGAAAGAAGGACAGACACTGAAAGTGGAAATTAAGTTCTTAAGGAGAGGCAGGAATTCAATGAAAGCTACAGGGCTCTTCTCCAACTTCCCTTGCCAGGCTCATCTGGAGGATTCTCTAACACTCAGTGACTTTGAGTCTTTGTTGGGAGAGTGAGAAAACCAGCAGCGAAGAAGAGCCGCTGTCCCTCCGCTGCGTTGCACCCTGCGTGAAAGCCTCTGCTGGCTGCTGGCCTCTTCCCCTGCCTAGGCTCTTTCTTTGGACCCAACAAAAGGGCAGTGGGGGAAGCAGAGCCTGTCTTCTGCCCTTGGCAATTAAGGTCCAGGTAGAGGCAGGACAAAGAAGACTTCTGCCTGGCGCTGCCAGCCTTGGCATTTCCTCCACGAACCTGCAAGATAATTCATGCCATTGAATCATCCATAATCAGATGCAGTGACTATCATTTTTGTGTGTGTGAACATCTCACTGGCTGAACACAAACATCTCAATAGCCATGGCGCCCTAATTTTCTTTGTCGGAGACAACAAAACCAAAGGTAATGAGCAGGAGGAGGGACTGAGTCCCAGGGGGCACATTCTCTGGAGGAGTCTCCTGGGCTTAAATACATCTAAAGTAGATCTAAAAGAAAGCAGTGATTACAGGCTAATTTTCTGCCTGCATTATGTTAAGTGTCCTGTCTCTACACGAATGGCAATTGCTTTATGCCAGAAATCTTTTACTGAATTCCTCTTATTGGTAAATTTTGTATTAAAAAGAGACAGACTAAAGAAAGGTTTTTTCAATTTAAAGGTGAGACTGTGAGGATGCCAGTAAAAGATACAAGACTGGCACATCTCCAAGAGTTGATTTTCCTTTTCAAATGCAAGTATTGGAGAAGGCAAAATGGTCCTTCCTTTGAATTTGCCAGTTAAGGGGTGGAGGCTCCCAACTTTATCTGGAGGAGGACACAGCGCTGCCTCAGGCAGCACACTGGGTTCTTTGCTAAGAGAGCTGAGGGGGCTGAGGCAAGGGGCAGAGGTGAAGAGAGGCTGATGCATTTGGCCCTTCCTGAGTCATCAGATGGCCATCCACAGGAGAGTGAGACGGACACCTGAGACCCTCTTCCTCCTGCGTGGACACTGCCCCTTTCCCAGGAGCAATGAGAGTCAGCCCAGCCATGTCACTGACTCCCTCCTCCTCCTCCAGTCTGGGTCTGAAGTCCTAAAGACATTTTTTGCATGCTCTTCCTTCATTCACTCCTCATTCGTGCCATGAATAACTCCTAAGCATCTTCTATGTTGCAGACAGTGGGCCACACCCTGAGAATTCAAAATATCATTATAAAAAGGAAGTGGGAATTATGGTAGTCAAACAGAAATGGAACATAAGCATTGAAATCAGAGAGATCTGAATGGAAAATTCCACCAAACCCCTCCTTGCCTTGAATAAATACCGAGATCTTATACTTGAAAAATGGAGTGGGAGGAGGGAACTGCTGATTCCTACCTCAGAGAGTTGTGGAAAGGATTAAATAATATCTTTAAAGCAATTAGCATAGAGTCTGTAGTATTCAATGCCCAATAACCACGTGTTGATTCTGCCCTTATTTGAAATTCTCAATTGGTACCAGAGCCTTCCCCTATCCCAGAGATGCATCTGACCCACAACCAGCAGGGCATCATGCCCTCCAGGCCATGAGGCACGTACCTTCCCCAAGTAAAACGCAAATCTATGGTCCTCTTGACAGGAGGCGGGGAGGAAGGATGAAGGATGAAGGCTGTGACATGACCACCTGGTAGGGCAGGGGGAATTTAGGATCAGTTCCAAGTGAAGGCAATGGGGATGCGAGAGAGGCCCTTCTGTGCCAGCTACCACATCAGGCATTTTGTATAGATTATTTTGCAGGTGTGTGTGAGGGGTGGGACTCCCCATCCAATCTAATCTCAACAACTCCAGGTGAATGTTTGTGGTGAGGTCAAAAGACAAATACAAAAGTGCAATGTCCCAGAGCCACTGAAGAGAGCTAAGCGTTGGTCTTTGGCCACCAAGGCATGTCTATTTCTGAGGATGTGTGGCAGGACCATTCATTCCAAAAAGAAATGAAGATTTATGCTGCATCTGAGAATAAGTGGTAAATTAGCAATAAGTCAACTTTTCATCCAATATCCCCTGCAGACAGGGTATCGATACCAGGAAAGATCAGATTATTCTCCAACCATCCCGAATGGGAAACTGGGATTAATTTATACTTGTCTGTATGTGTCACATGCCAGTGCTGAAATGGGTATTGTGATTTTCTTGACCGGTTACCTCCAGTGTTGAAAGCAGCCTCAAGGACATGACTGTGAGGAAGAGAAGGAGGATATTGGTCTTCATTTCTCAGAGATCCTAGGCAGAGATTGCAGTCCACACTTCACCTATGATGAGTTATGTGACCTTGGGCAAATTATTTCTCTGAGCATGCTATAGCCTCTATAAAATGGGGATTGTGACATCTGACAGAATTGTTGTGAGGTTCAATTTAGATAACACAATTTAAATACCAAGCAGAGGAACCACCATTTACTGGACACTCAGCTGATATTAGCTCTCTGACACAGAATACAGAATGAAGGACACTTGGCAAGGGTTTAGTGTTTGATGATGATGATAATGATAATAGCAGCATTACTGTGGGTGTTCAGAAAAGAAGACAAACACGGGACTCTATTGCCTCCAGAACTTGGCAGGGAGTTGAGTGTTAGAAGTGGAAATGGGGGTGGTTGTAGCTTTGCTGATTCATGCTACCAGAAAGGCACTGAAGTCCCAGTTCCAGGCAGCAGAGTCATCTATGGCATGCAGGACTCCACGTTGTACAAGGATATAGATTCATTGTGCTGCTTGGTCACTCAGCTCAGTCTTCTCCATCTCAGGTTCCCAGGGCCAACTGCCAATTCATCTCCTTTCCCAGCAGTGAGGATGCTCTCCGATGGGGATGGCTCTCAGCTCCCTGACCTGCAGCCGCCCAGCATCACCTCTTATGAACCCTTTGGAGCCTGGCAGAAATTGATTCCCAGATTGAGTTTTTCTGGTCAGGAATAAGCAGGGGTGTGAAATAACTGAACTCCATACAATTCCGTCTTTTGGATCCACTGGAATTTGCAGCAAGTTTCCTAAGACACTGGATTATCTCATGTTCAAGTTGAACAACTTCCATCACCCCGGCAGCCTGTCACCTTCTTCCTTTCCATTCTAATCACATTCTTCTCCAGCTTCTCTTTCTCCTTTATCTGCTCATTTCTCTCTCATTTAGTCTTGCTCAAAATTGCACTCCAAGATTCTTTTTCCTGCCATCCCTCTTAGGAAGCAGACGAATAGCGGGATGCCAGCCCTGGATGGGCCATAAATAATGCATGATGCCCAGAAAGAGCGAGCGGCCCTCTGATTACAAAGAGAAGATCTTTTGATAACACATTATCCTATTTACTCTTTGTAATGCCACCAGTTCTTCATTCAGCAGCACTGCACACCCACTTGCTCACCAATTTGAAACCCCAGCAAAAAAACCATGTTCCTGCTGCTGTCTGATCCTGGCTCCACCACCAGGAGGGCCTGTCAGACATCCTCTTCTGATGCCTATGCTGCCATCCCTGGGCCCCTGGAAGCCTGCCAGAAAGGTGGTCAGTCTTTTCTCAGTTCAAAGAATATGTTTCTTTATTTTAAACTCGTTATAGCCTCGTGTTTTGATTCTTGCTGAACTCTGGAGACGATAAAGGCCTCTAACTCAGCCCCTGATGTATATAAATATAGTACCGAATAAGTCCCATATTCAGGACACAGGGCTTAATGAATACTGGATGCCCCAAACAAAACCCTGTAGATTTTTATTATTTCCAGTTTCAATGAAGGAAATTATGACTCAGATAAGCTAATTGATTGGTTCAAGGTTACCGAGCTAGTAAATTATAAACCCCAAATTGAAATCCAGTAGCCATGACTTCCTGTTCCATTATCATTCTTTCTTTCTATGGGTTAGGATTTAAAATTTGGAGACAAGGATAGGTGAGTATATTAGCCAGAGTAACAATAGAAAACAGAATTTTATTGTATTCAAGTGAAGATATGGTAGTGAGGAGACAGTTTACAGAGGTTACAGGTAGGGTAAACAACACCTAAAAGGAATATGGAGACACTCAATGGTTTGTAAACAAGAAAGCTCTTGCCACTTCTAGGCTTAAAGAAATTGGGGAAGGGATAATGTTTTGGAGCTGAGGGGAAGGCTGGAGCCATGGAGGAAGGTCCGCCTGCCGGATCTCTAGCTTGGAAGGCTTAAACACTGACAGGTGCAGCTCTGGAGAAGGGACGGAATGGGGAAGAGGACCACTTTCTTTGTTCAGGCATTTGCCAAGTTCAACTAGAAATAGCCAGCAAGGGAGAAGCTGATAGAGTTGGTGGGGTCTACATTTCCTGGCACAGAGCAGAGCCGGTAGTGGGGAAGAGTCTGGAGAGCAGTCAACACATAGCCGCCAGTGCCTGGTCCTTCTTCACAAGGCTGCAGGTAAAAGAGCCACTGCCTTCCTACCCAGACTCTATACCTACAGGGGGAATCACCATGAAGCCAAGAAAACTCAAGCTTCAGGGGCTTTTCCCATTATGTATTACTTCATAATACTCCACCCCAAACCTTGGGGGGTTCAAACAAGAATGACTTATGATTTCTTGTATTTCTGTAGGTTGGCCAGGTGGTCTTTCTGCTTTTTCGTGGTGTCAGCTGGAGTCACTCACACAGCTGCATTCGGCTTGGAGCTCAGCTGGGGTCTGAAACATACAAGCCAGCCCCACTCACACGTCTAGGTTTTTCAGTTCTCTGGCACAGAATCCTTATCTCTGCACATGATCTTGTGTCATTTTATTTCCTAGCCTGAACTTTTTTTTATGGTGGCTGGCTTCCAGAAGGGCAAAAGCCGTCAGGCCTCAAAAGATCTATGTCACGACCTGACACAGCATGGCCTCTGCCTCATTTTATTGGCCAGAGAAACTTGCAGCCCAGCCCAAATTCAAGAAAAAGGGATATAGATTCCACTTCATGATGGCAGGTGCGGCATGTGCATACAGGGTGGGAGGAATTCTTGGAGGCCTCTTTTCGGCCAGTCCACCACAGTCCGCCTTCTCACTATAGCAATTCGTGCCCTTCTTATGTGGAAAATATATTCCCCCTCACGCATCCAGAATTTTCATCCCATTATTACATCAAACCAAAATCCAGTAATCTGTATTGGGCTGAGATGTGACTGTGGCACTTCTTGGGCTAAAGAACTGTGAGCTGAAAATACAAGGTAAATCCCACTATATCCAGCATATAATGGTGATATAATGCTAGTACAAGCATAGGATATTTGTAATAAACACTGGCATTTAAAAAGGCAAAGAACAGGAAGCACATCACAGTTACTGGCCCATAACAATTCTAAAATCCAGGAAGGCATTCATTCACTGTGCATTAAGCTTTCCTGGGAGCAAAGAATTTTCTGTGATTAGCAACAAGCTCTGCCTCTGTGACAGTTCTTGATTCAAGCCAGAGATCCGGCAGGTAGACCTTCCTCCGTGGCTCCAGCTCTCCCCTTGGTTCCAAACATTATCTCTTCTCCCTTTTTCTTTAACTGTTATTTTCAACTTTTGGTTGATTCCACCTTCTGGCCTCTTTGCTATGCCATCAGATTCATTCTTCCTTTTTCATAAGAAATGGCCCATGTTTGCAGCTGAATAACTTTCTCAGCTTGCTTTTTTCCCCGTAGAAAGCTTGTGACTCAAATGCCTCTTTTCACTTTGAACTTCCTTATCCCTTTATTCGACGTGGTAGTTCTCTCATCATGACAATTCTCTTTAAAATATTGTGTGTCATTCATTGACTTCACTGAGGTTCACTCTGTGCTCCATGCCCTAGCATAATTCTTTCAGCAACTAACCTCTCGCTACTTTGCGTGTGTAAAGCAACATCGCTATGATTTCCAGGACTTCTTTTGTCTGGCTTGGAAGGTCTAGGAAACATTGCTTTGAATCTTCCAGAATTCTTAAGAAGGTGTCCTTCAGCCACAGCCTTGATTTGATCTTTACCCAAAGGCCCATATTTTGTGAATCTTTGCCACCTGGAAAACTATGCCGGGGGGCCCTTATGTTTTCTTTAATTTTTCTTGAAAACTGGTCAATTCTTTGGCTCCTCTCTCCTTTGCAATGCCTCAACATACACTACTAAAAGAAGCCACTTGGCATTTACAATTTTATCTGGCCTTAGTCAAGTTCATGATGTATTCACTTACCTCTCCATTCTCTAAGCCTCTCTTCTTTACTCTCGGCCTTAGTCTTTTTCTGTTGCTATAAAGGAATATCTGAGGCTGGGTAATTTACAAAGAAAAAAGGCTTATTTGGCTTATGGTTCTGCAAGATATACAAGAAGCATGGCCCCAGCATCTGCTTCTGCTGAAAGCATCAGGCTGCTTCTACTCATGGTAGAAGATGAAAGGGAGCTGGTGTGCAGAGATTGCATGGCGAGAGAGGAAGCGAGGGTGGGGGGAGGTGCCAGTCTCTTTCTAACAACAAGTTCTCACAGAAACTAATAGTGAGGATTCACTCACTACCAGGGGAATGACACCAAGTCATTCATGAGGGAACCACCCCTATGAACCAAAAACCTCCTACCAGGCCCCACCTCTAACCCTGGAAATCAAATGTCAACATGAGGCGTGGTGGGGCCAAACAAACCATATCCAGACCATAGCTCCCCCTAACCTGCTACATGATCTCAAAGCCAATACCACAAGTCTTAGACTTTTGTCATGACAGCATCACACATCTAATAAAATTTCATTGTCTATTGTTTTCATTATCTATTGCTGGGCAGGAAATCTTCCAAAAACTTAGTGGCTTAAAACAACAACAAGTATTTCTTTGCTCATGATTTTGCAATTTGTGCAAGGCTCAGCAGGGTTGACCCAATGCTGCTGCCCATGGTGACAGCTGGAGTCATTTCCATGGCTGAGTTCAGCTGGGTGCTCCTCTGAAGTTGAAACATCCAGAAAGGCCTTATCTGCTTATGTTTTGGGATGGTCTAGTGCAAAAAGAGCTAAGAGAAACAGGGCCTGTCACTTGAATTGTCTGCTTACAAGACTGTGGAAGAGGCACTAAGAAGATAGTCACCTGGTCATGTTTTGTAAACTACTAAAGTGAGACATTTTAACCGCAATCAGTCAGGACTTCCATTGCTTTTAACCTGACATAACATTCATCATATTG
This sequence comes from Nomascus leucogenys, assembly GCF_006542625.1. Lineage (NCBI taxonomy): Eukaryota > Metazoa > Chordata > Mammalia > Primates > Hylobatidae > Nomascus > Nomascus leucogenys. The sequence continues at coordinate 3,468,737 of NC_044395.1, read as the reverse complement.
CAGGTGGCATTGCAATGGCAAAAAGCATTTTTGGGATTCACCTGAGAGAAATTTGAGTTGGGATGCCTTGAGTTTGCATTTAATCAAATGTACTTTATGTACCACACATCATGTCTATGCATATTACATTCTTGCTAGCTGTTCTGCTGTAGGGATGGCTTTCAGAAATGTGTCTACTGCCTACAATGCAGACACAAGTGTCCCCCAGAAGTCATATGGTGCAATATGAACATGTCTCATGTGGCCCAGTATTGGGGATATGTGAAGAGTGGAGGGAATTTGAAACTAGTCTGTGGAAAGTTCTACCAAGTATCATAGACCTTGAAAGAAACTCAAAGTTTTTCAAGACCAACATCCTAAGAATTTCTATAACATTACCAATCACGATTTGGGAAGCTGAAAGAAACTGTCTTGAGCTATCAATTTAAAAAAATCAGTCAACTATGCTGGAGTTTATACTGAATTATCTCTCCGTTCTTCCTATAGGAAATGGTAACATAAAATTCTTTGCATTTGAAGACGTGATAAAAAGTATATAGCTAAGAATATAGGAAAATATTACAGAAGTACATTGGGGAGATATTTAATAACAATATTATTTTCTTGGAGTTTCTGATGTTTGTGGGTATATTTTAGATTTAAAAAAATTATTACTTGTGATTTCTCATTTTAATTAAATACTCACATCCATACCTAATTTTATATTTGTAATTGCATATTCTTTTCTTAAAGAGCACCTCGACATGGTATAATATTCAAGCCCCACTGATCTGGGCCATGTTCATGCCTAGACCAGAGGCTTCACTCTCAAAGGCAACGTGAAGATGTTAACTAATAAAGTACTGGAGTTGGTACTCTCTCCCAGCATGAAGAAATCGTGTTCAGTGTAAAATGACTTACCTGTTTTGCATTTCTGGGGATGATAGGGAATCAGAGATACCAGAACGAGATAAGACAAGATGAGGAATGAGAACAGCTAAGATGAATGTCTGAATGTCACCTTATTCAGTGGCTTCAGAGACAGACATGGGAATGGTAACTTTAGGCCACAGGCCCCACTCAGATCTGGCGAAGATCTGAGGACACAGGGAGAGCCATGCTGCTTATAATAATGCTGACAATAACGACATAACTCCTTTACCTAATTATTTTGTATTCGGCACTAGCTTGAGCACTTTATATGTATTAGCACATGTGATCTGCCTAACGACTCTGCAAGACACTTTTGATTGCCATAGCCATTTTGGAAACGGAAAGAAGGCATGGAGACATGCAAGAATTTGCCCTAGCTCACTCTGCTGGCACCTGCTGGAACTGGGGTTCCATGAGTCCATCTGCTCCAGAGGCTGCTGGCTTAACAACTCACACCTTTGCATTTGTATAGCACTGTGCAGTTTATCAAGCAATTTTACACACAGCATCTCACTTACAGTCCTAATAGCCCTGAAAAGTTGGCAGGGCAGTTGCTGTTACTCTCATTTTATGGGTGATTAATTGAAATCTAAAATTGCAAAGTGACTTATTCATGATCACCCAGCTATCAGTGGTGGTATTGGAGCCGAAAGCCAACTCTTGAGTGCGTTTCATTTTCTCACATTGTGTATTAATAAATTTCAGTATAGTTATCTTCAGTTTCTAAGACATCTTTATGTATAATGCTAACGCAGTACCTTCCACAACTTCATAAAAAGGCATTGTTATTATCCCAATGTTACCAAAGAAAAATATGTAGTTTAGAGAAACAAGTCCTGGTGGTATGGCTCCAAATTCACAAGCCACACTCTCTCCTGCACAAGCAGCCACGGCCCCGGTCTACCTGCTAAATCCCAAACACGACTTGGCCCTTCCGTTGCTAGGGGAACAGAAGATGGATTCAACACCTCAAGACTTCAAAGTGCACGGTGGGTTCAGGGGGCATTAAATAGATCCATGTGTCTGGATTATGAATATCAAGTTGAAAAAAATGGGACCAGATGGTGGGGGCTTTGAGTACCATGATGTGAACGTTAATTTGCAGGGAGTGAGCACTGAGTATACACAGACCCGTACTAGATTCTGTGAACAAACTGAATACATAAAAGTGTAGTCTTAAGCTGCAAACTGGCCTTTTGTTTAGGAGTAACCTGTATGAGAGAAGCAGGAAAAAAAGCAACTTAGGGCCAGGTGCAGTGGCTCATGCCTGTAGTCCTAGCACTTTGAGAAACTGAGGCAGGCAGCTCGCTTGAGCCCAGAAGCTCAATACCAGCCTGGGCAACATGGTGAACCTCGTCACCAGCAAAAAAAAAGAAAAAAATACAAAAATTAGCTGGGCTTGGTGGCACATGTCTGTAGTCCCTAGGTTGGGGCTGGGGTGGGGGTGCTCAAGTGGGAGGATCACCTGAGTCCAGGGAGGTTGATGCTGCAGTGAGCCGTGATCACGCCACTGCACTCCAGCCTGGGTGGCAGAGTGAGATACTGTCTCAAATAAATAAAGCAACTTCGAAGTATTTATGAAAGAACAGATAAATGACTTAAAAGACAATTATAATGTCCAGCGTGTTTTAAGATCATGGAACCATACATTAAAAGGAATAATCATAACCATAATACTTAAAATGGCCCCAAGACCCATGGAAAAAAAAGAGCTCTGCTTTCTCTGTGTGTTTCGTTTTAAGGTGACTGAGCAGGTGATCCAGGTTGTAGCTTCTCTGGTGGCCATTCATAAAGGGGAAAATTCTCTTTTAACTCACAGCTCTTTGGATTAATTTTTCTTCAGCTCCCGAATGTATAACAACCACGACAACAGCGCTGATAGCTGCCATTGGTTCATGGCTTACTGTATTGGGTAACTCACATGTATTACATCTGATCTGAAGCCTCTCTGCAAGTTAGATATTGGTACCCCCATTTCACAGATGGGGCAGTGAAGCCCAGAGACATTAAGTGACCTTTCCAAGTGATAAATCACAGTTAAACACAGGTATAGAAGAATGTAAGCCCCAGAAACCTTTTGCTACACTGTACCTCCCTATTCCCTTACCCAGAGACCAGTACTAGAATTTCATTTTCTATTCCATCGAGGCTGAGAACTCATTATCATATTCACAGCATCCAGAACTGAGCTGCACCTACATAGCCAGCCTATTTTTTTCTCTGTAGCCTCTTATTTCAACTCTGCTTTCATGCCAAATTTATTATCATTTCTCCTCAAATACCTTTTATTCTTATACTGCTAAATGTCTGTCATTCAGCAACTTCTATTTACCTAGATTTTATCAAGTACTGTACTCAACATGTACACAATTCTCCCTCTCTAGAATGCACTTTCCCCTGTCTCTACCCATCAAGATTTTATATATCCTTTAAGGTTATGCTCTTGCAGCTCAGACACACAGAACATGTAAACAAATTGTTACTATTGTTGTTATTTTCATCATCAGTTTTCCAACAAAACTTTGAGCTCCTACAATGTCGAAGCTCTGTGAGTTAGCAGAGATAAAATTACCAATAAGCCAAGATATTGACCCCCAGGAGCTATGATCAGGTTGTGGGAGGAGAGGGCTATTTGGCATGAGCAGGCGATAACACACAATAGAGTACGGTAGGAACAGCTAAAGGTGCCATGGAATATAAAATCCATTTTGGCGTTCTCATAGAAGGCTTTCCAGAGGAGGTACTAGCTCATGCCTGATGAATATGGTGAAGTTAGCCAGGCAAATACAACTTCCATGTTATGGTAACCAATTGCACCCATTTGCTGGGGCTGGGAGTTTTTGTGAGATACGGAACTTTCAGAGCTATAACTGGGACAGTCCGGGGCAAACTCAGATGATTGGTCACTCTATTGCATGTGCAAAGATGATAACCAGAGTCTGGCAAAATATCTTGAATTGAACGTATAAATGAATGGATGAATGTTTCATCTATCCATGAAAAAAATAATCTCCTACCAACTGACCTCCTTCCAAATATCTGCTAGCCAACTTGACCTGAGTCTATGTAGCTCTGCCCTGCAGGGTCCTGTCCACTGCGAACGCTCATTCAGGGGTTTATGTCATAGCAAGGTTTTAACAATGAAGATGCAGCTGTCACCAGAAGGTGGGTGGAGGCAGCTCTGGGAAATCACTTTCTCTCTCCCTCTCTTCCTCCCAAGTCTGTGTGCTTCATTAAAATATATATGACAGGGCCGGGCGCGGTGGCTCACGCCTGTAATCCCAGCACTTTGGGAGGCCGAGGCGGGTGGATCACGAGGTCAGGAGATCGAGACCAGCCTGGCTAAAACGGTGAAACCCCGTCTCTACTAAAAATACAAAAAATTAGCCGGGCGTGGTGGCGGGCGGCTGTAGTCCCAGCTACTCGGGAGGCTGAGGCAGGAGAATGGCGTGAACCCGGGAGGCGGAGCTTGCAGTGAGCCGAGATGGCGCCACTGCACTCCAGCCTGGGCGACAGAGCGAGACTCTGTCTCAAAAAAAAAAAAAAAAAAAAAAAAAATATATATATATATATATATATATATATATATGACAACATTTCTCCTCATATTATTGTATCACACTGTCCTTAATTGCATAATTCAACATCTTCAAGGGTATTTGGAGGAAATTTGGATGGTTCATTGACTGGTATTTGAAGGAAGCTGAGAATTAAATTTAAAAACATGAGGGAAAATTAGTAGCAGAAGAGACTGATTGAAGGGCTGACATGGGCCGACTCTGAGCTTTTGGGTCCTGCCCCCTCTCCACCTTCATTGTTTTTGGGTCTTTGGGCCTACACATGGCCGCTAGTTCCCAGCATGGTCCCAGGGGATAGCCAGCACAGCCTGCCACTGGCCATTCAAAGAATCCTGCTGTCGGTAGTCCTCTCTCCCACAATCCCCCGCCCCTGTTGTTTCTGTTGTCCTTGTTTGTGATTTTTGACATGCACTTTGCAGATTGCATGCTTTTGCTTGCTCTGTTGAATGCACACATCCTTGGCTGATTGCAATCATGCTGATTGGGAGTTGTGGCCCAGGGGCCAGGAAGGCTCTGCACTGCCTGTGCTGTGGTGGGGCTTGCTTCTGCCTGTCTGCCCCACTGACTTTTCTCTCCCATGATGGCTTCCTGGAGCTTCTTTCCGGCCGCCTTTGCGGTGCTGGGCCAGTGTGGTCGATACTTGGGAGTAGGCTGCCCTCCTTCTCTTGGCTCAGGTGCTGAGATCATGTGCTGCAGCCTGGGAGTGCGGCCAGAAGAAGCAGGCCTGGAAACAGGGCTGAGCAGGGTGTGGGGTGCTCACGGCCTCCAAGGCCCAGGGCAAACATGCAAGCCCCAAACTGCTTCAAGCTGGGGAGGGGGATTGGGTCCTCCTTGAGGCTCAGCAGAAGGCCCCAGGTTAAAGTCAGCTTCTTGCTCTTGCTCCCAGCCAACCCTAACTGATTGCTTCCACAGGGAATGTGCACAATGATACATTTGACTTCACTGGTGGGATGGATTTGCTAGCAAAAGAGACTGCTGGAGGGTGAGAGAGGTGTCAATTTATCAAAAGGATGTTGAGAGTTTGAAAAATGATTGCAAGAAATCTGAATTCTTTTCCAACTCTGCCAAACTTGAGGTGTTTGGCTAAATTCAAAGCTGAACTCATTAGGATTGAAGGAAAGATGACTTCTGTGGAAGCAAGTGAATGTCCCTTGACGAAGAGCTCAGAAGGAAACAGATCTCTCCCTTCCCACGTCTCCCCTGCCACTGGGATTTTCTGGGTGCCGTTCCTACAGTGTGGCTAGAGAGTAAGAAGCATTTTAGGGTTCTTTCCAGTTCTGGAATCTAGAAGTCATGGCTGCGAATAACCTAGATAACAGCTTTTACACCCCCTTCACCTCAAAGGATGATGCTTTCAAGGTCCTGTGGACAGTCAGACGGAGTTCAGCCCCATGTCTGGTGACACTGCCTCTGTGCACCTGTCCCTTGGCAGCATTTCTGCAAACCCTACCTTACTCTCTGGGTGATTGTGCTCACCTGAAAAAAGGTCCACCCTTTGTGATAGCACTCAGCGTCTCGCTGCGGACAAAGCAGTGGGAAAAATCCCTGGGCAGGCGAGGCCTGCACAACCACAGCCAAATGTAAAGGGCACAGAGGCCACAGACATACCTCATCCCCTTCATTGCTCCCCTGAAGGGTCCACCAGCAGCTCTGGGAGCCATAGGCTGAGTGGGTGAAGAAGAGCAAAGCCCCCTTCACTGGGAAAGTCATTCTGACCCAGTATCTTCATCAGCTTATTTGGGAGCATTTAGCTTGTTCCAGTTCAACAATGCATTCAGTAAAACTGTTAGTGCCTGACATGAATCCCAAATGGGTGTGTGGCTGCCAGGCATGCTGGCCCAGACAGCACCTCCTCCCCCCATCTCCTTCAAATGAAAGCCAGGTGATATTAACATGATTAGCATGGATAACATGAAAAATGACAGCAACTTGGGAACAGGCACGGAGAGTTTTTTGGAGGTCTCAGAAGACAGCACAACCAACCACAGAACTCAAGGCAGCACTGGAACCTCAGGCCTCTCCCTCTGGTTTCCTCCTGAACCTAGATGGGAGGTGCTGTTACTGCATTCTCTCTAGCAGGAGGTCGGTAATTCAGGGATTGGGCTTCGCTTCACAGTGAGGCTGTGCAGGTTTTGGAGGAGAAACTCGGCTCTATGTGATCTGTCCAGAGAGGAAACCCCTATGAAATGGGGCCTCCATCTCCTGCCTGTCTATCCGTGCCCCCAGCCCTCAAGTTTGTACCATAGGTTACTATTTCTTTTATTTATTTATTTTTTCAAGACCAAGTCTTGCTCTGTCACCCAGGCTGGAGTGCAGAGGTGCGATCTCGGCCCACTGCAACCTCCGCCTCCCAGGTTCAAGCAATTCTCCTGCCTCAGCCTCCCGAGTAGCTGGGATTACAGGCCCCCACCACCACGCCTGGCTAATTTTTGTATTTTTAGTAGAGATAGGGTTTCACCATGTTGCCCAGGCTGGTCTTGAACTCCTGACCTCGTGATCAGCCCGCCTTGGCCTCCCAAAGTGCTGGGATTACAGACGTGAGCCACCGCGCCTAGCCCATAGGTTACTGTTTCTAAGAGGCCCTTTCTGAGAGTCTATATGATGTGTGGTGCCCACGTTGGGAGTACAACCACATTAAAAAGTGCCCGTGGGCAGGAGCAGCTTTGACCAGAGTGTAGGATACAGTAAATTCCTCTTCAAAGTTTAGCCTGTTAATTTCCTTTAAAATTCAAGAGGCAGAAAATTGTTACGTACCATGAGTTCTGAGTCTTCTCTCCAAAGAACCAATGTGTCAGTATGTTCAGCTTGCCTGTCCTTTGTTCTTCATTTTAAAGCTTGACTTCCTCGTTCTTTATGTCTCCTTGCCCCTAGTTTCAGTAAACAACCCCCTCCTAGCCTGTATCACCTGCTTTGTCCTTAGTCATCCTTAGTCACCTGTTCTGTAACCATCCCTCCTGCCAAAACTACTCACCCCGCCACTCCGGCTCATACCGTTGCTCTCTTTAAAATAGCCAATCAGAATTAGCTCCGACTGTGTGGTCCAACCCTAGCCAATAGAGGAAAGACACAGCAGTAGGGACTAGCTGCGTTAGGAATAAGACCCCCTTCCCCTCCTTGTCAGGTGTGTTCTCTCCATCGCTCCATCTGCGAGATGCATCCTTCTACAGAAGTAAATTGCCTTGCTGGTAAAACTTTTGCTTGACTGCTATTGTCACTTGGTGGCACCAAGCATTTACTTCCAACAAGAGGTTGGGAGTAAGGGCTGTGCAGTCAGACAGACCCAAGTTCAAACTCCGGCTCTACCATGTACTGGTAACGGGACTTCAGACAGAACTGAGCTTTAGTTCCTGCATTCTGTAAAAGAGAGGTAAGGATATTACCCACCTCCAGAGTGGCTGGGAAGAAGAATACACGCTTGGCTTGGCACGTAGCTAACATTTATTGAATGCTTATTAACAGTTACTGAAATCATACTTTTTTTGTATTGTTACTTTATTGATTTTTTTATTATGATTAGAAGTTTCTTCTGAATCCTGCAAATGGCTCTGACCTCTACCCTTGCCTATGACCTTTCCTTCCTTTTCTTCCAAACACACACACACACATACACAGAGCAAGTTATTGCCCATTACATCTGCTCTTTCCCTCTGGTCTTGTTTCATTAAAAATGCTAATTCCCCCAGCCTGCCTTCCATCTTGGCATTTGCATATACATGAGCAGCTCATTCCTATTCTGGAATGGTGGCCTCTGGGCTGATCTGGGGCCTGAAAGAGAGCTCTGTTGGGAAGGGCTGGGATGAGCCAGGCCCAAAGCTGCCAGGAGGGGGTGGCCACTGGCTGGGCTCCTCATTTGATCTCCTTTCTTCTTGCTTGCCCTCTCCTGGAGGCACCTGCTGGTAAGCAGGAGGATGCCAGCTCATGCCACGGGGACTTCTGCCTGGCATTGTCTTGCCAGTGTCGGTTCCAGGCAGGAGATGTGACCTGTGCACTCTGCAGTGGCAGGAGGCTGGTGCTGGCACTGAATTCTGGGGAGGCAGCATCACTTGGCCAAGCATCCCCCGGGACATTCTTTTCCAGCACTTGGAGGCACACTCTGGAGTCCAGTCGCGTTAAACAATAAAGCACAGTGATTATGACAGCTCACGGAGCCTGGAAGACATTATGACCACTAAGCGGGTGTCCATAGTTCGATAGGAAAATGTCAGGAAACATAGATTCGATGGTTCTACACATTCATTTTGGAGTGAGTGATGTGGCAGACAAAGCATTCTTGAGATCCATGCAGTAGGTTCAAATACTATCTTGTCACTTAATAGCTAGATAGCCTGGGTACTCATTGGCTCAGAGCCTCGGTTTCCTAATCTTTGATATGAGCGTAATGATGACTCCTTCCTAGAGGGGATGTCGCGACAGGAACAGTGCCTGCTCACACATCTGCCCCCCACTCCCTGTCATCTCCGCTGTCCCCAGCCCGGTCTGAGCCACTTTCCTCTCCTATCTGGAACACTTCAACTGCCTGCAGAAGGTCTCCCCACACTTCACTTTTGCTTCTTTCCAATCCATTTTCCACACCATGTCGAAGGTGCTTGTAAAAACACAAATGGGATCATATCATTTTTTTCCTGCTTTAAACACTAACCTGGCTTTCCCTTCTTCTTGAGGAAAAAAGTTCAAATATCCCTAATGCGTCCCCTGTGACTCCTCCAGTCTCATCTCACTCACTCCTCCCCTGCTAACAATTCTCCACCACACAGGCCTTCTCTAGTGTTATCAATATGCTAAATTTCTTCTGCATTGGGGCAAAAAATCCCCTGAGCTCCCCAGCCAGATTAGGATCCCCTTCACCCGCATCAGTGCACTCTGCATTTACCCTGTGGGTTTAGTGTGTACTTCTTTGTCAGCTGTATCTACACGTCTATTATTTTGTTTATCTTTTATTATTTTAGGAATCATTTCTTCTCTTTGAGAAGCCACATCACTGCCAAGGAAACCCCTGGGTGATGTGTGTTCTGGCACAAACCAAGGGACAGAAGGGCTGTGTGTCACTGCAAATGCTGGGTGCAGTGGGTTGTGCCCCCGTGCCCGCCCTGCAAGTGTGTCGCCCTAGGTCTCAGGCTGTATGGACCTGGCCCTGTGGGCCTTCTCACTCCCACGTGACATCAGTGGCCATGGGCTCCAAACCTTATAGTCCGTGAAGCAGAAGTTCTCCCTCGTTCTTTCAGAGGAGGCGGGAGAGAGGATAAGCACCATCCAGCTGAGAAGTACGTGGACTCAAGCTCAGAGCAGCTTCCACTCCTTCCTTTCTCTCTTTGAACAGGTTGTACATTTTACTGGCACAGATTAGAACTTTAGTCCCAGAATCATTAGGATCTAAGATGTATTTATTCTATAAATATTTATGAAGTAATTCTTCTCAATGAACCCTGTTCCCTCTGCTTTATTTTTATCTGCTTATTATCTCCTTTAAGTCGAACAACAGTCCTGCTAGGTAAGTAAGTATTCTGACTATTACCTTCATTTTACAGATGAGATAACTGAGGCATAGAAAGGTGAAGTCATTTGCCTCAGACCCTATAGTTATTTATTTTATACATATATAAAAAACATATATTTATTATGTATATATAATATATAAAACATATTTATATATATATTATATATAAAACATATATTTATTATATATAAAACATATATTTATTATATATAAAACATATATTTATTATATATGTAAATATATATTTATTTTATATATATAAATATATATTTATTTTATATATAAATATATATTTATTATATATATATTTATATATAAATATATATTTATTTTATATATATTTATATATATATTTATATATATTTATATATATAAAAATATATATTTATATATATATTTGTATATATATAAATATATATATATATTTGTATATATAAATATATATTTATATATTTGTATATATAAATATATATTTATATATTTGTATATATAAATATATATTTATATATTTGTATATATAAATATATATTTATATATATATATACGTATATATAAATATATATTTATATTATATATATTTGTATATATATAAATATATATTTATATATATATATTTGTGTATATATAAATATATATTTATATTATATATATTTGTGTATATATTTATATTATACTTTAAGATCTAGGGTACATGTGTACAACTTGCAGGTTTGTTACATATGTATCCATGTGCCATGTTGTTTTGCTGCACCCACTAACTCGTCATTTAGCATTAGGTATATCTCCTAATGCTATCCCTCCGCCCTCCCCCCACCCCACAGCAGGCCCCAATGTGTGATGTTCCCCTTCCTGTGTCCATGTGTTCTCATTGTTCAATTCCCACCTATGAGTAAGAACATGTGGTGTTTGGTTTTTTGTCCTTGGGATAGCTTGCTGAGAATGATGGTTTCCAGCTTCATCCATGTCTCTACAAAGAACATGAACTCATCATTTTTTATGGCTGCATAGTATTCTGTGGTGTAGGGGATTAAGAAAATGTGACCCTACAGTTATTAAGTGGTGGAGCTAGAAGCCAAATTCAGATGGTCTGACTTCCAGACCTGCCTAGTTACACAACCACAATCCAACCAGAGGGCAGCAAAATCTCTGCCTTCAAGGGGTTTGCATTCTGGTGAGGGTAACAGACAGCTTAAGGGTGAATAAAGGCAGGAAGCAAATCCTGTCTGTCAAAGAGTAGTGAGTGTTGTGAAGAATGTAAAGGCAGGAGGGGCAGCCTGGGGGCTTTGGCAGAGGGGGTGATAACTGTTGGCAGGGTGGTCAATGAAGGCCCCTCTGAGGAGGTGAGTTTGGGGCAGGTGAAAAGGAGCTGACTGTGTAAAGAGCCAGGGGAGAATGTTCCAGCCAGGAGAAGGGGTTGAGGACATGTTTGAGAATTGCTCCTGGGCTGGAGCCTGGGTGTGAGGAGGAACTCGCAGGAGATGATGTTTAGAGACCTCAGGCTCTATTCTGAGTGTACTGGGAGCTACTGGAGGGTCTTCAGGAGAAGGATGCTATGATCTGATTTATATGTTCAAAAGGTCATGCTGGCTGCTTTTTAGAGAGACCAGTGACAACATTTCTGCTAGTCCAAGTAAGAAACGATGGCAAAAGGGCTGTTGTGGTGAAAGCAATGCAAAATGGGATAGATCTTGAGTGTGCTGTAAAGGTCCAGTTACAACAGCATTTGTTGCAGAGTTGGATACGGAGGAGGTTAAAGAAAGCAAAATCAATGGCGATTGCAAGGGTTTTGGCCTGAGCAACTGGTTGGATGGTGACACCATTTATTAAGATGGAGAAGACCAGAGGAAGAGAAGGTGTGTATGTGTGGGTGAGTGTGTGTGTGTGTGTGTATGTGCACACACAAGCAATGGATGAGCCTGGAACCAACAGCTCTGGTATGAATGTGTTAAATTTGAGACACCTGTTAGACTTCCAATAGAGATGTCACAGAGATGACTGGGTCTATGAGTTTGGAGTTCAAGGGAGTGGTGGAGGCTGGAGACATCAGCCTGTAGATGGTATTAAAGTGCCCAACTAGAAGAGTGCTCACAGAGAGAGTGTGGAGACAGGGTGTGCTGCTGGAGTCCGAATGTCTGTGTCCCCTCAACATTCCCATGTTGAAATCCTCACCCCCAAGAGGATGGAGTTTGGCAGTGTGGCCTTTGGGAGGTGATTAGATCATGGGGGAGAGGCCTCATGAAGGCATCATGATTACTGCCCTTGTAAAAGAGTCCTGAGAGAGAGAGCCCTTGCTGCTTGAACCAGGATATGGGACCTCACTGAACGTGGAATCTGTTGGCGCCTTAATCGTTGACCTCCAGCCTTCAGAACTAGGATAAAGCAGTTTCTGTTGTTTAGGCCACCCAGGTTATGGCATTTGATTAGAGCAGCCAAAACTGACCAAGACCTGGAGATCTGGGAGGAAAGGGAGAAGGACCAGAAATTGAGGCTGAGGAGAAGAAGGAGCTGGGAGCGGGGGACAGTGCCGTCACAGAGGCAAGTTGATGACGGGTGCAAGAGAGTAAGGAGTCGGGGCCGTGCTGCTGCATTCCCCCGGAGTCTCTGGCATTCTGACCCGCCCCCCCCCAGGCTGACGTGGTTCCACATCGCTCATCGCCTGCTCACACATGTCAGGCATTTGCTTGTTGTTTAGGTCATCGTCTGTAACTAAAACGTAGCCTCCAAAAGGCAAGGACTTTTGCCTCCCTTGTTTATTGACAGATGTATCCTTGGCACCCAGGACCAGCCCAGCACATCAGAGCTGTGTAACATAGCATCTGATCGAATGCTTTTGTTGCCTGAGTGCAGGGTGGAGGATGAGAGACCTGAGATCAACCTTGGCTTTGGTAGGGCAGAAGTCATCATATCCATGGTGAGATGTGATTCCCTCTGGCTGATGGAGATCAAATCCTCACTGGATTCTGTTCAGGAGACAAGGGGAGATGAGGAAGTACAGACAGAGGAAACAGACAACTTTCTCAGGGAGATTTATGGGTCAGAGACGAGAGGGACTGCAGTCAGGGTCAGGGAGGCCTTGGTTGTTGCCTCTTTGTTTCCAGATGAGAGGAAATAAAGACATTTGTGTGCAGAGTGTGCATGCCCACAGGAACTCTCCAGTAAGGGGAGCCGTTGATGATGAGGGTACAAAGGAATGAGAGCCGATGTCCTGTGCCTAGGGGAAGGCGTGGAGGACTCTGCAATCCTGTGCACAGGTAAGGGGCTGTCTGCAGGTAGACCAGCTTCACTCAGCAGAAATAGGAGGAGAGCTTAGAGCAGGAACATGCAGGGTAGATCTGGGGAGGATAAGGTTGAGTGTTGCAGTTTCCATCCAATTGTTCTGGCTCCGTAGTAATGTAAGAAGAGAGGGCCTCACCGAGGGGGAGGTCAGAGACAGCAGAGGATAGAGGAGGGCTTCCTCTGGAGGAAAGGAGAGCAGATGCACCAGGAAGATGGACTGGGATTGTTGGATTGTGTCGTGTCCACTTGATATTTGAGATTACAATTTTTTTTTTTTTTTTTTTGAGACCAGGTCTTACTCTGTTGCTCAGTCTGGAGTGCAGTGGCACAGTCACGGCTCACTGCAATCTTAACCTCCCAGACTCAAGCAATTTTCCCACCTCAGCCTCCCGAATAGCTGGGACCACAGGCACACGCCACTATCCCTGGCTGATTGTTTCTCTCTTTTTTTGTAGAGAGAGTCTCACTGTGTTGCTCAGGCTGGGCTCAAGTGATCCTCCTTCCTTGGCCTCCTAAAGTGTTAGGACTACAGGTGCGAGCCACCACGCCCCACTGAGGTTATACATTTAAACTTAAGCTAAATGGCATGGTTGTGCATGTTTCTCTAATCCATTTGGCTGCTCTATTAGAGGTGAAGTTAACTGGGGTAGGAATTAACTCAGATGCCATCACCAACCCCTACACTGACTACCTTTGTTAGGGTCGTTGGTGCTTTAAGTCCAGGTAGGTCAGAGCACGAAGTCCAAAGACATGGCCGTATAAGATCTGGATCCAGAAAAGGTGCTGGTCCAGCTGTCTTTGACCCACAGTCCTGAGGACTGCTCATCCAGGGCACCTGGCCCCACCAGCTTCCTCCAGGCACTGCTTTCTGGACACAGTGGCTTGTCCCTCCACATCCCCCTGCCAGCTTCTAGCCCCAACAGCCACCTCTGTCCTCACCCTTCCTTTGTCTCGCACAGCGCATGCCTGAATTCAGCCTGTTTGGGTTGCCTGTTCCCACTCTGACTTGTGAATGCGGACCCCTTAGGCTCACGTTCCGGAGAAAACAAAAACACCTCTCCTCTCCTGATATGGGGATACCCTCAAATTTGGTGGCTCTCGGCTGCCCCCACCTGCCATAAATCAGATAAGACCGCAGCTCCCCAGCTCAGCCCTGGTAAACCCCTTGGGGCTTGGCAGGAATGGCTTTCCCGGATCGAATTTCTTGGCAGAGAATTGGAAGGGATTTAAAATAACTGAGCACACCATACCACCCGTTTCCAGCTCCAAATAGAATTTGGAGTCCATTTCATACAGCGCTGGGGTTCTCTCACCCACAGATGGTGTTACCAAAATTGTGTGTGCTGCTGCTCTGTTTGTCTCTGGGCTAGTCTACCTCGACCTGCACTGCTGGCCTGTCCAAACTCTTCCTGGCCTGCGAGCTCCCCGGCCATCTGGGTGTCGGCGTGCCCCCACATGTCTGTCAGCTGCCAGACTCCCTGGATCTCTGTCTATTGATTGATCTGTAAATTTCCTGCACGGGGCATCCATCAGCCGTCCACCCCCTCCACTCCTCCTGCATGCACATATGCCTGCCTGCACCCCGCTCCAGCCTGGCGGAAGCTTTCTCTCCTCTTTTGGCAATTGGCGGTCATGTCTCAGAATCCACAATCTGTTGATTCTTTTTGGAATCAACACACTCTCTCCTCCACACTATCTGACCTGGCTGGACAACAGGCAGAGGCTGTTGGCATGAATGCAGGGTGCTGTTCTATACCGCAGTGGGGTATACTGCAGGGGAAAGAGGTATGGTCTCAGAGTCATGAAACCTACCTTCTACTTGACCGTCGGGAAGTCACAAATCTCTCTGAGTCATTCTTCACATCTAAGAAATAGGGGTAATATTACCTGTCCCACAGGAGTGGTTTGAGGTCTTGATGATAAGATGTCTCTGTGAAGCTCAGCTCACAGCACAAAGTAGGGATTTAAAAATGCTCTTTCATCTATGGTCTATGGTAACCATCAAACATCTAATGCTAACAACTATCATTTATTGAATAATTATTCTCAGTGTGTTAAGGACTTTATATATTTCATTGTGTTTAATTTTTACAAGACTTGATGATTTTGATCATCAAAGTATGGTTCCCCAAACAGCAGCATCAGCATTACCTGGGAATAGTTACAAATGCTGAATCTCAGTCTCTGTCCCCAAGCCTTTTCCAGCAGAATTGGCATTTTAACAAGATTCCCAAGATGTTGAAAGCGACATCCTGCCATTATTTACCCCCTTTTCACAGGTGAGGAAACTGAGATCTAAACTGGGTGCATAATTTGTCCTGGATCATACAGCAGGCAGCTGGCAAATCTAGGTTCTAAAACTGGCTTCCCAGATATCCGTCCTTCACCACCATGGCAGAGTGTGTTAATCAATGTTCACACTCACGCACATGCTGACACCCACGGAAAGGACACGGTGGCCACTCAGCAGGTTCAGAGCCCATGATCCAAAATGCCCAGGGTGCAGAAGACCGAACCCAGTTGAGAACTATCTTCTCCTTTCCCCAGAAGGAAGTGCAGCAGCAGGAACATCAGAATGCAGGCTTCTATTTAACTAGCTGTGTGATCCCGCGCAAGTTACTTCACCTCTCTGGGCCTCTATTTCTTAGATTTACAAAGTGAGATGATTTGCCCAGATGTAACAATGTACCTCTCTTATTGCCCTTTTGTCTCGTTGGTGATTCTGTTTTGACAATCATACCCATGAGAAGCCTGTGGGTGTTTCTGTCTGATGTCAGTTATCATTCCGGGAATGGAGTTAGTATGAGGGAGAGAGAGAGAAGATGTAAGAGGTAGTAAGGGAATGGTTGAATTAAAAACCTGGCTTTCCTTAAAATGACTCATTCTCAAGCATAGACAAATCAGGGAGGCCTGTGTCAGTTACTCCCTGTGATTATTCCTGAGCCTATTTGTGGAACTCCAGGCTCTTTCCGTACATCATTCTGAGGGCTTTTCTCAGGGGGTTTATGGACCAAGGACATCTGGTGGCTGAGGCTTTATGTCTGTTGGTGTGATCATCCAAACTGGGGAAGGGCCTGTAACGCTCCCAATGCTGGTGCCCGAATATCTTTAATTCCTTCTGAAGGGTCGGGGTTATTTCTCCATCGGGAGCGCTAACGGGATTCTAATACCCTGGCAAATGGGATTTTTTACAACTGCCATCCTGCAGTTACTGAGATGGCGTGTTGCTGGGACGGCCGTATAAATCCTGTCAACTCACTCCAAGGAGGAGGTGGCCACAGGGAGAGGTGGCTGCCTCCAGTGCTGGCGGCCTGGGGGGCCCTCTGAGGGGTGTCCAGGTTCTAGTTCTCAGGATGAGTTACTGTCTTTGCCAGGGAGGGATGCTAAATCATGGGAATGGGGCAGGGCACAGCCCCAGGGCCTCAGAGAAGCCACAGGAGTTTGATGGGAAGGAGGCAGTAGGCCCCTGGGAAAAGTGCTCTTCACTTCCTCTCCTTTTGCAGTTTGGTTTTCCAAGGCCTCTGTCTCTGAGGGCTCATGGACACAAGACCTAAGGATATTTACCAAAAGCAGGTACCTCTGTCCTTTTAATTCCAGTGGAACAGGGCCCAGAGGAAAACCTCAATGGTAGATATTAAGGAAAAGGAAAATGCAATAGAACCCATCGTGATGTTGGAGTTAAACTCGATGCCCCAGGGTAAAATAGTTGTTCCCAAAGACAGATATTTACATAGATCTCTCATGTGCAGATGAATGACTCTCCAAGCCTGGGTTCTCTGTGAAGCTAGGTCCCTTATATCGGTACACTGTTTACAGACAACCTCTCATTTTGATCACTGGAATAAATCAGAAAGATTGAAGGGCCAGATTATTTTCTTTCCACTTCAGGGATGAAAAATAACATTGCAGGCCTTAAATAACTTGTTGCAGGGAACTTCAGTTGAAATTTGCTCAGTTAATATTCAAACCCAAGATTTTGTAATTTTTAAACCCCATCTGTCCCCTTGCCTCTACACCATGTCAAATCTTCCAGGAGGAGGATGCCAGCTGATGCTCCTTTCCTCCTCAAGGTCACACTGCCTCAGATGGAAAGCTTCCCTAATGACTGTTCTGAAGTTGGGGCTTTGGGGTTGCTTATGGGCTGGAGGTTTCCCCAAAGACCACCCGGTTTTGGTGCCACTCTGCATGTGCTCACTCCCAATAACTCCACTTTGTTCTCCCTTTACTCTGTCGGTGTCCAATGTCTGTAGATTCTCACTGGTTTTGCATTTCTTTTCCTAACTTCAGTCACCTTCTTCTCCCAGATACAGGCAGATTCTTCCCTGGCCTTACATCGTATTAATACAATGAGCACCTCTTATCCTTACCAGAATGTAAATTTCTTGAAGCCAAATCTTAAGCAAGCAGTTGCTGAGTGAATAACGCTTGCCTAACTAGACCCTGTGAGAGATAGGAAGACATAGAAGACGCAGTTCTAGTTTTTGAGGAACTTAGACATTTCTTGTTGAGACAGTTTATCTCCATACGTTAAAAATCGAAGTGATTTCTAGTTCTTTACCACACACAACAGTTTCACCGCGGTGTCTTAGTCCATCCTTCCACTAATCATGAGAGGAGGTTGGGATTCTAATTCTTTCTTTAGAGATAAGAAAATAGAGCTCAAAGAGGTAAAGGAGCCCTATGTCACTAGAAAGCTGTTTAACTAAAGGTCCGTATTCCTCAGTCCATTGCTTCAAGTAGCGTAAGTCTGGTAGAATAAGATGATGCCAATTTTCACAATATAAAGACACATACCTCAGGGCTTCAAAGCAAGAAGGAAATTACTGAGCAGAAGGATTAGAAAAGGCTTTCTGAAGGAGGTGATCTCGGGGGTGGGCCAGAGACCATGTTTCCCATGTCTCTAGAGTTTCTTCTCCTTGTCTCAGTAGCTGAGCTCCTGGCGGTGCCTGCGGAGGAAAAGGTTATGGGCCTGGAGGCCGCATAGCCATCATCAGGGTGAAATTTACATGCGGGATGAAGCAACACAAACTGTCCCACTTAGGGGGAAAGCTGTGTGGCTCCATTTCGGAGAATGAGCCTGCACTGTGTGGTTCTTTTCACTCTTGCATCCCTCTGCCTGCTTTGCAGGACATCCGCAGCAGGCTCACTACTCATCACCCTGGCTCCATGGCCCTGTACTTCCCGCCGCTTCAGCCCACAGCAGCAGGGCATCTGTCAGGTCAAAGCAAAACCTGCTCCAAGCCCAGTAAAGCACCTCTGTCTGTGTTTTCTCAGCACAGATGGAGAGTGGATGGGTCTGCTTATCAACGGCCCTTTCCTGTTTCCTAGCCATCCAAAGGAGGGTGCTTGGAGCCAGACAGATCTCAATTCAAATCCGGCTCCAACTCTTACCCGTTACAAGACTGTGGTCAAGCTACTAACTTCTTCTAACTGTACAATAACTTCAGCCCTAATTTTAAAAAAATTCTCAGAACCAATTTCTATCATATCACTTTTATGATCATTTGATGATTGTTGCTTTTGTTTTATGATCACTAGATGTTTATAAAAGTCCTGGGGGCCTTTGTAACTGGATGAACAAATGCTCAGCTCATCCTGTGCCCATCTCTTTCTGTCTGCTCATTTCCCCAGCCCTGCAGTCAAGGTTTGTGCCCCAGTTAGAGTCCACTGGGTCTGTGGGGGAGCTGGTGCAGAGCTCGGCCTCCTGCCCTGTCCTGGCTGGGGTGGGTCTGCACGGCCCGCTGGGCCGTGGGAAGAGCTCCCTCTGCAGCAGCCGGTGCTTCTTGATTCTCTGGAAGGAGCCAGCAGCCATCTGTGTGGAAGGACAGGGCCATACTGTGTCCTAACCTTGGTTCTGCCTTCAACTTAAAGTGCGGTTTGAGGAAGTCACCCTCTCGGGAACTCCAGTTCTTCAGGTTAAAAAAATGGATTTGGAAGAGACTAAGACCTCTTTAGGGCTGTTGGCCAAATTGAGGGAGACAGTGCCCTGTGCTCCAGGCCGCGTGATGAGTGGTGCTTCTAGGAGCTCATCGTACACTCCTCTGAGACCTACACCACATACAGAGGCATCTGAGCAGGGAAGCAGGTGGTTGGTACACACGGGTTCCTTGGATCAGAGCAGAAATTCAGGAGGAGCCAAGCCATCCCCTCAGGCCCCAGCCAGGCCATGAGCCCAGCAGGTAAGGCTGGGACACCAGCCAGCGGGAAGAATGCAGCAGTGCCATGCCCTAACTGAATCAAAGTCTGAGTGCCAGAGACCCTCTGTCTTCGCCTGCCGCTGGCCAGGGCTCTCGTGGGATTCATGCGATTACCCTGTCAACTCCAGCACACCCCTCATTTCCCTCCCTGCTTAAGAATGGTTTAAATCAGCAACACTAGTGCTTCCAAACTTCAATCTGAAGCCTAAGGTCTCATGTAAGCTAGACTTTGGGCTTGCACCTAAACAAACAAAACAGAAACCCCGAGGTTATACATATTCCATGACTGGGTTCAATCTCTGCTTAGGATTGATTTTTCTCCATTCCCAGTTGCGGGACGCCAGAATGATGGGATTATTGTCTTGGGCAATGACACTGTGGCACCTGGCAGCTGCGTCCTCCACCTCCTTTCTGTGCATACTACTAGATAGGCAACATCTAGTTCCGTTCGGTCCCCAGAATCCTCAGCTCTTACAGCACAAATGAGCCATTTGCTCAATCCCATTATAACTGAAAGCACTTTGCAAAGCCAATCTCTGTGTCAGAGGGTGACCTTTCAAAATATGGAAGCAGAAGAGCCTGTCCACACCTGGGATGGCAGGCGCAGGGCCCGGCCCCTATTCTGTGGTCCAGAATTTCCAGCCATAGTGAAGCCAGAGCCACCTGCTGTCTAGACAGATCGCCATTGATATTGGAAGGGAAAAGAAACAGCACAGGGGCTAGACAGGTAAGCACCTACTCAAGTACCGAGACCCACAAGTTCCAAATTGCATATTCCACTTGCTAATTCCAGGCCTAATCACCAAAGCTCTCCTGCATGGATCATGAGCCTTGGGGACACGAGTGGATGAAACTGCTCGGCTTCTTGTTGTGTGCCAGTGGATGCATGCACACTGTGGCATGTGCTGAATTGATTATGGAAAAATCATTTTTGAGTTGGTTGCTTTGTCTCTCATTTGTTCACTTTCTGAATATATTTAAAATCTCTGTCCATGTCCTTGCTGCCAGCTCCTACTGCAAGGCCTCAGTAGACCACGTCTGCCCCCCTTGCTCTGTGCTGCCCTTGCTCCGCCAGCCCAGGTAGGGGCTGTCCTCAAACCAGAGCCTGGAGACAGGCCCATGTGATCTCACCTGGATGGAAAGCCCAGAGGCCGACTCCCACAGCTGGGTGCCTCCTGGAGGATTCCCACCCACCAGGGCAGAAGCCGAAGTCAAATGCCAGGGCTGTGCTCCTCCCTCCCTACTGCCCTCAGTTTTTCTCAGCTGGGCTTCTCCTGGTCCCTCCACAGCAGGCTCAGCCCAGTTCTGAGCTCCTGAGCTGATGGCAACAGGGAGGGATGGAGAAAACAGAGCAGGCCGTGGAATCCTCTCCCAGCCCTGGCATGTGCTGGCTGGGCCACAGGATGCCTGGCTTTCTCGCCTCCACTCTCTCGTCTCCTTAGCCACCTTCCAGACCAAGATCCATGATGAGGGTGCAGGGAGACCCCCAGATACCTGTGTGGTTCCTGAAGGAACAGCCCTATGCCCCCCACCCTCTCCCTGTCTTGACTCAAAGTTGCTTCTGCAAAGTTTTTCTTCTCTTAGTCTTGATCAATGGCTCAATTTAGCATTCGATTATTCAGTCCTATGCTTGGCACCACTGAGATCTTGGGACATTTCCTCTTGTCCCTTCCCAGCCCCTTCTTCTCCAGCTGCACTTAATACCTTGTTTTGCTCCGTGACTGGATCATTTCAGCCTGTGACACTGCATCCTCCTCACATTCTCCAGGAAGGCTCCATGGCTCCCCGTCCCTGAGCATCACAACCTTCACTGTGTGAACGCATAAGCTGTGGCCCTTCCGTGGCTAAGGGCCTCACCCAAAGTGCCAAGCGAGATGGATTCTTTCCACCAGTAGATCTTGCTTTCCAGACAAAACAATGTAAACTATCATTGCTGTTGCCAGGAAGCCTCCCTTCACCCACAGGTTGGAGGAGACATTGCGTCAAGCCCTCAGAGTAGGAGTTAAAGGCTCTGCACCCATCCTCTGGGGTTTCCATAGGAGACATCCAAGAGGTCCACAGACCACAGAGATGGCCAAGCCAGCTCGACCAGAAATACTGACCAAAGACAGAAAAAAAAAAGTCCTTTGAAAACAAGTCAAGGTCAGCTCTTCCCTGAGCCTGTGACATGAGGGGAAGGTGCAGCAATTTCAAGTTTGTTGGAGACAGGATTAAGGACTGAGAGCGGCTTCCTTCCCAAGTCCTTCTTCCACTGTCAGATACAGGGAAGACAGAATGAAAAGACTGATATGAAAGTGCCTTGAACTTTTTTACGTTCAAAGGAGCTTTAAGGATCTAAAGTATTATGATTATCTTTTAGCAGTGTGATAATATTGATTATACAGGGGCCTGGTGAGGTGTCTCTGGCTGCGTCCACAGAGTCCTTGGGAGCTGAAAATATTTATAAGTATTGTTGTGTAAAGGTCCCTGGCAGACTGAGATTCAGAAGGAGATTTATAAAGGTAGTGCAAGGCCGTGAGGTTAAGTTTTATCTTAATTATGTGTTGGGAAGTGGCTTTCCAGGGTCAGAGCCTCAGGGGAAGAGAAGCAAATGTCCCTTGCCTGCAGACCCTCACCCTCCTGATAGAAGCATGCTCTGTGTCATCTTTACCTTGGCTTCTGCCTCTGGAATTTATGCTTCTAAGCCTTGGCCTAAGGCTTCACCAGGAGAAATTATTATTAATGATAATAATAATAATGGTAAGTCAGCTGACAGCATCGCTAATGTCCCAGGGGAGAAAGCATAAGAAAATTGCCTCTCACATAAACAGTTTCTGCTACAGCTGCTGAAGTGGGAAGAGCACAGATTTCAGAGTCAGAGAAAATGGGGTGGCAGTATCCCCCCTGATATGTCCAGTCTCTGGCTAGGCCCTTATTCTAAGTCTCAAGTTCCTTATCTGCAAATGTAGGTAATACAAATACCTACTTGATAGTGTTGTAGAATTCCAAGGAGAAGGAACATTCAGCTGACTGCCCAGCACGTAATGGCCATCAAGTGACATTAGGTATTATTAATATCGGCCTTATTGGCAGTCTTTGAAAAGACTCAGGGTCACCTCCCAACAATTTTAAAAGGCAGCTACGAGAGCCCACACCCAAGATGAATGAATCTGAATCTTTAGGAAGGTGGAATTCAGGTATCTGTATTTTCCTTACTGTATTATGTGTTACTTTTTTAAAAACATTAAATTTGTTTTGTGATTTATTTATTTATTTATTTATTTGAGACAGGGTCTCTTTCTCCCAGGTTGGAGTGCAGTGACGCAATTTCGGGTCACTGCAGCCTGAACTCCCAAGCTCAAGCAATCCTCCCACCTCAGCCTCCCAAGTAGCTGAGACTACAGGTCCCTACAGGTCCATGCTACCACGCCTGACTAAGTTTTGTATTCTTTTTGTAGAGGTGGGGTTTCTCTATGTTACCCATGCTGGTATTGAACTCCTAAGTCTCAAACGATCCTACCACCTTGGCTTCCCAAGATGCTGGGATTACAGGCATGAGCCACCATGCCCAGCCTTGTATTTTATATATATACACAAAGAGAGAGGGAGAGAGACAAGGTCTTCCTCTGTCACTCAGGCTGGAGTGCATGATGTGATCACAGTTCACTGTAGCCTTGACGTCTTGGGCACAAGCTATCCTCCTGCCTCAACCTCCTGAGTAGCTGGAACTACTACCAGTGTGTGCCACTATGCCTGGCTAAGTTTTATACATTTTTTTTGTAGAGATGGGGTCTCCCTATGTTGCCCTGGCTGGTCTCAAGCTCCTGGGTTCAAGCAGTCCTCCCACCCTGGCTTCCCAAAGTGTTGGGATTATAGGCATGAGCCACTGCACATGGTGAGTGTTACTTCTGATTCTGGATTTGTACCAAGAATCAGAACCACTTGGCCTCACCCACAGTGTTTACAAGGCTGCAGGTAGATGATGCTTGTCAATTACCTAGAGTGGTGCCCAGCACTCAGCGTGGGGAAATCGTGGCATTAGAGAATGTTCTGGGAGCCCAGTCCTCTGCCTGTGGTAGATGGCCTTTCCTGCCTCCATGTGAGCAGTTAATCACCTGAGGCGGCAACTTGGTGCTCTATCCTCCCTCAGCATGAACATGAGCCCTTACATGTTAGGGGGTAATTGAAGGTGAACTACAGAGCTGGATGGACTCCCCTGTCCAGAAAACAAGTAACCAACGAGGTAGGAGTTCTACGTGAGTTCAAGGCGAGAATTGTAAAGATCATTTTCTGCTGGTACTAGGGACATTATTTTAGGAATGTGTGATTCTGGCCTTGGAAGCCAACCCTGGTTCAAAGCAATAACTCACATGTAATAAACTTACAGAGTTATGACCCCAGGATCGGAGATTTTCTCTCGTTCATTTGGCTACTTCAGCTGCATCAGGTGTTTAAGTGTAGAAATTGCACATATAAAGCTTCCTGTGGACGCCCAGCCTAATTTACAGTCATTTTTGTTAAATTATCATATGTACTACCATGGTAAGGCTGGAAAATGAGTCCATTCTCTGCTTAGCTTCTAGGTGGAGAAATAGTCACAAAGATAAGGCTTTTGCATGTGGATTTATATGGAATTAGGGTTTAGAAAATATAAACCACTTGCTAAACTTTGTCACTTTTCCAATGAGCTAAATGGAACTTATTCATCCCCTTAATAATGATGTGTATTTGTTGGGGTTTTAAAAGTAAACATACTAGCTATAGAGAAAGCATTACTTGAGTGAATGGATGTCCTCTAATCAATGTTTTATTTCTGAAGTATGCTTTTAATTTCTCAAAGTGCTTTTACATATATTATCTCATTTGATTTACACAATGGTCCTGTGTAGCAGAGAAGCAAGTGTTATGTAATTCCTATATTCTATACATAGAACAGATGCTTAGGTTGTTAATTCAGGGGCGTGTAGTACATTTCTAGGGCTTCTGAATTCAGTCTTCTAAATCTCAAGACTGTGCCCTTTGTGCAGGTTGACCCTGACTCTTTTCTTTTTATTTTTTTTATTTTTATGAGATGGAGTTTCACTTTTGTTGTCCAGGCTGGAGTGCAGTGGCGCGATCTCGGCTCACTGCAATCTCCGCCTCCCGGGTTCAAGAGATTCTCCTGCCTCAGCCTCCCAGGTAGCTGGGAATACAGGCACGTGCCACCACGCCTGGCTAATTTTTCTAGTAGAGACGGGGTTTCACCATGTTGGCCAGGCCAGTTTCGAACTCCTGACCTCAGGTAATCCACCCACCTCGGCTTCCCAAAGTGCTGGGATTACAGGCATGAGCCACCACATCTGGCCCCCTGACCCTTTTCAAAAGTTACACCCCCATTATGAGAAAATATGTATTGTATTAATTGGGCTTTGGAGGTGAAGGACTGGAAAAGCATCAAAGCGTTTCTTGCGTGACTGCTCAGAGAGCAGGTGGTTTCTTTGTCTCTGTCTCTGTCTATTTCACGCTCATCCTTAGTGGTAACGAATCTTTGTGCATCTTCTTGGGCTCTTTTAAGTGGTTTCCACAGTAGATATAGGGCCACTTTAGATTGCATTTCGAGGTTGGTTGCTGGAGCAAGCAAATTGAATATGGCATATAGAGTGGCTACCTCTACTGATACAATAAGACGGGCATGGGGGAAGGGTCAACAGTGGGAGTGGCTCTCGGCATGCTTCAAGGAAGAATCAACAGCCTGACTGGGAAATCTTTCCCAGTTTTGCAGCAGACGTGAATCTTTTGGGTGTGATCACAATGTCTGACTTCTCATTGCCTATGCTGTGTGCAAGGTCTGAGCTGCTGATTGGGTCTCATTTTACAGATATCTCAATCATGACCTCCAAATGGATGCCTGATTGTGTCTACACCCAAGACGTTGGTGAAAGATTCTGAATAATGTGTGGAAAATTCAGAATCTGGCTGCCTGAATGACATGTGAAACAAAGACTCCAGGGTCTCTGTACTGGGGACCACAGACTCAGAAACTCCCTTTCCTTTTTACTGTCACCTCCATCCTTGTTTACGGCACGGCCTGAAGATCAGCACTGAGTGCATCGCAACGTTATAATTGCAGGAGGAATTATTATGAGGCAAAACAATAGGCAGGCTGGAAAATGGGGGCGTAGAGGCCTGAATGAGTGCTGCTTCTTTCTGCTTACTTGTCAAATCCTGTGTGTCAGATACGCCCTTTCTGCAGCTTTCCTAATTGATAACTCAAGCATCACTCTTTTTTTTTTCCTTCTTTTTTTTAAGCTGATAAGTGTGGAATCCAGACTCGGGTCTAGTTTCTTCTTTGTGTCTGCTCTGGCTCAGGCAGAATAGCATTCTAGTCCTCAGCATGATCCTTGAAGAGACTTTACAAGATTCCTCTACCTGTATTGACCTGCCTTCAGATGTTTGATCTAACTAGTTCATTTTCCAGCCAGCCCCCACTCTTTTGAACTTCCCTTGCTTGCTTTCTCATTACCCACCCCTCCCTCTAGCTCAGATACCCAATGTTGCATGGTCCATCTGTACCACTCAATATTCTGGATATCAGCTTAGCCATTCGAATTAGCACTAACGCAAACATCCTCATTTACATGGAATGCACAGAAGGTGACATTCTGTCTGTAACAATAGGTTATAATTATCATGTCTCTCATTTGTATTCCATTTTACAGCCTCTTGAATTGTTTTCACATGCATAACCCCATTTGATTATTCTCACAGTGTTGAGAGGTAGGCAAATATTCTTTCATTCCTTCACTTACCAAATATTGATTGAGGGGCTGGGGAAGCCAAGGTGATGAAGACAGGCAGGCATGATTCCTGTCCTAGTGGAGCTTATATTCTACACAAAATGGATTTTGATTTGACAGCGAAACGGAGGCTCAGGGAAGTTAAAAGACTTGAGTCACCCATGCACTAAGTGCAAGAATGGGGACTGGAACCTGGATCTTCAGATGCTTACCCCAGGGCTCCCTCTAAGTCTCCTTGCTGTTTCTCAGAGGATGCAGGAAGTCCTCATTCTGCACGTGGGCTGTAGTTCAGAAGTCCTTTTTTTAAGCTGAGTACTTAGAATTCAGTACACATTTTCCCATAGAAATTATGTTATAAATGGTTACTATGCTACAAGGCCATCCAACAAAAGCCCAGTTAACCCACTGAACCCATAATGTAGCTGAAGCACGCTATTAATAGGACGATTCCTTCCAATGCTACACCATTGGGGAGGAATTTCATTGGACTCATTCAAAATTGATGCTGTGTGAATAAAATCACTCTTTGGCCTTTGGATTTCCTCAGTGACTCACTGTAGGCATGACACTGTGCTGGTGTAAGGGGCTCTCTTTCCTCCATTTGCGTACTTTCCTCATCTTTCCTGCTTTCTCTATTTTTGTATGCATTGCAAGAAGCTAATGTGTATAAGCACCAGGCTTCGTTTGTATGGATTGCATGCTATTAAATGAGTAAGTGCTTGTCTGGCTTAAGGACAAATATATGGCTGTTTCCATAGATACCCGACCTTAATAACTAATTAGGACAACAACACATTTTCCAAAGCCTATTTCTGGGCATCTCAGATATAGCATCCCGCAAATGTCCTGTATTGTAGGTGTATTTTTCTTTTTATTTCTCTGTAGTAGTATCAATAAATAAACTATAATGCCTTTAATAGAGACTAAATGAATAGAAATGAGGAGTTTTGCCTCATGATGTCTTGAAGTAGTGCTAAATAAATAGATTATGCCTCACCTGCTCTTCTGAACAAGAATCGGATGCGCTCCCCTCAGTGCCACTTCATGAGGAGAAGCCCTGAGTTTCAAATTGAGAGCCAGGGGACATATCTCTTCTCTCTTGTTCCCTTCCACTGCCCTCTTCTCCCATTTGAGGCTTCACTGGGACCTAGAACCTGCTTGGTAGGGAGCTGTGGAGTTAGTTATGAGCAACCCAACTCTTCTTTACTTTCAGGTCTTCATAGAAGGCTGTATCTTTAGTTTTATTTCTGGGTTAGTACCTAAGAGGTGGTGAATAGAGTCTTCAACTTCTATCCTCATCAACAGTTGCATTATAAAATTGCCAGTTAATAAAACATCACATTTCTAAGTGACCTAGAATTCCTTTAGTGCTGGCAATGAAGGGACTTCCAAAAATCATAATATATATATTAAACATCTAACACATGGAGGCATAGTTCTAGGTGCTTTATAAAGATTCTTTTAAGTCCACCTGATGATCAGATATTAAAACTTTTGAGATATTATCAATAAAGATATTATCAATTTTAAGATAAACAAACTAAACTGAAAAGTTTAGGTGATTTGTCTGAGATCAAAAAGATTATAAGTGGTAGAGCTGGGTCTTGGAACCAGGAGTCCATTGGGCGGCATTACACCAAGAAGTTCAAAGGACTCTGGGAAACAACAAATGTCTCATCTCTTTGATGTCTGTCCACCATACTTCTGTGGTGTCCAGGATAGCCATGCAATTTGATTTATGAACATCCTTAGATCTTGACCCTTTCTTAGAAACTTGGGGAGCAGGAAGAGCTTTTTAAAAATCCTTCCAAATACAATTGATCTATGATGGTTAACTTTGATTCTATCCTTTGTGTCTTATGACAGCTGCCAGTCATTGCTGGCATGAAATGGATTCCTACTTTATCTCTACGACTTAGAAGCTTTATATGTATACTACCCTTAAAAGAAAAAAAAAAAAATCTCCAAAACCTACCTACTCAGCATTCTTCCTTTCAAGTACATATGTCTCAGTCCATTTCGGTGTTTCTACAAAGGAATAACTGAGATTGAGTAATTTATAAATAGAAGAGGTTTATTTGGCTCACGATTCTGTAGGCTGTACAAGAAGCATGGCATCAGCATTGGCTTCTGTTGAGGCCTCAGGGAGCTTCTGATCATGATGGAAGGTGAAGGGAAACCAGTGTGTGCAGAGATCACAGGTAAGAAGAAGGAAGCAAGAAAAAGAAGCAAGGTGCTTGGCCAGGCGTGGTGGCTCATGCCTGTAATCCTAGCACTTTGGGAGGCTGAGGTGGGTAGATCATGAGGTCAGGAGTTTGAGACCAGCCTGGCCAATATGGTGAAACCCCATCTTTACTAAAAATAAGCTGGGCATGGTAGCGTGTGCCTGTAGTCCCAGCTACTTTGGAGGCTGAGGCAGAAGAATCACTTGGACCCGGGAATTGGAGGTTGCAGTGAGCCAAGATCGTGGCACTGTACTCCAGCCTGGGTGACAGAGTGAGACTCCATCTCAAAAATAAATAAACAAATAAACGGAGAAAAAGCAAGGTACCAGTTTTCTTTTTTTTTTTTTTTTTTTTTTTTTTTTGAGAGGGAGTCTTGCTCTGTCGCCCAGGCTGGAGTGCAGTGGCACAATCTCGGCTCACTGCAAGCTCCACCTCCCGAGTTCACGCCGTTCTCTTGCCTCAGCTTCCCGAGTAGCTGGGACTACAAGCGCCCGAGGTGCCAGGCTTTTTTAAATGACCAGCCTGTTGGGGGACTCTTGTGGGAACTAACAGCAAGAACTCACTCATCACTGTGAGGACAGCACCAAAACATTCAAGAGGGATCCACCTTCATGACCCACACACCTCCCATTAGGCTCCCCTCCCACACTGAGGATCACATTTGAACCTGAGGTTTGGAGGGTCAGCTGTCCAGACTAGAGCAGCATTCCAAAAGGACTCTGTGCATATATGAGTTGAAACATGCTGCCCTGTCCTCAGAATGTAATTAAGACCCCCTGTTTCCATTCCTCTCTACTACCTGCTTCCCCCTTTGTAATTGCTGAAGACCTTTATGCCTGGATTTTTCATAAATTCATGTTTCTCTTATTTCTAATAAAATAATAGGTTAAACATCCTTTGAAATTATAAGCAAATTAAAATTTAAATTGACGTGATTTATATGAAAGGATCACCAGGCAGATATATGAAAAGACTACTGTGGAAAGTGACTCTGGGTTCCTGGATTAGAGAGATGTGTAATTTTACGACTGCTAATCAGCCTCATCGATGTATGTTAATTTACTGCTTGGGTCATCCGGGATCTCTTCCCCTCCCAGACTTAGCACCCCCGGCTGACTTTTGAGTGAGTTCAAATTTCCTTGGGATCATTGATGACTGCAATTACTGGGAGAATGAGAAAAGATTTTGGAGAACTAAGTCAAGCCCTGTACGCTCTCAGTTGGCTTGTAAGTCAGGTGACCAAATGCATTGCTAACAATATTTGCAGAACAACAGAAAAAAAAAAAAGCCTCCTTGTTGATATTTGTGGTGTTTCATTTTTAGCTAATGTAAGTCTAGAAATAAAACAAAATGGTCTGCTGAGATCTTTACTGATATGTATTTCATAACAACCACTGAGCAATTCACAGTTGAATTGATGAGCTATCAGGGTTATGTGTTTCTGTAAAACAGAGACATCTACCTTGGAAAAGCTTTCTCCAGGGAAACAGATCTATTTGAGCTAAATCAAAACAAGATTAAAGTGTGATTAAAGTGCTGCAAATACAACCTACGTGGAAAGGTTGGAAGAACTGGGATTGTTTAACCTGGGACAGAAAAGCTGCAAAGAGATTTCAGGAAAACTTCAAGTGTCCAAAACCCTGACTCCACTCACTGCTTTCCTCGGCCTCCATAGAGTATAGAGCAGCAAGCATGATCTTAAGCTGTATTATTGGGGATTTAGGTCAGTCAATGGCCTTCAAGCCCCAGCTGTTGCACGTTAAAATCACTTAGCAGCCATTTAAAACATGCTAATGCCTGGGTTCTACCCTAGACTAATGAATATCCAGAGGTGACGACCAAGCATTAGTACTCCTTAAAAGCTCTGCTGGTTATTTTAACATGTAGCCAGAGCTACGAGCTGCTGGGTTAACTAAAGGAAAAAAGTTCCCGACCACACATTCCTCAGAAACATGAAAGCATCTATCATGTTTTTAAAATCTGAGTGCATCATATTTGAGATGGATTGGTTGTGGTTGTACCAGCTGACTTAGTATCCCTTTTTCTGGAATGCTGGGCCATTCTTTCTGCTAAGTGGCCAGGGAGCATGAGATCACAGAGAGTATCTCAGTGTAGGTTCTAGAAAGATATTTGTTGAATGAATGAGTGAATAAATAAATGAATGTCAAGAGAACTCCTAGGACGTTAGCTGACAGTTTGTAATACTAGTTGTCAGAGATGGGTTTCAAGAATGGCTTCCCAAAAACAAATGATGGTTAAAGTAAGAAAGTGTCACCAGATTTTATGATTCAAAAATCACAGCTAAACTTCAAGACTTTCATAACAAAACTTGGTAAAGATAGAAGTCAGAATTCAAAAGTGAACAAGGAAGGTAGTAGTGTAGAAGTGTTGGTAGTGTATGTTAATCACTCCTTTATGAAGTTTAGAAGAAAAGGAAGGGTCAGGCGTGGTGGCTCACACCTGTAATCCCAGCACTTTGGGAGGCCAAAGTGGGCAGATCACTTAAGGTCAGGAGTTCAGGGCCAGCCTGGCCAACATGGTGAAACCCCGTCTCTACTAAAAACACAAAAATTAGCTAGGTGTGTGGCACATGTCTGTAATACCAGCTACTCAGGAGGCTGAGACAGGAGAATAGCTTGAACCCAGGAGGCAGAGGTTGCAGTCAGCCGAGCCACTGCACTCTAGCCTGGCTGACAGAGCGAGACTCCATCTCAAAAAAAAAAAAAAAAAAAAAAAAAAGAAAAGGAAGAAGAGACATTAAGGTATACCTGGAAGTGAGAGAATTCTCTGTGCGGTTTGAAAATAGAGAAGTGGGGTGGGTGGGGAGAGTAAGATGTAAGATGCTGAACAGGGTAGCATAGCTGAGGGAGGAAGACTGCAGAGGAGACGAGGTTGAGAACACTGCAAAGGACTTCTCACCATAATTCAGCAATAATTCGGGTAGTGTGCCTTTGGTCTAGTTAGCTTCTGTTGTGTAACAAACCATCCTGATTTGTGAATGGGGAATTTGGGCAGAACTCAGCTTGGTGATCCTCCCACTCCATGTGGTCTCAGTTAGGCCTAGAAATGATATTCACCCGGTGACTGGGCTGGTCTGGAGGATCCAAGACAGCTTCGCTCTCATGCCTTTCTGCTGTGGAAGGCCATGCCCACACGGGTTCCTTCTTTTATGGTGTCTCAAGATGTTTCTACATGATCTTTCCAGTAGGAATGCTGGGCCTTCAGTGGCAGCATCAAGCTCCAAGAGACCAAGGTGGGGGCTCTCGGTCCTCCCAGGCTGGGCCTGGGGCTGACATGTGACCCCTTCTGCTGCACTCTGTTGGTCTAGCAAGGCACCAAGCCCAGCCCAGACTCAGAGAGAGGGGAAATGGAATCCACCTCTCAGTGACAGGACTATCAAACAACTCATAGTCATCTTTAATCCACCAGGGTCACGCTCTAGAAAGAAAAGCACAGAAGAACAGTTTTGAAGTAGAAAATAGTAAAAGTGACTAACCATAGCTGCTGATTAACCAATTAATCTTGAACTGTTTTCTCATCTGTAAAGTGTGGTTAATAGTAAGACCTGCCTGAGTCTGAGACTGGGTTTTCCAGGAGACAGAATCTGAGACGCAATTTAGCAAATAAGTTGCTAACTGGGGAGTGCCCTTGAAATCAGCACCTGTGGAAAGGTGGAGGAGGAAGCAGGAATGAACAGAGGGATAATTCAGACTACGGCACTGATCAGTGGCGGCCGGGACCAGCCCCACAGGGAGGGCTGGAGTGAGGATGACCTAACTCTTTGGGCCCTTGGTTTGTCTGAGCCTTGGTTGCCTTAGCTGTGAAAGGGGTCAATAGTTCTTGCCTAATGGCACTGTTGTGAGGATTGAGTGAGAGCACACATGCACCTGCACACAGGAAGCCTGGTACAGGGGATGCCTGATAAATGTTTAAGGTGATGGGATGCATCCTAAGTAATTTCTGAATGGAGCAAGGGGGCAGTAATTACTCATCAGAGTAATTCTCAATGGGGGGGAAGATTGATAGACCTCTACGCTTAATCTTGAATGTGGCCACCTGGGGAAGGGACGTGGCCCCAGAGAGGTCTCTCTCCAGCAGGATTGATCCCCAAAAGGGCTGAGAGCCATAACCACCTGTCTGCCAAGGGCACTCTGGGCAGCTGAGCAACAATCTCTCCCTGAAGTGGGACCTGGGCGCTGCCCCCGGTGCCCATCACAGGGCATTGGCAATGCTTATAACGCACTGGAAATCGCATCCTGTACATTGGAAGCTCTGTCTGAATGTCAGCTGCTGTTGACCAGTAGTTGCCATAAAGGGTTTGCAGGCGAGACAAGGGAAGTGGTTTGCTAAATGATGATGTGGAGAAGGACCAGAAGATAGCCAGTGCTTCTGTGCAGGGGCCACACCAGCATTTAGCACAGTCGGGGTGGGCCAGGAGTCAAAGGTAGCCAGAAGGAGCCTAGCTAATGGACTGGGCAAATTTGGAAAATTGCTTATACGTTCACAGACTGGTGTCAGTAAGGTGGCGCTCTCTTCACTGTGTGAATGAATGAAAAGGTCAACAGACTACACTGCTTTGCTTTCCCGTGATTATTCAGCATCACTGGGGCGTGAGGTAATGGGAAGATAATGGGCTCTGGGTTCAGATCCCAGCTCTGCTGTTCCCCAGATGTATGAACTGTGGCAAGGTAATTAATCTCTCTGATCTTCAGCCCCCTCATTTTAAAATGGAGATCACAATAACTTGTAGGGTTACTTAACAGTAATGTGCGTGTGTGTGCATGTATATATACATACATTTTGCCTGGAAAAAAAATGCCTGAGATCAACAAGTAAACATTTCTATGATACACGGAGTTACTTGCAAACTGTCTCATGGCTCCATTTAGAAATTACCTAGGCTGCATCCCAGGGTGTTGAGATTCAACGTAAACATTTATCAAGCATCCATTGTACCAAGCTCCCTGTTGTGCAGGTGCAGGTGTGCTCTTGCTCAATCCTCACAACAGTGCCATTAGGCAAGAACTATTGACCCATTTCACAGTGAAGGCAACTGAGAGTCAGAGAAAGCAAGAGCCCAAGGGGTTAGTTAGCACGTTAAGTGACACAGTCAGAATATGAGCCCATGTCTTTGGACTCCCAGTCTGACCCCCATTTTACTGCATCACAGTAGAAAAGACAGTCACCCTAAATTGAGGCACAGGTTAAGTATTTCTCTGCACCCCAGCTGGGGATGGTTGAGTGGGCATGTGTGGATCTACAGTGGTACTCACAGTAGGACAGGTCAAGTGTGTGTTTCAGGTGGGCTAATCACCATAGGTGGGAGTGTGTGTCTCCAATGTCTGCTTGGATTGTCTGCTTTCTTTGGAATAATTAAGAGAAGGTAAAGGAGGAGGAAAAGGACTAAATAAATCATCTTTGTACATTTTAATCTGAGCTGTTTTCAAGCAGTGTGATAAGGTAGGTTGTCGAAATGTCAGCTTCTCCTTATCTCTAATTGACTTAAGTAGAGGCAGCTCTAATCCTTGTGTGCACAGGAGCCTGGAATGGAGAGATGAGGCCAATTGATTCCTACTTTTTAATTAACAGGTGAGCTGCTTAAAAACAATAGTATATGGGGGGCAGGTTGGGAACAGAAAGGAATGTGAGGGAGGGTCATCTCCACCACAGTGGCATTTAGAGAAATATTAACAAGTGTCAGCATTTGATTTGAATCAGGGACTGGAGCAGAGGTAAAAGTTATGTCTTATTCATGGGTGTGGTCACAAAAGACTGCTGCACTTCTCTCCATGCACAAATGGAAAGACCCTTCGATTTTTGAAGTATCATGAGGGAGACCTCAAGGTATTCCCTTGTGCAAATTGCTCCTCATACTGTCCCCCATGTTGCAGCCAGGAGCAGTTTAGTTGGTGGTTTCAGTCCTATCTAGTCCCGAGCAATGACAAGTCAGCCTGGCAACCTATTACAAGTCTCACCCAGCCAGTGCATCAAATCTGGAGGAACTATGCCCACACTGTGTCTGATGTACCTATGTGTAACCCCCCTGGTCTCCCAGAGCTGACTAGCTATTCTCATCCTATGTGCTGGTTCTAAATGGATAAGGCTCCTGTCCTCGTTCCCTTGGGTCTCCTTATTCTGAACCCAACCTGTTTGGCTGATGCCCTCATTCCCTACAAAACAGTTTTTATTCCCCCACCCCTGGGGGCTGGATTTTATATTCTGGACCCTTCTCCCCTTACTTCGTCTCTAGTTCTATAACCAACAGCTTAGTGACATCTACGATCACAATTCTCTTCTGCATTCATTGCACGTGACCACCACCTGGATATTCTTATCACCATACCTCTTCCATTTCCCAAATTAGTTCCCTGGCATACTCTTACCTGGATGGGTTACACTAAGATTTGCTCTATTTCCTGGATATAGGCCATTGAACTCTGTTCTGCCTTAGTTGGGGATAGAGAAGGAGGAAGAAGCCTCATTACTGAATTTGCTTCCCAAGACCCATCCTTGGAAAAAGCCATCTTATGTCATTTCTTTCTTCCCTGCTATTTCTAACATCCGAGAGTTCTTCAGAGCCAAGCAATCATGGATCATGATGCTAACAACGTTATGGGAGCATGCACTAAAATACACGGGACTTTTAATTAGCGTTCTCAGTATATTAATAGATGAGAGGCAGGAGTGTGGACTAGATGGGCTCTGAATGTTTTCCTTTCCACGATTTAACAATCTGGCTCTTTGGTAGATTTGGAAAGTGATAAATCGAATAACTATTGAGGATGTTCAGCCCATTGATCATGTACTAGTTGAATATCCCTAATTTAAAAATCTGAAATCTGAAATGTTCCAAAATCTGAAATGTTTTGAGCATCAACAGAAGGCTCAAAGGAAATGCCCACTGTGGCCCTTCAGGCTTTCAGATGAGAAACGCTCAACTGGAATAATGCAAATATTCCAAATTTTTTTAAAAAAATCTAAAACCTGGAACACTTCTGGTCGCAAGCATTGCAGATAAGGTGTAACTTTCACCTCTCTATCTTTATGCTTGTTTTCATTCTGTCTGTTTTTATTTAACTTCTTAAAATCTTTCCCAAAGTTCTGTTATCAGGAAGACACTTTGGTCTGGGAATATGCTTTCCCTCTTCAATAGAATTCATGTAAGTTCCCTAAGGATTGGCACCGTGTTTGATCCATTGAGATAGCTCCGTAATAAAAATAACTAGCATTTATTAAGCACTTACTTTGTGTCTGAAATTGTGCTGTGCCCTTTACATGTTTAGTTCGCTTAATGCTCACATCTGTTCTATGAGGGAGGTGTTCTTCTTATTTGCATTGTATAGTTAAGAAAATAAAAGCTTGGGGATGTTAAGAAACTTTCACAGGTTCACGTAGCTACTCAGTGCCACAGATGCTTCACCAATATGCAATACAGTCTTCCTGCATCTATCCCGGTGCCCATGATGACTTCTTATTCTGTGTTTGTTGAATGAATGTTGTGTTAAGGCACGGATTCTGTTTCCAGTTCTGCTGCTAACTAGAGTAATCTTCTCTATATAATTGAGCTCATTCTTTTTATCTACCACCTTCCACAGATCCCAGTACAGAGTAAGTATTCAGTAAATATTTAATAAATGCATGCTAAATAAATGGATGAATGAGTGCTTGATCCCAGAAGTCTCTTCTACATCTAACAACCGATGACTGTAGCTTATGTGGATCTCCTCTTCCCTGACCTCTCATAGTGCACTTAATGTTTAGACATTTGATTTGATTTGGTTTCATCTTTTGTTGGTTTAGTGTGTGTGTTTTGTATTTCCCAATAGATTGCATTCTATTTCCTTGGTATTCCCCACAGTGCCTAGCCCAGTGCCTAGATGTCACGAGTGCTCAGTAAATATATATTGCAATGGAATTGAGTATCGCTTCAGCACACTTCAAGCCAGAAGAAACACTGAAATTAGTCACCTCCTGAGTGTTGTTTTCCTCTTTAGAGAAGCTGTCATGCAGTTTCTGCTAAACATGTTTTGGACAGGTCAGGGAGCAGAATCCAGGCCGTGGCTAATGGCACAATTTGACATCCTGCCACAGTTTACCCACCCATCTGCCCATAAGGGCTGGTCCCCAGATAGAAAAGGTATTTGTGAAGCTCTTAGTAAATCCAGAGGACAATCATGTAAAAGATAGACTCTTAGATAATTGATAAAATTTCTCTGAGTGAGTGGAACCCTTAGGTTTTTGTAAATATATATAAATGCTTGCACGTGCACACGCAAGACTCAACTTTGAAACTCAAGGGAAAAATTAGACTCTCAACCTTGCTCCTTTCTGATGAAGGGGAGCAAAAACAATTCTCAGAGGGTAAATAGGATGGGGAAATGCAGACGGGCTCATCAGTGCCCAAGGAAACCAAGAAAGGGCCACAGGGGTGTCAAGGCTCTCGAGGGAAAATGTGGGTTTCTACAGCGTGGGAGACTCCAGAGATTTTAACACTCACCAACTGAAATCAAGGCTGCTCGGTGCATATGTTGATTTCATGGCATGGATATTTATACAAGAATGATAAATCCTCTAGGAAGTGATTAAGAGAAAAATCAAAAGAAAGACTGAAAATCCTGGGCCTGGAGTGACTGCCCACCTACCTTTAGCTGCCTCCCCTGTACCTAATGGACTTGATATTCTTTGCAGATAGGTATAATCATTACCGTTTTGCAATTTCATGAATAATCTACCCTTGGAGGGAAAGAAGTTTCTTATCCTATTCTGCCAGCCTCCTCAGCCACCTTCCCTCCCCCCAACCTATAATCTAAGGACTCCACCTCTCCACCTCACACACTATTACAGAGTTTGTTTGAGGAGTGTACAAGTGCCTTCTAGAAAGAGGCAGACTCTGGGTATTTGTTTCCTCTAGTGCTATCATCCCTCCCCATTGGATGCATCTGAGGAAGGTGAATTACTTGGGGCTGCCTCTATATCTTGAAATCCTTCCACAGATCAGATAGAAAATCAGTTTGCAATTATATGTTTACCCCAAGGACAATGTCCCCTTCGTCTGAAACCCTCCAGTGGCTGTCACAGGGTGTGGTGCTTAGTAGGTATTTAATAAATACTTGCTGAGTGCATGAATGAAAGAAATTCTAGGAGGGTTTGAGATAGACCTAGACTAGTGTGGTGGACACTTTATATCCTTTTTAAATTTACTTTCTACCCTGCGAGAAGGTTGAGCATATGAGAATTCAAGGGCAAAAAGAAAAAAGAAAGAATGAATTTACTGTGAAAGTCATCTAGTAAAGTTGAGTGCCTTTCTCAAAAAAAAAAAAAAAAAAAAAAAAAAAAAGACTGACCACTTCTTTTACTGGGGGACTTGAAAGCTTACAAAAGAGAAAGGAGGGTGGGAAAAAGGAGGGAAGGGAAAACACTTTCCCCACTATAGGGAGGGCTGGAACTGTGAACAAAAGCCCTATGATTCACCCAAGAATAGAAGCTTAAAGGACTCCAACTACATGCCAAGGCACCAGAGGTCCTGCCAGCCTCAGCTCATGTGGGGCATTTGCCCTTTGATGCAGCCAAGAAAGGGATTTAAGCAGCAAATGGTGACCTTAGAACAGCTGTGCTGGAGGGCCAACGACCCCCTTAACCTCACTCTGACCCTAACTGCCTCCCCTCCTAAATGCTAAAGGGAGCAAATGAGTTAATGATTAGATTAGAAAGATCAAGACTGTGTTGTCCATAGAATCACCTATCAGAAAAAAAATATGGAGGCAATTAAGGAAGAAATCTAAACGACACCTTGCTAGGGGTGGGAGAGAAGGGAGAACAGTAGTGGGAGGTAGGGATGACCAGTGAGCACGGTGATGATGGAGGCTTCTGCAATAGATCGCTCATTACACACTCAGTGCCTGCCATGAGCAACAGCTTCTCTGGCCACCATTTAACGGGAACCTGTTATTTCCACTTCATAGATGCGAAAGCTGAGGCTTTGGCAAAGCCGAGTGATAAGACCAAGGCTCCACTGCCAGAGCCAGAATTTTTAATTCTTTTAGACAGGATCTTGCTTTGTTGCCAAGGCTAGATGCAGTGGTGTGGTTATGGCTCATTGTAGCCTTGATCTCATGAGCTCAAGTGATCCTCCTATCTCAGCCTCCTGAGAAATAGCTAGGACTACAGGTGCATGCCACCATGCTCTGCTAATTTTTTTTGTGGGGGTGGGGGTAGAGATAGGGTTTCACCTTGTTGCCCAGACGCACCTCAAACTTCTGGGCTCAAGTGATCCTCCCGCCTCAGGCTCCTGAAGTGCTGGGATTACAGGCATGAGCTGCTGTGCTCTTCCCAGAATCAGGATTTAACCCCAAGTGTGTTAGATGTCATTGCAAAGTGTAGTGAAGTGGAACTTAAGGAGGAAGCACTTTCTTTTATCTTTCTTGATGTTTCTCTTTCACTATTGCAATTGTAACAGCTTTCTCTGAGCTGTTAAGACTGCCTGTTCCCTTGGCATAGAACTAAAATAAAACTAAACACAAGCCAACCTGAGTAATTAAATATTTATTGAGTTTCTACTATGAGTTAGGAGTGTTACTCTGAGCTGGGGATACAAAGTGAGTGAAACACCGGGGTAGAGGGGTTTTCATAAGATGCAGGTGAAATGCTTTAAGAAAACAAGCATGAGAACATTAAGTCTTCTGATAGGAGGGGAATTAACTGAAGCTTCTGCAATAAGCTGATATTTTGGAGGGCAAGATAGGGAATGGCATTTCAGACAGAAGGAACTGCATGCACGGAAGTGTGGAGTCTGACAGCTCCTGCATTGCAAGGGCAAGGGATTCCTCCAGGCCGTTAGCTGGGGAGAAAGGAAAAGTCACAGTCAGCCTGCAAGATCTGCTGCCTCCATGTATGTGTGTTGCTTGGTTTTTGGAGTAGTGGTGTTTGTGGTGATTTTCATTTATTGTAGTAAAATATACATAACATCAAATTTACCACTTTAACCATTTTAAACCTACAATTTACTGGCATTAACCACATTCACAGTGTTGCACAACTATTACAACCATCTCCAGAATTTTTTTTAAATCATCCCAAACAGAAAATATGTCCCCATTAAACAAGAACTCCCCATTCTCCACCCCACTCCTCCAGCTCCTGGTAACTTTCTGTTTCCTGAATTTGCCTATGCGAGGCATTTTATGTAAGTGAACTCATTCATTTGTCATTTTCAGTTGGCTTGTTTCATTTAGCATAAGGTTTTCAAGATGCATCTATGTTGTAGCAGGTATTGGAACTCTGCTCCCTTTTGTGGCTGAATACTTCTCCAGTGTAGTTGGTGGGACGGTAAACTAGTTCAACCATTGTGGAAGTCAGTGTGGCGATTCCTCAGGGATCTAGAACTAGAAATACCATTTGACCCAACCATCCCATTACTGGGTATATACCCAAAGGACTATAAATCATGCTGCTATAAAGACACGTGCACACGTATGTTTATTGTGGCACTATTCACAATAGCAAAGAGTTGGAACCAACCCAAATGTCCAACAACGATAGACTGGATTAAGAAAATGTGGCACATATACACCATGGAATACTATGCAGCCATAAAAAATGATGAGTTCATGTCCTTTGTGGAGACATGGATGAAGCTGGAAAACATCATTCTCAGTAAACTATCGCAAGGACAAAAAACCAAACACCGCATGTTCTTACTCATAGGTGGGAATTGAACAATGAGAACTCATGGACACAGGAAGGGGAACATCATACTCCGGGGACTGTTGTGGGGTGGGGGGAGGGGGAAGGGACAGCATTAGGAGATATACCTAATGCTAAATGACGAGTTAATGGGTGCAGGAAATCAACATGGCACATGGATACATATGTAACAAACCTGCACATTGTGCACATGTACCCTAAAACCTAAAGTATAATAAAAAAAAAAATTTCCAGTGTATACATACATCACATTGTGATCACCCACTCTTCTGTCATGGACACTGGGTTGTTTCCACTTTTGGGCTACTGTGAATAACGCTGCTATGAGCACTGGTCTGCATGTATCTGTTCAAGTCCCTGCTTTCTATTCCTTTAGGTGTATACCCGGAAGTGGAAGAGCAGGGTCAGATGGTAACTGGACGTTTAATTTATTTGAGGAACTGCTAAGCTGTTTTCCACAGCAACCGCACCATCGTACATTCTCACCAACAACGTACAAGGATTCGAGTTTCTCGTCATCCTCAGTAGCACTGACTGTTTTCTATTTTTCTTTTTACATAACACATTCTGATGAGTGGGAAGCAGTATCTCATTGTAGTTTTGATTTGCATTTCTCTAATGATCAGTGATGCTGAATGTTATTCTCCTGTGTTTATGGCCTGGTATGTATCTTTTTTTGAGAAACGTCTATTCAAGTCCTTTCCTCATTTTTAAGTTGAGTTTTTCATTGTGGTTTTGTCGTTGAATAGATAAGTTGTGACTACCAGGAGATCTAGTATTGGAACTAAATGTCACCAATAAAGGTGCAGCTTATTTTTAAGTTTAATAAGACACAGCTCTGCCTTGCTGAGATGTGAGACTAAAAAAATTTAAATAATTTTTATTGTTGTTGTTGTTCTTGTTCTTATACATTTTCTTGAATAAGTGACTCTTCTAGACTCCCCCATGGCCAAAAGTAATAAAACTCACAGCAGAAGTGGGAATGGCAAGCTAAATAAAAACCCAGGAAAACCACTGCAAAACCGTCTGCGGATGTAAATCATACTTTGTGAAAGCCACTGGATTAGAAACACATTATCCTTGTCTGATTCGCTCACACCCACATGTTCCTAGTAAGCGTCGAGCATGATTTACACCCTGACATTTAAGGAACAGGGAAAGGGTGATGCTGCGCGGCCTTGATAAATGCCTTTCTCTGTGTCTGATACACCAGCCCAGGAGAGAACGGGGTAGATGTCTCCATCGCTGAAATGGGAGGCCTGGGCCTTCTGCTTAAATGGCTTCTCTGCCCAGCCCTGACTCAATCTGGAAAAGCAAAGTAGGTGCTTGGCGCAATGACTATAGCCCAGGGTTTGAAGATCAGAATTTCTGGCTTCAAATCCTCACCTGCCCGTGTTATTGAGGTGGGTTCAGAGCGTCCCTTCTGTGAAATGGGGGCAGGAGTCATGGCTACGGGATTGTTTTATGCTTCCTGTGAAATAAGGCATGTTCTACATGCATAGTCAATCTGCCAGGAAATACAGTTGGAGAGATAGATGCTGCAGGAGGATAGAAAGCTCAGAACAAGCAGAGAAAAGGCTACAGCAGCCACACAGACATTGAAAAACAAACTGCAGGTTTTGTCCAGCAACAAAGCCAATGATATCTAAGAACTAGAAGTGTATTTGCTGTGTTTTCCCATAGATTTGAAGCCCCCTGTCCCATGACACAGTCTTCCCCACCCAGCGAGGGATCCAGGGACGCGCGTATTTCTCTGCTCACCTCTCATTCTCCGGTGGGCCTTGGCATTTCCAGGCAGTGCTGCTCCATAAACAGTCATCCTAATGGCTCCTCTGGGGTCTGGAGGGGGGCGGTTAGCTGCATTCGTGAATTCAGCATTCAGTCCCTCCTATCCTTCAATCCAAGTGAACAGCTGGCAGTAGATACCGATAGCAAGGAAAGAAGCCATCACTTTGTTGGATGTTTCCCTGAATAATAAGTGAACTGCTTACGACATTTCTGAGAGCATCCAAACAGCCATCATCCAGCCGCGGCCACGACCAGGCTACTCAGCAGAGGGAGCAGCCTCTCTAGAGTTTGAAACATGGGTGAAGTGGAAGCTCTCCTGATGCTCATGGATATGAACACTAAGACATCGGACCAGACACACAGATGCACGCTCGCACCACGCACACGCATGCACACACATGCACACACGCACACATGCACACACACACGTGCACACACACACACACACCCCACACACTTTAGAATTAAGTTTTAATTATTAGCTTGTGAAGCATCCCTGAATCTTGGTTCCCTCCTCTTTAAGATGGGGGTAACACCTTACCAACGATCTCCTGAATGAAATAGGACGGCATGTGAGACAGTCTGTGGTACATCATAGATGTTCAAAAATGTTTAGTCCTTCAGCTCCTCACCCAACATAAAAGAAAATCTTGTGCTTGTTCCTTTGCCCAGATAACAAACCTTATTCTGATATTTTGGGGAGAGCACAGGAGTGGAAGAAAAAAAGAAACTTTTCTAACCATCACCTTGATTTCCCTTTTGGGCACACAGAGCCATTATTGAAAAGTCCCTTGCTAAAATGGTTGTACTGTGGCCTCTGCAGGAAGAGGGGTGTGCTAAGGCCAAGCCAGGCTGCTGGAGTGCCTAGAGCATAAAGCCCTTCTGAGCATGCTGAGCCCTTGATGACTGGCGTGGACTCGGCCCCCACTCCCTGCACAATCATGCGGCACAAATCTCTGTATTTTCAATGGAAGGAGCCGCTCCAGTGGCGCTGAAGAAAGAGGGAAAAAATCCTTTTCTTACAGGCAGGTTTGCTCTGCAACCACCACTGAACGTGTTTTAAAATTCACATTGAGTTTGCCTCTCAGGTCCTTGATGCTGCTCGCAGAGGGAAGGTAGACGAAGGAGGCTCGTTCGTCTGCGTGCCACTGTGTCTAGGGTGGTCCCGGGGACAGCTGTTAGCTCTCTGGGACAGCCAAAGCACGATAGGCCCTCAGCAGAAGAAGGACTTAATTAATGAATGCATTGATTGAGTGCCTACTGTGAGTCAGGCACTGTGCTAGTGCCAGCGGAGGCTGGGGAACAAGGCACAATCTTGTCTTCTGGTATCTTAAATTCTAGCCAAGGGTGCAAACAGTTATTCGGCAATAAAAGAAATAACTCAAATCAGTAATATGGAAAATGTCACACAATACTCTGGTCCATGATTGAAACGGAGAGGACATTAGGGGCTATGGGAAGAGATCAGTTATTAGCTGCTTCCTGCAGGCCTCTGACCATAAAACAAGCAAATATTTCTAAGGACCCCTATGCTCATCTCCTCGTCTGATGCTATTTTGAAATTCTTGTCAGTCTGTTAACTGCTATGCAAACGGCATAAATGTTCTTATGAGAATCCCTGTCCCCTCCCATTCCAGGTGTGCAGGCTTCACACTTAAGTCCTCAAAGGAAAGAAGGCAAACATTGCAATTACCCAAAGAGGAACTTAGCATGCCACATGCTCTGTGTCCATCTCCTTTGGAACAGTTATCACAGAGCCTTGATACTCACCTGCCTCCCTCATGGGACCACAGACTATTCAAAGAAAGGGCCTGGTCGAATCTGCTTCTGTAGCTTCTCCTTGGCCACTGCCTGGGATAATGACTGACACATAGAAACCACTCCCAAAGCATGGTTGAACGAGTGCTCATAGAATGCTACTGACTTAATGTATTGCCACTGGCATATAGGTCTGATATCCATGGAAGAACTGCTAAGAGTGGACAATGTTTTGCCAGAAAGAATGAATGCTTCCTTGTCAAAAAGCCATTATTGTAACAGAGGTGTGGGTTGGGTGGTTGTGTAGTAGCACTCACCTTATTTCCACTTTTCCTCAATAGAAGAACTTGTGGTGTGGGGTCTGTGTTTAACCATATCTTCCCTAAGGCGGTTCCAGTAGGCGAATGGGTACTTGCACCCCAGTAGCCATAGGAGGAAGGTTCTTGTTCTTGTTTGGGTTGGGCAGAAGACATAGGCAGGGGTACAAGGTGGTAAAGTAAAATGTACTTGTACCCCTAAAATTTCCCAAGCCTGCTATGTGAATGCTGTCCAGCCCTGATGGCAAATCAGAAAAGTGGATGCCCAGGAGAGAGCAAATCAATGGCACATGGGCAGACAGCACCAACAATGAGTGATTATTTGTGGAGCACCCACTGCATTTATTCAGCATCACCCTGGTTACTGGGGGGACACGCACATAGCGTATGGAGCCCACAGGTAGTAAGTGCTTTATTAGAGTGTGTTAACATGTAATTACATAGAAGATAAAC
The DNA here is from genome assembly GCF_006542625.1 of Nomascus leucogenys. Lineage (NCBI taxonomy): Eukaryota > Metazoa > Chordata > Mammalia > Primates > Hylobatidae > Nomascus > Nomascus leucogenys. The sequence goes on along the minus strand of NC_044395.1, from coordinate 3,424,281 downwards.
TAAAGTTTTTATTATTTTTATATGAAAGTTATCAAACTTACAGAAAAGATGAAAGATTTTTACAGTTAATACCCAGAAACCCATCACTAGATTCTACAATTAACACAATTTAATTCTCTTTATCAGAAATTTACCTATCTGCTACTCATCCATCAATCTGACACTTTCGATTGTATAAAGGTAGATTCTACTTGAGGAAACACGATGTATTTGCATGAAACAATTACTCAGTATTTTCTAGGACAGCGCTAAATAGTGAGACAGAGGCACACATCTGGATGGAGTTAAGAAGGTGATCATCCGTGAGGAATAATATGTTCAGAGACTGTTTCATGGAGGAAAGTGGGCCTGGAAGAATGTACAAGATTTGAGTAGAAAAAGGGAGAAAGGGTGGTCTTTAGGTGTGCGGAGTCATATAAATAATGCCCAAGGGGACCCAGCCCAGAGGAAAGGTGAGTGGCCTCCCTCTGCCCAGTGTTACACCTGGCTTCTGGCCAGCCTGAGGCTGTTCTGGTGCCCGTGAACTCAGACCACCCTCATCATCCTAAACATCCCCGACCTGGGGGATGAAAGCTCAGTATGAATGCCTCCGAGGCACTGCAGACCCTGAGGGAGCTGGGTGTCTCTCTTATTGAGTGACTCATAGTAGGCATTCAAGTGAAAGGTCCACAGGGATGAGCTGCTTCATCTAAGTGAAGTTAAAAAAAAAAAAAACAATTGAGTTGGATACATGTGAAACATGGGAAATGGAAAAACAAAAAGGAAATGAGTGAATTTGAGGCCCCATCTTGACAACCCCTGATAAAGACCAGAGAGCTTGTTTGCCTGTCTCCCAAGCAGGGGCAGTAACACAGACCTGATTGAAAGCAACAGGCGAGCCTGAGGAAGAGCTGCCACCTTCCGGTGGGGCACCCACAACAGGCAGCTGCGCAGGGTAGAGGCAACTTGTGCGTCCCGGGCTGACAGAGCTGCTGAACAACCACTCCTCCACCCAGGTGCCATCTTGGGAAGAGGCTTCCGAAGATCAGCTTTAAAAGGCTCTTATTACTTACGGTCCTCCCTGGGACATTTGCTGGTAATGGGAGTCAAATGCAATCCTTGCTTGTGCTTAAAAGGCAGACAAGATGGTGCAGAGCAATTACTGAGTATGTCTGCACAATTTTGAAAACCAGCTACCTGTCCCCTGGCAGGAGAGGCTTTGGCTGCCTGCAGCTGGAATGCTCTATCTTGCTTTTGTTTTTCTCTTTTCTTCCACTGTCTCCTAGAACCGCCCTCCCAATTCACCTGCATTGTTTCTACCTCCTTCCAGTCACTGCGCTAAGCATGGATTCCAACTGTTCAGGGCTCCCTGGAGAAGAAACACACACCTTCACTGTGCAGTGGTCACCCAGTGCTGCGCTGGTCAGCACACAAGCAGGGGACCCTGTAATGACAGAACAAAGGACAGCTGTCCTGTGAGTGGTCCAGCCATGCTCGGGCCGGGAGGAATTCATGCAGCACACCAGAGGGATAAGCACATTCATTTTGTGACGCAGCCTCTGTGTACTTTGTCAGCAAAATGGAGAACACTCACTATTTTCTCTGGCTTTTAGGATTTCCATATTTATTGCTTGTTTGCTACCACTGGGGAGAAGGGAAGAGGAGAAAACAACAACTTCCTTCATTTGAAATTTTAAAACATGAACATGTGAGCTTTACCCTCCCTCCCCTGTCCCCCTGCAATTCCAGCAATGCATAGGACTGTAGAATGTTACAGCTGGAAGCCCTTGAGAAATCTAAACAATGGTGCCTCATTTTACACGCAAGGAAATCACAGGCAGGAGGTAAAGGGGCGTGGCAGGAGGTAAAGGGGCGTGGCAGGAGGTAAAGGGGCATGGTCAAAGTCACACACCTAGTTAGTGGCAGCCCTGAGACTAGCACTGGTGTCTGCAGAATCTTATTTTTCTTATTGCTGGGCTGTGTGGGTTCTGTTTCGATTCAAGTCAAGAATCCTACTATGTGGCCAGGCGCGGTGGCTCACGCCTGTAATCCCAGCACTTTGGGAGGCCGAGGCGGGCGGATCACGAGATCGGGAGATCGAGACCATCCTGGCTAACATGGTGAAACCCCGTCTCTACTAAAAATACAAAAAAAAATTAGCCGGGCGTGTTGGCAGGTGCCTGTAGTCCCAGCTACTCGGGAGGCTGAGGCAGGAGAATAGCGTGAACCCGAGAGGCGGAGCTTGCAGTGAGCTGAGATTGTGCCACTGCACTCCAGCCTGGGTGACAGAGTGAGACTCCGTCTCAAAAAAAAAAAAAAAAAAAAATCCTACTATGTGTAGGAGATCCTGCTCTGTATATTCTGTATATGGTACTGTGCAAGAGGCTATCCACTACCTGCTTTAATCCTGCCAATGCCCCGCTGGGGTAGGGTTTACTTCCATCCGCTCAGTGGTTCTAGTTAGCGCCTGATCATGGGGCTGGAGAAGCTCTGGAGCAGACCTCAGGCAAAGGCTGCTGGTGCTCTCTGGACTGTCCTGTCCTGTGAAGGTGGACATACAGGATAAACACGGAGCAGTAAGGAGCAAAGTGCCTGGCACGCAGGAACACGCTAGTTGTTTGTTAAAGGGCAAGGTGGGAATGATGTTTGTCAATAGGTACAAAATTTCAGTTTGAGGGAATAAGTTTTTGAGATCTATTGTACGGCATAGGGACTATAATAATGTATTGCACATTTCAAAATTGCTAAGAGAGTAAATTTCAAATGTTCTCACCATAAAAATAAGTATGTGAAGGGATGGGCATGTTAGCTTGATTTTTAAAAAAATTTTTTTGAGACAGGGTCTTGCTCTGTTACCCAGGCTGGAGTGCAGTGATGTAATCATAGCTCACTGCCATCTCTACCTCCCAGTATCAAGCAATCCTCCCACTTCCGCCTCCTTAGTAGCTGGGACTTCAAGTGTATGCCACCATACGCGGCTAATGTTTGTTTGTCTGTTTGTTTGTTTGTTTGTTTGTTTTTGTGGAGGTGAAGTTCTACAATGTTGCCCAGGTTGGTCTTGCACTCCTGGGCTCATGCAATCCTCCTGCCTCAGCTTCCCAAAGTGGTAGGATTACAGGCATAAGCCAAACAGCCAACCAATCATGGACCCAGGAAGGCTTTGCAGAAGTTCCTTCTGGAAGAATTTCAGCCAATAGCCAAAATTGAAGGAATTAGAAGGAAGGTATTTTGGGCAGAATGGAGAGGAAGAAGCAGGATGTGTTCAGGGAAGAGCGTGTAGGCAAATGTGAATGGGGATTAACACTTGTGCACCAACAGAGAAAAGTGGGGCTGGAAAGGAGTTCAGTAATTTACGGGATGATATTAATTAGGGCCTATCATGTGTGGGGCAATCTTGTAGGCCTGTGACTTAGCAGACAAGGATGGGAAGCACCTACTCACACACAGATGATGCTGTGATGGCCAGGGCCTGAGAGCCTAATTCCATGGGACCATTTGAGGTAAGATCTGAATGACAAGAAGAAGCGGGCTCTGAGAAAAATCAGGGCCAGAGAGCTCTCTAGGCAAAGAAAAGGAAAGCAAAGGGCTTTGAGGCTAGAACTAGAGACCCTGTGGAATGAATAGAGGTGGACTTACCAGCAGGAGAGGACCTGGGGCATGGGAGTAGAGGTGAGACCAGGCAGAGCTTGCAGTGTGCTGCAGGAGGTTGAATTGTATCTGAGCTACTAGGAAAATGAGAGGCCCTATGTTATCTGGCCTCGCCTCTATCCTGGACCTCATCTCCATGGGGAAAAACTCATCTATGTTTGCCCAAGACTCTTCCAGTTTTAGTACTGAAAGTCTCAAATCCAAGGAACACACGAAGTTCCAGGCAGGTGGGCAGGTGGTCACCTTAGCTCCCACCTCATCCTTGCTCACTATGGTCCTGTGACAACTATGTGGGAACATGCTGTGGAGTCCCTTAAAAAGCTCTGGCTGATTCATTAGAAAATGCACAGCAACTCAACATTTCTGAAAACAGGACCAACATAATTATAGCTATTTTTTTTTTTTTTTTTTTGAGACAGAGTCTCCCTCTGTTGCCCAGAATGGCAGAATGGAGTGCAGTGGCGTAATCTCGGCTCACTATAACCTCCGCCTCCTCAGTTCTACTGATTCTCCTGCCTCAACCTCCCGAGTAGCTGGGACTACAGGCACGTGCCACCATGCCCAGCTAGTTTTTTTGTATTTTTAGTAGAGATGGGGTTTCACCATATTAGCCAGGCTGGTCTCGAACTCCTGACCTCATGATTCACCTGCTTCGGCCTCCCAAAGTATTGGGATTACAGGCGTGAGCTACCATGGCCAGCCAGCTATTTAAGCATTTTTTTAAGACACTGACAACCTCCAAGGCCATTCAACTTACATAAAAATGCCTTTCTGTGGAAATTTGAGGATTACTTTGGCTGTGGAGAGGGTAGTAGGTCAATTGGCATGGCTGAATATAAAAAAGGTCTTCTCTGTCCAGATGTTTCTGTTCACATCCTCTTGTGCAGCATAGTTTGGAATATTTCATCTTCATTCTTCAAGACTTAAAGGTGTATCACTACAGTAAGCAGAACTTAAAGCAACAGGCCTTTGCATGGCAATCCCAGCTGAATCTGCACGAGGCCCTTATCTAAAGCCAGTTGTGAGAGAAATACAGTAGCCTCTGTGCTCATTACCTCTAGAATTGCATTTTCTAGCTTCTCATTAGGGAGCGGTGACATCAGAATAGGACCTTGCCCCTTTAAGAATCTTTCCCAAGATAATGGGATTCATGATCTCACAATCACATAAATCACTGCCAGCCCCCTTAAGTCAATTCATATTTCTGTAGTTCGTTAGTGGCGCGAGAGGAAATTGCATTTATTATAATTGCCTCTAATTGCACCAGATTAGTGATTACAATTATTGGTGGCAGCTGATTATTCATTAGGCCTCAAATCAATCCCCATGCTGCTTCATTACTCGAAACAGTAACTCTGATGAGAGGTCTAAAGGAGGCCACGTCTGCCCTTTCCACTAAATGGCAGGCTGCCTCCCAGTGCTGCATCTAAACAAACACCTGAAAATAATTTAGGACTTAAAGTGACAGAGAACCCTCCCTCGCCTTCCGCCATGTAATGCCTAATCCCAACCCAGCACTAACTGATGAAATTATGGAATCTGTTAAACATCACCAAAGACTATTTGGAGGTCCCAGAATGCTCCAGAATTGCTAGCTTTTCCTGGATGCCTTTCTAGGTTGCAAAATGAAAATTTCAGAGTTTTCCTGGGTTATTTCTTCTGGAATATATGTTACCTACAATACATAAAGAGAACAGACCTTAGAGCCACACAGGCCAGACTTAAATGAGCTATGTAAACCTAGTCGATTTTGTGAGCTAGGTAAAGTCAGTCAATTTTGGGAGCTACGTAAAGCCAGTCAATTCGTGTGTGAATTTTTGGGAGCTATGTAAAGCCAGTCAATTCGCATATGAATTTTTGGGAGCTTTGTAAAGCCAGTCCATTCATGTGTCCTGTTTGAGCTGTAGAGTAGTTGCTAGATTGTGCATAAACAAGCAATGAGATCTCTGCTTCTCTTGTTCACCATCAGAGTCTATCATCTAAAATAGTGCCTGTAGAGAAAAGAATACAAAAACCATCTAAGGAGTTAAATATCTACCTGCAAGGGTTGTGATGATGGCTGAATTAGATAACATATTTAAGACTTTGTGTTGCACCAGGTAAAAACTAGTTGCTCAATTAATGTCAATTCCTCTCTCCCCTACTTCTTCCATGCTATAACATCTAAATTTATATCTTTCATCTTTATATCCTTTATCCAGTGTGTCTCTTTATACACAGGCTCAATATTAACTAAATTTATCTTTCTGGTGTGTTCTTCTTGGTGAACATCAGTATATATGTAATAGAAGTGCAGCTTCCAGAAGACCGTTGCCTCATTTACTGGTAGCTACAGCATGCCAGGCACCAGATCTAGAGGGTTAGAGAGATCAACAGAGCATAAGTATTGACCTTGAACAGCTGACAACTAAATGGGAATGACTGTCCATTCTATTTCCATGTGTTGTTTGCATTAAAGGAATATCCAAGTTCTAATGAGCCCACAGGGGATGGAGAGACCCGGCACAGCTCGGAAGGTCAAGAAGGCCTCAGAGTTAGCTTTTGAGATGAGCCTTGAAGCTGCGTAAATTTTTCCAAATGCCTTAACAGGTCACTAGCCTTCCAACACACCATGTAGCACCTGAAGAGACAAGAAGAGAGAAATGAGCACGTCTTCAGAGCTGCACTGTGAACTTCTAGGTGCTTGATACATGAAGATAGTGACAATGTTAAGTGCCATTTTCCAGACGCTCCCATGGGTAAAACTTCTGTAACTAAGCGATCTTTTCTTCTCTTAGCCACTGACATCTCAGAAATGTGGTGACATCTTGAGGTTTTCCTCTATGAACTTCTGTGAAACCTTAGGCTGCCTTTGGTGACACAGAACCCTAACCTATCCTTTCTCCAAATTCCCAGCTGACCCAAATGTACCCCCATTCTAGCACCCACATTTATCAGCTCCCTCTACTTCTCACAATCCCCCCTACTTCCACTAGTGAGTTAGTTCAAAGAGCGTAAGTGTCTTCAGGTGGCAGGACATTCATTCAGAGCACACCATTGTCTGTACTGATGCAAGATTTCCTGAAAACCAGGGAGGAAGGGAAGGAAGAAAGAGCCTCTGGGTGAGGAGGTGTGCAGCCTGGCTCTTTGTCAAGTCTTTGTCCCACGTGAGAGTTAGTGCTAATTTCCCTGGTTGCTTAGGCTTGAGCCCTGTAGCATGTCTGACCTACACCCAGATCCTCTAGGGATGTAAGCACAGTGATTCCCAAAACAATTGAAAATACGAGGCCCATAGCTTGGAGAACATGACCCTGGTGCCCCTTCCCTTGGACGCCTTCCTTGCACACATGGTTGCCAGTTATGCTGCCTCCCAGGGAAGCTGAGGATGAACACGTGACTTCTTTTAGCAGAGTGAACGTACCTCCTACCTTAAGTCTCTTGTGCATCCTACTTGTGAGCCAGTTGAAACGTTGCTATTTTCTCCAGAGACTCCCCTGTACATCGAGGCCATGTAACCATGCAGGAAGAAATTAACCTTCTTTTCCAGCTAACATGTTCCATTACCTCCCCTGTTTTCAAAACTTCCCATATACTGGCAGTCTCCTCTCTGAAGGCTGCTCTTTTAGACAGGAAATACACAGGGATAGCATCACTTCCAGAGAAACAAGAGAATAGACTGATAGATCAGAACACCAGATAATGCCTTCCCTTTCTTGGCAATGGTACATATCCCTAACCTCTTTACCAAGACCCACAGAAGAGCAGGGTCTCTCCTGAAGGGCAACAGGACACTGATCCACTGTCTTGTCAAGGAAGTTGTGTTCAGTGATTTTTCTGATTAGGGAGAAAGTTGCTACAGCCAGCACCAGAGGAAAGCTGTCTGGTGATCGAGGACCTTGGGGGTTTGCCTGGGCTACTTTTGGAGGCTGCCCAAAGCCTGCTAGCAGCTCCCACATGAGCTGGGGAGAGGCTCTCCTTCCCTCTGCTCCAGCACAGCTTCCCCTAATTCTGAACTTCCATAGAAGCACAGGTCCGAGCGCCCTTCCTTGCCCAGTCCTTCATCAGCTGGTGCCCGTAGCCCTGCATCATCCTGGTAACAGTTGGTAAATGAGTCCCAGTCTAGCCGCTTATGCAAGATGGTTGTGCAGTAAGAACCTTCATCCTTATGGCAGGCACATTAATGCCAAGTTTGCTCATTCTAATTAATAACAGTCAGTAAACACCAAAGAGAGCTAATGATGATTACAGGCCGCAGCTCCTGTGTGTTAGCAAACACACCAGGCAGGTGGCCTCTCGTCTCTTCCCAGGAAAGAGGCTGGGTCCTCCTCTTGCAGAGATGTCTTGCCTCCTCAAGGCCCCTACCCCCATGTTTGGCAAATCTTGGGTTACTTCTCAGCCTGGAAAAGACCAAGATGCATGCAGGTCAGTCCCATGGAAAGGATCATGGGCCGACTTCAAGATTAGAGAACTAAAGAAGCAGGAACTTTGATCTTTTAGGGTTTCCAGACATCTCTTTCTGGCACTTGGAATAAAACAAATTTTTCTTATTTAAAAATATTTTTTCCAATTTCAAAGTAATATAATTTGCTTCAAAAAATTAAAATACTACAGAAGCATAAAAGAAGAAAGGGCGAGTCTCCCTTCGTCCTCTGCGGAGGTGGGATTCAGTGCCTGGTTGGTTTGTCTACAGTTCTCATCTCCCCTACCTCCTCTTCTTTCTTCAGCTCATACGTCTATTCCCGGTATGCAAAGCTTCCCATTCTACTACCAAATTATCCCTGTTGTGAATCCTTTATTGCCCATTTGGCAAAGCCTTTACTCATCCTCTATCCCTAGACTTTTTTTTTTTTTCTCTGACTCAAGGATTCTGCCTATGGTAATATTTTCTGTGACCCTGAAGGCAAAATGAGAGTTCGGCTCCATGGTGGCATTAGGATACCTCATCTCGGAATGTTTTCTTCTCTGAATTCCAGGGGTTGTGGCAATTAAACATAATTACATCTACTTCCTCTCATTCAGGTATGAATCTAAAGTTGGAGAATGTTTTATTTCCTGCTCCACAGCCCTGGGCATACAAGGACCTGCGAAGAGTGGACTTGTGAATCTGACAGAGCCTCCTGGGGGCGCCGCTTGCTCTGTGTTTTGAGCTCTCCAGGCGAATCTCTGGTCATCTAATCAGATAACTTGATGGCAGTGGGTGGAAGTGGTTTGAGGAATAGGACAGGCCACGGTGGTTTCAGAATCTTACCAATAGCTTGATCATTTTCTGAAGGACCCCAGAACCCTCTCAATCTGTCATTATTTTTGTTGCTCTTGTTAATCCCATCCTTCTTTTTACAAAAATTTAGCCCACTGGGCTACAAGGGTAATATGTCTTCTATCACTGTCACTGCAATTCAGGTAATATTTTCTTTCTTGTTGGACTGTTAACTGTATCCCACTGGAACCCATTCTCTGAGAGTTTAAGAATGAAAAGAATATAAATAAACAGTGAAAATGGGTGTCATTTCTAAGGATGTTTATAAAGTGATCCAAGCAGATACTCAGGTATAACCAGAATGGCTTATTTTACCATCTTTTTAAATGCATGAGACCTCTTCCCTCTGTTTCTTTGTCTTTTTCTTTTTTATTTTCTTGTGTCTGTCTCCTTTTCTGTGTGTATTAGCTTTTCCTCCATTTTTTTGTCCTTGAGGACTCTTTTTTTCTCTCAGCTTTCCTTTTTTTTTTTTTTTTTTTTTTGAGACGGAGTCTTGCTCTGTCACCCAGGCACCCAGGCTGGAGTGCAGTGGCGCGATCTTGGCTCACTGCAAGCTCCGCCTCCCGGGGTCATGCCATTCTCCTGTGTCAGCCTCTCCGAGTAGCTGGGACTACAGGCACCCGCCACCACGCCCGGCTAATTTTTTGTATTTTTAGTAGAGACAGGGTTTCACCATGGTCTCGATCTCCTGACCTCGTGATCCACCCGCCTCGGCCTCCCAGTCAGCTTTCTCATTCTCTTTCCTTTTAGTCACAATAAAGAATTGAAGGGCATTTTCAAGTTTGGTTTGGTTCATTAAATGCATTCATCCATCCATTTATTCATCCATACATCTATCCATCCACCCATTTATTCCACCAGCGTTCACTGAGCATCAGTCTTCTTGACATCATTCTCTTTGCTAGGTTCTCAGAATAGAGAGCTGAGCAGCTGATCCCTGCTCTCAAGCCATACTGAATCAACAAAGGGAGAGAGACATGGAATCAGATAAACTGTTAAATCGTGAAGGACACAATGGGAGTTTTAAGAAGGTGATAAGCAGGTCTATGGGGACATATCAGGGAAACTTCCTAAAGCAAGTGACATTTGGGCTGAATATGAAACTGAGTTGAAGGTGTCATCAAGTAGAGGAGAGGCAGGGGCCTGGGCAGAAGATAGATTTTTAGGCAGAGGGAGCTGCAATGCCTTCATGCAAAGAACATCTGAATATCTGAGCATTATCTAACCTGGTTGGGGGGGGGTTACAGTGAGGCTTGACTCAGGGAATGACTGCTGACTTTGTCCATCAGAACCTGGCTGTGTATGGGTAGTCAGCTTAGAAAGTGGGAGGGGGACCTTTACATGTTACCTAATACACTGCTGTGGAATTTGAATTTTTATACTGTGAGCGTCATTTACTTTTATCAAAAGAAACACTAATAATTTATAGCCTCATGCACCATGTTACAGTGTTAGGTCTTTTCCTTTTTGCAAGCAGGGAGATAGGAAAGGTTTGAAGCGGAGCAATTGCATGCTTCAAGTTGTGTGACTGAAGCTTTGTTTCCTATCCCTTCACTTTAAAATAGGTTGAGTATAAGCTTTCTGTATGTGTCTGTAACAAACTAAACCCAGTTCTTCTTTGCCTCAAAATAACCCTGGATTGATTTTATCTTTCTCTTGGTCTGTGATCCTTGATACAAACAAGGTTCCCACTGCCCCGTTAGCCATTCCACTGTATCCCTGGCCATTGTCCTGTTTCCCTGGCATCCCATCGCAAGAGACCTGCTTTTACTTTCACCTTCTGCACAGCAGGGATTTCTGCAAAAGCTGAAAAATTGCCTATCAATCCCTGGCCAAAGTCAACTATGTCATGTTCTGGGACTCAGGAGGACAGCCTGTGCTTACCTTCCTGCACTCCACTGGTGCACCAAGCTGTCCTGCTTGCTCCTCTCCTTTAGCGCTTTTCCATTTGGCTTCATCTTGTTCCCGAGCAGTGAGAGAGACCCAGCAGCCTCTGTAGCTGCCTGGACCACTGGAGGAATGTAAATGGAGCAACCACATAAATGAGGAGTGACAAGCACCACGCTGAGCTCTCTGCAAACTGCCCAGTGACCCTAGGAGGGAATGAGAAATAAATTAGCCTTGGGGTTTGTGAGGAAAGCAGGAGGCCCAGAAAAACTCTTCCTCTTTCTTTCCATTGCTTTTTAAACTGTGCCTTTTGTGTCCTTCTAAATCCACCTACCAGGCCTCGGGAGCCCCCAGGTGTTCCCCCAGGCTAGGCTGTCTTTTCCTTGTCCCTAAACCCCCTGAGTTCCTTTCCCTCCCTTTCCATCATGCCTCTGAGTTACTGTTCTACGATGCCCTCCTCCAACCTCCTCTTCCAAGAAGCCCTCTGTGGTGACCAGAGCATGGTCAGAGACAGAACCAGATCCATGCACATATGTGTCTTTCCACAGGTCAGAATTTTATTGATGTTATTTCAGCCATGACCTACACAGAGTTTCCAAAGTGGCAATTATTCTTACTACATCTCACTTGGTAGTCAGAGGAGTGAGCACACAAGCCCTAGCTCACCCACAAGTCAGTCAATATTGCAAACTATATATAGTAGGATACTTAGTCGTTATATAAATGTTATAGATCAACATTTTCACCTCAAACAAAGTAACATTTAACAACAAGAGAAAAGGGGGTAGGAAAAGGGGGCTAATGAACCAATCCCAGGAGACTGGCTTGGACAAACAGAGACTGCTGGGCTGATCCAGACGATCTTCAACGTCTTGCAAGGGAAGAGCCTTTGAGGTGGGCAGAGCCTTCGGTGGCAGATGCCAGGTGCTAACCGTGGGTGACAGTGGGATGGCGTTCAGTGAAATGGTTTCGTGGACGGTGAAGTCCTGCTCTTCTTAGAGTCCTTGAGTCCTCTGGTAAGAGATGATGTAAAGAGTGTGTCCGGTTATGCCCTTTCCAGGTTGAGGTAGTTTCTGTTGATGAGGTGAATGTCTGGTCCTCTTGGCATGAAATCATTTGAGATGTAAGATGGAGTTCTTTTCTAAGATGGAGTCACTTACGTTAAGAGTGACTATACTGTACACCCTCTCAAAGAGTTTGCTCTGAGTTCTCTCCTGGTCCCCTCAACTCCAACAGATGTGGATCCTGCACATCAATGGTATCTCCCTTTTTGAAAATCCTTGAAGGGGAGCCAGGATTGATAAATCTTTGGCATCTCTCAAACCTCATAGCACAGGGCTAGGCAGTAGGTGGCTGATTAGCCAATGCCTAGGAGGCGTCTGAATAAGATTGCAAGCTTGTTTTCAATCACACCAAGAAGAGCAGGAACTTGCAAGGAGACAGAGGGGCTCAAACTCATCATCTACCACATACTAATTAGGTGACCTTGGGCAAGTTCCTGAATTTCAATGAGTTTCTCTTTCCAGAACTGTGAAATAGGGATAATGCTTCTCTGGGAATTTTAGTGACTGTTAAATTAGATATGCAAAGCAAGTAACTCAGGGCTTAGATTTTACTTGGTAGTTAATAAATCTTAGTTTCTTTCCTTCTTTAATCTTGGCAAGAATTTTTCCCTTTGGCCACAAGCATGTTTTGCCTCCACCACCACCTTCCCCTTGTGCATTTTTCCAAGTTGATCTTATCCAGGAAAAAAACATCCCCCAGGCAGTACATCCAGGTGATGCCTCGAGGAATGAGTCAAGAAAGGCATAAAAATTATTATTATTTTTTTTAAAAGCCAATCTCCCTAGAAAGGAGGGGTGAAGCCTGATCATCTTTTTTATATTCAGAGTTCTTTCTTCTCCCCAGAGACTCAGAGCTATATAAATGTAAAGTTATAATAATTATGATAATATTTAGATTAAATGTGATGCTGACAAGGTTTTATGAGATACAAAAGTTTGCTGATTCCCACTGGCATGGGTAGAGCAGTCTGCCTTCCCCATCCTGACTTCTTTCTATTCCGATCCAGAAAGACTGCCTGTGGGGAGGGTGAGAGAGAAGATGTGAGACTGACAAGTGTTGCTTTATTTATTTATGTGATATCTATCAAATGCACCCATTGCCTCCAGGTCTCTTAGTATATCTAAATCCAGCAGTTAGCATGTACATGGAATGAAAAGAAACAAGCCCACAGCAAACTTCCACTATGAACCAAATATTTAAGGTCAGTTACCAAATACCTGGGAATTGGGAACACTGAGACAGAAAGGATAGCAATGAAGAAACTACAATAAAAAAGAACTTTATAGCCAGTGACAAGATTACACTCAAACCTGGGGGTCCTGGGAGGCAGAAGTCACAGCTTATACATCCTTATTTTTTTGTAGGGTGCTTGTGCATATGCCATCATTAAAAGTAGGAATGAATGAATGAATGAACAAACTACAGACAGAAAAGCTCCTCATCTCCACCATTTACTACACTTTTTAGTTCCCCAAAAGCGATATCAAGAAAACATAGAAAGAGTTTAGAGGCTGGCTGGGGAAGAAAGCTGTATCTTTTTCTGGGATATCCTCAGATCCCATTCTGGAGTTTGACAGCAGAAGCATGGAGGCATAGAAGCTGAGGCCACTATTGGGAAGAGACGTTGTGTTTATCTGAGATGGTACCTGTGAGAACTTGACTCAGCATATTGCAATAAATTGAGTCAGCAAAAATTATGTCTAGGGTCACATCCTATATAGAAGAAACCCCAGGCACAAAATTGTTTTAATTTTCAAATTAATTTTAATTTTTAATTAAAATTAAAAATTTTTTAGACAGAAGGAGAGAAAGAGTCAAAGGGTTGTCAACTGCCTACAAGATGTCGGGCACTAAGCTAAATCTTTCATACATATTATCCCACAATGACACCATGGAGTAATGATTGTATCTTTAATTTCTCTGGAAAACATCAACAACAAAACAAAATGCCTTGTGCTCCAAGGAAGAGAACTAGCCTGCCCAAGCCACAAGGGGCTGTGCTTTCTGGGACCCACAGCTCTTTGCCCCATGTGTTCAGGTGTCTTCGATCCTCAGAAAGGGTTTTCAGTCAGAGATAGATTCATTCTATTGGAGGTTATTCAAAGCTATTACATGCAGCCTTTAAAAGATCTTCATTAGTGGAGAGGCTGGGGAAAAAATAAAATATTCACATGAGGAAATTAAATTCTTCCCCAAAGATGATTAACATCCTAACACTTAGTTCCATCTTTCAAGTGACAAACCATGATTCTAGGTGATGTCTCTTTCCCGGGCCCACGTGTGCATATCTGTATTATGTTAGTGCAGCTAAATGCGCTGTGACTTGCATTTCACATCCTGCAGGGCGAACTCAGGCACAAACATTCAGTGTTTACATTGCTCAGGGGAGGCATGAGGCTCTGGGATGAGAATCACATGAGAATCATGGCATGAGAATCAAGGATCTGCACTGGCAAAAGAAGCTGGAATAATAACAGGATGACAAGAAGAACAATAGATAACAACATTAAATATTTACTGTGTGCCAAGCACAGTTCTGAACACCTTACATGGAATGTGTTAATTAAGCCTCAAAAATTGGGAGGATTGCTTGAGCCCAGGAGTTTGAGACCAACTGGCCAACATAGCAAGACCCCACCTCTACAAAAAATTTAAAAATTAGCTGAGTGTTGTGGCATGCACCTGTAGTCCTGGTGATAGGGTTTGAGACTGTGTCCCTGCCCAAATCTCATGTCAAATTGTAATCCCCAGTGTTGGAAGTGGGGCCTGCTGAAAGGTAATTAGATCATAGAGGTGAATTTCCCCCTTGGTGCTGTTCTTGGCCTAGTAGGTGCATTATCATGAGATCTGTTTGTTTCAAGGTGTGCAGCACCACCTCCTCTCTCTTCCTCCTGCTCTGGCCATGCAAGACATGCCTTCTTCCCCTTCGCCTTCTGCCATGATTGTTAGTTTTCTGAATCCTCCCTGGCCATGCTTCCTGTACAGCCTGTGGAACCATGAGCCAATTAACCCTTTTTTTCTTTATAAATTACCCCGTTTCAGGTATTTCTTTATAGCATTGTGCGAATGGACTAATACACCTAGCTATTCCGGTATAGTTCCACAGTTGGCAAGGTGCCTACAAACACCATTAGACAATGCAGCAGCCTGCAGCAAGCAAAAGAACTACACATGCATTTTATAAAAGAGGACCCAAAAGGCCAAGTCAACATCACTAGGTAACACAGCGAGGCAAGTTAAGACCCACCAGAATTAGGAAGGAAAGAAGGAAAGGAGCTGGAAGGGAGAGAGACAGGGTCAGGAAAGAAGAGGAAAAGAGAGAGAGAGGAAGAGAGAATAGAAAAGAACCCTGCCAACATCAAGTGTTGATAATGATGTCATGTCATGGTAAGTATCATGCATGGCTGGAAATAGTATAAAAGTGATGCTGTTGGTTTGGAAAACAGTTTACCTTTATCTACCAAAACTTAAGATATGCATGCCATATGGCCCAGAAATTAAACTCCTGGTTAAAACAAATGTGTGTACATAGGTACTAGGGGACCAGGGCAGGAATGTTTCTGGTAACCTTGTTTAAAATAGCCTCAAGAGGCCACTGCACTCCAGCCTGGGTGACAGAGTGAGACTCTGTCTCAAAAAAAAAAAAAAAAAAAAAAAATAGCCTCGAGGCAGGTCGTGGTGGCTCACACCTGTAATCCCAGCACTTTGGGAGGCCAAGGCAGGTGAATCGCGAGGTCGGGGGATCGAGATCATCCTGGCTAACATGGTGAAACACCGCCTCTACTAAAAAAAAAATACAAAAAATTAATCGGGCACGGTGGCGAGCACTTGTAGTCCCAGCAACTCGGGAAGCTGAGACAGGAGAATGGCGTGAACCCAGGAGGTGGAGCTTGCATTGAGCCGAGATCACGCCACTGCCCTCCAGCCTGGGTGACACAGCAAGACTACGTCTCAAAAAAAAAAAAAAAAAAAAAAAAAGCCTCAAGATAGAAACAGTGCCAACGTCCATCATAGAATGAAGACACAGGTTGTGGTGTGTTCATTCAATGGAATGTCAAACAGTATTGAAAATTAGTACATTCAAACTACGTATCACAAGAAAGACTCACACAATCCACACCAAGCTACAGTGGCGAGAAAAAGAATACATATTGCTTGACATTCCATAACAGGCAAAATTAAACTCTTATGTTCAGGAATGGATGCTTAGGTGGTAAAACTTTAAAAAGGAAAAATCAAGGGCATGGTTATAATAAAATTGAGGACAGGAGTTGTGCTTTGTGAGGAAGGGGAATGTTTGTTGGGGAAGGGGCAGGAGAGGCCATGAGGGCTTCTGGGTGCTGGCAATGTTCCTTTTCTTTGTCTGGGTGGTGGTTACAAGGATCTTCAGTTTACAATAATCCATCAAGCTGCACATCTATATTGTGTGCACTTTTAATGCAGTGTATATTCTACAGGTTTTTAAAAAGGCTTAAGCCACCTGGATGAGAACACAGACCAGTTGCACTCTCCTGAGCACGAGATGTGTGCTGGTCATGACTTACCAGGCAGCTTCACCTGAGGACCCACAGATGCCTGGCCTGCATGTCTGTTCCTTCTCTTGTGTTTCCTCATTTAATGAATGACAGCACCATCCCATTCTAGAAACTAGGGAGGCATTTTGTCTCTTCCTGCTCCCAGGTTTTCTGTATTCCATTTGTTTCTAAACCCAGTTTATTTCCACTTCCTACACATTTTGGAAACTTATCTTCACCCTTCATGCCCACTACCAAAACCTTAGAACTGTGTAATATTTAACCTATATTGTGGCAACATTTCCCCATTGTTTTTAGTTGTTGGTCGTGGTGTTTCTATTCTCCCTTCTATATAATTTTATTTGCTTCACTATTCTCAGAGGGACCCTCCTGAAACACAAAGCAAGTTATATCATAGTTGTAAGATCATCATCATTTCCCCATCACCTGTAAAGTCAAGTTCTTACCTCTCCATGAGGTACACATGGTCATCTACAACCTGTCGCCCACATATATTTTCACTCTCATTTCCAGTGAACTTGACCACTTGATACCTCAAGCCCTCTTAATCTATGAACCTGTTATTCCCTGGGCTATCAGTACCTTTGTTCCTCCTCTTTGCCTGGTCAATCCCACTCATTTATCAACTGTTCAAGGACCAGATCAAATGAATCTTCCTCTATGAATGCTTCTCTTCCAGCCTTTAAATCCTGTAAGAGTTGACTCTTCCCTCCTTAGCTTTGTTTAATTCTTATGAACTAACACATGTTCATGCTCTTTTGCTATAATGTGTTGTCATTTTCATCTCCCTTTCGAGATCATGTGGCTCCTTCATGGCTTTGTCATAGTGATGCCCATAGTTCCTAGGACAATGCTTGGCCCAAAGTATGCTCTTGACGAAACTTATTGAACAAGCTGAATGAAGACTAAATGATTTCAGTGATGACCCTGTGACGGTTTGAAGCTTAAGGCATACCCTGAAGAAAGCAAGCTCCTCCAATATTTAGTGGCATATCAGCTGATCAAAAATACAATATTTAATCACATGAGACTTTTGGCAGGAAAAATTAAGATCCTCAGGGATGTAGCAATTTATAAATAAGTATTGCTGCAAATAATTTTTCTTTATATATAAAGGTCACTTAGATCACCTGCAAACACATACACACACACACACACACACACACACACACACAGAGACATCTACAAAAAAAAAAAAACTCATTGGTACAAGGAATGATAGAATGCTATTTCTTAGTACTCTGGTCTACCGTGTCCTCCTGGGTTCTTCATTGCTGTTGACTGCCATCTCAGATAATTCACAGGTGGGACGCAAAGGAATCCCTGAGGTTTAAATTGTATATTAGCACAACTTTGAGGTATATCAAAGGTAATTAGGTTGCAACAATGTTTTTTGAAATCACCTGGATTTTTCCATCCCTTCCTTTTTGGAGAAACTCAGCCTCTGCTTGGATGCACTTTGCTTTGCCTTCTGAAGACATCTTCCAGCTCTGCTCCTGAGTGGAGGAAGGAGGCTATTGATGGCAGGGCACCTGTCCTAGTTGTCCATTCTAATTAAACTTTTCAAGGTGTCTCTGGGTGGCCAGATAAGCAAAACAAAAGACCTTAGGTCTTTTAAAAAAGCTATACACTTTCTAAATCACCAATGTGGGCCATGTGTGGTGGCTTGTGCCAGTAATCCCAGTGCTTTGGGAATATGAGGTGGAACAATTACTTGAGCTCAGGAATTTGAAGCTGCAGTGAGCTATGATCGTGCCACCGCACTCCAGCCTGGGCAATGGAGTGAGACCCAGTCTCAAAAACAAGAACCAAAAAACAAAAATCACTAGTATGTGATCAATACAGTAAATTCCATACACATCCTAAATATAACATAAATGCAAACATTGTTCTTAATCTGTGGCAAGATATATGTATACCTTGTGTTATTTGGTTTGGTTCCTTTTTGTCTGGTTCTTAGGAGGAAGACAGGATAACAGAGCAGAATTCCATTAGACAGGGTTGTCATTGGGTCCTTGTGATTAAATCTATATTGAGGGCAGTCTTTCAAAGGTGAAAATCTTTGAAACCCATAAGGAGTTTCCGGGTCTTTTCTTGGCGTGGATTGTAGAGCAGAGCCCTCCACTGCAGGACCATTAACTAATGGTCCTGAATTGCCTACACATTCCCAAAGTCTGCAGCCTGTGGCATACCCAATGACAGGTAGATTTGGAGTGAGTAAAATATGGAGTAGTCTGGGAGCATTTTGTTGGCTCCTTCTTCGATTTCATTGGTTGGTCCCAGCTCAGTTGTCAGGTTTGATTTTTAGATGGTGTCTGGGGAGAAGAACATTTCTAGCTCTTGCTCAGGCAGAAATGGCCCTGCTCCTGCCTTCCCCTTTGTTTGCCAGCATTGTCCTCTAGGGGGATGACAACCCCATGGCGCACAGAACCGCTTCTCTGATAGCATCTCTTCCGCAGGGCAGCTACTGCCCTAGGGAACTGACTGAGTAGAGACATCCTAAATGCCAAGGAGTGATGGCACCATGAAGCCCCCAGACATGGGCCCCACGGGTGGCAAACAAGGAAATGTTCCAGATGCCAAAGGTGCTGCCCTTGTTTATGACCGAGAGGAAGTTAACCCATCTCCAAGGGAACAGAGTCAATGGAAAGTTTCTTGCGTTTGCCAGAAAGTGATAGTTTCATATGTTGTGGATGAAAGTTTGTGTTCTGAGAGCTGTCATGGTGGAGGCATGTCCTTGGAACCGAAGACAAACAGAGGCAGAAGATTTGAGAAAAGAGTGAAAATGAACACAAGTGACAAGATTAGAAAGGAGGATGCCTCTAATGTCAAATTCTTATCCAATCCCCAAGTCACCTTCCCCTGGCAAGAATTAGGCCCTTAAAACTGGAAGTCACAACCACCTCTCCCCTTCCCCCAAACAGAGGGAAGTAGGTAGACAGAATATTGTCATGAGTATACATTTAGAAGAACAATCTCCTCTATACAGATTACATGAAAAGCGGAGTATTATAACTTAATGCTTCAGGTTACGCTTTTACTAGAAATGATATTTAATAATTAATAAGTCAGAGTACCCAAGTTTAAAGCCTGGTTCTGCTACTTTCAAGTTGTGAATTCTTAGACAAATTACTTAAAGTTTCTGTGCCTCAGTATTCTGCTCTGTAAAAAGACCACATAATAGCACCTAACACATAAGAATTTTTTTTTTTTTTTTTTTTTTTTTTGAGATGGAGTCTCACTCAGTCAGCCAGGCTAGAGTGCAGTGGCACGATCTCGGCTCACTGCAACCTCCGCCTCCCGGGTTTAAGTGATTCTTCTGCCTCAGCCTCCTAAGTAGCTGGGACTACAGGCGTGTGCCACCACACCCAGCTAATTTTTGTATTTTTAGTAGAAATGGTTTTCACCATATTGGCCAGCCTGATCTTGAACTCCTGACCTCGTGATCCACCTGCGTCAGCCTCCCAAAGTGCTGCCATTACAGGCGTGAGCCACCACACCTAGCCTCAGGAATTTTTATAATTAAGGGAAAAACCATATCTGAGGAAATTATGTTGTGAATGTTAGCTATTATTGTTGCATACTGTCTGGGACAGAACCCTAATGATAGGTGTACACAGTATCTTGGTGTCTGTGCATGCGTGTGTGTGTGTGTGTGTGTGTGCGCCTGTGTCTGCAAAGGGGAATTTCAGGTGATTTGTAACTTTTTTTTTTTTTTAACAGTGTGTCATGACAGCCAGAGGCAGGTGATTCCAGTATTTTAAAGCAAACATATAGATGAATATTATCTCTCCAGTTAAGCCAATGGAAGAAGTTGGGCTTAAAGTTGAGTAACTAGAGTAACTAGGTTGCTATGTATGTCTCGGTGGCCAGTACATGCTCTGTAATCAACGAGTTGTTTTGTGAGTTGGGTAACCTGGTCAGAGGAATGAAAAAACAGATCAAGATTCAGAAAGCAATGGCCTTCACCTCCTCCTGATCATTGACACCCCGACCCTGTGAAAGACACTTGACCGTTTTGTGCTTCAAGCTCCTCCTGTAAAAGTAGAGACGTGGACAAGAGTCCATTTTTAAAGTGTGAAGGAGGTTTAAATCCTTTCCTCATCATGACTGAGTGATACTGCCAAGATCTTTCAACATTAAGTGCCTATCAGGCCCTCTCCTTTCAGGAAGTCTAGGTTCCTGGACCTAAAACCAGTAATAAACTTATCTTACTTCTAACCTGGAAGACACATTTTTAAATTAATATGACTATGCTGTATCAGCTCTGTGATGTGCCGCACAGGGATGTGTGGGTCTTTGTGTTTGGCTACAGGAGGCACTGCTGTTGATCCTATTGTACCTTACTCAATTACATGCTTCTTGGAGCATTTGAATGAGGGGCTAGCAGGCGGTGTGGGGGCATGGGGTGGGAGTGGAGGGTGAGTAGTGGTCTATCATGGCGGTATCTCTGAGAAAATGGGCAATGTCAGCTTACAATTGGAATATCAAAAGAACTAAGCCCCAGAGTCAATCATATAACTCACTTTGCAGCATGCAACTCAGCTTTTGAGGGGTGGTACCTCTGCTGCTGTCTAGAAATTCTGCATCAATGTGACTGAAAAGAAAAACAGTTACCTACCAATGAAATGTTGTCCCCTACGGCCTTCCATTAACTTGTTCTGTTTAGTACTGACATACAAAACCAGGAAGCGCCTTAATGAACTTGCTGAGCCTTTTGTACTATGACATTGTTCTGTTTGAGCCCAGCCTCTTGAGAAACAGACACCATTCTGGGCAAGGCGGATGCTTGAGGTTGATGTGGGCCTGGACTGGAGTTGTCTTCTTTCCTTTGGAAGTTCTTCTGTGTGCTTCCTTGGGAGCAGCACAGAGCCCCTGCGGCCCTCCCTAGTGCTAACCCCTCCAGCCTGGACACTCTGCACAGCCCTCTTCATACCTGACACACTCATTCTGATTAGCTTAAGATACAGAGACCTGGAAATATCCATACCCATCCAGCAGCCTGTCATGATTCAGATTGTCAGGGGATTGAAGGACAGACAGGGAGGCCTGTTTTCTAATCCTTAGGGTTTTATATAAAGATGTTTCTGGTTTTATGATTCCAGAGGGTTCAACCACCTCTCTTCCTTTTCCTAGAGCTACAAGTCTGTTTCGTTCTCAAGTAGTTAGGATTTCCTACCTTTTTGGTATATGCACATTCTATTATTAAAACAGTTCCAAGGTGATCCCCTGAGAAGTTTAGACTATTATTTGCTAATGGGGTTGGCAATGTCCTAGTAACGCAGGCAGCGTATGCCTTGGACTAAAGAGTAGGCAGCTGGAAAGTCAAACAAGTGTTATCAGAATAGCTACACATAAGGTTCACGTCTTTGAGAGGACAGTGTCAGCTGGAGGAGAAGGGATGGCGTCCCCTGCCCTCGCTGGATCTCTGCGAGTGGCTTCATGAAGACTGAACAGGACTTGAGCCTGTAGGAGATGGAAGATTGATTTCAGGTTTCTTATGTACCATTCTACAGTGTGTGACCCATGCTGATCTCAGAAAACGAAAAAAAAAAAAAAAAAAAAAACAAAGCTAAGCAAATGCAGCAAAACTTAATAATTAGTGAATTTCAATAATGGACATGGGTTTATTTTACCATGTTTCTGTGATGCTTGAATATTTTCTTAATAAAAAATCAAATTCAATATCGAATTGACGGATTCATTATGGAATACCTGCGAGGAGGTTTTAAAAGAACAAGCAGGAAGTTTGCGTTTGTTTACTTCCCATGGCCAGCATGTTTTGTGGCTGACTTGGATTTCTCCTGGTGAGCCAGACTCCAGGATCACACATTTCCAGCCATGTGCCCAAGGCCTGGTCTAAAACTCTTCTTTTTATTCTCTTTAGTAAAACATATGGCTATTCCAAACAGTATTTATTGTGTTACACACAAAAAAACTTATCAACTACTGCTGGTATTTCAATCGAGTGTTTCTTGACAGTTCTCTCGTAAAGTGATTAACCAGCTGTCTTTTTACTTTTAAGAATATGCTTTGCTTCTCCACTCTTTTTTTCCTATTCACATTCTTAATATCCATCAGGAAAAGCAAGGTATATTCACCACGCAGTCTCAAATGTGTTAGATAAATTCCTGACCCTTAAGAATTTTGTCTTTAAAATAAAGGCAAAACACATAAAATAATGTCTCAGTTTCAAAGGTCATTATACTTGAGTTCTATATGAGTCAAAATATAGGTTAAGATGCTGTAATCAGGCCTCTCCCAAAACAGTGGCTTAATCAAGGTGGAAACATATTTCTCTTTCAAATAGTGGTCTAGCACTAGTGGAGTAACCCTGACAGCCACAGCTTTAACTCTAGCTCCAAAGTGGCTGCTTCAGCACTTACCATCACACCTATGACCCAAACAACAGGGAGGAGTAAGGGAACATGACAGGCTCACTTTCATTCCTTCTTAGACTTGGCCTTAAAGTGTATACATCCCTTCTGCTGTCATCCCATGGCCCACCTAACTGCAAAGGTGGCTGGCAAATGCAGTCTCTAGCATGGAAAACAGGGACAGATATTGGTGAAAGCTAGAATTGTCTGCCTCAACCAGCTAGTGACAGATCAGAACTCAAATTCAACTGTTTTGACTCTGCATGTGGTGCTATTTAAAACAGGAAACAGCAAGTTAAAAAATGATTTGTTCACAAAGACAAAGGAGCACAATTGCTGCCCCACGTGTCTTCAGGAGGTCCTGCAGGTAAAAGTTTTGAACCAATCCTGTGAAGTAACTGGCCTTTGCAACTCACAGACAGAAGTGACTCTCCCTATTCAGTCACACTTTTTGGTTGGCTTTATCTTTCGTGGGAGGGTAGGAGGTTTTCCAGCTTTCTACATGGAAGATCCTGTTCTTCTTCACTTTGAGATTGCAGAGATAGCTACATGAACATAGATCCCCATAGTCATAAATGCAGTCAAAGAAATTTTGATTCAAAAATACATTATACAAGGTCATAGCCAGAATATATGTTCCAACATGCCATCAATTCTCTAGTAATCATATGCTACTTAAAAAAAAATCAATACCATGAGGTTGGCTGCAGTATAACACACAAGGAAGAGAACCTTTTGTGGAATGTATTTTCCATTAGATTTTTGTCCAGTGCTCTAAATTCCAGAAGTGATCAGCTTCCTACATGCTTTATTCATTCTGCTGACTCCTCCCTTCCTCCTTTCTTCCAGTCACATCTTTTGAATATGAAAAAGCTATATTCAAAGCTTAATGTATTCTTCCTGAAAAACCTTTAAGGCCATCTCAATAAGCACAACCATTTCTTATTTAATAAACAATCGCTCTCTCATTAAATGTAAATTAGTTCTTTATCCTTAGCTGTATTTGTTGAATCTATTACTTACTGTGTTTACCAATTTTGTTTCCTTTGGCTCCAAAGCTTTCTGTAAACTACTCATAAATATGAAGTTGGAAGGAAGGCCCTTTCTCTGTGTGTAAGCACCTGCACAAGCCACTTTGAACAGCCCTCTTCTTCAAGTCAGCTCTGTCTTTCCCGTGCCCCCAGGCTGACCATCCCGGCTACCTACACATAGGGCAGCAAGATTCCGGGTGGCGTGCAAGGCCACCCTGGACCTTCGTCTCTCAGAAAAGCCAGTGTCCACCTTCCTAGTTCTGTGTTGCAGAAGTCAGAAGTGGCTGCAGGTGCAATCTGAAGGGAACAAGCGCAGTCAGGCTTTTACCGAGGAGAAATGAGTTATTTCGGTGGCAGCAGCATTTGGCGCTTCCATTCACTGGGCCCCAACGTGTCCAAGTTTCCTGGCTTAGAAGGGCACAGTGTAAGGCCCATCTGTTCCAGCAGGCTTTCCCTGATTAGATAGGATGCTTGGCAAACAGAATCCCAGATAATGGATATTTGAATATTTTTGTAATTTCCAGGCTTGTGCCTAACAGCTTAGCAGTTGGCCCTATGTTTAAAGAAAATGGGTAATAATCATGACTAATGTGGCAATTTCCATTCAAAAATTTCCAATGGTGCTTAATTAAATCTTCCAATAACATTTGGAAACAAAAGTTCCCCCATCCGTTCTATCCACGAGGAAGAAAGAGTGAAAGGATAGTGGGTGGACTCTTGAGACACTCACTGTGGCCAAACCCAACCAAGGCACAAAAACTGTGGCCATTCACTTAGTTACAGACCCCAGACGATCCCCTACAACCCAGCCCTTTAAATGGAACTGGTCTATTTTCATTCCGTCAGTCCCCGCTGGGGGACAGGCAGGAGGTGGAGTGAGAGAACAATTTGTCAGTATCCCAGATACTCTGTTATTCCTACCGCACACAGACACAACTACTGCATTGCCCCACACTTTCCCTTCCTGGCCCGAGAAAGCCTCATTCCTTCTGCCTTCATCATCACCCTTCTTCTTCACCTCCTTTTGTTTCCTTTGCCTCATCTGTGAAATCAGGCAAACAGGACTCACCCTTTACCCTCTAGGGATGTTGGAAGATTGATAACATGTCAAGAAAAAGACTGGATTTATTTGAATTTCACAATGTCCTATTTAAAGAGAGAAGAGGCAACTGAATAAAGAAATTTGGAAGCCACTCTCTGTCATTTTATTTTTAAGTCATTTTTCTCTCTGTTATTACTATTTTTTATTTTTTAGGATTTTTTTGGTCTGGTTCTACTGCAATTCAAAGTGTTTTGTGAGGGTCTCAACTGGTGCTGGGAAGCAGGCCACGCGCTGAAGCAGGGCAGAGAGAAGGAGGACGCAGCGAGTCAGGCCTGGGGACCGACAGCCCTGTCACGCTGACTTATGATGGATGAGGGAAAAGTCTATTTCTCATCCGCAGTGGGGGAGGTGAAGTGTAAAGAAAGATGCTTTCGGAGTCTCTGGGCGATTCATCTTGCAGCAGATAAACTCTAGAAGCTACAGAGTTGTGAGGGAGAGAGGAAGAATTGAAGAATCAAATTCATTATGTGAAGTATAATCTCATGAGGAAATATCAAAATATCAAAATATGTCAGCAGCACCCAAGACGGGAAGGTGGGGAGAGGGTGGGGAATTCGCTGATGGTATTTGTCAGTTGCTAAGCCAGGCGTGGAGGGGAGAGTTCCTGGGTTCCACTGCTCTCCTGCAAACAGCCTTCCCCACCAAATTCCCAAGGAGGCCCGGCAGAGCCCAGGGCGTGTCATGATGGATGAAGCCAGGAGACACAGCCAGCACACAGGAGACCTTTTTGAAGGCGCTCTTCCCCTGTCTAAAATTCACTTTCACTACTTTTCCTTCGTGTTTCTTAAATTTAGACTCTGCAGAAGGCTAACATAGAGGTTAGATATGCATAAGTAATTCCATTAACAGTGGTACAGGGTGCTTTCTTTCTGGAACATTTTGTAATTATGTCTTTCCTAACCACTTCCTGTGTGTTTCCAAATTTTAGTAGAGCTGTACCTGGTGACAAACAGCCCGAACCTTGCAAATGAAAATAATTTGGGGACCCATTTCCTGCCCCTTTAACTGTGCTTAGTAGACTGGAATTCTCTGAGTCCTGCATATGCATGAGGTCTGCAGACCTGGGCCCTCCATGGCCCCAGGGGGAGAAGATGCAGGAAGCTTCTCTGACTCTGGGCAAGGGGCAGGCTCTGTCATTTCCATCTCTGTCCCGCTTCTCATTCCCAGAGTGACCGTGGGCAAATCACTTTCACCTCCTTGAGACTCAGTTTCCACATCTGGAAAGTTGAGATAATAGCTACCTGCCTCCTGGGGGAACCTGCAAGGCTTAATTAATTAATGTTTGGCAAAGCTTCCTAGACCTTTGCTTGAAAGAATCCATGCAAGTGCAAATTATTATTATTATATCACTGGAGCCTTAGCTCCAATTTTGCTTCTGAGGCTAATGATTATTTCTTTTCTGAAGGAAAATATTAATTTTAACTCCAAGTAATTTATCCGGTAGTGGAAAAAAAAATTACCATTTGTCAAGGACAGCACTCTCTAAATGGAAGTTCTAGCAGCCCTTCTCTGGGGAAGATTGCAAGAAAAATCTTCCTATTTTACCATCATCCCTGGGCATCTTCTGTACAAGGCTCCTCCCCACTCCCCTTTCTTCACTTTCTTCCCACCAGGTGGTGGGTGTTAGCCTGGGCGGGCCAGGGCCAGGGCCGGGGCCAGACCTCAGCTGAACTTGCTTTCTATGTCTCCTGTGACAGATCCAGACGCTTTTTTTTTTTTTTTTTTTGGTTCAGCACAGAAACCAAATACCACATATTTTTAAGAAACAAGACTTAATACCCTTGGATTGATTCAAATAACTAGGCACCCTCTCTATTAAAAGTTTCAAGCCAATTTACTGTGTCAAATGAACCCCCTTCCCCAAGACAATGGCCTGTGCTTTTTATGGTGATAAAAATAGTGCAAGGCATTTGTGGTCGTTTTCTCCTTTTTGGTTTTCTGTCCATGAGGCTTAATGAATGGCCTGGCTCACTATGCTAGGTTCACAATGGCCTCTAGAGCAAACCATCTCTACAGTTCCTTCGCTGTTTTTAAAACAGCCTGCAAGTGCTTATGTGGCTGCATTGCCAAAGGGAGACCTGACACTGCTCCCTGGACTTTGCTCTGGTCCTGCAACCCGAGGCCACCAAGAAAGTAAAATTAGTCTTTGCTTCACTAGGAACACTGTAATTGCTTATCAGCTTCAGCTGCAGAAGCAGACATTTTGTGCAAGGCTTTCTCTGCCAGTGGTTTATGCCCCTTGATTCCTGCATGTTCTTTTGGAATTAGCCAGTATCTACTCCATTTTACTAAGGGAGGAACTGACTAACCAAGAGGTCCTTTTCACTCCCTCTTTCTTTCATCCTGGTGCAGATAGTCCCTATGCCACTCTATTTATTTATGCCACCTTATTTATTTATGTGTGTATTTTTAAACAAAGGGAAATTATTTCCCATAATTCTGGAGGCTGGAAGTCTGAGATCAGAGTGCCAGCATGGTCTGGTTTTGGTGAGGACTCTCTTCCTGGCTTGCAGACAGCCACCTTCCCACTGTGTGCTCACATAGTGGAGGGATAGGGTGGGTGGGGGAGAGAGAGAGAGAGGGAGAGAGAGAGAGCAAGCTCTTTAGTGACTCTTCTTTTTCAATTTCTTTTTATTTTTCCAGCTTTTTTGAGGTATTGTTGATATACAAAAATGGCACATAATTATTGTAGACCACATGGTGAGTTTGGACATATGTGTATACTCATGTTATCATCACTACATCAAGGTAACAAATATATCCATCGCCTCCAAGAGTTTCTTCATGTTCATTCATTTTACTTCTTTTATTTTAAATTTTAATTTTTTATGGCAAGAGCACATACCATGAGATCTAGCCCCTTAGCAATTGTGACTTTAATATTCATTTTCCTCTTTGAGCCTTCTTCAGACATTGCTCCCTTCAAGAATATTCTCACAACACACATGCTCAGACACGTGCTCACGTGCACGCACACACACACACACGCACACACACACACCTTTCTTCTGTAAGTGAAGCCCTTCGCTTTCTCTAGGTCTGCCCATGTGTGCACTGCCCAGGCCGCAAAGCCCTTTCCCTTGCTGTGTTTCTAGTACCTGTCACCTACACCACCATGCGGTATGGCCCAGGATGACATACTCCTTTGGTCCTCACATCTCAGATGCTCGCAGTACCCCTCGGCATGAGAAGGACGGCACTTCTGAGGGTGCCGCAGACACCCTGGCGCTGCATGTTGATGGTCTGCTCACCCCAACACTGTCCCCTGTGAACACGGGGAGCAGCCCCCTTCCTGCAGCTGACCTCTCACCCCCTTTCCAGGGACCTCCTGCCTCTCTGTCCACCTCCAGCCTCAACCAAACACCAGTAGCTTCCTGAACACTTTGTTTCTCATTCTCTGTGCCCTTATCCATGCTTGTCTCTCTGCCTGGCATGGCATGAACTCTTCTTTCTGCCCAGAAAAATCCAACCAATATTGTTGGCCCAGGTGGAGCGTCTCCTCGTGAGGTTTCCAGGTCTCCTCCTGCCTCCCTGCTGCCTCCCAGGCGGTGAGAGCGGCGTTGGTTCTGTTCTCGCGTTGTCACCACACCTTGTACACAGCTCGGTTGTTGGCATTCTCCATGCTGGGCTGAACATCTTTGTTGTCATGGCTCCTTCCCCTTCCAGCCGCAGGGCATTGTGAGAGTAGTGTCTGGACTTTATATGGTACTCGATAAATATTGGATGCATAACTGAGTGAGCAAGTAAGTGCCTTTATGTTCTCCATTTTTAGAGCAAAACTTAATCATACATTTGAGTCATTCTGCAGTTGTGCTAGAAAGATGTCTGAGAAATCTGTAAAGGGCCCTGAGATCCTGTGGGGACTCTGCCCCGTGACTTCTGGCCACCCTGGATCCGGTGCACCTCACTGGAGTCATCTAGAGCCCCCATGTCCTCAGCACAACCATGTAATTCCGTTGCCTATCTTTTGCCTAGCATTCTCAAGGGAGAATTGTGGTGCTTGTGCGGACCCATCTGCATAGTCAGGAAGTTCTATTTCTGTCTGACCTGAAGTCCTATCAGCCCCACACTAGAAAACACTGGGTTTTAGAAGAGGATGAGAAACCTGTGTGCACCTCAAGCCTGAAGTGGTTAGGAATGAAACTGTGATGTCGCTATGAGATGATATTATTAGAAACCTGTTAAATGGACTCCTGGCGTGTGCTCTTAACGTCTCTCCCTTCAAGAAAACTGCCCCACACCAGGTCTCATTTTGTGCAGTCAATATAATCTTCATAAGACCTATCGCAGCACTTATGGTGCTAGAAGAAATTAAACATTTAGGGGACTCCTCCAGCGCCACACTGATTGAGCTCAAATGATGCTGCTAAATTGACAGATGCATTTGTCTGTTCTTGCTAGCCAGTAAGTCTCCCTTGCAGAATGTACAAATTCCTTTACAAGGAGATAAAAACAAATCAGGTGCTTTCTCCAGGAGGGAGTCTCCCCGTGCCTGCCACTGGTGCATGTGTGTGTGTCTCGATGTGTGTGTGTGTGCGTGCACGTGTGCTAGATGCAAGGGGCATGCAGAAGGAGAGCCAAACTGCTGCTCAACTCATCATCCACGCAGTGTGAGTCTCGAGCCTTCCAACTGACCCTCTTTTCCCCGCCATTCTGTTAATTGAGCTAACTGTGCCAACTCCTGAAATGCAAGGACAGTCTTGTCAGCAGGGGAAGGCACCTTGCACCTCTTAGCCAAATGCGGCACAACTTTAAACCGATTAATAAAACTCTTAAAAGGATAATATTGTTGGGCAAAGTGCTAAGGTTTCCTGCTTTTGCTTGGGTTGTATTTTTATTAAGCTGTAAGCCTTGTTCTGAAAAAGAGAGAGGGAGAAGAGGGAGTGAGAAAGAGACAGAGACTTTTATAGCCTGCAGCCTCTTGTTTGCAGATTATTTTCCAAAGATGCTCAGTAGAATATCAATTGCTTATGATTAGAAGTCCTGCCAGGTACTACCTTGAACAGAAGAGGCTTTAGAACTGAAAGCAGCTCCTCAGAGAAGCCACACATTTTAGTCTTGGAAAAATCTCTCAGCTGAAATTTGACCCTCAAGGTGGTCAGAGCTAGGATGTGGGGGTGGAGCTTGGGGGGCGGGGTGTAAGCTGGGGAGATGGGCAGGTTTGGAAGCTCCCACTATTTTACCTAAGGAGCATGTCATTTCCTCATCACCAGAGTGACCCTATGGGGACTGGGGAAGAGAAGGGCTGGGGGATGCTTGGTGGGAAACCTAAAAAAAAAGCCTAGAGGCCGGGCACAGTGGCTCACGCATGTAATCCCAGCACTTAGGGAGGTCAAGGTGGATCACTTGAGGTCAGAAGTTTGCGACCAGCCTGGCCAACATGGCGAAACCCCTTCTTTACTAAAAATACAAAAATTAGCCGGGTGTAGTGGCACACGCCTATGATCCCAGCTACTTGGGAGGCTGAGGCAGGAGAATCGCTTGAACCTGGGAGGCAGAGGTTGGCAGAGAGCCAAGATTGCACCACTGCACTCCAGCCTGGGCAATAGAGCGGGACTCTGTCTGAAAAAAAACTCAAAAATCTAGAGTCTGGCCAGAGATACCTGGGAAAGTTCTGACCTGGAAAACCTAAAAGACGTCTTCTATTGGAAGCATTGCTGCACAGGGCCCATCCTATTAACTCTTCCAGTTCATGAGGAATACAATTTACCACAAACATTAAAAAGTCTTCTTTCCATTTTAATAAATAGTGATAATTTCTAAATGGAAGTATGAGCCTGCATCCGCTCAGTTGTCTAAATGTTAAAGTCATGCGTGTTTCTTCCCCAAATTATTTCATAAAGATGCTACTTGAATCCATTCCACTTTCCCATCAAAATGAGAAGATGGCACCAACGAAGGCAGAACAGATGGGAGAGATGGAACATCACCTGGGTTCCCAGGGACCCAAATTCTTACAGACATTTGTAGTGACAGAGGTGCAATCATAGCACATGGTATGTGCCCAGTAATTACTTGCTGAATAAATAAATTCATAAGCAGTAATGATGGCATCATTATTATTACTACTAGAGCATAGCAAACACTACTGAAACCGCGTCGTCAGCTGAGAGCACAGTCCTACGTGTTTTACGTATAGTAAGTCACAGAATCCCCTCAACAGCCAAAGGAGGAAAATTCTCTCTGTTTCAGTGGTAAGGAAAGTAAGTTCAATTTGCCTAAATTATTATTAATTATTCATAAATGAACTCTCCTCCAATCATAAACAGTAAACAAAAAAGACGTGGCAAAAGTGGTTGGCATCTCTAGAGTATCGACCACATACCGGGCTCAGTCCTGGACTATACCTCAGTAAATCTTCACAGTCCTCTTGTGAGACAGTGAATATTAGATCCATTCTACAGAGAAAGAAACTCACTGGCCTGTTAACCTTCACTTGATGTGGTATCGTCATTTCACAGGTGAGGAAGCTAAGGCTTAGAGAAGCTAAGCTCTTTGCCCAAAATCACATGGCAAATACCAGAAGTTAGATTCTAGCCCAGAAAAGAAGAGTGAGAAATTCTCCTAGTCTCATATGACCTCATAGCAACTGTCCATCTAGAGACCTTTGCGTAGTTTTGATTGGTCAGATGTGAAAAGAGGGTGGTCTTCCCCCAATGCAGGCTGCACCCACACTTCTCATGGGAGTCTTTCAACACCACCACTGACGCAATCCAACACCACCACTGACACAATCCAACACCACCACTGACACAATCCAACATCACCACTGACACAATCCAACATCACCACTGACACAATCCAACATGGCGGGAGGAGATTTCTTCTGCACATACTGGCCCTAGAATCCACAGCCTAGGTCCACTCACCTCTCTGATGGTTCCTCATTCCACCACGGCTGGTTGAGTATGGAGCACTAGCATGCATTCAAAGTCAGCCTTGCTAATTAGAATATGAGGGGGCCTTAGTAATGTTGGGGAGGATTACAAATATATCAGTTCACATTACTGATCTTGGCCCAGCTGTATACTTAATAGCTCCCAGATGCTCTCTCTTTTTCAACAGCTTTATAGAGATACAATTCCGTAACGTATCATTCACCTGTTTGAAGTATCCACACACTTGGCTTTTAGTATATCCATAGAATTTTGCATCCATTACTGCAATCAACTTTAGAACGCTTTCATTATCCCAAAAAGAAACCCTGAATTCCTTAGGCATCTACTCCTGAATGCTACCATTGCTCCAGTCCTAGGCAACCCCTAATCTGCTTTCTTTTTACTGTTGTTTTTGTTTTCTTGTTTTTTTTTTTTTTTTTTTTTGAGACAGAGTTTCACTCTTGTCGCCCAGGCTGCAGTGCAATGGCACGATCTTGGCTCACTGCAACCTCTGACTCCCGGGTTCAAGTGATTCTCCTGCCTCAGCCTCTTGCATAGCTGAGATTAGCCACCACTATGCCTGGCTAATTTTTGTATGTTTTAGTAGAGACGGGGTTTAACCATGTTGGCCAGGCTGGTCTTGAACTCCTGACCTCAGGTGTTCCACTCACCTTGGCCTCCCAAAGTGCTGGGTTTACAGGCATAAGCCACCACACCTGGCCCCTAATCTGCTTTCTGTCTTTATAAATTTACCTATCCTGGACATTTCATATGTCTTTTAATGACATTTTTTATTCCTACTTATGCACTCAGGTTTTTCTCTATCTTACTTTTCTTTTTTTCTTTTGTTTTTTTTTTTTTTTTTTTTTTTTTTTTGATACAGGGTTTCACTCTGTGGCCCAGGCTGGACTACAGTAGGGTGATCTGAGCTAACCACATTCTCAAACTCCTGGGCTCAAGCAATCTTCCCTCCTCAGCTACCTGAGAGCTGGGACTACAGGTGCCCACCACTACACCTGGCTAACTTTTAAAAAGTTTTTTTGTAGACACGGGTCTTGCTACATTGCCCAAGCTGGTCTCAAACTCTTGGCCTCAAGTAATTCTCCCACCACAGCTTCCCAAAGCTCTGGGATAATAGGCATAAGACACCATGTCTGGCCTCTATCTCACTCTTCTAGGCCTGAGAAAGACCTGGGCCTTCTTGACTCCAGCTGCATGCCCACACTTTCCAGCCTCAGAAATGTCGCTTTAGAATGGGCTGAGGTTCTGTTCTGGCCTGTGGTCCCCACTCAGGGAAGCTCCTAGGAGCTTGTCTTTTTCTTTTAATTCCTGCATTCTTCCCAGATATCATTTATTCTGTCTATATCAGTCTTCCTTTTCCTCTGATCTTTGCTCTTAAGACTTGTAAGTCTGTGCTCCCATAACTGAAAACTGCACAGAATCACTCCAAACTTACCGAAAAGGCAGATTCTTGGACCTCAGCTTCAGAGGCCTTCATTCGGTTCATGGGAATCAGCATTATTTGTAAGGCCCCCAGGAAATTCTGAAGTGGGTGGTCCTTTGATTTCACTTTGGAAAGCTCTAACTGTCCTCTAGTAATACTCCTCGGCCACGTTCCAGGAACATTCTCCATTCCTTGGTTCTGGCTCTGGTCTAGAATTGGTTCACAAATGCTAAAATTTTCTAAAACCTAGAAGCGATAAACGAACCTTGAAAGAGATGCCTTTAGAACAAATTAAAAGGAGTGACTTAGTAGATCACAAATTTGTAGAGTGTTTACCCATAGGAAACAGTGCAGGCTATAATAATAATTTAAAAACAAGGCCAGGTGCGGTGGCCCACGCCTGTAATCCCGGCAGTTTGGGAGTCTGATGTGGGTGGATCACGAAGTCAAGAGATCGAGACCATCCTGGCCAATATGGTGAAGCCCCGTCTCTAATAAAAATACAAATACTAGCCAGGCGTGGTGGCGCGTGCCAGTAGTCCCAGCTACGCAGGA
This sequence comes from Nomascus leucogenys, assembly GCF_006542625.1. Taxonomy (NCBI): domain Eukaryota; kingdom Metazoa; phylum Chordata; class Mammalia; order Primates; family Hylobatidae; genus Nomascus; species Nomascus leucogenys. The sequence goes on along the minus strand of NC_044395.1, from coordinate 3,390,544 downwards.
GTCTGAGGCAGGAGAATCGCTTGAACCCAGGAGGCAGGAGTTGCAATGAGCCAAGATGGCGCCACTGCATTCCAGCCTGGCAACAGAGGGAGACTCCGTCTCAAAAATAAATAAATAAATAAAAAATAATAAAAATTATTCAGTAAACAGAATTGCCTATTACATGCTAGGCACTGCAGACTCAGAAATGAACGAGAATCATGCACCCCTGGCTCTCCAGAGGGAACAAAGTGGCAGAGAAGACAGCCATGGAAGAGCTGATTAAGGCAGCATAGCAGTGCAGAGCAGTAGTTAAGAGCAATGGCTTTCCAATCAGATGTGCTGAATCCCAGTTCTGCTGTGCAGCCTCGGGCAAGTCACTTAGCTGCTCTGTGCCTCAAATTATTGATTTGAAATGGGGATAATAGTGGTTCCTCATGGGGTTGCTGTGAGAAGTGCTTCAGACAATGAGGTGCTCAGGAAGTATTAACTATTAGGTAACTAATTAACCATGTTTTCAATAAATGCTGGAGTTGGGGAGGGGAAGTGCAGTTAGTAACTTGGCAGGAGCTGCTCACTTGGTCTGAAAGACTCTGATGAAGTCACATTGCAGTGGCTCCAAGCACCATACTTGATGATTTACATATATTAACACGAATCCCCAAAATCCTGTAGAGTAGGTACTATGCCTGTGTTAATTTACCCAGGAGAAAACTGAGCTTTCCAGAAAGTTTGAGCATCTTGCCCAAGGTCATAGAACTGGAAATGGCGCCAGCTCCCAGGCAAGCTCTTAGCATGACAGGCCAGCAAAAGTGCAATTCTGAGAGGAAAGCTCCATTATTAGTTATTGGGGGAAACCAAAACATTTTAAAATAACTGTGCCCTCTCACAGGCTGCCTCTTGGCACCACAGTCAAAGGAGAATGCTGGGCTGGAAAAACGCTGTGTTTAGGGAGACAATTCTTCTGTCCTTCTGTTTATGTTCTTTGTTAAAGAGCACAGTGTAAAGAGACAAAAGAGATTTCGGATTTCCTTCTCTGAAACAGATCCCACAGCACAGAAGGCTGCAGTCTGAATCCTGTACTATTTAATTAAGGCAATACAGGACTTGTCCTTTCAGAACTAGGTCACAAATGTGCCTCAGCTCAGAGACTCCTTTTTGGTAATATGGGCTTTGGGAGGAAGAGGGCACATTTGAAAAGAAGTGAAATCTGTCTTCCAAGATACCAGCTTTCTGTCTTGGGCAGGGCACCGTGGGCTAGGCAAACAATTGAAAAGAACAACAACAGCAATCTGAGACCCTGGGTGGGCCAATTTAAAAGAAATTTGACCAATACCCAGACATTTCATAAACTCCCATTGAAATGCACAAAAACACGCGCATCGGGTCAAACCCACGGTGCTTGGCTGGTGGGTCAGTGTGCAGCCGGGTGCCCTCTGGCATGCACAGAAGGATATAGGCACACACAGGGCAGCCTTTCTCTTTCAGAAAGGATACCGCTGGCCCCAGTGCTTCCTAGGGAGGCCACAGGGTTGGACCATCAGAGGTGTCCTGATGTACAAGGGGAGCCTGGCTAAAAGGTACAGTGATCTGTGACAAGATTCCCATCCTAGAACCCAGGATCCCTCTGATACACAGAACAATTGAAGATATTTGCCCCCTAAGGACACCCTTAGGCATTATTCTTCTCCAGAATTAAAAGAACCAAAACTGGACCATCCGTGACTCCTGTCCCAATCTTCCCATCCAGGCTGGATGTTACCATTTTCCCCACCCCCGCTTCCTTCCCTTTGTCTTCCTTTACCTGGCTATGCCTTTTTGATCTTTGGTGTGACAAATTCCAGCTGCCACTGATGTTCATGTAGAGCATGTTTCTCTTTCCCTTGGATGACTGTGCGTGCAATGAAAGACTTTGCAGAGACGGCTCCCTGAATAGAAATGCACGCCCGACAAACAACACGAGCAGCTCAGACATCCCCACAGACGCTCTGGGAGCTGAAAAAGCCCACGTCGCCCTAGAAAAGAGGCCATTAAGGTGTGGCGCGATTCGCACTTTCAGGCAGAAGCTTTTTAAGCTGCTGTAGAGCCCAATCAAAAGGAGATGAAAACTTCAGTTTCTCAAGATACGCAACTCTTCTGCTGATGAAGGAGAATGCTCCTGGGTGCAGGTGGAATGAGAACGGGTTCCTGGCACACACTCAGCAACCTGGTGAGGAGAGCTCGGACCGTGTCACCGTCACCTCTTGTCGGTTTGCTCTCCATTTCCCCTGCAGCCTCCAGAGCCAGCATAAGGGGCTAGAGAGGAGGCTCAGGACCACGTAAAGATGTCAGTGGAGCTGAGCAGGAGAACACCACTGACTCTTCACTCCCTCCTCTTGACGTGGCCCTGGAGAATCCGTAAACAAGAAGCAGTAGCAGCCGAAGCCCAGGAGCACGTGCTGGAGAGGGTTTGGGAGCTACCGGTAAACTTTGACCTGCTGCCTGGAGCCCATGTCCTCTTCTATCATTCCTAGAAGGAAAATTAGACCCAGAAGCCCGGCTTTGGAACAGGGAAGACTGGGGTTTACATTTTGGCTCTGCTTATTTGTCATTGTGTCCCTAAGCCACAGTTTGCTCATTTGCAAGATGTCTGTTTTTCAATACTGTAGAAAGGAACAGATGAAAAGTCTTGCATAAAGTGCCTCACAGTAGAAAACCAACATAAACTAGCCCGTGTGATATTTTCAAATGGCAAGAAAACGAAGGCAGGGACTCCCAACCAGCAGGGGACAATTCAGTTCGACTGAAAGTAACTTCAGTTTTCTCCCATTGTTGGGTAGAAACAGAATTTCTACTCTCTCTCAAAGTCTTACCAGGTAGGTGACCACCTCTCCCAGGCACATCCCGCTCCTCCAAGGCCCCGTCTTCCAAAACAGTTCCTTCTCCTGTGATTGCCAGGGAGAAGCTGGAAGAAAAAGAAATAGAGACTATTTTTGTTAACAAGTGCCTTCTATCCAGCTGACATTTTTCTGCTCCCAAATCTCTCCTGAATTAGAGTCGTACCCCGTACTGTCTCTCCACGGAAAGGTTGGGCGCTTTCTCTTAAAGAGTGACAACTTGAAGGCAGGCTACTCAGTCATCTCTCAAATACTGGTGACCAAATGTGCCTGTCCCCACGTGGATTTCTTCTAGGGGGCTGGAGCACTGTCCACCTGCGGGCACTGGAATCTCCAGGAGTTTCTTCTGCTCACCAGACACAGCCCCGTCACATGAGCCACAGCAGCCTCATGCTAGCTTAGGGGATAAAGGCCTGCAGGCTCTTTTCCTTATTTTTAAAGCAAATTGCTCTATTCCCTCTCGTGGCTTCAGCACGTGGGTGTTGGGGAGGAATTTGGCTGTGCGGGTGTGGGAGCTAGACGCCCAGTGTGGTGTCTGGGGAGGGTTGATGCACAGCAGCTCTAACGTGCTTAGAGAGTCAAGGCTGGCTCGGCCTTTGGAAATCCAAATAATCTTTAAATGCCAACTTTATGCTTCATAATTATAGTGGACCATTCAGGGGTGGCTGCAATTTAGGAAATGATATCACTGCGCTCCCCAGTCCAGTTAGTGACCCATTAGCTAAAAGCTGCCCTGAGTGTCCACAAGCCCCCATTCTCAAAGCCCCCTCGGTGCCCCACTCCCTTTAATTCTTTCAACATCTAGGAAAAAGATGTCGTTCATACTCTATTTTACAGAGGCATAAATTGAGAACCAGATGGTGGTAATGTGACTTGTCCCAGGTTATGCAGTGTGTGAGGGGCTTTCAGAGTCCCAGGCGTAAGGTATCCCCACTGGGCTACACTGACACACCCGAGAAATGCAAACTAGAGTATGTGTGTGTGCATGTGTGTGTGTGTGCATGACAGTGTGTGCATGAATGTGTGTGTGTGTGTGGATGAGTGTGTATGTGTGTGCATGAGTGTGTGTGTCTACACATGTACCTTTACATTCACTTGGGGATGGCTGGGATCCTGTCCAGTGATCTACAGTCAGTTCCAGTCCCAGAGTTCCCTGGGTGAAGAAGAAAGAGAAGTTAGGAGAACAGTGGAAGGAAGCGGTGTGGCCTACACTTAGTAAAGGAAGCAATATGATTCCTCCTGGGAAGTCGGTTGTCTCCCCAGGCTTGGAATGGAAAGCAGCCTCCAAGTCCCTTGGCATCGAGGGGGGCTGCTCCCTCCCCACTCCCCACTGTTACCTCTGGGAGGACCTACGCCTGGCACTGAGGGGGCCTTTGGGGCTATTTGATAGCGGCAATCCTCCTGATTAGCTCCTCTCCAAAAAGCCCCTACTTGGCTGTGGCCTGAGGTCTCTCAGGCTTGGAAGAGGCTTTAGACAGCAAGCACTTCAGTCTACGTTTAGTGCAATAATCTCCTATTCAGCAGGAATTCTCAAAATTTTTCTCAGAAAACCAGTCCGTTTGGATGACTCTTTGATAAAATGGGGATACAGCCTCCATAATTCACCAGTTTAGGAAATTGCTGGATACCTACCCTCCTCTGAAAGAGTCACAGTGAACTTCGGCATACAAAGGCTCTGAGAAGTCCTGCAACAAGCAAACCAGTTTAACACTGTTAAATTATGGTAAGACTAATAGGCTTTTTTATAGACACACTTTAATCATCTTCAGTGACAGGAAGCCCCCATCACATTAAACCTTTCTTCCCAAAGTACGCTTACAGTATATGTCTTTGGGTCTATATATTTTAATTTCTCTTCTGCTTGAAATGTTCCTGGAGTACAAGAACTATATACCCCATTATTTATATGACAGTGCACAACATATAGAGATGTTCAGTACTGCTCTTTCCAATAGGACATCTAAGGAAACTGAAATAATAGGAAGTGGCACAGTCTAACTGCAGAGCATAGTTAATGAAATTAGGGTGTTTTCTTGTTAGATCACTATAACTCTTAGAGTTGAGATGACCTAATGGGAATCTACCTTTCTGCAATTCCCAGCCTGATCTTTCTACTTTCACTCTATTTCCTTCTACTGTTTAGCTGAATATCTTCAAGAAAGTAGTTTAATGGTAGCGAAGGGAGTGGAAATAATAAAAATAATGGCTTATCCTTCCCCAGTTCAGAAAGACTTCAAAGTGCAGATGATTTTTCGTAGACCAGCCCTTGGATGGCATTTACCTCTAACGAACTGACATACTCTCCCTGGCTCCTGGAAGCTCCTGCTCTCTCCAGGCTCACTGGGTGCTCTGTGGATTCCAGATGAATTATCTCAAGTGGCAAATATACCTTAAAAGGAGGAGAAGTGCAATGCGTCTTCTAATGCCAGGGTTAAAATTTCATTTCATTCCTTGTCTGATGCTATTCAGGACTGTTATCTTCCTTCATGCTCAATAGGCAATAGAAATACATATGTCGGCAGAAAGCCAGGCTCAGACACGGTATCTAGAGAAGGTGGGCTGGAAAAAGGGAGTCAGTATGATTTGTGCTCCCTTCCTTCCTCTGCTCCTACCAATTAGAGAAGGGAGGGACCCAGCCCCCAGACCATAAATAACAGCTCGCCCCTGAAGGAATATGGCTTTGTTCACACTGGCTGCATATTCTATAGGTTTGCATCCTTTTCAACTCTTCTCCAGCACAGTTGAACAAATACGAGAGGAAACAGCAGGATGTGGATATTTGAGGTCTCTTCTTTCAAAAGAACAAGGATTGGTCCAGCTAAATGCATGGAAGATAAAGCTCTTCCTAGCACCCTCTTTCCTCCTATTCTGGTTCCCCATTCCTTACTTCTTAGGGTCACAGCCCTGACCTGCCTTCACCCATCGTCTTACACTTCTGCTCGATTCTCCACCCCCAAGATTATCAGAGCTTACCTGTCTTTCTGCTTCTTCCTTTCAATGTTCTCTCAACTAGACACACAGGAGAGGCTCTAGTTCACACCAAACCTTCAATGACTGGCAAAGACTGCCTCTATGTAAACATAAGAAAATGCCTAATTCAAAAGAAAAATATACTCTCTAATGGTAGATTCCCACAGGAGAGCTCATGAGAATAGTTTCCAAGACCCTTCCAAGAGTGGCCAAAGGGCATCTCCCTGCATCAAATTTGATAATAAGATGATCCCTGACATAAATAATAACATAATTGTTAATGGCAAAGTCTCCGGAGTCTGACTACCTGGATTGAATCTTAGCTCTGTCAATTTCTTACTGTGTGATCCTGGAGAACTTCTTAATTTTTTTCCACAAAATGCGGTGCAATAATATCACCAATGATATGGTTATCGCAAGATTAAATGAGTTAATCTTTGCAAATGTTTAGCACTGTGCCTAGCCCATTGTAAATACTCAAAAATATTACCTCTCAATACATGGATACTAAGATGAGGTCATGTGGTATACAGGCACATTTCAAGGACTTTGGGGTCAATAAAACTTGAGTTTGAATTTTGGCTCTTCTGATTACTGGCTGTGTGATGGCAACCAATTTATTTAACTTCCTTTTAGCATCAGTTTCCTCACTGGTAAACAGGAATAATTGCATTTCGCTCATTAGCACTGTTGTGAAGGTTGAAGAAATCATGTGTTTGAACATACCTTGTAGCTAGGAGGCATCAATAAATATTTGGGGATGGGGAAAACATCCTCTGAGCAGATAGCTTGAAAAAAATGACAAGGATTCTTTGGGGCATTTAGATGTGTGCATTTCAATAATGGACTTGCTAGTCGCTCTGTCCTGAGGCTATCTATCAACTCTTATAGCACTTCTGTGAGGCACAGAGCAAATGTGGATAATGGTGTCTCGATTTTATTAACAAAGTGAGTGTCCCAAGAACCAGTCAATATAGCATAATCAAATACAACTCCAGACAGGCAGATTGCTTCCTTCCTCTAAAGCAGTAGTTTTCAAATTGTATTTTGCATTTCACTTTTTCAAGAAGGATCTAAAATAGGGCATTATTATAATATATAAAATAGTAACATTTCTTGGAATGAAAGTGGCTAGGGTTGTGCCTGCTCTGTTTCTCCTTCATACCCTGCGGTGGTGTCTGCAGTACCTCTAAGGAAATCTAAGCCTCCGCAGGATGCAGCTTCAAAACCAATGCTCTAAAGCCATGGAATTTTCTTCAGACTCTTACAATGTGCAGTATGGATTAATAGTGATTTCCTACTGTCTTAGATTTATTAAGATTAAGTCATGTCAGACAAACCTCATTTCCTACTTTGACAGTATTCTCCAGGGAAATGTAGTGAATTGGTATTTCAGGAAGGCATTTTACAAAGCCTTTTGTAATAGCTTTATTGGAATGACAAAGAAGTTTACACTGAATACCAGTAAAATTAAGTGTATTAGTAAGTAGATGAACAACTATAGCTAACAGGTGCTGAACAACTAACTGATCAATGTCAAGCGGCAGGTTGCCAGGACACATAGGACACTGGCTGTGTCCTGTATCATTAAACATCTCCATCAGCAAGTTGGATGAAGACATAGAGATGACACTTACCAAATTTGTGCATGACATGACATTGGGAGGAAAAGCAAATTTATCAGGTGATCGAATCCAAAAAGATCTTGTCAGGCTGACGGAATGGGCCATATCTAAGATAATGGAATTTCACAGGGAAAAAAACGCAATATTTTATAATTAGGTCCCCCAAGCAAATTATTCAAATATAGGTTTATGTCATATCTTATGTCAGCTTCAGGTATAATCTATCTAACGGCAGGAAGTAGAGGCTCTTTGAAAGAGTCTTTCAGGTAGATTTGAGCAGTAGATAATGGGATAGAGAAAAAAGGCCAGTGCATTTAGGGACAAGGTGGATACTGCAGGGGAGAGCTGCAGGGAAGTGGGGTGGGTCAGAGTGGGTAAGTATTCCAGTGAGAACAGAGACAGGGGAGCTACATACATAAAATAACTCTTTCATTCATTCTTTCTGAATATATTCATCATGAGGCCAGAGAGTATGGCTTTTAAGGGCATAGGCTCTAGACTCAAACTATATGAAATTCAAAATTGGCTTTGTTACTTCCCAGCTGTGTACCCTTATGCAAGTTACTTAACTTCTCTGTGTCTCAATATCTGCATCTATGGACTATATTTGTAACTATCTCCCTCACAGGGTGATGGTGAGGATCCAGTTCCATTGGGCTTATGTAGTATTTATTATTTTGACAGTTTTTCACTAAGTACACAGCCTGATTGAGGAGGAAGAATGAGATACATTACCTCTTGTGAAGAAAGGCTGATAAGGTTCAAGCAGAGTATCCCATGCGGGAGGTTCACAAGGCCTGGAAGCTTAGCAAGATAGTCACAGGAAAAAGACAGAAAGCCAGGAATCAGAACTGCATAACATGGAGGAAACTGAACTGGGGGACTAAAACAGAATTTAAGCAATCAAAAGAAATGCAAGGTCGGAGTCCAGCTAACAATTGATGGGGAGCCTGAGGTGTTGGGCTGCTGTTCTTTAAATCTCCTGTGTTTGAGATCTGGATTGATTACAGAGGCAAAATCAGGGTGGAGACTGTTGTAGGGTCACAGGGACGCTGCTCTGAGGAGCAATGGGGGATAGAGGCTGGAAACTAGGAAGGGCCTCACAGATTGGAGAAGCAGAGCTTATCATAGCAGGGCAGCAAAAGAAGACAGAAAACAAAACAAAGCAAAACAAAACCAGAAATACAAACTATCTGTTTTGCTGACTGTAAGTTTCCCATAAGTTACAAGAGTGAGGTTCCCTCTCCCTTTTATAGTGTATAAAACAAAATATTCAAGAGTGCTGCATTACTATAAACCAGTCAGGCAGTCCCCTAGAGTACTGTCTAATCATTGCATCCCATTTTTAAAAGGTTTGAGAGGCCCCACGTCAGCTTGGAGGATAATATTACAGGAGCCCATAATACGTGAGCAAACAAAATAGACCTTGTAATGTCCTTGTGGGGGAACCAAGGCCATGTCCATATATGGGAAGAAGACCTCTTAAAATATTTGCAAGGCTGTCTTCTGAAGGAAGAGTGGTTGATCCTTGCTCATTATGCTGCCAAGAACCAGAAAATGGAAGCTCCAGGAAGGGAACAATGCAATGGCAGAGATGTAGGGCTTCACCTGGGGAAGGGCATACCTCCCACGGCTGGGAAAATGTGCTCAGGAGTATTCCAGCATTGCTTGAATGGGCTAGACGGAAGTGTTGAAAACCTTTCCCCCAACATGGCATTCTATATTTCGATAAAAACTACTATGAGACAGTTGAGTGAGCCCCATGATTTTGGCATGCATCAATGCCATCTTTAGAATGGCTGCCCTGAGCAACATTTTTCTCTGCCATCTTCGCAGTCATTCCTGGGAAGCAAGCTGTAGTTCTCTGCCGAGCCAGGAGGTAGAGATGCCCTATAATATACCCAGAGAGCCTGCAGGGAGGGCTGCGTGATGAGGTTGAGCGGTGGGCTATCTGTGTGGATTGGCAGCCATAAAGGAATCTGAGAGCTCATCGGCCACCATCTGTCTTCATTTTGCTAACCCCCTCTATTGGATGCCACAAGCAGCTCACTTCCTATATTTATAAACATCCCCAATCAGTCATTTCTCTGCCCGCTGTCACATATTTGTGGCATTAATGCTGGCTGCTTTATCACAGATTGGACTTCATTTCAGGCATAACTCTCATATACTGTGGTTCTGAGATCTTTATAGCCACATTACGGTATATGGCTGAGTTGTGATTACACATCAGTACTGTGAGGCCACAGACAGCGATTTGGCCCTCTCCCACCCACCTGCCACACCTGCTCTCTGAGGGAGCTATAGATCATGCTAGTGACGCAGGAAAATGGGATCTGCGAGGGAGAGAGAGAGAGAACAAAGGTTAAGGCACACACTCTCCAGGATTTAGGGTAGGCCAGGGCTGTTCCATAGGACTGAGAACCCACAGAACTGTCTCCTATTGGCAAAGTGACCTGACAGATGGAGAGTTAATGGGAGGGGTTGGGAGTTGAGAAGGAGTAGTCTATAATTGAACTGACCTTTCTGGTTGCCCCTGATCTCAAAGCCGACAGTGGGCGGTAGACTTTCTTTTCTGATGTCTGAAATCAGGAATGTAAGTTAGCATTTCTTCGTACTCCCTTGCATCATGCTTGTCCCATTCATAAGATTGCTCTCCTTGTAGAGATGAAAAAAGAATCTTTTTTTGTCCCACTGTGTTTGGGTTCTTGTAGCTGTCATGCACGGATCCCAGGAACCACAGTCACAGGGGAAGTCGCAAAAGTTCTCTCTCATGGAAGTCACAGTGGCCACCAAAAGGTCAAAAGTAAGAGCTATGCTTGGTCAGTAGACAACAAAAGAGCTTGGAGGCAGGAAGCAATAAATTTTAGGGAATTATGAGGCCCTGGGTTATTGCTAAAAGGGTGTGGGGTATGGGGTTTGCCACACTCATCTTCAGAGAGAGTATTTTTTTTTACTCTGGAATAAAACAACTTTTTCAAGTCTTCTTGGCCATGGCTTCTCCTTACAACTCAGAGAGACAGAAGAGCTCTTTTCCCCTTGGTGGGCGGAGTCCACTGCTGTTGCGGGTTGCTGGCAGTCTTCCTGGCTCCTGACTGTCCTCCCACCTCTATTTTCCTCTTGCTCTCCAAATGTATAGATACTGTCCTTTTCCTCGGTCCCCAGGGAGGCATGGACCACAAGATATTACTGAAGATTGAGCGGTAACAGAGGAGAGTTGCTTCAAGGAGAGGGAGGAAGTCTAATAGAGTCAGATGACAAAATTACAACAAATTTAGTTGAAGACTCCATTTGGATTTTACTTTTGATTTTAGGATCTGTAAAATAAAATGAGTGTTCCTATGAGCTGAGGGTGTTGGCTTTACAGGCAAAAAAGGGCTGAGGAAAGCATAAACAGAGAACAAAAAGCAAATTGGCCTTTTTTAAGGGGTACTTTATAGAGTTCAGACAAGGGGACTTCCTCGTTATTCTGACTCGGGCTGACCAGAATTGCCTGCTTTTTGGAAAACTGGTCCATTTCAAAGTTCGGTTTGATTACCGAACACTTAACACAAGTGACTCCATTCTGGTTTTGGTCTGTTCTGCCTGGGCCCAGGGCAGGAGACTGATCCCCTAAAATGGCCTCCCATGCACTTTGTTTAATAAGAGATTTCCGACTTCACATCTGAAGCCCAGCACTTGCAGCCTTTCCCTGACATCCACACTCTGCTGGTGCCCTGATTCTTCCAATTCCAGGGCCCCACACTGCCCCTCACTCTCCCCGCTCCTCTCAAGGGAAACAAACTAGCTTTCCTAATCGTTCTAATTTCCCAGACAGGGTGCCCTGCCCACAAAGGAAACAGGCTTTGCCATGACTATGCAGAGCTTTTTCATCCTGATGATCTCAAAATCCCCTTCTAGAGGGGCTCTGAGACTTCACTCTGCAGATCAAGAAGCCCACCAGTCCTCACCCACCCGACTCCCACCTTCCCTGCCCCTGGAAGTCAGCTTTACCCAGACGAGTTCTGCTCCCAGCCTCTAGAATGCAGAACGGGCTGCTGCTTTCAAATCTACACTTCGGTGGAGTTTCCTATACTAGTGAAATCTGTTTTAAATGAACATCAAGAATAGCTTTGAAAGGGAAAATATGGACTCGAATCTACGCCGACTGGCACCAAGCGGCATGTGAGAAACGTGGGGAAAAAAAGTCCAGCTCTTCCTGCTCGTCAGCTGGGCCCTCCCCCTTCCGGAAAGCTAACTGTATGTAAATGAATCCCTTCATCTTTTTTTAGACTCATAGCAGTTGCTGTGCTTCTAAATTTAAGTAATATATGCTAAAGTTAACTTAGTAGTTAAACTATGCTTTGGAGTTAAACTGCCTGCATTTTAAATCCAGGACTTACCACTTATTAGTTTTTATTTTTGTTTTGCTTTGTTAATTTTTTTTAACTCTGGAGAAGTCTCCATGTTCTCATCTGAAAAAAAAATATTATTTACTCCTGCATCGGTAAGAGAAGAAATCAATGGATGCCTTCAAAACACTTAGGACAATTTGTGGTGAATAGTTAACACTCAATACTTAACAAAGTTAATACTCAATAATTGTCAATGTCACATTCCCCACGTCCGTTACTTTCCTGTTAGACAAACAACCCCCACGCCCCCTTCTCCCACAAAAAAAAAAAAAAAAAAAAAACCCAGCCCCTTCTGAGATTGACTGGTGTTTGGGGTAATGCCATCTCAGCAGAGCTGGGCACTGGGAGTCCCATGGTGTCCCGCTCTGTCTGCCATCCCTCTGCATTCAGTCTGTGGCTTCATGGCCTGTACTTTCTTTTAACTGAGGTTTTCAGGAAATCAAATAGAAGGGATTTCTGTAGGACGATGGCTCCGAATGCTGCTTGGATCTTCTAGATGTTCCTCTTTTCACACATGGGTAGTGTCTCCCTGGCTCTCTTTGATGATCCAAATGCGTCACTAACCTATTTCCACAGTGCTGGGGACGCTGTACCGGGAAGCTGCCTCTGAGTCCTCAGTACCAACAGAGCAGATTATGTTCCATGCTCTTCCAATTGGATTCAGATGCCTAAGCTGAATACCAGCCTGCTGGCCCTAGAGAGTAGAGAAGACAGCCTCTCTGCACCTTGAATTTTTCACTCATTTCAGAGAAATTCGTAGCCTCATAGCAGTACCTTCCCCATCCACCTCCTCAATATACTGCACACATTTCATTATCTAGTTTTTTAGCTCTTGTGGCAAATAGATATTAAAATATTAAATCTGTCTAAGATATCTTCTTCATAAAATATTAAGAGAAAATGTCTCTGTTAACAATGTTTTAACATGAAATAATAAACAAACTGCTGTAATTGGGTATTTTTCTTCTGAAGGTCATATGCCTCCATAAAAATCACCCTGGCAAGTGTGCAATTCAGAAGAGTAATCACGCCTTACCTTCAGACACTGTGCTTTTTTGTGTTCAAAGAGCATTCTTTAAACATTAATTAGTTATTCCACCAAATATCCTAGGAGGTGTGGATTAATATCTGCTAAACACAGATGGTGACTCAAAGGGAGAGGGAGGCTGAATCCTGCCTCACATCACACAACAATTTGGAGACAGGACTTTTTAGTTTAATCCTTGTGAATGGACTAGCAATAAATCACAAACTGGGGCAAAGGAACCAAGGAGTATTTATTCTAAATTTCTTATGGATTTCTTCTGTTCTTGGATTTGTATGAAACCCATAGATGCACCCCTGAGAAGTGCCTTCATGGATATGAGTCCACTATCAATGGACCCCTTAAATCAGAGAGTCACTGTCCCAAGGGTCTGCACCTAGGCACTGTTAGAATGAAGCTCTCTCCTCCTGCCTAACAAGATGGGGACTACTTGCTTTTGAGTCCATTTTAGCTACAAGTGATGTTTTATGAACAGTAGAAAGAAGAGACATGCTGGCATCTTCCTGGGATCCTAATACACTAGGACTACTACAGGCAGAAAGCTCAGAGGTTAACTGGCTGACAACCCTCTTTGCTGACACCCACCATGAGTGAGTGTCTCTCAGTCCCTGCCCTGTGCTTTTGCTAAGGACTTACGATGTTCCCATCGCATAAAACCACTTGCAACCATTCCCAATAATTGCAGCATGAAAAGTGAGCTGATCAGCATCTGACTTTTATGGCCGGCTACTAACTCAGCCAGCATTTTCTAATAATACTTTGCCTTTATATCCCAGGATCGCAGAGCAATTTATGAAGATTAATTAGAAGCGCCTCAGAACTCTCCTTCTTGGTGGAGGCAGGGGCGGAGGCCATGAGAGGGGAGTTAAATGAGCCTCCCTGGAGTGTGGGAAGTGAGAATTTTAAGTGAGGGCTCCTCTGGTTCAAGCCAGAACTATATCTGAGAATAAAACACTGGGTCCCATTAGTAGTCAACAGAGAAACAATCTGTCATCTGATATTCCAAAAGGATTCAATTGGGAGGAAGTAACTAGCCTGTATTTGTTTATTTTTTATTTGAAAAATGACGTAAATACCCAAATTTGTTAGCACCCCTGGGATTTTGGCAAGATGCCCAAGATATCTGCAATTTTGTGAGATTACAGCTTGTGTCACCCTGGACGGAGCCATTTCACTCCTTGCCCTTCAGTGCCCGCAGCCTGTAGTCTCTGGTTCTCCGAGAGGCTGAGGGCGAGCTGGGATCCATGTGACCCTTTGATGTCTGATGGGACAGAGGCTGGCCCTCTCCGGGCCTCCCCCTCTCAGTGCTGCATTGGGCCTGGTGCTGCCAGGATCCGCTTGGCAAAGAATAGGGAACGATGGTGGAGAAAGGACTCTATCAGGCCATTGAAGAAGCGCAGCTGCTGAGAGGCCAAGGAGGGGTGCAGTGGGGGGGAAACTGCAGTGACGTTCTGTTTTGTTCTTGCAACCAAGGCACAAATTAAGGCAAAATTAGAGACTTTCTTTGGGCTATTGGACGGATGGGAGGAGGAGGAAGACGGGGAAGCAGAGCTTTTAAGGACAGCAATTTGAGAACATCTGAGACAAATCTGTGGCTGATTCTTTTTTTGTGTGAATTAGTTAGTGACTTTCTTTTTGGATTCCGGAGGGGTTTTTCCCCCCTTCCTTTCCCTTTTTGCACCATGCACATGTAAATGTGATTGAGAATTCTTTCGTCAGATCTGCTGCCTTGGCAGCCTTCCTGCCAGCTGGCCTGGCTGGGGGAACCCACGCTGGCGGCTGATTGCGATTGACAAGTCGGGGCTTGGTGGGAGGAAGTTCGCCATGGGAGACACTCCTCAGGCCCTCCTTTGGGGCTTAGTTCCTGCAGGAAAGGAGGGTAGAAGGGACCCCCCAGCAGGACTGAACTCTCTGCCCGCAGAGGGCGCCCAAGCCAACACCACCATGTTGTGTGGCCATATATCAAGCACAGTTGTGAGCGCAGAGGGTGGCTACTCTCGCTGGGGCACCATCTGATGCAGAATCACTGATGCCCAGAGTCGAGTAGATTTTGAAAGGCCATGGAATTTACATCCTCCTTCTCTATCTCATTTCGTGCCTCTATGTAGGGCATTTCATCAAAACACCGGGATAGAAGTAAGTGTAAAAATCTTGCCTGCCCCAAATGGTTGTAGTATGTGGTTTGTCCTATTTTTTGCTTTTCTGTTTCAGCTCATTTTCTCTTTGTGTCCCTTCCTTTTTCCCCCTGTGGCTCCAGGCCATGTTGATTTGCTAGTGTTTTTCCTTACCATCTTTCCTTTCTTCTCCCTGCCCACGCAGATTCTCACCAGTTTGCCAGAACCTCACTCAAGGCCCACAAGTTCTCTCTGCTCACTAAATGGGATTGTGTTTACAACTGTTGAGCACAGAAACTTACCTGTCGTAACTGGTCTCTAAAAGGCCAGTGAAATTACACACTCTCATAGGTAATCTCGTGTGTGTGTATGAGTGTGTTAGTCTTTTAAAACAATATCTTAGTTTTTCCTTTTTTTTTTTTTTTTTTGAGATAGGGTCTCTCTGTCACCCAGGCTAGAGTGCAATGGTGCAATCACAGTTCATTGAAGCCTCAACCTCCCAGGCTCAAGCAATCCTCCTATCTCAGCCTCCCAAGTAGCTGGGACCACAGGCATGTAGAGACAAAGTCTTACTATGTAGCCTCATGCAATCCTCTCCTCCTTGAGTATGGGCTGTGCTTATTCTATTATTCTTACAAATAGAATACAGCTGTAGTGATGGGATGCCACTTCCACAATTAAGTTACGAAAAGCCCATGGATTTCCTCTTGGGCAAGTTCTCTCACTCCCTCTTGGATTACTCATCTCAGGGAGCCAGCTGCCATGTTGTGAGGAAGCCCTGTGCAGAGACCCCTAACCTGCTAATTGTCATATGAGTGAGCTTGAGGCAGATCTGCTCCTCCTCCTAGGCAAGACTTTAGATGAGACCACAGCTCTGGCCCACGGATTGACTGTAACCTTAGGAGGAACCCTGAGCCAGAGGTACCCAGCAAAGCTCTTTCCAGATTTTTGACCCCAGAAACTGTGAGATAATAACAGTTTGTCGTTTTAAGCTGCTTTGTTTGTTACACAGCAACAGATAATTAATACAATGGGTTTTCTATAAGATTCTTTTCTCCTCTTAAGGTGCTTTAAAGAAAAAGACGGTTTTCAAAAAGAAAATAGACAATGAGCTTCAGCATGAAGAGACTGCTTTTTAAGTGTTTTCAACTCTTTGGAAAGAACAATCTATATCACTTATCTCACACTAACCATTTCTGAACCTAGAGCAACTTCAGCTATTGAAAGGTATCAGGCAATCTACTACATCAAATTAATTTTAGTTAACTTAAAAAATAAGTGACGCTCAATTGGGAGGCTACAGAGCAAGCAGAGTACTCAGAGAAGAGAAGGACACTAACCAGTGCTAACTGCACCCAGTTATTACTCCACATGACTTGCATTGTATTATCTCATTTCATTTACCCATTCATGCTCTGGAGTAAGTTCTGCTATTATCTCCATTTTACAGATAAGGTAGCTAAGGCACAGAAAGTTTAATTACATTTCCCAATGTTGTATAGCTTTGATAGGCTGAGGTGGGCAGATCACGAGGTCAGGAGATCGAGACCATCCTGGCTAACATGGTGAAACCCCATCTCTACTGAAAATACAAAAAAATTAGCCGGGCGTGGTGGCAGGTGCCTATAGTCCCAGCTACTCGGGAGGCTGAGGCAGGAGAATGGCATGAACCCAGGAGGTGGAGCTTGCAGTGAGTGGAGATCGCTCCACTGCACTCTAGCCTGGGTGACAGAGCGAGACTCTGTCAAAAAAAAAAAAAAAAAAAAAAAGGCCTTACTTCAAAGTCCACACTCTTGACCACAAATTATTCTGCCTTGCCATTTCAGACAATTTCAAATTATTAAATATAATCCCACCTTAGAACTCACAAATATTGGTTAATTGAAAAATTGCTGAATAATATAGATGTAGAATGAAATTGATACTATATTATATATTTTTTAATTTTATCCTATATAGGTAAAGCTTATTTCACCAGTCATAACACACACCTGCGTGAGTGGAATTGTATCTTAAATGCTGCACTGCACCCAGTCCAGGACCCTATTCTTTCATGACTGTGCATCAGAAACAATTGGAGGAAGTAAGTAAGACAGGGGCCAGCACAGAGAGAATTACAGTAGTTGACAGCATGAAAGAAGAGGTGGTCAGAGATCAAAACAAGTTCAGGGCTGGTGGAATACAAAGTGAGGGAGAGAAAAACCAAATCATCATCTTTAGGATGAGGCTGATGAGGAAGAGTGACCCATAGCTGAGCATCAAGTAAGTCAAGGTCACAGAAAGACAACTAGTAATAAAGCATGCGTGGAATGCTTGCTATGTGGCAGGCACTGTTCTAAATGATTGTCATGTATTGTCTCCTTTAATTTAACATCACCATATGAGGTGGTTACTAAAAGCATCCCCATTTCACAGATGAAGAAACTGAGGCACAGAGAGATTATTGTTAACTCCCAGCCACAATTAGCAAATAAAAGGGTTAAGACACAATGAGAGTTCTGCTGCAAGCTCACTCAAATGACTGTTGGCAGGTTTTGGTCTCTTGCCAAGCAGGCGTCTGCACAGGGCTTCCTCACAACATGGCAGCTGGCCACCCCCAGGGAGCAACCCAAGAGACAGTGAGAGCTTGCCCCAGAGCAAAGCCACAGGCTTTGTATAACTTAATTTTGAAAGTGACATCACATTATTTCCAAGATGGCCTGAAACAAAAATCCTTTCTCTTGAGCACTATTGTAAATTTTCTTGGCAATATAGTTTAAGTCAGTACTAGTGTGCCATAGTTATGAAGCAAATTTGAATTAAGGAATGGGGATATTTATCTTTTGCTATGTTTTATAGATGCTGGATCTGGGTAGGGCAAGGACACAAAAACCAGTGATAGCCAGAGGGATTTGCCATCTTGGTAACTTGCTTCTACCTAGAACCAAAACAATCAAAAGAAAAGGTCTGGAATAATTATTTAGTCCTGCTATAATTTTACTGAACATCAAATTTTTAACACTTGTAATCAACCTACTATGGGGAATGGCATCAGGCTAGTTGAGTATAGAAAACTACGTCAGACAAGGTCTCTATCTGCTCATGAAGACATTACATGTAAATATTAACTCTGGGCAATGTGTACTTATTGTTAAATGGGGTAAAGACATTAGCTGCCGGATGATTTTGAGAGGACTCGCTGTGCGCTGGTGTGCTGAGATTTGGGTTTTGAACAAGAGAGAAAGAAAGAGAAATGGAGTTAACAGGTGTGGCTCATGCAATGTGAAAGTGGAGGGTTTATATGGGAGAGTAGTGGAGCCTCAAGCTGCAGAGGACTCATGCCTGAGCACGCTAGGGGAGAGGTTGGTTTTCGTCCTGTAGGGTGGACACTAAGGTTTGTGAGAAGACAGGTGGCATGATAAATTAGCATTTAAGTCAGATTAACACAGCAGTTACACAGGAAACCATGCCGTTGTTAACCTGGAAAAATTGTGTGTGTGTGTGTGTGTGTGTAGGCTCTGGTTGCAGTGGGAAGGCACGAGGCTAGAAGTCAGAAGACCCAGTTTCTTGTAAATATCTTACCATTAATAATACACATGAATTTAAGCAGGGCTTTCTTCTCTTCCCTGGGACACACATTCTTCATTATAAAGTGATGGGATTGGAGACTCTCCTGAAGTCCTCCCAGCACTAGCATTCTGGATTTTTCACACTGCCATCCGCCTCAATTAGTGCTGTAATTAAAAGCTGACTACATGTGCATTCTCCATCCAGAAACTGCAGTCCAGGGCTTCTCACATGAGCTTCTGCAGAGCCAAAACAACCCTGTCCTCTTCTTTCTTACACATGATGATGAAACCAAAGTGTTTTCCTCCTCTCTGGCTTATTTAACCCCAAATCATTATTTGTTCTTTTGTATCTTATGCCTTTCATGTCCTAGGTTTGAAGGTGGTGTGTACATGGCAGAGAGGCACCATCCCACCCCTTCCTCATTACCTTTGTTGAAAAATGTTCATGCATCCACACATACACATGTACACATACACATGTGCACACACACACGTGACACCAGGTCACTGCCTGGCCTCACTGCTGAGGAGACGAAAGCAGAGTTTCCAGGGCACTTATTGTGCCTCACCTGGTGTCCCTTAGCTGGAGATGTGAGGCTTATATCAGGTAATACAGAGTGGCAGGCTTGATCCCCATGTAAGTAGTACATTTCGGAAAGTAGCAAAGAATATTTCTTCTGCGCTAAAACCCAACAAAGAGGCAAGGGATACGCTCTTCCCCAGCCACATGCCAGGATCCTCCTAAATGCAGTTACTCACCAAGGAACTGGAATGTTCTCACTCCAATGCTGGAGAAATGACTCCCAGGATAATCTGTGAATGTAATTTGTCTTTCAGTCTATTTTGGTCAATCTCTCCCCTGCACCCAGCCCTTGACCTTGCTGCTACTGGGAGGCTCATTCTCATGGAGAGGGGGAGAACCTCTGCCCCCTCCCCAGTCAAAAGTCATCTGTGTCTTTTCTGTTTTTAGAATCAAGACTGTCTGACAGCAGTGATGACCCCGGGGGCTTGTGTCATAATTCAATTCCCATGGTGGGGGAGCAGGTGGGAGCAGAGATACCTGAAGCACCCAGAAGTGGGTTTGCCCAAGAGCTGAGTGTTCATTAGACTGAAAACAGCAAACAGGTTGATACCAGAGGAGAAGAACCAAGCAACAGGCTGGAAGGCCAAAGTAACAGCCTCAGAGTTTAAGAACAGGGGCAGAAAACAGTGCAAAGCGGATCCCAGAGATAGGGCCAGAGGAAATGCTCTGGATTGGTCTCTGGTGTCCAAGCAAAGTGCTGAGCCAGGTGTCTCCTGCATGGCAAGAGGACAATTGGATGGCTTCTTAATATCCCAATATCAGGCCACTGGCAGCATTTACAAGTTAGTATAACAATAACATTCCTTCTGTGAATGCTTACTCATGGCCAGACACTGTGTAAAGGCTTTAGAACACTATCAAAACTCATCTGCATGGCAATTGATGCGAAGGCTCTTTTCCCCATCTTGTAGGTGAGGAAACGAGCTTCCTAAGAGAACTTATGAGACTTGTCCAAGCTGTACTGTATAAACGGTAGATGTAGGGTTTAACCCAGGCCTGGCCCCAAATCCAATGCTTTTAATTACTGAACTTAATTACTGAACACAACTCCAAAGGGATAGCATGCGAGTGGATACCCAGTCATCATTTGGGCAGTGCTCAGTGGCCCTGAAGTGAGGTGGGCTGGAGGCAGGACTGCACTCTCAGGAGAAGGGCTCCAGGTAATCTGAGGTGACAGGAGCAGCAAGCAGGCTGGATGAACCAAATGAAATCCTTGGGCGTAGTTTCAGTGCATCCATTCCGGGAGAGTCAGCAGCACTGATTCAGCCAGCGCTTCAACTTCTTAGGGAAATTTCTTGCCAGCTCAGCTGTTAAGACTCAAATTCCTCACCTCCTCCCAGCCCCCACTGCAGGGTTCTCTGCTTGCTGCTCTCATCTTCCCCATGTCACTCACTCATCGCAGAACCAGAAGGCTCAGCCAGCACTGAAAGGTCCCTGGGGAAAGGGGGTCCCTCCTGGGGGGCCCAGATCTGTAACAAATGACTTCCTGCAGAGACAAGCTGTGCTGTGCTCAGAGGCCCTGCTGGGGAGGGACGAAGCCTCCCGTGGGCCTGCTTGGTCTATCTGCTGCTGACAGTCCATGGAGCTGAGCTGGGGGAGATGGAAGGGGGGCACACCCTGCCTGCCCACTGGGTTTAGGACCCAGCCTGCTGAGATTCGTCCCATCTGACCACCCTGCACGGAGATGCATGGATTCCCTGCCTAACAAGACTATCTACTGGTGAGCTGAGCCGGGTACTTCCCAGCTCAAATGAGGCAAGGCTTGAGATTTGCTCCCCGAAAGGGTCACAGATAAAGAAAACCCCAACTCTGTTGCCTTCAGCGTGTCTTTCACCAGGTAGATAGGTTCTGTCAGTCACATGGAGGAAGCTTGAGAGTGTGGATGGCTCAGCTCTGCTCATCACAGCCACTGGGAAAATACCCAGAGCGCTAATGTGCCCAGTAGCAGGCACCAGCATGAATGGGAAGGGGGCATTTCATTCACAGCTGAAATGTATTTCCCTGTGTCTAACCTGAATTCCTCCTGCTGCAAGGTAAACCTCCCTTCCCTTCTGAGTTTATTAGAGAAACAGTTCTTGTGTTATGCTCTGGGTAAGAACTACTCAGTTGTTGGAAGCCCATCCCACAGCCTCACCTGCTGGAAATCAGTCACCTCTTCTTTTCCTCCCCTTATACAAATAGAACACTTTTGCCCCTGGTTGGATAATGATGTTCCTCATAACAGGTTAAGTCAATGGTTAAGTCAGTGATGAGGGGTAGGAAACTATTTTTATTGGGCATCCACTATGCCCTCACCCCACTTAATCCTGTTTAACTTAGTATTTGTCAAAGGATCAGAGGAACAGCTCTGACTATGGGAGGCAGAATTACTGGGGCTCTGCTAAAAAAATGTGGTAGAGCCTGCTGGGCCTTCAGGCCTAGACTGGAGTCCTCACACCGCTACTAACTGAGAAGCTTTCAGCATGTCCCTTCACCTCTCTGAGACTCAATGTCCTCGTCTGCAAAATGGCTTTGAGCAGCAGCTATATCCTTTTAACCTGAGATCCACGAGGTCTAGCCCAGGGCCTGGAAATCACGAACGCTCAGTAATGACTTGTTTAGTAAACAGGGCAGTGCTTGAATGATTCTGGTACAGATCATTCAAATAACATATTTAAAATGCATTGCAAAGCTTGGCATATAATAGGTCTTTCCAAAAAAAAAAAAAAAAAAAGCTAGTTTCTTTTGTCCTGCAGTAGTGATGAAAGCCAAGCAACCGGGACCTGAAATTTCCTCTCTCCTATTCACCTCCCCAACACAAATACACACCCCCCAAACACACACACACACACACACACACACCATAGTTCAAAGTTGATCTTTCGGGGCTGTTTCATCCTCCTTCCCCACTACTGCTTGCTCCCTCACTCTACCTGGTCTCCTTGCCAGCCCTGGCCTGCCACACTCCCCATGCTGCAGCCCCCAGTTCCCCTCTCCCTGGCCCCTGCCTCCCCACAATGCTGGGCTCAGAGCAGATGTGCAGCAGCCTGCCATCATCTCTGATGCTGCCCATCCCTGCCAATCTCCGGCCACGTCTGGCAGCTGGAATTGCAATTCTCCTTGTTTACAATGCATTGTAATTGCAGACACAGGCTATGCTGTCACTTGTAATTTTATCTTGTCCTGTTCTCCCTGCACACTCCCTTGCCTAAGTGTCAAGCAGTTGCCCTTGTGAGTGGTGCTACTGGCAGGAAATGTGCTCCAACATGCAGCAAAAAGCAAACTATTATTTGTTTCTCATTCTCTCCCTCTCCACTCAATAGATGAAATAGGCAAAGAGCAGTCCAGTCCCTCCTGCAGCCCCCACCCATCCCTACACCTCTCCTTCCCCAGTGCCATTAGTTCTTCTAATTGCTAGGTCTCCTCTTTCGGTTTGGATTTTGCTTCAGGAAGTCTGAAGATTACAGGGAGAATTGCCTTCCCTGCTACAGTTGTCTTTCAACAAGTGAGGGAGCAATTGCCTTGCTTAGCTCTCAGCAGGTGGGGTGCGAGCATCTTCTGGAGACAGGCTGCTGGCTGGGAGTTCCCAGCCCGTCGTGTCAGGCAGGGGACTGAGCCTCACCAGGGTCCATGGGCTCAAGGCAACTCTGCCTGTGGATCTCAAGCCAAGTGGAAAGGCTCCCCTGCCCCGCCCCCCTGCCATAGCATGCGCTGTTCTAAGTGGTTGACATGTTACCCCATTTTTTCCCTATTAGAGCTTTGTAAAAGCCATTATTACCTCTGCTTCATAGATGAGAAAACTGAACCCAAGTGCCTAGTCAAAGGTCATTCAGCTGATAGTATGTGGGCAAAGCTGAGATTGAAAATTCACTCAATCTCGTTCTAAAACCTCTTGTATTTTGTTGTATTTTCTTTTGTTTTGCACCACATTCTGTGGCCTCATGAGGGTCATGTTTGTCTGTGTTTGTGGGCATATCAGTTTCTGCACTTGGCAGATTTCTTTATGATTATCTGTTTGTCTTCTGTCTGCTACTAGACTGTAAGCACTCTGAAGGCAAGGCCTGTGTTTCATTTTATTTCCCCCCTGTGGTGCCTGCATGGTGCCTAGTGGATCTTTTACATAGATTTGTTAAGATGAATGCATTCAGAGAGTCAATATTTGGTTAGGTTGCTCTCCAGAGATTGCTAAATTCTATGCACCAGCCTTATATAGTCTTGTTTCTGAGGAACATGGACGATTGTTTGCCTCTAAATGCGTAAGGATGATTATTCTAGACAAAATTAGAAGCCAGGAAAGCTCAGAGTATATATCTCATGACAATTGGATTCAAGGAAAATAATACACACTAATAGGTCCAATTTGTTTGTCATTTATAATAATTTGGCACTGGGGAGGATCTGGGAAAGAATTTATGCTAAGTCCTGTAGATTTTGTGAAATCCAATACAACTGTCCTGTACCAAGAACTGAGTGCTTGCATTAGTCGAGTATATTAGGAGTTGGTTCTCTTCAGCTCCTTTCCCCCAAAGTCTTATGTAACATTCTCATATTACATTTATAACAAAAGGAAAGTTTACCAATTTTTTTCAAGACAGGGTCTTGCTCTGTCCCCCAGACTGGAATGCAGTGGTGAGACTTCAGCTCACTGCAACCTCCGCCTCTCAAGCTTAAGTGATTCTCCCACCTCAGCCTCCCAAGTAGCTATGACTACAGTGCATACCACCGTGCTCAGCTAACTTTTTTAAAAAAAAATTTTTTTGAGATGGGGTCTTACTATATTGCCCAGGCTGTTCTCCGACTACTGGGCTCAAGCCGTCCTCTTACCTCAGCCTCCCAGAGCGCTGGGATTATAGGCATGAGCCACCATGCCTAAAAGTTTACTAATTTAATATTGGTAACAATTCTCCTTCTGATGAAAATATTGCAACATCTTGCAGGGAGGTTGAAGGAAGGAAATGAGCTCTGGCTTGTTCACCTTCATTGAGACCTAGAGAAGTTGACAGGGAAGACAGGAGAGTAGGTCGCTATGTACTCTAAATATTGCAGTAATTTCTCCTCTCTTCCTCTACCGGCCCTCACATCCCTACTCAGTCACTCAGTAGCCGTGTGTCTTTAAGCCACTTGCTCAATCTCTCTGGGCTCTGTTCTCTTACTTATAAAACTGGTCTAAAGATCCATCTGCTTCATAATATTTTGCTGGCTTAAGTCATATAATGTATGCAGAATGCTTAGCCCAGTGTCTAATGCACCTGCGTCTTTAATTAAGGGGAAATTCCGCATCATAGCTGTTTTGCCATTTGGGGAGTAACGACAGTGACTTGAAGGAGGTGGGATGGCGGTAGCTGAGCCTCAGCACGGGGCTTGCTGCTCTGTCTAGGGCTCATCCAGCCACAGCAAAATCCCAGGCGTGGTCCACCAGCGAATCACCTGCTGGGGTCTCTACCCTCCCTCCACACCACCATGTGCCTCCACCAGCTGAAGGCAACAGAAAGCTTTGATGAGATCCAATTAGGAATAAAGACTGTACATTCAAGAGGGCTGAGCAGTTCACACGGAGGGGAAAAAGACCCTGAAATTAGTGCAAGGGCTCAGCTTATGTATCCTCACAAGCTAAATAGTGAAGAAAGATGTGTCATTTAGTAGGACTGACTCCTGGGGGCGTTTGCCTCTCATCAGCTGAGACACTATTATTTTGCAAATGACATCTCCATCTCAAGCAATTGTGTTTCCCTCTTATTCTAAAACACACATAAATAAATGATATTTAGAGAGCTGCTGACTGTGGAGAAGGCTTGCCTCAGATGAAAGAAAGGAAGCTTGTATTTGCGGGAACGGACTCTTCACAAACCCCTGGGATGGGCTGTGTACAGATGAAGGTTTTGCAATGACAGAGAAGGCATATCAAGCTTCTGTGCCTCCTATTGGGAACTACTGAGGACTTTGGAAAATTAGAGGGATTTGCAGGAAGGCAAGAGTAGCCCAGGAAGACCTCAAAAGCAAACCCTAAATACTTCAGAGCAGATTCAGGGACAGAGCTAGACGGAGAATGGTTTACTTGTGTTGAACAAAAAGCAGTAGAAAGAAGCCAGGGGTTCCTGTCAACAGGACATGAAATACAGGAGCCCATGCCTGGATTGATTGACATGCTTTGTTTAGGAGCGAGGTCCTTTTGCAGTCACCATCTGCATGGCAGGGTGGAAGAATGCCCTGAGTCCTCATCAACATTTGCTAACAGTGTGACCGGGACACTGTTTTCCTTGTTTGTAACATGAAGCTAATACCTCCTTGTGGCTGAACCTACCTCACGATGTTTAGCTGGAAGACTTTCTATTAAACTCCGAGGTGCTGTTGACCTGACTTTTCATCCCCCCTTGATGGTAGGAAACCTTGATCTCAATGCCTTCTAGTATCTTCAGTTCGATCTAATGTCTGTCTTCCTTTTGTTGTCAAATTCAAGATTATTATTTAAGTGAGAGTCTAGGGATCAGCAAACATATTTAGTAAAGAGTGAGACAGTGAACATTTTAGGCTTTGGGGACCATAAGGTCTCCACTGCAAATACCAGACTCTGGCATCACGGCATCGTAGGTAAACAAATGACAGTGGCTGTGCTCCAGTCAAACGTCATTTACAAAAGCAGGTGGCCGGCGGAATCTGGCCCAAGGCCCATAGTCTGCAGACCCCTGACATACTCCATCTGGGTTTTCCTCCTCTGCCAACCTCCTCATGCCATCCCCTCTCTAGCCTTCCTTTCCGCTGAGCTAGGCAGGCAGTGGGGACAGCATTCATTTAGGGTTTGGGTAAATCTGCGGGAACAGGAAGCATGTCTAAGGACACCATGGAGGCCCCAGCCCTTTCCCCAAGCCCTCGAAGGTCTTCTACCTGTGTCCCTGTGTGCAGCCCTGTACTCCATCAGACATCCCTGGGGCTGGAACTCGGACCGATTCTCCCAGTTAATGTGATACTCAGTGTATTAGTCAGGGTTCTCTAGAGGGACAGAACTAATAGAAAATATATATATATATATATGAGTTTATTAAGTATTAATTCACACGATCACAAAGTCCCACAATAGGCTGTCTGCAGGCTGAGGAGCAAGGAGAGCCAGGCCAAGCTCCAAAACTGAAGAACGTGGGTCCGATGTCCGAGGGCAGGAAGCATCCAGCACAGGAGAAAGATGGAGGCCGGGAGGCTATCAGGCTCTCTTTTCACATTCTTCTGCCTGCTTGTATTCTAGCTTCGCTGGCAGCTGATTAGATTGTGCTCATCCAGATTAAGGGAGGGTCTGCCTTTCCCAGCCCACTGACTCAAATGTTAATCTCCTTTGGCAACACCCTCACACACACACCCAGGATCAATACTTTGTATCCTTTAATCCAATCAGGTTGACACTCAGCATTAACCACCACACACAGGTTGGGCCCTTAGGAAACTTAGGGGCCCCTTTAATGCCACGTGGGAGGTTCAAGCTGTCTGTAGCACTTGCTCTGTCTTCCTCTTTCTACCCCTTTGTGTCTGCTTCTGTCTCTCTGTCTCTCTCCGTCTCTCCTCCCCTTTCCCCCTCACCCTGCCTCCACTGGCGCTGCTTTCCCCACCAGCTTGTCAGGGAAGCACCTGCAGAGGCTGCGCTCAGCAAATTCCAGCTGGGAAACACAATTCCAGCTTCCCACCTCCCCTGTCCATTTCAGCTTCCGGATTCTGGGCCAAGGTCCTCTTTTATCCTACCTGGACATATCAAGGCCCAAGGTGCACAAGTGCCTGTTCCTGTTTCCACTGCACTGCACTGCCCTCTACCCTTACCCCTGGGAAGGAGGGACCTTGGAGTGCAATGGTCCTGTCCCTGAGTTTTGTGCTCAGTGTCTCCACAGAAATCACCCCTTTTCAGGTGCCCCAGAGTGAGGGGGAGGCAAAAGCAAGTGGAGAGAACATTCAGTTAAAATCTTCAATTTCCTACCGTTGGTCTGTGGATCAAGGGAGTGCACATCTCCCAGCGCCAAGCAGCCCCTTGTTATCTTTATTATCTTTGTTAAGCCTTATTAGCTTTAGGAAAAGTTCACCCAGAAGAATTCAACAGAGTCCTTTTTGCCCAGGATGAAGAGAAGCCCATCAGGAGTCCATAGCCCATTAGAAAATCCCAAAGAGAGATCAGCCACAAAACTGGAAACGTGGCCAGTCTGAGTGTCCCAGGCCCCAGGGACAGGAGCCACAGTCCTCTAACCCTTAGGCTGGGGTCCAGTTGGCTCTGCTCCTTCAGGCTCCATGGAGGAGCAGGGCAAGGGGTCCCCTGGGGGCTGAGCTCAGACCCTGCCCTCTCCAGTCTGGAAGGGGAGGATACAAGGATACAAGCAGACACCCAGTGTATGGGGACACAACTCACAGTTTATCAGAGGTGGGAGAATTCCCCTGACAATCACTCTTGCAAGAGATGCCTCAAGGGAATATTAAGGCTAGGTCACATTTTCAGAATTTCAGAAACTTTTCCAGAACTGTTTGATCTTCTAGTTGTGGTGCCAGATGGTAATGTCCTGGTGAATTTCCATGTTCCCAAGTGGAAGGGTTTGGAAATGATAAACAAAACAAAACCAGCTAACAACAACAAATCCTTTGCACTACACGCTTGTCCTTCTACGCTGTCCTGGTTATGTAGATTCCGTTAGTCAGGATTCTGTGTGGCTTTAACAAAACAAAGGTCTATTCCTCCCACACCGCACAGAGGGAGCACAGGTCACTGTGTGTGTCACATGCGTGCACTCAGGGTGGGAAGCTCCCCTCTCCATTAGTCACTGGGGTCCCAGGCTGATGGGAACTCCACCGCATTAAAAGCTGCACCATCCGAACCCCTGGCTTCCACCAGCACTACAGCGGCAGAGAGAACTTCTCTCTTCTCTCTTTCTTTCTTTTTCTTTCTTTCTTTCTTTTTCTTTCTGTCTTTCTTTTTCTTTCTGTCTTTTTCTTTCTTTCTTTCTTTCCTTTCTTTCTTCTTTCTTTCTTTCTCTCTTTCTCTTTCCTTCCTTCTTCTTTCTTTCTTTTTCTTTCTTTCTCTCTTTCTCTTTCTTTCCTTCCTTCTTTCTTTTTATTTATTTCTCTCTCTTTTTCTTTCTTTCTCTTCTTTCTGTCTTTCTTTTCTTTCTTCTTTCTTTTTCTTTCTTCTTTCTTTCTTTTTCTTTCTTTCTCTCTTTTTCTTTCCTTCCTTCTTTCTTTTTATTTATTTCTCTCTCTTTTTCTTTCTTTCTCTTCTTTCTTTCTTTCTCTCTCTCTCTCTCTCTCTCTTTCTTTCAGACAGGGTCTTCCTCTTGTCACCCAGGTAGAGTGCAATGGCACAATCTCAGCTCACTTCAACCTCTGCCTCCCAGGTTCAAGCGATTCTCCTGCCTCAGCCTCCCTAGTAGCTGGGATTACAGGCGTGCGCCACCACGCCTAGCTGCTTTTTGTATTTTTAGTAGAGATGGGGTTTCACCATGTTGGCCAGGCTGGTCTCGAACTCCTCCTGACCTCAGATGATGCACCCACCTCAGCCTCCCAAAGTGCTGGCATTACAGGCGTGAGCCACCACACCTGGCCTGTTTTTTCATTTTGATGCATCAGCCCCTGAGTGTGCCATGCCCTGTCTACCCAGTCTCCAGCAGAACTAGTCACATGGCCCTGTATAACCCTGTATAACTTCAAGGGGACGGAAGGGAGAATCTGTCGGAGTGCATGGATATTTGATGAGCAGTAAATGGCTCTGCCACATAGATCTCAGCATCTTTTAGACCCTGTTAACAGCTGCTTTAGAGAGAAACATTTTATTGGCCATATGATGTATCCATTCATTCATTCTAAATAATTATTGAATCCCTCTGTGCTAAATACATTTCTAGTCATCGAGGTCGTAATGGTGGGCAGGAGAGAACCTGCCCCTCCCTCGGATGGCAGCAACAATGAAATATTGTCAGGTGACACATGCTGTGATATGCAAGGGACAGGGCACCCCAGAAGCACAGAAAAAGTTTATGTGCCTGGAGTATGTCGGGAAAGGCTTCCCAGAGAAGTCAAGGCTGCAGCTGACCCATGAAGAATGGTTGGGGATTTCTCCCAGTCAGACCCTAGATCTGTAGCAGAAAACGCAAGTCAGGAATCCTGCCTCCCTGGGCAGAGTTAGACCCTGCGGGTGACCCCCTTCTGGAGTAAGGACAGTTAAGGAGTAGACGATATGCCCTAATTGTTATAAACAGAGACTGCCTTAGGCTGGTTGTTTTCCTTGCCTTCTCCAAAAGAGTACACATCACCTCTCCGAGGCGGCTCACCTCCGGGGGCCGAAGTTGAGCCACGTGGAGGAACTTGCTCAATCGGCTTCTGTTATAGGTATGAAATTATTAATAACGGGGATGTAGCTGTGCATGTTTGGACCCTCCTCCCAACAGCCCTCTCTGGGGAACTGGGGTGAGGGTTGTAGGGAGACACCTTGCTGTTTAATAAATAATAGAAGAGATTCATAAAGTGTCTGGGAAGCACATTCCTCATGCAGAAATGTTACGGAATAACACAGGATGAATAATAGAAAAGGTTATTGAAAAATTCATAATTTCCAAGTGCCAGTGAAGGGCAGCTCCTGTACAGTCTATTTGCCTGTAGAAAAGTGATTAAAATATATATTATTGTCCTGTCTATAGGAAAATGTATTATTAAGTGGATACTAGCATGACATTTGAAAAATCCATTTCATTCCATTTAGCAGCAACGGGCTTTTGGCTGCTGCTTTGTGCAGCAGGTTTCACAAGCATTTTAATAAGCCATTTAAAAAACAAAAAGGGTATTTTAATTATGGCCCCCTGCCTCCCAGCCATGCTATTGCTTTGCATTTACAGGTCTTCTGCCAAAGAAATTTTAAAACATATAATGGGGAATGTAAATGTCCTGCCTACGTTTAGTAGGTCCACTGCCAGGAAAGGAACCTGACCACTGGCCAGGAGGTACTTATGGGCTGCAGGAAGGCGGGATGGGAGATAGGTTTGCCTGTCCAGACACAACAAGAAGCAAAGCCTCAGTGTAAGAGGCCCATAACCCCTGCCAAGCCTTAAGTGTCACTACTCTTTTGTATAAACATTCACTTTTTTTTTTTCCATGTGAAACCAGGAGTTACTTTTGAGGTCTAATGAGAAACAGTTCCTATTTCTGAATAATGAATTGAGTCAGGATCAGGGATCATCTGATTTGCCCATCTGCTTCTTGGCAAAATGCATCTCCTCAGCTTGAAGATCATATGCCCAGTACTGCTTGGAGCTGGATTCTGAATAGATTCACGTTTGGAGTTTGGGATGGGGCACCTCTCCATGCCTTGCTCAGTATTCAAATTCTCCTATAAGTTGGTTAAGGGCCAGGAGGCAGGATGGGATCTGAGAGGGGCGGGCCACGCCCTTTCAGCCTCAACCTCTGATTTGGCTTGGACAGGTCTGTGGTCCAATGGTCTTTCGGGGGGCATACAGATGGACAGTGGTGGCAGCGAGGTCACCCCAGCAGTTGGTGTAGGAATTGAGGCAGAAGGAGCATGATGGGCCACAGCACCATCACAGTCCCAGTCTCTTCTCTGCTAACTGCATAAGTTTGGCAGAGTCACCTGACCTGTGCCTCTGCATTTTAATAATGAACAAAACCTCTTTGGGTTTTAATGACAAAAATAGAGCAATTTACATCACATCATAGTTTTAAACATTTTGTTTAAGACACTTTTTAATAATTAAATCATTTGTTTTAATGAAATCTCATTTGGAAGCAGATAAAATTGTTTCTCTAGTTGAAGAGGGATTAGGGGACTAAAATGCTCCCACCTCAAACCCCCTTCCCTCTCCTTTTTTTCTTTTTTTTTTTTTTTAAGGCAGCCCCAGGAAGCCTGTAGCTCTGATTCCACAGGGATTCCTGGAGCACAGTACGAAAACCAATGCATTTAATGATATAGAAGGTCCCTTCTGGCTACGAGTTTCTCAAGTTGAATTGTGGCCTGTGTCTGACTCATTGGGATGAGAGAGAATGGCTTTTCTGGCCTCATTTTTACTCCTATTTATTTAGTCATCATATATTTATCCATTTATTCAACAAACGTTTACTGAAAACTGCACGTGTTGTGTTTATTCTAGAGTACTGGAGTGAGCGCTGTCTGAATATGGATCATGAGCAAGGCATACTCCTTGTTCTCTCTAATGAAGGAACAGGCACCTAGACAGGGTGCCATGTGGTTCAAAACACAGGAAATAAGAGTTATATTGGGGGCACAAACAGGTTTTTTACTAGTAAAAATTATGAATTAGGTTTAAAAAGAAACTAAATATCTCTCTAGTTTATTTTTTAGTCCACTTTATTAATTAAAAGTACTTATTTCCTCCCTGTATGGATGGCAGATTGCTACTCAGGCAGGCTGTACCAGGATGGTGCCTCAGCTGCTGAAATACTGAAATAGTTCATTTGGGTTGGTGAATAGATCCTGCCAAAATTCCCTGAATGGCCTTTGCTGTTCTGTTACCTTAAACCCACCTATTTCCAACATTTTCTTGATTAACCTATTCTCCTAAACTGTGATAGTAAGGACAGGGGTTTCCATCGCCATGCGGTGCGGTGTTCAGAGCCTGGACTGGGTGGTTAATACCAGTATCTCACCACTTATTAAATAAGTCGAAAATATCCTTCTCAAAAAGTCGGTCTCTATCAATGCTTCCCTTCGATTCCAAGTTCCCAGAAGACTGGTTTTACTTAATATTCACTCCCCATAGAGTTCCCAGTGTTTTCCTGGCTTGACAATCAGATAGTGAAACTAACATCCCTCTTTGGCATTTTAAAATTGCTTCGGATTCTCTACACTCTCCCTAGGTGATCTCATTTAAATGGCATCTTTATGTTAATGACTCTCAAATTTATATCTTCAGCCCAAACATCTCTGAGTTCTAGACTCACACATCCATCTGTCTACTTGACATCTCCACTTGGACACCTTTCAGAAAGCTCAAACTTAACATCCTCCAAATTGAGCTCCCTTTTTATGTGATGCTATATATCTGTCCCCATCAATTGTGCCTATGTCAGTAAATGGAACCACCATTGACTCAAGAGCTCATGCTAAATGCCCAAGAGTCATCCTTGAAGCTTTTCTTT
Source organism: Nomascus leucogenys (assembly GCF_006542625.1). Taxonomy (NCBI): domain Eukaryota; kingdom Metazoa; phylum Chordata; class Mammalia; order Primates; family Hylobatidae; genus Nomascus; species Nomascus leucogenys. The sequence goes on along the minus strand of NC_044395.1, from coordinate 3,358,309 downwards.
CACTTACCACCTATATTTAATTGTCAGCGAGTCCTGTCAATTCTACCTGCAAAATATGTCTTGTAATCAACTTTCCTCTTCATCTCCACTACTGCCATCTTAGTTCAAGGCACAAATGTATTTCTACCCAAAAACTAACCAGTCTGTCAACTTCTACTCTTGACCTGGCTCAATTAATATTCCATACAGCAGCAATGGTGATAATGTCGCTCCTTTGCTCAATCCTTCTAATCTTCCTCCATTGCAGTGAAATAGAAACTTCATTCCCTAGACTGTAAACCCTGCACCTATGTCCCATGCTTGCCTCTCCCCACTAACTCGGTGCCATTTATCATTTTCTTCATGCTAAACCACATGGGTTCTCTCCATCCCTCCAACATACCCACTTCAGAGTCTTGACTTTATCCTCTCTCTGCTTAGGCCAGTGCTTCTCAATTATAATGTGCGTATGAATAACTGGGAATGTTACTAATGTGAAGAATACCATTCCACAGATTTAGGGTGAGGGCCAAAATTTGCATTCCTAATAAGCTCTCAAGTGATGCTAACCCTGCTGGTCCATGGACCATAGTTTGAGTAGCGTGGCTTGAGTTACTGCTATCCCAGCTTTATTGCTTGGCTACTTCCTCCTCATTTAAAAAAAATCAGCTTGATTGAGATATAATTCACACAACTTACCATTCACAAGCTTAAATTGTGATGGTGTTTAGTATATTGACAGAGTTGTGCACCTATAACCACAGTTAATTCTAAAACATTTTCAAGACCCCATGAAGAAATTCTGTACCCATTAGCAGTCACTCTTGACATTGTCCCGTACACTCAGCGCTGGGCAACCGTTAATCTACTAATGTTCCCACAGATTTGCCTATTTTGGACGTTGAATATCAATGGACTCATATACCATGTGGTCTTATATGACTTACTTCTTCCGCTTAGCATCGTTTTTCAAAGTTCATGTGTGTTGTAGCATGCAGGTTTCATCTCCTATTTCTTTTTATGGTCAAATAATATCCCATTGTGTAGATCTGCTACATTTTGTTTATCCACACATCATTTAATAGACATGTGGATTGTTTTTACTTTTTACCTATTATAAATAATGCTGTTATGAACATGCTTGTACAAGTTTTAGTGTAGATATATATTTTCATATCTCTTCAGTATTTAACTAGGAGTGGGTCGTATGATAACTCTGTGTTTAAAAGTTATAGGAACCACCAAACTGTTTTTCAAAATGAGGCCACACCATTTGACAGCCACATCAGCAGTGTGTGAGGGTTCCAATTCTTTGAGTCTTCCTCAATCCTTGTTATGATTTGTCTTTTTTTACTATAACCTTCCTCGTGGGTGTGAAGTGGTATCTCATTGTGGTTTTGATTTGCTTTTCCCTAATAAGTAACGATGCATATTTTCATGTGGTTATTGGCCATTTGTATATATTTGTATATCTTTGGAGGTAGGACTATTCAGATCCTGTGACCATTTTTTAAATTGAGTATTTGCCTTATTATTGAGTTGTAAGAGTTCTTCATATATGTGGGATACTAATCCTTTATTAACTATATTGTTTGCAAATATTTTCTTCCACTCTGTAGCTTCTTTCACTTTCTCAATAGCATCTTTTGAATCATAAAAGTTTTAATTTTGATGAAATTCAATTAATCTAGGTTTTCTTTTGTCACTAGTGCTTTTGTTGTCATATCTAAGAAGGTATTTCATTGCCCAAGGTTGCAAAGATTTACACATATATATTCTTCTAAGAGGTTTTTTTTTTTTTTTTTTTTTCATTTTAGCTATTATGTCAAGGTCCATGGTCAAATTTAAGGTCTTTTTTTCTTTCTTTTTTTAGGGAGGAAGGGGTGGGGGAGTAAGAATCCCACTTCCTTCCTTTGTATGTGGATATCCAGTTGTCCTAGCATCAGTTTTTAACAAACTATTCTTTCCCCCATTGAGTTTTCTTGGCACATTTGTCAAAAATCAATTGATCATATACTATATATGTAAGGTTCTTTTTTCCAGACTCTATTCTATTTCATTGGCCTATATGTCTGCCCTTATGTCAAAACCCACACTGTTTTGATTACTGTAGGCTACTAGTACGTTTTGAAATCAGGAAATGTGAGGCCTCCAACTTTGTTCTTATTTTTCAAAACTATTGTGTCTATTGTGGGTTTCTTGATTTCCATATTAATTTTAGGATCATCTTGTCAATTTCTGCAAAAAAAGGCAAATTGAGATTTAGATAAGGATCATGGTGAATCAGTCCATACATTTAGAAGTTTAACATCTTTAAAGTATCAAGTCTTCCAATCTATGTTCACAGAATGACTTTTCATTTACTTGGGTCTTTTACATTTTCTTTCAGTAATGTTTTATAATTTTCAGAGTGGAAGTTTTGCAATTATTTTGTTAAAATTATCCCTGAGTACTTTACTCTTTTTGATGTTGTTGTAAATGAAATGATTTTCTTGATTTCACTTTTGGATTGTTAATTGCTAGTGTAGAAAAGTATGATTTATTTTTGTATATTTATTGTGTACCCCGCACATTTGCTGAATGTATTTCTCAGTTCTAATACTTTCTTAGTGGTTTCCTTGGAATCTTCCCTGTATGGGATTATGTCATCTGCAGACAGTGATAGCTTTAATTCTTCCTCTCCAGTCTGGATGTATTTTATTTATCTTTTTTGCCTAACTGCCAGTGCTATGCTGAATGCAAGCGGCAAGAGTGAACATCCTCGTACAGTTCCTAATCTTAGGGGGAATGTTTTTACTCTCTCCCCAGTAAGTATGATATTAACCCTGGGTGGTTTGTATGTGTCCTTTATCAGGGTGAGGATGTTTCTTTCTATTCCCAGCTCGTTGAGTGTTTGTATCATTTAAAGTTTGAAAAAAAAAATAAATAAAGGTGCCCTCTTCAATTTGAAGTCAGCTTCAATGGTTCCTTAGTAGAGAGCCCTATTCCTAACTGCCTGGAAGCCTCTTCTTGGACTATCTCCCCTGAGGCAGCTTCACCACCCCACTCTATTAATCATTGTTTCAGTTCTGTGCTTTCTCTTTTATGTTACTTATTTAAAATTGTAAATATTCTTTCACTATTCTTTTCTTTTTTCTTTCTCTGCCTCACTGCTCCCAAGGACAGCGAGGGATCAAGTTCGTCCAGTTCACTGCTGTGTTTTTTGTTTGTTTGTTTTTGAGATAGGGTCTGGCTCTGTCATTCAGGCTGGAGTGCAGTGGTGCCATCACAGCTCACTGTAGCCTCAACCTCCCTGTCTAAAGTGATTTGCCTACCTCAGCCACCCTGGCTCAAGTGATTCACCCACCTTCAGGCACACACCACCATGCTGGGCTATTTAAAAAAATTTGTTTTGTAGAGATAGGCTCTCAGCGTGTTGTGCAAACTGGTCCTGAACTCTTGGCCTCAAGCAATCCTCCTGTCTAGGCCTCCCAAAGTGCTGGGATTACAGGTGTGAGCCACCACACCTGGCTGACTGCTGTATTTTCTGCATCTACCACAGTTCCTGGAATACAACAGTTGATCAGTCAATGAATACTTGTTAAATAACTGAATAAATAAATGCATTATTGATGTCCTAGGTAGATAGATGCTGAGTGATTCCTCATTAAATAGATGCAGAAGAGACTGATGGCCAGTGACTGGACAGTGATGACAGTAATGGGTTTGGAAAATAGTAGAAAAACTTTTACAATGGAGGATTTCAGTGGCCAAGACAAAACAAAGTAACACATGGGAACTGACTGCAAAAAGTGTTCTGTCAAGGGGGTGGGCACACTCATACCCCACCTGACATCAGGATGTGTTGTGTTCAATAGTCTGAGTTGTTAGCAAGTACATTTTGTTTCTCTGTAGGTCAACAAAGAGCAATAATAGCTATTAAACTCTCCCTGGCAGTCTAAAATCCTAGGCAATGGGCCAGCGTGCTTTAGTGAGTTTTCCTACCCCAGCACAAAAAAAAAAGGCCGTGGTTTAAGAGACCACATGTGGCTGGCTAAATAGACCTCTAAATGTATCTTTATCAGCCGTTTCATCTCATTTCTTTTACCACCCTGGAGTTAAATCTGTCCATTCCTCAGCCTCCTTCTCCTGAACCCACATCATGATCATCTAAATTAAAATCTGGTATGGGTTTCTGGGTAATCCCCTTCGATGCCCTGAGTACCGCAGGATCTGTGTGGCTCAAACCAAGCATACAAGTGCTCATAGCTTTTGAGCAGCTAAAATGGCTTTGTATATCTCACACAAATGTCTGCATCACTTGCGACCAGCCAGGAGCTGGCAAAAAAGACACATTTATGGCTGGAGGTTTTATGAAATTGTGAGTGAAATTGCCTTTGAGGGTGGCTCAGGAGGCCCGAAGCTGCTGACCTTCTTGCCATTCTTTGTTCTCTCCCTCAGAGAGAAGAGGAATGGGGCCCCCGTGCTTCTCTGCTGTTTTGTGGTTATAGTCCTCCCTGTACTGTGTTTTGTTTGTTTGTTTTTATAATAAATCTTGCTTCAGTAGGTTATCCTTGGGTCACATCAGTGGCCAAAGTAGAAATTAAAATTTTGCATGAACAAGTAATAACTTCACCTGGGCCAATTAATCCCAACCATGACATGACCCATAATTGCAACTTTGTCATTTTTCTATTTCTTTCTTCCCTCAGTGATGGCCTCTCCCTCCTGGGGTAGGGGAATATGTATGAAAGAGCTTGGGGTCAGGGTTAGCAGAGCCTGCCTGTAATGAACACTAGTTGCAAAATGCTAGACGAGCTGTGTGAACCCTCCAACATTCAGGCTTTTGTCTATAAAACAAGGTCTCTAATTTTCATGTAGCATTTATTAAAAGAGAATGAAATTGATGATTGTTGTACGTATTTACCATCACTCTCCATGCTAGATTGTAAACTGGACTGTAGACTCCAGGAAGGCAGGTGATGATTCTATTTTGTTTTCTGTATTGCCAAACTTTGTACACATGGTTTGATCAGTAGACATTTTTGTTTTTTTGTTTTTTGCTTTTTTAACTATTATTATACTTCAAGTTTTAGGGTACATGTGCACAACGTGCAGGTTTGTTACATATGTATACATGTGCCATGTTGGTGTGCTGCACCCATTAACTCGTCATTTACATTAGGTATATCTCCTAATGCTATCCCTCCTCCCTCCCCCCACCCCACAACAGTCCCCAGTGTGTGATGTTCCCCTTCCTGTGTCCATGTGTTCTCATTGTTCAATTCCCACCTATGAGTGAGAACGTGTGGTGTTTGGTTTTTTGTCCTTGCGATAGTTTGCTGAGAATGATGGTTTCCAGCTTCATCCATGTCCCTACAAAGGACATGAACTCATCATTTTTTATGGCTGCATAGTATTCCATGGTGTATATGTGCCACATTTTCTTAATCCAGTCTATCATTGTTGGACATTTGGGTTACATTTTTGAATGAGTGCATGAGATGACTTGATAGAAAAGAACTCAGTGCTCAGGGTGACATAGAATAGGTGTTCAGGAAATCATCCTTCCTTTCCCAGTTTGAATGTTTCTCAGATGCTTCATATCAATTGACAGTTTAGAAAAACCTCAAGAAAGAAAGTTCTTTTTTTGGAGCTTTGTCCATGTGAGGAAGTCCCATCATTTCTTATGGTGACAGGCCTTGACAGCCTCATGCCTCCTGACCCCAGAGGCTGTGCCTTAATCAGATGTGCGTGAAGCCACGGCCCTCGATTCTAGGCCTTGCTCCTGGGAACATGTCCATTCCCGCCTTTCTTTTAGGCCTATCAATTATTCCTTGCTCTTTTTGTCTTTCTCTCTCTTCCTTTTTTACATCCCCTCTCTCTTTCGTATTTTCCCTGTCTCTATTTCTCTCTCTCTCTGTAAATGTACCCTGCTTGTAGAGCTTTCTGTGATGTTTTCTGGCCCAGTTGGTTCATTTATTAAAGATAAAATATTTTCAGAGACACTGGATTCAATAGTGTCCTACAATGAGTTTACGATGAAGTCATGATGAAATATCAAACTTGGAATCTTGAACCTATTGGCTTTCCTGCGTTTATGCTACTGACATTAGATGCAAATACTAGTTAAAATAATAATGTAAAATGTTTTCTTAAAAACCAGGGGAGCTCATTTATGGAAATAAGCCTATTCACATGCCCAAAAGTTAAAAGTAACAAAACTGGGGGCGCATGCATCAGGGTGTGGACAGGAAACATCCACCACAGTTTTCTCTGAACCTCAGGAGGCTGAGCTGGGTGAAGGCTTGGGTCCTGCAGGGCTCTCTGGTTCTGTGCTCTGTATGTGAGAGATATGACTGCCAGGGTTCCTTTCCCTGAGGCACCCAGGCACGACCTTCCTGACAGGTTTTTCTCAGCCACACTGAGAGCTTAGGCCTGGGCTGCTTGAGATGGTGTTCTGTTTGCATTGTTATGCCTGGCTTAATGATAAGGCTTAGAAGGGTGGTCAAAGTCCTATTATCAAAGTCATTTAAACCCAGACAGGACTGAGTCTGAGAGAATGCGCTGCAGGGAAGCACCTTGCCCACACTCGGTAATGGAAGCTGTGACCTAAGCCTTCTCCATCTCTTATTTCAATTTCCCCCATGTCTGCTTTCATACTGTGTGGTTTCCTGACTGTGACTCAGTCTGGGTTTCCATCGGCAGGCTTGGACTTAATCCCGAGAAGATCGAAGACGTCTTGATGGGGCAAGGCGCTGGAAAAGCAGACTGTGGTTTGCATTTGAGCTGGATTCATCTCTGGTGCTTTTTGTATGAGTAACAATGCCAAGCCCTGGGTCTGACACTTAATAGATCCTTATTTGCAGAATGTGTAAATAACTACTCTCCTTTATTCACTCCTCTTGAAGAGCCAAACATGCTTCTGCCTTCAACCCTTCTACCCAGTCCCTAGTTCACTTAATATAAATGCTAATTAGGATGTGGGTTTAAGGTCACTATTCCCTCTCAGGGAGAAGGGACCAAAGATAGGCTTTCCATCTGCAGAGGATGGCAGCGCTCAGGATGCCTGTTTTTCTTTTGCTTCTACCCCTTCATCTAGTAAAGAAGGTGGGTATCCCTGCTCTTTGTGACGGGAGAAACACATTTCTTTCGTTGAGTCATTTGCACAGTTCTGGCATAATCACCCCTAGCAGCATCTTGTGGAAAACAAAAATGCAAAGGCACAGATGACTCCAGCTTCCCACAGTGGGTAGCCCTAAATAGGACACTTGCCAATGGCACCAAAACAATCGTCAAACTGTCCAACAACGAGCTGGGTAAACTGAGAGAAAATAAACCTAGTTTGAGCAAACAAACAAAACTAGGGACTCCAGCAAGGGCGGAGTAAATGGAGCGCCTCCTCCACAGGGCAGGATGCCGCAAGCCCCTCACGGGTGCAGAATCAAAGGCTTTGGATTAAACCATGGCAGGAAACCCAGCTCTTTCCACCCAAAACAACTGCTGAACCAGAAGAGGAAGAAAGAAACCCATTAAAAACTTTGTTCCTGGGGCTTTTATTGGGGCTTTTGGCCCACGGAATTCGTTAGTAAATAAGTGCAGGATTCTTCTCTTATGTAGAACAGTGGGCTCAACCCAGCTGGGCAGGCGAGATCCACAGTTTCATTTAGAAGAAAGCTGTTGTTCAGAAAGCTCTGCACCAGGAGCAAGGAGAGCTTGGTTTTAACCCAAGGTTACACACTGGAGCCAAGGAGCAGAGTAGATGATAACCTGACTTAGGGTTTAAGAGAGGAAGCATTCAGGAGAAGCTCAAGCCCCTGAGAAGTGTTCTAGGAGGCTGCAGAGCACCGGCAGATAGATGGCATCTGGGCAGGCAGGGGTAAGACCACACAGGGAATGGAGGAGGGGGTGAGTAGTAGCATGAGATGAGGATGCCTGAATTGGTGGGAGTGAAACGTACGTGGGGATATGCTATGAAATGAACGCTGAGGATCCTAAATGCTGGACCAAGGAGTTTAGACTTGATCCTGACATCAGTGGAGAAATGCTGAAAGGATTTTAGAGCAGAAGAGTGAAATGAAAGTGGCATTTAAGAAAAATTGATCTGATGAAAGTGTGCAGAATCGATTAGATTGGAGGCATTAGAGGTGGCCAGACAAAGACATGCTGACGTAAATAGTAGGATGGGAGCTGAGGGGCACCTGGACTGAGGTGTTTGTAAGAACGGGAAAGAGGCGTGGAGGAGGGAAGCAGTTCAACATCCATCTCTGAGTGTAGGAAGGGGCATCGGGGACCAAGGAAGCTGAAGTCACGCTTCGGGTTTTTAGCCTTTGCACCTGAGGAGGGAAAAGGTGGAAATATGGTCAAGGAAATGTGAGTCAGGAAGAGGAGCTGGCTTTAGGAGGATGATGAATGTGGCTTTTCTTAAACTTGTTAAGTATGAGGTAACAGCAGGATATCCTAGGATAGGAAGGTAGAGAAACTCAATTAGAACTTGAGCTTCAAATAACACCTTGGATCTGTGCAGAACTAATTCCTGGCTCCTGCATGTATGATAGCATTTTATAATCACACGCTACACGCTGCGTATGAACATGAATTTGGTAATTACAGGACAAATCCTCTGGCTCTCTGCCTCTCCGGCTCCTCTGTGTGGAATCAGATTGCTCTGGGACTGAGAGAACAATAGATCAAAGGGGAATCCACTTACATAAAGAAGGAGGAAAAGCACAAGGAAGAAAGACAAAAGATTTTTCATTCAAAAGGAGCTGAAGACCTAAACACACATTACTCCTATTGCTAACAGCAAGGAACTGGAGCTAGAAGCAGAACGGAACTAATGAGAAAATAGAGGCATTAGGAAGGAAGACCTCGTGCTGGAACTGGGCTGCAATTCGGTGGTGGAACAGAAGTTTCCAGAGCTAATGTAATGTGTGAAACGTGTCAACCAAGGTGGGAAAGACCAGACTTTCCCCACACAGAGCTACAGTGATTTACTTACATACCTGTGTTCGTGGGCACATGTTTCTGAAGATGGTCAGAAGTCAATTCTGAAGATTAATTGCTAACTGTGGCAGCTGTCCTTCAAGGATGGCTTCAGGGACCCTCACCTCCTGGTACACACACCCTTGGATAGTTCCTTTCCACAGTCTGCGAATAATTGAAAATGGCAGAGGTGATGGCATATGACTTCAGAGACCAGGTCATAGACGGTATTACCACATTTGCCTTCATCTCTGTGTCGCTTGCATGGGGGAAAGCCAGCCACCACATCCTAGGGACATTTGAGCAGCTCCTCAGAGAAGCTTTCAGTCATCACCAGCACCAATTTGCCAGCCATGTACATGGGCCACCTTGGAAGTGGATCCTTCCACAGCAGTCAAAGCCCTGCCTGCAACCCCAGTCTACCTCTGCCTTCAACCTCAGAAGTGACCCTGAAGCGGAAGTGCTCAGCCAGGCTGCTGCTGAATGCCTGCCCCACAGAAACTGTGAGCAGTAGTGAAGTGTTATGGGAGCTTAGGCTACGCCCTGATTTGTTATGTAGCGACAGATAACTAATACGCTAGTTTCACAAAATGTTCTAGAACTGTGGAGAGTGCTCCTCTCAGTTTTTAATGTGAAGAATATTTGGGCTGCTGTGATGCATCACCAATCTATTGAAATGTATGAATAAAATGTTTTCAGCCAAAGTCTATCCAAAAGGGTGCAAAGCCTCATGGAGGGAAGCAAAGCTCAGAAAAAGAAATGGATGCATATTAGATGTCAAACATGTGCTTACTGAGTTAAATTGAATTGAAATTGCAGACAGTTACAGATGAAGCACTTTACATTGTCACCTCACATGTTTATCAAACGCTGAACTGCTGACAACAGCGTGCTAGTGGAAGGCTTCTGTGGTTAAACTTAGCACAGTGGAACACCAGTTTGCCCAGCCACACCAGTTGGAAGATGGGCTGCAGGGCCCCACTAAGAGCAGCCTCTCTGGCTCAGTCTCTGGGCACAGGACAGCAGGAAGCCTGTCCCCAAATCCCTACCCGGGTCCCTCTGTGGCCTGGTTGTCATCACTCCCTTTGCCTCTGCTGCAGGAACTGGCAGTTTTGTAATAGTCACAGTGCAGCCTCCCCTCATGTAAAGCAGGTGGAATTATCCATAGCTGCTACCATTTGAGGCAGAAGCTTAGTTCCCTGGGGCTGGGCACATTTGAGGACACTCGAGGTGTGCTACATGCACTTCTGTGCGCCTCCCTGGTCTGTCCTCCTCATTCAAGCTTCTCTTCCTCCATTCCCACTTCCCTTACGGAACTTTTTCCTTTTCCATCTAGCACATTTCTTGCGGGAAAGGGTGGGTAGGGAGCTTTTCCCTGGTGGCTGGCCATCAACCCTCAGGTCTGGGCACTCTCCTCGCCCTTGAAGCTCATAGGCCACTCCTACAAGCAGACCCTGATGCCCTCGCCACCCATCCCACTGACCAGGGACACCCGCCTGATTTCTTAGTTTGCCCAAGCCTGGGCCCCCACCCAAGGTATCTGAAATCATATTTTACAATTATTCCAAAGCCCCCACGGTCCTCAGTGAGGAGCACATTTTTCTTCCAGCTGGTGCAACGAGGAGGCTTCAGCCCCCGGCCTCAGGTGGCTCCTTGGGACAAGCTGTCCCCCCTTTCTGATATTGATTCCCAAATTCCAGGCAGAGGAGGGAATCTGTGATAAGATGGGCGCTTCTTTCAAATCTAGTAAATATTATAAACCTACTACGACTCAAGCTCAACCGTCTCATTTTAAAATGGGACTAATTCCAGCTTCTGCTAGTGTGCCTTGCTGACGAGCCAGGCGCGGTGCTGAGAACATGGTGTGTGTGGTCACATTTCATCCTCACCCACCACTGAGAGGTGGTGGAGCCAGCTCTCCTGGTTCACAGGAGACACGGAGCCTCCGAGAAGTTAAGTCACTAGCCCAAAGCCACACAGCCTGTAAGATCTGAGACCTTTTTATGCCCTACTCTCCTAAAGCTGGCGGGAGCCTGGGAACACCACGTACCTGCCTTGCTTTGGTGGCTGAGGAGACAGAGGAACCCTGGTCTCTGGCTCCTCACTCCTGGCTTTCTCCTACTCCCAGCTGCCTCCCTTTGTCTGTGAAATTCTCTTTCTACACGCAGACATGCACCATGTTTTTCCCTCCCTGCTCTGCAGAAAGCCTCACATAGTGGTGTCATAGAAGGACTTATGAGTAACCTCTCAATACCTGGGTGCACCATGGGGCGGAGATGCCCAGTGCTTGCAAGGTTCACTGAGATCTGGGGCGATGGGCTACCGACAGCCTCGAACTAGAAGGAAAGACTTTAAGGAGCTGCCTCCCTCTGCGAGAGCTCCCTTCTCGTGATGCAGAAAACAAGCGTCTAAAGAGGGACCGTGAGCACAGTGGACAGGGCTCTACTTCTAGGATCATCCTGTATGACCTGAGGAGGGAAGTGGTTCCCGTAAATGCCCAGTGCCCAGAAGAGCCATGCAGAGTTCAGAAGGAATCCTGCCCCATGCTCCATGGAGACCCACCCCTGGCTGCAGCTCTGTTATTAGCAATTACAGCTTTACAATGGAAAATAAACACTTTCCCCAAAACGGGTCCGTTCTTTTTGTTTTAAGCTCTTATTCTTCCCAAAGGGGACAAAAGTGCTGATGATCTGCAAAGCTGTGAGGGGGCTAGACAGGAGGGCAGTGACCCAGAGAAAGCCCGTCGGGCAGGGGTGCAGGATTATTCCTTAAGGCCAGAGCTAGTCTGCAGCTCTTCTGTGCCATTTGGCCCAGTTTTCTGGGGCCAGCTCTGGGTGACTTTTTCTCTGCAGTCGTCACTGCTTTGTCAGTTCTTGTTCAAAGGTCCCCTGAGTTGTACAACTGCCATTGTCTGTCTCAGACAGTTCTTACACTCTCAGGTCTCAGAGCACATAAAACTGTTGCAGCTGCATATTGTCCATCAAGACTATGAAATTGGAAAACATGCTTGGATTTAGAATGTGCTCAGTTGAAAGTGAGACACTGGAGATGCCTCCCTCACGTGACCAGCAGCACCGGCCCTGCCCGCCTGGCTTTGATTCCAGCTGTTTCTCTCACACTCTCTGGCTGGCTCACCAAGCTCGTGCCCCTCCATTCTGCCCTCGCCTCCTCCCACCCTTGACCTTTGTGGTGTGGTGGAAGCAGATGGTCTTGCAGCCAGACAGAGGTTTTTCCCCTTGAAGTTGCTTCTCCATCCCAAAAGGCTGGTGAGCAGATACATTTCTAGACAAAGCAATATTCTATCTTCTCCAAGGCAGCACACACAATGGCAAAACACTTGGACTGAGAAGTTAGGCTCTGAAGTACCTGGGTGCTAATTCTGTCTCTTTTGAACATAACACAGTCTGGGACTACAGTCCAGTTACTGGGTCTCTCACAGCCTCAGATTCCTCTGTGGCAATATAGAGATGTCACAGTATCTGCATCATGGGGTTGGCAGGCGAAGTGAAGGGGGCTTCAAAGTTTAGCACCGTGCGTGGCTCATAGCAAGTTCTCTCTCTCTCTCTCCTTTTTTTAGAAAGAGTCTCTGTCTTGTCGCCCAGGCTGGAGTGCAGTGGTGCAATCTCGGTTCACTGAAACTTCTGCCTCCCGGGTTCAAACAATTCTTCTGCCTTAGCCTCTTGAGTACCTGGGATTACAGGCACCCACCACAATATTTGGCAAATTTTTTTTTGTAATTTTAGTGGAGAGATGGGATTTGATCATGTTGCCCAGGCTGGTCTCAAACTCCTAACCTCAAGTGATCCACCTTCCTCAGCCTCCCAAAGTGCTGGGATTACAGGCATGAGCCACCACCCCCGGCTGTAGCAAGTTCTTAATAAACAAGGGCCTCTATTGTGTTATGGGATGTTCAGGCCATGGCTCCTGTTAGCTCATAGCTCCCAGACAGCAGGGATTTTTGTACCACGATTGTTTTGTGAACCCTCTGGCCCCTAAGGCTGTGCTGAGCATGTACATCCCAGGGAGCTTACTGAGTCGTCGTGGAATCTGCTGCTGAATGAACAGCCTGTGGTTGGGGCCAGTGAACATGGCAGGACCTCTGCTTCCCTTGGGCAGTGGCTGGGGCGTAGCCTAGGGTCCTTCCCAGAGCCAAGTGCAAGAACCGAGGCTAAGCGTGGCTGTGTGAGTATATTCAGCATGTTAGCTGCTGCTTCACATCCTTGAGTGTCTCTCCAGAGAATCCTCAGGACACGCTATCCAGGGCTCTGTGCTGTTCTCAGCTGATGCCTCTGTTCCTGCAATTGCATGGCCTATTTCATCAGGAGGTAGCAAATCATCTACAAGTAAGGGTTACAGGCTCTGTACAGGGGACAGAGATGAAGGACAAATTGCATCCTCTGCGCAGTGCTGGGGAGACTGCACCTGTCCCCTGCCACCTCCCAGGGCAGCTCCCTTTCTCCTTCCTCACCCAAGACAACCTGCTTAACATCCCTACCACCCAGAAATGGGGCCTGGGAGTTGGAAGACAGAGGAAAAAGAAACATTTATCAAACTGGAGAATGGGAAATGACCACGGACGGAGGCAAGCGGGAGAGAGCCAGGCCTCCACAAAGCAGAGAGGAAGCAATTTGACAATGAGGTGAAAATTGCCACTGCTGATTCTCCTGACACTCTGAGCTTTACTCATGGGCTCAAGGAAACCTGTCCCCGGCTCAGGGCTCAGGGAAACGTCTGCAAGCAACTGGTAATAGTTTAGCAATGGCCTGGTGACTTAGAATGAGATGGAGGCCGCGGGCGGCACCAGGGGACATACCTCCTGTTTGTAACCCAAGATGATGAGATATGGAGACAGTTCTCTTCCCCACCCCGCTCCTCTGGTGACTGAGCCAATCAGCTCAAAAAGCCACAGGGACAGAGAGAACATGCGGTCAGGAGGAAACTCAGATTGAGACAGGGTTTTACAAGCATACTGTCGTGAGGGTGTGTGTGTGTGTGTGTTTGTGTGTGTGTGTGTTGTTTGGTTTGGTTTTCCTACAGCTGTTTTAATGAATGCACCTTCCCCTCATGCAGCCCTCCTCCTCTGTAGCATATCTCTGCTTTATGGCAAATGGGTTTTGATTCTGAAGCAAATTGACCTTGAAATAAGTTCCAGGATTTGAGTTCTTACACCCCAGATGCTGGGTTTGGAATGCAGACTGCTCAATCAGCAGATCCCAGCTCCAGCTCCTGCATCTGGAGGGGGACAGTGCATTTTGTCAAACTAATAGGCAAAGTCAGAATTGTGGGGCTGGATGCTGCGAGGCTGGGGCAGGCAGACCCTAGGTGTGTTGCCGATGTCAGGGTTCCCTCAGTCCTTCTCTCTGATGGCGTGTGTGTCTTCCTGTGTAACTGAGGCCACTTGGGAATTTTGCGGAGAGGGCTGAGAGTGGAGGGCTGCAAGAATCTAGAGTGACATGGCTACAAAGCTCTGATCACAAACCCATCATGTCACAGGGAAACAGTATATTTTGTGGAAAGAAAGTGTGTGCTTCATACGTGCATATGTGTATACACAGAAGCCAGAATTTATTTCATTCCTACGTCTAAGAAGATTATCTTCATCTTGGTTTTGCTGAGTTCCCGATTCTACTGAGATTGTGATTTAGGGATTTTGTTGTAACAGACCCAAAGACAGCAAATATTTATTGAGCATCTACTGTGTGCCTGGCAATGGAGCAACTATCTTTAAAGTGAAAGTATGAGCTGAGCTGAGTCCCCACGTGACTGCATGTGCTCAGCATGAGGCAAGTGTGTGCTCAAGGCTGGTGTCTGAGTGCTGAGCAGTACAGGTGGTGGATTTAATTTAAAGGAGATTCTGGTGGCTTTAAGGTGTCCAAGTGTTATGTTGTTCTGAACTGAAAGATGAATTGAACTGGCAATATAGGGGCCTGTGTGAACAGAACTAAAATGTCCTCCACCCATTTTCAGCTTCCACAACACAAAGGATTGTTGAAACTCGGTTCTTTCCCTTGGGGTTTTTGTTTTTGAGGCTGAAGCAATGAAATAGATCACTGCAAAGACAACCAGATGCCTTTTGTAGATGATAGGGGTAAATCTAGATCAGAAGGCAGATAGGTAGGGGGTCAGGAGGGAGAGCCACCCAGTGTGCTGTCTGACCTTGAGATGGACAGGGAGGGGGCTGTCTTAGAAGAACCAGAGCCTCCGGGCCAGTGCTGGGCTACTCTGATGTGGCCTGGGCCAGAGCCTTTGGGATGAGAGCTAGACAGAGAAATAGGTAGGGAGTTGGTGCTAAAAAAGCAATCCCAGAAAGGCTTGAGGCTGCTCATTTGCATGCTGTGCATTTTCCTTCCAGTAAGGGAGACCTTTGGGAGTGATTTTTATAGAAGAAGCAGTTAGGTATAACTCTGGTTACAGCAGAAATTCAGTAGATCCAAGACCTCAAAAGGCCTCCGGAGGTTGCTTAGTGCAGCCCCTTCCCCCAAGCAGGTCTGTGCCTGCAGCCATTCCAGAACAATAGTGTTTCATTTTAAATATTTCTCAGGAAGGGTATTTCATAAAGTCCCTGATGCACTGGTACCAAAACAAAGCCTAGCAGAAAAAGAACCAAATTTTCTCTGGACTACGGCCAAGTGCAATCCAAGATGGATACAGATGTTGCAAAAGCAGCCAGTTAGTCAGCAAATGTGCCAGTACACCTCTTCTCTGTGCCCTCTGCTGATATGCTTTCCAAATTAAATTAGTTCAATATTGCTTGGGGCTCCTATTGGACTCTGATTCATTCTGGTGGGAGCAACGTTTTAAGTTCGAGGAAGAGAGGTGGGCAGAAGACTTTGCTCCCAGTAACATCAGGATGTGAGCCCACTTTAACCTCCCCTATGCTCAGATAAGATGGAAATTGAGCTTAAATGCTAGTTACACACATTCTATAATTATCTTGCATTTTAGCAAATTCAGGGATAAATGAGTATTGAAAAGCCAACATGTTCTGGAAGCAGAAGACTTAGAACATGTTCTATGCGTGGACAGACAGGAACATGTTCCAATGAGCTGGAAGTTGTGTGCAGTATAAGACTGCCCAGTGCATCCATCACCAACTATTTATGCCACCAATGCAAGATGGTATTCCTAAAGAAATGAGAGTGAAGACATAGAAAATCATAATTGTCTCGCATGCTTTTAGAGCATATGTAGAGTGATTAGGTAGGACAAAAATCCTGTGAATAAAAATATGATGAGAATGGAAGAACTAGTGCTAGGCTTGAGAGGTATGCAAAAACAAACATCAATAGCAACAAAAAGATGTTAAGAGCTTTGCCTTTGGAGGGCGTAGCTGGAGTTTCTGAGATGCAGTAGCACTCCACAGTGAATAAGCCCATGAGAGAATGTGCAGACATACAGTCTGACAACAAGGGAAGGCATGCTGGGCATTGAGTGGCAAAGCCTGAATAAGGAAAGTGGAGGCAGTCAAATGGAAACCTGCCATGGTTATCAAGGAAGTTTCCTTTCTTCTTGCACCATAAAATAATAGGGGGAGGCAGCCAAGACTTACCAGTCTCCCAACTGCTCCCACTTTAACTTTATGTAAAACATTTGACACAGTCAGAAAAACCTGGAACACATATATCTCTAGTAACACTTTGCTGGGACACACACCAAAGGCTGTGGGTGTACAGAGGATGAGCAACTCTTTTGCAGTAGCTGAAGGTCAGGAAGGAAAAGCAGAAAGAAAGAAATTGAAAGTAGATATGGATTTAGTACTATGTTACAGCATTTTGTCTTTAAAACCATAGTTTATCAGACTAAAATGGTGGGCCATTGGCAACAGACGGAACACACCCAAGAAAGAGGGAAGAAAGAACACAGTTGGTCACGAAGTGAAAGAGTCAAGACGCAAATTTTTCATATAGCCAAATGGAATTAACATTAGATTTTATGAAGAGCAGCAAATGTGGTGTAGAAAAAAATGTAACAGATTAGTCACCCAGTAAAATAGCAAATAAGGACATGGGAGTAACATCTATCGCTGAACATTTTTTGTTTTCCTCGCTCTGTCACCCAGGCTGGAGTGCAGTGGCATGATCTTGGCTCACTGCAACTTCTGCCTTCCGGGTTCAAGTGATTCTCCTGCCTCAGCCTCCTGAGTAGCTGGGATTACAGGCACACACTACCAAGCCCAGCTAATTTTTGTGTTTTCAGTAGAGATGGGGTTTCACCATGTTGGCCAGGATGGTCTTGATCTCCTGATCTTGTGATCTGCCCACTTCAGCCTCCCAAAGTGTTGGGACTATAGGCATGAGCCACTGCACTTGGCCCCACTGAACATCTTATATACTAAAGCACAGAATAAAAATAGCCAGTAAAGATAATATGAGACTATATCCAAGAAGGCAAGTTCTATGACTCTAAGTTTGAAATAAAGTTTTCTTTACAGATATTTTCCCTGATTTCTAAGCCTCTTCAGCTGCACCAAGCTTCCCCTCATGTCTGCAGCTAAAATCCTTTTCGAGTCATCATCTTCTTTAAAATCCCTTTCCTGGTCTTCCTACCTCTTCCCATCTCCCTTCCTATTCACTACTCATGAGGCAGAATGGTCCTTTTCAAACATAATTAGACCACATCACTCCCCACTTACATCTCCCAGTGACTTCTCATTCCATGTAGAAAATAATTCAAATGTTTCAACTGGTTCACAAATCATCTCACATCCTGGCTGGCCCATGATCCCATTCCTACCACCTCCCCTTGCTCACTCAGTCCCAGCTACATGGGCTTCTTGCTGTCCCTCAAACACACCTGGCATAATCCTGCCTCAGGGCCTTGGCACCTGCTGTTCCCTCTGCCTGAAATGTTCTTGCCCCTGAAATACATATGGGCTGCTCACTGACTTCACTCAAGTCTATGCTCCCATGCTATTTCCTAATGGAGTGGGTCCACCACCTGCAGGCCTGCACTGTCCTTCTTCATAACACATAGTGTTCTGGGATTGTAGATCATATATCTGCTTGTTATTGTCTATTATCTGTCTCTTAGACTAATATGTACTTTCTATGAGAGCAGCAATTTTGTCTGTTGGTCCACTAATATATTCTCCATTCCTAGAAGAGTACTTGGCACATAGTAGATGTTCAATAACTACTTCTTAAATGAATGAATGAATGAATCATAACTATAAATTATGCTAACCGGTACAGCACTAGCCACTAACTAATGTGATGCTGCCAGACAAAAAGCCTGTGATTGTATGTTGAAAGAAAACAGAAACCTGAATGATGTAGCATGTGAGAGCAGGAAGAGAATTCAGGGTTAACTGAGCTCACTCCCTGTTAAGGTAATGAAACTCAAAATGTCTAATAATTTATTAATGTTCACGTAGCTAGTAAATGGTGGTCCAGGCATTAATTTAGGTCTCTGTATTCACTGGCCAGAGTCTTGCTTGTTTACACTACCCAACTAGGTATTTATCCTCTAAAAACTAGGATTCTAATAGAAAAATCCAAATGTATTAATTTGACGATAATTGAAGAACAGGTGTAAAGCATCACTTTTCTTGCCAAGTGGTCAGGAGATGAAGAGGGGAGAGGAGAGACGTTCCTGGGGGCATCTCTGGAGAAAGCTTTGTCTGTATGTTTCTAAGTGACGGTCATGGCCAAATACAAGGGCAAGTGTGCTGTCTGTCTCTAAATGCAGACCACACATCAAGTGCCACCCTGTCAAAGAGGAAGCTACAGGCCTGGATTAGTGGTGTGTACCTATAATTCCGGACCTTGGGAGGCTGAGACAGGAGAACTGCTTGAGTCCAGGAGTTCAAGACCAGGCTGGGCAACACAGTAACACCCTGTCTTTATAAAAAAAAAAAAAAAAGTTTTTTTTTTTTAATTAGCTGAGCATGGTGGCCTGTGCCTGTAGTCCCAGCTACTCAGGAGGCTGAGGTGGAAGGATGGCTTGAGCCTGGGAGGTTGAGGCTGCAGTAAGCTGTGATTACACCACTGCATTCCAGCCTGGGCAACACAGTAAGACCTCAACTCAAAGCAAAAAAAAAAAAAAAGGAAGCTACAGACAAGTGGGGAAAGAATTGTTTCCATGTGGAAGCTTTTGAGAAACAGGGCCAATATTTGGGGGCCTAAATAACAAAGAACCATATAGAATCAGGGGCAAAATGTCCTTTCAGTCTCTCTTTGAAGTCTCTCTTTTGGAAAAGTACATGAGGCAGGAAGGCCACATTCCCGAGAAGGGTACCGTGGCTGTGGTCCTGGTAGGTCCACGCTGGAGAAATGTGCGGGCAGAAGACATTAGCAAAGGGCCTGAGTGGGAGGATTGGGGGGGGACCATCCACAGGAAGCCAAACTATTCCACGGGGAAAATGCAACAAAAGATAAAGTTCCTGTAATTAGGTAAAAGTGCTAAAAAGCCAGCAAGTTTCATCTATTAAAAATAATGTGACCTCATGGGTACCCACAAGCTGGTGAGAACAGAGGAAAGATGTACAAAAATAAAATAGGTGAATATGTGTTTCATTTATTTCTTAGTTTGCATAATCATAAGTAAACAAGCGTGAAAGTGATGCCTCGGGCCCCGGGCCATGTCCATCCTCGGCTCCACGGCTCAGGGACAGCCGCTCATTTGTATGCTCAGTGTCGCTGAGATTCGACAGCATTTGGGGAAAGAATGAACAAATAATTTATTTCTTACTTGAAAAGTTAATTCATTTCTATTAGTATTTCATTTATTACCTCTAAATTGACCAGATTATTAAATTAACCATTATTTGGTAGCCAAAATTTTGCTGTATACACAGAATATAAATTGATGATATCTACTCTGTGACCAAACAGTTAAGAAAGCACTGAAGTCAAAGGAAGAAAAACGGTGTAAATCTGCTTCAGTTCTGCCTCTAGGCCACTGTCTTCCGTCATGTTCTGTTGCAGGCAGGATGAGACAGTAGAGATGTATCCTGATGTTCCCCTCCCTGACAAGAGCACCCCAGCAACTCTCCTGTTGGCCCTTGAGCTAACAAGCTGAGGAAGCGTACCGACCCTCCGGGAGTGCTCCTCGGGTGGCATTCATCTGCCAACGTCACGATTTTGCATTTGTCACTAACATACTGGTTGCCTTCCGTCCAGATGCTCTCATTGGTACACTGGCCTTCAAATTGGAGTTCTCTTGAATAAAACAGAGAAAGAGGAAGAGGAGGGGAAATAGCTCTGAAGAAACAGCTTATCTCAAATGATCTCAGAAACTCACCTGCTTAGGAGACCCACAGCAATCATGGGGTGCCCATAGATACAGGGGCTTCTCTACATTGGAATTTTACTTTGTAAGCCCACCGCACAGTGGAGAGACTGCCTTACGTGGCAGTGTGGGTGTGAGGTTTGCAATCAGACTATGAAGGCTGACTTTCGATTCTCTTGTGTGATCGCTGGGTGACCTTGAGAAAGTCACTTTCCTTCTCTGGGCCTGAGCCCCTTCCTTGTCAGTGTGGACGGCCATCCTACCTCCCAGGACTCTTTTGAGAATCCAGTGGAAATACATGTGAGAAAGATTTGCACCCAGTAAAAATCACATACAAATATGAGGTATCATTAGAATGAGTTCCTTTTGATTATTCCATAACTAAAGCCCTTGGCTCAAGTCCGAGACAGATGCCATGCTGCCCACCGAATTCCATTTTGTACCAAATCATGTTAGGGAGTCCAAAGTATTTCCATTTTAAAATCCCATCTCCGGCTGCTTGCATGTTTAAATGAAAATTCATTTGGATAGCAGCATGCTTGGAGCAAGACAGCAGTAACTAAATAAACAACTAATCAGCGATGGGTTAGGCCTCTCCACAGGGAGGCGGATGGAGGACACTTGCAGTGCACCTGCCTGGAGTGACCCCAGCAGATAGTTGTGGGCTCCAGTGTGTCCACCTCTGGGCCAGGCCCACTCTACCTCCCTTAAAAGGAAGCACACAGACCAATTTAGGCACCCAATGTGTAGGCTGGGAATGGAGAGGAGATGGTGTGTGTTTGCTTTGTTAACTTATCCATTTTTGTATATTTTTGTATCCTGCTTTTCTTCCACTGTTAGCCAAGGAAAAACCTCGGGGCTGCCGTAGCTGGGCAGGAGGAAATGAAGGGCCTACCCTGGCCACTCCACCCTTGAGCCTCCTCATCCACTCTCACCCACAAAGGCAGTTGCTCTGACCGAGGTCACTAAAGGCTCTTAATTCTTTCTGTGAAAGACAGTGATGGAGCCATGTCAGGGTGTTTTTGCCCCAGTCATTTCCTGGGGCACCTTGTACTCTGTGCAGAGGCTGTGTCCTCACGTTTGTGATTGAAGGCACAGGCAGACAACAGGGTTCAGATTCCATTTTCTTAGCTCATGAGGGCGATTCTCTGGCAGGTCCCTTAGTGCGGTCCAGCCTGGGTATCCTGTCCATCTGCATCCTGCCCTTTTTCAAGGACCAGCTTTTCAAGCACATCATTCAGTGGCAACATGGCATCGTGTCTCTGCATTTAGAGGGACACTGATCAGCACTGTGATCTCAGGCAGCTGATCTCAGATCATGGCAGCACAGTGGTCTCATTAGCGTCCTCATCTGTAGAATGGGCACTGCACAGAGCAGTCCTAAATATTAAATGTGGGCCTACAAGTAGAGAGCTAAGCCAGTGTCTGTGGCCTCATAAGCCAGGGACATCACAGGAGGTCTTCCCAGTGGCTCCCACCCAGAGCTCATCCTGCTACAAGTTCTGAGCCATTGGAGAGCTCCTTCTATTATTTGCTGACTCATTAGGGCCTGCCTTTGACCGTAGGATTCATGGCCACTCATAGTGTCATATTACTCATAGCACTTAACATTTCACTGAGCATAGGATGGACATTTAACAAATGATTGTTTTGTGCTTTGTGAAGTCAGATGCGCCCATCCACACCAATCGTGGAGGAATCCACAGCCTGTGCGCAGGGTGAGTCCTCTATCTTTGGTTCATGCTTCAGTTTGCTGGAGCCATTCATTCATTCTTTCCTGGAATAGGTCTCACATGTCTACCGCATGCCAGGAAGCCAGGAGGTGGTGATGATCCGGCAGCCAGGATTTCTGTCTCCACAGAGCATACAGTTTAGTTGGCTGCATTCATACACCTAAAGCATTTTTGCTCCCTCAAAAAAGAAATTATCAATGATTCCAAGTACTTAAAGATCACCATAACCTGAAAAGCTTGCTGGGTTGTAAGTAACAACCTCACCTTATTCTGTTTATCTGTCACTGAGCTGGAAACAGTTACAAAGTAGGACGTGCTACACTGCCTATTGAGTTTATTTCGTCTTTTATACAGAAATCAACCTTGTAGAGGGAACCACATCATTTTAAAAAATACTCAAGCTCTATTTTAAGGGTGTAAAGTGATCACATTTTCTAGAGATGAATGCACCTGACTACATCAGAGGCCAAAATGCAGATGTGGTGGGCCACGCTGATAAGGTCCCCCCATGACAGTCTTTAGGGACCCCTCTGAGCAAGGGGAGACTTTCTTGTTCCATTTCTGAAAAGTGGCAGAGGAAGGAACAGGTGCCTTCGGGATTCAGAGTTAATGAAATCCACAAAAGACAATCCAGTCGCTTCTTGGGATTAATATAAATTAGTCCATTGGAGACTTCTTAGAGAAAGAAAAGGAGAGAGAGACAGAGACAGAGAGACAGACAGGCACAGAGACAGACTGAAAAGATGAAGGAGGGAGGATAGAAGAAAGGCTTCATTTTTTTTTTTCAGATAACATTCCCCAATAACATACATATAGCCTGGTGCACAGAATGTCAGCTCAATGAATTGTCGCAAACTAAACACACTCAAATAACCAGCATGCCAATAAAGACACAGAATGCAGCACGCAGGAATCACCAGGCCTTGTTGTGCTCACAGCTGCCCTCCTCCACAAGTTAACCTCCAACTTGATGCCAGGCTCCCTAGACAAGTGTGCCTACTTTTCAACTCACATGAGTGAGATCAAAGAGATTCTTCTCCTCTGTGGCTGGCTTCCTCTGTTCCACGTGTGTTTGTGAGATTCAAGCATGTTGTGGCCTATATTTGTGGTTGTCGCTCTCATTGCTGTGTAGTGTTCCATTGTGTGAATATGCTACACATTATTTTATCTACTGTACTTTCGAAGGGCATCTGGGGAGTTTGCAGCTTTTATCTGTGGCGCGTGGCTACAGTGCACATTTTTGTACAAGGCTTTTTTGTGAATATATGCCCTTATTTTTATAAGGGATGAGATAAATTCAATTTATTTATTAAAATTTAATTTCAAGAATCCAAGTAACTTTATAGATGTTGAAATTATTACATAAACAGTCATAGAAGTCTTCAATGTTCAAACACACATGGAGAATATACCTATTAAACAGTACTGAGGAAAATAAGTGTACTGAGGCACTTCTTCAAATATGTCTTTGTAGTGATTAGTAACCGCTGTAGTGTTAATAATTACTAATACTACAAACGTATATGAACTATTCATTATTATAAATGCTAATGCTTGGTTGTTTGGGTAAAGAGTTCTATTTTGTCCCTAAGATGAGTGAGGACATGTATGAAATACATAGTAATTGCTGATTCACACTTACGGGGAAGTTAGCTCTTCTTCCAAAGGGTGGCAGCTTACCTCAGTTGCAGGCAAAGGATTCCTCAATAGGAGATGATCAGCTTTAAAATACTGGTCTTGCAACTCCTCGTGTGTAAAGCAACAACAAACATTGCAAACCAGGAGGTGATGGGCAAAAGGGGAAAACAGGCATTAATTAGAAGACATTTACACTCACTCAGATGATTGAACTAGAACCCAAGAATCTGCAAGGAGGCAAAGGCTCCTAGATAATCTCTACTTATTCTCCATCTGTGACCTGCAGCTAGCCTTCTTCCATGGCCCAGTTCTCCCCAACAAAACGATTGCCATCCTCTGCTTCATAATGTGCCAAGAAAGCAAAAACTAACTAAATGAATGAACAAATGAATGAGTAAAGAAAAAGAGCCCAGCCCTTGTTCCCCGAATTGCTTCCTCCACCTGCTCCTAATAGGGATGCCACCTTATGAATTACAGCTGCCTGGGCAAAGCTCTGAGGAACCTGTAGGGTATCTCACTTCCCTTTCACCTGCTGTAGGGTAAAGAGATGCGAGGCTCTGGCATGTTTGACAAGCTGATTGCTCCAGCGGGCTCAGGGGCTGGAATGGGAGATTAATTAATGCTAAAAGACACAGTTTGATGTGGCAATGAAATTTCGATTATAATAATCTCTAATTATCTTGTACCTTGAGTGCCCTGGCTCTCCCAGGTATTTCTTCTTGGTTGGAAATTGCTATTTGTGCATGAAATAAAGCAGGCTGCTTTTATTTTTTTTTTTGGTGGGGGTTGGGGGTATGGGGAAGGACATAAATAGGAGTGGAAAAAGAATCTACACTGCCATGTTTGAGAGCAGAGGAATGTCTGAGGTAAGAGTGTCTCTTTGAGGAAAGTAGAGCATTCGAGGAAAGTGAAGTTCACATTACTTTATAGCAAATGTTACTAAGACAAGATAAAGGAAAATGTAATAAAGATACTAGACTAAACTAGAATTCTTATATCTTGACTATTGATGGCCAAAGACCTCCATGACTAGATTATACCATCTCTAAGACTATTGGAGAAAAAGGGTCAAAGACAAACTTAAACCTCATCTGGGCGGGCAACATGGCTCATGGCTATAATCTCAGCATTTTGGGAGGCTGAGGAAGGTGGATCTCTTGAGCCCAGGAGTTTGAGACCAGCTAGGCAACATACTTACACCCCATCTCTACAAAAAAATAAAAAATTAACCCAGGCGTGGTGGTGCATGCCTGTGGTCCCAGCTACCCTGGATGCTGAGGTGGGAGGATAACTTGACCCCAGGAGGTCAAGGCTGCAGTGAGCTATGATTGTACCACTGCATTCCAGCTTGGGCGACGGAGTAAGACTCTGTCTTAAAAAATATATGTGCATATATATATATATATATATATAAAGCCTCATCTTTCCAGGTGCCATTAGGATTCCTCTTCATAATAGGGATTCCACTCTAGAAAACGAATACAGGTTTCCATGTTTTAGTGCTTGGACAAAGGAAATAGAACTTCCATAGAGAAGAAGAAGGATTTCTCACTCCCATCTCTGACGGTGTATGCCCTAAGTCCCCTGCAACTGAAATATCTATGGTAATTGTCATGTTTGTAAAGACAATGTGGACTATTCCAGGCTGTGAAACTCAAATTCTTCAAGATTGCTTAGAAAGTTGGGAGGACCCACGAAGCCACTAAGGGAATTGACAGAGTCCACCTTCTGGAAGAACACAGAGGGAGGATGTGAGGAGACAGTCTCCCACACTCCACAAACTCTGCAAAGCATCAGACTTAGTCACAGATCTTCCACGGGTGACCCCTTCCTCCCAGTACTTAATTAACTTTTCTAAATCTGTTTTTCTCATTTGCAAAATGTGGAAAAGTTATTAATAGTCTATGAAGATTATCTTCATGTGATAATAGGTTCGGCCCAGTGTTTGGCATGTAATAAATGCTTAATAAACACAGTTATCACCAAGAATATTTTAAACATTCTCAAGCCCTTTGCCCAAGCACACAGACATTTTACAAGATTTTAGGTAGAATCATGAGTGTGTGTCTGTGTGTCTGTGTGTGTGCATGTCAGCATATTGGAACTAACTGCCCTTCAACTTTATTTTGGGCCTGTCTGGCAACCAAGAGTCAGACACCAAATGGTACTCATGTCTCTCTCATCCTCACTCCCAGTACTAATTATCTTGCTCTCTAAGAAAATGGCTGCCTGCCCCTGAGCCTTCTTACCTGTCAGGAGTATTGGTGGTGCCTCCAGACCAAGGGACACCTGAGTTGAAAACTGGAAAGGACCTTCCTCACTGTAAGACACTAAAGGGTGGGCTGAAGTGCTAAAATGCTGTTCACGTTTTTAAAGACCGAAAGGGGGCCCTGAGGAACTGCTGCAGCTCTGGGGCAGAGGCAGATGTCTAGTTGGGGTGACAGGCCATGAGCCCAAGAGCCAGGGGTGTGGAGCACAGGTGGAGAGTTTGGCAGGAGATGGGTGCAGTCCTGCCCAGAGGCAGGTGCTTTACTCATTTGGGGGCATCTGTGCATGGTGTGGTGTGGGTGGGGACCAAGTTGAAGGAATCAGCAATAAGCCATGTCTGTCCAGTCTGTTTTCTGCTCTGTGTTAGTGCATGGATTAGGAATAGGGAGATTTGGGACAATGCTCTGTGCAGCTTGTGGCTGAGGGTTTGAGGAATTTTTCTATCATTCCTTTAAATGAAGATGACAGAGGTCTTCCCAGGGACTTAATAATAGATTCAATTAAGAATAAGGCCATGTGGCTGCAAATACATTAAAGATTTTTTTTTTTTCATTCTGTAGAACAAGTACAGAATGTCTATGTCATTTCAAACCAGGCTCTCTTAATCTGTCTAGTTGTGACAGAATGGAGTCAGGCTTTGACCTGAGCCCAAAGAAGCTGTCCTGTACCCCACCCACCACTGTTCCCAGCTTGCATGGCTGCCCAGGCCCTGGAAGGGTCTTACAGTTAGAAAAGCTTTATATCCTTACATGAAGGACAGAACAGGCAGCTATATGGTGAGGAAATGTACAGACACAAATATCCATATATTGAATAATTGGCTGGCTGGGGAGAATGGAACACTCTGTTGCCTCTTACTCACACTTATCTGCTTAAAATTGCTTCTACTGATGGAAGCCCCAGGAAGAAGGCAGCTTGCTTACAAGAATCACCCTGGAGGATGCATGGCTACATGCACACAATTTCGAAACGAGAGTATTTACATTCGGTTGGTGCAGCTGAACAGAGGACAGAACCTCATTTGCTTTCCATTACGCTCATACTTGGTGTGTAAGAGTAAAGGACTCAAACTGGTATTTTGCTAAAGGAGTGTATCTGTTAGGACTAGGTTTCCCTGCAAGTAATGGAAACCTGGAAAGTAGACACTTAAATAATACAGACATCCATTTTTCACATGCAAAATTCTAAAGGTAGGGAGTCAGGGCTGGTGTGCTGCCTCTGTAATCTCCAAGGATCTGTGCTCCCCTGCACCATCCCTGGTGTGATGCTTGGCCTCATGGTCTAAGCCAGAGCCACAGCCATCCCAGAATTCTCCTTCCAAGCAGAATAAAGGGAGAAGGAAAGGTCAAAGAGCATAAACCAAGTGTTTTAGGAAAATTATTGGAAGCTCCCACACAACCCTCCTGATAGCTGGAGCTTAATCACACGGCTCCATCTACCGGCAAAGGAGGTCGGGCCACAGTCTCTACTAAAAATCAATGATTCTATGAAGGTGAGAATGGATATTGGGATAGAAAGTTAGCAATCTCTGCCTCAAGTCAGGAGAAATCTATTACATTTAATATCTAAAAATCTGATATTCCCAGGAGTAGATGCTTCTTAAATATATTTTTTTCTCTCTGCCAAGCCCTAACTTAATCTCTTGTGACTAATCCTAGCTTCAAAGATTTGGACAAGCTCTTTAGATTGAATCTAGGGAAAACCTTGGAAATGTTCAAGTTTGCTTTGACTTTTCTGTGTTCTCAGTGTTTCCATTTTTGCATTCTACTTGAATTAAAGAAGAATCTTTGCATGATAAGAGTTTACCAATACTGATGATCGATCCCACAAATTATTTCCTCATTCCTCTGCATTCATTCACTTTGCACAGTGCGTACAGCCCAGTAATGGAAATGTGATCTACAGTCAGAGGACAAGTCAAAAAGTTGAAGACTCTTATAGAAGATCAAATCAAGATCCGATAGGCTCTTTTAGAAACTTGCATTTCCTCTTTGCTGTATCCCTCCCGGGTCAGATCATGATTATCACCGCCTGCAGTGGGATCTCTGGGAGGTTAATTAGTTATCTGTATTGCAGCTCGAGTCTTTGAATAGTTTTCTCTCCTTATCGTTGGCATACTACATGAAATTTTAACTAGGGTTTTTAGGGATTTAGAATTTTTTCCCCATGAAAACTTAATTTTGAATGGTATCTTTGTGATATTGTTCTTGGATTAAAAAACACTAAAACTGTGCTTTCAAAAAGCAAAGCTTTTCTCAATTATTATTGTCTCATATGTCCCACAATGGCCAGCTAGCTTTTCATTACCATCCAGTGAACTCTGCTCTGCTGATCAGAGTGAAATCAAATAATTGAGGAAGTACGGCATAGCAGTTAGGCATTCAGGCATGGATTCAGAAATATGCGGAATTCAGTAGGGCTCTGGCACCTACTAACAATTTGGTTACTCTCCCTGCCTTTCAGATTTGCACCCGTTAAATGACAATAATACCTGTTGTGAGGTGTGGTGAAGAGTTTATGGGACAATGTATGAAAAGCACGTAGCTTACTAAGTGTTCAGTAACTGCAGTGTGTGTGTATGTATCTCAGGCAGAGAAAACCACGCAAATCACAGAAAGCACCTGAACTAAAAAAAATTTCAATCAACCTAACTTGTCAATTTCAGATTCTGTTTCCTGTCCATAATATTGCTAGAAATTTTCAAACCAAGGTAGATTTTTAAATAATAATGTACTCTGCTCTCTAAAAGTCCTGTCTTATGTTAATAAAAAAAATGAAAGCCACTAAGAGATTGAAATATTTTTAAAACTACGTTTTCAGTACAGACAGTAGCAATTGACTCACAACAAAGAAGATGTGGAATTAAGCACCGTAATACCTCCTCCCACGTTCCCATTAATTATGTCATTATTTTTCCATTGGCATTCACTTTCATTTCTACAATTTCTGTAATTGTTTGGTCCTAATTTTAAATGTTAATGCATTAAAATTCTACAATCAAAGGAGTCTGTTGCCTCCTTTTCCTCCACTGTGATTGGCCCATGCATTCTTGTATGTTTCAGAATGTCTGCCCTGTGTCTTTCGGGCAACTCGGCTGCCATAATGTTTTGGGATGACATTTTATTTCTTTCTAATTCTGGTAAACACTGCTCTAATATCATCTAGCATCGAATGTTACCTTGGAGAAGTCTGAGATTATCTTTTATTTATATTATTTTATTTATTTCCGGGGACTTCTCTTTATTTTTTTCCTAGATGCTAGATATTTTTTACTTTATCCTCAATGCTAGATTACTTAGTAAGCATGTGTTTCAGCACCCATTATTCTGAAACAATTTTTCAAGGAATTATGGAGTACTTTTTAGATCTGCAGATGTGGGTATTTCTTAATTTCAAGGCTATTCTTCTGTATTATGTACTTGAATATTTTTCACTGTATTTATTTGGTGCTGAAGCTCTTTGTGTCAGGGATAGCATTTTTTTAAGTTGGATTTGCTCCATATTAATGATCTTCTCCCTAATTGCTTGAGTCATGTTGTGTTGTTTTTCTCAGCACTGACTAACAATATCTCAAATCTCCCCTTTATGCCAGTGTTTGAATTGGCCCTTGTGCCCTCTCTTTTATTACTGGCTTCCAATTTATTAGTCCTAAAATGGTCCTCACTTTGGTCTTGGATCCACAGTCTCACTTCTTCATCTCAGTCTGAAGGTTTATAACTTTTTCTTTAAGTCTTGTTTTATATTTATGTCCATGTTTCTTGTTACATAATTGTACAGGACAAAGCTCTCATGGAAAATGGTCTTAGACCATTTTCACCTTAGCTTTTCTTCCAGACAGGGTTCTTCCTTTGACATTTGAAAGCAGAATTTCTTTTTTATTTCTTATTTGTTCTTTTCCCCCCTTTTCTGTAATATGTTTGTAGAGCTGCCATAGCACTACTTTTCATCTTGGTCATGCTTGGGCAGCTTTGTTCAGACCACCTATTTGTTCAGATGGTCTCTTCCTGCTGCATCCAAAAGCTACTCAGAGATGCAGGTGTTTGCCATTCTAATCCGCTTTGCCAAAGCCTGAGGCTCCAAAGTGGGGGAGATATCAGCTCAGCCTGTTTGAAGCATGTCTTAATGACTGGGTTCTGATTTATCATTTTGTTGTTGTTGTTGTTAAATGCTGACTCCCCAAAATCTAGCATGAACTGGGGAGTATTTCCCCACTTCATTTTGGAACACTGAAGACCACATCAGTCAGCAGAAAACCAAACCTCTTTCAATGATTTTCCCTTTCTTTTTCATGTATTTTACCAATCACTTATGTCCCATCGACTCTAAATGGAACTTAATGTCTTGTGTATTGAATTGAAAGTGAGACTCTACAAAATTAATTATTATGGCTTGATTCAATGTCCAATCTCTGAAACTTAGAGTTTTCTATAAAGTTTTGAAGGTTTTCCTGTCTTCTAGTCTTCAAAGGAGTTTGTTTGCAGCATATCCTTTTCACTGTTTGTATCAAGGTTCTGTCTCTCTTTCCCTCTCTCTCTCCCTCTCTCTCTGTCCCTCTCTCTCTCTCTGTCCCTCTCTCTCCCCCCTCTCTCCCTCCCTCTCTCCCTTTCTCCCTCTCCCTCCCTCTCTCCCTTTCTCCCTCTCTCCTCTCTCCCTTTCTCCCTCTCTCTCTCTCTCTCCCTCTCTCTCTCCCTCTCCCTCTCTCTCTCTCCCTCTCTCTCTCCCTCTCTCTCTCTCCCTCTCTCTCTCTCCCCCTCTCTCTCTCTCCCCTCTCCCTTTCTCCCTCTCTCTCTCTCCCTCTCTCTATCCCTCTCTCTCTCCCTTTCTCCCTCTCTCTCTCTCCCACACACACACACACACACACACACAGCCATAAAATTTAGAAGAGCAAACAGCTGGACATAAAACCTATTTTGGTCTTCTTAATGAATCAGAACTCCTACCACAGAGAGCGATTTCTGAATCAAATTTTATAGGGAGGGGTTCTGTTTCTCATGGTATATTACGCTCCGACAATGCATATTAGGGCAGAGAGAGAAAATGAGACAGCCCAAAATCATGAATATCCAAAGCAGCCCAACTCTATCTCTTCAAGGCTATGTTGAACCAAAACCCCCTTGTGAGCTGTTTTGAGTTGCAGATCTGTTTGCAAATGAGCTTGGAGCATACTGGGTAAACAGAAGTGGTTGGTAAATTCTATTTCACTTCACCAGTGAGCTGAAAAAGCATTGGATAATATGTTATGAGTTGTAGATCTGTTTGATTGCATTGTTGCAAAGTGGGAATTGTTTTGCAACATAGATTCTTAATCACGGAGGCATCTATGATTGAATGCGTCGAAAATTGGCTGAAATTGAAAGTTAACTATACTGCAGACGGCTTATTCTGGTGTATAATTGAAAATAAATTCTAATAACTCTTCTTGAAAGAGCTGCTCAGAGGAAATTTCAAACCCCCTGAAAAAAAAAGTGCTTTCTCAAAGAGACTGTCTCTCTGCATAATATAGTAATGAAAATAAAGCTCTAAGACTAACTAGCTTCTCTATGATGCGAGTGCACTGACCAAAATATGTCGATGTTGAACACTTGCAGAGCGATTTTGTAATGTGCTTCCTAAGCCTTTATGCTGAAGAGGTCCTACCATTTCTCTTTGAAGTCACTTTAGGATCATTTTATACAAGGACAACCCACTAGACAAAAAAAAAGAGTGAGCTTCTTTAATCAAACAGCCTTTAGTTTGAATTCTTGCTCCAGTCTTTGTGAACTTTGTGACTTTGGCAATATTTTTGTTGTTGTTGTTTTGTTTCTGAGCTTCAGTTTCTATCCTTTGTAAAATGGGTTTAATAATATAATCTAATTTTATCTTTTGTATACTTGTAAAAATTACAAATAATATATTTACATGAATAGTACTTTGTATATAATTGGTATTCAACACATTATAGGAGTTAGATTTGGATATGATATGTGTATATATACAGAAGCTGCATATTCATTTCAGTATCATTCACATATGAATATTCTTGCTTAGATTTAGTCATGCAACAAATAATGACCTTTTGGTCAACAACAAGTCGCATATTCCACGGTGATTTCCTAGGATTATAAAAGAGCTGAAAACTTGCTATTGCTTAGTGCTGTTGCAGCCATCGTGCGTCATAGTTCAATGCATTAGTTGCTTGTTTGTCCTGATGCTGGTGTAAACATTTCTCCCTAGAGACTGACTGCTACCTCTAGGTGAAAATGAGACTTTTTAAAAGAGTGACACCTTCTCAAGAAGAGCCTCAGGCAGGTTCTTCAGGAGGGTTTCCAGAATAAGGCATTGCTATCACAGGAGATGGCATCTCCTGCATGTTACTGCGCCTGAAAACCTTCCAGTGGGATGAGACATGGAGGAGGCAGAGAGTGATATTGGTGATCCTGACCCCATATAGGTCTCAGCTAATGTGTGTGTTTGCGTCTTAGTTTTTAACAAAACAGTTTTAAAAGTAAAACCCAAAGCAAATTTAAAAATAGAAAAAACGTATAGAATAAGGACAGAAAGAAAATGTTTTTGTACAACCGTATGACGTGTGTACTAAGTACTAATATTACTATAAAAGAATTTAAAAAATAAGAACTTGTCAAGTAAAAAAGTTGTAATAACAAGTTGAGCTCAAGTTAATTGATTATTGAATAAAGACTTTTTATTAACTTAGTGTATTTAATTTTTATTAATTTAGTGTATTTATTAATTTAGCGTATCCTAGGTGTACAGTGTTTGTAATGCGTACGGTAATGTCCTAGGCCTTCATATTCCCCTCGCCTCTTCTCACTGACTCACCCAGAGGAACTTCCAGTCCTGCAAACTCCATTCATAGTCAGTGCCCTATATAGAGGCACTAGTTTTTCTTTTATGCTATGTTTTTACTGTACCTTTCCCCTGTTTTGTTATATTTAGATACATGAATATTTGCCATTGTGTTACAGTTATCTGTAGTATTTAGTAGCATCACATGCTGCACAGGCCTGTGGCTTAGGACCAATAGGCTCCACGGTCTACCATCGAGGTTCGTGTAAGTGCTCTATGATGTTCAGACAATGGAGAGATTGCCAAAGGATGCATTTCTTAGAACGTATTCTGTGGTTAAGTGACAAGTGGCTGTATTTAAGCCCCTATCCTCCTCCATTTCTGCACACCTATGGGCAACAACTGAGTAGGAGAATCAGAAGAAGTCACAGAGCCCCACCACGGAGGACAGTCCCAGATGCAGAAAAACTAGAGTTCCGACTCTGGCTCAAGGTTAACCTCTCTAAGGCTACATTTTTTTCCATCTGTACAACTGAAGTAACAGCTTTATATATAGCTGTCCCTTGGTATTCGCAGCAGATTGGTTCCAGGACCCCCACAAATCCCAAAATTCAAGGCTACTCAGGCCCAGCATTCCTCCCTCTGGAACCCTCGGAAACCAAACGAACTCTCCCTATCCACAGGCTTGGCATCCTGAAAATACCTTGCTTTCCATCCATGGTTGGTCGAATCCTGAGTTCAGAACCTGTGGACACGGAGGGCCAACTGAATTCCAGTGCACTGCGTTGTAACGTAAAACAATGCAGACTGCCTGGCATCTGTGAAGTTCTTTTTAAACGTGTGCTTGTAGCCGTCCCTGTTTGTGCACTGCTCCAGAGCACATGGAAGGAGAACGGGCTTCTGAATGAAACAGATCTGGACTCCTCCTGACTCGTCCTCCAACAGGCTACAAAACCTTGAGCAAGTGACTGTACATCTGTGAGGCCACATTCCCACGTAAAATAGAGATTATAACACCTTTCAGCGGAAGGAAGAGGCTTTACTGAGATGGTGAACCCGTAGGCACTAACCACGTTAGCTGTCTCTTTAACCCCCCTCAGCTTGTTGTCAGCCAAGTTTTGAGCAGCAGTGGACTTCAGTGTTGCTTTTTTCATGGTGGCTTCTGCTCAGGAATGGCTAGATAGATTGTCATCTTTGAGATGAGGAAGAATCCAGATTGCCCTTAAAGCTGGCTCTTTCTGTGTCCAGAGAAGTCCCCTGTTTCCCTCTTATCTTCTAAATGAAACATCTGCTTCTTTGTCCAAGTCAGCAGATGCCAACCTGGGTGCACAAGCTGTCTACTCCGTTTCCCGGTCAGCTCCAACGATGCTGTGCTCACTTCCCTTCCAAAAATAAGTCCAGTGAAATCTGCGATGCATAGCCAGGACATCCATCCTCGGCTGGCTATGGTGAACGTGGCCCCTGAGCTCGTCTTCTCCTTGGAAGACCAAAGTCACTCTCCATAGAGGGAGCAACTAAATCACAAGAAAGGAGACACTCCAGGTGCCAGGGCAGTACTCTTGAAGGAATGTTTGTGCATACTGAGGGTGATTTGGGGGCGCTCTGCACACAGCCACATCACATCTCCCTCCCTTGTTCTCGAACTGGGTTCAAGGCCCACCCACCTGTATTCGTAGGTCTCTTCCAGATGGCCCACTGTCTAGATCATACTGCCTAGGTGTGCTGTACTTTTAACACACCAGGTGCTCTCTACTTGTAATAATCCTGTCTCTTCTGCTGGTGAGTGAAGCCTGGCCTACCCCCAAGGCTGATAAGTGGCAACTATGTATCTGACCCCCTCATACCATTATTGAGGTTAGTAATTATCTTCTCATCTCTGCTCCCCTTCCTCACCACCGACCTTCTTTCCAGTTCCTGTGCCCAAGCCAAAAGAACAAAACCACACCATTCTTTTTTTTTTTTTTTTTGAGATGGAGTCTTGCTCTGTCGCCCAAGCTAGAGTGCAGTGGCATGATCTCGGCTCACTGCAAGCTCCGCCCCCCAGGTTCACACCATTCTCCTGCCTCAGCCTCCCAAGTAGCTGGGACTACAGGTGCCCACCACCACACCCAGCTAATTTTTGTAGTTTTAGTAGAGACGGGGTTTCACCATGTTAGCCAGGATGGTCTCGATCTCCTGACCTCATGATCCGCCCGCCTCGGCCTCCCAAAGTGCTGGGATTACAGGCGTGAGTCACCGCGCCCGGCCTACCACACCATTCTTAAGTAGATATTTTGCATGAAATTTGATCCACTGAAAGCCAAGCTGGCTCATCAACCTAATGGTGCACAAGAGAAGGTATCTGGCAGAGATGTTACGAGGATTAGACATTAATTAGTTCTTGGAATAAATGTGCTCTCAACAATGGTAGAATTTTCTATTTGCTTCGCAGACTCTGATTCTAGTCTCTTCCTATAGGTCAGCTTCTCTGTGGACTGATGACGAACAAAGCAAAATATCTGCAATAGCCCCATGTCCTCAGTAGCCATATTTAACCAGGTCACATGGCTACACCGAGCGTAACACAAGCCTTAATGGTGTGACCACAGTGATTTTAGGAGCTCCTTCAGTTTGGCAAATCCCAGTTCTTATGCAGCATAACCTTTTCTGGGACGAAGAGCATAGATACATCAATTCAGGGTCGTTACCAATCACAGGGAAAATGCACCTTATTCATAAGGTTAGGAACCTTTTCATTTAAGAGAGGGCAGTCTATAGACAGTTTTTTAAATTTAAGTTTAAAAACTTTTAAAAACTTAATTTGAAAACATGCTAACAAAGAGGCAGGGTGTGGTGGCTCACGTCTGTAATCCCAGCACTTTGGGAGGCTTGAGACGGGCAGATCACCTGAGGTCAGGAGTTCAAGACCAACCTGGCCAACCTACTGAAACACCCTCTCCACAAAAATACAAAAATCAGCCGGGCATGATGGCAGGTGCCTGTAATCC
The DNA here is from genome assembly GCF_006542625.1 of Nomascus leucogenys. Lineage (NCBI taxonomy): Eukaryota > Metazoa > Chordata > Mammalia > Primates > Hylobatidae > Nomascus > Nomascus leucogenys. Next base: position 3,322,725 of record NC_044395.1, on the reverse strand, counting down.
CAGCTACTGGTGAGGCTGAGGCAGCAGAATCGCTTGAACCCGGGAGGCGGAGGTTGCGGTGAGCTGATATTGCGCCACTGCCCTCCAGCCTAGGCGACAAAGCAAGACTCCAAAAATAAAAAAGAAGAAAGATGCCTAATAAGTAAATCAGATAAAGAAAACATTTTTCTGGAATTGCTCTGATAAAATGAAATGGGCTGGCTTCAAGTCATACCTGTTATGACATCCCATTTCTACCCCCTTCTAAGGATAACGATAACATGCTGAAAACCTAGATTTTAGTCCCAGACTTTGCCACTAAATAGCCAAGAAATCTTGGACAATCCGTTTGGTCTCAGTTTGTTTTTTTTTTTTTTTAATTTCTAAAATAGAAACAGTATAATTCTCCCTGTACACCATATGAAAAAAAACAAGTTTAAATTAAAGTTTAAAGTTAAAAATAGCTTAGACTCATTAAGTGCTTACAGGTATTCTTCTGAAAAACTTTGTATAAATAAACTAATTCAATCTTCACAGCACCTTCATCAGCCAGCTACTACTATTATACGCATTTGATATATGAGAATACTGAGACACAGAGAGGTCAAGTAACTTGCCTGAAGTCACACAGCTGTCGAGTGTCAAAGCTGAGAGTTCAAACCTGGCCACGTGAGCTCACGCTGGTACAACTATCTCATATTGCCTTTGTAACAAATAAGACACTGGTAGTCACAGCAGTGTGTATTCTAGAATGTTAAGATGTCTTTTTAGCATAGAAATAATTGTAGACATACCATTTGGAATGGGAAGTGATACTACTACTTTGGATCTTTTGTTTGTTTTTCTTTTGGTTTGGGGATTTACTAAGAAAGTTGCTGACTGTGCCTTCTTCTCTTTGCTGATAGCATTTATTTTCCAGAGACAATGGCAATTTCTCAGATAAGAATTTGATAGTTGAAATGGGAATGCCATTTTCAATAAAGAAATCTTAGAAAACTAAAAAAATTACACGTGCTCTGTTTGATATCACACCACAGGCATCCTACCTCATAGGTCAGATATGGTTCTGCATAGCTGGGAACTGCAAGACCTAACTATTTTCTGTTTAACTAAGGGGTAGAAGAATCTCTTTCTGAAGCACAACCGTTGCCTCTGCCCCACCATGAAAGACCTCTCGCGCCCTGTCTTGGGAGAGGCTGGTAACCTTTCAAAAAGTGAGTGGCCCTGGCTGGGCACGGTGGCTCACGCTTGTAATCCCAGCACTTTGGGAGGCCGAGGCAGGCAGATCACAAGGTCAGGAGTTCGAGACCAGCCTGGCCAACATGGTGAAACCCTGTCTTTACTAAACATACAAAAATTAGCTGGGTGTGGTGGCGGGCGCCTGTAGTCCCAGCTACTTGAGAGGCTGAGGCAGGAGAATCGCTTGAACCCGGGAGGCGGAGGTTGCGGTGAGCCAAGATCACACCACTGCACTCCAGCCTGGTGACAGAGCGAGACCCCGTGTCAAAAAAAAAAAAAAAAAGTGAGTGGCCCAATTTCTCTTCTGGTTCTGTTGAGCTAGGGAGACATGCGGGTGTCCATCCTGGATGAGGATGGTGGCAGAGAAGCTCCAATTCTGAGAACGTCTTCTTGTTTTCTTTCTTCTGTGATCTCGTGCTGGTTCTGTAACCTCCTTGCAGCTGGGAAGAATATAATCTTCAAAGGGTTTCTTAAGCCTGAGCAAAGGATGAGACCAAACCGAAGGAAACAGTACTTCCTGATGCTGGAAGGATAAATACGTGCAACCTGTTCTTATGACAATAAGACAAAGACTAAAAGCAAAAATGGGTTCAGTAAAGGTTTAGATGCATAGATCCCTAAAAAGATTATTCACAACGGAAGATGCAGCCTTTGTTCATTCTCATCCGTGGAACGTAAAGCCCAGGGAGGACTCATTCCTCCCATTAGAGGCTTCCTGCAGGCTCTCATCAGCCATATTTTGGTGTTGCCTGAACCATGAGATTGACCTAATTTGCCATCTTTTGTCTTGCTAATGAGGCTGGCTCTACCCTACTGCTTAGAGAAAGATCTTGTGTGACTTTCCTCGTGAAATGTGAGACTTGGAGTCCAGAGGCCACACTTGCAGGATGTCTCACTCCACAGGTGATTTCAATTAAGTGCTGTGCCTACTAAGCCAGTCACCTCACCCTTCTTAATATGGAAATTACCCATGAAGGGTTTAAAAAACCTGTAGATGTCCTTGTCCCACCCACTCTAAAACTACTAAAGCAGAATCTCAAGGAGGGACCTAAACATTAGACTTGTTTAAAATCTTCCTAGGTAATTTGGAATAAGAATGACTGTATCTGGCACATGGTGTCTCCTCATCAATAACTAAAGGCAACTGATCTCTGTCTTTTCTTGCTCACCAGGCTATAGAATTAAGCAAGCTACTCGCATTTTCCAGACATGAATATCAGCACTCTATATTTGCTGTCAGTACCAATACAAAGGGAATCATAGGGATGACATGGCTCAAGAGACACAAAATTGGTCTACACAAGCAACCGCGTCTTCTTAGGAGCAGTCTCTCTCTGCTCATTTGCTACTTGTGAACAATTACTGGCTGTCTACCCTGACACTGCTTCCTAATCCCTCTGGTCAGACTTGCATTCTCTATCCAGGTCAATATGATAATGACAACGATTATGTTTTCCTTATTCACTAGACTGAGGAATTCTGTAAAATGGCAGCATGACTTTGAATGGGAAGTCGGAGTTTTACTTGATATTCTACTGCTGTGATCTTAGAAAGCCACCAATGTTGCTCAGCCTTAGTTTTCATTGTTTTTTTTCATTGATAAAAAGAGGGGAGTTAGACTACATTGGTGGTTTTCAAAATCTGTTTCACATTGGAACACTTTAAAATAAACCAGACTGAAGGGGAGCGTCTCTGGTTGCAGCAGATCTTAGGTGGTAGAGCTGCAACGTGCCTCCGCGAAGCCTCTCTGAGACCTCCATGGATCCCTGGTCTGGTGAGGTCAAATGAAGAGAAAGTCTGAAGGTCATTCACTGATACCTGTCTGGGGTTTTGAACAGTCAGCCTGCCTGCCATTTCCAAGGGGGAAGCTATGGGTTGCCAACCTCTTTTCTTTGAGAGGAAAAGACTAGATAATTGGCAGTGGCCACAAAAGGTGCACTACTTGCAAACTAATTCAGTGGATAACTGAGTTTCTTTAAAGCTCCAATATTCTAGATTTTTTTTTTCCTTTGATGGCGTCTCCCTCTGTTGCCAGGCTGGAATACAGTAGCATGATCTCAGCTCACTGCAATCTCCACCTCCCAGGTTCAAATGATTCTCCTCCCTTAGCCTCCCGAGTAGCTGCAACTACAGGCACACGCCACCACACCCAGTTAATTTTTGTATTTTTAGTAGAGATGGGGTTTCACCATGTTGGCCAGGATGGTCTCAATCTCCTGACCTCATGATCCGCCTGCCTTGGCCTCCCTAAGTGCTGGGATTACAAGCGTGAGCCAATGTGCCCGGCCCCAATATTCTAGATTTTAAGACATCCAATCTTTAAAATGACTCTTTAGTGAAGTGGAGAACAAAAGGAGACACCCACTAAAATTCTGGAAATGTTTAGAAGAGCCATTTCCTGACACACGGCAGCCACTTGAAGCAGTTGGTCAGGCTGGATAAACAGTGCTAAGCAGGCAACATGGAGCCTCACAGACATGAAGGTGTGGGAAGCAAGCTCTAGCTTGTGAAGACCACCAGGAACCTGACTCCCAGGCGTCCTCCACACATTAGAGAGCCAAGGCAGTGTGAAGTTGAGTCAGTATTTCATTCTGGAAACTGGAGAGAGATCCAGATAGTTGCTTGTCAAAAGAATAACAATTTGGGGATGTGGGAGAAGTGACTTTGAAACAGATGAAACAATATAAAACTCCGATAAACTCAGGTATCACTCTGGAATTAATGGAGGACAAATTGGATCTGCTGTTAAGTTAAACACCCATCTGCTCACATCCCTGGAGCCCATAAATTTGTGGGGCTAATTAGTTGTTGCCCTCCTTAGAGCAGCAGGGGGCTAACCACATTCCCTGGAGTTTTGCTGCAGACATGGCCCATTCCCTGATGCCTGTCCAGACATCCGAGCTACAGGGGAAGGAACAGAAATGGAGTTGGCCCAACCTGGGGTCATCCAAAAAGTTTGGAGGACATAGTGACATCTCCCATGTCCTCATCTTGACCTTTCTGAAAGATGGGGTTGAGGAATCTCCAAACTAATTTAAATTTCACCCACTATTTTTTTTTCATTACTACAACAAGCATTGCGTTTTCTCACCTATCCAATTATCGTTCTGTCTTCTCCTCAGTCCCCCTCTGCTACCTGACTTGACTCCTCTAAAAGCAATTCTCTCTGTACCCAAAATGTGAAGCCTTAATATAGGCTCTTCAGCATAATCGCTTCTTAATTAAGTCAGGCTATGGCTCCGTTTCCCAGAATCGTTTCCAGAGGGCTTAATTCTACTTCTGCTCAGAATTAATATTTTACATTCTACACTTAAAAGAAACAAAAAGGAATGAAAGAAAAAAAAACTCAGAAGAGGGGAATGAGAAAATGGTTGAGGGGAAAAGAGAGATCATATTTCAATTCTTATTACAGAAGCATCCAAGCCCCTGTCGTTATTTTCAGCAAGTAACACTCAATTTGTGACATTCACTTTAGCAAAACAAAGCATGGATCAAGGTAATTAAATGGCACAGCTCAGAGTGAATTAAGGGATGATTCTATCAACAGGAGACTCCTGCTGATATGACACTTTCCATGTGCCTGCTTTGTTCTGGCCATGCCAGCTGTGGCCCAGGGGGCTGTGGGAAGCCTGCTGACGGTTCCAGCACATGGTGTATCCGGGTGTGCATGGAGCGGCCCAGTATGAGCACTGTGTACTCATCATGTCAGTAGAAGACCCAGGGGATGAAGGCTATTAGTGACATTAAGGCCCCTTCCTCAAGAGCTGGCCAACTCTTTACCTTTGCCCTGGATCAGTAGTCCCTAGGGCTCTACTCGGCGCTCTCTCTCTCTCTCTCTCTCTCTCTCTCTCTTTCATGTTGCACAGAAGCTTGTGGATACATTTATCCTGAGATTACGGTGAACCTAATCTTCTAGAGGGAAGTGCAGGACCCCTGGTCCTACTGAACCACCCTGTCTATCATCCATTCAACAGTTTAAAAAATACGCATTGACTTCCTACTATGTGCTGTCTGGTTGCTGGAGCTACAATAACACAGTGCAGAAACATGTGCTGCCATTACCCAGCCTGCAGATCTGTGGGTCACAGAAGACAGGGCCAGGCTGAGAGTTCACTTGGACAAACTCAGTACTGCGAGAGTTGTAAAAGAAGACTGAGAGGTCTCCAGACTTGAGACCAGAGGTGTGTCCTGAGGATACACACTGCCACAACATGGGTTCTGCTTTGGATTTTGGCAGTATGGGCATAATCATGTATGCACAGACATTCTGAACTTCTTTGATCATCATTCATTATAAGAAGACTTCTGCAGAATCTCCCAGGAGAATACAGAGTGGTGTCAGGGGAATGGATTCAGAGGCCGTGGAGCGGGAACTCTGGTGGTATGGCTTCGGCTGAACGTGCAGGAGGTTGCATGCAACCTCCCTGAGAGATTCCTTCCCTCATCTTCCGCTTCCGCTCCTCTCTGCCTCCTAGCTGAGGCTGATACTGTCATTAGGGGAGGAGCAAAGAGCCAAGGGAGGTTGAAGATGCTCAGAGGGACCCATTAGACTGAGTATCTATTTACCTACTCATGTGGAATACATGAATATATGTGATTATACCTAAATATGTGATCATATCTGAACTTCTCATTCCAGTGGCTATGGTGTGATGTTGATAAGCTGCATTCTAGGACCTGCGACTGGGGCTGCCCCAGGGAGTTTCCCATTCTGTTCTTTTGATTATTAGCCAGATAGTCCCATCAGTGCAGTCTCGTGGCTAGCAAACCATACCAGCGAAGGGGAATTTCTACTACTTAGCCTGCTCTTGCTGAGGGACTGCCCAAATTCATTACTCACCACAGAAGTTTATTTTCTAAACACCATATAAGATAACAATGCGGTATACCAGCAGGAATTGAGAAATCCTTTCATATTTGGATTTTCTTCATCATGGTATATAACTCTTAGAAACATGCTTATGATAAGGGGCTTAGGTTATAGAATTTCTCAATTTCCTTCCCTAAATATTTTATCAACATGGTGGATTTTTCTTAAGAAGATTGAAAGATACATTTTTTTTTTTTCCATTTGGCCAATTTGGGTAAGAAGGGAAATTAGGTTTGTTTTTTTTTTTTCCTAAAAAAAGAATTTAGGATGCTGGCAGTGAGCCCATGTATGTTCAGGTGTTTTATAATGGGAACTAGAACCTCTTCATTTATCTCATTTTGTTATACTTGCTACCAAACTCCCCCAAGTGCTTCTTCGACAACAGGTAGGCTCACAGCATTGCCAAGCGTGTACTCTGTCAGGATTCCCTGGGTCCAGGTTTGGTGATCCCTGTACCCTGTGTCCACACAAAAATGTACCACAGATTGAGCCCTGACCAGACTCTAGGCCCTATTTTAAGTGCATTATTTATAGTAAGTATACCTCACAATAGTCACATGAGGTCAATAATATTAACCATTTTATAGCTGGAAAATTGAGGCATAGAGAAGTAAAGTATCCACCCCAAGGTGATAAGAAAGCAGCAGGGTTTAGTTTTAATGACAAGGCCCTGCACTTGAAAATCGTATGAGGCTGCTGCTTTGTGAGGCCTTCCCAGTAAGAGGGGTCTCCTTTCTCCTCGCTGTGCGTTTGCTCTTCCCAGCCTTTCTGCAATGCGCCCAGTCATCCTGAGTCAGACACCAGTGGCTGGAGAGCAAGCAGAGGCAGCAGACGTGCCGGGGAAGGGAATGAAAGGGCATTGACTTTCAGTCACGTCAGACACCTTCAGGCCTACATGCTAAATAGGGAAAGGAGTTCTGGTATTAAACCAAACCACAGGAAATCTATTCTTTCCCCTCAAGTGAAATCTTACTCTTTTACAGAAACTAGTTTTAAAAATTCACCTCTTCCATGAAGCCTTCATCTAAATATGTACTTTGGCATTCTTCTCGTTCTTGTGCATTTAAGTCCATTTTTTTACTCATTAGTACATTGTGTCTTTTAAAATATGTGTGCATATATGTTTTTTGTTTTCTCCATTTGATTGGAAGTTCTCCTTGGGAGTGTCAAATGTTCTGTCTCTCATATTTCTTTCAATGGGATCTTGGATAGGTCTGTGGACATGGGGTTACATGGATCATATGGAATGGATGCACAGCTGATGTTGGGGTTGAATCAAGACCTTAACATCCCTCCATACCATCAGAAACGTTCATGATGTTTGGCCTTTGCAAAGTGAGATACCAAGGCTTAGCTTCTAACCGTGAAACTGAAGTATGAAAGCTAATATCAACCTTAGCTATAGGCATGTCAGTACTAAGCACATGTGTGAAAGATTTAGAAACTGCATGTATGCACATAGTTAGCACAGAGATATTGATAAGAGGAGAAGCCCACTTCATGGGCAGGCTTCAAGGGCAAATACACAATTGATCATCTAAGACAGGGTCAGCAAACTGTGCCTATGGGCCCGATCTGACCCATTGCTTCTTTTCATAAATAAAGTGTCGTAAAAACACAGCCACACTCATTCTTTCTCATATGGTCTGTGGTTGCTATCATGAGACAACAGCAGTGCTGAATAGTTGAATCAGAGAATATAGGGCCTGCTAGCCTAAAGATCTACTACCTGGCCCTTTTCTCTATTTCTATTTTTGATGCGTATAAAGAAAAAAGTGGATCCTTTCTTCTAAACACACAAAAGAAAAAGAAATTCTACAAGTCCAACTTTCTTCCCCAGGCCTTAACCCATTTCTTTTCTCTTCTACTAGTATCGATTTGAAAAGGAGATCCCCTGAACTTCTGTTTCTGCAAGTCAATTATTTCTTTAGAATATTCAGTGCCATAGTCTATTTATATGCAGATTTTTGATGAAGTTCCAGATTTTTTATTGTGCTCTACCTTTTTAGAGGACATTTTAGCATAAGTGGTACGAAAATTTTTTGTGTATTGTCTCACACTTAGTGTCATTTTTTTCAAATCTTGCAATTTAGCCAGGAACTTCTAGGGAGATGTAATAACCATCAGATACCTCCAACAGAAATGTATAGTGGAGAACTGAGAAAAACATGAACTCTAAAGAGGGTTTCAATCTCAGCCTTATCAACATTTGGCGTTTTGTTCCAATTTTAACCTACTATTCCCAGTGAGACATATTTCCTGGTTTTCAGTATTGATTTTTATATTATAGAAGACATACAAGAATGTGTTCACTATTTCTGGGCCACATTCACACTATAAAGTGCTTGCTAAAGAGCATGTAAAGCTCTAGGTCCAGAATTAAATGTGGACGGAACACGCAAAAGGGGAGATTAAAATAATGCGCTGCCTTGCAGGGCTCCCAGGCCTTCGGCTGTGTGTGAAAAGTTTACTCTTCATACCCTAGCTGTACCACCTGATAACTCGGGGTGAACTCATCTTAAATCCCACACGTTTGATCGGTGGGATTATATCCCCCACCAACTTTCCTTAACTAAAGGTCAAATGGATCGTGGAGAGGGGTCCAGAAATAGCAAGGCATGTCCTGGAGACTCGGAAGCATTTGATGCAGGGAAAATATGAGCGCTGAGCAAAGAAAGAAATTCAGGGCTTACTTCAGACTGGAAAGTTGCACCATCAAGGATTTTTGTAACTGCACGGATGGACATCAATAGGTGATTAAAGAGTGCCGAGCATGGAACGGTGCATCTCTAACCTTCGGGGATGGCTTCACAATGGGCAGCCCCTCACTGTCTGTGGGCTACTCTGTGAAATATTGTGGAAGGAGGTCATCTGGGGAGTCCCTTAGCAAAGAAGGGTACCCTGAAGAAGGGCAAGTGATGAGAAAAACTTGGGGGTGTGTGATCTGACATACAATGAGCTGCACAGTCTGCCAGGTAATTTTTATATTTTATCTCATTTGATTCTTGCCAAAGTTGTGAATTCTATAAATCATGTCCATTTAATAAATGAGAGACTTAAGCCTTAGGAGAGTTAAACAATGTTTCCAAAAGTATATGATTTGTAAATGATGGAACTGGGGTATAAATTCATATGTGATTTTTATATTATACCATGCCGGGTCAAAATATGACTGCCCCAGGATTTTTCAGGGACCCAAAAAAGAAGAAAAAATTAATGTATTTGTACTTTATAGTTACGTTTTGTTTAACTATCTAGAAAGGATAATCTTTTTGTTAACTTTTATTTTGGGTTAAGGGGTACATGTGCAGGTTTGTTATATAGGTAAACTGGTGTCATGGGGGTTTGTTGGACAGATTATTTTGTCACCTAGGTGACAAAGCCTAGTACCCAATAGTTATTTTCTTCTGCTCCTCTTTCTCCTCTCACCCTCCACCTCCTGATAGGCCCCAGTGTCTGTGGTTCCCCTCTTTGTGTCCATGTGTTCTCGTCACTTAGCTCCCACTTATAAGTGAGAACATGTGGTATTTGGTTGTCTGTTCCTGCATTAGTTTGGTAAGGATGATGGCCTCCAGCTCCATCCATGTTGCCACAAAGGATGGATTTTGTTCTTTTTTATGGCTGCATAGTATTCCATTGTGTGTATGTACCACGTTTTCTTTATCCAGTCTACCATTGATTCCGTGTCTTTGCTATTGTGAGTGGTGCTGGAATGAACATGTATGTGAATGTGTCTTTATGATAGAATGATTTATATTCCTCTGGGTATATATATACCCAGTAGTGGGTTTGCTGGGTCAAATGGTAGTTTAGTTTTCAGCTCCTTGAAGAATCACCACACTGCTTTTCACAATGTTTGAACTAATTTACACTCCCCCCAGTAGTGTATAAGTGTTCCAGTTTCTCCCCAACCTCACCAGCATTTATTTTTTGAATTTTAATAATAGCCATTCTGACTGGCATGAGATGGTATCTCATTGTGCTTTAGAAATGATTATTTTAATTCTTACTTTAGGTAATTTCCTTTAGGCATATATTGTGTCCTGCGACAAGTGCAGCTTCAGACCTAGTTCCCTTTGATAACATATAATCTTACAAACCCCACTTCTTTGTAATACCAACATGCCTTAATTATTCATATTATGAAAACAGAGGCAGTAACAGTGAGTGGATGGTAGGATGTAAACTATCATCACACTCTTGTTTCCTCACTATACTTATTAAATGGTGGGAAGATATAGAATCTAACATATATTGCATATTTCTCTGGGAGGCCTTTTTAAGGAATATTCAGGAACTACTTTTGGTGGCACATCCAGAAAGAAGAAACAGAAGAATAAAAACCACCCAGGGTTACATGAATTCAAAGGTAAAGTAAGGACTTGACAAAGAGCAAAGCATGAGCCTGAGAGAAAGGCAGCCCTTGAGGTCCCCTGATGATGTGCCCGTGTTTTTCCTCTCATCAAGTACTATGGCAGGTGCACGGGGGAAGGTTGGTCACTCGAACAACCACCTTTGTTCAGATAATCACTGCCGCTCAAGCCATAACATTGTAGTGGAAGATGGCAAGCTCAGATCAAGTGATACCTTTGCCCAAATCCTAAGCAATAATGATAATAATTAAAACACTGTGCATGGCACCAATGAATGGTAAACAGGGGATTTACTTACATCAATTAAATCTAAAAGTCATTGCTTTGATAATCATATTCAAGTAAAGGGTAGAAAAGGCACCATGGTGCGTCCAGAAACAGAATGCAGTGTCTGTTTATGCATATCGGGGAGGGAGTATGGGAATAAGTATTGAACAGGATAAAAAGTGGTCTGAACATTCCCAAGTACTTTCCATCACCTGGAGAGAGCTCCATTATTCATAATCCTAAAATGCATGGGCTGATAATTGCCTTAATCACCAGAGAAACATGGCTGAGATGTACTGAAATAAGCCATAAAACTCATTACAAGATAACAAGATTCTATCTATTCTCCGAGGTCACACTAGAGTTCCATAAGGTCAAGGAGTTAATCGCCTCATTCAGTAGAAACACCGTAGATAATAAACTCTGTGTGTGTGGGGGGCGGGGGGCGGGGGGTGCATGTAGTTTAAGCCTTTCTAGGTTCTAAGCCAATATACATGGTGACCAGATAGGTGAAAGGGAAGTGGATGATAGTCCATGAATAACCAATAATTTTGTGCTTTTTTTCTTCTTAACTTTTGGGGTGAACATTTCTTGTATGCTAGTAATTATTAAATAGGCTTGTTTTGCAAAGTTAGCATTTCCCAGACTGACCCCCTTCCCACCTTACGATCTACTCAATTCTAATGACCTGCCCATAGGTCAACAGCGGTGCCAGGGCTGTGGCTCTAGACTTTGGGCAGACACGCTTCTTTCCCATTGGTCTGATGAAGCACACCACAGACAGTTACACAGGAAGGAAGCAGGAAGCTTAGGCATCACCCTTCTCACTGCCTCGGGTTTCTGGAGGAGGGAACAAGGCCCAGGGAGGTGTAATGCTGTCTAACACCACACAGACTATTCATGGCATAGCAGGACCGTGAGGCAGTTCCAGGTACCATTTCACTAAGACACCATGTTCTCTGATAGGCAATGCGGGAAGCAAATGTTCTTACTTGAAGATGAAATCTCTGGATTCCCCAGTGATTCTAAAAACAATGCCCTCCTAAATTTGGGGGGCACATCCTCACAGGTGTGCTAGTCAAGAGGTGTGGCCTTAGAGTCACATTGGTTCACTGTGGCGAGGGACCATTGCTTCTCCTACATTGCTGTCCTCATTGGATGATGTTGGTCTGCATTCGTCTTCTCTGCCAGACCTCTGCTCCAACATGGCTCCTCACTCTTTGCCAGAGCTTTTGAAAGTCCAGTCCAGCCTTCAGATTTAGACTTCCCTGGTTTCTCAGTAAAGACTATTTTACTATGAAAAACAGTAAAAATAACAAGACTGCTGAGATGTTTTCGAAGATAAAATGAGATTATGTGCCTGGCTCACAGAAATTTCTCAATAAACAGCCATCATCATCATCATCATCATCATCATCATCATCATCATCTATTTAAGAAGGGCTCTGTTGAGGGATATAAGAACAGTAATTTACTATTTCCCATTATTGCTATGGCCTCACCAGAGGAAATTAACTTAAACTACATCAGAAAAAAAATACCGAATTTAAAAAAATTACTGGGAAATTCTGTTATATAATTTCAAGAAGATATCGAGAAACCTCTTGGCCTCCTTCTTCCTCAGGGGTTGGTGAATGAGTCATTGTCTGGAGACCCGGTGACTCCAACGCCAGCTCCACATGTTTTCTAGGCATTTAGATACTATTAATCTTCAATACGTTGCATATAAATTTAATCTATTGACCAAGATTTCTAGTTTTTTGCTCAGTTCTTTGTTCTTGGTTCACATGGTTTACAAATATGTAGATACAAAAGACCAAGAATGCTGTCATTTTTAGTTGAGTGAGCAACAAACCCTAGATCCTGACTTTTGCAACTACCGACTGTTGTCAAAAGTATTTTTTTAAGTTTGCTTCGTGAAAACAATTTAAATTAAGCTCCTCAAATATGCATTTGTTGAGGATTTACTTTGACAGATACTGTGTAGGTGGTTATTGCAGAATTAATCCTCAGTAAATGTTTTTAATAATCATTTGATTTTCATTTAACACACAGTAACCACCACATAAATTCTAGTTGTGTATCGCTAGTTGAAAAACAAGTTGAATAAATACCAACCAGTTATTAAAAACATTTATGGAGAATTAGCTACTCATTGTTATCTGCTTTCAAATCAATTGCACATCTTCCATAGTAAACTTTAAACAAGATTCCCTGGCAGCTGCTGTGGAATAAATCTCTTTCACCAGCATTGGTAGGATTCTTGGACATACATTCAGCTCAGGACTAGTGCATTTAAATCTTTGTCTCCTAGGCTGGGGATAAAAAGATCATAAAGGCCGGGAGCGGCGGCTCACGCCTGTAATCCCAGCATTTTGAGAGACCGAGGCAGGCGGATCATGAGGTCAAGAGATCGAGACCATCCTGGCCAACATGGTGAAACCCCATCTTTTACTAAAAATACAAAAATTAGCTAGGCATGGTGGCCCACGCCTGTAGTCCCAGCTACTTGGGAGGCTGAGGCAGGAAGATCGCTTCAACCCGTGAGGCGGAGGTTGCAGTGAGCTGAGATAGTGCCACTACACTACAGTCTGGAAACAACGTGAGACTCCGTCCCCACCCCCGCTACCCAAAAAAAGAAAAAAGATCATAAAATGCAAAATGGATTCCACTCCAGGGGAAGCTTAGGTCAGCTCATCCGCTGGCTGTTCTGAGGTCAGGGAACAGATAGACACAGGCCCAAACAGCCTGAGGTGTTGGCCCCCAGCAGAGCTGCTCTTTATCCTGGAAGCAGACACTCTCCCATCAGAATGCTCAGAATACAGACACGGGATTGGGAGCATGTCGCTTGAGTTCTAGACTTATGAGTTAACAACTTGTGACCTTAAGAAAATGACAACCTTCCCCATATCCATGTCCTCCTGTGTAAAATGGGAATGTAAAAGAAGATTGGCCCCATAAGGCTTCTGTGAGGGTCAAAGATCCTAAGAAAGGCCATAAATGGCTTTGCACATGGAGCAGCACCTGAATAGAGACATGATCATTGTGGTTTTTTTCTATGAGAAAAGGCTTGAGATAACACTCACAGTTCCTGATGAGGCTTCCTTGGCAACCAGATATATATTTACTGGGAAACTCGGTGTACTCAGATTTCCAGTGGCCACAAACCAGAACAAAGCAAGGTGGTGCCCCAGGCCTGGTTCCCTTGGCCTGGGGCCCAGACCCGAGGTTATGCACAGCTGACAGAAGAACAAGAGGCTGCAGGGGCCCAGGCTCATCTCCTGACATGCCCAACTCACTCTCACAGTTGATGTTTTTGGAAGGTTGCTGCTCGGCACTGTTGTCAAATACTTAGCAGCCCAACTTGGGGCAAGACAGCAGCTGGCTCACCCTACCTGTGGACAGAAGCAGAGTGGGTTCTGGAGTGGGCAGGGGGATTTGTCAGCATCTGGATTGTGACGGGTCCAGCATGCCCTCCCCTGCCTGTTGGGCAGCGGGACTTAGACCTGCTTTCTCAATGAAAAACAAACAAACCAATGAGAGTAGACACAATAGGATTTCTCCCTGCTGCAGCAGGGCAGGAATCTGAGCAAGTCAAGACACTCTAGACCCTCCGATCAGGAAGTGCGCCCTGGCACAGGTGGCCGTGAGTGGCAGTCACTCTGCCTTCAGAAAGCCACTTGGAATGCAACCTGCGCAATTGCCTTCATCCTTTACGGCCCTGCCAGGCTGTTTACTGGAGCAACCTTATTACCAATCTCCAAAACATCTCCATAAAACCCACAGATCACAGACTGTAGCATGATTACAGCCACCACCCTATGCGACGAGCTGCTGCAGTTTCTCCCAGGGACGGGATGAAGCAGGCCTCCTTCACCAGGTTCCCATGGGTGTGTCCTGTGTGGACCACAGAGCCAGCTCCAGAAAGGAGAAGGCAGGAAAGAAGAGACTTCGGTCCCTGCTTTGTAGTCTTCCTTTCTTAGGGATATTTTTTTGAAGTTATCTTTTTTTTTTCTTCCTTTGTTCTTTCAGTCTCACATGTCTCCCTCCACCGGCTGTCTCTCTTAGCCTTCAGAAACAGATGTGGCCCACCAGAAAGACAACCTCACAGTCTTCCTTGCTTCCACGGGAGGACTGACATCAGCCGGAGGGCCCTGGGGGAGGGGAAGGCTCAGGCCTCGCTGCCTTCAGCTGCGGAAGAAATCTCTGATGAATTTCAAAACCTGCCTTTGCTTTGGATGTGATCAACAGTCACAGTGGGGCCTCTGTGTTTTACTATATGAACAAGCTCAGAGGGAGGGAGAAAATGCAGCCGCCTGCCTCTGCCTCTCCCCTGCCACAGTGGCTGAGTGGAGGGCAATCCTCATCTGTGCAAACTGTGAGATGTTTAGCAGGATACAAAGCTGGAGCCGGCTTGCTGCTGCTACCCGAGTGCCTGGAGCTGAGAGTGTGGGGCACCCCTGTGTGTGGGGTCCTGGCGGAGCTTCCAGTATGAGAACACAGGTGGGGACCACACCAAAGCACCCCCTCAGAGGGCTCCACCCGCGGCCTCTCTTCTAGGCTGTCCTTTGGAGGAGTGGCTTTCGGAATGAACAGGATACATTGGTGATTATAGGGCTGGAAATTATATAATTTCATGCAAGTAAAATTCCTGTCTCAGGTTGTTACAGCCTCCAGCCTTATCAGGAAGGTGGGCAGGTGCTCATTGAAGGTGTTTGTTCAATATTTATCGATTAAGCTCAACAATACCTTCTTCTCCATCAGCAACAATGTGACTGTCTCTTGGCTTCCCTGCCCATCAGATGGAGAGTTCATTCATTGATTAATTCAACAGACAGCTCTCATGTGCACAGGACTGTAACCGGTGATGGGGGGAGGAGACAACCTTGTCCCTGTCCTCAGGAGGAGGTTTGGTGGGATCGCGGGGTTCATTTTTAAAGGCATAAAGTCAGAATCCTCTGGCAGCAGGAGAGGCAAGAAGAAAGGAGGTCGTCTGCCTTTTCTTTCAGTGGTTGAAGCCCCTTTCACCTAAGGCTTCCTTTCCGGGCGCAGTCCTAGAATGTCAAGGGAAAGCCAGGTGACCCATCCACCCCCAGCGCCAAAGGCAGGGCTGGTGTCTTTCTGTGTGTCCCAGGTAAGCCTGGGAGGAGGTGAGGGGACCTCACAGCCACAGGAACTGCAGTTGTATTAAGAAGCAACTTCTCCAGTCCCGACAGGCTTTTCTTCCGAGAGTCTCACGGTCCGTCTAATGCGGAGCTTCTCAGAGTCCGGTCTCTGCCAATAGCAGTGGCATCACCCGGTCATGTAGTTGGGTGTTTGTCCCCTCCAAATCTCATGCTGAAATGTGACCCCCAAGGTGGGAGGTGAGGCCTGGTGGGAGGTGTTTTGGTCATGGGAGCGGATTCTTCATGAGTGGCTTGATGGGGTCCTGGAAGTAATGAGTGAGTTCTGGCTCTGTTAGTTCACATGAGATCTGGTTGTTAAAAAGAGCCTGGCACCTCCCACACTTGCTCTTGTTCCCTCTCTCACCATGTGACACACCCACTCCCCTTGCCTTTTGCCATGAGTGGAAGCTCCCTGAGGCCTCACAAGAAGCTGGCATTGGAGCCATGCTACTTATACAGCCTGCAGAACTGTGAGCCAAATACACCTCTTTTCTTTATAAATTACCCAGTCTCAAGTATTCTTTTATAGCAATGCAAAATGGATTAATCCACCCAGCTACTCAGAAATGAAAAATCTCAGGCCACATGCAAATGTACTCAATCGGAAATGCTGGGCCTGGGGCTCACACCTGTGTTTTACCAACCGCTCCCCCCCGCCACCCTACCCCCGCCCCCCGCCGCTCCTCAGGCATGCTGTAGCACCCTGCTGCCCACATTTGGCTGCATGTTGGAATCAGAGAGTTTTTAGAAACGGGAGTGCAGGGTGCCACTCTCCAGGATTCTGATGTGATTGGGTTGGGATACGACTTGAGTATGCGGGTTTTTCAAGTCTTCCGAAGTCATTCTTGTGTGCAGACAAAGTTGAGAACTACTGGCTTAGCATCTGACAGCTCAGCTGTTAAGAAAAGGGGGGCTCCCATCCTTACCCTACACCAGAGCTATCCTTCGTGTTTTCTGGAATTCTTAGCAATTTCCAGACACTTGCTCCATCATCCAGGAGAAGATGCTAACTAGTAGCATTTAATCTGGTACCTTCCTCCTTCCTTTTTGGAGGCACCTCACAGAAAAACAGGAAACCTGAAAAAAGGCAAGGTCAGCAACAACCTCCAGGGCTTCCAGAAATGCAGAGAAGTCTCTGGCTTGGTTGTTTTTGTGCAGGGGCTGCTCTCAGCTGCTTTGCTGTAAAAGACACAGATGCGAGGCTGTGGGCTTGGCCTGCTGGTGGGCTGGGACCGCCAGCCCCTGCCGGATCCATTCCCCACTCAGGAATGGTAGAGAAAGGAGGCTGGGCTGGCAGGGAGGACAGTTGAGATTCTCTAGATGTTTAGCACATTTTTCTATCTGACTGTGGAAATTAATAAATATGCTCACCAGAATGAAAAGTCTCCTACCCAGCCAAGCTCTGTGTGAGGCAATCAAGGGAAAGGAAAAGTGCTACCCAGAGAAATTCTAGTCTCCACTGGAAGACTCAGAGCAGCACAGAAGCAGTGCCTTTCTGAAGTGCTGGGACCAAATCGATTGGCCATCTGGGCACCTGCCCCATCCCATCATTGAACCTGTGCCCTAGGTCCCGGGAGGACCTCCTCCCTCAGCCTGGGAAGGAATGGGAGGGCAGATGAGGGACAGCCTAGACCAGTGGTCAGTTCTGCCTCCTTTTCCTTCATTTCCCTCAAATCCACCAGATTCTCGTCTGCCATTTTCCTGGGCCTCAGTATTCCCACCAGCGAAGTGTTACTGCCAGACCTCGTGCTCTAGGGCATAGAGGAGACGTGGGTAGGTAAAGGGAAAAGGCTTTGCATTCCAGTAGTGTTTTATGCAGGGAAAGAAAAGACCTCAGGAAAAAAAAGTGTAAGAGATTCGTCTCCATACCGCCACCATCCCAGTTACGGGGGTGGCTGGAGAAAAGATTTTAAATCCACCCACACAGTCTTTTAAAAAGACTTGCCTAAATATACTGCACCTCTAGATGACCCCACTTCATTTCTCCACCTAAAAAGACACAGAAGCAACTCTCGCTTTCTTTTCCTTCCTATGATGCAGCATGGGCTGTGAGGAGGCACTTCTGAATCCGGTGAATAACTGCAGGCATTGAGGAACCATCCTCCCAACCGCATGGATAGACTTGGGACTTGACGTAGCTCCTTGATAGATGCTAAGGAGAAGGAGTTGGAGGCTTGGCTACCTGTAGCCTGTGTCACAGATATACTGCTGCAGGTCACAGGAGGCAGAGCTCCTGCTGATGGGTTTTCCAGTTCCGGTTTGGACAAAGGAGGAGGACGGGGCATGACAGCCGGGGAGGAGGAGGAAGGGGCACTACCTCGTTCTGCCCCTGCACGCTGAGCCCTGGCTTTTTCACCCTGTTTTTCTTGTCCTGGAGGCCCAAAAGTCTTCAGAGCGGGTGTTTGCGACAGAGCTAGTCTAGCTCCAAGTTTGGAGTAGGTATGCAACTGTCACTACAAACACTTCCCAAGAAGATGACCCACTTCTGCAGAAAGCACTTGAACTACAGGTGGAATCTGCTCTTTTTAAGTTTGACCGAGTCATCTGTGCTCCGTGAGCCACCGTGGTGGTCTGGCACTGTTGTTCAGCTCTGGGAGGCTGAGGAGTGTCCCTGGCTCTGGAACTGAGGGGGTTAACCGAGTGCTTCTCTGCACTGTTAGCGGGAGGAAGGCGGGCCTGGAGAAGGACAAGCTCGTCAGATGAAACCCTCTTTGAGCAGCTGAGCTGTTTCCACTTGTGGTTTTACAATGGGCCTATAAAGACCAGCCAAAAAAAAAAAATCATCGAAATGGGTCAGGCGAGGGGACCCTTGAGTGGAGGCCCAGCATCAAGCACTGGCCCAGTCTGAGAGTTAGCTGGGGTCTAGGGTTCTGATCCCTTTGGAGAGGCAAGCATCTGAGGCCAGCCTTAGATCTGGGAAAGGTCAGTGGGGAATTCCATGGCAGAAGAACTATGCAGTGCAAGAAGGGAGAAAAACAAGGCAAGCTTTCCCTGGCATGGAAGAATAAAGGGCAGAGGGTGGACCAGTGTTTTTAATGACGCATGTCAGCAGGTAGCTGCTCGCAAAGGGCCAGCCTCTTCTTCGAAGTTTTTGTGGATGGTCTCCACCAATTCCAGTTTGTTTTTCCTTTGTATTGTTATAGCACCAAATAGAAGGCACTTCTCCTCTGTCCCCTCAGAGCACCCCATGCCTACCTCTGTCTTGTCACTAGGATGCTATATTACAGCTCAGCACCTACTCATCTGTGTGCCTTGCCAGGATATAAGGAGGCAGGCATCATATCTGTTTTCACTGGAGTCCCAGCACTATCTCAGCATATCGCAGTAGTGTGTATAGACCCACAATCTCTTATCTGCAAATTCAATATTCACAAAGGTCTGGAAACCTCAAGCTTTCTTACAACTCATTTTGCAGAAAACCCTGGGCTAGATGTTGTCAGGGTTGCAAAGTCAAAATGTAGGAGCAGAGTGGAAACAGCAGATTCGAATACATGGCAAAACAGAACAGAACCACAGGGCAAGGCAGGCAGCAAGCTGTTGAGTATGAGGGGAAGAGTGAGATGTGAGTGACACATTCTGAGATGAGCTCTGAAGAGACCTGAGGGGCCAGGTGGCACTTAAGCTGGGTTTAAATTGTAGATAAAGTTTGCAAAGATAAAGGGGTGGGGTGGGGAGATAATCGTGGGACAACGTGGTTTTCTATTTCCCTAACTTTTTATAGACATATGGCTCTCTTTCCGTTAAGTTTTCAGTCTCTCCCAGGGCTAGGATCTTAGTCCCATTTCTTCCATTCTGTCCACTGTACACAGAAAATGCAGTCGCTTCTCAGAATTCTCCTATTCAATAAGAAATTATTCTGGGACTTACACATAGAATGCGCTTGAGAAGATTTTCTTGAATGAATAAGAACTTAAGGGCCTGTAATTTGTTTTCATTCATAAACTTTATTTTTGGAGCAGTTTTAGGTTCCAGTAAAATAAGGGGAAAATACAGAGCATTCCCATAGACCCCTTTTCCCAGCCTCCCCAACTGTTAACATTCCACACCCACGTGGTGCAGCTCTTACATTCATGAACCTATATGGACACGTCATTATGCTGATGCCCGTTTGTCCTTGCATTCTCTCTTATTCAAGAGTAATAGAGGAGGCAGAGGAGGACGGCATGCCTTGTTCTGATTCGGCAGCCTCTCTTTCCTCCCCCTACTTAGAGGTTCCTGGTCTGCGGAGAAACTTGCCCAGATGCAAAGCCACCGAGCAGAGACAGCAGGATCACAAGCTTTAAAAGGTGTAAACGGCCGGACGCGGTGGCTCACGCCTGTAATTCCAGCACTTTGGGAGGCCGAGGTGGGCGGATCACCAGAGGTCAGGGGTTAGAGAACAGCCTGGACAGCATGGCAAAACCCTGTCTCTAATAAAAATACAAAAAATTAGCTGGGCATGGTGGCAGGCACCTGTAATCCCAGCTCCTTGGGAGGCTGAGGCACAATAATCACTTAAACCAGGGCATCAGAGGTTGGCAGTGAGCTGATATCGTGCCACTGCTCTCCAGCCTGGGTGACAGAGCGAGACTCCAAAAAGAAAAAAAAAAAAAAAACAGATGTAAGCACTGAGAAGGCAGAGAGAGCATCCCTGTGCAATAGAGGAAGACACGTAGGTGTAGACACTAAAGATGGAAAAGACCTCTGGTATCAGTTCCCTCCTTCAGGGTCCACAGCAGGGGAAGTATTCAAGGAACTGCTGCCTCTGATGTCTCATTGGCTGACCACAGTCAAAACCACACATTTTTCACCAGCTCCCAGGGCAGCTGAGGCCAAGTGATCTCTTCTTCCATGAGTGTGGCCTCAAGAACAGAGGCACTGACACCACCAGACCCTTAAAGTGTTTTGCTCTTTACAGTTTGCAAAGCACATTTAAAGTATCGTTGCAGCCTCACCACATCCTAGTGCGCAGGGTGCTTCAGGGTCCTCATATCTCACAGGTGAGAGAGCTGCAGGGAGCAAGGGGATAGCCCTTCATCACACTGGGTGAGGGAGTCGAGCCAGACCCTGTATGCTGAGCCCTCAGCCCAGGCTTTCTATAGGGCATGGTGGGCGGGCCATCGACTTCAGCATCCTCTGGCCACTGCTTGTGATAATACCAGATCAATTGTATTTAGTTTTACATTCATAACGAGAAAAAAAGTGTCATCCTTCTGAAGTGTGGTGTTTTAATTTATATATAGCAAGAAACATTTCTGAGTCAAATACTGTTAGGAAAAGTTTCAGCATAGATCTTTACCTCGAACGCTCTCCAAGTCTTTAACATACTAATGTGATCGGGATGCGATATTTGACCGTAATTCCGTTTCTGGCAGAGCATCTTGATTGGAAACCTCTTTGGGGGATGCAGCAACAGAATCGGGGGACACATGGCTGCTTTTCTCTCCAGGGCTCAGCTCTGAGCTGTCCTCCATGGAGGGTCTCAGAGGAGCTTGGAGGAGGAAAGATGGAAAACTGAAATCTTTAAGAAGAGGCTAAAAGGAACTGAGTTATTCAGGCATAAGAAGAAGAAGACACTGGCAGGACAGTGAAGTCAATTTTCCGATATGCGAGCACGTGAAGGATCCGCTACATAGCATGGTGGGCGAGGGGCTCTTCTTGCAGGTAGAATGCTCAGAGCCTGGCTTCCCTGCAGCCAACAGAACCGAATCAGTCGGCCACAAGGAGCTTGCTGCATGAAGACAGGGAGCCTCTGGGGCCAGGAGCCGGGCAAGGCGGGGACTCAGCATCTCAGGGTTCTCAAAGTGTCCAGTAGGACTCGTAGAACTCGGGTGGACCAGTTTGCATCCTGTATTGAGGCAGGGGACTGAAAACAATGACCCATTCAGGTGGTTGTTGGCCTCAGGGTGCTGCAATGATGAGGTTTTCTGTAGAAGCAAATCTGAAAGACAGATGCTGCAGGATGAAGCGGGGGATGGAGACCTTGGATGAATTCATTCACACCCAAACCAGGAGGGCTGAGAGGGTGAGGGTGAGGGAGGGAGAGAGGAGGAAGACTCAGAGCAGAGGCATTTGAAAGAGCCCCGAAGCCACCAGGTGGAAAGTCACCCTGCGGGGAGCTGACCTTCCTCCCTCCTCCCGAGAGGCACCAGCCGGTGCTGACCCTGGGTCCCATCTCTGTGACCTGTGAGAAAAGAGGCGAAAAGCGGCTCCTCGTGCCTCAAAACCTTGCTGCCCACATCTGAGGGCTGGCCTTGATCTCCGGGTCTGTGCACCCCCCCTTAATCCTTCCTGACCTTTCATCCATGAAGCAGGGACAGACGGTGTGGGGCTAGGGTGGTGAAGAGGGACGGGGGAGGCAAAGAAACAAAAGGAAAATCACGAAGGGAGACTGGGCCCTGGGGATGGGCTACTTGCAAAATCTTCAGTTTCATTAAATATAGAAAGGTAGGATGAAAAAATAATATTCACTCATTGTTACAGTTTCAAAGTCAGAAGCTGGCCTTGATTTCAAAGAACTTGTGTGTAATGTGATGCATGGCTTTCTCTTCTGTCTCTTTTTATAGGTAAGTGACATTTCATTCTGCTCATCCCCAAGGCAAAGTTGGATGTTTTTAAAGTGGAAAAAAAATGAGCGGAAAAAGAAACGGGGAAGGTGGGAAGAGGTGGAAATGGAAGGGCACAGGTAGGTGCATACTCAATTCTTCATCCTTTGCACGGACTAGTGGGGGGTCTTCCCCCCAGATTCGGTGGAGAATCCTTTCCTCAGGACGGAAGGTCCAGGTGGTGACTGTGGCTTTTGAGATGATGAGAGCTTTGTTCTTTGAAAGGGGTTTGTCCTGTGACACAATGGCCAGCACTTTTGCTAGAGGTCTTTCCTGGGTGAAGTTCCAAGTCAGAAAGGATTTGAGGTTTTGCCCGCTAATGCTGTGTGTCAGCTACATTGCTGTGAGTAGGGCCTAGAGGAAGTAGGGAAATGTGTTCTGGAGAGGCAGGATTCAAACATTCCAGGAAGGAAAATCAAGAACAAGAAAGAATGTCATTCCTGACATGATCAGGCAGTAAATAGCATGGAAATTTCTGGACAGAAAGGAGATTTGTGGGAAAACTGAGATCTTGTATATTAAGAATTTTTTACTTAATTTTAAGGTGTATCCAACCACTGTCAATGTATTTTTCTATTCCTGCCTGGTCGCCGAGGCTGAAACGTCACTTATTTTCTCTTTAGTATGAGGCAGAGTAGCTTTCTAAAAGATCTGGGGGCTGGTTTGTCATTGTAGTCACTGTACCTTTTCTTGGTCAGTCAAGAAAGGCATTTTGAAGTTCCAGCCTAGTTTTGGGTTTCTACTGCTCTTAAATATAATTGCTTTCCCCTAAGAGTAGAGTGAAAATGCTCCTTTCCCCCCGCCCCCGTGAGTTGCCAACAATCCACTGATATAATTGATGGCTCTGTCCCACATGTATTTGTTATTTTCTTAGAGAGAGAAACGTAAAACATTCTGTTTAACAGTCTATAAATCCAGACTGGAAACATAAAACTCAATTCAATAAAAATATTGAACATACTCAGTCTTATGTCCAATTAAAGGAGATTAACAGAATGAAGTGGGGGCTGGGTTAACAGTAAGGGGAAAAAGACAAAAACAATTTCATCTTCAATACTGTGTCTAAGGTCTCAGAGGAAATGCTCTCACAAACACGAGAGAAATCTATAGGCTTCGGAAATCTTCGAAAGAGACAAAAATACTAGAATTTGTTATTGAAAGTGTATAATTCTGTTTCTATCATTTGAATACACAGATGTTCTTTAAATCTTCTTTCCCTTGCTTTTAACAAAGAGGAGGGATAAAAGAAAACTCAACGCCCAGCTTCCCCCTCTAAATTAGGAAAAGTGTCACCATATGTTGAAAATGACAAAGCGTCTTTTTTCATGATGCCATGTCCCCGTCCTGTGGTCTTTCATTTCCTCCGAAGACACTGTGACTCGTGGCACATTTTCATGGTTGCAGACACACCTGGGAATGCTTCTTGGTATTTGCCCTGCATAATGGGGAAAATTAAGCTGCCACGTATCTGGCTCCTAGCCTGAGCAAGGGCTGTACGCCACCCCCACCCTGCTTTGAAAATTGAAAATCTGAAACCAGGAAGCACTCCTAGAAGCTGCCCAACATGGCAATAAGAAGGTGGGTTCTTAGCCACGTGGCTTCCTGCAGTGCCTCTGCTCCAGCCAAGGCCTGTGGATCAAGGTTGATGGAGTCACTGATTTAGTGGGAACATTCGTGTGTTTTTGAGTGTCCACAGAATAAGGGCTACAATATAATTGCTTTCTGGTCTTGAGGTCCTCCCGTTTCTGCATAGGGTAGGCATTGCATGGGTGAAAAGGGACGGCCTTCCCTCCTGGCTCCCTGTGGACCTCAGAGCTTGCCTTGTCAGCTTGGGGCGGGGAACGCTGAGGGGCCCAGCTTACTGTGATGGATGAAGGCAGTCCCTCCGAATTTCCCATTAATAAGGAGGTAATAGAGTATATGTTAATTTTACGAGAACATTTTCCACAGAGTATGTAAGTCCATGGGATATATTTGAATAGTTTTAATATGCTATGATTCTCAGAACCATGGGAATGACATTCTATTTGCACCTGCCTAATAAACAGCACATTCCCCAGCACTACTGGGCCCTGGTGGAATAAGAGGACAAAGGTGTAGTGTTTACAGGCACCCCCCACCCCCAACACACAAACACTGGCACGTGCTCACACACACGTTCATATTCCTACATGCATACTCACAGAGCTGTGATTTTGCCTTTGAAAGGTGAGAAGGAGCAAAGACATTTTTCAGAACCAGATCTGGCCGCTCAGTGTTGTTTCCCAAGATACATGTGTACTGTTTCAGCACCCTCATCGCTCACCAAACGCCTGGCCCCGTTGCTGTGTTTAACTTCACAGCTTGGCTGCTGAATGCGCCAGGCTCTTCATTGGCTTGGAATCCGTCGATCTGACCATCTCCCTAGCGCCAGTGCCCCAGGTTGGCACAGTTAATCATCTTGGGTCCAGCACTGATCTCTCTCACTCCATTCCTGTCTCTGCCTCCGGTCCTGAGGCCTTCCTTGACCCCTCTGTCTGTCTGCAGCACAGGCCAGGCCACTGAGAAGGTTTCTGCTTCTCAGCTCTGGTTCTCTAGCTTTGAGGGAGCAGCAGTGAGTGCGAGGTGGACTGTGCGCACCGCTTCTAGCAGAGATGGAAACAAAGAACTGTATGGTCTTCAACAGCAAGTCACTCCCTTGGCAGCCCTGGCAAAGCCAGCTTTGAGGATCGCTGAGGTTCCCACTCTCTCTTTGGACAAGGATGTTTTTGTTACCTTTTTTTTTCTTTTTTAGCTAAGCCTTACTAAGTGTCAGACACCTTACTAAACAATACACACAAACACACACACACACACACACACACACACACACACACACAGATTTATCTTGTTTTCAAAGCAATTCTATGATACTGGTTTTATCATCTTCTTCTTACAAACAAGGAAATCCAGGCTTAAAGCGATGAGATAATTTGCATGTGACCTTGAAGCTTGAATTAGAGCTTGTGTCTATCTGACGGCAGTATTTGTGCACTTAACTGCTTTGGGATGAAAATTCTATCCCAAAAGAGCAGAAGGTGACAGGAAAGGAAAGTCTTTGGACCACCCTGGGCTCGCTCCCCTCTAGCTGTGCAGATCGACCAAACTCTTGGCTGCCAGGCCTCTCTGGACAGGGCTCCCCAGTGGAGCCAGCACAGGGAGGTGACAAAGAGCTGGGCCCAGATTGAGAAGAACCCAGTTTGAGGCCTGCATCTGCTACCAATTTGCTGTGTGACTTGGGCAATTTATTAAGTTCTCTGAACCTCTCAACATGAGGACAGAAGCATGGTAGTATAATACTGCATAAGCTTAACCAGAGACCAAGTACCTGTAAAAGGATACTCTGACAATATGTAATAATTATCATTACTTGAAAAATCCCCTCTCACTGTGGCCTTCCAAATTTCTGAATCTAGTTCTTGATTTTTCTAATGAGGTCTAGAATTTTTGCCAATACAAGGAACAGTTCTTGGCAGCTTTCTGCATCTTCACTTCCTTTCAATACCAGGCCTAGTGGAGAGCAAAATTAGCCTGCCAATCACTCAGAGGCGTATGGGCCCCAGGAAATTAAATTCTCCCTCTCTCCAGCTGTCTATCCCCAGTGCCAGGTACCAAATGAACATGCGCCATACGTTGCGGTTCCCGTGTCTTCTTCTTCCTATATGTTAATTTGATAATTTTAGTAAAATAAACCAAGTAGATTTGAGATGTAGTTCATTATCCCCAAAGTCAAGAGATCATAGAATGCTGTAGAATGCCGTGAGTCAGAAGCGGGCCACTGTTCTCTTCCGTTGTTTTTTGTTTTTGTTTTTGTTTTTTTTTTTAGATTTTAATATTTCCTTTTTCCGGCAACATTTAAAAGCCACTCTTTTACATCTGTTGCCGTCCTTTAATGACAGACAGAGTAAAGGGACGATTGTTACTCAGAGAAACTAAACAAAGGGACGAGGATCACTCGGCACATCCTCGTGTGTGACTGACTTTGAACTCCTGGAGCCCATATCCTCTGCGCTTCTGTTGGGCACGGGAGACACAACCCACAGAACTGCTTCCTGCAGCCACGGATGGGTACCCACCAAGCCTTAGGGAGAACCGTGCTCTAAATGCCATCTGTGTTTGCCAGTGGCATTCACACGTTCCCTCCTGTCCCGCAGGGAAATTAAGAAGGGATCTCCTCTCAAGGCTGACACCTGGAGACAGCGGCTTCCTCTTACCCATCCTTCCCACACCTCATCTCTGGAGTGAGTTATCTTAATCCTGACATTTGCCCAGCTATTCAGAATGTAAACCTTTTTGTACTACAGGGTAACAAATATTTTGGGTAAACAGTGATTGCACTGATGTGGAAAGCCAAGTAGAGATCCCTGGCAAGTGAAGGATAAAGAGCTTTGTCCATACTGTTTGGTCACTGTTATGGGCTGAACAGGGTCTTTCCAAAATTTACATGTTGAAGTCCTGACCTCCAGTCATTCAGAAGGTGACTGTATTGGGAGATACTTAAAGAGGTGATTAGGGCAAAAAGAGGTCATATGGCTCGGCCTGAATCCAATATGACTGATGTCCTTATAGAGAGTGATCAGGACACAGCACACAGGGAGGAGAGTTCATGTGAAGACACAGAAAGAAGGCAGCCATCTGCAAGCCAAGGAGAGATGCCTAAGAGGAAACTGACGCTGCCGACACATTGATCTTGAACTTCTAACCTGCAGAGTGTGAGGAAACAAATTTCTGTTGTCTGAGCTACCCGGTCTGTGGTATTTTGTTATGGCAGCTCTAGCAAACTAACAAAGTCACAAAATGCATTCATCTAGACTCAGTCGCAATGTCTGGGAACAAGCAGAACTGGCTGAACTCCTTAGCTCTCAACCTTACTGCCATGGGAGAAGCAGTGCCGTAGAATATGGCTCATGAGACGTCCACACCCTGCCCCTGGCCCTGCCTCCTGTCTTATAATTGCCAGAGGGTTCTTTTATTTCAATGAAACTTACAGTTACAAACAGCTACGGTCAGACTCATGGATTCACTTCTAATGACTAGCTTCACTGAGGAGGAAATCATTGACCGCAATATACCACAAATGCACAAGGCATCGTGAGGGCAGGAGACCACCTGTCTGCCCCCAGCCTGGCCTACCCCATTGGAGCCATGCCTACAACCACCCCTCACAGAACAGAGGATCCCAGAATGAAGTGACATACTCGACGAACACATCCAATTCTGGCACCCTGAGATGGGAGATGCCTATGATCTCTGGGCAGAGGTTGACTGAAAGCCAAGTAGCCCTGGATGACATTCCCAGAGTCCCCGACCCACAACAGGGTCCTCAGCCTCTCTGGTCCACAAATGGATAAGATCAGTGCAACAGAGACACCAAGGGACTTGGTGAAGGACTCACAAAGCTGCACTCACTAAAGGCTGGTGACACACTGCCATTCCAGTGGGATGACTTACCAGGGAGGAGGGCATTCTTTTCCAGCTGTGGCTGGGATTCACATTTCTGGAAGCTGAGCTATTGATCCGTGCCTGGGTGAGTAAAGATCCAGGTCTCACGTCTGAGAGATTCAGCCCCATGCATTGGGGTCTGGGGCCATGCAGTGTCCTCTAAGGAACTGACTTGGAGGCCTAGGGAACCCTGGCAGAGGGGGAGTGCTTTGGCTGGCCCCTTGCTCCATGCCATGGCCTTGGTTCTCACGATTACGCTGCAAGGAAGTAAGTGGGTTTCAGGGCTGGCTTATTGGATCTTGCCATCCCACCTCTGCACCCTACCTGGGACTCCTTCATTTAAAGCTCCCTTTTCCCTTAAAGAGGAGGACCCCAATTCTGGGCAGAATCTACAAAGCCTGTGGATCCTGGCCTCTGCTTGCACTCCAGCTCTGCTCTTCTGTGGGTTGTTCTTGTTCCAGCCACCTGGGCTTTGCCGTAGTCTTTACTCCTTCTGCCTAGAAAGCACTTCTGATCCCTCTGTTCCAGGGTGACCCTCAGTACCCTTAATAATTCAACCGAAGACCCTTCCTTGGGAAAGCCTTCCTGATCCCCAGGCTGGGTGCTCACCCTGGAATCCACCCTTTTTCTTCCATGCATTTGTTTTGCTTTGTACGTAAGCATTCATTGGTGCTCCGATTCCAGCTCCCCAGTAGGGGAGCAGCCCCGCGACAGCAGGTGATACACCTGCTTTTGCCCCCAGTGAGCTACCCAGAACCTGGAACCACGTGAGTACTAATCCTGGTCATGGAGGGATGCAGAGAAAGTTTCCTGCCTTACCGCAGTGAGCAAGTGTTCAGCCTCATGCTTCTCTCAACAGGAATAGCCCAGGAGTGAAACATCCCTGAGCAGACCTTGAGACCTTGAGGGCTTCTCACCCTGATCTCACCTTGGAAGCACCCGGGAACTTTTAAACCCATGGACGCCCTCCCCACACGCCTGAGATTCCAACTCAAACAGTCTGGGTGGGCTTGAGCATCTGCAGGTGTCTCCTCTGTACTGCCAGGATTGGGACCCACTGCCTGGAGACACCCTGTCTTCCCACGGCTGGGTTTTGATTAGTTGAACTCCAAGGGCACCTCTCTTCCAAGTTCTTAATAGTCACAGTTGCCGCACACTGTGCAATCCACTTCTGGTGCCTTGTGCGGCTTGAGCCTCACAATGATGAGAGATAGCTTTTGTCATTCCTATTTTGTGGTTGAGAAGCTGCAGCCAGGGGAGGTTAAGTATCTTGAATAAGGTCTTGCAACTCGCATGAGAAGAGGCAGGATTTGAACTCATGCCAATGGAACACGAGCCTGGGCTGTTAGTGTCTATATTATATCACCTTACGTTCTTGTGGTAGAGGACTTTGGAAGCACTTTGTGTCATGCATATATGTGTGCGTGTATATCTACCTCTATTTATCTATCTATCTATCTATCTATCTATAAATAAATAAATATCTTCTACAGCATTTACTATCAGCAATGCCTGAATATTCCTAAGGATTCCCAGGTAGTACCACTAATTGTGAGTGGAGATTTAAAAAAAAAAAAAAACACCTTGATTATATGTTACAAGTCCCTAAGTGGTTGGGCTGTGGCCCCTCACCTGCTTGTAGCTTTGAGTGGAGAAAGGACAGCACCCGCGTGGCCACCACAACAAGCTTTCCTGACCCTTTCCCTGTTGGATAGGAACAAGGCGGAAGGTATAATGAGTCTGAAGCAGAGACTGAAGATGACTCCTTTCTTCCCCCTTCTAATCCCCAGTTTCAGACAAACATGGGGCCCAGAAGTGAGTGAGGGAATTAAATTAAGGAACACAATTTCTCCCTGGCATTGAACTCTGACTAATGAGTCTATTTCTGGGTAATAAGAAGGAGCAGGAAGTGACAAGGCAGTGTAATGAATTAGTGGCCCAGAACCTCGTTAGTCAGAATAATCTTTCCACGAAAGATAAATGATGCAAACATTAATTATAAAGCCAGGGTAGAAATGCATCCCATTATTTGGCTTCCTAAGAAATCTATCCCGGTTATTATGAGGCATTTCAAACAACAATAATAATAATAATAATAATAATAAAGGCTCAGTGAGAACTTTAGTCCTTGTGGAGACTTGTTCCACTGGTGGTGGCCAGTAGGGGGAGCCCAGCTTCCGGCTTTCGAAAGGGGCTGGAGCTTGGGGAAGCGACCGTGCCCCTCTGAGTTTTGTACCAGGAAAGACGCGGTAGAGTCCCTGTCCCGGTTTCTCTGCGCCCCGTAGGGTTGGTCATTCAGGGCTGTCCACTCTAGTCATCAAGATCCAGATGAGGTGAGGAGTTTCACTAGAAGTTTCCCCCATCCAAAGAGAGAGAGAGAGAGAGAGAGAGAACAAGGCTGAGGATTTTCCAGGAACTCTGGCATCTTAAAGGGGGTCAGAGATCAAAACCATGGAGGAAATAGAGGTTAAAGGTCGGGCTCTGGAATCAGCCAAGCTGAAACCCTGGCTCGCCATGATTGGAAAAGTCCCGTAGCCTGGTTTCTTCCTCTGAGAACTGGTGGATACCAGAGGCACCTGGTTAAGGAGGTTTTTTATGAGCATTAAGTGAGGTGTGCACGTAAGATACTTAGCATCCATTAAGTGTTTCATAGATGCCATTGATAATGTGTTTTTAATGCAGAGTGAAGGTTGTAGAGCTGCAAGGCATGTTAGGGGCATTGAAGGAGGCTCCCTTGTTGCACAGGTTGGGGGGCGGAGAGCAACGTCACTCAGCAATTAAGCAGTGGGGGCACCGAGGCTTCCGGCTCCAGGCTCTGGTGAGGCTCTGTCATCTCAGGCTGTTTTTCGTAGCCTGGATTTTTGGTCACAGCATAGAAGGGCGGCAGCGGGGGAAAGACAGGAAGCTAAATCAGCCTCAAGAAATGCGCTTGCTCAGACCGTTCCTCAGGAGGGCAAATAAACCAGTACTAAAAACTATAAGAAAGTATCCTGCAGCGCCGTGGTAATAAACTTGTCCGTGACTTCACGACTTAGAGGGTCCCAGCTTCTAAAGATTTGAGCTATCTCTTGCCCGCAAAGGGGCCGGATAAGTCATTTGCTGAAGGGAGAGAAGTTTGAAGCAAAGATGCTGACACTCTCTGGAGCCTCCTTCCAGGTGGCATCAGATTGAAGCGGAGGCTGCGAGCTGCTTTTGTTTTGAAGGCTTTGTTGGTGTCTGACTGGCAACTCTTGGTAATGAGAGAAGAAAAAACAATTAATTGGAAATGAATTTTAATTGTCTCTGACTCCTCATTTGTAGGCTATTAAAATGAGTTCCCTATTAAAATATCACATCAGCTGCCTCACTCCAAGATAACAGAAGGCACCCCAAAAGCTCTTCTCCCGCCATGTCCAGTACCCACTCCACCCTCATCCCTTTTGGCAAAAAGTGGGCTTGGAGGTTTTAAGCAAAATGAGCCAAAGAAGGAAAAATAGAAAAAAACTGCTCTCAAATCTTTCCTTTTTCTTTCTTTCTTTCTCTTTCTTTCTTTCTTTCTTTCTTTCTTTCTTTCTTTCTTTCTTTCTTTCTTTCTTTCTCTTTCTTTTCTCTTTCTCTTTCTCTTTCTTCTATCTTTCTTTCTCTTTCTTCTTTCTTTCTTTCTTTTACATTTATTTATTTTTGCTAAGGAATGCATGTCTGCATTCATGTATTATTCTGTGGCTGTCTGTTTCGTTCCCATTTCTGAGTGCTGTGGCAACGTGGCTTGGAGAGCAGGGCTCCGCTGGGGCTGGGCCTTCTCTGCTAGCTGCTCACTCTCTACCTGGAATTGAGGCTCTAATGGGGCTGGGGTGAGGCCAAGGGAAATGAACATGTGGTACTGGGGCAGGAGACAAGGCTAAGAGGGCCTGAGAGTCGAGGGCTAGGACTACTGTGTCCCCTTCTCCTCCCTGCCTCACTTGCTCCTCTACCCCACTGGGTCAGGGAGGTTCATTTCTCAGATGTGGTTGCTGTCTGAGAGGCATAGCCCTTCTTGGAGGCCTCAGATCTAAGCTAAAACCACCTCTGACACTGCCCGGAGAGGTGGCTGTGTGATCAGAGCCAGCTCCTTCCCCTCTGCCCCCTCTGTGAGCAATCCTGGGTATTCACTCAGTAGATGCTAAAGGCCTGGGGCCCAGGAGGCTCCCAGGGAATGCGGCCCCCAGCCCCTTCTGCAAACAGATGTCCTTCCCTCTGCTTCACCGTCGTCGGCAGATGCTCCCCTCTTCCTCCTGCTCTGTCCTTTCTCACTCCATCCTCCCTTCTCTTTTTCCTGCCCCCATCATCTTTCTTCTGACCCTCCCAGCCCTGTTTCTCTCCAAGCAAAAGCGCCAGGGATTCCTCCCCAATAGGCTCTGCTCACGAACTTGCTAGGAGGCTTTGGCCCTTGCCTTTCTAGGTAAGGGCTGCGCTCAGCAACTTTATGGATGCCAGGAAGGAGCCATTTCTATCTCCCCCAGGCAGAGGCAAAATCAGTCTAGAAGGCCAGTTCCACCCCTTGGCTCCCTGGGGCGCTATCTCGCGTCTATACTCATCCTCCCTGCCCAGCCCTATCACTGCGCAATTTATTTATGGAAGGCCAGGGACACCTGTCTCCATCCTTCTAAATTACCTGCATATTCACGGCATCAACTACAGCTCCTGCTTGCCTGGGCCTCATCAGCTCTGGGCTTGCAGAGAATGCAGTTGAATCCATGTTAGCTCTGGGATGGCAGAGCCTACTGGTGGCTGCCCTCACCCTCCTCAGGAGCCCACGCTGGGCTGGGCATATCTGCGGCTTGGCAGAGGTGGCAAATGGCTCAGAGCTCTGTGAGAACCGCCAAGAGTCAGTGGTCTAAGAAGCAGAGGCCTTGGGCAAATTCACAGGCCACTGGAGAGTGATAAAGTGCCCATCGACAGTGGTCGATCAAAGAAGTGGCATCGAAAGTGGCAAAGAGAAGTGTGTCCCCTGAGCTTGCCTCAGAATAATGACCCGGACGCCTGGTGGAGGCAATGATATCTGTTGGTTTGAGAGCTAAGACTCCTTTGAAGGTCAAGTCAAGGTTTGGGGGCTCCAAACCTTGGACAGCAGCAGGTGCTTGGCTCAGGGACAAAGAAGCCTCTGTCCCGGCTCCACCTGAGAGCACTGGGCTGGCTGTTGGCTGTCCCCTGGCTGCACCACCACTCAGCAGCAGATGGCCAGGGGCCCGCAGCGTGCCCTCGCTGTGTTCCTCTCCGCGTGCACGTCCCTTTCTCTTTGTCTTTCTACACAAATTGCCTGTTTCTGGAGTGGACTTGGCTTTCCACACCATGGGTCTGGGAGGACCGGCCTTCTTGGTAGGCGTGGGAGGAAAATGCCTGAGTGGTGCTGTCCCTTCCTCCCCACCAGGAGCAGAGCAGCAAGGGGACCCAGGGGGGCCTCAAAGCATAGCACAGGCCCAAACGCATTGAGGGTTCAGGCAGGGACGCCAGCGAGCCAGGCTTCTGGGGCCAGGTGAAGGCAGAGGCAGCCGACCTGAGCAAATGAGCCTCCTTTGAAGGCACTGCCCACTCACGGACGGCACTGGGCCTGCTTCGTGAAGCACGCGTGGGCGTGTTTGGATGAGCGCTGTGTGGCTCTGCAGCTCCGAGGAAACCGCATCACACACCCCAGACAGCTGCAGTGCCTCACCTTTTCAGTCTCCCTGGGATTCCAGGCCATTCTCTTCTGCCTGGCCTCTTCCTATTCACCCATCAGACCAGGCTCAGACCCACCTTGTCTTTGTTCATGGTGCTCTAGGCTGGCATTAATTGTATGACAGAATATTTATTCACATATATATTTTCCCACTAGAATCTGGTACCAATAGAAAAGGGACATAGTAGGGCCTCTGTGGAGGCTTATGGAATTCAAATACCTATGGACCGGCCTTGGCCTCTTCTTTCTGGCCTTCGGAAGAAAGACTTTGTGATGACTTCTCTCTTAAAACAGAGAAGACCTCGGTGCTGGGGTGGGGGTGGGGAGTGACCGTGTTCCTTGTCTATTTCCTTAAAAAGAAACAGTGCGGGTGGAGGTGGCGAGTGACCATGTTCCTTGTCTATTTTAGGCTTTAGCCTAAAAATAGATGGGGATGGGTGAGAGAGAGGGCTGGGGAGGGCAAGAGGGTGAGAAAATTCCTGAGGTTTCTGGTGGTAAATTGTGAGTACAACAATGGGTCAAGAAGGAGACTCCAGCACCCTTGCTGAGTGCCCACTGGGGTACAGCTGGTGACCACGGGGGTGCTCAGGGCTGCCTGTGCGCTCCTGAGTGGAGAGACTTGCGGTTGACCAGCCCATCTCCGCTAACGTGGTAGGATGCCTGCCTTAGAGGACAAAGGAGGCTGGTGGCCTTCTCTGAGCAGGGCCTTATGGTAGCCCCAAAAGGACCACAGGGCCCTTTCTGCCAGATCAACACTAGTGCTTCTGCCAGGCCCCAGGCCTGTACTTTGTAAGAACTGCAAATTGTGTCCTCATTGTCTGTGTGTATGCGTTTCAATGTGTGTGTCTTTCTTCTTATCTTTTTGTCACCTGAGTCACCTGCCCACCTCTGGACAAAGCTTGCATTTAAGTGTGATGCCAGACAGTGACATGATGCAGTTAGGGGGTGATGCGTGCTGCTCTAATTTTGTCTGCTTTTGGGAACTCTGCAAAAATGCTCTTCCATCCCTCACTAGGAGCAGTGCTGGGCAAATGGTACTAAAGGGACCTGTGCCTTGGGGGGCCCAGGTGACACCTGAGACCCTCTGTAGACAGCATGGCAGCCCTCTACTCTCTCTTGGCTCCCCCTCCTGAGGCTGGAGAACAGAGATCTCACGTTTGCAGAAGGCCTTTTAAAACAAAGTGCCAGAACAAGGATTTGACATCACCAGTGAGGAAAAATAAATTCATTTTTGCCCACCCCCCCCCACTCCCCCGTCTGTTGGTGTCAGACTCTGATGGGTTGAAAGGCAGCACAAAGAGAAAGAGGGTGGGGAGATGATGGCAACTCAGAGAGATAATTGACTTCAGAAATGCTATGTCTTGGATGTAGGAAGAAAACAAGTGAAAATATGTTATTTTACAACCTTGATACTCCTGACCTCATGGAAAAAACATATACACACAGCATAGGGGTGGGCAGGTAGGCAGGAGGAAGGGTCCTAGCACGGGGTGCGGGTGCCCTCGCGTGGCCGTGAGAAGTAGTGCCACATGCACACGTTCTCTTTCCCAGAGAAGCAGACGTGCTGCACAAGTGCTTGGCCACCGCCTACCTTGAAACTGGAAAGAGCTCACTGAAAAGGAATGCAGTTCATAAAAAGTCTTCCTTCTCTACCCAAGACATTCTTGTCACTCCTAGGGCTGTCATTCTTGAAAAGGAAGGCTGGTATAGTAGAAAGAAAGCTGAACCCTAAAGCTCAGTTTGGTGTTTGTGGCTTAGCGGCTGCACACCCTTGGTGGATCTCGGCTTTGCCTCCTGTAAAGTGATCAGCATGACCTGGATGGTGCTTCTGCTGCCCTGCAGCTGGGATGCTCTGGCCTTGAGGATGCTGAAACACCAGAGAGCTGGCAACTCGCTGGTATCAGCTGGGCAAGCGAACTCTTTGTGTGGGATTGCTTCATTTCATTTGAAGTCATTCAGTGCTATGATTGTAGTCTTTCTCTGGTTCCCATGAATCTGGTGTTGGCTCAGTGTAACAGAACCAGCCTTCTTGTCTCCATTTGCAGTTTCAAGAATATTGTCCTTGTTATATGCCAGCTTGATTTCCCTGTCTGGTTACCTGTAACGCTGCTTCTCTGAAACTCTCTGAAGGAGAGAAAAACCTTCCCCGCGGGATATAGGTTGTCAGGCACCTAAACTCATTGCAGCTCCAAGACATGCATGGATTGGGGACCAAGATGTGGGGCTCATAGTTTACAGAATTTGGTCTTGTATTCTCCCTTTCATCTGGATCTTCACACAGCTACTCACTTGCTGCTAGGAAAGAAAGCTCCCAGTATGCCAGATGGATTCCAAAGTCCCATTTCCTGCATTCATCCCACCATATTTGAAGGCTCTGTTCTTTTCAAATGCTTAGCCCGTGTGAGCAGACCTCAACCTTCGCCTAGCACCCGTCTTCCAGATCCTGCCTGCGCTTCCAGATCTCCAGTTCCATCTTTACTTTGGTTCTTGTATAAGACGAAGACAGCATTTATCTTTTCTGTTTAAACCCTTGGGATATTTCTGTTTAGCAAGACAGCAATTTCAGGCAGCTACACTGTTTTATTAAGTGTATTAAACAGCCGAGTAGCTCATCTGTTGTCGACTGGCTTTCTTGGCTCAATCCCAATATATCATGGGTGGTTTCCCCAACACATTTTTAAATTCTTATTACTGACTAGGATATGATTTCACAAATGTTATTACAATAATTCATTAGTATCTTAAGTAACCAGTAATAAAGACTGAACCTTTGCCAAATGCATTGTTATAACCTTTTTGGAATGGTGGCCACATTAATTAATCACTGCTTGTTGAGTGCCTACTATGAGCAAGAGAATTTGCATTTTTGTTCTTCCATTTCTCATGACAGCCCAATAAGGGAGGTAGGATTATCTCATTTTAACCAAAGGAGACTCTGAGGCTGAGGGAGGCTGAGCAGCTTACTCAAGTTCTCACAGCTGCTATATCCTAGAGGAGACCAAATCCACACCCAGCTTGGACTCCAAAGCTTGTACATTTCTCATCATGACCCTCCACCCACAGACTGTCTGTGTACAAAATTCCACAGAGGGCCTTGACTCAGAAGATCCTCTGCCAGCATTTTGCCTGTGGTTTTGTTGTGTCAGATGAAAGTGACTCAAGATTTCAGGCAGAGATGTTTTCCGTTTAAATCCCCCAAAATAAAATGGCCCTGTTTCTAGAAGAGAGAAAAGCTCAGACTCTGCTTGACTTTGCTTCCAGGGGCCAGAACTGGAGTCCAGATCCATAATCTGGGAGGATCTTTTATGGCTTTCACCTTTGGTGTTGAGAGCACTGGCAAGCAAACCACTTGGACCAATGGTTTCACCCTTGGAAACTTAGCCGGGTAGGTCCATGTCACCATGGGACTGGACTGACATTTAGCCAGATTTTGAAATGAGAGCCTTGAATCTGAACGCTTGCTTTTCTCTTCTGGAGAATTTGATGTTTAGCAAGAGGCTGTTGGAAGACACAAAGGTCCATTTTGTCTCAAAACAGGTGAACGTAGGGAAGAGAAACTGAAAAAGGAGGCTTTGGGAGCACATAACTGTTTTCGAATATTTAAGTGCTGTTTGGTAGAAAAGGAAGATGTTTTCTGTATAATTACATAAAGTAAAACCAAGACCCACGGCCAGAAGTTACTTGGGAGCAGTCTGCTCAATATAAAGGAAATTTTAAGGGTCTAAACTATCCAAAGAAGTGAAGGGCTGCGCTGGAGTTTTTCTAGCACTGAGGGTGTGTGTGTGTGTGTGTGTTTGTGTGTGTCTGGGCCTGTGTACATGCGTGTGTGTGGGTGTGTGTGTGTGTTTGTGTGTGTCTGGGCCTGTGTACATGCGTGTGTGGGGGTATGCCTGTGTGTGGGCATGCATGCGTGACTGTAAACCTGCATATGCACATAGTAGAGGGAGCACGTAAGAGACAGGTTTTATCAGATGACCTTCACAATCCCATATTTTCAGGAAGTCTATAATTGAAGTTTTTAACATGGGCCTTCAGGCACCACAGTTAGCCGTGGGAGAGACAGATTTGCTCAAGAAGTCAGTCTGGTGCACTTTTTCTTCGTTGAAAATTTTAAACCTTCAAAAATGTAACAAAAGTAGTGTATGGAACAGCTTCCCTCCGTGTTTACTAAGCATCTTCTAAGAACAAGGGGTCCCCTTCCACAGCCGCAACACGATGCCTGAATTCCAGAAACTTAGCCCAGATCCACTTCAGCCTCTGGAGCAGTCTGAATAATGTCCGCTATTAGTCACCCCACGACGGACCCGTCCACTTAGCTGCGTTCTGTCGCCACATCTCTTTAGACTCTTCGTATCTGGAGCAGTGCTGTTGCCTTTGTCTTTCCTGACACTGACATTTTTGATGATGACAGACTGGTGGGTAGTGTTGGGCGCTTTTCAGATGTTGCCCAAATCACCAGCAGCTAGATCTGCCTCTGGCGTCTGATATATATGGAAACCGTACGGTGAGACGGGAGGAACTCTGTGCCCTGGTGGCCCCAGGCCCCTGAGCCCTGCCCTGCTTGCAAGCACAACTTATGTGGGAGGCCGTGAGTGCCAGGAATGGATGCTCAAGGCCTGAAGTCTGTCCTGCCACCTCAGGCCATTTGAGTTTGCACAGATCACCTGCCTCCCGTGGAGGTCCACTTCCTCCTCTCTGCAGTGAGGACCTTTCATGGCAGTGTTGGGAATTACATGGCATATTATAGGCAGAAGTCCTTCATAAACTCTAGCAAAGTGCTAGACCAATGCAATCGTTTATTATTTATTTTTACTATATTAGCGAGGTGCCTGAAGCTAGAACTGCATAGTGAGATGGAAAAATTTGTGAGGAAAACTATGGGGGAAGATGAAAGCCAGGCTGGCCAGGCAGGACGGCTGCATACGCAGCCACACATGGCCCTGAGCTCTTCTCCAGTTGTCAGATGGTGATCCCTCCGTGCCCACTTCCAAAGCCTCTGGTACCAGCAATGCCCATGGCTTATTGAGCATTTACTGAGGGTCAAGCACTTTGCCAAGAGAAGCCCAAATTCTCATAAGAACCGAGAAAGTTCCTATGAGCTCTATGTTAAGATGCAGAGATAGAGTTTCAGAGATGTTGTGTCATTTGCTCAACCGCACGCAGTCAGGAAATGTCAGGACTGAACAGCACTTTACCAGTGCCCTGCAGAGGCCTGGCATCCCTGGTCCCCTCCACTCCTCCTGTGCCATCCTTGGTGGCCCTATAACACAGAGCCTTGTGACATACAGCTGGTCAGCAAGCCCTACTAGAAAGTCACAGGGTTGATTTGAATCTGCAAGTGATCAGCTCTCCGGAAGCAGGACCCTGTCTCTTCACTGATATGCAGATGTATGCTAATAGGCTCCAGAGTCACCCTTCCCTCCACGACCTTCTCAGCTTTATTTATTTACTGACTTGATGAAGTGAAGAGGCTGGAGAACTAAGGAATTCATGAGTATTGCAGCTTCCAGAGGCCCCTGGTAACAAACTGCCTGTCTCCCTTTTCCTGCCTGGGGCCCAGACTGGACTGGGGTTTGAGGGAGGAGAGAATACAGGTGTCCTGACCATGTGCTGACGAGGCCCTGGACAGCCTTCTAAGGGCACACCCTGGGCACTCCTGAGTTGTTGCCATGTGGGTTTCAGCAGGGTCTGGTGGCTGGACGGCCTGACCATCACAGGGGTAGGTGGCTCAGCCCTCTGGCTCTGGGCAGTGCCCAGGTCTGGCCCAGCGCCGACCACTCAGCTTTCCACTCTCTGGTATCTCTGCTGTATTCAACACAGAAGCCAGGAGGGCAGCTGAGGTCCCAAGGGCAAGGTCTTCTGAGCCCTGCTTGATCACGGCGGAGAAAGAGGAAGCGTTTGAAACAGATGCCCTTCCTCCCGTACTCTCTCTCCCAGCCTGGAGCTGTGAGACGCAGGAAAGGCCTGACTACTGGGGCTGGGAGTTTTAGACATTCTACTGCCCAGTGCTGCTACATGTCACAGTTCCTCAAAGGCATCGCTCTTTTCTTCCTTCTCTTTTTCTCTCTTCCTCTCCTCCCATCTCTTTCTTTGGCAAGAGCCCTTGGAGCTCCTGTTTCCTTTCCACCTTGTGGAAGAGGTTGTCACTGGATCTGTCCACCTTCTATGACTGAGCCTCTTGTGTCTGGACTTCTGACACTCCTTGTGAAGCAGAGGCATGGCCAGAAACAAGGAGAGACCAAGGCTGTCCGGGGCGGGGCCTGCATATCGGTGCATGGAGAGAGAGCGGTTCAGGAGCCCCGGAAGCAGCTACCTTTGGCTAACACGTCCGTCTTCTTGCACACAGCTTCCTCTGACATCATTTTATCATAGTTATTGCAGCTCTCATGTTACACAATTGCTTTTAAAATAACAAATATCTCATTTCTGGAGAAAGTGCTCCCAGACAGCAGCTGCTGTCCCTGTCCACTCTCTTCTCCATTCATGCTCCACGCCAACTCAGGGCTGGAATCCCCTCTAGGCCACTGTCATTTGCTCCATGATCTGCTCACAAATGGAAGTCAGACCCCCTGACATTTGGGAATCTGCTCCCTCCCACATCAGAGCCTGCTCCCGCCAGCTCTTCACCCCTCTCCTCCCCTGTGCTTGAGTCCAGATGGCCCCCATGTGCAAAGACACAGGAGGGCATTCCATGCATGAAAAGAAGAAAGTGCAATGGAAAGAAGTAGGGAGGGGGTGCCTGTGGAGTCATGTCCAAACTCTAGATCAAATAGAGGAAAGGAATGTCATCATGCCTGCCAATCCTAATCATTTTTAGTGCCTTTAGAAGGTACTGGGTTGAGAAGGATTCCAAAGCCAAGTCTGGGCTCCACAAGATAGGCAGCCGTGATTGATTGCTAATGCCTGCGTGGGCACGGACACAGGAGTGTGGGCATGCCTCTGCCCAGCTTTCAGCGGTGCCTCTCCCAGGAGCTGATCGCTGTGCCTCTGATTATACTTTTCCCTCTGCCATTTGTGTCCAGTTTCTCCCATTTCCCTCTGATGGCTTCTAGATAACTAGTGCCCCCTAGTAAGGTAGTAAGAAATACTGTAAAAATGTTACAGCATCTGTATCACTTGAAACTTATTTGAAATGTAAAATCTTGGGTCTCACCACAGATAATACCGACTTGGAAACTCTGGGGTGAGCTCCAGAGCGCTGGGTTCTGACGGCCCTCCCAGTCATCCTGATGCAGGCTGACATTGAGAACCACTGTTAGGAGGAGAATGAGAGGCATGGGCTTTGCGATGGAGAAGGCTAGTGCTGATGTTTGACTAACTCTTTTTTTGTTTTTAACAAAGTCATGCAAAGGTGAATCTACTAGTTTAGGATTTTCTGAGTGAAGCGCCTTGAGAAAGAACTATATTTTCTAGCAATATTCAGTGGCAGATTTTTATCGAGCTTCAGTAAATCCCTCCTGGACAAGGGGAGATGAGGCTCTCTGGGTGACTGCATGATGTGAACCCAGACAAAGACAGTCCGGGAGCCCAGACCCCCCATCCTTCCCTGGTATTTACGTCTCTGTGTTGGCCATCACAGCACCTTGCCCTCCCTCACCAAGGGCTGGCCTGCTCATGAAATTGACGTTTGGGATTTTACTGAAATGAGTCAGAAAAGATACCAGATACGGGCTGTTAGAGAAACATGGGAATACCTAATAACATGAACTTTTCTGTGGATTTGAGCACGTCTATGTGTGTGTGTCCATGTACTTGTGTGTGTATGTGTGTTTCTGTGTCTGTGTGTGTGTGTCTGTGTAGGCACGTGTGCCTCTGTGTATGTGTGTGAGATTGTGTCTGTGTCTGTGAGTGCCTGTGTGTGTGAGCATGCGTGCGTCTGTCTCTGTGTGTGTGCCTGTGTCTGTGTATGTGCCTGCGAGTGAGCATGTGTGCCTGTGTGTCTGTGTTTGTCTTCTTCTGTGTCTGTGAGTGCCTGTATGTGCGTGCGCATGTGTGTTTCTGTCTGTGTGTGTGTGTTTCTGTGTCTGTATGTTTCTGTGTGTGCCTGTGTGTGTGAACATGTATGCATCTGTGTGTTTGTGTCTCCTTGTGTGTGTGTGAGCATGTGTGTGTCTGACTGTGTATCTGTCTCTGTGTGTGTGTGTATTTCTGTGTCTCTGTGTGTGTGTTTGTCCTGTGTGTGTGTATCTGTGTCTGTGTTTTTGTGTGTGCCTGTGTCTGTGTGTTTGTGTGTGCCTGCATGCATGTGATCATGTGTGTGTCTCTGTGTATGTCTCCTCGTGTGTATGTGTCTGTCTGTGTGTATGTCTCCTTGTGTGTGTGTATGAGCATGTGTGCATCTGTGTGTGTTTGTGAGTGCTTGTGTGTATGGTGGAGCACGTGTGTTTCTGTGTCTGTATGTCTCCCTGTGTGTGTGAGCGTGTGTGTTTCTGTGTCTGTGTGTATATCTCCCTGTGTATGTGAGCGTGTGTGTGTCTGTGTGTCTCTGTGTGTGTGTCTGTGTGTGTGTGTGTGTGTGTGTGTGTGTTCTCACCCTCACCCTGTGGCTAGAGAATCTGGCTAAGTGAAAAGCAATTGGTAGGCTGAGCTGACCAGTCCTTCCAATCTCAAGTGCTGTCTCTGGAAAAATCACATCCAGGACCCAGCCCCTAGGGCTGCAGGCAGAACCGACGCACCTACTGACACCTTTCACTCCCCCTCCACGGGCAGTGGCTGGGTCATCACTGGGTCATCTCTCTGGCACGAGGGACGCCTGGCTGACTCCTGCAATGTCTCACCCATTCCTGATCTGAACGCCTTCCTCTGTCAGCTACTGATCGAGGCAGCACTGTTGGCATGCTGTATAGCTGAGGAGCCTCTGTGTTCCTTCCTAGAAAATGGGGCAATACCTGTCTGGAAGGTTGTTGTGGGGACTAATCTAAGAATCTCTGTACAAAAACAGCAACTGTGGTTGCAGGCCACGGGGTGTTCTGCAAGGGCCCGGAAGGACCAATTCAGAAGAGCCTCCGCGTGCTCCTGCTATCCTAACCCCATCAGCTGCACGGAGTCGTGGGAGGCTGAGGGCCCTGCCTCCTTGTGGCATGGATGCAGCTGCCGAGCTGGAGAGCAGTGCCCTTTCCTCTGCCAGCCTGCTCAGGGCTGTGCCCCTGGGTGGGGACCAGTGAGCCTGCCGGCCTTAAACACTGCAAAGTAGAGGAGCCCGGCATGAGCCCGATTCTCACTTCCCCTGGAGGCCACTGACACGGAGATTGGGTCCTTCCTTGTTACTCCACTCTGAGTGCATCTCTGCTGCCATTTGCTCTCAGCGTCTACACTGAAAGCTGCCCACATCCATTCAGTTCTGACAGCCATCTCCGAAAGCAGCTCCCTCTCGGTGCTGGATCCCCTCTGTCTCCTGGGGGCCCAAGAGAGGGGCCGACCCGGTACCTACTGGATCATGGTGGCCGCCGCTGTTTCCTGGGAAGCACGTTGTGCCCACACTCCCTCTGCACATTTTACCTACCAGCCGGGACCGAGGTGTGAAATGGGATGAGCTGGAAAAGGCAGGTAGATGTCGTACACATCCCAACACCAGCTCCCCACCGTTCTCTCTCTATCACACAAGCACATGCAAGGACGCAGGCCCGTGCCACTTTCTAGGAATTCTGTGGCGAAAATAACAACCCACAGTCATCTGCACAGCAATTATTCTTCATTATAACTGAACTTTCCCTCTAAAAGCAAAGCTTCCCTTTATTACTGCAAAACCCAACCAGAAGGTCTGCATGCTTTATTCCTAATCAAAAGAAGAATGCTAACACCTCCCTGGCAGAGCATGACTCTCTCTACTTTAGCAGCCCCCGCCTTTGTTTCTCTGGTTTTTGCTCCTCTGAAGTGAGACGAGAAAGGGACTGGGGATGTGCACATCACAGGAGCCCCTTCGACAGGGCTGTCTGCTGCAGGGCACTGTTCAGGGTGCACAGGAGGAGGGGAAACAGCCCCTGCCCTCCAGCTCTGGTACCTAAGTCCCCTCTTGGGAAATAAAGGGATAACGCAGTAGGCTCCAGAAGGAGTCTGACCAGGTTGATGCTTTAGGAGCCGAGAGTGGGGGTGAAGGGGAGCAGGCACATCAAGGAGGCTGATGGACCCTAATTTTGCATGATAGGGTGGGTTTGTAGTTGCAGAAATAGACCCCGGATGTGTCCGAGGTTCACTCAGTCCGTGTGTTCACCCTAAACCTGCCCTGCAGAGGGCGGGAACATGAATCAAAAATCCTATCGTGATTGCTCTGGACGGGGCTGGCACGAGTGAGGTAACCTGATGCTCATGCCAGCATTCATGCTCATATTTTGGGGGGCTGCAGGGCGATGCCAAAGAGCAGGTGGCTGGAAGTTTTAGAGGAAGGTCCCCTGGGGGGCACTCTGGGTTGTCCTTTGTCATCGGAGCTGATGGCCTCCCAGGCTGACTTCTC
The DNA here is from genome assembly GCF_006542625.1 of Nomascus leucogenys. Lineage (NCBI taxonomy): Eukaryota > Metazoa > Chordata > Mammalia > Primates > Hylobatidae > Nomascus > Nomascus leucogenys. Next base: position 3,278,664 of record NC_044395.1, on the reverse strand, counting down.
CCCGGGGTCTTCCCAGCCCTGGTGTGTGTTGCTTTGTGAGGCGCTGACCTGCTGGAGGGTGGGATGTACTTGCACTTAGCAAGGGCGTTCTGAAGGGCAGGCGGTGGCAACAGGTTATTGGGACTGAATCAGACCCCACTTGCTTTGGAGTTCAGCAGAGTTGGGTTCTAATTCTAACTCTACTACTTACTGGCTGGCCGTGTGCGGAGAATTCGAGATCACTTAACCTCGCCTAACTTCACTGCTTCATTCCGTCTGTGGAATTGGAAGAATCCCCTCTGGATTTTGCTGTGGGAGTGAAATGAGCTCCTGTGTGTGTGGCACTGAGAGCACGGGGCCTGGGGAGAGCAACGCGGGGCGGGCGGCCTTCACCACGAGGACGTCCTGACAATAGTGACTCTATCTGGCTCTGCCAAGGATCCAGGGAGGATCCTTCTGGCTGGGTGGCAAGTGGCGTCTCGGAGATTATAAAACTATAGTCACACACCCCCTTCCCACCTGGAAACTATAGAAAGGCAGTTCCCCCACACTCCCTAGTGGGTAGCCGGCTCCACTCTGCCTGGAAACATTTCTCAACAGCCTCTGAGCTGCTGGCAGCATCCCCTGGTGCCCTCCCCAGCCTGCAGCTTCCAGGGAGCTGGGAGGAGCAGCCCTCGGGCTGTCTCTGTCCTCTGGCTGACACAGTGGCTTCCTTTATGTAGGACACTGGCCCCTCATTTGCTCAGCTTTGGGACGTGCAGGTGGACACTTGGCCCAGTCCCAGGCTGGAGGCCCTGTGGCTTTCCCAGGCCTGCTCGTCATGCCACCTCCCTGCCTCTGTGTGAGAAGCCTCCTTTCCCCAGCATTCCTGCATTCCTGAGAGCAGGGGGCCTCTGGAGGCAGCAGTGCATACCCCAGCCCTGGCGATGACTGTGCGAGATACAGCCTGGGCCAACCCCCTGGGACTCCATGTCTCCAGCTGTGTAGGACAACGATACTCCCAGCCCCAACATGGTGAAGAGCCTGAGTTGGAGGTGGGCAAGGAGACCGGGGGCATGAGTGAGCCGCGGGGGTGAGCAAGCCCCCACTTGGGTGAACGCGAAGCCGTTCTGTGGACGCTGGCCCAGAGCCCAGAAGGAAGACCCACTCTGAGCTGCCCAGGGCTGGGATAGGACCATCTAGGTGGAAGGCTCAACACAAGAGTGAGCTTTCTAGAAATTCTAAGTTGGAGTGAGTTTTTAAAACAATAGCTTCCATAGGTGTCATGCGTAATTGTTACAAAGCCCCTGTGAGGAGGGATTAATGATGGCCCTTGGAGATCCTTGCAGAAGCCCAGCAGTTGGGCCCTTGATAAGATCAATCAGCGTGGGGGGCAGCTAGCACTGCCCAACCCCAGTTAGTCCCTCCTGATGCACTGCTCAAGCCGGACGAGGCTCCCCAACCAGCATCCATGGGAAGCAGGTGGGGGCTGGTGGAGAGTCGGGCAGGCAGGCTGACAGCGCTCAGACTTCCCCAGAGCTGAATGGCAATGTGGGGTCGCGGCAGTTTGTCTCTGATCTCGTCTGTCTCTGACCCTCTATTTACTCTGCTGCAAACATGTTGGCCTCCATCTCTAGCTGGTCCCCTGTAAGCCAAGCACATTCCTGCCTCAGGGCCTTTGCGCTTTCTACTTTTCTGCTTGCAATGTTCTGCCCCCTCATAGCAAGTGAATTGCTCCTTCACTTCTTATCAGAAATGCCCGCCAATCACCCTATTTCAGTAGACACAGAGCCACAGCACACTCTCTCCTTTTTTTAAAAAAACCATTTTGCTTAAGCATTTCAGTGTGACATAGTAACATTCATTTGTTTATTTGTTTAGTGTCAATCTACCTCCACACAAGCAAGGACATTGTTTTGTTCACTTTTTCACTCATAGTTTCTAGAATATCGGCATAAAGAAGACACTCAATACGTAAGTTTTTAGAATCTAGTCATGGTAACTAGAGAGTATTTCCAGCTCTGACATCCTCCAGCCTTATCCTACATAAGAAGTGCTATCCTTGGCTCAGGATGCTTACAAAGAAGTCTGGAGCTGGCCCTGCCTCCCAGGATCTTCCCATGTCAAAGGAGTGGGAGGAGAAACACATAAGGGGATAAACAGCCAGGGGCTGATGAAGGTCCCCTCCCCAGTCCCCACCAGGAGAGCTACATGCCACAGGCCACAGACCACGGTCTCCCGGGAGGCCTCTCTCAGAGCAGGCTGGGCCTGGGTACTTGCTCACCACCCTGTCAGGAACTACAGTTGACCCTCAAATAATGCAGTGGTTGGGGGTACCGACCCCTTGCTCAGTTGAAAATTCATATATAACTTTTGACTCCTCAAAAATTTAACTCCTAATAACTTACTGTTGACCAGAAACCTTGCTGAGAACATGAACTGTCAATTAACATGGATTTTGCATGTTATATGTGTTATATACCGTAATTTCACAATAAAGTAAGCTAGAGGAAAGAAAATGGTATTAAGAAAATCATAAGGAAGAGAAAATATGTTTACTATTAATTAAATGGAAGTGAATCATCATAAAGGTCTTCATTCTCGCCATGTTCACCATGAGTAGGCTGAGGAGGAAGAGGAGGAGGAGGAAGAAGAATCGGTCCTGCTGTCTCAAGGGTGGCAGAGGTGGAAGAGGTAGAAGAGGCAGAAGGGGAAGAGGCAGGAAGGGCAGGCACTCTCGGTGTAACTTTTACTTTAAGCGGATCCGTGTATAAGCGGATCCGTGCAGTTCAAATCATGTTGTTCAAGGGTCAACCGCATCTGGTTCAGAAACTCCTCTATGAGGCCCTCATGGCTCAGCCCCACCCAAATATGGCTATAGCGAGGCTGGCCGAGAGGCACAGATCAGAATGGGGTCATTTCCTTTGATTTCCTTTGATATTTTCAAAGGTAGAAAATAATTTCTGGCATTTTCTAAGAAGCACTTAGCTGTGGGCTGGAGGTCGGAAAATGTTCCATCTGCTGGAAATGCTAATTAGAGGCAATCATAACCCAGACTTGACCTTCCAGGGCGCACTGGAGTGAAGCGGCGCCCTGGTGGGAGGGTGTGGGGGCAGTGGAGCCCGGGCCGCAGGGCCACGTTCTGCCCCAGTTTGGGACAACCTGAACTGCTGGACTCAGAGACAGCAGGGACTGAGCTGGGAAACACTCACCTCACTTGCAGGTCAGGACTCGGGGGCAGGTCAGGGCTCAATCCCAGGGCCCCTCCACATCATGCAATGCTTCCCACTGCTGTTAGAAAGTAGCAAATGATTTCACTAACCCCACGTTCCAGGGGAGAAGGAAAATTGTACCTGCATGAAACGTGACAACACCGTCACGCGTGGGGTCAGCTGGTTGATAGCCATGAATTGCGGTCTGCACCCTCCCAGCGCCCCTCCCACCCCAGTTGCTTGAATGTGATCTCACTACCCAGAGGGATGCCTGCCCGTTCCAACTGGGGCTTCGGCCAGGGACACAGGACATCAGTGCACTCGGTGACTCTAATGAGGGCTACAAGGAGGTCAAGGTTTGCGACCCGCTGTGGCCTGGGCCTTCCAGGGTCCCGGCAGAGCCCTCTGCTCCTCAGACCATCACCAGCTTGGCCACAGGCTAGGGGCCTTCGTGGGCATCAGCCTGGGGTCGGCATCCCGCCTTGCCTGTCTTCCCTGTCCACCTCACCTTCGCCCCCCAGGTGTGGCTGCACAGTGGGGCAGCCACAAGTCACTTGAATTAGTGCCGCCCAAGTGCCTCGGGTGGGAGTGGGGGATGCTGCAAGGGACGCACCGAAATATGAATGTCCAAGGCTCGTGCTCCTCAAAGAACAAAACCACTCCACAGGAGTGCCACTGGGAGAGGGACAGGCGGCCACAGGCGAGGGGGCCCCTGGGTCTGGTGGCGGAAGGGCTGTGAAGTCCCGCTGCTCCTCCCTGGCCTCTGCTGTAGATCTTTGGATGGTTTCCAGCCCACTCCCACCCCACGTATCCTCTAGCCCCACTCTCACATCCCCTTGGTGCCGAATGCGTCCTAGCAAAGCAATCCGTGAACGTTATTTTTAAAAGAAAACTCATTTACCACGCAGGCCTCTGGAGCCGTAGATGGAATAGCCCTCCTCTGAATGGAAATAGTGGTGTAATAGCCTCCCCGGGGCTATCATTGCACTGACATTACAGCAGGCTAGTAAACCCCGGAGGGGTGCGACGCGCGCTGCCAGGCAGTTCTCACATCTGGATGAGGAGCCGCGGATGCCGCGGGGGCGCGCCTGCAGCTCCCCAGGACGGCCACCGGGGGGCACCCGCGCTCCCCGAGCCGCGAGGCTGCCTCCACCGAGCTGGAGAACAGGCTCCCAGCGCAGGCGAGGGTCCCCTCTCAGCGGACTCCAGACAGCGGGGAAAGCAGCCTGCCCGTCCTCCTTCTGTGCCCCTCCTGGGTTTCTGAAAGCGGGTTTCAAAGCAGGGTTGAAAGGAAGTTGGGTAGCACACGCCACTAACTCAGAACAACCTTGTTAATGGTTACTTTGAAAGTCCATGAACAATGCCTTCCAAACATCAGAATGGGATGGCACATGTCATTTCTCTTTTGGAGAAGTCAGTGAGTTTAGCTCCAAAACCCCAAAGGCTAACGTCCCGGCTCCTCCCTCCGCCTGCTGCTCCCAGGCACACGCAGGGCAGGCTCTTCTCCGGCTGCCTCCTCTGTGCCCCGGGTTGGTCTTGCCCTGTGGCAGCGCCTGGCCTGTCGGCTTCACACCCCCAGTGACTGTCCAGTATCTACCAGGCAGCAGGGCCCAGTTCATGCTGTGAGTTGAGCTTGATGCTGCTTCTTCGGGGTGGGGGTGATGCGTGTGTGGAAGACACCAGCTGCTCCAGAGATCAGACACCCAAACTGTCAGTCCTGCTGTCTGGAGCACCATTTTGAAACAGAAACTAGGACCTTCAGAAAATATGACCATCTTGCAGACCAGTGGGCAGGTGTCCCATCCCCGTCTGAGATGGTGTCACCCCTGCTCAGAAGCCTGTGAAGCCCCACACATTGTAGAGGTGTTTCCTTAGAGCCCTGGTGTGTTCTGCAGGACACACTCTTAGTTAGCTAGTTGGTTTTTAAAAATGCATTTAGTTGGTTTTAATTTTACACGTGCATATCCTTCAGTGAAAACGAGAGCTACCAATAAATTGGATGTTTGTCAAGGAGAATCCCCGCAGCCCCCGAGGAAGGCGGGAACTCTCCAAGGATGTCTCCACACCCCGAGCTCTGCTTTTTACTTGCGAGGACCGAGCCCCTTCTCCTGGGAGCCGGTGCACTGCCTGTGGCTCAGCATGAGGCGGCGGGGAGGGCCCAGGACCAGAGCCAGGCAGGAACACAGGTGGCCTGGCAGGGAAGGCTGCTCTGGTCCTGCCTTGCCTCCCCACTCAGTATTGCCCGGCCCCTCAGAAGCTAGCCATGGTAAAAAGGCTTGGCTCAGGAGGGGCTGGAAGGACTGAGAAAGGAGAAGGGTCAGAGCCAGGGCAGAGTGAATCTGTGTCTCTTCTGATCCCAGCACAGGACAAAAGCTCTTTAGAAAAACAACTTTCAGGGGCTTAATTCAAGACTATCTCAGTCCCTAGGCCAGACTCATGAGATTCATCCCCTGGAATTCAATTTCCCCACAAATGTGGCTTTTGGCCCCATTGCCCTGGAAGCACTCATTCCTTTACAGATGTTCTGAGGACACGTGGAGATGAAGTCCTTTAGGAGGGGCTGGCCAGGCCTGAGCGGCCTTCTAGGAGGATGAAAAACGGAAGGCCAGCAAGGGTGCCATGGATCTTGGGTCCTCTCTGTCCCGTCTCCCCTCCCATACCGCAGGCTTGGACTGCACTCCTCAGAAGGTGGGATCAAGGCTGTTCTCACCCTTCCTGCTGGCAGCTGGCACCCCAGGCCACCTCCTCCCACCCTTGCCACCTGCCAGCCTTCCAGAGAGACTCAGCAAAACCAGTTATTATTGGTCGTATACCTATTACCTGGGTAGAGGGATTCTCATGTACACGGTTGTCTCCCTAGTCTACACATGATGAAATTCTATGGGATAACCCTATGCTGTTGTGTTGGCAATGACAGCAGAGAGGACATGAACCTGATGGTCTCGCAGGCGGAGACCCATGTTGCTGAATTCATGATGAGATCTCATGATCGCTCGTGATGAGATCAGCACTTCTCTCCCCTCACACGTCTGTCCCTGAGCTCATCTATTTGTGGAACTGGGTAGAGGAGCACACCAAGCTGGCAGAGAAAAGGCCTGGAATCCAGATGAGAGGAGAGAAAGGTATGACACCCAGTGAGGCTTCCCTGAACACCTTGGTGCAACTCACGCATTCACAGATATTCCATTAGGAATATGAACAAAACCGCCAGAATTCCGGAAATCGAGGGGCAGGCATTCTCCCAGGGGGATGCATGTAGCAGGTAGAGATGTGAACCCCAGTACCATGTGCATGACACACAAACACCCAGAGATCAGATGGTCAGAAACCCGGCCCAAGCCAGCCCAGCGTACCTAGTCAGTCCCCGGGGACTGTGGAGAGGCTGCACGGGCTCAGCGCCCACCGACACGGCAGAACCGAAGCACCGAGGGGACTCCACCCTTACCCAGAAGGGAAAGCGTTCTCTGCCCCCAGAAACACACCGTGGACGCTGCCTTGTACCGAAATACAGAACAAACTTCCCGTCTGCAAAATGTCAGAGCGCGGGGAGCGGGGCCTGAGTGCGGGAGAATGGCTGGAAGCAGTGAGAAGCAGCCTGGGGTCCGAGGAAGGCCAGACGTGGGTGCTAAGCGCAGGCCGTGGCGCACATCCTTGGGGAATAACATGGGAGGATTCCTCCTTATAGCTTGGGATCGTGGAGCAGAGCCAGCCTGAGGCACACGGCGGGTGAAGACGGGACTCGGAAGGAAGGAAGCTGTGTGTCCTGTCCACCCCGTCACTCCTCCATCAGCGCGGAGAGAAATGTCAAGGGGCGGGGGGAAGTGGAAGCTGCCTTGGATCAAACCAGGCAGGAGAAGAGGAAATCGTCAGCAAGGGCCCTTGGAGCGGGTGGGGAACCAGGGGCTTTATCACTCGGCGGGGCCTTGCCCTTTCTGGAAGGATGTGCGGTCTGGGTGGGCGAGTCTCTGACGGCAGAGGATCCGGAGCCTGCCTCACTCCGGAGCCGGGAGCCCTGGGCTGTGCTCTACGCAAAGCCTGCAGCCCCCGGAGGGCGCACCAGGGGCCCAGGCCACCCCCGGCCCTGCACCCACAGCCTACGGCCCCTCCTCCTGTAGTGCCAGGGCGGTTCCTTCAGTCCTTAACATTCGCAGAACGTAGTTCAGATCCTCAGGCCCAGCAAGCGCCCCTCTGTCGGCGGCCGGGGGCCGCGGGGTGTGGGCCTGGGCCCAAGGCGCTGCCCAGGTGATAAGGCAGCTTCTTCGGCGGCCGCTCCTCTTCTGCCCCGTGCACCCAGGGAGTCCACGTCACGAGGAGCTCCGGGTCCAGGCTGGCCGAGCCAAGACCCGCAGGGCGTGGGCAGGCGTGGACCCCACCTCACCTCGCTCCCTCCTGGCCCCCCTCCAAGGCGGTGTCGTCGCCTGGACTCCATCCCCTCGTCTTCCCTGAAAGCCCCCCACCCTCGACTTCCCTTCCATGTCCTTCACTGTTTTCTCTCCTCCTTCCCTTCCATGTTGCCTTCTCCTGAATATAAACCCCATAAGGGGTAAAGATCGCAACCCCAGGGCGCAGCCCCCACGCGGCCCGGCGCCCGCCACCCCGCGCTCCCGCTCTTCCCGCCAGGTGGCGCTGGCGCATTCCTTCCGCGGCGCGGGGCTGAGCGAGCGGGGCGGGGCGGGGCTGAGCGAGTGGGGCGGGGCTAAGCGAGCGGGGCGGGGCGGGGCTGAGCGAGCGGGGCGGGGCTGAGCGAGCGGGGCGGGGCGGGGCGGGGCGGGGCTGAGCGAGCGGGGCGGGGCGGGGCTGGGGGCAGCAGCCCCGGGGCTAGGAGGGAGGCGGAGCATCCACAGAGCTCCGCCAGGTGCCAGGAGTCTTTCATGTGTCACGTTACTCATTACTCATAACACAAACAAAACAAGAGTGCTGGGCGAGGTAAATATCGTTAGCTTTTCTAAATGAAGAAGTTAAACATTATGGCTTCTGATCGGGAAAAAACAGGGAGCTGGACCCCCTCCTGGATGGGACTGCGGGCAGGCTTGGGAACTGTCATCAAGGCATCCCACATGGCCCCTAGGTAAGCACGAGTGAAAAGTCTCAAAGGGAAGGGAGAAAAAACAGAGGAAAGGGGCAGGGAGTCACAGGCTGATACTTTGCCGTTCTTTACAACCTCGGTCTTTCACTTGTCCTTCCACTCTGGAGCTTGAAACCTTCCCTCCAGGATGGACTCTGATGCCCCCAGACCCTGCCTACAAGAGGTGCCGCCTCCTATGCAGACCTCTGAGAGGTGCTGGCACAGGGCTTAGCCATCTCCCGGGCAGACCTCTGGGTGATACTGGCACAGGGCTAGTCCATCTCCCGGGCAGACCTCTGGGTGATGCTGGCACAGGGCTTAGCCATCTCCCGGGCAGACCTCTGGGTGATGCTGGCACAGGGCTAGTCCATCTCCCAGGCAGACCTCTAGATGATGCTGGCACAGGGCTAGTCCATCTCCCGGGCAGACCTCTGGGTGATGCTGGCACAGGGCTAGTCCATCTCCCAGGCAGACCTTCAGGTGGTGTTGACACAGGGCTAGCCTATCTCCCATGCAGATCTCTGAGTGATGCTGACACAGGGTTAGCCTATCTCCCATGCAGATCTCTGAGTGTTGCTGACACAGGGCTAGCCTATCTTCCATGCAGACCTCTGGGTGATGCTGGCACAAGGCTAGACCATCTCCCAGGCAGATCTCTAAATAATGCTATGTCCTTTTCGAAGAAACAGAGAGAAAGAGGGGATAGAGAGGAGATAGAATGAGAGTAGATAGAGGAAAGAGAGAGCATTTCCATTTTGGCATCTGGACCAAGAAATGCAGCCATATAAAACTTCTTACCTAAGCTTTGATGTGGCATCAGGGATGAAATTGCCTTCCCTAGCTTCATAAAGGATGTCACACAAATGCAGAGAATCAGGCAAGAACCCAAGAAACCGAATCACGCAAACCTCTGTGTGACTCCTTCAGGGCTATAGACCCTGAAAGTAAAGTCGGAAGCAAAAAAGGGGTTAAAAAGGAGACTTGATTGACTAGTGATTCCAGGAAGGAATCAAAGGGGTGAATGTCACTGAGCATTCAGGGTTAGTTTCAGATGCTTCAGCCAAGAAATCACATGGCAGGTCATTAAATGAATTTAGCTGGGATTCTGGGTTTTACATTGTGGTTAATTAATCTATGTAAGTATTTATAATGGTAATGGCAGAGCAGGGACCATCAGCCAAGACAAATCATTAGAAGGCGAAGTTGGGCAGCCTGCAGATGGGTTGGGGAGGGGAGGGGTGGGACTGGGAGTTTGGCCTTGCAGGGTATGACTGCGTTCTGGGCGTGGGGGTCAGGGCAGAGGTGGGCTGGGGGAGCTCACGAAAAATACCAGAGCTCAGGAGTCAACACCCTGGGCAGGCTGACTGCGAGTGGGGCAGAGGCTGATTCAGGGGATTGCTTTCCTCTTTCTTAGTTGTTCTGTCTCTGTGAAGGATGAGGAAAAAAATCTCCAGCTGAAAAATGTCACCTTCAACCTGACACTGGAGCCAGAGCATTTACAAATCTGCCTGTCACCATGACAGCCTGACAGATAGCAACCTTAGCCGGGACAGAGTTAAATCGCCACGATAAGTCTTGCAAAAAGTTTTGGCTCTTAAGATTTTTATAATCAAGACAGGTTAAGGAATGGGGGGCATGGCTTCCAAACATGAAGGAGACTCAGGCCCCGTGCCTGCCTTCCCAGGAAATCCAGCAGCTGCAGGATTATCTATTACCTGAGGGGAGGTGACAGGAGAAAATTACCTAGCACCAGCCCCATCTGTTGCTGAGCACCATTTATTTCACCTTCACTTAATTCACTTGGTTTATCATTTTTCCTTTGTCTCAGTGTCATCCACCCAAACCCTACATATATATGCCCTGGTGTTCCCAGCTGGGCATTGTGGCTGCAGAGACAAAGCCTCTGGTATCTTTTCAATGAGCTGCAGTCACTATGGAGTGTCTCTCTCCTCCCCTCTCCACTGTCATTTCCTCCATAATTGATTAGAAACTGGAAGCGAGAGAGAAGCTGTGATTGCTTTTACAGCCTGGGTCTGCAGGTGGAAGCACATTCCTGTGTTTGACTTCGTCTCTGGAGACCTGTCTCTTTCAGGAAGAGGTGGAAGAGTATTCATGAGGTATAGCAGACTTGTGTCACTAGGAAAGAGATTGCAAAATCTGGGCTCTCACACTATTCTTGGATGCTTGGTCATCCACCTCTCCCCAACTTTTGTTTTCTCCTCTGTCACATGGATTTAACACTTGTTCTTCTCCCTGCGAAGGTTGTTCTGAAGACTAAATGAGATCATATTTGCAGATGCTCACTACATCATATAGAGGCCTATTCAGTGAGAACATGCATTACTTAATGGTGCCTTGCATGGGAGAATGGTTCAATAAGGACCATTATTATTAGTGAGAATGTAAGTAATAGTGATGACTTGTTACCCTTGCAGCATCTACTCTTCTCTAGTTCCCAAGCTACAGACGATTTTCATTCAACATTTATTCAGTCTCCACGGGCAGCACTGTATTCTGTCTTAGGACTGTGGTGATTTTTAAAAATGCAAACAAAATGCCATTGCTGGGTCTAGAAGCTGAGTCTGGTGGGAAAGGCCTGGGACAGAGTGGGAAGTAGGGCTTAGGTCTGCACCCAGCTCGGAGTAGGGGGAGTTGCCGGAGAAGGCCTGATGGAGAAAGTGACATCCCTCTGGGTTCTGAAGAGCTTGGCCACTTGCTTGGTGGCGGGAAAGGGCGTGCCAGGCTGAAGCGGGAAATGCAGTGAATGCGCTCAGGCAGGATAGGGAGCTGGCCTGGGAACCACGGGCTGGCAGTCCCTCCGAAGGACGGCTCCGGAGCCGAGGCTGGACGTGTGGACAGAGGAGCTCTCCCTGAAGGAGCAGATTTGGTTTTATGCCAAGACCATGAGCTTTGCTGAAGGGCATAAAGGCTTTTAAACAGGATCAGGTGAGCCTGATGATCACTCAGGATTGGGTGGGGCGTGAATGCAGAGGAAAGATCAGCTGACAGTGTAGGAATCTAGAACTCGCAGAGAAACTGCCTGCCTTTGGGGCTCGCTCAGCGCCCTCGCAATCTGAATGAGGCCTGGGAAGGGAGGAGCCCCAGCAGAGGGGCAGTCGGGTAGCCATGAAATTGCGACCTGCTGCCACCAGAGGGCAGTGTTGGACGGGCTGGGAGGCGCGCCGCCGCCGGGAAGGTGCAGGAGAGAGCTGTCTGCCAGAGGAAATACACGATGCGTTGTCCTGGACATTCTCACCTTAAAATGTTCTGGGCCACGGACAGGCTGAAGATTTTAGTACCCACCCCCTGCCCTGGAAAGAAAAATCTCTGTGACGAGATATGCACTGGGTTTGTATGAGAATTCAGAGTGTGGCCTTAGTGTCTTGGCCAGGCACCCACATGCTACCTGCACGCCTCTGGCTTGGTGTTGGTTTTATTGTGCTTGTCCTAACCCTAGCAGCTCCCCCTGAGATGATGTCAAAGGCTGCATTGGGCTAGTTCAGAAAGGTTTCCTGAACGAATGACTTTACACAAACCTTCATGCCGGCACATGTTTTCATACACATTGTCTCATTGAATTTTTAGAGTGATCCGATGAGGCACATATTCGGGTTTTATAAATGCAATTCAGAGAAGTTACATGATTTTGCGGGAAATGAGGTAGTCGGGTTTTGATCCAACAGCTCAGACCCTTTCCTCTGTACCCAACAAATCTTCTCAATCTCCTTTGTCCTTTGAAGTGGGGTGTTTTTCTCTTCCACAAGTGTCAAATCTGTGAGTAGGGCGTGTTTAGGAGCAATCTCACCTGCATGCCCACCTTGAGAACTAGGCGATGGAGCAGCGGGTCAGATGGAGAACCAGAAAGAGTGAGCATTTATTGTAACAGAGGTCCTGCGTGAACGTTTCCCACGTAATCCTTAAGGCAACCCCATGGGTAGGATTATCATCCCAATATTCCATTGAGGAAAGAGGCTCAGAGAGGCAAGCTTTCCCAAGGAAACACAGCTAGTATCTATCAGAGGTCTACGTCCCTTCACACCTGTGCTCTGGACTCTGCTTCTGCCCCGAGACTGACAGCAGCTGCAGTGTGTGTGCCGCTCGAAGGACAGGCCTGGAGTGCATGAGAAAAACTGGACGTGTGGTGCAGAAAGGTGCATGTCTAATTATCATTGCAATAAACTAGCTTCTCAACAGAAAGTGTTGTTGATTTGATAGACATGAAAGAACCCACAGCCAAAGGGAGCCGGCCCCTGGGGGAAGGAGGCCGAACTGTACTGGACAAAAAGAGCTGTTAGCCTCAGAGAGAACAAATGTCCTTGGCAGTACGGGGTGTGGGGTGATGTTGGGTGCTCATTGTTGCGTGATGACTGGAGAAGGATGACACAGCACAGGACACACCCGGGGAGGCCAGCAGGAAGGAGAGTTGGGTGCAAGCCCAGGAAAGCAGGGCTTGATGATATGGTTTCGTATGGGAGTCTCAACTTGCTTGAGTTAAGGTTGTCTGGGAGACATGAGTGACACCAGCACCCAGCACCATTACTTACTAGGCTCCAAAGAGGAAGACATATCAAGGTGTAGGGACCTTCCCTTCTGCCCACAAGCCTGGATCAGACCACACAACATTGTGTTTCCATTTTCCATCTGGATTCTGGACTCTTTCCAGAGAGTCATTCTTTCTCTATTAGTCCTTTTGTTTCGTATGCCCTGTAGCTAAGTGACCCTCCACTGTACCTAACCTCTCTCAGCCTGATTCTCATGTGATGAATGTGGATGATAACTGCTCTCCTAATCTGACTGCTATGAGAAGGGAAAGAATTGGCATAAATAATAGCAATTAGCTCAGGCAATGGCCCATGTTAAAGACAAATAAATGTTGGTTTTATCTCTTGTTTCACCTTTGTGTCTCAAACAGGCACACACACACACACACACACACTCACACACAAGGCAAACCACAACCCTTGCCAATAAATCTATGCTAAGTCAGAGTTAACTTAGAAAATCAACATGGTGCAGAGGCTTTTAAAGGACTGACATTCCTCGGGTTATGGAAAACAATAATAATAAATCTTAAGGAATGTCACCTTGCCCCTGGCACTGAACACAAGAACCCGTTTCGTTAGTGGAATAGCCCTGAGTATATGGAGAAAAGCGACAGAGATGATCTGTTCACAGCAAGGAGAGAGTGGCAGTTTTTAGACGAAGCCAGCTGGGGGCACAGTGGAATTGCCATGTAATTGTCAGGCTCTTTGCTTATTAATTTCTCAGATTGCCTTTCAAGATAAGGACACAAGGTAAGATAGATGTGAATATAATAACCACAGAGATTACAGTCATTAAAATTTTAGAATGAACTGGAAAATGTGGACACATCAGTCTGCGGCCAGTCGGATGGGCTTCTCAGAGCCTCTTGGAGACACTGAGGGCTGCTGCCTGTGCCACGAGCATGGGGCAATTTTGAAAGCCTTACATGATCTACTGCTGCAGCTTCATCCAGAGTACTGTCTCATTGTTTTACATATTGGCTGATTATTTTCCATGCCCAGGACCTTTCGTGACTTTGGAAAATTGTTGGCCCTCCGTTATCTCCTCAAGTATCATGTCTCAGCCCTCCTTCTGAAGCTCCTGTTACGCATGTGTTGGGTCTTCTCACTCTTAACTGCTGTTCCATAGTCCCGATTTCTGTATTTCTGGGTGACTTTCCAGGATTTATCTTCCAGTTCAGTAATTTTATCTTTTCTGACAATGTTTAACCATTCCTTGAGATTTTGAAATTTTCCTGACTTGATTTTTTATTTTCAAAACTCTATATACTAGGAATGTACTTTTTAATGTCCTTTAATTTATGTATTTGATTCTTACGTATTTCCACATGAATTCTTGCATAGTCCCTCTTGCGTTATTTGATTACTTGCCATCCACAGGAACCTAAGAAGGTGTGGTTTGTGATTCTTGCTCATGCTCAGCTGTTTTCTCCTGTGTTTGGTAATTTGGACTAAGAGAACAACTTCAGGAGGAAAACGTGGGAACTAGAACTTGTGTGTGGCCTGGGAAAGAGCATGTTCCTCCCAAAATAGTTCTATATTTGCCTCTGTCAGGGGCTCCAGGAGTGAATCCACGTAGGAAGTATATATCTGAATCCCAAATTCATCTGCAGCACAAACCTGCAATTACACATTCACTGGAGAGACACAGCTGCTTCATCCAGAGCTCAGGTCAAGACAGACAAATTTCTTATTGTCCCCATGTTAATATTGGAATCTTTTTTCTAATTCAACTTTTAGAGGCTCTCTAAGGTTCCAACCTTATGGAATATTCCACAACCTTCCAGAGTGAAAGTGTCATTCAGTTCCTTGCCTCCGATTCCTGCTACATCCTGGCCACCTGGGACACAGGAACAGAAGGTGTACCCCCCACCCTACCCCAGTGCTCACACACTCACCACTTTATTTCATGACTCCTTTGTGTCCTGGGTCCTTAGAGAATTCCCTTGTTCTATTGCAATCATAATTATCACTAGCGACATCATCATCATCATCATCATCATGGCTGACGTCGATTGAGCCCTTGTGCTACATGTGTGCTCTGCTCTAAACACTTTCCGTGAATGCTTCATTTAACCTGCATAACAACACAATGAGGCAGATGCTGTAATTATTCCCATTTTACCGATGAGGGAATTGTGATTTCCTTTAAAAACCAGACATTTCCCATCGGAAAAAAAAAAGTCCTAAAGATTTAGCTAATAGTTTTATAAGAGGAAGAGGAGAAAGCCGAGGAGAAGGATAAGGAGTTCACAAAGGAAAAGGATTTTCCAAGGCGTACATGGCGAGTTCACATCAAAGTCAGAACCAGCACCCTCTGTCCTTGCTCTCAGGCCAGTGCCAAGCTTCCCTGTTAGGAGTATTCTTTTCATGAAATTCTACTGATCTCTTACATTGTAGCCCAGATATGATTTGCTGAGGGATATATGAGAGAAAACCTATGGTGTCCTTTCCATAAAGCATACCTCGACTGCTTTTTTCAAATCTCTCTCTTGCTACTGATCTTTCTAACTTACCTTGATATTGGGAAGTGTGGTCTTTGGAGCCATGGATGGAGAATTAGGGAACTAGAGAAACATAAGGGGTGATGGAATTAATTCATTGTATCTTGATTATGGTGGCGACTATTCAGGAATATATGATTGTCAAAATTCGTTGCTTGTTGTCAAAATTCGTTGACTTGTTCACTTAATATGTGTTCATCTTAATGCTTGTAAATTACACCTTAACAATGTTAACTAAAGAGGTAATTAAACTCCCACATTGGACAAGGAGGGATCTAGAGCACTGAATCTGCACAGATTCTCTGAGCTCAGTCTAGGAGGAGAAGTGGGGCTGAACTACACAGAAGGTGTTGAAATTAGAAATGTACTTTCCAGGAATAAATTAAAAATTGAGTTTTTATCCACCTACAATAATCAGGCACTGTGCCAGGTCCTAGGACTATAAAGAAAACTATCTCTGATATAAGCTTATAATCTAACAGAGAAGACAAAAAGTAGAAAGCTTAAATTCTGCGAGTAAGTGCTATGATACAGGCAGGAGTGGGTTGCAAAGAGAAGCATCAAATACAGATGAATGGCACAAAAGGCTTTCTGTAGGACATTCATATAGAGCCTGAGAAATCAGGAGAACTCCTCCAGGATCACTAGCTGTATTAGTTCATTCTCATGCTGCTAATAAAGACAAACCAGAGACTGGGTAACTTATAAAGGAAAGAGGTTTAATTGACTCACAGTTCAGCAGGGCTGGGAAGGCATCAGGCAGCTTACAATCATGAAGGAAGGGGAAGCAAACATGTCTTTCTCCACATGATGACAGGAAAGAGAAGTGCCAAGCAAAAGGAGGAAAAGCCCCTTATAGAACCATCAGATCTCATGAGAACAGCATGAGGGTAACCGCCCCCATGATTAAATTACCTCCCACCAGGTCCCTCCCACTACACCTGGAGATTATGGGAACTACAATTCAAGATGAGATTTGGGTGGGGACACAGCCAAACCATATCACTAGCCAAAGCAGCAGGTGTGTGGTGTGTGTGTGTGTGTGTGTGTGTGTGTGTGTGTGTGTGTGTGTATTCAGTATCTTGAACTAGACCAATGCTCTTCAAGATCTCTTGACCATGTAGAAGCCAGGATAACATATTCAGCTGGAAGCTAATTGTGAAGCTGGGAAATTATGCATGTATAGTGATGTTGGGCACAAACTCATGTTATGTTCAGGTAATAAGCAGAGCATTTTGGGCTCCTTTCTTTAGGAGTTGCCTAATTTTACTTCATTTGTTATTTCTGATTATATTGGTTACCAGCCAAAAAATTGTCTTTCTTGGCCAGAGACTCAATGCCTTATTCTAAACGTAAGGAAAATCCTTCCTTTTGTTGAAACTTCAGAAACTTTCTAATTACCTGCCTTTATTCAATACCTCAAAATCAATTGTATGCCTGTGATAGTGGTTTGCATCCTAACACTCTCTTCTCCTCATTCCACACTTTCTCTTGAAGAGATCCCCCTTTCTCCCATAGTTTTAGTTACCTATAAGTTCACAACTGTTCATTCCATATCTCTCGCCAAGATCTGCCTTTTTAGCTTGACCCAGTTGCGTACTGGGTCATTATGATCTTCTAGCTTCATGATGACCTAGTTGTTTATTGGGTTACGATAATGGCAAAGATTTACACTGTGCTTACTGTGTGCCAGGCACATATTAATTCATTTAATCCTTACAGCAACCCTTTCAGGAAGGTGCTAGTATTGTATAGCATCCTGTTGGATGCCTTCCAGGCACCTCATACTCAGTGTGTGCAGAGCTGATGTAACCCTTATTCCCCTGAAACCTGCAACTCAACCTTCTGTACTTCATATTTTATTGACACCATCTTTTAACCAGGTGCTCAAACATGAAACCTAGAAATTGTTCTTGACCTTTTCCATATGCAACCAATAATTTACCACCAAAACTTTTCCCTTCAACTTTTCTTAGAAGTAGCATCGTGTAGTGGCTGCAGGTTTTGTCTCTGGAGTCAGACAGCTTAGATGTGAATCCTGGTTCTGCCATTTAATAGCTGTGAGTCCTTGCAGAAGTTTCTTAAAGTTTCTGAACTCTAGTTTTCTTGTGATAATTAAATGAGTTAAAACATGTAATATGTTTAGGACAGTGCTTGGGACAAAGTAATAAAATATTTCTTTGTCTTTCTCAGTTTCCAGTTGGTGGACAGTACAATATACTAAAAGAGCAAAAAGCAACAAGGGTTTTGCTAAAGAACAAAGCAATTGGTGACATACAGACCTGGGATTATGTCAATTTTTTACCACCTACTATAGGCATGACTTGGGCAAGCTGGTGAATCCACTGAGCCTGGTTTCTTTATATATAAAATAAAGATAATACCACCTACCCATAGGGCCATTGCCAGGAATAAATGAGAAACTGTATGTAAATCACCTAGAACCATGCCTGGCATATGAGGACAGTATATGTTATTCCTTTTCTCCTCCAATCACTGGTCTTGAATTCCCTCATCTACTACTAAGAAGGAAATAATTAGCTGCTCTAGAAGCAACTGGGCATGGTGGATGGGCCAAAAGAAGGGAGCCACTCCATGCATTTGTCAGTTTTGCCAGGAACTACAGGATCCAGAGGCACGGGCGGGGATTCTGCCTCTGCCATCCCTAGCTCTCTAGCCTCATAAATCATGGCTTATGTGTTTATTCTTCACCAATGTCCAATACTCATATTTCTGGAAAAGTATATTCCTCAACCTTACCATCCTCATTACAGCAAGTAGTGGGCTCCTCAATGCTGAGGGCCTTGTTATTTCTTCATTTAATGATGTGTCCATGGGGTCCTAGGGCGTGAGGGCCTAGATAAAGGCAAGGCTGTCTCTACTCCATCAGATGGAAGGCCAGGAAAGCCAAGGGAGGGGTGGAAATAGGAGGTAGAGGAGTAGATGTGTCATGGATGGACTCCAGTGCAAAATGAAAATGTACAACCCTGGTTTTAAAATTATCAAGTATTTTATGACGGCAATAGCAGAGCATTAAACCAAACATGGGCCCTTCTGAGCTTGAGGCCCTATGCAACTGTGTGTGTCAGACAACCATGGCTCCTGTCCTTGGTGGGAAACACATGGCTCCCTTTCCCACAGTGTCCTGCTGCCTTCTCTCAGATGCTCACAAATAGCCCAAACCACCCTCAGACACGACTTTGTCTTCTTTCCTCTCTACTCAACTTGGACATTAGGAGATTACCTTATGAAGCAGAGTTCCTGACACCACATCTTCCATCTCACCTTCACCAGGGATCAGCCTACACTTGGAACTCCTGATCTATCAGGGTCTGCTTTTCCAATGAGCATTACTCCTTCTCTCTAAAATGAAAAAAAATATGGTAGTGATGAAGTGTTGATTCTTAAAAGTCAACAGATAGTGAGTGCTAGTTTAATTCCACATAAATTGCTTTTAGCATAAATTCCTATTTCATCTTTAAAATGATCTCATCATCACAACAGTAGCTACTGTAATAACTCCGTCTTACAGATAACATACAGATTTGGAGAGATCTAGCATCTTGTCCAAGGTCACACAACGAGCAGGTGGTGGCATTGGGTTTAGAACTCACTCTCCGCTCTCGACTCCTGAGTGAGGGAAGAGTGCCCAGAGCGTGGAGAGGCGCATCATGGGATGAAACAGAGAGCAGCAGCAACAGAAAAACAGGAAGAAATGAACCATCTCTCTAATAGAAAGATGAAATACTATCAAGATACCATGTTTTCCCAAGTGACTATTGTTTTAAGGCAATTTTAAAAAAAAAGTAATAATTTTGTTTGGTTTTGTTGGGATGGCTTTCTGAGAGAATAGTGTTGATTTTTAGCTACAGGCAAGAAAACTGTAAAATAGAAAAATAATACAGGATAGGACGAATAGCCCTGGCTATTTGGAAACATTTCACAAAGCTGCAATTATATAAACGGTGAGTTTTAGGCATAAGAGTTGATAGATTGATGTGTATAACAGAATAGATTGCCCTGAAACACTCTTATACAATATTGGATTTTTTTGTATGAATATGACAATTTGAGAAATCAGTTAGGGGAGAAGGGGATAGTCATAATTGTTGTAGCAATCACTGATTAACTATTAGTGAAAAATCTATATAGATCCCAACTCTTGGATTATAGTTGGATTATAGAGAAGAAAGTAGAAAAGCAAAGCCATGAACATTAGAAGTATTGAGTTAGGAGGAATAAGTTCTGGTGTTCTATTTCACAACAAAGCTGAGTGTACTTCATAATTATGTGTTGTATATTTCAAACTAGCCAAAAGACAGTATGTAAAATACTCTCTTCACAAGGAGATGATGAACATTTTAGGTGATTGATATGTTAATTACATTGATTTTATGACTCCAGAATATATACGTGTATCACAATACCACCACTTTGTATCCCATAAATATATACAATGATTGTTTTTCAATTAAACGTTTTTAAAAATGTAGAAGTAAATACAAATAAATATACATCAGGACTTTGGAAGGAGAAAATCTGTGTAGGCCCAAAGCAATGACATAAATAATGGATGAAAGACTGATGAATTTGGCTGCATTAAGATCAAATCTCTCTGAATGTCAAACATCATAAAATTTAAAACAGTTATGTCAACCAGATGGCAGAACAGGAAATCCCAGCTCTTGTCTCCTCACAGAAACACTGCTTAGAACAATGAACTCACAAAAATACTTTCACAGGAGCCAAAGAATCCAGATGAGAGGCCACAGCACCTTGGTGGAGCACAGAAATAAGAAAAGCTTCATTGAAGAGAGTAAGAAGGAGTTTCACATTACTGATGTCACCACCCCCAAAGGCCACTCAGCCTAGTGTGAAGAAAGATAGCCTTGCATGAGGGGAAGAAAGCGAAGTGAGTAGCCTACTTTGCTGCAGACCCTACACCAGGACAGCTCCAGTGAACCCCAATTCCAGGTCTATAGCCCCAGTCCCCAGGCCTGCCTCGATGGCCCCGGGATCCAGACCCACTTCCATACCAAGCCAGCCCCCACAGCTCCAGCCTCTAGGGTTGCATCCACAGAACCAGGCTTTAGACCCACTTCAGCACCCAACCAGCACTAGTGACTTCAGACTCCAGGTTGGCTCATGTGGTTGCAGGCTCTAGGCCAGCCCTTACAACCCCTGGTTCCAAGCTGGTTTATATTGACTTAGGACCCCTGAGGACTCAAAGCCTAGGATAACTCAAGCACCAGGCTGGTTCCCACAGAACCTGGCTCTAGGTTCATCTCCATAGACCCAGTCTCCAGGCCCATACCAGGGGACCCCAGTGCCAGGCCAGCTTTTGTGGATTCAGAATGGAGTCCCATACCTGTGGACACAAGCCCCAGGCTCATCCATGGGGACCAAGGCTCTAGTCTTGCCCTCACATCTCCAGGCACTGGGCTGGCTCCTGTGGACCCAAGTTCCATGCTCATTCATCCACTGACCCAGACACAGGCCTCTCCAGCATGAGGACTTCAATAGCAAACCTCACTATGGACCTCATTAGATGGCCCTACCCAAAATCTCTGTAGAAGCTGACTGGTGAAGGACTTTACATAACAAGGCAATATGTAAAAACTTGAAAAGATGCCTATATTTTTAAAATGCAGACACCAGTGCAAAGCCACAAGGATCACGAATAGTCAGGAGAACATGACATGACCAAAGGAACAAAATGAAACACTAGTAATGGACCACAGAGAAATGGAGATCTACAAACTTCCTGACAAAGCATTTAAAATAATAATCTTAAAGAAGTGCAATGAGCTACAAAGAACACAAAAAGATAACTAAAAATCCGGAAAATAACACATGAACAAAATAATAAGTTCAACAAAAAGAAACCATTTTAGACAGAAATCTGGAGATGAAGAACATAATGACTGAACTGAAAAGTTCCACAGAGAACTTCAACAACAGATTTGATAAAGCAGAAAGGAGAATCAGTGAGCTCAAAGACAGGTCATTTTAAATTACCCAGTCAGAAGAATAAAGAGAAAAAAATGTTGAAAAACAGTGACAAAAGCCTCTAGGACTTACAGGACAAAATCAAGGAACCAATATACACATTATGGGAGTTTTAGAAGGATCAGAGAAAGAGAATGGGGCAGCAAGGTCATGTAAAGACATAATGACAAAAAACTTCCAACATCTGGAGAGGGAAGTGAACATCCAAATCCATGATTCCAAAACAACCCCAAATAGATTAAACAGAAAGAGACTGTCATGAGGCACATTATAGTTAAATTTGAAAAAGTCAAAAACCTAGAAAATTTTGGAAGCAGCAAGAAAAAGTGACTTGTATTCAAGGGAAACTTCCCCATAAGACTATCAGCAGATTCTCAGCAGAAATCTTGCAGGTAAGGAGAGAGGGGATGATATATTCAAAGTGCTAAAAGGAAAAACACTGTCAAGCAAGAATACTTCACTCAGCAAAGCTATCCTACACAAATGTAAAAGACTAAAGACTTACCCAGACAAATGAAAGCTGAGGGCACTCAACACCACTAGGTTTGCCTTTCAAGAAATGCTCAAATGAGTTCTTCAAGTTGAAATGAAAGGACACTAACAATATGAATGAATAAAACTCATTATAAAGGTAAGATTCAGAATACTACAATACTGTAATGATGGTGTATAAGTTACCTCTAACTCTGCTATAGAAGTTAAAAGATAAAATCATTAACTATAGCTACAATAATTTGTTTAAAAATACACAATATAAAAAAGACATAACTTGTCACATCAATAACATATAATGTGGGAAGAAGATAAGTTAAAGTGTAGAATTTATGTATGCAGTTTAAGTTAGGTTGTTTTCAGATTAAAATAGATTTATAACTATAAGATATTTTATAGAAGCCTCATGATAACCACAAAGAAAAAACCTGTGTGAGATACATGAAAAAGAAAGTAATTAAAGCATACTATTACTACAAAAAAAATCAAATCACAGAGGAAGACAGAAAGAGGGGAAGAAAGGAGAACAATGCAGTCAGAAAACAATTAACAAAATAGCCAGAACAAGTCCTTATCTATCAATAATTACTTTAAATGTAAGTGGATTAAAATCTCGAATCAAAAGGCATATAATGACTGAACGAATTATAAAAGAAGATACAACTGCATGTTACCTTTCAGAGACTCATATTAGCTTTAAGGACAGATGTAGGCAGAGAGTGAAGGAATAGAAGAAGATAATCCATGCAGATGGTAGCCAAACGAGAATAGGAGTGGCTATATTTACACTGGAAAAAATAGATGTTAAGTCAAAAATTGTCAGAAGAGACAAAAAAAAAGGCCATTATATAATGATAAAGGGATCAATTCATGAAGAGGATATAACAATTTTAAATATGGATGTGCCCAGTATTGGAGCACCTAGATACATAAAAATTAACAAAACAAAAAGGAGAAATAGACAGCAATGCCATAATAGTAAGGGACTCAAATACCTCATTTACAATAATGTATAGATCAGTCAGACAGAAAAATCAATAAGAAAACAATGGATTTGAGCAACATAATAGAGTAAAGAGATCCTAACCTAAAAAACTTAAAGAACATTCCATCCAACAGCAGCAAAATTCATATTATTTTCAAATGCACATATAACATTCTCCAGGATCGATCATATACTAGGCCTTCAATCAAGTCTTAAACAACTTAAGATTTAAATTTTATCAAGTATCTTTTATAACCATAATGGTATGAAACTAGAAATCAGTGACAGGAGGAAAATTGGAAAATTTACAAATATGTAGAAATTAAACAACCCATTTCTGAACAATTAATGTATCAAGGAAGAAATAAAAGGGGAAATTTTTTAAAATCTTAAAACAAACAAACATGAAAACACAACATACCAAAACACATAGCATGCAGCAAGAGTAATCATTTTTATATTACTTTATTTTTAACTGACATAATAATTGTATACATTTATGAGGTACAATGTGATGTTGTGATATATGTACACATTGTGAGATGATTGAATCAAGCTAATTAACATATTTTAACCTCACTACTTATCATTTCTTTGTGATGATAACTTTTAAATTTTACTTTTTAATGACTTTGAAATATACATTATTAGTAACTATAGTCACCATGCTATGTAATAGATCACTAAAACGTAATTCCCTGTGTAAATGAAATACTCTTCCTGTTGAACTAAAACTTTCAATACTTTGGCCAACATCTCCCCTTACCCCATCACCTCACCCCTGAGTCCCTCAAAACTGCTATTCTACTCTTTACAAGTTCAACTTTTTAAGATTCCACATGCAGTAAGATCATGCAGTATTTGTCTTTCTGTGCCTGGCTTATTTAACTTAGCATAATGTCCTTCAGGTTCATTCATATTGTAACGAATGAAGAATTTCCCCTTTTTAAAGGCTGAATAGTATTTCATTGTGTGCATATGTCACATTTTCTTTCTTCATTCATCCATTGATGGACACTTAGTTGCTTCCATATCTTGATTACTATGAATAATTCTGCAAAGAACATGACATTGCAGGTATCTCTTCAATATACTAATGTCAATTCCTGTGGATATATTCTTAGAAGTAGAATTGGTGGATCATATTGTAATTTTATTTTTAGTTTTGAAAGGGACCTCAATATTGTTTTTATAATGGTTATACTAATTAACATTTCCACTGACAGTGTTCAAGTGTTCTTTTTTCTACACATTATTTCCAGCACTGTTTATCTTTTATTTTTTTAATAAGTCATTCTAACAGGTCTGAGCATTTGCTTTTGACAAAATTCAATATCTCTTCATTATAAAAACTTCTCAGTAAATTAGGTACAGAAAGAATGTATTTCAACATAATAAAGATTATAGGTGACAAGTACACAGCTAACATCATACTCAATGGTGAAAAGCTGAAAACTTTTCCTCTAAGATCATGAAGAGGACAGGATGCCCACTGCCACCACTTCTACTCAATGTAGTATTGAAAGTTTTAGACAGAGCAATTAGGCAGGAAAAATAAATAAAAAGCATCCAAATTGAAAAAGAAGTAAAATTGCCTCTCTTTGTATTGAAGGAATTTTATACAGAGGAAACTCTAAAGACTGACTCTACCAAAAAACCTGGTAAGACTAATATTTGAATTCACTGAAGTTACAGGCCACAAAATCAACATACAAAAATTAGTGAGAACTAACAATAAGCTATCTGAAAAATTAATTAAGAAAACAATCAATGTGGGTAAATATTTTAAGCAATATAACAAACCATTAATACCCTTAATATATAAAGAAATTTCTAAATAAATAAGAGAAAACATAAATTATTCAATAATAAAATAAACTGAAAATATGAAGAGCTAGTTGAAAATATATGAATGTTCAAGAAACGTAACAAACTTCTAATCACTTTTTATCAAATAATTTAAATTAATATAAAATTTCTATGGGCCTCTGTTTGTTTCATGAATTGGTAAAGGTTAGAAAAATATTGACTTCATTTTGGCAGTAAGTATTCCTAAACATTAACATTAGAGATGTAAGACAAAAAGCAACTTGGCTGCATGAAACAAATATGTTAAAATATACCTGTGTTCCCATCAATAGGATTATTTCCTAGAGTGATTCAAAAATAACTGAGAAAAATATTTTTGTAAAAGGCTGTTTATTGTACTGTTTTAGGAAATACAAAAATAGTGGAAGCAACCTAAATACCCAAGAGAATGATTACACACAGTCAATATAATACAAATCATGAAATAACTGAAATTTACACATTTCATTTATTCATTAAAAATATATTGAGGCCCTTCTGTATGTTTTTATGGGCATACACCCTGAAATACCAATGAACCAAACAACAAAAGTCTTTGCTCTTCAGAAGCTTGCATTTTTGCTGGGAGAAAATGGGTAAGAAGCATAACGTAAACCCCAAATTCTAGCAAATGTTGAGAGATGATAAATGTTAAGAAGAAAACTATGTCTGGGTAGGTGATGGGGCAGAGCAGGGAATGAGGAGGTGGGGTTGCAGTTTTAAAGTGAATTGTAACTGTCCTCACTTGGAGGTATCCTTTGAACAAATGCGTGAAAGCAACAATGGAGCAAGTTTTGTGGGGAGAGAAGAAAACATTCTATACAGGGAATAAAAGGTGCAAAGTTCTCTTTGCAAATAGGAGCATTGCTGGTGTGTTCAAGAACAGGAAAGAGGTCAATATGGCTGGTACAGAGTGAGCAGCAGGGAAGGACAGGATAATAAAAGTAAGGTGAGGAGGAGGGAAAGAGTGGTAACTACCTAAGTGTGGGGTTGTGGAGGCCATTCTAGAAACTTCTGCTTTTACTCTAGGTAAATGGAAATCTATTGGCAGCTTCTGAGCAGAGGAATGACACGAAATGACTCATGTTTTAAACAGATCCCTGTGGTTGCACTGGTGTTTGTAGGCTCCATGGGGCAAGAATGGAAGCAGGAAGACTCGTTAGGAGGCTATTTTGCAATAATGCAAGAAATAAATGAAAGTGGAAGCAGTAGAGGTGACAAGACAGGATTAGTTTGAATGCAAAGGCAACAAGATTTCCTGATGGATTGGTTGTCAGATGTAAAAATAAGGTAGGAGTCAAGATTAACCTAAGTTTTGGCCTTGGCTCTTGAAAGGATGGAGTTGGATAACAGAGATGAGGAAAACCTTGGTTAGGGAAGACCAGCAGTTATTTCTGGACATGTTAACTTTGAGATGTCTGCTAGCCTTGTTGACTAGACAGTTGCAGCTTAGGGCAGGTGTCTTGCACAGGATTGACCAACTTGAGAGTTATCAGTATATAAATAGTGTTTAAAGCCATAAACCTTGAATAAGATCCTAAAATGGAGCGAATATAGATACAAAAGAGAGTTCGCCCAAGGTGTGAGGCTTAGGTACTCCAGCACTGCCAGGAAGGAGGGAAGAAGAGAAATCTGCAAAGAGGTCGAGAGGAAAAAGTCCTGGTGATGGAAGGGAAAAATAAGACAAAACAGAAGAGTGTGGTATCCTGGAGGCTAAAGGAAGAGAGTGTACTGTAAAGAGGAAATGCTTAACAGTGCAGAATGCTGCGACTAAGTCCAGTGTGATGACTGAGAACTGCACACTGGATTAGCAATGCAGAGGTCATTTTGACCTTGACAAGAACAATGTGAGTGCATTGATGGGGGTCAAAGAGGGGGTGGAGCAGAAAGCCATGAGAGACAGAAAGGCTGAACAAACCCATTCACTGGTGTCAAGATACCAGATTCTTTCACCAACTCAGGACAACTCTCAACTCTTTCTATGGCCTCTATCTTCTGCTTTCCCTAGATCACTCTTGTCAGCATACAAATATTCTACCATTTCTCTTATCGATTTTTCAAAACTACTTAATGACATGGAAAAATGCCCATGATATCTTGTTGTATGCAGTGCATAACACCAAGAATATTTAAGGTGATGCCACCGTCCCCACCAACAAAAGCCTCACCAAGAAGTCCATGCTCCCCATGGCTGAAGAGAGTAGGGGTGGGGAGGAAAGAGTTGCTCTCCCAGAGCCTTCTCTGGCTCTAGTTTTTCTCCAGCTCTGTACTGAAATCTTATTATTGGTTTTGATTCTGGTAGTTATTTTATTTCTGTTGTGATATCTACTCAAACATGAGAGTCAGTCCCTTGCCTTTAATTCACTAATGGAGTGGTTTTCAAAGTCTAATACCCAAACCAGCACCATTAACAGCAACTGAGAAGTTGTAAAAAATGCAAACTCTCTGGTTCCACCCAAGATTCAGTGAATCAGAAACTCTTGGGTTGGGACACAGAGTCTGCGGTTTGCAAGCCTTTGGAGTCATTCCGATTCACTACTCCAAACTCTCCACAAATTCAAAGCTATGCTATGTAGGAAATGTTTTCATAGAGGCATTTGTGGGTTACCTAGAAGGATCACACCTGATCGCACCCTGCAAACAACTAAAACATGATGGATGGATATTCCTCCTCATAGAAATGCCTTTTCCCTGCCCCTGTCCCCACCAAGGAGTATTTCTGGCTACTGCACTGGTTCCCTTCTCTCCAAGGCCTCCTTCTTTTCCCCTTCTTCTCTCTCCTTATTCTCTCAAAAAGGAATGTTTCCAATTGTCTTTGAAAGAGCAATTTAGTTGCACATAACCTTTGTTGTCTTTTCACTTTACAATGCTTGTACCCTCAAGAACATCCTCCAAATAAAGACAAACAATTCTTAAGAGGAGGAGTGCTGCTGTTAGCTGTCAGAACTACCTTCTCGGATACTTCTGTGTATATATTTATAGAGCTAAATATGTGTATGTGTACACATACACTAGAGATAAATAGAAATCATCATATGTATACACATATGTATTAATAAAATGAAATGTGAGCAGTTACCCACAACTAGTGGGATAATAGATGGCTTAGGTTTTCTTCCCCTTCTCTTCCTACTTCTTTGCATTTTCCAAATTTCTTGCAGTAGATACATTTTACTCATAGAGACAAGTGATTTTTTTTTTTTTTTAAGACAAGATCTCACTCTGTCACTCAGGCTGGAGTGCATTGGCACAGTCTCAGCTCAAGTGATCCTCCCACCTCAGCCTCCCAAGTAGTTGGGACTACAGATGCATGCCACCACACCAGCCTAATTTTTGTATTTTTTGTAGAGACGGGGTTTTTCCATGTTGCCCGGTACGTCTCAAACTCCTGAGTTCAAAAAATCTGCCCACCTCAGGCTCCCAAATTGCTGGGAGCCATGGTGCCCGGCCAAGACAAGTGAAAACCAAGGAAGAAAGAAAGCAGGAAGGAAGAAAAAGAATGAAAAAGAAGGAAGGAAGAAGTAGAGAAAAGAAAAGAGCAGCAAGCCAGCAACCGAGAGGGAGCCCCCATTGGTCAGGGCTGGAGGTCACAGGCCTGCTCATGGTGGTGTGTATGTCCCCAGTATTGTGTCTCACCCTCTGCTGCTGCCAGGTGTCTCCACAGAACAACATAAGGCTAGGAATTTAGTCTCTCACTGTAGGGAAAACAAGGATGTCATGCTATATACCGGGTGTGTAATGATAAAGAAATGCAAATTTTTAGAGCAACAAAACAGAAAAATGGTTAAGTACATGTTCTAAATATAAACTACACAATGCCACAATACAAGTAAAGAAAAGGAAGGAAAACATAACAATCTGGTGAGGTACAAAAGGGTCTTGTTGTCCCTTAACTGCGATGAAGTTCTCTCTCCAACCATTTCCTTTTTGTCCTCTTCCTATCTACATGGTCCAGCCTAGTCTGTCTCAATTTATCCTCAGCTATTAAATGATGTTAAATGCCTCATTAACACTTCTTGCCACCAGGAGCAATTGTGTCCCAAGTGACTTTCTTAACTTCTCTGGGCCCAATTCATTCTTTTCTATTTATTTGGAGAACTAGTATCTGAAAAACCTTCCCTCTCTTCATTTTAGTATGTTTTCCTTTCCTGTTTATCTCCACAAAGTATATGTTTATACTACAAGTAGGCAGTCATATCATTTTTCCTCTGTATTTCTAAGTCTTGCTCAGGCCAGCTCCTCTTATTTCAGAGTAAGTTCAGTATGCTGTGTTGTTAGCAGTGGCAAATCTGTGCAGGTCTGCAGCTACCTCAATTTTTGCCTCCTCAGAAGAAAGACTTAGACTGAGGGACATAAGGCAGGAGAGACCAATGCAAGTTTTAGAGCAAGAGTGAAAGTTTATTAAAAAGTTTTAGAGCAGGAATGAAAGGAAGTCAAGTACATTTGGAAGAGGGCCAAGCCAGCGACTTGAGAGATTTTAGTGCACGGTTTGACCTTTGACTTGGACTTTGTTACATTGGCATTCCGCATGTGCAGTGGCCTGCCAGCTCCTGGAAGGGGCTGCATGTGCACGTGTTTACTGAAGCTGTGCACATGCTCACTTGAGGCATTCTTCCCCTACCGGTCGAGTATTTCTAGAGGAAGGTCATGTACCAGTTAAAGTCTGCCATTTTGCCTCATAGGGCACATGCTTGAGTCCACTCACCCAACTTCTGATATGTTACCTGGAAGCTGCTGATCACCAGCTTCAGATTTTTTTTTTTTTTCTTAAGACAGAGTCTCGCTCTGTCACTCAGGCTAGAGTACAGTGGCATGATCTTGGCTTAATGCAACCTCCACCTCCGGGTTCAAGCGATTCTCCCATGTTAGCCTCCTGAGTAGCTGGGACTTCAGGCATGCGCTAGCATGCGCTAGCATGCCTGGCTAATTTTTTTGTATTTTTAGTAGAGATGGAGTTTCACCATGTTGGCCAGGCTCGTCTCGAACTCCTGACTTCAGGTGATACACCCACCTTGGCCTCCCAAAATGTTGGGATTACAGATGTGAGCCACCACACCCAGCCGAGATTTTTTCTATCTGTTGGGAGACCCCTGTTCCCTGACGCTGGCTGCCAACTAATGATCATTTTAGAGAAACAGTGTAATAACTGCCTGGCCATCTCCTGATGGTCACCTGACATTCCTGCCACAGGGGGTCCTTTGCCACCTTGATCACGTCTGACTACTTACTGTAACAGTGTCATAGGCTAAACACATGCCACTATTTGGAGTAGCATAGTGTAAGGCATGTGTCCCACCTCTTCATGTACAGTTGTCCTCTATTCCACTCTCACCAGCCTTTACCCAGTGTCATCCATGCTGCATTTGACACCACCTTCCTCCCGTTCTACAGAGGCATGCCCAGTGTCCACAGCCTTTTCAGTTTACCATGGCTAAGAAACAAGACATTATGGTTTGAGTGGTGCTATTTTACCTGGTAAATGCTCATTGACATTTATTGAAATTGGTGCCTTAATTTTATAAGCTGAAGTGGTCATACAGTCACACTTGCTTAATTAATGCATCCTAATAAAGAAGCAAGATCTGTTTGTGCCTGAAATTGTGCTTGGTGCTTCAGGAATAGTCACAATAACAAACACAAGGACCTTGTGATACAGAAACAGAAAAGGGTAAGTATTAGGTATGTGGTTATTAGATGGGGGCCAGGCCACCTCAGATACAGTGGCTTAAACAAGATAGAATTGTGTTCCCCTCTCACCTGACAGTTCAGATTATACAAGAGAAAGAGGCAGTGCAAAAATGGAAGGAGCTACAGAATTACTATTCCTCTTTACAGCAAGATTGAACCAGATAAATCGTAAGTTCCTTGTGTAATGAGTCCAGCAATACTTCCCAAAGGCAAGTCAATTTGCAGAGCTTGGTGAAACCTGGGTCAGAGGTGAGTACGGGACAAATAAGAGGAAAACATTTTTTAGCATTTTAGACTATTTCATCTGCCAATCACTGTTGCCATTTTTATGTATATGTTTAACAGCTTTATTGAGGTATAACTGATATATGATAAAGAACAAATATTTAAAGTGTGCAATTTGGTAAGTTTTGACATATCGTGCACATTTGTGCAATCATCACAATGATCATAGTGAATGTATCCATCAATCCAAAAGTTTCCTCATTTCTTTTTGTAATCTGTCCCTCCAGTCCCTCCTGTCAGCCTCCTTTCCTCTCCTTCTATCCCCTCCCCCAGCTTCAGGCAATCACTGATCTCCTTTCTGTCACCATAGATTCATTTGCATTTTCTAGAGTTTCATATATTTGGAATCGCACAATATGTGCTCACTTTTGTCTGGCTTCCTTCACTCAGTGTAATTATTTAGAGATTTATCCATGTTGTTGCATGTATTAGTAGTTCATTTTTATTGCTGAAAAGTATTCCACAGTATGCATATATCGTGTGTTTATGCATTCACTGATTGATGTACACTTAGGTTGTTTCCAGTTTTTGGTTAGTAAAAATAAAGCTCCTATGAGCATTCAAAAGCCAGTCTTTGCATGGTGTCTTAGTCCTTTCAAGCTGCTGTAACAAAACATTATTAGAGCTGTAACAAAACATATATAGAGCAGCTTGTAAACAACAGAAGTTGGTCTCACAGTTCTAAAGTCCGAGAAGTCCAAGATCAAGACACCAGCCAATTCAGTTGTGGTGAGGACCCACTTTCTGGCTTATAGATGACACTTTCTAGCTATGTCTTTACATGGTGGAAGGGGACAAACAAGTTCCTTTGGGCCTTTTTTATAAGAGCACTAATCCCATTCATAAGAGCACTGCCCTCATGATCTAATCACCTCCCAAAAGACCCTACCTTCTAATACCATCACCTTGAGAGTTAGAATTCCTTTCAACATGAATTTTGGGGGTACACAACTATTCAGACCATAGCCTATGGTCATATGGTTTTACTTCTTTTGAGTTACTACCTAGGAGTGGAATAGCTGAATCATATCGTAGGTGTATATTTAGCTTTTAAGAAATTCCCTGTTTTCCAAAATGGTTGTACCATTTTTCATTCCCACCAGCAGTATATGAGAGTTTAATTTCTTCCATATCATTTCCAACTTTGGAATTTTCATCACAGCAATTCTAATTCTGATAGTGTTATCTCACTGTGGTTTTAATTTGCATTTCCCTGATGACTAATAATGTTCAGCACCTCTTCGTGTGCTTACTTTCCAACCATGTGTCTTTTTTGGTGAAGTGCCTATTCAAATAATTTCATTGCTTTTCTTTTTCTCCATTGACTTGCTGTATCATCTTTATCAAAAATCAGTTGTCTTTGTCAGCATGGATCCATTTCTGGACTCTGTTTTGTTTCACTGACCTATTTTTCAGTATTTATGCTAATACGATACTGTTGATTACTAAAGCTTTTTGTTGTTGTTGTTGTTGTTGTTTGAAATGGAGTCTCATTATGTCACCTAATCTGCAGTGCAGTGGCACAATCATAGCTCTCTGCAGCCTTTACCTCTTGGGCTTAAGCAGTCCTCCTGCCTCAGCCTCCTAAGTAGTTGGGACTACAGGCACATACCACTACACCCAGCTAATTTAAAATTGTTTTCTAGAGATGAGGTTTTCTTATGTTTCCCAGGCTGGTTGTGAACTCCTGGGTTCAATCAATCCTCCTATCTCACCCTCCCAAAGTGCTGGGACTACAAGCATGAGCCACCTCAATTAGCCTGATTACTGTAGCTTTAAACCAAGTCTTCAAATCAGATAGTGGTAGGCTTCCAACTTTTTCTTTTTCAAAATTGTTTTGACGATTCTGTATCTTTTGTACTTCCATATAGATTTTTAAATTAGCTTGCCAATTTCTACTAAAAAATTTCCTGGTTTTGGATTGAAATTTTATTGAATTTATACATTAATATGGAGAAAATGACATTTTAACAATATTGAGTCTCATGACTGATTAGCTCAGTATATGTCTCTATTTATGTAGCTCTTCTTTAATTTCTTTCACTGCCATTTTGTAGTCTTCAACGTACAGATCTTGGATATTCCTTGTCAAATTTACCTCTAAGTATTTAAATTTTTAATGACCTTTTTGAATGACATTTTAAACATTTCAATTTCACATTGTTCATTGCTAGTGTATAGAAATACAACTGATTTTTGCACAGAATTTCTTGTCTTATAACAATGCTACACTTGTTTGTTCTAGTAGTTTTTATAGATTTCATCAGATATTCTATATGGCAATCAAGTAATCTACAAATGACAGTTTTACTTCTTCCTTTCCGGCATGAATGCCTTTTATTTCTTCTTCTCACGTTATTGTATTAGCTAGATTCTCCAGTACAATGTTGAATAGAAGTCATGTGAATGGACATTCTTGTCTTGTTCCTGATTTCACAGGGAAAGCTTTCAGTCTTTTATCTTTAGATATGCTGATAGCTGTAGGTTTTCTACACATGCTCTTTATCAGTTTGAGAAAGTTCTTAATTTGCTGAGAAGTTTATAAAAATTAGGAACAGATGTTACAGTTTGTCAAATACTTTATTAAGATAATCATATGCTTTTCTTATTTTAGTTTGTTAATATGATGAAGTACATTGATTGATTATTTTTAATGTTAAACTAGCCTTGTATTCCTGGGATAGATTACACGGTCCCGATGTATACTTTTTATAGATTTTTGGATTCAATTTACTAACACTATGTTTTTTGGAATTTTTGCATCTCTATTTATGGGAAATAATGGTCTGTAGTTTTAGTTTCTCATAATGTCTTTTTCCAGTTTTGTTTTTAAGGTAGTGCTGACCTTATAGAATGAATTGGGAATTATTCTCTCCTCTTCAATTTTCTTGAAAGAGTTTATGTATAGTTGATATTATTTCTTCCTTCACTGTTTGGTAGCATTTACCAATGAAGCCAGCTGAGCTTACAAGTGCCTTTGTGGGAGGACTTTTATCTACAAATTCAATTTGTTTTGGATCTTGCTCTTAATATCTATTTGGTGAGATCAGAGCAATATTTACTATCTGGCCCCATCACTGACACAGGATACTCATGCATACCCAATTCAATGCCTCATGAATTATTGGGTTAATCAAGTTTCCATTCTGTCTGGTAGGAACAGGCAGTATCCCTGGCCCCATGTGAGTGCTGGGCCCTGTTCCTTCAAATCCTCTGGGAAGGTTCTTTGCCTGGCCTTTGGGAAGTTTTATTGCACACATGCCCTGATCAGCCCTGCTGGATGCTCAAGGGAACCCTCTGCAGATCTCAGGAGTTCTCTCTGCAGGTTCCTCCTCCCCTGGTATTCTATTCTGAGCACCCTAATGTTGCTGATCTTCCAGGGCTTTCAGTTGCTCAGCTCTGGGAGTCCTCTAGCCTCCACCTGATTACCTCTCCCTGCACCACACCTGGAAATGCTCTCCAGGAAGTCAGCTGGGACGAATGCTGTGCTCATCTCGTTTTCCATCTCTCAAGAGTAATTATATTTCATTGCCTGGTATCAGTGTCTTGGAAACCACTGCTTCTAGTGTTTTTGTTTTTATGTTGGGTATCCCTTTGTCCACTGCTTACAGCAGCCTCAACCTCCCAGGTTCAGGTGATCTTCCCAGCTCAGCCTTCTGAGTAGCTGGAACTACAGGCACGTGCCACCACACCCAGCCCCAGCTAATTTTTGTATTTTTAGTAGAGATGAGGTTTTGCCATGTCACTAAGGCTGGTTTCAAACTCCTAGACTCCGGCTATCTGCCTGTCCCACCCTCCTGAAGTGCTGGGATTACAGATGTAAGCCACCGCGCCCAGTGCTTCCAGTGTTCTGTCTCTCTTGTTATTCCTAGTCTTGTTGCTGTTTCCAGTGGGAAGGTGATCAGGTCCCTTTTACTCCCTCTTGGTCAAAAACAGAAGTCCACCCTTTGCTCTTGAATATATGAGAAATTGTGCATAAATCCTCCTTGAGAGACAACCGTTTCTCTTTGTCACCTCCATAATGTCAGAGAGAACATTCAAAGGGAGGGGTGAAGATAGCGCTTCTAAAAAATGCATAGCTGTGAGAGCTGGAATAAAATATGCAAGGGTCATGAGGAGGTGCTTGTAACAGAAGCAGGAGACCCCATAGCCTTGCAGGCTTCATGTGGTAGAGGGAGCAATGCCTCAGGAGGGCCAAGTCAGAGAAATATTGACTTTCTGAATGGTCCTCTGGGTGTTGTAGGAACTTGACAACAAGCTGTTTCATGCCTGTGATGCCAAGCTAAACGTGCTATGTATTTGCTAAGTGTGGAGGCATTTATGAAGGCCAAGGGGACCCCACTTATTTTAAGCGTCCTGTTGTGCTCCATCAGTGGTAATGGGGGTTGAGCAGCCAAATCATCATGCATTACCTCCGCTGGGAAATTCACTCTCCAGGATCTAAGTGGAAAAGTAACAACAGTTTCAACTTTAGGCGAAACTCACAAGGGTGCAAGTTGGAGATAACTGGAAATTACTTTGGTCTGACTGTGCCCAGATGGTGGACTTCCTTTGTTGCAAGGTGCCATTCTCACACTGATGTTTATGCTCACTATGTGTGTATTTTTGCTGTAAGCTGCCTTAAGACCCTTTGTGGGAGGAAATATAGGCCCATCACCCTGGAGGTTCTGGGAGTGCTTCCTCAGAGTGAAGAAACCATGATCCAAAAAAGGAGATGGTCAACACAGGCTACAGATACTACTGTTTTGCTTTTAGAAAGCAATTGAAAAGTTAGCAATAATTGTACACCTACATTGTGCCACGTAGTGTGCAAGGTGCTTGACATAAGGTACTGCGTTCAACTCTTACAACAAGCATATATGACAAAATGGTCTCATTTATGAGAAGCAAATGAAGACTCAGAAAAGCCACATGCCTTGATAGATACAGTGTGTTTACCTTCAAATCCCAGGATTTGTGATTATGCTGCCTAAAGACTCTTTACCTTTGGATGGGGCTGTAATTAGTTTATTCTGTAAGGTTGCCCTGGAAAACAGAAAGCTCTTGGGCTTTGGAATGCAACACACATAGTTTAGAAGATTAGTTCAACCTGGAAAAGTCATCTATTTATATTCAACAGATACATATTGTAGGTGATGAAAGAGGGGGGAGAATAGATCAGATGAGATTCTTACTCCAATAAAACTGCAGCCTAGTAATGGTGGCAATGTTGAGATTCAAAACCAACTTTGCCCAGCACCTAAACTTGAACTCTTTCTATGACATCATTCTGCCTTCCTGATAAAATTTAGCATTATACTGACTTCCATTTGGCTAATGGACTATTTTGGCTCCAGAGGCAGCATATTATAGTGGTTAAAACTTCCAACTGTGAAACAGGCTGCATAAGTTCTCATTCCGTCTCCACCACTTACTATCTGTAAGATCTTGGGTAAATCACCTAGCCTCTCTCTGCCTCGATTGTTTCATTGATCAAATAAAGGTAATGATAAGGACTTACCAGGTAGGGATTTTCTGAGGGCTAAATGACTAGAGAACTTAGATGAATGTTTGATCCATCATAACTACCAAATTATTATTATTATCATCCTTGCCTTCCTTGCTTATACCTAGAAATACCTTCTTATCTAGAGTTAATGGGGATTGTTTTACTTTCCAATGAAAAATTATTGCACATTAAATCAATGATTTTAGAACTAGAAAGAGCAATAGAAAAAATATTTTAAAATAATATTGTCTCTACAAAAAAAAAAAACAAAAAAACCTCCTGCCAAATTAGGGTAAGTGACCCCAGGAAACCAGAGTAACTCAGCTAATTAGTAGCAGTGTTATTACTGGAACCCAGGAGACTGCAAGATTTCTCTTTCCTTTATGTTACAATGCTACCCTTATTCCACTCAGATTTTATCTTAGCACAATTGCTTTGGTGTCAAGAAGATATGGGATAAATTCCTGGTTCCTCTATCTTCTGGCTGGAGGGCCTGTGCAAGTTACCAAACCATTTAGAGTCTCAGTTTTTTCCATCTGTAGTGTGGGGATAACAGTGCCTCCTTCCTTAGGTTTTTGTGATCATAAAATGAGATAATGCTTATACTAGATTAAGCACATTGGCTGACATCATAAGAGCTTTATAAATATTAAATATTCATGGTGACTGACAGCACTGGCTTTGAAGTCAAATATGAGTAGATTTGAGCTCCATCTGCATCTACCAGACTTGCGTGAATTTGGTCAAGTTACTTAACTTCCCTAATCCTCACCTTCATCTCGTGATCTGTACATTAAGAACTGTATTGCCAATATCTTTGGGTTTTTGTGAGGATTAAAGAAAATAATGCGGGCCGGGAGCAGTGGCTTACACCTGTAATCCCAGCACTTTCGGAGGTCAAGGTGGGAGGATCATCTGAGGTGGGCAGTTCGAGACCAGCCTGACCAACATGGAGAAACCCCACCTCTACTAAAAATGCAAAAAAATTAGCTGGGTGTGGTGGTGGGCGCCTGTAATTTCAGTTACTTGGGAGACTGAGGCAGGAGAATTGCTTGAACCCAGGAGGCGGAGACCGCGGTGAGCCAAGATCACGCCATCGCACTCCAGCCGGGGCAACAAGAGTGAAACTTTGTCTCAAAGAAAAAAAAAAAAAAGAAAGAAAGAAAATAATGCTTGTAAAGCAAAAAACACAATGCTTGGCATAAAGAAAATAATGCTTGTAAAGCAAAAAACACAATGCTTGGCATACAGTCAGTATCCAACAAATAATAACACATGCAAATATCATTATAATTACTGTCATTATTATTCTTTTATTCATCTGGTCTCTATCAAAACCACTATGTGATTAAATAATGTTCTCATAGGTTCTGGACCTGCAAACCATCTCACTACACTTAAATAGGGGACTATTCTGCATCTCCAGTCAGTCATTTTCCCCCAGACCATAATCAGTAAGAGTGAACTATTTGGCTTTCAAAATGGCAGCCTTCCTGTTGCCTGACGGCCAAAAGGAAACCTTTGGTGAGATTGCTTTCATATGAACTCGTAACCATAGAGCCAGTTTGTCAGGGAATTCTTCAAGCACATAAATAATTGAACACTTATTTTAATTCAGAAACATGCAGAACTCAAGATCTTTGCTAATCTCTACAGAGGGTGAAGGAGGAAGAAGGTTAATCTACTGATGAGAGTAAGTACCCTGTTAGGGCTTCATTTTCTGCTTTCTGGTAGATTCTATTGATGAAGACGACCACAGTAACAATCACAGTGGAACACTTGGCTCATCTGGAGTAGCTTTAACACACTTGGTGTGAGCTGCAGGGCCACTAGAGAAGTGACAAAGCTACACCCACAGTGGATAAATTACAAACAAGGACACCGTCTCCCATTATGATTAGCTGGCCTGGAACACCAGCTCTTCCTTATCTATTGTTGGTATGGTACAAGTACAAAATATATCATATGTATCTTTAAGCTCTAACATTCCCAATGAGAACAGAGTGACCCAGAAACATTATGTGAAATATCTGAAGTCTCATATTTGGTTCATGGAGGGGAGGGACCAGATTCCAACTTCTGGGCCACAATTTATATTATTACTTTCTTATGATTTCCACAGTTACTGCATTTGTTATTATTTCTTACTTTTTCAGATGAGTTAGTAGTCTGCACAGACGGGTTAAATGGTGTGCCATCTGGGGCCACATAGCTATTTGATGGCTGATGTGAGACAGATCCTGTTCTTCTGATCCTCATTTTGCTGTTCTTTCCACTACACAATGGCAATACAAAAATCCTCCTTCTGGAGTCTAGCCATTGAAAGTTACGAAGCATTATCTCTGCCATTCACATCATCCAGTGGTGTTTTAAGCTTGTTTGCCATGGCAACCATCAACATATTAAGCCCTTCAAAGCAGGGTTGGAAAGGCAACTGCAGCTCCGCTATTGTTCCTGATGATGGATGGGAGAGTGCAGAGCCAAGGATCAGTTACTACTGATCCTCTTCCACTCAAGCGATGTAGATTACACAGCAGCTGGACCAGAATTCAGCCTTCTCCATGGAGGTTTCCTATATGGTATGTGTGGCATGATGGGTTTATGTTAAACACATAGCAAATAAAAACAGAAATCAAGATGGTAAAAGGTCACTCCTTTCTCCTTCCGTCCCTCCCTTTCTTCTTTATTTCCTTCCTTCCTTTCTCTTTCCTTCCATCCATCTTTCTTTCCTTCATTTATTTCTGTGCAAAGGATAGCAGAGTCCTAAATTCCATGTTAAGTATATTTCAGTGAAGCAGATAAACTTGGGCCATCATCTCCCAAGCATCTAAGAAAACAGACAATAAACTTGATGGGAAATATAACTAGATAGTTTGCTTCTTGTGTCTCTCCTTTTTAATCTTGTTTGCCCTCCCCTAATATATTCAACAAAGAAGTGTGCATGTGTGTGTGTGTTTCTGTTTGTATCTGTTTGTGTGTGTGTGCATGTGCATGTGTGTGTGTGTGTGCATGAGAGAAAGAGAGACAGACAAGAGGAGAGAGACAAAGAAAGGGAAAGAGAGATTTGTAAAGATACCGAGTATATCTGCTAAGAAGGCCTAAAGGCCAATGTAATTTCTTTAAACCAAATAAAGAATTCATGGTCATGTGAAGTTTCAAAATAATTTCCCAGTTTACCATTCCTTTTCAGACATCTTTTTAAAAAGAGGTTATTCAGAACAAGTCAGAGGAGGGAGGGACTACACTTTTCAAAAACCAGGGCTGTAATTAGCGCTAAGTAGACACACGTGCTAGAAGGGAGTGCTCAGGTACCTGGGCTGCGGCTTTGTTCTCCTGTCCAGATGCTGAACCAGCTGCAGGGTGGCCAGGGTGCCTGTGCCCCTCACCTTCTCTGCTTGTCTGATACGTAGCTGGAGGCTTCTCTGTCTGCCCATCTGGCTCCTGGCACCAGGAAGTAAAATTATTATTATTTTTTCCAAATGAAAGGCTTTGAATCACAGCTGTTAATTACTAGATGATTATTAAAAACACATATTGCATACTGAGGTTTGAGAAGAGAACTCAAGCGTGCTGTCTGGCCCTACTCTCAGGGGCTCTCAGCCTCAAGTCGTGTACACATTTCTTTAAAGAACACAAGGTGTTTTTATTACACACGCAGACAAATGCAAATAAGAAGGGAAGTGAGGAGAGCCCAGAACCCTGTTGAAAGTTAATAGAGACTTTTCCCCCTGCACATCACGCCCCAGAATCTCAAGTAGTTTATCATAGCCCAGTGCAGGTCTTGGATTACCTCCATTTCAAAACCTGCAGCCCCTCCGACGGTGCTGACTGAGGCCTGCGCCCCAGTGATGCCTGAGAAAAGAAAGGAAAGACAAGGCCTGGCAGAAGGGCACTCATAAATTATAGACCTCAGCTGTCATGCTGGGGTGCTGGATCTCGGGTGAAGGACAGATGGAGGCTGCCTGAGCAGGCACAGCCTGGGGTGGGGAGAGCAGCCAGTGAGAGGTGGATGCTTTGCATGTCAGGGGAAATGACTGGAAATTATGGCTGGGCAAGCAAGAGGCAGCAGGCTTGGAGCTTGGACTGTGTGTTGGAGTCAGGGGAGGGTGGGGCTCCGGATGTTCAGGAGCCAAGGGGTAGGTTTACTGTCTGGGAACTCAGGTCCAGGGACAACAAGTTCAGGCCTATAATCAAGGAGTATCTTGTTCTTTCTAAATTCTCAGCATGATGCAAGGCACTGTGGGGAAAAAAGACATCAAAGATGCGGGGATGCCTGTTCATGGGGTTTACAATCTAGTTGGCGACGAAGGCCACAATGGATGGAGTACTTCACAAACAAGGGAAGACAGAAACCTTAGTGCTAAACTTACATATTCAACAAATATTTATTGAATACTCATCATGGCATGTGTTAAGTACTATATTAATGAACAAAATAGGAAAATATAAAATAAAATCTTTGCTCTTTTTGGGCTTATATTCTAGCACAGTGAGACAGGCAATATACAATTTGAGGAAGTAAAATAGGCATGATATAGGCAAATAAATTCTATGGAGAAAAAAAGTCAGAAAACAGTAAGGGTAGCCTTGGTGAGGGTGAGCCTGATTAGAAGTAATATGACCAGAGCAGCCTCCAGAGAAGAAATGACTTGAAGGAGATGAGGGAATGAGCCGTGTCGACATCTCAGATAGAGGAAGCATCCCAGGCAGAGGAAGCAGCCCCAAAAAGGTGTTGAGTTAGAAGGAAAACTTGCAGGTTCCAGAAACATCAAGGACATCACAGTAGCTGGAGGGGAGTAAGTGGAAGGGACAGTGGGGGCCACTGGGTCAGAGAGGAAAAAGGGGAAGCAATGCACCTGTAGGGCCTTGAAGGCTGTTAGAAATATTTAGCTCTTCGTTAGGAGTGAGATGGGAACACACTGGATGGCGTTGAGCCGAAGAAGGATAGAATCTGACTCTCATTTTAACAAGATGCCTCTGGTTTGCGTGATGGCTCTCAAACTTCAGTGTGAATCAAAACCACCTGAAGAGCTTGTGGAGCGACAGACCACTGAGTGTTGAGGCCTCTCGCTAGATTCAGTGGGTCTGGGGTAAGGCCTGGGAATGTGCGTTACTAACCAGTCTCTGGGGATGATTCTGTTACCGGTCTTGAGGACCACACTTTAAGATTTGCTCTAAGAGAGGCAATAGGAAGCAAAGAGGGATAAAGCATCCTGGACTCCCTCCCAGAGGAGGTATATTGATTCAAGGCCCCAAAGAAAAGGTAGGATTTTGAACAGGAAAAAAAATACATGAGAAAAGCAGATTGGTTATGTTTCTTCTCTCCCACTCTACCTGCTGCTGGAAAGAATATAAAGAGGTCTACGCAACATCTATTTACACAATTATCTGCCTAGAGCTCCCTCTAGCGACCCTATCTTTCTTGTGGCAAGCTCTAGCCTCCTTGGTGCACCTTTTCAAGGTTTACCTCTTCCTATTATGCTTAAAAAAAAAAAATGGTGGTTGCACAAGTCAGTGTGTGTCCTTGGTTCTCCCTGTGGTCCACTTGCTTCCTCTGTCTCCTGGCCCCTCTCACACTTGGATTGCTGCCATCCTCTAATGGCATCTAGAGACACCAGCCCTTTACTTTACTGGCGAAATAAGCCCTAACCCATGGCTACTGGGAGTGACAGGCTTTTACTGAAGGCTTGTTGGTTCTGGAGAGTGATAGCACAGCACAGAACAGAAAATGGCTTAAAATTGGCTACCAACCATCACAGCCCTAAAACCTCCTCAGCCATCCATGACTCTGGGAATTTCCTTGTTGCTCCTCTTCCCAAGCCTCAGTTTCCTGCCTCGTAAATAGGCTTATTACATTTCCAAGAACCCAGTCACCCCATTGCTCTTTTTTGTTTGTTTTGTTTTTGAGACAGAGTCTTGCTTGATCATCAAGGCTGGAGTGCAGTGGTGCAATCACAGCTCGTTGCAGCCTAAACCTAATGGGCTCAAGTGATCCTTCTGCCTCAGCCTCATTAGTAGCTGGGAACACAGGTGGGCACTACCATGCATGGCTATTTTTTCCATAGAGACAGGGGTCTCACTATGTTGCTAAGGCTGGTCGTCAACTTCTGGGCTCAAGCAATTCTCCCTCCTTGGCCTCCCAAACCACTGGGATTACAGGCGCAAGCCACAGCACCTGGCCCACGCCATTGCTCTTGAAGCTGATTCCCGTCAACCAGTCAGGCTGCAGCCCCTAACCCCTCTTACACAGCCAAGTGGAGCAGCTCCTCTCTGTTGCCTCCTAACACTTCCTCCAGTCCATGCCTTTATGGGATTTGCATTTTCCAACCCCAAACAGCTAACAATCTTTGTGAAGTCAAATTGTCCCTGTTTGCAGATGACATGATTGTATATCTAGAAAACCCCATTGTCTCAGCCCAAAATCTCCTTAAGCTGATAGCAACTTCAGCGAAGTCTCAGATACAAAATTATGTACAAAATCAAGCATTCTTGTACACCAATCACAGACAAACAGAGAGCCAATCATGAGTGAACTCCATTCACAATTGCTTCAAAAGAATAAATACTAGATCCAATACAAGGATGTGGGACCTTCAAGGAAACAAAAGCCAATGAAAAAAGAGGAAAAAAATGGAAGAAATCATGCTCATGGTTGAAGAATCATACGTGAAATGCCATACTGCCAAGTAATTTATAATTCAATCCCCATCAAGCTACCATGACTTCTTCACAAATTGGAAAACTCCCTGGGTTTTCAATTAAAAAGGAGCCTGCTTGTGAACTTGTGAGAGCCGCTTCCTGCAGCAGGAGGAGTAATGCTGATTAGGTGAGTTAGAGGGGCCAGCCTACCAATATGCCAGGAGAGGAGTTTAGACTAAGTAAGAAAAAACGCATTTAAGGTTTTTGTTCAAAGGCAGACAG
Organism: Nomascus leucogenys; assembly: GCF_006542625.1. Classification (NCBI taxonomy): domain Eukaryota; kingdom Metazoa; phylum Chordata; class Mammalia; order Primates; family Hylobatidae; genus Nomascus; species Nomascus leucogenys. Next base: position 3,235,665 of record NC_044395.1, on the reverse strand, counting down.
TCTTTGACAACATCTAAGGACAGTCACTCTGGCAAAAGTCTTCAAGACAGACTGTGGAATGGAGAATATGGAACCAGGAAAGTCAGTCCCAGGCTGACACTGATGCGAGAATCCAGGAGAGGTCTGCCTTGCTCTCCTTTACCCATTTTTCAGGCTAATCTGCTGACATACAGCTCATTATGCAAAGCCCAGTTTCCATGCAACCACCTCCATTGTCTTTCTGACTACCCAAAATGCAGGAAATCCCTCTGTCTTCTGCATGTTTTAGAACATGATATATAGCATGCATTAAATCCTTACTGTAGAATTTTTGTACGTGTTTATTAGAAAATAAGCTGCATGAGAGCAGGACCAGCTTGTATACCATGTTGCCTAATGTAGAGTTGAGGTCAGAGTAATAACAACAATAATAATAGCAGCAAACACTTTCTAAGAACTTACCTGCTCAGCCAGGATCCCTCTTTAGGTGTACATTAGTATAGTGAAATGTAAAGATGTGAGTGAAAAAAATATACTCGGGGTATTTTCTCTAGCATTCAACAACAATCAATACAAAAGACTCATGTGACTAAATATGTGGGATTCTTTCCCACCAACAAGCAAGCAATCAATTGCACAGCAGACACCAGCTGGGTGGCATCCAATCCAGTTTCATTCTGACCACCATCTACCTGGAGATAGAGTCAGATCCTACCTGTTGAGGGCTCTCAGTCCCACAAGACTGTTTCCCCACTTCTAATGCCCATGGCAAGCCTATGCATCTGACCAAGCTGCTACAAATCAGGAATTCCATGACCTTGTCCTTGGGTTTGATTGTTTTGCTACTATGGCTCACAGAACTCAATGAAACATTTACTTGCACTTACCAGTTTATTATAAAGGGTATTGCAAAGGATACAGATGAAGCGATGCATAGGATGAGGTACAGGGGAAGGGGCATGGAGATACCATTCCTTCCCTGGGTGATCCACCCTCCAGGAACCTATCCAGAAGCTCTTTGAACCCATCTTTTTGGATTTTTGTGGAGGCTTCATTACATAGACATGACTGATTAAAACCCATTTATGCCAGTGTTCCATTATTGGAACACTAAGCATGTGGGAGTTATTTATGTCCTACTGCTCAAGATCATCGCCAAGGCCTGATTTTTCAAATTCGAAAAATTGCAACCTCAGGCATAAATGGGTTAAGCCATTGGCCATTGGTGATCAACTTAACCTTGAGCCCCTCTGGAGGAAAACAGGTAGGGCTGAACATCCCAACTCTTTCATCCTGCCTTTGTCTTATGGGTGACAAGTCCCTGTACTGAAGCTACTTAGGGACTTCTAACCACCAGTCAACTCATTAGTGTACAAAAAGACACCATTTTGGAGATTATAAAGACTTTAGGAGTTGTATGTCAGGAAATGGGGTTGAAGACCAAATATCTGTTTTACAATATCACAAATGATATATGGTATAAGATAATGCATCATAGGGTTGAGACACAGTGTGTAATGATAAGAAAGAACTATCGATTTAGGAGTCAGGCTATATGGATTTGAAACCTAAAATGTCCGGGCATGTACTAAAAATGTGACCTTGGGCAACTTATGTAACTTCTCTGTCCTGAGTATTTTTGTCTGCTCAAAGGGATTGCCAATGAAGATTAAATGAGTTAATACATGTAAAGGATGCCAAAGAGCTTCTGGAATGACCTGAGTGTTCGATAAGGGTTAGCCATCAGGGCCGTTAGACACAACGGGCATTTGAGAAATATTGGTACAGTGCAGTCTGAGTTCACACCTGTGTACCTGGGTTATTGTGGACTGCTAATGAAGATGGGATGTCGAAAACAAGAGTTGTTCTGTGAAAACAAGTTAATTTTCACAGTATATCAGTTTGTAATTGAGATATAATTCATGCTGCAAAAATCACCCTTTTAAAGTGTACAATATGATGTTTTTTAGTAGTTGCAAAGTCGAGCAACCACTACCACTATCTAATTCCAGAATGATTTTTATCACCCCCAAAAGAAACCCTGTACCCATTCCAATCACTTCCCATTCCCCCTCCTCCCAGCCCCTGGAAACTGCCAATCTACTTTCTGTCTCTATGGATTTGTCTATTCTGTATATTTCACACATATGAAATTAATCAATACATGGCCTTTTGTGTCTGGCTTCTTCATTTAGCATTTTGTTCATGTTGTAGCATAAAAAGCACTTTTTTTCCTTTTATGGCTGAATAATATGCCATATTTTCTTTATCGATTTATCATCTATCAATTGAAATTGTTATCAGTTGATAGAAATTTGGAATATTTCTACTTTTTAGCTATCATTAAGAAAGCATCTATGAACATTTATATACAGAGCTTTTTTTTATACATAATGTTTTCATTTTTCTCGGGCATATATGTAGGAGTAAAGTTGCTAGGTCAGATGGTAATTCTATATTTAACATTTCAAAGAACTGCCAACCTGTTTTTCAAAGTGGCTTCACCATTTTGCCTTCCCACTAGCAATGTAGGAGGGTCTCCACATCCTTGCCAGCACTTGTTAGTGTCTGTCATCTTGATGATCACCATCCTAGTGGGTGTAAAGTGGTATCTCACTGTGAGTTTGACTTCCATTTCCCTAATGACTAATGATGTTGTGCATCTTTTCATATGCTTACCAGCCATTTGTATATCTTTAGCAATTAATTTTAATATGATATATTTGAGATTGAGATAGCAGACTTAAGTAAAATTGACTAAGAAGTGATATATGCCACATAAAGACATGGACACGTATGTGGAGCAGATAAGGCTAGGGTTAGAGATTTTGTAATAGTGAACGTGCAGATGGGCACTGAAGTCATAAAGAGGAGAAATGTCTAGTAGGGAGAGAAGGCCAGGTTCGGTGGCTCACATCTATAGCCCCAGCACTTTGGGAGAAAAAGACAAGAGGATAGGTTGAACCCAGGAGTTTGGGACCAGCCTGAGTACTATAGTGAGTGAGACCTGGTCTTTAGAAAAAAAAAATTTAAATCAGCTGGGCACAGCGATACTCGCCTGTAGTCCCAGTTACTCAAGAGGCTGAGGCTGGGGATTGCTTGAGCCTAGGAGCTTAAGGCTGTAATGAGCTGTGATCACACCACTGCACTCCAACCTGGGTGCCACAGTAGACCCTATCTGTTAAAAGACAAAAAAGAAGAAGTCGAAGATAAGAGCAGGGAATCTACAAAAGTCAGGAATGGATCTAGGGTGCCTCTTTGAGAGCAAAATTCAGATTTCAAGTTCTATTAGAATCAACAACCTGCCCAGGGTCAGTAGTTTCTCTCTGATATAAAACAGTCCATAGAAAGGTCATTGCCAGCTCCAGGAGCCAGACAGTAAGATCTCACCAAGTTCTGCTATAAAAAAAAGAATTCTAGTTAGAGGGCTGTTGCCCAATGCTTCAGTACATAGAACTACAAGGCTGCTTTTTTTTCTTACTCCAATGAAATACTTTTAAGTTTAAGAATATCGAATTGTTTTTCCCTTATGATTTCTTATGCTATAAAAACCCCACAATTTGATGGAACTCATCTGACTGTTGGTTCTAACATTTTTTGTGGCCCACCTCCTCCTCCTCCTGTGTGGGGTCTTCCCTTATCCCTCAACATCCAATCTCTTGACCCTAATTTTGCTCTACTTAGAGGACTCAAACGGAAAATCACAAGCATTGTGCACCTTTCTCTTCATTACGTTCACCCGGTTTCTTTAGATCTAACATATGTAGATCAGCTCCCATTTTTGTGTTGCTTAAAATAACTCGTTTAGTCTCCTTGGGCAGGTCAACACTTAGTCTTGATGCTGATCTTCCACTTGTGAGTGAGATCAAAGCATTTCCTTGTATATGATGTTATTTAATCAGCTCCAAATTCCTCTAGAAAAGGCCTTAACTGCTCCTGTTTATTCCTCTTATTTCAGTTCATTTTATGCAGCTTCAGACACAACTGACACTCATCCAGGTCCATTAGTGGAAAATAAAGGTCGTGGCTGGGGCACCAATCATCACCTTTCCAGTCTTCCACATGGACCTGGGCCTGCATATGTCAATCTTTTCAATTTTCTTCTTGATTTAGTGGAAGCAGTCAGAGCAAAACTGGCCCTGAACATTGGCTGCAAAGCTTCCTCAAAGAAATTGAACTACAGTGGGCAAGTGGCTGCCTGGACTCCATGGCTCAGTTCACCAAAATCCGTTTACAGGAGAAAGGGCCTCCTCAGTGCAGTCTCCCTTATGCAGAAAAGACTTCCTGTGCTGGGTATGCTTGTTATTGTTGGCATCTGTTCCATGTATTGGTGCTGCCAGGAGGACCTCTCCCCCAAGCCTGTATCTGTACACGTTATTGTGCATCTGAAGCCCTACCAGTCTTGGTAGAGCAGAGTGGTTATGAAGAGGCAGGAGCTTTCAAATTCAACTATCTCTGCCACTTTTTAACTGGGTGATCTTGGGCGCATTTAATTCAAACTCTCTGGACCCCCACGTATTCATCTATAAACTGAAGATAATTAAAGAACCTGTTTTATAGGGCTGTCATGAGAATTAATGAGATAAGCTACAGCAAGTTCTTGGTACAATAGAAAGCACAAAATCCAGCTTGCATTTTGTTACTTACTAACCCAATTTGTTATTTATTCACCCAATTGTCCGAGCTAACTTCTGAACCCCTGTAAATATTCGCTTCTCTCTTCATTCCTGCTCTTTATATCTAATTGTCCCTATTTTCTGCTCATCTTTATCATAGAAAATCTCTGTAATCCATCACCTTTTTTCCACCGGGTGGGAATCAGGCCTCACCGTGTCTGTGGGTCCTGCCTTCCACCCTCTACCCCCTCTCTGTCCTGTCTTTCTCAGCCTCATTGGAGTTGTTTTCTGAAACACAGAATTGGTCATGCCAAATTGGACAACGAACTCTCACCGTGAGATTTCAGTAGGGGAAATTGGAAGGCAATTTACCAATTTTAATTTTGATGAAATGCTCCCAAACTTTTGGTTTTCACGGGTGTTTCATTCACAGAAAGTCTCATTATCTCAAGCCTAGTGCACTACTGTTGGATGCATATTACATTTATGTATTATGTTATCCAACAACAGTGCACTGGGCTTGAGATAATGGGTTTCATGTATTCCTAGAGGGTACTGGAGTAATTCTTAGCAAAGTCTATTTGTGTTGACACTTTTGCCAGGATACAGAATCTACAGATGAGACATATATTTTCTGGATGCACATATACTTTCTCATGTGCTTTTGTCATTTGTTCCCAATGATATCTTTCAGTATTTTTATCGATTTTGTTGGTATAATAGAATGTTTTACATTAATATTATGTCAGTGATAATTATTTATTAATTTATATAGTTAGTATGATGTACATATATAATTACTATGATGCATAATAATCTATCATATGGATGTGCCATAATTTTTTAACATTACCATATTGTCGATCATTAAAATAATTTCAGATTACCTGATATTATGATAACGCTGTAAAGAGTAGTGTTCATAATTTTTTGTCTACATTAATAATTATTTTGGAATAACTTACTGACAAATATTAACCAAATATCTAAACCTTGGTTTAATGAAAAAATTATTTCATGTCAGCTAACAGTCATGTTACTCTCCTAGGTAGAATGTTGATATCCATTTCATCTCCATGAACTAAATCCAGGGCCCCTTAACATGGTGTCCAAGGTGTTTTATAATGGATAATCCAGTCCTCTCTTTCATCATTTCACTAACAAGGACTTTTCTCTTGTTCATTTCCTGGATTTTCCCCCATTTGACATCATGACATTTTCCCATGCCATTAAAATTTATTGTAAAATGTTATTTTCCCTCTTTTCTTTTCTTTTCTTTTCTTTTCTTTTCTTTCTTTCTTTCATTCACTCGTTCTTTCCTTTTTTTTGATGGAGAGTCTCAGTCTGTCACCCAGGCTACAATGCAGTGGTGTGATCTCAGCTCACTGGCTCACTGCAACCTCCGCCTACCAGGTTCAAGTGATTCTCTTGCCTAAGCCTCCCAAGTGGCTGGGATTACAGGCACACACCACCATGTCTGGCTAATTTTTGTATTTTTAGTAGAGATGGCGGGGGGGTTTGCCATGTTGGCCAGGCTGATCTCGAACCCCTGACCTCAAGTGATCCGCCTGCCTTGGCCTTCCAAAGTGCAGGGATTACAGGCATGAGCCACTGTGCCCGACCTGAAATGTTATTTTCATAGCTGCATAATAATCTGTCATATGGATATGTCATAATTTTTTTAACATTACCATATTGTTGATCATTAAGATAATTTCAGATTACCTGATATTATGATAATGTTGTAAAGAGTAGTGTTGTTCATAATTTTTTGTCTACTTTAATAATTATTTCTGGAATAACTTATTGACAAACTGAAATAATTCTTACAATAGCAACTGATGGCAGACTGCTGTGGGGCACAGACGTATCTGACAACAAAGGGACCCTCCAGTGGGGCCATGCAGGAGGAGAGACAAGAGAAGACAGGGGACAAGTCTATGTCAATAGCTTCCCACCCATAATTCTACCCCCTCATCCTCCAACCCTGAAGCTGAGTTCCTAGGTGAACTGAGGCTGTCCTTTTAGTGGTCACTCTAGAAACGAACCTGGTTTTGGAGTGTTTGAATGGCCACTGCCATGGTACCATATTGAAAGATTTGATGGGGCCCACTTTAAGATCCAGTACATTGCCCTTGACCCTTTCTGACTCTGATTTACATTTTTCTACTTAGTGAGTCTTTTCTTCCTTCCCTTCTTCTCTTCCTCCTTTTCTGCCTCCTTGTCTCTCTACCCCCATCCTTTTAACAAATATGGACCTAATAAGTGCTTAGCAGTGGGCTAGGTAGAGGAACCCAGATACGAATAAGACACAGCCCCTGCCGAGAGGGGTGAGCCTCATCATTGGCAGGATGCAGTCAAGAATGCCTGCTTCCACCCCTGACTCCCAGGTATCCCTGTGCTCATATTGCCCTATGTCCTCTTCCTTTGGGGTAGCTACACTCTCAATACCCCAGCTCTTCCCCTTTGCTTTACTCCAAGATGAGTGAGTATCCAAGTTATTGTTGCCACTATGAACATCATTATTAATAAACTAAATAACTATATCAGTATTACCAACAGTGCAATATCCCCCTCTGCCACTTCTCACAGTCATTATTATACCTCCTTTTATTATTTCTCCACCCAGGAGCTGTTCAGACAATTAAAATCCAGTAATAAGAACAAAGAATAATTAAAATAACACCAAGAACGATAGAAATGTGATGACAAATACTGAAAAATCTGAGGAAATGTAACCAAGGGGCTAACTTCACTGTGACAGGTGCTAACAAGATCAGCGAGGAATATGTGACAAAATCCTTCCTGAGAACTTGAAAATTCTTTCCATCTGACTCAATGGCCTTTTTGCCACTGAGGTCTCCAGAGGTGCTAGATTGTATAACACTTATTTAGCTGATCCTGCCAAAAACGTGTTGCAAGGCAGGGGGGAAAGAGGAGGAAAAGCAAACTTTTTCATTGGGAAAGCCAAACTGAAGACTGTTTCTCCTCTGGCTAGATGTTGGCAAAGCTCCAAGGCTGTCTTCACAGCTGCCCAGGTCCTGGAGAAAGCTTTGTGGTATTTAAATGGGGTTCCCACTTCATTTCCTCCATCTTCTATGCTCGCTTATAGGTTTCGACACTCAGTGTCTCCATCTGAAACATAGATGTAATGTTCAGGAAACAGTTCACGAGAAAAGCCAAGTAAAATGTGTTTTTATATCCAAAATATGCAATAGAGAAGTGACAGTCATTGTGATGCAGTTAAAGTCGTTGTGATGAAATACACAGGTATGAAAAACCAGGGGGATGTGTGGGATTGTATTGTCTGAAACAAAATCAGGTGGAAAAAAATAAGAAAGAGCTAGAATAGGCTAGTCTTGTTCCACATATGCCCTGACAAAGTGTTTTTGAGTTTGAACAAGAATACATCACTGAGTTCTACCTTTGATAGATGCTAAGCCACCACCTGTGTTTCCATGGTGCTCTGCGGTTTTGTTGGGTGCTTTCATGACCCTTAGCTCAGTCGCTCTTTCCATGGTTCCTTCAGCAAAGATCGATGTGTCCAGGCCCACGCTGTGGTGGAAAGAACACAGGAGTGGGACTCAGAAGCCTGTGCCGTTCCTTAGATTTCCATTCATAAGATGTATATGTATATATATATATATATATATATATATATATATATATATATATATATATATATGGATTCTTGCTTTGTCTCACTGCAACCTCTGCCTCCCGGTTAAAGAGATTCACGTGCCTCAGCCTCCCGAGTAGCCAGGATTACAGGTGCACGCCACCACGCCCGGCTACTTTTTGTATTTTTAGTAGAGATAGAGTTTTGCCATGTTGGCCAGGCTGGTTTCAAACTCCTGGCCTCAAGTGATCCTCCCGCCTCGGTTTCCCAAAGTGCTGAGATTACAGGTGTGAGCCACCACACCCAGCCTCATGAGATAAATATTAAGAAACTAAGGCCTACGAAGGTGACTTCTCCAAAGTCACCTGCCTCAGTGGCCCTGGACTCCCAGAACCCTCTACAGCTAGTGCTAGAATCCAGTGTTAGTTCTACGCCACCAAGCTATTTGGTTTCCAAAATGTCATGAAAGTAGTCACAGCTCTCCTTCACACAGTCATGGGAACCTCTCCCTTCCTTCCAGTAACCCTCCAGGCTTCTTCTACTGCTGGGGAAAATGTTCACACATTCAAAAGTCCTTAGCAAACACAGTATATTAGGTGCCTCTAAAAACCACATTATCTGTCTGAGGTCCAAACTCTTCACTTACAAAACTCTGTGGTGCCCAGTGGGAGGTGCAGCCGGCCCACCCCATGCCCTTTCTGCCAGTCAGCCCAAATTCAGCTGCTTCTCAAGTGGATTTCACTTTCTGTTCCATCTTACTTGACACTTCATCAGCTGGAGATGGCTCTGAGATGGTTTTCTGTTAGCTCCATATCTGCCAAAAACCTCTCACTCCTTGGCAAGGCAGCCGAGGACACAATAAGGGAGAGAAAAAGAGGTAGATGATGAGCGTAACTCGATTTTGATAAAAATAGTGCAGACATTTCCGCAGCTTCTCTTTGGGTGGCATAAGGGGAGAGGAGGGAGACAGAAAGGGAAGGATGAATGAGGAGAGAGGTGTCATCCCTGCTTCCAGCCTGGAAGGAGGTTCATTTATCTGCGTTGAGAATTCAGTGTTGATCCATCACATTTGCACATGTTATTGTCACATACGTTTACTTTAAAACATGCCATCCTTAATGGAGGATGACTACGCAGGGAGCAATGTCATTGCAAGAGTCTCATACAGTGACTATCCTCAGGGGGCTTAGAATCATGCCTGCCTCTTCATGGGCATGGCGGTGCTGTACATTTATTTAGCATGCTGCTACTTCTGGATGTCAAGCTGTCAGGCTAATGGTGTTAAGGGCAGGGAGGGAATGGACAGTTACTGGGTTCTGATGGATCTGGCATCTTGTAAGGCATCCCACATAGCAGAGCTCATTTAACGGAAGAGAATTGGTCTTGTGAGGTGAGCTCCAACCACTCTGTGCAATAAAGGCTGAGGAAGGAAACAAAGTGGCTGGAATGATTCCAAGTGAATTGGAAGGGTCGAGGCAGAGCCACAGATGTGGGGATGGTGGATCTCACCTTTCTGTCTTAAAAGAACCACCTTCAGCCTGGACCACAAGCAGCAGAGATCAAGAAGAACCTTTGTTCTGAAGTTCAGTGGGCAGCACATTTGTTCCACTTCCCTTCTCAGTAGAAGAGAAACCATTCATGCTATTTGTTTTACTGTACGTCTATTTTTATCTGGTATAAACTGTGTTGATTTTTCAGCATTTTCTTATTTGTTATTTCATTTGCCCTCCAGAACTCAGAAGAGGGCACCAAACATCATTTTACTTCCTCCTCCCCGATTCTGGGGGAAGATGAATAGATCTGGGTTTTGCAATGTCTGTGCTCTCTGCTCCCTCTCCCTTCTCTCTTTCTCCTTACGTGCCTCTGCTTTCTCTCCTACCCTTGCCTCTGCAAATACCTTCCGCTTGGAATCCGATTCTTGATTTCTGCCCTGGAGTGAGCAGGCGGCAGGATGGGGGTGGGTAGAAAATATTCCCACTCTCCTCAAACTCTGTCAAAAATATAAATGCCCAGTACAAGGTTGACACCGTGGCCCCAGGTTGCCATTCTCTATATTTTCTTTCCTTTGTCCGATTTGGTTTCTGAAGTTAAATGGTCTCTTTTTTGATATGAAAATTAATTTCTGGACAAAAGAAATACGCCTACGCAGGGGCCAAATTTGTGTTGTCTCCCAGCACGGCTGTAATTACACTGTAGATCAAACTGACGCCTTCGTTTTCAGGGGCTTTTTTCCCTCTCTGATGTCCCTGAAGCTGCCAGGCTCACCAACAGCAGCAGTTTTCATTAGCAGCAAAGCCAGGGGATGCGGATGGATGGCCGGGGCCAGCCATCACTCCTGAGTTTCTCTCCTCAAATTCTTCTTTTGGATGGACATGTGCAATCCAGGCCAATGCGGGGAACTGCAGGACTCAGGGTCCTGAGTCGCTTGCCACAGTGTGGGGGTGAATGGCGGTGGCTCTGGGGTACCCCTCATCCTGTGGGTTTCACCCTGTGGAACAGGCACTACCAGGCTTCTCTTTTAAGTGTCAGACACAAGAAGGGCCTCACACATTTCCCATGGTCTCCACACATTTCCCATTACCTTTCTGCCCAGCAGAAATCTGTGTTCACCTGCTAAAAATGGTCACTGTGAATTAGTATCAAGCTGAGAACTTGTGAAATAGGGCAGAACGAATGCAAAATTTTCCAGAGTCATAAAAGTGAAGTGGTTTTACGCGGCATTCAATATTGTGAGTTCTAGAGGAATTTTCAGGGAAACTATGGCTCCCTTCTTATCCTAACTTTCATAGCCCATTCTCAATTACCCATACATAGCTCCACTGTTGTTTGTTGGGTATAATTAGACACTATGTTTGATGGCCCTCAGGTGGACATCTATGCTTTGCCAATAAGCCATGAATTACTCCCCAGAGAAGCTTGTTTGATTTTGACATCTACAAGGTGAATACAAGTTATTTATTCACAATGTGATGAGCATTCCTTCAATTTCCCTATAATATGTTGAATGTAAATGATTCGTGCGTGGAGAGAGGAGTGCTTGGTCAGACTTCATATGTTAGAAAGTCAACCTGGGTGGTGTCAACAACTCCCATCAAATGAGTCAAAGCCCCAGAATGAGATTCTGTGGTCTCTTGGATTGAACTGGGGGCCAAGGGATGTGGGCTTTGATCCCTGCAGCTTTGTCACTGGCCCTGAGTGGCCATTCATCTAATTTTTCCATCTGCCAAGTGAAGCAACAATCCCTCCCACTGCCAAGCTTACAGTCACATTACAAAGATGATTGAGATTCCATGCCTCAGTGGACTTCAGGAGGAAAAGTGTTACCCTCTAAATCCTTTCTTACACTCCCATACCCACAGGTTTGTTTTTTTTTTTTTTTAAGACTCCAGTGTTAATAGTGTTTTGACTGCTTTCAAGATATCAAAACAGCTTTTGTTGGAATGAAATAAAAGAAGATGGCTTTTGGAACAGAGCATTTTAAGGTTCAAATTTCAACTTTATCATGTATGAGTACTATAAATCAGTCACTCACACTCTTGGAACTTTATTTTCCTCATCTGAAAAGTGAGGATAATAATGGCTCCCTTGAAAGGCCGCAGGGATAATGAGCTGCCATTATTGTATCAGTGCAATTCCAGCATGGTGAGAAAGGTTTGTGTCTCTTAGCTGCTTTCTGACCGGATGGCAAGCCTCTCCTTACCTCACACCGGCCGCCGTTGGCATACCTATGTGCGTGCTGTGTCCTCTGTCGTTCCTGTGGAGAACTCTAGAAGTCAGGGAAGCTCAGTGCCACATTTTGGAACTTGTCAGCCATAGAGCAACCTACCTATTTACTTCCAGTGGACGAATGGGAAGGTATTGCTGTATCACATAAGGACTCTCCTAGGGAGGGCAGTGTTAGCAGCATGAAGAGAGGGACATTCCAGTCTTACACAAAGTCCCAGATGGGAAATGGCAGTTGCCAAAGGCAGCCTGAAGGGCTGCTTTCTCTTCGCTCTTCAAATGCAGACACGTCTATAGCAGCTGCTTGAAGATGAAGACCCTGGAAAACCATGAGCAAGGGGGCCTCAAAATGACAGGGAAACACCAATAATGAGGAGGGAGCTAAACGCACAGTCTCTTTCACCCAGGAGTGTGATTATCTGACATTTTGGTTTAATGAAAAAATCAATAGTTTTGGAGCCAAGCGTGGGTTTGAAGCTTCACTCTGACACTTCACTGTGCAGATTGCTGAGTAAGTTACTTTGGTCACCGACTCTCAGTTTTCTTATTTACAATACTGGGATAATACCTCACTCCCAGGGCGGATGAATGAGATCACAGTGGTGTGGTGGAAAGCATGGGGTATGTCGTAACAGTGTCTTCAATTCCCAGCCTCACCGGTTATACTTCTGGGTCTTTAGGAGAGCTGCCGGCATCCATGTGCCTCGATTTCCACATTGTAAAATAAGGGTAATAACTATTGCCTGTCTCAAGGGGTGTTGTGAGGGTTACATATGGAGCCATAAGGAGTCTAAGGTGCACAAAATGAATACTCACAGTGAACGCTCAACAAATAGTTCCATTTTTAAATTAATAAATGGCTGTTAGTAATATTATTTTATTAGTTTTAGCTTATTATCCACAAAATAGTTCTTACCTACTAATTGGACAAGGGTAGAACACTAATTAAATGATGTGTGTCATTTTTAGTGGCTCACACTAAAATCCATAGAAAAATGTTTATTTTCTTCAAATTTTTCTTCACTCTGGGGTTTCTGTCCTTCTAATCCATGAGTCTCTCTCTGTCTCTGTCTGTCTCCTTCTTTCCTCTCCATGCAGTAAAACAGAGCTGCAGGCAGTCAATTTCGAGTCAGTGGGCTGTGAAAAGCAGTTAGAATAATAGTTTATTGACCCTGAATGCGGCATGGAACTGAGGGCCGGCTGGGCTCAGGCACAGGGTAATGGTCACAATAGAAGTTTGATCATCTTTGATCATTTCTTTGACCTTTAAGAGACAAGGTGTTGCGGGCATGGTGGCTCACGCCTGTAATCCCAGCACTTTGGGAGGCCAAGGCATACAGATCACAAGGTCAGGAGTTTGAGACCAGCCTGACCAACATGGTAAAACCCCGTCTCTGCTAAAACTACAAAAATTAACCGGGCATGGTGGCAAGTGCCTGTAATTCCAGCTACTTGGGAGGCTGAGGCAGGAGAATTGCTTGAATCTGGGAGGCGGAGGTTGCAGTGAGCCAAGATTGCACCACTGTACTCCAGCCTGGGCAACAGAGTGAGACCCCGTCGAGAGAGAGAGAGAGAGAGAGAAAGAGAGAGAGAGAAAAAGAAAGAGAGAAAGGTGTTTTTTGGAGCCTGGGAGCACCTCCAAATAGCCCGAGTCCAGGGGCGATGGCCTACCCAGAAGGGGCTGGGCTTGGTTGGAAGGAGACAGGTGGAGGAGGGCAGCATGAGGGCCTGAGTTCTGTACTACTTATAGGAGTGGAGCCTTCATCACCGGGGGTCTGAGTGCCTGAGCACGAGGGATGCTGACCCCCATTTCAAATGTGTCCCAAGCACAGACATGCACACTGTTTTCTCAGACTACCTTTGGAAGCTGGACTTTTCTCCTAAGCATTGCAGTGATATGCCTTCTTATTCACTCTGGTGATCATGGATTTTCTGGTAGAAACGTAATCATAAATAAAAAGTACATCTTTAAACTACTTTAATACTTCCGTATTGGAAGCAATTTGCTTGTAAGTGGAATTATTAATAAAAAGATAGTTGAAAGCAGAGACTAAGGAGGAAATTTAAAGAGAAAGAGGAGAACATGAATATATAAATAAAGGCTGGCCGATATTTTTACATAATTTGTGAATTAAAAAATGAAAATGTATTGTCATAGACTATATAAACTCATGCTCCCTTCGATAGCACAGCTGGTAGAGCAGAGGACTGTCGAAGACACAGAATCAACCTAAACGTCCATCAATGGTAGATTGGATAGAGAAAATGTGGTACATACGCACCATAGAATGATCTGTAGCCATAACAAGGACTGAGATCACATCCTTGCAGGGCCATCAATGGAGCTGGAGGCCATTATCCTTAGCAAGCTAGCACAGGAACAGAAAACAAAATACCGCATGTTTTCACGTATAAGTAGGAGCTAAATGATGAGAACACAGGGACACAGAGGAAAACAACACCCACTGGGGCCTATTGGAGGGTGGAGGCTGGGAGGTGGATGAGGACCAGGAAAAATAATTAATGGGTACCAGGCTTAATGCCTGGGTGTTGAAGTAATCTGTACAACCAACCCCCATGACACAAGTTTACCTATGTAACAAAGCTGTGCATGTACTCCTGAACTTAAAAGTCAAAAGATAAAAAATAAAAGAATACATAAACTCAAAATGTGTAAATTCAGGGCAAATTTTGTCGTGGCCTTTGGAAAACATTTCCAAACAATAACTTGTTACTTTATTTTACAAGCCAAATGTTTACTTCATTGCTCGTGTTGGAATTTATTTATTTTATGATCCTTTGGTTCTATTTATATTGTGATAAAGACTATAAAAATGACTTTTTTTTCTTTTTAGAAGAAATCACCAATACAGATAAAAAGCATACAAATATCATTTGGTATTTGTAATCTGAATTATGATACGGTTTTTCCATTGGACTGGAAAAATAACCTTTGTGAATTACATAGAATCTATGATTTTAGGCAAGCTGTTTCCAATATTAGATAAAGAGCACTTATGTCAATTGTAGGCTGTTGTGAGTTATTTGTTTTCATTTAATGTCTTTTTATTTAAAACAGGGAAAGTCTGGTAAACAAGCTGCTCAACTAAAAATAAAAAAAATTCCTATTAAATAACCAATGTAAATAGAATCAATTGCTATGGGAGAAACAGAAAGAAAGGATAATGCCTTCAAGAAGAAAAGAATCTAGGTGAAGGGCAAGAATATAGAAATAAAATCATATTTTATTTTTCAGAACAACAATGCAGCAAGTGCACACATTAAATCTGCATGAACTGAATGTGGAAGCGCTTGTCTACTGAGGAGATAAGTGAAGGGGGGCCTCTTAATGTTGACATGAGGGCCCAATAGATTCAACTTCACTTTTATCAGTTGCTCATGCATTTATGTCAACCACCCGAGGTCTTTAGCTTTGTTTGATTGTTCAATTCAATTATTGCAAGAAAGGAGTTCAGAAAATAGTCTTTATTTATTTTTCTCTCTCATAATGTATGCCATTGTCTCAACATAAGTTGGGACTTTAGACGTATATTTAACAGACCTGAACACAAAGACTTAACAAGTTGTTTCTTTATTATTAACGCTTTCCTAATTGTGCATTTCACTGGTTATTGTTAATGGTTTTTTTTTCAAATTTTAGAGATAATAATTCTTGATTAAGATATGTCCATTTCCAGTGTCTGGTAGTTATTTAAGAAATAATTTTGATAGAGATAATATAGAAGTGGAAATAAAATGTAGAAGCCATATTGTGAGGTTTATCTTTAGAAAGTTTTCCTTAAAAATCTTGTTATTTTCCAGAAACCAGATGTGGTGTGTTTCTGCAAAAATTATGAAACAAAATAAAACCAAATAAATTATACCACCAGAATCTTCATAGTACTCTTCCTAAAAGGAATAATTCGCCATGCAGATTTTAAAAGCGTTCAGGATCATAGATTCAATTAAATTTAATTGCCATATGTGGAGTTCCTACTAAGTGATGGGCCAGAATGACGGCATATCAGGCAGAGTGATGACCTACCAATTCTGCAAATACATCTGCAAGCCGCTGCACCTGTGGCTTTCCTTCCATAGCTCAAGGAAAATAGGCAAAAAGCAATAAGAATAGGAGGTCATGTGAAACAGCAAAAGCAGCCATTCTTATTCTTTTGAAATTGTGTACATCCTTCAGCATAATACAGATAAACTAGAGTTTTGATGTATCCAGTACTTGGGAGAAGAGCTATTGCATCCAGTACAATTCCCCAGTGCATATTTTACCATTTAGTCTATTCATTCTGGAACCTGGACCAAATGTATACTTTGTGGTTATTTCCATTTTTCTTATGCCATATTGTGATACCAATAATCTGCTATCATCACATTAGTTCTTAAGATGAGACCCAAATGACCATTTATGCTAGAAACTCTTGATATTCCAAAATTAGCCCATACTTCAGAAGCAGGTCCTATTTTGCTTCCTGTCTTTGGAGACAGCAACTTTCTCTGTAACTTGAAGCATGTCTCTTAACCTTTCCTGATTTCCCCATCTGTGAATTAGAGGTAATTATTCCTAATTTTAAGGAGCCATTGAGAGGATTAATTTGTTAATGTTTGTAAAGTACTTTAGATATGTAAAGTGCTCAGTATTACTAAATTCCATACAAATAATTTGCAATTTAACATCTAAAGGGACTGAATAATTGACTTTATTCTTGTAGACTATATTCTTATAATATTTTAGCAAATCTGCAAATATATGTTTTCCCATCTAACATTTGTACAGAGATTATTATTGTTTGTAATATAGAACATGCAAATCAACCCCTCCTTCCTACTCAAGTTAATAAAAACATAAAAGGAATGACTGTCATTAGAAGCAAACTAAGTATCCTGGGGGAAAGTATCTCCCAATTTTAAAAATTGCTGGCAATTCCCTTTTCAAGCAGTCTGCAGAAAAGCTGTCAGGAGAGGTAAAAGGAAGAAAGAAGAAGTCTATTAAGGAATTGGATATGGATTAGACAATTAATGTGTTTTTTTTTAAAAGATGAATTTCCTAATTGTGTTGTTCCTGGACTCTGAAACAATTTTAGTGGACCAGCACAAGTGTCCTCTGCAGTTATTTAAGGACAGACTACATACTTACCCTCAAACCCAGTTTATTCAGGGTGCAGGAATAGAATATGGAACTAATTGGACTCTCCTTAGCCCCAAAGATGCTCAAATCCCAGTTGTTCTGTATTCCTCTGACATAATCCCACCACACTGGTGTGTCAGTGCAGCATTTGTGTCACATCTGAATCACTGGATACTGACTAAATATTAGACAGTTGTGGGCTGCTAGCTGCGTCTGCATTTACCTCCTTGGCAAATGCAAGCACTTTGAGTACTGACGCAGAAGGGTTAGACAGAGCTTCAAATGGTGATGCAGCTGGAGCCATTTCTGGTGTTTATAAAGGGATGTCAGTCCTAAAACAAACCCCGACACACAGGGGCCTGGACTTCCACTGGGGTCGTGCTGACTTGCTCTCTGATTGACGGTGCTACCAGAAACCACTTTATGGAGTTATAGCCTTGGGTGACAATGATTATGGCTTGTAATACTGGGGCTGTATTTCCTCGAGCTTTCCCTGTAGGACTTGGAGGGATTCCTAAAGAGAACAGAGTGCATGTGCCCTACACAGGGAATGAGGAGGTGCCATTCAGGGAGCCTGAGCTGGGACAGGTTAAGGGCACTGCTCTCAGTCTCCTCATCTTTTAAGTGGGGAGGGTTATCAAAACCTGCCTTGCAAGATGAGGCCAAAGTGATGGAATAACTTGGAAGGCGCTGAAAAGTTTAAAAGCCCTGTGCAAACATTGTAGTATCAGAATCACTATTTTTGCTGTGATTGGAGCCTTTTCCCTGGCTTAGTACAGCTTTCGGCCCCATCATTCTGCCCTCATCTTCCTTGGTTTCCGAATTACTGTAACAAGGGTTCAGTGGCACATATGGAAAGGATCAGAGGACTGGAGTTGAAGTCCTGACTCATCACTTCCTGATTTGCTCTCGTGGCCTTAGCTAAGTCACTTCATCTTAGAAATTCCATTTTGTTACTTGTAAAATTGGGGCAAAATATCTAACCTATAGTAGGTGGTGAGAAAAAAAAATGAGACAAATGAGACATCTATTTTATTATAAAGCATTATACAAATATGTTAGGATGATTATAAATATTTCTTGGGAAATATTTCTAGCTCTTAGGGAAGCTAACTCCTTTACAGAGAGTAAGAGAAGTTGTAGCACTAAAATAAATCCTTTTCAGTCTGCAAAAAACCCCTGTTTAATTCACCGAAAGAAGCATTTCAAGGAAATATGCTCATTCTCCAGTCTGTGTCCCTCTTTCTGCTGCCCCCATTATCACGTGGGCTGGCGGGAGGCTGCCAACAAAAGAACAGGGCCCTGTGAGGGGAGGCAGGGGCATTCCCGACCGTCAGCCTGGCCATCGTCCATCTGTCCAGGAATGTTTCCTTTGCCCTCTTTCTGGGACTCGTCATCCTCTCCT
Source organism: Nomascus leucogenys (assembly GCF_006542625.1). NCBI lineage: Eukaryota > Metazoa > Chordata > Mammalia > Primates > Hylobatidae > Nomascus > Nomascus leucogenys. The sequence goes on along the minus strand of NC_044395.1, from coordinate 3,217,183 downwards.
ACTGCCATGGATATAATCAGAAGGACAGCGAAGGTAGATGTGGTGGGGAAAACAACAACAAAAATCCTCCCGCAGAAGGTGACTTTCAGGGCTGGTGAGATTTAATTTATTTCCCTGTGGCAACCATCAGGGACGGACATCTTTCACAGGCTGGTCGGGTACATTTCTTACACGCTGGCGGCATTTGGACGTATGCTGTGCCGCTCTTTTTCAACCCCAGAGAAGTAAAACATTGCCCAATGGGGAGCTCTCCATCGACTTGTATGTGGGAAAATGATGTGGCCAAATTGGTGTGGCGGAAGTTTTACAGAGAGGAAAGCAGGAAGCAGCAAAGAGAAGGAAGACAGGTGCTCATGAATACGTTTTTTCATTATGTTCCCAGGCACTGAGTTTGCCTTTCTTGATCCTTACGGTATAATTTTCCAGATCAAGATAAGCATTAAGCATGTTGTCTATCTCCTCCTGTACAATTTGCAGTTTCAGGTTGTGCTCAGATTGATAGAACTGTGAGTATGCAGAGACATTAATAAGCCTATGCATTTAAATAACCTTTATCTTCCAAGGAGCTCAGTTTTATAAATGATGGGACATTGCTTTTTTTTTCCTGCTTCATACGCTTGGCATTTTTATAAAACTTTGAATTTCAATATCATCCTTCATGAGTCTAGTGTACCCTCTGAAAAAGGCAGTGATGTCAACAAATTATTATAACAATGAGTCAGTGATACAGAAAAGAATCAGAGGACTGGAGCTGAGGTCCTCACACATCACTCACCAATTTGCTGTAGTAGTCGTAGCCATGTTACTTAATCTTAGAAACTCAATTTTGATACCTGTAAAATTGGTGTAAAAATATCTAACGTATAGCTTTGTGGTGAAGAAGAAAAATGACACACATATTTTTAAATAAAACATTCTATTATACATATATGTTAAGATTATTATAAGCCTTTCTTAGAAGCCACTGCATACCTTAGGAGCAATTTACTTTTTATGCTAATATGCTAGAGGGAAACTAAGGCACAGATGGAAAATGTGCTTCTCACTACTACAATCTATAAACCAACAACTCCCCAAATTCTATGTGCAGTCAAACTGTCCTATGAACTTACAACTCACTCATTGAGTTGCCAGCTGACTAACCCACGAGCACCCGAGCTCAGCATCTCTTCTGGATTTCCCCCACAATCCTGCTTCCCCACCTGAGTCTTTCTGCAGAAGCTGTTCTCTCTTCCAGTTGCTAGCACACATATCTGTGCCTTTGGGTTGTGTCTCCTAAATCTTTCTCCCGTCAGCCTTCTGCTTGCCATTCAAGCTACCAACATCTTAATGAAGCTCCTCTTGTGTCCCTACTAAACGCAATAGCTTTGTAGCTGGACTCTCGGCCTTCGTTGTTCCCCTTCCACACCCCTGAAGTCATCTTCCACATCTGAGCCGAGTGGTGTAAATAAAATGCAAAATAAACCATGTTGCTTCTAAATGTCAAACACTTCTGTGGGGCCACATGGACCATAGGGTGATCTAAAGCTTTTCTGGATCTCGGGATCCAGAGGAGAGTCTTTTATCACATGACCTCTTAAATGTCTGCCACTGCCAGTCCTGCCTCTCACTGGAACTGCCAGCAACAGCAAGGGAATTTCCTGGAAGCTCCATGCAATTTTTTCATGTCTCTACCATTGACATTGTATTGTCTTTGCATAGAATCCCCTCCTTAGCCTGACAAGCTCCTCGTTATCCTGTGATCCCAGGAATGCCTCCACCAGGACACGACCAACACATCACCACTGTGTCACCATGATTGACAACATGCCCTCCACTGTACTCGCCGGGGACCACATGGCACCTGCCATTGTGCATTGTGACTTTAGTATTACCTGATACATCTTTCTTAGCAGAATCCATTGATTGTGTTCAAGAAGTGTTGATGCTACTGTTCATACGAGATAAAGGTGCCATAAGCTAATTGTGTTCAATTAGGTATTAGAATTGTACATGCTTGGTCATATAGTCACTCAAGCAAGTCTGTTAAGGGTTTACTACGTGCCTTATATTCTAGTAGGTTCTGGGTACTGTAGTGGCAAAGTGGTTCTTGGTTAGGCGTCCAGGTCATGTATCATGTAGTACATGACGGTGGACACACGCTTGCCATGCAGTCACCAGGACTGTGGACATTGTCTGAAAATAGTCGCAGAGCAGCAGATAATTCTGGATTCTCACCAGCAGGGGTCAGTGCAGCTAAGCAGACGCCGCACACCCGGCTAACATGCAAAGGCATTAGGAGCTCGGTCTTGAATTAATATCATTCTAAACGTTTTCTATTTATATGTGAAAATTCACATTTCTTTGCCTTTTGGGACCAGGCTAGATCTATTCATTCTCCTTTAATGGCTTTGTAAACACTGTGCCTTCCATGACCTGCCCCCTCCTCCCTGTGCCCATCCACTGCCTCTTACTCCATGAAGTGATTTTATTTTGATTGTATTCGTTTCCTATAAGGAGAGAGGCTCTGAGTGAATCACACATCGGTTCAAATGACTTTCTGTTTTGAGAATGTTCCCAGGGGGGTGCAATTCTTTTAATTTATTTAATCCGATGTGCTTTTTCAGAATGGCTGTCCTCTGCAAAACAGATGGGAGGGGACTGCCCAGCACTACTTCTCTTTCTCTCCACTCCCCTGGAGGCTTGGCCTCTGGACAGAAAGCTTGCCGGAGCGTATGGGACTGGACGGTGCCCAGTGCCAGGCGGCCCTGCTTTTCTCCCAGCACGGGGGCTTTTGACATCAGATGGGCCCCGGCTTGGCCTTTCTCTTGGGTGTACCTCCGTGGCCTGCCTCCTTATTTTGTTCACACAGAAAAGAAAGGACATAAAGTAGCATATGTCCTCAGTACTTAGATCATGACCATTGCACATAAATAATCAACACTCTTTGGGCACCGTGATAAATCAACAGTTTTGAAACAGGAGTGGGCACTGGAGAAGCTATGACAGATGCAGCCAACCTTACTTCTGGATGAAGTTGTTCTGAATCAACTCAGTATTGAAAATCATGAAGTGATCAGGAGCGTGGCGGTACAGATCACAGGGACCTGGGTTTCAACCCCAGCTTAGCCACTTCCTAAGAATGTGACCTTGGACCAATGAAGATGTGTAAGCCACACTCTCCTGGCATGTAATAAGGGAATTATACTGTTACCACTCCCAGGGTTGCTGTGAAGAGGAAATGACAGAGCTTACAAAGTGCTCAGAGCTGTGTCTGGCACAGAGTGGGCATCCAAAAATGGCAAGAAGAATGCATGTCATTATGACATTTACAGGCTACATGCTATAGGAAAATCATTATTTTTCTTTTAATAATTGAAGGAATTTGACTTGTTAGGGGGTCCCTATCTTGATCCTTCAGCCCCCGGGACACAGTTCTGTTATTGACTTATGTTCCTGAATTGTCACTGTTTTTTTGTTTGTTTGTTTTGTTTTGTTTGAGATGGAATTTTACTCCTGTCACCCAGGCTGGAGTGCAATGGCGTGGTCTCGGCTCGCTGCAACCTCTGCCTTCCAGGTTCAAGGGATTCTCCTGCTTCAGCCTCCCAAGTAGCTGGGATGACAGGTGCCCACCACCATGCTCAGATAATTTTTTTGTATTTATAGTAGAGACAAGGTTTCACTATATTGGCCAGGCTGGTCTCGAACTCCTAAGCTCAGGAGGTTTGCCCTCCTCAGCCTCCTGAAGTGCTGGGATTACAGGCATCATCGTTTTATGTAGAGGATACCAGGACATTTCCCTGCCAGCTGTGCAGGGCAGACACCGAATCTTAAACATTCCTGTGTTTCTCGCATTGGGCAGAGTTCCTGGATGCAGCAGTTGCTCCAAGAATGCCGGATGAAAGCAAGCTGGGCGTGCTGTCTGGGAACCCTGTGAGCCTTGGTTTGTTTCCTTACAGTGCCCCCTGACCTTAGGTGGCAAGCCATTAGGCACCTGCTTACACTCAACGGAGAGAAAGCACTGATCCCCTAATGTCATCATTTCTCTCTAAGTCTGTCTTTCCAAATACTTACCTTGCATTTATTTTTGAGAGAGAACTCTTTTTATTTTATTCCTCAGACTGGGTATCGCCACTTTTGTCCGGGATCTACACATCCGTGTGGTGTGCCTGGATCCTCCTCGGTGTCTCCTTGGAGACCTTAAGTTATGGCCTTCAGTCACATGTACATTGTCACATACCCATGTGTTTTCACTGCCAGGCAAAGTGTCATTCTGGCAACAAGCTCCTCACCTCCTTCCCCAGAGCTTGCTACACCGGCCTGCCATAACAGTTACTGGAGCCACTGCCGGGTGCCTGGTTCCGACCGCCATCCAGGTCTTTTTTCTCTCTACTTGGTGCCTCCATCAAACCAACTGCTCAAGCCAGAGACCGAGTGGCTTCCTGGCCACCCCCTTTGCTACAATCCTGGCTTCTAAGTCATTATTACATCCTGTTGATTTCATCTCCAAAATGCATCTTGAATTTTTTCATTTCCGCTTTCCACCACGGCCCACCACTTGGTCATTTCTGTGTAACCACAGCAATAGGCTCTGACTAGCATCTCACTCTCCCCATCATTTAAGTCACTCTCATTGCTGGAGCCTAGGTGAGATTTTGAAAGCCTGAATGAGCCTGCACCCCTCCTGTTTACCTAGCAGTGACTTTCTCTTCCACTTTGGATCCAATCCTAAGCGCCTCCCAGGCCTTGGGGAGCCCTGTGCTGTCCGGGGCTGCCTGCTCTTTCTCCTCACCACAGGCCTCCTCCCCTGCCTCGGTGTTTCCAATCCCAGGGGCCTGCATCCAGGCTGAGAGGACAGCATTAGCCCACCTCCACCCTGAGACTCCCACTTGGGGCTTTTTCTCCATCCGCAGGAAGCCTCCACCCACACCACGGCCACTGCCTCCCTCCCTCCTAATCACTCTTCAGGCCATTTGGGATGCCCATCTGATTGCGTATCCCCTGATACTCTCTCTCAGTGTGATCTATTTATTTTTAAAATTATACTTATCGGTTGGGCGCAGTGGCTCACACTTGTAATCCCCACACTTTTGCAGGCCAAGGTAGGCTGATCACAAGGGCAGGAGATTGAGACCATCCTGGCCAACATGGTGAAACCCCGTCTCTACTAAAATACCAAAAAAAAAAAAAAAAAAAAAAAGCCAGGCACGGGGCTCACGCCTGCAATCCCAGCACTTTGGGAGGCCGAGGCGGGCGAATCATGAGGTCAGGGGATCAAGACCATCCTGGCTAACACTGTGAAACCCCGCCTCTACTAAAAATACAAAAAATTCGCCGAGCGTGGTGGCGGGCGCCTGTAGTCCCAGCTACTCGGGAGGCTGAGGCAGGAGAATGGCGTGAACCCGGGATACGGAGCTTGCAGTGAGCCGAGATTGCGCCACTGCACTCCAGCCTGGGCGAAAGAGCGAGACTCTGTCTCAAAAAAAAAAAAAAATTAGCTGGACATGGTGGCACGTGCCACTAGTCTTAGCTACTCGAGGAGCTAAGGCAGGGAAATCGCTTGAACTCGGGAGGCAGAGGTTGCAGTGAGCCAAGATGGTGCTGCTGCACTCCAGCCTGGTGACAGAGCAAGATTCCGTCCCCCCCTCACCCCCCAAAAACATATATACACTTATTACCATTTATAGCTATATAATTATGTTCACGTGTTTGTTTAACATCTGCCTCACACATTTGATTATAAGCTCCATAACGGGCCAAGATCATATCTGTGACTTACATCTGTGACTTGCCATTTTAGACTCAGTGGCTGTAGTGTGATACCTGACACGACACTGATGCTCAAAAAATTGCTTCATAAATGCAGAAGCCAACATTGACGTAATTTTTCAGAATATTTTAGAACTCAATTGACCGCAGGGAAATGCGAACCAAAACCACTAAGATACGATTGCACACCTGTGATAATGGCTAGAAGTTGAAAGATTGATGGTAACCACGTGTTGGGGGGGATGTAGAGCCACTGTAACTGTCACACACTGATGGTAAGAATGCAAAATGCTAGAACCACTTTGAAAAGTTGTATGTTTTTTCCTTATAAAGTTAAACACACGGGGCTGGGCGTGGTGGTGTGCACCTGTAATCCCAGCACTCTGGGAGGCCGAGGCAGGCAGATCACTTGAGGTCAGGAGTTTGAGACCAGCCTGGCCAACGTGGTGAAACCGTCTCTACTAAACATACAAAAATTAGCTGGGCATAGTGGCGCATGCCGGTAATCGCAGCTACTTGGGAGGCTGAGGCAGGAGAATCTCTTGAACCTGGAAGACAGAGGTTTACAGTGAGCCGAGATTGCACCACTGCACTCCAGCCTGGGCAACAGAGTGAGACTCCAACTCCAAAAAAAAAAAATGCGAAACACACAACTACCATATAACCCAACCATTTTACATCTTGGTATTTGTCTAAGATAAAATCATATGTCTACACAGAGACTTGTACACAAATGTTCATAGCAGCTTTATTTATATTAGCCAAATTTGAAAACAATCCATGTTCATCAACAGATGAGTGGATAAACAATTAACAGTAAATCCAAAAAATGAAATATGACTCAGCAGTAAAAAGGAATGCACTATTGATACAAGCAACAATGTAGATGAACTCAAACCATCACGATGAGTGGAAAAAGCCAGACCCAGAAGAGTACAGATGGCAAAACTCTATGATTCCATTTATATGAAATTCTAGGAAAGGCAAAACTAATCAAGTGACAGAAAGCAGAAATGTGAAGGTCTGGGGCTAAAGAGCCTTGGGGATTGACTGCAGGAAGCATGAGGTGACTTTCTGGGACAGTAAGAGTGTGATTTTGATGAGGGTGGTGGTTACACAGATGTAATATTCATCAAAACTTATTGAGCCACGTCACTAAATGGATACATTTTATTGTATATAAGTTATACAATAAAAATTGGTTTAAAAACCTCAGTTGAACACAGCAGGGCACATAAGTTTTGAGTGTGTGTATATACTGGATATATCTGTGTATGTACTGGATATATTCATGTATATGAAAGGTACAATGTTTCACTCTTGGCCTAGGAGGAATCCCAATGACCCTGGGGGTGAAGACCAGCAAGGGAGTGGAAGGGAGAACAATGACCTTCCCCTTGACAGTATTTTCAGTTTACCAAAGCAAAGTGAAGCTTGGGCTCAAGACATTAAGATACAGATGGACTGCATGTAGGGCCAAAAAATATTGGATGACCAGCTAAATTCTAATTTCTGAATAAACAACAAGTAGTTTTAGTATAAGTATGTCCCATGCAATATTTGGGACATATATCTTTATTAAAATATTTAGCCATCTGAAATTCAAATTTAACTGGGCATCCTGTAGTTTTGTTTGCAAAACTTGGCAACTTTTCCAGCATGGTGTATTATCACCAGGATGTTCAAATTCATATGTGGAAGGATTTTCTTTTGAACACGTTTTGCATTTTATAAAGCTATTCACATAGAAAATAGGGAGCAACACTATATAGTGAAAGTATTGTGGATTTTAGAGTAAATCAGACCTTGATTCTCATGCCAACTTTGTCTCCTAATTCATTCTGAAGCTTTGGCCAAATTGCTTAACATGTCTGCAAAGTAAGCATAATAACCTCTAACTCAAAATTTTATTCGAGGAGAGGCAATAGAAGCACTAGGTTCCTTGAATCAGGAGGACTGTCTGTCTCCTTTCCCACTGCTTCTCTGCATTGGCCAGGAGAGACCACTGTCTTAACTTCTAGAAACAATTTAAAATTGTGAGGCCTGGACAGGAGACAAGAGAAGCTCCTCGCCAGCACTGGCTCTAATTCTGAAAGGGCTCCTGGGTTGCATCTGAGCTATCACCATCAATACCCCACACTCTCATTGGTGTTAGTGAAGGGCAGGTGTTGTGTCAGTGGTGGTAGAAAGGGGAAGTCATGTCATTTTTACTGTCTGCTAATGCTTCTTGAGGAAAAGAGAGGAGGCACAGAAGTGAGAAAGAATAGGGGTGGAGGTACTCTAGACAAATTGGAAGGGATCTCCTCTTGTTAAAGAATTGCTGGCGGGGCGTGGTGACACACCTGTAATTCCAGCATTTTGGGAGGCCAAGGCAAGAGGACCACTTGAGCCTGGGAGTTCAAGACCAGCCTGGGCAACATAGGAAGATCTTGTCTGGGAGGCTGAGGCAGGAGAATTGCTTGAACTCAGGAGGCGGAGGTTGCAGTGAGCTGAGATCATGCCACTGCACTCCAGCCTGGGCAACAGAGTGAGACTCCATCTCAAAAAAAAAAAAAAATTAGCTGAGTCTGGTGGTATGCACTTGTGGTCCCAGCTACTGGGGAGGCTGAGGTGGGAGGGTGGCTTGAGTCTTGGAGATCGAGGCTGCGGTGAGCTGTAATCACAGTGCTGCACTCCAACCTGGGTGGTGACAGAGTAAGACCCCTGTCTCACGCACAAAAAATTGCTATAAGCTGGGATTATCTTATCTCAGGAAAAAGAGGAAATTCTGTTCAAGATGAAGAGAGAAAACGGGCTAGTCATCTGGCTTACTTGACCTGACCATAACACATAGTCCTAGGGTACTGGGTGAAATTTATGGCCAGTAAATTCCCAGCCATTAAAAGGAAATGTTTCTTTGTCTGCTATGCAGTTGACCTCCGAGGAAGGTCAGTGAAGCAGAATCAGGGACTATGCTTAGAAAGGGGATCCAGCAATTTTATGGTTCATAAAAACTTGGCTGATGATGTGGCTTAGAGCAAGGGCCTCAAATGCCACCTCAGAGCCCTGAGCCACATCCCATGCCTTCAGCAGGCGCAGCCTGTCTTTGGGCTGCTGCTCCTAATTCCATACGTTATCTCCTTCAAGGAAAGGGGCAGCATCTCTGAAACAGCTGCATCTCCTCTGTGATTCCAGTTTCCACCTAGTAGGCCCAGTGCAGTGACTCCAGCTCCTTCCAGGTAGCTCCAGCTCTTGCCACCGGAAAGATCACTTCTTTCTTTGGTTCTTCAGTCTTAGGCCTGATGGAGACGTCCTGTCACTGCTAATCTCTGTGTAGTCTCATCATCTCCTCTTTCACTTCTCTGGAGGCTTTATAACCAATTCCCTTACCAAATTCCTTCTACTGGAGTCATGCATGGACTCCACCTGACTAGCTCCTCAGCGATGTACCAGGTCACACCGTTTTCCCCAGGGGTTTTAACTTATCACACTAAATAGGACTAATATGTAGCTGCACAGTCCAGGCAAACATGAGTGAAAGAAGATTTGGGCACTGACTCTCTTCCTGCCCTTCTAGAACCGATTTCCAGGGGTGTGTTAGGGCCATATTCAATGCCAGGTGAGACGGGGCTGAGTAAAGAGATGTTTCCATTAGCTCAGGCGAAGTTGAAAGCATCAAGCCCTGACATTGTCCAGTGGAGACACTGATGTGACTTGAAGTTAAATCCTCAGACGGTTATTATTATTATGTTTTTTGTTTTCTTAACAGGATGCTATTCCTAAAGTATACATATAAAATCAGGATTCAAAGTCATCTAATTATTATACAAAGAAACAACCAGAGTAAGAGTAGTGGGACAAAGATTAGTAAAATGTGCCAGAATCGAGGAAAGAAACCCACCCCAACATTAAAATGCAAAGAACATTTTTAAAATGTCATTATGGAAAGTATATTCTGGGAATAAAGTGGATAAGTAGATAAAAGATTTAATGTTTAGCTATTACGCTACTAACTTCAAATTTTCAACAGAACTCCATTGAATAGTCTAGTTTCTAAATGGAGCATATTTCGAAGAATCTCCAGATGGTCACCAGGCACTACAGGGCTCTGCTGAGAGCAAGTAGCCTTACTTAAGCAACAACTAGAGAAACCCAAGATTTAAGTTCAATAGAGACTATTTTAGTCAGTTTCACTCTATCCCAGTCGGTGGCCAGTAGTAAGCTTCATTTAAATATATAGCTACAAATCATGCCATTCTTTTCATTTTCTTTTTTAATCCTTTAATACAACTTCTGTCTCCGCCCCCCCCCCCCCCCCCCCGCCCCCCGCTAGCTAATTGTAGCAAACTCTGATGATGTGGGCTAGTGATATAGGCATATTTCATTTCTGGCAAATGGATGTTATTTACATTTGAAAAAGTGAACCATACTTCGCTTTCATTATGAAACACTGTCTTCAAAGCAACATCCCCAAAGCTCTTTTAATGACAGAGGAGAGGGAGTGAGAGATTGTTTTTTCAGCAGGAAATAACTGTCCCCAGACTTACCAGTTTGGTATACTTACAGTTTTCTGCCTATTTTCTTTCCTCTCTTTCTTTCTTTCTTCTTTCTTTCCTTCCTTTCTTCCTTTCTTCCTTCCTTCTTTCTTTTTTCTTTCCTTCTTTTTTTCTTTCTTTCTTTCTTTCTTTTTCTTTCTTTCTTTCTTTCTCTTCTTTCGAGACAAACTTTCACTGTGTCACCAGGTTAGAGTGCAGTGGTGCAATCTTGGCTTACTGCAACCTCAGCCTCCCAGGTTCAAATGATTCTCCTGTCTCTGCCTCCCGAGTAGCTGGGATTACAGGCACACACCACCGTCCCAGCTAGTTTTTGTATTTTCAGTAGAGATGGGGTTTCACCATGTTGGCCAGGCTGGTCTCAAACTCCTGACCTCAAGTAATCCACCTGCCTCGGCCTCCCAAAGTGCGGGGATTACAGGCATGACCCACCGTGTCTAGCCCTCTGCATATTTCCTTAAAGCCTGTACCTGCCTAGATGATTCATCAAAGAAGCCGTGACTCTTGGAACATGAGTGGGTCACCCATTTTTATTAAGAGAAGGAACCACCCTCAATAACTCCATTTCGTCTTTGAGAAGTTTGGTCTAGAGTCATCCAAAGAAAATAAAGCATACACCTCTATGGCTATTGTTTGGATTAAATTCTTTGAAAACCTTCACACCTTTATGATTCCACTTAGAACATGCTGACATCATAAGGTTGACAGCTGCACACCCCTGTGCATAGGCAGGATCGGAGTCACACATCTTACTGTACTCTCCATACCCTGGCACTGTTCATGGGCATCTTTATAAGACCTCTAAAGAACCACTTCAGGCTCTTTTAGGGAATGAGAAAATAATTCCATCTTCATCGTTCCAAGAGAAGTATTTCTGGGGCTGCAAAACCAATACCACAGAGGATATGATTGCCTGGTGTTCTGGAACCTGAGAGCAAACAAAAGACAATATGCCATTTACACAGCTTTGCAGAGCTTATTCAAACATACATTGGGACATGGACATTTTCATTAAGCTTACCAACTTTTCTTTCCTCTCTCTTTCCTTACCTCTTCTCTCTTCCTCCTTTTTTTTCAACTCGTTTGGAGAACACACTAATATTTGTAACAATGCTATTTTCCTGGAGTAAGAAATTCACAACCACATGAAACACATTTGTAAGAGGTTAGAGAGAAGCCTGCTTTTCCATGGGAAGCTAGTTGCTTGAAAGTGCTCAAGGTTTTTTTTTTTTTATGATTTTAGTACTCGGCTTGTTAGGGCTTATTTTCATAGCTGCTACCAAACTTTAAAGAATATGCTTTATCCAGGTCATTAATTTACCTTGCTGAAATTGATAATCTAGGAAGCAAGAATCCATTGAAACTTTGATCCCATATGGATTTATCTCTTCAGGAAGGGATCCAAGTTTCATTTTATTTTTAGTGCTTTTTAAGGTATTCTTCACAGGAGGGAGAGAACGATGTGAGAGTGTTAATGAAAAAACTAAATAACTTTCCAGACATGAACCCATCATCTGAAAAACAGAAGCTAATTTTGAATTATTAAAGGAGGCTGGATCACAACTCACCACTGAGAAATCGAGGGAGGGAAAATGGTGTTTGGGAAGTCCAATTATTTCTGAGCCAGAGACAGTCTTATTAATTTGGGCAGAAAATTAATTAGGCTAATTAGAAAACCTCATTGGAATTCAGCAAGGAGTTATAAGAAGAAACATGACAACACTGGAAGTGCTGAGAGAGGGAGAAGGTTCTATGGGAGAGAAATGAGTTTTTCAGGAAGCAATTGCAGGGTGATTCATGCATATTGCGGTTGATCATTGGGTCACTTCGGATGGAAGCAGCAGCGTTTTTATAGACTTTCTGTTCCCAGTTGTGGGTCTTCACTGAGTATTAAAAATGATGTCTGGTGTATGTTGTAAGGGAAAAAAGAAAAAAAAATCCCTAAGATTTATTCCAAGTCTTCAGTGGGATTTTATATTTATTTTGGTATTTCCGATATGCTGGTTCATCAGCATGGCGCATTGTTAAAAAGTGCTGGGTGGGTGGTTTTTTATCTTCACGGATTTATGGAGTCCTTAAAACATCTGTTCCGTTCTGATTCCCCCGCTCAGTACAAAGACGTTAGTCAGGGGAAGCGTCTCACACTGCACTGTTTCCACGCACTGACGTTGGCAGCGGCTAATAGAGATAACCCTGCTGTGACAGTCAGTGCTGTCTGGGGGCTGGGGAGGGCCCGGGGTTCCATCTCCGGGAAGAATCTCATGGGATCTGGGCCCTGCAACACAAGGGCCTTTGAAGTGAGACAAGGAGGAGCCCCAGGAAGGGTCGCCGGGGTGCCTAAGCAAACCTGCGGAGGGAGCTAAGGAAACCTGGTCCAGGGGACGTCGGAGGATAGGAAGAGGACTGTGCCCACGATGCTGCAGAATGATCTCCACGTCCCTCCGAAGCCCCTATGACAGTGACGTCTTCCTTTCTGGAGCTCTAGGGAAAGGAGGAAGCTTCCTAGCTCCTGGGAGAGAATTATCAGGGCTGCTGTTGTTTTTGAGAAAATAGCTGCAACCCAGCCAAAACTACCGGGATGGAGGGAATCTTAAATAAGATGTTTTTCATGTGGGGTGGGCAGGGCAGGGGAAGGGGGGGAGGACAGAACTCTTGATGAAAACTGGTGCCAGACTAAATCAGAGACGCCGTGAAAGTGGCAAGAGGGAGGGAGGAGAATCGACATTGCAGGACCTGGTATGCGCTGAGGCGTTTTCTATGTGAACACATCCTATTCCTCACAGCAGTTCAGTGTAGTAGGCTTGTTAGTCACATTTTACAGGTGCGGCAACTGGAATTCAGAGGGCTGAAGTCACTTAGGATCCACACCTAACAAGAAGCTGAAATTAAAACCCAAGGGTTACAGATGGAATGTTTTATACCCCCCTCCCCAAATTCCTGTGCTGAAGGCGTAACTTTTAGCATCTGAATTATGGTATTTGGAGATGGGGCCTTTGAGAGGTAACTAGGGCTAAATATAGTGATGAGGGTGAGGCCTGTGTGATTGGAATTAGTGCCCTCATAAGAGGAGTAAGCTGGGCACGGTGGCTCATGCCTGTTATCCCTGCACTTTGGGCAGCTGTGGTGGGGAGATCACCTGAGGTCGGGAGTTGGAGACCATCCCCCTGACCAACGTGGAGAAACCCCATCTCTACATCTCTACTAAAAACACAAAAAATTAGCCAGGCGTGGTGGCGCATCCCTGTAATCGCAGCTACTCAGGTGGCTGAGGCAGGGGAATCGCTTGAACCTGGGAGGCAGAGGTTGTGGTGAGCCGAGATCGCGCCATTGCACTCCAGCCTGGGCAATAAGATCAAAACTGTGTCTCAATAAATAAATAAATAGGAGGAAGAGCGTGCACTCTCTCTCTCTCTCCTCTGTCTCTCTCTCTCCTCTCTCTCTCTTCACTATGTGAGGATACAATGGGAAGGCTGCAAGCCAGAGAGAGATCCCTGATCACAGCCCAGCCATGCTGGCATGGCACCCTGATCTTGGACTTCCAGCCTTCAGAACTATAAGAAAATGAATTTTTGTTGTTAAAGCCAACCAGCCTGTGGCATTTTGTTATGGCAGCCCAGGCGGACTGATACACCAGATTCATTTGTTATCAAAGCCCCAGCACTTCCAGCAGCACCCTAGCAGCTTAGGAGCACCTTCTTTGGTATCTGAAGGAAATGGACACTCTTTGCCTAGGTTCCCATGTGGCTCAATAGAACAATGGTACAAAAAGCCCTTAGAAAAGTTCCGATGGTCCCAGGATTGTGGGAATTGTCTCTGCTTATTTGGAGAAGGACCCTATTTTTCACCCTCTTCTGAGGCAAGATAAAAAGGATCACAAGATTAAAAGTGAGATACCCAGGGGTGGAGACACAATGACGACAGAGGGTTTGAGTTCTACGTGTTCTTCATCCCCGTAGCATAGAGACATGGACAGATGGGCAGCGTGGTCTGCATGCAAGCCAAGGGCAGGTTGGCACTGAATACTGGAAAATGACGACCCGAGCTGGAGGGCCTGACGCCAAGCAGTCTGCTCCAGCTCCCCAAGTCCAGCAGGTGTGACGGCCCTGTCGCCCTTCCTTGGCGTGGGCCTCTCCTGAGGCCATCCTTTTCCGATCACCAGGTTTGCCTGTCAAGTTGAGCCAAGTAACGAGACAGGAGTCAATTTGTTCTCCCCAATAGACTGCTCCTCTGTCTATTCCCAGACTCCCAGGTGACCCCATTATGATAATGCCCAGCCTGACTGCTCTTAGAACAGGCCTGATGGAGAAGTGAGAGCTTCCTTGAAATGTGAATCACAGAGAGGCTGGCAGACCATGGCCCTGTCCCCTGCTGGCTCTGGACAGGAGCCTTCTGCCTCCCCACTGGCATCACTGAGTGATGCCATGTGCTTATTCATGCTGCCTGCTGCTGGCAGCCCAGGAATGTCGCATCATGCCATCCATTCAAACAACGGGCTCGGTTCTGCTGACACCCAGGGAGACGGGCGGATTCAGGGTGTGAAATGTTTTGCCATCACTCTGGCATCCCAATCTAAATTCAGTCTTTAGAGCAGGGCTTGGTTTCATGGTCTTCAGGTAGGGGATGGTGCCCCCATGCCAGACCTCCATAAACACACCTTTATATAAAACCCAGGCAGCCTGACTGCCAAGCTTTGGTATAAAAAATTAGCAAGTCAGTGAGTCAACTGGATATTTGATTTAACATCAAATATTTTAGTCTTTCCAAATATTTGGGTATGTTAATATTGTGATAACACAACCAAAGAGATGTCCTGATGCAGTGATTGAGTGTTTGAATAATTTTCAAAACAGTAATATTCTCTACCCCTGGCAAGCATTCCACACCACGTGCACCCACTAGTCATTGAATCAATGCAGGTAGTTGAAGAGTAGTTACATAACACTTAGCCAAGACTAAAGCTAAATTTTGAGATAATTTAAAACACGGAGATTAAATGTATGCCGCATGATAAGCTGTTCAGTTAAGGGGATTATATTATCCAAGTGATTCATAGCCTTAGACAAATTACTTTGTGTTTCGGGGGTGATAAAATCCCTATACATGTCTGAATCTACAATGGGAAGTTGAAGAGCTCTGGGTACTACAAACCCCAGGGATCCTCATTCCCAGGCCCATGCTGCTCTGCTTCTTATCCATAGGCCCACCTCTCTCTCTCTTTTTTTTTTTTTTGGCATTGCTTAATGATTTCCTTTTCCCCTCCATTCTGTACGCTGCTTTATATAGTGCATGTCACTGTAGTTCCAGGATAATTTATTATTTAATTATGTAACCATTACATAATTCTTCAGCTTTAGCCTTCAATGTTTTCATTGTTGTTAATATAACTGCTATCAAGACATGTAAGTTTTATTTATTGTTTCCATTGAGGAGCAATAATTATATAACTCTGAAATTCTGCAACTATTATTTCTATTTGTTTAATTATATAACTATAACAATATTAAACCTCTAAAACATTTGGTGATAGATTTATGGTGAAGATACTAGGAGACAGCAATAATAATGATGTATCAGAGTAATAATAAAACTAAATAATAGCATTAATATTAATATTAATGGCCATAACAGTAATAAGCGGCAACATTACCACTTGCTTTTTGTTCACACTGTATTTGGTCTCTTTAATGGGTTTCTTCCCAAATCTCTGTGGTTAATTAGCTATATAACATTTGGTACTCAGCAGTGGGTGCAACTTCATTTCCAGACTTTACCTGGCAAAGCTGTGCTTTATAGAACACCAGATGGAACTGGTCTCTTTTGTCCTTTTTTATCAGGCTTGGAGAGGGCAGATTTCCTTCTTCCTCATGTCACCTGGGGAACTTCCATAGATAGGACACCCTGTGTTGAGAGACACAGATGTTGTAGAATCCCAAGAACCCGAGATGTGTTTGGAAAGCAGCTGTTGAACTGTTGGATGAGCCATTATGGTGGAGAGAGCGTGGGGTTTGGATTCCAACAGATCTGGACTGAATTTTGGCTCTGCCACTAACTGGGTAACCTTGAGCAAATTACCTAACCTCTGTGGACTACAATTTTCTGATATCAAAAAAGGGGATAATTATATAATACAGTAATGTCTGCATTGCAAGACTATTGTGAGAATTAAATACAATCATGTGTGCAATTACATGGGGTATAATTGATGCCTGTTGACAGCTGTGTTTTGGAGCTACCAGTTGATGAGATTAACGGGAGAACATGACTTGAAGTTGCTGTTTCCTACAAATCACCTTGTCCTCACCTTCCCAGGAGCTCCCTCCTCACAGATGCCCCAGAGACATCACAACAGTTAAAGAGAGCTAACCTCTAACACGATGAGTGATCACTATGTGCTGGACACGTCACACACACCATCTGATTAAATCGTCACAGCTATCCTATAAGGGAGCTGTGATTATTTCATCCAGGTGAGGCTTGAGAACCAGGAAGAGTAGAAGACATGCCAAAGTTCTTGCCGCTCACTTGTAGTGGAGCCCAGCCAGCGCCTCTTCAGTTACATCCTGAAAGCCACTTAAAGAATGCTCTGTATGAGAGCTGTCTTCCTGGGACACATCCACTCCCTGCTTCTCCTGGTGCTCATACCAATCCATTCTCCACAGAGCAGCCAGCCTGATCACCTTAAAATGCAAAGCCAATGCCATTATTGCCCTTCTTCAACCTTCCAAAGGCTTTCTGTGGCTCTGAAAGTAAAACCAACCTCCAGTCAGGGCCTAAATCTAAATACCTTTATGATTTGTGATTTGACTTCCGCTTATCAAACTCCTGTCCTCTCACTCTTCATTACAGTCCAGGGCGCCGCACCTTCAGAGGCTACGCCAGGTTCAACCCCCATCTCTCTAGGGCCTTTGCACTCAGTTTCCTCTTCCTGGAAGTCTTTCTATCTTATCCTGTAGGCCTCGGCTTATGTATAATCTCTTCTAGGAAAATTTCCCCCAAAGCTTCATGTAAATCAACCCAGCCTCACGTCCTGTATTCATTAGTACATGTCCTATTTATCTCATTTATAACATGGACCATGTATACAGCCATCTTCCTTATTCTTCTGATCATTTGGCTTTATGTCATGTGTCCTTCACCAAAATATAATCTTCATGAGGCCAGGCACAGAGCCCGGCTTCACAGTCATACCCCATCCGCTGCTCAGCACCTGCAGCAAAGCAGACACTCAGGAAACATTTGCTCATGTCAGTCTAAGAAGAATTAATCTAAGTAGAGTGTTTAGCCAAGATCGAGGACTGCAACCCCAGAGCATAGATTCAAGGAGCCCTGAATATACACTCCCATTAGCTGCAGTTACAAGTGGATTCTTAAAGGAAAAGAAGAGGCAGTTTCTGAGTTGATTACCAATAATTTACATTAAAATAACGTAAGCTATTGATTAGCTGTACATTGTTCTTTGTATCAGAAATTCCAGGGACCTGAATATAATGGGTGAGGCAGCTGGTTAGGAATAAAATGACTAAACAATTGCCCTGGGCACGGAGGGGGCTGACTGAGGTCCCGTACTCTTGTCTTTTTAGACCCGCATACCTCACACAGCTCAGACAGCAGCCAGCTGTTTCTCTTTCCTCACTTAAGGAAAGAGTGACCACTTGCTCTCATGTGTCCATATATGCCCTTTGGGTTTAAATAGTTCCTGTGTGATGGGAAGCAAAGCAGGTTGCATTTTCACTTGAGGAGTTGATGACCAGCATCCAAGTGACACAGCACCCATCTCCAGAAGCTCAGGTCTGATGCTGGGTGTTCAGGGATCAGGGCCCAGGACCCGAGAGTGCAGCAGGACTAGGCTGTGGTCAGCCCAGGTGCAGAGAGCGATGTGACAGAATGGCAGCAAAATCAGATGCACCGAGGAGCGAGGGAGAGCCAGCTTGTCACCTCGCCACACAGGGAGGTACGTCAAGGCTGTCATTATAAACTGGTATTTGAGCAGGAACTCTGGGGCTCATTCATAACACTGACATTTCCAGGGGTCACACAGCAGGCCCCCCCCTTCTGCTGAGAATCTTTCGTTTGTACAGTTATCAACCGCAGAACTCAGACAGAGCAGCCTCCATTATTCCACCTGTCCTTGAGTTATTATTTTATTGAAGCATTTTCCTTCCTTGGGTTATATATATGTGTGATTTTAAAAATATAAATGACATTATTTATAGCAAGGCGTTCTCTCCCCTTTCCACTGATGATTTTCCTTTTCAATCAGATTCTCTTCATTCTTACACATCCCATTTGAGTCACTGCCACGTGAGTAACGGGGCCCATAAATATTCAGCCTCAGCCTCTTGATCCCTTTCTTAATCCCATTTTTCTTCTCACTTCACCTTCACTAGGATATTTCCCGTCCTTTTTTCCCAGTGGCTTTGTTACCACAACCGTATCTTTTTTGCTTTGTCTTAGCTCCTATTTTTTAATGTTTAAATTATTCACTAATATAGCAAGTAAATGTCAGTTAACTATTTCAGTCATCTCTCTGTGTGTGTCTGCTTTTGTACCTAGAACTTCTGGACAAGGCAGTAAGCAAGTCTCATGTAAGGATCAACAGTTCAGGCTCCAGATTCCCGATTTACTAAATTCTCAAAGACAAATTACTTAACCAAATATGGTTTCTTCAAATCCAAAAAGATTTCAACAATCTTACCTCATAGGATTGTTGTAAGAATTAAACAAGAATATCCATGCATTGGCCAGCCACAGTGGCTCATGCCTGGAACCCCAGCAGCTTGGGAGGCTGAGGCAGGAGGATTGCATGAGGCCAGGAGTTTGAAACCAGTTTAGGCAACATAGCAAGATCCTGTCCCTACAAAAAAAGAGAAAAAAAGAAAATCTACATGCTGTGGACTACATGTTTGTGTCTCCCCCAAATTTATATTGAAACCCTAACCCAACCCCCAGTGGGACAGTCTTAGGAGGGGGACTCTGGGAGGCGATTAAATTTTCATGAGCTCAAGAGGGAGAAGCGCCCATGGCAGGATTTGTGAGTCATAAGAAAAGACAGAGGTTAGAGCAATGTGAGGACACAAAGGAAAGAAAAGCCTCTGCAAACCAGGAAACGGGTCCTCGCCAGACACAGAATCTACCGGCACTGTGACCTCGACTTTCCAGCATCCAGAACTGTGAGAAACAAATTTGGGAAACAGATTTTCGTCTTTTAAGCCCCTCAGCCTTTTTACTGAACCAGGCCCATTTGCCTGACACATGGCAAGCCAATCCCTGAGACTTCGAGATTTGCAGCAGAGAAAGGCTTTATTCATGAGACATCCAAGCGAGGAGACAGGAGAGCAAGTCTCAAATCCACCTCTCGATGGATCATTCGTAGGGTAGTTTTAGGATAGGACCAGGGGGATGGGGAGTGGGTGATGAGAGGTCACGTGTTGATTGGCTGGGATGGAGGAAATTCCAGTGTCCATGGATCAGGCTATTTGAGGACTTCCTTTTTTTTTAAGTTTTTAATTTTTTATTTTTTGGTCCACGGTTAGAGTTTCAGCCTTCTGACATCAAATGTTCACCCATTTAACACTTGCAAACACTTTTTTTTTTTTTTTTTTTAAGATGGAGTCTTGCTCTTGTCACCCAGGCTGGAGTGCAATGATGTGATATCAACTCACTACAACCTCCGCCTCCTGGGTTCAAGCGATTTTCCTGCCTCAGCCTCCCGAGTAGCTGGGATTACAGGCATGTGCCACCATGCCTGGCTAATTTTGTAATTTTATTACAGACGGGTTTCTCCTTGTTGGTCAAGCTGGTCTCGAACTCCCAACCTCAGGTGATCCGCCTGCCTCGGCCTCTCAAAGTGCTGGGATTACAGTTGTGAGCCACTGTGCCTGGCTGGGAAAACGTAATTCAGGACTGGTTTGAGCTGAATTCAGAGCTGAGTCTTGAGTTATGGAAAAACAACTTCGCCAACGTCCTGTGATCCATACATCAGGGTGAAAGGCTATCTATAGGATCATTGCAGAAACTGAGGTGAGGCAGTGCAGCTGAGTAAGCAGGACAGCTAACAATGGGTAAACAAACAGCTAAAGTCAATAACTGCCTAGAGAAACTTCAGCTACTGGCTACCTCATCATTAATGGCTATGTGGCCACTGGTTTTAAACTCATGGTATCTTGTTATAGCAACATGAACTAGGCGTCATGTAAATTGCTTCACAATGTCTTGATACATGGGAACTCTATTATTATCTTTTGTTGCTGTAGCAAAAGTGGAAGCATTTATGCCACCAACAGCACCAGTAGAGAGTAGACATGACTTCTAATCCGTGGGTCCAGAGCCCAGGCCAGTGTAGACTGGACAAATAATATGCCCTAGACAAATTTTTGTATTACTTTTGAAAATGTGCAGTGGCCATTATGTTTAATAGTATAAAATGATTTAAGTGCTATTGATATTATCAGATAATAGTAAACCTTAATAGGGGAGGTGTAGGGTCTTCATGTCTGTAAAAGCAGGTAAACATTGACCTGAATTACCATCAAGTACGAAGACCAGGCATAGAGCATGTGCTCCAGGCAGTTCCCTCCCAGGGCAACAGGCTATTAAGCATCCACTGGCTTCTTTTCTGATGCCCCTGCACTTACCTCACAGAGATTCTCTCCTAAGGTTTTCCTAGGTTTAACATTTTATTCCCATCTCAAAATCCATTACTTTGTTTCCCCCCATTCTTTCAGTTCTTATTTTATTCTCCAATGATTTGGTTTTCTCATTTTTTTAAGGCTAAAATATCTCCTACTGAAGCTACTCTTTCAATTAGGGAGAAAAGCACTCAAAGCCTCTTCAAGCTTCTGCCTCTGAAACTGCTAGCAGGGAAACTCCAGTGCAAAAAGATGAGAGTGGATGCAAACAAGGAGGAAAGAAAAAGAAACTAAAGAACAAAGAAGAAAAATAAGCGTTCATGAGGAACTAATTATTCTGGTATTTATAAAGAAGTTATTGTTTCGTTTCCTTTTTTCTCTGGAAGATCAAAATATGTGTATCTCATTAATCCCAGACATTTGGATGACGCTGTCCTGCATGAGCTCCACACAATCCTGCCTGCGGAGCAGATAGCAGGAGCTCGCTTTTACAGACGAGGCAACCAGGAGATTCAGAGCATTGGTGAGAAGCACACAAGATGGCACAGCCAGTAACTTGGATCAAAGCCTTTGGTGTCAAATGCTGTGCTTTTCCACCTGTCCTTGAGGGAAGGCTTGAGGAGAAAGAAGCACCGAGCACGCATCTCTGCCTGCATATTCCAAACCAATGGAGAAACACACCGGGAAGCCACATGAAGGATGACATCAGCTTTGCCGCTGGTAATGAATAGTATCTATTCTGGGCCCTTCTTTCATTGGCAGGCTGCTCGCCACCATTTGCCTGAGCCCAGGAGCTCATATGCTCAGGAAGTCCCCCAGGCTGACCAGTCAGGCAGATCTCTCCTTCCCTCTGAAGAAGAGCCTGTGAGAGGGAGAAGAGGGCCAGTGTACGTTTCCAACTTACATTCTTTCACTGACATAGGAGGGCTGATCAACAGGTTCCTCCCAAACTGTCCATGTTACTGTTTTGTGTGCTCATTTGTTTTAATTAAATCCTTCATCCAGCTAACCAGGTAGCGGGATTCTAGTCACCTGATTTGCCTGTCCCCTGACAGAGGAGACCAGAAGGCCCCGCTGAGCAGCCCAGGCCTTTGCTTTCTTCTCCTTTTGCACAAAAGGTGGAAAACTCAGGGTGTTAATGTCAAAGGGAAGATGAGGAGCTGTAGCTCTAGACCTAGTGTAGGCTGAGAGAGCTGGAGTCATCAGCACAGTTGACTTTGTCTCTTCCTTCTATCAGCCACAAAAGTACTCACATTTCAAATGACAAAACACAAGTCTCAGGCTTCTAAGAGCAGTCAGTTCAGCTATCTTCCTGAGTTCTTAGGCGAGTCTGAGAGGAATTAGGTGTTTCCTTTCCAGGCCCCAGGGTTATGACCACTTCTGAGCCCTGCCTTCACTGAGTTATAAGATTTCTTTAATAAGAAATGTCTGGTAAATTAAATCAATAGTCTGTTGGTGAAGATGATAGCTCCCACGTGCAGAAGTCCCTAAATTCTGAGCTTCACGAAACTGAACTAGATCTGTCTGAAGTCCTCCATTGTTTTTTCTCTCCCAGTTGGGAACACTGGCACTTCCCAACTTTGCTTTACAGTTTCAGCGTCAGCCTCATTAGCATCACCACCGGCTTCCTCACTCTCATTTCCCACTGTTTCTTGAATCAATTGGATCAGAAACATCAATCATTGAAAAGACACCCTATGCGTCTGTCCCTGTTTTCAAAGTCTGCGGCTTTTGGTGTGGTGCAGTTGTTCTTTCTGCTGCTCTTCTGTGCCCCAAACAGTGGTTTTTTGCAGATCTTCGGATTCAGGATGACGTCCCCTTTCATATTTACTGTAGCACTGGTGACTCACAAGAAAAGTCCTCTAAGCATTTGCCTAGAAAAACTTGAGACCCACCGCTCAGAATGAGCTGTAAAATGCAAACACCACAACTGTAAAACTTGTAAAAAAAAGTTCGGCAATAAAAAAAATATAGTCTCCTGCTCCATGGCATCTTGGAAATTCTCAAACTCCTGCCTCCATCTCACCATAAAGCTTTTATCAATTATGTTATCCTTGTTCATGACTGCAGTAAAATGCAGTTTGGTTTTTATGCAATTCTGTAAGTGTGCTGCTGGATGGGAAGGTCTCAGGCTTTGTGCTCTGTTCTGTGTCCATTACATAGATGATAGGTTTGGAAATGAAGATGCCAGGGTTTTAGTCATAATTGTCACAGAATATGACTAGGCTAATACCACAGTCTATTCAGGTACACAATTCAGGATTTCAGGGAGCATGTTCTAGGTCTTAATCGTCTTCATCATCTGATTAAACCCAGTAGCAGCTTAAGATTACAAGGCCTCCTTTTGGCCCAAATCTGTATTTTAGAGTCAGAAATTTCAGTATTTTCAAAAACGGTGATGCCGTGATTGAGTCACTGAAGGCGATTGTCTCAGATCCAGCCATGCCAAGCACCAGCTGTGTACACACTGGAGCTCAGAGATCTCCTCCTCAGAGGTCTTCCTTAGCTCCTTCTCTCTCCTGTGGAAGGCACTCAAAGCTCTGTGACCAGGAGGGAGTACAGTACAGAGCCTCATCCCTGCGTTTCTGAGACAGTCAGGTTGTTTCTCTTTGATTTAAAATGATATCAGAAGAAATTTAACAGTCTATTGATAGTAGTGTGAAATAGTATATGCTTTATGAAGAAGTCTGGATGAAACATGACAAGCTGAATTGGCCCCATCGTGGGAAGACATCATCCATAATTCCCAGGATTTTTCACCTTCCTTTTTCTATCTTCTGATGCCATTTTCAAATCTATTTTTCATTATTTCCACCCAAACTAATGCCAAGGATTAGGATTAGGATCCCTAATCCCTAATCCTCCCAACCTTCACTGATGTTTGTTTATGTTGCTTTTCTACTGCCATTTAACTTAAAAGTTATTGGATTTCTACTGTATTTTGAGCTCTTGCTAGTTGCTGATTATCAAGCTCCTGATTTGAATAGACACAGTCTCTGCCCTCAGGGAGCTTGTGATCTGAAGAGACTGTGTATGCATGCATATCTTCTAGCCACAATAGACATGGGGATATAACACATGTTCCTTGTTATATAGTAGGCAGAATTCTAAGGTGACTCTCTAGTCCGTCCTCCCACCCCTGTATACACCCTGTGTAATCTCCCCAACTTGAATGTGGGAGGCACCAGCAAGCGTCATGAGACATCACCCCTGTGACTAGATTCCTAATCAATTGCCTTTAATCAAAAAGGAGATTATCCTGGGTGGGCCTGACCTAATCAGGTCAACCCTGTTAAAGGGGAGGTATCAGAGAGACCTTCTTCTGCTGGTCTGGAAGCAGCCTACGGGAAAGGACCACATGTCTAGAATTGAAGGACAACCAGCAAGAAAACAGGACCCCAGCCTTGCAGGTGCAAGGAAATAGTTCTGCCAGCAGCCAGAGGGAGCTTGAAAGCAGATCCTTCCTTACTTCCAAGTCTCTAGATGAGGATGTGGCCAGCTCACACCTTGACTTTAGCTTTGTGAGATTCTGAGGAGACCACCCAGCCCGAACATAAGGACTCCTAATCCAAGGAAACTGAGAGATAATATTTGTGTTGCTTTAAGATGTTAAATTGGTGATAATTTGTTTTGCAACGATATAAAGTTCACACATGGAGTTTAGACCAAATGCAAGAGGATGAGAAAGGAGGAAACAGGTCGTTCTATCCGAGAAGTGGTGGAAATATCATAGAGAGGAAGGCATTATCTGAGGTGATACTTAACTGAAGAGTAGACATCTTTTAGACAGACAAAGAGAAGAGATATTTATGGCTGCAACATCATCCACAGTATGTTTGTAGAACTGATGTACTGACATAACTAAAAGATAGGCATTTTAATCTGTCCCTGATGTTAGAACAAAATATCATAGACTGAGTATCTTATAAATAATAGAAATTCATTTCTCATAGTTCTGGAAGCTGGGAAGTCCAAGGTCAAGGTGCCAGCAGGTCAGTGGTGAGGACCTGGTCTCTGCTTCCAAGGTGGTGCCTTGTTGCTCTGTCCTCCGGAGGGGCCAAGGCTGTGTCCTCACATGGTATGAGGGATGGAGGGGCAAAAAAGGGCCAAGCAGCTTTCTGAAGGCTCTTTTGGAGCCCTCGTGAACTAATCACATCCCCAAAGCCCCACTGCTTACTACCATCATTTTGGTGATTATGTTTCAATACATACAGTAGAGAGCAACACATATGTTCAAACCATAGCACTAGGGTGCCTATGCTTACATTTCTTTTTCCTTAAGATGGAAGTTTTAAAATTTTATTTATGAACTTTTCCATGGGTAAAGAAGTGAAGTGAGCCTTTCTTAGTTTCCCATATCACTAATGGCCCCCATATGTGTTGCTGTTCAGCATTTTCTGTAGCCCCTTTTCAGCATTAGTCTCATATTGATGCATTTTTAAATCAGAAATAAATTATGAATGCACACAGCACAAAGTTGAGTGGATTTCTTTGCCATATCTTATAACATTTTCTTTTCTTCCTGACTGCTCATATTCTGGTATGGCTAATACGTTGCCTCAAACTCATAACCTAGCCATCTAAAGTCACATACTGTCTTGTGAAATACAATGTCTTTATCCAAGAGTGGTTAGTAACCTGACTGCGTTCCAAATTCATTTTGCCCTGCGCTTTCACTTAGGGTGACTAAGCAGCGCATGATCTTCCATCGTTTTATTGCATGGTCTGGGTCCTCGTGCATCATTCTGTCAGCTACGACTGCTGGACTCATTGTGCAATTCCCACAAGTGTATTAAAGCCCAAATACAATAGTGTTAAGGACCTCCAATTCCTGACATCTTCCGTCGTCTCATTTTTAAACAAAATAGTCAATAGCCTTGGTGTCATTGACTTTGCCTTTCTCTGTTGTTCCAATGTTGTTCCAAAATTGCTCTGAAACCTTCCACCAAGCTTACGGTACTTAATCATCAGCGAATTCTTCATAAATGTCAGTGCGAAACCCATCAGCTCTAAGAGATTTGCTTTATCTCCATAGATTTTATTAGGCTTCTTACCCCTCAGGCACTGATTTTTGCCCCTTGCAACCTCAATTTCTTCTACTTAGTAGCATCTCAGGCAGAACAGGGATGGGCTTCTCCATTTCTTCTTTGCTCCTCATGTCTGTCTTCCCCTTGGGGAAGCCCATTCTTATCATTCACAGTAATCCTTGACTTTTCACACAATTAACATACTTTCTTAGGGAGCTGGAAAAATCACTGTCAAAAGTCCCTTTGCCATAATTCTTTTTGGTAAAATAGTACACATTTTTGTATTGTTTTCTTTCTGAAATAGTCTTCTCCACTGTGTATCATTCCACCTAGGCCAATTGAGCATCTATTTGTCAGAGACTTATTCATGACATGCGGAATACATGAGGAGTGTAATATTTTTTGGCTCCAAATATAATTTTTCTCCTTGTTTTAGGCAATTGTGAGGTCACAAAAAATTGTAGCAAGAGTTTATTCTACAACTTGCCATTAAGGGATGCCCTCAGAGCAGTTCTCTTTGTGGTTTCCAGGAATGCATTAAGCTTAAGGTGAAGATAATCTGCCTCAGCATTCAATATAAGAGTATCGTTAACACTCTGAGTGCCGCTGTGGGCTCTTCCTAGATGCGTGTGCCTTTCAGAACCGACTGGGATTTCAGAACTGCTGAGAGAACCTCAGGCTGCTGGAGAAATTCTATAATGTCTCATGAGAAACAGAGTGCACAAGCTCCTTTCCCCTTTCTCTTCCTCTCCGTTCCCTGCAGTGGTTTCCCTAGGTTCAGCAAATGCATATCTCTCTGGGAGTTTTGTTTCCTTGGGAGTTGAAAATAAGCACTCCAAAGGTGAATGCCTGCCCAGTTTACAGTCAGCATGACCATTGCTTCTATTCAAATATCCCTAGACAATAATAATTCAGCACAGGGCTCCTCCAGGGGAATGCTGTGCTTCCAGCAAATCTGCAATTTGCAAAACAGTCACTTGAGTTTTAAAAAGATATATTTGAAAATATTCAGAAAAACAATGTCTGTCTCCCAAAAATGTTAGATTTGGAGCATTACAACTCATCTGTGCTTGATGCCTTTATTTAGTTTACTTGGTTTAGTGTAATTATTAGTTCATTTGTTTTAGTTTAATAACTAATAATAACTACTTATTCATTCACTTGGTTTTCGTTTTTGCGGTGCATATCACTTGCTTAACAAGGAAAAAGATTATGTGTCTCCTTCCTGGAAGTGGAATTCTCTGTCAGGCAAAGATGAGATGACATTTTGGGTGATTTTTAGACAGCAGAAATCAACATGACTAAACATTTGGTCATTTTAGTTGCTTTTATTTAATAAATCCCCAAAGAAAAAACATTAGTCCCTGTATTGCCCTCCTCCCTCTGTTGACACCACTTACAGGTAGTCATTTAGGGAACATCTCTTCCGGATACCAGTTTTGATAATTTCTTCCATCCAAAAAGAGTAATCCTTAAGCAATTCTTGGTACATGGTGTATCCTGTAGCTCTGTCTGACTTAAGAACAGCATGAAAAGAATTGTATATACTTGGTATATTTATTCTAGGAGCTTTTAATTCAAGATGTACAGTAATGTAAGAAACTCAGTCAACATGGTGTCTATGGCCAAATGAAGGCTTCTGTGCCAAAACACAGTGGTAATGTGAGATAAATGTGGAGCCGGTGCAAGTTGGGAGAGTAGCTATGCATAATAAGTGACTATTTAGGATAGTACATTTATTAGGGCAGACTCAGTGCTTTGACAAAGATAACCCACACTGCTCATTGTGTTTCCAGCATCCATAGGCCAGGAAGCTCACCAGAAGTTCTTTCCTGGAACAACTGTGGGGCCTGCTTTATTTCTCTGCATATATCTCTGGCCCCTGTGTCTCTCTCTGTCAAGGTGATGCTGAGTACCTTGAGGCTACCTGAGTGGAAGCTCCACTCTTAATTAGGTTCAAACTACAAAGCTCTGCCACTTTGCTTAATTGAGAAGTTTTGGTAGACATTTGTGGCTCAAAGGCTTTTAAAGTCTTATTTCACATTGTCCTCCAGAAGCTGTTTCCAACCTGTGCGACTCCAAATTTCTGATACTTTAATTCTGTTTCTTTTTGTGTGCAAACCAGCTAATTCTATCTCGAACTCATCTTTCTTGCAATACCTTGCCAAACACAGTGAGGGAAGAGCAACATATGCTAGCATTCTGGCTCTTTCCTGCTACTTCCTTGAGATGCACGGGCTCAGTAGGCACTTGGTCTGCCTTCCATGTTAACAAGGGTGACAGTTTTACCAAATGTTTCACTACAGCAGAGCAGCAATTTCCAGCTTGCTAGGCCTGTTTCCTCAGTATCTACCACAAAACTGCTAAGCTGGTGTCAGATATTTTAGACTTTTTTTTTTTTTTTTGGCAGCATCTACTTCAAGGCTTTGACTTCTGTATTGGTTAGGGTAACGTTAGCTGCTGCAACAAACAAATTCCAACATTGAATGGCACAACAAAACAAGTGTTTATTTTTCCTTATACATAAATTCCAGTGTAAGTGTTCCTGGGCAAGAAAAGATAGATTTCCTCCACATGATGTCACAGCGATCCAGGTTCCTTCTGCCCTGTGACTCCACTATGCACTAGAGCCTTTGAATCCTCAGCATCCAGCCAGCTGGAGAAAGAAGAGTAGGAGGCTTTTGTGGACCAGCCTTGAAGGTGGTACATATTACTTCTGCTCGATCCCATTTTGCTAGAACTTAGTAAAGGCTATACCAATGTATAAGAGACAGGTGAAGTGGTCTCTGGGCAGCTGCTTCTCAGCACCAACAGTGCATATACTACAAAAGGTTGAATCATGAATTTTGGGTGGCAGAAAGTTGCTTCTGCCATACATAGAAAAGGTTTTGGAAGAAATTATTGATTTCTATTATTGAGGGAAGTACTCAGTGTATTTATATATATTGCATATAACATCTCCACCAATGCCCACTACTGCCTTGGTAGAGTGCCCTCTCTTTGCAGGCCTGAGGAGAAATACTAGGCTCAATAAAGAAAGCACATACATTCACATGCATGCAAATATCCATACACATACATCTTAAGTGAAGATCTTTATTGTGGACAATATGATTCCAATTATATTCATTTTTATTATATAAGGGATATTTTTAAAGTTGTGAGATATATAAGCCATGTGTTTCTCTCCCAATTTTTATGAGTACATCCTCCCCATCCCCCACCCCATGCGATCCTAGTGTGAGTCTACCCAGAAGCATGCAGTGCCAGGCTCTTCTCTAATGCTACCATTCTTAGCATGAGTTTGATACCTGCTCTCCACGGCATGCTTTCGAATTCTGTGTTCTTGATTCAGAAAAATGGCATAACAAAGCCCCAAACCCCAAAATCTTTACCCTCAGTTTTTCAAAAATGACTTCCCAAAGTATTGTTAGTAATACTGCAAGTTCCCTCTAGTTCCCTTGCAAATTGACATACTAAGATATTACAGTTGCTACCAAGTTTCTGGTGGCTTTAAAAACTTTTACATTACATTAGTGTAATGACAGGGTTTATCTACAGCTTATGACTGTGAATGCTTCAGCATACATTTCCATTAATAGAAACACTGTAGATTTTACATTAATCATAAAGGGAATTGATAATTGCCTACAGGAGTTTTTAGCTATGAGCAAAAGTGTTTGACCCAATTATGCTTGCATGGTGAGGGACAAATATATTGAATTATGATGCATAGATCATTGGTGGATTTCAGGGAAGGAAAGAAACTATCCCAAGGGAATAAGCCAGAAGTGAGCAAGTATTTACAACTTGAAAACTGATAATACTGTCATTACATCAACTATCACAGCTCAGAAGTTTAACCCCACTCAATACATAGGATGAAAAGGTAAACCTGGGCTGTTCAATAATGTTAAGCACCTGTCATTCAAATCCCAATATCCAGACGGGTGTGTTGAGAAGAAACATGCAACCTCTACATGTAGCTGAAAACTGTAGTGATAATTGGTGACTGGTTTTCCAAAAAGTTAAACTGAAGCTAATGCCACAGTCTTCCACCTTTGAATGATCTGCCAAAAGATAAGTTTCCAGTCTTAATTCAAAAGCCATCAACTACATTCTTTGAAAGTTGTTTAAGATTCTATTTGGTGTTGATAAAGTTGAATGAGAAACTTAAAAGTGATTTATCAGACTTAATTTCAAAGTAAAGTCCCTTTCACATACTTAACCATTCGAAGCCTGAGGATTATTTTTTTTGCTATTATGAATTGAATAGAAGTCAATTACAAGAGAGAAGAAAGATCAATCACTTTAGTTGTCGTCAGGAATTCTGCTTCTACCACAAATTACAAGTTCCTCAGATTCTATTTTCATTTATAAAATGAAGAATTTAAACATAAAAACTAGCTCCAGCATATAGTGATGGCAAAATTCATATGGAGTACAGGAACTTTAGTCTCATTATATCTTCCTCTTCAATATTGACTGTCTTTCCCATTTTCCCAAAACTTCTGATGACTAGCTCAATTTTCCAGTTAACTATTGTAGTAGGGAGAACTCTAAGATGGCATTCAAGATCTTCACCCTCCAATGTACACACCGGTGTACTACTTGATCTTTGAGTGAAGGCCGAAACTGTGAATAGGATGGGATAGTCTATCATAGCTCCCTGGGCTAGGTTATGCTACATGGCAAATGCTGGTGGGATAGTCACCCCTGTGATTACATCACATTATATAAGTTTTCATCATAGTAAACTGGGGAGCAATAGGAAGTCAGTGAGACACGATCCTACTGGCCTGGAAGGAAGCAAATGGCACCGTTGTGGAGTGCCGATGGGGCTATGCCGATGGGGCTATGCCGACGGGGCTATGCCGACGGGGCTATGTGGACAACAACCACATCTCAGTAATCATCTAGGAACTGAGAATGGCCCCAGCTGGCAGCTCATAAGATCACAAGGACCTCACTTCCAACATCACAGGAAATGAATTCTGCCCACACAAATGAGCCCGGAAGAGGATTCTAAACCTCAGGTGAGAATCCCAGCCCTGGCTGACACCTTGATTTCAGCTTGGGCAGATTCAGAGCAGAGAACTCATGGAATTATGACCCATAACAACTATGAGATAACAAACGTGTGCTGTTTTAAACTGCCTTGTCGGTGATAATTCATTATGCAGCTGTAGAAAACTAATACAACTATATACAAAATTTCCTGTCAATATTCAACTCATTCTTGTATTTCATTGTATCTTTATTCCTTCTTGCAAAAAATATTTTTTAAGCACCAGCAATATGATAGATGGTGCCCTTGCCACCAATGATATAACATAGTCTCTGCCCTTTATTTTTTGCAGACTAGTAAGGAAAATAATTACATAAACAAAGTAGATTAAGAAAGTATCACATGTGCTCTAAGAGTAGTTTCTACCTGAGATAGCCAGGGCACAAGGAGGAAGTCAGTCAGTCTACCTATGGAGCAGGGGAGACAAAAGAAAAGATTCTACTATAAGCTGCAACTCAGGGCAAGTGGTGAAAGAGGAGCAGATGTTCTTTAGGTGGAGAGGGAATAAAAGGGCATTCTGAAAAGAGAAGCTATAGGAGTAATCACACAGAGATGTCTTTCTAGGAACTGTAAGTGGGTAAGATTGGTGAAAAGGATGGGAGTGCAGTCTAGAGGTGCATGGGATTAGGAAGACATAACTTAGAGAAGCACTACTCCAAGTGTGGTCCAACGGGGAACAGCATGGGTGTCACCAGGGAAAGTGTTGGATGTACAGAATCTCAGTCCCACCCACTCCCCTATATCAGAATCTACGCCTTCACCACATCCCTCGGGCATTCACAGGCACTTTCATAGGTTTCAGAGTCTTGAGGCTAGTAAACCTGGATGCTGTCTTTCAGAGAAAGGGAAGATATTGAAATGGTTTAAGTTGGATAACAACATAGCCAAATCCATCTTTTAGAAATAGCAGGAATAAGGAGGGGAGGTGGATTCGTGAGGCATGGAATAGGAAGCAGAGAAACCAGTTAGATCCTGATTCTAACGTCCAGACAAGAGAGCCACACAGGGACAGCAGGTGCAGAGAGGAATGCATAAGGAAGGCAGATCTTCATGAGGCAGATCATCCAGGGTGTGAATGATAGATGAGATGACCTCACCGAGGGATAATGTCTTATTTAAGAAGTATCTTAGCTGTCTGCTTGAGACTATGGGTCATTCTCAAATGTAGGAGATTTATTTTGGACACTTGGAGTTTGAGATGCCTGTAGGACTGAAGTAAGGTATTTAGGAAGAAGTGGGTGTTTGGGTCTGAGATCACTAGGAGAATCTGGGTCATTAATTCAAATTCCAGGGACTTTCAGGGTTTATCAGAAGACATGAGAGTGAATGAATGCTTCCAAGCTGCTAATTTCTGTTCAATGTTGTTTTCTAATATGCTTGACACTTCTATACTCAAGATTTCCACGGCACTTGATTTTCCCTCTTCCACCTTATTAAGAGAATATTTATGAAAACACAAAAATATGTCCAATGTTAAAAAGTTTGAAGTGGACTAAGTACATGAAGCAGCCTTTAGAATCTAATGTGAGAGGGTCCTTATGGTTCCCAGGTGGAAGGCGAGGCTGTGATGGAGGAAAATCCACCCACCCATTAAGTTTCATATACTTTCTTCTAGATGGTTAAATACAAAGAAAGAACTAATAACCATAAGGAACTTGTGAAAAGATTTGCTGGAATCTGTGTTGTACTTACAAGATGAATATCATTACACCTAAAATATAAGGGAGGAAACACAATCTTTAAAAACTTACACTACAGAAACCAGAAGACAACTTTAGAAAGTATCTTGTACATAATTTCCATAAAGGCAAAAAAATCACTAACTATGAAAAAGAGATAAAATAGAAAATGATGTAACTGCAGACTGATTTAAAAAGAGAGCTCTATTATATCAAGAAATATTTCAGGAAACCATAAACTCAAGAGAAGGAGTATAAGACAGAAATAGCAATCTAAAATTTAATCGGTAATGCAGAGAACACATTTGAGAATTTTTTTCAAAATTAAAAGATAAAGAACAAAGAAGTAAAAAAAAATTAATGTAGAAAGCATAAAAATTTTGATCTCAAGAGAATTTAAGTCCATAAAAACAAAACATACTGAATAGGAATAATATTCGAATAAGAAATAACTATTTCCTCAGTTGAATAAACATTTTAATTTACATATAGAAAACATTCAGGAAATGCCAGGTGAAATAAATGAAAGAGAAAAAGAACATGATAATATATGAACTCAATTTAAATATGCTATATATTAATTTATTATTGTTAAATATGTGCCACCATAGCAAATACTAAGTAATATACTGTTGAATTAATTAATGAAATATAGCATAAAATAAACATCAAAAGGCCAATAGTGAGGTTTCCGGAATTTTGCTTCTGGCAATGAGAGATTAGTACCAAATTCCCTTCAACTGTAAGCAACTAGAAAATGGCACAAAGTATATGAATCATTGCTTTTTGGATATTGGATGACAGTCAATGAAGACAGTGATCCTTGAGAAAATAAAACAGATGAAGTGAAGCCCATGGTCCACTCTGCACTCTGCCTAGAAGCACTCTCTGGAAGCTCATCATCTTGCTAAGTTAAATAGAAATCAGCATTCATTGAGTCTGAGGAGACTGCAGAAGGAGGTATAAAGGACTGCAAAAATTGACACAGAGGTCTTCTAGACTTTATTGGTGAACACGAAGAGGCATTAGCATAGGGTGAACCTGCACACGGTGTGGTGGATGACTCCTAGAATTCATTAATGGTTTGTTTGAGTTCTGACCAGCCGGAGTGGAGAGATTTTACTGAGCAAGTGGGACATTCAGTGAAGACAATGGAAGGATTATAATACAGGAAAACGTTTATTATTTGAAAAGATCAGCAAGATTAATAAATCCCAAGAAGGCTGCTTAATAAAATACAGAAGAGATGATAATTAGTGAAACAGAGACAAAAGAAAAGCTATCACTACCACTTCTACAGACATTAAAAGGATAATAAAAACTGTAGGTCAATAA
The DNA here is from genome assembly GCF_006542625.1 of Nomascus leucogenys. Taxonomy (NCBI): domain Eukaryota; kingdom Metazoa; phylum Chordata; class Mammalia; order Primates; family Hylobatidae; genus Nomascus; species Nomascus leucogenys. Next base: position 3,183,166 of record NC_044395.1, on the reverse strand, counting down.
ATGTCAAATTAGATGTAATGAAAAAATTTCCCCTAAACCAAAAATTACCAAAATAGTCACAAGAATAAATAGAATACATATATAATATTTCCACAAAAAAAACAACTGTAGGTCTGCATGGCTTCACTGGTTAATTATACAAAATATTTAAGGAGGAAATAATAAAAAATCTATAGAAATAATTTCAGGAAATAAAAAAGAAACACTTCTTAGTTAATTTTATAAGGGCATTATTACACTTATATCAAAATCGAAGAAATTACAAGGAAAAAAGCTTTATTAATCAAATTACGCATAAACATGGACACAACAGTCCTTGACAATGTATTAGACAATTAAATCCAGAAATATATAAATAGGATAGTTTATGACAAGTATATTTTATCCTAGGAATTCAAGGTTGGTTTAACATTTAAAAAGCAATTGATATAAATCTATATTAATAAAATGAAGGGGACAATCAATAGAAGTGGTAAAAGCATTTGATAAATTCAACATTCCTTTATGATACAAACTCTCAGCAAACTAAGTAAAGAAAGTAACTTTCTCAACCTGATAATTGCAATCTACAGAAAACCTGTAGCTATTATACTTTATAGGGGACGGAATGAATACTTTCCCTCTAAGAATAAGAACGAGAAAAGAATATCTGCTATCACCACTGCTATCTGTTATTAAGCTGGAGGTCCTAGCTATTGCAATAATGTAAGAAAATGAATAATATGTATACAGATTGGAAAGAAAAATGTTAAATTGTCTGAATTTATGAGTGGCATGTTTGTGTACATAGAAAATTCGAAGAAATCTACAGAAACACAAATATTAATAGGTGAATTTAACAAGGTTGTATGATTATAATACCAATATATAGAAATCAAGTTTATTTCTGTATATTAGCAACCAACTGGAAAATTTAATTAAAAATCCTATTTACAGGATCATCCAAAGCACAAAATATTTAGAAATGAATTTTTAAAGATTTGTATAGGACTGTTCACTTGAAACTACAAAACATTGCTGAGGAAATATAAAGGAAATCTCAATAAAAAAGAATACACAGTGCGCCATATCCATGGGTTGGAAGATGATAGTCTTGAGATGTCAGTGCTTCCCAAATTATACATATGCTCAACAAAATTCTAATCAAAATCTCAGCATATTTTTGGGGAGAAATTGACAGTCTGACTCAAAATAGCCATACACATATGTTCCACTGATTTTCACCAAGGAGGCCATGATGATTAAGTGGGGAAAAAGATTCTCTTTTCAATGTATGGTACTCAAAAAACTGAATATTTATATGGAAGAGAATAAACATCCATTCTTACCTCATGTCATACACAAAAACTCAACTCAAAATGAACCACAGTTCATATAAAAGCAATAATTATACAACTTCTAGAAAAAAAAATAGGAGAAAATATGTGTTGGTCTTGAGTAGGTAAATATTTCTTAGACCCAAGACAAAAAGTACAAACTGAAGAAGAAAACTTAAGCAGTTAAACCTCATCCAAACTGAAATCTTTTACTCTGTGGATGTGTAAAGAAAATGACAAGATAAGACACAAAATGGAAGACAATATTATCAATGCATTTATTTGGCAAATGACTTGTATCCATAGTCTATAAAACAGTCATAACAACTCAATCCTGAGAAGACAAATTATCCATTTTTTTTAAATAAGTAAAATGTTTAAACAGATACTTCACCAAAGGCTAATGAGAAAGATCAATAATCACATGAAAAGAGGCTCAACATCAAGCAAGTCATAAAGAAAATGCAAATTGAAACCACAATGAACGCCTCTTCCCACATTCTCGAATAAATAAAAACTTAAAAGACTGAAAAAGAAAGTGTTAAGGAGGATGTGGGAACAAGTAAAATTCTCAAATATTGCTGGTAGGAATGTCAAAGTTGTACAACCATTTTGGAAAATAATTTGGTGGTTTCTTCTAAAAATTAACCATACACTAACATATGACCTAGTAATCTCTATGTATTTATATAAGAAAATGTTCATAGCAGTTTCATTTTTGAGAGCCAAAACTAACACTAATTCAAACGCTCATCAGAAAGTGAATAGATTAAAATTTATATTAGATTCATATAGTGAAATTCTATGGAGTAATGAAAAGAAACTTTGATACACAAAGCAGAAGGAATAAACTCAAAAAACATTATGCTGAGCCAAAAAAACTAGATCTGAAAAAGAACATATATGATTCCAATCATGTAAAGTTCTAGAATAGGTGAAACCAAACTGTAGCTAGAGAAAGCAAAGCCACATTGCCTGGGATCCAGGCCTGGGGGTTAGGGGTTGCTGAAATACACTGGAGAGGGACATGTGTTGGGAATGTTCAAGAGTGGTGATTACAGTGGTGGTGACACACACACGTATACACACATGTGTAATTGTATTGTACACTTTCAAACTGCACACTTTAAGTGGTCGCATTTTATCACATGCAAAATACACCTTAATAAAGTTGGTTAGAGAGTTCACAATCTTTCTAAATTTATCTTTTTAGCTTTTTCCTTATTTTACAAATTCTTTCTCCAAATACCCGTATTAATATTTTCATCAGTGATAACCTACTAAAATATTTTTATATATTTTTATTGCTCATGTCAAAGACCCCATGTAAGCACTCTTTGCAAGACACTTAGTCAACTCTACCTGATATAATAGTAATGTATAAAAACTACAGTCTTTAAAATCTTCCTTACTGTGTGTATACGTGTGTGTGTGGGGTGAGGTACCCATATTTGTAGGTTTTCTTTTACTGATGACATACTGGACTCATCATTTTAAAAAGGAAAGAAAAGAAAACCTGCAAGACACAGCTAGCCTTTGCATGTATAATTTTCCCCACCAGTCTTGCTGGAGCTGACCCATACAGCTTCTGGCCTTGTAACATATCCGGGTGTGGGCAGTGGCGGGTGGGAGCCCAGCAAGCCAACCACAGGCAGAGTGAAAACACCTGAAAGCACCTGAGCCATGGTGAGGCCAACGTCGGATCAGAAGCAGAAATGATGATACGAATTTTAACGAGTTAAACATAGTGCAAAATGAGACAGAGATAAAAATAGATCAGATAGAGTCTCAAAAGTGAGATGCAATTCTTCTAGATGTCCAAGAAAGCTAATTCTACAACTGGGCCGTTGGCAGCTAAGGCTAACAAAGAAATTATGTAGTATTACTTAATTATCCTTTTCCACTGAAAGAAAGAGCATGCTGGTTTTCTGAAAGAAAATATGTTCGTGGAGCAGAACTCAAGCCAGAATTTACTATAAGGACAATGAACCTTTGGTAATGAGGTAAATGATCTCTTCAAGAGAATTTTTAACAAGGCAGAAATCTTGCTCAAAGACACTGTTCTTGTGCCCAAGACTGCAGAGGAGGTAGGACTAAGATAGAGACCTGATGAAGATGGTTAATTTGGGACACAAGGTTACAGTATTTTTTTAATCTGATAACCTAACAATACAATGCAAGTAGGAGTAGGAGGGGACAGAATGTGTTTTATAAAGGCTGATATGCCTATTAAACAGTCTTTGTCAAATATCAGAAATATTAGGATAGCCTTTGGCGTGTGCCGGGGTTCAGGTGGTTTATGATTGAATTCTCTAACAGGTACCTGTAGTGCAGGCATTCTATGTTGCTGTGATGACCATATGCTTTAGATACCAGATGGAAGGGAGGCTGTCATTCTGCTGGGAAGTTGAGGAGACAGACAGAAGGCTATCTCACTTCAGAGCAGGTGGAGACAGCAGGGTTTCTTTCAGGGAGAGCCAGCATTTTCTTCGGGGAAGAGCTTTCTATCTTCTAAAGTACTTAAGCATGTGTTTGGTTAAGACCCCAAAGTTCTAAACAACCTCGGAAAAAAATGGCATTAGCTTGAAAATTTTTAAGACAGGTCTTGTAGCTGACCACCTTATCCATCAAAGGAACTTCAGCGTTCACTCTGTGGAATATCTATCTTTAGACAGACTACACTTTGATGTGTTTTGCCAAGATGACTAAGCTACAAGAGGAGATAAAAACATCACCTGTGCATCGGGGTTATATCTGTCTTACCATGTTTACACTCACGAATGCCTTACAAATTCTGTGTTTGCAGTTTGGGTAAGAGTAATGCGGAGATGCTCAAGTTCAGATTCTTCTTGAGAACAATTACTAAAGTCAACAGAGGCTGGAGGAAAGCAATTGCTTAATTCGGCTTTATTTAATGACCCAGATGATTACTGAGCACCCTCCAAGATAAAGAAAGAGTAAAATACAGATGCTGTAGGGAATTTTTTTAAAAATAGTAAAACCTAGTGTCAGAGAGCTTGAAATATACAGCCATGATTGTGTGATTGATCTTTTAGATTTATCATGCTATTTAAATATGAAAAGAGAACTAGAAAACATGTGAAAGTCAAGCTCCAATGGATAGCATTTAAATTAGAGATTGTACCTGCAGGAGGCTATTCCCATCATCAACACTGGTTAGCAGAAGGGTTTAGATGCACGTCTGAAGAGGCATTCTTAGACTAGGCTCTGTTGGCTACAAGCTATTCCTGTCCATTGAGCTAAACACTAGTTTAATGAGTACTGAAAATAGGCTTAACTTTAATTATCATGTGTTTTCTTTCATGTGAGGAAATTTTATAAATGGAATTATATAAACTCTGGCTTCCTATAAACATCCATGCATATGCTATTTCGTGAGTATTAGTATTACTAAATCTTCACTTGCTGTTGTGTTTGATAACTAAGACCAAATCTTTGAATATTAACTACAAAAAATAAACTCATTAAGGTAAACAGATTACTTTCTAAAGTTCCCAAGTTAAAATAGTTCTCAACCCATTCTAACCTCCAGTAACCTTTTAATTGTTATAGTTTTACTTAGAGTCCCTCTACCCTTGGGATAAAACAACAGTTTATTATGATATAATATTTTATAGTTAATTGTTCAATTCTATTACTAATATTTAAATGATATATTTGTGTCTATACACAAACATGAAAATACTTCACAGTATTTTTATTAGATTTTAATATTAACATAATACAAGAGTAGTATTATTATTATTATTATTATTATTATTATTATTATTTTTGAGACAGAGTCTCTCTCCGGCACCAGGCTGGAGTGCAGTGGCATGAGCTCGGCTCTCTGCAGCCTCCTCCTCCTCCTGCTGGGTTCAAGTGATTCTCCTGCCTCAGCCTTCGGAGTAGGTGGGGCTACAGGCACACAGCACCACGCCCAGCTAATTTTTGTATTTTTAGTACAGACGGGGTTTCACCATGCTGGCCAGGATGGTCTGGATCTCTTGACCTCGTGATCCTCCCATCTTGGCATCCCAAAGTGCTGGGATTGGGCGTGAGCCACGGCGCTCGGCCAATACTGGATTTTTAAACCAAATTTGGAAGTTTTACTGTTTTCTATGCCATGGGATAGTTTAAATATTATAGGAATTTAAAGGTTAGTTGAATCTCAGCTGTGAACCCTTCTGGTCCTCGTGCCTACTAAAAATGACAGGTGCTTAAGTTGATCTGTTCAGCATTTCTACTTTCTAGATGAATTTTGGTAGTTAGCATTTTGCTAGGATAGCATCCATTTTGTCTACGTTGTGATTGAGTTTCACATAGTATTCTTATAAAACACTTCAATCTGTCTGGACTCAGTGTTTTGTTGTGATTTTTTTTTCTTTCTCTTTTCTCAGTCCTAATTGTGTCTATAATTGTTTTCTCTGTTTTCTTCTTCATCAGGCTCACAAAGGACTTTTCAATGAACTGGCATTTGAATTTTCTCCCCTACTCTTTTTAATTCGTTCCTTTGTTTTTAATTCTTGATCATATCCATGTTAAGTCCTTCATTTTCGGTCTGTTTAATTATTTTGTTGTTCTTTCTGTAATTTCTTAAGATGAGTTACTATATTCTTCAATTCATCTATCTTCTTACTGTTACTTTTTTTTTTTTTTTTTTTTTTTTTTTTTTTTTTTTTTGAGACGGAGTCTCGCTCTGTCACCCAGGCTGGAGTGCAGTGGCGCAATCTCGGCTCACTGCAAGCTCCGCCTCCCGGGTTCACGCCATTCTCCTGCCTCAGCCTCTCCGAGTAGCTGGGACTACAGGCGCCCGCCACCACGCCCGGCTAATTTTTTGTATTTTTAGTAGAGATGGGGTTTCACCGTGGTCTCGATCTCCTGACCTCGTGATCCGCCCGCCTCGGCCTCCCAAAGTGCTGGGATTACAAGCGTGAGCCACTGCGCCCGGCCTCTTACTGTTACTTTTTTATGAACTATGCCAACTTAAAAAAATTTATTACTCTTTCCCATTATAATTATTTTTGTCAGATCCTTTCTGCCTTATGGATCATTTCATTTTATATAATTGCTGTATATTATATAGTATATGGAGATTTATACCTAATACATCTTAATCTTTATCCATTCGATGGCTCTCTTTTGTGTTTTTATTTGTAATTTTTAAAATTTATTTTAATTTTTTGACTGAGTCATTGATAGACATTCTTTTGTATTTTTAGAACTTCCATTCTACGTTATTAACAGTTATCGTCTTCTCCGCTGACACAATCAGACGTGTTTTCTCTCTATTGTTTGAAAACAACATAAAATACAATTTCCTCGCCAAGATTGACTTTCACCCATCAAAATGCCCGATTTCCTTTCCCATCCTCCCTCATGAGACATAATATTTGGGAACTGTTTCTTCCTCCTCCCCACTTACCTCACAGCAAATCTTTGGTATTTTTTAGGGTGCTTCTCCCACTTTATTTTCTTCCAACTTAAAGTTCTAGTTATAATGCACTGTTCTAGGCAGCATTTAGACTTTTTGGGGGTCCATGCTCTCCTTTTCAAGGGTGGGTTTGAACACATTCTTGGGCAATCTCTCCCTAGCCACCTGGGAAGGAAGATAGAGAGGCGCTTATTTCTCACCCTCGTTTCTTCTTCCTCACCCCTCCCTCCCTGTGGTCTCTGTTCTGGCTCATTACCCGTGTGCTGAGCTGTTCTTGAATGTTTCCTTCCAGGGGGCCGGGGTCTCTGCATGGAGCACTCTCTGAATTAGTGCCAAGTCTCGAAATCTTTCTTCTGCTCTGACAAGTGAATGACATCTTGCCTGAACACAGGAGTCTAGTGTATTGCAGTCCTTTTCTCTCAGTCATCGCTGGATGTTATGTTTCTTCTAGTTTCCTGTGTTGCCGATGATTCTATTTCTTTTTCCTTTGTAAGTGACTGGTTCCCCCTATACAAGAGTTCCTAAAGTTATATAGTTAAATAGAATTGGGAAATTTCATCGCAGTTAGAGTATTTTAAAAAGACACATGCCCAGTGAAATAGAGCTGCTGAAGATGACAAAGTGAATTTAAAAATAATAATAATAATAAAGAAGAAGATTTAAGTGGAGCTCAGAAGTATTGCTGCAGTTGAAAAAAAAAAAGAAGAAAGCATGGGCCGGGCGCGGTGGCTCACGCCTGTAATCCCAGCACTTTGGGAGGCTGAGGCGGGTGGATCATGAGGTCAGGAGATCGAGACCACCCTGGCTAACACGGTGAAACCCCGTCTCTACTAAAAATACAATAAAATTAGCCAGGCGTGGTGGTGGGCGAATGTAGTCCCAGCTACTCAGGAGCCTGAGGCAGAAGAATGGCGTGAACCTGGGAGGCAGAGCTTGCAGTGAGCCGAGATCGCGCCACTGCACTCCAGCCTGGGCGACACAGCAAGACTCCATCTCAAAAAAATAAAATAAAATAAAATAAAATAAAATAAAATAAAATAAAATAAAAGCATGCTTCTCAATGAAGTAAACAACACATTTTGTAGTTAAATTAAAAGAGAAAGTGTCACCGTTGAGACTCAAATTAGTGGCCTACAATAAAAGTGTAAATTATATTTCAAAGTACAGACTAAAAGGATAAGAAGATGACAATTATGAATATGGACATGAAAGCTTAATATGCAAATAAAAATATTTCATATGGAGAAAATGATTGATAAGATCAAGATAAAATCCGAGCAAATCATAGAAAATTATTTGGGCAAGCTGAAGAGAGACCTGAGCCTGAGTGGGTTTGCTCTATTCCAGGATAGACTGATGAGAAAAACACATGCCATTTTGCACGTGTCTTATTGCACCATCATATTGCAATGACATTTCTGAATCTTGATAATCTATTATTTTTCTTCTTCAATACATTGGGATTCAGGTAATGTTGTGAAATTACTACATAGGTGAGGGGAAATAAAGTGGTCTCTTACTCTGGGTGGTATAAAAATAGTAAAGTCTCCCCTACAGACACACATTTCCTTTTACCCTCTTGGCCTCAGAGGCAAGAAGGATGCATCCCATGTATTCAGCCACTTCTAGGCTTCCTGGTCATTTGAGAGAGTCAGGCCATTCAAAGTAGGCAAATGTTGCAATGTTGGCCTTCACCTGGGGTCCTCACAGACTGTTGTGGAATAGGCTTGCCTTAAGATTCCCCACTTTCTGGTCCTGGACCAAAAAAACCCTGTGGCTAATATCTAGTCCTCTTACAGTTCACAAGACAGTAAGTCCTGTGGGAATTCGCTCCATAGCAATTTCAGCAGTTACTAGCATCAGAATTGCCCTTTGGTCCCAGATGTGTGAGTCAAGAGGCACAGATTAAAGTTGCAAATAAGGAGAAAAGAGAAACATTCAGATCTGCAATGCGAAGTTTGTTTTAATCATTCGGAAATACCTTTGGAGCAATCTCTATCACACTCAGAATACAAATAGCAGCAATAACTACGAATTAGTATTAATGCTTTAAGGTTTACAAAACACATTTGATCTTTGAAGTTACCCTGTGTTATGGGTGTTATTGTGAGAAAACAAGTTCAAAGTAGTTTAGTGCAGTGCCTACGTGTACAAGTTGGCAAAAAACAACAACAAAACTAAGGCTTTGTCTCTCCAAGTCCAATGATTTTTGCATAATCATTTTAACCAGCAAGAGGAGGTCAAAGCTAGTTTCAGCCTGTTGACTTTAATCTAAGTGTATAATAAAGTAGTAAGGTGTATGATAAAGCAAACAACTCCCAATATCAAGATGAATAAAGTTCTTGCAGATATTCTGGTTAAGGAGGAGTTATTGTCTTGAATCCAATACAGTGTTGTCTTTCTAAAGCCAAGGACAGTATCATTTTTGCTTGCTTGTTTTTGTTTGTGTTTATCCTTTTATTAAATGTAGTGAGTGAGTGTGATTAATATATCCATCAATATGTGCATCCAGAGAAATCCACATATCATGAATGTACAACTTATAAATTTCCCTAACTGAATACAGCTATGTAACTACCACCCAGGTCAAGCAACATAACATCACTCACATCTGAGACGGCCCCTCAGGCTCCTTCACAGTCTTTGCCTCCCCTGACAAAGACAACTATGACCCCGACTTCCAACAGTTTAGAAGACTTTTGCAAGGACAATCTTACTTGCCATTCTACACACATCATGTAACACAGAATATCTGCTGTGTTTGATAAATATCTGTTGGATGTGTGAATGAATGAATGCATCAGTGAGTAACTGAGTGAGTCAGTGATTAAATGAAGAGACCCTTAGAAGACGAAGTGTTACCAAATATGGCTTTGGAGGCAGAGTTTGAAGTGAGGTTCTGAGCTTAGCTGGTTGTTTAATTTGAGGCAAGTTATTTAACCTCATTGAGACTCAGGTTCCTTATCTATAAATAGAAACAGCAGTGTCTATCCCATAGGACTGTTTGTCATAAGCCTAAGGTTAATGTATATAGAACCAGTGCCTGGCACCTGTAGGCTATTACTGATACGTAATAATTGTTATTACAAGAGAGGGATCCAGCTATCTGCATTTGGCGCATGAATAACCTCCTTACCCTGATCTTTTCTGTTTTAAATAACTTTCAAATCCTTTCAGAAATGATACAATTTTAATACAGTGGAAAATGTGTAACCATACCCAGCATATCTTAGCAAAAATAAAAACAGTCATGTACCTCATAAATATATAACTGCTATCTACCCATAAAAAATAAAAATTAAAAAAGCACACACAAATAAACAACAAATGCAAAAGAAACAAACAGAAAATATTTGGCAGGTAATGCAACTGGTTGGTGTCCTGGAGTAAGTTTAGGTGGAGATCTGGTTTTCTGTTCCTTTGTCTGCAGTGCCTGCTGGTGATAGTATGTTCTCAGATTTCTGACACTCCAGGTTTGAATTATTCCTGGTGGTGGTGGCTCACCAGCCAAGCCTGGTTGGATTTAAGCTGGAATAGATCAATCAAATTCCCACTCTACACCTTGGGTGTTCGAGTCCCACAATAACCAAACCTCATGTGATCTCCACCCCTACAGCCCATATTCTTCACCTCTATTTAATGCCAACACCACCTCTTCATAAAACTCCCTCTTTCTGGCCACCACCCCCAACCTCATTGCTTCCTCCCTCTGTGGCTTAGATGGTGATGCTGAGACATCCATAACAAATGGGCACAGTGCCTTCACACTGCTCTTTCTGAAATGTCATGTGCAGCCCCTTGATCTTTGAATTGGTATTGCTTTCATCTAGCTTTCCAGTTAAGAAGAGTGGGCAATTCGTTTCATACGTAAGAAGAAAGATTGGGCTTTAAAAAGGTTTGTTTTCTGTAGATCTAGTCAAATATCTGTTTAGAATATAAACACTTATGGAAGAAGTCATATTCACATTAGTTAAGTTGCTTAATTTCTCTTACTAACTGGTTATTTCTACTGTAAAATGGAGACAGTCTGGATTGGGTTCTCCAGAGAGCAGTTAGGGAAATGCACATATGGAAGTTGAGTGGACAGAGTCCCATTAAAGTGAAGGCCCTGGAACCGCTCCTTAGCGAGAATTGCCAATGTACTTAGAAGGGCTTTTTAGTATTTCCATGATCGATCTACATAAAAAACAAAACTGCAAAACACGAAGGACTACCCACGAATGTGGACCGAGAGGTTTGTAGGGAGTCTGCTATGTTGGAAGAGTAATTTTCCTATTAGTAACAATGGTAATGCTACTATTATTTGGTTGCTATGGTTTCTTTCATTGTTATTATTAATGATAATAAGAACATTATTTGTTTGGTGTCTGTTGAACTTTGTGAGGTGAAAGACCATCTCTGTCTTTTTGTACCCTATCCTCAGCACTTAATATCTAGCACAAGCTAGGGTCTCATGAGACTCAATGACTGAATAAATGAAAGACAGATACACTGTGCCCAATACTTTGCTGTGTTATCTTCTTTAACTTGAAGCAACTCTAGCAAATAGCAAGCATTATCTCCACCTTACAGATTTTTAAAACTGAGTAGCAGAGATGTTAAACAATTTCTCAAAGCCATAGCACCTATGTGTTTCCATCCTGGTCAGTCCGATTCCAAGAAAGTCTAAACAGCACTTACCACTGCTCTGTAATAGTTCAGGTTTACAAGGTGGAAGCCTCTTTTAGACCACTGGAAACCCCTATATTATCCTGTCACACTTCCCACCTCCTACTCTATTATTTTCTTTCCTTTTTTTAATTTTATTATTATTATACTTTAAGTTTTACGGTATATGTGCACAACATGCAGGTTTGTTACATATGTATACATGTGCCATGTTGGTGTGCTGCACCCATTAACTCGTCATTTAGCATTAGGTATATCTCCTAATGCTGTCCCTCCCCCCTCCCCCCACCCCACAACAGTCCCCAGTGTGTGATGTTCCCCTTCCTGTGTCCTTGTGTTCTCATTGTTCAATTCCCACCTATGAGTGAGAACATGTGGTGCTTGGTTTTTGTCCTTGCGATAGTTTGCTGAGAATGGTGGTTTCCAGTTTCATCCATGTCCTTACAAAGGACATGAACTCATCATTTTTCATGGCTGCGTAGTATTCCATGGTGTATAGGTGCCACATTTTCTTAATCCAGCCTATTGTTGTTGGACATTTAGGTTGGTTCCAAGTCTTTGCTATTGTGAATAGTGCTGCAATAAACATACGTGTGCATGTGTCTTTATAGCAGCATGATTTATAATCCTTTGGGTATATACCCAGTAATGGGGATCGGCATGCTAGGAAGAGGTCCTGGCAGAAGTTTCTAGAAGCAAAGGTGGAAAGTGTTGAGGCCTGTGCATAGGTCTGAGTATCAGCATACGGGCTGAGGGCCAACTCTACCTTCCAGCTGCTGTGCTGGGCTCTGCTTCAAGTCATTTCTATACCAGAGAAAGGTAGACTGGAAGGTTCCCACCATGGAACCACAAGAATGACTAGAGTGCTGGAGGGATTGACTGGTGAGATAAGATTAAAAGATCTCAATATTTATCATTTTTCTAAGCCGAGACTGTGGGACAGATGGATAACCATTGACAAATATTTGCTAGGTGTAATCACTTCAGACTACTGAACTTGTGGACGGCTCTCCAGGCAAGGACATGCTGCTTGTCAGAAGGGAATGAAGGGGGCTGGGAGGGTGTGGAGTGCCACCGTGTGTGCTGATCCTCCCTGACACCACCTCTGTGTGTAGGGCCTGTCTCGCACCTCTGGCTTGGGAGGGTAGATCATCTCTGCGCCTCTCCTGTGAGCAGTCACAATGGTGTTTTGAGTACAAGCCAATCACCAGGATAAACATTTTGTAATGACCCAACTTAAGGCAATGGAAGAAAGGGACAAATCCTTCAACTCAGTGATCTTCATAGTAATTGATTTGCAATAGCCATTAGCCTAAAACTCACCTTCCATCTTCATGCTCCGTAGTTTCTGTGTAAGTGAATGCTATAACATGAGGAGATTGCCTTTACTCCCCACCCGTCGTTTACTACTTTGTTCCTTGGGAGTTAGCCTAAGAAAGAAAGAATTTTACTCCTTGCTACTTTTTACCTATTCATTCACTGAGTTCTACAAGTGCTTGAATAAAAAATGGCAATAGACTGACACAAAATAAGTGCTGGATGAGTGTTGAATGAATGAATGAATGAGTAGTGCATATGCCGGCAAAATTGTACCTTTTAGAAGTCATTTTTAAGACACAGTGCCCTAGAATGCATGACATCTAAAAGCAGAGATAGCTTGTGTAGGATTTAGAACAATGGTGAGCTCCACATACCATGTGAAAAGCATTCATGTACTTTGGAAACCCCTACCTAGATTATGCTACATTAAAGAAAAAGCCCAGTGCAGAAAGCTGCCATAGGTAACGGCCTCTACAGATAATACACGATGGCCACCCTTGTCACTGCAGGGAGTGTTGGGGAACCAAGGCTTTGCAGTTAGGGGAACCTGAACCTGCATGTCAGTGCCTCTCGTCACTGGAGGGGCAGCCTTGGGCAAGCTACAGAAGTGCTCAGCTGTGCTCCTTCCTGGACCCTGTAGCCAAAGGGGGAAAAAAAACAGCATTAGTGATGTGATATTTATTTAAACTGTTCACATCTTGTTTATTCTTGCCTTTTTCATTGAAAGTATTGTATAAAAGTATGCATCTCAATTGCTGAGTTTTTTGTTGCCCCATTAAATTTCACTCCAGTGGTGAAGGCTTACTCACAGCAGCCTAATCCCAGCTCTCTCGTATCTCTTCGTCTTCATTTGAAAAATAGGATAATGATTTCTTCCTTATAGAGTTGTTGCTAGGATTTAATGAGATAATGCAGTGCCCAGGCGCTCTTGATATATGCTTAATAAGTGGGAGATGTTATTGTTATGAGCTATTTACTTAGCATCACTTAAAAAGGGAATAGGGATATTTTAGAACTGTCCTTAAATACACTATTGGTATAAAGTCAAATGCTTGATATGCAGCTTGTGGAAATGATACCTGGTTGCCTCCAAGTTGCCCTTTATTGCTCTTGTTTATTAGTCTGTCTCATAGCCAGACACTGCTGTGTCAGGATACAGCATGACGTTTGCATAATGGCAGTCCCCGTGAGAACCCTGGTCCCACAGAGGCATGGGAGACCCTTGTAGGAGCTTGATTCCCATCTAGGCCAGTACAGTGCCAGTGCCCATAAGCTCAGGGTGAACAGCAGATATTTATGGCATTTTCTCTCTGTGCTGGGCATTGCCTGAGGTGGTGGCAGTGTAGTGGTTCAGGTCACGTTACTGCCTTGCAGGAGCAGTTGACTGGGGTGGGGCAGCGGGAGCACGGAACTCTCAGAGCGATGGAATGCCTGCCCCATGGCAAGGATGCACAGGGTGCTCTTGAACCATAGAGACGGCCTGCCTTGTCTAGTGTGGAGGGATCATTTTCTTGGAGTAAGCGATGCCTGAGCTGCAGCATGGAAGTGGATAGGATATTCCAGATGGGAGCAAGGGAAAAAGGTATTTCAGATTGAAGAAGTCATGTGCAGGGGAAATCAGCTACCAGCCAGCATGTGTGTAGAGGTGTAATGATCAATGCCAAACAGGAAAGCATAACTCACACTAGTTATTTTCCCAGGGAAAATCTAGGGAACTGGCCACAGGAGATTGAAGGACTGGAAGGGCAAAATGAAATATTGAAGGCCTCCCGCAGCTGGGGAAACAAAGGAAGAGGTTAAGGTGGTCAGAAACTAGAACTTGTACCTGTGGAAGAGGCCCTGCACAGGTGCGGCCCAGCCCTCTCAGGAGTACAGGCTGCTGCCTGCCTGGCTGTGCTCGTGACTCAGGAGCACGCAGGAGGCAGGAGGGTCATGCGGAGCTGGGAGTTGGGCGTCTGCAGAGGGGCATTGCTGCTGCTACTGGTTCCTATGATGGTGAATAGTAGGTGTTGAAGGAAGATGGAAGCAGAACTCACTTCCCCTGGAACTAGTGGCTGCTGCTAGTATAAGGGCCTTTGCAGAGAAAATGCCACAGAAACCGCAGGCCAACACAAAGGGACAAGTGCCTGTCCCCTTTTCTGCCTTCCACCCTTCTTAGTGACCCCTTCTGAGGAGCCAACAGGAAACCAGTTGACAAAGAAGAAATGGAGTGTGTAGAGTCCCAGCCTCAACATCGCAAGGCAGCATAGAGAGGGTGCATCTGGAGCCGAGAGACACAGGAGCTTATCAGGAATGTGGGATGGCCTCAGCATCAGCACATGCGCAAGAGGAGAGGCTGGAGCTGGCACAGGGTAGGGCCCTGGGGAGGACAACACAGTAATAGCAGTTCCCTGTCATGTACCGATGACGGCAATGCCTGATCTATCAGGAGGATGCCTCCCTGTCTTCCTTCCTTCTAGAAAGAGTGGCATTAACAAGTCAGTGTGGGAATTGCTTTTATTACACTTACAAATAGTCAAAAGTGGTCCTGAGCAATTCATTGAAAATATTTAGCTAATGATTAAATAGAAATATCTTTCTTCCTTTTGTTTTCTCTTAGTAAAGCACTTAATTGTTTAAAGACTAAAGGAAATATTAACACTTAGAAGGCTCTAATAATGTAATTCTAATTAAATGCTTTTTAGCACAAAAAAGATTTTGACTAATGTGTTTAGTAAGTAATGGTTTTCCTGAGTAATCTTTACAGCAAGTAAATGACTTGAGATCATTTATTAGAAACTAGTGAGGTATGTTTTTCATTGTTTTTTCCTTGTGGTTTTCAAGGGTGAGTAAAAGGACATCGATAAAACAGTGAAAGGCAGATTGACAACTATCTCTGCTCCACATCTCCATCCACACATTGTTATAGAACATTTGCTCTAGGTGGGACTCTATAAGGGAGGGCATGATGCAGCAAGCCCTGAAAAAAGACCTGGCTCCTGCCCTCTAGGAATTGATCATGGAAATGAAGACACTAGGTGGACAAAGAGCATTTGAGTATGACTATGGCAACACATTTGTTTATTCCGGATAGAATCGAAGGAAATAGGAGACAAATGGGACCTGTGCAAAGATATGCCTTTTCCTCTAGTTGATGACCCACTCTGGGAGTTGTTACTTACTTTTATGTTCTTTTGCTGATGAAGGCAAGAATCCCTCAAATATTGAAAAGTAATAACACAAAGTATGGTAATGGTAATGTGTATAAATCAATAATGCACTTTAGAACAATTACTAATGTAACTCCCAGGTGTCTTTTCTCACAGATGGATTTTTATATTCGCTGGAAAATAACAATTACTTTAGTATGTATCACTAATTAAAAACTGTTGAATAATTTCCAACAGATATTAAGTAATTATTGGCAATTCCGTGTCAGCACCAGTAAATAATAATCTCACCTTGTATCATATAATTAAAACTACAATGGCCCCCTCCACAAATTTTAAGCAGTCATAAATAATTCCAATTGTGCACAAGTAGCAGCCACGCATTCAACTCGGTTTTGTTTGTAATTTAAAATGACATTTTTCATTTGATGGCTGATTTATGAAATTAAAAAAAAATCAATTTGCCTTTCATAATGGTCTAATGCCCTTTGGGGATATACCAGATGTTCGACTGCCCAAGGTTGGCAGCTGGGCAGAAAAAAAATTAGCCAAGCATATTGATACAAGACCTAAACAAGAAAAGGGTAGTAATAATGGGTGTCAGGGTAAAATAAATTAACTGACGCTTTGCTGTAGCGTGGTCCTTGTGATCTCCATCTTGACAATGTGTGTGGGTGTATGGACTGCCGTCTGCAGGCTCCCCTGGGCACCTATCTGCTCCTCTTTCCCGTCGCCATTGTTATCATGGACATAGCCAAGAACTGGCACAGTGCTGCAGTTCTTTTTTCCTTCTCCTGCAAGGGAACAACATCTAGGAAAGAGGGAAGATGGAGACTCCTCCAAATGCCTTATGCATCTGTCCTCCCGTGGCCTCGCTTCCCCCAGAAGAAGGACATGGTAGCAGAGGTGGCAAGGATGAGGAGTCTAAAGCCTGACTACAAAGCAATTCCGTTGTTTCACTGATCTATCTAACAAATATTTATTGGGCATTTACTATATGCCGTGTACTGTGGTTGGTGCTGATTTTAAGGTTTCCTGACTTTTAAAAGGAGGTGCAATAAACTTTCTTTATTCCTTCACCTCAAACTATTTAAGACCTATTGATCTGTATCCATAAAACAGTATGTGGCCATTGTCCATTTCTACTAAGGTGTGAATATCAGCTAATATATAGACAGAACATCTGCAACTCTATTGATTCAGAGATATCGTTCTGGGTCATTTAAGATGTCTGCAACCTCCTTCCCTGTAGATGGATAATAACCATCTGTACTGGCACCTGCCTTGGGTTATTTAGGTGCTTTCAGGAAGCAGATGGTAACGCCCAGTGAACTTCTAACTGCTTGTTCGGTGATATCTCCCCTATTCGATTGCTATGGTCCATGACAGGAGAGTCCATGTCCGTATTAATTAACAATGCATTTCCAGCAATTAGCTCAGTGTAAATATTTGTTCAATTAATTGTTGATTAAAATTCCAAAACAGAAAAAAGGGCAGACAGCAAATTTGCCAGCAACTCTTTTGGTAAAGCACTTTCTTGTTTAATTGTTAACTTTTTTTGTTTAGTAAAGGACTTCATTGTTTATAACTAATATCTCTCACTCTTTATAATCAAGAGTATACATCTTCAAAGGTAAATATGGCCATACATATTATATCCCACCCTACCCCACTCTAATTAGGCTCATCCTATATGATCCATCCTTAGAGTGTGTGCTTCAAACTATCCCATGCTAATGCACAGAGTCAGCCTGGAGTGTAATCCTCTGCACAGAATTCTTGGATGTCTAGCTCCTGGGACACATCAGGAAGTGCTCTTTTTTGAGCTAATGGGCATCTTCACTCATTGAATCAAGAAGGCATATTGCAGGTGTACAAACAAATCAAAAAGGATTTTATTTATTTATTCTATATCCTCAGGTAATGTGGGGCCATACGTAGGGTAGGATTCATGAAGAGGTCTAGGCTGGGAAAGAGGGGAGGCAATTCAAGGCCCCTGAAGATCACAGGGAAACTAGAAGGCTTTGGGTTTGGAGCCAGCCAAATACATCCTGGCTCAGTGGAGAGTTGATTTCTATCTGTCAACCAGAATTGAGGAGGCAGGTTCTGGAGCTTTAAATACAATGATAGCTGATCCAAACAGTAATGTCAAGTAGACTGTCTTCCCCGGGAGGGGTGGGGACAGGAGAGGACCTATAAGAAGGGAGCAACATGAGAAATAGAAGATCAGTATGTCTGACTTGGTGTGCCCTCAACTAGAGTCCTAGTGGCCTGCAGTAAACTATGGCAGCAGCCCAGGGTGATGGAAGGCATCTGGAGTTGGGTGTCAGGATGATTTTAGTTTGTATCCTAGTCCACCTGTCCCCATATACAAGAACTTACCTAATTTTTCTAACTTTGATGAAACTCCTTGCCTTTATTTGAAAACGGGGAAACAGTAGACATCCCTAAAATTATTGGAGGATGTGATGAGATGATGGACACAAAGCACCTGGTGTGGTTTTCAGCACACTCTAGATCCTCAGTCAATCTCAGATCCCCACACATAGTGCCAAGCCAGCGGAATGGGTGATGCTGAAGGAATTGAAGCTCTCTCTAAAGTACAGGTACTTACAAAACAAACAGATTTTCAAACACAAAGGGTTTATGACTTTTGGAATCTGAGAACAGGGTTTAAAGAAGTAATTACAATCCCCATTGTCTCATCTGGTAGAACTTACCTAAACAAGTGGAGTTTCCCATTTTACTGAAAACAAACCAAGCAGGCTAAACGGTTTTACTTCTATTTTGCCCATCATTCTGTGTTTGTGACAGGAGACTGTGCTTTAGAGCTGTGAGCTTCACCTTCTGTCCCTTCCTGGCCCCAAGGCTCTCCATGGGAATTGTGAAACACAGAACCACAGGTGTCTCCAAAGGAAGCAACAGATCTTTTCTTCTCTCTGCAAAAGATTCGTATAGGCTAAAGAAATTGCATGAATACATTTCGCTTTGTTTAAATAACACTTGGTTTTGCTGCTTTTAATCATTGGTTCCCCTGAGCCTGGCATGCTTTCTGCAGCACACACTGGCTGCATACCTAACAGATATTTTGAATACAACAGCTTGACTCCCCTGCTGCTTGGATGATAGCAATTGGCTAGGTGTTCCATCCTCTTCCTTCTTGCCCGCTCTATGGTTGCAAGGAGATTTCAAGTGCAATTTGGCCTTGCACATCAAACAGCAATTTTCCTGCAGACATCACAACCTCCAAAAACTCTACCCTAATCAAATCTATCAAGCCCAATTTAGGGGTGAGCTTGTGTCTGTTTATCAAGGAAATGGAGTTGAAATTGCCCCCTTTAATGGAATCACAGCTGCCCACCATAATCTTTCACATGGATGTTTGAATTAATAGTAGGACATGGCCCGTGCTCTCCAACCTTGGAATTTGATTCCAGTTATAGGAAATTGCTATAATTTCTGTTCTGGGACTCTCAGAGATGTTGGGGCATTTGGGGCTGGGGTTAGAATTAATGTGTCAGAGGAATTTAAGAATTCAGAAGTGGTTGGGGGAAGATTAGCACTTTCACACAACACCCAGTGGGTCACCTCTGCATCAAATCAAACCTGCTGTGACCCATGTGAACTACTTTTACCAAGTCAAGGAGAAAGAGCAGAGGAGTGTTTTTTTTCTGAAGTTCAAATTCTAAGTGAGAACACAGCAGATATGGATAGAATGTTATTTGCCCTTCTGAAGTGTAGGGCAGCTCACTTGAATCAATTGTGTGTTTGGAGTTGCCATACTGGGTGGCCAGCAACCCAGCTGAGATGTCTAGGTCATCCCCGAGCCAGGGAGAAAGCTGGTAGCCAGTCCTGGGGCCCACTCATTCACTCCTATTGTTACCTTGGGACATTGTATTTCCCCCGCGGAAGCCTCAGTATCCCCTTAGAGGTTGTGTTCCGCTCAGCTTGGAGACAGAGCCTGTGGCAGTTTCACCATAGCACAGGGTCATTTCACCTTTTAAAATGGCCTTACCAAAGGACATTAACTTCCTCTTTCAAGCACCTTAGCACCTTTTGTTTATATCTTGCTATGTAGACCCCTTTTTCTCTTGCACATTTTTGTGTTTGTATCCTGTGTCATCTCGTGCTACAGAAGGGAGGTAAACCATTCCTAATGCAATATTGTAAATGAGGAAAGCACAGCTAGATGACCTTTTCAATTAATGGTGGCACGGGAACCAGGCCACCTTGCACAAACCCGTGCTCTTCCCGTAACACGTTCTGATGTCCTGAACCTTTCTCTCAATCTCCTTGATCAGAATGTGAGCTGGGCACATCTCTCCTGAGGCAGTGTCCATGACCCCAGCCCTGTGCCGCCCACACAGGCCTGGTTACCTCTGACCTCTCAAGGAATTTTCTCCTCATCTTACCCTCCCCTCAAGAATTCATTCTGATAGAGGGTATTTCAGGGAGACATGCCTTGTATAATTTTTTTAAGTGCAGTATAATAAAAAAAATTAAAATCCTAAAAAAACTAATTCTGAGCATTACAATACATAGGTAAGAGAGAGTCTCTTTCCCTGAAATACACCTGAAGTTTTCCATCTTTCAGTTGAAATAAAAGACTCCTAAATTAGAGAATCATAGACATTTAATACATGTGGGGAGAGAACCTATTCATTTTCTTCAAGAGTGGCTAATGCCTCTCACAAAATTCTCCCATTTAGAATTAATTCAGCTTTTCTCTTGGATTGCTTTCTTGTTTCCTTTCCTCCTGCATTGTCGTGCCTCCTTTCATTTTACTTGGGCCATTTGCATGAAAACAGCATTTCAGCTACTTGGGGTTTTATCTGCTGCCATTTACTCTCCCTCAGAATTCATAATTCCCTGCTATCGCCTCCAACTCTGCACCCACCACGCTTGGGAGGCCTTCAGGTAGGAGCGCACACGCCACCCATCCCCATGAGCAGCACCCTCTGCGGGAGCCTGGAGGCCTGGCTGTCTCCAGAGCAGCCTTGCTGGGACAGAAGGATTGCCGGGGAAGTGATGGGTGGGGGCTTAGGGCCGTGAGGATGAGTGGCCAAGCTCTCTCCCTGTGCCATCAGCAGCTCTGCCCTTGTCTGTTATCAATGGTCGGTATGTGTGGGGAGTGCAGAAAGCTGTGGCTCCTTTCTTGTGCAAACAGAGTGCTGTGCTAACCTTCCTCACTGCACTCCGTATAGCTAACAAATAGAGCCTGAGAAACTGTGAAAAGAAAGCGAGAAACAAAAACTCAGTGTTATTTTCCCCCACTTTATACGATTGCCTCAGATTATCGATTGAGCTTTATCCATTATGCTGTGCAACAGCCTTTGCTGCTGTTGAGAATTGTGAAAGGGTGCCTATTACTCAGGAGAGAGCCTGATGGGTTGTGGATGTGCTTGTGAGCAGACAGATGCAGCCCAGCTCCAGATTGTTGAGTACTGAAAGGACTATAGACATCAGCAAATAATTCTAGCACATCGTTTACCTGGCACCCTCCATTTCCAGACACTTCACAGAGCTGTGAGGTAGCAAATACAGGACATTTGAATGAGATTTTCCCCTATGGCAGGACGTCATCCTCATTCAATTTGTGGGGTGTTTTGTTCCTTTCACTGACAAACATAATTGAGAGGGGACATTATACACAGAGTTTCCTGGCATCTCCATGCTTCTTCCTCTTTTGCCACCTATTTCTTCCCAGAAAACTCCTCTCTTGAAGTTTATCACTAACATATTTTGGGAGTGGGTTTTTTTTTTTTTTTTTTTTTTTCAGAGTCTTGCTCTGTCACCAGGCTGGAGTGCTGGAGTGCAGTGGTGCAATCTCGGCTCACAGCAAGCTCTACCTCCTGGGTTCAAGCAATTCTCCTGCCTCAGCCTCCCGAGTAGCTGGGACTACAGGTGTACACCACCACAACCAGCTAATTTTTGTATTTTTAAGTAGAGACAGGGTTTCCCTATGTTGGTGAGGCTAGTCTTGAACTCCTGACCTCAAGCAATCCGCCCGCATCAGCCTCCCAAAGTGCTGGGATTACAGGTGTGAGCCACTGCGCCTGGCCATCACTGACTTATTAATTATCAAATAAACTGGCTGAATCTCAAGCCAACCTACTTGTTTCTGCAGCACTTGCTCCCAGCCACCAGCTGCTCCTCTCTGTGAAATCCACCTTCCTGGCCCTCCAGATTTTGACCTTCCTGCCTCCCCCGACCCTGGCTGCCTGGCCTCTGCCCCTTGCAGGCTCCTCCGCCTTGTCTGCCTCCTGAGTGAAAACATTCTCTAGAGTTTTGTCCTCAACCTTTCTCTTGTCCTTTCTTTTCTTTTTATACATTCTTTTCCTTGGTGTTCTCTTCACCTCCCACTGTCCAATTATCACCTCTGTGGGAATGATGCCTAAATCTGTTTCCAGCCTTGACTATTTATCCAAAAATCTCATCTTGCATCTATAATTGCCTTCACAGTATTACCAGCTCTGTCTTCCTTGCCCTGACATAAAATCTGTCTCTCAGGCCTGCTGATCTGTTGATTTTAACTTTGCTATTTCGTACCACTCCTTTTCGTCTCCACCACCTGCATCCTAGTTTGGTATTTTATTACTTCTCACTCAAACTAGCAGAACAAACAATTAGTTAATCACTCTCCCTTCCATCTCTTGCCCTACACACCTCTGCTAGATTAATCTTCCCAAAGTACAACTCTGACCCTCACACTTTCTAATAAAAAGCCATTAATGATACCCTTATTTTTGCCAGGAAAGTTAAGTCCAGCTTATTTATTGAGGCATGGGTGAGGGGGTCAGGCCACACTCGTAAGTGTGACGTCTGCTGTTTCCTGTGCCTACTCTGATCTATCTCAAGCCCTCACCTTCTTACTCTTCGCATGCACCCAGCTTTCATGCCATAAAAGGCAAGAGAAGTTTCCTGAACATCCACACGCAGTGAGACCTCTGGATTTGATCCTGCCATCCCCTCTGCCTTGGTCAGCATTCCTTTTCCCATCCCGTCCACCTCACCACCTCCTTGCTCATCTAACACAGTCTTTATCATCTTTCGAAACTCACAGCAAGGGTTATATCCTCTGCAATGTCTTCTCTCAGCCAACCTGACAGTATCAGCCATTCCCTTCCTTCTACCCCCAGGCTGCCTGCTATGTCTCTATTGCTGTGGTTTGCATGTGTCCTCCAAAATTCATGTGTTGAAGCTTAATTCCCACTGTGCTAGTGTCAGGAAAGGGGACCTTTTGGGAAGTGATTAAGTCATGAAAGATCTACCCTCATGAGTAGGTTAGTGCCTTGTCAAAGGGCTGGAGGGAAGTAGCCATGACTCTTTTTCGCCCCTTCGGACCCTCCTGCCATGGGAAGACACAGCGTTCCTTCCTTCTGGATGATACAGCCACGTGTGCTCTCTTAGAAGGGATGACATCAGGCACTAAACCTGCTGGCATCTGGATGTTGCACCCCAGCCTCCAAAACTGTGAGAAATAAATGTCTGATTTTTATAAATTAATCACTCTCAGGTATTTTGTTAAGGAAGTACAAATAGATGAAACATTCATATTATAATATATGCTTCTATAAAGTAGAGGCCATCCTCACCATCTTCATCACTGTAGCCCCAGCACCTAACATGGAATAAGCATGAAATCAGGGCCAGCCTCACCTTCCAACCCAACAGAAATTCGTGTCTTTACATGAGCATGTACTATGCCTCCTTCTGTCTTTGCTTTTGCTCTGGTACTTCCTTCCCACAGAAATTTCCTCTCTATTATGGATTCACCAGAATTCTACCCATCCTAAACAAGGCTCAGCGTACATATCTTTTCCCACAAGAAGACTTCTTTGATCTCTTCTCATTCATCCTACATGCATGTGTGATATGTGTGTGCGTAAGTGTGTGAACTCCCAAACATGAAAATAGTATGATTTACCATTATCAGATTATATTAGAATTTGGATTCAGATAATTAAAGCTTTATTCCTTAATTTAAAAAAAGTTTGCCCTACTCTAATAATAAAACTCACCTTGCAGGGGCAATAATACTAATTTCTAACAATAGAAAGATCTTATGATAGCACCTGGAATACAGCAAATGATCAATAATGTTAATTCATGTTCTTCTTTAAGAGACTTAACATTTTATGACTTCAGCATATTCATACACTTCTTTATTGTCAATAATAGAACAAAACTCCCAGTGGAAGAACAATATCTTGTTCACATTTCTCTTGCCAGCAGTGAATATCAGAGATTCTTATATACTTGTATTGCTTGGGATATTTATTAAATTTAACAGAGCAAATGGATTTAAAAAGCTTTATGCTTTAAAAAAGAATATAGTTTTCTTATTTTCACAAAATTAAACATGATGTTTATGGTCATGCCTATAAAATGTTGGACTTCACACTTTTCGTAAGGAATATAACCACATGATAACATATTTTCTATGGGAAAATCAGATTTGACATCCATTGTTTCAATTTAGCGTTGTTAGCAGAAATTTTGTTCCTTTTCTCTGTTGTATCTTTATATAAGCATGAAAACATGAAACAGCATTGACTTGTCAACATTTTTTTAAAAGGTGGCCAATGAGGTAAATTAGATTACCTGCTAAATTCCATGCAGTAATTGAGTTTTTCTATAAGTCTAAGTGCAACATCTTTGAAGAAATTTGTTTTCCACTATGGGGCAAATTGTAAATAATTGTTTATATGCACTCAACTGCTATGACCCAGAATCTTAAAAATATCTAATAATCATAAAATTTGAAGCTCTCTGGACTTCAGTTTTTCTTTCGAAAAAATAAGTGTGGTTAATAACTGCCCAAAGTTGATATGAAAACTCATGTGAGCCTCTCAATTCCAGAGTTTGTCTTTGTTTCCACATCCCTGAAGCCTAGTAGAGTGTTTGGAAGAGAAAAAGTGCTCAACAACTATTTATTAAATATATAAAGATTACGAGAAAGATTGTTGAGGATGTTAAACTGTAATATAATACAACTTATGTTATCTGTATTACCCTCTCATTTTAGATGGGGTAATGAGGCCCAGAAAGGAGAAGGAATTTGCCCAGTGACACACAGGAAGCTAGTGGCAGGGCAAGGAGTGGTTCCCGGATTTTATGCTTCCGGGTCTCATGCTCTTCCCACACATCACACCGTATCTCTCATGTCACAGATGACATACACTCTCTGATATTAGAAAAACCAGTCCAATTCAACTGATATTTATGGATTTATTATTAGGCTCCAGGCATGGTGCTAAGCACTGCAGGATTACAAGATGAGTTATACAGTCTCTGCTTTTAAGTTCACAAATTTACATGGAGGAGAAAACACATAAACCACTACCAAATAGTTATTAGGGTATAAATATTGCCATGGGGATATAAAGAAACTATTGGGAGCTCACAGTGAATGGAGTCATGATGCTGGATTACAGGAGGAGCAAAGTTAAAGGCTTTTCATGGGAAAAGTGTTTTAGGCTATTCTTTGGAAGAAACACAGGGCAGTCAAGCTAAGAAGAGAAGGAACAGTCCAGTCCAAGGAAAAGTACAGAGCACAAAGGCCCTGCCTCCCCCACGGCTGTGACTGAAAGGAGTTATAGTAGTAATTATGGAATAAAGACTGAGAATATGAATTTACCCAGGTCATCAAGGGCTAGGAATACCACGCTTGGGAACTCAGGCTTTATTTGATAGGGAACGGGAGCTTTTAAAGGTTATTTGAAGTCAGGCACTATCTTTTTGGGAAAACCATTCCAGCTGCAGTAGCATAAAAGTGGAGGGACTGGAGACAAGAAAAGCTACAAGGCCACTTCAAAATCTAGAAAGCTTTCTCCAAATAGGGACGTAGTGCTAAGAACAGAAAGGATACAGCAAATAGGAGAAACATTATGGAGAAGAATTAGCAGCGTGGGCTCTGGATTCAGACTGGCTGTCCCTTTGTGTCTTTATGCAAGTTAATTATATTATTTGTGCTTGGTTTCATCATCAGCACAATGGGGCTGGAGCACCCACTCGCAGTATTGGAGGTGTAAAGTGCTAAAAGGGATGCCTGTCTCATAGAAAGATCTCAGTAAGTGTTCATGGTGGTTGTTGAAACAAAGATGTTAACACAGAAGGCAAGTCTCACCAGAGCTGGCACCCACCACTGTCTTCAGTGCCTAGAAAAGTCTTTGGCACCTGTTAGGCATTAAATTTTTTTTATTGCTTTTATCTTATCTTCTTTGTATTTTCTCCCTTTATACCCTTCAGACCTGATCATATATGAAGTTATTTGCATAACGACTGTGACTGGAGTCTTCGGATAGTTTGCGTTGATATGGGAAAGATTATTAATGATATCATGATTTTCTCTAAAAGTGACTATCACTTTCAATGTGTTGGCAGAAGCCTTGGGAAACAAAATGTTCACGTGAAGGTGAACATTTTGGAGACATCCTTCCTTGAATTTGATTCACAAGATCAGTGAGGTAAGGTTCAGCGGTGATGATTCACAAGCCTAGGGCTCTGTCTTGGCTGGACAGGTGACTCACTGGGTCACGAGAGCTCTATGCTTTCTCTAGGACTCACTTTACTGATCTTTGAGATGGGATTTATTATCTGACCCCTATAAATGCTATGTTCATGAATTGATACGCGTTGATGGCTTAAGGGGAGGAAGGAAGTAGGCGGCTGATAAAACCCTCTGGTTTACAGAGTCTGCATGGGTTCCTAAGATAATCAGGAATTGACAGTCCAGTTATATCTCCAGGGACTGGGATTCTCTTTGTATTTGTTCGATCAGAATTCATTTTCCTTCATTAAAATATCATTATTGAAAAATATCCTTCCAGCCACCTGCAGCAAAGCATCTAAGATGGGCCACACGCACTGCCTAGTATGATGTAAATAAGTGTAACTAAGACATAGTCTCTGTGAACTTAAGAAAGGCATATCTGTAAAAAAAATAAGTCCGATCAAAACTTAAAAGGCTCTCATAGAGATATATACAAGGTGCAAATGAAGGAAAATTAGCTGTGCTCAGTGGAGTGGGTGTTGGTCCAGGGAAGCCTCACAGAGGAGTGGTCATGAGCTGGATGTCTCAGGGTGAGTCAC
Organism: Nomascus leucogenys; assembly: GCF_006542625.1. Taxonomy (NCBI): domain Eukaryota; kingdom Metazoa; phylum Chordata; class Mammalia; order Primates; family Hylobatidae; genus Nomascus; species Nomascus leucogenys. Next base: position 3,156,185 of record NC_044395.1, on the reverse strand, counting down.
ATCACATGGGTTGTGGGGAGAGGAGTGCTCCTAGCTGTGGGAGACGGCACGTGCAAAGCTTTGACAAGTCATCACTGAGAAGCAGCACAAATAGGAGGGGAAATATTCAAAATTAGGCTGGAAAGAGAGAAAGGAGTCAAGTACATAGAAGCATGCCTGTGCACACACACAAACACACCCAGAGGCTGGTGGGACAAAAGAAAAAGCTTATTGGGGTCAGAGAGACCTAGGCTAAAATCCCAGCTTCTTGATCATTTCATGTCTCAATTTTCTCATCAATAATAGAAGATACATCACACCTACCTAGAAATGCTAATGTGAATAGAAATGTAGCAGACTTTTTACGAACTGGAAAATAAAGGAATTAGTGGATATATACGCAATATGTGGATATATCAGCATTAGCATTAGCTATATGCATAGACCATTCTGTATCTACAAGATGTGTGCAGAGAGAGATACTAATGGATGGACTGATTGATTGGTTTGGTGATAGATGCTGAACACGTAATTTGTTTAGTCCCTTCCAGGATTTCTACAAAAGTCTTTGAAAGAATAGTAAAATTATATGTATACCACGCAACAACAGTGCTGATGGGTCAGCCGGTAAGTAGCCATCCTGCCCATACTGCCAGATTCCTTGGGAGATCTTGGGCAGCTGATTAACACTGCGTGTGTCTGATTCACCTTTTCAAGTCATAGAGCTGCTGCTCTGCATCTAGACTTCCCTGTCCCAAGGGATTTGCTGGCATCAGTCCCTGGCCACGCCTCATGGAGCAGCTGATCACTGCTACGGCCCCGGTGAGGCCACCCGTGTAAGACCGGGGTACCAGGGAGCATGGGAGAGAATGACAGGCGGGTTTCACAGTTATGCCCAGCACTTCAAACTGTGTTTGAACACAGCTTTCTGGATTCCCGAGATATGTTCCTCCTCTCCCCACTTTTTTGTCAGCTGCTATCTCAGTTTTGTTGCTGTGAAATCTCCTTTCTCCTTTCTGGAGAACTCTTCCTGATTTTGATCTGAGGCAGCTGTCGTCTGGTGACAACCAGCAATTTCTGCTAACGGCACCAATATAAATCCTCGGCTTCCCCCTCAGTTCTTGTCAAAGACGTGGGCCAGGGTGCCGAGTGAGACAGCAGCCCCTCTGTGCCCCGAAGGTAGGTGAGCTATTGGGCTCTGCCAGCTGTCCTTCGAAATCACCTACGAGATTTGTTTCCAAATTCCTGCTTTGACGTGGATGTATGTTTTGATAGAAGGTTAATGCATACGTGAATACACAACTTTTTGATTTATTGTCATTGTGAACTCATCACTCTTTCCTTTAAATTAAAACTCCCTCCAGATGGGGATCTGTGACACAGATTTATCGATCTGCAATAAAACCTCACTCATAATCTCTACAGCTGCCCATTCATCTTCTCGAGAAAGAGAGTTCATTACTCTGGATGTCCCAGGAATGAAAGCAAGAAGCTAACTTTCTCCTTTGTTCTACTCCTGTCCCTCCTCTGCTTAAGGCTTCTCTCCTCCTACCTTTCTCCTCCACGTCCTCCTCCCACGTCATGAGACCAGCTGAATCCCCCAAACACATTGACTCCCTGTCCCCTTATATTTCTTCTCACTCCCCTGTCACCCACCTCAAAGATGCCCTACAATTTTGTGGGCACCCAGAGAGTGCTGTGACATTGAATCTGATTTGTGGCAGTATAGCAATAGCGTAGACCTCTGCTCTGCTCCTTCCAGATGCGTCTGCACCCCCCAATCTGGACAAACCACTGTGGACTCTGGTAGATGAATGAGATCATTAGAAACGGGAGACTCGAGCAGCCAGACTGATAGGAATGAGCACGAGCGGTAGGTGGGCAGGTACCAGGCCTGTGTCTGAACGGGTAAATATGGATAAAGAATTCTTACTACTCTGCGTTTTGCTGGGTCCAGAGAGCCCTCTGATTTATTGCTTAGGAGATATTCCGGCGTGAGCACATGATCCAGGCTGCTTCCCCTGGTCAGCAGATGGTTTGGTCACTGTGCCAGGAAGCAGAAGTTGCTGCTATCTCAGACTCAACAGAAGGAAGGGCAAAAGGACTTTTAGAGGGATCAGATGGATTGCCTAGTCAGCCCAGTGGAGTATTGAGTCAGTGCTGGAATTGTCTTGGATTTCCCTACTGAAAAATAAAGCGCGGGCATCATCTAGTCTAGTGGATTTCCATGGAGTGTCATGATACACTGGTGTGTTGCAGTCAGCTTATGGTGTGATGCAATATTCCAATGTGTCACAAGTAATTTATTACTTCTAATAATAAAATACTAAAGTTTGCAAATGAAATACTTTAAAAAATCAGAACAGATTCAAAGCTACATTTATAATAATGTGATTTTCACTCACATGAATTCCATGTGCATTCCTGAGTAGGAATGGGATGTTGTTATGGCTAACCTGCCGGAGATTACCCATTGTATATAGAGGTCTGGTGGTTGTGTGGCCAGTATCCACCACTGGGAGTTGAGAATTGCTTTTCTGGTCTGTCTCTCCCTATTAGGAGGACTGTCCTTAGAAGAATTCCAAGTCCTCATCCTTCGTGTCCTCATAGCAGAACAAAGGATGCAGCCTCTCATCATCATTTAGAAATAGCAAAGTCATAACCCAGACCCAAGCAGCGATTACTAATGTCAGGGCTTGAACCCAAGTGTACAAATCAGCATTTCGGTGTGCACATCCCACTGACCACTATCTCCTCCAACAGGCAGGCTTGAGGAGCTTGGGGCAGAGGCAAGGCACAGGTGGAGGAAGAGCGAGTGGGAAATGAATCATCATTTATCACTGTAATCGGGAAGCTACCCCAAGCAGGTTTAATCACCCCATGCAGGGAGGGCTGCAGAGCAAGTTTATGGTTTACAGTGAGCAGGCTGACACAGCTGATTGATGTCAAATATGTCATGATGTATATTGTAAAGCAGGGAGATTTAATGGTGTAACTCTATGGCAGGCTTAGAAATGAGTTGCTGCAGAGTGAGGCGTGATGGATGGGCTCATTTACATGTAAAATTGCCAATGGCATTGACAGCATTGGTATGTGAGGGGAAGATAAGAGGCACATAGCAAGATTCACTCTTGTCCTAGTGTTGGAATATTAAAATACAGCTGTGGCAGCATCTGGAATTTGCAGTGGCCTCTAAAGATAAAATTATTTTTTACCTTTCAGCCCTGAGATAATCTACATCTTTTATAAGGTTTTCTAAAATGTCACCATACCGTTCCTAGATGATGCTGGTATGAAATTCAGTTGTATGGAGGTTGTTAGCAAACCAAGACATTCCATGGCTTTTGTCTCTGCCCAGCCTAACAACCACCCAGTGCGTGTAGAGTAACAATATGAAAGACCAGATAACTGACTTTAAAACTCCATTCGGTGTCTCCCAAACTCATGCACTCTTGTGGTTTTTCTCTACCCTTTGTCAGAAAGATAATTAGTCAGCTTCTCTCTCTCTCTTCCCCTTCCTTCCTCTCATTCTCCCCCTTATTTTCTCCTCTAATGAGGCTGCCATTATCATATGTGGGCTAATGTCTGTAATATATGAGATTACAGGGAATTGATGTATCCTTTCAGTAAATAGTGATGTTTGGATCACCTCCAGTTAAGCATTCAGGCGTGAGGATAGACTCTAGGACTTGAATTGGCTAACTGAAGAGCACTTCATATTTGCCTCCTAACATTAGAAAAATGACAGTATGACATTACAGCCTGTCTTCCCTTCTCTCCATCCCTCCTTTTTCCTTTCCTCCTCCATACAACGTACACCAGGCATTGTGCTAGGGACTGGGGCACAGCACCAAATGAGATGCTAGGGATGCCAAGAAAGAAAGAGCCTCACACCGGAACTCCGGATGGCTTCTACAAATGCCTGAGAGGAGCTAGGGCAGTGCATGGGACAAAGGTGGAGGGGATCTGTCTGATAAACAGGGGTGACATCTCAGGGGAATTCATATCTGAACCAAGACTGAAGGGGACTTGAAGGTCGCAAAGCAAGGGAGGCCAAAGTGGAGAGGGGAGATGACTGCAAGGAAAGAATGGTGCCCATGTCGCCACAGCAAGAAAGCATTTAGCAAATTCAAGGGCCTGTGAGGAGCTTGAGGCAGGAGCAAAGGAGCATGTGAGGAGGGACCGCCAGGAGATGAGGCTGGAGAAGCGTCAGTACCCCTGCCAGTCTCCAGCTGGCTCGAAGGTGGAGACTATTGCACCATAAGTCATCCCTTGGCTTTGCCTTTAATAAGTTGGGTCTTATTTCTGGACATGATTATCAATTGTGGTAAGGAAGTTATGTTGACAATCACAAAAGTTATCAAAGTTTTGCCTTCGGGGGGCTCAGTGTCATTCAGCATGTAGTACTAAGTGCTGAGGACTTACCAAACATCAATTTAGTTTAAGGTGTCTCATGTATTTTTTCAGTAACCAGATCATTGCCATCATGACACCGAATGATTTTTACACACAAACTAATAGCATCTGTGCTTTATGATTCAATCATTCTTTCGTACCTTCAAAACATATCTAGTAAGAACCTACTAAGTTCAAGGAACACTGCTACGCGCTGGGGATGCAAAGATGAATAATATGAAATTCCTTCTCATAAGCTAATGAGGAAAACACATATGCAGAATCATGACCAACTCATCATAGATGGAGCTCCTGTGAAGGATAGATGAAGGCTGTAGGGAGTACAGGAATTTATGGCCTTTCTCTGGGGGAATCTGGGATGCTCAACAAAAGAGATATGTGAACTTTATCTTAAAGAATGGTTAAGACTTTTCCACAGGTAGATGTTACAGATGAGGGAGCTTAAAGAGTTTGGATGCAGACAGCTCAGCCACATGGAGTTTCATTGAGTTCCCCCAATAAAATCAAAGTGGTATTATAATTATTAGATACATTCCGCTCTACAAATCATCTTTTCTTTCTTCTAGAAACTTGACTGCAACAGTACTTCTGTGATGCTATTGGCAGTATAACTTAGTGGTTAGGACCAGAACCTCTAAAATGACAGAGACCCGGGTTCCAACTTCATCTTTACCATCTAATAGTTGTGAGGCCTTGGGGGAGTCCCTTCAACACCCAGCCCTCATTCTCCTCATTTGCAATAATGCTACTTCACAGACTTCATGGAGTATTAAAAGAGGTAACGTACTGGACTCAGTGTTGAGCCCACAGTAAGAGTTAAACAAATGTAAGCCATGTATGATTAATAATAATATTATTATTATCTGCCATTTAACACCTAATGAAGCGTTGAATGAACCACAACCTAGTGACGTTATAGAGCTGATGTACTTCCCAGAGACCTTAATAGAGCGCTCCGCTCTTCTCTCTTCAGAAAGAATGTGCTCCCATTGCAATAAATCACCAACACAAAAGTGGGTACACATGGTCCCTGTTCTCTGCTGGCCACTTTGGGTTTTACTCTAATTATTGTGCTATGTTCCCTGGCGTTTCCCTTTTTGGCTACTCAGCTGAAAACTTCCTGAATGCCTAGTTTACTTCCTCTTCCAGATCATTAACAAAGGGGCTCTGAAAGCCCACACCTGGCGCCACTCCACCAGCTCCCAACTAGGTGCCTCCCCAGCTGGTCCTTTGCCGAACCAGACTGTGTGTCCACACAAACGGTTCTGATCACACACAAGTGTTGTCATCCTGAAAGCACAGGTTCTGGAACGTTTCCATACGGTTTCAGATGGCAGTACCTTTCACTCCTCAACTGTACTCCCTGCTTTAAAAGGAAAAAAAAAAAAGAAAAGAAAATGTATCAATGGTGTGGATCCTAAAAGGACACCTAATCTTGTCCGTGGGTAATCAGTGCAAAGAAAATAAAAGTAAACAGACAACTGGAGTGGGGAGGTGAGCAGCAACACCATTTAAAACCATGCCCACTCCTTGCTGCGCGTCTTGCGTTTTGCCTCCGCTGCCCTGCCGGGCTACGTCTGCAGCCTCATCCACCACCTCTGCAGCTGCTTTTCATTCGTGTTGCTACACTCACTCCAGCGTCCAGTCTGGAAACCTGGGCTTTCATCTTGATTTCTTTCTATTCCTCAGCCATCACATGCAAGCAACCATCAAGTAAACTCTGACAACCCAGCTTCCTATATATCTCTCCAAACCCGCTACCTCTCCCAGCTCTGCTGCCAGCTTCCCATACCAACACACTGCGGGCAATGGATCTTGATCTTCTTCATTTTGCCCTCTGCCAGTCCGTTGTCTATTGAGCAATCCGAGATCTTTAAAAACGCAAGCGTAGTCACCTCGCTCTGCAGGTAGAAATACTCGTGTGGCTTCTGTCACCCTCAGGATCAAGCTTGCACTCCTCCGCTTGGCTTAGAGGGACCATCTGGACTTTCCCGGCCCTCTCATTGCCTTGCGGCCTATGGCTGCTCTTCTGCCCCCGCCTTCTCCCACCCCGCCTTTCTGGGTGCACTGGCTAACTACAGTTTTTGTGTCTGATAAGAGTTTAAATAGGACTGCCTTCTGGGAGCTGTCCCACCGCGCCCGCCTCAGCTCTCTGCCCTCTTGCACGCTGGGCCAGCTTCCCCACCCTCCATCCCAGCCCTCGCCCACCCTGTGCTGGGCGAGAGCTGCTGCTCAGCTGCTGTCTCCCTAGCTGGGCTGTGCGCAAAGAGCAGGCACCGCCCCTCTTCCTCACAGCAAGCTTCCAGCAGGGTTCTGGGGCACAGGCAACGCTCAGTATGGACTGGTGGGGCTCTTAAAGAATTCTCTTGAAGAATCCTTTTGAGAAGTAAAATGAAGCCAGCGAGGAACGAAACCAAATTTGTCCTGTGCTCTGCAGAGGAAAGGGGGTGGCTTACCCAGCTCCCACTTGCGCCCTCCTGCCGCCCGCGCCTCTCCCCCAGCCCCTCGGATCAGGATCCAGCCTCTCCCTTCTCTCAACTTGACAGTCAGCAGAAGGGCCTAAATTGGGATATTTTCCAGAGGCAGGTTGAGTAAGCACTGACTGAGCTGACCCTGATAGAAATACTTAAGAAGCTTTGCAGGGGGATTAAGCGGCTGCCTTTAATCTTGCTTCCTTCAGGGTGGCGGCGGTGGGAGCGGATTCCAGCGTGTTGGCAGGGCTGGGATGAGGGTCCTGAACCCCAGCTGGTCTCTGCAGGAGGCGGGGCTTGTGAGCTGGGGAAACTGGGAGTTGGAGATGGGGAGAGAGATGGCAGTGAAAGTGACCATGGTTTCCATTTCAACCTTTGAGAACCTAACTGAATTGCCTTCTCTTTTCTCCTCCTTTATTTTCAATTCAGGAAGCTTTCATATTTCCAAATGTGAGGTGCTCTCATTACTTGCTGGAAAATTCTGCCTTTTTTGATTATGTAACGACCAAGGCTAAATCCAGAGATGCATAAGCAGAAGAGGATTTGTTCTGGATCACACCAAGTGAATCCATGGAGGGAAACCTCTGAGGCTCAGTCACTCATCACGAAAGCATCTCAGATGGAACAATTCTGACTCAGTATGCTATTTTCACCAGGGTCATGTGGCCTAGCCTGGGAGTACAATGTCCATCCCTTAGTCCCTTATTCTCCCCAAATAACAGTCAACCCCTAAGATTACCTACCATGGTAGTTTTTTAAAAGCCCTGGAAGAGGGGAAATGATATTTTTACTAAATCTGGGGTACGTATCTTCCTGGATACCCTGTATCTTAGAGGCTTTGTTAATAGAGATTACAGAAGAAATGATGGTAGTTGACTTCTGGGTGGGGAAACAAGTTCATTGAATATTAAAGCAAAAAAAAAAAAGAATTTAAAGATTATTTAGTCCAATTTATCACTGGCAAATAAAGAACCTGAGTCTTGGAGACCTGTCCCCAAAGCGTACACCTCTATAACAACCCTGCCGGATTAGAATTAGATCCCACCTTCCTTCAGCCATATCAAATTTGAGGTTTTAGAGATGAAGTATTCTGTAGGTCTGTGTCTTTCCTAGGAGCCCTATTCAGAGCTAAATTGAGCTATTCATTATTTGAGCCTCCTTTCAGCTTGAGGGCTTAGAGTTGAGGTTTTAGGTCGAGAGTCCATACTTAGCATAGCCTAAAACATACCGGGCACTCAATGCACGTTAATTAAATAAATGTCAAATTCGTGTGGTTTAGTTTACATGTATTCTGAGTGGGTTTCTGAGTGTCTGGAACTTCCAAATATTTTACTTAATTTTCCCTGAGATTTTTAACTATTTCCTCTCCTTCCTGTGGCACAGCATCTATTTACAAATATTTCTGATTCTGGCCACATGTTGTGTGGGCATTTTAAAACCCAGGGGGCACATGGGGCTGCATCTCCTAATTTTGGTTTGGCTGGGTCTATTATTTTAGGTTTTAATTTTAGTGTATTTTGGTCTCTCCATAATTACTCAGTCTTTCTTTGCATTCACATCCAGGCTGTTCTGAGCACCTGTATCCCTGAAAGGCTCAAGCATATCATTGTACTTGTGTATTAATTGTGTATGTGATTCATTACTACTGTACCTCGAGCAATACGACCTCAGGGCATATACATGACATTTAAGGCTAACAGTGATTTCACATACAGCATATCTGCTCAAAAAATAAAATCATCTTTAGAGATTTAGGGGGAGAATTTAATGGATAGTACTGACTTTTTTTTTTTTTTTTTTGAGATGGAGTCTCGCTCTGTCGCCCAGACTGGAGTGCAGTGGCGCAATCTCGGCTCACTGCAAGCTCCGCCTCCCGGGTTCACGCCATTCTCCTGCCTCAGCCTCTCCGAGTAGCTGGGACTACAGGCGCCCGCCACCACGCCCGGCTAATTTTTTTTGTATTTTTAGTAGAGAGGGGTTTCACCGTGGTCTCGATCTCCTGACCTCGTGATCCACCCGCCTCAGCCTCCCAAAGTGCTGGGATTACAAGCGTGAGCCACCGCGCCCGGCCAGTACTGACTTTCTTTTTTAAAGCAAACTCTTGACCCTAAAACTACTTCTTTCCATCTTTTGCTTCAGCCTGACCTAGAAGTAGCTTTGACTTACAACTGGGCACCTCAGGGGCTCCTCTCCCAGCAGATTCACTGCTGCTGTCATCTCTTACCCAATGTTCATGTTTATTGGTGGCGGGGAGAGCCCACCTGAACATTCAAGGAATACTCAGAGTTGTAGTGCAGCATGCAGCTGGGTATATACAAAGATTTTCCTGGGAGGGGCCTCTGAGCTTCCACGTGGATGGTTCCCTCTGCTCCACCTCCTTCCACCCCTCCGGTCCTACCTTTCTGAGCTGACACATTGTCCAGCACCGCGAAGTTGGCAACACATCCCAATTAACAATAATTGCCAGCCCTTGCGGGCACTGACTAGACTCATTGCAGCCCCTGTGTACCATGGTTTACACTGAAAGACACCTCATGGGAGCTGAGGGGGCCCTGGGGCTGGTGCCAGCTCCGGTTGCTGGATTTGAGCTGTACCACTCAGTCTTTATAAATAAGTGGCAATCCCATTGACTGTGCTGTATTCCAAACAGATTTTTCACCTGCAACAACACTGAAGATGATAGGCGGGGGAGCAGGGGTGTTGACAGTACGCACTTGACACACATCAGCGGCTTTTGGCACCCACCAGTCATCAACTAAAGGAGTCTGGGAGGGACAATAGCCTGAAATCTCCCTCCTTGCTTCAGAACCCACCTTCACGCTGCAGTGCATCCTTTACAGTGATTTCCAGGGAATTAATTTAAAATTGCTCGTTCAATCCTGTCGGTGTCTCCTCAGAGGGCTCCCACCACCCCAGGCCTGCCTGATTTCAAGCCAGACTCGCTCCTATGGACTCTGAGAAATAGGTAAAACATACTTAAACAAAACAGAGGACAATTTTTAAAGGAGTTATAGAGATTTTCACCTAGTGACATAGACTAAAATCTCAACAGGTGCGAATTTATCCTTCCTGGAGGAGGGACTATATCCCTCTTGACTCCAAAGACATAGATTCGCACATTGATAGAATCCACGGATTTGTGTAGCTGGATTGGGATATTAGAAACCATTAATCATAGCTCAGCACAGCAGTCAGCCTCTTGGAAAGTTGTTGGGGGTTGGGGGCAGGCTATTTAACATCTAGTCAAGCAGAAATACTCAGTTGCCAAAAACAGGCCACACTGATTCATCCAACAGAGGTACCATTCATTCATTCATTCATTTAATCATTCACTGGATAGCTATTGCGCGTCATTTGCGTCAGGCCTTGTCGGTAGCTGGAGATAATGAGCGTGAAAGGCGGTTGCTATCATGCTTATGCGCTTACTGATCATCTGAGTGTCTGTCCTTCTATCCAGAATCTACGAAGAGTATAATGGGAATTACAAGGTCTTCTCTCTGCCTTTTACTAGATACACATCTTTGATCTCCTGGCAGCGATGCGGAACACAGAAAAGGAACTCAGTACAGTACCATTTATGCTGGTTGTTCTGCATGAGTTCTGGGATTTGGGGCTTCAAGGTCACACAGCTGTCAAATCCAAAGAAACCATGAAGATACCTAGCTATCATCCCCTCCTCTCTGTTTAAACTGTTGAGGACACTGAGATTTGAAGTTTAGTTTACCTGCCCAATGTTGCAAAGCTAAATTCTGGCAGGGGTGAGACCACACCTCACCTGCCTTCATGGCCTGCTGGCTGCTCTGTCTACTCTGAAGTTCATGACGAAACCCCATGAGTCCAGGTGAAGAAGACTGTAAGAGATCCTCTAGTTCAAAGCTTCTCTACTGGGGAGACCCTGTAGTTCAAAGCTTCTCAACTTTGGCTGCACATATCTAGGGACCCTAGGGAGCATGCCACACTACAGAAGCCTGAGCTGCACCCCCAGAAATGTAAGTTTACTTGGTTTGGGGTCAGGTCTGGGCATCTACATTTTTAAAAGATGCCCTAGATGATTATTGATTTTAGGGAAAACTCAAACAAACCATACGTCCTACTGCCCTGCTCGCTCACATACCCACTTACTCATTCATTCATTCATTCATTCATTTCACAGTTTTCCTCAAACATTAGCAAGAGAGACATACATAAAAAATCTCCAAAGTCATCCACATCCTGTGTCTGGAAAATCCTGCCAGGCTGTTGGCACACCAGAGGCACTTTCCAAGTTCCTCACCCAACTTTTAAATATCACTAATAAGCAGCACTAGCCACCATGCCCACGAAAGCCTGCAGCTCGTCCCCATTTCCAAGCTCACCTTGCCCAGGAGTCACTCTGGAGCCCTGCCACCATAGGATGGAACCACGTCCGTGTTCAGGGCAGTGGCAGAAGGGCACCAGGGGCTTGTTGCTCTTTATTTACCTTTAATTATAATTTTCCTGTGTGTCTCTGCCCTCCCATGAGAGCAGCAGCACCCTGTTAATGGGATTATGTGGTCTGGATGCTGCTGTGGATGTGTGTGCCGCTCCTCCGTCTCTGAATTTCACCCAGATAATTGATTTCGGTCTGTTCCCTGACACTCGCCTTCGTGGCACAGGGTGTTATTAGGGCCTTTGTTCCGTTTTTGAGTGACAAAGCCTTTACATGCCAGCCAAGCAAAAGCAATTGTTGCTTCTCTCACTTTTCTTATTAACTAACAGAGAATTGCAGGCAGCTTGAAGCCCGCTGAGAGAAATGATAACATAAGCGGCTGCTTGGGCGCAAACTGGGTCCTTTCAACCACAACAGCCTGGTGAGATTAACAAGGGCCCCTCCTCTCCTGCAACCTCTGGATCCCCACTCTCCATCTTCCCTGTCTGTCTCCCTCTGCCTTTCCCTCATCGCCTCTGTGTCTGCTTCTGGAAACCCTCTGGTTCTCTTAAGCACCAAGTGGTGGTGGAGAGGAGGAGTTCTCCAAGATTCTGGGTAGGCCTGCTCCATGCCTTAACTCCCTGTGGATTGGAATCACGCATTCCCATACTGCCCCTAGTTGGTGTTTCTGTGTTTCCGTGCTTGCTTTTCATTTTTAAATATGTATTATGAAAGAATTTAGACATATAAAAAAGAGTGTGAGAAAATGAACATTAGTGTATCTACTACGTAGATTAATTTTTTAAAATGGGACCAAGGCCACATGAGAGTCTCTTCCTGATCTGCTCTCCCTCTCTCCCACAGAGTTCACTATCCTTAATTTGATATCTGTCACTCCCAGGCATCCATTTACATTTCTACCATATACATGTGCACCACTAAGCAACACAAAGGACTGGCACTTTTTTAAACTTATAAAGATATTAAATACCAGGTGTATTTCACGATCTGAAAGTTTTGTAACACTTTTTCACTTGGTAAGTGAGCTGAAGTGTTCTGTCATCAATCGCAATGTTGTACTTAGCAATCCATTTGTTGCACGATGTTCAGGGTTTAAGGTGTCTCCATTCATTTTGCTATTACAAATGTGGCCACTATGAGTATTTGGATTCACACCTCCTTATGCACACACAGAAGCCTTTCCTGACATACAAACCTAGAAGGGTTGTAAGGATTGTTCATCTTCAACTCTAGTAGGTAACACCAAGGTGCCTCCAAAGGGTTTTTTTTTTTTTCTAATTATGTAATAAGATGAAATGTAGGGATTCGTAATCCCATTTCACACGCAAGTACAAAGATGATTTCTCCCTGTGTTTGGCTGGGAAGGCGACAGCAATGGGGAAAGGAAAATTACTTCCGCCTAGTTTCTATTCTTGGTCTCCCACTATCCCAGGTACCTAAGCTGACAAGAAGCATCACCATCATCCTAATGGAACTGGGAACTCATTCCTGTTCCTACTTCCTTGGTAACTTTGTTTTCCATCCTTGAGCCATTGGCAGGTGAGATCCTTAGTCATGACCTGCTCTCTCTTGTGGCCCAGGCAGGGCAATTCCTGCTGTGTGAAAAGTGCTGTGTGGTCAGCACTGTGTGATCAGTTACCCAGAGCTCTGAGCTGATCGGCATTCTGTTTCCATGGTTGCTTCAGCAAGTCGGTGGTCACACCAGCAATCACTTGAGTCTATCCTGAATTTGCATTCTCATGCTAATTTTGTGAACCACAATCAAATACTTCTCAGATGCTGTCTCCTCATCTTTAAAATGGGAATGATTGTACACACCTTTCAGAAAAGTTGTGAGAATCATGTAAACAAAGCAAAGCAACAAGCACAATGTTTGATACTCTGTGGTCATCCCATAAAAAGCATAAATGACTTTAAAATGCATGCTTTGCTCTGTGTATGTGGTGTGAGGTGGAGGAAGGGCTCTGGGGTTGGGGAGAACCATGCCCCCACTGACTCTCTTTGTTTGGATTCCAAATACTAGGGTTGGAAGACACTGACGAGTTTTACACCATTGACTGATCCATGATAGTTTAGAAAGGAAGTTGATTTCACAGAACTTTCTTAGGTCTACTAGTTCTTACCCCAAAGAGGCTAGTAAAACTAGTTTCTTTGTGGACAAAATACTCAAATGTGTATATGACACTTCTGCCTTGATTCTGTACCTAAGTGAAATTTTTCTTTGAGAAGGTAGAATTTCCTTCCTTTATCAATAAAACTCGGGAAAGTCAAAACACTTTTAGAGCTCCCTTTAGAGGTACAAGAAAGGATGGAGTTCAGAACCCATTGTATGCTCCTGGGCACATAAAGTGACAGTACTGCTATGCTGTCTTCTTCTTAGCAGTTCTTGTTTTCTCATGCAGTTGTCACCCCATTTAATTACCCCTCTGTCTTTGTTTCCATCTTTATGCACTCCCCTCTCCTCCCTTCTTCCTTCTCACTGCATCCTCATGCTTTCTTCTTCATTCTCATGGCCTCCTGGCACCTCCACAATTCACCTGCTTGTCCCCAAAGACTCTCACGCAGCTTTCTTGAATGACCGATTACTGGAAGGAACAGAATTGTTAAAAACAGCAATGTTTTCTATACACCAGTGTGTAAAATGTAAAATAACAAAATGGAATGGCACTAAATGAATTATAGTTTTTTTAAAAAAACAAATTACCCACCTGTCAAATACTATTAACGCTCGAATCAGTGTGAAGAATAAGAACGTGTGTACAGAGGGAGCTTTTCTTCCTTTGTAAAACAAATACCGGCCCCTCATAACAGCTGGTTTCAGTGTCTTGAATGAGCAACTGATAAGGGGAAGGAAGGTAGAAAACTCTCCAATAAGTCATTTTTCATGGTGTCAATGTAATGTGTTACTTTTGTGTGTAATTCAGATGCGTTCTCATATTTGAGTGAAGGGTTCATTAACTTCCCATTGCTTAATGATATTCCATAGGATAGGGCAAATGAGAAAGGGGAACTTATGAAAACAAAAGTGAGAGTGGAGGTGGGTTTTCAATGTTGAAGGAAATACCTTGTTTTTGTGAATACGCTACAAGGTAGCATTTATTTGGACAAAGAACAGTAGCTTTTTTTCCTTCCTTTCTTTCTTCCTTCCTTCCTTCTGTCTCCCTCCCTCCCTCCTTCCCTTCCTTTCTGCCTTCTGTAGTTTATTTTGTTTTATCTTTAATGCTGACAGGCAGGAGACAAATGCACTTGTTCTTTAATCCAATGAGATTGTTTTCCCATAGAAGCACGTCTACGTTAGCGTTAGGAAAGGAAAGGACAGTTATATTACTTGGGAGGGGAGAGACACTGCCGGTGACTGTCACAGGGTATCCCAGAGACCATGGAAATCCTTCATTCACTCTTAGAGGGTTATTTTCTTCCCTAACATTGGTCAAAAGTAACTGCCACTTAGGCAGAGCAGAGGCCACACATGTCCTCATCCTTCAGCCTCTCACAGCTTTGTTGAATTCATCTAAATCTCTCGGTTCTGTTCTCCACATGACGACTAAGAGACCAATGCAGTAGGTAAGCACGAAATTAGAAGTGGGTAGACTGTATTATACACAGATTTAGCTCACCTGGCCCACCAGAGACACGGCTCAGACCCTGGTTGAATTAAGGAATTTGCTATGAACCCTCTGGCTGACCTGTGGCAAGCATTCTAATTAATAAGTACTGTATCTGGCTTTTGTTCTCTGTTAACTACAAATAATTCTTCTTCCTTGACTTTAATATAATAGAATACAGCCTTTAAAGTGCCTTGGGGAAAAAAGAAATATAGAAATAGAAATGATTATTAATGTTCTTGCCTAATTGAAAGAGTATTTTCCTATGATAGTTATACATCTTCTAATTACCTCAATGTGCATTGCTTAAAATTTAAACAAAACAAAACAAAACACCTTTGGGTTAGAGCAGTAATTGTGTTTATATTATTTCAGCTAGAGCTAAGTGGATTTCAATGGCTAACCTCAAATGTATAAAGTTGTTACTTTGGCCTATGTTTGCATTTAAAGTGCCCAAATGCAAGGGCTTAAGTCAGAAAGACGTGAAAGCGCATGGAATAGTTCCCAGTTTCTGTTTGTTCTTTATGCAATTCAAGACTGCGTATGATTACAGTGTTGGTTGCATTTAAGTGCTTTGTTTTCCCTTGGGTTACAAACATCTAAGGGAGGCGGGAGGATAAGAGGATAAAGAGAATTGAAAAGAATTCTCAAAAGGCATTGTGAAGCACATCAGCTGAGGAGTGAGTTATAAATGAATCTAACAGAGAGACATTTAATTTCCTTCCACATAAGCTTGAGGCTGAAGAGGAAAACTTAGTGGGCATAACTTTACTTACAAGGAACAGCAAATTTTAACAACTCCTTGATGTAGGGAAGAATAATTCAAGCCATTTGGTAGTAATTAGCCATTACATTTGTTCAGCATATTGGAGTTCATTGTCCCCTACAACTTCTACATAATTGGGCTCCACAAATATTTGTTGAGTGTCCGCTAAGCTCCAGACGTAGAGCTGGGTTTGGGAACATTAGGCTTAAAGAAGTAATAGCCCCTACTCTCAAGGGGGTCACGGTGTACAAGATGGACACATAAGATAATAGAAGGTAATGCGGCAAGTTCTGTAATAGTAGAAAGAGTAAATCCTTAGCTGTGTAGAAGAGTGAGCAATTAATTCTGCTTGGACTACATTTAGAGCAACCTAGAATGTGTATTGATGTAAGCATTCATTCATTTATTTATTCACTCACTCATTCAAAGAGCAAATTTGTTTTTCTTGCCTGTACTGTGACAGACATTACACTGGTCAAAGAATGACTTGAGTGATACATAATTATGAGCTGAAGCATGTTGAATAGTGAATGAACCTTACTTAGGCTGTGGTCTTCCTCAGGGATGCCTTTCTTTATTTGGCTGTGGAAATGGGGAAAGAGTAGGAGTTTAAAAAGTAAATGAGAGAGGGAAAGTATTCTGGACAGAAGAAAGGGCTTGTGCAAAGCTCTGCTGTAAGAGGCAGAACTCTAGATGCTGGAGGACAAGGAAGGCCAGTACAGCTGTAGCTGACAGAGCAGGAGGAACATGGCGTGCATGTTAGTTTGCTAGGGCTGCTGTAGTAAAGTATCACAAACTGGATGGACTACAACAACAGAAATTTATTGTTTCACAATCCTGGAAGCTAGAAGTCTGCAATCACAGTGTTGGCAGGGTAGTTCCTTCTGAGGGCTATGAGGGAGAATCTGTTCCAGGCCTCTTGCCCAGCTTCTGGTGGGTTTTGGGCAATTGTTAGTGTTCCCTGGTTATAGATGCATCACCCCAATCTCTGCCTTCATCTTCACAAGGTGTTCTTCTTGTATGCATCTGTGTCCAAATCTCCCCTTTTCATAAGGACACCAGTCACGTTGGATGAGGGCCTCAGCCAATTCCAACATGACCTAATCTTAATTTAACTAATTACACCTGCAATTATTCTGTTTTCAAATAAGGTGACATTCTGAGATATTAGGGGTTAGGACTTCAGCATATGAATTTGTGTATGGTGGTGGGGGGTGGGGACAATTTAACTGCTGACAATCTGGGATGAGGCTAGATATGAGGCTAGCACTTGATGTCTTTGGCTTCTTCAAGGACTGGTAAGTCGTGTTATGGACTTGGTTCTTTATCCTCAGAATTTGAGCAGAAGATGCCATGGTCAAATTTTCATTTCACAAAAGTGTCCCAACCTCTGCACTGTATGGGAAGGTTGGGTGTGGACAGACCCATTGAAGACAGTTGCAGCCATTCAGGTGAGAAATGATAGATTATGGTATACCAGGATGGAAAAGATGGACTGGAGAAAAATGGATAGATTGGGAAGATGTTTAAAAGGCAAACAATTAATAGGACCAGTTAATGGGTTTGGGTGATAAGAAGAGGGCAGGGTAAAAGATGAAAACTGGATGGAAAGTGGCATCATTTACTGACACAGGGCCAGATTTAACAGAGAAAAATATGAATTCAGTCTTGACTATGAAGAGTTTATAGTACCATTTAAATATCCTAGAGGAAATAGTGAATATGTTTTTGGAGGATTTTTGAGGTTAGAAAAGAGGTCTGGGCTAGAAATATAAATTTGGAGATTATTGTTTCATATATTAATGCATAAATTAAACCATGCACAAGAATAAAATGTCTTGGGGAGAGGGTAATATAAAGTGGAGACAGCCTAGGAATGTGCTTTGATAAACTCCAACTTTATAGGACTATAATAAGGGAAGATGCCTACAGGAGAATCAGAAGAAGAGTGAACAGGTGAAAGTAGCCATACAAGTCAAAAGAAGAAAATAGTTCAAAAAGAGGCATGATCACAGTTTTGATTGCTGATGGTTGAGGCAAATGAGATGGGGCAGAGGAGGGAGGTGCCCGCTGGATTCCATGACATGAAGATGAATGAAGCCTTAGCATGTTGGCAGAAGAGGGAAGAAGAAGGAAGTTAGTAAGATGATAATAAGGAGAGCTAGAGGTAAATTTGACAAATGCCATGAGTCCCAAAAAAGCGATTTTAACAAGAAGGTAGATGATATGGAAGGGCGGATGATCATCAGGAAGGACGCTTCTAGACTCTGAAGCAGATGTCAGAGTGAGAGAACACAGAGCCAAGGGTGCAGACAGCAGTGTCCTCAGTAGATAGACAGGCTTGGACAGTCAGCTACGTCAAGGGATTGGTCGTAATATTCTAAAAAAGTCAGAAAAAGTATTCCAAATGGCGCAGTGGAAGGTGAAAAAAGAATGGAAGAAAGAAGAGCAAAGGCCAGGAGTGGGAGGGCAGGGTAGGGAGGAATCTTTTCATTTGATAGTGACAGAGATGAGAAGGGACAAGAACCAGGGTGGTTAGTGGTTCAGTCTCAAAAGTCCCTTTCAGGAGGCTGTAAGAAGATATATACTGGTCCCAAACTGCCAGAGCGTTGGCCCTCTGGAGCTCTGGTGATATGAGCTCCAGGATCTGCAGTTTCTTCCTGTAGGAGTGGTGTGCTTGCAAATCCAGGTGTGGAGTTTAGGTACTCACATGGCATCGAGTAGTGGCATTTTATCTAGCTGGAGTGCAGAAGAAAGGTCTGAGAGTCTCTGTCCCTCTAATTCATGGCTGGAGGTGGTAGTGCCCCCAGGGAGTGCATTAATTCATTTATTCATGCATGTATCAATCATTTCTTTTATTCATTCGACAAACCTTTTTGAGTAGCTACTTTGTACCAGACTCTGAATACACATTGATGAATTAAAGCTATTATTCCCACCTTTATTACCCTAAAGTCTATTTGGAAAGGAGGAAATAAATAGAAAACAAAATCAACAAACATAAAATGTAATTACATGTTAGAAAACTGCTATAGAGGTAAAGGCAAGATGCAACGATAGGAAATAAAAGGAGAGCCATACGTATACAGGTACTTTGAGCCTGCACAGTGTGAGATTTTTAAGAATCAGATGGATCTGGCAATATTAATAGTTGGAGACCAAGGCATCCTGGCAGAAGTGGGAAAGGCCAATGGGGACAATAGTGGGTTCACACACAGTGGGTGACAAGGAGTGGCTGACTGTGTTGTGGAGAAAGGATTGTAGAAAGGGACAAAGGGATGTAAGAGGGGTTAGTGGATTCAGAATCCATGTGTTTCAGTTCCTGGGTGTCCCATTTCTGTTTAAAACAATCTGCCTATCGTTTGTGTTTTGTGGACACATTTTCAATGTCTCATGTTTTCTCCAAAACCTGAAGCCATGAAACCACACTACTCCCCCTTTATCACTGTCCTCTACCGTGATCTTGCAGACAATCCAAGATCAGGAAGTCAACTAAGAGAGAAAACAAAAGTCTATATTTTCACACTGAATAGTTATCTTGAAGTTCAAGTTATGTATATGCTGGTAAATTACAGATATCTGGTGTCCTTCCCCAAATTAACTTGTCACATTCTAACAAAGTGATCAGATTTTATGGACAGCTACCTTGTTAATTTCTAAGTCCATTCTCGAAGCTGTCCTCTACCATCATCAGGTACTAATACACTCCAGGTCTCCTATTAACAGACATTGGCACACAAACCAGTTCTCTACTGGATTAAATTTTTCTCAGTGTTGGATCCTTATTTTTCTACATTTTGTAGGCAGAGCTGTAAGATGGTTAGGCTCATGACTCTGGAGTCAATCTGCCTGGGTTCAAATATCTCACTCAACATATAGGTATGTGACCTTGAAAAGCTATTAAATTCTACCAGCCAAATTTTCCTTATTTGTAAGATGAAGAAAATAAAAACAACTACCTCTCAATAATGTTTTTAGGTCTAAGTGAGATGAATCAGGCAAAGCACTTATCACAACCTTGTGTGTAGCAAGTACATAGTAAATGTCAGCTGTTATTATTTGTACTCTCATCATCATCACCATTACCACCACGACCACTTTCATTGTTAACACCAGTATCACCACCACCTTCACCATTATTGCCAAACTTGTCACTACCACAATCATCACCATCATTGCCATCACTGCAACATCATCACCATCACTCATCATCAGCATCACCACCACCTTCACCATCACCACCACCACACCATCACCACCACCACAACTTTCATCAATATTGCCAACATTACCACCATCACCACCACCTTTGCCATTATCACCAACATTACCACCATCATCATCACTACCACAAACACCTTCACCATTAATTCTGATATTGCCACCATCATCACCACCACCTTCACGATCATCACCAGCATCATCACCGCCACCTTAACCATCATTGCCAACATCACTACCATCACTACCACCATCACTGTTACCACTATCTGATTGTGATCACCCACGGTCTTTTCTTTCCAGGTTTCACAGCATGTCTCCAAACCAGGACAATGCATACAACTTTTGCTCATCCAGCTTCTTTGTTCCCTCTTCTCACTAACCTAGTCTCTATTCTACCTTCCAAGTATTAGAGTATCTAAAGCCCAATTTAAAAATTGAAACTCTTTATTCAGTGCAATTGATCATAAGAAAATTAAAGCTAGTAAAAATGTTCCTTTTAGCCTGATGACTACTTACCCTGTCATGACCATCTTTTATTTCTCTCTCTCTCTTCCTCTCTCTCCATCACTCTCCCTCTCTCTCTCTCTGCCTCCTTCTCTCTCACATACACACAAGTACTCACACAACTTATATTGAAAGTTCAAGATCATACAACCTCCTTAATCAACCCTTTGCCTAAGTTTAGATCCAGTAATAAGAACTTCCAGAGCATCAATTCTCCCTATCATTTCAGAGAAAACATTCTTTCCGTTTAAGACTCACTTAAAAAAATGATTACAAATTTTATTTTAGATCCACGGGGTATACGTCCAGTTTGTTACTTGGGTATAACATGTGATGGTGAGGTTTGGGGCACAACTGATCCTATTAGCCAGGTATTGAGAATAGTATCCAATAGTTTATCAACTTTGTCCGCCTCCCTATCCCCTCCCTCTGGAATTCTCCAGTGTCTATTGTTCCCATCTTTATGTCCATGAGTACCCAATGTTTAGGTCTCACTTATGAGTGAGAACATGCAGCATTTGGTTTTCTGATCCTGCATTAATTCACTTAGGATATTGGTTTCCGGCTGCATACATATTGCTGCAAAGTACATAATTTCATTCTTTCCTATGGCATAGTATTCCATGGTGTATATGTACCATATTTTCTTTGTCCGATCTACCATTGATAGGCACCTATGTTGATCCTATGTCTTTGCTATTGTGAATAGTGCTGCAACAAATAATATGTGTGAAGGCATCTTTTTGGTAGAATGTTTTATTTTCTTTTGAATTTATAACCAATAATGAGATTGCTGGGTTGAATGGTAGTTCTCAGTTCTTTGAGAAATCTCCAAACTGCTTCCTACAGTGACTGAACTAATTTACATTCTCATCATAGTGTATAAGCATTCCTTTTTTTCTGCAGCCTTGCCAGCCTCAGTTACTTTTTGACTTTTTAATAATAGCCACTCTGACCAGTGTGAGATGGTATCTCACTGTGGTTTTATTTGCATTTCTCTGATGATTAGTGATGTGGAACAGGTTTTTTTCATATGCTTCTTTGCCTCTTGTATGTATTCTTTTGAGAAGTGTGTGTTCACAGTTTTTGCCCATTTTTAAATGGGGTTATTTTTTGCTTTTCGAATTGTTCAAGTTTATTATGCATTCTCAATATTAGACCCTTGTTGAATGCATAGTTTGCAAATATTTTCTCCCAGTCTATAGATTGTTTACTCTGTTGACAGTTTCTTTTGCTGTGCAGAAACTCTTTCATTTGATTAAGTACCACTTGTCGATTTTTGTTTTTGTTGCAATTGTTTTTGAGGATATAGTTCTTTCCCAAGGCTGACATCCAGAATAGTGCTTCATGGGTTTTCTTCTAGCATTCTTATAGTTTGATGTCTTACATTTAATCTTTAATCCTCCTTGAGTTAATTTTTGTATATCATAAACGGCAGAGGTCAAATTTCATCCTTCCGTATATGGCTAGCCAGCTATTCCAGCATGATTTATTGATAGTGAGTCCTTTCCCCATTGCTTGTTTTTGTCGACTTTGTCAAAGATCAGATGGCTGTAGGTGTGCAGCTTGATTTCTGCATTCTCTATTCTGTTCCATTGGTCTATGTGTCTGTTTTGTACCAGTGCCATGCTGTTTGGGTTACTGTAGCCCTGTAGTATAGTTTGAAGTCAGGTAGTGTGATGCCTCCAGCTTTGTTCTATTATTGCTTAGGATTGCTTTGGCTATTTGGGCTCTTTTTTGGTTCCATGTGAATTTTAGAATAGTTTTTTCTCATTCTGTGAAAAATGACTTTGATAGCTGGATAGGGATAATGTTGAATCTATAGATTGTTTTGGATGTTATGGCCATTTTAACAATATTGATTCTTCCAAACTATGAGCATGGACTGTTTTTTCATTTGTTTGCATCATCTTTGATTTCTTTCAGCAGTGTTTTGTAGTTCTCCTTGTAGATATCTTTCACCTCCTTGGTGAGCTGTATTCCTACATATTTTATTTTATTTTATTGCAGTTATTGTAAATGGGATTGCATTCTTGACTTGGCTCTCAGCTTGAATGCTACTGGTGTATAGAAATGCTACTGATTTTTGTACATGGATTCTGAAAATTTACTGAAGTCGTTTATCAGTTCAAGAAATCATTTGGTAGAGTCTTTAGGGTTTTCTACATATAGAATCACATCAACAGCAAAGAAAGATAGTTTGACTTCTTTTTTTCCTATTTGGGTGCCTTTTATTTCTTTTTCTTGCCTGATTGCTGTGGCTCGGACTTCCTGGGACTCACTTTTAAAATTAATAATAGTAGCTTCCTAAACATTGGAAGGCTCCTTTTCAGGTCTACATCTGTAAAATTTAGTAAACAACTAAATTTTTGTAGTTTGCCCTTGCTTACAAGGCATATTAACAAATTTATGCATGTTGAAGTCCCAGCACAGATATGAGAAAGGACTAGTACCTGCTTTTGCTGATAAGCAAACCCATCCATGAAATAGATGATATGCCCATGTCCTCATGGCTGGAAAATGGCAGAGCACAGCCCTAAATCTTAGCCTGTGCCATCCACACAGCAGAACCAGGCTGGGCCACATGTGCATTCTAGTGGGAGTCCCAGCCTGAGTCTGGTGACTTCCCCAAGCCTCCAGAAGGTCAGGGCTGCAAGCAATTTGTACAGTGTTCATGCCACTACTTAAACCTTCCCAGTCCCAAATTACTAAATGTGTAAACTGTTTAGATCTTAAAGCTTATGTAGCAAATAGCTTTCTCTTGAAAAGCCACTCCATAAATTCTAGGGGAAAGTCTTCTGGACTTGTGTTCATGCTATGACTTTTCTGTAAAAATTAGACAACAGCTACTTTGACTTTGGATCTAAATTAAAGAGATTGAATTTTACTTGACCACTCTTTGACTAGGCCAGTGTTCAGATTATCTCAGGGCTTATGAGTCCTTTAAATATTCATAAAAGCATAAAAGATCCCAAAATTAATCCCAAATTAATTCTCCCAACATTAATTTATTCATATGTAATTATATATAATATATATAATATAATATATATACGAAAAGCCTAGTACATGTATATGTGAAGTAATAAAATCAATATTAGTCCATTCTCCTACAGAGGAAGCTTTTTCTGCATACAGATAGATGAACAAAAAGAAAGCACTTCATTCCAAAACCTACTCAAACTCCCAAATCGCCCGTCAAAACACGCCACACACACACAAAAGCAAGCATAAACATTCAGGTCAAATTCCGGGTGTTAGAAGAGAAAAAAAAAAACAGAGGTCATATATATGCATGATGCTTCCTCTTCTCACTCATGGGTTCAGAGTAATTTTTTCACTTGCTAACTCAATGTCAGAATCTGAGAGACCAAATTCAGTCTCAGCAGCCAGGGGACTGAGCATGTGATGTTTGGCAAAGCAATCATTACAAAGAAACCTCACTTCTAAGAAAGAAAACCATGGATACCCTGAGGAGGCTTTGACCTGTATATTTGTTCTTTGATGGTAAAAAGGAATCATGATTCTAAAGACTCACTAGCAGTAAAGAATTTACTATAAGCCTTAATTTTAATCCCAATACAGGACACATTTTGTTGTGATAAATCCCAGTAGCCTATGAAAATTAATCTTAACTTCACCCTCAGCTTGGATATGAGGCAGCTTAGTGTAGGTTAACTCAAAACAGGGTCTGGCATTGGGGTTCTTGGTCCCTCCCTTCTAATTCCATGGCCTTAGATGATTGATGAAGGCTTTCTAAGCCTCAGTTTCCTTGGCTGTAAAGTGAGGAAAATAATAGTAACTCCTTCCAGAGTCACGCTTGAGATAAATTGAGGGAAGGTGTATGTGTATAGGTATGTATGTGCATATGTATGCACATAAACACACACACGATTAAAAATAGATATAGACATTTAAAAACTGTTAAGTTCTATCCAAATGATAAGCTAATTTGAAAATATAATTTAAGGTATTTGTTATAATGAGATTTCTGCTTTACTAATTATGAACTAATTTGCTCATAGGGTGAATAAAGTATTTATGACATGGTAGAATTACAGTTGTCATTAATACCCGTAAAATAAAGTTTTTCTCTACAATGGTAACTAGCCCAGAAAACATTAAGCTCACAAAATGTATCCTATTGGATGTATTTTGAATAGAAATTTATATATAGTTCTTACCACATATTTTAGATTTCACCTGTTCACATTTTCCTTAGCTATATTGTGTGATTTTTGTATGGAAGAATTGTGGTGCAGTGGAAAGGTGAGCTTTACAGTCACATAGGCCTGAGTTTTACAGTGCACTCTGACATTTCCTAGCTTTGTCATTGTGACTAATTCACTTTCTATTGCTATCAATATCTAACAATTGGCAGACACTTAATATGCTCCAGGAAATGTGCTACATGCTTCACATACACTACCTCATGTAACCCCCAGCATACACTATGAAGTAGATACTAATTGTACCCCTATTTTACAGGGAAGAAAACTAAAGCACAGAGAGGTTTATATGCCTTCCCTAAGGTCACATAGCCAGTAAGTGACAAAGGGATGGAAGACACTCATGGGGGAAGCCAGCTCAGGAGACTGAGTGCATCTGTAGCTCACACATGAGTCAGGACGTGACTGTCAAGGCTAAATGACACAACCATCATGAATTGAAGTCTTTTCAAATAGCATTCAGTGACATGAACACACATTGTTCCTTGGTTGGTTCTCTCCTTAACCCTGCCATGTTTTTCATTAGACCCTGTACCCTAAAGGAAGGAGCTCTGCCTCTTTTCTTCTGAGGAGGCAGGATAGCCTAGTGGTTAAAGATGGGGGGGGGATGCAATATTCAAGGGCATAAATTCTATTATGCAAGAAAGGTAACTTCCTTTTTCTTCCTGTAACAACTCAATTTCTGTTTCAAGACTTTATTTTGCCCAAAGACAGAAATCTTCATTTGGAAGACTTTTTTCTTAGAAGTTTTATAAATTCTACTTGCTCTTATCCCCACCCTATGGTATTCTCCATTTCCACTCAGGACTCATCTAAGTTCTGGAAAGCTTACATAGCCTCATGGAATGAAGATGAGGTGGAGGTAGGGAGAACATCTGGCATAAGTACAGGCTCTTCTTTATCCTGATATCTTCTCTTTCGTTTGTTCATTGGTTTCTGTTCATTTTCTCTCTTGGCCTCTGTTTAGTCTCCGTTTAATTCTCTACCACGGTGCTAACCAGAATAGGGAGGCTCAGGGCCCACCACACTCACGTGCCTTGAGCTGGCTTTAAAGGTTGAAACTGAGTAGTAATCAGGCTTAGGGCATCCTTCCTTCTCACTCTATATTTTCCCAATACCCACTCCCTTCCACACCTATGGCCTTAACTATGACCTATTGGCCATTTCTTTGATTTAATTCCATGGTTTTTCATCTAACTAATTACTGATTTATCCTTTACTCAGTCAATACGTGTTTACTGAATTGTTTTCATGTGGTAGGCACTGTGCTTGGGGTTGCAGCTATGAGTAATTAGAATAGGGTCTGATGACATGGAGCTTCTGTTCTGGTCCCTATCATCCTAATCATCCCTGTCACCTTCATCATCACCCCCAATGCCATCATAATAATAATCATCATCACTATGAGCCAAGAATCCTCATAATAGTGTGTGTATGTATATATATATAATACATATATATGTATAATCTGCACAGCAACACAGTGGGATAGTAAGATTATTATCTGTACTTTACAGGTGAGGAATCTGAGGCACAGAGGGATTGTGTCACTAAACACAGTTCACACAGCTACTTTACTACTAGAGGCATGATCCAGTCTAGGCATTTTTGCTCTGTAGCCCATAATTTAGATCGCCCTGCTATACTGCCTCCCATTGGATATGTGACCTAAAACATTTGCTTCTTTAATGTCTAACAAATATGGTGGAGTTGATGTTCATTATGGTCAGGGGTCAGGTAGCTAAAATCCTCTGAGAGAGGTCACCACTATTGTAACCCTGGCCTTTAATTCATTCAACAAACAGCTTTAGCATTCTTACTATGTGTTCAGTATTGTTCCCAATACTGAAAAATACAGCAGCAAAGAAGTTCAGCTAACATCCCTGTCCTCATGGGGCTTACACTCTGGAGAGCGGATGTATTATAAGCAGAACAGGAAATTTTAGGAGATGGTAGATACCAATTATTTGTTTTCTACCAAGATTTAACATATGTATTTGGGCTCAGATCTGAAGATATTTCTGTTTGAAAATTGAAAATTCTGTTTGAAAATACATGTGTGTTGTATGTGTACCCTAGAGTCTATGACAGTAAACGAGTGCCATCGAGAATGTTGCTGGGATCACTTGTAAGCTTTCTAGTCCGAATAGTTAGGATATTCACGATATGTATATGACAAAAGACTTATCTCTAGGATGTATAAACACCTTCTACAAATAAAAAATATAAAGACAGACATTCAATAGAAATAGAAGAAAGATTTAAACAAGGACTTCACAAAGTGATCAAAAATTTGTAAAAGGACTCAACCTCACTAATCATTAGGGAAATGTAAGTTTAAACCACGATGATATATTGCTATATATCCACCAGAATGGGTAACATTAAAAACAACTGGCAATACTAAGGGCTGGTGAAGATGTGGATTAACTAGATCTCTCATACCTTGCTGCTGAAACCTAATTGGTACAAATACTCTGGAAAATTATTTAGAGCAATTAATTACAGAATCTCTCATTGTTCCTCTCAGCATGTATTTCCCAAACATAGATATATACATGCACCAAAAGACATTTTACAAAAGTGGTGATAGATGCACTATTTGTTTTAACTCCAAACTGGAAGCAACACAAACATAAACAGTCAAATGGATATATGGATGGGGACATATCCACCCAATGGAATATTCTAAAACACTAAGACTGATGACATACACATGTCATAGAAGAGTATCACAAATACAACGTTGAGCAAAAGAAGTCAGACACTGAAGAATTTATACTAAATGATTCTGTTTATATGGAGAGTAAAAATGGGCAAAACTGATCTAGTCATGAAAGTCAGGCCAGTGCTACTTTTAGAGAATGAAGACAGGCTGCAAGAATAGAGGCTTCTGAGTACAGGTCATTTTCAATTTCTTTAGCTGCTGGTAGTAATGCGGTTGTGTTTACCATGTGCATACTTATCAAGCTGTATGCTTATGATGTGCTCATTTTTTCTATATGTGTGTAATGTTTCAACAAAACTTTTCTTAAAATTAAGTTATTTACCACCTTATATTTCCTGCTTATCCTTCTGTTCTCCAAGGTTTCTCATGAAATTCTAATTCTGTTGAACTAGTTCGAGAGCTTCTCCAAGCCAGAATTCTTGCTGTTTCATCTTGTAAGCCCCCTTTAAATCTTCTTGGATCTAAATAGGGAATGAATTAAAAGATTTTCTATGGAAATTCTCATTTGCTTATGTAATTGTGTAGCACAGTGCCTGGAACACTGTATATAGACAGTGAATTTTGACATATGAATGAAGGGATGAATTAATGTTTTCTAAATCATATTAATCAATTTGTTTATTATCTACACTAGTATGCAATTTATTTAAGCCTAGGAATTCAAACTCTGCTTTTCCAATGAGCACATTCCCCTCTGTATGCTTCTCTCCATGTCATGAGTGGTTGGACCTTTATTGAGTTGCTGCAGAAGTCAGTTACCCAATAAGGGATGCTTTGTTTACTTTAAATATGTGAAAAATGGTTTCATTCCTCAGGGGATTATTAATTACTGGTTTACTAATTACTCTGGAACTGATTTTACAGAAAAAAATCTAGGCAGTTGTTTGAATGAATTCTTATTTAAGTGAGTAATTAGTTGGATCAAAATAATTGACTAAATTAAGAAATTCTTTAATAGACATTATTTAGGTGTCAGTTTGATTTTGCTCCTGGTGATGTGTAACAAATCCATTGTGTGATTAGTAATAAAGCTGTCACTCCTGAAGGGATCCTTTTTAAAACTAAAGGAAAGTCTCTTTTGAGGCTGGAAAAGAACTCAAGTACACATAAGCTATGAATTATTTTGCACTTTGTCCTTAAACTTCAGATTACGGACAAAACTGAAAACAAGAGTCAAGGTACAGGAAAACAAGTACATGCATATTAACATAAAAAACTCCGGTGGGGAGGGAATAGATATATTTCAAGCCATTTCGGTGTCAAGACCAAAGTAGGTGGGAGCCACTTCATAATATGCATTTCCACACAGGCATCTACCAAATTTGCCTCTTTGTCAGGGATCAATTCAAAATCAAAAGGTACCTCCTCTTCCCTGCCTTCTCTTACCCTCATCCTCTCAATTAAGTATTTAGTGATTCCTAATGCCACTGTTTTCTAGTATATTGTGAAAATCCTAAACCACTCTTCTCATTATAATCTGGGTATTCACTGATAGACTGTGGCCTGCTGGAGTGATTGTAATCTAAGAAAGTAGCCTAGTTATTGTACAGAGAGTCCAGAATGAGTTACTATTGAGAGTCACATCTAATGGGGTCCTCACTGAGAGCCCCTTTTCTACTTTGCAATTAACACAGTTTTTCTAAGATGAAACAGATCACCCTTAAGTAATAATACTCCTTCTGCTACGTTTGGCCTGGGTGGTCCCGAATCCTCTGTTTGAAGGTGTCCTAGACGAGCCCAGCCAAAGGTTTTTCAACGGGCCCCAACTCCTGGGTGGAAAAGGTTCCCGTGCACCCGAGAGCTATGCGTGGTGTTGCGGGAGACCTGTCACTGCTACCTGCCGTGATGCAAGGCCCCAGGGAGCCACCCGGGTCCTCACCGGGAGATGTGGCTCTCTGTGGCGGCGTGCCCTGACGTGGGAACACATGTTCTAACTGGAGATGACTTTAACTGCCTGAAGTCGAAAAAGGTTGTGTATAATAGCAGGTTTTATACTAAACCAAAATAAATTTTCTCTAACGCGAGTTTTCAGACAGGTTGTCCTAATATATTAACTTCTGTCTGTGTTTTGAATAGTCAATTTCACGGTGAAATGAGTTCTTAATAATATATTTACCACCTGGGAAAAATCTCCCAGCCATCTGGAAAGGAGAGGGGATTTAGTGCCTCCAAACAGAGATTGGATTTTTTTCACAGTTATTTATTTATTTTTACATCAGGTAAAAACTGGAAGGAGGACTCGGTTCCAGCATCACGGCTGCAGGGGGCGGGGTGTAGACGGCACAGGTCCTGCGCATGCTCAGTGATCACTCATCCCGGAAGTCGGGCTTCGTCATGTGTGTCAGGACTCCAGTCAACGATCCTGAAGGACCAGCCTATGTTATATTAAGTACTGGTGGGAAACACAAAAATAGTACAGCCGAGTGTCCGCCTCCTTAATGATTTACATAACTATGGGAGTAGCAGACGTTAAAAGGTCAGAGCAATGGCTTTGGTTGAGAAATAGTGGATTCAATTCCTGATGTCATCTATTAGTTGTGTTGCAAATTGCTAAATCCCACCGAGCTTCATTTTCTGCATTTTCCACAGGGAAATAATAATGTCTATCTTTCGATGTTGTTGTGAGATTGGAGATACTGTAGGTAAAGTGCCAGTATCCAGGGTCAATATGGAAGTGATCATTGGAAAATATGGAACAGAGGGAGAAGGTTAAAAATTCACGGTTGTGTGTGCATACAATGTTATATGCGCACTCAAACCAATCTGATAGAAGATATTGGAACTGGATAGATAAAACAAAGAGGGGGTTTATTAGGTTTTGAAAAGAATAGAATACAAACTATAGAATAAGAATACAAAAATACATTCCATCATTCATTCATCCAAAAAATATCCACTGAACATCTACTGTGTACCAGGTATTCTTGGAGGTGCTTCGTGTGCATCTATGAATGAAGCAAATATTCCTCCCCTCTTTGGGTTTAGATTCTCACGGGAAGAGTGGACAGACAATCAATGGTAAATGTAATAAGTAATCTTTTTTTTTTGTTTAGATGGAGTCTCGCACTGTCGCCCGGGCTGAAGTGCAATAGTGCAATCTTGGCTCACTGCAACCTCCGCCTCCCGGGTTCATGCGATTCTCCTGCCTCAGCCTCTTGAGTAGCTGGGATTACAGGTGCACACCACCACACCTAGCTAATTTTTTGTATTTTTAGTAGAGACAGGGTTTCACTACGTTGGCCAGACTGGTCTCGAACTCCTGACCTCAGGTGATCCGCCCGCCTCAGCCTCCCAAAATGCTGGGATTACAGGCGTGAGCCACCACGCCTGGCCTGTATATTTTAAGGTAAGTGGTTAGGTAGAAAAATATAACAGAAATGGATTAAAGAATTGGGAGTTTCAGGACCAGGGCAGGTTGCAATATTAACAGGGTATTTGAGGTTAGTGTCATTTATAAGCTGATGTTAGAGCAAATATGTGACGGAGATGAGGAAATGAGTCGGGGGACATCTGGGGAAAGAAAGTCCACCTGAGGAAGCAGCCAGGGCAGAAGCCCTCAGGCCATGCTATCCTGCTCAGTGTGCAGCAAGGTCAGCAGCAGTGTGGCTGCAGCTAAGTGAGTCAGGGGAGATTAGTGGGAGTTAAGGAAGCAAGATAACAGGACACCAGAAAAGGAGACTTATAGGTCACCATAAGAACATCGACTTTTACTCTGACAGTCACTGGAGGGTTTTGCCCAGAAGAGCGAAAGAATTTAATGTACACTTGAAAAGAATCATAGATTAGTTGGCTGCTATGTTGAAACTAGATTTGATTGGGTGTGAGCAAATGCAGTTGTTGGGAGAACAGTATGGAAACTGTTGTATGAAAATGATGGGAGATCTGACCCAGATCTGTGGCCCAGGCCAGGGTGGTAGCAGTGAACTATTGGGAAACCATCAATTTCTAGATGTATTTCCAAGGTAGAGAGACACATGACTTCCAAAAGGACTGAAATTTGAATATTAGAGACAGGGAGAGGGCAGCAGATCTGACTACAAGCCTTCACACCTGGACAACTGGAGGATGGACTTGCCATCAGCTGAGACAGACGATGAAGGCTGTGTTGGGGAGTTCAGGTCAGGCCTTCAGCTTTAAGGACATTGCACTTGGTGTGTCTGTTAGACACAGGTAGAGTTGGGAGTAGGCGATTGCATATACACTCCTGCGACTCAGGCATGTACCAGACACATGCATTGGGATGTTGTGATACGGATGCTATTTAAAGCCACAAGGCCAAATCAGATCCCCAAGGAAGGGAATGGGAAAAGGAAAAATGGCTAAGGATTGAATCCTTAGGAATTCCAATATTAAGGAGTAGGTGAGCAAATGAGGACACAGAGCAAGACACTGTACAGGAAAATCCCTCAGGAGACAAACCAGGAGCATGTTCTCCTGGAAGCCATGTGAGGAAGGCACATGATAGAAGGTGGAGTGATCAACTGTGTCACACGCTGCGGATGGACCAAGTAAGAGGAGGTCTGAGGATCGACCATGAGATTTGAAAACAGGGAGCTCAGTGGCAACCTTGAGTCCATTTTCAGATATGACAGCAAAAGAAAATTTAAGGAAGAATCTGAAGAGATAGATAGGACATTAACATTGACAACTTTTATGAGTTTTTTCTTTCTACAGAGGGGAGCAAAAACTGACACCTGTCCAAAAAAAAGAGGTGTATTTTAAAGAAGTGAAATGACCTAAAAATGAAGAACGTGTTTATGTGTCGATGGGAATGACCCCCAGGAGAGAATGTGAAACTGAACAAAACTGTGTTTTCCATCCTACATTAGAGGGTGTGGAATCTGGTGATGGCTCACTGGAGGACCTGGAGGTACAGATGCAGGACAGCGGGACCCCGGAAGTGCTCTTTTGATCAGTTTTATTTTTCTCAGTGAAGGAGGAAGTGAGGCCATCGGGCAAATCTGAGAATGATGGAGGGAATGTCAGAGGTGGAGGATGACAGAAGGTGTGAAATGAAAATGTTCATCTAGAGGAGTGAGATGGTGAATGAACTAGTGGGAAAGTATGGTCTTCCAGCAGTACAAGACCCACTGGAGGTTTTCAGTGATCAGTTTAAACTGAGATAATTCAATTTATGGTCAGTTAAATAGATTTAGTACACATTTTTGAGACATTTTATAGGTCATGCACTGTTCTTGGCTCTGGAGACAGAAAAATGACTAGGAGGTTGTTCCTCTCCTCAAAGTCCTGCAGGGAGAGAGACTGAAATATGAAACCAATAACTATAATAAATTGTAATAATTCTATAATTGAGTTATACTTATTGTTTGGGGAAGTACTGCCAAGTGCTGTTGCCAAATATAGTGACACAGCAAGATGGTGGCATATTTCACATCAGAATCAGAATGTGGTTCTCCATAGTGACCTCCCATTTCCTCAATAAACATTTATTAAATGTTCAGCACTGTGTGCTAGGTGTTAGAGCTACAATGGCAAATAAGATCGTTTTTGCATTCAGAGAGCTCACCATCAAATACAGTGATTTCCAACCTTGGCAGCACACTTGGGCATTTTGAAAAATCCTGATACCCAGGCCATACCCCACACTAATAAGTCATAATTTTTTTTTAACATTCCCCAGTATTTCCAATGTACAGTCAAGGAAGAGAATTGCTGATCTAGGGTGAGAGACAGATAAGAAAACAGAAAATGGAAACATAGGTGTGGTAACTGCTGTTGGATAGGGAGGCACAAGCTACTAAGGGAGCCCTATTGAGGGGTCAGTCCTGCAGGTAGAGGGGCCATGACAACTTCCCCGAGGAAGAGCCCCCTGAGCTGAGTGAAGAGTGACCGGGGTCAGTGTGGGAAACGGAGGAGGGAAGGAGATCACAGCTGAAGGAGCAGGAGCGGCAGAGACCTGGGGACTGAAAGAGCATGTCCCACTCAGAAATCTGTGATTCAGTAGAGTCGAGCCAGGGCCACAAAGCAGGAAGAAAGTGACAAGAGATGCCCAACAGCTAGTAGGCAGGAGCCACACTAGAACGGGCGAATGCAAATTTGTTTCCCCACTACTGTCAAACTAATATTCAAATACAATCAGAGAAACCTATGGATCATATAAAATCAGTTAACCCAACTTGAAGCGCATGAGCAAGCAGCACCTTGAGAGAGCCTCGGTGGAGTCAGAGGTTGGGGGAGTTCCTTTACAGAGCTCTGAAGGCTGGGGTGAGCGACAAGGTGGCTTTAGGGCAGAAGTTTCTGAGCAGGAACTGGTCAGACCTTGCAAACCATTTTAATCGCCGGAACAGATGGTGGTCTTTTCTTTGGAACATTTGAGTCCATGAGAAGGTGTTAAGTCAGTTTTTCTCTTGTCTTATTTGGATTATAAGGGTCTGAATGAGCTCCTGTGAAAACATTTTGAGCTTACAGTGTTTGCGTTGTGTGTCCTGGTTCCATAGAGTTTATCTGTTGTGAATTGCAGCACAGTTTTGCAAGTGGTGGTTTCCGTTTCATTTCTTACTGTATTAAGAAAATGTGGTGCGGTAAATAGAGCACCGAGAGGCGGTAGTCTCCCATAAAATATGGTGTCCACGAATCTGCTGACTCCTGGAGGTGACCTAAAAATGAACATTATCTACTAAGCATGTTCAATGCATCCAGGACAAAAAAATCTTGAACTGACCTTTTTGAAAAAGACATTGCAACAGAAGTACATTAATTGAGTATATCAACCACTAAGTATGAAAATCCACAATGTTTAGGCAAACACCATTAAATTTACTATCAAAATTTCTAATATGAGGGCAAGCAAAGTGGCTCATGCCTGTAATCCCAGCATTTTGGGAGGCTGTGGCTGGCAGATCACTTGAGGTCAGGAGTTCAAGACCAGCCTGGCCAACATGGTGAAACCACGTTTCTACTAAAAATACAAAATTTAGTCAGGCGTGGTGCCATATGCCTGTAATCCCAGCTACTCGGGAGACTGAAGCAGGAGAATCACTTGAACCCAGGAAGCAGGGGTTACAGTGAGCCAAGAGGTACCACCGCACTCCAGCCTGGGTGATAGAGCAAGACTTTGTCTCAAAAAAATAATAAATAAAAATAAAACGAAAAACAAAATTTCTCATATGAATATTCCAAACATATAGGAAAGTATGATGAATAATAAAAAGTTACTAGCTACCAACTTTCCTCATGTCTTAATATTTTTGCCAAATTTATTTCACACATTATTAATAGAGAAACAAAACATTAATGTAAACTGAATCTACCTGTTTATTCTTCTCTAAATCCATTTTCCCTGCTCCTGGCTCCCCTCTCTAGAGGTATCCAAAATTACGAAGTTATCAGATTATTCTTCTCTAGTACATTCATATGAGTTTAAATAAACTATAATATTGTTCTACATGGTTTTGAACTGCTATAAATGATCTCAGTCTGGTTAGATTCTTCAGTTACTTGCCTTGTTTATGTAACTTCATGTTTCTGAGATTTGATTTATTCCTCTTAGATAGACAGATAGACCACCCATTCATTTTAATCCATTTTATGACTGTTACCACTGTTTGGCTCTCCATCATTGCAAGACCTTTGGGCTGTTTCCACCTGTACAAACAATGCTGCAATAAACATGCATGTATGTGGCTTGTGCACCTGTGAGCGGGAATTACTGGGGGTGGGATAAAAGCACCTTCAACATTTCTAAATATTGCCAAACTGCTTAATAAAATGGTTTTACCAGTTTAAAATCTCACTAGACTGCATGCGAATGGGCAATTTTCTGGGTATATAATGATATCTTATTGTTGTTTTAATTTGTATTTTCCTGATTGCTAGTGTGGTTGAATGTCTTTTTATATATTTATTAGCCATTTCATTTTCCTCTTAGTGAATTGCCTATTTTTCCTACCAAGTTCTTTTTTCTTCTTTGTCTTGTTGGTTGGTTGGGTTTTTATTCTTTTTTTTTTCACATTTTTGATATGAATTCTTTTTTACATGCATTGCAGTTGCAAATTTTTTCTCCCAGCCTGTGTCTCGTGTTTACACTTCATGATGTCTTCTCTTTTTTTGTAGAGAACTATTTTTCTTTTAATCAACTAAAATTGTATTTTCTTTGATGAGTTTGTGGATGTGTGTGTGCATTTGTGTTGGCATAAAAAATAATTTCCTACCTGAAAAACATAAAAATACCTGCTTATGTTTGTATTCTAATAATGGCAAAGTGTTGCTGTTGGTATTTAGCTTTTTAGTCGATCTGCAGTTGATGTTTGTGTGTGATGTGAGACAGGGGCCTTGGCAGCATTTGTTGATTACAGGAATCTTCAATGTTGTTTCTTTCCTTAATCCAGTTTCCATTTGGTGTGGTTCTGTATTGGGACTTTTATCAGCTTCTGTTGGTTCATTTGTCTTTCTGGGGCCCATTCCATACTACCTTAATTCCTGTAGCTCTGAAATGCATTTTGCTATCTGGTAGGATGAGTCCCCCCATCCTACTCTTCAAGTTCATCTTAATTATTCGCGATACTTTGTTCATCGCTCTAAAATTAACTGCTAGTACCACGCAACATTCTCTTGATATTGTCACTGAAGTTGTATTAAATAAAACTTATAGAATATTTTCGTATGAACTGACATATTTAAGATGTTGTTTTTCTCTGCCCATGAACATGTTATATGCTTTCATTTATCTAGGTGTCATTTTTTTGGTTTTCAATAGAGTTTTGTAATTTTTGCGGGAAATCTCTTATACATGTTTTATACAGTCGGTTATTCTCACAAACTCTATTTTTGTTGTTATTATAGTGTCTCTTTTAATTAATCTTTTTGTTTTTGTACAGTTCACGTTTTAAAAT
Organism: Nomascus leucogenys; assembly: GCF_006542625.1. Classification (NCBI taxonomy): domain Eukaryota; kingdom Metazoa; phylum Chordata; class Mammalia; order Primates; family Hylobatidae; genus Nomascus; species Nomascus leucogenys. Next base: position 3,120,003 of record NC_044395.1, on the reverse strand, counting down.
TTAATTGATATTTCTATATTCATCTTATATTCAGCAACTTTTCTAAACTCACATATTAATTCTAATTAATCATTGGATTCACTTAGATTTCCTACATAGATAATCATATCATTAGGCAGTTTGTTGTTTTCTTGTCTAATCCTTACTATCTTCATTTCTTTGTCCTGTCTCACTGTGCTGACTCTGACCTCCAACTCACTGCTGAATGAAGCAGTGCAAATAAGCATCCTTGCTTTGTTTCTGACTTTAAAGTGATTGCCTCTAATATCTTGACTATTAAATAGGAAATTTGCCATATACTTTTGGTGAATGCCCTTTTTGAAGTTAAGGAATCCCCTTTAGATTCGTGGTTTTCTTTGAATTTCCATCATGAATTTATCATATTTTATTAAATAGTTGTTCTGTATTCTTTGAAATAAAAAACAGTGATCTTTTTCCTCGAAGTTGATTACACATTTAAGGAATTCAGTGAATAAATCTACTAATTACATCCAGAACCTGGCTCAAGGAAAATACCTCAGACAAAAATAAATGGAGGTTGGGTGAGCTTGTGTTTGTGTTCTGGAATGGGGTTGGAGAAGAGCGCCTGACTGAAACGGAAATCTGTTCCTTCAATACTGGCACTCTACATTGCTGCTTCTCAGCGTGTGGTAAAGCAGCAGCAGCAGCCTCCACAGGGTGCCCAGAAATGCAGAGTCTCAGGCCCTCCCCCAGCCCTACTAAACCAGAATGTACATTTAACCGGAGAGCCAGGGGAACAATATGCATATCCAAGTTTGAAAAGCTGGTTTACATTGTCCTTCCAATACCACAGGCGAATCCATTCACGTTATCTAGTATATCTAATTCATCTCTGGCACTTAAACCAACTTTGCATGCCTGAGATAAAATTCCTGTCATTAAAAAAAAAAATACATTCCTGGATTTTTTCAAGTATCTTTTCCTGCTCTCCAAAACCACTGTAATATTTAAAAAAAAAAATAAAAGAAAAAAAGACAAAAATATACCTTTGAACTTAATTTGCTAATGTTTACCCAAGGATTTTTCCTTCCCTGTACATGAGAATGACCTCTAATTTGCGTCTGTGGTCTTATCCTCTTCTGGTTTTGAATCAAGGCAGTTCTAGATACATAAGTGATCTGTGGAGTGTTTCCCATTTTTATCCACTCTGAAACATTCCATTTAGCTTTTGAGTTATCTGTATCTGTGTTATTGTTGGGACTCACCTGTAAATTCTTCTGTGTCTAATTATGGTTGTTAACTTTTTAAACTTCTGATAACATTTTGTTTTAAACATCACATGTATAATTTGATTTTCCATGCTTTAATCATTTCTTTATATATTTTCTTGTTTTCAAATTTATTAGCAAGTGTCATTCCTGTTAATTAAAAGACCCTGCTGAATTTATTACTATATACCAATTTGTTGTATTCCTGTTATTGCTTGTTTATACCTTTTCTGTCTTTTTTCCTTAACCTATGTTAAGAGAGGCGTAAGAGTTTTGTTGTTCTTTTCAGAGAGCTACTTCTCAACTTTGTGAATTCTCTCGGATTTTTACTGGTTTTCTAAGTCAGTAGTTTCTTCTCGTACTTTAAATTATTCCTTTGTTTTACATATTCTTTGGGTTTACTCTGTTGATCTTTTCTAATGACTTTAGTAGATGATTACCTCATTAATTTTTAATATTTATATTTTTAAAAATCTCCCCTTAAATACTATACTGTTTTAACTCTATCCTGAGTAGTTTAACATTTAATATTTCATCAACATCTCTTTCCAAATATTTTAAAATTGTTTGTATTTTAGATATGTTAAATTTGAGTCTGAATGAAATTTGAATTTTAAATATACCTATTGTATATGTTATTACTTGCTCTGTAGTCTAAATAGTACATATTCCAGGGGTACTTGGTAAGGTATGTATTACTTATAGAAATCTGTAGTTTCTATAAGCACCAGCAAGCGTCTCTGGGGAGGCTGAGGGCAAACATTTCAGAAATCGGGAGCTGGGGCTGGGCTGAGGAGGCAGGATTAGCAGCGTCTCTCAGGCTGGGAGCTGAGCCCTAGGCTCAACAACAGAAATGCAATTATTTGAGGAAAAAAATAAAAAGAGTGAGGTAGAAAATCAGGCAAGGAAGGGCAAGGCATGGGAACAGAGCTGGAGCAATCAGGAACTGGACTGTTTAGCAAAACCTGCACTGAGAAAGGCCTAGGGTCTTGTTAAGGCTCTGGCTTAAAAGCTATAAAGTAGAAACTTGATCATGACATGGTAGCTAAGGTTCCTGCTTCTGTGACTGCAGATTTAATTTCAAATCTGTGTCTTTCATTTAGTTGTAGGGTCTATGGTTGTCTTTTCTATAAAGTAGGAATAATAATTATATCCCCCATATTGAGGAATATGTAGAAATTAAATATTGAGGATATTGTGCAAATTAACTAGTAAAGTGGTGAGTATTAAGTGATTACTCAATAGCAAACTCAATGAATTTCACTCTTATTATATATTTAAATTATTTTAATTACATAAGTTTCAATTCTTATTAAATAAATTAAATTTAATTCTTATTAAATTCTAATAAGAATACCTGTAATTGAGAAGAAGTAGAAGGGGAGGAGGAGATAAGATGGTAAAGGGGGGAATGAGAGGAGAGGAGGTACAGAAATAGACCATTGTACATCTGTGCAAGGATAGGTCCTGCTTTCAGGACCTGTAGACTGTGGCCAACCTGCAGGAGGAGTCAGGAAGCTGTGGCTCATTTCAGGCAGAGCAAATGTGTAGGAATCCCACAGTTCCTTCAGGAATAGAAACCCAGCAATATTCTTCCCTCTTCTCCCCACTTGTTCTGGAATTACAATCAGGTAAAAAATCAGTCCAGGTTTGATGAACCATTTCTTACCTCTAGTATTGATTCCCTAGTCATGCCTCAGAGCTCAGCAGTAGGGAAATACCTAAAAAAGTAAAAATAAAATAAAATAAAAACAACAACAAATTGCGGATGGATGGGAAGTGCTCTTCACACTCTGTGACTGGGGAGGAAGACATGCATATGAGGAAGTCTTGTTGCTTCAGTACCATCCCTCAATGTCATCCTCAACTGTCAATACTTCAAATATTCTAACTGTATTTCCATCCAGTTGACGAGATTTAAAATTATTTTGAACAATGTCTTCTGTTTGTATGTCTCATTGAGACCATCCTGGAGGCTGGCTACCACACATGGGAAATGTCCATTATGTATTTGTAACATTTTTAACCAGTAAGATAAACAGTTGTTCTCTTTATTCTTTATTTTATTCTTTTATAATGAAGTTTGCTGAGTATCATGTAGATGTGTTATATCATTAAATGGAATTTCATTAAGGGGTTCTAAAGATCAGGTATAAAGTTGGTATGAAAGAAAAGATACACTGAATATATACTTTTTTCTTCCTCTAATAAAAATTCCCTGTCCTCCAGGCAGGTCTAACTTGTGTATTTCCCCTTGGTTACAGATAAACAATCTAACAGCTGTAGATGAAGACATGATGCCTGCAGTAGCCATAACTCTCCAGTTGGAGTTTCCTTGATTTTTCTTATTAAATAGTTGATCCCGTTTTCTTCTCATCTGATAAGGTTAAACTGCAGCCATTTGGAATGCTTTTCATCTACATGAAAGTCGCCTTCCTGACGATGTGGTAATAACAATGGTAATATAGCATTCAGCTGCCTGCCAGGCTATGGGGAAGGTCACAATGGATATTATTACAGAGAACTCATTCCTCCCATGAAACATTCATGCTTTATAGCAGCCTCTGCTTCACTGCTTCTTGAAGAGGTCCACTTCCCTTTGACCTTTGATAATGGCATTGACGTGCATGCTCATTTGGAAAATACTATTAATAACTAACATTTAGATAGTCTTTACATTTTACAAAGAGCTTTCACATCTGTCACCGCCCTTGGTTCTCATTCCAACTCTAGACTGCAGATGTCAGATTGGCCCAAATCGCACACCTAGGAAATATCAGAGCCAGAACTAAAACCCAAACCTTCTTCTCTGAGTCCCTGATCTTTTAATTACATCACAGTGCACAGTGGAGTTTCGACGCTGTAATTCTTACAAACTAGGGCGTGTTATTTGAGCCAGTAGCATATTATATTACTTGTCAATGTTTTCAGAAAAGGATATCTTAAATAATTATTTGCCAAGTGGATGACTTTTCTTACAAAAACAATTTTGCTGCTTAGGAAATTTGTTTTCTCAACTGTAAAATAGGTGTCTAATCATTTCTCCTAATAATGACATGAGGCTAAATGAATTCATTACCATTAGGATTTTTAAGCTTCCCTATTTTGGCTTATCGATGGCATGTTTCAAGCATAGCTCGGTACTATAAGAATTAAGAATTTAGAGGAAGATAGTGATGTAGACCCTGCTCCCAGGAAAGACTGTAATTTATACCAGTTGTTCCTAATGTGTTTTGGGTCAAGTAGAACTATATTAGGCCATTTTTGCATTGCTGTGAAGAAATATCTGAGACTGGGTAATTTATAAAGAAAAGAGGTTTGATTGGCTCATGATTCTGCAGGCTGTCTAAGCATGGTACCCACATCTGCTTGGCTTCTGGGTTAGCCTCAAAGAGCTTTTACTCATGACAAAAGGTGAAGTGGGAGCAGACACTTCAGTGGTGAAAGCAGGAGCGAGAGAGAGAGAGGGGGAAGTGCCACACACTTTTAAAGGACCAGGTCTTTGGAAAACTCACTATCACAAGGACAGCACCAAGCCATGAGGGATCTGCCCCCATGATCCAAACACCCCCAACCAGGCCCCACCTCCAGCACTGGGGATTACAACTCAATGAGAGATTTGAGCAGAGCCAAATATCCCAACTACATCAAGAACTTTGGAATCTTTTGAGGACAATGACCCTTCCTGGAAAAGTCCCCACTGACAAAAATTATTGGGCAACATTTCAGAGGCCTTTTTGTGTTAGCTAATGTTCATCTCTGGTTGCCGGTTAAGACCTCAGATCTAGAGGCAAATAATTTGCACTCAGGTTGCTAAGTGTAGGTTGCAGTGACCATCAACAGTAACCTAATGCCCAGAATTAGCTTTAATTGCTTGCTAATATTAGTGTAGATGTAAACACTTAATTAGCGTAAATACAAATCATTCCATTGACAGGTAAAATGCACCTTTACTTCCACAGTTGCAGCTTTGGGTGTTTGGGTTAGCCAACTGATGTAAAGAATTGCCACACAATTAATAACAAACAAGGATATTCACTTAGTGCATTCATTAGGTTAACTTTGCATACTCGAAGCTATTAGAAGACATTAGCCCATTGTAACCAGGAGAAAAATAAAGCTAGCACTATCTCTTTGCCTCCCCCACTTCACTTGGCTCCAAGCTTAGCCACTCTGATGATACAGTGCTAAGAAGTCACACTTTTCTCCTTATAAATGACTCCTGGCCCCTGCAGAATATGCATGTCTACTAGGGAGACACAGAGTTGGGAGGCTTTCGGGAGACTGGGGGTAGGTTTCCTTTCCTTAAAATGAAAGTTTGACTTGTCCTTCCAAAAATAAGGTCTTTGTCTTCCATTTGCTTAAAGAAAACTGAGAAACAAAAAAGGGATTAGCTGAATTTCCTTTGGGTAGGTATCGGCTGCTGATCAGAAGGGTCTAATGAGGTGAGCAGCAGCAATCAATGTTCAAAGGGAGGTGGTGACAAGGTCACCAGGTCAGGCGATGCCATCGGATTTGGCTGTGATTGTCTCGTCGATAAATGTCCTGGCAGGAAATTACTATAAACAAACTGCAGCATCTTTTTAATTCAGGTGTAGGCTGAGGCGAGGGCACGGACCCATAGGATTTCTTGAGGAGAAGAAGAGGCAGCAGGTTATTTCTCAGATTTCTTTCAATAGACAGACAAATCTATGAAGCTGAGCTGTGTGTACAGAGATGTCCCCTTTTCCCACCTGTCTTGTCTCGTCTTTGCAGATCGTCATTCCTACCACTGCCGTGTTGATGCTGCTAGTGGCTCAGCATGGGCCCTCCTGAGTGTCCACATCAAAGCTGAGTTGAGACTTGCTTTAGTCCATGGGGAACCAAAATTTGTCATGGTCAGCTAGCTCTTCATGTCTAAAGGAGAGTATTATGAGTTCAGGTTATATATATTTATTGGTGTCAAATCGATCTAAATAAGTTATTAACTAAAAGTATAAAGTATAGTGGAGGTTCTAGTGTCCAAAATCTTTGGTATCATAGAGCGGTAGCATCCTTAGAATCATAGAGCTGTTGAATACTTGGCAAGGAAGGAGGCTTGGGAGGATGTACAGTCCAGCACTGGCATTTCAGGTAAAAAGCTGAAACTCCAAGTCATTAGGTGATCCCCTGCTCATAAGTCTGCCCTCCTGCTAATAGAAAAAAAATATTTTATCGTTTTTGTTGTATGGCTAACATTTTCATTCACCATGGACTTTTATCCCCTAATAAATCTAAGGCGTGACATTTCACATTCTGGCTGATCTATAACATCACATGCCCTGGTGAGAATGGCGTGTGTGTGTGTGTGTGTGTGTGTGGCCAAGTGAAGGTGGACTCAGGGGAAGCCTTGCCTTGTCTGCAAAGCTTCTCCTTGCCCTTTGCAGAGGGCTTGGCATCTTTCTTCTGTGCCACTGATTTTTATACAAATGCTAGTGCAGCACCTTTTAGGACATTCTGTCATTCTGTCCTACCAGGTACTGAACTGCTTGAGGGCAGGAACCATAAATTAGCAATTAAAAATAACTGCCACATGATGGGCCAAAGCATGGCCCATAGATTATCTAACACTTCAGTAGAATAGGAGGCAGAGAAAATGACGCAAGATAGAGAAGAAGGAGAAAAAAGCAAGGAGGAGGAAAAAGTTGTCATTTTCATAGAGTTCTGAAGAAGCTTTTGGTCACTTTGCATTTCATCTCCTAAATCAATTTGCCTGCCTGGAACCCGGGTGTGGGGTGCTCGCCATGTTGAGGATGAGCTGGCTTCATTACCAGCTACTGGACTTGCAGATAGAATTGTCCTTGATGTTCCAAATAGAGAGAAAGGCAGAGACTGACAGAGCGGGAGTGTGGGGAACGCTCCTGCAGGGACAGAGTGTTCTAACGTGCTGAGGTGGCTCCCCACGGAGCCATGAGCTGCGTGCAAATGGCAGTCAGTGTGTGCTTTGAAGCCTCCAGCCTTGGGAACTTCAAACCAGGAGAGGACAGACAGATGATCTATGGGAAATTAATATCTAAAAGGTCTAAAATCTGTTCTTCCTGTCACCTTAATCTCCTGCCTGCTCACTGACAGTATTTACTTTCTGAACATAGTGAACATTTAATACAACAGAGGCTCCCACACGCTTAACTTTTCTAAAACAGAAAATCTTACATTTCAATACGATCCATTTTAATTATTTTATTTCTTCACTGCATTTTGAACTGATCCTTTCTCTAGGTTTTAGAAGTTTTCCTTAAGGAGTAGTGTAAATGAACTTTGAGAAAAGAGGCAGGCTAGCAGGTGGAATGCCCTGCCACTGCTCTGGCAGCTCTGCGGTCACCTGGTGGATGCTCATGGCATCATGTGGAGTAACCTGCTAGGTCAGGGTCATGTTTTCTGCCTCCTACCTTTTGATTTATTTTGATTGCTGGAATAGATCAGCTCACTTTGAAGTATACCTAGGAAGGCTATATAATTTGTCTATACCCACATATTCACCCACCCATGAATTTATCCATTCACTCATCCATCCAACTATTCATCTACTCATCCATCCACCCATCTAACCACCCATTCATCCAGTCATCAATTCACCCATCTATTCACCCACCCATCCATCCACCCATCCATCTATCCTCCATCCACCCATCCATCCATCCATCCATCTACCCACCCATCCATCCATCCACCCACCCATCCATCCATCCATCCATCCATCCATTCATCCACTCATCCATCCACCCATTTATTCACCCATTCATCCATCCCCCTACCACCCATCCATTTATTCTCCCACCCACCTATCCACCTATCCATCCATGCATTCATTCACTCACTATTTGTGCATTCAGGAAGAGAGTCAATCTACAAACATCTTTAGAGTACCTACTGTATGCCCAGAACTATGCTAGATGCTGGCAATAAGAGAAGAATAATTTGTGGCTCTTCCTTTAATGAGAATATGTTCTACACAGTCTGAGCACCATAAGCAGACCATTTGTTTTTTTAAATTTCCAACTTTTATTTTAAGTTCATGGGTACATATGCAGGATGTGCAGGTTTGTTACATAGGCAAACATGTGCCATGGTGGTTTGCTGTGCAGATCATCCCATCACCCAGGTATTAACCCAAAAATCCACTCGTTATTCTTCCTGATCCTCTCCCTCTTCCTCCACCCCAGGCTTGGACAGGCCCAGTGTGTGTTGTTTCCCCCTGTGTGTCTTATGTTGTCATAATCTAGCTCCCACTTATAAGTGAGAACATGCGGTATTTGGTTTTACGTTCCTGCTTTAGTTTGCTAAGGGCAATGGCCTCCAGCTCCATCCATGTCCCTGCAAAAGACATGATCTCATTCCTTTTTGTGGCTGCATAGTATTCCATGGTATAAACGTACTGTGTTTTCTTTATTCAGTCTACCATTGATGGATATTAGGTTGATTCCATGTCTTTGCTATTGTGAATAATGCTGCAATGAACATACAGTTACATGTGTCTTTATAAGAGAATGATTTATATTCCTTTAGGTATATAGCCAGTAATGGGATTGCTGGATCAAGTGATATTTCTGCCTCTAGGTCTTTGAGGAATCACCAGACTGTCTTCCATAATGGCTGTACTACTTTTCACTCCCACCAACAGTGTCAAAGCATTCCTTCTTCTCCACAACCGTGCCAGCATCTGCTGTTTCTTTCTGAATGAGTTATACATTCCTATTTTGAATAACAACATATTTATTTTTGGCATAATTTTCTAGAAAGCTAGTAATAGAGATTATACACTAGAAGGGCCTGGAGTAGATGCATGGTCCATCTGTAGTAGGTTAGGAAAGCAAGCCCAGACACATTGCAACAATTCTACTTATTACCCTCACAAAGAAAGCACTGATATATTTTTTACATCTCATAACTGAAGTCATCTTAGAATAAGGTGTTTTCTAGAGTGTTCCATGGGTAAAGGCAAAGAGGGTTTTAATCCTAGATATAAAGAGGCTCTCTGAGCTGTCTTCATGGTAATCGTGGTCAGATAAAGTACACAGTGATTTAAAAAGACATACGAGTTTCTTCCTTTAGGGAGCTACCAGCTGAATGAGAAGGTACAGCATTAAACAACACCAAATTGTTTTTAAAAAGGAAAACTTCTTTTGCTCACGAGCACTGTGTAGACAATAAAGAGATGTACAGGACAGCTGGGGAATTCGCATGGTGTGGGCAGGTAAAGTCTTTCCAAGGATGTGACATTTCAGTTGAAATCTGAAGGAAGAGGGGAAACCAGCACTGCAAAAAGCAGAAGGAAATGTACTCTACACCAAGGAAGCATCAAGTGCTGAGTCTCGACATCAGCATGAGCTCAGTATATTGGAAAATCAAACAAAGGCGAATGTGCTTGGAGCCCAGTGTGTGAAGGAGAGGGTAGAAGTAAGTTCGGGAGATAGGGGAAAAATTAGGCCACAATAAGGAGTTTGGATTTTGTTTTAAGAGCAATGGGAAGACTCTGCAGATTTTGAAGGAGTGTGAGTATTTAATCTATTGTACAAATGCAGATGCTTTTGAAATTAAAAGGGGCACTCTTAATCATTAGACCTGGACACGGGGCATAAGCTGGGTGCTGTGGGTAACTTGGGACGTAGGTTTTCCCTGGTTTCAAGTAGTATGGAGACACAACTTCTGTTTCTAAAAGATTGTTCAAACTGCTTAGCAAATAATACATAGGAGAGTGAGGGTGGAAATGCAGACAGTATAGACCAATGCAATGCACAGATTTGGGAAGGGAGGCCTGAAGATGCGGATGTGTGGGACCCGTGCTGATGGGAGCATCTGGGCCCTGTGTCTGTGAGGTGCTGAAATGCAGCAGAGTCCCAGTCCTGGACAGGGAACACAGGTGATCTGGCAATTCTAGATCATTAGAATGAAGAAGCACCACTTGCAGCTTAGAAATGGTAAATTTAGAGCAATTTAAGCAGAGGACTTTTTACCCAGCAGGTAGTACGTACAAGAAACTTGCTACTCCAAGACATGGTTCAGACTCACAATCTATCGAGGTTAAAAGAAAGTGAATGGAATGAGTTGCTAAGGGAAACTTGGTTATTTTGGGTATATCCATAATGTTTTGATATTAATTTAAATGAAAGTTTACCACAGCCTCTCCATACCAAACTCAGAAGCAACAGAGGACTGAAAACCTTTGTAGGTAACTCTGACAATTTTCACGTCTTAAACTCCCCACTCTACCGACAAGCTCAGATCTTACTCATTCCAGCAAAGAAAACAAAACAGATGACACACAAAAAACAACGTTTTCTTTTGTTTCTGCCTTTCCTTAAACTACCACACCATTTTCCTTTTTCCTGTTATTGCCGAATCTCTTGAAGTAGCTGTGTATGTACACTTGATAGCCTTCATTTTCTTGCCTTCTGTTGCTCCTTAAATCAGTGCCTTTTAACTTTCATCCTAACAATGTGTTTAAAGAACAGTCAAAATTCTCCTTCAGAACAGTGGAAATTCCTTAATATCAAATGCAATGGCATTGCTATTCGGATCCTTCTGTCTTGTTTGCAGCCCTAGGAGGTCTTTAAGCTCCCTACACATCAGAGACCCTCACATCCCTGCATGGATTTTGACCTCCTTGGGATAAGGACTGTGCCAGATCAATCCTCCATCCTCAAGAGCTAGCCTAGTGTCTGACACACATCAGATATTTATGAAATATTGTGGATTTGGATTAGGTTTAAAATGGCCTACCCTGTTCTCTGCCAGATCCCCACGCCTGAAGATAGTGAATGTCCAATAAATGCTTGTTGAATACATGAAAGAAGAAACTCCTGGACTGATTAGACAGTCACTGCATATTTATTGATCCCTTCTAGGGCACAATACCGTGTTAGGGGCACTAGTACTTGGTAGGGTGAATAAAGTGAGAATCTCACAGACGTGGTCTTCATTTCCTCATCATCCTTTCACTCTTCAGCAGCTTACAATGCTAATTTTTTCCACATCTCACTGCTACTGCAGAAACTCCATCTCTAAGAGTATGGCAATGTCCTTAAAAACATCATATATAATGACTTTTTCTTAGACCCCAGGAAAATTATATATTGCATAATTTTATAATTAAAAGATGTATTAGAGATCATCTAGTCTAACAGCCTCCAAATTTTTCAACAAATAATACTCATTTCTTAATCCCCATAACAACATTTTCAGGAATGTCTCACCAAAATTATATTCAGCAACAATTTATTTTCTCCTTCAAATAAAGGCATATACATATCTGTTCTCAAAGCCACTGACCAGCATTCATTCACAATTGAATATTTGTTAAGTTATTATGACCCCAGTGCTGTGCTAGACGACAAAAATTAAATGATGAACAAAGCAGATTCCTTTCTTGATCTTATGATCTAGTTAATAGGAAAAATCCAAGCTTCCCATACTAGTTTATGTAATACCAGCCAAAGAAAAGAAATGTCTTACTTAGATTCAACTGTCCTTTGAAGATGTATGTATTCTTTTATGCATGTGTTTGAAAATTTTAAAATATGCCTGACTACATTGGAGGCTGTACTATACTGTGGGAATGTCCAGATGTGAAGCCATTCACCTGTTCTAATAGCCCATTTTACAGGCAAGGACATTAAAGCCCATCCAGAAAGCTTTATCGTAGCTTGCTAAGGATCACACATCTAAGCAATGATAAAACTGGGGCTAGCACCCAGATATGCATTTCCAATTCTGTGCTTTTTCCTTTTTTCTCCTTTGATAAAAAAGCCCTTGATCCTTTTTTACCTTTTTATATAATCTTAAAGTATCTAAGAAGTTTGTTAGCATTAGAACCTGTTTAACTTGGTTTAATCCAGCATTTTCCAAATGTAACTTACCCACTATCTCTATGCATCCTCTTCTAAAATTATACTCTACCCCTGAGTTATTTTATTCCCTTCCTTGAATATGCCTTGCCTTCCATGGCTGTGTCCTTTCTCACACCATGTCTTGGCCTGCTGCAGCATCCCCTTCCTATCAGCCCATCTCAATTCCAGACATCTCTCCAGCTTCCCATTCAGTGGCCCTCAATGAATCCAGCTGGAAATCATCATTTCTCCTCTCCCTCCCATAGTACTCACTGGCTGTACCTTTCATCTGGCAGTGAAAATGCATTACTCCTTGCTGCTAGTTATCTTTGTGTGTTCACACGTCTTTTCCTGGGGATAGGAACCTTGTCTTGTTCTTTATAACTCCCACAGGACAAGCAGTCAGGAAAAACAGAGAAATTTGAAAGCCAGTCAGGATTTCTCCTTCTCCCTCACCCTCACTAAATGACACCGCAAATTTGTACATCTTTCCTATCCCCATTGCTAAAGCCTTAATCCTGGCCTGTTATTTCTCGTTTAGCCTGTGTTATTGTCTCCTAACTTGTCTCCTTATCTCCCGGCTCACCCACCTCCAATCATCCTCCCTGCACCCTCCTGCTAGATGACCTTTCTAAACTAGAAATCTGATCAAGTTATTCCAATGACATCTCATCATTTGCAGGATTGAGACTCGTCTCCTTCATGTAGCATAAAAGGCCCTTCACTGTCTGGTTCCTGACAGATCTCCCCCTTTCTCTGTCTCCCCCCATTTCCCTCATACCCCTCTCTCTGCCTACTCCATCTCTCCCAGCCCCTGCCCCGCCCATGCCTCATCCTTCCTTCCCAGTCTACGCTTTATCATACTGAGCCCTTATGAGGTTCTGGAATACATAAGTTGTTTTGTGATTTCTGTACATGCTACTGTGTTTGCTTGAAATGCTAACCCTTGCCTTCCTACACACTCTCTTTTCTCCCTGCTATATTTTTTCATTTCTTTCCATTGGCTCTGCTTCTGTTAGTTACTTTGCGGGAAGCTTCTATGAATAGGCCAGGATGAGCAAGTTGATTCTCTCCCTCTCTCCCTCTCTCTTTCCATTTCTCCTTACCTGCCCCCACCCATGCACATATTGTTAGACACATTGCGTTGCAATTATTGAATTACTTGTTTCCCCAGTTGGACTAACAGCAGAGGGGGATGCTGTTTGGACAATCCTTGTATCTCCATCTTCTACAAAAGAATCTGGCCAATGTGAGGAGCTCAGTATTTGTTGAGTAAATCAACACATGTATAAATGGTGACCATTCGTAGAACCCAGGAGGTTTTCCGCACGCTGGTGGGCTAAGTGAATATCAAATCGGATGGCAAGTTAAGTGAGAAGAGCCCTGCAAATGAGGCAAAAGCAGCTGCAGGTGCTTTCTTCTTACCTAAGCAGACAGCGAGCTGACTGGCTTTGCTGAAGCAGCTCTGCAGCATGTTGAGCCGCAGCAGCTGGCATTGCTCTTGTTTGAATCCCTTCTGGAACAGGGAACGAGGGAGTGAAAGACTAGCACGTAATCTGTGGGGCTTAATCTTTCTTTGCAAATCCCCAAATAGTGTGAAATTGGCAATAATCCAGGCAACTCCAACCTTCTGCTCACCAAATAGTCTCCACCCTGCTTCTACAGAGGGCAGCTCAGGTGTTTCAAATGTGGAAGTTGCTAGTAGAGAGCAGCTTCACTCCTGTAACCTGATTCATTCTCAGCCTGGAAAATGGAATGTAAAGATCACAACCTCAGCCAGGCAGAGTTTTGCCTCACTTCAGCTCCTAGGAAATCATTTCAATTCCTCAAAGTCGATTTTCCCCTTCAACATCCATCCGTCCATCCATCCGTCCATCCATGTGTGCATCCGTCTGTCCATCTGTCCATCCATTCATCCGAGAGCCACATCAGGTGTCTTCCTGGTGCCAGGTATGTTTCAGAGAATATGAAATTATGTTTATAGAGTTCACAATTTAGTAAATATTTTGTGTCATCTAAGAATTCTCTAAAAATCTATAATCCTGACCAGTAGGAAAGATAAAACTTTTGAAAATTAAGGTTTCAAGAAAGCTCTTATTTCTTAAAACTGTATAGAGGACTGAAAATCTGGAGCTAATAAGGACCTTGGTATGGTTGACTTTCCCGTATGTGCTACTGGGAATCCAGGTGTCTTGAGGGACAATTAGGAGTATGACTGCCTCTTGTCCCTTTCGAGTAGTCCTTTGAGGGTTGTTTTATCTTTCTCTCATTCTAACCATATTTTACAAGTCTAACAAGACTTGAGAAGGTGATGCTCTGAGACTTCACTTGTGTTCTTAAGACACATACTCGAGTGGGATCTTGGTTCCATTGATTTCCAGTTCTGTGACTTGGCTGCTTTCTATAACCACTCTTTCCCTTGGTTTCCTCATCTGGAAAATAGGAATAATAATAACACTCATTCCCTAGTGCCTCCCATGGTGAATGCTAGCTGAAATCAACATATGTAAAAGGCTTTGCAAATGCCTGGTTTAACTGAAGTGCTCTACAAACAGTATTGAAGAGGATGATGTCGATTATGATCGTAAAAATAGATTGAGACACTTTGTATTTCCATTTTAGAAGTGCCCCCCCCCCACTTTTTTTTTTTCCTCCTTTTCTCCTTCTGAGACTATTGAAGGTTGTTCTTATCAGTAAGGGCAGCTTTTCCCCTTTTCTCACTTCCTCCCCACTCCCCCTTTGTCTGGAGGTTCCTTGGCAGAAAGGAACATGTGTTTCTGATATATGAGTAACTCTGATATCTATTAGAGTCTTCTGAGTGCAGAGAGCTTAGTCACTCCTGGGGGATGATGCATCTATATTGGGCCTCAGCTCCTATCCACAGCCTCCGTCAATGTCAAAAAGATCTCAGAGCAGGTGTGAGGTTTAGGATTGAGGGAAGGACAAGAGCTAGTGAGACAGCCTTCACTGAGAGAGGGACTGACGGGGCCCCCATGACCACCTCATGTTTTGAGGGTCTCTGGAAGGACTCCTGAGACTCAGCACACAGTGCTGCTCATGGCTGGGCTTTATTACTGTGCCATGGTGAGGACACAGGGCTGGATCATAAGGGGTCAAGGCACAGGCAGAGTCTGGAGAAACCCATGCGCGGCTTCCTTATGCTCTTTCCCTCCCACGAGGGTCCCACAGAGCCCACTGTCCCTCCACAAAAATGCAGCAAAACATGTGTGACGTTTCTGCCCAGGGAAGCCCAGTAGAGACTCAGAGTCCAAGGTCTTAACCGGATAACTGGATGCTGGTCATATCGGCACCCTCTCCCTAGCAAGTACTAACATACCAGATTCCCAGAAGGGAAATACGTATTCAGCATAAACCACATTGCTTGCACAGATAATCTAGGCACAAGGAGCCATCCTTACTAGTTAGGGAACAGTGGAAGCCTTCCTGAAATCCAAGTTTTCTGGTGCCAGCCAAGGACCAACCATGCAAGCAGGCCTTTCTAAGGGCAGCAGGCCCCAGGACGTACACTTCCACCACCGCCTGAATTCTTAGCTACATTTCCTTGGTAGAGGTGATGGTGGGGCTACATCTTCTTTCTGATTTGCACAGCCTTCATGGACACACGTTTATCTCCCTGTGTCTTGCTGGCTACATACTTACGAAAAAGGCCTGGGCCAGAGGCATGATAATGCCAGACACTGATGTCCACCACTGGGCACCTCCTTGTGAGCTGGCACCAATTAGAATCAAGCCTGATTTTCCAGGGGCTGTTGCACCCTGTCGGTTGGCCTCGACTTCCCTTAGGGTGTAATCTTAGTCCCCTAGGATTTCTTCAGCCCTACCCCTGGCTTTCTGGCTTTCCCATGGGCATTCTGTTACTGAGAGCTGAGCATGAAGGGGACAGTGGAGGCAGAGAAAAGATCCCTGTCAGCTGGCAAAAGAAGACATCATTTCCCATTGCATGTGAGCTCTCATGAAGAGCTAGGAAGGGCCTACACATCAACACCAAAATATTAATAAAAAGAAGGCTGTACGATCCTATCCTCAAGTGCCAAAAAGACTTTAGACCAGCGTGACCTGTGGTATAATTGCACAATTTCAAGCAGCCTTTCTAAATTAAAACGTAATCCCCCAGCAGTGAGGGGCTTGCGCGGCCCCTCCCCATCCCTGGGATTCATTTCTCTCTTCCAGGCCTATCTCTTTCCTGCCCTAAATCTCTTTCCTTCTGTCTCTCTGTCTGTTCATCCTTCTATGTCCTCTATCTAGCTTTTCCTTTCTTGATAAAAATTAAGGAAAAACAACTTGATAGATTTTCCGATAACCTTCTAGAAGGTCTCACCGGGTTACATTTTGCTTTAATAGCATTTAAGCCAATCTGCCTGATGTTTCTGTAAAGGTCAATTAAATTCACCCTAAAAATTTCACTCCTGGCTCATTATACAATTGGAAAATGAATTAGAAGCACATGCTGCCCCAGAGGTTTCTGATATTTCACTAATGAATATGTCTTAAAATGCAAAAAGAAAAAAAAAGAGAGCGAGAAAAGAAAAAAAGGTGTTGTAGGCCACACAGCAGCTTGCAGTGCTACCAGCTGGTGCAGAACATCGCCACAGGCAGTGGTCTGAGACTAGTGAACACTAGGTAGGCCTGTCTCCACTCCACATTCAGAAGTGTTCACAGGTCCCAAATGCGCATGGGTCTGGTCAGCTCTTCACCACGCCTCTGCACATCCAGAGCCCACTGTTAAACCCCAGGGGTGGCATCCAGCTCACCTGACTCTTCATTAGCTGCTCTTAGTGTGGTCTGAAGGACCACAGTTCAGTTTAATATCAGCCTGAGCAAAATGTGATTCTGCAGGTTAATCTACAAGGAGCTTTGTGGGCAGAGCACATGTGTTGCAAAGCCAGGTCTCAGTTGATCTGGGGATTCTCAGACTGTGATAGCATTGTAACTGTCTGAGGAGAGAACAGCCCAGTGGAGGAGGGAACATGCATTTCTGGGTCACTCTGAGGGCACAACTGGGGCCAAAAGTACAGAGAACACAAAGTCAAGTTTGAGACCAACTTAAAGAAGTAATTTTAACTGGCTTTCTTTCTCCCCAACTCCTGCCAAAAGAAAGCCATCAGACAAGATAGCAACTTCCTTGTCCCTGAGGAAGGCTTCAACAGAGCCGAGCAAGCCTGTCCCAGGAGTCCATGTTTCAGGTAGAAGTCTCCTTAATTCATTCACTCATTTCTTCATTCTGCATATTTATTGCTGTGTCCTAGACAGTACTAATCTTGAGAATGAACACAACAGCCTAGTTTTTATGTATGAATTGAGGGTTTGTTTTTTTATTTTTGTTAGACGGTAAGGTTATGTTTTAAAAGAAGATTCCATATCTAAGTCCCTCGTTTCAAAAACTGTCCTAAAATTCAGATTTTTGTTCACACTGGAGTTTGCAAAGGACTTTCATGTTCCTCTTACAGCAAAGGCTGTGACTTTTCTGCTCTCATGAAACTGCAAACTGGTATTTATTTTAGGACAAGAGGGCTCCAAACCTCGAAATATTAGTTATTGGATGTCTGTCTTCAGGTTTAAGTATAAACCTAGCTGAATTGACTGAAACATATAGAGACAATCTCTCAAGCCTTTCAGAGTGGAGAGAGGAAGCCTGGTTGCTATCCTCCATGCCTCACAGATGTTCATATAGGATTTTAGGATTCCAGACTGGAAGGGCCATTGGGGTCATCTCACTGAAGCTTATCCTGTCTAAAACGAGGAAGCTGAGAAGGCTTCCCTCGGGTAGTACAAGAACAAGACATTCTTCAGCCAGGGTCTCTAGACTCGAGAGCCGTGTTCCTTCTACCATACTGACTTCCTCCATTTGCAAGATTGTGCTACGTTCATACATAGTGTTTTGGAAGGTGGAACCAAAGTTTCTAGGAAGAGCGAGGTTGCAAACCATCATGATGTGCGTCGAGAGTGGCCAATCAGGCGGTGAAGAAAGGGGGCCCTGGTGAAGCCCTGGGCGTTTGATCTCAGGGCTGCTGTCTCTGGCGCCCTGATGGTGCTCCTCAAAGCCTGCTTCTGAAAGATTTCATCCAGGTGCGGTTGATGTTTCCAGTTCCATTTCCTGGTATCTCCATGTCCTTGTTCTTTATTGCAAACCTGGTGTCAGCAGATGTTCCTGGGGTCCTCCTGACTCCACTGTGCAGCAGGCTGAGTGCAGTCAGACTGTCATTGAGAAGTACTGTAACCCGGGTCCAGGAAGCGATGCTCCAAGACACTCAGCCACTCAGCATCACTGACATTCAGCATTTTAACCTTGGAACTGCAGAAATATAATCCAAAGCAAAGGCCGTGGGCTAGAGATTCATGATTAAAAAGGGAAGGGATTTCCCTTTCCTTCTTTCTAAACTGAGCCTGCAAACCATAACATTGAAAGCTGAATACCGTCCTGTCTGACGTCCACAAGACCAGGGTATGGAGAAACATGAGCACAGACTCAGGTCCCTCCCTCCTCCCATCTGCCTTCTCTTCCCTAAAAATCTTGCACAGGTTCAGGATGTCCTGCTGCCAATCAAACATGAGCTCCCATGCCACATGGCTGGGGAGGACCAGCCAGCCCTTGTGGGCCTGGCAAAATTGAGGACGCATTTTGATTCACTCACATTTAAATATCAGAGATAGTTTTGATGATATGCTATGTAACTGAACATAATCAAATTTCAGATAAACCAGAGCAGGCCCCAAAAGTGCACCTGATGAATTTCCTTGTAGAAATGGGGTGTTGGCAGAATAAGAAATGGAATGTAAGGAGTGCCTAGCATAAGAAGTCAGGGGGGTCAGGGAGGAAAGGAGGGAAGGGAGGAAGAGAAGTGAGAGGCAGGGAGTTAGATCAGTCAATCACACAATTACCCTGAAGACAAGAAATAGAAGGACTATCTAGTTTAGGATGTTATATATCCTCTTGAAATGTAAAGTTTTAGAAAAGAAAAGGGGCAGGGGAGAAAAGCAATCCAACGAAAGACGAAACAAATCCATCAGGGCAGAATCCATCAGGAAGGAAAGAGTGTGGAACGACTCATTTGCTTAATGCGGGCTTCTGGTCAGTCCCTGGAGCTTGTGTGACAGCAGGATTCTCCTGCTGCTGGAGAGCCTAATAGGCAGGATTGGTCCAGCAGCTCCTCCCATTGGACTAACTGGTTTCAATTAAGACTATCACAAAAGCTAATTATCATTTAAACCTGACTCTCAGGCTCACTATCCCTCTTGCTGTAAATGGATTGCTTAATGGTCCCAGTGCAAGGCTCTGAAACCCTGGAGGTTTCCTATTATTTCTTTGCCTCCAGCAGGGACCAGGGACTTCTAGAGTGTTAGGTTTCAAGGGAGAATAAGAGTAGCAATACCCTCTTTCTTTTTCACAGAAACAAAGACTGTTAGCATTGAGGGAATGTGCGATTTTGGTTTTGATATAGTCGGACCTTCTACTGCATGAAAGAGTTTCCCTATGTGCCACCTCTGACCAGGATTTCCTGACATTGTTTGAACACAACTGGTGACAGGGAGCTTGTTACCTCCTGGTCCATTTTGGACAGTTCTCATATTCAGAATGTCTCTCCTAATGTTGAGCTGATGTCTGCCCTTTCCAGGTTCTTTCCCAGTTCTGCCCTGTAATGTTTCTGGGCTTAGACAACTGACAATCAACTGAGCCAGCAGGGCCTGAGCTTGGGAAAGAGGAAAGCTTGGCAACTTCTCCCGCACCGGCCCAGTGGATCTCCCACCTCCAGCACCATTCTGTGTGGGTGTTCCAGGTTCTGAGACCTGCCTCAAGTTTCCCAGTCTTTGTTAGATGAGCACATGCTTCATTTACTGGGCTGTATCATGTGCTCTATCCTGAGACAATGTGCAAGTCCCCAAAGGCAGGTATTAGTGTCCCCATTTACAGATAAGAATGCTGAGGCTTAGAAAGATTGAGTAGCCTACCCTTGAACACATGGCTGACAAATGGCAAAAGCCAACACTCAAGCCCCTTCTGTTGGATCCCAAAGCCTGTTTTACTATGTCACACCAAGAGAAAATTCAGAGTATACAGTTTGCCAGGCAAACAATGTGCTTGTGAGCATAATATAAATCAATGTGTGAAGTTGGGAGTGTCCAGAAAACCCCTGAATATGTTGTATTTATATGAACTATGTGATTGGTTAGCACCGGAGCTCTTCTAAAGGTAATCACTATATTTTGCTCACCCAGCCTAACAACTCCCTCGTGCTCTGCACTTGATAGCTGGTTTAAAAATCAAAACCCCAAACAAACAAACAGAACAATGCTAGCAGATTCTTAGTATATTCACATACACATGCTTAGCCTGGCCTAGTGGGGCAGGCTCCCTGCCCTCACACCCTCCTCAACCCTCTTATGCTCACAGGTGCACACATGCAGGTACACACTACACACACACTCACATATACACCAAAAACACAGGAAGACACCCCACACACTCACACACCCCACCTGCTCTCACATGTCGCACACACGCTACACACATATATTACATACACATGCTACACATACACCTCCTACACTCACACATGCTGCACACACATGCTACACACAGGCTACACACACATGCTACACACACGTTACACACACAGGCTACACACAGGCTCCACACACATGCTACACACACACACACTGCACACACAGGCCTCACACACGCACGCCGCACACACTCTCATGCTGCACACACATACGCACGCATTGGCAGGTGCTTCCTTTTCACCCTTCTTTTCCCATTCGGTCTTATCCCAAATTTACATGGGAGTAAATGAAACAAAAAACAAAGCCGAGATTGCCTATGGGGGTGGGGCTGGCCCCCTCAATGGCATCTGCAGGTTGGCTAGCTGTGCTTTTTAGCCTGAGGCCTATTCCTCAGTCCCAGCTCCTTGGGGCCAGAAGCCTGGAACAAACCCAAGGGCAGGCCTTAGGCACCGGGACCTGGCCTGACTCGTCTGTAGGGCCAGGTTGGCCATGCCTTCAGAGCTCCAAATCCCAAAGGAATGAGTATGCAATACTAAGACCCACCTCAACATTAATTTAGTGGGTGCCTGTGTGTCTTCCCCCCCTTGCGAATCTATATGGACTAAAAATATCTGCGCCCTCCATGGCGCCTGAGACTGCTGACAAAGGAATTTGCATTTGCAGTCAGAAACACCCTCGGATTACTTTTGAAATCACCTCCCTTACATTTTAAACAGGTTGGTGGATTCATCATTTAGGCTGCCACCAGGAGGCAGCTATTAAGAGATGTGACTGGGAATGGCATTTTTCTTAAAAGGTTAAAAAAAAAAAAAAAAGTGGCGATTTCACTACAATGTCGTGATTTTTTTTGGCTTAAAAATAAAATCTGTTTGAACCTAGGATTCTTTAGACAAACTGATATCTTTAGGGAAAGTACGTTAAGAGTAAATGTTTTTGGAGGAACCAGGTGTCTTCCCAGTTCCGGTGGAAAGAGAGCAAGGACAGTGCGCAGCAGCCAAGATGGAGAACAGGGAGGAGGTGGGGGAAGGGGGCTCTCCCTTTCCTTCTGGGCCTCTTGGACTAGGGGAGGGGAGGACAGGGTGCAATCGCAGGATCAATTAGCAGCCCAAAAGTAAATTAGCCAGGAAATTAGCTTTTCAGGTGTCCAACTGTGTGTGTCTTCTCAAAGACTGCAGTCCTACCCATCTGCTATTTACACTTTTTGCAGGGCTCGGGAAAGAATGTGGTTCCACTTACACATCCAGCCTGCCAGAGAGCAGGCCTCAGGGGTGCCTAAAAGCAGAGGGGAAGTTGGAAGGATCCACAAAGGCTAGAGCAGAGAAGTTGCACATCTGCCACAGGTGCAGCAAGGAGGAAAACGCTGTGTGTGTGTGTGTGTGGATGGGGAGGTCTGCCTATATGTTTGTGTGTCTGCGTGTGTGTGTGACCATGTGTTTCTGTATGTTTATGTCTGTGTGTATCAGTGTGAATAACCACATGTGTATGTGTATGTGTGTCTGTGCGTGTCTGAGTGTGTGTGTCTACCTGTTTATCTGTGAGTGTATGTGCGTATGCATGTGTGTATTGTGTAAGTGGATCTGTGTGTGTGCATGTTTGGGTGTCTGTGTGTGTCTGCCTGTGTGTGTGTGTACATACGTGTATGTTGCATGCATGTGTGTCTGTCTGTGTATCTGTATGTATAACCATGGGTGCATTTCTTCATGCATGTGTCTGTATGTAGGAGTCTAGGTCTGGGTGTCTGTGTGTGTAAATGTGTCTGTGTGTATGTATATGCCTGTGTGTATGATGCGGGCGTGAGATTTGCAGAGAGGGTGTTGGGGCACAAAATGAGGACTTGGTTTACACAAAAGCACAGGCCACAGGACCCCACCACCAGCAGATGGAGCTGAAGGTACAGTTTGCGGGAGGCCCGGCTGAACTGCCAGCTGTTTCCGTTTGCTGGAGACCTCAGAAAGCATGACCATGTTGAGTGGAAGAGCTGTCTGCATGGAGAGAGAGGAAACCCCGAACACACCCTGGAGTCTGCTTCTTCACTACGAAGCCAGTGTTGTTTTGACTTGCTGATTGAATTGCAGGTGGAAACTAAGTACATCACACCTTGCTTTATTTTAGTGTGTGATTGGGCGATAAGGGTCCCCCTGTACCCAGTTTAGAGTTAGAATTTTAAGCCGGGCGCGGTGGCTCACGCTTGTAATCCCAGCACTTTGGGAGGCCGAGGCGGGCGGATCACGAGGTCAGGAGATCGAGACCAGGGTGAAACCCCGTCTCTACTAAAAATACAAAAAAAATTAGCCGGGCGTGGTGGCGGGCGCCTGTAGTCCCAGCTACTCGGAGAGGCTGAGGCAGGAGAATGGCGTGAACCCGGGAGGCGGAGCTTGCGGTGAGCCAAGATCGCGCCACTGCACTCCAGCCTGGGCGACAGAGCGAGACTCTGTCTCAAAAAAAAAAAAAAAAAAGAATTTTAAAGTCTGGATAAACCTTAAAGAATCCAAAAGGCATCCTTTTGCTTCACAGATGAGAAAAAAAGGAGCTTAATTCTCTGGTGTTTTTGTTTCCTCACCCTCACTCTGTCCAACCCCCCCCAGCCACCCAGCCTTTTTTGTTCCAGTCTTTCTTATCCAAACCTCTCTCCTACCTCTTTTTCCTTCCTGTCCAGTACAGTCTTTCATCACCTCTCACCTGAGCTCATTCAATGGTCTCCTAACTGGCCTCCCTGCCTGTGGGCTTTCCTCACTCCAGCCCCCTCCACACCACCACAAGGTTAACCTTCCAGCACGGCTCTGATTGTGTCGGGCTCTGTGCAGACCCTTCAGTGGGCCCCCACTGCCAGCAGCCGCAGAATCAAACCCTGCTGTAGCCTGGCTCCAGTCTGGAAATGACACACCTTTCCAGCTCCACATGGGGTCACCTTTTTTGTTCTCCCTCTTCGAGAGCCAAACTGAGTTTCTTGCTATGTCCGTGCACACCCTGAGCTCTGTGTCGCTCTACCTTTGTTATTGTTTTCTTTTGCAATTTGTCCTCATCGTATTTTATTTCCAAATGACTCCTCAAATCTCCCCTTCTCATGCTACCTTCCCTATAAGGCCGTCTTGATGACATCAGCGAGAAAGATCTATTTCCTGCTCTGATCTCTCCAGGCACTTCCTCTTGACCCCTCTGCTGCAACCTGGACCTTTCACTGTGATTATCTGTATTCACATCCCATCCCTCTACCTTGAAGGGAGTCACCTCTTTGTTTTCCCACTACTGTTGCACACAGGAATTCAATAAAGTTTTATGGGCAATTGAATACAAGTATTTGATCTTACATACATTTTTCCCAGCTCAGACTGCATTTTACACGGTTTATGGCGGTTTCCTCAGCTCAGTCTTTCCCACTGACAGACAGCGTGACCACGCGCAATCACCCCCCAGCCCCTCGCAATCTGGCTTCAGTCTCCTCAACTCTTAATTGAGAACATGAGTAAAAATTAGTAGATTTCACTTTTTTTTTTAATGTGTGTGCTATCCCCTAGTGGCAGGCAAGTTTACCTCCCCGGCCCTCTCCCTTCCTTGATGACTGGAAGAGGAGACAGGCACAAACTCACAGCTGCCTCTCCCCACCTATGTGCTATGACTTGATGGAAAACCGTTGTTTCAGAGGAGGAGTCCTTTCCAGCCCTGCCAGTCATTGTGTGATTTATAACGACTCCTACCTTTCACAGCTTGAAGACTTCCCCACTCTCCTTCGGGGTAGATGTGGAAGCAATATAAGAGTGAAGAAGTTCTGCTGTCTCCGGCATCTGTTAACATTTCACTGGCTTCCCGAGAAATTGGCTCATCCTTTCCTTGCTCATCTTTTGTCCCAAATAAAATTTAAAATTATTTCAGATGGCTTAGTCGATGCCAGCTTGTAGCCTTCCAACTGCTATTTCTAAAAATTTATGCTCTCATTTTATTTTATTCTTAGGAGGATGATAGACTTTTAGAAACAGAAGGAAACTTCAGTGATAATTCAGAAAATTTAATTTAATTGTAGATCTCAGGTCCAGGTGCCACCGTCCCATGCTTTCTTCCTTGTCCCTTGTCCTTCCTCATCTAAGATAGCTCCTGGAATTCCCATTGGAATGGAAGCAAATCTTAAGGTTAGAGCCTGGCCCATCCAGCTCTGAACAGTTACTGCTGTGTGAGCACTGCTCTGTGAGCACGGCTCTCACTCACCTTCCCTATGCCTTAAGGACTTCACTGTCGCTACAGCTTTAGGTCAGCTGGTATTTGCTGATCACAGACTATGTGCTATGCAAAAGTCATCTTATTTCATTCACACCTCAGCTGTATAGAGCAGACTAATTTTACAAGATGGAAAGCAGACACAGGAAGTTTAAGTAACTTGATGAATGCCCCTCACCTTCAGGAGATGAAGCTGCGATAGAAGCCTGGGAATTCTGACTCGAGTCTTTGCTTTTATCGAGTCCATTTTCATGCACTCTCGTGAAGGCAAAAGCTTAGGGGAAGGAAAAATAGTTCCATGCTGAAGTCATAGTAGAAAGAAAGTGGATGGACTTTGGATTTAGAGACAGCTGAAATGAATCCTGGTTTTACTATTTACTTATATGATCTTGGGAAAGCTACTTTAATTTTCAGAGCAGTTGTTTCTTTATTAGCAAAATGGGATAATAATACTATTGCGAACGAAATAGCACACTAACTGAAGTTCTACGTGTGCTATGCCTGGCAGTGGCTCCGGGTTGAATATTGGGTGCTCTCTGAATGATGGTCTCTTTCCTCTGAGTGGAAAGCCTGGCAGCCCTTGTCCTGCCTGATGGATGCCCCGGCCTGGTCATTTGTCTAGAGCTTAGCCTAGCCTAAGGTCAGATTCCAGGCTGTGAGCCAGCGAGGGCCCTCCTCTTTAAGCAGTGCCCCTTTGTAGCTCTGAGCAGCTTCTCTCACCTCTCCGTACCTTTTCTGAGGTTCAAGGAATTCTATTCCCTTGAATCTTAAGGGGCAGAAAGTGCTGATAAAAAGACACCAACCTGCAAAATTTAGAAGCCAATTCTCAGAGAGAAAATGATTGAAATAAAACCCTTTTAGCACAGGACACAGCATTTCTCAATCAGAAATGAGCCTAAGAAATAACCCACATGTACTACCCAATACTTAATTTTCAAAAAACTTATATTCGGTCTCCCCACCTCTCCCCTAAAAAGCAAAATATTTGAGATGAAGATTCAAATATGTCTTTTAAAAAATATTCCTATTTCAGAACTGCTGTAGTAGGTGGAGCAGAAAGAAGGTGGTAAGATTGGGTCTATTTAAGGACCTGACCTAACCTAAATACAGAATCTACAAGCTGCCATACAGAAGGAACAAATGTGAGAAAGCCCATCTGAAAGCATCATTATATTTTTATGACACTGTAGCTGAATCTATTGTGAGTTTATTATCTGTTGCTGCACATGCAAAACACTACCAAGAAAGAGTTTGTGTGATCATGTGAGTGGGTGTGCTTGTGTTTTAATCAGTGAGAACATGAAAACCAACATACGTTGTCCCTCTGAGTCTTGGCAGCTGAGTTAAATTTAGTGCTCAGTGGTGCTCAGTTGCCCAGCCCAGGTGGTGCCTGATACATTTCTTTCCTTGTTCATTTTAACTTTGTGTTCCTATTTTCATTTGTAGCTATTCTGCTTCATATATATTTTAACATCACAAGCTGTCTCAGACCTTTTTTCCAAGTAGGTGGAATATAAATCATGAGTAAATAAATAAAGCTACTGAGGCAATGAGTGACTTCTGAGGAAGTGGAGGTATCACAGGCAGGCAGACACAGCATGACTGAATGTTATTATAGTGTGGTTTATACTATGATGATAAAACTGTAGCTATTAGCTATCAAACATTGTTTATACATTGTTGCCTCTTCGATGTTTATTAATTGATTTGTATAAGCTTACATAAATAGTTTATCAATACGAATACTTTGCATTTATGGGCTTGTTCTCTCCCTGTTATTCCAAGGAGATGCATGGAGACAGGATTGCACCTGTCAGCTGTTCCTCTCTCCCTCCCCTCCAGAGACTCATCATGTTTGTGGCTTCTGTAGGCCACCCTGCCCTGGGCTCCCTGGAGAAGTCTTTCTTCCTTTTCTTTCTGCATTTGCCAATATTGGTCCCCTAGGTCTTTCCTTTGTCATCATGTACCATGTCTTCTTCTCCTTGTTTCCCTGAAGCTCCTGCAGTTTCTCTCTATGAAGAATAAAGAGCTTCAGCCAGTTTCAGTTCTAAAATTTGGAGGAATGTGTCATTATCTTCAAGGGATTTCCAAGCTCTCCCTGAAGACATGCTGTGTACACATGTCTTCATGTACACTCCCTTGGCACATTCAGGAGTTTCATTTATTCTTTCATGCTACTGGATTGTGTGTCAGCGCCTCTAAGACATCTTATTACCAAATCATTCTCCACTGGGTACAATTCCACCAAATCCCAGCCATCCTCCACAAGAGTAAAGTAGGGTCACGCAGATCTGAAACAAACTATTCACAAACAGGTGAGGAAACAGAACTCGGGAGCTTGGGCCAGCCCTTAGTTAACCTTGAGGAAGTCCTTCCTGGAATTTTACTGTGGCTCAGCAGCATCTGGCTTTTGGGTGGGAAGTGGCAGAATGGTTATGCACAAGGAGAAATAGATATTGACATACTTAGGAATACTTAGATTCGTCGATTTCTTAGTGTCCTTCATCCTTGTTGTTTCATTTGTCTTGATTCCCCAAAAGGGCCAGTGGCTGCCTCACATATTGGCTTGTTCAGCCAAGATCTATGATCATGTTTTCCGCTTCACAAAAGCCATCCTATTCACATTACCAAACAGTTACCTATCATTTTCTGGCTCTCTGTCAAATTTTGGTAAATTTTGCAGAAGCCCAAAGGAGTTGGTATATCTCTCTGCATGTGTTCATGTATAGTTGAAAGAATATGAATGGTGTATTTAATGAGTATAAAATAGAATTGTAGTACTATAAGAACCCATCTAATTTGGTGATTTATATTTTTATGTCAGTTGATAGTGGCTAGATTGAAAGCTGGTACCATTAAGATTTTGTTAAAAAATTGTAGTATTATACTGTGGGGTAATTAGACCAGATTTATAGGGGACAATGTTGACACTTGAAACCAGCAACAGAATGATTTATAATCCTTTATGTATGTACCCACTAATGGGATTGCTGGGTCAAATGGTATTTCTGCTTCTAGATCCTTGAGGAATCACCACACTGTCTTCCACAATGGTTGAACTAATTTACACTCCCACCAACAGTGTAAAAGCGTTCCTATTTCTCCACATCCTCTCCAACACCTGTTGTTTCCTGACTTTTTAATGATCGCCATTCTAACTGGTGTGAGACACATGCACATGTATGTTCATTGCAGCACCATTTACAAAGCAAAGACTTGGAACCAACCCAAATGCCCATCAATGATAGACTGGATAAAGAAAATGTGACACATATACACCATGGAATACTATGCAGCCGTAAAAATAATGAGTTCATGTCCTTTTCAGGAACATGGATGAAGCTGGAAACTATCATTCTCAGCAAACTAGCACTGGAAGAGAAAACCAAACACCGCATGTTCTCACTCATAAGTGGAGTTGAACAATGAGAACGCATGGACACAGGGAGGGGAACTTCACACACCAGGGCCTGTTGGGGGATGGGGGGCAAGGGGAGACATAGCATTAGGAGAACTACCTAATGCATGCGGGGCTTAAAAACCAGACGATGGGTTGATGGGTGTAGCAAATCACCATGGCACATGTATACCTATGTAACCTACGTAACAAACCTGCACGTTCTGCACATGTATCCCAGAACTTAAAGTGTGTGCGTGTGTGTGTATATATATATATATACACACACACGCACACACTTTAAATGTATATATATACATATATATCAGTTAGAATGGCGATCATTAAAAAGTCAGGTAACAAGAGATGCTATATCTCCCCTTTCCCCCCATCCCCCAACAGGCCCTGGTGTTTTCTGCTCCTGTGTTAGTTTGCTGAGAATGATGGTTTCCAGCGGATATATAAATATATTTTATAATATATATTATATATATTATATTATATTATTTTAATATATAATTAATTTATAATTAATTATATATTATTTATATATATTATTTATATATATATTATTTATATATATATAATTATATATATAATATAATATAATATATAATATATGATATATATAATATATAATATATAATATAATATATAATATATATAATATATAATATAATATATATAATATAATATATTATATAATATAATATCAGCAACAGGGTGTTAGTCCCAAGCCTTGATGGTTGCTTCAATGTGAAAAGAAAATAGAAATAAAGTCCTTCTTGGTCTCACCTGGTCTCCCACAGTTCAAGGTCTGGAAAGAGGTAGGCTGGGGAAAATGGGGCCCATCACCTCTCCTGCACACAAATGGGATCAGTCATTTTGACTGACAGTCCAGCAAGATGTGGAACAAGAGCTATAAATCTAGGGCATGTGGCATGCTGTGTGTCATCATGCTTGTCATCCTGGTTTTAAGTGATTTCTTTGAGGAGGAATTGTGTTCATCATGATGGCTAATTTTTTTCAATTGTTTTTAAAAACAAAAAAACGAAGCAGCAGCAACAACAAAATAATAGTAAGACGTTCTCCACTACAGAAATATTGTTTCACATCATATGAAACACATTTTTAACCCAGAGTTTATATTTCAATTGATTAAGTTTCTTAATTGTAACATTCAAATCTTACAGGCCCCGATTTTGAGGGTGGCAGTTAAACCTTTACTATTTTACTGTTTCTTGTGCATTCTCAGCCAAGGACTAGCAATGAGTTTAATAAAAAATTTGTCTTTTGCATAGATCTATGTCTATTCCTTCTAAAACTGCCTAAATTGTTCTCTAAACTAGTTCGTCTAAATGTAAGGAATAATTAGGATCATTTTGGTTTGGTTAATCCAAAGATTAATCAGGGCTGCATTATTGCCAAAGGTCTTATTCCAGCCCAGGAAAAAGATCATAATACCAATTCTCAACCCTCATCAGTTGGATTTTCTGTACCAGGGATAGGTCTGCAGTAATGAGAAACTTAGTTGTGATTTGTAATTGAAGAGAGTTTTTCTATTAACTAACTATGTAAAGAACAAACTCAGGAAGGCAAGGGCTGAGGTCCCCTTCTTGGTGCCTATTTGTATGATGGGACCTGATGGGGCAGCAGCCAGCCAAAGGCAAGAACAGGGACTTAAGCTGAGACAGAACTGGGGCCTTGTCCTGGATTCTCCACTTGTTCACTGCGCCTTGGAAAAGCTACTAAACCCTCATGAGCCTTATTTCGCCACATATAGAATGGGTTTAATACTTTCTCTTTAAAATGTTTCCCCTCACCTTCTATCCTTCCTCACTTAATCAAAAAATTCTGGTTTATTTGTTTAATACATTGGGCTTTCTGGAAACATTTTATGTAGAGAAAGTTTCCCTACACTTTAAAAGAAAAAAAGAGATTGAACATCACTGCTTATAATAGTTGGTGAGTTCCTTGAAGGCAGGATCTGTGAATAGTTCACACCTCTGTCTTGACAGCCTGGTTGAGGACCTGGTATTTAATATGGTAGGCTCTGAATTTTTGGAATGTTGAATGAATCAGGGAATGAGTGGATGAATCTATAATAATGCAGAAAATTTATTTTTTCATGTCCTTCAGCCAAGCACTGTTGTGCACTACGGTGCTGTTATATTAGACGAAGAATAGAAAGTTAAAAAGAAAAAAAAAAAAAAGCTATACCCAAGGCGATCAGAGAAACCTTTTGTAGCATTGTGACATGTCACGGATTTTAAGTCACAAGAAAGCAAAAGGATCCCTCAATAGTTTTTGTACACAGCCTTGCACAATTAATCGTGTAATAAAGGCTTTTGGTAATCATGACTTTGAACATGATGGTGAGCCTCCCTTCTGTGGGCTTCATGGACACTGTCCTGGAGCCGGAAGTGGCCAGCTGGCAGGGAAAGAGCTCTTTCCCACTCATGTCTTTGTCCTTTGTTTATTCTCGATTATTCCCTTTAGTGGAAGGCTTTCCAAGAACTATTTTTCAGTTCCTGGAGGCTGCAGCAGGGGCATCCTGAAGGGTAAGCGGTGGCAGAGGCAGCGAGGAGCCTCCCAGGCTGAGGAGGAGCCTAGTGCAAGGGAGAGTCAGGCCCAGGAGTGACACTCAACAATTTTGTTTTGAACTTCTCTGTTATTTCCAGCAAAGCGATTTCCGTGACATTTTCTTGTGGCATTTGAAGGGGGAAAAAGTAGATTTTTTTTTTCTTTATCATATTTTTTTCCTTTTCTCCCTCTCCAAAGTGATTTGTCTGGTCTTTCTCCAACAGTCAGCACTCCTCAGAGTCTAATCAACAGTGTGCATGTTGAGAAGGAGGCATGTGTGTGCTTCTCCAGCTGTGTGGGTGCCTGTGTACATGCACGTGTGTGCATGCAGTGAGGCAGCAGCTGTGGGCACATCAGGAGAAATCCTGTCACATAAGGCTTGTGATGAAGATGCCGGTGATAAACAAGCTGCTGGAGGCCCACTGGGTCTCCTCCACTCATCTCCCACCACATTCAGACTCTCTGGCTAGTGGATTATCCACAACCAATCTTTAATCCCTGGCTTGGTCTCAGGTGCCTGGCCCTATTACTCTCCTGATGTGTGATCATGAAAAGACCAATTAATTTTAATCTCAGCCCAAGCAAAATATAATTAGACAAATCTGCTAGAAGAATATCATATGAGTCATTTCAAAGCCAAAAGCAGGTCAAATTCTGCCATTGGAAGGCCAGAAGACAATGTCATGTTTTCTCTTTGTACACTAGAACCACCCTTAAAGAGATATCACTTATGCTACTCTCAACAGCAACCGGAGCTGAGAGAGGCCAGGTTATATGAGTGAGACATCCTCATTTTTTTCTGTCTATGAATAAAAATAACACTGGCTATGCTGGAACGGTAGTGCAAAATTTAATGAAATAACACATGTAAACTGTAAAGTACTATATGAGGAGAAGGCATAATTTTATGAACACAAGGCATAACTTTTTTTTTTTTTTTTTTTTTGAGACAGAGTCTCGCTCTGTCACCCAGGCTGGAGAGCAGTGGTGCCATCTCGGCTCACTGCAACTTCAGCCTCCTGGGTTCAAGCAATTCTTGTGCCACAGCCTCCCAAGTAACTGGGATTACAGGCACGTGCCACCATATCCGAGTAATTTTTGTGTTTTTAGTACAGATGGGGTTTCTCCGTGTTGTCCAGGCTGGTCTTGAACTCCCTGCCTCAAGTGATCCACCGGCCTTGGCCTCCCATTCCCAAGGCGTACTTTTTACTGAATGAACGCTTGTTGTGCTGCGATTGTGCCCAGCTCCCTGATCTGCAGCAGTCACTCTTTGGGACAGTTACATCCTCCCTCCTGTTAAGGATCTGCATTGTTCAGTGCAGCCTGCCAGGACCCATGGAGTCTCACCACGTTGGCTTTTCTCGCCTGGCCTCTTGTTTAAGTTGGTTTTGGGATTTGATGGAGTAGGGCTATCTTCAAGATAGGAACCTGGCCAGAATTCCTGACTTCAAAAGAATTCTTAGGAAGATTCTCACATGACAATGACTGCACTCACAGAGCCCCAGAAACCCAGCAATTCATTCTTCCGGGCCCTGAGAGGGCCCTTTTGTATCCCTCCCACCCCTATTCCACCCAGGATGCAGCAGTCACAAAGCAATAATGAAATATATCTATCTCGGGCAGGCTTAAATCTCTATTGGGTCTCCATTTTTCTTTCTTTAAACACTTACGGAATAAATGGAATTTATAATCAGAAACCATAAAATGTCAGATTTATTACTCATCTTGATGACAATATTTGATAACTCGTGTATATTTCATTGCATCTTTCTACTGCCCTGTTGTGGAATTTTACTTTAAGGGACCGCGCCCTCCACATCTGATACCACAGGAGAAGGGTCTCCTTTGGAGTCATGGGCTCAGAGTTGCTGTGAGGGTGCTCAGCTCCCTCCAGGTGGGGTGGGAATCTCAGCTTCTCAGGGCAGGGCTGGCCTCGTCCCACTGGAGAGTGTTCTCAGGACACCTGCGTTGGAGGCATGCCGGGGCTTTGTTACTGACTTCCATGCTGGAAATTCTGTATTTGTAGATTAATTCCTTTGGTCCTTGAAAGCATTTTCTTTTCATATGTTCTTTGCTATCATTCTGCTGTTCTCAGGAGGAAAACGTGTCCTCAGTGAGTTTGGGGATTCCGTAATAAAGAGACATCCTGTGAGAAGGGGGTTGTGGCTAGAGTTGGGGACAGGAAGAAGGCGCGGGAGGGAAGAAACAGAAGTGGGATTCAAAGCGAAGCTAGCATGCTTGATCATTTTGCTTGGAAGGATGGACTTACCCTGTTAAGCTCCTGATCTTTTCTTTAATAAAAATTATGTCTTGGCCTGGCATGGTGGCTGGCGCCTGTAATCCCAGCACTTTGGGAGGCTGAGGCCGATGGATCACCTGAGGTCAGGAGTTCGAGACCAGCCTGGCCAACATGATGAAACACCATCTGTATTTACTAAAACTACAAAAATTTGCCAGGCATGGTGGCACATGCCTCCCAGCTATTCAGGAGGCTGAGGCAGGAGAATTGCTTGAAACCAGGAGGCAGAGGTTGCAGTGACCCGAGATGGCACCACTGCACTCCAGCCTAGGTGGCAGAGGGAGACTCCATCTCAAAAAAATATATATATACATATATATGTGTATATATATGTACATATATATTTGTCTTATGTTCATACAGCACTTTACAGCGTACACATATCTTTTCATTAAATCTTGCACTACCTCTCTGTCATAGCCATTGCCATTTTTATTCTTTAGACGGGAAAAATAGGGATGTCTTACTCATATAAGCTGGTCTTTCTCAGTGCTGGCTGATGCTGCACTCACGAGTAATATCTCTTTAATGATGACTCTCTCTTAAAATAAAGTGAGAGGGGGAGATCTTTGCCTAAGAGGAGTTCCCACCACCCGTAAATACTCCAGTGTTCACCTCCCCAGAGTAACGGCTCTCAAGTCCTTGCCACTATGTACCCTGCCCATCAGGAAATTGACACTGATGTCAGTACCACCTCCAATCCACAGAACTCACTCATCTTTTGTCATTCATCCTGACAATGGCTCTTTTTCCTTTCTGGCCCAGAATCCTTCCCAGGAACACACACTGAATTCAGTTGTCATAACCTATAGTCTCGTTCAATCCAGAGCAGTTCCTTGGTCTCCTTCTACCTCTCAGCAAACATCATGTGTATTCAGGCTTCTCATTCTGTAAAATGACCTCGAACCTGGATCTTTCCACCTTTTATTATGGCCCATCCCAGGGGTGCATCTGGGTGGAAACATCACAGAAAGGATGCTGTGCTTTCTTGGGGGCCTTCACATCAGGAAGCACAGCGTCCACCCGTCCCGCACCTGGAGATGTTAAACCTGATTCCTCAGTCAAGTTAGTGACTGCCAGAATTTTCCACCGTATGGACAACTTTTTCTGGAAACAACATAAAAACATTGAAATTTTGGGTCATCTTAATGACGACAGCCCTACTCCCAACCACCAATCTTCAACGCTCTTACTTTTAAACTGAAGTAAACCTATTAGGTGAATTCAAGAATATAAAGCAAAATAGAGGGTTTCAGAAAGGTGGAATGGAAAATAGTCCTACTCGTCAGCTTTGTAGCAGTATAATGTCTTGGGAAGAACATGACTGGCTTCAAAATCAAAACATATTAATTTTTTGAAAAAAATACTTATTTGAAAAATATTGATTCTTTTGTCACCTTTGAATCAGAAAGATTGGAATCTAGCTCCTGAGGTCTTGTGGATAAACTTCCAAAAAGATCCTTGGCTCAAGCTGTGGCTCTTCTCTTGCAGTCTTAAATAGTTGTCCCAAATTCCTTTCCTCTTCCTAGATTCCATATATAGTCTTCTTTATGTTTCAATGGTCTGTGGCCTTAGAATCTTGAAGAGTTGAAATAATTATCTGTTATAAGAAGTGGGGTGTTAGAATTTTTGTGTTTGTCTGTGTAGTGTTTGCAATTGTTGGTTTGCTTTTTGCTTTTGCCACCTTCAAGGATTACAATAGATTAGTGCATAGAGCCATAGTGGACAGGAGATAAGAGGCTGGAGACATCGAAACATCAACTTTCTTCTTTCTATTCCACCTCTCTACCCCCTCCCACATGCACAAACACACATGTGCACACAACCATCTGGGCAAATGGCTAAATCTCTTCCGACCCAGCAGATAAGTCATAAAACTCTCAGTAAATAGAACCAAGAAGACCAATTTTGAGATTGACTTTTCTCTCCTTTTTTGAACCACTGCTGAAGCCTTAAGGAGGCTGCAGCCCTTGCTGGTGCTGGCTCTGGCAGCAGAACTCCTAGGCATGCTCAGTTCCACAGCAAACAGACCTGGATCTAATGCTGAATTATAGGCTAGAGAAGGAGAGGACTCAAGGGGCAGATAATCACAGGCTATAAATACCTTCAAGGTAACAATGCAAATGAGGGAAGGGAATTATTCATTTGCTCAGCAGATGCTAGGACAAGGAGCACTAGCTTGGAGCTAAGGAAGAGAAAATTTAAGCTGGGGATTAGCAGAGAAGCTCCTCACACAGAGAGTTTCCTGCCCAGGGCTCTGGACTTGGGAGTCCAGTGCCAGGTACCAGGGACAGAAGCATGATAAAGGCATTGGAAAGAATTCCTGCTCGATTCAAGGGTCACAGGGCTAACCTACAGCTTTCTGGTTGTTATCTATATTCTTAGGATGACATATACACACTCTCATTTGCCTCCGGCATTTAATTTATAGGCTGGCTGTTCAGGAAACAAATTCTTCCGGTTCAGTTCCTTGTGGCACCTGGAAGGATAAATTCCAAATCTCACTGTTTTTTTTTCTTTTGCCCCCAAAGCTGGGGTTAGCTGAAGTCATGATAACTAATTCTAAACTCTGATAGGCGCTAATCCCATATGCAAAGATGTAGGGCTCCTGAACTACATTTGGCAGGTAGGGAACTGTCAGATGCTTAAAAGATATTAGGAACCACGGAAACAACATTCCAGTGGTAACCATTACTGCTTAAATTATTGTCTACTTTCTGAATGTGTGTCTTCATGGAACTTGCCAGAACCTTCCTATGGAGAGGAGTCAGTGTATTCCCCTGTGGTCTGCTTTCCTTCACAAATGTCCATATTTTCCACCCTGGTTTCATGGCTCATTTCCTAAGGAGGCCTTTGCTCAGCTGTGTCCAACCAAGTCTGGGCTCCATTGTTTGTGATTTGTCTTCCATTCCATTGCCCTCATTCACATGCATTGAGCGCTTAATATGAGAAATTAAGACAGTAAAGACATAGGCAAATAGAACTTTTTCTTACAACCCTCCTCTCAACGGTTTGAGGGAGCACTGCAGTAGTGAAAGGTACATGGGTTTGAAATCAGAAACACCGAGTTCCAGTCCCAGATTGGTCACTTTTTAATGATCGGAGTCATTTACTTGACTCTACAGAATTTCAGATTGGGGATAATAAAATCTACCTAAAAGGTAATTGTGAGCTCTCAATTACACACACACACACACACACACCCCAAAGCTTTGACGCAGAGGAGCAGCCAATACTTTGTGGACACCAGCATTCAAAACACAGTGGATAAAGTGCACAGACAGAAAGAGTGTGAGGCAGCATTTTACTCCTCCCCTAAGAAAAGCTGAAAAATGCAGTAAGGACATTTAGAAGAGAGAAAGATATCCCCATTTAGGAAGTACCAAAAAGGCTATAGGGTTGTCATATTTTCAGCCTATAACTTGTTTCTCTCTAATTACTGAGTACCTTGTCTACCTACTCTTCACTACTGGGGAGTAATGGGGGAACAGGACAGGTGAAGGTGAGAAGCCACCTGCATGCTGGAAGAGACAGGGCTGTGGATGCAATTGCTATTCCAAGTACAGGCACAGCACTTGCAAGACAGAAGGTTGTGGGGCTGACCAAAGGGTGTGCTGTGCCCATCTCCATCTCCAGTAGAGAACAATGTCACACAACTTTCTTCTCTTTGCCTAACATCAATTAATTGTGATGTAGAAAATAGGGTGAAATCCAGGAAGAGCTTCACAGAGGAAGGATATTTTCCAACAAAGGGCCCAAGTGAGTGTCTTGCCTATAGGGAAAGGATAACAGCAGAATACATATGTATATTAGTCAGAATTATCTAGTGGATCAGAGTTGGTAATCAATAGGGTGTGTGTGTGTGTGTGTGTGTGTGTGTGTGTCTGTCTGTCTATAAGAAAAAGCGAGATTTGAAGAACTAGTTAATGGAATTATAGAGACTGGCAAGTTCAAAATCTACAAGATGGGCCAACAGGGAAGAGCTGATGTCCCAGCTCAGGTCCAGGGGCCTTTGGCTGGCAGAATTCCCTCATCTTCAAGGGAGGTTAGTCATTTTCTATTAAAACCTTCAACTGATTGGATGAGGCTCACCCATATTATGGAGAATAATCTGCTTTACTGACAGTTCATGGATTTAAATGTTAATCTCATTTTAAAACACCTGCACATGACATCAAGAATATTTAATCCAATATCTAGATGCTGTGGCCCAGACAAGTGGACACATAAAATTAACCATCACAACATAATAGAGAAGTTACTTCATCACACTGGTGCTGAATACTGCTCTCTTTACATTCGGAGTATCTCATGAAGAGAGTGGGGTTTGGACTGAGCCTTCCATGATGGCAGAAGTTGAGAGAAAATTCAATTCAGAATTCCGGTGAGGAATGATGTATCTGCTGGATAGAAAAAGAAAGGGAACAAATATTCTGTGCTTATTTGTGGTGGGTTCTGAGGCAAGCAAGTCTTAGCTTAATTCAAGAGATCTTATCTATCATATTTAAACATTTAGGCTTGCTGCAAAGAGCAATCGATAAAATGTAGGAGTTTCTACTTCACTGTTTTTTTTTTTTTTCTTTTCCCGAGAAAATAGGGAATAGGTCAAAAAAGTTCAGGAAAATAACGAATGACTGGGTTGAGGAGGAAGATCAGGCTGTACAAAAAGCACAAGCAGTCACATTCCCCATGACTTAAAGTTGATAGCATACCCTGAATGCACATTTCTACTGAGGAAGGAAAAGACGGGAGCACCTGCAGAAAGGACTTTTGTGCTCTCTAGCCTCACACCCAGAATATGACTCAAACTGTCCCCAAAAATGAGAAAATCAAAGATTTTTTTTTTGGGCTGTTTGCTACTTGTCAAAACTTATACGTCAGGACATAACCTTTTCACACCAATTATAGTGCATCTCAAATAATTAAAAAGGAAAAGTCAAAACACGAATATTTCATATTCAAAGGTCATGATATCTCCAGTCTCCTTCCCAAAGCTGGAGACAGGGAACTGGTGGGCTTCTCCATATGATACCACAAAATCCAAATGGAAATCACGGCTGCTTGTATACAAGTAGGTCACATCATCCCTCTCAAGGCATCCAGAGCCAGAGCCCGTCCAGATCACAGAGAGATTCTCAGACACCTTTGAGTTATGGCTGTAGTCACAGAGCCTCTAAATTAACAGAGAAGGAGAGAGAAAAAACAGCACCAGGTATATAGCACCATCACCGTTCAAATTAAGAAACTGAAGTCTAGAGAGGAGTGATTTTCTCTTTGCGACACAACTAATTTGTGGCAGAATCAAGCCTCAGACTCAGTTGGTTTGACCCTCATACCGTGCACATTCTCTTTGGCTTAGTTTAGGAACTCAGTGTCTGAAATATTAAAGCAAAAGGTGGTAGAGGGAAGATGACAAGCCAGTACCAAAACCAGGCTTGGTTTCCCTACTCCTTCAAAGGCGGTAGGCTGTAGTTGATTTTCAAGGCAAACTTCACCCCCTTCCACTCCCTAAAAGTAGAAAGGGCAGCATCATATCTTTGTACGTGGACAGGCCCTGCTATTCATGGCCAGATGGCGTTGAATGGGAGTGGGTCTCGACTTTTCTCTTATTAAAGGGATGCATGTTTCTGTGCACTGGGGGAGGAAGTGGCCATACAATAGCTACAAATAATAATATTTAATATTTACTGAATCCTTA
The DNA here is from genome assembly GCF_006542625.1 of Nomascus leucogenys. NCBI lineage: Eukaryota > Metazoa > Chordata > Mammalia > Primates > Hylobatidae > Nomascus > Nomascus leucogenys. Next base: position 3,081,221 of record NC_044395.1, on the reverse strand, counting down.
ATAGGTGACAGGAGCTATTCTAAGCCCTTCATAGGGATAAACTCATTTAATCTTTACAGCAATCCTACAGACTAGATACTAGTAGAGTCCCCATGTTATGGATAAAAACACTAAAAAGTTGACCATTCATGGTGACTCATGCCTGTAATCCCAGCACTGTGGGAGGCTGAGGGGGGCGGATCACCTGAGGTCGGGAGTTTGAGACCAGCCTGACCAACATGGAGAAACCCTGTCCCTACTGAAAAAATACAAATTTAGCCAGGCGTGGTGGTGCATGCCTGTAATCCCAGCTACTTGGGAGGCTGAGGAAGGAGAATCATTTGAACCCAGGAGGCAGTTGTTGCAGTGAGCAGAGATGGCGCCATTGCACTCCGGCCTGAGCAACAAGAGCAAAACTCCATCTCAAAAAGAAAAATGAAAAAAGAAACAGCAACACTAAAAATTAGAAGGTTTTAATATTCCCAGGTCTCATAGCTAGAATAGGGCAGAGCTGAGGTTTGTGACTCCGGAAACAGTGTTCTGAACTCCCATACCACAGTGACCATGTAGCTTTGGGCATCTAGAGGAAATATCACCTGTAACAATTATGACATTCCACAAATAAACAATCCTTGGGTCTAGCACATGGAAACACGGGGCCCAAGGAAAACACCAGAGGGCTCCAAGAAGAGCACGCAGTGATGGGAAATCATGGAAAGGGGGCCATTTGGGAAGAGGCTCGCCATCCTGTCTTGAGCTGGTGATTGACAAATCCCACAGGAACTGTGTCACCTGTGGGTTCCTGGGACAAAACACTTCCATACGAGGAAAGAGGACAAAGGCTGTTTTGTAGAACATAATGGTTAATAATTCTTGAGTGCTTCCTGTGTGTCAGGACTACTCTTAGCCCTTTAGGTGCATTCAACCTTCACAGCATACCACGAGGCAGGGGCTGTTAGTGGCTCTATTAGCTGAGGCACAGAAATTTGCAGAGCAAGAGCCCAGCCTTGCAGCTGGGTAACAGCTGATGCTGAGACCCACGGTTTGCGTCAAGCAGTGTAATCCCTCATCCTAATGTAAAGAAGAGCCTCAGAGTGGAGCGGGTTTGACAGAGGCCACAGCTCTGAGGAGTGAGTAGGTCTGCAGGTCTGTGAAGACTGGACACCACAACTCGCCCAGGAAGCAGATAGGATAGGGTTTATTCATTCATCGAAGCTGAGCACCTACTGCGTTCCAGGCACTGGGTATACAACAGCAAACAGGCAAAGACTCCTGCCCTCACAGGGCTTCCAGCTGGAGAGGAAAAGGTGATAAAGGGAAGAGAGATCCGGCATATCTGTGAGAACCAATCTAGCATGGTGGAGCCCTTCCCTCAAGCCTGCACTGGCTGCACAATTCCGGGCAGGTGGGGGCCCTGCGGAGAGCCAGCTGACACATAAAAATGGCCTTTTGCATTTCTGCTGACGTGTCGTCTGTATCTGATGGAGCAAAGTCTTCATTATGAAATTAGATGAAAATCCCGATGCACAGACTAATAGATAGCATCCCACGCTCTTCCTCAGGGGCTGAGCAGCAGAAACTGCAAGAGCAAGGAGCAGAGCCAGAGCCTGCCCCACCCCATCCAATTCCATTTTCATACCCACCTGTCATCTCCCCACAAACGTCATTAGCTCACAGAGGGGAAGGAGTCTCATTGCATTATCAGCCACCACAACAAAAGAGCTTTTTGTACTCAGGCTGTGGTTAAATTATGGAATAACTAGATACATTTGATACAAGAGGCTCCCTGATGGGACAGGGCTCCCTGGGGCCCAGGTTCCTTATCTCCAGTGCAAGTGTGAGCGGACTTTCTGCTTAGGAAGGCTGCACATGGTGGCCACTGAAGACCAGAGAGGTGGAGTTGATGAGAAAGCAAGGTACAAGAAAGTGGGGTATGTCACTCTGACTTCTGCACTGGAAGACTCTTGGGTTCATTCTTTTCCACCCAGGGAGAAAGAAAGTGGATTACTCCCTTGAAGGCTAAGCACCTGACTCCCTGCCTTTCCTTCAATCTCCTAGTTTTCCCAAGAGAACCCTCTCTTCCCCACCAGCCCTGCCAACCAGTACAGTTTCAACCTTGCTGTTCCCTGAGGGCAAGCCAGGCACAAGCAAGGCTCAGTGAAGCCAGTGCCTGAGTTTGATTTAATCTTGTCTGAGTTTGATTTAACTCTGTCCTGGTTAAACGCTTTCTAGCCATCCTTCCCTGCCATGTATCTATTTGTAGTGGTTCACACCATGAAAACCACCAGCTTCTATTTAATAAAACCAAGCCCCCACACTCCTACTGGCAATGGAAGGGCCTTGGACCTTCTGGATGTCTCTAATTCCTGCGGCTTCATCCTCCTCGACGAAATTCTCTGCCCAGGCAGGCTGTGGAGGAGACTGCCTTGGCTCGGGAGCCTCTTCCCTGTTCCCCACCTGGGGTGCGATGGTTTTGCTGGGGCAGCAGATCACTCTCCAGTCCTAGGTTGAGTCACTTTAGCTCATATTTGCACTCTACCTCTAAAAAGATCCTTTCTAACTGGGTCCAAGGCACACCCCTTGTGTTTATAGAGTAAACTGTCCATTTGGTGGCTGCTGTCTTGCTAACTTGGCAGGGATTGCTGTTTGCTTGTGTCTCCTTCTGTTTCCCAAGTGCAGGGCTACACTAGAGATTCAGGTGAGTTCCTGCAGAGGCCAGGGAGCTTGAGGGAGCTTTCCTACAAAGCTCTGACCATTACCGTGGTAAGATGACAGAGCCAAGCTTTGCTAACAGATGTTTCTGTGCTTTTTAGCAAGGAGAAAGGCAGACGATGTGTCTGCATGCATCGCTGAGGAAGGGCTTGCTGGTCTTTATCTGCCCCGCTGGGATGATACTAAGACCTCTCATTTATAGAGTGCCTACTGTGTGTTAGGCACCGTTCTGTGCATTGTCTCATGTAATCCTCATAATAACTCCATAAGTGAACACTATCATTCTCATTTTACACCTTGTCTAAGGTCAAATAGGAAGCTGGTAAAATTCCCATCAGTATAGCTCTAAAGCCCCTGATGAATAAGTTCTGGAGAAGTAACGTACAGCATGATGACTGCAGTTGATAACAATGTATTGTACACTTGAAATGTTCTAACAGAGTAGATCGTAAGTATTTTTGTCACACACACCAAAAAGAGGTAACTGTGTGATGTGATGGATATGTTAATTAGCTTAATTGTGGCAATCACTTCACAATGCATACTTACATCAAAACATCATGTTGTACACCTTGAATATATACAATTTTATTTGTCAATTATATCTCAATAAAGCTGAAGAAAATGAAAAGACTGAGTGCCTGGGAACAAAAACAAAAACAAAACAGTAAATCTAGTGAATCCTTATTTGCAACACAATGAAACCCAAACTGTCTAGCGAGCCTTGTGGGCTTCTTTCTGGCTTCTTCTCCTGCCATTCTTTAGGCACAAGTCACTTCTCACTGTGTCTTACCAAACAGGCCATGATCCCTTAAAGCTCAGCTTCTTTGTTCTTTCTGTTGTGTGCTAGAAATTACCCGATTCCGCTCTCCAATTGGTAACTTCCTACCAATTCTAAAAAAACTACAGACCCATCTCTTCTGCTAAGTGCTCCCAAATCCTTTGATCCTTAGATGGACTCATCTTCAAAATTTCAGACTTGTTAGATGCCATCCTCTTTGCTCCCATCGCAGTGTAGGGAACGTGTATACACATCTGTCTTCCCCATTAAGTTATGAGCCACCAGAATGCAAGCACAGGACCTCCTACTGCACTGTTGCCCTTGTATCTAGTTCAGTATTTGCTATATTATGGTGGCTTATTAGATGATTATGTTAGCACTGTTCTAGGCACTTTATATGAAGGAGGTACTATTATTGTCACCTTCAGTTTACAGATGAGAAAACCAAGGCAAGACGAGAGTAACTTGCCACATTTATCCCTTTAGTAAGTGAAGGAGCCATGATTGAAATCTCAGCTTCTGGCTCCAGTGCCTATACTTTCAGTTGCTACTCAAAACAGCTTTCCAGTAAAATATTTGATTAAAGAATATTTTACGAGGCCAAGCTGGGTGGATCACCTGAGATCAGGACTTCGAGACCAGCCTGATTAATATGGTGAAACCCTGTCTCTACTAAAAATACAAAAATTAGCCAAGCATGGTGGCATGTGCCTGTGGTTTCAGCTACTTGGGAGGCTGAGGCAGGAGAATCGCTTGAACCCGGGAGGTGGAGGTTGCAGTGAGCTGAGATTGCACCACTACACTCCAGCCTCGGCGACAGAGCGAGACTCGATCTCAAACAAAGAATGAATGAGACCATGGATACCACCCAGCCTATTTTGGAGAGGGCATTTCACACCACGGAGAAATGCGTTGTTCATTCCCCTCCAGCTCATGACCCATTTTGACCCATCTGCCAACCCGGATCTCCTGCCTTAGAAAGTGAGCTTGGCACAGGTGAGGGCTGTTCTCCTTTCGGTTCAGCCCCAGGTTTGGTTCCTTCAGGTCAAAGGTCACATTGCAGCATCCTGAGACAGGTCTCTTGTGGTACCTGCCTTCCCACTCTTTCTCCCTCCCCCTTCCACTTCCTTGTCAGAGATGTAAAATCCTCATAGCCATCTCTGACGCTGCTAACCACAGGCATTCAGGAACAGTCTTGCTCCAAATCCTGCCTCCTATTTTCATATTTCCTGTGGCGTTTTATAGAAATAGCAGAACAATTGCTCATCCACAGGGGGTAAAGGGAGCAGGATTTTATATAATTAAATTTTAAAGTGACAAGTTTTTCCAGCCTGTGGTGTAGGTAGAGGGAAGGCGAGATGGGATGAAGACCTCCTGTGTTTAAAGAGAAGCCTGGTCTTGGCATCAGCGACATAGAATCTAGCTTTATTCCTCTTTATTTTTTTTTTTATTTTACCAGTGACAAGGACTGTGGACATAATTTGTACCTTCAGTGCAGCCTCCCTTTTTGTTGAGCTGCAGCAGCACCGAGTGCTAAATGAGTCCCTTGTCAAAGGCTGCTTGGAGTCACCCACTTCCAAAGGGAGCGTCTGGATTTTAGGAAGTGTTGGTAATTTATTTCCATCTCCTGCACCAGTGGAAGAGAAAACAAAATGATGGTTCATCTCCCAAAAGGAACATTCTTAACGTGATGAGGGACAGAGATCAGAAACATCTGTCTGTAGCAAACGGGCTTGGAGTTTCCCCATAAACACAGGTTTCCATGCAAACCAAACAAAGGAGCATAAGATACCGGCCAGGCGGATTCCACTTCAGCTCCCAGATTGAAGTAAGTCTCACAGCCTCCTTCCTTTTAAGGTAGGGGACCAGAGGGCCAGCCTGGGCTCTGATGGCCACACCCCAGCCCACACCCCCAGCCAGGCTGGCCTCACACATCACGCCTGAGTGCACAGCACACCACTCTCCAGCCATTTGTTCCTTTGATGTGTGCTAAGCAAAACATAATTACCCACTTTGTCATATTGCATGTGACTTTGACGGCCCAGTGTGTGGGCCTTTTAAAAAAAATACATTAGAAGGTCCTCAAGGGAAAACAGTGCTCCTTTTGGGGTTTGTTTCAGGACTTCTACAAGGTTCTAAACAACAGACTCAGTGGAGCCTGTTTGCCTAATAAGGAGCAGCGACTTTGTCCTCACCACCTGTCACTTACAAATAGAGAGAAGGGAGAGAATAAGAACAACAGAGTGGGAAGTGCAAAGAGATGCACATCCGAGGTTTTCATGAAGAAAGTGGGGGAAGGAAAGTAAAGGAAACCAAGAGGCATGGAGCACAGTAGCGCCCCTCTTTTGCGTGGTAAATTGTTTCCAAAACCAAAGATGGATGTCTCTGCAGGAACCCTCTCCCTCCACCTTCAGAAACTTCCTACTTAGGCATGCATTTAGCTCCTTCCCAAATCCCTTGTATTCAAAGTCTCATTTCTGTTGTTCACAGAGACTCCTCCTTCTTAGCACACCCAAAGCTCATCTCTCCAGCAGTGCCCTCCTCCCTGACCCAATTCTCTGCTCCAAAGGAAGGTACCTGGCTACTTTAAGATAGCAGAAATATGCACAGCACACACAGGCCCTCTCTCTCTCTCTCTCTCTTTCTGTATCTCTCTCTCTCTCTCTTTATCACACACACACACACACACACACACACACACACACACACACACACACACATATCCACCACACCCCTGACCCTCAGAGCCTTCCCCTCTTTGTAGAGACACACACCGTACCCCCTGGAAACAGAGCTTTCTAAACACATTCTGAATCTACAAATGCTGCTAGGGCTCAGGTTGTGAGTTGCCTTAAATGTGAAGTCTGCTCATGACTGCAATTAATTGGCATTGCTGTGCTAATGGTAAGGCAGCCTCCTGTAATAACCACCAGCAGCCTGCTGAGTGCACGGGGAGACAGTGGTGGGAGCTGAGCCCTGTGCGTTGTTTACAGTAGAGGAGATGAGGAAACTCATGAGCATTCTCCTTTTTGTAAGGCAAAGTTTCACAATTGGTTGGTATTAGCAATTTTCAATCATCTTTTATTAGTGCTAGATTGATTTTCTGGGTTTTTTTTTTTTAATGTATAAAAGCAGAATTCTATGAAGAACTTTCATCCCTGGTCAGTTGATTAAAAATAACACCACTACCCAGTTGCCTATCAAGAAGCTCAGAACGAGCTCCTGGTGAAAAGCTCTTTGGATGGGAACAGATACTGTGTGCTGCCGATGGTGCCACCCAGACGCATGCTAAGTGAGATGGTTATCTCAGGGATGAGGTTGACTTGAGCATCCCCTACTAATTGTCTGTGTCTCTGGCCGAACCACTTTTGACAGTGGGATGGCAGGTCTAGGGGATTTGTCAGAATCATTCATTCCTTCAACGTTTTCTGTACTCATTCTGGGCAAGCACGTCCCTGATTTCTGGGTGCAAATGAATTCCAGCTCTCCTCTAGCCTAGCGAGAGGAGAACGTGCGAATTTGTCTAAACTATGCCAGCTCTCTGGGGCTCATTTCCTCATCTACAACATGGGTACAGTGATTTAGATGACTTCTATGAGTCTTTTCATCTATCAAGTAAATTTGTCTAATAAAAAGACAAAGGTCTTAGAAACAAGCTAATCCCTTGTAGGGAGGATACCATATGTTGACACCCAACTATAACACAAGGCAGTGTGTTCAATGTGCTATAGGAGACACAAAACATTACAGGCATTCAGAAGAGAGAGATCACTTCTCACTGGGATGACCAAAAGACAGGACTCCATGGAAGGGTTGCGGGGGCGGTCAGTCGAAGCATGTCTTGAGGGATGAATAGTGTTGATTGACAGAGATCGAGATGAGGTATAAGACAGGGTGGACCACAAGTTAGGGAAAGCACTTGGGAAGATGCTGTCCAGGAGTATGGGGAATCTAAATGGTGTGGTGACTTGACTTCCAAAAAAGGCCTTTTCAAAAAGAAGAAGAACATTTCACGGGGCCACATGCTGCCAAGAAGAGATCAAGGAGTTTAGCCATGGCATCCTGAGCAAGCAGCTCTCCAGATGCATAGCAGGCCTCTGGTACCCCAAGGACTTTGCCCACTCCACCAGTGGCCACTGGAAAGCACCCCTCAGGGCTCTCTGCAGTAGGAGTTGTGTCACTGTTCCTTGAGCCTGGCAGTGTCTATAAATCCCATGTATTGTTCTGTGGACAACAAATGCTGCCTTTTCCGATATTCAGAAGCGAGATAAATGGCAGGCCTGTTACATTGCTCGGACATTTTGGACTTTCTTTCTCTCTCTTCTACATGTCCCATTTTTTCACTGGGCCTACTTCTTGACAATGGTCCTGGTTCTCATTCATCTGCTCCTGAGTCATAGTCTCTCTTTCGCCCTTTGTAAATTATCTCTGTTATCCTATCTAAATACTCCTTACTCTCTCAAATGAGCCACAGCCTAGGGAGTATTTCTCAAGGAGAGAGGGTAGCTTCTTGTATTTATTAAGCTACAGCCCAGTAAAATACACTGATTTGGAGTTAGACGACTAAATTTGAAACCAAGGTCTTCCACATTCCACTATGGGAACTTTGTCAGCTCCTCCTCTCCTTCCTCCTCCCCTTCTCCTCTTCCTCCTCCTGTTTCTTCTTCTTCTTTCCTCCTCCTTCTCCTCTGCCTTCTTCTCCCCATTTAAGGCTTGGTTCACTCATCTGTCAAAAGGGACATGGTTCTGCTAGACAGGGTAGCTGGGTGAGAATTACATTACATGATAAAGTATAATTTATTCTGCAAATCTAACATTTTGATATCAATTATGGTTATTGTAACCGTGCAAAGAGAGATAATCTTTCTCATTCTCAAAAGTTTATCAACCATTTCATAAACAAAGTAATGCATGTGAATTACAATTGTGTGCACATATTGCATAACTCCTCTCAGCTGTGAGTAATTTCCTTTGTTGTCAGGAAGCCCTGGCTGATTTCTAATTTAAAAGTAGGGCATGCAGTGCTTTGCCCCCTATTTTTCTCTATGTATTTTCTACTAGATGTGGGATGCCCCCAGTGACTCTAATGAGCATTTGACTGCATTGTCGTCATGGTGTGGGATGGCCACGTGCTGCCCTCTTGTTAATAGACTTCAGGGTGGAGGAAATTTAAAGACGCTGCTGCCTCCAAACTCATCAGGTTCTCCTGTCAAGGAGCAGGTGACATTGTGGACTGGGCAAGAGGGGTAGCCATAGTTTTGACCTTGCCCAGGCCAGCCCAGCACCCCCAAAGAGCCAGAGCTCCTCCTGACAAGAATCCACCATGAAGCGGGGCATCTCATTGCAGAAGGCCCCACAGCAGGGCCACCTCAACATTTCAGCCTCCAGACAGAAAACTCTTCTCCTGCAGCCTGCTGTTCTTCCCTGGGAACAGGCTTGGCATACCCTTTCTCTCCCTTAGGGCAGAGCTCTGAGTGTCACTTATGGAGCCAAGAAGTCACTTTGGACCTTTGAGCTCTTGTTGGGGGATTCTATCTTGTCTGGAAGGGCAGAAGGAGGCAGAAAAACCAAGAACTTTATAGGAGAACAGCATATTCAGCCCGAATGTAGGATGTGGTCATTGTCGTCTGGATTATTTGTAGGGATGGGTATTAGGGCTAGAATTTTAAAGATGTGAACTAGTGTATCAATTACTTTGGGTGCTCAATTGTTCAGGTGAAGTCCCTTTGAAATTGCAGCATTGCTGGCCTAAAATATATTTGAAAGTGAGAATGTAGGAGGAGCAGAGGGGGAGCCAGAAGCCCACTCATGCAAATACAGGGATATAAATGACTCAGTTTCCTCCTTCGTAAAGAAGAAAATGATTCGGAGTTGCTTTGTTGGCAGGTTAGCTAATGAGGGGGTGTTGTGTTAATTAACGTTGCAAAGAATTGTGAAAGCATTAAACTTTAGAAGTACCCTAGTGCTTCTAGGAGTATTATTCTTGGTGCATTAACAGGCTGGGTCTGCCAATGTCTATGAGAGTGAGGAAATAAAAGAAAGCTGGAGCAGAAGGCAGAAGACGTGTGGACACAGCAGCACCAGCTCGGGGCTGAGTGAAGGAATCTCAAAGTACCATCTTCAGAGCTTTAAAATATCTTTCTCCCAAGGAAATGGAAATGGAACACTTTGGATGTTTTTGGTTGCAAGTAATCAAGCCCCTTACAGCAGATGCTTAAAAAGTAAGGGCATCAAGGAAGCCTGGAGGTGGGGTGTCCCCACGCTCAGCAATGGCCTCCAGGACCCAGGACCTCAGAGTTGGTCTCCGCCATGCTCGGCACGTGAGATCTGCATATCATGAGTGAAAGGTGGCCACGTTTTTCCATCTCTCACACCATCACCTAACCGTGATCAAAGATAATAATCAAGTGGGCCTGGAAGAGGGCACATGTTTCTTTTTGATGAGGGAGGAATATCTAGTCCTTCTACTGTGTAAAGTGACCTGCATAGCTGCAAAAGAGACAGAAAGGTGAATATCTGGCATTTTTAGTTTCTGTTGTGGGAGGCAGGCTTTGCCAGTAGGAAAGAAGGAAGGAGAGAGAAAGGCATTTTATATAGAAGTCAGCACCGAACACCTCTGCGAACAATGGACTTCTGGATAACAATCTGGTGTTTGCTGGGAAATACTCTGTGAGCACTGGGGGCAATTGTGCAGCTTCTCTTCAACCGCCAGCCACATGCTTGCCTAATTAGGAGACACAAGCCAGTTGCTCTGCTGTCTCCACCTCTCCATGTGTTCAGGCTTGGTCTATAAAGTGTTGGCTTAAAGGCACTTTTACCCATACATGGGTCATCCCCACCAACAGATTCACCCTGGATGTGCATATGGGGTCCGCACTGTGGCCCTTCCACATAAAAGAGTAAGGGAGTGAAGACTTGGGAAGATTTACGAACTCTGCAAAACTGGATGTGGTAAACTATGCGTATGGCAGCTCTGAAAAGCAGTACTGAGCCTCTGCTTGGGGCCTGACAGACATGGAGGCAGTTCTATTGAAACACCAGGCAGAGGGCCTAATGAGAAATCAGTCAGATGTGCCGTGACACTGCCTAACCCACAGGTTTCCATCTGCTTGCACCCTTCGCTTCCAAACAGAGCAGCAGTTGTGTTTGTTCAGTGACCAACTGGCTGTCCATCGCCTCACCTCCTCCAGATTGCAAACCACCAGCAGAAGCCCAGGCTCCTCCCTATCAAAGCAGAGCAGCCCGGGAAGGTTGTTCATCCTCCTCCCTCTTTCTTGATGCATTTTTCATCATTAAAGGGAAAATGTCATTTCGGTGACAGATATTAGTATGATTGGTGTCAGGAATGAATCTCTTTCTCTGTCAGCCTTGCTTCACACAATCCTAAGACAATGTTCTGTTAAAAGGCCACTTCCATTTCCAAATCCAGCAGTGTGTGAGAAGAGCAGGCTTTGCTGTGATGGATGGGTCCGCCAAAGCTGGCGCTGTGCCAAGGGGTGCGGCTGAAGCTCGACCCTTGCACACCGGGCAAGCCTGAAGAAGCTTCTGGGAAGCTCAAGCCTTATTTCTGGAGGGATTCTGCTGAGAACATATCTTAAAAACAGAAAACCTGCAGCTCTATTCGGTGATTAGGTTTTAAGAGGTGGAAGATTTGCCATCATCACTGATATATAGAGTCCCATAAATCCAAACCCGTTTATTGGAAGGCTGATCTGGAAATAAAGATTTTTATTTTCTGGCAGCAGAAATGTAGGTCGACCTCTCCAGATCTTTTCCAGGTGCAGGCCTGGACTTTGCATGGGCTGGAAGTAACCATACATTTCACCCGTACAGTGTGCCTCATCTGACACTCTGCATACCACAACCTGTCAGGACTCATTTACAGCTTCATTTTCTCATGCATGAAATAAAGGTAATAGTACCTAGACTACCTTTCTCAATCACTGAGAGGTCATTTCACTTCAATGAATATTTATTGAACTCACGCTCAGGGTCATATACTTTGCTCAGTGTTGGACTGGTACAAAAATGAACCAGAAATGGCAACTACCTTCAGAGAGCTTACAACCTAGTTGGTAAGATCAGACAAATCTATAGTCCGTTACAATGTAGATACACATACACACATTTACAGAGTTCTAGATTGTGAAATATATATATATATACATGCATACATATGTATATATATATGCATGTGTGTGTATATATATATATATATATATATATATATATATATATACATGTCCTTTAAAATAATTGATTTCAACCAGTAGAAAAGAAAGCATGGGAAGCATTGGTTAAACTAATGTTTCATGGAGGAAATGGAATCTGAACTGGTTCTTGAAACCTCAATAGGATTTAGAAAGCTGTGGTTGGAAGGAGGGCTTCTTGGCAGAGCAAAAGTCTGAGCATCTACATAGTTTGTGATATGCAGGGCAACTTTCCAAGAAGAACATCTAGTCTAGGTTGATTGGGTCCTAGGATGTTACACGAGTGCAAAAATGAGGCCACAACAAAGACTAACAGTACTTAATTAACTTGGGATACTTCTTGATTGTCAGTCTTAAGAGTTGGGTCTTCATGTCATAGGCAGGGGGAGCCACTGAAACTTCCTACATAGGGCCGCGCGCGGTGGCTCAAGCTTGTAATCTCAGCACTTTGGGAGGCTGAGGCGGGCGGATCACGAGGTCAGGAGATCAAGACCACGGTGAAACCCCGTCTCTACTAAAAATACAAAAAAAAAATTAGCCGGGCGTGGTGGCGGGCGCCTGTAGTCCCAGGTACTCGGAGAGGCTGAGGCAGGAGAATGGCGTGAACCCGGGAGGCGGAGCTTGCAGTGAGCCGAGATTGCGCCACTGCACTCCAGCCTGGGTGACAGAGCAAGACTCGGTCTCAAAAAAAAAAAAAAAAACTTCCTACATAGGTAAAAGACATTATCTGATCCCTGACTGAGAAAGATAAAGCTGGCTTCTGCATGTGAAATGCTGTAGATCTGTTCTTAACTTTTTCTAACATAAAAGTCATTTAAAATATTTTATAATACCCTCATTACTGTGCAGAAAATAAGTTCACAGATAACATATAACACCTATATACACACTTCAAAAAATGACCTATATAAAGCCTGACTGAATCTGAAGGAGAAATAAATAGAAAATGATTGATCATAATATAAATGTAAAATAAATATTTGGATACAACTACACCATAAGATATAATGAAGTGCGGAAGCGTCTATATACAGAATCACCATGAATGTGACAGCTAAGCGACAGTAGAGACTGATACAAGGATGTAGAATTAATTGATGGCTCAATATGATGAGAAACATTCCTACTGCGTATGTGATTTTTCAAACTAGTGAACATTTCTTGGTAAGGACGTGAACAAATCAAACACAGTCTTTCTTTGACTTGCAGGATAGTTGCATTCCTGGAGAATTAGTGAATATAAAAACCTGGCAACAATATCTGTGTTTATATGTCAAATGGAGTACATTTTAGGCTTTTTTTTTTTTTTTTTTTTTTTTTTTTTTGAGACGGAGTCTCGCTCTGTCGCCCAGGCTGGAGTGCGGTGGTGTGATCTCTGCTCACTGCAAGCTCCGCCTCCCGGGTTCACACCATTCTCTTGCCTCAGCCTCCCGAGTGGCTGAGATTACAGGCTCCCGCCACCATGCCCGGCTATTTTTTTGTATTTTTGGTGGAGACAGGGTTTCACCGTATTAGCCAAGATGGTCTCAATCTCCTGACCTCGTGATCTGCCCACCTCGATCTCCCAAAGTGCTGGGATTACAGGCGTGAGCCACTGCGCCTGGCCTAGGCTTAGATTTTTAAAAGAAAAAGGTTTCACTCAACTAAATGTCTGGCAGGCATTTGACATCCGTGGCTGAATAGCCATGCATTGCTGCGTCTCTAACCTCTGTGGCCTCTGTACACTAAATGGCAGCAGTACCTCTCCAATTATGTGGTGACCAATATCCACTCAATTTTCCACTCCCACACTCCAAGGAGTGTGCCCTGCCCCTGTTAAGAAGCAGTGATTCAGGCAGAAGCAGGGTTAGAGGCAGAGAGATGAGTTAGGATTTAATTAAAATAGTAGAGAGAGAGGGAAAATTAAAAAAGCAAGGGAGCCTTGGTGGTAGCATTGGGGACTGGCAAGAAGGAAACAAATTAAGAGGCACTGATCTACCAGTGAGCAAAGGGTTGGCAATGCCCTTGGTAAAGTTTACATCACTGTGCAAATATTGTTGCAGTTGGAGTTAAATGTCATCACACTCACTGTACAGAAATGGTATCTAAAGCACTGAAAAGGTGCAATGACTTTTGCAAAGGCACAGCACAGGTCAGGAATTGCATTAGACACCCAGTGCCTTAGACCTACACTTTTACTGTAATTACTAATGCAAAGGAGCTTCTACTCAGCATGGGGAATTATAAGCAGAAAACTCGAGTAGAGCAAATATAAAGGTATAAATAACTTCTGAAAATAGTCAAATTCCAAGTATTCTATTCATCACCTCTTGATGGAACACCTGGGAAACTCTAGGATTCCAAACAAAGACCAATATTCCACAATCCATCCACTTTTTTTGTTTGCTCATATCTCTAAATATTCATCAGTAACATTTGAGACAAAGGAAAGAGATAATTATGAGGGGAGAGTTTTTAAAAGATATTAAAGGTTAACAGAATTCTTGGCATTTGTGTCGTGTCAATTTCCATGTAATTATGCTCAATTCCCAGAATTCAGTGTCAGTTGTGCCTGTTAATGCTTAAAGATGATATCCTTGGAAAATAATTTATAAGATCATTTCTCAAATTTTTCAGATTCAAACCAAGCACCCTGGCTAATAGGCTGATTATTATTAATGTTATTCTTGGGTGGAGAGTGCTACGAGGTCGTAAGTGGGATGTTGGGATCAAAGTGGATTTGTTATGAGAGTGTGGTTAGCTATCTCTCCTAAGAGCAGAATGACTGTTCTTGAAATGTTTATATAACCTGATTTACAAGCCTCTTCTATTTTTGTTTGATAAATAATAAGAATGTGGGAAAGCACCCCAGTTCCCTGGAATATGACTGCCTCTTAGAAGAAGGAAAGGGGTCCAGTGCTGATGTCTGCCTGTGGGGAAGTATGACCAACTGGCCTTGTGGAAAAACATTGAGATGCACAGGCCTAGATATTTTTTACATGTTTATTCATTCATTCATTAATTCTTCTCTCATTTATCATTGAACGTATTTTACCCATTCTTTGCTGAGATTGAGTGATTATAAATAAGACACTCTCCCCTTTTCTGTTCTCTTGAAATTGTGTACATTCCCTTTGTAGTATTGACTCCAATTGTGATTCATTGATTATCTGTGCAATTATTTCTAACATTCATCTCTTCCAGCAGTCTGTAGCCATGGAGGTTGCATACCAAGGATATGACAGTCCCTGATGTAACACGTCACCTCCCTAGGACATGCTTGTTGAATAAATGTGAGAAGGGTGTTTTCATCCCAGCTGGGCAATCAAAAATAATCTTTTCAACTAACTTACTCTGATCTTGATTTGGGAGAATATTTTCTAAAGCCAGTCCAGTCTTGGCCCACCATGTTTTTCAATCTCTGGGGCTCTGTGCATTTATGCATCTGTGTCTTCAGGAAATGAATTTGAAAAATGATCTAGTTTCCCCCACCTTCTGTTGAGGCCAATCCTGTGGAGCACAAAGTCGAGAACTCAGGCTCATGCATTATCTATTGTTTGGGATGATTGCTGTCACAATTCTCTTCCACTAGAGTGAAAAATGAAAAATTCCATGAAAAACCAATTGCTTCCCATCCTGCCCTAGAAAGCAGGCTGACACAGGGACTCATTGAGGTGGTGAGAAAGAGCTAAGACTCAGAGTTTAGAGACGTATGTCATAATCCAGCTCTTCCAGTTGCTAGAAGTCAAACTTTCAGAATGAGGGAGCCAAGTGAAGTGAAGGATGTGTCCAAGGTAAATTCAGAGGCAATGTACAAAAAACAAGTGAGTGCACAGAGGAGCAGGGGTCCCCAGCCCAGTGAAGAGTGAAAGTCGGAGGTCATACATGGAGGAAACAGCCAAGCATGTGAAGGATTGGAAAGCAAGGCAGGCCAACTAACCCTGCCTAAAGGGATCTGTTTTCCTCCTCAGGAGGCATTTCCACAGAAATCATGCACACACTTTTCATAGTATTTTTAAAAAATGCCTTTACCAAGTGTACATAAACCTTCTACAAGGAGTTGTAACATAAGGTAGGTGTGTGTATTGCAGGGGTGGGAGAAGGGCGAGATAAGCATAATTCAAGTATCCCCAGCCAGGCAGAAAATGGAATTACTGGGTAGATGGGACCATGACATTACAAAGGTCACACTGGGTCACATAAATTCAGATGTCCTCGTTACCTGCTTTGGACAATGGCAATTTTACATGAGTCATACTTCAAAGGTTAGGGATATATAGCAGACGCCTCTAACCTAACAAACAGTATGGGTATATCACACATTAATTTATTCAAACCTTCTCATATCTTATTTAGAGATTATTTTTGTCTGTATAAGTTTTATTCAGACATACTTGTTTTTATCCTTTAACTACTGTCTTGATTTCTTGGAGTTTTTTTATTTTAGCTAGAGTTTGATCATTAAGTATGTGTTCACTCTATCCTTATACATCGTGAATACCAAATGTCATCATCAATTTCATATTCCTCGTTTGTAGAGATTTGGAAGTCCCTACAAAAAAAAATTATTTCAATTTTTGAATTTTCCCCAGCTGTGCTGGTCACTTAAATACAACAAATATTTATCAAAACCAATTATGTTCCAGGCATTGTCTTAGGTTTCAGGAATGTAACAGAGAAAAAGACAGAAATTAGACCATTACGTGTATTCTGAGTGTTATGCGAGGCACTGATGCAGTGAGCAGATGCCAAGTCCAGTGGACTAGCACAGTGAGGCCTTCATGAGCCAGTCAGGACCCAGAAGGGTGAAGACAACTCAGCCCGAGAACCTGGGGACTGCATCCTAGGCAGGAAGTGGAAGGTGCAAAGTCCCTCAATTGAGAAAGAAGAACCTCTGAGGAATTAAAATTGTAATACAATAAAACAAAATCTGACATGGCTCCAAAAGGGAAGAAGAAGTAGTTGCTAAAGCTGAAAATACACAGATGCCACATCCTGAGGGCTCAGAAACCACAGAAAGGATTTGGAGCTTTATTCAAATTGCAGTGTGGAGCCACCAAAGATTTAATCGGGACAGTGACAAGGTCAGATTTCAGGAAATCTTCCTTTCAATGTGGAGATTGAAACAGAGCTGGCAAGAGCAGAAGGAGGACATCCACGTAAGATGAATTTCAGGAATCCAGATAAGAAAATAAGGAGATCTTGGCTTGGGCCAGGCAAGGCAGTGGAGGTTGAGAAAGGTGGATGGATGTAAAATATATTTTGGGGGAAGAACACAGGAAAAAGACAGAGAGAAAGAGGGAGAGAGAGAGAGAGAGAGAGAGAGAGAGAGAGATTGGGTAATGAGGGGCAGTGATAAGAGGGAAGAGATTAAAAGTGACTCGATTTCTGACTTCAGCAGTTGGTTGCATGAAGTTTATTATTTGTGGGATACAATGATAACTACTATAAGCAATACTAGGAGAATTTTTACGGAACAACTTTGAGTAAAAATAACATTTCTTTCTTGTTCCTATTTTTTCTAATACCCTTTTAGTGTTTTTCATAAAAAATGTTTGGGCCAACACTTGTTTTTTGGCAAAAATTCCTGATATCTGCAGAAAGCAATCTATAGTATCATGCTCCAATATGTGTTGTAAGGACCCTAGCTCGGGAACTGCTAACCATCACTGATTCCAAGATTACTTTCCTGGGTTGTAAAAGAATAATCAGTAGCAACCATTTGTGGAGTTGGTACTACAGGCCAGGTACTTCACTGGTACTTCACATAAATTATTTCATTTAACTCTCACAGCAAATATAAGAGGTAGGTATTATTCCTTTTTAATAGAGGAGAAAATGAGACTCTGAGAGGTGAGAACATTTTCCAAGGTCAAGCTGGTAATTTGTGGAACTTGGACCTAAAGTCAAAGCCATTAACTCCAGCATTCATGCCCAAACCCTTCCACATCACTGTCTCTTCATCGACTGCCTAGATGCCAGCAACTTACATGCATACTTTATTTTTTCTAAAGTATCTTCCATTATATTTGGCCACCTTTCCACATATCCAAATAACTTTCTGGATTATTTGCAGCTCATCAATGTGAGCTAAAGGTTTAATTACTTAAGGGAACCTAATGTCTTCTGCAAACTTGGGAGAGTTCTCTATGAATTCCCTTTGACAGATCATTAGTAAAAATATTAAATTTGATTTGTCCTAGCAACTGTCCCTTGGGGAATCTAGTATTACTACTTTGCCATATAGAAACATGTCAATCTACCCTTGATTTATATCTTAGCTTTAGGCAACTCTCTGCCTTTGGAAAAAAAAAAAAAGATAGTCTTCTCATTACCCACTTTTCTAAAAGGTATGTGTGATTCTGATACCTTGTCAAAACTGTTGTGAAAGCCAGGGTAGACTATTTCACGTGTTTTGGTTTATTCACATGCATGCTGACAACATTTTCCAAATTCTGCCTCCTCCAGGTTCAAAGCTACCTGAAAAGCACATAAGTTCATTCTCCTAAGACACTCACAAGTTGCTCCTTCTTTCTCACGACCTGTAGTACCACTGGTAGTTTTGTGCTAAGCTAGTGAAGGAACGCATACCAAAGCTTTAGGGAAATCATTTCTTTCTGGGAGGTGCCACCCATGTCAACCACAGGTTGGGAAAGAAGCACAAGGCTGTGATGCCCTAAGGGCAACCTCAATTACTTTATTTAGAAAGGCCTTGAACTCATGATGATAATGCATACAGGTGGACCAACAAGGTGAAAGTCACAGTGACTCACAAGCATACAGAAATGCATTTTATTATTTCTTTGTAAGAGTCAATAAGTTTGTCAGAGTCAATAAAATAGATGCTGTAAATTGAAGTAAAGAAGAAAAAAAGGAAGTGGATAGTTTGGGTATTAGTTTAGCTAGAAATGCAAAGAAACTTGACCTCTAGGGCAGTACAAATTCAAGCCTTCCACGAACAAACAGTTGAGAGTATGTTTATCTTCTTAAAATGTGTGGGTGCCTTCCCACCACTTCACCCGCTCCTCACTGGTGCTTTGTCCCCTCCATACTACCATTCCTGTCCCAGGGCCTGCAAAGCAAACAGTGAACATTTATAAATCAAACTTGGTGAACTAAACGTTTAGAACCTTAGAGCGAATGATTGTAGTCTCATCCAGTTCCCACTTCCCCAAGGAAAGTTCAGAATCTGTGCAGCCTTGATGCATTGGTTTAAAGTTAACTCAGTTTGAACACTAACCCATCTAATTAGGTGTTTTTCTGAAATCTACGTCTCAGTAGTCAACTGATCTGATGAAACCGGTATGGTGTGTCCGTATATGTTTGGTGTGGAAATGTAAATGGGTTAGAATCCCAGCAAAATAACATCACAGCAGTTCAGCCAGGTCCACATTTCTAATAAAAAATATTGATTGATTTCAGGGATAGCAAAGATCAGTTCTACCCAATTACACTCTTGCTGCCCCTTCTAAAGCAGCGTGACTCAGGAATTATTTCACGGCACTTAGCCTTTTATATACAACTACTATTATAAAATGTTCTTTGTGACACATAAAATTATATGTATGTATATGTATCCGTGTGTGTACAGAATATGCTATGAACATATGCCTAAATGGCTTATTTAAGAAACTCAGGAGAGATTGAGATAAAACACAGCAGAATGAGTCTAAACCATGAGGTCCAGAAGAAACAAACACTGACAGAAAGGAGAGAGAATCCAAATAAAAAGAAAAGGCAGAAAGAGGTAGATACAGGAAACACAGAAAAAATCCCTTACGGAAGAGAAGAAAAAAAAAATAGGGCCACGGAAAGTTAAAGGACAGACAGTGTGCAACCAGTCCAACAGACCTCTAAAGCTCTTCTAACCTGGATATTCCAATAGTCTAGTCCTGGAAGGAGGGTTTAAATATTCTCTTTATGGCTGTATGCCTAGCATAGACTGTATCTAGACAGCCATGTCCCAGCTAGGCTTTAGGGGAAGATTCCCAAATGGGCAATTAATTTAGATTTAATAGGACAGTTACTGTAAGTTTAAATAAATGCCAGTTAAATATTAACAGCATATTTATTGAAGATTAACGTTGCTGGTTGCATTGTGGGATTTTCTTTTCCTTAAAGAAACCCTTTATCGGAAGACTTTTAATCATCTTGACTCTTCCATCGCTTGCCTCAGATCCAGGGCAGCTCATTAATTACTTTGTACAACAGTTTTCAACATTCTGAAGTGATTACCTAGATGAATGGGAAGAATGGAAGGCCATATTAGAAGGGCTATTTCTGTGCAGGAAGGATTGATGAGTGAATTTGATAAGAGTGTTGAGAAGCATTATAATCCTAGACTATTAGAGTTGGAAATATTCTGGAAGCCATCTCATCCAAACTCCTCATTTAGAAGGCAAGAGGAAGAGAGCAGAGCTATTCCATTGAGCTGGTAAGGGGCAGACTTAGGGCTGGAATTCCAGACCCTGGATCCCAGCCTCTTACTGAGCTGTCACCGTACTCTGAAATTGTTCCTTTAATTCTGCAAAAGTGCATTAACCCATTTGAGTGAATTAGTCATTAGACCTTCTCAGTGACACACAGATCATGAAGATTTTTTTTTTGTTTTTTTGACAAAGGAGCTAAAAATTCAAAAACAAGCAGTGACTTATCTAAGGTGACAAAATGACGGGCCGAGTTGAAGCTAGAACTCAGGTCTTTGGGTTTACAAAATATATTTGCACAAATGTCACCTCCAATACAAAGTACAGTTGGACCCATACGTTATTATGCAAATTCTTATGTCATTAAAATTTACTTTGTCTGCTGTTGTTTTTGGATGGGGAACAAGGAATAAAACCTCTAAAGAAAATGAGGGGAAAAGGTCAAACAGAGACAAAAGTTCTAGGTGATTGTTTAGGGAGAGTGGAGCGAAGGGGTAGAAGTAAGCCAAGTTCCTCTGACAGTGAACTTAGGGTTTTAAACTCCAAATTTGTACTTGATAAAACTGCCATTCCTAGGGCTCTTTCTGTTTGAGAAGCCACTTCCCTACTCTGGCTGGGCTCAGAAACATTAGAACTGGTATCTGTGTGCATGTAGATGAATGTCTGCAGGTTAACTCTTCCACAGAGGTTATAAGGCCAATCCCTGAATGTAGAAATTAGGAGAGATGAGGCAGGCCCAAGATGTTCTTATCCAGTGGTTTGTTTAAGATGGAGACCTGAGCGTGTTGGGCCTTGCATGGTCGAAGAAGCTTTGGATTCAGCCATCAGGCACACGGGAGCAATGAAGGGCTTAAAGGCTCATGGAAGGAGGTCAGACATTGTGGCTCACTTTATAATGGGATGGAGGTGTCCTGTCTTTTTGTCAGGTGGATTGGCTACTTTTCTGTTGTACTTTCAAAGTTTCCCAGGCTGCTACTGAAAGAGAAAGCTGCCTCCTCTTTTGCAAGCACAGGCTGTTTCCCACAGGCCTAGAGAACAGAGGCCTGACAGTGGGATGGGAGCTGGGGGCCATGGCTCTTCCTGCTGTGGGTGGTCTAGAGGCTGTGCTACTTCCTCTCTCCGACTACATCTCAGCATGACGTTCCTGCTCTGTCCCCCTTATGCTGTGAACTCTAAGAGCATTCCCAGGGCCTGCACTCAGCAGTCTGCTCCTGGGTTCTCTGCATGAATGTCACCTGTAGGCTGACTCAGAATGAAGGAAGCACAGCCAATGGCAGCTCCTTCCAGTCCCAGCGTGAGAAGCCTGGGAGCAGCCAGGCCTGTGCTAAACTCTTTGCAGCTACTCCCTCATTTCATCCTCACAGCAGTACTGAGCAGTAGGTACCATGAGGACCACTATTTTACAGATTAGATTAGGGCATGTTCCCAAGGCCCCACAGCTAGTAATGGAGAGGGTGAATATTTGACTTCTGGTCTGAGTCTAAAACCCAAGGTCACAGTCCTTCTTATTGGATAAATATGTACTGAATGAATCCATGACTGCAGGAACACACAATGTTGATGGCATTAGAGGTTTTCAGTGAGACACAGAGCACTCCCGAGGTGCCCATCCTTAGTTTGTGTGAGCACCATCTGAGGCTGTCAAGGCAGTTTCTGCTCACACTCCTTTCTGTCTTGGGTCGTGTAGCGTCGGTGCCGTCTTCTGCCATCCATGAGATTGCTGCCCATGCTTGCCCATCCCTTCATCCCACTCACTGTTAAGTCCAAGTTAATGTCATTTCCTTAGGGAAAAGTTTCCTGATCTTCCAGACAGGATGAGAATCTCCTATCTTGTCTTTTCCATTTTTTTTTTTCCTGACAGCATTCATCACAATTGTATCCACTATTTCATAAAATCCTTTGTTGGATGTCTGTCTCCCCCGCTGGAAGTGCACTTTATGCAGGGGAGACCCACGTTACTTTTGCCTACGTCTCTCCCATTCATTGCTTTCACTGGCCCTGTTGAGTTGATGAAGGGCTTCCCAATATTTAGAAGTCCTTCGCAGCACCCCACCCCTCCTAATACCCCTTCCAATGAAGCTAGAGAACCAAGATTGTGCCTGGGAATCTGGATAAGTGTAATGAGACAAACCACTTCCCACAGGCTAGGCAGACCTCAGCTTTTTTGTCTCAGCAATGAGAAAGTTCTCAAGGGCTTATGGGGGAGTGCAGGGTGGAGTTCATTTAATTTTCATGAATGTTAATAGATGTAAAACCACTGACAAACCCAACAGCACTAGACCACATGCAACTCAAGGGCAGGGGGCATGTCTTTATTTTTGTACCTCTCAACACAGTTCCTGGTACGCACAAGGAACTCAAAATCTGCTTGCTGGTTTGTTAACTAATTTGAGTTCAACCAAATAATTTGATACCCAAAGTGATTCTGGGCAATCATGGTAACCTGTCCTCTGTAGGTCTCTCTCTTGGCCACAGATGATGCAGCAGCAGGAGTTACTGTAGTGGTTAGCTCTTAAATATTGTTCTTATCTGACAGGCAGAGTAGAAAGAACCCCGGTGTAGGAGTCAGGAGTTCTGAATTCTAGTCTGGATTGGCCAGTTTATAAACTTTATGCTCCTATGATCAACTCCTCCTCCTTCCTGGGGCTCAATCCTTCACTTAAGAAATGAATGGATTATACTAAAGATCTTCCAAGGTCCCTTCTGAATGTATCATTCTGTGATGTTATGAGTCCAGGGTCTTATTATGACCCAAAACTTAGATAAAAAGGGAAGACTCTGCCCCAAAGACCCCTGGCTCTCAGGCTGTCCCCTTTGGGCACCTGCCTTTTGCTGCATTGGCACTTTGATTTTGGCTTGTTCATCCTGCTCCCCCTGACTTTTCTGTCTACCTCTGATTGTTCTACCCACCATCTCTCTGCTTTATGTGTCTCTTATAAAGTTTTATGGATTTAAAGTCCATAGATAGCCTCACCTTTGCCATTCCTTCATGTCCTCCTTCTCAATTCTATTTGTGACCTCTTTTCTCTCCCTGGAGCCCTCTTCCCCCTTTTTAAGTTGCCCCTTTGCTCTTTCTGCTGAAATCCTGACATGTTGGACTATAGCCCAGATGAACCACGATTTTATTTTGATCCTGTATTCATAGAGAAGCAAAAAATAGCATATATTTTTCCAGTTCCCAGCCCTTCCCTACTGCCCTAGAGGCATCTCTTTATCCAGATTTACGCCTCCTTTTCTGATTAAATCTTCCAATATCTATTTGATGTCACACCACTCTCTAACTGCCCTGCATTTCCCATCTTCTCGCCTGCACTCCTATGTGAGATCTCCACCAGGAGAGGGGAGCCTTTAGCCTTTTTAGACAAGGAGAAGCAGAGCTGGCATTTGTTAAGCTAGTGCTCCTCTTTTCGTCTCTTGTGTGTGTGGAATAGTGACAGCTCTTTAGCTGGCCCCAGCTTGCTCTGGGTAACATGGAGTAAAACAAAAACAACAGCTAATTTCTCTTTCATTGGGAGTTCTTCTCTGTTCCAGCCCTGCTTCAGTGTACAGATGCCAGGGTTGCCTGAAATCTCCATCTACTGCTCCCTCACCTGCCTGCCAACCGTCCAGAGTCCGCGTGGCAGGCTCTTCTCTCCTCCCTCCTTTGCAGTCTCAGGATTATTAAAGGGAATATGATTGTTTCCTTTTGCTCGGGGAGTGTGTATGTGTGTACATGTTTGTGAGCTTGAAAGGCATTGTCCTATAGATATTTTTATAACCTGAAGCAATTACAGCTGTCAGCACAGAGACAAGCTGTGACAAGTTGATTTATGTGTACAGTATATGTGTACGTAAGAAGGAAGGGAAGAAGGAGACGGAGATGGTGGGAAAGAGGGTGGAGGTGGGGGCTCGTTAGGAATCGGCTTTCAAGGAGGAAGAAAGGAAGTTGTTTCTATAAAGAACACAAATAATGAAATTGCTTTGAATGTCATCCCTTTTCATTAACTCGGATATGCTGGGAAAAATAAAATAAATCCAGCAGTTTTTATGAAGCAGGAGACAGGATATAAGATAAGCCACTAAATGTTGGTTATATTTAGTGATTAAGGGCTGGGAAGTGAGTTGACATATGATTTTGATCTTCATCTTTTCAAACCACTTCAATAGCCGGTTTGAATAAAATGGATTTTGTCTTGTTAATTATGCGGGCATCTCTGACCTTTCACCACTTTCTAAACTTCTACGTTTGAATAAAGTTTGGATCCCCGCGCCCACGAAGCAGGTATGAGGTTGCAAGTGCCTTTTCTTTGTCCTCCCTGTGAGTTACCTGAGCTTGGCTGGGTTTTCTGCTGCAACTGCTGGATTGCTAAGCTTAGTGCTCTCCCTTCCCGGGCAGAGACAAAGGTGGTTTGATTGTCTTAGATCAACTGCATGCAGACTGGTAGAAACCAAACATCTCAAAGAGCCTGTAAGAAGAATTATTTTCCTGCCCAGACATACTAATGAAGCGATGGCAGGCAAATGTATTAATAAAGCATCTTCCATCTTAAATGGATTTCTAAGTATTTTCCTGTAGAGTTAATCATATATGTAGGCCCCTCGTGAAAGCCTGTTGTTGTCATTATCCACATCCTTAGATGCAAAAACTAATGCTCCTTTGTACCTACCTGAAAATTCGATGCAAGAGCCAGGATTAGCATTTATCATGAAGGGAATCATCCCTGCCATTCTCAGGCCTGTGGGGAAATGACTCCAAAGCTGAGCATGAGCCCCTCTCCTTTCCTCATGACTAGCATTTGTTTCCACTTGTTGTAGTGAGGATGTGTTTAAGTAGAGGGGTTGAGGGAGGAGTATGAGGGATGGTTGAAATGAATGGATGAATTATTACAGGTGACCCCTTGGCTTGTGGAGAAGAAGCCCAAATTCAGCAGACTGAAAGTCAGCAAACATATCTCACAGCTTTAATATATCATCATATGTATCTTAACATGGTGAAGTTATTCAATTTCCTGTTTCCGCAATTGCCCATTGGAAAATGGAGACACAACAGAAACTTCCAAGAATGCACTGGTGCTAAAATAGGTTAATTTTTCTCCTTTCCTTTCAAAACTACAAAGCTCTTCTGCTCCCCACAGATGTAATTGTTTATTCCTGATAGTAAAGTCATTTGTTGCAGCCATAAGTTGACAACTGACAGTTTTGGTGTTATATATCAAATGATCCCCAGTGGCCAAAAGTAGCAGATGAGTTTCCCTGAGAATTTAGTATCAGAAAAGTCACCAGAGGAGAGGAGGGAACAATTGGCCCAATGATGAGTTAATGCAAAGTATTTTGAGATATTCACTGTAAAGTCGCTTCACTCTTGCTGGCTGAGCACGTCTTAGTCAACTATGATAACGGAAAGGCAAGGCGTCTTAGTCTTTCTTTGTTACCCAGGAGAGTGGTTTCCATTTCTCCAAAGCCTACTTCTGTCCTATCTCTATAAAGCAGTTAGTGTGAGGGAGATTTGACTGGTGAAATGTTTGTGTCCTCTCCAACGTGGTATCTACATGTAAGTGATTGGTACTGCTTGAAGGTTGCCAGGATGAGTATTGTACCAAAGCCCTTATGGTTATGTGACTCAGTTATAATGGTTCAGTCTCTTTGATGCCAGATGGCTTTTTGGAAGATCATTTTTCTGTTATTTAACAGTTGTGAACAACAACAACAAAAAGCTTCCTGGTTGTGTTTGATAGAACGTCTAGGGGAAAAACAAAGCCACTGTTGCCTCCTCTCTATCCCCAAGGAGAATGTGGGTCAGGGCTGGAGCCCGGCTCTGGGAATCCCTGAGAAGGGAGCATTATTAATGTCACCACCACAGTGTCTGCCGAGCTGCTCTGTGCTTCCCCATTGCACAAGGACCAGGCCCAACCGGGGAAAGGAAATGCAGGCCATTCCCTCAGAGCCGAAGTTAAGGGAGAAATAATAATACAGGCACAGGAGGACCAGCAGCAGCCAGAGAGGAGAAGTGACAGGGACCGAGGCAAATCCAGTCTCTCCCTGGGTTTCAAGAATTTGAGAAACACACCTCTTAAAGATGAAATCAGCTGTGCGAGAGTGTGAGGCCCAGGAAACCTGGGAGTCTGCTGTATAAATACAGCAAGTGGCTCACACTCATCCACCCAAGTGAGCACTTTTGCAGGCCCAGCATCTTTTAATGGCGACAAAACAAGAATAAAGAATGTAAGTGGGTGTCTGAACTTGACCAACATTTTGATGATGTGATTTTTCCAGTTTCGCACACTAAGAGGCTTCTGTGATTTTGGATTTGTTTTATACATGGCAGATCTCTAGAATGGTAGTGTTGAGTCTCTGGGGTTTTGAGCAGCTTTGTGGGGGGCTGCTGGGCGGGTGCTGTACTACTGAATAACTATGAGGTTCTTCTAAAACATCCTCCCAACACTCTGAGTTTACTCTGAATGCTAATGGGATTAATCTGATCATTTTACAGGTGCATGTATGCATGCTGCAGGGTGTTCCTTTCCCAGTTAATTAGTTTGTGACCCTTATTAAGATGTCTCAAGTCTGGGGCTGATTAAAGCTGCATGGTGACTTTGTCTTTTTTCCTAATTTGGAAGCGCGTAAATGGTTAAACTCCTGGCCTGGGCTGGGCTGGGCTGGGCTGGTGCACAGCCTGGGCCCGGCGCGGCGGGGGTTAAGGTGGGCGCCCGCGCCCGGCGCCCCGCGCCCGCCCGCCGGGATGAGAGCGCAATCCGCGCCGCCAGCCCGCCCGCCCGCTCGCTCCGAGGCGGCACCGGGAGAAAGTGGCGGTCAGGGATGGAGCGGCTGCCATGACAACCCCGGCGGTCGGGGCCCGCGCGCGTCGGGGCTGCTCCCGGGAGGAAGGCGGCGCGGAGGCCGGGGGCGGCCGCTGAGCTTGGCGTCCGCGCGGCTCCGGTGCCGGCTGCGCCGCGCCTTCCCCAGCGAGCTAGCGAGCTAGGGGGCCGCCGCGGTCCGCTCCCGCCGCCCGGCCGCTCCTTCCTCGGCCACCGCCGCAGCCCCTGCCCCGCCGAGCCCCGCCGGATAGCGGCGGCTGCAGCGCGCATTTGGGCTCTGGGGAAGTTGACCGAGGCGGCTGCCGCAGGATCCCGGGTCCGGGGATTGCACGAAGCCCGCGCGGCCGTCTCCTCCGCGCGCCACCCCTGCGCCTCCTGCGAGCTCCACTTCCCATCTGCTATTGTTTCCGATTGTTTTCCGGTGGCGAGCCCGTCTCCGAAACTTACAAAGTGTTGGATTTCCCCTGTTGGAACTGAGCGACTGCAGACCGCCTCTGGGTAGCTGGATGAAGCCCACCCCGTCCCCTTCCGGTACCAAAGTGCTCACTCCTCTCCAAAGTGCCATGTCTGAACTGCCACTGGGAAGAAGCGGCTCCTGAGACGCGCCCACACCTTTCACCTGCCTCGCGCTCCCCCCTCCTCGGCCGCCTTCCCGGCCGAAGCAGCGAGGAGGGAGCCCCCTTTGGCCGTCCTCCGTGGAACTGGTTTTCCGAGGCTGGCAAGCCGAGGCTGGATTTGGGGGAGGAATATTAGACTTGGAGGAGTCTGCGCGCTTTTCTCCTCCTCGCGCCTCCCGGTCGCCGCTAGTTCACCGCTCAGTCCCCGCGCTCGCTCCGCACCGCACCCCACCCACTTCCTGTGCTCGCCCGGGGGGCGTGTGCCGTGCGGCTGCCGGAGTTCTGGGAAGTTGTGGCTGTCGAGGATGGGGGTCTGTGGGTACCTGTTCCTGCCCTGGAAGTGCCTCGTGGTCGTGTCTCTCAGGCTGCTGTTCCTTGTACCCACAGGAGTGCCCGTGCGCAGCGGAGATGCCACCTTCCCCAAAGCTATGGACAACGTGACGGTCCGGCAGGGGGAGAGCGCCACCCTCAGGTAGGGAGCTGACATTATTCTACGAATTGATGATTTGTGTGGGGTGAGGGTAAAGGGCAGGGGTGCAGGTGTGTGCACTGAGGCGTGCCTGGGTTGGCGGAGAGGTCGCTGGTTCCCTGGGCTGCACAATTTATGGCTGCGCTGGGGGCTCTGCCCGGGAATGTGGCAGTCATAGGGAAAGGCTCAGAGGTTCTGGCGGTGAGCTTGTTCCCAAAAACTGGCCTCTGCGGCTCAGGCACTTGTTAAGGGTGAGGGGTGGCTGGACCAGGTGGTCGCTGAGATTGAGGGACTTGTCCCTGGCACTGTCTGTGCCTGAGCCTGGTGGCCGTGGTGACAGGGGGCTTGGAGGGGCTCCCCGTGAGCAGTCTTCTCTGAAGTTAATGAGTCCCAAAGGAGGGGTCTGCCTTGGAGTGAATGCCCCCACTCGCCCATGCCATGGGGCTTTGCCAGCCCTGGCTCCTGCACTCTGGGAGAGCCACTGTTTCGCCCTGGGCCTGACTGTGCCCGAGCTTTCCTGGGGTGCCTTCATGCCGTGAGCTGGTGGGCAGACAGAGATGCTTTCTCCTGTCTGAACGTGGCTTTCTGAGGCCCAAGTCATGGAGTCTGATTTGTCCGTGGAAAATGGCATTTACTGGAGTGAACTGTATTCTGTTCCTGCTCTCCACCAAAAGAGTACGTGCAAAACTCGTCTACTGAAGAGAAATGAGGTTTCAGTGTTGGGTTGGGTCCTGATTGGCTCCTGGGGTTAAGGCTTACAGGCACTGGGGGAGGAGGAGAAGAAGAATCTTGGTTATGCTTTGTGTAAGGTAGAATGATTCTATCTCCCTGATTACCTTGCCTGCAGAAACACTAACTCAATTTCCAGTGTTGATAAACCACACCTCTCATATGAGGGCAAAACACTTAATGATTGCAATGGGAAATTTCATTCTCTGGAATTTTATAAGAGAATAAGCATGAGGTGGAAGTTAAGAAGGTTCATGGGAACGATTTCCCTGCCTCTCCTTGATTTAGTCTGCCCTCTTAAATAAAGTTTTCCAAACTAAGCAACAGAACTAACCACAAGGCAACATGGCAATATTCTTGTCCTTTGCACATGAAGATTTCTGGAAAGATAACCCTGGTGCCGGTGTCTACTGTTTTGCCCCTCTGATGACTTCTTCTAGGATTGGGTTGTTTTGGACTGTGTACTTAAGGCCATATCTATAGGACAGAAAATGGTGAAGAGGAGGCAATGGCAATACAGAGCTGAGTTATCAGGACATTGCCAAAGGAAGTGTGTAATTTAGGGACCCATGCGGGGCTGCAAGCATCCAGTGATCCTTTGTCTAGGGAGAGCTTATCCTCATGGCTCTGGTGAACTCATAGTTATTTGTTGGCTCATGAGACCCACCTCTTCCACTCTTCTAAGTAAAAATAAAGCAACTTCCTTCCCCCACTCTGAAATGATTGTGTATCTGCTTTAAAAATGGATTTCAGGGGAGTTACAAATATGCAGTGATTTCAGACTACTTAAATAAAAAACCAAAAATGAATGTCTAAAGCAGTAATAATCAAGGAAATTTAATGTTCTCTGGATGCCCCCTTCGTCCCTAGTCCTTGCCTGCAAGGAGGGCCTCCCAGGGACAGAGACATTCTCATATGGGGAACACTTTAGATATAAATGGGATTTTTTTTTTTTTTCAGGGAAAATGTGTAAGGTAGCTCTGTAGAGATTTGAAGATAAATAAACAGGAAGTGGGTCCTGGCAGACAGAGACCAGGCCAGGATCTGGTCTCCAGAAGGTAGTCTTCAAGGCTTATCAAAATCAGGCTTGTCCAGAGGGTGGCTGCGTTCAGCAGAGGCTGAATCACAGGACAGGCCTGGGTTAGGAGGAGCCTCTTTTGAAATCGCATTATCATGTACTGGCTGACTTATCTTTCTTTGTCTTCCCTTTCGTGGTTCTTTTTTCTCATTCTGCGGGTCCCCCTCTCTCTTTCAGCACTAATGTTTGTTTGCATTTTCACATGTGTTCTCAACCCACTGGTATCATTTGGGTATGGATGGAGATGGCAACATGGTGGAGCTTCCTTTCTAGACCCTTGAATTGGCCCCTACCCAGCCAAGTTCCTTCTGGAACATCTCCTGCCATTCTGTGCCAGCCTCAGGGGCTGAATGTCTTCCTGACACGAAGGAGAAAGGCCCTCACAGTGGATGGAGCACTACAGGGCAGGGATTAGATGAGCTAGGGTCTGAGCGACACCAGCCCTTGACCGTAGACCTGACTTAGGATATGAATCAGGCAGCAGGTGTAACAAGCAACCAGTATGGAGGATGCTCAGGCCTCTCATGATTGTCAGCCTTCTCAGACTCTGATGCGCTAGAACAAGGAAGGGCTGCCCTGCTGGGATGGACTTTGGTGGGGTGGAAGCCCCTGAACTCTCAAACATAGGTCCTGCATTTTCTTGTTCTGTGTACACAGAGGCAAGTAGGAATTTCAGAATGTATTCTGTTTGCATAAAAATTGCTGCATTTTCATGTAACCTGACTGCAGGTTGCAACAATCTAGTAGTTCAGAGTTCTGAGTTATTTTCTTTTTGCTTTGTATTGTGTGTGTGTAGCGGGACAGAGGATCCCCTCCTTCCTTCCTTCCATCTATCGTTCTCTCTTCTTCCGTTTGTTTTTTTTCTTTTTTTTTGGCTAATCATGTGACCAAGCTGTAAGGAACCACAACTGGGGAGACCAGAGCACCAGTGCTCTGGCCTGGAGGGCGCCATATCCATCTTCCTATGGGTGATTGGGTGATGATGGTGATACATGTAGTTTTCTTCATAACCAGCAGAGGACTTTTTGCTCTAATTTCATTTTATTCTGCTTTGTTCTCACCAACATCATATTTTGAGGATCTTTTGCAGTCCCTAAAGAATAATTGCTCAGCAGAAGATTCTAATGTGAGGAAACTTTTAAAAAATGTTTTATCTTATCCAAGTAGCTCTAACAATCCTTGTGGAGGTATTGGGAAATGTTTCAATTAGCATAGCATTGACAGCCTGAAAAGAATTACAATTTGCAATCTCCCACTCTCTGCCCTCCTGCTGACATTCTGTAGGCATATTTCTTAAAAGGGTAAGGTAAAACAGAATCTGCAGTAATAATACTATTAGCCAATGGTTATTGAGTGCTCACTGTGTGTTAGGGAGTATCTAAGTGTCTTAATAATATCTAAGCTATCATTCAGCCTCATAACATTAATACTTTAATAACAGCCCTATGGTGTAGGAGTTATTGTTATCCCTATTTTACAGATGAGGAAACTGAGGTGTGGAGAGTTTACATCCTTTGACGAAGGTGGCACAGCTAGGAAGCTTTGAAGCCAGGCTATGAAGCACTGGTAATAATCATGTTAATAAGATACATAGTACTATCATTGGTCTGTTACTGTATGAACATTTTATGGAAACAGTAACATTTAATCCTCACAACTCTCTGAAATAGACTTAATTATTCCCCGTTAAGGCCCAGAGAGGGGGAATTTACCTGAAATCACATAAGCAGCCAGTGGCAGACCGGTATGCTGGTCAGGACTCCACTCCTTGACTTTGTACACCAGGCTTCCCAGGACTGTTCAGGACCCTTTGAATTCGTGTTCCTCTCATTCCTCTGTGGCACTTAATGTCTGCCCTATTCATTTTGGCTTAGACCCTGTTTTCCAATGTTATCTCTCTGTCTTCTTTCTTACCTTGGGCTGCAGAGCACCCTTGGAAAGCGAGAATCATGCCTTGTGATGGCATGAGCACTGTGCTGGCAGATGCTTACTCAAACAAAATGAATGAAAGCCAAACAACGATATCCCCCAGCTATATTCAATTTATCTCCTTACCACATTTCTCTATCATAATTTTATTTTAAATTTCAACTATGGTCAATCAAAAATGTATTGAGTGGTTCTTTCAAGAAGGGGAC
Organism: Nomascus leucogenys; assembly: GCF_006542625.1. Classification (NCBI taxonomy): domain Eukaryota; kingdom Metazoa; phylum Chordata; class Mammalia; order Primates; family Hylobatidae; genus Nomascus; species Nomascus leucogenys. The sequence continues at coordinate 3,049,309 of NC_044395.1, read as the reverse complement.
TGTATTAGTCCGTTTTCACAGTGCTGGTAAAGACATATCCAAGACTGGGTGATTTACAGAGAAAAAGAGATTTAATGAACTCACAGTTCCACATGGCTGGGGAGGCCTCACAATCATGGCAGAAGGCAAAAGGCACATTTTACATGGCGGCAGATGAGACAATGAAAGCCAAGAGAAAGGGGAAACCTCTTATGAAATCATCAGATCCTGTAAGACTTATTCACTATCACGAGAACAGTATGGGGAAAACTGCCCCGATGATTCAATTATCTCCCGCTGGGTCCCTCCCACAACACATACAAATTATGGGAACTACAATTCAAGATGAGATTTGGATGAGGACACAGCCAGACCATATCAGGCACTGAGCTGGGTGTTTGGGTGTGGAAAGGCATATGGCCTGGACTTGGCTTTTGGGGGCTTGGGTCCAACTGGAAAAGCTGGCTGTGGACAAAGAGGTCATGGACCTTGTGAGGCAGAGTGCACCATGAAAACGTGGGCGATCACTCTGTTCATGGCTGGAGCAGAGCCCCTCTGTTGGAGTGAAGGCTTTCTGTGGGTTGGCAGGACTGCACTAGCTCCTAGCTCCTGGGTGGAAGTGAGCAGACATCAGTGAGGAATCAGAAAGCCCCAGATGCCCAACTGCATGGGTGTCATTCACTTAGAGACCTTCACTAAGCATCAACACACCTGTCACTGGCAGTTTCAATGAATGCTATCCACATTTCAGAGATTCCCCACTTAAGGCAGCAGCTAGGAAAGTGCATTCTTTCCTGGGGATCACTTGGTAGGTGGGCATCAGAGGCTGAACTCTGCATTCTGTCGTGCCTCTAGCCCATAGGCTTAGCAATGGGATGATGTTATTTTTCCAGGGTGAGTTAGGAATTGAAGGTCTGAGAAATGTTTGCAATTTAGGTTGAGTTTTGACATGGAACTCCATGGAATCACACAGACTAAATGTGGTTTTGATACTTGAGAGGACCCAGGGAGTCACCCTCCAGAAGAAGGAAGCTGTGGCACTTTGCTCATGTCATGTCAAGTGCTTGGAATTTCATTTGATAAGCAGATGGATTCTCTGGTAGTCCCTCCAGCTACTCCACAACCTCTTGAGGGCAGAACTAGGCCTCCTCCAGGCTTGCCTCCTAATCCGCAGCACATGGCTTGGCCTGTGGAATTTGCCAAGAAAATCCGAAGGACTCTCGTCCTGCCTTTCCCTTCACTCACTCTGTTGTGGACACCCATAAACACAGCTTATTCCAGCTGCAAAGCGTTTCCTCTTGTGGTCCCCCCTGCTGGGAATACCCCTACCTGGATCTTCCCATGGACAGCTGTTTCTTATCATTTTGGCCTAAGCTCACACAGAATTCCCTCCCTGATGCCTTTCCTGATACCAAATCAAACTAATCCTCTACCACTACCACCAGTCTTAACCCTGGCATATCATCCTGGACTTTTTCTTCAGAACAATCATCTCCATCGGAAGTTATCCCATTCATTGTTTGGTAATCTGTGTATGGTTTGTCTTCCCCAAAGGGACTGTAAATTCCTTGAGAAGAGATATGCTCTTTCTTGTTAGCAGTGTATAAGCAGTGTCTGGCAGATAGAAAGTGTTCAATAAATTTGTTGCATGAATGACTGCAGGAATGAAGGCCTGAGATCACGTCTTCTTCTCCTTGGAGTCTGTGTCCTTTTTCCTGGACTGTCTTGTGTTGTCCTTGCCTTGGGCATGTTACTTCCTCAGTGTCATTTCTGACTGGGCAGCTGTGTGAGGCTGCTCCTGTGGAGGTGCTGGAGACAGGTTACAAATACATAGAAGTCATTGAACTTGTGTCTGTCTGTCCAGGCCACAGATGGGGTGTGTTGGTTGTCCATTATTTCATATTTGCACCCACGACACTTGCCTTCCTTCTGCTGGGTCACTTCCCCACCCGGTCCTTAAGTCTTTGAAGAAGCAGTGATAGTCAACCCTAGGGAAATTAGCATTTTCAAGATAAGGAGGGACACAGAAAAGCACTCTGCCCATCCTTTCTCTCTGTTTGTGGAGTCTGCTGGCAGTGGTTGTGGTGGTATAACTATTGATCCGTTGTTTATGAGTTCACCCGTTCAGAATAGCAATGCTATTCAGGAGGCCTGTGCTGCTCCCACTGCCCTGCCCCCTCTCAGGACCGGCCACTGGGCACTCACCTCTGGGCTTGCCGGGCATCCAGCTGGTGTCCTGTGGCTCTGAGGAGCAGGGACAGATGGGACCAAGGAGGAAGGCTCCTGGAAGCACATTCAGCTGCCGAGGAGCCAAAAACTAAAATGGGAAAACTAAAAACTCAACCAAGCATAGGGCAGAAGGAGTAGGAGTATGCCAGTTGTCACTGAAAGCCAGAGGAGGCTACAGGAGGCCAGCTCAGTTCTGTAACACCCCTCATCTAAACCATAAGTGCTTTGCAGAAAAATGTCTCCTTTCTCCCTCTTTTAAATGCATAGCATTCTTGAATTTGAAAGGATTGCAGAGAGCTGGGAGGTCAACCAGCTGGTTTTACAGATAGTGGAAGTAGTGATAAACAGTCTTGCACAAGGATGCCTTCCAGAAGGGTGTGGGGGCCGGCAGCCAGTACACTCTCCATCCCCAGGCTGTGAGCTCTCACTTGGGGCTACGCATGCTGAAGGAAAGGCCATGTTTTCCTACTAAGTGCAAAAGCATCCTCCTGACCATGAATGCTTTCAATGCATTTAGCTGACATTTATCAGCATATTCTCTCCTGACTGCTGGTTTAGTCTGTACCACACCTTGCATTCTTATGCGTTGACTCTCGTTCCACGTGGGACAGCTGTTTGCCGTGGGTCAGGTCCTGTGCTGAGCAGTTTACCAGAAGAACCTCATTTAATCCGCACAGATCCCCCATCAAGTGGACACAATGATTACTCTGATTTTACAGAGCAGGAAACCAAAGCGCTGAGAGGCACAGTGAAGGTATTTTCCCAGCTCACATACTCAGGTGGGTGCTGAGCCTGGGACTCAGGATGGGTGGTGTCTGACTCCTAGGCAATCCCCCTCTGTTCCGTAGTGCTGGTCTCCTTCTGTCCCTTCTATTCTTCATTGCCAAGAAGGCGATGAGTTTGGTTGTCTGTCCTTGTCGTGGTGCACGGGAATCCCCTCTCCTGAAGCACGAGGAACAGGGCCTGGGAGTGTTTAAGGTTTTGTGTCGTCCATGGCGTGGAGACACAGGGACCCAGCTGACCTCTACAGGTCCCTTCTACTCACATAACCCTACACTTTCCATAGTTTGTTCAGAGGAAGACTCTTATTCCAGGTTCTTCCACTGATCTTTGGCTTTAGGTGTCAGCAATCTTGGACTTTCTCACCAGGAGTTAATAATACCACGAACATTTCCACGTACTTCTCTGGAATGCGATATTGAACCAATCAAGGCAGACACCAATTCTAGGAGGATTCTACAGGCCAGTCAGTGGCTCTGGATGCCATAGCACCAGGGGAACAGGAGGGACCAGCTCCAAAACGTTTCCTTTTTCTCTTTTTTTTGTTTAAACTAGTAATAGGCATCTCTCCTGGGGAATCTTGTAAAAAAAGATAATTAATGGTAATGGCATATTTGTTCTCTTAGGTTGAAAGTCTCCACTGATGAGTAAAATAGAACATTATCCTTGTGATATTTGAGGTCATTTTGCTTCCTCAGGAGTAAGTGGATGGGTTCCCACTGTGTAATAGATAACTAATACTAAATAAATAATAAGCAATACTACCAACATCATTATAGATTGTCAAATATTTTTAGGAAACCAAGGACTTATTGGGTTTAGGATGCAATTTCAAATTGTATGTGTGAGCTGAAGAGAGAAGGAAGCAACGGGGAAGTTTACTAGGAGTACAATCATTGGAGACAAACATCTCCAACACACAAGACCTTACTGACTCATAGGTACCAGGAGTGATAGGCTAGAAAGAAGATAGAGTGGGAGACAGGAATCTACAAACTCTGGCTCAGGCAGTTTGTTTGATTGCAAACAAAATTTGTAATCTCTCCACCCTGCATTTAAAGAGGACCATTATTACCCATCTTAAAGTGTTGTTTTAGGTTACAAATGAGATAACACACACAAAACATAGTATATAGTTATAACTTTCTTTCTCTATATATGAATATATATGTATGTACATACGCATGTGTGCATATATGTGTATATAATATACACACATATACCAATTTTCATTATAAACTATTGTAGTTTAAACACTTTGGCAGATACACCGTGTCTTGTTTCTGAAAGATCCAATTATAGGTGGACAAATCCCCCTTTCTCCACCTATCATTGTGAGTTTTTTTGTGGTGCCTCTCCTACACATCTGTTTAGAGATTCTTCAGTTTCAAATCATTTCTTGAGATGTTTGATTTCTGAGAGGGAGTGAGAACCAGAAGAAAGATATTTCTTTGTTTTTCTTAAAAAGATTGTTGCATAGCAAGTTGTGACAGTTCATGGCTCTGAAGATGCATTTCCCACCAGAAAAATTCATCCAGAAGGTTCTGTGGAGCAGGTTATCTGTGAATTCATGCATAGATTTCAGATTGCCAGACCCTTTTTCCTCGGAGAAATGATTTTTCCATGATAATTCCACTGGAGTCAAATGGTAAAAAACAGGGTCTGGGATAACGTGTGTTGAGGAAGGGGCAGTTTAAGACTCCCGCAGCTTTAATGTTCTCTAACTGTAAATCTTCTCTTCATTCATATCTGCTGATCGTTGGGAGGCAGGCTCAGGGCTTGAGTGGTGATGGTGAAAATAGAGAAGGAGGCTTCTTTGCGTTTGGGAATTTAACTTTTGGTCAGGTCTAGAGCAACACCAGTGCATCTGGCGTTAGAAACTGATCTCAGTATTCACTGCTGGGATCACAGGAAGAGTCCTGTCCATTTCAACCCAATGTCAAAGGGCTTAAATTAGTTTAAACGTAGTGAACTATGCATAGCAGTCTTGATCTTTCATGATTTGTTTTTCTTAAATCTCATTTATTCACATTGTTGAATTCTTTGGTTTTATTTGGGTGTATTTGGGCAACTTGCTGTCTTATCAGTGTGAAATGTTTTGGCTTAGAAAGCTTTTGGGGGGTTAGATTTGTCTTATAAAATGAACATATGAACTAATCTTACAATCTTGCTGATGGATTTCTGAAAATAATAGAATTTTTAATGAAAACAGCATCAACCAATAGACTGATGGAAAATTAAAAAAACTAAAATCGACCTTCAAACAAGCTTTGTTGGGTTCATGGAGTCAAAGGAAGATGTATCTGTGTGAAAATAGTTTTTTAATCTTCTCCGGCTTTCAAACGGCCTCTAATGTGCCGGATGAGTGAAAAAATGCTCTCACATTCAGAATAATCATCTTTGGACAAATTTACCTGTCAGGAGGGCTCAATCCCGAACTCTAACCCATCAGAAGCTATAAGTAAGAAAAAGAACGCATGCGAATTATTTTTAATTTAGTGCAGTTTTTATACAGAAAAGCTGGAAATAGCAATGCTGTGGTGTTATGGGTTGAGTTTTGTCCCATCTCCCCACCATTAAAAAATTATATTGATGTCCTAACCTCCAGTAGCTTACAGTGTGACTTTATTTGTAAATATGGTTGCTGCAGATATAATTAGCTAAGGTGAGGTCATACTAGAGTGTGCCTCTAAACCAATGTAACTGGTGTTCTGGTAAAAAGATGCCTATGTGGAGACACAGAAGACACGCAGGGAGTGACAACAAAGGCAGAGGCTGTAGTGATGCACCTGCAAGCCAAGAAATGCCACAGATTGCCAGCAAGCAGCCAGGAATTAGGACGAGGCAAGGAGGGAAACTTCCCTACAAGTTTCAAAGGGAGGATAGCCCTGCCAACACGATGATCACCATGATTTCAGACTTCTGGCCTCCAGAACTGTGAGACAACACATTTCCACTGTTTTCAGCCCCCCAGTTTTGGTACTGCATTATGACAGCAGTAGGACACTGGAACATTTGCATATTAAAGAAATAATTTTGTTAAGTAATAGTAACAATCATGCAAAGGACCACAGATAGGCCTGGTTAGATCACCCAGTTCCCAACTATGACACGAGCCACTGTAGTCCACAGAGGAAGTGCCAGAGTCCAGAATGCTTCTGGGTCTCAGTCGTGAGTCCGGCCTCTCCATTACAAATCCTAAAGAAGCCAATCAGGGTGGAAATGCTTGCCCTTTCATTCCTCAGAGGCCATCAGCAGAAACCCTATTGTATCTTCTCAGTTATCTCAACCACCTCAGAAGTCACAGACCCTCAACCTCAGGGCCATGCATCATTTTCTAGATTCATATCCCAACATCCAACAGCCTAACCCAGTTACAAACCTCTTCCTCATCCTCCAAAACTTTTTACTCTCTGGACTTAATGATCTGTCACCAGCAACATTTTTACATTTCCAGTCTCTACTTTGAATGTTCCCCCCTTATTATTTTTTTTTTCTTTTTTGCTTTAGTTGAAACTCAGCTGTTCCCTGGATTATTTCCACTCCTGGAGTCCTCAAAAGTGGCTGTTTTTCTCCCATACCTTGCTGACCCTGAGGCCTGAAAGTTCGATAAACGTCCTCCTTGCTACTCATTATGGCTGCTGGACATTCCTTTTTCATCTTTCTCGACATGTCCCGTTAGAGTGGCGCAAATGCCACCTGGCTCTGTTGCCCTCTGCCCCTTCCTTGCCGTAGTCATCTGCCATCAGTTCTGACCACGCTTCTTCACTCTGGACCTCCAGACCGCACGCACATCCTGCTGCTCATCTACAGAGCCTTTTATTGTTGACATTCAAACTGGGTCCTCCCAGCCAGTACCTTTGACACAAGCCCATTGGACCACGGCCAGCTACTCCATCCTGCCCTTCCCTCAGTCTTTCTGATCTTAGGAATTGCAAACCTAGTACATCTTATTTTTTTCATTCTCTCCTGTGCTTCATCTAATTCATCGCTAAATTCTGTTTGTCTTTTCTTTTAAGAGTTATCCTGAATCAGACCACTTTTTACCATCTCAAGCACTACCTCCTTGGGCAAAGCCACCACCGTCTCTCCTCGGCTATTCTGGTGGCATTTTGTCTGGTCTCCCTGTTTCTGCTCCTGTTCCCCTGGAGTTTATTATCTGCCTAGCAACCCCAGCTACCATTTCACAAGAATTACCTGACTCTGTTCAAAACCTACAGTGGCTTCTGGCTAAACTTAGAATGAAATGCAAACACCTCGATGGCGTAGAGGCTTTTTAATCACCTGGTGCCTGTCTAAGCCTCATACCACTCCCCACGTCACTGCTGCCTCACTCGTGTGAATGCAGAACGCTGAACTTCTCTGCTCTTCCTGGAACTTACTAAGACTGTTCTTGACTTAAGAAATGTTCTTTCCTTTCTCAGGATCAGCTATAAACTTACGTGCCTAGACCTTCGTTGAATTCATGCATCTACTCCAATACCCCGTTTTAAAAAAAAGGCTTTGCAGACCATCCTGTTTGAAATAGCCATGTCCTCAGACCCCATCTTTCTATCCCTCTACCTAGCTTTAACTTTCTTCACAGCCTGTAACACCTAGAGAAGTCTGTTATTTATTTATTTCTTATTTATTGCTACTCCCCCTGAAATGCAGGGTCCACCAAGCTGCTGAGTTTATTACTCTCATTTATAGTGATTACATTACTGCCTGGGACATGGGATCTATTACAGGATATTTGTTGAGCGAATGAAACGTTTGTTAGGAATCATAGTAAGCTATTAATAGTGAAATTATTTATCTTTTACTAGAAAGAGGAAACTCAGGTCTGTCTCTGTACTGGCATGGGATTGGGTGTTATTAAACAGAGTTCAGATAGGGTGTGCGTGAGCTGGCGTGTTTGTTTTCTAGGTCAGAGAGTGGAACGAGACATTGAGGAGGAAATTGTCAGGCAATGTGACACACTTCATAAAATCTACACATGTGCAATCTCAAGGGCTTTTAAACAATCCACTTTCACAAGGGGTTTTATGGAAAATCTAATAAACACTGGAGAATAAGGATTATTCTGCTCAAGGCCTACAAACTTTGGGGGAAGGGAAGGAAGTGAAATGGCAGCTAGAAATCAGGGTGTGAGCCTGAAGTTTCACACATCAGTCAATGCTCAACCTTTCACGTTAACCTTTCTCTATTAAGAGAATTGTACCTTAGAGCTCTAGAGGCTAACGATCAAGTGCAGGGTCTGGAGACAGACCCTCCTCCCATCCCCAGTTTCAAATTCTGGCTCAGCCACTGGGTATATGACCTTTGGCACATGGATTCGCCTTGCTGTGCCTCAGTTTATCATCATTTGAAGGGATTAATAATAGGGGTTCCGGGCCAGTGTGAAGCGTGAAGTACTCAGAGCAGTGCTTGGCACTCTGCATATACTTGGTGTTAGCCTTACATAGCTGCGGAAGGACCTGGCCTGCAGTGGGCCCGTGGTGGGCAGAGGGCAGGGTGTGCCTCTCGTGACCCTGGAGCTATGTGTGGAAATGCACAGTGCAGGGTGCAGAGCTGGGGGCCGTGGCTGACACTGGTGCACACTCTACAGTTACACAGACATCTGGTGGTGGGGTGGCTTTTGAAAAGTTATCAGTGCAGTTCATTGTTTTTGGCATGTGACTTGTGGTCTCTGGCCAAGGTGACCTGGCTTTTAGTCCTGGCTCTGTCCCAATGCATCATGTGGGGCTGCTAAGAAAATGAGCATTCCCAGGCCTCAGGTTCACTCTGTGAAGTGAGAGTACTGCTCTGTTTCGTTCTTTAGTTTTGAGGAAGAGATTACTAGCTGCTCAAATCATACGTAAGTTTATTTTCCCCCTGAACACAAACTCGGCTGCCTTTCCCAGCCTCTTTCGAATTTAGAGGTGACCATGTGACAGCTCTACCCAAAGGAATGTGAGCCGAAGCTCTGTGTAGGTTGGCCCAGAAAAACATCCCCTGTGAAATTCTTTATGTTCTTTCTCCTTAGACCATCTGGATGTTGATGTCCAAAATTACCTTGGAAACCTGTGTCCTGTTTGGCAGAGCTCCATCGGCCAAATTCTTGAATGACAGCACAGAGCAGGGCTCTCACACCCCCACCCACCAGCTGGCCAGGAACCTTGTTAAATTATTACCTAAAGGAAAAACAAACTTGTATTCATGCTTCTGAGAGTTCAGAGATGATTTGTTACAATAGCTAGCATTATCCTATCTAAGTCAATACTCAACCATTATGATTTATATTTTCTGATTTCAGCTGCATAGACATATACAGATGTAGTTTCCGAATCCAGACCTAAGCACTTATTACAATTTCTTGGCAAGACTTTTGGTGATTTTTGCATGTGTCTGAAAGTGAGAACCGTGGCCTTTTCAAATGGAAGTCTCAAATGTTTGATTTTCATTAGCTTGACTGTTTACATCTGTGGTCCAAGTAACATGTCTGCTTTATTCTACAGGAATGTGAAAACCAGTGACAAGGAAAAGTTTTACCTTGAGGCAAATGAGCACATATCCATAATGGACATAACTCAAGACATGCTATAATTGGTGAAAATACCCCTTAGATGATAAATTACTCATTAATGGCTGGAGGTCACTTATTTAGTATAACCTTTTATGCCAGAGATATTCTAACATCCAGTGTTTTAATTGACACACACTAAAGAGATAGATAGGATGATTTGTAGGCTTGTTCTCAAAAATGTTAAAGAGAAAGAAGAGAAAACCACTATTAGAGTTCCTTTTTTTTTTTTTTTTTTAACAGGGTCTTGCTCTGTCATCCAGGCTGGAGTGCAGTGATGCAGTCTCAGCTCACTGCAGCCTCAATCTCCCTGGGCTCGGGTTACCTTCCCACCTCAGCCTCCCAAATAGCTGAGACCACAGGTACATGCCACCATTGCCCAGCTAATTTTTGTATTTTTTTGAGAGACAGGGTTTCACCATGTTGCTGAGGAGGTCTCAAACTCCTGGGATCAAGCGATCTGCCTGCCTTGGCCTGCCAAGGTGCTGGGATTACAGATAGATGTGAGCCACCACACCCAGCCAGAGTTCCAAGCTTTGAAGAGAAACCAGGTGGTGGAGAAATCGTGTATGGATTTGGATAAAGGAGAAAGGAAACTGTGGAAAGGGGAAGAGGCTGAGCCAGAGTTTTGGGTAGGAGACGTACAAGGAATGGAGGCAATGCAGAGACAGGGGGCAAGAGTCGGGTGGCTTGATTCCACCTTTTGTAATTCAGGGGTCAGGGATCTTGTCTTATTTTTGTTGTTGCTTTGGTATGCTGAACAGGGCTTGGCACATAATAGGCGCTTAGTGTATCCTTGGAGAATAGATGGATGTGTTTTGCTGTGTTGCTTCAGTAGTGCCTACTGTACATCTCCTATGAGCCAGGAACTGTTCTAGGTGCTAAGTTCCTCTCTTACAGAGTGATGTTTAGTGAAGGAGATAAGGTTTGCAACTTGTATGGATTAGAACAGAAGGCATCTTCTCCTAGCATGCAAATTGCGCAGACCAAGTAGCAGTAGGCATTCCTCACTGACGATGTTGTTCACTAGAGTCCCTGGCTGAGTAAACAGAGTGCCAGCTGCATTATTTTGTTACCTTCTTCAGCCCTTGAGCAGCGCACAACCTGCACAACTGTACATAGCAGGAACCAGCTGTCAGAAAACAAGTAAACAACGCAGCACATGGTGGAAAGTACTGGGGCAGAAAGTAAACTGTAGGGTAGGGGACAGAGTAATGTGGTGTGCAGGGAGGGGTAGGGGCTTGCGTGATGGTCAAGGTGGTGAACCGTGGGGAGAACCATGCAGGGAACAGTGTGCTGGGCAGATGGATCGGCAAGTGGAATGACCTCGTCAAAGACGAGCAAGGCAAGGAGGAGGAAGGGTCAAAGCTGAATAAGGGGCAGGCAGTCAACAAAGGGATCTGGGGGTCCTCGGTGTCTGGAAGTGCTCTTACCACGTCAGAATTAAGGTGTGAATGATGATAGGAGCACAGCTCTCAGGAGATGGGAATGAAATAAAAATCCCACATAAGCGAGTGGCCCCAACACCTGTGTGGATTCACTTGCTGTGTACAGAGGCCTGGTAGTTTCCATGTGGACTTTGTGGATTTGTGGCAACCCATATTTGACGTGTCACCCCTGCAGCACACACATCCAGCCGTGAGCTTCCAGGGTTTTCTAACTGAAATGTCATCCTTCTTGGGTCCGCTCTTGTCATTTTCACTTATCACATCTGAAAGTTATAAACGTTTAAAATGTGCATGATATCCAATTTGACGTTTTACCTGTTGCCATTTCCAAGATATTACACTGTGAAATTAAGCTGGCATTTTACGATCATATGTGGATGTGTGTGTAAGTATAAGTAGGCACGTATTTGGAATTAATGGACTCATAGAAATCAGAGATGGATTAGGCCTAATGAGCTGTTCAGAAGAATTATTTAGCACGTATTTCATCTCTCTATTCGGTAATCAAACCTACACAGTGTGTATGCTAAGGAAGTGAGATTTTTGCCTTTTTAAAAAATTTCTTGGATTATCTCCATTTGCGGCTGAAAATTTAACATTGCACCCTAGAGCATTTTGCACCAACTTTATTAAGCATTCAGTCTGACATTTCCCTGCCCCTTGGGTTACCTTTGTTATTTAAAAAGTAGTTGCTTTCCTAGTTACCATTAATATACAATTAGTAGTTGGTGCTGGGCTCCAAGCACCACACCAGGGTCCTGGCCTGGCCTTGGAGCCATTGTCAAAAAGAAAGTCTTGCCCAAGTCTCTGGGGCTGAGTTAGGCCTGACCTTCAGAATGTAGCGATTGGAAGACTTGGAGAGTTAAGCCTAGGTGGGAAGTGTGTATATTTTGTTTGAATTTTTATCCACAGTAAATGGATGCAGCTTTGTCTTTTCACCTAAGGCCTATGGTCACCTTCCTCTGGAAGCCACGTGCACTTGACTGGTGCCACTTTGGCTTCTGCTAATTCCTTGAAGCACACAGTTTCAACAGACTTTCCAAATACTATTCACAACATGGGGTCCCGAACTTACTAACAGGAAGAAGGAAAGCAAATATGGGATACTTGATAGTGTAGAAGGACACTTGATACCCAGAGGAGGATTTTCCTGACACTGTTACAGAGACACAAAATCACAGAGCCCTGTGGTAGCATCAGAGATGGGGTCGCACATACTCAGCTCCCAATAGCCAGGAGTCTACCCTGTGAATTTTCTTTACAGCATGGCTGGATATAGTATTTACATATTTATCCTAAACATATATACTCAACTTGTAAGTCTGCATGAAACATGTGAATTGAGAATATGTTCTGTAGTGGGAACAATGGATTCTGGTGTTGGGAAAAACTTAAGCTGGGCCTTAACTTGAGCTGTAAAATTATTAACCTAATCTCTCTGAGCCTTTATTTTTTTTTAATCTGTGAAATGGGGCTAAATTATATCTTAATACCTACCTGACAGAGTTGTTAAAAGAATCATCACCATAATATTAATAACAACAGAAACCAAAATCGGTAGAAGCACTTAATGAGAACCTATGCTTACATGATCAATGCTTTGCAAGGGTTACCCGAGGGTCTACCCTGTGAATTGTCTTTACTGCATGGCTAGATACTTATACTACTTATCATAAGTATTTTTAATAATTACATAAGACAAGATATAAAATCTTAAGGATTGTACCTGGCATATATGAGGCACTAAACCAGTTATTTCATATTGTTAATACATTCCATTAGCAGAAACAAGCTAAAATGCTTAGGCATGGATAGAGGATGATGGAAGACGTTCTGGCTCTTGCCAGAATCTCCAGACACAAACCTTTTCTGTGATCTCCTGTCTGTGTTTTGTCCCACTACAAACTCTGAAGTCACCATTCCCCATGGCTTGCTTAGCCTGGTTGCATTTTCCACCTCCTTCCCCGCTACTCTTTCTCAACCACCCACCCACCCCCAGCAAGTCCAGTTAAAATCCTGCAAACAGCATCGTTCTCACCCTTTCCTTCATTTTTTCAATCAGTACAAACCTGTTGTTTTCTCATGTTCCCATAGTTTGTTGTTTAAAATCATTCAATTATTTATTCAGGAAAGAAAGTGTCCCACATCTGCTAAGTGCCTAACACTGTTCTAGACCCTGAGACTTGAGAAGACAATGAAGAAGTAAGTGGCTGCACAATGCGATGTCCAGTAATGATGAATGCTCTGAAGAGGAGAGCAGCAGCTAGGGAGGGGAAAGGAGGAAGTGTGTGAGTTTAGACTCCCTGGTTAGGGGAAGGCCCTCCTACGCAGGCCTTGAGTGAGAGCTGATGAATGAGGGCGTGAGCCGGCCCACATTTAGGAGAGGGGTTTCCCAGGCAGATACAAAGGTGCCGAGGAGGGATCATCCTTGGCCTGAACCAATGGGGGCAGATGTGGGCGTGGCCTGGTCCAAGCCACAGGCCTTGGTGATGGCTTTGGATTTTATTCTTAGTCTTACGGGAAGCCTCTGGAGCAGTTTGACAGTTTGAGCTGCTGCATGTTAGCAGTTTTTTTTTAATTTTAAATTTTTTGTTTTTCTGTAACTTATTGCCCTTATAAAAACTTCCCGTTTTTTTATATACGGCAAAGGCTGTATTTTCTTTGCATTTTTGTGTTAGAGACAGGACACAGCCCTCGTGTTGAACCGCCTCTGCACCCCCACAATTTCCTATGCCACCTCCATTGTTTTAAGCACTTAACTGTGATACAGGACAAAGCTCATTTCTGCAGACTTTCTCTTTTGTTTGGTTCACACTGATTCACAAAGTAAGAAGCCACTTCCAGTGGTCATATCATGAAGATTTCCTCGAAGGATGGTGAAATCCCACGGAATTACAAGTCCGCTTGCTTTCCCGGGTGAATAAACACCAGGCCGCTCCCTGGACTTTCCTTGTCGTTTGTGATCAAAGGCTCAGCTACCTCGTGCTCATGGTCCTGCGATGGCTGAAATCCGTGAAATGTCCAGAAAGAATGATTTGTCATGAATGCATCAGCAAAGAGGCTATAAGCTTCTATTCTTATTTTCTTATCTAATTTTAAACACTTTTTCATTGCTTTAAAAAAGTAGATAATTACTGTTCATTTAGTGTTGATGTTACTGCCTTGGTCAGTGTTGGGGCTTGTTTAACCATTCAGTGTACACCAGTGACTTTTTGGTCTGTATTTCCCAACAATTACACTGAGTTGCAGAGAAAATATTAATTAAACATACCTCTATTTTAAAAGGCAATATTAATATATAATTCCCATTAGAAATACATTTGAAACTTTTCTGTTAACTCTTTACTTTTGTCACCAGAGCCTTCCCTTCTAGACAGTGGAAGTGAGTGGGACAGGTGGCCATATATGGTCTGAGCAGGTGGGCAGAGGAAGAATGCAGGGTGCTTGTTGCTCTCTGGTTGGTCCTCCTTCCTCCATACTTATTTTCACCCTTCTGGCCCCTCACGCTGGGCCCAGCTCACGCCCTGCACTCAGTAAATGTTTAATGAAATGCTTACTCGAGGAGCACAATATTTTATGTGTACAGGGAGCCAAATGCATATTATTTTCCTTTTGTTATGAAATATTTTATATACCAGCATGCGCGTAACATATCTATGTATAAAAACATAATACATTGATCACCTGTGTTCTCTCGGCACAATCTAAGAAATAGAACCTTCTATTACCTGTGAAACTTTCTGCATTCCCACCTATTTTCTACCCTTTCTTGCTTGAGGAGATCACCACTGGCCTGAATTTTTGTTTATTTCCTTCTTTCCTTTAGACTTTTACCAAATATATAATTATTCTCAAACAACATATTATCTAGTTTTTCTTGTTTTTCCCTCCAAATAGAAATAAATTTTATGTATTCTCCTGCAAATGTTTTTCATTTAATCTTATGCATTTTCTAATAATTTAAAATTAATGTAGTCCTGAATGTGAACAAAGGCAGAGCTCTAACCCAGTCATTTCAGATAATTAACAGGTCTACAACCCATCCTTCAGAAGTGCTTTGATGCTCTTTGACCATGTGTGTGTGCGTACACAAAACACCTGCTGAAAATATTAAATAAAAGCAGAAAGGCTTTTACATCAACATAGTCGTGCTCAGAACGTTTCTGCATAGTGGAATTGCGAGTGACATAGATCTTTTTGTGTTTTCTCTAATTATTAAATTAAAAAAATTAAATTTTGGGTTTTCATAACCAGATAGGATTAGTGTCATAAGAATAGGTTCCTAGGCCAGGTGCGGTGGCTTACATCTGTAATCCCAGCACTTTGGGAGGCTGAGGTGAGTGGATCACTTGAGCCTAGAGTTCAAGACCAGCCTGGGCAAAACCGTGTCTCTACACAAAATACAAAAATTAGCTGGGCATGGTGGTATGTGCTTGTGGTCGCAGCTACTGGAGAGGCTGAGGCAGGAAGATCACTTGAGCCCACGAGGTCCACCTACAGTGAACCCAGATGGCGCCACTGCAGTCCAGCCTGGGAAACAGAACAAGACAGTGTCTCAAAAAAGAAAAAATAATAATATATATATATGTGTGTGTGTGTGTGTGTGTTCCTTTTGACCACACACTGATTCGTGTAGGCCATGGGGCTTTTTGCACACACATCCCCATGTGTAGGGCATTGTGCTAGGTGGTTTGGGCTACAGAAATAAATAAGGCACAGTTCCTGTCTTCCACATGCCCATGACCTGGTTAGGAATGGGGAGCTTCAGAAGCAAGACCTCAGGAAGTGACTGAGAAGGAGACACTGCTGGTCTAGAAGGCCACCTTGTAATCTGGGATATGGTGGGGGGTGGTGCAGGAGCATAGAAGGGACACTGGCGGTTTGGAGGAGAAGTGGTGGCAGGAAGGGGCCTGAATCTATGAGGGCTGAGGGTGGCTGTGCCATGGAAGCCAAAATACAATAGGGAAATGGAGCAGCAAGAGGCCACCAGCTACAGCTGACCCATTTCTGGCGGGAGAGAGGACCTCAGAGTGGCAGGTGGCCTTCGCGAGTCTTTCCTGCCACGGCCGAGCCTCGATCCATTTCCAGCTGAGCCCAGAGCAGCCAGGACTTTCAGAACCAGGAAGACTGATAAGCGTGTCTCTGGATGGCTATGTCAGGTTCCATTTTATTCAGCAAGTATTCATTCCGTGCCAACCATGTGCCAGGCACTGTTCTAGGCTTTGTGGAATACAGTAGTTGTCAAACATAATAAAATCCCTGTCCTCACAGCACTTCCCTCCTGGTGGAATGAGACAGTGAACAAAATACATACAAAACATAGAATAAATTAACTGGTGACACATGCTGTGGAGTGGGGCGGGTGGATAGGAAAGGAAGATGAAGCCTACGATTTCGAATAGGATGTCTAGAACAAGAATAATCCCTTGCTTATTGGTATAGTTTAAATTGTCAACAAAAACATGCGTTATTTTGACATAAGAAACATCAGGAAAAAGGTAAAGACCACAGTTGATTGCAATATATGCTTTTTTCAACATTCGAGGAAAAGAGATTGTGCATGCTGTATCGGAAATACGTATTAGTGTCTAAAACGGTGCAGAGCCACAGTGTCGATCTTCATTTATCACCCCAATTCTTCCTGGATCTTAATTGCCCCTGTCAGAAAGAATAACAAATGGAAGCACTTCGTCCAGCTTCTGCACAGAAAGCCTGTCTCTGATCAGCAGACGAGGAATAGGAGATGATGCTGATGGTGGTGATTAGTTATACCTTAATGAGCGTGCGTTGGTCATCAGTCTGTGTTGCAGAAGGATTCGCGCCCTGCCCACAGGGGACTTTCCAGATGCTGCTGAGCTGGGCCTGAGCTGCAGGAGGTACAGAGGCTGGTTCGAACAGCCGATCCTTGGGGCAACTTTTAGGCCAAGGGCCTTTGGAACCGAATTGAGTGGAGCAATTTAACTGCCCGGGACACACGAAGCCTCTTAAAAGCAATGGCGGGTGAATAAGCCAGAAGTCATAAATAGACAAAGTAACAAGCAAATAATGGGATTAATAAATAGACAGGGGAGCAGAGCCAGGGCTGTGAGCTGAGCGCCACTAGATCAAGAAATGTCAGCTTTTCTCTCAGCTTTTCCTCCACAGCGCCAACTGTCAGTAATTTAACTAACATTTTGTAAATAAATGTGGCACTCGGACAGCTGTCAACGCGCCTGCTATGAACACTCCTTTTGTCACTAAAAGCTGGCAGTGACGCTCTGCTTCTCCTGCAAGTGCAGCCAGCACTGCCAATTGGCTCCTGGTCCTGGGACTGTCAGGGAGTGCGTGGGGCCCTGGGGCAGGGAGGCGGGTGCCTGCCCCAGAGACCTCACTCTCCTACACCCGCAGGCATCTCCAGGGCTCAGCTCTTTCTGGTGCGCTTGGCCGGTTTGTAAGGTGCTTCCGTCAAAAATGAGAGCATTGTTTTCCAAACACCTTGTGTTTTAGCTGGGAGTTCCGTGTCCCTGACCATCTAGTTACCCCGCAAATGATTTGCTCTTTCTAAATAAGACATTCATTTATCTAGGTTAAAAATACGAAATGCACTGCTTTCCACTCTAGCTGCTGGGTCATTATTTCAGGTTATGCAGCCAGAGTCTTCTTGTGCTGTAGTTTGCTCCTGAATTTGAAACTAATGGCTCTGGACTGTGCCTTAGGTCTCCCAGGTTTAATCACGAAGTTTTATTAAGTTAGTGCTTTAGTGTCCTCTTCCCGGAAAGACTCTATCTCAAAGCTTCTTAACCTATACCCAAGCAGAATAAGGAGAGGAAGAATCTGTCTTAATATCAAAGTCCCATGGGCAATGAATTTGGGTTATTGAAATATATGAAATCTAGCTTGGTGAGGAAAAGCGTGAACTGGGTAATTAAGTAGTCAGAAATATATTAAATAATAATAAAAATTCTAGTGGGCATTTACTGAGCTCTTTTTTTTTTGGGGTGGGGGAGATGTTGTTTTACAAAGTGCCTTACATATTACCTCCTTTAACACTCAGAGCCCCATGACCATCCCAATTTTAAAAATGAGGGTCTGAAATACAGAGATGTTGAGGAGTCTTTATGACCAGAGTATGGCTGAATGGGGATTTGATCGCAGACAATTCAGGCCCTTTGATCCCAAGGTCCTGTGTTCTTAACAACAGCACTGGTCTTTTTTATTTATAGTTACCATGTGCATGGGGTATAAAATTACCAATTTTTAAGAAGCAAGAACACAATAAAATAAACTCCATATATAAACGAAGGAAGCATCTTTGACCTTTTTTTTTCTGGTGAATGAGAAGGCTCTTTATTGTATTGTGGCAACCCATTGAGAACATTAGTCCCTAGAGTGTATCACAGAGTAATATATGGAGAATACAAATAAATGATTAAGTGAATGGGCTCTGCAGTCACCTGAGAAGTTTGCTTAGCTTCAGAGGCAGAATAGTCGTAGTAATTAATAGGAACTACCTTGTTGGGATGTTTTGAGGATTAATATAATCTGTATAAAGTCTTTACAGTGCCTGACACAGGGTAAATATTCATTCATTCATTCATTGAAATTTTTATTATGTGCATGTGATGTATCATGGATTCTGCAGTGAATGAGAGAGACATAATGTATTCTTGGAGCTTATGGTCTTGTGAGAGAAGATAGTAACAAACAAAGTAACATATACAAACATCTCAGGTAGGGGAAAGTGCTGTGACGGAGGCTGCCTGGGTGGCTGGTGGGCGAGTGGATGTCTCTCTGAGAGGAAGTGACATTTGAGCTGAGACGTCAATGGAAAGAAGGAGCTGGCCCGGCAAGGATCTGAGAGTAGGACACTGCAGGGAGCAAGTGTCCTGTGCTGGAGGGAGGGAAGAGAGACCCCTGTGTGTGCAGCAGCATAGACAACGGGGAGCGGTGGAGCAGACACACCTGCAGGGTCTGTAAGCCAGGCCACAGGTAGGGACCTCTTTTCATTGTGCAAGAGGAGGTCATCAGAGTGTTTCCAATGGAGCAGTGACATGCTCCGAGCCACTGGGTGACAACAGGATGCTGCTGCCTGGCCCCTTGGAGACTGGCTTATAAGCCTCAGAAGTAGACACTGCAGTATTCAGGTGAGGGATAGTGGAAGATTTGGCAATGATGGAGGCAGTAACAAGTGAGAGATAGTGACAGGTTTGCTGGTGAAGCAGACTAAGCTGATGGGGTTGATAAGTTAATATGGAGGGTGTTACTGACTGCAATGCTTATGTTCTCAGCTACTTAAAAGTAACAGAGTAGTGGTGGTTTTGTTGTATTAGTGTTAGTGTGGTATTTACATAATGAACTATTTACAGCTTGAGAGGTACTCAGAGATTTCTTTGCCACATTACTACTTTGAATTAAACATGGACAACCTATTTGGGAAAGCATCACTAGCCACCTGCCCTACTTAACACTGATTCAGAATGTCTGCTTTTTGTTTTTACTTCCTTTTCCTACTTCACTTATGAGATCGAGATTGATTTCTTGTGTTTATTAGTCATAAGTATTTGTCCTAAAAACCAGTTTTTGGCCACTTCCATGTCCAAAGTTCCCTGGTGGAGTTATGTTGGAATTGGAGGGGTTACCTGCATGTGTGTGCACGCGTGTGTGCTGACCACAGATAATTAGGGTTAGGAGAAGGGTGTCATGAGGATAGGTGGGGGGAGGGAAGGGGAGGGTTCCTTGGCTTGTTTCATCAGATTTCTTCTGCAGCTCTCCTACTTACTGCAAGGACCAGGTACAATTTATGTTGCCTGATTTCCTCATCCATAGAATGATATATTTTTAATTAGGACCTCTTTCACTAGTCTCCTTACCTGTAGAATTTTAGATCAAAATTACAGAAGAATCTGTCCTAGATTCACACCCTGTCTCATGTAGAACAAAGAACAAGGAACAGGCGGAGGAAGACAGTGGCAAATCTCACTTTTTAATAAAATAGTGGCATTCACTATCATTAATACTGATACTTTGTTCTTAGGTTAAGTCAGCATTAAAGTACCAGCATTGTAATTTCGCTCAGTTATTGCAATAGCTAAGAGTGATAAAAAGAGGGGAATCATGGAAGTTTTATATATATATATATATGCATAAAAATGGATTCTTAAAGATCTCATTAACTCCTAAGAATATCAATATAAAAATTGGTGTTGAGAATGATGGTCAAGAGACAGCAACATTTTAAAACATACAAAATCACATTCAGCATTCTCAGTCTCTCAAGGCATTCAAGTGAGCCATATGTTTTAAGCAACTTGTCATTAAAGTTGGTTAAAATTAAAATAATAAGTTTGAACATATAGGATTAAACTTCAGTTTATCTTGGAATTCATTTCTATCCTATATTGCATTCCTCCATATAATACCAGAAAATGGAGGTATCTCTAAGACACATTTTTTTTTATCCATCCTGAATTTTGAGAGCCTTCTTTGGAAGTGCTGTTTTCTCCCATGCCTTTTTATCCAGCCTTGGACATCGCTAAATTCTGGGTTAGCAAACCACTGGCCAAAAGGAACTTGTTGCTGAGTGGTATAATGGGCATTGGAGACTCAGAAGGTGGGTGGGTAGGAGGTGAGGGTTGGAAAACTACCTATTCCATACAATGTACACTACTTGAGTGATGGGTGCATGAAAATCCTAGACTTCACCACTGTAAAATTCATCTATGTCAACAAAAACAACTTGTACCTCCAAAGCTATTGAAATAAAAACAATTTTTTAAAAAACTACACACATGCATACACACACAAACACACACAAACAAAGGGAACTGGTTTCCAAGATCAGCTACTGTTCTGGGGAAAACATTCTAACTATGATACATCAATGGATGGAACTGAGGCAGACACAGAACTTACTCTGTATTAATAGCAGGGTTATCAATCACTTACTATGTATCAGACACTGCTCCAAGTGCTTATGTGCATCTCATAACAACTCTAGGAGGTAGATTCTGTTATTATTCTGTTACAGGTGATGTAACTGAGAACAGTTAAGTAACATACTCAAGCAAACTGCTTAGCAAAGAGTCAAGCACAGTTTTCTATTCAGTCCCAAAGGTAAGCTTTTTCTTAGGTCCAAAGAAAAATGTCCCACCCACCTACTATTTTAACTCTTTAGGTTTCAGCTATGAAAATGTGAAGAAAGGAAGCAGGAAGGAAATTATTCCCTGTCTATATTGTGTATCGAAAACGTCTACTCTTTTATTTCTGCAGAAACAGAGATTCTGCATTTTCACTCAGGAGTAGAGTCAGCAGTTTATGTGTGTTTTTTTAATACCCTCTTAGCAGTTAATTATTCCTTTTAATAAATGCAATGAAAAAGAATTGTTATTGGACTTGTACTTTATTGGTTAGTAATTTATTCCAGCAATTAATGTTTTTTTTAATATTCTGTGTATTATTTCTTGTTCTATTAGACAGATATGACAGGGAGATAAAATGTGAGCTTACACAGGAGCTGTGTGGGTGGAACCCTCTGGGCGATGCATGGACCACTGACAGGTATTGGTGGGTGGGGGTACATGTTGTAGAGAGAGCCCTTGAGATGCAGTGGTGCCTTCTCATTATTGCAAAAGTGATTGAAGTCGTATGGACAATTTCTTGGTCAGAGGTGAATGAAATAGCAAAGTCTTTCATATACCACATAAAAATTTTCATCTGAAAGTGACTTCTGGAATCATACCTCTTCCCATTTCTCTAGTTACAGGCTAATCTAAGCATAGGTGTACTCTACACTTAATGCCCTGGTAATCTGGTTCTGGGTCTAACTCTAGCGATAAATTATAATTTTTTTACTTCTAGTAGAAATTTACATAGTTTTCCATTTAGAAAGCTGGCCCCATGTTAGAATTATAATAAAGGGCAGGAGGTATGGATTAATGTTATTTTGTAGGGCATGTTCAGCAAAATGTCTCAAAGGGCGGATAAAACATGAGATTCTTTCTTTAGGTTGCATGTAGCAGGCCCTCTGAACTTGAGTGCCTTTTTGGTGAGATTACTGAGCCAAGCCTGAAAATAATGTTGTTTGCTATGTCTGGATCCTAATAGGCATGCTCTTAATTAATTTAACTATTACCCATCATTTGTTCATTCCTTCAGTCATTTCTCTAACATGTATTGAGTGCTTACTACGCGCTGGACAGGATTGTAAGTGGTCAGGGTACACAGGTCACCCAGAAAAGGTCCTTGCCCTCATGGAAGTCACCTTTTAGTGGGAAAAGCAGATGATAAACGTATAATTAAACAAGGAACCTTTTGACGACAGGGGTGTGAAGAAAAGGACAGGTGATGTGATGGAAAATAACTGGAGTGTGTTGATTAGGAATGGACTTTGGAGATGGGAACAGTGGACCTGAGCCCCGAGGGATGGGCAGGAGGCAGCCATGCACAGAGCCTGGGAGGAAGTACAGAATTCTGATGAGAGAGAAAACAAGTATGAAGCTGTGTGGCTGCAACCGTCTTGGCAAGTTAGGGAAAGAAAAAGGAAGTCACTGGGGCTGATCACAGTGCTAAGCATGAGAGCACTACAAGATGAGGTCATGGAGGTGGGCAGGGACCGGCTTGTGCCAGGCCTTGCTGGCAGGGTGAAGACTTTGCATTTTCTCTGCATACAATAGAAAGGATAAGAGGTTTTAAGCAAAAGAATGGCTTGGTCATGTGTATGTCTTTGAAACACCCTGGCTAATCTATGTATGATGCACAGTGTGGGTGGGGCAGGGTGACAAGAAGAAAAGACTGTTCCAGAGCTTCCTGTGGCCATGCCTATAAGAGGCGATGGTGGTGGTGTGGAAGCAGGTGTGGCAGTGAATAAACAGAGATGTAGAAACAGCGTGTACATATATTTTAAGGAGCACTGAGGACATGATGCTGGAATTTGTGATGAGAGAGTGGAAAAAATCCAGGCTTCCGAGAGCTGACTCAAGCATCTGTTGGGTTATGATTCTTTTAACCAATGTGGAGAGACTGGTGGAGTAGGTGGGAAGGAGAGAAATGAGGGAGCAAGAGGACCCTTAGATACACGAAGTTTATGATGTTTGTTTAGCATCAAGAAGAGTTTGCAGATGGATTTATGATTGCAAAGCTCAGGAAAGAGATGAGACTTGGGGATTTAAGTATGGGAGAGATCAGCTTATATTTGTTCTTAAAATCTTGAAATTGGGTAAAATCACCAAGATAAGGAGAAAGTATAGCTAGAGAGGAGAATGGAGGATCGGCGTCCTGAGCTTCTGCAATATTTAAAGGTTGGAGGGGAGAGGAGCAGAGAATCGGCAGCCAATGAGGTAGGAAGCAACCCAGGGAGACTTTGAGACCAAAAAATACAAAAGAAGGAAATATTTTATGGAGAGAGTGACCAATTTTGTGGAATGCTGCCACAACCAGGAGTTCTGGAAAAGGAGAAGTGAAAAGTATCCATGGGACTGGATAAGATGATAGCTTGAGGATTTTGGCAAGAGAGGTTTCAGGAGAATAGTAGAAAAGGGAAGAAAAAAAGTTGGTAGTAATTGGAGAGGTAAATCAGGTCAAAATAATTGGTGGGTATGTGCATATGTTCAGACACACATTAACTAGTGCATGATTGCATACAGATGAGAAAGTTCCATCTCATCTGTGCCGACGGAGGGAGTGTGGCACTAGAGAGCAGAGGTGAGAGGTATAGCACAAGCAGAGGGCTGGCACACCTTTGGTGTGAAGGGATTTCTGTTGCTTGTTTTGTAAATCTTTCTTCTCTTAATACTCCTGATTCTTGCAAGCTGCTCATCCGGAACAATCTGATTACTTATTTTTATGAATTTTCCAACAGGACAGTTGAAAGCATGAGGAATTTACCAAATGAAGAAGTGGATTTTCAAGATTCTTCTTTTACCCCCTTGAATGATGCTATGCTCTGTGCACAGAGGGGCAAATTAGGAGAGTAGCAGGGAGGGATGCCAAATCGGAGTAGGAGGGATGTGAGGCAGTGACCGTGGGTGTGTGAGGATAGTAGAAAGTTTGATTTGAGGAAACCTCACTGTGGGCTACTTCATTATCCTTAAGACTTTTACTTGTGTGTTCCCTCTTGTCTAAGTAGTTCTGCTCTAGAGTTTCGAGCTGAACCCAGAAGGAAAAGAAACCTATTTGAAACTGTGTAAAACACCTCCCTTCAGAGAGCTTTTCTCACTGTTTTTAGTCTCACTGAAGATGATCCCAGGGATGACGATTCTGCAGAGATCTGGCTTGTCTTTACATCACATCTCCAACCTGGAGAGCCTTGCTGGATGCTTCCCCAGGATAGTAGTTTATTATATTTACTCCTGATCTAATGCAAAGCGCCACGTGCAACTTATGTACAGTTCCATGACTAAATAGTACAATGGAATCACCACAAAATATTATCAGCTCCTCCCAGGCCTCTGGTTGTTGAGGAAGAAAAGTGGGTGGTGCTTGTTGGAGATAAAACAAGATGTTAGTGGATATACATTGTGAGATAAATACATATGTATTTTAAAGTTTACTGGAGGGTATCTGTATTTACTTGGTTTTCCCCAGTGTTTTGCAGATGGTGCAAAGTATACATACGTGCACAATGTATGTACACTGCCTGTCTTAGCAGACAATACCTTATAGACAGTCTAGTTAACCTGAGCTAGAGACTCTTACCTTACAAATGATTGTCCCAAAGCCACGTTTTCTTATTTTATCTCTTTAAGCAATACTATGTGACTTTTGGGATGAGAATGTCTTTTATCTTATTCTAGGTTTATGGAATATTTGAATATCTGATACCAGGCATGGGGATCCACCTCTTTTTGTGCCCAGCCAATAGTCAGTGCAGAAGGGGATTTGTCACTGAATCTGGCATGTTGCCCTAACATTACTACAAGATTGAATTTTGATAATTATCACAATTATTTAAGTAAATGGATTAACCTTGCTTTGACAGTGTAGTTTATGAGCTGATACAGTGTCTTTAAATAGCATTTCTTAATATGGGTGCAAATGACTAAAATTATCAAAGTAAACCCCTGCATGAAAAGCTTCCTCTTAGATGACTCTGTTGGCTGGAAGAGCAGGTCCCCATGGCAGTGCAAATAGGGCACATGGAGGGGTTAAAGGGGAGAGGGAAGATATTCTAGAGGGTAACGAGATGACAGGCACGTTGTACAATTTCTCACACATCTGATTTATATCTACATAATTTTAAAAATGGGCAGTAACTTAAAAGTCTGATTCAATGCCACTTACTAGTTGACATTTTTCAATACTGTGTTTGTGTGGCTCTATTTTCTAAATGCAACAGAGTAGAAACCTGTTTTCCTACATCATTTCTCTGAGTGGGAATTAAAAGCCTGGAGTTGCATCCTGGGCTTCTGTTCCCTTCTCTGCCATCCCTGCCCCAGCCACCACCCTTTTGGGGAGAGTTAGAATAGCATCAGCAAAAGAGCCATGGGGATATGGATTCAAATCCTGTCTCTCACTCTCCATAGCAGGTGTGGCCATGTGACCTTGGGTGAGTTACTTAATTACTTAGCTCCTTACTTCTGTGTAGTGTCTTACAAGTGACAAAGCATTTCCTCATATTCTCTGTACTTGTCTCTCTCTTCCCTAGGACTTTAAGCACCTGGAAGGCAGGGTGTATGTCTTTGATCTCTGTATCTCCAGTGCAGAACACTGTGGAACAAAAACAGGGTAAATGAATGATAGAACTTTGACTCCTACCACAAGCCTGTGAGGTGTCAGGAAGATTGGGATAACCTTGTAAAGCACCTAACACAGCTCAATAAAAATGGACTCTTGTTATCATTGGGTAACAGATATTCGCTTGGAGAGAGAAAAACAAAACCAAAACCAAAACACTAAATAATGGGCTTGGCTTTCAACCCAATTCTTCTGTTTCCACTCTACTTCATTGCCCTTTAATCTAGGTGAGGTGTAGATCCATTCTAATGGGCAGGTGTTTTCTGCATAATCATCTATATTAAAGAACACACTTACAGTTATGGAACATCATCTCATATTATCTACCTCATTTTTCTTTCTTTGCTTGCTTCCTTTTCCTCTTTTCTTCTCCTCTCTTCTGGAGACATTTATTGATTATCCATTTAATGCCAGAGTTTTGTTAGGTGCTGGGGATTTAAAAAAACGAATAAAATGCTTTGGGAGGCCGAGGCGGGCGGATCACAAGGTCAGGAGATCGAGACCACGGTGAAACCCCGTCTCTACTAAAAATACAAAAAATTAGCCAGGCGTGGTGGCGGGCGCCTGTAGTCCCAGCTACTCGGAGAGGCTGAGGCAGGAGAATGGCGTGAACCCGGGAGGTGGAGCTTGCAGTGAGCCGAGATTGTGCCACTGCACTCCAGCCTGGGTGACAGAGCGAGACTCCATCTCAAAAAAAAAAAAAAATAAATGAATAAAATGAAAGAAGTTATCATATCACAGGAAGATGGGCATTTAAACAGCTAGCTGTAAAGTAAATGGAATATGATGGGGCAGAAGCAGGTAAAACTGCTATGCAAAAGCAGAGAGAGAGTGGATTAGTAGGGCCAGCCGCTGTAATAACAACCCCTAAATCCCTGCAAACTAACACAACACATATTAATTCTTACTCATGCAATGTCCATGCATAGAGTGGTTCTCCTGCATGACTTGCAGGGGATGATTTGGGGACTTGGACTCTCTTCTTCCTGTGATCCATATTGGAGTCCTTACTTTGATGCAAGTGGGCAGAAGAGAGTAGAGAGTGATGTAGTATCTTTTGGGGCCAGTCCTGGAAGCAGCACCTAGAACTGCCATGAGTTTCTATCTGGAAGCAAGGGGGCTGGGAAAGGCACCCTTTCTCTAGGCCTGGGAGGGGAATGATGATGGTTTGGTGGGCACATAATATTGTCTCTGCACAGGGAACAGCTATTTCTATACGAAAGTCTGTAGATCCAGGAAGATGATGCAGAAGGGGGCCATTTGTCTCAGCTCTTCAAGAATGCATAGAATTTAGGCTGGGTATGGTGGCTCATGCTTGTAATCCCAAAATTTTGGGAGGCTGAGGTGGGTGGATCGTTTGAGGTCAGGAGTTTGAGACCAGCCTGGCCAGCATGGTGAAACCCCGTCTCTACTAAAAATGCAAAAATTAGCTGGGCATGGTGACACGTGTCTGTAATCCCAGCTACTTGGGAGGCTGAGGCAGGAGAATCACTTGAGCCTGGAAGGTGGAGGTTGTGGTGGGCCGAGATCAGGCCACCGCACTCCAGTCGGGGCAAGAGAGTGAGACCCTGTCTCAAAAAAAAAAAAAAGAGAACGCATAGAGTTTAGCTATGTGGGGCTACTGCAGGGCATTCCTGGCAGAGAGACTAAAAGCTAGGCATACAACTCTGGGTTTTTGGAATCCAGTCAAGGGGTTGGAGTCGTCAAATGGAAGAGGCATCTGTAGCAGCCTTGAGTGGTCACTGTGGCCTTCTGGCCTCTTCTCACCTCCCCTTTCCACCATCCACTTGGTGTTGAGTTGCTAATCACTTTGGTTTCTCAGTCTCCAGACTCCTGTGCTAGCAGAGGCCGCATCTCCACTAAGGAAGCTCTCTTGCTACTGTGCCCCTTCCCCTAGCTGGTGTGGACTCAATTTCCAGGCTCATTCACATGGAAGCTGCACCCAAGTCATCAACTCTGGGCTGGTGACACAACAAAGAATGGGTGGCTAGAGGTCAGTCCCAGAGCCAGCTCTGCTGCCCTGCAGCACCCAGTTGGGAGGGCCCAGTTATCTGTGCTGCAACAAACCTTTGGATGGTTCTAATGCAGCTACAGTTTAAGAGTCACCACTTTTCCCTGTTTCTCTTTTCTGAGTCCACTCTCCAGGTGTCTGATTCCATCAGTCTGGGTTGGCGCCCTGCCAGAGTGAACGAGACCAGTGGGGCAGGTGTGCAGGCTGTCAC
Source organism: Nomascus leucogenys (assembly GCF_006542625.1). NCBI lineage: Eukaryota > Metazoa > Chordata > Mammalia > Primates > Hylobatidae > Nomascus > Nomascus leucogenys. The sequence continues at coordinate 3,021,398 of NC_044395.1, read as the reverse complement.
TTCTACTTCTCCGGCTCCTTTTTTCCCTTCACTCTCTGAGCACCTACCCTCAGTTCCACCTATCACTTTTCCCAGCTAGTTTGCCCAAGCATGGATAAAGAATTTTAGAAATGCAACTTTCCTTTTTTTTCTCTCTCTCTCTATAGGTGCCAGTTCTGTCATTAGAAATGTCTTGCCAAATTAGAACACAAATAAGCCAAGAATACTCTTCAAAATGCAGATAATCAAAAGCACAGCATTGGAATCTGATCATCCCCCACACATCCATGGTGACAGCCCAAGTTGCTCTCTTAGAGTCTGGCAGACATTCTAATTCCAACTTGCATTTTTCTAAAAGGAAAAAAAATACCTGTTAGACTGATATTCCTTAAAGAAGATTCTTTCTTAGAGGAACTTTATAAAAGCCATATTTAGGCGTTATTTGTATGTGAAAATTGTGCTCTTCCTGCTCATAAACTTTTCTGAACCATTTTTTTTTCTTTTTTGTGAGAGCTTAGAAAACAGCTAGTAATTTGAAAACAACCTATGTGACACTGATATGCTTTTGGTAGCAGATAAATGCCACTGGCTGGTGCAAAGACTATTTGCTTGGAAAATGTGAAGTGCTTTATATCTAGAAATACTAGGTACAGAGTAAAATTCTCCATTTGTTAAAAAGAAAATCAGACACTGACTTGCAGTAGTGAGTTATGTGCTGGGCTTTATTAATCCTTCTGCTCATATTGCTTTAGACATAGGAGACGGGCGCTGATTAGTGGTGAGCTTTTGATGAACTACATTTGGGAGGCCCCAGTTTTGCAGGAGGGAGCTCAGGCAGGTCACTGCTTCATGCACAAAATATAGGGAACACAAACAGCAGTTTGGATGTCCACAGCTCATCTCAGCCTTGCTTCCACACGAGGAACAATGATATCAGCATGTAATCTCAGCATTTTGCCCTTGAAATAAAATTCTGTCCACCACTGATATCCAGTAGCTCACTCCTCACTAATTCAAAATAGGTCCCAGTGGATTGGCATCCCCTCCATCTGAATTGCAGCATGCACTTCATCTCCTCCTGTTTAAAATGAGGATGAGCACGCTTAGAGTGTTTAAGAGTTGGAAGCTGCTTCAGGGATAGGTATTTGTAGTTTCATGAATTATTTATTTAAGCAAATGTGTACAGCACACTTATGTGTTGGAGTATATGCCTGATCACACTCGAAAGGGTGTCGTGGAAATGTATCATGCCATGGCATCACCATTTTGACATGTGTAGCGCGGGGAACGAAAACACTGCTCCTGGGATAGAACAGGATTAGTTCAGTTTGGAATCATTTGGCTCTCATGATGCAAGACTAAGTAAATGCATTTTATCATCTTCCCTGTTGTGTAAGGATAAAACCCAGCCTGGATCTATTTGGGCTTCATGCCTGGAGTTTTGAACTAAACACAGTCCCATTGGTGTGTAGTCAGATTTCATTGTTTTTGGTTTTGTTTTGTTTTCCCCTTTCACCAAGCACAAATCCGGAAAAAAGGCAGTATGTGCATTAAAGGTTTGTGGTATTTTCCTTACAAGGTGATTCACAAAATTGCATAAGTCCAATTTTTAGCTATTTGTGTAAAACAAACAGAGGCTCTCTTTCCCTATTTCCTTAGCATCTCCTGTCGCACGCACACACACATAGCAAGAGGTCTGCTGTAGCACTTAACGGTGCATTCAGGTGTTTAATTTGAAGCAGTGCCGGAAGTGGGATGCCTGAACTCCACAGCGCTGTCGTATCTGGGCATACACAGCCTTGCGTCAACCTGGAACCCTTTACCCCACTAGGTGTGGTTAGTGGCACCTTCTTCACTTGCTGGTGGACACCTCCTTGACTTTTTTTCTGGTCCATTTGAGGTTAAAGATTGAGGGGGAGTGAATCTAGAATGAGCCCCTAACACATGTAAGCCTATATCCTTCTCTGAAAATAGTAAAAAGTGAAATATCCAAACTAACAAGTTAACCAGGTGTTCAAGATTTACCTAAAATTGCCAACATTTCAAAAATCATTTAAGAAAATAACCCAAATAACTCATCAGCCAGCCGGTATTTGTTAAGAAGAAAGGACAAATTGCATCCTTGTTAATTTCCCCTGTGGGATAGTCTCAGAACTGTACAGTGACCTCTCGCTGACGTTCCTGCACCTTTAGTGATATGCTCCCAAAGTCTCACTTAGAAGAGTGAATATAATTGCTCACTCTGATGGGTCCATTCGGGAATCTCCAGGAGACACAAGTATTAAAATGAATAGATGGCGTCTGGCAAATCTCTTCCTGTCAGCGATAAGCAATCTTGTCTATTAAATGTCTCCCAGTGCAGGCAGATAGTATATCCCATGCCTGGTCCGTAGCAGGGTGCAGGCTGATGGATTGAATGTATCTATACATTGTATACAGCTAATGAACTGGGGTTAGTTATGTAAGAGGAAGATTGATAGAACCCAGAAGTTATAGCCAGATTCAGTCCAGAAGGAGAATAAGAAAGCGATCCAGGAAATCGGGGTAAAGGGGGAGATAAATCAGGTAGGTAGACATTATAAATACCTGGGAAGCTGGGTCATGCAGGCAGTGGGAGACTCGTGGGAGACTGGGAGACATGGGGAAATGGACTGCTGATGAGTGCTTCATGCCTTCCCTCCTTAGCACACTTGGGCTGGACAGACATATGTGCTTTTTAAACAAGAATCTTTCTGAAACCTGGAAGCATTAGTCTAAAAAGATGTCGGACACCTTCTGGTACCCTTATTTTAGAGAGGAGAATGCACCTAAGTCACATACATTGCCTCAAGGTCAAATAGGCCATTTCCTGGTCTTTGTTGCTCTGAAAATAAAAAAGAAAATGTAAAACATATATGCAATTGTTAAGAAAAAACAAAAAGGAGAGAAAGAGAAGGAACTATGCCTGTTGCTAAAAGCTAGAGTTCAGTGTTTTAAGAAATAGAATGGAAAAGTTTCCTTGAAGAGAGCTTTCTCTTTCTTCTCCAGAGGAGTCCACAGGTTGTCATGGATTTTACATTCATCTCTAGCTGTGCACAATGTACACAATATGAATCTTCACAAATGAAATATGTTCCATATATTGATCTGTGATTTCTTTTCGCTACAGAGAGTATATCAACAATATGCTCCCATGTCTGTATGTATAAATTAACCTTGTTTCTTTTACCTAGAAGAATAATAACCTATTTTGTAAGGTTCCATAACGTATTTCACTAGTTCCTTATAAATTTATGTGCATATTATTTCCAATTCTTCTGCTCTGTCAAACAGGCTACCATGAGTATCTTCATGTATACAGGAAAGTGCCTCTGAAAGCAAATTCTTGGCTATAGAGTTACTAGGACTAATGGTATACAAATTAAAAGCTTATAAAATACTGAAAATTACCTAATATAAAGGTTATTGGAAGGTACAATGGAATGGAAAGTACATGGATTTGTACAGACATTTCCAGAAAAGCTGGTGAGTAGTGGGGTGTTTCTAAAATGTGACATTTGCCACACTGGTAGTTAAAAAGTGTCTAATTTGTATATCTTTAGTTATGAAGTTTAGCATCTTTTCATATATTTACTGTGCATTTGCAATTCATTTTCTTTATGTAGCTTGCTTATATTATTTACCTGTTTTTTACCCATCTTTTCATTGATTTTCAAGGGCACATAATGTGTTTAAATAATTTGAGCATTGTTACACATGTTATAAATTACTTCCCAGTTTATGGTTTGCAATCTTTGTTTAGCCTATGTATTTTTCTGTATAAAATGTTTAATTTTATGTAGTCATATTACTTTGCTTTTCTGGTGTCTGAGCTAATGTTTAGAAAGATCTTCTCCATTCCAAGATTTGGACAATATGAATTATTTTCCCGGGGGCTTTTATAATTTAATTTTTATGTGTAAGTTGTTGATGCATCTGAAATGTATTTTACACCAGAAAGGGGAATCCAGCTTTTTTCCTTCTGTATGATTAACTAGCCTACCTCCTCCCACTGATGGTATGTAACTGGCTCTGTGTGTCTGGATCAAATTCTGGACTCTCTTTTATTCCATTGATAGGCCAGACTATTGCTGGGCCAGTTCTATGCTGTTTTCAAGTTTTGTAGTTTCGTAAACTGTTGTAATACTTGTCAGGGATACTTTCCCACATTAACTGTCCTTTTCAGATTTTTCCTAATTGTCACCCGAGGTGCAACCAATGGTGGGGGACAGGGCAAGAAGAAAGGAGGGGAGGTCACGCCCCTCAGTGACCGTGTGGTCCTGACAACCCATGCGGACTTCTGGCTTCTTGGACACTTGCTGCTTTGTGTTGAAGAATGTGGGCATTCACCTGTTGAGTCCCAAGCCCCAGAGAGCTTTCTTTGACACTCTTGCTAATCGAGCCTTCCTGTTGGGAACACTGTATGGGTCCAAGAGCAGTGCTGTGTTCTGTGGCCTTCCTTCTGCCTCTAGGCTCCATGCAGCTGGCCAGAAAAAGGCCCCTTCCTTTGCATGATGGTGGTCTTGACTTGTTCACCATGATGCCTTCTTGCATTGTGCTCTCCCTACCTGGTATTGAGGGAATGGGTTTATCTTCCCGCTGATGCCACTTGTCCTCTGCATTATGTGTGAGATAACTTCTGGACCACTTCAGGAACCCTCCCTGCCTGTGAAGTCATCTACTCTAATTGTCTGGGAGTTCTACACCCCTGCCAGCCTCTCCCCTCCCCGGGACTGTCTGCTTGTCTTTATGAAATCCCAGCACCTACAGAGAACCAGGCACATAGAAACAATCAGAAAGTGGTTGGTGTAAGAAGGAAGAAAGGAAGGCAGGGAGGTGGGCGCAGGGATGATACACGTTTGTATGAAACATTCACAGTGAATAGAACATCCGTGAGACACAGGGCCGTGGGGTCTGTCCATGGAATTCATTTTCTCAATTTATTTAGTGCCTTAGCCCTCAGGGGCCTTGTTTTCTCACATGGAAGCCAGTCAGTCACGTATATGGGGGGTGGCTAACATCCCAGTTAATAACAGTGGCGTTGGCTTCAGTCAGATCTGAATGTGAGTGATGGTGTTCTCTCCTAGGGTTTTGTGATTAGTTTAATTTACTTAAGCCTGAACTTTTCCTCCTGAGATTAGCATGAGGTTTAGGTGATATAATGCGTTGAAAGCACTTGATGCAAAGCCTAATGTAAAGTAAGCACACAATAAACATTGGCTCCTATGAATAGTATTTATTATTAGTAGTAGTATTATGATTATTTTTATTATCAAATGGTAAGGTGGTCCATGCAATGCTATCTTTGGCCATAAGGCCATTGGTGCTGTGATGAGCAAGTTATTGTAATAGAAGTTAAGCTCAATGGGCCGGGTACAGTGGCTCACGCCTGTAATCCCAGCACTTTGGGAGGCCGAGGCAGGCTGATCACGAGGTCAGGAGATCGAGACCATCCTGGCTAACATGGTGAAACCCCGTCTCTACTAAAAATACAAAAAAAAAAAAATTAGCCGGGCGTGGTGGCATTGCCTGTAGTCCCAGCTACTTGGGAGGCTGAGGCAGGAGAATGGTGTTAACCCGGGAGACGGATCTTGCAGTGAGCCGAGATCGCACTGCTGCACTCCAGCCTGGGTGACACAGTAAGACTCCTTCTCAAAAAAAAAAAAAAAAAAAAAAAAGAAAAGGAAAAAAAAAAAAGAAGTTAAGCCCAATCATTATCATATCCAAAGGCTTATTTTGGGGGAACTGCCAACACTTAGTCCTTCTCATTTACCGAAATCGGTGGTGCTCCTCTGGTGACAGAGTCTTGTTCACAGAGGAGAGAGTGTTCCTCAAAGGTGACTTGCTTTGCTCCTAGAAGGAATGATTGCTTGACCTAAAATCAGTATCTCCTGTTCAGCCCTTTAGCCATAGGGCCTTTGTACTTGCTGTTCTCTCTGCCTGGAAGGGCCATCCTCATGGTATCTCAAGGGCTTCTTTTCTTACTTCTTTCAAGATGGCAACGTATCAGAGGCACCCATGCTGGCAACTAGTATAAAATGGCCCCACCACCCCACTGCTAGGCAATCTTTAGCACTTAATGCCCTGAGAAATGTCCATATGTTTTTATGTTTGTAAAACTTTATTTTATTGTGGTCAGAATACCTAACATGAGATCTACCTTCTTAAAACATTTTAAAGTGTGCAATACAGTACCGTTAATTATAGGAACATTGTTGTATAGCTGCTCTGTAGAGTGTGTCTTGCATAATTGAGACTTTATGCCCATTTTACAGCAACTCCACATTTCTCCCTCCCTCCAGCCTCCGGGAGCCACCATTCTACTGTGACTGTATGTGTTTGGGTATTTGGGATACAGCATGTAAGTGGAATCGTGCAGTGTTTTCCCTTCTGTGACTGACTTATTTCACCTAGTATGATGTCCTCCAGGTTCATCCATGTCGTCACATATAGCAGGATTTCTTTCTTAGTTAAGACTGAATTGTGTGTATATTGCATACTGTTACATGCATTAGTGTATATTACTGCGTTTTCTTTAATCATTCATCTGTTGATTGACATTTAGGTTGTTTACACATCTTGGCTATTGTGACTAGTGGTGCAATGAGCATGGGCTTGCTAATATGTTATGTACATTTATTGTTTACCTATTGATTTCCAATTGTTCCTCACTAGAACCTAAGCTCATAAAGGTAGAAGCTTTGTTTTGTTCACTGATCCTGTGTCTTCAGAATCTAGAACAGCACACTGAACTAGACTCAAATCCCAGCACCTGTTTCTTTGTTCTTATTTACTAGAATAAAAAGCAATCTCAGTCGAGTTTTAGGCATTGCACAAAGAAAAACTTCCAGCATGATTGGAGACATCATTGGCTCTGGCGCCCTTGGGGATTTGGGGTCTTGTGTTGGGTCCACCTTGAGTACTGGCACTATACTTAGAACAGTGACCCACATTCCCAGGGTCTCCAAGGTCCATCCTCCTGAGTCACGAAAAATGTCCTGTATGGCCAAAGTCACTTGTAAGCCTGTTTTTTTTTTTTTTTTTTTTTTTTTTTTTTGAGATGGAGTCTTGCTCTGTCGCCCAGGCTGGAGTGCAGTGGCGAAATCTAGGCTCACTGCAAGCTCCGCCTCCCGGGTTCACGCCATTCTCCTGCCTCAGCCTCTCCGAGTAGCTGGGACTACAGGCGCCCGCCACCACGCCCGGCTAATTTTTTTGTATTTTTAGTAGAGACGGAGTTTCACCGTGGTCTCAATCTCCTGACCTCGTGATCCGCCCGCCTCGGCCTCCCAAAGTCCTGGGATTACAAGTGTGAGCCACCGTGCTGGGCCGTAAGCCTGTTTTTATTTGAATGTCCCAGCCCACTCGAGCTGGTGCTGTCAGCTTTTCAGGTCCTTTTCAGAAGTCCTGGGAGGGTAGAAAGCTCTGTGCTCATGTTGGATGGACATTTTCTCTTCCTTCTAATGCCCAAAACTCCTATCCATTCGTCCTGTTGAGACTCTCCTAGCTACTCACACTTTTCTCTTCCGACACTTTGCACACTTACTAGTATTTACTATTTGTAACTATTCTGTTATTGTTTTCCTTACCAAAATGAAGGATGCTTCTCTGTTTGTTTTGTTTCCTTCCCTGTCCTGACTACTTTAGTGCTTGACCATATTTAGTGAATATTTCTTGAACATTATTGGTGGATTGACTTTGTTTCCTCCCCCCTTCCACACCACATCCCAGTAGTGGTACAATGGGAATCCCAGACTTTAAATCTGTCTTCAGTGCCACTTGCCTGGGTTGCCCTAGAGGCCTCCTGTTTTTCATTTTTCCTTTGCCCTACAACGTATGGTAGGTGACCCAGAAGGGTCCCAGAAGGATGCTCCTGAAGTTTGGCCCACAACATCTTCCCGCTTTTCCACTGCACACAGGTCTTTGCAGACTAATAGCACCTGGATTCTCTTGCCTGGTTTTCTGGGCATCCAGCACACTGGCTTCAACTTTTCTTTCCATCTTACCTCCACTATCTCTGTCCTCTTGCTTCTGCCAAGCCAGGTGGTTCACCTGCATCATCTATATCCTGGCTTTTCTCTTGTACACTTTGTTCACTCAGTACTCTCTGTCTCAGAAGCCCACTCACTCCCCTTTCACCCTCATCCTTCCTTTGCATGTTTAGGTCCTACCTAAGCTGAAAAAGAACAGAGTCCGGTCAAATCTTGACTCTTCTTGGCCAATGGATGGTACTTCTCTTAGCCTCTGTTTACTAAAATGTTAAGGGGGAGGAGATAATGGCACCTACCTTATCAGGACACTGTGAGAGTTACACTAGATACTGTATATAGACTGCCTGGCATACATGCTCCATAAGTCTAAATTATTATTTCTCTTCAAAGCCCAACTCAAAAAATAAAATTCTTCTCTATGAACCCTTCTCTAATCTTGCCACATGTGGCCTCTCCTTCCTGTACTTCCTTCTGGTTCTCTTGGAGTTGCTGACCACATTGCCACGCCTTAGAACTCATCAGGAACGTGTTCTGTCTTCCCATCTATCCGAGGTGGGAGGCAAGTTGAAGTCAGGAATTATTCTTGTGTTCTGCACAGTACCCTGGACATTGCTGTTGTCGGTAATTGTTTTTTTTTAATGGACTGAATTATTTTGCTGCTGCCCAGGCTGCTTTCCACTACAATAGCCTGTAGCTTAAGCAAGGATGGGCTATTTTCACTTTGGTAATGGGCCAGCATCTAGGCCTTGATTTTGAGTTCTTAGTATGGTACTGTGAAAATCACTAGTGTTGAAAGGAATAAGATCAGAGGGGGAATAAAAAGGCATTTGATGAGGCTCTTAGTGTAACAGTATGTCTCACTCATCTTTTTTTTCCCTTAGCCTTTGAAATAGACAATGGCCTTGAGCCTTCTCGGCAGATGGACCATGTTTGTGCCTTAGCCACTTAACAGCCATTAGCCTAATTCCATCCTCTGCAGCCAAATTAAATAATAAGTAAAAGCCTATGAAAAGCTGGTTTGGAGGCAATGTTACTGCCTTTCACTTGACAGCCTTCTCTGAAGCAGATGCTTCCTCTCCACCCTATTAACCTGCTCCTCTGAATAAGGAGCTGTCCACACAGAAGCAAAGATAGAGGCCTGCAAGAGAGTGGTCTGGATTCTGGAGATGGGAAAATCCTGATGATGAAAGTCCAGCTTCTTTGGAAGTCCAAAGCAGGAGGATCATGAGGTCAGGAGTTCAAGACCAGCCTGACCAATATGGTGAAACCCCGTCTCTACTAAAAATACAAAAATCAGCCAGGCGTGGTGGTGCACACCTGTATTCCCAGCCACTTGGGAGGCTGAGGCAGGAGAAATGCTTGAACCTGGGAGGCACAGGTTGCAGTGAGCTGAGATCATGCCACTGTACTCCAGCTTGGGTGACAGAGCAAGACTCCGTCTCAAAGCCCAGCATCCATCCACTACTCCCACCTCATAGGCCACATACTAAGAAGATGAGAGCTTTGACCCAAAGTCATGATAATGCGATTTCTGCTTTGATTGGTCAGTAGTAAATGATTGCTATTTGTTAGTAGATAGTATATGACCTATAAAAGTTCACAACAAGGAAGTAAAACCCTGGTCTTATTCCTAACAAGTCTGATAATACACTCTCTTTTATCACACTTTTTTTTTTTTGCCTCTGTGTCCTTGCTTATAGATTCCTCCTCCTGAAATACTTCTTTCTATTCCGAAATCCTGGATACCCCTCAAGGACATCCTAAATGTCCCTATCCTCATAAAACACATCTCCGATTCTCAATCTCATTCTCTGACTCAAGAACCTCATCCTCCTCTGAGCACCGTTTACCCGTAATCTGAACATAATTTTTAATTGTATTACTATTTTCAAACTTGTGTTATAGATGTATGCACCTGACGCTTACTACCAGGATCTATGTTCCTTCAGGTCAGGAACTCTATAGTCATCTAAATACTTCCTACAAGTTTAACCTTATTTGTATTGTGTTTGTGTGTGTACACATATATGTACATGCATGTAGGTATATATTTATATACATACACATATATACTCAGTAAACATTTTTTGCATCAATGCATGCATACTTACGGGCATTTTAACTTTTTATTTACACACTCTCTCTATCAGCTATCCCTTGGTGGCCTCAGATTTTTTCTGCATGTAGTCAAATAGGTCTCTGTGTTTGTGAAAATGTTTCTGTCAACTGCGGACACCCATAACTTGATTGTTAAGGTGTTAGTTTGAGAGATCTAGACAGTGTGACTGCATTTTTTTCAACTTAAAGATTGGCAGAAATCTAAAGCATCCAACTCAATTAATTTTCTCTAAAAAAGAGGAAATTTATTACTCCAACACAAAGATACCCATTACAATGGTTATGCTTTATAAATAAGCAAACATGGATGTCAGGTTGGGATAGCTCTGACTGGTGACCAATGCATTATCTCTATTTGTCTCTTCTTGCCCTTGCTATACATTCTATCATGATAGGCCTTGATGCCCCAGAGGACAGAAAGGAAAGGCACCTTAGAGACATTTTGCTGTTGTTATTCTGATCTTGTGGTGGCATACAGACTTAAAGTCTCTGATATTAGAAATACACACTAACTTGTTTGTTTGGGGCCAGTTTTAAGAATTTTGAAAATTCAGAAGGTAGCCACTCATCATGACTCTTGGGTAGAAAGCACCATGTTCAAGTTCCTCCAGCTGCTAGCAAGGACAAGCATGGTGAAGGTAAGGCAGACCCTGGTTGGCTTTCAGGCATCAGGGAAAGACGGGACCATCTGTTGCCATGGCAACATTCATTGGTTTTACAATAAACATGGACAATGAGGTGCTAAGCCTTCTAAAAATAGATAGAAGGCTCTATTTTTTTCCATATTTTTATAAGATAGTTTCACGATATATCTTAGGACTAAAATTGAGATCTATCTTCCTGGTTACAAGGGGCGAGCGTAGTATCCATAGCTTTTTGAATGGCAGACTCCAAGTTTGTGTGACTTGAGTATGCGTGTGTGTCTATGTGTATACACACAGTTAATATTGAGAACAGACCCTTGAAGACCACTACACCTACCTATGGAGCATGACATAAAGTGAAATGTAGCAATAAAATTATATTAAAATATTTGGGAAAAAATAGACAATTTTACCACCTAATCCAAAGGAGGGAGCTTTTTCTAAGCGAGTAATTTCACTGAATTGATGGCTTTCTGTGTCAGTTTTCTTTGCTATTACTGGCCTGGGCGACATTAAATCTGGCTGAGGCTCAGCACTGGACAAAATACAAAATGATCACAGGCACTCAGGCTTCTGTAGAGCATCAATTCACTTTCTAATGAAAAGGAAGGAGTAAAGAGAGTGAGGGAAAAAAGAAAATTGTTGGCAAGCTAAAAAGAGTTTAAGAAACGAAGAGGAGAAAAGGTAAAGTGATCAGAGGTAAGAAAAATGAGGAGAAGAGAGATAAATGGTGTGCCATAAAGAGAATGTAGACCTTTAACATGAATCTGATGAACGAAGCCACTCCATGGAGATGGAGAAAGCCAGCCTTTCCTTCCCTCCTTAGCAGCCACTATTTCTGGTAATATCAAGTCCATCTGTAAGGCAGGCAAGGCGAATTTATTGTATTTAATAGATTCCAACTAAACAAATCAAATCGGAGGGATCTCCAAACTCTACTCCCCGTGGCTAGATGCTAACAGAGCTGTGATTTAGGGTAAGCCCTCCTTTTTCCTAAAACAACCACCTGAGAGGATGTCTCCTGGCACGCGATGTCCTCTGAAAACCAGAGGCCAGTGGTTTTGGGAGCCAGACACAGGCATTGTAAATAGCACAGGATGCTTCACTCAGCAGACAGGGCAGGAGGCCTCAGTAGATGTGCAGAAGCTGGGGAGAGGCTGGGCTAGCCTGCTGCTCTGACCAGACCTAGTGAGGCAGGAGGATGACTGTCGCTGCTCGGTGTCTTTCCCATCACAGCAGCGAGGCTGCAGGCTAAGCCTTCACCTGGACACGATCAGGGACTCTGGCTCTCTGAAGGGAGACGGTGATCTGTTTTCTAATGCACTTCATTGGGTCCACATGAGGCCAACAAGTCAGGTTCCTCAGGGCTCCCGATGCTACAGCAGGAAGATGTACATTCATCCCTGTCCATCAGCGCCTCCCAGGGAACCTGCGTGTCTGATTGAAGTAATTTCACCCATAGTGCACAAAGTGTGTACTCAATCAAATTTTATAGAATACGTTAAGCTTTTTTTTTTTAAATGAAAGCATTATGTTTGTTGTGCAAAGTTTTAGGGAGCAGTGATAAGCAAAAGCAAAACAGAACAATTAAAACCATCTGTAATTCCCCATCCATGTTCATCATTGTTAACACAGTAGTGTATGTGCTTCAGTCGTTATTTTCTACAGTTATGTAATTATATTTTTCACTTAAAAATGAATTCAATCTTTTGCTACCTACTCATATAACTTATGTATATACGCATCTTTCTGTTTCATTAAATATTTTATGTTATATTTTATTGCTACACAATATTCTGTCTTCTAAATTGACCATCATTTAAGTAGTAATCCTCAGTGGTGAGAGAGTTAGATTGCTTCCAGTGGTTTTGCTATTGTAAATACTGTTCAGATGAACATCCTCATTGTCTTTATTCACAAGCATGATTACCTCCTTAGGATATATTCTTCCAGTGGAATTGTGGCAGAGAATATGCAAACAGCAGGCTTTTTGACACCTGCTGTCAAATTGCCCTTCAGGCAGGTACCCTGTGCACCTCCAGCCTCAGCCTCAGCCTCAGCCCGATGACTGGTTCTTCGTGCTGTCACCCCTCACCAATGCTACCTATTATCATTTTGTTTAGGTTTGCTGCTTGATAGGTGGAAATGCCATGCCTTTGTTTTAAACTGCGTTGCCTGGAATAGTAATGAGTTTGAAATTTTCCCCAGATGTTGAAGGGCTACTTGATCTTTTGTCCCTATTACCTAGACACATGGATCCTGGCTGGGCTCTGGGAAGTGGCACTATGGCAACTGCTAGGCCTTCCGTCTCCTTGGAGAGGAATTAGCGGGAAAATGATGCCTCTTCAAGTGTGTTTTTAAGAGTTTAAAACATAAAGGGGAAAATGTAGATGGCCAGAGAGATAAATTATAAATGGAGGAGAATTATCATAATTTTTAGGAAAGGTAAAACATCAAAAGATACATAAATGATGAAAGAAGAAAATATCTTAGGAAGCCTACTTTCCTAAGGTAGGAATTGTGTGCTGAGTGTGTGGCATCAAGACCTGGAAGGACCCATCTCCCTCCCACCCTCCCAGTGCCCCGACCTCTCACCTCTGGTGCTGTGCTGTGACTCCACAGGGAGATTCTGTGCCAGTGCCCCCACCAGGGACTCATCACCACTCTAGCCCAATGACGCCAAAATAGCCTTCTCCTAAATATAATGTCTGCGCTTTGACTTTTAAAAATAACAGCAGAAAATGCCCAGAGGGGCACTCTGTGACGTCCAAGATTCCTGGGGCAAAGCAGCCCCTGGAGCCTGTTCTTAAGATAGCTCCGTCCTTGTCTTGCTGAATTATTTACAGAACCTGTGAGGGCAGAGGCTGAGTGAGGCACTTCCTTTCTGAACATGCTCAGGCACTCCCTGGGCCGGGCAGGGAAGCCAGTGTCTTGAGGATGTCTGCTACCCGGTGTCAGGGAGTCTGCCATTGATTTTCTTTAGAACAAACCTCGCTGCAAATGCCACAGATTTACATTAGCCGCACTATAGAGACCCGGTCAGGGCCAGGCGCAGAGACGTGGGGAATGCCATGTGCTGATTTCTTTTCTCCTCTGGACAGTTGCTTCCTTTCACTTCCACATCTGAATGGCAGGGAGAAGCCGGGTGCCCCCACATTTGAGTCAGAATGTGACCTCTAGCATTTGAAAGTCCTACTTATTAAAGATATGATCAAAGTTGTCCACATTAAAAAGGCATTTGGGAGCGCGGGGATACGGAGAAAGATGATGAGCTTGATGTTTGGATTGATTTATTCTCAGCAGAGGTGATTCCAGCAGGCTTTCCCAGGCAAGTTAGGACACTTTAGCATTACTCTGGGTATCTGGCCAGAGTTTTCAGGGGTGATAAACAGTGAGGCTCTTAAGAATGCAGGAACCTTGGGTCATCTCCTGCATTCCTAGGGTACTGCTGAGCCTGGGTTCCCTCCATCGGTGTCTCGGGGGGTTGGGGGTGGGGGAGTTGAGCCACAGTGGAGAGGAACTGTCCACATGGACCCTTCCCTTTCTTCCAGCTCTGGTGTTTGCCCACAATTCCACTCACTTAAAATTTGCCTTTTTCTTCTAGCTAGGTAGCTTGCCGGGGGACACTGGGTGTGAGTCAATGGCCTTCCTTTCACTCTATGGTCAGACTCCATTTTTGTGGGACAGCATCGGCCTGAAGCCAGGCAAAAGGCCCAAGTCATGTAGTAAAAAGTGTGCAGGGCTCAGAACTGGAAGCAAAACTCTCCACCATCCAGCTTGCTGCTATTAATCAGATACTGTAACTGCCTGGAAAGACGAGCAAACAGGCTTTATTCCTCAAGCACCTATTTTGTGCTGTCTCCATTGTATCCTCTGTGTTACCTCATTTAATCCTGTTAATCATGGTTTGGGTGGGGAATATCATTTCTAATATGCATATTTAGTAACTGAGGTTTATAGACCTCCAAGGTCATGTAAACTACGAGGTGGCCATGCTAGAATTTAAACAGCAGTTTTTATTTTTGTGGAAGTCTTGTTTTCTTTCCAAGATATTACAGCTGTCTTACTTCACAAAATTGTTCTGAGGATCAGATAATTATAACGTGTATGAGAGGTAAAAGAAAAAGTCTAACCAATGTTTGGTAGTGTGATTATTGCTTTTATATTCTAGTTAGTTTTTCTGTGATGAAAAAGCAAGTTTCCAAATGCCCTGGCTTTGAAGGTTAGTAATGCAACTTGGCCCAGTCTCTGGGTTTATCCCAGAAAGCCAGTTCCCCTCCAACCCCCTCCTGCAGGTGCAGTTTTCAGCTGGGCCCTCAGACACAGCCCACTTTGCATCCCACTTCTTGGGAAAATTTTTCTTAATGTTCACTATTGCTAAGATCATTCTGAAACCTCTCCCTGCACCATTGTAAGACTAGTGCATTCTTAAACCCTGCAGCCCAACTGTTAACTGTGATTTTATTGTCATTTATTCCCACAGACAATACACATAAAAATAAAGGTAATAAGTGTAAGAGCATTTTAATTGCCATCCCACTAGTCTTAAATGTCCACTGTTTTTATATATCACCCTCCTACCCTAGAAAATTTCAGAATGGAGAAGATTAATTTATCATCTTATCCTCGTTTCCTGATCTCAAATTGGAAGGTGGACAGTTTTTATCTTACTAGAGAGTTGTTTAGGGTCAGGAAATTTTTCGAAGGAAAGTCGAGATAGATGGATGAATAGGTGGTTGTGTGTGTGTGTGTGTGTGTATTATATATATTAATATTAATAGAGAGGCTTCCTTTGCGGCTTCATGCAGAATGCTTAAAGATCCTAGAAATTTTGCTCTAGGAATGGAAGCAGAAGAAGCCGCAGGCTTCATGGTTGATTGCTTTTCTGATTGGTGCCATAAAAAAAATGCATTAGAGAGAGAATGTTTGATTTAAAGAGTGCCTAGATGCCGACACCACCTCTGTTTGTTTTCCTTCCTTTAGCAGAAACCTTGTAAAATTTTTATGAAGCATTAATGGATCTGAGATTTTCTCAAGCAAATTTTATGAGATGAGCTTAATCCCACACATCCGACCCAATTTAGCAGTCTTTAGAGACATAGAACATAAAAGGCACTCAGAAGGTATCCTGGGTGCCTCAGTACTAGGGGAGTGATGGGGCAGGGGTAGGGTATTCCCTCCCCCTCAGTGCTTTGGTAGACTCTCAGGGGTTGTGGGAGAATAGAGTGAAAAGAGACCCCACCCACAGAGAAGACCGCACAGGTAAGCCAAAACTTTAGATAGTAAATCTTAATTCATAACTTAGCACTGACTTCAAGAACTTCCCCTATATAACTGTAGTCTTTGATGAGAAAATCATGCTTAGGGAAAACAAAAAAATTATTTGTATTAACAGGTTCTGTGCTGTCAACCTGGAATCACTGGCTTTAATCTAAGAAAGAGACATGAACACCCTCCTTCATCCACCCCAATTTGTTTTCTGTATTTGAAACAAAAGAGCCTTGAAGAAGATAAGTTAAATTTTTGTGTATGTTGATGAGTGCAGCTACGTTTTGTAATGTGAAATTTGGCCTCCCACAAACCAAGCAACTTGATGAGCCTCATCACACTAGTGGGCATTTAGCAGTTCCCATCACTTACCTGTTTATGCTGAATCTGTACTACTCTCACGAGTTCTTGCCCAGTAATGTGTGAATTCCATTAGATTTATGGTGATGAAATGAGGGAAGAGAAGTTTTTTGGAAGAGAAATAGGAGCCTTCACCTACTAAGAAATCACTGTGGCCTATTCAAAAATGGTCAAGGGTTTGGGATTTTACCCTACTTTCAGGCAAGCAAGTCCACATGCCACTGTTTCAGGGGTGCTGGCAGAAGAAACGAGACTCCAGGGTCAGAGATAAAAGACTTTGTTACTCATGGCACAGCAGGCAGCATGAGCTCCATGTTCATGTCAGTGCTTTTTGTCCCCCAGGTCTCAAGAGGGTGATGTGTATGGCCCAAGTAGATGTTCCGTGCTGAGGTGGTTTGCACCACAACCAAGTAATCCCTCATTTAGCAAACTCAAATCTTTTGTAATGGGCTGCCCGCAAGTTTGCCCAATCTTTGCTCAGAAGAGAGGGGTTCTCTTTATTTTACTGGACATAAAAATCTGCCTTGTGCCATGGAGGGAGACACTATTTCTGTCTTAAAGTTCTTTGCTATATTAACATCCTTGAGAAGATAGTCATGGCCAGGCATAGTTGCTCACACCTGTAATTCCAGCATTTTGGGAGGCCGAGGTGGGAGGATCACTTGAGCCTAGGGGTTTGAGACCAGCCTGGGCAACATAGAGAAACCCCATCTTTACAAAATAAAATAATTAAAATAAATTAGCCAGGTGTAGTGGTGCATGCCTGTGGTCCCAGCTACTAGGGAGGTTGTGGTGGGAGGATCACTTGATCCCGGGAGTTCTAGGCTGCAGTGAGCTGTGGTCACACCACTGTACTCCAGCCTGGGTGACAGAGTGTCTAAAACAATACTTTACCTTGTTTTCCTGCGGGTGAATATCCTCATGAGTAGACCACCTCATCAGCCACTCTGACTGATCAAGGTTGGTACCAAATCCATTCAATTTGTCTAATACAGCATTTAATTAAAGCTACTATCAACAGGGTTTTGTGCAGCAGGATGAAGCTGTTCTACAGTACTGACCTCAACCTTGTTCCCTAAGATCCCAGACCTAACCAGATGAAGAAATGCCATAGACAATCATGGTCCAGGTGAGAAAGGAAAGGGAAAGTTTTCCTTACATTTCTATATTAACTTTCTCGCCTGTCTGAGGCATGAATGCAGGTACAACAGCATGTACTAGATATTGCACAGACCTGATTAGGCTTGCAAAGAGGCAGTGGAGAGTAGTTCTGTTACCCATAACAATCCTGGTCAGTGCATTGAAGCTGATTTGCATCCCTTCCAGGGCAAGGGTGTTATCTCCTTAAATACTTGAAGTTCTCTGTGAGCACCTCTGTAGTGTAAAAGTCACAGTGTGTTCAGAAGGGGCAAGTTAAGGCCTGCTTCCACACAAGAAGTACAAGCTCGAGGGTGTTCATGGTGCCCCTGGATGGAAAGTCTTGTTTACAGTTGTTGGGACCCTCCCAGGTAAGACCTCCATCCATCCAGAATCACAACTTGACATTGCCTCCAGTGTCACCTCCTACATGGTCGCTAGGACTTAGGGGCTTCAGTTCTGTTAGAATAATTGAGTCTAACCCCTGTTTTTGAGGGACTTACTGCCCTGTGTATCCATGTCACCAGCTGGATGCCATTCATCTGGCCTGTGGAACCATGGAGCAGTGACTCTAGGAAGGGAATCGGGGAGACAATGGCGGATGTTGACATACGTTTTGTGATGATGTTCCAGGAGCTGGCCCCATCCCCTAATGTTCCAGATAAACTGCTCAGTTAGGTTAAGGGGAATCGTGATCAGATTGTGTTGAGAGCTGTCAGGAGGGGATGCTGGACCCAGAAGTCAGTTAAATGAAGATATTTGCAACAGATTGGGAGAACTGTATCAGGTCATTTTCCTCATAAGGAGGATTTCTGGAGTGGTTCTATGACAAAAGATCCAACCTGTTCCCTTCCAGGGTCTACAGTATTCCTTTCCAAGTGCCTGAGGTTTTGGTCCCTACTCTGCAAAATTGGTCTGTTACGTCTAGTAGCTCTAACTTCATCTTTTCCAATTATTTTCTGCTGATACCTGGAACTTTCATCCTGAAGATTCAGGTACAGGAGGGTCAAGATTGCTTTTTGAAATTCACAGAGATGCATCATGCCTCCTACTTTGGCCTGTTTGAGCACTGTGAGGGGATTTGGACAACAGTGTCTTCAACCTAGTGGCCATCGCCTTTTTCATCCAGGAGCATGTCAGTCCAACAAGAGAATTCAGGCAGCCTAACCAGATTTAAGCATGAGTCCCCTAGATCCTTTTGTAGCCCGGTTGCTACCCAAAGGGTGGGCCAACTATGCTGGCCTGGGGTTGCTGTTAAGGGAAGAAAATAACTCATGTTCCCAGGAATGGTCAAGCAGAAATCCTGAATTTGAAAAAACCTTCATTGTTCCCTCCATTTATTTTTTCCTATTGATTATGCAGGAAATGGCAGGAAAGAGATGATCCCTTTCTTGGATCAGCCACTTTTGGGGGCCAAGGCACACTATTAAGGTGTGTGGAATGGGAGGACATGAGGGAAAAAGAGACAGAAATCTTTCTGATTCAGTTTTTCAGAGGCTCTTCCAAAGCTTGGTGATACCAGATGCCTGTGGATGATGGGGAGAATTAAAGCCCATCAAATAACCGTTGACTATCAAATCCATTATTTAATCATGTTTGTGATGAAAGGTGCAGCATTGCTAGACTGAAGATACTCTGGAAGGCCTAGCACATGACACAAGTTGGTCTCAAAGGCCACACTAGCATGGGTAGCAGAATCAGATTACACTGGAGCAGCAGCACTGTATCCTGTAAGAGTGGCCGGCAGTGAGGCAGTATCAATAGCCCTGAGAGGGGGTCAAAAGTCAAACTGAGTGAGTGAGTCTTCCAGAAGTGGGCAGGGGTAATTCCCCATGCCATGCAACCTTTCCCACTGAGACAGAGATCACCTTTTGTCAGGAGTCACCAAGTCTGAAATGCAGTGGTAGTCCCTGCATTCAAAACATAGAGTCTTTTACTGTGTGCCTAGTCTAGGAAGGCAGACATGTTGCCACATCTAGAATGATGATGGATCTATGCACCAATGGTGTACGTGTTTCACCAAGGCTCTATCAGCAACTTGATTTCGCCTGGTCTCATGAGGGAACAGGCCTTTGTTGTGTCATCTCTGTGAGTGGCCCAGGTGGTTTGTGGGTGCCTACACCCATCAGATTCCCTTCATTCTGAGCCCCTTCCCTCCTCATGGCTCCTTAGCATACTTTCCTGGGTGCATATGTCCTGCAGTACCTCTTGAGGGAGCACCAAGAAATACCAGCCCCTCTCGTAATCATCTTTCTCTTTAAAGCAGTTGAGGTCAGAGTAGAGGGGGTAGGAAGGATCAAGGGGTGTGAAGGTCGAGAGCAGTTTCATGCCAATAAGCAAGGCACAATCAACGAAACACGTTTGTAATTGTTATGGACTGCACATTTGTGTCCTTCCAAAATTCACCTGTTGAAACCGTAACCCTCAATGGGATAGTTTTTGGTTATGGGGACTTTGAAGGTGATTGGATCATGAGGTTGGAGCCCTCATAATGGGATTAGTGCCTTTATAAGAAGAGACACAAGACAGCTCCCTCTCTGCTGTCCTCCCTGTGAAAACACAAGAAGGCAGCCATCAGGAAACCAGGAGGTGGGCCCTTGCCCTCCCGATCTGCTGGGCACCTGGATCTTGGACTTCCCAGCCTCTAAAACCCTGAGAAGCAAATGTTTGAACCACTCTGTCTATGGTAATTTGTTACAGATGATCTAACTGGCCAAGACACTAATGTTTTCAATCCACACAAAGTTCTGTATCTTCATTGCTCCTGCCATTTACCCTGGCTGTGGACCCTTGGGCTCAGCAGCTGCAGCCTTCTTGTCAGCTGGGGCTCAGGTTGCCACCCCATTCTCATGAAAACATCCCTCCCTCCTCCCACCCCAAGTAGTGTGAGCAATGACCACACTGTCCTTCAGCAGCTCGTTTTATTCCTACTTCTCACTGTAACCTCCAAACATTCATTAATAGGTCGGATAGTGAAGATCCTTACTCACTGCATCCCCCACCCACCAGTGTGAAATAGCATTTGCTACAGGGTGTCAAGGAGTCATTTCGTATCCCTGACACAGCCTGGGATGCCCACTTCCTTAATTTTCCAGAAAGCTACATCTTTGTCAGCATCCCATTCTCATCACTGAAACCTGTCAGGAATGGTGGTGGATCTGAGATTTTACCCCATAAAAGACACGAGACTCCTGGGTCCTAGACAAAAGACTTTATTACTGTGGCACAGCCAGTGGTATGAGCTTCAAGTTCACACCAGCTCACTGTGTTCCCCAAGCACCCCAAATCCACAGATGTGACCCAGAGCAGCCCAAATGGAGGCTAGACACTTGGGTTGGGTTTGCATGACAGCTGGATAACTCTGAGTTTGGGGAACTTGGATCTTTTATAATGGACTGCAATTAAACCTGCTCAACTTTTGCCTGGGAGGGAAATATTATTTTTGTTATACTGGGTGTTAAAGAAAACATGTCCTCTGCTTAGGAGAGAAATATTATCTCTGTCTTTCAGGTTGTTCAGTCTACGAATATCCATGAAAAGATAGGTCGTCTTCTTGCAATATGTGCAGAAATGCAAGGCACCCATGCAGAATATCTCCTGTGACCTTGCTAAAAGGATTCTAGCCAGAGGCACTGAGCAGGTTATTGTTGGAGCTCTACTCCTATGTTGAGAGCATCTCTTGATTCAGCCATTATGTAGGAGAACATGCCAGGCTCTGGAATAGGCACAGGGTAGTGAATAAATAACACAGTAATGGTTTCTGCCCAGACAGAGCTTATACAGACAAAATAATAATGATGACAGCTACACTTATATAGTACTCACTATGCACTAGGCCTTTTCTGAGTAATTTATATGTACCTACTTATTTAATCATCAGAATGACACTTTGAGGTAGATACTATGGCTATCATTCTCACACTTACAGATCAGAAAACAGAGAGAGTGTGATAGAGTCAAAATCCAAGCCCAGGTAGTTTCTGAATTTATGCTTCTAATCTGTCTTAGTATAACTAAGGACACTAGTTAAACTTAGTATAACTCTGTCTTACATGGCTTCTGGTGGAATTACCACACAGGACTATAAATTCAGTGATTTTATAATAAAAGATGAACTGGGGTCATCTAGGAGGAGTTTCTAAGACAGACCAAAGGGCTGCCCAGAAGAAGAGATATCTAAGAACAGTCCAGAAGGGTGAGTGGACATTAACCAAGGGAGCTGGAGAAGAGAGTTCTCAGCAGGGAAATCGTGTGTGCAGAGGCCCAGAGGTCGGTTGGGGGCCTCCTGAGATGACAGTAACATCTACTTAGATGGGTCATTTGTTGTAAGGCACACATTTATTTGGAATAAGTCAGCTGGTGAATTTCCCCCAGACTTCTAATTCACAGCTCTTTGTTTTCCGTGTATTTTTAACTAAAATATGCCACACTTCTACTGTTGAGATATCACAGGAGCCTCTAAAGTGTCAGCAAAATAAGCCAGGGCATAGCCGAAGTGACAAGTGAAACCCAGCATTATTTGAATTTATTTTGATTTTTGTAGAATTCAGATGTCTAGTTATTAATATTAAGCAAGTAGAGAAATTAAGGCAAGATACAGATGGGATTATGGGACACAAGAAAAAAATATTCAAAGCTTCAAAGACTTTTTGGATATGAATAGCTTCTTTGATGGTCTCTCTTCATTATGGAATCCTGTTAGGCATCATTGTCCCTGTGATCAATGGCTAGATCTGGCCATCATCATCGTAAGCCTCCCAGTAGCCTGGGTGAGGGTCCCTGGGTTGTGAGTGAAGACTGGTTATCCTGGTCTTTCCCATGCTAACCTTCCACATGCTCATTCCACAGTTTTATGCAGTATCACCAGCTTGAGAGTGCCATGTGATCTGACAGCTTTGAATAATTGATGCCCCTCATACTAAAGGAGAGTTTAGGTTTTGTGGTTCAGCAGGATGCTTTACTCTTGTTGACCTTAACCTTCAGAGGCACTCAGGCATTACCAAGAGATCAATAAAACTTCCCCTGGCTGGTCTGTGAGGACAGGAACCTGACAGAGAGTGATGATCAAGAGGAGAGGATGGGAGGATTATGTTGGAACCTGGGGAAGAAGAGGGAGGATGTGTGGGGTAGAGTGGGGAAAGGGGTGGAAGTAGAATAGGGGAGCATCACAGAATGAGGGAGACAGGAGCTCCAAAAAGGATGAAGTGCATGACAAAGCAATGGAAAACAAGGGTTGAACAGAGAAGAGAGTATCAGGAGGATCATATACAGAAGCCAAGAGGATGAATGAGGGACGCACAGGCCAGGAAAGGAGCTCTGATCTGTAACCCTCCTCCAGTCTGCGGTTGCAAAGCTGTACAGTGGAGGGAGGTCACCAGGGACTCAACGTCTCCTGGGAAGCAGACAAGGAAATAACTTACAGAGTGAGGCAGAATAAAATAAGGGTTGTAAGAAAGGAATGCAGTCACTGCTGGGCATTGGAGGCACATAAAAGGGACTTTAATGCTTGAATGCCAACTACATGCTAAAAGGGCATCGGCACATTATTTATTTTAATCATTTATTATTAATTGTATTATTAAATGTTATAATTACTACATAATATTTAGACTAATTGTCAAATGATAGTCTCAGGTAGGAATTATTATCCTCACGCTAAAGATGAAGAATAGAAGCTTAATGAGGTTGAGTGCTCTGAGTAAGCTCGCTGATCAGCGGTGGAGCTGGATGATGCTTGTGACTCTGAAGCATCTTCCAACTCTTGTCACTGTCTCAGGCTGCCACCCAGAAAGGCAAACATTGGAGTGATTTATTCTTACAAAGGCACTGGAGAAAACTTCAGTGGACTATCAGCTAATTGAAGGTGAGGACTGTGTCTGAGTTTTCAAATCTGCCATGCTAGCATGGTAAATACTGCATAAGAATACTAAACAGTACATGGAAAAAGGAAGAGTTGGAGCTTGGGTAGGTAGGTAGAGAGCAAAGGAGGGAGGGAGGGAAGGGGGAATGAAAGGAGGGAAGGAGGGAGGGAGGGAGGAAGGGAGAAAGGAAACATGAGAGGGAAGGGAGGAATGGTGTTTGTGCAGAATCCAGAAAAACAAAGTGCATTTTTCTGGGGGTGGTGGTAGGATAAAGAACACTTGAGGGTGAGTTAATAGCATAATCAATATAGAGTTTGCATTTGTGCGATAAAGAATGACAAAAATTCACTCTAGCCAGAGTCTAGATGGAAGAAAATAGTGGGAGATGAGTTTGCCGAAACAGAATGGATGCTGATTCATTCATTGATGCATTCAACAAATATTTACTGAGGCAGAATAAAATAAGAGTTGCAGTAAAGGCACAGCTATGAATAGGCACTGCTAAAAGAGCCTAGGATACATCAGTGAACAAAACCAACAAATACACTTGCCCTCACAGAGCTTACATTCTAGTGAAGAGAGACAGACAATAAACATAATACATGAATAAGTTCTACAGTATGCAAAAGGTGACACATGCTATTGGGTAGGGGAAAAAAGCAGAATAGCTGAACAAGAGTTACAGGGGCAAGTCCAAATAGTATATTTAGGGTAAACCATTAGGGAGGCAACGTTTAGCAATATCTTGAAAAAGGTGAAGGAATGATTAACGCATTTTCTTAGGAAATAAATTCCAGGCAGAAGGGACAGGCTATGTAAAAACCTGAAAGCAGAAGTGGACCTGGAGTGTCCATGGGCAGGGGTGGCTGGGATGCAGAGTGTGGTGTCAGATAAGTAGTTGGATGGAGAGGTGACAGCAGTCTTGATCAGGTTAGGTCTCAGGGACCCTCTCACCATGAGAGAAGCAGGAGCCAGTGGATGGCTTTGAGCAGGGTAGGGGTAGAATGAGATGTGTTCTAAAATGGGACACTGGCCTCTATGTGGGGACAGACATGGTGGCAAGTGGTCAGATAGGAAGCTGCTGCTGTCGTCACCCACAGATGGTGGCGAGGAAGGTGCCCAGGGTCAGATTGTGAATACCTTTAGAAGAAGAGCCAGTAAGACTTGCTGTTGGGTTACGTGTGGGATGTGAGGGAAATAGAGGAGTCAAGAGCAATTCCAGGGCTTCTGGCCCAAGTTGCCACTATCTAAGATGGGCTATGGTGTGGGCAAAGCAAGTTTGTTGGAAAATATCAGGAGTTCTATTGTCCACATTAAGATGAAATGAGTGTTAGACATAAAAGCGGACATGCCAAGTGGACAGGTGAATATAAAAGAGGCTGGCATGGAAGAGCGATGTCTGGTAGGAGATTTACACTGGAGCGGGTTCATCAGCACACACATGGTATTTAAGACTGTGAGATAGAAGAGATCATCAGATGGAGAAGAGGAGAGGTCCAGGCATCATGGGTGGTCTCAAATGCCATACCCACAGTTTGAAACTTTAATTTATGATCAGTGGGGGGCAACTGATATATACTTTTTGAGGATAGGCATATCACAGTCTTAACTGGGCTTGTTTCATTGATGCTTTTTTTTGTTTGCCTGTTTTGTGCACAGACCACGCTGAGGTCATGTGTAGGTTGGCCCTGGGAAGGCCAAACATGAGGCTGGTGCACCGAGCCACATGAAGGTGGGATGAGGACCAAGCCAGGACCATTTCAATGGGCCAGAGAGGAGCAAGGAGCAGGCAGAGATAAAGGGAAGAAGGGAAAAGACAACCAACTTCCCTTTCAGTTCAAAACAGCAATCACCAGATCAATAGAGAAGAAAACATAATTTAAGCCTGAAACGAAGGTTTTTGTGTTTTCTTCTCTCTCTTTTTTTCTGCTTGAGGCATGGCAATGGTTGATAATGCTTTGCTTCCTGGGGACATAGCTGACAACAGTGGGGAAGGAAATAGAGACAAAGTTTTCAGTATTTTAGAAATCCGGTTTCTATCTGAACGGTGTAGGGTGAGGAGCCTGCTTTTCTCATTAACTGGTCAGCATGTTCAGATTCTGGGAGGGAATTTTTGAGACAAACAGATCTGAATGCCTTCAGATAGAAAGATGGAAATGTTTCTCCTCCCCAAAGTCCCTTGACCTTTTCATAATTGCCATTATACCAACTGTATATAGGAATCGGCTAGAAATAACATATGTCAAATACCAAACCATGTGCCTACACGTGCTAGCTAGTGTTTTACCAACAAGAATTGGTACAATTTTAAATCACCTTTGTACAATTATCACAATGTATTCTCACAGTGATCTTGTAAAGTGAATAAGGATCTCCTCCCCTGCATATTTTACTGGGAAATAAAAATCAAAAAACTAAGACGTAAGCAGGCTAAGTGACTTGCTCATGTCAGAGAGAAACAGAACCAAGAATCAAACCAATCTGTGAGCGGAGGTCTGCTTCTCCACTGTGTTTGCTCTCTGGAGACAGAGGGACCATGCCACTGAATACACTGGACCCTAGTATCTAGTGCATCCTCAGGCCCATAGTTTGCCATTGAACAGTTCATGATCCTCTAAACTTGGCATCCTCCCCAGCAACTGTTTCTTAAACATATTAAGGTTAAAGAGTGGCAGGTGGCGGCCCTTCTTCAAATCAAAGTAGGCTCAAGGGCTCACATCTGTAGATACAAAGGGCTGCCCATTTCTGTGTCTCCTGCCTGATCTTGAAATTACCCATCTTGCCTGATCAGGATTTCCGTCTTCCTGACTCCATGTGCTTTGCTTCTGAGTCTTTCCGGACTGCCCTCATGTGCTGTAGTAAAAGTGTAGTAGGGTTTCAAGCTGTGGGGTTATTGCTGGAATATTTTATATCTAACAGGCATTGGGGTGATAATTCCTTTTTCACTTTTATAATTCACACATATCCTCCCCCGAAATACATTTCGTGTAGAGCTTTTAGGCAACCGAACACCAAGAGCCTTCCACCCCCTTAATTCTCCTGATCCTTATTTCAACTATTTCCACACTGGCTTTTTCTCTTACTGCACTTTGGGCCAACTGAAGGCCAGTGGTGTTGAAGAACTACCTTATGGATTCATTTGTCAGTAGGCAAGGGGATGCTACCTCTATACCTGAAACTTCTATAATCAAACACAGTTAATTACAGGGCAAATACAAGACAGCAGCAGGGCTTTTAAAAATCAATTAGTGTGCAATTCAAGATTAAAAACAGAAGAGGGCTAATTCTATTTTTCATTTGGATGGTAGGCTGCTTAAGGAATAATAGTACAAAGACTGAAGTCATTGCAGGAAGGATCAGAAGTATAGAACGTTTACCCAGGTGTCTTTCTGAGCCCCTTTCCTCCTCAAAGTCATTGCAGGAAGAATCAGAAGTATGGAAAGTTTACCCAGGTGTCTTTCTGAGCCCCTTTCCTCCTCAAGGCTCGGTAGCATACTTTTCTGGGTTCATGTGTCCTGCAGTTCCCCTTGAGTGAGCACCAAGAAATACTAGCCTCTGTGAATGACGAGTGGGGGCTTCATGAGAGCTGGAGGTGGTTGAAGACAGCTCACATTCTCCTAAAACCTCTGATGGTGTTTTCTCTTCCTATGCTAGAATCTACTCCATTCTTTCAGGTGTACTCTGTATGAATCATATGTACTTGTTCATGTTTTTCTGCAATTACTCAAAACTTTGTCTTCTTGACATATGCTCTTTGTCCATCAGTTCCAGAGAGCAGGCTCCTTTAATCTGTTGGCTTTGGAGACTGAGCAAGGGGAGGCAGGGTGAGTCCTCCATGCCTTTCACTATGGATTAGCCACGTAATAGCTGTCAGGGTTTCATGGTTTGGGGTTTTGTGGCATATGATGTGAATAGGAGCACTTTAGACTCTGGGCAGATCTATCTCTTTGAAGTTCTCTTATTATGTCTAATTTTGAGTACTATACAGAATAGCTATAAATTTTGACAGTGACAACATGCTCTCTAACCCCTGGCAACCTGCTCCTCTTCCCTTTTCAATGTTTTCATTTTAGTATAAAGAAAGAGCAATGATAAATTTTTTATTTTTATTTTTTGAGACAGGGTCTTGCTCTGGCACCCAGGCTGGAGTGCAGTGGCACCATCATGGCTCACTACAGCCTTGACCTCCTGACTCAAGAGATCCTTCCACCTCAGGCTCCAGAGTAGCAGGGACCACAAGTGCGCAGCACCATGCCTGGCTAATTTTTTTTTGTGGACATGACATTTCTCTATGTTGCCATGCTGGTCTTGAACTCCTGGGCTCAAGTAATTCTCCTACCTTGACCTCGCAATGTGCTGAGATTACAGATTTGAGCCACTGCACCCAGCCAATAATTCTTATATAAAGGCAATGAAAGCAATGCAATTAGAAACTTCACCTGCACCCTGTCACAACCAAATCATAATTGTCCTCATGCATTCAGGTCAAGAATAATGGTGTTAAAAGCCACTTGTCATGGCTCCAATTTCTCTATGTTGACCTGAACTCAGCTTGTGCTAGTCTTGGGATTTGATTATATGTTTTCTGTTTGGCTTCCGTGTTCTACCTGCCAGTGGGCTTGGGGACCTCTTGCCACTCTGCACCAGGTAAACTGGAACTCCACATGGACCTTCTGATTTGGTAGCCTGAGCTGTCATTCATTTGTCAGGCCTAATGTTGCTAATCCTCTTCTGGAAACTTTATCCTTCCCGAATTGGGCCACCTGATTCCTAGCTGAATGTTCACATCTGCTTCCCATTCATTCCTAGGACCTGCAGACAGAGGCAGCAGGTACAGTTAAACTGTGATCCTAGCCTCTGGGATTCAGCAACACTTCCGCCTCACTGCTTATCTGACCATTTTTATTCCCAGGCTTAGGTCAGTTATGATATACATTCCAATCTTACACCTGGGCTCTCCCCTCATTCTTTATTCCTGATCCCACTCATTATTCTTCATTATTTTTACCACAGATGCTGGGTGGTTGAGGGTTGAGTTAATCACATCCCTCAGTTCATAGCACATCATCATCCCTGACAAGGGGATCACTGATCCCCAAAAGTGTTATCTTATTTTTCCCCTCATCTCTGATTCTATGCCTTGTCCCTTTCTGCTACAGCTTCCCACACCAAAGCGTTTCATAAATTTCATTAAATGTGCATGTGTCTTTATAAAATGTGATGGTGCATTGTATGCATATGTCACTGATTTATCCATTTATTTGATTTATCAGGGCTGTCTTTCCAATTCCCCTCTAACCCAAACAAGCCTATGAAAAACAACCCTTTACAAACCAATGAGAAATTTCCCTAGTTTCATAGCCAGCGGTGATTTTGCTGGGTCATGGGACTCCACAGGCTTAATTGTCTAAATAGCTGCCATATTGCTTTTCAATATGGATTTACAAGCGTACACTCGCCAGTAGAGTGCAAAAGTGCCCATCTGCATGCATCTCCAACAAAACTTAGTTTTTTCTAATCTCTGATTCCCATTTTTAAAACCATGTCCATGGGTGTAAAATGTCACCTCACTGTTATTTTCATTTGCATTTCTCTGGTTACTGGTGTGAGCTCTTCATTAATCTCTATGCTTTCTTGGCTTTTTCTTATGTGTATTACTGATTCTTTGGCCTATTTTTTGATTGAAACACCTATCTTTTTCTTGCAGATTTTCGGGAAAAAATGCTTGGTATATTCAAGATGTTAGTTACTTCTCAGTTGTAGATATTGAAGATATGTATCATTTTGCTTTGTCATCTATTACCATTTGTCAGTGGGGCTCTTCATTTAAAAGCACAGTATAGTGATTAAGAGCATATATGCTGGAACCAAGCTGCCTGGATCCAAATCTTAACTCTGCCCCTAAGCTATGTGACCTCAGTGATGGTCCTTAATCTTCTATCTATAAGTAAAATTTATATATTAAAATTACCATCTCAGCTTGAGCAAAATTCTGAGACCCCATCTCTACAAAAAAAAAAAAAAAAATAGCCAGATGTGGTGGCTCATGCCTGTAATCCCAGCACTTTGGGAGGCTGAGGCAGGTAGATCACAAGGTCAGGAGATCAAGACCATCCTCGCTAACATGGTGAAACCCCGTCTCTAGTAAAAATACAAAAAAAAGTTAGCCAGGCGTGGTGGTGGGTGCCTGTAGTCCCAGCTCGGGAGGCTGAGGCAGAAGAATGGCCTGAACCAAGGAGGCGGAGCTTGCAGTGAGCTGAGATTGCGCCACTGCACACCAGCCTGGGCAACAGAGCAAGACTCTGTCTCAAAAAAAAAAAAAAAAAAAAAAAAATTAGCCAGGTGTGGTGGCACACAACTGTAGTCCTAGCTACTTGGGAGGCTGAGGCAAGAGGATCCCTTGAGCCTAGGAGTTTGAGGTCGCAGTGAGCTGTGATTGCACCGTTGCACTTCAGCCTAGGCAACAGAGTGAGACTCTGACTCAAATACATACATACATGCATACATACATACATACATACATACATAAAAATAAAGTTACCTTCTTCATTGGGATTTACTAAAACCGAATGAGTTAAATTGTGTAAATAACTTACAATAGTGTCTGGCCAAACATATGCATACACATACATGTATATGTATAAGTTATATATGTATTTTCAAAGAAAACAAATAATAATTTCTTTTTTAGCTTTATATTTTTGCCTTTTCCATTTAGGTAATTAAGATGAAGTCTATCTTACATAATAAAAAATTATCTTAATGTAACAAAAGGTAGGGCTGTAGCTTTGTTTCCTCCCATGTCGTGAGCCAGTTTTCCAGTATCATCTACTAAACTGTCTGTCATTCCCATTGCTTTGAGGGACTACTGTTTTCATATGTTGGGTTCCTGTATATACATGCTTCTTTTTCTGTGTTTCTGCTTGGGTCTCCACATTACTTTTCTGTTTATCTGTGCTGATGGAACCCCCACATAATGTGGCTCTCTTGGTTTCCATAGGCTCTCAATAACCACCCTGGAACAGAGGCAGTGTCAGGGCATTAACATAAACATGTTTTTAAAGATAAAAAAGAGTGCCATTTACAATCTCATGTATAATTTTAAATGAAAGAAAGCCTGTGATTTTGGGGCACTTTGAGTGAATTGTGTGTCAGCATTCTCATTTTGAACGTGTCTCATTCAGAGATGTCTAAATCACTTTGTGCCATCTTACTAAGTAGAAACAATTCAACAATAACCAGACAGATAAACAAATAATCAAGCAGACCAACAAAAATGAAATAAACAACATGTACTTAACAGTTTACTTAAGTAAACAAAAAGATTCATTCTTTAGGGTCTGTGAAGAACTCTAAATGACTCCGCTTTCCCTAAAGAGTGTTCTCCCAATCGGGGCTGCTTTTTTCCTCTGTTCCCATCTATAGTCATGTCACCAGGGATGATCGAGCAAAAAAGAAATGGAACAAACACAGTCAGATGTCATATCAACTTTAATCCTTTTTGTGCATCCAGTTCTTCCAACAGGATACAGAGGGGAAGTTGAGCACAAGATTCTGCAGCGGTAACTCAGGACTTTTGGGAATTTCAAAGCCTAGAATTCTAAATGTGAGGCCTCTCACTTAGCTCTGACTTTACAGCATGTGGAATAGTTCAGCTCCTCACCATCCAAGGCAAGACTGGTGAACCTTTATTAGTGCTTCTCATGTGAAGCATCCATACTTGTTCCTCCACTCCACAGCAAATCCCTAAGGGCGGGAGGGGAGTGCTTTGTTCTTCTCATCTTGTTTTTAGAAGAGTAACTGGCACAGGCCAAGCCCTGTGGCTCATGCCGGTGATCCCAGCACCTTAGGGGGCCGAGGTGGGCAGACCACCTGAGGTCAGGAGTTCGAGACCAGCTTGGCCAACATGTGAAGCCCCGTCTCTACTAAAAATACAAAAATTAGCCAGACGTGGTGGTGAGCGCCCGTAATCCCAGCTACTCGGGAGGCCGAGTCAGGAGAATCGCTTGAACCTGGGAGGCAGAGATTGCAGTCAGCCAAGGTTGCACCACTGCACTCTACCCTGGGCGACAGAGTGAGACTCAGTCTGAGAAAAACAACAACAAAAAAAGAGAAGTAACTGGCACAGCATAGGCATTTAATATGGGCTTGGACTGTGTGGTTCACTCATATGCAGATTTTCTTCTGCCTCTGCCACCCCTGAGGCTGGAAGACCAACTCCTCAGCCTACTGCAACTGAAGATGGTGAGGACGAAGACCTTTATGATGATTCACTTCCACTTCATGAGTAGTAAATATATTTTTTCTTTCGTGTTATTTTCTTAATAACATTTTCTTTTCTCTAGCTTACTTTATTTTAATAATACAGTATGTAATACATACAACATACAGAATATGTATTAATTGACTGTGTTATCAGTAAGGCATCTGTTCAACAGCAGGCTATTAGTCATTAATTTTGTGGGGTGTCAAAAGTTATATCCAGATTTTCAACTATATGGGGGCTTGGAACCCTAACTCCTGAGTTGTTCAAGGAACATCTGTGTTCGAAGAATGAATGAATGAATTGTGATAAAGTTGTGTCTGTGATAACTTATTCCTTACCCAAAATGCATTTAGGCTAGCTTTTTTTAAGATAGGAGTCCTTTTGCGTTTTCCTTAGCACCTCAGAACATTTGTCCTATAGACAATTTGAACAGTGATGAACATTTGCGCATTTATAATCTACATGTGAACTTATACCTCTTTGCTCTCACGTTAATGAGTTCAACACATAGTGAGTTAGCATCTTCCATGAGCATAGCATAACATCTGAGAGGTGCCCAAAAGATACGTGTAATGTGAAAAGAGATTAGAAGATGTAAGCATGGGCTCTTGGGTCTGACTGCCTGGGTTCAAATTTTGACCCTGGCATTTATAAAAAACATGACCTTGGGTAAGTCACTAAAATGCTCTTTGCCTTAGTCTTTTCATTTGAAAAATATTTTTTTTTCTCATAGAGTTATTGTGAAAATTCAGTGAGATAACATATGTGCAAGGCTTGGCACATACTTAGCACTGCATAATTATTAGGTCCTGGTGTTTTTACAGTCTGACCTACAAAACTTTCAAATTTAGAGGGGGAAATAAGATAGAGACTGGAATAGTCTAAACTTTTGAAAAGGCTAAAACATATCACAAATGTCCTAAATTATGTATGCCTATACTGTGTCCTTCTCTGAGCCTCCACTCCATTTATTAATAGTTTGCAAAATCCTTCACGAGATCTCCCTGCATTGTCAGGTGAGTTTTCTTTTCTTAGTGGAGTTCTTTAGACAATGCAATCCGACCTATCTTGTGCCTTAAAAAATATTCAGGTACAGTAATATAGCTGCCTAGTTTCTTTGTATTTCTTTCTTCTTATTTTTTTGCCTTAATCTTGCCTTCTTTTTTTTTTTGAGACAGAGTCTTGCTCTGACACCAGTCTGGAGTGCAGTTGAGCAATCTCAGCTCACTGCAACCTCCGCCTCCTGGGTTCAAGCAATTCTTCTGCCTCAGCCTCCTGAGTAGCTGGGACTACAGGTGCGCGCCACCATGCCCAGCTAATTTTTGTATTTTTAGTAGAGACAGGGTTTCACCATGTTGGCCAGGCTGGTCTCTATCTCTTGACCTCATGATCCACCCGCCTTGGCCTCCCAAAATGCTGGGATCACAGGCGTGAGCCACTGCGCCTGGCTGAATCTTGCCTTCAATGGAAAGCCTGGTCTTCTAGATTGAAGACTTAAAATGTTAGGGGAGGGGGGCAAAAAACCTCCAAACAAAACCCAATAAAAGCTTAAATAAGGGCCTACGTGAATGAATTTGTCATCAAATGTGTTTGGGTTGCTTGCCACCCTATTTAACGGTGTGTTTGTTTTGTGCCTTTTCTGCCTAAGTCGGTGTGAATGTCTTTTCTCCACGGTTTCCTTCCTGTGATGACATAGATGGGTTGGATTCAAGAGTCCTCAGCTTACTGCTCTTCCACTTGAAAGGAAGAGGGTCATGAGAGGAGAGGATTTCTGGAGTGGAGTTTCAATCTCTGTGGTCATCAGGAAAGGGAAAACATTCTGCCCGGGATTTCCTGCCATTTATTCTGGAGAGCTTTGTGTTGTGCTCTGTGCAGGATCCGAGATATGATTAACTCAACTCTGGAGTCTTTTGGCAGAACCAAGCAGCTCTGGCATCAGAAGAGAGATGTCTTTAGGCCTAACCTGCCCTCCCTGGGGTCTTGTTACCTGCTCAAAAAGAACCCAGTGGCCTTTGAATGCATTTTAAATCTGTGATTGGTGCAGTTTGATTGTCCTTCCTTCCCTCCTTCCCTCCCTCCCTCCCTCCCTTCTTTCCTTCCTTCCTTCCTTCTTCCCTCCCTCCTTCCTTCCTTCCTTCCTTCCTTCCTTCCTTCCTTCCTTCCTTCCTTCCTTCCTTCCTTCCTCAGTTTAACTCAGCTTTCAATAAGCTTAATGGAATGAAGTTGAAGCGATGAAAAGAGAGGTGATAAGAGAACCATGGGGACGCTTAGACCCGAGCATGGGTGAGTGCAGGAGATGGGTTGTTCTGATTATTCTTGCTCCTGTTTTGCCTTGGCCACCAGTTGGCCAGGTCGGGGACAGTATGGTTTATGGACTGCTGTCACTTGACTCTTCCTTCTCAGTTGCCTTTTACCTTGGATGAGTTTTCAGTGTTCTCTTCCCACTTTCAATCATAAGGAGTTGTTGAATAGATTCATGTTTTCTTTCATTCTTCCTTCCTTTTGTCTTTTTTAACTATAAGAGATGGGCACACTGTTCAACACACAGATAATTTAGAAGAATGTTTCAGTATCATTTCTTCCTCTCCACCCTCTTTCACCCCAGTTCAGTCATAACTGAAATCACAAATGAATGGATCCAATTAATAGTAAAAATAAAATGTCCAGGATGCTCTCTGGAATTCTGAGATCCATAGGTCACAGGCAGACTCAAGAATACAAAGTCTTCTTCAGGCCTCTCTTTCTAATTTGCAGAAGAAAACAAACTGTTGAGTAGTATTTTGCTTTGAAAAGCATCTCAGCGAAAGTGCTACATGATAACGCAGCCCTCATTTCCATAATTCTGCTCCCTCCAGAGCACAGGTACATTTAATTTCTCACAACTGTTCCCTAAATGAAGAGCAGCATGAGGAATACACACAGAATGAAAAATATCGGTGTGTGTGGGTAGTACACGACCACTAATCTTTCCTGACATTTACTTTCACTCATGAGCACAGGGGTGACCAGCCCCACCAGTCCTAGATGCTGAAGATAAATGTCAGCAACATCCATTGGAAGCTTTCTATGCATACATGCATATTGGAAATCAAATATATTTGGCTTATCACACACTGAGGAACCCATCCCTTCAGAAATGCATGGATTGATCTCTGCTACCCCACTCACCAGTGCCATTTGGTAAAGTTGGGGAATGGTAGGATAGTTCGCTGCATTTTTAATGGAAGGAAAACAAAAAGCAACTATGCATAACAGTTTTTACATTATATGCCTTCAGTGCTGTGTGCTGTCACCCCACATGTTGTACTGCCAAATTTCCCAAGAGCGTCTGCTCTTCCTATTGTGAAAACAATGAGCTGGTGTATGTCATGCAAGGCTATTCTGCCCATGCCAAATAGCTCTGTATGTTTTATCTGTCCTCACACTGGGTTCCACCAATCACTCAGGTGCATACCTCTTCCTCAGCCCTAGGCAATAGAAGTTACAGCAATTGCTTTCCTCACATAAAGGAAAAAAAGGATTTTGGTCTTAAGGTCTTGCCAGCTCATTGACTAATTTACTCCTAATCCTGAATGTA
Organism: Nomascus leucogenys; assembly: GCF_006542625.1. NCBI lineage: Eukaryota > Metazoa > Chordata > Mammalia > Primates > Hylobatidae > Nomascus > Nomascus leucogenys. The sequence goes on along the minus strand of NC_044395.1, from coordinate 2,986,182 downwards.
TAAAGCCACTTGAACATTTCGTTTGTGTGACATGGTTAAAGGCTTATGTAAATATACCTAGTAAGGGCTAGGATTGTAGATTAAAGTCAGAAAGAGGTGATTTTGTTCTTTTTGACTAGATACTGTAAATTCTGATGTCCAATTAAGATCTGAAGGAGAAACCTTTGTAACCCAATGCAATGTGAGTTTCTTGAAGAAAAAAAAAAGGAAACAAGTCTCCATTCTCAGGGACCCATTAACAGCTCAGTACAATGACTCTTTATGTGGCCTTTGATATGCAAAAACAGCCCAAAATAATTTATGGGGAAAATCAATTATGAGCTGAAGAGAAAAAGAAAGTTGCCCAGATTAATTACCAAGTCAGGAAGGATGGCAGTGCGAGCACCTGGAGTTATGTCCAAGGGGGAGGCCCTTCTGCAAAAACGCTTCACGGTCAGAAGAAGGCTCTGTGGTCAGGAGAGAAGGGAGCCACATGAAGTCAGATGAGCTGAGCTGTGCCTTCTGGAATGCTGAGAATGAGAGCGCATATCATCTATTCAGTGAGATAAAAAGGCTGCTTCAAAACTAAAGGTATATTTCATACCCTAGAATATGAAGTGCAAATTGACAATGGATGGAACAATAGCATCGGCTAGAAAGCCTGGAATAAAACCATCACAAATTGAATTTAGAGAACTTATGAAATCTAATTTTATGCATGTTTTATTTTATTACATATTTTTCTTTAAAACAGTAATAGACTCAGGGATGTTTGCAATGGAGGGGATTTTAGAACACCTAGTCTGGTGGGTTTCAAATTATTCGGGTCAGAGCACCTATTCTTTTGAACAAATCTTACTCATTATTAAGAAATTAAAGCAAACAAAGTCAGAAGAAAAAAAACAGTAGACCCGCTCTGGCTAAGGGGCTGATGAGGTTGGAGTCTCTTCCCTGTTGCCTATGACCATTCCTGAGGCTCCCACGGCGGTAACCTAGGGCTCTGTGGAACACTATCAGAACTCACTGATTCCTAATATTAGTTCCCACACTAGAACCATGCATACTCTACCAAAATACGTTTCCTTAGTTTAATAAGTTTGTTAAATATTGCTTGCATAACCCAGAGTTTGGAGAATTACATTAGCACATTGAAGGCTGTGAGAGTAATACTTCAGTTTTGAAATGCATTAACATATGTTTAACCTGGTTTTTCACCTGCATACTTGAATGTACCTGACCAGGAAACCCTTTTATCAGAAACACGTATTAACATTCTGTGGCAAATAAGTCCCCTAGGATGCAGTTTAGAAAACAAAACTCTTGTCTGGGTTCCGGTCTAACTCCCTTGTTTTTTAAATGAGGGTACAGAGCCTCCGAGAGCATGTAAATCACTCACTCTGGGGTACATACTTGGAAGCAAAGTTAGGAACCAGACAGAGGATTCTTGAATCCATGAAGCTTAGGGGATTTTCAAACATATTTTCTTTAATATTTCCACATGTCTGTGGGCAGGGAGCAGTCACGTTCTATTCTTTTGATGCTATACACTGAAACACAGAAAGTCAAGGTTACCCAGTCAAACTCTAGTATAATCCTTCCTTTAGTGCCCTGGTCGGCTTGCTTGGTGCTAAAAGAAAAAAAATCAATCCATCTCCCTGCTGAATGGAAGAGGATAAAGCTGTCCAATTTTTAGATCTTAGACTGATATTTAAACTAAAAGAAGAGTGTGATAGCATTATTAACAATTGGCATAGTAATTTCTTGAGCTTTAGAGAAACTAGTTTACATTCGCAACATTTAGTGACGATTTAAGATGTTTTGCTATGTTCACATTCAAAAATTGGGCAAACCTCTGGCCAAAGTGAAGTACAGCCCATATGAGCTGTGGAAATGCAATTAAAAGGAGTCATAGAGCCTTCTCAACTGCCTGGGCTTAATTAAGATATGATCTGTCAGTCTCTTAGTGGCCATTAATTCATTGTCTGGTAATGCAATAAGAGGTTATTGTTTGAAGCTGTTTGAGAGCCACTTGCCTCATTGTTAACTCAAAATTGCCCAAAAGGCAGTACTACGATGTCATTTTCCCTGCCCCAAAGAGGACATGACATTGAAAGACATTTGACATCTACATTTGACAACACTTGAAATGGCAACATTATGGCTTAAGCATTCACAAGTCTATGGATATGATAATGGAACTGGTAACATCTAATTACTAACTGGCAATTAATGATAATAGCCCTTTGTGAATATGTAGGGCCATTCTCTATAGGGAGCTCCTTGCTCTTTGCACATATTAATTAATATAGATAGGCAGGTAGGTGATAGAAAGGTGGCTTTATAACATTATTGCTGCTGAGTAAACTGAGTCAGGTTCCAACTGTACCTTATAGATGCACAACAATTGCTTGCTGTTTTGAAACTAAATGGATTACAGTTTTAAAGGTAATTAAAGAGGAACGAGAACTGTAGGGAAGTGAAGGGAATGGATGTCAAAGGAAAATTCAGGGTATCACCAACTATTTGAATTCTTGATTTACTTCTCCTCATGTTTCTGGAACAGGAATTGGTCATTTTTCCCGGATTGGTAGGCAGATATGAAAAATTAAGTCAGCTTTCAGCAAAATGATGTCTGGTATATTCAGAATAAGGCTGATGTATTTTCTCCCCACAGAACCCCATTGATGCTGAATTTTTATCGCCCAATAGAATTCAACCTGGTTGTTATTATCCCATTGGTCCTGCTAGATAAAACCCACGTGTATTTGCCAAACACCCACTTGAAAATGGAAAATTTAATTAAAGACAGGAAACTGAATTTAATGATCTCTATTGATCTCTTAAATTCCCCAAATTGTTTCATTATGGCTTACTTATTGAATTTTCTTAAGGAATTCTAAAATAAATGAACAGTTATCTGAATTTTGCAGTGTTGTACATAGAAATAGAGTGAGTTTTCACCATACTTTCAAAAACAAGTGAGAGTCTACCCCACTAATTCATATATTATTTCATTCATAAGCATTTATTGAGCACATACAGTGTGCCAATGCTGTGCTGAGCTCTGGTTGTACTGATAGAAAAAGCTTTGATGTGGCCCTTAAGATACTCAGTGTGGTGATAGAAAGGAAGTTAAACAAATAAGTACAATCCAGAGTGACCAATTCTACAACAGAAAGATGAGCAAGTTATGAGGAGTAATGAGGGCAAAGAGGAATGAGGGTTAACTTTGTGAGTAGCCCCTGCCTGGCTGTGTGATAGGGGTTCAAATCCGACTCTATGGGAAGTACTTCGTTCCACTTGCCTATCTACCTGTCATTACTTCAAGTCGATTTCATAGTTCTGCACTTTGGGCCTGTGGGGTGTATGCATGTGTGTTTATAATAAGTTTAAATAAGGTAATCCTTTTACAACCTCACTAATCCCTATTGGGATTTGTTTGTTTTGATGGAACGGAGGGAGATGAGATTTGGCACATAGCAGGTATTCAGCAAATGCAACCGCAGCCTGAAGAGTCAACGTGGACAAATCCCAAACAATGTGAGCCCTTTAGGAATGCTCCACTTTGTGTTTCCTCTGAATCGCATGAGGCTACCAGATGAGGACAGGAGGAGAAAGAATTAAAGTGTCCTGACACTGTGCTCCACGTTGTGTAGGTTTTAACTGGGCACCCATTTTTCCACCTAAGAGCTCCAATGTGCCTCTGTTTGACCACGTGGCTTTCCGGTTAGCTATGTGACAGCTGGATGTCCCAGCACTTCTTTCTCTCTCTCCCTTTCTAATCACAAGCTGGAGCAGTTTTGGTGAATCTCTGCAGGCACTTCGTCCTCAAGGGAGGGATGATTCATTGGCATGAAGCTGTTAAGTGATTAAAATAAAACACTTCTATGGAAATGTTCTGCTTACTCTGTGTTCCCAGACACCTCTGTAGTATGTCTGTGGCAGGAGAGGACTGTAGGGGACACACATCGTCTTATCATTTTCTCTCTTGTTACAATATCCAATATTTCTGTGCTAAGGCAGAATTCGAAAATTGTAGTTCAATTCAGATAACCTTGTGTGCGCTCTTGGGCCCTTGAAAGGAGAGAAAACAGGCCTGGTGCAGTGGCTGATGCCTGTAATCCCAGCACATTGGGAGGCTGAGGCAGGTGGATCACCTGGGGTCAGGAGTTCAAGACCAGCCTGGCCAACATGGCAAAACCCTATCTCTACTAAAAAAAACAAACATTAGCTGGGCGTGGTGGCGGGTGTCTGTAATCCCAGCTACTCGGGAGGCTGAGGCAGGATAATTGCTTGAACCTGGGAGGCAGAGGTTGCAGTGAGCCAAGATTGCACCACTGCACTCCAGCCTGGGTGACGGAGCGAGACTCCATCTCAAAAATAGAAAAGGAGAGAAAACAAGCAAACAAAAAAGCCCACAGAAAACAACAAAACAAAAAACACTAAAAGGAAAAAAAAGAAACCCTGCAGTTTGAAATTATGTCCTAGGTTGCCCATCTGCCCAAGGGGAAAAGTCTATGAGAAACATACTGGGGTGGAGGGAGGGGGGACTTGGAGGCAGCAAAACACTGTTCTCATGGAAAGGGAGACTGCTTTTTGTTTGTTTTGTGCGCAGGGACTTGCCCTGATTGGAGTAGAGTTTGCAACCCTCCCCAGTGTGGGGTTTCTTTGTTAGGAAGATCAAGAGAAGGCATAGGGAGTGCAAGAAAGTAAAGAGAAAAGGGGCAAGAACAAGGATGAAAGGAGCTGCAGAAGGGAAAGGGACAGCGATGGCAGGAATGGAGAGACAGGAGAGGTGGGATGAGGAAACAGGGAGGATCATGGAACAGACAGAGCTGCTCCTGAAAGTGCAGGAGCAGCTGGGAGAGGGGCTTCTGGCTTCTTCCAGCCAGGATGCTCCCCTATGGAAAGCAGGGTTTCTGGGTCTGTCCCGTGTATGTGCCCTTTAAAGCAAGTGGCACTGGAGACACATAAAATGAAAGGGGGGGGCAAGGTGGAATAAAGGGAAAAATTATTGTAATTCTTAAACAGATAACTTTAAAAAGCAGTGATTTAGGTTCTTTTATTCATTACATATCATAAAGGACCCAGGCTGTGGTGCCCATTGGTTTTAAAATCTAGGACCCTATTAAAACCTTTTCTTGTTAGTAACTCAGAGCTTTGGAAACTGGATAAGAAAAAAAGCCAATTTAATCAAGGCAAGATTTAACACAAAGAAAGGACCTGATCTTGCCTTTCTGCAGAAAAACTTTCAGGATCAAATGGCTTATGATTTTCATTTACCTAAAGAATCCCAGTGGAATCAGCAGTTGGGGAGGGGAGGGATCATTTCATTAGCTTGCAGGGCATGCCCAGATTCAGTTTCTTCACACAGTACTGGCTGCTTCCTTAGCTACTCAAAGGAAAATGATTTTTTTTTAGTCATACTACATGGAAGAACACCCATTACCTAAAGAAGGGGCAAAAGCAAATCTGCCTAATATCTGAAAGTAGGAAAAGGTTGGTTGGTTTATCTTGACCTCAATAGATCCCATTTTCAATAACGTGTATTGTACCTTCAATCCTCAAATGATAATGTGGCATTTGTGGCATAAAAAAAGAGACGCTGGAGTTGGGGAGACACAGGGTTGAGTCCAACCTCTCTTAATTATGTAAATTATTAAACGTAATGAATTTAAAAACATAACTGGTCTCATTTTTCACCTCTCTAAAATGGAGAGTATACAATTGTATCTTTTTTCTTTTTTTTTTTTTTTTTTTGAGACAGAGTCTCGTTCTGTCTCCCAGGCTAGAGTGCAGTGGTGTGATCTCGGCTCACTGCAACCTCTGCCTCCTGGGTTCAAGCGATTCTCCTACATCAGCCTCCCAAGTAGCTGGGATTCCAGGCATGTGCTACCACACCCAGCTAATTTTTGTATTTTTAGTAGAGATGGGGTTTCACCATGTTGGCCAGGCTGGTCTCGAACTTCTGACCTCAGGTGATCCGCCCACCTCGGCCTCCCAAAGTGCTGGGATTACAGGCATGAGCCACCACGACTGGCTGTAATACTGTATCTTCTATTATATAAATAAAATTCTCTGAGTTGACTCAATGTAAATTTATGACTTGCTCACTCAACAATCTACAATGAACGTTTCTGATTGTTGTTGAGGAGAGAGGCTCTGCTCCATGTAGTCACTCAGGGATCCAGGCTAACCAAGGCTCTGCCATCTTGAACACATGACATCCAAAGTTCCCTGAGCATTAGCTTCCAGCCAAAGGAAGAGGACAGAATATAGAAGAATACATAAGGGAGATTATTAAGTGTCATATGGTATATACCACTTTTTCTCACATTCTTTTGGCTAGAATGAAATCACTTGATCTACCTGCCTGCAGAGCCAAAGAAAAGGAATCTAACCTAATTAATGCCAAGAAAAAAAAAGACACAGATTTTGGTGTACAGGTAGCAATCATAGCTACAGTAGGCATTTAAGTAAATATCCATTTGTACCCTTCTTCACATACTCAGAATACACAGCCCCAAGGTAGACTACTCAAAATCCAATTCAATTATTTCATTCAGCTCAAAGTCCGAGTTCACCTGGTGGTATTTACACCTTTTTCTTCATGATCAGCCATGGCTGTTTATGGATCACTGACCTATAACTGAAGAGATTGCCACCCCTTATTCCAAAGTCCTTTTACATGGGGTAGCAGGATGGGATTATCACAGTAACACACCTTATTTGGAAAATGGAAGCATTGAAGATACACAGCAGTTACTGGTTCATGGGTGATATTTTTGTCCTGGCAGTGGAGAAGCTTCTTATTTATACTCTGATTCTTTTCTCCAGGAGGAGATTTCTTATCTGTTGTTAGTGGGGGCCCCCTGGCATCACACACTGGATAGTTCTTCTTTATTCGGTATCCTCCATGGCCACATCTGAAGTGGTCACTGTGGAGTACACCCTCCTTGGGGGCTGAATGAATTATCTAGCTCATTTTCTATGAGTGCATGTTGGGGTGTTTGGCAGTTGGTTTACAGTCCCAGGCTCTTTTAAAGGAAAATTGTAGTTTTTCAGCTACACAAAAACTGTCAAAAGTATTATAAGCTTCTTCCCTATTTATTTTCAGGCAGATCCATTTGCCACATGAAAAAAATAAAAAATATAAATAGATATAACTCATAGACCTACATTATTGCTTTCTTTTTGTGTTACTGTGCCCTTTTTCTTCTCTTAATGTGGATGCATTGGGATCCTCTGAAAGAAAGGGCGTGGTAAGGAAGGTAAAAGCCTTGATTTGATAATTGCCATGAAGGTGAGGCCTTTCGTCCAATCGGTATTATTGAGCCTTTGCTGCTTAGAAACATTTTTTTAATCTTCTTCCTGACATTTGAGATCCAGACTGAGTTGGTGTTTCCAAACATTTCTGAAATCAGTCTCTCATTACCTCCCGCTTCATTTGCTTGAAAATAGGAGCATTTCTTCTGAGCTCATCTCTTGTGATCATCAGTGTAAACAAAGAGGAGGAATCAATCCCAGAAACGCTTTGGCTCTTTCTGTCCATTTCTTCTAGAGCCGCAGGTTCAGTAGCACTTGGTTTGCCATAGAAGTTATCACAAGGGACAGTTTTACCAAACATTTTGCTATTTCACAACAAGGGTCTACAGAGTTCTATCCCATTCTGTTTTCTTGACACCCATTGGCCAAGGGCAATCTATGAACACATTTTTTATTTAATCATGCCAGAATCCTACTCTTGGTACCACTTTCAAAATTAACTAGGGGCACATTAGTTGTTATAAAAAATAAACCTGCAAGTCTCTGTGGAGTAACAATAGCTCTCCATCCTTTGCCCATGCAACAGTGCAACACCATGCTACTGGCAAGCACGGGTGTCAGGCTTGGCCTCAGGCGGCATCCGGGAATGGTGCATCAGGAGGGGTTGCCTACCCTCAGTTTGTGACTTCCAAGATCACCACGGGTCTTGACATCTTCCTGGGGGAAGGGGAGAGCACACGGTGTCATAGGAAAAAGTTATGAAGGGGCCAGGATTAGGCAGTTGTGCATGTTCCTTCTACACTCATTCCACTGGGTAGAATTCAGTCACAGTGTCACGTAATTGTAAGAGGTGGGAAATGGCATCGAGTAGGGTGCCCAAGAAGAAGAGAAAACAAGTTTTGGTGAGCAGCAACCAATCTCTCTTACAATATCCCACACATATAACTGTTTTAAGGACTGAAATAGGCCCGTAAAGAGTCTGTCATCAGGACACAACACATAGTGAGTGTTTCACGAGTGTTTGCTCTGTTCACCTCCCTCCACCCTCTAGGCAGCCCCGAAGTACCCAATAAGCACTTAATAAACACAGAATAAATGAATCAGTATTCATAGTTATTTCCCCTCTGAATTGGAGAACTTTGAAATCTGACCCTGTTTTGGATTGAACTATGCTGGATCTCTTTGGATCTGATTTTTCTTTGAATTAGAAACATCTCTTAGGAAACCTAGACTATCTTTCAAAGAACCCCATCTGGCCTATTGGAAACAGTTTCAAAGTTGAAACATCAACCCTGACAGGTCCTTTGGCCGCTAAAGATGCAGCCCCTAGGGATATGTCTCTGCTGGCTATTCACATGAAATAGCAGAGATTGGATGAGAGTCATCTGCTGTTCTGGATTTTGCATCCTCTTTAAACACATCTGCCTTTAAACATCCTTTGCACAAAAGCTTAATTTTCCCTTCCCTAGGTTTTAAATCACTTTGCAGACTACAGAAAAAAATTACAAAAGGCCTGTTTTTGTTCCATTCCTTTTCTATACTTGACTATCACGTTTGCTTCTTCTACCTGACGTTCATTGTATTGTTTCAGTTAATTAATTTAACATGTATCATGTCATTAAATATGTGGGTCACATTTATACACAACTTACCAGAGTGAAACTTGCTGTAACCATCCTATCTAAAATTGCAGCTCCTTCTGTCCAGAACTTTCAATCTCATACTCCTATTTTAACGTTTTCCTTAACACTTTAGCTGCTGGCATGTGACTTATTTGGTTTGTATTTGCCTTCCTTATTAGGAATATAACCTCCATGAGGGCCAGGGATTTTTATGGTTTTCATTTATGGCTCTATTGCCACTTCCTAGAAGGTGCCGGACTATAAAGGGGGTTCAATAAGTATTCATTGAATGAAAAAAATGATCCTTATTCCTTGGTCTTAAAAAACTTAATTCTTATGGGGGAAATCTGACACATTCCAACATAATTATAGTTCCAACACAACTCCAGCATAATTATTAGGCAAAGAAGATTATATTGGTTATTTTATGACGTGTCAGTGTTAACCAAGAGATAAAAGGGGAAAGAAGAGAGAGAAATGGTTGTTGCTGAGGATCTTTTATTCTGAGCAAATTTTGCTTACATTATTTCATTTATTTTAACCAATGTGGTAGTTCTAAAAACAGGTGGTAAATAGCCCATATTACTAATGAGGTAACTGATGCTCTAAAAGGCAGTTATTTGTCTAAAGTTATATAACTAGCAAGTGGTGGAGACAAAGTATTCATCAGGTCTGTCTGGTTTTAGTATCTATACCAATTATTTGCAAAGTTGTTCACACTAACCCTTAGAAATAAGCCTATTTTAACTGGAACACACTCCAGACAAGTACATACATGCACACTCCCACACAGATTGAAATTATTTAAGATTTTGCTATTTGCAAAACATGTTATTCTGTCCTATTCTTCTATTCCATTCTATTCTATTCTATTCTATTCTATTCTATTCTATTCTATTCTATTCTATTCTATTCTATTCTATTCTATTCTATTCTATTCTATTCTACATTCCAGCCCAATCCCATCACTTTTATCTTTTAAAATTTGACCGATTAAGCTGTTTCTGCAACAAAACAAATGTATTGCAACACAGACTTTGAAGATCTTTGCTTTTAGGCACATTACCTCGTGAGGAAAAGAACTGAAGATTTAGACCACAAAATGAGGACTAGAGAATACTTTATTTTGGAGACAATATTTGAGATAGGCCTTGCATAATGGATTGAGTATAAAGAAAATATTAATAAAACTTTTATCATTTCAAGCAATATTACCTCACTTAGGCTTCTATCAAATAATCCAAATGCCCTGTATTTTATGATGAGGCTGAAAAAAAGTTAAAATACTCAAATGTGTGGCTTTCTTCATTTGAACAGTCAGCCACTCAGTCAGAGATTAGCAATCATTTGCTTAGGAAGTAAATATTGAGCATGTGCTGTATGCCAGGCAGTGGGCTAAATGCTGCAAACAGAGATGACTCATGAGCACTGTCTACCTGTAAGGAACATATGTTTGTTGCCTTAGTCCAATCTGGTTGCTGTAACAAAATACCAGACTGGGTGGCTGATAAACAACAAACTTTTATTCCTCACAGTCTGGGGGCTGGGAAGTCCAAAATCAAGGCACCGTCTGATCTGGTGTCTGGTGAGAGCCCATTTGCTTAGATGGTGCCTTCTTGCTGTGTCCTCACATGGTGGAAGGGGCAAGCAAGCTTGCTGGGAGCTCTTTCATAAGGACACTAATCCCACTTATGGGGGTTCCACACTCATTACCTAATCGTTCCCCAAAAGCCCTGCTTCCAGATACCAGTACCTTGGTGATTAAGTTTCAACATAGAACTTTTGGGGAGACAAAAATCATTCAGACTATGGAATTGAAGGTTATTGTCTGATAAGATATTAACCTTTCCCTGAGTTGATTTGTTAAGGAACCTTTGCGCAAAGGGTATCCAACTCCACTCCACTGTCAGAGGAATTGGTGATCTGACCTGGCTATATGCCGGGCATCCTGGGGACACTGCGTTGCTGTCTCTCCTTTCTTCCGTCATGATACAGGATTTGTAAGTTAAAATGGAGCTATCCTTTGTGGCCTGGTGACATAGTGACTGGCAGTGGTGGATGTTCCATGTGAATGATGGCTGTAGACGTGGTGAGGTAGGTTGATGGGTTTTGTCATCACTTCTTTTATCTGAGATCAGGTTTTTTCTCCAAGCCAGGAAAATGAACATTGCCACATCCATTTAAATCAGAGATTCGCTAGAGAAATTGATATGTGTGGTTCCGTAGGCAGTGCCTTCATTTTGACAGTTTTCTGGGTCTGATGAATTGATGGCCAGCAGAGGTAGTTAGGTACGCAGCTGAGCTTACACAAAAAGACCTCTGTCTAGAAGGCTTCTAACAAGAGCCTCCATTAAATAGGCTTTATATGCTGAAAACATAGTACCAAAAACACTGTTATATTTCTTTATTTTAAGCCTATAGTAGTGAGCTCATATTATTTTGGAATGGATAAACAAAGAAAGTAAAACATATAAAAAATGAATAAAATAAATATATCAGCTTCCTGATTCTATGAATCCAGCTATAGTGGGTCCATAACCTTCTGCACCAGTTTTTGTTTGTTTTGTTTTGATTTGTTTTAATTGATACAATAGAATTTATTGGTACTATGTTTGATCACTGAGATAAATTGTTAAATATGCTACTGCTGATTCCCTTTTAAAATACACTGGACTGAAAGTCCTTTGAGGATAGTTCTATGTTATTATGTCTCGTGTTATCCCCTGCATGATGTCTTCCAAAAAGTAGCTGCTCAAAAACATACTAATTAACAAATTAGTGTCAACTGATATTTCAAAACAGAAATTTTTAATTTATAAAACACTTTCATATACATTTCATCATTAAAAAAAATCAACAGTAATTTATTTAGTGGTTTGTTCTTATTGGTGTGTTTAATCATATTTGACTTACTCATCACAGAATTAAATTACAATATGATATTGTGGTAATAGTTATACATGGCATAAAAGAAACAAACTCTTAGTAATTATTCACTTAACTCGTGGGATCAGAAAAATGCCAGTGTACTAAATGTTAGCCTAATAACTATGGGCTTTGGTATGTTGTTTAGAGGAAACGACATCAGTTAATCTGGCAGGATATCAAAGTGAAAAGTAGTTAAGAGATTCTAATGTGTATCAGTCAGACTGGCTAAATTATGCTGCAATAACAAATGCTCCCAGTATTTCAGTAGTTTACAACAAAGGTGAGTTATATACACATGCATATTTAGATACATGTACACGCACACACAAACACATACACATACACTTACTTACTGGACCAAAGCATATAGGAATAGATTCTGTTTAGGTCATGCAGTCTTGCTTCAGAGGGAAAAGAATGGCACAACCATGTGAATTCTCTTAAAGCCTTTGTTTTGTAGTAATACATGAGATTTCTATTTCCTTTCTCATTGGCTCGAGCAAATCAAATGGCCAAAACTGATGTCAGTGGGGATAGTAATATAATTCTTTCATGCAAGAAGTTGTAAATATTTGGAACAATAAAGACATCCATCTATTACTGTTATTATATGTAGCTGGGATTTTGAGACTGGGGTAGAGGAATCAGTCTTATTGATTTTGATCCCCAAAAGCAACCTGTAAATTTGGCAGAATAAATTTTATTCACTGCATTTTATGGAGAAGAAAACCTAAGGCTGGAATTATTCTTAAACGTTTTCAACTCTCATAGCTGATAAATGGAAAATTCTAGATTTGAACTGAAATCTAAATCTTTCTTCCTAATCTCAATCGAAATCCGATACTCTTCATAATATGGCCATGCTGCATATGTAAGTGTGTGGATGATGCCAGGAACTAAAATGAAAAATGAAAATGTTCAGATAGAGGATGCTAGATAATTTGTTTTTAAATTTTCACTTAAATATTTCATATTCTTTTACATGACCAATATTGAACGTTCAAGATAGTTCTCACTGTACATGGGTATAATCATGATTTTCAGCATTAAGATTCTCATTTTATCATTTGTGTGGGTCTGTGTGTGTTTGCATGTGCGTGTGTGTCTATAATGTGTGTGTGTGTCTATAAATTCAGGTTCCTTCAGTCTTATACAAAACCTTAACAAAATGTTCCTATAGATCCTGCTAGAACTGCTGACTTTCAAATCAGGAATTAGTTCTGATTCTGTTGATGTAAACCTGAACACAGAAGAAAAACATAATCCACCTTCCTGCGTTATTAAGATTTCATATACACAGTTTTTATAAAAAGCTTGCAAGGGCAAAATTTGCATCAAGCCTAATGTAGCATGGAGGATTTTGTCTGAGCTAGCAAAGGATCACATTTTCATCTCCTGTGAGGCAGGGACTGAACTCTATAAACTATTTTCCACATATATGTTCTATTAAAAATAGTATCTCATTTTGACTCTTAGTCTGTTTTTATAGTGAGTGGGCTCTGAACCCAGTTACCTGATAAATTACTTTCTATATGTGTGATATACATACTGTCTAACCTGAACAAGAACATTGACTTCAGGTGCAAGGAAAACCAATACTGCACAATAAATGGGCTCAACGACTCATTCAGTTCGGTTAATGTTTACTATACCTTAAGCACTGTAGTATGTACCATAAAGCAGATGCAATGCCATTCTAACTACTGAGGAGGTTTATGAAGAGATGAGTTATCTAATCTTTGATAGATACCCTTGAAACAGGACTTAAAAGAGGTGTTTTCTTGTTGTTTTTTGTTTGTTTTGTTTTGTTTGTTTTTTACCTTCTTTCTTGTCCCTGCAATGGGAAAATAAAAGAAATAACCATGCATCTCTTCCGTTGCATAGTTGAGAACAGCAGTTCCACAATAAGAGAGTCTTGTTTGGGAGTCAGAGATTGAGTTACTATAGTCCACTTTTCTATCCTTTTCTCCCTTTGACATCTTCTTATTAATTAGTAATTAATAGGTGATTGATTAAATGATTACATTAATCTTTCATTTAATAAACACTATTGAGGACATTCTATGTGTCCAACACTGCCAAATAATAGAGAGCCAAGGAGATAAGCATAGCCTGTATCCTTCATTTTAAGTCAAATGAGGGAAACAGACAAGTGTCAATGTTGATGTCACATGACCAAAGCCATGTCAAGTATGAACATTTTATGTAAAATGTAGCTGTTTTGGGACCCAGGGAAAGAATGACTTTTCTGCACTTAAAGGGCCTCGTAAGGATTTCTAAATGAAGTGGTTCTTGAAATAAGTCTTCATGGATGATAAGGCTAATTACCCAGATAAAGAAAGGGGGAATGCATTCTGGACATGTACCTGCCATTGCATTCACAAAGGCAGGCAAGAAACAGCAGGTCCAGGCATGCAGGATAAGTAGTTAAGCCTGGTGGAAATATGGGAAATTTGGGAGGAGGAGAAAGGTTGGAGATGATAGTGGACAGGTAAAGACAGAAGTTATATTTTCATGAAGTGCTTATAGTCCGTGTTTATTAATCTGCATCATTTTGGATGTATATATGGAAACCTGGTCAATCTAACTTGGAAAGAAAGGAAAACTTGATAAAAAAAATACACAGTTGATTCTTGAACAGCGTGGGTTTTAACTGCATGGATCTACTTATACACAGATTTTCTTCCACCACTGTCACCCTGAGACAGCAATACCAGTTCCTCCTCTTCCTCCACCTCCTCAACCTACTCAATGTGACGACTATGAAGATGGAGACTTTTATGATGATTAACTTTCACTTACTGAATTGATAGTAAATCTACTTTTTCTTCTATGATTTTCTTAACATTTTCTCATTTGTTACTTTATTATACAAATATGATAGGTAATACAATACATATAACATGCAAAATATGTACTGATTGACTATGTTACTGGTAAGGCTTCTGGTCAACAGTCGGCTATAATAATTTAGTTTTGGGGGAGTCAAAGTCATACCTGGATTTTCAACTGCATGGGGGTCCACACTCCTCACCCCCACATTGTTCAAAGTTCAGCTGTAGAATGAGCTCTTGGTGTATAAACATAAGACTATAACTTTGCTTCAAAAATAGGCACCAAGGGCAGGAATCGCATCAAGGACCTCAATTCTGCTGTTTTCTCATGGCTTTTTTATTCTCTTTATGCAGAACTGCTTACTCTACTTCTCTAATCTACATGATGGAACACAGAAGAGCATCTAAGATTAAATCTTACCCACACAATTGCCTGAAAAGATTGAATACTTTTCTATGTTCCTCTTACAAATTCACTTTGAAAGGAAGTCTGTTTGGTTAGCTTGGGTCTGGTGCCTACACTTGCACTGGTGTGACTGTGGTCAGGGTGTGAGTTGTGCCATAAAAGCATTTTTCCTGTGACCATGAGACTGGAGAGGAATGGTTGCATTGGAAATACCCAGAGAAAAACACTGGAAATTTTACAAAAGATACCCATTACGTAAATGGTCCCAAATGCCAATCCACAGAGACGGTGCTTCATACTAACTTCCAGGAGTTTGGGAAACATACTCAGTACTTCTGGGGGTTTACCTACTACGTATTCTGATTTGGTAGATCTAGGACGGGGTCTGAGAACCTGATTATAAAAGTTCAGTAAGTTATTCCAATGCCTTGATAGATTGGGAAACATTGTAAGAAATTTAGAAGAGAGGAAACCTTAAGAGGAAAACAAAATCCTCATAGGATCGATTTGCATCATAGTTCACCCACTGGCAAATAGTCTGGGAGAGAGAGGCTGCAGGTGAAGCAACTTCCTGGGAGTGCATTACAGTCATCCAGGAAGGGAGAAAGGTCTTACCTAAGGCAGGAGCCATGCAAATAGAGAGGAGGGCTATTGGGAAGGTGGAGTAGGCAGTTCGTTGTCATCAATTGTATCTGAAGGACAAGGAATGCATCTAGAACAAATCCCATATTTTTGGCCTGGGTAATGAGGTAATTAAGTGATGGAGGAGGAGAAATGGGACTTGTAGTAGAGGATGACAAGCTGGGTTTTGACATCTTGTGTTTGAAATGCCTACAGGGCCTCCAATTGTGCAAGTCCAGGAAGCAGTTGTATATATAGGGATTCTGAGCTAAATATAATGCTTTTGTAATCATTGTTTGCAAATGATAGATGAAGACAGTGTGTGCAGATTTCCTAGGGTGGATATAATTAAGAACAAAGAAAATAAGTCTATGAATTTCAGAGACATACAAAAGTTAAAGGGGATTGAGAAGAATGGAATAGAGCAACCATAAAGAAAAGACAGGCTGAGCGGTGGCTCATGCCTGTAATCTCAGCACTTTGGGAGGCTGTGGAGGGTGGATCACCTGAGGTCAGGAGTTTGAGACCAGCCTGGCCAACATGGTAGAAACCCTGTCTCTACTAAAAATACAAAAAATTAGCCGGGTGCAGTCGTGTGTGCCTGTAATCCCAGCTACGCAGGAGGCTGAGGCAGGAGAATTGCTTGAACCTGGAAGGCAGAGGTTGCAGTGAGCTGAGATCGTGCTATTGCACTCCAATCTGGGCCACAAGATCAAAACTCAAAAAAAAAAAAAGAAGAAGAAAAGACATAAACAGCAGCATAATAGAAATCAAGGGAGCTCGTGTCTCTAAAGGTGGAGAAAGACATTAAAGAAGACAGTATTAGCCAATGGTATGAAACACTTGCTTTAAACATGCTCACTGGATTTGGCTAGTGACAAGTCAGGTATTACCTTGAGAAGAACAGTTGTATTCTTTATTGTTATTTACTTACATATCTGTCTTCCCTACCTAATGGTAAACTTCTTTTGCAGTCAATGAGTAAACATTCTTAGGGGTGGGAAAGGAGTTCTGAAATATGTAATTTCTGACTCAAAGAGCTCACAATTTAATGGAAAGACAAGTAAAAAGATGATAGGAGAAAGTGAGAGTTGCTGATGGAAGTCTAAACAATATTAGGGGAGCCCTCAGGAGGGATATCTAACCTCTCAACCAAGTAAGCACTCAATAAAAGTTTATTAGCACAAAATACATGCTGGGGCAAAAACAAGTGGTATCATTAGAAGGTGCACAGAAACAGGAGCATCTAATGTGAGCGGGTGTGTTGGTGAGATTTTGTTGAGGGAAGCAACTTCTTGTCTGTTTTTTTATATGCTCGTGTTTTTCAGGGTTTCATCATAAGCACACTAGCCTCCTGTGGCTCTACACGGACACCTAGGACTATTTCATCCCACTTCAGTAATTTTAGCTTTTGGGCCACTAACTCCCCAATTTATGTTTCTGGCCTTCCCTGGACACCAGATCTATTTCTCTAGCTGCTGTTTGGATATTCCCCCATATATCTCACACATACCTCATATTAACAAGGCCCAAACTGGGCTCTGTATCCAACTTCATATTCTGAATTTCTACTCCTAAACTCATTATGCACCTATTCACTAGATACCTAAAAGCTGTCCTAGATTCCTCCCCCTCTCTTATTCCTCATTGTTTGCAGTTTATTTGAAATGTCTTTTATCTGCCATGTGCATTTATGCTGCCACTGTGGTAGTTCAGACTGTTGTTCCCTCTTATTTGCATTACTGAAATGAGCCAGACTGCCTGCCTTAGATCCCCCGCCCTCTAGTGCACCCTCCACAGCTTGCCCAATCTCACCTTTCTATCTCTTTAAGCCCAAGTCCTGCTTCAGTCATGGATGCTCCATGGTAAGGATGGGTTACCATCTAAGCACTTAGCAGGTCATGAAACACCTTCTTTACCTGTTTTCAGTCTAGGCCTATTCAGCAATATTTAACAGAATCTAAATTTTTCATTCTTTGTGCCACACAGTAGTCCAGGTGCTAGGATGCAAGCACCCTTGCTGTGATGGGACTGCCATTCTACTGCAGACTACAACAACAGAATGGAAGGTTGAGGATCTAGTGAGTGTCTGAAAGAAGGACCTGTAGGGATGGGACTGTGTAACTGTGCATCTGGTTTGGTCTGGGTGCTGTGGTGGTATCATTGAGGCTTCTCAAAGGAAGCTGTGCTGAGGCTGAGGCATCGAGAATGAGGAGGAGTCAGCCAGGCAAAGTTGCAGGGGAACAGGGCATGTGCCAAGATCCCAAGTGGAAGAGAGTGTGAGATGGGGAAGAGGGGCCAAGGCTGAGAGAGGAGACTGGTGCTCAGCAGTGGCCAGATCATGTTGGCTTGGGCATGTTACTGAAATGCCAGGGGTTTGGTCTAGGTCCCATTGCTTGCTACACAGAAAGCCAACCACCAAGACAACGAATGAGGCCAACAAAGAAGGCTTTATTCAGGTGTCATCAGCCGAGGAGACAGATCAGTCTTAAATTCATCTTTCCCTAATCAACTAAAATTGGGGGTTCCTACAGTGGGAAATGAATGTAGCTACATGGAGGAAAATAGGAATTAAGGACAGGTAAGGGAGCAGTCCTGCTGAATGAGGGGTCTGGCATCTCATTGTCTGCATGTGGTGATCTGGTGAGTTTCAGTTCCTTGACATTATCTGGGAGGCCCGAGGGTCAGTTTCCTGAGAAAGGAACTCAGATAAAACAAATGTCAGTTTCAAGCTTTAAGACTGGGAGCATTAATTTCCATGTTAATTAAAAAATACATAAACATAAATTCTATAGGGAAATTGGGCCAGTTTCAGGGGGACTGCCCTAAGGAATTTGGACTTTCTCTTATGGGTTGCATCACACATCTGAAGAGTTTTCAGTAGGGACATGATCAATTTGTGTTTTAAATACAGGATGCTAAAGATTGTGAGAGGAATGGATTGGATGAGTCCAAAAGTTAAGGAAAGAAAAGCAGTCACCCTGCTGTTCCCCTGACCCCCTCCCTTGCACCTGCCATACCCAGCACAGCACCTGACACACATGTAGAATAAATTAATATGTGCATATCCACTACAAGAGATGGATGCGCTAGGCATAACAGATGTCTGTATCTGAAATGTGGGTTGTTCTTTTATATGGCCTTCCACTGTGCAGTTCCCTCTACCTGAAATTTCAGCTCTTCTCTCTAGGTGCTGGAAAACTCCCATCCATTCATTAAGATGCTACTCAAATCCCACCTACACACCTTATCTTCTCTAATCCTTAGAGCAGCCATATGAGGCAAATGTTTTATCTCCACTTTACAGTTGAGAAAGTGGCTCAGAAAGATTAAGGACTCGCCCAGTGACACGTAGTGGTGTCCTGGGATTTACAGCTGGGTCTTGTCATCTTCATACTTGCTTTACCCACCACTCTTCGAGGTTCCTGGAAGCATGAGTGATTAAGGAGGAATCATTGCCAGTTCCGTGTCATTACTGCCAGCCCTCTCTGAGGCACACCTGGCTCCCTGGGAGTGTGTTTATGCTCTGCCAGGACTCTCCTCAGCCTGCATTCTGAAGCATCTCCTTCCTTGCTCTGCCACACCCCCGCCCCTTTAGATGGACGGAAACCCTCCTGTAAATGGGAATTCACACAATAATTCATCCAAACATATCACTGGCTTCCTATCTCTCTCTCTTTCCCAGCCTGGACAACCCATAGCCTCCACAATCGATCACTTTACAAACACAGTCAGCTTCACTGTGGCCTCTCCTGGGCTGGCTGCTAGGCTGGCCTAACAGCTGCAGCTGGACTCTACCCTGGGCATTTTAAAACACTGTCACCTCTGTTTCTTTGATATTCTCTGAGGCCTAAAGTCAGCATACATCACTTCTCCTGCTTGTTTGGGTTCTGTACGTAGGGGCTTGACAGCCAGAGTGGCTTTGCAGAAATTCACGCCCCTGGCCCACCCAGCCTCTCACCCTGCCTGGAGGGCAGATCACCCCTCAGTGTGCTTCTGCTAGGAATGGCCACACTGCATGATTCCTGTTCCTCTGTCTATGAGTTCTGCAGGATGACTCTGGCTTTTTCTGGGTATGTGCAGAACACTGGGCCAGGCTAATAAGTTTAGAAGAAGATTTAAGACTCCAGATCAAGGCACAGGATCAGATTGTCTCAGTAATAGTGACTTGAAAGGACCCTCGATGGGCCTCAGCTAAGAGCTGGCATGGAGGTGGTGAGCATGCGGGCAATGGGTTTGCAGGCACAGCACAGGCTGTGGCTGGATAAAAAGGTGTTCACACCATCATTGACAAATTTCTTTCTGAACCATGTGGAACACTTACAATGATCTGAACTGTGTTTCTCTCCATTTTCTTTTCCTTTTGTCTTTTTGCTCTCTCTTTTTTCTTCCTGGAATGCTGGTGTCACAATAATTGGAAGATGCCCTTGAAAAAGTGTTCTCGAGCCCGTGATTCCCTGGCAGCTTCATTTTTCATCTTTCCAATGAAGGTGGCGTTTGCCCAGACCCTGTTAGTTATGAGGCTGCCTGTAGAACCTTCAACTCCCATTGTGTGTGGTGAATAATACTGGGGTTTTGGCATTTCAGTGCTTTGAACTGCTGAAGAACCCTAAAGCCAGGCTCATATGCACCTCCCCTCCCTCTCTCCCACCTCCCCTTGCTTCCTTTCCGCCCCTCCCCTCCCTGTTTCTTCCACCCCAGGACCCACCTTTGCTCAAGGCAACCCCTCCCACCCCGTGGTGTTCCCTTCCTCTTTCCTGGAGGCCTTGTAAATGTACAGACCATTTAGACTTTAAGACAGTGGGGCCACTTTTCATCTCAGGCCAGGCTGCTGCCTGGTTTTACGGGGTCATAAAAGTCCTGACAGGAGTCATAAAAGCCTCCAATTGCACTGCAGAAACCCTTGGAGTATATTTTAAGGGCCCCTGAGTTTTCATTTTGCTGCTTTTATGGGGACTCGTAAAAGCTGCGTGAAGTGAGCCCACTGATTGGCTGCTCAGCACGGTGGTAGTTAAAATTACAGCTTTAGACAAATTGTTCCAGTCCCAATAAATCAGCATCCGGCATGTGGCCGGGGGAAGGCTTCTAGCTCTGCTGCATCCTGGGGCCCCCCTTGTCCTACCACACAGGCAAGGCTCTGCTTGGGGCCACCCTGGCCAGCCCTCAACCATTCCCTGAAGCCATTCTTTGCAAAGGGGATAGTACTTAACCAGCTCTTTTGATGCATTTTACCACATAGCTGGTTGACTTTTTTTTAAATTTCCAAAAACCTGATTTTTAAAATCAGATTGACTTATTTTTCAATTCAATTGTTAGAGAGACACAATCTCATACTCTGTAGGTCACCCTGGCCACAAGTACTACAGAGTACAGCCTGCTTTCTCTCCATTGGTCCCCACATCCCATCTCCCTATACATGGCCTTCTTGTCTTCACATTCTTTCTACTGTTGCCTTGGTGTATCTGTCATACCCCTACAATGGGCCAGTGGGGATGCCATTCTCAGGACCCATCCTAATTTCCCACTGGTTATGCCTGGCAGAGAACCATACCAGCGTGGGTATTACGAGAGACTGCTGTGTTTTGTGCTATTTCAACTTTTTAGGAGCTTGTG
Organism: Nomascus leucogenys; assembly: GCF_006542625.1. Taxonomy (NCBI): domain Eukaryota; kingdom Metazoa; phylum Chordata; class Mammalia; order Primates; family Hylobatidae; genus Nomascus; species Nomascus leucogenys. The sequence continues at coordinate 2,964,913 of NC_044395.1, read as the reverse complement.
GCTCAAATATATCACCAGTCTAGCAGATTCCCAAGACACTGATTGGAGAAGCAGAGATTGTTTTCTCTTCCCTTCTTTCCAGATCCAGAATCACTCAGCCCCAGCTGAACTGCCATGCTGACAACCTGAGGATCAAGCATACCCTTCATTTGTGATGTGGAAGTTTAACCATTACCATTGTGTGTACTCTTCCTTCGCAGGTGGAGAAAGCTTTCAGGAGAGGCTCTGAGGGTGCAGAAGCAAGGAGGGGTCCCTGCAATATGCTACTCCTGTTTGTGTGTCCCCCTCTGTTCCCATGGCAACCACCTCTCCCCCTTGCTATTTCTAAAAAGCACGTGTGCTTGTGGGAGTACCATTCTGAAAAAAATGATGCTTACTCCTCCTTTCTGGATCTTAGCCAAGTCAATACTTCAAGCAGCACGAGGTATCTTATTACTTAAGCAATGCCCTACTGATGTCAACTGGTAGGAGAGCCAACTGAAGTAGGGAGAACAGTTTGGGGTAGAAAGGAAGAAAAACAGGTACTGTCAAGCTGTGGGTTAGGAGAAGGCATTAGCCTGAGAAATAAGACCAAGATACATGTGAGGAAAACTCCACCACCATTAGTTCACTTTCAGAGTCATGGCTGGTAGATGCTCCCTTCCTTCCAGAGCAGGGAGGAAAAGGGATGCAGGCTTTGCTGCAAATTTCCTGCATAAGTTAGTAGAGAAAACAGGTTCTCTTCTGAAATATGCTTCTGTTTTGAAGAGCCTTGTTCTTTTCTTAAATAAATGAACCAATCACAAAGGTTACAGGCTATGTGAGAGAAAAACACATCTTATTTCTGTCTTGCTCTAGTTTTATATAATTATTATATCAACTGTGGCTGATCAAAGCATTCATTAAAGAGAAACTATCTCTCCCATGCTTTTGTTACAGTTTGGAGAGATTTGACAGGCTTTATACATCTCTGGCTATATTTCCCTTCTTCTTTTTCACGGTTGATTTTGCTCTTCTTCCTCCCCTCCTCCCCTTCCTGTGTACTAGTGATTTCTAACATGACTTTTTTTCTTTTCTTTTTCTTTTTTCCCCTTCCACCTAGCCTAATAAAATCTCTCTTAAGGCATCAAGGGAACCATGAACCAGAGCAACTCTGAGAGTTATATCGGTACATTCAGGTGAGCACAGGCTGACTTCCTGCCTTAGAGCAGCCCTCAGCCCACCCGGAAGCCAGACAAGGCCTCCACTGCACACACTCCCAGACAGTCCCTGCCTTCCCCATTGTCTTTCTCAAGGGCTCTGATTTCTAGGCTGAGCTTACTGCCCTGTTCCAATAGCCTCCTCCGAAAGATAGGCACATGTCTGACACTCCTTTGTCAATCCTTGGGGGAGTTCTGTGGCCAGCGAAAGATTTCCATATCATCAACTCCTTGTCTCTTTGCAAATGCTCGTCTTTCAATGTGGTTTTTGCTACTCCTTCTTTCATTATCCTCATGCTGTTCTTCCTGAGGAAGTTGTTTCAGTTTATTTACCATAAGCGTGTTCCCAAGGGGATTTCAGCCATGCAAATGAATTACGGAGGATATGACTTCAATGTGCAAAGCATTTGGGGTGAATGTGTACAAGTACATTTTTCATATTATGTGCCCCTCTATCCCATTGTGTGGCATGATTTTATCTCATTCTGCTCTGGACTAATGACAGACTCCTTCAGACATTTATAAAAGTCTGCTTTGATCTTTCCTCTATATTTCATCTTGCATTTATTTATTCACTCCCTCAACACACAAAGCATAGACTATATGCTGAGTACTTCGCTGGTACCAGGGGACATGGAGATAAATAAGAAATAGTCTCTGTCATCTTGGAATTCATAAACAAATAGAACAGGAAAAAATGTAATCAATTACTTACTAAACATTGTGGAATATGCAATGATATATCAGGAGGAAGTAAGGGTAAGAAATGACTTTTTAGTGGTGTTTATCTTACCTGGATTTTTCTCAGGAGGAAAGAATAAGGAAAGGGCATTCCAGATAGATAAAACAAAGTAGGAAATTCCCAGAAACATAGAACAGCATGGTATGTGTGTAGCATTCATAGTCATCTGACAAAGAAGAATAGGTGGGAAAGGTCTTGAGCAGAAAAGAGGCTGAAGAGGAATCCAGGAAGCATATTGTGAGGAGCGTTTTTATTGCAGGATGCAAAACATGGGTTTGAGGTTGCTAAAGAAAAAAAGTGGCATTGTATGATTCCATATGAAAGTAGGGCATTGTGTTCCCTTTAAGTTTAGCAAATACTGAATGCCTGCTGTGTACAAGAGTATACTGAGTGTAGAAGAAATACAAAGATGATGCAAAGATGTATCTTAGTACCACTTTTTAAGGATCAGAAATTTTCTTGTATAGATAGGGCATAAACATATATAAAGGCTGATTTATAGCAAGCTGTTGTGTGAGGCCATTCTGGCATTACTATAAAGATATACCTGAGACTGGATAATGTATAAAGAAAAGAGGTTTAATTGGCTCCTGTTTCTTCAGGCTGTACAGGAAGCAAAGCATGGCACCAGCATCTGCTTGGTTTCTGGGGAGGCCTCAGGAAGCTTTCAACCATGGCAGAAGGGAAAGGGGGAGCAAGTATCTCCACGTGGTGAGTGAGGAAGCAGGAGAGAGAGAGTGGGGAGGAGGTACCATACTCCAGCAACAGATCTCATGAGGACAGCCCGAAGCTCTGAGGGATCTCCCCCCACGACCCAAACGTCTCCCACCAGGCCCTGCGCCAAACACTGGGGATTGTAATTCAGCATAGGATTTGGCAGGGACATATATTCAAACTATATCATGCATATACACACGAGCAGGCACACACACACACATACACACACACAATCAGTCAACAGTGTAAAATGAGATGACAAAACCATACATGAGCAATTGCCAAATGATATTAAGGACAAACAATGATGGATGTAGAGGAGAGTGTAATTACATAGGCATGGATGGCCAAGGAAAGCCGCAGAGAGGAGGGAAATGAGTGGATAAGGAGAATGGGTAAGATATGGAGAGGTGAAGCCTCATGTGTAGAAAGACTTGAATAAAAGAGCAATGGCAGGGACCGTGAAAGAATAGTCAGAATCAGTTAATGAATTAGGCTCACAGGGGTGGAGAGTTGATGGTGTCCATGGTAACTGGGGCTGGAGGTTATGCTGCCTGAAGAGGGTGGAGGCTCTTCAATGTCCGATTAAAGGTACTGGACTTTTCTCCATTGGCAATAGAGAGTCACTGAAGGTTTTGAATAGGGAAGTGACTTGATATTGGCTGGACTTGTCTTGTGAGCTATTTGTGGTAGCTTTACTGTACAAAAGCCATAAAATTTAATAATTAGTTACTTGGAACATTAATATGCTGGTGTATCATATATTTTAATAGGAATTCAGGAGTGGGAGTTTTCTGATAAGCGACTGAATTGGGAAGATAACGGAAGGGGAAATTTTGGTAGAAGAGGATAAGAATGAGAATTTTGAGTGTCAGTGATCAACAATTAACCCTACATCTCAATTCATCATAAGCAAAAACAATTAATACTCTGCAAATACTATGTAGAAGAATGAAATGATGTGTTGGTGTCTGTCCCCCAAATTGGAGGCTTCTGGCCATTGCTTGAATAACTTTCTGCCTCTCGTATTCTCAAACTTAGGTTTTGCTTTTTTTTTCTTTTTCTCTTAGTATCCATGCTTCTCCTGAATCATTCCTCTCCCCAGGAATGTCAATCTACTAAATTTTGGGGCAATACAATGCCTGGGTTTGAATTCAATTTCTGCCACTTCCTTGCTCTGTCTCTTTATCAATAAACTCATTGGGAAAAGTGGAGAAAATCATAGTAACGATTTCTTAAAGTTGAAGATTGAGTTTTATAAATATAAAGTCCTAGACCAAAGCCTGCACCTAGGAAGCTCTTAGCCAGTGTTAGCAGCCATTATTACTGTTTACTGTTAATAACAGAAATTACTATTAAAAAAGAGGAAACAGGAAAAACTTTTGTATTCAAGAAGCTTTTACTGTCTACCTGTCAAAGTTCCTGAGCAGCAGCTGGTTTCTGGCTTAGAAAATAGGGTTAGGAAAGTAACTAGTGAGAGCACTAAACAATAAAATGCCCTGCCATAGTTGTATATGTAATTGACTTTTATAGTCAATTCTGTTTCTATTTCCTGCTTCACCCTAATGCTAACCCTGGTCTGAGCCAGAGTTATTTCTCTCTGCCAGTGGTGCACATCAGAAACACCTGGAGGCTTGTTGAATCCAGATTCCTCCACCCACACCCTTAGAGTTTTTTTTTTTTTTTTTTGACGGGTTATTTGTTGCCCAGGTTGTAGTGCAGTGATGCAATCACAGCTTAATGCAGCCTTGACCTCCTGGGCTCAAATGATCCTCCCACCTCAGCCTCCCTAGTAGCTGGGACCACAAGTGTGCCCCACCATGTCTGGCTAATTTTTAAATTTTATGTAGAGACAGACTCTCCTTATGTTGCCCAGGCTGCTCTTGAGTTCCTGGGCTCAAGCGATCCTTCTGGCTCAGACCTCCAAAGTGCTGGGATTACAAGCATTAGCCACTGCACCTCGCCCATGATTTGCATTTTTAACAAGTTCCTGGGTAAAACTGATCCTTGTGGTCTGGGGACCACACTTTGAGAATGTGCTTTCAGCTCAGCTCTGTTGTTCACTCAAGAAGAAAAGGCTTTTCCTGGTAGGTCTGTCTCTAGCTCAGTCACATGTCCCACTTGGAGCCCACTCTTTCCCATGGTACAAAGCCCTCCTTCATTACCTCCTTGGAATCTACACAGAGAAATCCCCGAGCTTTACTGTTTCTGGATCTACCACTTACAGAACCAGCTTCATTGAGATGTTTAAAATTGATTTCTCACCTAGCCACACAGATTCTCTAAAAGGTCAAGATTCTCATGTAAACTTCCTTTTGGACATTCTTTAGCCGCTGGATGGCCCAGAGCCCCTTCCTCATAGTTCAGGATTCATTGTCTCCTTAATCAAACATTAGCATAATGTATTAGCATATCTATAGCACAATTATATTTTGCTTGCTCTGGTCCCAGTCAGACTAAAGGCTGCCTTCAACCTCGATATAAATAATTTAGAATGTTTATACCAAAGGGAATTATAGGGGAGGGAAGGGAAGAAAGGAAAGAGAATATTTGTGTGTGTCGGGGGGATGAGGGGGCATTGGGAGAGTAAAGATGGTGGCAAAAGGTAACTTAGATTGCCACTATTTACCACAACTCTTTTCTAGGCTATTCCCAATAAGAAAATGTGAATTATATCTATTCAAAATACAGATACCATTTTGAACTGCTTTAAATCCTCTCCTGCCTTTAATCTCATTACATCTGTCAAAATATGTCTCATTTACTAAGTAAAAAGTAGAAGCTGGTTTCCAGCACCTCTTTCTTATGGCCTGATCCCTGTGCAAATGCATTTTCCTGTGGTTCATCTTTGAAAGATCTCTCTTCTCTTGTCTGGTTAACTTCCTCAATGACCACTGATATCTTTGTGCTACTTTATTGTCCACTTGGAAACCTGATTTCCCTTTATTAGTGTCCTCTGTAATAGGTTAGCAGAAATCTTATATGGTTCCAAAGAAGTTTCTCTCTCTTTCTCTCTCTTTCTCTCTCTCTCTCTCTCTCTCTCTCTCTCACACACACACACACACACACACACAGACACATACACAGGTGCATTGTGTCAGCTGGAACATCGGCATATGTGTGGTAGGATCACAGTCATTCAGAGCTTCTGAAGTTCATGGTACCTAGGGGATTGATTCAGCTTTCAAGTAGCTGTGGATGGTAAGATTAAAAGGACTGCTCTCCTTGGGGACTTTTAAGTAATGACATTATTGGTAGTCCTTTGAGCAGCATGGAGAGATGTTTGAAATATGAAATGCTGACAGTTTTAATAGTTGCATTTAGAATGGATGATATTTGCAAAAATCGCTACTTCTTTACCTTCCCACGCAGAATGACAATGGGATGCTAGGACTAAGCTGACTTCAGTATTCTTCTGCAACTGATGTGAAAATGTTATAGTTGATGGCTCAGGATCAGTGCAGGGATGGTGAAGGGGCAGAGGATGGCACTATGAAATCATAGTATTGACACAGCTGGTCATTAGATTAAGTCTAGTAAGGGAGTTTAAAAAAAATCACTCTCCAGGTCCCATGCATGGAGATTCTCATTCTGCTGCTCTGGGGATGGAATTCCATCAGCTGAGTGTGATAGCTGGCCAGAATTGAGTAGTTTGGGTTTAGATGGTGTCAGAAAGACTGGAGAATAAATCTTGTCTTGGGTGATGAATATCTACAAAACCTTAGGTAAGACACATTTTCTGAGTCTCAGTTGCCTTATTCTGTGGACACTATCTTTACTGGATGGTAGACAACTTGAAGGCAGGAGCTCTGTTTTCTCTTTGTCATCAGCTGCTTGCATTGTGGCAGACAGATAGATAGTGGGACCCTGGTTAAATGGTTTGGAATAAATGATTGAGTGAGTGAAAGATGAATGAATGAATGTTGGAAGGAAGGGATATATGAATATCGCATCAATTTGTTGTGTGTATTAAATGAGGTAATTTTATGTATTACTCCTGACAGATAGTGGGGATTCTAAGAAGTTACCATCTCCCTTTTCCATTTTCATATCGTACCATCCAACTTGCTCATTGTGTGGTGTTGTTTTCATATTTCTACCTCTTCCTTTTCTCTTTTTGAAAGAGGAAAGAGGTGCTCAGTCCTTATTCCTCCTATTTTCTGTTTCACCTGCATCTACCCACAGCAGTTTCCTTAGCATACATTATTAGCTCGCCTAGACTTAAGGAACTACCTTTCTAACTCAAATCCTTCCTGTATCCCTAAAGAAAATGCGTCTTTTTTGTTAGAAAATTTTAAAACAACAATAACCTAGGTTTTGAAGAAATAAAAAGTAAAGATTTTAACCACATTTGCGTGTTTCAATTATTAGTGTTTTCCCTGTGGCCCATTCATGTGGATAAGAGACATCTCTGCATTATTATCTTGTCAGAAATACAGCCCCTTTCCCTTCCCCTCATCTGATTAGGCATTCTTCTCTTTTGGAAGCCTTATCCCATTTGGCTAATGCATCTTGACAACTCCTTTAATAAGAGTGCTTGGTGTTCGCATTCAAGGATGCGTAGGAGTTGACAGAAATCTACCTTGTAATCTTTCCATGGCTTGAAAATAAAACCCAGGGAGACCTAGCACCTGCATCTCTCAACTCAAAAATGGCGAGAAAGCTTGAGGGGAGAGGGATGGCCATTGATTTAACAGAAACAGTTTTATTTGTTTGTGGTTTTTTTTCCCCTCTCTTCCTTGTGAAAAAGCTAGCAGAGGGAGGGAAAATTGGGGAAGCAGAAAATGTTTCAATCTACCTAAAAAAGAGGAGAATAATAACCCAACAACTAGAAGAGCCAAGAGAATACGAGAAGGCAGGCTTCTTTTGAAATAGATTAAAGGCTTTATTGCAAGAACATCGTAGGACAAAGGTGTCTCTGCAGGACTGGGAACTTCAGCAAAGCACATAAAACCTCATTCTCAGACTTAAAGCCAGCCCTGGAAGAGGCACTCCACAAAGCAGTGTGTGCCTAGGCACCTATTCTAAATTCAGGAGAGCTCTGCAGTCATTTCCTTTGGGGGTGAGGCTTATGAGGCTGGTGTAATAAGGAATATAACTAGGAATCTCCTCCAAAGAATGAGTGTAGACCAGGTCAAACAGAACTATTGTGATGCATTTGTCCTCCACAGTCCCAGGGTCTCAAGCCCCTTGTCCTCTGTGGTTATAGGATAGCCTGGGGCACCACTGTGGGACTGTGGTGATCATGGGTGCCACTTTCTGAGCACTTCCTGTGGTAGGATTGTACTTCCTCCTTGGTGGAGAAGAACATTGACTAGTGCTGGCCAATGAGAGGCAGCTACAAATGACATGTGTCACCCTGTGGGTGGGCTAAACATTTTACTTCCAGTGCAAGACCCTCCTGGGCACTCTCTTTCCTCTATCATGACAACCAGTGACTTTCAAGACTGTGACTGCCCTGCTGGGGGTTCCTGAGTGAATGGATGAAAAAAGCTCCTCCCTGTCACACCTGTGACGGATGTCTATTGTGAATGAGAAATACACTTTTGTTGCTTTAAGTCACTGAGACTTTCATGTTGTTGGCTATTTCAGCATAACCTACTTATCCTGACTGTTACAGAGTCTGATCCTAATGCAAAACCTAGCCAGGAATTGAAGCCTTTTATTCAGTGGCCCTTTATTTTTGAAGGTGAACATTCTACAGGGTAGTTTGGGTAAGTGGCAATAAGGGAATGGTGCTCATTCATCCCAGGATCACTTAGGAGCACAAATAAGACCGCCAACTGATGCCAGGCTGCACAGCAGGACACTAGGTCACCAGGAGAGTCAGGAGGGCATATCTCTTGCTGAGCGTTACGAAGCACAGCAACGTGTGATTTGGGGCCTGTCAACAGCTATGGACTCAGTAAACAGCCCTGAAATGTGAGGTCTCCAGGCAGATCTTTCCGATGCTCTCTTTCCTTGCAGCCTGCTTTGCTTTATTTATGCAAAGAGTATATCCCTGGGGGAAAAATCAAGTCATATCATAAGTGCATCAGAGAAGCTTACTATTTAAAGAAATCTATGGTGAATCCTTTTGTGAAGGAATAATCATCCACCTGATTTGCATTTGCTTTGTAAATTTTGTGTATCAGGTTTTATGAATTTGGGGCACATCATAATTCAGAGCATCAAACATAGAGTCCAACAGAGCTGAATTTTCATCTTAGGTCAGCTAAAACACAAAGCTTGCCTTTGTCATGGGGGACAGAGTGAGGGGCCAACTGAGGATGAATTTTTTGCCTAGAAATCTCTGCAACTTGAGAATGGAGGTAAAAGGTAGATGGTGAGAATAACCCTGGATGAAATTAGAGTTGATATAAGGGAGGTCAAAGAAGGGAAGGGCTACGAGGAGTAGGAAGGAAAATGTTAGGTAGGCGTCGCTTCGATTTGAGAATAGGCCTTATACTGTAACAAGGAATTTGGGGGAATACACCTAGTCTTCTGTTCAGGCCCCAAATGAAGCAAGGCAAGAGAGGGCACATCTTTACGTACCAAGTGTGACTAAACAGGGAATTGGGGTTAGCTCTTGACTCCACTGTGTGGGGATCATGACGTGGTGGACTGTTGTCTAAGACAGGTGGGAGATCAAACGCTCACTTTACCCCTCGCCACTCATGGGATGCATCTCTTTGGACAAGGTTTGCATTTGTAAAATTCTATTGTCCTGACTTGAATCTTTCTGAGTCTTGGTTTTCCATCCATACGCTTAAGGTCTTTGTCCCTCCTGGCAGGACTTGTGTGAGGATCAAGAGACCCTGAATGTCAAGTACCTAATATAGCTGACCTCAGATAGGACTCAGGAAATTAAAACTATCAAGATTGCTGACTATATATTTATTTTTTTCTAAGATTCTAAATGTTAAAGTGTTAGTATAGTGTGGAGTCTATGACAGGTTTTTATAGATATTTGTGGAAAGAATGAACCATCTAGTAGCCTAAGAAGTGTGGGGAATGAACACCAGATGTGAGTGCTGAAGGGTCTGGAGCCTCTATCTGTGAATCTTATACCTTTCCTCCCTGGCATTACAAATGCTCCCCGTTTCCCCCTGAAAGCATGTCTGTTTCACAGAATCCACACTGCTCACAAAGATTAAAATCATTTTCAATGACTCCATGGTTTGTTTTTTTTGTCCTTTCTGTCTTACCACATCAGGTTATCTGACCATTTGATTTCAACAACTCAAAGAGCTCTTCATTTTTTCCCTTTCCTTTTTTCCTTTCCTTTTCTTTCTTTCCTTGTTTTCTTTTTTTTTTTTCCTGTTGTCAGAGCCCTAGGAGTTTCTTTTCCCTTTTTAATTAAGAGCGAATGAAGGTAACAAAATGTTTTATAACTGGAGAGAATTCACCAGCAGGACACCAAGGCAGAAATCCACATCCTGAAAGAAAGGCAGGCAGAGACACCAGATCAGCGCTGTGGGGAATGTGTCCTGCACACGCTCTGCTTCCTGCTGACTGATGGCCCAGCCCTCCCTCTGCCATCAGCCTGGAAGCTTTACCTCTGGCAGAAGTCTCCCTGTCTTTTGTTAGGAAAAGCTACAATTGGAAACCTGCTTTTCTAAAGCATTTTTAAACACACAGTGTGCTCCCCTGAAATACGCCTGTGCCTGCAAGAGTCCTGTAAGTTAATTCCTGCCACCCAGGGAAGTGTCCTAATTTTCCCTGACTTTTACTGACCTACTCCTCATTGTGTACCTGGCTATCTTTAAGCTGGGGGACAGTTTGAGACTGGAACAGCAAATTTCATGGAAGAGGCTGGCAGATGGGTATGTATGTGCCGATGTAAAGCCAGACTGAGGCTAAGAGAGTGTGAGCAGAAGAAAGGGAATAAAATCCTACTGCAGACAGTGGTGTGGAAAGGGATGTCGTTTCTGGCACTGACACTGTACCTGGTCCAGTGCCCTGGCTGTGCCATCCCGGCAGCTCTGGGGCTTTCTGACAGTCCTGAGAATGGAGCACAAGCCCCCAGGGACGTCTTTGGAGCCCTAATTCCGGTGCACTGCTTTCGTGCACTCTGTTTTGCACGCCACACTTGGAAGATGGCATTATAAGACTGCTTCCAAGGAAAGCGTGCTTTTATTAAACTCCTAGACCAAATTGCCTCCCTGTTGACCTCTTTCTTTGTCATGAGACGTGATGGGTTATTACATTTGTGATTAAAAAAAATGCATCATCGGTGTGTTTTGCCTTTTCAATTTTGTAGGAAGGCGATCATGATACTGGTTCTTAGAGAGAAGGATAGAGAAGAGAGACCATATTTTGTGGTTTAAGGAACTTGCCTCTCCGAGAAGGTTGCCCCTTTTTTCTGAGTTCACTGCTGAATGTGTGGCTCAAATGGCCGTGGAAGGTCACTGAGCTGACCGAATACACGTTATATCAATTCTGCACAGCATGAGTGAAGAAAATGGACAGACAGTTTCTTAAGTGACTAGATTGTAGAGATCAATACAGATAATTTTGGAATTTTTAGAAAATCCAAACACTTATCCTCACCACGACTGTTCATGTAATACCTCAGCAGCTTCTTGCTTCATGTCAGCTTTGATCTTACTCTCTATTTGGACCTAAATGTTTCAGAAATGATTTCTCCCTCCTATAAAACATACTGAACACAGAACTGAGTTCTTGAAACTCAACTTACATGTGACAAAGCTATACTCCCAGCTTTTAGCTCACCTTGGTAACCCAGATGATGGAGAAGACAAGGATAAATATTCCTTTTCTCTGAGGCTAGACTGATGAAGTTATAGGATGACAGATACAGTCTAAAGGTCAGTCGCTGGCTGCTCTTCCCAGAGGCCCTCTGCCTCATACCTTCCCAGCCTCTAGTCTCCAGTCTGCTCCGACCTCTGCTATACTTCTTTGTGCTAGAAGAGTGATTTGGTCATGTCTCTCCTCTCCTTGAGCAAACCTTAATGAATTTTCCCTCCAATGGCCAGTCCTGTCTTATCTTGGCATTTGAAGCTCTTTATTAAGTGACCATTTCTACTGTCTTTTTTTTTTTTCTCCATTAACTTCTGCTAGGCTCTCATATGAACTCTTTATGGCAACTGAATGCTATCACAGAAGGACCTCTTGTACTTTCTCCAGCCTGGGGACTTGGTCAAGTATCTTTCTGTCTCCCTGTAAAGTGTTTCCACCCTGCATTTTTGCCTATCACAATTGTACAGTTTCCGCAAGGCACAGCTGTGTGCTATTTCTCTTAAAAATTCCCTGATGGAAGTACCATTTATTGGTGCCAAGTGACTGAGGTTATATTCACAGCTCTTGGACAGGGCTCTTAGACTCCCCTTAGTCTCAGTTACTTGTCTATGTATAACCACTAAGCACCCTTCATCTTAATCCCATACATGAAAGTTACCTGATATTTACATGTCGATCTCATATGGGCATTATCACAATGTATGCTCTGTGGCATTGAGTTGTTTTCATACATGTTTAATTATAAGCACCAGCAAGCATGGAACCATTTCTTATATGATTAATAACCTTCATAACAATTAGGTCTGTGATTTGTAAAATTTGTTCCATTAAATATGTGATTGAAGAACTGAATAAAGTCACCTCTAGTGAAAATTCTACTTGATAGTGATACTATGATTTGAAAAATAATAAACTGAGAGGAGAACTCCTTGACAACAGTTTACTGCACTGTTTCTAACATTTAACTTGAAGTATAAATAAATGGATTTTAGCAAATCAACCTCTCTTTGAAGTTAACTGAATGCTAACTGTGTTCTGGAATGAAAGGGTTCATGCATCTCTGTTAAGAAATGCAAAACAGATAACGGCAGCGGAGTCAATAAAGTCAGTGCCTCATCTTGAACTGGGTGAGCGGTCCCTAAACATTTACTGTGTAGTTTCTTCAGCAGACTGTTTATGTCTAATGTGTTCTTTTTTTCTTAAAAGAAAAGGATATTTGCATTTTTGATTTACAGTCGTATTACTTACTGTGTACCTGACCTTTACAAGCATTATCCAAATTAATTCTTATAACAATTCTATGATTTGGAGTTATAATGCACATTTTAAAGTTGAGAAAACTAAGGGTGTAAGTAAGTTGGCCTAGGTCACACAGCTAAGTGAGCTGTAGAGCAATTATTCCAACCCAAGCCCATCTGATTTCAAAATTTAGGTTCTCTCTAGTACCTCAGTGGTTTCTACGTGTGCTCTACCTGTTTCTGCTTCTTGGACTCTGTGCATGCTCATTCCTAAGCCTGTAATACCTTTTCCCTGTTCCGTATCTCAAAAAGTGTCCTTCTTTATTCCCAATCCCTGTTCTCTCTCAGTTTGGAAGTAATTGTTCTTTTATTGCAAATTCTCACAGCACTTAGATTTTTATCTCAAACTCTTTAATGTAATTAATTGTTTTCATCCATATAGTATAGTCATGTGTACCTTTATGTACCATATCTTCCTTCTCACATAAGAAGCTCCTTGAGGGCAGAAGCGATGCTCTTTGATTCATTCTGTATTCTTCAAGATGGACTAGAACAGTGTAGTCACCTTGTAAAACTATGTGGTGGATAGGGTCGGGGAAGAAAGGAGAAAGAGGGAAAAGGAAGAGAGGAAGAAATCAAACAACCAAACAACGATAGAAGACAGTATATAATTAAGTGTTAAATTGTGTGGTTCAGACTAATTATAAATTCCTTTAAAAGAAATGCAATTTTATTACTTTCAAGAACATAAAGTTAAGTTAATTGATGGCTAACAAAATGTTATCAAGTAGCTGTCTTGTCATTCCCACTGTAATTAATCAGTGCTTTTGGCATAAATGAAAAAGTGGACTTAAGCTTAGCCCATCTCCAGATTATTGAGAATTTTAAATTAGCACAGTCTGAAATAATGAAGTTATCGCCACCCCTTGGGTAAACAGACGTCTAAAGATGAAAGCATATGGTGATAAAGAAGACATATAAGAAATTTCTAAACATGTTTTTTTCTCTTTAGTGGTACTAATAAGGGAGTCCTTAATTGTTAAAGCACATACAGGACCTTATTTGCCAAAAATTGTAGCACATTTGCTTAGAATTTTGAGTTATGTCTTAATTCCTCTTCTCTTGATTAATTTAAAGACTCATTAATTCATTTTTTTAAAAAAGAAGTTCTAAAAAGATTATTTAGAACAAGCTAAATCCATACACAGTAGTGAAGCTGCTGCCATCACAGAGTGGGTGGGAAGAAGGGGCTAGAAGTGGTAGGAGAGGATGCGGGGGCCATTCAGAATATGCATCAGGAAGAGGAAGCACTGCTGAGTGGCCCCAGGTTTCTTTCTTAAGTGACTTTTTGGAGAAGATTAGGGAATGTAGAGGGATAGAGAGATTTGTGAGGAAGAATACTGAGTTAATTTTGGACTTACTGTGTTTGGGATGCTTATGAGATATCTAATTGGAATTGTTCATGGAGCAGTTCACATACAGATCTAATGCTCAGAAGTGAGGGTTACTTGAAGATAACCAATTTTTGAATCACTGACGTATAGTAAAGGAAGATTTTCACAAGGGGCAGCCGTGTGAAGTCAACAGAGAATAGAACAAGGAAGGGTACCAGGAAGATTGAAGGTAAGGTTCAGAAAAAGTTTAAGAAATTGTTTCGAGAAGTGATATCCAAAGAAGTCAGAGAACCACTTGAAGAGATTGGTGTCAAGAAACCTAAAAGAAAAGATTTTTAAGAGGGGATCTATTAAATAAGAACTGAAAAGAAGCCGTTAAATGTTGCGCTTAGAGGGTCACTGATGCTGGCAGCTTATCGTCCTAGTGGAAAGGAAACCTGACTGGAGCTGGTTGTGAAGTAAGAAGTGAGAAAGCAGCGATGTCTGTCATAGACCATTCTTTAAAGAAACATAGCAGTTAAAAGAGGTAGCTAGTGGAGGACTTGGGAGAAACAAGGAGATTTGGGAGTAAACAGGATCTAGAAAAGTGGTGGTAACATTAGTCTTGAACAGGGACAGCACCAACTCCCCTGCTGAGAGAAGAGTGGCATAGTCCTGAATGTTTATGACTTCAAGATAGATCTGATGAAGAGTTCAGCTCATGATTTCATTTGTGTTAGCTTTGCTTAGGCATATTTTATGGACCATAAAATTTATCCACTTTAAGTGTACAATTCAATAATTTTTGTGTTTTTTGTTGATACATAATATTTGTTTGTGTTTATGGGGTACATATGATATTTTGTTATGTGCATAGAATGTGTAGTGATCAAGTTGGGGGGTTTAGGATAGCCATCACTTGGGTATTTGTCATTTCTGTGTGTTGAGAACATTTCAAGTGGTATCTTCTGGCCATTTTGAAATGTACAGTACATTGTTGTTAACTCTATTTACAACTCTGCTATTCAATATTAGAACTTATTCCTATATCCTATGTCCTTATTTTTTATTCCTATATCCGTTAGCCAACCTTTCTTCATACCCTTCCTCTCCACCCCTTTACAGCCCTCACATCCTTCGGTAATAATCATTCTACTCTCTACCTCTGTGAGATTTTTGGCTCCCACGTATGTGTGAGAACTTGCGATATTTGTCTTTCTGTGCCTGACTTATTTCACTGAACATAAAGACCTCCACATCAAATGAAAGACATGATTTCATTTGTTTTTATAGCCGAATAATATTCTATATATTCTATTTTGTGTAGATGCCACATTTTCTTTATCTATTCATCAGTTGATGGACAGTTAGGTTGGTTCCACATCTTTGCTATTGTGAACAGTGCTGCAGTAAATGGGGGTGCAAAGCTATCCCTTTGATAAACTGGCTTTTTTTCCTTTGAATAAATACCCAGTAGTGGGATTGCTGGATCATATGATAGTTCTATTTTTATTTTTT
This sequence comes from Nomascus leucogenys, assembly GCF_006542625.1. Taxonomy (NCBI): domain Eukaryota; kingdom Metazoa; phylum Chordata; class Mammalia; order Primates; family Hylobatidae; genus Nomascus; species Nomascus leucogenys. Next base: position 2,949,405 of record NC_044395.1, on the reverse strand, counting down.
GATAAATCTTTATATTGTTTCCATAGTGGTTGTACTAATTTACATTCCCACCAGCAGTATGTAAGAGTTCCCTTTTCTCTGCTTTCTGCATTATTTTTTGTCTTTTTGATAATAACCATTCTAACCTCAGTAAGATGATATCTTGTGGTTTTGCTTTGCATTTCTCAGATGATTAGTGATGTTGACCATTTTTTTCATATACCTGTTAATTATTTGGATGTGTTCTTTTGAGAAATGTCTATTCAGATCATTTACCCACTTTTTAAGAGAATTACTTGTTTTTTTTTTTTTTTGCTGTTGAGTTATTTAAGTTCCTTGTGTATTCTAGATTATTTCCTTATTGGATAAATAGTTTGCAAATACTTTCTCCCATTCCACAGGTTGTCTCTTCACTCTGTTGATTGTTTCTTTGGTAGTGCAGAAGCTTTTTGGCTTAATATGGTCCCATTTGTCTATTTTTGTTTTTGTTGTCTGTGCTTTTGAGATCTTAGCCATATAATCCTTGTCTAGACCACTGTCCTGGAGTGTTTCCCCCATGTTTTCTTCTAGTAGTTTTATAGTTTTAGTTCTTACATTTAAGTCTTTAATCCATTTTGAGATGGTTTTTTGATATGATGAGCAATGGGGTCTAGTTTCGTTCTTCTGCATAGGAATATCCAGTTTTCTTCAGCACCATTTATTGAACAGTGTGGTCTTTCTCCAATGTATGTTCGTGGCACCTTTGTCAAAAATCAGTTGGCCATAAATGGGTGGATTTATTTCTGGGTTCTGTATAATGCTCCATTGAATTATGTGTCTGATTTTATGCCAATACCATGCTGTTTTGGTTACTATAGCCTTTTAATATATTTTGAGTGCAGTAGTGTAATGCCTCTGCTTTGTTCTTTTTGCTCAGGATTGCCTTGGCTATTCAATATCTTTTTTTAAAGTTCCATACAAATTTTAGGATTTTTTTTTTCTATTTCTGTGAAAAATGTCATTGGTGTTTTCACAGGGATTGCATTGAGTCTGTAGATTGCTTTGGGTAGTATGATTGTTTTAACAGTTTTAATTAATCCAATTCATAGGCATGGGATACCTTTCCATTTGTTTCTGACATCTTTAACTTTTTTTTGTCAGTGTTTTGTAGTTTTCCTTGTAGACGTTTTTTACCTCTGAAGTAAAATTTATTCTTAGATATTTTATTTTATGCAGCTATCATAAGTGGGATTGTTTTCTTGATTTCATTTTCAGCTAGTGCATTCCTGGTGTATAGAAATGCTACTGATTTTTGTATGTCGATTTTGTATTATGCAACTTTACTGAATTTTTAAATCAGATCTAATAGGTTTTTTGGTGGCGTCTTTAGGTTTTTCTAAATACAAGATCATATCGTTTGCAAAGAGGGACCATTTGACTTCCTCCTTTCCAATTTAGATGCCTTTTATTTCTTTCTCTTGCTTGATTGCTCTGGCTAGGACTTCCAGCACTATGCTGAATAGGGGGAGTGAAAGTGGGTATCCTAGTCTTGTTCCAGTTCTGAGAGGAAAGGCTGCCAGCTTTTCTCATTCAGTATGATGTTAGATGTGGGTTTGTCATATATGGTCTTCGTTATGTTTCTTCTCTGCGTGTGATTGAGAGATTTTTTTTTTTTCACGCAGGGGTGTTGAATTTTATCAAATGCTTTTTCTGCATTTATTGAAATGATCATATGGTTTTTGTTCTTCGTTTTGTTGATGTGATGTATTGCATTTGTTGACACCGTATGTTGAACCATCAGTGATTTTTTAAAGTGAGTGTATAGAGTTATGTAAGCATCACCGCAACCCAGCTTGGGAACATTTCCATCACTCCACAAAGTTCCCTTGTGGCTACCCACAGTTAACCTCCATTTCTAACCCCAGCCTTAGGCAACCACTGACATAATTTCTGTATCTATAATCCTTTTCTTGACATTTATATAAATGGAATCATGCAACATGTAGTTTTTGCATCTGGCTTCTTTCATGTTTTTGATGTTCCTTCTTATTGTGTAATAATATTCTATTATAAAAGTATAACACATTTTGTTTATTAATTCACTAGTTGCTAGACATTTAAATAGTTTCCAGATTTGATTTCTTATGAATAATGCTGCTATGAACATTCACCTACATGTCTTTATGTGAACGTATGTTTTCATTTACATTGTGGAGATCCCTAGGAGTGGAATTGCTGGGTCCACATGTTAAGTTTATTTTAACTTTGATAGAAACTGCTAACTGTTTTTCCAAAGTGGTTGTAACATTTTACATTTCCGTCAACAATTTTTGAGTTTTCTGTTTTCTCTAAATCCTTACCAACACTTGTTATTGTCTTTATTTTTTATTATAACCATTCTAGTGGATGTACAATGTTATCTTCTAGTGGTTTTAATTTGCATTCTGTTAATGACGAATGACTTTGAGAATCTTTTCACATGCTTATTACTACTCATGTATCTTCTTGTGTGAGGTGTCTATTCAAATATTTTCATTATTTCTTAATTGAGTTGTTTATCTTCTTATGTTGTAAGAATTTTTGTATATTCTGGACACAAATCCTTTATTAGCTGTATGATTTGCAAATATATTTTCCCAGTCTCTGGCTTTTCTTTTCATTTTTTAAATGGTGTTTTTTTTGAATCACAAAATTTTAATTTTGATGAAGTCCAGTTTATCACTTTTTTCTTTTACAGATATTTTTTACTTTGATATCTAAGAATTTTACAATCCAAAGTTATGAAGATTTTTCTTCTATATTTTCTCCTAGAAATATCACAATGTTAGTTCATACATGTAGATCTGCTATGTGTTTTGGGTTTTGTGTTTGACATGAGGAAAGGGTCTATGCTCATTTTATTCACATGGATGTTCAGTGTTTCTAGAGTCACGTGTTAAAAATAGTCTTTTTCCTCACTGAGTTATCTTAACACTTTTGACAAAATTCAATTGACCATAAATGGGATTCATGACTCTTGATTTGCTCCTGTGAATGGGATTTAATTTTGGAATCTCAATTTTATGTTATTGATCTAAATTTCTAACTTTGCATCAATACCACACATTCTTGATTACTGTAATTTTATAGTAAGTTTGAAATTGGATAGTGTAAGTCCTACAACTTTCATTTTCTTTGTTTTAGTTTTTTCTATATCTTTTGCATATCTGTATATAGTTTAGAAACAGACTGTCAATTTGTATCAGCCTGCTGAGATTTTAATAGGGATTGCATTTAGTTTATAGATCAATTTGGAGAGAATTGCCATTATGATATATCGAGTCTTTAAATCCATGAACATGGAATGCCTTTTCTTTTATTTAGATCTGTTTTAATTTCACTACACAGTATTATGTAGTTTTCAGTGTAGGCATTTGTTACTGTTTAATTTTTCTTGATGCCATTGTGAATGGAATTATCTTCATTTCATGTTAGGCTTGTTTATTATCAGTATAAAGAAATACAATAGACTTTTGTATGCCAATGCTCTTTCCTGAAACCTTGCTAAAATTGTTTACTAGTTCTAATAGTTTTTTGTGCACTCTTTAGAATTTTCCATATCCAGGTTGTATCACCTGAGACTAAGGACAATTTTATTTCTTTATTCAATCCTTTTCCTTCTTTCTCCCTCTCTCCCTCTTTCTCTCTCTGTCTCTCTTTTCCTTCCTCTCCCGTTTCCTCTCTCCCTCCCTTCCTTCCTGTCCTTTCTCCCTCCCTCCTTCGCTGTCTCCTTGTCTCTTTCTTCCTTTTCTTCCATATTGCATGGGTAGGACCTCTAATACAGTGTTGAAAAGAAGTGTCAAAATTAGACATTCGTGCCTCTTTCCTGATTGTGGGGGAAAACATTTAGTCTTTCGTCATTGTTGTATGCTGTTAGTTGTGGATTTTTCTAAGGTACCTTTTGTAGGAGTGAGTCTAATCCTCTTGGTTGAGAAATTTTTGTTGTTGTTCATTTTAAATCATGAATATGTGCTAAATTTTTAAAAATGTTTTTCTTTATCTTTTGAGATGACCATGTGGCTTTAAAAAATTTATTATATGGTATATTTTATTAATTGATTTTCATATACTGAATCAAGCTACCATTTTTGCAAAAAGTCCCACTTAGCGAGGGTGTATGATCTTCTTTAAATATTGTTGGGTTCAGCTTATTAATGTTTTATTAAAGAGTTTGGCATCTATGTTTATGAGATATAGTAATCTGTATTTTTATTCCTTATGTTTTTGGGCTTTAATATTGGATGACCCTAGACTCATGAAATAAGTTGAGAAATTTTTCAACTTTTTCTGTATTTTGGAAGAGTTTGTGAAGTATTGACATATTTTGTTTTTAAATATTTGGTAGAATTCACTTCTGAAGTCACAGAAGTGTGGCTTTTCTTTGCCGAAGATTTTTCATTGCTAATTTAAATGCTTGATTTAGTTTTATTCAGATTTTCTACTTCTTCTGGAGTCATTTTTGGAAATGTGTGTCTTTCTAGGAATTTTCACATTTCATATAAATTATCTAATTTGTTGGCATAAGGTTGTTAATAGTATTGTCTTCTAAGCTGTTCATAGTCTGAACATGTAGTCTTTAAGGGCATGTTTCCAGGTTTTATTCAACATTGATAATATTTTTCTTTCTCTTTTTCATGGTTAATCCAACTAAAAATTTGTCAGTTTTATCAAAGAGCTTACTTCTTGTTTTATTGACTTTCTCTAATTTTTTTCATTGTTTCTCTTATTGTTATTATATCACTGGTTCTATTTGATTTGAATTTAGTTTTCTATTCCAGTTGTTTAGATGTAAACTTAGGTTATTGGTTGAGATCTTTTGCCTTTTTAACATAGATGTTTACAGGTATAATGTCCCTTAAGCACCGATTTAACTGCGTTCCATAAATTTTGAATATGTCAAGTTGGTTGATAGTGTTGCTCAAGACTTGTAGTTCTGTTGTTTCTTGACATTGGGTATTGAAATCTCCAACTTTAAAAGGTGACTAGTCTATTTTTTCTTTCAATTTTGTCAGGTTTGCTTGCTGTATTTTGAGACTGTGCTTTTAGGTATGCATACCTATAAAAGTATTACATCTTCCTGGTATATGAACTGTTTTATCATACTGAAATATCCCAGTTTGTCTTTGAAATAGTTCTAGCCTTTAAGTTTATTTTTTCTGGTATTAAAAAAAATTTCCACCGGGCGCGGTGGCTCACGCTTGTAATCCCAACACTTTGGGAGGCCGAGGCGGGCAGATCACGAAGTCAGAAGATCAAGACCATGGTGAAACTCCGTCTCTACTAAAAATACAAAAAAAAGAAATTAGCCGGGCGTGGTGGTGGGCGCGTGTAGTCCCAGCTACTCGGAGAGGCTGAGGCAGGAGAATGGCTTGAACCCGGGAGGCAGAGCTTGCAGTGAGCCGAGATTGCGCCACTGCACTCCAGCCTGGGCGACAGAGCGAGACTCTGTCTCAAAAAAAAAAAAAAAAAAAAAAAATTTCCTTTCCAGTTTACATGCCTTCTTTCTTGTGGTTACTGTTTGCATGGTATATGTTTCCATCTTGTTACTTTTAACCTCTTTTTGGCTTTGAATCTAAGGTGTAGAAACCTGAAATTATTAAATATTTTAGATTTTTAGATAGCTTATGATAAACTGGATCTTACTTTTTTTATCCAATATGACAATCTTTGCCTTTTGTTTATTTTATTTTATTTTTGTTTCTATTTATTTATTTTTTTTAGGGGGTACATGTACAGGTTTGTTACAAAGGGATCTTGCATGACGCTGAGGTTTGGAATATGACTGAATCTCTCACCTGCATAGTGTGTATAGTACCTGATAAGTAGTTCTTCAATCCTGTACCCCTCCCCACCTTGTATTCCCCCATGTCTATTATTCCCATCTTTATGTCCATATTTACCCAGTGTTTAACTCCTGATTATAAGTGAGAACAGGCAATATTTGATTTTCTGTTTTTGTGTTAGTTTACTCAGGACAATGGCTTCCAACTGCATCTATGTTGCTGCAAAGTATATGATTGCCTTCCTTTTTTATGTCTGTGTAGTATTCCGTGGTTTATATGTACCACATTTTCTTTATCCAATCCACCATTGATGGGCACCTGGGTTGATTGTATGTCTTTACCATTGTGAATAACACTAGTATCTGCCTTTTCATTGTGATATTTATATTATTCATATTTACTGGTACTTAGTTTTATGATTGGATTTACATTTGACATTTTGCTATTTGATTTCTCTTTTTAAGTTCCTCTATTTCTTCTACATTGTCTTATTTTGTATTAAATAAATATTATAGTGTACCATTTAATTATTGTATTAACACTTTGTCTATTTAAGTTAATTTTTAGTGGTAACTCTAATGAGTATGCTACACATTTTAGCTTATCACAATCTACTTTAGATTGAGAGTAACTAAATTCTGGTAAAATGTAGAAAATGTCTGAATTTATCCCTCATATTTGAAAAAAAAGGTTTTTCTGAAAACTAAATTTTCGGTTAATAGTATTTTATTTTCCTTTTGGTACTTGAATATATGTTATCCCATTGCCTTGGCCTTCATTATTTCAGATGTGAGGTCACAGCCATCTGAAACTTCTCAGTGTTCCCCTATAATTTTTTTGGATGGCTATCAATCAATTTTTCTTATATGGTTGTTTTATTTTTTTCTTTGGTTCCAAAAGTTGGATGATTATGTGTCAAGATGTGGCTCTTTTTGTAGTTATCCTACCTTGGATTTGTAGAGTTTTTTAGATATCTAGATTAGTGTTTTTAATCAAATTTGGGAAGTTTTCACTATTATTCATTGAGTGTATTTTCTGCTTCCTCTTTGCTTTCCTTATGGGATTCCCATTATTATATATGCTGTCACTCTGAGGCTTTGTTTATTTTTCTTCTATCTTTTTTCCCCTCTTTTTCTATTGGATAATTTATATTGATCTATTTCTACGTTCATGGATTCTTTCTTCTGTCATCTCGAATCTGCTGTTGGGTCCTCCAGTGAGATTTTAATTTTCTCATTGTACTTTCTGTTTCCATAATTTGCATTTGGTTCTCTTTATACTTTTGTTTTCTTTGTTAGACTGTCTACATATGGATTTTTTTGTTGTCATATATTCCTTTAATTTCAAAAACATGGTTTTCTTTAGTTCTTTAAACATATTTATGTGAATGGCTTTGAAATTTCAACTGGTAAATTCAACATCTGGGGACAATCAGAGAGTTTCTATTGCCTACTTTGTTTTGTATGGGTCACAGTTTCCTGTTTCCTTGCATATCTCATACTTTTTTTTTTTTTTTTTTTTTTTTTTTTTGAGAAGGAGTCTCGCTCTTTCACCCAGGCTGTAGTGCAGTGGTGCGATCTCGGCTCACTGCAAGCTCTGCCTCATGGGTTCACGCCATTCTCCTGCCTCAGCCTCCCGCGTAGCTGGGACTACAGGCACCCACCACCTCGCCCGGCTAATTTTTTGTATTTTTAGTAGAGACGGGGTTTCACCATGTTAGCCAGGATGGCCTCGATCTCCTGACCTCGTGATCCACCCACCTCGGCCTCCCAAAGTGCTGGGATTACAGGCGTGAGCCACTGCGCCCGGCTGCATATCTCATACTTTTTTTAAGTGCATGTTTTAGAAAATATATTTTAGCAAATATTCCTAGCCTCACTTTTCCTGCAAAGGTTGTATTTTGCTGTTTTTTCTGTTTATGTCTTTCCTTGTTTAGCAAACTGGCTAGGCCAATCTGTGGAATCTGTCTTCTTTGCTGTGCATGGCACAGCCACTAATGTCCTAGGGATTTTTTGTTGTTTTTTAATTTTCTTTAATTTTATATCGTGTTTTAATTTTCAAGTCTCTCTTCCCATAGGTTGCCCCAGGATTGAGTTGACATCCAAGGCTTAAACAGAAGTTGTGCTCAACCATCTTGAGCCAGTTAGTCCCCTTCTGATAGATTTGCGTATGGGTAGGGAAGCACCTTCAAAGTGCAGACCATTTCCAATGTCTCCTGATATTTGCTTCCTACTGAGTCCTGTCATGTCCTTTCTACTCATGTCTCCAACTTCAGTGTCAACTAAGAATACAGGCCTGACTTGAGCCCTCTCCAGGCTATGGTGTGTGTGCATGCAGATTTATACTTGCCCAGCCCTGAGCAGAACCTGGGGTAGTCATTGGCCCTCCCCTCTAGCCTTTGAGAGAATGACTTCTACCAACAGTGCCACTGGCTGTGGTGTCACTCACCATTCAAAGTAAGTGAGCCTCTGAACCAGGGCAGAGATGCCACTGGTCCTCAGGTATTACCCTACCCTGGAGCTCTGAACCTCCATGACTGAGCTGGGGCTGGAGTCAGAATACTACAGAGCCCCACAGTTCTTTTTTTTTTTTTTTTTTTTGAGACGGAGTCTCGCTCTGTCGCCCAGGCTGGAGTGCAGTGGCGCAATCTCAGCTCACTGCAAGCTCCGCCTCCCGGGTTCACGCCATTCTCCTGCCTCAGCCTCTCCGAGTAGCTGGGACTACAGGCGCCCGCCACCACGCCCGGCTAATTTTTTGTATTTTAGTAGAGACGGGGTTTCACCGTGGTCTCGATCTCCTGACCTCGTGATCCACCCGCCTCGGCCTCCCAAAGTGCTGGGATTATAAGCGTGAGCCACCACGCCTGGCGAGCCCCACAGTTCTTAACCAAAGTTCAGAAGTTTCACAGGAACATATGCTTCTCAGATTGTTAAGATTTCGTTCAATTACCACTCCACTGGAATGGTTGATTTTGTCAATTTTGCTCGACTTTATGCTCTGTTTTCTTGGACAGAATATTTGACAGTCTTCTTTCTTTGCCATAACAGAAGTCACTGGTCTTTATTTAGCACTGTTCTCAGACATTTATATTTGTAGCTTTGGGTGATGTTTCTTCAGAGTCCGCATGATATTCATTATCACAGCTCTCTAAATTTGTAAGTATACTCTTAGTCCCACGTGGCCCTGCAAAGGACACTGCCCACTCTTTGCGAGTTGCCTTGAGCTTAACTAAGAGCTCTCTAACACTTAGGTTCCTAGATCCTACCTGACTGTGAAGTAAATTACAAGTTCATGTTTGTTGAGTATAATAATGTCAAAAGACAGTCCCTAATCCACGCTTCTCTTGAATTCCCTGGTTAAACTCAGGGGAAACATTCCACAGACAGCTTTATCCCTGAAGTTGTCATGTGGACTAGATACCTGTAACTGCATGGAATCAAGTACAGCAGGAAGAATCTAAGAAAATGTGCACTGTGGTCCTTTAAGATTTGAAAGGTGCAATTCAAAGGCTGTTAAGACCTTCAGCTGGTGGTAATTGGATTTGTAAGACAGTGCAACATGTGATAAAAATGCTCATGTTGGATGGGATCCCAGTTTTCTTCTATCCTTCCTATTAATGTGATAAATGTTGCTGTCTCAGCTGATAGGGCCATGTTGGATAATCAGATTGGAATCAAGTTTGAGTTCCTCAGGCTGGCTCCATGTGAAGCTCGTGGGAAGATGTTAAAAAAAAAAAATACTATAGAGAATACAAGGAGGACCTGGGTTTGCAGAGGGGAAAATTTTACTTTGATTAGGAGGCTCTGCAGCGTGGGGAAGACACATTTACCATAGACCCTAGTCATGTGCTGCCGCCTGGGCATGTCGTATCTCATGGGGGACTGTGGGACCTTATCTCCATTGTTACTGGGCACGTGCCATCCTGGACCCTGGGGAGAAAACAACAGCAGCTCTCCATGTGGGTGTTGGGGCAGAGAGGAGCCAAAATAATGTTGGAAAATTAAACCTCTCTTAATTAAAGCTGATGGCAAACAAACACAAGTAATAATGCACTACAGCTGGGAAGCACAAGTACAATTTGAAGCTGAACAGCTGTGAAATTGAGCCTTCTGGTCACAGCTGGGCCTGTGAGAAGGCCAGAAACCCTGGCAAAGGTGTTGACCCTGGCTGCAGGGCTGGCGGGGCTAGGTTGGGCAGCCAGAGTGGCTTGCTGTCCTGGTTGTTTTGGAGTTTGCCCCCGCTCCAGTGTCTAGCTCTCTTTGCATTTCCAGACTCCTTCTCACCAAGAGCACCCCTCTGTCCGACAGGATTATTTAGGGTTCTTCTTGAAGTGAACAGCATTATTGCAAGCACTAGAATTGAGGGGATAGAAGAAAGATATGCTTGTTGTTGTTGTTGGTTTTATTGTTGTTGTTGTTGAGATGGAGTCTCACTCTGTTACCCAGGCTGGAGTGCAGTGGCACGATCTCAGCTCACTGCAACCTCCACCTCCTGGGTTCAAGCAATTCTCCTGCCTCAGCCTCCCGAGTAGCTGGGACTACAGGTGTGTGCCACCACGCCCAGCTAAATTTTTTTGTAGTTTTAGTAGAGTTGGGGTTTCACCATGTTAGCCAGGAGTTCTCGATCTCCTGACCTTGTGATCCGCCTGCTTTGGGCTCCCCAAGTGCTGGGATTACAGGTGTGAGCTACTGCACCCAGCCTTTTTTTTTTTTTAATGTAATAAACTTCCCACAGAGAGGGAAGGAGGATAGGGTATGTTTGTTTTGTGTTTTTAAAATTGTTTGCTCTCTGCATTTCCCCAAAGACGTCCAGGCTGTGCCTTTACTGTCAGCCTGTTTCTTTGGTCGGTGTCTGCCACTGTATTCCTGACCTGCAGACTTGAAAGGCTTGTGCAGTTGTCCTGGCCTTCGGTATCTGAGGGGCACTGGTTCCAGGATTTCCCTCCAATATTAAAATCTGCAGATGCTCAAACCCCTTACCTAAAATCGGAAAGTATTTGTAGAAAATCTATGCATATCCTCCTGTATACTTTTAGTCAACTATAGATTACTTATAATGGCTAATACAATGCAAATGCTGTATAAATCTTTACTGTATTGTTTTGGATTTTTTTTTGTTGGTTTTGTTTTTGAGTAGTTTCGATCCCCATTTGGTTGAATCTATGCATTTGGAACCCGTGGGTAAGGAGGGCCAGTCGTACAGGGCAAATGTGGGACTGGTTCCTCTCTAAAGAGAGGGATAAAATACACCTCAGATGCGCGGATACAGTCTGGCTGCACTTACGCTGGGATAGGTATATTCTGGACTTTCCCTGAAGTTGTCAACTTCTGACTCAGTCACATTCTTGACCTCTGAGCATGTAGCTATCACTTTCACTTGCATGTTAGCCTTAGTCCTCTTACTCATTTGTCTGTCAGATTTAGTTTTCTATGGAGGTTAGGAACACACACCGGCCACAGGCACTGAGTGTCAGGATTGTCAGGATGGACTACACTATGCTGTGGAAACAAATACACCCTGAGATCCTAGTTGCTTAATGCGATAAAGTGAATTATTAGTCTCTTTATTGCCTGGAGCAGGTTGCACAGACCCACAGAATGCCCCTCCAGTGACTGGAGACTCCTGTGTCTGATTTCCTTCCCTCGTGTGGCATCAGCACCTTGGAGTCATGGGATTCAGCTACAGAGGGGAGAGAGAGAGGCTAGAAGGCCGAGCAGTGGGGTAGCAGGAAAGATTGAGCAAGATGTTTCATGGCCAGGCCTAGGACTGGCCTTTTTCTTCATCTTCCATTGTCATGTAGTCATTCACACGCTGTTAGACTCACTGTAAGGGAAATTGGAGAAAGAGGTCTGTCATCCTGCGTGCCCAGAATTTGGTGGGCAGGTGGTCAGTCTCTTCTACATTTTAACAGTCTATCCAATTATTGAAGTCTTAATGCCTGGGCTTGAAGGGATCTTTGGAAGCAATTTTGTAATTCTTCTATCTGCACCTAAAACACCTTAGACTAGTGCTTCTCAAAATGTGGTCCTGGGACTTGGCAGTGAGCATCACTTGGGAACTAGTTAGAAACGCACATACTCGGGCCCCATTTCTGACCCACTGTACGAGAAATTCTTGGGGTTGAGTCAAGGAATCCACTTCAGTCAGCCCTCTGATGCTCCCTAAAGTTTGAGAGCCACTGTCCTAGATCAGCAGTTCTCACTCCACTGTGACTACCCACTGGGATTGCCTGGGGAGCTTTAGAATGTTCTGATAGCTGGGTCCACAGCCACAGATTCAGGCCGAATTGGCCTGGGGGTGTGGCCTGAGCTGAAGATGAGGAGCATTGCCCTAGAATGATTATTGAGGAATAGCTTTTATCCCGAAGTTCTCCATGAAAATAGATTTCATATGGCTCCAGTGGCACTTACTAATCACTCAAAGGCCATGGGAGCAATTGATTTTCATGTCCTAAGCACTTCCCTTCCCTTTCAATTGGAAGCAACCTCCCAGCTTTGCATAAAGTACAGACAAAATAGAGATTTGAGAACTTGGACATGGAATCCTGATTCTGTCACTGACTCATCACGTGGCCCTGAGTAAGCCAGTTAATTTCTCTGTGTCGTGTGTCTGTAAAACGGGAGTAGTAACACTTGCCCACAGATGTTGCCAGCATTATCTAATTAATGAGCACAGAGTGTTTGGGAAATACAAAGTACTGTACAAATGCTAATCATTATGATGAATGCGGTGCATTTTGCAGATACAAAAGTGCTGTGTATATGCTCATAATTATTATAATTATTGCTAATACTGATAATATTCCTACTGCTAATGTATTTCCCTTGCAGTAAGAGCTTAGTGTATTCTTTGGGTTAATATCTTGCCCCACATGATCAGGAAGTCTTGCTAAGCAGCTGTTAAATGCCCCTTGCTCTCCACCTTTCAGAAAAGTGTGATTCATCAGGAGTACAAATAGTCATGTATGAAAACCATCCTGGGGTCCATTTATATGAGACATCCCTGGCTGTTAGGTCACTGCCAGATCATGTTAAAGAAACTCTTCTTTAGGTTCCAGAAGTGCCCAGAATGTAGAGTCATCTTCTTTTTCTTGTATTTTCATCAGAGGTATTTTTTTTCCTTCTACTGGTTTTTTATCTACAATAGCTTTGTCATCTGCTTTCATATGGTGCTAAATGTGCTGAAGAAAATTCTAGTGTGTGTTGGTGAGTGTTACTAGGTTCCAATGCTGACAATTCACAGATATTATCTGCAGCAATTGGTGTTGAGAACAAGACAATTATTTTTGCTGTGGTTTTGTTTGTTCAGTTTTAGCTTGGGTTTTGATTGGAGGAGAAGTGTTGGGGAAAGGCAATTGTTTCTCTCTTTTCACTTTGCAAGAAGGGAATGGTATTGAGGATTGTGGGACTGGTTTGAACAAAGCAGGCTAGAAATAAAGAGAGCAAATAGATGATTTTAGGATGCAGTCAGCAGTTACAAGACCGTTGTTTCTATCTTCATGTTCCTTCTGTCCTTCCGACACCCACTTCCTGGTTATTAGATGTGGACCTCTGTATTTTGTAGACCTTGTCTATGCTACTGCTTCCTGAATTATGCATAGCAAATCGGGCATGAAACTTACAAAAGCAACTCATCCTGAGAATTATCCCAACTTAGTACAAGGCTTAAAAAACAAACAAAAACAGAGTTTACTGACTGTCCATACCATAGATCCCCAATGGTCCAACTCTTGTCTCCATTTCAAAAGCCCTGATGATCCTTTTCCTTTTCCCCTTTTGTGGCCCCACATGATATATGAAATTTCAAATTTATTTGCCTTGGGCTAGAACCACAACTACGGATGAATTTATGCTGATTGTCCTACACCGATCTGAATCTCTGACTGATAGAGAAATCCCTGATAAATAAAAATGGGAAAACAAAATAACGATCAATTTATGTAGATCAGAATTTCTTAACTGTATCATTTTCATTTTCTCTGAAGAACATATTTTAACATTTATTGCAAGGCAAGTATCCTGGCAACAAATTCCCTCAGTTTTTGACTGTCTGAGAAAGTCTTTAGTTCTCCTTCACCTTTGACGAATAATTTTGCTGGATACAGAATTCTAGATTACTGGTTCTTTAGTTTTAATACTTTAAATATTTCACTCAACACTCCTCTTCTTGTATGCATGATGTCTGAAGAGAAGTCCAATGTAATTATTATCCTTTCTTCTATATTGGTAAGCCCTCTTCCCCCACCCTCAGTTTCTCAAGTTTGCCTGTCTTTGATTTTCTGCAGTTTGAATAAGATATGCCTAGGTGTCGTTTTTTGGTATTTTGATTAGTGTTCTCTGAGCATCCTGAATCTGTCATTTGGTTTCTGTCATAAATTTTTGGAAATTCTCAGTCATTATTGCTTCAAACATTTTTTCTGCTGCTTTCTGCCATCTACGTCTAGTAATCCCATTGCATGTATATTACACTTCCTTTTGTAGTTGGATATTCTGTTCCATTTTTTTCAGTTTTTCCCTTCAAATTTCAGTTTTGGAAGTTTCTATTGATATTTCTTCAGGTTCACTGATTTTTCCTTGGCCATATCCAGTCTATTGATCCAAGGCATTCATTTCTGTTATGATTTTTTTCATTTCTACCATCTTCTTTTGAATTCTTTTTTACAGTTTTCATCTTCTGCTTACATTCCCCAATTGTCCTTGCAAGTTGTCTGCTTTTTCCATTAGAACCCTTAGCGTATTAATCATAATTACTTTAAATCCTCAATCTGATAATTCCAACGTCTCTGCCATATCTGAGCCTGTTCTGAGGCTTACTCTTTTTCTTCCAGCTGGGTTTTTTTTTTTTTTTTTTTTCGTCTTATAGTATGCTGGTGGTACTTTTTTCTTTAAAGCCAGACATGATATACCGGGGTAAAAGAAACTGGAGTAAATAGATTTTTTGTTTAAAGTTTTATGTTTCTGGCTAGGGATCAAACTATACTTATTGCTTGTTGTAACTGTATGTGTCAGAGGTTAAAGTTTCCTCTGGTGTTCTTGTTTTTGATTTCCCTGTTGTCCCTAGAAATTTATTTTCGAATACCATCTGAGATACAGAATTCTTTCATTTGCATTCCCGTCTTGTTATGATGAGCTACTCCTATGGATGTGACCATGGATGTCGGGGGAGGGAAATGTTCTATAGACCCATGAGTAGGCCTCAGTGTTTTACTAAGCCTGTGCCCCTGCACTGTGAGCTTCAGAAGTGTGTCTCAGGGTTGCTTTTCTTCCCCCGGTTAAGGTGAGACAGGAAGTGTAGAAGGGGCTGCAGTTGGGTATTTTCCCTTCCCTGCATCATTAGGCTCTGGTAATATAATTTCCATTGAGGGCAGGCCTTCATAAGAACAGGATGCATGTGTCATATTTCAAAATGGCTGCCTTTGCTCTCCCCCTGCTGGATGCATGAGGGGATTTTTCTTTGATCCTGACTGTGAGAACTTTCTAGGGCTCTTGAACCTCCTAGGGCTCCTATTGAAGTGTGGAGTCTCCCAACGTCCGGAGCTCTCACGTTTTGACCCCTAAGACTTGTGCACACTGAACCTCCAGCAACTCATCAGTTCCGTTTTAGTTTTTCTATCCTGATACTGGTTCGAGGGATTTATGGTTGGTTGTTGTGGGGTTTTTTGGTTTGTTTGTTTTTTTGCTACTGGGCTTCTGCTCTTATAAGTTGTGATTCTCTGTATCCACCTGTATTTTCCAATTTAGGGGCAGTGTTTTGCTCTGTGACATCTCTGAGGATCTTTTTTTTTTCTTTTTATACTTTAAGTTTTGGGGTACATGGGCACAATGTGCAGGTCAGTTACATATGTATACATGTGCCATGTTGGTGTGCTGCACCCATTAACCTGTCATTTAACATCAGGTATATCTCCTAAAGCTATCCCTCCCCCTCCTCCCACCCCACAACAGGCCCCGGTGTGTGATGTTCCCCTTCCTGTGTCCATGTGTTCTCATTGTTCAATTCCCACCTATTAGTGAGAACATGCGGCATTTGGTTTTTTGTCCTTGCGATAGTTTGCTGAGAATGATGGTTTCCAGCTTCATGCAAGAGTTGTTGATTTTCGGTTTGGTCAGCTTTTTCCTTTTCATGTGAAAAGCATGATGATGGTGACTCCAGCCTGTTTAGATGCTGGACTGGAAGCTGGAAGGTGTTTGCTCCAATAATTATCACTTAACAAATTCAGTCCACATAGTCCATCAGTCAAAAAATAATCATATGGGCCTTTAGTTGTGAAAAAGTGGGAAATAGAGTAAACATCAGCTTATAGTTACCACTATTTGTTCTTATTAATGGACTTTTTTGAAGGAAAAATAAGAAAAGCATATAAGGGAGGGAGTGGAGGAGGTGGTCAGAGAAGAGGAGTGGGTATAAAGTCATTTCTGCCTGTTATTCATGAGGAAAGAATTATCAGGACCTTCATTACCACCCCTCATGTTTACATAGGACAGGCTTATTTACGAGGCATCAGCAGTGTTCCACATGAATGAATTTGTCATATAACTAAGCTATCATCCTTTAAATGGAACTTAAAACATTGCAATCCTTTTTGATAGAGTTCTTTTTCTAAAATATATTATTGTTCTGTCTTATTGAGCAAAACATGGAGAATATCATTTGTCTTATTTTGTTACTCAGGTCATTATTGAAAACATCAGTCGTAGAGTGACTCTGTTGTAATGTGGAGTAGGTAACTGAGGCCATCTGCACCTAAACACACTCCCTGTCTGGCTTCCTAATGCCTAGCTTAGCTACCCCTCTCCCCAAACACTCCTAAAACCCCTACCCCACCTACTCCACCTAAAATAAAATTAAATGTGTTAATTACTATTTTATTTGTGTCTAAGCTAGTCCAATTATCTCCTAAAATTATCTCGTATATCACTTTGTGATATACATACAATAATTAGGAAACCCAAACCAAAACACTGTGCTGTAGGATAGGGAGAATGGAGCCTATTATTTAATTACTCACCAGACGTTATGCACGAAAATCGTTTTCTGGCCTATAGGCTAAAAAGTAAATACATGCATAATATGTCATTTGTACTGTGGTGTACTATGGAGAAAAATAAACCATGGCCAGGGGCTTAAATGGGACTAGAGATAGAGGTGGTCTTGGAAGTACTCTTTGTTAAGATAATATTTAAGCAGAGATCTGAAGGAAGTGAAGAGAGAAGCCATTTGGATATTTTGGAGTTGGAAGAGGGAACCGCATATGCCAAAGCCCTGTGGCAGGAGTACGCTTTGGATCAGGAAACCTAAGAAGCAGATATGACTCTGAGAAAGGGAGCAAACGCAGGAGTGAGAGTGAGAAAGGGAGAAGAAGCAGGAGATGAGAGCAGAGAGGTAGTGTGAAGCTAGATCACTGAATTAGTCAGCTAGTGCCACGATAGTGCTGCGTAAAACTCATGGGCATACAAAATAGCATTTTTTCTCACTTTGGACTTGTAGGTTGGCTGTGAGGACTATAGACTGAAAATTGGGCTCGAGCTTCTTCCATATGTGTTCATTCTGGGGCCCAGACTGAGGAGCCAGCAGCTACTCACCCAGACCTGGTTGATGGAACACCAGGGCGCAAAATCACAAGCTAGCCACTCATGCACATTGCAAGCCTCAATCCTGTCTACAAACATCATGTAGGCCAAAGCAAGGCACAGAGCCAAGCTCCAAACACAGTGGTGGGAAAGTATACCCTGCCAACAGTAGGAGGGGAAAAGATATGTGACCAGTTATTCAATCCACCACACAAACCAGAAAGAGTGTGGTTTTTGACTTTTACTCTTAGTGTGAACGTCTTTAACTTTTACTCTTTTTGTAAAGGGAAGTCATTAAGTCATATTGATCTGACAAGTGACTTTTTCTTTTATTTTCAAAGAGTAACACTGGGACCATGAGGAGAATAGATTCCAAGGGTCAAGTTGGAGGCAAGAAGACCAGTAAGGAGACTTTTGCCGTGTTCCAGATGAGAGGGGATAGTGGCTTTGACCATGGTGCAGGAGTGGGGATGGTATGAAATAGTCATCTTCTGGATTTGTTTTGCAGGTAGAGTTTCGAGAATTGGTTGGTAGATTGGATGTTGGTATGAGATAAAGAGATGGGTCAAGGAGGTCTTCAAGGTTTTTGGGTGGAATGATGAGTAGGGAAGACTGGATGAAGTTCAAGTTTGAAGGTTGAGGGCAGGGAATCTGGAGTTCTACTTTCATCATTAAGGCTTGAGATACCTCTTAGGCTTTCCATACAGATACCAAGTAGTCAGTTGTATATATGAATCTAGTGCTCAGGAGAGAGGTGCAGGCTGGAGACAGGGTTGAATGAAAACTGATAATAGACTTAGACATGTCTTGGATGTTGAAAATAATATTTTACTCAGTGAGAAAGCATGATTTATATAATCTCTTATGTGTTAAAGTCTTTAAATATTCTTGTTCTCATCTGGTTTTTCCCTCCAAAATAACATGCTCAAAGGCCCTCCCACTCATTAATCTTTCTCCTTCTCTGTGTTTCATTTTTAATTGGCATTTTTGAAGACTAGTCTGTCTTTATTTTTATTAATTTATTGATCAACTGAAGTCTGTATTATGGCTGCTGAGGTTATTAAAACTGTTCTGACCGAAGTTCTCACACTGTGCACACATCCCAAGTGGACTCTATGCTGCTGACTCCACCACTCCATCCCTCCACCACTGACCATGTGTCCACCACTGTGTTCAAGCCATTCCACCGCCTGTCTCTTCTGAAGCCCTCTCCCACTTTGGCTTCTGCAACTCTGCTCTCCTGGTCTTGTTTTCTTCCTGCTGTTCTGCGATGCTCTGGCTTTGTCTCCTTGTGTGTGCTTTTTCTCCTGTGCTAACCCCTTAGATGTTGGTTCTGTCCTTGACTCGAAGCTCTTAGCCCACTCTGTGGGAAGTCTCATCCATTCCTTGGATTTTCACTGCTGTTTGGGTATAGGAGCTGCACACTTCATTGTCTCTGACCCTGGCCTCTCCCTCGAATGTAGTGAAAGTATTTCCAACTACATGTAGGATATATCCAAGTCAATGTTCAATGATACCGCAATTTCAACATATCCAAAATGAAACTTCCTGTGGTGATTTGGGAGGTAAGAGCCATCACTCTTCCTCTATGTCTTAGTGACTAGGACCTTCTTGTCGGTGTCATAATCGCCAATCCCTACTCCAACACCTGTTCAGCTCTGAATTGTCTTATAATGCTCTAGAGTGAGATGTCCTCCAAGTCACCCCTTCAAGTTTTCATTTACTCATACTTTAAGACATCTGATTCAATCGGTGTCTCCTCTAAGAATGCTCCTCTGGGTTTGTAACTAGGATACAGCATTCTTCCTTGGTATTCTGCCAACATTTTATTCACATCTCATCATATTATGTTGACGTTATGTGTCTATATTTTTCCCTAACATCCTAAGTTAAACTTCTCCAGGGCAGAATGCTATATTTATCATCTCAAGTACCTAGATCAGTGTCTAACATTTAGTAGGATTTTAGTAAACATTTTTGAGCTTAACAGAAAGGATTAATTTGGATTAATGAACCTAACCAAAGGTAAATAAAGGCTCAGATACAGCCATATATGCCTGGTCTTCTAAACCTCATAGCTTTACCTCTGGGATTCATAATAATGTTGATCCATGCAAAAGCTTTTTCTTTGTGCCCGCTACACACAGATAATGAGAGTGCGCTCATGGCTGCAGGCAAGTAGCACTGCATGATTGACATGAGTTCTGACAACTCCTCCGAAAGAGAAAGTAGCCCAATCATCCCCAGCTAGATGATGAGTGTGTCTCATGTTATTTTCAGGCAATGTAAGGTTTTATTTTTGTCATGCACCAAATGGACTTGGTGTCAGGCAGTCAAATGTCTGGCAATCTGCCTAGCTGAAGAGATAACATGAGTGGTGAATAGAACATTATTGTGTGATAATGATTTCCAGCAGCTATTGAAAATAAATTCCAATGCAAAGTAGAAAGCTTTATTTCCAGGGGAGGAGATATTGATCCTGTGGCCACTGTAAATAGAATGAGAGTTGCAGGTGTAGACGGAAGTCCAGTCTTGTCACAACCATTGAGATCTGACTAGCAGAAGGAACTGCCTCCTGAAGGCAAATGAAAGCTCACCTGTTTAGGAATTGCTTGTTGCTCCCCCTAATGCTGTCACGTTCCTGTAGGAATGTACCATGTGAACCAGATGCAGCATGAGAAGCATATTACCACACAATTCTTAAATGCAAAATCAAAGACCTCTGCAGATCAGCCATAATTGGCCATGGTATGGTCCCTGGGATCTCGCTTGGTTCTTTAAGAAAAATGTTTTTATGAGTCAGAGATAAATCCGGAGCCTAGATTACTGGATTTGTTTTATAGACTTAATGGTTGATTGAAACAGGAATCTCATATACTTTATATACAATTTGAGATTGATGATGTGATTAGTCTTCATTAGGTTTTGACAAACTGGTCATTACAACCTGTCTACTTCATAGAATATTCAGTTTTAAGACCTTAAAGATCATCTCATCTAATTCTTTTATTTTTCATGAAGGAGACAGTGACCTTAAGATGGTCTCATAGTTAACTTGGACACTTTTTTGAGGCATTATAAAAATACATGACTTTCTTAAACCTTACTAGGATTGTGCATTAATGCAAAGCTGTTTTCTTTGGGATGGCACTTATTTCAGAATGAGAAAAATCTTCCCAGAGACCTTGCAAATGCTTCAAGTTCTGGGAATTCTAACTCTCTCTTGTTTCACAGGCTAGTGCACATAGTTTATATTCCTTCTGTGGATAAATGTAGACTATCTGGTGCTCTCATCTCTTTCCTGCCTGCCCAGAGATCACATGCTAGTAGGCACTACCTGTCCTGGATTGCCTCACCACGATTTGCTTCACCCGTCTCAGGGGTGTCCTGAACTTCAGTGTGACAAACTTCAGGATGTATGTTAAGTGCATCTGTGCACCTCTTAGTGAAGGACATTTGCAGGATGTTGGAGATCTGTGGCTGGAAGGTTAGCAGGTCAGAAGCTAGCTCAAGTGGGCAACTGGATAATGGCAGATGGGTTTACATTCAATCCAGATGAAATCCCAGAGGGCATTTGGGTTAACCCTCAGCAATGGCTGGATGGTAACTCTGTCGTGTTTCTCTGCCTTTGACACCTAGTTTTGCCATCAGAAGGTTGTGAGTTTAGGGACAAAGGAACCTGGAGAGAGGAGTAGACTTTCTTTTTCTCTCCTCAGAGTCTCAGAGAAATGACCGCCCTGCTCCTCCAATGGACTGTGCCCCACTTTAACTGTGCCGAGGCTGGATGCTTTGCCAAAGGCTTTCCTTGTTTCTTCAGTTGATGACCATAGTTCTCCAGATCTTGACCTAGTTGCTAAATCCCTGTGCTCATCAAAAATGTTCCCACTACTGTGGGCAGATGATATACATTCATGATATAAGCACATAAACTCCAGAGGGATAGTGCCAATAGGAGCATATTTCTGGTCTCCCAGCATCTTGATTATTCAGTTTTAAACTTGCTTATGCTCATATTTCTGATGTTTGTCTTCCCATGGTTTTCATTAACAAAAAAAATCTGTTTTGCTGTTGTTTGCTTTGAGTAACTGAGAGGACTGTGGACTGAGAGAAATTTAAAATGTCCCTTTCTAACAAACCTTACATTAACTTGATATTCAGGCTCTCCTAGATGTTCATTTTAATCTATAAGAAGCTGTGTTTATGATTCTGTCATACCAGAGTGAGTCCCCTCTTTTCTCTACTTCCATAGCTCTTGTTGTCTATACCAGCCATTGGCAGTTAATTATATACTGCCTTGTGGCATGATAATTTCACTTTGTGTGTCTTTATATCATTGATGTAAGTGGACTCGGATCCTTGAGGGAGAGAATTGAGTGTCATGCTTCTTTGTTTCCTCTAACACCGAGCAGAATGCTATATGCATAGTCGGCTGTCAAACAATATTTGCTGAATGATCCACCACACAGAATTTCTTAATGCCTCTGCATAATGGTCCCAGAGAGAATGTTGCATAAAAAGAGACAATATTCTTCCCAGTATTAAAATATTCGGTGAAATGCCACAATAGTGATGTTTCAAAGGTCTGCAGATTAAATGTTTCAGGGAATGTAAATTGGCTATTGGGCTATTGGTGCGTGTGTGTGTGTGGCAGTGGGAGGGTTGTGTGTGTGTGTGTGTATGTGTGTGTGCCCATGTACATGTGTAATGTTCCTGTGTGCGTGAGCCCCGTTGCTTTCATCTTGAATTTTGGAGCCCTTTGTCAGTCCCTCTGATTGAGGAAGGAGGATGCTGGCTGGGTAATGGATGTCTTGCTCTAGCTGGCAAGGCAGTAATGCTTCAACTGGAAAATCATTAAATCCCAGATTTCAGCCTGTCTCTCTGCCACCTCTCATCAGCAGCAAATCTGCTTTAACAGCTAAGAATTCCCTTATCTCTCCGTGAATGTGGACCATGTGCTGCTGCTCTCTGTAGATGGGAGATACAGCTGCATCATTACCCGGGGGTGACAAGGATATAATTTACAGGCTCAATCAGTTCTAGTTACCATGTAATTACAGAGTTATTACATGGTCATTTGTTCCTGATGGACACCAGCGATCTCTTATCCTGTTCTACTGTGGTCTGTTTCTTGTCTTATGCTACTAAGGATATTTAGTTTCTTCTGCATGGAGTGTTAAATGGTGTACTAGGGAGGAAGGACAGAAACGATGTGGGATAAGATGTTGATTATGCTGCGATGCTATTTGTTCTCCTCAATTGGCCTGGTGATAAAAACAGCATGCTGTGGCTTTCCTCCCCTAGGCTCCAAGTTCACATTTTCTTCATAAGAGAGGCTGGAGACAATATTGTACTTGGCAGCATGGGGGAAATTGGGTGTAAGGAATATTCTGACCCATTCCACTCAGCGAGGAGATGACAATATCAACCCCAAGATTATGTCACTGCCTCTTGTAATTTGAAGCTCATGTTAATGCAGTGGCTGTTGGAAGAAAAACTCCTTTTTATAATGAAAAAGGAGAGGAGACCATTTAAGTGTGTAATTCAGTATCAGGGAGAAATGATGAGAAGGTTCAGTAACCTGCCCAATGTCACCAAGCGAATGGTGTATCTGGAACACAAATGACAGAGCTTCGCCTCCTCCACTCTGATTCATTTCAGTGAATTCCTGTCATTAGGAGGCAACACACTTTTAATAGCACAAGTACTGGAAACCATGTGGAGAAATCTGAATATTCCCTCATATTTGCTCGAATGACCTGGGATAAGCTCCTTTCTTAACTCCTTGTTTTTATTAAGAATTGATGTGTGTGATACCATGACACATTCTGAAGATGTCTAATATAGGTGGATTCCTAATCCTTGGGAAAATGGACTGAAGGGCCATCTGTCTTGCTATTAGAAAGTGTGACATCCATATGGTGGTGTGGGTGGTATCCTGGGGTCAGCACTGGATGCAAGTCAGGAGGCCTGAGTCCTGTCTTAGTTTTTCCACTGAGTTGTGTGATTCAGAGTCTGCTACTCTGCCTGCTGGGGAGTCAGTTTCCTTCTCCAGATGCTATAGTTCGGATGTTTGATCTCTGCAAACCTCTGCTGAAGTTTGATCCCTGATGTTGGAGGTGGGGCCTAATAGAAGGTGTTTGGACCACAGGGATGGATCCCTCATGAATAGATTAATGCTCCCCCTTAGGGGGTGAGTGAGCTCTTGCTCTGTTAGTTGCTATGAGATCTGCTTGTGGAAAAGAGCCTGGTAAGAGAGAGGGGGAGCCCTTCTCTCTCTTGTTTCCTCTCTCCCCTGTGATCTCTGCACATGCTGGCTCCGTTCACCTCAGCCATGAGGGGAAGCAGCCTGAGGCCCTCACTGCCATGCTTCTTGTGCTGCCTGCAGTACCATGAGCCAAATAAACCTTTTTTCATTATAATCCATCTTGGGTATTCTTTTATAGCAACACTAAATGGACTGGGACACTGGACACTAGTCAAATAGGCCAGACAATTGCTGAGGTCCTCTCCAGCTGACCATCATCTGTGACTCCATGATTTAAGTTGACCTGCAGAGGAGAGTCAGAAAGCACTATGGTTTCACTAAGGCTGAAAAACAGAGGTCATGGGATGAGGATATTCAGTGTTGTTATCAGAGAAGCTTCTTCCCACTGGGAGCCAGAAAGGTGCTCGCATGCACTCTGCATTTCAGTTGATGGAACGCTGTGAGTCATTAACACACTCTCCTACTTCCCTCCAATGAAAACACCTTGCTGATTTAATTAAAATACATTTTTTTCTTCTTTTGAATGTCTTTGAAAATGGCACTAATTATAATGTAGCTGCTATGTAACTAATATGTGCAGGTAATATTGTGATTATATATAGACAGCCATATGCTGCTATGCAGCCAGTCTCATTGCTGTTAAACTGCTGAAGCAGATAACTCCATGTCCGCGCACACAAAGTAATTGCACCAAACTAATTTGTGTTTGCAAACAGATCCCAAATTAACTATGTAAATAGGCAGATCTGAAAACAAAATATTAGACTGTGCATGTGTGCACACACATGGGGCAGAGAGGAAGTGGTTTTTCACCTGCTTGAAAGATGTCACAGGACTGGGGCTTCCCTGTGGCATGTGTTGCCTTGTGGGCCTCTTGGTCCCACTGAACTCCTGTCCCTCATTAGTAAGTCTGAGTGATTCTGTTCCAACACAGGTGACTGAAGGCAACCTGAATTTGTTTTCATTAGGGGTAAAGGGTTATCTTGATCAATCCACCTTTCTTGATGGTGCTCGCTGTCCCTCATGCATTCTTTGACCAATGATTTTTCCAAGACAGCTGGCCCTGGCTGTGTGTTGTATGTGGAGTGAAGATGTTCTTAATGCAGAGAAGCTCACGGGTGTGATTGAGGACAGTTTGGTTCCTCAACTTGCAATTGTTAGCGCCCCCAGGAGCGCACGATCCTTTGAGTCTAGCAGGGCTATTTGAAATCTGGTTCCACCTTGGGCAAGTCACATATCCTTTCTAAGCCTCAGTTTCCCTGACTGTAAAGAGGGGGTGAGATTGGAGTTTCCTCTTGGGGCTGTTTAGAGGATTAAGTGAGCAGGCGTGCGTGTGTCGCATTTAGCACATTAGATCAGTGGTCAGTCAACCCTTGCTGCTGTTGCTGCACTTACTGGTGTTGTCACCCCTGGCGGACCAGCACACTTCCCTGTGGGCCCTGGCAACAGTGTGCTGACAGCTTGCATGGATATTCCAGATGAGGAGGTCAGCCTCAAAGAAGAAAGCCCATTTTAATCAGGCAAGGTGGGCCCCAAAGGACGTCTTGCCTGTCTGCCTTCCTCACGTCCCCGTGTCGCTCCTGCACTCAGCGTCTCCCTCTCCTTCAGCGTGGAGCCTGTGGACTCCAGCTCCACAATGCTCTACTTAGACCTCTGCTCTTCCATTTCCCGATATGCTTCTTGTGTTGTAAACCTTACTCTCCCCAGGCTTATTCTCTCAAGTCTTGCTCTATGTCTGAGCGGTTATTTGAGTGAGGGCACCAGTCGGGTACAGCAGCCACACTGGTGTCCATGGGGTATTTGTGCCAGGTAATCCCTCTGCCCAGAACACTCTGCCCAGGGAGATGTGTGAGGCCCGGCCTGGTCTTGAACTCTGAGCTCAGGCAATCTGCCCGCCTCTGCCTCCCAAAGTAGTAGGATTACAGACATGAGCCACTTTAAATATTATAGTTGCTTATTATTATTTCTGTTTGTATCTCAGTTTACTAGTCTGGGAAAAGGGCCTTAGCAAGAATGGCCATTAACTAGAATGGAGGTCAAGTGGGAAGTAGGATGGATATTTCTGAAGGATTCTAAGACACCAGTGAAAGCTGCATGCACCAAGAAATGGGGCAGTTTGGGTGACACATTTCAGGAGAAGAGCTTGCACTTTCCTCAGCACACCTGAAGGCATTTATTTCATTAACCTAAGATTAGGAACAGCCCCATGACAAAAAATGTTGGCGATATTGATATGAACAAATAATTAATCCCAGGTGCCACCTGCTTTCTCCCAGGTCCCCCTATGATCCTTCTCCTTATGCTAAGGGGCCTTGTTCCCACTCCCATCCCCAGGCTTAGGGAGTTATGGACAGGACAGTCTATTATAACACTTATAGCCATTAAAATGTGAGAACAAAGCCTGCTCTGCTCTCCTGTTTTTTAACCTCTTTGCTGAAGCATAACTTCTGTCCATAGGTGACCTAACCTGTTCAAGTCTTGAGGATTTTTATCTGTGCATGTTCTTTGGTTTCAGATTAGGATTCTGAACATCAGTTCACCACTAGCTAGCTATTTGACCATGAACAAGTTGCCTGACACTCAATGTCCTTATTGGTTTAAAAAAGGGGGTCATAGCTAACTCCACGGTGTTACGAAGATTAAATTAGTTAATATTTGCGGAAGTACCTAAGACAATTCCTGGCATCTAGTAGACATCCAGTAAATTTTAGTTTTGCCCTTTGTTCCTAAAATAAGCATGCTGGAGTCTTCAATACCCGACATTTAAAAAGAAGTGTTGCGGTTACATTTTTCTGGATTGGAAGCTTTCTTTGTGTGAAACACACGTATCACCTGTACCTTTTTGTTATTTTTGCTCTGCCTTTGTGTGTGTGTGTGTGTGGTGTGAGAGAGAGAGAGAGAGAGAGAGAGAGAGAGAGAGAGGGAGAAAGTGGGAAGTGGTTTGTTTTGGGGATATCATTTTTGTTCCTTTTTGTTGTTGTTTTTTAAGTTTGTGAGCAAGGTGATGGGCAAAAAACAGAGGAGAAGCCAAGTGTATCTGAAGACAAGAATGTGGAAGTGAAGAATGTTTATGAGACTCACTCTAACGTGCTGATAGCAAAGGACTTTTGTTCATCAGATTCCCTCAAATGTATTCAGAATAACCTTAAGCATATTTAGTCAGTCATACATTTTATTTTTGTCTCTGGGCATTAATGTGCTGACTTGTGGGATTATTAAACTATAATTCCCCAAGATATATTTCTGTCTCTCAGTGGGTATGAACGTGCAATTATTAGCAAATCCAAGATTTAGGAGTCTTGCTTCTCTCTCCATGGTAAACGGGAGCAGAGGAAGGGTCATGGCTGATGACAGCATCTGGGTCAAACAGCCCCCAGTACTGCTGAGTTGCTGGGCAGTCCGGAATGATAGCGGAACGACTGTGGTCTTTGGAAGCATAAGACATGAGGCTTGCTTCTGGCCCTCACGTTTACTAGCAGCACACATTTCAGCAAGTCACTGACCCACACTGAGGCTTAGTTTCCTCATAGGTAAAATGGGGAGAATACCTGTCATGTTGAGAAGATCAAATAAGTGTCATGTATTAGTATGTTAATGAGCTGTAAAACAATAGCTATTGTTATATGTTGTTAGTGGTCTTGAGTTATCACTTAGATTTCCAATCTGAGGACTGAGTATCAGGATTGTAAGCTAATTATCATGAAGGCCTGGCGTTCTATTGAACTTGTTAAATTTATGACTGTGTATTGTTTTAAATGAGTAAGCAGTAGGTTGCCACAACGTAATCTCCCTTTTATACTTCAAATTGCAGGTATGTGTCTACACATTTTCCTCTAGACTCAAAATGAGGAATGCATTTGGGTCAGAATCTAGAGGAGGTGTTTTGCTTAGATCATAGATGCTGAATAGCAGCCCCTCATTCCTGTTCTGTGAGAGCTGTGCGCCATGTATCAGTAGAAGAATGGCCCCATTTCTAGAGCAGCTATGGCTACTGGGACTGGAAATGCCCAAGGGATGTTTATACTTCCTGCTGGTCAATCAGATCTTTGTATGGGCTCCAGATGTGTTGCTGAAGAGGAACAATTTGACCAAACAAAAACAAAACAAAAAGCTGATGTGAGCCCAGCCTTTTCAATGTCCCAGATGCTCGGGTTTTCCACAGCATCGCTCTTTTCAATGAGTGCTTTTAATGTTATGCTGACATTTCCCTGGACACCTCCAGTGAAAAGGCTCTCGCTGTTGGGCGCTGCCATTGTCTGCCTCCAAGAAGACAAAGAGCCTTTGAGCTTAGAGCTGGGAACACAAAATTGGGTATGAGATGGGTCCTGCCATCAGAAGCATGCAGACATCATGGTCAGAAATACCTGTTCACAGTGTTCTGTCACAGTCAAGTATTGTACAGACCATATAAGGCAGGGTAGAATAGATAGGATACACAAAGCTAGATTACTTTTTTAATTAAACAATTATTTATGTAACATCTGCTATGACATTGTATATAATGTCTGCCATCCCCATTACATCAAATCTCCATAAAGACAGTATCTCTTGTTCATCTTATATCCCTGGTTTGTAGGACTCTATCTGGTATATAGTTGGTGTACAAAATAAATATTTTAGAGCCATATTTCATTTTCTGAGCTTATTACTGTTGATTTATGCCTCTGTTACATAAGTGGAAGTATGAAGAGGCCTGATTAAAGTGAATACATTGTAGAGGCAGGGGCAGTTCTTATGATGCTGTAGCATAAAATTGCAATTGAGAAATCCTATTCCATCATTCTAATGGCCAAGGGATGGGTAGAAGACATTGCTTTTTGGTCGTAGCTGAGGAATCCTAGGTTTAGTCTCACATTCTTGCTACTGCTTAGCTTTGGTTAGTCTTTCTGCAAGCTCCTACATGGTCACTAAGGACCTGAGCTTGGTTTTAAGACTTGACCTAATTCTTCATCCTTCAAGCAATATGTGTTCTGGTTAATGAGTTTGTCAGAAGCAAGAGGAACAATTCTAACCACCTGTCCCTTAACAAAGGACACTTTAACAAATGAGAGCCATGTGCATTTCAGCTAAGATGAGGGAGGGTGCTTTCAGCCAACTGTCAAGAGCTCATCAAGCCCCTTCCTGCATCTTCTGTCACTGTACAATTATTGAAGTGTAGGGTGTAGCAAAGCAAGAGACCTGGGTGCACGATGGCCCTACATGAAGCCACAGACTCTGACTCAGCCAATTTTTACAGATTGTTGATTTAGGTTCAATTATAGTTTCTGCAAGATTGGAAAGGGGTCACCCATTATGGCTCTTGGCCACTGCTTCTGGGTCATCTCAAGCACATGATTCAAGTATTCTCTTCAGAATGAGCTGGCAGACGCAAACAAGCCACAGCATCAGACTTCATGGGAAGTCTGGGGACTCACCATTGTCGAGTAGTATCAGGTGGTGTCTGGAGGGGAGAGAAGAGAGGTAAGATTGAAAATTCATTCAAAGAATACAGAGTTCGGGTGGTATGAAAGATATCATCTGGAAAATGTCACTTTGTCCCGAGAACCATTCTCCTGGTTAAAGAAGGCCCAATCTTGGGATAAATGGCATTACTGCCATCTCAGCATTTTAAGAAGACAGACACCAAGTGTGTGTGTGTGTATATATCTGTGTGTATGGGTATGTGTATGTGTGTGTATGTATGTGTGTGTATATATGTATGTATGTGTGTGTATGTGTGTATATGTGTATGTGTATTTATGTGTATGTGTGTATGTGTGTATGTGTATGTGTATGTGTGTGTGTGCATGTGTATGTGTGTGTTTATGTGCATGTGTATGTGTGTGTGTTATCATTTAAATGGGCCTTATGCACTACCACAAGGTCATTCTATAACTTGTGGCACTTCAGTCTCAATAACCTCTGCCAATAACAGGGCTCAAGTGATAATAAGTTTGCCTGTGTGACTCTTTCTTCCATGCAAATATAAGGCATTTGTATGTTATGGCTTACTTTTTCCCTGCAATACCTGGAAATCAGAGTCAGTGAGACACTTTGTGTTTCAGAGTTGGGAAATCTGAGGCCACAAAGAAAAATAAATTGTAGAATTCAGTAGATGTGTCTGTTCAAGAGGAGGACCCCTCTTCTGAATTTCCTCATCCAGTAGCACCTCTTTGTGGATCTTCTCATGAGTCCATATATTTTCTTATTTCCATGTTCCTGGGGTGGCCCACAACTGAGGGAAGCAACAAGCTGCCCCGTTGCTATCATGGGTGTGATAGGAACCAGCCTCCACATTGGGACCCTCGCCAGTTCTTGTCCTCTAGTGACTTTTATCCCTGAGCTCCCAGTGCTTTTCCCGAGCACAACTCCATGGGACACTGCCTAGTGGAAGAGACCACAGCGGGATGAAGGAGGAACTAGAAAATCTAGACGAAATGGATAAATTCCTGGACACAGGCACCCGAGACTGAACCAGGAAGAAATTGGATCCTTGAATAGACCAATAATGAGTTCTGAAATTGAGACAGAAATAAATAGCCTACCAACCAAAAAAAGCCTAGCACCAGACAGATTCACAGCTGATTTCCAGAGGTAGAAAGAAGAGATAGTACCATTCCTACTGAAAATATTCCAAAAAATTGAAAAGGAGGGGACTTCTCCCTAACTCATTATATGAGGCCAGCATTAGCCTGATACCAAAATCTGGCAGAGATACAACAAAAAAAGAAAATGTCAGGCCAATATCCTTGATGAACATTAATGCAAAAATCCTTAGTAACAGCGTTAGCGTTTCATATCAGGCTGTCTGTTGCATTCTGTTTATTATTGGGATACAGTGCTCTTGTGATAAGCAGTTACACATCTCTTTGTACTTATTAAAGGGTTAAGTGCTGGCAGTTCTGGGAGGCAATTGCCATTTAAAGGAACTAGAATAAAAGATGATGTTGAGAAGGAAGTGAAGTGGAGAAGGAAGAAGTCAGAGGAATGAGGGGGAGGAGCTGGGATAAAGGAGCCTGCCCTTACAAATACATTGGTAATTAGACTGTGCTCTTTAAAAATTAATAACATTTTTCCCATTGATTATTCTACATGTAGAGATATCTGAAGTTATTATTTTGTGTATTCCCTTATATGTGGCTTCTTTTACAAACATACTAGTATGGTCTTCTATGCAAGTATTTATTTTTCAGACACAATATGAACGGCAATTTAATATTCTATATCATGATTCATCCACCATTTTCTTAGGTTTAATCCAACCAGAAAGGTACGGGATATACTTAGCTCCCAAATATGAGTGCAGCTAGATCAGAGACAGGGTTTCCTCAAAGCACATTTCTCAGCATCCGTCAATAGCAGCAGGGTTGAGGTTTTCCTTTCTGGACTCTTCCTTTTTCCCACGGCACAGCACGTGGGACATGGCAGCCACATATGTCAGTGTTCCTGGCTAACTTTCTTAGAGACCCTGGAACTGGTGACCCTTTTCTCTGAGCTCTTTCTGAGCTTCTTCCATCTCTGGAAATCTGTCCGAGGATCTGGAGCGGTGTTGTTTTGGATGGGAAAGTAAACAATGAGTGAATACTGCTCTTCTCGTTCTGCATAGGTTGTGTGTAAAAATAGAATTGCTTATATAAAGACTCCAAAATGGAATTTTATCTGTGCATTTCTCTGTCATCCCTTCCCCTTTTAGACTATAACCATCCAAGGTGTATGACCTCAGGTGAGTTACTCAACATATTCAAGCCTCAATTTCTGCAAAATGGGGATAATAATAGTGCTTACTTCCTAGGATGGTAATGAGGATTAAATAAGATAAGTAAAATAATATGCGTGAAGTGCTCAGCACAGACTGGACTAGCGTGTGCAGAGCTAATGCTGACAGTTCATGCTATTTTGTCGTTATTGCTATCATCCTGAGCTCTTCCACAAGACAAACCATATTGTATTTATTTTTTGTTGAAGGCATTCAATAGACGTTTGTTAAATTGAACTAACTGTTTTAAGTAAAAATAAATAAGAAAAAGGAAAAGAAAAAAAAAACCCACCCCTTTACATAACAACACAGCACTACTACTGGCCAATGGAGAAATCATACATCTTTACTGCTGTGAGTTATTATACTCTCTGAATAAACATAAGCCTTTCATATGACCTAATGATTAATGGCTTATGCAAAGAAATTTTAATGCCATTAATAAAAAATTAAGCAGCAAGCTTCCCCCACTTTTTTGACAGTGTCAGGCTTTCACCTGTTCTCCTGGGGACAACAGGTTTCCGGGAACATGCTGAGTACAGATAATAGATCATTCCCAGGTGACACTCCCCTGTGTGCCTCATGTCTTCCTGGGCAGCAT
The DNA here is from genome assembly GCF_006542625.1 of Nomascus leucogenys. NCBI lineage: Eukaryota > Metazoa > Chordata > Mammalia > Primates > Hylobatidae > Nomascus > Nomascus leucogenys. The sequence continues at coordinate 2,917,454 of NC_044395.1, read as the reverse complement.
GTAGGATGGATACAAGGCACTCTTTAGAGAAAGGCAAGGGGTCTTTGTGGGGAGGAACAGAGAACACAGCTGAGCACTGGCTTACTCTATCTGTCTGTCTATCTATCTATCTATCTATCTACCATATATCTATCATCTATTTATAAATCATCAGTCTATCTGTTATCTATCTATCACCTGGTTATTCTCTCATATTGAGTATTTACTCTGTGTCAGGAATTACATTAAGATCTTATTCAGTCCTTATAGCAGCCCTAGGAATTTCAAGGTTAATCTCCGTTTTACCCATGGAACCCTGGGCTTAGAGATCATTTCCTGTTCTTGGTCATATGGTGACTAAAACACAGATCTGGAATTGGAATGTAGGTCTGTCTATTTCCCAAGTGTTTGCTTTAGCCTTCTTTGCCTCCATCCAGTCTTCTGTGCCCCCACGGGCTGGGATCCGACATAGGTATCACTCATTCTAAGAAGAATGAGCAGGATTCTGACACTGAATGCTCCAGAAGGGAAGTTTATCCTTTTAACTAAATACTCTTTCAATGTTGTGGTCAAATTTCTCACAAAGTCTCCAGGCCAGCCTGATGCTGAATTCTGAATATCCCTTATGAATATTTTGTCCTATTAACTAAATAGTCGTTCAGTGTTGAGGTCAAATTTCAAGCAAAGGCTCCAGGCCAGCCTGATGCTGACTCCTGAGTCTCTCTCATGAATACATTGTCTCTAAGCCTTTGGTCAGCTGTGCTTCCAATTCAAATGCCAGTTTTCTTCAAAGGCTTGATCTCAGCACCTCTTATTGATTTTGAAGCAAAAGCTCCACATTTTCAAAACTAGGATTCCTGGTCTGCGAGGCAGGGGAGTCAGCTAGAGCCTGGTCGTCACTGGCATTCTGAGCAGATAGCAGCCTCCTAGCCACAGCTCTGTTCTTGACCCGGTGACCAGGCAGGGCAGTTTACAAGCGCAGCTACAGACACATGCCCTCCACAGGCCTCCTTCCTCTTAGGCCCCACTGTTTTTCCACATAACTTTTCTGAGTCTGAGAGAAGAAAACTGGCTTTCTCTAAATCAACAGTAGGGGCCTCATTTAGGAAAGCCAGAATTTTCTGTCTTACGTATCATATTATATCCCTGACCTGTGTGAGACCTCCTGTTGAGGTCAAAGTTGGGTGGACGCCCCTCTTGATGTGTCAGTGTGGAGCTGGATTTCCCTTCAATCCCTAATGCCCTCACTTTCTACCCAACTTAGCATTTCACTTGTAATTAGTTCCTGTTAACTTTTTTTTTTTGTTTTTTATAGCTGAGTATGTTTGCATGTATACACGGGCTCATGCTTGCATGCCTGCTCTGCTTAGCTATGTTTAAACTGTTAGAAAGAAGAGACCATTCCTTCTTTATGTGTCTTTTGGATAAGCTCAAAATCTAGGGGTGTACAGAAGAACTTCAGATCACACTGCTGTCTGACCAATCCCTGGGGTTCCTCTCTGCTGCCAAATGTGAAGGAACACATTGTTAGACAACAATACCCCCCATGCTGCCACCTCCTCCCTCCCTTCAGCTACAAAGCAGAGCCCAAGAGCCTCCTGCAAAGAGAGAAGACCGATTATATTTTGTAGTTTGTAAAGATCTCTGGGTCCACGCGATCAATACATTTCTGGTCCCTGTGTGGGGAATTGTTAAGTCATTCTTTAGCACCAAGAATAGAGGGCCAGTACTTCCTGGGGACTAACAGGACGACCATGACAACCACTGAAGCTTTTCTTGTGTTCACCTCTGGAAACAGGAAAAGAACAGATTCTTCTTACCCTTCAGAGTGCAAAGGGTTCTGCATTTCTTGTCATAATTCCGGAGTCTATGTGAAGCCTTGTGTGAGAAAGTAGTGTGAATACGGTTGATGTTTGTGTCAAGATACAACCACAGTGGCTCAGGGACCCAGAAGCTGAGAATCCCAGCGCAGGTCAGCCTGGTCTCAGCATTCTCATTCTGACATCCTCAAAACAGACTGACACCCCCAACCAAAACCCAGCAATATCGACAAGAAGAACACAAAACTAACAAAAACACCAGGACTACAGAGCTGTTTTTTTTTTTTTTTTTTTTTTTTTATAGCAGATACTACATGTAAACTGTGGCCTCTTTCCTTCTGCACCTGTTTGTGTGGGGTGCTGGATCGGGGGCTTCTGAAGAGTCAGCCCTGACTGTGTAGGAGCTTCAAGGCTGACTGACCCGGGAGAGAAGGACTTCTGCATTGCTGCTCAGGATTTTTGTTTTTATTTTTCTGTTAATTATGAGCCCAGAAAAAGGGAATTTCGATTTTTCAGATATGACCAGGTCATAGGAAATGCAATCGAAGGGAAATATAATTGGAGGGAGATGTAGCCTCCTGACTTTAAGGCCACACACCTCACATACCTAAGGACAAGAAACAAAAGAGCAAATCAGACACATCTGACAAAAGTGAGACAGATACAGCATAAAATATGTCTGAAAACAGCAACAACAACAACAACAACACTTCCTCCAAGTGACCCCCGGAGGAAGACACCCCCAGGTGGCCCAGGCATGGAGACTGTGAGACTCACATCTACAGGGCACACTTCTAGGAGAAAGGCAAGGTCCCCCTTCATGCCATGGGGCTGGCCGCACCTGAGGAGGGAGCCACGCCCTTTCATCCATGGCGGTCTCCTCCCCGGAAGCGAGGCTGGGCTGGGGCAGGGGTGCGGTTGTGAGGCTGAAGAGCAGCCAGGAGGCAACCGTTCTAGTGAGCAGAGGATCAGCTCCTCCAAAACACACTGGCTCTGGGGTCTCTTGCAGGGGTTGTCAGTGAGAGGTGTGCGCCCTTGGCTGTGACCTGGGAGTTATCAGCATGGCTGGAGATGAGATGTACATTGCTCCATCACCCTCACCTGGGACCAGGTTTTGCCTATCTCAATGGCAGCGTGACTGGTGGGACGTGACACCTCTGGGGAAGAGGACCAATGCTGTGTTCAGCCAGGGGTGCAGCGTAGGAAAACCTGACAAAGCAAGGAGGGACATTTCAGTCTAGCTCCGTCACGAGGGCGGCCACCAAGGTTTTTGCCTGTCAGACATGTCTGTGATTTGATGGAGGAGGAGCCACTTTCTAGGGAAAACTGATGCCTCAGTTTTGAGAGTTTCCTTTGCTGGGTGGGGGGCCCTTCCAACAGTTTTTGATGCACAAAGATCTGCAGCCTCCTGAGCAGGTGACTCTGAAAGATGCAGTGTCTCTCAGCTTTCCCACTGACCTTTACTGAATTTCAGACTTGGGCTATCCCAAAAGGCAGTCGGAAATTTGCTCAGTGGCATTTACCTAACTGAGGCCACTGGCAGCATGACACAGTTGGGTGACTTTAGGGTTTAGAGAGAAAATGCTGGCAGGGGACTGGGGAAGGGAGAAGGGTGGGATGGGGGGAGGGATGAGCTTCTCTTTCTCCTATTGCTATGCATTGCTCAAAGGCAAGCTGGCTGGCTAATAGTTACCCAGCCAGGGTCAAGCAGCTGGAGAGGGAAGTTAAAGAAATTCACAGCCAGGGCCCTGAGAGTAGCCTGTGAGCACAGCTCTGTCCTGCGGCAGCAGAACCTTCCATGGCTGGTCCTCAGAGTCCTGAGAACCAGCCCACCCCTGTGAGGATTTTCTTGCTCTGGAAATTACTGAAATTGATTCATAGCAAAGATGGGAGGGAAAGGGGCTGGGCAAATGATTTTTTTGTATAGCAGGCACTGTGTTCACCATGGGGAAAGAGAGAAACTGCCCCTGCCTTCACAGATCTTACCATGAAGTGGGGAGACAGGCGAAAACATGCAATTACACAAATAATTGCTTCCAATTGAGATCTGTGCTTCCAAGGAGAGGTGTGTGCTCTGAGAGGGTTTATGGGGGCAAAGCCTAGATTGGGGCATCTGGAAGCTCCATGAGGATGAAAAGGAGGCAGCTAGGGAAGGGCAAGATAGAGAACTGCCTGTGAGCAAAAGGTGCCTAGGCCAGTAGATGTGGGGCACGCAGACACCTGCAGGGCCAGTGTGTCGAGAGCAGAGGCAGAGGTGGAGCTTGCAGGGCTGGCCGGTGTCTCTTCTCTTTTGGCCTTATTTGCCTGCTTCTGGCAGTTTTCTTTTCATACTTATATGTATTGCCTCCAGCCTTGTCTGGTTCTTCTGCATAACTGTGGCTGCCTTGTAATAGGAACTTGATAAAGAAGACTTGACGAAATCTGAGCCCTGTAGCGTGTCGGGGGTGGTGGAAAGGATGTCTTGGTGCCGGTGGGTTGGCTGACCTTGGTCAAGACAGATGCCTTGCTCCTTGGTTAGGGATTTTCCCTGTGGAGTCCGATATATGTCGGTTTGAATTGTAACCCTGTGACTTTGGTCGAGTAACTTAATCTCTCAAAGTTTCAGTCACACTGGTGGAAAAATACAGATAGTGCCTACCTTTATTTATTTGGAACATATGACAATGATTTTTTTTTATGCCAGGCACTGTTCTAACTGCTTCACAGATATTAGCTCATTTAATCCTTACAGTAACCCTGTGAAGCAGGTACCATTATTATCCTGATTTTATAAATGAGAAAACGGAGGCCCTGAGAGATGATGACATGGCTACTATATGTTAAAGCCAGGGTTGGGAATGATGGAATCTGGATGAATCTGCAATCTCAACTACTTGTATTTTTCTTATATTTTCACTCCGTGTGGGTTCTGGAATTGCTGGGATACCAAGTGTCTGCAGTGACTAGGAGGGAAAGAAGTAAGATTTTTGACCACAGGGAGCCTTATCCTTCTTGGCATATCACTTAATATTTTCCTGTGTCTCCAGCCCCCCAGGCTCCGACTGCCTGGACAAGCAGCCCCTGATGATGGTCAGGCTGACAAGCTGCTGGCAGTACTGGCGCAGGATGCCAAGAGCCCCCTCCTCCCCAGGAGGACCCCTTAGACAGCAGTGTCAGTAGAATCCTGGCTAAGCCCTGGTCACTCCTCACTCCTCATCTAACTGCTCCGTCTACAGTTTCGACCCGGAATGTGAGGAACAAAGCCATATGTGAGCTTTATCAAGTGCTGAGTCTATTTCAGGAAAGACTGTGGAGAATGCATCAAAGCTGGTTGCTTATTGCACCATGATCCCTGAAGATTGGATCCAGTTCTGTGGAAGCTGGCAGAATAACGGGCCCAGACTGACCAGTGAGCTCACTGAGGGACGTTACTAGTTGGTCCAGTGCTCATCTGCCAGGTCAGAGATAGGTGGGAGGCAAGAGAACTAATTAAATTGGCAGTGGACATTTTACCTCTAAAATATAGGGCAAAAAGCAAACAGGCCTTTCATATAGAAGCTAATTATTAAAGGAAAGTAAAAATATTGGGGTGTTAAAGAAATATGTGACTGGTTTAGAAAATTCTCAACAGATATTTATCCCAAGGAGGGAGATTTACAAAGCCAAATTTGCTCTTAATCCTTAATCCACAAAGCTGTGATCCCACAATTTCACCAGGAATAACTGACATGAATGCTAATTGGAACTCTCCCTTTTTCCCTCCCTCCTTTTTATGTTCTTGGACACCGGCATTCCGGCATTCTCTCTAAGTTTGGGAGTCCTGGTCTATTTCTCCCCTTAGACAGTGATGTTTGAATACCACTACCCACCACTATCTTTGGCATTCGTAGTGTAAATGGCACTTTATCAGTTGAAAATGTGAATCCTGTCAACAGCCCCCAGCTCTGCCATGCTTATCAGGGCAAGGAAGAGGGAGAGTGAGATTCAGAGAGATGTGCTCCACCCTGTTCATTCCAGAAGAGTGATAGATAATAACATTTTCAGGCAAGAAACAGCAGGAAATCTAACACAGGAATTAAGGCACCAAATGGGAAAGTCAATTGCTTATTCACTCCAAGTTTTGTATTTGAAAGGAATGTTATTTGATTTGGGGACTCCCTCATTCTCCCTTTCTTTTTTCTTTTCTTTTTTTTTTTTTTTTTTTTGAGATGGAGTCTCGCTCTGTCACCCAGGCTGGAGTGCAGTGGCGCGATCTCGGCTCACTGCAAGCTCCGCCTCCCGGGTTCACGCCATTCTCCTGCCTCAGCCTCTCCGAGTAGCTGGTACTACAGGCGCCCGCCACCACGCCCAGCTAATTTTTTGTATTTTTAGTAGAGACGGGGTTTCACCGTGGTCTCGATCTCCTGACCTTGTGATCCGCCCGCCTCGGCCTCCCAAAGTGCTGGGATTACAAGCGTGAGCCACCGCACTGGGCCTTCTCCCTTTCTTTTTTCTAGGGGGCAAGTGGAATAGTAGAATTCACTCTTCACAATCATATTTTCCAGGCTCACTGTGTGTGTGTGTATGTGTAAATCCTCATTTAAACTTTTACTAATGTTTAACAAATGTGTATTTCTCAATTATGTCAAAGCTCCCCATAAGTAAAAGAAGGAATCCCTGGATTTTTTTTTTCTCATGGTGTCTCTTGTCACTCTAAAATGGACCTAAACTAAGAGGTAAAATAACAATAATGAAACAACAACAACAAAATACTGCTTTTGTAGTGCTACCCATCTTATTTGTACAGTGTTTGATAGCTTTCCACTGCATTTTCCTTGCATTTCACCAACATCACTAGTTGCTGTGGTATACCACTCACAACAAAAATAATGAGCATCTCAGCCCTGGGCATGCATGATTCAGCGTAATGCTTGCAATGGCCTTATCGGGGGTAGCTGTCATTGTCCTCCTTTACCAATGAAGACACAGGCTTAGAGAGATTGAGTAATGTGTCCAAAGTCACCCACCTGACAAGTGATGGAGATGAGATTTGATCTGAGGCTTACCTGATGCCAGGGCCTGACCAGTTAAAATGGTCATTCTTCCGGTGACAGAATTGAGGCAGAGGACTTGTGAGGTCACCCATAGATGAAGAACAGATCCAGGCACAGAACTCTGGTCTTGTTAATGCTCACAGCTGCTCTTCTTACTTTGCCAAGGCTAGGAAAAAAGAGCATCCAGTCACCAAACAAACTCATGCTACAGAGACTCTCTAGTCTCTTTCATAATGCAAAGGAAAAGGATTCTGGAATTCTAGATCAAGCTGATAGGTGTTTTCCTTGGATTGGGGAATGTAGAGGGATTAATGAGGACAGGAGGCAGACCTTATCAGGGTGAAATAACATGAATAAATGAGGATGAACTACTCTTTCTTCCTACCCAACTTCTCAAATAAATTTCTTGCAAAATTAAGTAAATTCTTGCTTCAAAAACTCAAGTGGAGGATTTGTCTTGTTTGTTCCATCTTGTTTGATGAATCCAGGTGTTTTCTAAAACAGAAGGCACACAATGTATGCTCTTTATTTTTTTGTGCTCATTACCCTAATTGGTGGGTTTCCTTCCAGGATCGGCAGCCAATTCTCCACTAGAGTAGCATCACTGGACCTTAGGGTCTATTTACAATAGCAGATGTAGCGGTCACCCAATAAAAAAGCTGCTGGGCGTGGTGGCTCACACCTGTAATCCCGGCAATTTGGGAGGCCAGGGCGGGTGGATCTCTTGAGCCCAGGAGTTCAAGACCAGCCTGATCAACATGGTGAAATCTCATCTATACTAAAAATACAAAATTTGCCAGATGTGGTGACACGCACCAGTAGTCCCAGCTACTCCAGAGGCTGAGGCAGGAGAATCACTTGAGCCTGAGAGGTAGAGGTTGCAGTGAGTCAAGATTATGCCACTGTACTCCAGCCTGGGCAAAAGAGTGAGACTGTCTCAAAGAAAAACAAAGAAAATAAATCAAAATATTGTTTCCACAGTGCAGTGTTAGCCTGCTGTCTCAAAAGGGCCTGAGATTTGCTATATAGCCAAGCTGTGTGGACTCCATAGGAGACTCAGGATTAGCACCTTAAAGTCTTGACTGGGTTTTCTTCTTTAAACGAAGCTGTAGATTTAGCCACAATGCCATTTGTCTGCACTTACTACTGGATGGACACAGTGGATTCTGATTTGTAGTCCTATTCAGTGAAAATAGCCAAATCATTGTGAATACACTTTGGTGTGAAATCCTTCTTCTGAAGAGCCCAGAGCAAATTCCCATGTTAGGGAGAGGCAGATGGATGGAGGCAGAGTTAGCTCACAATGAGTTAGAGGAATGTTAGCATCTCCTTGACTATACTGTAGCTGGTAGAATAGAGTGTATTCCATATTCTAAATTTAGAATACAGTCAATCTAGACCCAAGAGAAAGAGAAAGGAGGGGCAGCCGGGGATATACTAACTTATGAACTTGAGATTTATAAGCATTATCAATCTTGAATTGAAAAAGTGAATCCCTTGAGGGAGTACTGGTGGCATTGCAAAAGCTAACCCAAGTATCCATCTAATTTATAGCAAATCTAGGCATATAATTCCCTTAGATGATGGAATTGAGATGGAGGACATGGAAAATGATCAGACACCCTTCCTGCCTGGAGTGTAGCTCAGAATGAATTATCTGTGGTTAAGGGAGGGGTCAAGGGAGGAAATGGTGGTACTGGTGAGGCATTCCAAGGGCTTGGTGTGAGGATGCAGTAGGAAGTGACGGGATGCGAGTGGGTAAGAAGCAGGGCCCACAGAGACCCCACAGGGCTGGAAGGTAGCAGCAGGGTATTTATGGTGCTCTGCCCATGGTCAGGTGGTGCACCTTCCAGGGACATCACTGCTGTGGACATGTAGGCATTCAGCTTTCTGCTGGCAATGCAGATGTAACAGTGGTTTTCAATAGCTGGAATCCACACTGAATGAGTATGTTGTGTGTGTTTATTTTTGTTGTTATTTAGTTGGGTTTTCCTCAATCCTCTGAAAGGTCTTGACAAGGGTATTGCACACTCAGTGATGGCCATTAACAATAACAATAATAACACTGGTGACATTTACTGCACATTACAGGGCACTTGTCACTGTGTCAATGTCCTTAACCGAATTACCTCATTTTACCACCAGTGTGCTATCATCACCCCCATTTTGTAGATAAGGAAGGGAAGACTCTTAGAGATTCGGTAACTAATGCAAAGTCACACAGAAAAAGTGACTGACTGCGGAATGCGGGTACTCAGCTGCTAGGTTAGGCCTTTCCTCATTAACTTATTTATAAAGGAATTTAAAATTTGTATTAACTAGTTTATAAGTCTCAAGACATATGTAAAGAAGTTCACTTGGGCCAATAGCCAGCATGGCCTTGTGGTGAACTCCCTGACTTCCTACCCTGGATCCATCACTGACTGGCTGTGAAACCTTGATCTAGTCATTTAAGCTTTCTGTGCCTCAGTTTCCTCATCTGTGAAAGGAGTGGGGGTGATGTTCGTATGTACCCCATAGGGTCGGTATGAGGAGTAAATGAGCTAATATTTGTAAACCTCTTAAAAAAGTGTAGTCAGCGCTACGTAAGGGTTTGATAAACAAAAGCTGGGAGGACCAGTGGATTAAATCCAAGAGGGTCTGAGTTTCCGGCTAAGCTTTGGAATGGAGTGAGGCAGATTGCAAAGGATGGGGCTGGCCTTGAGGTTGGATCCTATGTGGCTGTTTCTTTGACTGTCAATCTTCATTCTTAAATCTTCTCACTTGAACACCTTTTATTGGCACTAAATTTGTTTTAGGATAATGAACGCAGCTGTTCCAATTATGGTGCTCACCCCACTCACCTCTATGTTTCACCTCTCAAAGACACCACCTCTCCCTTGGGACTAGCTCTGAGCATGGTGAGGCCGGCATGCCCAGGGCTGAGGCTGGCACTTGGAGAGCCCTAGCATCAGAGGGGTTAACACATTATCTGGGCATACTCAAATAGTATGAGCCCATCAAATAAACAAACACACCAACTTGCAAATGAATAGAAACATGTTTATTAGAGTAGAGGAAAAACAGCTTTTTGGCACATTAACACTGTGGCATCAGGAGTGGCAGCTGCAGCCTGGGACAACAGGCAGGGAGGAGGAGACAGTAAATGTGCATTTTCAAAGTGCTTAGCATCAGGAGAGGGTATTTCCAAGCAAAGAGATGTGTGTGCGTGTGTGCATGTGTGTGTGTGTGTGTATGCGTGTGTGTGTGTGTGTGTGTGAGAGAGAGGGCAAGAGTGAGAGACAGAGACAGAAAGAGAGAGAGAGAGAACCATCAAAGCAGTACAAAGGCCAGGAGGCAGTGGTAGTGTGCACATAAGACCTAGGAGGATGTGGGTTTGAATCCCATCTCTTTCAGGGATTGGGTGGCCTTGGGCCCTTTACCTCTCTGAGCTTCTGTCTCCACACAATTCTCTTATAATCTGTCCTTGGCAGGCCTGTAAGTGAAGATCATATGAGATGACCTGTTTTAAGCATCTAGCACAGAACTTGGCACTCAGAAGCTGCTGGATAAATGCCACTCCTCACTGCAGTTCTATGTTAGAACATTCCAAGTTTTGCATGGTTCCTGAGGAGGGAGGCAGCTGTGTGTTCAGGTAGAAAAGTATGAGGTGTGGGACAGTGGGAAACCCTCATGAGCAGGTTTCAAGTGAGAAATAATTCCTTTTTGCAGCAGGCAGACGAATTGGAAATGACAAACTCCTCCCATTGTAAAATTAAGAATTAAAAGTGTTTATTTTATTCAATAAATACAAAACCATGACTGTAGTATACTTGTATTCCAAACTTTGATGATTTAAAAAGGGAAGAGAGAGAGAGAACGGCTATGAGAAAGAGCACAAGACTACATCCTGAGTTCCTACACGTCATCCCCCATCCCCAAAATAGCAGCTCCACTTGTATACATTGATACATTTTCAGTGTAGCAGTTCATTGGCAGAGAGGTGTCCAATACCTAAAAATAGCTTGATAGCTCCTAGCATAGATCATCTGCCATATCACCTGATATTTCATCTTCCCCACTAAAATGTAAGCTCCCTGAAGGCAGAGATTAATAATGCATATAGGAGATAATCTTTGATATTTAGGATGAGGCAATGAATACATGAATGAATATGTCAATGAATGAATTAATCAATGGATGGAGAGACAAGGAGAATGAGACCCTCTTGGACTCAGGGAATCTTATATCTTTGAACATTAAAATTATGTTTCTGTCTTTTCTTGCTCTTCTCAACCCACCTTGCCTGACAGTTTGTTACATTGTCAAATTCTGTCATTTCTTCATTTAGCTTGCCCCTATTTCACTGTTAGCCAAATTCTTACACCCACACAGATGATCCTCAACCTTTGTATGTTCAACTCTTGCACAGTCCACAAATCCCCCAGTGCACTCCACGGAAACCACTTTGCAAACGCCAAGCCTGGCCTTGTGTGCCGCCTTGATGAATGAGTCATCACCAGCCGTGCTGCCCACCAGACAGCTTCTTGGTTCCAGGGGCGCCGCCTGCTTTGTCCTATAGCAGTGTTAGTACGATTGTTTGAATACTTCACTGCATTCTTCCCCCACAGAAAAATGAAAGTGCTGATACCAGTGATAAGAAACATAGGTTTCATAAACTTAACACAATTGAGGCAAAGATGGAAATCATTTGGCGTGCAGAAAAGAGCCAATGTTTAGCCTCAGTCGGATGCTTATCATACTTGAGCTATCTGACTGTGTGCTCAGCTGTAAAGGAAAAGAAAAAAAGAAAAGAAAGAGAACACACACAATGCAGTCAATATTGTCAGAGATTAAGTGTAAAATATATGGTGTATTTTGGAATTTTTTTTTTTTTTAGGTTTCTGGAAATGCAGATATAAATCTAGTTCGTTTTCACTCTCAGGCATGTTTTAGCAATGTGATGTGGTAGTGCAAAAACCTCTTCCCTGATTTTCTTGTCCTACTTTGTCAAACAGACTCAACTGTGTGTTTATATTTTCAAGAATTGTAGTAATGTCTTTTCAGTTGCCTAGTTTTTAAGAAAACATCTTTGAAAATAAATACTTTCAATTTTTCCTACTCCTCCCAACATGAGTGTCCACCATGAGTCCCCTTTCGCCAAACACTTCATGTTCCTCTGCATTGTGGTGCCCCTTCCTTTCCTCTCTACTTCTGCATCCTTTGCGTTTCCTCTTGAATCCTGTCTTCTCCTTCATGGTCTCTGGAGGGGACACTGCGGATGCTTAATGTGTAAGGGGAATCACACAAACATAGTAGACCCTAAAGAAACATTTTAGTTGGATTTTGAAGTGGGCCTAGACTCCACATGTTTTTTTCTCAACATCTTTTTTTCCCTTTCTCAAAATATCCTGCAGCCAGGGACTTCTCTCACTGGCGCTGTTGGTTGTTTGTTGGTTTCTTTGTGCCTCATCAGCTTCCTGTACCTCATTTCATGATCATTTTGACCTAAGACCATTGCCCAGTGGCTTCTCATTTCCAAGATCTCTACTTGGGTCTTTTTTTGCAAGTCTGTGCTTGTCTCATAACTCCTAGTGTTGTTCATGACTGAAATATATTTTTATCTTTCTGTGGACATGAAACCTACATATACACTCCTATTCTCATTGCTCCATTAGCTCTGATCCCTCTGATTTGAGTTCTGTCTGTTGAGCCTCTTTTATTTTGTTTCTTTATTTGATGTTCATGGTGGCATTCTTTGTGAAATGTTTGGTGATTCTGGATTGAACCCGTCTCTGTAACACTGAATGGCCATTTGTCTGCTTGTTGCCTGTCCTTGCATTCTGATGGAGGAAGTGGGCGGGAGGTGCTGCTGCTGGAATGTGTGCTGGTTTCAGTAAAAATGGGGAAGGCCTGGAATGTGCTATGGGGCAGTGCGCTGGTCCTGGCTGTGGTGAGTCCTTGATCCTCCCACTGTCACCTGCCTTGAGAACTCTGCCCTGCAAAGTGGATTCAATCTCCCTCCTAGCCTTAAGCCATGCACTCCATGTCCTTCTGTTTGGTGTAGAGATTTAGCCTTTCTGACTTCTCCCAGTGCAATGAGATGACTAATGCTATGTTGCTTCCAACCATCTCGAGACTTTCATTCCCCTCTTGACATGGGCACTTGCCATGGTTGCTTCTCTCTGCTTGCTATCATTCAGGGATTATTCAAGTTCCTATTCTTAGTATGTTTCTCTTCCCTTATTTTTTGTGGCTTTGGCTGGGGCAGGGAGTTCAGAAAAGAAGAGAAGATTGTAGCAAGCCACCTAAAACAGGAAGTTGCCTTCTTCTCTGGGTCTGAGACGTACTGACTTCCAGAACATCAGGAAACCAAGAGGATCACAGCACAGGGCCTGAATCCTCTTGTTTGAACCTTGTTGTAGATGTACAACCTGTGCATTTCACACGTAGGAAGCAGGGGTGCACAGTGGGTGCTTGCTCTATATTGGATGAAATTAAGCCAATGTTTCCCACAATATGTGTGATAGATATTGTGAAAATGTGAAGTAGAGGGGGAGTGAGAGGGAATTCCGTGTGCTGGTGGTATCAAGCGTGCAAACTCAGTTTAAGAACTCCTTTCACAAAAGTTTTAAGATTATCCTTTGTAGCTTAAAAAACCAATATAGACAGAAAAGAACCCCCACTCTGGTGCTTTCTCCCTTCTTCCATTCCTGCCTTGACCATCCCTTCCTCCTCATAGCCTAGAAGCAGCCCCCGGGCCTCCACCTTCCCTTTTGGTTGTCCCCTGACCCTAGTCCAACACTTGCCTCTTTGTAGAGAGGAGCTTGTTGGACACGTGGGATTCACAGGCCAGGTGGTTCAGCAGCCGGACAACCTGGATCCTCCTGACCCTCCTCTCCTCATGGCCAGCCCAGCTCAGGGCTGCCTCTGAGAGTCTGACCTCCACAAAGGAAGATGAAATGTAGAGACGCATTTGCTGCCTCCAAGTAACAGTGCTTCAGGTGTTTACCTTTCCTCAAGTCACGGAACTGGAGAGCAGGGCAAGGCCATAGGACTGTCTGTTGAGCGATTGACACATTCATTGTATTTTGAAATGAAGAAACTGACCCTAAACCTGTCAAGTGACTTTCCCAGTAAGTTTGTGGTACCGGCTGAACTCAAGTTCAGATCCTAGGTTAGCAGTCCTGTAAATTGAGAAACAGAACCTCACTACTCAAGCCAAGCTGATGTCTACCCCAAACCAAACATCCAAGTATGCATTGGGGTAGGTGCTTTGTGACCAGTTCCCATGGACTCCACTTCAGAGCCCTTCGAATCCTACCCCGCCCCACACCGCCCCCCACCACCCCCTGCCTTGTGCTCTGCCTCAGCCTCAGAGCCTGGTTTATTTCTTCAGGGTATTTATGTCAAGGATTCCTAAATTTGTTACTCAGTTCTTTCCCCATTGATTCCCAGCTCCATTCCTCAGCCACACACCAAGCTACACAGTGCCTCATGGACTCCCCTCCTGCAGTGGGTTCTCTGGAGCCCCTCCTGCAGCATTTTGAGGGAGGTGCCTATTTCTTCCAGATTAGAGACCCTCCTGTCCTCTAGATACCTGTAGCTCTCCAGGATCCCCCAGCTTCCTCTAGACAGGCTCATATCTCAAGCAATGTGCATCCAGGAGGGGGTTCTTCCCTCCACATGAGACATAGGCCCCAGGTTGAGTGGCAGAACTGCTTCTTCAGGCCAAAACCCAGGCGTGCTGCCTCAACACGAAGACCACACTTTGGCATTAAACATCTTTTCAAAGTACAGTACATCCACCCCCTGGGCTGTTTGTTCTAGATTCTTTCAACACTTAAGTGTCTTATTACAAGTCTCTTTCCTGTTCAGGGAACGGGCAATGAAATTGTATAGGCAAGGGGTACTCCGTTTACCTGGTGCATTCAAGGCTGAAGACAAGGAGACATTATCCTCCAAAATCCTTTTTTTTTTTAAAGCAAGTCTGCCCTAGAGTAAAGTCTTCCTAAATTTTGATTGTTGCTGTGCTATGAACAGAGGTTGTATCCATATTTAATGGAACATAGCAGTGAGAGAAACTGGAATATTGGAACTGCTGTCCTCCGCTGATGAAAGGAGGTTGTAAATAACATTTTGCTGCTGGTAAACAGGCAAAATAAATACAGAAATATGGAGCCATGCAAAAAACATTCGACTCTGTCACATGTTGTTGGTGGAAACCACTCATAGAAAATCAAACACAGACTTTGACTTGCAGTCACAGAAACAGTATACTACATGGAGTTTCTTTAGGATTTGCAATCTCTGTGCAGTTGCAGGCTCTGCTTATGTTATCTTTTCATGAGGGTCTAGACCTGAGTTTACAGAATGATTTAGAAATCAGTGTATTTCCTGCTTCATATAGTGTGATTAATCTTTTTTGATTTTACATGTCTACAAATGGTGTTAGTGGTCATAACTGCAAACTATTGCGATTTTTATTGGTCTAGAATGTGAATGTTTGTGTTAGAGCATCTGCAAAAGCAAACACTTTGGTATGTTGAAAAAATAATGAAGATCTAAGTGATTTTAAGATGGCATTTTGTGAATGCATGCTAAAATGCTGCTAGATTTTTATTTGTTTTACTGCTAATGCTGCATTGAAGATATAGTAGTGCTGCAGCACAATTTTTTTTCTATTTCTTCTTTTCCTTTGTCCTTCAAAAAATACCCATTCTAGTTGCAATTTTTGTTCAAAAATCAAGATAGTCACACATTAAGATAAGTTCACTGTCTAAGAAGTAAATAAATGTAAAAGTAAAGCATCTCATAGCAGTTATCAGCTGTTTTGTGTCATACATAAACATTTTGCTTATCATTGGCATATTTTTTGTGTATGTTCTAATAGAATGGCCAATAAATCAAAGTCATCTAAATGTCTTTATCAACACCTTAGGTATTACACTCACTGATGTTTAGCATCTTTCATATTGCAATTATAAAGGTCCCTCAAACCCTGGCTGATAAATTATTTTAGGTTTCTTGTGAAGAAGGGTTGTGTTTAACTATTAATTTTCATACCAGCTTATACCTAATAGAGTGTGTGGCTAATGAATGTGTTGAATTAAATTGAGTTAGATTGAATCAAATTGAATTCAACAGAAATAAATTGAATTGTATTGAATGATAAACAGGAGAGGGACAATGCATGGTGATCTAATAGCATCTGATAATAACAGAACACTGAATTTACACGCCTAACTTAGGAGATATTTGATAACTCATGAGTGGGAAAATTGCCCTTCTCCTATGTTCCTGGGCATCCTTGCCAAGTGGAGAGGAATGTCACAGGAAACCTCAGGCAATTATATAGTTCAAGCATCTTCTGTATTTGTGTGGCAGGAAATTGTGCCAGAAGGGTCACAATTATTCTGTATGTCACCAAGCAGGAGCTCCATTTTTACAGATTTTTTAAAAAAATTTTCTTTTGTTCAGCAGCAGCTGGCTGTGTGAGGGCACTTAGGAACAAGTGATGTGAGTGTGTGTGTGTGTGTGTGTGTATGTGTGTGTGTGGATCAGATGGGGGTATCATTTGCTAGTTTTAATTGGTAGATTCAACATCTTCCACTAACCATGCAGAAGCCACTGGCTGAGATGTTACCATGGTAAATCAAACTCCGGTGTGTGATTGGTAGACTTCTGAGGCAGGTACAGTCACTCTAATCAACTCCAGGAAAGTCGAGGCCATCTGGTTTTGCCTCACCTGGAAGTAATTTACCACCCCAGGCGCAAAAAATTTACCCTGAGGTCAGTAACAGTAAGCCTGCCTCAAAGATGTTCCAACTGAGTATGGAAGAGGAGTGGTGTGACATAGTAATTTCTGTTTGTTTTTATATTTTCAAGCTTGGGAAAGTGAGGGGGCTAATCATGCAAACCAGAGCCAAGAATAGATTTGGCAGGTGCTGACCCAGCTAGTTCCAGACAGCAAAGTGAAAACTCCTGAAGCTCATTCTACAGCACTGCTTTAATGGTCCAGTTCAGAATGTCTAACTAATTGAGATTTTATAAAAGGAACTTTGACTAAGCATCAAATTGCTCAAGAATATGGAGGAAGAGACAGGCTTTGTTTTTTTATTTGAGTAGTAAGGAGTGAAATTGGGAATATTTGCAAGGAAGGGAATCTTTCAACAAGACTTCACTCTAAAAAAAATAAAAGTATGTTGGGCCATAAACATTACGCATAGCTATTTAGGATTATAGATATTCTTGTAATCAGACAGGATGTAGCCAGCCCTAACCAAAATATACACAGTGAGAAGACTTCAGAATCATTAGCTCTTTGGAATAGTTAGAAGAATGTGTTCGGTTTGTATGACATTGATTTGTTTTGGCTGCACTTGAAATGTGTGGTCTTTGCGAGTCAATAGAAATGAAGTCCTTTATTGAATAGGAAAAACTCCATGGAGTGAATTATACAAAGAAATGGAAGGCCAGGGTTCTCAGTCTCCTGTGTATTTGTGGGAGTGGATGCCAGGCAGAATGGGTTGGGCTTTCGAAAGGAAAGCTCAGGGGCTTGGGAGGAAGGTCAGTGTTTTAGACTTTTTGGGCTGCTAGAGCAAAATACCATAGACTGGGTAGGTTAAAACAACAGACATCTCTTTTTCACAGCTCTGGAAGCTATGAAGTTCAGGATCAAGGTCCCATCAGGTTCTTTGTGTGGTGAGGGCCCTCCTCCTGGTTTGCAGATGGCTGTCTTCTCCTTGTGTCCTCATGTGGTAGAAGGGGCAAGGGGACTCTCCTCTCCCTTTTGGGAGGCTCTGGGAAGTCTCTACTCTCCTTACCTAATTACCTCTGAAATGCTCCACCTGCAAATACCCTCGCATTGGAGATTAAATTTCAATGCATGAATTTGGGGACACAAACATTTAGCCTATGGCAGTAGGAATAGCAAAGTCAGATTAAGGGACAGCCATGGAGAACGTCATTTTGGAAGCTGGGTTCTTCCAGAAGTGTGATAATCCCACAAGGCTGGAAATGGGAAGGCCCTGAAAAATCAGCTGGTGTGACTTCTCCATCTATTAATGAGAGGGTGGAAGGCCAGAGGGCAATATAGATAAGGAATAGATAAGGAATAATCAAAATAGTGGTGGATTCCAATTTTACAGTACCCTGTTCAGAGATGCACTGAGCCAGAAGAGCCTGAAAAGCTACTGGAATCGTGTGTCTCCCCACCCTCCGGTGCCCTAATTGTGCAGTTATTTCAGACTTAGACTTCACTCATTTTACAAGTTTAATACTGAGGTGGAAGGACTGAGGTGGAATTGCTCTTTGTCCAGATTCTCTTTGTTCTTTGGCTCAAGAGCAGTAACGAATGGACAGACGTGTCCTTCTTTCCCCTGCCTGGAGAGGGAACACAATTAGGAATCCTGGTATGTGAGTCTCCACTTCATCTCCTCTACAAAAAGAGGCAGACATAGCACTTGTGATAAGCCAGCTCCTTTCACCATCTTCACCCTAAGCTTTTAGTCAACTCTCCGGAGAGTCAGACTCTATTAAAACACACTTACCATGACCCACAAAGCAACACAAAATTAAGGAGCAGGGTGCTGTGTCCTTGAGCATGTGGGCACCACACCATTCCCTCTAAAAGCTAACTCAACAAGGGAAAGTGAGGAGGGAGATCACTTTGGAAAAGCAGTGTGAGGGGAGAGAAAGGAAGAAAGGTAAGAGTGAGTGAGTCTTTTGTGGGTTGCACATTCTCTTTAAGAATATGATAAAAATTATTTCTTTCTCTGGAAAACAAAATGCATAGGATCACATATACATTGCAAGTAATTTGGGGTTCAGAAGCCCATATATAGACTTGGGTAAGGAGATCTAATCTATCTATCTACCTATCTATCCTAACAACTGCAATTTAGCGAAGTTACATACATATATGTGTCTTTGTGTGTCAGTGTGTATATAATTGTTAAATTGCCATTGTTAGGTACATGTTACATGCATTGAAATATGGCATATATGTCAAACACAATCCCTCATTATCCAAAAAGGTACAAGAGTGAATAATGGGAAAGAATTGAGCAAAGACATATTCAAGGTGACTGTCAGCAATGAAAAGTTAATAGTGAGGCCTCCTACAATGTAGTGACTTCTTTAAGGGAAGGGATTTGAAGCCATGGGATTTTGGATGATTTAAAATGAGCCTCACTAAAGCCCTGGATCACACAGTGGCGGAAACAAACCTGAAAATAGCCAGAGTAGTAGGCAGAGAAGACTAACTGATCTCTACTCTTTGAACCCCATGGTTCCAGTCCATTTAATTGTTCTTCAGGCTAACAACTTCACTTTCCATAGGGAAGGCAGTGTAAGCGACCATGGCCTGGGGTTATGGGTCAGAACATCATACCTCAGTATTGTAAATGAATAAACATTTCAAACAACCACTGCATTTCATTGGTTTTCCAGAACATGATTCATTTTACCCGTGTTTCCTCATTTCTGGTTAGTTGTGAAATCCAGTGCAATATTATGGATTTATTGTCACACTGAAAGGATGTGTGTGTATGCTAAAATTCAAAGATCACATTTGCCTCTGCTCTCACAGGAAGAGGTTAGGGGAATGGCACATTCCACTGGTTTGTCTGTGCACAGGAGTGCAGGGCATGTGACTCTTGGGGAAACTCCTACAGCTGGCTCTCTGGATCACCAGGAATCATGAAAGCAGGCTTTGTAAACATTGCATGTATTCCCAGACATTGAACATTGTGACATTTCGTGACCAGCTCTCTCAGAAGAGATGCCAAGTGTAGATGTCCTTTCTGGAACATCCCTGCATAATTAGGCTGCCCCCAACTCCTCACCACATACATGCAACATTTTCCTGCTGTTGAGTAATCATTTGTGCTTGACTAGTTTTCTGCCTCCTCAAACATCGTCTCAGGGCAAAAAGGCACAGCGTGTAGAATATGCTTCTTATAGCAGGGTTAACCAGGGCTTCCTCATCTCATTACTAGAATCTCCTGCACCAGATTCCACACTGGCTCTCTTCTCACTTCATATCTTGTTCATATGATTGTTCATATCTTTCTACCACTAGATAATGATCTTGTTTAGGAGACAGATCTAGGTTACAGTATCTTATATTTTCTAATTATTCTGTGAATTAAAACTCATATCATAAAGTTAGAAACCCTTGGCATGCCATTCAAGAATTTAAATTCTGATTGGAACCTAACTTTTCTAGCCTGGTAGTGGAAAAATGAAAGATGATAAATCATGGGTTCTAATCCTGACTTTTCCTACTTGCTTACTTTCTGTTATTGGGTACTTGGTTAAGTTTAAAGAACTGTATAGGCATGTGACATACATTAGTTCATCGTAACAATTGGGTGAAGCAGGTGCTCTTATCTTTATTGCTTACATTAAACCCAGAACGGTACAGAAACTTATCTGTGAGCACGTGGACTGGCTTCATTTGAATTCACATCCATCTGATGCCAATAGCCATGCTATAC
Organism: Nomascus leucogenys; assembly: GCF_006542625.1. Taxonomy (NCBI): domain Eukaryota; kingdom Metazoa; phylum Chordata; class Mammalia; order Primates; family Hylobatidae; genus Nomascus; species Nomascus leucogenys. The sequence goes on along the minus strand of NC_044395.1, from coordinate 2,897,162 downwards.
AGCCTTTCTTTGTGTATGCCTGTGTATCCTTGGTAAGTCTTTATTTTTTTTCCCAATGTAAATTGGGGTTGTGGGGAGTGTAGACTAGACCAGTTGTATTCAATATTTTTAGTTCTCCATGTCTCCCATGAAGCACAATTTGAAAATCACTAGAATACCTCTAAAATGATGCCTACTCTAACATTCTAATTTTATCCCTTTGTCATTATCATCTCCCTTCCACCCCTTTTCAGCACCATGAATCTCCTGGTTCCTCCATTTGAACAGTGTCTTCTTCTCAGAACGTGCTGGTCATTTCTGTGCCTCTACTTCTTCCACAAGCTCTGCTCTCTGTGAATCTTTCTCAGTCTCCTCCACCTGAGGAACTGTTCCAAGGCTTTTGCATTTTGCTTACATCTTTATTGTTGTCAGCCAGCCCTGTATTAAAGCTCACTGGATATTCATCTGGACCCTTCTATAGGTTGATTCATAAATTTTTATGATGGAGACTGATGACTTTCTCATTTTAGTTTTCTGTAGGATCTGTGTTAGTTTCCCATGCTTGCTGTAACAAATTTCCACAAACTGGGTGACTTAAAACAAACAGAAGTTTATTCTCTCACAGTTCTGGAGCCCAGAAGTCCAAACTCAACTTCACTGGCCCCACATCAAGACATTGGCAGAGCCACAGTCCCTGCAGGAGCGTAGGGGAGAATCTATTTCTCCTCTCTTCTTTCTTCCGGTGGCTTCTGGTATTCTTTGGATTGATACATTATCTCATTCTTCAAGGCCAACATTTTCAAATTTCTCTCTGATGCATATTCACATTGCTTTCTCTTCTATATATGTTCAGATTTGCTTCTTTCTTGCTCTGATATGAATTAATTGCATTGCGTTTAGGACCCACTAATATACTCCAGAGTAATCTTCCCATCTTTGGATCCTTAACTTAATTGCATCTGTAACTTACCCCCACCAAACACACACCATATAAGCTCATGTCCACAGATACCAGGGATTAGGATGTGCATGGCTTTTGTGGAACATTTTTTTTTTTCTTTTGAGACCAGGTCTTGCTCTGTCTCCCAGGCAGGAGTGCAGTGGTACAATAACAGCTCACTGCAGCCTTGACCTCCTAGGCTCAAGAGATCCTCCTACCTCAGCCTCTTAAGTAGCTGGAACCATAGGCATGTGCCACCACACTCAGCTAATTTGGAGAATTTTTGTATTTTATAGGGTTTCACCATGTTGCCCATGCTGGTCTTAAACTCCTGAGCTCAAGTAGTCTGCCTGCTCCCAGGCATGAGCCACTGTACCCAGCCAGCTTTTGTGGAATATTTTTTAGCCTCTCACAGTGTGCCCAACCTTTGGCTTCCGAAGATTCTTGTCTGTCTCACATGCAAAATACATTTTCCCCATACCAACATACCACCACATTTCAGCCTGTTACAGCATCAACTCATATCCAAAATCTTACCTAAGTGTCATCAGCCCCAAAAGTCCCAAACTCAGCATCTAGATCAGGTATGGGTGGTACTATGGATATGATCCACCCCAAGGTAAAATTTCTGTTCACTTGTTGACCTGTGAAACTAGAAGATGGGTTATCTGCTTCTAAAATTTAATGGCAGAATAAGCATAGAATAACAATTGTAGATACTCCTATTCCAAAGGAGAGAAAATGGAAGGAAGAAAAGGTTACCCAGACCCAGGCACCTTCCAAATCCAGTAGGGCAAATTCCATTAAATGCAAGGCCTGGGAATAATTCCCTAAGGCTAATATCACTGCCCTCTGGGCCCATAGCTCTGCCTTCTGGCCTTGCAGTTCTGGGCTCTGGTTCCAAAGCTCAGGCCTCACAGTCATCTTTCCTTTTATCATGAAGGGTAGCACATGTTTGCAACTTTGTAGTCGTATGAGCTTATTTTCTTTCTATGGAATTTTGGGAGTCTAACAACCTTCTTTCATTTAGTCATGTCCTCGATCCTTTCAGTCTAAGCTGGACATGTTTCTACTGATGTAATATTCTCAAAAACCTGGTGATTCTCCTGTATGTGTCATAGGGATTCATATTATTAGACAAAAGGGTCCTCCACAGAATTTCTTAGATAATCTCATCTTTCTTTCTGACTTATGCTGATATCCATGCATATCCGAGGGTCACATATCCATTCCCTTCGGTTCTAGCAACAGGGTGTTCAGTCATATACTTGGTGTTCTCTCCAGAGGACATTTTGTTAGCAGTGGGTCTTCTAATTTTAGCATATTTTGAAATTTAAAGAAGCTGTTAATTTCTAAATCAAGGGTCTTTTTTTACGTAACACTTCTTTCCTCAATTAATCTATTTTTGCTTACATTTTACTATAAGCAGAAACGAGGCTGCACCTTGAGTACTTTGCTTGGAAGTCTCATCAGCTAAATATCCACATTCATGGCTTATACTAACTGTAAAACAATTCAGCCAAGTTTCTGCTTCTATATAAGACAATTTGCCTTTCTTCTAGTTTCCAACAACATGCTTATAATTTTTTTTCTGAGACCTCACCAGAAGGGCTTCTATGGATTAGCTGGTAAAGACAATCTGGGCTTTTTCTATCACGCACTTACGAGTTCTTTGAGCCTCTACCCGTTGTCCAATTCCAAAGCCAACAGCACATTTTTAAAGTGTATTTCTTCTAGCAATAACTCACTTCCTTATAGCAAAATCTGCATCAGTCAGGGTTAAACCAGAGACACAGAACTAGTAGGAGACATCATAAGGGATGCATTGCAGGGAGTTGGCTCACATGATGATGGGTGCTGGCTAGGCATGTCTGAAATCTGTAGAGCAGGCCATGAGGAATGGCAGCTGGAGCTTTCTGGCACAGGCTGAAGCTGCTGTCCACAAGTGGGATTTCTTTCCAGAAACCTCAGTTCTGCCTTTAGGGCCTTTCAACTGATTGGGTGAGGCCCACCCCGATTATCTAGGATAATCTCTTTTATTTAAAACCAATTTTATTTTTGAACATTAATCTCATCTACAAAAATGGCTTCACAGCAATGCCTACATTAGTATTTGATTGACTGAATGGGCATTGCAGCCTAGCCAAGTTAACATGTCAAACTGACCATCACAGGTTAGTTAACAATGTCACACAGCCAAGTTAACACGTCAAACTGACCACCACCGTGCTTGCCTGTATTATCCTTGATGCCTGTGTATCTGTTAAAATGAAATACTATGATAGTAGAATGTTCCCTTCATATCAGTGAGGAGATCATTTGATTCAAATGTGGGAAAAATTAAAGATCATGAAAATACATTAGCCATGATTATAATGGAAATGCGGGGAAGGGCATGCTAAATACTTAGAAGAAGCTAAACTTCTAATGAAATGAGATCTCCTCAGCTGGGGCTGGTGGACCCAGATGAGCTTCAGTGGGTCATGAACCTCCCAGAATTATATGGGGTGTGTGTTTTTGTGTGAAAGAGAGAAAGAACATTTTTTTTTTTTTCTGGAATTAGAGTTCATAGCTTTTATCAGATTCACACAAAAAAGTGTGTTGCATAATAAATTTAACTACCTCATATATATATGGTAACCAGGTCATCCATCAGTAGCAATAGGCCTGTATTAGGAGTCCTTGACTGTGGATCTAATAAAATCTTCTGTGCTCGTAACTCACACCTACCTGGATATTCTAGAATCAGCTCTTGGAGAACTCAGAGGTAATGCAGATAGTGGTTCTTATAGGGATTGGCTAGGGCAAAATTAGGAGATGCTTGTTGTACCAAAGCCTACTGGTATGTTTCCTACTAATAAATCATGCCTGATGCCTCCAAGTCAATGACACGATAGAGGAAGTGAGTGATGAGGCAGGCAGCGTAACTCTGTGAATGAGCCAACCCCAGCCCTTCCCGTGACTTAGAAAGGGGTTAATGCACACAGATGGCTGCAAACCCCCCAAGCAGCCAGCATACTGTAAAACAATATTAACATCGTTGCCTTTTGAATACCATGTCTTGTAAACCCCAGGATATGACAAGCCTCTTTAGAATCTTCTTTGATTGTGTTACTCAGACTCCCGTAGGGAAATAGGGAGGGGTAGGGGTAGATACCAGAGGAAATGTGTAATTAGGAGTCTCTTAGAACAATAAGGGTTCTCAAACATGTATGTGTGCAACTGATTTGTTGCTTTTGGTATTTCTGTTGGTGAGTAATTAACTAACCATGTTTTGGGGGCAGTCTGTGCAAGCTTGGGCAATCTGATTGTTGTGAACCATGGGGAAAGAATAGTTGCCTTTAGCTATATTTTCAGAAAATACCAAGTGGAGATGTGAATGGAAAGGAAAGAACAGATTTTCTGGAGAGATGCCATTATGGTAATGTCAGAACTTCCTTTCAGTCTCAGATAAATCTTTCTTGTTATCACCTTTATTTTTAGTTTTACGCAAGACAGGAGGCCCAGTTCAGTTGGAGAGTGCCATGTACACAGATATCCCTGCCACCTCCGCAGGAGAGAGGAACAGGGGCCTCTGCGGGACTCTGGCTCCTTATTTTATGGTTGTGATTTCTCCTCACTGTGGTGCCTGTGTGTGGGGTTTCAGGGAGAGGGGCCTTTTGATTTGACTGCTGAGAAGAATAGGGTTTTCTCCTGGGAACTCTTCTGAGAGAACAAGCTTTTGACAAACACTCTTTGAAAGTTACTCTATGGCCAGATGCGTGCAGATCCGAAGATGGTGTCATTTGTGAAAAATGAGGCTGGCTTATGAGCTGGGTCCATTTGCACACAGCCTGCAGCCACGGAGTCCCTCATCTTGGAGATGCGCTAGCTCCTTCTGTCCTGTGGGCTGCTGGGGCTTTGTGTCACTGGCATCAGAAAACAGAATTTGGCAGTTCTCTAGGCTAAGGGTTTCCAAACTAAGCGTCCTCTGTATTAACAACGAGGAGCCAAAATGGGGACTTTTCTATTCGTGAAGGGGATCCAATGAAAATAAACTGTTTTATTTTGGTGACTTTGAGTATAGGAATTGTCTTCTCTGGACCTCAGTTTATCTAACTAGAAAAATGGGAGCAGAGGTGCCTAGTTATCTTTAGGAATGTTCTGTGACTTAATGAAGCAATATTCATGTAATGATTTGGTGGTGTAAATGTCCCCAGCAGTGCGTGATGTTAGTTGTATGTTTGCCAAACACCCAGCTCCTCTGGTAAAGGTAACCTTTGTAAATGGCAGGCTGTGAGTATTGTTAAAAGGACGTATGGCTCCACCTTCTTTCCAAAAAGATAACTGAGGAAATATAGGGCCAGTTAAATAGCATAGAAAGAGGTTCAGAGTGCCTTGACCTGGAGCAGTTTTTAAAACCTCAGGCCAAAACTCCACTAGGAAACTCACCAAACTAACCATTATGGTCAATTTCATTTTGAAATAAAGCACCCTAATTCATCTGTCCAGGAGTCCAGGTTCCTGTGTGGCCCAAGGTTGCATTCAGAGGTCAGAGTAAATCCTGTTGCTAAAGAGCCACTCCTTCTAGAAATAGCTTTTTTTAATGTCAGCAATTTCTCAATTCCATTCTTGGGTTCTTCAGTTCTGTCTCATTTCTGGCCACAAACCTGTTTGGGGTTTGCTCCACCATAAGTCAACACATGCACCTGCTTTCCCATCAATTCCCAGAATGCGGAGGACACTGTGGGTCTGCTAAGGGGCTTCTTTCAGAACTTCTGGGGTCCACATGGTTGGAATGTGTGCTAACAGGCTGGTCTCACGGTGGCAGTTCTAATTGGCTGAGGATGAGTCTTGAAATGTCACAGAAAGATTTATCTCTCAGCACAGATTCTCCCTCAACTAATTTTGCAGTAGGCCACCAGATAATGGGTTGTTTGGAAAACAATACGCAGTTCTCAGATGCCTTTCTGTGTTGGGATGAACTTGGTAGGCTATTTTAAGCAAAATGGCTCATGGCAAGGAAACTCTTGACTGACTTACAGGCCGTTGGACACTGGGAACACCAGGCCTTGCTTGTGAGGGATTTGGCTGAGCTGGTTTCTCAGGGTCCATCACCATTCTTGTGAGGACTCAGCACACAGGTGGGTGGGGAAACCTGCCTCACAAGTTTGGCTTATAAAGAAATATGGGGATTGATATCTGGATCCTTTTATATCAGCAGCAAGGATTAATTTTAGAGAAGATATTTCATAAAAAATGGATTCTTCCCTACTCTCAGTTTCCCAGGAAAAATATATTTGCTCGATTTGAAGGTACCATTGACTGTTAGCTGCTTGTTGATTTTTATAACAGCTTTTTTTTAGGATTAAGAGAAATACAAAAATGGGCACCATGTTCAACATACATACAGATTATAAGATAAATTTCTATTTCAGAAACATTGCAACACTATTTGCAACAGCCGAGCTATGGAAACACTAAATGTCCACTGCTGGATAAATGGATAAAGAAAATGTGGAATTTACATACAATGGAGAAATTTGTTAAAGAATACAAACTTACAGCTACACAGAATGGATAAGTTCTGGTGTTGTATACCACTGTAGGATGACTATAACAATAATACATTATGTAGTTTCAGATAGCTAGAAGGAGGATATTGAATGTTCCTAAAGCAAATAAATGATAAATGCTTGAGATGATGGATATATGAATTACCCTAATCTGATCACCGTAAGTTGTATGTATTGAAACATCACTATGTACCCTATAAACATGTACAATTATTAAGTGTCAATTTTTTAAGGGTATATAAAGATGCATACAGGGAATGCTGCAATATGTGACATCATGGATGGACCTTGAGGACATTATGCTGAATGAAATAAGCCAGTCAGAAAGGACAAGTACTACATGATTCCATTGATGTGACATATCTAAAATAAGCAAATTCATAGAATCAAAGAGTGGAATGATGGTCACCGGGGGCTGGAATGAGTGGGGAATGAGCATAGAGTTTCAGTTATGCAAGATGTATAAGTTCTGGAAGTCTCCTGTACAGCATTGTACCTATGGTTACTGTATTATACAATGAAAATTTGGTTAAGAGGGTAGAGCTCATGGTAAGTGTTCTTACTACCATCAAATAAAATTTTAATAAAGAAATATTAAAATGTGAAAACATATTTTGTAAAACTAAGGTGCAACAATATTTTTGGTGACTCACCATTAAAAGTCCTACATACAGTTGCTCTAGAATTCTATTCTAAGATGGGATTCCAAGTTGATTTTGCATTTCTAAGGTTAGCAAAGCATTTTGTCTTTTATTAGTTGTTTTATACATATGTATACCTAAGTAACAAGAAAATTTCTGGTGATCTCAGGTTCATACACAGCTCTTGTCATTTCCAAACAGCTCTGGATTTTTCGAGCTATTATTAGCCTGGAGAGTATAGATAATTGCCGTCTACACAGAAGTCTAAAAATAAACTGTTTATTCATTTTTCTAAAGAATTTTTTTAGCACATAGCATCTTCCCAGAAAGGTTTACAAGTGCTTAGATTAAAGGATAATTCTTTTCTCTCCCCACCATTCCCCTCTAAATTTCTGAAGAAAATGTGAAACAGCCTAAAGGCAGAAAAGAAAGTACAGTAAAGGTCTTAATCTATCTTTCAGAATTATTGAAAATTGGCTGAAAATCTAATTCTTCTTACGCAATAGGTAACCTTTTTGTTGGTAGCATTTACCTGAGCTAAGGTAAATGTCGACAGCATTGGTGGGTATGTAATCAATAGCATACTGTCATCATTTTTTTTTTAAACAACAGACACAATCGTATTGATTACTCCATACATTTCATGCTAAATAGCTGTATTAATCTGACTTAATGAGTATGTGATGTTGAAACAGCTGTCCTCCAACTGTAACCTGTTTTTAGCAAGAATCCTGCTTGCCAAATACTTCTTTTTTTAATCTATAGCTTCTACTTGATTCTTGTGAACCAGGGGTCAGCAAACTTTTTCTGTCAAGGGACAATTAGTAAATACTGTAGACTCTGTGGACTACGCTATTACTGCTGCAACAACTCAACTCAGCCATACAATAGAATAAGCATGGCATCCCAATAAAAATTCACTTACCAGATCTGCAGGTGGGTGAGACTTGGACCATGGGCTGCATTAGCTGATCCCCATTGTGTTCCAAGGTTGGAGAAAGAAAGCAAAATCAACATCATGATTTGTTGAGGCCAACTATGGAGAAGGCATGGTTTAACAGTGTGGTGGACAAGCTGGGCAAGTTTTCTGCTTTTCTGGAGCTAACATTCTCATGGAGAGTGGGGAAATTAAAAAATCAAATCTAATAAGTCAGCAAAATAATTTCAGTTGACAATAAGTTCTATGGGAAGAAAAGATGATTTAGTAAAGAACGACTTAGGACTTAAGAGGACATAATTTGTAGGGGGTAATATGGGAGTTTGAACATGAATCCATGTTTTTGAGTCCCACACCAACATTTTTCTAAGGAATCTCTCAACCTCATTTTTTCTATTTATAAAATAATTAATATCAATACTTATTGCATAGGGCTACATTGAAGATCAGATAAGCTTTATGAAGTGTCTTCTGTAAAACAGCAAAGCCAATTACAAATTTATTATATCTTATCAATATTGCTCTTGTCATCATTTTTACTACCCATCTCTTTATTGTGTCTCGTGTTTTCTTTGAAGTCTTTTTTTTCTAAAACATAACAGAATCTTTAAATTGGATTGTGTGAACTGCAATTCTTTCCCTTCATATTCCCTAGAAGAGGATTTCTCTAAGTCATTGACAAGTTGAAACTGCTTTCTTCACATTAAGCTGACTTGAGAAATCAGTGTTTAATATTCACACTTTACCTTACCCTACTAGAATATCAGTCATTGCCACCAGCCAACCCTGTGGACTTGTTGGTGACACATGAGAAGACACAGGGTGAGCTGGTCCACACTTTGAGATGAAGAGTGTGAAAAGACTTACAATTTGGTCTTGCATATTGGAAGCCTTATAAAGACATCTATTGATAACAGTGATGAGTGACAAACTTAGATAATTAAACCTTTTTATCTTCAATTCTTTCCTTGATTTGAAATGACAGACTGAAATGGCTACTACTGTGTTTCCACTTACTGGAGGAAGATCTCAATAAAAGTTCGGGCCTCGTGAGAAATTCATGCCTACAGAATGGAAAGGGCAAGAGGGAAAATAGCAGCAGCTGTCTTTTGCTGAGCCCTTAGAAGCCAGGAACTGGGAAGTGTCTTGGATTCAACTTTTCCTCAACCCCCACTATCTAACCCTCATCACAACCTTCAAAGGAGTAAAATTCTCCCTTTCCACAGGAGGAAGTGGAGACTCAGAGAGACTAAGTGTCTTCTCAAAGCTGTCTGACTCATAAGGGGCAGAGGCAAAATTCAAGCCCAGACCTGCCTGATCCATAGCCAATGGTGTGTTTACCAGACAGTGGTCTCAAAATGTTTTTGATTGCTTATAGCCAACAATAGAAAAACAAAGCATGAAATATAAAACAAACAAGCAACAAGAACAAACTTTATTTTTTGGTAGAGAAAGGATCTCCCTTTGTTGCCCATGCTGGTCTCAAACTCCTCGCCTCAAGAAATCCTCTTGCCTCAGCCTCTCGAAGGGCTGGGATTACAGTTGTGAACTCCCACACCTATCCAACAAAAACTTTTGAGTACCACTCATAATATACATATATTTATTGGCAAGTTAAATCCTCATACCATTATACTAATGTATATTGAACAAATTATGAAACACTTGAAAAATAGAAATGTATAAAAGGATGCACTAAAAATAAATATACATGGAAAAACTCATATTTTCTTCCCCCACACGAGGGGATCATCACTTGCCTCTCAGTGTCTACTTTGAACACCATGACACTAAACCAAATAGATACATCAGATCTAACAATATTTGTTCTCCCCAGTAAAGTCAGTTTAATCTCTGTTTAGCCTTGCCTACGTAGGCTTAGTTTCTCAAGGATTCCAAATGAGGACTGCTTGTCCTGGTGAGGCTGGTGAGCTGCCGGAACAGACACACTCACAGATGTGTGGCTTCGAACCTCAGCAAATCAATAGCACAGGGTTAGCATGTTGCCTAGAGTAGGGCTTAGTTTCCCTCGGCGTGGCTCAGGCTGCTGCAGCACACTTAGCACTGGGGTACCTGGGTGAGTGCCACCGATGACACTAGCAGTAGGCTCTGGCCATTTCAGAAAATGAACTGCTTCTTCCAGCACACAAATATCTTGCTAATTAGCAATTAGCCATTAAGGGAGAAGAAACGGAGGGGAACTGGGAGCCTGAAATAGTCTCCTAAGAGACATGAAAAAAAAGCAGCACTTAAAGTAAGCCAGATAGAAACTGGGAGCTGCTTCATTTGGGCAAGATGTCTCGAGCCATTTTTCTAAATGTTTTAGATTCAGCAGAGGACCCCAATGCATTCTGCCAAGTGCATTTTCCTTTAATTTTTAAATGCATTCAAATTTCAAGGGGAATTTAATCCATATGTTTCTGGTTCTTTTACACTTAACTCATCAAAATGTTGTTCTTTAAAAGCTGTTTGATCTGTAAGGCTTATGAGCCTTTGTTATAAGCCTTTTCAAAACCTCTTTCCCCTTTTTGAATCAGCAAATGGAATTTTGCCAATTCTGAATGGGATTTGAATAAGGAGAAGTCCAACTTTAGGATTAAATGCAGAACCTCAAGAGTATCTGACCTGACTTTGCAGAGATGCACACTTGACCCTGGCATCCTAGGAGGACCGACAACATCATGGGGTCGACCCAGTGGCTGGAGCATGCTTGGTGAGCGCGAGCCCACGGAAGATAAGCAGTGTGGTTCAGGGCCTGTGCTTCTGTTACAGAACCAGCAAACCTTAGACTTACACATTGTCTAGCCCATCCTCCCACCCAATGAGATTTGTGGCACATAATAATGAAAATAATGATACTAATCAGTAGCCAACACCCATGGAGGCCACCTATATTTCCAGCTGCTTTTCTACACTGTTTGTATGCAACATCCATCTCTCATAATCCTTATCAGAATGCTGTCAGGTAGATGTGGAGTTAGTAAAACTTAGTGGACACAAGTTTAAGATTTAGAATCAGGCAACCTGGGTTTGAATCCTAGCATCAACACCTGTAAACTCTAGCGCCCCAAGAAAGTTCTTTAATGCTTGCCAAAGGGCGCTTCCATTTGCAGTTGCTCCTGTTACCATCGTTGTTAAGGGTGATGTTGATGCTATCCTTGTTCCAGTGATGGAAAAAGTCTCTTTCTCCTGGTGCAGCCGTTTTTATTGGTAACTTAGAGTTTTCCATATTTTCTCTTCATGTGTCAAAATCTCCTGTTTTACAAATTATGCCCATTTTTTCTAAAATAGAGTTAGGCTAACTCCTCTTTTGCATGGCAGACCTTCACATTCTTGATGACAATTGTGAGCATAACCTGGTTGCATGTTCCTGACACTAAAACTGTACACAATGTTCTGGATGGGGCCTGTCCAGTATGAAGCACTGTAGGACCTTGCTGTCTTTTGTTTTGTATTTTATACTATTAATATGATCGCATAATCCATTAACTTTTGGGAAGCCACATCACACCTTTTTGTTCATCTAGAGTTAATATCAACTAATACAAGTTTTCCTTTTCATGAACTGTTCATAGGGCAGTGTTCCATCTCTTGTAATTCTGTAGTTGATTTTTTAAATTTGGAAATATGACATTTTCTCATGGGCTCTAATTTAATAAAAAATAAATATGGATTTAATGGAGAAAAATATACATGGTACAGGGTTTTGATGTTAAGTGTGGGTATGATAAATATGAAGAGTTTCTGTGTTCCAGTTCCTATATTAAATTCATAGCCCTCAAATTTTAAGCTTTCAGAGCCTCATCCTGAAGAGTCGTTGTGAAACTCAGGTACCTAAGTTTTATCATGAAAGAATGCTGAAAAACGAATCAATGCCCCTTGGCCCTCCCATTGAGTAAGCAACTGAAAGTGAGCTTACAGCCTGTGTGGGACATCTTTTAATTTGCCAAGTGACTAAATGTGCAGTCACTGCAGCAGGCATCCACCAGCTGTGCCCACATGGCCCACTCAGCTGGGCTGCTTTTCAAAGAGCAGACAGGGCTTGCTTATCTTAGTACCAAAACTCCATGCCAAAAAGATCATTACTGGGTTTAAGCATTTGTGCAAAATCCCCAGCAGCCAAGAGTAGACAGCTTTGCTTGACAAAGGCAGCTAGCTTCATTCTCCAGACTAACGGGCAACTTTGGCTACTACTGGACACCATGATAAAATGGCTGGGCACAGAGACTGTCAGCTCTACTGGTGATTTTCGCCATTTGGCCATTTACCTTTTACCTACATTTCATCTCTGTATTCCCTTGGGCTCTGGGAAGCCCTTTAAGCTTCAATGACCTATTCTGTATGAGTGCTGGACAGTTCCTGCAGGTTCTTACTTAACCTGAGAGCTTGTTAAATGCATCTCCATGGAATATCTTCTCTTGTTAATAGTTGTTAGTTTGGATTTTAATCTAAAAAAACTATGAAATGTGCTTGTTTCATATGATGCTTTTCTGAGAGGTTGCATGGAGATGTAATAGTTGAGTAGCTGATGGCAAGTGGGAATGATGGTAATTGACTAAGCAGCAGCACCTGTGTTCCTGATATGTACCCAGTCCAGTGCTAGATACAGTAAAAATGTAAAAGTTTAGGGCAAGGTCCCATCCTTTACCCAGTTTTGAGGACTACGTAATATAGTTGAAGGGAGAAGTTTCATGTAAAGGAAGTAAGGTAAGTATATAAAAGAATAAGCACGTAGATGCTAAGGGGTTTGGCAGAGGCTGTGAATGCTGTAGTTCCTCACATGAGGAAGAGTTCACTGTTACTGGGAATATCCCGGAAGGTAAGACTTGATCTGGGCCTTGGAGCTGCATAGGAATTAGATTGGTGCAGGAAATGGTGGGACTTGGAAATTGAGAATGGATAATTAGAAATTTGTCATGTGGAAAACAAACACACATGCATACCTATGTATACATATTACACTACAGAAACAATAACCCAAGACTACTTCATTTTCCTTTAATTCCCTAATAACTAAACAGTACCTGATTGTGGGCTCCAATAGTGATGCACATTGGCATCTTATAGTAAGACCTTTTTTCCCATCCCAAGAGGATGGACAATACATCTTCGAAAGCCAGAGTGGTTGGCCAGGTGCAGTGGCTCACTCCTGTAATCCCAGCACTTTGGGAGGCTCAGGTGGGTGGATCACAAGGTCAGGAGATCGAGACCATCCTGGCTAACACGGTGAAACCCTGTCTGTACTAAAATACAGAAAAGTAGCTGGGCGTGGTGGTGGGCGCCTGTAGTCCCAGCTACTCGGGAGGCTGAGGCAGGAGAATGGTGTGAACCTGGGAGGCGGAGCTTGCAGTGAGCCGAGATTGCGCCACTGCACTCCAGCCTGGCTGACAGAGCGAGACTCCATCTAAAAAAAAATAGAAAAAAGCCAGACTGGCTCTTTAAATCTACTAACACTTGTATGAAGTAATAGCTTTCAAAGTAGTGTGTGAACCAGCTACTTGGAGGGGTGGGGCAGGAGGATCACTTGAGCCTAGGAGTTCAAATCTAGCCTGGGCAATATAGCACGACTATATATATATATATTCACACCACACACACACATATTTTTATATATATATGTATACATATATATAGTGATTAAAATAATGCAATTGCTGGCACAGAGAATATGAAAAACAACTATATTATTAGAGGACTTCAAAAATTCATGGAAAAAGGGAATTAAAAGATAAAAAACAAACAAAAAAATCCTTCATTTCTCAAAAAAATCTTCATCAAGGTTAAAACACTTTTGTAGGTGATGATCCTAGCCATTTAATCCATCCCTAAAGAACTGATGGTCCCGGGAATGACACAGAATTTTCCCCCCTTAGTTAAGCTAAATCCAGTTATTGTTTCACAAAAAGGAAAAATTAGGCACATGGACACATTGAAAGGTGAGGAGGGTGGAATTTATTAAGCGAAAGGAAAGCTCTCAACAAAAAGAGAGGTCCTGCATCCAGGTTTCCCCCTCACAAATTGAATACCAGGCCACCATTCATGAGCTGAAGAGGCAAGGCTCCTCCCAGCATAAGGCATGAATTCCTGGTGTCTCCACCCCATTCCCCCGGTATGCATGCAGGTCCTTAGTCTTCTAAAAAATCAATGCATACTCCACATTGATTTATTTTCCTTACTGGGCATGTGTTAAGGGACAGAATTTTCCATCATGGGCATGATTAGGCAAGCCCCCTCTGCACAATGACTTGGGCAGGTCAGAGGTTCTCTGGAGACTCCTCCCTATTTGCCTAGGCATTTGGCTGTCTCCTCCCTCTATCATTCCCCCATGTAAAGAAGTACATGTAACTGCTGTTAGAATAAGGACAAGGATGAAGACTGATCTTAACTGATCCTGCTGCCAGGGGCCACTGTTTGGGGAAAACGGCAGTCAGAGGCCTAAGGGTCCCTGGTAAAAGTGGCCATTGTTCAAGGCTCTGGTTGCATGACCGTTTGGAGTTTGATAGCCTGAAGCCAAGAAAGGACAAACCAGGTTATTAGAGGACATGTACCAAAATGAAACGTAAGCGAGGGTAAGGACGGCTCAAAAATTCTGAGGCTGCCGGCAGGTTCAGATAACTTTTGGCTATAGTTATTTCTGCTAAGATTTGGGTGCATGGGCCTTTGTTTGTGGTTAGCTCCAGCCTTGGTCTTGATTTTCCCAAAAAAGAAACCTCCAGGTTATGGGCACTCTGTTACTCCCATCACCTGGCAGGATTTGCAGGATAATTGCCCAGAACTGGAATATTGATTCAGATTTTTATATTACCCATCCCTTTTTGTTTCTTCTGAGTTGCAGCCAGACATCACTGTTTACTTCAGAGGAATGAGCAGGATTAGTTTAAAATGTAGATGAAAAACTTAAAAACAATGAATGAGTCTAGAGGTTAGTGACAAATGTATGATTAGCTTTGAAACAGAATTTCTCTCTCCAGTCCTTATTTTTGTTAAAAACAAATAGTGATAGGACTGAGTTGTTTGCAAAATAAACTTTAGTCTTATGCTTGGCCTGATTATTTGCATAAAGTGCAGCAAGAATAATTACTTTTACATGGCTTTTAAAATTGTCTTTGAGGGAACTTTGTTCCACAAGGAATCTCAGATAGGATTTTTTAAAGCTGAGCCTAGCCATGGGTTTCTACCCTCAAATATACCTATGAGTTGGGTGAATTCCTCTCCTTGAAGTCACAAGAATATGGAGTTCCTGGGCCTGTGAGAAAGTGACATTCTTTACTCACCACAGGTGAGGAACCCCGTAAGGGGACTGTGTAGACAAGGTATGAGACCAATATCCCCAAGGGGCTTTTATTGGCTCTGCAAATTGAGCTTGATTCGTTAAATGGAAGCAGACCCTTACAGTCAAACCCTTAGCAAAAGAACCAGTTTCTCCAATTGCATCCTATTGCAAAAGAAAACAGATTCTTATTGCACTGATGCAAATAATCATATTGCCATAAGATAAGAATACTCACAGATAGTTTTCAAACTCTAGAGGATCCAGGCAGAGAGAAACAAATGTGCTCCAAATTTTTTCACAGGAGTCTACCTTACTCAATTATTAAAGACTTTAAATAGTTCAAAATAAAAGTGTCCTTGACTCAGAAAAAAAAAACAAAAAAAAAACATTAGTGATGTTTTAAGCAAAAGTTAAAAAAAAGATTACTTCAGTTTTCTATTAGTTCAGTCCATTCAGATAACTCTTGTTCTGCTTGATATTCGTGAAAATTTCAGCTCTTCATAAGTCCTGTATGTTTTTCCTTTATTCCAATGTCACAGTTTTCAAAATTATCAGAAAACTGCATTTGACAGCACCTGTCAAATTCATGTAGCTGATTATAAACCATCTTTTGAAGGGGATAAAAACAAGATAACAATTGTCTATGAATAAGCAGCATATGTCCAGGGTTGCTACAATCAAAAACATGATTGACAAAGAAATTTGCTTATCTTTGTGGTTTATAATGCTTAACACCCTTGATTATGATTGATAGCATATACTCAGACATTAGAATTTTAGAAATCCCATACAATTTTGCAACATATACTAATATTATTTACTAAAATATAACCTGAAGAAGATTAAACATCATTTTGGTAATTCCATGTACCTAAACATGTCAGATAATCCTGTTTATCTCTCATCTGGATGCCTCAGGGACCCTCTGTGTCATCCAAAAGAGAGAGTTCAGGAAAGAAAACCTTGAAGCTGAAATTTGATTTTGGGAAGCCTGTTAAATATGGTAGAGGTTTAAAACACTTGATGTTATGAAATAGAAATTCAGATGACCACAAGTTATTTATTTTGCCAAAATGATGACTTGAAAATTTTTTCAGAAAGGCGAAAACCTTTACTCATTAAGAGGAAATACTTAGCTTTCCAAAAAATGTCTCCTGTCCTTCTTTCTTTTCCTTGGTAGTCTATTCATGAGACAAACAAAAATATTTCATTATCTTTTACTATTACATGAAAATCTTGTACCAGGGAGAGAAAGCCAAATTTTACTCTTGCATTAGTTTACTATTGATGTCAACCTCAATTTATTAAATGAAACCTTATAGAAAATTCTATGCAATCTTAACCAGCTTGACCATAAGCTGAGATTCTTGTAAATCTTTTATAACCCTTTACAGATTTTGCTAATGAGTGGATTAGTGCCTTAAGAAAACCTTTTTGCTTTTATTTCAATGCTCAATTTACAGAGTTTAGTCAATGTTCACACACAGAATTTCGTTTGCAAGTTTAATTTTTAGAAGCTTTCTATAACTTGTTTAAACCTTTGTCTTTATCTTATCTAATTTAAAACAATGTTTTATCCCAAGGCAAAAATGTACATTTTCATGCCTTCTTATGATCTTTTACTAAAGACACATTTTACTGTTCTTATACACCTTGCATGTAAATCTATTTTCAGTGGTCTCAATTACATGATATAATGGTACTTCTTAGCAATTTTTAACTTTAACATAAAATCTGGTAGATTGTTTTAATTATGCAGTAGGTGCCGATAAAGTTTTACTCTTTCTTGCATAGTGAAGGGTGTGGTTAATTCCATATGTCCCCAGGCCTTAACAATTGTGAAGCAGGCAAGTGGAGCAGTTCTCAACAGCTAAAGAAGCAGTTTATAACCTTAAAACATTTAGCAAACCTAGTATCTGACCTGTATAATTTAGACCACCTATTTACATTTTAACAACATTTGCATTTTACCAGTAATCTTTAAGACTGTTTTTATTTCTCAAAAATTAAAGTCACATGAACTAAAAGGCATTAAAGCTTTTATTTTGCCTTCAAAAATATTTGAGTTAAGCACTTATTTTTCTTTAGACCAATTAATTAGAGCTCTTTTTTATAGATATCACACACAACACATACATAACCACACAGACAGAAGAAGATTCAGTTGTTATAAGATATTTCATTTGCCAATCTCCTAATTGGATTATTGGTCCCTGGGTGGTGCCCTTTAAGAGCAGGGTTAGGAAAGCATGCTGTTTTGTAGGCCCTGATAAACAGACACAGCTGGAAGACAAAACATATTTTGAGAGGGATTTATCTGCCTCTATTTTCCAGGGGTTCCAAGAGGAAAGCAGAAGTCTCTTTCAAAATGGAATCCACGGTGCCTTTTCTGTTTTTCCCAAGGAGTCTCAGAGCATCAGAAGTTATCTTAGGGCCCCTCATACATGCATTAAGAGTGGCAAGACAAGGCTGGGCACAATGGCTCACGCCTGTAATCCCAGCACTTTGGGAGACCGAGGTGGGTGGATCACGAGGTCAGGAGATCAAGACCATCCTGGCTAACATGGTGAAACCCCATCTCTACTAAAAATACAAAACATTAGCTGGGCATGGTGGCGGGTGCCTGTAGTCCCAGCTACTCAGGAGGCTGAGGCAGGAGAATGGCGTGAACCCGGGAGGCAGAGCTTGCAGTGAGCCAAGATCGCACCACTGCACTCCAGCCTGGGCAACAGAGCAAGACTCCATGTCAAAAAAAAAAAAAAAAATAGTGGCAAGACAAGGTGGAGAAAGGTAATTCAGTCAATTGAGGACAAAAAAAACTCTTCCAGCAAAACAAGATCCAAGAAGAGAAAAACATAAAGGCCTTTTAAATATACCTATAACTTGGATATCCCCTTTTAATTAAGCTGAGTTCTATTTAAGAAAGTCCTTTTAAGTCCCTTATTACCTGATGTTAGCCACACCATGTGTCCAATATTTCTGGCTTTTGAACTTTACCAAAAGTGACCTCACAGGTGAAACCAACAAGCCTCAATTAAGACGCTAAAAGCATACCAGATTAGCTACAGCTTAAGCCCAGTCTCATATATTCATTTTCATTAATCAAAACTTTACAGAAAATGTAAACAGTGATCCTTATCATTCCTCTTACTGGTTTGCACAGGGAGACAGAGGCCAAAAGTCCAACAAGTAAAAAATATTTTACCCTTTTGCCAGTGTGTCAGGCTTCTGGGTTCTCTACCCCTGAGCTCAATTCTAAGCCAACCAGTGTCAGGTTTTGGAAATTAACTTTTCTCAGTCTGGAAGATGCATCTGAGGGGAGCATCCTATAGTACAGGGGCACAATTACCCATCTGTAAAGAGAGGACAGAGGACTAAAAAAGAAGGCTTTCTTCTTCCAAAGGAGCCTTGGGGGTTCAGGATGCATTCAAAAGGAAAGCAGACTGAAGATGAATGGCTGCTCATCTAGAAAGGGGGGAGCCCTGCATCCCTGGTTACTTTCTCTTCCTAGTGAATACCCAGGATATGTAAGGGAGAGAAGAAAAAAGCGTCCTTTTTCCTTCTTCTGTCCTTATATCCCCAAGTCCCAGTGACCTTGATAGGGTGCCACCCATGGTTGTCAGTGTGGCTTTCATCCATGGTAAGGGGAGGCCTGGGGGTAGGATTATCCGCTTTTACCCATGCGCTGCCTTTCCCTCTGCTGTCAGTAGCCTTTGAGTTTCCTAGACCTCATTTATGCCATGGATACTAGCATGACCTTTATCCATGAAATAGGAGGCTTGGCTTAATCAGCAAGAATTAGTCATGCTCACCTACATTGTGCCTTTTAACTTCTGTTGTCATCTCCCTCTGGATCCCTCAGATCCAGTTTTCTTTCCTAGGGGTTGAACCCAAGGCTTGGAGTTGAGTTTGGGACAAAGGAACTGCCTCAAGGAGGTGCCTGGACTCATCAATCCCCCAGTCACCTTCACCAGACTGGCTGCTACCTCCTTATCATAAGCCCAGTGCTAAGATATAGCTGTGGAATAAGGTCCTTCTCAAACAAGGAAGGGGAAAAGGGTGTCCTGTTAATTGTGGTCCTGGTCTAATAAGATGCCTTTCAAGAAAGAAAACCCTCTCACATAAAAGTTAACTCCCGACAGGGTGGAGCAAAGGAAAAAAAAAAAGCTTAAGTGCTGGGCCAGGATGACCTGGGGGAAGAACCTCTTGTTCCTTTGCAAATGGGTTTCTCCAACAGGGAGAGAAACTTTTGATTGCTGTCAGATCGAGTTGGATTAATTGGCCAGGGGAAGAGAAGACTCTGTGGACGTGGATGCATAGTGGGAAATGCCGGGCAGCCGGCTGTGTAGGGCCCGGGCCCCTGAGGCCCCCTTGGGCCCCAGGCAGCGGCTGTGGCTCATTCCCATCCTGCGTGGCCATTGGATGCCACATAGACATGCAGTGGACACAGCCATGCACCCCAGCCAAGAGGGAAGTGGGGCAGGGAACCACCACTCACCCGTACATCCCACATGCACACCTGTGGCCATTGGGATGGTGGTGGAACACCCCCAATATTGTAAAAGAAAAGATAAATGCCATTACAGTACCAATAAAAGGAAGGAAAATACCATAGAAAATACAGGGTTGGATTGAGGCCGACATTCCCGACCCCTGAGAGCGAGTGGGGTGGGGGAGGTGGGGCAGTTTCCCCTGCTCTCAGAAAGTCTGAGGATGAGAAAGCTCAGAAATGAAAGGGAAAGATATTTTTGGGTTCACATTTTACTCACCCTTCCTCATGTCCCCATACTGGCCACCAAAATGATGCAGGATTTTTTGCTCCTTAGTTCAGCTGAATCCAGGTTCTTATCTCACAACCAGGAAAAATTAGGTACATGGACACACTGAAAGGTGAGGAGGGCAGAATTTTTACTAAGTGAAAAGAAAGCTCTCAACAAAAAAGAGGGGTCCTGCATGCAGGTTTCCCCCTCACACACTGAATACCAGGCCAGCACACACGAGTGGAAGAAGCCAGGCTCTTCCCCAGCATAAGGCACACATTCCTGGTGGCTCTACCCAATTCCTCCTGTGCGCATGTGGGCCCGTGGTCTGAGCCACTCTACATTGATTTATTTCCTTTACAGGGCATGTGTTAAGGGATAGAATTTTTCACCATGGGCATGTTTAGGCAAGCCCCCTGTGCACAATGACTTGTGTGGGTCAGAGGTTCTCCGAGGACACTTCCCTATTTGCCTAGGCATTTGGCTGTCTCCTGCCTCTGTCAGGAATTTAACTCTGTCAGTGCAGTCTTTTTTGCATTATTAACTGAAGAAAAATGGGTCCCCTTTAAAGATTTTTTTTTTTTTAAGATTTGGAAACAAAAAGAAGCCAGAAACAGCCAAATCAAGACTGTAAGAGGAATGCCTAATGATTTCTCATTGAAACTCTTACAAAATTGCCCTTGTTTGATGAGAGGAATGAGCAGGAGTGTTGTAGCGGTAGAGAAAGGCTTTCTGGTGAAGCCTTCCCAGGTGTTTTTCTGCTAAAGCTTTGGCTTACTCAAAACACTCTCATAATAAGCAGATGATATCACTGTTTTGTCCTCCAGAAATTCAACAAGCAAAATGCTTTGAGGATCCCAAGAAACTGTTACCATGAGCCTTGCTCTTGCACTTTGGCTTTCACTGGAGCACCTCCACTTTGTCTTGGTAGCCATTGCTTTGATTGTGCCTTGTTTTTGGAATCATACTGGCAAAGCCTTGTTTCAGTTCTTCAAAGAAATGCTTCAGGATCATGCTCCCACTTGTTCAAAATTTCCATTGAAAGCTTTGCTTTTGTCTGTAGCTTATCTGGGTGCTAGAGGTTTGGCACCCATTGAGTGGAAAGCTTGCTCAATATTAATGTTCTAAGTCAGAATTTGGTAAGCTGAACTAATTGAGAAGACTATGGCATTTGCTATTGTTTCTGCTGTTAATCATCAGTGTCTTCAATTAGGACACAAAAAAGATGAATTTTTTCATAACAAATTGATGTGAATATCCTGCCCTGGCTTCATCTTCAACATTGTCTCCTCCCTTCTTAAATTCAGTTATTCATTTGTAAACTACTGATTTCTTTAGGGCATTGTTCTCATAAACTTTTTGTAAAGCGTCAGTGATTTCGCCATTTTCCACCCAAGCTTCAACGTAAATTTGATGTTTGTTCTTGCTTCTATTTTACCAGAATTTGTGTTGCTCTGATAAAGGCTTTTTTCAAAATGTCTTATTGTTCTTAGTGCCTCAAACTAGATCCTGTTCAGATGTTTTATAACCAGTTAGTATGAGTTTATTTTGATGCAAAAAATTAAAATTCAAGGTTTTTTTTATAATAGGTATTTTCTATGATCATTTTAAATACTTCTTGTATTTACACTTCATGGAGCCCTTAGTGTATGCTAATCACTCTTCCACATGCTTCGTATATATTGTCTCATGTCATCCTCACAATATCCTTGGAGGGTGGGTATTATTATCCCCATTCACAGACAAGAAAATGACTTATAGAGAGATTGAGTAACTTGCCTAAGGAAAGACAGTTAAAAAGTGATGGAATGAGACTATAAACCAGGTATTCTGACTCTAGCAGAAGGTGAGCACTTAAACCATGGGCTATATGTAGGAAAATAATCTAAATCTGCCTGGCAATTAAGCATTTGAAAGTCACCTTCTTATGCCTTGTCTCCTTGGCCCTTCACACCTTCCCTATGGCAGAGAGCGTGTTAGGCCCACGAAAAAGCTGGGACACAGAGAAAGTTTCTCTTAGGTTTTATAGTCTCCCTTTCTGCTCAGACCTCCTGTACCCAGGGTATGAGTCTTCCCATGCCCCACCCTCTCAATGTTACCTTCCCATGCCATGAGTCTTCCAGTGCCCCACCCTGTCAGTGTTACCTTCCCATGCCCAGTAACTTCATCTCCCCTCCGTCTTAGGGTGCCATCCATGGTTACCCTCTGAGCTTTGTGATCGTGCCCACTGTCTCTAGCTCTTCAGTCACTGAATCAGAAAATTTAGTGAAATTCAGTCACTAAATCCTTCCCAGCTTGAGTTATTTCTCTTCTTTGACCTCATTGGAACCTAAAGCTCCTTGAACACTCTACTTTTCCTCAATCCCTTAGCTACACCCTTTCTTCACTTTCTTCCCCATCCAGCCTAGATGTGGCAATGCATGGCTTCATCTATCACCGTCAGACTCTTCAACCTCCTTACCCCACTGTCCTCCTATCACATTCTCCTGGAAAAACTCCACTCCAGAAAAAATTCACATCTTAAGAGTTTACACTTGCTGCTGTTGGGGAAAATCATATATTTCTATACAGTGGTGCCTTCACAAATTAATGATCTCTCACCTCACCCAGACCTACCAAAAAAAATGACAGTCCTCTGTCCCTGTTTTTCTCTTTCTCCCATTCTCTATAGTGGCCACTTCCAATTTTCTCCATTCCGCACAAGCCTTTACTGTGTCTTTCTTACTCAAGAGGATTATTGGCATTTTTCCTTTGGCAAACTCTTTCTAGGTTTCGGCTTAAAAATTATTTTCCCTCCTGGACATGGTGAGAAACCCTAGCTTATAATCCTAGCACTTTGGGAGGTTGAAGTAGGAAGACTGCTTGAGCCTAGGAGTTCAAAACCAGCCTGGTCAACATGGCAAAACCCTGTCCCTACTAAAAATACATATACACACACAAAAAAACAAATTAGCTGGGCATAGTGGCACATGCCTGTAATCCCAGCTACTTGGGAGGCTGAGGCAGGAGAATCATTTGAACCAGGGAGGTGGAGGTTGCAGTGAGCCAAGATTGTGCCACCACACTCCAGACTGGGTGACAGTGGGATTCTGTCTCAAAAAAATATATAATTAATAAAATAATAAATTATCTTTTCATAGTTGACTATATTTCTCAATTTTAACACATACAACATATTTATTTTATTGAGACAAGGTCTCACTCTGTCACCCAGGCTGGAGTGCAGTGTGGTGATCATGGCTTACTGCAGCCTCGACCTCCCTGCCTCAAGCAATCCTCCCACCTCAGCCTCCCAAGTAGCTGGGACAACAGGCCTACACCACACACCTGACTATTTTTTAAATTTGCTTGTATACTTGGTGGTCTGCTTATATTACCCAGGCTGATTTTGCACTCCTGGGCTCAAGCAATCCTCCTGCCTCAGCCTCTCAAAGTTCTGGGATTACAGCCGTGAGCCACCATGCCCAGTCCCACGTGTTTTTGTTACCTGTTTAACTTTACCATTATCAGTAAGTTGCCTGAGGTCAGACAACATGTATTGCACCACCAGCAACTACACATTTTAGTAGATGCCCAATAAGTATTTGTTGAAAAAACAGATGAATGAATAAATTAATGAATGAAGAAAACATAAATATACCATCATACAAGAGCTCTCATAACTTTTTGCCACCAAAGCTGTGAGTCCTGCTTCCCTTCTACCTTCAATCCTCTTAAAGAAAAGCTATTCCACCCAAACTTAGATCTTCTAGCAATGCTATGGACCTTGTTCACACCTATCTTCTCAGTAACACCATTTGATAATTTTTCTTCTCTTTCCTGTGCCTTCAGTCTCTCACTTTCTGTTTCCCTTCAGCAATTGAACATGATCAAATCTATTTCATATTTAAAATCATTGATTTCTTGTCCAAATTCTGTTCTGTCTCTTCCCTGTGATAGCCACAAACAATTCCTAGGCATTATTTATACTTGTTGTCTCTTCTTTTTCAGTCTGCATTTAGTCCTTCCTCAGTGTGCCTGGCCTCTGCCCTGCCACTCCACTGAAAATGGGAGATCTCACCAAGATGACCACTGGCTCTGCTCTTGTTCCTTCCAAGGGGGATCTTTGCACTTGACCCACCTGACATCCTCAAGTCACTCAGCACCTATCTCCTTGCTTCTGCAAACCTTAGTTCCCGGATTCTCTGGGCCTATCTGCCTGTCTTTCATGGTGTTCTTTGGGATTCTACTTCCTCTGACAGTAACAGCAGTATTGGTGTCCCCCAGGAGTTGCTTGTTGAGTCCATCATGCTCCAAGGTTCCAGTGCCAGCTATATGCTGATGGCTCCCTAATCGATAGCTCCAGCTTAGTCTCTCCCAACCCTCAATCATTGTTTTCTTGGTGTTTCCATGTAAAGATCTACAGACATCTCAAATTCAGTGGGCCTAAACTGACAGTATTATCTTTTCCTCAAGCTCAGTTTCCATATGGTAGTGGTCCCTTGCCAAGAGGATAAAACCGGAGACCTTGGTATCACCCCAAGTCCTCCATTTTGACTTCCCAAATCTGTCCGAAAACTAAACATTTCTTTCCATCCCCATCACTCCTTGGATAACTCAAGCTGCCTGATCTCTCATTGGGATTATTATGGCAACCCCTAACTGGCCTTCCCACCTCAGGCTGGCCCTGATCCAATTCATTCTCCATGCTGCAGCTAGAAAGAGCCTTTGAAATGGAAATATGATTCTATCCTTACACTTTTTAGAAGTTTCCATTGGCATTCTCATTATATTTGGGATAAAATCTCACCTTTGTAGCTTGGGTTTGGGTGCCCTAAGCCTTCCATCATCTGATGTCTTACATGTTTCATTTCTACGCTCGAATCTTCACCTATTCACTCTGTACCTCTCCATATACTCCTCATAACCCACATTCAACTCTGGCAATACAGACTCATTCCCGTTTCTCTCCATGTTCTCTCTTGCATCTAGACCTTTGCACATGCTGTTTCCTCTGCCTGGTCTGTATTAGACATGCATGCTTTCCGAGACCACAAGGGCATGAAACACTAGAAAGAGCACAAGATTTGGAACCAGAGACTCAGCTTACTGGCTTATTTTTCATCTGTCTATCATTCATTGTTCCATCCAACAGATATTGGACTGAGCACTCTTCTCTTCCTCCCTTCCTCCAAAACACACTTTGCCTGGTATCTCCTGCCCATCTTCATGCTGCACTTTAGACATCAACTACCCAGAATACCTTTCTTTAACACACACACATACACACTTATAAATCTCTCCTTTTTGATACTGCATCGTACCCTGAAACTCTCTATCAGAGCAATTTCTTTCAGTCAGCAAATATGTGTTGGATGCCTTTCTTTGTTGGGCACTGTTTACTTGTCTGTGTAACCAACAGGGTGGCATGCTTCCTGAGGGCTGTGACAGTGACTATTTCACAATTGCATGTGCCAGTAACTAGTACTACTCTTGGGTTAGGGTAGATTCTCAAAAATATTGTAGATTCTCAAAATATATGTATTTATGTTGTTAAAAGAAAAACTTTAGCCGAATTAAATTTCAGAGTTTAATTGAGCAAAGAGCCAATTAAATCGGGTAGTTTCCTGAGCCAGAGTAGGCTCCAAGACTCCAGCGCAGCTACGTAGTGAAGACTTATGGGCAGAAAAAGGAAAGTGATGAACAGAAAATGGAAGTGAGATACAGAAACAGCCGGATTGGTTACAGCTCAGCGTTTGCCCTATTTAAACATGGTTTAAACAGTTGGCCACCTTTGATTGGCCAAAAACCCAGTGATTGGCACAAAAGTAGGCTATAGTCTCTTTACAATTTTATCTAGGTTATAGTTCACCATGCACAGAGAAATCTTTAGGCTGAACTTAAAATATATAAGGAGGCAGGTTTAGGCTAAACGTGATTATTTAACAATGTATTGATTTGCTGGCTGGCCAGCTGGCTGGATGGATAGAAAGGTGGAAAGATAAGTTGGCAAGCTGGATTTCTGGTTCCACATCTTGTGCTCTTCCTAGGGCACCTTGCTCTTGTGGGCTCAGAAACTATGTGTTCCTATGACAGACCTTCAGATACCCCTCAGGGAGCACTTGCTGTCCTCCGTGGGTGCAGCACTTCCTATCTGTGGCTACTCGGGTGTCTCTCTCTCATTTTTCCCTGCCAGACTCTCAACCCTTAAAGATTTCAGTCCTTCTCTTTAGGAAGACCAAAAATGAATGAGAGTGGCATGGATTTGAAGGATGCACTGACTGAAAGGAAGAGCTGACTGATTTGTTTAGATTGAGTAGTGCATTGAGGACACTGGTCCCCAGGTGTTGGTAAATAGAAGCCCCTTAAGCAGAGGAGCAGCAGGCTTTTCCTCCTCTTTCATTATGGTGATGATGATTATTTTTGTGGTTCCCATGGAAACAACCAGAGCGAGAGAACAAAAATGTCAGGGAGGTTAGAATGATGAGACAGCCCCCATATGCTTAAGAAGACTATATGCGTCCATGTGTGCATCAGTGTGTATGTGTGTGTGTGTGTGCACTGCCTGCACGTTCTGCTCCAGCACACTGCTGGGTCAGGAGAAGTTGTGATGCTTATTCATGGCATTTGTTACAGTCGGTCTCAGCAAGGAGACAACTCTCAGCTTTTAGCAATTAGGGAGTCTCTGTAGTGACAGCTCCATCATAGCAGGGAGAGGACAAACAGAGATGGAGACATTCCTCATGTGAGCCAGAGGAGTGTCAAAGAAGAAGGCAACTCAAAACTGGAGTTGCCGGCCTGTTCGGCGCTCCCCTCTTTTTGTCTGAGAGGGCTCACTCTGGGCACCTACTTTGTGGCTGCAATGGGCACACTGAAGGCAGCTGCCTGCAGATCTGAGGATCCTTGAGCTCTTCATGTGCTGCTTGCACTTTTGCTTCTCCCCGCCTTTCTGATTCTTTGCCTAATTTGGGAGTGGGAAGAAAAGCCAGCCCGGGGCTCTTCTCAGAATGGTGAGCCAGAGCGTGAACATCTTGAGCACTGAGAGAGTCGCAGGAGCCCCTCCACAGGAACCCTTTCATCCACTGTCTCCGCCAAAGCTCTGCAGGGACTGGCGGCTACCTCTTCCGCATCACTTGTGGCCAGGATGTTCAGGAAGCACAAGGCTCTAAGTGGTGTCTTAACCACAGAAGGCGTAGAAAGAAACAGACTTGAAAGCCCTGAACTGAGAGGGAATTCATTCTGATTGAGCGGAGAACACAGAAGGCCAGAACTAAAGAAGACATTGGGACAAAGGCAGCTGCTGTCCATTTCAGGCTGAGTTTCCTCCTCAGTAGTGGGCATGCATGTCCAAAAAGCTCAGGACTCCATCCCCCAGCCATCCTTGTGTCTAGGTGTGGTTGTCACCCACATGGTTGTATGTGCTACTTCCAGACTTTCCACCAGCTGTGTATCAGCATGCAGCGTGATCCCAGAAGACAACGTATTAGAAAGGGGGGAACTCCATTAACCTGGGCTGCTTCAAAACTGCCCAGAGCAGATTTTGCTCCGGCCCTAGCCCTGCCCAATGACCAGGAACACCCACGCTGGACTTTACCTGGGCCAAAAAGACTCTTGTCGTGTGTCAGCTGCGGACACTTTGGAGTTTATTAGTTCCAGTACTGACTACCGCCCTAACTGCTGCAGCATCCCGCTGTGGGAGGAAGCAGGATGTCATTTCTACCCCAACCCCACTGCCCCCAGGCCCCATGATCTGCCACAGCTCCTCTCTGACAGAGTGCAGTCAAGCCTCAGTGACAGATTCTGTCTCCTAGGCCACTCTTTTCCTTCAACACCGTTCTATTGACTTTCTCTCCCCATACTTTTTAGTCTTTTTCTCCCCCCCTTCAATGTTTTTTTTTCTCTATCTTTCTGACCAGCGACCTTTGATTGCAAGGAGCAACTCAGTTTCACATTACTAGAGTAACAGAGTGTGTTGTAATTGGCCGGGAATTGGTCTTGAAATGTCAGGGAGAGATTTATTTCCTAGTGCAACCTCTCTAGGTGCTAATTTTGCTATAGGCTGCAGGATAATGGTTCCCGCTCACAATGGGCGAGAGTTCCTAATCAGAATACAAGGCTGTAATTGGGTTGAAGGGATTTTAAATCATTAAAGTTGCATTTAGAATGGGGAATAGAAATAGAACCCCAAGATTGAATGACTCACTTAGTATTTAATGAGGGAGTCATGGAGTATTACTTATAATATTCTCTTAATGATCTTACAAGCAATGTAACTCCCCCCACCCTCTAGGGCCTATTCACAAGGCACAATTCTGCAGTCTCAGACCCACCACTCTGGAGCAATTAATTACTGACCCATCAAGGAGCAATCAGGCTCTGTTCGGCCAGCAGAAGCGCTGATTTCTTCCCCCAGTGTCCCCTCACTTTCATCTTCCTGCCTGCCTTGGTCTAGGGCCTGCGGGGAGGGGAGTCGACATTTACAAGCCATAAATCATCATGCAGTTTTTGGAAAGCCCAGCTCACCATGAGAGGAACAGGGTGACCAAGGGTACCTGGGGAGAGTCTGAGAGGAGAGGGTATCAGAAGGAGGCTATGCTGGCCCTGGGAATGTACAGTCTACAGGATTCAGAGGATGTTCTCCGGCGCTGCAGACACCAAGTGTCTGGCACATAGTAGGCACTAAATAAATTGCAGCTTCCCACGATATGACTATGACCAACGGTCCCTAACCCAGCTGAGTAGGTTTGTTTCAGGTGGCATGAAGCTCCAGCAGTTATTTTGGACTTAATCTCTAGGTAGATCTGCAAGGCCAACGTGCCTGTAAATGGAATTCCTGAGAATTTAGGTTAAAGAGAGGCTGCTTAAGACACGTGTACCCCTTCCTTCTGCAGGTTCAGAAACAGCTCAGCTCTCTAGAGAGAGCATGCAAGTGTTGTGTGTGTGGTGGTCGTGTCATTGCTAATGGTCCTTCCTAAAGGGAACACACATTTGGAAATGTGATTGACCTGGTCGAGTGGCCCTGGAACCACAGCAGGTCACTGATCCTGACTTAGCCTCACTTGACTGTTGGCGCCACGTCGGCCAGGACGCTGGGGACACTGGTCTGTGTTGCACTGGAGGCCAGGATCCTCCTGGGTGCTGATGGCTCACTGTTTTAAATCTCATCGGGGAATGTCACTCATCCATCCTGTGTCAGGCCTCAGAAAGACGACTTCCATCTCTTCTAGTATTTCAAGTAAAACAAAGTCTATGGGTTTCTTTTATGATACCTCAGTTGTAACTTCTATTGTGTTGGCATAACAACTGAGATATAATGAGTCAATAACGCTCATATGACCTCCTAGGTCAGGCTGGCCTGGGAAAAAGCTTTCTATTTGAGAATGTCTTGAACATAGAGCCTGGAAGGTAGTGGAGACTTGGTGAACACTCGTGAACACCTGATGAAAGGGCTTCTCCTCAATTACGTCGATCTGATAGCTTCATGCAGGTCATTGTGATGAGGACCTTTTCCGTAAAGGAGCCAGAGGGAAAAGGGTTCCGGCATTGGTTGAGTTCCTCCCACTTGGGCAGATGGTAGGCTGCTTATCACACAAAAGTGGACTCATCCGCAATGCCCGTTTTGCAATTGAGGCAAACTTTACCCTTGGGGATAAACTAAAATATTCTACCAGTTCTGCTTTTGCCCAATTAAGGCAAAAAAAGATTTGTGGCAAGTATTTTGCTGTAATAGGTATTGTTATGAATATCCATTGATCCTGCTAGAAATAAATGCGTCATGATGTGGAAAGTTAAAACAGCTAGGATATTCTTTAATTATGAGGTGTTGACTGATTTAAATTTAGTAACTGTTAAAATATCAGTAGTTATATCATTAGTTTACCAAAAATTAAAAGTGATAATGCCTGCTTCATACAAATCAGAGCCAAAACAGTGTAACTTTGTGCATGAAAGAACATGCTCTGCTTGGTGTAATTAGTATCTTCCCCCCAAAATTGTGACTCATGATAAATCTAATAATATCTTAAATGCAAAAAAGATAGTCCAATATTTTAAAGAATCCCATAGAGAATCTTTTGCATGAAGAGCCTTTGGCATTGCAGCCATCTCCATTAATTCATCTATTCTGAAACTTCCGGGGTCTGTGCTTTTCCTGTAAAGACCACCTCTGTGCATGATCAGCTCTACTGTTGCTTCATGAGTGGCAGCTGTCTCCTACCCACGTACTTGAATGACGAAACTAACGCTCCAGACCACGCACCTCAGTTGCCTGCAGATGATGTCCCTGTCCCGATCTAATGCCAGTGTTTTAGCTTTGCCTTTTCAGTCTTCTATTTCAACTCCAGGCAAGTCTGGCTACCAGCCCATAAGGTGCCTTCTAAGAAGTGGGAAACTTGCCCCCTGTAGGCAAATATAGCCCCACAAGTACAAGGCATGGCGAACTTGTAGCATCTCTATGTGAATTCCATCAGGGGATGTAGCCTCAACCTGGGGTTGATAGCTTAACAAGCAAATAGTACCTGGACTTCAGCTTCACGTGCTTCCTTGGCCGGGCACCCTTGTGCAGTGAACAACCTGCACAACCTGTATACAGCAGCCCTGCAGCTTATACTGTTTTGATCACAACCAGAGCAATGTCCGAATAATCTGCCAAATATTTGTGCAAATATTATGTTCATGTTTAATTGGGAGCGATAGTTTTGTCTTCCTTATAAAAGGAGCAAATCCCCAGAAGCTGGTCAGGAGCACCAGCTGTTTACTGCCTGCAGAAGCCGCTGCTTATCTCCTTGTAACCACCTGCGTCTTAGAGATCCATGTCTTAATTAACTCAGTGTTATCGAAACTGAAATTGTAGCAACACTGTAACATCAAATTGTAAATGAGAGATAAAGGGGAAAGAACTCTGCTGACCAGGAAAGCGAGCCTGGAAACTGTCTTGAGCGGTAGGTAGTTGGCTCCAGGTTGACTGGTGGCAGCCTGCTGAGAATTAGAATCAGAGACTCATACATTATTCCATTTGGAAAGTGTCTTGGAGATCTTCTAATCCAGCGTGGTCAAATATTTTTTATCTCATGACCCACAACTTATTCTTCTGATGTTCAATATATGCTGATATTTTCTATTTTATCTTATTTATTTCATTTTAAAAACTCACGGATAAAAATCATTCCATTGATTTCATGACCCACTACAGATTCACAACATAAAAAACCGGAAAACAGTGATGTAGTCTAATTTCTAAAATCTAAACGACTGAGGGACAAAGAGGTGAAGTGACTTGCCCCGGGTAGGTTATCAGTGGGTGTTGTTCTCAAACCCAGGTCTATAGACTCCTTCGCAGCAGTTCTGTTCCCTGAAATCTACTAAATCCTGCCACTGCAGGACAGCTCCGAGAAGAAAATCAAGTCTTAGCTTAAGAAACAGGTCTTCTTGGGCCCCTGCTACTTTCCGGATAACAAGCCTGAGTGCCTACATAATACACAATATACCCTTTGAGGAGAAGGTCAGGTGCTTTCTCACATAAAAAGCGTTGTAACAACTGGTGCTTTGAATGCCTCACTGCATTCCCATGCTGAAACAGTAGGGGCGCCGTGCCTCCGAGTCTTGGTGTGCCTCCTTAAAACCTTACCACCCTGGGCTCCACCCCATCCTTTTTTTCCTCTTTCATTTCCTTCCCCCACTTTGCACCATTGAGATCTCTTTCGACTCACCACCCCCTGAACTTCTGCTTTGAGACACTGGACTAAAATCGTGAACAAAATAGGCATTCTCACAGAAACAGTAATTCCAAATTAAAACAAAAATGAAAACAATAACTTATTACACTATGAGAGACCTTTTTACATTTCTCTGCCTATATTTGCATGTTTTTAATATATTGAAAGAAGTTTTCCAAATGAAAGCTGTCTGACTGATAACCACACCCATGTGTCCCATGACAATCACTCTTGGGAGCAATCTTGGGATCAAAACAGAGTTTGTTTAGTATCTTTATGTGATATTGATCAGCATCATTGATAAAGTATGCACTGGATGTTGTTTTCCCAGATCGGGGATTGATTTGGAAGAAGGTTAGCCAGCACCACTATGATCTGACCATGGGCAGGCAGATCATCACACTGGGGGACACATAGGCCCAAATAGTATCCAGCAGATTGAGTTTGCATTATGCAAGCCCCCTTTGAGTTTCTCCCACTAGCACATGCTTTTGTGACAGTTGAATTGCCAGCTATAGAACTGGGGTGGCAGGAAGCAGGCCATCTCCATTAGCTTCTTTTGAATCCATTTCTTCATTTCCTTTGGCCCTTGGCATGTGGGCACAAACTTACTCGAATGGCCATATTCACAGAAGCACAACTTTCTACAGCAAGGTATTATCAGCTGTTGCTGTCTTTGGAAAGGCTTTATTCTCTCCTAGCTAAGGGAATCCCTTCTTTCCTTCCAGTGTTCACTACCAGCCCCCCACCCCCACGCATACATATACAGACACTGAGCTGTGTTTTGATATGTGAGGTGGGCTATCAGCTGTGATTTAATGACGAGTATCACTGTCAGAATTTACAAAATGGAATTTCATCAGATGGTGAAGGAAGACTTCTGCATAGAAACTACAGAGGGAAATTTGACAGCTTTTTCAATTCAGTTATCAAAGCATTTGCAGTTCAAAGCAGGTGAAACAATAATGTAATCTTAGCACTGAATGCTCATTTGTATCTGAGTGTTTCAATAAATAAAATGGTCAGGGAAATGAAAGCAGACCTGTTGTCTCCAATCCACTAAATTTAATATCCAGGGTATTGACTGACAGCTTTTTATCACCATAATTAGTATGGATTGTTCCTGAGGCCATTGATCAATCTTTCCTACCTCTATGGACTTGAGTGGCTGTTTTCTTCCTCTCCTGCCCTCCCCACCCTTTATTTTAATATTGATCGTGCCAGTTGTGTTCCGCCACAGAGAGGCTGCTCACTTAGACAAAAGAAAACTCAGGATGAAGAGAGATGGCTGAGCAGCAGCCACTTCTAGGTGGCATCCACCTGTGACATCACTCTACCTCATCTATGTTGACCTTGTAACTTGACCTCTTGGTACCAGTGACCTTCAGCTCCTCAATATGATAACCAAGCACACCGTCTTCCCCACTATGTGGAAGTTACACAAAGACAAGCTACAGAAGCCATGGTCAGGAAATATCTGTTGAATTAATGAATACCCCTTCTGTAATGTCGTCAAGCTAAATAAGGGAGTTTGTATAGACCAAGGAACACAACCATGTGTGTGTGTTTGTGTGTGTGTGTGTGTGTGTGTTTGAATGTGTGTGAATATCTATGATGTAACCTGTTCCATATAATGCAGGCCAGAAACCTAAGACCTTCTTATTTCTCACCAAGTCCTTCCAATTTGATATTGTCCTCTTCTCAGTCTATCTCTCTATCACTAGGCGTATATGCTGTGTAAGTGTACACCTCACTATCTCTTGCCTTAACTATTGCCATAATTCACTATCTCATTTCTCTGCCTCCTGTCCTATCTCACCTAACTCCAACCTTGCATCTTCAAATCTTCCACACAGAGGACAGGCAGGTTTTTGTAAAATATAAACTATTATAGTCCTTGACTGTTTCACATCTAAGCTCCTTGTCATGGCACAAAAAGCTTTCTGTAAGCTGATCTCTCCTCCCTACTTCTCAGCCCCATTTCCCACCATT
Source organism: Nomascus leucogenys (assembly GCF_006542625.1). Classification (NCBI taxonomy): domain Eukaryota; kingdom Metazoa; phylum Chordata; class Mammalia; order Primates; family Hylobatidae; genus Nomascus; species Nomascus leucogenys. Next base: position 2,863,392 of record NC_044395.1, on the reverse strand, counting down.
CCTACAGGTCACACTCCTGGAAGGTAGAATTGCAATGGATCCCTTCAGTCGTTGCCTGCTTCATGCCTCTAAGTCTTGGCTTACGTTCTGTATTTTGCCTGTAATAGCCTTCCCATTCTTTTTCTCCTTGACCACTCTTTCTCATTCCTCAGGAATTCGTTCAGATGGCATCCCTTTCAGAAAGCATTATTTTAGCTCCCAAAGTACCTTAACTATGACTTCTTCTCTCTTCTGAGGTTTTAATAGAATATATACATATACTTTTTTATGCATCTCTATCCCATACTAGAGAATAAACCTGAAGGAGACAGGGAGTGGCTATGTGGTTTTTTGTTCTATCTCCAATGCAAGGCACAATTCCTGGCTCCTAGGATGTGTTTCTTGCACTGGAAAGAAGTATTCCTAAGAAGAGAGTCAGTGTGCCTGAAGAGCTGGGGCATCCATTATGTCAAAGTGGATCTGTCATGGGGCACACAACATGCCGTGCCATAGAACCGTACCACGAACAAGAGCAAGTGGATCTCACTTATTCTCAGAGTGGTGAGAAGAGATGGGAAAATATCCCTTCTTCTTATCAGCAGGTAGCAAGGTATCTTTCTGACCTTAAAGAGTTCAGGTGTTGTCAACGGGTTATTTTCCACAGTATGGAAGAGTTTTGCTATCTACACACTGGAGTAGTTTTCTCATTGGTCTTCCTAATGGAATTTCCCTCTGCCCCACTTTGTAGTACAGATCACCCATTTGCATAACTTTTCGGAAGGATGTTTCCTGAGGGGAGCAGATGCCGCGCATTTCTGGGAGTGCCCCATGAGCCCACGCTGACCTTAGATAGCCCCCTTGCTCCCAATCTGCATGCTATGTGGAGCCTGTCTTCCCTGTTCCTGGCACAGCAGCCTGCCCCAACAGTTACAGGTGCTCGCACACATCAAGTGCCTCTTGTTGAGGCATTAAACCAAGTGCAACTTTTCCGAACTGAGCACAACAGAGCCAAATTGGACTGGAAAGGCCACAGGTTCCTCAGGGCCTCAGGGAGCCTGTGGCATCTACATTGCAAATTGGCCCCATAGAAAAGCAACTGATGCCAGGGCCGGCCTTCATTTCATCCCTACCATGCCTGTTGTGGAACCTCAGCGGCAGATGTTTCTGGAGGTGACCCCCTAGATGCACACAGGCGCAGGCAGCACCTCCTCCTCGCCGGCCTCTCTCCAGGCGTATGTAAGACAGATTTGACGGACTGATACCAACTGGCACATCATCCCGGCCAGATTGGAATCAGGCCCTTCTACCGTCTTTGGGGTCCGTGGTGGCTCCAAGTAAAATGTATAAAAGGAACGTGATTCCTGGCTACAGCCAATTTTCCCTTTGCTATTGCGCTGGCATTTCTAATCCGGGGCATTTTGTGGCTGTGGAGCACATCACTACAAATACAGTCTCCAGCGTAGGAACGTTGATATTTGCAATCATGTGAAAATGCCTTTTCGTATTCCTGCGAAGAGTTTGTCTGGATAATTTATTTATTTTAATGTATTATTTAGTGCAAAACTATTAAGTGAGCTTTAGGTTACATTGTTACGTTGTTGCTAATTCTGTTATGTATAGCTGGGGCGGGTGACAATATGGAGGGAAGACACCTATGGCACCTACTCTTTCCTGAGATTTCTGCAGCTTCTGCATGTAGATACTTAACCCTAAAAGGGAAGGTAGTATGCATATTTTGCCTCCTGGATTCGTGTCTCGACTGTGCCACTGAGTGGCTGTGAATTTAGTCAAGACACTTAATTCTTCTGAGACTTCATTTCCTCACCTCTAAAGGTCTTCCCAGGCTGGAGGGTTAAATAACGTGATGCAGATGAAAATGCAGAGCAAGGAGCCTGACACATAACAGAGGGTGGGCAAATGCCTGTCCTCTCCCTTGCTGTCCCTTCAAGTGGCCTTCATCAGCAAACCTAGAGTCACAGCACCTCTGAACTTCAAATAGTCTATTAGTAGCAGAACCACATTTTAAGCTATACTTATGGTATACACCAACTTGATTGTGTGTTGTTTAGGAAGGTCTTTCTAGAGAGTATATCTGATGGAGACAGGGACTATGTTTTTCGTTGTTGTTTTATTCCCAGTTATGCAAGGCACAACTCCTGGCACCTAGGATGTGTTTGTTGCACTGGAAAGAAGTAATCCTAAGAAGAGAATCTGTGTGCCTCAAGAGCTGGGGCATCTTTATGTCAAAGTGGACCTGTTATGGTGCATGCAACAGGCTGTGCCACATAAAGCTGTGTACCAAAATATTTACAGTAGAAATTTTTGAGTGATGAGATTATAGGATAATTTTCCTCCCTCCCTCCCTCCCTCCCTCCCTCCCTCCCTCCCTCCCTTCCTTCCTTTCCTCCTTCCATCCCTCCATTTTCCCCATCCCATCTTCTTTCCTTGCATCCTTCCTGTTCATCTATTTTTTTCCTAAAATTGATATAAAGTAGTAAAAGATACAAAAATACTCTAGCTCTTTAAAAATTGATTTCAGCCAGGTACAGTGACTCAAATCTATAATTCCAGCACTTTGGGAGGCCAGGGCAGGAGGATTGCTTGAGCCCAGGATTCCGAGACCAGCCTGGGCAACATAGTGGGACCCCTCCTACCAAAAATAATTAATAATAATAATAATAATAATGGGTGTGGTAGTGCATGCCTTTAGTCCCAGCTACTCAGGAGGACAAAGAGGGAGATTGTATGAGACCAGCCTGGGCAACATAGTGGGACCCCATTTCTACAAAAAGAAAAGAAAAAAGAAATTATCTGAGCATGGTGGTACAAGCCTGTAGTTCCAGCTACTCAGGAGGCTGAGGCAGGAAGATCACTTGAGCCTGAGAGGTCAAGGCTGCAGTCAGCCGTGATTGTGGTACTGTAATTACTCCAGCCTGAGTAACACAGGGAGATCCTGACTCTCTCTCTCTCTCTCTCTCTCTCTCATATATATATATATATATATATATATATATATATACACACACATATATCTCCATATTTTTATACATATATAAATATAGATATATATATTTCATTTTATATGTATATTTCACGGGAAGCCAAATGAGGAGGGCAACATTGAAGTCAAACAAGGAAGCTCATCGCTGATGAGCTTTCACAATGTTCTCCTTCTTTCACCGTGAGGAGACCTCAGGTTCACTGTGTTTGCTCAACCCATCTGACCCACATCCCCATCACCTTCATCCCAGTGGGTAGAAGGATTCACCCAAAGCTCCAACAGGCACAGCTGAAGGAGCACAAGTTGAGACCTGAAGTCTGAGCATGGCTTAAGATGGAATGCCGTTTCCTGAAACCATGCCCCATATTTCCAGATGAATATGCTTGGAACATAGAAAATTCCCAAGGGTGTAGAACACTGGTAAGTTCAGAATAAATAAAGGTGTCTGCTTATTAATGTAGTAGTACTGTTAGCTCAGAAAACTGTAGAAAAGAGAGCTATTAAAATTCAATGATTAAGAGAGAAACATGAGAAGAGAAATCAAAAGAGAGGGAAGAGGAGCATAGTAAAGAGGACCATTAGGAAGTGGAGAAAGAAAGAAGAGGTGGGAGAAAGGAACCAGAGGAAGACCATGGTAAGCAGGAGGAGTGGATAAAACAACGGGAAGAGACAAAACCCCAGCAGGCAGCAGAGAAGCATTGATCCTGTTTCCAGGGTCAGTATGAAACTCAGGCACTGCAGCAGCCAGACCACATGACTAATTGTCCTTAATTGTCATGAGTTGACTCTCCAGGCTGGGGGTCCCAGGCACTTTTCTCAGATTGGTTGGCTGACACTGCAGGCTTCTGTCATCATGCAGCCTTGCTGTCTGCTTCATGCTGGCAGACATTGGCTCGGGGTCCACCTTCACTCTAACCATCTTCTCCGTTTTAACCTAAAGATTGTTTCCATATCGAGAAAGAGGGGATGTTCTAGGTGGCACCTGTGCATGTGTGGGAGGGAGGCAGAGATAGAGAACCTTGTAACTCCCTCCACCAGCCTGCCAAGTCCCTGCTGTAATCCCAGGCCCAGCTCAGCAAGGGAATCTTAAACCTGAGTCAATTTGAGGGTGGCATGGGATCATGTGCTCCTTGGCAACCAGGGTGCATATTGGTCTGTAATAAGTCAGTGAAATAGTGAGGTTCAATTACTTACATGTTCCCTGAAGCTGAAACAATTGCCATTATCCCACATAATATTACTTGACCTACATTTTTACTTGAAAGCCTTCAGCTAACAATTAGTTTGAATGTTGAGTTATAAATGAACACATTCATATTCCAGAAATGAAAAGGGAAAGGGGAGTGATACCAACACGGCTCCCTCTCTTCCCCCCCTCTCTTTCCTTTGCCTTTTGTATGATATTTCAACTTAGCCTTTCCAAGATGGAAGTCATTGGAGAGTTTGTCTAAAGGGGGACCATTCAGAGGTAATGAGACAACTGGGCTTTATCCGGGAAAGGGGCAGCTTGGTCGGTGCCAAGGAGATTTGAGCCATCTGGATTAAAAGGGTCAAACTCTCCGCAGGCAGCAATTAAGCAGCTCCATGTGGAGAAGCCACGTGACCACGCCAAAGGAGCTGCCAAGAACAGGAGATTAGTAAACAAAGTACCCAGCAGGCAGTGTCCAGGTTGGTCACTGCTCTGGCCACTTGGCATTTGCACAGCTTCCTCTCTCTTTGGCATCCCATCTGTCTGTACCCACAGCCTACCTATAAGCTATCTGCAGAGTTTAAACAAACTCAGGCAAAACTGAATTTATTTAAAATGTTAAAAGTCCAGGGCTCAGCTGATCGTGATGATACATCTTAGACATACATAGCATCCCTTCCCAAGTGTTGTGGCAATGCCTCAGATGTCTTTGATGACTCTTCGCTGCCTGTGAAAAGCCCAAAGGTGTACTGCCATTAAGCTGTGATGTTTAATTCCCTGAGCATGATCATTTAGCCATAGATAGTCACAACTAGGTTAGGAAGCATGTGCCTAGATTATTTTAGTGATTATTTTAGTGCAGGTCTTTGTGAAAGCTTGAGAATAAGCTGAGTTCTCCTTTCACTCTAAGAATCTTTTTGTTTAAAAAAAAATCCATAAAAGGCATGTAAAACTCCCAAACATATATGCCTTTTTTCATTCAGTGTACATTTATTAGCCAGGCACTGTATCGCCCTTGTGGTTAGAATAGAGACTCATTCTCAGGGATGTTACCCCTGTGGCCAAAAGAAAGAGGCACAGGCATTGGGATGGTCAGCTACTCCCTACATAGAGTCCTCTTCTGATTTCCAGTCAAGTCAGTTTCACACAATACAAAACTAACTTTTCTCGAGGATTTGTAACATCTTGAAGTTTTCATGTGACCTGCAATGGGCTAATGTAGAATGGTAGTTCAAGTAAAAAATTTATCCTTTTTTTTTTTGAGACAGTGTTTCACTCTGTTGCCTAGGCTGCAGTACAGTGGTATGGTCGGAACCCACTGCAGCCTCAACTCCCCAAGCTCAAGAGATCCTCGCTCCTCAGCCTCCTGAGTAGCTAGAAGTACAGGTGCACCACTATGCCTGGCTAATCTTTTTTTTTTCTTTATTTCAAAAAATTTTTTTTGTAAAGACAGTGTTTCACTTTGTTACCCAGGCTGGTCTCAAACTCCTAGGGTCAAGTGATCCTCCTGCCTTGGCCTCCAAAAGTGCTCAGATTACTGGCATGAGCCACTGTGCCTGACTTTTACTTTTTTTGAATGAGTTAACAGCATATTACTGTGCAGCAATGTATCATGGGAACAATCTATGAAGTGTTCTCATTGTTCCTAATGTTCTCGACTTCCATGACACATTACTCCCTAGTTTTCTTTGTCCAGCTTTCCTGAGCTCTGCATGATGCACTACACCATCTTGAATGCTGTCGTGCTAAAGACTTGACCCTTGTCTTCTGTACCCTGTCTGCACATACACACCTGGAATCTCTTTCATAAATTGATATCTTTGCTCCAACATCTCCACTGAGTTCCCGACTTAGAGAGATAGTGATCTGATAGAAAGTCCCACACAAGTGTATAATGATCATTTTGTTTTACTCAAACCTTGTTAATGATGCCTACTCCTTCTCAAAAAAGGACACCACCTCCCACGCTGTTGTTCACACCAAAATGCCGCATACAAACTTTATCCCTCCTTTATCTTTCCTCCCCATCTCATAATATCCATTGTTTCTAATCCATTCACACATTTTGTTGAGTGAACTTCCGAAATATATCCCCACTTCATACCTTTACCTCTATTTCAACAGCCTTTAGTTTAATCCGCTGTCATCAAAACGACAATAGCTGCATGAGCCTCCTAACTGACCTCTTTGTTATTTTGACTTTCCCTTGATACTCTGTTCTCCATCCCTTGATACTCTGTTCTCCAAAAGAAAGGCAAAAACATATTTTTAAGGAATGAAATAGTGCCATTTGTAGCAACCTGGATGGAATTGGAGGCCATTATTCCAAGTGAAGTAACTCAGGAGCGGAAAACCAGACATCATATGTTCTCACTCATGAGTGGGAGCTAAACTCTGAGGACGCAAAGGCATAAGAATGATACAATTATCTCTGGGGACTTGGGAGGAAGGGTGGCGGGGCGAGGAACAAAAAACTACACATTGCATGCAGTGTACACTGTGATGGGTGTACAGTGTGTGATGGGTGTGATGGGTGTACATTGTGTGATGGGTGATGGGGGCACCAAAATCTCAGAAATCACCACTAAAGAACGTATCCATGAAACTGAATGTCACCTGTCCCCGAAAAACCTATTGAAATAAAAAATTTTTAAAAAATTAAATATTTTTATTATTATTGTACTTTAAGTCCTGGGGTACAGATGCAGAATGTGCAGGTTTTTTACATAGGTATACATGTGCCATTTTGGTTTGCTGCACCCATCAACCCATCGTCTACATTAGATATTTCTCCTAATGCCATCCTTACCCCCACTCACCAGCCCCCAACAGGCCCCACCGTATGATGTTCCCCTCCTTGTGTCCATGTGTTCTCATTGTTCAGCTCCCACTTATGAGTGAGAACATGCAGTGTTTGGTTTTCTGTTCTTGTAGTAGTTTGCTGAGAATGATGGTTTCCAGCTTCATCCATATTTCTCCAAAGGACATGAACTCATCCTTTTTTATGGCTGCGTAGTATTCCATGGTGAATATGTGCCACATTTTCTTTATCCAGTCTGTCATTGATGGGTATTTGGGTTAGTTCCAAGTCTTTGCTGTTGTGAACAGTGCCACAGTAAACATAAGTGTGCATGTGTCTTTGTAGTAGAATGATTTATAATCCTTTGGGTATATACCCAGTAATGGGATTGCTAGGTCAAATGGTATTTCTAGTTCTAGATCCTTGAGGAATTGCCACACTGTCTTCCACAATCATTGAACTAATTTACACTCCCACCAACAGTGTAAAAGCATTCCTATTTCTCCACATCCTCTCCCTCGCCCCTTCTACCATGTGAGGACACAGCAAGAATGTGCCATCCATAAACCAGGCAGTGGGGCGTAACCAGACCCTGAATCTGCCGGCACCTTAGTCTTGGATGTCCTAGCCTCCAGGACAATGATAAACAAATTTCTGTTGTTTATAAGGAAAACAATTAAATATTTGGAAAACATGAATCTTCTATTATATTGCTCCCCTGCTTAGAACCTTTCAGCCAAACCTTTCATACTTAAAATCCAGTCTGCTCATCAAGGTGTCAAGACCTACAAGATTTAGCCCCTACATTCCCCTCACCTCCATGTCCACTGTGTCCCACTGGGCCACTTGGCCAGCCATGCTGCTCTCCTCTCACCTCTGGGACACCACATTTTCTCCTCTCTCAGCACACTGACTGTGCACAGCATTGTGTACTGTACCCAGTGTGTAGTCTTTTATCCCTCACCTCCCTCCCACTCTTTCTTCCAAATCCCAAAGTCCATTGTGTCATTCTTGTGCCTTTGGCATCCTCATAGCTTAGTTCCCACTTATGAGTGAGAACATAAGATGTTTGGGTTTCCATTCCTGAGTTACAATTTGCCTGGTTCTCCCCTCTTCTGTCCCCCAGTCCTCCACCTGACAGGCTCCTGCTTACCATTTGGATTTCAGGACAAATGTTACCTCCTCAAAATGGACTTCCTTAAAGACATAACAATCTTTCACCTGGGCTCAACTCTAGCCCAATGCCCTGTGTGTGTCTTCAGAGAACTTACTGCTCTCTGCAATAAACTTGCATCTTTTTTCTTCCTGTTTCTCTTCTGAGTAGTGCATAGGCTCCAGGAGGGGAGGGCCTATGCCCTGTCTTTTCTGTGCTATACCCCAGTGCCTAGAGCTTTGCTTGGTGCAGATTTGATGCTCAAAATCTAATTGCTGAACAAATGAATGAATGATTTCATAAGTGAATAATGCACTCTTCTTTCCATAAGTTTGGTTTTCCTGGCACCAAAACACTTAGGAAATAATATGGTCTTCAAAGTTCCTGCATGTCTTATCTCTGCCAAGGACAGTTGCCTCTCCAGAGAGCTGAATTGTCGACATATGGCTGAAGTGTGATCCAGTGGACTGGAGGTGTGCACTGAGTATATTCCTAATATCACATTGCCCTGTGGCATGGGGCTTAATGCCTTTCCATTTTTGGCTGAAGGGCTTGACTGCAAATGCTTTCAATCATATCTATGTTTGGTTGAAATTTTATGACAAAATATAACTTAGAGATAAGGATTTTTATTTGAAAATTACATTAAAATATACTGTTATTTCTAGATATATGTTCAAGATTTCAATGAATCAACACAGAGTTGCTTATTGAACTTCTGTATTCACATAGTATATGAATTCTCACTTTCTGTCACAAGAGAAGTAAAATTTAGGCCTAGCATGGTGGATGATGCCTGTAATTCCAACACTTTGTGAGGCTGAGGTGGGAGGATCACTTGAGCTCAGGTGTTTGAGACCAGCCTGGGCAACATAGAGAGACCTCATCTCTACTAAAAATAAAATTTAAAAAATTTTAAAAAATATTTTATAATAAAAATAAAAGGCATGGTGATGTGTGCACCTGTAGTCCCAGCTACTTTAGAGTCTGAGGCAAGAGGATTGAAACCAGGAGGTCAAAGCTACAATGAGCCATGATTGTGCCACTGCACACAAGCCTGGGTGACACAGCAAGGCCCTATCCCCCCCCCCCAAAAAAAAAAAAAGAAAAAAATGACAGAGAGAAAGAAAACTGTGGTCCAAAGTTTAATCCCTGTTTAAAACAGAATGAGCTAGTCTCCTTGGTAGCAATGCATATGGCAGGAAGTCCCCAGAAATTTATGTGCATGCCTATATGTGTGTACGTTTGTGTTGTGTGTGTATTTATATATGTGCACATATATAAATATATATGTGTTTTTTATATATACATATATATTTTTTCTTGATTCCTTGACTTTTTAATCTCCTTTCTCTCTATGTTTAAAAGTTTTAGAAAACAAAAACAAAACAAGCCTTCCAGTCAAAAAGTTTTCAGCACAAGATAAGTGAACAGAAGGGATCTATCATCCTGAACTGTTTTTCGTAAGCTGTCATACAGCTTTAATGCAACACAGAGGTTTGGACACAAGGGTAAGCATCAGGCATCGAGGAGCTCAAATTCCAATTTGTAACGCTGCATTCCTCTGCAGTCCTAAGCAAGCCAGTATGGCTGCTCAGTGTCACAGTATGCCCTGTGTAAAATAGGGATTGTTTTAGGAAGATCAGTGAAAGTTTAAGAACTGACCTCCTGAAAAGAGTTGTAGATTCCTCAGACATCAAAGTCAGCTAAAGAAAAATAAGCGCTGGGCTTCAGATTCATTCCACCAAATGACTTCCTATCTAAATTCTACAATAGGTAAAATAGAATATGTTTCTTCTAACCGATCAACACCACCTGGAAGCTGGGTCTGTCTCCATAATCCTGGTTAGTAATAAAGATGCTTCACCACTCGTTTGAATTTTCTGGCGAGGTTGTCAGCGATTCGTGCTTGAGGCAGAAGGAAACCAGTTTGATTCTCGCATAGGCGTTTGGCAAAGGAAGAGAGAAACTTTGCTTTTCTCAACAGAGGCTAGAAATGACTCAGACTACAAATAGCTACTCTGCCATACAACAAAAGGTCATCCCTCCCTCTCATTTTTCCTTTCCCATTTGTCCTGAATGAAGGCCAAGCTATATTTCCCCTTCTCTGTTTTCTCATCTCAAAATGCATAGCCTTCTTTATGTGGTGCATTCTAGTTCTGGTTGATGCGTGACCCAGGCTAAGACAGTGTTATGCAGATTGGAGCATCTTAAACAGACCACAATTGAATCAGTCTTGCCACCATTTGTCCTGTCCACTATAAGGCATTGAATGGTAAATGAAAGACACTAGTGTCTTTTATTCAGCCTAGTTCACTTCTTGCACACATGTTTCATAGAAGGGTACAGCTCAACTCTTAGGGGAAAAATTACTAAGGAAGAAAGAAAAAAAATGAAGAAAGACATTTTCAGAAACCATTCACTTAGTAAATAATGAGATGTCTTAGAGAATCCCTTGTGTTTCTCTGATTTGATAGAGAATGATGTTTCAGGTTTGGTATGGGAATGACTGGTGGAGTCAACAGCAAGAAAATGAGACTCCCAGTGGGAGGGTGTGTATTGCCAAGTACCATGTAGGCAACACTGAATGCAGCCAAGAGGCGGCCTTCCACTAGAGAAGGCATCCTGCTCTCTAATCATGACGTCCCCGGGCTCTCAGAGGGCATAACTTGGACCGAATGCTGTTTTGGTCTGACACACATTTTCTGGGACTGCTCACTTACACACACACACACACACACACACACACACACACACTTATGTTACATGGCAAAAGTCTTCTGGATTAGCAGGAGGGGCTGCTGATCAAATGCACCCCTGGGCTTCTATTCAGATTAGCTTTGAATGAAAACAACACCAACTCTGTTTTCTTATTTGAAAGATCACAGAGATAATCTTCCTTGGTCACAGTTGGGGAAACAGCCAGAGGGGGTCTTGTTACCTCCAGAAAAGCCCTGGAAGATATCTGAATTCCTGCTGGGCCTATTGGACCATCTTTTATGTTTTTAGACAGAAGGAATCTAACCCAGTGAGATTCTGAAAGCAACTCCTCCCAGTCATCCTCTCCTAGGTATTGTTTATATCTGGGCCCATCCCTCAAAGTGTTTGTTTTTCCATAGATGCATACATTATGCACACTACCTGATTGCTTTGATCAGGTTAAGGATGGGAGCAGGCTCTACTTGCGAGTCTTGTGGCGCTTCCACGCAGCCCATGCCCAGTCTCGGCGAGGCACTTCACCTGGGTGGTTGGTAAGATATTCAACTAGAGACTTGCTTCTTAAATAATGTTGGAATCATATCCACGGTTGTAATAAACACCTCTGTGATTTGCATTTAAATAGTATTTTCATCCAGAGATCACAAAGAGGAAAGCTATCTTAACATCCTGACTCGAATTTCTCTGTATCTGAAAGCCAGTCTGTGTGCACCACGTACACATTGTCCCTCTAGGTCTCATTCAGATCTGTGTACCCTACTGATCAAAACAAGCGTTTGCTTGCATTAGGATGGAAGACCCCGGCAGCTCTGGCATGCGCTGGATTCTCTCGCCGCACCCGCTTCATCAACCTGGATCCCCATGAGCTCTGATTGAAATGCCTCCACCACTGGCTGGGATGTGAGAGGCACTCCCAGATGGTACGCTCAGTGCCAGGCAGTTAACACAATCATTTCTTGGGTTGTCAATGAAGCCAATTGGATCTGGAAATGATTGAGAGGCAGTAAATATAGACCCCAAAGTCACCTTAGCAGTCTCTTTCCAGAGTACGGTTGTGCTTCGAAGGACTCCATGCAATCCTAAGGCTCACTGTCCAAGCCCTGGGAGGACTAGAGAGACAAAGGGCTGGCTGGGCTCAGAGACAGGAAAGGGCACAGAAGTCAACATCAGGCCCCAGCTTTCAGCCCCACTGATGGCTGCTCCATGCTGATTCCTCAGTTTACCCATGCTGCAGCTCTTTCCACCTGACTCCAGGCTTTTTGTTTCTTTTCATGTCATTCTTCATCATCTTGTGGAAGGATTTTTTTTTCATATTGTACAGTTGAACTTATTTCATCATCAACAAATTTTTCTCTTTCCCATGGATCCTTTAAAAGGCGTCTTTTGAAGATGTATTTCTATTCAGATGCAAACTTTTGTTTAAAAAAATAAAAGAGGTGTAAATATGGAATGTTACTGAAAAGATCTTATCTTGCTTTTGACATGACATCTAAAAATGTGTTTAAAATAAAGAGCAAGTGTTGTTCAAGGCATGTGTCAAGGCAGTTGGCTTCCTGCAGTGAGAGCTGGGTAGTACTTTGTACACTTTTCTGCCCCTGCGAAAGCCTGTCACAGGTTAGGACCCTGCAACCCAGTGTCCTCCTCCGTAAATGTCCCTTTCTGATCAGCCACGAGAGGGCAATGCAGGGCACTTGGTTGGCTGCCTTGGTTGGATTGCAGTTGGTAAGTTATTTTCAATGAGGGAAGCTACTCAGACTATGACAGTAATTATATCAGTCTCATAAAAAGCCTGCTCTCCCCAACTTGCTGCTGCCCTTTTTCCTTTGCTGCCTGCCTGCCTTCCTTTCCCATACCCCTGGCCATTGGCTTTGCATTTGCAGATCACTCACTCATGATCCTATAGAGCAGAGCAGAGTATGTGAAATTAATGTTTGCATTTTAAACTCTGAACTAGAACAATAGGTTGTTTCTAGGGGGAAGGATCTTGGAGCTCATCAAGTTTAGCCTCTTTAAGATGAAGAAACCTAAATCGGGAAAGGTGGCCTGACTCGTTCAAGGTCACACAGTATCACGGGTAGCCTCCAGGGGCATAGACATTCTACAAATGCCTACATTTTCTTTATCCAGTCATCTGTTGTTGGACAGTTAGGTTGCTTCCATATATTAGCTATTGTGACTAATGCTGCAGTGAACATGAGAGTGAGGACAATCCTTTGGGATAGTGATTTCATTTTCTTTGGATGTATACCCACAAGTGGGAGTGCTAGATCCTATGGTAACATTTTCGGCAACATGGATGAATGTGGAGGGCTTTAGGCTAAGTGAAATAAGTCAGACATAGAAAGACAAACACTGCATGATCTCACTTATATGTTGATCTAAAAAAATCCAACTCATAAAAGCAGAGTAGACTAGTGGTTGTCTAGGGTGGGTGGAGTGGGAGAGAATGGGGAGATGCTGGTGAAGGGGTACGAAGTTTCAGTTCCATAGGGTAATTCTGGAGATCTAATGAACAGCTTGGTGACTGTAGTTAACAGTACTGGATAGTATACTTGAAGTGTGCTGAGAGGGGATCTTAAGTATCCTCACCACAAAGGAAAGAAAAGAAAAAGAAAATGGTGAGGAGGCGAGGTGATAGACATGTTAATTAGCCTGGCTGCAGTGATCATTTCACAATGTATATTGTGAAAACATGAGATTGTACAACTTAAATATATACAAGTTTTATTTGTCAATTATTCCCCAAGAAAGCTGAAGAAAAGAAATGTAATAACATTAGGGCCAAAAACAAAAGAAAGGTAGACATAGGTAACATTTTCCTGTCAGGAATACACAAACTTCCAGAGGCATTTGGGAAAGAGGAGATGACCCTGTAGAAGGAGGCTCAGCCGTCGTCTGGACGATGATGTCCCGTTCTACACACGGTAGCCTCGGTATTCAGCCAGAGACCCAGGAACTATTGAAGAAGCCATGACTCAGTGTTTCCGTGACCACTTGCCCTTGTCGTGTTAATGTTTGCTTAATTTACAAAATGATGATGTTGCGTTCCTCTCCCTTCATTGATCATCACTCAAACCTTGTAGGAGCCTTTACATGCCAATCATTCACACACTGTGTGGCAAGGGCTGGTGAGCCCTGCTCTTCCATCAGCTCCCAACCTGGGAAGATCCTTTCTCTATTGGGGCAAATAAGCAAAACAACCTAAAAATGCCTTTGCACATGCTCATCCTCCTCCTTGTAATCTCTTTGCCCCATTCATCCATTGGTTGACTGTTATAGCTTCTTCTAAACTCAGCTCAGGTGTGGCCTTCTCTGCATCTCTCTGAGCATTTCTCCTTTCTCCCAGTTCCCTGGATTAGGCACTGTATTAGTCAGAAACCACTCTAGGTACAACAGTAGTTGGACTTGGTTACACATGTGATGCAAGGGCTGAGAAGCCTACCAGGAGAGGGCAAGGCAACCAAGACAGTAAACAATGGTTGATTCGACTACCCTATTCCCACTTCCACACACATCCATAGGGCTGGAGGGACACAGGGTGAGACACTGCTTTGAAGTAAGGGCTGGGCCAATCCAGCAAGTGCTAGGACCATGGATGTAGGGGCTGGAGCCACTGGGAGACGCTGCCCATAGATAGTACCCAAACAGAAGTGGGGGGTGATACTTTCTCCTACTCTTCCATTGACCAAGACAGTGCTGAAGCCAGAGGGAGAGGAAGCCTGGGAATTATAGGGAATGCAGTTTCTGGACACAGAGCAAGGCAGAGACGGTAGGGAAATGAAAAAGGGGACAGATACATGAGTCCCGCACCTCTTCTCTGGACTCTCACTGCGTCCTGTACTTAACCACCCTCATAGTAGTAACTATAGAGTGTCCTTAATGTCATTCATAGCAGCAGTGTTCCTTCTACCTCAAGGACCTAGCATGGTGCCCAGCACCGGGAGATATGGAAGGAAGGCATGCATAGGTTTGGGAAATTGTGATATGCCATGGAAATGCAAGTCATGATTATTAAGATCCAGCCAAAAGCGTGAGCTCTGCTGAGGATGACAGTTACAAACCTTTCTTCACCACATCTAACAGATGGATCAGCCCCTTTCTGTGATGCTGTCCTCATTTGCAGACTTGAAAACTAGTGCAGTTAATTAAAATAATATGAATGAATGAAATACAGGTGTAGGGAAGAAAGAACAACGCTGCAAGGAGCCCAGGCCGAAGGAGAGTAAGAGGGAAAGTATCCATCGAGGACAACACAGAGCTTCTTATGCTTGTATTTTCTCAAGAGGTGAGACTATTTCCTGGCATCATCTGATCAAGGCAGACTCTCATCAGCCCCCAAAGTCATCAAAGTCCAAAGTTCCAGAATGACTCACATTCATTTCTAATTCTGCATTGGAAAATTTCTATTAGAAATCATGAGTGTTCATTTAAAGTGATTGTCTTTTTGTATTGCAACTACATTCTCCCAGTCTAGTTAACCCTCTAGCAATGCAAATGTTACTCAGTCTTGCTACACGAGGGCAAAGAGAATATTTGCCAATGTCTCCATAAGGGAAGGGGGCATTGCTTTTTGTTCCTTCTCTGGTTGATTGAGTTTGAAAAGGTTAGAAAAGTGTGTCAGTCTTCAGACTGGAAACTCTGAGCATGGGCCCCTCTCCCTAGTCTGTGCCCCACCTTGTTTGGCTTCCTGGCCGTATGATGGACAATGCCAAGCTAAGCTTCTACTGATGGAAGCAGTGACAAGTCTTTGCTCTCAGAAGTGAAGGGCTGTGATTTGACAAAGGGCTTTGAAATATTCTGATATATAAAGCATTAATTTCATTAATGTAATCAATGCTAAAGAAGCAGACCAGCCAGGCCCTTTAATTCTTCCCAGGCTAAAATCTGCTGGGCCGATGTGATATACCAAAAATAAAATAGTACCCCTCTCCATACTTCCTGTTGTCCACACAGGAATTTATTGGTCTGCATTGGATTTACTGTCTGATGTATTTGTTTATTTGGGGTTTTGTTTGTGTAAGTTCCGTGAGAACAGGGACTTAGCACTTAAAAAATACTTTACTGCTCTGTTTCTGAATCTAAGAACAAGCACACAGTGGGCGCTGAATAAATGAGCATTGTACAAAATAAAAAGTACCCCAGACACCTGTCCTACTTCAGGGCAACACTGAGCTGTTAGTTACAGGTATCTGTCCAGTTCCTTGTCTGTGCTCAAGTACCTAATTCAAAACTGAAGAAGAACTTGGGCTGCCTTGGGACCAATGACTCCGCGCTAACTTGAACTAAATCAATTTTGTCACTCCCATCTGCCTGCCTCCATGTCATCGTAGATTAATTGCAACATAATATAAAACACATTTATATCGCATCTTCACAATAATTTCAGGGTCCTTTACAGTCTTACAATCTAATTAAGCGGTAGCTTCAAACATGAATTTCTTTAGTATTTTAAAAGCGTAAGTTGAGCAGATAAGCTTTTTTTTTTTTTTAACTTCACTATTCTAAAACTGAAAGACCAGCTGATTCCAAAGTCCCTGAGTATTATTAATTACCAGTGGCTGCAATCAATGCACAAGGCTTGTCTAGAAAGCTATTTCCTCCTTAGGTGAATGGTTGGGAATACAATATATGGTAATCAACAATTTGAGAGGGCTGAGCATGGATTGAGGCTGAGAAAAAGCTGGGACTTGGCATTGCATCTCTCCTGTGCAGACGGCAGAGAATAAATCTTGACTTTGCAAGGAAGATAAAGCAAGGTGGAGGTGTTTTCATCGCAATCGCACAGCACGTAAATGGCAGAGAGAAGAAAGAAACCTCGGAACACGGGCTTCCTCTCCAAGGACAGCTACTGCTGTTTTGGAGAAAGCTGATCTGCTCTTATTTCACCGTGAGAGAACTTCTGTCCTCAAGAGCCATGGAAAGGGGACCAGAAATAGATGAGAGCCCACCAACAAAAGGAATGATGAAGTGGCCCTTTAAATAAAAATCTCTGGAGCCCCCAAACTCTGTGGATGTTCCCTTAAGTATTCAAATGAGATTGCAGCATCAGATTGGTATGCATTAGGCTGGTTTCAATGAAAATTAACATGTAATTGCTTCAAATGAAGTAAGTGAGGAGGTAATCTGTTCTTAAATTGGATTCCCAGGATTTTGTGGTACCATAATGCAGCTGTGAAATGAAATATATTTTAAGGATGATGTCCTCAAGGGGGTGAAGGGGCTGGGAGGGGGAGGAGTAGAGATAGATAGTGTATAGTAGAAGCTCCT
Organism: Nomascus leucogenys; assembly: GCF_006542625.1. NCBI lineage: Eukaryota > Metazoa > Chordata > Mammalia > Primates > Hylobatidae > Nomascus > Nomascus leucogenys. The sequence goes on along the minus strand of NC_044395.1, from coordinate 2,846,285 downwards.
CTCCCCCCAGCCTGCCACATTCTTTCTCTGTCTCATTCTCCAATTGCCAGCGGATGAAAAGATGTTCTCTCATCCATGGGTGGCCCCCGTGCTCTGGGCCCTGGGACCTGGGCAGACAGTGCCCCACATTGGCATCAGCTGGTCTCCTCTACTTCTTACTGTGTCTGGAGCTTATTCCCAGAGGCCGTAGCTCTCCAGGGCTGTAGCTCTGTGGTCTCCCTGCACACTGGATTTGTAAGGAGAAGGTGCTCATCCTGAAAGTGGTGTCTACTGAGGTCATCAGTGGCTGAAGGGTGCACTGCTACAGTTGGGCAAATTTTCCAAAGCACACTGTGCAGTAAGAAAAACCATCACTCCTTGTACTCCTGGTATCTGAAAATGGGGACACATGTGCTTGACATCATGACTGACCCTTCTGATATCAAAGAGTGGAGCTGGGGTAGCAGCAGCAGGAACAGCCAATTCCATTACCACCACCGGCCTCCACAGCATGGGTTCAGCCAGACCAGGCGCCCCTGCCAACAGTGATGATATGGTCTGTGAAGTCTGAAGATGAGCCTGGGAATAATTAACCTTCTTACCCTTCAATCAGGATGGGAAGCAGCTGGGTGAGGAGTCAGTGCAGGTTAATGCATTAAATTGTTTGCCTTTGCCATCCTAGGCTGAAATGGGATTTTCCGTCACAATGGAAATAAGCTGGCAGTCTTCTGGTCCCGTGGCATCACGTCTCTCTGCCAAAGAGCCATATCTGATGGGCTTGGGGGACCTTCTGCACCAAGGCTACAGAAGGGCAGAGCTGTTAAATGAAATGCAATCACCTGGCAATGCACAGGCAGTGCTGGGTTAGGGTTCACACAGCAGAGCAGTGCCACTGGTCTAGACTGAGTCCGCATCAAGGGCTAGCGTGAGAATGGCATGGCTGCCTGTGCATCAGCCCCTGGGGAGATGCAGATTTATAATACGCTGTATAAAGAATATATGCTCTGGTGTAAAAAGCCCTCATCAGAGCTAGAGAGCAGGGAAATTAACAAATCTGCGAAGAATGTGATTCTGGGCATTCTCTATTGCACGCGAATCAGGCGGCCCCCAGTCTGAGCCCCCCGCTTGCCTTCCCTCCCAGTCACAGCTTGGTTCTACAGCTCGGCTGATGATTTCTTTTTTAATTCTTGTCTTTGTTTCCTCCTGTTTATGTTGCTATTTTCTTTCTGCACATGTCGAGCAGCTCTGGCTTTAAAACTGATCAGAGCTAATGGCTCCTTCAAATGTAGACATTGTATTTCTAGAGTCTCTCAATATATGGGACCAAGATTTTTGAGAGAATGCCAGAATGTTTCTGCGCTTCCCAGGAGTTGGAGACTTAGAAATTGGAAGAAGGGAAAAGGGAGAAGAATGAGAGTGAGGGGTGAGAAAACTCAGTTTACCCGACTGAGCTTAGGTCTCCCTAAAAACAGTGGCCTGAGACCCTTAAGACCCAGCTAATGGCTTTTATTTCCTCCTCTAGGGATGGCCCTAAGGTTGCAAGAGACAGTGTCTTTGCTGTGGGCAAAAGAGGGACCAGACTACGACCAATGATTAAATTTTGAATCACTCCATATAAAGAATAGGACCTCTGGCTACTTTTGAAGACCAAATCTGTAAACCACATTGGATAAATCATCTATGTTGCTGGCTCCTTTCTTTCTTCATCTGGTGGTAGGCATAGAATACTATTTGCCTCCCTGCTTAGGGTTCTGCAAGGATTAGTAGGCATTAATATCCACAGGAGTCCCCGGAGAGGCATGCCAGTAGCAAGAAAAGAGAGCTTAGCATCCATTTCTAGATTGTCCATGGATGTGGAATCTACTGTACAGTTTATTTGTAGTCTAAACCCCAAGGCGCCTCTTGGTAGAGTATGCATAGGCTGCTACAAGCTGTGCTCTGCTGGAAGAGGTGGGATGGAAATGTATTTTGTGGGACGTGCGTGTGTGTGTATGTTTGGGAGAGAGAGAGCATGTACACTGGTAATTTTTCCATGATCTAATATCTTGAATTAATCATTGTAATGCCTTTTTCTGCTATCAAAATATGTCCAGTGGTCACCTTGATATGCTCATCTGGTTTAACTCTCCTCAAAATTTGCAGTGTTCACAGGAGAAAAGTAGAAGGGGCCAGCGGTTTTATTCCCATTTTAGAGATAGGGGGGGTTTCACCGCAGGAGCCTGAGGATATGCAATTCATCTTAATCACTAAAGTCGTCTCAGGCAATGACCTCTATAAGCCCTTCTTCCCTGGACCTCATTTGCTTTGAATATGAAATCAGGGTCAGGGTGTTAATGTCCTACTCTTAAAATGCAAACTAACATCAAGGTCTAAGTATAAAAAGTAAAATATAAAACAAAATGCATAAAGTTGTAGTGACCGTAGATACCACAGTATAACAGAAAATAACTGAAAAAAAATATGAATCTCGTATAAGACTCCTGGGGTCAACAGAGGCGTGATGAAATGCAGGAGATGAGGGACAAATGGAAAATGCCCCAGCTCCATTTATTTAAGTAAAAAGACTATGAAGTACAGAAAATATGAGTGAAAAGCTGGTTCATTATAGGATCCTGTTCCCAGCTCTATTCTTGCCAATCTCCCTTTGACCTAAGAAATCCTCTCCTGTTTCTCTCTTAAATTCTACCTCAGAACCTTTAATTCTCGTTTTATTTTCCTTTCCCATGAGTAATTTGTGTCCTCACACAGCTCTGCGTCCCTTGATTCCAATGGGCAGACCCACCCCTCTGTTCATCCCCTCTCTCTCTAACAAGCCTCCACTGACAATTTTGCCAATAGTTTTCATGCATAATAACTTAAGTGCATCACTTTTCTACACACATGTTATCAGTAGAGTTCAATTCTTCTGCTCCTAGCCTTTGTGCCTGGTAAATATATTTCTTTGACGAGTGTTTTGGAAGATGGCTCCATTTTATGCATGTGCATTAGTGCCAATTGCACAAAGCAGAAACACAAATTACCTGTATTCTGCAGACAGATCTAATCACCTAGACACCATGGGCTGGCATTCATTGCAGCCTCCACCTCTATGCATGAAACTGAAAGGGGAGCACCTAAACTGCCTATTAATTTGAAATGTAAGCAAAGTGCTATAGGCGCTGAATTGCATGTTTAGGAAAGCTGTAGCAAGCCATTGTGCTAGGAGCCGTGCACTTGGTGTGGGCCTTTGCTCAGAACAGACAGGCCTTCTCTTTGGGAAGATGTAGGGCTGGGGCGCTGGGACCCTGCCAAAGTGACCCCTGCCTGAGACTGGAACAGAAATGAGATAAATAAACAACAAGGGAGGCCAAAGAGGGGTGTGCCCCCTGGATAGGACACTTGGAGGGGCAGATGTGGATTTTGCCCACTATGGTGTTCTGTAAGATTCTTTTCCAACTAGTTTTATTTCAGCAACTCTGTAGTCAGCAAATCAGCCTCCCCTGGGGCTGTTAAAGTCAAATCCAGGGGGTTTTCATGGGAATGAATACTTGTAACATAAACTGGGGCTCCGCCTACTGTCAGACTTTGTGAGTTTTTTCAGGATGGCTGAAGATGGGTCTCAACTACCTGGCGGGGAGGGAAAGAAGTCCCCTCTGTAAATGAACTGACACTTGTCTGATAAAAGTGGTGCCTTTGCTCTGAGCATCTGAGGGCAAATAAGCAGCAGTGCCACCTCCTAAAGGGAAGGGGTGCCTCAGAGCCCCAGGGGTGTCCTGAGCAAAGGGAGCACTTTCCACACCATCTGCATCTGGGAAACCTCCCAGCCAGGGACTCACCCCTTTCTCCCAAATCTCATGAGCTCCTTAGTTGGCGTTTCTTTAAAGATACTTAATTTTGCCCTTTTCAGAATTTTTCTAGGTTTGTAGCTTGTCACAATGGTGCCCAGAATTAGATTCCTGTTGCATTGTCTCTCACACACACACACACACACACACTCACACACACAGACTCACTCATTCATCTAATTGGAAACAAAAAGAACAAGGGAGATGGGAAACATGGACTCTAGTTGTTCTCCTTCCTCGCCACGTTGAATGTATTTCCTCATGCTCCCCTGGCTGGCCTCCTCCTGGCACACTTTTCCTGTCTTCTCTTCTGTGCATCTCCCCATCAGCCTTGCTTCTCTGCATCTCACTCCCCCTTTGCTTCTCTCTCTTTTCTCTCATCTGCAATGAGGCTGCTCAACTGCCGGAGGGTCAGAACTGTATATCACTGAGGGATCAGCATGAGGGCCACATTGTCAAGGAAAGCTGTCATCAAATTTTACAGCTTCATGTAAAATGCACTGTCCATGGCAAGGACAGAGAAGGGACTGGAAAGGCACAGGGGGCAGTGTGGGGAGAAGGGGTAGTTAGAAGAGAGGCTTTCTCATAGGTGAAGGGGGAGGTAAACCTATGTGCTTTCTACAGAAAGGTATTCATGGCGACAAATCTGCTATCTTTTCTAAACACAGCCATGTCTCTGGAAGCCTCACTAGGAGACCAACAATTAATAACAGTGTCAGTTATGGGATGTCTGTGTGGTCCACTGCATAGAACGACAGAGGAAGCTGATCCAAGCTTTGAGTACCAGGAAGCCAAGAGTAGCGATGTGGATGGGCCTATGGCCATTCTGTTTTCAGAGAGAGCTAGGGAAATCTCCTGCCACGGGTCCTTCCCATACACAATGCTATATGCACACTTGATGAGCCAGTCAACAGGTGCCTGAGTACCTGCCGTGAGACCAGCTGGCAATAGCTCCTCTGAGGCACAGCAGAATGGACCCCGTGCTAAAGGCATCAACAGCCTGGGTGGGCAAACAAGACCAGCCCAGGATTGTCCATTAGAGAACCACGTGTGTGCCGGTTACTGACCAAGAGTTAGGTTCCTACGTGTGCACAGCCTTCCCTCGGATTCCATTCCTTAGGACTCTGCACCCATCCCATCCCATCCCACTTTCTCAGGACAGAAACCAGGAGGCAGAGTTGTACCTTGCCTTAGAGTGTCTGTCTCCTGGAGACCGTCACTAGAATTCAGTGCCTGCTCTGTAATTTAGTAGCTTCGTGACCCAAGGCAATTTATTAAGCTTCAGTTTCCTTGCAGGTAAAGTGGAGATATTTTTGTTTACTACCACGCAGAGTGGCTGTGTGGCTCACATAACGTGATGTGAGTAAAGTGCTTTGCATAGTGCCTGGCACACGCTAATGATCAATAAACGTTATTCAGGGTCATTACTGTGCTATGCCCCTTCCTTTCCGCTATTGCCCCTCCCATCCCCGGATCTTCGATGGGGCCCTGGGTTGTACTTCCTGGTGTCTCCTGTCTCCATCCCTTCCTCTCCAGCCCCTGGGGCCCCGCCCTCCCTGAGATCTCAGCAGCCCTGGGTGGGCTGGCCTTTGGTGATTCTGTGAGTGCTCTCACTCTGCAGGGAGAGACGGGCTCCAAAGCACAGGTCCCAGCACAGTGCCGCCCTGTTGGAAGCTCTTGGTGCCTATGCCTTAGATTCCTTAACGTAACTTAAAATGCCCTTCATGAAAGTACTTCTCTTCACCTGTCCAAGTTTGTTGCCCATCTGGCTCCCCATTTCCACCCAGACTACTCAGCAGCTGCTCACAATCATGGTTCTCAGCTTTGCACATCAGAAAAAGTTGTGGAAATTGTTTTGAATATTGTGTGTGTGTGCGCACGCGTGCGCGTGGGTAATTTATAAAGTACAGGCATTCATATAAAGCTCCACAATGGCTGAGTGTGGTGTCTCATGCGTGTAATTCCAGCATTTTGGGAGGCCAAGTGAGGAGGATTGCTTGAGGCCAGGAGATTGAAATTGTCAGCCTCAACAACATAACAAGACCCTGTCTCTACAAAAACAAACAAACAAAAAACAACCAAAAGAAAAATAGCTGGTCCTGGTGGTCCTAGCTTCTGTGCTCCTAGGTACTGTAGCTGGTGCCTGTTGTCAAAGCTACTCTGGAGGCTGGTTGGAGGCTGCGGGGGCGATGATTGTGCCACTGCACTTCAGCCTGGGTGACAGCATGACATCCATCTCCAAATGAATAAGTAACGCAAGCTCTACAAGTGGGCCTGATTTGCATCTTGAGTCCTAGAGCACCACCTTCCCAGACACACCCTGCATTCCTCACACTGCCCGCATATCTGTCTACACTCAGTCCCTAGCAAATGGATGGGCTCACAGTGGGGATGCAAACAAAGATGGGGCGACTGACTGAGTGAATCAGGAAAGGATGTTTTCATTATATTGAGTGAACCAGACTAAGTCAAACCCTCCCTTAGAGTGTAAAGTAGAAGATAAAATAATGTACTGGTGTGTGTTTGTGTGTGTGTGTGTGGTGGGGTATGTGGTATATGTGGTGTGTGGTGTGGTATGTGATGTGTGTGTAGTGTGTAGTGTGTGGTGTGTGATGTGTGTGTGGTGTGTGACGGTTTATGTGGTGTGTGGTGTGTAGTGTGTGCTATGTGATGTATGTGGTGTGTGGTGGGGTATGAGTGTGTATGTGGTGTGTAGTGTGTGGTGTGTGATATGTGTGTGATGTGTGTGTGGTATGTGGTAGTGTATGTGGTGTGTGTGGTGTGTAGTGTGTGCTATGTGATGTATGTGGTGTGTGGTGGGGTATGAGTGTGTGTGTGGTATGTGTGTGGTGTGTGGTGGTGTATGTGGTGTGTGTGGTGTGTACTGTGTGCTATGTGATGTATGTGGTGTGTGGTGGGGTATGAATGTGTATGTGGTGTGTAGTGTGTGGTGTGTGATGTGTGTGGTGTTTGGTGGGGTATGTGGTATGTGTGTCATGTGGTATGTGGTGTGTGTGTCACATGTAGTGTGTAGTGGGGTATGTGGTGTGAGTGTGGTGTGTAGTGTGTGGTGTGTGATGTGTGTGTGGTGATGGGGTATGTGGTGTATGTGTTGTGTGGTGTGGTATGTGGTTTGAGTGTGGTGTGTGATGTGTGTCTGGTGTGTGGTGTGAGTGTGGTGTGTAGTGTGTGGTGTGTGATGTTTGTGGTGTGCTGTGGGGCATGTGGTGTATGTGTTGTATGATGCGGTATGTGGTGTGTGTGTGTGGTGTGTAGTGTGTGTGTGTTGTGTTGTGCGGTATGTGGTATGTCTAGTGATATGTTGTGTGTGGTGTGTGTGATGTGTGTCTGTGGTGTGGTATGAGGTGTGTGTGTGTTGTGTGGTGTGGTATGTGGTGTGTGTGGTGTGATATGTGCTGTGTATGTGTATTGTGTGGTGTGGTATGTGGTGTACGTGTAGTATGGTGTGTGTGTGGTGGGGTGTGTGATGTATGTTGTATACGGTGTGTGTGGTGTGGTATATGTGGTGGGGCATGTGGTGTGTATTGTGTGTGTTGTGTCATGGTGTGTGTGTGTGGTGTCTGTAGTATGTGTGTTGTGAGTGTGTGGTGTGTGTGGTGGAGTGTGTGTTGTGTGTTGTGTGGTATGTGGTGCGTGTGTGGTGGAGTGTGTGGTATGTGGTGTGTATTGTTTGGTATGTGTGGTATGATGTGTGGTACGATGTGTGGTGTGTGGTGTGGTGTATGGTGTGCGTGTTTTGTGTGTGGTATATTTGTGTGTGTGTTGTGTATTATCTGTGATGTGGGTTTATGTGGTGTGTGGTGTGGTATGTGATGTGTGTTATGGTATGTGGGGTGTGTGTCTCTGTGTGTGGTGTGTGGTGGTGTATGTGGTGTGTGTGGTGTGTAGTGTGTGGTATGTGATGTATGTGGTGTGTGGTAGGGTATGAGTGTGGTGTGTAGTGTGTGGTGTGTGGTGGGGTATGAGTGTGTGTGGTGTGTAGTGTGTGGTGTGTGGTGGGGTATGTGATGCGTGTTATGGTATGTCGGGTGTGTGTCTCTGTGTGTGGTGTGGTATGTGGTGTGCATGTTGTGTATGGTATGAGTGGTGTGTGTGTGTGTGGTGGGGTGTATGGTGTGTGGTGTAGTATGCGGTGTGTGTGGTGTGTGCATGCATAGTGTGTGGTATGTCTGTGTTGTGGTATGTCGTGCATATGTTGAGCGGGCTGTGGTATGTGATGTGTGTATGGTGTGTGTGCATGTGTGGTATGTGGTATGTGGTGCGTGCATTTTGTGTATTGTGGTATATGGTGCGTGTGTGTTGTGTGTGTGGTGTGTATCTGTGTGTGCTGTGTGGTATGTGTGGTGTGTGGTGTGTGTGTGGCTGGGTGTGTGCTGTGGTATGTGGTGTGTGTTGTGGTATATGGTGTGTGTGTGTGTGTGTGTGTGTGTGTGTGTACTGTGTGTGTGTGAGAGAGATCAACAGGGGTCCCAGGCAAGGGGGATGAATGGGCTGTTGGCAGAGGAAGAAGCGCAGCCCAGCAAAGGTGGAGCCTCGCTTTCCATAAGCACCTTGGGTCCCCAGGCGCCCCTGCGAGATGTGGGCGTGGGAGAGACTGAGTGGGCGCAAGGGTCTCGCCACCTGGGTATGTGAATGAGTGCAGAAATACAAACAGCTCCGAGCCAGAGGATCCCAAGTCCATCAATTCTTTGCAGAAGGAAAGTCTGATGGATTGAAATTGTCAGCACAAGAATGCTGTGAACAATAGCAGGGAGATACTGTTTCTCTCCAGCCCAGCTGTGGTGAGTTACTTCTTAATGGCAAGGCAGGGAGATACACACCACGGACAATGCTGAGGGTGACAGGAGATGCCTGGGCCAGTTATTTATTATGGGAGAGGAAGGTGTTCCTTCTACTTTTTTTCCTTCCATCACCCCCTTCTTTTCTGTGATAAATGGGGGGTGAGCTGTTTGTGTTATGCAGAGGCTGACAAAATGAGGCGATCAGATTGGAAATCAAAGCTCTCACCATGGCTGGCAGTGTGCCGGGATTTCGCAGCCACCTCCCATGGCGGGGGCAGGAGGAGGGGGAGGAAGCAGCTGCTGTCACTTCTCCCCTAGGAGTTGCTTTTGGTTTTACTTTTATTTCTCCCAAGAGAAGAGCTGGAGAGGGCAGCCAAACTAGCACAAGAAAGAAAAGGAGAAAGAGCCCTACCAGGAGGCAAAGGGAGAGGGAAGCGAGGAGGGAAGAAGCCTCCAGAATGTGCCTTTTTCCGATTTGTGCTGGCTGCGACCTTGCAGCCTGTTTCTCTGCCAGCTGCCCCTCCTTTGCTGTGAGAGGTGTTTTCTGTGAGCTGCAAAGCGTGGTTTAATTTACAGGGTGAGTTGGAAATGATTCAAGCATCTGCTCCTTTCAAATGTTGGGAAACTGAGGCACAGCACATTAAGAACTCTTTAACTTGCTTCTTTTGGGCCTTATTGTCAGTCTTTTTTTCCTGAGAGTTCCAGAAACTATTTCCATCTCCAGCTTTCAGGATGAATAACTTATTCAGGCCTTTGCTTTTCTGGTGCATTCTCCCAAAACTCCTCCCATTTCAAACTGCCCCCCAAAGTCCCTTAGCCTGAGTCTTATGGGTTGACTCTGCCCTCTGGTGGATCGAAAGGTGGTGAATGAGGCGGAAAAGGGAGCTCGTTCCAGCAAAACATACCCTGGCAGGCTTCCCAGGAAAGTCTTTGGTTAAAGCAACCCGAACCCAAAATGAATACAGCTCAATATGCTGTGATGTATTAATATCCTGATAAGCGAGTCAGAATGTGTTTCCAAATAGACCTATTATATAAGTGGCAATAAATACTAACCTATCTCTCACCTTGCTGCGGTGAGCGCATAGAGAGGGATCTGTAGTGTGGGATTCCAGGCAGTCTTGGCGATGCTGACCTTCCGACGGATGGGGAGTCCTGAGCCCTCTATAACACAGGTCCCCTCTGACATCCACATCACACAATCATGCCCTTTGCCCACCTTTTTAATGACTTTCTATTTTGTTTTACAACCAGCAATCTGCCGCATGTGCTGGTCAACAGTATCTATCTTTTCTGCTGTGGCTTGCTGCCTTGGATGCTTTTATGGGCATTGATTCCCTCCACTGCTTCCCCAAAGAGGTTCTTTTCCTTGAGCCAGAGCAGCATTCCGGCGGATTACAGTGTCTGCCACTCTGCACTCCAATTTATTGCCATCCTGGGCTTTATTCTCTCCTACATTCACAGCCAAGCCTCATTCATTTTGTTTTCTGGGGCGAGCAAATGGAAGAAGTTGCTATTAATAGGAGAAAGAATGTCATGCCGGCAGACTTAGTGGTGTCTAACTTTATAGCCTGCAAGTCCCAGAGCCAAGCTCTTGTCTTAGATCCACCCTTCCCCATCCAAGGGACTGAACCAAGTGGGATGCTGGCCTGGGCATTGGCTGTCTGAAAGATTTACACTTTTCTGGCTTTCGTCGACAAAGGATATTCTCATATTTGGGCACTCTCATCCATATGTCCTCTCCTTTTCCCTGTGACCATCAGTTTACATTTGGCAGAAGGCTATCTGGGGTTGTAGATGAAGTCTGAGGGCAGATGGCTGGGGACACGACGCTGGAGAGAAGAAGCACATGGCAGTGGTATAGGATGGTTTGCTTCTCAGCTTTCCCAGACACTAAAGTATATGAATCCAATTAAAGTTGTTCTGTGAGTGTGTTTTTTTTTTACATTGATAAACATGTTTGCTAATCATTTATCACAAATTAAATAGTAGAGCAATTTCTAAACAATGTCCTACAGATAATGAATGTCTTTTGAATATGCATACAAAATGTTACATCTCAACTGTTGCTAGTCCTGTTTACTCTCTCAGCTGTGGAATTTAGAAGCTGCCCAGGGACTGTAGAGAGTACGACATCAGATGTTGCCTCTCCAGGGACCATCCTCAGATCTTTGTGGACTGGCCCTAGGCTGTCCAGATGTTTATCTCCTTCATGCAGAAACAGGAGCCTCAAAGAATCTTCCAGTGGGTTATAGTTGTGGGTGTAGGAGTTCACCCAACCAACTTAACTTGCCAGGTGATCACACAGGTACAAGAGGCTGATAAGGGGCCGGGCTCGGTGGCTCATGCCTGTAATCCCAGCACTTTGGGAGGCCGAGGCAGGCAGATCACAAGGTCAAGAGATCAAGACCACCCTGGCTAACACGTTGAAACCCCGTCTCTACTAAAAAAAAAAAAAAAATTAGCCAAGCGTGGTGGCGGGCGCCTGTAGTCCCAGCTACTCAGGAGGCTGAGGCAGGAGAATGGCATGAACCCGGGAGGCAGAGTTTGCAGTGAGCCGAGATTGCGCCACTGCACTCTAGCCTGGGCGACAGAGCGAGACTCCATCTCAAAAAAAAAAAAAAAAAAAAAAAAAAAGGCTGAGAAGGTCACAAATCACTATCAACAGTGTGGAAATTTTTCTTTGGGTTGTGGGGGATGGGTTGGTGTCACTAGTCCCAGCAGGTTATTGAGTGAATAATTCTCTTTAGAAAGTGCCCCTGGAAAAGTGTGGTTTGCAAAAGATGTGTGTGTGTGTGTCTGTTGGTAGGGTGGATGGGGTGGGGTCTATTGGTCATATATTCTAGAAAAGGAATTTGGAGGTGGCTGTACAGGGACTTGGTATCCAAAACTGTTTGCATTTCTGGAAGAGCAATGTTGAATAGCGCATACAGCTATGTATGTGTTGTTACTATTGAATATCTAGGTGATGGTTTAGAACCAACTTAGGGGATAGTTTTCCTGCATCTCACACATATATTGATTCAGAGTCTCTGGCACTATCCTCAGTAAGGTAACAAAGGGAATCAAACAGATCCCAGGAGCCCTGAGTTGAGGTGTTGCTGTCCCCAATGAGCCGATGTATCAGTACTCTGGGTAACTTGACCCAGTAGCTTAGACCCTGCGTTCCCATTCTGGCTTTGAAGACAGGAGAAATGTATTTTAAGACAGAATTCCTAAAGACAGACCTCAGGTGGGTTTTTCATGCCTACCTAGAAGTAAGGTCAGCTTCGGTTAATCTACAGCTTCCTGTGGGCTCTACCTCAAAGTCATGGAACGAAAGACTTCTTAGGAAATAAAAACTGATTTTTGTCATTATTTTTCCTCAGTGCACACACAGAATATCTGTCCTCCAACACCAGTCATTTCAAAATGGGGCTCCTAGGACTGTATTAGAAAGACCAAGAAGAGCATACAGTACAGGAGGTGCCAAATGGATACAGCCTCAACATTCTAAGCTTTGCCAAAAATGTCTGTCTGTCTTCTCCCACTGTTTCCTCACTTCTGTTCTCCTTTTTCATCTTCATCTACCTCCATTTTCTTGAGTTGTCTTGTGCAGTTTTGGTCAGGCTTTTTATTGAGAACAACGTCAACTCCTGCCGATGACTGTACAGCCTTCCTCTTTCTCTCTGGATGTTCTGCTGATCATTGAACATTCTTAACAGGTTTGGATGAAGCTGAAATGTAAATGTATCCTATTCTTAATTAGAAGAATCCAGTTCCAGAGTCTGTTAGGACTTTGGGAGTAGGAGATTTGTTTTCACAGTAAATATTCTCAGAAGGAGAAGGGAACCTAGTCTGATATTCCCAGAGGTGACCACTAATAGGAAATCATCTTGACAGATGAAACCACTCGCATCTAGAAATCAGTTGAGTAGCGGCATGAGGGAAAGAAAGTGAAGCCTCGGAAGTGGGAGTTGGTTCAGCTTTGTTAGGGAGTTGCAAGGAGATACCACACCAGTCAGAGAAAGTCACAAGATCAAGAGGTATGGAATGTGGCTCTCAAGTGGAAAAAAAAGGAAGGTACCACATTTTCCATTCTCTTCCTTGTTTTTTTTAATTCCCGTGATAATTACAATGAGAGGAGCAATCATGTTGCTAATTTTACTTCATGCGTTTAAGTTCTAATTAATACTATCTGATTCTTCTGCGTTCTGCTGAGGTGAAATACAGCCTGCTCCTTTGCACTTACACCCTTCTTTCTCTCAAGAATTTGCATAGGAAGTGAAGGCACGTTTGCATGTATCGTATTTTAGTAATTGGCATCCCTGCCTTCACAGTGCTACACCCCTTTCTAGTCTAATCTCCTGGACCTTTCCTCTCTCCATTCACCTTGGCAAATGTGGAACAGCTAAGGGTTTCAAACAGCCCTGCCCCTCAGAGAGTAGGGAAGTTTGATGGAGTTGCCGGCAGGAGACCTAAGCCTCCAGCAGGCTCTTCACCGACCCCTACAGAGCGAGATGGGAGCTTTCTCACAGTGAGAACTGCACGGCTGAGGCCTCATGGACATTACCATTGTCCTGTACAGAAAAGGAAACCGAGGCCCAGGGTGATGAAGTGACTTGCCCACAATCACACATTTCATAGCCTCAGATCTGGGATTTGAGATGTGTCTCTGCCTCCAACTTTCTTATGATGATGCTGTGAGATATGAATTATATGAGAAAGGGCTTTGCATGCTGTCATGTGCAAGGAAAGTTTGAGCTATTCTTTTTCTGGTTAATTAACAAAAACATTGTCATGAAATGTCTGCTGCATTCTCCGTTCTCATTTTGCAAGCTTTTGTGGAGCACAAAATGTTGCTTTGTGACTTCTAGTGGCATAGCTCACATGTGCTATAGATGCAGGCGTGTTAGGCTTCTGGCAGCCCGGTGTGAGTAACCATGGAGAACAGTTGGAGAGGTGCCAGTGTTGGGGCTGAGTGTGAGGCCAGCTATTGTCTCAGAGACACCTGGTTTAGGACAGATGCCTGCTACAGTGTGCCTTCACTTCAAGCAGCTGATATTTACTGACTGTCTGTGATAATGAACTAGGTACCATGGAAGGCACAATAGGTTGTGAGAGGATTAAGGAAAGAAAGATAAAGAAAATACATAGGCCCTGCCTTCAGAATTGCCATGTGGGCTGGCAAGGGTTATGATGGAACCCTATGAAAGCACAGCCTTGTTGGGTCAGGTGTGTGGGCGAGCAAGTAGGGAGGGGTGCTGTAGACACAGGGGCAGCGTGGGAAATGGGTTGGGGCATGGGAGAGCATGCCACACTAAGGAAGCTGCAGGATCCCAGACCTCAAGATCCTGGCATGTTCTTCTGAACTCTTTGAGCTTCGTCCTGAAGCCAGTGGGAACCACTGAATGCTCTTGAACAAGTGATTCTCAAATGGATTTGTTAGAAAGGTCCCTGCAGCAAAAAGAGTGACTGGACTGAAGAGGGTTGCATGTGGGACCGAAAGACCAGGTGGAAGAGGCTCCCGCCCCCACTGCCTGGTGTTCAGAAGATGGTCCATTTAAGTTTAGGAAATGATTTGAGCTTGTGGTTGGAGGTTCAAAATTAGGGAGAATGCATGCAGGGAAATAACTAGCTCTTCTACAGCCCGGCTAGAGTCCCTTCCTACAGAGACCAGTTAATAGAGAACATCATCAAAGGCACTAAGAGTTTCTGTGAAGGACTTAGATAATTATTTGCCCAGTGTTGGTTGAAGTAAATTACTTTGGAGTGAAAGCTGATGCAGCTCAAGTGCCTGAGGACACATTCCTCTGCCTGACATTTTATACCTGTGCGACCACTGCCCGGCCCCCATCTGCACCCCCAACCCCCATCAGGATCCTGCCTGCTCCTTCTTTCTACCAGGGTGGGAACTCCAGCAGGGGAAGGAAAACAGCCCTCCCCTAAAGGCTTCCTTTGTTTGGTTCAGACTAGGTCATTGTACTTTGAGAGTTAAAATTGGGTCTATTTCTTTCTGTATCCATCCGGTGTTTGTCATTCAATTGCCTGTGCAGGTTCCCTGCTTTATTTCATTAAGTAGCTGCTATCTTCTTTGTATCATAAGCTCCTAAACTATAGAGTAAGGAATATGTTTTGTTCTGAAGAGTGAACACTGCATCTTCACAGGCGTATAAGCTCAATAAATAAATGTGTAATGTTGAACATAGTGATGTAGCCATGTATTTGGTTACTTGGAAAATAATAGGGAAGGGAGGGGACAATGGCATCCGCACTCAGAAGGTTTGTAAACATTAACACCTCTGTGCTCCTGCGGAGTCCCTGATACTCTTCCCCTCAGTACTTACATTGACCCTCATTACCACAAGAACAGGGTGGGGTAGAGACCATTTTTCCCCATTGACATATATGAAAACTGAGTCACAGAGACTAGGGACTCAGGCTTGTCGCAACACAATGGATAAAGAGAGAAGCACCCCACTGGACTCCATGGAAATCAAGCTACTAGGCATGGTTGCTGCCTCTCTCAAATATGAACAAGCAAGCTGAGGTGATCACAGATAAAATATACGAATGCATGGCAGCTTCCAGATGGCAGAAATCTTGTTAAAATCTGAGTAACACCCAGTGCATTGTCAAGCTTTCAAAATGTTCATTGCAAAATCTTACAATCCACTCACCCCAGAAAAGACTATTACTAATTTTGGGTCAAAGAATCAGGAGATGCCCACTGTCATCCAAAATCTTTCTTGAAGTCAGGAGCTAAATAGCCTTAGGCTTATGAAAGAAAGAGCTGCACAGAGTTAACCTCTGTAGGCTCCTTATCGATAAATTATCTCCCATGTCTCTCTCAGCACCATATTTATACTCATTTGTAAAGTTCTCAGCAGAAACATCACTTCCACGAGCCCTTCCCTGACCCATTAGACAAGGCCGGGTTCCTCCACACACATCTACTTTCTGCACAACCCCCATAATTTCCTATCGTAAGAAACAGCACACTTCTGCATTATAATCCTGTCTTTCTCTGCCTGTCTGCATGAGTCTGTCTTGTTTGCCTCTGCATTGAATTCCTTAAGAGCTTAACACAATACGTGGTACATAGCAGGTGCTCAATGAACATTTGGCAAATAAATGGGCATATAATCCTATTCTAATGCACTTCAGTTCATCCACATCTTTGGAGATAACTACCTGAAAGGAAGTTTAAGGGTAAGTTAGAAGCACAGGTCGGGGGATGGCTGTGAGTTGAAAGGTTACCCAGGGGGCCTAAGGAATGGGCCACAAAGACCCCTGACACACAGCCCTCCCTGCCTGCCCTGTTTAGGTGGATTCCAGCACCTTAAGAGCATGTCTGATTAGATGTCTGATGGTGAGAACGAGGCCTAACATATTTGGGAAAGGCAACTCCCAGGAAGAGGACGTTTCCATGCTTCTGTTTCTGGCGGTGATGGACTTCCCTGCCCCCATTATTTCTTCACCCTGGCTTGCTTCTTTATTGCTTCCAAATATGATTTTTTCTCCTGCATTCAGCTCTGCTCATCCGCTTTGCTGCTGTTGGGAGCGTACTTCACAGCCTGGCATTTGAGGGCAGCTGCAGCCGACTCTAGTCTTTCTTCCTCAGTGTTCTCTCTCTGCTCTCATCAGACCAAACCTTTAAACATTTGTCCCAGAGCCACACCCACAATCTTTATTCTTTGTTTGTTTAATTAATTAATTAATTTTAAACAGTCTCACTCTGTAGATGGGACTATAGGCACATGCCACCATGCCCAGCTATTTTTTTTTCTTTTTTTGTAAACAGGGTCTCACCATGTTGCCCTGGCTGGTCTTGAACTCCTAGACTCCAGCCATCCTCCCACCTTAGCCTCTCAAAATGCTGGGATTACACGCGTGAGCCACCGTGCCTGCCCCATACCCATATCTTTAGATACCTTTTT
Organism: Nomascus leucogenys; assembly: GCF_006542625.1. Lineage (NCBI taxonomy): Eukaryota > Metazoa > Chordata > Mammalia > Primates > Hylobatidae > Nomascus > Nomascus leucogenys. Next base: position 2,829,761 of record NC_044395.1, on the reverse strand, counting down.
CTTCCTAGGGAGAACACCTTCTCACCTCTCTTCTATTTATTCAGCTGATCTTTTGTTTGGTTGGTTGGCTTTTAATTTTGTTTTTTTATTTCAGTAGGTTATTGGGGAACAGGTGGCATTTGCTTACGTGAATAAGTTATTCAGTGGTAATTTCTGAGATTTTGGTGCACCCTTCACTCGAGCAGTGTACAGTGTACCCAAGGTGTTGTCTTTTATCCCTTGCCACCCCTGACCTTTTTCCCTGAGGCCCCAAAATCCAATGTATCATTCTTATGCCTTTGAGTCCTCATAGCTTAGCTCCTATATATGAGTTCAAGAACATACGACGTTTGGTTTTTCATTCCCGAGTTACTTCACTTAGAGTAATAGTCTCCAATTCCATCCAAGTTGCTGCAAATGCCATTATTTTGTTCCTTTTATGGCTGAGTAGTATTCCATGGTGTATATATATTCATATATCACATTTTCTTTATCTATTCATTGATTTACAAGCATTTGGGCTGGTTCCACATTTTTGCGATTACAAATCATGCTGCTGTAAACATGTGTGTGCAAGTATCTTTTTCGTATTATATAATGACTTCTTTTCCTCCGTGTAGATACCTAGTAGTGGGTAGATCTACTTATAGTTCTTTAAGGAATCTCCACACTGTTTTCCATAGTGGTTGTATTTTTATTATTATGTCCTTTATTAGTTTCCTGTCCACATGCTCCCACCACCCACTGAACTCCCCAAATCCTCCCCTCACCCAGAATGTCCCTCATTAGTACCTAAGCCTGGCTGGATGGTGTCCCCTCACCCCTGTGCCAGTGTCCCAGGAGACAGAAATATTCTTGGCCCTCCAAGCTCTCTTAGGCCAGGGCCAGAAGGGCCCCCACTCCCGGCTTCTGGCTGCAGGCTCTACCTTGCCCCGTGTCCTCTCTCCCAGAGGCAGGGCTCACCTGAGAGGTTCCCTGCTCCCAGTGCCTGACTACAGGCCACCCTCCATCTTTCTAGCACCTTCCTTTCCTTGCATCCTCCCAAATATCTCACACTCCCTCTCCGGAAGAGTTCCTTCTGATCTCAAAGTATTTGTGAGATTTACACATAAGATTGCCTTTGTTCTAGTTCTCTAGAGGCAGATTCTGGGATACGGATTTGTGTGGTCATGACTTATTAGGGAAGTGGGCCCACGAGAAAAGGCAGAAGGTGTGGGGGAAGCCAGGCAGGACAGGGCAAGAAGCCAAGTGGAGGCTCGATTTTAGGCAGAAAGCCACCAGGGTGACCAGGCCCTTTTATAACTCCCACACAGGCCACACAGGCTACTGCTAGGGGCCACCCTGGGGGACGCAAACCCCAGGCACTTGGGGCTGTCTGTGAGATGGGGGTGCAAACAGAGTCTCAGGCTGGGCTGTCAGAAGCAGAAGCACCCAGAACCCAGGGAGCACACAGAAATGATGGAAGGGGCCGAGGGGCCTGGGCTGAAGGCTGACTTCCTGCTTTGCCCTGCACAGGGAGAGAGACAGTGTAGTGGTTATGCAAATGATGAGACCCCCATCGAGGTGAGGGAGGGCTCTGGAATGACAACAGTCCCCAGCAGAGGTAGTGTCCTCCCGCTGGGAGCTTTCCCCTTTCTGGAGGATGCATCCTGTTCCCCAAGGTGCCATGTCACCTAGGTAAACTATCTGGAAAGATCCAGTTACCTTTTCTGCACTTAATTACTCACATTTTCTTGTTTTAGTGAGTGTTGTCTTTCACAGACCCTGGGGACCCCTTCCTCCCAGCCTCCTCACAGGCCACTAGTGAGAGGAGAGGCTTCTGTGGGCTCTACAGGACAGGGAAAGAGAAGGATGAGCCTCCAGCCCCTGCAGTGTGCATCTGCACATTGGTCCTGCTGTCCTGTCCCAACTGTGTCTCACCTCCGTAGATGGTAGAAACGGAGCTCAGAAGCCAGCAGCCTCTCTCCTTGAAGGATGCCAGTCCACTCACCTACTGTGCCTCACTCTCACCTAGGCCCCGGGCAGTCATGTGGGCACTGTGTTACCACGAAAGGTGAGAGGATGTGTGGCCAAGGTCACTTAGTGAGAGAACAGACAAGGCCCACCTTGAACCCAGATGTCCCCTTTGTCCCTCTGGAGTTCTAGCTGTATTTGATCTTTCTTCCTGTGAACTGTGGGGTTTGGATGCAGCAGAGACTCTCTCTTCTTTGGTTGTGAACAAGATTCCTTCTTTCCAGCCACTCCCTCCCACCACACATGGCCACACATGTACATCATATGTGTACATGGTCCCTGGGGCAAAGATCAGGTGCACAGGCAGTCTGCCTGCTGCCCAGTTCGCACACATGGGTGCCAGGCTTCACGCACACTAACTGGAAAGGAAATGGCAGCTGCGTGTGGTCTGGGGTATGATTTTGGTTTCCCAAGCTGTGATATTTTCTTTTCCCCTTCAAGTCATGTTCAAGTCCTAAGTATGGATGGTGCCTTAAGGTGATAGGAGTGTGCTAGAGGCAGGATCCAGGTCGGGTTCTGGGGTTTGATGGTTAAAGTGTGTCTTGACAAAGAATTGGAGGTAGAACTAGCCCCAGAGATGAAGCCAGGAGTGACACACATGTTGGCTTCCCCAGAGGCCAGCGCATCCTTCATAGTCGCACCAGGCCTTGGACATGGGAGGAGCAAGGTAATTCCAGCCCCTTTTCTAGTGTGACTCCATGTGGCTAATCTATACTGTTCTTCCCAGTTTGCCTGAATACATCCTGGTTTAATCAGTGTAATTGCAAAAAAAAGTGTCTGATTTGGACAACTGCCAGGCTGGCCTAACTTGTCCAGGGACTGAATGAAGCCCCATTTCTTCATCCAGTGTGTGCCGTAGTGTGGGGTGACACACACTGGCCAGTGAGGGCAGGACTGGAGACAAAGCAAAGATGGAGGAGAGCCTGCAGATGGATTTGTTTCACGGACTCCTGTTTCTTCTTCCCAGCTCCTTCCCTGCCAAAGAGGGCTGTCCCCTGAAGAAGAAAGAGACAAGCTCAAGTGTGCTACCATTTATAACCGTCAGTGATTCTTTGAGCTGGCCTTTGCAGAGTTCTTCATTTTGGTTCCCTGCCTGTTCTTTGTCTTCAGGATAAAGTGCAGACTCTTTCACGAGGGCGTATTGCACAACCTACCTGTAATAGTCAGGGATCCTACAGGGAAAAGATGGCATCCTCAAACTGGGTAATTTGAGCAGAGTTTAATAAAGTGGATATTTACAAAGGTGCAGCCAAGGTCTAGGAAAACTGTAAGGGACAGTCAGGACCCTGGGGCCACGAACAGGAAGGCACCGTTAACACTTTTAGGCCTGAAGGTATAAGGGGAAGAGATCATGGCTGCCACCAGAGAGGGCTGTGTGGAGAGGGTCACTAGCCAGGGGCAGTGATCTTTGATGGAGGGATATAGACAGCTGGTGGATGGACCCTGCTTCCTCCCCAACCCTGACTCCTGCCACTGCTTCCCAGTGGCAGAACAACAGGAGGCCAGAGGGCAGAGAGCCTGTCCACGTGATCCATGCTGGTCAGCCTGCACTGGGTGGTGGATATGCGGACACACAGAGAGCAGCAGGCTACCTTGCTGGCTCTGTCCCTGCTAACTTTTCTCTTCTACCCATGCCTTCTATTCCATAAGCTCCCCATTTCCATCCTTCCTCAAACTCACCAGTATTTTCCCCAGCTCCTTTGTGCTTTGCTCATGCTTCTCCTCCTGCTGGACATGCTGTACCTTACTCTTCCTTGCTGTTTACCAAGCTCTTTCCAACCTTGGCAGCCGCCTCAACACCTACCAAGATCCAAATTGCCCTGAAAGCAACCACGAGTCATGTGTGAGGGTTCTTGGAGTAGGGAAAAAAATTGTGTCTACTTCCTGCCTTCCCAGAGCTCCACATATGACAAAAAGATAAAGCATGGACATTCTGCTTCCAGTACACACCAAGATAAAGTATGTCTGGAAAACACTCATGGGGGAATAGCAAAATTTTGCAGAGAAAAGCTTGCCAGTATATGAATTAATATTTAAACTTGACCTTGGTGTGGCATAGGAATTTGTCTAACAAACAATAAGGAAGGGCATTCCAAATAAAGCAGGAAGTCACAGAATTCCCAATGTGAACAGAATGTACAGGAAACAGTGAAAAGTGGTCCGGTGCACCTAACAAATGTCATGTTCGAAGTCCTAGAGTGGGCCTGAGACAAGGGAGCTGATGCCCAAGGTCAGGAGAGGAATGTCCCAGCTCAAGCTGGAAGAGTGAAGTGCTCTTCCTCCACTCTTTCATTCTGTGTAGACCCTTAGTGGATTAGATGGTGCCCTCCCACATTGGGGAGAGTGGGTCTTATTTATGAAGTCTGCTGATCATCTCTTCTAGAAACACCTCAGACACACCCAGAAATAACGTGCTACCAGCTGTCTGGCATCCATAGTTCAGTCAAATTGACACAGAGAATTAATCATCACAGAAAGTGAGGTGGAGCTTTGTAGGGATCACTCACTGAAGTCCAAGCTCCAATGGCAGATGGAGTCCAGCGTGAATTCCCACTGAACTTTCGGCACTTGTGGGCTCTTTCCTTTATGAAAGGTTGGTCTCCATGACAGGGTTCCAGAGACCCTCCTCTGTGTTTGGGCTATTTTGAACATGCTGGGGAAAGAAAAGGAAAGAAAAACGTCCAGGTTACCTAGCTTTGGTCACCTAGGGGAAAAAGGCTCCACCGTTTGTGGCTCTGTGAGATGATAAAGATGTCCCACATTGCCCAGGTTACCTTTTGCTAGAGTTTAGAATTTAGAGTTCTCGACTACATGTGTGTAACAGAGTTATTGAATCAAAAAAATGGCTTGTGGGAGCTGTGACTTACAAATAAGATATGACCTATTGAGCAAGCCCATTCTTGCTTCAGCATTGAAATTAGTGTTGGGCTTTTGTTGTGGATACAAATCAAAGTGTTGTGCCATTCATTTCGGAAAAGTCATGGCCCACCAAACTCAACAGAGTTTGTTTTGAGAGAATGCTACTGTATTTGACAGCGACAGGAAGGACAGATGGTAGGTGTGCTTATGGAGAATTTTCTGGAGGTCCACAGAGCAAAGGCTTCTTGATTTATCCCTAAGACATTACAGAAGTGGAGGGGGACTTCCTCCTTGCACGATTCTCACACATAGTGACCAGGCGTTGTGGGAGATGTGTGCATTTGTATTTGTGAGTGCAGGTTGGTGGGGACATGCAGAGTAATTATACTCACAAACTGGGCCTTTATTGGATGCAGGCCTCATGGTCTTTTATCTCTCGAGAGTTTGTGAAAGATGGGAGATTTTAATCAAATAATCAGTGGACAGATATTTATTGTGTGCTTACTTTGTACTCTACACAATGTTCTGTAGAGACACAAGTGAAAATAAGACATGATCCTTGCTTTTCAAGAACTTAAAATCAGTCACGTCAGCAATGTGACATCCCTAAGATGAGAAAGCAGTACACGTTGTAGACTGTACAATAGGTTTGTTTGTTGAATTTTTACAATAAACAAAAGAATGTATTTACATGCATGTTTCTATTTAATCTTCTCATTAACCCCATGCAAGAAGGGAGGTTGTTTCTACTGCAGGTGATTTAAATGAAACCCAGTGGCGTGAGATAACCTCTCTGAGGCCTGAGAGGCATCAGGAACAGAGCTGGGACATTCCTTGTAGCAGTCAGACTTCAGACCCTGTTCTCTTCGTTCTCCCGGAGCCTCTCTCTGACTACAACTACCTCCTAGCAGCGTGGGACTCACAGTGCAGTGTGTGTGCTGCTGCTTTTGGTTTTGTTTGTCTCCTTTTTCCTCCCCCTAATCCTTTCACCTGTATCATAAGTGTGCTGTCTGCTTCTACCTAGGCATGATTAGCCCCTTACTTTCATAGCTAGGAAAGATTCCGTGGCATACCTCCATTTTCTTATGTAATGCAAAAATGGTAATAGTTGGGAGATGGGAGAACAGTGTGTAATGTGAATCTAAGTCTAGTATTTTTGTCTCTCTATGACCCAAATCAATTTTGTAAACTTCCACACAAGTTTAGAGTCTAAAAGAAATCCAGTAGGGTCAACATTAGCAGCCTCAGCTGTGAAGCTTTCTCTTACGATAAAGGAGGAAGGTGCAGCTGATATCTGAATGCTCAGCGTCTTCGTGGTGAAGTATCCTGTTTTGTTAGTTTCCCCCAGGGAACACTTTCTCACAAGAGCAGATGTGGAAGATGTACATGCCAACACCATGGCAGCGTGTGTGGGTATTTCTGAGCCATTTGCATCGTGATGTTCCCCTATTATGCTGGAGGGGAGGGGCGGGGCACAAGCCGAATGCTCAGAGGAACCAAACTTAGGGGCAGCTGGAGCATTTCTGTGTGATAAGAGGCAATTGTGACCAGGTGCTGCGAAGGGCGGAAGCACTTATTTTGCTGTGGTTTCAAGCATTGCTTGAGATGTGCTGCCTTTCAGACGCAGTTAAAGGGCCATTTGATAGAAGGAAGGGTTGGACCGCACACTGTCTGGATCCATTATTGCCCTCAGATCTTCAGGCAGGTGTGTTTAAGAAAGGCCAAGCCTGGATTTTTCTGTCTTTTTTCAGTAATCTGTCTCCTTATTTCAACACTCTCTTTGCCCATCTTTAGAAGGTCCCAAGCAGACACTCTCGCTTCTTTTTTTTCTTCCAATTCCCAGGTTCTCTCTCTCTCTCTCTTTTTCTCTCTCTCTCTTGCTCTCTCTCTGTCTCCCCCAACCACTCTCTCTCTCCCCCCCACCCCCTCTCTCTCCCAACCTCCGCCTCTCTCTCTCTTTCTCCCCTCCCCCCACCCCTCTCTCTCTCTTTCCCCTCCCCCCCACCCCTCTCTCTCTCTCCCCCCCCCCACCCCTCTCTCTCTCTTTCTCCCCCCACCCCTCTCTCTCTCTTTCTCCCCTCCCCCCCTCTCTCTCTTTCTCCCTCCCCCCCCACCCCTCTCTCTCTTTCTCCCCCCCCCCCACCCCTCTCTCTCTTTCTCCCCTCCCCCCCACCCCCTCTCTCTCTCTTTCTCCCCTCCCCCCACCCCTCTCTCTCTCTTTCTCCCCTCCCCCACCCCTCTCTCTCTCTTTCTCCCCTCCCCCCCACCCCTCTCTCTCTCTCTTCTCCCCTCCCCCCACCCCTCTCTCTCTCTTTCTCCCTCCCCCTCCCCCCCCACCCCTCTCTCTCTCTTTCTCCCCTCCCCCCCACCCCTCTCTCTCTCTCTCCCCTCCCCCCCCCCCCCCTCTCCCCTCCCCCCCCCACCCCTCTCTCTCTCTTTCTCCCCTCCCCCCACCCCTCTCTCTCTCTTTCTCCCCTCCCCCCCACCCCTCTCTCTCTCTTTCTCCCCTCCCCCCCACCCCTCTCTCTCTCTTTCTCCCCTCCCCCCCACCCCTCTCTCTCTCTCTTTCTCCCCTCCCCCCCACCCCTCTCTCTCTCTCTTTCTCCCCTCCCCCCCCCCCCCCCCCCCCCCCCCCCCCCCTCTCTCTCTCTCTTTCTCCCCTCCCCCCCCACCCCTCTCTCTCTCTCTTTCTCCCCTCCCCCCCACCCCTCTCTCTCTCTCTTTCTCCCCTCCCCCCCACCCCTCTCTCTCTCTCTTTCTCCCCTCCCCCCACCCCCTCTCTCTCTCTTTCTCCCCTCCCCCCACCCCCTCTCTCTCTCTCTTTCTCTTTTCTCATCCTAAATCCAAAAGTAGCTTCAGGACTTGAGTCCATACTTTTATGCTTCTATTTCTGCAGTGCACATCTTGGGCTTGCTTAATCATTTATTTTGCTTTTCCTCTATGTATAAATGCAGTGTATGTGATAAAACAACTATTCATCAGAAAGATATTCAGGACACAGAGGGTTGCATTTTTAGAGCATTGGAACAGTAGGTGCAGCTGCAGAAAATTGCAGGTATGGCAGTGTTCTTTCTCTACCGTACTCGGAGCTCCCATGCATGAGTGAGCATGTGCACATGTGGTTGGGTCGTCTTGGCCAAATATACCCTGAATATTGACACAGGTGGGGTACCCTCAATAATCCCTGCTCAAATAATACAGGCCTATTCTCTAAAAGAAGATGCTTATCCAGAAGAGGAACATGTTGCAGACAGACACACACAGACTAAGAAGGGGACTGTGGCTCGGTACTGAGATGGAAAACAAATGCCTTTTCCAGGCTTTATTTCGTTTTGTCTGGATTCTTCCAGGATGCTGAGTTTGCTAGGCCATGGGCTGTCCACAGGGGCCACACACAGGAGGGGAGGGCCGCAGGAGGGATGCTGATGGGAAAACCATTCACAGAGGCACAGAAGGCTAATGGCCACTGCCAGAGGGCTGCAGTGCGGGGCAACTGGAGGGCAACATTGAAGCTGGAGGACAGAAGGGAGCTGGAATTGCAGGGCCCAGTCCAGAATCCTCAAGGGTACAAAGCTTGTTCCTTTATTCTTCATATATGTGGCAGGATGGGCAGAGAGGATGCCAGCAGTGGGAGGGCGGTATATCTGTAGGTTGTGGACGAAAGGGGAAAGGCTTTGCAGGTCTGGTCTGAGAACATCCTGCCCTTTTGATCGCCCATCTCCCACCTCTTATTGGCCTATGTTGCATTAACTTGTGACTATTCCTGAATATCTGATGAGCGGCCATCTCCAGTTCAGCCCACCTGGATGAATCAGGAACAGTGGAGTTTGAAACCTTACTCACTCTGACTTAATCACCAAAGTTAGCCACCATCCTGAGAGAGGTGAGATATCGTAGCACGTTTCAGGAGCAGTTTCGTAGAAGGACTATGTCAAGGGCTGTCTCTGAAAAGAGAGAACTCGTCGTCTGAATGTCCCACCTCCAGAGGCTTCTCTGTGGCTGGGGGAGCAGTTATGCTCGTTTTCACTTTTCTTTTTTTAACCTAGGAGCAATGTGTCCTCTGCATTGTTGAGGAGACTGGATAAATGAGACAGATAGATGGGGGCAGGTGTGTGGGGGTGACAGAGTTGGCCGCCAAGGTACCTTTGTGATCCATCTCTGCAGAAGCCGGTGTTCGTTCCGTGGGGATTCAGCAAGACTGATACCCAGCAGTGACAGTTTGGACATCTAAACGTGACCTTGGATGTGTTCAGAACCGCAGCTGGCACTGTGCCAACTTCTCAGAGTAGTGTATCACAGCCGCAGAACCATGCTGGAAATTGGCTGCGTTCTGAGTGGTAGTGCATCTGCAGACGAACCTCTCTGGCCCTGTAGTGCGGTGCGGTGTTGGGGGACGGCTTCCATTTCTTTCAATTTTCAGTAATTAGATGCTCATAAGGAAGCCCAGGACAGTCCTCTCGTATTCATGGGGAGGTTGTGAGATGCCCTCGTTGTAGGCATCAAAAATAATTATTCAAGCAGTTTAGTGTTTGTCAGTCAGCGTTTCCTGCACCGTGGCCACTCACCTGGTACTTGTCAAATTTCAGCGGCTGGGGAAGAAAATAAAGGACTCTGCTTCTGGTTTCCCAGAACATATGGGTTATAGGGAAGTTCTCTCCTGTAACGTATCAGAAAACTGTTTCATACCATGGTCCTTTCCTAGTGCCTATTCACTCTGCAACTCTCATTTTTTGCCAGGAAACACGCATCTAAGTTAGAGGTTCTCAGCGAGCTCTCTAGACCAGCATCAGCAGCATTTGGAGTTCTGTCAGAAATGCAGGCTCCCAGGCCCTGCCTGGGCCTACTGAATCAGAAACCCACGGAGTAAGGTCCCAGGGATCTCTTTTTTATTGGGTCTTTCAGGCGATTCTGATGCACAGTGAATTTGAGAAGAACTGATTTAGATGTTCTTTTGGGAGGCCCTGTAAGAACGCTAAATTTGGAAAACAAAACAAAACAAAACAAAAACTGGCATGAACCCTGCTTCTACAGTTTAATATCAGCACGGTTTCCGTCAATATGGCTAATGTTTTTTAGCCTCAGCTAATTTTGTCTGTAAATTGGCAATAAGTGAACCCAACCAAGTTTGTGAGATGATAAAATAGTGCATATGGTGGGCTCATGTAGTCAATTAACATTGACCATGAATGTGAATTCATCCAGTTCCCTGCTTGGACCCAAGTGAAGGTCAGAGCAGTGGCCACCCTTCAAGTTATTAATATAAGCTATCCTAGATACATTACTAGCAAAGCAAGCTGCAAAGTGTGTTTTTGTTCTTGAGAGATTCAATCCTATGTAGTTCCAAATTCATGTTTCAGACAAGGCAGTACCAGATGACAGTCATGGGGTCTACAAGGAGCATAAGGGAAGGTACAGAAGGTACAATGTCAGGTGCACCCTCTATCGACTGCAGTTTTCTCCTTCTTGCTCACCCTCAGAGTCCATTCTGGATATTGTCATCAAAGCCACAAGAAAGGCTTGGAGCATACCCTTGACCAGTTCAAACTTCATGTGCATTCAAGTTACCTGGACATCTTATTAAAATGCAGAATCAAATTTGTTATCTCTGAGAGGAGGCCTGAGATTCTGCATTTCTGACAAGCTTCCACCCAAGTGCTGCTGATGTTGCTGGTTTGCCAGCCACACTTTTGTGTAGTGTGGTGCTAGCTCAGTGCTTCTCAAACCCTCATGTGCACAAAACTCATGTCTAGATATGAACTTCTAGACGTGACTCAAGGAATGACCAGGGGCCATCAGCATTGGCATCATCTGGGAGCTTGCTAAAAATGCAGAATCCCAGGCCCTACCTCAGACCTACTGAATCAGCATCTGCACTTCTGCAAAATCCCCAGGGGGTTCACGTGCACAGTAAAGCTTGAGAAACATGTGGAGCTGGCATCACAACTTTGTTTATTTCCATGGAAATCTGTGCTTGGTTTAAGGCTGTGTTCTCACCACCTTGAAATCCTTATTCATGCTTGAACAAAATACTCTGTGTTCTTATTTTGCGCTGGGCCCCACAAATGATATAAGTTGTCCTGGACAGACTGCTCCATATTAGTGGTTTTGAAACATTAGTGTGTGTGTGTGACCCAATTGAGATGTTGTTATAAATTCCCAAATATTCTGAATCAGTAGAATGGGGGTGAGACTAAGAATCTGTAATAAACCTCTCCTGTGATTCTAGTGTAAGTAGTCCATGTGCACTTTGAAAGTTAGTCCCCAGACCTTCTCCAAGCTAGGCCTTCACTCATTTCCATGCTGTATCAGAATGGTGCCAGAGAGAGCCCACATCTCATCTGCATTGCCAGAAAATGCAATAAGCTGCAAAAAACTTGTTGAACACCTGTGCCAAAGTGTTTCTTTTTGGGCAGTATTTCCCACAAGAGTTCTCAGCAAACTATCCATCTGCACCTAAGTGATCCTTCCATAATGTTGAGACATTTACATAAGCAAAGCAGAAAGGATGCACAGTACAGGATGTCTCATGGGGACAGGGGGTCTCCTGAAGAAGCAGGTGTGTGCAATAGCACTTGTTAGAATTTTTATGGTCACAAACCATTTTGAGAATCCAATAGAAGCCATCACCCATCCTCAATGAAAAATTCACCTTTGCACATTATGAGTCTCACATAGGACCAGGAATTAGAAGACTTGACTGAGAGGTCTGACTTCTATACTTTTAGCTCTCATTCCTTGGACAAGTCATCAGGCTATTCAGAACCCTAGTGTCCTGATCTTTAAAGTAGAGAATGGGTAAGAGTGTCAACCTCACAAATTTGTTGCAAAAAATCAAAGGAGACATTGAGCTGTAAAAGTGCTTTGTACCGTGCAAAATAATGTATACATTTGAGGCATCATTATACATCCTCTGCTGCATTGTTATTTCCAGCATTATAGTCAGGATCAGGACACTGTGTTTGTAAATTTAGCCCAAGGCCATGGAACAGACTTGCTGTAGTAAGAGAGGGAAATGAATATAGACAGAAAGACATGATGAGGACTTGGCGAGAGTTCCTGGGAAATTTAAAAGTGTAGAAAAGAGAAGGGAGCTTCCACAATTCAAGGACTCCAGATGCAAAAATAAAAGAAAGAAAATCTATTTTTATATGTGCAGACAGTTTTGAGATTTTGGAAAGTGGCTTTAGTCTAGCAGTAACCGAACATTTCTGCCCCTGGGTATAATGAAGATGAATAGCAATAGTGGTGGTCTGTATTTAGTTTTGACTGCAGAAGCCTTCTGTGGGAATTTGCTATTCTGAGATGAGAGGAATGATGTTTAGTAGTTAAAAGCTGGGTCTCTGATCTAACACATAATTATTGTGTGACTTGGAGAACTAGTTTAGCTTAGTTTCTCTGCTCTTCTAGGCTTTTTCCAATAAAAGATTCTTCATAGGGTTATTATAAGTATTGAATGACTTAGTACCCTAAACACCTAGACGTAAATGTGAAGACAGAGAATCCTTCACAGTTCTCCCTTTGCTCAAGGATTATCATCACCCAAATCCTTGAGCAAAGGGAGAACTGGTAGTATTCGAAGTATCCAGCCATCCTGGGCATGCAAGGTACCTCTAGGTTATAACTGAGATCGTATTTGAAGTGGTTCTGTGCTCAAGTGGTTTGAGAAGCTCTGAGCAACATTCTGAGGCTGTAATCCCATAAGGCCTTTGCTGTGTTCCAGAAAAGTCCACCCCTGACAAATCAAAGGAAATGTATACACTGGGGGAAGGGAGAAAGACAAGATATTCTAGCCTTGCCATGAAGACCTCCCTCTGATGGCTGCTGTCATCTCTCCGTCCCTTGACGTACCTGTCTGGTCTTCCCTTCAGGTGCACTATTGACAACCGGGTCACCCGGGTGGCCTGGCTAAACCGCAGCACCATCCTCTATGCTGGGAATGACAAGTGGTGCCTGGATCCTCGCGTGGTCCTCCTGAGCAACACCCAAACGCAGTACAGCATCGAGATCCAGAACGTGGATGTGTATGACGAGGGCCCTTACACCTGCTCGGTGCAGACAGACAACCACCCAAAGACCTCTAGGGTCCACCTCATTGTGCAAGGTAGGTGGGCGGGGCTTGGCGGGGAGATCTGGCTGGCCAGCCTGGAAAGCCTTCTGGTAAAAGTTTTTTCTCTGATCCTCAGCAGAGATGAGTTATCCTTGTTCTACGCATCTAGGGTCCAAGGCACATTTCTGGTTGTCATTTTGCAGTTAGAAGCTAAATTTTCCAGTCATTTTCATTGAGTGGAACTAGGAATTGTTTTTTTCATTTTTGTTCCAATAATATATTTTCTCAGGAATTTATCTTTTAATTATTGCTCTTCCTGGCTTTTTTCTCCCCTAAGTTTTAGTTAGTTTTTTTGGTTTTTTGTTTTGTTGTTTTGTTTTTTTAGATTTCATCCAATTCCAAGATTGTGTTATGTTTACAACCAGAATTTTAATGTACTTTTGGAAGTATATGTATGCCATGCGCCCCTCCAGCCTTGAAAGAAAGCAGAGCCAACCAGGATGCACTGGGCACTGCTCTCAGCTGCGTCCTTCACAAGCACCTGCTTGTTTCCAGCTCACTTGCACCTCCTCTCCTCTCCCAGCCAGGGGTTTTGGATGCCATTTCTCCCATGTAATACTGGTGTCTGATTCTCCCTGTTTTGATTCCATCCCAACTCTCCTGGCCTTCTTCTCCTCCCCTGGCTCCTAGCTCATGAGGCCATGTATGTTTGTGTGTGTGTGCGTGTGTGTGTATGTGTGTGTGAGTGAGAGAGAGAGAGAGACAGACAGAGAATATGTGTGTTGGTTCTGCTCTCTCAGACTCTGGGAATGGAGCTCACCTCTTCCCACAAGGCAGAGCCAGTCCTGGGGCATTCAGACAACACTTAACCCGGTTGAAGGATTCCTAGTTAGTGAGCAAGAGCTGGCATCACACTTGGCCACTTTCTGGCTGTGAGACTTTAATCAAGTTATTACCGTGTCTCAGGGTTCTATTTCTGTGAAGGGGGTCAACGTGAGGATTGAATTGTACACGTACTGACATAGAAAACACGTAGAAGAGGGCCTGGCACATACAAGTGCTATTTCAGTATTAGCTGTGGAGCTTTCTTTTCTTTTCTTCTTTTTTAGGACTCTTGTAATTTTTAAATTTTTGGAGCATCTTTTACAGTGGGCCAAATATCTTATTTTGTGATGTCAGCAGTGTAGTCCCTGAGCAGCAGCATGCCAGATCCAGTGCTGGAGCCCTTTCCCAGGCTGACCCCGAGGCCCTTTCAACCAGGGACGTGTAGCTCCAGGATGACAAACTCCTCTCCTAGGGGCCCCTTCCACCAGTCCCCTTGTCGGTGTGTTCAAGAAAAGGGTAAAGAGCTATGGGATGATTGGTTAGAGACAGAATAGGAAGGAAGGCAGCTTGAGAAAGAAGAACTGAAGTGAGCTGGAAGAAGGAAGGGGAGGCCCGCTGTTTGACAGTAGGGGAAGGCGGAACTTGGGTCGTGATCAGCACTGTTGAGTGAGGCAGGGTGAGCAGGACTGAGAGGAGGACACATGAGAACAAGGTGATGTTGGCCCTGGCTCTGGGCAGAGCGTATGCCAGGGCACATGGGAATCCCTCATGCTGTGGCCCACGTCTGGTCATGCCAACTTTTTATTATATTTTGCTTTCTCTTTCTTCCCCAAAGGAAAATACAATGGCTGTTTAAAAAATGATTCTTTAAATGAATACTTTTTGAACTGATGCATGCAAACAGCAATTTTAAAGAAAATAGAATTGCATAGAAGGTATCAGAGTGTATTAAAAAGAGTGGAGTAGGTATTGCCATGTGAGATTTTTGTTTCAGTTTGTATACATTTTTTAATGTAAAATACGTTTTTTATTGTGGATAGGGAGGCCAAAAATGCTTGAGAATCTCCACTCTGTGGGGAGGGCTGGTGAATGCCCCAGTGCCACCGTCTGCATACTCTACCAGGTGGTGTTTTGGAAGCTCTTGCTCAGCCCCCCTCCTGTCCTGCCCCAATCCCTACACACTTAGTGTTGAGAAAAGAATCCTAGCATTGACAATGAGAGACTGGGAACTAGGAACTATTAGAGACATTTGCTCTAGGAAGCAGGGCCTTATGGAACTGGAAAATGGAATTGTGAAAAGTGCTAATGTCTCCTTGAAAACTGGATCATGTTTTTGTCATTTTCTTTGTTCAGCCACCCCCACTCACACACACCCCCACACCCCTGCCCTGAACACCTGGAAGAATGCCTGATACAAAGTGAACATTTAATAAATGCTTATTGAAGCAAATGGCTAGAATTAGAGCCAGGCGATCTTATATGGGCTCCAAGAGAGACGGCTGGGTGTTTGTGGGGGTGAGATGATGGGAGGGGTGAGAGGATGGAGTCTACATCAGTCTTCACTCACATCCAGGCTAATGGAAAATGTCTAATCCCTGGCTAGGTGTTTACATCTGTGACTTGGCTAGGCGCTCTCTTTGCGTGACACACCACCTCAAGTATTGGAATCTCATCTTGGGCTAATTTTCGAATGTTGATGGGTGTATTGATCTGGAAACAAGCTGGGTTAAAAAAGGCATTGGTCTTGTACACAGACTCAGCCCAAGCTAATCCTCTGTCGATATGCCTGGACTGAGTATTATCGACACTTTAATGAATAGAGGACCATAGTTTTTTCAGAGCCAAACTGACCCCCTCTTCAAAGCAATCAGACAAACTAAATAGAGCCAGACTCTTGTGCTTCTGTATTGGAAAGAGGATGCACCACCATCCTGGAATACAAAAAAAAAAAAAAAAAGGGAAAGAAATATATTTATCTTGGGATTGTTTATTATACCAAACATAAACCCTAATTCCCCTAGCAGAAGCTGACTATCTGGATTTGAAGTTGCTATTCAGCCCTGAGCTTCTGGAATAAAAGTTGGGCATATTAGGTTTTCAAAATGGTATTATGATCATTTAAAAAAAGAAATAAAAACAGCAACAACAAAAAGGAACTAAATTGATATTCTGCCCGTGAGTATGTATATTTATGTTTATGTAGTCAGCTTCATATGTAAATAAACCCTCACAGAAGGAAGGTAATGGCATCTCACAGCATTGCGCAAGCTGCTTCAGGTCTGGGGTATGTCTTTCCCCTTACGGTCAAATATCCCATCTACCCCCTAGTTCTCTGTACTGGATTTTCTTCCCCTGTGGTTCTGATCCAATATGGTTAGTTCTTGCAGACAGCCATGAGGCCAAGGCGACCACATGGGGCAAGTCTCTGGGGCAAGCTAGGAGCAAAGGGCATCCTTGGGGAGGAGGGTGATGCTGGAGCCAGTGTGGGAGGGAGATGGAGGGGAAGGCAGCAGAAAGGAGGAGACGAGAGAACTGAGCCAAGTAGCTACTTGCCAGGGTGGCTATTTTAAATTAAATTTAAATTAGCTACAACCAAATAACATTTAAAATTTGCTTCTTCAGTCACACTAGCCAGACTGAAGTGCTTCCACAGTCATGCAAGACTACTGTTCCCTTGTGTTAGTTCATTTTGCATTACTATAAAGGAATGCCTGAGGCCGGTAATTTACACACACAAAAAAGAGGTTTATTTGGCTCATGGTTCTGCAGCCTGTACAAGAAGCATGGCACCAGCATTTGCACGTGGAGAGGGCCTCAGAATGCTTCTATTCATGGCATGGCGTGAAGGGGACCCAGTATATGCAGAATTGCATGGTGAGAGAAAAAGCCAGAGAGAGCAGGGATGGTGCCAGGCTCTTTTTTACCACCAGCTTTTGAGGAAGCTAACAGAGCAAGAACTCAATTGCCCCACCCCCTGCATTTATCTATTTATGCTCCATCCCCATGGCCAAACATCTCCCATTAGGCCCCCACCTCCAATTTTGGAATCAACTTTCCACATGAGATCTACGGGAACAAACACCCAAACTACTGCACTCCTGTGTTGAACAGTGCAGAGAGAGAACATTTATGTGAACTGCCATTGTGAAAAGCTCTATTGGGTAGTGCTATAAGGGGTTCCTATTGTGGATCAGCAGGTGTTAAAGCTGGAATGGCTTTCCATAGCTTGAAGGGCTAGGTATATTGTGGAAAGGAGAGTGAAAGTTTGTAAAGAGGATGGAAATTTTAAAAAGATGGTGCTCTTTTAAAAACAAGAGAAAATTGTTGAAAAAGATGGAGTAATGGATTTCCTAGGTTAGCTTCAATTGTTTAAAAAGGTGGAGTAATGGAGTTCCTAGGTTAGCTTAGACAGAGAAGAGTCTGGAGTCCAAGGATGTACCTGTAGGAGAGTAGGCAGAGTTCAAGGGTTGGTTAAGTGTGAGCATGGGGGTGATGACTCCACCCAGGACACTGAGATTTCTGCCTGTGAGCCCAGGGGAGATGAATAGTAACATGTCTAAATATCACATGTCAAAACTGATTCATCAGCAGAGGGGAATGAGTTCAGATACCTGGACTTCTTGACTTTGAGATGCCTTGAATACTCCCCTTCAAATGTGAAATGTAAGAAATACTACCCGTGGATTTGCATGTCCTGAACATAATCTTTTTGTCCAGAGTGGGGAAGATTCATCTAAAATTTATTAACATTTAGGTCTAATGATTTCCATCTCTTTGACCTTAGGGTTTTTTGCTTAATAAATGTAATTAATAAGTGGTTCTCTCTGGAGTCTAGCCGAATATTTTATTCCTTTCACCCTCTTAATTCTGCTACCAAACCAAGCATATTTTACATCTGAAAAAGCCATACTACTGTCTCCATTGTTCCTTTGGACAAGGTTACATCTTGGAAAACAGAGTGGATAAAACACTCAGTGGGAATGAATTGTTTGCCAAATTAAGGACAGCTTGAGAAGAGGTCTAAAAGGCCCCATCCGTGTTTCTAAGAGCCCATGAATGGTGGTAGAGCAAAAGTGTGCCATGGTTGTGCACAGAGTGTTAAGAAAGATCCTCCTTACCCAAGTATGGAAAACTGACTTCTCAGTTTTGACTGTTGTACCTGCAGGACTTCACTCTCACTTAGAGACACATTTGCATGACAGAGAACAGTAGAATACAGTGCTTATAAAAACAGGGATATTAGTGTAATAAAAAATTTTAAAAAAGCTTTTAGCCTCTTTATCAGTTTTCCAGGCCCTATCTGGGTTTCTCTTTTGTCACTGGAGTATCTAGTCAGCCCCTCCCTTTTGTTTGGTAAAATGAGTTTTCCCATTTCTTGCTGGGCAGAATTAATCTGAAAATCCCTGCTATTGTTTGATAGTTAATTACCTGCCTTTGGAGTCAAACAGCTCCAAAGCTCAGGTAAAGAAGGGAAACACAAATGTCTATGGAACAGAGCAGGAATGAGGGAAAGAATCCAGGACATTCTGTTCACTTCATGTGTTAAAGTAATTCCAGAGAGAAAGGGACTAGACTAGGGAGACATCCAGCCCAGGCAGTGATTTGCAAATCATGGAAGTATGGCCACATCAGCCCCTCATTTACCTTTGATTGTCTCCCTGTTTCTGACTCTGTCTCTTACCCACTTGATTTCTACAACCGTGTTTCTTTCCAATCCTGAATAATTAGTTGACCTTGTCAAGCAAAAGCTCATTATTATGATTCAGAAAACAGGAACAATAACTTTTAATTTCTAGGTAACTACACCCCAGAGACCTCTCCCCACTCTGAATCTGAACTGAAGGAAATTTGAAACACAAAATATCAAAGGAAATAATGTGACCTAATCCTTCCTTTGAAAGCAAAGCTTTCTGCCTCTGCAGACGTGTCACCCAGACAACACCACACCCTCCTGGCAGGACAAGGCTCCCGGAGAGCTCTGCAGATCTTTGCACCGACATTTCCCATTCAAGCGAGTCTATGGTAGAGGAAAACATCATGATCCAATTCTAAATAGACTGAAGTCACCTTCTGAGAACATCTGTGTTCTCCAGATGTCAGTAGCCCTGTGTGACAGATAGTGGGGGCATACTTATCCCAAACTGCTTTCAAATGACCTCTCTGTTTCCTGTCCCATTCAAGAAATAGATGAAAATGTATATTTGGTCTGGTCATAAGACTGTGCATCTAAATTTGATAGAACTTTGAAAAAGTCAGGAAATTAAATTCCACTACAAAATTGGAGCTCTCCTCAAAGCACCCTGGAGAATGACAAGGAAGTAGGGCATTTTACCTGAAATTGATGTACACTATCTAGACAGCATGCAGATGAGGCAACTCTGTTCTACCTGGTGAGTTTTAAAATTTCTTCAAGCAGTTACTGACAACGGAGGGACAAAAATTGACAGAAAGGCTAGAGCACATTTCAGTAAAGTCACCTGAAGCATCATCTGTCTGCTAAGCCAAGTAGGGCAAAATGTAAAGACTAAAGTAATCTCAGCAAAATGCCAGAGTAAAAGTCATATTTGTTGAATAATGGCGTTTTCTTTTCCTTTTGACATGGCTGGGAAGGGGTCCTCATGTTCTCTACAGAGTTTGGAAAACTTGGCATCTTTTGCAGAAGAGTAGATAAAAATAGGGTCCCCTGTTCTAGCCTTTCACACCCACTCATAGAGAATGGAGCAGAAAGTTTAGATGACCCTTATTGCTTTACAGCAAGCACTTACAGAAGTCAGGCAACATCTCTCCAGGTAAGCAGTTAGGGCTCCCATGGGAAAGTTTGTGAGCAGCCACTGAGTTTTTACCCCTTAGGGGCTTTTCCACAGGGAGTCTTGGCTGCCTCTGAGCAGCCTCAGATTCTAACACCATAGGATTGAGAAACATGGCTCTGATTCCTTCTGGATCTTGATTCTTTCTGCAGCTTCCAAGTGAGAAATGTCATTTATTTTGGGGAAAGGACAAACACCAGATCCTGAATAATCAGCTTTTTCAAGATATATGCCTTTAGACTCCCATTCCCATATGAGAGTGCTGATTTATTCAAGCTGCACTTGAAGAAAATCTTCTTAATTAAGGGTTGGATGAGGTCTCTTTATGGTCTCGTGACCCAACACTACAGATCTGTCTAATCCTATAATATATCCAAAATTTTCCTCATTACCATATTCCTAACGGTTTCAGAAGGTCACCCATACAGAGTGTGTATACAGCAATATCAAGAGCAGCTGACTTGGATGCCATCACTGTTAGGAGAAGATCCTTAGACACTCAAAAGACCCAAAGATTCTGGTTGTTCCTCTCTTCTTAATAAAATTAAAATGCGTAGCTTCTTGGGGCATGGGGAGTAGTTGATGAGAAAGGTTTCCGTCCATCTATTGTCAGATTGAAGACACTCTACTGACCCTGTTGAATTCCATTTAACTGTATTTTGAAGCCAGGTCCTGAGGACACAAAGATTCAGACAGAGCTCCTGCCCTGTCCAGCAGAGGAGACCACTATACTAACAAATATCTGTCTTATAAGGTAACAGGGATTAGGATATTTGGGCATATAAATGCTATGAATACACTGAAATAGAGTAATTGAATTTACCTGCAAGATTAGACAAAACTACAAAGTTACATTTCATGAGGGTCTTCAATGGGCAGTAGAGTTTTTTTAGGGGAACTGAGAGGAAATAGCATCCCGAACAGGAGCAATCATGTGTGCAAAGCTTGGAAGGCTTCACGTGTATGGTGTGTTGGAGGAAGAGTGAGAACGCTAATGTGGTCACAGGGCAGAGTTCCTGGGGTGAAATCACTCAATATATGACTAGAAAGGTAGGCTGCATCTCAGTTTCAGGTGGAACCAGATAGGCTTCCAATAGGCTTGTTTTTTTCTGGTTGTCCTGCTAGAATGCTACTTTCTTTCTCAAGGAAGTGCACATTAGATTGTTCTGACAATGGGCAAATACTCAAATGATTGTCAGTGGAAAAGAACATGACAAACACCTAAGTCAGTAAATCTTGGGTAGAAACGAGATATATTGGAAGGGAAGAATGTATCGAGTCCCAACTGGTTCTATGCCTCTTGCATGGTTAAGACACAAAGGGGAAAGATTGCCAAAGACTTTTCTACCAACACGTCGATTTTCAAAAGCTCTCCAATGTATGTCTTACATCTGAATTTGTAATAATGATTCTTCTTCCATAGTACAGTAAGGTGCATCTCTTTGTGTCCTAGCACATAGAGGGTGTGGTACTGGGTTTTGTGCTGTCATGGTGATGATCATGGCAGAGAGGGTGAGGATGCTGCCAAGGATGAATGACAGCTGCAGGAAGCAGTCCCCAGCCCTCAGGTCCTCAGCAGCCTCCTACCTGAGAGTCTTCATACAAATGAGAAGACTTCCTGTTTCTGATGTCTCCAGGCTAATTTAGGCTTTGAGGTGTCACCACTTGGAGTATATGTTAAGGCATATTCCTGTTGAATGTCGCCTGCAGTAAATAATTGTCTAACGTTGGTATGAAATCTAATTGGCTGCCGCTAGAGCTTGGCTCAGCAGAGGAATTCACTCCTGGAGTTTTTGGAGCACCACACTTTGCTTTTGAGAGATCTTCATTTCATGTTATTTGAGAAAGAATTTATTGATGCAAAATCAGGGCAGTTTAATTTGGTGGCATGTTTTCTTTATGTCTCAATTATATATTCATGTCTTTGTGGTAAACTCAGCTGGTGGGGGGATTAAGAATTCAAAATACAGGATTTTCACTTGGCAAGTAGTGCTTTCTACTGTGATTAATTGGGAGTCTGCACAATGAACCTGGTGTTGGCTCTGTTGGGGATTTAATAGCTTAGTAGAAAGAAGTAAATTTCAGGATTTAAGAGTTTTGGGTTACAGTCTGAATTTTGATAATTACGTGGAAAAATGATCTCCTTATTTTAGTTATTCCAGATTAGATATTCCCAATTAGATACCTTTTATAGAAGTGTTTTTGTGTCCCATAATTTGATTTGGAGAAGGGTGCCAAGTAGGTGCAGGGAAACAGAAGGGCACCCCTCATTGTTGTGATCATCTACCAGCCCTAAAGACTTCCAGGTGCTTATATCCATTTGTCTTTTTCTGTCTTCTTTCTATGGATGCAGTCCTCTAGACGGGGAATGCACACATGTCCTGCTGCTGATGTGGTTCCCTGTTCCCAGAAACCTGTCTGGATCACATCCCGTTTCTCCAGCCTCAGCTGCTTCCGTGGAGCTCTATTGCTCCTGGCTTTCTGGCCTTCTGACCAGGTGCTGTTCCTCAGCTCTTGCCACCATCTCCTGTGTTCTCACAATTTTGTCTGGGCATGTTTTATGATGTTCTTATCATCCTAAAACCTGGATTTCACAGAGGGGACCTGTGTGCTAACACTGTTCCTCATTCTGAGGGCTAGGCTGGCCAAGCCATTTCTTCCTACTCTGAGAAAGAAAGATGAGAAATTTTGATTATTTTCCCTTTCACACATAAACCATCATGTGTCAAGTCCTGAAATTGGGAATGGATGCAAAGATGGATGAGATGGGTACCTACAATGGGGATGTGCAAAGGGGTGGGGTGCAGGTAGGGTGTGGAAGGGCAGCAGCTCTCACAGCCGCTGGAGAGTCCCTGGGCTGAGAGCGATGGCTGCAATCTTGGGAATCAGGCTTTGCTGTCCCAGAAGGCCAGGAAAATAATAAAGTCTTTTGAAATTGAGTAGTGTGGCGTTTCAGCTCCCGACTGTTAGAATGAAAATAGCGATTCTGCTACACCCACTTTGCGCCCCTCACCCCCCATTTCTGCACTTGTAGCCTGAGTGATCTTTTCAAACCCAAATCTGGTGGTTCCTCAAGGACTTCTCTTTAGCCCAAGAAAGCCAGTTCCTTATGAAGGAATTGATAGTCCTGGAGGCCAGGCTCCAGGGGACCTCTCCTCCCAGTTCGTGCCATGTCCTGCCTCACTATTTTCATTCTAGTGTATTTTTTCTCGTTATTTCTGGTCACAGGCCCTTTGAACATTCCCTTCCCTCTTCCTGGGATTCTCTTTTGCTTTTCACCCAGTCGGTCCTATTTATCCTTCAGACTTTGACTCAAATGCCATTTCCATAGAGAGCTTTCCCAGACCTGCTAACCACTGCCACTCCCCCCTCTGCCAGGAGCTAGAGCCTTGCCCTTCTTCCTGGTTCTTGCCACAGTTAAAATGTGGCATTTGTCTGTGTGACTGGTTGATTATGTTGTTTTTCCTGAGGTCAGGAGGCCTGTGTCCTTGTGCATTCTATCCCCAGTGCCTGGAATTTAATGGAGCTCAGGGACTATTTGTTGGATAATCGATCTGTAAAGTTTCTTTTTTATTATATTATAATTATTCAACAAAATGATGCATTGTTTTTTTTCATTACTAGTTGTAGTAGGCTGAATAATGGCAAAACAGAGATATCAGATTCTAATCCCTGCAACCCAAAAATATACTTTGCATGGTAGAGTCTTTACAGATGAGATTAGTTTAAAGATTTGAGAGAGGGAAACTGTCCTGGGCCCTAAATGCAATCACACAAATCTTTACGAAAGGGAGGCAGAGGGAGATTTGATAGGAACACAGACAGAGGAGAAGGCAGTGTGAAGACGGGAACAGAGGGATGTGAAGATGCTGACCCTCAGGGTTACAGTGATGTGGCCACAAGCCAAAGAATGCCCGCAGCTGGCGGAAGCCAGGAGCACCAAGGAGCAGATATCTTTCAAGAGCCTCTGGAGGAATCACAGCCTTCCTGATATCCTGATTTCAGCCTAGTGAGAGTCATTTTTGGACGTCTAGCCTCCAGAATCATCAAAGAATCAATTTCTCTTGTCTGTTAAGCCACTAAATCTATGGAAATGTGTTACAGCAAAAGGAAACAAATACAGTGACCTTCAATGTTTTGAATTCTTAATGGCTGGAAATAGGAAAAACAAAACTTGATATTTGAAATCTGCCCCAAATTTAGTCTTTGTCACTGTGAGAGATGAAGTAACACTCATCTTTTTCATTATTTCTTTTTAAAAAGAATCTCCTTGGAGAAGCACCCTTATCATGTAAATGCAATGAGGCATCAGCTTTTTGTCCTTGGGGTATCTACAGGAGCAGATGGAGTCACCCACATTTCAAAACTGAGATGATACTTTGTGATGTTGAAAATTTCTGTCCCAGGGGCCCTAGGGTATGGAAGCAGGGAGGGAAAGACACCTCTGCCAAATATGGTTTTAATGAGAGGAAACCACTGATGTTGCCTAGCATTAGGCTGTGAGATTTGGTTTGTGAATGTGGGACCAGAGTTGAAGATTAAAATCGCTAAACATTCTCTTGTTAACTGGGAGAGGGGCCTTGTATTTGTGTTTTATCTCCACTATGTGTCTCATAGGCATCTCAAACTGAAGATGTATAACATAGATCGCTTGAATTCTAGCCTTCTTTCCCGACCGTCCTTCGACTCCAACCCTAAACCTGCTCCTCCTGGAGTCTTGCCATCTGGTAAATGGCAGCTGCATTCTTCTGGTGGCTCATGTGAAAGCTGCAGTCCATCTTCACTGTTTTCCCTTTCCCGTCCCCTTCCTCAATCCTGAGCATGTCCTGCTAGATTTCCTGAATTCGGAGGTTTATCCAGTCCTGCCTCTTCTGCCCTCTCCCAAGCTGCTGTTACCTTTGTCTGGAGTGTTCTGCAGCTTTCTACCTAACTGGCCTGCTTTTTTCATTCTTATTCCCCATCATCTGCTCTCCATGCTCAGCGAAAGCATTTCTGTGCAGGCTTCGTTGTTCCTGATTTAGTCACTTCCTGGCTCACCTAAGGTCTTTAACATCCCTACTGTGACCTAAAAGGTCTTCCTTGGTCTGACCACCAGTGTCTCCCTGGCCTCCACTCCGCACACACTCCCTTTCTCTTACCCTGTCTCCACTACTTCTTGATATGCCTGTAATACACCAAGGCGGCCTCCTGGCTTCCGGGCCTTAAAGCTACCTCTGCTGGTGCCCATGCCAGGTGTCCTTGGGGCTTTCCCCTTCTTAGGTCTCTGTTCAAGGCAGAGGCCTTGAGACCTCAAGGCAGAGGTCTCTGTTCAAGGCAGAGGCCTCTGTTAAGGCAGAGGCCTTCTTCACCACTTGCATAAAATAGAGCTTCCAACCCCACATCATCACACCCTAGCACCTTTCTTGCCTTATTTGTTCTTTATAAAGTAACTCACCTATTGGCATAATGGATATTTCCGTGTTGGAGAGTGGTAGCCTGTTTCACCCCCTCTAGAACATGTGTGCCATGATGGTGGGGCTTGACCTGGCGTGTTCATTGTTGTGTTCCAAGTGCCTAGAACAGGGTCTGGTGCATAGTAGGCACTCTGTAAGTATCTGTCAAATAAATGAATGAATGAATGAAAACAAAGGCCTGCCGTTAAGTGGACTTCATCATTTTTTCTCAGCATTTGCCCTCTCTTTGCTCAGGCGTGAGAGCATGAACTTCTCTGTTACTTCTATCAAAATGTTTTGGTCCCTCTAGTCTCAGACCAGGTGACATTCAGCCAAGTTTTGCAGGATGCATTTTCTTAGCGAGATAAAGAATTGAGCCAGATTGAAGGAACAACTCACACAGCAGGAAGGATTCTGAGAGAACAAAGATGGGTCACTCCAGGCCACTGCCTGGACAGAAAACAGGAATGTTAGGGGAGCACCACAGCCCGGATAGCAGGAGAGGGCCAGATCTCTGCCACCCCCAGGGTGTGGGTTTCACTGTGGAGGGGATGTGGAATTATAGGAAGAGTTGAACAGGGAAATTAAATGAGTTGTATTTCAGAAAGATCTCTGGCATCAGAATGAAGGATGGATTGGAGGGGACTTTGCAGCAGGGAGACTGAGAGAGAATGCAAACAAGGCTGAGATTGTATTATCCTGTGTTCCTGACCGGGAGATCCCCCCTCTCTCCTTGAGGGGCTGGACAAACAGGGCTTTAGAGCAGCTGATCCATGGCCAGAGGGCACATCTACAGGAAGAGTGGAAGGGGTCCCATGGCCACATGGTTCCAGTTTTCCTGGAGGATCCTATTCCTGAGACGCGTTTATTCTCCATGTGTGGTTGCTAAGGGAGTAAGTCAATGGAATTTAAAGTTTACACTTTTGTAAAAGTTTCAAGTTTATATGTTTACAAATAAGGGAAAAAATGTGCCAGACTTTGTTTCTGTTTGGAATTCTGGGAATATGGCCTTTGGATTATGGACATGAAATCATGTCACCAACAGGAGATGTGGTTTGTGTGAACAAAGGGTAAAGCTTGAAATAAGATAGGATAAGACAGGATAAAGAATCAGGAGAGCCTTTTAAATAGGAGAAGCTATTTGAAAGCAGAAAGGAGAACAGGTTCAGAGGATACCAAAACCGGAGACATCACAGAATGTTTCTCTGACCACTCATTCCTGCTACCTGCCTTGGAATCTCTGGAGGAACTTTCTAGAAAAAAAAGAAGAGTAGAGACCACTCCACAGACCCGCCGAACCTGAAGAGTCCAGGTGCAGGCGTGGGTGTGGGGGCAGAACTGGGAATCACAGGCTGGAGCCCAGCGAGCTAAGGCCAGAGGCAGCTGAAGGTCAAATTGGGAACGTTTCTTACATCAAATCCTAAATGAGGTTCATGCTGATGAGTAGGAACTGTGTCAAATAGGTGAGCGGGCGTGTTCCAAGTTTCTAATTACAGTGTGGCTTTCATCTCCCTGAGCTTGTTGCTGCACTGTTGTTCAAATGAAAACTGGGAAACAGATATAAAGAGCTGCTCCCCTAAGAGGGTCGGCACAGGCTTATTCCACCTTCTCCCACCTTGTTTTTCTAAAGACTTACCTGGCTTTGGTCCCTCACCGATACCACTGAGACGTGGCAGCCATTCCTTTGCGCTCTTTGGACAGGGCAGCATGCGGCCCATTTGGGAATGGCAGTAGAATAGTCAAGAAATTCTTTTTACCTGTTTCCGGGGTTCATATGGCAGATGAATTTTTTGTGCAAAAAAGCTTCCTGTGATTGAGTCAGTCTGGTCAGTGTGGTCGCACAGGTGACAGCTAATGCACCAGGAAGTATCCTCAAGGGCCAGCCTTGGCCACAGCTGTGCATGAAGCTCATGATCTGGTGGGCAAGGGGAGCTGAAGCAGGTCCTTCACCCCTCTCCCACCAACATATGAAATGCCTGCCTCACCTTTCAGCCCAGGACCTCGTTGAAGAAAGATGCATATATAGCAATCATCTTTTCTTCCTTCCTTCACTCATCAAATATTCCGTGAACATCTACTATGAGCCAGGCATCATGCTACACTCAGGGTAGAACACGAATGCCCTACTTACCCCCAGAGAAATAATATGTGGGCGGGTGACTGGAGAAGTCAGTAGCTCCTTATAACATAGGGAGAGAGCTGGGCTGAGTACCAGGGGCTATGCCAGCACCCAGGGGAGGCCCCTAAAGAAGCCCAAGGTCTTTGGACATGAAGTTTTGCCCAGCCGAGAGCTGAGGAGGATTAGCTGGGTGGCATCGGGAAGGTGACACCTTCCGGACAAAAAATGACGAGTGCAGGATGGGGCACCGCTGAGGGCAGGGTCCCTGTAGAGAAGGAAAAGGCATCCCCCGCGGGCAGTGAGAGAAGGAGGAGGGTGAGAGGAGAGACCGGAGAGGGAAGCCGCAGCAGATGGCCCAGGGCCTGGAAAGCCCTGCCGGTGACTTCGGGATATTTCTTAAGGGCAGAAGGAGCCAAGTTAGGGGAGAGCAGACCCAATTCAGGAGAATTCCTCACTTGGTTTCAGTTTTGACAAGAGTGTAACTTGGAGCGATGCAGAGACCAAAGGACCTCCATGGTTCACAGCTTTGTGGGATCCTGCCTGCCTGCCCAGGGCTCCCCAGCGGAGGTGAGGAGGAGCTGAGCTCCTGGTTTCATACTATTCGCGCTCCTCCAGTGAGACTTCAGCTGTCGACGGATTCTCCCCCACTGGAGTGAGTGCAGCACCCTGTTTAGAAGATCAGCAGAATCAGCAGATGGACACCCTTCTTCCTTTCCATAGACAGTTCTCTTCTTTGCTATTTTCCACCTAGCTCTTGGAGGCTGTTTCTCATTTGGTCTTTCCAGCAGCTTTTTTTTTTTTTCCACAAAATGTTCTTTTTGTCATCTTCTGCCTGTCACCGTTTTTCATCCTTTTTTTCCTGTTCTTTTTCATGGTGTCCTATTTCACTCTCTTAGGCGCGCTCCTATCTGACCCTCCGGTTCTCTCACAGGTCGCCAACCCCGTTTTTCATGTTGACCTTCGGTTCTGGGCACTGCGCGCCCGTGCTCATGCGCCCTCCAGTTTCACATTTGCCACAGTCTTCTTCCCCCCAACTTCCTTTGCTTCCTCTCCTCTTCTCCTGGCGCCCCCTTGCCGGTCGCCGTCCCTGCCTTTTTTTTTTTTTTTTTTTTTTTTTATTATACTTTAGGTTTTAGGGTACGTGTGCACAATGTGCAGGTTTGTTACATATGTATCCACGTGCCATGTTGATTTCCTGCACCCATTAACTCGTCATTTAGCATTAGGTATATCTCCTAATGCTGTCCCTCCCCCCTCCCCCCACCCCACAACAGTCCCTGGAATGTGATGTTCCCCTTCCTGTGTCCATGAGTTCTCATTGTTCAGTGTCCGCTTTCTTCCCCGTGCGCAGCCCTGTGCACCCAGACTGCGATTCCCTCCCTCCTCCCGCAGCTGCGCCATCCCCGGACCCTTCTTGCTGGGCTGCTTCTCCACCGAAGGGCCCCATGGGTTTCGCCTCCAACACTCAGGGCCCACAGGGCCGTTGTAGAGAGGATAAGATAATCAGATGCACCTTTTTATTTATTTATTTTTTATTTCACTTAATAAGCACGTCTTGAAATTGAGCTGCAGTTTCACTCGTAATAGATCATTTCCCTTAGGGATCCCACATCCAACCCTGGTTGAAATTCTCTCCGTGCACAGTGCAGGGAGGGAAGACGCTAGGTTTCAGGTTTCTTTCTTGAGATCCAAACATGTTACGTCCTAATGTAAAGTGCGTGGTTCTGGGAGTGTGTGTTTGTGAGGGGAGTGTGTAAGCGTGCGTACTTTGTCCCTTCTGTAATGTGGTATTACGCATTACAGGTATAGGATATACAATGTAGGATATACAGGTATAGGGTATAGGAGTGTATTTGTGTTTTGGGGGGAGTGTTTATGTGAGTGTGTATGTGGGGGAAGATGTGTATGTGTTTGTGTGTTTATGGGGAGTGTGTATGTGAGTGTGTTTGTGCAGGGAGTGTGTATGTAAGTGCTTGTGTATGTGTGAAGAGTGTGTATGTGTTTGTGTGGAGTGTTGATGTGATTGTATGTGTGTTTGTGGGGCATGTGGGGGTGACTGTGTGAGTGTGTGTATGTGTTTATGTGGGGCATGTGTGTATTTGTGGGACATGTGTTAATGTATGTTTTTGTGCAGAGCATGTGTGTGAGTGCTTATGTATGTTTGGGAAGTGTGGGTGGGGGGAGTGTGGATGTGTGAGTGTGTGTGTTTGTGTGGGGAGTATGTATGTGAGTGCTTCTGTGTGTTTGTGAGGAGTGTGAATGTGATCGTGTGTGTGTGTGTACGTGGGGGACATGTGTGAGTATGTGTATGTGTGTGGGGCATGTGTGTGTTTGTGGGGCCTGTGTGAGTGTGTGTGTGTTTGTGTAGGGAGTGTATATGTGATCTTGTGTGTGTGTGGAGCACATGTGAGTGTGTGTATGTGTTTGTGTGGGGCATGTGTGTGTGGGGCCTGTGTGAGTGTGTGTGTGTTTGTGTAGGGAGTGTGTATGTGATCTTGTGTGTGTGTGTTTGTGGAGCATGTGTGAGTGTGTGTGGGGAGGAGGTTTCTATCTGTCTAGGAGTGATAGGCGTGATGGACATGGAATACTTAGCCCGAGTGAATGCGAAGACCACAGAGGGAAAAGGGAAGAGCAGCTACTCAAAGGGGCTGATGATTTACCTAACTCTCCCCTGGTCCACCCGAAGAGAAGGATCAGTTGCGAAAGTACCAATCACCAGAAGTGTGATGGCCACTCCGCCAGCCAGCTGGAGCCCAGTGGAAGGAGTGTCTGCAGAGAGGCCCTGCCTGCCGTTTGTTCTGGCCCAGCCAGGAGCAAGCATCTCAAGAAAAGGGGATTTCCTGGAACAGTGCAGCAGCCACAGGACTGAACTGTGGGTTGAGTCCCAAGGGTCTGCTCTGGCTCCTCTAGGCCCAGAGGCCTCTTCTGCTCCAGGCTGGGGTCCTTTCCTAGGGCACAATGACTCGGGTGCCCCCAGCTAGTCTAGTCATGGAAGATTGTAAATACAGCTTCTCATGTCGCCGAACTTTCAGAGGCAACTGTAGGAAAACAGTAGCAGGCAGATTTCATCATGCAGTGATAATGCAATTTATATGTATAGCTTATTGAAACCTGATTGTGTGGCAGCCAAGAACTGGATGAAGCTCATTATGCACACTATGTCATTTAATGTTCAAACAGCCCTGTGGGATAGATGCTGTCATTTCCCTTCCTTTAGAAATGAGGAGACCAACTAACCCAAGGAAGGTTGCACATCGGTAAGTGGCAGAGCCGGAGTTTGAATTCAGAAAGTCTGACTCTTCACAGCCCACCTCAAACACTAAGCTTCCCCTTTGAGCAAAGGATCAGGTTAACCTGACTCAAAGGACTATATCCCAATTGCCAGCACAAGCATGGGCTCAAGTTGTTTTAGAGACAGAAGCCGCCTTAGAGGCGACCCTAGCTGGTGATTCTCAGCTCTGCTGCACATTGCAGATACTTGGTGTATTGTTAGGCCATACCAACGTTGAGGTCCTCCTCAGAAATTCTGACTCAGTTTACTGGGGGTAAGGCCGTGGTGTCTTATTTTATTTTTTTTACTCCTGGATGTTTCTGTTGTTTACCTGTGTTGAGAACCACTGTCCTAATTTTACAGATGGGAAAACATGAAACTGGAGAGGTTAACTGGCTTATCCAAGGTCATGCTGCTGGTTAAGTGCAGTAGCAAGGACTACCCCAGATCTCCCATCTCTCCTCCAGGGCTCTTTCTCTTGCCCCTTGATGAAAGATAAATCTTTCCTTATATGTGTGAGGGAACAAAATACCATATGGTGGATCAGAATTTGGACTGAGACACCAACAGGTTTGGAAAAATTGCTGTGTAATCTTGGGTTTTATGTGTTCTCTGGCTTTGTTTTTTTTTTTTTTTACATCTGTAAAATGAGGTTATAATAAATCCTGTCTGGCAGGATTCTTGTAAGGTGATAACATGAGATGATACCATAAAAAAGTGCCATAATGTAGCCCAGCATATGGTAATTGTTTTTGCTGTGTGGAAAGGACCATCCATTAAACATCAGCCTCACTGGGCATTCTCATGAGCTCAGATGGCAATCATCACTAATATCAACTTTGGGTTTTCAAAAGTAGTACACGATTAAAGAATACCTTTCTTTATTTGACTGTGAACTCATTAAGGATGATGTGTGCTGTGTAAATGCACTCTACACAAGATGACATCACCTGTGGAGGCTCAGTGACGATTGCTGATGGAATGTCTGGCCATTGGTTTGGCTGAGGTAGAACCAGCATCTAAATCTACTGTTGCCATGTTGTCCTTCTAACTTGTTGTCACAAATGGGGACACTTGATGTTCTTCCACAAGTTCTTCTCAATCTCATCACTAAGGCAGATGTGAAGACATTCATAATGCTGATCACGGGCACATCTCTGACCCTGTGAACTCCCGAGGCCTGTTTTCCGTGGGATGATTTACATCAGGAGACACGATTGTTTCCATCACTGGTTTCAATACCATCCAACAAAGATGCCATGGAGATTGGAGCTTACTCTCTAAGGATATTGTCTGTCAGCTCATGCAAATGCTACTCTTCCTGAGTTTCCCCTTGCCTCCTTGGACTCTGTCTAGACGGCTGTTTTATTCTCAGCTCCCCCTCCCCTGTTGTCCTACACATAGTCTTCTGTTCTTCTCACTTAGGCTACATGCTGTCCAGTGACCCACCCAGGCCCGGGGCTTTACCTGCAGTGCTTTCACCCATGATAGTGATATCGTTATGTCCAACAATAGCAAAGACTACATTTGTAGGAACCTAATGGAATCTCCTCTCAAAAGTGGCACAATGTATTCAAAATTAAACAAATCATCTTGCCCCACCTCCCTTACCACCCCAAATTCCTCTTGCTTCTGTATCAGCAATCTTGGAGTGGTAAAACCCAATTCTCAAGATAGAGGACTAGAGATCGTCCTTGATTTGTCCCTTTCCGTAGCACTCCTCATTCAGTCATCTGCTCCTATAGATGCCCATCACTCACGATTCCCCATCTTTGCTATCATGGCCTTGCTTCAGCCATTTATCCCATTTACCTAACTCATTGCCTTCCTACAGTCTCTCTCCTCCACTGTGCATCCTGTGTCACATGATCGCACTAAAATAAGAGCAAACATTTATTGGGTCCTTTCCATGTGACAGGTACTAGGCTTAACTTACAGAATCTCATTTAAATCTCCCAACAATCATAGGTGGTAGATATGAGTGTGATATGAACACTTTTAGATAAGGAAACTGAGGGAAACTGAGGCTTGGGGGGGTTTAGTCTTGCTGAAGATCATCCAAATAAAAGATGGGGCTTGAACCCTTATCTACTATGGAAAGAAGCCTGACCGTGGGGCTGTTGCATCCCTAAGAGGCTGAGCTCTCTCTCTGCTTTCTCAAAGCATCCCTCTGCTAAATGCTGCTTCTTGCAGAGGTCTTCTTCTTTTATTTCTTTTTGGGCTCTCCTGTTTCCTTGGAAATGTTGATTTCATTGCATTTTCCTAATATTTCATGCTTTAATTTAATTTATTTGATGCTACTGTACAGTGCCTTGAGCACCTCAGAGGAAGTGAGAGTTTTATAAATAAAATAATTATTATAGCTTGCTGTGATGGCAGCCCCTGAGCTATTTAGTAGATATATCAATTACTCTCAGTGTTGAAAATTTTCACCTAAAGCCCTTTATGGCCCAAGTTTTCCTTGGCTTTTAATGCTGTATCTTGCTTGTTGTAGTTTTGACACAATCTTGTAGCACTTTTCTTTACTATCCCCATCAGAAGTGAACAGACAGCAGCTCAGCAAAAGTGCCATATAATGTATTCTGGAGAACATGACCTAGTTTTCTTAACCTTTTTGAATCATTTAGTTCCAGGTGTCATTTACTAGACCTATAATGTCAGTTTTGCAATGAGTCAACCCCCCTTGCCCACCTCATGGTCTCTATTAGTGAGACCTCATTATCTACTAGTCTGTTGCAGAAACCTCACCCACGATAGTCTGGAGATGGGTATGAATTAATCACAACACTATTTGGCACCCAGGATTTCAGGATTCTAAACTACAAGGCTTATGCAGACAAAATGTTTGTCAAAATCTTGAAAGGAAGTGAAGCTCCAACACATGGAGTAGGGTGAGTGGATTAGAGAGTGCAGTGGAGAGAACTCTCTAATGAAATTCAGTTTCCTGCAGCTCAGAATGCTATGCAATCCACATAGTAATCAGAGAGAACTGAAGTAATTTTGCATTCCTGGACCCAGTATTCTCAAGATGCATTAATCAGTCAGTGGCAATTTGCATTCCTACTAAGTGCAAGCCACTGTTCAATATGCTGCTTGTGCTAAATTGGCCCATTCCTCCACAGTTCCTCCTTTCATGATGAGTGAGTCTGGTACATGTCATAAGATTCCACCTCTCAGGAATACACCTAAATATGGCACTGACCATCATTCCTAGCATTATGGCTACTTTCTGGATCCTGCCTGCCTCACAATCTCATAGCACTTCACTAGCAAGAGATGTGAGAGAACCGTTGTCATCTATTTAGTGTTTTAGAGGCATGTTGAAGAATTCAGAGGATAAACCAATGGCCAAGCTAAGATTTCTCCCTGGACATCTCCCACTCATGCAGTTAGACCTGACTTTCCTTTTCTCACTTCCATCATGGCATGTTTTTTTATTCTACTTAAAAAAATACACTTTATTCTATCCTATTTTACTGTATTCTATCTTATTCATTCATTCAATAAAAATGAGCTTAGCACTTGCTGTATGCCAGTTATATGACTGGCATGTACAGTGATGAGCAAAATTGACATTGTTCTTTATTTTTTGGAGTTTGAGTTCTTCTCTTCCTTTTGTTTTTAGACATTTTTTATTTGTTTTGTAGGGATGGGATCTTGTTAGTTTGCCCAGGCTGGTCTTCAACTCCTCAAGTGATTCTCTTGTCTCAGCTTCCTGAGGTGCTGGGATTACAGCTGTGAGCCACCATGCCAAGTCTTCTCTTCCTCTCATCTTGACTTGCCTCCCTCTCAAAATTCTACTCTCTTTGTAATCTGTAGTTGTATTAAAGATTTCTAAAGAAGTTTCCTCATTAACCAGAAACAATACACTGTGCTGTCTCCATTTTGTGTTTTTTAGCAAACATGGGAGTAGCCAATCTGTCCATTATAAATGAGTTCATTCCCATTCAAGCAATGGCTGTCACGTATCTTGCCTGAGGCTTCTTATGTTATGAGCAACATAATGGCTTCAGTTGTCTGTACTTTTTCCTAGCTGCACTGAGATCCTTAAATGAAGGGAAGGCACAATAACTCAAAATAATTTATTGTATTATACATAGTAGTCATGCATAGTTCCAATGACAGGAAACACAATGAACTTGTTCAAGGTGGATATGTGTAACCCTCTCTCCGGGCCAGGTAGAGGCTGTTAGTTGTCTAACAACTATTCTTCCCCCTAGCCAAATACGAATCTGAAACAAGCTATGACCCAGATATCCAGACCAGAAAGAAACAGATAGGATGAAGCCTGTTTTGCCCACAACAGAAAGAATAACTTCCAATGAAAAACGACTAACTGGAAATACTTCAAATTGCTGTAGAGAGTGTAGTGGAGAGAACTATCTAATGAAATTCCGTTTTCCTGCAGCTCAAAAATGCTGTGCGATCCACACAGTAATCAGAGGACCCAAGTAATTTTGCATTCCTGGACCCAGTATTCACAAGATAGATTAATCAGTTGGTGGCAATTGGCATTCCTACTAAGTGCAAGCCACTGCTCAAGATACTGCTTGTGCTAAATATGTCTATTGCACCACACTTCATTTGATGATGGATGAGGCCCAAACAACTCATCAGATGCCACCTCTCAGAAATACATCTAAAGAGGGCAAATCCTAGGCCCATTATTTTCCTCTCATTTCTCCAAATAGCTTGTGAGCCTAGGTGGCCTTCTTGCCTGGATCAGGACAATCCTGGGTTGCTGGTTAAAGATTGACTTGGTCCATTTGCCTCTACTCTATTAGGTATCTCATATCACTTTCTTTGTAATTCTGTGGTAGCCCTTTAATAAAAATGGCCAGCAAGCCCACAAGATAACAGAATAGGAATCAATGAGACCTGCAATTGTCTGCATGCCAGATTCTCCTGTCAGCCTGGCCTCCAATCCATCCTGCCAACTCAACCTCCTCTGGGACTGAGACGTTTGAAAACAGTGCAGCAGCCTCATCTCCCGGGCAGTGTTTTTCTCCATCATTTGCTTTATTAAATATTGATTTTCTGTTGCATTATTAAACCTTAAGTCCAGAGCATAAATTCTGGGCTGATACTTTAATCTGGCTCTTCTCATTTTTTTGGCTTTTAGAACTGATTTTCAGGCCAGCTCTCCTGGGGAATCTTTAAGTCAACTGAGGGCCAGAGACAAACCTGCCTGTAGGAAAGGGAGGAGCCCAGAGTTGAGAAGGAGCTTGCCTTGCCAGTGCACTATAAATAAGGCTGTGCCTCTGTCAAGCATATGTTCACTTTACACGTGTCTTAGACATAGAGGCTTATGCTCCCTGGGGTTCAGGTTATAGTGCAAGGAAGGACTTTTAGATTCCCACCACCAAAACTATTGAGTAGGCAAATGGTATGCAGAACTGATTTTAGAGTCAGACATCACAGAGCTCTCCAGATATTATCAAACTCATTATCCATCCACCCCCTCCTTCTTTTGGTTTCTAATATTCTTAGGGTTTGAGTCAAAGGTTATAATCACACAGGCATTTGGATTTCCACTTACTTTGGGCCTCTGGTTCATTCTTATTTTCTCTTACTCTCTCTTCTCTCTAAGGGCCAATGGTTGAGTAATCAGCTGTAGCAATCCATTGTAGGATGGAGCCATCACACACTTTATGAAAGTCTTTCTGAGAGAGCCAGGCATTCTCAACCAGTCATATTAGCCAGAGTGATATCTAGGTTTAATTTTTTACTTTTTTTTTTTTTTTTTGAGATGGAGTCTCACTCTGTTGCCCAGGCCAGAGTGCAGTGGTGGGATCTCAGCTTACTGCAACCTCTGCCTCCTGGGTTCAATCAGTTCTCCTGCCTCAGCCTCCTGTGTAGCTGGGACTACAGGAGCCCACCTCCACGCCTGTCTAAGTTTTTGTGTTTTTAGTAGAAATGGAGTTTCACCGTGTTAGCCAGGATGGTCTTGATCCCTGAGCTTGTGATCTGCCCTACTTGGCCTCCCAAAGTGCTGGGATTACAGGTGTGAACCACTGTGCCGGGTCAATTTTTTACTTTTTGAATACTTCTTAGACTGGCACTATCATTGACTAGGATTGGTGATTTTAAAGATAAGAAGCAGAATACTGACAGACAAGCATGAGAAAAGAAATGCAAGTCAACATGCGTGGAGTTTCTCTGGCAGGACTGGGGTATGTTGCTGTCTACATGGATGTTTGCAGAGAGCTGTGCCTATCTCCCTGTCTGATTTCTGTTCATCCCATCTTTCTATTCAGTTCATCCCATCTTTCTCCTCAGTTATCCCATCTTGGTGTGTTAGGTCCTGCATCTCCAGAAATCTAGTGTTAGGAAGTTATTCCAGGACCTAGCAGAGCCTCTGTTTAGGAAAAGAGTGAATTTGATTCGCTCTTCACTCTGGAATGGAGAGGGAACACAGGTAGCTCGTGGGGCCACAGAAACCAGCAACTACAAACCTTCAGATGCTGTGGGCCAAGTGCTGACTGAGCCTGGACAGCCACATCAGGTGCTGTTGTAAATGATTCTTGGGGAATATTTGAGAGAAACAATGTGAAGATCAGGGTGGAAGAAACTGTGTCCTTCATTTTCACCAATACTCTTCATGTCACCAATAACCATAGGCCTCTAAAGAATAAGACATGTTCTCTTTAAGGTCATGGGGATTCCAGATCATAGATCTTCCTCCAATTCCATTTCCAAAGCCTGAATTCCCTCTACCATAGGTATATAGCTAGGGAGTATCTACCATTTATTTGAACACTGTCAGTGATGAGCAACTACCTACCTATTCATCTAGGTCTTACTTCCTTTAGAAAAGCTCTATTAGATGCACATATACACCTCTCTCCCTCTAATATCTACCTCTTGGTTACTTCTTTATAACCACATAAAATAAGCTGAATCTTTTGTAATGATAAAAAGTCCTTGGCATTTAATTAAGAGCTATGAATTTTGAGTCTTACTGTCTATGTAAATGTCTACAAGTTATAGGCCAAAATGGCTGAATATTGGCAGTTGCATATGTTTCAATCTAATATTTAATTTCTCAGAGCTCCAGCTTTCTCATTTATAAAGAACTTGAATATAACCACTCATCAGTTTATTGTGAGGAGGAATTGAAGTTAGGCAGAATACCTAGCATTGGAAAGCATTCTATTAAAAAAAATAAATTTAACAAATATTTACTAAACTCTTACTCTGTGTCAGACACTGTGGCAAGTGTTGGGAATAGGAAAATGAGTGATAAATGTTCCTTGACCTCATGATGGGGATTGCGGTATTTGAGGATGCCTATTTTAGTTCTTAAGTCTTCCCTTCTTCTGCTAACTAAATAGAGCAAGTATCACCTACATTTGTCTTTGTACTCAGCTCATTAAATTATAGTTATCTCTTCACCCAAAAGATATACATTTTGGGGTACAAGAACCATTTACTAAATGTCACATGCTTTTCTCCATAAATTCTGGTTGTTTGGCATGTTTGTTGTTCTTTATCTTTCCTTGTGTGAAAGATTCTGGTGTCTTCACTTATCTCTTCAGATGTTAGCTGACTTTTCCACAGGGCAGCACAAGCTCACAGAGGTCAAACAAGCATGAGTATGCTGACTTCCATTCAGTCACCTCTGCACATCCTGCTGCTGATCCTTTATCTCCTGTCTTAATCTGCCCAAGCTGCTATAACAAAGTACCATAGACCGGGTTGCTTATTAAGAACAGAAATTTATTTCTTACAATTCGGGAAGCTAACAAGTCTGAGATCAAGGTTCTGGCAGATTTGGTGTCTGGCGTGGCCTCACTTCCTGGCTCATTGATGACGATACCTTTTTGTTGTGTCCTCACATGGTGAGAGTGGTAAGGGGTCTCTTTCTAGCCTTTTTTGTAATGACACTAATCCGATTCATCAAAGCTTTACCCTCATAACTTAATCACCTCGCAAGGCTCCACCCTCAAAAACCATCATCTTAGAGGTTAGGATGTCGATATATGACTTTTGGAGAGACGTTAACATTCATTTCATTGCTTTGTCCTTTCACACACTTGGAATGCCTCTATTATCTCTTTGATTCTTCACTATTTCTGCATATTCAATTTTTGTTATGATTAAAAACTCATCTGAATTGCAGGAATTCATTAGAATAGTTCAAGAAGATTTATTGGATAGAAAGATCAGAATTTGTGGAAACAAATGCAGGAAAAACAAATGAGCCCTGTCTATAGGGGATACCTCTGACCGCTACTCTCTGCCCCTCTCTTGTTGGGACTGTGTAGTCTCCTTATTCATGCTTCTTTCTGCAAATCTCCTATGGTGGTCTCCTCAATCTCTTACTTGGGGTTTCTCTAATCCCCACTAACTTCATGTCCCATGTGGCCTTGGCCTATACTGGTACTCATTCAGAGATCTTGATAGATCACAGTCAACTAACTCCACATTAGTGCCTTAAATTCCACATAGCAGAACAGCAAGTCAGACTGTCTTCATTTGAATTAAGTGACCAAAATGAGTTAAGTGAGTTAAGTTTGGACCACTCTTGGTCTGAACAGCTATTGTTGAGGTGAACATAGAGATCATATGATACATGATGCAATTTATGTCTATTCAGGGTTCTGCTAATTCAGAAATTTGTTAAAAATACATTGTTACCAATTGACAGATCTCATACAGAGGTGTTTGATAATGTCCACATAGTGAA
The DNA here is from genome assembly GCF_006542625.1 of Nomascus leucogenys. Classification (NCBI taxonomy): domain Eukaryota; kingdom Metazoa; phylum Chordata; class Mammalia; order Primates; family Hylobatidae; genus Nomascus; species Nomascus leucogenys. The sequence goes on along the minus strand of NC_044395.1, from coordinate 2,790,720 downwards.
AGCCAACAATGGTCTGCTTGAACCTTCTCTGCCTCCTGTCTAGTTCTTCTCATCTACCTCACTCATTTTCTGGACCTATCCATTGCCAAGGAGATGTCTCTGCCCAAGAAATGGTCTGAAAATGTGTTCAGGGACTACAAGCCTTCTCTTTAAAGGACAGGATGTGGGGGAAATGCCTTCAGTGGCTGGAAATCACCCTCACTTGAAATGCTTTGGCCTATGAAAGAAGGAGACTACTACAGTCTACTGAAATGTCAATAATTAGAAGCCAAAAAATTTATTGGAAAGGCTCGCCATTATTCATGCCAACTCCCAATTCTCTCCAGCATGTAGCCTCACAAGATATATAATTTCCCATTTGTGTATAGTGGAGGGTTCCAGGTCACATAGGAATATTGAAAATGGGTGGAGAACCCAGAGTCTTCAGGCTATTTCTGTCTCAAGTTATTTTGATTTTCCCTTTTGATGCTGTCAGAAACTCTGGACATGATCATTTGTGCTGGAAAAAGCACAACTTCTGCCCTTTGTTTCGATCGCTTTTGCCATGTGTGATTGGTGAATTTGATTGCTGGCCACAGAAAATTGCATTTGTGTCAGGAGCATTCTGAACAGATCAATGTAGGAGGAAACCAGGCAGGATCAATTGTAATACCAAAGGACCGGTATAAAAAGTCATGCAACTCACATGTCATCCTATAGCTCTCAATGTCTAAACATCACACGGATTCTTGGCCACAATTCATTCGTTAAACCTCACAGTATGCAGTGAGGTCATGTAATGTTTGATGCTAGACATCTAGAAGAGTGGGAAATAACACCATGTCAATCCAACTGTCTTTATGCAGAGAATCTGCAAAAAGTGAGACAACATGTAGTAATACAAATAATTATTATAGTCACTCCATATATTTTCCAGGGGCTGGCTATGTCCTCTATATACATTTCTAATTTTAACTTCAAGAGAAGTTAAATCTCTTTATCATTTCTATTTTATAACTAATAAATCAAACCTGGAAGGGTTAGATAATCTGTGATTGTCCATGAGTGTGCAGCGAAGTGGGGTCTCCGGAATTCTGTTCTGACTGGCTCTGAATGTCATGCTTTTAACCGTCTCTATTTATTGTCTTTGTGTTTTTAAACCACAGTGCCATATACCAATAGGAATAAGCATTATCGCTGCCACTATTCTTGTTAGTTTACTAATACTGCTAGATGTGTAGTAAACTAAGTATTTCCTCTTTTCCACGAAGGGACACTAGGGTTCCAGGGGGGCAGTTACTCATGTGATTACATCTGTAATATTTGTATGCATCTGACTTGATCAAGCAGTTTCCCTGTCTATTATGAAAACCACCTTGTGGAGGAAGTAGGGCAAGTATCATTCATTGCATGTTTGAAGTGAAGAGAGTGAGGCTCACAGATTGTGACTTGTGCCCAAGAATGGAGAGTGGAGCTAGGATGAGAAGTCAGGCCTCCCAGCTGCAGAGCTACTGTTCCTTCCACTGTCTTGTTCTTCTGTAACGAATAGCAGTTGTTTTTGAAGATACCACAGCCTAAATGGAATTAACTTTCTTCTTAAACGTTGGACTGTCTCCAGCCTCCCACTTTCTTAAAAATGTGGAAAACAAACAAAAACCAGTACAGAACACTTTAGCCAAAGAGTGTGTCCTACTCTCTTTAGACTTGGACCATGTCTTATACACCTGTTTGGTCCTATCTGGTCTCTGATAGGCTGCCTTCAACAGAGGGAAGCAGTGGAAAAAGCTTAACTGACTGCTAGAAGACAAAATTTATTTCTTAATGATACTTAATGATTTAGTCTCAACACTGTTTATTAGCAAAAAATGTTTAGTGATGGTATCCTGCATTCTAGGCTCTCACTGGGCACTGAGTAGCTGGGCAAACTTATACAGGACACTTAACTTTTCCAGGCCTCAATTCTGTCATCTGCAAAATAGACTTATGAATGCCTTTTTCCCTACTGCAAAGAGTTATTGTAAGAATAAAATTAGATCATGGAAGTGAACTGCTTCTATGAACTAATGAACCCCTGTACTTATGTGATGCATTATTTTAGGCTCTAAAAAAAATTGTAAATGTATCAGCAAGTTAAGAATGTACCTTGCTACATGCCCCCAGGGTAACAGAATCAATGCTAGTGCAGTGACTTCATGGACTCAGGTATGCTGGATGAGGAGCGGACCATGACGGGCATTGCTGTGTCGCCTCTTTATCCCTCCTGTGGAGGGGGCTGCCTTCAGCAGGGTGGAGCTGCTGCTCTTCGTGCAGCCATTCTCTTGGAACTGCTTTCTCTGAATGGCGTGACTTTTGTAGTATTTTCTTCTTTTCCTTTCTCTTTCTGGCAATGGCTCTTTGAAATATTATTTTTGCTTCCTTGATGGCTGGGCTGCATAATTGATGGCCTCTTGGGGTTGCTGGAGTCGTGCATTTAAACCATGATCGCCTTGGCTCCAACACCTCAGAGTTCATTACTTTTTGAAATGCTTCACGTCTGTTTGTGTTCAGATTATTGTTGCTCTGGAGAGGGAGGTTATTGTCAGGCAGAAAGAGGAGTGTGGAGCAGAATTCATGATAATCACATTCTCTTCTCTTCTTGGATGAATATTTCTGGGTAACAAGACTTCACATTTATCTGGCATGGCTGTTCTGAACCAGGGGACCCAGGACCTTCACTTTCCCCCTGCAGCCTGTTGGAGGGAGTTTAGCAGCATTTGATCTTGGAATGTGGGAGGCTGCTGCTTTGCAAATAAAGTGGGTAATAAAAGTGCCCAGCCCTGGTACTAGAGAATGATTTAGTGCAGAATGTGTACATGCAGGATTTTTAATTAAAGGTTTGGGGTGCACTTCATTCTCAGCGATGGTGTGGGTGGAGGGAGCATGCCCTCTCCACTTGAGCTATGATCTTCTCTCAGTTCTACAGTGGTCGTCCCATCCTTCCCAGCCCTTGTCTCTCTGTCACCTCGTGGTGCACCCACACCATTATCACTCATGTATGTCCACACCCTGGCTCCTGCTCTGCACGCTGCACCAGCTCCATAAGCATTAGCACCCCAAATTTGGTAAACCCAAACAAGTTTGTGTAAATTTGGAATATACTAGAACCTAGTTTATATGGCAAATGAAGAATAACTCCTCTAGGTTTCCAGAAATGGAGATTCAGAGTTGTTGGGGAGGCTATAACTGAGAACTTTCAATTCAAATTCTGCCATTCTGTGCATTTTTATTCTCAGACTAAAAAAATCCTACCCCCCGCTTTTTTTTTTTTTTTTTTTTTTTTTTTTTTTTTTTTTTAAGACAGAGTCTCGCTCTGTCGCCCAGGCTGGAGTGCAGTGGTGCAGTCTCGGCTCACTGCAAGCTCCGCCTCCTGGGTTCATGTCATTCTCCTGCCTCAGCCTCCTGAGTAGCTGGGACTACAGGTGCCCGCCACCATGCCTGGCTATTAAATCCCACCTCATTCTTTAATACCGAAATTATCCAACTTCTTGAGCAGCCACCCTTAGAAGTTCCCCACCTCATTCATCTCAGGGAAATTCTTCGGTTCCCCATTGAACTTCCAGAGCTCCTTATTTGCATCATGGCTGCAACATTCTTTACTTGTTTTTGTAATTCTCCATCTTATGTCTGTTCTCTTTACTCTCACTGTATCTCTTGAAGACAGGAGCTAGATTTTTTGTTTGTTTGTTTTATTTCTGAATCACCACCATCTAGTGTGGTTCCAACATATGCTTGACACTAAAGAAAGGTTCATTGAATTAATCCATGAAAGAATTCTGTTTGATCAAGTCACATTTCGATTTTCCTGTTAGTTAAGTGTAACTGTATGTGGAAGAGAAGTAGTGTTGTGTGTGAGGGACATGCTGATTCATCCGTCCTTTGGAAATACACACAGCTCCTCATTCCAGAGGGACAGGTAGTCAGATACAGTTCCTTGGGTGGGACTACTTACACAAAACCGGGTGGTAAAAAGTAGGCATTTCTAAAAGATGAGTTTGGTCAAGTTTGGTCAATTATGGATATAGAAGCAACTTTCCAGGAAAAAAAAGAAAAAACCTGTTTCAGAAAGATTTTTCATCTCTATAGGAGATGAAGCACTTACAAGTTGAAGGCAGTTTCTTTTCTTTTTGCAACATAGCAAGTAGAAGATATTGTCCCATCTTGTTATTTGAAAATTCTAAATTAGGTTATGCATGTAACAAAAATATATGCTGGTGTTTAACAAAAAATAAATACTTGAGGGATTATTTTTTGTACATTTCTCAATAGGACACCAAGTATAGATATCTTCCCAGATTATGCTTGACATGTGTTATTATATTCATATATTTCTTAGTATTCTGGGATTGAGGAAGAATTTTAGCCTCCTTGAATCCTAGCTGAGTATACATGCCTAAAGTGTGTTTTGTTTTTTGTTTTTTGTTTTGTTTTTAGACAGAGTCTCACTCTTGTCACCCAGTCTGTAGTGCAGTGGCACGATCTCGGCTCACTGCAACCTCTGCCTCCTCGGTTCAAATGATTCTCTTGCCTCAGCCTCCCAAGTAGCTGGGATTACAGGGGCCCACCACCACATCTGGCTAATTTTTGTATTTTTAATAGGGACGGGGTTTCACCATGTTGGCCAGGCTGGTCTCAAACTCTTGACATCCGGTGATCCACCCGCCTCGGCCTCCCAAAGTGCCAAAGTGCTGGGGTTACAGGTGTGAGCCACACTGCCTGACATGCCTAAAGTTTTTATTGTTACTTTGTTACTCAAACTTCTCCTTGACACATTACAGGAGAATGCTAGATTGCATGGATTATAACAGTCTAAAGCTCAGCAAAGTGAAGGTGATTATCAGAATTTTAAATGCTGTGACATTTTGCTGCCAAAAAGTAATTGATTTATTAAAGACATTACAATACATGCATGATTCAACATAAGAGGTTCCTTTGAACTTGTTCAGTACCAAATCCTGTGGGAGACTATTCGCTTTCAGAACCACGGACAGAAACTCTCTTTCATTCAGATTCAGTTGTCCTTACACAAGTAAATATTATAGCTCAGCAGTGGCACTCCAATCCACTGGCCACAGTATGATCCAATTTAATAGCTTTAACGTTCCAACTGATGGGTACTGGAATGTTAATACATTGTTTTCCACTTATTTTGCCACAAAGTGGAATAGGGGACACAAGTGGATGACTTTATAATGCATTATTATTACCTTCACTTTGCTAAAAATAAAGATACTAATTCATAACAAATCAGATAAAATATATAACATTTTAGAAGATGACTGATTTTTTCCTAACAAGCAACTTCTTGGTAATGCTAGACTGGAAAACACTAAACAAGAAGCTATAATTGAGTTCAGTGATTCCACACCTGATCACTGAACCAAAGAGACTAATGAAATGCCTAAAGCTAATAAAAAATCTTGTTGTTGAAAGCAGTGAAGCCCCAACAGGGCATGGGGTAAAATACCGAAGGATCGGGATCTTCATCTGTTGTATGACTATGACTAATGCACTCATCCTGACTGGGTAAACTCTAGTTAATTCCCAATTGCTTCAGGCAATGGATCAAAGCTTTTAAAATACAGAGACACTGTCTTAATCCAGAGTGCTATTTGCTTCCATATTCACTGTTGATTATAAATGTTCCAACGCAATTTTATTTCTCCTCACTCACATGACAAAAGAAATGGAAAATTGTAATGGAGTAATTCAGGAGTTTTGCTGAGTCACTCACATGAAATTGGATTATAAAATATATAGCCACATTGATGCCCAAATTAAAACTATTTATAGAACACAAGCTGATAGACGTGTTAGATAACATGAAGTCCAACCTGTTTCCTTACAGATAGGGAGGCTGGCTCTGCAGGATCTCATCTCTTGCCTTAGGTCACAGAGATAAACACATGGTTGGGAGGGGCTTATTGCTTGATTGAACAACAAAGAAGAGAAGGAAAGATAAACTTTAATAATATGTAAGTTATTTTGTTTCCATTTTTATTCAGAAAAGCTACAAGACTTCCTTTTTACTCAACAAAATGCCATATAAGTAAACATAATTCCCACTTTGGCTTTCTGTCGGGAAGCTTAAAAAGAAATTTCCAGCCTAACCTAAAAATTTATGTTGACATTTATGGTTTCCATAAGAGTTATTCTCTTTTTCCTTGGATTTTATTTTATGTGTTTACCCTTTTGTTTTGTGTTTTCGTTATAAGATTCCTCAAATTTATTGGGGAAATGGTGAAATATAAATAATTATGAATAGGTTGATAGGCAGCCTTTTCAAATGTAATGTAATCATATATAAAATATGACCTGGACAATTGACACCTTGTGTATTTTTTGTGGATCAACTTGGCTGTGAATCATTTGCTCATCTTAAAAATTAAGGGTGGTGGAAGAATGTTCGTCATTTGTCTCCCAAGAATGCATGATGAAGGTAATTAAAAATGAAGTGAAAAAGAATAAGAATTTTATTAGTGTAGATATAGGTTATGTAAGAGAGGAAGTATTTTTATTCAGAACAAAAATGTTTGTAAAATATTAAATGAAAACATAGGTTAATAGAATTTAGCATTTAACTTTTCAATTGGAGTAATGAATTCAAAGCAAAGAAAAACTTGGGCATTTCAGTTATCCAGTTCAAACAATTACATTAATTAAGTAAGCGGGATTTAGCTTTTTATTCCTGGTTTTTTTTATTTTTCCATTCATTTATTGAGTACCTGCTATGGTTTCAGGCACTCTATACTGTCTGGGTATTCAGAGATAAAAGAGAATTGCTCTTCTCAAAGAGTTTTCAGGAAACGCCACCCTCTGCTAAAATTTAACACCGTGAACTGCTGCAAGATGCTGGGGAAACAAAACAGAGGATCAAAACCAAACCGGATCAAGGTGGAGTGGAGCTTTGAGGAAGGCTCCTAGAAATGAGCCTAGATTTAAAGGGCTAAGAAAAATTGTTGTGTAAAGATTGAGAGTCTGCCAATCCAAAGTACCCGAATGGATGCACAAGAGAAAATCCTACGGAGAGAAGGGCAGGACACGGATCCTAATCTAGTTTACAGTGAATAATGGTTGAAAGATGGAAGTGGGTAGGCAAAGGCTCTGGTGTACATTTGTGTGGAGAGAGAGACAGAGACAGAGAGAAAGTTTGGGTGCATTATGGTAAAAGATAAGATGGGAGAGCTATAAAAGGAGGCAGTCCGGAAGGGCCTTGCTTTACACCTCCAGTTAAGGAGTTTGCATCCTGTGAAATGAAAGAGAATACTTCAAAATGTTATAAGCAGATGAGATTTGCATTTCCACAAAGATCCTTCCAAGTCATTTTGGAAGATGGTTTGAAGAGGGATGAAGCTGACCTACTGTATTATAGTAATTCAGGGGAACAGTGTGGATGGCCTAAATGTAGATAGTTAGCCTTGGTGATGCAGGAGATACCAAGTGGAATGCATCTTACCAGCAGAGACCCATGGGGCTTGGCGACTTGTATGGGAAGAAGAAAAATTGAAGAAGAATGGGGAATTTCCTTGACTGAGGGGTAGCATGCATAGCAGTTTAGCATGTGGACACTGGGAGCAGACTGCCTCTTCTAAAACCTCGCTGTTTGATCCTGGCATGCTTCTTAACATCTCGGTGCCTCCATTTCTTTATTAGAAAATAGTGTAGCACTAACAATAGTAATGTTATTTTTATACATTTTCAGAAAATTATTGGAAAATCATCACCCTTTCTTAAATCTCTTTAAAGGCCTATGGGAACCCCGTTTGAAAGCTTTTGAAATATACAAAAGGGATTGATTGTCTATGGAGAGAAAGTGATTCATTCAATATGGGACTTCACATTCACTTTGTATTGTGTATTCACAGTCTAATAAATTATTACATAATTTGTGAAAAGATGAAAGAGAAAAAGAACATCCTCAGGGAGGATGAAATAATCCAATAGAGAGATGTTGGAGATGATTAGTGAAGACATTCAGAAGGCAGAGAGAAACTGACAGTTATGTTAAGTCTAACATGACTTTCAAAGAAGCTACTAAACAGTGATGGATTATTATTAAAGGAAGAGATTAGCCAAGAAGTAAAGCAGGCAACTTCAAAGGAACAAGAAAAATGGGAGAAAAAGTCACTTCAATCCTTAAAAGAAAATGACAAATGATAGAAATTTTTATACAACTGAATGGCTTCCCATAGGCAAGTAGCTCTGGTCTTCTCTCAAGTCTAGAACTGCAAACTCACAGGTTTTCAAGTCTAGAAAAGTGAAAACAAAAAACCAACCAACCAACCGAACAAAAAAACGAAAAACCCACAAACCCTCTCAAGCTCTCAGACTTTTCTGTGAAAACTTGTGTCCTGGGCAGCTGGGTTTAAATTCCATCAACCTAAGGACCTGAGTTTCCAAACACTATAAATCTAATATGATTACCACCAGAGTTGGTAGTTCAGCTCACCACCTCCACTCCACCCAGCCTTAGAGAATGAAAAACTAAAACCCGGTGAGGCTCTCCCATCAGGTTTTCTTTCCACTGTATTCTGCTGTTACAAGCCCCAGGCCAACATGGGCCCCTTCCTGGAAGAAGCTTCAGGAAAAAAAAATGGGGAGAAGATAAAAGAGGAAAGAAGTGATCAATTTAGTTCATCATCATGTACGTAAAGTCAGTAAATTTAGGCTATTTAACTTAAGAATCTCAGAATACGTTATACAAGTAAGACAAGTGATTGTGCTCAGGACACAAGCAATTGCCTATTGCCAAATCTCATGGCATTTTTTCAGTACTCTTTCTGTCATAATTGATGCAGTTGCTACCACTCTCCTTACTGATGATACTCTTTCTTTACCAACTTTTCATGAAACTACTCCCTCTTGACTTTCACCCAACTCTCACCACTCCATCTCAGTTTATTTTCTTTATCCACCTTAATCCTTCTGATGAGTCATACATGTTGGCTTTCCTCTGGGTTCCACGTTTGAATCTTCCTTTTATGTTTTTCCCAGGTGATGCTACTCCGTCATGGCCTCAGCGTGAAGATTATGATTTAGGCAGTCATCCTGCTGTGTTCTGCCTCATTTCTTTTCTAAATTCCCAAAGGATTACAAGTTGTCTATTGAGATTCTTAGCTTTTATGTCCTGCAGACAACTTGAGCTCAGTGTATTCCAAACTGTTTTTGTTATCCTTGGTACCTAACTAGATTTTTGGTTTCAATCAATGGGGATTGATTCAGGTTGACTTAACAGAAACAAGGAGTTGACTGAAAATATATTGTATAACTCATGGAATTGACAGAGGTTTGATTCAAAAATGGGAAGGGGGTCAATACACAGAAAAATTACAATGTAGGAAGTCCTGCCAGGGCATTGCATCCACTACAGCTTAACAGTGGCACTGATGTTGGCACCATTGAAACACTGGCATTTGATGCCTCTTCTGTTCCTTCTGATACCTCTGAATGCTGGACATCCCAACAGGAGTGAATTCTAACTGTCTCTGTATCTTTGCATTTTTAACTATGTATGCAAATGCCTTGACAAGAGCGTCCAGTAGACAGAGACCAGGTGACATTCCTATGCAGCACCTATTAGAGTACTATAAGGCAAGTCTGAAATCTTATCAGATTTCAAAATGGAGTCACACTATCTAGTTTTTTTGTTTGTTTGTTTGTTTGTTTTTTAATCTAGGAAGGGGGTTCAGATTCTGGGTAGTAGCTTAAAGGAAAGACAAATACCCACTGCATATTTCATGAGGAAACCTTTTCTTCAACCATTATTTCCCATGTTAACTAATGCCACCAACATATCATATCAGCCAAGCTAGAAACTGCCATCATTTGCTAGTTTTTCTTTCACTTCTTAACACACCTGTTTTGTTAGTGGTGTTTATTATTTAAATTCCTAATCTTGCAATTCTATCTACCAAATACTCCTTTCCCTTGTTTTCTATTCTGCTCTTTCCACTCTTATTGAAGCCGTAGGTCATGACTGGAGAGGACTTTAATATTTTTAAACAGTGATGTACTAGCTAAGGATGCATGCTCCAGTGTCTGATCACCTGCATTTGTATCAAACCGCAGATCATGCTCACTCATTGTGCAACCCTGAACATTATTTAATCTCTCTGTGTGTCATGTATAAAATCAGGGGAATAATAATATTACCTGCCACACAGGGTCTCTGCAAGAACAAATTGAGGCTGTAGGTGTAAAGCATTGTGTATGCCTACAAGCAATGTGCACACAATGATGGTGACACTAAAACTGGAAAGTAATAGTGGGGGGTGAGGTGGTGAAAACAGTAATGACGGCAGCAGTAATCTGGTAGCTATCTCTAATAAGTACTCTCTTGAGTATGCAGTCTGCACTGCTGCCAGCATTATCTTTCCAAGCAAATCTGCTTAGAATCCTTGGATAGGTCCTCATTTCCTATGGAATAAAATCCAAAGTCTTTAACAAAGCATGTAAACTTCTCTAAAATGGGGCCCCAGATTATCCTTTTACCATCAAATTCTGTCACTCACCTTATAGTACAGGAACACAGACCAACTCACTTTCCAACATTTTAAAGATTTTACTTACAGGTTTCACATACGCTTTCTGCTTCCTAGAACACTCTCCTTTGCTGCCTTGGAACTCACATTTTCTGTAAGGCCCAAACACATGGTGCCTTTCTTTGCATTTTCCTCCTTGATACCCTCCCTGTGTTCCTGTCACACTGTATATTTGCATCTCACATGGTGCTGTACAGTCCTCGTTGCATATATTGTCAACTTCTACACCTGCTGGCACACCCTTGAACTTAATGCTCCTATCTTACCTACTACCATCTCTGTTACATAAGACCAGCACATAGTAGTTGCTCAGGGAATGGTTATTCTATGACTGCAATAATCAACACATTTGTAATGACTCTTCAAGGACTCAGAAACCTGGAGAGGCATGCCAACCAACTTGTCCCGATTAGTTAACCATGCCCCACTGGCCACATTTGGCAGTGACCTAACAGGCTCAGCATTTGAGGGCCTGGACTCTTGATCTCTGCTTTCATCATTTCCACTTTGTGCTTGGCCCCAGACACCATGGAGAAACTTTAGCATGATACCGGGAAGACACAGTCGGTCATTTTTTTCTGAAGGAATTTTCATGACACCAGAAACTCTAAATTAGCAGGCTTCATAGTTACGAGACTCTGGAGCCAAATTTGCAATCACCATTAAGACAAAGAGACAAAGGATTGTGCATGTCCCAGCAAGGTATTCTAAAACAGAAATCGCTACTGCCTTTAACAACCCAAGTGTCGTCTGAAAAATCTCCATGTTCTTTGAAAGCACCGGACAAGTATATCTTCCCTAGATCTACATGGTCATAGAAACTTTAGACTCACCACCTCCAAGAAATAAAGTGTGGAACTTGGTGTAAATTGCTTCGATTCCTGTTTCTGGAACTTAATATTCAATAAAAATTTAGGCCATCGCTAGATTTTTCAAATGACACCTGTGTTGTTAAAGGCAGTAGTGATTTCTCTTTTAGAATACCTTGCTGGGACATACACAGTCCTTTTGCTCTTTGCCTTAATGGTGATTGCAAATTTGGCTCCAGAGTCTCATAACTATGATGCCTGCTAATCTAGAGTTTCTGGTGGCATGAAAAAATCCTTCAGAAAAAAAGGACCAACCGTGTCTTTCCAGTATCGTGTTAAAGATTCTCTACGGTGCCTGGTGCCAAGCACAAACTGGAAATGATGAAAGTGGAGCTGAAGATTTTGTATTTCAAACATTTTACTACCGTTTTTGAGAGCCTCTTTTGAAAGGAGTGAGTTTACGGGGGTGTCCGTAGATCTTCCTGTTCCATATGCTGTGTTTACCCACAGAAGAGGGAACTTTCCCTGACACTTCTGCCTCCTCACCAAGGCAGGGAAAAGAGGTCCTCTTTTTCCTCTGCTCCTTTGTTCTGTTCTCCCGGGCTGAGGCTGGAGATCCAGTTGATCCAGATAGTCACTGGCTGCCTCCCAAGCAGATTCCTCTCCCAGCTCATCCTCTTTGTGCTTCCTTGGCACAGCTGTGGGGGGCAGTGCACTGCCCCAGTTCTTACATCTCACACCCACGTGGGTGCTGCTGGTTCTTTTAAGACTTTTCTACTGAATACTGTATAAATGGATCAGATTGGCTTAAGGTGGAGAGTTGCTTCTTTTTTCTTGAGGCAGGACACAGGAAATTCTTTCCTGCAGACCCTCACACTCCAGTTGTCCGGTCCTGGTAGTTAAAGGTGGTGAAACCCTCTCATTCGCCTGAAGCCTGGCTCTTCCCTCAATGGTTCAGACGTGGAAGGAAAGACCAGAGAAAGATTGGGATTTGGGCCATAAAGCTTCAAAGCTGCATTTTTTCTTCTAAATGTAAATTTAGATTATTTGTAATTACACAATATGAATTTGATGAAGAATGAGCTACACAAAGATTTTGGGGAAAATAATATTCATTTCTAGGCAGTTGACCTTCAGTCAGATTCACACAGCATCACGAATGTACCATGTCATTGTGAACCTATGCTACAGCTTCATGGCGTCAGAGGTGCCAATTCAGAAACTGTGTGGCTGGACCTTCTGCTTTCAGCTTACCTTTTTTTGTTGTTCTAATTTATCTTGATTTAGATTAATACTGTACTCTGCCACAGCACACTGGATTATTTTGCTGAGATTGTTTATATGGGGTGGCATCCTTCTGAGGGTATTTGATCTGTTATTATCCCACTTTCTCTTAATTGTCATATCTAGGCTCAGTGCTCTAGAAACAGAACTTTAAAAGTGAAAAACAAAACAAAAAACTCACTGCTGAAAGACATTTCACACTGAAACATCTCTTTCTGTGTCTTGCTTTCTATCACTATCACTGTCACTCCCCCCATATGTGTGCACATGTACATACACGTGAATGCGTATGTCTGTGTGTGTACACACAGGCGAATATCCAAACAGACATTTATGCACACATTTTCTTGAGATATCAAGGCTTTTTTGTTCCCCATAATGTATGCCTCTTCTCTCACTTTTCTTTCTTAAGGGAGGAAATTTTCTTCCATCAGAATATCACTCTGAGATAAGCCCTGCATTTATAATGCACACAAAGACTTTTTCCAGTACTTGTCTAGTGAGAAGCGATGCCCAAAATTAGAGCTTGATGCCTTCCAATTATCCTATTGCACATGATTTTGTTATACCACAAATAGTTATTTTCTTCCTTCCCCAGCAGCTACATAAATGGGTCGTGGTAATCCACTCCAAAACAAATGGCTCAGTATTGCTAACTTTGCTGCATATAACTCAAATCTCTCCATTAATAAAGAAAAAGAATGTCTGGTCATTCAATAATAATTTTAATGTAATTATTTTTTAAAAATATGTTGGTCAGAGTCACAAAAATAGCCTGCAGATCTTTGGCATGGAGGAGGGTTGGAAGTTAGTTCTCAAGAGCATGGCTTTCATGAAAACTGGGAGAGAGCCCAGGATGGAGTAGGAAGGGGCTGCAGGGCTGGGTGGCTTCCATCACTTTCACTTTATTTTTGGGCTTGGATTCTCTAATGTCGACCCTGCTTTGTGCTCAGGCAAATAATGGGTCAAGGCACTTCAAAGCAGACAGCTGCTCTGGACTTGATTCATCCTAATCAAAAATAACTGCCGCCCTTGCCTATTCATTGCTTTCCCACCCTAGAAATGGGGGATTAGGGGAAGAATGAAGTCAAATCTAAAGAGTTCTGCCTTAGATAGTTAAGAGAATGATTGAAATCAATAAATCCCAGGCTTTCGGGAAGCCCACTTGATTCCAAATTTACTAAAGACAGAAACAAATAACTCCGACAGGAGCCTCTGGTGACCAGAACTCCACCACTGAGCCACTGCAGTGGCTCTCTCATCACTGGGACTTCCCAGCAGGAGCCTATGTTTTACTCGATTCCACCTAATTATGGTACTCTCCCCATGAGGAGTGTAAGTCACAGTGAGAGGGCAACAAAATGGTTGGGAGACACAGCCACCAAGGGAAGCAGGCTGTGGATGGCCAGCCCCTGTGAATACACTAGCTTGTCTCTTTCCAGCAGCCCAAATCTCCTTGGAGGAAATCCCAGCCAGTCTTGGATCTCTAGTGCAGCCTTCTCTTTTTAGTTTGACTGGTATCCCAGCTTCCCGAGGAACCTGCAGGCCACTTGAAATTCATGATGACAGCAGCAGATAGAGACTCCATCTTATCCACGTGGCCACTGCTTTAGACAGCCTGCTTTTTTTAATTTTATTTTTTAATGTTTTGTTTCGTTTTGAAATGTTCAGGCTTTCGGGTCATGGCATTGCAGCCATTCGTCATATTTTTTTTCTTTAACGATACGTAAATACTTTCATGGAGGTTGTCTTATTTGGTTCTCAGAAGGACACTATAAGACAAGGCAGTTATAATAATTTCAGTTTTATAAATGGAGCAAATAAACCCTAAGACATCAAGCCACTGGCCCTAAAATGCACCAGGGATAGGACTCTTGCAGATTTGCCCATCGTCCAGTTCTCATCCCATTACTGCTTCAGAGCCCCCTGTGGGGATCCCTGTGATGTCCTCAAACGCTAGATGGCCCCCTGTGGAGTGCCCCCAGGCTCTCACTTTCACAGGGGGGTTTGTGGCAGCCATAGGTCTATGAATATGTCCATTGCCTTGACTCCATGTCTAGGAGAACATTGTCTACATCTGAATGCCAGGATCCACATCTGTTCAGTTGAATAGACTCCACTGGATACATCAGAGAAGCAGGGCCAGACTGGCTACCCGTACCCTTTCTAATCTCACTGTTCAATTCCTTGGGGAAATATGCTACTTTGAGGATGTCTTCAGAGCCTTGCTTCTCTTTTCTTCATTTTCACTGGAAAGGAAGTTGCTCAGATGGTGTGTGTGTGTGTGTGTGTATGTGTGTGTGCGTGCATGTGCGTGTTTTAAGGATTGAATGCCCTGAAAAAACAAGATGAGACTCTACAAGTATGTTCAGCAACACCATATCTGGCTTCTCTGTCCTCGCCTTCATATTTTTCTTAGCTGTTCTGTTTTAGTTAGCACCAATATAGTGCTCCCCACCCACGTATCCCTTTAGGGTGAAATGCCTGCTCAGTGTGCTTGGGAAAGGCAGTATATTTTAGGCAGCCTGATAAAAGGCTCTAATAGCCCCAGATTAATGCATTCATTCCTAGCCAATTGAAGGATTCATTACAGTGCTCAGGCTGAGGCTCCTCTGACAAATTTGCCCTGGGTAATGAGCCATTCAGCAGCTAGCTACCCTGTGCTGCTGGTGACCTCCAGAAGGGGCAGTGAGATGGAGCTGAGCAGACACAGGTGGAGTGCAAAAGAGGAGAGAGATTTGAGGCATCTCTGGGCTTTGGGGAGCAGTTGGAAGAGCAAGAAGGTGCTTCTGAGACCACATCTGCCTCTGGAGCTATGACAGGAGCGTGATAGGGTATGTGGCGCCTCTGTACCTTCTGAGCCTAAGAAGTGAGGTTCAGAGCAAGACAATGTACATCTCTGCTTTGAAAGTGAGCATGGATTGGGTAACTAAAAAGAGAGTGATACGTAGGAGAAACTTCCAAAGAATTGCAATCTGTCCCTCTGACTAACATGTCTACGTGGAGACTTCCAAAATGGAAAATGAGACATAGCATAACAGAAAGCAAGAAAGCCTCCTAAAGATAAGCTAGCCCAGCAGCTCTCCAGAGTATGACTGTACCCTCCAGGGAACATTTGGCAATGACTCGAGACATCCTAGTTTGTCACAACTCTGTGCGTGCGTGTGTGTGTGTGTCAGGGAAGAAATTAGCATGAAGATGCTACTGGCATCTAGTGGGTATAGACCAGAGATTCTGCAAAATCCCGCAATGCACAGGACAGCCCCACACAACAAAGAATTATCCAGCCCCAAATGTTAGTAGTGCTGAGGTTGAGGAACCCTGACTAACCCAAACGCCTCCTTTTATAGGAGACAAAGCTGAAGACTTGAGAAAAATGCCTGGCTGAGGGGCCAGAAACCTGTGTCTTGTCTCCCTCCAGGCCATGACAGGCTTGCTTTTGAATGCTGTCCTGAAAAATACTTTCAGAAATGAAGAGGTTCCTTCTCCTCCCAGACTCCAGGGTACCCTTCCCAGCTCACATCTTCAGAAAGGAAAATTCCACTGCCTGCCTTAATGAACTCACGCTGGTCTCTAAACACTTTAGTCTAAGCATATCTCTTCTGGGGGTTAGCTTATTATCTTTATTATGCATTTTAGAGGTGGATGTTACTGCAGATAAAAATAGGAATTCCCAGAGGAACCAGCACCGGGCATCATGATATGCTGTATGTGCAATGTTGTTGCAAACAGTTCCCCATGAGGGTGGGATGGAGACCCCTGCACATACACATAACTGTATCTCACAATTATTAAATATTGATTCATCTCAGCAGGGGCCTGTGTCTGATTTAAAATAAAGGCAAGTGCATTAACGGATGCTAATCTAATCTAGACCTATAGCACTGCCCCCTGGGCTGTCTCCACTGACCCTGGTTCTCTGATTGACAGTGTGCATGGGAGCCATTTCCTCTGCCAACCATTTTGACTCTAGAAATGAGCACGCATGAGTTTATATCTGGAGTTATAGGATATGTGGGATGTGAGCATAAGAGCTTAATAAGAAAGAAAGGAGGCCTACATGATGATGAATAGCAATTACAGGGAATTAGATTAGTATCAGCATCTGGAGTAATTGTAAACATTTTCTGGTGCTGATGTTTGATAGTGTTGGGAAGGGGGGCAGGTGGGGGATGATAGAAAGGAAGAGAGGCCAAAGATAAGAACAAATATGCAAGTCCATAGTGTGTGCTTAATGGAACTGAGATTTATTTCTCTGTGTGTCTTTTTAAGCCTCTAGATAGATCATGAAAAATACAGCCAGCTGGGAAAGAAATAGCCCAAATGTAATTTAAAGGACAGCTTTTTAACCAATACTTCAGCTTGGAGACACCTGTCCTATGTTCCTTGAAGATGCTCAGCTCAGGCGAGAAGTATTAAAGTTGCTGATTTATCTTCCGGAGCACAGACCTATTTTTAATTTATTGCCCAGTGACAGGTTTTTTGTTTAGCTTTTCTGTGTTACTCAACACAACCTTCTCAGTGAAGAAGAGCTGCCTGCAGGACATTGTTTTATTTCATGTTCCAGAGCCTTAGAAGAAGGAACCGAACTTGGACTTCTTGAAAGCATGTTGACACTTTCTCTAGCTTCATGGCAAGCAGCAAATTGTGCACCAGGAAATATAGTTGCCTTGTCCACTGATTCACAGCAGATACACGTGCGCACACACACACACACACAATACTTGAGTGCCTTTTAGAGTGTGTGTGACAGCAACAGTTTAATCACTCCTGTGTCAATAGTTATGTCATGGAAACCTTTGCCAGAAATTGTCTTTTAGTGCTGTAGAGCCACAAGAAAGAAAATATGTGTGATTCAGTTTATGCATACAAATGAACAATCATCTGTGGTGCTCCTACTATTCGCAAGAAACACTGTTCCATGCTGGGGGCCATAAAGGTGAAGCACACAAAAGAGATAAAAACATTATAGGTCTTGCCTTCTAGAATCTCATATTCTTGTGGGAATGATAGGTACATATACTAATAGTTGCTAAGACAAACTCTGATATACTCGATCAGAGTGGTTTGAACAAAGGGCAAAGAAGGAATAAATTAATTCTGGCCAGGAGAGTTCATGTATTCAACAAAATGATTTGAGCCCTTGTTGTGTGCTGGGAATTGTTGGTGGAAGGGACAGAATGTGGACAATATAAGGTTTGGTTCTCATAGCTGTTACATTCCAATGAGAAGAGAGAGACATCAGACACTAAACAAATGAATGAGAATTTCAGAGAGTGTCATGAGCCATACTAATAACCAAAGCATGGTAATGAGATAGGCCAGGAAGCTATATGAGGTAGCATAGCAAGGAAGGGCACTGAGAAGGGGAAATGTGAAATGAGAACTAAATGATAAACAACTAAATATGTGACACTCTGGATAAAGAGCATTTCAGGAAATGAAAGAAACTATGAAGGCCTGAAGGCCCTTAACCTTGGCATCTTTAAGAGATAGAAAGGGCCGGGTGCGATGGCTCACGCCTGTAATCCTAGCACTTTGAGAAGCCGAGGCAGGTGGATTGTGAGGTCAGGAGTTCAAGACCAGCCTGGCCAAGATGATGAAACCCCATCTCTACTAAAACTGACAAAAATTAGTCGGCCGCTGTGGCAGGCTCCTATAATCCCAGCTACTCAGGAGGCTGAGGCGGGAGAACCGCTTGAACCCGGGTGGCCCAGGTTGCAGTGAGCCAAGATCGTGCCACTGCACTCCAGCCTGGGTAACAGAGTGAGAATCCATCTTAAAAAAAAAAAAAAAAAAAAAAAAGACAGAGACAGATAGAAAGCAGATCAGGGAACTGAGTGAATTCTGGGCAAAATAGTCCAAGGTAAAGTCAGAGATTTCCTTCAGGGGTTAGCTATGTAGCATCTTAGAGACACAGGTATGGACTATGAATTTAATTCTAAGTTCAGTCAAATGCCATTGGAGGTTTATAAGCAGGGGATGATATTATTTGATTTTTTTGTCATTTTGCTTTGTTTTAGTTACTCTAGACATGATGTAGAGAATGGAATGTCCATGCAAACAGTAAAAACAGGAAGACCACTGATGTAGTAACAGTAGAATAGACTTGGGTAGTATTTACCAGAGGGGAAAAAAACAGGTCAGTGTCTACAAAGCTAAAAAGCATTGTTGCAGCCCCCCGACCCCTGCACACTGCCCCTGTGGAATGCTTATGCTTGCGGCCACCAACCAACGAAGTGCTGTTGCTGGTGGTCTGGGAGCAGCTTAGCCACCCAACCCTACCACCATGCTAGAGTGCTTTAAAACCTCAGCTCCCTCTACAAACGTCTGGTGCCAGTGATCTGGGAGCACCTCGCTCCCACCTTCCACTGCAGCCAGTGCTCAACCTCAAGTTGAAAGATGACATGGCCATTTTAGGAAGAACAAAATTGAACTTCTGGAAATTAAAAATTTACTATAAAAATTTTATAATACAATTGGAAGCATTAACAACAGAATAGATGAAGCTGAGAAAAGAATATCAGAGCTTGAAGATCACTCCTTTGAGTCAATGCAGGCAAAAAGAAAATTTAAAAAAGAATTTTTAAAAATGAACAAAACCTTCAATAAAATGGGATTATATAAAGAGACCAAACCTGCAACTCATTGGCATTCCTGAAAGAAGAGAGAAAACAAGCAACTTGGAAAACGTATTTGTGGATATAGTCCAAAAAATTTTCCCAATCTGGCTAGAGAGGTCAACATGCAAATTCAAGAAATTGAGAGAACCCCTGTGAGATACTATACAAGATGACCATCTGCAAGACACATAGTCATCAGACTCTCCAAGGTCAAAGTGAAAGAAAAAATATTTAAAGGAAGCTAGAGAGAAGGGGCAGATCACTTACAAATAGAACCCCATCAGACAAACAGTGAAACTTTCAGCAGAAAACAAACAAGCCAAAAGAAATTGGGAGCCTATTCTGAGCATCCTAAAAGAAAAAAATTCCAACCAAGAATTTTCTATCTTGTGAAACTAAGCTTCATAAGCAAAGGAGAAATATAATCTTTTTCAGACAAGCAAACGCTAAGGGAATTTGTTACCACCAGACCTACTTCACAAGAGTTCCTAAAGGGAGTGGAAAACATGGAAAAGAAAGAATGATACCTGCCATACTTAAGTATGTAGCCCACTGACACTATAAAGCAACTATGCAATCAAGTATATGTAACAATCAGCTAACGACATAATGACAGGATAAAATCCTCACACATCAATATTGACATTGAATATAAATGAGATAATCGCCCCACTTAAAAGGCATAGTGTGCAAGTTGGATTAAGAAGCAAGACCCAACAGTCTGCTGCCTTTAAGAGATACGTCTCATGAGTAACAACACCCATAGGCTCAAAATAAAGGGATAGAGAAAGAGGTATCAGTCAAACAGAAAATGAAAAAGAGTAGGGGTTGCTATTCTTATATCAGATAAAAGAGATTTTAAACCAAAACTGATCAAAAAGGACAAAGAGAATCATTGCATAATTATAAATGGCTCAATTCAACAAGAAAACTTAACTATCTTAAATATGTACAAACCCAAAATCAGAACATCCAGATTCATAAAACAACTTCTTAGAGATCTACAAAGATATTTAGATAAACATGCAATAGTAGTGGGAGACTGCAACACCCCACTGACAGCATTAGACAGATAATTGAGGCAGATATCTAACAAAGATACACTGACTTAAACATGACACTTGACCAGTTGAATTTAATTGGCATCTACAGAACACTCCGCAACAACAGAACAACAACAGAATATACTTTCTTATTATCTGCGTATGGCACATATTTTAAGATCAATCACATGCTCAACCATAAAACAAGTTGCAATAAATTCAAAAAAGTCAAAGTCCACCAACCAAAGTCTCAAACCACAGTGCAATAAAAAAAGAAATTATTAACAAGAAGATCTCCAAAAACCATAAAATTGCATGGAAGTTTAACAACCTGCTCCTGGATGACTTTAGGGTAAAGAATGACATTAAGGTAAAAATAAAAAAATAAAAAAAAAATTTGAAACTAACAAAAATGGAAAAAAATAGATCAGAATATTTGGGACACAGTTAAAGCAGTGTTAAAAGGAAAGTTTGTAGTGCTAAAAACTTACATCAAGAAATTAGAAAGATCTCAAATTAACAACCAAATGTCATACCTAGAAGAACTAGTAAAACAAGAGCAAACCAACCCCCAAAGATAACAGAAGAAAAGAAATAACCAAAATCAGAACTTAACTGAACAAAATTGAGATGTGAAAATCCATACAAAAGATCAACAAAACTAAAAGTTAAGATTTTTTTTTATTACTATTATTATACTTTAGGTTTTAGGGTACATGTGCACAATGTGCAGGTTTGTTACATATGTATCCATGTGCCGTGTTGGTTTGCTGCACCCATTAACTCGTCATTTAGCATTAGGTATATCTCCTAATGCTGTCCCTCCCCCCTCCCCCCACCCCACAACAGTCCCCAGATTGTGATGTTCCCCTTCCTGTGTCCATGAATTCTCATTGTTCAATTCCCACCTATGAGTGAGAACATGCAGTGTTTGGTTTTTTGTCCTTGCGATAGTTTACTGAGAATGATGGTTTCCAGTTTCATCCATGTACAAAATGGGAGAAAATTTTTGCAACCTACTCATCTGACAAAGGGCTAATATCCAGAATCTACAATGAACTCAAACAAATTTACAAGAAAAAAACAAACAACCCCATCAAAAAGTGGGCGAAGGACATGAACAGACACTTCTCAAAAGAAGACATTTATGCAGCCAAAGACTACATGAAAAAATGCTCATCATTACTGGCCATCAGAGAAATGCAAATCAAAACCACAATGAGATACCACCCCACACCAGTTAGAATGGCGATCATTAAAAAGTCGGGAAACAACAGGTGCTGGAGAGGATGTGGAGAAATAGGAACACTTTTACACTGTTGGTGGGACTGTAAACTAGTTCAACCATTGTAAAGTTAAGATTATTAAATAAGAAAAGAGAGAAGATACAAACACCATCAGAAATGACAAAGGTGACATTACAACCAACCCCATAGAAATACAAAAACTACTCAGAGACTATTACAAACACTTCTATGCACACAAACTAAAAAACCTAGAAGAAATGGATAAATTTCTGGAAACTTACAGCCTTCCAAGATTGAACCAGGAAGAAATTAAAATCCTGAACAGACCAATAATGAGTTCCAAAATTGAATCCATAATAAAAAGCCTACTGACCCAAAAAGACCAGGACCAGATGAATTCACAGTCAAATTTTACCAGATGTACAAAGAGCTAATACCAGTTATACTGAAATTATTCCAAAAAATAAAGGAGGAGGGACTCCTCTCTAACTCATTCTATGAAGCCATCATTATTCTGATACCAAACCCAGGCAAAGACACAATGAAACAAACAACAACAACAACAAATCTTCAGGTTATTATCTATGATGAACATATGAACATAGGTACAAATATCCTCAGCAAAATACTAGCAAACCTAATCCAGCAACACATCAAAAAGTTAATTTACCATGATGAAGTAGGCTTTATTCCTGGGATGCAAGGGTGGTTCAACATGTACAAATCAACAAATGTGTTTCACTAAATAAATAGAATTAAAAACCAAAATAACATGATCGTCTCAATAAATGCTGAAAAGGCTCTCAATAAAATTCAACATCTCTTCATGTTAAAAACCCCTCAACAAATTAGGCATCAAAGGAACATGCCTCAAAATAATAAGAGACATATATGACAAACCTGCAGTCAACATAATACTGAATGGACAAAAGCTGGAACCATTCCCCTTGAGAAATTCAAGACAATTATTACCACTCTCACCAGACCTATGTAACATAATACTGAAAGTCCTTGCCAGAGAAGTCGGGCAAGAGAAAGAAATAAAAGATAGGAAGTCAAACTATCTCTCTTTACAGATGATGTTATTCTATACCTAGAAAACCCCATAGACTCTGCCAAAAGCCTCCTAGAACTGATAAACGACCACAGTAGAGTTTCAGGTTACCAAATCAATGTACACAAATCAGTAGCATTTCTTCCTTTTTTTTTTTTTTTTTCTGAGACAGGGTCTCACTCTGTCACCCAGGTTGCAGTGCAGTGGTGTAATCTCAGCTCACTGCAACCTCCACCTCCCAGGTTCAAGTGATTCTTGTACCTCAGCCTCTTGAGTAGCTGGGATTACAGGCCTGTGCCACCACACCTGGCTAATTTTTGTACTTTTAGTAGAGATGGGGTTTCACCATGTTGGCCAGATTGGTCTTGAACTCCTAACCTCAAGTGATCTGTCCACCTCGGCCTCCTAAAGTACTGGGATTACAAGTGTGAGCCACTGCACCTGGCTTAAATCAATAGCATTTCTCTACACCAATAACTTCCAAGCTGAGAGCCAAATCAAGAACACAATCTCAATTATGATAGCCACAAAAAGAGTAAGATACCTAGGAATATGTCTAACCAAGAAGGTAAAAATCTATACAATGAGAATGACAGAACACTGCTGAAAGAAATCAGAAAAGTCAAAAACAAATGGAAAAACATTTCATGCTCATGGATAAGAAGAATCAGTATTGTTAAAATGGCCATACTTCCCGAAGCAATTTACAGATTCAATGTAATTCCTATCAAACTACTAACATCATTTTTCACAAAATTAGAAAAAAAAAACTGTACTAAAATCTATATAGAACCAAAAAAAAAAAAAAAAGACCCCATATAGCCGAAGCAATCCTAAGTGAAAAGAACAAAGCCAGAGGCGTTATGTTACTTGACTTCAAACTATACTGCAAGGCTACAGTAACCAAAACAGCATGGTGCTGTTACAAAAACAGACACATAGACCAATGGAACAGGATAGAGGCCTCAGAAATAAAGTTTCATACCTACAATCATCTAACTTTTAACAAAGTTGACAATAACAAGCAATGGGAAAAGGACTCCCTATTCAATAGATGGTGCAAGATAACTGGCTAGCCTTATGCAGAAGATTGAAACTGGGCCCCTTTCTTTTACCATATACAAAATTTAACTCAAGGTGGATTATATGCTTAAATGTAAGACCTAAAACTATAAAAACCCTTGAAAACAAACCGAGGAAATATCCTCCTGGACATCAGCCTTGGCAAATAAATTGGGACTGAGTCCTCAAAAGCAATAGCAACAGAGCCCCAAATTGACAAGTGAGACCTAATTAAACTTCTGCACAGCAAAATAAACTGTCAAGAGAGTAAACCGACAACCTATAGAATGGAAGAAAATATTCACCAACTATGCATCCATCAAAGGTCTAATGTCCAGAATCTCTAATGAACTTAATTCAACAAGCAGAAAACAAATAACCCCATTAAAAAATAGGCAAAGGACATGAACAGATATTTCTCAAAACAAGACATACATGTGGCTAAGAAATACATGGAAAGAAAAGCTCATGATGGCTAATTGTTAGAGAAATGCAAATCAAATCACAATGAGATACCATCTCACACCAGTCAGAATGCTATTATTAAAAAGTCAAAAAACAACAGACTTGGCAAAATCGTAGAGAAAAGGGAACAGGTTTACTCTGTTCGTTGGAATGTAAATTAGTTCAGCCACTGTGGAAAGCAGTGTGGAGATTTTTCAAAGGACTTAGAACTACCTTTCAATGCAGCACTCTTATTACTGGGTATATACCACAAGGAAAAGAAATTGTCCCACCAAAAAAAAAAAATACACTCGTATGTTTATTGCGGCACTATTCAGAATAGCAAAGACATGGAACGAGCCTATGTGCCCATCAGTGGTGGACTGGATAGAGAAAATGTGGTACATATACACCATGGAATACTACACATCCATAAAACAAATCAAATCATGTTCTTTCCAGTAGCATGGGTGGAGCTGCAAGCCATTATCCTAAGTGAACACCAAATATGGCATGTTCCCACTTATAAGTGGGAGCTACACATTGAATACACATAGGCACAAAGAAGGAAACAATAGACTGTAGTGACTACTTGAGTGGGGGAGGATGGGAGAAAGATATGGGGTGAAAAACTACCTATTGGTTGCTATGGTTACTACCTGGGTGACTGGATCATTAATACACCAAATTTACCCATGTAAACTCACAATTTACCCAAGTAACAAACCTGAACATGTACTCCCTGAAGCTAATATAAAAGCCAAGAGAAAAAAGAAAATAAAAAGCACTGAATCCAGTTTTTGGCCTATGAGAGTGAAGCTCAAAGGGAGATCAAGGCTGATGGCATGAATTTGGAAACCATGGGTATCTGATAGCAGTTAAGCCACAGATGGGTTGGAAGGGAGTTTTAGTTAAAGAACAGGGCTGATGGTCATGAAATAGATCTTGTCAACATTTAGAGTTTGACATTAAGGAGGAGTAGCCAGTAAGCTAATTAGAGAATAAGGACAGAGTGATAGCATCCAAAGATGGAAGGGTAGATCTGGCTCAAATACTGCTGAAAGATTAAATTATATTGAGGACAGGGAATTGGGCATTAGATTTGGTAAGATGTACCTCCTGGGATTTGGTTACACAGAGACTGGGGAAAATGATTCTATTAATAGTTAAATTGGTGAGTGCATATTTGTGTGTGTAATTCTATTTTTGATCTTTTAACATGTCCTGAGTACTATGTAAATCATCTAAATTACCATTTATCATAACCACCCTACTAGGTATTGTATTTTTTTTAATTTTGAAAGAGAGATTTTTATTTATTTATTTTTAATTTTTTTATTATAGTTTAAGTTCTAGGGTATATGTGCACAACGTGCAGGTTTGTTACATATGTATATATGTGCCATGTTGGTGTGCTGCACCCATTAACTCATCATTGACATTAGGTATATCTCCTAATGCTATCCCTCCCCACTCCTCCCACACCACAACAGGCTCCTTCCTGTGTCCAAGTGTTCTCATTGTTCAATTCCCATCTATGAGTGAGGACATGTGGTGTTTGGTTTTTTGTCCTTGCGATAGTTTGCTGAGGATGATGGTTTCCAGCTTCATCAATGTCCCTACAAAGGACATGAACTCATCATTTTTTATGATTGCATAGTATTCCATGGTGTATATGTGCCACATTTTCTTAATCCAGTCTATCATTGTTGGACATTTGGGTTGGTTCCATGTCTTTTCTATTGTGAGTAGTGCCACAGTAAACATACGTGTGCATATGTCTTTATAGCAGCGTGATTTATATTCCTTTGGGTATATACCCAGTAATGGGATGGCTGGGTCAAATGGTATTTCTAGTTCTAGATCCCTGAGGAATCGCCACACTGCCTTCCACAATGGTTGAACTAGTTTACAGTCCCACCAACAGTGTAAAAGTATTGTTATTATTTGCATTTTGAAAAAAGGACACTGAGAAGTTAAATAACTTTCTTAAACATATGTCTGTTTATACATTTATTACTTATTGATTTGAGAGACAAGGTCTTGCCATGATGCCCTTGCTGGGGTGCAGTGGTGCAGTCTTGGCTCACTGCAGCCTCAACTTCCTGGGCTAAAGTGATCCAGCCTCCTGAGGAGCTGGGTCTACAGGATCATGCCAGCATAAACAGCTAAGTTTTAAAAATTTTTTTGGAAAGATGGTGGTGTTGCTATGTCACCCAGGGTGATCTCAAATTCCTAAGCTCAAGCCATGCTCCCACCTCAGCCTCCCAATGTGCTGAGATTACAGGTGTGAGACACTGCACCTGCGCTTATACATGTATTGAATACGACTGAACTGTATACTTAAAAGTGGCCGAAATGATAAATGATAGATACATTTTACCACAGTAAAAACTTTGAAAAACTATGACTAGTAGATAGTAGATTCAGGATTGGAGCCTGAGTCTACTTGGCTCCCGAGTCTGAGTTCTTGGCTATGGTCATATCCTGCAGATTTGCATAGAGCCCTTACTGAATATTAATCCATTCAGATAGAGGCCAGTGTGTGATATTTATCAAGCATAATTAGAGAGAAGAGTAGAAGGTAAGTGGGGAAGGAGGAGTGCCTAGTGTCTCAAGACAAATACTTTAAAATTTATTCTGTGGGTGGACAGAGTTGGCAAACTTTTGAACTTTTGAATTCTTCACTCATTTAGTATCAGCCATCCAGCCAGTATCTAATAAGGCCCTAGTGTAAGACAAGATGTGTTTAGCTAGGACTAAATGATAAGCACCGTTTCAGACATGTAGACCTGAAAAGCAAGCATCTTGTAAGACAAGGTAAACATCATCAACCAAGGCAGGAAGTACGGAAAGTGGCAGTGAATTCTTTGGTAGAACAGTCACAGTCTAGGGTGGCTAGAGTGCTAAATGGGAGAAGGTCTTGAATGACAAAGCATGGGTTTTTAAATTATATTATGTGGACAGCTATGATTAATGAAACATAAAAGATCATGAAACATCAGCAGGAGAAATCTAAGAAAGGCGTGACACCACAGGTAGGGATGCTTGGTGACTGCAAAGCATGGTAGAGTGTAGTTGTTCACCTAATTCATATGGAGTAGGTTTATTACATGGTTAAAGATACCAAGGGACTTAGGTTCTGAATTTTTGTTAGTTTTGAGGCACAACATTTGCTTCTATATGCTTTTCTGTAATTGGACATATTTTGGATTGCGTGGCCAAGCTCTTTGATGTGCAGAGGTAAATGAATGCTCTTCAGTGGCACACATCTTTTACAGTTCTCAATAGTAAGAAAAGATGCTGGCATAAAACCCACACAATTGCATTTCTCATAGTAAGTGGTCAGGTGGCATCTTCCCCTCTGTATCCATAGATAGGGAAGAAATTCCTTCCTGAGTGATACCGGGGAGCAGATGGCCTTGTGTCAAGATTCATTGACATCCTGATGGGCCTGCTTTCTCCTGCTGGGAACTGGTGAGGGAGAAAGAAGAGTTATTGTCAAATTCCTAACTTGCCCTTTTTGATATAAAGTTCACTTGTAATTTTTTTTTTACTTGTGTTGCTAATGCATTTTGTTCTCCCAAGTGTGAGAGACCTAGCTTCCTCTGTAGCCTTTAATTAGTTTCTGGATGATGACATCTCTACTGAGAAGCAACTGGTTGCGTCCCTCCAATCTCAGGGGGAGATAAAGGAATCTAATAAAGACATTCGGTATTTCTAGGTGATGTGTTTGACAAGCTTTGTATTAACAAGAAGTCATGTTGAAACTTTTCTCTTTCCCCAACTGCACTGCCTCACTCGCTCCAGCACTGTGACATTTCACAGGGGGATTAACAGAGCTGCCATTCTTGCTGAGAAGTTGTAGTTTAAAACAGACAGACCTGTGTCTCTACCCCTCATGCTAAAGGGGAAGGAGCTTCGCCTTGATCGGTTCACCAGCCATAACCTTTATGAGGGATTTAGTGGCAATAAGGTTTTGGAACACAAAATCAACGGAAAAGTTTCTTTTGACAGCAGTGGGACCACCTCCCACAATTCAAGATTCAAGGTCAGATAATGAGATGTGTCTTCTTGCAGCTGCCTAGTTATTCCCTAAGACGGTGGTCACAAGGAGTATAGGAACAACTCAAGTTTTAATTCTAGCACGAGCAATATTGGGACTCTAGTGCTAGAGAGAGGCAGAAACTCTTCTCAGGGCTAATGACCCTCCTTTGCTGAACTCAACTGTGCTGTTATTTGGAGAACAAGAGAAAAATCTCTGGAATTATTTGCACTTTACTGCAGTCAGGGGGTGAGGTGTGGTGGGGACTTCACCACAGCCTTCTTACTGCAGTCAGCATAATTCCCTGCTGCATACAGTTTTATAGCTTGTGTTTGAGTGCATAACTACCAGTGCTTTTAGGCAATTAAGAATTAAAGTGCCGATGACGCCATGAAGGCAGCTGAGAATGTAAGTGAGCTTGACGCTGTTGGCAGCCAGCAGATTGACAGCTTAGAAATGCAGGTTTCTGCAGAGCTGAGAGCCGAGAGCGGCGACCACCTGGGGACAGGGGCTTAGGCTCTATCTGGTTGACCTCCATTTGACCTGAGTGAGGCAGCCTAGGAGAGAG
This sequence comes from Nomascus leucogenys, assembly GCF_006542625.1. Taxonomy (NCBI): domain Eukaryota; kingdom Metazoa; phylum Chordata; class Mammalia; order Primates; family Hylobatidae; genus Nomascus; species Nomascus leucogenys. Next base: position 2,761,985 of record NC_044395.1, on the reverse strand, counting down.
GAATGATTATTACCTGAGTATCTCTTAAGGGCAAGAGGAGAACATTAGCAGAATCATGGCTCAGAGTCCAAGAGGTTACCATGACTTATACATACATATTTACGTATTTGTTTACCTGTATGATATCAAGATGTAGAAATACAAACTTCATCCCGGGGTAGAGTAATGGCACAGACTATTATAGCAAAATGTTTTTTCTCTCTATGAAGTGGGTTTCTGAACAGAAGCAAGAGCATCCAAGGGGCAGAGTTAGCTAACATCTTGATTTTGCAGACAAATGACCCCTATTGAAGATGCAGTGGGATTACAGAGGTTGAAGTCCTTAGAACTAGAACGGAAGTGTGTGTACCTAGAGTGTCCCTCTAGCTGAGGCTGGAGCTGCCAGGGCCACCCCCTACCCATGAGTTCTCTAAGCCTAATGGAATGGGGTCTCGTTCCATTTCTATGAAGATCTTTTGGAGATTGTGCAAAAAATCCATCTAAGGGAGAGAAGCAACTAATGGAGTCTGGTATACAATAGAAGTGGCAGTCACCATTGCATAGCTTACAGTATCTGGTCACTTGAGTTTCATGAATATCAGCTGCATTCTTGCTTTGGGAAAGGAAAGTCACAGTAAGGTGCCAGATGCCAAGAGAGCAAAAGACACAGCTTAACGAGGCCTTGCGGTTGAGCCTCAAAGGATATGGCAAGGCTATGGCAGTTGGAAACTATAGGAATAGACAATTCCTGGTGAGAAGAAATTAGAAATAGTGATGTCAGAAATCTCTTGCCAGCCCCTGGCTCTGAGGAGAGGATGGATGTGAAGAAACCATGCATGTCAGGAGATGTTGCTAAGCGCTATAAATAAATCCTGGTCAGCACATCAGGGTTGGTTTTTACAGCAAACAATTATGCTGTTTACCACTGATTGATTGAACTCTGAATTATCTCAATCACAATAGCATTCATTTGCAGAGTGATTAGTAATTCACTAAGTGCTTTCAATTATACCTACATATTTTATTTGATCCCAAATCCCTGTAGGAAGAGCTTGGGTCTGAGAACAGCCACTTTCTAGCTCAGTGGCTTTGAGCACATCATTAGCGGGGTAAAACCTCAGTTTCCTGGATGAAAAGGGAGAGTATATGGGAAGCCCTTATTAGGTCTTCAACAAATATTAGTTTTCTCCCATGAAGAATAATATTAAAAAGCCATATTTCCTCTATTTTTACTTCTGTTCTCTTCCTCATGAAATTATGTAATGAATTAGATTAATTGATTCCTTCCTTGTTGTGACATTATTTCAAGTTTTGAGGATCTTTGGCTTGTGTACATTTTGGCTGTCAGTTTTCAGGGACACCTTATTAGAGAATCTGCAGTGTGTCTGACATTCTCCATGATGGTTTTGGGTTAGTTGTGTAACCTCTCCAAGCTTCAGTTTCTCGACTACGCAGTGGGGGATCGTGCCTTAGGAGTTAATGGTGAGGATTTACAAGGGAGCAGCAAATGTGGAATACCTGGCAAAGTGCTCAGAGTAGAAAGTGTTCAGGGTTTCTTTTCTTCCCACTCCATCTATCCTCCCTTCGTGAACTGGTCCCTAAAGAGTGAGGCCTGGTGGTGAAGGGCAATAAAGCCAGTCATATATGCCCAACCCAAAGCATGCACTGCCGTACATGGAAAACACGCACAGCTGGGAAACAGACAGCCCTGTCTGGATGGCAGGTCCACATCATGATCACCGATACATCCCTTATGTTTCCATGTTAAAAAATTGATGAAAAGACACTTCTTAGTAATTTCTTAGATATGACCCACATAATGGGGCACTTATGATTACAGGCAGTTGCTGTGAAATTCAATTTTTACCATTATGTCCCGAAGCCAAGAGGCATGGAATGAGGAAAGAATGGTATGGACTTCACTCTCTTATGTCTCCATCAGGAATGACTAAAACTGGGTCAAGAGGCAGAGCTCATAAAGACTTCCTTCCACATTTCAGTTGATCCTGAAAGGAACAAGTTCCAATCTTCAGAACCACTGGTTTATGACTAATCCTGAAAAAATCACTAGGTTTTTTTCCCAGAGCTTCAGGATTTTCTAGCAAACATGAATGGTTTTACTATGGAGGGCGAGAGAAGGAATGAGATGTAACAAATGACAGAAGGGTTCTAGTGAAGAGAATAATAATCCACCGAGGTTATGCCATTAAGGAGCTTTCTACATTTTCAGGCTCTCATTTGGAATTCTGAATGTCTGTAATCTGACCCTTCCCTTCTTGAAAATGATGGCAGCAAGCACATTGCTGACAAAAGAATGGGGTTCTGTTGCACAGCACATCCTAGCCTGGGGCCTGAGTCCTCATTTAAAGATGCTGTTTGTCCTCAAACCTTGAGCACATCAGCAGGGGGTGTGGTCCATCCCAATGTCCAAACCAAAACAGTCCCCTACTGCACTAAAAATCTGTGTTTCTCTTCATATTGGTCTCTAGAGGTACACATTTTTAGTAACACTAAGAAAGGACATTCGATGAATGCTTTATGTATAAAAAGTGATTTCTTAACATTTTAATCTGATCCGCAGAACATCTATTTTGAGGAGGAAAGATAGGTATTGATATATAATGAATACAATCAGAGACTCTAATGATTGCCATGTACTTATACAGCTAGTAACTGTGGGGTGTGGGCTTAAAACTTCGGCTTCTGATATGAAGCTTAGGGTTCTTTTTTTTATCAAAAGAGACCTTAGGGATCTTCATGTATATTCCCATGATTCCATGTGCATTTGTTATTTTTCTAACCCATATTATTTCTATTTGAAGAAACACTGCGCGGTGGCACATGCCTGTAATCCCAGCACTTTGGGAGGCTGAGGTGGGCGGATCACGAGGTCAGGAGATCGAGACCATCCTGGCTAACACGGTGAAACCCCGTCTCTACTAAAAATAACACACACACACAAATTAGCTGGGTGTGGTGGCAGGCGCCTGTAGTCCCAGCTACTTGGGAGGCTGAGGCAGGAGAATGGCATGAACCTGGGAGATGGAGCTTGCAGTGAGCCTATATCGTACCACTGCACTCCAGCCTGAGCAATAGAATGAGACTCCATCTCAAAAAACAAACAACAACAACAATAACAAAAAAAACACTGCAATTTTCAACTGTATGTCCTCGAACAAGTTCCTTGACTCCTCTGGGTATCAGTATCCTCATCTATAAAATGTGGGAAATAATTAGGATGACCAATGCATCCCCATTTGCCTGAAATGCTTTTGGTTTCAGCAGTGAAAGTTTTATGTCTCAAGAAACCCTCCAATTCTGGGTAGACCTGGGCAGTTGGTTGCCTTAGAGAGAATATCTATTTGTGGGGTTCATACAGTGAAAAATAAAATAAAAGTAATATAGCCAAACACCTGTTATACAGCAGGTATTTAATAAATGGTAATTATCAACATCATTATGTTCACTTACAGTCCTTGGGGGCAATTTAAAGATCTTGAGGAAATTCAGTCATTTCAATTTATTTGCATTTGCATACAGCCTTGAGAGAACACAGTAATTCATTCACTCAGAAAAATTGAACACAAACGATGCCAGGCATTATGATATGTGGTGACCATTTCAAGGAACGGGACACCAGTGGAGCTTACATTGTACTTAGGAGAGGCAGACAGTTGTGTAGCAAGCCAGGCAGGCTGGGGGTTCTCTTCTAGAAAGGGGGTTTGAGGAAGGCTTCTGTGAGGAGCTGAGATTAAAATAATTAGACAGAACCAGTGTGAGTGGCAGGAGAAAGGCAAGTGTGAAGGATGGAGTCAAAGGTGGGCTTGAGGCATTTGAAGAGGACAGGTGGCCAGCAGGGTGAGGAAGGGAGAATGCTGTGGGAAGAGCATGGAGAGGGAGGTGGCATCCAGAGTGTGCAGGGCCTTTGAGACCAAAGAAGGAGTTTGCCTTCATGCTCCGTGAGAGATTCATCTCTCCGTTCAGTCTGGATGAGAGAAGGGAAGTCCTAACCAAGCACATTTGCCACAGCCTGAATCCCACCTGAACCACTCAGCTGTGCCTAGGCTTTGCTTGGGTACACAGTGGCCCTTGGGAAAAGGTGAATTTTTCTCAAAACCAACACCCGCTTGGTTGCATCTTTCCAAGCTTTCCGATCTGGGTTGGACATTCATGCACCAGGCTGTTCTCATAGGCCATAGTATCTCTGCACATGGTCTGGAAGCCAGAAAGGTTAAGAGCACTCCAGGTTTGTCCCATTAATTCTGTAAAGACAAAGGTCCCTAAAGAGGCCTTAGCAGTGAAGCAGCCCTCGCTGTGAGGACTGCCCTGAGGAGATGTGGGCATCTCCAATCTTCAGGACAGAGGAGAGGCAGGAGGGGAAGCCCCACTGCCAGCCAAGGAAGCCATCTGGGATCTGTAGATCTGCATGCGCTGTGCAGTTACCTGGTCCAAGTGGCTGATGTGCATTCTCAGCCCCACAGGACTGCACGGTGCTTAATAAAGCATCCTAATTTGGATTTAATAGGATATCCACTGTGTGCTAAAAACAGCAAATTGCTATTTATTAATGACATAATTATTAAAACTCAACACCTGGGCAGTGGAAGCTAAACCAAGAGTAGGGAGGTTCTTCAGAATACTGTTTTAATAATTATCTTATTTAATTATTTACACATTTGAATTAAAATTCAATAAGAGCCGGATTAAACATTAACATAATGTATTAAACATGGAACTGTATCCAAACAGCATGGCTCCCTTGGCTTCTTTCTTCCTAAACATATCCTAACCACTCCTTGGTCTTTCTGTTTCTATAATTGGTATATTTTCTAGATTCAGCTCTCAGAAGCCAGGAGGCACCACATACATGCCTGTGGGGAAAAGCCAATGACCTTTTCAAAGGACTCATCCACTCATAGCAGGTCTAATTTACTATTGGTGCATCAGTTCTTACCCCTCTGCTCTTTACCTTTCATGTGGATTCTCAAACTGGGATCTTGCCCAGACCTCTGATCCTCTGATTCCAACTGCTAACATAATAGTAATATCCTTCCTGGATGTCCCTTATCATCTCACCATCAGCAAGTCTAAGATAGAATTAATCACACTAATGTTCTCCTCAAAAGTAGTTTCCCCTAGAAGGTCTAGGGGTCTCCCTGTGCAGCCGTCCAGATGCTACTGAACAGAACGGCATTCCTGCTTGACCCCATCTCTCTGGTCGTCCTCCTAGCAACCATTTGTGCATTTTTTCCTGGGCATTGCTCTCCAATCCATCCCTTGCTTTTCATTTTTTCAGGGCCCACAGTTTAATCCAGGCTTTGAACATCACTGTCAATTGATTTCTGTGACTCCAGTTTCTGTATATTTTACTCCATCTGACACAGTTAACAGCTTCTTTTTCTTAAAATAAATTTTTTAAAAATTACGACATTTCTTTTAAAAAAATTCAAATGCTTGCCACTGCATGTAGGATAGAGCTAAAATCTAGGCACTAGGCATTCAGGCCCTTCCATCATCTGGCTCTCGTTCACTTCATGATCTTGTATCCCATTTTTCATTGATTCTGTCAAAATTTATGGACTGTCCATTCTGTGTTGACACTGCATATATGTGTTTGCCAAGCAGATGCAATATTAAAACTCACTCATTGAGCACTTCACATTGCCAGAAACTGTTCTCAATGCATTTCATAACTTACTCCTATGTCTTTGAAACAGTCTTTATGAGGTTCAGACAATTATTAGCTCCATTTTATAAATGTGGAGAGCAAGACACAGGCAGGTGAAGTAACTTGGCCAAGGTTGCCCAGTTAGAACACAGTAGAGCCAGGTCTCAGCCCCTGCTCTGCGTTGCCTCTTGTAGTCAATAGACATTGTATTTCTTCAGTTCGTGGATTTCTGCCTTCCCATCTGTGCCCGTGCAATTCTGTCCCATTTGAAACAGCTTCACTTTTTCTGCCTAGATACCTGTTTCTCATTTATTGATACCTAAAGTAAACTCCAATTTGAGGTGAAGCAGTCTCTGGCACTCTTGCTAGCTGTTATCCTCCCTCCTAGTAACTCATAGCACTTCAAGTTTGTACTGTTCATTCACATTCAATCACACATAATTTTCGAACATATTTGCCTTATTATTCAACTCTCTGGAATGTTTATATGCCCTGTTTCCCAAAACAGATTGTAAGTTCATAGAGGGCCAGGCAAATTGGTATATGTCTGCATGTCCTTCATATCCTAGCACACCGTTGTGTAACAGTAGGTGTTCGCAAAATGTTCATTGAATGACTTTTGGCCCAGCCTCTAAAGCAAGGGTCTCCAAACCTCAGGCCACATACCAGTACTGCTCTATGGCCTGTTAGGAACCAGGCCACACAGCAGGAGGTGAGCAGCTGGTGGGTGAGTGAGTAAAGCTTGTTTTGTATTTACAGCCACTCCCCATTGCTGGCAATACCGCCTGAGCTCTGCCTCCTGTCAGATCAGTGGCAGCATTAGATAGGAGCACGAACGCTTATTGTGAACTGCCCATGCAAGGGATCTAGGTTGTGCACTCCTTATGAAAATCTAATGCCTGATGATCTGTCACTATCTCCCATCACCCCCAGATGGGACCCTCTAGTTGCAGGAAAACAAGCTCAGGGTTTCCACTGATTCTATGTTATGGTGAGTTGTATAATTATTTCGTTATATGTTACAACATTACAATGTAATAATAATATAAATAAAATGCATAATAAATGTAATGAATCATCCTGAAACCATTCCTTCCCGCATCCCCAGTTCATGGAAAAAATTATCTTCCATGAAACCTGTCCCTGGTGCCAACAAGGTTGGGGACTACTCCTCTAAAGTAGACTTCTTCCATTATCAGTTGTGCCTGGCCACAAAATGTCTTACTAATAGTGCTTGCCTTATGTTGTCTCCTTTGCCTAGGATATCTTTCCTCCTTTTCTCTCCAGATGCGGTTAATTTTTACTTACTCCTAGGGCTGAACTTAGGTATCACATATCTAAGAAGCCTCTTGTGACATCCATGTCAAGGTTGGCTTAGATGTCTGTCCTCTGTGTCTCCATAACACCTGACTCACCATTCTGTGTCACCATATATTAGAATATTAGGCTTCTGCATCTGTTTTTATGCTTTGAGGCTGTGAACTCCTTGAGGAAAAGGATGGTATCTTATTTAGTTTATGTCTCTAATGCTTGCCACAATGCTGGTATATGGAAAGTGATCAATGAATATTGAAGAAGGAGTGAATGAATGAAAATAAGCAAAACAATTCTAGTATGTTTCTAACAGTCTGAGTGATGAGAAGTCAGATACAGAATGTATCCATGGAAACAATATAAAAATATAAGTAGCCCTATCTCACACTTGGTCAGAAGCTTCCTTATGAGGATGGCTTAGCTAAAACCACAGTGCACCCTAATCAATTCAAGTAGTCTTGAATACTGACAATGTACTAGAAGTTGCCACCTAGAAAATCATATTTTGACTCCCTTAGCATCTTAGGCATATGCCAATTTGTTTCTGATAATTAGGATTGCTCCCCTGGTCAAACCACCTCATCTCTATGCTATGAATGATCTGTCTTTCTCACTCACCTGAGGGCAGTTTGCCTCCTTCAAACTGTATTCTTAGGCAGAATTTAAAGGACAGCAAGCACTTCTCCAACTTCTACCTCATGAGTTGGATATTTTCCAATTATTAGTGAGGGGAGACAATTCTAGATGATTCTTCCAAGCATGAGGTGCGATTGTCTCATTTAATATACTTACTGCACTGACAGCTCTGGCCCAAACCACCTTCTGTCCTACTTGGGGACTGTCCATTGTTCTCTAGTGTATGATTAGCAGATTAGCTATCATGTAGGAAGGCAGGAAAATGAACTCACAGTAAGCCCTTCCAAAGCAAGAGTAATTCATTACCCGGCCTGATTTCCACTTAAAATGTACTTTAAGCACACTTCCAGCTACAAACCCTAAATCACCCTGTGTTCAGAAAGTCCATCATTTTTTATTTTATTGCATGGTGTTGGCGTGACATAATCCCTTGCAGAGCATCTCGGAGTACTTTACAGATCCATAAATTACTTACCTGCACAGTTGAAGCAATGTCTGCAAGGCCAGCACAGACATTCTGCAGGCAGCCTGTCCTCCAGGAAGCAAGCAAGGCTGTGCGGGTGCCAAGAGTGAGCAGGGGTGGGGACCAGCAGATGTATGGTATGGTGTTGGGGGGGTGGGGAAAGAAGTGGCTGGTGCCTGAGATGGGAATGCTCTAGTTAAAACTCTGTGAATACAACACATCAAAGTGTCTATTTTTGCAATGATCAATTTAAATGATTCCAGAACTAAGAGAATTTAGAAGTTTGTACCCTTCAGGCAGTCAGCAAATCAAATGCTCAGTCATTAACTCACCAATTACCTTTCTGTCCTGGAAGGCTCAATGTAGCTTTTAAAATGATACAACCATAAATTGCAATGTTATATCTTAAAAGTCCCAGACTGTAGAGCTAGCATTCTCTCTCCTCCAACCCTTGTCCATGTCCACTCTCCATTATTTCTGTCCCACCAAATGCTTATGGGAGTGTAATTAAGTGTGTATGTGTGTGTGAGTGCGTGCATGTGCAGAGACACACTCCCTCTCTGTCTGAAGCTCAATGAGGATGGAAATCTAAAAATGATTAACTGGTGCTTACTCTGTGTAACATACCCTATTTAGGACAACAAAAAACTGAAAAGTTAAGTGAAGATCTTTTTAAATATCTTATATTAATGTAATTTATAGTATAAAAGGAAAGGTGGGATACATGTTACATAAAAGTTTACTTTAAATGCCGTATAGGAGATACTACAGTGCTGTGGAATCCCCAGGAAGGAGAGGTCATGTCCTCTTGAGGATCACCTGGACAGCCTTATCAAAGGGGTGGTAGTTCTCTCAGGCTTTGAACAATTCTAATAGATGTGGATAGGCACAGAGAAGAGTGTAAGCACTGAAGTCAGCAACAAGGGCATGGGGATAAGGAGACAGCTCAGTGCAGCACAGATAATACAGCACATGCTCATTAATGATGAGCATTTCGGTTGGGTGGATGCAGGACATATATGGAAGATAACACTGGAGAAGGAGAGAAGGAGAAGAAGGCTAAGATATCTTTATAAACCCCCTTTTCACGAAGGAAAAGATCCAACACAACTAGGAATGAGTGAGTAATGGTTCAAGTAGAGAAAAGACCCCCATTAAAATTTGCAAACCCATCTGATTTTAGTGTGCGGGCCCCACTCTGACCTCGCAACAAGCAATAAAGTCATCGCGCAGCTTCCCTGGGCTCTCCGGCAGGCCCGATCACATTGTAAGCCAGGTGGATGGTGTGCTTTAGAATTGCACAGCATGGTGGCTCTGAGGAGCACTTATTCAAGGAAAGAATATAACATGAAGAAACAGAAGAGTGCTGGATGGAGGGGACACTTAACTTGCCAAGAACTAAGAAGTCAAAACCAGCATCAGTAGGTTTGAAAGAAAGTGGCATTTGCTTTGGGCCTTAAGGATGGCTGTGAGTGCACTTTGAGAGGCCGAGGCAGGTGAATTGCTTGAGCTCAGGAGTTTGAGACCAGTCTGGGCACGTGGCAAAACCTTGTCTCTACAAAAATGAAAATAAAAATGAACCAGGAATGGCGGCACATGCCTGCTTGGACTGAGGTGGGATTGTTTGAGCATGGGAGGTCAAGGCTTCAGTGAGCCGTATTTGCACCACTGCATTCCAGCCTGAGTGACAAAGTGAAACCCTGTCTCAAAATAAAAATGAAAACGAGGATGGCTGGGAGTTGCCCAGGAAGGATAAAAGGAAAAATATAACCCAAATACTTGATGCCCAGACAGGGCATGATGTTCTGGGGAGAACAAGGGAGTCAGCAGAGGTGGGATCACAGGGGATGGCCATGGAAAGGTAGGCTGATGCTTGATTCTGCATGGCCTCATGCCTACAAGGAGTCAGGCTATGACCAGGTGGCCATGGGGAGCCACTGGAGCTGTTTAGACAGAGATGTGATATGATCAGAATTGCATTATTTCAAGACATCGTTGAATGCAGTGTGGAGGATGGCTCATGGATATGTGTTGGAGGTGGGTGGGGGTGAGTGGATACAGGAAGAGGGTGGAGGCTAGGAGAATAGCTATTCCAGTGTTGCAGTAGAATTTATTCCCGTTCGGACTCCCTGACTTTGTGTTTAAATAGTAGGAAATCAAAGCTAAATTCAAGATAAGACTTTTTTATGTTTAAGGTAATTCCTCTAATTTCTCATCGTTAACTTACTGTAGTCCATATATTTTACTCTCTGGACTGTTCTGCCAACTACCATGTTAAGACAACTAAGAAATGTTTCAGGAGGATTTTTATTTTCATTCTATCTTGTTTCCACAGTATCTCCCAAAATTGTAGAGATTTCTTCAGATATCTCCATTAACGAAGGGAACAATATCAGCCTCACCTGCATAGCAACTGGTAGACCAGAGCCTACGGTTACTTGGAGACACATCTCCCCCAAAGGTAAGAGAACAGTTTGTTGCATTGCATTATGAGGATAAATGGGGGAATTTGGGGCCCTTGGTAGGAGGTTATGGGTGCTGATACCGACTCCAAAGGAGTCTACGTTTTTGGTGGCTCGATGGTAATATACTCATGGCTCTGCAGAGAACATTGATGTTCTCTGCAAAACAGGCATACCCTCTAAGATTTCAGAATTCATACCTCATTATCTCTCCAGTCCCTTGGAAATTAATGCCTGTTGTCTCTGGGTGAAATGGTGGTAAGGTGTTCTGGGTGAACTTTACATGTTGTTTGATGATGGAACGAAGCTTTAGTGGCAATTGTTCAGCTGGTTGTTTTAAAATAGAGAAAACACATAATGATGGGTGAGAGCTTTAAATGGCCGTATTCCTAAAAGGAGACTCTCCAAGTCTGTGCCTCTGCAGCCTTGCCAAAAATCTGGTCACGAGCTGTTTTTGTGGTTTTGTTGTTGTTTTACTCTGATTGATCCTAGAGAAAAAATATAACTTAATATGTGACTAAATTGCAAAAATTTACTTTATCTGAATACTCAGATGTTATGTAGACCAAAGTGTTGTTTTGTGCTTTCATGGATTGAACATTAAAACCTTTAGAATTTGAGACAAGATGTCATTTATTATTAAGCTAGCTTTTATTTGGGAACAAGAAAGATAAAAATATTTCATTCTTAAATATTTATTGAGTGCTTGTAATAGTCCAGCCTCTCTTCTAGGCACTGGGGGTTACAGCAGTAAGCCAAAGCGGTGAAGTTTTCACACTCATGAACTCACATTCTCATGAGACAGATGACAAAAAAAAAAAAAAAAAAGAGTATGCAATATAACAGGTGGTATTAAGGGTGAGAAAATAGAACAGGATGTGTTGACAGAATGACAAGAACTTTCTTCAGAGAAGGGCTCTGAAAAGAAGATATTTGTGCAGAGAAATGAATAGTGTCCTTAATGGTGTTGCTTATTGCTGATTAATGTGAAATGTGTGTATGTGATTATGTATGTATATATGTGCAGGTGTGCACAGATGGAGGAAGGTGTGTGATTGGCATGAAAGACTCATATTAGGGGGTGCTTTTGGTCTCAACTCCCATGGAAGGGAAAAGTGGGAAACAGAATTGGGCAGGTTAGAAGCTGGCTTGTGCATTGGGACATCTCGGCTGAGCCTACGGGGAGCTCTGAAGCTAGGATTGCCCTTCAGAAGGTTCCCTTATTGAGGTGATGGAGATGTTCCTCTATACTGGCACAGCAGTCCAAATTTAGGCTGATCCCCAAACAGGTGTGACTGTGGGCCAGGCATCTCTCTTCACGTGAGACACAGGGGGTTGACCACCAAGGGCTGTCCACCAGCAGCCGGTCCTTCTGTGAGGCATAAGTCCTCTGCTCCTGAAGGTGGCTGTGCATGACAGTGTCCACTATAGTTCAACATTTTAATAAATCAGAGTAAGACTATGAAAGGGCCCCAAATACCAAATTCTAGACAGCGACAGTTGGCCCTGATGGATGTTCTCAGAGAAGGCGTGACATTTTCAGTTGTGTGTGGCCTGAATTCCTGGGAGCTGTCCTGGGCCACCATTCTTGACACTGTAACTGTGAACAAGGGGTCTTTGAAAGCTATTCATGTGTCTGCCAGTCTCTCCATTTGAAATGACCTCACATGTGGACTGGCCCAGAATCGGGGAGGAAGCTTCAGCTGTGCATGAGATCATTAGTGATGGAGAATGGCCCTGGGCCCTTCTGAAGGAGGGGCCGTTCAGACAGATGCATGCTAAGTCTGCGGTGTGCACCATTCATCACAGCCCGATGTAAGTCCCCAGTGCTGGAGCATGGCAGCCCACTCTGTGCCTTTGGAGTCTGCAGAACATTTATCATCAGGGTAGGCTTCCTGTGCCTGATGTCAAGAGGCTCTGTCTTCTGTTCGATGTCTCTTCTCATTTCCTCATCTGGCCAGTTCTTTGTCCTTTTCTGGGTGTTTCTTCCCCCACTTCTCCTGCATGCATCTCCTTTTTGTCCTGCCATTTTATGCCTATAACTTCCCTATAAGTTATTTTTGTTGTTGTTCTATGCTTTGGCTTTCTTTTGCAGCCTCTGAAATGTTTCTGCTTTAATTTCATTATTTTCCACATGCTCTCTCCCCTCCTTGCAATTGTTTGTTGTCTTCCCCTCTGACGTTTGAGCCTCTTGGGTTTGCCTGGCTGATGTTCACAAGGCTGTGTGTTAGAGTCTTTTGTTTCCCCTTTTGTGGCCATGGAACAGATTCATTTCCCAAGAGAACTTTTGCCTGAGCCTGGGCCAGGTGTCCCATTTTACTGAGGTTTTAGCTGCTATGGAAACAGAAGATGGATCAAGGAAAGAGGAGCAGGACAATCAGAATGTACCTGTGGATTAATTTACATGAACAGTGATTTCCAGATCTCAGGTCCATCTTAGTTATCCCGGATTCAAACTCATGAGACATGCCAAGCAATAACTAATCACCTCAGAACTCACCAGGGTGCCATTTCCCAGTGACTGATTATTTGGAGATCAGAGATGTCACTGGGCTGCTGCCCAATATGAACTGAAGCTGGAGATCCTCAGCAGTCAGGCCTTCATCTTTCCCCAGTAGTATTTCCTAAAGGAGGCTTATTCTAAATAAACCAGGATGGGCTTGGGGTTCCTTGGAGAAGAAGATGTGCACCTTAGCAGAGGCTCCAAAGAAGGAGCGCTGTCGTCATCTTTTGTGTCATTCCTCGAGGGTAGATCACAGTTCCATCAAGATCTTTCTTACATGCGAACCCGCCAAATCCCTGGATGAACAGCTGATCAGGGCTAAGCTCGTTCGGCAACCCTGATGACTTCATTGCATTTTTTCTCTCCAGACTGATCTGTTTGTTCTGTACATTTCTTAAAAGTCCTTGTTTCCTTCATTATCACTTATGTGGTGCTGCTTGCGATAAACTTATATAAACCTCTTTAGATTGTGCATTTCTAGTCTTGACTACCTTATGTGGAAAGGAGTACAGAAATGTTAAGGACTATTTTAGACGTGGCTCATATACTTTGATATTGGGCAGCTTAGGAGTGACCATCAGGTGGAAAAGGAGATAGAGGGCCCTGTGTAGCACTTTATATCAGATAGAGAAAATGTCAGTTGTTCATGTCCAGTGCAGAGAGGGAGGTAGGGCCTCCAAGGCCACCTCTTGGCGCTTCCATTGATTGTTTGAAATAATTTCCATATATTATTATGAGCATTATGCCTTTGTAGTTCCCTTCAGGAATTTATCAGAATTCAAAGAGAAAGTGAACTAGCTTTTTAAAGATTCCTGCCGTGACTCTGCACAACTGGTTTGAGATGGGCAGATGTTGTTTGCATCTGCAGAGACCTTGGTCTTTTCAGGAGGAAGAGCCCCCATCTCACTCCTCTCGCTAGCAGGAGCCATCTCCATCTTCATGAAGACTTATTGACCACAAGCCAGAGTCCTTCTAAGTGCTAGGATAGGGTACTAGGTGCATAGGCACCGTCGGTGGAACCCCAACCTTCTGTAGGTAGAAAAAAGAAACAGGGCAGCAAACTGCCCACTGTGCCTGGTGTCATGACTCTGTGCTTTGCCCTTTGTCCACATCTAGACCTTCAAGAATGTGTTTTTTAGCACAGCCCTTAAACTCTCAGCTTTCTGTCTCCAACAGAACAGCGTTCATGCTATCTGGTTCTCCTGAGTCTTCACTATGTAAATAGAAACATGATCTCTTTCAATATACTCCAGAAGATGCTGTGTTGGACCTCACTCTTCATAGAAAAGCATTCTGAAAGCCTTATAGTTATGTTACCAGTTTCAGTTGAATTGTAAGAGCTTTAAAGACAAGGCTAGGATTCCTACATTGCCACATTCCTGAGAGCCCAAAATGAAACTCAGGTGAAGGAGTGTCTCATCACTTATCTGTGGGTGTCACTATCCATTTGCAGTCAGGGATCACTGAGTGTCCTAATGCAGCTCCCATCTTGGGTGCACTTACCTTCACCTTTCTCTCATCAAACAAGACACCGACAATAAAAACCTCATCTAGGCTACCTAGGTAACACATTGTACTGAGATATTGGTAGGCAGATTCAGCAAAGCCCTGCGAGCTGTTCACAGAAATGTCCTCATTTCCAGTTTATTTTCAATGTCCCTGTCACATGAGTTCTTTGAGATCAGAGTTTGCATCTCACTTCTCTTTGATTCTCTCCTTCTAGCACAATGCCTAGCACCTAGGAAGTATTTAATAAATATTGGTCAGTTCAGTGAATAAGCACTGATATTTGCCAGTGCCCCAAAGAGGCATGCCTGTTCTCCGAGTTCAAAGACTATCTCGATCCTTGAGAAGTTCTCCTTCACTTTGATGTTGGCATGGAGACCTGGAGTGTTTCCTGCTGGCAAGTCTCCAGGACATTTTCTCTGGTCTTCACAGGATCTCCAAGCCTTTCCTGAAGTCCCCTTGAGGGGACCCTGCTGTGGCAGGACTCAACTTGTCCTTGAAGAAGAAACTCCTTTTCAAGTTTCCTTTTGCAAGAAGAGAGGAGGCTCACAGGTGACTTGGACGGTGGGGGTCATCCATGAGCTCCCTTCTGCTGTCATGACTGCCTCATTACAATTGCTCTTCATCTGGCCATTCTAGTGGGCATCTGGCCCTTTTGGTGCCTTGCTGTATCAAGTACTCCTGTGTCTAAACCCCAGTTGGCCCCCAACCACAATTTCATAAGGCAATCCCAATATCACCTGGGGGATTATTTCAACTGTATATGAAAATTTGCCATTCCTTATAGGTTAACCAAAGAAAAAGGAAAAGAAAGAAATCAATCAGTAGAAAAAAGAAAAGTACTTTAAATTCAGTTCCACTCTTGTGCCTCTTTCTGTGTGTGTGTGTGTGTGTGTGTGTGTATGTGTGTGTGTATGTGTGGGGTGTGTGTGTGTGTTTCTCAGGTTCTGTCTCTCTTTTTCCTTCTTTCTCTCTAGCTCCTGGTATATGAATTGAGGTGGGTTAGAGAGCAAAAGAGATCTTCCCTAGGGTCACATAAAGACCCTGGGAGCAGAATTAGAGCAGAGCCTTCTGTCTGTTGGATTTCAAGCCAAGCCCTTGTTCTGCAAGCCTTTCTCTTTACCTAACGTGAAGTGGGTACACCTGCGTGGCCTACTCTCCATACCGGCAGGGCTCAGTAACCTTCCTCAGCTGCCAGATATCTTCCTTCCCACCTCAGTTCTCCTGTTCTCCTTGAAGAGGTCCAGTGGACATTTGGCTACCCTGTTTCTTTTTTCTGGAGTTTTAAAAGGCACCAAATTGATGGGGGCAAAGTGACACCCAGATAAGGGTTCTTCTCCTGGCCAATGCCCTGAGCCCTGTGCTCCCCCTCCCCTTCCCCAATATCCTCACCCCACCATACATGCACCTATTTTCCTATTTGTAAGCACTGACAAGACCTTCTCCCTAGCCAAGCAGGACACTGAAGCACTAATTGGCACTAGAGGTATCACAGCTTGAGTTCAACCAGAGCTGGCAGGCTCCATGACTCCAGTGACAGCTCTGTGAAAAAGTGTCAGGAGCAGAGCTCTGGCATGCCATCGGCTGGCTGCAGCACCCTGGCACTAATGAGCAGCCTGTCAGCACCAGCATCTGGGGTCCCGTGTGGCACTGAGATCATTAGAATGGCAGAGGAGAAAGACTTCCTCAGCAAAGAGGAGCTGGGGAGGGGAGAAGAGGACAAAATGGAACTAAAGATATCACCTTACCCACAGAGGGCAACCACCCAACACCAAAGGACTGAGAAGAAAAAGGGAGAAAGAGAGAAATCAAAAGGTTTTCTAAATCCATCTATGCCAATTCTAGACAACTCTTGGAATCTCCTTTTCGTTGGGTTGCCCTGTCAGTAATCAATATGGGCTGTAAATCCTTGCAATAATCTAAGAAGGGGCCTCAGTGATTAAATTAACTCTTTAGTCTTAACTGTGCTATGAAACCTGGAAGTCACACAAGTCTCTAGGAAGGAGGGACCTAGGGTGTAAGGCAAGACTTGAGATCTTAGTCTTTTTGCTATTTGTCAGGGCAGGCTCTCTACCTAGGGTATCTCCTGCACTGCCAGCTGCCTGCCTATCTTCTGCTAGAGTATCAGAATCCAGGAGAGGCAATTAATAGAAGGAGTTTTCCCTCTGTTATTCCTTCCCAGAGGGAGGTACGGGGACTAGTCAGTGTGTCCACTCTGTATCTGCTTCCTGAGGCCAAGTATGAATTATCCATCTTGTTGATTCTTCTGCTTCAGGACCAGAACTGGGCCTTCAGGTCTGAGCATTAAGCAACGCCTGGCTCTTCTCTGAGGCTTCTGCTACTAACAATGACTGCATTTCCATGAGCAAAGGCAGCAATGTGTCTGAAAGAGATAGGCTTTGAAGGCAGGTCCAAGGGGATTTGTATTCCCTTGCACTACTCACTGGCTGGGTCTTGCTGGAGTAGTGATAAACCTCTCTGAAGATGTGCTTCTTTATTAATTTCATTCTTGCTTCTTGGCATGAACCCTAGCATTTTCATGATTTGGTTCTAGACCCCATTTGCTCCACACACCACAGTCACACTAACAACTTGACATTCTCCACACACTAGATGTCTTTGCCTTTGCACACCCCATTTGTTCTCCTTCCATCCCCCCTACTTCTTTTGGTTTGAGTTCTACCCTTGTTTCAAGACCATACTCAAATGCTACCAGTTTGAAAGCCTCTGGTGACTTTCTTCAGGCAGAGTGATTCACCCATTTCTTTGAGATCCTACAGCACTTTGCATGCATTTCCAATTATGGCACCTCTTACAGGTACTCAAGGGCCTCTGACTACTCCTGTCATGCCAGGGATCATGGCAGCCAGGGACCGCCCTAACGCTGTTTTGTGTTTAGTGTCTGATAAAGTACCAGATGTTTTGGGGTCTTGTAAATGATTGTTGAATGAGGAAGTATCTGATACTGTAGATGTAGTTTTCAGTCCCTTTCTAAAATTAAGTCTCTCTTAATTTAATATGTATAATATTATTAAATGTAATATAATATAGTGTATCCCTTTGCATCAGTTTTGACTGTGGATCATCTCATATTTCCCAAACCAATCAAAGGAATTCATAAGAAAAGGCCCTCTCCCGCACTGTCTTCCTCATGTGTGCTCAAGTCTGAGCTTTAGACTCTGTGAAATAGAGATAATACCTTCCCACATGGATATGACAAGGATTAAACATGTGCACCAATGGAAAGCTCCTGGCCCCATAACAACACATAGTATGTGTCCAATAATGTTAGCTTGTAGACCTTTAGCCAGCCCCCTCCTCTTCACTCCCACCCATGAGAAAAGAACAGAAGGGAAGGAAACTCAAATTATTTTTTTTCTGAAAAGATTGAATCTTTATAAACGCTCAACTCAGTCCATTGCCAGAATGGATAGATATTCAAAGGTGCTTAATCAGCACCACTCTCATCTCCACCATTTTCTAATTAACATAGGTGCTTGATTAAAATTACCAGTACCCCAAGAAGCTATCCCAGGAGGGCCAAGTAATTGCCATTGCAAAAGATATTACAGTAGTCATTGATGGTGGGAGAACAAAAAATAATTGCATCATAATGGAAAGCGGCCAGCTTCCTGTTCAGAGTAGCTGTGAAACATACAGCATTAGGTTCAATCTATACAGAAAAAAAGGGATTAATTATGACAAAGATAAACCAGTGGTACAACCTCAAGTTGGAGAAAAGTGTCCAGAAACTCCTTACACAAGTGGTTTAAACACAGATAGGCAGACCAAGGTGGGAGAGAAAAAAACAGAAGAAGACATTTATAGATCACTCTTTAACTCTGTCATTCTCTTTAACTGTAAAATTACTGCTGGATAGATGCAGTTAGGGTACAATTCGCCAGTGTCAATAAGGGTTTTTGTAAATTTAATATTTATGATCTGGTTTAAAGCATTATTATAGCTGTGTAACTTCCTACTTCAAAGAAGAGAGAAATAATAAAAAGACTAGTGGGGAAATTAATGAGTTCAATATGCTGAATTGAGAACATATGAAATCAAGCCTCATTCTAGAAACCAAGGGCAGGAGTGCATACCACAGACACTGTTTGTGGTTTTACCCAATTATTTTAAAACCCTTGAAAAATATTGTAGAATCAGACGTCTGCTGAATTCAGACATTGCTAACAGCATCCTCCCCCACACTCTCCAGAGTCTTAAGCTATTTATGCCTGTACTTGGTGACCGTTACCATGCAGAACTGTTTTGATGGAACAAATAAAGGAAACATAATAGCAAAAAGATTGTATCATCCTCCCCACAGAGGCCAACCAGCCATAGCTCAGTAAGATGCAAAGTCTCATTAAAACGGTAGCCCCTACGGGGCAGGAGACCCCATCTCTCAATCAGCGCCCATAAGAGTCAGCACCGCCTGGGAGTGTGAGAAGGTCCTTAGTGGGATATCTCACTGCCCATCACAACCAGGATATCTCCTGGAGTCACATCGCTGTAGACCAGCTAAAGGCTTGGGGAGTTTCTTGTGTAGGACCCTCCAAGCACTGCCAGCCAAACTGGGAGAAACTTTCGGATGAAAACGTCCTTATCACTAGGTCCTCAGGTGTATTGTTCTGACTTTGTGCCTACTTTTGGATCCTGAGTCTTGTTTTGACTCGTGACGACTACCTTTCTCCTGGAGTCTAAATAACACCAGAGGCAGTTTCATTCAATCATAACAATAGCTAACAGTTGGTGGATGCGCAAGAATGTCAGGGGCTGTCTTCTAAAAACATTTCTGCATAGTAATATCTATTATTCACAACTAGGCAAGACAGGTCTTCTTATTAGCCCACCTTATCAATGAGAAAACTTAATATGTTTTTCCATTTGAATGAGGCTTAGGGATATCAGGCTAATGGGCCCAGGTTACACAGTGCCACACTGCAGACGTGGGTTCCAAGCCAGGCAGTCGGTCTGTCTCCAGAGTGCAGGGGCTTCATTGCTGTGCTGGGTAGTGTAGTTCTCAAAGGGCAGTCTCTGGACCATTGCATCAACCAGCATCACCTAGTTCATGCCCCAGCCTTACTGAATGACAGCTGTAAGGGTGGGGCCCAGAAGCCTGATTTTGACAATTCCTCCAGGTGATTGTGATACATGCTCAAGTTTGCGAACTGCTGCTGTGTAAATGTGCTCTGCGCCCAGCAATCTTCTTCATCAGCGTTATGTTACTTAATTCTCATGGAGGTCCTAATAAGTAGGTGTTATTTTTATTTTAGAGATGAAGACATGAAAACCAGGGGGCAGGAGAAGGAATTTGCCCACAAATACTAAACAGCAAAGGTGAAATTCAAATCCAAGTCTTTTTGACTCCAAAATCCATATTGTTAATGCATATTGATTTCCTGCTTGATTTCTAGCCTACTGCTTCATCTTGCTCTCTGGGACATGTCTGTTCTCTGGTTTCATCCCACCTACCAGCTTGGGGCCCCCGGTCCTTGGGTTGTGCACATTCTCACAGCATTCTTACAAATTTACCCGCACCTATGTCCTCATGCTGGACTCCAGGCTCTGCTGTGTGCCAGGTCTCTGCATTCCACCCTCCCCAGCAACCTCAGGCTTCTTCCAGTAGGTCTGGAGATGAGCACCTGAGTGGCAAAGGACAGAGCCCTTGCGTGGAGGTTGGACCTCTTCCTCACTGGCAGCTGAGCTCTTCCAACTGAGTCAACCTTTCTCTTTCCTCTCTTCCACCTGGATGGCCATGGCGCACAGGATGGACACAGCCTCTCTCTGACTTGACTTATGTTTTCCTCATGTTAAATGCTATCACTCACTCAAATAATGCTGTCTTGTACATTGATTGTTATTAGAAGATTGTTTTATACCTTAACAGCTTTAGACATGAAAAGAAATTGCCAGATTCCAGGGTATGTGTGTCCTTTCTTATCTGAGTCTGTTCAGTTTCCCCACCTGTCTTTGTGGGAGTTGGCATTCTTCATCTTCCTAGCTGTGTAAAATGCTTTTCTCTCCAGAACCAGGACAGTTGAAAGGGATTGAGCAGAGCATCATCTCAGTTCCTCAAGGCCCCAGTCTGCCACCTGGCTCTCCAAATACCATGGCACAGCCGCAGCCTGCCTTTTGCACTAGAACCCGGAGTCCTGAAGATGTGGCCCCTTCCCTGGGAGGCTCATCTTGTCCCTTATTCTACCCAATAGTGGTGGGTTCTTCTCTGCTTACTGCCCTCACCCCCACACACCCCACCCTGAAAAACAAACCTCTTTTCCCCCTTCTAATCCAGGGTTAAACAGAATGACTTTGGACTTTACAGTTCTTCCATAATAGATTCAGGACTCCCCGTGTTTAACTGATTTGCAGCCCGGGAGGCTGTTCCTCCCCTAATTCCTTGCATCACTGCCTCGCCCTTTATGGAGTGCTTTGCTGAGGTGACTGTGGTTGAAGATACCTGGCCAGTTATCTGCATGATAGAAAAAGACAAATGGCTTTCTCCCTCATTGATTTATTTATTTCGACACATACCAATCCAGAAAAGGATTTAAGCAGAGAAAATGGTATGGATTTTGTCCCCAGGAAAACCTTTTGGTAAAGCAATTTTGATTAACTTATTTGTTCAGTAAGTGTTTATTGAGCACCTGCTGTGTACTGGGCAACTCTCTGAGGTACTAGAGACCTATGAGTGAACAAAGCAGACCAAAGCCCTGGCCTCCCAGACCTTGTATGCTACTGAGAGGGAGAGAAAATCAGCACGTGGATGAGGAAGCCTTGTAATATGTTATATGGTAATTGCTTTAGGGTAAGAGGCAAAGAGATGATCAGGTGTGTGTTTGAGAGATTGTAGACTTAAATAGAGTGGGTAGAATGGATTCATTAAGGAGATACCTCATGAAAGGGGGACTGACACTTGCATAGCTTGGCAGGAGTACTCCTGGCAGAGTTCACAGTGACTACAAAGGCATGACATCAGGACCCAGCCAGCACGCTCACGGAACATCGACATAGCCACATGGCAACAGAACCTATTTAAAACCTTCCCTCCCTGCACTAGACTCTAAGCTTCATGAGGGCAGGAAGCATGCCTATCCTTGCTCACTGCTGTGTGCACCAATGTTTAGCACCAATTTGCCTCTCAAATCATACACATTCAATACATATTTGTTTAAAAAAATAAGTGAATAAAATAAACATGAGCTTATAGTTTGAGTACTTGAGCAAGCATGCTGGAAAGACACGAGTTTTGAGTCAGAAATGGCAGTCCCTTAATTAGTGATTTCAAAGAATGACAAGTTCAGGCCAATGGCGGGGGTAGTTTATGGCTAAGACAGAGGGGAAGGCCCATGAGAAGACGAGGCCAGGTAGGTGACAGCGCAGGTGTCTGAGGACTCATCACAAGGAGCATTGCAGGCACCCCAGGTAATGCCTGGGGCTAGTGACAAGTCAGGCTGTGAGCCAAGTGTCAAAGCCCTGGATGAAACTTGAGGGACTCAGGATATCAGTCATTGGCAGAAAAGAAGAGAGGGCGGAGCAACCTTGCCAGGTGGCAGGAGCTTCAGACCAGCAGGAGCAGGGCTATTCAATAAAAATGTGAAAGAGAAAAGGTCTCCATTTGAGGAGGATCCTCCACTATGAGGAAGATCATAGCCCCAACCTCTGCATGCCAATACAGACAACTCAGCATTTTCTTGAGAAAGCTACCGAGGAGGCACTCCCCTCAGGAAACAGCTGGGTTTCAATAAATGAAGGCAGTTCAGGGAGCACTCTGCCTGAAGGCTGATGGTCTCGGGGAGCATCTTGCTTATGTTGTGGGTGTTCCAGAGAGCCCAGTGGATGGGTGTGGAAGGTGGGGAAGAGTGAAAGATTGGCCAGAAGGGGGAAATTCTTTTCTCTAGGGGAATGAATGGGCTGGAGAGCCTGATGATGTTAGGGGAGCAGGAAGGGATGCACATGCCTGTACGCACCCTGACAATAAGAGATGAGGTATGTTGGTGTTAATCCCACATGTTCCCAGTGGAAGGTGGTGAAACCTCACCTCACAGATTTCAGCTGCAACCTGTGTCTGTGGCAGGGCAGAAACCCCTTTTCTTCCTGCCCCTGAAGGTACCGTAGTGGCAGTAAGTGGGTAGTTCTCCATAGGCCAAGTCTTCCTGTGGTCCAGAGTAAGAAAACCAATCTTCAGGAAGGCAGTAGAAGGTCAAGGGCAGAGGTCACGAGATAGTGGGAGTGCAGAAGAGAGGGTAGGGCTTAGAGATATGTTGGAAGCCAAACTGCCAGAACCTGATGCTTGGTCCAATGTGAGATGGGAGTGAGGGTGGAGGACAGGCTAGGAAAGACTACCAGGTTTCTGGTTTGGCCTCCCTTATTGCCTGTTCGGGAGAACTAGGGGTTCTGTGTCCAGCTTTTCTCCTGTGTGGCAATAGGTAGGGTATTATGGACTAGCTGATGTCTGATTTATTTCTGCCTGCTGATCCATGTGGGTTAGCTCTCTTTTCTACAAAAATGATCATAACAACTCCAGACTCATTTTTTAAGAGAAGAGGGATTTATAAGATTGAACAGAAATGATAGAATATAGCAGATACATGATAAATAGGCAGAATGAATCATCTTTTATTCAATAGATATTTATTGAGTAGCTAAAGCACAACAGTGTGTATTTGGTGCTGCAGATTGCATGGTGAATTCAGCCTTTGCCCATAGGACTTCAGTATGGGAGTGTAGGCAATATTCAATAAATAAATATGCAACCCAATGCCAGGGAGAGGTAGTGCCATGGAGAAAAATTAAAAAAAATAAAGACATGGGTGGAGAAAGCCAGGAGGAGCTGCTTTCGTTAGAGAGTGACTTTAGTGCTGCAAGAAAGCCAGCTCAGCACAGAGCCTAGAGACCCAAGCGAGATGAGACAGCAAGGGGTCGTATGAAGAGAGGGTGTTCCAGGCAGAGGTAACTGCAAATCTGAGGCCATGAATGGGGAATGCATTTGGTACGTATGCAAAACAGCAAGAATTCTGATGCTCAAGGAAGTGATGTAGGATGCTGTGACGAGAGCCCCTATAGTCAGTTCATGCATGAACCTGAAAACCATGTGCAAAACTGTGGGACTTGTTCTAATAAAAATACACCAGCACCTTTTAAGCAGGAGGGCAAAATAATTTAATAAATGTTTTCTTTTTTTACCTTTTTTATTTAAATTTATTTTTTATTGTACTTTAAGTTCTGGGATACATGTGCAGAACGTGCAGGTTTGTTACATAGGTATACATGTGCCATGGTGGTTTGCTGCACCCATCAACCCGTCATGTACATTAGGTATTTCTCCTAATGGTATCCCTCCCCTAGCCCCCCAACCCCCTGACAGGCCCTGGTGTGTGATGTTTCCTTCCCTATAGCCATGTGTTCTCTTTGTTCAGCTCCCACTTATGAGTGAGAACATGTGGCATTTGGTTTTCTGTTCTTGTGTTTGTTTGCTGAGAATGATGGTTTCCAGCTTCATCCATGTCCCTGCAAAGGACATGAACTCATCCTTTTTATGGCTGCATAGTATTCCATGGTGTATATATGCCACATTTTCTTTATCCAGTCTATCATTGGTGGACATTTGGGTTGGTTCCAAGTCTTTGCTATTGTGAACAGTCCCGCAATAAACATACATGTGCATGTGTCTTTACAGTAGAATGATTTATAATCCTTTGAGTATATACCCAGTAATGGGATTGCTGGATCAAATGGTATTTCTGGTTCTAGATCCTTGAGGAATTGCCACACTGTCTTCCACAATGGTTGAACTAATTTACACTCCCAACAGTGTAACATTGTTCTTATTTCTCCACATCCTCTCTATCATCTATTGTTTCCTGACTTTTTAAAGATTGCCATTCTGACTGGTGTGAGGTGGTATCTCATTGTGATTTTGATTTGCATTTCTGTAATGACCAGTGATGATGAGGTTTTTTTCATATGTTTGTTGGCTGTATAAATGTCTTCTTTTGAGAAGTGTCTGTTCATATCCTTCACCCACTTTTTGATGGGGTTGTTTTTTTCTTGTAAATTTGTTTAAGTTCTTTGTAGATTCTGGACATTAGTCCTTAAAGAATTACTTTAACTGTGAAGAGAAAGATGGAGGGGAAGGGGCGTAAAGATAGCCAGTAAAGGCATAAAGGTATACCAGTTAGAATATTGTTGATTTCGTCCATCAAGAATTGATGACGTCATGGACTGCAGTGGTAAGATTTACAATGTAAGAGTATGTTAATCTGGAATATATTCTGAAACTAAGCTAGAAAGTTCATTGATTGATTAGATGAAGTTTGTGAGAAAGAGCTCAGTATTAAGACTGACTATAAGATTTGTGGCCTGGGCTGCTGGTATATACCATGCTGGTAATATACTATTCTTGGCCATCAAAAACTCCAAGAAAAGCAGGCTTGTGGTAGGAAAGACTTTGGTCCTTTAGATATACAAATGGAAATATTGAGTAGATAGTTGACTATGCCAGGGAGCTAGAAAAATGCATATGGGAATCCTAACCATACAGATGGTGTTTAGAGCCAGAGGCTAGCTATCCCACATGCAGCGTGAAGGCAGACAACAGCTCTGTAGGCCAGAAACAGTGGCACTCCAATAGTCCAGTGTCAGGAAAAGGATGATCCAGCAAAGACAATTGGGAGATGAGAAGGAAATCTCAAAACCAGTTCAAGGAGAATGTTTCATAAAGAGCAGGTGTGATTACAGCACAAGTGTTGCTTAGAAGTCCAGGGAGATGAGGATTAAGATTTGGCAAAATGCACTTATACACATGAGACATTGGAAAGAATGGTTCTGATGAAGACAGTAGATAAAAGATTAATTAGAAAGAAGGAGAATGGGTTAAAGAAGTTGAGATAGTAATTAATTTTGCTGAGAAGTTTCACTACAAAGGGAAGCAGAATATGGAGGGTCAGTGGTGGGAGGAGAGTGTGAGTTCAGGATTTTTTTCTCTAAGTCCAATCTGCAGCCTAATATCCCTTGGTCCTTTACTGGCTGTTATTGCGGTGTAATTACTTGTCTCAGTGTTCTCAGTTGTTCCTTCTCCTCAGATAAAATAGGGGAAAGAGTTAGCCAAGACTGGCCTCTGCTTTTTGAGCAATCTGTACATTTTGATCTTCAGCCAAATGACCTCAAAATTTTTATGTGTGGCTTTTGGGTGCTCTGGGAATTTGGAACAAAAGTCACTATGTTGCTAAAGCAATTGACTGTGGCTGACATTAGGTGCTTTGTCTGGAAGTGAGACTATCTGCTGCCAGCCCTAATGAGGATTCCACTGGGGATTGATAGTTGTGGCACTTATGGGAAACATTGCTTGGAGTGGGAACCCACTTATAAGAAGGGTCAGGGGACACAGAATGATTTCTGCTCATCCCCAGTCCCTCCTCAAGGACCAGAGCACAAGTTCTCAAAGTCCTCAATATTTAACCCTGCATGACTAGATACTTACCTGAAGCAGGGGCGTATGAATATATCTATTTTCAAAAAAGATGCCAAAGCAGGAATCAAGTTAACCTTTTGAAGCCACTCCTCTGGCCCACACATGAGTGTCCAAGTGAAATCCCCTCCTTGTCCAGGAGAAGCTCTGAAAGGAGTGGAAGTGCAGGGGCAACCCAACGCAACAGAAATGTGGACAAACACTGCCCAAGTCGTATTCTCAGGGGAGTAGGGCTCTGGGGAAAATACCTCCACTCTACGTAGGTCCATGCCCTGGGAATTCTGTGAACATCCCTGCTGCCTCAGTGCTGTGAATTCTACATCAAGGGGGCAGAGGAAGCAGGCAGCCTCAGTGTTTAGGCTTGAATAATGTTAGGGATGAGGGAGAGCTCACCAACCTGGAAAACGCACCTGCCGCCATACCTTGCCTACCTAATCCTGGCTTGCAGGTGACTTCCTGGGTATTCATCCAAAATGCTTCTCTTCAGAGTCCTAACAAACCCATTCTCATTGCCACCATTGCCCTAGAGGCACTCCTTTCTTGTAGAGGGAAAGCCAGTTTATTGATAGGATATTGTATAAGATGGGGAATAGGAGAGAATAGCTTACATCCATCTCTGCACCCACCTTCTCCCCAGAACTCATGGCTCTTGAGAATTTGGAGCAAATTAGTGAGAGTGACCACAGTGTTTTCCTCTGCATCATTCTGCTGTCTTTAGTTTTGCTTCCAGCTACCCACATGGACCACCCTCTGTCCTGCTTCTGAGCGGTCACGTTCCTGCGTGTGCTGACATGTCTTCTCTCTGCATCACCACAGTTTCCTAGACCTCTTGGTTTGGGTCACTCAGGTGTTGTCATGGCAATGACATCCTCAGTAAAGTAGCACTGCTCATGTTGTCATGGTTATCAGGACCTCTTGATGGGAGCCCCACTTCAGTGTTGTCATGTGGAGAGCAGGAAGGAACCCTAGGACCTTCCAGTAAGCCTGGATTCTTAGGCTAGGCATGAGTCATCAGTGCCTGAAAATGAAGGTGGTTATGATTAGGAAAATAGCAGCTGCCTAAAATGGTGAGATTCTAACCACTTGAGAAATGAATAACTGAAAGAGGGATCATCATCCTCATCACCGTGATCACCTCCTTCCCACCTCCTCTTCATCCTCTGCATAGTGTCTGATATTTTTATGGTAGCTTGGCTATGTTCCAGGCACTCTTCTACGTGTTTTCCATTTGTGAACTCCTCAGTTTTCTTGACAGCCTTATGATGTAGGTGTTCTTGCTGTTCTTTTGCAGATGAGGGAACTGAGATGCAGAGCACTCAGACCACTTGCTCACAGGTGTACCCTAACATGCAATATGGCCAAGACTTAACCAGGCAACCTGGTTCCAGAGGTTTCACTCTGAACTCATTGCCTATTCTGTTTCATTACTAACAAGAAAACTCAAGATGAATCAGTCTAGTTACTGAAGGCGTTGCTAAATTATATCACCGTCTTTGTGGCTAGAATCCATATAGTTTATGTTTTTTACTAATTTTAAGTTTTTATGTTCATTTGATTCCAACAACTATCTGCAGTTAGTGCGACTATTAACTGTATTTTACAGAAAAGAAGATCAAAGTTTTGAGAGTTCATAATTCCCCAAGGAAAGTTGACTTCTAAACTGTGTTGGACTAGGTCTGAATTCATGACAATCTATAGATTCAGAAGCTAGTGTTTTGTCTTGTTCTATCGCATATCATGCCATGTTATATGGCCCAGAGTCTGGCTCTGGGGAGGAAAGTGGTTCACCCATCTAAGATAAATGGTTAGCAGCGGTCACCTCTATGGATAGAAGGACCACATGGCAAGTCTTGGCATGTTCACTCAAGGAGCCATTCACCCTCTTTTGCCCTCATTATTCTATGCCTAAAAATTCCACTGTACAGTAGCTACTTTATCTGTTGCCATATAGGCAAGAGAGCAGCAACCTTCCTTCCATGGCAACTGCCGTCTTAGAATCTGGGCTGCTTTGAGCAATTCATTTAACTTGTACAGGAGAATCCCAAGAGAAGGTTAATTGGCTCTGTGTCTAATATAAATGACAATTAAACACAAATAAGTTACTTAGAAGCTGGCCTGTGAGAAAGTACAGCTTTTAAGAGGGAGGAAGCTTGGCCCTGAGAGTGGATGCATCTTCTCATTCGAGTACAAAGGGATTGATTGGAGGGGGACATGCTGAGTGGGGAACAGCAAAGCTAATAAAGACGATTATAAACAGTAGCAGCAAAGGCTTCTCATTTTTTAAATTATCTGCCAGCACTTTACCTATATCAGCATGTTTATCTTTAGAGCAGCATTGTGAAGTAGGTAATAATGGTATACTATTATCCATATTCAAAAAATAGGGAAAGTGAGGTGCAGAAATGTTAGTTAACTTGCTGCAGGTCAATTCAGAGGTGCGGGGCTGAGACCTGCAGTCAGCCTCCTGGATGTGTCTGGCAGGATTGGCAGCTATCTTTTCTGCATTTGGACTGGGTTCCAGGACCTGGGCCTGGAGCTTAATCAGGGGCATAAGGATGAACCTCAAGGCTCCCTTTCTGCTCACCACTCTCCAAGCGGCCGCTCCTTGCGCACTTTGCCCACCCTCTGTGAGCCTTCGCCATCTCCTTTGTCAAGTTAAGACCGTGATAGGATGTATATTCCTAGCTTGTTGTAAAGATTACATGAGGTAACTCCTGTAAATGCATGCCCGGGCCTGATAGAAAACAAATGCTCAGGATTGGTGTGGGGGTGCATGCCTGTAATCCCAGCGCAATGGGAGACTGAGGGAGGAGGCTCACTTGAGCCCAGGAGTTCGAGACCAGCCTAGGCAACATAGTGAGACCCCATCTCTACAAAATAATTTTTTTTAATCAGCCGGGTGTGGTGATGTGCACCTGCAGTCGCAGCTGAGGCAGAGGGATCACGTGAGGCCAGGGGGTCAAGGCTGCAGTGAGCTATGAACACACTACTGCACTCCGGCCTGTGTGATAGAGTGACACCTTGTCTCTAATAATAACGGTAATAATAATGCTCAATAAGTATCATCACAGTGGTCACATCACAGGTGGTACACAGAGGGAGCATTAGAGTTGGTAGTTATTCCTGTCCTCAGCAATGTGTCATCTTAATCTTAAAGATGAACATACTGTTTATAGCACAGAGTAAAGTGCTGGATATGGCAAGCTAAGATGCAAATGTCCATCTTCAAGACCTTTACACAATACTCCATTTTCTCTAATGCAGAACTTGGCCTATACTATTCTTAGATGACCTGTTGGTACAAGGGCTACCATTTTCTTTTGGCAGTGTTTCCAAGTCTCCGTGTCCGCTCAAGTGAAATCCATAATGTCTTGTAAGTTTCCAGTGGATTTCAAAGCCTCATAATTAACATCCATTTAATAGCGATAGCGAATGACTGCTTGTTGCTTTCTTAACATCCTTTCTTTTACAGGTAAAAGGATAAATTTACAATTAGCAGCCTCCAATTTGCACAGACACAAAAGTTTAATTAAGGGAGCAAAAAATGATTGAAATTTAACTGAAAGTAATACTATGATCTAGGTTTTAATAAACCAAAACAAATGGATACATTCTTACTTCTTTTTTAAAGGGGCACTTTATTCAAAATGTGATGGTCCAGTCTTGAATTGAGATATCTTTTTGTCATTGCTGGGTAAGCAACTTCCTAGCCACATTACACAAAGTGAATTTAGCTATGAGCTATGAGCTGGATACCAGTCTGCCCAGTGAAGAGCCTCCTTCATTCCTACTTCCATAAGAAAGTAACTTGGGAATACAGTCAGTGCTGTCCATAGGCCTTCATAATATCAAGATGCTGCTATCCTCATTTGATATTTAAACATCAGCTCTGATGCTGTTTTCATGCACTTTTCAAATGAAAGCTCTCCCCTCTGCCTAGCTAATGGATAGGGCAGTACAGCGGGAGGAGACCCGTCTGCCGTCCTCCCTAGGCGATGTAGCTGCCAAGCGGGTGGAAAGCAGAGCAAGAGAGCCAGGAGGTTCACAGCAGTGTCTCTTTCCAGATCCAAGGGAGACACAAAAGGGAATTAAAAACTTCACGTTGCGTTGTCACTCTACCCGCGTCTCGCCTGGGAGAGCTCTGCAGCTGGAGAGTGCTGAGAAGTCAGCCCTTCAGAGCAATTACAATTCATATTGACTATAAACTTCCCACTGTGCGAGGAAAGGAAGGGAGGTGCTTGCCAAGCGCTCAGAGGGGCGAGTGTAAATTATTTCACCATCTGATGATATATACCATGTTGGCAAACATTAGGGGAAAAGAGAAGGAGGAGAGAAAGCAAAGAGTTTGTGGGGAAGCTGACAACTGATCATCCGGCGTTCATGAAAGGAACTGGGTCCCGGGCACACTGGTGGGACAGGACAAGTCGCCCACCTGTCGCTGCTGCAGCTGGCTTGTCTATGGTCTACACTTGGGTGAGGAAAGCTTTTAACCTGATGTCCCAGCTCACACATAACTAGAGGAGAGGGCAGGGAACGTGGGGAAGTGAAGAGCACTTTGGTCAGAACACTTGGTTTGCCTCTTTGCTCTGCCAATTACTAAGTGGGTGACTCTTAACAAACCAATTAACCTCTCTGAACCTTTGTTACCTCATCTGTAAAACAGGATCAGAATATGAAGATTAGTAACAATACATTGGAGGTGCTTTGTAAACATGAACACATTATGCACATTATCCTTTATTAAAAGTTTTGTATTAATTATGCATATTCTTTTGGGCAGTGCCGAGAAAATAAAAAAGGCAGAGAGGAGAAGTGTGAACCCACCACAGAGCAATCTTCTCCAGATAAAGGGGTTTTAACATTTTTGCAACACAAACTCAAAAAGCAAAAAATGTAAGCGGTGTGTATGACCGTTGTTATAACAACAGCAATTATCATTTGTTCTCATTATCGTTTGCTAAGTCCTGCATTTATTTACACACAGCACAATTAATCTGAAAGTTCACCTAACCATTTCACAAATGCTACGGTGGAATGGAGTCTAAGGAAATGAAGAGAGTTGAATGTTAGGACACAGCTGGGCAGTGCAGGAATCAAAATGTAAATCACCGGGCAAAAGGAACAACGGGATTGATGCCAGTTTTAGAATGGGGCCGGACAGGCACGGGGGCTCACGCCTGTAATCCCAGCACTTTGGGAATCACTTGAGGTCAGGAGTTCAAGACCAGCCTGGCCAACATGGTGAAACTCTGTCTCTACTAAAAATGCAAAATAAAATTAGCCAGGTGTGGTGGTACACACCTGTAATTCCAGCTACTTGGGAGGCTGAGGGAGGAGAATCACTTGAACCTGGGAGGCAGAGGTTGTGGTGAGCCAAGACCGCGCCACTGCGCTACAGCCAGGATGAAAAATATCTCAAAGCCAGTGTTGACTCTTACTATCTCATTTCATGTCACTAGGGATCAGCAGATTAAGGCAGGTAGGTTTACGAATAGCTTGTGAGCTCACAATGAATTTTATATTTTTAAGTGGTTGAAAAAATTAAAGAACAATCATATTTCATGGCTTGTGCAAATTATTTGAAATTAAAATGTCATTGTTTCTAAATAAAGTTTTATCAGAACACAGCCATGCCCATTTGTTTATGCCTGCTTTTGTCTTATGATGTCAGAGTTGAGTAGTTGCAACTAGATTGTAGGTATAGGTTGGCAAAGCCTGAGATATTTATCATCTGGTCCTTTAGAGAAGTCTGCCAATCCCTGCACTGCATGAAGATGGACTCCTGAAGGTTCTGAACACTGTTATTAAAATTATTATTTTCCTCCATACTCCCTTTTTGGTGCCTTTGCTCAGCACTCTGTGAAGTTGCAATGATGATAGTTCTTATATCCATTCCACATGATGGCCACTTCTCTGTCTTCCAAGAGTGGCCCCTGCCACCCTCCAGGGGTCCTCCCTGGCTTGTAGATGTTGTGCTCCACTCGACAGCTGTGGCTCACCTTATTTTCAGCCTCAGCTACAAGACACTTTCTTGCCTCGTCCCTGACTAGTCATCTCTGCCTCCATCTTCATTAAGCAAACAATTCTATATTCTGACCATTTTGGCTTTTTTGGAGTCACTCTTAACTGGAGTTAACAAAAATCTGATTCTTGCCCTGGATCTTTGGTTATGCTCACTGGTCTGCAGTTGGTTCTGATTCTATCTATGGGGAAGTTTGTTTTCGGATAGTGGCACTGGTTGGTTTGTTTCTGTAGCACACAGCATTCTGTGGCAGCATCTGAGTCGGTCTTCGCTAGTACTGCCTTAGGGGGGGAATCATCTTCCCTTCCCTTTGCATCAATCAGCACCTTCAACCAAAATGTATCATTGCATACTCCTTACCTCCGCTGGTTTCCAACCCGTATTTCACCATCAGCAGCTCTTCTCCCTGCCTCTTCACCCTCTCTCCCTGTTTTCTGTCTGGAATCTCTCTGTAGCAAAAGTTTATATGTGAAGCAGAGGTGGCATGCCTTAAGTTGACCAGAAGATCATGGTCAAATGAGCCCTACCCAATTTACTACATTTCTTCTGAATTCCCTAGGTATCTCCTCAGGACCTCTTAGAATCCTGTAATTACAATTTCATAATTTCAAAAATACTTTACACGTTATAATAATAATGATTTCAACAAGAAGAGAAAGGGACCACTTTGTCATAGAGATTTCTTTTCTATTGAGATGGACTTTGAAATCTTGTCACTTTCAAAGTGAATCTCAATTTTTACATCAAAAAATTACTAGTTATTGTTAACTGTTTGAAGTATGTGTCATTTATATTCTTCTCCATAACTTTGTTACTTTTAAAAATGTGTAATATGTGTTTGTGATAATCTTATAAACTGAGACTTTAGAAATAGATTTTCAACGTTAGATTCCAGTAAGATATGTTTAGCTGAAACAGATATTGAATTAAATCAGGACGGGCCTTTGGTGAACCAGCAGGCAACATGCCTACCTGTATTAATGTGGTTCTCCCCTTTGCTGTGATGCAGAGCACTCCATATGATCTGAAGACTCTGTTGTAGCAGCAGTCTGACTCATGACATTCCCTAGTTGTCAATGAGATGAATTCTGGAATGAAGCCGAGATTCTAAAGTCAACCCACATGGGTTTTCTAATGCAGGGGGAGTCATCTCTGCTTCCATCTTCATTAAATACCATTAGAACCATCTTCTGACCCCTCGAGATGAGAAATGTTGGAGCCGCCAATGATGCATCAATAGGAAGCAAGGTGGGTTATCAAACCCCCAAGAGGCTTTAAGTGTTCACTGTGTGTGGGCGTGGGTATGTGTGAGTGTGTATGTGTGTGTGTGTCCAGTCATCACACATCTCCAGCCTCCAGAATGTTCTTCCTCTTGTGTTGTAAACTGGATTGAAAGGTCGTCACATTTTAGAATTAGCAGATGCCTAGAATGTAGTACTTTTGGTAGCACTGAAATAGGAGAAACAAAACTATAAAAAGGAAGTTCTATTTCTTTCCTACTTTTCTTTTTCTTCCTCTCCCTGTGTAGCACTAACTCATTTGCCCTGCAAACGTCCCTTGGGCTTTTTATCAATTAGCTGAGGTAATCCAGGCTGAGCCACATGGGGCTCAGAGACCACCCTACCATAAGCATCGACATCTGACAGGGTGGATTTTCCAAGAGAATTCCACACAATTCTATATGGGCCTGTTTATTATCCCATTATTAGTATTTTTAAAAGTGAACCCCCTGGGAAAATTTTCAACTGATTAATATTCACCTCTGCATATGCAGTCTATTTGAACAATGTGGTGTTTTTGACAATTATCAGAACTACTTAGTATACCCCCAGGAAGTAGTCAGTGATCTGCTGTTGCTGTTCCATGATATGGAATACATGTCATCAAAATGTCTTCAATTTGGTTTAAAAAGTCAGCCCTCAATTTTTTGACAGGCACACATACACACACACACACACACACACACACACACACACGTAACAAAATTGTATAACTCGCTTAATTCATGATAGTTTGAGCCAAATGGCTGTTTGCAAAATAAAGCCTATGCTTGAAAATGATTTCGTTGTCATTGAAGGCATGAAAAAGTATCATTAGCCAACTTTTCTGGAGCATTTATTCTTTACCAAGCCTGAGTGAAGTGCTCTACATCTGTGATCACATTTAATCTTCATAATGAGGTAAGTATCATTGTAATCTTCATTTTACAGATAAGAACGTTGAAGCTCAGAGAGGTTCAGTGATTTTTCCAAAGTTATATAATAATAACTTTTGTGGCAATTTTTTATTAGCTCATATCATATCTATAGAAACTGATTTTACTTAGAAGGAAAACAGCACTGGGGGAAGATAATAGACTTGGAATCAAACAGACCTGTGTTTCCATCTGCTTCACATTTGTCAGCCGCTTCTCCAATTGTAAATTGGGAGGAATATATACCTCTAAAAGTGGGACCGCATAACTATTCCACATCCACTGTAGGCATAATGGAGCACTAATCAACAGCAGACATGATTACTACTGTTATTTAGATGAGAAGATGGGGAGGGTACCTATACTTGAATCAACAGGGATGGACAGAGCAATGAAAAGGTTTTGAATCAAAATCAGAGGCAGGGAAACCATAGCACTGCTGTAGAAGGCAGAAGCACTGGGCTGTGCTAGTGCTCAGAAGTGTCGGAGAATTCTTTGCGCCACTCTCATCTGTGGCGGTCTAATCTCCTGGCCTGGAGAATGGCTGGCCTTACTGACTCCCTCAGAAAGAATGGAGTGAGGTGGAAACAAGGCTGTGTGATGTCCAAGGCCAGGTTACAGAAGGCCACAGATCCCCAGGCCCAGCTGTCAGAGTATGGAAGTGCAGCAGCCCTAGAGAGGACCCCAGTCCCCCCACGATCTGGCCAGAAACCTCATGGAAGACCCTGATGGGATCTGCTGGTTGAGCTCATTTCACCTCAGATTCATGAGCAGAAAACTAAGATGGCCATTGCTAGTGTAAGCGCCTGTTTTGCAGCCATTTGCTCCTCAGCAGTAAACGTCCGGAACGTGGGTCCATCATCCTGAAGAAATGCCAGATGCTAACTTAGATGTCCTATTGTCCTTTGCTCCTCATGTTAGCTTCTCTGTCCCTCTGCACTTGCTTCCTTTGGTCAAGACAAGGTGGACTTACGGTCTCGGCTACACAAGGGCCTTTCCAGTGCCCTCAGTTTGCGATCTGACCTCAAGGTTTTTTCTTTCGGATCTCAGTCCGTCACAGTGATCCCAGAGTTTCTGTCAGATTCAGGTAGCTCCAGAATCAGAATCCTGAAATTTTGTCTTGATAATTAGCTCTTTACTCTCTCTGCCTTTGGGCCACTGACCCCATCAAAATGGCGGAAAGCGAAAGAAGTCCGTCCTGTGAAGAGGTCTACTTTTTCAGCCCATTTGTGGACATTGTGACTGCCTGACAA
The DNA here is from genome assembly GCF_006542625.1 of Nomascus leucogenys. Lineage (NCBI taxonomy): Eukaryota > Metazoa > Chordata > Mammalia > Primates > Hylobatidae > Nomascus > Nomascus leucogenys. Next base: position 2,726,518 of record NC_044395.1, on the reverse strand, counting down.
AGCCGCGCTCAGTCTCAGCATCTCAGGCTGAGGGCTACACTGTGGAGATGGAGGTGGGGTGGGTCCCAATGCTAGTCCCTCTCTCTGGAACCCACAGGCAGAGGCCTCAAGCCAACTGTCCTTCCCTATAAATCAGAAGCAGGGCAAGTAAAAGCTTGGACGTCTTCGTCTCTCCATAGCCAGAGGAAGTCAGCCAGTCCCAGGCCTCGGCTCTGAGGAAATTCGCCGAACCCTTTCAACAGGCTTGAATTCTGTCGGCAGCCCAACCATCTCCTTGTTTACTGTTGAAATAATTACTACTTTGCCATAATATTAGCTCTGAGCCGTGACTCCATTACCATTATCACCGGAATATTACCCATTTATTATCTCCCAGCAACCCTGGAAGATGAATACTGGGCTTCAGAGACCAATTGTTTTACAGCAGACAGGATCTTGGTGTGCATTGTTTAATGAGGTAAACTACATTACAGCCAGCATTAATTTGGCTGCAGTGCACTCCACTAAATCACTCTTAACCTGGAAATCTGCCGCTCTTTTTGATGTGCCCTTAATCGGCGAGGATGGGAGACATCCTTTGAGAAGAGGCTGGAGCTGAGGGGAGAGAAGAGGAAAGGTTAAAGGTGAGCGAGCCCCGCCCAGAGATGTGTGCATAAGAGTGGGGAGGATTGTGGAGTGAGGGACCAAGGGAGGCAGGAGAAGGAAGCAGGCAGAGGACACGCATCCTCTGTTCTGCTGGTCCCAAACACCTGGGAAGATGCAAAGGTGATATGATGGCTGAAAATAACCCACATGCTTCCCCTCTCTAAGCACAGGAGGTATGAACCCACAGAATCCATTTTCTGACCACATTTGGCTTTTCTCTTCTATTTGGCATCTTCAGAATGACCACAGCAACCCACAACAGACAGAAGACAGAACTAGACAATGAGATTGTCTTTTGGCATGAGGTTGTCTTTCGGTATGAGAGGCAGGGCAGCCTCCCAGAGGTCTGGCCATTTGCTGAGCTCACAGGAGCCTGCGTGCGGACTCGCGGAGCTCATTGCCTTAGGTGAAACGCAGCTGGAGACACACCGAGAAACAGAGGAGCAGATGAAAGAAGTTTCTGCATAAAGCCTCCCTTGTCACTTACATTCTTGCTGTAAGCTGCATGAAGTCACCTGAGGACTTTGTTAAAGTGCAGATTCTAATTCAGCAGCTCTGGGGTAGCCTGAAAAGTCTTCATCTCTAAGTGGCTCCCAGGGGTTGCTGATGTTGCAGGTCCGCAGCAAAAGGAGCCTTGTTTCTCTGAGAAATGTCTGCACTGCCTTGTTCAAGACCATGCTCCATGCAGTCTAATAAAACAGCCGCATAGTTACCGTTTTTGAGGTGGGCAAACAGAAATGAATTCCTTTTGCTCCATCAAATGCTGACAACTTCTATACAGGTCCTGGGGTGAATGAAGCACAAAAACTTCTCAGAAAGAATATCCCAGATACAATAGACACCAGAGACACTGCTGTAAGTCGGTGCCTTCAGATTTTTTGGGTAGAGAACACTGTAGTCCTAAAATGTCCTAAAAAATTACTTTTATATTACCAATTGAGAAGGAATCGACAGGGCTTGAACTTCGGATTCTCGGAATCCAGTCTAATGTTTTTCTGTAAAGAAAAATAAATTTATTTTCTGCTATGCCACTGGTGAGTTTCCCAAAATTATCTGTTTTCCTGATGTTGAAAACCTTTTCTCTGCACAGCCTGAATGAATTTAAAACTTAAGCAATCATCCCATAAACCTAGCCCAGATAATCATGATTGAAATTTTAAAAATTGTTTATTAGAAAATTCCAGTTTCTTCTTTAAAAACTAAGGTGGGGCTGTTATGTTTCTCAAAGCCTCTCTCAGTTTACCATGTTCATCTGCCCAGGCACCACCATCATTGCCTTTTACTGAGAGAGACAGAAAAAAAGTCTTTGTGATTTAATATGTAATCTCAAGAATAGCAGAACTTGGCTGACGGTATAAATTGGGAATGTCTTTTACTGCACATCTTCCCTCCCAAAACTTTCTATTGTACCCATCTTGAAAACTTATAATGAATAGTTTTTATCTCCGGCCATACATGTGAAGTGTAAGGGGTGTGTGTGCATGTCTGTATGTGTGGTGTGTTTCATCCTCTGTAAGAGTAGCGTAACAATAATAATTCTTCTTTTCAAATTTTATCATAATTAAAGAAAAAGGACATCACTAATTTATTTTCATATTGTCTACCAGGCTGCTCCACTGGTGTCTGGACTACATTTATCTGGTTTGGGAGCATTATGCCTCTCCTAGTTCATTTATCCATCCATTCATCCATCCAACCACCCATCCATCCATCCATCCAACCACCCACCCATCCATCTATCCATCATCCATCCATTCATTCATCCATCCAACCACCCATCCATCCATCCATCCATCATCCATCCATCCATCCATTCATCATCCATCCAACCATCCATCCATCATCCATCCATTTATCCATCCAACCACCCATCCATCCATCCATCCATCCATCATCCATCCATCCATTCATCCATCCAACCACCCATCCATCCATCCATCCAACCACTCACCCATCCATCTATCCATCATCCATCCATTCATTCATCCATCCAACCACCCATCCATCCATCCATCCATCCATCATCCATCCATGCATTCATCCATCCAACCACCCATCATCCATTCATCCATCCATCCATTCATCATCCATCCAACCATCCATCCATCCATCCATCAATCCATCCAACCACCCATCCATCCATCCATCCATCCATCCATCCATCATCCATCCATCCATTCATCCATCCAACCATCCATCCATCCATCATCTACCCATCCCTCCATCTGTCCGTCCATCCATCCATCCATCCATCCATCCACAAACATTTGCTTAGCACCTACTAGGTTCTGGTAAACCTGGAAAAACAAGTAAAAATTAGAAAAGTAAATATAAATGAGACATGGTTTCTGTCTTTGGGGATTTCATAATTTATCAGGAGAAACAAATATAACTTTTTGTGATACCATTTGGTGGTACATTTTAGTCCTTCTCTTCTTTCCTCAACTCTATAAGCAGTTTTCTTTGTAGAGATAATCTCTAATTCTTTTTATTGAACCATAGATAAAAGAAGGAGTGGAATCTAGCAGAAAGCTAAGAGTATAAACCGGGTCTAATCTTGAAATGGTGATTCTAACAGTCTTCTTGGGTGAGTCTCCAATACAACTACAACTCTAGTTCTTTCTCATAGGGTCTCCAATTTTAAAACTGGGCATTACTAACTTGACTCTTCCATCTCAAGAATGTTTTTACGTATTCCAATGAGAGATTGTCCTGTTCCAAACATGGGTGGAACTCTCAGCTTAGCTCTAGAGAGCAGCTGTTTGCTGGAGACTACACATTTTCCAGAAGAATGCCATCCTGTTGAAGACACTTTGCCACTGGCTTTTTCAAGCACCCCAAAATGGGAGACTGCACTGAAGGAAATTTGTTCAAAAGAACTTGAGAGATTAGGGGGTGAAATTAGATAGAGAAAAAAATTCTAAACATGGCGAGATATGTCATCAGTAAAATGCACTTTGGCATAACAAAGTTGTGAATTGAAACAGTTACAGAAATATTGTGGCTGGGGAAATCCCAAGTGTTTCTACAGTTGAACATCCCTGATTAGAAAATCCAAAATCAGAAATGTTCCAAAATCCAAAACTTTTTAAGGACTGACATGATATCACAAATGGAAAATTCCACACCTGACTTCATGTAACAGGTCACAGTCAAAACACAGCCAAAACTTTGTTTCACACAAAAAATTATTGAAAATACTGTCTAAAATTACTGTTAGGCTATGTGTATAAAGTATACGTGAAACATAAGTGAATTTTATGTTTAGAGTTGGGACCCGTCCCCAAGCTATCCCATTATATATACACAGATATTCCAATATTTCAAAAAATCAAAAATCTGAAGCATTTCTCGTCCAAAGCATTTCACATAAGGGATACTCAACCTGTATTAGATAAATTAAGAAATTTGCTTTATGTAAACTTTAATATATGTATTTCATATATAACAAATTTATATATAATGTTTTTTTCCTTTTGGCACATAAAGCCTGTTTTATTTGGTTGGTAATCATGTGATTGGTGCTCTGAGGCCAGTTTAATCATTTTTACTGAATAGTTACCATGTGTTGGACACAATGCTATGCAATTAAATTTAATATTATTTAGTCCTCATCCCCTCCTAGCAAATACAATTCAGTGACGTCTAGTTACATGAGCCAAATCAACTAATGGGATATTTTCACTGTTGAGCAGGGACATACAATCAGAGTAATTCAAAGTCGTAAACACAAACAGCACCCTTTTGGTAACTGGCTCTGTCCAGGCATGCTCGCCTCTTGCCATGACCTCTTGCATGTGTCTCTGTAAAATGAAGCTGATGATGAATTGTTCTGTACTCCTAATACTAAAAATATCTGCGATATAGATGTAAAACTTCTGGGGTCTTACTTAAAAGCTATCATGAAAGTGCACAGTTATTTTGCATGTTTGTATACAAGCCTCATATCCACAAGTGCACTTGGATGCACCCTCCAGTCCTGCTCTCTGATTTCTAGTACATCCATCAAGCTCAATTGCCCATACACAGTAGAATTCTCTGATAAGAAGCAGCATTTGGGAGGAAAATGTAAACTCGCCTTTGTTGTGATGGTCACAGTATGTGTGTGCTGTGTTTTCCCTCCCTCTGAGGCAAATTACTGTGAGTAAAACCCATATTGTGCTATCAGATGCAATCCCAGCCTTTGCTCAATTGTACTTTGCAATGGCACAATAGATTGTGGTTGTTTGATACCATCTCATTTGGTTATTTTTCTCATGTTTGTTTATCTCTCAGTTAATTGGAAGAATTCAAGAGCCTTCAGTAGGTCTCTCGGTCCTTAGCCTCAGATCAGCTAGTGGAGCCTTCCCCATCCTGGGTAACCCTCTGGAAGTCAAGCTGTCTTGACTTGCATTATGATCTTTCTTTATCCGCTCTCCAGAGAATACCCATCTTAACAATTAAAGTACACACAAGAAAATGACTGAGGATTTCCTTTTGGCTTCCCTGGAAATGGAGGATCAAGCTGAGTAAATTCTCCAAGCTTCTCAATTTGTGAAGAAAAAATGTTACATTTAGGGGAAAAAAGGGGGGGTCCTGCTTAGTTAAAAAAAATGGTGGGTGGGGACAGTGTGCAAGTGGGATAAAGAAAGAATAGCAAAGAAACAAGAGCTGTCATTTGGGCGTCTTGCTAGTTTTTCTTCTATCCTGGTTATCAAAAGAGCAAAGAAATTCTACTTCCCTTTTCTCTCCCTCAGGTACCCTCAGGCCTGCGCAGCCTGGCCTGGGTTTGCACGGCTTTCACATGGCCCGAGTAGCCACCCTGTTAGAAAGTAAAGCAAGAGCAGCCACAAAGTCTGAGATTCATGAGATCACTCCACAAATTAAAACCTTTTATCAGCCTCTAAGAGCTGTGCAAACTAATTAGACTTTGGCCAAACTTTGCCAATGACTCCCTCGAGGTATTATTATAAAATTTTGAGCTTGGAAATGCGTCCCCATTCTGTCAACATCAGGTTGTTTCAGCTACGGAAATCGAGCTCCAGCTCATTTTAGCTTCCATGATGTGCTTTGCATAAGCTGTGGCATTTTGCACTGGTGTGGCAGGGAGGAGAGCAGTACAGCTGTATTTGAAAACACATAAGGATGTTTCCCAGCAATATGACTTCAGACACAGGGACTGAGTTTCAAGAAAAACCCACTTTTGCCCCTCAATTTTAAGCAGACGCTGCAGAGTTCTTAGCTTAAGATGTAAAGGTGAGTACTCAACATCCAGGTCTAACAGCTTCTAATTTAGGGAGGACATATCACTTCCCTTCTCAATGTTTTTGGCTCTTCATATGCAAATGAACAGCTCTTACTAACAAATTACTGCTCAAATCTTTGGTCATGTTTTGAAGCAAAGTCTGGGAGAGGAGGCTTTCTGGAAGAGCTTGGTAAAAAGTCAGTAAACTTTGATTTGTCTCAGAGAATTTAGGTTCATAAATAGCAAGGGTGCAAACTCCATGTGACTCAACAAATTTTTGAATTTGTCAAAAAATATTTATCAAACATATATAGGCTATTTGGCATTATTGGAGGTACGTTGAGGCATTGACAGTGCCATGTATGCCAGTGGAGCCGTTCCTACTCTTGCTCTGAATAACTGTCTGTGGGGCTGGCCTGGGAGTGCAGAATCCCTCTGCAGCAGATGTGCCCTTCTGCACGCTCAGAGTCCCAGGACACAGTGGACATTGAAGGGGAAGAGAGAAGTACAGGGTTTCCCTCATCCTTAGCCCACGACTGGAGCAGGGGGCCAGGAAATGAGAGGTGGTATTTGTTTCCTTTGCTGAAAATGGAGTGAGGTGACCTTCCGAGGTACCCAAGCAACTTATAACAGTGTGTTTTTACCACTTCCCAGGGCTGACCATCTGCCCAACTTTTGGACCAATCCTGGGCCACTGGTGGAGCCAGGAAGCCCAAAGGGTCATGGAAGGGGAGACTCTTGCCCAGTAGTCCACAAGAGGGCTGTGCAGCTGGCATATTGGCCCACAGAACCCCCAGCCCTGCAGCATGGCTCCGAGCCCTCACAGGCCCAGAGCAGAGGCAGGAGTGGAGGCTGCCAGGGTTTAGACCTCCTTCACTAAAGGGTCCCCAGGTTCATTTTTGTCTCCGCCATCTGCCATCCCGTCTCATGGGCTCTCATGATGGGCTCATCAGGTTCTTGAATTCTTTCCAGTTGTCACTAATTACACTGCAGATCCGTAAATCATTCCAGGCTGGGGCTGACAGGGAGAGATGGGCCCTCTGCCATGCTGAGCTCGGGGCTTCCTGCCACACCTGCAGCCAGTGGCCCTAAGGCAGCCGCTGATCAGTGCTCAATGTAGAAGGGAGGGGTGGCCAATCCCTCAGACACCCATCCCCAGGCTCTAGCCCTGGCTGTGGCCACATATGTGTGCTCATCCTGGAACTAGGTCTCAGGTAATGCAACCCCTGGAAGAATGTAGCTACTGTCTCTGCCTATAGGTTTTTATTGCTGTTTGAATATTAAAGACAGCTGCGAGGAAAGATGAGCTTATTTCTTCTGGAGTTTCATAAAGTTGAGACAGCACTTCTCAAACTTAGTTTAATAATGCAACAGACTGATTCATCAATTCTGGGACTGGGTCTACCAATCTTCATGTTAAATGTGTACCCCAGGTGATTCTTGGGTGGTGATTCAGTACCCCACTTTAAGAACTACTGTACACTAACTTACACTTTATCTCTCTCTGGCTCTAGGCTATCATTGACCCTCTTGTTTCTGGATCGGGTGAGAACCTTCTCTTTTCAACCTTGTTATTCTAATAGGGACACAAATGTCTTCGGATCAAAAACACACTAGCTTCTCTGTGCATAGGAGCTATTCACAGTGCAGATGCACAGGCCCCTATGCCTGTCACTGAGAGAAAGCCTGTGACCTCTGGGTGTTCTGCAGCCAGTGTGGTGGGCCGAGAGGGAGCCCCCAGTTCCCCCAGCCCACCAGCTCACTGCACAGATTGCTGGCTAATGGGGCGGAGCTAGCTGAAGTGCCTTCTATTAATGGAGCAGAATATAAACAGAATAAAGCCTTCATTTCCCAGGCTGTGGTTTCATTATTAATATGCTTTACAGTTCACAGGTTGTACGTTTGCACCCGTGTTTTCTCAGCTGGTGTAATCTGCGGCTCTGAGTGAGAACAGTCATAAAATTTTCATTTCCAGTTGAATGTGCGTCCAATTCGCCGTGAAATGTTCTATCTGTCGTGAATATTAAGTGCACTGAAGCAGTGGCTGCTGGATTAGGCAGACAGGTTCCCCGGCCCCTCCCAGGCCTGGCAGAGGACAGAGGTTTGCTGGGGCATGGGTGGAACTTTAACAGGGAAGCTGCACGGCATGAAGTCTGTTTTCTCATGGCCGCCTCCTGGAGCTTTGGTGGAAGAGAAGGGACCTACTGTCCAGGCAGGGGAGAAGTCAGAAATAATGGAAACTGTGCACCTCAGGGCCAATAAAAAGCATTCAGACAGGAGGTGAAAAGGCACAGGAAGTTCAAGTGCAGAGTAGAGAAGTGGAGGGCCAGGTAATGCCAGGGCAGAGGTGAGGAGGGAGGGGATTGCAGAGGAGAGAGCAGGCCTGAGGGGAGCATGCACTGGGGAGGCTGGTTGGCAGGCATAATATTAGAAAGAGCAAGCAGAGCATTTTATGCACGGTGCCTTTTTAGACACATCAATAAAGCGCTGAGGAGAGAGCACGATGGAGGAGGTGCAGGGAAAGGCTGGGAGTGACAGCAATTAGGAGAGCCTTTCTGTCCGATGGCCTGCAGCCCTGGTGCGGGGCAGAGCGTCACGGGGACTCTGTCCTAAGAACAAATGTTTCCTACTGCCAGCTGGCCTGCAGTGGATGTTATTTGCCTCCCAGCACTGACTTAGTATCCCTTCCCCTCATGCCACTATCTGTGCTCAGCCATGCCAACTGGCTCTTCCCTCCAAACCCTTCCTCTCCTCTTTCTTAGGAGTTGCAGCATTGTGCCAGTTTCAGGGTTGAAACTCCTCGGTTGTTTCTACAGTGTGCAGAGGGAGCCAACTCCAGTAGGGGTAGAAAGCCTGTAGGATTCTGATCTTCTCTACTCATCCCAGCTGCTGCGTCAGGATCTTTTCTCCCCGGGGGGCCACGTGGCCCTGTCCTATATGGGTTTGATGAGAGAGCTGCCCTAGGCTAGAGGAGAATGAGAGGCAAATAGGAAGACTGAGCAGAGAAAGTGGAGTCTCCTTGCCTTGGGCCCACAGCCTCCTTAGCAACAGTGAGTGGAACTGGCTGTGCCCTGCAGGAGAATCCCAGGAAGACACCTGCTTTGCTTTCCCAGAACTAAAGTGCTGATTCAGGCAAAGGGGCCTTTGCCGCACCTCCCACACAGGCGGGACTCCTCTAAGCCTGCCCGGTGGCCCAGGGAGGGTGTGAATGACTGGGCGCATGCGTGTGTGTCTCCATCGACACAACTGCACAGTGAAAGTCAAACAGTTCATTCTACATCTCTTGGCTTTTTACAGTTAAAGCTCCCAACAGCCCAGTGAAACAGAAATGGTGATTTTCCTCCTTTATAGGTAAGGAGCACCGCACAGCCACAGATTAAGTGATTCTGCTGAGGTCACAGAGCTGAACTCCCAGTGGAGGCAGAACAAAACCCCTTTATTCTGATCTGGAGCCATATGCACTCTCCTCCTCCTCCAATTATTGATAGTTGACTCCCTCTCTGGTTTCCAATTGTTTTGCTTTGGATAATATTCAAATAATTTTGTGTTTCTGAAATGCACACCTGCGGTGAGGAGTGAGTTGAGAGGAAGAAACTGAAAAATGAGCTGGGCTGAGATATTAAAGTGGTAGAAGAAGAAGAATTTACCAAGTGACGTCCTAAACACATGTAGTTATAGCCCGGGAAGGCATCGTCTGTTTCCTGTCGGCCATCCTTTCACACGCCAGTCACATACTGACTCACCTTCATTGTGAGCAGATGCCTTGAGAACAAAGCTCAGCATCCAGCATGATGCCTACAGCAGGCAAGACCCGGCCACCCTCTCTAGCCCCAGGCTCACTCCCTGCCCTTGCTCCCCACTGTCCTGCATCTTCCCAGGGTGGACTCCAGACATTTAAGCTTTGCAGATACTGTTCCCTCTGCTGAGAAAACCACTCCATCCTCCTCCCCTCCCCAAACCTGGTGCCCACCCTCACATCTTTCCAGAGGCAGCAGACAGGCTGCCTCTTTGGGAAACCTTCCTGGGCACCAGTTTTCACCCCCAAAGTGCAGGCTCTCCTCCTGGGCTCCTCATGAACTTGACATGCACACATCTCAGGCTCATCATTGATCGCCCTGTGGTTTGCCATCTGTGTGTGTGTCCAGCTCACAGAAGAGACAGGGAGGTTGTCACAGACCCTAGAACATCCATCCTTGAACACATACTCAGGGACTGGGCATTGGAATTATACAAATTTGGGGTTTAAGCCCAGTGTTGCCACTTAGTTGCTATGAGGCTCCTGATGAATTGTATAACCAGCTTAGGCCTCTGTTTTTACATCGCAAAAATGGGGATCATAACTTCCTCAGAGGCAGGTTGTAAGCAATCAAACAGTGAGGAAATACATATATGCTATAGAAAACTTAGATACTTTTGCTTCCCTTCTCTCTAATAGATGTCTCTTCTCTCCAATAAATGTTTACTGGGTGAATAAATGAATAAGAAAAAAACATATAATGAAGTGCAAAATTGTTTGGTTCAGACTCAAACTATACTGGGGATTCGGAAGGAAAATATCATCAAAAGGAAGTATGGCCAGGGTCTTCAGGCAGGAGCTGGGCCATGGAGGGATCCTGGGTTCAGGGATAAGAACCCTTTAAAGTTGGATCTAGGAGAACACCCTCTGCACAATCTCATACCTTCCTCATTTCCTTTCCTTCTGGATTTCCCTTCTTTTCTCTCTCTCTTTCTCTACCCCTGTCTCTTTTCTACCCTCTGATTTATTTCGTTTATTGGACCTGAACATTTAGTAGACACTTGCTACCTCACTTTACCCCCTGTGTATCTCTAACCTTGAATCTGAACTAGTTAACCCCTGATAAAGGTCATTTCCGGCCCTTAAATCCTTGGATTTTCCAAGAGCCTCACCTTCTCTCCACAGGCCCTAGAGAGAGCACCTGAAATGCCATTAAATGGTCACAGCCCACAGCATCCAAACGTGGGAGAAAATGGAGAAATTAGGAGAAAGTGCTCCCAAAATGTTCTTGTCTGATAAATCTTTAATTCTACCCCTTGTGGCTCAGAACTCCTGCCCTTAAACTGCATTCAGAATGCATTCCGCCAGTGTCCCATTCTCAGGGAGGGAGAGACAGGGGAAAAAACTGCTCATCCTTCTCCTGGCTTGTCACTGTAGAGTTGAGATAATAATAGTCTTTTTCTGATCCCCTGAACTTTCCCATCTGCTTCATAAAACAATGGCAATTTTTTTCCGTTGCTCTGTCTTCCTCTCTCTCTTTTATTTTTATCCTCCTACACTATAATTTAAAACTGTGGCAGTGCTATAGCCCTTGAGTTTTTTTTTTTCTCTTTCTTCTCCCCTTGCTTTAATACATGACTGTTATTTAAAATGGCCTTTCATCTGAGCACCAGGAGGCGGCCTGAGCAAGCTGCCTCCTGCTTTTAGAGAGGGAGGGTAGGGCCACTGTGGTCCCTGGTCTCGCCTAGCACCTAGTTCTTTTCAGTACTGCCATGCAAATCAGAAGTGTTGTTTGTTCTTTCTGAAAGAAGACATCGGAAGCCAAGGTCTGGAAGTGCCCCTACCTCAGAAATGGACATCATATCAAGCTGGTGGCTGTCAGTGGTCCACCATGCATCAGGTCCAAATAAAGCAGTTTCAGCTGAAGGCAGTAAATTCAGTGTGCCCATTGATGCCAGGAGGGGAACGTGTATCAGCCACTCAGCACGGAGACTCAGCCGTTGCTATGCAGGCGTTTGCTCAGCTGCGCTGCCAGTCACCATTCAGATGCATCTCTCCTCAGCTGGATGGGCACTGCATAGGAAAGGGTGGTGGTCAGGGACTTCTTTCCCAGGGGAAATGTCATCTATTTTGGGGATCAGAAAGGAAGGCGTCGGACACTGGTGTTTCCCATACCAACTCTGCAGCATTCCCTGCCATGGATGCTCGTTCAGCTGCTGCTTTGGGGCACTGGCTGGAAAAATGCTCCACACACTTCCTGTCTCTGTGACAGTTCAGTTCCATGAATGCACCTGTACCTCTGAAAGTGATTTTGGCCTTGTCTTTGCTCTCCAAGCTCTCTCCAGAGCCCCCTCTGAACTGGCATCAGCAAAGCAATCATATTCTAAATGAGCTTCATGAAGAATATGCCATTGCAGTAAAACACCAGGGACAGGATAAGGCTGAAGGCTAGAAAATAAATTGTGTGTGTGTGATGAGAGGGTGTGTGTGTATGTGTGTGTGAGGGTAAGGTGTGTTCCAGCCCTCATGAACGTGGTGATCACTTCCTTCTTGGATTAAGCAGCCCTCCTGCCAGCTGGAGAAGGAACTCCCTGAAGAAGGCAGGGACCGCCTACCCCCAGCTGATGTGCTGAGGAGGCCACCCACCTGCAGGAAACGGACAACATTTTAATCCTGGCTACGTGGGTTGTTTCCTTGCGTGATGCCCAGAAGGACTGGCGGCAGGAGGAAATTCCTGGAGAACTGGTCTCTTGTGTCAAGTTGTTGGATTTCAAATCCTAGGTGTCATTGCTTCAGTCCCTACTTCTCCTTGGGATCCTCCTTTCCTTTAAACATTGGAAATGATTCTTAAAACCATGTATAACTATTAAGGTGAGAAAGGCTGAGACATCAAGATCCAGGATTTTCTCCTGAGTGTGATCTCTCACCCTGATGTGGTGAAGGTCATGGCCTCCAGCCAGGCACTTTCTCTTGGTTTTCTCTTCAACTCATTAAAGGACCATTTTAATCAATGTTTTTACCTTCCCCCCGATAATCCAATGATGTCCAAAGAATTTTAATTTTCTCTATCTTGGCCCAACTTCATTGCCATTGCTGGTATATAGCTTAATTAACAATCTATTTTAAGATATTGTTTTAAATGATTTTCACTTATCACCAATTTATCACCTTCTTTCTCTTTATTTCTTCCTGCATCTTAGACCTTACATCTGGGATTATTTTCCTTCTGCCTTAATCCTCTTTAGAATTTCCTCTGGGATAGCTCTGCTGCTAGTGGCATATTTTCTCAGTTTTTGTTTAGTGAAAATGTCTTATTTTGTCCTGATTCCTGCACGGTACTTGTTCTGATACAGAATGTTAAGTTGGAAGTCATTTTCTTTCAGTTTCCTAAGGAACATTTGGCTCTCAGTTCTGCTGTTGAGAAGTCAGCTGTCAATCTTATTTTTATTTCCATGAACGTCATCTGCCTTTCTCCCCAACCTCCAACAACCCCTGTTGCTTTTAAGATTTTTTCTTTGGATTTGGCTTTTTGCAAGTTCACAATGCTGTGTTAGCTATAGATTTCTTTCTTTAACTTTTCCTCGGATTTGTTAGTATTCTGGAATCTATGGATTTTTTTTTATTACTTCTGGAAAATTCTCAGCCATTGTCTCTTCAAATATTGCCTCTTGTCCCCTTTTCCCTTTCTTCTCTCCTTTTGGGACTCCTCACTAAATGTAGACAAGACCCCTCCCTCTGTCAATGCCCTTATGCATTATTTGGCATTCTTCATCTCTTTGTCTCTTCACATTATCCACTTTTTTTTTCCTTACTTAACTTACAGTTAATTGATTCTCTCTTTAGCTCTGTCTCATATTCTTTTAGACCTTTACACCAGTATTTTTAATTTTTCTTTCCTAGAAGTCCTATTTTTACTTTTCTTCCTCGAATATGCTAGTTTCCTTTAATAGGTTTATTTTCCAATATTATTAGTCAAGTTTGTCATGCATTTCTTTATATAAAGATATTTGTTTTACAGTCAATGTTTCATGATTCCATTATCTGATATATTTGTGTCTGTTTCTGTTTTCTATTTTATGCTGTTCTCACTCTTAGTATCATGTTTTCTTGTGTGCCTGGTTACTTTTGGCTCTGTGAGGCTCATTGTTTTTTTTCACAAAAAGCTGAAAAATTTTGAGCCCTAAAACAAAAGCATGTTATGACTTGTATTTACTTCTGCAAGATGACCGAGGTCTATGTAAACTAAATTAAGGGTGTCTAATTTCCTAGCTAGCCCAGGTAATTCAAACCATAACACAATTTCTTGGAGAGAATGTTTGTCTTTTGGTTCACTCCCACCTTGGGGATGCAGCTTTTTGGAGTCTCCACTTATTGTACAGAGGTTTTCCTATTAGACTCCATCACTTCAGAAGGGTGTTGGGCTTTGATTCCTGTTCCCCTGTCCTTTCAGATTGTCAAACAAAGGCTTCAATTTGCCTGACTCAGCAAATGCCCTCAGGTCAGGAACGAGCTGTCTCTTGGTTCATGTTTTATCTTTAATTTAGGGTCTGGTAATTCTGTACCAGGAAGGAAGCTTTTGATGCTTTTAAGAAAGATGTAAACTGTCTCATCCAGTTCCTTTAGTAGTTTTCAAAGGGAGGGTAGCCTGAATAACCTAATCTGCAGTACCTGTTTAAACCACATCGCACATCTGCTCTCCATCCACAGCCTGAAACTTCCTTATGTGATGATGAGCATACCTATGAGGAAAGGGCAAGGCATGTGGAAGCCACTCCACTGCTCACCAGCTGTTTCACTTTGTACAAAGATCAAAGTTTGTATCTTTCTGTGTCTCAATATCCTTGGATGTGAAATGGTGGGACCAATAGCCTGAAGTGCCTATGCCTACCCCACAGGGTTATTCCGAAGCTCAAAATGATCCTCGGTGTGTATTTTGCTGGACTCAGTGGTGTATGTATGAATGTGTTGTTTGGAATTTCAAGCCTACTACTTATGTGTGGGACTTGGAATTTTCTTGCTTGTCAAAGAGGGGAGGGCCAAAGGGCAAACGTAGGGCCAGGACGAGGCGCAGGCTTCTACCCATGAGAAGAAAATCTTCAGGCTAAAAGTGACAAAGCACAGCAGCAGTAAAGCTCAGGTGCTCCAAACCTGAGGCTTGCCTCACCACCCAGGCAGAGAGTGATGACTGGGAGGCAAGGCCATGGCCTTCTGTTTGGAATGTCTTGAAAGCAGATTTGTCCTCGGAGCACTCCCTGCCGCAAGCCCCTCAGCCTCCCTCCTACCTCTCCTTTTCCCTCCCCTCTTAGCCAGGGCTGGCCACTGAGCATCAGTTCTACTTGGCAGGCCTTCTTTTCCTCATCTTTATCTTAACATTTGTTTCCCATCTTATGAAAAATTGCTTATCTACCTACAATCAGCCTTTCAGCTCACCTCCTCATCAGCTCCTTTATCAGCTCCACTATCCTCACTTCTCTTTTGTTTCTGACAGGCATCATGTAATAAATTCTTAATTTGATCAGCTTGATATAGCCCACTGGCTAAACAGTGAGCTGAAGCCAGGGCTGGCTGCAGGCATATCCCATACTTTTCAGCCACCCATTTTCTTGAGAGCAGAGAGTCCCCAAAAAAGGGTGGAAATGGGAGAGGAGCAATTCTGTGGGGCATCTGGCAGCAGGAAAAGAAAGCCTGGAACAACAGTTTTCCATGGGGAAGCCTGGAAGACAGTGTTGGACAGAGGCACCTGAGGCCAGAGATGTAGATGGGTAGATGAATAAGAAGTTGGTTAATAAAAGAGAGAGAAAGACAACTTGCAGCTTTGAGATACTTCTTGGTAATTATAGATGGGAAGCAAAGGCTTGGATACATGAATACCTGGGTCTTTTTGTCCTGATATATGGCTGGGTAATCAGAGCAGCCATCCATGTGCACCGTGATTTCTGAAACCATTGTCCAGAGTGACATTGACTGTCCCTGGAAGGTTAATGGGTATTTACATAGGGAGGAAAAATGTACCTTGGTTAAATAAGTTTAAGCAACTGTGTGTGCTCCATTTCCCATTTGGAGATCCATAGGCTATAAGAACTTAAAGATTCTGACAATTCTGCACTTAATCTAATGAACCCAGTTTCCCCAGACTTGTGTGACAAAGGTGTCCTCTTTGCAGAATACTAATTACAGTACCCTCTTGCAGGATACTTAGAAGAAAATGTTGATTCTAAAGCCATAGTAGGCTCTGCTTTACCTCTGCTGCTGTTAAGGGATTCTCTGTCCAACAACAATGCTTCTAGAATGGTAACTGTGAGCAAAATGTCCTTTCTGGAACACATCCCATGTCCTGGAGCTTAGGATCTGGTAATCTTCTATCTTACTATCTGATGATGATAATGACCCCCCCCCCATTTATTGAGGGCCTGTTAATCTCCTAGGTGCTTTTTCTATGCATGACTTCTAATCCTCAGTATGATCCCACAGGAGAGATAGCATTACCCCATTTCATCTATGAGAAAATTGAGAGTCGGGCTTATTAAATAATGTGCCCAAGGTAAGCGGCTAAGCCGGGATTTCATCCAAGGTCTGGCTAACTCTAACATAGTGTATGTTTCCATCACACTATACCCATTATGAAAATGGGGCAGATTTCAAAAAACAGAGCAGAATGATTTAAAAGGCAAATAAATTTAGCAGCCTGTCTAGTTATATACAAGGACCACTTATTGATTGAATGCTAGCTCTCGGAAAAAAAAATCTGAAAATTATGTAGTCCTATTATTTATTTTTCCCCTTGTAAATAAAGAAACTGAGATCTGTAGAAAGTGAAATGACTTGCTCAAGCTCACGTGGCCAGCTGGTTTCAGGGTCAACATGATCACTACCAATCACCCTGACTTCCAGTCCAGAGTTATTTATACCCATAGTGACCTTTTCCCCCTCCTCTCAGAGACTGTTTTTCAGGCTAAGACTTGCCAAAATGCTCAATTTGCGGTGTGAAGATGATAAAGACCTCCTCAGGCCTGCCCTCAGCTTGGCCCCTCTATGAGGAGGCATCAGGAACAAAGTCTGTCCTTTTCATCTGCATATCCTGAGGACCTCGCCCAGAGGAGATAGGAGCTCAGCTTGCCATCGTGCTGCACTCTCCTGAGTTCTCCCTGGATATGGAATCTGGAGAAATGAGGCAGTCTCTGCAGGTTTAGCTGGGAACTCAAGCCAAGCAGGGGCTGGAAAGCAGCTCTCTGGACTCTGCCAAAGCCTCCTCTCACCTGGTGTTGTTTGCTATCCAGACTCCTCCTGTCCACCAGCTCTTCTAGATTTGAACTGCCAAGTAAAGCCGGCAGCCAGGCACTTAGCCCTTAGATGCACTGACAGGGTCTGTGTGTTCTACTGAGCATCCGGCTAGAGACAGACCTTATCTCCTGCCTGCCCCTCCCTGGGGAGTGTCTCCTCGCAACCCGTCTTCATCCCCAGCATTCTTCAATCTCCTTCTCACCCACTTGTCTCCTGGTTGCTTCTCCTATTATTTCTGTGATTCCTCTCTTCCTTTTGTCTTTATCTAGAACTGTTGCTTTGTTTCCCCCTCACCTTTTCCCATGTTTCATAGAAGGCCAGTCTCCTTTTCCCCACATCTCTGTGACACATCCACTGTGAATGCACTTTGTTTTCACCCTCTCCCCAGCTGCTCAGTCCTCCCAACAGTGTCTCTCTGTGCTCCACCATGGCATTGTTCTCAAGTCACTGCTACCGCTGTCCTTCCTTTGGCCACTCTTCCCTCATTTCCTTTAATTTTCTTTGACCTCTTTGTATATGTTTTCTTCTCCAATGTGATCCCCTCTCTCTCTCCCATTTCTATAAGAGACTCGGTTTCTGTATTACCGGAAGACAGCACCACCATTCTGTGGTGATGGTGATGGCTGCTGGGTTAAAGGAAATCAGTGTCTCCTCTTCTGGATGGGTTTGGATGGTTTCCAGTGAGGTCAGAATCCTGTTGCACCTGCTGGGATTCTCCAGCCTGGAGTTCTCATTCTTGGCGCCGTTGATATTTAGGATGGCTAATTTCTTCTTGTGGGGGCTGTTCTGTGTATGATGGGATATCGGGCAACACCCCTTGTCTCTACCCACTAGGTACCAGTAACATGCACATCCCAATTGTGATAAACAAAAATGTCCCCAGGCATTTCCAGATTTCCCCTGGGAGTCAACATCTTCCCCATTTGAGAAGCACAGCCCTAGCCCACAGCCTGCAACCTTACTTCTAGAACCACATGCTGAGTTGAGGTTTCCGATGCCTGTTGGATAAGCAGAAAAAGATGTGGAAGTGGTGGAAGCTGTCAGTGGAGACACAAAGAAGCATGTTTGCCAAGATAAATTTGAGCCTGAAATTTTTTTTTTTTTGTCTCTTTGGTTTGAGTCTGATCTCTTTCTACTCCTTTCTTTTAGCTCTTCAGCTCTCTTTTGGCTCTTCTTTTAGCTCTTTCTTTTAGCCTTCTCTCACTGTAATCCAAACTTCTTTCTCTCCTGACAACATGACGCTCTTGAGTCGCAGACTGCTAAAAATGGCTCTGATTAAGCCCTTTAAGTGATTCCTGCAGAAGTGGCTCTGACGGTGTTCCATCTGTACCCTCAGAAAGGTCAAGGTGTCACTCGGCTGCTCGAGGGAACTCTGCTTCTGGGCTCCCAGGTGGTTAATGCCTGTTTGATTAGCTGTAAAACAAAATCCAGAAAATGCCAAGAGGCAAATCTCAATTCACCGTTCAGAATGAAGCTCACTGCCCAGTCAGAGAAGAGGGTGCAGAGTGGATGGTGAGCTCCACAGCTGTTAAATTCGCAACAGGTAAGCCAGCAAATAGACTCAGTCCTAATGTGGCTGCCCTCATCTGCTGAACCACCTGAGTCACCTTCACCTTTCTGCTGCTGACTCTTGGCTGGAATGTGGTTCAGTCCTATTTGCTCTGCTTTCCATGCAGCTCTGCCTTCCACTTGGGTGCCCACTTCCATTCCAGGTGGCCTCCCCCTTCCCTGCTCCACTGCCGTCTTGTTGCTTTCCTTCCAAGCTCACCTCTACACCCAGGAAGCTGGTCTCGGTTGCACATCTTCACCTCGCTCCTCTCACAAATGCATCTCACTCCCAAATCTGCTGCAAAACATCAGAACCAAAGAATAATAATAAAAAAAAATAGACATACCCAGTGAACGTCCTCCTCCGTTGAGCACCTCCCACCTTCTCTTCTGTCTCCCTGCACCACATCTGTGTATAGTCCTTCCTAGAAGGTAAATGTGGAATATTCTGTCTAGGCTATGCACAGGATGGGATCCCAGGAAGCATCTCCTCTTTCAATTCTCTCTTGCACATACCACACACAGTGGTTCTAACACCATGGTTGTCTTGCTTTCCAACATCCTTTTCATATATTTTCCAAATCCCAGTGTGGTCCTCCCATGTGCAGCCCTTCATTGAGGAAGACAGCACTACTGACCAGACCATAATCATGACCACAGCATCTGGAATGAGCAACGCCCATCATCCAGTGCTTCCCTCACCCCTCCAGTATCCATCACTGGGGCAGCATGCCAGGAATGTCGACCAGGATTTAGAATGCCATCATGGCCCAGGCCCAGGGCCAAGCTAATCACTTGCACTGTTTGGCCTCTGCAACAGATACACTTTCTTCTCTCACTGAACCAATCAGCCACCTTCCACCTTCCACCTTTGAGTTCCATAACTTTGCCGGCTTTTTCTCATTCTCTTTGCTCTTATTCTCATTCCTGGCTCTCTAGGTCCTTTTTTCACCACGACATTCCTAAAGAGAGGTGCTTGCTGGATGCAAGCTGGCTCTCGCTGTGTTGGCTAATTTTTACCCCCCCGGGCTCGTGTGGACTGGCAGGGCCTGTTCTCAGATGGAAGGTGTGAAAGTGGCATAAACGGCACATGAGTGCATCTGTAGAAAGCCCCTACTGATGGTTCCCAGTGACTTCAGGAGAGGCAGGGGTGGGCCAATCAGCCCCACTCTCACATATGGCCCCAGCGATTCCAGCCGCAGGAGAGTGGGCCTGCCGCCCATGGACCCGTGTTATCGTCGGGACCCCTAGCTCCCACAGACAGGATGTGTGTGTTTGTCTGGCTGCATTTTGCATTTCTGCAGGAGCATCTGTCACTCTCCAATATTTCCTTTATCATTGCAGCAAATTATTTAAACACTACCCACTGAACCCCATCTGTCACCGCGCCCCATCGCTGTCAGGGCCCTGCCTCCCCAGGTCTGCAAAGAAACTCGCTGGCAAAGGCTCTGTGCCAAACAACAGGGCAAATTAAATCAAAGCGCGCTCTGGCACCCAGGGGGAAAATGCACATCAGTTTTGACTTATTGCATGAAGCACGCTTACAAGAGAGAAAGCAGCGGCTTTTGTCACTGCAAGGGGCCATGAAAAATGAATTAGGGCCTCTGCTGAGAGAGGGCATGGAGGAGAATCTTTCATTCTGAGATGTTGTCCTTTCTCACCTTGCAAGAAGGAAATAATAAAAGGAGAACTTGCGGTGGGTCTAAGTATCTCCAAGCTTTGACACTATCCTAAAGCACTTCTGGGTGTAGAAAGGAAGTGACAAGTTGGAGACAAAAGGACTTTGAGAGGCTTGGAAATAGCCTGAGTTACATGGTGCCACCAGAGGGTGAGAACTTGAGCAGGTGCAGGTAAGAGCTAGCAGCATCCCCATCCCGGGAAGCTGGAGTGGGGAGGGACAGAGGGAAGTGCAGGCCTCATCCTCACTCTGCTCTGCAGTGTGGCCTGGGAACTCCTGAAGAAGCCAGCATGACAAGGGAGCAAAACCAATGTCACCAAACCCTCACTACACATCACTTGCTGGGATAACTGTTCTTCACACCTGATCTCTTTCAATCCCCAGATTCTCATGAGATAGGAATTATTTTTGCCTATCTTACAGAGGAGAAACCTCAAAAAGTTTAAAGCGATTGCTTGCGGTTATGTGTGGCAGGGCCAGGATTCAAAACTACATCCATCTGATTTCGAAGCCCATTGCCTCTCTTTATAAAAGAATTTCTCCTCTGTCTCCCTGCTCCCTGTGAGATGCAGCTCATTTGTTTTCCTATAATGAGGGAGGGGCCTTCGATTTCCTAATAGATTGCTCACCTGCCATCCTAATGGAGCTGGCATTTACTGTGGGTTTAGCTGCAGAGCCTTCCCCACCAGACACATTTGTACTACGTGACAGCAAGAACACATGGACAGCTGCTGGGGCATTTCTAACGCAGCCCTTCTCAGGCAGAGATCTTGGCTGGGGACAGCATGACTCCATCCTCCAGGAGAGGACAAGCCATGCGGCATCTCTAATTAGAACCCAGGCTGGAACATTCAGCTTAATGAGCTGGGAGTTGGAAACGCTCAGATGGAAATGAGTTGGTCTGGCAGAAAGGACATAGGACCAAGGGACACATTTTCTAAGCTCTGTCCTCATCTCAGTTGTTAATCATCTTCTGCTTCTGTCTCCATCAATTGGTTATTAGACTCTGTTATTGTGCATTTACCTCAAGTTCAGAGTGAACACGCATTAAATATATTGGACGTTGGCTTAAATGGATGATTTTTCCTACGGTCTTCTAGGAGGTCGCTCAATGTTGCCAAATACTTGGGCAGTTCTTGGACTGCTGACATATTTTAAATAGGATGTGCCACCCTAAGTAGTGTCTTTGCTTTTTGCCCTCTCTCAAAACTAGGGAAGTCCAGGTCAATTACCATAGTGTTGTGTTTTGCCATTGTGATTTTCTCACCTAGGGTTCTCTCTATGTATTTCTTGAGAGTTTGGACCCATATAACTTTAGCCATCTTTTGAAGATTGTTGGCCACAAAAGAGAAAGCGGACAACTCTAGACCTAGGGCCACAGTGTCAAGGGACCACTGATCTGAAATGAGCCTTTTGTGTGGCCCACTATTTCCATTCAACACAAGTAAGGAGGGACACCACGTGGAAAAGAGAATGATGCTTATGACTTTGTCAGAAATTCATAAGCACATTATTGTAGTGATCGAGTATTCGTCTGTAAGATAGTGACAGACATCCTTCATGCATGTGACAGTCAAACTGAATGTTCAGTTCAATTCAGTCAAAGTAGTCTAATTCACTAAACACCCAATAGTTCTGTTTGGAAGCATCTTCTGTGCTTAATTCCGTAAGTTTCCTATTTGTGTCCTGCCCCTGATTTAACTGCTCGAAATATTACTCATCTCTTTGTGATTTTAAAGGAAGCATTGACCACCTCCCCGCCTCGGTTTCTCTGCGAGTCACTGCTAGATACGGCTGTGGGAACAGGCTGATGATAGGTAAGAATGATGTATCTAGAATCTCTCTCCCCACAAATATATGATTTTCTAGTAAAATCGTGCTTTCAAAATAGTGGCCATTTTAAATATGAATGTAAGTTTTGATATGATTAATATTGGAAAGAGTCTTAAATTCCAATGCATAAATTTAAAAGAAAAAAAAAAGACCTTGAGGCAGGGTGAGGAACCTCTAGAGAAGCTCAAATGAAAAAAAGAAATGTAGAAACTGCACATTGCAGAGTGGTGGAGCTGCAGGGTCAGTTGTAAAATAGTTTTTTATGCCGGGCTTTGTGGCTCGTGCCTGTAATCCCAGCACTTCGGGAGGCCAAGAAGGGTGGATCACGAGGTCAGGAGTTTGAGACCAGCCCGACCAACATGGTGAAACACCATCTCTACTAAAAATACAAAAATTAGCCTGGCATGGTGGTGCACGCCTGTAATCCCAGCTACTCGGGAGGCTGAGGCAGGAGAAGCGTTTGAACCCGGGAGGCAGAGGTTGCAGTGAGCTGAGATCGCACCACTGCACTCCAGCCTGGGCAACAGAGCGAGACTCCATCTCAAAAAAAAAGAAGTTTTTTAGTTGATCACCAATAAATCAACTAGGACAGTTTTTTGTTTTTGTTTTTTGTTTGTTTGCTTGTTTGTTGAGACAGAGTCTCTCTCTGTCGCCCAGGCTTTAGTGCAATGGTGTGAGCTTGGCTCACTGCAAACTCCGCCTCCCAGATCAAGCAGTTCTCCTGCCTCAGCCTCCCGAGTAGCTGGGATTACAGGAGTGCACCACCATGCCCAGAGAATTTTTATATTTTTAGTAGAGACGGGGTTTCACCATGTTGGTCAGGCTGGTCTCGAACTCCTGACCTCAGGTGATCCACCTGCAACTAGGACAATTTTGAGTAGAATCAGTTGATGAAGGTATTTGCCTGGGTGGCGGGAGCAGGAGAGATGTACCTTAGGAAAACATGGAAACTTTTGTGAATGGGAAACAAGGGAGGAGGAGGACTAGCATTTAAGTTATTTCATGACTTTCTAATTAGCAAAGAACTCAGCCTGGCACCAAACTCAAAGCTAAAACCTGGCTGAAACAGGCAGTCTTTCTTTAGTTACCACGGGAGCCCATGGATGAATCAATGTTAAATCTAAAAAATCACCCAGCCTTTTTTTTTTTTTTGAAGATAAGAGAACATAAGTTCAGAGAAATTAAGTGAATTTCTCAAAGTCACACAGCTAATTAGTAGCAAAAGTAAGGCTTCCAGACAGTGTAACTATTTTTGTAGCAGTCTTTCCACAGCATCATGCTGTCTCTGAATTACCATGGGAATGTTTATTTTTGCTTGCTTGTTCTATTTGTTTTTAAGAAAGTTCTAAAGCTTTGCTTTGGACAGAGGTGCTTCAAAATGTGGATGATGTAATTAGAAGCAAAAGAAACCAAAAAATGAATAAAAAGACAAAAATTATTAATATGGCACTCAGTGTTAAGCTGAAATTCTGGTACAAACTTGTGTCCTCAGGTTTGACTTGTCTGTTGTTTGCACAACTAGACTATAAAATATTTCAAAAAATGATTTTATTCACAATCTGGCCAAACTGGCTTGTTTTGGCTGAAGAGCTACATCAAAAGAGGGTCACCAGATGGGAAAGCCTTCGTCTCCGGGGCATGGCCTAAAACACAGCTGAATTTTCCGGTGTTGGCAGTAGAACACCATGGAACCTTCTGTTCAAATGTGCCCTGAACCCAGTAAGTCATGAGCCTCAGCCTGGTTTAGAGAGTGGCTTCTAGGCATCTCGCCTCGTTTTCTCCTGAGCACCACTTGTAGACCTACTTTCTTTAGGAGAGGGAGGCAGAGCTGTTGGCAGCTCAGATGTGAAATGGGGTCATGGAAAGAGAGTATGCTTAGGAGTCGAAGGATTTGGGCACTGTCACTGGTTCTTATTTTAGCTGCACGGTCATGCACATGTCTGTTAGCCTGATGTGAAGGTGACACAGGTCACTCATTTCATTTAGGGGTGGCCAGGTGCACTAACCCAGTGTCCTCTTCCTTATCTGTAGAAAAGGTGGGCTTTTCATGGAGATAGGAACCGTTCTTTGGCCAAGAGAGTAGAGGTGGCTCCACCTCCCTGCCAGAACTTCCAAACAAGCTCTCAAGGGCCTTAACATGTCACCTCATTTCTCTGAGCCTCCATTTCCTCATGCTTAAGATCAGGTTGTCTTGAAGCCCACCCCACGGTGGGTGGAAAGGACTGCATGGGAATCACTGGGGCATGTATTGGAATGCCAGGTATGAGTGTACCTGGGGGGGCACAGATGCATGGCTCACAGCGCTGCAGCTGTGTGGAAACCAGCTTCCTCCTCCCTTTTGCCGTGGTTATAATACTTTGAAGAGCGGGGCATACCAGTAGGGCATTCACTGGGAAGAGGAAAGATCCTGGTCTTCTTCTTTGTTTAGTCAGAATTGGTTAAATGCAGAACTGGTAGTTCAGACTGCCCATATTCCAGACCTAGTTAGATGGAGGCATCTCTGACATTCCTTTTCAGATTGAAGGCAGAAGCACAGAAGGCCGTGCCAGCACAATGGAAGATAGAATGCTTGTACCTCATTGTCTGGAGAATAGATAGGTTGCAGGTTTCAGTAGAATAGGAGCTGCCAGTCAAACCTTTTAAATAGAATGGGAGCAGATAGATTTCAATAAAAGAAATGAGTATAAATATTGTGAGTGGAGGAAGGGAGAAAGCAGACAGATCATGTTTGACTAGTCACAGTGGGGAAACTTTGCATGAAGTTTAAATTGAAAACCCATAAAGCCAAGGTGGGTGACTGGGTTGAATCCATCCACAGCTGCAGATCCAGGGCTTGCCCCATGGGCATCCATTAAAGAGGCTCCAGCTGGATAAAGAGCACTCCCAGTCTGTGGTCTTTCCCCAAATCTAAGCCCATCCCAGCCAAGTGCAATGAGCATTCAGTTATCTGTTTTACTGGCATCCTCCAGCCCCACCCTATACAAAATCCACGAGAATTTATGGAACCCTGCCGGCATTGTGCCTGTCGCTGGTGCCTTATTAGCCAGGGGTACTCTGAAATAATTCCCCCAGGAGTCTCTCCAGGGCAGTAGCCCCTTCCACCATAGTCCCAGAGCATTCTTTGTTACCAGCTGCCTGATTTGTCCCCAAATTAGCAAACCAACCACCTACCAAGGCCTTTTGGCTCCTTCTCCCCACTGCCTCAGGTTCCCAGGATTTCTGTGTCTTTTACCCAAGGGTGGGACTTTTGGCCATTTTGTTTGCCACTGGCCATGGTTGGCTAAGGCTGCTATAACAAAATACCATAGACAGAGTGGCTTAAACAACAGACATTTACTTCTCGCAGTTTTGGAGGTTGGAAGTTCCAGTCAAGGCACTGGCAGATTCAGTGTCTGGTACTGGCTCTCTTCTTGACTTGTAAGTTGTTGCCTTCTTGCTGTGTCCTCACATGGCAGGGGGAGAGAGAGAAGGATCATCTCTTTTTTATCTATTCTTACAAGGACATTAATTCCATTCATGAGGACTCCACCCTCCTAAGCTAATCACCTCCCAAATGCCTCATCCCCTAATACCATCACAATGAGGATTAGGTCTTCAACACAGGAATTTTGGAGGAACACAGACATCTACTCCATAGCATTCTGACCCTGTCATTCCTCCCAAATGTATGTCCTTCTTACATGTGCAACACACTTATTGCATCCCAACAGCCTCAAAAGTCTTAACTCGCTCCAGAATGAACTCTAAAGTCCAAAGTCTTATTTAAATGTCATCTTAATCAGGTATGAGATAAAATTTCTTTGCGGCTGTGAACATGTGAAAACAAGTTATATACTTCCAAAATACAATAGTGGGACAGGAATAGGGTAGGCATTCCCATTCCAAGGGGGAGAAATTGAACAGAAAGAAGGGGCAACAGTTCATAGGCAAGACTAGCCTACAAGGCAAACTCCATGAGATCTTAAGGCTCAAGAATAGCCTCTTTTGTTACAGGAATATATCTTCTTTTGTTTGATGCTCTGCCTTCCAGACCCAGTGGGGTGGCAGTCCTGCTCCCACAGTTCTGCAGGGCAGGGGTGCAGCTCCATGGCCTTGGGCAGCTCTAATCCCAAGGCTGTTCAAGGGGGCCATCTGGCCTGTTGAAACTGAGGTGATGCTGCCCTGACCTCATGTGAAACTTAGGAGGCAGCCCTGATGATCTCTGAATCACTTTTTTGGGTCGTTCTTCCCTTGTCTTGAAGAATTGCACACGTTCATAGCTGAGTAATTCTAGGTAAAATCCAAGAAATCAGACAACCTTCCTTCCTTCTGTTTCCTTCAGTTTAAACCAGCAGTTCTCCTGCTAGGTCAGCTGATTAGCTTGTGGTTCACATCCACGCTGATTTCCTTATCAAGCAATGAGTCTGCCACACCCTTAGTGTTCTTTCTTTTCCAAACATGCTTTTACATTTTATATAATTTGGACCAGCTGAGAATTTTCCAGATCTTTATGTTCTGGTTCCTTTTTTTTTTTTCCCTGAACAATTCCATCTTCATTTCCCTTTCTCACATGTTATTATTAGCAGTCAAGAGGAATCAAACTGCTCCTTCAACACATTGCTTAGAAATTTCCTAAGCTAAATATCCAATTTCATCCCTCACAAGTTCTACCTTCCACACAAAACACTAGAACATCAACAATATTCAGCAAAGCTCTTTGAAATTTTACAACAAGGATTACCTTTCCTCCAGTTTCTAATAACATGTCCTTTACTCCTGTCTGAAATCTCATCAGAATGGCTTTTACCATTCATATTTCTACCAATATTATGTACACGATTATTTTGGCATTCTCTAAGAAGCTGGAAGCTTTCTCTCCAGTTTTCCTGTTTTCTGTTGGAACCTTCACCAGAATTGCCTTTAGTAGTAGACAGGATTCCTACAATGGAATGGCTTGGTCATAGGGCATGTTTATTTTAAATGTTTGTATTGCCACCCAGCTTGCCCTCCATAAAGGCTACGTCAATTAGCAATCTCAACAACAAATAGAAATGTCTATTTTCCCACACTTTGGCCCATAACAGATACTTTCAATAGTTTACATTTCTGCCAGTGTGATAGGCAGGAAATTGCACCTATTTCAATTTGCATATTCCAGTTACTAGGGAAGCTATTGTGCATATTTTTTCATATTTCATGTATTTATTGGATATTTGTATTTCTTCTGTAAATTGCTTGTCCGTATTCTTCATCTATTTTTCTATTGGGTTGTTTATCATTTTGAAAATTGATTTGTGAAAGCACTGTATACATTATAGATGTTAACCCTTTTTTATAAAGGTTATAAAGGGTGCAGATATCCCTCCCAGTTATTTTCCTGTCTTTTACTTTATTTTGTAGTATCATTTGTCATACAAGTTTTAGATTTGCATGTAATAAAATCTGTCAATCTATTCCTTTATGGCTTTATCAACTTGTGTTTTTCTTAGGCAGGCTTGCATTTATACATACACATGTATTGTATATTTGCGTAAGCCATCTTAAATCTCTTAAAAATAAAGGCAAGATATAAAGAGTTGAATGAATTAAGATAAGAAGAGTTCCTCCCAGGCATATCACATGTGAAGACAGTGGTATCTTATATTTACATACCACTTTTACTTCCCAAGTGTTTTCAACTTTATTATCTCATTACTCAGGTCTTTCAATGTTTCCAACAGACATAACTGCCAACGGCAACCTCAAGCAGCTGCTCATGTATTTACCTCTGTTGCCCTCTCATGGTAAGAGGGCAAGAGCATGGATGACAGCTCAAGTCTCCCGTCTCTTCCTATAAAGCTGTGCCTGTCCCACCAGCAGGCCCCACCATAATGGCCTTATCTAATCCTAATTGCTTCCCCAAAACTCCACCTCCAATCAACATATGAATTTGGGGATGAAGGTTCCACCACATGGAATTTGAGGGACACATTCAAACCATGGTAGTAGCTAAGGTGAGAGGATTAGCTGCATGTGTACCAGCTATGGAGACTTGGGGCAAATAATTTTCACTTTTCTTGTAGTATTGTCTTTTAAATACTGTGGCATTAGAATCTACTCTTAATTGTATGGTGGTTCTGTGAATGAAATGGCATTACTCATCTCAAGCATTTTAAACATAAATGCCCAAAAAGCCAGATATATTTTTATTAAAAAATAAAAACTGTAACAACTTCTGGCATGGTTGAAAGGAGATGGTTTTGTAGGCAAACATAGGTTTTACTTCTTGTTCTGCCATTTTCCAGCCATGAGATTTTGGGCAAATTACTTAAATTTTCTAATAGGCTAAAGTTCTTTTCTGGTCCAGAGAAGACATCAAATCTTTTCTGAATTCGTTCACCAGAAACAACCCAAACTCTCCCTTGCCTCCTGAACCCCAAACTAGTAGCTGTGTTGTACCAATTTGGATTCTTCCCTTGCATAAAAACCATGAGCACTGATGTTAATGTAATCTAAGGGGAATACATTGCCGGGAATCTAGGGGCTCATGGGATTTATGAAAAGCTGGGTCAAATGCAGGAAACATGACAGTGAAGGTGGATGGGAAGTAGGGAGCACTGGCATGATCATTGTGATGGTGATGATGATGACACCAGCCTGTGGCATACAGTCGTTGTGCATCAGGCACTATTTCAAGCATTTTTTCATGTATTAACTCATTCATTTCTAATAACAACTTGAATGAAGTATGTGCTGTTATTCTCCACATTTTATAGATGAGAAAACTGAGGCACAGGCAGAGAGGAGTTAAGTAGAAAGCCCAGGGAAACACATCCGCAGGTGGCAGAGATGGGATACACTGTTGGGATTTCCCACCTGTCCTGGCTCAGGGTTCCTAGAAGACAGACACTTAAACCAAAATCATGTCTGCTAATTCCTTAACACAGGGTGCTGTTCTAGGAGGAAGAATGAGGAAAAGCATGAAGCAGGACAGAACAGGAGGGAGAGCAAGTACAGGGGCGACCTTTCTGGAGCTGGTTACAGGTTCACAGTAATACACCTGCCTGCTTGGTCTGTGGGATGGCTCAGGAGAGTCACAAGAAACAACTGCACTTCAGGACAGTCTTCTGGGGGGAGGAGGGACAGGGATTGATCACTCCTGGTTGGAACCCACAGCATGGGGCATTGACTCTCCACAAGTCCAGCTGTGTCGCCCAGTCTCCCAGGCAGCTAGAGCCTCCCTGAGGTGAGTCCAGCTAAGGCACAGGCATAGCCATCTCTCTTGTTGCCAGTGTGGAGTGGGAAACCCTGGGTCTGTCCTAGTAGTGGCATCTGAGGCCGCCTCATTCCAACTTAGAGCAGTGTGAGCCCTGCTAAGATTGCTGCAGGGAGGGATGAAGCAGAAACTGAGACCCAACCTCCATCTAAATATGATTTTACATGAAGTTAACTCTAGGTAAAGCCAAATGGAAGCCACATGTAATGAAGAGAGGCTTTTAATCTCTTCCTCTGAGACAGTAGCATGATCTAAGTTTTAAAGACAGGGAACTCAAGAGCTAGAAGGATTATGTGATTTGAATGAGGTTTTATCGCTATTTAGACATGGTGGTGAGAAAGAGAATCCAAGTGCCCTAGATCTTTCTGAAGTTTTGGTTTTTGTTGATAGCATAGATCTAATATGCTCATAACAGTTTGGGGTCTGGTGGAAGGAGTTTCAGAGAGGAAAAGCTGTGAATGTGTGTGTAGATGGAATTTGGCTAATTGTTTTAGAACAAGCACATATTGTTGAATAACTTAGTTGACATTTGAACCAGAGAAGGCCATTAATAGATTTTGATTGTAAATGTTTTATTTGAAACCAAATGATCTTTATAGAGACTATAAGCATTAGAGGTTGTTAGTCCTCATCAGGGAAGGTTGGCGTATCAAATCGTGACAGAAATAACCAACACTGAAGTTCAAATAGCAGAGGAAAAACGGGAGGGGCCACCCACAATTTATCAACATTTTCGTGTGCTAGCACCTTGTAATAAGGACAAGCAGTATCTTATACATGTCTGCTGTACTCCCTTTCCCTGGAGTAGCTAGATCAAAGGATTTTTCCTCTGAAAAGCTCATTTAGTCTCATAGCAAAGATTCAGTAGATGAAAGACTAGAAGCGCAGTCCAGGAGCATAAAATCAATTAACTTAAAAAACATAGTGTAATATATTATAGCTGGTTACTTAGAGATGCTGCTACTAAAACATTGTAAAGATCATCGGAAGACATGTTATCATTTAAATATATAC
This sequence comes from Nomascus leucogenys, assembly GCF_006542625.1. Taxonomy (NCBI): domain Eukaryota; kingdom Metazoa; phylum Chordata; class Mammalia; order Primates; family Hylobatidae; genus Nomascus; species Nomascus leucogenys. Next base: position 2,696,325 of record NC_044395.1, on the reverse strand, counting down.
ATTTCTCACTCTTTAGTTACATGATTCTCTTTAAATCTACTGAAATTTACATATCTCCCTCCCTCATGCTTTCCTTACCCATAGTTGATGGGTTTCAAATCCACACACAAGCCCTTATCTTGGGTTTTTGGACGATTTTTTTTTTTTTAATTTTCATTCAGATACCTTTTTTTTTTTTCTTCTTAAAACTCATGGGAGCCAGGTGCGATGGCTCACACCTGTAATCCCAAAACTTTGGGAGGCCGAGGTGGGCGGATCACCTGAGGTCAGGAGTTCGAGACCAGCCTGGCTGAAATGGCGAAACCCTGTCTCTACTAAAAATAGAAAAATTATCTGGGCATGGTGGCAGGTGCCTCTAATCCCAGCTGAGGTGGGAGAATCGCTTGAACTGGGGAGGCAGAGGTTGATGCAGGAGAATCACTTGAACTGGGGAGGCAGAGGTTGCAGCGAGCTGAGATCGCGCCATTGCACTCCCGTCTGGGTGACAGAGCAAGACTCCATCTCAAAAAAAAAAAACAAAAACCCAGAGACCTCATTGAAAAATCATATCATATCCATGAAACTTTCTTAATGGAGTGCATATAGGTGTTTCTTTTGCATTCAGGAAATAAACTAATAGAAAGAAATGATAGTCAAACACATCCACAAGAACACTGCCTTTCATGTTCCTGTTAGGGACAGGCTCTTAGAAGTCAAGAACTAGATTGTAGAATCCAAGCCCCTGGGTTCATACCTGTAATATTACCAAGTAATGACTTTAACAAATTTTTACTGAATGCTGAAATGTGTAAAGATTTTGCCACTATGGAACAAGAGTTATGTAAAACTTTCTGCTTATAACATGGTAGTTACAGCTTAGTTCCAATAAGACTTATATTATAAGGTAGACTTCTAGAATCCCATGTTTTTCTTAATAACTACAAATTTTAAGTCATGATGCCTCAGCCTCACATCTGTGTTGCACTCTGCTAGCTATATATACACTATTATTTTATTTCAATCTCTATCACAACCATGCAAAGTAGACATCACCCTCCTTTTTCAAATGAGGAATTCAGACTCCATGAATAGTTCAGTCAAAATTTCACAACACACATAAAATCATCAAACACCTTCTGCATCTTGTTTTATTTTTGTTTTAGAAGTTTGGCATACAATCGTGTTTGGAGAGGGAAGAGGCTGCCCATATGTTTAGGTTTGGCTGATGGTTATGATTACTAATTCAAGTGTGTGTGTCTGTGTGTGGTGTGGGTGTGTGGAGTGTGGTCTCCTCTGTGTGTGTGTGTGGTGTTTTAGATAGAGCATTAAATTTAGGATAATTTTGCATTATTTTTAAAGGTAGGTCTGAGCTAATGCTAATATTTTAGTTCCACAGAAGGAAAAAGTCCAGTTTGCTGTGAGAATAGTAACGTTGGCTACACTCTCTCTAGCAGAAAGGAAAGGATGGTGAGTCTCGGTGGGCAGCCTGGGGAAGGTCAGAGAATGCCAGCTTGTTCCTGAGTGGTCTCAGTGATGACCCAGACGTGGTCAGTCACGATTCCTCAGACTTGGGCATAATTGAAGGATCATCTGGATCTCTGCTCCTCCTAATGCCTTTATCCCCTGCTTTCCAAAGCAAGAGGGGAGAAAAGCAAAATTGAATCTGAAGGCAGACTCCATTGACCACTTTAATTAAATGTAAGAGTGGCTGCCGTGTGAGGCAAAAGGAGAAAACTCAGGAGAAAGGGCATGATATTGTTTTGAAGCAGGGAAGCCGAGGACGTACAATAGAACAAGAAAATAAAGTATGGAAGTTGTTCAACTACCGTCTGCTTCGTATGCTAGAGCATGTCTTCCATTCTATCGCAGGTGTAGAGATCTGGAGAGAAGGACGGAGAGGGCAATACTAGTGATTTTGTTTTTAAATAAGTTACCAAAGGTAATTAAGTCTTCCCTTTGTGCTTCAATGGAAACAGAATGACTCAAGCTCCAACCAGCAGGATGTCATGCTTCCTGGGCTAGACTGCACCTTCTATCCTACTAAAATGGGCAAATATTTCACTACTGTTTGGTACTTCTCTCTGTTGCCTTCTGTTAATAAAATACTCATCAATAACAATCCCATCTAATATGGCAGATTATTATATAGGTCTTATAATGTAGTTCAATTTATGTAAACAAGCCTGAAGAATAGATATTTTACAGGCCAGGATTTATATACAAATTACATCACCCATAAATGTTACAGCTAGGATTGGAATCAAGATTTCTGACTTCAATTCAGTGTTCTCTTCATGACATGATACTGACTGAGAGTGACCACTGCACTGTGGCTGGGCTGGAGGGTGAGAAAGCACAGTCATTGTTGACTGGGGGGCTCCTGGAAAGCTAACAATGTAAACATGTTCCAGAAATCCCATCACTCAGGAGTCAACCCTGAACATACACCTGAGAGATGTGTCATTTACCTCATCAAGTGATTTGTGTGTGGTTTTAAAACTCTACTGAGCTATAATTTACATACAAAGACTTTCAAACATTTTAAGGTTGATGACTTTTGACAAATTATATACAGTCAGGTAACCAAGTTAATCAAAATATAAAACCTCTCCATCAAGCGAGAACATTCCTTCATGTCTCTTTACATTTCTTTAGTCATTCTCTTTCCTCAGCATCCTACTCCAGGGAACCACTCATCTGGCGTCTATAACTACAGATAGCGTTTTATTCATATGAGATCATACAGTATATATTCTTTAGAGTAAGGCTTCTTCACTTGATATAGTCTCTGTGAGATTTGTCTTTATTTTTGCATATAGCTTACATTTTATTAAGATACCATATATTTTATTTTTTATTATTATTTTCTTTTTTGAGAGAGAATCTCTCTTGGTTGCCCAGGCTGGAGTGCAATAGCGCGACATCAGCTCACTGCAACCTTTGCCTCCCAGGTTCAAGCGATTCTCTCACCTCAGCTTCCCTAGTAGCTGGGATTACAGGTGCCACCAATGCCCAGCTAATTTTTGCATTTTTAGTAAAGACGGGGTTTCATCATGTTAGCCAGGCTGGTCTTGAACTCCTGACCTCAAGTGATCAGCCCATCTTGGCCTCCCAAATTGCTAAGATTACAAGCGTGAGTCACCGTGCCTGGCCAGAGAACCATATTTTAAAAAATCAATTTATTTGTCAAAAGAAATTTAGGTTATTTTTAGTTTAAGGTTACTATGACTAAAACTGTTATGAACATTTGTGTATATGTCTTTATAAATTTATTTTTTTTTTACTTTTTTGGGGGGTAATAGCAAGGATTAGAATGGCTGTGTCACAAGTGTATGTTAAGATATAAAAAACAATTTTGAAAAGTGGTTGAGCCACTTTACACCAAAAATATATAAGCCTTCCACTTGCTCCACATCCTTGCTCTTTGGAATTGTGCTTTGTGTGTGTGTGTATTACAATTAACTAATTAAAAGGTAATACATGAAAATGAATAAATGCAGTTGTTAACATTGTTGAGATACGATTAACATAGCTTACACCTTATTCATTTACAAATGTATAATTTTGTGGGTTATGGTATATTTAAAAGTTATACAACTACCCGTTTATTGTTGTGCAATACAATCAATTTAGAAAAAAGTTATCATCCCCAACAGAAACCCATACCTTTTGTAAGTGACCTTCATCTCACCCCCCACTACATTACCTTCCCTAAGGCCAGGCAACCACTAGCGTACTTTCTTTTCCTATAAAATTGCCTGTTCGGTTTTATATCTTTTGTCTTTTGCCACTGCTTTGTTGACTTAGCATAATGTTCTTAAGGTCCATCCGTGTTGTAAAGTCTATCAGTAGTTCATTTCTTTTTATGACTAATATTCCACCGTATGGATCCACATTTCGTTTATCCATTCATCAGTGGATGGACGTTTGGGTTGTTTCCACCTTGGGACTATTGTGAGTAATACTGTTATGAACATTCATGTATGTTCGTGTGCAAGTTTTTGTGTGGACGTATGTTTTCTTTTCTCTTGGTTTTATACCTAGGAGTGAAATAGCTGGGTGGTAGGTTAACTACATTTCACCCTTTGAGGAACTGCCAGACTATTTTCCAAAGTTGCTGTACCATTGTACATTCTCACTTTAGCATAAGGCTCTTCCAGTATTTCAGCATCTATACCAACACTTGTTATTATCCATCTTTTTTATTATAGCCATCCTAGTGGGGTAGAAGTGTGATCTCATTGTGGTAATGATTTGCATTTTCCTGAGGGCTAATGATAGGAACTGTTTTTGATGTTCTTACTGGCCATTCATACATCTGTGGAGACATGTCTGTTTAGAACTTTAGCCCATTTTTAATTGGGTTGTCTATTTTTTTTTTTTTAGCGAGCTGTAAGAGTTCTTTATATTTTCTATCTATGAATTCCTAATCAGATATACAATTGGCAGATATTGTCTCTCATTCTTTGTCATTTCACTTTCTTGGTATTCTTTGAAGCACTAAACTTTTAAAATTTTTTGATGTTCAACTTATACATTTTTTGTTGCTTGTGCTTTTGATTGTCATATAAGAAACAAAAATCATTTTGATAGGAAACCATTCCAAGGTCATCAAGATTTATCCCTATGTTTTCTTCTAAGAGTTATAGAACTTATATTATGTATCTTGAGTTAACTTTTGTATTTGGTATGTAGTAAGATACAACTTTATTCTTTTCATGTTGATATCTAGTTTTCCCCAGCATCATTTGTTGAAAAGACTACTCCTTCCACTACGAACTGTTTTGATACCCTTGCCAAAAATTATTTGATCATAACTGTGGGGTGGGAGTGTTGCTCCTAAGCTGTCAATTTTATTCCATTGGTCTATATATTTATCCTTATGCCAGTATCACAGTCTGAATTACTGTAGCTTTATAGTGATATTTGGAATCTGGAAATGTGGGTTCTCTAAATTTGTTCTTTGTTTTCAATATTGTTTTAGTTCTTCTAGGACCCTTGAATTGCCATACAAATTTTATCGTCAGCTTGTCCATCTCAGCAAAGAAGCCAGCTGATATCAGTTATTTTGATAGCAATTACATTAAATCTGTAAAATAATTTAGGGAATATTGCCATTTTAACATTAAGCCTTCCAATTCACGAACATGGGATGCTTTCCCAATTATTTAGATCTTCTTTAATGGCTTTCAATAATGTTTTGTAGTTTGCAAAGTAAAGTTTGTCACTATTTTATTAAATTTATTGCTAAGCATTTTATTCTTTTTGATACTATAGTAAAAAGAGTTGCTTTTGTAAATTCATTTTTAGATTGTTTATTGAAGATATATAGAAATACAGTTGAGTTTTGCATACTGCTCTTGTATCCTGCAATATTTCTGAGCTCATTTATTAGTTTGAATTTTTTTTAGTGGATTTCTTAGGTTTCACTGTATATAAGATCCTGTCATTTGTGAATAGATTTACTTCCTTCCTCCAGTTTGCTTTTTGTTACATTTTCTTGCCTAGTAGTCCTGGATACAACATAGAGTACAATGTTGACTAGAACTGGTTGAGATGAGATAGCCTTCTCTTGTTTCTGATCTTAGGGGAAAGCATTTTGATTTTTACCACTAAGTATAATGTTAACTTTATAATTTTTGTTTTGTTTTTGTTTTTGTTTTTTGTAGATCCACTTCTACAAAAATGTTCTGGTTAAGATTGAGGAAGTTTCCTGCTATTCCCAGTTTGTTGTGTGGTTTTTTTTTTTTATCATGAAGGAGTGTTGGATTTTATCAAATGCCTTTACTGCATCTCTTGAGATTATTGTGTGGTTTTGTACCTTATTCTGTTGAAATGGTATATTATATTAATTTGTGGATGTTGAACCAATTTTGCATTCCTGGTAGAAATTCCATTGATTCATAGTGCATAATCATTTTTATATGTTGTCAGGTTTTGTTGACTAGTGTTTTTTTTTTTTGAGGAATTCCACATATGTATTCATAAAAGATAGTGGTCTGTAGTTTTCCTTCCTTGTGATATCTTCCTGGTCTTGGAATTAGGGTAATACTAGCTGCATACAGTGAGTTGAGAAGTATCCTCTACTATTTTTAAAAATAATTTCTAGATAATAGGTATCAGTTCTTCAAATATTTGGTAGACTTTACCAGTGATCCATCTACGCTTAAGCTTTCTTTGTAACTTTTGATTACTAATTTGTTTGTTAAAATCTTATTTTGATTTTTAAAATATCTCCTTGGCTGGGCGTGGTGGCTCATGCCTGTAATTCTAACATTTTGGGAGGCCGAGGCAGGTGGATCACCTGAGGTCAGGAGTTCAAAACCAGCTTGGCCAACATGGTGAAACCCCATCTCTACTAAAAATACAAAAAATTAGCCAGCATGGTGGTGCATGCCTGTAATCCCAGCTACTTGGGAGGCTGAGGCAGGAGAATTGCTTGAACCTGGGAGACAGAGGTTGTAATGAGCTGAGATCATGCCATTGCACTCCAGTGCCTGGGCAATAAGAGTGAAACTCCATCTCAAAAAAAAAAAAAAAAAAAAAAAACTCCTTGAGCCTGTTTCAGTAGTTTGTATCTATATGAATTTGTCCATTTCATCTAAGTGATCTAGCTTATTAGTATACAATTATTCATAACATTGCTTTATGATCCTTTTTGTTCTGTAAGTTTGGCAGTAATGTTTCCTCCTTAATTTTTGATTTTAGTAATTTTACTTCTATTTCTTTTGTTTTTTTCCTCGTTCAGCCTTAGTAAAGCCTTGTCAAATAACCAACAATTGATTTTCTTGATTTTTTAATTTTTTTTATTTGTTATTTCATTAATGTCTTCTTTTAAAATAATTTTCTTCTTTCTGCCTGGTTTAGGCTTAGTTTACACCTTTTTGTCCAGTGTATTAAAGTGAAAGTTTAGGTTATTGATTTAAGATCACTCTGTTTTTTTAATATTATAGACATTTATAGATATAAATGTTCCTCTAAGTATTGCTTTGCTGCATCCCAAAAGTTTTTGATTTTTGTTATTTTTTAAATTTTCAATGTATTGTGTCATTTCCATTTATCTCAAAGTATAATTTGAAATAAATTCCAGATGACCTGCTCTTATATGTAATAAATCCCAAGTTTCCTTTGGCTCATTGGTTATTTAGAGGTGTATTGTTTATGTTCATATATTTCTGAATTTCTTGATTATTTTTCTGTTACAGATTTCTAATTTCGATCCATTGTGGTCAGAGAACATACTTTCTATGATTTCAGTCTTTTAAAATTTATTGGAACTTGCTTTATAGCCCAGTATATGGTTTATGTTGGAGGATAAACCACAGCATTTAATGTGTTCCGAGTGCACTTGAGAAGGATGTTTATTGTGCTATTCAATGGAGTATACTATATGCCAGTCTCTTTAAATTTTAGCCAGTCCAGTGAGTATTCAGCGCTGTTTCATTGTAGGGTTAATTCATGTTTTTCTGCTTAGTAATGATGTTGAATATCTTTTTATTTTTACATGGGCCACTTGGATAGTTCTTTGCCCATTTTCAAATAAAATGCATTATGTTATTTTTAAGTTATAGGAGTATCATATATTTGGGATACAAGCACCTTGCCAGATATATTTGGATTGCAAACATTTCATTTTTTGGGTTATATTTTCATTTTCTTTTTTTTTTATTATTGTACTTTAAGTTTTAGGGTACATGTGCACAATGTGCAGGTTTGTTACATATGTATCCATGTGCCATGTTGGTGTGCTGCACCCATTAACTCGTCATTTAGCACTAGGTGTATCTCCTAATGCTATCCCTCCCCCCTCCCCCAACCCCACAACTGTCCCTGGAGTGTGATGTTCCCCTTCTTGTGTCCATGTGTTCTCATTGTTCAATTCCCACCTATGAGTGAGAACATGCGGTGTTTGGTTTTTTGACCTTGTGAAAGTTTACTGAGAATGATGTTTTCCAGTTTCATCCATGTCCCTACAAAGGACATGAACTCATCATTTTTTATGGCTGCATAGTATTCCATGGTGTATATGTGCCACATTTTCTTAATGCAGTCTATCGTTGTTGGACATTTGGGTTGGTTCCAAGTCTTTGCTATTCTGAATACTGCCACAATAAACATACGGGTGCATGTGTCTTTATAGCAGCATGATTTATAGTCCTTTGGGTATATACCCAGTAATGGGATGGCTGGGTCAAATGGTATTTCTAGTTCTAGATCCCTGAGGAATCGCCACACTGACTTCCACAATGGTTGAACTAGTTTACAGTCCCACCAACAGTGTAAAAGTGTTCCTATTTCTCCACATCCTCTCCAGCACCTGTTGTTTCCTGACTTTTTAATGATGGCAATTCTAACTGGTGTGAGATGGTATCTCATTGTGGTTTTGATTTGCATTTCTCTGATGGCCAGTGATGATGAGCGTTTCTTCATGTGTTTTTTGGCTGCATAAATGTCTTCTTTTGAGAAGTGTCTGTTCATATCCTTTGCCCACTTTTTGATGGGGTCGTTTGTTTTTTTTCTTGTAAATTTGTTTGAGTTCATTGTAGATGCTGGATATTAGCCCTTTGTCAGATGAGTAGGTTGTGAAAATTTTCTCCCATTCTGTAGGTTGCCTGTTCACTCTGATGGTAGTTTCTTTTGCTGTGCAGAAGCTCTTTAGTTTAATTAGATCCCATTTGTCAATTTTGGCTTTTGTTGCCATTGCTTTTGGGGTTTTAGACATGAAGTCCTTGCCCATGCTTATGTCCTGAATGGTAATGCCTAGGTTTTCTTTTAGGGTTTTTATGGTTGTAGGTATAACATGTAAGTCTTTAATCCATCTTGAATTAATTTTTGTATAAGGTATAAGGAAGGGATCCAGTTTCAGCTTTCCACATATGGCTAGCCAGTTTTCCCAGCACCATTTATTAATTAGGGAATCGTTTCCCCAATGCTTGTTTTTGTCAGATTTGTCAAAGATCAGATAGTTGTAGATATGCAGCATTATTTCTGAGGGCTCTGTTCTGTTCCATTGATCTATATCTCTGTTTTGGTACCAATATCATGCTGTTTTGGTTACTATAGCCTTGTAGTATAGTTTGAAGTCAGGTCGCATGATGCCTCCAGCTTTGTTCTTTTGGCTTAGGATTGACTTGGCAATGCGGGCTATTTTTCGGTTCCATGTGAACTTTAAAGTAGTTTTTTCCAATTCTGTGAAGAAAGTCATTGGTAGCCTGATGGGGATGGCATTGAATCTATAAATTACCTTGGGCAGTATGGCCATTTTCACGATATTGATTCTTCCAACCCATGAGCATGGAATGTTCTTCCATTTGTTTGTATCCTCTTTGATTTCAGTGAGCAGTGGTTTGTAGTTCTCCTTGAAGAGGTCCTTCACATCCCTTGTAAGTTGGATTCCCAGGTATTTTATTCTCTTTGAAGCAATTGTGAATGGGAGTTCACTCATGATTTGGCTCTCTGTTTGTCTGTGATTAGTGTATAAGAATGCTTGTGATTTTTGTACATTGATTTTGTATCCTGAGACTTTGCTGAAGTTGCTTATCAGCTTAAGGAGATTTTGGGCTGAGACAGTGGGGTTTTCTAGATATACAATCATGTCATCTGCAAACAGGGACAATATGACTTTCTCTTTTGCTAATTGAATACCCTTTATTTCCTTCTCCTGCCTAATTGGCCTGGCCAGAACTTCCAAAACTATGTTGAATAGGAGTGGTGAGAGAGCGCATCCCTGTCTTGTGCCAGTTTTCAAAGGGAATGCTTCCAGTTTTTGACCATTCTGTATGATTTTGGCTATGGGTTTGTCATAGATAGCTCTTATTATTTTGAGATACGTCCCATCAATATGTAATTTATTGAGGGTTTTTAGCTTGAAGAGTTGTTGAATTTTGTCAAAGGCCTTTTCTGCATCTATTGAGATAATCATGTGGTTTTTGTCTTTGGTTCTGTTTATATGCTGGATTACATTTATTGAGTGTGTGTATGTTGAACCAGCCTTGCAACCCAGGGATGAAGCCCACTTGATCATGGTGGATAACCTTTTTGATGTGCTGCTGGATTCGGTTTGCCAATATTTAATTGAGGATTTTTGCATCAATGTTCATCAAGGATATTGGTCTAAAATTCTCTTTTTTGGTTGTGTCTCTGCCCGGCTTTGGTATCAAGATGATGCTGGCCTCATAAAATGAGTTAGGGAGGATTCCCTCTTTTTCTATTGATTGGAATAGTTTCAGAAGGAATGGTACCAGTTCCTCCTTGTACCTCTGGTAGAATTCGGCTGTGAATCCATCTGGTCCTGGACTCTTTTTGGTTGGTAAGCTATTGATTATTGCCTCAATTTCAGAGCCTATTATTGGTCTATTCAGAGATTCAACTTCTTCCTGGTTTAGTCTTGGGAAGGTGTATGTGTCGAGGAATTTATCCATTTCTTCTAGATTTTCTAGTTTATTTGTGTAGAGGTGTTTGTAATATTCTCTGATGGTAGTTTGTATTTCTGTGGGATCAGTGGTGATACCCCCTTTATCATTTTTTATTGCATCTATTTGATTCTTCTCTCTTTTCTTCTTTATTAGTCTTGCTAGCAGTCTATCAATTTTGTTGATCTTTTCAAAAAACCAGCTCCTGGATTCATTAATTTTTTCAAGGGGTTTTTGTGTCTCTATTTCCTTCAGTTCTGCTCTGATTTTAGTTATTTCTTGCCTCCTGCTAGCTTTTGAATGTGTTTGCTCTTGCTTTTCTAGTTCTTTTAATTGTGATGTTAGGGTGTCAATTTTGGATCTTTCCTGCTCTCTCTTGTGGGCATTTAGTGCTATAAATTTCCCTCTACCCACTGCTTTGAATGTGTCCCAGAGATTCTGGTATGTTGTGTCTTTGTTCTCGTTGGTTTCGAAGAACATCTTTATTTCTGCCTTCATTTCATTATGTACCCCGTAGTCATTCAGGAGCAGGTCGTTCAGTTTCCATGTAGTTGAGTGGTTTTGAGTGAGCTTCTTAATTCTGAGTTGTAGTTTGATTGCACTGTGGTCTGAGAGACAGTTTGTTATAAGTTCTGTTCTTTTACATTTGCTGAGGAGAGCTTTACTTCCAACTATGTGGTCAATTTTGGAATAGGTGTGGTGTGGTGCTGAAAAGAATGTATTTTCTGTTGATTTGGGGTGGAGAGTTCTGTAGATGTCTATTAGGTCCACTTGGTGCAGAGCTGAGTTCAATTCCTGGGTATCCTTGTTAACGTTGTCTCGTTGATCTGTCTAATGTTGACAGTGGGGTGTTAAAGTCTCCCATTATTATTGTGTGGGAGTCTAAGTCTCTTTGTAGGTCACTCAGGACTTGCTTTATGAATCTGGGTGCTCCTGTATTGGGTGCATATATATTTAGGATAGTTATCTCTTCTTGTTGAATTTATCCCTTTATCATTATGTAATGGCCTTCTTTGTCTCTTTTGATCTTTGTTGGTTTAAAGTCTGTTTTATCAGAGACTAGGATTGCAACGCCTGCCTTTTTTTGTTTTCCATTTGCTTGATAGATCTTCCTCCATCCTTTTATTTTGAGCCTATGTGTGTCTCTGCACATGAGATGGGTTTCCTGAATGCAGCACACTGATGGGTCTTGACTCTTTATCCAATTTGCCAGTCTGTGTCTTTTAATTGGAGCATTTAGCCCATTTATATTTAAAGTTAATATTGTTATGTGTGAATTTGATCCTGTCATTATGATGTTAGCTGGTTATTTTGCTCATTAGTTGATGCAGTTTCTTCCTAGCCTCGATGGTCTTTACAATTTGGCATGATTTTGCAGTGGCTGGTACCGATTGTTGCTTTCCATGTTTAGTGCTTCCTTCAGGAGCTCTTTTAGGGCTGGCCTGGTGGTAACAAAATCTCTCAGCATTTGCTTGTCTGTATTTTATTTCTCCTTCACCTATGAAGCTTAGTTTGGCCGGATATGAAATTCTGGGTTGAAAACTCTTTTCTTTAAGAATGTTGAATATTGGTCCCCACACTCTTCTTGCTTGTAGAGTTTCTGCTGAGAGATCAGCTGTTAGTCTGATGGGCGTCTAGTTCTAGCAGTGCTTTGTAAATTCCTTGTGTTTCTACATGGGCAATCATGTGATTGGTGAATAAAGATAATTTTACTTCTTCCTTTATAATCTGTAATCCCTTTTATTACTGTTTCCTGTCTTATTGCCCTAGTAAGACTTCCGTTGGATGAAAGTGGCAAGAGTGTACATTTTTGCCTTGTTTCTTATATAAGGTGGAAAACATTCATCTTCTCATTATTAATTTATTATTGATTTTATAAACTTACAAGTTAATGACTTTGCCTTGACTGGATGTTTTTCTAAGAAAAGGTTGCTTCAAAACAGGAGATAATAGCAAGGCACATATTGTGCTGGTACCAGGTGACCAAGGATTGTAGGAGAAGGCCTGTATTGATGAGGATAAAAAGAGATGAAAGGTGGCATTGCAATGTCTAAAAGCCTACTTGATACCTTTGCAGATTTTCCTCTAATTTGCTTTTCTTCTTTTCCCTTATGTATCTCTCAGTTCCTAGCCCAATGTCTCGCAGAGTTGGTTCTCAAAAAATAAGAATTTGGGCGTACTTGACTTGAAACCAATCAGTATAAGGGATTGTTTTTAATTTTGTTGGATGCCGTAATTATATTTGATAATGTAATATCAAAAGCATTACTTTTAGAGATATTTCTGAAATATTTCCAGGGAAAATAGTATAATATTTGGGATTTGTTTTGAAATATTCCAACAAATAACAACAATAACCAAAATGAGATTGTTATAATATTGGTAATTGTAAAAGCTTGGTGCTATTTATATCATGCTAAAATATATGTATATTTTCAAAAATCCATCCTCTGTGCTACTATTTAATGAGAAATGGGTAAATTCTGGTTTGAGGACTCTTACTTTCTGAGTTCCAAGAAATTGAAAGAATATTTGCCAATTACTTTTATATAACAGTTTGAGAACTCGAAAAATTATTGGTATTAACGAATCGTCAAACAGTCATTGAAAGACTGCTTTGGGCCACAGTCACTGCTTAACGCACTATGGTATTCACATCGGCATCGGCCTTCTGGTTACCAAATCCAATAGACGCTTCTTCCTTACCTTAGGTCAACACTCTGCATCCTTTACAGCCTACCCACTACTTATTGAGGATTTCTGTTCCTTTGCTTGGTCTCTGTTGTACTTAGCTAGTGCTGTGTAAGAAACCACCCCCAAGCTTTGCTGTGTAAACCAACCACTGTATTATGCTCTCAGATACTTTGGGTCAGGGATTTGTGTTGGACACAGAGGGATCAACCTATCTCTGTTCGATGATGTCTGTGGGCCTCAGTTGGAAAGACCTGAAGGCTAGGGATGAGTTGGCAGCAGGGGGGCTGGAGTCATCTAGAGGCATCTTCACCCATCTCTGCTAATCCGTCTGCCAGAACACACCTACACGTGGCCTCTCCAAGTAGTCTTTGTGCATAGCCTTGCTTGGGCTTCCTCCTAGCAAGGTGGCTGGATTTCTAGAACACAGGCAGAAACTACATTGCAGTTCCACCCAGACACAAGGGGAATGCAAGAGTGCAGGGTCATATTCTCCACCTCTCAGTGGGAGGACTGTCAAAGTCAGTGTGGTATGGAGATACCGTCCAGAGATCTTTGGAAAACGTATTCTCTCTTAGCTTGCTGCTTTACAGTTCTCCTCCTTTGGTACGTCTTTCTTAACCTTCATTTGGGCTTCTCTCTCTCTCTCTGTCTTTCTCTCTCCCTCTCCCTCTTTACTGCTGAAATGTCAATAATCTCCAGGGTGGCTCTGATACAGATCCTTTCTTTGTTCACTCTACGCTCCTCTCTTTGTATTTCATTCAACCCCGCAGCTATAACTTACACCAATATGTAGCTGCAATAAACATGTAACAAGCAGATCTGTACAGCTCGGTCTTCACTCCTGAGAGCCAAATCCAAATATCCACAAGACGTCCCCTTTTGAATGTCTTACAGTCACATTAAACTTAGATCATCCAAATGGAATGCAACATGGTGTTTCTTCTGTCTGCCCCTGATAGTCTTCCTGTTCTGCTTATCACAGAGAATAGCACAGCTATCTGCTGGCCCCAAACAGAGACTTGTAAGTTATTTTAGATGCCTTCTTTTTATTCCAGCTATCTTTTCAATCAATATCCAAGTCCCATCAATTAATTCTTTTAACATTTCCTTTTAATATATTACGTTCTGTCCATTTCCACAGCCACTGTCTACCTGAGGCACGTATTATCTCTTACTGGAATCATTGTGCTGTTTCTCTCACTAATCCATTTGTCTTTAGACTTCGCCTCTGCTTCCTCCTCCGTTCTGCTGCTAGAGGGCACTGTTTATCACAGAGATCTGTTTATGTGACTCTTGCTCCAATCTTGCAGATGATCACCCAAGATTCTCAGGAATATCCTACAGTCCTTTTGCCTGTCATGTTTAGATGCCAGCCCACATGCTCACACTTAATGCTCACCAGATTTTCCACTACTGTACTTTAAACCCCAGGCTCAAAAAATTATGTGTAAATACTTCTTAAAACCGTATGTCTTCATGCTTCTGATTTTTTGCGCAGGCTATTCCACCTGCCTGGAATCCTTTCCGCCATTGATCTTCCAGGCCTTTGTTTATATTTAGGCTTTAAAAATCTCGGCTTAAGTGCTACCTCTTCTATTAATATTTCCATAATAATTCACCTTCTCCACCCACACACATGCACATACCCACCAAAATTAACAAACACAAGAACTCTGTAGATTTGTGGATTTAACACTCTGCATTTCCTTTGCATACCTTCCATATAAAGTTTCACATTGTGTTATAATAATTGTATCACAGAACTCTCTGTGGGCTGACCATCTCTTAATGGTGAGGACTGCCTCAGTAATCATCCATTTATTAATTCATTCAACAAATAATGACCAATAACTCCTACTGTATGCCGGTCACTGTTGTTGAAACAGACTGTCACGGTAAACAGGACTTCATTGATAGTCTGTCTCCAGCTCATGGTACATGTTCAGAACATCAGCGTTGAATTTTTAAATCACTTCTGGACTATCATTGGTGCTCAGTAAGTGTTGTGAAACAGTTGATGAGAGAAAATTCCCCTTGATGGATCTCAACTGAGGTCATTAGAGAAATCCTTCTGTACATATAGGGCAGGGATTGTGATTTACTAGTTTGCATAATGCCAGAAAGTAAATTTGAGGTTTGCTAGCAAAGTTCCTTGGGTTTATCTTGAAGGCTGTGTTGACATCAGTATCCCCCACCCGAAATAGTAATGTAACATGGTGAAAGTACAGGACACTCCAGCAGAAACATGCTATTTGCTCACCTAGGGTGCACCAGCTCTTTAGTTTTTCAGGTGACCCTAGTCTGAGCACTCTCCGAGTCTACCGGAGACATCTCCTGGCCTCACACTGTCCTGATACTCTTCTTCTACTTCTTTTTTTTTTTCTTTCTTTCTTTCTTTTTTTTTTTTTTGTGACAGAGTTCCGCCCTGTCACCCAGGCTGGAGTGCAGTGGCGTGTTCTCGGCTCACTGCAACCTCCGCCTCCAAGGTTCAAGCAATTCTCCCGTCTCAGCCTCCCAAGTAACTGGGATTACAGGCACATGCCACCACACCCAGCTTATTTTTGTACTTTTAGTAGAGACAGGGTTTCACCATGTTGGCCAGGCTGGTCTGGAATTGCTGACCTCAGGTAATCTGCCCGCCTCGGCCTCCCAAAGCGCTGGGATTACAGGCCTGAGTCACCACCCCCGGCCTCTGATAGGCTTCTTATTGTGGATTGTCTGAATAGCTTTCATTTGTTTGTGGTTCTATAGACCCCACCCCAGATTTCAAAGCCACCTGTAGCTGTTCCTCAGATTCAACAGTCATTGCCCACAGGGCAGTCATTAGCTAAGAAACCTCTGGAGGTTTATGTCCTTTGTAGGGACATGGATGAAACTGGAAAACATCATTCTCAGTAAACTATCGCAAGGACAAAAAACCAAACACTGCATGTTCTCACTCATAGGTGGGAATTGAACAATGAGAACTCATGGACACAGGAAGGGGAACATCACACTCCGGGGACTGTTGTGGGGTTGGGGGAGCGGGGAGGGACAGCATTAGGAGATATACCTAATGCTAAATGACGAGTTAATGGGTGCAGGAAATCAACATGGCACATGGATACATATGTAACAAACCTGCACATTGTGCACATGTACCCTAAAACCTAAAGTATAATAATAAAAAATAAAAAAAAAAGAAACCTCTGGAGGAAAATCACACTTGAGGCAAATAACATTCTCTCACTATTAGCAACTTTTATCTTTTTTAAAACTTCATTTTCTTTTTCCAGCCCCCATTGCATTGTAGACATTTTTATAATGAGCATAAATGTTCATTTAATTTTATTTGGCATATGCTGCTTTGAAAGTGCCACATCAACATGGAGCATCACTCCTTCAGTAACTGAATTCTGCTAACAGCTTTAAAGGAATGACCTTGGGTGTGACCAGCGGTTCTTCAGAGCATGGCTGCATTTTGATTAGCTAACTTTTCTCTTAGCCCAGTGAGTCCACACACCAATTAGTGAAGCATAATCACAAGCCTGAAGGTTTCAGGAGTTTTCTTATAGGGAAGTAACATTGATACTTTTCTTAATATATTATTATTTTTAAGTAAATATCTGACAGTGTCTAGGTAATAAATTCTGTGCACACAAAAGCTCAGTGTGCCTCCAAAAGAGTTCAATATATATAAGTATATGCATATACATATAAGTTTTTCACAATTCAGATGCAAATAACACAGAAACATTTGTTCATCTTCAAATCATTTTAATAGATGTTTGGGTTCCTTGTCCACCCACTGCCCAATGACTGTGAGAGAACCTTCTTTCATTTACAGAACCCCAGTCTGTAAGAATAGATATCTAAAAATACAGAAGCCTGATGCCCAGAAATTGTCCTTGAAGCTTGATTCCAAAGCACAATATGTGGAGCCCAAAGGATGACCAGACAGTAAGCTTTCACATCATACATGGGTCAAGCACAGACATATTTTTCTTTTAGATTTGGAATAAGGGTTAATTGCATCATCTAGGAAGCATTCAGAAATATAGCCTTGTGAATTCTCACAATTATGAGTACTATCAAAAATTGACTTCACACATGATAAAAAGAAAAAGAAATCTTGGAATTCAATCTCAAAAAAAGTATTGTGATATTAATAACATAGATAAAATTTATTTTTATTAATTTCTGCTTCCAAACTTTCAACCTGTGAGCTTTAAGCCCACATCTTATCATATTGTTATGTTTCATTGCCAAAAGCAACTACGTATTGATATTTCAGAAATGCTGCCAGGCCTTTATGTAACTAGTTGGTATTTTACCTCAAAAAATAAATAATGCTTCCTGTTTTTACTTTTACTTATCTGGAATAAGTAGCTATTGACATCTGCTGAAATCATTATAAAGATTTATTTACCTGAGTGCAGATATTGACCAATAGGGAGCCTGGCTCAATGTTTATATTGAAGGACAATAAATTGCCATATTGACTGGGCTGAGACATCAATATTTGCATTGTTGTAAACATTTTTAAAAATCTTCATGAAATATTCTTCAGAAATTCTCTTGTCATCAGAGCCGCTGAGCTAGAGCTCTTTAGGGAATAGCTTGTGTCTGGAAGCCAGTGGGTAACTTGAAATAGCTATAAATCGTTCTGGTTTCCAAGTTTACACAAAGACACATTTTTTATTGTGATGTATAATGCTGATCATTAGGAGCTTTCAGATGACAGTCCCAGCCCCCTCCTCAAATAGCAGATTTTTGTCTACAACAACTCTGAACAGAAATACGCTCCCCGAGCAGCTTGTGTCTTGAAAATCTCATGTTTTCCAAAAAAAAACTCATTGCCCAAACAGTGAAACATCATTAATTCCAACTAGATTAATTAATTAAAAATGTGGGATGTTTCAACTCAGTTGGAATAAGTTTTTCCTTTGTGTCAAGAGTAGAAAGAGGAAGATGGTTTAGAAAAAATTAGGACAGGTAAAGTGATAAATTGAATATTTAGCCTGTTTAAGAGAGAAACATAATCTACACAAAATCTTCTCACTACCTATGAATGCCTATTAATAGGCATTAACTTAACTTCTTAACTCCAAGTTATATGTGTGAGTGTTTATATAATATATGACATTTTAATTGAGTTTTGTAATAGATACAGGTTAAACAACTTTATCAACATGTGTTCATATAATTTAATGTACTTGGAAGAAATGAAACAGAGAAAATTTTTTTTTTTTTTTTTTTTTTTTTTTGAGACAGAGTGTCGCTCTGTCTCCATGCTGAAGTGCAGTGGCACGATTTTGGCTCACTGCAACCTTCGCCTCCTGGGTTCAAGTGATTCTTCTGCCTCAGCCTCCTGAGTAGCTGGGACTACAGGCACGCGCCACCATGCCCAGCTAATTTTTGTATTTTTAGTAGAGATGGGGTTTCACCACGTTGGCCAGGATGGTCTCAATCTCTTAACATCGTGATCCAAGTGCCTCAGCCTCCTAAAGTGCTAGGATTACAGGCATGAGCCACCACTCCCGGTCAACAGGGGCAATTTCTATCATATAGTGTAAAAGCTAAACATCTGGCAAATTCTTAATTTTTTCCAAGTTGGTAAAATCATAACCTACTTTATCCAGCCCAGTAGTTCTAAGTGAGTGGCTCAAGATAATTAGCACCACCTCTTGGAGAAGCACAGATTCATCATTCTAGTGCAGGATTTGGTGCCTCATCATCTTCGTCAAGTAAGACAATTAGGACAGCATCAGAGATCAAGGAGCTCGGGATGATGTGCAAAATGCGATGCCTATTTATGCTTGAATAACAATTTGGATGAAAAAAATGGCATCTTAAAAAATATTTGCATCATGGTTATATTCCTAAATGATGAATAAAAGAAAAGAAGCATCCAATTCTCTCTGCAGTTGCTTCCACCTCTAGGCGGTACTTCATAGCACCCGGTTCTAAGTTAGGCTCAGGGACTGAGAATGCTTTTAGCGAAGAGGGATAGGAGGGGAGGCTAAGATGGGCAAGTCTGAAATGTGCCCTCCTGTTCAATGGGGGGCTTTAGAAGGGAAAGTGGAAAAGTCCTGCCAGTAATCCTGGCTGCAGATGAGACACTCAGCTCTTGCCCAGGCCCCGTGGGAGCGCCTGTTCTGTCATTGCCCCAGGGGCTCTATCTCAGTGATTCCCTCCATCCCGCCCTTTTCCTGGCCTCCCCTCCTCCTCTTGGGCTTCTCCCTCTCCCTTCCTTCCTCCATCTGAGGCAGCTGCCCAGTGCTTGTAGAAAGCCCCACCACTTCCAAAGGACTGTCCCGGCCCCTGGGGCCTCAGCCCCAGGATCCCTAGAGGATGATTTTGTGGGGATTAAATGAAATGAGGTATGGGAAAGAGCTGGCACACAGTAAACCCTCCAAGGTGAGCCCCCTCCCTATTCTGGGCTTTCCCTTGGACACCCACTGTACTGGTTGCTAGCGCTGCGGTAACCAAGTACCACAGCCTGGAGGGCTTCAACAACAGCAATGCATTGTCTTACCAATCTGGAGGCCAGAAGTCTGAGCTAAAACGGTTGGCCTAGTTGGCTCCTGGGAGGGCCTCTCTCCTTGGCAAGTAGGTGGCCGCCTTCTCCCTGTGTTTTCACATGTCTTCCCTCTGCATCTCTGTGTCCTGATCTCTTCTTATAAGGACACCAGTCCTGTTAGATTGGGCCTACCCCAGTGACCTCAGTTTAACTGCATGACGTACTTAAGGACCCTGTTTCCAAATGCCCTCACACTGTGATACTGGCGGTTAGGACTTCAACTTATGGATTTGGGATGGGAGCACAAATCAGCCCGTAACAGCTGGTCAGTCCCTCCCCTCTGCCTCCTCCAACTCTCACATTGCAAACCCCACCTGACTCTTCCCCGAGGGTGGCCTTGGGGAGAAGGGAGAGGCCAGACAGGGTTTCCACGCCTGCCTCACGGAGACCCGCCTCAGATGACCAGCACCGCGACTGCTGCACAACCACGAGGCTGAGCCGCTGCAGATGCATGCATGACTTAGGAACGTGTGCTGGTGTGATTGCCACAGCAACAGGATGAGGAAAGCACAGGTCCGAGAGAGGTGGGAGCTCATCCACCTGGGGAAGCATGAGCAGGAGCAGGAAGGTTCACTCCGGGACTGTGCTCACAGGACCCTGAGATGCAGCAGAAAGAGCAGTGTGAGGAGCAAAGTGACACTGCCTGCAGGTGCTTTCCACTCAGACCCTCCCAGCCTAGGCTTCCCTGCTACCCACGTCTTCCCACCTGGACTCCCCCTCTCTCAAGGGGCATCCTCAGTAGTGCTCTCTCAGCCCATCTGCCCCTCAGAGGCCTGGACCCCTGCCTTGCCCTCTGTGGCTTCACATTGACATTGACTGGGAGCCATCCTACCTGGTTCTCATGCCCATCAGCCTTCCTCTCCACCCTGTGGTCACAGGACTATGGGCAGCCTCTGCTCTGAGCTCTCTTTGTACCTCTCTCTTCTCACCTTTTTGTTGTTGTTAATTGTCACGCACATCTTGAAGAAGGAGGAATGAAATGTTCCCGGCTCTGACCACCTCTGTTTTTGTAAGTGTCCTCCTCCTTCGCAGCCCTGACCCAGATGGCACTGCTCCTCTCACTGTCACAGCCACCCCTCACCAGCCTGAGGCACACTTCCTGCTGTTCAGGAGCACCCAGATTGGGGCATCGGTGCACCTCGACTTGCCATGTCTCGGGCACCACCCATCACACTTATCACTTTTTCTCCATGAGTTATATTTACAGCGGTTCCCCAGGCATCAAATTGGCAAAATGAGTTTAGCTCTTGGGACCAAAGGGCACAGAGGAGATCATTTATTCTTTACATCACTCCCCTTTTCTCAGGTAGGACATGAATCTTCCCCGTCTCTCTTCTGGCCATATTTACTGCGAGTCCCTGTCCCTCAGGCTGTCTGCCTCTCCTAGCCTTGACAGATGAGTCTCACTCCACCAGGGTCTTTACAATTCAAGGCATAGTCCAGCCTCTTGTAGATGGTAATCTTGTTAATGTAGCCACTCTAGCTTATCCAGGCTGCATCATGAGAAAAATGGAGTTCAGCTCAGGGCTGGCTTCCTCGATTTGCAGAGTCAGTGGGCACCTGCAAACTAAGAGCTTCTGGCTGCGAGGAAGATCTATTACCCCAAGCACTTGGCTTGGCTGCTGGCTGACATTTGATCATCAGTACCTTTAGTTTGAGTCTCTGGTTTCTGTGAAATAATAACTTCTAATTTCCACACAGTGGAGTACAATTTACAGAATGCATCCATATATTTAAAATATTTAAACTGATCTATAAACTTCACAGTCGATATTATATCCCCCTCATTTTATCAGGGACATAAAGTAAGAGACTCACTCAAGATAACACAGTGACAAGCTAAAACGTAAACGAGTCTGGCCTATGGCAGTGCAGGCGATTTCTGTCTGTTACAGCAGGCTGCCACTCTGCGCTTCATCTCAAGAAAACAGTTTAAAAATATTAGTAGTTCTTTTCAAATGGGATTGTGTTTCTGGCTCTTTTCTTGGAAGAAGACCTGAATGAAGGATTGAAAGATTCAAAGGAAGGAGACTTAGGAGTAACACAGAAGCGCCACTTAGGTAAAAGCTAGAGAAGAACATGAAATTATATATACTTTGCATGTCCCCCACCCCCAAACACACACAGCCTCAATGAGCAAATTTGGCCCACTTATTTTTGCCTCACCACTCTGTTGTTGCTACTAGAACTTTTGATACTTCTGATAGTCAATGGTTTTCAGCTGGGCACCATCTCTGGGGCATATTTGAATATGCAGGAGCCCACCAGAATGACCGCATGGCTCTACTGGCCCCCTGTGGGGAGGGGCCAGGAATGCTGAACATGGCAGTGGCTAGAGCAGTGCACGGCGTTGAATCCACCTGACCACCACGACAATGGTGTATCCAATGAGAAAACAAACTAGGGAGATGCATCAGATTTAGGAAGCTCCGCCATCTGCTCACAGGATCCCTGAGAACCCTGGCTATTCTACCTTTCCTGCACTTCTGCCTATTGATCCTTCTTTGAAGATGCTTTTCTTCTTTGGTGCCTATGTCCTTCTCACTCTTCAAATGACTCAACTATAGAAAATCCTTTCCCTGGTACATGAACAAGGACTTCCTCCTTTAAATGCCTCTTTAGTGTATATTTATTCTTCAAAATATTTTCTAGACCATTTGAGACCCCTCAGGCTGTCGATGGCAGGGAATGTGCCGTCTGATGCTCATCCATCATCCTCCCTTGTCAGATCTGTCTAACCAGTCCTTAAGCCCTTTAGGCAAGGCCAGTTTCAGTCCTGGTGGGTGTAAAGCTGAGTAATTTTCTCAGGCACACATAATGGTGAAATAATGAAGATCATAGTCAGAATTATGATTTTGGTAAGTGGAGTATGCTGTGTTTTCCAAATGCTTATTTTTCATTCTGTATAGAATGAATGATGGAAGACACAGTGAGCTCAGGACCCAGATGTTCTGTCTGGGTACATTTCCTTCTAATAATTTGAGAGAAGCATTCTTTTATCCAGTTCATGGCATGCATGTCAGGCTGGGTGCACATGTGACTAAGCAGAGGACCCTAGAGCTGCATATGTGTCATGCCATCTGAGGTTTAAGTTCTGTAAATTATTTGGGGAAAAAATCTGGTTTATATTTTTAAAAAATGCTTAAAAGGCCTGAGAAAAGGATCAGAGAGACTGAACAGCCCCTAAAAAATACAGTTTCAGGGAGTCAAGTACAAATGAATCAGGGACTTTGACTCTGTGCATGTTTCCCAATATAGAACATCTAAAAAATGGATTTAAACTTGAAATAAATGACAGATCTAAGTATTCTGATAAATAGAGAAAGAAAAAATGTGCTAACATGCACATGTGAGCGTGCATGTGAATGTGTCTCTAATAAGCTTACATTACATGAGCTTACAATTTTTGGGTCGGTATGCATGTCCAAATGCAGGATACGGGCATACATGAAAAGCAGGAGAAACATAGTGTGCTGAGGATTTGTTTGGTGTATATGTGTCTATTTTGAAGAACATAGAAGAATAATTGAGGCTACTCATTTAATAAATATTCATGTGGTTCAAGGGCATGATATACATTGTCCCTAGAGACAAAAATTATTAAAAGTAAAATTTCAGTTTCTTTATATGCTTTGTGAAAACTAATCTCTTTTTACAAAACTCTTTAGTATTGTGTGCAGCGCACAGAGCCTAGTGTCAGTGTTTCTCTGGGGATTGAAGCAGACAGTTCTGCCAACCAGCATGGGGGGGAAATAGCCTGGGCAGGATGCAAGCCACATCGTGGAGAATATGATTCTTAGTGGAATAGAAAGCCAAGCGCCATGGAAGCCAAGACATGTGCAGGCTTACCAAGATGCCCCAAGCCATTGGAGAGAATATGGAGTTTCTCAGTGCACAGAAGATTCAGAAGATTTACTTAAAGGGCAAGTAGACCTTAAGAAGCTGTAAAACTTGAGGACATCCAAGATTCTGACATATGAAATACAATTTCTTTGGCACCTATGGTATACCATACACTCTTAGCTACTAAACTTAGCTACTTTTTTAATGCATATTTCTGTGCCTGTATGTTTTAATGCATACATCGGTTCATGTATAGAACACCACTTGAACTGAACAGAATACACAATAGTTTCACCTCAAAACATTTCTTTTGTTGCCTTTTTAAAGTCAAACCCATTCCCATCTTTTAACCTCTGTTGTTTAGATTGGATAATTTTTCTTTCTTTCTTTCTTCTTTCTTTCCTTCTTTCTTTCTTTCTTTCTTCTTTTTCTTCCTTCCTTCCTTCCTTCCTTCCTTCCTTCCTTCCTTCCTTCCTATTTTTTTAGACAGAGTTTCGCTTTTGTTGCCCAGGCTGGAGTGCAATGGCATGATCTTGGCTCACTGCAACCTCCACCTCCCGGGTTCAAGTGATTCTCCTGCCTCAGCCTCCTGAGTAGCTAGGATTACAGGCACCCACCACCATGCCCAGCTAATTTTTTGTATTTTTAGTAGAGACGGGGTTTCACCATGTTGGCCAGTCTGGTCTTGAACTCCTGACCTTAGGTGATCCTCCCACCCCGGCCTCCCAAAGTGCTGGGATTATAGGAGTGAGCCACCATGCCTGGCCCGATAATTTCTTTTTAAGTTTACTGACTTTTTACTCTGTCATCTCTATTTTGCTATTAAACCGATCCAATTAGTACCTAAAACTCAGTCCTAGTTTTTCTTACTTGCTTCTTGTGTTTGGCTTCTAGTTCTCTCTTGAGAATGTCCACTGTCATATTTGTTTTAAAAGTGTTCACCTTTACTTTGTGGGCATAATTTTACTAGCTGCTTTAAGAGCTCGAAATTTGCAACAGTTCTCAGGGATGTTGTTTGTTAATTGTCTTTTCCCCTGGGAATTATTTAGCTTCCCCTTGTTCTTTGTAGGATGAGTAATTTTTGATTATATAGTGCACGTTTTTATCTTACTAGACTCTAGATTCTGTTAAGATCCTTTGAGAATATACAGGCAGAGTTCACCAACTAAGACTCTGGGCGGTGGTTTACACAAGAGTTCAGTTCTCAAAGCCTTTGGTGTACTCTCCTGGGTCAGTTCCACACAAGCTCAGAGTGAACCTGGGACTTTATACATTGCTATACCTGATTCCTTTCTTGAGCTCCTTCTCTCTGCGATTTCCTCCTGCTCTCCAGCTCCCATGAGCCCCCTTTCTTTGCCATCTGCCTAGAAAGCAGGAGTATTAACACCATCCTCCATCCCCTCACCCCCTGATATAACCTTAATGTTACTAATTTCTTGTGGCTGAGTCCAACTCCAGGGAAAAGTCGTGAGAAGAAAGAGAAGAAAAAATGTAATAGGTATTCCTCTACACTTTTCAGACCACAGAGGCTCCTATACTCAGTTCCGCTGGTCATGAAGTAATTTTTTAAAAGTTTTAGATGTCTTTGTGGCCACTGCTGCTACTATCACCACTACTGCAAGACTGCAGCTTCAGGACTGAGGTTTACCTCAGGGCAGGGCCAAAGGAATGAAAGAAAACGGATTTCCCCTGACTCGCCATCTTACAAGCCTTATCTTTCCACATCCTCAGACCAAAAGCAGTTTATCCCAGAGTTTTTTGTTTGTTTTGTTTTGTTGTTGTTGTTGTTGTTGTTTCTGTTGGCACCTGCTGTACAGTTTTAGGATTCTGGCTGCTCTGAGTTTAAGCCAGGAAAGGAAGGAAGAAAACAAACAACAGGACACTTGCCGCTATATTGTTCTTTCTTCAAGTTTTCATTTCCCTCCACAAGCTGCCTGCTATTGTTTAACCTTCAGAGCTCTCATATATTTCATTTATGTATTTTTGTCAGTTATAATGAATGGGAGAGAAAGGATAAGATATAGTTTCCCCATAATAACTTGGACTGCAAGTCTTGTAGAGAATTAAAAATAATAACAGTAAGACTGACTAAAAGATAGTCTGATTTTTTTTATTATCACCGTACACATGTAATTTTAAACACTGTCAGTGAGCAGACATCTCCCACTGCCCTGCCCTTGGTAAATCACTGATATGGGGAAGTTGGGAGCCAGGAGTGATAGGAAATAGGGCTAAAGAGTCAGCTATGTTTGTCCTGGGTTATTAAAGAACTTAATAAGGATGGTGTCCTTCATTTTGGAGTTCTAAATATGCATTGGATACTGAGTGTATTGTTTTAATAGACCTTGTGCATAAAAGTATAGATGAAGAATTAACGTTGACCTAGTAAATTATGAATTTATTAAGAGCGAGGAACATATCAGCTTTACTTTTGTGCATTTATTCATTCAACAACTGTATATTGTGTATAACTATATGCTACAGATACAGAAATATCTCTCTTTAATGGACCTTTACTCTGAAGGGAGAGAGAGATAAATAGCCAGTCCATTTTAATACAATGTAATAAATGTTACCATTTTTTTTTTTTTTTTTTTTTTTGAGATGGAGTCTCACTCTGTCACCCAGGCTGGAGAGCAGTGGCACAATCTCGGCTCACTGCAAGCTCCACCTCCCGGGTTCACGCCATTCTCCTGCCTCAGCCTCTCTGAGTAGCTGGGACTACAGGCGCCCGCCACCACGCCCGGCTAATTTTTTGTATTTTTAGTAGAGACGGGGTTTCACTGTGGTCTTGATCTCCTGACCTCGTGATCCGCCCGCCTCGGCCTCCCAAAGTGCTGGGATTACAAGTGTGAGCCACCGCGCCCGGCCATAAGTGTTACCATTTTTAAAAAGCACCAAGTAGTTAAGATGTACAGTGAATTGGGGATGGGGGTGCTATCCCAGGGTATGTGCAGAGGTTACAGAAGGATTCTTATATGAGCTGAACTTAGCTGTAACTTGAAAGAAAACTAAGAGACAACCTGAAAAATAGAGTGTTTCCAGGTGATAGTATGACTAAAACCAGGGACAAAAGATGACATTCTTCTAGAATTATAAGTTGTTTCCGTTAGATCTGAACCACTTATGGGAAAATGTGAGGAAGAAATGATAAGGAAATAAAGAGGCATTAGATCACGATGGGCCATATAGGAATTTATGTTGTGTTTGGGATGATGGTATCGTATGGCTTGGGTATGTGAGTATGGATCAGATGTTGACACCTACCTAATATTATTATTGAATAAAAATTAAAATAGATAATATTTGTAAGTTAGTTTTATAAATGTGAAAGTCCAGCAGACCCCTCCAGTTGTCCCTAAAGTATCAGGTGATAGAAGTATCAGTGAACAGAAGAGGATGGATTCAAGGTATATTTTAGAGGTAGAATTAATAAGACTTGGTGATGGATTTGATATTGGATTCAGGGAGCGTTAAGTGTTGAGTATGACTTCTACATTTTTTTTTGTTTTTTGAGAAATGTGACTGGTAAAGGTGCCATTTATGAATAAGAGAAAAACTGAAGGAGAAGAAAATTTGAAGGAAGATAAAGCTTGAAGAATTTCATGTCGGACTTGTCAAATGTGGGATGCCTATGAGACTTCCATGTGACCATGGAATTGCCTATGTAAGTGTAGGGCTCGTGGAAGAGAAATAGGGTGAAGATATAAATGTGTGAGTTATTGCCGTAAACCTGAATGTTCAAAGCCACAGAATAAATGATATTGCCTGGGAAATCATTGTACAGTGAGAAAAGAATACCTAGAACCTAGCCCTGAGGGGAAGCCAGGAAAGGAGATTTTGAAGGACTATCCAGAGAGGTGGATGGGCAGTTAGGAGATTATGACATTATAGAAGCCAAGAAAAGCTCATTTAAAGGAATGAGTTGTCAACTATGTATATTGCTGCTGAGAAGTCTCTTAAGAAAATGCTAAGATGTGTGCCATGAATTTGGACACATGGCAGTCATCCAATGACCTTGGAATGGGTAGGCTCGGTGGAGAGGTGTGAACGGAAGCTGGATTGGACTGGTTGAAATGTGAATATGAGAGGAAGAATCTGAGACAGCACATTTGGATAACTGTTCTGAGAAGCTTGACTGTTGAAAGAGGCTGTGGAGCATGGGGTCAGTGGAAAACAGTGGTGTTAAGGCAGACATTAGAAGGTATAAAACCAACCATGAAAATGATCCAGTACAGCAAAAGCAGGTGAAGATTAAGGAGAAAGTCCAGGTAGCTGATGCAGGGAAGTCCTTGAAAAAGTGAGAAAGAAAGAAATGCATAGAACAAAAGGAGGAATTGGTTTTTTGATAGCGGGAAGGGAAGACATTTGTCAGACAGTTAGTGTAAAGTATGAATAGAAGTGAAGGGGTTGAGGATATTTCCCCATGAGAGTTGCAATGATGGGTCATGAAATCTAAGTTTTCTAAAATGTTGGAGATAATGAGATGGCAAGCACAAATGTAGATCTGTACATTTGATCATGAGAAAATGAGTCTGTCTGACGGCTTCTCTATTCTCCCTTCTCTGGCCCCTCCCCCACCTCAGTGGAGCAGGAGACAGGATCCTCAGCAGAGGACAGCATGGATGGAGGGAGGGGGTGGTGAAGCACTGAGAAGTTGGAAGAGCATGAAGAAGGAGAAAAATGAACCTTGAGAGTGCTCAAGTGTCTATGGCAGTTATGAGTGTCTGCTTGAGACAGGCACGCATGAATGTACGGAGAAGCCAGTTTGCTTGTTTTTGTGATATTCCTACAGCAGACACAGAGGAGACAGACATTCGGATTCATCTAGGATGGGGTTTTGCCAGGCTAGTGGAACAAGGGAGGGAGGTGAAGGAGTTGAGAGTATTTTCCAGGGAGAGATAACGATGATGCATTATAAAATATAAATTTTATCAAAAGGGATGTAAAAGTAAAAAAAAAAACTGAAAAATGTTGGATCGGGGGATTTAAAGCCTTGGTGAAGAAAAATAATTGTTCCCTCAAGCGACTGAACAAAGATTTTAAAAAGGTAGGAAGTTATGGACAGAGTGAGATGCTTAAATTAATGCCTTCGGAGGTGGTTCAGTTTCTGACAAGTTTCAGGTGTGAATGTGGAGTAGGTCACTGAAGACAGCAGAGCAAAAAGTCATGGAGATAAGATCAAGAATGTGAGGGGCAGGTTTTTGATGGATTGTATTTCTGGACAAGGAGGTCACAGAGAATAATGGTAGGAGTGAGGATGCAGATGGAGACTCTAAGAAGCAAAGGTTTTTATTGAATAGAAAAAATAATAACCAGGAAGTCAGTAGAGAACAGAAATGTGATGGAAGAGGAAGAGGCAGGGGTGTAATTATTTAGATAATATGAGCCTTAAAGATGTAAGGTTTGAAAAAGATGGAGCGAGCTCAGAAGTTTAATTGGAAAACAAAGACACCAACCAACAAAAAAAATATGATGTGTGGTATTTAAAAATTGGATAGCCCCCACTTGACAGGAGATGTCTCCAGGAGAGCCCACGTCCCCGCCTGAGTATGAGAGTGAGGTGGAGGCATCTCTCCAAGAATTGGGTGCTGTCAGGGAGCGCTGATGATGCAGGAGAGCTTCCTGAGTGCAGAATGGAAGGACTGCGAAAGGGTGGGGAGGATGTGGAGTGCAGTCCGATGAAGGGTTATATGAAACAGCGGGTGTGAGACTACAGGAAATCATAGGTGACTGGACATTTACACTTCTACAGGAGAGGTCAGCAAACTACAGCCCATGGGCCAGATTCAGCCTGAAGCCTCTTTTCTGTATGGCCTGAAATGGAAGATTTTTTTTTTCTTTTTACATTTTTAAATAGTTGAGTTTCAATCAAAAGGAGAATACTATTTTGTAACACATTAGGATTGTACGAAACCACAATTTCATTGTCCAAAAGTAAAGTTTTTTTTGGAGTGAAGCCACACTCACTGATTTATGTATTATCTATGACTGCTTTTGTGCTACAGTGGCAAGTTTAATAGTTGCTCTAGAGGCCGCTCAGCCTGCAAAGCCTAAAACATGTATTATACTAGTTGGTCTTTTACAGAAAACGTTTGCTGACCCTATCGTACAGAATTGGTTATGGAAGTCTCCTGGAGAACAGTGGTAACTGGAGCTGATACTGGGGTCTTCAAAGCACCGTAGGATGCTACAGTGGTGTGCAGGCTAGCTGTCCCCACAGGCATCATAGGAAAGCATGGTTAAGGCTAACACCTCCCGAAGGTGTGACTATGACTTCGAGCTTTAATGAGAACACAGTAGTCTTAGGAGCAAGCTTCTGATTTACGTAAGCAACTGAATAATTGCCATCAGCCATCATGTGCGTTCTGGTTGCTTTCTCTGTTTGACATGCAATTTTATCATCTGCTTGTGCTCTCTGGCCCTCTCACACTCTCCTCTCCTTCCCCTCCCCTCATTCCTTCGTCCCACTTTTTTATCAGCTGCCAACTCCATTGGTTGATGCATGAGCTCCTGTCTGCTCTTGCACCGTACCATGGAAGGTGCCATTCAAGTCTTAGATATGGAAATTCGTCTTCTGAAGTTGAGATTTAGAACTGAAATAAAAAATAACTTAACACTCATCAGTTAAGGTTGCTAGTTTTTTCACTCCAAGATCCAGTAAAATGTTCCTTTATTTTCTCTTGGAATTATAGGGAAGGAAGAGTTACTGGGGTTGAAGAAGTTTAGAGGAGTGGGAATTAATGCAACTTACATCGAGCAGTTGAGGACCGGAGGAGGCAGGAAGGACAGCACTGTCAATGGCAGGCAAAGCCCTTAGTCCTGAGACCAAGCAGGTACAGGAAAGTCACAGGAGCATGTTGAGGCTCATTTTGTAGTGATGGTGGCAGTTTTTTCCTTGCCTGTCCCAGGAAGGTAGAGAGTTTAATCTCACTCCTTGCAATCATTCCACTACTAATTATGGATAGACAGAGCTGAATGGCCAGGCTGATTCCACGAGGAAAAAATTCAACCTAACGGATGATGACATAAGAAAGCTCTCTGAGACAATTTTGATTAGGGCACACTGCATGCCAAGGAAGCAGGGACATTGGCTGTTAAGAGCTTTTAACTAAGAATATTTGTGAAGGTGGCCAAACCTGGCTCTTTTCTTATTAATTCCAGGCCTAGCTTGATGAAGGCTGTATTAGTCCGTCTTAGGAAATATGGAATAAAATTATTTAGCCTTAGAAGATTTTAAGACATCTCTTCATGAATCCAGCCCTCTCTCTCTCTCACACACACACACACAAACACACACAGACACACGAGAAAGAAAAACCTTAAAAAATACACTGTTTTTTTAAAGGTCATCAAAGAGTGTTCTGATTCGTTGATATGACTAACAATTGATATGATATAATGATATCATAATGAATCATGATAGGCTAGAACAGCCATCAAAACTCTAGTCAGCTAGTTTATTCATTCAACCTTTGCCCACATGATCATGTGGGCCCTTCTACGTGCTAACCCTGCTGTAGATATTGGAGATATAGAGGTGCATAAAAGAGTCACTGTTCTCTTGGAAATTAGAGTCCAGTGGGGTAAACATATATAAATAAATAACAATACAGTGTAATTAGCAATGCTAGAGAAACAAATAAACAATAATAAACTAGGTGGGGAGGAGGCCCGGAAGTTTGAATGTGACGAAAGGGTTCCCAGAGCAGTGATTGCTGGGATAGTTTTGAAGGCTGCATAGACATTTGAAGGTGGACAAAAGAGAAACAGGCACAGATCAATACAATGCCTCGTGTTTTAGGAACTTGACTGATGTGTCCAGTGGGTGTAGGGGGAAGTGAGATGGTAATAAAGAACCCAGAGTGGTAGGCAAGAGCCAGCTCATGGGAACCTTCACATTTCATGCCACGGAGCAATGTGGAGCAGTGGTAGGATTTAAGCAGAGGTGGGACTGACTCTTATTTTTGGCAATTATTTTGGCAATAAAGAAAAGAATAAACGGGAGGCATGGAGACTCATAAAGAGGATACTGTAATAATAATGAGGGCCTGAATTAAGACAGTAACAATGATGAGGAGAAGAGGAGAATGGATTTGGAAGCCGTCAAGTGAGTGGAAACAGCAGGGTTTGTTGATTGAAGGTGAGGAATAAGGGAAAGAGAGCAAGCAATGTAACTCACTTTTATCTTACGAGAATGGGGATTTGACAATGCTGCCAAGAGAGATCAGACGCAGGAGTGAGAGCAGATGTAAGGGCAAGGTGGTGAATTCAGCCTGCGGTGTCTGGGAAGCATACAGAGGAGGCATTCCCCGGGAAGTTATGGGCCTGCAGCTCAGCAGGTTCTTCAGGACGGCCATGCAGATGTGGAGATCATGAGCACAGCTGGCCATCTACTGTGCTGAGATGGCATTTAAAAGAATAGGTTTACCTGGGGAGGGGGTACAAGTGGTAGAGGAATGGGCCTTATGTGATGCTGTTATTTAGGGCTTGAGTGTCCCAAACTTTTCCTAACATTTTTCAAATTATTTCCCATGTGTTAATCATTCTTCAATATATTTGCACAACTTCTCTCATATAATTTTCAGACCCAATATATGAGTATTTGAGTAATAAATAAACAGCCACATTTTACTAAGAAGGGAACTGAGGTCCAGTTATTTCCTCAAGGCTACCAGTTCCTAAGAGATGTTGCCATACTGAAGATTCAGGAGTTCTGTGTTTGTCTGCCTGTTTTAATGTATTGCATTCTATCCAAGACCCGGGTGTGCGTGC
Organism: Nomascus leucogenys; assembly: GCF_006542625.1. Lineage (NCBI taxonomy): Eukaryota > Metazoa > Chordata > Mammalia > Primates > Hylobatidae > Nomascus > Nomascus leucogenys. The sequence continues at coordinate 2,664,060 of NC_044395.1, read as the reverse complement.
CTATGTTTAGATTTTATGTGAAGTGAAGTAGAAAGGCACAGTAGTAGTGTGCCCAGTGAAAGAGTAAATCAGCTGTTCTTTTCCTTTCCATACACTGTCTTTTTATAGATTTCATGTAGGTGAAAATTCCACCTGGCAGTGGAATGCTAAGAACAGAGGGGCGAGGCATTCACAAGTAAGTGGGCAGGGCCCATGCACGTGTTTCCAGCAGGATGATTTGGTAGGAAGTAGCTATGGTGCAGAATAGATTTTGAGAACTGTTTATAAAGATTCATTTTTTTCCACAGTCAAAGGCTTTAATTAAATGTTACAAATAGAAGGGTTTTCAGTCATGTCTCCCTTTTTCCAGAGGCCCAAACGATCCTACTCCAATAGGCTTCCTGCTCTTCTGTAGAACTGTGGTGTGGTTTCCCAAGCTATTCCCCTCTGCACATGGGCTGGTGTCTGCCCTCTCCAGGCCAACTGAAAATACACAGATGGCACTTCCATCTCTAGTATTCCCGGCACCTTGTAGTTTTCTCCCAGAATCTGATCTGAATTTATTCATTAGATTGTCTTAACTATAGATTTGACCCCACCCCAGGTTTTCTACTCCCTCTGTCCCCCAAGTGGTCCCCTTGTCATTGAGGTTTTGCTTGATACCATCACTAATAAATGGGATTCTTCAGGAAAGCCTGCATTTTGCTCTGCGTCTGAGGATGCTGCTTGTGAAGGGAAGGCCTGGCCTCCCTCCTCCTTCCATGTGCAAGAAGCCTCTAGTTCATCAGCCAGTGGGCATGGGCCTCTGCACGCATGGGCAGGACCCTGCATCCTCCGTGCATTTCAACTTACGCTTTGGTGGGAAAAGACCTTCCCCCATTTAGTGAAAAAAGAACTCCCCAGATCGATATATCTATTCTTCAAAAGGATTATTTATAAGTTATTTCACTTCCCATCCTCCACAAAAATATTTAATGAAACATACATAAGGCTCTGCTTCCCCGTGGAGTGATGTTCTTTTCCCTACCATCAGCTACATTTTTGCGGGTTTCTTCTTGGCAGACATGTGAGTTGACATGGATTTGGTTCTGCACCATCACTAGGGAATGATCCGTGTGTCCTGGGCTCCTTTTACATCCTTTTCAGAGAGCTGTAGAATCTCTTCTTAAGGAAAACACACACCAATGCATGTACGCATAATATTATTTCCTGGTGTTCAAAACCCCTGGGGTTACAGTTCCACAGTTCTCAGATTCAGGACCCCTGCCCTACAAAAATGTATTGATGGCTAGAACATAGGCTGCCCTACTTCTCAAGGCTGTTGGGATCCCGGTGGTGAAGGTGTGATCCTGAGCACAGTGGCGTCAGGAGAACCTTAACCCTTTAGGAGCCTCTGAAGTCAATAGAATTCCCTTAAATTAATCTGGGTGAGGAATTGAAAGCAATTAACTCCTTCAGAGTTATCAGCACTCAGTACTGGCTTGTATCTCCAGTGATTTAGAAAAAGGGAAAGCAAACAGCCAAGATACTGAGGCAATATGACACTGCGGAGGGCTATATTTATCCCCTATCAATGTCTTTCAGATCAAATTGGCTGAGTTTACAAATCAAAAGCTGATTTTTTTATTTTTATTTTTTTAGCAGCCATCAGCTGCACTACTGCAAATACACAGTTCCCAGACATCAAGCTGCAAACTCTAAACACCCAGCTGTGTGCTTTCTGACTTTGATATCATCACGCGTAATAGCGGGTCTGCATGCAAATTTGAGCTGACAGGCCTCCTGAGAAGGCTTACAGCAGAAGAGCACCCAACTCCAGGGCCAGCCCAGCTTCTGAAGCCACATCTGCAAAGAAAGCACATGTCATGTTGTTATGGGAAGGGATCGCCCTCAGAAATGCATAGGGCCTGGCTCTGTGGAGTACAAAGGGTTCACTTTCTTATAATTACACTTTAAGTTGCAGCTTCTCTTTAATATGAAGCTAATTATTATTCCCAGAAGATTTCCCTATCAATCAGAAAACATTAAGGGAATTTTTTCTGCCTATCTATAAAATGTTACAGTTGATATATGCATAGCCATGCCTATTCAACCATATACATATATTCAGTTCCAACTATCAAATGAGTTCTTAATATATGTCAGGATCTATGATAAATGTTTTGTTGATATCGATAGACACACGTGTGTATACACACACACACGAAATTTACAGTTGGCACCAGTTTGTCTAATATTTTTATTGAATCTATATTTATTGCTTTATGAAAGAATCTGGTTAATAAATTAATTTAAAAACTATTCATGGCCAGGCACGGTGGCTCACGCCTGTAATCCCAGAACTTTGGGAGGCCAAGAAGGGTGGATCATGACGTCAGGAGATCAAGACCATCCTGGCTAACACAATGAAATCCCATCTCTACTGAAAATACAAAAAAATTAGCTGGGCGTGGTGGCAGGCGCCTGTGGTCCCAGCTACTCAGGAGGCTGAGGCAGGAGAATATCGTGAATCCAGGAGGTGGAGCTTGCAGTGAGCCCAGATCATGCCACTGCACTCCAGCTGGGTGACAGAGCGAGACTCTGTCTCAAATAAAACAAAAGAAAACAAAAAATACGATTCATTTGCATTTCTAGCTTATGCAAAGGGTATAGTGAACATGGAAGTTGTTTGAGGAATGGAACATGGTGCAAAAGAAGGTATGGCAAGGTGGAGGAGCTCAGGAAGAAGCAGTTTCTGTGTATCCAACAGAAAGGATATCCTGAGAGAAAGGAGGAGATAAGTTTCCCAGGTATAAAAGAAGTTCAAGTGAAGTAAATAGGAATCTGAGCTGACAGAGGCAATGTCATGGGGATGTTGCCATATGCATACTCTACAACTTCTGCACAGCTCACAAGCGGCTAGCGTGGGCCTATTTGAGAATGCTTTCTCTTATATGATGGGAACCACCTATTTAGAACAATTCAGCTGTCCCATTTCCCAGAGCTGGTCTCTATGTTTGTTGTCAACTGTGTGAGGCCTGTACTGCAGTGTTACAACAGGCAAACATAGGTTTGAGCCCTTTGGAACTTTTCCTATGAAACATCTTTTAAATTTGCCCGTTTTTGGCAAGATCATCAGATTCTCTTTTCTGCCAGCCGTGCTACCTGTATCCAAAGAAAATGTCAAGGAACTATGTGTAATATATATGTACGTATATTACATATATATGTAGATATAAAATATATTTATATCCTTTTATTTTTAGTTCTGAAACCAGAGACATTTTTTAAGCTCTCAGCAGTTCTTACCTGGGCTATGCAGCTATACCTGCTTTTTTAAAAGAAATGATGATGAGAAATTATATTTCTTATCAGTCACAAACTGTTTTAAGTCAAGAAAGTAGAGTTTTCTAGTTAAAGGATCTGTGGTGAATCCTTTGTAAGATTTATTATTATTAAGTTCCTACTGGCAAAGCAGAGGTCTGATTATTATTTCATTTCTGAGTTGAGATGTTCTTGTATCAAGGATCATGTGTATTAACATGTGCTAAAGCCTAATTAGGGTTGCAGTAAAAATAAAGATCGTGATAGCTACGATTTCCTGAGAGCTTCCTATATGCTAAGTGCTTTACCCATATTTAGTCATTTAATGCTCACAATAATACTATAAGGTAATCTTATGTTCTCCATTTTATAGAAGAGGAATCTGAAATGCACAGAACTGAACTGTCAGATAGTACCGTCTATAGGGCTCGAGTGCAGAAATACTAGAGCTCATCAGTGCCCCACAGTGCAGCCAGGGGAAGTGGTGCTTACAGCTGCTATCAACTCTTCAACCATTGCTCCAGCCTCATATCAGGCCCACAGAAGCTATCCTATGTAGATCATTCGACATGAATGTCACATTGTGGAAACACTTTTTAACACTGATGGTTTCATCCTGTTGCAGCAGATATTGCTGTGTGGATTATGTGCCCAGCCTTGTCTAGCTTAGCAGCACAGGATTGCATTGATTCCATATTACTGTGCCTCTCAGCACCCATCTGCCTGCCTGGGACCCTCACTTTACCTCAGAACTGGCTCTGGTATTTCTTGGAGTCCCTGTTACGTGCTTAAATACAAGTCTTCTTGTACCACCCCCTTTGACAGTCCCTTACATGGCCTCTGCTGCCAATTGGAGTGGGGCTGTTTTTGAGCCTTATTGGTCTGTGCTTTCCAGCTCCCAGGACTGCACTGAGTCCTCAGGGGGCCTGGTGTGAAGAAGGCCTTCCCCAGTTCATCAGCAGGCCTTGACACCAGAACTCACGGTGGCACCATACACCTCTGTATTAGTCTGTTCTCACACTGCTATAAGGACATACCCAAGACTGGGTAATTTATAAAGAAAAGAGGTTTAATTGACTCACAGTTCCTCGGGGCTGGGGAGGCCTCAGGAAACTTACAAATCGGGGCTGAAGGGGAAACAAACACGTCCTTCTTCACATAGCAGCAGGAAGAAGAATGAGTGCCCAGCGAAGTGGGAAGCTCCTTATAAAACCATCAGATCTTGTGAGAACTAACTCACTATCATGAGAACGGGATGGGGGAAACTGCTCCCATGATTCAGTTGTCATCTCCACCTGGTCCCTCCCATGACATGTGGGGATTATGGGAACTACAATGCAAGATGAGATTTGAGTAGGGACACAGCCAAACCTCTAAAGTCTTTCATGAAAACAGCTTCTTTCCTTTCTGGCCAAGCCCACTTTCTTCATCAGACCTCAAAATTAGTTCCTGGGGCTTGCACGTGTTGGTATTGAGGAAGATGAGTCTCGCCTCTGTCTGTCTTATCTCCCAGCATCTGAGCAAAACCATGCCTTCATCCAGTCAAAACAGAAAACCTTGAATGTTCATCAGCCATCATAATGGCACTGGGGGAATACAACTGTCCTTGGGTTTAACAGGAACACCTGATGCAACCTGAGACAGTGGAGAGAGCAGTGGCTGCAGAACTGGTGCAAGACTGGAATGTCGCTGCTAATCATGAGATATGGGCTAAATTTTAAAAATGATTCCTTCCAACTCTCCAATTCTGGGATTCTATGTTCTGTATCTTTTTCAATTTCTGACATCCAAAGATTTTATCTCAGCTGGTATATGTGCCATAAAAATATTAAGCAAGGAGGCAGCTGTGTCCTCTCCTCTCCAGTAGCTACAGCTGTACTCCTGACAAGCTTATTCTTGGGTATGATAAAAATGATCACTGTGGGTATTATTATTTTCAGTTATAAAGATTTTTAATGCCCAATCTATGAAGTCAGAAATGTGGATTTTCTTTTCCAAAGGGATGTTATGCACACAAGACAGTCTCTGTCATTCGATTAGTTGTAAATGCAGAGCTCAGCACTTTGGACAACACCAAACCCCTGTGGGGATTTGGGGGCAGGTGTGATCACATATCCAGCTTGCCTCATTTCCCTGCTTTGCTTGTCGTATTTCACTTAATGAAATAGCTGTATTTCCAAAAAGTTGGCTGTGAAACAAATTTCTGTTAGATAAATCATACTTCTTCATTGATCTACACTTTTAAATTCAGGATGCCTTCTCCTGAGGAAATAATTGGCCCCAAAACTAAATATAAATTATACTAAACACTTGATAAACCTTTTAAAATCACATGTTTAAAGAACATCTTTTCTGTTAGAACACTAATAGTGATGATATTTCCTAAAGTCAGGAAATACAATTATGCTAAGAACTATGACTGTAAATAGTGTTGTTTTGGGAATGGAGCCACAGGAGGGTTAGGTGAGCAACAAGGGGTCTCTGACTTTTTTTTTCATTGAATTCAATGTGTTGTTCTGGGTCTGTCAGCCAGAAGTTAGTCAATAAGAAGTTGACAAATTTTAAAATTACGTAAACTGGTTTCCTAGCTGCCTTGAGAGCCAGAGATGTCCAGGACCTGGTTCCTGCTGTCAAAGGCCTTCAATCGCATTGGAAAAAGAAGCCTCCTGTGTGCAGCACAAGACAGCTACTCAAAAACTCGATTGCAGTTGCAGGAGCAGTGGATTGGACATCAGGAGACCTGGTGTGCTCCATCAGTGACCAGATGTGTACCCACAGACTCCTCTAAGCCTCAGTTTCCCACAAGAAAAATATGAGGCTTGAGCAAAATCACTAGTTCCCAAACTTGCCTATTCATGAGAATTTCCTAGTAAGATTATGCAAGCACCTCATCCCGGGAGATTCTGGTTTAGTGGGTATGAGTGGGACCTAGAATTCTATATTTTAAGCAACTACTCTAGTGAATTCTACTGCAGACAGACTATGTACTAGCAGAGCAACTATGGAATTGTATAACCATTCATGTCCCTTTAAGCTCTTTAATTCTCTTATGATTTTAAAGACTAGATGAACTGAATGTGCAACAATAGTGCAGAACAGCCAGAGGCACCAAGAGTTAGGAGACAAAAGGGAATGTATTAGTGTCCCGGGGCTACTGTGACAAGGCACAAGAAACTGGGTGCTTTAGAACAAGAAAACTGTACAGTGCTGGAGGCTAGAAGTCAAAATCAAGTGATTGGTTGGTCCATGCTCTCTCTGACAGTGACAGGGGAGAACCCTTTCTCGCCTCTCCTAGTTTCTGGTATGCACCGGCAATTCCTGGCGTTCCTTGGCTCATAGAAGCATCACTCCTATCACATGGTCATCTTCACCCTGTGTGTCTCCACACTACCCTTTCTCTGTGCGTGTCTGCCCGAATCCCTTTTTATAAGGACACCAGTCATGTTAGATTAGGGTCTACCGTAATACCTCATTTTAACTTAATTACCTTTGTAAAGACCTATTTCCAAATACAGTCACACTCTGAGGTACTGATACTTAGGATCTCAACATACCTTTTTTGGGAGTACACAATTGAACCCATAATAGGGTGTTTGTAAGGAAGAGTTAAAATTTGAAAGAAAGTCGGTATTTGCTTAGATAGACCAAAAGGGCACAGCTTTCTAGGTGACAAAAAAAAAAAAAAAAAAAAAAAAAAGCAGTCTGTGAAGAACAAATCATCATGTTGGTCCAGGATGAGAACTAGCATGACCTGGCAGGAGAGCTGCAGCAGTGATAGTGGTGGTGTGGTATACCAGTTATTTAGACTAAGTTCTACAGAGAGCTTCTCCTGGGCCCTTCAGTATCCCCACTGCACTCCACATGTTGTCTTTCACAGCAACCCTAGAAGTAGGTAACGTTATTCTGATTGTGCAGATGAAGATACGGTGGTACAGGGGAGTTAGGTGACCTAACCCATCATGAAGCTAGAGGGTAGAGAATTGGCTTTTTCTGATCCCAAACTTTTGCCTCTTAGGACGATGATCTGTTGCCTTCTTCATAGCACTCACGCAAAATAAACTTGGGTGAATAGATCAGGGCTACTTTATGGAGGGCTTTGATAATAAGGGAGTAGAGTTTGTGTTTGATGTGACAGAAAAATAAGGAGCCATTTCTAGTGTCTGAAGAAGTGGACCATGATGAAGGGGATATTTCAGGAAGATGAGTGTGTTATTTCCACCCGAGGATGCATTTTCTTTACAGAAAGAAAAAGCAGACTTATAATGAGAAGCTGTTGACCATGAAGAGTTTCTTTTCATAGGGTTTCATCAAGTGGTTTGCCTCTTCCCCACTGATGTCTCTTAACCAAGAATATCCTTCAGCACTTTAAAAACTATGCTTGCTTGCTTTTTTTTTTTTTTTACCCAATATGCTTTGTAAGTTCCTCACACTAGTGATAAAGCACTGATCACTTCACAGCCACAGCACAAATGCTTTTAAACGAAACTTTTCCTTGATTTATTAACTCTAGAAACTCAGATTTCAGTTTAGTGTTTTTGGGGGCTTGTTTGTTTGAGGCATCTCCTTCAGGAACCTGATTTTGGGTGGTTCAAAGTTTAAACTGACCAACTTTCTCTCTGGTTTTGCCATATATGCCTCTAGCAGAGAAAAAGGTGGGTGAGAAGAAAAGTGAGCATAATGACAATGAAAGCTGAAATTTATTAAGCATATTACTATGTACAAGTCACTTTTTACATGCCTTACCCAACTTAATCAAAAAGTGTACATGTAATAACTGGTGAGCAATGAAGTCATCGTGGTTTCTCTATGATTGCACATTTGGTCCTGGGAACATAGGAAGGTGGGATTAAGCCTCTCTGTTCCTACAGGATGACTTGAGGCAAAATCTCCTTTCTCTGGAATTAGAAATTTGGATCAGTAGAGACCATATGCCTTCCCCAAAACTTGAGCTATCCAACGTCCTTTCCTACACAAGATCACCTGACATAAATATACAAAACTACACATAAATTAATGTGGCACCCATGTCCCCACAGAAAACTGATGAGTTCTCGATTTTGACTGCCTTAATCTTTGTGTAACTGCATTTCAGTCCAGGACTGTCGTGCCCCCAACAGGCCTTTCCATTTGGATGTCCGTGACAAGTTGGACCCTGCACATCTCGCTGTGGCCACAAAAGAGCATATTTGAATTATGGAATTGAAACAGATGCATGAACTTTAGCTGGAGAACACAAGAGATCCAGAGAACCTCTGTCTTTTTGTTTGTTTCCCCGCTTTGGTGATGTAATACACAGCTTCCCAGGAGACCTGAGGTCCTACCAGTCCCTGCTCCGACCCTGGAGCTCAATCCAGAAACAGCTGTCCAGAGCTAATTTATTTCCTAATGCTGCGGCACTGTTAATTTATAAATTACACTGGTAATTCGAGCTATTATTAATTTCAGATGGTGTAGGGCAAGCCTAATTAAAATATGACACCAATTGCCACACATATGTACCAAGGACTACCATTTAAAATTAATGGGAATATTAAGTGTGACACTGGTCTCCGAGATGCTTGGCACAGTAATTATAGCATTCTGGCAGGGGAAGATCTGACAAATGTAAGCCCGTGGTTGGTAGCAAATAAGCAAGGACAACACAAGAGGAATGACAGATTCTTCATTTAAAGCTCTTCTCAATTCTTCCACCCATCCTCAAATCAAGGTTAGTACCTTTCCCCTAAAGATGCTTATCAAACAATATTAATAAAGGCTACTGAGACCATTAGAAGTGTCTTACTGGTAGGAACCGTGAGTCTATTTGGGTTAATGTTGTTTGTCCTCTTCATATCCTGGTCTTTTTGGCCGTGTTTTCTACTTATGAACAGATTCCTTCTTTGTCTTGTGAATTTAATGTCTCTTTCTTGTTTGTTGTAATGGACATAGGCTGTTCTTTTCCTCTTCTGTACGTAACAGAGGCAAGAAACTTTCTGTACATACATAGTGTAGTTTGCACACGGCATGAAGATGTATGAGGTGAGGCCCCAGTTGGGCCTACTGCTGGGCAGTGGCACAGACTTATCATGGCCAAAGAGTGCTGATCAAATGGAACAAGGCAGTGGCCCTTGTTCACAAGACCATGGTCTTATTGTTGTTGCTGTTGTTATTGTTATTGTGGTTATCTTGACAAAACAGTGACTTCAACACTGTCATGGAACACATACAATCATCCCTTACATACCGCACACATCATCCCTTGTTGTATCGGTTTTTTACAGCCACTGTTTTCATGCTCTGGGCCAGCAGAAACATGTGTCATTACAGAAGGGTTTTATGACCTGGAGAGAAATGTTCCTTTGTGCCCTTTCTTGGGCCACTCATGTTAATACAGTTCTACACCCCCTGAAGCTGTGCCTCCAGCCAGATTACAGGATTAATAACTAAATCAACAGGTGGGCAGCACACGAGAGTTTCGGAGTGCTTTCGCATGTGAGTGTGTACATATGTATGTAGGCATGTTCATGTGTTAGTCTAAATAGCCCTGTGTGACCCTGTGAGGTATTAGGATTGTATGTATATTACGTTTGGGAAAATGCTTCTCAATTGCTAGGGACAGTCTTAACTTATGCCTGTTGTCTGCTAATAATCATTAATTACTAGCACCTCGTTTCCTTTTAAAGGTATCCAGCTTTAGGATGCTATCTTTCTAATTACCCTCATTTAAGAGATAAGGGAGGATAACTTGGGATGTAAGCCCAACTTTTGTTTTTCATTGTCTTTTGGCAAGGAAGCTAAGGCTCAGGTGCCTCGGGGTGAGAACTGTAAAATCTCCTCTAGCCTTAAATATCTTGGTCTTTCCTTAAATATCTTGGTCTTTCAATAACTGAGTGCTCATGGCCAGATGTCAGGCACAGAGTCTGGTATGTGAAGCGTTGTTATTATTACTCATAATTTTTCACTAAAGACAATGAGTCCCGCAATGATTAGGGGACTGAGTGGATTTGCAGCCATGTCGCCTGATGAATTTCTGACATGCTTACAGTTAGGCATCAAGTGTGGAGTCCCATTGCTGGTCTGTCTTTAGGATTTGTACCTAGGAGCTCTAGCAGATCGAAGTTTAACACATTGATTTCTGCCTATCCAATTAATTATCTGAGTCAAAAAACAGAAAGTTAAATTTATTATGTTAGTGTTTCTGCTACCTTTGTGGTGCATGTGTGTGCCTGTGTGTGTGTGTAGCTGCTGGTGTGGCATTTTTAATTAATTTATGCTCAAGGATACAGTCATAAACTTTATATTCAAGGCTCAGTCTAAGTGATACCTTGAGATCAGAAAGAGTTAAGGTGCCTAACTCAGATCCCAGAGCACAACTGCTTGGTAAGATACAGGCAGTGTAAATGTCAAAATTATTAATCACTTATTGGGACCAGTAATTCTCTAGGCACTGTGCTTTGTTCAGTTAGGAACACAAACATTTCAGCTGTTCCACTGGGGAGCCAAGGAAAAGTTGGTGGTGCAGAGGTGTAGAAGAGACGGAGGAGGGATGATCCGCACAGTTCCTCAGAATCTGAACTTACAAGTGGCAAATTATCTGCATACATAACCATTTTATACTTTGTTCTCTAAGTGAACATGTTTGGTCTTTTTTTCCTTGTATTTCATTACATGTTACTGGTTTTCCTGCAGCGGTTGGTTTTGTGAGTGAAGACGAATACTTGGAAATTCAGGGCATCACCCGGGAGCAGTCAGGGGACTACGAGTGCAGTGCCTCCAATGACGTGGCCGCGCCCGTGGTACGGAGAGTAAAGGTCACCGTGAACTGTAAGTGTTCTCACCACCACCTGCCCTGCACGTGCATGAGGGTGGTCTGTTGTCACAGCCACCACCCAGGGCCCATTGGCACAGCCAGCTACTGACTTAGGGTGGGAAGAATGCAGCACCACTTTCCACACTCTGCTTTCAGGAGCAAACATTTCAAACTCTAGTTTTTGACACTTCAAGGTGTCACAGTGTCACGTTAAAAGAAAAAGCAGCAAAAGCAACTGAATATAATGCCAAACTTTATTTGCATGGCTGGGAGATCATTAAATGGCATTCAACTCATAATTTTTTAAACATGTCTTCAAATCCAAAATTTTCCCATAATTTACTCACACAATACAGTTGTGCTGGAGCCTCTCACTGTCTAGACCAGACATCTCCATAATGGGACAAGAAACCATGTGCTAGAGTGTATGAAGGGAGTTTAGAACTTCCATTTATGGTATGTTTATTATATCTCATTATTTTACAATTATAGATGTGCATGGTATACATACAAATAGCTATGATACAGATCTTAGAGGATGTAACAATAAATTTGCTTGTTACTAATAGAGATACAGAATCCAAAAAGTTTGGGAGGCCCTGTGTGGACCCCTCATTCTCCTTTCTCAGCCTTCCAGATTCTCTCTGACATCAATCCTACTTGAATTTCCTACCTCGTTTCACTCTTTTCCCTCTGGGTTCCTCATTACGTACCTTGACTTTTAGCTCCCTACAACTTTCTGGAGGTTTTCTCTGCTACGCACATTCCAGGAAGACTTATGAAGCAATAGAACTCAATAACTAAATCGGCAAACAAGATGACTTCCTTTCAAAACTTGGGTGTGGTGGAGTTAGGAGAAGGATACTGTATCTAGGAGAATATCCAATCTTTAAGATTTAGGTTTGTGTTACATTGTGAACCCAGTCAATATAAAGCAGTTTAAGAAGCAAGGCAATAGGTATAAAAATGCTGTCATTTTAAAAATCATATCACAAGTTTTTACAAAGGGACTTAAGAGGATTTACAGTTTATAAAGATGAACTTAAAACATAAAGAAACAGAAGCAAAGAAAAAATACACTTAGGAAAATGAGTGAAAGCTAGGAAAACCTCAGCACATGAAATATTACCACAAGACCGCTAGGTGCAGGTGCAGAATTTGGCTTAGCCTTGCTAAAGCAAAGAGGGAAACATCGCCTGCTTTAAGATTTATGTTGTCCATAAGATGAAAGCAAATTAGTTGCCTGGGAGAAACACTGCTTTTCATGGTGCTGAGACCTGGAGAAAATTCTCTTCAGGGTCTCCACAAATAGAGCCCTTGGAGAGAGTCAGCAACATCGTGTACAATATTTCTGCATTAAATAGAACAGCCAGTTTATTGTGGCTCTTTTTCATAATGCCCTGTAATATAAACTGGTAGAATGTGAAGGGTAGTTTGGTAAAGACTTCAAATGAATGCAAACCAAGTGCGTAGGCCTAGCTGGGTCACCTGCTCTGGCTTGATTCAGGGATCTGTTTTAGAATACCAAGAATGACTGATCTGTATATCCTTCAGGCGATTCTCCTTGAATATTATTTCTTGCAACTGAGCTTTTGATGGGAATTGAATAGTTCGAGGTTATATACTTTTGGCAAGAACCTGGTGTGTAGAAATTCTAGAAGGCTGATTAAAGGTGCTGACTGTCAACCCGTGGAGTGTAGGGTTGATGGCCTGGCATCATCCTATGAAAGTTAAAAAGTTTAAACAGAAAAATGCTTGGGTACATGGTCATTTCAACTCTGTACAGAGGAGAACAAAAGCAGTACATGAAAGGAAGACCCAGCTTTTTCTTAGAGCGGCATCAAAAAGGTTTTTATTCTCTGGTACAATTTATGTAGCGGTTTTACCTTCTAAGTAAGCAGAACCAGGGCAGAGAATGAGAAACAAAATCAACAAATGAAGCAGCCTTCTTCATTTTAAAATGCTATAGGTCAGGTGCAGTGCCCTGTAATCCCAGCACTTTTGGAGGCTGAGGTGAGCAGATCACCTGAGGTCAGGAGTTGGAGACCACCCCGGCCAACATGGTGAAACCCCATCTCTGCTAAAAATATAAAAATTAGCCAGGCATGGTGCCATGCACCTGTAATCCCAATTACTTGGGAAGCTGATGCAGGAGAATTGCTTGAACCTGGGAGGCAGAAGCTGCAGTGAGCCAAGATCATGCCATTGCATTCCAGCCTGGGCCACAAGAGCGAGACTTCATCTCAAAAAAAAAAAAAAAAAAAAAAGTGCTATGAGACATCTTCTTTTTGCAGATCCACCATACATTTCAGAAGCTAAGGGTACGGGTGTCCCTGTGGGACAAAAGGGGACACTGCAGTGTGAAGCCTCAGCAGTCCCCTCAGCAGAATTCCAGTGGTACAAGGATGACAAAAGGTAAAGCTTCCTTCTTTCCTATCCCACCCCCATCTCCAGAAGAAACTTTTCCAGGGTCCTGATTCCACATGGCTGCAAATGAATTCTATAAAATCCTCTTCTGAACTTATCTCTATAGGGGGCAAATGTGCAAAGAAGTCTTTTCTTAACATTAATGGATTTCAGCTACGTTTTTAATGTGACCATGTAGAATTATCACTGGCCAACCAACAGACCTGAAAGGTAACTTTTTTTAGGAAAGCAAAATCGCAAAGGAAAGGCCACTGGGAGCATTGTAAGGCCTGTGCATTTTTTATAGGCCAAGAACATAATGTGTTCTGCCTGAAGCTATTTTTGCCACATTCTCAGGCTTGCATGAAGGAGTTAGGAAGGCTCTCGGGGCCCTGGGAGTGGCTAAGAAGTCAGCTGCAGCTAGCAGGTCTCCCCTCCTGTTCCAGACACTATCAGTAGCGGCGTATAAGAGTCCATGACCCAATTTAGCCCTCCCTTTGTGCCCAGGTTGTTCTTTTACTGTAGGAGAAAAGAAAAGGGACTATTCCCTTCCTTCCCGTTGTCACGGCGTCCTCGGGATATTTGTTGTGAGTCACTGAAGATGATCATTTCCAGGCGTTGTCAAATGGCATATCAGTGCAGGGATCAGTAGCTCAGTGCAGCCAGGCACCATGGCAGTTGCTGTTATCAAAGAGCCATTTTAAGGCGGATGAACAATGGAAAATGGGCAAGAGCTGCCTATGTTCAGAACATTTTCATTTAAAAAGAGGTGGTGGTATAGGGGATGCGAGAGAGTCCTGAGGTGTACGTGGGGTGGAGTAAGAGCAAGGAGTGAGGGAGGCCAGGAAGCTGAGAAGGAAAAACAATGAAGAGGGCATTCTGCGAAGGAGAGCAGCATGAGAAACCGCAGGCCAGGAGCAAGTGAATGGCTGCCCACGCTGTGTGCACATCTTCAGCCGGCCTTGGCGTTCTTTCCTTATAAGGTCAGTCGGACACCAAAAGCTCTTTCCAGTCTCTAGATTGAAAATTGAATTTTGTTTAGAACCATGTCAATCAGTTTTAAGATTCACTGGGTTTCATCATAATCCTCCCAAATGAAAAGCAGTGTTTGGTTTTTTTAAAAAAAATTTTAAAGACACATTCTGGCAGCTTCTAGTGAGATGTATTATATTCATCTAGCCCATTTTACAGATGAAAGAACTAAGACACAAAGAGGAAAACAAACTCATGAAGGAAAACAAACAAGAAATAGAGCTGGCTTTCCCCTTCTTCCAAGAAAGAATCATCAAGCAGAATAGAGTGCGTTTTCCTGATAAATATGGTTACCTTACTTAGAAATTCTCTTTCACTTATGCATTCCCTCTTCGACCTTCTTATTGTACTAAGAAGTAAACTGAGGCATAAAAATTAATTATCGAACCAAACCAAACCAAAAACCTATTGAGCTATGGGGTCAGTTCCCAAATCTTCAATTGCCTAGGTCTTAATGAAAAGTCATCAGCTGCATCCTATTATTCCAGTTCTTTATTGGAGAAAAATAGAAAAAAAAATATGTAGAGGAAAGCAAAATCTTGGAGGAAAATAAAGCAAAAGTGGCCAATGGCAAGTAAAAGGATGAAAGAAGTCTCTTCTGTGCAGCATCTGTGGTCACAATAGGGACAGCTGTCCCTGCCACCATTCACCCAGGAGGACAGAGCAGGCTGGCAGGGCCAGGGATGGTCTTCAGAGGCCCCTGGCTCAGGCAGCTTTGTTTCTGCCTTTCAGTTCTTCTGATAGCCTCTCCTTTTCATTTAGTTTAGTTAGTTTTCCCTTTGCTGCACATATATTTATTTATTTCCAGGGTGCTAGCATAAGACAGGGCTGTCTTTCCTCCTGGCACCCAGCTCAGCTGCAGCATCCCTGCCTCTGAGGTCCTGGGTCACAGCAAGTTGGGTCTGCCAGGTAGGTCTCCCAAGGCATATTGTGTCTGCCTTGGGAGAAGGCCAGCTGTAGCCCATCTCCCATTTTCAGTGAGATAAGCAGACTTCCAAGGCAGATTAAAGGAAATTGTGTGGTGAGGACAGGCAGTTTTCTCAAGAGTTAGGTGAGAAGTCTTTTGGCCACATGCTAAAATGACTCAACTGCACGCTATTGTGTGTGTTACCAACAAAGGAAGAGGAATGGAATACTATACCTACGGAAGGCCACCCATCCAACAGGGGCATTGACCAGTGAAACGCCCACAGCTTTCATAAGAAACTGAGGCCTGGAAGCAGTGTGGGATGGAGGGGAGGTGTACCTGCACAGCATGTCCTCCTAGGAGCTGCAAAGCCTGCAAAGCACTGCTGGCCCCCTGTGCTGTATTTAGCTAAAGACATTTCAGAGCTGTCAAGCAGGAGCCTACTTTCGGTTAAGTCTCTTCCCCACTGCAGAGCTGAAATCTCATTCACAGTTTGGTTATGATGGGAAAGCTTCCTCCCCATGGTGGAGGAATGGTGGCAAAATGGCCAGTGGGATCAATCAGCCTGACTTGCTCCCAGAATCCTCCTGGTGAGTGGTATGGACAGCACCCTCTAGAGGATCAATATGTACATAACAAGCTGGAAAGGTAAAAGTGGCCTCTGGCTGCACAGCCAGATGCCTCATTCCATTTGGACAGTGCTAGCATTTTAATGAAGTCGTGGACTCAGGCCAGTTCATTGCCCCTAGCTTTTGGAGAGGAAGGCTCCCAGAGGAACATCTACATAATGAAAAGCAAGGCAAGTCTGTCCACCCTATCTTCTGACTTCCCTGGAGGCAGATGTTGGGTGAGAACTCCAGCCAGACCCTGCCTCTCTTTTCTGATCAAGGTTACTGTAAGTTGCAGGAGTGGAGAAAATTATTCTGTAATCCCACAGAGACAGGTCTTCAGATAATGACAAAGCAGCTGCCCTCTATGCCAAAAACATACTGTAACCCAGGGATGGGCAAGAGTCATCTATGTCTAACTCCATAGAAATGCATTATACTGATGCCACTGTGCGGTCCACAAAGCATTTCCTCATCATTGTCTCAGTGGCCTTCACTTTCTTTTTCTTCCTTGAGTACTGTTTTTCTCAATAGCACCCATTTGCCCCAAAGCATGTCCCCTGAATCTGTTCCAGTATGCTCCCACCATGACATTGTCTGCTTGCTACAAGTTGTGCTCCAGCCAGGCCCTAAACAGGAAACAGTTTTGTGTCCATATTCCTTGAGCTCCCTCATTAAGAAGGGATTTTTGCCTCAAGAGTATTCATCTTTCCCATAGCACAGAATCAGCTTCAGGGCAAGGATTACAAATTGTTTCAGGGAAAGTAAAATGTTGGCCTAAAGCTCATTCTAAGAAATGGACATTTCAGAATCTTGCAAAGGAAAGTAGGTGGTGTCCATGATTGCCATAGGAATTGCTGTTAACAACTTCCTAAGAAGGAGGACACGTGCCTACTGACTCCAATAGCAGCTTTCTCCTTACCCTTTTATCTGCCTGGTAATAGAATCCATGGTCCTAATAATCATACCTCACTTCCCCCAACTAACTCCCCGTGGCATTTCTTTAGTGGACCCTAGACCAATGCAAGTCCTCCTGGCTTACTGGGCTGCCATTGTGGAGCTCAGGGAGACTGTCCTGGCTCTAAAGGGACATATTATTGGGAATCTCTAATCCCTCCAGACTAATCCTCTATAATAGTCTGGGCAGATCACTCCTCCCAAGCCCTTCAAAGTCCCCTGATGAGAAAATGATGATTTTTCTCCTCTTCATAGCCAAAAAATTAAGTATTATCTATACAATGCTTCTGGTGCTTCAGGAGAAATTAGATTACCAGGTGCTCAAAAAACATTTTTCTTTCAAATTCCTCACTCAGAAGTTCGAGTTTTTCATTTGCAGGGTTGCCATCATCAGGTCCATACATCTGAGCACCTACTGTGTGAATCATATTGCTGTGAATGCCACACAGCTGGCAGGGGTATTTGTTGTGGTGTTGCTGTCAGACTACAAAGCAAGGATGAGAGGCTAGAGGGATCAGATGTTCTGGTAGGAGTGCCCCTGGGCACATGTGTGAAAATCAAGAAACACGTGTCACTCACTGTGTGTGTGTGAACTAATACTACATTGCGGTGTGGTCAAGTGGATCAAATAGTGGTTATAATGATGTCTGTCAGAAGGGGGGGCAAGGAGAAGATCACGAATCCCTGGGCCTATCTTTTTCCTGTGAGGACACATAACCGTCTTCTTTTCTTTTTTTTGTCTCGTTTCTCTCAGACTGATTGAAGGAAAGAAAGGGGTGAAAGTGGAAAACAGACCTTTCCTCTCAAAACTCATCTTCTTCAATGTCTCTGAACATGACTATGGGAACTACACTTGTGTGGCCTCCAACAAGCTGGGCCACACCAATGCCAGCATCATGCTATTTGGTGAGACTGTGCTCTGAGCTGGGCAAAAAGAAGGGAGAGCTGGGTGGGAGGGCCCCTCAAGGCCAGGGTCAGAGGTTAGCAGAGTATCAGTGGACATGGAGGGGAAGAAGAAAAAGAGAGAGACACAGAAACGGAGAGAGGGAGACAGGGAGGCGGCAGAGAGACAGAGACAGAAAGAGAAAGAACGAGAGACAGTGTACACGTATACAAAGTAGTATATGTATAGTACATGTATAAAAGTAGATCTCAGAAGTGGGAAAAGGAAAACGAAAAAGAATGTTCATGTTTCATTCTATAATGGAAAAGATCCAGAGACAGGAGAAGAATACTTTACTTTGGAATGCCAAAAATGACATATGATTTTTTTTTCTCAGTGATGGCTCCTAAACTGACTGTGGGAATCATAATTGGGTAAAATAGTCAAGAACTCAGAGGGGAACGTTTGCTATTTCAGTCTTTGCTCACTGGCTTAGTGTAAAATTTTCCCTTTTCGGAAGCTGTCTGCAGTCGCTGGGACGTGAAGAGCCCTGCCTTCGTCACATATCTGGCTACTGTACTGATATCAGAAGAAAGTGAGCGAGCTCCCTTGTAAACCCTGATGCCTGCCCCTGCTAGCAGAGAGCTGTGCAGACATGAGCCTGCCTTCCTGATGGTGCCACCAGGCAGGGCTCTGGGCCTCTCATGATGGCTCCATCCCTTGATGAACGCAGATTCTCCCTAAAGGCCACAGGATTAAATTCCGGTTGGCTTTTGGGCAAATCCCTTCATACCCCATCAAGTTCTTGGCGCTTGAGATTTTTCAAATCTGTTTCCCCAATCCCTCATGTTAACAAGCACTCTTGAATGTGATGGGGAAGTAAGAGGAGGCATTTGACAGATAATTTGCAAGAACACAAATTCCTTATATTCTGAGAACTTTGGGATAATCCCATAGCCCAGCCATGTGCCTTTGGTGATAGCTTATGTGGCTTGCTCCGAATCACGAGGCTGCACTGCTTCACCACATGATCTCTGCTTGCCCATTACATCCTCCTGCATTCTACCCGGCACAAATAAGAAAGCCCAGCTTTATCTGAGAGGGCTGGGAAGGAGAAAGCCGCCCTTGATCCCTGAGCCAGTGGCTCAGAAGGGGCAGAGCTGTGATTTGAGTGATTCATGTGTCTGGCCTGTCTCACACAGGAATGATCATAAGAGCCCCTCGCATTTGTCAGGCGTTTTTGGCAGGCGTCTGTCTGCATGAACAGAGACCAGGATTAGGAAGGAACGGACCCCTCCTTCCCTTGCTTTGCAAATCTGAGGCTCCCCCTCCGTTTCCCATTAACCCCTCCCAAGTCCTGCTCTCTGCCCACAGCAGTCCTCATCCTCACAGGGGTAGTCATCTTCCCCCGGCCACCCCCCACTTTGACCTACTCTCTCCTGACTTGGTTGCGTGAAATGGTTCAGCCATTGGCTTTATCACGATTGTCTACTTCCCTGGCTTCTTCCCCATCTCAGGATAAGAATAGGGAGAAGCAGCAAACAGTTCTCTTAAGAGTTGAACAGATGACATTTATGACAAGGAAAGCAGTAAAGCGCAGGTCATAAATATGCTCTTTTCAGCAGGCACACGTGCAGCAATTACAACGTCTACTTCCCGTGCCCCCCTGCCCTATGGGTCTATCAGCATCTGCCCTGTGCTTCCTCTGGGATGTTTCTACCATTGCCAGCTCTCTGGAGTCCAGGGTTTTCTAAAAAGGACATGAAAAAGTAGTGTGTATTCATATATGTATAGAAAGAGTGGGTCACACCAACATGAGTGAATGGGGTACATGTGGGGATGTTGTTTAATGCCAGAAGTCCCGGAGCCTTAACATGCTAAATCTCTAGGGGAGAAAAAGTTTGCAGGATGTTTCAATCAGAAACCAATTTGATTTGTTAGCTTCAGTTGAGAGCTCATTCCTGAGGAGTCCATTGTTAGCAATGCGGCCTGGGTAACATAGTTCTGTGGAGCTCGCAAACCCCATTCCTGTGTGAGATGAGTATTTGCAGCCAATAGTCCGGATGTTATTGTGGCTGCTAGGTTCATTATTGAGGCTCACCATAAATGAGGTCTTTTGACAAATATGAATTTGTTAGGGAATTTTCCATGTCAGTTTCCATTAAAAGCCAACAAGCACACATGGGGCAGGTTGGAAAGCAGCATGTACTTTTTGTGAATATACAAACTTCTTGATGAAGTTTATTCTCCTGTGGCATTATAGAAAGGCAGCAAAATTATCATCATTTTGTCACCAACTTGTGCATAAACTGCACGCTGTCTCCAAGTGGCCTAGACATGGTGCAAGAGACCATAGTCCGGCTGTCCGGGAATACTTAAGCCAAACGGGAACAGGTTAGTCCTTCCCATCACAAGCACCTGATCTCTAAGGTGACAGGGTTTGCAGGGGCCTCTGAGAGTTCTGCTCCCGCACTCGTGAATCACAGTGCTCTGGGGAGCTTGTTCCTACCATGGTGCCAGGGGCAAAAATTTCTGAACGTGGTGTCCTAAAATGAAACGATGGAGGTGGGGAAGTGGGAAACAAGTCTCATCGGAAAAGCAACTTTAGTCCTTTGTTACCCAGTTGGTAGCCTGGCTCAGGATGAGCTAAGAGTGAACCCAACTGCACCAGAAAATGTATGGCATAACCAGCTCCCTGCCTTCCCAGCCACGGCATTCAATATGGAAACAAAGCATGTCAGCGTTTCTCTTGCCGCACCTTGTCCTACCACCTTTGGTTTCTGTCTTCCTTTTTTTAATATATTCCCCCAGAAATGTCTGTGAAAGGCAGTATACAAACTATATATGACAAATATATAGCACTGTATATAATATTTGTGTTTGTTCTCATTTTTCTCTCCTGTGTGTCCCTCAACCAATTTAGAACTAAATGAGCCTACGAGCTCAACTTTGTTGCAAGGTCAGTATCTTCCTTGCTTTATGTTTTGTCTCCCCTTCCCTCTATCCCAGAGCCCCCCTTCCCTTTCCCCTGCTGTGCATTACCCGAAGCTCTTGTCTGTAAAGTGTCTTAGAGGATGCGGAGGGCTATTGAAGGAGGTGATTGGGAGCCAGGGAGCCTTCAAGCTCCCTTTGCTTTGCTCATCCCTTGCTCTCACTCCCCCAGGAGGGCTGGCAAGGGGAAAGAAAGAAAGAAAAGTATTGTTAAATTCTCAATGCCCAGAGATCAGCACAAAGGCAAAGGGTAGAGAGTGAGTCTGGGACCCATAGGAAGACTACTTCAACTGACTGAGCAGTTTTCATAACAAGGGTCCTATTGATGACCTCTCAGCAGCAGAATCAGGCACCAAGCACACGATAATTCAGATATTCTGTCAAACGCATCAAATGGCTCATGAGGTTCTCCAAAGGAGGAAGATAGGCATGGCACTGCATGAGTGGTTGCCAATACACAATGATTTCTAGGGGTGCCACTGGGGTCTAGTTTAGGGCCTGACATTTAGTAGTTCTTTGGGCTTGGATAACTCACTGAGCCTCATTTAGACTCAATTTCCTCTTCTTTACGATACAGTTGATCTACCTTAAACACCTTACAGAGTTGTTCCAACAGTCAGTGAAGAACGCATATTACAAAGGTTTTGAAAACTGTGAGGTGCATGTTGAATCTCCAGGCATAAACTGAAAGACAAGGACGCTCCTCAGTGGAACGTCATAGGGGGTCCTTCACTCATTTCTCAGCCCCTTCTCCACAGTCCCTTTATATCCTCTTCCACTTCCAGTCCTCCCCTGCAAATAGCTCTGGAATCTCTTGCCTGTCTTTGCACGTCCCTTCCAATTTTCTCACTAACCTAGAGTGAGTGACTCGTTAAGACTATGACCAAGAATCCAAGCAAGCAGTGTAATAAAATGTGTGATGCGAGCACTGCCCTCACCCTAAGGACAGTGCTGAGCACAGCAGTAGCCTTTCAGGAAGGCAGCTGTGAAGCCAGGGAGGGGAATGCTTCTCTCACCTTGCATCCCAATCCCCTGACCTCTTCTCCCCACCTCACCCCACACCACCCTGTTCATCCCCTCACATTCTGGCCTTACAAACTGTCATCAGAGGCTGGCTGTAGCCTTTGGAGGTGGAGGGGGAGATGAAAAGAAATGCATTACATGGGAAGCTGCTTAACAGATGAAAAAAAGTACCTTTATCATAGAAAGAGTGAGGGCTGCATTACTCACCTTAGTGATGTACAGCACTACAGCGATGAGCCACGAGCAAGAAAATGAAACAAAGAAATAGAAAGGAAAAGTGAAGCCAATAGACTTATTCAGATTCAACCTATGATTCAACTTGTGTTTACTGAACCTCCATGTGAGCGTATTCACAGACGTAAAATAGAGAGCAGAGCAGTAGAAAAGTGGCTAACAGCTGAGGAGCCAAGGTGGCCGAATAGGAACAGCTCCGGTCTACAGCTCCCAGTGTGAGTGACGCAGAAGACGGGTGATTTCTGCATTTCCAACTGAGGTACTGGGTTCATCTCACTGGGGAGCGCCAGACAGTAGGTGCAGGACAGTGGGTGCAGCGCACTGTGCGCGAGCCAAAGCAATGCCTCACCCAGGAATCACAAGAGGTCAGGGAATTCCCTTTCCTAGTCAAAGAAAGGGGTGACAGACGGCACCTGGAAAATCGGGTCACTCCCACCCCAATACTGCGCTTTTTCAACAGGCTTAAAATATGGCACACCAGGAGATTATATCCTGCACCTGGCTTGGAGAGTCCTATGCCCACGGAGTCTCACTCATTGCTAGCACAGCAATCTGAGATCAAACTGCAAGGCAGGAGCAAGGCTGGGGGAGGGGCGCCCACCATTGCCAAGTTAATTGTTTGATTAGGTAAACAAAGCAGCTGAGAAGCTCGAATTGGGTGGAGCCCACCACAGCTCAAGGAGGCCTGCCTGCCTCTGTAGGCTCCACCTCTGGGGGCAGGGCACAGACAAACAAAAAGACAGCAGTAACCTCTGCAGACTTAAATGTCCCTCTCTGACAGCTTTGAAGAGGGTAGTGGTTCTCCCTGCACCAAGCTGGAGATCTGAGAACAGGCAGACTGCCTCCTCAAGTGGGTCCCCAACCCCAGAGTAGCCTAACTGGGAGGCAGCCCCCAGTAGGGGCAGACTGACACCTCATACGACCAGGTACTTCTCTGAGACAAAACTTACAGGGAAAAATCAGGCAGCAGCATCAGCAGTTCACCAATATCCGCTGTTCTGCAGCCACTGCTGCTGATACCCAGGCAAACAGCATCTGGAGTAGACCTCTAGCAAACTCCAACAGACCTGCAGCTGAGGGTCCTGTCTGTTTGTTAGAAGGAAACTAACAAACAGAAAGGACATCCACACCAAAAACCCTTCTGTACGTCACCATCATCAAAGACCAAAGGTAGATAAAACCACAAAGATGGGGAAAAAAAAAACAGAGCAGAAAAACTGGAAACTCTAAAAAGCAGAGCGCCTCTCCTCCTCCAAAGGAACGCAGCTCCTCACCAGCAATGGAACAAAGCTGGATGGAGAATGACTTTGACAAGTTGAGAGAAGAAGGCTTCAGACGATAAAACTACTCCAAGCTACAGGAGGAAATTCAAACCAATGGCAAAGAAGTTAAAAGCTTTGAAAAAAAATTAGACGAATGGATAACTACAATAACCAATGCAGAGAAGTCCTTAAAAGACCTGGTGGAGCTGAAAACCAAGGCACGAGAGATGCAGAAGCCTCAGTGGCCAATGCGATCAACTGGAAGAAAGGGTATCAGTGATGATGGAAGACGAAATGAATGAAATGAAGCGAGAAGAGAAGTTTAGAGAAAAAAGAATAAAAAGAAACGAACAAAGCCTCCAAGAAATATGGGACTATGTGAAAAGACCAAATCTACCTCTGATTGGTGTACCTGAAAGTGATGGGGAGAATGGAACCAAGTTGGAGAACACTCTGCAGGATATTATCCAGTAGAACTTCCCCAATCTAGCAAGGCAGGCCAACATTCAAATTCAGGAAATACAGAGAATGCCACAAAGATACTTCTTGAGAAGAGCACCTCCAAGACACATAATTGTCAGATTCACCAAAGCTGAAATGAAGGAAAAAATGTTAAGGGCAGCCAGAGAGAAAGGTTGGGTTACCCACAAATGGAAGCCCATCAGACTAACAGCTGATGTCTCAGCAGAAACTCTACAAGCCAGAAGAGCGTGGGGGCCAATATTCAACATTCTTAAAGAAAAGCATTTTCAATCCAGAATTTCATATCCAGCCAAACTAGCTTCATAAGTGAAGGAGAAATAAAATACTTTACAGACAAGCAAACGCTGAGAGATTCTGTCACCACCAGGCCTGCCCTACAAGAGCTCCTGAAGGAACCACTAAACATGGAAAGGAACAACAGGTACCAGCCACTGCAAAAACATGCCAAATTGTAAAGACCATCGAGGCTAGGCAGAAACTGCATCAACTAATGAGCAAAATAACCAGCTAACATCATAATGACAGGATAAAATTCACACATAACAATATTAACTTTGCATGTAAATGGGCTAAATGCTCCAATTAAAAGACACAGACTGGCAAATTGGATAAAGAGCCAACAGCCATCAGTGTGCTGTATTCAGGAAACACATCTCATGTGCAGAGACACACATAGGCTCAAAATAAAGGGATGGAGGAAGATCTGCCAAGCAAATGGAAAACAAAAAAAGGCAGGGGTTGCAATCCTAGTCTCTGATAAAACAGACTTTAAACCAACAAAGATCAAAAGAGACAAAGAAGGCCATTACATAATGGTAAAGGGATCAATTCAACAAGAAGAGCTAACTATCCTAAATATATATGCACCCAACACAGGAGCACCCAGATTCATAAAGCAAGTCCTGAGTGACCTACAAAGAGACTTAGACTCCCACAAAATAATAATGGGAGACTTTAACACCCCACTGTCAACATTAGACAGATCAACAAGACAGAAAGTTAAAAAGGATACCCAGGAATTGAACTCAGCTCTGCACAAAGTGTACCTAATAGACATCTACAGAAACTCTCCACCCCAAATCAACAGAATATACATTCTTTCCAGCACCACACCACACCTACTCCAAAATTGACCACAGAGCTGGAAGTAAAGCTCTCCTCAGCAAATGTAAAAAAACAGAAATTATAACAAACTGTCTCTCAGACCACAGTGCAATCAAACTACAACTCAGAATTAAGAAGCTCACTCAAAACCGCTCAACTACATGGAAACTGAACAACCTGCTCCTGAATGACTACTGGGTAAATAATGAAACGAAGACAGAAATAAAGATGTTCTTTGAAACCAACAAGAACAAAGACACAAAATACCAGAATCTCTGGGACACTTTCAAAGCAGTGTGTAGAGGGAAATTTATAGCACTCAATGCCCACAAGAGAAAGCAGGAAAGATCTAAAATTGACACCCTAACATCACAATTAAAAGAACTAGAAAAGCAAGAGCAAACACATTCAAAAGCTAGCAGAAGTCAAGAAATAACTAAGATCAGAGCAGGACTGAAGGAAATAGAGACACAAAAACCCTTCAAAAAATTAATGAATCCAGGACCTGGTTTCTTGAAAAGATCAACAAAATTGATAGACTGCTAGCAAGACTAGTAAAGAAGAAAAGAGAGAAGAATCAAATAGATGCAATAAAAAATGATAAAGGGGATATCACCACCGATCCCACAGAAATACAAACTACCATCAGAGAATACTATAAACAACTCTACACAAATAAACCAGAAAATCTAGAAGAAATGGATATATTCCTGGAAACATACACCCTCCCAAGACTAAACCAGGAAGAAGTTGAATCCCTGAATAGACTAATAACAAGTTCTGAAATTGTGCCAATAATCAATAGCCTACCAACCAAAAAAAGCCCAGGGCCAGAATGGATTCACAGCTGACTGCTACCAGAAGTACAAAGAGGATCTGGTACCATTCCTTCTGAAACTATTCCAAATCAACAGAAAAAGAGGAAATCCTCCCTAACTCATTTTATGAGGCCAGCATCATCCTGATACCAAAGCCTGGCAGAGATACAACCAAAAAAGAGAATTTTAGACCAATATCCTTGATGAACATTGATGCAAAAATCCTCAATAAAATACTGGCAAACCGAATCCAGCAGCACATCAAAAAGCTTATACACCATGATCAAGTAGGCTTCATCCCTGGGATGCAAGGCTGGTTCAACATACACAAATCAATAAATGTAATCCAGCATATAAACAGAACCAAAGACAAAAACCACATGATTATCTCAATAGATGCAGAAAAGGCCTTTCACAAAATTCAACAACCCTTCATGCTAAAAACTCTCAATAAATTAGGTATTGATGGGACATATCTCAAAATAAAAAGAGCTATCTATGACAAACCCACAGCCAATATCATACTGAATGGTCAAAAACTGGAAGCATTCCCTTTGAAAACTGGCACAAGACAGGGATGCCCTCTCTCAACACTCCTATTCAACATAGTGTTGGAAGTTCTGGCCAGGGCAGTCAGGCAGGAGAAGGAAATAAAGGGTATTCAATTAGGAAAAGAGGAAGTCAAATTGTCCTTGTTTGCAGATGACTTGATTGTGTATCTAGAAAACCCTATCATCTCAGCCCAAAATCTCCTCAAGCTGATAAGCAACTTCAGCAAAGACTCAGGATACAAAATCAATGTACAAAAATCACAAGCGTTCTTGTACACCAATAACAAACAGAGAGCCAAATCATGAGTGAACTCCCATTCACAATTGCTTCAAAGAGAATAAAATACCTAGGAATCCAACTTACAAGGGATGTGAAGGACCTCTTCAAGGAAAACTACAAACCACTGCTCACTGAAATAAAAGAGGATACAAACAAATGGAAGAACATTCCATGCTCATGGGTAAGAAGAATTAATATCGTGAAAATGGCCATACTGCCCAAGGTAATTTATAGATTCAATGCCATCCCCATCAAGCTACCAATGACTTTCTTCACAGAATTGGAAAAAACTACTTTAAGGTTCATATGGAACCAAAAAATAGCCCACATCGCCAAGGGAATCCTAAGCCAAAAGAACAAAGCTGGAGGCATCACGCTACCTGACTTTAAACTATACTACAAGGCTACAGTAACCAAAACAGCATGGTACTGGTACCAAAACAGAGATATAGACCAATGAAACAGAACAGAGTCCTCAGAAATAATGCCGCATATCGACAATTATCTGATCTTTGACAAACCTGACAAAAACAAGCAATGGGGAAAGGATTCCCTATTTAATAAATGGTGCTGGGAAAACTAGCTAGCCATATGTAGAAAGCTGAAACCGGATCCCTTCCTTACACCTTATACAAAAATTAATTCAAGATGGATTAAAGACTTACATGTTAGGCCTAAAACCATACAAATCCTAGAAGAAAACCTAGGCAATACCATTCAGGACATAGGCATGGGCAAGGACTTCATGTCTAAAACACCAAAAGCAATGGCAACAAAAGCCACAATTGACAAATGAGGTCTAATTAAACTAAGGAGCTTCTGCACAACAAAAGAAACTACCATCAGAGTAAACAGGCAACCTACACAATGGGAGAAAATTTTTGCAACCTACTCATCTGACAAAGGGCTAATATCCAGGATCTACAATGAACTCAAACAAATTTACAAGAAAAAAACAAACAACCCCATCAAAAAGTGGGCAAAGGACATGAACAGACACTTCTCAAAAGAAGACATTTATGCAGCCAAAAAACACATGAAAAAATGCTCATCATCACTGGCCATCAGAGAAATGCAAATCAAAACCACAATGAGATACCATCTCACACCAGTTAGAATTGGCATCATTAAAAAGTCAGGAAACAACAGGTGCTGGAGAGGATGTGGAGAAATAGGAACACTTTTACACTGTTGGTGGTACTGTAAACTAGTTCAACCATTGTGGAAGTCAGTGTGGCGATTCCTCAGGGATCTAGAACTAGAAATACCATTTGACCCAGCCATCCCATTACTGGGTATATACCCAAAGGATTATAAATCATGCTGCTATAAAGACACATGCACACGTATGTTTATAGCGGCACTATTCACAATATCTAAGACTTGGAACCAACCTAAATGTCCAACAATGATAGACTGGATTAAGCAAATGTGGTACATATACACCATGGAATACTATGCATCCATAAAAAATGATGAGTTCATGTCCTTTGTAGAGACATGGATGAAACTGGAAACCATCATTCTCAGCAAACTATCGCAAGACTTGCTTGTGATAAGTATAGCACATACAATCATGTACAGTATGTAATACCTGATAATAAGCGACTACATTACTGGTTTATGTATTTGCTATACCATACTTTTTTGTCGTTATTTTAAAGTATACTCCTACTTATTAAAAAAGTTAATTGGCCAGGCACGGAGGCTCACACCTGCAATCCCAGCATGTTCTCACTCATAGGTGGGAATTGAACAGTGAGAACACATGGACACAGGAAGGGGAACATCATACACTGGGACTGTTGTGGGGTGGGGGGAGGGGGCAGCGATAGCATTAGGAGATATACCTAATGCTAAATGGCGAGTTAATGGGTGCAGCACACCAACATGGCACATGTATACATATGTAACCTGCACGTTGTGCACATGTACCCTAAAACTTAAAGTAAAATAATAATAAAATAAAAAAAAAGAAAGAAAAGTGGCTAACATACAGTACCAGGGAAGTGAGAGAGCCTGGAGCATGGGCAGGCATTGCTATGGCTATGCTTTCAGAAGGACTGAGCTAGTTCTGACCACTGAGATCTTTATTCTCAGAGGAAATTGGAGCTTTTGAAACTCAGGTAGGGGTTTTTAACAAGAGAGTATTTAACAGAAGGTGTACTCAACTCACAGAGTGAACAGCATCCCATAGCAAAGGCAACTGCAGGAAAACCAGCCAGAAATACAAACGAAAGCAAACAGGTTACTTTACCTGCTCACTGAGCAGGGGGCAAAGAGCCCCCATCTGCTGAGACGAAGCTGGGCTGCTCACTTCTCTCCTATGAACTGATGACTCTGCGTGGAAGGCTTTCTGTGCCAACTTGCTCCCGATTCTTTCGATGTGCTCAACCCCTCATCTCAACAACCTTCTTGGGTGTAGGAGAATGGGTCAGCGACGAAGACTGTGGATATCTAAAATGTTATGACAGTTGGATTAGTACAGTCTTCAGTAGAGCTGCTGGACTCTTGTACAATGAGAAATTATTTAGAGAAAACAGCCCTTGCACCTGGGCTCATTTACTGCACTCATGTGTTCATTCCCCTGCCTCCTTTGCTAGTCTTCGATACAATAGAGAGCTATGTATTTTTTCTCAGGAAATACTCTCCAAGTTATACTCACCTTACCTCAGAAATACCAAGAAAGATTTACATGAATGCATGGATTTCCACTGACAGAGTACACTTGGCTTTAAGAGAAGTTCAAAGCTATTTTGCTAACCAATATCTGGATGGACTAGAAGTATTTTGATAAGAGAATTTCGTCCTTCCTCAGCATTTTCTGCTGCCATTGAAGTATTTTTCTGCTTCCCTTCTGCAAACAAAACAGATTGCATGTCACCTCTCCTATTAATATTTGGTGGTGCAGGACTCTCACGGTGATAAATAAGGACTCAAGGATGTTCCACCATCCCTCACTGAACTTCTGCACAGGAAAGTGCACTCAGGCCACAGTGCAAACTCAGCGGCTCCGTGGCTGTTCCTTTTCCACCCACTAGCCCTTTGTCTTTTATCTCCTAGGCATTAAGTCAGATTTGATGGTATCAGTGGGCTGGGAAAGGTTGGCTGATTAATGTCTGTAAACCTCACAGTGACCATCAAAGCAATTTATTAAAGAATGGGGGACTAAAGTAAACTCTGTGTATCAGAAAGAAACAATTGCAGCAGAAGAGATTATTAGTTCTTCCCTGCAGAGGATTAAAGACAGTTAATTAGGTCAAGTCATCCAGTGGTTAAGCATTTCTATGGTATCTGTGTGTCTAGATAACAAAAAGTACAAAACAAAGAAAATTCCCTCACCCTCTTGCTAGAAGGTTTGTATATCCATCTTCACATGAAACCAGCCCTCCTCTGCCCACTGGAGCCAGACAACAGCCCTTTGCTTACCTGGACACTTGGATTCAGCCAATTGGCTTTGCTGGCAAAAATATAACTTTCTGAATTGAGCAGACACTGAATATTGACTTAGAGATGGGGTGGGAGGGTTCTTTTTACTGTTGTTTTCTTCTTTTTATCCTTTCTTTCCCCCTCCTCTCCCCTTTCCTCTCTCCTTTTCTTCCTTCCTGTCTCCCTCCCTTCCTTCCTCCCTTTCTTTCTTCCTTCCTTCCATCCTTTTTCTTTCTTTTCAACATATTTTCCCACCCTCCCTGACCTGTTGTTAATATACCATTAACAAAGAGATCAATTAAATTTCAGTTAAAGTCTTGGTGTGGAAAATGCATGCTTGACAAGCTTGAATTTTCAGGGATTGTTTATGTTCCTGATAGTCAAGATGTTACTCAAAGACTTGAGCTTGTGGCCAGGACTAGCTTTGGTGGCTCAAGCAAGGCTCCTGCTTCTGGAAGCGGGACACAACACACACTGGACAGAAGCATGTCAAGCATGGCACAGAGGACAGTGCCAGCATATGCACCTTCTCCTTTGTACCAAAGCAAGGGGGGGTGGACTGGCATGAGCATGATGGGTTTAGAGTATATACGAAAATATCCTGGCATTTCCACCTCATTGTGGTGGGCTAGAAGTGGGATCAAAAGGACCCTCTAGTTGACTTGAAAGGGTTGAACAATTGCTACCTGGAAAAGCCCAAGGATGAATTCTAGCTAAAGTCAAGGATGAGCGTCAATTTTTCTTTACCTATGTGGACACTAAAAAGAGTTGGCCATCTTTCAAGTAGTGTGTGTTGGAGATTTAAAGGGAGAGAAAAAAACCCCATCTGGATGGAATAATTAAGCTGAAGTTTTTTGGGGGTCTTTGTTTATAGAAAACCTCTGGTATTTTCAGCAGAAACTTGTGCTTTCAATGCATTCTTCTTTCTGATAGTCTCAAATGCCAGGTGAAGGCTCTTCCTGTGTCCTTCCTCCAGCACAGTCTGAACCAGTATGCCCATCACTCTCTGGATGAGCCCCCCAAAACTGCTTGTGGTTTGGGGGTAAAAGTTTTATCATTACTTTATCTCCCCAAGTCTGTCTTCAGTCCCTCCTTCCTCCTTCCCGTTATCTTTTTTTCTTGGCACAGAGAGGCTCAAAAATCACTGGTACCTACATAAGACAATTAATGAAAATAGCCCTTCCCCCTCCTTAGCTTCTGAACTTGTTTCTGGGGCCCAGCAAGCCCTTCAAGGGACCATCCTTTTTAAATGCACAGGCAACATGTTATCGTCACCCCTGGCTTTTCCTTACCATCCTGCTGTACATCAGATATTTTCTCAATCACAAAACTTTGATCGTAGATAAACCCTTTCCCTCTTTGTACCTTCAGGGTGGCTTCTCAGGGTCGCTCATGCTCACTTAAATCAAGAGGGATATCGTGTGTCAGGTGATTTTAAAGAGTAGATTGAGAGCATGAATGCACAGGTATGTATTCATCTGACTTTGAGCAAATGTTTTAGTTGCTTTTAGAATGAGTTATATCTATGTTGTCTTTCTGTATTCGAGGACCTTTACAAAGAGAACACAGACTCCCGAGGTATCACTTTGATGCAAAAAGCTTTAGTGCCAATTTCCTTCCTCTCTGTATCCAGGGTGAACAACAAAGAGGGAAGTAAAAGATTAGAGATCATTCCAAATTCAGGCCAAACAAGGCATCTACTATCCACAGAAAAGGTGGAGAGACTCCATAGATTGTTCTGAGAGTTGAAGCTGGTGAAATGGAGATCTTTCACAGTCTAGGCAGCAGAGAGGGGCCAGCCTCCTAGCATTTCTACAGGGAGGTCCCAGCAAGTGCAACTGTAGCAGCACGGGTGTGGGTCAGAGCCGCAGGCTGCCCCAGAGAGATGAAGCCCTGTGGGACCAGCTTGGTATTGTCCAACTCATCAAGAAAAGTCAAATGTCAATGGTTTGGGCTCCTCTGGTACATGGAAGCTAATTCATCAGTGTTTCTAAATGCATAGCTAAATGCCAGTCAAACTTCTGCATTTCAAATACAGCATGAGCACCTACATTCAAATGCTGTAGTATAAATCCATATGTAGCAATCAACTTTATACGTAAGACCTACAGGCTTCAACTAATTAGATGATAGCCTGATGACCAAAGAAAGAAAATTGTTCTACAAAGGAGATTTGGTTTGGTGCCTCAGGCTCCAAAGGTGCAGCTGTGTCACCTGCTAAAATCAGGCGGACATCTTGGCTCTGCTTCCGTCTGTGGTCCAATCTGACTGTCGTTCACATCCTTCTCCAGACACCTGCTCACCTCTTGAAGCAACTGGCTGCCCAAGTAAACCAGAAAACCAGAGGGGGTCACATAGGAGGGCTGGGAAGTGGTCAGGACAGCAAGGGACACGGGCAAGAGGCCCAGGGACACTGCTGCACCAGGAGCACCAGCTTCTTCCTGAAATCATCTGAGGGCAAAGTGAGCATCTCCATCTGCTTTCGACCTTAACAGTGGCTTGTTTTTAATTTCTTTTAGAAGTGAAAACTACAGCCCTGACCCCTTGGAAAGGTTTGTATATTTTTCAGACAGCTGCTGCCTTGGTGGGTGTGGGGTATGTAAAACTCTTCACCTTCCTCCCAGATGCCTTCTTTCCTGAGCTAACTCCAGGAAGCAGCACAGAGGGAACCCTCCCCCGACCTTGAACCATCTCCGTGTCAATTTAGATTAACCCCATCCCCAAGGACATCCAATCCTTCCTGGATAGATCCCACTTGCAGTAGCCTAACTTCTCTTTGCTGGCGGCACTAATGAGCACCTGTCAGTGCCCAGAATAGCTCCATCTCTGGGCTTCTCTGCACCAGGCCTGCCTCTTTTCTCACACACGGATGCTCTAATGCAGCGATCTTCTCAGACCTTGGCCCTGCATGCTGCCCTTGCTTGCACCATTCTTTCTATCTCTCTAACTTGGAGCTGGAAGGGAAGTGGCGAGGGGAGGGGAAGATGGGAGGAAGGGGGAGGTTCTTGGGTGAGTCACTTGGCTACGAATAAAATGCATCTTATTTGAAGCTTTCATTCCTGCCAGATGTTTCCGATGGATAATTGACACTCATCACAGTTCTCTGGGACCCTAACTGTCCTGGTAATTAGTCTCTTTAGGCCTCCGCAGCTCTCTAATGAGATAGAGACAATAAAGGCATTCACTGTGGAGTGGAGGCGTGTCTGAATGAAGAATGGAGGCCTCATCTGCATGGCCCATGTAACTAGGCAGATGGGCTGAGCTGTCGCTCTGGCCAAGCACTGGCTTTGAGAGGGCCTTGATCCCAGGGTGCTGTGGTCCATGCCCGCCTGGACCTAAGGTCTTCATCTCATGGAATCCTTCCACATAGCATTCATTCAGCGTGGGATGGCCTGCGGGAAGCAGCCCAGCGGCACGCCTGTGGTTCTCACCTTAACCTGTACCCAGGTGGAGCAGGCCATGAGGCCACACTCTCTTCCTTCTCTGAAGATGCATCGCTGAGATAGTGGGAAGATAGTTGCATTTGAAGACAGAAGTCAAGAGACTTGGGAAAGTCACTTAAGCTTCCTGAAGTTCAGTTTCCACATGTTAGAAAGAGAGATAATAATTCTCATCTCCTACGCGAGTGTCATTAAGGTGTTGTGATAGCTTTCCAAATGCAAGCGCTCTATTTGAAATCCTAATTGACATGGCGTTGCTTCTATGTAGATAGACACTCAGCCACAGGAATTCTAACTTGTACTGGATATAGTTAGAAAAGGGGAGGAAAGGTATTTGGAAGAGGAAATTGAGGTAAAGCGGAGGGCAAGGTACGAAAAAAGTTTTTGTTTTGTTTTGTTTTCTTCAAGTATAATTTTAAGCAAAAGTAAAATGCAAAGACAAATAAATGTGGATATGTCAGCATGAGTGGCAATGCCCCCTCCTTCTTTCAACAAACATTGGTTGAATACCTGCCACGGGCCAATGAGATACAGACTCTGCTCTTAAGGAACTTACTGCATAGAGGACAGAGGAGGAAATACAAATAAGTTAGGCAAAGAGAATTATGACACAAGGTGGTAAGTATTTTACTAGTGGGATGTGTATGGCAATGAGCAAGGCAGGGAAGGCCGCCTGCAAGAGGTGTCTGAAGGCTGGAAGAGGAGCTGGAATGAAGAGTAAGAGTGATGTGGGTGAGGCGTATTTCGGACAGAGGGGAGAGTGTGTGAGGGTGGGAAAAAAGACCCTCCCCTGTGTGCACACATGTGGTTATGTGGCAAGGGGCAAGGGCACCGAACTAGGTGTGGCAAGAAGAGACACCAAAGGTGCAGACGGCAGGCGCATCACGAAATGCAGTGCTCGGTCCACTGAGAAGCTGGGCTTGGTGCTAACCTGTTGGCCTCAAATGAGGATCATGATCGATTTGGGGTAGAAACATCACCCTGGAATTAGCATAAAGAATAAATTCCAGGGGTCAAGGCCACAGGTGGCAAGGCCCAATTGGTGAACATTTTTGGGAATTGAAAGACGAGATGGTGCAGACTGTCTTCTTTGAGAGGATGTCTCCTTAGAGAGAATGCCCCTGCCTCAGGGCTACCCCTGTTTCCTTCTCCTTCTGTCCAGCTTGGTCCAGGTCTGGTGTCCTGGATGTGCTGAAGAGACAGACAGGTTCCGGGGGTGGCGAGTGCATGTACCTGTGGGGTGGGCTGCACAGACCGATATGGTCACATAGTCAGTGCCAGCCACTCACCAGCCTGAGATGGAGATGGAGAGCATCAGAGGGGCTGCTCAGGCTTTTCCCAGATATACTACAAGCAAGCGAATGGCTAGCAGGCACTTGGTGGCCTTTTTCTGTCTTCCATAGGAAGAATTTTCTAACACAACAGGTGAGGACTCGTCTTTACAAGCTCTCTGTGGTGCCTCCCAGCATGGAGCAGATCCACAAAAGAACTCTGAGGGGCATAGCAAGGAGACCAAACACAGGCACCCAGGGAGAGCGCCTGGCATAGCCGCAGGGCCATTGAGATGTGCCACGGGGGCGTTTGCCCGCTCTCAGTCGTCTCCCGAGCTGCACAGTCCCCAGCCTGGAAACAAGGTTTCAACATTCCCTTACATGGTAACCACGCCAGGCCTCTGCTGGGCTGAACACCTGGCTGTGGCATTCTCCTCCCTGGAGGCTTCCACTGGCTGGTCAGGCTGAAAGGAGGGAGTGCGGAAGAGAGGAGAGAACACCTCAGTGCAGGGAAGCAGCACTTGTTTTTCATCTCTTACCCAGGGCATCTTCTTAGTCACGGGGAGGGAGTGGGAGACGGGAGGTGGGAGTGTGCGGGAATTGAACGGGAAATGGGTTTCAAAGATGTGTGTGGATGTTCAGGAGAGCACAAGGGATGAAAGAGGCAGAGCAGTGTGCTGACAGCTGTGTGTCCTGCCGGGAGTTAAGGACTCCAGTGTGCAGGACACGTGTGGAATTGTACTGTGAGATTCACGCGTATGAAGACAGAATGTGATCACTGACTCTGTTGAGGCAAAACATTCGACCTGGCTTCCATAAAGGCCTGCTGGGCCACGTGGACTCAGAACCACCCTTGCCATCTCAGAGTCCTCCGCCTCAGGCACAGACAAGGGCCTTGGTGGGAAGAATCTTGGAGTTGCCCAGAGGGGAAGGACTTACGCAGAACAGAGGAGCATAATCTCTCACCCTTGAAGGCATCCAGTGGAGGCTTCCCTCCTTTGATTCCAAAGAATGTGCTGTGTAGGTGACAGAGTGAGCCTCTACAAAGGGGGAACGTCTGGTGATGGTTTTTGTGGACACATAGTAGTTAGATTCTAGAAGACACAACCAGTTAGTTAGTGACCGATCCTAAATGACAAGCGTTTCTGGGTTGAAATGTAAATCCGCGGGAGATTTACAGGAGTGCTCCTTGGTCACCTGTATCCTAGCACGCATGCCTTTGGTTTTGTCTTTTCTCCTTAATGCAGGGTAGAGAGAGTAAGTATCCCCTGGGCTTCTCAGCATCGGGATCTGCACCGCTGAGAAGCTCTGGCCTTAGGGATACTGCGAATCAGACACCAGGGAAACATGAGGTTGACGACCTGTTGCATTTCAATCTCGTGGCTACCTGTTTAGCCACTGCCCCCAAATTAGGGATTTATCCCAAAAGGCCAAGACATAAAATCATATGGAGACTGCCTCCAAGCCAGGAGTTCTAGACTTGATGGAATAATCCCACATGGAATTGAGAAGCCTGTTTTGATTTTGATTTGTTTTAGCCAGAAATGTCTCCAACGGCTGAGCATCCAAGTCAGACAGGCAGGTTCTGGCTTTGTTCCTTATTCCCTAATCCAGGAGGACATGGACTTAGTGAGGCCACCAGCTTTAAATACCTCTATTAAATTCAATGCAACAGCGTATGCCAGAGCAGGTCCAGTCTGAGAAGGTGGCCTAGTTCCTTGAGTACCTAATTCATCTGGGCATCCAAACTTATGTAATCTACAGAAATCAAAGCTCCACTGGTCCTGGGGTTTCTTGGCCACAAGGGCTGAGGTAGCCAGAAAACATATGTTTCAGAACAATAGGGAAGCTGCTGGGGAACTGTACTGCCTTGCAGTTCTCCTGCCTCCTGTGTTTGTCTCCATCTCAAAGAGTATCTGTTTGCAGGCCATGTCAGTGTGTGCCTCCTAGGGAAAGGTGCCCCCCACTGCCCCACCAAAGGACATGCACTGGGGCCGGTTCTGCATCTCAGTGTCCTCATTGATCTCCAGTTACATCCACATGCACAGGAAGGCTTCCTGTTCCTTTGTTTGACTCACCTCCATCCATGTGGGCTGGCTTCGGCCTTGCAGGCATGTGATCCTTGAGCTGTATCTGCTCTTCCCCCATCCAGATGGGGAAGAGGTCAAGTGCTCCAGGTGGAACCCAGGTGCCCTGCTCTGAGATAGAGTGATTGGCAGGATGGCCTCTGTGCCCAAGGCAGCAGAAGCAGCAGGCAGACAGATTGTTTTGTCCAACAGATTCTTTTCTGAGCCACAGGCCAAGCAGCTGGAGGGTAGGTGAGTATTTCAGGCAGGCAGTGCTCAGAAGTGGATGGGTGATGAGGCACTCAGCACAGTAGTCTGACTTTATTAAAGCTCTGTGTAGGATATTAATGAATCTGCCACCTTCTTCTTGAATTTGAGCCTGAGCCATGGCCTTTGCATGTTATGACACAGTAAGGAAGAAGGCCCAGGACACTTTAACCTGAGCCTCATGTTCTCTCCTTGCAGGGGAAGGCTTCCTGTTATATAGTGTGTGTGTCTTGGGGATGTGAGCCATAGAACGTTCACTTCTAATGCTGGGGCTGGAACACCACGTGTTTCACTTAGAGGGACGACTCACCAGGGGCAAGGCCAAATGACAGCAGACCAGGCAACCACCAGGCTTTCCTTCCATTTTCTCCCAGACCACTCACAGCGAGTGTGTTCTCTCCACAGGCCCAGGCGCCGTCAGCGAGGTGAGCAATGGCACGTCGAGGAGGGCAGGCTGCGTCTGGCTGCTGCCTCTTCTGGTCTTGCACCTGCTTCTCAAATTTTGATGTGAGTGCTACTTCCCCACCCGGGAAAGGCTGCCGCCACCACCACCACCAACACAACAGCAATGGCAACACCGACAGCAACCAATCAGATATATACAAATGAAATTAGAAGAAACACAGCCTCATGGGACAGAAATTTGAGGGAGGGGAACAAAGAATACTTTGAGGGGAAAGAAGTTTTAAAAAAGAAATTGAAAATTGCCTTGCAGATATTTAGGTACAACTGAGTTTTCTTTCTTTTCCCAAACGGGAAGAACGCAGCACACCCAGCTTGGACCCACTGCAAGCTGCATCGCGTGACCTCTCTGGTGCCAGTGTGGGCAACGGCCCAGCCGCTCTGCCCACAGAGTGCCCCCACGTGGAACGTTCTGGAGCTGGCCATCCCAAATTCAATCAGTCCATTGAGACGAACAGAGTGAGACCTTCCGGCCCAAGTGTGGCGCTGCGGGCACTTTGGTAGACTGTGCCACCACGGTGTGTGTTGTGAAACGTGAAATAAGAAAGACAGAGAAAGAAAGAAAAAGGAAACAAAATAAGACCGTCTGACAGCAACAACAATCCCACGAACAACAGTCACAAAAGATATCGTTAAACTTTTTTTTTTTTATCATTTTACTACATGAACATCATGGATAACAAGGGATTCTGATTCATTATTAATTTTATTAATTATATTTTCTGATATGAGTCTAGAACTTACTGCAAAAACAAGACAAAACTAAAAAAATACAACTGAAAAGGGTGAAGAGAAGTATGTTTGTTAAACAGTAAAAATGAATAGTCTACTTCTTAACTAGGTTTACAACTGGTGGACCACACACCAGGCACTAATCACCTGGTGAGGATTTGGCATATCCACCAAAAAATACATCCGATTTAACCAACATCTCCACCAGCGCTACAGACTCCTCCCGATTCTGGCATCTCATGCAGACAATACGATGCTCTCTACACAGTTTAGAAATGGAAAGGTGATCTGCACTGTATCTTGGGTTTGTTGGCTATGCTTCTTTTGATGACATATATTATACAGTATATATATACATATATTTTTTTTGTTAGAGTTCTAGCCATTTTATTTCTCTGCAGGGTCCTTTCTCAGACATTACTGCATGCTGTATATGGCGTTAGCTGTGTGTTGATCTTCTAAAAGATGATAGAGTTTACTGGTAATTGTGTAATCAGCTCCTGCCTTTTTATTTTCTTGGGTTATTTACATGTCAGAGACATTTATAAAAAGTGAAAAGATAAAAAAAAAAAAAAACCGACTAATACCAGGCGCAGCATCTTTCCAGGTGTGGCTCTGCGCGTAGGTCACCCCAGGTGGCCCCACTCTCTCCATCCTGCCCTGTGGCATTAACAGACAGCAAGCAGCTGAACAAGCAGAACCGTCAGTACCCACTTGCTTTAGCCCATTATGGGAATCTCTGATGCCTTTGTGACCACTGGAGAGTTTAATCCTCTTGGTTTATTTTATTTAATTTCCCACCTTTGTGTGAGTGTGTATGAAAGAGAAGAAAATGCAATTTTTAGGTAATCTTTTCTCCCCCTCCCCTGAAAGTCTGGGAACCAGAGAGTCCTCGGGGAGGGGTCCTGGATGTGATGAGGGAAAGGGGGATTGGGGGATCTGGGAGGGTGGGGTTGTCTCTGACTTGACATTAAAAAGTGTTCCATGTCCCTCTTCACCTGGTGTGGTACCTCATTCTACAGCGGGGCGGGGGCACAGCCTGCCTGGCTCAGGTTTGAAGAATGGGGGAGAATGGGCTCTTAAACCCTCCTGGGATGGAGGGGCGGCAAGTGCTGAGATGACAAACAGGAAGGATGTGGGACCTCTTCCATCCCCCCAGAGAGGCAAGGTGAGGGTGCGTCTGATAGGGACTGCATTTTCAGTGCCTTCAGGAGGTCCTGGCCAGGGCTGCCAGTGTCCTGCTTGTGCTCAAACATCTCACCACACAAGTGGGCAAAGGTCAAGTCTAGTCAGGGCGAAGACTTTAGGCCCAATTATTTCTGGGAGGCAGCAGAAAGTCACTGTCACGGAAAGCAAACAAGAAAACCCCCAAGAGCCAAAAAAATCTCCCCGCAAAAAAACAAAACAGCCAGCTTGAATCATTGTGTTTAGTTTTACATAATCTCCCATCAACCAGTCCTCCAAACCTAACCTCCAAACCTCACTTCTAGCCACATAAGAGGAACTGAGAGACAGAAATGGGTCTGAGCCAAAACACTCAGGAATGACGGCACTTGTGTTTCCAGGTCACCTTCACCTGAGAGGAACCAGGAAGGACTGGGACAGAGCTGTGTCATCTCCAGTTGCTTCTGGCAAGACTGAAGAAAGCTATTGACTCCACCTTTCTTTGTGTCCTTATACCCTTTCACCCCTAGCCCCACCCATGTCCCAGATGCCCCAAGTTTTTCCTGGCAGCAAGGTCTGGAACTACCTGGCCAAGCCTCAGGAATCTTGGCTGCACTGGTTTTTATCCCTCCCTATGTCCAGGAACCATGAAAGAGGAAGGGCTTTGAGTCTCCTTAGAATGAAAGTGGGTGGGTGGGATTGACCAACCCTCCCATGCCCAGCACCTCAGCAGACACTTGCCTGAGGGTTTGGGTGCAAAGCATGGCTTACTGGAATAGAGTGGGGAAAAGATAGGTGAGCTCCATATTCCTAAACTGGAGCCCAGAAACACCTCTGAATACCATGTGCCAAGGCACCTGCAAAGAGGCAGTTCTGAGGCTTGGCTGAGACAGAACACAGTGCACACAACTTTTGTCTGAATGGGAGCTTTATCTTTCACATCTACTATGTACTAGTAGATATCTACCAATATCTACCAGATGACCACCAGTAGACATTAGTAATATCTGCTACTGCTAATGGTGCTTCAAATCACTGTCATCATCCTCCCAGGAGAGAGTGCTGAGTCAGAACCAGCTTTGTAAGGGGCACTGATGAGGACCTAATTTTACCTATTTGCCAACTCAATAGTTTTCTTGCCTTGTGGATCTTTAGAGCCCTGGTTATGCAACAGCACATTCTTTGTTGAACCAGCTTTACCGTGATTGATGAGTTCACCAGATAGGAGCCCTCCCTATCTTGCCTCAAGAGGAGCTTACTCTCACCTTCTGCTAAGTGTGCTATGTGAGCCTCAGTCTGCTGAGTTTCAGTCTTTAGGGGAAACACATGGGCACCACAGGAAAGGGTACTCTGCTTCCCAGGTCTTCAACCAGTGATAGAGTTCCATCTAGGAGGACGTGGCTTTGAAAGGAGCTTATAGGGACAAGTCACAGACCTAACTTTTCTGGAAATGGGAGCTTGGTAAGAGAATGTTCATCAGAATGAGCACGGAAAACCACCCTGAATAGAGCCTGTAGTGATTTTGTCTTGGTACAGGCACTGATGGAGGACAATTGCTACAGGTTGGCCTGGATTCTAAGTATACTGGACCCCTTGTGATTCAGAGATAAGTCACTGATTATACTTTAGGATTCCTCCACTACCCCTAATATTAGGATGTCCCCTGGCATGAGCATCTCATGAATGCAAGGTGGATTGTGAGGGATGGACAGTCCCTAGCCACTCTAGCCAAATACTCCTGTAGAATCACATCTCTCTTCTTTCAGTGGAATATCTACTCCTTTCCAGCCATGCAAATGTGCAGTGGCTCTTCTGCTCCTGTTGTTAAATATTCCCCCATCAAGGCTTGTACACAGTGGGTCCAGATGTCTAACTTTGAAGCATTGAGAATACTCATCCAAGGACTGCTCTGACCAGTGGGATGTACCAAGCATATTCATGG
This sequence comes from Nomascus leucogenys, assembly GCF_006542625.1. Lineage (NCBI taxonomy): Eukaryota > Metazoa > Chordata > Mammalia > Primates > Hylobatidae > Nomascus > Nomascus leucogenys. The sequence goes on along the minus strand of NC_044395.1, from coordinate 2,622,677 downwards.
CTGACAATCCACAAATGTTTGTTTTTGTTGCTGTGGATGGTGATGATGACAGCGATGATGAATGACAGCTATTGTTGTTCAAGCTGGAAATAAGTTAGCAAATGAATTAACACTAAAATTTAATTGAGGTTCAGCACATTTCACTGCACTGACTCCATCTTTATCTTATACCTCCTGAACTGTGAGTTTGGAACCAAATACAGCAGCACTAACCAATTATAGGAATCTAATGGTTGGATTTGTTTAACTAAAACATGCAATATGGGTTCATGACACATTTGTAAGGACTTTCTATTTCCACAGTGGTAAAAATTTGAGGTACTTCTCACTAAAGAGAAGAATATATGCTAAAGGATGGATGTGGAAAACTGCATGCCATTGTGCTACTATTTGGCAAATGCATATGCACACACCAGTTGCTAACCCTTCGTCAAAAGTAATTGAGATTAGTGGTATCTGATGCAGCAATCAAGTATTACCTCTTTCCAGCATTCTTTCCAGCATTTTAAAAAAATTTTAAACCAAATCCCAGAGCAAATTTGTTTCAGAACTTGCTCACTGGGACTTGAGTGCAGAGTATGTTTCCTTTGTCATCCCATAACTGCTCAAACAAGCCATTCTGAAGTATCAATTCTTTCCTCTCTCTGTTCTCAATTCAGGCACTATTTCCATGAATGTCCAACTTTATCCACCTCCAAGGCTATAAATGCAAATTAATATCCCCATGACTTGTGAATAGCTGAGCTCTCTGAGTCTCTGCCTTCTCATTCAGATTTTTCTGTTTTCCATAACGCCATACCTTCACCATCATGTACCTATTATGTTGTTAGAAACACAGGCTGTTTATAGAAAAGCCTCCCTAATTCCTGAGCTCCAAGTTAAGATCCATTCTTACAATTCATGCCTGAGGCATTTTGGTGCATTATCCTTTATGGAAGTGACCTGGGTTGACTTTCGTTTTTTGAATGTTGATTTTTTACTCCCATGCAAGCCTCCAAATACTTGGATCCCTTCTCTTGGCATGATGTGAGAGTATGAGTTTATTTCAATATTTTAGGGATTTTTAACATTATTTGAAAATGAATTATTCCTCTCTCAGTACATTTGTTTGATTAGAACTTCCTGGAGTTTCCATAGCACTTACCTTGTTTCCAGTGAATCTTGAACTATGGCATTTCTGAGTAGCACTGTGATATTTTGGATACAGAACTGAATTGCTAATCAGTAGAATTAGGCTGCAGTCCAGATTTTATCACTAGTTAGTTGAATTTCCCTTTCCTTATCTTTTCTAGAATAAGATGCTATGATGGAAGATTGCTAATGTTCCATCTAGCTTTAGAATTCAATAATTAAGTGATTTTAGGTTTTATAAGATTTCTGCAAGGAAAAATTGGGGAAGCAGTATTTTTGATAAATGAAAATTGAAAGTGTGAATGTGGGCAAGATCCACAGCCAATGCATTGTCTCTGTTTCCAGAATGGTTCATAAGAAGATAAAATGTATGATTCTAACTGCCATTTCTGCAGATATTTGAAGTGGCTCCTTAAAGAAAACTTGAGGGATGGACACTGCAGCACTTGGAAAGAAGCATTGCTTAATAAAAGACAGTAGCTTTTTCTGGAACAGGAAATGATGTTAGCCCCAAGCTGCCCTCTATATGACACAAGTAAAACAAGAGAGAATAAACTGTCACACATCCTAAAGTCTAAAAAAGTAAAAGATGTTGGGAGTAGGCAAAATTCTCAGAATTTTCAGTACGAGTATGTGTGTATGTGTTTGTGTGTGTGCATGTACGTGTGTGTGTAGTATTTACTGTAATTATTTAATTCTTCAATACAGATGACATTTGTTATTCCTAAGATTCATCTTTAAAATAACAAGAATAGTGATGAAAAGCGGGGTCTCTAGATATAATTCACAATGATTTCTCATCATCCTGACCATTACAATCAAGGATCCAGAAGTGTGCATGCAGATTTCATTGGACATATTTGTGTATTTTTGGCTGAATTCCAAGTTCATTGAGTCCTCCTCACTCTCCTCTCTTGCCCCTAGACTCTGGGCTTCATTTCCAACCCCTCTGTGAAGAGCTTAAGGATATAAGAGGAAGAGGGCAAAGTGTGGGGTTGGAGCAGAAAGAGTGTGAGGTTGGAAGATAGGTGAGCCCTGGTCCCTTCCCCCAGGTGCCTGTGCCCAACCACCCTCTTCAGCTTTAATTTCTTCTGAAGGTTCACTTTCAGAGTTGATGGAAGATCAGACAGAGCCATCAAGCTGTACCTCCTGCACTAGACTAACTGTAAGAGTGAGACAGATGCCAGGAAGAGGAGCCCAGACTGCAGAGTGCACACGTGGATGAAGGGTCCTCATCTTCTTGTGGAAGGATGCCGGAGAAAGAGAAATGAAAATAAAATAAATGATTCTACCCCACACCACGTCACTTTCGCCAGTGTCCATAATTCTCATTTGTGTTTGGCTACTCAAAAAGGAGCTAAGATCTGTGGCAACAGATGCTGTCTGTCAAATACAAAATTCCTTTTTCTCTAAGTGTTCATATTACAGTTTACCAAGCAAGAAAAATGAAAATAAAATGAGAAAATATAAAGGACATCCAGACAGTTAAAACTTGTCAGTGAGTATCTAAGTACGAGACATCTGCATAGACGTGCATCAAATATCTTCTATGATGCTACAAGTAGGATCTCAGAGAGAAGAACTGAGGTCTTGGCTCCCTGCTCACAGGGAGCACCATTCCTAGACAGGCTTTCAGCCAAACACAATCAGATTCGAATACTAGAGGTAGCATGTGCTCTCATTGCATACTGATGTCTTCCTATTTTCCTGATGATCAGGGATAGGTAGAGTGCAGATAATATGAAGCAGGCAGCCAAGAGATGCTTTTCCACCCAAACCCAACCTTGGGTTGCTAGGGGACCTGCAGCAGGCTGCTGCACCTCCCAGCCTCAGTTTCCCCATTAATGAAATCAATATTGGACAAGATGATCTCAGAAGGCCTCCCAAGATCTGAAATCTGGGTCTCCACCTGCATGCTTCCATAGTTTGTGTCTGTTTCCATAACTAATAAAATTATGCAATTCAAACCAAGGCCAAACCTTTATGTGGTGTTGGCTTTGTGGAGCTGTGTAGGAGGTATCTCTATTCACACTGGACTTGGTTGGAAAAGCCCTTTGTTTCTGACATGACATACAGATCGAAAGGCTATGGTCCTGCCACCTTGGATGTAAGGCTGTTCCTTCAGAATCTGAAGAAAAGACAGACTCTCAAGTATAAATACACAAAATGTTCTACATAGGTTCCAGTGGTTTGTGAGCTTTTAAAACTCACTATTGAGCCCCAATGTTAAGAACCCCTACTGTGAAATTTCACCTTGGATTTGTCTCATAGGCTGCTTACATTTCTCAAATATAATTGGTAACAATTGTATCCTACAGGCTTTAATTTTTAACTAAATAAACAACAACTAAGGCATCCCTCTGAATCTCCCAGGGAGTTCCATATGGACTGAATCTAATCCTTTGGGAATCAAACCTGTAATGATCTAACTGCACAAGGTCTTTGCCCCAAACTCTTTCTGCTGACAGACTCCCCTTGGCATATGTTTCTACCTCTGACAATTACACCAGCTTAGATAAAACCAAACAAGTTTGTATTTTATTTATAGTAACTAGTGATACCAACTCTTGCTGTCCACCAGAGAGCTCACTGTTACAATGAGTCAGGAAAATCAAATCAGCACTGTTTTCCCATGCACATTAGGCTCAAGGTAGTCAGGACATTTGATCTAATAACACCTAATTCAGGGAACACTCCCTTGTGTCAGGGCTCCAGAATGTTAAGGTGTTCTATCCTTCTTGCCAGCACTTTCTTCTTTGTGTCCTGAGTACAAGTTGCTGTTTCCCACCTCAAGTCTGAAACATTTTTTTCTTTCATCTACTAAGCATTTGATTGAGCCGACATTACCACAGCCTATACACAAGAGGGTCAGCCAAACCATTTGCCCAGCCCTAGTCCTGAGCAAGGAAGTCAGGATTCCACAGTGTAATTCACTAGTCAGAAGTGATCGCCCTCCCTCATGGCAGCACAAAGGCAGTAAATTCATTACAACGAGGTTGCTGCCACTTCTCACAAGCACCTCAACACTGTTGTTTTACAAAAGCTTCAGATACCCCGGTCCTAGATCATTTATGCATTAATGCATGTCTTTTTGCCCAGCCACATATAGAATCAGTACTCTAAATATTGGCACTCTAGGAGCTTCTATATTAATGTCTCATCATTCCTTGTTTTCAAAAATATGAAAGAATAATTAGTCAAATGGAGTCCACAGCATAGGATAAGCTGAGCTCCCGGAACACTGAGGATCAAATTGGAATGTGTGAGTAGCAGTATAGCTTATTTCCTAACAAACAGCGTGTTAAGTCATGCCCCTGAACTATCAATGAGAAAGTCTTTCTGACTAAATAACTCACCAACCTAGCTCACTACATTTCCTTAGTAGCATTTTCTATACATTTTCCATTATCTCCTCTCTTCTTCTCTGCCATTTATTTTCCCGCAGTACAGCCTACCTTTGCAGTAATAACCTAAGAAGCAAGATACCTAAGAACCAACTGGGGAAAAAAATATTCAGTTGCACAAGGCTATTCTATACCCCTTTGTTTACATTAGTCATTCAGAGAGTGACATTATGACTTGGAGGAAAGAAATGTGATATGGTTGAGCTATACTTGGGAATATGCATTACCTGCACCTTGGGTTAAACATACAGTGCCCTGAAATAGACAGGTTATATCATTGGCAAGAGCTTAATGGACATCTGAGGCAATTCGATGCTAGGAATTTCATCAGTAGATTTGAACCATTTGGAAAACTAGTCAGGAAACTCGATTGGACTTAGGCCCATGTATTCACCTTTAGCCATTTGATGAATAACCCAGATTAGCCACAAGAAAAGGACATTTGCCATGGAAGCCCCAGGGATGATTACTTCAATAGTTCCTTGAGGAATGGGAGTGGGTCATATTAAGCTCCAGCTTCCCTGTGGCTGGAGGTTTCTGGCACATACCCAACACAGGCTGGAGACAGTTCTCCCTCTAGCACTACTCTCATATCAGGACTGTAAAACTCTGTTGGAACATCAGGACTCCACAGAGAGTCAAGAGGGGAATTCAGTAGATTTATGTTGTTGCTGACATTTAAGTCTATGTAAGGACTTTTTTCAGTCCAATTCTATTTCCTTGTATACCTGAATTATTTTATCTTCTTTCTGGTCCATTTGTTCCTAGGGTCCCCAAAGATCCTCCTAAAAATTAGTGAAGCAAAAACTGCCACCAATGAGGAGAAAATTAATTACATATGGAACTGGATTAAAAAACGCCCACATGTATTTATTTATTCCCCACTATTTATTGAGAACCTAATATACACAGGCACTCTTTTCCATGCTGTGGATAAAATGCTGACCGAAATAAAAATGCTTCCTGCTCCCAAGATGTTTTCAATCTAGCAGGGAAGAAAGTTAATAATAAAAAATTATATCGACGCACACAGTGTGCTATGCATGGGGTGTTATGAACACATGCAGCACAAAGAGCCTTTCTAAGAGACCAGGAAGGTGTCTGGATGAGGTGAGATTTGCACTGAGCTGCAAAGATGGGGAGGAGTTAACTGTGCAGATTGGGAGAGGGAGGAAGGAAGAACTTAGCAACCATAGGTACAAAGGCCCTAAAAAAGGAGGAAGAATAACATAACAAAAAACCCATCATCCTCAAATGTATTCTCATATATATTATTTCTATGGATTACTACTTTTATCAGGTATGGGCACCTTTACTACACATATAGCTGAATTCAAACCAGTACAACGGCGTTTTTTTACACACACATTCAAAACAATGCACCAATGAACTTTTAAAATATAAAGGTTCCACGTTTTCCAAGACTTACACTCTTCTCAAAACTTCACGCAGCACATCTGACTCACTGGAGGAGACCCCTATAGAATTAGGATCTCCATGGGAAGGGCCATGGAATGAGTATTCTAAACAAGCTTCCCTGGTGACCTTTCAAAAGGAGTAAATCCAAAACAGAACATGTAATTCTTCCCAGTGTCTTTATCACCATAAATGGCACCATCAAACTGGGCTCAAACCAAACACCTAGAGCTTACCCTTGACTTTTTCTCTCTCCCCACCCCCATGCAATCGATCGGAAAACTGTCATTTCCAATCTGTGTCTTGTCTACATCCCGTTCGCTCGTTCAAGCCCCCATTATTGCCCCAACTGCTCTATACTGGTTCCCTATCTAGTCCAGAACAGCCCCATAGCTAGTCTTCCTATTGTTGAACTTTCATCACACAGTAATTCTGGAGTGAGTCTTTTTAAAAAAGCAATGACCCATCGTAGATTTTGACCCGTTTTAATTTAATTAACAACTATCTCTTGAGGAAGCTACTTCTTTGGCCCTCATATACAGGCGACAGAAGTCCGACTTAGGGAGCACTCAAGGTCACTAGAGGTCAAACCAGGGTTTTAACCCAGTTGTCTGAACCTGCAAGCCTACTCCCTAAGGTATACTACATTTAAAAAGTATTATTTTTATTATTTTATTTGGTTCTGAAACTCATGGGTTTTTACTTAAAAGTCTTTGAAGTTGGAGCTGTGTGTTGCAATCAATGGCATGTCATACTTTAATTGACATCAACTTTTCATTGTGGTATATACAATAATTGCATATTTTACAACTGACAACTCTTAGAGTTGGTAAAATACAGTATTTTTTGAATGAATGAATGAATGGGAGTAAGTCAGGGGAGCTACCCTGAACATCTCTGCTTTAGGCTTTGTCTCCAAGGTAGCACCACATACAGGATACATTGAACACTTCAGAAAAAGATGGTAGTGACCTCTATAACCATTCTTATTACCATCATTATTTATGGTTCCAATTAATCTTTTTTTTTTTTTTTTTTTTTTTTTTTTTTTGAGACAGAGTCTCGCTCTGTCGCCCAGGCTGGGGTACAGTGGTGCGATCTCGGCTCACTGCAAGCTCCGCCTCCCGGGTTCACGCCATTCTCCTGCCTCAGCCTCTCTGAGTAGCTGGGACTACAGGCGCCTGCCACCACGCCCGGCTAATTTTTTGTATTTTTAGTAGAGACGGGGTTTCACCGTGGTCTCGATCTCCTGACCTCGTGATCCGCCCGCCTCGGCCACCCAAAGTGCTGGGATTACAAGCCTGAGCCACCGCACCCGGCCTAATCTTATTTTAACTTATGTAAAAAAAGAACTAAAGATAAAGTTACATTAGAGTAACCCACCTTTGTTTAACATTTCCTGGTAACTATTAAAAATTTAGTCACTGAGTTATGTCTTCCAAACTGCTATTGTGAGATGTTTTAAGGCATTAAACTCACCCTATTTTCATGACTCTAGGTGGTTTGAACTAGATGTTCCTAATTTTAGGGACCATTATTCTTCTTCTTTGTGAATCATACACTTCTAAAAACAGCCCAGTGTTTTCTTGTGTTAGAGGAGAAAAAAAATAGAATGCTTGCCCTTCTATTTGCATGTATTTTACTCATTACTTTATGTGGATGGTTTGGATTGGACATTCGGGGATTTGCAGCATTACAATCAGTAAGTGAGGAATGTCTGCCTAATCAGTCATGCACTGGTAGTAGTATTAAACATAAAAATTTACACTGTGGTTTATAAAATGCTTTCACACACTCCATCTTACTTAATCTTATTTAAAACACTCCATAACTGTGTAAGGATAGACATGGCCTTTCACACTCCGCATTTTCTTAATTGTATTTCTCTCTAAATACTCTCAGGGCTCTGAAATGACTACTTCAGATAGGCCCAAAGTCATGAATTAGCCAAGGAGATACCGGGTCAAGAGTCTTAGCGAATTCTGGAAGTGCTTTTCTGAGTGGTAATGAGTCTGCAACTGCAAACCAGAGTTCACTAATGTCTTTTGTGGCACCGAACATGAAAAAATTGGGTTAGAGGAAATCTAGTGAGCAGAACCTGGGCAGCTGGAACCCCTTAGCCTGGGACATCTAACTGTGAACAGCTTTGTCCATTCGTCCCACTGTGCTGTGCACGTACACATGCTCCATGTGTGTGAAGAAGTATGAAAGGTTGAGCAATGCGGCACACTTCAGAATAGATTGAACCTTCTGTCTAGGCCCTATCAATCCTGATGTGTGTCACCGCACATGTTTAGGTGGTGCCATGACCACTGATCTACTTGAGGAGCGTAACACAGGAGCTGCGGTATAAAGAACTCACACGGCTTCGTGCTGGGGCCCTGAGTCTCACTGCAGCAAAGGTGCTAAGACTCACGCACCATCCCAGCCTGGATGTTGCCTTTTTCCCAGAGATTCCATGCTAATCCAGGGGCTTTTGAAAAGCTTTAGGACTTTGGGAAATTTCTAGGAAAAACATAATGATCTCTGGGGAAACAAAACTCAGAGTAAGAATATACTGCTTATTCCACACTCTGCCTTTTCTTTATCTCCCAGTACCTTGAAAACACTTTCACAAACTCCCCCCGCCCCCGCTCTGCTAAGATGAACTTCCTAAGTGAGATTTCCTGGTGAACCGAATAGCACTAGGACTAGATGCGTGCCCAGAACACATCCTCTCTGGTTAACCCAGCACTATTAAGAGCAGGTAGCTGAACCACATCAATAAAATGTGGGTACCAGCCCTTTATGTTAAAAGAGATTAGCAGCCCAGCCATTATACAGAGCTGTAATGCCAGAGGCTTTAAGACCCTCCAGGAACCCACAGCCTCTGCGAATTTTTACCTTCTATCCCATTTAAGTCCGAGAGGCTTCCCCCCCTGCTGGCAGCTCCAGAGTTACTGCTGAGACTCAGGGAGAAGCTGTTATGAAAAGCTGAGGTTGTTGCTAAGCAAAGGCAGTCTCAGGGAGGCAACTGACAGAGCAAAAGCAACACCTGGTTAAACTGAAATTGACATGACGGCTTCTCTCGGCTTTAGGCTGCCTTTGCCAGGGTTAGCGTTCCATTCGCCTAACATCGGAAAGGCAATAAGCATAGACAATTGCAGTTCCTTCAACAAGCATCCAGTGGGGGAATAGTGAGGAATATGGCAAACTGCAGGGTGAGCAAAGGTGTCCTGAAGGATGAGGTCCTCAGAGTATCCTCAATGCCCAGCACCCTCAATGCACCACATGTCCTCTCTGTCGGGGAGGGGTGAGCCGTGCGGAGGAAGCAGCTCCCACACCTGCACATCCTCCACTGTCCTCATCTAGAGAAAGGAAATTGTGAAGAGAAGCGACTTCTTCCTTTGGGAGCTTTCAGACTCTGGCTAATATGAGTGCAGAGCTCCTGGCATCTGGTGTTCAGGTGGTTTCGAAACAGAGGCGCTCACAACAGTCCATCAGTGGCCTCGTCTTCCTTCAGGAGCCCCACTGTGGACTCAGTACTGTGCCCGGTGTGTTGGAAGATGCAGGAGACCTGCTCAGGGTCTCCTCCACAAGGCACCCTCTGCACTACAGCACTGATACATACTGATACATTAAACAGAGATTTCTTAAAAAGACAGCAGAGCCAGAGGACATGGCAAATGGTGTGCACAGAGTCTAAGGATGGAGGGAGGTCAAAAAAAAAAAAAAAAAACAGCAGCATGGGGACAGCTGGGAGGGCCAGGGAAAGCCAGGACTTGAGGAAGGGGCTGGGAGACAGTAAGATGTGGATGAAAAACAGTCAGGCCTCTCAGCAGGGGAAGCCACATGAGGGAAGCTCTGCAGTGGGAATGAGCAGAGCAATTAGACCTTTCTTTACTGACAAGTGACAGCAAGAGATGGCTGAGACTCCGTGCATTGGTCAATTTTTGCCTGCCTCTAACACATATTAGCAAAGAGAAGATAAAGGAAATATCATAGGTAAATACATTCAGCTTGTTCCTGTAAAGCTTTGCCTGCAAACACCTTGGTAGAACCTCTAGCCCAGGAGCTGGGCTGGATCTCCTGTGAGCCACAGTCCTTTTCCATCTTTTACTTAAAGACTTACTACCCTGGGAGGCTGAGGTGAGTAGATCATTTGAGTACAGAAGTTTGAAACCAGTGTAGGCAATGTAGCAAAAACCCTGTGCCTGTGAAACAAATATAAAAATTAGCCAGGCAAGGTGGCACATGCCTGTAGTCCCAGTTATTTGGGAGGCTGAGGTGGGAGAATCACTTGAGCCCAGGAGTTCGAGGCTGCAGTGAGTTGTGACCATGGCACTGCACTCCAGCCTCGACAACAGAGTGAGAACCCGTCTCAAAAAAAAAAAAAAAAAAAAAAAAAAAGACTTACTGCCTTAAGAGCAGGAGGGGTTTCTTCCTGCTCTCTTCAAGCTAAACTTGACTCTCTAATGCAAAGAGGAAAAAAGGGCATTATATTCTAAGACCAAGCTTTTTAACAGTAAACAAATCCTCTGCAGCTGTTATGCCAAGGGATCAGGGCAGACTCCAGCCCCCAGAAGCAGGCTACAGAACCAGCTGTGCTAGCTAGGCATTAACTGAATAGAACTGAGCACCTTCTTTTGCCCCTCCAAATCAGTTCTTCATCCTCCTCCATCCTGCTCTGCACCCAGGAGGCTGACCTTAACCGCCAGCCTCAAACAGACCCCTTGACTGTCTAGCTCCAGGCTGGATCCTGCTAATGGGGGACACCTGCAGAACAGTGGAAGGGAGAGAAAAGAGAAGGTGGGCTACTCCTCCCTTGGGCCCATTCTTACTGGGCAGGAGTCAGCAGAGTCCATATTTCTCTATAAAATCCTCGGTTCCCATCAGTGGTTTCTCTCCATGGCCACAAATCTAACCAGATTCTCATAAACACTCCATCCCTTTGACTTTTGCTGCCAAGGTGTCTGTATGATGTGGATTCCTCTGCCTCAAAGTCTTTCCCAGCACTCCCCAACCTTTGCCTGATTAACCCCAGCTCTGCTTAAATGTCATTCCCTCCACAACTCCAGAGGAGTGTTAACAGCTTCCCAGTGTTGCTAGACCTGGGGCATCTCACCATCCCTTGCTTGTTTTCTTTAACCTCAAGCACATCACTGTACCTGCGCTCCCATTAATCTCTCTTCAACCACATTTTTGAGTAGGCCGCCTGCATCCTGCAAAACTCCGGAATGATACATACACAGCTGGATTATGGAGAGGTCCGGGGGTCCTGGGAGGCATGTCCAGAGTGTCTACAGACAACGGGGGCTTTCAGTGGGACAGCCAATAGGGAAGCATTTCACTGTGTCAGCAGCTGCTGGAATCATACAGACGGGTGCTGTCCCATCACTCTTGGCCTGATTGCTAACCGCACTTGACTCATTTTTACAAATAAAGAAACCAAGACTCAGGAAGGTCAAATGAAATGGCCCATCATGATTTTCCTGTCTGCAAAGGTTTTTGGGTAACAGCTTATGAATCCTTTTAGGAAAGTGAATGCCACATTCTATATATAAACCATGACATATAAAAGAAATATGTAAGAAATTTTTTCAAAAGGGTCAGAACCCTGACTGCATTTATGTTCTTTACCTGTGATTTTTTTTTTTTTTGGTCACTTACTCAATGAATTTATTTTCTGTGCTCCCTAGGAAGAGCTGTTATCCTAGCAAAGACCTTATCTAATTCTTTGTTTTGGTACAATGTCCAACATGTTTTTTGGCATTTAGCGAATGTCTATTAATAGCCACTTATTCACGAAGGCTCTGTGCTCAATGTGATCACTTGCTGTTTCATATACAGACAGAATAAGGGATCCTCTTCTTTCTATATGAAATCACAGATCAGCACCAAGAGGGCTGTCAGAGGCCTGTCACTCATCCCTGTCTCTAGCCCGCCCTGAGTTTGAACTGTGAGGATCACAGCAGCATCTCCCACGGACACCTGTGCTCAGGTACCCTGGATGGTCCCGGGCTCTGCAGCCCCAACAGTGTGAAGACACCTTCTCTCATTTGATCCAAATCTCTCCTGCTGGATTCTCTGCCTGGTGCCAAATTGTGCACACCCGGGGCAAAAGAAACCAAATACAGGCAAGCCAGGAGGAAACAGATTAAAAATGAAGGCAAACCAAGTGGAGCATTATGGCCAAGAATGGAAAGCCTGCAGGCTCACCCTCCATTGTTGAAAACAAAAAGAGGGTCTGATTTAATACATTCCAGGACAGTCATTTATTCACTCAAGAGATGTTAAGCATTGGCTATGTTTCAGGCACTATTAGGGACTAAGGACATAAAAATGAATATGGCATCAGCCCTGCCCACGAGGAGTGTTCCACTTAAAAAAGGATAAATATTGGCCAGGCACTGTGGCTCACACCTGTAATCCCAGCACTTTGGTAGGCTGAGATGAGTGGATCAGGAAGTCAGGAGATCTAGACCATCCTGGCCAACATGGCCCCATCTCTACTAAAAATACAAAAATTAGCCAGGCCTGGTGGCGTGCACCTGTACTCCCAGCTACTCAGGAGGCTGAGGCAGGAGAATCGCTTGAACCCCAGAGGCAGAAGTTGCAGTGAGCCAAGATCACGCCACTGCACTCCAGCCTGGGTGACAGAGCTAGACTCCATCTCAGAAAAAAGAAAAAAGGATAAATATTGCAAAACATTACTACTGCCTGTCAATTATTTCTTCCCATATTCAGGGAGCACCTACTACATTGCAATAGCTCAGGATATGAACAAGGTAGCTTCTGCTACTCTCTTCATGGTGTTTACACTCCAGTAACAGGCTGGCGCTAACCAATAGCATTTCCTAATAATTATGCAAATACTATAGTACCTATAGCCTAGGGGTTTTGTTAGGAGTAAGTGAGTTACTATATATAAAGCACTTTGAACAGCATCTGACCTAGAATAAGTGATAAATAAACATAGAAGGAAAGGTACATTGTGAATGGAGAGGAAAAACTTGGGGACCTAAACTGTTCTTGGGGTCAGAAAAGACCTCGTGGAGGGAATGACATTTACACAGAGTTGGGGTTAATCAGGCAAAGGTTGAGGAAGGCTGGGAGAGACTTTGAGGCTGAGGAATCCATATCGTGCAGACACCATGGCAGCAAACAGCTTGGAGTACAGAGAGTTGGCTGGAAGGCATGGTGACAGAGGAAACTGAATGTCCTCAGGGAGGGGGTGTGCAGAGCCCCACAGGCTGGACAGAGGATGGACCAGCATCCAGTCCTGACAGCACAAATTCCAGCTGCTTCCCTGGAACATCCCAGCCCCTCCTGCTAGGCGTGCGGCCTCCTGCAGTGCTTGGGGTCGCTATTTGGAAGGGGAGTCCAGATTGACTTCGGACCCTCTTGATATGCTTACCAGGTGTGTGGGCCTTGGACACTGAGTATAACCCGCCTGCAGCGAGTCTCGTCTGGAACACAGAAGCTAGGTATGGCCCCCGTCACAGTCACGGGGACAAAGGCAGGGCCACTCTCTGTAAAGTGGCATCTTTGCATGCTGGTCCGTCCACCCAACATGCTGTCCTCACTGGGACATGCCCCCTTCAAATTGTCCAAGGCCATTCCTATAAAAACTCACCTGGTAAGCTAAGCTTCCTGCCAAGCGGGGCACTGAAAGCACTGGAGTGAAGATGCCAGGCTTTGGCCTTAGATATATGAGCTACGTGGGCCGAGCTGCAGAGTACCACTGTGCCTGGCACTGGAACTATGCCTGGGGAACAAGAAGGAGCTCACAGCCTGGTACGAATGGGGCCATTCTGGGGAAAGCATTGAAGTGGCTCAAAAATGGGCAGCAGACGCAGTTTTGGGGGATGCAGCAGCTTTCCCACAACAACAAAGCCTTCTCAAAGCCAGGACTGGAATTAGGCAGTGGTGGCTGTCACTTGCCTGGCTACCTGGGTTCCCAGATGAGAGGTAACTCACAAGGGTCTTCAAGGAAAAGGCGGTCCCTCCCCGCCGTCATCACTCGGGGCCCTGCACCCCCAGGCCTGTGCCCAGTGTGTTCATGTGCTAAGGCTCCACTGTCCAGGTGACACCAGAGGGAACCGGCACTGCAGCACGGCAGCAGCACAGCCTCCAGCCCCCACAGGCTCAGGCTGGGCACCCTGCCCTGCTCCTCCCAGACAGCCACATGCCCCAAGCAGGAGCACTGTGTTTGTCCTGGCAAAACACAAAAGGTCTTGTCCATCCTTTCTTTAGGACAGGCAGGACAATCAACTGTATCTTTACCTTTCTAAAGGAGGCTGCACTCGGTGCTTCCAGAGTGAGCTTCTCTCTAAAGGAGATCCCCCACGCACTGCTTGGGTGTCTAAGCGAGGCCACTCAATGATTCTCAGGATACTTTTTCTGACTGAGCCAATACCATGAAGCAACTGGCACTACTTCAACAAAGAAAAAGAAATGTGCACATGCATTTCATCTTAATGGCAAATCCTGATTCAAAGGCTTTGAGGACAACGTCCTAGTTAAGGAAACTAGTTTTAGAAGAGTACACGAATAAAAGCCTTCCACCTTCAGTGCTGGCGGAGCAACTGGGAGTGGATTGATCTAGCAGCCTCACACAACTGAAATAGGAGCTATGGATAGGAAAGCGCAGTCTTCCCACATTGGTCAGGGAAGGGTGTGGGTTCCACCGTCACCCAGATAGGAGCAGAGGCCAGCTGCGCTCTTGCTCACATTCATGGGGCATGCATTGACACACATCTGGGGGCATTTGGTTATATTTTGGGTGATCTGATGCAAGATTTGGGAGATCCGGATACAGCGCCCATCTGTGTCCTGCTGGTTTTAGAATAGAGTCGGAAGCACATTTCCTCACGGCAGCCCTACCGCCCGGGGCAGCACAGACTTGCCTGCATCTGCGGGGCCCTGGCACATCACAGAAGAAAGACAGGTTGTTGGAACTATATTGATGTAGTTAGTGTCCCCGAGGGATATCCTATTAGAAACCGGCTATATCAAACAGGGAGTAAGACCCACGCAATTTTTTTATGAACTGTCTAAAGTGGTAAAATATTTTAAAATCTCTCTAAAGCATCAGAAGAGAAAGGGCCCTGTAAGATAATATGTGTGTCAGTATCTGCGTACACCCAGTTTCTAAAACTATAGAAGACTGCTTGAGCTAGAAGGGAGGTCTGTGCCAGATGTACCTAGAGGACGTCAGGCTGTGTCTATACTGTATGAACACACCCGTGTGGGCGAGTGGCAGGCTGTGAAGTCCAGAGAAATGCCCCAAAATATCTACACTGCAGGCGATTTTATTAAGTGCAGTGACAGAAAAGATTTTAAACTGTGACTCTACCAAGCCATTTAGACATTACTAGGCTGGCGGGTCCCTGGGGCAAGAAAAAAGGATGATAATTTAAACAGTCTGGAAGACCCTCCACAAAAGGTCATCTGTGACCTCAAAACTGCTAATGCCTCAGTCCCTGTCACCAAGGGCTTAACAACACTTAAACAGTAGCTGGTCATGTGGAGGCTGTAAGAACTTGCATGTCAATTTTTTCTACCGTGAAACATGGGGCCAAGGAGGCTCCACACACGTGTTGACTCTAGAGGAGCAGCTCCAGGAGGCTGTGCAGGAGGGAGCACGGGATGGAAGCAGGCACAAGGATTCCACATGACCTGCAGACTTGAAAGACTCCTTAGCCTGGAATGGCATGCTGAGAGTCCACATTTGGACCTGAGTGTTCCACTGGTAGTGAGTAAGGTTAATTCTGGAAAGTGCAGACAGAGGACCAGTCATACATGTTCCTGCGTAACAAGAGGTCAGCGGAAGCTGGGCTTTGCAGCCCACTTGAAGTCCCAGCTCCTGGCCTCAGGGGCAGGAGCTGATGTGGGTTTCACAGCACCTCGAGATCAGTCCACGGTGCTAAGGGCTTTCTTGAGGGAGGCAGTAGTCAATCTTGTCCTCCAGATTGACTCAGAATTCTTTTACACCCACTATTCTTCTCATTAGAATCCAAGCATAAGCAAGTCCGCTGAGAAAACCATCCTCCAGTGCTCACTGTTTCTCAACGATGGTCTCTGTGGAGGCAGGTCTGAAGAAGAGACACAGTGATGCCAGGGGCCAAGGGTTCAGCCTCATAGGGGATGTCCTTATAGCTACTTCCATGGCAACCACTTCAAGAAGGGGCTGCACTCAGTTCTCAAAGAGGGAAATGTCTAGAAAGCCTTAAGGCAACGAGTGCAATCACTGTCTGTTTTGAGTAAAGTAGATGTACTCGTTTTCTGTTGCAGCCGTAACAAATCACCAAAGCACATAGTGGCTTAAAACAAACCACATTTATTATCCCACAGTTCTGGAGGTCAGAAGTTCAAAATCAGTCTCACTGGGTTCAATCCAGGTGTAGGCAGAGCTGGCTCAATCTGGAGGCTCCGAGGGTGAAATCTATTTCCTTGGTGTTTTCAGGTTCTGGAAGCCACCTGTCCGCCTTGGCTTATAGAGCCTTCCTCCATCTTCAAAACACAGCGCTTCTCCCCTCTCTCACTCTGACTCTGCTTCCTCTGTCACATCTCCTTCTCTCACTTTAACCCTCTTGCCTCTGCCTCTCATAAGAACCCTTTATGATTGCATTGTATCCACCCAAATACTGCAAGGTGACCTCCCTATCTCAAGAGTTTGAACTTTAATCATGCCGGCAATGTCTCTTTTTTCAAGTAAGGTAACGTATTCACAATTTCTGGGGATTAGGATGTGGAGATCTTTGTGGGTTTATGGGGGCATTTTCCAGCCTCCACAGGAGGCTGCATGTGGCTGGACAGCATGAGGCTGAGAAGGTACATTTCGTGATTTTGAAGCAAATGTCCTCCTGGAAGGGTGATAGTAAACCGGAAGCCCCCAAGTCCAAAGCCGGTTTGTTACCGTAAAGTGAAGGAATTTAGAAAACAGTTTATTGAAACGTATATTTTCCTGAATGAAAGGAACCCTAGTGAGGTCATGAACAATCTGGGCACACTGGGCAGAAGGAAGTGCTGTTGCTGTCTGCCAGGCATCAGCATTCAGGGGTAACTCAACATTGTGTGAGGACAGAGTTGGTGGAGACCTGCATTGCTGTTCTTATTAAGAACTCCTAAATTCTAAGTGTGGGTTATGGGGCAATGAGAGAGAGAGAGGTCATGGCATAAAATGCAGAGCTCTTATGAAGGGAACTAGAGCTTGAGACTGGGTCTAGAAACCATACCCATCCATCCAGTCAAAACTCATTTCCAGGACCATTCTCTGTGATTCCAAAACAGCTGCCAGCCTCAAGCCACAGAGGCCTTGGAAAGGACTTCTCCCAGATAAGGACAGGGGGCAATGATTGTGGCATTCACACCAGAAAAGCCAGTGTGGGGGTTGAAGAACCTTGTCTACTCAGGTGGTTCCCTTTGGAAAGGTCAGATCTATGCTTTATACTCAGCTCGATTTACAGTGATTCTGCCAGTGCTAGAGGAGGAGACTCACTGCCCAGGAGCCCTTTGAAACCAGGGTGGCTGGCAAGCAAGTGTGCTCAGCAAGCAGCCTATGGCTGGCAGCTCCTTCCAGGCCTGCCACACCAGAAAAAGCCACTCTGCTCAAGGCCACCACCTTCCTGGAACAGCCCCCATGTGGTGACTCAATGACGCAGGGTCTAAGCGCATAGCAAGGTTGGACAGAAGTGCAGGTTGGACAGAAGACTTTCTCCAGAGCTCCCCACCAGGTCTGCCAAGGCTTTCTTGGGCCTGAATCATGGTTCGACCTCTCCTTCTGCTTCCTCCCCCTTGCCTTCACAGATTTCAATCCCTAATAAATACCTTGTACCCCAAGCAATACACCCTTTGCTGCTATTTAAATGAAAGTCAACATGTCTTAGAGACACATGACTGGGCTCTGTGAGATCTGAAGTTAGGAGCACAGATGGACTTGGCATGGTTCCATGGCAAAGAAGGGTATTAGCCTGAAGAAAAATCAAATCTAGACATGAAACACTTGCTCTAAACCAGGGATCCTTGGAAAAAGTGGTTGTGGCAGTGATGCCAAGCTTCTTGGAACCAGCTACCTGGCTTGCGGTATGCTTTGAAGGAAAGTGACTGATTGTCCATGTGAACCAGGAAGCCATAAATTTGGCAACCAAGCATGCGGTCCTATTGCAGAGCTAGCAGGGATTTTGACAGGCAAAGCCTCTCAGCAGCACACGCAAGCACTGTCGTTCTTAGCAGTGACAACGTACAGCCACCAGAAGAAGTGGCAGAAGACCAGTAGGGTACTCCATTCATTCTCTGTCTGGCATTTGTGAGAAAGACAGCTCCCTCCCCTCCTTCCTTTTGTGGACTGAGTGATTTCCTTGGGGCTTGGATAATTGAGGAGGGGTTGCCCTTAAGAAAGTGAGACACTACTTTCTATTAATGTGGGCATGCGGATCTTTGGATAATGAATTAAAAATATAAAAGAGACATGAATGCATTGGCAACCAAAACTGATGGGATGAGTCCTAAAGATGACATTTAGATATTCAAATGGACATCATCACTACTGCATAATACCAAATTAATATTAACACTACTCTTCATTTCATAAGTGTGGAAGAGAAGTTATTTAATTTTCTTTCAATAGAAGAGGTTAAAAGAATATGGGTTATGAGTATGCAGAGTGGGGAGGTGGGAAGAATGGACTTCTCCAGAAAAGAGAATACTGAAGGAGGGCAGTTCTGGTTTCAGGGGCATGATCCCATGATGCCCTTCTCTTGCCCGTGAGTGTGTCCAGGCAGCAGGTTGACTACAGCAGACACATGTCACCCTTCTCCCTGCAATAAGTACAGGGGCTCAGAGATATATGTGGCCTGCTACTCTTGCTCCTAAGTTCACATTAATTAATCTTACAAAGAAGTTTGTGTGTCATTAGCTTGGATCACTGTGCACTGAGCTCAACAATATCAAAACCATGGTTGCAACTTTTAATATTATCCCACTAAGGCAAGGTCTCAAGAAGTGTGTTTTGCCACAAAACAGGGGATTGGGAGTGTTTCGGGGGAGTGTTTGGGGCTATGAAATGAACACAGAAGTTAAGAGTCTCTGCAGGAGAGTCCAGGCCAAGGCATGTCATCAGGGGACTGAATCAGACCCAGGCCCAAACTGAAACAGTGAACTGATCACAAATAGAGAAGTAGAAGGTCCAAGCAAAAGGGACTCAGACAACAGGACTGTTGGGAACCCAGCATGGCTTGAAGAAGATAAAAAGAGAAAAGGCATAACCTTTCGGCTCTCTGGGGTGGTGGCTGGTGTCCCCACTTTTGTGAGGCAAGTTGCTCTCAACTGTCTGTCCTAATTAGCAGTGTCACATTCAGTTTCGAGATGAGTCGCAAGCAATTTCTTGGTAATAATACAGTAGCAAATTTTGCTGATGATTTATTTCTTTTTAAATTAGATTCATGCATTAAGACTTCTTTGGTGATAACTGAGAGTTAGCCAAATTGAAATTGTTTCGGTAGGAAGAGGAACATATTGCAAGTGCTATGGAACTACAAGAGCAGGGACGCAGCTCGGTGGGAACCTAGAACCAGGACCCTGACATCCGCAGGGCATGCCCACTCCCCTTTCCAAATCTACTTTTCTCTGCCTGTGGGATTCTTTCCTGCTGCAGGACAGGCTCCTCCACATGGCAGGAGACACAGCTGGAAACAGTTCATGAGCCTCATACCTCACACATTTTGACACTAGAATATCCTGAATCTCTGTTCCAAGTTTCAGTCTGAACATTTCTAATGTTCAGTTGGTGTGCCTTGGGTCGTGCAGCCACCACCAAAACAAGGACCAACCAACTATGGCCAACCAAGTTGTGTCACCTTCCTACTCATCTCACTGCAACAGAAACCCATGCCTCCCAGATAAGCCTGTGTCACCCAGACCAGATAGCCAGATGCCATTGTGGAGTGAACATATCCTATATCACATTCCAGTCACACAGCCATGACTCTGGTCCAGTCTTCCACCCCTCTGGATTCTGGTCCAATCTTCAGTGCATCCTGAACTCCTGCCCTAAGTGCTGTTTTTATGCTATTCTCCTAACTGCCCTTGAAGATATTACTTCTCCAGTTCCTCTCTCACATGGATGCTGTTTTTCTCCCTCACTTCCCCTACAAACACCTGTGAGTCTGAAACTGTACTCTTGGTTCTCCGTTGCTGCTTGCAAACTACTTCATTTTTATTTAAAATCTCCAAGCCTCTGGAATCAGGCCATTAGACCATGTCCACCCCGTCCCTCTCTCTTCTCCTCACCCATTGACCTACTGATCATTTCCCCTTGTTCTTTAAAGGTTCCAGTACTTGCTTCACTGTCATTCTCTCTATTTCATGTTCCATAGCCACGAGGACAATTCATTCAACATCCTGCAGTCTCAGGTTATAATTTAGGCTAGTGGGGATGGGATGGGGTGCAGAGGACAAAAGAGAAGGGAATGAAAGTTTAAAAAAACTGAGGACTCAGCTTGGACTTAAATGATGAATGGTTATTCTATAGGTAAAGCAGGAAAGGACATGCCAGGGAAGAACACGATGGACAAACTCACAGGGACTAGACACAGCCATATCCATTTGAAACACTGTAAGTCACTTTGATTGGCCAAGACATAGCAGAAGTAAAAGTACAAGGGGATGAGAGCAAACAGTAGAGATTCAAATTTCGGAAGGCTTTGTATGCCATATTTAATGAGATTCATCTTTTTCTTGTTTTTGCAATAAAGGGCAGTTGAATAGCTTAGCACATGTGTATGTCTTTATAATGGTACTTTGCACATTATACAATAAGTTACTTCTCAAGCTCTCCCCTTTATCTGTGGATCCATGAGGGTGGAGACTGACTTATGCATCTTTATTATCTCCTATATCTAACACAGTGCACATGCAGTAGGCACTTAAATGAAATAGACTTTTGTGAGATGCCTTAAGATCATACTGTTGATAGAATTATTTATAAAGAAAACTATTAAAAAATTTCATTATAAATAATAGTTTATTTTTAAGCTATTTAAGCCACTCAACTCACAACCCTGGGATAAAGATTATGTAATTTTGAACATTTTTAAAAATTTCCTGTAAATAACCATGATGCCGCTGCCCTTTGCCTAGGAGTTTGTGAACAGGGTTAATCCTTTACATGCCTTTCTTGGTTTACAGTTTGCAAGGTCCTTTTCTGGTCCATTATTTTATTAAATCTTCTCCATCAAGTTTGAGAGAGGAGAGAGGTGGATCTTATTATCCTGACAATGAAGAATGTCAGACAGAGACTTAAGCCACTTGGCCAAGGTCATACAAAAAAATAAGTGGTAGAACCTGAACTTAAACTGGGATCCCTGTTCTGAGCACAGTGATCCCTACCTTCCTGCACACTGCCTCTAGATTACAGTGAGAACATTTGACATTGAAGAGACTATAGGTAACAAGTGAGGTTGTTATATGCCAGGGCTATAAAGAAAGCCCAAGGTAAAGGCCACTTGTGCTAATAAGTGTGTGAATTGCCTACAAAAACTGGCTAGACTTTTACTTTTTTACTGCTTTGTGCTATTGGTCAGGCCCTTATGTCTAGTCTGAATCTTAGTCTTTTAAGAGAAGTCTACAGAAATGTGAAAGGGACTCAGCCTATTATATCTGACCTATGAAAGAATATTATGGGGAGTGTTATGTTCACCATCTCCACCAAGGTCATAGCCTCACAGGAAATTAGCATGTTGCAGCAACGCAAATATAGGCTAGATCGCAGAAAAAACTTCCCGATTGTGAGCACTGTGAGATGCAGGGAATGTGTTTTCAAAGCAGGATACGAAATCTCTATCATTACAGATTTTAAGAATAGGAGAAATTCTGTTCAGAGTAAGTTAAAAGCCTGGATGCTGAAGGATGTATAAAATTGTTTTGCTTCCATCTCATCCAGAATGAGCTGTGCCACTGGGAATCTTGAGCCTTACCCTGTCCTCACTCTTTTCATTCATCTACCCTTCCCACCTGCATTGTTTGTTTGCTTACTACAAGTTAATTTGTTTTACTCTCATTATTTTTTTAAAATGTAAAATGCCTTCTAGGTTTCCATTCCTGGAGAAAATCTGCTGTCTGGAAGGTACCACCTTCTGGTGATACCAAGATGAAAACAGAAAACAAGAAGAAATTAAGCCATCTGTCTGTTTCCTTTCTTGGTTCCTCACCAAACCCTTAACCATGTTAGAAACACCACACGACACTTTTCTAAAAGGTATTAGTTATTTCTTATGCTCTTTACCAATTGCTTTATTCTTCCTTCTTCCCCAGGTTTAAGTGATCTTAGATTTTTGTCTTTCTTGTTATTTAAAACATATGCGTCTGTCTGTGTATTTTTGTATTTCTTTAATGAGTTCCATCTTACATAATTATACACTGTTTTTTGGGTTATTTCAAAATCATAAATATCTTTCTTGCATCCATGCTCCCTTCAGGTGCATAACTCTGAGAGCCCTCTCATTCTGAATCTGTGCTCAGCTGAGACTGGCTCTAACTTATTGGATGTCAGCAAATGTGACAAAGCAGAGGCTTTAGAAGTGTTTGTGCCCTGGAGCTTGTTTCCTCTTTAAATCCTGTGAGCACCATGGAAAGCAGTTCAGGCTAGCCTGGGGAAGAATGACAGGTCTCATGCAGAGATAAGCAGGAAGAGCCATTCCACTCAAGGTGCCCTTTACTCAACTAGCTCACCAACTGCCCGACATGGACCTGAGTGCAGCCTGTATCATCCACACCATAGCCAACTCACCCACTGACCTGTTATGAGAGTCCAACTGAGGTGAACCGAGACCAAGTTAGCCTGGATCAACCACCTACTGATACACAGAATTATGAACAAAATACACAGTTGTTTTAAGCTACTCAGCTTTTGAATGTTTTGTTATACAGCTGTATAGATAACTTATACAGCCTACAAACTCAGAAATGTCAGAATTTGTTTTTAATCTCTTTCCATTTTACTTTGCCTTAGCTTTTCCTACCATAAATTTGGTATGTGTTTCCCTTATCCAAGTTATGTACTCTTACTATGATAAAAATCTTTACGCATGTATGATTAGATAGAAAATTATTTATTTAGTAAAACTAATACATATTAAATTACACATAAATTTTCTTTATGTATGTAAACTTGATTTTATTTTTTCATTTCCCATCAGTAGATTTTTGGAGTTGCTTCCAATATTAAAATCTATGTATCTATAAAGACTCTTGTATATGACTCCTTATGCACATATGAGGGAATTACCTAGAAATAGTTATTAACTCATTTAGTATACATTTTCTCAATTTTACTAGAAATTGCCAATTCTCTAAAGTATTTAATATGTAAACTTTTTGGCTTCACCCATCATTTAAGAAATTATTTTCTATACCAACTTTGTAAGATATATACCTACTTGTTCTTTTAATAACTTTATGGTTTTTCATTAAATCCATATAGAGTTGAGTTTTGGATAAGGTGGGGAAGATATAATACATACGATAAATTTTTTTTGTTTTTTGAGACAGGATTTCACTCTGTGGTCCAGGCTGGAGTTCAGTGGCACGGTCTCTGGTCACTGTAGCCTTGATTTCCTGGGCTCAAGCCATCCTTCTGTCTCAGCCCTCCAAGTAGCTGGGACTACAGGTGTGCACCACCATGCCTGGCTAATTTTTTGACTTTTAGTAGAAACAAGGTCTCACTGTGTTGCCCAGGATGCTCTCAAATTTCTGAGCTCAAGCAATCCTCCTGGCTCAGCCTCCCAAAGTGCTGGAATTACAGACTTGAGCCACTGCACCTGGCCTAGAAAGGAAATTATTTTTATGCCATTTTTAACCACTTATGTTTTCCACACTGACTTTAAAACACTATCTCTTTTAAATAATAAGGCTTAAAATGTTTGGATCTGTGTCTAGGTCTTCTATTTGGTTGATTAGTTTTGTCTGTCCTTGCACCAATACCATACTTTTAAAATCACTATAAATTTAATATCTTTTTGACAAAGAGGGCTCTCCTCTTCATTTAGATGCTTGAAATACATAGTATACAAAACGTATAAGCTTTGCTTCTCTTATGTACCTCACATTCTACCAAAAGGAGACACAGTAAACAAAAATAAATAAATAAATAACATATGGCATTGTAGGGGAAACAAATGATTCCTTTTCTCACCCGTCATAGGGTTCATGGCTGCGACCCTTATGACAAAAGACTGATGAACAAGAGAGAAGCATACA
Source organism: Nomascus leucogenys (assembly GCF_006542625.1). Lineage (NCBI taxonomy): Eukaryota > Metazoa > Chordata > Mammalia > Primates > Hylobatidae > Nomascus > Nomascus leucogenys. Next base: position 2,598,489 of record NC_044395.1, on the reverse strand, counting down.
AGTTATTTAAGTTGTATGTGACACAGGAGCCTTCAGAAAGGAAGGCCCATGGGAACAGGGAGAACTACTTTTGTGGAGAGTCACGCAGTATTATGACTGGAGGACAAAAGGGTAGGATCTGATTATAATAAACCTGGGGGAACTGAGCAAGGCCTGTTCGTTCAAACTGGTCTCTATGTCCTTGGGTGACATTTCTGGAACAGCGTACGTCAGCAGAAGGTCAGCTCAGTTTAAGGCCTGCTTCAGGGGAGAAGGGGCAAGGGTGATTCTAATTTCTATGACCTACTTCTGCAGTTTCCTCAATTCCCTTCAGCTTAAAATACTCAGTATACCAAAACGCCTGATTTTGGATAGCACATCCTGAACCCCATCATTATGTTACATAATCATAAATACTATGAGCAGAGTATAAAGAAGAACTAGTGGGCTTAGGTTACAGAGAGCATGGGCTGTGATTTTAAATGGAATTATCAGGATAGGCAGGTGAGGTTTGAGGAAAGACTTGGAAGACAGAGTTTGCCTTGCAGATATCTGGGGAAGAACATTCCAGGAAGAGGGAAATTCTCAGACAAGATTCAAGGCAGTGGAGAAAGTGAGAAATAAGTGATCAGATTTTGAGTTTGCTGTTGGATTGGGTGTGTTTTTTGAGCAAAAGCAAACTATTAAAAAGAATTCTAAAACTTTTGGCCTAAACACTAGACAGATAAGTCTTCTCTCAACTGGGCAGAAAAAGACCAAAGGTAAACAGGTTAAGGAGGAGAAGTTCTAGAGTCCAGCTCCGGACATGGAAGGAAGGCTTGGGATGTCAATTAGACGTCCACATAAAGATGCTGAGATGACATTTTGATATTCAATTTAACATTTATAAAAGAAGTCTGACTAGAGATATAAATTTGAGAGTCACTGGCAAATAGACTGTAATAGTCATAAGACTAGGTGAACTCAATAGTACTGAGTACTGAGCCCTGGGACACTGCAAGGCTGAGATATTGTAGAGAAGATGAGGAACCAGCAAAGGTGAGAATGAACAGCCAGTTAAGAGTAAAGTTGAGAGATTATGACATTCTAAAAACCAAATGAACTATATATAAAGAGAAGGAAACGGTGATTAATGGTATCGAACGCTATGGACAGGCCAAGGACAATTTATCTAAGAATTAACCATTGACTGCAATGATGTTGATGTCATCTGTGACCTTGAGGGGATCACTTAAATAAAATGAAGGGGCCAAAACCCTCTTTGAAAGATTTGAAGAGAAAATGGAAAGAGAAATCTACACAGTGAATATAAATAACTCTTTATATTTAAGGCTGTAGCTATAATGAGGAGAGAGAGAGTGGGAGAGGTGAAATACATGTTTGTATGCTGATGAAAAAATATCCAATAGACAAAGAAAAAAATAGTAATACAGGAGACAAAAAGGAGAATTGCAGAGGGAATGGCTTCAAGTAAGTGAGAGAGAATGAGATCGAGCACGCAGCTGGAGAGATGGGTTTAGATATGGCTAATAAGGAATTTCTAATCAAGTCATGGAAATTTCCTTCTATTCTACTCTGCTAAGAGTTTATTTTAATCATAACTGAGCATTATATTACATCGTATTATTCTCTGACACCTATTTAGACTATCACAGTATTTTTCTTTTTTATTAATGTGGTAAATTACTAGCTTATCTCATGGTGAACATCTTTGCATACATGGGATAAATACTACTTAGTCTTGATGGATTTTTAATGTACTATTATTTTTAATATTTTAAGAGTATTGCTTCTATGTTTATAAATTAGATCAGCTTATATTTTTATGATTATTGTCTAGTTTTTGGTCAAATATTGTATTACTACTTAAAATTATTTGAATAGTTTTGCCTTAAACAAAAATCTGTACTCTAAAACAGTTTGTATAAAACAGAAATTATCCCTTTATTGAGGATTTGGTGAAACTTATAAAACCATTCACAATTGATACCTTTCTCGGTAGAAGTTTCTAGACTAATGATTTAATCTCTTCATGATTATTAGTAAATTTAGATTTTGCACTTCTTTTGGAGTCAGTATTGTTTTACATATACATAAAAATATATATATACGTGTATATATATACGTATATATATACACATATACACACATATATACATGTATATACACATATATATACACAAGCACAATATGCACATGATACAATAATATATTATATTATTTTTAATATATATTGTTTTATGGAAAATAATATCACATTATTTTTAAAATGGTGATAGGAAAGTTGTTGATAGTCTTGTCTTAACTCTACCTGAGATTATATCATCCATTTCCATCATCGTCTTAGAAAATGTATATTTGCATATAATGTTTTATATATAAATTTTGTCCACATTTATGTTTTACTTACACAGACAAACACAAGAAGAAATAGCTCATAGATGACTACTCTAATTCCAAGATAACCTATATGCTTGAATTTAAATCTAATAAGATATTTGAAAACTTAATCAGTGGACATATATTACAAGGTTTATCAGTAAATATAAGCTTCCTTAACAAATATCAAATGAGTAAATACGATTTCTCATAACAAACAACAAAAACAAATATTACAGTAGTTCCAGCCTTGAAACTGAGTTTGATTTTATAGCATAATATACATCATTTTGTTTAGAATCCCTTAGGATAATTTCTTCTAAATAAACTTGCAAGGAAAGCAATTTTATGAGAAAATAGAAGTTAAAAAACAGATAAATTTTTTCTAAAAGTTTACACCACTTGGCTAAAAAGCACTGATATCTTCAAAACTTCTTGAAATTTCTTATTACTTAACATTGAAACTAGTAGCCTTTGATTTCTTCTAATTTTAACCAAGACTGACTCAAAGTATTTGGGGCTTATAATTGTCAATAGTAGTTCCCCTTTATCTGCTGTTTTGCTTTCTGATGAAACAGATAATTTATGAGTTACAAGTTATAAATTGTGCACATGTACTTTAATAAAATGCACTGAGTAGTGTGGTGGAATCTCATGCTGCCTGGCTCTGTCACACCTGTGATGTGATTCATACCCTAGTCTGGGGTCTCCATGCTGCAGACTCATCATGCTCATAGTAGTCACATAGTAGCCATCTTGGTTGTCAGATCAACTGTCACAGTACTGCAGTTTAAGTAACCCTTATTTTACTTAATAATGGTCCCAAGGCACAGGAGTAGCGATGCTAGCATTATGATAATGTTAAATTGTATTATTAGCTACTGTTATTAATCTCTTACTGTGCCTAATTTATAAATTAAACTTTACCATAGGCATGTATGCAGAGGAAAAATGTAGTGTATGTAGAGATTCTGACTACTCTGAGATTTCAGGCATCCACTGGGAGTCATGGAACATGTTCTCTGTGGATAAGTGGGGACTACTGTGCTTGTATTTCCTTCTCTCCTTTTTTTCTTGATGTTTTGCCATACGTTTTCAATTCTGTTGTTATAATTTACAGAATCAGCTTTTGGTTTTCCTGAACACTTCTATAGATCAATTTAGATTTTCTTTTGTGTAACTTTTTTGCTTTTATTTTTATCATTGTCTTCATTCATTTGTGTTTTCATTGTTTTGGTCTAGATTTGTGACTAAATGCACAACTCATTAGTGAGTAACTCAAGTTTCAGTTTTTTTGTTTTTAAGTGTGCATCGAATTTTAAAAAATACACACAATTTCCTTTAAACCTGTGCTTTTAAAGCTACAAAGTTGCATTTAAAGCTATAAAATTTCCTCCAACTACTACTTTAGCTGCAACATACAATTTGGTTATACTGAGTTTCTCTGTTATTCTTGTCAAGATATTTTATAAACCTATTATGATTACTTCTCTAATTCATGAGTGACTTAGAAGTATGTTTTAAAGGTCCCAAATACATCAGGAGTATTGGAATTGTAATTTTATTGATAATATTGCATTGTGGTCAAGAAACTCAGTCTGCCTGATATTTTTTTCCTTAGAATTTGTGATAAATGTACAAATATACATATAAACCTGCATGGTAATGGTTGCTGTAACATGAGTCTGTCTCTGAAACATGACCTATTCATGTGTGTCCTCCATCTAGGTCTTTTTCTACTAAGGGTCTTGTATTCAGGTTGTGTGGGGGAAAAGAAGGACAACGTGAAGCTCACTGAGGGAACACAGGGAACACAGGGGTGTGGAGGGTGATTGCAGATCCCAGAATTTTCCTGGACCAATCACTCCAGATCAGGCCCATAGAATAGGAGACAACACACATGGAGCACCGTGGGATTACCGTTTCTGTCCTGGACATCCCTGCTAGGCACGGGACCCAGAGTTGTCCCCATGGATATTTTAGTCAGAACTGACAGCTGCTATTAGGTGACTCCAATATGAAACTGGGACCGAGATGGCTGGATTTGGATTGTGTAGCAGAGATCTGGGGCTCCAAACAAGCCCCATGTTTACAGCTCCTTTCTTCTGGTGTCTCCCACCAACAATAGGCACTCGCTACATATATCCAAACCTCTTTTACTCTCCATGAACTCACCCATGTCCTCATGTAATCATTCTGATACCCCTTTCTCAATTGCTTTCCTTTCCTTTTCCTCCTTCATACTTACTTGAAAAAATCCCAACCCTGGTGTAATCCAAAACTGCATTTTCTGTACCTTCTCCTGAACAGTTGAAAGCTACCGGAGAAATGGACACAATTTGCCGACTGGTCTTGTTTTATACTCATGATCGTAAACCTCAGGGAACCTTCAGCATTACCTAGAACTCTTTCTCTGTTTCTCAGACTGACTTTTAAATTGTGCTAAAATATACATATCATGAAATGTACTGTTTTAAGCCATTTAAGTGTAAAGTTCGGTGGCATTAAAATTGACATCATAGTGCAACCATCATCATCACTCATCTCTGAAATATTTTCACTATTTCATACAGAAGTTCTGTACTCATTAAATAATAACTCTCCATTTTCCCTCCTACTAGCCCCTGTCAATCACCATTCTACTTTCTGTCTCTATGAATTTGACAATTCTAAGTACCCCATATGAGGTCCACAACATTGGTCTTTCTGTGACTGGCTTATTTCAAATCTCTGGGACACAGCTAAAGCAGCGTTTAGAGAGAAACTTACAGCACTAAATGCCCACAAGAGAAAGCAGGAAAGATCTAAAATCGACACCCTAACATTCACAATTAAAAGAACTACAGAAGTAAGAGGAAACAAATTCAAAAGCTAGCAGAAGACAAGAAATAACTAAGATCAGAGCAGAACTGAAGGAGATGGAGACACGAAAAACCCTTCAAAAATTAATAAATCAAGGAGCTGGTTTTTTTTTTTTTTTTTTGAAAAGATCAACAAAATAGATAGACCACTAGCCAGACCAATAAAGAAGAAAAGAGAGAAAGATCAAATAAACACAATAAAAAATGATAAATGGGATAGCTGATACTAATCCCACAGACATACTAACTACCGTCAGAGAATACTGTAAACAACTCTACACAAATAAACCAGAAAATCTGGAAGAAATGGATACATTCCTGGACACATACACCCTCCCAAGACTAAACCAGGAAGAAGTTGAATCCCTGAATAGACTAATAACAAGTTCTGAAATTGTGGCAGTAATCAACAGCCTACCAACCAAAAAAAGCCCAGGAACAGAATGGATTCACAGCCTAATGCTACCAGAAGTACAAAGAGGATGTGGTACCATTCCTTCTGAAACTATTCCAAACAATAGAAAAAGAGGGACTCCTCCTTAACTCATTTTATGAGGCCAGCATCATCCTGATAACAAAACCTGACAGAGACACAACAAAAAAAGAAAATTTCAGGCCAATATCCCTGAAGAACATCAATGCAAAAATCCTCAATAAAATACTGCAAACTGAATCCAGCAGCACATCGAAAAGCTTATCCACTATGATCAAGTTGGCTTCATCCCTGGGATGCAAGGCTGGTTCAACATATGCAAATCAATAAATGTAATCCATCACATAAACAGAGCCAATGGTGAAAACCACGTAATTATCTCAATAGATGCAGAAAAGTCCTTTGATAAAATTCAACACCACTTCATGTGAACAACTCTCAATAAACTAGGTATTGCTTGAACATATCTCAAAATAATAAAAGCTATTGATGACAAACCCACAGCCAATATCATACTGAATGGGCAGAAGCTGGAAGCATTCCATTTGAAAATGGGCTGAAGACAAGGATGCCCTCTCTCACCACTCCTATTCAACATAGTATTGGAAGTTTTGGCCAAGGCAATCAGGCAATAGAAAGAAATAAAGGGTATTCAAATAGGAAGAGAGGAAGTCAAATTGTATCTGTTTGCAGATGACATGATTGTATATTTAGAAAACCCAATCATCTCAGCCCCAAATCTCCTGAATCTGATAAGCAACTTCAGCAAAGTCTCAGGATACAAAATCAATGTGCAAAAATCACAAGAATTCCTATACACCAATAATAGACAAACAGATAGTCCAATCATGAGTGAATTCCCATTCACTCATGCTACAAAGAGAATAAAATACCTAGGAGTCCAACTTACAAGGGATGTGAAGGACCTCTTTAAGGAGAACTACAAATCACTGCTCAAGGAAATAAGAAAGGACACAAACAAATGGAAAATGATTTCGTGCTTGTGGATAGGAAGAGTCAATATCGTGAAAATGGCCAAACTACCAAAGTAATTTGTAGATTCATTGCTATCTCCACCAAGCTGCCATTGACTTTCTTCACAGAATTAGAAAAAACTTCTTTAAATTTCATATGGAATCAAAAAAGCCTGTATAGCCAAGACAATCCTAAGCAAAAAGAACAAAGCTGGAGGCATCACCCTACCTGACTTCAAACTATACTACAAGGCTACAGTAACCAAAACAGCATGGCACTCGTACCAAAACAGATATATAGACTGACGGAACAGAACAGAGACCTCAGAAATAACACCACACATCTACAACTATCTGATCTTTGACAAACCTGACAAAAACAAGAATGGGGAAAAGATTCCCTATTTAATCAGTGGTATTGGGAAAACTGACTAGCCATATGCAGAAAACTGAAACTGGACCTCTTCCTTACACCTTATACAAAAATTAACTCAAGATAGATTAAAGACATAAATGTAAGACCTAAAATGATAAAAACCCTAGAAGAAAACCTAGGCAATACCATTCAGGACATAGGCATGGGCAAAGACTTCATGACTAAAACACCAAAAGCAATGGCAACAAAAGCCAAAATTGACAAATGGGATCTAATTAAACTAAACAGCTTCTGCACAGCAAAAGAAACTACCATCAGAGTGAACAGGCCACCTACAGAATGGAAGAAAATTTTCACAATCTATCAATCTGACAAAAGGCTAATATCCAGAATCTACAAAGAACTTAAACAAATTTACAAGAAAAAAATAAAAAACCCCATCAAAAAGTGGGCAAAGGATATGAACAAACGCTTTTCAAAAGGAGACATTTATGTGGCCAACAAACATATGAGAAAAAGTTCATCATCACTGGTCATTAGAGAAATGCAAATCAAAACCACAATGAGATACCATCTCACACCAGTCAGAATGACAGTCATTAAAAAGTCAGGAAATGACAGATGCTAGAGAGGATGTGGAGAAATGGGAACACTTTTACACTGTTGGTGGGAGTATAAATTAGTTCAACCATTGTGGAAGACAGTGTGGTGATTCCTCAAAGATCTAGAACCAGAAATACCATTTGACCCAACAATCCCATTTCTAGGTATATACCCAAAGGATTATAAATCATTCTACTATAAAGACGCATGCACACGTATGTATATTGCAGCACTATTCACAATAGCAAAGACTTGGAGCCAACCCAAATGCCCATCAATGACAGACTGGATAGAGAAAATGTGGCATGTATACACCATGGTATACTACGCAGCCATAAAAGAGGATGAGTTCATGTCTTTTGCAGGGACGTAAATGAATCTGGGAACGTCATTCTCAGCAAACTAACACAGGAACAGAAAACCAAACACCACATGTTCTCACTCACAAGTGGGAGTTGAACAATGAGAACACACGGACACCGGGAGGAAAACATCACACACCAGGGCCTGTCATGGGGTGGAGGGCTAGGGGAGGGCCAGCATTAGGAGAAATTTCTAATATAGATGATGGGTTGATGAGTGCAGCAAACCACCATGGAACATGTATACCTATGTAACAAACCTGCACGTTCTGCATATGTATCCCAGAACTGAAAGTATAATAAAAAATTTTTTAAAAGTGAAAAGAAAAAAATCGAAATGCTTTTTATGCATCAATTGAAATAATTTTTTCCTTTTTTCTGTTAATGTGATGTACTTGATTGATTTCTGTATACTAAATCAATAAATACATTCTTGTATGTAATATAATATAAATTTTATTTCTATGAGAACTATATTCTCTTTATGTGATAAATATATTCTTATATAAAAATATAAGAATATATATTTCTTTTACAGATTCTGGAATTTTGGGGAAATTCCACTTGGTCGTACTGTGTAATCCTTTATATACGCTGTTGAATTTGGGTTGCTGGTGTTTTCTTAAGAACTTTTACATCAATATTCATAATAGCTATTACTCTGTAGTTTCTTTGTAGTGGTGTCTTTGTCTCTGATATCAGGAAAATGCTGGCCTTACAGTGAATTTGAAAGTGTTTCCTCCTCTTTAGTTTTTTGGAAGAGTTTGATAAATACTGATGTTAATTATTCTTTAAATATCTGGTAAAATTTAATGAAGCTATTAGGTAGGGGGCTTTCTTTGCTAGAAAATTGTTAATTATTGATTCTATCTTCTTACTTGTCACAGGTGTTTTTCTGATTTTCTACTGCTTCATGATTTATTTTCGGTAGTTTATGTTTTTGGATTTGTTTCATTTAATTTGAATTATCCAATGTGTTGGTATATACTTGTTTATAATATGGTCTTATAATTTTACATCTCTCAAATCATTAATGTCCCACTTTTATTTCTAAATTTAGTTACTTGAGTCATCTTTTTTCTTAGTCATTTTACCTAAAGATTAGTCAATTTTATTGATCTTTTCAAAAAATAATTATTGGTTTCATTAATTTTCTTGTTTTTCTGTTTTCTATTTTGTTAATGCTGTAATCTTTATTATTTCCTCCCATCTGGTAGTTTTGTGTTTATTTGTTTTGCTCTTTTTAATTCCTTATAACATAAAGTGAAGTTGTTGATTTGAGATCTTCTTTTGCATGTAAGCAACTATGATTATAAATCTCCCTCTTATATTAGCACTACTTTTTCTGCATTTGTCAAGTTTTGGAATATTGTGCTTTCATTTTCATTTGTCTCGAAATATTTCCTAATATCCTTTGTGATTTCTTACTTGGACCTTTGGTTGTTTAAGAGTGTGTTGTTTTATTTCTTCATATTTGTGAATTTGTGTTTTCCTTTTACTGTTGATTTTCTAGTTTCATTCCATTGTGACAAGAAAATATTCTTTGTATGACTTCCAGTATTTTTTAATTCATTAAGACTTGTTTTGTGGTCTCACATATGGTCTCTCCTAGGGAATGTAACATGTGTACTTGAGAAAAATGTGTTGTTATGGGACTGTTTGTATATGTCTTTTAGGTACAATTGATCTATAATACTGTTCAAGTACTCTATTTCCTTACTGAACCCTTGTCTGTTTTATACATCATTAAAAGTGGAATATTTGAGGCTTTTGCTAGTATTTTACAGCTATCTACTTCTTCCTTCAATTTCTTCAATGCTTGCTTCATACATGTTGAACCTCTAATGTTTAGCGCATACATGTTTATAATGGTTACATGTTCTTGGTGAACTGACCCTTTTGTCATCTTTAAATTTTCTTCTCTGTCTCTTGTAAGTTATTTGACTAAAGTCTGTTTTGTCTGACATTAGTATAGTCATCCCTTCTGTCTGTTAGATGCTATTTCCATGGATTATCATTTTCATCTTTTCACTTTTAACCTATGCAGATACTTAGATCTAAAGTTTCTAATAAACAGTATTTCTTTAGAACCTGTTTTTGATTTTTTAAAATTATTTTTTCATTCTGACAATCTATGTTTCTCTATGGGTAGTTTAATCCATTTAATTCAAAGTAATTTTCTGATAAAATATTTATTATTGCAATTTTATATTTGTTTTGTGTGTATTTTATAACTTCTTTCCCCTCATTTAACTTATTCCCTTTTTTATGTTTCTTTGATTTTCTTGTCATAACATATTTTGATTCTCTTCTAACTTCTTTTAGTGTATATTCTATAGATATTTCCTTTGTGATTACCATGGAAATTAAATATAATATTAAAGTTTTAATAATCTATTTCAAACTGATAACAACATAACTTCAATTGCATACAAAAACTCCGCTCCCTAGAGCCCAAACCACCCCACTTTATGTTATTTATCTTGCAAATTAAATATTTATATGTTGTGTACTTATTAATATGTTTTTGTTTTATTCCGCTTGTAGAATAAGAGAAGTTACAAACCAAATTACAATAATACTTGTTTTTATGTTTATTTTTATTTTTACCCTTATTAAATAACCTTTAGGGGAGGTGTAGCAAGATGGCTGAATAGAAGCATTCACTGACTGCCATTTCTGCAAGAACACCAAATGGAAACAAATATCCACACAAGAAAGCACCTTCATAAGAACCAAATATCAGGTGAGTGATCAGAGTAACTAGTTTTAACTTCATATCATAGAAAAAGACACTGAAGAGAGTAGAATAAAAACAGTTTTGAATTGCCAACTCCACCCCTCCCCCATCTCCTGGCAGTGGCCATGTGGTGTGGAGAAATAATCTGTGCTCTTGGAAGAGAGAAAGCACAGTGATTGTGGTACTAGACATTAAATTCAGTGTTTCACTGCAGAAAGAAACACCAGAAAGAACTCAGCTGGCATCCATAGAAGAAGAATTGAGACCAGCCCTGGCCAGGGGGAACTGGCCATCCCAGCAGTTGCAATCTGAATTCTGGCAAGCCTCGCCACCACAGGCTAAAGTATTCTGGGGTTCTAAATAAACTTGAAAGGCAGTCTAGGACACAAGGATTACACTTTACAGGCAAGTTGTGGTGCTGTGCTGGGCTCAGAACCAGTGGACTTGGAAGACATGTGATCAAACGAGACACCATCTGGGGACATCAAGAAAGTGCTTGCATCACTACACCCTAACCCCAGGCAGTGCAGCTAACAGCTCTGGTAGAGATGCTTTCCCTCCACTTGAGGAGATGGAAGAGTAAAAATAAACTTTATCTTGCAACTTGGATACCAGTTCAGCCAGGGTAGGTTAGGGCACCAGGAAGAGTTCTGAGGCCCCCATTCCAGGCCCTAACTCCCAGATGACATTTCTAAACACATCCTGGGCCAGAAGACAATCCAGTGCCTTGAAGAGAAGGACCTAGATCTGATAGAATTAATTGCCTGCTGACTAAAGAGCCTTTGGCACCTGAATAATTACCTGCAATGCCCAGGCAGTACTCACTGTGAGCCTTGGGTGAGACTCAGAGACATGCTGACTTCAGGTGTGACCCAGGACATTCCCAACTGTGGTGGCTGTTAAGAAGGTTTTTTCTGCTTGTAAAAAGCAGAAGGAAGAGTAAACGGGACTTTGTCTTGTAGCTTAGGTACTAGCTTAGTCACGGTAGGGTAAAGCACTAAAAACACCAAAGTAGGCTGTTCTGCAACAGACTTTTCATTGGAAACTCCACAGGCCAGGAGAGAGTGGTGTGACCTATTTAAAGTGCTGAAGGAAAAAACCTTTTATCCTAGGATAGTATGTCCAGTGAAAATATCCTTCAACATGAAAGAGAAATATTTTCCCAAACAAAAGCTGAGGGATTTCATCAACACTAGACCTTCCCTACAAGAAATGCTAAAGGGAGTTCTTCAATCTGAAAGCAAAGGTGCAAAACTCACTGATAATAGCAAGTACATAGAAAAGCACAGAATATTACAACATGATAATTGTGGTATGTAAACTACTCATGTCTTGAGTAGAAAGACTGAAAGACGAACTAATCAAAAATGAAAACCACAATAACTTTTCAAAACAGACTGTACAATAAGGTATAAATAGAAACAACAGAAAGTGGAAAAGGAGGAAGATGAAGTTAGAACATGGAGTTTTTATTAGTTTTCTCTTTCCTTGTTAGTTTGTTAGCTGGTACAATCAGCATTGTTATCAGTTTAAAATAATGTGTTATGAAGTGTTGCGCTGGTTAATACTGAGTGTCAACTTGATTAGGTTGAAGGATACAAAGTATTGATCCTGGGCATGTCTGTGAGGGTATTGCCAAAGCAGGTTTATATTTGAGTCAGTGGGCTGGGAAAGGCAGACCACACCTTAATCTGGGTGGGCACCATCTAATCAGCTGCCAGTGTGGCTGCAACATAAGCAGGCAGGAAAATGTGAAAGAAGATACTGGCCTAGCTTCCCAGCCTACATCTTTCTCCCATGATGGATGCTTCCTGTCCTTGAACATCACACTCCAAGTTATTCAGTTTTGGAACTCACACTGGCTCTTCTTGCTCCTAAGCCTGCCGATGGCCTGTTGTGGGACCTTTGGATCACGTCAGTTAATACTTAATAAACTCCCCTTTCTATATATATTCCGTTAGTTCTATCCCTCTAAAGAACCTTGACTAATGCATATTTTGGTACCAGGAGTGGTTTTAGAGGAATAGAATATTAAGGATGGAGTTTTTTCATTAACTTGGGGGTTTCTGGAGTTGGTTGCTTAATATGACTAGACCCCCAAATTCTAAGGACTCTATTTCTAATAGTATGGAGAACAATGATAGTCCTTGGCATGAACTGTTTACAGAGTTATGCAAAATAAATGCATTTGATACTCCAGATTCATCGCTCATGAGAGGCAAGGAGTTTAGTGACTGTATACATAATACGTTTGACCATATGTGGAGAACCACAGAACGTAATGAAGTTGGTTGGTTGCTCCTAATTTGAGTGGACAAAGTGATGAAAAAAAAATGATAAACTCAGGGATTCTGTCTCCTGGCTTCAGAAGCAGATACTGAGCCTCAAATCTGCTAAGATTGCCTTGAGCAAGAATGTTATCTCCTGTAGAGAAAGAGCTGAATTTGTGGAAAAACAGACACAAGTTTTTATCATGCAAATGGCTGACCTGCAATAAAAGGTGCATGCACAGCCTAGCCAGGTGTCTACTGTTAAAGTGAAGGCATTGATTGGAAAAGAATGGGACCCTGCCACTTGGAATGGGGATGTGTGGGAGGGTCCTGATGAAGATGGGGACACCGAATTTGTAAATTCTGATGAAGCCTTTTTTGCCAGAAGCAACAGCTTTCCCATCCCCAGTAGTGGTAAAATCCCTCCCTGACCCATGCTGCCATCAGCCTTTCCACCTTTGTCTGAGGACATAAACCCTGCGCTGCCTGAGATAACAGTAATGGCCCCTCCTGAGGCAGTTGCCAGACAAGATAATGTTGATTCTCCTCAGAAGCCTCCCCCAGCACCCCTGTTTGCTTCTACACCTATAACTAGACTAAAGTCCCACAGGCCCCTAGGGGTAAGGTTGGCAATGTGACCCATGCAAAAGCGTGCTACACTCAATAGAACTGCTTGAGTCCTCTATTTTATATCAGCAGAAATCTGAAGGACAGGCATGGGAATGGATATTAAGGGTATGGGAAAATGGTGGAAGGAACTTATATTTGGATGAGACTGAATTTATTGATTTGAGCCCACTAAGTAGAAACTCTGCATTTAATGTTGCAGATCAGGGAGTTAAAAAAGGTTCTAATAGTTTATTTGCTTGGTTAGCTGAAATATGGATTAAAAGATGGCCCACTGTGAGCGAGCTGGAAATGCCTGATCTCCCTTGGTTTAATGTAGAGGAAGGGATCCAAAGGCTTAGGGAGACTGGGATGGTGGAGTGGATTAGTCACTTTAGACCTACTCATCCCAGCTAGAAGGGTCCAGAAGATACATCCTTGACCAATGCCTTGGAAAATAGATTTGTGAGGGCAGCACCTGCATCTTTGAAGAGCCCTGTAATTGCTCTTCTCTGTGCATCAGATCTAACAGTAGGAGCCACAGTCTCTCAACTACAAAATTTAAATACAATGGGAATAATTGGATCCTGAGGTGGCAGGGGCCAAGTAGCCACACTAAACCATCAAAGACAAGGTGGGTGTAGCTACTGCAGTGGACAACAGAGGCAAAGCAGCAATCGGAATAGTCTGACTCATATAGAGCTCTGGCATTGGCTAATTAATCATGGTGTTCCTAGAAGTGAAATTGATAGGAAGCCTATGGCATTCCTACTTAATTTATATAAGCAGAAAACTTCTAGGTCAAATGGACAAAAGACTAATTTGAATTATAAAAACAAAATCATGGCCACTTAATCAATTTCCAGACTTGAGCAAGTTTACAGACCCACAACCCTTGAATGAAGGGGAGGCCATGTCTCCTTGAGGAAGGGCCCCACCACATTACTGGCAATTTATGCAGTGAATCTTTCTCCCATCCTTCTCCAAGGAGACCTCTAGCCTTTTACCAGGGTAATTGTGCACTGGGGAAGGGGAAATGATCAGACATTTTGGGGACTACTGGACACTGGCTCTGAGCTGACATTGATTCCTGGGGGCCCAAAATATTACTGTGGTCCTCCAGTTAAAGTAGGGGCTTATGGAGGTCAGGTAATTAATAGAGGTTTAGCTCAAATCCAACTTTCAATGGATCCAGTGGGTCACCGGACTCATCCTGTGGTCATTTCCCCAGTGCCAGAATGCATAATTGGCACAGACATACTTAGCAGCAGGCAGAACCCCCACATTGGCTCCCTGACTGGTAGGCTGAGGGCTATTATGGTGGGAAAGGCCAAATGGAAGCTATTAAAGCTGTCTCTACATAGAAAATAGTAAATCAAAAACCATATTGCATCCCTGGAGGGACTGCAGACATTAGGGCCACCATCAAGGACTTGAAAGACGCAGGAGTGGAGATCTACCCATCACATCCCCGTTCAACTCTCCCATTCGGCCTGTGCAGAAGACAGATGGATCTTGGAGATTGACAGTGGATTATCATAAGCTTAACCAAGTGGTGATTCCAATTGCAGCTGCTCATTGCTTGAGCTAAGTAACACATCACCTGGTAGCTGGTATGCAGCCATTGATTTGGCAAATGCTTTTTTTCTCCATTCCTGTTCATAAGGCCCACTAGAAGCAGTTTGCCTTCAGAAGGCAAGGCCAGCAATATACCTTTACTGTCTTACCTGAGGGATATAACAACTCTCCAGCTTTGTGTCATAATCTTATTCAAAGAGAACCTGATCGCTTTTTGCTTCTGCAAGATATCACACTGGTCCACTACATTGATGACATTATGCTGATTGGATCCAGTGAGCAAGGAGTAACAATCACACTGGACTTATTGGTGAGATATTTGCATGCCAGAGGATGGGAAATCAATCCTAATCAAATTCAGGGACCTTCTACCTCAGAAAAATTTCTATGGCTCCAGTGGGGTGAGGCCTATTGAGATATTCCTTCTATAGATGAAGGATAAGTTGCTGCATTTCGCCCCTCCTACAACCTAGAGAGAGGCACAATGCCTAGTGGGCCTATTTGGATTTTTGAGGCAACATATTCTTAATTTGGGTGTGTTACTTTGGCCCATTTATCAAGTGACCCGAAAAACTGCCAGTTTTGAATGGGGTCCAGAACAGGAGAAGGCTCTGCAACAGGTCCAGGCTGCTGCACAAGCTGCTCTGCCAGTTGGGCCATATGACCCAGCAGATCCAATGGAGCTTAAGATGTCAGTGGCAGATAGGGATGCTGTTTGGAGACTTTGGCAGGCCCCCATAGGTGAATCACAGGGAAGGCCTCTAGGATTTTGGAGCAAAGTCCTGCCATCTTCTGCAGATAATGACTCTTCTTTTGAGAGGCAGCTCTTGGCCTGTTACTGAGCTTTGGTGGAACCTGAACGTTTGACTATGGGTCATCAAGTTACCATGAGACCTGAACGACCTATCATGAACTGGGTGCTTTCTGACCCATCTAGCCATAAAGTGGGTTGTGCACAGCAGCATCTCATCATCAAATGGAAGTGGTATATACGTGACTGGGCTCAATCGGGCCCTGAAGGCACAAGTAAGTTACAGGAGGAAGTGGCTCAAATGCCCATAGGCTCCACTCCTGCCACCCTGCCTTCTCTCCCCCAGCCTGTACTGATGGACTCATGAGGAGTTCCTATAATCAATTGACAGAGGAAGGGAAGACTAGGGCCTGGTTCACAGATGGCTCTGCACAATATCCAGGCATCACCCAAAAGTAGACAGCTGTAGCACTACAGCCCCTTTCTAGGACATTTCTGAAGGACAGCGGTGAAGGGAAATCTTTCCAGTGGGCAGAACTTTGAGCAGTGCACCTGGGTGTGCACTTTGCATGGAAGGAGAAATGGCCAGATGTGCGATTATATACTAATCCGTTGGCTGTAGCCAATGGTTTGGCTGGATGGTCGGGGACTTGGAAGAAGCATGATTGAAAAATTGATGACAAAGAAATTTGGGGAAAAGGTATGTGGAAGGATCTCTCTGAGTGGTCAAAAACTGAAGATATTTGTATCCCATGTGAGTGCTCACCAGTAGGTGGCCTCAGCAGAGGAGGATTTTAATAATCAAGAGGATAGGATGACCTGTTCTGTGGACACCACTCAGCCTCATTCCCCAGCCACCCCTGTCATCTCCCAGTGGGCCCATGAACAAAGTGGCCATGGTAGCAGAGATGGAGGTTACTCATGGGCTCAGCAACATGTACTTCCACTCACCAAGGCTGACCTGGCTATGGTCACTGCTGAGTGCCCAATTTGCCAGCAGGAGAAACCAACACTAAGCCCTCGATATGGCACCATTCCTCAGGGTGATCAGCCAGCTACCTGGTGACAGGTTGTTTATATGGGACCTCTTCCATCATGGAAAGGGCAGAGGTTTGTTCTCACTGGAATAGACACTCTGGATATGGGTTTGCCTATCCTGCATGCAATGCTTCTGCCAAGACTACTATTTGTGGAATCACAGAATGCCTTATCCACCATCACGGTATTCCACACAACACTGTCTCTGATGAAGACACTCACTTTATGGCTGAAGTGTGGCAGTGGGCTCATGCTCATGGAATTCACTGTTCTTACCAGGTTCCCTATCATCCTGAAGCAGCTGGATTGATGGAATGGTGGAATGGCCTTTTGAAGTCACAATTACAACTCCAACTAGATGACAATACTTTGCAGTACTGTGGCAAAGTTCTCCAGAAGGCCATGTATGTTATAAATCAGTGTCCAATATATGGTACTGTTTCTCCCATAGCCAGGATTCATGGGTCCAGGAATCAAGGGGTAGAAGTGGAAGAGGCACTACTCACCGTTACCCCTAGTGATCCACTAGCAAAATTTTTGCTTCCTGTTCCCATGACATTATGTTCTGCTGGCCAGTTCAAGAGGGAGGAATGCTGCCACCAGGAGACACAACAACAATTCCATTAAACTGGAAGTTAAGATTGCCACCTGGACACTTTGGGCTTCTTCTAACATTGGGTCAACAGGCTAAGAAGGGAGTTACAGTGTTGGCTGGGGTGACTGACCTGGACTTTCAGGATGAAATCAGTCTATTGCTCCACAATGGAGGTAAGGAAGAGTATGCATGGAATACAGGAGATCCATTAGGGCGTCTCTTAGTATTACCATGCCCTGTGATTAAGGTCAATGGGAAACTACAACAGCCCAATCCATCTACGACTAAAAATGACCCAGACCCTTCAGGAATGAAGGTTTGGGTCACTCTACCAGGAAATAAACCATGACCTGCTGAGGTGCTTGCTGAAGACAAAGGGAATACAGAATGCGTAGAAGAAGAAGGTAGTCATCAATACCAGCTATGACCATGTGACCAGCTACAGAAATGAGGATTGTAACTGTCATGAGTATTTCCTCCTTCTTTTGTTGAAAACATGGTTGTACATATGTATACAGTTGTACTAAGAAAATATCTTCGTTTTATTGCCTTTCTCCTTTATCATGTGACATAATACTTATTGACTTCACATCAGCATTTAAGTATTGTTAACTTTATGTAATAATATTTGCATTGGGGATTGGTGTGTTTCTGGCTGTAAGAAAGATAGTTTTATTATGTTCAGACCTTATTATTGTCTTTATTTGAAGATTAGGTATGATCTCAGGAGACGTGGGTTCAAGTTGACAAGGCATAGACTTGCGATGGTTAATACTGACTGTCAACTTGATTGGACAGAAGAATATAAAGTATTGCTCCTGGGTGTGTCTGTGAGGGTGTTGCCAAAGGAGATTAACATTTGAGTCGGTGGGCTGGGAAAAGCAGACCCACCCTTAATCTGGGTGGGCACCATCTAATCAGCTGCCAGTGTGGCTAGAATATAAGCATGCAGTAAAACGTGAATAGAGAGACTGGCCTAGCCTCCCAGCCTACATCTTTCTCTCATGCTGAATGCTTGCTGCCCTCGAACACTGGGTTCCGAGTTCTTCAATTTTGAGACTTGGACTGACTCTCCTTGTTCCTCAGCCTGCAGATGGCCTATTGTGGGACACTGTGATCATGTAAGTTAATACTTAATAAACTCCCCTTTATATATACATCTATTCCTTTAGTCCTGTCCCTCTAGAGAACCCTAACTAGTACAAGTGTTATTTGCAAGCCTTGTGGTAACTTCAAATAAAGAAACACAAGACCAAGACAAATATACAAAAAATAAAAAAGCAAAAAATTAAAACATATGACTGGAGAAAATCTTCACTAAAAGGAAGACAGGAAAGAAGGAAAGAAGAAAGAAAAGACTACAACACAATCAGAAAACAAATAACAACGTGGGAAGAGTAATTTCTTACTTATCAATAATAAACTTGAATGTAAATGGACTGAACTATTTAATCAAATGATAGAGTGGCTGAATGGATTTAGAAAACAAGACCCAATGATATGCTGCCTACAAGAAACACACTTCAGCTATAAAGACTTAGATAGACTGACAATAAAGGGATGGAAGGAGATATTCCATGCAAATGGAAACCAAAAAAGGGGAGGAGTGGCTATGCTTATATCAGACATATTAGATTTCAAGACAAAAACTAATAAGAGACAAAGACAAATAATTGTAAAGGGGTAAACTCAGCAAGGGGATGTAACAATTTAAATGTACATGTACCCAACACTATTGCACCCAGATATATAGACTAAATGTTATTAGAGCTAAAGAGAGAGACCCCAATAAAATACTAGATGTAGTCTTCAATACCCCTCTTGCAACATTGGACAGATCATCCAGACAGAAAATCAACAAAGAAACATTAGACTTAATATGCACTACAGACCAAATGGACCTAATAGATACTTACAGAACATTTCATCCAATGGCTGTAGAATACACTTTTTTTTTTCTGCAGCACATGTATCATTCTTAAGGATAGACCATATTTTAGGCCACAAAATGAGTGTTAAAACATTCAAAAATTAAAATTATATCAAATATCTTCTCTGAATATAATGGAATACAAATTGGAAATCAATAACAAGGCCAGGCATGGTGGCTCACACCTGTAATCCCAACACTGTGGAAGGATGAGGTGCATGGATCACCTGAGGTCAGGAGTTCAAGACCAGCCTGGCCAACATGGCAAAACCCTGTCTCTACTAAAAATACAAAAATTAGCTGCAAGTGGTGGCAGGTGCTGGTAGTCTCACCTACTTAGGAGACTGAGGCAGGAGAAACACTTGAACCAGAGAAGCAAAGGTGGCAGTGAGCTGAGATCATGCCACTGCACTGCAGCCTGGGAAACAGAGGGAGACGCTATCAAAAAAAAAAATCAATTACAAGAATTTTGGAAACGTTCAAACACAGGAAAATTAAACATTATGCTCCTGAATGATCAGTGGGTCAACGAAGAAATTAAGAAGGAAATATAAACAAATTCTCAAAGCAATGATAATGGAAATATAACATACCAAAACCTATGGGATACAGTGAAAGCAGTACTAAGAGGAAAGTTTATATCTACAAGCGACTACATCAAAAAAGTAGAAAAACTTTAAATAAACAACCTCATAACACATCTTAAATAACTAGAAAAGCAGGCACAAAACAAACCCCAAATTAGTGTAAGGAAATAAATAATAAAGATCGGGGCAGAAATAAATACAATTGAAATGAAGAAAACAATACAAAAGATTAATGAAACAAAAACATTGTTTTTTGAAAACATAAATAAAATTTAAACATTTTTAGATAGAATCATTAAGAAATAAAGAGAGATCACCCAAATAAATAAATCAGAGATGAATAAGGACACATCACCACCAATACCACAGAAATTCAAAGGATCATTAGAAGCTACTATGAGCAACTATGTTTCAATAAGTTGGAAAACCTTGAAGAAATGGATGAACTCCTAGACACAAACAACTCTATCAAGACTGAACCAGGAAGAAACCCAAAACCTGAACAGACCAGTAACAAGTAAAGAGCTTGAATCGATAATAAAGATCTCTTAGCAAAAAAAAAAAAAAAAAAAGGGAGGTGGAGCCAAGATGGCCAAATAGGAACAGCTCCAGTCTACAGCTCCCAGTGTGAGTGATGCAGAAGACGGGTGATTTCTGCATTTCCAACAGAGGTACTGGGTTCATCTCACTAGGGAGTGTTGGACAGTGGGTGCAGTTTACCAAGCATGAGCCGAAGCAGGGAGAGGCATCGCCTCACCAGGGAAGGACAAGGGGTCAGGGAATTCCCTTTCCTAGTCAAAGAAAGGGGTGACAGACGGCACCTGGAAAATCGGGTCACTCCCACCCTAATACTGCGCTTTTCCAATGGTCTTAGCAAACGGCACACACCAGGAGATTATATCCTGCGCCTGGCTCAGAGGGTCCTACACCCACAGAGCCTCACTCATTGCTAGCACAGCAGTCTAGATCAAACTGAAAGGCAGCAGCGAGGCTGGGGGAGGGGCACCCGCCATTGCCGAGGCTTGATTAGGTAAACAAGGTGGCTGGGAAGCTCGAACTAGGTGGAGCCCACAACAGCTCAAGGAGGCCTGCCTGCCTCTGTAGACGTCACCTCTGGGGGCAAGGCATAGCCAAACGAAAGGCAGCAGAAACTTCTGCAGACTTAAATGTCCCTGTCTGACAACTTTGAAGGGAGTAGTGGTTCTCCCAGCACGCAGCTTGAGATCTGAGAACAGACAGACTGCCTCCTCAAGTGGTTCCCTGACCCCTGAGTAGCCTAACTGGGAGGCACCCCCTAGTAGGGGCAGACTGACACCTCACACAGCTGGGTACTCCTCTGAGACAAAACTTCCAGAGGAACGATCAGGCAGCAACATTTGCTGTTCACCAATATTCGCTGTTCCATAGCCTCTGCTGCTGATACCCAGGCAAATAGGGTCTGGAGTGGACCTCCAGAAAACTCCAACGGACCTGCAGCTGAGGGTCCTGACTGTTAGAAGGAAAACTAACAAACAGATAAGACATCTACACCAAAACCACATCTGTACATCAGCATCATCAAAGACCAAAGGTAGATAAAACCACAAAGATGGAGAAAAAACAGAGCAGAAAAACTGGCAACTCTAAAAATCAAAGTGCCTCTCCCCCTCCAAAGGAATGCAGCTCCTCACCAGCAACGGAACAAAGCTGGACAGAGAATGACTTTGATGAGTTGAGAGAAGAAGGCTGCAGACAATCAAACTACCCTGAGCTAAAGGAGGAAGTTCGAACCCATGGCAAAGAAGTTAAAAACCTCGAAAAAAATTAGATAAATGGATAACTAGAATAACCAAAGCAGAGAAGTCCTTAAAGGACTTGATGGAGCTGAAAACCATGGCACAAGAACTACATGACAAATGCACAAGCCTCAGTAGCCGATTCAATCAACTGAAAGAAAGGATATCAGTGATGGAAGATCAAATGAATGAAATGAAGCGAGAAGAGAAGCTTAGAGAAAAACAAATAAAAAGAAATGAACAGAGCCTCCAAGAAATATGGGACTATGTGAAAAGACAAAATCTACATCTGATTGGTGTACCTGAAAGTGATGGGGAGAATGGAACCAAGTTGGAAAACACTCTGCAGGATATTAGCCAGGAGAACTTCCCCAATCTAGCAAGGCAGGCCAACATTCAAATTAAGGAAATATAGAGAACGCCACAAAGATATTCCTTGAGAAGAGCAACTCCAAGACACATAATTGTCAGATTCACCAAAGTTGAAATGAAGGAAAAAATGTTAAGGGCAGCCAGAGAGAAAGGTTGGGTTATGCACAAATGGAAACCCTTAAGACTAACAGCTGATCTCTCAGCAGAAACTCTACAAACAAGAAGAGAGTGGGGGCCAATATTCAACATTCTTAAAGGAAAGAATTTTCAACCCAGAATTTCATATCCAGCCAAACTAGCTTCATAAGTGAAGGAGAAATAAAATTCCTTACAGACAAGCAAATGCTGAGAGATTGTGTCACCACCAGGCCTGCCCTACAAGAGCTCCTGAAGGAAGTACTAAACATGGAAAGGAACAACCGGTACCAGCCACTGCAAAAACATGCCAAATTGTAAAGACCATCGAGGTTAGGAAGAAACTGCATCAACTAACGAGCAAAATAACCAACTAACATCATAATGACAGGATCAAATTCACACATAACAATATTAACCTTAAATGTAAATGGGCTAAATGCTCCAATTAAAAGACACAGACTGGCAAATTGGATAAAGAGTCAACACCCATCAGTGTGCTGTATTCAGGAAACCCATCTCATGTGCAGAGACACACATAGGCTCAAAATAAAGGGATGGAGGAAGATCTGCCAAGCAAATGGAAAACAAAAAAAAAGCAGGGGTTGCAATCCTAGTCTCTGATAAAACAGACTTTAAACCAACAAAGATCAAAAGAGACAAAGAAGGCCATTACATAATGGTAAAGGGATCAATTCAACAAGAAGAGCTAACTATCCTAAATATATATGCACCCAAAACAGGAGCACCCAGATTCATAAAGCAAGTCCTTAGAGACCTACAAAGAGACTTAGACTCCCACACAATAATAACGGGAGACTTTAACACTCCACTGTCAACATTACACAGATCAATGAGACAGAAAGTTAACAATGATATCCAGGAATTGAACTCAGCTCTGCACTAAACAGACCTAATAGACATCTACAGAACTTTCCACCCCAAATCAACAGAATATACGTTCTTTTCAGCACCACACCACACTTATTCCAAAATTGACCACATAGTTGGAAGTAAAGCACTCCTCAGCAAATGTAAAATAGAAATTATAACAAACTGTCTCTCAGACCACAGTGCAATCAAACTAGAACTCAGGATTAAGAAATTCACTCAAAATCGCTCAACTACATGGAAAGTGAACAACCTGCTCCTGAATGACCACTGGGTACATAATGAAATGAAGGCAGAAATAAAGATGTTCTTTGAAACCAACTAGAATGAAGACACAACATACCAGGATCTCTGGGACACATTCAAAGCAGTGTATAGAGGGAAATTTAGAGCACTCAAGGCCCACAAGAGAAAGCAGGAAAGATCTAAAATTGACACCTCAACATCACAATTAAAAGAACTAGAAAAGCCAGAGCAAACACATTCAAAAGCTAGCAGAAGGCAAGAAATAACTAAGATCAGAGCAAAACTGAAGGAAATAGAGACACAAAAACCCTTAAAAAAATCAGTGAATCCAAGAGCTGTTTTCTTTTGAAAAGATCAACAACATTGATGGACCGCTAGCAAGACTGGTAAAGAAGAAAAGAGAGAAGAATCAAATAGATGCAATAAACAATGATAAAGGGGATAACACCACCGATCCCACAGAAATACAGACTACCATCAGAGAATACTGTAAACACCTCTACACAAATAAACTAGAAAATCTAGAAGAAATGGATAAATTCCTCGATACAAACACCCTCCCAAGACTAAACCAGGAAGAAGTTGAATCTCTGAATAGACCAATAACAGGCTCTGAAATTGAGGCAATAATTAATAGCTTACCAACCAAAAAAAGTCCAGGACCAGATGGATTCCCAGCCAAATTCTACCAGAGGTAAAAGGAGGAGCTGGTACCATTCCTTCTGAAACTATTCTAATCAATAGAAAAAGAGGGAATCCTCCCTAACTCATTTTATGAGGCCAGCATCATCCTGATACCAAAGCCTGGCAGAGACATAACCAAAAAAGAGAATTTTATACCAATATCCTTGATGAATATTGATGCAAAAATCCTCAATAAAATACTGGCAAACCGAATCCAGCAGCACATCAAAAAGCTTATACACCATGATCAAGTGGGCTTCATCGCTGGGATGCGAGGTTGGTTCAACATATGCAAATCAATAAACGTAATCCAGCATATAAACAGAACCAAAGAAAAAAACCACATGATTATCTCAATAGATGCAGAAAACACCTTTGACAAAATTCAACAACGCTTCATGCTAAAAACTCCCAATAAATTAGGTATTGATGGGATGTATCTCAAAATAATAAGAGCTATCTATGACAAACCCACAGCCAATATCATACTGAATGGTCAAAAACTGGAAGCATTCCCTTTGAAAACTGGCACAAGACAGGGATGCCCTCTCTCACCACTCCTATTCAACAAAGTGTTGGAAGTTCTAGCCAGGGCAGTCAGGCAGGAGAAGGAAATAAAGGGTATTCAATTAGGAAAAGAGGAAGTCAAATTGTCCCTGTTTGCAGATGGCATGACTGTATATCTAGAAAACCCCATTGTCTCAGCCCAAAATCTCCTTAAGGTGATAAGCAACTTCAGCAAAGTCTCAGGATACAAAATCGATGTGCAAAAATCATAAGCATTCTTATACACCAATAACAGACAAACAGAGAGCCAAATCATGAGTGAACTCCCATTCACAATTGCTTCAAAGAGAATAAAATACCTAGGAATCCAACTTACAAGGGATGTGAAGGATCTCTTCAAGGAGAAATACAAACCACTGCTCAAGGAAATAAAAGAGAATACAAACAAATAGAAGAACATTCCATGCTCATGGGTAGGAAGAATCAATATCATGAAAATGGCCATACCGCCCAAGGTAATTTATAGATTCAATGCCATCCCCATCAAGCTACCAATGACTTTCTTCATAGAATTCGAAAAAACTACTTTAAAGTTCATATGGAACCAAAAAAGATCCTGCATCACCAAGTCAATCCTAAGCCAAAAGAACAAAGCTGGAGGCATCACGCTACCTGACTTCAAACTATACTACAAGGCTATAGTAACCAAACAGCATGGTAGTGGTACCAAAACAGAGATATTGACCAATGGAACAGAACAGAGCCCTCAGAAATAATGCCACATATCTACAACTATCTGATCTTTGACAAACCTGACAAAAACAAGAAATGGGTGAAGGATTCCCTATTTAATAAATGGTGCTGGGAAAACTGGCTAGCAATATGTAGAAAGCTGAAACTGGATCTCTTCCTTACACCTTATACAAAAATTAATTCAAGATGGATTAAAGACTTACATGTTAGACCTAAAACCATAAAAACCCTGGAAGAAAACCTAGGCAATACCATTCAGAACATAGGCATGGACAAGGGCTTCATGTCTAAAGCACCAAAAGCAATGGCAACAAAAGCCAAAATTGACAAATGGGATCTAATTAAACTAAAGAGCTTCTGCACAGCAAAAGAAACTACCATCAGAGTGAACAGGCAACCTACAGAATGGGAGAAAATTTTTGCAATATACTCATCTGACAAAGGGCTAATATCCAGAATCTACAATGAACTCAAACAAATTTACAAGAAAAAATCAAACAACCCCATCAAAAAGTGGGCAAAGGATATGAACAGACACTTTTCAAAAGAAGACATTTATGTAGCCAAAAGACATATGAAAAAATGCTCGTCATCACTGGCCATCAGAGAAATGCAAATCAAAACCACAATGAGATACCATCTCACACCAGTTAGAATGGCCATCATTAAAAAGTCAGGAAACAACAGGTGCTGGAGAGGATGTGGAGAAATAGGAACACTTTTACACTGTTGGTGGGACTGTAAACTAGTTCAACCATTGTGGAAGTCAGTGCGGCGATTCCTTAGGGATCTAGAACTAGAAATACCATTCGACCCAGCCATCCCATTACTGGGTATATACCCAAAGGACTATAAATCATGCTGCTATAAAGACACATACACACATATGTTTATTGCGGCACTATTCACAATAGCAAAGAGTTGGAACCAACCCAAATGTCCAACAATGATAGACTGGATTAAGAAAATGTGGCACACATACACCATGGAATACTATGCAGCCATAAAAAATGATGAGTTCATGTCCTTTGTAGGGACATGGATGAAACTGGAAATCATCATTCTCAGCAAACTATCACAAGGACAAAAAACCAAACACGGCATGTTCTCACTCATAGGTGGGAATTGAACAATGAGAACTCATGGACACAGGAAGGGGAACATCACACTCTGGGGACTGTTGTGGGGTGGGGGGAGGAGGAGGGATAGCATTAGGAGATATACCTAATGCTAAATGACAAGTTAATGGGTGCAGCACACCAACACGGCACATGTATACATATGTAACAAATCTGCACATTGTGCACATGTACCCTAAAACTTAAAATATAATTAAAAAAAAACAGGCTGTGTCCCAATGACTTCACTGCTGAATTTTAACCAACTATTTAAAGAAGGACTAATACCAGTCCTACTCAAACTATTCTGAAAAACAGAGGGGGAGGGAATGTTTTCAAACTCACTCTATGAGCACAGTATTACCCTGATAACAAAACCAGACAAAGACACATCAAAAAGAAGAAAACCACAGACCAATATCCCTGATGAACAGAGATGCAACATTTTTCAACAAAATATTAGCAAATTGAATTCAACAACACAATAAAAATTCATTCATCATGACCAGGTAGAATATATCCTAGAATTTCAAGGATGGTTCAATATATGCAAATCAATCAGTGTGACATCTCATATCAACAGAATAAAGGACAAAAAACATGTGACCATTTTAATTGATGCTGAAAAAGCATTTGATAAAATTCAACATGCATTCATGATAAAAACTCCCAAAAATAAAAAATAAAAAACAGTATAAAGGAACATAGCCCAATACAATCAAAGCCATATATGACAGACCAACCCACAGTATCATACTGAATGAAGAAAAACTTTGAAAGCCTTTCCTTGGAGATCTGGAACACAACAAGGATTTCCACTTTTACCAGTGTTGTTCAACATAGTACTTGAAGTCCTATCTAGAGCAATCAGACAAGAGAAAGAAATGAAAGGCATCCAAGTTGGAAAGAAAAAAGTCAAATTATCTTCATTTGTAAATGATATGATCTTATACTGGGAAAACCTAAAAAACAAATAACTACTAGAACTGATATACAAATTCAGTAAAGTTGTAAAATACAAAATCAACATAGAAAAATCAGTAGTATCTTTACATGTCAACAACACACAAAAAGAAATCAATAAATACATTAAAATTGATTGAAAGAAATCAAGTACTTGATTGTATTGTAAATCTCATTTACAATAGCTACAAATAAGTAAAACAACTAGGAATTAACATAACCAAAGATGTGAAAGGCCTCTACAATAATAACTATGAAATATTGATGAAAGCAATTGAAGAGGATACAAAAAAGGAAAGATATTACCTGTTTATGAATTGGAAGAATAAATATTGTTAAAATGTCCATACTACCTAAGGCAATTTACAGATTTAGTGCAATCCCTATCAAAATGCTAACGATATTTTTCACAGAAATAGAGAAAAAAATCCTAAAATTGATATAGTACCACATAAGACCAAGAAGAGCCAAAAATATCCTCAGCAAAAGAATAAAATTGGAGGAATTACGTTACCTGACTTTAAATTATACTACAACATTATAATAACCAAAACAGCATGGTACTGGCACAAAACTGGACACATAGACCAATGAAACAGAATAGAGAACCCAGAAACAAATCCATACATCTACAATAAACTAATTTTTCAAGTTTTATTTTTTTGGAGACAGTCTCACTCTGTTGCCCAGGTTGGAGTGCAGTGGTGCAATCTCGGCTCATTGCAACCTCCACCCACTGGGTCCAAGCTATTCTCCTGCCTCAGCCTCCAGAGTAGCTGGGATTACAGGATGCACCAACACACCCAGCAATTTTTTTTGTTGTTGTTGTATTTTTAGTAGAAATGGGTTTTCACCATGTTGGCCAGGCTGGTCTTGAACTCCTGGCCTCAAGTGATCCACCTGCCTCACCCTCCCAAATTGCTGGGATTGCAGGTTTGAGCCACTGTGCCTGGCCATGTCTTTGACTTTTGATGGATTAATATAATGCATCTCAGTGTAGATCACTTTGAAATTATTATCCTTGGCATTCAAGAGATTTTTGGATTTCCATATATACAATTTTCCACAAATTTGGGAAATTTTCAGCCATAATTTCTTCAAATAAGTTTTCTGCCCCCGTCTCTTTTTTTCTTTCTTTTCTCCTTCTGAAAGCTCCCATAATGTGTATGTCAGCCTTCTTCATGGTGTCCAAAAGTCTCTCACGCTCTGCTCACTCTTTCTTGTGCATTTTTTCTTTTTTTTTTCTTCTCAGACTCAAATGGCCTGTCTTCAAGTTTGGTAATTGTTTTCTTCTGTTTGTTGAGTCTGCTGTTTAACTCTTCAATAAATTTTAAATTCAGTTATTGCATTTTTCAGCTCCAGAGTTTCTGTTTATTTTATAATTTCTATTTCTTCATTGATATTCTTATTTTGTTTATATATTATTTTCCTAAATTTTTTTGTCTATGTTTTTCCTTAGCTCTTAGAGTATATTTAAGGCAGTTGTTTTAAAGTCCTTATCAAGTTAGATGCATATTTCTTCAAGGATGGTTTCCAGATCTTTATTTGGTCCTTTAAATGTGCCATATTTTCCTGTTTCTTTGTATGCCTTGTTATTATTTGTTAGAAATTTGGCATTTGCGAAAAAAAACAAAACAAAACAAAACAAAACAGCCACCTCTAAAAGTCTTCATATACCAGCTCCATGCAGTGGAAGACCTTTAGTAATTACCATGGCGTATTTTAAACATTGAGGTCACCCCAACGTTAAAGCTTAAATTCTTCTTAGGCCTTTTTCTGGGCATATATTTTCCCTGAGTATTTGTGGTGGGGGCTGTGGGTTTAAAATTTTTTTCTCTGTTTACCTGTCTGTGCATAGGTGTCTTTTTTTCCAACATAGTCTCATCACAGGTTTTTCCTCAAGGTTTCATATGTTCTATTGAATTTGTCTCCCTATAATTCCTTGCCAAATGCATCCAGGGGTTTGCACTCCCCTTGAGGTTTTACTGGTGTGCCACCGCCTTCGGTAGCTTTTTCCATCCTGAAATCTGCATTATGATACTTTTCCCTGTCTGTGCTCTTTTTCAAGCAATACAGACATCAAGTCCTTAGGCAGTCCACAGACAGGTTAAAACATTGTGAATAAAGTCCACTCTATTTCCTCCACCTGAGGGAGGGATCAAGAGCTGGGCCACTTCCAACTTCAAGGTGCCAGAGAGGGTGTGGGAAAAGGAGAAGTAAAAATGTTATGAAATTTCCTGACATTTTAAACGTGTAATTTTTTCAAACTGGATATTTACCTGGTTTCTGTAGATATTTGGTGGTTTTCCAGAGCTCCTATAAAATAACTTTTGGCAGTTTCTAAGTGTGTTTTTAATGTTTCCATGGGAATGAGGGCCTGGAGCTTCCTAGTCTGCCATCTTGCTGATGTCACCGTCTCTCTAATTAATTTGTTCTGTCATTCTTATGGAAGACTATTTCACATTTCTTCTTTCCAAATTTTCAACACCATGTTTGATGCCTCACTCAGAGTAACAAAGAGTTCATAGACCAGCACAAGTTTAAGGATCCCATTTTGAGTAGTACTGCTCTGAATGCCTGAGTATGACATATATATGGTCTGGGGTATGCTGTGTGCTATGGCCTGATGTTCATGTCTTCCCAAAATTCATGTGTTGAAATTATAACCCCAGAAGTGATGGATCGGAAGTATGACCTTTGGGAGAGGATTAGATAATGACAGTGAGGCCTTCATCAATGGAATTAGTGCCCTTATGAAAGACACTCCAGAGAGATCCTCTTCCCTTCCACCACATGAGGACACAGCAAGAGGATTCCCATCTATGAATCTTGAAGAAAGCCCTCACTAGACACCAATTCTGCTAGTGCATTTCTGTTGTCTATAAGCTACCCAGTGTTTGGTATTTTGTGATAGCAGCCTGAATGCTCGAAGACACTGTGGCATTGCAAATGACAACTTATTGCATTTTGTACCTCCTTCTACTAAACAAGAGGAATAACACTGAGTTATCCTCCTGGATTTTGGGTTAAAATGTACTTCATTTGGGAATATTGCTTCAGAATATTTATTGAATCATCCATAGGCTGCCAGAGAGGTTTTGTTTTGTTTTGTTTGTTTTGTTTTGTTTTTTCCTAGTAGGTTCAGAGTGCAGTGTATGTTGTTCTGCCCCTTGGGTCATACAATCCAAGTGCTAGAAAACCTGTGGTGGTTAAGAATGTATGAAATTTTTAGCAGACTCCAATAAAAGTGACAGAGCACACACCCTCTGGAGAGAAAACATGACTTTTTAAGATAACTACTTTCCACTTGAAAGACAGCTTATGGTGAGATACTAGGGCAAAGTGAAGGTTGAACACCTGATTACAGAAAAACACAAATGACCATGGCCTGCAATGGCAGAGGAATGAGAGTGCAAGGCTAAACACACAGACACGTTTCATACACTTCTCAAGTTATATTTGCTAACATTCCATCAGGCAAACAAAGTTAAACACCTAACATGAAGTCAAGGAGCAGGAAGGTACATTCTGCTCTCCCTGAGGCCAAGGAAGTCACATAATCAAGTTAAACATCAACAGACTTGGAATGTATACCACTCCGACAGAGGTAATTGCATTCACAGTGCAAAAGTGAATATTTTTGAAGAATAATATAATCTAACACAAGTACCAAATTATAAAGTTAGGTAGTCTGAGCAGAAATTCATCATGGAAGAGAGCTGGTACATTTGGGACCAAGTTCAAACAGATCCAGGAAGCACAAGAGTGTTACATAAGCAGATGTTGTTTGCATTTTATATCCTATCTCTGCTCCCTCAAACCACACTTGTAACATTTTTGTGGTGTGAGAAGACTGCTATGACCAACTCACAGAAGATAAAATAGTTTTGACTTGATTCCAAGATGTGCCAGTGTGAAATGTTGGCAATAACAGGAAATGGACCCCTGTCCTGAGGTCTCAAAGGCATGATGATCAGTAGTAAAGGGAAATTCTCTTGGGGTAGAATTAGTCATCCATCTTGCCTGGAGGAAGGGGTGGCCAGAAAAAAAGATATAGACTGACTCCTGGACAAACGGCTTGGCTGATTAGTCAGAGACTTGAAAGATATAATAGTAGAAGAGAATAAACAAGGAGATCTGCAAAATAAGTGAATGGACCTCTGGGAGTGGATGTGAAATGTGCAGATCTTTTTGTTTCCCATCAATGCCCAGTAGCAAGCATCCATCGTAGAGTAGCTGCTGAGCAACCAGAAGGGGAGGAGAGTTTCTGCAGTGGACATCAGCCAGCCTCTCTTCATCCATTGTGATACATACCCAGTGGACCATAGTGGCAGCGAAGGAGCCTGGGAATGGATCTAACAATATAAGTTTGCCTTTATTAAGGCCTATCTATCTAAACCTCTGACAACAGAAGAAATGGATATGTGACACCACTTCTTTGGAGGGACCTACCATGTAGCAGGGAATGAATCCATTGTACTGTCTCCATCTCAAAGGAGCATAAATTCACCTTTATTAGAATAGATATAAATATCTATATATGTCTCTATCATGACCACTGGCCAAGGCTTACAGAATACCTTGTCCAGAGACACGGTATTATACAACAGTGCTACATATCAAAGGACACAGAAAAGCACATCTGAGAATAATTTCATTATCATGAGTTTCCCTAGTCTTATCTATCACCCAGAAGCTGCCAGTCTGATACAACACTGCAATAGTTAGCCTACTGAAGACTCAACTAAGGCACCAGCAGTATGGTTGCTGTTCTCCAGGATTTGATATTTGTTAAATCAATCACCAATATATTGTCCTGTATCTCCAATTGCCATAATTCATGGACACAGGAAGTAAGAGTTGGAAACAGGAATGCCTCCTTTCACTATCATACCTGTTGCTTAGTTGTAGAATTTCTGCTTTCTGTCTCTTCAAGTTTGAGCCATGCTGAGGTAGAGGTCCTGCTCACAGCATGTGGAGAATTGAAGAGTTTTGCCAGGGGATACATTAAATGTTCCACTAACAAGGTGCAACAGTCACCTTGTTAATTTGAGCTTCTCATGTGAGTGGATAAACAGGAAAAACAGGAGTTTATGTAACAGGTAGGGTTAACTGATCTTGTTTACATGAGGAGCTAGAATTGGCACTACACAATAAGGATAAATGAGTATGGTTACTTTGTTGGAAAAGTACCTCTTAGAATGACCATGCTTGATAATAACTGCTAATGAGCAAATATAACAAACACACGCCAACAAATGTGGGGCAACTAATGGCTTAGATCCCTGGGGGATCAGAGTCTGGAATGCTCTACCCTACATTCACCTCTGGCCAGCCTGATAGCTGTCCAAGAGTGAGGAAAATCTAAGATTGCTAGAAGACAAGAGAGATGATGGACAGCAACTGTGGGCTTCGGACCAGGTGCAGCAGTGGTTAGTCCACTTTATATCATTCACGCTGTTTGCTGCTTAAGTGCTTCAGGAGTTCACAATTGGCTAAAACTTTAAAGAAGACTCTAAGTGCTTGGACTTGTGCCCCTACTCCCTACCCCTTGAGGAAGATGCAAAGGTGTCATTTTCTTACAACACATACACACACGTATGCACAATGGAAGTCCTATATTCCAGGAAGGAAGTTGAACGTAATGGGGAGACCAATGCCTACCTCTATTTCTGCCCTTCCGTCAAGCTCTGTTCCTTGATCTCGGCCACATGGCTTTTATCTTTGAGCTTATAGCTCCTTCCCATTCATCCAAACTTTGATGAAACCGTACACTGCACTGGGATCTCATATCCCATGGCCATTAAAGGAGTAAGAAGATGCAACTCAGGAGTCCAGGAGACTTCATGTTATTTGGCAAACTTTAACCAGTAAAAACAGGAGACAGTATGAAGTTGAGAAAATGAATTACCCCCACTCCTCTTTCCCATGGACTATTCCAAGGCACAGCTTTTGGGTGCATGCCATCTAAAAAAACCCATGTGCTGAGCAGCAGCAGATGCTGAGAGACTTGCTTTGTCTTTTCCTTCCTGGACTCACCAGGAAGCAGTAGCGAATATGGTAAAGCACCATATTGTTTTGTTTTTAAAATCTTATTGTTGCACTTTACTTTTTCTTCATTCTTGCTACTGTGGGCCTGCACCACCCAAATGAAGCATCAGGGGGTTATGTTTTCTAAGAAATCCTGGCTAAGAGGTGAGCCTTCATCTGAACACATGCTTTCATTTTAACTTCCTGCCTCTCTCAACAAGTAGATTTCTACTTGAAGGAAACCTCCCTTGCCTGTTAAAATCCATCCCCACTTTTTCCCATTTTGGCCCAAGTCTTTGCCTCGCAATTGTTTCCACCTTCTCCTGCATGGTAATTTTCCCTTTCTACTGGACTGTTCCCATCAGAGCACAAAGGTGCTGCGATATTTCCCATCTTTAGAAATCTATCTCTTGTCCTCACCTCCTCCAGCTACTGCTCACTTCTCAGGGATCCTTTATAGCAACATTTAAGTAAGTCTCCACTTTCTCTTCATCTATTATTTCCCTCACACATGCCAAGATTTGTCCTCACGATTTCACTTATTAAAATTGCACATGTTGGCTGGGCGTGATGGCTCACGCCTGTAATCCCAGCACTTTGGGAGGCCAGGGCGGGCGGATCACCTGAGGTCAGGAGTTTGAGACCAGCCTGACCAACATAGTGAAACCCTGTCTCTACTAAACATGCAAAAATTAGCCAGGTGTGGTGGTGCACACCTGTAATCCCAGCTACTCGGGAGGCTGAGACAGGAGAATCGCCTGAACCTGGGAGGTGCTGGTTGCAGTGAGCCGAGATCACACCATTGTACTCCAGCCTGGGCAATACGAGCAAAACTCCATCTCGGAAAAAAATAAAAAAATTGCACATCAATGTCCTCTCCCTCAAAATATCATTTCCCTCCCAAATGTATCAGTCAAGTCTCAGTGCTGAAATCTCTGCACATTTTGGCAGCATTTGATGCAGTCGATCATGGTTTCTTTTGAAACACATTCTTCATTTGGGTTCTAGGATGCCACCTCTCTTTTTCCTTCTTACCTTAATGGAAACTCATTCTCATTGCTTCTTGCTCAGTTAATCCCTTGTTTCTCATATTTAAATGTTGGATTTCAGACCCTTTCTCTCCTCTAATTTCTTCTTAGGTAATTTTTTTCCAACTTTAGCTTTAAATCCATCTGTATTCTGATGACTGCCCAATTTTTGTTTCCAGTCCCAATCTATCCCCTAAGCTCTGTACTTACATAGTAATCATCTACTCAACATCCTTCTGAATATTCAAGAGTAACTTTAAGTGAAACATATATGCATGTGTACACACACACATATCCAAACACCCACACA
This sequence comes from Nomascus leucogenys, assembly GCF_006542625.1. Taxonomy (NCBI): domain Eukaryota; kingdom Metazoa; phylum Chordata; class Mammalia; order Primates; family Hylobatidae; genus Nomascus; species Nomascus leucogenys. The sequence continues at coordinate 2,563,615 of NC_044395.1, read as the reverse complement.
CACAGAGACACACACTCCTCTGCTCACCTTGGGTAGAGTGCACTACCCTTCTTCCAGTAGCTCTCAAATGAAACTTAGGAGACATTTTCATTACTCTTCCTCTGTCACACTCTGCCAATAGCATATCAGTAAACCCCATCAGCATTTTAAAAAACAAATCCTAGATCCAAATGTTTCTCATGGTCTCCACTGATAGCACCTAAGAGAAGCCACCAAAATGTCATAGCTCAAGCATGACCTCCTTGCAATTTCTCCAACTCCGAAGTGTGTGCCTACCTCAGGAACTTTGTGCTTGCTACTTTGGCTCTCGGGAATTCTGTTTTTTAAGATCTTTAGGGCTTGCTTCTTTAACCACATTCATATCTCTCTGCAGCCTTTCCCACATTCATATCTCTCTGCAGCCTTTCTCCTACTCTACGCTGCTTTATAGCACTATCACCAACTGACAATATATTACATGTTCACTTGCATGTTTTCTGTCTCCTCCACTAGACAATGAGGTCCATGAGGATTAGGATAATGTTTTCTTTATCATCTAATTCCTCCAGCACTTAAAAGAGTACTTGGCACATGGTTGGCATCAATAAGTATTTGTTGAATGAGTAATGACTAAATGAAATGACTTAATTGTTCTTTAGCAATAACGCATTCATTTATAGGTTTATTTATTTATTTAAGCCACCTGTTCTTCTTTGTATACCAATATCTTCTTACCTCAGGAATTTTGGGTTGCTCCCAATTGCTGTATATATTTACTTTAAATACGTCAATGTTGGATTTTCTAGTATATTTTAGTGTTTTAGATTATGAACTCATTTTCCCAGGCACTTTCTTCTGTGAGTGCTCTGTGTGTTCTGCGGGTTATGGAGGATTCTGCAAGAGGTGGTTCCTTGTTGCCTTTGCCAAATTGTTACCCATTTTACAGGTTCCAGACCAAATGTATTTAACACAAAAGGTTAGGCCTTATATCCTAGTGTAGTTCAAACTAGGATCTCTGATTTCTTGCTTCAGAATCATTTCCTCCTTGTGGTCTAGATGGAGGTAACCATTTTCCTGCCTTATTCAGGCCAGGAAGTGAAGGTTTTTTCCTAGGTGGCCACATTTTTCAGTCTCCTAGCTTTATCCAGGGTGCATATTTCAGCTGTTCTATGTATGCAGTGCTGGCAATTGATTTGTATCCGACATAGGCAGGAAGGTCTCTACAGTCTGTATTCTGTCCATTTCCCATCACTGATTCTGTGATTCCAGCATCTTTTTCCACCACGTGTTGCATCTGTGTCTGCAGAAAGTAGACTTAGTTCCTTCTTGATTTCCAGCTCAGCAACCTATTTCTTCAAAAAATATTTTATGTAACATTTTAATATGTTTGAATTAGAAGATGGCTTCTCATATTAATACACCATAGTCTTCCCTAGAAATCTCTAACTTTATTTGTAAATGTCTGGGCTAGTGGCTCTTAATCTATGTTTTCATAATGATGGTAGTGGTGCTGGTGAAACCGTGGTATATTTTGTGGGAATGCAGTGAGGCTTTACAAGGCAATTAGTATTGAGAAAAATGGCCCATTGTCTGAAAAGACATAATAAATGGCACAGCTGCTGGAATGAATTTACCACAAGTTTGGTCATTTGAAATAGCACGTTTATTCTCTTATAATTATGGATGTCAGAAATCAGAGATTAACATCACTGGGCAGAAATCAAGGCATCAGCCGGATCACAGTCCCTCAAGAGGCTCCAGAGGAAGAGTCCCTTGCCTCTTCTAGCTTCCAGTGCTGCCAATATTCATTGGCTTGTAGCCATATCACTTTAATCTTAAGGGAAATTTTTCAAATTCCTCTCTGCTTCATCTCCCCATAGCTTTCTCTCTGTGTCAGATTTCATCTATCTCTCTCTTATAAGGATAGACCTGATTACAGTTAGGGTCTGCCTGGCTAATCTAGCATAATATCCTCATCTAAAAATCCTTAATCACATCTGTAAACTCTTCCCCTTACCACGCTTCCCCCTTTTAGCTTATATAGTGTAAGGATCACAGACTCAAGTGACTGGGATATAAGTATCTTTTAGAGAATGATTTTTCTATCACAAATGGTGATGATGATTTTAAACAAGAAAGTTGTCCTTCCCCTTTCAGCATCTGAAAGTAACAATTCTATGGGGAGATAGTGAAAATAGAACACATTCAAGCCAAGGCCAGGGGAGCTGATTTATACAGCAGGGAAAGAAAAGATGATGAATGGTGTCACAGTTAACAACGCCCAACAGAGAAATTATAGGTGTGAGATGATCCTGTTCGGGGGAAACTCTTGGGAGAAGACTGAGTACAAGGAAGATGATAGAGCTGCCCTTGACATCCCCAGTTCTCCATAGTTCAATTCATTTTTAGGAAACACTACTTACTTGTGGAATTAAAATAGCAATAGTTGCGAATGGCTAATGGGGAAAAAAAAACCCTATAACTTGTTATATCATACTTCTTCAGTAACTCCAGAGGTATAAGGAGCTTATGGATTCTGAGGGATGGGTTACACAGAGATCAATACATTCATTTCAAGTTCACCAAGCTCAACCAGAGGTCAGTGAGAGCCCTTCACCATAAATTGAAACATTTTCTTCAGGAAGATTGTATTTCCCCAAATCAGGGAGGGGGAAGTGAATACCATGGCTTGCAGGGGTCACAGAAAAAGAAGGGTGGAGGTCCACGAGGTTCAATAAACTAAAAATGTCATCAGGTTCAAAAAGAAACTATCAGAGATCATTCATGCCAAGTCCAAGTGCTAAATTAGTGCTGTTTTTTTCTCTTCAAAATTAAGCACAATAAGAGATGTTTCATGAAGACAAAAGAGATCAAAGAAAAGACAGGAATTTTTTCCACGAATGCATTAAAGTGATGAGATTTAGCATAGAGACTAGGTGATCTGCCACTTTGATGTGAGGATCCAGATGATCCATTCTTTGGTCACTGGGAAAGTTAGTGGGGAGTTGGGTGGTCTAGCACCAAAACCCAATGCAGGGTGAAAAAGCCCATCCTTCCAACTCTTTAACAGGAGCTCTAAATACATCTTACCACTTAGAGAGTCTTAAGGTAGGAGAGTCTGTCTTTTTAAAGGGAAATAAACCCTGAAAGAGGAAATTTACTGGTCATTTACAGACCTCAGTGTGAATATCTTCAGTAAATGAATCCCATTGTCTCTTCTGTGCTCCAGTTTTCAGGACGGAAGTAAAAACTTTTGATTGGTGTGTGTGTGAGGAGTTAGAGAAAAATTGGAGGTGATTTTTGAACTATAAAACACCCCTAAAAAGGGAAAGGGAGAATCTAAGTAGAATCCAGAGCTATGTGCTTTGGCCAGTCTCAGGGAAGAAGAGACTAGCACTTCCTTTTCATTATGTACCAAGCATACTTGTCTCATTTAAATTTTCTCAGCCCTGGGGGTGGCAGGGCCATTGCATTTTACAAATGTAAAAGAGCACGTCATGGAGACGATACATGTTTAGGGTCATGGGTCGGCAGGAAGCCCAGCCTGAGTGTTTCTTTGGCTTATATCCATCATCAGGAGTCTTGTGGCCAGAGGATGCTGTGGAGCTGGGTTCGAGACAACACCCAAGGGTATGGCCACAGCTCCTTACCGGCGTGTCAGTTGCCTCCAATGTGGAGAAAAGGGGGTGGTAGAGAATCCCTCTTCAACGTGGGATATGCCTTTGCAAGTGTTCTGGCCTTTGGTCTTAGCAATATCACTTTACGTTTAAATGATCCTGTTAAAACTGCCCACTGGGCTTCTTGGGGGCAGGAACTGTGTCTTCTTTAGTACGCTCACCTGGTGTCCAGCACAGCGCTGCTGGCTACAGGTCCGTGGCAGGGAGACTGCAGGCTGTCTTCAGCGTCCAGTGAGGGAAACTTTCCAAGCACCGTTTGGATCCAGCCAACAGTTATAAAGTACCCTTTGTGCTCAAGCACCATGCCAGGGCTTGCAGATAATTTTTATTCGTTAATTCTCACACCGCCCTATGACATCGCTATGATAATTCTTAATTAACAGATAAGGAAACTGAGGTGTGGAGAGGTAAGAGGGCTTGCCTCAGGTTTGATGGTGGTTGGGTGTTAAGATTTGAGCACATTTGTCTTGTGACTCCACATTCAGCATGCTTCCCCCACACCAGGCTTACTGAATATCCCTCCAAGGACGCTGCTGTCTATGAGAACTAGCAGGAGAAAACATGGTCTTTGCACAGTGGGAACTTAAGATAAAGAAAAGAAAGAGAAATACCTAGGGATGCTTTAAAAAGCAACATGCCTGATGCTAATAGGTAAATGGCCAACTGACCACGGCACTGGGGAGCCAAGGGGATTTGCAGTGATCCCAAGTAAGTGGGGTTAATCAGAGGAGGCCACGTTTCCTACAGGAGGTGACACTGGAGCCAGCCTAGCCAGCAGGTCTGCATTGCAGAACTCACTCACTGAAGAGCGTGCTATGCTCACTTGAAAGTGAGTGTAATTAAGTTCTTCCCTGAGCAGCTGCAGAGCATGCAGGTTGCTGGGGCTGCCACGAGTGTATTGCTAGTGCCCCCCTGTGCACAAAGAAAGAACTGAGCAATGTGCGGGGTAAGCTGGGTGGGGATGGAACAGCTGCATGTGCCCTTCACCGGGAGCATGCATTTCAATTCTGACATCCCTGAAACTGCTCCTTTAGTCTGAGTAGCATGTAAGTAAGCAGGGAGACCTTCGCCTCCTCACATCCCTGCTGCGGTGAGCCAGCCTCTGTCCCTGGGCACTCTGGGAGGTCTCCCACAGGTACTCCCCTCCATAGATGTGCTGTGGACAGGGCAAGCTGGAGCTTCCCCTCAGGGAAGGAGCAGGAATTTCACTCCCTGGCCAGGTTCTGGGCAATTAGGACAGCCTGGTCCAGTTGAAAGAACCCTGGGCTGGGAACTAGACACCATGAGCTCTAGATGTCAATGTTTTTGCCTAGTTTTGTTTTGCTGGGCAGTTTGTTCTCTGGATTTCAGTTTCTTTGTCTGGAAAACAAGTACTGGTTCACGCGTGGTTGGCCAGTGCATCAATAGTCCAGTGCCCACGTGGTCCTTCCTCAGCTTTCCAGCACAGTGGTATATGTGCTCACCTCCTCTCCTGCCTGGCTTCTCATTCTCTCCATCCCCTTGGAATTAGTCATAAGGAATTTGGACGGTTTAGTGGGTTAGATAGTTTATATAGGTTAGAAAATAAAAAACAAAAACAAAAACAAAACAAAAAACAGATGTTTCCTGATATTCCTCTGGCTGCCGACTTAGATTCCATGTAAGAACAATCAGCCCCCACCCCGAAGATGGACAGCACTTTGTTTCCTTAATTTAATTCACCTTGACATATATATGCAGTGACTATCCGTGTTAAGTGAAATACTCCCCCGTGCCCCTCCAAACTGATAAGCTGGAGGAGATACTACTTGCATTTTAAAAACTGCAATACAGAATTACATCTTTGCTATGCTTACGTGTCTGTAAAATCATGTATTAGACAAGAATTGGAAAGCAATGTTACAAATAAAAAAACATAAGACAACAGTTGATTTGATGAGGATTATGAAGGTAGGAAGAGGCAGCTTTGAATGTTATGGTGTTGTCTATGCAAATACACACATGGACCATAGTAAGTATTTATAGACATAAGTTTAATAGACACAGGGCACCATAAAACGGGGACAGCAGGGAGTTACTTTCATAATGGCATCTAAAAAGTCTTGGTACAGATGGCATTTCAATGTCAACATTAAAAGAGAAAGTTTGCATACCCAATGAAGCAGGCTATGGAATAAAAGAAACAACAAATGGATTCATTCATTCATTTGTTCACCCATTCATTCATTGTTGGGAATACAAAGGGAATTGATGCACAGTTCATGCCCTGCAGAAAAATACAGGGAACACAAACTCAAAAGAGTCGAGAAATGTACATTATCAGGTGAACACACAAACCCGAGAAGTGTTTCCCAATTAGCCATTAATGATTGCTTCTTCCCTTGACAGCTTGTTTATAAGCAATCTGTCAGTTATAAGTACTACTATTATTAACAATATTATTTACTCTGCAGCTACAGAGCTCACTGGGAGAAGTGGGAGGGAGAAAGGAAAGTGAGAACATGGGGGGCTGTGCATTTTAAATGGAGGCCTGAATTGGGATGGTAGTAACCGAGAAACCAAGCTTTCAAGTACTTAGCGAATACTAGAAAATACTCCTAACAAATGAATGGATCCCGAACTGTACACCTGATGTACACCTGCTGTGGTATACAGCCTGCCTCACCTCTTCATTCCCAGGGCAGTTAATAGAGAATGGTGCGCACTGCTTGTTTTTCCCTTTCTTCCTCCCAGAAGCACAAACTGCATGCCTCCCGGTGACTTGGACTGCACTGATACCAGTTGGATTTTACCCAGCAGACCAGATGCAGGTGGGAGATTCCCCATCCACACCCCTCCCTGTGTGTTTGTGGTTCATAAGCCAAGCCAACACTGCGGGGAGGAACTCTTGTGGTAGGTGGTCACATGGAGAGCTGGGGCTGTGGACAGTGCTATCTTCTTGCCATCTGAACATTGGGTCATCCTGAGGAGAGACAGACCCCAACCCTCAGATGCATGACAGACCCTTGACTCCAAGAAGCAGACCCCGCTGGATAAGGGAGAGATGCCCAACCCTGCCCAGTAGGACCCACTTCCACTTGGCTCTGTTCTGCTTCCCTGGCAGGTTTGGGGGCTGGGCATTGGCTACAAGAGCTCTCGCATTCCCAGTCTGCTTCATTCCTGGCTTCCTATTGGGTGATCCATGATGGAGTCCAGCAAAAACAAAAATCAAGAAAAAGCCAAACTTTACCTTATCACCACCATTACCAACAAAAATTCACTATTTGAAATATTCTAGGCTTAAGTTTATACCAATAAAGAATCTCGCTTTCCCCCTCCTCCCCACCTCACTTCACAGAACATCAAGCCCTTCTATGAGAAGAGGCATACCTTAGAAGAAACACTATCAAAAGGCCATGATTTTTTTGTTTATGTAGGTCTTCTAAAACAAGCTGCCATCTTTAATATTCATTTCTCAATCTCAGTCCAAAAACACTTTCTACAAGTAAAATGAATGAGGAAATTCAGTTTCCATTTTACTTTTAGTTTAGCCAAGGAGTTTGACAAAAATCACTTAAAAAAATCTTTTAAGGAATGCATTAAGGCTAAAAAATCTCAAACCCACCATGAGAAAGCACATCACAGAAGGCCCTGTATGTCCTTATTCTTTATTTTTTTATGTTTATTTTTGAGACAGGGTCTCATTCTGTCACCCATGATGGAGTGCAGTGGCCCAGTCCTAGCTCACCACAGCTTCTGACTCCTGGGCTCAAGTGATCCTCCTGCCTCAACCTTCTGAGTAGTCAGGAACACAGCGGTGTTAGTTTTTAATTTTTTTGTAGAGATGGGGGTCTCACTATGTTGCCTAGACTGGTCTTGAACTCCTGGCCCCAAGCAATCCTCCTGCCTTAGTCTCCAAAATTGCTGGAATTGCAAGTGTAAGCCATGCCACCCGGCTTCATTCCATTTTTTAAACAATTATATCTCCCCATTGAGCACGTGAAAAATGAGATATGTGGCAGGGCTAGGGAAACAAAGGGTTAAGTACCTTCTTCTTCAGCAGTGTGCTCTGGGGATGAGAAGAACCCTGGTCAATAGACAGATATATTGACTTGTTATTATTTAAAGTTGTTTAACCAGGTAGAGATAAACGAAAGCTTTCAGCAGCTGAACTATCACACAAATCACAATTAAGGTGGCATATGTGTTTGGAAGACGTAAAATCAATTCCCGCGAAGATAATGTTTTAGTCTCTATTTGAACTTGAAAACAGAAGTAAATTTTCAGTAGCAACAGCTGGTCTTGTTCCATCCAGGAGGCTCTCTATTAACTGTACAAGAAGGGCCTTTATTACCTCTTCTAATGGTTTTCCTCTATGGTTTTGTCTTCATCAAAAAAGCCCAATTGATTGCTATGTTGCTGTTTACTGATGTGGCACAGAGGACGGCAGCTGGGCGCCCACCCACCCCAATGTTTGGACCTCCCTTCCCTCTGAGTGCTGTTTATTGTTTATGGAGGGAGAACAATGGATCCTGGGAACAACTGGTCAGGCTGGGTAGGGGAGGGAGGGGAACTTGCCATCTTTCTCAGCTTTGCTCCCCCAGGTAGCCTTCCCTGAGCTCCACTGGTGGGGAGGTGTGTGATTAGGCAAAGGAGGGCATTTGAGCATTTCAAGTAGTCTTTGTGATGTAATCACCCCTAAAGTTTCCAGCAGTGGGATGTCACCTCTAAAGACTACTCACCATTTCAGGTTTTAGTCGTGCGAATTTGTGCTTGCGTGTGTATGTGTGTGTGTGTGTGTGTGTCACGCGTGTGTGTTGTCTTTCCAATTCTATCCTATACTCCCAGAGGCAGGGACCACATTTTATGTCACTCCATTCTTTATCAGGCTGAGTGTGGTGCTGGCACACAGCAGAAGCTCAGGGAAAGGAGGCTGTGGCACTGGGAATCCACTGGATATAAGCCACCTCCTGGTTGAGTTAGCCATGCAGTCTCTCTCTCTGTTTCTTTTTCTCTCTTTCTTTCGACAGAGCTTTGCTGTCACCCAGCCTGGAGTGCAGTAGCGTGATCTCGGCTCACTGCAACCTCTGCCTGCTGGGTTCAAGTGATTCTCCAGCCTCAGCCTCCCGAGTAGGTGGGACTACCGGTGCCTGCCACCACTTCTGGCTAATTTTTATATTTTTGGTACAGACAGGGTTTCACCACGTTGGCCAGGCTGGTCTTGAACTCCTGACCTCAAGTGATCCCCCCACTCAGCCTCCCAAAGTGCTGAGATTACAGGTGTGAGCCACCACACTCGGCCCTGTGTAGTCTTTCTTAGGCGAGGTACAAGGGTGCAGTGTAAGCTGGTGGGAACTAGGTCAGGTTTCCCTTTTGGGGTCACAGGGCATTTTGGGGAAGAGGAAATGTACACTGATGAGGTGGGAACTTGACTACCCCAGAGCAGGAGGGAAGGTGCAAGGACAGAATTTCTTGCTTGGGAACAGAGGCTGGCCAGCAGAGGAAAGGGGACCAGGAATAGATGAGTAGCCAGGGAACCTGGACCGCAGCTCTCATCTGCCTCTAACTAGGTGTCAGACTAGGGCAAAGCATTGGCCTCTGTGTGGCAGGTGCTTTGCCTGAAAAATATGAGCAGTGAAACCCAAGCTTCTTACAAACACGACTGGTTATAAAAATATAAGATTAGTATCGCTATTCCAGAGGAAACAACAAACAAACAAAAGCATGATGAAAAGAAATTACTTGCGCTACTCAGGCCACTTCCTTTCAGACAAAATAAGTAGACACATACCGTCGATCCTCCCTTCTCAATATCTTTCATATCTGTATGATCCCTCCCAGCCTTGGCCACCTCCTACATCAGATGCTCATGACCACAAACACGGACAACATGTAGCTCCCCTGCCTCCCCTTCCCTGCCTACTGGGGCTGGTTTCCCCCTTTCGCTCTATCCAGTACATCTCTGCAAGGCCTCAGCTCAAAGGACCATTTTGATTATGTTGTTCTTCAGTTCAAAAGCCAAGGATTCGTTCATTCCATGGATACTGATGCCCACCCTGTGCCAGGCACTGTTGTAGATATTGAGAAAAAAGCAAACATACAAACTACCTCCTGCTATTGTGCTCATTGTCGTGGAGGTGACAGGAAAAATGAGACAGATGGAAAGGTAGAGAGATAAAGAGATGGGTGTGTAGATGATTTTAAGTAGACATATATATTTATAATCCATATAAGCGGAGTTATATTTAACTGAATCGAGTCAATATTTCACAGTCCATAATCTCTCTTCCCAGGCTGTGATTTTTGTCAGCCTCTGTTGTTTGTCCCAAATAAAAAAAAAAAAAAGCAAAGATTTCTTCTTACTCATATGATACTCCATTGTGAACTTTGAGTCTAAAATTAATTCTCTTACCTCCTCAGTTCTTTTTAGGACTGCAAGATTCTTTCGTCTGTTGCTTCTCTTAGGCTCTGAGACCCATCCTTGGGTTAAGGTCAGCCTCAGGTGAGCCTATACCCCCAGTGGTTCATTCCCCAGTGGGAAGGTGGACAGGTTCAGTGCTGAAGAGCACAGTCATTTTCTGCACCTGGCCTTTGAATCCAGCCAGGAGATTGCCTAGAATGTTGATGTTGTTTTCTTTCAAAATATAGGAACCCCTGCCGTCCTTTCTTCCAAGAGATGGAAACTCTCTTTTCTTCCAAGAGACAGACACCCTTCCCACTTTGTGAGCTTTCTGGAAGCTCACAAATAAGGCAGTCATGCAAGAGCCTGAAGTGACTTTCTATTGTGTTCGTTAAAGAAATCCCAGTGTGTTTTGAAACACGGGGTGAACCCCGAAGCACGGAGACAACCTGGCGTGTAACTGGAAAGGGCACATAGTTGGAAATTTGATAGACTTGCCTTGGAACCCCACCCCTGCTAGTCTTCAACACCCCGCCTTGGAGCTTCAGTGAGGATAACACCTTGTTCCCAAGATTGCTTTGAATATTATATGAATTAGGACACATGAAAGCCTGAACTTCTCACGTGATTTCCATAAATACACAAATGTTAACAGCTTTCCATCCTTGCTCAGCTCCCTCACCGGCCTCTGCTCCTTGCACATGTATCACTATTGTCCTGAGGTTGCTGTACAGGAACAGGAGTGGGTCTGCAGAGAGAGAAGATTCACCTGCAGACTCCCCGTGCACTACAACAAAACATGTCTTCGCAAGGCAGAATTCTTCGCCTGCATGGAGCCATTCACTTCTTGTCTCACTCTCTTCCTTAGCAGTTTCAAATTTCTTAAGGTAGGAAATAATTAAGAGGAGGAATGGGGTAGGTTGAAAAGTGCTGAAGCTGCCCACAGAACAGAGGTGAGTACAGGAAAGAGCGAGGCAGGGACAATGGGGAGTTTTGAGACGAACTCAACAAGAAATTCACATCAAAGTGGAAACATCCCAGCAAGCAGACTGACTCAGCACTGGGGCCACCATCACACAAGGTGGGTAATAGGAAACAGAGAAATCACAAATGGGGCTGTCCACACTGCCACGACACTGAAACTGAGCCTCTGTGTGCCTCAAGAGGAGAATTGGCAGCTTTGTGTCTGAGGACCTCCAGTGAGTCCTTGTATGGTCCTAGCTGATTCAACTATGCAGTGACTATTTCTCTAATAAGCTGATTCACCCGAGACCTTTAAGTGACAAAGGGACAGAAACTGAAGTGGTTTGGTCTTGTAACCAGAGCAACAATCCTTGCAAATCCACCACACAGGAAACAAGATCAAGAGCAAAAGAGACAGGCTTCATGGGCAGAGCCCCAGGCTGCCTATGTTCTCAGGTATACAGGTGCTTTCCCGGAAAGCACCTGTACACCTTCAGGGTCTGGGCAGCAGAGAACTTACAGGCATCCTCTATGCATTTGTACCTGGTTCACTTATACTCAAATGGCTGCAGAGAATGGAGGAAAGGGAATTGGATATGATTAAGCATTTAGAAGCTGGGCACCTTGTTAGGCACCCTACATGTTTTATTTCATGGAATCCCAACCATAAATCTGGTAATGTGATATTTAATTGAAACCAGCCCTTACACAATGCCTTCTAGACAATCATAAGTGGTAGGTGTGGGGTGGCTTGGAAGAGGCAGAAGACTGCGAAGAGGATGAGGAAAGAAGTTACTGATTGTCTACCACTGCACGCCAAGCATCTACAGGCAAGAAGCTGTGCAGGGATTTTCCTATCACTCTTTCTCTTATACACCTCATAGCAATGTCACAGGGTAGTTCTTTCCCAGCTCTATGCGGTGGATGAGTAGACTGAAGCTGTAAGAGATTATTTCATAAGCTTATAGGAACACAGCCAGTACATGGCAGAATCAGAATTTCAACTTGGTTCTCCCTGACCTGAAAGACCATGCTGTCTTGCCTCCTGAGGAACACATATAGACCCAATTCACATGGCTCTGTACTGGATGTGAGCTGACAGGGCCACCTGGATGCAGTCAGACACTGTGGCTTCCTGCTGAGATTCAGCCTCCTCTAGTTTTAGGAGAACCTCTCTGGGATCATTGAAAAAAAATAGAACAAGCTTAATATATATCTCAATCCTTAAGTCATTCAAATGAAATGCATCACTCTTAATCAGAGGTAGGCTCTCTGATGAGGTTTGAAAGCTTAAAAACCTTTCTGGAATTTGTTAGCAAGCAAGTGAGCATCAAACTATGTGATGAAAATACAAAGAGAACTTGCATCACTGTAATATTACAGGCAAATCAGGAGAAAAATCCACCCTCATTCGAACACGCTCAGTGGTCAGCTGTTCTCACAGAACCCAGTGAATAATGGCTTGGCCCTTTGTGTGAGGCCCGAGAAGTGCCAAATTTCATCTAGGCAGTGGGACAGCTGTGCCAGTTTCCCCCTTCCCCATTTAAAGCATCTGTTACTCCTTTACTGCCTAATCAGAGAACTGCTCTCTACTCTTCTATCACAACAAGCAGAAAAAAAAAAAACAGTACCTTTTTAAGACAAAATCAGGATACAGAGGAAATGGAGGATGATAAATGAATTGCAGATGGATGATCCAAGGAGCCAGAGTTCCTCTGGAATTAAAGCGAGAGGCAGAGAAAGGAAATCAGGCATCCCTTTTGCATGGCAGTGGATATAATTAGATGACTTAGGAAAATGCTGATGGTGCTTAAACATCTCCACCTGGAGGTTCTACAGATACTTAAAACTGGATCTATCAAAAATTGGATGGAACATCATCATTCTCTTAAGTTTTGAGAATCATAGGATGGTACCATCTTCCGTCCAGTTGGCTGAATTGGAAATCTTGTATATTCCCCATATGCTACATCTTCCATCACCTCATACCTCCGGGCCCTCCCATCAAAACTACCCCTGAAAATCATCCCAACTTGCCTGCTTTTTCTATTTCCTTCTTATCATTTCTCACCTGAATTATTTCAATGACTTCTAACATGTTTTCCCCTTCCCAGTGTGACCGTTGCCCAGTTAGTCCCTGTTGCTGCCTGGCTGATCTTTCTAAACTGCAAAACCAGTTTAGCTGCTTTTATTAAATCCTTCAACATCTTCCTTTTTTTTTTTTTCAGGACAAGTCCCAGTATATCAGCATTCCCCATAGAGGTTTTTAGGGTCTAGACCTCGTCTCCTGCCATGCACCTCTGCCTGCACCCCTCATGGGGTAATCTATACTTACAGTTTCCTGACCATGCTGGGCTTCTCTCGTGCCTCTATGTGCTCTTTGACGATGTCTCTCTGTCCACAGTCACTTGCTCCTCTCCCTCTCCCTCTCCCTCTCCCTTTCCCTGGCTAGGTCCTTCTGCTTCCTGAAGGCTCAGCTGAGATCTCTCGTCTTCTGGAAGAGTGCCTTCAGCCCTCCTGTCTGGGTTAAGTAGCTTCTACTGGGCTCCTCAAGCCCTTGATTAAAAACTACCATGTGCTGTGCTGTGGAATCTGGGCTGGGACTTTCTGGAAGATATACACTCTGTCTCTCAATTTGAATCCTCAGTACCTGTCATAACTTGGCTATCTGATTTATGTTTCTCAGACTAAAAATTTAGTTCTACTCTATTGCTTCAACACTCCTTTGGAATTCTACCAAAACCTTATTGATGCCACTTTCCAACCTTGTGTTCTTGAATAATCTAAGACTCAGAAATGTGTTTCTCCTCTTTGAATTTCAACAAAGAAATTACATATAAATTATAATTTTTAATTTTTTCAACGAAGTTGAATTTTCAACACAGTTGAATTATATCTTCAAAAGACTCAGGAAAGTGAGGACATAAAAGAAGGCTGAGAGAAGAACAAGAGAAAAAAAACACGAATGTTTACTTTGCAAGTAACTGATATATCCTGGGACTGTGCTAAACACCCTTATTCGTATCTAGAAGTGGAATAATTCTCATAGCTATTCTACTGAGATGCGTATTATTACCACTGTTTTACTAAAGATGAGACTGAAGTTCAGAAAGGGTAAGGAATTGGTCTAAGACAATATAACAGGTAATTTGCGAGGTCAGGTTTTCTGAAACAAGCCAGCTGGTTGGAGAACTCATGGTAAAGGCAAGGCAGTATGTCAAATGGGAGAGAGGAATTCATGGAGAGGTAAAACTGAGACTATTTTTATCTTCAAAACAACAGACGCTGTGGGACACTGACATACAAATGACCCAGGTATTTCATCCTGCATCACAGAGTGTTAGCCTTCTCTGGAGAAGCCTAGTCTTGGGGTCTATTCAGCAAGTCCACACTTAAGCTCTGCCTACCCCTCCATGCCTCAGCTGCAGCGCATGCCCCCAGGTGGAGCTTCTCTTTCCCTCATCAGCAAGGCTCGTGGTGTTAGATCCAGTGAAACGTGATATGCTCAGTAATCCTATGTGGGACTGAGACTGTATAACCAGCTTCCTGACCAGCTTTGACATTATAGGTCTTGCTTCCTCCTTTCCAACAGGTCTGTGTTACCCTGTCATCAACTGCACAGTGTGGTCCTTTGGCCACTTGCAGTTTCAGCTGCCTTCATGGTACTCATTCATTTAACAAATGTTATTCACACCATTGATAAATTATTGAATACCGACTGTGTATGATCCTGTAACCCAATTATTTTTGTAGTAATTTATCTGTGCACTATGTCTGCAGCTTATGTTAGCTGTTGTTAGCTGTTTACATTCCAGCGTTTTATCCCTGTGGAAGAAATGGGGGAAAGCGAGAATGCCTCCTAATCATCTCACAATATTTGCTCTGCACTTTGCAGTCATTTCCTCATATCTCTGTCATAATACTTGCCATACTCAACTGTAATTTTTCTTCTTATACAGCAGTTTTTAGATCTTAAATGTGAACTCCTCAAGGGGAGTTCCTGACTAAATGTGATGCATGAATAATGAATAAATGGGGAAATATAAGAAAAAAAGATATCCCAATGATTGGATGAACACATTAAAAGAAGGTAGCATCACTTCTAATTTGATGTTTGGTTTTCAAAACTGATCATAGGGTTTGGCCTCAGCTACCACTCCCCGTGAATTTTTCTCAAAGTGAATAATTAATTCAACAGCAAATTAAATTGTGGGGAAAGAAGGAGGTCAGTTGCCAGTTGAGGTCCCTCCTGTCTGTTTCTTCAGTTGTTTGTTATGTTCATTGCACGACTACAATCCTAGTGTTACACCTGCTCATCTGGGTATTTCCACTCCACTCCAAACTCCCCATGCTTTTCCTACTTAATACACCTTGATAGGGAGAGGAATGCCCTTAATATATCTCCAGAGGCCACTTCTGTGTATATAGGATTTTCATAGGGCAAAGATAAAAATGCATCCAATCATTTAGCTGCCATGCTTATGAATTACTAGATAAAGCTTCCCTTGTGGAATAGTGAGATAACAGCAAAGATTTTCATTACCTTGAAGTGGATTGGTAAACAGGTGTGTCTGCTAAAGGCTAGCTGGAGCATGCCTGGTGGATGGACTGACAGCTGGGAAAGGATAGATGGTCTAAATAAATAGATGAGTGAGAAACAGTCTCACATTAAGGAGGTGCATGAGTATAGAGATGGAAAAAGGGTTAGATAAATGGGAAAATAATATGTGAATGGATAGTTGAGTAGTTTGCCGATGGGAGAATAAATTGGTTCATGGATGATGGATGGAGCTGAGTGGCTAAATGGAGTGAGAGACTGATAGCAGATGGATGGGTAAATGTTGTGGTATGAACAGGAGCAAGAAAGGGTCAGGTGCAGATAGGAAGAGGATGATGAAAAGGAAGGAAAAAAAGGCAACAAGAAAGGGAGTACTGAAGGTACTGAGATGGCTAGGGGAACTGGAATTTCATTCCCTTGATGAATCATAACTTTACAATGAGCCAGAAGAAATTGGAAACTCCCAATTATTGATGCCTAGTGTTTACTTGCCATTGCAGTTTACAAAGAATATGTGTCTAGTCTATCAACTTATCTGTGTTCCATTCCCTGTAGGGGAGACTGAGTCATGAAAGGATTAGCCCTTGTCCACATAGGAAGCCAACAAGAATATAAGACTCATAACTTTAGCTCAGGGACTTTGCCAGAGAAGCTACATGTGCTGTAAATTTAATGAAATAATTTTACACTTTCTACTCAGTTATCAAATCATAATTAGTCACTGTCCCTAAGACTTAAGAAATCTCGTAGTTGCAAAATAAACCAAATAGTGGCCAAATAATTTTGAATCAGTGTACACTAAGTGGTGTAATTAAATTCACCAGTGATACAGATGAGAGAACAAAGGCTAAGAAAGTCACTTACCAGTCTAAGATCTCACACCTAGTTAATGGCAGAACTGGGAAGGCTTAATTTATATACAAATGGCTAATGAGAAACTGAGGTGTAAAAAGAAATTAATATCCATTTCTTTAGAAAGCAGATGGATGTGTGATGGAGAAAGGGGAGCTGGGGTTTCACTGGAAGAGAAAGATGTTTTAGAAATGGCAATCAGAGGAAAGGAGCCCCTCCTCTGAGGTTCTTACTCATACTAGTCCACAAGAAGCCTCAGCTGAATGAAACCTAACCCAAGTAAAACCTAATACGCACAAACCTTCATCTAATGGCACACACTATTAAGAATCAGTGTACATCCTCGACCCCATGTCTTCTCATACTTACCCTTGTTAACCTGGTGTGTACTTCAAGAAATCAAGCAACAGGAACTTAGGGACTCAAATGCCCAAACTTGGCAGTATCTGGTCACCCCTATTTTTCTGACACTTCTCTTCTGCTTTCGTTTTAGCCTACACCAACAAACAATTTAGACTTTGAGGCTGCAGCTACATTTTATATTGTTTGTAAATAGCATAGATCTTTGATATACAAATGTAATACGGACAGTGCTAAGGCTGCTTTCTACAGTGTGTGCAAGAGAGAGAAGGAGGGAGAGAGAGAGGTGGGGGGTGCAGCTCCAGGCTTTCTGAGTGCATCTACTCTCCAAGGCCAAAAACGCACATATGGGAGAAGCACAGCTTGCTTCATATTTTTCCCATCCTGGATATCAATGAGATGTCCTAATAAACAGCCCCCTAAAAGTTACAAATTTCTCGAACTTTATTGGTACACTGCACAATCACAACCATCTCGTATTCATCCTGAATTAGAAAACGTTACAACTACAATGTAACATGCACAAAATTCAGGTAGTATATTCACCCTTAATACAATTATTGACAGAAATCAAGTCTTCATTGATTTTTTGAAGGAAAAAATACGAACGAAAATAAAAGAAAAAAAGAACTCTAGAAGGCTGACAAAGTCATACTCTTGTATTATGTGATAAATTTTTAAAGCATTTGAACATAGATTTTTTTGAAGGATAATTGTGAGAATGGGCACACCCATTGTCTGACACAGCTATAACGGCACCATTGATAAGTCATAACTTTTTTTTAAAATCTAAAGGACTCTGAACTTGACAGATACATTTTCGTACACCCACACATTCCTCACAACTGCACTTTACATGTCACGAAAATTTCCGAATGATTAAAAATGCTCCCTTTAACTAACACAAGGGCAGCTTGTAGTACATAGCATTATTATTATTGATAGCTTTATAAATCTGCCAAATAACATAGAATGTAGCCTCAAAAGGATGGTCGAGGGTTCGCAATCTTTCTTTCTCCACCCAGTGGTGTGGAGCAACTCTGTGCCTTAAAGAGGGCACCATGGAAAGAAACAAAAAGGAATCTCTTTCAAAATGCTGGAAATTAGGCTTAGCTGACTACTTTCAGGATAAAGACAATTGCATCTAATTAAGTCCACTCCACATTTCTTTGGACTCTAAGTATTCTGCACCTGAAGGCTAAATTGAACTGGCTCAGCCCTATCTTTTTTGTCACATCTTTAATTACAAATCTATTTCTTCTTCCTTTCATTTACTTCTCTTCTCTTAAGTAAGAAATGTGGGAAATGAGACTGGCAGTTTTGTTTGTTTGCATATGGTGATCATTAAGCATTCTCATCATATGGTCTCTTTTTGAAAATGTTGCCTTCCTACTTACACACCTGTGAAGTTTTACTCAAGTGCTCAAACTTATTTGTCTCCAAATAAAAAGACAGGGAAGCTCTGAATAATAGGAGGGGTGGCAATTGGGTATGAGAGTTTCCGAGATAACTTCATGTGCAAAATGAAAACGAAAGATTTTTGCTGTTGGAGAAAAAGAAAACAAATGCATTTTTTTCTAAAAAGAAAAACCTTATGCTGCTTCCCTGAATTCCAAAGGGATTAACATCTGCTTTTGTGTGTGTGTTGGTCCGTTTCATTTTGGGCTGGTTTTAGGTAATGCATAGTCAGTTTTTCTTTCTCAAGATCAAAGTCGGTATGGAATTGAAGAAAGGTGCCCCACCACCAGATCTTACCTCATCTTAAGCCATTCCTCCCCTCCTACCATGGGCTGGCGACAGCCAACCAGCACTTGAAAATTCAATGTACAGCCACTCCTGATGTCGCGACAGGGATAAGCTCTTGTCCGGGTTGCCTGCCCACTTTGGGGTTCTCTGCTTTTCTCATGGAATAGTTCTTTCAGCATAAATAGAACTTGCTGACTCCTCTTAGTAGAAGGCAAATTGACTGAATTGATGCAGAAAAAGATCCTGAAACCCAGCCTCAGTTTTGAAGTTGCTAGAGTCCAGGAATAGTCTTCTTAGCCAGGTTTTGAGAATAAACTGCCCAATCTGTAAATGTATCATCTAGTAAGAGGCATGGATGTAAGAGGAAAGAGGCTGGGGCCTCTTTGTGACACAAAACCTTACCTTTTCTTCTGTTCAGTGGAGCACAATTGCAGCAGAAGAGCCATGCACAGTACTCTGCATAAAACCTGTGCATGTTTTCACAACCACTTCTCTACATCTCCCCCCTCCCCGAATTAAAGCAAGAATGAGAAAAACTAAACATGCTTGTTTAGACTTGCAGTTGACTGTATCAGGCACTTGACATTAAACTACTGAAAAACAAGCTTGGCTGCAGCCTTAACACGAACACTTTCATTGGCATTACTTTGGTGGAAGTGCATATGAACTCTGTTTTGGGAAGGGGAAGGGTTTCAGAGTCCCTACATAGCTAATTCCTCTCACCTAATCTCCTAACAAGCCTTATTTGGCTTCCTTTTCATGGGGAAAACCTGCAAGAGATGTACTTGCTCAGACTTGTATGTTTTGTCCTGCCTTGCCCCCACCCCATGCCCACTACTGGCACCCTGAACAAATCTAGCCTGTAGGCCTTCTCCTTGTACTCTCCGTGTGTGAAGTTGGAAAAGTGTGGATATTGTCTTGTGTAAGCATTTGTTGTCCTATATGCTTCAAAATGGTGGATGACAGCCACTCTCCCATGAAGCCATCCCCACCAAAGAAACACAAAAACACAGAAGCAGAAATATGTCTGTTGTGAAGAAGTCATTTTCACTCCGAGTACCCCAGTTGCCTTGGGTTGTATTTACTTTGTTGTCTTTACCCCAGACAGATGAGGATCGACTGTAGCATTTTTCTCCCTCTGAAAAGTGGCTGGGATAGGTACCCACCAGAAGGGCATCTTAGTATCCTTTGGAAGGGGGAACAGCAGGGTTCCATTGTGACCCTGAAGCCAGCCTTGTTGGGTTGAGAGGCTCTGATGATCTTGACCAAAGAAGCATGGACCCTTTCCTGTAGAACAAGTCTTGGAGTGAGGAATAGGTTCAGCTTGTCCATTTCAAGCACCGTGTTCTCCAGGACTGTCCACTCTTCACAGCCTTCACATTTATTCCACTCCAAAGTAACAAGTTCATTATCGGTAGCATGCTCAGATGACAATTTAATTCTCATACACTATCTGACACCAACTCAACTCCAGATGCTGAAGGTGGTGACAGATCTGAAACGTCTATGTGTGACCTTTAATTCTGATTTTGTGCCGGCTCATGATCATCCCTGGAACTGGGAATCAATGTGCCATTCCTGGCACATCATTTACAGTTCCTGAATCTGGCTCCTGGCAGCTCACTAGGAAATGCAGATGTCTGTTTACAGCTGGAAAATATAACATTAATTTCACTCACACCAGCTCTACCTCTTAAGACAGTGATTAGCATTTAGTGTGCCAAGATAGCCTATGTTTGTATGTATGCATATATGTATAGATATCTCTGTGTGTGTTTCCCCATGGCAGAGGTCACACTCATGTGCCTTTGATGGACAAAAACAAAGAGGACACTGATACTGGAGGAAGAAGATCAGTTAAGCATTAAGGGCACAGAATTCAATGGTGCTCATATTTTTTATTTTTTAGACTGAAAAAGTTGTCCAACTGAGGCAGGGCAGATCTGCGATTGATGCTGCATTCTCATCCTCTCTGTGGATCAGTTCCTGCAGCACACCTGTGCGGTCTGCAATGCCTTTATTTTGAATCCCAGGCAACCTCGCTGGATGAGTCCTTCTTGTCCCAGGAGACAAGGCAGCAAAGGTGGGTCAGCTCTTGTTTGTATGCTGGGTCTGCTTTGAACCTGAAGAGCTGATGAAGTTCTTCCTCAAAGCCCTTGGAGAAGCAGCCTGCATCAGAGGAAACTGTGTCACTGACATATTCTCCCTTCTGTTTGCAGTGTTGTGTTAATCAAGTGCTTGAAAATTAAGTCAGTTGCTCAAGTGCCCTCAGCTTAGAAGAGCTTCCTGAAACAAATACCAGAGTTGTCAATACACCCGCCATGTAATTGGCCTCCATCAGCTTTTTACTGGATAGTTTTCAAACAGATTAAACCAGAACTGGAGCAGAAAGGAGACTCTAGCTGAAGTCATCCCACTCAGGTGGGTGGACTCTTCACTTTGCATTGCAGAGACAGATGTGGTTTTTTTCTCTCATGTTCTTGCTGTTAAGGAAAGCCAGCCATAGGTTCCTGACACGTACTTTCTTGAAGGGTTGAGAGAAGCATAAAGGCTGGCACCTTTGTCCTTCAAGTGCAAAAGGAAAACCACAGCGCTAACCAAAACTTTTCTAGGCTGATCTGCTTCCCAAGAAGATGTTTTAGAAAACACAGGCTCTTTTGGGAATAGTGAGTGACTGATCATTAGCTTGCTATTTTGGCCCATCTGTTAGTGTCTCCCTTGGGTGGATAGGATACCAGATTTTAAAAAGTCCACAACACAGGGTATTGCTTTTGTATTTTGTTAGCCTGTGAGATTGTTGGCTTTCACAGAAGTTGATAGATAATTTTGAAGATGCCAGTGTCTGCTGATGGTGTATAAATGAATACAGTGGGAGAGATATGATATGATTAGAGATTAATATGGGGATGAATTGATAGTGAGTAGTAGGGAGAGAAATAGAAAGGAGTGTTAGACAATTACATTGATATATTGATAAACAGTAAATAGATTGCTAGAGAGGAAGACAGGTGGGTAGATAATTGGATGGTGAGATAAATCAGACATTTGAGTAGATGGGTAACTATATCATTACTTTGATAGATAGCTTGAAGAAAACTAAATAAATCAGCCACCTATCAATCATGTTTATGAATTGAACTTCCCTTTTTAAAAGAGAAGTACTATCTTCAAAATGCCTCCCCCTTTTTTGGTCATTTGACTTGCAAAATTTAGTGTTGGGTTGCATGCATAGCCCCAAACTTCAAATCTCTGCAGATGGTGGAAGAAATGAGTAGGGCAGAGGGGCTACAGAAGATTGCACAATCATCTATATTGAAATCTATAGATATGGATATAGTAGGATAGTGTCCCAGAAAGAAAAGATGTGAACCCTAATGGAATTAGATAATAATTAACATGGATGGGGGCATATATACATTGTCATTAAGAAAATAATCATAGATAATAGGACACTTGGATGTAGCTCTTGCTGTGCACTATGTTATGAGTCAAGTTGTGTCTTCAGGGTGTTTATTGTGAGGCTCAATTTTTGCCCAAATGAAACTTACATTTTGTTGTGTGTGGCAGAGGATGTCGGTGGGAATGATGATGAGGAGAGAAGCAGAGGAAAGGGAATGGTCAAGGTAGCAGGAGCAGACCCCATTTTTGGACACACCAATGAATGATTATCCTACGTGTGGTAGAACCCTGCCCACCCCGCCCCCAACCCCACTCATTCAAGCTGGAAATAAAAGCAAACAAACAAACAAACAAACAAACACAAAAAGAAAACAAATCTAGAAGAACAGAAAAAACAAACAAAAAGAAGCCCAAGCTGGTTTGCTCTCCGCAGTGTAGATTAAAGTCTGTGATATGGAGAAGCAGGCGTTGCTCAGAGGACCTAGGGTTTCTTATCAAAACTTGATGAAGAAGTGGGCTAAGAGGGTCCCTGATAGCCAGAGACAAGCCAGTGCTCTGGAGGCCGAGTTTACACCATCAATGACTGCTCCAGGCCCTGTGTAGGGGAGAGAGAGACAGATCCATTAGCATACACTCAAGGACACCATAGTGCTTCCCTGGCAAGCAAATACACATACATGCTTCCCACCTTCCACCCTTCTGCTGACCATTCCAAGTCTAGACAAAGGAAAAGGCCCATTGGGAGTATTTAAGAACTCAAAGGGGCAAGCTGTTGGGATGCCTTGACCAATGCAGCCTGCTCCGAAAGACTATGCTTAAAAAGTAAATAGGTGAAGCTCAGGCTAGTCATTGAGGCCCATGGGCCCAAAGATTAGGGCAACACATGGAAAGGCAGACCTGCTGGCTGTTTTCTAAGCTGTGCCTCTAACCGTGTGCTATACTTGGAGAGTGTCCAGTACAGACAATGATGAGTCGGGGGGCACAGGGCCAGAGAGGCAAGGAGCAGGTGGTGGGGTAGGAAGGCGAGAGGGATGGAGACATAAGTCCAAGTGCTGATGTAGCAGACTCGTCAACCTCAATGCATGCAACCGAGGTGTTGTGGAGGCTCCTCCTGCAGCAGCTAAGGAAGGAAGAACAATCATCCCCATGGGCTTTAAAGGCTGGAATTAGGCTTGTCCCAGCAGTCAGTGCTGCCTCCCTAAAGGCCTTGAAGCAGATCAGCATGCCCAAAACAGACTGTCCCTGAAGATTCCACCCAAGGGGCTCTCCCTTGATTTTTTTCTACCTTCTCTCTCTCTCTCTCTCTCTCTGGTCCCTTCCTGTATCCTCAGTAAATCATTCAAGGTCCACCGGGAAATAAGTCCACAGTATCATGAGTGCTGTTGTTTTCCCCTCGTCTTTCATGGCTCAAGAAGACAAATCACACGAATTGGTATTATCCCAGCCTGCTGCAAGGGCAGGTGTATCTAACTCGGACCAGGTGTTCCTCCATCACTTTTATCAGCAAGCACATAGGGTGGTACACAAGACTAGGAGCCAGCAGCAAGCGTATCCCAGAAAAAACAAAATTTATTATTACCAAGGGATTAAAAGCCATTGAGAGGCATTTCTATAAAACTAGTGAGGAAGTAAAGGAGATCCAAAGGAGACAGTACACCTCTTCTAACCATCTCAAGCCAGGACTTCACAGCTTCTTTGAGAAGCAAATTGGCCTACTGGAAATCAGCTGAGGGGCAGCAGAACCTCTTTAGAGAGGACTAGTTCATTTGGCTTGCCTGTCAACCTTATGGTGAGGATCCATGCCTTGCCCAGGAGGGACTGATGGGAACATTTTACTTTGGCAAATTCAGGTCTCTCACTTCAGCAATGAGTATACAACTGTTCCTCTCCGCTAATCTTAACATGAATACCTTTTCTTTCTACTTAAAAATATACATGCTTTTATGGACTAAAAGTCATATTTACTTGATAGCTTGAAGTCTGGCTCATATTGCCCTGCATTTTTGTCACAGAACATTCACAAAAAAGGGCGGGATCCAGATTCTATCGACATGCTAATGTCCCAGAGGAGGCTCCATAGATATTGATGGAAAGTAGCCTGACTGTGGGGCCTCCAGCAGTCCTGGCACACATCCTGAGAGATCATACTGGCCTGCAGAATGCACTGAGCTAGAAATGCTCAGGTTGAAGCTCAAGGTAATTCTCTACATATTGTCTTTGAAAGATGAGTGATTTAGATTTTTAAGTAAGTTTATTTACATTTTTAAATAAAAATATGTACATAAAGATACTTTGAAGGAAACATATGGGCAGATTCATAAGGCCCATATGTTTCTTTAAAATTATCTTTTTGTATATATTTTTCTTGAAAAGTATTTTCATGACATATATGGCATATATACTAGACGAGTTATGTATATGTATATGTATATACATATATATATGTCTTTGTCTAATTTATTATTTTGAACTTAAGAAACAGTTGAAGCCCTGATATGCTCCACTCTAGACAGGTAGAACTCTTGAGTGTAGGAATCATTCTATCCCAAGTTCTACCAGTGAACTGAAACATTCCTGTGGATACCATGTCATCAGCACAAGGTTGAATATAGCTAAAGCAAAGAGGAGTGGGGCAATATACACAGAAAGCAGAGCATGGAAGAGTGGGGCTCAGAGAGGGAAGGAGGCAGAATAGTAAAGGGAAATGAGTGTTTCTGGTGGTGAGCAGCAGTTGCCATCGGATGCTTGGTGCTTCCTGGGTGGAGGTTTCTAGCCATATTCAGCTTCCGTTGAGCGTTCCCAAGAGTGGAAATGCAAGGCAGACTTAGCAGGTATGTAGGCTGCTCAGCCTGCTTAGGGCAATGATGAAAACACACATTCACACTGTGGTCTCCCCGTGGCAAGCATGATTCTAAATGCTAAACATATAATCAGTCATTTAATCATCACATCAACCCTATGAGCTATGTGCTACTGTCATTCACACTTTGTAAATAGGAAAACTGGGAACAGAGCAGTTAGACATCTTACCTATGGCCATGCAACTTATGCACCTTGAGCTGGATTAGAACCAAGTCACTGTCCTCAGAATCTATGCCCTTAATTGTTACAAGTCTACTTCCTCTCTGTAGAAAATGACCATTTGTGCAGGTTTTCCAGGGACCACAGTATCATGGTGTGAGAGAAACAATGGACTGGGAATACAGTGTCTCTATGTGAATGTGCTGCACCCTGGCTGAGTGACGGTCCCTCTCCGGGCTTTGCTTCTTGCATTGCAAATTGAGAAGAGATGGGGTTTGATGACCTGTGAGGTCCTTCTTCTATTAGCTCTCTGAGTTATTACATGAATGGAAATTCTGCATCCAGGTGTTAGGAGAGATAGTTGGTGAGTAGCCAGAGAGCCTTCTTCAGTTGAAAGAAAACCGTCAACACATGCCTTTTGCACTTCAGAATTCCATCTCCCCTGAGACAGCAGGAGGGCACCAAACACTCTAGACCCTAAAGTTTCCCTTTTGCAGCCCCATTTTCTATGTGGCTTCAGGAAGTTTTATTCTTCAGCAGGTATGATGAGCATCTGCTTTGTCGTATCAAATGCCATAGCAATTTACTGCCAAAGTGCCTTTGGTCAATTGATGTATGAGAAACGGCTGGGCTATTGTGGCCAGAGAATGAATTTAATCCACTATGATACAGAGTGAAGCTAACATCACTTTGCCCATACAGATCCTGGGCACATTTGAGACTTGTCAGCTGGGCCAAATGCCAATGCAGTGAGGGCTCTGCTGGAGGGCTCTCCAGCTGTGTTTGGAGTGGGTACATCTATGTACCACTCTCTAGACTTGAAGAGTGTGAGACAAAAGCCATGGGCAATGAACTCATTCTTTAATTGCATCTTTGCAGTAGCCCTGTGTAACTGGAAATGAGGAAAAGAAAGTTTCTGGGTTAGTTCTCTCCCACTAGGCTGCTGTATGCTACAGTTGCTCACCTAACTTGGCCAAATGCTTTTCTGCTTTAATATAAAAGTGATGGGTTGCTGCAATTTAAGTAATTTGGTGTGGTCCCATGGCCTTGGGGCTCACATTTGGTCCCACGGGTTACCACGAGTCTTTTGTAAATGTTAGCTCAACAAAGCTACAGAGCCACCTGTGTGACAGGGGAGGGCACGGTTTTGAAGGAACTCTTCAGGCTGAGCTCAGCAGTGGTAGCACTAAAGCTTGCATACACGGCTTCAGAGTCAGGTTGAATACAGTTTTCTTAAAGCATGGCCTCAGCCGGTAACAGCTGCATGGACTTCTCCAGGTACTTGGTACCCAAGACGATACAATTTTGAATTTCAATATATAGGATCAGAAACCCAAATGTTTGTATTTATTCATTTATTGGTAAAAATTGGAAGAAAGGTGATTCTTCTCTAAAACCTAGAATCCTAGAGGCAGGTTTTTTTTCTTTTTTTTTTTTTTTTTTTTTTTGAGACGGAGTCTCGCTCTGTCACCCAGGCTGGAGTGCAGTGGCGTGATCTTGGCTCACTGCAAGCTCCACCTCCTGGGTTCACGCCATTCTCCTGCCTCAGCCTCCCAAGTAGCTGGGACTACAGGCACCTGCCACCATGCCCGGCTAATTGTTTGTATTTTTAATAGAGATGGGGTTTCACCATGTTAGCCAGGACGGTCTCGAACTCCTGACCTCGTGATCTGCCCACCTCAGCCTCCCAAAGTGCGGGGATTACAGGTGTGAGCCATCATGCCAGGCTGAGAGGCAGATTTTTAATGACGTGTTCTATTCCAGAAAACTGATGCTAAAATGCACCCGGATAAAAGCCTGTGGGTTTGGAAGAAAGGTGAAGGAGCGGACTTCCTAGAAGCATAACTAAGAAAACATCCCTAGGGACCTCAGGAAAGGCTCTCTACGCTCCCCCGGGGTAAGGTCGCTGACCGCGATCTGGCAACGTTGGAGTTGGACCAATTTGGGTTTAAATTCTGGCCCTGTGGGTTGCCAGCTCTATGATCTTAGGCAAGATACTTCCTGTTTTCTCACTGAAAATAGGTGTGATGATGCTGAGTTTGCAGGACTGGTTGAAGGATGAACGTAATCAGTACAGTGCCTGGTACAAAGTAGTCATGTGATCATGGCAACTGCTGTTGGAAAAGGGCCTGCACACCTCCCTGTCCCTTTCTTAGTGGAGACTAATACTAGCTTGTTTAGATCGTTCTAAAATATGTTGAACCTGGGGTGAGATATTGGTAGGGGAGTGAGTAAAGGGGTGAGATAGCTTAAGATTGCAGCTGAGAGAGACCACTGGCTGTGAGGGCTCTGGAGGATGTGGGGCATTGAGCAGGGCACTGGGAGCCAGCCATAGCCAAGCTTCCTGGCTAGGTCAAAGGGTAATGTGTCCATCCCACAATGGAGATGGGCCCCAAGGCAGCCTTGGGAAATGTTGAAGTCGTTCATTCAACATACGTGAATTGATCCCTGCCATGCACTAGGCTCTGCTTTCAGAAAGAAAGACAGAAACAGTCCCTACCTTCAAAAAGCACAAACTTCAGGAGCTAGCATATGCTCTGGCCTTGACTAAATAAATAAACAAATAAACAGACAAATTTTTTTTTAAACCATCACAGATTCTGGGAAGAAAGCCATTTGGAACAAATAACCCTAAATCCCTTTCATCTCAGGAACATGCTGCCTGTTGGATAGTCTTAAGAGGATTGATTTTAAGTGTCAGAACTGAATTTGAATTCTGGCTCTGCTACCCAATAGCAAGAAGACTTTGGACAAGACCGCCGACTACTCCGAAACAGTTTCTTTTATGTATAAAATGTGGAAGGAATAGTTCTATCTACCCTTGCAGGGTTGCTCTGAGAATGAGTTAAGATGGTGTGTGCAATCATCAAGTACAGAGTAAAGGATGATGAAATATTAGGAGAGTTGGAACTAAGGCAAGAATTGCTAATCCATAAAACAGCATCTTGTGTGGGGGTTCTGCTTTTAAAGAAAGAGGTGTTCTAGAATACTAGGTTCTCAAAGGTTACTCTCCAACACCAGCTGAAAGCAAGCTTGGCTCCGGCTGGTAATTGGGTGTCCTTGTCCCTTCTGGAAAGGCCTGAAGTGGCTGCTAACCACAGGTAAAAACTTCCTAATGAATGCCAGCTATTCTGAGGAAGTGTATTCAGTAGCCCAGTACTTTCTGTGGGCAAATGCCACATTTAAGGACTCTTTCTCTATTTATGGTTAACAATAACTCAATTGAACTAGAATGGCTGCTACAAATATCAGGCTTAATTAAATATTTTCAGGGATAAATGGAAAGTGAGAACATGTAATTATGCCCTTTGCCATTATTCCAGCACCTCCTCCTTCACCCTTTTTAATGTTAAAAAATAATGGCTTCTTCATGCCTGAAGTTAAGCATCTTTAAAAATATAAGCTGAAATGAAGATGCAAAGACACAAAATAAACTGTGAGTGACAACACAGTGACGACAACAACAAAATACTTTGGGGACAGGTATACAGACAAATAAGATTTCCTTCAGAATATAGAAAGAATAGTTAGAGACCAGATATGGTTAAGAGACAAGTTTCAGAAATGGCAAAGGGATCCATTTGTGTGAGCATTATGGCCAGGGCAGGTCCATGTGGCTACAAGGGAAGCTCAGCAGGGGTAAGACGTATAACAACAACAACAACAACAACAAAAATGAACAAATACAAATTCTACTTTTGAGAGGCTACTTATCTTGGTAAATTGCTAGGTTTGTGCAAAAGTCATCATGGTTTTTGCCATTACTTTTTTTTAGAGACTGAGTCTCACTCTGTCAGCCAGGCTGGAGTGCAGTGGCATGATCTTGGCTCAATGCAACCTCTGCCTTTCAGGTTCAAGTGATTCTCCTGCCTCAGCCTCCCAAGTAGCTGGGATTATGAGCATGCACCACCATGTCTGGCCAATTTTTGTATTTTTGTAAAGACAGGGTTTCACCGTGTTGCCAAGGCTGGTCTTGAGCTGCTAGCCTCAAGTGACCCACTCGCCTTGGCCTCCTAAAATGCTGGAATTACAGGCATGAGCCACCACAACTGGCCTAAACATTAGATTTTTTAGAAGAAAATTTGGTTGAAGGCTTAAAACAGAATAAAGCCACACCTACCACATAAGAACTGGGAACTTCAAGCCTGGCCATCCTGGCACTAAGCTTTTGCTGCTGCATTCAGGGGTGGCTCACCACCCTCTTGAGTGGCAGGTGTTGACAATCGCAGTACCCAAACTCAGCACAGAGCTCTCAGAAAAAAATATAGAAGCTTCCTGCTGAGATCCTGCCTCATGAGAGATTTTGAAGCTTAAAAATGTAGTGTATATAACAAGCCATGAAGTTATTGGAATGTGTCACTGGTTTTCCTTTCCATGATTACAATGAAAATATGACATCGATCTCCAGCAACCATAAACTATATAGCTGAAATTCTACTAAAATGGCAGATGGTAGGGTGACCACACTAAAAAAGAAAAGAAGAAAAAAAAAGCCCATAGGTAAGTTGAGCTTGTTGATAGCACAGTGAGATTAATGAAATATCTGAAGTCTAAGAAGATACGGTTTTGTTCTGAAATTTGGATAGGTTTTCTAAGTATGATTATGAACTGTGTGACCTTCCTAATGAGGAACCAAAAGGATAATGATGTTCTTGGTGATTAAAAGAGGAGCAAAGAAATCTAATTAGATGATGTATGTGTTATACTTGTTGGTGAAACATAAAGCTATTTTTAGAGGTGCTGGCTGATGAAGGCACATCACTTCCCTTCAAAGGGAACTTTTCCTCCATTGAGTTTAATTACAGCGGCAAATGTGGCACTGTGTTGTTTCACAAGTAAGATCAACCAACAGGGCTCTGCAGCACAACTAAGACCAGTCGATAAAGAGGGAACCATCTTTCTTCTGTTCTCCTTAACACACCCTGTTTTGTGCTTACTACAAAAACAAAAGCTTAAGAAGTTAATATCAGAAGTTAATTCAAATCTGTCAGCTCATCACAAACCTGAAAGAGGCAAGACTTGAGTCTATGTTGAACCAGAAGCTCTGTGTCTGTGCTGACATCAGCACACCCTGAACGCTCAATGTTAAATTCTAAATGCTTAGGCTAATAGCCAGATGTCAATGATTCAGAGCGAGGAGGGCGGGGTACAAGTGAATGACAAGGAACCTCATCAAGAATGAAATGGGAAATGTCTGCAGTTTTTTTCTAATATGTTGACATTCTGCAGGTTGGGGGAAAATACAAATGATTACGCTGCTGTCATCAGCCAAAAGCAATGGTGTTTCTCTCTGACTCATTCCCTTCCCACCTGGATTTAAATTGTGGATTTGAAAAATAAAAATCATACACGTTATCAGCAGGAAATGGACAAATATGTGCAGCTTTTGATGTCTCTGCAAGAAGATATCATGTGATGAACGTCTTCCTAAACAGAGAATTGGAATATGTGGTGTAGCCTCCTTCAAAAAGGAGATCTGAGATGAGGGTCCCTAAATTTTAAATTAGATTTGGAACATACAGGAGGCCAGAACGCAAGGGAAAGTCAGAAAAATAGTGATTTGGCTTCCCTGAGGGGAGGGGACTACAAGTCCTCTTGGGTATTTGGCTTTTCTTTGGTTAGTGAAAGGTATGAAACTGTATAGAGGCTATAACTGATGCCCTCATTGACTGGAAGATATATTTATTAATTCAACAAACAGTTACTGGGCAAAACTCACTGGAAGATATAGTGTTACATCCTCTAAGTGCAGAAAAAGACACAAACAAAATATAAGCATAGGGGTAATCTACCATGAGAGCCCAAAAGATGAGGGCTTGATTCTTCAGTGGAGCTCACAAGTGCTTTACATATGGAGCGTCATTGAGCAGAGTCCAGAAAGGATGCACTCATCAGGCAGAGAAGAGGGCACAAGCCTGCCTCTGTGACCCTCCAGCACACTGGGAGACATAGTATATGGGTTTGAAAGAAACAGGGGATTAAGATCAGACAGACCTAGGTACAAAACCTGCTGCTGTCCCTTCCACCCCTTCCGTCCATGGTGGAATCCCTCCTACCTGGGGAAATTCAGTAACATCATTTGTTCTTTGAACTCTAGGTTATTCTTCTGTCCAATGAAAAATAACAATATCTATCTCAAAGCGTTCTTAGGTGTCTAAAGACATGTGTGGCTGACACTTGATAGCTGGCAGCTTCTTTATTCCTCAAGCATGGCACTTCCTGTATTTTATTGTAACTGTCTATTTACTTGTTTGATCAAGATCAGAAATTCTGTTTCTCCTGGTACTTTAGTCCTTAGTCTAATTCCTGGCATACAGTAGGCACTAAATAAATATTTGTTGACTAGATGAATGGATGGAGGGATGGATGGATGGATGGAGGGATGGATGGATGGATGGATGGATGGATGGATGGGGAGTGGCAACAGCATGATGTGTAATGGGAGCTGGGACAGAGGGGGCCCAGCCTGGTGGATGCAGGGAAGGTTGCAGGTGGAGTGCTGGGGACACTTGAAGCTGTAAGGCTACACTGCTCTCACAGTGAGAACAGCCTTAATGCCAAGCTGTTCTGGGAGGCAGAATTTTTCAGCAATCGAAATGACAAAGTTCATTCTGAGTTTTGGAAATGTCACTTGGCCCTGCTGTGGCAAACTGACAGGAATTGAATTGCCAAAGAAAGATGAGAGAACCAGTGAGAGGATATCACAATTGTCCATGTGCGACGCATGCCACAATGTGAGTGACAATGGAGATGGAGAAGTCAGAGCAAAGGCCATTTGGTGGGACTTGTTGGCTAACAGATGTGAGGAGTGAGGGAGAGGAGGAAGTCAAAAATGACCATGGAGATTCTAGAGAGTGTGCAGGGGAAGAGTGAGGCATGCCCCAAGTGTTCCCAGGGGAGAAAGGCTGCCTTTGAGATCCCTGTGGAATATTCAGGGAGAGAGAGTGGCTTGTAGCTCAGAATTCAGTAGAGAACTAAAGACACAAATTCAGGAATTATCAGACTGTTGTTCAGAGGCCATCAATCTTCAGTGTGCATAGGATTCCCTGGGAGGGCTTCTTAAAAAGTGCATTCTCAGGACCTTCCCTAGAGATTTTGATTAAATGATTCTGGGGCAATGCTCACATATCTGCATTTTTAAAGCATCCAGAATAAGGCTAATGCAGGCCAACAAATACTTCACCGTTGGGTGCCTGAAGGTACACAAGAGCCCTTCCCCTCTCACCACAGGCTGACTCCCGGGAAGACTGATAGGGCAGGTGCTGGAGGAGCTAGAAGCAGACTGAGGAAGGTAAGGAGACAGTCACCACCCAGTTATATCACAGAGGCCAGAAGTGGGGCATTGTGGGGTGAGAGGGGGTCTGGCACTGAGAGGAGGTTGGGTGTTAGAGGGAGACAGATCATGGTAGCTGAGGTGTAAGTAGGTTTGAGAAAGTGGAGATACAATGTGAGTTCTACCTCCTAGAGGCCTGTGGTTGGAGGGAAGAAAAGGCATGGGTGCGGCATGGAGCTCGCACTGAAGAGAAGCTCAGTCTTTGTGCCCCCTCTCCATGTCCCTGCTAGAGCCACCTGGGGATAGGTGTAGTTGTGAAGATGCCCTAATACAGACATGGAACGAGAAGATGGAGGGGGGAAGAGGAGGGAGGTGGGGGATAAGGCAGTGGCACTGAAGTCTGTGCCCATGGGTGAGATGGTTTCCCATGAGAAGGAGGTCAGCAAAGGGCAGAGGGTGAGAGCCGCTGCCTGGTGCAGGCTCTGGCAGAAGGAAGTCCAGCTCAGAGAGCCAGTCTGATATGTATATTTATTCTAGAAGAATGGCCATTAGCAAAAGAAAATAGAGATTCCGCCCTCATGGCTCCCGGGAGCCTCCAAGGCAGGCTGGAGTCACAGCTGCTCCAAGAGGGCTCAGGCTTGGCCTGAGGAAGAAACTCTGCACACAGATACTGCCTTAACTGGAGTGTTTGCCTTTTTCACTTGCGATGACAGGATTCCTATGAGTTGTCCCTGCGCCCTACCCTTAACTCTTAATGTAACTGATTTGTGTTGCTGCATTTTCACAGATAAAATGTGAGAAATTTGTTTTTCTCTCTGCAGTCTCCCCGCTCCGTCTTGGCTTTGTTTGCGTTCTCTGTCCCCTTCCCCTGCCAGTTCCAGTCATCCAGGCGTTTACATGCCTCATTAAGCACGTCGCACTCTCTGCAGTGCCGGATGTAATCAAGTCCAGAATCTTCCTTCTCTGCACACTAAGGACAGGATGGGGGGATGGGACTTCTTGCTCAAGGCCCAGAGGGGACAAAGGGGGTTGGCGAACTGAGAGAAAGTGAATCACCTCCACAAGGGACAGAGCTGTGGTCAGCAAGCTGAAACCCAGCCACCCCTGCTGTACTTAGGCCTGGCAAGACTTCAAGGTGCCAAGGGGCTCCCTGTGGACTTTCCAATGGCTGCACCCACTCAGTAAAGCTAACGAATGCTTAGAGCAAGCTGATTTGCAATGGTTGGAGCAAGCTGCTGTGCAAAGGTTGTCCATGGTTATGGTTGATAGCTTTTGGAGACTTGTTCCTTGCCCTTTGTTCCCATTGTTTCTCAAATTCAGCCCAGACACTTAGAAAGCTGAAAGTAACCTGGGAGTTCATCTTGCTCTGCTTTTCTGTTTTACACATGACTTAGGAACAGACAGCATCACGGTTTGTCTGTATCAGAGTCAGGACCGGAACCCTGTGTTCCTTGCTGCAAGCGTTGACCGCCTTTACACATTGGGCCACTTTTCCAGCACCTGCAGTTGCCCGGGGCCAAGGAAAGTGGGTGGTCTAAAATGTGACTGTGAGTTGGCGCTCTGCCTAGCTGACCACTCTGTCCTTGTGGCTCTGTGTGGGGAAGGCAACTGGTGTGATGAAGAAGCAGCATTTCATATCGGTGCCAACAGCTGATTCATCTTGGATGATCACCTACCAGGTTGTCACTCACACGTTTCTAGTCATTTCAGGTTTCAAACCACTCACCAACCCATTGTATCCAGTTTTTGTCCTCTACATTCTTTCAAAATTGCTTATATCCCATTTTCCTTTGCTCTTTGCTTGTAGGTATGAAATATATAAAAGATGTAGTGTGAGAGAGGCACGCTGTGAAAGGATCACAGGGGCAGAGTCAAAGAGGGCTCTCAGAAAACAGACTGACCATCTGTGAGAGTAAATACAAATGCATGCCTGCAGATGGGGACTGTGTGTTGGGGAAGTATGAGTATACGGGTTGCAAATCTGAAAATTGTCTTTTACAAGAATGCGTTCAGAAGTAGATAGAAGAAAGGAGAATTTGATGTAGGAGATGGGTCCAAGAAAACTAACTGCTGATATGAGGTTCCATTTGGAAAGTCACCATGTCCATGATGGGTTGCCAGGTCTTATGAGCTGGATTGCAATAGGAGCACAGCGCTCCAGCATGGGAATGGGAGTACATAGTCTCAAATCCCAGCACAAGCACTGATAAGCCAGGGTGTTTTGAGTTATCTGCCTAACCTCTCAATTTCCTCAAGTGTAAAATCAGGATAAATATAGTACTTACTTCATAGAGTCACTAAGGGTGATAAAAAAGGAAAAGCACTTAGTCTAGTGCCCTGTACACAGTAAATGGTTGGTAATAATTAGGCATAATTATGGGGGCATTCAGGACTAGGAAGAGCATCCCTGGCCAGGAGAAAGAGCAGGTCAGCCAGACACTATCTGTCTGATCTTGTGCTGAAACTATTGCCACACAGTCATAGGATCAGAGAATTGTGCCTTGTAGGGACCACAGAAACAAAACATCTTATCCAAAATTCCTTCACTGATTAAAAATATAAAAAGACCCACTGAGATTGACCTGCCCAAAGCCATTCAGCATAGGGTGAGACACATACCCCTTCCTCTATGCCATGGCATTTCAATTCCTGACAGCTAAATTGTGGCTGTGACCAATACGTTCTTTCCATCCCCACATACATTCACACATTCATTCATTCCACAAAGTTTTCCTGATGAGCTACTGTGTGTAGATCCTTGTATTAGGTCCTAGGGATTAAGCCAGGTATAGCCCCTATGTTCATGGAGCTTACAGGATAAAGAAGAAGAAATACTTTAAACAAACAAATTTTGAAATATTAAACAAAAACAAAATTACAACTAGAAGATAAAGTCTATAGAAACAAGGAATCTATCTGTTGAGTCACTGCTGTCTCCTGATCACATAGAACAGTGCCTGGATTGTAATAGGTCCTAAACGCACGTTTGCTAAATGAATGCTAGACAATGCCCTGAGTGCAGCAGTCAAAGGCACGGAATGAGTGGATGCAGAATGGGGGACTGGCCTGCTCAGAGAGGTCAGGAAAGTATTCCTTCAGGAAGGGATGCTGAATGCAAGTGTGTGCCAACAGGGTGAAGTGAGATAGGGTGGGCTATAGGAACCATGAATGCTGGTGAGGAAGGGCACAGGGGACTTTGGAGGAAAGAAAAGAAGTCCAGTTGAGCAGTGACTCTGGCAGGCATGTGGAGGGAAGAGGGGATAGCATGGGCCATGTCACAATAAGTGTTGGCAGGTACCAGTAGAAACATAACAGTATTCAGTGAGTCATGCCACTTTGGTGAACACTGTCTTATTGACAATTCACAGTGACACTCTCATGTCTGTAGGTCAGAAAATATCATCCTACTCAGCTGAGTAAACTCAGGCCTGTGGTTTTTGTTTGTGGTCAAATCCACACATCTAAACATAGCATTTATGGGATCCTTAATCTATACAACCTTATTTAATCCTGTCACCAGTCTTTTGAAGCAGGCGTTAATGTCCCAATAGCATATATGAGGGAAGGAAGGCTCAGCAAGTTTAAGTGAATTGGGATGTGAAGGCTGAATTGGGATGTAAATGTCTGCCTATACTATGGGCTGAATCCCATCCCTCTACTACCGAATGTCTGTGTTGATGCTCTAACTCCCAGTATGTCTGTATTTGGAGGTGGCACCTATAGGGAAGTAATTATGGTTAAATGAGGTCATAAAGGTGGGACCCTGATCCAATATAGTTACTGTCCTTATCAGAAGAGACACCAGAAAGCTCCCTCTCTCTCTTTTTCTATGAGAATTCAGAGGAGAAACCATGTGAGGCCACAGCAGCTGTCTACAAGCCACGAGGTGAGCCCTCACAGGAGCCACCTTGGCAGAAATCTGCATCTTGGACTTCTAGCCTCAAGGACTTTGAGATAATAAATGTCTGTTGTCTAAGCCATCCCATCTGTGGTATTTTGTTATGGCAACACAAGCTAACTAAGACAGTTTTGGTATACACTAGTTGTTGTTATCTGCCATGACACACCTCTTTCTTAGTTAATGTCAGAGAGAGACAAGAGGGGCCATTGGGTTGTCAGTCCTGTGCCCTTCTCTGCATCACACTCCCTGCAACAGCAATCCCACCAACCATGGGGATAATGGCAAGTTGTGGCAGGGAAGTGACTCAATCCCACACTATCTTCTCAATGTTGTTAAGACCAAGGCATGGGTGTTCCTGGTCACTGGGGTGCGGGCAGGACTATACGTCTGTGAGTGTCTTGGATCAAGAGCTGTGAGCAGTGATAGTTGAAGAGCTGATTTCAGGTCTAGAAAATTCTAATGTCATCTCTTTGCAAGTGAATGAGATTGACATCTTAGAACTATAGGGTTGAGGGTCTTCCAGTTCTCAAAGCAGAGCTGAGCACTAGCTACTGCTTCTTCTAAATGCCTCAGCGACTGTGTGAGAGCGTGTGTGAGTGCATGCATGTGTGTGCATGTTTCTCTTTGCTGATGCTCTGGGCAAATGCTCCAATACCTAATACAGGCCTCCATTTCCAGGTCTCATCCAGTATCTATTCATTAGCTAAGTGGCCTTCAGTGTTACCCAAGCTCTTAAGTCCTCCTTTCACTTATCTGTAAAATGGGGTTAATAACCTGCCTTGCACAGCCCTGACATGATGCCTAGAAACCAGTACACGTTTGTAAATAGCAGATATTCTCATCATGAATAATGATCCCAAGTGCTTTTATTTTAAAATAAAGTTTTTGGAATTAAACCACTAGCCCTGTTTGCCTTGGGCTAAAAGAAGAAAACATTCATAGTAGGGTGATGTCCCCACTGAGACAGTTATCTATTAATCCAGTTGGTCTCTGGGCTGGGTTGCTCTTGGTGCTGCTGTGTGCAGAAAAGCAGAATGAGCATTCTTTTCAAAGGTGACCAAGTATAAGGTTCTTGTTTTGGGGGCAAAAACCCCTTCCCCTGAAACCCATAAAGCTATTCCACAGAGTGCATGTGAAAGTCATCATATTCTACATGCTTATTATCTAAACTGTGTAAACCGAGCCCCTTGAGGTCTATCTACCTCAGAGACATAAATTACAGAGGTGAAGCAGGCAAGCCTATCTTTGAAGTAGGCTAAAACTCAAAGGCATAGGCATTCAGGCAGGCAGAGGTAGGAAGGAACATGCTGTACCCACCTGCCACTGCTGATGAGGGGCTTATTTCTAAGACACACACAGCACAATGCACACACAATGCAGAGAGAAAACAAAAGACATAGATCACACATTTCAGATGGTTGGTGGACAAAGTTTAGTTAATGTCAGTGCTGAAAGCTTGTGTCTGAGGTGCACGTGGAAACGTGGATACCTCTCTTCATCCTTCATCCTCTCATAGTACTCATCGGATGTTTCCCTCTAATCAAACCTCAGCAAATAAACAAATACATATGCACATAAAGTATCACAACAAGCTGGCCCTGGCCCATGGTGTGAAGTGTTACAGAAGGATATGGATGCGGCAGTGTGGGAAAATGGAGTTAGGGAGACATAGGGGCTTTAAAGGAGGTCAGTCCTGGCTCCCAAGCCTTCTCCACCCATATGGGAGGGAAAGACCTTCAGAGAGGGTTTGCTGCTCCAGTTGTGGATAGAGCAGCCACCTGATAAGGTCTCAGACTGCTACTCCATTCCTCCCCATGGATGAGAATACGAAATGCAAGCAACATGAGAATCATGATGGAAGCAGTTGACTTGGTTTAAAGCAACAAATATCACCCCCGGAATCAGAGACTCCAACTACAGAAGGCATCTTAAAATTATACAGTTGAATTGACCCATGGTTCTATCTTCTTTATACAAACACCATTCTACCTGATTCACAGTTTGTTTTACTGCTATTGTAAGGGCAATCTTTGCCTTTTAATGACCATGAGATATCAATTACCGTGTAACTATCTCTGCATGGCATGCTAGGGGAATGGCAGGGAGAAGTATGTCTTATCTACAGGTGGTGGGTTGAGCAGGATGGATGGACACAGGCCAAGCAGATTGCAACTTCCTCCCTCCTGGGTCCCTCAAGCTTCCCCATATGGCTGAGCCCACTGCATCCAGGCTTCCAGCACTCACCATACAATGTGATGCTGGCATTGGTGTTCCCAAGCTTGTTTGTGGCCACACAAGTATAGTTCCCATAATCCTTTTCTGAAACATTGAAGAAAGTCAGAGTGGACATGCGGCCTTTGTTTTCAATCCTCATTCCATCCAGGCCAGTGGCTAACCTGCAAGAGGGAAGACATTGCCATCAATTCATTCTACAAAGAGGCCCTCCTCCTCACAAAACTCTTTTCTCCAACTAACCTCGTCCCTCAAACTCAAACCCTAAGAGCTTCAGTGTCCAACAGGAGGAGAAGGGAAAGGATGCTCTTGCCCAACAAAATAAATATACTGGCTTCTAATTCCTAATGACTGACATGTCTACAACCAGTCTCAGATTCAGAATCATGGTCAGTTCATTTTCTTCACTTCCCAGCCTCCTCCATTTTTTTTCTGGTTGTAAAAGGAGACTTTGTTACAAAAGAGGGCATCATACATTTCTGTTTTGCCTTATCTTTCCCCTTTTCTTCATCCTCATCCTTCTCCCATCAGCTCTGATGGGGATAGGCCATCAGCTCTGCTTCAGAACTGTCCAGGCATCATTTAAAAGGTACCTGGTATCTTCCTTGAACCACTGGAATTCAGCCATGGGGACTGCAGAGGCTTCACAGCTCAGGATGCCCTTCTGACCGACTGAAACGCCAGTGTTCTTGGCTTTTGAGATATAGGGAGGATCTGTGGGAAACACACACACACACATGCACAGGCATGCACGCACGCACACACAGAGTGATTTCATGAAAGAGATGAAGGGCACATCCAGCCATTTGCTATGTAAATGGATTTCTTGTGACAACCCTGTTTCCCAGTGAAATAACCATTTATTTCGGGAAAAATAACTTGCTTGAAGATATTACATTGACCCAAACCTCTTTTTCAGGCCTCCAAACCCATTCTCAGTTAACAATTCTCTCCATTTGCTGAAAACTCTGGCAGTCACTGGAAGCCTCCAGGGACAAATGGCATGGAGGCCATGGTGGGCAAAGCCATCTGATGAAGTATTTTCCTGTTGGCAGCAACTTGGGTCCTTTGGAAAATGGCACTGCCATTACCAGATTGTCCACCTACTCCCTGTGCCGTC
The DNA here is from genome assembly GCF_006542625.1 of Nomascus leucogenys. Taxonomy (NCBI): domain Eukaryota; kingdom Metazoa; phylum Chordata; class Mammalia; order Primates; family Hylobatidae; genus Nomascus; species Nomascus leucogenys. The sequence goes on along the minus strand of NC_044395.1, from coordinate 2,524,176 downwards.
TTTTCCCCAGAACCCCCTGGCTGCAGGTCCACTCACAGTTTACAGTGATTTTTACTTTCCGCACATCGGGCGCAGCGACATCGTTCAACGCGCTGCATTCGTACTCCCCGGACTGGTCTCGCTTGATGTCAGAGATCTCCAGGTACTCATCCTCACTTACAAAGCCCTGGCCTTCTGGGAAGAAAGAAGCAGACAGGAAACAGTCAGGAAACTGTGTAACCAGGGACAGAACCATATTCACATCTAGAGATTGTAGGAGGAGGAAGAGAAAAAGCCATCAGCATGGAGGAGGACATCAAGTCAAAGACATAGGGCATCATGTTGCTTAAAAGATACAGCAACGGAAGAAAGAAATTCTTGGCTTGAGTCTTGCATCAATGTATTTTCAGTCAAGTCACTTAACGTTTTTAGAGCATTTGGTAAGAAAATATGTCATTATTTTTCTTATATGATTATTGTGATAATTAACTCAGAGATGACATGATAAATACTTCAGGGCATTGCCAAACTGATATTTTAAAAAGAATTGTCATGATCAATAATATAATAAAACTATGGAATAACTTTAGGGTATGTTACTGTGCAGCACATCTTAATTTTTCATTATGTAGAAATGTGTTTGTATGCAGAATACAAACTACTACTTGGAGAACAAATAAGTAAGCATTCTACCCTTTAATATAAATAAATGAAAAGTAGTTGGTTTTGTTTCCACCTGTGTTGGAGAAGATAGAGTGAGAATGAATGAACGAGGAAGGACCCCACGATGGCTTTGTAATAGGTGCTCAATAAGCATTGGCCAACACAAATGCGATAGCCCCAAATGCTGGATCTGTGGTTGCCAGAATAGCCTAGTGGATTTAATACTCAATTTGGTGGTGCTCCCTGGAGGATTCATTCTCAGGTACTTGTGAAACTTGTCATTCATAATTCAAAATATTATGGGCTGCAAAATTTATATTGCTTTTATGCCACCATTACAGGTTCTTGCAACAGTCTGGCCTCGCCACCTTACCCCTTATCTTACTCCCTGTGCAAAGGGAGTGCAAAGACAACAGACCCTCTGTCTTCCATCACAGATGTTCTGAGTTCTGTCAAAACACTGAGATCCCATCAAAACCAAGATAAAGCCCAAGGATAAGGCACAGCTATTTGCATTTCTTATAGGCCTGCAGTCCTGAGGGCCACAGTAGTTTTCAGGGCAACAAAAATGTTAGCTTTCGCCACAACCTTGTGAAAGCATGTTCTAATCCAATGGGTTTGGGTCCACCATGGGTGTGAAGCAGGAAGGTGTCTGTGGAGGGGGTGGGCCAGTGTGTAGGGCATAGGGTGTGGGGCAGGAACGTGTCTGTGGAGGTGGGATGGTGTGCAAGTGTATGGGGTGGGCAGCAGGAAGGTGGAAGGTGGGGAGAGTGTGTAGGGTGTAGGGTGTGCAGCAGGAATGTGTATGTGGAGATGGGCTGGTGTCCAGGGTATAGGGTGGGCAGCAGGAAGGTGGAGGGGATGGGCCAGTGTGCAGGGTGTAGGGTAGACAGCAGGAAGTGGAGGGAGTGGGCCGCTGTGCAGGGTATAAGGTGTGCAGCAGGAAGGTGTCTGTGGAGGTGGGCCAGTGTGCAGGGTGTAGGTTGTGCAGCAGGAAGATGGAGGAGGCGGGCTAGGGTGTAGTGTGTAAGGTGTGCAGCAGTAAGGGTCTGTGGAGGTGGTCCGGGGTACAGGGGGTAAGGAGGCAGGTACTTAGGTGCCCTGACTCTGCTCCAAAATAAGCCTTGGGGGCTTCCACCACCCTCCTACCCGTTTCACCAGACCCTGTGCTTTCTGGCTCTTGCTGTCTTCCCTGCCTCCATGTCCTACCCCAGGTCATGCCCACCCGGGGAGTACCATCAGTCTCTGGATACTGGCTACCAATCATCTATTTATAGAAATGTCACTGCAAATCAGCACCATTCTGTTAGTCCAATCTGTGCAATTCCACGGAGGAAATAATGCACTGGCTAGTGGGAGCAATCCATTTGCCCGGCTACCCTCCGCAAACCTGGTCCTGGTGACAGGGTCCCAAAATGTACCCACAGATGTGAGGTTCAGAGCCATTGGGAAGTCTGGGTGAACCCACATAAGGAGTGGCTGAAGGGTGCAGGGTGGAAGATCCCCAGAGTGAAGAAATGGTGTCTGAAACAGCGACCCACACACTCCCAGCCTAGGATCTGAGTGTCTCTCCTGAATGATGCTGCTCGCCCCAGATGGTCCCAGGCACCAGATGGGAACTTAGACAATTTCAAGGAAGAAACTCCAGAGCATGGGTCACCTGGGTCTGGGTTAAGCCGGCATTTGCTGGATGGTGCTGCTGGATCAAAAGCCTCTACCACAGCAGACATAATGATCTAGTTTGTATACTAACTCTTCAAGGTGGATTACGGTTATGCAAACACTTTCTTGCCCTACTCCCTTTATTTCTCTATAGGCTAACAGAATATCATAGTGAAAGGGATTCTGAGGTTACTTTTAAAATGAAATTTAACAAAGAAGAATTAGTTGATCAATCTAAGCATTTTTAAGGATTAAACAACAATGGAATCAAACACATCAAAATGACGTTCCAGACTCACCTCACCATTTTTTTTTTTTTCTGAAAGAAATAAATGTGGTAGGATGAGAAGCCTGGATTTCTACTACTATGACTCCATTATTTTTTCAAAATGTACCACAGAGGATTTTGCCATGGGTAATTAAATTGCATTGCATTTAACCAAACACATGAGATACCTGCTGAGGGCCTGGCTGGAGTCTCAGGCAGGGTCAGTGTTCCCCTTTCCTCAGAAAGAAGAAAGACCCGGATCACGCTGCTTGATGGACCTCAGCCAGATGCCTTAAATGCTCCAGATAAAGTGAGATCCACGAAGGCCAGTGGACTTAGAAATGTTGACCTACACATAGGGAGGGGATGGCTTCACAGAATGGGGAGGCATGTGTGCATTTGCATGGGTAAGACAGATCCTGCACCCTTCCAGCAGAATTACCAGATGACATGGCAATCCCTCTGGAATGTGGGATTTCTTTCCACTGTCTATGATGCTGTTTTTATGGGACCAGTTATGCAACAGCAGAAATGGAAGGAAGGAAGAAAAAGTGCATTTCATGTAAAATGGGGATCGTTATAATACTACCTCATTAAGTGAGAAAATGAATTTTGTCAAGTTTGTACAATAAAGTAAGTGCTTCTCAGATTTTAATTTGCATATAAATTCTTTAGAGTTTTTTTTTTTTAATATAGATTCTGATTCAGTAGGTCTGGAGTGGGGTCTGGGATTCCACGTTTCTGACACATGCCCAGGGGCTGCCTCCACGGCTGGGCCAGGGCCCACACCCTGAGCAGTAAAGCTGTGATGCACCGTTCCGCGCTGTTCATGGACTCTCTCCCACCCACACACGTGAAGTCTTCTAGGGTCAGCGTGTTAGGAAAATATACTAAGAGCACCTCAGGCTGAGACCCTTGTGGAGCCTGCCCCTCCAAGGACTCACTGTTCTTGGAATTTAGGGCTGAGTAGGCTGCTAAATTGAGGCTGAGAATCAGGACGCATGGATTCTTCATGATCTTCTCACAAAACATGCATCCTCACCAAAACATGTTTCTTTGTTGAAAAAGGGAAAATGTTGTTGAAACTTCTCTCCATCTCAGACTCAGTGAAGGTGACTTACATGTTATTTTCTTAACTACTTTGAATGCTGGGTGAAATTTTTAAAGCAGAATGAATCTAGGTTGCTACATGCCTGGAGACCTAGGAAGCTGTAGGGCTGCCCTCTCCAGTTCTGGTTGCAATGTAAAATTCTGATTCCATGCTGCAGATAATGGGGCAGAAGGCAATCAATGTTTTAATCCTCTTTACTAGCTGCCAGGAAACCAAATTGCTGACTATGAGTTAAAGGAAGGAAAATGGGCAGGGAGAAACAGATGAGGGAGGAACAGGATAGGATAGGAAGGAGAGGGAGGAGGAGGAAGGAAAGACAGACAGAGGTGGGGCAAGCAAGATGGCCTGTGAGCCATTGGAAAGATTCTGAAAACATGTTCACCAAGGACTTTTTTAAAAAGGCTGTAAGCCTGCAATATTTTCCTTGTCAAACAGGAACTGAAAGTCTGCTCAACCGTTTTGCTTTATAGCGAAATGTCCTGTAGTAAGACAATAACCCAGAGGCATTATGAACCTGCTCTAAGCACTCCAGCATCCCAATATAACATGGTTGGAAGCAACAGAAAGCAGATTCTGAATCACTGGCAGAAATACATAAAAACTGAGGCTGTTTCCATGGAAAGAGTGTTTCAAAGAAGCTGCGTTCAATTCACCGCATTAGCAAAATTAAGATCTGCAAAAATACAAATGAGGCCATTCATCCGGGGATGTGGGGGTCATTGCCTCAGATGCAGGATGCATGCTTGGGGATAGGATGAGCAAAAGCCTCAGGGTTCTGTGGATCTGAGGGGGCTTCTTCAGTATGGACACACATTCCAATAGCACAGTCACAGAATACAAATAGCGCAAAACATCCACAAGCAGGGTCTGTTCTGCTAGAAATGGAGGAACAGACAGAAAAACAACTTGGGGGAGAAGGACCACTGGCTGGCCTGCTGGCTCTGACCTCACTGCACTTATTCTGCTCACATCTAGGATGAGTGAGGTGTTGCGTCAGACGCTGTGGTGAGGGAATGGGGGCAGAGACAATATGGAAAACAAGGACCTTCACCTTGCGTAGTCTGCAATCTCATGGGGCCAGGACTTAAAGCAGTTTATATTTTTCTGTATCTTAGGCTCAGTTTTTTAGTTCTTCATCATTTCTATATCGCTCAGGTAAGGTGTAGTCAGTCAAAAAGATTTATTAGAGCTGAAAGAAACCTAAGTATTTGGGGATGAAAAATATCAAACAGAAAATCCAGAGCAAAATATGGAGGCTTCCTGACCTACTTCTCTTTTCTTTCTCCCTTTATGTCATTTTGTGCCAGCGATATCTCAGCCATCATTCTTGCATCCAGTTTTCCTGTTCATTGCCTCAGCCAATTCCTTAGAGTTATAAAGTTAAAAGAACCATGAGGGGTCAAAGATTTTAGCCTTCCACTTTTTTGGATTATACAAGGTCCCGACAGAATATCTTGTCTTCTCTCTGAATACCTCTGGGGACAATCTTAGGAGGTGAAGATAGGGTTTGGCAGTGTCCCCACCCAAATCTCACCTTGAATTGTAATTATCCCCACATGTCAAGGGCGGGGCCAGGTGGAAATCATTGAATCATGGGCACAGTTCCCCCATACTGTACTCTTGGTACTGAAGAAGTCTTATGAGATCTGGTGGGTTTATAAATGGGAGTTCCCCTGCACAAGCTTCTTACCTGCTGCCATGTAAGATGTCCCTTGCTCTTCCACTATGACTGTGAGGCTTCCCCAGCCATGTGGAACTGTGAGTCAATTAAACCTTTTTGCTTTATAAATTACCCAGTCTCAGGTATGTCTTTTTTTAGCAGCATAAGAACAAACTAAAACAGGTGACCTATCCCTTTGTTGGTCTATTCACAGTATGCAAAAACAAAAAAAAACAAAACAAACAAAAAAACCAACTTGGTATTGAGGCAATCTCCATCTGGTTTCTCCATTTGGAGTGATTAAAAGTCACCTCTAAGCATCCCCACCGTGACTGTCCTTCCAGGTTTGCTGTCTACGGCATGGCTCTACCTGCAGAAGCTGCGCTGAGATAAAATGTCAGCACCTGCTGCAGCATATACCAGACCTGCCAGGAAGTAACACACAGAGGAACATTTCTGGGGGCTTGTGCCACCAAGGAAAAGAACAACAGGAGATGAGAGCAGTGAGGAGGATCTAGGGTTTCAGGAGGCAGCCACACAGGGAGGACAAGGTGTGGGGAAGGGGAAGTGGGAGGAGCAAGAAAGCAAGAGGGAAATGAGCTGCCAGAAGGAAGCCAGTGGAAATGGGCAGAGGGTGGCCACCCAGGGGTCTTTTTGGCTCACATGGTTGGGTTTCTGGGAAAACAAGAAAAGGAGTTTCCCTGCTGCCCAGCAAGACAGACTATTACAGATGATCCTGATCAATACTGAATTTGCAAAGTTGAAATCAAATGTCCAGGTGATTGACGATCAAATGCATGCCTCTGGCCTATAAGGCCACAACTAGGCTGCCTGAACCATCTTAGAAACAAGCCTTTTACCCACTCTCAAAAGCTAGGTCACAATTCAAGCTGTCAAGGAACACAAATTTTACTTCTGTAAGGGAAGAACCATGTTTGTAAATATCTACTGGACATCCCGTCATGGACATCTGGAGCAAGATAGACCACGGAAAGGAGCTAAGGCTGTCTGAAACTGCCTCCTCCCCACTGCTTCTTGTCCTTGATGTGTGCAGGGAAAGGTACAGACCGTCAAAAGTTCCTAAGGAGACATGTGCCTGAATCCTATCACTCATCTTTCTTTCCCTCCAGGATTTTGGCTAATAGAACATAATCACAAAACTGAGCTATAAGCAGATCAAAACATCAGCTGAACTACAATCCCCACTTGGGATCCAAGGCTGACATGAGGTTCTTGCCTTTCTCTCTGAGAATTAGAGACAGTGGGGCTTGCACAGTAGAATGCTTGCCTTTAGTACTCAGTCACAGGCTCAAAGCGGCCCCGAGAAGACGAGCTGTGTCGCAATGCAGAGTCTGGGGTAGGGAGGACGCCAGACCCAGGTAGCAGGCCAGGGAGGGGATGGAGACACAGGAGTGATGCCCTCACTTCTAGATGGCAGCCTTATGTCTTCTTAACTAGGCCCAATAAATGCCCGAGCAACCACTTTACCACGATGTTGGCCACCCGCCTCCCATGGGGGAGGCAAAGAGTGGACAGGGTGGAGGAAAGCTGCCCTCTAGAAACCTGTGAGGGTTATGAATAGGACTTCTCCTTTTATCCTAGAGATCTGCTGGCATCCTTCTCCATCACATACCTCCTGATGTGAGAGCCCCCTTCTTTTGAAGGATACACATCGGAAACATGCTTGAATTTGGAATTACAGTAAAGTTTTAGCATTTGGGACCCAGTATGGCTCATATAACCTGAGTCTTGTACTGTTTACCCTTCTTCCTAGTCCATTGTCCAAGTTGCAAGCACCCTGAGTAGACGTCACATCTTCTACTTCCTTAACTCCTTACAGCAGCTAACGTAGGCTAAGCACACAGTATGTGTTCACATTATGCCTGATGGCTAGGTTTGAAAACCGAATCCCTACAGAACTCCCCCTCTCCCTCTCCTATTTAATCCACTCTCTTTCTCTCAGGCTCTGCTCCACATTTCTGCCCCCCACTCCCTCCCCGCCCCGCCCCAACCTCCAATCCTTGACTCTCCTTAGAACCCTACTGGCAACAAGCAACTCTGAGCCCACCCTCCTTAATTAAACCAAGGAGTGTGTACAGCAGTACATTGCATCCTTGCCTGCTCCCAACTTCCAGATTTGTTACCTTTGCTGCGTTGGAGTTAATGAAAAGTGTGATAAACCCGCTGTTTCATTTTCCTTTAATTAATACAAGCAATTGAATTCTGCTAAAGTCATTTTGGTTTGGAGGCCAAGCCCCTGGTCAATGTCTTACTTGCTGGCAGTGACAGAAGTTTGTTTTGGGCTCAGAAACCTTTCTCAGGCTGTGGCCACCAGGACCTCCTCTGTGGGAGGAGTGGCTTGCCCCCATCCAGGGCGGCCATGCTGGCTGCCTTCCCTAAGGCTGACAGTAAGTTGGCTAATCACAAGATCAATGTGTTACTGTGAAAGTTAACTGCGCTTCCAGTGGGGGAAGGAGTACATTAATAAAGATCTCCATAGCTGGGGGCTCAGAGGAATTCCCTGGCAGGGGTGAGTTTTCTAGGTCCTCCCTTCCATGCATGTGTGAGGACGATGGAAGTGTTTAATGCCCCTCACTGTCAGACCGGGAGTAGCCGAAGATGACACAAAGACAGAAGGACTCAAGTGACTCCTCCAGTACAACTGCCCCCAAAGAGAAACTCACATACGCTGGGGCTCTTGAACTCTTTACCGGGAGAAGTTAAAGAGGAGATGACCTAAAGGGTTTTGTCTTGTAGGTGGAGGCAGAAGAAGGGATGGCAAGGAAACTTTCTGAAATCAGGTTTAAGAGGACACACCTAAAATAGATGTTCTTATCCCTGGTGAGTCATGAGACTTACCCAAGGAGCACTTTAAAAATAGACTCTTGTGTTCATACTTAAGGATTGGTGAACATGGTCTGGGGTGGGGGTCCCAGCACCAGCATCCTCTACAACTTCCCAGGGGACTCTAATGTACAGTCAGGGGTGAGAATTCAGGGTTGGTAAGTTGAGGACTCCTGTTGCTTTCATTTTCCAAGTTCCAGTTCCACATGTATGCTCTGAGGCTTCCTCTGCCGAGAAGTCATTCAGAGCAAAGGAGTATATGAGAATGTGCACCTCTTACAGTGTGCTCAGATGTCCTGTCAACTGTCAGCTTCTATGCAAAATACACCATCCTGATGTCAACAGCAGCAGCTTTATTGTAGGCGGGTCAGGAAAAAAAAATGTTGTGCTGGGGTAGGGTGGTGATAGCCAGGTCAGTCTCCAGCGGCCAGGGATCCCCAGATAGTCAAACGAAGAGCATGAAGACAAGAGGCTTCTTTCCCAAGCACAGTGAAGAGTGCGTTTAGCTTGACTCTGCTTGTGTCTTTTTTTTTTTTTTTTTTTTTTTTTTTGAGATGGGTTCATTATGTGTGGGAAGAATCAAGACACAAGATTTTTAGGATCTGGATGATACTGTTGACTCACTGGGAGTGGTTCTGGGTGAGTGTCACAGAAACAGCCGGGGTACCTGTGAGGATGTGGCACATACCCTTTAAATGAAAGTGCAGTGTGTGCCAGAAAAGGAAGAGAGGAGCTAGACAGAGAGAGGCAGAGGAGGGAGGGAGGGAGGGAGGGAGGAAGAGAGAGAGAGAATGAGGATGCAAAACACTAGAATTCCGTACAGGCAGACAAATGACTGAGGAGAGAAGCTTAAATCCATCTGAGGAGCAGAGTAGCCTATTTGGGCCAAAAAAAAGTCGCTAGCATTTTTATTCTAAAAAGTTTTAAAAATAAACCGAAACTAACAGTTCAGACCCAAACAATGCAGGGGTAGAAGGAGAAAAATCATTATTTTGACATAGGAGAGCTTAAACAGCTAAGTTATTGACAAAATGTTTAAGTACACTTGAAAAGTTTTTATTTATTTTACATGTTTTCCTCTTATGATTACGATAGTTTGGATTCTAAACCAACAGGGTTACTTTAGTGTTAACAAGTAAAAGTGAAATGAGTTCTGAGAAGTAAAAGCACCACTTTAAAAAAAACCTTCATAATTAAACAACAGCATATTTTTCAGAAACCTGATCGATGCATGGAGGGAGACACTGCCTCTTTCATTCACAACGTCTTCAGAAAGTTGCCTTAACCTTGTCTGCAGCAGCCTACTCAAGCACAGCCAGTCACCCAGGCCCAGTTTCTTCAAGAAGGCTGTATTTTTATAGTATAGGAATGTCTCGTGCCCTGGCGTGGTCGCTGGACTGCCAATACTGTGTTACCTAAAGGCGCTTTGGCAAAGTGGCTTCTTGAGCCCAAAGCAGACCTACAGGGCTGGCATCTGCCAGCAGATGGGCAACATGCAAAACCTTCAATTAGTTACAACATCAAAGTAAGTGCTTTGCCCTTTCATCAAAGTAAGTCCTTTGCCCTTTGCTTGCCTTTGGGGGAATTAAAACTTTCCTTCTAGTGCCAACTGCATCTGACTTGTTTTCCCTGAGGATTAATTTATTTGTATAGCACTGTCAGGAATGCCTTTGTTGTTTTCATAAGTTGGGTGGACCCATAGTTAGGTTTTCCTGGGATAGTGCCAGTTGACACCTGTCTTCCCAATGTACTTTTTTTTTTTTCTTTTGAGACAGAGTCTCACGCTCTCTTGCCCAGGCAGGAGTGCAGTGGCGTGATCTTGGCTCACTGCAACCTCCACATCCTGGGTTCAAGCAATTCTCCTGCCTCAGCCTCCTGAGTAGCTGGGACTACAGGTGCATGTGCCATGCCCAATTATTATTTTTTTTTGTATTTTTTAGTAGAGACAGGGTTTCACCATGTTGCCCAGGCTGGTCTCGAACTCCTGAGCTCAGTCAATCCACCTGCCTTGGCCTCCCAAAGCGCTAGGATTACAGGCATGAGCCACCACGCCCGGTCCACAGCGTACTTTTTAACTGTCACCTTTCATTCTTTAAAGTACACTGGTCTGGATCATAAACCAGGTGGCTGACATACTCCTAGCCTACTGAAAGGTCTGCCGTCAGGCCCTAGGGCCTTAGCTACTGGTGGCATCTTACTCTGTGCCTGGGACAGGCCCAACACTCAACCTTCTTAAGAGAGGCAGTGGCTTAGGACCAAATAGGGTGTGGCCGCTCCATTGTAGGACTCTGCTGGACTGATGGTCAAGAAAGATTCTGTGTGCTCTCTTTCTCCCAGAGCTCCAGGCTCATCAGCTATACTCTTCTCTGGAAGACAGACAATTGCAGCTGGATGGAGCCTAAGCCAACCAGAAAGGGAATCAGCACTGCAGCCCCCAGGAGAAGGAAAGCCAGCAAAGGCTCAACGGTTCCTGGCTCAAAGTCCTGGCAGACCAAGTACCAGACCTGCCCCTTTCTGAAGTGGTTGGGATGGCCCAGAGCACTGAAAGAAATAGTCCTAGGGTCTTTTCAGGGTATTGGGGAAATGCCCTTTTGAAGAACAGCACAGCCCAGTTTCTGCAGATGAAGCCTTGATGCAGCCTGACTCTTCTTACTTCCTCTCTTTCTTTCCTTTTATTTGATGCTGTCTCTTTTATCCTTTCCCTATATTAGTTCCTGGCATCACAGCTGTTTAACAATGATGCCAACCATCAGCATTCATCAATATTTTCAAAATACGTGTATTAGCTTGTAGGCAAAGTACCCGCTAACCCAGGCAGCACAATTGGCATGCAAGCCACAACCAGAGACATCCTGCACACTTCGCAGAGCATAAAGGTCTGAGTTCTGAAGCGTCATGGGGAGATAGCATTGCTCATGCACTGGGCCTTAGTGTGCACTGAGAGGAAAGGATTAGTAGCTGTGTACTCAAGGGGCGAAGTCTCCACTGGGGGCAGGGGTCCCTTTGAAAACTTACCTGTCAAGGGCTCTCCTCATCTGCACCTTGTGCTATTCTAGGCAAGTCTGTCTCCCTCTTACCATCTACCTCGGACTATGACAAGCTGACTTCTCACCAAAGGCATCTGTCTTGCTAGCCTCCCTTCTTAGCCCAGTCACCCAAGAAGTCACTTTATATGACCTTCTGTGACTCGTGCCGACAGTAGAACCCAAGGAGGAAACCATTGAATTTGAGATCAGAAGACGAGGATCTAATCCCAGTTTTGTCATGAATATGTGATTTTCTGTAAGTGTTTTCAGCCCTTCAAACCTCAATTATTTTTTCTATCAAATACAAAAATTGCATCGGATGAACTCCAAGGTCACTATCCGTTTTAATGTTTTATAACCTTTCATCACCTAGCAATATGGTTTATGACTAAGGATCCCAAATAATTCCTTAAGTTCTGGAAATCCGATAATCATGGCATTGATGGACTGAGTTCCAACCCAGGAGCTCAGGGTCACTGTCCCACAAAGGAGCGCAAGGTCCCTGCAGAGCTGGCCCAGGCCACACTGGCTTTATTTGAGGTCTTGACAGTCCACATACAAAAATAGAGACACCATGACAATTTCAAGGTAGCTTTCATCTGTCACTGTGCTTTAGCTGCTTGGTGATGGGGAGGAAAGAGAGGTTTTGACAATTATGAAGGACTATGTGTGTCTGAACGTAATGTCTTGTGTTAATGGGGGAAATTAATTCTTTCCTTTCCTTTCTAAGACTCTATTCATGTAGATCTTGACAAGTAGCTGTTCTTTCCTCCCTCTTCTTGATGGGTAGACTGGAATAATGTCTCATAGGTATAACTAATCATCCACTTAGATGATTTGAGGCCCATTTTCATGTGTCTGAGGGTACACTTCAAATGCAGGAAAATGATGCTTCTACCTACTTTCTGTCCCCCTCGCCTTTGCTAAAAATATCCCTTCTTAGTTACATGGCTCACTTCGCTAATCCTTCCCAACCAGATACAGAGCAACCAGGAAAGGGGCCGCCGGGACAGTGAAGACAATTCCAGTATGATGCCCAAACTTTCAGCTTTACATCAACTGTTATAACCGGACTGTGACTACAGCAGCTCAGCACCAACAGGTTCAGAGGTGCCAAATGGAAGCTGAGGAGGCCAAGGTTTCAGCCTTTGCTCTGCCACTAACTAGCCAGGACCCCTGAGCAGGCCACTTTACTTCATCCAGCCTCAGTTTCTTTATCTGCAGAATGAGAGGATCCGGCCAGCTCATTTCTTAGGTCGCTCAGCCACTGCTCTTTCCTGGCTCTTTTCATGATGGTCTTTCTGGACCAGAAGATCAAGATTCTGTGCACTCGCCCCCAATCCTTGGACAGCACTCAACATTTGATTTGGGCTCGGAGCTTCTAGGAAGTGAAGTTTGGAGGTGTGAGTTCTGTTTCTGCCCCAGAAACCTGGGCTGGCTCTGGTTCTGGGAGATGGAGCCTTGAGCATGCTGTGATGTGACATGGTGGCTGCAGCCAGGGCTGGTCGTCCCCCAAAGCTCCCTGCCCAGGCCCCAGGGGAGCCTCCTGCCCTCCTTGCTGGGTCTTCATGTGTGCTTCTTCATCACTACGCTCAAGGCCTTGATCAAATAAACACATCTGACCTATTCCTAGATTGTTTCCCACTAGCCCAGGTTAGTTTATCAGTTTTGTTTTTGTTGCCTTAGGAAGCATGGAGCCTCCGTCTTCTTGGCAGACAATGTCGCTGTGAGGGAGAAAGACAAAGAGGATTGGAAGGTCACTAGGGCTCCAACAGAGCAGGCCTGGACTGCAGGATCATGGGTAGAAACAGGTAGTTTGGAAGAGGCTGCTGCACAGGAAACCATATGGGGCAGGTGCTGGAGCCTGGTGCCTCGACCGTGGTGTCTGCAGATTTTTAGGGCTGCCCATAGAGGGGCCTTCTGCAGAGAATGAGTCATGATGGACAGGTAGCCACCTTTCCAATGCAGTGAGCTTACTCTACTTCCACTGGACTCTAGAGGGGTTTTTTTTCAATTATAGAATATTGTATCCTGAGAGTAAGTCATGAAATTAATAAACGGTGTGATATTTATTGCTTTCTGCACATACACAGACAGACACACAAGTGTTATAAATGCATGGCAGTAAAGAAAGTAAGATGCAGGGTGATTCTTTTCAAACTTTCCTCACCATTGAGGAAGTAACACCATACTAGGCTCAGGAGTGATTATGACTTTCTGTGTCCATTTGGATAAATTGCATAACCACCCTAGGCTTCTTGTTCTATCATTAGTTAAAATAGTGGGGTGGGGTTTGATGATTTCTAAAAAGTGTTAGCTCTAATTTTCGATAGTAATATGCGTTCCTTCCAACCATTGATTCAATGTGTGTGTGTGCGCCTGGGTGTGTGTATGTGTATATAAAGAAAAACACAGCTAAATAAGGAATAAATCTCACCTAGAATCTCACGAGAAGAGACAAAGCAATAAGAAAGCCCGAAGAGGCTTGAGCTTAGCAAATCAGAAGGCAATTCATCTTGAGAAGAAAACAAGTGATATTTACATTATTAAATCACAATTACAAAGCAAATCAGCTGCAGAAGAGAAGAGACCATTTCCATCAATTATTACTGAGCTGAACATAATTTTTCAATCACCAGCAGATTGTAAATGGGGGCTACAGCTCATCCAGGAACTCCTCTATCATACAAGTTATTAATCGGGTATTAACTTTGTCGAATTAGCAAGGACACTGACGAGATGGTGAGGGAAGCAAGAAGGGTATAGGGCTGGGGCAGAGGCGGGGGCAGACGGGAGGACACAGCAGGTGAATTCCTGAGACCACGGAGGCACAGAACACTCTAGAAGGCCTGGGATCAGTCCTTTATGCAGCTGGTCTGGCTGCTGTGTTGAAGAAAATACTCAGCTGTGGGGTTTTCAGTCCCAAAAAGTCAACACATGAACAGGTAAAAATAAAAAATAGCACCTTCTTGACTGGTGATTCCATTCCTGTTTAGGAGTGCTGAGAGGATGCCAGGATGCTGCACAGCTGTAGGTGAGGGGTGTGGCTCTGCTGATGCCCCTGCTGTGGGGCCTCCATCTAGGGCCCTAAAAGTCTGAGTGCTCCCGCCTGGGTGGAAGGTGTGGGCCATCCGTCCCATCAGAACCTCACGTAGATTGGTGGAGAACAAAAGCACAAACAAAAGACTTTTCTGTGTGTGTGTTCCATCAATGTGCTGCGGTTCCTTATGGGTCTCAGTAAAAACTGTTATCAATGCAATAACTTTCTAGGTTTTTTGTGCCCCGTTTTCTCTCTTCCTCTGTCTTACCAGTTTTTCAAACTCTGCCCTCACTGGATTTCTGTGCAGTACAGAGTAGGCTTCAATTCCCCTAAACCGCTTTGCTCCCTCCCTGGGTTCAATGTCACACTCCTCCGTTGTCACAGGATGGGCTAGGCTATTGGATAACTGATTTGTGTTCTGTTCTCAAAGCTGTAGAAGAATGGAAGGAATGAGAAACATTTTCCCTGCCCCATCCCCAAAAAGGTGGCAGGCCCTGCAAATCCTCAATTCTTAGCTTCTTGCCTCAGAGTTTTAATGACTTTTGTGTCATGGGGTCTAAAGCAGTTGCTAGGCACCCAGAAGATTATTACTATTCAAGCTTTTGTTTCACAGAAACAAGCAAACAGAGTCTAGGCTCACGGAGGTGGGTGGGCACCAAGCTGGGGGAGGACGAAAGGTCCAAAGCTTGGGTTTGTGAAGGAGTCCCCACCAGTGGCAGACTACCTATCATTTCCCACAATCTCCAAGGCAGACCTCCAGTCAGCGACAGCACCTCACACTGGGTGACGATGAAGCTGGATCTAAAAGCTGTGATCCACCAGCCCTTCCTTCCTTCTTTCCTTCCTTCCTTCCTTCCTTCCTTCCTTCCTTCCTTCCTTCCTTCCTTCCCTCCTTCCTTCCTTCCTTTCCTGCCCTCCTTTCCTTCCCTCCTTCTTTCAGCCTGCCTGTCTGCCTGCCTTTCTACTTTCCTTCCTTCTTGCCTTCCTTCCTTCCTTTTTCACCTCTATTTTTCATGTCCTCCCTCATTTCTTTTGTTCCTTCACTCAACAAACATTTTTGAACTCTTACACAATAAACCTACCACTAAGGACTAAAAACTAAAGACCTTTTCTCAGCATTCTGTATACTCCAGTGAGGAAAGACAGTCTCCCAAAATATGACTCAGATTGAATTTCTCACCAGCCAGACAGGCAGCCTCAACAAATCAACTATGAACACAAACATTCTTATAAGTGAGATTTCAGACATAGAAATAATAGGCATCATTCATATACCACCCCTCCTCCTTTCCCCTGGACATATCTGACCTTGCTTATAAGTCTACCCTGTATAGTCTCCCTGCACCATGCCCACATCTCGTAAGGGATTATCGTATTCAGCTTACCTAGAGTTGCTCAAAGTTGAAGGTGCCCTCTATTTCCCACTGGGGTCTTGACCGTTACGACTTCCTTGACTCTAGGGTCTTTGTTAGATGCCGCTCATCTGGATTCCTGTAGAACCTACATTTATCTTTGCATTTGTCATGTTAGAGCAGTAATTCTCAACCTGGTAATTTTGTCCGCAGGATACATTTGGCAGCGTCTGGAGACAGTTTATAGCTGGAGTTAGGAAAGCTGTACTACATTGCACAGGACAGTCTCCCTTGACAAATAATTATCTGACCCCCAATATCACTAGCACCAAAGTCGAGAAACCTGCACCAAAATGTAAATATGTATTGAATCGCCGACATCTCCCACTACAGAGAAGGAAGCTCGGTGACTGCAAAGACCATCCATTTCATTCCCAGGGGCATCCCCAGGGCCTGGTGTAATTCCTGACACATGATCGGGCGCCACAAAAGGACCACAGAAAAATACAAAGAACGAGTAAGTCCATTCAGCAACAAAATGCAGTGCCGGTCTTATGTCATCTAATTGTCTAGTGCTGAGGGTAAGACGGATTACTCATAACTAAATATAAGCTTAGCAAGAAATAACCCAAAAAATGCATGGTGATTAAGCCCCTCAGCAGGGTTTCAACGACAGAGCAGATACTATTTAGTTGGTTGGGGGTGGGGCTGGTACAAAGAAACATAGCTCTGGTATAGGCAGTGCTCAAAGAAGCCTTGAAATGTTCTCATTTCAGCAGGCAGAACTGGGATGGCACAGAGGGTAGGGACACAGCATGGACAGGGTGAAGAGGAAGAGACATTCTGGAAATCACACTGCAGGTTCTTTCCTTACTGGTACTACTTTTCTGAGGAACATTGCTGATGACTCTTGGCTAAGTGGATTCTGGTTACAGAAGACAATTCTGCCCTTCTAAGTGAACTCAAAGAAATTGCAATCATGTGGCAACTGCTATTTTCGTGCTTTGCCTTCTCAACATGGTTTGTCACTTCTAGATGATTAGCAAGGAAGGATGCCTACTATGTGCACGACACATGCTAGGTTTTTTTGAGGGGGAGGTTAAGAAACCAGGACTGGCAAATAGACATCATTCAACATGTATCTATTGCATCGAATCCTGCAAAGCACATTGTTTCTTAATTGGTCTCATTTATATGTTCTATAATTTTAGACTTCAAAGGATGAGAGGGTCACCTTTAGCTTTCCTTGCTAGTTTTACAAACCCAGTTTCTCCCAGGTCATAACTTGTTCCTGGGAAATAAGGTCTGAGAAAATAAGCGTTTGAATCCAATCCTGGGAGAGGTGAGCAACAAGAGAACTAATCTGAAAAGTGTGCTGGTGGAAGCCTGATTTGGAAGGGTGAGGACCGATGCTCAGTGAGCCAGAGCCCGCTCTTCCGAGGTCAGGCTTCAGTGGGCTAATATCTCACTATCCTGCGGTAACAGCCCCTCCACTGCAGAGATGCTCCACTGCCTCTTCCACACACTGCTCACTGCGATAGCCTCGCAGAGGGCTCCCAGCTGAGGACAGAGGGCAGATGATGGGAGAAGCCAGCACCCAGGGCCTTGGGGAACATGGCAGCAGCCATGTTGAATAGGGTTTGTGGCTTTCTGTAACCTATTAAATTTTGCCCATTACGGAGAGGAGAGAAGGGCTGCCTTCAGATCCAATCAAGCCTGCTCTATGGGAAACAGGATGAACTGACTTGTTGGAAACCCATGCCAGCACATAAATTGCTTCATAACTGCAGGTACATATAATATCTGCACACAGCCAGTAGGCACACCCCCTAGAAAGGTTGTGATTTTCAGTCTAAAATGTCAATTTATTTTTTTCAGTAGGGTTTAATAATCATGCTCTGACCCTGGACTGAATAAACATGTCAGGGGCATTGCCAATGTAACATCTGACTCACCCTTTTCCTGTGAGACATTTGTAATTTCATGAACAGAGTGTAAGACCATTATAATAGAATGTATCACATAAACTTGGATATATTACAGGTCGAACCCTGTCTCCTAAAACATAACAGCTACATTCTTAAACGATCTGATCTAAATCCCATGCTCCTAATACCAGCATTGCAAAAAAGTTTCACAGAGTTTGTGCATCTCATTTCTGTTTAATTGTACACTCCGTAAATTGAGCACAGAACCACCACATTCCTTTACTTTGCAAATGATCACACAGTGTATTGTACACCCATCTGGTGGGCGCCTCAGAGATGCCAACTGGCTGCTTAGCCTGAGAGAAGCCTGGAGTGTGCAGTGACCTGAGATGGCTTACATGCTACCGGTGAGATTCCCTTAACTCAAAAGGTCACCTCCTTCCCAAAGCAGTGTCCCTGTGGGGCTGCATGGTTCCCTGCAAGTAATAACCACTTCTAATAGGGCAGAAACAAATAGGACTTGAGGTCCCCGTGGGCAAAGGTTAAATCTTCAAATCTGCCCTCCAGTGAGATCCCTTTGAGATGCCACTTAGGAGCATGCTTGTATGTTCTCCCTTGCCGGAGATGGTTTTTGTTTACATTTGTTCATCTGTTGTAATATGGACGCCATTCCCTTCATTTTCAAAAGGGTCTCGGTGTAGACACTACATTATATGTTCACTCTACATTTAAATCATTCCAGACTCAAAAGCAGTTCTCTTGTGTTTAAATATCCTAAGTCATTACATATTGATAGAGACTACCGTTCTCTGTCAAAAACCTTCTTTGTCAAATTCATTCATTCATTCATTCATTCATAAGGCATAACTTACTCTATAGACTACAATCTCTGCCCTCACACAGCTTACATTTTAGAGAGAAAGCACAGACATGAGATTATATAACAGATGATATGCATTAGTGGTTATTGACTATCAAACTTAAGTAGTGGAATCCTCTCTCTCTCTGCCAATAAAATCCTCTATTAAAATTTTATCGAGTTGCAAAAGCTGAGTTGCTATTTTGGGGTTGGAGTAGAGGGGAGGTGTAGGAATTCAAGGTTTTGTAGTCCAGTGCTCACTATCTCATTCTCACAGCTGTTCATATTGTCTCTCTCCCTCCGTCTCTCCTCGCTTTCTCTAACCCTCACAGAGACACCTACAGAGGTTCAGAGGAAACCTTAGGCATTTTATGAACTGCAGCTAAGGATAAACAGTTTCCCATTGCTCAGGAGAGCACAGTGCAACTGAGAAAACAATGCATAAACATATGAAACTTTACCTAACAATGAAAAATTGAACAAGTCAGAACAAAAGAAAAGATGTCCAAAGCCTTGAGAATTAAGTAGCTCGTAATTCTAATAAATGTTAGAGGAATTTTAAGGCAGGAGAGGTCACACCGGGCAGGAAATTTAAAATTTAGTTTTAGTTAATTTTTTTAGAGTTTAGGGATTTTAATGAGAAGAAATTCCATATATCTAGTCAAATACCCTCGTGATCTGTTTTGCTCATTTCCAAGTGCACTGTTGTCAGCAGCAACAGAAAATAGCTGAAAAGACTTCATGCCTTCCACATTAGCCCATAATCCACAAATGATAAATGACTCTACCTGTGTTTCATGTAGAGGGTGGTGAGGGTGGGTACCCAACTCTCTTCCATGAAGAATCAATGGCATTCACCTAAGGCATCAGGTGTGGGAGAAAGAGCAGTAGTGAACACGTAAAGTGCATTGGACTTGTCAGAGGAAGTTATCAAATAAATGTGTGCTATCATTGTCTATTGTGTATTGTTCAACATAGTGCAGTTGAAATTCCTTAAAGATTTAAACCATACTTTTCTATAATACTCTATTTTTACAATTCCCTGATTAAACAAAAGCTTATTAATCATGCTTATTAATCTGTCAATGCCTGCATTAGGCAGAAGGAATACAGCTGTGTCAGGCAATCCCTCCCTTCAGGGATTTGGCAGTCTTGATGTGATGAAGATGATGACAATAGAATGTGGCTCATGCATGGGGGGAGGGATGCAGCAGAGACAAGGGGCAGAGAGGAGGCCACAGAATCAGACTGCTGTGGGTGGTTTCTGGGAGGAGCTGAGACCTGAGCTGAGACCCGGAGAATGAGGATGAATTAGCATGATCAACACATTTTGAAAGGGCATTCTAGGCAGCAGAGGTACCGTGTCAGGAAGCACAGAGATAGAGGGAGTCAAATGCTCCGAAAACACAAGAGGCTCCATGAGGCTGACGAATTGAGCAGGGCCATGCATGAATGGCCTTGAACACTGTCGTAGAGCATGGCTGCTTCCCATGGGTAAGAAGACCAATAACACAAGTGGCGAGACATCTACGCTGCTCTTAAGACGCTTACAATAGAGTTGTTGAGAAAGACCACACATACACTGATACATTTACAAACACATGGAATTCATGATAAAGAGATTCATGCTTTAACAAATATTTATTGAGTATCAACTATGTTTGAGGGACTGATTATGGATGCTCCGTCAGTGAATGCTATGGGATTCCTGCCTTCTATAGAGGAGGAAGGTAGTAAAGAGATAACCAAACACATACCAATATAACAGCAAACCTTAACAAGGACTGTGAAGACATGCCAAAGCAGTAAGACCCCCTTCCACTAAAAAGTGCTGAGTGATCACCACATGCCAAGCACTTGCCCTGAACCTTTGTTTCCCTTTCTGTGGTGCTGTCCGTGGCCTGCTACCCAGATTCCCAATTCAGGACTAAAGCACTCCTGCCCCAGCTGCCTGGAGTACGGTCTGCTGAGCCTTCTGGGGAATTGAGGCCATGGCTGTCTTTCCCTATGCTATGCTCACTCAATGCCTTGTGGAATGAATTATTTCATTCAACAAATATCAGGTATTTTGTGCCAGGCACAGGTCTTTGCATGGGTCTACACTAGTGAAAAGGACAGGCAAAGCGTCTGCAGTGGAAGAGCTTAGATTCCAGAGAGGAGAGCCAGTCAACAAAGCAATAACATGGAATTTGTCAATGGGTCAGTGGTGCAGGAAAAAATAAATCAAGCAGGTTGAAGTGGGGTGGGAGGTGGGGAGATCTGTGGGAATGGCTATCCTATCCTGGGTGGACAGAGAAGGTCTCTTGGGTAACACATAAGCTGAGGAGGTAAGACTTGAACATGTGGAGGTGGTGGGAGAAACAAAGGCATTTAAGCAGCAAAAGATGGACACTACACAATCCATGCATCAAAGAGCGTGACAATTCATAAAAGGATACCTCAGAACCCCATTCAGACCTGACTAACATGCATAGAAGATAAGTTGCATAAATCTGGTTATATTCTATCCACTTCCTCTGGCCAACCACAGTGACTAGGAGCACCCCTGACTAGGAGCGAAAAAGTGTGGATTCTAATCTAGACTTGCAGTTTAATTATGCACAGCAGCAAGATAAAGACGGTGATTCCTTTTCAGCCTGTCTTGCATGACTGTTGTGAGGTTTTGATGAGACAATAATATAAAAGGAATAAGAACTAATAAGAACAGCAATTGTCAAATGTTTTCCCTCAGGACTCCATGACATTCTTAAACAATTATTGAGGACTTCTAAGAACTTGCTTTGTAGTATTATGCTTATCAACATTTACCATGTTAGAAATTTGAATAATTTTTTTAAAAATAATGATTCATTCTTTAAAAACACCAATAAACCCATTACATTTTAACATAAGTACGTATTATGATGAAAAATAAATATTTTCCAAAATAAAGATCAGTAAAGACAGTTTTGACATTTTGGTAAATAATGCCAGTGTCTGCCATAATACAGACAGGCAGATCCCCACATCTGCTTCTGCACTCAGTCTATTGCAATAGATTGTTCTGGTTGACATATGTGAAGAAAATGTAGGCTCCCTCACAAAGTGAAGGAGTTAGGAAATAAAGCATTTAATAGCCCTTTCAGATAATTGTGTGTATTATTCTTTCATGTACACTAAAACTCAA
Source organism: Nomascus leucogenys (assembly GCF_006542625.1). Lineage (NCBI taxonomy): Eukaryota > Metazoa > Chordata > Mammalia > Primates > Hylobatidae > Nomascus > Nomascus leucogenys. The sequence continues at coordinate 2,502,618 of NC_044395.1, read as the reverse complement.
ATGGTAGTTTCCTAAAGCTTAATTTCAGAATCTGAGACCATGTGAATGAATGTTTTGTACTCTGTTCCATTAAAATTCACTGGGCCATCCTTCCCAATGTGGGCAAGCATCATCCAAATCACTGAGGGCCTGAACAGAAGAGAAAGGCAGAGGGAGAATTTGCTCTTTCTGCCTGCCTGCTCAGGCTAGAACAGGAACCCGCTCCTGCCCTCTAGCTCACACTGACCCTCCTGGCCTCAGGCCTTCAGGCTGTCAGACTTGGACTAGAAATTCCACTATTGATTCTGCTGGTACTCGGGCCTTTGGACTCCAACTGGAACTACACCGTCTGCTTCCCTGGGTCTTGTGGTTGGAGAAGGCAGGTCTTGGGACTTCTCAGCCTCTGTAATCATCACATGAGCCAATTCCTTTCTCTCTCTCTCTCTTCACACACACACACACACACACACACACATATCTACTTCCTATATGTATATCCACATATATATAGGATAATATATATCTATATAGAGAATATATATATATATATATATATATATAGAGAGAGAGAGAGAGAGAGAGAGAGAGAGCCGGGGGCGGGGGAGATCCTACTGGTTCTGTTTCTCTGGAGAACCTTGCCTAATATAGATTCCTTTTTTGCTCCACATACCATTTTGGAACATTACATATTGGTTATGTAGAGGATCTTTATTCACTGTGATATACATATCTTCCAAATGTTGACATACTTCATTATATGAAAGTTAAAAAAAAATCACATCTGTTAATATTGCCACCAATCTCATCAGAAATGTCTTTAGACATTGGGAACCTGTCAAGCTCATGAAAGCAAATACAAGTTTCCAAAGTTCTAATTTTAGCTCAAAAGCTCAAATTCCATTTTTAGCAACAAATGCTGTCAGTGGTTTTCGTCCAAGTGACAGGCCCACATTATTCATTTTCAAGAAAAGATCTGCCAGATACTCAAGCCTGAATAACGTTGAGTTATTTGTCCGTTGTTTTTTCAAATACAATGCTGTTGTGGCAGTGGGGTGGCTACTTGAGCTGGCAACCAAACAGTCTAACAGGTGATTTTTCCTTGGGAAAACATTGTACTTTGCGCTTTGGGCATACTGCTATTTCGTCTCACAGAATGCTGAAAACTCATGCATTCTAGGGTTGAGATGTAATAAAATTAATTTATGCTGGCTCAACAAGAATATTCTTAAGTTAAAGTGACTTTTTTTTTTTTTTACTGTGAGTTTGTGGCAATGAGGAATGCAATGACTGCTAGCAAAGCTGATGATGCTAATTTGATTAGTGCCAAGGCTCCTCCATGTGCAACCTCCATTGCTTTTGTACTAACAGGACAAATTGGGAAAGGCTAATAATGTCTTAGTATTACCCTGAAAACAGTTTTGACCTCACAGCAATAAGAGTTTCGACCTCACAAGCCCTCTGAAAGGGTCTTGAGTATCCTCAGGGGTCAATGAATCTTACTTTGAGAACCATCGCCAAAAGAGAAACCTAAAGGGACTGAAGTCAACAGGGCAGGAGGAAGATGTATGGTGACTAAAGATAAATGATATCTCAGCAGCAAAAATTGATGCTTGGTATCCTGATAGCAAAGAAGAATAAGAAAAAAATATAAAAAGTATTCAAAAGCACAGCAACTTGGGGCTATCTTTTGCAGAAGCAAATAACCATGCACTTCAATAGCTCCAGAGAGTATCGCCAAAATTCAGCACTGCACAATAAACACAGTTCACAAAGATGACCTTGAGTCATTAAAATAAGTTTACAAAATATCACATATACTACATTTAACAAGCCAAAGAAGGGAAAGAGTTCTCTTAGGAAGCATTCCTTAGAAAGAACTCCAGAGCAATAATTGAAATTTTAAAAATTGCTTTGGAGTTTTATTTAGATACTTACTTGTGTAGACTAGCTCATTTCATATGATGGATAAACAAAGCATTTCAACAATTAAATAAAATCCCATGAAATTTGGTATAATGACTTGTTCCACTTTATAGATGGGCAGTAGGGCTGAGTGAGGTTAATAATGTACCTGAGGATACTGAGTGAACCCACGGAGAACAGAGCATGAGTCAGGTTCTGAAAAGGTGAAATAAGTATTTGGTATTTGGTCTTCCTCCCCTCTCCTGACAAACAGCTCATAAAACCCTTAGAATCTCTACAGCTCAAAGAGTGTCCTTCGTATGCTAATGCCATGACTGGGGACTGAGGGCTCCTAGATGGCTCAGGCTGGCAGCTGGTCACCAGAAAGACCAACCACAGCATGTGGAGGAAAGAGGGGCTGCAGGCTGAGTTGACCACCAATGGCCAATTATGTAATTAATCATGCCTAGGAAATGAAGCCTCTATGAAATTGCAAAAGGACTGGGTTCCAACAGGTTCTGGATAGGGGAACGCATGGAGGTTCCTAAATGGTGGTGCTCCCAGAAAGGTCATGCAAGCTCCATGCTCCTTCCCCATACCTGACCCTACCCATCTCTTCAATCTGGCTGTTTATCTGGATCCTTGGTAATTTTCTCTGTAATACATGGGTAAACAAAAAATGGTGTTTCCCTGATTTCTGTGAGCTGATCTGCAAATTAATTAGACCCTGGGAGTAAGTAGCAAGAACCTGGCTTTTTAGCTGTGTATTAGTCCATTCTCATACTCCTAATAAAGACATACTCGAGACTGGATAATTTCTAAAAGAAAGAGGTTTAATTGACTCACAGTTCTGCAGGGCTGGGGAGGCCTCAGGAAATTTACAATCATGGTGGAAAGGGAAGCAAACATGTCCTTTTTCACATGATAGCAGGAAGGAGAAGTGCGAAGCAAAAGGGGAAAATCCCCTTATAAAATCATCAGATCTAGTGAGAATTCACTCACTATCACAAGAACAGCACGAGCGTAACCATGCCCATGATTAAATTACCCCTCACTGGGTCCCTCCCACGACACTTGGGAATTACGGGAACTACAGTTCAAGGTGACATTTGGGTGGGAACATAGAACCAAACCATATCAAGCTGTTCTGGAATAAGTATAGGTGACAATGTACTATTTGCAGTTTTCCGAAATGGGGGCCAGTCTTGTGAGTCTGAGCACTAAATCTGTGGGATCCAACACTATCTTCAGGTAGAGAATAGAATAGAATAAGTAGGAGTATGTGCAACTAGTGTCCACTGGAGAATTACTTGCTGGTGGGAAGAACCGCCCCCCCCACCGCACCGCCCCCCGCACACACCTTTTGGTGATCGGAGGTGAAGTATTCAGTGTTCTGTGTTGACTGTGTAAGAGACGAAAAAACACTTTGTTTCTTTCCTACCATACCTCTCAGGATGTGTGCCAGTCCCACACCACCTTTCCTGAGGCTGTTCCCTGTACCAACAACCTGTGACATTGAAAACTTCAGCCTCCCTGAGAATTTGAGCCCCACAAAGGAGATCGCAGGAAAGCTGGGTGTTCAGCGACATTGACATGAACTCTGTTCATTGGTCATTCTGAGCTGGAAGCGAGTGGCACTGGAAAAGAGATGATGATTTATAACATCTAAATAATGCAGTGCTGTTTGCTTCCTGGCTAGAGTCTCCTTCCTTGGTAAGGGCTCTGAAAGCAGGTTTCTCTGCCATAAGATATACAGAAATGCAAGCTCAATTACATTGCATAACCTCTCTAAAAGGGAAGAAGAATGGTCATCCAATGATGAAGACAATATCTCTTAATTCCCTGATCCATCGCTTAGATAAACATGAAATTCATGACAGTAAAGTGAAATTCTACAGGAAGAGGGTGGCTGGTGACCGTGCCTGGATAATTAAGTTTTGCTAGAAGGCAATGCTCAGGTTTGTATCTGGAAATTGCCCCTGAAGGTCAGACATGGAGAGGGACAGGGGTAGCAAAGATGAACAAATTCCCAGAACTGGGGGAAAGAGTGTCCAGAGTCCCAACAAGGCCATGACCACTCTGCACCTGCTGCTGCAATATCTGTCCACATCAGAAGCAACAGAACTTCTCACTTACCAATTATCCGGATTAATCAAGTTAAAAATACCCACTTACTCAACAGTGAAGCGAGAACTTTGGAAGATTTGACTTGACTTGTCTGCCTAATTGCCTCAACTCTCTTCTCCCAACTCCTCTGTAAATACAATCTTCCAGTTTCACTTTGAAAGATCTCACTACATCAGCAACGCACATCATTTCACTTCTTTCCCTCCTCATTTTGTTCAATTCAGCACCATCTCTTTTCTCAACACTATCACATACTGACTGAAACACGATTTTCTATCACTGAGCACAAAATAGTGTATTAAGGACATTGTCACACACTCAGATGAAAGGGCTGAGTTCTCAGATCTCTAAATCTAGAGTGGGGGCCTGGACAGCAGTAACAAGCTTTCCAGGAAACTCTAGTGTAGTCCTCAGACCAGAAGCACTTGGTGTCCTTAGGGAACTAGCTAAAAATGCAGAATCTCAGATCCCATTGCAGATGTCCTGAAGAGCATCCGTAGTTTACCAAGATTCCACGTGATTCTCAGAGGCATCATCACCCTTGAGAAGCCCTGCTGTACCACACTGCAAGGATTGAGAGAACCTGAGGGTTAGGGAATCTGAGATTAGACCCTGCTTTGCCACACTGAGGTGTATCCCCTGAGCCAGTCAACCTTTGAGGACATCCATCTTCTCATCTGCCAATGGAGGTGCACAGACTGCTAGATTAATAGTCCCCAAACTTTGCTGGTCAATCATGTGTGGCATTTAAGTTGCTTTCTAAAAATACATATTATTGGGCCCCTCCCCCGGGAATTATGGCTCCATAGTTTCTGAAATGCTGATAGGTTTGACTATTGCTGGTCTAGCTACTGTGCATATTTCTCAAATTCGAAGAGACCTAGGTTCAAACACAGCTCAGACACAGTACAGCCATGTAGTCTTGGTCAAGTAATTAACTGCTTTGAGACTCAGTTTCTTCATCCTGCAAATGGAAATAATATTATCAACTCCCTGGAGTTTGAACTACTAAATAGTTTCTGTAATTTATGTAACTTAGCACATAAACAAAATACATTTCATGACTTTTTCTCGTTTCTGTGAACTCCTGCCACCCCTCCCTTTCCTTGGCTGCCTTCCCAGCAGATGGAGAAGATTCCACTCCAAAGGCCTCTGCAGCTGCTGCGCTCCCTCTGGACTCTTCTTCCAGAAAGTGCTTGCGTCCCCATCTCCTTCATGTCTCTGTCTGGAAGTTATCACCAGGGAGGCTGTCGCAGGCTACCCCACGGAATATCACAGATATTCCCCACCCCAGCCTCCTAACCTTGGCTAAGTTCTTATCAGAGGACTTCTCACCACGTGACATTATACTGTATATGTACTCGTGTATTTGTTTATTGTCTGACACCCAACCCATCCTACCCACCGCCTCCAGCCTGGCCACTAGAATTTAAGCTCCACGAGAGCAAGAACTATGCTTAGTTCTTGGCTTAATCTCTAATGTCTGGAATATGGCCTGGTACAAAACAGTGGCTCTACAATTATTTGTTGAGTAAAAGAATGAATAAATAAAAGTTTCCATTAATCAAATATCTCTACTTTCATTAGTTGTTCTTGTTTTGATGGTACTCGCCTTAACAAACTACTTTTTATCTGGGAAAATGGGCAAATCATTGATGCTTTCTCGGGGTTTTTCAAATTAACGCCACGCAGAATAAGCCACTCTATTGATTAATAATAAATTAAACATATGACTTGGGATCTGCAATATTTTTTTCTTTACTTCTTTTCACACAATTAAAAAATGAGTAAACTCACTAATAAAAGATTCAAACAATTAAGAAGTGTGTTATATATACAAGATGTGAAAGTAGTCCCTACTCATGACTACCGTCTTCTCATTCCCTTCCCCAGAGGAAAGCGTGGTTAGCAATTAACGCTACATCCTAATGTTACAGTTTCTGTGTAGTTATGCATATAGAGGTGTGTATATACATTTTGATTTTTTTTATTTACATAAATTGCATAATATGCTTATTATTTTTTAACTGTTTCATGAAATAGACCTATTCATGTCTGTATGGATCTGCCACATTCTTTTTATGGGCTACATAAAAAGATACATCATAATTTATTTAAATCCTCCCCCTTGTGATGGGCATTTAGGTTGTTTCCAGTTTCTCTCTATTAGGACATTGCCATGATCATCCTTCTACACATATTCGGTCGTAATACAAGAATTTCTAAGGAAAAGATTCTTAGAAATACTCATTAAAATGTAATCAAGGCTACCCAATCGCTCTACACTGAGCCTCCTAACTTTCACTCTCCACTAGGGGGCCTGAGAGTGACCCTTTCCTTATTCACACCAAAGCCACATGTTATTTAGCTCCTTGAATTTTACCAATTTCATTCTGTAAAATATCTCCTTATAGTAATTTGCAATGAATTGATTTCTAGTGAAATCAATCATCCTTTTTATTTTTATTATCCGTTTGTATTTTTTTATTGTATATTTCCTATTTATTTGATCAATTTTTCTATTGGATTTTTTTTACATTTTCTTAGATTATTTTCTTAGACCTCTGTGTTATTTTGTGTATAGCATCTTTTTTTCTTACAGATATTATGAATATTTTCTTCCAGACTGATATGTTTCTTTTAAATTTATTTATGAATCTCTTTCACTGTAATAAGTTTTCTGACATTGCCAAATCTGTCAGCTGCTTTTATAACTTCTGCACTTTGAGTCTTACTTACAAAGTTATTCCCAAACCCACACTTATACAAATATCTTATATACTTTTTAATGCTTTTTCATTTTTATGTTTAACTCTTTTTGGAATTCACTTTGAAATCTTCCAGATGCATTTTAAAAATAAAACCAAGTTCTTTATTTTGCATGATTAACCTATACATATCTTTAAAGTTGAGAAACTAAAAGGGATCATAGGCTAATTGACAAATATTCAGCTCACTGCTTCACATTCCTGTCTTTTTCATTCTTGTGAATTAGGAATCATTTGATGCAGAGCTCCACCAAGGCACACCTATATAGAGAAATAAATTCTGATCTTAAGTAGGCCAACTCCCCTTCCTACCAGGGCCGTCCTCCCTTTCAGACTCATGTGGAATGTCTCGTGATAAAAGACAACGGCACAGGGAGGCACCATGGGAGCGAGTCTGAATGATTCTGTATGAGACATAAAGCTTGTTTCGGCCGGGCGCGGTGGCTCACGCCTGTAATCCCAGCACTTTGGGAGGCCGAGGTGGGTGGATCACGAGGTCAGAAGATCGAGACCATCCTGGCTAACACTGTGAAACCCCGTCTCTACTAAAAATACAAAAAAATTAGCCCGGCGTGGTGGCGGGCACCTGTAGTCCCCGCTACTCGGGAGGCTGAGGCAGGAGAATGGTGTGAACCTGGGAGGCGGAGCTTGCAGTGAGCCGAGATCGCGCCACTGCACTCCAGCCTGGGCGACAGAGCGAGACTCCATCTCAAAAAAAAAAGGCTTGTTTCAATCCTGGTCAATGTTTGTTGGAATGAAAAAACAGCTTTTAAGAGAAATGCATGGAAACAACCAGTTAATACTTTGGACTGAATCAGCAAGATAGAAACAGTTGGCCTGGGCAGTCCAAGATTTTCTTTCTTCCTTGATGTCTCTGAGCACATACAAAAGCTGGTGTAGGATGTGCCTCCAGCCAAGGAGTTGTAGGGTTTGCCTGGATATAGATAAATCTGCTACCCAATCAGGACCCCAATAAGCACTCGGGGCTGGAGCCTCGGGTCCGTGTCATTAAAATGCGGTTGGTACACATTCATCCATTTTGGATCAGATATTGCACAAAAGAAACTGAGGCAGGTAATTTTAATTATGCATGCACATATGTGTGTTTTTATAGAGATTTATTATAATGCTGTGGCTTCAAATTTGAAAAAAGAAGGAAAGGAAAAGGCCACATCATATCTTTTCCTTTGTGGAGGGAGAGGGGTTTCCACAGAACAAAAAGGAAAAGATAAGACTATTCTAGGCTGAGAAGTGTAAAACTGAAGGATAATAAAATCGAGCTGATGCAGTTTAAAGACTCCTCATTACCTGGCCTGAGATACGGCACCCATTGTTGCTAGTGGCTGGAGATTATTTCTCAGCCTGCTGCAGGCTGATAACACACTCGTCCACTGGCCTGAAGGCTCATTGTTCTGCAGGCAGGAATGACGCCTCGGACAGACGCCGAGTCCCTGTGCAGCCCTGCTCCTCTAGCCTTCCGTCTCCCTTCAGTGGGATTACAAAGGAAAGCAAGAGTTCCTGTCACCTGAGAGGTGCTCTGGGACTTTTTCAATCCTCCCTCCTCACACTCCAGTGACCTAATTTGGGTCAGGTAGTTCTGAAAATAAAATGCTGAAGTTTTCTCTTCCTGCAGAACAATGTCATATTACTCAACTTAAAAAGACTGCTCACAGCACAAATTGTCTGTACAACTCATTTTGCCCCTTAATTATATTCCACCTTGTTTTATTATTTAAAGGCATCATGTGAGTTAAGTGTTTATAGATGTTTAAAATGTAAGAGTTGGAAGTGGATCTGGAGATGCAGTTTAATGCTCTCATTTAAAAGGCTGGCACACCAACGCGCAGATGCCATGAGGGTATGCTCACTGGAGAATACTGAGTGGGGAAATGAACTTTCTCCTCCCTCTCCCCAAGGCAGCACTGTGAGAAAGGGGTTTCTGGGTCAGAAGGAAAGGCAGCCTCTCATGTTACTACAAGAATTGTGGGCCGGGCGCGGTGGCTCAGGGTTGTAATCCCAGCACTTTGGGAGGCCGAGGCGGGAGGATCACGAGGTCAGGAGATCGAGACCACGGTGAAACCCTGTCTCTACTAAAAATACAAAAAAATTAGCCAGGCGTGGTGGCAGGCGCCTGCAGTCCCAGCTACTCGGGAGGCTGAGGCAGGAGAATGGCGTGAACCCGGGAGGCGGAGCTTGCAGTGAGCCGAGATTGCGCCACTGCACTCCAGCTTGGGTGACAGAGCAAGACTCCATCTCAAAAAAAAAAAAAAAAAAAAAAAAGAATTGTGGAGATCACAGCCTCTCACAAATCTTAGTGATAATGGTCTATGAAACCAAATGAGAATCAAAGACTCTGAATTCAAAGTTCAGTCTTCCAGCCACTATTCAAGCTGCATTCAAAAGCCAGGAGAGCTGACACCTCCAGGGCGAAGTGTTTGGTGTCACGGTGAACAGCAAGGTTGAATAGATGCGTTCGAGAAGGCTGTTGACATCTCTCTAGCTTCTGATCTCCATGCTGACAAACCTACAATGTGCCCCTAATCTTGTGACCTACAGGTTGAAAGGAAGGCGTACTCCTTCATTTGGACAAAGCGAATCTTCCCATCTGGGCTTCCAACCCAGCCTCCCTCTCTTTCTGCTTAGCCTTTACTCATGCGCCAGCTCTTGTTGACCTCTAAACTGTTCACTCTCTTCTGGCTCTTTTTCTTCAACCTATATGAATGCCCAGTGCTTTCCTATCATTAGAAACAACACCTTACATTGTAAATGGCCCTGTAGCCAAAGTACATTTCTTCTTCCCTCTACAGGCAAACTAATTACAAAAACATGCACACTTTCTATCCATACCCCCATCCTTTTACCGATCAGTGGAAATTCAATCCTCAACAACTAGTGCCTTTTTGCATAAAATGTTAGTTGTTTTCATTTTTCATAGAGATGTATGGATTGTAGAGGTTTGTGATCTGCACTCATTATGTTGCTCTTTAAAACGATTTCTAAAAATCTTGTTACAGTAATACCTAACACTTGTAATTGTTATGCTGCAGCTACAAAAATAATTATTTAAATTAATGTTAAAAATCTTTAGCCTTTTTTAAAAAAATTGATTCTTAAAACACCCCAAGTATTCCAAATGAGCATTGATTGAGGTAGTTTCAGGTTAATGTATCTGCCTAAACATTACTTGATCGTTCTAAATAAGTAATTAAGAGAGCATTTTAGATTACAGACGGCTCTGTGAGGACTTTAAGGTAAAGCAGCTCTACCTCTTTCTCAATGCTCATTTTAGGGAAAAGTCTCAAACTAAATTAGGTCATTTATGGTAAATGCTGGTGCATCTCAAAACTACATATACCTCCCAGAACTCTCCTGCACTCCAAAATCATGGATCTCATCCATACTGATCCAATCACACCCAGATATCCCACAGGCACTCCACACTCAAGATGCCTAGAAGTATACTCATTGACTCACCTCCAATTATCTTGCCTTCTGTATTTTATTGAAAGTAACCACTACCCAAACCAGTTAGTAAGAGCTCTAGAAATATTCTTGGACAACTGCTTTTCTCTTTTCTGAATTTTATTCATTAGACAAATGTGTTGAACACCTTCTCTGTTCTGAGCTGTTTTAAGTGCCAAGAATTCATCAATCAATAAAAGATGTAAGATACATGTCCTTATGAAATTTATAGTCTAGTGAGGAAGTTGGAAGCAAAGAGAAAATACGAGGGAAAAGATAGGAAAATAAAAACAAAATCACAATTTAAAAGCGAAACAAGGTGATGCCTTAGAGAATAACTGGGTGCAACATGGAGAGAATTTTTGTGAGACTAGAGCGGAGCAAGCACAGGGCAGGGCTCACACACGTGTGGGTGTGAGAGAGTGTATGTGAGTCTGGGGTGTGTATGTGTGTGGGGGTGTGTGTGAATGTATGTGTGTGTGTGTGGTGTGTGTGTGTCTGTGTGTGTGTGGTGCCTGTGTGTGTCTGTGTGTGGGGTGTGTGTGTGTATGTACGTATGTGGGTGGGGTGTGTGTGTGTATCTGTGTGTGTGTGTATATGTGTATGGATGTGTGTGTATGTGTATAGGCATGTGTGTATGTGTGTGGGGTGTGTGTGTATGTGTGTGGAAGCCGTGTATGTGTGTGGAAGCCATGTATGTGTGTAAGTGTGTGGGGAGTGTATGTGTGTGTGTGTATGTGTGTGGGGTGTGTGTGTGTATGTGTGTGGGGTGTGTGTATGTGTGTGTGTGTTGGGGTGTGTGTGTGTATGTGTGGGGGTGTGTATGTGTGGGGTGTGTATATGTAGGTGTGTGTGTATATGTGTGTATGTGTGTTTGGGGAGTGTGTGTGTGTGTGTGTGTGTGTGGTGGGGGATGGTAGCGGTCATAAGAAGAAGCTAAATAGGTAGTTTAAGGCCCAGTCCTGCAAGAGATGTTTGAATTTCATGCAAAGTGCTCTCAGACAACATTTCAGGATTTTGACCTTGCAGGTGATGTGACATGATCTGACTTTGTTTTTAAAAGATGACTACTGAGTAGAGAACACATTGTTGCAGAAGGGATGCAAAAATGGAAGCATGGAGGGGGCAGAGGGCATGTTTGTAGTTAAGGCAGGAAGCACCAGTGGCTAGGATGTTGGCAACAGTACAGGAGAGGGAGAGACAAGAAAAGATTTGGGATGAGTTCTGGGGGTAAGGACCCCAGGGCTTCCTACTAGATCAGCTATTCAAAATGAAGGGAGGTGAAGAATTAAGAATGACACCTAGATTCTTTTCTATGTGCTACAACTAGGCAGATAGCCATGTCAGTCACTTAGACTGAGTGAATTAGGGCAGAAACAATGTAAGGTTCACAGGAAATGCAGGATTCTGCTTTCGACTTAAATTTGAGATATCTACTAGACACTCAATAGAGATGCCCAGTAGACAGATTTGACATGAATGTGAGCATGCACGCATGCATGTGTCTGAAGTTTGTGGAATATCAGTAGCAATAGTAAAAGCAGTAATAATAGCAGCAGTGGAAGCCACTCATGTCTGTTGAGTACCCCTTAAATGTGATCATAGATGTTGTTAACATCCTAACTACAGAAATGAGGAAACTGAGATTAAGTAAATGGCCCAAGGTCATCCAGTTACCAAGTGACAGAGCTAGGATTGAAACCCAGATTGTCTGGTTCCCATGTTCATGCTCTTAACCATTCTACTAAATATGAATTTGTGAGTCAGCATCATATCGCTGATGTGTAAAGCTGGAAGACTAGTTAGGATTATTTATTAAAAAGTAGAGACAGAAGAAAAGGTGTTCTAGGATCTGACTCTTCAATAAGCCAACACTTAGGAATTAAGAAGAAAAAGGAGAACCTCAGATAGGACTGAAAACAAGTTTCTTGGAGGTAGGAAAGAACCCATGAGAATGTGAGGTCCTAGAAGTCAAGAAAAGTGGCTGAAAAAGAAGGTCATGAGCAACGCTTCAAGTCAAATGAGCATCAAAAAACGATCAATGGATTTGGTAACGCATTATTCAATACAGCCCTTGAAAAAGTTTCAGCCGAGTAGTAAATTGCTTGAGAAAGGGAAGAGAGGTGAGGCCAAGAAACACAGCTGGGAGGAGGGGATTTGATGGCAGGTACAGTGCTTTGTCTACATGGCAGGGGATGGCTGTGGATGGTGGGGCAGAGCCTTCCAGTCATCTGCTCTTCAGGTACTGCTCCTGTTCTGCTCTTTACTCAGTTATCTATTAATTATCTATTGCTGCATACCCCAGGCTTAGTAGTTTAAAACAACAGTAATCATTTGTTGTCTCTCATGGTGTCTGTGGGTCAGGGATTTGGAATGGCTTGGTTGACTGTTTCTGGCTCAGTGTTACAAGGTTGTAGTCAAATGCCAGCTGGGGCTGCAACTATCAGAAAGTTTGCTTGGGGCTGGAGGGCCCGCTTCAAGTTGGCTCATTCACACAACTGGAAATTGGTTCCTCCATCTGTGGGTGTCTCCAGAGGGCTGCCTAATTATCCTCACAACAAAAGACCAAGACAGAAGCTGCAATGCTGCAAATGAACTAGTGTGAGAGGCAATGGCACAAGGCCATGCATTCCAGGAGCTGAGAATCATTCACGACCATCTTGGAGGATGTCAACCACACCCACTCTTTATTGAGCAACTCCTAATTTTATTAAGGATAGCCATGGATCTAGCTAAATACACTCAACAATCTAGGCTCTCTTGTAGCTCAAGAGCGCATCCCATTGAATGAGAACTCCAGCACACATTGAGAGCAGGCTCAGCTGACATGTGCCTCTTTTCCATTTGCCTTCACTTTCCCTCACCCTCTTTTCCTTGTCTGAAACACAGACACAGTGGAGGAGTAGCAGCAGGTCTACATCATGAAGGCAAAACTCATTTGCTAAAGATGGTTCTGGAAGGCCCTCCCTTTTCCTGGTGAACAAACATTCCACATTGAACACTCAGCTTGGGGGTGCTTCTTCAGTCGTCTTCCTGACAAATATGTAATAGCCAACATACATACATGTCACATAAAGGGAATATCCCTACCTTTTTAAATACTTCTCTGCACTTGGTGGAAGTCATTGCAACATGTGTTTTTGTTTGGAGTTCTAGCTTCCATTATTAGACTCTAAGACCCTTGAAGGCAAAGACAGTATCTCATTTGTCTCTGTATCCCCAGAGCCTAGCACATAGTAAGCACTCCACAAAAATCTGCTAACTGTGCAAATGGTTCTCGTTTGTGTCTATCCGGTAGAAAGCCGAGGGTTAACACAATCCATTTCTGGCAGGCTTATCCATCCCTGTAAAAGCCTACGGAAGGCTCATTATGAAGGACAATGTTCTGTAATGAAGTCTTCTTGCATATCTTTGGTAATAATCATCATAGAGGGAGAAAATGAGCATCTCTCTGTAATATTTATATTTCCTAGCAGCAAAGACATTCTCTTCTGTAATTCTGCCTGTAAAAGCAGCAAGGAAGCCAAGAATATACAAGTTCTCCATGGTAACTGGGTCACAGCAGCTTGCAGCTTGGCCAGGGCTTCAGATAAATGGAATAAATGGAGGTGAGCTTCCAGCAGCAGGAACTGTGTGGGAGAGTGGAGTTTGCACTGAACAATCTCTCCCCACTGGGACCCACAGTCCCCAGCACAAGTGCTCTGTGCATCGTCACTGCAGGGGGCAGAGGAAGCATGGCCTGATGGCATTTGTATCTGTCTCGCTACCTCACAGTGCTGCGCTGACATCTCAGTTTCATCAAATCAACAGGCCACTTTTTAAAAATGCCTCGTATGCTCTGAATGTTAACCCAAGAAGGAGATTTTACCCCAAACCACAGGGAATTCTTTCTATGTATCCTTAGGCTCTTAGATCATTTCTCTCAACTGCAAACTAGCGAGCCAGCTCCCTTCACTAGGCTTGGAAGAGGAACCATATTAAGCATCTGGTTAGAGAGAACAGCTGTTTAATGCACGGCAATGAAAAATTCTCATTCAAATCAGTCAACTCTTCCATTAAGGACAAGGGGTGCCAAACAGCAGATGCCAAGTGAATGACCTTTGGCAAAGCCATTCCCAGGGGCAGATTCCCAGCCAATGTGCAGCTTTGTGAAAACTTGTGAAAATATATTTGTGAATGTGTGAAAATTCATGAAAAGGAGGAAAATCAATTGAAGGACAGAAAAAGAGCCCTCGAGCTACTGCGGACACAGAAACTACCTCTTCTGGATGCTACTCCCTTATGGAGAAAGACCCAATCTGTAAGTGAGGCAGCCCTACCAATTCCACAAATATGAAAGAGTGATCACTAAGGACACCTAACTAGGTCAAGGATTCATTTCCCTCCCTATTGGTGCAGGGCATGAAATAATGAAACTGACAAGGAGACTGCATTTTTCAGAGTAGGTTCTTCTCCACTATCACTGGAGCCAAAATTCATAATTGCAGTAGCTCATGCCTATAATCTTAGCACTTTGGGAGGCCGAGGTGGGAAAATCGCTTGAGCCAGGGAGTTCGAGACCAGCCTGTGCAACACGGCTGGATTCTGTCTCTACAAAAAATTTTTAAAACAGTAGGGCATAGTGGTGTGCACCTGTGGTCCAAGCTACTCAGAAGAATGAGGCTGGACAATCACTTGAGCCCAGGAGGTTGAGGCTGCAGTGAGCCAAGATCATGTTGCTGCACTCCAGCCTTGGTGACAGAGTGAAACTCTCTCACTCAGAAAAATCATAATCCATAACTACATTAAGGAATAGCTTTACCAAGGGCCCCAAAAGCATGGCACTGATGAAAATCCAAACAGAACCCTATATTTGCAGAGAAGTTAACAGCACTCTCTACAATCTAAAGCCAATTACCTGCAGGAGCCATCAGTGAACTTGCCAGGCTTCAGGTACGTAGCTGAGCCATCCCTGGAACACACGGCAGGAAGGATGGGAGAGATGAAGGACTTCAGCTGATGCAGAGGAGCCTGCTCAGGCCTGCGGGAGGGGACGACTGGCCTACATTTACCAGCAGACAGACCCAACATGCAGCAGCAATCATATTCATAGAATCATAACCACAGAGTCAGAAACATTAGTGATGGAGAGAGATGGATTGGGTCAGGTAGCCTGCCTCCTGCCTTTGTAGCTTTGCTCCCCAGGTCACTTCCTTAGCCCAGTTTTTACCCTGTTTATAATTTGCAAGGAGAAGGTACCAGAACAGAATGATTTCTGGAATCTGTGGTCAAGGAGAGAGTAAATTAAGAGGAAGTGGGCCTCTTCACATAGGAGAGAAAAGAGCCCAGGGGGATATGGAAAAGCAGGAAGATGAAACACCAGGCAGATCTTGGTGACCCTGTGGCCTGTCCTCTTCAGTCTTTGCTGGCCCCAGACGTGATAGGTAGCAAAGACATACACCCTTTGCGTCTGCCCAGCTCAGCCTCACGTTCTCCCTTATCAAGACTGACTGTGTTCTCAGAATCTCAGGCCTCACTATTTGGAGGAACCAGAAATTTTTCTGCAGTGGCCACCAAATGGCTGGCCACTGCAGAAAACTTCTAGCCTCCCTTCCTGAACAGATTGTTGCTATCCATCATTCATGTAGCTGGTCTTCTGTCTCAGTTCCCTGTTTATGCTCCTATCCTCACCAGGGTGGAGCACCACCCTGAACCAGCCTATGTTATTGGAACCAGGACACATATCTGGTTCCTGTGGGCCTGTCTTCCAAAGTCGTGGATTGCAGTCACTACGGTGTAAAACTCCTAGTCATTCCTGGCACCTCAACTGTGTGGCCACCTGATGAAAGGCATAAGCCCCTGGTCACACAATAACTGTCCCCCTTGGGTTACAGCACCCTCTTTCTTAGCCACAGCTGCAAGTTCCCTCCATTACCATTACTGGAAATTAGCCACAGCTGCCAAGTTCCCTCCATTACCGTTACTGGAAATACTGCTCCCATCTGCCATACTGGTAGTTATTTCACCAGCCCTAGGCTTCTCTGCTTTCCTCTTCCTTTCTCTCCAACAGCCCTGAGGTCCCTGCCTGAGTCACAACAGAGTCCACTGGAGAGAAGCAAAGGATGGGTTTTGGAGGGTTCTTTATGAAAGCCCTGCAAAGACGTAAGCCCCCACTAAGACCTATGAAGGCCTGAGGGCTGGCCTAAATCTCCAGTTATTAGATAGGCTTGCTTCTCCTTTTCTCCTATTGAATTTTTCTTAAGTGAGTCAGTGAGTGTACAGAAACAAAGGAGTTATTCAGAGGGATTTTAAAATGTGTGTTATACATGGAGCTCTGAAGAGCTGATTCAAGAAATTCATTAACCTCTTGCTATGGGCTGAACTGTAACTGTGCCCCACCCCCATTCTAACCTCCAGTACCTCAGAATATGACTGTTTGGAGACAGAGTCTTTAAGGGGGTGATTAAGTTAAAATGAGGCCATTAGGGTGGGCCAAATCCAATATGACTGATGTCATTATTAGATGAGATTAGGACCCACAAAGAGACAACAGAGATGCAGGAGCACAGAGAAGAGAGCACGTGAAGAGGCTGCAAGAGGGCAGCCATCTGCAAGTTAAAGAGATATCTCAAAGAAAACCAGGCCTGCATGCACCTTGCACTTGATCTTCCAGCCTCCAGAAATGTGAAAAAAAAATTCTGTTGTTTAAGCTACCCATTACATAATATTTTGTTATGACAGCCCGCCCAAACTAATAATACACCTCCTTTCAGCACAGAAAACTCATGTACCATGCAGTATTGTGCCAAACATTATATGGCTATTGAATTCAAATGTACATTATATATGAACAGGTATATATACAGATATTTAATCTGTATACATTTATGATAGAGTGACACACAGACAAATCCATCTGTGTGACCTCGTGCAAGTAACCTAACCTCTTTTCGCCCCGGTTTTCTCATCTGTGAAATGGAGATGCTAAGAGTATCTACCTCAAATGGTTATTGTGAAGATGTGTAGAATCCTTAAAAGTACTTGACGCTATCAGCACTATGTAAGATACATACACAAACTCTCGTGTTTTTAGCATGTACACTATATTTACATGCAAATTTCAAATCAAAGAGCCATACTCTTGAAGTTCAAAAAATCTTAGAAATCATATAGCTTTTTTCAGCATTAAGCCACTTTTAAAAAAGTGTTACTTCCCTTTTATACTGTTGGTGGGACTGTAAACTAGTTCAACTATTGTGGAAGTCAGTGTGGCGATTCCTCAGGAATCTAGAACTGGAAATACCATTTGACCCAGCCATGCCATTACTGGGTATATACCCAAAGGATTATAAATCATGCTGCTATAAAGACACATACACACGTATGTTTATTGTGGCACTATTCACAATAGCAAAGACTTGGAACCAACCCAAATGTCCAACAATGATAGACTGGATCAAGAAAATATGGCACATATATACCATGGAATACTATGCAGCCATAAAAAATGATGAGTTCATGTCCTTTGTAGGCACATGGATGAAGCTGGAAACCATCATTCTCAGCAAACTATCACAAGGACAAAAAACCAAACACTGCATGTTCTCACTCATAGGTGGGTATTGAACAATGAGAACACATGGACACAGGAAGGAGAACATCACACACCAGGGACTGTTGTGGGGTGGAGGGAGTGGGGAGGGATAGCATTAGGAGATATACCTAATGCTAAATGACGAATTAATGGGTGCAGCACACCAACATGGCACATGTATACATATGTAACAAACCTGCACGTTGTGCACATGTACCCTAAAACTTAAAGTATAATAATAAAATTTAAAAAAATAAATAAAAAGGTGTTACTTCCATGAATCCCATTGTTTGAAATATTTTGTCTACTAAACAAATTGCATTTGTTTTCCCAATTTTCAAAATTGAATGTAAGTGTCCTTTTAATCTGAGTATCCATTACGCTGAATTAATATGATTTTTGTCAAAAATAGGTAAATTGACCACTTATCTTTGGGCTTTTATAAGGTTTTTAAACACTGACAATAATACCTGGACTCTCATGTTCAACCTGTGGTGCCAGGTTTCCCAGGTTGGAGACCACAGATAACAGAGTCCAACTCAATGGTTTTCAAACGAGGACTCAGAGCCAGAGTGAGTTGCCCAAGATGGCTCTTGAAGCCAAGTCCCCATACACCCATCTCAAGCTCCCTGTCCCACAACACATTCCTCGCTGCACATTCTTTTCCCCAGTTAGCCTGTGCTCCTCCAGGTAGTTCCAGGAGTCCACAGGGATTAGAGCCACAGAGAATCCACTCTTCCTGCACAGTGGTACAGATGTCTCCTTTCATCTCAGACTGAGACAGGCAGTAGCACACTGGGGACGAGGACTTCAGGAATGAGGGAGGAGGTTATCAGTCCAGCTGAACTTGGAGTCAGATGCTTCTTGTAGCGGGAAGCCTTTTGGGGCTGGGCATACCTTCTGTGTTGAAAGCAACTGTCATTCTGGAAAGCTTGGAATAGTCAAGATATGGCTAAGAGAAGAGGGCAAAGCTGTCCCTTTTTTTAAATGTAAGATTGAGAGAGGAGAGCTCTCTTAACCTCCAACATGAGAAATGGAGGCAAAGTTCAAGATAGAAGCAAATTCATCAGGAATGAACATATGTTTTTCTGGAGTGTGTGCTGTGTTTTTATTCTCAGGTGCTGTGTGTTGTAGGTGTAATGCCCAAAGACAGGGAACATAGACTGATATATTAAGGTAATCATTGACTTTAGGAAAGAGTATTACCTGTCTACTTATTTTTTATTTTCATTATAAAATCTCTTGGGGTGCATAGAGTAATTTACTTGAAAAGATTTTGATTTACAGATGAAGACCCTTTGAAAACATATCTAAAATGGAAATACTTTATCAAATGTATGCATATATTTCTGAGATAATAGCAAATAGAATTGCTTATTCATTTTTAAATATATGGAGGGTTGTTCAAGTAAAAATAATGGAAGGCATTTAAAGTTGAAGACAATTAGCAAGTTAGAAATTCAGCAAGTTTGCAGAATATACTCACATGTAAAGTAAAAGATTATGCTAAAATGAAGGTCAAGGCATGTGAAATGATATAATACAGTATATAATAAATTTAGCTCTATTCAAATAGACTTAGAATCAAATATCAATTGTTCTAAGTTTAAACTGTGTTCTTCCATAATTTACATACATTTTCTAAATCTCAATTTTTCAAGCTTAAAATAGGTTAAAAATACCACTTCTAACTATAAGATAGGGAATGATTCAATGAAACAGTGCAAAAGAAAGTACAGAGAATAGAGTGGCTGGCACACAGTAGGTGCTTAATAAGTGCAGTGTATGATGATGGTGAGGAAGAGGAAGATGAGAAAGATGAAGAACAGGAAGAGAAGTGAAG
Source organism: Nomascus leucogenys (assembly GCF_006542625.1). Taxonomy (NCBI): domain Eukaryota; kingdom Metazoa; phylum Chordata; class Mammalia; order Primates; family Hylobatidae; genus Nomascus; species Nomascus leucogenys. Next base: position 2,482,964 of record NC_044395.1, on the reverse strand, counting down.
AGACAGATAAGGGGATACACAACACATCCTTAACATGAGCCCCCCAAAGAGTCGCTCACATCAAAGATCTTCCTGTTCTAAGCAAACATCTAACAGCAACACTGGGGGAATAAAGTTCTTAAAAATAGAAAACCAAAATACAGATGTTCTAAACTCGACAGTGAACATGGTGAGCGGATCCTTTCCACTTACCATTTAATGACTTGTTAAATAATGGTTGATAACTGTTGTCTTTATCATCAAGATAATACTGGTTGAGCCTAGTAAAGTTCTTCAGTTTGTTTGTGGTCATTCCTTGGTTTCTAAGATTAACTGGTTTTGATTTACAGTTGCACTTATTACCCGTGGTTGCTTCAAGAGGCTGAAGAAAGGCTGCATCCACCAGTGAAGAAGGAAATTGTATGCTGAGATTAAGAGAATATAATTTGGGTTAAATATAAAAGTCAGTGATTATCCTAATTGAAAAACAAAGGACTACTCATCAGCTGAACATGTATCGAATGTTCAGGCATTTTTTTTTTCACAAGGAGATAGAGCACATCAAAACAAAATGCACAGAATTAGTTCTTAATATCACTGTTCGGGAGAGCTGTCCAAACTGACCTAAGAATTAGTGTCTAGGGATTAAAAATTTTCCTTCCAAATGATGAAAGGGAACACTGTCCTCTGACTCATGACAAGCAAGTTACTTTGTATTGTGTGCATTTACCTCATAAATAAGTGTTTATAACAGTCCAGGACTGGGGCGGGAGCTAACAGGTCTCACAGAGCTGTAGGAGGGAAAGGGTTCCACTCCTGGTTTTTCGTGTTTTTTGTTTGTTTGTTTTGAGTTATAATTTACATACAACCAAAAGCACAGACCTTAAGTGTTTAGTTTGATGTGTTTTGGCAAGCGTGAACACTCATGTAGCTACCTCCCAATTGAGAAATAGCATGTTTCCTTTCTCCCACAGAACTCCTTCAGGACTGGTCCAGTCAATTCCCTCACCACGTGGCTCCTGCCACCCCATGTCAAGGCAGCCACTGATCAATTTCTCCTTCTATGACTTAGTGTTGACTGCTTTAGAACTTTACTTTAATGGAATCATATACTATGTAATCTTTTGTGGCTGGCTTCTTTTGCTTAACCTAATTTGTTTATTTTGAAATTTATCCATGTTGTGTATAAAAGTATGTATTTTCTTTTTGTTGCTGAGTAATATTCCATGGATGAATAGAGCATCATTTGTGTATCCAGTCTTCCAATGGTAGTCCATGTACCCTGTTTCCCTGTATAACTATTATAAATAAAACATTCTTGTACAAATCTTTTTGTGGACAGATCCACTCATTTCTCTTAAATAAATACCTAGGAGTGGAATTGCAGCGCCATAGGATAGGTGTGTGGCTAGCCTCTGAAGAAAGTGCCAGTTTTCCAAAGTGCTCACCCTGTTTTAAACTCTCTGCAATGATTATCAACTTATAGGAGTTCCAGTTGCCCTGCCTCTTTGTCAACACTTGGTATTGTCAGTCACATTTATTTTAGCCATTGTAGTGTGAGTCAAGGATTCTAATTGCCTTAATACTCATAAAAGCTTGGTCCTCAAATCTTTACACTGCAGTAAAAATGACTCTACTCATGTCTCATACAATTGTGTGGGTGGCCCCAGTGCTGTGGGGATTCTGGGGAGGGCTTCCTCAACCAACTGTTGACAGTGTACATGTCACCCAGCACAAAGGAGTGATGCACCTATCTTAGGGTTAGTCATTTGTGAGCCCCACAATGGTTCTTTGATGATAGCAAGAATGTGCCACCAAGGTTTTGATGAATTGAGAGGACAGGGAAGGGACCTGAGGGATGTAATTTCTTTATTGTTAAAAAAAAATGCATTTTGAACTTCAGAACAGTTTTTTTTTTTAAAGCGTACTTTTATAATCTTTTTAGAAAATGATTCCCTGCTCAAATAAGTTCGGAATATTTTCCTCTCTCCGTGCTTGCTAGGTGCATTGACCCGTTCAAACCTCAGCAAAATCCTGCAGTAAGGAACATATTTACTTTTATTTAAGCCATTGTCTCAAAATTTATTTTTCTGGGAATCCTTTTTTAATTTTCCTTTCTTTCTTTTCTTTTTTTCTTTATTCCTTTCTTTCTTTCCTTTTTTGCTCTTTTTTTACACATCACCTATCAATATCCTTTCCTCACAACGTATTTTGGGAAATGTTGGTATAAAACGGATGGCAAGCCTAAAGTCAGCATTCTTGGTTTCAATCAGTTTAGCAAAGCTTAACCAAGGAGAGCCTGTGAAACAAACATATTTTGAAGCAATTAAAATTTGGGTGGTAACTCATTCTTTTCTTGTTTACAACAAGCCCACTGGAAAGAGGCCAAGAGCAATTCAATGCTTATTGCATCTCGTTGCATATTATTGGTACTTAGTAAACATTAATTATTAGTGGGTAGTTGAATAAATGATAATGGTAATAAGGATCATGATAATGCTGTATTTTCAACTTTGCCATAAACCAAAACATTTGAGAAAAATCTTGAGACAGCTTGTAAAACCCAAACACAGCTGGGCTCTCTCATCTCCAGCGAGGATTTTTCACCCTGAAACAAACAACAGTTGCTACATAAAGAAAAACAGGTTGACTCGGGTCACTGAGAGACGGTTACTCAGCCCATTATGTATCCAGTGACAAATCCACCTGTCAGAATTCTCTAAAATGTGCCCATGATGGGCAACATCTCTTCTGTCCCTTTAGGAGTTTCCAACATGTCACTGCCTCATTGCCTCCCGGGTCCTATAGGATCAAGTCCCTGCTGACCTGGGCCATCATCTGCTATAATCTCCAACATACCCACGGGCCAACCCACTTTTCTTCATTTATCTGTTCCTACAGTCATTCAACAAGCATTTATTGGGAGCAAATTGCTTATGAGGCCCTGGACTACAGTAACGGTGAACAACAAATGTGCCTCCTGCCTTCAAGCAGCCTGCTGTTTGCTGCATGAGCACCTCATTCTTGCTTTTCTCGTGATGCTTCCCTTAGTAGACTCTCCTCTCGCTTCCTCTTTGCTACTATGAATGCCACTTTCCCGTTAGGACCCAGCTTGGGGTTTTCTTCCTCCAGGAAATATTCCCTGATCTTATTACCTGACCAGATAGAGTCACAGAAATGCTTTGAGTTGGAAGATATCTCAGCAAGCTTGTAGCTGAGGACATTGAAGGTCAGGGCCATTAATCAGTGGGCCTACGCACATCACTCATGATTGGCCATGATTCTTATCTTACTCAATCGTAATATTGCATTACTGCTTTCTAATATGCATTTTAGTTTTTCCTTCTCAATTTGATTACTTCTATGCCTTGAATATTTCTATCCATGTAGATAGGTTTAATTTACTCTATCCTCTCTTCACTGCTGACAAGATAAAATCTAAATTTTTCTGCTGGATGTGCAGAGATCCAGTTGGCTCCAACCTACCTTTGCAGCCACAGCTCCTGCCATGTGCCTCTTTGCATTTGATGCCTCGGCCACCCTGGGCCTTCCCAAGCACATGCCTGTGCAGCTGCTCATGCTGCTGTCTGCCAGGAAAACCTCATTCCTCTTTACCTGGAGAACACCTACCCTTCTAAGAGGTCTTGTGAAAATACTGTCTTGTGTGAAGCATTCTTTGATCACCTCCTGCCTTATATACAAAGTAATAAAATAATTGAAATGCCACACTACAGTACATGTCACTTAATGACAGGGATACTTCTGAGAAATGTGTTGAAGGTGGTGTCATTCTTGTGTGAACATCCTAGAATGTACTTACACAAACCTAGATGGTACAGCCTATTATACACTAGGCTAGACGGTACAGCCTACTATACACTAGGCTAGATGGTATAGCCTATTGCTGTTAGGGTACAAATCTGTACTGAATACTGTAAGCAATTGGAACCGTAAAAATATAGCCTAAAAGATGAATAAAAGGTATACTTGTATAGCGCACTTACCGTGAATGGAGCTTGTAGGGCTGGAAGTTGCTCTGGGAGTCAGTGAGTGAGTGGTGAGTGAATGTGAAGGCCTGGAATATTACCATACTCTACACTTAGGCTACACTAAATTTATTTTTATTTAAATTTTTTCTTTAGTAATTCATTAGTCTTATCTTACTCTAACAACTATTTTACTTTACCATCATAATTTTTTTAACTTTTTGACTTAAAAAATGTTTATTTTATGTATGAAGAGGTATCATGGTTTTCACTGGGTAGATGCCTTGAATAATCCTTTCAAGTAAGATCACTTTGTCCATCTTAATGAAACCTATATCCTTTCCATACTGATAGAAACACTGGTGGCACATAGGTCAGACCATGCCGTTTTGAGCAGAAGCGACAAGAACGAGAATCCTGTTGGAATTTTCGAGGGTGGCTCCAGGACAGCCAGCTGGTGACCAAACATGCTCTCAGGAGTGAAATGAGGTAAAAGGCCTTTTTGACATTTTGTAAAAATACTTAGCTCAAAACACAAGCACATTATACAGCTGTACAAAAACATTTTCGTTATATCCTTATTCCTTAAGCTTTTTCCAATTTTTAAAATTTATTATTATTTTATTTTTAAACTCTTTTTTTAAAAATTCAGACACAAACGCACACATTAGCCTAGACCTACACAAGGTCAGGAGCATCACTATCCCTGTCTTCCACCTCCGCATCCTGCCCCGCTGGGAGGTCTTCAGGGGCGGTAACACACATGGAGCTGTCATCTCCTGTGATAACAAGGCCTTCTTTGGGATCCCTCCTGAGGGACCTGTCTGAACCTGTTTTACACTTACTTTTTAAAAAATATATAAGTAAAAGGAGTATACTCTAAAATAATAGTAAAAAGTGTGGTACAGTAAATACAAAGACCAGTAACGGTCGTTTATTGTCAAATATTTTCTGCTGCATGTAATTGTACATGCTGGACTTCCACACAACTGGCAGTGCAAATGGTTGGTCTATACCAGTGTCACCAGGAACATATGAGTAAAGCATTGTGCTAAGACCTTAGGACAGCTGTGATGCCACTAGGCAACTGTGAGTTTTCAGCTCCTTCAGGATCTTATGGGACCACCGTTGTGTCTGTGGCCCACTATTATTATTATTTTATTATACTTTAAGTTCTTGGGTACATGTGCAGAATGTGCAGGTTTGTTACATAGGTATACACGTGACATGGTGGTTTGCTGCACCCATCAAGCCATCATCCAGGTTTTAAGCCCCACATGCATTAGGTATTTCTCCTCATGCTCTCCCTCCCCTAGCCCTCCGCCCCCCAACAGGCCCCACTGTGTGATGTTCCCCTCCCAGTGTCCATGTGTTCTCATTGTTCAGCTCCCACTTATGAGTGAGAACATGAGGTGTTTGGTTTTCTGTTATTGTGTTAGTTTGCTGAGAATGATGGTTTCCAGCCTCATCCATGTCCCTGCAAAGGACATGAACTCATCCTTTTTACAGCTGCATAGTATTCCATGGTGTATATGTGCCACATTTTCTTTATTCAGTATATCACTGATGGGCATTTGGGTTGGTTCCAAGTCTTTGCTATTGTGAACATTGTCTGTGGCCCATTACTGACATCATTATGCTGCTCATGACTGTGCCCTCTTCTCACCTCCTGCTTGCTATATTGTAATCTCTTTTGACAAGCTTAAGAGCACCTTGAAAATAGAAACTGCATCCTACTTATCAACACCTCTCCTGGAAATCACTTATTTTCCATAGCCTGAAATCACTCTCCTGGTTCTCCTCCTACATCACTGGAACTGCCATTGAGGTTTCTCTCAAAGGCGCTTTTCTCCCAATGTTTGCTTGGTGAAGAGCTCCAGGGCTCAGGCCAGTCCATCCTCTCTGGCTGCACTCACTTCTTCCTGGTATTACTGGGTGTCAGAGCCTTAAACGTGCTTTATACTCAAATGTCTTCCACGCTTCCATCTTCCGGCCTGAACTTTGCTTTGAAATGAAGAACCTCCAGCACTTTGGGAGGCCGAGGCGCGCAGATTGCGAGGTCGGGAGATCGAGACCATCCTGGCTAACACAGTGAAACCCCATCTCTACTAAAAATACAAAAAAATTAGCCGGGTGCGGTAGCGGGCACCTGTGGTCCCAGCTACTCGGGAGGCTGAGGCAGGAGGATGGCTTGAACCCGGGAGGTGGAGTTTGCTGTGAGCCGAGATCGTGCCACTGCACTCCATCCTGGGCGACAGAGCGAGACTCTATCTCAAAAAAAAAAAAAAAAAAAAAAGAAAGAAAAAAAGGAAATGAAGAACCTGTGTCTTCTCCAGTGTCTGAAGACGTTTCACGTTTGTCCTGCATATGCCAAATTCTCACATTCCCCCTACAAACTGCCCTCTGTTTCCTTCATTTTGATAAAAGTCACTACATGTGCACAGGAACTCAGGTCAAAAGCCTCAGACTCACTTTTGACTCCTCTCTTTCTCTCACACCCCAAATACAACCTGTTAGCAGAGCCTGGTCTACCTTTAAGATAATTCCCACTGCAACTCTTTCTCGCCACGTGTGTGCTCCCACCGTGTTGTCACACGCACGTCTCTCCCCAGGAATTATCTCAGCACCTCCTCACTGGCTTCCTGCCCTAACTTGTTCCCCTTGGTGTGCTCATCACGGGCCCTGGAGACTGATTCTTCTAAAGAGTGAGTCAGCTGATGTCCTTCTCCTGCTCCAAAAGCACTCACAGCTTCCCAACACACAAAGAATAAAATCCAAACTCCTTACAATGGCCTGGACCGCTCCATGTGCTCAGCCCTGTGGCACTCCCTCATGCTCCAGCCCCATTGCTTATCTTCTAGGCACAGTGGTCCCCTTGCTCTTTCCCGAGAGTGCTCCTCGCTCAGACAGTGTGGATTCCCTCGGCTGGACAGCCTGCCTTCAGACACCTACTTGTTGCACGAACCACCTCATCTCAGTCAGGTCTCTGCTCAAATAACCCTTCCCCAGAGGGGCTCATGGTATAGTAACTGGAATTCCACCCACTCACTCTCTTTCCCCTTCCCTTGTTTTATTTTTATTCATAGCATTAATCATTGCCTGAAACTATATTACATAATTAATTCATTCATTTATTCAACAGATACGTGCTAAGCCTCTGCTTTGAGTGAGGCACTGTTCTAGGGGTGGGGTCTACACCAATGACCAAGATATGCAAAGGTCCTGCTCACAAGGAGCTTACATCCTGGTGGAGGAGGATGGATCTTCAGCAACTTGGCAAATGAAGGAATCATATGCTGGGACAGTAGGTGCTGGAAGACAAATTATTCAGTGTAAAGGAAACTTGGAGATATGGTAGGTGGGGTTTGGGACATACCTATTTTTTTTTTTTCTATCCAGTGAACAATGAGAGTCTGACAGGTAAAGTGACATTTGAGTAGAGACACTGAAGTGAGTGAGAGCATGAGCCATTTGCACAGGGAGAGAAGGTCACAACCAGAGGAGGAGCAAGCAACTAGTGTGGCCAGGACATTAAGGGAGCCTGAGGCTTGACAGAGGGAATAAAGGAAGGGTATAAGAGGTGTCACCAGAAAGGTGACAATGGCCAGGACACATGGGGTTTTGAGACCCATGGTAAAGATTCTGGCCTTTACTGTGAGTGAAAAGGGAGGCCTTGGAGGGCTTGGAGCAAAAGCTGGGCATGACTGAGGGGCCTGTGAAGAGAAACAAAGATAACAGTTAAGGGCCCTGCAAACCTGCAGGACAGATGATAGATGCTGCACTGATGTGGTGCTGGTAGAGGTAGTGAGTTTCAGATTCTGACACAATCTGAAGGTAGAACCAGCAGGATCTGCTGATGTATGGGGTATAGGGCGTGAGAGAAAGAGTGGAATTAAGGATGACGCCATGGTTTTTTTACTTGAACAACTAAAAGAATGGAGTGTTGTTGTTGTTGCTGTTGTTGTTTTAAATGGGGGGAGAATGAGGAAGAAACAGGTTGAGAAGGGGCCAGGAAATTCAGTTTGATTTGGGGCATAGTAAGCTTGAGAGGCCCAGTTTGGCTTCCTGTAGATAAATCAAGCAGGCAGTTGAATCTGTGACTCAGGAATTCAGAGGAGAGGTTTGAGCATCATCAGCAAATCAATAGCATTTAAAAAGCATGATGTAGGATTTATTTGTCTTTCAGCCCTACCACAAGGGCAGGGACTTTGTTTTGTATTGTTCTATGTGTAATTTCCAGAAGAGTGCCTGGTGTGCAGTAAATTGCTCAGTAAATATTTTGAATGAATGAATAAATGAATGCTTCAGTAGAGAGCATCTAGCACATGATAGGTACATTATAAATACTTGATGACTGAATGGATGGTGGCCCTCCAGAGGGGCTAGCACAGTACCTGGCATATAGTAGTTTCACAATAAATACTGGATGGGTGATTGACAGATCCAACATGATTCAACATAGAACTAGATTGCCTGTTTCCAGGACCAGATGTGAGAACAAAGAAGCCATAAAATGTAAGTATTTCATGTCTGTCTTTTTCTGTGAGGCTAAAATGAGTGTGGTGGTGGAATCTCCAGCAAACCTTGGTGGATAGGAAGTTGGACCTGCTGGTAACTACAGTTTTGCTGTAGAACTACGGTAGTGGTGGAAGATGCCATGCCTGCCCTCAGTAGAATGAGCACAGAAGTAGAGCTCAGGAAGAGGGAAGAGAAGGGCTCCAGAAAGAAGCAACTTCCCTCCTCCCATCTCAAAAGCTGCTGAGATGCTCTTCCCTTTATATCCAGACAAGGAGGATATGTGCAAATGTTTTCCCAAAGGGAATGCAATTTCTACACTGATCCCCCAGGGTGTGCAATAAATATTTTAGAAGCATATCAATCTCTTGTTCTCTTACAATTTCCTTCTCCCTACCTTTTAATCCAGGCTCCTTCACCTCCTGCGTCTCTGTCCACGTCCCTTTACAGCTTTTATATTTCCCTCTCCCTTTCTGTGTCTGCTTTCAACTTTCTTCCCCCTCTCCTTCCTGGACTCCCATTTCTTTGTTGAAAAATGTTCCCAAAAAAGGAGAAGGGGAGAAAAGATGCACAGAGCATCCCAGTGGGAGAGAACTGAAGAAAAAGAATTGCCAATTTTGAAGAGCCTTTCCATTTTTATTACAATGTTTTGTGCTTGCCCATATCAAATCTTTAAAGAAAACACGAACATTAATAATACATAGTTTGCTTTGTTCAACTCCATTTTATCCTGATCCAAATGCAAGGCATAGGAGCTTGTGTATCCCATGCTTCACAATTGCCCCTACCCTGCTCTCATGTGCATCTTTTCTCATCTGTTTTGATTTCTGGGTGCAAAACAATTTCCGCTTGTTGTGGGAGCACTGACAACCTCTGCTGGAGCTTCCTAAAAGCCATGTCCCAGCTGTTGCCAGCTGTGCTCCCTGTAGGGTGCCTTTCCCTGCCTGGCAAAGCCTTTGGCAGCCTTACAGGCCTCCTGATTTGCCAATCCACTTTATGATCTCTTGTTATGGTCACCTTCGACCCCAGAAATAATGGTCTCCGTTGTCAGATTCCATTCAAATCCAAGAAGTTGTTGTCAATAATACTTTTGTAAATGCAAGAAGGACAATGTCAGTTGAAACGTGTTGGGTTTGTCTTCCCATACTGCTGTGAATCATGCATATGCCTCATCTGCTGCTACTTATAATAAAACTACGTAACAATTATCTCTTTAAAAATAGATGTTTTTCTTCTGTTTTCAGTAGTGTTCATGGTATTGGGCATTTTGAAGAAGTAAGAAATAAAGTTTTTTTCTTTGCGAAGAGTGAGTTCAAATAAAAACTGATCTTAGTGTATTTATTTTTTTCTTCTATTTTTGACAGGGGAAGAAAAACAGGGATTTCTTCCCTCCCTATCCCATGTTCTTTTCCTTCCTGCCTCTTTCCAGATTGATGTCTACAAAACCCTAATAATTTTCTAAAAAGATGGTTCCGCATGAAGAAGGCAGGCAAAAATCTCAACAATTTTAGTGTCTTCAGTCATTAGAAGGAAAAAAAAGAACTCTAGAATTTTTATCTTGCAAGATTTCCATGATTTTTAAATTTAAATCCACTGGTGAGGACGTAGCCATTCTGTAAGAGGGTGCCAAACAAATGGCCTATAATATTTTTTAAAAAAACAAAACAAAAACCGAACATTTGTTGCAGAAACTTCCTTTCCTCCACATCTACACAAACACCAGATCCAGAGGTGTCCCATGGGAATGGAACATGACACCTGTAACTCTTCAAGACTCTTTGATGCTTTCCTTTAGAGGAAACAAGAGGAAGCTATTAATTGTCTTAGACTCAATTTCTCACAACTTGTGCTTTGAGAATGAAGCTCAGACCCTACAGGGAATACATTTCGACTAAAAAGGATTTTCTCCCTCAACAATTGTGGATGACTTTTTTTTTTTTCGTGGAGTGCTTTTCTCAAAGTTCTACATCATTGTTACCTCCTTTGAATCTCTCTTCTTTGTAGCTTATCTGGATATTCATTTTGCATTTAGGTTATTCTAATTCATTTCATTTCTTCCATTGTAATCCCTTCTGTTCCATTTTACCCAAAAAAACATTTATTGAGCTTTCATCCATTAGGACTCTGCCTCTGACTTTTAGGAGCTCTCAACTGAGTAAGAGTGACAAAGGCAATGACATTTATACTGATAACTGTAATAAGACAACTACAATCTCAGAATATTAACGTTTTAAAAGAGATGTTTGAAACATACCCTAAAGGGGAGGAAGTTGAAACAACTATGCATTTGTTGGGGGAAGATATTTGCTCAGAAATCAAACTTGAAAGTGAAGGTTTAATCCAAGAACTACATCAAATTGTAATATATGCTCATCAGCTCGCTTCAGAATAGCTTACCCTGATTTTAGTCTCATATACCCACATTTTGCAAGGATACCCTCACACAGGATGGTAAAATTATTTGAGGCTTATATAGGATGAATATTGTATAGAGTGGTTTAAAATGTTTGCTCTTGGCCAGGCGCAGTGGCTCATGCCTATAATCCCAGCACTTTGGGAGGCTGAGGCAGGCAGATCACGAGGCCAGGAGATTGAGACCATCCTGGCTAACACGGTGAAAACCCGTCTCTACTAAAAATACAAAAACAAAATTAGCTGGGTGTAGTGGTGGGCTCCTGTGGTCCCAGCTACTCGGGAGGCTGAGGTGGAAGAATGGTGTGAACCCAGGAGGCAGAGCTTGCGCTGAGCCAAGATCACGCCACTGCACTCCAGCCTGGGCGACAGAGCGAGACTCCGTCTCAAAAAAAAAAAAAAAAATTGTTTGTTCTAAGTGATAGTTAAGCCAAATTGATCCATTTCATGGAATTTTACTGATCATGGATTTTTTGCTATGACAGGTGCTAGAAGTAGCATCATAAAAATTAGAAAAATAAAAACCAGCCCATGTCCCTGAGGCATGGACAGTGTTGGGCATGTCTTCTTAATCATCAACATGTCCTGGAATAAAGACATATCTGAATTCCCCCCCACTCCAGTCCTGGCACAGAGGCTGTGCGTATCACACTCTTCAGAGCCTCAGTCAAGTGAAAGAGCGTGACCAGGCTGTCCTCCCTCTCTGTTGTGAGATAGCATAAATGGATGGATATGAAAGTGGTCTCAAGAATAAAAGTGCTATCTGTCTGAAGGGTGAGGTGTTATTAAAATTAGTTCTAGAAGCATTTTATAGCATGCTGGTAATATGCACGCTTTGCAAAATGTGTTTTATTTAGAGTCATATCTCTTAAAAGCATCAGAATTATAGGAATACATATTTTACATTTTTCTGCAATTACTTCTAATGCTTTATGATTCTTGTTAGGAAAATAATTTGGCTTCTTCTGGAACACTGCTCTTGTCCTCTTGAGCTATGGGAAAGCAAGATAAGACACAGCAGGTTGGCCTCCTGCCACTCTGAGCTTCGTCAGTCATGCATGCCCATTTCCTGGCTTGGGCCAAGGAGCTCTGAAATCTGATTCTGACAGAGCTCTAATCACTCAATAAACTCAAGGTCATGTAAACAAAATCAGGAAAAGATTTGTGGGCTTTGTTACACTCATAATGTACTTGCATATAGAACAAAGTAGAACCAAGATTATGAAGTTCTACAAATCTAAGACTAAGAGAGTCTCAGCCCAATATTATAACATGCTACTATGTTACTCTCAGATAGATATAGAAAATTAAAGTTTTCTGTACAGGAAGAAGCGAAGAGAAGATCAGGATGGGTTTGATGATGCCCTGCAAAGCCTTCCATAATGATGATCAGCTATCTTCTCCTCAATAATAATGATGAACAGGTACCTTATATGCACTGCTTAATTTAAGAGCCTAACAATGATACCAGAGAAAACATTCAGTGTGTGCCAATATGTCTCTGTGTGTGTGAGTGATGGTGAAAAAAGTGATACCATGGAATACTATGCAGCCATAAAAAGGAATAAGATCACATCTTTTGAAGGGACATGGATGGAGCTGAAAGCCATTATCCTCAGAAACTAACTCAGAAACAGAAAACCAAACACCGTATGTTCTCACTTATAAGTGGGAGCTGAATAATGAGAACACGTAGGCACATGGCAAGGAACACTACACACTGGGGCCTGTCAGAGTGGGGAGTGGGGAGAGAGAGCATCAGGAAGAACAGCTAATGGATGCTGGGCTTAATACCGAGGTGATGGGATGATCTGTGTAGCAAACCACCACGGCACACATTTACCTATGTAACAAACACGCATATCTGGCACATGTACCCCTGAACTTAAAAGCTGAACAACAACAATAAAAAAATGCTATGGAAAAATTAAAACAGGCTATGGGTACAGGAAATTCCAGCGTGATGTGGGAAGGTTGCTGTTTTATGGGCGGTGATCAGAAAATGTCTCAGTGATTCGGAAGCCTTCTGGGCAGAGAACAGAAAGAAGTATTGGAGTGATCCATGCATACTTCTGAAGAAAGAACATTCCAAGCAGAGGTAATAACGAATACCATGCCCTGAAGTGGGAGTATTTTTCCTATGGTAAAGGAACAGAAAAGAGCTCTTTTGGGTCTCAAGTGGACTGAGGGGAATAACGATAGAAAAAGAGGTCAGGAAGGTGACCAGGCCAGATGGCACTCAATGTTTCAGACCACTGTTAGATCTTTGGCTTCCGCTCTGTCATTCCTTGAAGCAACTACCAAAGGTAGAGGAGAAAACCACAATGCTATATCAAAATGGGAGGCCACACTCTGTACTTTTCTTAATTTTTTAAAAAACACTGATGCATGGCAGTTTGACATTTTTGTTTGCAGTCAATACTCATGAATAGATCTCTTCAAAAACGTTCAAACTATATTGACTAAGACTCCACCTCTTTAATCGAACAAAAGTTCACAGTTTTAGACAACACGATAAATTATTTAGAAAACATGATGAATTATTTGTCTAAATATATTCTATATTTTCATAGATTTTAACTCTTGACTGCAAAATAAAGTGACCAAAGGAAGAGAAAAATACTCTATTTCAATAATTCCATTTCAAATCAAAATGGTGGTAACATTACTTAAATGATGGCGTAAAGTGATGTTACATAGTTTAGAGGTTCAAGGAGAAATAAAACTTGAAGATTTTACAGTGTTAATGGTCCAGCTGAAGTCCTACACATCAAGAACAAAGGCCATCGGTCATCTATTTTTTCTTGTGAATCTCACAGCCCTAGTATATTTCCGCAGGTTTCCATGTTCCCTATTTCATTTTAAACGGACTCTGACTATGCATTCATTATATTCAAGGAACCACACTGGTCACAACTCAAATTTTTGCCATGCAGCTTCAGGTTCAGTATTCTATCTATTCAATTTAATATAGAAGAATCATACAACTTTAAAAGGAGAGAATATCTAAAAACAATGTCTAAGGATGTTGGCATTTGTCAAGATTGCTTGGCTTCATTTGTACTCTACGACCCCTCCATAGAGGAAGTTTGAATTTTCCTCTACAATTCCTCTGTAGTGAAAGTTTGCATTTTCATGTTTAGTACTTTGAGGGGGAATTTGAATTCCTGGCTCTTAGGCATATAGGACCCGAAGAACCCAAGTCCTGATGTTTTAAAATATGGCTGTTAGGCATATAGGACCCGAAGAACCCAAGTCCAGATGTTTTAAAATAATGTGTATCAAGACACAGTGCATTACTTTATTGGAAATGAGACACTCTGTAGATTTGAAGAGGAATGAACATTCATATTTTGCAAAAATTTGGTTGCTCCAAACCTCAAAAAAAAATAAAAGCCAGAAGAAGTGGTATGTGCTACACAAATGGATTTGAATTCAAATGTGGGTACAATTCCTATAGAGATACTATTTTAGGCTTTCTGGGTCTCAGGCAAAAGCCACGCTCTCAGAATTCTGTAAGTGTGCTTCCCCCGTGCATGGTAGCACACCTTGAAATTCAGCCAGGAAGTAGATCCAGGCTAGTCAGGTGGAGAAGGAACAAGAACCAAAACTGGACAAGGCCACTAGGGACTAATGGTAGATATGTGATGATTCCAGGTGTAGGGAGCTGAGGAAAGGGTCCCTCTGCCAGCCCTAAGACAGCATAGGAACAGGAACAGCACCATGCAAAAAGCAGAGGGGCAGTCTGCAAAGACAATCTAAGCTGCATTGACACGAGGGGCCAAGAGCAGCAGAGCTAGGCGTGGCCGCTCATGCCTGTCATGCTGCCTCCCTCAGAAGAGCTGAGATTGAGGTCTTGTCAGCAGCTGGAGGGGTCTTGCCTCCTCACTTAGGCCTGGCACAATATGAGATACCCAGGAGCAAAAGGACGTCAGTTGTCTGCAGAGGGGAGAACCAGCTCAAGCTGAAAACCATTCATTTCACATAGATGGGAAAAGCATGGTGATGGAGCATCACAGAGGAGGCAGAGGAATTCCATGTTTAAAAACTCAGTCTGGAACTTGACTTGAATGCCTGCGATTGAATCCTATTCTGATTCTCACTGCCTCTCTGATCTTAGACGATTGATTTCCTCTCTATGCCTCAGTATCCTTAACTGGAAAACAGAGATGTGCATTAGAACTATGTCACAGAGTTGTCCTGAGGATGCAAGGAATAATTACTTTCAAGGACGTGCTGGCAACTGAGGAAGAGCACAGCTCATGCCTGTGACTATGTTAACTGCAGGAAGTTAAGATCACGGTGTGTTCTGCCAACAGGGAACACTACTCAAATCTAAGCCAACATTCGAGGACAATATGCTAGCTCCTGGCTCTTGGGCATATAGGACCTGAAGAACCCAAGTATAGGCCTATTTATCTTGTCTGTGGCTTAAAGTCACATTTCAAGAAGCAGTGAATAGGAAAGTAATAGGTTGTGAAATGCGGATCTGGAGTTGCTTAATCACCTCATACATCAAATCAGGATTGAGTCGGGACACTGATATTCAAGTCAAGTCTAACAGTGTGAAAACTACGTGACTATTTGGCATCCTCAGGGAAACTAAGCCATCAGTAGACCATCATGCCTTAATGGTAGTGCCTTGTCTCGGTCTTATCACGGCCCCCCTGCAAGTGAAATTGTTCGCTCCTCTAAGAGTTAGTATTTATCAATCATGCCTCATTGTTGGATTAAATATATTAATATAATCCTCATCCAATTTGATAGGTCTGGGGTGGGACCTGAAATATATAATTTTTACCAGAATCTGAAAATTTTCCATAATCAGGCAAATTTAGTCAAAATTTGGAAACACTATGCCAAGAGGGTACGTAACTCCTGAACTTAACCTTGGGTCCGGGAAACAGCTTCCCAAGCCGACTTCTTGTAGGGGCCAGAGGGCATTGAAGCAGTTGTCCATGTGGTCCTTTGGTCTTGTTTTCTGGTGTCTTTACATACTGTAAATCCACATGGTTCCCTTTATTTATTTATTTATTTTGTCTTACTTTAAGTTCTGGGATACAGGTGCAGAAGGTGCAGATTTGTTACACAGGTGTACATGTGCCGTGGTAGTTTGCTGCACCTATCAACCCATGCATTAGGTATTTGTCCTAATGCTCTCCCTCCCCTTGCCCCCCACCCCCTGACAGGCCCCAGTGTGTGATGCTCCCCTCTCTGTGTCCATGTGTTCTCCTTGTTCAACTCCCACTTATGAGTAAGAACATGTGATGTTTGGTTTTCTGTTCCTGTGTTAGTTTGCTGAGAATGATAGTTTCCAGCTTCATCTATGTCCCTGCAAAGGACATGAACTTATTCTTTGTTATGGCTGCATAGTATCCATGGTGTATGTGTGCCACATTTTCTCTATCCAGTCTATAATTGATGGGCATTTGGGTTGGTTCCAAGGCTTTGCTATTGTGAATAGTGCTGCAATAAACACGCATGTGCATGTGTCTTTATAGTAGAATGATTTATAATCCTTTGGGTATATACCCAGTAATGGGATTACTGGGTCAAATGGTATTTCTCCTTCTATATCCTTGAGGAATCACCACACTGCCTTCCACAAAGGACTCCCTATTTAACAAATGGTGCTGGGAAAACTGGCTACCCATATGCAGAAAACAGAAACTGGACCCTTTCCTTACACCTTATACAAAAATTAACTCAAGATGGATCAAAGACTTAAATGTAAAACCTAAAACCATAAAAACCCTCAAAGAAAATCCTAGGCAATACCATTCAGGATGTAGGCATGAGCAAATGTTTCATAACTAAAACACCAAAAGCAATTGCAACAAAAGCCAAAATTGACAAATGGGATGGTTCCCTTTACCTAAGGGGATTCCTGGTCCCGGGTGCCATGGCGCTGGGGCCTGTACTTCAATGGCAAAATTTCTTCTTTACCTCTCCCTTTGGGAACTATCATTTGCCAATTGGTCTTGATTTGTTGAACATTTTTGTCTTTTCCAGCCTATATCTGCCCAAGGAGCTGTACACAGAGAGATGGACAGTCTTGCATGCCAAGAGCCATGGTTGTCATGATAACTATGGTAGAAATAATCACCATATTAGTCATATGGTTGCACTAACTCCTAACATGGGCCATGCTTCTCACCTTCTACCGTTATCAAGGGCTGATTTTCTCCATCAACATAGAATTTTTTAAATAGGTAACGTGTTTCATGAACAAAATAAGCAAAGGAAGATACAGGGTAAATGATTTTAACATATTTCTAGCTAATTGTAGACAAATTCCTAGTTAGTATGGTCTTAGTGATGGGGAAGGGGAGAGGAAGAATAGACTCTCCTGTTTGCTATATCTTGAAGTTATACAAATGCTTTCAGATGACTCTGTTTCTGAGTCATGTTTCTGTGTGAACTATAAGGAAGAAAAGCAAGATCTAAAGGAGAGGATATGGGGCACATCTGCATTGTTAAATGATACCATAAAACCCTATGCAGGAAAGTAGATAGATACTCAAGACCAAAAAACATGCTTTCTGATGACAATCTCCACACGTTCATGTATTAGAGACATGTTTTATGAAGCTGTACAAGAATTTCCCAGAAGATCTGTCACCTTTACCCACCACTCTCTGCTCTGCTGACACCAGCAGTTTCTCTCCTGAGCCACCTGCTCCCTAAGGATACAGTATCACCCTCACTGTGAGTTCTACAGGCTTCTCTCCACCCATCTTGTTGTCTTTGGTCCTTTCCTTCCCTTCCATTTTTACTCTTTCTCTTTTTTCTGGTACTTTTTATTTATTTATCAGGCTCTGCCTTCTTCACCCTTGCATCCTCTGTTTAAGCATTAATAGTGCCCCCCCTCACCCCGGCCAGCACCAATGTGCCAGTTCTCCCACCATAGTTCCTTCTGTGTTTGCCTTTGTTGTCCCCAGTTACCCATCACCTCTCCTCCTCCTTCTCTTAAGCTCCTGCTCTCCTTGCACCCTTCCTGGTTGCTTTCCTTAGAGCACACAGGCTGACAGAATGGGGCCATGGAATACAGTTGCAATAATGTCAGCAGCTCAGGGGACAAAAATGAAAAGGGGAGAAAAGAGGGAAAAAATATGGTTTTAATTAGATATCCATGCCACTGACTCACACTTAATATGCAAATTTTTAGCCCTTCCATTGTTAAGTGAAACGAGAATTTTATTTAAATGTGAAAATGGCTGGGAGATGAGAAGGGGTAATTAAGTAGCAGTAAAATGTAAACCCTGGTTCACAGTGCCTGTAATAACATATGGAAGCACAGGAATCTTGCTCACTGGAGGGAGTGGGGCGCCTTGGCTTAACAGTCCTCTCTCACGATGACGATGATAACAGACACACTTTTGTACAATGCACAAGGGATATTGCCCTAAATTATTCAAATTCTTCAACCATTACCATGCATCAGAGATCTCAGAGGACAAGAAAAAAAAGTACCATTTCATAAAGCAGAAGTACAACAGGTGGAAGCTAGAGACTGTGAAATAAACCAGAAGCTCTGCATCCTAATAAATATTTTGAGAGTAGAATTAAAACAGGACTCAAATTTACTCAACAGGCAGAGAGTAGGGGCAAGGCACCATCCACTTACCACACAGATCACACCAATTTTGAGAATGAGTATTGAGAAAATACCGTAGAAAAAAGGAAAATAAAGACTAGTCACAAAAATTCCAGGAAAAGTGTGCTTTAAAAAATGACTTCTATTGTACAGCAGTGTGAATGTACTCAATTCATGTGATTGAACCGTACACTTAAAAAGGTTAAAGTGGTAAGTTTTATGCTATGTGAACCATATGACAATAAAAAAATCGGCTTCCAGAATCCTAATTAAAATTTTAGACAGCCACCTGACAACCTCAACAGAAGCAGAAAAGTACAGCCTTCAGGAAAAGGCTTAAGGGGCAAAAGCTGGAAAAGAGTGACACAGTCTAGAGCCAAAGAAGAAAAGTTGTTGAGATGAACAAAAACGTCCAATTAGTTAGCTATGGAGAGCAAGCAAGTGGCCTTAAAACAGCAACAAAATTTAAATCTCCTTCAGAAGTAAAACATATTAGATGTGAAGCTTCAAAAAATCAAATCAACAGAATGAATTTCAAACCTGAGCAGCTGTCCCGGGATACAGAAGAAAAGACAGAAGGAGATTAAGAAAGCAAGAGAAAGACAAAAGATATGAAGGAAACAGAAGAAAGAGCCAACATGTGTGGAACTGTTTCCTTAGAACGAGCTACAACAGAACTAACCATTAAATATTTAACACAGGCCGACTTTCTGCGAAAAAAAAAAAAATTCTATGTGTGTGCCTAATAACAGACTTACTGCACATTAGGAGAAATCAGTTAGAAGAGACACATCAGATCTCCAGGAAAGAGTTTTGAACCTCACAGATAAAGGCATATCTTCTTATCTTCACACAGAAAATGGATTACTCATACAATTACAACTATCAGAAAAGAAAACCTCAGCTTACTCTACTTCACTAAATGCCGAATATAATGAAGTGGTAACCACAGGAGTTTTAAGGGTAAAAATTGTGACCTTTGGATTTTATACTCAGGAAATACGCCAATTGCATTTGACAGCAACAAAAAAAATCTTCATAGGTAAACAATTCTTGAGGGATGGTCTGTGTTACGATTTTATGTCTAGCAGCTAGTCCAGCTATTATTGCAAAACAGGTTTTCAATAAATGTTTATCACCTGAAGGAAGACATATCCTAAGAATCAGAAAATACAACAATCACATATCTTTTTAGTAAAATGTCTTGAAATGTATTCCAATGAACTTAAGATGAAGCGAAGGGAAAAGCTAACTAGTGTCACCTACAAAGGAATCATAATATGAAAGAATGAGTTGGAAGAATTGTTGTAAATCTGGTAATTAAGCTAAATGAAAATGTCAATGTCTCAACATGTAAACTTGGATTGTGAGTTCAAAATGTGATTTTGATAGTCTGAGAAACACAGTGCCCAGATAGGAAGGAGGATGAAAGGAGGATGCCGCAATTCTCGTCTCCCATAGAGGAAGTGAGGAAACATTTACTCAGCTTGAATAGTAAGCCTCACACAAGTTGCAAATGCTCCTGGAAAATATAAATCTAAGTACCACTATAAAAAAAATCATATATTTATTTCAAAAAACTATAGAGGATAAAATCAAAGAAAATTTGTTTCAAATAGCACAAGATACAAAACATGAAATCTACTAGACAGAACAAAAAGAGGAAAACAAAAAGCTGACGAGAAACAAACACATCAGTTTTAATACCTGCAAGTGGGTTAAACTCCCCATTATAATGAAAAAAATGCTTAAGTTGGATTAAAAAAAGATAACAGAATATATTTCTGTTCTGTTTACAAAAGCTATATCTAAATCAGACTACTACAAGTCTTTTTTAAAAGGCTGAGCAAATGTACATTTAGTATTAACAAAACCAAAGTAGGAAATACAATCTTAAAGTTAGATAAGGTTAACTATAAGCCTAAAACATTAAATTGCAAAAAAAAAAAAATTATACTGATAAAAGAAGCAATTCCTATTAAAGCTCTAATTATTTTTAAATTTTATGTGTAAAATACAAAAATAAAGCAGAAAGTATTAAAATGCATAGATAAGCTGAAAACACTTTATTAAAATCTGGCATTACTCATTTTTGCTTTCATAAAGTTTAGAGAAGCAAACGATTCAATATGGCTATGCACAATCTGAATAACAGAATTCTCTCTCAGTTTGGATATTTATGTTTAATATTTATCTTGTACTGTAGTATTAATGAAGTACTTTATACCATATAAATTATATATAACTATGGGTATATTCAATTACATATACTTTGTATAATGTTTATATAATGTATACTATTGTGTATTCATACATTAACATAAATATCTATAAACTTGACAACTATCAAACAGTTATCAAAATTGAACCTATACATTTCCGAAATTAATTCAAAGGTAAAATTTCTGAATTAAAAAACAACAAAAGTTTTTTTAAAATTGCCAAAAAATACTCACAAACTAGGTTTGAACCTGAATAACTATAGAGACAATTTTTCTCTAACATTTAAGGAATATAATTTTTTAATTATATTTTAAACAATTCATAGTTCAAATAGATACAGGATCTATCAATTAATTTGAGTATGGTGTTAAGAAACATGTTACAGACATGTTTCTTAAAAATATGATAAACTAGAGACATTCCTAACTATAACCACTAAAGCAAAAACAGTAAATATGAGAGTAAAAAAGAATGTTTTCACATTACAAAATAAACATTTTAAAATCATACATATGGCTGAAAGGGAAAAAATAATATGACTATTTTTGTAACTTATCTAAGAAGAAAATTTGATAACACCTATCTTTTCCTGACTAAACATTTTATTGAAATGGGAAAAGGGGTATTCTTCTTTAAGGGGTAAAGGAGCTCTCTGAAACCATCATTATACCTAATAGAAATCACTAGAAATATTGCTATTACAATAATAAAAATGGCAAAGTAACCGTTAACCATTACTATTATTAAATACTGCTTTGGAATACATTGACATCAGTTATTTTTAAACTCTTTCTGAAAATAAATAAAGGGAAAACATGTCCCAACTCATATTATGCGGCCAGATTTACTGATACCAAAACCAGTCAGTAACATTACAGACCGATTGCCCTCATGAACAAAACAGATGCAAAATCCTTTACAAAATACTGACAAAGTTAATCAACTAATGCAAAAAAGGATAGCATGAGTATATCATGACCATGTCAGATTTATTCTTGGTTGCAAGGTTGGTCTAACATTAAAAAATCATTTCATATAATTAATCATATAATCATTTCAATGGATGCCAAAAAAAACATTGGACAAAATGGAAGATCTATTCACACACACACTCTGATACGGTTTGGCCATGTCCCAACCCAAATCTCATCTTGAATTGTATCTCCCAGAATTCCCATGTGTTGTGGGAGGGACCCAGGGGGAGGTAATTGAAGCATGGGGGTCTTTCCCGTGCTATTCTCTTGATAGTTAATAGGTCTTATGAGATCGAATGGGCAATTATTAGGGGTTTCTGCTTTTGCTTTTTCCTCATTTTCTCTTGTCGCCACCATGTAAGAAGTGCCTTTGCCTCCCACCATGATTCTAAGGCCTCCCCAGACATGTGGAACTTAAGTCCAGTTAAACCTCTTGTTCTTCCCAGTCTTGGGTATGTCTTTATCAGCAGCATGAAAATGGACTAATACAGTAAATTGGTACCAGAACTGGGATGCTGCTGAAAAGATACCTGAAAATGTGGAAGTGACTTTGTAACTGGGTAACAGGCAGATGTTGGAAGAGTTTGGAGGTCTCAGAAGAAGACAGGAACATGTGGAAAAGTTTGGAACTCCCTAAATACTTGTCAATGGTTTTGACCAAGGTGCCAATATTGATATGAATAATAAGGTCCAGGCTGAGGTAGTCTCAGATGGAGATGAGGAACCTGTTGGGAAGAGGAGCAAAGGTGACTCTTGTTATGTTTCAGCAAAGAGACTGGTGGCATTTTGTCCCTGTCCTACAGATTTGTGGAACTTTGAACTTCAGAGAGATGATTTTGGGTATCTGGCAGAAGAAATTTATAAGCAGCAAAGCATTCAAGAGGTGACCGTTAAAGGGTACTGTTAAGGCATTCAGTTGTAAAAGCGAAACAGAGCACAAATATTCAGAAAATTTGCAGCCTGACTATGTGATTGAAAAAAAAATTCTAGGGAGAAATTCAAGCCAGCTGCAGAAATTTCAGCAAGTAGCAAGGAGCTTAATGTTAATTCCCAAGACCATGGGGGAAATGTCTCCAGGATGTCAGAGACCTTGATAGCAGCCCCTCCCATCACAGGCTCAGAGGCCCAGGAGGAAAAAGTGATTCTGTGGGCCAGGCCCAGGGTCCTCGTGCTGTGTGCAGCCTAGAGACTTGGTGCCCTGTGTCACAGCTGCGCCACTGTGGCTGAAAGGGGCACGTGTACAGTGCAGGCTGTGGCTTTGGAGGGTGGAAATCCCAAGGCTTGGCAGCTTCCATGTGATGTTGAGCCTTCAGGTGCACAGAAGTCAAGAATTAAGGTTTGGGGACTTTCACCTAGATTTCAGAAGATGTATGGAAACGCTTGGATGCCCAGGCAAAAGTTTGCTGCAGGGGTGGGGCCCTCAAGGAGAACCTCTGCTAGGGCAGTGCAGAAGGGAAATGTGGGGTCAGAGCCCCCACCTAGAGTCCCTACTGGGGCACTGCCTAGTCAAGCTGTGAGAAGAGGGCTACCGTCCTTCAGACCGCAGAATGGTAGATCTACCAACAGCTTGCACTGTGTGCATGGAAAAGCCACAGATACTCAATGCCAGCTCATGAAAGCAGCTGGGAGGGAAGCTGTACCCTGCAAACCCACAGGGGCAGAGCTGCCCAAGACCATGGGAACCCACCTCTTGCATCAGCATGACCTGGAGGTGAGACCTAGAGTCAAAGGAGATCATTTTGGAGCTTTAAAATTTGACTGCAATGTTGGATTTTGGATTTCCATGGGCCCTGTAATCCCTTTGTTTTGGCCAATTTCTCTCTTTTGGGATGACTATATTTACCCAATATCTGTACCCCCATTGTATCTAGGAAGTAACTAGCTTGCTTTTGATTTTATGGGCTCATAGGTGGAAGGGACTTGTCTTGTCTCAGATGAGACTTTGGACTGTGGACTTTTGGGTTACTGTTGAAATGAGTTAAGACTTTGGGGGACTGTTGGGAAGGCATGATTGGTTTTGAAATGTGACAACATGAGATTTGGAGGGGCCAGGGGCAGAGTAATATTATTTGGCTTTGTCCCCACCCAAATCTCATCTTGAATTTTATCTCCCAGAATTCCCATATGTTCTGGGAAAGACCCAGGGGGAGGTAATTGAATCATGGGGCCCAGTCTTTACTGTGTTATTATTTTGATAGTGTATTAAGTCTCACAAGATCTGATGGGTTTATCGGGGGTTTCCACTTTTCCTTCTTCCTCATTTTCTCTTGCTGCCACCATGTAAGAAGTACCTTTTGCCTCTTGCCATGATTCTGAGGCTTCCCCAGCCATGTGGAACTGTTAAGTCCAATTAAACCTCTTTTTGTTCCTATGTCTTTATCAGCAGCATGAAAACGGACTAATACACACACATACAAACAAATCAGCTACTAGGAATAGAAAATAACTTCTCAATCTGATAAAGATCATCTGTAAAATCCTACAGATACTATTATTCTTAATGGGAAAAATAAAGTGTTTTTCCTCTAATCAGAAACTAGACAAGGATGTCAGTATTACAATGTATTTTTAGTATCATTTTATTGGAGAACTTAGCCAGTACAATAAGACAAGAAAAATTAATAAGAGGCATACTGATTGGTATGAAAGAGTAAAACTGTCCCCTCGTAGAGGACGTATCATTTATGTAAAAAATCTTAAGTATCTAAAAAAAGTACTAGAATCAAGGAATAAATTTAGCTGTCACAGTATGCAAGGTCAATATAAAAAAGCCAACTGTATTTCTGTGTATTTTCAATGAACAATTGATAGTTTTTAAAATTTCCTTTATAATCATTCAAAAATATGAAATAATTTGGAACCATTCACTGAAAGCCATAAAACACTGTTGAGAAAAATTAGCCAAGACCTTAATAAATGGAAGAATATATTTTAAGGATTGGAAAAACTCAATACTATTAAATGTCAACTGTTCCAAAATTAACATATAATTTAAATGCATTCCCAATCAAAATCTTAACATATTTTTGGTAAATATTGTCAAACTGATTATAAAATTATATGAAAATACAAAGGACATAGATTGGCCACTATTTTGAAAAAGAAAAAGGTTGGCAATTTTACATTGTCTGATTTCAAAACATTAACAATGATTGTAATCAAAACAGTATGGTTCAGGCATAAGAATAGGCATATAGATGAATAGAAAATAAGAGAGATTCCCAGAAAGAAATCAAACAGTCAATTGATTTTCAACAAAGAAACTAAGGTACTTCATTAGAAAAAGGATTATGCTTTCCACAGATGCTTTTGGATTAACTGTAGAGCTATATGGAAAAAAAATGAATCTCAAATGTTAGCTCATACCATGCACATAAACTAACTCACATGGATCTTACAGCTAAACACAAAAGTTACAGTTCTAAAACATCTAGAAAAAAAACATAGAATACAACCTTTTTAACCTTGGTTAAGTGGGAAATATTGATAAATTGGAATTCATCCAAATTTAAAACTGGATTCATTTACAAGATTCCTTTAGAAGCACCATTAAGAAAATGAGAAGGCAAAGCATAGGCTAAGAGAAATTATTCTGAATACATATAGCTGACATAGGACATGTATCTAGAATATATAAATTATGACTCCATAATAAAAGATAAACAGCCCAATTAGAAACAGTCAGAAGATTTCAACCACTGCTTCACAAAATTAGATATACCAATGGCCAATGACCATGTGAAAAATATGCCCAAACTCATTAATCCTCAGAGAAAAGCAACTCAAAACCAAATATGTTTTAGCCTACACAGTTATTAGAATAGATAATATTTAAAAGACAGGATACTATACGTTGACAAGCCTGTGGAACAGCTATAGTGCTTATAGGAATACAAACTGGTACAACCATTTTGGAAAATAGTTTGGTGGCTTTTTGTAACGTTAAGTATAAACCTACTATACAACTTACCAATTCTGCTCCTAAGTATTTACTCAAGAATATTGGAAATATATGTCCAGGAAAAGGCCTGTACATACATGTTTATAGCAGCTTTACTCATAATAGCCAAAGAGTAGAAAAACCAAATGTCCACCCAACTGGCAAATGAGTAAACAAACAGTGGTACAATCATATAATAGAATGCCACTTAGCAATAAAAAACCACACACAACATGAATAAAACTCAAAAGCTGAGTGAAGAAATCCAGAAACAAGGGTATATATTCTAAAATTATACAAGATTTTACATTTTTTCCAGAGTGTAGATATGTGTGTAGGGTGCAATATATAGTTCATATATGCATGTTTTAAATATGTATTTGTGTCATGTAGAATATATATACATATAGAATTCATATACTTATTTTGCTAAATATATACATGTAATATATATTAAACTCTAAAAAAGTCTAATATGTAACAGCAGAAAACATATCAGTGTTTCCCTCAAGTTGAAAGTGGGGATAGGGGGAAGAAGTGGGAAGAAGAATAAGAAACGGGAAGCTTTTGAGGTAATGATAATATGCTGTATCTTGATTAGGATAGTGATTATATAGATATATAAATTTGTCAAAACTCACCAAAAGCTGCGGTAATTTAAATTATGACTGCAAGATTTTTTTAAATAAAAAGCCCATGTTCTTCCCTTATGTTCACTGTCTGTTTAGCCATTCATGACTCGCTCTTCACATACTTCTCAAACCTCATTACATATCAAGGTATGGATGTTTTCTTGGTTTGTAGCCCTAATGTTAAGCAGAACAATGGTTAGTGCTGCTTAATGAAGAAGTTAAGAGAAGAAGCCTATTTGGTTTATGTTAGAAATCTGAGAAAATTATTATGGAAAGAGTAAAGCAGATAAGGGAAGAAAGTAGAGATCTGGGTAGCATAGGATTCTCATAGAAAGTGGAAGGGAAAGAGAAAAGATTGCCAAACTGTGAGTGAAATAGAAAGACTGGCAAAAAAGCAACATTCAACTATTTTACTATCTGTTATGGAAAACATTTTTCCTTTGGGGACCCCTTTGAAGATTTGAGTACAGATTTTGCTTACATTAATTTTTGTTTTTGTTTTCTTAGTGGGTGTGATCAAACTTGTTTCCATGGGAAGCTGTGTCATAACGGGACCATCGACTAGTGAGTTCAACTTTATTTGGATTACAACTTCATACTTTATGCTTCAATAACAAAAAATGAATTTTATCCTTCTAAGTACACCATGCGATTTCCCATTTTCATGTCTTTTCTCTTATCTCCATTGCCTAGAATATTTCTCTTTGCCTCTATCTCACCCATTTCATTTTCTTTCTTTTGAATAACTCTGAATCAATGTTTACAGTCAGATTAGTAGTCACCTCTTCCAGGACGCCATCCCTGATTCTTTCACATTTAACAACTGGAGTTAAATGATCCTCTCCTGTGAACCTACAACATGATGAATCTATTACTAAAGCACCCACTTTTATTGTACTATAATTACATGCTATTATGTCTGAGTCTTTCACTAAACTTTGAGCTTCCTGGGGAAAACTATAACTTTATTTATTCTTCTGTTTCAAGCACAGTACATAACAGGTAGCAGGCACCCACTAATTCATTCTTGAATGACTGAACAAGTACATGAATAAATAAATAATTGAAGGAATGTTGTTTCCAGATGCAATACATTTAGCCAAAGTCTCCGTTTCCTTCTGTGTAAAGTGTGTATGGTAGTCTCTCTCTATATGTTATTTTTAACTACTTGCTTGTTTATTTTTGTCTGCCTTTTGACAGAAAACCTTTATGAAAACCAAGATTAAGTCAAAGTGGCATGTCAATAAATTTAAAGGATGATTTTGGTGATAATGATGATGACAATGAGGACATGCCATGGCATGGTTTTATGATGTTGACATTTATATTGACTTATAGTCAAAGCATGCAAAAAACCAGAAGTTCAGACAGTCCAGCAAGCATGGGAGGCTTGAAAGGCACCCACAACCAGAAACAGCAATGGACAAAGGCCCCTGCGACAGAGCTTGAAGGATCAGTAGCTCTTAAGAATGAAGGCAGGTAAGGAGAGAAGGAGTATCAGGATGAGGTGATTTGAGACGGCAACACTAGGGGATAAGGATGTACAGTCAGCCCTATGCTTCAGCAGAGTCTGGAGTTCTGGAAGGCCTCAGAGTTCTGGAGGGCCTGGGATCTCGGGAGTATAATTCCAGCTAGATGCAGCCTCTGAAGCTTCATTACTCCTTAGGCAGAACCAGAGTGCAGTAATATCAGGAGATTCTTAGAATATGACTCACCATGTTTTTGCCAAACTGCCTTTGTTCCAACTGCTTTCATGCCTTCTGGGACAGAAAATCCTGCCAAAAAGATACAAAGTGTGGTAGGAAGTTTGGGGCTGGGTCAGGAGTAAAAAGAAGAAGAGTGCAGAGTAGGGGAGAGAAAGAGGAGTGGGTAGGGTTCCAAACATCTTGCTGTCTGACGTCCCAGAGCACCACGGCCCTATGATGCCCTACAAAAGCAGCTCAGTTCTTCACCAGCAGCACTGGCAACATTCCGAGTGCCCAAGGGAGACGAACCCTTTCACTGCAGCTGTAATTACTGCACCAGGCTCCAGTTGTGCAGGGACAAATAAGCATGGGCTCAGTGGAGAAGGAGGAGGTCCTGGAGAGGCCCAGGATGAAAGCATTTAGGCTGCAATGGTGTGAAGAGCAGAGGTGAGCTGAGCAGAGCTTGTTGGGAAAAGGAAGAGAATTGGAAAAGCAGGGGACCAGTGGCTGTGTTTATATCAATGACTTTACGAAACCTTTCTCTTAGGAAGCAAAATCATCCAAGGTATCATCAAAACCAAACTATTTTCAGCACCCCAGGAGGATTATTCTCACCATTAAGGGATTCTGGAATGGGAAAATTTGATAGCATAAGAAAAATAACACAAGGAAGGGGGCAGGGAAGGAAAAACAAGACAGGCAGAAAGGACTTCATTGATCTTTGATTAAGGAGGCTTCTCACTTTGCAGGCTACAGGGAGGGAAATAGGGTAGGGAGAGCTGGGCTATCCTTTAGGTGTTCTGTGGGAGATCAAATTCCCTCACTTCCTCATCAACTCCAGTCCTTGTTATTGCGTGAGTCAATCACAGCCTTCAGCTACGAAGCCCAGGTTCGAAGTGACGATTAACTGCTTTTGCTCCATGAGATCACCTCCTCTTGACCCTATTCATCTCCAGTGGAGGTTCCCTCTCCAAGGCTGGAACATTTGTGAGATTGGAGAGCCCACTCTAGTTAAAATCCTCTAAGCAATGTTAGTTGGTTTTCTTCCCCTTTTCCTCCTTCTTCTGAATCTCATACAGAGAAGCAGCTTATTAACCATGATTACTACCTTTAAACTGGGGAGGAATGATCTTCTTCACACTATCACCACTTCAACCTCGGGCATGTGGGAGCTAAGACCCAGCATAGTTGAAGTTTATGATTTCAGGTGCTCTTGGAAGAAAGCAGGAAGAAAAGAGCCTGCAGAGACAGGGAAGGTCAAAATTCTGGTGTCACACAGAGAAAGCAGGAAGAAAATTCTGGTGTCACACAAAGAAATGGATGGTGTAAGATGGTAAGATCACTCACCAATTTGTCAAAATCAAATTGTATCTGTTGAGGTAAGTCATCCCAACTCTTGTTATGCATCTTCTTGGTAAAGGCAATGAGTGTTCCAGCACAAGTCATAGGTTCCAATAAAAAAAGTGATTGGACAAGAATTGAAAAATATCTTCCAGATCACAGATCACCATATCTAGAAGCCTAAACTAGGATAGCCTCACTACTTGGTTAAAACTTAATATAAATAAAATCTCAGCAGTAAGCTCACTTGTCATCCAGGGCTAATAGTTATAGTGGGGGAAATGGAAGAAAAATGCTTGAATGCTTGAGAGATAAGTATGCAACTTCCTGCAGGCTCCTAATACAGCTAAGACTTGCAGTGCCTTCTCCAAACATCCTTCACTCTGTACATCAGATTTCCCCTTCACTGTACAGATAGAGTGCTTCCTGCGTCCAGGAACTTGTCCGTGCAAATCTCCACTGTCTTCCCCTTTTTTTCTCTGGCATGCTACAGGATGGATATATGATGGATACATATGTGTGTATCCATTCAATAGTCACTTTTTGATCGCCTGCAAAATGTAAGTCATTTGTGTTCTTCTGAATATGTAAGCCCCAGGTACCATACTTGCTCTCAAATAACCTAAGGATAGAGAGATGCAAGGGATACTTTCTGGCCAGGGTGGAGCACATCATCCCGAGGAAAGGTTAGTGAATCAATTGATGGAAACAAACTAATTGCTCTTCATAAAGTTTTTCCAGAGTAATGAGAGGTTGGTCATGACAGAGGCTGAGTTTCAGTCACTCAAGGTGGTACCCTCAACACCTTTCTCATGGTAGGCACGCGTGCATTAAATAAACATTGTGCACTTGGTGCACTCAGTCGGTGATGACCCCCTGGTGTTAATTACTCCATGACTCAGATCCAGAGCCAAGGTGTCTTTCTCAGACTGACTGTAGCTGATTTAGATGTGGAACCTCTTCTGCTGCCCACCCAGAGTTCTAAATCAAGCCACAAGGTCTTCAACCCGTGGTGGAGACAGTGGTCTTGAAAAGTTAATCAATGACTCCAGGCCGCCACCTCTCTCTCTCTTTTACATATGAAAGAGGTCTTTTCAGAGCTGGTTAGGCCCCAATCACCTTGTGGTACCATGTACGTGTCTCCCCATCCTACATGGCTCTCAGTTTAGAGCAGGGATTATGTTCTATTTGGCTCAGTTAGATACTGCCCTCTACATGGCATGTGAATTTAATCAGAGCTACTTTGGCTCTAAGTGATGGAAACCTAATTTAAAACAGCTTAAGCAAGAAAAGGTGACTTATAGGAATTTTACCCTAGGGATGTAGAGATTTTTAGAAAGAAGTATAAATGGCTTTGAAAAGAGAACACCAAGGGTGGCAGGTGCACTGAGCTGGACCCCAAGGTCTTTTAAATGTACTATCAAGGGTGCTTATCCAGGAGGGAAGGAGGAAACAAACCTTTCTAAGATTCCTTCAACATCTGGCCAGATGAAGGAGCTCAGTGTCTAAATTAAAGTGCATTAGCTCCAGAGGTGGCTGCAGTATGTTAGTGTGGAACCAGGCTGCTTATTATTTTCTACTGAAGCCCACATTTTTTGTTCAGCAGCAAGAGTCACTACAGACCCCACTGCTGAGGCCAATTAGATCTACAGTACTTGTAAAGCCGGTCTCAAATTTATCAGCGTCTGACTGATTTCAATAGCATAATTTGATATAGCCATCACATAGAGAAGGCTTTACAACATACAGCAGGCAGGAATGGGTGCCTTTCCAATTGTAATTTTACTTTTGAGTTAGTTGGGCTTTTCGTTTGCTATGATACATGTTAATATTCATTCTCATATTATAATGTAGAAAGTATTCAGAATAGATACTATCAGAATCCATCCTCCATTCCTCCATATGTAAAGCATATTATTACTAATTAGTTTCTGGTTTCTAGGTGGGGAAATAGAGACAGAGGTTTAGTCAATTGCAGATTTACATAGAGAATGAGTAGATCAGAAATGAGATGTTCTTAGTTAAATCCAGACAATGAACATCATCTTACTTCCAAGCTCTCTTACTTGAAACTCTTTTGCTATTTCCAAGTGCTATCAGAATAAAGACAAAACTTTTTGTAAAATTATTTTCTTTACTTTAAGTTCCAGGATACATTTGCAGAACATGCAGGCTTGTTAGATAGGTATACATGTGCCATAGTTGTTTGCTGCTCCTATCAACCCGTCACCTAGGTTCTAAGCCCCACATGCATTAGCTATTTATCTTGATGCTCTCCCTCCCCTTGCCCCCACCCCCGACAGGCCCCAGGGTGTGTGGTTCCCTTCACTGTGTCCATGTGTTCTCATTGTTCAACACCCACTTATGAGTGACAACATGCAGTGTTTGGTTTTCTGTTTCTGTGTTAGTTTGCTGAGGATGATGGCTTCCGGCTTCATCCACGTCCCTGCAAAGGACCTAACTCTTTAAAAGGCTGAAGGCAATCTGGTCTATGACTATCCCATCTCAGGCCATTGTCTCGCCTGCTTTCCATGCATTCAAGACACTGCTCTTTTTAAGTTGAAGAGCCAGCTCCAGCACACCTCGGGACATTTGGATGTGCTGTTCCCTGCCTTGAGGCTTCTACTCAGCCCAGCCTCAATCCATGCACTCATCCCGGTTCCCCTCCTCCCTGACTTCTGTTAATCTTCAGGTGTCTGTTCAAATGTCACTATCTCAGGGAAAACTTACCCTAGGCTATGCCTCCCTTTTTCCCATCCTCACAGCAGCTACCACACTTTGAGATGCCATGGCCTTGATCACCTGATAAATAGCTATCTCTCCCACTAGACCATAGGCTCCAGACTGGCAGGAACAGTGTCTATCTTACACATCATTGTTGCTAAAGGGAAAGCAAATAGTCTTAATGCATTAAACGAGTGAATGAATGAGGGCATAAGAGACAAAGATAGACAGCTTTACAACAGACGGTAGGCAGAATTTCCAGTTCCAATTTTACATTTGAGTTAGTTGGGTTTTTCACTTGATATGATACAAGTAATATCCATTATCATATTTATTCTCTAAAATGCCCAGTGAAGAAGCTAAGCATCATTTCCGTGAAAGCCTAATTTCCAGCTGTCCCACTTCTGACATGCATAGTTTCTCAATTCAGCGTGAGGAGTATTAAGTAGAAAGTATGGTCACCTATCAAGAACCACAGCTTAAAGACATCATAATTGTTTGTTGTAAGATGTGTTAATTCACCTGGGACTTTAGAAAGAGAACCCTAGGGAATTACTACTTAGTGAGGGTTTTCCACCTTGGGGAGGGAAGGTGGGGGTCGTTGTGAAGACATTATGAATCTACATTTGTGAGACTTCCAGCGTTAGGTTAGCACTCTGGAGTTTGGGTCAGGGCCATCAGCTGCACAGTGACGCTTGCTGAAGGCATCCCTCTGCTAGGATAGATTGCTCTGCTGTCCTCCTGCTTGCACAAAAGAACTTCAGCCTCCCAAGGAAGAGATTCTCAGGAATTTATGACTCAATCAACTCACCCAAAAGGAGCATAAATGGGATTAGTTTTAATATTGTTAAGTTGCAAAAATACAGGCATATGTGCATGCCAAAGCGAAAATGTACGCAAGCAAAGGGGGAAAACATATGGGTACCCATATGGCGAAAAGCGCATTGCTAGACCTTCACACACTTCTCATTTACAACAAGAACCAAAGTTAGTGAACATAAATTTGCTTTGCAAAAATGTGAGAGGAACAGCTTGTTTGCCCATAACTGTTCCACTGAGCAAGATATGTATAACCTTGATTTCTCATCTCAGACACCTCTTTCTCACACTCTAGGGATTAATTAGGCTCTAAACATGACTTCAGATTAGAAACAAGGCTCCTAGCTGCCTTGGAGAGAAACAAAGAAGTAGTAGCAAGACTGGATGATGCAGCAGGTCAACTAATAGGCAATTCCTATTAGTGGCTGGAACTGTTACCTGGAATGGCTTAGAAGAGAAATGAGGTTGGGAAGTCTCAGCAGGTTTATTTTAATTGACGCAGAGGAACAACAGAGACCTACAGCGGACAATGGCATGAATGTGGTTTTGATTTGGAGGCTGTGCTTTTGTTAGAACAATACTGGGTGGAAGCTAGAAAGAGACTAGACATAGGCTGGTAGGTGTGGACTTAGGAAAGGCAAGGCAAGAGTATGGGTGATGCTCAAAGCTAGTGAGCACCCTTGGGTGCCCCAGATAACAAGCAGAATTTGATTCAATATATCATTTTACATTATACCTGTTCCAACCTCAAGCTATGGAAGCCATCTTTGTGTAATATAAAGAGCTCCAGACTTGAAAATCAGGAACTAGGTTCTTTTCATAAAGCTACCATTTTAGTTAGCTGTGACTCATTTGTCATTACTTAACCTTTCCATCTGTTTCCCTCCCTGTGAAATAGACAAACTATTCTTTCTCTGACCTATTTTAGGGAGCTGCTATAAACCCACTTGAGATGATTCATGTGAAAATATTTTAGAAACAACAAATTCTTATATAAGCATATATAGGAATAGGTTGTTAATGGAATACTAGAGACTCATTTTCCTTGTATTTCTATTTTTTTAATTGTTTCATTTGAAATAATTGTTGATTCACAGGAAGTTGCAAAAATGGTAGAGATAGGTACCCAGTACTATCACCTAGCTCCCCCAATTGGGGCATCTTATGTAACTAAATATATGTGTGTGTGTGTGTGTGTGTGTGTGTGTGTGTGTATGCATATAGTATTATATATAAAGTTGTATTTATAAAGTTGTATGTGACACATTTTCTTTATCCAGTCTATCATTGATGGGCATTTGGGTTGGTTCCAAGTCTTTGCTATTGTAAATAGTGCTGCAATAAACATATGTGTGGATGTGTCTTTATAGTAGAATGATGTATAATCCTTTGTGTATATACCAAATACCATTACCCAGTAATGAGATTGCTGGGTCAAGTAGTATCCCTGGTTCCAGATCCTTGAGGAATTGCCATAGTCTTCCACAATGGTTGAACTAATTAATACTCCCACCAACAGTGTAAAAGCATTCCTATTTCTCCACAACCATTCATTGTTTCCTGAATTTTTAATAATTGCCATTCTGACTGGCATGAGATGGTATCTCATCATGATTTTGATTTGCATTTCTCTAGTGATCTGTGATGATGAGCTTTTTTTCATGTTTTTTGGCCACATAAATGTCTTCTTTTCAGAAGTGTCTGTTCATATCTTTGCCCACTTTTTGATAGGACTGGTTTTTTATTATCTTGTAAATTTGTTTAAGTTCCTTATAGATTCTGGATATTTGATTTTTGTCAGATGAGTAGATTGCAAAAACTTTCTCCCATTCTGTAGGTTGCCTGTTCACTCTGATGCTGGTTTATTTTGCTGTTCAGAAGCTGTTTAGTTTAATTAGATCCCATTTGTCAATTTTGGCTTTTGTTGCAGTTGTTTTTGGTGTTTTAGTACACCACAGAATACTATGCAGCCATAAAAAAGAATGAGATCATGTCCTTTGCAGGGACATGGATGAAGCTGGAAGCCACCATTCTCAGCAAACTAACACAGGAACAGAAAACCAAACACCGCAGGTTCTCTGGACACAGGGAGGAGAACAATACAGACTGGGGCTTGTCAGAGTGTGAGGGGGAAGGGGAGGGAGAGCATTAGGACAAATACCTATTGCATGCTGGGCTCAAAACCCAGATGATGGATTGATAGGTGCAGCAAACCACCATGGCACATGTATACCTATGTAACAAACCTGCACATCCTGCACATTCCAGAACTTAAAATAAAAATAAAAATTAAAAATTAAAAAAAATTAGGTTATGAATAATTGCACTGTGGAGTTTACTTGGATTTCACTAGTTTTTGCATGTACTTATTTTTGTGTCTTTGTGTATAGTTCGACAACATTCAGTCACACATATAGAGTGATATAGGTACCATAACAATCAAGATACAGTACAGCTCCATCAGCCCAAGGCAACTCCCTTCTGCTTACCTTTCTTTTTGCCACTCTCACCACTGGCAACTGCTGGCCTGTTGTGCATATTTACAATTTTGACAACTCAAGAATGTTATAAAAGTGGAATCATACAATATGCAACCTTTTGAGACCAACTCTTTTTATTCATCACAATGCCTTTCAGGTCTATCCAAGTTGTCAAATGTAACAATAGTTCATTCCTTTGTATTGCCGTGTAGTATTTCATGGTGTGATTGTACCACAGTTTAACCATATACCCAGTGAAGGACATTTGGCTTTTTGCCTATCACAAGTAAAACTGCTTTATCATTCCCAATCTACACTCAGGCCAAAGAAATGAATCAAAGACCTCAGGACTGTCAAGGAATAAGAGACAAAGACAAGAGGTAATAAAATAGTAAAAATTATCACTTTTCTCCCAAGGCTGCTGGCACATTCAATGAGTTAAAACACAAAAAATGTACAAAACGGGACTGGGCATACAGTATGCACTCATCATAATACCATCATAACCAGTACCCAGGCTATCTGTATGCTACATGGATTCAAAGAATGCATTCAAATGCAAATATGGCACAACTACAGTTTAGAAATCACTGTCGAGTTAGTGTTCAACACTATTACCTGCTTTCCATTCATTCTCTCTTTTGATTCCTAAAATAAACTGATAAAGTTGTTCCCATTTTGCAGTAAAGGGTTTTGAGGATCAGTGAGATAAATCGACATTTCTAAAGTCACTCAGTACATTAACAACTCAGCCCAGATCTCATGCTTAGGTTGGTAAGACTCTGAAGTCCATGTTCTGCCAATGGGCTAACACCACCATCCAACAGGGATCAATACCTATACACAAGTGCGGGTCAGTGCATCTTTTATTTGGAGTGCTAAGAACTTGGTGATTCCTTCTAAAACTTTCTCTTTAGGAATTTCTAGAAAGAAAAATGAACGCTGTAGCAGAAACAGTCATGGATCAGTACTTTTTTTTTTTTTTTTGAGACAGAGTTTCACTCTTATCACCCAGATTGCAGTGCAATGGCCTGATCTCGGCTCACTGCAACCTCCGCCTCCTGGGTTCAAGCATTCTCCTGCCTCAGCCTCCTGAGTAGTTGGAACTACAGGTGTGGTTGTAGAGATGGTGTTTCACCCTGCTGGCCAAGCTGGTCTTGAACTCCTGACCTCAGGTGATCCGCCCATCTCAGCCTCCCAAAGTGCTCTGATTAAAGGCATGAGCCACTGTGCTCAGCTGATCAGCACATTTCTAACCTGAACATCTACCAGAGTGACTAGAAGACAAAACTGCCTAACCAGGTGATAACTGTAGGTGGTGATTTTGCTAGTATTAGCTCTTTACTTCCATGGAATTCACTCATTTATCAACCTCATATATCTAGAACAAAGCCAAACATTATTTCCCCCAGACAGATGTCATCAGTGCCATTGATCACATTCCTGAAAGCTAATGCCCTTTACTCAGAGAAGGCCCTTTCCCACCACTAGTTCTTATTTAGGACTCATCAACTTAGTTTTATGGATTCTTGCTCAAGACAAATTAGAAGCAGATCATCAGAAGAAATGCGGCTGCTAAAAGACAGGTGCACTAACTTTAGGAAGAACTGACAAGTCTGATTGAAAGGAAGAAAGAAAAATACAGGAGCTATTTTTAAAAAGACACAAGAATTTAAACAGTATTGACAGTATTTAAGGATCATATTCCTAGTTATCCCAGTCCCCAAATGCCAAGATACAAACAATCAATATGTATAATGTTGATGTTACAATATAAAGATGAGGCTAAATGGCATTCGCTAGACACAAATAAACAAAATACAACCTAATTCATGTTTTAAATGCTTTCATTAGAAATAACTTGAGTAAACGCATAAAAGAGTCAGCTTTGGTTACCTGGAAAATTCACTTCTATGAAATAACTCATGTACTTGCTCCCTGAGATGTTACTGTATCTGAGTAGACTCCATGAGCAACTCACAGGTGAAGAGTTGTCATCTTAAAATCTCAGTGGAGGGGAGACAGGAAGGAAGACTTTGTCATTTTTCCCAAACATCTGGCCTTTCCAAATATGTCATGGCAATGGAGCCAGGTGTGCGAGGCATCACAGTGGATTACTATGGCATTGCAAGAGGGGACGACTACCCTCCAGAGAACACAACTCCAGGATCTTCTTCTGCCACTCCCATCCCTGCAACTTTTTCACCTTACTCATGTGCCTAGAAGAGCCTGCCAGTTTATGCTGGCCCAGCTTCCCTTCTCTTGTCCTTCAGGAATGGGAAAGGAAATATTTCCTGAAGCCCAGCTGATTCACAGTGTATTCCAATCCACTTTGCTTGCTTGTTTTGGGACCTGACTTTTTCCTTTGGAAAATTATTTGAGGTGGCAGCCTGTGTGATTCCATCATCATCCTACTTCCTGGGCCATGGGTCACTAAGTATAGATTTCCATATGTGTGAAGGCTGCTACACAAGTACCATACCCTCTAGCAGATCTATGTAAATATTTTTAAGAAGCCATTGCCTGCTGTTGAAAAAATTAAGTATAGATTTTTGTATCTAAAGATCAAGAATGAATACACAGTCAAAAGCTCAGCAGTTTGCATAGAAACAGCAAAACTCCAAAAGGATGTTTGCATAGTGCTTTTCGTTATGTTCACACACTTAATCATGATCCTGGTAACATCCAGCTTTACTCAAAAGTGAGGCATGTGTCCTCAGAAAATGCCCAGGTTCTGGGAATCCTGGTACACTTTAAATACTGCCAAGGAGACGAGAGGTCAACAGGGCTCCAGCAGCTTACAGTCTAGAGAGTAGAAAAGCTGGAATGTCTTTGGATCCACCTTTGGAAACTTGGGGATGCTTCAAAACTTTTACCCTACTTTGGTAAGAAGGATATGTCTTTGGTTTGTTTGTTTTTGTGAAAAAAATATACCTGAAAAGCAAAGTTACTTCAAAGGGGCTCCCCAGAAACATCAGTGATGGGAGTATTTATACCACCAACATGGGCAAAGGCTACCCAGGCTCCTCTCACTCCCTTGCCTCCTCCCACTCCAATCAACTTCAATCACTTACCAGTGCAGCACTACCTGAAACCTTCACCCTTCAACCACTATTATCTCAGGTAGAGATCGCCTTTCTGTATTTTGAGCTGTATTTTTTCCTTCGTTATATCTGTCTACTTTTTATATTTCAGAGATTCCTCATAGTTTCTGATCCATCAAAGCTTGTTATTATTTTTCTCTAATGTGATAATGGATTTATTTATTCATTTATTTTTACCTCTTTTCTGTAATGGTAAGGGGTCAACTGCATGTACTCATATTGCCATCTTAAGCTGTAAGTGTGATTGTTACTATTTTTAGTTTTTAATAACTGCTCATTAAAATATTTTTCTTAAATGAAGGCTGATTTACTTGTCCCTGTTTAGAGATCCCCAAATTTAAATCATATATTTCAAATATTGCATTAGCTAACTCCTCCACCATAATCTTAGTGGAATTTCAAAGAAAATGTCATTGCAACCTTTATTTCTTATTCTTCCATGTTGAATCAATCAACAAATTTTTCCAAAAAAATGCTGTCTGATGTTCAAGTTTTATTGAATGTACTTCTAATCTTTTAAAACAACTCCTTAATTGCAAGTGAGAAGGAGCATCCTTCTAAAAATAAATATTGGTAGCCACCCTGCAGATGCAAATTTTAAACTTACAAATACTTCATGTTCCAGAGCTTTTCTTTTTTTATTATTATATTTTAAGTTCTGGGGTACATGAGCAGAACATGCAGTTTTGTTTCATAGGTATACATGTGCCATGGTGGTTTGCTGCACCCATCAACCCATCACCTACATTAGGTATAAATTGGAACAATACAGAGACGTTTAGCACGGCCCGTGTGCTTTTCAAAGGAAACAATTTTTTGGAGTTTAAATGCTTAAATGTCATTGAGAGAGGGAGGGGGGAAGACAACAGTGAAAATGAAGGATAGCAAAGTTAAGGCCAAGTCTATGAGAAAACAAAGGCAACTTCAAAGTTCAGCACAGCCTGTGAGATTTAAAGAAGAGAGGGATCATTTAAATTTAGGATTTTCCAGTGAGGCTAAATTGCAACTATTACACTCTATAAAAGATTGGGAATATGAATGAATCTCCCTTATTTTAAAAGGGAAATCTTACCAGTGTACCATTATAAAGAATTGCTTCAGAACATTTACACAAAGTTAAAATGCCTTTTAAATGATTTCCAAGCTTAGAGAACTGTGTGTTTAGGATCAAATAACTACATTCTGGGATTTCAAGCATTTATAAAGACATTTGATTTTACCAAATATATAAAAGTTGATCTGATGGTTAGACATAGTTTTGTATATAATATAAATCCAAAATTATCTCTAACTTTAGGCAAAATTATCGTGGAACCCATGTCTTTGGGAACATTATTGCTGTGTTTATACGAAATTTGAGTTTTGCAATATCCCTTACATATACTTTAATACTCTCATTAATTTTACTTTATTATATAGAGACATTCTAGGTTTTAATAGGTGAGGTCTTTATACCAAGAATATTAGGCTAATTTGTTAGCATTATCTTTCCCTATAACAAGGCAGGAGCAAAAATATTGGTTCTCAGTCCACAAAAGAAAAGCAGTAAAAGCTTGAGTGAAGCTCCTGGTAAAAGATCCAGTCTCTTACTTGATAAGTGCAATGACATAATTAATGTTCCAAATTAGGAAAAAAAATCCGATCATTATTGTCTACATTTCTGTATATTTATATTTCAAATTTAATTGAAATCTAATTACCTACAATAAAATGCACTTATTTTTTACAGTTTTATTAGTCTTGACTAATTTTGACACCAACATAACCTTCAAGATACAGAACTTTTCCAACATCCCTCAGAATTTCTTGTGGCTCTTTGCAGTCACTTCTCCCCAAATCCCTACCCTAGGCAACCACTGACTTGACTTCTGCCATTCTAGATTAGTTTTGCCTATTATAGGATTTCATGCAAACAAATTCATACAGCATATATTTTTTAATTTTTAGCTTAACTTCCTCAGCACGCCATTTTTGAGATTCATCCATTTTGTTATGTGCATCAGTGGTTTGTTCCTGTTAATTGCTGATTAGCAATCTGTTGTTAGAATATTCCACAATTAATCTATTTGCCTGTCAATGGTTATTTGAGTTATTCATCGTTTACAGCTATTATTAATGAAGCTGCTAAAAACATTTGTGTACAATGTACATTTGTGAGCATATGCTTTCATTTATCTTGAATAAATGCCTAGGAGTGGAATTGCTGGGTCGTATGCTAAGTGTATGTTTAACTTTATAATAAAATGTGAAATTGTTTCCCATAGTGCTTATATGTTTTTACAGTTGCAGAGTTAATATATAAAGCTTCAGTTGATCCACATCCTCACCAACACTCAATATTATCAGCCTTTTTAATTTTAGTCTTCCTAGGGATTATATAACGGTATCTCATTTTGGTTTGATTTTTATTTATATGATTAAGATGTTAGTCATATTTTTGTGTACTTATTTGCCATTCATATACTGTATCTTCTTTTGGAATTGTCCATATTTTTTTTTATTTTGAGGTGGAGTGTTAGAATTGTGTTGGAAAAATTCTTCATATACACTAGATGTAAATTTTTTGTCAAATATATGTACAAGAAATGTTTTTATCCAGTCTGTGGCTCCACTGAAGGTTTTTAATTTTGATGAAGGCTATGATGAGTTAAGTTACAACCCTATAAAAATGATACCTTGAATTCCTAACCCCTGATTCCTCAGAATGTGACCTTATTTAGAAATAGGGTCTTCACAGAGGTAATCAAGTTAAAATGAAGTTACTGGTGTGGGCACTGATATATTATGGCTTATATTCTTATTAAAAGGAACAACTTGGACACAGATGCATCTAGGAAGAAGGCCATATGAAGATTAAGGCAGAGATCAGGGTAATATATTTACAAGTCAAGCAACGCCAGTGATTATCAGCAAACCATCAACATCTAGGGGAAAGACATGGAATGAATTCTCCCTCAAGCTCTTGAAAGGAACCAACCCTGCTGACGCCTTGATCTCAGATATCTAGCCTCCAGAAATGTGAGGAGATAAGTTTCTGTTATTTAAATCACACAGTTTTGGGTATTTCGGTATTAATACGAATTTATCACTTTTGTTCTGTTATGGTTAGGGCTTTTCCTGTCCTGGCAAAGCTTTGTCTTTCTCAATATAACTAAGATTTACTCTTACACTTTCTTGTAGATCAATGTTATTTTTGAATGTTACGTAGGCATACTCCACACATTTTTCCTATTTACTTGGTTTCATGTTTGAATGTTTAATGCCTGAGGAAGCTCTTGTTTCTTGTATAATTCCTAGAATTAATCACAGCTTTTAGTAACAGCGTAAATATTTCAAGTGGCTCTGTGCCCATCTCTTCAAGTTTGACTTCGGGCAAGTTTTATTTCCAAGAGGGCAAGCCCCACCGTCCTTCTGGTTCCCTTGCTATTAAGTTGGAAATGGTTTTAACCGATGTTTTCATACCGATTATTGAATGCTCAGCACAGTCATGCCCAAATGCACTTCACCATTTCCATCATCCTCCTTCCACTCAAGGTGAACTATTTATGGACAGGTCAGACATGTGTGGCTCTGGATAAATGTCCTAAAAGTGCGGAAGCAAGGAGATCCTTTTACTCCTGAACACACAATAATGCCAAAGTTCTCCATGGCCACACTAATACCCTTGCGTTCTACTTCCAGGAAGAACAAACCACCAACGGACCCACCTCTGCTTTAGGAAATTCACATCTTCATTGGAAGTTATTCTTATGTCCTTTGTTCCTCATAGTTTGGAAAACAAAAGCCATCTAAGGCCATAAAAATGACTGAGACCATAATTTAGCGTATTTCCTCTATGAATCCTTCTTTTGAAATGAAATAGCCAGCAATTGGTGCATATTGCCTGTTTGATTTTATATGACTGGATTACAAAATGTTTTCTGATTCTTGAAGCTCTGTTGTGCATAAGAGCCAAGACTTTAACATACTACCTCTGAAAACGTCCTCTAGGTCAGCATCTTACCCTTGACTGACAGGTGTCTCCATGTCACAGTTGGCTCTGGTCTGCCAATAGCAAGACATAGCAGGGTCACGCTGCTTCCCTCATTCACAGTGATGTCTGAGGAAATATTCATGATCTGAGGAGGAACTGTAAGGAAACAGGATAGAAGAAATACATGAGAATAATTCTTTGCATTTAAATGGAGGTGTGAGCCTACAAATTTTTGTATAGCATGTTTTTATAATGAATATTGTTCGCAATGATAAATTTCAAGTTGCTTGATTTGCCAAGGATACGGCCATAAATATTTGCCTCGTACTTATGGTAGAAGGAGCTCTATATTATACCTTGGCGATAGCAGGAGGCAGATGTGGGAACACTGGTGGGAAACAGGGGAACTGAGAGAGGGTTAGACTGTTGTTTGAAAGGCAAAATCAAAAATATTCACAAAGCCTTCCAAAAGCTCCTGTTTATCCCCATGTTTATTGTTTTTAGTGGAATCAGTGGCGTAAGCTGATAACCATTAGGGAGCCCTGTCCTCAGCCTCAAGCCTTCCCCAACATTGCACTCAAAATGCTGATAACGCTGAGTTAGTTACTATTTTCTGAGGATTCCAGACCCTTTTAA
This sequence comes from Nomascus leucogenys, assembly GCF_006542625.1. Taxonomy (NCBI): domain Eukaryota; kingdom Metazoa; phylum Chordata; class Mammalia; order Primates; family Hylobatidae; genus Nomascus; species Nomascus leucogenys. The sequence continues at coordinate 2,439,944 of NC_044395.1, read as the reverse complement.
AATGAACAGGTTGTTCCATCCTGGAACTCTTTTACTTCTAACCTGAAAATCCCTAATCATCCCTTAAAACATATCCTTTAAAACTCAGTGGAATTTTTCTGACTCTCTTGATAGAGTTAGAAAATCCTGGATCCAACCAGCAATGTGTGGGTGTCCTTACTACTACTGTAACCATGAGATTGTACTCCAAATTGTATTTTTTAAATGGCATCATATCCTAGTGGTTAGGAGCAGGGCTCTGGATTCAGATAGACCAATGTTTTAATCAGCTTAATTCCTTACCTGCTACATGACTGTTAGCAAGGTGACCTGCCTTTGTCCCTTTGAGCTTTATTTTTCTCACTCATGAAATGTGGATGATAGTAGTAGCTAAACTCACTGTATTGTGAGGTTTAGGTGAAATAATGGCTTAGCAGACTGACTGATATAAGTAAGCACTCAATAAATGTTAGCTCCTAAGATGACGATGATGATGATCATGATGATGACAGAAAAAACATATTTCACAAACAACAGTTTTCCTCTCACGGGCCAGGACCATGCCCATGTACCCATAGCACTACAAAGCCTAAAATGACACCTGGTCTTACTCTCTCACCTCCAGGCCTTGATTCTCTTCAACTCAAAGGTCAGTATTGGAAAATGCCTAGATTCCTTCTCACCTCTTTTTTATCATCACCACTGTCCTGGTTGTTTCTCACCAATTTTCATGGAGATAATTGCAATAGCCTCCCACCGGGAACCTTCCACCTGGTCTCTTTCCATTTTGGGGTCCCTCCAATCTATTCCCTACATGTAGCCAGAGCAATCTTTCCAAGTCATCATGGAAGTAAACTGCTGTCCTCCTTACTCCTTTACCCCAGAATGGCCTACCATGTTTGACAAACAAACCCTTCTGCATGACCTGAGCTCTCTGGAGTCGAACCCCCAAAACCACCGATGAACCTCATCTCAGGCCCTGTTTCCTCTAACACAGCACATGGCACACACTCTACACAGACAGACAGGTTTAACAAGCAAACAAACCCTTCTGCATGACCTGCGCTCTCTGGAGTCGAACCCTCAAACCCACTGACAAACCTCATCTCAGGCCCCGTTTCCTCTAACACAGCACATGGCACACACTGGCCCCTTGTCCTCTCCCAAATATTTTAAAAGCATCAGCACTCCCATAACTCTTCTTTTCCTTGACTGTCTTTTCTTGATTCCCTACTTGAACAGATATGACTCATCTTTCAAAGGGTACCCCAACATCCTCTCTCCTCTGCCATTTGCCCTAACCTCTCCCCACATCCTGAAAGCAGAAGCAGCCATCTCTTCTGCTGCATTTTGTTTAGACCTGTCTCAGGCAGGGTATTGAACATGCTTTATGTATGGCAGTTTATTGTCTTCTGACTGTCTTTGCACCTAGAGGATGAGGAGCTGGAGGGCAAGTGTGGAATCACACACACATCTCTACTCCTCAGTGTAAATCACAGAGGCTGACAATGGTACATGCTTAATTTCTCTTTGAAAGAAAGATCCAAAACAGATTGAAAAGAAGTCCCAAAACTAAGGGAGGTAAAGCTTTGAATGGAAGATTTTAGATACTCAAACCTTTCTTTCTAATTTTCTTTCAGATCCTCAAATAAAAGGAAGAGAACACAGAGAGTGGAGGCTCCAAGCCTGCAGACATGCTGATTTATTTGTGCTGCCAATTTAATTGTGAATTATTAATTACCAAACAGGTACAGTGCAAGTCAATTCCAAACCAACCTGAGTTGATGGCAAAGGAGAATTATGGCAAATGCTGAATTCAGACGGTTTTGCAGCTTGGAGTTTTATGCTACTGAGAACTTACAGGTAAGTCTTTTCAAGGAGAAGCCATGAGTAACAAGTAGAACATTTGAGCTCTTAAGGGAATCTACATTAGTAAATAAATAAAAATTGCCTAGCTTATAAATCTGCCATATTTGGGATTATTTCTGCATTAGGATTTGGCCTGAAATTTCAGTGCACATATTTTACCCAAATACGTGCTAGGAAAAAATAGTGTACATTCTAGCTACACTGCATTCTCTTGAGAAAAACGTTCTACCTGATTTTTTTTTCCTATATTTTCTAGCTTGTTAAGAAATAATTCTGGGCTTAGAAACGTCAATACTTTTTTTCACTTCTGTAAAGCAACAACTCGAGTGCAACTTCCAAAATATTCTCAAAATAACGTCTACTTCAGCTGGAAGTGTTAGGCCATCTGAAGTTTTTTGTCTTAATTTTTTTTTCAGACCCTAGAGGCTCCCTGATAGTAAGTTACACACAGCTGGGGAAAGCACAGTCAGTGAATGGAGGCAGCTATGATGCCTCAGGATAGAACTCAGCACAGCCACCAACTCAGAACTGTTCTTTCCACAGACATCATATCTCATCCGATAGTGAGAAGGATGCTGGATTCAGAGATATGTAAAATTCCATGGATGCTTAGCATGTCATGCTCATTGCTCAGGCGCTCAGTCAAAGTCACCCATGAAGAAAGAGCTTCCTGAAGTGGGATCGCAAAGGCTAACCGAGATGTTCCCACTAAGCCCCGGTAATGTTGTCTGCCATCCCCTGTGGCTCCGTCATGTTCTCTGTCATTGTCTCCAAGGAAGAAAGATAAGTACAGTTTTAGGGTGTGGATCGCTAACAGAAAAGGAAGTGCAGAGGATGAATTGGCAGAAAGGGAAGTTCTTTTCTTCTTAATTACGATATCCTTAGAAACTAACATTAATATGCAACTTTGTTGTTTTCAACTTGCTTGTTTATGGAGAGAAACAAGCTCCTTACAAATGGTGAGATAAATACAATCAATATTCTCACTATTAATATTGAAGAAACTGAGGCATGGGGAGATAAATGGATCGAAATTACAGGGTTAGTAAACGAGAACTCCTCTCACTGCATTATGATTCCTCTCTGTTTATTGTTGATCAATTCCCCAAACACAGTATTTCCATCCAGAAGCCTCCATGCATTTGTGTGCTCTGCTTCAAATGTCTTCCCGGAGCGTCTCCCCTCACAGTACCTGCCACGATGAACAAAACCATCCCATTCAAGTCAGCGCCCTTTGCACACTGCAGACCACAACAGGAGGAGCCCATCTCCACCGTCCTTGTTTCCCCAGGGCCGTGCATGCTGCTTCCCAGGGAAGGTATTCAATACTCTTAATGTAAATTTAAATCTGAATTGAATTGGCAATATCACTACAACTCCACCCTTGTTTCCATGATGACTTTGTGAAGAAAGGAGCACTTGGGGATAGCTTTTCAATGCTTCTCCGTATTTTGGCAGGAGATCTTTGTTTAATTTTTAGACAAGTATCTGTAGCAAATGAATCTATACATATTGCTACTGCTTGTAAATATACACATAAACATAACGAAATGAATAATAACCTTATCTGAAATGCCCAAATTACTCAAAGAAAATGATAAGACCCACAGAGTTTAACTAAAGGATAGTAAGTAGCACAGTGTGTTATCTGTGCAGACACTATTGAGCCTCCCCTGCTTGTGCTGCAGGTATCTGCTTCTCTTTCACTGATGGTGGTGTTTTACAATAGGGCCTTTGCATAGATTGTGCAGAGGGTTCAATGCAGAACTACGGTAACTTCAAAATGTGGTCATTTTGGATAGATGACAGATGGGTAATAGCTAGGCAGAAGAAAGATCGATATAGATAGAAATATAGAGAGACAGATAACATATCGACAGAGGTTGGGTAAGTAGGTGGGTAGATAGAAAGAGACAGATGATGATAGACAGATAGATGGACAGATAGACAGACAAATAGATGACAGATAGACAGAGACAGAAATACCAGTTATCTTTTAAATATCTTGCTTCTGCCTAAAATCTCCAACGTGTGCCCCTTGCTAAAGACAGAAGGTCTAAAACTTCTTAGCAGGATTTACAAAACCATTTGTTTTGCAGTCTGTCCAAAACATAACTTCTAGGCCCTTCTCTAAAGCCTCTCCCCAGAGCTCCATCACCCTCTCAGCTTTGTACCTTTATACACACAATTCCCTCTGCTTGGAAAACCCATTCCCACACCTATGCCATCTGATCCACCCACTCTCCAGTTCTCAGCTCACATTCAGAACTTATATGTGATGCCTGAGTTGCTCTTTCTCTTCCCAAGACATTCTTGTTTATGCCTTTATCATACCATTTATCTTTGCAACTGAGCTATCCCATGGACAAGATCTGTAATAGGTATCCTCATATTCCTATTATACACACAATGACTGACATGCAGCAACATCTTCTTTATCCCTATAAACATAATGTATGAGTGCATGGGTTTCTAAATTCAGTATCTTATAATGGGTCAAGTGTTTCCCATCCTAGAGATTGACATTTGCTCTATGCTTTCCCTGAAATCCTCACCATCCTATTCTTCACGTGTGTAATTTTTTTTCTGGGTTCAGTTTTAATGTTACTTCCTCAGAGAAGTCTTTGCTAATGACCCCAGTCTCCTGCCCCCAATATCTAATTCAGGTCCTCTTGTTACAATCTCTCCTCAACCTTTACATTTTCTTGTATAATACATACATAGTTTTGTGCTTTTATATCCATTTATATGATTATTTGTTTAACATCTCTCTGGCCCACTAAACTATCTGCTTTATAAGCCACTACACTCCCAGTAATTAGAACTATGCTTGCCACATAATATTTAATAGATGCTTAATAAAAACTTGTTAAATAAATAAATGACTACTCTGTATACTGTTTTATTCAAATGATTGTGTACTTGTGAGAGAGAAGACTTGAGCTGGAAAAGGCTTTCCCAAAGATGAAACATGACTTTCTGTTAAGTTAGTTGGGATTGAAATGTGTGATTTTACACATATCAGCCCCACCCTGCATAAACTGGATATGATGTGGTGAAACGGAAGTGAGAGGCCAGGGAACATGTCTCTGATTGTGAAGTCCAATAGACCTGCTTGGCATTGGACAACTTTTATTTACTGAGTCTAAGCCCATGGCTCCTCATCTGTACAATGGGGATGAAAAACTTGTCTCTTCAGGTTGTTGCAGGAACTAAATATAAATGTATTCAACACAGGAGCACAGTGCCTGGAAATAAGTAAGTACCTGGTAAATGTTAGCTGTTATTAGCCTTTGTATACACTCATTAGTGATATTGTTCATGCCATTTAGAATCAGAGAAATGGCTTAATCTGTGCCTAATTGCTCATTTTCTAAATCTTAGTTTCCAACTTTAAGTTGGGACTTATAAATAAATAAAGCTTACTTTGGAGATAAACACACACATATATATATATTTAAATACATTATATGATATGTTATATATAATAATATGATATAATATATTGTGTACTATATTTAATAATATAGTATAACATTACTATATATTTCATATATACATAGAGTATACGTAGAGTATATAAGTGCATAAACACTCCAGCTACCAGAGTAAAAAGTGCATATTCAATCACTAACCATCAACTTCCTCCTCTTAAACTGAGCTATTGGGCCAAAGCAAACTCGCAGGGCAAATCTCACATATGTATGAAGAAACTGGCTTCTAAACTGTTTTCTTTTAGGGGGTGTCTGTTTCTAGAAGGAACAGGGTACAGGACATCAGCACCAAGTCCTTCTTGGCCAGGACCCAGACCTCATCTCAGCTGAGAGGCAGAAGCAAAGTGAGCCTGGGACCAGATGCAGAGGTGGCTGCTGCTGCTCCCTACCTCAGCCTTGCCCACACCCTTAGCAATGCAATAAGTAATGATACCTCGTATGTGATGGGTGTTTGGGGCTTTGTCATCTAATTTGGTCTTGACAACAGCTCTGAGGCAGACAGGACAAGATAAAGGAACTGAAGTGTGTCCATAAGACAGGATGCCGGGACACAGTCTTAAACCTCAGGGCCAGACTCAGTGAGAGGGGTTTAGGCCACCAGGGCAGCACTGGCCTTCAGGTCACACAGCTCCAGACTCTGATCCTGGCCTTGCTTCAACTGCATGCCTGTGTGCAGGTGAGTTCTGGATCTCGCGGTTTCCTCCCCTAGGAGGAGTGCTCATGACACCTGCTCATGGGTTGGGTGAAGGTATGGGTAAAACTCTGAGCTCAATCCTTGGCCAAAACTAGGTGCTTATTGAAGGCTGCTTCCTCATTCTCTCCACATTGTCAAGAACTCCCACATTGTCAAGGACTCTCTGGGAATTTTTTTAAATTGCAGATTATTAGATCTGAATCAGAACAGGGAGTAATAGTGTCAGAAAGTCCTCAAGGTGAATTTGGCATGCAGCCAAGATTAGGAGTCATTGCTACACCCCTGCAAGGGGCACCTGTTCTGTCTGGTGTTCTCCCAGTCACCCAGAGCTGCCCAGCTTCCATTACGTCCCTCAGCATCCTGTCCCTCCAGGGCCTGCTCTCCATCAGAGACAGCTCCACAAGGTAAATGCAAGGGCAGCCTTTCCCTCCATCACAACTCTGCCCTCTCTCTGTCCAGTCACAATATTTGGTTGTCTTGTCTTAATTGTTTTATTTAAGACTGTATGTCAAAGTTAGAAAAATAAATCTTGGGATTTGGAGTCACAGGGGCTAAGGTTTGAACACAATTGTTTTTCAACTATTTTCTGTGTGATTTTTGTATATTAAAGTTTCAGCTTCCACTGGAATGCCTCAAACATTCGTGCACAAGCTGTTGTGTGGATACATGCCTTCGTTTCTCATAGGTATATAGCTAGAGTAGAATTGCTGAATGTTTGAAGCCATTAAGTTTCAGCTTCCTCTACTGTGAAATGGGCATAAAAATATTTGCATCACAGAGATATGGAGATTAGATTAGTGATAATTCTTTCAAAATGGCTTAAATAGCTATTATTATTGTTTTTACTTTATTGCTGTTATTATTATCAGGGAATAACAAAATATTAAGAGACCATGTAAAAGCTAATATAAATGTGTAATACTTTTCATTACAGTTTTAAACACTCAAGGCTATTTTATAAAAATAATACCGAAAAGACTTTAAAGGATCCAATGTTTTATCCTTCTGGGGCTACCTTTTTGCATTTTAATAGAAACATTTATTTCTTAAACCAGAAGCAAATTGGGAATTACGGCATTTATCTAGGCTAGGTTGTATGATATTCTGTATACTCAAATAGTATAATATTTTGCAAAAAGCACTGCATGAAGTGTAAGGAGGAGCAGATTCTGAACATTTGCCTTCTGTAGCTCTGTGACCTTTTTCTAACCATTTAATGTAGCTGGCTAGAACTGTATGTGCACTTGTGTGTTTGTATGTTTGTGTGTGTGCATTGTTGTTAATTTGTTTTGGTTAGTTTTAGAATGGAGGCATTGGATCGTAAATCCGCAGATCTGTTCTGGTCTAAAACCCTGGGAGCCGATGATCTTTCAGCAACAAGTTGGGTCTTAGCAGTGAGCTCCTCCTGGGAACAGGGTAATAACACCGCCAACAGCAACAACAAAATAGTTCATGTTTATTTCTTGAAGCCTAGCATTAAGTGCTGTATATACATTGCTTCCTTTAATTCCCAACACATTCTTAGGAAATATGCACAATTAAAAATCAGCATAAGGAGAGGCATATACATCAATGGAATAGAATTGAGAGTCCAAAAATATATCCACATTTTATGGTCAGTTCATTTCCAACAAGGTGCCAAGTCAATTCAATGAGGAATGAATAGTGTTTTCAATGAATGGTACTGATACAAGTGGCTATCCCCTCGCAAGACAGTGAAGTTGGATCCCTACTTCACACCATATACAGAAATTAGCTCAAAACATTAATAGATCAAAGACCTAAATGTAAGGGCTAAAAGTTAGAAGAAAACACAAGAAAAACTATGTAGCCTTTGATTAGGTGATGAATTCTTAGATATACCACAAGAAGCACAAGCAACAGCAGAAAAAATAGATAAACCGGACTTCATTCAAATTAAAAGTGTTTGTGCTTCAAAAACACACTATCAAGCAAGTGAAAAGAAAATCCACAAAATAAGAGAAAGTATTTGAAAATCATATATCTAATAAGGGACTACTGTCAAAACATGTAAAAGCAATAAAATGTCAAATAATCCAGTTTAAAAATGAACAAAGGAGTTGCATAAATAATTCTCCAAAGAAGATATACTAATGGCCAATAAGCACATGAGAAGATGTTTAGCACCATTATTTACCAGAAAAATGCAAATCAAAACCACAATGAAATATCACTTCACACGCACTATGATGACTTTAATCAAAAAGAGAGACAATAACAAGTTTGGCAAGGATGTGGAGAATTAATAGACTAATACAGTTGGTGGGAATGTAAAACAGCACAGCCACCTTGGAGGACAGTCTGTAAGTTCTTCAAAAGGCTAAATATAAAGTATCATATGGGTCAGCAATTCTACTCTAGCTATATACCTATAAGAAACGAAGGCATATATCCACACAACAGCTTGTGCATGAATGTTTGAGGCAGCATTGGTCATAATAGACAAAATTTTAAAACAAGTCAAATATCTATCAAGAGATGAATGGATAAACAAAATGTGATACACCTATACAATGGAATGTTATATAAGCATACAAAGAAACAAAGTACTGATATGTGACCCAGTGTGAATGAACCATGAAAATACTAAGTGAAAGAAGCCAAACACAAAAGACCACATATTGTGTGATTCCATTCACGTAGAATATCCAGAATAGTAAAATCCATAAAGATAAAAAACGCATTGGTTGTTGCCAGGAGCTAGGGAGAGAGATACATGAGAAGTGACTATTGATGGAGGTGGAGCTCCCTATTGGAATTATAAAGATATTCTAGAATTAGATAGTGGTGACTAGTGTACAACCTGTGCATATTCTAAAAGCTCTGAACTGTCCTCTTAATAAAGGACTAATTTTATAGTGTGTGAATTGTATCTGCATAAACCTTTTATAAAAACGTCAATCATGGCCAATAATCTCTTATGAGATCTTGTATTACAAGGAGAGACGACAACTCAACACATGTGACTTCTCAGAAAATATTCTTTTCATTTATTGATAGTTCTTTGAATAATGCTGCAGAATGTCTGCTTAACTCCCCATTTCTCATTACTTGCCCACTGTTTCCTCTTCTCTTTCCAAGACAACTCACATTGCCCTAGTCACATCAGCCCATTTGGCAATGTTCCAAATACCTCATGTTAATTCATGATTCCACACTTTTGCATGTGCTGTTCCTTCTGCCAATGTGCCATCTTCCCCACTCATCCATATGCTCACCTCTTACTCATACTTGAAAACTGGTATTGAGATGGAATACCTTCTCTCCATCAGTTCCTGCATTCTACAGATAAATGTATGTCTGTGTTCCATGACAATCTATGTATAACGATGTAATATATTCATTGAAAACATTTTTTGAGTTCCCACTATGAGCTAGACATTACATTAGAGGTAGAATAGCAAATAAACAAGGTCTTTTTCTCATGTAAATTATGGAGCTTACTGTATAGAGAACACTGATGCTGATAAGTCATCATGAGAATCTATGTGTGATTTCACTCTGGCTCTGCTATGAAGTAGTGCAAAGCTCCATGATAGCCCATGCTAGGGATTTTTTACTGGTTGGTGAGTTTGGTGAAGGGTTTGTTGTGGGCAGAATTGGGCAGATGGATCAGCCTGTGCAAAGGATCTACAAAACAGAGAACATGATGAGCTTCAGTGACTGTGGATGAAGTGAAAATAGTGAATCTCAGGAACTAAGGCTGAAAGAGCAGGTAGAGCCCAGAACTTACAGATTCTTTGAATAAACACTGAGATTTTCAATCTTTTTGTAACAGCAGTTGAATGATACATTAAAATGTTTAAAGACATGTTGCTGCTGCTGCTGCTGCTGATGATGATAATGATGAAGATCATGGTACTGATGATAAAGGTGGTGATGAAGATAGTGATGGTGACAGATGATGATGGTGATAGTGATAATAATGGTGATGATGATGACAAAGATGGTGAAGATAGTGATGGTGATTATGGTGATGGTGGTAATGGTGATGTTGATGATAATGGTTATGGTGATGATAATGGTGATAATGATGGTGATGGTGATGATAATGGTGATGATGATGTTGACAGTGATGACAATAGTGATGATGGTAATGATGATGGTGATAGATGGTGATGGTGATGATGATGTTGAGGGTAATAATGGTGGTGAAGATAGTGATGGTGATTATGGTGACGATGGTGGTGGTGATGATAATGCTGATGATGATGATAGTGGTGATGATGATTGTGGTAGTGATGATGATGATGATGATAATGATTATGATAATGACAAGTGATGCAGGCATGACAGATTTCCACTGGAAATTGGTCACTCCTGGCTGCAGTGTGGAGAATAGACTGAAGATGAGCAAGTGAAAATGAAACTGGCTAGGGAGCTGTCCAAAAGTGAAATGGTAGAAAGTTAGACCAGTGCAGTAATAGGAGAGAGATGAGCTGAAAGGGAGAGATTTGAGTGACATTTGGGAGTAAAATAAACAGAGCTTGGTGAATGGCAGGATATGTGGTTAGTGTCACAGCACTTTTCACACTGTTCTATTGTTTTCTATGTCTCTCTCACTCACTCGACTGGGGATCCTTATAATTAAGGACTGTCATTTGTTCATCTCAGTATTCCAGGTGCCTCTCAGCACAATGCCTGGTATCTGGTAGGTGCTCAGTCAATGTGTGCTAAATGTAATTGCTAATGCCAGGAGATTTTCAGAAAAATACAACCTCTCAGGATCCAGTGGGGCAGCCAGCAAATTGGAACTAGGTTAATTGCATGAAGTCACATCCTATTCTTTGAGGCAGGGCCAGATCCATGTGATTTGGTCTTATATACTCTGAGTGTGAATGAGACTCCCTCCATGTCCTGGTGTGATATGGTTTTATTTTGTGCTGCAGGTAGACCCCCTCCATTCTGATTGCTTTTCTCTTCTGGGCTCTATTTTGATGTGAGAAATGATAGGGAATGAGAACAAATGGTTCTGAATAACACATACATGAATACATGCCAGGGGCTTGGTGACATCACAAACCTCTCAGGCCCTGCTAAGTTCATTTGTGATGGTTGTCTCCACAGTGTCTCTTACAGAAGTTATTTATAGACTCAGACACACACTTCCTATTTTTAATTTGCACAATTCAGACAAGTGACCATGATCAGAGGAACTGAATGCAGCAAAAGAGTCTTTCTTGTCGAGTTCTTTTCTTTCTGGGGCATGGAGGTGCCCTCCCTCTGGGAGGCTCCTTTTGTTCCTTTTCCCCCCCTACTTGTAGGCTCCCTGGAGAGTTCTTCTGGCCACACACACACTTAGGATCACAGGGTTTAATTTACGTCATAGAATTTTCAAGTCAAAATAGACGTTAGGGATGCCCCTCACTCTACCTTCCCATTTTGCCCATGAGGAAGTACTTTGGTACCAGTCCCAGTTCTGTCAAGTATTTGCTGTGAGGTGGTGGCCAAGCCCATGACCTCTGTCAATCCAAGTCTCTCTCTCACAGGAAGGCCCCTGAGTATTTCTGGCCAGCCTGGAGCGAGTTTCAGACCTCTCTCCTTCTCTATCCTCCTCTTTAACATGGTCATGACAGTCTCTTGTTACTACAACCCGAGCTCCCTCCCTCTTATTCACAGTGTGACCTTGAGCAAGTTGTGTGACTTCTGTAATCTCAGTTTCTCAAACTGCAGAACAGCGTAGTGATCATAGGTAACTTATAGGGTCATTGTGAGGAATAAATGTTAAATGAATATAAAAGGGTTTTGTCACAGTGCCTGGCGCATAGTAAATTCCAATGTTATGGGCTCTTTATTATACATCCAGATTTTTTTTTGTTTTTTTGCCAGCAACTCTCATTTATTAAGAACTTAATAAGTGTCAAGTGGCACTGTGCAAAGTTTGCCACACATCACTTATTTCATCCTATGGAAACCCTACATGGCAGTTTTACTACTACTTTACATTTTGAGGATTAGGTAATAGAAGCACAGAGGGGTTAAATAACTTGCTAAATTTCACACAGCCTGGAAGAGGAGAGGCTGAGATGTGTCTCCCATTAACTGACTGCAGAACCCAAGGTCTCAGCTACAGCCAGGCCACAGCTTGAGGTGATCCAATGTGCCTGGCTCCAAAGGCCAGCGTCTCTCCACTCTTGCTGGCAGGGCTTTTGGTTTGGACACAGTGAGATAGGTAAAAGGGAAGTCTTATAAGGTTTGGAACAGAAGTGGCCCTCGCTTTGATGATCTGAAAAGTAGGTCATACCAAAAGCACCTGTTGCACTGAGTAGCGGGAAAACCAAATGAGGCAATGCAGGGGAAGTCCAGCATCTTCTCATTCTCTGCTTTAATTCCTAGACCTGTCATTTAGTGATCCTTGGTTACAGATGATCAGTGAGGAGTGTGAGCAGGGATATTCCTGGCCCAGATCAACCAGTCTGTACTCCTCAGCTTCTCACCAATGGTCCCTGATGCCTCCAGGCTTCTGCCTCAGTCCTGTCACATTTTAAGCCACTCCTGGCTGGGGAAGGCAGATGTGGAAAGATGCCTGGGCTGAGAATTAGGCCAGATGCGTCCACACCTAGGATTTCATGCCCCTCCTTGTCTCCATCAGCTCCTGGCCTTCCTGATTTTGTCACTGTCCAGCAGATCTGTCTGCTGTTGCTTTCTGAAACTACTTTTGCATGTCCGTCTTGTCCTCCATCCTAAATCTTTGAGGGGAAATGTGATTTCTTCCATGACCCTTCTTCTAAGTTTATTCTAGAACCTTGCATAGCACCCAGTCTCCATCCAGGTCTTGAGCACAGCCTTTGGAAGCCACATCAGCAGGACAGATTCACCAAACCTCTCTGAGCCTCCTTGGCTTGCTCCATATTGCAGCCTGGCACCTGGCAACTTGGGAGTATTGACAGACTCCTGCCCTGCTCTGCACCATGAACATCCACCCTCACCCCCCACACCCAAAGCTTTCCAATGATGAGTGGGCTGCAGGTCTCTGTTGTGTTTTGCTCACCCGAGTAGCAATGTTGGGGCCCAGGGGGTATCTCAACTGAGCTGGCTGCCCCTTGGGATGCAGCCTCACCCTCAGGCCATCTATCTGGAATCAGCCTAGGTACACTTCCCAGTAAATTTCCTGCCTGTGACTGAACACCCACGCCTCTTCTCTTCTCCCACCTGCTTTGTGCTGCCAAGATTAGATCACTGTGCCTCACCCCTGCACCCAAGTTGTGGTCATTGTGTGTTCAAGTCTGCAACAGAACTGAAGAAGGAAATTCTCTGGGTACAGATACAGAAACTCTTTATCTTGCGAGGAAGATGGGATTTGGAAAATGTTTAAGAAATGGGCACTTGTCCATCATCTTGTCTGCTGTGGGAAGAGAGGGGAAAGGGTGTGAGCTCAGGGATTATTCTTCCATCGGGTAATTTTATTAAAATAAGCAGTATTTGGGGGCATGCAGATGATAGCGCTATCTTCAGAAGGTTCTAGCTGTGAATAAATGATATGATAAAAGTAAATACAATTTTTAAACTATAAAATGGTATAGAGCCAGGAGCGGTGGCTCACACATGTAATCCCAACACTTTCAGAGGCTAATGTGGAAGGATTGCTTGAGACCAGGAGTTTTAGACCAGCCTGGGCAATATAGCAAGTCCCTGTCTCTTTAAAACGCACACACACACAGCCAGGCATGGTGGCGTGCGCTTATAGTCCTGACTACTAGGGAGACTGCGGCAGGAGGACTGCTTGAGCCAGAGAGTTCAGGGCTATGGTTAGCTGTGATTGTGCCACTGTACTCCAGCCTGGGAGTACAGTATCTCCAAGTGTCTCTAAAAAAGAAAAATAATTAAACAAAATAAAAACAAAAAATAGTATAGAATAGACCATTAATTTAGTATTTCCACTAAAAAAAAGTTAAAAACTACATTTTGAGTTCTCAGGGATTCCACTGGTTCTAAACACAGTCAGTTTTGACTCTGTTCTCTGTAGACCAGGGCTTGGGTGTAGTAATGGTTCTTTATAATGTAGAAAGTACAACACATAAGCCAAGTTTAGCCATATATACCCCTACGTTTTTTTCCCCACTCACTATCATGCTGGATCCACAAAAGACATTACTTATAATTCTTGGATTTCTAAGCATGAAGAAGTCAGCAATTAGCTTCCCAAATAATTATTATATAAGCCTTTTTTCAAATCTTTAAAACCTTCCTCAATTCCAACAAACCTGGAGAGTCCGGAAATGAGGATTATGTCCACATTTTCTTACTCTCGAAAAAGGCAGGGGGGTCTGTGACTGAATATTGCTGATAAAAACATGATAACTGAGTCTCATTACAGCCAAAGACAAGTCTCATATTTTAGCATTTTTATTAAAGCTTTTTAAATTACTGAGTGTCTGGTATATTCAATACCGGCCTAAGTGATTTATATTAGTCTATCCCTAGATACTCCATCTAATAAATAACTTGGCAATCTCCTTACCCATAAATATCCCTGGCCCCAGCAAAAAGCAATTAAAGCACGTTAAAAAAAAAATGGCTTCCCAGTACTCCAGACCATAACGTCACTGGAAGCTTCCAATGGAATAATTCACACCGTTTACTGGGGAGGGGTCAGATCTCCTTACTCACCACCTGCCCATCAGGAATTGAGGCTCCCATTCCCTTGAAAGGTGAGACATATACAAAATTATATTTAAAATGTTTAACATGTCACAATGCTGCAGGGATTTTATCATGGAAAATATTATTCCCAGCAACAAGTGTTCTATAATATTTTAGACAGCTTAGGCTGAAATTATTGGGCAAAGCTTTTTGGAAAGCAGTACTGCCAAAAATGTTGAAAACACATTAAGTACAGAGGCAGCCGACTAAAAAGTTATCAGAGGCTCCAGTGTCATCAACCCAGAAAATATTTCAGGTTAATAAGGTTCACCAGCATGCCAGGTAAAAAGCCATCGATATTTATGATAGTGGCCTCAAGTTCAGTGCTTTCAGCTACAAAAGAAGGCCACTTTTGCTGAAAAACCTCTTCGCTGGCCTTCCCTGGGCCTCCAGGGTCAGTGAAGGAGGACAAGCTGGGTTGTCACTTCCCACTTGTATAAATCAGTATCCTCTGCATTGCACACACCATGCCAGCTCCAGGCAGGTGAGGAAGGAGCCACACACTAACATTTCTCGCTGTACTCAGGGAAGCTGATAGGAGCATGGCCTTGAGAAGGAAAGGACTGCCCCATTCCAGTTTTATAGGGATTCTCCAAATCACAATCCCAATGAGCCCATGGCATACTCGTCATAAATTCCAGAGTCTTAATTTGATTCATCTTCAAATAATACTTTTCATTGTTTCATTAAACTTGTCTATTTTTATGTACCTCTCTTTGCAGGTAATTGTCACATACATATGACTGGGGGGAGGGTAACAATTGCTTTTTTTAATTTAACAGGAGCCAAATACCCACTATGTACTAGTCTTGTAGCTCCAAGATACATCAAGCAGGTATATAGTGGTAATGTCACTACACTTCAACTTGATTATGGAGCTGTGAAGTGGGGAGATTTGGAAAGAATATTTTTTCTTCATTTATTATTATAAGGAAGGAACAATAACTAAGTTTACTTTCATAGCCTGGTATCAGAATATCTGGGGCATATGGTGACAGGCTTGATGGAGAACATTTATTTTTGCATAGAGAAATATTTTTCTCTTTCCAAGTAAATAGGAGACTTGCTACAACCAGGTACTCAGCCTTCCCCACAATTCTGCAAGCTACATAATATCTTGTTTTCAAATTATTTAATTTAATCTTTTCAAAAGTTGATACATTAACATGATTCAAACATGAATCTACTTTAAAAAATATATTCAGAAAAATTTTACTCCTACCTTTATCATTTCCATCCCTTTATTCCTACAGATTTGTACAACTTTGTATTTTGTTTATCCATCCAATGTGTACTTACGTAAAACAAGCAAATAAGAAAATATATCATCATCATCCTTCCTAAGACAAAGGTAGCAGAGTATATATACTGTTGTTCTCATATTTATAGAAATATACCTTATACAT
Source organism: Nomascus leucogenys (assembly GCF_006542625.1). NCBI lineage: Eukaryota > Metazoa > Chordata > Mammalia > Primates > Hylobatidae > Nomascus > Nomascus leucogenys. The sequence goes on along the minus strand of NC_044395.1, from coordinate 2,423,838 downwards.
TTTTCAGAGATGTGTAGTATTCCTTGGCATAAATGTATCATAGTTTATCTAACTAGTGCCCTATCCACAGAATGTGAGTTGATTTCAATATTCAACATTTTGCTATTACAATTTCCCACAAGACTTGTGATGTGTGTATTTGCTAGAGAGACATAGAGTAAGTACTGGCTTAAAATCTAAATGCATCTATCTGTATTTTGATGATTGCTGATAGATTTCCTTTCATGAGGGTCTTACCATCGTTCCCATCCACTAAAAACCTATGACATAACCTGTTTCCCCAGAAGTCTTGTCAGAAGCTTATATAACTAAACTTCTAAATGTTTTCCAATTCAATAAGTGAGAAATGGTATTTCTGCGTGGCTTTGATTACATCATGTCACTGTTGTGAGGGCGATTTCTGCTGTCTTCAGTGAATGCTCTGTTTGTGTCTTTTGCCCAGGGACTTCCCAGTGAGAAGTTGCTGGGCTTGCCGGGCTTCCCAACATCCTTTTTAAAAAGGGTTTATTTATTTATTTCTATTTTTTAATTTCCATAGGTTTTGGGGGGAACGGGTGGTATTTGGTTACATGAATAAGTTCTTCAGTGACTTCTAAGATTCTGGTGTACCCATCACCCAAGTAGTATACACTGTACCCAATGTGTAGTCTTTTATCCTTCACCCTTATCCCGTTCTTTCCCCTATGTCCTCAAAGTCCACTGTATCATTCTTATGCCATTGCGTCCTCATAGCTTAGCTCCCACTTATGAGTGAGAATGTAGGATCCAACATCCTTTTCAGTAAATCATCTTTCCACATATGTCAATTAAAGTTCATTTACTGTATTGTTTAGAGTCTGGCCTCTGGAGAGAGAGGGCCAGGTCTGTTTTCTGGCTCTACCATTTATTTCCCAGCTGTGTGACCTTGGAGAGTTTCTTAAGCTATTTGTACGTCATTTTTTTGCATCTATAACACAGGCATATAATTAGTACCTACAAAGTATGATTGTTGTGAGGATTAAATGAGTCAGTACATATAAAGCAGTAAGCACCATGCCGGGGGCGGGTGGCGAGTGGACAGTGCTCAAATATGACTGTTCTCACACACTGCACATTGCATATTTCCCCAGGTGCTCTCTGCTGCCTCACAGATTGGACACATTAGGGAAAGGAAATCCTGTGTGGCCCTACCTCCCACTGCTGTAGACAGAGAACAGTCATTTCAAAAGAGTCAGCCTAATAATTAGTCTCTTCAAACAAACACATCTGTGGACTGGCACTTCTCATAAACTTGGGTGCAAACGTAAAGGCCACTTTAAAAATATGTCACCAGAGAAAATGTCAAAGGTTCTTGGGACACAGCAAGATGACAAGGGCAAAAACCATGCTTGGCACATACTCAGTGGGGCAGCAGGCACTCACTTTATTTGAATTAAAATTGATGAAACACCTTCTTCCCTCTTTGGAATGTGCCAGGAAATTCTACAGTTTAACTGAGGGAGATGCCATAAGTCGAGGCAGAAAAGTGGGGTGAGAAAGCTGACCTTGTGGCATAGGCATTCATTGTTTCTCAACTATTAATTTGTCTATCCCTAAGACAAAGTGGGTGGGTGAGTCAAGAGTAAATGGCCTGCAGGCGTCTTGGAGAAAGGGAAGAGCAGTCCCATGCTGAAGACCGTTGGTGGAGCTTTAGGCAAGTTAAAGTAGGAAGACAAGAAGGTTATGACTAGATTCTTAGAAAGGGCAGAGGCAGAGAGTCTGGGAAAGCGAACAGCCAGGTTCCAAATCCAACAGACAGCAATGTGCTACTTCTAGAGAATTTACAAATCTCACTCCAAGTATACTGACTGGCAAGGCCCTCATCAGATTTATTATCTTTGAAGAAGGTCAGCATGCTAGCGTACCACTCATTTTATTGGAAGCTTTTTTTTTTTCTTTTAATCCTTAAATTAGATATCTCCCAACTTTTTTGAAGTGGGTAAGTTAAAATCTCCATCAAGGGGGTGGAGGGGAAAAAAAGTCTCCATCAAGAACGTTGTCTGCCACTTGCCATCTCTCTGAACATGACACCATGTTTATCCTTGAACACATGCATTACTGGTGATAGTGTCAAGCAACTTGCATTGGTGGAAAGTGAAGGAGGGAGACCCAAAGGAGCTCTCCAACAATGCAAGATTAATTCCCAATGGATTTCACTTCTCCTAAGGGTGTAAAAATGAGAGCTTAGACCTGGTACCTGCTGTGGTCCTCCTGAAGGTGGTGAAAACTCATTATAGTCAGACACTGTACTACGGAGAGTGCCTGAAGCAGAAACAGAATTTGGGAGGATTCAAAGCAAAGAGAGTTGAGATTATAAATTGGCTGTGTGTGCCTGTGGAGACTCAGAATGGTTAAACCATCTTTCCCTCTTCAACACTGATCAAGACTTATGAGCCAGCCAAGCTTACCTGGGGAAGGCATAGGAGCTTGGTGGGCAGGGCGCAGAGAGTAAAAGGACAATAGGACTAAAAAGACCAGAAGAAGAAAGTAGGCTCTAAAGGAAGTAGGGCAGAAAGGAAAGTGGAAATTTTGAAGAATTTTCCCTAGCTTAGAAATGTGTACAGAATTCATGTTCTCCCTGGCACCTGCCCCCCTATATCTGCCCCAGCACAAAGAAGAATGGAGATAATGGGGACCCTCCTGGCCCTGGGAGGATGGGCCTAGGGCAGGGGTGTTATCTTTTCCACCACAGCTCACTTTCATTTATCTGCTCATTTCCCTCTCAATTAAGTGGCATTTAAAAGTTAGATAAGACAACAAGCAGGTGTTAATAATGTCATGTAAAATAACAATAGTAGCACAATGGCAACAGAGCAGAGCCAGCAAGGAATAAACTCTCCTCTACCCCATTAAATGTCAAAAAGTAAAGAGACAGCAGGGGATCTCCCGGTTTGGGAGAGACACCTAACTCCACAAAACCAAGTGAACTACGTGAAGGCTAGACTCAAGTTAAATTCAAGCTAAAGCCTGTAAACATCTGTCATAGTGACAGATAGGTGCCTCCTTGACATATCTGTAACCACGTCACTTTCTCCTTTTCTTTCCTTTTCCTCTCTCCATCTTCAACCCTCTGCTTCATGTAATGGCTAATGTAACTGGAATACAGACATATTGTAAACTATATGTAAATTATACACAAAGGGAAAATATTATCCTCACTCCCATGAACTTGATCAATAAATGCCACCCAGGATTGTCAGAGGATTGGAACCAGAGTGACTCCATCTTGGACACGGGCTGGGTAAAATGTGGTCGAGACCTGCTGGGCTGCATTCCCAGGAGGTTAGGCATTCTTAGTCACAGGATGAGATAAGACATCCTAAGACACAGTTCATAAAGATTCCGCCAATAAAACAGGATGTGGTAAAGAAGCCGGCCAAAACTCACCAAAACCAAGATGGCGATGAAAGTGACTTCTGGTCACCCTCACTGCTCATTATACACTAATTATAATGCATTAGCATGCTAAAAGTCACTCTGGGAAGCGCCTTGGTAATTTACAAATGCTATGGCAATGTCAGGAAGTTATCCTATGTGGTCTAAAAGGGGGAGGAACCCTCAGTTCCAGGAAATCCTCACCACTTTTTGAGAAAACTCATGAATAATCCACCACTTGTTTAGCGTATAATCATGAAATAACGATAAGTATGTTCAGTCAAGCATTCCATGCTGCTGCTCTGCCAATGGAGTGGTCACTCTTTTACTCCTTTACATTCATAATAGACTTACTTTTGATACAGGAGTTAAGAAGAAATCACTTAGGCAGATAGCGAGGGTATGGGAGTCCTTGAGAAGGCTTTTCTTTTTCATGAAAATCATTTTCTAACAAACAGTAGCCTGTAAAGTGGAGCTGCAGACATAGACAAGCAAGCTGGGAGCTTGCACAAGTGAATGTGGCCCTTCTCTTTGATCAGCCACGTGTACTGTAAGAAGCAGACAAGACGGCGCCAATTAACTGGAAAACCTATTTGCATAATAAGATTAGGGTGGAGTGACCAGCCTTCCCCATGTGCTATGTAAACATCATACCTGATGGAACCACTCTGTGAGTCCTATGTAAATCAGACCCCACCTCCTCAAACCTGACTATAAAATTTGGCGCATTTGCCACCTGCTGGCCCTTTCAGCTCAGAGACCCCCTTCTCCTAAACGCCTCCTGTGTGTCTGTGTCCTAAATTTTCCTGGTGCTCGATAATGAACCCCAGGGTATATATCCTAGACAACATAGCTGCTTCACTTTCACTTTACCCTGTGTGCTTGCCCTGAATTCTTTCTTGCATGAGGTCCAAGAACCCTCCCTTGGGGTTTGGATAGGGAACTCTTTCCAGTAACATGACTGCTGAAATCATATAAACACAAATTCTCCTTATACAGAAAAATCACTACTAGGGATAATTAAGATCCGAAGCTAATGTAATCTGTGACATTAAGGGGGTGATAATAGTGTATATATTTGTCCCTGCCCAAATCTCATGTTGACCTGTAATCCCCAGTGTTGGAGGTGGGGCCTGGTGGGAAGTGACTGGATCATGGGGTGGATTTCTCATGAATGGTTTAGCACCATCCCCTCAGTGCTGTCCTCATGATAGTGAGTGAGTTCTCACGAGATCTGGTTGTTCAAAAGTGTGTGACACCTCTCTCTCTCTTGCTCTTGCTCTGGCCACGTGAAGTGCTCTGGCTTTGCCTTACACCATGAGTAAAAGCTCCCTGAGGCCCCCCCAGAAAGCAAGCAATGTCAATCCCTGTACAGCCTGCAGAACCATCAATGGACTAAACTTCTTTTCTTTATAAATTACCAAGTTTCAGGCATTTCTTTATAGCAACACAAGAATGGCCTAAGAGGGCATCTCTAATAAAGCCTGCCTCAGTCTGTTAGCAGGAAATCTATCTGGAAGCACAGAGCATGTGTCTGAGAAGAGGGAGGGACAGTTTTCACCCACGACTTCCAGGGGAATCCGACTCCCCAGCTCTACACTCCACCTGCCTGGTTTCTATGGCAGAAAGAATATTTGTGAACGGGGTGGATTATGCCATAATACGTGGGTGCCAGGAAACATTTGAACAGGACCATGATGTCCCCTTTGCCTGAATTCTGCTACCTTCCAGTTAAAATTTATTTTTTGATTTAGACTTTGGAAGGGAAGGAAATGGACCAATGGAGGAACTCCTAGGCTATCATGCAGTGAATCCGGCTCATTTACAAATCAGTAAAGCACCACTGAATTTCCATGTTTGTTTCCTGGAAGCTCCTTACCCTGAGGCTTCCAGAGAGATGGGCCCTTTCTCAGTGCAGCACAAAATAGAGTTCTTTGTGAGTTACTCTTTCTCTATTGCAATTCCCCTGTCTTGAACTTTCAGAACCAAGGACCACCCCAGCAACACTAAGAAGCTGTCTGTGCCCCGATGTGATTGTTCAGCCAGACCATGTATGCTGGAATTAGGAAATAGGGTGGAGTTGAAACCGCCATTGCAAAATTGTAATTCAGACAGTGAAAGAGATCTAAATTAAGCAACTCCATCCAGCTTCTAACCTCCAAGCTGTCCTTGTTCATGCCTGGGCATAGGCTGAACTAACTTGGGGAGGGGCTTAGTTTACAGTTAAAAACAAAGATGATAACAGGCCTTTCCCAGGGCAAATCTCCTTCTTGCCCGGGCACTAGACTGCCTTTGTAGTACTAACAAATTAGCCACAAGATTAGAAATTATGGTTTAGGAGTCTTACAGCTGGAGGCTACAAGATTCTGACCCTCCCTAAACTGCTCTTAAGATCAGTGCTTTAGATATTTTACAGACCCTGCATTTGATGGATCAGCTGGCACCACCCCGTTTTGTTAGCTGGCTCATCTGATCTTGTGGCCCCTCCACCCAGGAACTGACTCAGCGCGAGAAGACAGTTTTAATTCCCTATGATTTCATCTTCGACACAATTTATCAGCACTCTCCAACTCACTGGCCTTCTCTCACCCACCAAATTATCCTTAAAAACTCTGATCCCCGAATGTCTGAGGAGACCGATTTGAGGAATAATAAAACTCTAGTTTCCTGCACAGCTGGCTTTGCATGAATTACTCTTTCTCTCTTGCAATTCCGCTGTCTTGATAAATTGGCTCTGTCTAGTCAGTGGGCAAGGTGAACCCACTGGGCAGTTACAGAGTGGCAACAAATATCTTTGTCTGTGCTCTCCTCAATTCCGATTTTGATTTTTCAGGGTTTCCATCTGAGTCTGGGTCCCATTCTCTATGTTGTCAGAGCGCTGGTTTGCAAATGTGAGTGAGCTTCTCAGTCACCAGAAGAGCTGTAAAAACAGATGACAAGGCCCTGCCTCAGTTTCTAACTTTAGTAGGTTTTTAGTGGGGCCTGGTTATTTCCATTTCTATGTTCCCAAGTAATGCTGATGCTGCCATTTTGGGAACCACCTTTTATAAACCACTTTATTAAAATAAACCAATAAATAAAGTGAGCAGCAAGGTGCACCCTTGTTAAGACTGGTAAGACATTACATGAGACCTCTCCTCCATTCATGTGACAGACTTTGCCACCGGAGAAGGAAACAGGACACCGAAAAGTGTTCCCTTACGGAGTTGATCCCTCTTTCCTTCTCCAGTGTTCCCCACATTTTTCTGTAGGTTGGCACTGAGTGGCAACTTCAATCACTTGCTTTTATTTTCACAAAACAAGAAGTTTCGTTGTTGTTGTTTGTTTGTTTTGTTTGAAGTTTTTTGAAGGCAACAAATAATGCCATCACCCAACCCATGTGTTTATTTCTCAGAGACATATGGAGATAACCTTTAGTATTCCTAAATTTATGGACATAGCTATTATTCCGTGTCTAGAACATATTTGTCTACTTTCTTTCCACTTAGAAAACTCATATTCATCCTGTTAAACCTGTTTTAGGTATCGTTTCCTGTCTAAAGCCTCTTGGACCCTCTCTAGTCACACTGAATTAAACACTATTCTTTTTTTTTTTTTTTTTTTGAGACAGAGTCTCTCTCTGTCGCCCAGGCTGGAGTGCAGTGGCACGATCTTGGCTCACTGCAAGCTCCGCCTCCCGGGTTCACACAATTCTCCTGCCTCAGCCTCCTGAGTAACTGGGACTACAGGTGCCCGCCACCACGCCCAGCTAATTTTTTGTATTTTTAGTAGAGACGGGCTTTCACCATGTTAGCCAGGATGGTCTCAATCTCCTGACCTCGTGATCCACCCACCTTGGCCTCCCAAAGTGCTGGGATTACAGTCCTGAGCCACCATGCGCAGCTGAATTAAACAGTATTCTTCTTCTCCACCCTGTGCTTTCCTCTATTGATGTGCTTCACACAACAAATTCAACTTATGGTCTTTACCCAAATGACAGCCCTGATAAATGGGAAGCATCAGTCATCTGCCATAATGGGGGATAACCACTCAAGGGCACTTTTTATAATCCCAGGTACCAAGCACAGCATCCTCACTTAACAGATGGATCATGGCTTATGGATCGGAACTGAATGGTGGGCTTAGAATCATGTAGGAAATAAAGTTGCTGATTTAATAGGCATGGCTATTTACCTTTCCCTGGAGACAGCCATTTACTCCTAAGTCGGAGTGTACAAAAGATTAGAAAAAGAAAGGGAGAGTGTGCTATAAGCCCCAGTGTACCAACAAGTGACCCCCACACGGAAGAGTGTGCATGCATACCAGGAGAAAGAGCTTGGAACTGCTGGGCCACAAAAGGGCACAGCTGAGTGCATCTCTGGGAGGCAGAGAAATAAAATTAATTTCTCTTTAAAATAGGATGATAAGTAGGCAAGATATGGTTAATTATAATCAGGTATTCTAGGCAGAGATGCTTATAACACGCTTTTAACAAAATACATAAATATATCCTAAAATGTAGAGGAAGTTTGAATGTTTAGAAAGGAAGATTCAGTTATCTAGAATATTCACTCATTTGGAACATCTCATTATCTGATAATGTGGAATGAATAATGCATTCCTGTACATTTTCCCTGGATTCCCCCATTTCTCCCTTCCCAAACTCTGCCAATCTGACTTCACAGATGAAAGTGCCTGAAGCTGAATTGGATCTACTGTGCTTGGTTTTGAATGCAAAATGAGAAGAGAAAAGATATTAATTTGGAAACCATGAGCCAAAGCCTCCTTCCCTTCTCTCCCAATTTTGTGCCCTTTATCATCTTTGCTGAACCCCAGGAGTGATGGGGAGCTGGCCAATGGAAAGCCCGCCTGCCAGGAACCTTTCTGGGAAATGCTCTGCCTGCCTGGAAATTCTTGGAGCCTGCAGAAGTTGGAGCAAAGGAGAACACGCTGAGACCTGAGATTTAGATTATTAAACGTGATGATGAAACTGCTCCCCTCTTCCACTCTGACAGACAAATTATCAGGCAAATTCCGATTTCCTTCACCCCATGTCAGTCTGCTGTTCCACAGCCACCAAACTGTGTTTATAAAGTTTGTCTGGTTTTAATTTGAGTGCAGACTCTAGGCCAAAACTACAAAATCTTTAGTTGACTCCCACGTCACCCTAAAGGCCTCAGCCCCTGGCACAAGCCTGGTATTTGCCCTTCCACACTGTGTCAAATCAAAGTCTGTCAGGGACAGAATGGGTCTCAGGGCAGGAGCAAATGAGACCATTTCCAGCAAGTTTTTGCCAAAGCATTCAGAAGCCAGCTAGCTCCTGAGCATCAGGGACACACTTGTAAAGCTTCCCTTTGTCAGAAGAGCCATGACTGGTCACAAAAAAGTTGGCCTGGATGAGCTTTGCTGAGGACAGTGGGGACATTCTCAGCTCTGCAGGTACCACCCCACCTGCTGGGGTGTCTCAGCTCATGGTGTCCTGTCTCCAGTCTACCAGGCCAGAGCTTTCACTCTCACATTGAGGTTTGCAATTCACCAGGCTTTCCAATGTTCTGAGCCTTAGCTTAGGAGTTTGCCTAATACAAAGGAGGACCCTATGAAGGCTCTTTCCATGTGTTTATGTCATTAACTCACAGAGCTTTTCTTTCATTGCAAATAGTGCCCACTGAAAATAAAAAGTAAATAAAAGCCACAGGAACGGGGTAAAGTTTTTTGTTTTTGTTTTTGTTTTCATTAGCTCTATGGTTAGATAGACCTAGATCTGAGACTTAGAGTTTCTGAAAGTTTCTGTTTGGGGCATTTTCTCTGATGAGAACACTATCCTAAAAAGTCCTTAGGATGCACACTTAGAGAGTCCATAATGTCAAGAGATCCATGGGAAAATGGCGGGAGCACTGCATGATGAAGACCAGTATGATTCCCTCTGAGACAGTAGGGGAAGGATGCTGCAACTGCAAGGGAAAATCATGTCTGATAAGTCTGTTAGATTTCCCAGAGAGAAACATGAATTTTTTTGATTAAGGGTATATTTGTCTGTTTCATGCTGTTGATAAAGACAGACTCAAGACTGGGTGATTTATAAAGAAAAAGAGATTTAATAGACTCAGTTCCACATGGCTGGGGAGGCCTCACAATCATGGCAGGAGGAAAAGGCACATCTTACATGGCAGCAGACCAGAGAGAATGAGAACGTGGAAGCAGATGAGAGAGAATGAGAAACAAGTGAAAGGGGTTTCTCCGTATAAAACCATCAGATCCCATGAGACTTATTCACTACCACAAAAACAATATGAGAGAAACTGTTCCCATGATTCAATTATCTCCCACCAGGTCCCTCCCACAACACGTGGGAATTATAGGAACTACAATTCAAGATGAGATTTGGGTGGGGTCATAGCTAAACCATATCAAAGGGGAACCAGCCAATCTAAATTAATTTAGATTTATTTTCAGAGATTTTTCAGTCTCTGGAATGGCTTGACAAACCCTCAAGTCTGAAGAAAGGAGGGGAAGAATGAAGGCGTGTAGAATTCTGAGGATGAGATAGTGAGCAACCATGCCCCCCTCATCCATTTTGCTCACTGTTAATCAGAATTCTGGGCCCATGTAGCACTGGTCTGAACAAATAATGGCTTTTGTGATCTTAACATGAACTCTGTACCTGCTGTAAGGTCACAGAGCACTTGTGAAGTGAGATCAACAAAGGATGATCTCTTTACAAAGAGAGTATAAAGAACTTCAAAGGATTATATCAAAATGTTTCTTGTTTCAATAAAAATTTTGGATTTATTTTTTTGAGACAGGGTCTCCTTCTGTCACCTAGGCTGGAGTGAAGTGGCGTGATCACGGCCTACTGCAGCCTCGACCTCCTGGGATCAAGTAATCCTCCTGCCTCAGCCTCTGAAGTAGCTGCGTCCACAGGTGTGCATGAACACATCCAGCTAATTTAGAAAAAAAAATTGTGTAGAGACAGGATATTGCTATGTTGCCCAGGCTGGTCTCAAACTTCTGGGCTCAAGCAATCCTCCTGCCTTGGCCTCCCAAAGTGTTGGGATCACAAGTGTGAGCCACTGTGCGTGACCAAAAATTGTTGTTCTTTATAGTAAGGGAACCAGAACACATTAATTCTAAAATGAACTTAAGATGATTTATAAGAAACAGGGGTCTGTCTTGATTTTTTTCTCCTGGAATGGCAAGCCTACCCAAAGATCTTCAAAACATTCAGGGTGTTTGCTTCTAACTATAGAATCATAAAATTTTAGAGCTACAAGACATTAGAATTTGCCTCATGACACAACTTCCTCATCCTACAAATGAGGAAATTGGGGTCAAGAGAGAAGACACTTTCCCAAGGTCACACAAACAGGACAGTGTGTGCAATCTCAGCTCATCAAGTAGCTTCTGGCAGCTTGCAGAAACTTCCTAGGAATGTGGGAGTGAAACAGGTCTTCCAATTCATGCAAACAGACTTGCAGTTCACAGCATACGTTTCCCACTGCATTAAGAGGAGGTCAGAGAGGCTGCCACTTCCTCCTTCCAGAACACCCACCCTCGGCTGGCCTAGTGCACACTGTAACCTCTGCTATATGATGGCTGTTATAGCCTCCACTTCCTCTCCAAACCTACTCCTGATATTACACTTACCTGCACCAAGTACTGCAGGAAAAGAGAAGTGTGACTCTAGTTGGGCCTGGACTCTCCTAGGAGGATATTAAACTCCACTTTGTCTTCCAAACTACCCTGAACCTGAAATTTTGCCATTTTGAAACCCACGAGGAAGAGAGTTCTGACTCTTTCTCACAAAATATGTGTGTACTTAGGCCTGTGTTCCTGGCTGAAAATGAGTTTCCGATTTTATGTGTGAAATTGATTTTATAGAGCAGGATATTACAAGAAAAAGATCTTATTCTTACCCTAGTTGACTGGGTATCTATGAAAAGAATGGAGACAAAGTAATAATAAAATAACAATACCATTTTTTACCCCTTTTATTGCCTTTGCAACTGTTGTTATTAAATACAGCGCTCAGGGAAAGTGCCAGATTATGTCCGTGGGAGCCGGAAACCAATTTAGATTCTGTACCCAGAGCCGATTGGCAGCGGTGGATTCCAAGGTCCTTTCTCCTCAGTCATAGAGGGAGTCAGAGGTATCACGTCTCTTATAAATAAGTGAAAGAGGTATTTCTGTTCGCTCAGTTGAGAATTAGTATATTATGACTTGGTTTTCTTTCTTCCTTGATTAACCCTGCAGTTGGAAATGGAGAAGCCTCACTCTGTCGGTGAAGTCTTCTCACAGGATGCTGTCCCTGGTGCCCAACCCCCCTGCTCTGGAAAATGGGATGCTTGAGGATGCCTGGACTACCATGACATCTTTGGTGGGCTGTCCAATGAAGGGACATGGCTCCCATGCCTATTTGAATCCCATCCTTTCCTTTATTAATAATCAATTCCAAAGTTCACCTCTTCAAGAAAGCTCTTAGTTAACATTGCCTGATTCATGACCCTCATTAAATTGTGTCTTTATTCAAAAAACAGTTACTGAGCACCTCCCTATATTCTAGGCACTTTGCCAGGCACTGAATTAATAAAGACAATAAGGTTCAACACCTGCATTGAGTTGCACTATTTGCATGAGAAGGTGATAAGTACACACAGGGTGATGGGCAAAATAGCAGGGGTGGATGGGTACCAGGAGAGTCAGAAAAGGCTCTGCAGAATATGCAACATTGTGGTCTTTTAGAGATATTTATAGATAATGTGCTTTAATTTATTTTAAAATCTTCTCTTATTCATCTTTTGAAAAAACAATGTCTTCTATCAGGTGGAACAAATGAGACAAAAATGAAAATGCACATGCTCACACATACACATGCTTAGGTGTCACTTAGTCCCTACTGTGTGTAGGGCATGTGAGCAGTTAGAGGAGATGCCCTGAAGAGTGGGTACCAGCCTCTTTCTGCTTCCCTGATAGGAGAGTTCTTTCTCCCTTTCCCATATTTAGACCTTCATCTCTTCATACCCAGCTTCAGTTTTCCTCTTCTCCATAAAAATTCTGATTTCTTCTTCTTCCTCTTCTTCTTCTTCTGCTTCCTCCTCCTCCTCCTCTTCTTCACCTTCCTCCTCTTCCTCTTCTCCCCTCCTCCTCTTCCCCTCCTCTTCCTCCCCCCTCCTTCTCCTCCCCATCCTCCCCTCCTCTTCCCCCTCCTCCTCCTCTCCCCTCCTCCTCCCTGTCTTCCCCTCCTCTTCCTCCTCTCCTCCCCTCCTTTTCCCCTCCTCGTCCTCCTCCCCATCCTGTCCTCTTCCACTCCTCCTCCTCCCCTCCTCCTCCCCCTTTTTTCTTCTTCTCTTCTTCTTCTTCTTCGTCTTTGTCTTTGTCTTCTTGTGGATATTAAGCCAGTAAAAAGAACAACAAGTTTACCTCTGTGGAATACAAGTTCATCTATATGAACCATCCTGTTTGAGTTTTATATTCTCATAATACCTCTTTTATGATTGTATTCTCCTCATTTAACAGACTAAAATGCAAATACAGCTGATCTAACCATAAGTGATCATTCTAAATGACGTAGTAGTGGCTGCCAGGAACAAAGGTCCCATCTTTACAATTCTAACCTATTCTTTACCCTGATCCTGTTGATGATTGCATAATTGTTGAGTGTTCAATTTTTTCAGCCAGAATCTTGATTTCTATGTGGGTGATATGGGCAAGGGCACTCTTCTAGACTCTTGATGTTATTCCATTCACGTGCCCCCCATCCCAACCAGAGCACAGCTCATGGCTGACCACCAGCATGTACTCAATTAATATTTTCAACTATTTGATTGGGAATTGTCAATTCAGTTCCAATCAGTGATCCATAGAATGATGACTTCCATGTATATTTAATTTGAGAAATGGGAGAAAGAACAAACTAAAAAAAAATAAGAAAGAGGCAAGGAGAGAGAGAAAAAGGACAAAGAATAAAAGAGTGAGAAGGAGAGAGAAGCAAGAAGGGGAGGGGAAAGAGAGGGAGAGAGGAGCCAAAGGGAGGAAGGAGAGCATGCAGCATTCTCAGTCTCCCACTGTCAAATCTATCTTGGGCCCTTAAAGGAAGCAGGTCTGCAGAAAACCAAGCAAATGCTACAAGGTTATGGGTAATAATTGATGTTTTTGTGGGGCAAAAGGGAAAAGGAGGGGTGGAAGATGAAAGAAGTCAGGAGGGAGATGGAAAAGTTTTCAGGGTCACAGGATACATTTATCAGAAGCTTTTAAAGAAGTGTTTAAGAGCAGCTAAGCTGTTGCTATGGAAATAGGTAAAAGCTAATCCATTATCTGCAACCTCTGGATGCCACCAGCTTGCCGCTGGGGGGCATTCTGCTTTTTATTAGTACTTCTTTTTCTTTTCTCTCTTCAATTTTTTCCACCCCAAACACATCACTGGAATTATGAGAAACAAATTAATAAAAATGGAATGGAAGGGAACTCTACTCCTTCAGAGATTACATTAACACATAAGGGAAACTTCACCCCATGTGTCAACTCATAAAGAGAGAAGAGATTATTTCAAGAAGATAAGACGAAAAGAAAACAACAATATATGACCACCTGGAGGGATAAATGTCCTGTTCCTCCTAGTGCCACTTTCGTCCTTGGCTGCAGCTCTGAAGTTTGTGCTAAAACCCACAGAAGACAGCAAATGCCTCCTGGTTTTAAAACCAGACTGTGACCTTTGATTGGAGCCATTTAAGAGGCTTTGAAGCTTCAGGAAAGAATTGGCAAAAGCTATTTTACAAGTATCCCTCACTTTATATAAAAGCTATAATTTATCTACAGCCTCACTCTATGTGAGTAAAAAATTTATGTGAACTTAGTCATTTCCCACAAATTATACATGTATAAAACATAGATTTGAATCAATTGATACTTTGTATGTGCCTATTGTGGGAAATGTTAAAATGTCAATGCCAATATTACCATTGTTCTTAGATCTTCCCTTTTTGCCATTCCCTAGGTAACAGAAATCTCTACCATGACTTGGGGTCAGTAATTGTGACTCCACACACGCAACTTTCAGGACTTGGTTATCTTTTTCCATTTGTCTATAAAGTTACAGGTCTCACAGTTGTATCAAATTCTTAGTAATATCAAAAATCAAAATCTAATAGTTTTCCACCCACCCCAATATCTAATTACTTATTTTTAAAACTTACTTTTTATTTCAATACGTTTTTGGGTAACAGGTGATGTTGGGTTATGTGAACTAGTTCTTTAGTGATCATTTCTGAGATTTTGGTGCATCCATCACCCAAGCAGTGTGCACAGTACCCAATGTGTAGTCTTTTCTTCCTCACCTGGACCCCACCCTTTCCCACAAGTCCCCAAAGTCCATTGTATCATTCATAGGTCTTTGTGTTCTCATAGTTTAGCTCCCATTTATGAGTGAGAACATAGGATTTTTTGATTATGGCCATTCTTGCAGGAGTAAGGTGGTATCGCATTGTGGTTTTGATTTACATTTCCCTGATCGTTGGTGACGTGGAGCATTTTTCCACATGCTTGTTGGCCATTTGTATATCTTCCCTTGAGAACTGTCTATTCATGTTCTTAGCCCACTTTTTGATGGGATTGTTTATTTCTTGAGTTCTTTGTACATTCTGGATGTTAGTTTGTCAGACGTATATATTGTGAAGATTTTCTCCCACTCTGTGGGTTGTCTGTTATCTTTGCTGATTGTTTCTTTTGCTGTGCAGAAGCTGTTGCATTTAATTAAGTCCTATCTATTTATATTTGTTTTTGTTGCATTTGCCTTTGGGTTCTTGGTCACGAAGACTTTGCATAAGCCAGTGTCTAGAAGAGTTTTTCTGATGTTATTTCCTAGAATTGTTGTGGTTCCAGGCCCTTCTCACACAAATCTGAAACTTGGAAGTCAATTTAGACTTCTCCTGACTTAATACCAACATTCAAAAGGTCATACTTCTTGACAATATTCATTATCTGA
Organism: Nomascus leucogenys; assembly: GCF_006542625.1. Classification (NCBI taxonomy): domain Eukaryota; kingdom Metazoa; phylum Chordata; class Mammalia; order Primates; family Hylobatidae; genus Nomascus; species Nomascus leucogenys. The sequence continues at coordinate 2,408,489 of NC_044395.1, read as the reverse complement.
AATGACTTGTATGTTCCCATTCCACTTCATTTTCACTATGATGATCTTCATTGGGGCTCTTACCCCGTCTTAAGTGAACTACACTAACTACCTCCTACCTGGCTTGCTGCCTTGAGATCCCTCTACTCCATCTTCCACATTGATGAGAAAGCCCTATTGCTAAGCCACCATTAAGTTGTGCTTCTTAAAATCCTTCCCTGGGTCCTCATCTCCTCCATATGCTCTTTAGGATGATAAAACTCTTTCCAGTCAGCCCCTGCCTGTCTCCACTGACTCATCAGCTGCTCTGCTCCCACATGTGCCCCTGATGCCATGCTTGTCTGCCATCCCCACTCAGTGTGGGCTCCTTGAGGGTGTGGTCTTTTCAGGGCCTTGTCGAGTGCCTGGGACAAGAGGCCCTCAATAAATGCCTATTGTTGGCCAGTAGCTGAGATTCATTAGCACACAATGCTGGTGGACCATATGGCTGCTGCTCCAATCCACTGTGAAAATCATTCAACTTTAGGGCTTCACTGTAAAATGAATTCATGTCATACTTAATCATTTCTGTGAATTTAAATTCTGAATCATGAGCTCGCTTAGAAAGAGACATAACTGTTAAACATCACGTGTAACTCAGTGGACAATGACGGCACAGGAGAGCAGGCCTGTGAGCAGCCAAATAAATGTGTTGACATTAATGTTTAAACCAAATTATGATCCAGTTTGCAGCAGATTCACCTTTCCAATTGAACTTTCTAGGCTGTGGAGCCTCTAGCCTAGTGTCCATACAGCTACATTCTCAGCAATTCTTTGACAGAAGCAGAGTTACAAAAGAGCCATACTTGTATTACACCAAACTGAAGGCTTCCAGGGTTAAAGAGAATTCTTGAAGGAGTTTGCAGTAAATTTCCTTTCTCCCTAGTCATGCATGAGTTGAAAGCACTGACTGAGCAGAGTCAGAGAGGAAGGTATTTGAGTTGTAATATGTGTTCTTGTTTGAGAACAGATGATTAGCACTCCAAAATGAGGGCCTGGCAACACAGGTCCTACCAAATTAAAGAACTGAAGCACCAGAAACTGGTGTTTTCAGAGCAAGATCTGTAATTACTGAAAGCTTCTAGAAAAATGATAGATTCAAAAAGTAGAGGCACATAGGTCTCCTGTAAAGCACTATTTGCAAAGCAGGGATCTCAGAAAAAAAAAAAAAGTCTAGTATGAAAAAATCAGGGGTATAACCCAGAGGAGTCTTTTGTTGGCATTTGGGTAGCTTCAAGTAGAGTGCCTCTTGAAATTTTTATGACTAAGAGGGTATCTGTGAACCAAACTGAAGAAATTTCTTTTCTACTAGTCTAGAACAACTAAAAACAAGCTCTGGGTTAGAATTAGAAAGCAGAACTGCAATTGATGGCAAAGCCAGAACTACATGCCTATACTATTTCTGATTTATATATAGGTTACATCTCAAGATTATCTTGTCTGTTTAATACCCCAGTGTGCCTGAGGATATATAAGGGAGAAATAAAGAGGACTGAGAGGAAGGAAACCATGATCTACACAGCAGGAACTTTTGATGTGGGTGGGTCCTGGCAGGAAGTTATCCAAGCAGAACGATGCTATCTGGGACACCTTTGGGTTGGGGGTGCATTTCATCATAGGGTTAATAACTTGACTCACACTGAGCAAATTTAAACAAATTGGCTAACATTAAAATAACATTAAAATAAAAAGCAGGCAAAGCTGAAATGCCACCAGTGAGGTATACTGATGTATACCAGATGTATACACTGGAGATGTATACTGATGTATACCAAATGTATACACTGGAAATGCCTCTAGAATCTCTGAACATACACTGAGCTCAGCAAGTGTAGACAGAGGTCAGTAAGACACTAATAGGCAATGTCACTCCATAAACCTTATTGTGTGCTGTATTCACTTTGCTGCTTTTCAGTAGTAAAGAGAAAACATCTACCTCTCCTCTTCAGTGGCACACAGTCCACCTTTTGTTGGTCATAGCTAATTTTTTTCTGTTCATTAAGATAAATGCTTATGCACATTATTACTTTAAGCCATCATTAACACCCCTGAGATATATGTTATTACGCTCATGCTAGAGATGAGGCTTATGCAGCCAGTCAATAGTGGACTTAAGATCTGCGGCCAGGGAGTTTGACCTCAGAGTATGTGCTTATTAGCACTCTGTTATGCTGTGGGACAAGACAGTGCTGTGATACTTAGAGTATAAAGACTCCATGTTAAATTTGCATCTATAAGTGTGAGTGAGAGAGAGGTGTGTGTATGTTTCTATATTTGGGTGCCTTATCTCTCCCCGAATGTCTCTGGGTTTGTTGCTGTTGACTCTTGCACAATTTACCTTCTCTTTGGGAAGAAGCTCATTCATGGGAATGGGCTTTTGGACAGGCTGATGGAAATGTTTTGCAACTAGATAGAGGTGGTGGTTGCCCAACACTGGGAATGTACTAAATGTGACTATATTAATTGTTCATTTTAAATTGGTTAATTTTATGTTATACAAATTTTGCCTCAACTATTTTTTTATTTCACCTTTTCTTCCCATAATTAGACTCACTTGACTGAAGAAATTTCCTTTCACTGTCCATATACCCTCTATGAATGGGATCTGCAGAAGCCATTTTTACAAGTTTCTTTGAAAGCACTTATGTATTATTGTCCACTTTTACATTATTTAAAAAACAACGAAAACAACAACAACAACAACAAAAAACAGAAAAACTTCACTGACAGCATTTTTTTAATCAGTGAAACTTTTTTTGGTGGAGGTGGAGGAGATGTTGCAAGATTTACCTCCAAAATGCTGATTTTGCCCCAAAGTGCTGTTGATTCCAGATAGCCATGCCCTGGACGACACACTGGTCAACCAGTGCCATGTGAAGAAGGGGACACTCAGCGTTGCATACCTGAAGAACATCAACCCACTGGTCCCTTTCATGGGTGAGAAAAGTGAGGCTGAGCAGCATGAAGCCATCTGACAAAAATCACATGGAAAGTTGATGATGTTCTGGTTCAGTGACGCCTGCTCTCCCATTGATCATGAGTCTGGGGCTCTCTTGGCCTGGTCACCCTGGCCATTGCGGCCCTTGGATTTTAAGCAATAAAGTCTCCAAGAGCCAAGATACTCTCCCTCTATTACTCAATTATCTTATGAAATGAAGTGTGTGAGAGACACAGCTCCTGCTGAGGTGGCACTTGACAGTGTCCAGAGACTACTGGACAACTGTACAGTTGGAACCCAACCCCTTCCTTCCATAACAGCACACTTTAACATCACTCTACAAGAGGGGCAAGTTTTGGTGATTCTTCCCAGATTGTCAGTTCTCAGCAATCAGAGAACACATCTCTTATTTCTTCTGAATCTCTCCATAGTTTTTCTTATGCAAGAAGGGCTCAGTAAATACTGTTCACTGACTGACTAGTGGAGGTTGCCATTTCTGGAGCTCCGTGTAAACTGATTATACTGAGGAAGTAATCCTACTGTACCTCCTAAGGTTTTCTAATGAGTGTGACAGGCGCTTAGAAAGTAGGCTTCCAAAATGATGTGATGTGAAGGCAATTCATTTACACTGCTCCTAAGGGAGTGTTCCCCTGTGTGCATGCATTATGCATTCTACAGTGTTAAAAAAAAAGCAGCAATTCTGGTCTCTGTGGATGTGTTTTATATGCTGTGTTAAACAGGCTAGGAAAGCTCAGTAGATTTTACAGTCCTGGAGACTGGACAAAGTCAACGGGTTATGGTAGACAGAAAACATGTAAATCAGAGACAAAAGACAGACATTCTACTCTTGCCTCCTCATCTTATTAATAGGGTCCTGGGAATGCCAGTCATTATTGTGGAACTTCTCTTTCCCCATCTGTAGAAAGGGAACAACAATGGCAAATCTCACCTTGTTATGTTGTGGTGACAGTCCAACAAGAAGCGGTAAGTGAAAGGGCTTTAAGAACTGTAAAAGTCTTCTGTTATTAAATAATCTTAACAGTATCTCTACAATCTGTCAGACTTGCACCCTTAAAAAACAAAAATAGGAAGCATCACGTGGGCATCTCCCAAAAAATGTTTCTGCCTCTGGGAACCTCTCTAGGTTATCTTCTCCTTTACTTCCCAGATCCTACTCTAACCCATGGTTCCCTTTTACAATATGGCCAATATTTCCAAACACTTATGCTCATGCTCACCTTCTCAACTTGGGCTGTTTGCCTTTAAAATCTGCTGGTGACTGCACAGAAATTCCCACACCTGGACCAAGTTCTGCCTAGTAATTGAACTTGAATGTTAATTTGGGAATCATATGTACTCAGATTTGACCTTCTCCCAAACGTTAGCTTTCACATGACTCTACTGCATGAATGGACCCACAGGGACCAGCATTTCCAAAGTCCACTCCCAGATTCCTGCCTCAGCGGCTCTCCTGCTCAGGCCCCCATGTGGACTCAACCATGTATCAGGCTTGACATTGACTACAGCTAAACAGAATTCTCTGGTGGCCCTCGAACCACCCCAGTCTGTGACGGACAGTTCTCAATGCTTACAAGAAGCTCTCTTTGCATTTAGTTCTATAGATATATTGAAAACCAATGTGTCTTCTGCTTTTATTTCTTTGATCATATTACCTAGACCTGTTTAGTCACTCTAATTTTTAAACATCTGACTGGGCATGGTGGCTCAAGCCTGTAATCCCAGCATTTTGGAAGGCTGGGGCAGGCAGGTCACTTGAGGTCAGGAGTTCAAGACCAGCCTGGCCAACATGGTGAAACCCTGTCTCTACTAAAAATACGAAAATTAGCCAAGCATGGTGGCGGGCGCCTGCAGTCCCAGCTACTCGAGAGACCGTGGCAGGAGAATTGCTTGAACCCAGGAGGTGGAGCTTGCAGTGAGCAGAGATTGCACAACTGCACTCCAGCCTGGGAGAGAGAGCGAGACTCAGTCTCGAAAACAGAACAAAATAAAAAAACTCCCATTTGGCTCTGTCTGATTGACATCTATTAAGCCCCCAATATTTACAAAGCATGATGTTAGGCACTGCAGGTGATATCTGGTAGAGGAGAGATATAAAGATAGAATATTGTGAAGAATTTGGAGCAAGAAACTAAAAACCTTTTCTTTTCTTTTTCTGTTTAATCTTTTATGAAATCTTTGGTCCCAATTCAAACCATACCATTGTATATGTATAATTAAGGAAGCTAGAGCATCTAATGCATGGCTTGAAGTTTGAATTTGTTTGGCTTTATGAGCACAACATAGAGAAGGAAGACATCTGGATACTTACTTGCTGTCAGCTCTACTCTTTCAGCACAGCTCTTTTTATACATGTTTTGCCCTGAATCACCCCAACAGTACATCTAGAGAGGTGGACAGCTAGAAAATGCTACTTACTAATAGACTAACTTACTCAGTTAAAATGTTCCAAATTATCATGAGATCTAAGATACAGTCACTTGGAAATGTGTGAGCTTTCTCAAATGAGTTATTCAATTTGCAACAATAATTTTTGTTGAAAGACCACCTTGTTCCAGGTATTGTGATAATTTTGGGTGAAACAACCCCACAAAGAGCTTTTGTGCTGCTGGGCAGAACATCATGCTGCATTTTCTATTTATCACTGCAAGGTGTCTTCACAGAGTTTGAAAACAAGTGCTATAAAAGCACAGTGGAGAGAAACCTAACCAATCTTAAAATGTCAAGAAAAGATCTAAAGTAAAGCCATGTCTAAGTCGAGATGCAAAAATAAGTGGGTAGTACAGGAGTGAAACTGGGATAGTGATGAAGGGTATTGGATGAAGACAGAATCCCAGGCACAGAGACCAGCACGCACAGAACCCAAGGAGAAAGAGAACACGGTGCATACGGTAACAACATCAGTTAGGTTTGTTTGTTTGTTTTTTTTTCCTGCAGAATGTCTACTGGAATAAGTTTATGCAAAAAGGAGAATTTTAAAATAAGGATATAGGATGACAGTATAGATTCTACAGGCAGAAACAGAGTGGCCTCAATCATGCATTGGGAGCAGGAACATGAGTACAGTAAGGACACAGACAGTCCTCCTGCTCACCACCCCTTGCCTCTACTCCTCACTGAATCCTTCTTTTTCTCTCTAGTGGGAAAAAGCTTTTATCGCTTCCCAGTTCTCATGGTGAAAAATTAACCAATGCCAATAGCAACTGAGTTGCCATGCTCATCATTGCAATCAGCTGATTTCAAATTCTTAGAAATGAGGTTATTGCCTAACCCAGATCAGGAGGTACCTGTGGTCCTCTAAACTGTGCTATAGGATAAAAGTCATATTGAACAAACATGATTCTCCTATTGCTCCTTTTGCCACCATGTCACAAGGTCAGGGGATCCAGGAGAGAGTTGGAGGGATGGTGAATTTGTTATGAAAGCGGAAAACACAGTGAGCTCAAGGGACAATAGATAGGTCTCCACAATAGGGAAATGTAAGTAGTCAGATATGGTTAGGGCTCATATCATAAAGCTGTTATATTGCTCGGGCAGGGCGAGGCAAGGTCATAAAAGGCCTTGAAAGTTATGTTTAATAAAATGGATTTTTATCTTAAGGACAATGAAAAATCACTTGGAGTGGGAGAGAGAATTGGGTAATGTTTTACTTTTATGTATTTTAATGTTCAATTCAGAGGTAGATTCTATCTGATCTATCCTTTAGAAAGATCACTTGTCATTCCGAGGTTGGATTGGAGGCAGCTGAAAAGCTTAGGTCTGAGATGACAGTCTGGGTAACTAAGGCTCTAGGAGTGGGCCTGGTGTTGCACAGAGCAGTTGTTGCAAATTGTTTGACTTTGGTCACGTATGTGCCATTCACAGACAGAAGCCTGGGAAAATGGTAACAATTAGGAAGTGTGGGTGTAAGAGTAACTCAGCAGCTAATGTTGAAAATAGAAAAGGGTCCCGGGACTGAACAGATCTGTGTGTGTGTGTGTGTGTGTGTGTGTGCGCGCGTGCGTGTGTGTTTTTGATTAGTCAAGGTGAAAAACAAAAACTTTTCTATTAAGCACCAAAAAGTATGTCATGGGTGTGCAAATGCCAAGAGATATAGATGGATACAAAACCTAAAAGTAACAGCATTAATCACATAATTTCATCACCAGAAGTTTATCCTAAGGAAATAATCAGTTACATACACAAAGTCCCTTATACAGGGTTGTTTATTGTCATGTTATTATTAGAAGGGAAAAAATCTAGAAGAAACCTATATTTCCAGCGTTTATGAATCAATTAAATGAATCATCTCCATTGTACAGAATGCTAGATAGCTGTACTGGGCTGAAAAGTATCTCTCCAAAATTCTTCTGCCTCACAGCCTCAGTATATGACTTTATTTGGAAACAGGGTCTTTGCAGACATAACTATACTGGATTAGGGTAGGTCCTAATCCAATAACTGATGTCCTTATAAGAAGAGAGAAATTTGGATACAGACACACGCAGAGGAAAGAATGCCGAGTGATGACAGAGACAGAGACTGCAGCGACGCAGCTGTGACTCGAAGGATGATAAGGACTGCCGCAGCCGCAGAAACTGGGAAAGGGTGAGGAAATATTTCTTCCTAGAACCTCAGAGACAGAACGGTCCTGCCAACACCTGGATTTTAGACTTCTAGCCTTGAAAACTGTGAGAGAATGCATTTCCGTTATTTTAACCCACCCAGTTTGTAGTGGTGTATGATGGTAGCTCTGTGAAACTAATGCAGCTGCCATTAAAATCCATTTATTTAAAAAGTAATGAGTAAGATACAAAAATTGTATGTTCATTGAAAAAATAAAATCATGGATTTTAATTCATAGCAGAGTGAATAAAGAAATATGTTGTGATATACAAAAATATCTTTAATACTAAAAATAAATAGCTATGCTGAAAAGCAGGAGGAAAGCCATTATGGATCGCCAATGGTAAATGTGCAGATATAGGAGATGAAATCCATGCAGCGGGGAAGGCATGGGGCAGGCAGCGGGGCAGGTTCGGCACTCGCCTGCATTCGGGGCTGACTATGCCCCATGCATCCTCCCCACCTCAAATTTGTAAATTTAAGTCCGAATCCCCAGTACCTCAGAAAGTGGCTGTATTTGAAGATAACAGCTATAAAGAGGTAATCAAAGTTAAAATGAGGCCATTAGGAAATGCCCTAGTTCAATATGCTCCGTGTCCTCATAAGAAGAAGAAATTAGGACACAGATATCCATGAGGCACAGGGAGAAGATGGCCATCAACAAGCCAAGGAGAAATGCTTCTGAAGAAACCAACTCTGCTGACACCTTAATCTCAGACTTGTAGCCTCTAGAACTGTGAGAAAATAAATGTTTGTTGTTAAACTACCCATTCTGTGGCAGGCCTAGATAATTCATACACATCTGAGTGTCACTTACATAACAGAGAGGCATCCTTGAAGAAAGATATAAAGTGGGAAAGAAAAAATATTTCAGGAGATAATGGCTAAGAATTCTTCAGAATTAAGGAAAAGCATCAATCTTCATAATGTGGCAGTGGGGGGTAGCCTCATTGAATGCTGAACAAGAGAAGTAAAATATAAAAATTAACTAAACTACAACATAGTCCCAGATGTAATGAGAATGAGGAAATTTGTAGGCTGTCATAGAAAATCTTTAAAACTCTCAGAGAGAAAAGTTAGATTACCTGCAAAGAAATGACACCGAGCAGATTTCTCAGCAGCAGCAATAGATGCCCTAATACAATGGCCTATTGCAATGAAAACAACCAATTTATAATTCTATACCCAGCTTTAATATCAATTAAGAGGGAGGATAAAATACAAACATCTTAAATCATAAAAGCAATGACAAATTTTACCACCCAGAGTCCTTGATCCTAAATGATGCATTCAGTGAAAAAAAAAAAACCAAAAACCGAAAAGCTAATGAATCCAGGTGAAAGAAATGGGATCTCAGCAGCAGAGGTGAAAGAAGAAATCAGTAAAATAAAGGCAATTATAAAAATTTATTATCATCATAAACATAATTATTATTTTCACATTAAAAATACCTGAATCAAAATTCATAAATAAGGGGTTCAATAAAGTGTATGCCACAGGCCAAATCTGGCCTTTCTTTGCTTTACTAAATAAAGTTTCATTGAAATACAGTCACATTCATACATTTTACAATTGCTTATGGCTATTTTCATGTTGCAACAGCAGAGTTGAATAGCTGTAGAAGAAGTCACATGGCCTTTGAAGCCCAAAATATTTTCGTTTGGCCCTTTACAGGAACATTGCTGACCCCTGCTCTAGATCACAATGACATGAAAATATTCAAAGAGATGCTAGGAGAGGATGTTTTGAGGGGAAAGTTTGTGAGGACATGAGGGTTTACTAAGGTCCTCATCTTCAGAAGCAGGCAGGATATGCTGATTTTCTTTAATGCAATTATTAAATACCATGAATGTAATCGTACATGCACACTAAAATCTTAAAGGCAGCCCTTAAAATAATGGGAATAAAATGCATTATCTTTAAACTGGTAAATTCAAGTAAGTAGAAAGATAATTACATGTTAAAAGTTTTATAAATTAACAGTCTCAAAAAAGAAGCAGGGGAAATAATAGTAAATAAAAAACACATAATATGTTTTACAGATATGTGTGCATGAAAAATTATTTAAATATACTGAAAGAACTGAGGGGAAGGGAATAGGCAGGAAAGAGAGAATATGTGTATATATGTATGTATGTATATATATACACATATATGTATATATATACATATATACATATATACATATATACACATATATATACACATATATATGTGTATATATATATATATAGAGAGAGAGAGAGAGAGAGACAGAGAGAGAGAGAGAGAGACGGAGAATATGTACTTTAGGCGTGGTGATCAATAACTCCCCATTTTCCCTTCTCTTATGTGATGGTTAATACTAGGAGTCAACTCAATTGGATTAAAGTATCCCCAGATAGCCGGTAAAGTACTGCTTCTCTTTGTGTCTTGAGGGTGTTGCCAGAGGAGACTGACATTTGAGTCATTGAAAAGGGAGAGGAAGACACGCCTTCAATGTGGGTGGGCACCATCCATTCCACTGCCAGCCTGGCTAGAACAAAGTAGGTGGAAGGAGGTGGGATAAGCTGCCTTGCTGAGTCTTCTGGCTTTCATCTTTCTCCCATGCTGGATGCTTTCTGCCTTTGGACATCAGACTTCAGGTTCTTTGGCCTTTGGACTCTGGGACTTACACCAGTGGTTTACTGGGGGGTCTCGGGCCTTCAGCCACAGACTGAAGGCTGCACTGTCTACTTCCCTGCTTTTGAGGCTTTTGAACTGAGACACTACTGGCTTCTTTCTTCCCCACCTTTCAGACGGCCTATCATGGGACTTCACCTTGTGATCGTGTGAGCCAACTCTCCCTAATAAACTCCGTTTCATATACACATATATCCTATTACTTTTGTCCCTCTGGAGAACCTTAATATACCGTAGCTTCCAGTAACCACCATTGCAGTGTTTGCTTTGATGAATTTGACTACTCAGACATCTCATATAAGTGGGATCATGCAGTATTTGTCTTTCTGTGTCTAGCTTATTTTACTCAGCATAAAGTCCTCCAGGTCCACATATTGCAGAGTTTCCTTTTTGTAACTCTGAGTAGTATTCTATCATACACATACACCATGTTGGCCTTAGCCACTCATCCATCAATGGCTGTTTAGATTGTTTTCACATCTTAGCTATTGTGAATAGTGCTGCAGTGAACAAGGAAGTGCTTATATCTCTTTGAGATACAGACTTCAATTCTTTTGAATATATACTCAGAAATGAGATTATGAATCATGTAGTAGTTCTATTTCTTAATTTTTGAGAAACCTCTATATTGTTTTTCATAGCAGCTGTACCATTTTGCATTCCCACCAATAGTAAGCAAGGGTTCCAAATCCCCCACATCCTCACAAATATTTATTTTTAAAAAATTGTATAATACCCATTTCTGGTATGTAAGGTGATATCTCGTTGTGGTTTAAATTTGCATTTCCCTGGTGATTAGTGCTGAACCTCTTTTCATGTATCTGTTGGCCATTTGTATGTCTTCTTTGGAGAAATGGCTATTCAAGTCTTTAGCCCATTTTTAAATCATGTTTTTTTTTTTTTTTGTATTGAGTTGTACTAGTTCTTTACATATTAACATTTTTAGAGATTAACCCTTATTGGACATAATGGTTTGCAAATATTTTCTCCCACCCCCTGGGTTGCCTGTTTATGTGATTGACAGATTCCTTTGCTATGCTTTTTAGTTGGATATAACCCCCACCAGTTGCCTGTGCTTTTGGTGTCATATCCATGAAATTATTGCCAAGACCACTGTCATGAAGATTTTTTCCCATGTCTTTTTTTCTAAAAGTTTTACAGTCTCATGTCTTCTGTTTAAGTCTTTAAATATTTTGAGCTGGTTTTGTGTATGGTGTAAAATAAGGGTCCAATTTCATTCTTCTATATGTGGATATCCAGTTTTCCCAATATCATTGATAGGAAAGAGTGTCCTCTATCCACGGTATATTCTTGACGCCCTTGTTGAAGATCAATTGACCATGTATGTGAATTTATTTCTGGGTTCTCTATTCTGTTCCATTGGTCTGTATGTCTTTTTAAATGCCAGTACCATACTGTTTTGATTACTATGGCTTCATAAAGTATTTTGAAATCAAGAAGCGTGATACCCCCAGCTTTATTCTTTCTCAGGATTGATTGGTCTATTCCTGGTATTTTGTGGTTCTATATGAATTGTAGAATTGTTTTCTTTTTCTATTTCTGTAGAAAAGTCTCTGAGATTTTGATAGGAATTGCATTAAAACTGTAGATTATTTTGGGTAGTATGGATATTTTAACAATATTGTCTTTCAATCCACAAGAATGGGGTGTTTTTCTATTTGTTTGGGTCTTATCGAATTTCATTTATCAATCTTTTGTAGTTTTTAATGTAAAAATTTTTCACCTCTATAGTTAAGTTTATCCCAAGTATTTCAATGTTTTGATGTTATTGTAAATGAGATTGATTTTCTAATTTCTTTTCAAGACAGTTCATTTTTACTATATACAAACACAACTACATTTTGTATGTTGATTTTTCATCCTGCAGCTTTACAGAATTTGTTTATTAATTTATTTAAGGAATCTTTGGGATTTCCTATATACAAGATCACATAGTCTCCAGACAGTTACAATTTTGTGTCTTCCTTTCCAATTTGGATGCCTTTTAAACTTTTTTTCTTGTCTAATTTCTCTTGCTGTTACACAACCTCCAGGACTATTTTAAACAGAAGGAGTGAGAATAGCTATCCCTGACTTGTTCCTGAATTTAGAGAAAAACACTTTTAGTTTTTCACCATTATATATGATGTTAGCTGTAGGCTTTTCACATATGACTTTTATCATGTTGATATATTTTCCTTCTTTTCTTAGAAGGAATACTGTGTTGAGATTATTTATCATGAAAGGACATCACATTTTGTCCAACACATTCTCGGCATCTATTGAGATAATCATGTGATTTTTATCCTTTATTCCATTGATTTTGTGTATCATATTAATTTATTTTCACAGATTAAATTCCACTTGATTGTGGCGCATGATGCTTTGAATATGCTGTCCAATTTGGTTTCCTAACATTTTGTTGAGGATTTTTGCATCTATATTGATCAGGAATATTGGCCTATAGTTTTCTTCTCCTGTGGGGTTTATTTGTCTGCTTTAGTATCAGGGTAATGCTGGCCTCATAAAAACAGTTTAGAAGTGTTTCCTCCTTTTAATTTTTTAGAAGAGTTTGAGAAAGATTGGCCTTAATTATTTCCATGTTTGGTAGAATTTACCTGTGAAGCCATCTGGACCTGGGCTTTTCTTTGTTGGAAGATTTATGATTACTGGTTCAATCTTCATACTAGTTATGGGACTGTTTAGGCTATTTCTTCATGGTTTAGTTGTGGTACTTTGTATGTTCCTAGAAATGTATGAATTTCCTCTAGCTTATCCGATTTATCAGCACTTAATTGTTCATGTAGTCTTTCATGTTCTTTTTTATTTTAAATGGTGTCAGTTGTAAACTCTCTTCTTTCAATTATGATTTTATATATTTGAGTCTTGTTATTTTTTCCCTTACGTAGTCTAGTTAAGAATTTGTTAATTTTGGTTATCTTTTTTTAGAAAGGCAATTCTTAGTTTCATTAATTTATTTCTACCATTTTTCTATTTGATTTCTGCTTTTTTTTTTTTTTTTTTGCCTAGCTAAACGGGCTTGATTTGTTCTTCTTTTTCTAACTCCTAGAGGTGTCAAATTAAGTTGCTTATTTGTAATCTTCCTTCTTGTTTTTAATGTATGCATTTATCACTATGAACTTTCCTCTTAGTATTACTATTGCTGCATCCTATAAGATTTTGTATATTGTATCTTTGTTTTCATCTGCCTTGCAGTATTACATAATTTTTTAAAAATTCTTCTTTTGACCTATTGTTGTTCAAGAATGTTTTGTGTAATTTTTATGTTTTTATGAAGTTTTAAATTTTTCTCCTAATATTAGTTTCCAGTTTCATCTGTTTGTGGTCTGAAAATATATTTAGCATAATTTCAATTTTCTTAATTTTGCTGAGACTTGGTTTGTAAATCTGACGTATGATCTATCTTGAAGAAATATCTGTGTGCATTTGGGATGAACATGTATCTACCGCTGTTGGATGGAATGTTCTATATATGTCTGTTAGACTCATTTGGCCTGTGGTGTTAAGTCCTTGGTTGCCTTATTGATCTTCTGCCTAGAGTTCTGTCCAGCATCAAAAGTGGAGAATTGAAATCTCTTACTGTTATTGTACCATTGTCTGTTTCTCCTCTCAGTTCTGTCAAGGTGTGCTTTACTTATTTAGGTGCTCTGATATTAGGTATATCATATATATTTATTATGTAAATATACTGATTATTCCTCTAATCATTATGCAATGTGCTTCTTGGTCTCTTTTGACAGTTTTTGAGTTAAAGTCAGTGTCATCTCATGTAAGTATAACCACTCCTGCTTTCTTTTGGTTACCATTTGCATGAACTGTTTTTCTCCATTCATTAATTTTAAGCCTATGTGTGCCCTTAAATCTCAAATGATTTTCCCCTCACTTGAGTTGAGGTCATGTTTTTCTCTGTTCATTTTTTAAAAATCCAGTCAGCCACTCAATGCCTTTTGATTAAGCTAAGTATTGATAGTGAAGGGTTTACTATTGCTAGTTTGTTTGTTGTTTTACTTTAGTACTATAGTTCTTTTGACTGCATTTTCTTCTCTTAACTGTTTTCCTTTGTGTTTTACTATTAATTTTTGTACTGATATGCTTTGATTTGTTTCTGTTTTTCTTTTGTGCAAGTTCTATAATTTTATTTTTTGTGCTTACCTTGGAGCTTACACAAGATATAGACATAAGAGTCTAATTTAAGCTGATAACAACTTAAGTTTAATCATACGTAAAAACTCTGCACTTTAACTTCTCCCCTCACACTTTATGTTATTGTCATAATTTCCATTTGTTTTTACTCTGTATTTTTAAACATATATTTATATTTATTTGTAATAATTTGTCTTTTAAGTTTTATTTTTGAATTAAAAGTGACTTACTACCATTACAGTAATACAGTATTCTGTATGTTTACATACTTACCTTTACCAATGAACTTCATAATTTCATGTGCTGTTTTGTATTGTATTGTATTGCTATTTAGTGTCCTTTTATTTCAACTTGAAGAACTCCTTTAAAATTTCTTGTGTGACAGGTTTAGTGGTGATGAATACACTGCTTTATTTTTGTCTGAAAACATCTTTTTGTCTTCTATTTTTTTTAGATAACAGTTTTGCCAGGTATAGTAATCTTGATTGGTAGTTTTATTTATTTATTTTTCCCTCTTCCATTCCCTTATGGCCTGTAAGTTTTCTGCTAAAAATCCACTCATACTTGTATGCAACCAGTTGCTTTTTACATACAAGGAATTCTCTTGTATGTAACCAGTTGTTTTTCTCTTGATACTTTCAAAATTATTTGTCTTTGACTTTTGACAATTTGATTTTAATGTTTATTGGTGCTGGAATTTTAGGAGTTCATTTTACTTGTTACTTTTTGGTATCTTGGATCTAGACGTCCATTTCCTTCTCCAGGTTTGGAAAGTTTTCAGTTATTATTTCTTTGAATAACTTTCTGGTCCTTTCTTTCTCTCTTCTTCTTTAACACCCATAATGCATATAAATCCCTTAAGTTTTTTTTAAACTTCTTTACATTCTTTTCCCTTTTTGTTCTCTGGTTGAGTCATTTCCAATTACCTGTCTTAGCATTTGCAAATCCTTTTTTTTTTCTGCTTGATCTAGCCTGCTGTTGAACTCCTCTAGTGAATTTTTCAATTTGATTTTTGCACTCTTTAGCTTCCTAATTTTTGTTGGCATTTAAAAAATATTTGTATCTCTTTGTTGAAATTGTCACCTTGTTCATCCATTGTTATGTTGACCTTGATAAGCCTCTATGACAACTCTTTTGAATTCTCTCTTAGGTAAATTATGGGGAACTCTATTTCTATCAGGTCAGTTTCTGCAGATTTATTTTGTTCCTTTATTTGGGACATCTTTGCCTGATTCTTCATTTTCCTTGACTCTTCATGTTGCATATTAGATTGATTATCTATCCTGGTCTTCACTGACTTCTTTTATACAGGAGATGACTCCTACCAATCAGCCTAGCTAGAAATTCTACCAACTCTTTCCCTCCCTAGGGAAAAGCAGACAGCTGTGTTTCTGTCTGCTTGCTCTGTGGGTTGAGCCAGGAAAGGGCGCTATAGTGTCTGCCAATCCAAGCTGCCACCTCCACTCTTTCCCAGGCTGCTGACTCATCCAATCTCCAAGACTGGGAGGACTGAGATCAGAGTCTGACCCCATTCAGGAATGCTTGGGTGCTGGATGCACAAACCATCCCCTTATCTCCCTTGGGTCTCTTCCTGGTTGTAAGGCCCTGTGTCAGAGATAGGGACTCCACTGAGAGAGTGTCCTGAATCCCCCTTACAGCTTTAGTGAGTCTGGTTTTGCAGTTGTCTGGATTGTGAAAGATGTTCAGTTAACTTCTAGATTTCTCACAAAGGGAAATTGTCCATGAATTGTTGCTGAATTGGTGAGTTTGTCAGGAAAAGGATGGTCCAGGGGTTCCTAGTCCTCTATCTTGCTGATGTCACTCCTTTGGTTGCTTATGTTAGGAAAAGACTAAGCAAAATATCAACCATTGTCAATTCTAGCCACGGAAATTAAAGGATTTTTAAAAATACTATCTCTAATTTTATGCAATTTTTAATTTTAAAAAATAAAATAAGACTTCAAAAACTGTTATTTAATAGTGTGATTGCAATTCAACTATAGTTATATGCCCACACCTTCACAAACATATACATAGGAGATTGGAAACATGTATATCAAACTTTAATAGCAATGCCTCCACATCCCTAGGATGTAAAATACAACCACAGCAATGAATATCCTACCAAAAGGGAACAAAAATACTCAGAATGGTAAACTATAAGTCATTTTATTTTCTTTGCAAATAATGTGATGATCACAAGGAGAAGAACCAGAAATGAAACTTTAGCTAGATAACTACCTAGTCCTTTGGTGAGTTCTTAGTAAACACCACCTCTGCTTTTCAGACTGTAATTAGTAATACAAGTGATCATATTAGCTGCTCAGTAACCCTGTCTACAATTAACCCATGACTTAGATCTGGTTCCTTTCAATTCTTTTTTCCTCTAAAGTTCTGGAGTTTAAATATTAACTATTTGATACCAATCTTAATATTTAGAAAGGGACATCCTTCAGTGCATCAGTCATGCTCATGGTTATACTGATACCAGTACATAACAGGTGATCAAACAGGTAATGTCCGCTTGCAGCCCAACAGATTACTGTATATGTAGATGCACATATACAAGATACACGGAAAAAAATGAGTATGCAACGCAATATTGGTATTTTACCCTGTCTTATAAAAGCAGACTTTACCTGGCGTCTAAGTTATGTATGCATGAATGCCCCTTCAGTTTGAATTTCCAGGCTTTCAACAATGAATTTATAGCACTGACTTCTGCATACAAATGTCCAGCCCACTTAGCTTTTACTGTGATGTCTCCTGTGTCTGTTTACAAGTGCAATTAGAGAATCCTATTTTCCAAATTGAGTTTGCTGGGTTGAAAGTACAGTCCTCAACCAATGCTTTGAGTTTGCAAATCATATTCCAAAAAAACAAGTTCATTGTAGTCAATGCCTGAAAGAAAACAATAGCAGTAAATTCTGCTACAGATGGAATAGGATGTTCTACATCCATCACTAAGCAAAAAATTGAAAAATAAAAAATAACTCTTGGTTCCTTCTTAAGTCCTAATGCTAACTGGTCTGCATTTGTGGAGCTTTATAACAAAGAGCTTTTGTCCACAACTTGTATTCATTTTAAGGTATGACAGTTCCAAAGCCTTGGTAATGTATAAGCCATCCTTGTTGAATGTAACATATTAAACAGTTCACTAAGCTTACAATGGTTCAGAATGTTAAAAATAAAATTGTACCAGTAGCTCTGCCCGTCTTTGTGCCAAAGCAGTACAAATGATTTTTGAATAAAGAAAACAACAGTGTTCATCTGAGCTTGCTAACAACACCCAATGACACATGCTGCTGTACAATATTCTGACTCTATCTTGAACACCCATTAGGGAGCATTATCATATGCAATATTACATATTCAAGAACTGACAACAATTGATGCATGGCTAGAAAATAATATGATAGCAAAGTCACACTTGGGTTTTACCCTCTGGAGATCACTCTGCAGGCTTAATTTGTGCTTCTCCCTGAATCAACAAGCCTCCCGCGCCTGCCCCTTTCCCGCTATATTGGAAAGAGAAAAAAAGGAAACTTTTAAGAAATAAAATTAGCTATTTATTTCTAAAAGGATAGAAACAAACTGAAAATGCACCCTGACTTTATCTCTGCCATTTTTCTAGGGCAGACAGTAATGATCAACTCGGGGGAGGGCTATAATAATCAAACAAATGTGGTAACACAGAGTATGCATCATGGCATCATGGGTGCTAGCAAAGTCTCCAGGTTGTCTATCTACATTGCTCACTACCTCCAATCAAGAACTTCTGGGCACTTTCTACAAGGTGACTAGAAGTTTGTTTCTCTTGAGAAGAGTGTTTTCCTCACCAATTGCAAATTCACACACCTCAGTGACTTGGGTGGCCTTTGTAAAGGAGACAGGCCTGTCGAACAAAGGAGACAGGGAAGTTAGAATGAATATGTGTGTGTGTGTGATGAGGGAGGCTGGGGATAATGAGAGTAGTTGCACATCAGGCATGATTTTCAGCCATGGTGGTAATAACAGCTTATGGGCAAGTGGCAATGTAACTGGGGGTGCGCAGAAATGCCAAGGAAAACCCTTGATTGAATGCCCTTTGGAAATCAGAGGTCTCTCCTGCTCATGGTTTCAGGGAGAGAGCACCCTCCTATCCCCAAAAGTTCCCAGGACCTGAAGAATTCATTTGCACTCATCCCATTAAGAGCTTTTGCTCAGTACAGTGGCACATGGGGACAAGTTGTTCTGAGAAAGACGATCGAGCTCTGATAGACTGAGACACACTGAAGACAGAGTTGAATCTCAGCAGTCTAATGGGCCCAGTGAGGCAGTAAATTTCGCAGCAACTTGACACATTAATATAGAAGTACAGCCTGTTATATCAAAGGGAGATTGTCTTAGTCCTTAAGAGGAAACCAGCAATCCAAAAATGAAAAGTGTGCACTGGTGACTTGTGAAAAATGTAGTTAACACTGAAAGCTGAAGTAAAGAGCTTTACGCCTTCCCTGGTTTGAGTTCTCATCAAGGGCAGGCTCTGGTCCCTCCTGGAGACCACACACTCCATAACATCCACATCTCCTAACCCTGGCTCTTAGCAACCTTGGCATCTTTGCAGCCTGAGAGAAGGGAGACCAGCAAACAAGTTTTTGTTTGGTCCCATGGGACAACACAGCCTCTATCTTTCTAACGCTGTGCTTTCCCTTAAGTCTTTATGTCACCATAGCAGCTTGGAACACATTTCTGTACGACTCCACAGGGAGGAAACCCAACAACTTAATTATCCAATAATAGGGAGACATTTTGGTAAATTACAGAATGTCCACTGGAGAAATATGACGAATCTGTTTAAATGATCATTATAAAAATTAAATGGAAAGAAACATGAGAAGTATTTATGATTTAATGCTCAATGAAAATGTAGACTACAGCACTGTCAGAATAGATGTAAAACCATGAATTCATAGCAGTAAGGACTGGAAAGTAATATGTGCAGATGGAACTAGTTATGTTAGAAGAAAGAGATTATGCAGGGTTTTTTTCATTTTCAAATTCATTTAACAATGTTGTAACATTATATTCTTAAGGCATATATTTTTAATAAACCAGAGGAAATAGGAGCTAACTTAATTTATTAACACCTTTTGCCTTTCTTGCTTAGTAATTATCTAATACTAATACTTTCATCACACACATTTAATCTTCTCCCAAAGCTACAGCTATAGTATAACTGGAGACAGAAGGTGCTTTATTTCTTACACCTATGGTTCTATCCTTTCCACCTCCCTTTACTCACTTCTCAGTGGCTTAAGAATTAAACATGGTCCCTATATAATAGAAAATTCATTTAACCAAATCAATGTTCACTGGTCTGGCAGAAGAATTAATTCCATAGGGGACCTTTCCATCATTATTTTTATTTTGTTTTCTTTTTGCTTCATATAATGCTCTGAAAGAGATTTAACATGAGGGTAAGATTTGATTAAATGATCCTAGCAGCTTGGGGTCCAGGGGATTTAAGTCCAGTCCAGACCATGTCTTATGTACTTTGGAAGAGGGTCTAGATGACTACACATCTGGAGCAACAGCATTTTCAGTCTTTAAAAGGAAGAGATCTTTAATGTGATAGAATTAAAGTAGCTAGAGGCAACCAAGTGTGACTTTCCCCAATTCAGGTAAATGCTGTTCCCCACACCAAGAATTATATGATGCTTCCTATAGATCACCATGAAGGTGAAGCAACAATCTCCCCGTTATATGGGTTACAGTCATTTAATGATCTCATTTTGTGTTTCCAGCTATATTTTAACTTCAAAAATATCCAAGCTTCAATACAACTAAACAAGTCAACCACATCCTGTCCCCTGTGTGTACATATGCTTTTAGTCTGACTGTATGCAAAGGACCTGGTCAGGTTCTACAGGTGTCAGGCTAACTGCTCTCCTATGTTTTGATTTATTTATGATTATGTATAAAGTTACATCCAACTGGATGGGAGTCTCCCAGGGAAGGAAGAACTGTATCTCACCTACTTTGTTCACACATAGGTAACAAAATTTGTTTTGAAAAGTAAATTATTTTGCTGGCCTCTGATGGCTAAGCTATGGGGATGGGGCAGAAAACTAAGCCAGGGAAGAGAGCTTAGCTCTGAATCCTGTCCCACCTCCCTACATCTTAAACCTGAACATGGACTTAACAAAGTCCACGTATTTCTTATGAACAGCCCTAACAGACACATACTTTTAGGTAGAGAAAACTTTTTCCTTTTGGACTAAAGATTAGAGGCAATGTCTACTGGGAGAGACTGGGCTGCTTCTGCTTGACTGCCATGAGGTCTGGGGTTGCTCCTGGCACTGGTGGATACTCGGAAGCCCCAGTGTATTATCTCAAGGGGAGGGAATTCCAAGGCATTCCAGGTATTCTTATGGAGACAGACAACTGCCCATGATAAGGAATGACTTGTCTCAATCCCAGAAACATGGGTAGAGTTGTAAACAGTCAACCCAAGAACTGCAGCCCCCAGTGAAACAAACTGGGCTCAAATTATTAATAAATCATCTATATCTCAGGGCCCAGACAGAGCTATCTTAGCATGAGTAATAACAGAAAGAAATGACGGGACAACTATTCACACATACTTTGTGTGTGTGTTTGCGTGTGTGTGTGTGAAAGAGAGAGAGAGATTGCCTGCAAAAGACAAAGGATCCCATGTACAACTGGGAAAGAGAACAATTTTATGATAATTTCTACTATAGAGCAACCTAAAAACAGTTTATTCAATAAAATGGAAGCTAATACCAATGAAAGGACATTGAAAGAAAGATCATAAACCTAAGTAAACAAGTTGAAGATCAAACAATAGACTTGGAGAAAATATATAAGAACTATCAAGAAATAGAATAGACACTGCTAAAAAATCAAAATGCCCACATAGCAAAAAAGTTTAAATAATCCCAGTGATGCAAACAACAGCACCAATAATAAAAATAACTAGATTAAAGTATGCAGAGTATGTATTTTGGAAGCCACTACTACATATAGAGGGCAGTCAATGATAACCTATAGTAAGGCTAATTGGACTCCTGGAATATTCAACTAAACAAATGAAATAAAAGATGTTTTCAAAGATAAGATACAAGAAAATTTTCACCAAAATGAAGGAAGAACTGACTCTTAAAATTGGAAAGTTACGAAAGGTTTCAGGACATTTTGATATAGAGTAGTCAATATGGAGATATGCTTTCCATTCGAGCCACTTAATTTCAAAGATAAACAGGTAATCATTCAGTCATGCAGGCAGCAAAACAAATCATCTGCAAGAGGAAAATAATAGGAGTGTCTTCAGAGTTGTTTTGTTGTTTAAGGTTTTTTTTTTTTTTTTTTTTTTTTTTTTTTTTTTAGATAGGATCTTGCTATCACCCAGGCTGGAGTACAACGGAGTGATCATAGCTCACTACAGCCTCGAACTCCCAGGCTCAATGCATTCTCCTACTTCAGCCTCCAGAGTAGCTGAGACTACAGGTGCACATCACTATGATGCAAAATTAATAGGAAAATGTCTCTATACTTTTGAGGCTTTTTTTTGTTTTTTGTTTTTTTGTTTTGTTTTGTTTTAAGTCCAGGTCTCCCTCTCTCACTCAGGCTGGAGTGTAGTGACAGGATCACAACTCTGCAGTCTTGACCTCCTGGGCTCGAGCCATCCTCCTACCACTCCCACTTCAGCCTCCCAAGTATCTGGGATGACAGGAATGTGCCACCACACCTGGCTATTTTTTTAAAATTACAGTTTTAAAAGAAAGTTTGTTTGATCTAAAATTATTATACTTAGGCTATTTTTTGTTTGTTTGTTTGTTTGACATGAGGCCTTGCTCTGTTGGCCAGACTGGAGTGCAGTGGTGTGATCATGGCTTATTGCAGCCTCAGACTTTTGGCTTCAAGTGATCCTCTCGTCTCAGCCTCCTGAGAAACTGGGACTAAGGCACGTGCCACTGTGCCAGGCGAACTTTTTATTTTTTATGAAATTGTGGGTCTTTCTTTGTTGCTTATGCTGGTATTAAACTCTTGACTCAAGCAATCCTCTCACCTTCGCTTCTCAAAGTACTAGGATTATAGTTATGAGTCACTGAGCCCAGCCATAGGCTGATTATTTATTTATTTATTTATTTTTTTGAAACAGAGTTTTGCTCTTGTTGCCCAGGCTGGAGTGCAATGGTGCAATCTCAGCTCACTGCAACCTCTTTCTCCTGGGTTCAAGAGATTCTCTTGCCCCAGCCTCCCAAGTAGCTGGGATTACAGGCATGCACTACCATGATCAGCTAATTTTTGTATTTTTAGTAGAGATGGAGTTTCCCCATGTTGGTCAGGCTGGTCTCAAACTCCTGACCTCAGGTGATCCGCCCACCTCGGCCTCCCAGAGTGCTGGGATTACAGGCATGAGCCACTGTGCCTAGCCTATAGGCTGATTTTTTTTTATAGTTAACCAATACAGTATCACGTAAGCATTTTCAAACAAGAAAGGACTTAGGAAATGTGGCATCTAAAAATAAAACTCTACATAATTACAAAATTTAGTGCATTAATTCAAAATCAAAATAAGTAACGACAATATAGAAGATAAGATTTGAAAAAAAACAGATGGTTAAGCTAGGGCCATTTAAAAAATTATGGGAACTTGTGGCTAAAGAACAAAATAATGAGTTTATATACCTGAATATATACACATAAAATTAACAGATATCAAGTAGAGGTAGGAGGAGCAAAGATGAGGTAAAATGTAAATATAATAGTGTCATCATCTTCACTGGAGGCAATCAATTGATGCTACTTAAATTTAAAGCATTTTTTTTTATTAAAAAGGAGACCTAGATACAGGGAAGCCAATCTATTAATGATTTTTCACAATCCTATCCTCTTAACAGTAGAGGGATATTTTAAGACCTAATATGTTTATCTGAAGGTCAATTATTCCTTCATTTGCACTTAAATTTCTTTTTCTCTTTTGATAAATTTAAGTGATGAATGCATTAATACTTTTTTAAAAATAAAATATGATTTTAATTTCATAAAGGATAATAATCCATTAATCTACAGGGCTAGCTAATTAACTGGATGCTGTTTATGTGTGTGTGCTGCTCTCTGTAGGCAGAGACGACTGGGTGAAATGTGGTTACAGAACTGGGCTCCCTGATAAGAGTGAAGATGATCAGATCCCAAAATAATAGTTAACAGATTATAGGATTCCCAAATAATACAGGCCAGGTAACAGTGTAAAATAAAAACTTTAGACAAATTAAATGTAACAGAATGTAATTGGGCAAAGAATGATTTGCAAATTGGCAAGCCCTCAGAGCCAAAATAAGTTCAAAGTGTCTCTGTGCCTGCCACATGGCTAGATAACATTTATCGACAGAAAACAGAAAGTGGCACACAGCAAACTAAAGTAAGGTGTGGAAGCAGCTGGACTGGTGACACCCGTTTGCCTTATTTGAACAGTTGGCTGCTTATGACTGGCCCAGGCTTCATAGGCTGTGATTGGCTGACTTGTTACAAGAGTAGGTTACAGTCTGTCTACACATCCAGTTGATTTATGGTTCACTATGTATGGAGACATCTTTAGGTCAAATCTAAATTATGTAAGGAGGCAGCTTTGGGTTAAATTTAAATTAACAATTCTCCACTTTTGGTCAACCTCTCAATTTTGAGAGGTTGGCCAAAACTTTAGGCATTGATGTCACTCTGTCTCATTCATGAATGGACTATTTGGTCTCAAATTCTACTGGGAAGTAGCAGAACAGAGGGTTTTTAAGATGGGAGTAAGGAAACAGACAACAGAAAAAAAATACTGATTGGTTAATATCAGGTTATTTAAGGTTACTTTTTGGAAAGGTTAGAGAAGAGGGACTTCCTTGTGTTGAAATTTCCTGTTTTCACAATAAAAAAAGAAAAAAAACTGGTCTCTTTTGGGATCTATCTGCTTCCTTAACATTTCAGTTTGATTACTTGATATTTAGCGTGAATGACTCCATTTTGGCTTTCTCTGGCCTGTCATGGCGTAGTGCATAAGCTGAGTCCAAAACAATAGCCCTGATAATTTTGTTTAACACAGTGATAAGTCATCAAAATCAAGATGGGGCAATTGTCACAATGAGTGACAACATTTAAGTGTCACTAAGGACAGGTTAAATTTTTCAAGACTTATGGAGATATGGACTAAAACATGATGTACTTAGAGCCAAGAGAGACGCGTTCTGCTTAATTTGTACAATCTAAAGAAATCACGGACAGGTTATCAAGAGTCTGTGCTTACTGCAGTCAAAACTTAGTATCCCTTGCCCAGTTTCTGGATCTTAAATAGTTTTAAGACTCAGAATCCATTGCAGGAAAGAGAGCTGGCAAAGATTTCAATAGAAATTCCTTCATTCCTTCCTAAAGGGACTGAAAGCCATTTTCTCAAACATCCACACATTTGGAAATGGGTAAGTTGTTGGATGTAGAATCTGAATTGACATTGTTACTCAAGATCCAAAGAAAGCATCATCACACCTGCCTTCTAGAAGGGAAGTGTGGAGAGACAGATGGCTTCCTCTCCCATGCCTTGTGTAGGGTGGGGGCACTGAGTCCACAGACCCACATGAGGATCATTTCAGTTCCCAAATGTACAATAGGATGGACACTGCACCCACATTGTTTCATTTGCCTATTAACAGCTACCACAGTCGGGAAGCCCAAGTGGAAATCTTTGTACATGCCTCTGCCCTATCCCTAATCAAAGTAGCAAGTAAAAAAAAAAAAAATGAAACTGCATCTCTGAGATTCTCAATTTCTGAGACTTAAAGAAATGTGATATTTCCCTGTTATATCCCCATGTACCTCTGAAATTTTTCTTTCTCCTACACAAGTCAGATAGGTCATGGGTGATTACAGTGCACTGTCACAAACTTAACCAAGTAGTAACTCTCATTCCAGCTGCTGTGACAGATGTGCAATCTCTGCTAGAGCAGATCAAAACAGACTGTGGGGCTTGTTATGTGGTCAGTGATATAGTGAATGCATCCTTTTCCTTTCCTATCAGAAGGGAAAATCAGAAGCATTTTGTATACTCCTGGGATGAACAATAATGTGCATTTATGGTTTGTCCCAGGGCTATGACAACTCCCCAGCTTTCTGACATTCCAAAGGGACACAGACTGCCTGGACACTTGGTAGAATATCACATTAATCTACTATATCGATGACACTGTGCTCAATAGAACAGATGAGCAAGGAGTGGCAAGTACATTGGAGGCTCTGATAAGATGTATTTACTCCACAGAGAAGGAATGAACCCTGCAAAGACTCAGAGGTGTACAATATCATGAAATTTTTAGGGATTCAGTAGTCTAAAACATTCTAAAACAGCCCTCAAAAATAAAGAATAAATTATTGCATTTCTTGCTTCCCAACACTAATAAAGAAGCACAAGGCTTGGGAGCCCTCTGCAGGCTCTGGAGGCAGAATATTATGCATTTGGGCATACTAATATGATTTGTTTACTGGGTGACATAGAAGTTGGCAGCCTTTGTTGACTGAGATCCAGAATAGAAAGCTGCTCTGCAGCCAGTCCAGGCTGCAGTGCAAGCATTCCTGAGGCATAAGCCAAATGACCAACAGACAAGACGATACTGGAGCTAACTAGCATGGGGAAAGACGCAGAGTGAAGCTTATAGCAAGCACTAATAGAAGAATCTCCACAAAGACTCTGAGGGGTTTGCAAAAGGACATAATGTCTCCAACAGAGAACTATGCATCATTCACAAAGCAACATCAATAATATTACGTGGTTTGGGAAGAGACAAACTGTCTGCTTACGAGACATCAAATGACTGTGTAGTCAGAGCTGTCCGTCATGGTCTTGATTCTTCAGACACATCAAGTCATAAGATTGGGCAGCCCAACAGCAAACCATTAGAAGATTAGGCAAAGCCATGGTCAGAGGACACAGGAGGCTGACAGCACATTTACAAGCTGTCCATCATGACTGCAAATGTGCCTCTCCCTCAGCCCACACCAGTGATGCTGAGGATGTGACCAGGTGCTGGAGGAGGACAAAGGACTTGCTCTATTCATGGGTGAGCCTGGGTATTTTCTTCAGTGACAAGGCATCCTTCACAATATTGCCTTGAGCTAGAGCACCACTTTACACCTAAGGGGACACAGACATGAACATAGGGCCATGAGAATTCCATGATTCTACCACATTCTGAGCTTTTCTAAAGCTCTTCCCCTAATGGAATTGTGAGTGGCTTCTTAAAATTGCAGCTGAGGTGTCAACTTGGTGGCAGTACCCTGTAAGTATTCCATTTTACGGGGCTGGTTTCTCAAGAGGTGAAATGTATCAGTACAGAAACCAAAGAGTAGAAGTAGGAGCAACCCTGATTAACATCTACCCCAGTGATTCACCTGGGAAACCTGCTCTTCCTGTTCTTGCAACTTCAGGATATGGGTGTAGAGGTTTTGGTTCCCAGAGGTGCAGGGCCTTCCCTTGGGGATACAGAATGAGTCCCACCATACTTTATGTTATAGTTGCCACCAGGTCACTTAAAGCTCCTCATGCCATGAGATCAGAAAACCAGAAAAGAAGTTGCCACATTGATAGCGACAAATGATTCTGATCACCAGATCAGAATCCTGGTGGTAGGGCTGCTTTCACATCATGGGGGCATCAGGTAAGAATATGTTTGGGATCTGGTGGTTCCCTGGGGCAACTTTTGATGTTCCATGTCCGGTTTTAATAGTAAATGGACAAATACAGTAGCCACAGCCTGAGACCCCACAGAAATGAGGTTCTTGGTCAACCCACAAGGCCAAGTGTCTAGACCAGCAGAGATGCTGGCTGAGATGGGGAGAGTCTAGAACAGGTGTTAGCAGAAGCAAAATAAAAATGATCAATCACAGCCCTGTATTACTGGAGCAATAGATTCCACAGTCCACCCCTCTAACCCAGGAAACAAGACCATTCCAAAACTTTGAACAGCTGTTCCTAGATGACTGAAATTCCTCTAAGAAGCAAGCAGATGTGAGCAGCTCTGCTCCAGCCCCTTCTTTAGGGATGATTCACTGTCCCTTGGCTGCCAGGAATACCCACTGACAATAACTCAGAACTGAGTTTCTCTATGGGAATGGCTTTTGCATGTAGGACTTCCATGTGTAAGGCTGGGTCCACTCAGGAGAGAATCCATGGCCAATGTCTAACTGATTGAGAAAAATGAAAGTCTCACCAGGGATTGGCCACAGCTTCACTTGTAGCCAGGTTGTGGGTCAGCTTCTCTTTCTGTCCAGTTCTGCCTTCTTCACTTCTGTACAGATGTATCTCCCAGAAGTACTTCCCAATAGACTCTCTGCAAATGACTCTATCTCAGATTCTGTTCCAAGCAATGCAATCTAACATAATCTGCCCAAACTCGCATATAACTACAATGCAACATTGAGAAATAAACCTTCATTATGCTGAGTCTCTATAATTCTGGGATTGTTTATTAGCACGATATAGCCTATCTTGGTTTGCATTTGTTACACAATAAATAATGTCTGTGGATCCTTGAAAGTGAATATAACCTCCATCAGTTATGAAAATTTGGTACAAAGTTAGTCTGAAGAACATGCAATCCATCTAATATTCTGAGTATCATAGATTTTAGAATCAACCAGAAAAAAATGCATAGAAACTGTTGTTTTATACCAAAACTCCCAACCTCCTCTACACTTTTTAATCCCTCACCCAACACCACTTTAATAAAGAACACTTCGGTGTTTGCCTGCAGTTTCCATGTGGATGCTATAAAAAAAAAGTAGCCCATTGAACATCTCTATTGTTATTTTTTCACTCAACAAATGTTTATTTACTGTTTATTTTGTGCCAAATATTGAGAACTAGAATTATCTAGCTGAGATTAACTGATTCACGATCCCTGTCCTCATGGAGAATCAAACAAACAAGTGAGTGAGTGAATAGAAACTTTCAGATTCTGAAAATTGTTACCATGGCAAGTACCACGTTGCTATTGGAGACACAAGATAACACATTCTGGACTAGGTGATCAGAGAAGGCTCTCTGAGGAGATCACGTTTAAGTGCAGGTTTGAAGGACCAGTTGAAGTACCAGGCAAAGGCTGGGTGTTCTAGGCCACAAGGGTACAGTGGAGAGGCACTTCTCATTTGTAAGCTTAACCCAGGAGGAGAGACTAGGAGAATGGGTAGAGTGACTGGAGCATAGTTAAGAAGATGAAAAGAGGAGCCAGATGAATTTGAAAGGAAGTCTCTTTTGAGGGGGAGAAATTTTCCTTAGATATTTTTTCTGGGAAGTTGTTAATTTATTTCTGTTAAGAGCCAGAGAGAGTAAATAGTACAGTCTGAGTATCATATGCTGTTCCTGTAGCTTACTCTCCTGCGTGTTTTTAAACAACACTTGAAAATGTAAAACTCTCCTTGGCTCACACTTTGGCCAGCTGGGCTTGGTTTGCTGACCCCTGACCTAAGTGAGATTGGTGTGTTTCTATTTATGGGCAATGCAGATCTTTTAATGACCTTCTTTCCCTCTTTGCCTCACAAATCAGGAAACTCACAGCTGAATTCCTATCTTATTAGTTCTGCAGGGCTTTATAACATTTATTTTAATACATAAATTGCATATTCTTACTATTCAAATTTTATTTCTTGATATATATTATATACATAATAAAGAGGTCGGATTTAAAATTTATTTCATATCTTTCTGTAATGTACTTCAAATATTTTTTGAATAAAATGAACATGGGTAAATGAATGGAAGGATGAACAAATCTAAGGCTAAAACAAAGGTGCCTCCCCCAAGACCACATCTACACAGTAGTGTGTAGTACAGTGTTCATTTCACGGAAATGAAGAAAGTGGATGTCTGAAGCAGATCATTTAATCATCTGTGGCTTTCATGTTGGTAATATCAATAACAAGAACCAGAGAAATCATGATTTTTCAGCATCTGTGGTTTATAAGGCCATGTTATGAATGCTTTCCGTGGACTGTTTTATTTAAAATTCTCAACATCTCCATGAGGTAGGTAAAGTTCACATTTTACAGATAAAGTAAAACAGCTTAGAAAGCTTACTTAGCACTTTAGTGGAACCTAGGTTTTCGTGACTCCAAAGTCTCTGCTCTTAACCATGACTCTACATGAATTAAACAAATGGCACACATGCATGACACCAGCATAAACAATAGAGCAGTTAAGCGGTGACCAGGGTCCCAATGTGGGCCACTGTCCAACACACCAACATCCCTTTGTGTGCTCTGCCTGCCGGGCACCCTTTCCTCCTGGAGATTCTGGTTTCCTTGCAAATTTATCTGACAGCTTGCCAAACACTAAACGCACTTTTTAATAAATGTGTATTTTTTAACTTTATAAGGCTAAGGTAATTATCTCAGCACTTTCCATAATCCTCTAGAAGAACCAACATCTTCCAGAAACCTTTGAAAAACAACCTATTTAAAACCAATTTCCACTGGATCTTAGATTGCCTGTATTTCTCCTCCCTTCCCTCTTCTCTCCTGCTCAGATTTGCACAAAGCAAGATTGTTGTTCAACAAGAATCTCTCTCCTTCTGTTAGTTATCCCCGGCCTGAGGCTGTATAATCTCCTGCATGTGATGCCACCATCGTCGCCCCCCTTTGGAGTTGCTGTGGAAATGATTATGGCGCCACAGACAGGGACGGGTGTGAGGAGAGCACTTTAGAGAAATGCAGATCCTTGAACCAGGCAGGTGCTCTTAATCCCGAAGACTGGGAGTCTAGACACAAAGCCATTTTCTCTCTCTCTCAAGAAACGTATTTCATATACCAAGTGGTTCTTAAATTAAACACTAAGAAATCTGCTTCATTACTTGTAGAGTAAAAGAGGAGCTGCACTTTGTACTTTTTATGTTTGACCTTTCCATCAATTTCCTTTAGCAATATTAAGTACCTGATTCTCCAAGTTCTAAGAGGATGGATACATAGCACCAGGATCTGATGATCTAATCACAGGATCAGGGAGTTTGTCACTCTGAATTTTAATCCCCCACTGTGCTGAGAAATTTTCCTATCGCCTTGAACAAGTGAGTTCATCTCTCTTTGTCTCAGTCTCCTCATCTTTAAAATGGGAACAGTGAGGATTGTGCCTCCACAGGCACCTATGAGGATTAATTACTTAAAATAAATGAGATATTATATAGATGCTAAGTACAGTATTATTTTGTGGTTTATCAGAGGAATAAAAGGAAACATCATCCCTGCATCTCTGAGAAATGTTAGCACATACACATTTCACTAGAGACATTTATGTGTTCTTGTGTGTATAAAGATAGGAAGAAAGATGGATGGGTAAACAGATTGATACTATATAGTGGGGATAAAGCTGTGCCCAGCTTTGCAGTGTAGCAATCAAACGTGATATACTCAGGTGAAGAACAGGCAGTGAGAGGAGATGAACACTGGGGAAAAAAGCACAGATTCTGTTTCTAGGCAAGTGCTCTTAATAGTAAAAAATGAGGCAGTAGAAATACAGAAAATGTGTGTGATATAAACAGAGTTGTTTCCAAATAGAAAGCTATACGAGGAGCAATATCAACTCATCAAGTCAAAGTGAGACAGAAGCCTCTCTCTACGCTTTGTCTAAGTGAGGAATATTTTCCAAAGGTCTAGGGGGCCACAAGCTGCTTTTCAAAGTGTGCATGTTTTGCGGGCATATCGACACAGGCATGTGCATGTGGAGGCATTGTGAGAGATGGGCCAGTTCATTGCTATACCTTGGGGCCTGAGGGAGGGGCATATGGAGGGAGAGATCTGTGGGGAAAAATTAAAAACCCAACCCAGGATAAGCCAGGGTACCTGGCTGGTATCTGGAAAAAAGATGGAGAATATGGGGATCCAAGTTACCATAATAGGTTGAGAGACAGCAAAGGGCCGGGGGCCTCAACTGCTGGAATACTGGTGACTGTCCAGGCCCAGGCTTTGCCAAGACTTTGAGCTATCTGATGTATATAAACTAGTGGTTTACCTTGTTGGGTGGGTGACTGGGTCCTCCAGTGAGTGAGCATGTCCCTAGCAAGAGACCTGCAGTGCAGGACCCTCCTTGACATGCTTGGCTTAAGCTTTCTGAACACAACCAGGATTCGCAGACCAGAGCTCATTCTTGGTTACATACATACCTGCATTCATTGTGTGTTTCCCCAAAAAAAGGAGTGGTTCAGAATGTACAAAGATCAAAGGAAGACCCACCAAAATCACAAATGATTGATGGCCAACCACTTGATCTAAGACCTAGTAATTCTGTGTGTACCTGGAATGTAGTAAGCATAGAAAATAATTGCTCATTTATTCATCTAATAGCTAATGATTTTCCATTCGGTTGTAGGTGTCAGGCATACAGCGATACATAGAACATACTGCCTTTCTCTTCGAGGAGAGAGCGTGTTCATGGAGTTCTGGAGAGTGAGAAATGGAAGAAAAGCACTGGAAGACATAAATAGAAATGACAATAATTTTAGGCAGTGATGGGGGTAATTAAGAAAGTAAAAGACTATAAAGGAGCATGAGGTGTCTGAAGTCTGGGCAAGAAAGTAGGGCAGGTGTGCAGGAAAACGTGGCACTGGGCAGGAGCCTGTTTGAAGGTCTGGGAGGAGAACATACCAGGCAGGGTGAAGAGCAAGTTCAACAGCCCCACAGAGGGAAACAGCTTGGTGAATTCAAGGACCAGGAAGGATATCGGTGTGGCTGGGAGAGGCAGCTGTGGAGGAGAGCAGTGGAAGGTGAGGTGGTGGAAGTAGGCAGGGGCACCTCACTCAGTTTCCTGTAGACCATGGCAAGGAGTGTGCATTGTATTCCAAACACAATTAGACCACATTCAAGAATTTAACTGTGAAATAATTAAATATATAGCCTCCTTCATATTTAAAGAATAGATCTGCTTTCAATATTGAAAATGGATGGAGGTGGAAGCTGGGCAGAAAAAGTTATAGAGAAAAAGGCCAGCCAGCAGACTGAACAGATCAGGGGAGAGATCACTGTGATCACTGTAGCACTAGACATGGGAGAGAAATGGAGAGAATTCTCTGAGATGAAGTTTCAAGGTACAGCCAACAGAATCACCTGTGGCTTGGGTAAGAGAATAAAGATGACTCCTAGGATTAGCTGAACACGGAATAAATTAATCAATTAATGGTTACAACAACTAATTAATTAATTAGTGATACTTGTCCTGTAACCATGAAAAATCAATTCTAGGAGAAAGAATTATTTAATGGATTACAGGAAAAAATGATGATCATAATGATTAACATTTTAAGAGGATTTGCTAGTGCTAAAGAGTGCGCCAAGTGTGTAAACATATTGTCTCAGTCAATTTTCTCATAACAGTAATGAAGAAAGTTGTATGTCACTGCAAGCTTAGAAAGATGAACAAATTTGATTAATGCCACACAAATAATAAAGAGAAAAACAAGGATGTTGCCCCTCCTGTCTGTGTTCTTAGCTATGATTTTGTTCTGCTTCACCATCTATAAGCCTACAAAGCAACATCCAAAGCAGCTGTGAGTAAATGCAAACCTACCTGAGCTGAAGATTCTTTACCCTTGAGATAAAAAGGCATGTGAAAAAGAAAATACATAAGGTTATAAGTGCTGAAGTAGAGGAAGGTTAAATAATTATTAAAATGACATTTTTCACTGACAGATTTGCCAACAATATTTTTAAATAATACCATCCAGCCCGGGAGCATATATGGAGATATTGCTATCCGATGCTGTCAATAAATCACTACATTTCTTCATATATATGCATGAGAAAAGATTGAGAAGAATATAACAACAGTTATAACGATGAGATAATGGAGTAATAGTATGTGTATATTTAAAATATATTGAAATATATGCTTTTATAATTTTAAAATTACCATTTACATTCAACCCTTTTATAATTTTTATATCTATAAATTTCTAATTCAAAAATAATTTTGGGTCAAATTATGAATACCATATTCATTTCAGAATGCAATACATACCACATAGCTAGGTACAGGGAGAAAAAAGCATAAGTTTCAAAGGGATGGGCTGGTTTTAACTCAAGAGAGTCTGTTGGCCAAGGGTGAATATCCAACTATATCACCATGTCCAAAATAGGTATGAAAATCTAAGCTGGTCAAATGTGGGGAAAATAACAAATGGTCTGATCTTCATGAATGAATGAATCAATCCATCAGTTTAGTCCAATGCACTTATTTTATACATAAAAGCTAAGTCCACACTACTAGTTAATGGCAGAGCCAGAATTACATATGATGTTTCTTATCACTCAGATTTCCCAACCCTGAGTTCAAGGCAGATACGCTCTATTTCAAGGCATGTGTGCAATACAAAATGAAATCAAAATTTTAAAATCATCATTGAGTTGTAGGGCTACATTTTGACCTGTACTGGAAAGTATTATTTTCAATGTATGTAATCAGAGTTCTGTCTCTCAGTGAATTTTGTCTCTCTGTGAACTGAGAGACTGTTTTTGCTGGTGATGATGGCTTCTGTTTGAGGCTGTGCTGCAGTTTGTGAGAAAGCTGAGAAAAAGGTGGTACATCAGAAAAGGGGAGGAGGAGGTGGGGGAGGTAGGCAAAAGGCATATTGAGAACATGATCCAGGGAGAGGAGGATTTTAAAAAGTAAATTAAAAAATATAGCACGTTGTGCAAGTAATAATATTTCTACAGAAATGATAGTGGAATGGAATGGGCCCAGCATCACATAATAAATGTGTCCCTGTCCTGCTGCATGAAAATCTGTGGGCAAGTTATTAACAAGCAGATGGTCCTCTCTAACACCTGCCTGTACCACAACACTTTTACTTTCTTTTTTTCCCTTTTGCTGAATTGCAAGTTTCCATTAATGAAAACTCTGAAGAGTCTGAAACCTATTTCAGCCCTGGGAGCTGCCTGTAAGACAATCAACTACTGTACTGGAAGGGTAAAGGCATTTGGGGGAGATGGGGCATGTGCTGGTTTCACAGACTCCACACAACTCTCTGAGCCCCAGAATTAGGACCTGCGCATCCAGAACAAAATAGCAATTTCCGTCCATGACATTTAAAGGTCTTGGAGGAAATCAGCACCAGCACTTAAGGTGTTAAGGCTCTGGGCATCAGTAGGACGTGGCAGAGGCATCAGCCATAGAAGTTTCTAATTGGCTTGCTTTCTTGGGCTATGTCAAATCTGTGTTTATGTTGCTTATCTCTGGGAATGACAAGGGTTGGATCAGCTAAGAGTCATGGACATCATATGCCTAAATTTGATTTGGCTGTAAATCAAACTAGCTTTTTCTAAAAGGTACTTACCCTCTATTGTATTTGGCTACAATTTCAATGAGTAAGTGATACATTGTTTTAGTTAAAAGAAGTAGCTTTGGAATCAGTTAGATCTGGATACTGTCCAGACTCAACCACTTGGCTGTGTGACAGTGAGCAAGCAATTCAACCCTCAGAGATTGGATTTTCACATACATGACATAATCATGTCATGTCCATAGTGGCTTTGTGCAGACTGAATGAGAAAATAAAGCTGAAGTACTCATCATAGTGCCTGACACAGAGTTAAATAATCAATAAAATTTGGCTACTATTATTATTGTCATTATTATGCCTGGACAAAGTATCAATTGCAAAAATGCCTAAGAGACCAGATGGTTTTGAATAGACATATGTCTGCCCTATCTATATTTTTATTTCTATGTGTCTCCCCCTTTTTTTTAACAAAAACTGCCAGTTGGAGTTCTGCCTTATACCTTTGTTTTTGAACATTTATTCTATGAAGACAAAACATCTCTTAATTTTTGTGTTGGGGCCAGTAAGGAAAGAAACGTAGAAAAGGAGAAAATGACAGACAGAGAAGTTTGCATATGCATACACCCCTAGACCCCAAGGACTAGAGCAAAAACCTCTCAGGACCTACTCTGTCAAGGGTTGTGTTGTGTTTGTGTAAAAAAGTTTGTGGACAACAGATCTAGGAGGTGGGGAGGATGGTCTTTTGCTTCCGTGATTAGTAGACTTGTTAGCTAAACTGAACAGGGCTCCTAGTCCTGGGAAAACTATCTTCTTTACTCTTAATTCCTAAGCACCATATCTGTCTTTCCCAAAGTATGTAAAAATGACCTTAGGTTGAAAAAGTAGAGCAAAATGGAGCCACAGGAATTGGCTTGCCATTGAAGTAGGTATGTCATAAATTGACTAGATTGTTTAAGAGCATCCTAGAGGGTGTAATCCTTCCTTTCAGGTAGCTGAGCTACAGCTGGTATTTCTGCTTACACAGATATCTACAGCATAACTCCTTGAAGCACTTGAATTTCTAGTAGCTCTATCACCACCTCACCCCCACCCTGCTCCTTCTCTCGTATAGAATCTATGTAGACAGCAAATAGCATTTACTGAGACACTATCCTTTTGGCTAAATATAGAACACAAGACATGTCTACTCATAGAGTGTGATAACATTTAAAAATCAAAGAAAGAGAAAGAACCAACATGCCACTTTGTGAACTCTAAACTGTTATCTTTCTATTCTTCCAGGAACTTTTTGCAGCTACCTTAGCTTAAAAACAGCTTGATTTAGACTTTACTACTACTCCATTTCACAATATGCTATGTACAAAGGTATTAAATAATAAAGACATATTTTCTCATTGTTGAATATGTTGAATAAAGCTGAAATGAAAGAGGATAACACAAAGGCATTTAGAAGAGACTGTTTAACTTGTCTCTAAAGGCTTTTAACATATGGCTGGCATATATCTGCTTGCCCCGTGATGATTCTGGCGATCTTACTGGCCCCTTTTTCTTGACTCTTTTCTGCTAACAAGCTTTGGAATAGCCCCAAACTTTATCAGATGCAAGACAAATGAAAGGAAAGATCACATTTCAGTCAGGGCTTTGATCTCCTCAAAGGTTTTGTGGTAACTATTGACAGTGACTACTGATATTATTGATTAACATGAGGCCTGAAAAGCATGAAGTTTACATAGAACACGTGAGTGACAATTGTGATGGTAAATGCTGTTATCAGGGTATAACAGGGAAGGCAGGGCTTGACCACGGCTGGTCCTCTAGAGCAGATGGCTTCACAGCTGCAGAATTTTTAAATTTATATATACAGGATACCCAATATTTGGATAAAATATACAAGGATAAAACACACATAACAAAAATATCAAAAATATCCTTTATCTGTGATGTATGCATGTTATTTAACACATTAAATATATACATTTTAATGTGGCACAGTTTCCTTTTATTCCACACATTCGACATGAATTTTCCTTAATGTGCTCAAGCCTCTACTTGGAGTGAATGCCCTCTTGTTTTTCTCCCACTTTACTCATTTCTTTTTTCTTTTTCAAGACCCAATTAAAAGGTCATATCTTCCATGAAGCTTGCTCCAGCAACTCTCGCTCCATTCACAGTTCCGTTCTTTCTCTCATTCTACCAATAATTATTAAACATATACCAAGTATCAGGTATTGTGGTAGGGGCTTAAAGATACAGAGAAAAAGGGACGCAACCCAGTCTTGGCTCACCTGGAATTTGCAGTCTAGTTCTCTTCCATCCCCATATTATCAATTGACAACCTCTTTTCTAACATCTATTGCCTTTTATTGCTATTTTTTGGTATGTGTCTGTTTTACCTACTAGGCTATTCATTTCATAATGTTAGAAACAATTAAAAATTATCTTTGCATTGTGACCCCTTGCATGCTCCCTGGAACATAGTAGACACTCAATGAATTTTTTTAAGTCGAGGCATGGGAGACACGCAGATGCTCAGTATCTCAAACTATTACAATAATTTCCAACGCACACCATTTCTATAAATTCAATATGCAACTAATAGTCACCATGAAAACAAGTATCAACACATTCTATTTAACAACAAAAAAACTATCATTTTAGTTCTTAGCACTGCTAAGAAAATTTCTTCAACACTGTGTAATATTATTCCGAATAAGTTGGTACATAATGTTTGGTGTGTCAAAAAAATAGATTTGCACTATAATTTGTTTCTTAGAGAGAAGTGCAATGAGAATGATCTGCCTCTGAATTTAATACAAATAACTCCCTGACTGATCATCCTTTATACATTGAAATTTGAGTCACTTTATAGTCTTTCTCCCATGGTTGGGTCAATATTTGCGAGCATTTTCTAGTTTATGTTTTTTTAAAAAAAATTTCTCTGCTGGATACTAAAGCTAACCTTTTAAAAAATATATTTGGCTTTTATTTGTGAGATTGTTCTCTCTCCTTTAGTTCAGTTCTGAGTTTTGAGGAAGAGGCTTTACTAGTTCCGTGATCAATTTTATCACTATTCAGCAGACAGAAAACCTAAGCCAAGCATGGCCATGGGCAATGGCTCATGCCTGTAATCCCAGCACTTTGGGAGGCCAAGATGGGTGGATCACGTGAGGCCAGGAGATTGAGACGAGCCTGGCCAACATAGTGAAACCCCATCTCTACTAAAAATACAAAAATTAGCCAGGAGTGGTGGCATATGCCTATAATCCCACCTACTCGGGAACGAGTATTCTGTGGCAGGAGAATCGCTTGAACCCGGGAGGTGGAGCTTGCAGTAAGCCGAGATTGCACCACAGCACTCCCGCCTGGGTGACAGACCAAGTCTCTGTCTCAAAAATAAAGACTATGATAAAAGAAGAAGGAGGAGGAGGAGGAGAAGAAGAAGAAGGAGGAGG
The DNA here is from genome assembly GCF_006542625.1 of Nomascus leucogenys. NCBI lineage: Eukaryota > Metazoa > Chordata > Mammalia > Primates > Hylobatidae > Nomascus > Nomascus leucogenys. The sequence continues at coordinate 2,370,339 of NC_044395.1, read as the reverse complement.
AGAAGGAGGAGAAGAAGGAGGAGGAGGAGGAGAAAAAAAGAAGGAGGAGGAGGAAGAAGAAAAAGGAGGAGGAGGAGGAGAGGAAAGAAAAAGAGAGAAAACCTGAGCCAAGCACAAACCGAAGGTCTCTGACACAAAAATACAACTCCAAATGGCAGGCTCACATCTCACATTTCTCTCTTTCTGAAAGGCTTTGGTGGGCTCTGCTTGTTACCTTACCAAAAGGTCAGTGCAGAAGCCCCGAGTGCCTACACCTAGTTGTACATACAAGAGTCTATAGTTTTGGTTTGTATATTTTTTACACAAATGGAATCATACTGTACATATTGTTTTGTCATTTGTCTTTTTAAAACTTAACACTATTACTATATATCCCTATTTAACAGCATATTGATCTATTTCATTCTTTTTATCTGCAGTATAATATTCACAGTGAAATTGAGCCATAGTATATGCAAACGTTCCCTTTTAGGGGAAAATCAGGTTATTCTCTGGGATGCTTTTGGATCATCTCAATCAATGTCTTTCAAACTTATGTAACCGAACAATCATTATTTTGCCTTCAAATGAAATGTTACAGAGCTCTCCAGAATACAACGCAATCAATAAAAGAAGACTTGCTCTAGTCAAAGATCAGTTAAAGGGAACAGGTATGGGCAGGATCTGGAGCCCACAGCATAGCTGTGGGGTGTCCTTCTGAACTGCTTGGTCCATGTGCTCCTACAGCAAACTCTAGGCGTCTTGACTGAACCCTGGTTCTCCCACGCCATAATTTGGAAAACTCAAAGAACCAGGACAAAAAGCTTAATGGTGCTCTGTTCTAAGAGATAAAGATACCAGACCAACTGGCCCAGAGATCAGAAAAGCCACTCACTCGGGTGGATATCTTTAACCAAATGTTTTCGGCCAGCCTTCATCTTTGCAAAGACAAAGATTCTGTAAGTGACAACACTCTAGAAATAGTCTTCACATAGGCCTAAATACGGAGGACAAAAGGCCAGCGTGGGTCTTCCCAGTCTCTCCATGTGGAGTTTCCTTGCTTATTATTTAAGATGACAAGTGGCTATAGTTTATTTTGTATGAGAGGGGCTGTAAGAAGTTTTTTATTGCAACAAATTTGTCTTCCAAATTGTGTTTTTCTTAGGCTAAAAAGAAAAGTACATTTCCACCTCCTTTGTACACCAACTGACTAGTCTGCAACCCTGATATATGACGTGTGACAACAAGAAAATAATTGGAGACCAAAAGCTATTCTTAATTCAAAGTGAGTAATTTATATAATGTTAAATGGAAACTGTGAGAGTAGATAAATACCCGGGTTATTATTATAACAGGTAAATTTCTCAACCCTTAAATGAATATCTGATTTCACAATTCTTAGTGACTTGTATCATTCTCATACTTAGGAGACAGTAAATATCTGTTGAATCAAATAGTTAACTCTTTTTTTTTTTTTATTGTGGAGACACAGTCTCTATATTGCTTAGGCTGGACTTGAACTCCTGGGCTCAAGTGATCCTCCCACCTCAGCCTCCTGAGTAGTTGGGATTACAGGCGTGAACCACTGTGCCTGGCTTAAATAGTTAACATTAATAAAATTTGTTTTTTCTGTTGCCAGTGTATCATGTATACACAAATTAAATAATTAGAGGGAATTAAATAATAACTGTCAAGTTGAACAGAAAAACTGACTGTAAAATGACTACTTGGGGTTAAAAATTAAAACAAAAAATTCTGTAGCACCAACAACTCTCTGTAAACTACCTCCATGTGGGCACAGCTGTGAAATGGTTTCTCCTCCTGCTCAGAATGCCTTCCTCCCTGGTCTGCCCCTCAGCCTCCTCCTAGACCTATCCCTGCCTCCCAGAGCTCTTATTCTGTGCCACGACTGTATAGAGCTCCCCACTTTGAAGCTCCACCTGGGATTACTTTACAAGCCAGTCCCCCATAGTTACATAACCATATACCTCAGATTCTCTAGAACGGCCCAATTTTAAAGTAATCAATCTTGCTTTCCCTAGAAATGCCCTCATTTGTCAAAACCTGTGTCTTGACTAGAAAGCATGAATATTATATCCACTCTACCACGTAACCCTCCATCCTTCCCCTCACCTTGCATCCCATCAGAATTAACATTCATTCCAAGAAGATAATTAAAGGATATATGGTGAAATGAAATCTCATCAAATGGAGAATGACTTGACCAGCCGTGATAGCTGTTCTTTTAGGAAGAGGTTTAGTTCAGATCCATGAGTCTCTGATTCCAGCAGCTAGGTATTGGTCCTTGAAGACCTTCCTAGCACCCATCTAACTCCACCTAAACTGATCATGGATACAAACAACTCATTAATTTTTCTATTTTAAAAGTTTCTTTATATTATTTTTCTCCAAATGGAGTCAGGGTGAGGGGTACATTGGTTTATTGGTACATACAAAAAGGAAAACTGTAAGAGGCCATGGCAGTTTGGTTGCACACTACAGTTACACAGGGGCAGGTTCTTGTATCAATATTTCCCTATTGTTACTAATGCTCTTAATCATAAATATTCCATGCATTCTCTATTCCCTCCAGGCAATATGAGTCATGTCTGCTCAAAAAGACACTGTTCTCACAGGCTGCCACTCACAGCCATTACGAGAGACAGACACTTCATCATTCACTATGCAAGTGTTTACTGAATTCACAAACAGGAGACAGCTTCACAGAGACACACATTGCAGCAGAGCCTCCTGCACAGATGTCAGATTTCCACAGAAGCCTCCCAGAGGCACAAAGTTCTCACAATGGACTATTTTTAGTCCTGATAATTAATATTGGAGGAGAAAGGGAGGAGAATGAAAATGTAGCTCCAGCAAAAAGGCAATTACCATTGACACCATATATTCTCACCTACAAGATGTGTTATTTTCAAAGAAATGTAAAAGAAAAGCCCTCCCAAACCTATAGATTGTTATACTACACCTCCCATGAAAGACATTTAATTTTTCTCTTTTAAAATTCTAAAGATAGGTTGGTTTTGTAGGCTAATATAGGCAGATTCTACCAGCCTAGATTTTAATCCAGATTCTACCAGCCTAGATTTTACAGCTACAAAAAAACCTGTTTGTTTCTGAGTCCTGGAAGGCAAGAGTTTGGTTCTCTCACACATACTGAGTAACCATGATCAGCAGTTGTCCAAGAGAGCCTTGGCGACACCTTCCTACTCCTTTGCGTGGGGTCCCCAATGTTGCATTTTAAAAGGATTTCTCCATTCCCCTAAAGTTTCATGGAAATCAATTTTGCCTGTGAAGACCTGGGCATTGTCTGTGGACTCACCCCTATCTCTTAAGTAGGATGATTTGCACTACCTAAATTAAATCCCAGTCCATGAGGAGATGTAGAACAACCTTAGCGTCCCTTGAGGTCCAGCAATGCAGGAAAAGGAATCGTGTGAACCACATGGGGCCAAAGTTTGCCTCTGCATCGCAGTGTTGTTCACTTTCCCTAAACCGATAGCTTAGTGCTCAGGTCATGGAGAGTAGCGAGTTGCATCATGGGGGTCCACCTGGTGCTTTGACTGCTTAATCCAGTTCTCTTTTTAATGGACACCTCTGCTCTGCTTGAGATCAGTGTCCTCTCCTTCTTAGGCTTCTGCATTTTCCTCATTTCTACAAAACTTGTACAAAATTTAGTCTTTTTCTGGGAGCTTCTCTATTTCCATCCTAGTTTGCTCTTCATCTGGGTGACTGAGAAATGTTGGTGTTCTCCAGGAATTAACCCTCTTCTTCCTAAATCTATATGTCCAGCCTAGACTCTCCAAGATTTGCATTTGTATATTCACATGTCTGCCAGTGATATCCTACTGATCCATCATAGGAATCTCAAATTCAACACACCCAAAACTGACCTTAATACCTTTTTACTTTAAGCCAGTACTCCTGTGCTTGTATCTTGTGCTATAATCTCCTTGGTCACCAAAGGCAGGCCTATATATATCTTCTGCAGCCCCTTGCTTTCATCCTCCACATTCAGTTTATCACCAGTTCAAGCAATTTCATCTCCAAAAGAGTTCTTAAATCCTTACATTCTTCTGTATCTCTACCATCACTCCTCTGGTTCAAATCCTTGTCATCACTTGCCTGGATAACTACAGCAGCTTCCTAAACTATCTTCCTGTTTCCCCGTTCTCCAATTCATCCTCCCTCTGTCAGAAGGGTCTTTCTAAAAATAATCTGAACTATATAATTGCCCAGCTTAAAAACCTTTCAGTGGTTTCTTATCATCTGAAGGATAACATCAAAACTTATCATAGTATATAAATGGTCCATGCTTTTCTATCTAATCTCGTGCTTGCCAAAAACTGTATTCCTACCTGATTGTAATCTAACAATACTAAACTACTTGAAGGTGCTCTCACGTATCTTGCTAACTCTGTAATTGTATTATATCTTCCTAATTAACTCATTTACACCTTATATCCTAGATTTAGCCATGATCTTGTATCCTATAAGATCCAGCTTCCAATTCCTCCCTGATGGAGTCCCCCAGGACCCGTGATACTTTATGGATACTTTATGCTATAGCTCTATCGATGAACTTGCAAGGGAATGTAATCCACAAGAAAGTCAACTCCACCAGGTCAGGGCCTTTATCTCACTCGCCATTTCATGTTCTGTGCCTGGAATACTTGCTGGTGCTCCACATTTGTTAGCAAATGGTTCTAAATATTTATTTGGAAAGCAAGAGCCACAGTATAAAGATAAGCAAGAGCTCATGTGTGTCCTCTGTTGGGCTCCATGCCTCTGTCCTCAACAGTTAAAGAAAGCCCCTCAAAGTCATGGAGCTAGTTGAGGAGTCTTGGTTTGGGAACCAAATTATCCCTTGCTTCTTTGTGTTTATTTTCCTAAAAAAAAAAAAATACAGGGAGGAATCTGTGCCTTGCTTTTGTTTTCCTCTAATTTCCCTTACATCTATTTGCCCACCCTCAACCATAACAGGCCCTTGAGCTTTTCCTAAGATTCAGTGTGGAGTTCTTCCTTCACATTCCAGTCCCTTCTCCTGGCTCACTTCCTTCATTCCTGAAGCCCCAGCTCTCACTCCCTTGTAGAAGTTTCCAAAATCATCAGCTCCCACTCTAATGCCCTTATGAACTTTGGGGCCTTTCCTAAGTGGAGGCCAGGCTTCTCTCCTCCTGAATATTCTACCACCAACTCAAACAAGACTTTAAAATAAGACTTATCCTCTTCCCCCAAGCCACCTCTCTTCATGACTTTCTTGTTTTGTTTGAAGGCGCCAACATTCCTAATCACTCAGCCTTGAAAAATGCAGAATCAACTTTGTCATCTTCTTCTTCTCTGCCTCCCACATTTAATCAGGAACGACAGCCTTTTTAATTAATATGAGCTGTGGGTAAACTAACAAAGTTTTCAGAAATGACAAGTAGTTTGGTTTAATTGATGTAGAGGGTATATTGAAGCATTGATGGCCTGTAAGACCAAAATGTAAGCATACAATCAGATGCTGTGGAGGCTTAAATCTGAGCTAAGGAACTTGGAATCCATTCAAACGGACTCTTTGAAGGTGGTGAGTATAGCTATTATAAGAAATAAATTTTAGTAAAAATTAATCTGGCCCTGACATGCAGAGGGTTTAGAATGGTGGAAAGGGAGTATTTAAAGTTAAAATACTAAGAATCATAGTCCAGTCACACGCCAGCTGTGTGACTTGGTGGGGCATTAAGTTTCTCTGAGCTTAAGTGTCCTCTCTAGAAAATAAATGCAATAATATCGATCACAGAAGCATTGTGTGGGCTAGAGATAATGCATGCAAATGCACCTTTAATAGTGTCAGCACATTTGCAGCATAAAATAACTTGTTGCCATGGTTTTAAGAATGACACCACAGCTGGGCACGGTGGCTCATGCCTGTAATCCCAGCACGTTGGGAGGCCGAGGCGGGTGGATCACGAGGTCAGGAGATCAAAACCATCCTGGTCAACATGGTGAAACCTCATTTCTACTAAAAATACAAAAAAAAAGGTTAGCTGAGCATGATGGCATGCACCTATAGTCCCAGCTACTTGGGAGGCTGAGGTAGGAGAATAGCTTGAACCCAGGAGGTGGAGGTTGCAGTGAGCCAAGATCACGCCACTGCACTCCAGCCTGGCAACAGAGAGAGAGACTCCATGTCAAAAAAATAAATAAATAAAAATAAATAAATAAAAAGGACACCACTAAGTTGTGTCCTTCCTTCATTTTTCGGCTTCCGTCATGTTTCGGCTCCCCCGGCCCTGAGCCCCAGCTATAACTTAGTCTAGTTTCAAGGAAGATTGAGATTGTTTCTAGACACACTCAGACTTCATCAATGCCATAAAGAATGTCTCCTATCCTAAATTCAGACCACAACCTCCTTGAGAACACAGGTTTTTCCCCGTCCAATCTACGTAGTATAGTAGGTACCCAACACATAGGAAGAACTCAATATACATTGACTGAATAAATGAATGAATAAGTGAACAAATGAATGAGAAGAACAAAGTCCATGGTTTGCCAGTGACCAGCAGCTTCCTTTCAGCTCTGGTTAGGTTTCCAGCTATTTGAGCAGCAGCATACTTCTCCAGCTCTGTGAACACTTTTGAGTTACCCTTGGCACCTGTAAGCAGATATTATCTGGTACTTGGGTCCTTTTTCTTCTTGCCAAGTGTCCTCAAGTACACTTTAAAGCTGTTCAAATTGGCGGAAGGAATTTCCTCTTATATCTTCAAGAAATAAGGTAATAAGAATGCTTTAGTCCTATTTACATTAAAAGTTAATGCCTTTATTTATTCATCTACTTTTATGGATCTATTGTGCCTTCCTAATTCCATCTTCAGCTCTTTGGCTTTCTCTCTAGACACAATTGCCCTTGCTTAAGCCGGATATATAGAGAGAAATGAGCAATTAGCAGCCCCAGGAACTGCGTGCTGGGGAGATGCTCATCCTGTCCCACGATGGCAGCTGTCCAGACCTCCCAGACATATTCTGACTTCCTTGACCTCTGCCCTGCTCGTCTTAGACCTCCGCTGCCTGATTCCCCTGCATTTGTCCGAGCATCTCCTTTCACAGGATGATGTCTGTGGGGTTTGCTTTGTAATTTGAGGGAAAAGGCACACAGTCAGAGGCCTTTCCTCTGACCCAAGAGGGCTGCCCCAAGAGGGCTGCCACCACCCCTGTCTCCCACCTCCACCTTCTGTCTCTACACCAAGTAAAGCCATCCTGCAAGGACCATCACACTAGCCTCCAGGCCTCTCCCCTTTTCCCACTTCTGGGCCAATGGGACCGTGACTGCACCCAGGAGCCAATTAGGGCATGTTCCTGAATTTCGGAGATGGTGAAAAAGAAGACAAAGATACATTAAGAACTAGAATGAAGAAAAAATCTGCAAGTGAAATAACAAAAAATCCCATGGACTTGGGGCTGGAATTGATAAGTAAATGAGCAGTGTCTCCCCCACCCACCACTCACCCCAGTTCTCTTTATTATTTCTGTTAGTACTGTTAGAGCCAATTTGGAGAGGCAGTATGTAGAAATTGCTTCCCAGGGGTTTCTGTCTGTTAGGTTTCAGTTCCATGAGTGTGTGTGGCATAACTTAGAGAAAAAGGGTTATATTTTGGCTTCTGATGGAATTTTGTTTTCAGGCAGACTTTTCAATCACATCACTAATTAAGTGAGTAAAGTTACCAGCACCAGCAGGGTGCTTGAGTCACCAGTAGGTGCCCAACAAATGATAGGGCTTGGACTAATTACTATTATAATTACTAATTTTCTGTTGGTGGTGGTGGTGTTACTGTGAACAGTGGAATATCTTAAAAGTCAACTGGACCCCTTAGCCTCTTGTCATTGCTGCTGGGGAGGAGGATGCTCACTGTGCATTTGGAGCCCCCAGCCTTTTGTACAGCATCATGAGGTTGGGCAGTGTCTCTAGGGATAATCTATAACTAGACTGTAGGTTGTTTAAACACAAAGTATGGAGGCCAGAATATTTCCCACCAAGCTTTTTTCTCTGAAGGGCCAAACACTGCCTTGAACACATTAGGAGGAACTCAGTAACTATTGACTCGGCCACATTGAGTTGGGTCGGGTCTGTGGTTCCTGCATCATTGTGTTCTGGAACCGGTGATAGAAGCCCACAGTGTATATTTGAATCACACAAAGAATAGAGACCTAGCCTTAAACCACCTGCCTTTCTATACTGAGGACATATCACACAGTGGCTAGGGCACGGTTCTAGAGTCAGACTTGGGTTCCAGCTTCAGCTCTGTGAGTTCATTAGCTGTGTAATTTTAGGTAATTTGTCTCATCTAAGTTTCACTTTCCTTTTATATGAATCAACACTACTGATAGCACTACCAGAAGTGGTAAACAAAGACTTATTTGTTCTTACTCATATATGGGTCTCATGAAGACAGGAATTAGATTGGTGGTTACCAGAGGCAGGGAAGAGTAGGAGGGAGGGCGGAGGAAAGGGAGGTTGAGTCACAGGTACAAACATACAGTTCAATAGAGGACATAACAGCAAGTGTTTGCTAGATCAGTAGGGTGACTGTAGTATACAATAATCTATTACATAGTTCAAAACATCTAGAAGAAAATAATTTGAATGTTTCTCGCATAAAGAAGAGACAAATATTTGAGGCGATGGCTATCCCAATTACACTGATTTGATCTTTATGAATTATATAAATGTATTAGATCATCACATGTACCCCAAAATATGTGCATCTATTTATGTATAAATAAAAATAAGATAAAAAATTATTGGAAGAGTTCAATAAACCAATGCATATAAGACATAAACCACAGTTCTCACAGAAAGCACATGCTCAGATGAATTCTATATGCCTGACTGCTGTAAGCCATTATGGATCCCTGTATACTTCTAGCCAGCAGCCAGCTCCTTGCATCTTCAGATCCGCACTCTCCTCAGAGACACAATACTATGTCTCTGTTTTATCATTCTGACCAGTCCAGGGAAGAGGGACTGCTATTTTTATTTCTTTCTAACACTGAAGGCTGTTCAAACCCTGCCAGTGCAGCTTGTTTTCTTGATTTTAATTAAGTAAGGCTTTATGGTACTTGCTTCAGTAAAGCCCAAGTAATAGAGAGGAGGTTAGTTGGTTGAACCCAGACTCCAGGGTGTCAGTCCCAGCTTTGCTGAAGATGCTGGGCAATCTAGCTTGGCATCTTGTTGTGGAAGAGAATTAATAAAAAATGATTATGTCGCTCTTTGCAAATATGACCTGCAGCAGGAATAATCAATGGTAATAATATAGGACTGGAGCCTCTGGGGAGTAATCTAACCTTTACCAGTGGGCATACTCCAGGAGAACAGCCCCTCCTGGGCCTTCCTAAGGGCTGCCTGGCATTCAGTAGATATACAGGTATTCCAAATAAATGTGCGCAATTACTCCAGGGAGTTCCTTTGCTCACCAGAGAATCTGATCACCACATCATCCTTGCTTCCTCCTGCTCCACTGTGTACCTCCAGCGTGTTGTGAATTCCAATATGTCTGAGATGTTTTTCTATCTTGTCATTGCCACCACTTTGGCCTTGGTCCAAGCCCTTAGTTCCTTTCTGGAATAGTACAACTGGCTTCCAACTGGTCTCTCTGCCTCCCCTGTCTTACTATGATGCAGGCCTTCTTTCATACTAGTGTGAGAGTGACTTTTTTAATACACCGAGAACTGACTCATCACTTCTTTAATTCATGTTTCTCATCGGCTTCTCACCACATGCAGAATCAATGCCAAACCCTTCTGTGCATGTCATGCAAGGGCAGGGAGTCTCAAAAAGAACTGACATGTAGGTCTTCCTATTCTGTCAGGAATTCACCCCAATGATATAACAAAATCAGTTTTATTATTCTTCTCCCATCCAGTTTAAAGAAAATGAGAATCAGACCATTTTGGTGGCTTGTCAAAAGTCTTAGTGTGAATACTTGACCTCATAGGGTCTAACTTCCAAGGCCATGTTCTTTCCACCAGGCCTCACTGCCTCATTCACAAGCTACTCCTGGCAGGTTCCGGTTAACATTTCCAGCCACAGTTGTTTCTCTGCCTACCCTCATGCTCCGGGTGGAGGAGCCACACCAAACAATCCACATTTATCCACGAGCATGCAAATATTCAGGCTGCAAGCCTTTGCACAGAGTGCTGTATGCTTAGCACACCATTCCCACCACGCTTCCTCTTACAGTGCTCCTCTGTGGCTCAATTCCTGCTGTTCCTTTAAAGAGTCAGTTGAAATGCCACCCATCCAGGAAAGCTTCCTCGACTCCTTGGGCAAAGTTCATTGTTCCTTCCTTTGTGTTACTTTACAATAGCCATCACCCTTTCATTCCTATACCTCTGCGTTAATGCTGCATTATCATTGCACGTGTTTACATTTCACCTACCTACCTCTCTTCAATGCCTGGGAACTGTCTGATCTATATCTGTATCTCTAGTGCCTGGCACAGTATAGGGAGCATGGAAGGTGCTGACATCTACTTTAGTGAATGAGAATAAAGGAAAAATAAAATATCAGTCGCAGAAGTTATTCTTTTCCTTGTACTGACATTTGTCTATCTGTCTAGTAACCATCACACACACACACAAATACTGTTTCTCCTTGTAAATTCAGGTTATGTTGAGTTAACATTTTCCAAATAAATTTAGCAAGGAAAATGCTAAATCAGCTTTGTGTAAATCAAGCAACCATGCTTGTGCATGAGAATCAATTACTCTATATCCCAGTTTTATAAAATAACATTCCTATTGGCACCTGGCTAATTTATAAGCTAGCTTAGGAACACCTATGGCTGCATCTCCAGACCCTTCTCTCTATAATATAACAGAGTGCTTACATCTAGGGGGATTACTCAGCGGTTTCTTCAGGTGAGTTAGGCAGCTCTGCCAAAGCCACTGGAGAAGTCACAAACTCCTATAATATAAATATCTGGCTGTAAATCTCTTGCCAGTTACTTTTAACTATGAAAGCTCTATCAGTTTGACCCTTCAGCAGCACAAACCTAAGCTTCCCATCTTCGTTGATGTCATCATTTATAACGAAGCACACTGGGAGGAAGGGGTTGAAACCATGGCAAAGTGCGGGTATTTGTATCACATTATCTCACAGGATAGTTGGCTACGAAGAGTACTGGGAGAAAATGAACTCGGCGAGAGCAACTTTTGCAATCGCTGCCGCTGAAGACTGGCACTCGGAACTAGGGGAGTGGGTGGGGGATGCTCGATGGTCTTTGTCATTACTTGCAGCCAAAGAAACCACATCATTATTTCTGAAGCAGACTCTGGCCAGACATTTCATTTGAAAACTGTCATTTTACAAATGTTTAATTACTTCTCAAATGCAAAGGATGACTGCAAATTTGTGATCTGTCATGTAAGAAGCTATCAACCTCAACCTCCTTGAGTCACTGGAAAGAAAAACATTTTCCATAGAAAATTAAAGTGGTTTGATCACTTTGTATTCAAAATGATTGTTCTGTCTTCCCTATGGCTTTGTTCTCTGATCTCATCTATACCTCCGGGGAGAGCTCCCAGTTAAAGCCCCATGGTGAGCAATGGCTTCTCTCTCTTCCCACTATGCTCATTCCAGGGACTCGAGATTGACTTTAGTTCCAGCTGCATGGCTAAGAAATCACCTGAAAATTAACTTCTGATTTTAATTAGGAGAACTCTATGACATTTCTCTGGGATTCTTTGAAGACCTAGCTCATTTGGTTTTCACGTATAAAGTTTGAAGTTGGCCCAGTTTTTAACGGGGGTGGTTGCCATTTCTAACGATGTTGTATGTTCATTTTGACAGATATAAATGAGTAACTTGGTCCCTAGATTTAGATCCAGAGAGGACACAAAAATGAGTAAGGAGAAATCTTTGCATGCTGTAGCTCCGCTGGTCTCTACACCTGGAATGCACCCCCTAGCACCACCCATTTCCTTAACCCCAATCCACTGCAGTTCAGTTCCAATCCCCACTTCTCCACACAGCTTCCCGTGACACCTGTAACTAAAAATAATCCCACCCTTCCTCCATTAGATTTCCCACAGCTTTTTATCTGGAAAATTCTCACAACATGGATAGTTAATAACCATGTTATATAGTTATTGCTTTTTTTCTTTTCTCCTCAGATAGACTTTAAGTTATTTGAGGACAAGGTTTTTATCTCATGAATTTTGTATTTCTCCAGAGACTAGCATGCAGGAGGCACTGAAAACAAATGTGGTATATTCATGAAAGGATAAATTTCCTCAAATTATTTATATTATAGTGGATGTGTGTGGGGAGAAAGGGGGAGGAATACAGTTTGAAGCAGAAAAATGATGTCAGTATTATGAGACAGAAACCAAGGGCTCGACAAATGCCAGTGAAAGAAAGTCAATAATTTAATTGGAGGCAGCAGTATTAATTCAAGGCTGGCGCAACAGCTGTTCTAATCTGCCCAGGACTGAAGGGCTTCTCAGGATGGGAAGAAATGGGACAGTCCCGGGCAAACCTTCATGAGGTGGTCACCCTACTCAAGGCCAAGACTCATTTACAGTAGCGACCAGAGGAGACGTTCCACAGGAAAAACAGCCTGCCACAGCCAGAGAAGGGTTCTGACCTTGCTGTTTGATTATATATGCTGCCACAAAATGGTATAATGATTTCCTTCAAGTTTTTCTACAACTATTAAGAATATGGTAACCAGGTTTTTACATGTTTACCGAAGGTTAAGGAAGAAATGATTTGGGCTGATTTATATTTCATCAAGAAGAATGTAGGCTGGATCTCGGGAAGAGTTTTCTCACACTAAGTTACCTAGAAGAAAAAACAAGTGTTGTCCACATCCAAAAACCTTTTCCCTTGGAACGAAACAGCTCTGGAAGTATTAACTTTTTACATTAATTTATTGTGAATGCAATAATGAACATGCACTTATGAAGCATAAGTTTGTAATATAAATAACTGATATTATAGATATTAAAATTAATACAGCTTTCCATTTTGTAGACTAAGTGGCATAATGAGCCAATTCTAGCTCACATTATTTTTCTCAAGCTGTACATGAATAGCAGACTGTGAGACCTGTTTTATCTTGAGCATCTCCTCAATGTGCTGATTCAGTCATACTCCATTCATCAGAACCAGGAAGATGTGGGAGGGGAGAATATCACAGAGGCTGGAAGCTGGGAGTTGATAGCAGGGCAAGGACATAAGACAAATGCTAGCAAGAAAAAATGGGTCAAATTGGGAATGAGTGGTCACAGCCTAAGCAGAAGCTTGAGAAGCCAAAGCAGGTTAACCAGAAACAAATGATCCCCCATAGGGTTGAGGGGCTGTAGGAAATCAGGTTGGGATGAAGCTGAGAGAAGTGCCTCACTCACAGCCAGAGCAAACACGTGAGCACAGAGCCTAGTGCAGCCTTGGTAGATGGTTGGGCTCTGCAGTCCGGTCACCTATTTTCTGCTATTCTGTTTGTGGGAAATTCTGCCCCAGAGAGCCATAAATGCTTCATAAGTGGCTTTTCATCAGATTCAAGGCACAGCCTCAATTCATTCTAGATAGCCAATCAGACGACGGTTAGAGGAAATGTGTGACTAAGCAATGCATTTAGAAACTTATTCCTGGACGATGTCACATTCCCTAAACTGTGATTTAAAATTAGACAGGGGTAGAACAGATGAAAAGAAACTGGAGAAAAATAACCTCTTCATCTTGCAGAGGAAGTGTCATGAGATGAGCTGCTGGCAGGGATGTCACCCTTTCTGCTCATCCAGGCCTCCTGGAGAGCCTCCTAAGACTAGGCCGATGGCCACCATCCTGGAGAAAAGCACAGAGCATTGTAATCCTGTTCTCTCTAACAAAAAACTACATCTTGGGTAAACCTTTGCTGGTGTACAACAGGATACATGCCCTTTTACAAAAGGAGAAGCTCATTGTTCAGGAATCTAAATCGGAACATCCTCACTGAGCTTTAAATCAAGTCAAGAAAACCTCAAAGATAGCTATATTTTCAGTCTGTTGCAAGAACTGCATAAACTCAAAACATGCATACGGAACAAAACAAAGCCAGCTAATTGATTTTATACACCTGAGCATTCACCTTTAGGAGAATTCCATGGGGTTCTTCTCTGCCAAACCATTGGAACTTTCCCAAGAAACACTTCAGAGAAAACCAAGGAAATAGATATTGGAATCCCAGTTGTTCTTCCCCATTCCTTGTATGACGAACCTTAGGGGTAACTACAAATGCTGATAGATGAAATAATATAATGGCCTTTTAGCAGGATGGAGAGGGGCAGCATATAACACCTTGCACTGAATTTAGAGAACAGACATATGTTTTTACTTGAGAAAAGTAGAAATAGTATTATCAAGGCATGCAGAATGGCTGGAGAAAGAAAAAGTCTGGGAAGCAAAATTATGGTTGCTGGTGAAATTTCTAGGAGCACATTGTATGTGGGTATGCTTGCATGGAATGAGCAAAAGAGTCGTCTTTTGAAACCTCTTCTGGGGGTGCACTGCTGTATTTGTTGAGTTCTCAAGTGCTTATTTTTAGACATGAAGTATGTTACCAAACACGTATTTTCTGTGTAGTAATCACATGACCAGTCAACAAGTCAATCCATGTTAACTCAATAAATAGATGGGATAAAAGTAGAGGTTGTATTCCATAACTATGCCCAAGTAGAAAAAGGCATTCAAGCCGTCCAGAATATGACCCCAACCAACTTTCCCATGCCTTAGGCCTACAGCTTTCTTCACAAGACTCCCGGTTCCGGCTCAATCCACTGCTTGTGCTGCCCAGACATGCCCTGTGCTTTGGTACCTGCTGGATTTGGTCTGTTTTTCCCTTTCCTGGAACACCCATCTTCTCCCTGCTTCCCCCATCAGATTTTCCTGAGCCTGAATTTCACCTCCTTGATGAAGCCCTATCACCATGAAAATCATACCATTTTTAAGTTCAAAGAATTCTGAGTGACCCCTAGCCAACTCTTCATTTAATAACTTTTGAGACTGAAGCCTGGAAAAACAGGCCTTGCTTGAGGCTCCACAGCAGTGAGTGGCAGTGGCACCTTCCTCTTCCGTCCCTCTGCGGGCCTCTGCACCGACGTGTCTTCATGTTATACCGCTTGTGTGTCTGTCTTACTTTCTTCATCACAGTCCCTTCTCTCCCCACGAATGAGCTGCTTCTGCAGGACGAGGTCTACCCGAAATGTTGAATCTTGAAAACATAGGGGAATGCCTAACACATGATAATTCTCTCTAGTTGAAATGAGGAGAGAAAAACAAATCTTTCTCTCAAATTCAATCTATATTCACAGGTAAAATCTTCAGAATGGCATTGATGATGGGATAGGCACTTCCCAAATAAAATGTGGTGATCTTAAAAGAGGTTGTATGTAAGAGAATTCAGACATACAGAAACAATTTGTTTATTTTCATAAGCTAGAAAGTCCAATAACATGCTGAGATTTACATTTTTGTCACTGACTGTTTTAAACCTGATTACTTTAACAAGCACTTTCTGACTGTTGCCACTGTACTGCTTGACAGTTTTTATTGCCAGTCGGCTGATTAGCTGGAGTGTTCAAGTCAAATTAAAATGTGACACATTTATTGCACATATAAATAATGCACATGTATTTTATTCTATCTATACAAAGGATTAAAAATGAGAAAAACAGTCGAGCTTCAAGGAGCTTGCCTTTTTATTTATTAATTTTTTCAAAGATGTGCTTATAACATGGGATAGAGCAGAGGATATAGCTCAAAAGTAACAATTTTAAAAGAGTAAGAGGACTACTGGTTATTGACAGTAATACAGGCAATGGATATTTGTGGTCTCCGAGTGAATTATTATAGTATAGGGGAAAGGACACCAGTGATAAGGTCTGTCAAAACTTGCAGAAGTTTTTGCTCTGCCATTCATTAGTAGTGGAATCTTGGGAAAACTGCTTCTTGTCTTTAAGCCTTGGTTTTCATCCACAACATAGGATTAATAATGGTATTTTCCTCAGGGCATCGAGGTGAGGGTTGAATGAAGTAGAGTTGGCTCTCTTTATCCGCGGGTTCCATGTCCACAGATTTAACCAACCACAGAAATAAAGCAATAAAAATAACCATATAACAATATAAATAACAAAAATATAAAACTACAGCATAACAACGGTTTATGTAGCATTCACATTTATTAGGTATTATAAGTAATCTAGAGAGGAAGTTCATAGGTTAAATGCAAGTGCTATGCCATTTTATATAAGGGATTTGAGCATCTGCTGATTTTGGTGTTTGTTGGGGTCCTGGATCCAGTGCCCCACTGATACCGAGAAATGACCGTAGTACATGCAAACTACTTAGTAAAGCTCATAGTAGGAACTCAATGAATGTAAGCTGTTATTAGTTTCAGGAAAAGAACCTGTAGAGAAGAAGAATCATAGGTAAAGTATATGTTTTAGGAACAAACAGAAGATGAGTAACCAAGAGGGAAAAAAAGGCAGATTGGCCAGGGCCAAAGCCACAGTTGCAAGATCCATAAAAGTAAAGTGAAAGGAAGGAGAGCCAATGAATCTAGGCTACACTTGAAGAAGTAGGTCTGTTTATGACTACCTGGCTTTCCCAACATCTATTTGGGCAAAAATAGATACCTCAGGATATTTTTTTCTGGGACATTGATCAACCTAGAATAATTCTACCTATGCTCAATAAAAACTTTTTTTGTATGTAACATCCCATTCTACCTTCATCTTTGGGGACATGGCTTTCAGTGTGTTTTAAAATGAGATATGAACTATTTTTTGTTAACAGAAGACCTTGAGTAGCAAAAGGAAACTTACCCACTCGTGATACAGTTGACAAGATCTTTACACATGCATACTGGTTAAACTAATGCACACATTGTTAGGAAAATTTATGGTTGGCACTATTGAAATATAATTGTCTCTTGACATAAAGCCACAGAACATGACTTTTCTTTCTGTTACCAGCTATAGTGATTTCTATTATATCTATTAAATACAGGGGTCTGAACACAGGAGTTACAAGATCTATATTAATATATGAATTACATCAAGCTAGATATGTATATATCATATATATATAGTCTGTATATATGCTTTCTCTCTCTCTCTCTCTATATATATATATATAGTCTGTATATATGCTCTTTAGCTTTCTGAACAAAAGTGATTGCAGTTGACATCTGATACTATGCTTCTCCACGTAGTGCCTCTTAGAGAAAACAAATGCAGAAGTTCACGTTTTCCATGCCACTCTTCCCTTTAGAATATGGTATTAGTTCCTAAGTCCTTCTCCAACTTCATGGCCAATGAGATGGGTAAGACAGAAGTGGCTGCTCCAGTAAGGAGAGCTTTCCCAATCTTCCAATGCAGATTAGAAGTCTCCAAAGGCAGAGAATACCCTGAGCAGGACATGGAAGAGCAGGTGACCTCTGGGTCCCAGAAGAGCCTGGCTGTAAACACAGGCATGTGATCCATCAGTGTGAATGAATCTAGACACAAGAAAGTTCCATATGGACAATGTCTATGTGTCCTGAGCACTGCTAGGGTCTAATGCCTGCCTGGAACATATTAGTCACTTAATTAATGCCTGTGGGAATAGGAGGAAGGAAATATATACACTAATATTTAAGAATTTTAATATTCAAAGTAGAACTTAGATACATAATCAAAAGTCCAGGCAAAGACCAAAAGCTAGGATGCCAGTGTAGAAGTACTAGGAGGCCAAAAAAACAAAATTCAGCATCAAAGATAGCTGGCAGCAAATGTCAGGGGCACAAACCTGCTGAACAACGGCAACTTAGACTACGGGCTAAATTATTTTGAAGCTGTGGCTCAAGAGTAGTAACTGTGGCTACTGAAAGGTGGAGGTTTCCAAGCCTTGAACAGCCTCACCAGCAGGCTCAGAGAAAGGCTGGCGTACGATTCCAGGTCTGTCCCCTACTTCGGAAGAACCAGGTTTAAAATGTGAGGGTGGTCTGGTCGCAGCGATGAGGCTTAAGAAGGTCTGATCCGCCAGGATTGGAAAAAAAATGTGGAAATAGGGAGAACTCATCAGTAAGGGACTGTTGTGTAACATCTTGTGGACTGAGATTTTCACCCAGAAAGAGTTGCCAGAAGAATTTAGCTTCAAATTCAGTTTTAAAAAAAAATCTAATTCCTTTTCTAGGTTTAACAACTACAGAAGTAAAAAATATATAAATAGGTAGTATGCGCCTGACCTAGTCATCTGTCTTGGTGATTAAATGCTTGGCTAGTTGATGGCGTGTCAATGAAGTCAGGATTACATAAATGATATTCAAACAGTCTCGCCAACAAAGCAGCTAGTAATGCAGATACATTTTTCTACTAACGTATTAGAACCTTTGAAATTTGTTTCTTTTTTTCTCTTTTTTTAGATTGCAAATCTGGATCTTTTTTAAGTTCAAGAGAAGGGAAAAATATTTATGAAGCTTATTACAGTACTTTACCTGATAAATATAAACTATCCCCAAGCCTCCCAGTGTCTTCTTTAGCATCTCCCAGGGGAACAGAGCAGGGTTTTTACACATTAAAATAAATCTTCAGTGCTTCATCACCATAGGTCCTGAAGGGGTTGAATGAAGTGTCAAGAAAATTATTCAGAGATTTTTCCTCTCCACTCACGGTTCTGTAACCTTAATTTAGTGTATCCTCACATTAGCTATTTCTTTTCCAAGAAAAGCCAGAATAAATGCAAGTCAGGAGGCATTATATGGAAAGCTTACTTGCTTGGACATATGACCACTGTGGTGCAATGGATCCACTTCCCTATGCCAGCATGTATTCTAAGAGGAGGCTGAAACTGCCTTATATTCTAGGTCCTGTGTTTTGACTGAACTAGTTAAATAAAGTGCAAAGCTACATGAGGTGGATGAACTAGACCCTTTCTTCTACCTAGAATAACAGAATTATGTGACAAATGTGTGCACAGTGGTATGTTTACCTTGAAGCACCCAGATAATTGCCTTAATTCTGCACATGACTTTACTAATACATATCTATTCATTGCAAAGTTTCAGAGAGGCTTGTTTAAATCTGGATTTTAGGGAAAAAAACATTTTCTAAAGCATCATTCATCCACAGACAATTTAGAACAATTTTATTAAAAAAATAATAAAAGCACTTACGTCGACCCTAAAAATATGAATATAGTGAACAGGTAAGTGGGTGCGCAAAACACTCATTTGCATACACAATCAGGCGTTTATGGAAGCACATGCCCAATTGTGCATGTAAAGACGGGTTTCATTTGCACTTTATTGCTTCAAACAATGGACATCCTGTATCCTGGGGGGAGTATTTTCAACATGTAGCTTTCTAAATTTACTATTTCAGCTTTCTTTTCCTTAAACGTGAATGTAGCCTGGAAGCTGCTTGCTGAAGTTCAACCTCCTGCCGCTTAGTTCTGTTTGGGGAGATTCTAAGTGATGACTTATGATCATGATTACCTTGAAAACGTCTTTTGGCTTCCAAGGGCAGTAGGGTGGAGTGAATAGAAGAAAATCTTAAGAGTTTTAAGAAAGTGCTGCTTGTTGACAGCAAAGATTATCTTGTTTGATAGAATCAATTTTGATGACAGCACAATCTGAGATCTTCCTTGAAGTTGATTTTATCGAGATAATAGATTAAGTATGTCTGCCAGCTAGAGTTTGGTCAACACATTTTTTTTTTGTCAAATTTCTCTGGTAGGCAAGACATATATCATGAAGTCTTGCTTTTTTTTTTTTTTTTTTTTTTTTTTGCCTTGAATAAAACTCCATTTCAGAAAGGAAAAAGTCATGACAAGGTATACTGGGGAAAAAAATGAGTCTCTTTCTTTTCTAAATCATATGCTTTGATGAGAACTTTTCATATAAGCCATCGATCATTCCTGAGCCTTAACAACATTTGACTAAAGTTTTTGTTTTCTTTCAAGAACAAGGGATGGGAGGAATCGAATTGGAAATAATTTAAATGTTCTTTAGGACTTCTTAAAACTATACCAATTTTTATTTTGCAATGGGGGGCACTGTATTATATTTTAAAAGTAAGCATACCCCATAGTTTTAGACAGGAAAATTTAGATTTCCACAATTTTTGCAGATTTTTAAGGGGAGAAAGACCTCTAAATAATTGGCCATCACAAACCTATACCCAAAAGTTGTTCCAGAAGAATTACTCCACACTGTAATACTCATGGGCAGTGTTACCGTCTCACAGTTAAAAATGATATTGGATTTCCAAACACAATTGCACAAATCTTAAAACTACTAAAATCTCCAAGAAAATGTTCCTCGTGGAACATGAGCTCCTCTGCAGCTGGTCTTCCATCATAGTAAGAGGCCATTATATTCTTATCTCGCGTGCAAGGCTGAGTTAGAATCTTGTGTTCTAGTCCTGATTGTATCGGCCCAGTTAATCCTCCCTAACAAGTTGGGTGATAGTAGAAAAAATGTGACTTCACTCTGGGATCTACTGAAGTTCAACTTGCTGCCACTTGATTCTAAGTGATAACTTATGGTCATGAATGCCTTACAACCTTCTTTCGACTTCCAAGGGCAGTAGGGTGGAGTGAATGGAAAAAATGTTAAAAGTTTTAAGAAAGTGTTGCTTTCTCATCTCTAAAGTCTCTTCCTGCTTCCTCATCTCTTCCTGCGAGGACACCCCATCTTTAGAGATGAGGAAGCAGCACTGCATAATCCTCAAGGTGCAGATCTAATTATCTGTTGATCTGTCCACTGTGCGACCCTTCCCTTGAAGCATGTAACTACTGACGCCTGGGTTCAGGCACAACAGAATATTCACATTCAGTCCCCCTTTGCCTTATTTTATTTTGGATTGGGAATGAGAACTCAAAAGTATATTCAGTTACTGGGGACTGTCCTATGTAGTTCAACCTGCAGAAATTTTCCACATGTGCAGATGTTCGTTGCGGAAATTTAAGGTGTAATTACGGCAGACATTGTTGCTTACATACTCAATAGCTATTTCCACCATCCATAACACTAACAACCTGCTGCCTTTATGAGAGATGCCACTTTCCTCTAAGGAAGCTCGAATACCATAAACTCATTTTCTGAGACACCCTGGAAGCCAGGCTGGGCATAGCCAGGCCATCAAATCTTAATTAGCAGGATCCAGGGGGAAGTCTGAGGGCAGCTATCTGGAGCAGCTTTCCTTCCTTAACAAAAGGTGACATGCAAGAAAAATCCCCTTTCCCTTTTTGCTTCTGCTAAATACTGCTGTGTCCGTATGCTTGCCTGCAACTGCTACCCCCATCTTTGGACTGTGATGGTCCAAGCCACACACTGGAGAAGACAGGAAGAACCTGGGCCTTGAGGCTGTCACTGTAGCCCTGACTTCCACCCCCAGCCTCCCACCCCCGATTTCTTACATAAGGTAATCAACGTCTTTCTTCTTGAAACCCTTTTTAGTTGGTGTTGGAAGGAAACACTATTGATGCCTCTTTTACCCAAAAGAAACTCTACCAAGTAACACTGTGCCTTTCCTGGCACCCTCCCTTACTTTCCCTCCCGCTGTCTCCACCCCACACCCATACACATCCCTCACCACCAGGGAGGAGAGATGGCTCAATCTGATCAGGTTTGTGGAAGGATAAATCAGGAGGTATCAGCTCTTTATTTTGTCTTAGAAACTGACCTTCCAACAGATGTCCTGTGTCATGCACGTAAGAGGCCAGGCTCAGACCCAGGGCCAGGGGCCTCCTCGCACTTCCTGTGACTGGGGGAGTGGGGTCTAATCCTGAGGCTCAGGATTGGGTTACCCATTTGCTTATGTAAAGATATAAACCACATTCCCGGCTTTTAATTTCTATCAGAAATGAAGGGCTGTTTTTATTTCCGTCTATTTTCTCCTCGTTTGTCTCTCAAGTTGTTCTGAACTTAGGCAGGGAAAAGAGAGCTACCAGCGCCTGTAATCCCAGCTACTCGTGAGGCTGAGGCAAGAGAATCGCTTGAACCCAGGAGGTAGAAGTTGCAGTGAGCCGAGATCACACCACTGAACTCCAGCTTGGGCGACAGAGCGAGACTCTGTCTCAAAAAAAAAACAGAGCTACCGATTGTCCCCTTCAAACACCAACAGTTGGGTGCTCTGTTACTGGCAGCAGAAGATACTTTGCTGTGTTGTTGGTGCAGATTTTCGATTAGCCTAGGACCACCTTTACAGTCAGGACAGACTGCACTTCCTCATGCTCCACCATCACCCAGCTCAGTCCACTTGTAATTCTGCTTGCTGTGAGCTGACTCACTTGTCATGAGGCACTCAGGGAATAAATTCGTCATCCTGGATGGTTTTTTTTTTTTTTTTTCAGTATGGTGAGAACATCATTAGTTAGGTATTCGGTAGATGTACAAAAAAGGCTGAATAGTCATGTTTCTTTATCATCTCTGATGATGAAACTCCTCCCTCCCCATCTGAACAGTTGGAAGGAGTCCAGAGTGGAGCAGCAGCCGTGCCGAACTCAGAGATGTGGAGATGGCCGCATTTGCATAGTTTGGCTATGTGACAACTGAGAGGCGGATATGACAGAATAGATACATATCTCACATACCAAGGAGAGAGTGATTACCTCGCCTTGCTGAAGATGGCGAAGCAGAGAAAGACCGAAAGGAGTAGATATACCAGGCTGGCTATCATGGAACCACTCAGGAGGCGACTCCTCTGCGGCGACATTGTGTTGTGTGCAGATAGGATGATATCCTGAGAATCTAGAGCCACTGGAGAGAGACAGACCTCACTTGAAGTACCCGCTCCATGACTTAAAAGATATCTGACCTTACAAAAATCAGTTCATCTTTCGGAATATCGGTGTTCTCATTTTTCACATGGAAATAGTGTCACCTGCTCTTCTCATGTCACAGAGTTGTGAAGGTGTAATGAGTTAAGGAACGAATGCAAAGGAACCTTTTAAATCATAATATTATTTAAATGTCAGCTATCTGCTTTGATGACAGTTCCACAAATGTATGCTCTCCTCCTTGCCCCCTCCAAAAAAAAAAAAAAAAAAAGGTGTTGAATAAAGATGCCTGAGGCACCCTCAAGGACCTAACAAGATCCTGCCAAATCTCCATGCGGCACAATCCTGTTCTCATTCTTTCTTTTTTTTTTTTTTTTAAGCTGGATCTACATTCCCTATCCTAGGGATGTTTACAGAAGAGACTCTTTCAGGTAGAAACCATTTTAACAGCCCAGCCCCAATCAGCATGGCTGCCACATTTTCATTTCCAGCTATGTGTTTTGTCACCCAGCTGAAAACCTGGACAAAACTTATAATTCAGTGGCCTTCTGGGAATGGGTCCTTAGAGTCTCACAGATGTCCTGGATGTTAACACACATTCACACACACAAAGAATTTATTGATTTGACTTGTGATCTTAATAAATACTCCATGATACATCTTGCCATGCTGAAGGATTTTGTAGACACTACCTGTCTTGTGCTTTTAAATCTATTTCCTAATATCGTTAATCTATTGACTTTTTAATAATATTTTGATCATAGGGTAAGTTTTTTAAAAACGTAAACAGAGTTAAATGTGAATATATTTTTCTTGTTGAACTAACTTTTAGGTTTCTTGTCTTGGTTTAAAAATATATGTCTCTACTAAAAATAAAAAAAATTAGCCGGGCGTGGTGGCAGGCGCCTGTAGTCCCAGCTACTCAGAGAGGCTGAGGCAGGAGAATGGCGTGAACCCAGGAGGCGGAGCTTGCAGTGAGCCGAGATCCTGCCACTGCACTCCAGCCTGGGCGACAGAGCAAGACTCCGTCTCAAAAAAAAAAAAAAAAAAAAAAAGGAAAATATATATATATTTCCTAAAACCTAGGGAGATTATATCTATCTTTTATGTATATTTACACCTAGGCTATATATATATACACATATATATCTATATATATATACACATATATATCTATATATATATACACACATATATATCTCTATATATATACACATATATATCTATATATACACACATATATATCTATATATATACACATATATACATATGTATCTATATATACACATATATATCTATATATATACACACACATATATATCTCTATATATATACACATATATATCTATATATATACACATATATATCTATATATACACATATATACATATGTATCTATATATATACACATATATATCTATATATACACATATATATCTATATATACATATATATCTATATATACATATATATCTATATATACATATATATCTATATATACATATATATCTATATATACATATATATCTATATATATACATATATCTATATATACATATATATCTATATATACATATATATCTATATATACATATATATCTATATATACATATATATCTATATATATACATATATATCTATATATACATATATATCTATATATATATATCTATATATATATATATATATATACATATATATATATACATATATATCTATATATATACATATATATCTATATATATGCTTATTTTTTTCCTTTAACATTTAAGTATTCTTTTACTGAGATAAAATTCGCAACTACAGATCTTAAGTGTTAAATTTGATGAGTTTGAAAAATTTACATACTCAAGTAACTGCCATTCAAAACAAATAACATTTTTTTAAAAAGTTCTCTCATAACTTTCCTTCAGTAGTAGCCACTGGAGGAAAATTATAAGAGAATTTAAGGAAATATTACATATCTCCCTGGGTTTGAGAAAATGTACTGTTTTGATGTCTGACACCATAAATTTGTTTTGCCTAATTTTGAGTTTCTTATGTATGATTTTATACAGTATATATCTATTGCATTTAACTTCTTTCATTTATCTTGCTTCTGAATTTTTCTTCTGTCTTTTATGTAGCCATAGTTCATTTGTTTTTATTTTTTTGCTGAGTAGTATTTTATTATATGAATATATTACAATTTGTTTATCCATTCCCCAGTTGGAATGTATATATATATATATATATATTTTTTTTTTTTTTTTGAGACGGAGTCTCGCTCTGTTGCCCAGGCTGGAGTGCAGTGGTGCAATCTTGGCTCACTGCAAGCTCCACCTCCCGGGTTCACGCCATTCTCCTGCCTCAGCCTCTCCAAGTAGCTGGGACTACAGGCACCCGCCACCACGCCCGGCTAATTTTTTGTATTTTTAGTAGAGACGGGGTTTCACCGTCGTCCTGATCTCCTGACCTCGTGATCCGCCCACCTCGGCCTCCCAAAGTGCTGGGATTACAAGCGTGAGCCACCGCGCCCGGCCTGGAATGTATATTTGAGTTGTTTCCAGGTTTTTTGTAAAAATGAATGAATCTGTTATAAATGTTGTTGTGCCAATCTTTTTGTGAACCTCTTTTCTATTTCTTATACTAAGGAGTATAATTGCTGAATCATGGTAGAGATATATGGTGAAGTTTATAAGAAACTATCAAGCATTTTTACAATCATTGTACATTTTTATACTCCCACTTGCAATGTATGAGAAACACGATTGCTCTGCATCATCACCAACACTTGGTATTGCCAGTCTTTTTACTATTAATTATTCTAGTGTGTAGTGGTATATGCTTTCTGCTCTCAACTATGAGAAGACACACACACACACACACACACACAATTTGTGTCCTATTCTTTCAACTTATCAATTTAACAAATACATTCTCTCATATTACCAAATGTTCTTTGAAGTACAATTTTAATGGCTAAATTGTAATCTACCATTTCTTTTTCTTTTTTTTGAGAGGGAGTCTTGCTCTGTCACCAGGCTGGAGTACAGTGGCGTGATCTCGGCTCACTGCGGCCTCTGCCTCCCGGGTTCAAGCGATTCTCCTGCCTTAGCCTCCCGAGGACCTGGGACTACAGCTGCGTGCCACCATGCCCAGCTAATTTTTGTATTTTTAGTAGAGACAGGGTGTCACCATGTTGGCCAGGATGGTCTCAATCTCTTAACCTCGTGACCTGCCCCCCCCACCTCAGCCTCCCAAAGTGCTGAGATTACAGGTGTGAGACACAGTGCCCAGTCCTACCATTTCTTCACTACTCCAAATAGCTTTTACTTATTGTCATAAATAACAGTGTGATGAACATCTTCATACACTGACATTTGATGTTTGTTATTCTTTAGTAAGAATTAATTGGTGTATAATCACTGCCTTAAGGGATAAGAACATTTTAAAGGGCTGAGATACATATTGTGGATTGCTTTGTAAAATAACGTATACCTCACCAAAAATTTATAACAGTGCCCTTGTTAACCACAACTTTCTCACTACTGTTTTAATTTTTTTAAACGAGAGTGCAGTAATTGAAAAATGACCTTTTAATGTACAATTCATTCATACTAAGTGAATTAGATTATTTTATGAACATACTTAGGTTAACAATTTTTACATCTAGATTTCAAAATATCTATTCTTGTTTCTTTTAACTTATTAGTGCCTTTTATTTTCTTTCTATCAATTATTACAGCCAACTTACAGAATAATAATATTATCTGCTTGACATGTTTCTAGTTAATATGTTTTCCAGTTTTCTTTATCTGCTTGATTTTAAGTAGAATAACCTTCCACAAACCAAAGATGACAAAGCGTCATAAACTAAAGAATATGATGAACTCAACGCTGCACCTGGGGCCAAGTAGGAAAAAGCAAAATAAAGCAAAAAATCATTTTTAGATGTTTCTGACATTTTAAAAGAGGATATTATTGGCCTAATAAAAGACAGTGGTTATGTAACAGTATTTTGGTACTCATTTCTGAAAGTTTCTTGAGTTACCCCTATTTTTATAGGCAGTAAGGACATCATTAATCCAGATAAAACCTCACTGAAGATTATATGTAAATTAGCCGATCATAGTTAAGGTCGTGTCTGTGTGGTCCAAGTAGAAATTAAAGACAATAATTTTGTTGTATATAATTCTCATTTATCTTCTAATCAGCTAGGCTGCATAAGCAAGCCAAGCATTATCTACTGTACTCAGTAAGTTGTTTTAATCAGATACCTGAGATTTGCTTTAATTAGATATGGTAGGACATGCAGACATGGAGATGAATGTCATGAGGAAGAAGTTCATTATATTCACAGATTCTTGCAAACAGGGGCACAGCGTATGACGCAGGACCAAGCAGGGAAGCACCAGGGCGGGTTGGGAAGTAGAAGACGTGAGAGGAAAGTGTTACTGTGCTTTCCATGGGAAGGAAAGATTGCAGGGCAGGGCAAGCAGGCTTAGGATGGGTTGGCCTGAATAATTTCAGTGGGCTCTGGGGTGAAAGTGAAGATGTGTAGTAATCCATTTTCATCCTGCTAATAAAGACACACCCGAGACTGGGTAATTTATAAAGGAAAGAGGTTTAATTCGGCATGGTTGGGGAGGCTTCAGGAAACTTACAGTCATGGCGGAAGGGAAAGTAAACACATCCTTCTCCACATGGCAGCAGCAAGAAGTGCCAAGCAAAGAGGGAAAACCTGCTTATAAAACCAGATCTTGTGACAAGGGACTCACCATCACGAGAACAGCATGAGGGTAACTGCCCCCATCATTCAATTACCTCCCACTGGGTCCCTCCCACGACACGTGGGGATTATGGGAACTACTATTCAAGATGAGATTTGGATGGGGACACAGGTGGTGTAAGGGTGTAATTATCTGGTACCTGGCCCTACGGTGATCAGGGCAGGGGATACTGGCCCAGAGTGGGAGAGCCTGAGGAAGGAGATGATTGAAGGTGTGGCCTCTAGATTGGTTCATTTGCATATAGAAGGTTTCTTCACTTACAGGTGAGTCCTTTCCTATTTCTGAAAATTGACTAATCCTGGGAGGGGCAGTTCTTCCAAGGTCAGCAAGACCCCAAATGCCAAAGCGTCAGAATAAAGAAAATCAAGACAGGAATCACACACATGTCAACAGAAACAATTCTCAAATTTTTTATGTTGCCAGTAAAATTTGAAAAATGCTTTTTTCACACAGTTTCCAAACATTACAATTATACTTTTCTTCTAACCTCTTTATCCAAACCTTCTTCAATTCACTCATTTTTCCCTTGGTAATGTCAGCCATATTGCTCTGGCTCTCTCCTCTGTTCACAGCTCTCTTCCATCCCCTCATTACACCATGCCCTCCCATCTCACCTTCCTGGCTCCTGTCTTCTCTCCTCTCTCAGCTCTTCTGCATACCTAGGGCAGTCTAATCTTTAAACACTGCGTTTTTCTTACCTGCTTGCAAATCTGTAAATATCTGCTTATTTTTTTTATTTCATGTCAAATCAAAAAAATTTCAGCCTAGATTTAAATATGCTTTCTCTACATTCCTTTTTCTTCACTACTATCACCTTTCCAAATATTCCACATTATATAAGGCCCAGTTCAAGCTCCACCTCCATTTCAAAACACTACCTTATTCTTACCAAACTCTTCTTCCCAAAGTTATGGAAATGAGCTTCGATTCAATTTGCTTTATTATCGTCTATTGTAAATGCATCAGCTTTCCCTTTAACTTGGATGCTCCTTGAGGGCAAGTCTGTTATTTTCACTTACTACTAGGCTAGTACAGAACTTAATCACTATTGCCATTTTGCAGGCTGTTCTCTCTACAGAGAATGTTGCTTCATGACTTATCTAGCTGGAAATCATCTACATGTTGCTCATCTGAAACTCAGCTCTTTAAAGACTCCATGACCACTCCAGACAGTTCACTTCCTCCTCCACAAATTCATAATGTTTTGTTTGAACAAAACTGCATCTCAGCATTTGATCATAATAATTTACTTCCCTGTCTCCACCACCATAGTGTAAACTGTGCAAGGGCAGAGACCATACCTACGTGTCATTGCATCTCTATATCCTGATAGATTGTGCAATATATAGAAAATGCTCAATATATCTAAAGCATTAATACTTCACATAACATTAGGAATTACGGCTACAACACCCACCCTCAATATTCCTGATGTAAAGATGGCTGCGATATTTGGGTTGAACTATTCTTTTTTCTTTTTTAAAGAGGATGTTTGACATTTCACTGTAGTTTAGTGAATCTAATCAATTCATTCAGGATGTTGGAGTTATTAGATAATTCATATCACTTTCATAATGATTCTTTCAATAGACACATAGTTTTTCTGGCCATTATATATCTTATATCTCCTCTTCCTAAGCTTTGTAAGCAATTCAGTAATCATTTCCCTCTCGTTTGCTACCAAAATACTCTCCTAATTGCAATAGATATAGAATGGATCTGCTTATTTTTCTTTCTAGATTTATACCTCATTCTCTATTTATAGCTTTTTAGTGTTGGCAGGTGTGATGTGTTTCATCATTTGAATATATCAGGAAAAATGTTGTTTTTTTAAAGCTATATATATAAAGCTTTATATACGTTATATATATAAAACATATATATGTATATGTATGTGTGTGTCTATATATATATATATATATATATATATATATGTATATATACATATATATATATAGACACAGAGAGAGAGAGAGAGAGAGAGAATCTTCTTTTAAAACCGTTCTGTACACCAGAGATATTTTCAGAAAAGAACAAATTTGAAAGAGTGTATAATCCAAAGCTCAGGGCAGCTTGATTAGTAAATGTGTGTTTTTTTAAAAGGCTCATACCAAGTAACAATGAAGCAGTTTGTTCTAATCCTAAACCCACTCCTACAAAGACTGCTTTGAGCCATGTCACGAGGCCCTTATTGGAGAAAAATTCATTCATATAGATAAACTAATTTTTCATTTTTACAAGCCTTTTCCCTATCTTCTATACACCTCATCTGAATTCATAACATACATATATTTTTAACATCAAAATCGAGTCATATTAATCTTATTTCTTTCCCAACTTAAAATCCTTCCGTGGTTTCCAAATTCCCTATCTTTGCATTTATTCCTCATATTATCTTACTTTTTCTTTTTTGTCCGCCTTTATCTTCCCCCTATGCCCCAGCCTCTATGGCTCCTTGGAGTGCCTTGAATAGGCTGAGAGTTGGTCAGGTCCATGCCTTCAACACCTGTACTCCCCTGTCCTGATCATCTTTCAGAATCTGTTCAGTGTCAGTCCTTCTGTAAAATGTTCCAGCCATGCCCCAGGAGGAGTGACCATTTCCTCCTCTAAGCCCCACTGTACCCTGTTCATGCATCCAGTATAGTGCCTGAGATGCTTTATCTATGAACGTCCTTACTTGTTCTATTTATACCAAACGTTGCAAGTCCCTTGAGGAAAGGGACTACATATGGCCTGGTGCCTACCTCATAGGAGGAGTTCAATGAATGTTTCTTGAAAAAATAAATGGAGACATGTATTGAAACATATGTTTAAAACAATATAACAAGTGCTACAATAGAGATGTGGCCAATATGCACGGAGAAGAGAGCCTGTAGTTCCAACAGCTCTATTAGAGGTGTTTCAAAATGGCTAGCATCGGTCAGGACTCCCAGGACCCATCACAATTAGGAATTGTGAAAGATATTTGCATGTATGGCTGTTCTTCCTCGCATCACATATACCTGTTGAGAGCTCACTGATACCAGGCACCGTGCTAGGTGCTGGGTATGCAGAAATAAAAGACTTCATGTCTATTTTCAAACAGCTCATGGTCTGGTTTCGGAGACACAAATACAAGCAGACACACAACTCCTACAACACTGGTGTATGTGTGTGACATGTTAGCACATAGGAAAGCACCTTATTTCAGTTTCACATTTGGGAAATGTGAATCTCTTCTTTCCTGAAGAGATGCCCTCTGATCTGCATTCTGAGGGGATGAACAGAGCTGTTTCTGGCAGAGGCATAAGTAACTGCCTTGGCTCACAGATGCTGGAGATTATGGTGGGGACTTAGAGGCTGTATAACATGGCCGATATTAGTGCTGATAGAGGGAGGAAGAAACATCTGAGATGACAGAAGTCAAGAAGCCCCACTCAGATCATGGACTGCTTCTAAAATATACACCTCTTCACAACACCCCTCTCTGTAGAAACCTACATTGGTGCTCCTTTTCTGGTCACTGTTCATGTAACTTAACCTGATCTGCAAAGATCAGCAAGACGGTGTTGTAGGGCGCATAGTGGAGGGAGGTGTGGCAGGAGAAAAAAACAAAAAACAATGACCAGACAGGAGGCACTTCAGAGAATCCAGGTAAGAAGTGACAGGACCTTGTATAACAATGTTGATTTTGAACATAAATAAAAGTATTCCATCAATTCAAAATAATAGAAAAGTAGGTTTAAACATATTTTTTGGGGGGAAACAAGAGAGAGGGAAGTGTTGAAGTTGGGTCTTTTGTTTCAGGTTTTGGCAACTGGCTGGGGGTACAGTTACCAGAAAAAAATACAGGATACCCAGTTAAATTTGAAAAAAAAATGATTTGATGCTGATCTGAAATTCCAATTTAACTGAATGTCCTGTTGCTGTGCTCGCTAAATCTAGCAACCCTAATACGTGGCATGTTTGATAATAGAAAAAAGAAAGAGCAGAAGGAGTGAGTATGACGATTTGTTTCGTTCACGTAAAGCATGAGGTAACCTACAGGAACTGAAATGTTTGTGTCTCCCGGAAGATAAGGACTTAGCTGCTGAAGAGACTGTGGAGTTATGACTAGAAACAGTGATCAATGAGACCAACATGGAACAATGGGTAGAGCAAGTGGAGTTATGATTGGAAACTTGGATCAGTGAGACCAACATGGTGTAGTGGGTAGAGCAAGCAGAGAAGGGCTGTGATGGAATCATTGGAGCCCAGTGATCTGAGGTTACGTGGAGGACAAGGCACCCCTGAAAAAGAATGGAAGGAGTCAGTAGAGGCATACAGATAGTATGAGGTGCGTGATATCACAGAAATAAGAAAAGAGTATTTCTACAAGAAAAAAGTGGCCAACAGCTTCAAAACCCATTGAGAAATGTGAAAGGAAACAAAGCCAGCTATGTGGAAGTTAATGATAACCTTGTTATCATACCAGGATACTGACATGAGCAGTTTCAGTAATAAAGGGTGTGGTGGGAAGCCAGCTATACAAACTTGTTCTACCTCTTCAGTTCTCATCAACACTTGAGCCTGTTTGCTGAATGCATTTGCCTACAGTTGCCTTTATTTAAATCATAAGGTTATTATTTCCATGAGAGGATAGCTTTATTAATCAATATATGAATCCCTACAAATAAACATTGAATAATAGTTGGAACAGCAAATTGCAAATATTTATTGAGTCCTTATTATGATCTCACCAAAACATTAGATGTTGCAGATATGCTTAGCATTGCTGAAACAATTCTTAGCTTCACAGACTCAAGAATCTGAAGTGGGAGCACCGACATATGTTAAATTGAAAAGAGCAATCTATCCAACACAACTAATGGTCATCAAATATCAAGTGTGTAGTGTACGTATAAGCCCCCAAATTTCTCGTTCCTAGTAATGAAAACTTGTGACAGTTCTTTCAGTGAAAGTGGAGACTATTCTTTATTTTTTACGCAAAAGAGTAAGCACAGAAAAGCAATGTATTTCTACTGTCATCATCTTAATGTATTTCAACCAGTCACAGCTGTCCAAATTGACCCTGTGCCAGGGGAATCAGACCTAGGCATGCTAGGGGAAGTAGCAGCCTTGGGCCATGCCTGCCCACCCACACATTTTCAGGGTATGTCGGATGATATATGATACCCAGCCTTTCCAGATTTTCTCGTTAAAACAGTGTATATGATAAAATGAAAATAACGATGTTATACCTACTGTGTAACCACCTGTCAGTAAATTTATGAACAATTAGAAAATGGAAGTACTTTCCAGGGAGCAATTTGTAGAAGCAATAAAATGCTCATTTTTTTCAGAGATATAATAGGACAACAACTTTTCTCTTTTTTTCCCCCAAAACAGCTTTTGCAGTCATTAATCAGCTCTGTTTTGTTGTTGTTGTTTTTAACATCCCAGTTCTTCAAAACGCACTAGATAGGTGCAACTGTGGGCAATGAAGGAGTCATTTAAAATTTCCAGGCGAAGTGAAGCTCAGAGCCAAGGCTGTTTCTTGTTTGATAGGTAGTCACACTTCTTAATAAACTCGGGTTTATGTGAGCTGTCTCAGGGGTTTTACCGCTCAGAAACAGATGCCAGCATTTTCCTTTGTGGAGCAAACATTAAGCCAAGACATCCATTCAGAATGTGTGTTTTTCCCCTTTGACCTTATTAGCAAATGACCTGAGGCTTCCAACATCCTCCAAATAGCCCAAACTGATAATAAAATTACTAAAATTTATAAGGTACTTTCTGTTGGATGAAATTCTTTCTTCCGCATTATCTCGTTTAAATGACCTCCATTTAGAGTTGAGGAAGTTGAGGGTCAAAGAGATACAATGAGTTGCCTGAGGCTGTACAGTAAGCAGAGAACTAAATATCAAACCCAGGTTTCTGATTCCAAATTCTTTTCCTGTCCACTGCATGGAGATGCTTCCCCAGTACCAGTGCAATATGATAAATGCTTGCAACCAGGATCAACGCAAGACAAGGGCACTAGAGCCTCCAAAGCACAATGTGGTACCTTGGAGAGATGGGGAACTCTCTTGCTAGCACCCCATGGTTCCATCCTAGGGCCATGGGATCTGAGAAGCACTGCCATTGTCTCCTGGTCCTGAGAGTTCTCCTCCACTGAGGTCCTGGCTGGACTGGACTTCCAGGACTGGCCAGCTGAAGCCAGCAGAGCAGATGAAGAGGCCTCCTGACCCACATCAGGCTCGACTCCCACTAGCGTGAAAACATCAATTTCCTAGCACAGCCATATTTTTCCACAGAGCAGCTGGTTAGTCCCTCTCTCTCTGCCATTTCACCTCTTCCTTTTAATCTTTTCCATTTTTATTTTTCATCTCAAGTCCTTTTCTTGTGCTCTTGGCTTCTTCAGTGGCCTTTTTACAGGTTTCCACACTTCTCTCTCCTCTTTTCATGTTTGCTCTTTTGTAAGAGGCCCCCTTTCTTCAGTTGTCTTTGTTGTTTGACTCCTCTTTTTAGGATGCCTTTCCCCTCTATTCATTGTTATTCTCCCTGAGATTTTTCTCTTGTCACTTGACGGACTTGAATTTTGATCTTTACTGCTGGACTAAAGCTTTGTCAACCTTCTGTTTTCTTTGTGAGTCAACTTTTTTTTTTATTATTCTCATCCTTCTTCTTGGAACAGAAAGCAAATATTTTTTAGCAGTCTGTGTGATTCATTTGGTGCCTTTTTTTGGCCTAAATGTTTGTTCTCTCTTTTGTAATCAATTATTTTAATTGTAGTTGTCTGGGCTCTAAAGGTAGAAAGAGATGATGGCTAATCTCTATTTCAATAATTGGAAACCAGTTCTTTTCTTATAGTGTCTACAAATTCCATGGAGGGAAAATGTATTCCATATCTCCTACACAAAAGGTTTTAGTGGACACATCCAAAAGCTATGGGTTTTTGTGCTCTTATCCATATGTTTTCATGGCAAACTTACTCCATAAAACCTCAGGAAGAGAGCAGTTTGGAGTGTTTGTGTGTAACTGAGGCATAGCTACATGCAAAAAAGGACAGAGATCTTATATGTACAGCAAGGAGAACTTATATATGTGTAATCACCTGTACAAACACTATGTAGATCAACATATAACACATTGCATTGTTCCAGAAGCTCTAATCACGCCATTTCCCATTTAATCCCTCCCCAAACATCATCACTAGTGTGCCTCTCCTCAGCTTCATAGAAATGGATTCATCTAGGAGGTACTCATTTGTGTGTAGCTTCCTTCACTCAACATATCTGTGATATCCTTCCATGCTGTGTGGGTTTTAATATTCATTTTTTAACTGCTGGGTAGCTTTCCATTTAGGGATTCCATAATCTATTTGTT
Source organism: Nomascus leucogenys (assembly GCF_006542625.1). NCBI lineage: Eukaryota > Metazoa > Chordata > Mammalia > Primates > Hylobatidae > Nomascus > Nomascus leucogenys. The sequence continues at coordinate 2,335,446 of NC_044395.1, read as the reverse complement.
CATTCTCTTATGATAAACACTGGTTGGTTTTTATCTTTTAGTCATTTTGAATGAAATTGCTCTGAACATTTTTATTCATGTCCTTTGAATGTACAACTACTAATTTTTATTGGGAAAATACCTAGAAGTTGAATTTGGGGGCATAAAGTGATGCACGTTCAGATTTAATAGAAATTACCAGGCAGTTTTCTAACACAGTTGAGCCAACTCCCTGCAGCAATATTTGAACGTTTCACTTAAGATGCATCCTCAGCAAGACAGTATTATTAGTCTTTCAAAATTGTAGCCATCTGGTAGCTATGAGAGGAGGTTAGAATTTACAAGCTAACCACATTAAATGCACCAATCCTTCAAAAGCCTTGTGTATCACACGTGTCCTACATGGGTCCTCGGATTCTTTTGGCTTCCTTGACTCCCAAACCTTTGTTTGCTTGCTCAGATACCTCTGCCATTGTAGCTGGCATGACCTTGCAGTTCCACCTTTTGAAGCTGACCAGCTGAGCCTCCAAAATCTCTGGCTACTGTGCTGCATCCAACCTCAGATGAAATGTGATTCTTCAGGGCATGGGATCTGGCTTCCCTAGTGATTGCTGCAGGGGCCATGGAAGGCAATCCAGACATCCAAGGTGTTCACTCCCTATGAAGCAAACTTACATCAAAGGAAGACAGGACACGAGATGAGGGGGAGCCAGGTCAATGCATTCTCTATCTGTTCTTTCTGAGAACCAATGATTCCAAGGCATACACTCTCTCTAGGGTCCCTTTGTAGACATCCTGCATGGCTGAGCAGAAACACCTGCCAAGTCACCAGCTGTTTCTCTCCCCTGTTCATTGTTGCTATGTAGCCAGTGTTGGTAAAGCATCACCTTGGGTTCCTTCCTGTTCTTCCCTTCCTGATTCCCCTTAGCCTTCCATCTCTCTGCCATGTGATTTCACCACAAAAATAAGGCATTGGCATTTAATCACTTCCTCAAGGTCTGTTTTCTAGGGAAACAGCAGTAAGATAGTTTGGAGAAAAATTCCTTAACATATTAACTAGGCTTGATCAATATTGCCAATCCATCCAATTTCTCAAGAGCTGAAATGTGAGTGTGTAACTGGGATACCAGACCGAGAAAGAAATAACTTATCTGAGGGTGTGAATGACCAAGTTCTAGTCTTGTCTTTTATGTCTGTGAGTTTCAATGCATTAGTCTGTGGCTCTGACTCGGGTTCATTCTTTGTGAAAGCTTTCAAGGATGCAGTAGAAATGTCACGATACTCTTTTAAGAGACCCTTAATATCAGATATAATTTCATGTGAAATTGCTACACAGTGGTTACTATTCAACAGTATTGATTTTTCTTCTCCTTTCCTTCCTCCCCCTCTCCCTTTAATCAGCATTAGGCAGGTCATAGAAAGGACATGCCTCCTAAAATAAAAATTAAGCAGAAAATAAAGAAAACTCTGCTTATTTTTTCCATAGGATTCTGACCATCATACCATTATCACTGAGGTTTTAAGGTGACATGCTAAATAGATGTAATGTCAAATGAATAATAATAAAATAGCAAATTAATTAATTATGCTGTTTCATTCAATAGGGAATATTTTCCCATTGTTTTAGGCCAATTTTTTTTTATTATCTTTTTTTTTGAGACAGAGTCTCGCTCTGTCGCTCAGACTGGAGTGCAGTAGCGAGATCTCCGCTCACTGCAAGCTCCGCCTCCCGGGTTCACGCCATTCTTCTGCCTCAGCCTGCCGAGTGGCTGGGACTACAGGCGCCCGCCACCAGGCCCGGCCAATTTTTTTTTTTTTTTTTTTTTTTTTTGTATTTTCAGTAGAGACAGGGTTTCACCATGTTAGCCAGGATGGTCCTGATCTCTGACCTCGTGATCTGTCCACCTCGGCCTCCGAAAGTGCTGGGATTACAGGCATGAGCCACTGCACCCGGACGTTTTAGGCCAATTTTACCAATGCTTTCATGCGCCTTTATTCCAAGCCGTTTTCTGTGTAACTCTAATTTCAACCTTTGCTGATGCTACTAGCATTCAGCTGTTCATTCATAATTTATTCATCAAGTGCCCGCCACACACTGGGCCCTATGTTTGGTACTAGAAATAAAATAGTGAACATAAACAGTGCAGTCTCTGCCTTTGTGAAATCTGAGGTCCAGTAGGAAGAGAGATTCTATTACTGAATTAGGAAGACATATGTAGTAATGCAATACATATTCTGAAAGAAATGGGGAGTGCTATGAGACTCCACAATGGGCAGGCCCGGCCTACTTGGGAAGTTGTGAGATGGCTTTGCTGAGGAAGTGACAGAGCTTGAGGAATGTGAAGCTCTGAAGGACCGTTTTGGCTGGCTGGAGTACAGAAGCTGGAGGGGAGAGTGTTTTTAGATCAGGTTAAAGACGGGTGAGAGCTCCAGAGGTGCCAGTCATCGCAGGAGCGTCCATGCTTTCCCTGGAAACCACAGGGAAACATTTGAAATTCTAAACACGGTGAGTGTGTGTGTGTGTGTGTGTGTGCATGCACGCATGCTTGTTTGTGTACAATGATTAAATGATTAGACTTTTTAGGAGATTATTCTGGCTGCAGGGGCAATTGGAGTTGGTCAAGAGCAGGTTACAAGGAGTGGGGGAGGAATGCATGGAAACTTATTGTTTAACAAGTGCATTAAATGAGGCTGGAATGATGGGAAAGTTCTGGAGACAAAGAGTGGTGATGCTTGCACAATATTTTAATTGTAATTAATGCCACAAAATTGTACACTTTAAAGTGGTTAAAATAGTAAATTTTATATTGTGTATATTTTACTAAAATAAAATCAATTACAAGATCTATGTGGATAAAGAAGTTGGTAGGTTTTTGTGGTAAATCAGTTCAGTGTGAACAATCTAGTTCACAATGATATTCTGAACTAGATTGTTGGGTAGTGAAGGTGAAAAGAAGTTTGTAGATTTGAGAAGTATTTTTGTTTTTTGAGACAGAGTCTTGCTCTGTCACCCAGGCTGGAGTGCAATGGTGCCATCTCGGCTCACTGCAACCTATGCCTCCTGGGTTCAAGCGAGTCTCCTGCCAGAGCCTCCTGAGTAGCTGAGATTATAGGTGCACTACCACATCTGGCTAATTTTTGTATTTTTAGTACAGACTGGGTTCCACCATGTTGGCCAGTATTTTTAAAGTATGTTGAAAAGAATTTGGTATAACAGAGACAAGCTAGCTATTCACCAAACAAAAACAAACAGCTCCCTCCAAACTAAAAAACAAAACTTTTATTATACTCACTCCTAACCCTCGTGTCCAGTCTGCCTGCTAGATACCTGTGACCAAAGTTGGTACTGTCATCATGCTTTGAAGATGGCAGCACTTCCATCAACTTTTATTCCTGAATAACTGCATATAACCTAGCCCTTTGCCCCCTCCCACATCCCCGACAATTGGAATACAGGAATAAGCAGTAGAGTTGTATTAAGCCACTGTAACACTGAGGCTGTAAGAAGCTGGAGTTATCTTACTTGGTACCTGTTATAGACTGAATTAGGTTCACCCAAAATTCATACATTGAAGCCATAATCCCCAATGTGATGATTTTGGGAGACAGGGCCTTTGAAGAGGTAATGAGAGTTAAATGGGTTCATAAGGTTAGGGCCTCAATCTGATGGAACTGGTGTCCTTATGAGAAGAGGAATGATGTCAGTGATCTTTATGTGTGTAAGCACAGAGAAAAGGCCATGTGAAGACACAGCAAGATGGCACTGTCTACAAGAGAAGGAGAGAGTTCTCACCAGATACCAACCTAGATGCCAACTTCATCTCAGACTCCCACCCCCCAGGGCTATAAGAAAATAAATTTCTGTTGTTCAAGGCACTCAGCCTGTGGTATTGTTCTGGCCGCCTGAGGAGACTGAGACAGTATCATTGGCTGCAGAAAGTGAAGTCAGTGTCCATGACTGGTGACGTTTAAGGCTAGTGGATCTAAGTGCATGGAGGTGCCAATCACTGGGAGATGGACACTAGACATAAGCCAGGTTTCAGTTCCATTCTGCACATGTTGACTTCCAAGTGTCCCTCAGACATTCAAAAGAAAATGTCAATTCAGTCTACATGGAGAGTAAATAGACTCTCCCCAGCCATATTCTAATGTAGTTTAACTCTTGCTCAGTTGAAAGAATTTCCTTTCAATTCTTTCAACTTGTTTTGTGGATGTGTGTTCTGTCTCTCCTCCAAAATAAAAACTTCCTTGGATTTTTCTCAACCCCCACCCCAACAGTTTCTAACGTATCACAAATACGATTGACATTCAAGAAACCAATAGGTCATTTTACCGATTTCTTAAGAAGTGGTGGTTTGGTATCCAGAAGACATAGAATGATTCAGGGTATCTTAGAATGTTTAGAGTAGGACTAGACTACTTCAGCCATTGATCTGCTGCAACATATACTTCTGCAACGTATACTTCTAATGAAAGAAAAGAAAACTTCATAAATATGGCTATTGTCTCCTTTGTCAATGTCTCTGCTCACCATTAAAAATATTAAAATAAGGGCAAAAGAATTAAAGTGGGATTCAATTTGATTCCATTGAGAAAACATCCACATTGCACATTTTAGGTGATCAGGTTGACACAACCAATGTGTCCTCCAAGTGCTTAAAATATAGTCTGAGGGGTGTGGAAATACTCCTACCAGATAGTGATGATTCACATTATTTTATCTTCTGTGTGTAGCAAAGTGCCTAATTCAGTGATGGTGCTCAACAAATTCTCCTTGAATATGCTTTCACATAGGAGATATTAATGTATATTTGGTGAATGAGCAAATGAAACAATGGATAGACTATGATATAAAACCATCTGTGAAAAAATTTTGAGAAGTGTTGCAAAATGTATACTCCCAGGAATAAAAATCTAGAACATTAGAGCAGAAATGGATTTCAGTGACCACCTTCTTCGACTGTCTTATTTTATGCATTAAGAAACAGATCCTAGAAGGTTAATACGTATCCCTAAGTTAGCACAGGTAATAGATATGAAACTGCCTTTGCAAAATTATGACAGTAAGAGAAATCTGAAGCATCTGACTCCATCTTGCTTCTAACATCCAAGATGTCCTTCATCATTACTGGGGGTGAACCAAACTAACTTGGGGAAGAATTTAGTTTATAGTTTAACCTTAAAGCAAGGATGACAATAGCCTTTCCCAAAACTAAACCACATTTGAAAAACTAGTCAAAGTCCACAAAGTTAGGGTTATTACAGGGGCTTGAATTCTGCTAAGATATGGGTGTGGTTAAAAGATAACCAGCTGTTGTTTTGGAGGTCACAAGATATGTAACTTCCCCAATTACTCTTATACATAACATCACTATTGTGGAACCTCTGATTGGCCTTTTGAGATGTCTTTGAAGACTTTTAAGTCGCTGACTCCATCCAGATCTGCTGCTTGTGATTCAACAGGCCCTGTGACCCCACCCAAAGGCAGACTCAGTGCATGAGGACCGTTTTCCACACCCCTGTGATTTCATTCCCAACCAACCAACACTCCCATTCCCTAGCCCCTTGCCCACCAAACTATCCTTAAAAACCCCTAACCTCTAAGCCTTTAGGAAGACTGATTTGAGTAACATCTCCAGTTATCTGCTGTGGCCAGCCTCGCGTCAATTAAACTCTTTCTCTACTGCACTGTCCGAGTCTCAGTGAACTGGTTTTTTCTGCAAAGTGGGTAGGAAGAATTCGTTGGGTGACTACAGATACTGGAGTAGTTTTCTAGATCTTTTGACTCACCATACTGCTTTCTTATAGCCATGTGATGATTATTTTCTTCAAAGAGAGCTCTAGACCCTTGCATTCAAAAGATGTTGGCAACATGTCATTACCTATGGACCCTACCTTGATTAGAAAAAACAAAACTGGTCGGGACCCAGTACAACTTTTAACACATGAGGAAAGAGCAGACTGGTGGTCTGAAAGCTCCTTTCAGCAGAGAGATGTGCAGAATTTACTAAATGAGAGAAGCTGAAGCACCTAGAAAACAGGCTTACTGAGAAGAAAGTTCTGGCAGCTTGCCAGAGGCATGCTTTCAAAATGTGAGAGGCAGCATCTCAACTCTTCACTTAACTATGTGCAAGGTGACACTTGGGGAGATGTGAGCAGGACAAGGCAGGAGCCCCGCTGGATGGGGGTAGATTTAAGCTGGCCCCGACCCCTAGGTCCATCACTCATTCCCATAAATCACACTTATGCTTCTCCCTGGAATAGCAATCATTACAGCCCCTCCCACCTCCTTGTGTTCTACGGAACCTAAATTTCCTGAATCCGAACAGAATCCTGTCGCTAAGACTCGCACTTTGCATAATCCTCATGTTTGCAGGCCAACTGAATGTAAATATATGCAAATATACTGGCAAGTTGGGCTGGCCCTCAGGCCTCCCAAAGAGACCTTTCCTGCTGCAGAAGTTGAGCATTGCCTGCTTAGAGGGAGAAGGATTAAGGAGCTGGTAGAAGAAGAGAGGGGACAACAGATAACTTTAGAAAGTAATATAGTGGGGAAAGAAGATGTAAGCATAACCTTCCTATAAATAAGCAAGTCACAGCTAGAAAGCAAAGCTCTGCTAAGGTAGCACTGGGATGGCTGTCATCGACAGTAGCTAGGCCTGGGGAGCATTTACTCACTAGAGACAGAAAATCACTGCAAGGCAATAGTTTCTGAGGCAAATGTGAGCATCTTCTAAATTGCATGAGGCCCAGAAATGGTTTTCCCCTTCCTAAAGTTAGAGAAGGCTATAAAACCACTCTTGCTGCAGTACTTTGTTGACGATGTTTCACCTAGAAACCTCGGAAGAACCTGCTCACACTGGCAGAGTTGCCTTGCCAGCATTCCACAGACTTCCACAGCAAGAAATGCGAGGAGAAAGAGCGAGGCAGGACGCACATCCTGGAGCCTAAGCATCAAAAACACACTGCAAACCCACAACAATTAGCACATCATCTCTAGCGAAAGGCAATGAGCAGTGTGGGTGGGACTGCAAACATCAGCGCGCGGCTTGGTAGGATGGAAGCAAAAATTAGGAACCCCGGGATGAGCACAAGAGGAGAGTCTTCACGTCTCCGAAATCAAGAATTTACTTAGAGCCAAGGGAGAAAGGATCGGTCATTAGCATCAGCCGCACACTGCAGTTACCCACGCCTATAAAATACGAGAGTTGTAGTTTATTTGTTCACCCACACATATGCCTAAATCAATTTGTTTTAGTTCTCTCCAACCAAATATTGTCATTTCTTTTATCGTGAAATACTTATTGATTACTCATTACATGCCAGACACATTCAATAAGCATTTTTGAGCATCTAATCTATGTGAGTTCTGTGCCTTAGGGATAAACATTTCTGTTCATATAGAGGGAAAGACTTTGTTCCCATCCTCAGAGTGCCTGCATTTTGGTGGTGAAGACAGTGTAGTGTGTAACGCAGTAGTTACAGCGTGCTGTGATAGAGCCACACCCAGGAGTTTGGCAAGTGGGAAAGCCTGAGCTCAAATGACACCTTCAGGTATTTAGAAGAGAGAGCCCTGAACTAAGCAGGCAGAAGTAGGGTGCTGCAGGGTGCACTAAAGGGCAAGGAGAGGGTGGGGATCGCCCTAGGCCTGCCATGACATGACCATCAGGGCACAATGCACCTCCTGGGAAGGCCCTGAGTAGGACAACTTCTGCCTGGCATAAGCATTGTGTGTTGTGGACCTTCTCAGGAGAAGGCAAGCTCTCCATTAAGGGATCGTTCCAGTATCCTCTGGTCTCTCCCTCTAAGCAGGTGGCATGTCTACACACCAGGGGCCTACACCTGCAACTCTAGGCAGCAGGCATCACCTGGACAGGATGTGTTGGAGAAGCTGGGTGAGGCCTCTATCTCAGAGGCACTAAGGCTCACCTTACTCAGGAAACTGGGGGCCTATCATGATGGTAAAGTGGCTTTGTATTTGACATGCCACCACCTCCTGAACGTATATGTTCCTTAAGGACCTCAATGCTGGTTAGAATCTGTTCCAGTTCAGCTTGAGGAAAGGCACTGAGAGGCCCTTCCACACACACCTCCACCTCCTCTCCTTGCCCAGAGCTGCCACGTTCACCTCTTAAGGCAGGTGCAAGAGATCCCAGGTCAGGCCTGTCCTGTTTGAGATGCTCCCAGCACCTGCCTGGCACTTTTTCAAAGTGAGTTTCCTGTGAACATTGCCTGGACGCCTGCTGATTGCCCCTGGTCTCTCTCAGAGCTATCCTTGGGCGTCTTTTTAATGGCCTGGCCTTAATTGCATTTTCCTGTATGCACTGTGGCAGTCAGCATGCAGTTTAATAAAACATTTTCAAACTGCTGGGCCCATTCTTCCCTTCCCACCTACATCTTATGCAGTAGAAGATTCTAAGCCTTATTTTGAAGGTGATTGATTTGGTGTGTTTTCCACTTGCTCTCCTGCTGTGGGGACATTTTGCCTCTATGTGTGATAAATTTTTTTAAAGGAACTTTGATTTTCCAGTCCCCTCACTTTCCACCCTGCTGTTGCAGAACCAAGGACTGGGAAGCTTTACTCCTCAAGTAGCTATTTTGCCTTCTCCAATTCTGTGATTCATTGTTGGTGCTTTGGATTAGCCGTGGCCAGTGCGCAGGGGTTGTCATTCAGCGCTCACATCGGCAGGGTGTTTGAAAGGAGGTGATGGAGATGTCTGTACCACAGCTACAGACTTTTTTCTTTTGAAACTAGAGAATAGGCCTATATTTAATTGTACATTGTTTTATCTTTTACTGGATGTGATTACAGACAAGGGAAATTCATTACCAACGAAGAGATTCCATTGGGTATGCAGCAGTGGCCCCTGAAAGACGCAGTCTTGGGAAGGTCTCTACATTTTCTATTTCCTGGCATAAGTAATGTTGATGCTGGGATGGAAGGCTCTTAAGGAAAGCAAAACCTTTGATGAAAGCTTTGATGATGTCTTGCTGATATTATTTCTCTTTTGTTTCAAAGTTATCTGCTTCATCTCTTCATTCTCTCTCAATGAGTACAATTGTGCATGTGTTTTTTTCAGAAGTACATCTTGAACATGAGATTATAAAATTATGACAACAATATCAAAACTAGTTATGAGAAGAATATTTTAAAGTAGCAAGAATGTTATAAGATATTGAGGACAGAGGTATCACACATAAACACATACACACATGTTCACATATATTCCAAAGGAGGCACAGTTATTCCATTGCTATCCACAAAATCTAACATAATTTATCAAAACATATGATACCAATGCTTTTATGTGATAAAACCATATTAGGATAAGTGAAGGGACAGTTCTAAAAATTGCTGAACCACCCTGGCATAATATTTGTCATGCAATCTCAGAAGCATTTTCAGGAATTAGCCTAGCAGCGGGAAACAAATAATTTTAATAGAGGGTTGCACCTTAATGCACAACCTCATGAAGAAGGTGGGGCAGGCTTTCTTTCTCACAGTTGACAGATGAAGATTCTGAAACATAGCAAGGTTGAGTAACTCATTTCAGGTCACAGAGCAAGTGGTCAAACCAGGAGTGAAATTTTACCTACCTTCCTCCTAGAAGCAGCTCAGTAAGTGAGACTCTTTTCCATATATATGAATCAAGGCTTTAGCTGTCGTTAGTATTGCCTTTTCTGTTGAATATACCTCAGAATTAGAGCACTTGGAAAACACAAGCCCAACCCTCAGTGGCCAGCGATGTGATTGGTTCTCAGTGGTGGTGTGGAAAGGCAGGAGGGTGGGATAGGGTGAGAGGCAGACACCTGGCCTGCTCCTGCTGTGCCCCACGTGGGACTATTTTAAAAAGCTCATTCCTACCCTGTCTCTACTAAAAATACAAAACTTAACCAGGCGTGGTGGCACGAGCCTGTAATCCCAGCTTCTCGGGAGGCTGAGGCATGAGAATCACTTGAACACAGGAGGCAGAGGTTGCGGCGAGCCGAGACCATGCCACTGCACTCCAGCCTGGGTGACAGCGTGAGACTCCATCTCTAAAACAGAAAAGCTGGCTCCTGCTCTTGCCTCTTGCTGAAGGAGCTCAGGCAGAGCGGTAGGAGAGCAGAGACCCTCCCTGGGGAGTGTGCCATTTGCCCAGAGAACCGCAGGGTGTCCTGGAACAAGGTGCAGATTGGGCTTGCACTGGGAGGCTGCATGCAGAGCCTCAGGGAGGCTGGCTCTGCTCTTTGGTTTTCCCATCTCCAACCAGGCAGGCGCCCTCAGAACACCAAGCCATGAGCGAGGTTCCTCTGCCTCTTCGTTCTTTCTCTTGACTCTCGACCTTCCTCTGCTTCCTTTAGTTTCCTTCACATCCTCAATTTGTACATCTGTGGCTCTTTGCAGGCATCTTCAAGTTCTTCTTCCATCTCTTTCCCTTATCACCTTTTACTTTCCCAAATCTCCCAGGCAGGAGCCCCACTCCTCCAGCCCTCCACTTACCAGGGCTAACTCAGACTCTTATTAAGGGGAATATCCAGTGTCAAACTCTCCCATGCCTCTCTCATTCAACAAGCTCAGTTTGGTCTATGTTAGAGAGCCACGTGCCTAGAAGTGTGTGTGTTTTGCTAATTGTAAATTACATACAAAATTTATATCCTGAATCAAAAAACTGACTGCAAACTTTGTGTCCGAAAGAGACCAAATTTTTGTCCTCAAGCAACCTGTACCTTGGAAACGACAAACACTCCTCATGATCATCTGATCCCAGATCATTGCAGAGTTTTTAGAAAACACTCAAGTTCTATTTAAATTTATTGCTTGGCATTTCTGGGACACAGAGTAATCTCTTCTGCCAACCTATAAATTCATTTAAAATCTGTGCTTTCCCCTGAAAAATCATAACTAAAAGAACCAATAACAATGCTATAATTAATTATTATTTCTATTAAAAGATGGGGCTTATTTTTTTTCCTACCCTGTCTCTACTAAAAATACAAAAATAGCTGGGTGTGGTGGCAGGCACCACCACCATTTAGGTGACATTCTAGGAGCAGCATTTCTACAGCTCTGTTAATCACCCTTCATCCGTCAATCAGAGGGAACTCCTTCTCTGCTTTTAACTAACAAAAACCCAGTAATAAAACTCCGACTCCCAGGGGACTCATGGCTCACTTACCTGCAGATTTTAGGTTACCCAGGGAGCTGTTATGTTGTGTCTGAGGGGGAAATAATCTATCTGAACAGAAATTAAGAAAAAATTAGAAAGAAAAAATTAAAAGAAAGAAGAATTGAAAGAGAGGGTACAAATATCTATTACAACAATATCATCTTCTAAAGCTGTTTATGATAAAAAGAGGATTTGGTAGCTTGTGTTCCAGCTATATTAAATTAAATCCAAGATCCCTTTCCCACACACACACAGGCCTGAAAACATCAGTCCTATCACGACAAACTAGCCCCTGGGAAAAGGAATCCTCCTGGCAGTGTGCCACGGACCCTTATAAACTGCTAACCGTGGTAATGAACCAATCCAAGACACATATTAATAATGACATGAAGAGACACATTTATTGTTGATTGTTGAGATGGCGGCAGATTTATTGCCAGCTTGCCAGGAGGGAGGGCTTGGCCCAGCAATGGTGCAATTAAAAACAAATTGAATACAGGGACAAAGAATCAATAATCTAACAGAGCAACTTTTAGTTTGCAAAATACAAATATAAATTAATTGACCTGAACACAGTTGCTAACTGGTCATTAATGTCTGCTTACTGGACAATCGGAGCACATAATCCATCCCATTAAATTGATTGCAGCAGGCTGGGTCCCTGCTCTTCCAGCTCTGCCTGCCAGGACAACCATCAGGGCACCTTGTTTAGGGGTGATTTTCAACACCACTAAAGCAAAGTGACTGTGTTAGAAATTTTCCCCAGAAGCCTTAAATTAAGGAATTCTTTTTAAGGTTTCACTAAGAATTTCTTTATTCAACAGGCGTGTTTTCGATGCTACAGTGTACAGCATCTGTCCCAAGGTAAGGGACTTGAAGGGAATAAATCCATGCTGTACGTGGCTTTTCATGATGTGGCTACCAGTATCTCCCCCAGTAAGCCATCCTTTGAGATGCTTATTCATTCCTAAGAACAATTGACATTTTCCCTCAATCTTTCATAAAATCTTAAAAGCATATTTAGAATATTTTGCTATTATTTTTATGTATTAATAACCTTTTATATAAATTTGTGAAAGAGAGACTTCTATGGTCATGCCAATTCAGATTGCTATCCCTAAGCTGCACCTCTGTGAAAAATTATGGAGCCACCTCCTCTGGCTTGTCTTCTAGGAAATTACAGTCTAGGAGAGCAAGAGAATTATATCCACCAATAACTGAAATTTGAAACAAAAAGCTACAGGTATCATAAGGAAGTACAGGTAAAGTGGCAGCTGGAATTTTTTTAAAAAGGCCCTAGCAACTCTAAAATTGTGCAATATGATAGCCACTGGTCATGTGTGTCTACTTCAAATTAAACTAATTAAAATTAAATAAAACTAAAGACTTGGCTTTTCAGTCATACTAGTCACAACTCAAGTTCTCAACAGTCACTTGTGGCTAATGGCTACCATGTTGAAGAGTGTAAATACAGAACATTTCCATCATCACAGAAAGGTCTATTGGACAGTACTGCTTTCTGCAGGATAATGTTTTAAGAACATTAAAAGCAGATAAATTCTATGAGAAACGAGGAAGAATGCAGGATGCTGGGCAGCGGGGATTACACAAGGACAAACTTGACTAGGTTGTGTGTAGGACGTAAACATGGAGAAATAAGAAATAAGAGTGGAAAGGGTGGGAGGGGAGTGAGGGATAAAAGACTACAAATTGGGCTCAGTATATACTGCTCAGGTGATGGGTGCACGAAAATCTCACAACTCACCACTAAACAACTTACTCATGTAACCAAACACCACCTGTTCTCACGACTCACCACTAAACAACTTACTCATGTAACCAAATACCACCTGTGCCCCAAAAGCCTATGGAAACAAACATTAAAAAAGAAAGAAACATGCCTCCTATAAAAAAGTAAAAAGAAATAAAGAAGTAAGAGTGGAAAAGTAGGTTTGGCCCTGGATTGCTCAGCACCTGGAAAGACAATCTAAGAGGTTTTGACTTGACTTCACTGTCAATAGGGAGCCATTAAAATACAAGTGGGGTAAGTGACATGATCAGTATGTGCATCAGAAATACTTAGACAACACTGTTAAAATGAATTATAGGGAGGTAGAGACGAGGATTAGGTATCAATTAGGACGTGACAGGCAAAAGTCAGTAGAGAGTAAGACTCTTCACTTTGAAGGTAGTGGTTTTGGGAACAGAAAGGGAGAGAATGACGTTATTGGACATGACATTTGCTTTGATAGAGAAGCAAAAGAGAAAAAGAGTCAAAGCTGAAGCCAAGGTTTTACACACAATGGTGTTTCCATGAATAGAAATGTGAATTACAAGAAAAGGAACAGGTTTTGGAGAAAAGAAGACAAGTTGAGGGTGGAACATGTTAAGATTCCTAAGGGATACCCAAGTTGAGGAGCTAAGAAGATAATCAAACATTAGAGAATAGAATTAGGAAAGAACTAAAAACTAGAAATTTAGATTTAGGAGCCAATGATATAGAGCTGATATTAACTCCAAGAAAAAAAGTTATAATTACTAAGATAAGATCAACAAAACAGGAGAGAAAAAAGTTTAAGGACAGATCCTGACTCCACAGAGATTAGATTACAATGCCTTAAGCAGAGGCAACCTGACAAAGGAAGGATGTGTATTGTAAATGACCCGGCGTGGTAGTCTGACCTACTTATTTAAAAGCTATGGAATTGAAAGGAAGTTAAGCTAGAAGCTGAGTGGAGAATTCCATTGTCAACGGAAGTGAGTTTAAAATACAACCTTGTACTTATCAGCAGGGCCCTTAGCTTCTCTGAGCCTTAGCTTTCTCATTCAAAAAAATAGGAACATGAATCCCACCCTCTGGGTTAATTGGAAAATAGAATATGAAAATGTTTATAAGATGACCACCACCCCACTTAGTTAACCCTTGAATAATATAAGGGCTGGGGGTGATGACCCCCACACAGTTGAAAATCTGCATATAACTTTGACTCCCTCCAAATTTAACTACTAAGAGCCTACTGTTGACCAGAAGCCTTACTGATAATATGAAAGAGTTGATTCATGTATATTTTGCATTTATATTTTATACTGTATTCATATAACAAAGTAAGCTGGACTAAAGAAAATGAGACCAAGTAAATCATAAGGAAGAGAAAATATATTTACTGTTCATTAAGTGGAAGTGGATCATCATAAAGGTCTTCACCCTCATTGTCTTAATGTTGAGTAGGCTGAGGAGGAGGAGGAGGAGAAGGAGGAGGAGGAGGAGGAGGGGTAGGTCTTGCAGTCTCAGGAGTGGCAGGGATGAAAGAAAATTCACATATAAGTGGACCTGCATGGTTCAGACTCATATGGTTCAACAGTCAACCGTACTCAGTGGATGATAACCATTGTTTATAATTACTAAAAAAGATTATTGGCTGTTTTCCTTGTGATTATTTTGCTTCACTTCTATTGCTCTTCAAATTCTATGCCTATAGAGGAGAATTTTAGTGAACGAACAGTCAAAGACTTTTTGAGATGCCAGAATAAGAATAGGGACAACAGTTACTGTCGTCAAGGCACTATGTTGAGGGTAAAACTTGTTAACTAGGAGCTCAAAACCAGGTTTGGGAATGCAAGTGAGACTCTCCAAATCTGTGTACACCTGCTATGTGTAGAAAGACATCACTATTCCGAATTGACAGTTTACTTGGATGCTAAACAGTGACTAACTAATCTTGCAGGTGGTGAGGCTTGAAACCTTATGTAAGATCCTCACTATATGAGGGTCATGGTGGACATTAATCTATAGGGAGAGTTTTTGAACATTTACTAATTTGTCCTTCTTCTGAGGTGTGATTGCTCCCCTGCTCACAAGCAGCAGGAACGTGTGGGAAAAGATCTATTTACTGGAGCTATTGGCAGACAGGTCTCTTAGGAAATAAGCTGAGATCACCATGCAAATTGAGCAGAACATAACAGGCATTTCATTTTCCCTCCATCTCCACATCAGTGATGATTTTGAGAACAGGCATTATGACTGTTCCGTTTGTTTAATTCTATTGCAAATAAGGCAGATGACAGCCCCAGGCCCTGACACTTCTCTCTCTCTCTTTTTTTTTTTCAGACGGAGTCTTGCTCTGTCGCCCAGGCTGGAGTGCAGTGGTGTGATCTTGGCTCACTGCAACCTCCGCCTCCCTGCTTCAGCCTCCTGAGTAGCTGGGACTACAGGTGCACGCCGCCATGCCCAGCTAATTTTTTCTGGCTACTGTAAAAACCATCATCAAACCAGGCGCCAGGACTGGCAGCCTCTTCTTGGATCATGTCAATGCATCTCTCTGCCTTTTTCCCAGCCAGGACTCTCAAGTGGAAGTGCCACCTCTTGCCAGGGTCCACCCGTGCTTTGTTCTGACTATGTATTCATCCAGAGTCACATTTTGTTTTGGTCTCACTCACCTTGGAAAATGCTGACTCCTCCTATTTTTAAAATCCAATGGACTATAAGTGTCCAAGGAGAATTTGAGTGTGTGCTTCCCCCTCTCCTCTCCTAGACAGAGGCTTAGCCCACGTATTTGATGGGTAGTGGGATGGAATTCCGGAGGCCACAGAGGAAATAGCCATAAACCCTATAAAAACTGTGTGAGCGTGTGTGTATGAGTACAGAAGAAACAGACAAAACCCATGAAAACGGTGTGCGTGTAAGAGTGTGTGTACGTGTGAGTGCGTGAGTACATCTGTGAGTGTGTGTATGTGTATGTGGTGTCTGTGTGTGTCTTAGTTGCAAAGCAAAGCAGAACAAAGCCCCATATTTATCCTCACAACAATGGGAGAAAAGGCCTGATACAAGGAGAAATCTGTTTCTTTTTCTTTTTTTTTATAAACTGTGTTGTGAACTGTGTTGTCATCAGCTACATACAATGTCATGAAAGGTCACAATCTAGGAGACTCATGAAGGTCAACATCAATTTTACTCTGGCTACACAAGGTGTCATATTCAGTTAATATCTGAGAAACACAGTAGTCTGAGAGCCGGGATAGGACCACTGCATGGTGGGGTGAGTGTGGCCTTGTTCTAACCCTGAGGGCAGGGGGTGGGGCAGGTGCAGAAGGCAGTGTGGGGACACCCTCCCAGTGAAGGGAGACTTGAGATCTCTTCCTTTATGTGCTATAGAGGGTATTCTGGACAGCAACTTCATTCTTGATTCCTTCTGTGTTGTAGTTGCCTTCTTAGTTAGCCTAACCCTTCCATAAAGCATGTGTATACATACACATATACATATACACATCTCAAACATCGAACATATATATGTGTATATCCAAGCATATATATGTGTATCTTCATATACACATATACATATATATGCTTGATGTTTGATGATTTCTCCATTTATCAGGTCTCTTCTCCCATTGTTGTGAGGAGAAATATGTTGTTTGTTCTGCTCTGCTTAGGAACTAAGACACACAGAGGTAGCACGTACACACTCACACTCACTCACGAATGCCCTCGCACATACATACACTCTTACACACACACACAGAGTTTTCATATCTGTTTCTTCTGCAGTCACATGCACACAACTCACATAGTTTTCATAGGTTGTATGGCTCTTTCCTCTGTGGCCTCTGGAATTCCACCCCACTGTCCATTAAATATGTGTCCACTTGACGTGGGTTGTGGAGGTTACAAATGTCAGAGAAGAACTAGGAAGCAAATGGTATCTTTCTCTTCCACCTTCTCTAACCAAAAAGGTGAACAACAAGGTTTACAGTCACCCCTAACTAGCAGTCTTAGTAAGCGACCTTAAATCCTAAAGCCCCTGGAGAAAAATACAAATAAGAAATAGTAAGAACAATGGCAAAAGACTGCAATTACTTTCACACCAACCTAATAATTGTGCCATCGGCGGGTGAAAGTAGGAGAGACACAGAGTGCAGAGACTCCCGGTCACACACAAATTCCGAGATAAATTACACTGAAAAATAGTAACATAGAATAACTAGAAAGGACTTTCATACCATCAGTTCAATCTTTCCATTGCAAAGTCAAGGACATGACGCCCAGAAAAGTCCTTTACCTAATTTTAGCTGTGTGCTTTATCTGCACAAATATACAGAATTTGCAGCTTAGAGACCCCTTCTCAGAATCTTATTTCCAATTGACATACACACACACACACAAAAAAACACACACACAACCACACATGGGATTAAAGTATGCATATGTGCACATAAAGAAATTACTCTGAATTCTACTCTTCACCCCATGTTAATAAGCCAGGAGAGGAACGTCTTGGAGACACAGGCCTGCACTGTTAGGAGTCGAGCGCAGGGCTGAGGAGTGAGCATTCTGCTGGCTGGTCCTATTGTTTTCCACTCTTCTACCCTGTCTTTGTGAAGAGTAAATGTGATTACAATTTTAAGTAGCAGTTGAATACATAAAATTTATTTCAGGTTAACTGCCTGCTTTTCTTTAATCTATAAGCACATTTGTTCATTTAAATGTTTGGGTAATATTTAGGAAAAGAGGAGAAAATAGCCTAAAAAAAGAAACTGCTTACAAAGAAAGAGTTGAAAATAGGTAAATCCCTGGCAAAATTGTGACCTATGGCCATGCCTCCCTGGACCTGCTGCAACCGCTCCTTGGTACAATCCCAGCATCCACCTGCTGTCCCCACCCCAGAATTATCTCCTCAGGGCCCACCGTTTTCTGGAACACCTCTGAAGGTTGACATTTTTCTCACATAAGAACAGGTACCTGTCTACATACTTAACTCTGAGTCAGTGGCGTGTTGAACACTCTGCTGGCTACGGAGTGAATATACCCAGTCTTGGGTGTTGCTTTGCCACTTCCTCACTAGCGTAACTTGGACAAATCACTTCCAAGTCTCTGAATCTCACTTTCTGGTCTTGGAAAGGTGTGCGTTTCTATTCTGTCATGTAGGGCTTTGGGGAAGCATAATCAAAAGAGATAATGCATGTAAAGTGCCTTGTTAACTATTTGTATTTTGATAACTTTTTTTCTCTTGAGAAAAGCTTAACCTTGACGAGTAAGTCTAGTGAAGGGGATTTAAAGCACGCGGCAGCTGCATCAGCATTGGGTAAGTTGTTAATCTTTCTAAGCCTCCATTTCCTTATTTGTAAACATGACTAGGGTGTATATTTTGTAGAGTGGATAGCTGTAAGGAACGGCTGAGATAATGTTTATACTTAGCACGCCCAATGCTGAGGTTGGTTGGTGATCAGCAATATCTAGGACTGGCAGGGCTGGGAACCCATTTTTCTTTATATGCAAAACTCAACTTCAGATACCAACCAATTTCACCTGAACTGACACCAAGCTAAGAGATGCAGAGTCTTTTGTTTACATAGAAATTGCATAAGCTTGCTGTGGAGCCTCCTGTGTAAGAATTTAATAAAATTCATCATTTCTAGCCCTCTGCATAAAATTGGGCTTAGCAAGAGGAGTTCATTCCATAAAAGGAAGTACTCTGTAGTGAAGAGATTTCTGAACAAGGCAGGAGAGCAGGTAGAGAATACCTACATCCAAGAAGCAACCATAGACATGTCTTCTTATTCCATCTATCTCCAACAAACAATGACAATGACGTACCATTGGCACACATAGATCTCTGCGTTCTTTCAGAATGCTGAAGAGCTCATGACAGTTAGAATGACAATGAGATTCTGGATCCACAGAGGGGCCAGGGTTTTCAGTACTTACATAGGATAAAGTGGTAACATTTAAAATGCATATTCCTGAAGGGATGAGCTACTAGAAAATTAATTATCCTCTCTTTGCCCCCCTCACAGCCTCTCTACATCATTTATTGTAGCTTTGGTGTCCCACTCCCACCACTAATTTTCTTTCTTGAGCTTTGTCCTCAATTTCTGTTGCTACAATGCAATATCAAGAGAAGGAAAAATCACACACACACACACACACACACACACAAACACACAGAAATCCTGAAAATGTTCCATTGATCTAGAGCAGAGAACTATGGATGTTGTTGGCATTGGAGGGACTGCAGTATGCTAAAAAGACACTACTCTCAAAGTCCTGTGGCCATGGTTCAAGACCCAGCTCTGCTACTTACTCACTGGGGACTCAGCCAGGCTCTTAACCTCCATGAGCTACAGTTACCTAATTTGCAAATGGAGATAACAGTCTCTGCACTACAGCCTCCCAGGGTTTGTTGTGTGGGTCAAAGGTGACAAACATTGTGCCATCTCTGTAGAGTACTAAATAAATGCATGGAATTTGTGTTATCCTTTTAGAACAATCTCTTAGCTTGTCACATTGAGGACCCTGTCCCCTTCAGGGACCTTTCCTCCATGACTGTCCTCTTTGAGTCATCTGGACATTGTCTGTCTTCCCTGTCACCTGTATCTGCAGGAAGATGCTTTATGATCGCTGTGTTCCTATGCCATTCCAGTAGCAATATCAATCTGCTTCTGTTCATTGTACAAACATTTGCTGAGTGCCTACTGTGCCTCAGACGGTGTGCTAAGTGCTGAGGTTGGATATAAATAAATTATGATTCTTACTGTTATCTAGGAATTGTTAACCTCAGAACATTTACCTACTCTCCAGCCAGGAAATTCATGCTGAATCTCAAATATACCCTTTCTGGTGTTAGGTTACACCTGTTCCCTAGTTCTGCAACATCTGTGTAATGTTTGTGTGTTGTTTATCTCTAGAGCTTGTAAGCCCAAAGCTGTTCTTTCCAAGTGGCATAGGATCGTATCTCCCCAATCACTAACATTTCTCCGAACTAAAAAATCTGGGTGATATCATTTTAATTCTTCCTCTTTCCAGGTATGAGGATGAATGCTTTCAGTTTCCTGTGGACACCGCCTCTCAGGCACCTCTGGATCTTTGCAGATAGGCCCACGGTCACCCTGGCTGCACTGTTTAGCGGGGATGGGAGTCACTCCTGCCTGTGCTTGTGCCTCCAGCTTCTCCCACTTTAGCTCCTGCTCTGCAGGGCTGCCAGGCTGATTTTCCCCCCAACTAATCCGACCCCACAGCAGTGCCTCCCCCTTGCTCCGGATTTCCTCCACACTGAGGTGTGCAGCCTAGATCACATTATCACATGCTCACACGGTGCCTGCACTGATCCCCTCAGTGGCTGAGATGTACCTCGGGTATCAGTGACACAATTTTAACGAAGGCAGCTTCTGTTCTCAATGAGAAGGATTTGGAAATTAGTTCACTCAGATATGTGGCAAAGGCTGCCTTCTACAACACGAAAGGGCAGGCAGGAAGGTTGGTGGCAGAGTGTCTCTCAGGCGCTCCCATGGCAGGAGGGATAAAGCTGAATCCCGTAGGCGTGCACTCCCTTCTGCTGATGGCATCTGGTTGGCAGAAGGAATGAGATACCCACTTTCTCAAATGGACAGAAGATACATAAACACCTTTTTGTTTTTATAAACAGACAAGCGGCAGCTCGGAAATTTTTCTGTTTTTCTCATTGCAAAATCAATACCCATCAGCAGTTTGAAATTAAAGGCGAGATAAGGCCTCAGTTTTATACATGTCTTATTGTCTTCCAAAAGCTTTCTACTCAGTCAGATAAATTTTCTTTAAGAGGATTAGGAAACTTTCATTATCTTTATCTAACCTGAACTAACACTGTGTCTGAAAAATTAATCTATAGACTGGACAAAAGCCAGTGGCTGCTGGGAGAAGAGCTCTGGGGTTTATTTCTAATTGAGCAGTGGGGTCTCTACGTCCACCCTCTGGTAATTCAACTGTCTTCCAAAGAAAGAGCAAGTCACTGTATCACTAAGCAAGAGGAAATAATTCAGCTTTCTGACCTCCTTCTCTGTGGCCTCTCAGTAAAGTTACAAACCAGCCTGCCAAGGATCCCAAGAGAATGTCCTCCCCAAGAGAAGATCTTCCCCAAGAGAAGCTTCTCCCCAAGAGAATGTCATCATCAAGAGAAGCTCCTCCCCAAGAGAAGATCCTCCCCAAGGGAACGTCCTCCCGAAAGGAACGTCATCCCCAAAAGAAGATCTTCCCCAAGAGAACGTCCTCCCCAAGAGAACATCATCCCCCAGAGAAGATCTTCCCCAAGAGAATGTCCTCCCCAAAGGAATGTCATCCCCAACAGAAGATCTTCCCCAAGAGAAGCTCCTCCCCAAGAGAACATCATCCCCAAGAGATGCTCCTCCCCAGGAGAAGCTCCTCCCCAAAAGAACATCGTCCCCTCCCATCCCCACCCATCCCGACTGACTCTGGACTTCCCAGGCCACCTCAGAGGGCTGGAGCCAGAGAGTAGCTTGGCCTGGAATGTGGAGACTGAGGAGCTGACCTCTGAAATAGATGCCTTGCTGTCCTTAGACTTTTTCTGACCTGAAGCTTGGAGGTCCACAGGGAGACCCCACAGGCTGCCACATCCCACCCAAGGGATCGCTCAGCATGTGTTATGGAGAACATCCTTCTCTGTCACTCGGCCCCCAGCCCATTATGTTGTGCATTGACTTTGATTTGCTGACATCATCTATCTTAGTTCTTGAAAAGGGATAGGCTTGCTCGGCTTGAGTCTGTTTCTCTACAGTGCCTGACAGTTCTTTTCTATTTCAGTGCCACATTTCCTGAATTTGAAATAACTTTGCTGTCAAGGCCACAGAGGTGCCACTGAGGTGTCACTTCCGATGCCGAGAATGTCAGCTCCTCTGGAACCAAGCCCAGGTGCAGGCAGGTGGGGTAGTGAGAGCTCACAGTCTTTTGTTTTCTACACCCTCAGAAACGTTCAGCAGATAGCCCAGCTCATCTCCGATGACTGATCTCACCAAGTGCCTCTGTCGTCCTCTGAGGAGAAGTATCAGATGTGACAGTTGTCTTGATCTCCAGATGGCAGGCAGTCTTGTCGCTCCAGAGCTGTGGGTGGACATGTATGGAGAGTGGAAACCCGCAGCGTCTGTAGATGTCTGTTGGATGGCGCGTGTGAACGCCTGAAAGCACGCGAGGAGGGGAGCAGGGCTTGGAGGCTGGGCAGGAGCAAAGCTTCAGGCAGCATGCCAGTGCCAGGGACTGCTGGGGAACAGCAGTGGCAGCAGACAGCTCTCTGGCCCCACACATGCCATTACAAATGGCTACAGAGGCAGGCCTGGCTGCTTGCACCAAAAGGAAAGAATGGGCAACCTGAATCATACAAGTGACTGAAGCATGAATAGACAGCCCTCATGCAACCTCTCTCTAGGAAACCAATTGAAATGAGCAACATCGTGGTCTTTTTTTGTTTGTTTGTTTGTTTTTTAAATCAGAGATGAGGAATCTATCTTAGCTAAGCAAGGATGCCATACACATTTCACAAACTAAAAAAAAAAAAAAATTCTGTTGAATCTATGACAGATGGGATCTGATAAAAGGCAGATGCTAAAGACTAAATCACACATAGGGACCCCTTCTGAGAGCTCACTGTGTTTCCTCAAGATATCTGCAAACGAGGATCTGAAAGAAGTCTACCTGAACCTTTCATTTGGTGCAGCAAGGATGCGTCACTGCGTGACGGAACTAATGTGCTTAAAACTTCATTCCTGCCATGAGCCAACACCTGACAGAAATTGCTTTACATGGTGATGATAGTTGGGGTCAAGTTCAAAATAAGTTCATTTGGATTGCTGCCTTGCTTTAAAATGGTTCTCAAATTCTCAGAACTGCTATCTGCACGTGTTTTTAATTCTTAATATTTAATATCTGAGAATCTGACATTTCTTCAGCCCCATTTTTGAGGTGTAATATGAAATTTAAATTAAAAACTATTTTAAAATGCACATGTGACACAATTCCTGGGCTATCCCGATTCAAATTTTTAAAGCAGAATGGAAGACGATGCTAAGTCTTCCTTTCTCCTTCCCCCTTTTTAAAATTGTCTGAATTTATTACTAATATTAACCTGCAGTTATCATTCTGACTAATATCCCTCTTGGATCTGGACTTCACTGTCTGGCTGTGAGAGAGTGTTTAAACACAGCAGCAATGCCAGGGAGGGCCTGCCTAAACAGCACTCAGAGACCCCTCCAGAGCATGCATGACCAGCAACTGTGCGAAAACAGTCACGTCACATAGTTTCTCATTGGCATTATTAGTCTTTTATTATGAAATAAGCCTATAAGAGAATTAAAAGGCATTGAGAGTAGTACTGTATTTATCTATGTTTGACTGTATCTCACTCCAGCTCCAGAGTGCTAAGTAACTTACGAGAGCTCAACCAGTGCATGTTACACAACTTATTGATGAGAACAGAAGGACCAGAGATAACATTTAGAAACTTAGAAGATATTCAGCACTTAGTTAAGTACCCATTCGATGGGAAACATTCCAAGACATATAGTCAAACTCTGGATTCAGTAGAGGAAGATGACTTTTGTGTCTTCACACACAAGTAGAACAAACACCAACACTGTTCTTCCCCTCCATCACTGACGGGAATGGCAACCCCAGATCCAGTTGGGACTTACCTTGCACTATTAGGTGAACCCGCGATGTTTTGGGATGATTGTCTGTCTGCACAGAGCAGGTGTACGGACCTTCGTCATACACATCCACATTTTGGATCATGATGCTGTACTGGGTTGGTGTATTGACCAGGATGATCACACGAGGGTCTATGGACCACTTGTCATTCCCAGCGTAGAGGATGGTGCTGCGGTTTAGCCAGGCCACCCGGGTTACCCGGTCATCTATGGTACACCTGCAGTGAGGCAGGGAGTGGTGGAGGGAGTAGGAAGGGAAAGAGAAAGAGTGGAGAGATTATATAATATGGTAAATATGACGTTGCATTTTGAGGAGTAATTGAAACAACATAACACAGTGCTAAAAGGAAACAATTATGGATGAAACTTCCTAAATATAAACTAAGAGTGACCAGAATCATCTTGAAGAACTGACAATACAAAATCATTTCTATTTGATTTTGAGACATATTATGTATTTTTGCCATCCATTTGCTTTCCCTGTTATTTTTTTCCCCATAGGCTTATATGAAAATTAGTTTATGTTTCTTGAGCACATTTACCACCTTGGGGAAGAAGTGGCCCAGGGGCACATGGGAGAGAGAGTGGATAAGTATTTCAAATAGGTCACAGATAATCCACAAAGCAAATACTTAACTTGTAGTTAATCAAAAATTGAACATATTTACCTCCAGACCTCCCTGGTGTTGATAATCTCCTTATACCCCTAAGCAGCCGAAAGCCTGCAAACTACAATTTATAACATGGGTTGGTAAAATTCACCTTAGAAGGCCAACACTTTTTGAGGAAGTCAAAACTGCATCTTAGGACTTCAGGAGAGGAAAGAAGAAAATTATCAGCAGAATCCCTGTTCCTCATACACTCCCTGTCCCATTGGGAGAGAGAACAAGGCTATTATCAAAGCAGGGAACTGTGCAACACCTCCCACCTACTCTCCTTAACAATTCGAAGCTATGAACACAAACGAGGCCTGTGTGTCGGTGTGGATGACCTGCGGGCTGTCAGGCCTGATACAGGACTGAAAGTGCTGGACGTCTGCGCATGTGCCCAGGAACTGAGGACGTGGGAATGGAAGCATGAGGAAACAGACTGCTTTCTAAATGTGGATGCACACCCATCACTCCATGCTGCATATAGGAATGCACAAGGACAACCAGGCTTGCCAATGTCCTGGCAGAGAGAGGAGGGACGTAAGTCCAGCACCTGCAGGTGAGGATAACACGGGGAATAGGCATGGCCTTCCCTCACTAGATCTGACCTAACACTTGGGTGGCAGCAGTGATCCTTCAGGCAGGTCTCAGGAGACTGAAGGACCCCAGAGACACTGGCCACAGTGGAGAGGTCAGGACCTGGCCAAGTGACCAGTCTCACCTGTCCTGCATGGCTCAGGGTCTCCAAGCACCAGAACCACGGCCCTCTGGAACGGGGAAAGCACCTGATCTAGGGCAGTCCTCTCCCTGGTTGGTAGGAAGAATAAAAGCAATACCAGCTTCTGGTCACCCAGGCCTTTTTATGAGCTGGCCCATCTGCCCCTCAGCCGCTGAGAAGTTGGGTAGGGAGGGTGTTAGGCACTCTCACAATATTGTAGGAAGAGATTGTTCTTTTCTAAATAAGCATGTGAACAATACAAGGTGAATAATACATGTAAATAACACTAAGATGATACAGGCCCATCTAACCATTCACTCCTCACCAACGCCCAGCACCCAATGGTGATTTGCTAGCAACTTGTCATATCTCGGTCTACATCTTACTCCTTGTACACATGCATGAACTTGTATGAAGCTTGTGTTGATTTGCTTTCACCTGAAATAGAATCATACTCTAATATTCCAATGAAACTATTTCTTTTTATTTGACCACAGGCATCCCTTGCACACCAGCAGCTACAGACCTCAATCTGCATGCTTTCTAGGTAAGCGAGTTTCCAGGGCCCAACTGCATTCACCAGTGGGACCTGATAATTTAGGTACCATCGAATGATTCTTTCCCATCATCATAGAAATGTCATTGGTATAAAGAAAAAATGAAGTCATGTTATCCCCTCCACATCGTGAGGCATCTTGCTTCTTTTTCTGTTGCTTTCTTACTTCCAGAGCATTTTTCTATTTCCCTTTTGAAGATCTAACGGATCGTAAACCCTAATGGATCCTCCCTGCTCCCCACTTTCAAAGGCTTTTCTTGG
This sequence comes from Nomascus leucogenys, assembly GCF_006542625.1. Taxonomy (NCBI): domain Eukaryota; kingdom Metazoa; phylum Chordata; class Mammalia; order Primates; family Hylobatidae; genus Nomascus; species Nomascus leucogenys. The sequence goes on along the minus strand of NC_044395.1, from coordinate 2,309,667 downwards.
GGAAAAAATATGATAAATTTATTCACTCTCAGTTGCAAATGACTGATAAGGGCAAATGTGCAACCTTTCCTAAGGATAGGTGAATTTTCATAAAGGAGAAATCCCCGTTGGAAGAGCTCCTCCTAAAGAAAGTTCAAATAGCAGAATTCCAAAAATCAGCACGCCTGGAAGTAGATGCTAAATTGAGACAGAGTGAAGGGCGTGATGTTCCAGTCGCTTCTAGTTGTGTGGTCTTCTAGTCACCACACAACCTAAGTGACTAAGTGCAAACAAATATTCTTGCTTTAATTCTGCTCAGTTATGTAACCCCTTGCACATTTTTAAGTTGCCATGAAAAATTGTAAGCTACAATTGAAAAGGATGAATTTTTTGGCTTTTAGAATATATTCACATTAAAAATTTTTTTTAAGTCACAAAATTCCTGTGCGTGTGTGTATATTTGTTCAGTAGAATTTAAATATCACAGTGATTAATACTTATGATTATCTGCTTTCAAAACTCAGGAACTAACTCTTTTTCTAAGTCATAACATGTGCATTGTTGCTTTTTTAACGGGAACTTGTTTTTCTGTTATATATCTTCTGCAGAAAAATGTATTTTATGCTTGAAGGTCTTCTATTGATCACCTACCATATTTATTTGCAACCAAAAATACATAGAGATTGAAATTTAAATTTCTTTTATGTCCTATGACCATAAAACTTTAAGCAATAATATATTTCTTAAATGAATGATCATTACAAATATAAAATTGATAGAACATAAATATATAGCACATTTTGTTAAGTAATAATTAAACATGAAAATGCAAAATTACTAGAAATACAGCTTTTAATTAGATGGATAAGCCCCTTTTTTAAATGCCGTAGATAAATATTACTCACTGCTAGAATGAGATGGAGTTCAGGATCAATTCTATTCCTACTTTTGCTTTTAGAGAAACCTTGTTCACATAAGAAGATGGAAATGAAAATTGTGCATAGCAATGCCACTCAATTATTTGAATGCTTTCCAAGATATATGCCAAAAATCACATAGTAATATAGCTTCAAAGATAATTTTAATGATCTCGCAACTGACAAATCAATTAATTCCTCTTTCAATTTCTTTTAACGCAATGAATTGGAAAATACCTGACACGCAAAGGGGTTTATAACCCAGTATTAAATTCATTCAATTTCTCAGTATCTGGAAAGTATATGATACCATTTTACCAGGCCTTATCAAATGACTATAAAAAGATGTTATTCTTTTACTGGAAGTGGCTTGTTTAATCCAATATACTCAGAAATGTTGGGAAAATACAAATACTGTTTATTTTAATATGCTAAATCACAGTGCCCTCTGTTCGAACATGTCTCATCTGCAAGTTCTAATTCAAAATGGAGAATGCACTAGCTTTGCCGTGAATCTATTCCTGATGCAATCAGATGCCATTGCCTTTAGTGCCCTGCTTTGCTTCTGTGGGAGTCTCCTTCAAGACTGATACCCTGCTCCATGATAGTCGGGTGATGGAGGTGACAAAGAAAGCCAAAGAGGGTTATCTCCTGGACGATGTGTGAAGTGGGAGCTGTCAGAAGGGAGACACAGAATTACACTGCAACCTCAGGCACTTACTCAAGCAGATCAACTTTAGGGAACTTGAGATCTTTGAAGTGCATTTCCTGAATCCTATCATTGTCCTTGTATAGGACCAACCACTTCAGGATGAGGGTGCATAGAACCACTGCAAATGGCCACGGGCTTGAGGAAGGGTGGACTTCGAAATAGGTCAATCCAGAACTACTCTCTGGGCCAGAACACACTCTCAGTGCCCTGGCCACACAGCCCTTGGAAAGCCTGTGTGTCCCTTGGGTAATCCTGCCCCTGGTAAGTGGCCATGATCCGGTGTACTTGCTCTTGGACCTGGGCCTCCTTATGGGCCTGGAGTTCAAACAGAAAAGAGTAACTGAGAAAAAGCCATCTCTCTAAATGGGCAAAGATGGTTCACAAGTTTGTATGGTTCTCAGAACCTAACAACAGAGAAACTGAGTGAAACAATGAAGTCAGTTGAGGAAAGTTACTTTCCTCATGATGTTGCCGTGCTTCAAAAGAAAATGTAGTTTCATGGCTTCGTGCTTTCTTCCATCACCATAGGACTCTTCCATGGTCCCCTGAACAGCAGGAAAGAGAACTCAGGGAAGGACTTAAAAAGTTGGCTTGAGTGCTCTTCTAAACTCAGGCTCCTTCCCTGCTGTCTGTGGCCATGTCCTGGACTCTCATTAACAAGAAGCACAGAGGGGAACACTTTTGATGTTAAATAAGGGGGAGCCAAGAGGCAAGTTGAGGAAGGTTAATGACAACTTTCTGATCTCTTGGAAATTATTTCAGATATTTAAAATTCTTACATTCCAAGCTAACCCTACCTACTGATCCCTGATAAAACAGAACTCATTACAATTACATCACAAGTAACCTTTAAAATTATATATTGCTTGTACTGCACCAGGCATAGTTGTAAGAACTTTCAATGTATCAAATCATTCTATCCTCATAACTACCCTTTGAGATGTGTTCTATTAATATTATATCCACATTTTACAGATGAGGAACCTGAGGCACAGATAGGAAAAAAGGAAAGCTATCTGGAAGACACTTGTACACATTCTTAACCTCTAGCCATGGGTGAGGAAAGAAGGTCTAAATGAGAGTCTAGAAGAGCAAAGAAAAGCCTGACAGACATCAGAAGGCAGAGATCTTTCTGAATATGTACCATAGGGTTAAGAATCAGGGTTGTTGTGTTTTGTTTTCAGAGGAAGAGGTGCACTTACGGAAATCCATGCCTTAAAGTGGTGGTTTTCAACCTTTACTGTGCGTCAAAAACAGATTGCTGAAGCCAGCCCCCAAAGAGCTTTTGGTTCATGGGGCCGGAGAGACAAAGAATGTGCATTTTCAACAAGTTCCGGATGTTGATACTGAGGCTTTGGGGACTCCTCTTGGAAAACCACTCACTGCCTTAAAGAAACCAGGCAAGTGACAGTTTGGAATTTTAATCAAAATAATCACTGAAAATTAAAATCAATCGGCTTTAACTTTTTTGTGTTCTTTACTTTTGTTTTTATATTTTGTCTTTGAAAATACAAAAAAAAAAAAAGTGCCGCGATTCATTCAACAGATATCAAGTGAGTGCCTAAGGTGCATGAGATAACTTCCTAGGAGCTGACAACACAGTAGGAACAGGCCGACAAAGCTCCTGCCCCATGAAACTACACCTAGTGAGAGACAAAGAAAACATGTATGTCTAGATATATTTGTTTCAGAATGATACCTGGATAAAAATAAAAGAAGGTAAGGAATGGAGAGTGTATCATGGGAACTGTGAATATATTTGGAACAGAATTCTCAAGAAATGCCCTTCCATGGCCTCATGCCAGATGTTGAATGGTTGAATGTTTGTAACTCTAGAGTTGGGTGCGATAAGATGCATGTCCGAAAATTATGTCTAACTTTAAAATGAAATTCTCGTCTCACATACAGGCACAGATAGCTGCAGGAACATTTAAGTGATCTGGGTAGTTGGAGAATAAGTCTTTTAAACCAGCCTCACAAATGGTGTCCTCATATATTGATGACTTTGTACGTGTTCAAAGAATTGATAATTGATATTTTGATAAACGGAGAGTTAACTAGAAAATGCCTTTACGGTTCCTCCTTTGTTACGGTAATAATACCTAAAACAGGGTGCATACCTTTGTGTTTTAATTAGTAGACAATGGCAAATGTAGTTAAATCTCCAATTCAGACTCCATTCTCTTTGTAATATACGGATAATACCAAAGATCCTAGACTCTTCATAGAGCTTACATCACTGAATTTAATTATTTATACTCTTATGTGTTAAACTATAAATGTCACATAGATAGTAACCACATTCAGTATCACCAGCACCTCCCAGCCTCTACCCAGGAGCTAGTAGGTCATCAATACATATTTATAACGACAAAAGGTGTAAGACAATGTTTTTCAAGTGGGCATCAAAAGAACCCACATAAGGAGACATATATGTGGGGACATATATGTATCTTTCTGCAGGATATCTGAATCTATATCTTTATCCGCATCTACCCCCACACAGACACACATAGAGGCCATGGGCTCTTCATGTATATTTTTCAATCTAGTGTTTTCATTTCTGTCATAATTGGGAGATGTATAATATAAACATATGCTAGATGTGGTATGACAACAATTAAATTTAAATGTTCAGATTTGCTTCTGTGTTCACCACACTGGCACATTGAGAACTCCTTGCATCATCTCAGGCTAATGACAAAAATACAGACAGAGATTGGCTTTGTCAGTGATGCCTTCCTACCAGCAAAAGCTGAATGATGCGGGCTTGACTGTAGTAATGAAGGTTCCCAGGCACTGGAATGAACCACTGTGGAAGGAGAACTTCGTTATCACAGGATGTGCATGGAACTTAGAAGGGCAGGCCTTACAGCAGTCAGTGCCACATTCACATTGCAACTTGGGATTTAATGTTTTGGGGTTTTATTGTTGTTTTTTTGTTTTCTTTGAGACGGAGTCTCACTCTGTGGCCCAGGCTGGAGTGCAGTGATGCGATCTCAGCTCACTGCAAGCTCTGCCTCCTGAGTTCACCCCATTCTCCTGCCTCAGCCTCCCTAGTAGCTGGGACTACAGGCGTCTGCCACCACGCCTGGCTAATTTTTTGTATTTTTAGTAGAGACAGGGTTTCACTGTGTTAGCCAGGATGGCTTCGATCTCCTGACCTCGTGATCCGCCTGCCTTGGCCTCCCAAAGTGGATTTAATTTTAATAAAACATCATCTGTTCCATTAAGTTAATGTTCCAAGTTTAAATTTTAGTGGCTATATATGTGCATAACTTATAATTTCAGAAGTTACAGTCGTATAAGAGTGTAAGCTTAAGGCATTTATACCTAGTTTTATGATTGAACATATATAAAGTTTTTTTAAATAATTACCATTGGAAATCCATGAAAATCTTGTCTCTCTTCCCATCCTTGACACCTGCTTTTAAAGTGGTCTTCTATAGAGTACTCAATTTCAGAAATGCTGGGTGGAATTTTAAAGCCCGAAATGCATTTCTCTGAATTTACTTTTTTAATACATTCCCCCATATTATCTTGTAACTTTTTGGTTTTCCTTTTATCATTTGCTTTTTTCATAAATTGAGAGTTAATTGAATTTTTGCTAAGAAAAACCTGACTATGTATCAAAATATATTAATAACGCCAATCCAAAAACTGGGAGGAAGACCGTGCTTTAATAAACTCATAAACCAATGATAAATAATTTTTTAAGGGAAAGAAGAACAGGCAAGCCAAAATGAAATATTTTTAGATCAACTCCCAAGGTATTCTAAATTGCAAAAGCTGTTCTCCCAGGAGGCGTTAACTACTCATTTATTTCCTGAGTTACAAATAGAGCCAACTTTAGAGCATCAACAAGGACCCTAAATGATGTAAGGGAAAACTTTATGATTCAGATAGTTGGAAATGCAACGAGAGTCATAACTCTGCTAGAGCTAATATTTGCTGATAAGGTATTGCTTGAAAATGTATCTGAAAGCCTCTGCAGAAAAGTGGTGAGGGATAAGAGCTACTTAAGGAGAGTACAGCACAAAAATATTTTGGTAGTGCAAGGGGTTGACTTTGAAGTCTGACATAACATGACATCTGCAGCTCGCTGGAAGATTGGAAGACAGTGCCACACTAACACCAGCTGGAGGGGAGATGTCACATTAATACATAGGAAGGGTGCATGCCCACGTGTGTGTGCATGTGTATGTGTGCGTGGAGGAGGAGGGGAGGTTATGCAGAGAAAACACACTAACGCCTTCAACGTGAGGGCCTGCAACATGAAGACACAGAGTAGTGGAAACACAACCAAGGGAGGTTGCGTGCTTTCCTGAAAACGGCATCACCTGAGGCAGAAAATCAGCCACTGGATGATAATGTGCTGTAATTTCAGCCATGTCTGATGATAGACGAGTCCACCAGAAATTGCTCATGTGTCCAGATGCAAGCAAGGGGAACCTCTGGTCCCCACAAGCACAGTGAGGGCTCTACCTGAATGCAGAGAGCAATTTCCCACACCACGCAAGTGAGGCAACTGTGCTGACGGCAGCTCAGAACAGAGTATCTGACGCCGGGAAGGAAAATGAAAGGAGTGATTTATATGGAAAGATGGCTCCACAAAGAGGCAGAAATTGCTTACAACTACAAAAGAGGGGTTAAACTGCTTGGCTGTGGGAGCAGAGAGGAGGAGAATTTCTGTCTTGGTAACAGAAGTAAAGCGTAGGGTAGTGAAACATAATTATAAAAAGTAAGGGTGGGCAGAAAGGCCAGAGAAAGCTCTCTGAACAAAATAATGAATGATTGAGCTAGTTTCTTCCCAGGCTCCAAGTCACTCTATAAATCCACAGGGTATGTTGAGGAGATCACATTATTAGTTTCCCAAGAAGAGGTAGGCAAGGTTGAAATAAAAATAACAACAAAAAACATCTGAAAAGGCAATACCTGCTTTCAAGGTCCTTATGATCTCAGACAAATGATAGAACACAAGAGTATTACAAAGGCACCCTATCACATTCATGGATACAATAAAAAGTATACATCTGTCCATTTGTTTAACAAATATTTAGTAAGCACCTGCTAAGGACCAGACACTGTGTCAGGCCTTATAAATAGAACATTTAGAAGAGATGCCCCATCTCTACCTACGTGAAGCTAGCAGCTTTGAGGTAGCAATATGCAATAAACAAAGTCACAGAACACTGATACACGAGTACGAGCAGAGTTAGGATGGTGCCTTAGTCCATTTCCATTACCATAAGGCTGATAATTTATAAAGAAAAGAGGTTTACATGGCTCACGGCTCTGCAGGCTATAGAGGAAGCGTGGTGCCACCATCTGCTTCTGGTGAGGGCCTCAGGAAGCTTCCAATCATAGCAGAAGGGAAAGGGGAGCTGGTATCACATGGCAAAAGAGGGAGCAAGAAAGACGGGGAGGAGATGCCAGGCTCTTGAACAACTAGCTCTCTTGTGAACTAACAGAGCCAGAAATCATTCCTCATTCATTACTGCCGGGAGGCCACCATATCATTCATGAGGAATCCACCCCCATGACCTAAACACCTCCCACCAAGCCCCACTCCAGTCTTGGAGTTCACATTTCTAGATGAGGTTTGGAGAGAACACACATCCACACCATATCAGATGGTCATGTAGTGGGGTGGCACGGGCAAGCCCTTACTCACACATGCAGACTAGAGACTGGGCCACTTTGAAGAACTAACATAATTGTTAGATTAACAGACAAATATCTAAAGCTGATAACTCAGAAGAAAAACTAGGTACAAGTGTTAGGTACTGATAGCATCTTAGATAGAAGGCAGGGCAGGCATGTGGGGTCTGGGATTGAGGTTGACTCAGGTAAGGAATGGAGTGGAAGCCAGTGTAGTCCAAGCGAGATAGACAAGGACATGGGTGTGTTCCACAGGGCTGCGGAGATGGACATCTCTATGGTAAAATGTCTGCATAGGTTTAAGTATAGGCATGTATTTTATGAGAATAGGCTGGACTTCCTTTGGAGAATAGATTGTAGCAGGGCCAGAGGCAGAAAGAATAGTGAAGGGACTATTGCATCCCTATAGATGTGAGAGTACAGTCACATGATGAAAGGGTCTGCAGCTTAAGGAAGAGCCTGAGGGAGCTAGAGTGAAGGAAGGAGTCATCAGAGAATCAGGCATGGGATGTTGATGAAATGTTTGCAGCCAACACTTTAGCGAATTTTGATGGCAAAGTGGAGTGGGGAAAAGACACAGAGGTAGGGGCAATTAGGTTCTTCAAAGGGCTTTTGTTTTGCTTTTTTGTTGTTGCTTATTTGTTTTAAGAGTAGGAACACTTGGGAACTAATTAATTCATTTTGCAAATATTTACTGAATACCTATTGGGTGCTGGGATGTTTCTAACTTTTGTTAGCCCACATATCACCTGTGCATCTTAATTCACTAAATCCGAGTAGGGACCATAGTCTGCATTTCCAACAAGCCCACATGCTGAGGACTTAATGAACTTTGAGTAGCCTGATTTTAGGCAGTAGAAACAAAACTGCATGAGACAAGGACCAGGCCTTCTTACATTGCAGTATGTAAGTATATATACTAATGAGAATGGTCTTATCAATGGGAGAAAGTGCTAATGCAAGAGAAAGGGGACAACTGTCAGAGAAAAGTTACAAGGAAAGTTGCATAGAACCAGTGCAAATGGCCACAGGCTTGAGGAAGGGTGGACTTTGAAATAGGTCAATCCAAAACTACTCTCTGGGCCAGAACACACTCTCAGTGCCCTGGCCACACAGCACTTGGAAAGCCTGTGTGTCCCTTGGGTAATCCTGCCCCTGGTGAGTGGCCATTACTTGCTCTTGGACCTGGGCCTCCTTATGGGCCTGGAGTTCAAACAGAAAAGAGTAACTGAGTAAAAGCCATCTCTCTAAATGGGCAAAGAAAACATTAGATATAAAGTACATGAAGGAAAGATGCTCCATCTGCTCTATCATAAGAGAAGAAAAAATAAGAGAAACCTGGGTGGCTTTGTAGATTCAGCTATGAGAAAGCCAGCAGGCAATCGAGTGATGGTTTCTCTTTTCTCCAAAGTAGAAGACCAAGTTATCAGTTGAAGGTAAGTGGGAGAACAGAAGAAAGGAAATGAAGGATGCAAAAAAGTGAAATAACTATTGCTGAAAATGACATCGAAATTACGAGGGAACTATAGTGGGTCTTATAGGCTGTGTTGAGGTCCCATTTGTAGTTGGTGATCAAGAATTTGTAGTGACAATATTCTGCTAGCTTTGAGGATATTCTCCAGCAATGCCCAGCTTCAGGCATAGAGAACGTACATGACGGGTTCATCCCGTGTTGGAGTACACCAGGTGAGCAACAGGGAGGAAGGCAAGGATTACAGGAATTAAAAAATATAGAATAAGAATAGTGAAGATACGAGGGGCTGACAGATACAGAGAATGTGGTAGGTTCAATGCATTAGAAGTCTTAGTAAAGTCCTTGAGCAAATCAGCTGGAATGAAAGAGATTGTACATGATGAAAAGTTGAAATAAGTGTTGAATGAGCAATAGTCACCCTTGTCAATGATGGGGGGTGTGAACTAACTTAGAGGCCAGTTGGGTCTTCTAAGTTCATATTGACAATATCAAGAATGAGGATGAGAGCTGAGAGTTCTTTATAAGCTTTTGAGAAATGTATAAATCGAGCATTGTAGAGATAATATTAATATATTGTGGTGTTCAGGAGAAGGCCTGTCGTTGGACAGATGTGGGCTCTGCCACTTACTAACAAAGGGCACTAAGATAAGCATTTTGTTTAACGTCTCAGAATCTTCATTTGTGCATCTGTGAAGTGGGATGAACGTATTTTCCTCATGGCATTACACAATGCTATTATGAGGACTGAAGAAAGTGATGTGTGTTGAGAATAGGAATTATACTTGGTAAACAGTGCCTGCTCTATTACTACGAGCTCTATTGCCTCATCTGGACAAATATAATTCAAGCTCTATGATCTGAGAGTGTGTGTGAGTTTAACCAAGTGATACTGAATCCATTCACATATCCTTTTCCAAGGAGTTCTGAGGCCTTCTCCTTCTGTATTTTCAAATCTATAAAAATGGATATTGATGTGGTGTTAATCAGAAATAACATGAAATTTACATTTTTAGCATTACTAGCTAATCCATCTAGGGCCGTTCCAGTCTACCTATAGATTCTCGCACTTCTAGTAACATTTTCTGTTTTTTTCAGAAATGTCTTACTCTCCAGAAGTGTTCTATACTCAACCTGTGTAGAATTCTGCAGCGGGATTTCAGTTCCCTCTGAGGTTTATTTTCTCAGCTATAGCCACTGAGACAACTTTAACACTTTATTTTGATCAGGCATTTTTCACAGTGTGTTGACACAGTGGTTGATGGGCTGGTTTCTAGATTGATGTCCTGTGGTTGGTGAAATGCTGTATTTCTAAAAATACATAATTGGGAGATCAATCAACACAATTGTGCACACCTGAAACAGAATTCGGTTGGCCCACAGGCCCCAATAGCTCAGGCACCAGTGTCCTTTTCTTGGGCAGCTTCAGTGTATAAACAGGACACCGCTCAGTCTAGAAGAACCATTCTCAAGCAGATTGAGGCATTCCTGAAGTCAGATGCAAACCATGTCAGTGCTGAAGGAGATGAGGGACATGGAGTGATGGGAATCAGACCACAGGTGAGTGGGTTAAGGAGCTTCAGAGAAACATGTCCAATTCCGTAAGGAGACATTCACTGCACAGATACTGCCAGGCACTATGGAAAAGGGAAAATTATTCTAAGGGTATTACTCCCAACCCAAGGTGACACCATTAGCTAGTGAAGAAGTTTTTTAGAGTCAGTAATGGGGCTGCATCTTAGGAAAGATGAGTAAGCACAGATTTTAGCAAATGGTATCTCCACAGAAAAATGTACTGAGCAAGCTGTTAGGGTATTGTCATGTCTTCTTTTAGAGTCACAGTCTGGCTGTGGGACACCTTTAAGTCCACCTTCTTCCATTCTTCCATCGTGACTCACTTAAATAGTGGTGCTACAGTACAAGGCAAAGCCATTTCTGAAGCAATGAGCTTTTGGGTATAGAAGAAAAGTGTCTTTTAAGGCAAGAATGATAAAAAGTATCTTCTTTCCCAATATCCAGCCCCATTTTCCTTCTTTCCCAATATCCAGCCCCTCTGATCATCAGCAATGGTTTGGAATTCCACATAAAGTTATAAAAGGCAATGAAGGCATAGCACTCATATCTGCCTGCTTGTTATATAGAGCCTTTTAGGGAGCTGCCCACTGACTAGTCAGGGATGCCTGAAGAAGCCATCCAGAACAATTCTTGTTATTTATTTGTCGTCTGGCTCTGACTCTGCTCTCCCTTCCTCCACATCCTGAACAGCTTTAAAATTCAGCCTCCCAATTTGTTCATTATACTTGGCAAAGAAGTGAGCAAGATGAAATTAAAATGTTTCCCAAGCACACACCATTTTAATTCCATTCAATAGATTATCCTGACATATTTACTCATGACCATGTCTGTCTCAGTATCATCCATGGAAAAGTATAAATTAAAATTTTAAATTAAAAGCAGAGAGTCTGGGGAGCTTGATATCTTTTTGAAGAATGGCGCAAGTCAGCCACAGGCTCCCGCGCAAATATCGTGGGAGCAAAGACTTCAGCAGTGCAGAAATTATAGCCCACAGATTTCCCTACAAATACCTTCCTACATATAATGTACGGGATCACAGAATCCCAAAGACGGGTAAGACCACAAAGGCCATTCTTCTTTCTCCAGAATTGTGCATAAACAAACCTCCTCCCCTTTTTGGTTCAAATGAAACTCACCCAGAACTGCTAAAGGACTGATTTATTTATGAAACCAAAAAAAAAAATACTGAAAATTGATTTGCTTTTATTCTGTCCATAAAATTTCTGTGTAGCATATGGGGTAAGATAATAAATATTTTAATAAGAAGTATATGAGTTCCAGTCACATGTCGATAATTTACTAAACTCCCGATCCTCTGTGAGTATCAGTTTTCTCATTTGGAAATAATATTTGTAAAAAAGAAAAACAACAACTATAGATTGTAGTGAATATGCAAAGAAACTATTCTTTTTAGCACTGTTGTCACACTTCTGGAGCATAGTGAAAAGTCAATAAATGTTTGCTATTATATTTACATAATTACTTACAACTAAAGAGTAACAATACCCCTCATGTTATAATGATTTTAACTTTTCCTAGTGTTCATCTCTCCATCTACGCATACATCAGTTTTACAGTTTGGAAAATTAAGTAGGACATCCATCTCTTCCCGTCACAACCCATAGACTGTGCTGCCTCAAGTTTAGAAAACAGAAATTGTGTGTTTTCAGGTGACTGTGGCTTAATGGCCAACTAGTAGGCCAGTAACTTTGCTTGATTCATCCTGTGCCATCCTGAACAGATTACACATCTGAACAAAACCTTATGTGAGTTTTTAAAAATAAAACTCTCATGAAATAGACAGATGGGCAGAGACAGATGGCGGAGAAGGGATGGGAGGTGAAGTCTTCACCGTTCCTACAGCATTGCTCCTGTAGAATGTCAACTCTGCCTGTTTAAAAATATATACTATATATTTTTAATAAGCCAATCATCTTTTCCAGAATAGTGGCTTATTTTTTACAGATTATGTGAACTGTCTCTCTTAAAAAATAAAATAGAAGGCAGGCAAAACTCTTTCCTTGGGCCACGAAAAGCCCAGAGAGATACTCCCTGGAGGCAATAAAGCCACAAGGTTAACTTGCAAATGTTTCCAGTTCAGGCCCCAAGAGTTGCTGCTTTTAATTTGTGTCACCTAGAAATCAGCACCACCAGATTGCTAATATGGGAGGAAGAGGGTATTCTTAGCTGCTGGGACTCTCTGAATTGCTCCAAGGCATCCAAAAGAACAGGGAGTCTGACCCGAAGGTAACCTGAATTTCTCCAGCCTTCTCCATTTTACTCCTATGTATGAAACGGCACTCAACATGTGGGCAAAACAATAAGAAAGACTGAGCTTGTGGGGCTCTCTGTAGAGGAGGATCCTTCCATAGAAACTTGTAACTGAGGGTTTAAGAAGCTCTGGCATGAAAACCCAAATTTTCATTATAAGTAGGGAAAGTTGAGTTTCCTTATCATGGATTTTAAATAAATAAGTTGAGAAAGAAAGGTAAAGAAAGAGAGAGAAAAGGAAGAAAAAAAAGAGAAAAAAGAAAAAGAGAAGAAATAAATCTTTAGAAATGCATACGTAGAAAATGTATAATTTACTCTGTACTTTAGAGCCAATACACCACCTTAATTGTGTTCTACTCAGGTGACTATTGAAATTATTATGCACTTCCTCAGCACACTGACTACAGATTCCTGTTACCCTGTAATGATTCTTTTGTAACACTTCCCTATTTGGCACTCAACAGATCTGCTGTCTGTGCTCTTATAACTTGACCTCACATTGCCCTTGCCATCAGTCCACCCTGGGTCTCTCATTCTTCTTTTCCTGTTCACACCTCGACTAGCACAAGTCCTACTTAGGCCACAGGTATAAAGAGAAGGGTCCCCTTCTACTCAAATTAACTGTGGGAAAGCAAAGCACAGCCTGGTTAAGCCCTCGGGGATTCCAGCAGAGTGGAGAATTACTCCTGTCTCAGTTCATTATAATGAATAATAAAGAAATACTTACATGTGCTTTTTGGTAAATTATTCATCTTGTGCACTGAAGAATCAGGGCAGTAATACGTAATGGAGACAACTAGTGCATTTGGGGTCCTAAAGTACTCAATCTAAAGCATTTTCAAAGACCATCTCCTACCTTCATTAAGCACTGAAGTAGATGCGGATCTTGGAAAGAAGAGGCTTAAATCAAACACTTCCATCTCCCTCCTTGCTCTCTGTGTGTGGCTCCCTGTAAAGCTGATGCTATTTATAACATATTTGTTATTTTAGCATAGCTCCAAGTCACTTGAAGCAACGTGAAAATCTCAGCAGGGCCGCCACTTTGCTGTCTGCAGCCATCATCAGGAGGTAATTAAGAGAGCGAGAATTGTTTCCAAACCAATAAAGCTCTTCCAGGACCCTCTATTATCCCCATATTCACCCAGCCCCAACCCCTCTCTATTAAGAGGAGATCCGTTGATTCCTGTAGGAGACAACATATTTAGCTTGGTTCTTCACTGCTTCCTACTTGATTTCATTGTACTGTCATTTGTTCATGCTTAGGGGCCAACATATTGAGATGTTTTGAAAACCATCACTGATTGTTGTAATATCACCTTCATTCCAGGGTAAATGAACATGAGGAATGAAATATTTTGGGGCTTCAGATTTTGCTTCTCTAAGAAATAAGAGACTTTGTTCTTCTTAGGCCTTCATTTGTCAAGCTTAAAAAAAAAATCCGAACGCCATTTGACCTGTTGATACTTCTAAGTCATCAATGCATATTAGCAATAAGGTTAATGCTACACACCTTATTTGGTACAGTTTGCACAAGATGCTTGCCCCAAATGAGGTCTGGCACCATTCTTTGATGAGTGGTATCATCCTTCCTGACACAGCACAGTTAACGTCCACTCATGACTTGGTCTTGTCCTTAGAACACATGGGTGAAGATCAGAGCTGACGTTCATGAGCAAAACCAAACCAAACATAAAATGCATTATGATGATGATGATAATGATGATGGTGATGATGATGATGATTGTGATGGTGGTGCAAACAGAGAAAAACAGATCACAGAGAGATGGAAGTGAGTGGGCCATTGGGCATCAGATACGAGGAAAGTGTCTCTATGACTGCCCTCAAAACCCGAGGGAGAAACCAACTGAGAGGACTATTTTCAGGAATAAGAATCAAGAAGCTAAGCAAGTGTTTTCGATGCTGTCACTGATGACCAAAAGGCAGTATTGAGCTCATCAACTGCACCCAGGTTGATTAGCTGTATTTATGCTCTGATAGGGTTGGGGCAGGGTTGGGAGGTGGAAAAAAGCCCTATTTTGAAAGGGGTCAGTGGCTCCTCAGAGTTTGGGGAGAAAGCACTTTCTGTTTTGGTCACTGAGTATTGGAAACTACACTTCTGACAGGAAGAAACAGGTATCTGTAACCATTTAGAACTCCACAGGGAGAATTTTTCCACCCATTTTTTCTCACCTTATGATGACTTGTCAAAACAGCAATCATAAATTTTCTCAGAAGCAGAACTGGGGCCAAAAACTGAATAGCAACTAGACAGCATGAATCCAAAGGGTAGTGGTCTCTGCCACTCCATGAGCTCCACTCTATCCCATCCCTTCCTTCCCTTTTCTCTCCTAACCCACTATTAGCAATTTAACCCAAGGCCTTCCTACATCTGTACCACCCTGGTTCTACCTTTTTCCAATTGACCAGTACTATGAAAATGTATATTGAAAGCATATAGGCAGTGTATGTTTGAAGAGGCTCTTCAAAGTGTTTAGATAAAGCAGACAAGCTCTGACAAAGCTAGCTAATAAACCAGGCCAGGAGGTTTTTCCTTGAAGGCGGCTAATTAAGAACAAAGCAAACATACACTAACATTCTCCTCTAGGCACCGTGTTCACCTCAGAAGAAATTTTACTATAAATCCAGAAAAGAAAACTTAGCATCACAGCAAAGAAGACTAGTAGAAGCAGAGAGAAGTAGAGAGGCTTGCAGTTTTGCTGTGGGTGGAAGGGGCATCCAGGGAAAGGAAATCCAAAGCCTCTGAAACAGGAAGCATTTAAATCTGCAGGAAACTAAGCCAAGCTCAACAGATGGCAGGAGCGGAAACCTGGCCTTACCACTGAAGGCTGAACTTTTTGGCAGGGTGAACAGCACCAGTGAATAATCAGATTTATTTTGTGTTGTATTTTTTAAGTGGAAAGTTCGACTTGATCTCTTGACAAAAGAAAATGTCACCCAAAGTCTATGTGTACACTCCAAGAAACCCAAGGTGGGGTGGCGCTTGCCTTATAAAATTAAATTAATTCAAAGACAACTTTTGGTGACTTTGAGCGTGGTGATAATGGCTGCTTTTTAATTAAAGTTTATTAAATTCTTAAGATCATAATACTTCTGAGTACAATTTTTCACATTATATAAGTGATTCAGGAAGCTTATGAAAAGGAGTATATTAAACCAACATGGAGCTCACTCTAAGGTGGAACAGGTAGGGTATTTGAAAGACCTTCTCATTGCTGAGTTGCAATATCCCTTTCTAAGGCACATCCACTGGTTCTAGTTCTTCCTTATAGCAGAACTAAATCCAGTGCTTCTTCTTCATGGCAGTCCTTCATGAAGATGAAGAAAACTATACTATCCACTCTAAGTAATGTCATTTTGTGAACAAGCTTTTCCACTTACATTTTTAAATCAGCTACTATTCATATGTTCCTTGTTCACATGAGTAAATTTCCCTGTGTCATTAAATAGAATATCCTACAGAAAGAGAGGCCATCTAGACAGGCGAGTCACATTAGGAAGCAACTAGAAGGTGCAATTCAGTGGTTCGGATTTTGCCATGCCTAGAAGTATGACAGCCCATATATATGTATGTGTGTGTGTGTGTGTGTGTGTGTGTGTGTGTGTATAACGTTATATATATAACGTTATATATATATAGCTTTATATATACATATATCTTTCACTGTGAATTTAGATAAAAACGAACTTATCTGCATATATAAAATATTTCACTTTTATTTACAAAAATCTTGGAGACACAACCCCTCACACACAATGACACAATGTATAGCTCTTAATTACACACTCACCTCCCCTTTCTTATCCAGGAACACAAACATTTCTATTCAAAATTGTATTTAAGCTTGTAATATGAGCAATTAGGTGAGAAATGATACAAAAGGCATCCAGTTTGGAAAGAAACAATTAAAAATATGTCTCTGCAAATGAAATATCTTGTGTATAGAAAATCATAAGGAATCCACCAAAATAAGAAAACACAAGTAAAATGAATAAACAAATTCAGCAAGATTGCGAAACACAAGATCAATATATAAAAATTAAGTGTGTTTCTATACCTTAGCAATGAAAAATCTGAAAATGAAATTAAGAAATCAATTTCATTTACAATACAATCAAAATGGGAGGGAGCCAAGATGGCCAAATAGGAACAGCTCCAGTCTCCAGCTCCCAGCCCGAGCGACACAGAAGACTGGTGATTTCTGCATTTCTGCTTGAGGTACCGGTTTCATCTCACTAGAGAGTGCGAAACAGTGGGTGCAGGACAGTTGGTGAAGCGCACCGTGCACGAGCTGAAGCAGGGTGAGGCACTGCCTCACTCGGGAAGCGCAAGGGGTCAGGGAGTTCCCTTTCCTAGTCAAAGAAAGGGGTAACAGACGGCACCTGGATAATCGGGTCAGTCCCACCCTCATACTGTGCTTTCCCAATGGGCCTGGAAAGCGGCACACTAGGAGATTGTGTCCCGCACCTGGCTCGGAGGGTCCTATGCCCACGGAGTCTTGCTGATTGCTAGCACAGCAGTCTGAGATCAAGCTGCAAGGCGGCAGCGAGGCTGGGGGAGGAGCGCCCGCCATTGCCCAGGCTTGCTTAGGTAAACAAAGCAGCCAGGAAGCTCGAACTGGGTGGAGCCCACCACAGCTCAAGGAGGCCTGTCTGCCTCTGTAGGCTCCACCTCTGGGGGCAGGGCACAGACAAACAAAAGTCAGCAGGAAATTCCAGAGACTTAAATGTCCCTGTCGGACTGACAGCTTTGAAGAGAGTAGTGGTTCTCCCAGCACGCAGCTGGAGATCTGAGAACAGACAGACTGCCTCCTAAAGTGGGTCCCTCACCCCTGAGCAGCCTAACTGGGAGGCACCCCCCCAGTAGGGACAGACTGACACCTCACTCGGCCGGGTATTCCTCTGAGACAAAACTTCCAGAGGAACTATCAGACAGCTGAATTTGTGGTCTCACGAAAATCCGCTGTTCTGCAGCCACCGCTGCTGACACCCAGCCAAACAGGGTCTGGAGTGGACCTCTAGTAAACTCCAACAGACCTGCAGCTGAGGGTCCTGTCTGGTAGAAGGAAAACTAACAAATAGAAAGGACATCCACACCAAAAACCCATCTGTACATCACCATCATCAAAGACCAAAAGTAGATAAAACCGCAAAGATGGGGAAAAAAAAGAGCAGAAAAACTGGAAACTCTAAAAAGCAGAGCACCTCTCCTCCTCCAAAGGAACGCAGTTCCTCACCAGTAATGGAACAAAGCTGGATGGAGGATGACTTTGACGAGTTGAGAGAAGAAGGCGTCAGACAATCAAACTACTCTGAGCTACGGGAGGAAATTCAAAACAATAGCAAAGAAGTTAAAAACTTTGAAAAAAAATTAGAAGAATGGATAACTAGAATAACCAATGGAGAGAAGGGCTTAAAGGACTTGATGGAGCTGAAAGCCAAGTTTCAAGAACTACGTGAAGATTGCAGAAGCCTCAGTAGCAGATGCGATCAACTGGAAGAAAGGGTATCAGTGATGGAAGATGAAATGAATGAAATGAAGCGAGAAGGGAAGTCTAGAGTAAAAAGAATAAAAAGAAATGAACAAAGCCTCCAAGAAATTTGGGACTACGTGAAACGACCAAACCTACATCTGATTGGTGTACCTGAAAATGACGGGGAGAATGGAACCAAGTTGGAAAACACTCTGCAAGATATTATCCAGGAGAACTTCCCCAATCTAGCAAGGCAGGCCAACATTCAGATTCAGGGAATACAGAGAACGCTACAAAGATACTCCTCAAGAAGAGCAACTCCAAGACACATAATTGTCAGATTCACCAAAGTTGAAATGAAGGAAAAAATGTTAAGGGCAGCCAGAGAGAAAGGTCGGGTTACCCACAAAGGGAAGCCCATCAGACTAACAGCTGATCTCTCGGCAGAAACTCTACAAGCCAGAAGAGAGTGGGGGCCGATATTCAACATTCTTAAAGAAAAGAATTTTCAACCCAGAATTTCCTATCCAGCCAAACTAAGCTTCATAAGTGAAGGAGAAATAAAATACTTTACAGACAAGCAAACGCTGAGTGATTTTGTCACCACCAGGCCTGCCCTAAAAGAGCTCCTGAAGGAAGCACTAAACATGGAAAGGAACAACCGGTACCAGCCACTGCAAAAACATGCCAAATTGTAAAGACCATTGAGGCTAGGAAGAAACTGCATCGACTAATGAGCAAAATAACCAACTAACATCATAATGACAGGATCAGATTCACACATAACAATATTAACGTTTAATGTAAATGGGCTAAATGCTCCAATTAAAAGACACAGACTGGCAAACTGGATAAGGAGTCAGGACCCATCAGTGTGCTGTATTCAGGAAACCCATCTCACGTGCAGAGACACACATAGACTCAAAATAAAGGGATGGAGGAAGATCTATCAAGCAAATGGAAAACAAAAAAAGGCAGGGGTTGCAATCCTAGTCTCTGATAAAATAGACTTTAAACCAACAAAGATCAAAAGAGACAAAGAAGGCCATTACATAATGGTAAAGGGATCAATTCAACAAGAACAGCTAACTATCCTAAATATATATGCACCCAACACAGGAGCACCCAGATTCATAAAGCAAGTCCTGAGTGACCTACAAAGGGACTTCAACTCCCACACAATAATAATGGGAGATTTTAACACCCCACTGTCAACCTTAGACAGATCATCGAGACAGAAAGTTAACAAGGATATCCAGGAATTGAACTCAGCTCTAAACAAAGTGGACCTAATAGACATCTACAGAACTCTCCACCCCAAATCAACAGAATATACATTTTTTTCAGCACCACACACCTATTCCAAAATTGACCACATAGTTGGAAGTAAAGCTCTCCTCAGCAAATGTAAAAGAACAGAAATTATAACAAACTGTCTCTCAGACCACAATGCAATCAAACTAGAACTCAGGATTAAAAAACTCACTCAAAACTGCTCAACTACATGGAAACTGAACAACCTGCTCCTGAATGACTATTGGGTACATAATGAAATGAAGGCAGAAATAAAGATGTTCTTTGAAACCAACGAGAACAAAGACACAACATACCAGAATCTCTGGGACACATTCAAAGCAGTGTGTAGAGGGAAATTTATAGCACTAAATGCCCACAAGAGAAAGCAGGAAAGATCCAAAATTGACACCCTAACATCACAATTAAAAGAACTAGAAAAGCAAGAGCAAACACATTCAAAAGCTAGCAGAAGGCTAGAAATAACTAAAATCAGAGCAGAACTGAAGGAAATAGAGACACAAAAAACCCTTCAAAAAATTAATGAATCCAGGAGCTGGTTCTTTGAGAAGATCAATAAAATTGATAGACCGCTAGCAAGACTAATAAAGAAGAAAAGAGAGAAGAATCAAATAGATGCAATAAGAAATGAAAAAGGGGATATCACCACCGATCCCACAGAAATACAATCTACCATCAGAGAATACTACAAACACCACTATGCAAATAAACTAGAAAATCTAGAAGAGATGGATAAATTCCTCGACAAATACACCCTCCCAAGACTAAATCAGGAAGAAGTCGAATCTCTGAATAGACCAATAACAGGTTCTGAAATTGTGGCAATAATCAATAGCTTACCAACCAAAAAGAGTCCAGGACCTGATGGATTCACAGCTGAATTCTACCAGAGGTACAAGGAGGAACTGGTACCATTCCTTCTGAAACTATTCCAATCGATAGAAAAAGAGGGAATCCTCCCTAACACATTTTATGAAGCCAGCATCATCCTGATACCAAAGCCAGGCAGAGACACAACCAAAAAAGAGAATTTTAGACCAATATCCTTGATGAACATTGATGCAAAAATCCTCAATAAAATACTGGCAGACCAAATCCAGCAGCACATCAAAAAGCTTATACACCATGATCAAGTGGGCTTCATCCCTGGGATGCAAGGCTGGTTCAACATACGCAAATCCATAAATGTAATCCAGCATATAAACAGAACCAAAGACAAAAACCACATGATTATCTCAATAGATGCAGAAAAGGCCTTTGATAAAATTCAACAACCTTCATGCTAAAAACTCTCAATAAATTAGGTATTGATGGGACATATCTCAAAATAATAAGAGCTATATATGACAAACCCACAGCCAATATCATACTGAATGGGCAAAAGCTGGAAGCATTCCCTCTGAAAACTGGCACAAGACAGGGATGCCCTCTCTCAACACTCCTATTCAACATAGTGCTGGAAGTTCTGGCCAGAGCAATCAGGCACGAGAAGGAAATAAAGGGTATTCAATTAGGAAAAGAGGAAGTCAAACTGTCCCTGTTTGCAGATGACATGACTGTGTATCTAGAAAATCCCATTGTCTCAGCCCAAAATCTCCTTAAGCTGATTAGCAACTTCAGCAAAGTCTCAGGATACAAAATCAATGTACAAAAATCACAAGCATTCTTGTACACCAATCACAGACAGAGAGCCAAATCATGAGTGAACTCCCATTCACAATTGCTTCAAAGAGAATAAAATACCTAGGAATCCAACTTACAAGGGATGTGAAGGACCTCTTCAAGGAGAAATACAAACCACTGCTCAATGAAATAAAAGAGGATACAAACAAATGGAAGGACATTCCATGCTCATGGGTTGGAAGAATCAATATCGTGAAAATGGCCATACTGCCCAAAGTAATTTATAGATTCAATGCCATCCCCATCAAGCTACCAATGACTTTCTTCACAGAATTGGAAAAAACTACTTTAAAGTTCATATGGAACCAAAAAAGAGCCTGCATCGCCAAGTCAATCCTAAGCCAAAAGAACAAAGCTGGAGGCATCATGCTACCAGACTTCAAACTATACTACAAGGCTACAGTAACCAAAACAGCATGGTACTGGTACCACAACAGAGATATAGATCAATGGAACAGAACAGAGCCCTCAGAAATGATGCCGCATATCTACAACTATCTGATCTTTGACAAACCTGACAAAAACAAGAAATGGGGAAAGGATTCCCTATTTAATAAATGGTGCTGGGAAAACTGGCTAGCCATATGTAGAAAGCTGAAACTGGATCCCTTCCTTACACCTTATACAAAAATTAATTCAAAATGGATTAAAGACTTAAATGTTAGACCTAAAACCATTAAAATCCTACAAGAAAACCTAGGCAATACCATTCAGGACATAGGCGTGGGCAAGGACTTCATGTCTAAAACACCAAAAGCAATGGCAACAAAAGCCAAAATTGACAAATGGGATCTAATTAAACTAAAGAGCTTCTGCACAGCAAAAGAAACTACCATCAGAGTGAACAGGCAACCTACAGAATGGGAGAAA
Organism: Nomascus leucogenys; assembly: GCF_006542625.1. Taxonomy (NCBI): domain Eukaryota; kingdom Metazoa; phylum Chordata; class Mammalia; order Primates; family Hylobatidae; genus Nomascus; species Nomascus leucogenys. The sequence continues at coordinate 2,287,722 of NC_044395.1, read as the reverse complement.
ATTTTTGCAACCTACTCATCTGACAAAGGGCTAATATCCAGAATCTACAATGAACTCAAACAAATTTACAAGAAGAAAAGAAACAACCCCATCAAAAGGTGGGCAAAGGACATGAACAGACACTTCTCAAAAGAAGACATTTATGCAGCCAAAAAACACATGAAGAAATGCTCATCATCACTGGCCATCAGAGAAATGCAAATCAAAACCACAGTGAGATACCATCTCACACCAGTTAGAATGGCCATCATTAAAAAAACAGGAAACAACAGGTGCTGGAGAGGATGTGGAGAAATAGGAACACTTTTACACTGTTGGTGGGACTGTAAACTAGTTCAACCATTGTGGAAGTCAGTGTGGTGATTCCTCAGGGATCTAGAACTAGAAATACCATTTGACCCAGCCATCCCATTACTGGGTATATACCCAAAGGACTATAAATCATGCTGCTATAAAGACACATGCACACGTATGTTTATTGCGGCACTATTCACAATAGCAAAGAGTTGGAACCAACCCAAATGTCCAACAACGATAGACTGGATTAAGAAAATGTGGCACATATACACCATGGAATACTATGCAGCCATAAAAAATGATGAGTTCATGTCCTTTGTAGGGACATGGATGAAACTGGAAAACATCATTCTCAGTAAACTATTGCAAGGACAAAAATCCAAACACCGCATGTTCTCACTCATAGGTGGGAATTGAACAATGAGAACTCATGGACACAGGAAGGGGAACATCACATTCCAGGGACTGTTGTGGGGTGGGGGGAGGGGGGAGGGGCAGCATTAGGAGATATACCTAATGCTAAATGATGAGTTAATGGGTGCAGGAAATCAACATGGCACATGGATACATATGTAACAAACCTGCACATTGTGCACATGTACCCTAAAACCTAAAGTATAATAAAAAAAAAATACAATCAAAATGAATAAAATATTTTAAACTACTTTTTACAAAAGAATTACAAAGCTTATGCTCTGCAAACAAAAATGCTGAAATAAATTTTAAAAACCTAAGTATTAATAAATGGAAAATAGCCAATGCTCATGAATTGGACAATTTAATATTGTAAAGATGGCAATATTTCCCAAATTGTTCTGCAGAGTCGATGCAGTCTTTATCAACATTTCAGCTGGCTTCTTTGCAGAAATTGACACGCTGATTATAATATTTACATAGAAATTCAAGAGACTCAGAACAGCCACACAATCTTGTAAAAGGGGAAAAAGTTGGAGGAATCACACTTTCCAGTGTTAAAGCTTTACTAAAAAGCTACAGCAATTAAGAGAGTGTAGCACTGGCATAAAGATAAACATACAGATCAATGGAATAGAATTGATAATTCAGAAATAAACTCTTACATTTAGATTTGGTTGATTTTTGACAATAGTGCCAAGGCCATTGAATAGGGGAAATAATAGTATTTTAAAGAAATGGTACCAGGACAACTGGATATCCACACACAATCGAATACAGCTGGACCTCTGTTTCATATCACATACAAAAAATAACTCAATATGTATCAAAACCCTAAAGGTAAAAGTTACAACTCTCTTAGAAGAAAACATAGACCTAGTCTTTGGGACCTTGGATTAAGCAATGGTTTCTTATATATAACACCAAAAGTATAAGCAACAAATAAAACAATTGATAAATTGGATTTCATAAAAATTAACAACTTTTGTATTTCAAAGAGCACCAGTGAGAAAGTAAAAAGAAAATCTACAGAATGAGATAAAATATTTGCAAATTATATATCTGATAAGTGACTTGTTTCTTGAATATATAACTTACACTTACAACTCAAGAACAACAAAAAATCCAGACAACCCAATTTAAAACAAAATTATCTGAATAGATATTTCTCAAAGATATATAAATGGCCAATAAGCACATGGAAATAAGCTAATATTATTAATCGTTAGTGATACATAAATCAAAGCCATAATAAAATACCATTTTAGGCCCACTAGAGCAGCTATAATAAGAAAAAAAGAAAGGAAGAAAACAGACAAGAAAAAGAAAAAAGAAAGAAAGAGAAAAAAGAAAATAACTAGGGAGCAAGGCAAGGATGTCTCTTTGTAGCACTACTTTTCAACACTGTACTAAACAGCCTGGCTAATGCATTAAGACAAGAAAAAAAGCAAACTGAGAAGAAAGAAACAAAACCGTCTTCGTTCACATATCACATTTGATACAATCATCTATGTAGAAAATATGAAATAAATGACCAAAAATCCTTCCTGGACTAATAAGCAATTATAGCAAGGTTGCAGGATACAAAGTTAGTATATAAAAGTCAATCACTTTCATATATGCCCCCAAGAAACACGTGGAGACTGAAATTAAAAACACAGTACCATTGATATTAGCGCTCCCAAAATGAAATACTTAGGTATAAATATAGCAAAGTATGTGCAAGATTGATAGAAGAAAAACTATGAAACTGATGAACAAAATGAAAGATGAACCAAGTAAGTGAAGAGGCGTTCCATGTTCACAGACGGGAAGACCCAATATTGTCAAGATTTCAGTTCTTCTGAACTTTAGCTCTAGATTCAATGGAATTCCAATTAAAATCCCTGAAAACTAAGAAAGTTATTCCGTGGATATTGAGACACTGATTCTAAAGTTTATTGGACAGGAAAAAGACCCAGAATAACCAACACAATATTGGAGTAAAATAATAAAGTTGGAGAACTGACAGTACCTGGCTTCAAGAATTACTATAAAGCTACACTAATCAAGACAGCATGTATTATTGGCCAAAGAATAGACTACAAATAAATGGGACAGAATAGAGAGCTTCCAAAGAGATCTGTCTTCAGAGAGTCTACTGATCTTTTACACAGGAGCAAAGACAATATAATTAAGATCGTCTTTTCAACAAATGCAACTGGTACAGCTTGATGTCCACATGAAAAACAAAAAAGAAAAAGAATCTAGACACAGAGCTTACACTTGTTAAAAAAATTAACTCAAAATGGAAAACAGATAAAACAAAAAATTCTAAATCTCCTGGATAAAAACAGGAGAAAATCTCGATAAACTTGGGTTTGGCAATGACTTTTTTAGATAAAACAACAAAGGCACAATTCATGAAAGAAAGAATTGATATGCTGGATTTCATTAAAATTAAAAAATTCTGCTTTATAAAAGACACTGTCAAAAGAATTTAAAAGAAACCACAGACTGGAAAAAATATTTGCAACAGACATCTCAGTTAAAGGGCTGTCATCCAAAATGTACAAAGAACTCCTAAAATTCAACAATTTGAAAACAATTCATTTATAAAAGATGTCAAAGACCTTACTAGACACCTCACCAAAGAAGACATACAGATGACAAGTAAGCATCTGAAAAGATGCTCCACATCATATATCATCAGGGAAATGCAAATTACAACAACAAGGAGATACCACTACACACCTATTAACCTGGCCAAAATCCAGAACACTGACAACAACAAATGCTGACAAGGGCATGAAGCAACAGGAACTCTCCTTCATTGCCGGTAGGAATGCAAAATGATACGGCCAATTTGAAAGATAGGTTGACAGTTTTATACAAAATTAAATGTATTCTTACCATATAATCCAACAATTGTCCTTTCTACTATTTTTCTAATGGAGTTGAAAGTTTATGACCATGCAAAAACCTGCACACAGATGTTTACTGCAACTTTATCCATAACTACCTAAATTAGGAAGCAACCAAGAGGTTCTTCAGTAGGTGAGTGGATAAACTGTTACATCCAGACAACAAAATACTATTCAGTAGTAAAAAGAAACGAGCCACAAAAAGACATATTGGTAACTTAAATGCATATTACTAAGTAAAATATGAATTTGAAAAGGCTACATATTATATGATTCCAGCTATATGACATTTTAGAAAAGGAAAAACTATGGAAACAGAAAAAACATCAGTGGCTATTAGGGGCTGGGCGAGGGAGAGGTGAACAGGCAGAGCAATGGGGCTTACTGGATAGTTGAACTACTCTGTATAATACCAGCATGGTGGCTGTATCTCATTACACATTTGTCTAAAACCATGAAATGTACAAAACCAAGAGAGAATGTTATTGTGAACTATACAGTCTGCCAGTGATGATGTGTCAATGTAGGTTCCTCAGCGGTAACAATGCCCCACTCCGGTGGGGGTGGTGATGATGGGGAGGCTCTGGGGGAGAGCAAGGGATGTGTGGGGACTCTGTACATTTCTCTCAATTTTACTGTGAACCTAAAACTGCTCTAAAAATAAATTATAATAAGGCAGATATTAAAATATTTGACAATAAAAAAGAAAATATTAATGAAATAATTGTTGGCCAGGATGTGAAGAGATGGGAATCCTCATGGACTGCTTGTGGGAATGCAAAACGAGGCAGCTGTGGTGGAAAACTGTGTCAGTTTCTCAGAAGTTGATCATGAGATACTATATGACTCAGTAATTCTATTCCTAGATACATACACAAGAGAAATGAACACATGTCCACACAAAAATTTACACACAAATGTTCATAACAGCATTATTCATTACAGACAAAAAGGAAAAATAGCCCAAATGTTAACTGATGAATGGATGAATAAAATGTGGGTATATCCATATAGTGAAATATATTCAGCCATAAACAAAGAATAAAGTAGTGACATATTCTCCAACATGGATCAACCTTGAAAACACACTAAATGAAATAAGACAACAAAAGATCTCCTATTGTATGATTCCATTGATATGAACTGTTCAGAACAGGCAAATCTAAAAAGACAGAAAATAGTGGATTGGTTGCCTAGGATTGCAAAGGAAAGATGAGCAGGAAATGGGAATTGGTTGCCTAGGACTGCAAAGGAAAGATAAGCAGGGAATGACTGTTAATAGGTATGGGATTAACTTGGAGGATGATGGAATTGTTCTAAAATTGAGTGTGTAGATAGTTGTACAACTCTGCAAACATATGAAAAACAAACAAGGTGCACACTTTAAGTGAGTAAAGTGTATGGCATATAAATTATATCACAATAAAACTATTATAAAAAGGGAGGAGTGTGCCTAATCCATGAAGGAGGATGTTAAAAGAGATTTATTTGATCTTCAGGTGATCATAATTAATGCTATGATTATGGACGTGTGAGTGCGATTTGATGGTCATCCAAAGGAACCGTTTGGTGGAGACAGGTGGGGTGGTAGGTGATGTGTGTTCTCAAAGAAGGACTTTTTAGTAGATGCAAGAGTAGAGAAGGTTTTATCTCAATTTATTCTTCAATTTTTTTTCTTTTGTGAATGCAAGATGCATTATCAACCCACATGTATTCCAGAATGTGCTCAGGCCTACAGAGTGCAATTTCCCATGTCGCTGTGGCAAATTCAGGTGCTGTGAGCCATTCTGCTTTATTACTGGAGCTGAGTGGCCATGATCAAGCCGTTGAGAAACAGACCTGCCTCTCACCCAATGCCTCAGGGTTGGACATCTGCTTTAATAACCCCAATTCAGGCCAATGCCCACTTTATCATGGGCCCTCTCATCAACTCACATCCCCTCAGGTGACCTGTACATTTCAGTAGTGGTCTTCCCTGAGTAATCACCAGCATTACCAAGTATAAAGGAGTAACACAATGGGCAGAAAATCTCTCCCAGATTGGGAGAGAAACCCACCCCTTGAAGAAGTGCTAAAACATATCCCACCACATAGGCAGTTTTTCCCTTTGCCCACATGAAGACAGCCCTGACGTACTTTCCTCAGGGCTGAAGAATAAAAATTTCAGGTTCAGAACCTTCAAGAGGAAAAGGCCCTGGCTGCAGGCTCAGTCAAGTAAGAAGATGTGTGGAAGAGGGAGCGGGGGCGGCTGCGGCCACACTACCTCAGCTATAATTGTGATGATTCTTTATTCTTAAATGCTAATTTTGAAGTTTTCCAAGGAATTATTTTACTTAGTGTCAACGATACAGATAACACTGTGGATAAGCTCTTTATATTCGAGCAGAGAAACTGGTCAGTGTCCTCTCTGGGGGCCTATTAGCCAGGCCCCAGCTTGAATCACTCTGGCAGTTGCATGCTGCCTTCATTAATGATACTGACAAGCCGCCCCTGCATGTGAAGAATTCAGCAGCAGAAGACACCTGTTGCCTTCATGCCCCAGTCAGCTTTCTCCCGCTCCAAACCCATGGCATCTTTTCTCAGGCAAGCATTGTGCAGCGTGGTGTTGGTGACGGTAAAGGGCCATGAAGCTGCCGAGTGATCTCCCAAACTAGCAGAACCCCTCCAGCCAAGAATGGCTGGCAGGCGGGGGTTGCCTTCCTAAGCCTGAAGGACAAGGCAACCAGAGGAGAGTGAGGCCACATGGTTGTCCCTCATGTTTTGACACTGCAGGACTTGTCTCCAAAATCTCATTTTCTGATAGTGATAGGGAGAGGAGGCAGGGAAATTCTAGGCAGAAAAGGGTGAGGTCCCTGGTAAGGGCCCCACCCTCAAGCCTGGAACTGCTGCCCAAAGTAAGAACTTTACATCCCCATTTTCCCACTCAAATGTTGCCTTTTCCAAAACCATCCCTGGCCTGCCCTGCCCCCTGTCCTGTACCCATAAAATCCACTGACTTGACTGGCAGAGAGCAGAGGAGGGGAGAAGAGGAAAAGCAGCTGGATGTCGGAGACTGCAGTTTGACATCAGAGAGAAGTAGCTTGGCTTCATGGGGGACAGCTTGATGGCATTTTTTTGGAAAGGAGACCAGCCAGGAGCAGCTGGACTCTGGGGGAAGATGACCTTCCCTCTCCATCTCCTCTCCAGCTCCCCTTCCCACTGAGAGCCTCTTTCATCAGCAATAAAATCCTCCACTTTCACCACCCTTCAATTTTTTTCATGCAACCTCATTCCTCCTGGATGCCGGACAAGAACTCGGGCGTGGGCGCAAAAGATCACACTGATGCGGCCAGGCGCGGTGGCTCACGCCTGTAATCCCAGCACTTTGGGAGGCTGAGGCGGGCAGATCACAAGGTCAAGAGATCGAGACCATCCTGGCTAACACGGTGGAAACCCCGTCTCTACTAAAAATGCAAAAAATTAGCTGGGCTTGGTGGTGGGCGCCTGTAGTCCCAGCTACTCGGGAGGCTGAGGCGGGAGAATGGCCTGAACCCGGGAGGCGGAGCTTGCAGTGAGCCGAGATCCCGCCACTGCACTTCAGCCTGGGCGACAGAGCGAGACTCCGTCTCGAAAAAAAAAAAAAAAGTTACACTGATGCCCCACTGAGCTGTTTAACAATTAAGCCATCTGTGGATGGCAAAGCTAAAAGAGCACTGTAACACATGCCCTCTGGGGCTTCAGGGGACACAGGTATCCCCCCAGATGCTGCTGCATAGCTGCACGGAGTTTTGCTCCTGCCAGCACTCAAAAGGGCTCACCCAAGCTCCTGCACCCTCTTACCTGAGTGCTTTCTCTCCCACAAGGGGTTGAGAGCTATGGGCTGGTAAGCTAGGCACCCTTGTCATGAGGCCTGGGAAGGGGTCGAGGAAAATTTCCTGTTTCAATAGTGTTTCCAACCTAAGCTGACAGAATCACTAATAAAAAAGGCAGCAAAGACCACAAGAATTTATGTTTCTTAGAGGAAGGAGGCATGAAGAAAATTCTCTATCTCATTTATGTTTTATAACATACTATCTTTAAAAAAAACTCTTTTCCTTCTCTTTGTTTTTAACTGTTAAGATGGTAAAAGGGGGCCGGCCTCTTTCAAACCCTTGCTAAAAGGAATAGAATGTGAGTTAAGAGACAACAATCATCTTTGGGACATTAATTAAGCACCCACACATGAGAAAGGCTGTTTAGAACCAAGGTCTGCCTATGGCAAACTCAAAGCAGTTTGTGCTCACACAGCAATAAAGAGGTCATAAGGAGGCAATTAACCTCTCCTCTAGAGAGCAACCGGGGAGAGAACGGAGCAACCAGGGAGAGAACGGAGGACCAAGACCTGTGTAAAGGGCCGATCTCAGCCATGAGTAAAAGTTGATGTCTCCTCAACAAGATCTTTCTCCCATTATATAGATACTAATTTCTACTCTGCCAGACTTTACAACGCGTGACCCTCTCTCACACTGTGACCCAAAGGTGTCATTCCCCTGCATGTGGAAGGTCTTTCACGCTCTCACTTGTCACCAGCAGGTGCCTTCTTCAAAAGGGTTTCCCACCGTTCAAACTGGGGAGTAGAGGCAAAATAATGTGTTCAAGGCCAGTCAGAAGAAATGAGTCAAACTCATTTACAACATTCTCATTCTAGATTTTGATGTTCTTATCAGTTTAGCATACAACTTAGATCTAAGTGGTTGAAGGAATTTTTGTTTACCTTGGGCTCTAATAGAGTATTAAAACACTTGTAAAAAAATATAAAAGCAAGACCAGGTGTGGTGGCTCACACCCGTAATCCCACTAATTTGGGAAGCTGAGGCTGGAAGAGTTGGAGACCAGCCTGAGCAACATAGAGAGACTGTGTCGCTACATAAAAATTAAAAAATTAATCAGGCCTAGTGGCGCATGCCTGTGGTCCCAGTTACTTACGAGGCTGAGGTAGGAGGATTGAGCCGTGGTTGTGCCACTGCACTCCAGCCTGGGTGAGAGAGTGAGACTCTGTCTCAAAAAATAAAAAAGCAAAAGTTGATAGGTGCACTACTTTCTTAAGGAAAAGCCTCGTTGATATGCTCCTCATACTGGAAAAAGTAGATTATTTAGATTCACAAAACCTAATATCAAGACCGAATCCTGCTACCTATTAAATGTATGACTTTTCGTAACTTAAATAACTTCTCTGAACCTCAATATTCTCATTTTTAAAGTTGGGATGACACCATCTCAGAATAAAATGAGAAGTTTGTAAAAGACATTTGCAAACCATAACTCATGCATTCAATTTGCTTATTACTACAGCCCAGTATTTCCAAGTATTCCCCCTCCATCTTTAGAAAGCAGAATGCGCTGTCATTCAGAGTGATACTGATGCTGAGTCATGGTCAGGTTGGCCAGCTATCCCTGTGCACATACAAAGCAGGTCTCAGAGGGACCTTGGGCAAGGGACCTTGGGAAAGTGGCTCTGAGGGAGTTTTGCCCTCTGTGAAATGATGGGATTGCATTGCATCATATCGAAGCTCCCTTTCAGTTTTAATATTCTATAACTCTAGCTACTATTAACAGGTACGTCATAATTTTGCCTCCCCGAGTTGTCCCTTTCTGAATATTTGTCTCCGACTTTATACTTGCATTGACCCTTTTAGTATTATCAGACATTTGTTACATACCAAATAATACAATATTGTTTATCTCTACTTTAAAAAATCCCTTTTGTAAATAAAGATGAGCAGTTCTAGGCTACACAATAATCGCTGATGAACTGAGAGATTAAAACTAAAGAACTTGACATATGTCTCCTTAATTAATTTATAATGTTTAATACCAATAACAATAATAAAGTTAGCTCCTGCTATAGTAGTGGCTATTATAAATATATATGCTAGACACTGTATTCAGATTCTTTACATGAATTCTCTCAACGTCTTTTAGACAGGCAACTTTATTTCCATTCTATAGATCAGTAAATTGAGCCTCAGAAAGGTCATGTGTCCCAGCAAATACAGTAAGTAAGTGGGAGAGCTAGTTTTGCTATAAAACTCATGCTTTACCCCTAATTCATATTACATCATATGACTCTAATATAAAGCAGAATATACTAATTGGCACATTAGAGTATTAAGCCATTTCCATAGAGGACACAGATACTAAATCTAAATTAAATTCCTTGGTTGGCTTTTATGGAGTTTAATATATTTTTTTCTACCTCGATAGGACAAAAGGTTCCTAATCCTGTTATGAAAATAAAGACTATAATTATAAAACCAATGGATTTATTAGCTTAACAAATATTTCTAGAGTGCCCAGTATGTGCTGAATATCATCTATACACAAAGAATTAATCAGCAGTGAAAAATGGACAAAAATCTTTGTTCTTGTGGAGCTTTGCTTTCTATATGCATTTGCTCAAAAACCAACCAACAGACAGACAAATAAATAACTTTGTGGTCACTGTTATAAGATGATCAGTGTCTCTTCTCGGTTGATTTTCTTCACTTGAATTTCCTATTTGTCTTAAAGCTATACTTTAAAAAAACAGTTTGGGCTCAATATTGGTACAGCTATTAGATATTTAAGAGTCAGCCTCTCTTCTGTACCACTAAAAGCTCTTTTATTAATCCACCTTCACCTAAATACTAAATTACCTGCAGAATAATTGTATTTATGTAGAGTTTATTTTAAATTTGATATCAGGACTGATGCCCAAACCTGATTAAATTACGTATTGTCAATGTAACTTTTAAATGACTATCTTTGGATTAGATTTGCTCTAAAAAATACTCCTAATCAAGCTTTTTCTTGCCCTATCATCTCCATGCCAATAGTCTACTGCAATAGATAAGCACTGGATTTTCCCTTTCCGTTTTTGTGGTCACTGGAAGAGCTTTTCAATATGTCTGTATGATGTCAGTCTTAGCCGAATTCAGAATACGTATGACATTTCCCCCTTGCTTCTTCAAGAGACCTAAAAATGTTGAGAAATTTGCTTTGGTTTCCTGAGTTCTTTGGAAATTAATCAGAACACTTCTTTATCAAATTTTGAAGTCTATAGCCTACATTTTCCTTGGTGCTATGATTTTTCATGACACACCAGGTCATGACATCGCAGTCTGGAGCCACCACTTCCTGTGGTGCAAGTTTCTCTTAGACAAGCTGCAAAAAACCACAAATAAGAAGACACATGTTTTAAAATGAAATGTAGCAATCATCTTCTTTGGGAAGGAAACATTAATTACATTTTTGAAGGAGTTATAATTGGATTTTATGTCTCCCTTTTTTTTGATAGTTATTCAAGCTATGGAGTTAACACACTCCCCCCATCTTTCATTCAGTCAGTTTGAGAAAAGGAAGAAAGATTTATTTGTAATTATCAGAAATAAACACAGTTCCTGAGAAGTAAACACAAAGGATTAGAACCTGGCTTGGATCCCACCTCGTTAAAGATGCAAATTAGGAACAGTCCATCGAAATGGGAGGTTTCACTAATCCTTTCTCAACAATGTAAATCACTAAATTAGCCCCCAGTTCAATGGCATCTGCAGTGTGTAACTTCGAGTTTAATACAAGGGATCCCAAAAGGAGCAACAACGTCCTTTGGGCCTCTGTTATTGTACTGGTGGCATTTATTTTGAGTTGTGGGGCATGAGGCATGTTCACTTAATGCCAGCTCCCACCTGCTGTCATTGCATTGTCTGCCTCACCTATAGAGCTGTCCATTCCTTAATTCTAGTCCATCTGTGAGCTCTCTCCAAACCTTCTGGTCTATTTCCAGTTGATCAGCATCAGGCTGTCCTTCAGGTGCTGGCCCCAAGTTCCCCAAAGCAGATGTGTGCAGATCATCAATTCTAACTCAGACTGTGCAACTTGCCTTTGGGCGACATGACAATTCCAAATACAACAACACTGAAAATGAAGACAGAAGCCACAGTGCCTTGCCTCAGAAAATGGAGTTTTAACAATAATCTTCTAGGCTTTCTCAGTCATAATTGGCTAAATCCACGAAGGTCTGATCTGTCCTCTCCTCAAGAACTACCAAGGAAGATGGAGAACTCACTGCAGTCTATAGAAACTGACTGTATATTAACTTGCAAATAATGGAATCTGATTGATTCAATTGAAGAAATGCTTTTCTACTCTTCAAATCCCTTCTCCACATGTAAAGTCATTCCAAAACATCATACCTCTTATGCAAATAGTTTCAGTTTATGGCCAGCACATGAGTTCTCTGGAACCAAAGTATCAATGACCTCTCATTAGTCCAATTTCTTTACTGCTCAAAACACTTCTATAGAAGCATCTCCTATTCCCATTCCCCAGTGTCCTGAGAAGGTTCCTTAAGCTGTCCATTGACCCTAGGTTTCTAGGGCTGTTAAAACTGTGTATTTGTTTTGCCATCCATGTATTCTATTCTCCCACATTGATGTTTAGAATGCCTTATTCTGGACACATCACCCACACACCCTCCAGGAGTGTTTTCTTCCCACTCACACTCCATTTTCAGGGTAAACACTCCTTCTTGACGGATATCAAAGAGAAAAGGCCATGGCACAGAAAACCAGACCTATAAGCAGAATATCTGCCTGCTGTGCTGGAAGATAGACACCCCTTCTGGACATCAGAGATATTTTTATGCTACTCAGCTGCCCCCTGAGATATTTCTAGCCAGCTGAAGTCACACAAATATTGTAGGGTCATTTGGCAGAGACTATAACTAATTCTATTTTAAATAAGATCTATAAATGTAGGCACTTGACAAACACTGAATAATAACGGGAAGAAAGACAATCCCCTCAGGAAATCGTGTTACTCTCTCATATGTATTACTGTTAGGAATTTTTCCACTCACCAGGGGACCAAATTTTTCTTGATTTAGCTTTATCCCATTAAGGTCAGCTTTGCCATATTATGTTGTTTAGAATATGTTGATATATTCTGTTGATTTGAATGCTCTGCTCAAGACTTGGGCTTCTATTTCTCAATCTACAGAGTTCTTATAAACTGCTCTGCCTTAAGCTACACATATATATATTTAATCTGTATAGCAAGAAGTGCTGTAACATTGATTTGCAATTTAAGATCCTTAACATAAATCCGATGTTCTTCTGCAAAACTTAAAACACAGCCTTTCCTCAGCATAGAAAATTATTTTTTAAAATATGTTTCTATTATATTCTTTTCTTTTTTAATCCCTCAAATACTCAGAGAATTAAAAGCAGAACTCATATTTAAATCAGCTTCTTCCATCTTAATCTCACCATTTGAGGTCATATCACAGCCTTTTCCATCTGAAAGCAACTCTCCTGTTTGTCGCAAAATCAACTTCCAAATTGAAGTACTAAGTAACAAGTATTTAGAAAGTGATTTGATTCTTGTAATATCTCCAGTCTAATTTGCATCAGTCACTTTCTTTCTTTCTGCAACTGCTTCCATACTCACTGAAAAGCAGAGGGGTAGACTTTTTTAGAGCTAAATGTTTGATATAAAACAGATATTCCACTAATTTGCTTTGCAAATTGGGCTCTCTGTGATTTACTGTAGAATGCACTCCAGGAGACTTAAAAAATCTAGGGATAACTTGCTTTGCCATTCACACAAAGGCACTTAATCATTCTGGATGTTGCTGCTTCTATGCGGGAAAGGACGATTCTATCACCTATTTCTTTTGCAGAAGGGACATTTGCTAGGATTCCTGCAAAAGCCCTTGTCGGGTAACAAAACATGTACATTAATAATAATTCCTGCTTTTCTGTTTAGGAATCATAGGTTTTTTTATGATTCTTGCCGAAAATTAAACTTAAAAACAAACAAACAAAAAACCCACATTCCCCTGTGTAGTCAAAACACAGCATATTCTTTGCAAAGAAAAAGAAGTTGAATGGATGAGCATATTTTTCATCACTCATGCTCTCTGAACCGGCAGTAAATGACAAACAGGAGGAGAAACAAGAGCACTAAACTGGTACCCATAATCCAGCCTTCACTGACACCAGCTTGAGACATTGAGTGTGACCTTGCGAAATCAGAGAGCTTTCCCGGGCCTCAGTTATCCAATCTGAAATCCAGGATATTGGATGTGATGGTTGCCAAGACCTCTGCAACTAAAGGCTGTAATTTAGAAATTGTCTTTTTTAACCTGTTTCAAGGAATGATAGTATATTCAATGCAGCCTGGAAATAATGACGGTATCACTGTTTTTGATGGAATTGGTACTGGATAACCTTACATTAAGTAGGACCAGGGTGCGTTTCCAGCAAGAGAGCATATTATCTAATAGATAAAAAATGTAAAAATAGAAAAGCTCCTTTTTGTGTATTTGAGAAACAAATTGTTAGTAAAATGAGCTGACTGTGCTCTTTGAGCCCCTGAGCTGCCCTGAGGATTATGGGCGACATGTAACAAATCCTGGGAATGCTGTTTCAGTCTATGAGGCAGGGCTCCATAATTATTTTTAATACATTTCTAGGCTTGTTTTCAGAATATACAAAGAAAATTCAATAATTTCATCTAAATTGTGAAGGGCAATTAGATTGTTTCATTGGGATTTTCACTGGATTATGTGGTGAGATTTCCTCACTGGGAATAAGGCCCTTCTTTGTTTTCTCATTGATTTAAAATGACAAGTTTATAAAGAACAAAAATTGTTTGGATGACTGACAGTTCAAATTTTGCAGTAAAGAGTAATGGTTTTGTTCTGAGGAATAGGGCAAAGACTCTTTCTGTGTATTGATAAAAATTGTGATTCCAGAAGCCACACCAATCCCATTCCTAGCTAAGGGTATTAGGAGAGAAAAATGCTTGCAACCTTATCCATTGGTTCAAAAGTAGACTGTATCACAGATAGCTTAGAAAAGCATTCGTTTAGCTGCATTTTTGACCGAGATGGCTCCATGTCATAAATTGATATTTAACATCTCTGGAGGGTAGAGACGAGGTGTCATGAGGCATGAAGAGCAGAGTATTGCACAGAATTTGATAACCTAGTCTGTGGAGTCAAAACACTGGCATTCCAACTCAGCCCTGCCATTTACTTCCCTGTGAGACCTTATGCAAGTGGCTGAACCTTAAGAGAATCTTTGTCTCATGAAATCAGCTTTGTAAAATATATCAATGGAAAGAATGGGGCAGATGCATTTTGCCACATGAAATATACCTTTATACCTTCTTTATAAAGAAGTTAGCAAAGAATTAAAATTTGCCTTGGACCATAAGTAATCATTTATATGAAAAAAACTATGGGAGTGTTCATATCTAATGCTGAGAGAAAACGCAGTACTGGATCACACTGGCCCAAGGCTAAGAACATGAATCAAAATATAGATTTAGATTTCACTTAGCTCAGGTTCTTTGTCTTTGCCTTTTCTTTTTTGGCAGTGCCTTACTACGTTGCCCAGGTTGGCCTCAAACTCCTGGGTTCAAGTGGTCCTCCCACCTCAGTCCCCCAAAGAGCTGGGGTTACAGGAGCCCATCACCATGCCTAGCCAAGCCAGGTTCTTAAATTTAACGTGCATCTGAATCATCTGGAAGACCTATTAAAACAAAATTACTGGGTTTCACTTCTAGAGCTTTTGAATCAGTATAGCTGAAGTGGGGCCAGAATTAGAAAGTACATCTCTAACAAGATTAGATAATGCTTATGGTGCTGGTATGGTGAGCACACTTTGAAGACCGCAATGCATTATCATCTCCGAGTGCCTATTTGTATAATAAAATCACTATTGGAGTGTGTCGAAGGAAAGCTAAGAGAACTCACTGCATGAAGTGACTGGCATATTTCTTTCTCTCTGAGTACCAGTCTTAAGACAGAGGAAGAGAAATGGAATGGTTAGCGTACCAAACCATTCTTTTTTTCCTTCCACTGGTTATGAATGCATCTATTCAGTCATTCATTCAAACATGGGATGTTTGAGTGTGTACGTGTGTGTGCTCATGCGTGTGTGCCTGCACAGGAATAGTAGTAGATTCTGGGTTACAGCATAAAAGGAGAGAAACCAAGGCTATAGCATTGGGGTTAATAAAGCCTAAGAAAGAGGCAGGAACTCATTGCTCACCTCAAGCCTTACCCAGCAGGATTTTGGACTATTCTATATGTGTTAGGTGGAAAGCAGCTTTCAGTTTAAAAGGAAATATCATAAGAAATTAAGAGATTCCTTATAGAAAAAGTACATTTGTATAAAGAAAACATGCAAAATAGGCTTTACAAACCTTTCAGATTGACTAATTCTCTCATCAGACCACTAATAAGACCCAACATAGATCTTGCTCTTGCATAGAAGGCTCACTAGGTGGAAGATACTGTTCTACACACATTAGTCATTTTAGCCCCATGACAACCCTATGAAGTAGGTGCTAACATAGACCCCACTTAAATATAAGGAAACGGAGCCACAGATAATATCTCCTTTGTTCTTAAGATTGCTTGAAAAACATTTGACTATGTGAATTGTGAGTGAATGGATGCATTCAATTGCAAGAAGATATTTTTGCTCACTGTTGATACCTCCTGACCTCCCATTGCTTGGCTATTCAAGATCAAAACAGCTAGTGAGCCTCCTGACAGCTCTCTGAACTAGGTGAAGACTAGGTTAAAGCCGTTGCGAAAAATAATGGTCTCTTGTTTTTCACAAGATTGTCCAAGTCCTTATTTGCAATTGTGTCAACTTCTGTGTTATTTCTCCTACCAACTAACTCCATTTTCTTCCCAGTAGGGTAGCCTCTGCAGTGTCATAGGGCTTATATGTCATGCATTTTTAAAATGTAGGATAAAAGTTATTGAGTGTCAGCTACATGTGGAGTGTTGGCCTGGACCATCCAGTGACAGCACCTGGTGTACCCCCATGGGTAGTTTCAAGAATTCTGTGCCAACAACTCAAATTTTTTCATCCTGTTAGCAAATTGGATGCTATTAAATGGAGAACAAAAAGGCCTATGTCCATCCAGTTTCATTGCCAAGTCTGATGAACATCTGATTATTGTCATGATTTAAATGTTCATCTACTCAGCATGAGAAGGAAACAGCATTTGAAACCGTGTCTCTTCTTTTTCCAGAAATCCATTTTTATGCTTGTGACCAGCTTAGGGTACTGTTTCACAGAGGGGACTTAGAAGTCTAAGCTCCAGTTGACAGTATCGACAGATTTGAGGGTGTTGATTAAGGGACATGATATGGCAAAATACCCTCCTGGTTGCAACCTAGTGTTTGTAGAATCATAAGCTTGCAGAACACGTGCTTCAATCAGCTGGCTGTGTGAGAATTCAATCAGCGTTAATCTAACACAATGCAGCACCTGCTCCCCGACTGATTTCTAGTGTTCTTCAATCAAAAGCAGCAGAAGAAAAGCATCATTTATCGTAAGCAATGTTAGCAGACCTGAAAATTCAAGAACCTGAAGTTCAATAGGAAGATCAGGTTTGCCTTTTGCTTCTCTTCCTGTCATTGGTGATGCTACAGAAAAAAAAAAAAAATGAGCTGTTGTTCACAAAGAAAGTGGGAGAAGGTTGGTGTGTCCAGCACTAAATTTACTCCATATAAAATGAGTGCTGTAATTAGGTGCTGGTAATTAACACTCGTTGCCATGCAGCTCATGCATGTATAGGATCAGGCATCTTTTGGGACTTGGCAGTTTCCCTCTAAGCTACAGCACTAAACACAGAGGACAGATGACACTAGTAAGCTGCATTAAAGAGAACCTGACTGTATTGCTCCATATTCAGTCTTAGATCCAAAGCCAGCTTGCCACTTTGGTGGAAAATTGATAAATCAATCACTTGCTGGAAAATTAATAAATCACCCAAGGGAGGTGCTTTCACTGCAATAGAAAATAAACCACAGAAACATTTTCCCTTCAAAATGTTGAGCTTCTGGAGGCAGGAACTAGTAAATCCTGTTCACAATTTCATCCCACGTGGTTAGAATGGTGTCTGGTTATAATAGGTGCTCCATGAATGTTTACTGAATAATAATTAAACAAAGCAAACATCACCAACATTTATGTGCAAAGATGTTCCCTACCACTCAAGTTCATGCCAAAATAAAAATTAAAATGTCCATTGGTCCTTGTATTGAAATTGATCATGAAACACCATTTCCCACTGGCCTTAAACATTCCTCTAAATGGAAATAGCACAATTTTCCTAAAGCAGACACTTATTAAGAATGGAAATCATGCTTTGCAATTCAAACTCCTAACTTCATAGTACAATGCACAGTATTTGACTTGAGATAGAAAATCTGTGACTTACAAGTAAAGGAGAACTTGGTATCATTGGAGAATATGTCCTCAGTTCCTGGCTCTTTGCCCAGAAGGATTATTTTATAGCAGGTTGAATTCTCTACTAATTATCTTCAAAACAGCTGGACTACTGGATAAACTCTATCTTAATGCACAGTACCAGAGCAAATAAGGATAATTAAACTTTGATTTCAGACGAGACTGACAAGGGGAGTGAGTGGAAGACTGTGCTCCAAGATTGCAGGCAGAGGAGACAGCATAGTAGTTACCTCATAAAATCCCCCTTCAGTACCAAAAAGTATGACCTATTGTTAATACATTGCAGCTAACGTTGATGAATGCCTACCTTAGCCCGATTATTTCATTTGCTTTGGGAAACACCTAATCAATTCCACTGGGGCCCTAAATGATTTCAAACAAATTGTACAAACAACCCCTTGATTTCATCAGAAACATGCAGCTAACAGAATTAGCACCTAAACTTCCTGTGGGCAAAGGTAATAACATTCTCCAAATGAAGAATATATTAAAAAGGAAAAATTCAGCTGAAGGATGATGAAGTCATACTTCATGGTAAGTGTTCTGAAGCATTCTTGCCAAATGAGAAATCTGTAAATTACCTGGGTAAGCAATCAGCTCCAGATTATAATTGCCAATTTGAGAAAATTTTACCAACAATTAAGCAAAATCAAATAACCCATTTGAAGAAGTGGAGTGGTATAGGCCACCACCTTTTCCTTCTTGTTAAGGTTTGCTATAATTTGTTTTCATTTTCCTTTAGAAATTGAAATTCCATTCTCTTTCATTGGGCTAGAAATAATCAAGGGCCACCACGGAGAGGTCCAGACACATCTGGACACGAGTCTCTGAGTGATTTGGTTTCAGCAAGAAAATAGGAGTTATGTGACCCAGTAATAAAAATCTTAACTCAAATGACAAAGAAACACGTGACCCATTTTTCTAGTTTATTATACCAGATTGTTTCCAGAAATTAGAATACAAACCAAACTCTCTGCAGGCTGACTGAGAGAGGCTCAGATGTCATGTTCTTCCTAAAACCTCTCACAGTTCTGCCATATCTAGCTATGAATCCTGGTGAAGTCATTTAAACTCTTCAGAGCTTTCTTCTCCTAGGAAAATAGTTTCGTTCTGTGAAATCAATGTCTTTTTTTTTTTTTTTGAGATGGAGTCTTGCTCTATCATCAGGCTGGAGTGCAGTGGCGCGATCTTGGCTCACTGCAATCTCCGCCTCCTGGGTTCAAGCGATTCCCCTGCCTCAGCCTCCCAAATAGCTAGGACTACTGGTGTGTGCCACCATGCCCGGCTAATTTTTTGTGTTTTAGTACAGACGGGGTTTCACCATGTTGGCCAGGATGCTCTTGATTTCCTGACCTCGTGATCTGCCCACCTCAGCCTCCCAAAGTGCTGGGATTACAGGCGTGAGCCACCGTGCCCGGCCAAGGCAATGTCTTTTTCTATAAATGCTTGATGAGTGCTTACTATGTGCCAGCTATGGTGCACAGTAAAGAAGATATAAAAAATGAACAACAACTTTGTGCTACATGCTGCCAGTTGCTTCCTATCTTCATGCTCCCCTTCTTTCTTCTAAGAGAACCCCAGTGCTGTTCAAGGTGGTGACTGCATAGATAAAACACATCTTTCTAGGTTTACTTGCAGCCAGAGGTGACCACCTGCCTCAATTCTGTCCAATAAGAAGAAGATGGGTATCTGCCCAAGGATCCCAGAACTTTGGACTTTCCAGGTACCTATGCTGCAATTCTCCCCTTCCTTCCTTAGTTTTGTTCTGGTCTGTGGTGACAAAGGAAGGAACAAGCATTTTGAGACCAGGAAATGGCGAGACTTAGAAGAGAAACTATAGACTACATGTGACAGAGAGAAAGGAAAGATGATACCTGCGACATTAATGGCATAAAAAATTATTGCCTAGCTCTGAAATGCATGCCTTCAAAGATCTTTGTTGAGAAAAATGGACTCCTATTGGGTTCAAACACAGTATGTGTGTTTTATCACTTGCAGCCAAATATAACCTCAGCTGATGCAATGTTTCCGTGCCCTTGAGACACTTAGGGGGATTATAGGCACATATGCAAATTAATTAAAAGAAAATGTGGTAAAGGTTATGAAAAACACAGAGAGAGAGTGAGAGATTGTTCATTGGAAGCACAGCCCCTTAGAACTTTGCCTGTCCATTTTGGGAGTTGGAGTCAAGTAAATGTTCCTGAAATATGATATGCTGCATAATCCTTGAATAATGGGTACTGTTACTCTGGGCGGAAAGGGAGTGATGGTATGGTGTATTCTAGGCCAAATAAAAGCACAATGGAAGCTATGGAAGTGCGGGAGGCAGGAGCAGTATTCTGGCAATGTGCAATTCAAAGTGAGCCCTGTGCAAGGAGGTGAAGGGCTGAGCATGAGAGCTTATATAACACATTAAGGAGCTTAACAATCCATCTTCAAAGGAGACAGATGCTGAGGGGTTTCATGACCAGGCTGAATAACTTCACTACTCTGTGCTAGGCTGAGTTGATACGTAGAAAAACAAGCTTAGTGGACCCGTGCGCACTGTATATTTATGTAATGACACAAAAGATGAGGGCAGCCAGCAGGACCTGAACTAGGAGATCTCACTAGGCACATCTATTGGCTATTTCTTCTTCCTGACACCCACTACAATGATAGTAAAGGGGAAAATAAAAGGAATCATCACACAACATCAAAGAGCACAGGTGAGGGAGGATCAGCAGACGAGGACTTTCAAGAAAATCCTAGAAGTATGGAGAAAGATGAACAAGACACAAGGAAGCCACTCCTCAGGAGAGTGCTCTAGCAGAAATGTGAACTTGTCAGACAGAATTCGGAGTGGCTTGGAATTGAAGGAAGAAGTATGGAAAGCAGAAATGAGCAGTGGGGCCAACAACAGAGGATGAAATGGCAACCTCACCCACAAGTCAATTCTTCCTCCAGCCTTTCCTGCACATCTCTTGGCACACAGAACACAGACGGCCCACTATTAACCCAGGCAAATAGAACAAATGGTTTCTTTTAAAAATAAATAAATAAATAAATAAATAAACAAATAAATAAATAAATAAGCTGCCAAGGAGTTTGCCCCGGTTTAGTATTTCAGAATGCCTGACCCTAAAGTTTATTTCCATGTCTGTGTTAAGAAATGTGCCACCTGCCCATAAATAAGCTTAATCACATCAGCACCTTGATGCTTTGGCGTTTATGGGAGAAACTCAGTGGGAAGAAGGATCTACATTTACAACATGACAGAAAGCCCACCCTAGCTATGATGAAATTCTATTCCAGTGCCTCACAACTATATATGACAATCACAAAATAAAACTAGTAAATTTTTTAGAAGGCTAAGATAAACAAAGAAAACTGGTCTCAGAAGAAACAGGGAACGGGAGAAAGTATTTTTTAAGCACTTCTAATTGGTATTCTTAGAGATTTAAGATGATACTATACCAATAAGATAAATAAATAGATACTATGTAAAAGTAATCGTCAGGGAAAAATAACAAGCCCAGGGAATTAAAAATAATATTGTTGTATTAAAATAAAATTAATAGGCTACCAAATAAAGCAGAGGAAATCTCTCAGAACTGGAGCAAGAAGACCATGATGGAAAGTGTGTGTGAGGAAGCACTGTTCCTATCAGATAGGAACTGTTGTATCACATACAACAAAACTTATGCAGAGATACACACACAGACACACATGAAGATGTAGTCAACCCAAAAAGTCCAACGCTGACCCATAAAAGTTGTAGAATTAGAGAATGGAGAAAGTGGAGAAGAAATTACTTATGAAATAGTAGAAGAAAATGTTACCAACAAATTATAGGCTGAATACCAAAGAGGATTAATGGAAAATGATTCATATACAGATACATCACTGTGAAATTTCCAAACACTAAGAATAAAGCAACATAGTGCAAGCTTCTAAACAAAAATAAATATATTTCCATGCTCATATGTATAGGTCCTATACAAAGGATTAGTCATCAGGACTGACAACAGTTATCTTATTTTTGAATCCTGGATGAAAAAAGCAAAATGTGGCAAAATTATTTTAAAATGAAAATTTCCCCCTGTTTCACTGAGGTATAATTGACAAAGAAAAATTGTGCATATTGAAGATGCACAACATGATGTTTTGATATATGTATACATTATGAAATGATTGCCACAGTCATGTTAATTAACATATCCATCACCTCACATAATTACCTTCTTTTTTTCTGGATATGGGAAGAGCATTTAAGAGATCTTCTCTTCTAGCAAATTTCGAATATGCAATACACTATTATTAACTACAGTCACAATGCTGTACATTAGGTTTACAGAACTTATTCATCCTGCATAACCAAAATGTTGTATCATTTGACAAACATCTCCCCGCTTCCCTCATCCTCCAGTCCCTGACAATCACCATTCAACACTCTCTTTCTGTGAATTTGAATTTTTTTAGATTCTACATGTAAGTGAGATCATGCAGAATTTTGTCTTCCTATGCCTGCTTTGTTTTACTTGGAATAGTGCCCTCCAGGTCCATCCATGTTGTCACAGCCTTTATTATGGCTGAATAATATTCCATTCTATATTTTTATATAGCACATGTTCTTTATCCATTCACCCATCAGTGGATGCTTAGGTGGATTCCATATCTTGGCTATTGTGCATAGTGTTGCAGTGAACATGGCAGTGCATATATCTCTTCACAATATTGATTTCATTTTGTTTTTTTCTTGAGACAAGACCTCTCTCTGTTGAGTGCAGTGATGTGATCATGGCTTACTGCAGCTTTGTCCCCCTGGGCTCAAGCAATCCTCTCACCTTAGCCTCCTTGAATAGCAGGGACCACAGGCATGCATTACCACACCAGGTTAATTTTGTATTTTATTTTATTTTCTATTTCATTCATTCATTCATTCATTCATTCATTTATTGTAGAGATGGAGTCTCTTTTTGTTGCCCTGGGCTCAAGCAATCCTTCTGTATCAGCCTCCCAAAGTGCTGGGATTACAGATGTGGGCTACCACACCCAGCCCTGATTTCAATTTTTGAGGGGGCGTATACCCAGAAGTAAGATTGCTGGATCATTTGATAATTCTTTTTAATTTTTTGAGGAACTTCCATACTGTTTCCATAATGGTTATACCAATTCAAATTTCCACCAACAGTGTACCAGGGTTCCCTTTTCTCCACATCCTCTCCAACACTGATCTTCTGTCATGTTGACAACTAGCATTGTAACAGCTGTGAGATTATGTATCTTTGTAGTTTTGATTTGTATTTCCCTGGTGATTAGTGATGTTGAGTTTTTTTAAATATACCTGTTGGTCAACTGTATGTCTTATTTTGAAAAATGTCCGTTCAGGTCATTTGCCCATTTTTAATAAGGTTTTATTTTCTTGTCATTGAGTTTTTATATATTTTTGATATTAATGCCTTCTCAGATATATGGTTTGCAAATATTTTCTCCCATTCTTTAGGCTCTCTCTTCACTCTGTTGATTATTTTATTTGCTGTATATAAGTCTTTTAGTCTGATGCAATTCCATTTGTTCATTTTTGTTTTTATTGCCTATGCTTTTAGGATCATATCCAAAAATCATTGCCCAGACCAATTTCAAGAATCTTTTTGACAGTTTTCTTCTTGTAGTTTTACAGTTTCAGGTCTTATGTTTAAGTCTTTAGTCAATTTTTAGATGATTTTCATATACATATAGTTGGGTCCAAATTCATTCTTCTGCATGTGAATATCCAATTTTTTCAATAAATTTTAGAATTGTTCTTTATATTTCTCTGAAAAAAATGCCGTTGATATTTTGATAAAGATTGCATTGAAATTGTAAATCACTGGATATTGCAGACATTTTAACAACATTTATTCTTCCAATTCAGGAACATGAGATATCTTTCCATTTATTTTTGTCATCTTGAATTTTTTCATCAATCTCTTATAATTTTCAGTGTACAAGTCTCTTACCTCCTGGTTAAATTTATTCCTAAGTTTTTTTTATGCTATTGTAAATGGGACTGTTGTTTCAACTTCTTTTTGATAGGTTCTTATTAGTGTATGAAAATGCAACTGATATTTGTATGTTGATTTTGTATTCAGTAACTTTACTGAATTTATTAGTTCTAGGAGTTTGTTGGTGGAGACTTTGGCATTTTCTATATTTAAGATTAAGTCATCTGCAAACAGAGACAATTTTACTTCTTCATTTCCAAATGGAAACTTTTTTATTTCTTTTCTTGTCTAATTGTTCAGGCTAAGACTTTCAACACTTTATTAGATAAAAGAGATAGATGGACATCTTTGTCTTGTTCCTCTTCTTAGAAGATAAGCTTTCATCTCTTCACTATAGAATATGATGTTAGCTGTGGACTTGTCATATATGGACTTTATAATATTGAGGCACATTCCTTCTATACATAACTTGCTCAGAGGGTTTATCATAAAACAATGTTGAATTTTGTCAGCTTTTTTCTGAATCTGTTGATACGATCATATAACTTTTATCTTTCATTCTGTTAACGTAGTGCACCATAATTATTAATTTGCATATGTTGAACCATCCTTGCATGTTAGGAATAAATCCCACTTAAGTTATGGTGTGTGACTCTTTTAATGTGCTATTGAATTCAGTTGGCTAATATTTTGTTAAGGATTTATCCATTTATATTTATCAGGAATACTGGCCTATCTTTTTCTTTTCTTGTAGTATCTTTGTCTGGCTTTGGTATCTGGGGAATACTGGTCTCATAAAACTAGTTTGGAATTATTCCCTTCTTTTAAACTCTTTAAGAAAAATTTGAGGATTGACATTAATTATTTAGACATTTAGTATAATTCACCAGTGAAGCCATCAGATCTTGGGCTTTTCTTTTTTGGGAGTTATTTAATTTCTGATTCAATCTCTTTACTTGTAATTGGCCTATTCACATTTTCTATTTCTTCATGACTCATTCTTGATAAATTGTTCTTGGTTATTCAATTCATTGGTGTATAATTGTTCATAGTAGTCTCTCATGATCTTTTGTGTTTCTGTAGTGTAAATTGTATTGTGTACTCTTTCATTTATAAATTTTTTATTTCAATCTTCTCTTTTTTTTCTTAGTCTAGCTAAAGGTTAGTCACTCTTGTTTGTCCTTTTAAAAAACAACTCAGTGTTTTAAATAGTTTATTGTTTTCAGCCTTTATTTTATTTATTTCTGTTCTAATCTTCATTAATTACTTTCTTCTGCTAATTTTGGACTTTGTTTGGTCTTTTTTTTCTAGTACCTATAGGCATAAAGCTAGGTGCTTGTCTGAGATTTTTTTCCCTCTAATATAGGTGTTCATTGCTATAATATCTCCACTTGAAGCTGTTTTCGCTGCATCCCTTGTTTTGATACATTGTGCTTTCATTTTTGTTTGTCTCAGATTTTTTAAAAATATCCTTTTGATTTCTTCTTTGACCCCTCTTGGTTCAGTAATGTGTGGTAAAATTTCCATATATTTGTGAGTTTTCTAATATTCTTCCTATTATTGATCTCTAGTTTTGCACCATTGTTGTCAGAAGAGGAACTTGATATAATTTTAAACTTCTTAAATTTGTTAAGACTTATTTTGTGGTTGAACATATAATCTGTCATGGGGAATATTCCATGTGTGCTTGGAAAGAGTGTGTGTTCTGTTGCTGATGGATGAAATGTTCTGTATGTGTCTGTTAGGTCTATTTTGGCTTACAGTGTTGTTAAAGTGCGTATTTCCTTATTGAAATTCTGCCTCATGTATCTATTGTTCAAAATAATGTATTGAAGTCCCTTACTATTACTGTATTGTTATCTATTTTGCTTTCATTCTGCTAATGTTTGCTTTACATATTTAGGTTCCCCTATATTGGGTGCCTATATATTTACAATTGTTATATCTTCTTGATGAACTGACCTCTTTATCATCATTATATAGTGACCATTTTTGTATTAGTCTGTTCTCACACTGCTAATAAAGGCATACTCAAGACTGGGTAATTTATAAAGGAAAGAGGTTTAATGGACTCATAGTTCAGCATAGCTGGGGAAGCCTTACAATCATGGTGGAAGACAAAAGAGAAGCAAAGGCACGTCTTATATGTTGGCAGGTAAGAGAGCTAGTGCAGGAGAACTCTCATTTATAAAACCATCAGATCTCATGAGACTTATTCACTACCATGAGAACAGTATGGGGGAAATTACCCCCATGATTCAATTATCTCTGCCTGGCCCCACCCTTGACACATGGGACTTATTGCAATTCAAGGTGAGATTTCGGTGTAGAGGCACAGCCAAATCATATTAATGACCATTTTTGTCTCTTATGACAGGCTTTTACTTAAAGTCTATTTCTGTTGATTAAAGTATAGCCACACCTGCTTCCTTTTCGTTCCCATTTATACAAAATATCTTTGCCTACACTTTCACTTTCAGCCCATGTTTGTCTTTAATCTAAAGTGAGGTCCTTGTAGACAGCAAAGAGTTGGACCAGTTTTTTGTGTGTGTGCTGTCAGCCACTCTATGTCTTTTGATTGGAGAATATAATCCATTTAAATTTAATGTACTTATTTATAATGTATAATTTTCTAGTGTCATTTTGTTGTTTTCCAACTACTTTGTAGTTTCTTTTTTCCTTTCTTCCTCCCTTGCTGCCTTTCTTTGCAATTTGATGATTTTGTGTGTGTGTGTGTGTGTGTGTGTGTGTGTGGTGGTGGTGGTGGTGGCTGTGTGCTTTCCTTTTTTTTTTATCTTTTGTGTATCTACTATAGGTGTTTTTGTGATTAGCACAGGGCTTACATCAAAATATCTTATATTTATAACCATCTACTTTAAGCTGATAAATCTTAACTTCAACCACATACAAAATTCTACACTTTGACTTCTTCCCTACATTTTCTGTTGTTGATATCACAATTTACATATTTTATAGTTTGCGTTCATCAGGAAATTATTATGGCTATAATTATTTTTAATAATCTTGTCTCTGAACTATTATACTAGAGTTAAAAGTGATTTACACACCACCCTTCTGTATTAGAGTATCCTGAATTTGAATATGTTCTTACCTTTAGAGTGACTTTTATACTTGCACATATTTTCTTGCTGTAAGTCAGTGTTCTCTCATTCCAACCTGAAAAACTCCATTTGGCATTTATTGTAAGGCAGGTCTAGTGGTGATGAACTCCCTCAGTTTTTTGTTTGTCTAGGAAAATCTCCTACATTTCTGAAAGACAATTTTTCTGGTATAATATTCTTGTTTAAGGCTTCTTTCCTCCAGCACTTTGACTATATCACCCCATTCTTTCCTGGCTGCAAATCTGCTTAGAAACCTGCTGATAGTTTTATGGGAGTCGGGGGAGGGTTTCCATTGTATGTGACCGGTCACTTTTCTCTTGCTGCGTTTAACATTCTTTCCTTCTTTTTCTTTGACTTTTGAGAATTTGATTATAAAGTGTCAAAGTGAAGATCTCTTATGTTTAGTCTATTTGGAGTTTTTTCATCTTCCTGGATATGGATATTGATTTTCCTCTCCAGATTTGGGAAGTTTTTTGTCATTTTTCCCTTAAGCAAGTTTATTTCCCCTTTCTCTTTCTTTGCTTCTTCTGGAACACCTATAATGCTATATATTGGCTCACTTGATGGTGTCCCATAAGTCCCGTAGGCTTTTTCACTCTTTTTTTCTTTCTTTTTGTTCCTCTACTTCAAATGACATGACTTTGATCTTGCTGATTATTTCTTCTGCTTGATTGAGTCTACTGTTGATGCTTTGTATGAAATTTTTCATTTCAGTCACTGTGTTCTGCAGAACCAGGATTTCTGTTTGGTTCTTTCTTTAATGGCTCTCATCTTTTTGTTAAACGATTTCTGTTTGGTTCTTTCTTTAATGGCTCTCATCTTTTTGTTAAACAATTTCTGTTTGGTTCTTTCTTTAATGGCTCTCATCTTTTTGTTAAACTTGTAATTTTGTTCATGTAGTGTTTTACTAATTTTGTTTGGTTCTCTATCTGTTTTGTCTTATAGATAACTGAGCTCTTTAAAGACAATTATTTTAAATTTTTTCAGGCAGTTCATATATTTCCATTTCTTTAGGCTAGGTTACACTCATGCATTGCTTGACAACAAAGATATGTTCTAAGAAGTGTGTTGTTAGGTGATTTTGTCGTGCAAACATTATAGAGTATACTCACACAAGCCTAGGTAGTATAGCCTACTATACAACTAAGCTATATGGTATAGTCTATTGCTCCTAGGCTATAGGCATGTTGCTATTTTGTATACTGTAGGCAATTGTAACAGAAAGGTAAGTATTCATGTATCTAAATATATCTAAACATTAAAAAGGTACAGTAAAAATATGGTATTATAATCTTGTGGGACCACCTTTGCATATATGGGCCATGATTGACCAAAATGTTGCTGTCCAGTATATAACTATACTGGTACTTTATTTTGTGCCTTTGGTGGCATCATGCTTCCCTGATATTTGCAATCCTCGTTGCCTTGTATTGGTGTCTGTACAAGAAGTACACATCTCTTCCGTCTGTATAGACTGTCTTTGCCAGGGAAGTCGTTTCCCACTCAGTGTGTCCAGAGATTCTGGTGGGCTCGTTGGTAGGGTCTACCAGTAGGCTTGCTGTTAGAGTTCTTGAGTGGAATGATCCAGTGCATATGTCAGTGAGCAAGCAGGCCTGGTGCCTGGATCTAGAGAGACTGACCTGGCACCTGGGTCTGCAGAGGGCATACCTGGAGCCTGTGTCCACTGAGGGCAGGACTGGAACTTGGGTCCGTGTGAGTAGGCCTGAAATCTGGGTCCACAGGGGTGGGCCTAAAGCCTGGGTCTTCGGGGGCTGTCTTGGTGTTAGGGCAGGCCTCAGCCTGAGTCCATGAATCTAGCCTGGTACTGAGGCAGGCCTGGCATCTGGATTTGCAAGGATGGGCCTTGTTCTGATTCTATGTAGGTGACTTGGTACTGGGGTCCACAGAAGTAGACCTGGTGGCTTAGACCATGGTGGATGACTTGGAACCTGGATTTGCAGCAGTAGGCCTGGGACCTGGGTTTTGTTTGTTTGTTTGTTTTTGTGTGTGTGCTTTTTTGCAGTCTACTTGGAAAGGCCTGTGCCCTGTGTCTGTTGGAGTTTGAAGCCACATGGACTAGTGTAGTACTGGAGAAAACCTAGAGCCTGAGTCCACAGGAGCCAGTTTAGTGCTTGTGTCTACAGGAACCTAAAACTAAATTACTATATGCAATTACAAGGGCCAAAAAAAAAAAAAAAAAAAAAGGATCAAATGGGCAGGCAAGGATTCAGAACATTTCTCTCTCTCATATTTTTTCTGAAGAAGTTACCTGAGAATGTACCAAAGAAAAATTAGGGTTAAAACAAAGAAAGTCTACCTACATTTAAATAAGGGTGAAAACAAAGAGGATGATATTGGATAAAAGCAATTATGGGATTAAACCAGTTTGTAAAGAAGTTTAAAGCCAATAACAGTATGGCAGGTCTAGAAAGCAAGTAGTTTAGATGAGAACTAGAAGCCAGTGGGGCACTCCCAAAAAATGCCTTTGAGGGGAATAAATTGATTTCAACATTGGAATGGAATATGTAAATAAATGAAAGATATTACAGTTATATGAAAATGTATACATTTAGTTTCTCAGCAAGAAAAAAGAAAGTTGTTTAGAAACTCTAAAATAAAAAATAAATGAAAGTAAGGTCAAAATATGGAGCAAACTGAAATGTAGAATAAGTTTGAGCAATGGATGAACAGTAGGAAAAACAATTCATATAATCTAGATGGTAAGACTGTTTTTAATTCAAGTATCCAAGAAACTGTCACCCTAAGCCATTGAGAAACAGTCATTCTACAGAAAATACCATTTACAAAGCCGTAATGTAAATGCTTTTTATTGGCTTTAAGCCTTTATAATTGACTTAGAGACTAAATAATAAAGTAAAACATGGTTACAAAACAGAAGGTTAACATCAGTGGAAGTTAATGTTTAACCAATGGAGGTTGGGAGATGGAAGAGTGAAGTATGCAAACAGGGCTGGCTCAGTGCTGAGTTCCATTTTGTAAATGTTGAGTAAACAGATCTGGCTGAA
The DNA here is from genome assembly GCF_006542625.1 of Nomascus leucogenys. Taxonomy (NCBI): domain Eukaryota; kingdom Metazoa; phylum Chordata; class Mammalia; order Primates; family Hylobatidae; genus Nomascus; species Nomascus leucogenys. The sequence goes on along the minus strand of NC_044395.1, from coordinate 2,257,718 downwards.
AGTTAATCATACAGAACCAGTGAGTGTGTATTTATTTATTTTACTTTGTGCAGGTAGTACTTTGATTAAAAGGGGTGATATAGTTTGGATATGTGTCCCCACCCAAATATCTATTGAAATGTAATCCCCAGTGTTGGAGGTGGGGCCTGCTGGCAGCTGACTGGATCATGGGAGTGGATTTCTCATGGATGTTTCAGCCCCACCCCCTTGGTGCTGTTCTTGTGATAGTGAGTGAGTTCTCGAGAGTTCTGGTGGTTTAAAAGCGTGCGGCTGGCTGGGCACTGTGTTTCATGCCTGTCATCTGCGCACTTTGGGAGGCTGAGGCAGGCAGATCACTTGAGCTCGGGAGTTCAAGACCAGTCTGGGCAACATGGCAAAACCCCATGACTACAAAAAAAAAAAAAGAAATTTAGCTGGGTGTGGTGTCATGTGCCTGTAGTCCCAGCTACTGGGATGGCTGAGGTGGGAGGATCACTTGGGCCTAGGAGGCAGAGGGTGCAGTGAGCCCAGATATGCCACTGCACACCAGCCTGAGCAACAGAGCCAGACCTGGTCTCAAAAAAAAATAAAAATAAAAATAAAAATTGTACAGCAATTGCCCCCGCCCTTGCTCCTGCTTTTGCAGTGTGACATGCAAGCTCCCACTTGACCTTTCAGCACAACTGTAAGTTTCCAGAGGCATCCCTAGAAGCAGATGTTCATGCTATACTTCTTCTAAAGCCTACAGAACTGTGAACCTATTAAATCTTTTTTCTAATAAATTACCCAGTCTCAGGTATTTCTTTTCTTTTCTTTCTTTTTTTTTTTTTTTTTTTTTGAGACAGAGTCTCACTCTGTCACCCAGGATGGAGTGCAGTGGCACAATCTCGGCCCACTGCAACCTCCACCTCCCAGGTTCAAGTGATTCTCCTGTCTTAGCCTCCTGAGTGGCTGGGATTACAGACATGCACCACCACTCCCAGCTAGTTTTTGTATCTTTAGTAAAGACGGGGTTTCACCATGTTGGTCAGGCTGGTCTCAAACTCCTGACCTCATGATCCACCCACCTCGGCCTCCCAAAGTGCTGGGATTACAGGCGTGAGCTACCGTGACCGGCCATCATGTATTTCTTTATAGCAATGTGAGAACGACCTGATACAAAGGGGAGGAAAGTTGAATGCATTGCAGATACTTGGCTACAGTCAATCACTATGATGCCAATCCAGACTCCAAGCACTTGCGTTTACAGGGACCTAAAACTAAATTACTATATGCAATTAAAAGGGCCAAAAAAATGGATCAATTGTGTAGACAAGGACTCAGATCATTTCTCTCTCTCATATTTTTCTGAAGAAGTTACTTTCTGCCACCCCAACAAAGCTGGTGAAAAACTAGCAGAGGATAAGAACACAGGGTTCCACGACTCTCAGTTCTGATTCCCCCTACCAGGGGGAATTCTTCCCACAACTGCCCTTCCCTGATTCTTGTAGAGATTTTTTTAATGCTACTTCCTTGCCTTCTTCCTAGATGTTGAAATGATGTTGCCTGAATAAAAGATGTGTTTGAGGAGAAGTGCAGAAGTCAATCCTCTGACTAAGAGGTAAAAGGTCTAAACCCACTTAGATGTGTTTACCCAATGTAGTAAAATTCCATTATGCGAGACTCTCCTCCAACCCCCTACTACACCATGCCCCTAAGAGCCCCCATTTTACCTCTGCATAGGTTAGCACTCCCCCACCCTCTCAGAGGCCACTGAATGAAGTCGATTTGAGGGGTCTGACCCTGGTAAACTGGTAGTGTGTCCACATAACTGAATGAGTTCATCTAATTAGGGGTTTATTTGTTTGAGTTGAACATGAATATACCAAATTACATTATCAGATGATAGTCCTGTTTCTGATTTATTCCTTCTTTGTTCTTCAAGGCTTCGTACATCTAAGCAATTAACCTCTCAAAGAGCTGGAGAACACATAATTATCCTCATTTGTCTAAACGTCGCCAAGATGGCCGCCTTTCAATTAACCTTCTGGGGATGGAAGAAAGTTGGAGTGATATAGTGATCATTTTTAACCTTACTGTATGCTTTTTTAAAATGTAATTTAATTGAAATAGCCAGATGATAAAATAGTCAGATACTGTTTCCACAGGTAAAAGGATCAAGGGGGTTTTGAGGAAGAAAGGGCTTTGGAAAGTTGACAGAGCTAATAAAACAGATGATGCATTGTATGAGAGAAAAGTTAGGCAGAGCAATATATGGAACTGTATCAGCGAGCTTCAGAGCCAAGGCCCAATAGAATGCCAGGATGAGATGGCAACAAACACATATGCTCCAGCCTTTCATCAGCTCCAGCAGACCACAGGAGATCCAGGAGTAAATGATATTATTGCTCTAAGCAGAAACATTAAAGAAAAAGAAAGCAGCTAATTGTTATGGAATACCTAGTATCTGCCAGCACTCTGCTAGGCACTTTTGGTCCAGGATCCTATGGAACATATTTCAGTTATATGAGAATATAGCAAATGACATCTGTCCACTGACAATGAGAACAAGAATAGGGCATACAGATGAGGACTTCTAGTATAGACACATTATTACATTATTCAGGCACGTGGCTGAGAAATGGTTCAAAGGGGTATTGTTTTAACGAACGTGTAGAATTAGTTCACAAAATAAGATAAACTGATAAACTACCCTATTACAGCCATCACTAGCAGGGCTTATGAGTATTTTACTTAAATATTCTCTGAGTGTCTGTGCATCTTTCAACTTGGATATGTACAAACATATTGCCCAGTAACTGAGGAAGCTCAGATTGTGTTCAGTGCTGGGTAGCACTCTTAAAGAATAATATTAATGAACAAGCATATTTACAGTAAACATATTATAGAAGAAATCATGAAAAAATTATAGCCATTGAGCCTGAAAACAGTTCATTTGGGATATATATGACAGTTCTCTTAAATGGAAAAAGGGGGTGTCACATAAAAGCAAAAGAAGAATTACTTAGAAGAAATGAGTAAAATCAATAGTAGAATTTTCAGAATGATAAAAACTACAAATTTATATTTCACCAAAATTCAACTGTTGAGTTGTGTCATGTTGTAATGTGCCTCATGTTTTGAAGTAATATTATTTATAGTGTGCTTCTGCTGTGGTGATTATTTAAAGTGAGTGCTGAATGAGTATTTGTGTAAGAAGTACTAGAAAATGATTCCTATGCTGAATGGATAGACTGTAAAACTCTAGCTCTTTCTATTGTATAGTTAGATAACTATAACTCTATAACCTACAATCCTCACAATCACAGGGCTGATGAGTTTGCCTAGAGGAATTAACATTTTCTTTTTTTCCCAACATACATACACTTTCTTTCTTCTCTTTGTAATCCCCCAAATGTAAGGGAGTACCCTATTTGCACAGGAGTGTCAAGAATAATGGAAAGAAACTCTCAAATGTCAATAACACTTCCATATGTGGAGTTCTTTCTAGTTAGGATGCAATTTGGGATGGAAGAACAATCCTTATTATTACTTTATACTCAACTATAATCAAAGGGCTTCTATATTAACAAAAGAACTGAAAATCAGGCTGAGTAGGTAACACAGGTAAAATGCTGCTGGATCCTTCTTACTCTATTGGCGTCCTTAGAGTATAAGTGATTTACTCAGACTCTGATAGAAAGGATCAGATAGGTTAATATGATCTTTGCTCCTTGAGAAACTTTGAAAGTTCATTAATTGGAGAAGGGAGTGAAGCTAAGAAATTTTCGCAGTGAATCAGAATGAAGCAGTTGCAGATAGCTCTAAAAATCAGACACAAACAGTAAAATCTTTTCTTTACACGTACATTATGGCTACCAGTGTCACCAGATATTAAACGATAATGAAAAAGGCTTAGCACTTTAACAAAATGATTTCTTGTTAAAGAATGTTCATTTCATACTGAGCATATTTAAATGGAATGGCCATCCCTCAGTCCCTTGTCTCAAGTTTTTTATTTTTAGCCTCATGGGTCACAGAGTTTCACTTTCCTTAAAAGAAGAAAGGCAGGTATTTAATAAACTTAAAGGGAATTTCACCAGTTGTCATTTCTCTTCTCTGGAATTTTCTGACAAGCTGTGCTCTAACCTCCTGTGGTGATATTCATCAATAATGCATAGCAGATAACCCAGTGCCTCCACCTACATTTGTGGAACACCTTTCACTTGCCTAATGGAAACATGTCAGCATCCTGCGTGGTTTGTGATAAAAGTGCAGTCTTTCAAGCAGGCATTTTTTTCTTGTTCCTAAAAAAATGCCCAACTTTTTATTTTGAAATATGTTAGATTTATAGAAGAGTTGCAAAGATAATACAGGGTGCTCCTGGATAGCTTTCACTTAACATCTTAAAAAACCATGGTACAATAATCAAAACTAAGATATGAACACTGGTGCAATATTATTAGCTAAACTGCAACTTCATTATTTAGATTTCCTTAGTTTTTCCACTGATTTCCAGGACTCCATCCACCATCTCACAGTGCATTTAGTTGTCCTTTTTCCTAAGTCTCCTCCAATCTGTAGTAGTGCCTTGGACTTTCTTAGTCCTTCATGACTTTGGCTTTGAAGAGGAGTGACCAGGTATTCTGTAGATGCCCCCCTGGTTTTGGATCGCTTGCTTAAGGTGTTGTCCGCCAGGATTCTCCACCGTAAAGTTACAGTTTGGCCCCTTCCATGCTCTATTCATGAGATGACAGCCACTAACTACAGCCCACACTCAAAGGGAGGGAGATTAAGCTCCACCTCCAGGAGAAAGGGGCACCAAGGCTTTATGATTTGTTAAAACCATCACAACGATTGATAAGCATCAGAGGGGATTCACTAAGGCCGTGCGAATATCCTGCTTCTCTTTGATGTTTTACCCACTAATTCGAGCATTGGTCAGTGCCTCTTGCCTCTAGCCCTGTGGTTTTAAACAAAAGTTTACTTTCATGAGCTACATAGATCCATTTAATATTAGCTTAGTAAAGAAACAAATGTTCAGTGCTTACTAAACATCTGTAACACAGCTGGTAATCTAATAAATATGCCCCATTTATGGGGGGAGGGGAGAGGGACGGCATTAGGAGATATACCTAATGCTAAATGACGAGTTAATGGGTGCAGCAAAACAACATGGCACATGGATACATACATAACAAACCTGCACATTGTGCACATGTACCCTAAAACCTAAAGTATAATAATAAAAAAATAAATAAATAAATAAATAAATATTCCCCATTTATAATCTAAGTACACAAGTGCGTTGTAGTGGTTCTCCAACTCTGGTGTATGCTGGCGTCATATGTGGAGCTTCTGGAAAAGGCAAAGACCTGGGCCACAAATATTTCAGCTGAACATGTATTTCACGTAGAGCAAATTTAAGTGGACTAGAATCTGATGTAAACCAAAGGGTGAGAAGCAGTTGTCTATTAGGAAGAATTCAGTTTTTTTCTCAGTTAAAAAAAAATCTATGATAGAATATAAAATAGCACAGTATGTCTACTTTAGGGTTTATGGTATTTATTGGGATACAAGCTTCTTGAAAGTTGGAGTCATCCCATCTCTCAAATAATCAATAAGTAAAGTACCTATACTACAAGAAGCACAGTGGCATCCATTGTAAAGGAGACACGATGATATGTAAGACGTGACTCTGCCCAAAGTTGCTCATGATTTGGATAGGAAGATGAAAACAATTAGTTGAACAATTGCCTATTAGTTGTCAAATGGTGAGTTTTCATATTGACTTTAAAAGTGAGTGAAGGCTGGGCACAGTGGTTCATGCCTGTAACGAGCCACATTGGGAGGCACTTTGGGAGGCCAAGGCGGGCAGATCATTTGAGGCCAGGAGTTTGAGACCAGCCTGGCCAACATGTATCTACTAAAAAATACAAAAAAAAAAAAAAAAAAAAAAAAAAGTTAGCCAGGTGTTGTGGCATGTGCCTGTAGTTCCAGCAACTCAGGAGGCTGAGGCAGGAAAATTGCTTGAACCTGGGAGGTGGAGGTTGCAGTGAGCTGAGATTGCACCATTGCACTCCAGCCTGGATGACAGGGAGAGACTCCATCTCAAAAAAAAAAAAAAAAAAAAAAGAAAAAGGAAAAAAAAGTGAAGAATCAAGAAAGGAGAGATGAGAGAGGGTAAGGAGTCTGGAGAGGTTTCATAGGGAACCCACAGTGAAAGACGGACTTTGCATGCTGTAGAGGATGAGGAGGGGATGAAAGTTAAGGAAGAACCAAGGGCCTGAGTCAACAGCTCCAGGCTGAATGCAGGAGACCGACTCTGGGGACAGAGACATGGTGGGTGTAAGAGACCTGCTTAGCAGGACAGCAAAAGCCCCAAATACCATCTGAACTTAATGTGGGTAAAACAAAGGAATGTCAGAGGAGTAGCCTAATGACAGGGATATTTTTAAAAGCAAACCCTTCTCTTACTGCTTTTATCTCTTGACGAACCTTCATATGGTTCTCTGCAAGCGAGGACACTCAATTAATATCAGTGATGAACTGATGTGAAGACTAAAATGATCTTGGCAAATGGAAAAAATGGAAAGAACCCAAAAGAATGACATTCAATAGGGCAAATGCAGGCAAGTGCAGTTAAAGAACAGATAAAACTGTCCAAAATATATCACAGGGATTGAATCATGCGTTGAAGGATTAGAATATTTTCCAGAACTTGACTCGAATTTAACATGAGTTGCGTGATTTTGATTCTCACACTTGCCCCTTGAACTAGTTGTTTTATGTCCACTTGCCTTTGAGGAAACTTAGGCTGGGAGAATATTAGTGACTTTCCAGGCCAACATAGCTAGCAGTTGCCAGTGAGGTCTTTTGAGGTAATATTCAGTGTGAATCATCAAACCACGTAGAAGCATTGTGTGTGAGTGTGTATGTATGTATATGTGTGTGTATGATATTTTAGTATGTGTGCGTACATATACATGTGTGGTATACATATGGATATACAGTGCACACACACATATATGGTGCATATGTATATATGTGTATGTGTGTACCTTACACATGCTATATGTGTGTACACAAGCACAGAGATCCTCCCTTCTCTTCCCTATTCCTTCCAATGTACTTCTTTCTTAAAATAATACAACACGCATACAATAATGGTATACACAAGGATTAACTTAAGGAGCAAATATTCAACTAAATAGAAACAACAGTTTGCCTTAAATTCATGCAATTCCCCTGGCTCTCACAATTGGCAGAGCCTGCATGAAAGAACCTGGAAAGCTTCTCTTGTTTATAAAGTGTCTACCTTTCATATTCCCTCACCCTCTAAAGCCCCTGTCCCATAGGGTGGTGGCAGGAAGCCATTCCCAGAGAGGAGGAAAGGGTTGGTAGTACAGCTATATCTCACAGAAATGTACTGCAGGAAATGAGATTGGATGTTGTTGGCAATTGATTTTGTAGAGGCGAATGAGAAGATGAATATAATTAGCGGAACTGCAGGCTACTCAGGACTTCAGCCTGGTTTTCTCAAAACCCATAAAATGCTCCACAGGTGCCCCCACCCTCCCCCACATCCTCCTCCCCCACAAGTGGTCTGATGCGAGCTTGCCTGTCTCTGTGCAGAGAATGAAGGTCATCACTTAATAAGGCTCCCCCTCGGTGGAAGAGCTGTCACAGTGGAATAGTCAGTATTTTTTTTAATAAAAGAAAGGTTTGGTTGCGATAGTGTCTGACACCGGGCACACTGTTTCTTTCTTTTTAGCCGTATAGTCTAATAAATATGTATCATTTCTAACAGAAAGTACTGGGTGAAACTCCCACCCCAAGAACATGGGATTAAGAAGACGCAGTGCCGGCTGTATTGCCAGCTCCGTGCCGCATGTCAATAAAACTCTGAGGTTCATCACATTTCATTCCCTGACAAGCGTGGCCTTCCAATTCATCTCTGAGCTGCCGCTTCCCACTCAGCATGAAATCGGACCCACCAAAAAGCAATTTCAGCTCTCGCCTCTTGCAAGGTTTCCAGTTTTGATGCAGAGCTCTGGCATGGGGCAGTCTGGTGGTCAGGGAAGGAGAGGGGAAATGACATGCAGTTTACAAAGAAAGAAAGTTAATAAAATTATAAAGTAAATTTTAAAATTTTGCTAGCCCACATCAGCTTAAGTCTCATCGCTCTTCATCACTGGAGTAGGTGATGCTCGCGCTTCTGTAGCAGTGTGCTGCATTTAAACAAAGCTGACCTCTGCTAGCCAGGGTGGGCTCTGAGGGCGCTTTCCACACCCCAACACAGGCACGTGCTTTTTCCTCCTCATACATCCCTGCCCCCTTTGTTTCCTCTCTTCCATCTGAAAGACCTTGGGAGTTCCTTTAAAATTTTGAGGGAGCCAGTTATTATTTCAATCTGAAAATGTAATGTCATCCAGAACAAGACACTTTATCATGAAATTATAACGACACGATGCTTCGTAATTCATCATGTGCTTTATTTGCCGATTCATTAATTAACCCATCCAAGATTCCAGGATAATGGCTTCTAATCCTACAAGGTGCAACAGTTTGTGGTAATTGCTGTAAATTACAATTACCTTTCCTGATTTCCAGGAAGGGTTTGGTAAGGAATCATTCTGTTTATCAATAAGGTGAATATCTTAACCAGTATACAGCAAGAAACTCTAAAAATTTTACAAAAATGAACATTCTGTCATTATAAATAGAAGCCACTTTCCTGTGACCCCAAGTACAGCATTCATTTCCTATTTTACAATGATAAAAAAAGGATCTTGTAGAAAACTTCAAATCTAAGTTTTAAATTTCGTGTCCTAAACCTTAAATCTCCTATCCCAAAACAAAGATATGTTCATGGATGTATTCAATTCTCCTCCCTCATACCTAAAATGGATTTGGCCAGAAATATGGAGTTGGCCCGAGATCTGGTTTCCATTCCATTTCTTTAGCATTCAGGGTCAACAGCTAAGCCCATGAGTTATGAACATGAACATCAGCCAGGAAAAAGAGTTATCCAGGTGCCATTTTGTGTACATTCTCCACCTGCGGGAAGCTGCCTGTCAGTAGCTATTGAGAGTCTAAAACATTCATAACTGTAGACATGGTATTTCCACACCAGGAAAGGTCTCCTGCAAAAATGATCCCCTTTCCTATTTCCCTTGCAAAGGTGTAATAGACAAAAATTATCATTAAAGTGTTATTCATTGCAATAAAAACAACCTAAATAAACAGTAATAGAGGATGGGCCCATTAACTTATGTTATATTCCCAGGACAGGATATTATTACATAAACATTTGAAAATGTTTATGAAAATTTTAAATTGCACGTGAATATTTAAGTTACAGTGTGAAAGAATAAATATAGTATCATGTAGACCCTATAAAAATGCAAAACAAGACTGAAAGAATATCCAGCAAAATACTCTCTGCCTCTCTCGCTGGCACTGTCACTGAAGACTCCTCTTTCTGCCTACTTCCTTTTCTTAAGATGTTAAGACATGGCAAATAAAAACATTTGAAATTTTAAAAAATCTGAATAAAAAGCAATACAAGTCTATCCATAGTATTGGACATACTGTAATGCCACTGGATATCACATCTGTCTGAAAGGTGGTCTGCCTGTAAATATGTGTTTTCAATCTCGTGGAGATAATATGTGAGTCACAGAGTAGAAAGTTCACACTTAAAACCCCGCAAGACGCTTCAAAAGCACATCTTCTTCTACAGTAGTTCAAGGACGGGGTGAGGAACCTGCAAGAAGCTGGGGAGCTATGGCAGAGCACGCAATGCAGCAACAGAATGAAAGTATAAAAGTTAAAGTCAAAATATCATTGATAAATCTTGACTTTGGGCTCTGAAGCTTGACAGGAAACCTATAGTTGGTTATGTTGGTGCCAGAGTGGAAACAGGCCGAGAGCACTGGCTTATCGAAGCCTCTTTTAATGTTTTATTTGAGTAATGGCCCTTGCAAATTAGCACCCCTGCGGCCTGAAATACATATCTTTTCAAGGACACACCGGTTTTCCATTCGACAGGTGATACAGAAAAAAAATCCCCAAGGGGAGCTTTGATTTCTCTACTTTTCAGACACAGTTATATTTTATTCCAGCTAGGATGATGTGGAAGATAACAGAGAGCTCTGAGGGTGATCCGAGGGCTTGGAGAGGAAATGGAGCAGAAAACAGCTCACAGTGCAAAGGAAGGGAGGGCTCCAGGGAGGGAAAATGGGAAAGGCAGAGGTTTCAATCCCTGCTCCAATCCTAGTGACACTTAATGGGGTCTCTGCCATCTTCCCCGCTCATGGGCAAGGGAGGGCAGGCAGCTCGCAGACAGATCACCCCAGTCCTCAGCAGGAAATGTGACTCCACTACTCCTCACTCTTATTTGACCTCATTCCTCCCTCTCTCCGGAGTATCATTTGTCACAAAATAGCAAGACAGAGTCTAGCTCAGCACTGGCTTTTCATTGGGAATAGTTTAACTGGCTCACTCACTTACTTATCTGTTCAACACAGACTTATTAAGCATCTACTATGTACCAAGTGTCATATTAAATGCTGCAGATATACAGATGAGTAATGCACAATTTCTGCCCATGAGCTGTCCACAAATTGACAGTGTTCTTTAGTGTCAAGAACACAGACTCTGAAACTGGGGAAATTTGGAATTTATCCTCAGCTCTGCTACTGCCAACTCGGTGACCTTGAACAACGTATGCATCCACACCAACCCCTTGTCATGGACTGAATGTTTGTGTACCCCCTAAATTCATAGGTTGAAATCTTAGCCCCCAGTGTAATGGTATTGGGAGGCATTGGGGTGGGATCCTCATGAGTGGGATTGGTGCTTTTTTGAAGAGAGACAGGACAGCTGGCTTTCTCTCTCTGCTTTCTGCCATGTGAGGTTACAATGAGAAGATGGCCGTCTGCAACCTGGAAGCATGTCCTCAAGACACCTCAGCTACACTAGCACCCTGATTTTGGACTTATAGTGCCTGGCACTGTGAGAAATAAATTTATGTTGTTAATAGACCATCTGCCTGAGGCAGTTCATTATAGCATCCTGAATTGACTGAGACACCCCCCATTTTATCATCTAGTCTAGTGGGATAATGATATCTACCTTACAAATTAGTGGTCAGAATAGAGGTAGAAACATGTGAAGTGGATGACCCACAGTCGATGCTCGATAGAAGGCATGTTTTAAATGACAGGTCGATCTGACTTCCCAAATAAATTTATGTTTCTTAGAAAAAAATTCGGTGCCAATTAATTTTCAGAAATCTATCAGCTAGAGAATTCAGCACAAGATATACTTTATAACACCAAATACACTTTATCACAAAAGGAAAGAAAGAAGGAGGGCTGCTCCAGATGAGAAGAGCTGCTGCTGAAGCTGCCTGGAGGTCTGCATTGTGGCCTGCACCTCCCATGTGCAGGCAGGTAATGAGAGCAGAGCAGACTCTCAAACTCACTCCAGCCATGTCCTTGACCCTGGTGTCACCGACCAGGGAATCCCAGAGGCTCGGAAGCACTATCCAGGAAGTAGCATGTAGACTTAAGTGACCTGGGCTGCAGTGAAGATAGTCCCTGCTAAAAGACTGTGGAAACAAAAATCTACCTATCTGTTGTCTATCTATCTGTTCTATCTATCTATCTATCTATCTATCTATCTATCTATCATCTCTCTACCTACCATCTGTCTATCTAATCTGAAAAAGTCAAATGTCAATTGAAAACCCCTGGAAAAGTGAACCCTGTGGAGGATTATATGTGAATAAAAACTTTATCAGGAAAATTTAATTTAAATCACTTCTCTAGGAGATGCAATTTAATAGAATTTCCCTGCAAAATGTACTCCTCCTATTTGATATAACTTTAATATAGTTTTTACAACACAGAAGTAGATGTAATTTCTAGTTTAAAAAAACCCAGCGCTCTGAAGCCTAATTCCATAATTTTAAATTAATGTTTTCAGGTAGATCTAAAACTGAAGGATCACTTATTAAGTACCTAGTACAGGCTTGGCATTGGGAACATACCAGGTGAGTCTCTTATGAAACCAGTATTTAAAATGCCCCCAAGATAAGAGAGAAGAAGAGTTCTTTCTTTCTTATGAATAATTTTTAGAACTATCCCAATAGAAAAATGGATATAGTACATGAATAAAACTTTACAGAAAGAAGGATTTATAATCAGTAAGCCTATCTAAAAATGTTCAACTTTGCTTACTCATGAGCAAATAATGAAAAATTTAAACACGGAGATACTTTGGACATGTATCATATAATAATAAATAATTATGTACAAATAAAAATAAAATAACCACAATAGTACTGTACGAGGATGGGAAGGGCCCTGTTGAATTCGCACTATTGTTCATGACTGACATATACACAAGCTATTGTGACCACTTTAAGTGTTATTGGATGCTAACAGTCTTACTTTTTAGAATCTATTATAAAGAAATAACCAGAGGTGGGAATATAAATTAATGCTCAGAGATAACACCAGAATTTTTTTTAATAACGGAAGAATAAAAACAGCCTAATATTTAATAATAGATGTGGACTTAAAGAAGCATGGCACTGCTCTAGAATATTATGCAGGCATTACAACTGTGTTTTAAGCAATATTTTATAAGCTGAAAATGTCCACAGAAGAAAGAAAAACAAGAAATGAAATAGTATGCAAACATCACTGCCACTATGCAAAGGAAACAAACATGTATAAAGCAAAACTGATCAGCAACATATCAAAACTTAACAGTGGTCATCTCTGGGTGGTGGGATTATTAGAAATGTTTGTTTTCTTCTCCATACTTTCTATATTTTTCAAATTTTCTAAGATTAACATATATTACATTGTAGTTTAAAAAGTTAAATCTTCCCTTATCTGAAACAAACAATCAAACTCAGAAAATAGAAAGAAAGGAAGAGCCCTTGGAAAACGTTTCTAGTTGAAAGATAAAGGACAGCTTCACAAGGCAGATTCTTTCCCTCCTATGCTGCCTCCCTCTCTATGAGGGAAACACAGTTTTAATTTTGGAAGTCTGCGATTTTTGAAAGACAACAAAAACTGAAGTCAATAAGCTGTGCTGTGTGTGGAGGCAAGGACGGCATTCGCTAGGGATCTTCAATCCATCAAGTTTACGGAGAACAGGTAGATGGCCCTGCAACCATCAGTGAAGAGTAATCCTGTGGTTCTTTCTGCATTCTGCACAGGGTGCAGGAAACCTCCCTTTCCACACCATCGTCAAGATGGAGTGATAGCAAACCACATCTCCCAGCCCAGCTGGGGAGCCAAAGAAATGAGACATGCTTCTTTTCAAGCCAACAGCCAACTTGGTTTCCCAGGCTCAGTGTCTCCACTCCATTTGGTTCACATTTCTTTCACTGGCTTCCTCCTGGGTCTTGGTGCACTGACTCTGTACTCGCAGGAGATTCTCCCTGGGCTCAAGCCGTGGAGAAGACGTGATTTTAATTTTATCCTGTAGCACCAGTGGTAGGTTCAGGTGTTATGGTATCTGCAGCTTTTAAAATTTGGGGTGAGTTCTTTTGAGAAAAAGAATGAGTACTAAATTACATTCAAAATGAGTATTTAGAATGATAAAATAAACCACAATATATTACAAGTCTTAAAACATTGTAGGGTGTGCTTTTAACTGTGTATGTTGCATGGTCATGTATATTCATGGCAAGAGAGAAATCCCTTAGGACCAGGCATCCGTAAGATCTGAGTCATCCACTGGTGGATTTACTCTCACGATGGTGGGGTGAGTTCCCTAGGTCAGCCTGTTTCTTCTGTGTCCTGGCACAGCTCCTGCACAAGGCACTGGCTGACGTGTCCATACGTGTCCTATGTGGCTGGGGGAGCTACACCACTGTGGATAGTGGACGTGTGCTTCTGGGGTCATCCCAGTGAGGACAGCAATGCTCTCACTGCACAGGGAAGGGCACGCGGGCACACAAACACATCCTTACTAAATGAAGCCCCCTGTTCCTACTCCAGCCCCAGCTGTCAGGAAAGGGAAAGGAGTGTGAAGGAGCAGAGTCTGAAGAGAAAGAGAGTGACTTCCTGGGCTGACATCTCCTATTTTACAAATTTTTTCAACAGATGACCATCTGAGCACGTTGCTAGGGCTCCTCTCCGGGTCTCCAAAGGGTCTGAAAAGGAAGTGAGAGACAGAAGCATAGCTTCATGGCTTTACGGTCAATCGTGCCCTCCCGGAGGCACAGAGAGGTGATCTCACAGAGAACTGCAGCCCTCTCGAGGCTGAGCCCAAAATACGATGCCACAGAAGGGAAGGGAGCCCTGCAAGGAGAGGGCCCAGGAAGCAGGGTGGAGGGTCCCTGACTGACAGGCACTGGCTGGCTGGCCCGGGCACGCCGTCCAGGAGGCACGTGTTCTTCTGTCATGCAGACACTGCCGCAGTCAGGACAGGTGGCCTTCTGCGTTTTCGTTTGGGGAGACAGAGAAATAGGTCATGCTCTGTGAGTGGCGGAGGCAAATCCTGTGTGGTAAATGGCTTGTTTTCCTGTTCATGTGTTTGGTTTTGGTTGGTGTTGGGGAGGGTATAAGTAACACCCTCCTCTTCTGATTTCAGGATTCATTGAGAGACTGAGGAGAGCCTGAGGTCAATGTGTCAACGGTGCTCCAGACATGGGGGAGGGGCGTGACTGTGGTACGAGGGGCTTTCCCTTACTTCTCCCAAGTTTAAATTAAGAATGTGGTCGCAGGCAGGCCTCTGTGCTGCAACCAAGAACAGACCAGGATGTCTGTGTGCTGCAGCCAGGCTGCTGCCAAGGAGAACCAGAAGGGCTGCGTTTTCAGCCAGGCAGATTCCTACTCACAAGCTCCCCTGGCAGGAGAACAGCTTCTTCCCCCAGGAGAAGTCAAGAAGGGATAGGGAGAGAGGCAAGCAGTCAGACACACTCAGAAATCCCTTTATATTGAAATAAAAAGCTAGAGAAATTTGTGTCTTCTCCTAAACACAGCTTCTATGAGATGCCCCTCAACTTCTCCAGATGGTACAGATAGGCAGGGGCCAGGTTCTACCAGCTGCTGCACAAATGAGCTTGAGCTCCGAGTGCAAGCTTCGGCCTGGTGTGTCCTCTCTCCACATGCACTCCAGGGAGGCTGTGGGTTAGCCCACACAGATGTCTCATGTGCTAAACCGTTTGGAACTGGAGTCATCTGGGGACAGCTACCTGCTTCTGCTCCCTGGATCCACCAAGGACCAGCAGAGAGAAGGCATAATCATGGGACAAAACTTATGCTGCTACTAAGTGTGTTGGTAAAATGCTTGCACTGGAAAGGGAAATATCTCATAACCAATAAATGAATGAGCCCTTTGGATTGTACATCCATCTCTGTGAGTTTAGCCCATGTGAGAGAGACTGCATAGCTCTGGATGTATTGGTAAAGTCATATTTTGGCCTGATAGGACAGAAGACCAGGACCTGAACCACAGTCCATAGTCAAAACATCTGATGGCATCTGTACCCCAGGAGCCAGCCTGCCAGCCAAGCCCTGGCCACAGCCCTCTCTCCCAAGTCGTCGAGGGCTGCCTCCTGAGCAGCTCTAAAGGGCCTCCTATGGCCTGCCTCAGCTTTACTGACTGCTTAGTGCAAGGAAAAGATAAATGATCATCCATTTTAAATTCCAAACTCATTTCTCCAAATATTCTTTTTAAAGTCTCCGGAAGAAGCTACTTGCAGTTAAAAACTGCATTTGCCAAAAAGAGGCTGTCAATTCAAAGTTCCTGATCAATCCAGGCATTTAAATGTCTCCACTAGTTCGTTGGTGTAGCTTTCAAAACCTCATCAGCACATATATATTTCTCTAATTGGCTTGCTATTTACCCGGGAATTTATTCTGGATGGAATTATGGAGAGATGATTTCTAAATGTCTATTTTATTGTCAACTCTTCTTCCGCAGCTAAAGACTGACCTAGGATCCAATTATTGAGATAACTGGAAAGAAAATTAGCTGGAGATACAGCATAGTCAGTGGTGACCTATTTATAAAATTCTTCTTAAAATGTCACATAATAATATTATTACCTTCTGTATGTAGACTATTTCATAACTACAATTCAACACATGCCTGTCATTTTTTCCCTAATAGCTTTACATAGAGTTTTTTTTAACATAAGGCAAAATTACACCTTATAATTCTGGATAAACTAATTAAAGTGATGCTCCTAGATAACTTAGCCAGCAATCATTTAAAATTAAATTTATATTCTAAATCCCTCATACAGAATCCCCATTTCTTCTCTTGACATTATCTCACAAGGATTGACATTTTAGGATATAAATATGGTTTGATTGCTCATTCATTCATTCATTCATTCAACATTATGTGCCAGGGCGTTTATTCAATGCTGGAGACACAAAGCTGAGAAATGAATTTTGTCCAAGCCAGTTGGAGTGTGTGTCTTGCAGGATACTTAGTGTGAAGTGACACACATCGTCATATTCATGTTTTGGATATCCGCATGCTGAGGGGAGTTGGGAAACTTCATGGAGGAGGCCATGCTTCAGATAAGTCTTTACTTTGGCCAGCAGACAAGGAGGACAAGAAAACCACATGCAGAATCAGCAGACAGGGTAAATGCTTGAAGCTGCGCAGAGGAACAGCCTAGTAAGGGGTCACAGCTGGCTAGGGACCAGCAAGGCATGTGAGGACAGGTGGCCCAGCAGCAAGGCGTGCTTTCAGGAAGAGGCAAGGACCTCAGATGCCATGTGAAGGGCTGCAAACTCATCTCTAGGAGCTGGGTACCCAGAGAGAATATTAAGCAGAGAAGTGTTATAATTCAGCTGCATTTTGAAAAGATTACTCTGGTGAGAGGAAGAAGGATACATGCAGGAGGGAAGTATGAGGGATGAAACAAGGAGGTCCACATCTGAGATGATGATAGGTAGTCTTAGCAAGCCTGTGGTTTGTGCAGTGGTGGGGTGGAAACTGGACTGCTGTTGATGAAGACTGAATAGGAAAATAAGAAGCAGAGGCAACGAAAATAGCCTGGGCTTTCCAGACATTTGGAAGTGAAGGAAAGGAGAGAGAGAAAGATCAGTGACTAAAAACAAGAACCTGTTTGAAAATATTTGGATTTCCTTTTAAGAGGGAGATGTTTATGTGCTGAAACAAAGGGAATGTATTTTTTCTTTCTTTCCTTTTTTTTTTTTTTTTTTTGAGACGGAGTCTTGCTCTGTTGCCCAGGCTGGAGTTCAGTGGCGTGATCTCGGCTCACTGTAAGCTCCACCTCCCGGCTTCATGCCATTCTCCTGCCTCAGCCTCCCGAGTAGCTGGAACTACAGGCGCCCACCATCACACCCGGCTAATTTTTTGTATTTTTAGTAGAGACGGGGTTTCACCGTGTTAGCCAGGATGGTCTCGATCTCCTGACCTCATGATCCACCCGCCTCAGCCTCCCAAAGTGCTGGGATTACAGGCTTGAGCCACCACGTCCGGCCTATTTTTTTTTTCATACTTCTTTCTAACAGGTATCTAAACTCACACCACATCCATTTTATAAAGTTGTTTTTTAGAGGGGATGCAGGCTGGTGAAGAAGCTACCTGCATTTTTTAAAAATATGCTAATCTAAAATGGTTGATTATTCTTCTTATAAAAACAAAAGGAAATGAAAAACTAAACAGATAAGAACATGAGTTATTGCAATCAGCTAGCACTCTCCTGTTTCTGCACTCTAGGGAGAGCCCCAGAAATGACAGCCGAGCTGGACAAGTTGCGATGGACAAAGGCAGCCTGTTCTCACATGTTAAGTCTACACTCAAGAAGTATGCAGTTTCTAGGGAGGAGGTCACTAGTTTATTGAAATATCATTGTTAGTTGATATGCTTGTCTTTTATGGTAGCTGTCTATCATGTCTCCTTATTATTTATCAAGAGTCATTAGCAGTAGGAGGGAGACCCGTGGGTCAACTGCCAGCCCTCCATGAACTGGGCAGGATCAAGTACAAGAGGTCAGATCCTAAGTGAGAGGTCAGATCTCCCAGGCTGACCCTTGCAGCGAAAGGTGAAGTTTTAACACCATTGCTCCAGTGTCACTAAAGTGTCATCTCACTTTATATGCTTTATCTTTATTCATGCAAATTTCACACAGTACTGCCCATATCCTATGATTCAATGAAAAAGTATCAAGGCGACAGTGAGAGATGGAGGTTGATTGGAACAGACCAGTCTGACCCCCAAGATGATATTCGGGAGCTGCCTCTGCTCAGACACAGAAAATGGATCATTCTAGACCAGAAAGAGAACCTGAAAATGCACTTTGCCTAGACAGAACCCAATATACAAAGTCCACTGAAGAAACAAGAGAGCAAAGGGCCATGTAATTAGAAAATGGTTATTTATGTTTCAAAGGTATGTGCCACAGCATGCTTTTCATATAAAAACAACCATAGCAGATTTAAAATACGCATTTACTTACCAAAACCATATATTAATGCCAAGCTCCTCAATAGTATTTTTAACCATTCATATGGTGCGTTCTTGCATAACTTCACACATTAGGTGAGGGGAAGCATTACAGCAGAATGGGTAAGAGCATGGGCTTTGAGCCAAGCAGATTTGGGGTGAGATCTGGGCTCTGCTACTTCCCACCACATAATATAAGTCGGTTAATTACTCCTTCTGAACCCCACAATATATACCTGCCTCTGAGGGTGACTGTAAAAAATAGAAGAGCCAGTTATGAAAAAAAAAAAAAAACGCTTAGTGAAGAGTGTCATGTAGTAAACATTAGGTCATTTTAGTGATTTTTTTTAATGAAAGGTATCGTAGAATAGTGTTTAGGAATTTTTACCTATATTTCATCCCCTATTAAATCCATCTGCTTTATCTTCCTTTCTCTCTCCTTTTTCTTTCTCATTGCCCACTTCCTGAGGCAGCAAAGCCATTCCAGGCCTATGCCCTCCAGGCACTGTTGTTAACTGCAGGCATGTGAAGAGAAATCACATACATTAATCCATGGGCTTAGAGTTTCTAAGGTAGAAACACTTTGTAAAATTATTTCTGGAAGTAGGATGGTCCTCTAGCCCTTTCCTTCTGCTCCAGGGAAAATGAAAAATCCCTTGGCTAGAGAGAAGGGGGTGGAAAATCTACAGCGGAAGTTGGTTCCCAGGCTTCGAGGTGCATGGCAGAGATGGCCATGTGGAGTTCTTAGGCAAATAGAGCCTGAGACAGCCAGACACAGATTTTCAAGAGAACTGCCCAGTTATTCTGGTGTGAAATAGCTGAGCAGGGGTCCACAGATGCCTGTCAGAGTGGCATAGGGAAATTGTGGTTCATGACTCAAGACCACACTAGCACAAGGGCATTTCAGAGGGCAACTCCAGGTCAGAGCATGTCCAGGAACAGAACGTACCTCCCACCACCCCTTCTTTAGCACAGTGCACTAAGCAAGCTCCCCAAAACCTAAAGGACACCCTGGAAGAGAGGGAGAAAATGCTGACCTGATCAAATTCATTCTGAATTGACTAAGAATAAATTCTTGCCCCCAGGTATAATGGAAATGAGACAAACATTAAGTTCTTCTATGTATTAGTCTGTTTTTGCACTGCTGTTAAAGAACCCTTATAGAACCATGAGATCTCATGAGACTTATTCACCATCACAAGAACAGCATGGGAAAGACCTGCCCCCATGATTCAACTACCTCCCACCGGGTTCCTCCCACAACAAGTTGGATTTCGAGATGAGATCTGGGTGGGGACAGAGCCAAACCATATTATTCCACCCTTGTCCTCCCCCCGCACCCCACAAATCTCATGTCTTCACATTTCAAAAGCAATCATGCCTCCCAACACTTTCTCAAAGTCTTAACCCATTTTAGTATTAACTCCATAGTACAAAGTCTCATCTGAGACAAGGCAAGTTCCTTCTGCCTATGAGCCTGTAAAATCAAAAGCAAGTTAGCTACTTCCTAGACACAATGAGGGTACAGGCATTGGGTAAATACAGCCATTCCAAATGGAAGAAATTGGCCAAAACAAAGGGGCTACAAGCCCCATGCAAGTCTGAAACCCAGTAGGGCAGCCAAATCTTAAAGCTCCAAAATGATCTCTTTTGACTCCAGGTCTCACATCCAGGTCACGCTGATGCAAGAGTTAGGTTCCCATATCTTGGGCAGCTCTGTAGCTTTGCAGGGTATGGCCTCCCTCCCAGCTGCTTTCATGGGCTGATGTTGAGTGTCTGAGGCTTACCATTCTGGGGTCTGAAGGATGTTGGCCCTATTCTCACAGTTCCATGAGGCAGTGCCCCAGTAGGGACTCTGTGTGTGGGCTCCAACTCCACATTTCTTTTCCACACTGCCCTAGCAAAGGTTCTCCACGAGAGCCCCACCCCTGCAGCAAACTTCTGCCTGAATATCCAGGCGTTTTCATACATCCTCTGAAATCTTGACTTCTGTGCACTGGCAGGCTCAACACCATGTGGAAGCTGCCAAGACTTGAGGCTTATAGTCTCTGAAATCAAAGCCCAAACTCTACATTTGCCCCTTTTAGCCACGGCTGGAGCAGCTGGGATCCAGGGTACCAAGTCCCTAGGCTGCACACAGCAGGGGGACCCTGGGCCCAGCCCAGGAAACCATTTTTTCCTCCTAGGCCTCTGGGCCTGTAATGGGAGGGGCTACTGTGAAGATCTCTGACATGCCCTGGAGACATTTTCCCCATTGTCTTGGGGATTAACATTCAACTCCTTGTTACTTATTCAAATTTCTGCAGCAGGCTTGAATTTCTACTCAGAAAATGGGATTTTCTTTTCTATTGCATTGTTAGGCTGCAAATTTTCCAAACTTTTATGTTCTGCCTCACTTGTAAAACTGACTGCCTTTAACAGCACCCAAGTAACATCTTGAATGCTTTGCTGCTTAGAAATTTCTCTGCCAGAGTGAGCTGAGATCGCGCCACTGCACTCCAGCCTGGGAGACAGCAAGACTCCGTCTCAAAAAAAAAAGAAAAAAAAGAAAGTAAGAAATTTGTCTGCCAGATACCATAAATCATCTCTCTCAAGTTCAAAGTTCTACAAATCTCTTGGGCCGGGGCAAAATGCCACCAGTCTCTTTGCTAAAACATAACGAGAGTTACCTTTGCTCTAGTTCCCCCAAAATTCCTCATTTCCATCTGCGACCACTTCAGCCTGGACTTTATTGTCCATATTGCTGTCAACATTTTGGGTAAAGCCATTCAATAAGTCTCTAGGAAGTTTTAAACTTTACCACATTTTCCTCTCTTTACCTGAGCCCTCCAAACTCTTCCAACCTCTGCATGTTACCCAGTTCCAAAGTTGCTTATACATTTTTCAGTATCTTTTCAGCAGCACCCCACTCTACTGTTTTTATGCTGCTGATAAAGACAGACATGAGACTGGGCAATTTACAAAAGAAAGAGGTTTAATCAACTTACAGTTCCACATGGCTGGGGAGGCTTCACAATCATGGTGGAAGGCAAGTAGGAGCAAGTCACATCTTACATGGATGTCAGCATGCAAAGAGAAAGCTTGTGCAGGGAATCTCCCCCTCATAGAACCATCAGATCTCGTGAGACTTTTATTCACTATCACATGAACAGCACGAGAAAGACCTGATCCCATGATTCAATTACCTCCCACAGGGTCCCTCCCACAACACGTGGAAATTCAAGATGAGATTTAGGTAGGGACACAGCCAAACCATATCAACATTTTTTTTTTTAAAGAAAACCTCATAATAATGAGGTTACAATTTTGAAGACTTAGTCTAAGTTTGTAGCTTGAGAGATTCTTTCCAGTTACAAAAGAAATATTGAACTGATTCCTTGTAGAACTAAGGAGTTGAGCAGGTAGCTTAAGTATGTGTGTGGGCTGGCAGGATGGTGGCTAGGAAAATCAACTGTCATGGTCCAGAAGCAGGACTGTGAAAGAGGAAGCAGAGAGTTAGGATGTGGATTTATCTGTGTTAAAAAATAGCAAGGCCATTTCGGCCTGCTTCTATTACTTTAAGTTACAGCTCATTCAACAGACTTAAAGGACATAGTTCCATATGCCTGAAATACCTCCCATCCCTCCCCACTTCTTGCCAAACCCCTCCATTTTTCTAGTTGTTCAGTATAAAATAATCCTACAGTAAAACTCCATTTTAATATATTTTATCTATGGACCCTTCCCTGACCCCATGCAGAATGAGTCCAGCATTCTCTGTGCTCCTGAAGCTCCTCACACACACTGCACATTCATCAACGCTTAGCACTACGCTGATTGTTAACTTTTATCGGGGACTTACTTGTGCCAGACACTGTCATGAGCACTATATATACACATCAATCAACTAATGTTCTCATTCTTCTGGAGAAGGTGCTATGAAGAGTTCTGTTTTACAGAGAAGAAAACCAGCATAGAGAGGTAGGGCCACTCTCCTGAGGTCACGTGGTTAGGTAAGTGGATTGCAAACCCAGTGTTCTGAGTCTAAAGCCCTGCTATTCAATACTAGGTGATCTGACCTTTCACCTGTGCCTAGAGATTTAGGTGAACCAAAGTTCCCATCCTCATTTCTCCCAGTAACTTGTGGGCTCCTCCATTTATCTGTTGATTCACAAAACAAACAGGCGTGGAGTCCTCCCATGTGCCAGCCAGGGCTCTCCTGGGGAGGAAACAGCTCTATTATCATCCCTACAGCCATGGGCCTTTCCTGTATGCTGCATAAACAGAAGCCCCAGCTGCTCTCCTGGCACACCCGAGGCCCTCGAGCCCAGCACAGTCATCCTCAACCTCAACTGCACACTGGAGTCATCCAGGCATCTTTAAAAACATGCTGACATCGAGTCCCATACCCATCAATTATGAGTTAATTGGCCTAGGTTAGGTCCTAGGCATTGGGACTTTTAAAACCTCCCAGGGGGTGGCACTTCTGCTCTGGAATCTCCAGTTGGGAAAATACTCATGGAATACAATATCCTCCTGCAGCCCTATGAAATTATCTCCTGAGGAGGGTTAGTTCCCTATTCTAAAACATTTCACACCTAAAAAGAAAGCTAGGCGTCATGTGACAGCTCAGGGGTGGCAAGGCCGAGTGCAGGCCGAGGTCCTGAGCCAGCCCTTGGTGCATGCAGCTCTGGGCTTCCCCAGCTCCTCTGCCGGGCAAGCTGGGACAGAGCTGAAGGGCAGCGGGGCTTGTCCTTCAGAAGTTCCCTTCCACTGCTAAGAGGGAGGAAGAAACAGGTTTACCACACAGCTCACCAGGGAGCTTCAAGAACAGCACGGACGTTTGATTTACAGGGTAAACTGGTGAAAGACGAAAACGTATCCGTGGCTGTAACAAGCGGGGCTGCTCCATGGGAACACCTGTGCCGGCGCAGCCCGCCCACCCCGGACAGCGCCCGCAGCCTGTCTCCCCTGGCCAGGCTCCTGTAGCCCTAGGCAGAAAGAGAGTTGCGAATTATTTGAGAATATGCTGAGAGTGTCTTGCCTGGGTGACAGGAGTCTCATAAATCATTCCTTCTCTGTATTTGATCTCTCTTTCAAGCGGAGTCATGTCAACTCACAGGGGAACCTGAGGCCCTGGAATGACTGTGAAGACGTGGTTTGGGTGTGCAGAGCTGCAAGAAGAAACAAAAGAGGGAGCTAGGGAAATAGCAGAGGGGCCAGCCAGAAGATAACATACAATAATAAAAACAATAATAATAATACTATATACTAATTGCTACTAATTACTTTTCCCTCTAGCATTTTTTTTTTATCACCTGCTCACTTGTGATTTATTTGTTTGGTTTTTGAAGTTCTCTCCCCACTTCAACATAGCCTCCATGGTGACAGGGTATAACTTGTTCCTGCTGTAACCTAAGTGCCTAAAATAGTACCAGGCATAGAGTAGTTGCTACTAAATATTTGCTGAATTAATTAAATATAATAGGATTTATGTGCTATGATGTAAATAGCCCATGTGAACTCATTTAATCATCATAATAATACTGAAAGGTAGACATTCCTGATGCCATGTGGAAACAAGGAAACAGACTCAGAAAAATTACAAAATTCCCCTGAATTAAATATGTAGCTGAGTATATGCCCATTCAATTTGACTACTGCCAAGCCTGTGCGCTTTCTACCACCCCAATGCTGGGCCCCAGTGAAAAAAAAAATGAAGTAGATGGAGGAGAAAGGCAATGATGAGGATGAGGAGATGGAGGAGAAGAACGAGGAGGAGATAAAATAAAAGCAGAAGGAAAAGGAAAGTGAACAAGTTCAATGTGAAAGAAATGCTGGTTAGGGGGTCAAGAAGTAGCACTCTTCTCAAATGCCACTGATGGAAGAGAGAAGTGTAGCAGCCTCAGGGAAGATGAGAGTAAAAATGAACTTTCTGCAGACTCGCTTGGACTCCTTGTCACTTCACGTTATGCACAATGATTTTATATAACAACATTCTTGTAGAGCTCAAGTAAAAGCAAGATACCTTGTACATACCCAGCCACCTTTTTTTAAAGCCCTCATGAATGGATGTTTAACTAATCTTAAAATGCACATTCAGTTGCACTACCTCATGATGTCCTGGGTCTGTGAAAACCAAACACACCCGTATTATAGATTATACACACACACACGCACACACACACACACACTCACACACACACTCTTCCAAGGTTGGACAAAGGTTAAATGGGCTGGTCAAGCTTGAGCATAAGTCACACCTGTGTCATGAACAGAATGCCAAAAGATCCTTAACGTTACTCCAGTAGCTGTGTATTCTGGAACTCCCAGACAGGGACATCGTCTCCTTTGCTCATCCAAGGTTCAGCAGCCACAGTTTAATCACACTTTCCCATTGGGAAAGGCTTTGCAGCAATTGCATCTACTCAGTCAAAAGGGTTCCAGATTGAGAAAAGGCTGGTGTTAACGCCTTTAGATTACATTCTTAGTTCATGTGGTTTGCATTCAAATGCCTTCTGCAGGACAGCCATGGAGTTTGTCAGAAAACATCAGACTGCCGTTGTTGGTTGATGAGTGAGAACAGTTGTCAGGAGACATGGGAAGGAAGAAGCCAGCCCAGGTACACATGAAAGGGATGAGCAGGATATTCTACCAAAGGCAAGTAGAACTTATTTAATATGGCACCAAAGGGATGCTTTTCCAGGACAGACTATTCTGAGTCATCACCACAAAGACAACAAACTGAGTTCCTTGAGAAAAGGGTTCAGATTGTGTTTACCCATGCAGTCTTCTATGTGATTTTTTTTTTTTTTTTTTTCTGGGGACAGAGTCTCGCTCTGTCACCCAGGCTGGAGTACAGTGGCACGATCTCAGCTCACTGAACCCTCCACCTCTTGGGTTCAAGGAATTATCTGCCTCAGCCTCCCGAGCAGCTGGGATTACAGGCGCACACCACCGCACCCAGCTAATTTTTTTTGTATTTTCAGTACAGACTTCTATGCAGCCTAACTAAACGCATAACAGGTGCCAAGTGCAGTTGACTATTTAAAATAAAGATTAATAAATAACACAAATCAATCCCTATACTAGACATTCTTTAAGACCATGGCATCATATTAATTACCTTAACTGTAGTGGAAACAACCACAAAACAAAGACACAACAAGTAATCTTCTCTTAATAAAAAGGCATAATTGGCTAAAATACTCTAAAAGGAAATGAAGTATAGCGGGTGTGGGAAAATAGCTCTGATCCTCCCTTGATCAATACAATGTCAATTATTTTCTTCTCCGTGTAATGTAATTTTGATAGTATAAAAATGTGGTGATGGAACTCAGGAAGATAACCCCCTAGAGAAGCACCTGAGTGATAAACTGTCAAAGGGACAATTCTCTGTGGAAGAGAGCTGTTCTGATAACCTGGACCAGGGGATGTTAAAATGTTTACTGGCCTCAAAAGCAGACATAATC
This sequence comes from Nomascus leucogenys, assembly GCF_006542625.1. Lineage (NCBI taxonomy): Eukaryota > Metazoa > Chordata > Mammalia > Primates > Hylobatidae > Nomascus > Nomascus leucogenys. The sequence goes on along the minus strand of NC_044395.1, from coordinate 2,231,847 downwards.
TCTGCTTCATAAATCAGCTGGAAATGTGAGTGTCCTTCAGCCCAAACTAAGACAGGTACAAGGTGTGGACAGAAAGTGGTTAAAATCTGCTTGACCACCAAGACCCCAGTTGGCCACCAGGAAGACTAAATTAAATCCAAAAGTTGGCTTATAACATCACATGAAGCCTGTATTTGTAGAAAGAAAATCAGCTGGTGAATATCAGTGTGGCAAACTGAACATGTGAAGAAAGGATTTGGAAGGATCAGCTCAGGATAGTCTTGAACCTAGAAAAACAGCCCTTGATGAAAGAAAAAGGTATGTTTTTTCATTTGTTTGTTTTGTCTGCTTTGTTATTATTGTTGTTTAAATCTAGAGCTGTGCAGTTCAGGAGAACTTTCTCTGATAATGAAATGTTCCATCAACTGTCCTGTCCAGTGGGGTAACCACATATGGTTATTGGATTTTTGAACTATGGATAGGGTGATTAAGAAAGCAAATGTTCAATTTTAATTAATGTATATTTAAATTTACTAGTCACTCATGTCTAGTGGCTACTGCATTGGCAGCACAAATCTAAAGACTCAAAAATCAGCATAGGACCCAAGAAAGTCAGGACAATGAATGGTTTAGGAATGAATATAGACCCAAACAAAATAGACCCTCCAAATTGCTAGAAGTGTGTAACACTCCTAATAAATCTGGTGGTGATGCCAATCCAAGTCAACCTTAGTCTAAAGAGTTATAAAGCTTGGTTCTCTTAGATAAGACTAAGACAAAGAAATGTGCCACAGTGTATTGCCCTACAGACTATTAAAGATAAGCCAGTCTATGATCAAAAGTTGAGTTATGTCTATGCATGTTAACTCATCCACTAAAATCAGCACATTTATATAATACACCCACTACATTCTGGGCGCATTGTGAAGCCATTGTAAGGTTATGGGTCTTCATGTTAGGCTTGCAATGATTGGAGTGTGTTGTGTTAGTCCACAGAGGGGCATCTAACTATGATGGGGAATTAAGAAAAGATTTTCCAGAAAATTAGACTGTTAGGATTTTTGAGTTGATTCTTGAAGATGAATAGGCAGCTAACAGGGTTGGGGATACTAAGGAAGGCCTTCTAGAAAGATAACACAATTTAAGTCATGGCAAAAAGAAATACAATTGTCAATTGCAGGTAGGAAATGCAAAGCAAATAAGTGTATCAGGATTATTAAATAGAGGTAGAAGTAGTGGGATGTGAAAGAGGGATGAAAGGTGAGGTTGGAAAAAATCACAGGGTGTGATCATATTGTGTACCATACATACTAAGAGAATGAATTTGAATTTGATGGCAGCATGAGGAATTATGCATGGATTTAATAAGTATTATTTTAAAGAGAACACTGTGTCCAAAGAGAATTATCTGTCCTATATTTGTTGGAGGAGATGGGGAGGTACAGTGAGACACAGCAAGGGTTGGTGGGACAATGTTTATAGGCACTTGTACTAGTGAGGTGAATATGTTTTTAAAGTTTGAACAAGAATAATAAAGACCTAAATTAAGTCACTACTACAGAAGTTGGGAAAGAGGTAAATGATTCAAAAAATATGTAAGAACAAAAACCTACTGTCCCCAATGACTATTAAGTCATACACCTAAGTAGGGGATAAATGAAAGGAAAATTCGTGGACAAATCCCCGGTTTCTGACAAGACTTGCTAAGAGAGATTGTGGTGTTGTTAAGGCAGAAAGGGGTTATAAACGAAGTAGTAAATGGGGAGGGATTGATGGGTTTATCTTGAGGGTATTGAGTCTCAGGTTCCTGCTTGAGATATTTCCATGCATACATCTTGAGAGAGAGGTCTGCACTGGAGATGTGGCTATAACAGTCATCAACATGAAACGATAGTTAAAATGATGACAATAAAGATGAATTCTCAGGGAGGATGAAAGAGAACAGTGAGGAATAAAGCTGGCACCCTACAACCCCAGTGTGTAAGGGGAGGCTTCAGGGAGAGAAGTCCAGAAAGGAGACCTGAAAAAAAGGCCCCAAATGACAGCAAACCAAGAGAGATTGTTAGGTTATGAGAAAGGAGGAGACAGAGAACAATGGAACTGCATGAAATAAAGCAGAAACATCTTGAATGACACAGGATAAAATGTGTCCATTGAATTCAGTATTTAGAGATTAATGGTGACCACTATGGAAGCAGCCTTGGTGGAATTTACCTAAAGAACAGAAAGCAAGTATCTGGGGTTTAGGAGGAAAGGACACAGAAGTAGTAGTATTATTGAGGGCAGAATGATTAAAAGGAGAAACACTAAATATTGAAAGGTAGTTTCTCTGGAAGATAAGACAGAGTAGTGGCAAGGTGGTGAGTGGAAAGCTTTTTATTTGTTATAAATTTTCATTTCTTTTCACATTATCTCAATGATATGTTTTACTTTATTATTACAAACACACAAATAGATAAAAATCATCATGAAGATGAAATAATTCTGGGAGCGAACATTTAACAAAGATGGGTGACTGAGAAAGAAAATAGAAGCCTTGGCTAAATATTTCCTTGAGAATGATATTTAAAGTCATGGAAGCTACATGACTCAGGGAAAAGAGATAGCAGGCAGTAACAAGGCGAAGGGAGGTATAGATACAAGACAAAGGAGATAATTCATATAGCAATGACCCATAGTAGATGAGCAAAAGAGGATTAAAAGAACAAGCAGAAGGTTTCAGCTTGTCTGCTAAGAGGCACATAATATTTAGAAACAGGGGGAAATAAATTGGATGTATGTATGTAGCTGAGAGGAATTAGAAGATCATTCTACTTGCTGAGATTAAAAAGGGTAGGATGGGGTTCAAGATAGTGAAGGTTTGGAATGGTAATCCTAAGAATGGGAAAGAGATCTGGTCAAAGATAGAAATAATTGTGCGGCCTTTTGAGGTTCAGCTGGAGCTAGAGACCACACATTAATAGTGGCACACATCCAGAATGTGTGACATTTTCTTCACCTGAGCTCAGCAACCTGGGTATGAAACAAAGAATTTGACTGTCACATTGATCCACCGTGGTAAGTGTTGCGGAAAACACAAACGTTACAAAAGAGAGAAAAGTGTGCTGAGAAAGAGATGAGATGAGCTGGGCAAGAAAAGAAACTAGCCCAGGGAGATGCTGACAGATTGGGAGAAAACAGGAGTAGGAATCTCTAAAGTTGAAGGCAGGTGTACTGAGAGGGAACATATGAGACAGTCAAAAGCAGTATCAACTCAGAGTTAAAATCTCAAGATTTTGAATTACATTGAATTAAAATTAAATTCCAGTCTTGCCATGCCTAGGTGTATGACATTGAGTAAATTACTTAAATTTTATGTGACTCAGTTTTCTTATGTGTACAATGGGATAATAACATTTATCTCAGAGTGTTTTTATGAAGACTAGATACAATAACCTACCTAAAGTACTTATCGTAATTCTTGATATATGGTAAATATTCAATAAATGATAGGAAACACATATACACACAATGGAGTTTCAGATTTTGAGATAAAGAATCTTTGTGATAGCCAGCCCCCCACATGCCTCCCCTATTCCACAGCAATCCCTACTTTCTTAAGTAGAACTCTCCTACATGGAATCCAGAGAGGCCTGTGCATCCAGTAACATGTGTCAGATGTGGTGGTATCAGACGCCCACAGTAGCATCATAAAAGGCATTGCAGTTTCCACCTTGGTCTTTCTTGAATGACTCACTCTGGAGGAAGCCAGGCACTATGTTATGAAATCACTCAAGCAGACCAAGAAATCCACAGTGTGGGGAATTGAGGCATCCTATCAATAGCCAGCAGCCAGTTGCTAGCCATATGAGTGAACCACGTTGGAAGTGGATCCTCCAGTTCTAGTCATACCTTCAGATGCAGACATCATCACTGCATCTCCATGAGAAACTCAAGCCTGAAACACTCATCTAACTTATTCTTGAATTTCTGGCCCACAAAACTTGTATGAGATAAACATTATTGTGCTTTTAATCCACTATGGATTGGGAGTAATTTGCTACATAGCAATAAGTAATTAATACAAAATTTGGTGCCTAGAAAAGGGGTGCTGCCAACTGTAAAAACATAAAGTACAGACAATGCAAAGGCTACAGGATGTTGATGAATGTTACAGAAAGCCTAAATAAGTTTAAAGAGACTGGTAGCATAAGCCTAATGGTTCTTGAGAAGATAATGAGTGCTCTTTTACAGAAAAGTGAAAAAAAATGTCACTAGAAACTGAAAGAAAGGTGATTGCTATTATGTGGGGCAGAAAGCTTAGCAAAACTATCGCCTGCAACATATAAAAGTAGAAAATCTATCTAACAAACTAGGTGATCTAGATAACATTTCCAGGCAGAGTTGAAGGTATACCTACACTTTTCATGTTTTTTATACTAAAATGAGAGATGAACGAGAGAAAACACTTTTAAATATAAAGGACCCAGAGCCTACTGGTTTTGAATATTCCCAGAATCTCTAGGTGGTGATTGATAGTAAAATTTTAAAAAATAGCTTCTGGGAAAAAATATAGCCTAGGAAACTATCAGGAAAGATTGGTATTAAACATTAAACCGAGAGTGTCGTTGTGAAATCTTTTGTTAAGATCTCAGAAAGATTTAGGTTGGCACCTCAGAGAACCATTCCGTAAGACAACAGGGCTTCTTAGAAGTTTAAAAGTTTGTCCAAGGGCAGAAACCCAAGATAGACAAACACTTCTCTGGAAGAGATCTTTGAGTATTTTTTTCTTCTAATAAAATGAATCTCAGTAATACTCACAAGGGACCTATACATCTCACAAAATAATTGTGTTTTTTTGGGTTTTTTGTTTTGTTTTGTTTTGTTTTTTTCTCTTGAGACAGAGTCTCACTCTGTCGCCCAGGCTGGAGTGCAGTGGTGCACTCTCGGCTCACTGCAAGCTCTGCCTCCTGGGTTTATGCCACTCTCCTACCTCAGCCTCCCGAGTAGCTGGGACTACAGGCACCCACCACCACACCCAACTAATTTTTTGTATTTTTAGTAGAGACATGGTTTCACCGTGTTAGCCAGGATGGTCTCGATCTTGTGATCTGGATGGCCTTGTGATCTGCCCACCTTGGCCTCCCAAAGTGCTGGGATTACAGGTGTGAGCCACCACACCCAATCACAAAAGAATTTTATTGACAGGTATCCTGTCAGATCAGATTGAAAGAAAACAAAGATGGTACAAAATTAAAGAGATCTTTGGATGCCCAAACATCTACACACAAGAAGCAGCCGGAAAAAGAAACACTCAGTTGTGAACGAGACTAGCTTTAAAGGGAAAGAAAAGATGACTGAGAAGGTAAAATCAAGAGCCCGGAGGACAGAGCTAAGAACCATGTAGAAATAGCCCAGGCCTTGTGTCTGAATCAAGGAACTGTTAATATGTACTTTGCTAGATTTCAGAATTATTATGAACCAGCAACTCCTATGTATATCCTGTTGTCCACTTTTTTGAATGGGACAATTGATAGTGATTATGCTATGCCTGTCCCTCTATGACATGTTGAATGTGTGTGAGAGTATGTGTGCCAGTGTGTGTGGTGGGGAGAGCAGGAACAACTGTCTCTTTAGTTCTTAGGTCTTCTGATTGAGAGAAGCTAGTCAAGGCTATATGGAAGGAAGCACGCTGAAGGACCATCATCCTCACCTAGAACTGATGTAAATGATGAGATTCTGAATTCCAAGCAGACACTGTAATGGGGTAAAACTTTTCAGTGCTTTGGGAGGGGGTAAGTGCATGTTACATTTTGGAGGAATATGAATCATTAAGGGACAGAGGGTGAACTGTGATGGCCAACTTCTAAAATGCCCCCAACCATCCTTGCCTCCTGGCAATTATGCCCTGCCACAGAACCTTTCCACACTGAATTATGGTTGATTTATGTGTCCAATGAACTACAGAAGAAGTGATAGTGGGTAACTCCCGAAGTTACATCATAAAAGACATTGAAGTGTCTATCATGATCTCTTTCTTAGATCACTGCCATGTCATGGGGACATTCAAACAGCCTTATGGAGAGGGACACATGATATGAACTTAAAGCCTCCTGCCAGTGGTCAATGCCAACTTGCCAAGGAACTAGTGAGCAGATCCTTCAGCCCCAGGTAAACCCTTATGACCACTGCCCCATTTGACATATTGACTACCACCTCCTGAGAGACTCAGAGCTAGAACCACCCACAGGAACCACTCACGCATGCCTGGCCCACAGAAACTGAGATGATGAAACTATTATTATTATTTTAAGATGATAATTTTCAAAGTCATTGGTATATAGCAATAGATAATTATTATAATTCCCTGATGATGAAATGTTCAGTTTGTTGTTGTGGAATAGGAATGATGAAAGTGAAGTGGATTTTGTTCCTTGGAGATGAAGAGAACATCTCAAATCAAGGTGTTGAATTATCTCCATGTGGACACTGATGTCTCCTGGTTAGTAGTGTGACTGGAAAAAAATATAAAGAACAGACTGCCTAGTCTCCAAATTCTTCCATAACTACAGGTTAGTGGTTTGCAAGGAGGTCAAAGTTTATAAAAATGAGAGTTGAAAGCATAGTAAAATTAGATCCCAAACAGAGATCTTGCTTGGGTTGCAGTTTTTTGTCCCATCATACTTATTCCCCAGAGTTTTTGTTGTTTTACAAATATAATAGCAGTTATAAAGACAATAGAGATGAAAAATCCACGATCCCAACTTTTTGACACATCATATCGTCTATTAGATCTTATATTGCTAATATTTGTGGATATGTGAATGAGAATAATTATATAGCTAGAACATAAGAAAAATGTATAATTTCCATCCTAACAATTATTCTACTATAATCATTTATGTGACACTATACGTTCTTCAAAATTTCTATTTAAAATAGCTCTTTGAATGAATATAGGATAATTTGCTTAGACATTCCCATATTGCTGACCTTTACTTTTACTTTTTCTCCAATTAAAAATCGTGCTGTGTAGAGAGCTTCCTTCTACTTTTGAACTATTTCTTCATGAAAATTTCTCTTGGGTAAAATTACTGGGTCAAAAAGACCCTTGGACATTCTAAACAGCAACAAAACAATTTTATTCCTTATTCTGGTATAGTCTTAGAATAAACTATGAGATGCTACAGGATTCAGTGAAATGGGAAAGAAGAGAAAGAGAGTTGGGCAACCAGAGATCAAAAGTGGAAATGGTGGCATTTGTTGGAGCAAAGCCACTGGTATCTCTATGCTCAGAATGAAGTCAAGGGGTGTTCCTCTCACCTCTATAAATCGCCCCCAGCCTTCCACTGGCTCCCTTCCCTCATCTAACTGCTCAATATTAATCAGACACTTAGCTCTCCCCTTGTAGGACACCTAGATAGCTCTGCTCTGGACAAAGCTAAGAGGTAGGGAGCATGCACTGAGATCAGGCAGGAATTGTGCTGGAGTGGGAAGCATTGCTATTCTCACTTTAGAGAAGGAGACATGGGCTGAGAAGCTGAGCGCCTTACCTGTATTTGAATAACGAAGAACTAGTGAAGCCAGGATCCAAACCTCAAAACTCATGTCTATTCTTTTGCAGTACACCCTTTTAAGTGTATAGTGTCACCTGTACTTCATGCTTAGGATCAGAAAATTCCTAAGTGCCAGAAAGTTTTACAAGCTTATCCGTTGAAGAGTAGATTACATTCTTTGGTCTAAGAAGTTTAAATACCCTCCCTGCTTCACTCATACACACAATTGCATACATTTTCCACTAGCGTAAACTTGCTATTTTATTTTTCAGTTTGAGGTGATCAAGGAATATCTGAATGTCTAATTCTATAAAGAATGTCCTGTGACTTATAAAACTTGTAACATGAAAGTGTGACCTTCATGGAGGAAAATATAGCTTGTCCTCCACAAGCCTGGTGGACTGCTCAGTTTGGGCTGTGCTCCCTTCTACAGTGTCCATGTCAGGAAGCAGCTCCCCGTGGTTTTGTAGAATCAGAGCTCTGTTTGTCATACTGTAGTTACTAACGGCTCCCAGTGTTTTGAAAACATGACTCACCCTTTACTGAAAGTGGTTTAAGTCTTTTCATTATTTTGCAGTTACATCAGCTATTTTACATTAATTAAAAACCAAACTAACCAAAGACTGTAGTAGCATGTGGTATCTTCAACCTTGAATTGAACTCTCAGAAAGGAGAGAATGTCAAGAAGGGTTACTAATGAAGAGGATCAAAATATGGTAACCCAAAATATGCCACGTGGCATAGAGATGATTTTGAGCTGAAAACAATTGAGCAACAGCAGATGGCAAAAAAGCCTCCCACCCCCCAACCCCAGCACGTCTGCGTAAAAACAGGCTTAGACACTTAATAACCCGAGATAACTCGACTTCTATCAGCTCAGAAATGACGCCAAGCAGAATTTATTTAACAAATCTTACTGAAATAACTTGTATCTTTAATTACTTTTCCCCACATATTTATCTCCCCACAGTTTGTCACCCCAAAAAGCCTAATCCTCTTTTCCTCTGTCTTGTCACTTCCCTATACATTTATTGTTCTTTGTTAAGATGTTATAGAAGCTCAAGTCCTAAGCACCCTTTTGTTCCTTATCACTGGGTTCCTTCCCACGTGTTTGCATGCTGCCTTTGTAAATACATTTTTATGGTTTTGTCCTCTTTGTGTTTATTTTGTCCATATAATTTGCCAGGTCCCAGGCAATGAACCTAAGTGGGTAGAAGAAAAAGTTATTTTCCTCCCTAACTAGTATTCCGGAACAAACTTTGTAAACAGCTGTGATGTCTGAAAAAGAACTACCCACAGGCACCAATCAACCAGCTATAGCCAAGAAAAGTACTGCTGCAGATGCAGAAAATTTCATGGGTGGGACATAATACCAACCTAATAATTATCTCCTGGAAAATCCCACCAGCTGATAGCCAGATGATCAAGATGTTGTGTATTTGTGTATGTTGGGGTGGAGGCAAGGGAAGAGAGTGTGTGATAAGAAGATTGAAAAGGAAAGATGAGGATAAAAATTTGTGTTCATTATATTATTTTCTGAATTCTTGAATGATGTTATCTCTCAAATGTACCAGAGCCCAAAGCTAGCTTATCATCGTTATAATCATAATTAAATATGTACTAAGTCTTAAAGTACAGTCAAAATCAATGCCTCTCTGGACCCCATCAGTGTTTCGGTAGAGCTCAGTCCCTTGGACTCGTTTTTGCTTATTCAACCTATTTCAACAAACAGATTGCACTTCACTACAGGAGTACAATCATAAAAAAGGCAGGTGTTATTTGATTTTCGTTTATCTTTTCCTCCACCCTGTGCAAAAAAGAAAAACATATAACTTGATCAGTATTTGGATCTAACCTGTCACTTCTAAATTTGCATAGTGCTTAGAAGAGTCAGAGGGTACAGAAAGAAAAGGGAGGAGCAGGTGTCAAAGGATAAGTAGTCAGGAAAAGATGCTTAGAGCTGACTTATTCTTACTACCTGCATTTTAACTGAAGGAGTGAAACTAACAATAACATATCTGTGATGTATCTATTTATATGCTCCTTTAATTAAATCTGGTCCTCCCCTGCCCCTTGGCTATCGGCTCCATGGGAATGGGAAGACCAGGCAAGCTTGGTTCACTGTTACTTTCTCAGAGCCGCATCTTCCGCCTGGCATATCATAAATATACACACTCCATTAGTGTATGTTTGTTGAATAAATGGGTTTTGCATTAAATAAAACAACGTGAAAATGGGTAGAAAAAGCAGCCCAAGGTGTTAAGTTATTCTGCCCTGAGACATTCTTCAATGTTTCTTCAGACTATTTCTGTACCATCTGCACTGGTAGGAGAGAAAGGCCTGGGGAGCCCTCTCAGTATAATTTATTATATTTATGTAGCACCTATCACCTCGCTACTGTATCTAGGTCAGTGATTCCCAAAGTCTGTTTCATAATGTGCCAGAATATCTCTGTGGGGCCATAACTTCTTAAAATATTCTCAAAATTAATTTTCATACTATTTAATTTTTAAAAAATAAACAGAGGCCATGAAGGGGAGGCATTATGAAAGCAAGAACACAGTTCTAAACTACAACATTTCCTGGGAAGTTGGCAACCAGAGATCTGTATTTATTCCAAAGTATTTATGGATTTACTTATGAGTTCAATTTCTCAACAAATATTTATTAAATGTTTACTTTGTGTCAGATGATATGCCAAGTATTTGAGATATAACGATATGCAGCACCCAATCCTTACTCTCAAGTTGCTTGCTTAAAGGGCAATGTGATGAAGGGACAGTATGATGTGAAGCTCAAAGTTCAAATCCAGCATCCACTGGGTGCCAGCATGGGTGACAGACGGTGCAGTATCCTATTTGTCTTACCTTTTCCTGATGTCTGTATTCCTCATAACTGATACTACCTAAGGAAGCCTCTGCTGTTTGCAACCCAGTATATCCTGAGCCTGACAGAACTTATCCTGTCTCATGCACTCACTTCCAAAGACTCTCAAACTGAGGTGAGCACGCCCAGCCAGCCTTCAATTCAGTACCTCTGTCTTCTGAGACTTTGTATACCCCATCATCAGGTACCTCTGAAACAAACTAAACAGGCTCATCGGTAAACCAATTTCCCCACTCAGATACCTGAATTTTTTCTTAGCACACCTAGGTTAAAAACCTGAAAACATTTTTGACACTTTAGGATATAGAAAGAACTTGATCCTGAGAATCATACAGACATGAGCTCAAGGTGGTGCAGGTCTGTGCTCATGTCCGTCAAGTGGCATGACTCGATTCTTCTTCCACAAAAGGATAGTTGTTCTAACCACTAAGAACTGTTACGAGAATTAAATGAGGCAATAGGTAAGGCTCTTAAAAAAATGCCAAGCACTGTGAAACTATGCAATAATCATTCTTCAATCCATATAACTTAAGTCCTTATAATATTACAATTTCAACTCTAATCACTAAAGGCATTTGGACATTGGCATTGTTCTAAATATATTTTCGATAATCATTCATTTAAAAAATCATATTAGGATAATTAAAAGCATTTTGGGCCAGGTGCAGTGGCTCATGCATGTAATCCCAGCACTTTGGGAGGCCGAGGCAGGCAGATCACCTGAGCTCCGGAGTTTGAGACCAGCCTGACCAACATGGAGAAACCCCATCCATACTAAAAAAAAAAACACAAAATTACTGGGCATGGTGGTGCATGCCTGTAATCCCAGCTACTCGGGAGGCTGAGGCAGGAGAATCACTTGAACTCGGGAGGTGGAGGTTGCGGTGAGCCAAGATTGCACCATTGTACTCCAGCCTGGGCAACAAGATCAAAACTCTGTCTCAAAAAAAAATTAAAAAATAAATAAAAGCATTTTGATAATTCAAAAATGACTTCCTTTAGTAAATGGTGTGAGATAATGATGTGATATATTCTATGCTGTGAATACCCAGTCAGTGATGTAACCACAGTTCTATCCACATGGCTACTATTCTAATGGATCACTGCACTGATACAAGAGTGGTCTTACTAGTTATTACTAAAGACTACATGTTTGTGTCTCTCCAAAACTCATATGTTGAAACCCTAAGCACCAATGAGATGGCTTTAGGAAGTGGGGCTTTTGAGAAGTGATGTGGTTTAGATAAATTCACAAAGATGGAGTCCCAGTGATGGTATTAGTCTTCTCTGAAGAAATGAAAGAGACTGAGAGGTCCCTCCCTCAATCATGTGAGCACATAGCCAGAAGACAACTGTCTACAAGCCAGGAAGTGGCTTTTTGCCAGACACCAGATCTGCTGGCACCATGATCTTGGAGTTCCCAGCCTCTAGAACTAGGGGAAATAAATGCCTGCTATTGAAGCCACTCTATCTCTGGTATTTTTGGTATGGCACCCCATGCCAACCAAGACACTACTAATGCAAAAGTTGTGATGGCTCATAGTCATATATTTTATATGCTTTTTATAATATATACTATATACTTATACCCTATATATAATGTACAAGTATTATATATAATGTAATTATATACTCATTATATTTAATGTATAAGTATATACACATTATATATAATGTATACATATATAATAACTCCTTCAAAATATTGAAGTATAATTATGCTATAATATTAAATGTTAAGACACCTAGTTCCATCCAAAACAGGTTGGGTTGGAATTCCAGGTAAATTACAATACGTCCTAGTAAACATTTTCTCTAAATTTGTTCTCTGCCCACTTTTCCTTCTGCTTCCTTCTCAAATTCTTATGTATTGCCAAGATCAATGGAGTCATCAATGTGACTGATCAGATGATAGGGCCATGTTCCTAACAGGCAGGGTTCTGGTGCATGACCATGTCGTGCTCGTGAATGGACTTTCTCTCTTTCACATTATGCTCAGGAACTGGTGAGAAGAGCCAAGGTCTTTTTCCTGGGCTCCCCCTTTCTCCCTGCTTGATAATGTTGGTTATTACTTCATTATTGAACCATACAGAAAATGGTAAATACCTGAGACTTAAGTTCAAGAGGAAGTAGACTGCACACCCCATACCAACTCTACTAGCTTAGCACTGGGATATGTTGGAAACTGGAACTGCCAGTGATAAAGAGCCATTTCCCATCCCATCCCCAATGTCAATATTTTCACACCTCCCTCAGAAACCCTCCAGGAAGGAAGGATTATGGGAAGGACATCTGATTAGATCAGAGCAGAAGACCTTTTTGCCTGAAAATATTTTTAGAAATTGCACAAAAGTAATTAGTAGGATCGTGAAATTTTCTTTCCTAAAATACTTTTCAAAAAGAAATGACCCTTCCCATCTCCTTGATCAGATTAGAAGGATATAACTACTTCTCTTCCTGGAATCCAAAGGAAAAGCAAAACTTCTATATTAGAATCCAGAATAAAACATAGATTAACCAAGCCTGCTGGTCTCACATTTTACTCCACATTCCTCAGAACAGGGGGACGTCTTCCTGAGGTTAAATCATAATTGCTTTCCACTGAGGTCTCCCTCCATGTTCATGTGAAAAGCAGCCTTAAAAGTTTCCCATTATATCACAGTAGCATCTACATGACACACAGGGGCAAAAAATGTCTCTATTCATTTCTGTCTTGCCACAAACTCAGATCGCATTCTAAGAGACAAGAGAGCATTAGAAGACCATTCTCCCAGGCAGAAAGTCTTTCCAGGACAGTGGACCTTATCATAGGATAATGCTTTGTGTCATGCGTACCTACTCTAATCACCTCATGCTAAGTGATCCTTGGCATTTGTGTCTACCCTGGTCTAGATAGCAAAGCTTCATTAGCCTATTCTGCCCACAGTTAGGATTCACTACGTTGTAAAATATATTATGACTCATGCAAAGGTAGTAGACATAAACAAAGAATTTGAAGACAGAAAATACGTGCCTGTGTTGCAACTCCTTGACCGATTTTAGGCAAGCCACTTAACCACTCTGTACCAGTTCGGGGGACTCCTGGCCCAGTTTTTATGCACTTGCTTGTCCATAAAGACAATCCATTGACCCCAGCTGAAGTTTTTCCAGCCATCACTGTCTCCCCCTCCTTACTTTTGTTTTGAAATTTTGCCTCCCAGCTTTGAACTTTTAGGACATCATTCCAGTGTCCACCTCTCTTAAACTGGTTCTTCCTAGTATTTCAACTGAGCGCTTTCCTGAGGATATGGTCTTAGCTTATTTCAAACTTTGTCTCCATCTCTAGCCATGACCCATGCTAGCCAGGCTGCTGTAAGCATTGATACAGAGGGCTAAATGAAAGGTCTCAATACTCATCAGTTCAGAAGACCCTTTCTCCTGTTATTGAGAAAGGAACAGTGTATAGGCATTGAGCGTGTGTTACGCATTGACTAAAAGTTAGCCTGCACTAGGCACTGCCATGGAGAGCCATACGTGAGACTCCACTAGGAAATATACAGAGATGTAAGAACCCAAGACAATACATAAGCACGTGCAAAGTAATACAGTACAAAGGGAGCAAATAAATGCTGAGAGGACACCCAAAATACAAAGTGGGGGAATACTCCAGAGAGCCAAGGTTATAAATACTCTCTAGAGGCCACAGGGGTGAAACTAAGTTTGAATCAACATTCACGAGCAAGCTCGAGGAAGTGAATGAGCTTCTAAATATTCGGGATATGGCAGAGCAGGCAGCTCATCCAGGAACCACACCCCTGGGAGAAATGTCTTTGGGCAGGCTCACTGCTGCACCAGTCTTTTTCATGCTCTCACACTCACACAGCCACACACATCTTCTCACACAGCCTGTGGCTGCATTTCAGTCACTGTCCTCTTACTTCCAGGGAGAGGAAGCTAGAGATGATTTCTTCAGAGCCACGCTCCTTCATGCCAAGGCTTCTGGACCTGTGGTCCAGCATGCCAGTCACTTCTTTCCAAGTACCCAAAAAGAGCAGCTCATAAGACCATGTTCCATGAAACTCATCAGCACAAGTCTTCAGTGGAGACAAACTATAGTGTACAAACGATTAAAATACTGTTAATGATGATATCAAGGTACTTGAGGCTCTATCAGGGAAACTGAAAATGAGACATTGCCGGAAGCTCTGGAGCCTTAAGCACTTGTCAGTTGATGTTTTGAAAAAGTGCATTAGCTTTATCCAGCATCCACGTAACCTTTCTCCTCTCCCTTGCTGTTTCCCTGGCAACCATTTAAAAGTGCTGCAAAAGGCATTGCTGTCTTGCAAGAAAGAAAGAAAGAAAGAAAGAAAGAAAGAAAGAAAGAAAGAAAGAAAGAAAGAAAGAAAAGAAGAAGAAGAAAGAAAGAAAGAAAGGGAAAGGAAAAGAAAAGAAAAGAAAAGGACAGTGGTCTTAAGCTTTCTCTCTTTCTTGAGGGTTTTTCTCCATCTTCCCAACCACTTCTCTGGCTCTTGGAGGCGGTGCAGCCTCCAGAGCTATTTCACATTGAATGTGTGAGTGCCGTGTAATTAAGGAGGTGGGTGTCAGGCCAGGTGGAAGCAGTGTCTGTGAGATCCTGGTTAGGCATTCAGGGTCAACTAAAGGGCTCCATGACTGGGATAGAGCGGCACTCAGAGCAGAAACATAGCGATAGAAGCTTTCAGAAAGGATCCTCCTGCCTCCCAGCCTCTAAGGGATGGGCTTGCATAGCGGGCAGGAACACTGGTGCCAACTGCCACTCCAAGGGAGCCACTCCAGAGATGGCAGATGCGGAAGCTCTGTCCCTGGGGACAGCTGGACAGGCCCAGCAGGGCTCTGCTCTGAGCGGCTGTGGAGGCCCAGCACCTCCAGGTTTGCCCTCCCGAGCTCTTCACAAAGTTGTTGTTTTTTTCTTTTTAACTAACAGAAAATTCCCTTGTCCCACCAACCCCAAATTTCCTGGCTCCAGGTAACAGACAAGGAGAAAAGTGATGTTTCATGCTCAGGACAGAGTCACTGCTAACAACAGTCAGAACTTGAGGCTTTTGTCACCATTCTTTGAACTGTTTGTAAAAGACCTCTGTTTTTTGTTTTTGTTTGTTTTAACAAAAAGAAGAGAAAATATAGAACACCACACTAGCCAAGTGCCGTGTCACAGGACTTACACAAGCATCTCATTTATTCTTCTACAAAGCTCTGTGAGGAGACACCACTCTCATCGGTGTTTATATCCACTCCTCCCCCCACCTCTGTGTCTCAGGGATAAGGTGTTTGCCCAGGGTCCCTCAGCATCTCAGAGCTGGGTTTCTGACTCAGGTCTGTCTAATCCTACTTATTATCTCCACTGCTGCCTCCCCGGCCTCACCCACGAGACAGCCAGAGGTCGGGATTAGGTCTTTCCTGCAAAATGGATTCAGACCAGCCTTTTGTAACACTCATCTCAGTGATACTGATCTGAAAAAGGGGGTCCTACAGAACCTCCTCTGGCAGGTATGATTTCATAACGCAGCATCACAGAGGTGGGTTTTTGTTACTTTTGACTCCCAGATAGGTATTAAGGACTTCCAGGTGCTTGGCACTCTGAGAACTGAAGAGAGAAGCATGAGATAAAGAGCTGTCCTTCAAGGGCAAGAGTGGCTCAAGCCCTGTGGTAAGAGCAAGGCCTGTGAGGCTTCCCAGAGCTGAGAACGAGGACCTGCTCTGCTGCTTGCTGACTGTGCGGCCCTGAGCAAGTTCTCTAAGCCTCAGTTTTCCTACCTGTAAAATGGTAACAACATTAAGTCCTACCTCAGATTACTACAAGGATCAAATGAGATGATGTGAGCAAGATGCACGTAGGGTAATAATAGTAACTAGAATTACTATTATTAGTTGTTTTTATAATTATAGTGATAATAATTAAATAGAAGAGTAAAACAGATTATGACAAAGTTCCAAAGTGAAAGACTTATTTTTAAGGACTATCGGCAACCAAAGAGATAACTAGGAGCTAGCATTCAGGAAAAATCAATAAAGGAATTGGATTTGGCCTAGGGTTTTCAAAGAAAGAAAAGCAGCTACAAGGTATTGCAGGAAGTGGTGCAAGTCATGAACAACGGTGTAAAATTGGGAATAAGTAGGCTTAGGTGGAGCACAGTGACAAAGAAGAGTGACAGATTCTTCTGGGACCATGAAAAAGGAAACAGATGTGAAGGAAAGGTGGACCTGGTTCTGGAAGGCCTTAAAGTTGGCCTTGTTCTCGAGATCATTGCAGCTTTTTGTCAAATAGGATCCCAACACAGAGAAATTTTGGTGACTCCAGCAACTGGAGGAATCACTTCAAGTACCAGCCAACCTTGCAACCAAAAGGGGCCCACTGGGAGATGGCATCGTGAAGTGAAATCAACCCAGAGCCTCTTCCTCAGTCCTTAGACGCTGCGATTGATGGCAGCTTTTACTCAGTGACTCAGGTGAAAGAGCAACAGAACCTCAGAAGACAGAACTCAGAAGGGAGAAGTTTGTATTAGACAATGACATCAACCTAAATAAGAAAGAGTTGTTGGTTTTGTTGAGAAGAAATTATAGATTCCAGGCAAGTTAATGGAAGATGCAATATGCTGTTTTGGTGACGTAGTGTATATAGAGATGGGGAGGGTCTCACTATGTTGTCCAGGCTGGCCTCAAACTGCTGAGCTCAAGCCATCCTCCTGCCTCACCTGGCTTCATAATGACATTTTAATGGATTGAGTAAGCAAGTGCTTAAAAGAGTTTGTGTCATCCTACACCAAATCCTGATCTTACTCCAATAGATTCTTTTATTTTAGCAATTCTATTATGTTATTTTATCCTCCAGCTGCTTGTCTTTTTTTTTTTTTTTAGAGAAAAATAGGTTGAAAGCAAAAGTGAGCCTGAGATTATTCAATACTGATTCTTCCGAAAAGTTATCATAACAGATTGGTTTTAGGATGGGTTTGATGCTTGAGGGGATTTGTTAAGACACTAAAACACGAACCAGCACAGGTTTTGGAAGCCAGTTGATTTCATTTAGCCATATCGACCTGCTCCCTGCTGGGTTTATGGAACCCTGTTTGGTTCACTGCATCTTCCTCTCTTTCTACACTCTCACTCATTCACAGATATGTATCGAATGCCCGCTTTCTGTAAGCTCCTGTTCTAGGGGCCAGAGACACAGCCATGACTACAAAAAAGTGCCCAGCATCATGGAGCTTATCTTCTAGTGGGAGAGTTAGATTTAAAAATCAAATCAAATAGAACCACGTTGATGTTGTTCTCAAGAAAAGTAACATAGGAAAATAGAATAGAGAGTGAAACAAGGAGCCTGAGTGTGGCCTGTGCTTGGACAGAAGCAGAGCGTGGGGAAGCTGGAGAGTGAGCACTGGCTGGAGAGGAAGGAGAGAGAGGTGCAAGGGAGGGGCCTGCAGGGGGGCAGCCTGTTCATAGGGCCTTAGCTTTGACTCTGAAGAAGACGGAAAGCCATTGGAGGATGGGGAGCAGAGAAGAAACACAAGCTGCCCTAGGTCCTAACAAGATTGCTCTTCCCATTCTGCGGAGAGGATCTGTGCTGGAGGGGATATGAGTGAAAGACAAGATGGGAGGTGAGCACAGCTTCAGGAGAGAGACTGTGTGAACTTCCACAGGGCGGCTGAAGTGAAGGAGCTCCGCAGGCAGATTCTGGATATATTTTTGAGGTATAATTGGTGGGACATGTTGATGTGTTAAATATTGGGTGTTTCATGGATTGAATGTTTGTGCCTTCTCCTCCCTAAAAAAAATCTCCTATACTGAAATCCCAATACACACTGTGATGGTTCTAGGAGGGGGGTGCTTTGAGAGGTGATCAGGCTATGAGGGTGGAGCTCTCATGAATGGGACCCATGTCCTTATGAAAGGGACCCCAGACAGCTCTCTCTTTCCACCATGTGAGGTTATAACGAGAAGATAGCTGTCAGTGCCCAGAAGCAAGCCCTCACGAGAACCTCACTACGCTAGCACTCTGATAGTGGACTTCCAGCTTCCAGGGCTGTAAGAAATAAGTTCTTATTGTTTTATTAGCCACTCAGGCTATGGCACTTTGTTACAGTAGCCGGAACAAACTATGACAGACTGTAAGATATAAAAGGAAAGTCAAAGATAAAACTAGGAATTTTGGCCTAAGCAACAAGAAGAATGAACTTATCATCCAAGACGATAGGAAAGACTAAAGGAGGAGCAGGTTGGCAGGGTGTTTGAGTGGGTGGTAGAGGTATGACAATCTAGAGACCCTGGAGGTTAGTTTTTGACAAGTTTGGAAAACCTGTTAGACATTCAAACAGAGATGTCATGTAGGCAGTTGAACGCACAAGTTTGGATTTCAGGAGATTGTTCAGGGCTAAATGTATATTTGTGGTTGTCCTCAGCATACAGATGGTATTAAAATATCCTGAAGCTGGATGAGGCCACCTAGGGTGACAGTAAAGACACAGAACTAAGAGATTCAGAACTGAGCTCTGAGAAATCTGATATTTAGGTATTGAACAATGAGAATTCAGCAAAATAAAAATATTAGGAAAAAACGCAGTGATTGTGGTAGATGCCCCCGGGTCCAAGTGAAGAAATAGTTTTTAAAAAGGATAGTGAAACCTACTTTAACCATTGAATTTATTTGTTATTTTTTAATTTGTATTTATTTATTTATTTTTCTGCAGAGACAGTCTCTCACTCTTGCCCAGGCTGGAGTGCAGTGGCGCAATCTCAGCTCACTGTAAACTCTGCCTCCAGGATTCAAGTGACTCTCCTGCCTCAGCCTCCCGAGTAGCTGGGATTACAGGTGCCCACCACCATGCCCGGCTAATTTTTGTATTTTTAGTAAAGACGGGGTTTTGCCCCAGAACTTTGGCAGGCCGAGGTGGGCAGATCACCTGAGGTCAGGGGTTCAAGACCAGTCTAACCATTGAATGTATTATTGTAGAAGTCATTAGTGTCATTGTTAAGGGAATTTTGGTAAAATAATAGATATGTTTCATGGACTAAATACTTACATTTTCTAAAATTTATATATTGAAAACTTAACCACCAATGTGCTGGAATTTGGATGTAAATTATATAATATAAAGCTGTTAGCATGTGTGTGTCTGCTGATAGAAATAGTCCAATAGAAAAAGACAGCTGAGGAAGTAGGAAGGGACAACCACAGGAGGCAGGAAACAGGATCCAGAGCACAGGTGGAGGCTCAGTCTATACAAACCAAGGCAGCTGTCCATTCCAAATAAAGGAAGGAAACATACTTGGCTTGGTAGGTGTGGTGGCAAGGGTGTGTGCACATTCTCTTTTGATGGCAACCACATTCTTAGCAAAATAGCAGCAAGCCAAAAATGAGGAGAGACAGGAAAGAAAGGAGATCTGAAGATCATTGTATTGAATTTTGCTTATGCACACATAACTATTTGTCTAGCAATGGAAATGGATTTGAATATTCTGTACAAATCCACGTACAATATTTTAATGAAAAAAGAAAATAAGAGATGACAACATACTGAAACAAAAATCCTGACCTACTGACAAATACTTGCCTTGGCAATACAGAACATTCTTTGTAAAGAAAACCTTTTTTTTTTTTTTTTTTTTTTTTGAGACAGAGTCTCACTCTGTCTTCTAGGCTGGAGTGCAATGGCATTTACCCCACCCTTCCAGCAAAGCCATTCCAGGTCTGCTTTCTGGGTATTAACACGGTATATTTTCTATGTTTCTGAATGGCTAATCTACATTAATTTTATGGGTGACATAATCTACCCAGAGGCTGCAGCAACTCACAAGTTGTTTGGGGGATAGAGGATAAAATATTATCAAGTGGTATCTCTTCAAAATGTGATCATGAACAAACCGGAACAAGAAAAGGTTTGTTCAAGATCAAGAACAAAAGCTGATCATGGCTAAGTATCTCATTTGGGTCAAAATCCAACCTCCACTGTCCCTTTCTTTACCAAACACAGTTCCTCTATCTTCCATCATTCCGTGTCTCATTTTATTCTTTGTGGCCTCTGGCTGTATTTTTGGTTTACTCCTTGCCTGCCCTGGGTGTCCACTCCTCCAGCGGTGGTGAGACTCTGCTCCTGAGATGCTCTGAATGCTTCTAAGTCTCTCTAAACACTGCCACCGGCCCCAGATCCACCTAGAGCAGGGTGCTGCAGTGTGGATGGGAGTCAGAAACTTGATTATAAGTGCTTAGAGACCACTAGATAAAACCCACAAGCCTTGAGGAGATTTCAGTCAAATACTAAATTCACTGTCTTTGTACTGGTAGACCAGAGGCAGAGGATCTGCATATGGTAAGAGTCTGCATTTACTTAGCACCTTTTTGTTGTTGTTTTTAGTCCAGGAAAGCATTTTACATCAGTGATCTCGTGTAATCTTCACTCCAGTTTCAAGAAATAGGAATTATTAGCCCCATTTTCCAAATGAGGAAACTGAAATTCTGAGAACTTGGCCAAGGTCAGGGAACTATTGAGTGGCAGAACTGGAATTCAACCAAGTTCCGTCGGCATCCAAAGCCCTATGCTCATAATCACAGCTTATTTTCTGTATCTATGAGACCTCCATTGAATTGCTGTTTATTCAGGCTATGTGTGTGAAAGAAAAGTGCCAGTCAATACTTGAACTGCTCAAGGCGGAGAGTCCACCATTTCTGTTTCTCAGCACATGTGCTTATAACTGTTAATGAAGAGAAACCAGTCTTCACAAAAGCAAAGCCCAGTAACACTATCTCTGCATTTCAGTGGGCAGATTGGGAATTAGACACATGGTCTAATCAACCCACATGCACACACAGTACTTAAAAGGCACGCGATACTACAGAACAATGCTTCTCTAGAGACAGGATGTTGGCAACAAACAAGATGCTAAATAGCTGAACCAAAGGACCCACAGACACAAAAGCAGGCTTGGGTGTGATCAAGCATGATATGTGCATGGGGAGGAGTGTTTTTGTGCCGTTTGGATGATAGATTGGTTGTGCTAATTAATTGTGTATTTTGAAGTTTGTTGCCACTTCACACCAAGCATCTCCTTAAAATTAAAAAAAAAAATTAAAAGAGAGAGAGAAGCAAAACAAAAAACCTAATCTAATATTCAACAAACATTCTGCACCCAAACAGCACATCTTTGTCTGAAACCTTAGTTCCAGGAACCACTTACAGGCTTTCATCAACACATTATAATATTAATCAAGACTCATAATGCAAAGTGATTTGCATGCCAACAAATATATTTACACTGTAAATTGTTTGTTGAGGAGCCTTGGAGAGAAATGCAATTCACTGCAATAGAACTGAATCATAAGGAAAATCCCCCACTAAAATCTAGAGAAAATAAAGAATCTGTAGAAGTTGATCCTCTAGAGCCTTGATTAAAGATTTGTTAGCATGCCATCCAAATCCTTACAAAGAATTTAGCTCCCAACCTACTCAATGTTTTTTTTTTTTTAATTAGTTTCACTATAAGTTTGGATGGCCTTTTCTCCTCTTTCTCCTTTTACTGGCATAGCTTTTAGAATTGGTGCCACAATTACAGCTTTAACTGGGAGAAGATAGATTGAAAGATAGATAGATGATAGATAATAGACAGGCCTCCTTCCTGATAAGCACCTGAGGAATTTTAGGTCTCTCAGTTGGCTCTTGTTGAGTCCACCTTCTAAACAATTTGTCCACTTCTTCATTCCCATCTCCACTACTGTAATCATAGCCACTAATCTTATCCTTCCTGGATTACTGCAATAGCTGCCTTACTGGCTCTTTACGTCCACTCTTGATTTGTTTTTTTGGTGTAATAATTTATAGCACCCAAATTCAGTATAGTTGATAGGAGATGAGTTTGTGTGATAAATTCCACGGTCACCTTCCTCAGGAGGCTTTGCACCCTGGCCCCACCAGCCCTCCATTCACTACTCCCCCTCCCTCTCTGACTTTCTGACAGCACTCACAGAGGCCATACTCCTTCCTGGCTCCCAGTCTATCTTAGAGACCCTACTGATACATTCTCCCAGCACTTTGTACTTCCATTTCAGAGCACTTATCCCAGTGAGCAATTAAATAATAATTTAATTCATTTAATTTGAAGTGTATCTCCCTCATTCTGATTCATTTTCATAACGTATTCCTGAATTATGAGAGATGCAAAGTCCAAGAACAATACACTAGGAGAGTGCTGATGAAAATATAATTGTCTTCCTTTATTTTGGCAAATATAAATTTAGTGTCCATTGTATGCAAGTACTGTTTAGCTAGTTAGCCAGCTAGCTGGTTACATACCTACATACATACATATCTGGATCTAAATCTAAATCTAGATAGATGTGTACCCATTATTGCACATACATAGACAGATAGATATAGATAATAGGTAGACAGATAATAGACAGATTTACATATACATATCTGCCTATCAATCTACATAGTGCAGTGATGGGTATACATAGGAACTATGAGTCTCAGTTGAGGAAGAGGTCATTTCAGGTGGTAAGACCAGTGAAAACTTCCTCTGGAGGAAGTGAAACTGGAAAGAGGGCTCAAATAATCTATTGTTTAACCACCAACCCATCAAGATTATTTCCACTGAGCCAAAATATATTACAGGCGCAATGGGGGAAAATGATCCTTTAGCTCCTAGGTGTCTTTGGTTTTGCATTTACCTCTCTCTTCCTGGGATCTGTTACCATCATGCACATCAACTTTAATTTTATCTCATAGCAGGCAAAGAAAGAGGCATGTTAAGTGGTAACTGGAAAGAAGACCTAGTCAAACTTACAACCAACTTCTGCATATGCATTCAACAAGCAGGCATCCATCAGGGTCTACTGTGCCTAGGCTGAGAGTGTCAGCTCCACTGAGGGAAGGGAAGCCAGCAGGGTGCAGCTGCAGGGCACAGAGCAGGTAGAAAGTCAGCCCTTCGGCATCAGCCTCCAACGGTAAGAGGTGTTTCAGAAGCCACAAAGACTAATAAGGTATTGCTCTTGTATTTAAGCGACTTACTCCATGATATGGTTTGGCTGTGTCCCCACCCAAATCTCATCTTGAATTCTGACGTGTTGTGGGAGGGACCCGATGGGAGTTTATTGAATCATGGGGGTGAGTCTTTCCTGTGCTGTTCTCATGATAATGAATAAGTCTCACAAGATCTGATGGTTTTAAAAAGAGGATTTCCCCTGCACAAGCTCTCTCTCTCTTTGCTTGGTGCCATTTATGTAAGATGTGACTTGCTCTTACTTGCCTTCCACCATGATTGTGAGGCTTGCCAGCCACATGGAACTGTAAGTCCAATTAAACATCTTTTTTTTTTTTAATTGCCCGGTCTCAGATACATCTTTATCAGCAGAATGAAAACAGACTAATACATTCCATCACAAAGAAACAGCCCCTAAAGAAGTAGGCACCATGTCACATAATGAGAACTGGGAGATTCTCCTGAGAAAGAGGATAAGGGGTGATAGGGGGACCACAGAGTAAGTGACTAGGGGAGGGGCAGGCTCAGAAATGGCTTCAAAATTAATGTGACCATGAGCTGAGTTTGGAATGTCAGTGGCTATCAGAGTGATGCAAGAAAGGGTGATGTGCTGGGTGAAAGGAAGACCTCAAGCAAAGACATTGGAAATGACTTGGCTAGTTTCTGGAAATCAAGCAGTTCAGAATAAGGAAGTTCAACTAAAGCTTCATGCACAGTGTTCTAGGGGTGGGATGCATGGGAGGGAAAGAAATCTGCTGAAGAAGTGGGGCTGAAGACCAAGCATTGACAAGCTTTGTACCACACTGTGTATTCGAAAGTTTCCTTACAGACAAATGTATGTTTAGGAAATGTGTAATTAAAAACTCAAATATACAGAAAATTTGAAATCAGTGTAAGATAGAACCATAGACAACTACTGTTTTTAGGTCAAAATGGTCTAATATTGACAATTTCCTATGGTTCAACCTAAATATAAGAAAGACTCATGTATCTTCATGTAGACTGAGCAATTGCTAATATTTTGCCATATTTGCTTCATCTTTTTTCCTGCAATATTTTAAAGTTAATTACACCCACTATGGCATTTCTTTCATAAATATTTAATATATATCTTTACAAATTATATATGTTTCTACAGAAACACAATGTGGTCCTCATGCTTAATGTAATCAACAAACATTCCTTTACATCACCCAATACTTAGCTGACAGATATTCAAATTTCTCCAGTTTTTTTTCAAACATATATTTTACACCTGATTTATTCAAACTTGGATCCTATAAAGAACCATATATTGCAAGTGGTTGCTATATTTCTTACATAAAAGATGTCCTTAAAAGAGTAGTTGCAGGCAAAGCCATTTGGGCTATGTTTTACCTATACAATTATGACCTTAATATATTCTAAGTGAACAAATAATTTGTGTGGTTCATGGATTCATTTCTGTAATAAGAATCATATATAGTCAAAGTCTGCTCATATTTTTAGTTAGGTAAACTGAGGTATGGAATGGTTACTTGCTTTGCTATAGCTCACACAGTTGGTCATTAATATGTCACCATTTTATAAGTCCTTTACACCCAAAATAAAGCCACAACCACCAACAAAGCAACAACACAGGTATATGTTACTGAGTTACAGTTTTCTACACATCTCCAGAGTGTGGCTAATGCTGGTGAGGAGCACACCACCCCTTAACAAGAGTGATGTGGCCTCGGAACAGGTGTGCCACACAGCAAGTGGCTGACAGCTTAGCTTGCAAAAGGAAGTCTGTCCAGCTGCTAGGAAAATGCAGGGAACACCATGTCCCCTGTCTACTCTGTCCTCGGGATCATAGAAATGGGCTGTAAGAAACCCTGCTAGGGGTAGCCTACTTGCAGTCAGTTGCTGTGCTCCAAACTCAACTCATGACCTCCTGACCAGGGTGGTGACGGCTGTGCAGTTCAATCGTGAGTTGTGTAAGTCAATTAAATGCATGTTATAAGAGTACTAATTTTATGTATACGCCTACAAGAGGGGGTACCTTCTTCCCGAGTTCTTGAAATACTCGGATGCTAGTGATGCTCCCAATACTGAAACACTCTGAGTAGAATCATTAGACGGGCACCAAGGGAGAAGTGATTAGAAGATGAGAAATAACTGAAGATGTGGAACTAAGAGATGGTATTTCTGAATGCTAAGGTAACAGGGTTTCTTGGCAGCAAAGACAAAGAGAGACATACAATGAGCATGTAAATTATCAGGCATATATTTCCTTTCATAATACATCGTCAAAATCATCGTCATCAACATCATTGCCATGTTGCTCCTAGGTGTGACTGTGTTAACATTTAGCACTAAGGAGAGCTCCTAAAAGAGTAACTCATTTACTTCATAACCTGTTTATTGTGTTTCATGCATATAATATTGTGTTTGGTAGCATGAGAAATATAATGACAAACATATTTATGGCTCATGTAGAAATCAAAACTATACCTGCAAAATGAGGCTCCAAAATATTGGAAATTGGCTAAGTAACTTCTATGTTAATTAACTCCAATATATAATTTATAGAATGCCCTACTAAGAACCAGAACCTGTTCAAGGTCTTCTTTTTTCTTTTTCTTTTTTTATTATACTTTAAGTTCTGGGATACGTGTGCAGAACATGCAGGTTTGTTACATAGGTAAACATGTGCCATGGTGGTTTGCTGCACCCATCAATCCATCATCTACATTGGGTATTTCTCCTAATGCTATTCCTACCCTTGCTCCCCCCCACCCACAGACAGGCTCTGATGTGTGATGTCCCCCTCCCTGTGCCCATATGTTCTCATTGTTCAACTCTGACTTATGAGTGAGAACATGTGGTGTTTGGTTTTCTGTCCCTGTGTTAGTTTGCTGAGAATAATGGTTTCCAGCTTCATCCATGTCCCTCCAAAGGACATGAACTCATCCTTTTTTATGGCTACATAGTATTCCATGGTGCATATGTGCCACATGTTCTTTATCCAGTCTATCATTGATCGGCATTTGGGTTGGTTCCAACTCTTTGCTATTGTGAACAGTGCCGCAATAAACATACGTGTGCATGTGTCTTTATAGTAGAATGATATATAATCCTTCAGGTATATACCCAGTAATGGGATTGCTGGGTCAAATCGTACTTCTGGTTCTAGACCCTTGAGGAATCACCACACTGCCTTCCACAATGGTTGAACTAATTTACAGTCCCACCAACACTGTAAAAGCGTTCCTATTTCTCCACATCCTCTCCAGCATCAGTTGTTTCCTGACTTTTTAATGATTGCCATTCTAACTGGTGTGAGATGGTATCTCATTGTGATTTTGATTTGCGTTTCTCTAATGACCAGTGATGATGAGCTTTTTTTCATATGTTTGTTAGCTGCATAAATGTCTTCTTTTGAGAAGTGTCTGTTCATATCCTTTGCCCAGTTTTTGATGTTGCTGTTTTTTTCTTGTAAAATTGTTTAAGTTCCTTGTAGATTCTGGATATTAGCCTGTTGTCAGATTAATAGATTGCAAAAATTTTCTCCCATTCTGTAGGTTTCCTGTTCACTCTGATGATAGTTTCTTTTGCTGTGCAGAAGCTCTTTAGTTTAATTAGATTCCATTTGTCAATTTTGGCTTTTGTTGCCATTGCTTTTGGTGTTTTAGTCATGAAGTCTTTGTCCATGCCTATGTCCTGAATGGTATTGCCTAGTTTTTCTTCTAGCTTTTTTTTATGGTTTTAGGTCTTACATTTGAGTCTTTGATTTATCTTGAGTTAATCTTTGTATAAGGTGTAAAGAAGCAGTCCAGTTTCAATTTTCTGCATATGGCTAGCCAGTTTTCCCAACACCATTTATTAAATAGGGAATCCTTTCCCCATTGCTTGTTTTTGTCAGGTTTGTCAAAGATCAGATGGTTATGGCTGTGTGGTGTTATTTCTGAGGGCTCTGTTCCGTTCTGTTCCATTGGTCTATATATCTGTTTTGGTACCAGTACCATGCTGTTTTGGTTACTGTAGCCTTCTAGTATAGTTTGAAGTCAGGTAACATGATGCCTCCAACTTTGTTCTTTTTGCTTAGGATTGTCTTGGCTATACGGGCTCTTTTTTGGTTCCATATGAAATTTAAAGTAGTTTTTTCTAATTTTGTGAAGAAAGTCAATGGTAGCTTAAGGAGAATAGTATTGAATCTATAAATTATTTTGGGCAGTATGGCCATTTTCACAATATTGATTCTTCCCATCCATGAGCATGGAATGATTTTCCATTTCTGTCCTCTCTTATTTCCTTGAGCAGTGGTTTGTAGTTCTTCTTGAAGAGGTCCTTCACATCCCCTGTAAGTTGGATTCGTAGGTATTTTATTCTTTTTGTAGCTATTGTGAATGGGAGTTCACTCATGATTTGGCTCTCTGTTTGTCTATTATTGGTGTATAGGAATGCTTGTGGTGTTTGCACATTGATTTTGTATCCTGAGACTTTGCTGAAGTTGCTTATCAGCTTAAGGAGTTTTTGGGCTTAAACGATGGTGTTTGCTAAATACACAATCATGTCATCTGCAGACGGAGACATTTTGACTTCCTCCCTTCCTATTTGAATACCCTTTATTTCTTGCTGTTGCCTGATTGTCCTGGCCAGAACTTCCAATACTATGTTAAATAGGAGTGATGAGAGAGGGCATCCTTGTCTTGTGCCAGTTTTCAAAGGGAGTGTTTCCATCTTTTGCCCATTCAGTATGATATTGGCTGTGGGTTTGTCATAAACAGCTTTTATTATTTTGAGATACACTCCATCAATACCTAATTTATTGAGTGTTTTTAGCATGAAGGGGGGTTGAATTTTGTCAAAGCCCTTTTCTGCATCTATTGAAATAATCATGTGGTTTTGTCATTGGTTCCGTTTATGTGATGGATTACATTTATTGATTTGTGTATGTTGAACCAGCCTTGCATACCAGGGATGAAGCCAACTTGATCATGGTGGGTAAGCTTTTTGATTTGCTGCTGGATTCAGTTTGCCAGTATTTTATTGAGGATTTTTGCATCGATGTTCATCAGGGATATTGGCCTGAAATTTTCTTTTTTTGTTGTGTCTCTGCCAGGTTTTGGTATCAGGATTATGCTGGCCTCATAAAATGAATTAGGGAGGAGTCTCTCTTTTTCTATTGTTTGGAATAGTTTTAGAAGGAATTGTACCAGCTCCTCTTTGCACCTCTGGTAGAATTGGGCTGATAATCTCTCTGGTCCTGGGCTTTTTTTGGTTAGTAGGCTATTAATTACTGCCTCAATTTCAGAATTTGTTATTGGCCTATTCAGGGATTTGACTACTTCCTGGTTTAGTCTTGGGAGGGTGTATGTGTCCAGGAATTTATCCATTTCTTCTGGATTTTCTAGTTTATTTGTGTAGAGGTGTTTATAATATTCTCTGAGGGTAGTTTGTGTTTCTTTGGGATCAGTGGTGATATCCCCTTTATCATTTTTTATCGTCTCTTTGATTCTTCTCTCTTTTCTTCCTTATTAGTCTGGCTAGCAATCTATCTATTTTGGTAATCTTTTCTAAAAGCCAGCTCCTGGATTCATTGATTTTTTTGAAGGGTTTTTCGTGTCTCTATCTTCTTCAGTTCTACTCTGATCTTAGTCATTTCTTGCCTTCTGCTAGCTTTGGAATTTGTTTGCTCTTGCTTCCCTAGTTCTTTTAATTGTGATATGAGGATGCCAATTTTAGATCTTTCCCACTTTCTCATGTGGGAATTTAATTCTATAAATTTCCCTCTAAACCCTGCTTTAGCTGTGTCCCAGAGATTCTTGTATGTTGTGTCTTTGTTCTCATTGGTTTCAAAGAAGTTATTTATTTCTTCCTTAATTTTTTTACCTACCCAGTAGTCATTCAGGAGGAGGTTGTTCAGTTTCTACGTAGTTGTGCAGTTTTGAGTGAGTTTCTTAATCCTGAGTTCTAATTTGATTGTACTGTGGTCTGAGAGACTGTTGATTATGATTTCCATTCTTTTCCATTTGCTGAGGAGTGTTTACTTCCAATTATGAGGTGAATTTTAGAACAAGTGCTATGTGGTGCTGAGAAGAATGTCTATTCTGTTGATTTGGGGTGGAGAGTTCTGTAGATGTCTATTAGGTCCACTTAGTCCAGAGCTGAGTTCAAGTCCTGAATATTTTTGTTAATTTTCTGTCTCATTGATCTGTCTAATATTGACAGTGGAGTGTTAAAATCTCCCCCTCTTATTGTGTGGGAGTCTGAGTCTCTTTGGAGGTCTCTAAGAACTTGCTTTATTAATTTGAGTGCTCCTGTATTGGGTGCATATATATTTAGGATAGTTAGCTCTTCTTGTTGCATTTATCCCTTTACCATTATGTAATGCCCTTCTTTGCTTTTTTTTATCTTTGTCGGTTTAAAGTCTTTTTTATCAGAGACTAGGATTGCAACCTCTGCTTTTTTTTTTCTTTTCATTTTCTCGGCAATATTTCTCCATCCCTATATTTTGAGCCTATGTGTGTCTTTGCACGTGAGATGGGTCTCCTGAATACAGCACACTGATGGGTCTCGACTCTATCCAATTTGCCAGTCTGTGTCTTTTAATTGGGGCATTTAGCCTGTTTACATTTAAGATTAATATTGTTATGTGTGAATTTGATCCTGTCATTATGATGCTAACTGGTTATTTTGCCCATTAGTTGATGCAGTTTCTTCATAGTGTCGATGGCCTTTATATTTTGGTATGTTTGTGCAGTGGCTGGTACCGGTTTTTCCTTTCCATATTTAGTGCTTCCTTCAGGAGCTCTTGTAAGGCAGGACTGGTGGTGACAAAATCCCTCAGCATTTGCTTGTCTGTAAAGGATTTTATTTGTCCTTTGCTTGTGAAGCTTAGTTTGGCGGGATATGAAATTCTGGGTTGAAAATTCTTTTCTTTAAGAATGTTGAATATTGGCCCCCACTCTCTTCTGGCTTGTAGGGTTTCTCCAGAGAGATCTGCTGTTAGTCTGATGGGCTTCCCTTTGTGAGTAACCCGACCTTTCTCTCTGGCTGCCCTTAACATTTTTTTTTTTTTTTTTTTCATTTCAACCTTGGTAAATCTGGTGATTATGTGTCTTGGGGTTACTCTTCACGAGGAGTATCTTTGTGGTGTTCTCTGTATTTCCTTAATTT
Organism: Nomascus leucogenys; assembly: GCF_006542625.1. NCBI lineage: Eukaryota > Metazoa > Chordata > Mammalia > Primates > Hylobatidae > Nomascus > Nomascus leucogenys. The sequence goes on along the minus strand of NC_044395.1, from coordinate 2,201,317 downwards.
GAATGTTGGCCTGTCTTTCTAGATTGGGGAAGTTCTACTGAATAACATCATAAAGTATGTTTTCCAACTTGGTTCCATTTTCCCCATCACTTTCAGATACACCTATCAAACGTAGGTTTAGTGTTTTCACATAGTCCCTTATTTCTTGGAGGCTTTGGTCGTTCCTTTTTATTCTTTTTTCTCTAATCTTGTCTTAATACTTTATTTCATTAAGTTGATCTTTGGTCTCTGATATCTTTTCTTCTGCTTGATCGATTCAGCTATTGATACTTGTGTATGCTTCACGAAGTTCTCATACTGTGTTTTTCGGCTCCATCACATCATTTATCTTCTTCTCTTAACGGGTTATTCTAGTTAGCAGTTCCTGTAACCTTTTATCAAGGTTCTTAGCTTCCTTGCGTTGGGTTAGAACATACTCCTTTAGCTTGGAGGAATTTGTTATTACCCACCTTCTGAAGCCTACTTCTGTCAATTCATCAAACTCATTCTCCATCCAGTTTTGTTCCATTGCTGGTGAGGAGTTGTGGTCCTTTGGAGGAGAAGAGGCACTCTGGTTTCTGGAATTTTCAGCCTTTTTGCACTGGTTTTTCCTCATCTTCATGGATTTATCTACCTCTGGTCTTTGATGTTGGTGACCTTCAGATGGGTTTTTGCGTGGGCATCTTTTATGTTGATGTTGATGCTATCACTTTCTGTTTGTTTATTTTCCTTCTAACAGTCGGGCCTCTCTTCTCTAGGTCTGCTGGAGTTTGCTGGAGGTCCACTCCAGACTCTGTTTCCCTGGGTATCATCAGCAGGAGCTGCAGAACAGCAAAGATTGCTGCCTGCTCCTTCCTCTGGAAGCTTCATCCCAAAGGGGCACCCACCAAGATGCCAGCTGGAGCTCTCCTGTATGAGGTGTCTTCCGACCCCTGCTGGGAGTTGTTTCCCAGACAGGAGACATAGGGGTCAGGGACCCACTTGAGGAGGCAGTGTGTCCCCCCAGGTCAGAGCCTGACCCCTGTGCTGGGAGATCCACTGCTCTCTTCAGACCTGGCATAGGGGTCAGGGACCCACTTGAGGAGGCAGTGTGTCCCCCCAGGTCAGAGCCTGACCCCTGTGCTGGGAGATCCACTGCTCTCTTCAGACCTGGCAGGCAGGAACGTTTAAGTCTGCTAAAGCTGCACCCACAGCTGCCCCTTCCCCAAGTGCTCTGTCCCAGGGAGATGGTAGTTTTATCTGTAAGCCCCTGACTGGGGCTGCTGCCTTTCTTTCAGAGATGCCCTGTCCAGAGAGGAGGAATCTAGAGAGGCAGTCTGGCTACAGCGGCTTTGCTGCATTGCAGTGGGTTCTATACCAAGTTCAAACTTCCTTGTGGCTTTGTTTACACTGTGAAGGGAAAACCGCCTATTCAAGCCTCAGTAATGGTGGACGCCTATCCCCCCAACAAGCTCGAGAGTCCCAGGTCAACTTCAGAGTACTGTCCTGGCAGCGAGAATTTCAACCCAGTGAATCTTAGCATTTTTGGGCTCCATGGGGGTGGGATCTGTTGAGCAAGCCCACTCGGCTTCCTGGCTTCAGCCCCCTTTCCAGGGGAGTGAATGGTCCTGTCTCATTGGTGTTCCACGTGCCACTGGGGTACAAAAAAATACACCTGCAGCTAGCTCAGTGTCTGCCCAAACAGCCACCCAGTTTTGTGCTTGAAACCCAGGGCCCTGGTGGTGTAGGCACCTGAAAGAATTTCCTGGTCAGCAGGTTGTGAAGACCATGGGAAAAGCATAGTATCTGGGCCAGATAGCACCGTCCCTCGTGTCACAGTCCCTCATGGCTTCCCTTAGCTAGGGGAGGGAGTTCCCTGAACCCTTGTGCTTCCCGGGTGAGGCGACACCCCACCCTGCTTCTGCTTGCCCTCCATGGGCTGTACCCACTGTCTAGCCAGTCCCAATGAGATGAACTGGGTACCTCAGTTGAAAATGCAGAAATGGCCTGCGTTCTGTGTTGGTCTTGCTGGGAGCCGCAGACTGAAGCTGTTTCTATTCGGCCATCTTGCCAGGCCCCCATTATTCAAGGCCTTTACATTGATTAAATCATTTAGTCTACTCAATACTATTTTCATTTTAGTAATAGTACTAATTATACATATTAATATATTACAGGAGGGATTTGAGATCCAGATTTCTTGAGGTACACAGCTAGTAAGTGGTGGAGTTAAGATTGTGCCCACATTTGCCTAATTTGAAAAGTGATGCTCTTTCCACTATGCGTTGTGGCTTCTTATGATCAAAATGTTCTTTTAAATGAGAAGTCCAGGAAGAGCTAGCTATCTGAGGGCATCTTTAGGGAGATACTGTTAGTGATGCATAGAATGACTACATCTGATGTAATGAGTTGTAAACATCTGAAAGGAGCTACTGATTAATACAGAATAAGAGGGGGAAGAAAAGAACTCAGACAGACACGGTGCTGCTGGAATGTCCCAGGCTTCTGTGTGGCAGAGCCCTGGAGAGTGCCCTTGGTGTTGTTCATGCAGCCCTGCCTAGCTAAGCACAGGAGCTGTCATTCCTAGGAAAGTGGCCACGCTAAGCTGCTGTCTTGCTGGCTCCTGCTGAGCCATGCCTTCCCCTCTTTCATTTCTCATCTTACCACAAAAAGAACTCATTTTGCTCACAAACACTAGAACTCAATGATAAATAAATCAGCTTGTGAATATGAAGGCAACCACTTTCTGGCCTCAGAAGTCTTGCTTTGCCTGACGACTACCAGGGCTCCCTCTAGGCCTCAAAGGCATTATGCCAGTCACCTTATGAAAATTTAAGTGAGTATGTTGAAATGTTCTTTAAGCTGCTGGGTAGCTGATTAGCAGGAGGTATTGATCTCCCAGCACAGAGATGTTCCAAAGAGGAAAAAGGAAAATAATTAGAAAATCAAAGAAATGCCTATTACCAGCTCCGCTGTGGTCATAAGCTTTGAAATGAGGAGTTAGCACTGAGATGCCTGTGGCTCAGGGCTGGCCAGAAAGTGGAAGCGTAGAGTGGGTGAGGTTTTGTGTTCATCCTTCCTCCCACCCCACCATTGCTGCTCACTGCCCAACCCAATGAGTGCATGCACAGCCTGTGAGCCTTTCCTCATGGGCCTACTCACCCTACCTGCTGGGGAAGTAATCTTCCCTAAGATTGGTGGCGTTCCCTAAAACCGGTGACCGACTGCATGACTGCAGAGAGAAGACCTGGTTTTAGATATTATTTTCCATGTATGAGCTGTGGGATATGGCTTAACCTCCAGGGATCAGGTTCCCCACTTGTAACATGTTGATACCAATACCTACTTTATAAGGTTATCATGAGAATGATACTAGATAATGCATGTAAATCCCTCATCATAAAAGCCAGCACATAGTAAGAATTTAGGAGATAGAAGTATTTTCTCACTCCTCCCTGTGTTTCCGTGGAGGACCTCTGTTCCACTGAGTAGAAGAAAGCCAGATTGGATGAGCACATCTGTTAGCTCTTTCAGCCTCTCATTCACTCCTCCCCAATGCAAGAGAAGTGGCTTTGCTGACTAGTAAGAGTCTGCCATTCCTCAGGCTCCATGTAAGGACAATTAAGCTCAAATGTGATCTGGTATTTTCCCTGTGCTCTGCAAAATTCACATTCTAGCAAGGTAACCTGTTTCATTGCTCTACCAGGGCTTGTGCACAGCCGGCGTAGCTCAGGCAGAGCCTCATGCCTGCCTCTGACACTGTCCTCAAAGCCTCTTTGATTTCTCCCTTGCATTTGATTGGATAAGACACATTCCTCCCCTCAGAAGGTAGGCATGAGGGAGCTAGCGTTCGTTTTGCTGACCCAACCTCTCCCCAAGAAAGGCCACAGGATCTAGATATGATGATGGTGGTGGCAGGAAGCCTAAGATGCATCTGACAAGACTGTACGGCTCTAGAGCCCTGGGTTTCAGGGTAGTAAAGTCCTTACTGGACTTTGACCTCATCCACATTCTTGTTTCTGTTCTTAGTTGCCACAGGGCTTCAAGAGGAGGGCTAATGTGAGTAATAAGTAAACAAGAAGTCGTCAGGGAGTACAATCTGTAACATAATTATAAGTATTAAGATCTCATAATAATATTTTTATTATCCAAAACATTCCCTAAAGGAGAAGTTCTCCCAGGAACTTTGGAACTTCAATGTGAGATTTCTAGACCTGTGACATTATCAACCACGAGGCGTGAGAATCTACAGTGGCTCTCCGTGTAAATACCGATGGCAGGGCTTCCTGTTATTCCCATCTCTTAATTCCTCATATGAGCAGATTCTTACTTGTTTGCTCCTGAATTTAGCCCTGAGGACAATCTTTTCTTCTTAGCTATCAGAAGAACAAGAACACTGGAGTTGATTATCTTTCTAAGCTTAGATAGAAGCATAGTACAAATCTATAACAATCTTTTTCATCAATGAGGAATATGAGTGTGATGGTGATGGCAGGAAGGTAATAGAAGGAAAATATCCCAGAAAGAGATTTTAAAAAATATCTTATGTCTCCCTATTTCTGCTTTCTAGAGACAATGATGCCCTAGCAGTATTGAAAACAGCTAGCACCTTGATCTTGGTTCCTAAATACCATCCACTACTCAAGAGAACTAGGTTTTCTTGAAGACAGGCTTGACTTCAGGGCTGGAAAGAGAAAGCAGAAGTGAGGTCTAAAATGTTCTGTCATGCCAGAGAGAAAGAAAATGTGCAAAAAATAATGGGCACACATCAAAATAGCTCAGGGCCAGCTTGATGGGACACTAACTGGCCAAATCTAGGACAAATGAAATCAAAACAAATAACGTAAATTGATTATAATCTATTGAATAGAATAAAATGTCATGGTCCCATGCTTATAATTAAAAAAAAATCTAAATAAATGTTGTAAAAGGGAAAGTTCTTCCTTACAGAAATATGTCAACTAATAACTATATAAGGAATGATGGCATCAGGGAAGAAAAGCCAGCATCATGCATCCATACCAGTGACAACCAGCTCAGGTGAGAATTATCAAAGGCTGCTACACAGAAATTCGATGAAGGAAAGTTATTTACATAGTCTGAAAATATCTTTCCAGCAATTACTTACTAATCTCAGAAAAATGGTAACATTAAAGTGGAGAATCCTGGCAGATACTTCCTTAACCAAGTGATCATTGCTAGCATCACCAATAATGAGACATGCCAACAGCATGTCCTCCTACCGTGAACTTTCATGTATATGGTATTCCTGACCATAAATGTATAACCTGAGTCCAGGACGTATCAGACAAACTGTTTTCCTGGAACCTCACATAGTAGAAGGGGCAGAAGTCTCTCTTGAGCCCCTTTTATAAGGGTACTAACCCCATCATCAATTGTCCACCCTCATGACCTGATCACCTCCCAAAGCCTCCACCTCCTAACCCCTCACATTGAGGATTAGGATTTTAGTATATATTTTGGGGTATACAAACATTTCAGACCATGACAGGGACAATGCCTTGATAGAAGAAGGCTAAAACCATTAAAAAATATATGACAACTAGATGCATTGTGTGATCTTGTACCAGATCCAAGATGGAAGAAAAATATTATAAAAGATATTACTAGGAAAAATGGAAAATTCTGAATAATATGTACATATTATATGATAACGTTGTTTAAACGTTAAATATCCTGACTTTTATAATTTTAAGAGAATATCTTGTTCTTGAGATAAACACATTGAAGTGTTGGAGAAAAGGGCTATGATGTTTGCAGCTATATCTGAAATGGTCAGAAAAATATTGATTCACACGGATATGTACATTATCTATGTTTATCTATCTATCTACCCATCTATCCATTCCTAGAAATGATGATAAAACAAATGTGACAAAATGTTAACAGTAGGCAAATCTTTTAGGGAGTTAGTGAGTGCTTTTGTACTATTCTGGAAATTTTTCTGTAAGTGTAAAATTATTTTAAGGTAAAAAGTTAAAAAGGAGTTTATATATGTAGACTATTTACAGTTACAAGAGCAACCAAACATGTTAGTTTATTTGACCTTCGTTAAGGAGCCCTGGGTGGTGTGTGTGTGTGCACGCACACATGTGTATATGCATGCTCACATGCGTTAGTAATAGCCTTATTTTACACATGAGTAAACTGAAGCTCTGAGAGGTTATGGGATTTCTTTGAGGTCAATAACTAATATTAGCACAGAAATTCAGAAACCATGAGTCCACCTGAAGCCGGCACCAAAAGTTCTCCACTAATTCCTGCTGAACTTCCATTTAGCTGACATACTGAGTTACCCAGCCTTCTCCACTCTCTGGTAGTCATGGGGACTGACTTCCATAGTGTGCTGAATTCCCAGTCTATGCCAGTTGCTCCCGCTGGCTTACCCAGGTGCTCGTGCGTTTACTATTTGAGCCATATGCTTACCAAGAGTCAGCTGCATCATTTCCAAAATCTGTGCTTACCAGGTGTACATGTTCACTTAATTACATAATTTACCTAAAACCCTCACAAACTGATACAATCTGAGTGTAAAAAGAGAATTGTTGTTTCTGTGAAAAGTAAGTAGATTATTTTAGAAATATTCAATAAAATAGCTTGGAAAAAAAAACCCTCCTGCAAGTTGAATTAAATATGGGGGAAAAACCTAGTAGGGATGGGGAAAAATCATAGAGTCTAGAAATATTTTATACTCAGATTGATTCACATTAGGAACCTTCACCCTCATGCTGGACTTTAAAGAAATTCAAAGTAGAAATCAAGAGTGATACCGTCAGAATATTGTCTATTCAAGGAGACACCAGTTTCCAGTCAGCAGACGCAGTCTGAAAGAGAAGGTGTTGACCCAGTGTCAGAAGTCAAACAAAGGTACACGTACACGCTGTGGTATATTTACAAGTCTTCTCCATGGCTGCTTTTGAAACACCAGTGTACTCAGCTTTTTCTTGTTAACAAAGTACCTGCTCATTCTATTGGAGACGCTTCAAGGGCTTCTATTTATTGTTCTGATTTTAGACTATTCCCAGTTCCCTACAGCTCCACCCTGCCCAGTTTAGATTCTATAACTGTCCAAAAGACCATCTATGATTCAGAACTGGTAAATGGCTTGCCCCCATTCCCTCGATCTCTACATGACACTATCAACTGTTTTGTAGTAGGACATGGAGTGATTCATTTAACTCCTCCCCACTGAACTATCCATCCTCCAAAATATGAGCTCAATTAAAGCAACCTGGGAAGCATTGAGGCTTCTACAATTTGGGGTACTGTCCATTAAATAATACAACTACATATATCTACACTGAGTGCTCTCATTCTTTAAACTGGGAAACAATTAATGTGTGTAGCTATCATTTGCAAACCATTCAGTCTCCGAATGCTTGCAATAGATTTACTCTCAGTGTTACTCTGACCTGGTGACCTAGAAAATGTCCAAGAGAAGATAAGGCATTTAAAGGAGGAAGCAACACCACTGTCTATGTCCTTTCACGCTCACTGCTGCTTGAATAAAAGAAGGAAAACGAAGCATACACCTTCTGCTCTGAGTGCCAGCCAGGCCCCCAGCAAGGAGACCCGGGCTCCCCAGGTGAAGTTCCTTAAATCTTACATTGCTGCCCCTTGCCAAGCCCACAGGTAGGTGAAAGCAGTGGGTGGTGGGAAGAAGCGGGAGGAGAAAGTGGGACACAGATGAAAGGAGCCCTTTATTTGATAAAATCGTAAAGAGCGGCTTGTACTGTAGAGCAAGAATCTCCAAGTAATAAATGTCAGGTTTATGAACAATTGAGCCTCTCCATTCCTGACTGAAATTGCTCTTGAAGGTCAGCTCTGCAAGTGCTCTGTGAGGTGAGGAGGCTGTGCTGCTGAGAGGGTTTGTGGTCGCTGCTGCACCACTGGGAATGGGAAAGGGGGTGTGGGGGTATTGGGTTTGCCCACTGTGTTATTAGGGTCTACACAAAAAACTACTATGCTGAGTAGTTTTTTTTGTATTTTTTTGTTTTTTGTTTTCTGTTTTTTTTGTTTTTTTGAGACGGAGTCTTGCTCTGTTGCCCAGGCTGGAGTGCAGTGGTGTGATCTTGGCTCACTGCAAGTTCCGCCTTCCAGGTTCACGCCATTCTCCTGCCTCATATGCTGAGTAGTTTTAATAAAGAAAAGCATCCAGACATCCGCATAAACAAGACTTTGTGACTGGAGCCTCAGTAAGGGGTCACTGAACTCCAGAACCACATTCACTCAACAAGACAAACTACCTTCCTCAACACCAGGCTGCTGCACCCTCCCATAGCGCACACACAGCTGCCCATTGTCAAAAACAAAAGCAATGAGTGAGATGGAATTCCCCTTTCAATATCTGCCCCTACCCTCAAAGTAGACGCTGCCTTTGGGTGGGCCAGTCCAGTAGCATAACCAAGGAATATAAATCCTCTGCATGTAAAGGCGGGACGGAAGGAAGCCGCAGACACGCATGTGGGAGACTCGGCGCGCCCCACCAAAGCTGACTTTGATGCTAAGGTCAAAGCACTGGACCGCTCTTCTTTTATCTCTGTGGTAGAGACAAACACAATTTACATCTCATTTCCTCATCATCTACTGTGAAAGAAAGTGAGTGGAATACAGGTTATAGGCATTTACAAGATTCCAGTCCATTGAGACCTTGCACATGGGAACACAACAGCATCTCTTCAAATGCTGTTTTGAAAATGTTCACACGGGCATCATGGGGAGAAGACTGGAAGGAATGGTCTGCACCCTGGGGGGGTGTGCTGAGTGTGACTCTGGGGAAGGTAAGGAAATGACAGCCAGTGTTAAATGATTCTGAAGCAAGATCCTTCAGATTTCATATAGGGAGGCATTATTGGAGGAAAGAAAAAAAATCAGAATTTCAGCTTTTATTATCAAATATCGCATAATTATTCAGAAGTCAACAAATAACTTGTTGAACACTTACTGGGTCCCAAACACTTGTCTTAAATGCTGGGGATACAGCACTACCAAACAGACACGAATTCCTGCTCTCATGGAACTTGTGTTTTTCTTGAGTGTGTTTAGTTTTGTTATATCCTTGCTGAAAAGATAGCAAATATTTGAAGTTAGTTAGTTTTGTGCTGGAGCAATTGCCTCCAGAATAAGGAAGGAAGGACAGAGGGGAGGAAGAGAGAGAGGAGGAAAGACACGGAGGGAGAGAAAAAGCGAGGGATGGAGGAAAAACAAGAAATAGATACTGAGATACATTTTGACTTTCTCAAATGGTCTCTTCCCAACTTCCCCAGGTTTACTTCCTTGCCAAGCACACAGAAATAATAAGCCTTTCATGGGAGAACTAATTTCCCACCTGATTTTCCTACTAGGTGGCTGAGTCACAGGTATTTAAGTCACCTGCTTTCAGGTTAGGCTAAAAAAAAATACCTCCCCCTGGAGTTGCTAAGCCAAGGAGTCCTCTGCTCCTCACTGTCCCATTCGACTCTGTGGCCATTAGAAACACGTTTCTGAAGAGCCTACTGGAAGCATGGGCAGCTGGAATTGAACTGGCAACTGCAGAAAGAAGCCCGTGGCAAAAATTAGTGCAAGAAAGAATTGGAGAAGGGGGGACTCAGGGGGCCCAGTGACTGACGCAATAGGAAGCAGGGATGATGAGCGGTTCTGTGAGTTGATTTGTATTTCCTGGGGTTAAGGCAGCAGGGCCTTGATAGACCATATGGTCTGGCCTTGACCCTTAAATCTCTGCCTGCCCAGAGAGCAGCAGCCCTCACTGTAGCTGGCTTCCACTTCTTGTTATTCTTGGCACTAGGACTCCTGATCGCAGGGTAGTTCAGTATCATAATCCAAAGAATTAGATAGAAACCATCTGGAAGAGCAACCAACTTTAACCTTGAGGGCTACTTGAAAATAACCTTCATCCACTGAGCCCTTTGTTCACATCGAAAAATAGGTTAGTTAGAGCATATTTCAAAAAGCACCAGGGTCTTGGGAGCCATCCACCTCAGAAGAGAACAACATTTAACCACTATGCTTTAATATCTATACAATGCATTTTTTCCCATCTGCTTAGTGCCAAATTTCCTGTTTCTTGCACGATGGGGATGCAATAAACAGGGCCAAGAAGGTAACAAAGCTCACTGCAGGATGCTAAGGAATAGAAAGCAGAGAGGCCACGCCTGTAATAAATCAATTAGCCAATTATTCAGCAGAGGAAATGCAGTTAAATAGACCAGTGACTTACTATGGACTCTGAAGGCACAAAAAGGAATAGGTGAGAATGCAAGACAAGCAATTAATCCTATTATCATGTTTATTTGTTATGTTTAGGCTCCTGAGAGTCCCCATGAGGCTCCCACCAGGCTCATTTATATCTAAGGAAGTCTGCATGGCACCACTCATTTATATCTAAGGAAGTCTGCATGGCACCGATCACGCACACAGCTCTTGTCAGCATAAGTTTATCCCCTAGTGAACTTGTGAGACTTCATCAATTAACAATAACAGAGAGGAAATGTAATACTCCAAAAAGCCACAGTCAGTCAATGAAAACACACGGCATATAAGCTCAGAGTTCTCTGACTTAACTGCCCAGACTGCAGTTCTGCACAAGAAACCATTTCTCTTCAAGGTGACTCTTCAGGAAGGAATTTTGTGCTGTTAGAAAAAAAGGGTTACATCTCACCTCTATTTAACACCACATGAGCTAGGAGCTAACGCTGCCTCTTCTTGTAAATGAAGCATAACTGTGCTCAGTTGGGCAGGATGCTAGAGCAGCTCAGGAAGGAGCCAGGAATAGTCCCTCTGTTCTCTGGATTGAGGCCATGCAGGCCAAAGCCCAGAGTTTACCTTGGGCACGGCCATTGTAGGGTAAATGCCATCTTCCGAAACACTAGTTCTTAGGTCCAAAACGCCTTCACTGTCTGCAGTAGGAGACCAGAGGAGAGCTGAGCTGGGCTTTGATCACGCTCTGCCTCTGCGTCCGCGGGGCTTGCTGGGCCGTGCAGATGTCTTCTGCAAGTGAGCTAAGGCCGGGGAAAAGATCCCTTGGGGGCCACTGGAGATGTAGCTCACAGTGGCCTTCGACATTTTTCTTTAAGCTGTGGAGTCATTTTCTGGAAAATGAAAATCATTGACAACCTCACTATGTGAAATGGATAGAGGTGGATGTGCTCTTCTTGTACAGGGGCGGGAAGAGGATAGAGGAGGCCTGAAGTTAGCCCATTGAGCCCTCCACCTCCCAGGACCCTCAGGCCACTGAGCACAGGCCCTTGTGCAGCCCTGCTCCCGGACCCACCGTGACTGTGATGTCCTGGAGGAATAAGTGCCCTCCTTCCATTCACACAAAGGTTCCCTACAGGCTAGCAAAGGCTACGGCCAGTCCCTGGAAGGCATGCTGTTCCCACCCGGATCCTGAAATCCCAGGTTCTCAAATAGGGTCCTACATTTTCACCAAGGAGCTGCACACTTTCCCAGTGTATATGTGACTCTTCGTCACCAGCATGTGCACGGGACCATTTTGGTCCCGTTAAGTCAGAGAACTCTGAGCTTATATGCTGTGCTCAGGACCTTGCTACCAAAGCTCTCATTTCTAAAACTGCACCCTAGTCAGAAACACCCTGGAAAGTGTGTGTAAAAAATCACACACCAAAATGGTCCCGTGCACATGCTGGTGACAAATAGTCACATATACACTGTGAGCTACATCTCCAGTGGCCCCCAAGGGATCTTTTCCCTGGCCTTAGCTCACTTGCAGAAGACATCTGCACGGCCCAGCAAGCCCCGCGGACGCAGAGGCAGAGCGTGATCAAAGCCCAGCTCAGCTCTCCTCTGGTCGCCAAATACCTGTCTGGGGCACACTGGAGAGGAGCAGGGGACCTGGTAATAGAGCTGTCGTCTTGCTCTGGTACGAAATCAGAATGCGAGCCACAGAAATAAAACTCTGAGGAGTGAAAGGAAGGTAGAACTGATTGGCAGGGAGGGGCAGAGACCTAGGGAGGGGCAGAGCGACAGACAGACAGCAACAGAGGCACCCTGAGAGGTGACATCTGATGATACATCCTCTTTTCTGAGCCTGCAGCTTCCTTCTAGGAAGGAGGCCAACATAAATTCTTCCGCTCAGCAGTGCCGAGATAGACCCGAAGGAAAACAAAAAGGGGATTAATCTCCGCATTGCAGGTGCCCCTCAGCCACCCTGCTAATACCCGCCTTCCATGGAGGGTTTGATTTGAGAAGGGCTTTCCCAGTAGCTGAAATACCAACCACAGGCTCTGCCCTCCCCCACTTCCCCTTTCATTTTATTTCAATCAAGCCGTGTGTCTGATTGCTTCACTCTGGAGGGCTGGCAGTGGTACATTAACCTGCAGGATCGCGGTGAGCAATGTGGGCTGCAAATGTGGCTATCAAAGGACCTCTTCTGTCTCTGCAGGTTCCTGGTGAGGCCGACAAAAAGCAGCAATAGAAAAGTCTCAGCATCATGGTGGCATTTTCTTACCTCCCAATTAACCTTCACACTGGCAAACACGCAATGAGCTTTGTATCGAAAACTGTGCCTCACCCATATTCTAGAAGTTTCTTCACTTTGAAAATGGGCACAATGAACAATTCACAGAGGATGCATTTCCATCCCGTCTCATTCTTGTCATGTGCTCAGTTCTCTTTCTGTGTCTCCTTTCTTCTGGATATTATCAGCCTCCTCTGGCTGTATAATTTTTATGGCCTGTTTTTCTTTGCCCATTTCTGCATGTCCCACAATGGGTTAAGCGATTCCACTGAGCCTAAACATACTTAGAAATAACTCTATCAATCACCACAGGAGCTCTGAAAGGGAAGCTTACTGCACATGCACATTTTAATTGAGTTTTGTAAAGAGAAAGAGAGAAAAGCCTCTGTACTTAGCACCCACTAGTCTGCAGTCATAGCAGAATAGCAAGGATTTGACTTTCAAAAATTTCCTGGTCCAGAATTATGTCCTACAACACAGCCTGTCTGGGAAGATCTTGTGTCATGCTGTCAAATTTTACCTATAGTCTGGCTCATTTTGAACAGACTGTACTCTATGCGTTAAGCTTCACTGGGGTCCATTTTAAATGAGGCGGCTCCTAGAAGGTTATCTGACACATACAAATGCAGTGCTGATGGGTTCAAAACACGCAGCCTGGTCTACTCTGCCCTGCTGTTCTCATCCACACACTGAAATAATTCCCACTTCTTGTTAACTCTATTAATTTATTGCTAATGCATTAAATCATATTCTAATGGCTTAGAAGCAGCAAATTACTTCCCCAGGTACCCTACATCAACGTACAAAGTGTTTTTTCATTGTACAGGCTCTGACCAATAAGAATGGTCGATGTTACAAATGATGAAGTGGGACATGGTGCTGGAAAGCCACAAGCCTCGCTCCCTTTTCGTCTCCTCTTTTACCCCAGTCCACACCCAAGCCCTTGGTGATTCTCATTCTGTGCTTGCAGAGTGGAGCTAAGGTTCACCATCTCAGTCTTAAAGGGGCTGCACGAGCATGTTGCACAAAACTTCAGCTCCCTGAAGGTTTATTTCCAGAAATTAGAATAACTGGCTCCCCTCTTTCCTAGACATCCTCCTGTCAGTCATTCCCTCTCTCCCTTGCAACCTCACCGTGTTCCTCACTGTCTCCAGCAGACTGTGCCCGTCAAGACAGCGACTGCCATTTTCTGTGCCTCCAGGAGTGGGGTCATCATCAGGGCTGTGCATACAGTAGGTGATTAATACATTCTTATTGATTAATACAAATAGCATCACATTGACCACACTGTATTTTTATTTGTTGTGTACATACCATTTATCCCAATTCACTTTGGAGGGTGAGAGCCATATCGTGTATTTCTCGTGTTTTCCCCCATTCAGTCCCACCAACCTGGCACAGGTGAGCATCCAGGAGGGACTGCCGTCAGAATGAATATGAGAGCAGTTGCCTTTGTATATTACAATTGATATTTTCTCTTCTAACTCATGGATGATCTTGGGATATTAATAAGTGGTTAATTTAATCAGCTGACTTGCTAAGTGAAGATAAATTGTTAACTGCAGCAGCATCTTTCTGGATGCTAAACTATCCAGCTAGGCTTCGGAAGTGCATCGATGACTACGGCAGCTGGAGCATAAGAGTTAAAGAGCTGATTTAAAGCTATCAGAGCTACTTGTAGTTGGAGCTTTGCTTGATGACACTGAAGGTTTGCTTGCTTATTGAGTTTGATTATTTGCATTGCGTGATTATAAGGTATATCACTCCCAGAATTGATTTGATGTGTTGTGATTGCAACAGCTTTTTGTTATGTGACCTGATAGCTGATTGGTTCAAGTGAACTTCTCTACAGAATTATCTATTCCTCTTCCTTCAATAACCACCAAACACACACATATGAACTCACTGAGAGGAACAGTGACAAACTGCATGCATGTGGCATCTGACACCTGAGCCTCCCTGGCACTCTGAGATAACCTTACCCCTCTCCAGAGCGGGCTGCCTGTCAAGTGCCACTGTGGAGTCTCCTCCAGTGATGCAATGATGTCCTCCCACTGAAGTTTCTGTCACCATCCATCTTGCTGCTCCTCAGCACCCACTAAAGCGCCTGGGGTGCCTGGCCCTGGGCATCCTGCAGAGGCTCCTAGAAAACAGCAGTGCCCCTTAGCCTCTTTCAAAGAATGCCAGCCCAAGGTTCCATCGACAGGTGTCATATGGGACACTGGCTATACTTCATGGCAGAAATGCCACCTGCCACCTATGAACCACAGAATGCCGCCCCTTAGATATATAAGTTAAAGTACAAAATGACAATATCCAGAACAGTAGAGGCTGTCACATGACCCCAGTGCATCCTGTTTCTTTCTTTTTCTTTTTTTTAAAGACAGGGTCTTGTTCTGTCGCCCAGGCTGGGGTGCAGTGGTGCGATCTCATCACTGCAAGCTTTGCCTCCTGAGTTCCAGTGATTCTAGGACTACAGGCATGCCCCACCACACCTGGCTAGTTTTTATATTTTTAGTAAACACAGGGTTTCACATGTTGGTCAGGCTGGCCTAGAACTCCTGTCCTCAGGTGATCCGCCAGCCTCAGCCTCCCAAAGTGCTGTGATTATAGGCGTTGAGTCACTGCGCCTGGCTGCATCCTGTTTCTTTCAGGAACATCACCTATGGTAGTTTTACAGCCTAGCTATTAACTTCATGCTAATGCACCTTATGTATACATAAACATAACAAACCCTGGTGGTGTTATCATTTCATTTCACAAATGAAGACTGTGGCTGCGATATGGTTTGGAGGTTTGTCCTCTCCAAATCTCACCTTGAAATGTGATTCCCCATGTTGGAGGTGCAGCCTTTTGTGGGGGCTAATTGGATCATGGTGCAGATCCCTCGTGAATGGTTTAGTACTATCCCCCTGGTGATAAGTGAGTTCTTACTCAGTTCATGCAAGATCTGGTTTTTCAAAGAACGTAGCACTTCCCCCTGTCTCTCTCTTACCCCTACTTGGGCCACGTGGCATGCTGATCCCCCATTGCTTTCCACCATGAGTGGAAGCTCCCTGAGGCGTCACCAGAAGCAGATGCCAGCACCACACTTCTTGTACAGCCTGCAGAACCATAAGCCAATGAAACCTCTTTTCTTTATAAATTATCCAGCCTCACATATTCCTTTACAGTGACACAAGAATGGACTAACACAGGCTTAGAACAGTTAGTTAGGTAATGTGCCCAGGACCAAGCAGCTATGGAGCCAGCCCTGGATCCCAGGTCAGTGCGAGCAGTTGTTGCTTATCGCACTCTGTTGTTTCCTGGAGAATTTCACTCTATCAAAGGCCAAAGGGATCACTGCATTAGCCCCATCATCACCAAAGGAACTTGGGGTCCACAGAGGCAAAGTAACAAGAGACAGTTATCGTTAGCTACAAAGCTGGGAAGGCTTCCCACACTACCCTTCTCCATGCACCATCACCAAAGGAGACCTTACTTCTCCAACTAAACTATAAGCTCCTTAAGGACTGGGGCTCCACTTTCTCAACTTCGTGGTACTCTCTAAGAATTAGCAAAGCATGACATGCAAAGATACCAGCAACCACAATTATCTGTGTTCTAAGAAAAAGAGCCCCATCCAGCTTACTTGCTCATTCCAGCAAGTGTCCACCCTAGAAGCTCTGTCAGTCACATGCACTTCCTTTAAGATGGTCTGTGTCAGGGTGTCTGGCTCAGGATACCTAGTTAGAACTAGTTAGAGCACTGCACAAAGGAAGCTTCATGAACGTTACTTTTTTATGCCCAAAACAATGAAACCTGGAACTGTAAGGAGAGTGAAATAAAGCCAGAAAGTCCTTTATTGGTAAGGAACTGGGGCATAGAGCTCCAGGGATCCCACAGTCATCCTGGGGCAGGTGCCAGCCACCCAGTGGAGTTATTAATATATGAACTTTGCCTCTGCTCACCTACGCTGCCTGCTGATTTTTATACTATGTTGCATAATTAATCTGTCAACATTCTGTGACAGAATATAAATATTAATAATATGATCACACAGCTAGCTGTTCCCTTTAAAATTCAGCACCGAAAAGATAAATCGGCCACTTAATCTTGCTAGATTCCAAAAAGGAGAGGAAAGAGTGGGGCAGGAGGTGGAGACAGGAAGGAGAAGGAGAGGGAGAGGTTGGGAGCTAATTGGGAACGGCAGAATCCTTGTTTGAATCTGGTCTCACACCTGTACCTTCAGGCTCAAGTTTAAAGGCGCAGCCCACTTTGCAGCTAGCTTAGTTCTTTCATTCCCACATAATGAGATAAACCTTTTCTCTCTCTTTTTCTTTTTACTCAAGGGACAAAAAGCTCTCGTCTTTCCATCTGGCATTCCTCATCTCTGGATCGACATGGGCAGCAGTAAATTCCAGGAGGGACCTTAGCCAACCATCCCCTTTGTTTCCTGAAAGGAGAGAGGTTTATATTCTCCTGGAAGGCTGACCAGCAGTAACTTAGGAAAGCCACAGGCCAACGGCACACTGAAATGCAGATGTGATTAGATAAACGAGGGGGAGAAGGCATGTTGTGTCATTATAGCTTTACATAAACTCTCCTTTTCCATTAAGCCTGCCAAGTGTTCTCTGTTCGTATCAAGCAAACAGCTCCTAAAAACTTACAATTTCCTAAAACTCGACCAAATTGGCCTTTCAGCAGTCACTGCACTGGCCCCAGGCCACCCACACTGCTGCGTGCTAGCAAGCCGCCCTCCACCTTCTACTTTACACCTCCATTTATTCAACCAAAAATGTTTCTTCATCATCTGCATGGCAGTTGGCACGATACTAAGAGACATGGAAGATTAAAAAATAGAAAAATCAAATGCAAATCATGACCTCAAGAACATACAATTTAGTGTAAAGATAAAATAGCATTTACTGTAATATAAAGAGGAAACTTATTTGTACAGCAAGTAAAATTCAGCAGCATTTTACATCCTTGTTTTTCTATGGAATTTTGCAGTCTCATTCTGGTAATTATATTCTTGTTGTACCTTTTATTTATTTGCCCATTTTTACTGTCACTGTAATTTTCTCTCTAGGACACCACCAACAAATAAGAATATGGAAATAAAAACTGAAATGGGCCTTTGAGGTCATCCAGTTCTGAGAAGTCATTTCACAAATGAGAAAATCAAGGCCCATAGAAATTAAAAGATTTGTCCAAAGTCATAGGCTCAATCGTAGAAGTATTAGCTCTAGGCCTCCCCACTGCCTGACTTAATATTTCTTTGCCAATGTAATTTTGACAAAAAAAATAAGAGAATTTTAATTGAATCTTCCTTTTTTCTTATTCTGATATACGATTAATAACACTGTGAATTACACTGAGGTGGTATATTTCTTTTTTGAGATGGAGTCTCGCTTTTTCACCCAGGCTGGAGTGCAGTGGCTCAATCTCGGCTCACTGCAAGCTCTGCCTCCCGGGTTCACGCCATTCTCCTGCCTCAGCCTCTCCGAGTAGCTGGGACTACAGGTGCCCGCCACCACGCCCGGCTAATTTTTTGTATTTTTAGTAGAGACGGGGTTTCACCGTGGTCTCGATCTCCTGACCTCATGATCCGCCCACCTCGGCCTCCCAAAGTGCTGGTGAGCCACCGCGCCCGGCCTGAGGTGGTATATTTCTTTTCTTTTTCTTTTTTTTTTTTGGAGATGGAGTCTTTCTCTGTAGGCTGGAGTGCAGTGGTGCCATCTCTGCTCACTGCAACCTCTGCCTCCGGGGTTCAAGTGATTCTTGTGCCTCAGCCTCCCAAGTAGCTGAGATTACAGGCACCTGCCACCACCCCCAGCTCATTTTTGTATTTTTAATGGACACAGGGTTTTGCCATGCTGGCCAGGCTGGCCTCAAACTCCTGACCTCAGGTGATCTGCCCGCCTCAGCCTCCTAAAGTGCTAGGATTACAGGCATGAGTCACCACACCTGGCCTTAAGTTGTATATTTCTTTAAGTTGAAATGTATCACAGCGTATGTCCCATTAAAGGATCTGAAGATAGTTTCTCTATAATATTAGTCGAGATAAGGGAATGGCATTGGTTTCTCCCTTACTCTTTATCTTAAAGTCCGTAGATGGGCTTCTGGGGGTACCTGCATTCCCTGAAACTGTTCAAATCAGAATGGAAAGACTTAAGTCTTTTTTGTAGGAAGGTTGTGGGAAACTCTTCAAAGATTTTATTATATTTTTCAAGTTGTGAGTGATGATAGATAGAAAGAGAGGGGGAGAGAGAGAGATATATATATATAGGTAAAAGAGAGGAAGAAACTTCTCAGTGCTGTATGTCAAGCTGGGTGAGAGCTCAGAACTGCGGAGACTTGCTGCACGCTTTCAGCCTGAATGTGTGGCCCTCCACTGCAGCCGAATGTTAATGAGGTCGGAGCTCCAGTCTGTGTAATACAAATAGGGAGCAGTGGCAGATTTCGCCACCAACTCTCCATCATTTGTTTTATGGGTACAGAAATGAAAGAGATACTTTAGATTAAAGGATTTGTTTAATGGTCTGATTAATTCATTCCAAACAGACCGAAACTGTTCTACAACTTTCCTCTTGCTCTTAACCTTTTCAGCTTGCTTTCATGCATGCTGACTTTCCTTTCTTCTTTACTTATTTTTTTTTTTTGGTTGTTTAATTTCATATTTAGGAGCTGCTGCTCTGATTCTGACATTGACCACATGGTGTGTGAGAAAAATGGAATAGGTACATTCATGTGAGTGTTTCCCATGAGAAGTGGGCAAATGCATCTAAAATCCAAACTTGTCATCACAGTCCTCATCAAAGCACATCGTCAGGTCTTAAACAAACACTATGGAGCTCAGTCAACAACAAAGGGTCATGCACTTCTCCTGACCCTCTGTACTGGACATGAGTTCATTTGCTTGCGACAGTTTGCAACATTAAGCAGAGGTACAGCTCTCTGCCCCACACCGTACGTGAGACACTGAGAGGGATTTGCTGGTTCCAGTGAATGTGAGGGTCCTTGAGTAGCATCAGCAGTGCCAACAGTAGGAAGACCAAGGACAGCAGCTTTTTTGATGGGACATTCAAGGGCTTCTCACCTTAGCATATTAATAGTGGGTTGTTTTTCTATTCCTCAGATTTTTTCAGCAATCACCTCTTTCATGCCCCTTTCCAAACTTAGTCCCCTGAGAAAACAGCTTGATGCTGTGGCATTTTTGAAAGTGGATGGCAGGAAAGATACAGATTAAAAATCACTGGTTTCCTTCTGCAAATCCATGAGTCCATAGGTTTGAATTGACTCAGAATAGTTCTGGGAGGTATAGGAATGTAACAGGTAGAGATTTTTATGAAAACCAATAAGTAGTCCAGGTCCATGTGTAAAAGGGTGGCCATGAGTGTATGTCATGAATTTACCTCATTTTGCTTCTTGCCACACATTGGCAAGTAGGGGAGGGGCTGAATTATTTCGTTTATATTTAAAAAATTTAATAACTAACTAGTTGCGAATAACACTGTCTTCACTGGTAAACAAAGAAATACACATCTAGTCTGTGTATTTTAAATTTCTGATTACGGGGACTTGTAAGCAGACTCACTGGGGAAGTAATATATGCAATACAAGTTATTTTTAAAATATTGTGAATCATAGCCATTTTCCCTATTTATCTATATTTTATATTTTTTCATTTATTTATCTATGCCGTCCCTTTCCATAAAGGATTTGAGGCAATGTATCAAGTACTGTCTGTTAGTAATAACTACTTTAGAAATTAACATCAAAATAGGGCCCAAGAAGGACAGGGAAAGAAACTTGGAGGATGAATTTCATGTGTCAAGCTAATGAGGCCACAGCGTGCCCAGACATTTGATCAACCGTTATTCTGGGTGTGGCTGTGAGGTCATTTCTGGATGAGACGAACTCTCGAATAGGTGGGCTGAGTGGGGCAAAGTGAGTGCCCTGCCCCCCACCGTGAGTGGGCCCCTTCCAGTCAACCGAAGACCCAAATAGGACAGAAGAATTGAGTATGAGAAGACTTCTCCTGCCTAACTGCTTGGGCCAGGACACTGGACTTTTCTTGCTTTTGGACTTGAACTAAAACATTAGCCCTCCCTAGGTCTCAGGATGCCAGGCTTTGCCAGGCTTCAGACTGGACTCTAAACCATGGGTTCTCCAGGGTCTGCAGCTTGCCCACTGTGGACTGTGGGACTTCTCAGCCTCCACGACTGTGTGAGCCAATTCCTTATAATAAATATATGTGGGGGTGGATATACACCCATACACACACACATATACACACACACACACAAACATATATATATATATATATATTTTATTTTTTTTTTTTTTTTTTTGTCTGGAGAACTCTAATACAATAACCATGAGGTGTTCACACCTGGATGAGTCCCGGTCAAAGCCGTGACTGATTATTTTTTCTGAACATAGTATCAGAAGCCTATATAGCAGAGAAGGCATTTGGGACACCTCTTTGAAACCAGCAGAAAAATAATCTCTAGGTTAAATAAACTTTTAAGCCAGAGCTCAATACAAATTTAACACCCTCAGAGAGCAGACATACAACTGAAGTATCCAATGACGTCTTCCATCAGTGACAGAAATAGTCAAGATGGCTTGCTGTTTCCGCTATAGATATATATATATTTTTTTTTTCTTTTTTGAGAGAGAGAGAGAAGGAGCAGCCTGAATAATGAAATCATTTGATTCAGAGAGGGCTGCCACATCTTCAGTTTCATCTGCAGCCACTCTCTTCCACTCTGAGTCTCTGCAAAGGTTTGAAATGGAGGTTGTATTTTTCCCTCAGAACAGAACCTGCAGTTGCTGTCTGAGAGAGTCAGTGGTGACAAATCGAGTCATTTAATAAAAAGATGTGAATGAAGTGAGGAGAGGAAGCAAATGCACCGAGACTTAAGAGCTGCAGGTGTGTCTGCTTGTGGAGCCATCCCTCCTGTTGCCGGCTGGGTTTCCATGGAGACGGCTGGGTGCACAGAGCCCAGGCCGGTGCGTGGTCCTGGCATGGCATTGCACACCCACCACGGAGCTGAATTAGGCTAATGAGGGCCAACTTCTCTGCAGTCCTCACAGTTTCCGTTTTTCCTGGTGGCTGCAGGATAAATGTTTCTTAGTAAAGTGAATGCTCAGCAATGAGAGTGGCCTTGGCCAAAAAGGCATTTAATTATAATAAGATGTGATCTCACTTACACATGAGATTATGGTTCTGGCTTCTCTATTCTTTTCTGGTCCTGCTTTTTGGCTACTGGAGAGATTCAGGAGATACAAAGTATAAATGACTTGCCAATTCTGCCCCAACTTCTCAGAAGAATAAAAGCTTTCTCCGGAGAATTCCTCTTCTTAGGGATGGGAAAATCACTTCTGTAATTTCTTTATGACCGTGGGTAGGCTGAAGCGGAGTCAAATAAATCATTCCATTGTTTAATATGTGTGCATATAGCCACACATTGACTAGACAGTAAGCTATCTATTTATATAGAGATATATGTAGATACATTATAACTCCATATAAATATATCCACTATTTACATATATAATTATATATAAATAACTGTATATATAAAATATGTAATATATATATATAGTGTGTGTATATATATATATATATATATGTGTGTGTGTAATCCAGTTGTATTTTCTTTACTTTCAGAAAGACTATAGCTTCGCAGAGTAGAGCAGCAATCTGATTTCTGCTTTTGCATCTGTTTTTAGCTTACTGTGGAAGTTTGAAAAGGTCAGTTCACCTCTTTGGGTGAACCTACTTATTAACATTCAAATTAAGAGTTTGGGAAGGGTTTGTCCCTACATCTCTTTCCTTTCTAAGTCTCAAAGTCCCTATCTTCTATGTGAGGCAAGAGAGAGCAAAAGAGCCAGATGGGGATTCGGAGCTTCATAGAAACAATGTGAAAGTGGTCACTGAACTTGGCCTTATTTGCCTTCATGACTTCCAGAGTCACACATTTTCCATGTGACATGCCCTTTACTCTTTCAGTACATCAGACCTTTTGCTTTAGTGGAGTTAAGTCATATGCATAACAGACTAATATCCCAAGGGCAATAAATGTGACCCAGGAGGCCACATTTAAATGACACATCATAACAATTTCACAGTCACATTCAAACAGTTAATTCTTGGTTTTCCTAGGTGGCTTGCTCTTTGCCAAATTTTACTCTTAAATAAGTAAATGTCTATCAACTAATACTTTCTGGAGTTTCCTTTCTACTGAATTCTCCGGGAACACACTTCAACCATCCAGTTATCCTTAGCAAAAATAGAACTACATCCTGAGCAAAAATCCAGGGGGGTGAATAGAGGTATAATACTCCCAAAGGCATCAGTAAGTCATTTCCTAATAATGTATCCTTTCAATTAATCTAATTTACCACTCTTTCCCTAAGTATAGAATTGTTAGCTAAATGTATTAAAAATCTAAGTGAGACAAAGTACAACCTTACCCTAGCCCTCGTGGGAGACAAAACGTCATGCATTAAAACACTCTCTGAAATCAATTTGGTCTGAAATACCTATTTAGCAACTACTTTGGGAATATATTTTAAAAAATCAATGCAACTTTATTACTTTTAGGTGGATATTTTTATCTTCAAGAATTTTTAAGTACAGGTTTTAGCCATCCTGATTTAGTGATCAGATAGGCCTGATTAGCAAAAATCATTTGTACACTAACAATTAATACAATAGTATCCTAAATATACTAAACGAATAATGAATAGACTATATATAAAAACAAAACTTTGATCTGCAACCTGTAGCAACCTGCCCAGGAAACCACCCTGCTATCCATAGTAACAAGCCTAGGAAGCCAGGGTGCTATAATTCAAACTTGTAGGAAGTCAGACTGCTACCTCTACTGACAACAGTAAACCCTGTAACAGTTTGCCTTAACTAACCAAGGCTTGATTGATAACTACTAACTTCCCTAATTTTTGTACCCACTTCAAATTTAGGACTAACCAGAGAAAGCCAAATATATACCCCTAACCCATCACACAGAATGACTTCTAACTAGTTAGCCCACCTACCTCTTCTCCACAGCACCAACTTCCAATCTGGCATACCTGAAGCCTTCCCTCTTTCCATTATAAAGCCCTTCCACTCCTCTGCCTGCCTTTGAGTCTCTGTCAAAACACAAGTGATGGTGGCTAACTCACTTGCTCCAGCAAACTCCAAGTAAACAGTCGCTGCTTACTCTCACTGGACTGATGTGCGATATGGTTTCAATGCTTTGTTCCCCCCGCCCCAATCTTATGTTGAAATGTGACCTCCAGTATTGGAGGTGGGCCTGGTGCGAGGTGTCTGGGTCCTGGGAACAGATCCCTCATGAATGAATTGTTGCGTCCTCATGATAATCAGTGAGTTCTTGCTCTATTAGACCTCACATGAGATCTGTTGAAAAGAGCCTGGCACCTCCTGCCCTCACTCTTGCTGCTGCTCTTGCCATGTAATATACCTGCTCCTCGTTCACTTTCCACCATGACTGGAAGCTTCCTGAGGTACTTATCAGAAGCAGATGCTGGCACTATGCTTCTTTTTTTTTTTTTTTTTTTTGAGACGGAGTCTTGCTCGGTCACCCAGGCTGGAGTGCAGTGGCGCGATCTCTGCTCACTGCAAGCTAAGCCTCCCGGGTTCACGCCGTTCTCCTGCCTTAGCCTTTCCAAGTAGCTGGGACTACAGGCACCCGCCACCAAGCCCGGCTAATTTTTTGTATTTTTAGTAGAGACGGGGTTTCACCATGGTCTTGATCTCCTGACCTCGTGATCCGCCCGCCTCGGCCTCCCAAAGTGCTGGGATTACAAGTGTATGAGCCACTGCGCCCGGCCAGCACTATGCTTCTTATACAGTCTGCAGAACCATGAGTCAGATAAACCTCTTTTCTTTATAAGTTAACTCAGTCTCAGGTATTTCTTCATAACAATGAAGAATGGACTAACACAGTCCATGCTTATTTCCACAATGATACATATTTTAAGTTTATTTTCTTTTACATAATACTCCCAAAGCTTACACACTATTTTGACATCATGCACATATAATTTATGTGCTTAGAAAATAATTTCTACCTATATTGTATTACAAGAACCTGAAGTTGAGTCCACATAGCATTTTCACAAATAATAATGATGAAGCTGATGTCCTATGGTGAGCACCAAAACAATAAACTCACTATGTGATCAGAGCACTTTGCATGTAATAACTTATGTACTTCTCAGAGCAGTTCCAGGCAACAGGCTCTGTTATGAGCTCTATTTATCACATGAGGGATCTGCATGGTCAAGCCACTTGCTCAATCTCACCAGCTAGTAAGCAGCAGACACAGCCTTCCTCACCAGCAGACTGCTTCTGCATCCAAGCATTTTACCCTTATGAACGTGGTACAAATTGTGACTTGAAATAAGAGGAGGAGCCTAGAAGAAGATAAATGTTGCAGAAATATTTCCATAAAATAGCCACAAATATACTTCTTTCTCATTTGAAAGAGATAACCAATAACAATCAAAACAGATACAATGCAATGCTCTCTAGTAAATATATAACAACAACACAAACTATCTACAGGATACCAAATCTTTTAAAAAGTGATCAGAAGGAAAGGTCAGGTCAATGTCCTAATGTCAGCAAGTCTGTGCAGCAGAATCACAGGGTGGCTTTCTAAGGACCCACGTGCTTAGCACCCACTCCAGACCTCTGTGATTTCAAATACCCTTGAGGAGTATGAGGCAGACAGGTGCATCTTGTAAAAAAGCTCCACAGATACACAGATCCCTACTACAGAGGAAGACCTCAGATCTAAATTTTCCAGATATCCAGGTGACCATTTAAACTAAGCATAGAGCCAATCAGTTGACATTTTTTAAAAAATATTTTATCCAGGGAGTTTGGAGAAACACAAGATTCCATGCTCAGATTTCCATGTCTGATAGAGCTGGGTTTTGCGGGCAGACTGCTGATGTGGACGATGGCAGATAATATAAACACAGGAAGCAATATCAAAGGTTCTCTTTACCCATACCCATCCTCCACAGCATCTCAGCGCCCCGCTTTCCACCTCCAGCTGCTCTCCTCGCAGACCAGCAGGGCTTGCAGAATTTTCCCTTTGTTGGATCCCTCTAGCTTTGAAAGCTTTTACTATGGTTATCATGGAAGGGAAGAGTTATGAAAATTGTCATTAATGAAAGTAAATACCATTCATTAACTTTAGCTGTAACTCGTCTAAAAGCTAAAACAATTTCATAATTAAAGTGCTAACCAAAATTAGCCATTAGAGTATAATAATTAATTTAAAATTGCACACAATAGTACAAATTTAAGGTAATAACTAAAACGAAAAGAAATGGGGGAATGATATCAATGCCGTAGATAACTTTTGGATAACTCAAATAAAGTAAGTGATTTCACTATCACTTGTAAAGAAAATAAATGGCTTTGATTCTGACATCTGGCATCTCCTAGTATGGTTCCCTTTGCCTTTCTTACCCACCTGGCAGGTAGAGATAATAACATTTACTTTTTTTGCCTCTTAGGAATATTAATATTTTAGAAGGACTTGAGAGAACTATGCAAAAGACACATTAGGGAATGGACAATTATTACAACATAGATTTAGATTGCTATAATTTGTGGACTTAGTTTGTACCGTGTAGGTGTTTAAAAAAAAATCTAGTCACCAGATCTCTGTATAGTAGGCATTCAAACAATATCTGCTGAAGTGAATACACTTCAGTTCTTATATATAAATATTGCTTATCTTTCTTCAAAAGTGACTCCCCACCACTTAGAGTTACACAGATAAACTTTAGAGACTTTTAAATCCTGTGGTTCTCAGGATGTACGGGAGCCTGGGTGGTGGGATGGAGCGTGTGGAGTGAGAGTAAGTGTGGAGCATGGCGTAGGGAGTTCTAGTCTAGACCAGCCTAGTCTCCAAAGTCAGCGAGCATCAGCACTTTCCAGAAGGCTTGTCAAACACAGATTGGGCCACGTCCCTTAGATTCTGAATCTATAGGTCTAGGGTAAGGCCTGGGAATTTGCATTTCCACCAATTCTCATGTGTGCTGATGCTGCGGGTCTGAGAACCAGACTTCGAGAACCAGTGATCTAGACTAAATCAACCTCAAATATGTCCTGGTAACCGGGAAGATGTACTCCAGCATCCACTGTGTAACAATCAGATTGCACCCCAAATTCAGCATGCTCATTAGTGAGAAAAATTCTAATTGCTTTACTTAATGTATGACTGTGGGCAAAATCTCTGAGCTTAAATTCCTTTATCCGAAACAGAAATGTGTACCGAGTTATGGAATAAACGTATTACAGAATTTGTTTATTTGTAATAAGCCCTTTTGGTTTTAAACAAAAAGCACTTTATGAATATTTTCTACAAGTAATTCAGTCCTCACTAATTGAGGGCAAATCGCATAGCTTTGTTCAGTTTTCACATCTGTATAATGGGGATAATAGCCTGGAGTGGCTTATTCAATAGGGTTATCGTGAGGATCGGGTCTGCTGATGTTAAAAAAAAAAGAGTACTTTGAATATTACAAGCACTATGCAAGCTTCACATAGTCCCGGTGATAGGTTATTATATGCCCATTTAGAGCTGACCAGAGAAGGTTGGTATCTTTTGTGAATTCCTATGTTCGACTACTAAATGTTAAAAGTTCTTTAGAACCTATAGTCTTGGGTCCTCTTCTCTTCTGATTATACACTTATTGTAAGCAAACCTCCCCCCATCTTGTGCTAAAAAGTACCAAATGTTTTTCTGTGGCCCAAATTCGTTTTGTATTCTTGACCTGTATATCCAACAAGCTCTTTCACATTTCCACTTAATGATTTTTTTTTTTTTTTTGAGACAGTCTCACTTTGTCACCAGGCTGGTGTGCAGTGGCGCAATCTCGGCTCACTGCAACCTCCGCCTCCTGGGTTCAAGCGATTCTCCTGCCTCAGCCTCCCAAGTAGCTGGGACTACAGGCGCACGCCACCACGCCCAGCTAATTTTTGTATTTTTAGTAGAGATGGGGTTTCACCATGTTGGCCAGGATGATCTCGATCTTTTGACATCGTGATTCACCCACCTCGGCCTCCCAAAGTGCTAGGATTGCAGGCGTGAGCTACTGCACCTGGCCCACTTGATGATTGTAAAAGCATCTCTGAACTAATATGTCCAAAACTGTACTCTTGCTCTTTTCGCTGAAAAATCTACTCTTTCTCCAGGAAAGGATATGTCTTTTCATCCACTTAATCTTGCCAGAAACTTGGAACTTATCCTTGACACCTTCCTTACCCTCAACCCCACATCCAATCCACCATTAAGTCCATTGAGTCTGTCTCCCAAATATATTTCTAATTTATTCATTTTTCTCTATTCCCATTACTGGTCCTTATATCTAAGGATAACACAATCTCTCTCCTGGGCTAGTGAAGGATTTCCATTAGTTTCCTCACTTCCCCTCTTCCTCAAGATACCTGTCCTTACAATTTCACCTCCAGACAGCAGGTATTGGGATCTCTTTGAAATGCCATCATCATCCCCATCAGCATCATTGTGATCATCATCACAATCATCTAACATTTATACAACACACTCTATAGGACAGGCACTTAACTAAGGACTACGTAGCTATTAACTTATAGAACAACAACCTTTGATGCATTATCATCTCAGTTCTTTGAAACGAAGAAATAAAAACACAAACCGTTTGAGTAGCTTGCCCGAGGTTACCTAGCTGGTAAGGAGCAGAGCTGAGATTCAAATCCAGGCCATCTGACATAGTCTAGTTGTATTCTACTGCCTCTGACATGCTCCTGAAGATGTCGCTCCCTGGATTAAACCCCATGGCAGCTTCCCATCGCTTTTAGGACCCAATCTCTGTTTTTACCAGGAATTTCAGCACTCTGTACAACCTAGCCTTCGTGTTCCTCTCTAGTATCAGCTTCAGACTTCCTCTCCTTTGTGTGCTAGGAGCCAGCCACGTCGGCTTCATTCATCTGTGTGCACCTGTCTAACATTCATGTCCTTCAGAGCCTTTGAACATGCCATTCCCTCAGCCTGTATCCTACCACTTCAGAGCTTTCTCTGACCCTTCAAATCTAAATTAGGCTTTCCTCTTGTCGTGTTTATCATACCTTGACTTCTCTGATAACACCCAACATAATGTCTGTGTATGTATTTTGTGCAATTGTTTATTTCATGTCTGGCTTCAGGAGGGCGGAAACCACATGTGCCTTGTTCACCACTGTCTAGGCAACATATAATACAACAAATGCATATGAATGTGAATATCTTAACAGAAAATTATAACATGAAAACAGAAAGCAGAAAAATAGACTGCAAATATATTGGGAAGTAAGAAGATAGGAAAGGTGATAGATGCTTAGAAAAAGAGTTGAAAATAAGAAGAGGCTGAATTTACAAGAGAATCAGTCGAGTTCGTTTAGACAAAAGATGAAAAAGACAGAATTAGATACTGACATCAGCAGGGGGCATAGGAAAGGGGACTACTAAGAGCTGTTTCTGGACAAACGGATCAGGAGGAATACAGCAGTTGAGGTCTGAACCTAGAGGTTATACTTAGATCATCAAAGAGAAAGAACAATATTTTGCATGGGAGGAAATACTCTGATACTCAGGAAGGAGTGAGTCTGAAACAATATACATAAAAGAAAACCTAAGATTATCTTGTAAACTGTTCAAAGCAAAGCTCGCTGCCACAGCCAACTTGTAGCTAGCCAACATCAGCAATGCCCCTCATCTGGCTGAGTGCTCATAGAGCTGAAGGTGTCATCCAGAAAGGGGGAGGAATTTCTCAAGCTCTCATCTAACACCCCTTATGCAGCTGCATTGAACCACAGCAGCTGTATCCTGGACATTATTTCTGATAAGCTCCTAAGATATCTCATACAACTTGTAAGGAATTAAGGCCACAGGTTCAAACTTCTTCATACGTGTAGGAAAACAATATGGAAGTTTCTCAAAAAAACTAAAAATTGAACTACCATATTATCTAGCAATCCCATTACTGGATATTTATCCAAAGGAAAGCAAATCATTACATGAAAGAGACGTCTGCACCCTCATGTTCATTGCAGCACTATCCACAATAAGATACGGACTCCACCTAAGTGCCCATCAACAGATGAATAGATAAAGAAAATGTGGTATATAGAGAGGCTGATTAATGGGTACGAGCATACAGTCAGATAAAAACAATAGGTTCTAGCAGGGCGCGGTGGCTCATGCTTGTAATCCCAGCACTTTGGGAGGCCGAGCCGGGCGGATCACGAGGTCAGAAGATCGAGACCACGGTGAAACCCCGTCTCTAGTAAAAATATAAAAAATTAGCCGGGCGTGGTGGCGGGTGCCTGTAGTCCCAGCTACTGGGAGAGGCTGAGGCAGGAGAATGGCGTGAACCCGGGAGGCGGAGCTTGCAGTGAGCCGAGATTGCGCCACTGCACTCCAGCCTGGGCGACAGAGCGAGACTCCGTCTCAAAAAAAAAAAACAAAAAACAAAAAAAAAACAATAGGTTCTAGTGTTCAATAGCAAAGTAGGGTGGCTAGAATCAACAATAATTGATTGTATATTTCAAAACAGGTAGAAGAAAATAGTTGAAATGTTCCCAGCACAAAGACACATGTTTTAGGTGACAGAAATTTTAAATACTCTGATTTGGTCATTAGGTATTATATGCATGTAGCAAAATATCACCTGTGAACCATAAATGAGAGTAATTATTATGTATCAATTCAAAAAGTCAACCAAAACACCGGGGAATGATAGGCTGGTGCTCTTACTGGTTCCTTTACAGATTCTCAAGATTGTCGCAGTGACTGAGCAATGAGTGATTGTCAAATTGCGTGAGCTTCTCTCAGCCATGCAGTACAGCACACGGCCTTCATTGGAATAGACTTGCAGGAAACCCCGGAGGAAAGGGCCTGCTGTAGCGGCAGATGCTAGGAAAGGTCTGTTTCCATCTTTTCGAGTGGAGGCACACACACACCTGCATACCATTCAGATGGAGCCCAGCTTGGATTGCTGACTGCAACAAATGCCTTCCAATATTTTGGTTATAGGAAAAGAGTGAGAACAATACCATCCACCATAGAAATCACACAGAAAACACAGCCAGGGAGAAAGATTTCGATTGTGGCTCTGCTGTGAGGACATCAGGAAAACCCTATAGTCACAGCTCTAGAATAGTAATGTGTATATAAATTGTAGCAACAGTGGAAATAAGTGATATCAGTCATGTCTCCTTGTGTTTATTTGGCATATTACAATTTTCAAAGCCCATCATTTCGCTGGACTGGCTGTGGGGTATTGTAACACTCCCATCTGTAGGGAGGACCTTGGGAGCCTGTGTGGTCTACAGAGCTGCTGACGTCAAAGCCATTCTGCAGCCAGGAAAAGCGGAGCTCAGCTAGACGTACCCGTCCACGATCACACACTGTTGCAGCGGGGGAAGACCTGCCACATCTTCTTTTGGCCAGTTCACCTGAGTCTGATGCTTATTTTCCCTGCACTATTTACTGTGATCAGAGAGATCAAAATAGACCCTGCTTTATCAGCTCAGAAGGCCCTAATGTTATGAAAACAAAGTTACCTATCTTTCGAGCGTCCAGGGTCCGACTGGCACGGCAAATTTCTAGATTCCTATAGTTCTAAAATCTCTAATAACAAGAGCTATCAGACCCCTCCTAACTCTGATTTACAACCCAGATCATTACAGCTCTGACTGGATAGGGGACTGGCCTTGAAAATATTCTTTTCTGATAAACAACTGCACACCTTAAGCCAGTTTCAGCAGCTTACACAGGCTGACCTCTTTTGACATAAAGAGCCAAATTCCACCTCACTTTAATGCTAAAACCCAGCCTCAAAGTGAACATGGGGTATATGTTCCATATATGCTTACCTACTGTGCATGCACTCGGCTGCCTCATAAATAGGCACAGCTTCCCCCCAAAACCTGTGCAGGAGACTGTCTCTTTCTGATTTGCAAACTGATACCTCAAATAAAGCTTGCCTCCCTGTTACTTAGCTATCCTAGTGGTCTTTGAATGACGTCACCTAGCTCCCAGGTTGCAGTTTTGACTGACAGGCCCTCTCTCCTGTTGGAGTCTGAGCTTCTGGGACGGATGCTGGGTGTACTCAGTGCTGGCTGGCGGTGATCAGTACAAGGACTACCACATCATGGGTGCCCCTTTTGTGAAATAAAGGAACAAATGAGAGAAAGAGCCATGAATAAAAGCCAGACCTTGATTCTGCATCCAAATGTCTCCTCATCAGAGAACGCTGTGTCTCTCTGAACTATTTTACTTGGTTATAAAAGCACAATGGTAAGAAGCCCCTTTATTTCTTTGCTTTTTTTTTTGTTTTCATTTTCTTTAAAATAGGGCTTTGCAATTGTTGTGTATTCCATCTTTACAATATTAAAATGCAGGGCATTGTTTTACGGAGAGAGACAATTACTGCTACCTGTGTTCTGTATTGAAACCACTTATTCCACCTTCTTGTTCTCCACCGCCAAAAAAAAAAAAAGTGCTGAGGGAGTATGGAATTCAGAGAATTAAAATACACTTTGATCTATTTTTATTGTAAATACTTCATTATATTGAGAACTTTAACCACATCTCCACATCTTTCAAAGTCAACTGAATTCTGAGAAAAAAAAAAAAGCGTAAAGACTAAAGTAATTAAGGCTTTTCCTCATGCCCATCCTGACTCCAAGGAGTCCGCTCTCCCCACCCCCATTTCCATGAAAACGGGTGTGGGCATTCCTACGAGTTTTTCCTTCTAGTCTTTTCTTTTTGCTGCGCCATTTCCGTAGGTTCCTTTAGAAAGGCCCGAGTGACCTCTTTGCTGGCTTGGGAAGTCAGAAGGAGAAGCAGGCCAGGATGGAAGGGCGGAGAGGGTGTGGCGGAGGGGATGGGCAGCCCCCACCTGCCCCCAGGAGGGACGCGGCCCTGGTGAGTGAGGTGGAAACCTTCCCGGAGTGTCCCATGCAGCTGAGTGAAGGGGTGGCTCCCGCAACCCCTGCCTGTCAATTGTGTTTGTCTCCAGTCCATGGGATTTTCATTATTCATTATTCGCCGGGCCCGGGCAGCACAGTAGCGCCAGTGTCTGTCTAATCCCCACCTGATAATGTATTTCTGATAAGCATGACGGAGCCCAGTGCTCCTGACAGGATTCACATTTCCAGCCGGATAAAGCGCCATTTACATGAAGCAGGCACTGTGAATTCAGATCAGGGCGATAAGGGCAGCGGCGGGCTCTGGGGGTGCTGGCTGGGGACTATCCACTGGGGTCCGGGGGCGCCTCCGGCCCCATCATTCTCCCCCACTCCTCCTAGACAGATGGGCCCTGGACAGCTTGCGTGTTGGCAGAAGGGGGACCCATGGGGATCTGCTGCCTGGGGGATCTTGCCTGCCCTGACCCAGTGCTGCCCTTCCCGGGACCCCCAGTAGATGAGGCTGTGGTACCGGCATGGGACGACCACCGCCTTAAAACTGAGGTGAGTAGGGACATGCATTGTGCCTTTCTCAAAGTCAGAATCCATCCGCAGAAATCACAAGCCCTTTAATTCCAACTCATAGTCTTGTTTATGCATATATTTTATTGCCCAAGAAAATATTTAAATGGCTTCCTCACCAGATATTAAAAGCAGTTCCACGGCAGGAACCTCTTAAGGCCTCTGATTCTGTCAGCTTCTCTTTAAAGCCAAAGAGAATGTGTCTGATGAGTCTGTGAATTCTTCAGCATCTTTTGTGAAAGAGGCAGGATTAGCACCAACTAGGGGGCCAGGGAGATACAATCCGTTGAGATGATTTGAGGGTGTCTAATGCTCTTTGGAGCTGAGGCCAATTCTACTTTTCTAACTTAGACATAGCTTGAAAAAGGGACCCTTTCTGAGGGTATGTGGGTATGTGCAATTGTCAGCTCCATCTTGGAAGCACACGCCCATGATGCCACTGTCGTCTCCTAAATGTGTCTCAACTCTGTCCCCTGTCTCTCCCATGGGACTACTGCCCTAGGCCAGGTCTTCATCTCCTGCTGAGTTCACACTAACGACTTCCTACCTAAGTGTCCTGGCTTCAGATTTCACCCATCACACCCTACCTCCTGCAGCCTACGCAGCGTCCAGGTGGCATGGGTCTGGCTGCATCTCCAGCTGCTGCTTCATTCCCTGCCGTGGCCCCCATGCCCATGGGATAAAGACGGCTACTGACAAGCCACCCAACGTGCTCAGGCACCAGTTTCCACTCATGCCTCATCTTCTAACTGTGGATAATTCTTTTTTATTCCTCTTAATAATCACACTTTCTTTGAAATCCTACCTCCACCGTGCTGTTTCCAATCGCATGCCCTTGTTAGCCCCCTCCCAATTCCCACATGTCAGTTGCCTCCCAGGTAAACTCCTTAACATGGGAGCTAGAGTCGAGTTAGCATTCCACTCCTATTCTACCATAATACACTGAGCATGGTTCAGCATGGCACTTATGACCTCTTATTCTGAGGCTTTCTTCAATAATCTGTTTCTGATAGAATGGAATTCTGTGTACTCTGAACATCTGTAGGGCCCAGGGCAAAAGTTCAAAGAGCGTTCCAGCTGCCAGGCCTAAAGATATAGAAGTTATAAATCAATCTATCCAATTGTTAGTTAAAATATATGTTATGTTCATACCCGGATAAATATTCTTTCTAATGACCTACAAGGCTAGGTTCAGATTTGGAATCCTTGGATACCTCAGGGTTCCTCACTGGAAGATAATGGGACCAGGGGAGCTTTCCTGCTTTCCTGCTTCCTGGCTCCCTCCCCATCTCCCTCTAACCCCGAATCCATCTTGCTCTGTGAAGGAACTTTGTGTACATGAATGGACACCGCAAGCCACACATCCAGGCTCTTCCTAGAACCCCTGCAAATAACCACTTCCTACACATGAATATCATATGTACAATACACATACAAAGATGTGACTACCATATCGTTTCTAAGAGTAAATAACTAGAAACATACTAAATGCCATTGCTAGGGGAAAGGATATGTAAGTTTTGTATATTCAAACAACGCACTTTATACAACTTAAAATGAGTAAGCCCAATTTGACCTATCAACCTAACAAAAACATGAAAATATCATGAGTAAAAAAAAAAAAGGAACTATAAAAGATATGTATAGTGATGCCAGCTGAATGTGATATATTATTTATGGTCCCATAAATGTATAGAAAAATAATAAAAACGCGAGTGAAACTGACATATACCAAATTTAGAAGAGTGGTAACCTCTGGAACTGAATGGATATGGAAAGATCTTCATTGGTACCTATTCATATATGTATACACACACACACACACAGACACACACACATTCAAAGATCCTAGGTTAACATTTCAAATATCTTGTTGAGTACATGGGTGTTAGCTGTGGTACATTTCATACGTTCGAATTTTTCTTATCTTTTAAATATCCCCAAATTTTTAATTTTTAGTGATGTTTGACTTTGGATACTTGTAATGGAGAAGACTTTAAATGAATAGAAATTCTGGAGTTTTTGTTTGTTTCTCTCTATTAGACTAGCTTTATTAAGACATTTCAAATACCATATAATTTCCCCATTCAAAGACTATAAAATACAATGTTTCCTAATATATTCACAGAAGTATACACCCATTGCCACAATAAGTTTTAGAACATTTCCATATTCCCAAAGTGAAATCCCATGCCATTGGGCATGGCACTTAAAATGAACGGGCCAAATTTAACCTATCATTTAACTCCCCATTTGCCCCCAAGTCCCTGCACTCCTGCTCCCTGCCTGCCCTAGGAGGGCATGTATCTACTGTCTGTGTCTATAGATTTGGAAATTCCATATATTCCACATTTAATTTCATGTAAAGGGAGTCCTACAATAGTGTGTTTTTGTGACTAGTCTCTTTCACTTAATATACTGCTTGCAAAGTTCATCCAAGCTCCACTTCATGAGCTAGGTGCTATTATGATTTCCACTTACAGATGAGAAAATTGGGTCTGAGGCTATATTTAGATAAATAATGGCATTGAACTGACTTAGCCCAGGTCTGCCTGAGTTGTAAGCTTGTGCTCATAACCCTTGTACAACATAGTCGGCCTTCTGTATCTGTGAGCACCACATCCATGGATTCAACCAACCTCAGATGGAAAACATGTCTTTTAATTGCATCTGCACTGAACATGTACAGACTTATTTTCTTGTCATAGGTCCCTAAACAATACAGTTTATAAGCTATTTCCATAGCATCTACATTGTATCAGGTACTATAAGTTATCTAGAGATGACTTACGGTATATAGGAGGATGTGTGTAGGTTATATGCAAATACTATGCCATTTTATATCAAGAAGTTGAGCATCCCCAGAGTTTGGTATCTGCACGAGGTTCCAGAACCAATTCTCCATGGATACCAAGAGACAAATGCACTTCATTTATTTTTGGCTAAATAATATTCGATTGTATTAATATACCAAAGGTTATTTATCAATTTATTAATTGATGGTCATTTAAGTTGTCTCCACTTTTGTCTATGATAACTAATGCTGCTGGGAACATTTGTGCATAAGTTTTTGTGTAGACATATGTTTTTATTTCTCTTGAAAATATACCTGGACATAGAATTGATAAGCGTGATAACTTTATGTTTAATCTTTTGAAGACCTGCCAGATTGTTTTCCAAAAGCAACTTTGCACCACTACCAGCAGTATAGGAGAATTCAAATTTCTCAACATTCTCACTAACACTTATTATTATCCACTTTTCTTTCTTTCTTTCTTTCTTTCTTTCTTTCTTTTTTTTTTTTTTTGAGACGGAGTCTCGCTCTGTCACCCAGGCTGGAGTGCAGTGGCACGATCTCGGCTCACTACAAGCTCCGCCTCCCGGGTTCATGCCGTTCTCCTGCCTCGGCCTCCCTCCTGAGTAGCTGGGACTAAAGGCGCCAGCCGCCATGCCCGGCTATTTTTTTGTATTTTTTAGTAGAGATGGGGTTTCACCGTATTAGCCAGGATGGTCTCGATCTCCTGACCTCGTGATCCACCATGATACTGAGTGTGAAATGGTATCATATTCTTTGTTTAATATGCACTTGATGGCTAATGTGAGGATCTTTTCATGTGTTTATTAGTCATTTGTACATCTTTGGCGAAATAGCTCTTCAAATCCTTTGCCCATTTTTAAATCGGGTTATTTGATTATTATTGAGATACATGGATTATTTATACACTCTAGATAAAAATCTCTTAACAAATATATGATTTGCAAATATTTTCTCTCACTCTGGGTTTTATTTTCACCTTTTTAATAGTGTCCTTTGGAGCACAAAAGTTGTTAAATTTGATTAAATCCAACTTACTTTTTTCTTTTGTCACTTGTGTTTTCGATGTCATATATAAGAAAGTTTTACCCACCCAGTCTCAGGAAGATTTACTTCTGTATTTTCTTATAGGAATTTTATAATTTCAGCTCTTACATACAGGTCTGTGATCCATGTTGGATTAATTTTGGTGTATGGTGTGAGAAAAAGTTACCACTTCATTATTTGCATGTGCATATCCGCTTGTCCCC
The DNA here is from genome assembly GCF_006542625.1 of Nomascus leucogenys. NCBI lineage: Eukaryota > Metazoa > Chordata > Mammalia > Primates > Hylobatidae > Nomascus > Nomascus leucogenys. The sequence continues at coordinate 2,164,244 of NC_044395.1, read as the reverse complement.
ATCCTATTTTTTGTAAAGACAATTCCTTCTCCAATTGAATTGTTTCAGCAGCCTTGTCAAATGCCAATTAACTTTAAAAGTGAGTATTTATTGCTGAACTGTAAATCCTATTCTATTAATCTAGAAGCACACCTCAGAAATACTGTAGGTTCAGTTCCAGACCACCTCAATAAAGTGAGTTTCACTATAAAGCAAGTCATATAAACATTTCGGTTTTCCAGTGCAAATAAACATTATATTTATAAATATTTTGGCTTTCCAGTGCAAATAAACTTTATGTTTATACTATACTGTAATCTGTTATGTGGGCCATAATAGTATGCCTAACAAAGCAATGTACATGCCTTAATTTAAAAATACTTTATTGATCTCTATCAATGGGTCAGTAGAAAAGAAAACACAAATAAGTTAAAAAATAAAAATACTCTATTGTTAAAAAATACTAATGATCATCCAAGCTTTCAGGAAGTCATAATCTTTTTGCTGATGGAGAGTCTTTCATGACGTTGATGGCTGCTGACTGATCAGGGTGGTGGTTGCTGAAGGTTGGGGTGGCTGTGGCAATTTCTTAACATTAGACAGCAATGAAGTTGGCCACATTGATTGACTCTTCCTTTCACAAAAGACCTCTCTACCATGCGATGCTGTTTGATAGCATTTTACTCTCAATAGAACTTCCAAAATTGGAGTCAATCCTCTCAAACCCTGCCACTGATTTATTAACTAAAATTATTTTTATTTTTGTTTTATTTATGTATTTATTTTTGAGACAGTCTTTCTCTGTCACCCAGGCTGGAGTGCAGTGACATGATCTCGGCTCATTGCAACCTCTGCCTCAGGGAGTCAAGCGATTCTCCTGCCTCAGCCTCTCAAGTAGTTGGGACTACAGGCATGCACCATCATGGCTGGCTAATTTTTGTATTTTTGGTAGAGATGGGGTTTTACCATGTTGGCAAGACTGGTCTTGAACTCCTGACTTGAAGTGATCCACCCGCCTCAGCCTCCCAAAGTGCTGGGATTACAGGCATGAGCCACGGCGCCTGTCCCAATTAACTAAAATTATGTAATACTTTAATCCTTTGCTGTCATTTCAACAATATTCCCAGCATCATCACCAAGAGTAGATTCTATCTCAAGAAACCACTTTAGTTGCTAAGTCATAAGAAGCAACTCCTCCTTCATTAAGACTGTATTATGAAATTGCAGCAATTCAGTCACATCATCAGGCTCCACTTCTAATTCTAGTTCTCTTGCTATTTCAGCACATTTGCAGTTACTTTCTCCATTGAAGTCTTAAACCCCTCAAGAGTTGGAATAAACTTCCAAACTTCTGTTAATGTTGATATTTTGACCTCCTTTCATGAATTACAAACGTTCTTTATGGAATCTTAAAAGATGAATTATTTTCAGAAGGTGTTTAATTTACTTTGCCACATTCATCAGAGCAATTGCTATCTATGGCAGCAGAATGGGTGTTTTGTTAACAGGCATGAAAACAATATTCCTCTCCTTGTACATCTCCATCAGAGCTCTTGGGTAGATTGTCAAAGAACAGTATATAATTTGAAATGAATCTTTTTTTCTGAGTAGCAAGTCTCAACTGTGGGTTTAAAATATTCAGTCAATTGATGCGCTATCATCCAGGCTCTGTTGTTCCATTCGTAGAGCACAGGCAGAGTAGATTTAGCATAAATCTTAAGGGTCCTAGGACTTTTAGGGTGACAAATGGCTTCAACTTGAGGTCACCAGCTGCATTAGCCCCTAACAAGAGAGTCAGCCTGTTCTTTGAAGTTTTGAAGCCAGGCATTGACTTCTCCTCTCTAGCTATGAAAGTCCTACATGGCATCTTCTTCCAATACAAAGCTTTTTCATCTACATTGGAAATCTCTTGTTCAGTGAAGCCACCTTTACCAATGATCTTAGCTAGATCTCTGGATAACTTGCTGCAGCTTCTATGTTAGCTCTTGCTCCTTCACCTTACACCTTTATGGAGATGGTTTCTTTCCTTAAATCTCATGAACCAACTTCTGCTAGCTTCAAACATTTCTTCTACAGCTTCCTCACCTCCCTCAGACTTTAGGGTTGAGGAGAATTAGGGTCTTATGGAGAAGGAAGGAGATGAGGGAACTGTGGAACAGTTCAGAGCATGCACACTATTTACTAAGTTTGCCCTTTTATATTGGTGCGGTTCATGGCACTCTAAAACAATCACAATAGTCACATCAAAGATCACTGATTACAGATCACCATAACAGATACAATAGTAATGACAAAGTTTGAAATATTGTGAGAATTAATAACGTGTGGCACAGAGACATTAAGCGAGCACATACTGTTGAAAAGAAAAATGGTGGTCATAGGCTTGCTCAGTGCAGGGTTGCCACAGACCTTCCACTTGTAAAAAAAAATGTGATATCTGCAAAGCTCACTAAAATGAAGGATGCCTGTTTATGTCTGTTCTTATGCCAGTATGACTTTGTCTTCACTACTACAATATTGCATTAGGTTTTGAAATTGGATAGTGTGATTCCTCCAACTTAGTCACTTGTAAAGATCATTTAGGCTATTCTGGGCCCCTTATATTTCTGTGTGAACATTATTATCAGCTTGTCAAATTCAGAAAATAAGTCAGCTGGGATTTCAATAAGAACTTATTGAATCTTGACCAATTTGATAACTATTGCCTTTTTAACAATATTAAGTCTTTCATTGTATGAACATTGGATGTCTTTCCATTTATTTAGGTCTTCTTTAATTTCTTTCAATAATGTTTTGTAGATACCAGAGTATAAGTTTTCACTTCTTTTATTGTGTTTGTTCCTAAGTATTTTTTATGTAATTGTACATGAAACTGCCTTTTAAATTTTATTTTTGGATTGCTCATTGCTAGTATATAGAAATGCAATTGATTTACATATTGACTTATCCTGCAACCTTGCTTAACTCTTTCAACAGTTCTAATCAAACTTTTAATGGATTACTTAGGATTTTCTATATACACTGTCATGTTATTTACAAAAATATATTTTTCTTCTAATCTGAATTTTTAAATTTGTTTATGTTTGTTTGTTTTTACTAATTTCTTTAGCTATAACCCATAGCACATTGGTTGAATGGAGGTGGTGAGAGTGGACATCCTCATCTTGTTTCTGGATTTAGGGGAAAAGCCTTCGGCGTTTCACCATGAAGTATGATGCAAGTTGTAGATTTTTTTATATATTCCCTTTATCAAGTTGAGAAGTTCCCTTCTAGTCTAATTTCTTGAGTGTTTTTATCATAAAGTGCTGTTGGGTTTTGTCAAATGTTTTGCCTAATGAAATTATTATATAGATTTTGTCTATTACTCTATTAAAATGGTGGATTACATTAATTGATTTTAAGACGTTAACCTTACATGCTTGGGACAAATTGTATTTAGTCATGATGTATAATGCTCTTTTATGTATCACTGTATTTCGCTTGGTTGCATTTTTAAAAGTTTCTGATCTATACCCATAAAATATTTTTCTGTAGCTTTTTACATGTGATGTACTTGCCTTTTTTGGTGTTAGAGTAATAATTACATTATAGAATAAGTTGGAAAGTATTTTCTGATCTTCCATTTTATAAAAAAGCTTGTGAAGAATTGATATTCTTTCTTCTTTAAATGAAGTAATTCACCAGTAAAGCCACCTGGGCATGGGCTTTTCTCTATGGATAGTTTTTAGATTACTAATTCAACTTACTTACTTTGTATAGGTCTACTCAAATTTTTAATTTCTTCTTTAGTCAGTTTTTCCAGTGTGCATCTTTCTGGGAATTTGCCCATTTAACCTGTTATCTATTTTGTAGGCATATAGTTGTTCATTACAGTTTCTTATAATCCTGTTATTTCTGTAAGGTAAGTAGTAATATACCCTCTTTCATTTCTGATTTTAGTAAATTGAGTCTTCTCTTTCCCAGTCTAGCTACAGGCTTGTCAATTTTGTTGATATTTTTAAAGAACCAATTGGTACTTTTATTTTAGAAATAATTTTGACACAGACTTCCATTTTATGACTTTTATACCAGCACTGTGAAAGATCCTACAGACTCATGCCTGCAGAGAATACAAGGTCTTCCAGAATGGTGTACCAGCCCTCTCTCCATCTCACTACACACCAAAATGAGACGGAACCAATTCCAAGTATATTTAAATAAAACAAATGCTAAGTCATCTGTTTCTTTCTATAATTCTAAGAAACTTTTCAAACCAAAAAAATAAATTGCACTGAATATTAGCACTAAAAGAAATCTCTGAAACTATTATTTTAAACTGCTTTTGACAGAGAAGAAACTGAGATGGGTATATAAATTTATTTTATCTTGAGCTTTTCCATTTTTGTGTTTAAAATAGCTTCTACCTGCTTATGCCTCTCAGGTTAAGTCTCAGTCTATTCTCCAAGCTCTAGACTCATGAACTGAGGAAATCTTTACTGAGTGCTATTATGTGCCATACAGTATTCCATGTGCTTATATGAAAGATAATGCCTCTGCCCTCAAAGCAATTACATTTTGAACTGAATCAAATTTTCAACTTTGGACATTCCTCTTTAGATGTTTCCAAGGCATTTCAAACCTAATATTTCCCAAATGCTGCTCTTGATTTCTCTCCCACCAGAATTGTCATCTCCCCCCACCACCCTCATCATCCTGAACCCAGCCTTCACCATCTAAGTAAATAGCACCAACAGTCATGAAGTTCAAGCCAAAATCATTTTGGGCTACTCCCTTTTCTTTTTGACCATCAGAAAATCTTATGCTTCTGACTCAAACTGCTACCTTGAATAAGTTCTCTTCTTTGCACCTTCATTAGCCCAAACCATCACCATCTCTACCCTCTTAACTCTTTCTCCTCCTTCCCCCAGCACACAGTCCATTTTTTACCCAGGATCGGAAGTGAGCTTTACTTAGTGAAAACCAGATCATGCCAACCCTTCCCCACAAGCATTTCCGTGGCTTCTTATTGTACTTAACATCAACTCTGAAGCCCCTGAACAGACTTGGTTACTCGGCCCTTGCTTGCCTCTTCAGGTTCATCATGAATCACCCTCTGCTCAGCCTGGTCTATGCTCACTAGCCTTCTGGTACTCCATCAACGTTGGTTCAAGAAATGAATGGAGAACAAATCCCTAAAGATTTCTTAGAAACAATTTCTGACACCTTCTTTGTGATCCAGTTACAACGTCTCTCCCTTTTAGAGAGATTTTTCTGAACTATATATTCCGAACATAACAAATACCAACAGCAGAAATGTGCAAAAAATTTAGAATATACTGTAGCACAGAATATTCACTGGATGACTCTAGGTATTAGATGTGATTTCAGTGAAGGGTCTATGTTCCTATTCTGAGTACCAGAAAGGTGCATGAAGTCAAAGCCATGTCAGAGATTAAATTTTCTCCAGTTTCCAAGCCCATAGTAGAGCAAAAATCCCTGAATTTCCTCTAGAAATAAAGCCTGATTTCTATAGGTAGATGGGAAAAGAAAGAAAGGGGTCTTTGAAGCAATTTATTGTGCTATTCCCCATCCTCTTTGGAAAATTAAATGCTTTTTTCTTCCTAGTACTTAGACTTCACTTAGAATTAAAGGTAGAAAAATAAGAACCATAACTTCTTTCTTCAGATGATCATAACTGCTTGATAGAAGGTCTTTAACAAGCTCCCACTCTAACAAGCAACTGTCGTTTTCATGTTTTGGAATGGTTTAATCCTGGACACGATAACATCCTCAAAAAGCAAGTGCATTAAGCTGTGACAGGTTTCCACTGACCTAAGCAATTGCATTAGGAAAACGCCATTAGCAGCTCCCTCTCTTCATCTGTTCTCCCCTCCTCCTCCCCACCAGTAAAAGCTATGCTCAATACTACTATTAAATTACCCTTAGAAATACGCTCCTTGAAGAAAATCAATGCACATGTGTTTTAGCACTTGTCACAGATAGATCAAACGGCCATTCTAGCATATATTATTCCACCCAAAGGTTTCAATTTTAAACTAGCTTCTTTTGGTGGCACATTTTATGAGCTCACATCCAAACTAAGAAAAAGAATACAGTGGGTGAGGATGGGGAGAAAAATAAGAATGAATCCCACTACCATTCCCACCACTTTTTCTGCACCTCTGTAGTACTTAATGGTGAATATTAAAACCTCCTGGTGGAATGAGGTAAAACTGATGGGACATGGTGGGAGGGAGCCAGAGGCCTAAAGCCCAAACCCGCTATGATTCAACTTAGAATACTCAGAACACTCATCCTTCACTAAAGAGCGAGGATGTGCTCCCTCTTGTAATCATTTCCCCTTGCTTAGTCACTACCCACTTTCCACCAGAAGGTAGCATAGTATAGTTGTTAAGGTATAGGAGCTAAAACTAGCGAGTGACTCAATAACATTATAGATGTATAAACTCAGGCATTCAATTAATCTGTGTGTCAATTTTTCTACTTAAAAATAGGGATAGTGCCTAAATTAGAGTGCTGTTGTAAGAATTCAATGAATTTAATATGCAACGCATTCAAAACAATGCTTGGCATACAGTAAGCCATGCTAACTATTAACTATTCTTATTTAGGATGCTTGCTAAGAAGAAATGTTATTATTCCTGATAAGAATCCTTGAGACACATTACATAAATAATTTTCACTTTCAACCATAATGGAGTAACTGTATTGGAATAGATCTTTGGCCATAAACAGCTTTAAAATATCAAATATAATTGTCTTCAGTCAGTAAAGAGCAGGCAACACAAGACTGAAATGGCTAATAGAAGGTGAGTCCCATAATTCGCTGGATTTCTACCTGGAGACAGTTTCCCAACCACATCGCATGAAGTCGGAGGCAAGCAGAGCCCTATGTTGCTGTGGAGCGTGAGTGGAAAAATCATATCTCAAAGCAGCTGGAGATTCTAGAATTTACAAGGTGGCAAACTAGAGAGGAGGAAGCTGTGAAAAGGAAGCCTCACAAGACTCTCTGGGAGGCCCCTGCAAGCCTGTGGCTGAGGGAGTTCCCCACCGGGCAAGACAACCAGAAGTTTACCAGGTGGCAGCTGCTATGTAATTAAAAGCAGAACATAGCTACTAAATGCACTGCTGGGGAAAATGCAGTGCCTGGAGATTTTGAAATTTAGGCCCTGCTAGAATGATGAGATCTACCCCTTGGCACATGAAGTCTAGCTGAGAGACCAAAATGGTGGTCTTATGGTGTAATGACTACAAATAGAGCACGACTTATGCTAAACTCTCTCTAGAAAAACCTCAAACGAAGCCCTGACAAGATCCGGTGTGGATCCCAAGCTGGACCTTGGCTGGTTAGACCAGTGTCATCAGTCAGTAATTGAGCTGCTTGTTAAAAGAAGGATCAATAGTCTTTAGAGTAAGGTAACAGAATCTAGAGACTGTATACTGTATTATCTATGATGCCAATATTCAACAAAAAAATCAATAGTCCTAAAAAGAAAGAGAAAACTGTGATCTAGCCTTAAGAATAAAATCCACCAATAGACACTGAACCCAGATGTTAGAGTTAGCAGACAAATATTTAAAGCAGCTATTATAAATACAGTCAAAGAATTAAATAAAAATGTGTTCACAAAATTATAGGAAAATATGATCTAAATGAACAAACAGAGAATAATCTCAACATAGAAATTGAAATGATAGAAACAGAACCGAATGAAATTCTAGAACTGATAAGTACACCACTTAAATGAGAAACTAACTGGATGGATTCATTAGCATATTCAAGATGGCATTAAAAAGCCAGTGATTTTGAAGTCAGATAAATAGAAATTATGCAATTTTAAGAGAAGAAAAAAGGATTTTATAAATTAAATACAGCCTCAGGGGCATACAGAATGCTATTAAATGAGTTACTTTTTGTGCAATTGGTGCCTAAGAAAAAGAAGAGATGACATTGTGCAAATATTTTAAGATACAGTGGCAGAGAGCTTCCCACATTTTATTTAAGAAAACAGACCAACCTATTGATCCCAGAAGTCCAACAAACATCAAACAGAATAAATATAAAGAGTACCACACCTAGGCACATCATAATCTAACTTCTGAAAACCAAATATAAAAAGAGTACATTGAATAGCGATAACAGCAATAGCAACACTCTCACTTCTCATCAGAACAACAGAGGAGGAAAGACAGTGGAACAACCTCTCCAGATTGCTAAAAAGAAAGGGAAACAGTCAGCCCAGAAATTCTACAGCCAGCAAAAGTTTCACAGGCAAGAGTGCAATAAAGACCTTTTCTATAAATGAAAGCTTAGAAAATTTGTTGACAGCAGACTTTCACTATAAAAAATTAAAAAAGATATTTCTCAATTCAAAGGAAAATGATGCCAGATGGAAACTCAGATCTATAGGTAAAAATGATAAATAGGTGGGTAAATAAAAATGAGTATGTTTACTTCTCAAAATTTACTTTAAAAACTGCTATTTAAAGCAAAAATAATAACAGTATAAGACGGAATTCAAAACATATGAAAATGCAAATTATATGACAATAATCACACAGAAAACAGGGACAGGTAAACATAAAATAGACAATAGGAAGTGAGAATCAGAAAGCGTTGGGTGTGAAATGTGAAGGAGAAGGATACATATCATTAGTCATCGAGAAACCATATAAAAATTATAATAAAAAGAGTTATAGCTAAGAAGTTAATAGAAGCAATAAATTGGCAATTTAAGAATACTGGATTAACATAGGAGGCTGGGAAGGGAAAAACAGAAAACAACAAAAGATAAAACATACAAACAAAAAAACAAATTGCCATATGGTAGACTTAAATCAAACCAAAACAATAATTACATGAAATGTGAAGGGATTTAAAATGCCAATTAAAAGGCATAGACTAACAGACTGGATAGAAAAACACAACACAACTGTTAGCTGTCTACATAAGACACACTTTAAATATAGAGAAATAGACGAGTTTAAAAGGATGGGAGAAGATAGAACATGCAAGCAGCAAGCATAAGAAAGTTGATGTGGGTTTATTCATATCCAACAAAGTAGAAATCAGGAAAAAGTATATTACAAGAGATCATGTGAAATAGTGCATGATAAAAGAGCAAATTACCCACAAGGCATGCTAATCTTAAGTACGTATTCACCTAGTAAGAGAGTATCAAAATCCACAAAGCAAAAACGGACAAAATTGACTGAAGAAATAGACAAATCTACAACTAAAGTAGGATATTTTAATTCCACTCACTCGGTAATTGCTAGAACTGTAGGCAAATAGGAGGAAGAAAATGTAAGATCTAAACATGGTTGTCAACCAACTTGACCTAATCAATATTTACAGGACACTACACCCAACAGTGCCATCATACACATTCTTTTCAAATGTATATAAGCTATTCACCAATATATACCATTATCCTTGGCCTTAGAACAACTCTGAATACAATTTAAAGCCTGTATTGGAAATTACAAGCAACAAAAAAGCACACATTTCTAAATAACTCATGGATCAAAGGAGAAGTCACAAAAAATGCAAATATTTAAAATGTTATATAATGTAAAATGAAATATATCAAAATGATAGAGATGCCCCTAAAGGAATGCTCACAGAGAAATGTATAGTTTTGAAAAGCCTGTATTAGAAAAGAAGATTTACAATACAATAAAAATCTGTATTTCCACTGTAAGTAGATAAAGAAGAAAAATCTAAATCCTAGTTAGATAGACACAAAGAAACAATAAACATAAGAGCAAAACCCAATGAACTAGAAAACAAACAATAGAGAAAACCTATATCTCAAACTTGGTTTTTTTGGAAATACGAATAAAATTTACCAAAATCCCTAAAAAGAATAATCACGATTAAGCAAAGAAGGCCAAATTACCAACATGAAGAATAAACTTGAGGCTATCACTAGAGAAATCTCCCAGATATTGAAAGGAAAACAGGGAAATAGCATTAATAAGTTATCCCCACAAACTTGACAACTCTGATATTACTAAAAATCAAAAAGTTCCTTGAGAAATGCATTCTATAAAAAATCTGTAAGTCTCATTTCACTTCGAAGAATAAAATTTATAAATCTATGGGTAAATTCTAGTATTCATTCATCTCCACTTCACACATACTGATTCTGAATGGGGCTGGCCAAGAAGCAGCTCTTAAAGTGCTGTGGATTCCTCTCCCTCCATCTCTGAATAGCCTTCCAATGACCATATCTTTGTGTAGGCAGCCAGACATGCCTGAAGGGAAATCAAGGAATCATAGCTATAAAACGGGAGGTCAGACCACAAGTAGCATTCTTCTCTGGGCATCTTTTCTGTTAGATGCTCAGAATTCCCACTCCCAGCTAAACCTATATCAATCAAAGGGACAGAATTTATAAATCTCTAGTACATTCTATCATTCATTCAAGGATGGATTAATACCACTTTCAAGCAAACTCTAGCCTGAAGAGGAAATTCTTCCCAACTTATTTGTAAGGCCATCAAAATTCTGATTTGTAATCTGGACAAAGACATTACAATGAAAGAAATCACATATTACATGAGTAAATGTAGACCATTCTTTCTTTCAAGAGAGATATTTTTAACCGTTCTTTCTGCTGGCAATGAATTTGATTGAACTACATGAAATTGCTGTATCATATAGCTAGCTGTAGATTTAAAAAGTCAAATATCAGCAATTTCATTTGGTTCAATTTTATACTAGGGGCTGGGAACCAAATACAGTTCTCTACCTAATAAGGTTCACAGTTTAGAGAAGGTAGGCCAACATGTCCACATGTGATTACAAGGCAATGTAATAAAGTTCAGACTGCAGGATGTTGAGACACTATAGCACGGTGGGAATCTAAGTGAGAAATCCCTGCCTGGTCTGTCTTGATGCGCAGTGTAAGAGCGTTCAGCAGGAATACCTGCCGGAAAGGAATTCCTGGCAGTGGGAACAGAATGTGCAAATGCACAGTGCTACAAGAAAGCATTACTGGTCAGGGAAATTTGAAGAGATTGATACATCTAAAATGTTAAAAGCACAGTGGAGGGGACAGAGCACTGTGTGGGATCATGGTAAACGCAGTGAACTCTGGAGGCTGGATCATGAAGGGTTAACACATTTTTTTTCCAAAGAAATTTGATGGTCATTGGGTATAACCCTGTGATGAAGCTTCCACTTTCCTAGTTAGTGAAAATGAAACACGACTGTGAGCGGGTATGACTGTCGTCTTTCCTTGCCTTATCTTTTCCTTCACCTACTTGCTGCTAATTATTGAAACAGGTTTGAAGCAATTTGGGATTGTACTGAATTTCTCTTGGCAAAGTACACAGGATTTCAGAGCTGAAAGTAATTCTCCTAAAAAGCAGTAACACATCATTGATTATCCTATTAATAGGCTCTCAAACCTCCATACAGAAGGTCTCTTAGTGATAACCAGGACCTCTGGCCAAAGGACGGTGCTGAGCTGCTGAAAGCTTTTAGTTTCAGATACAAACATAATTCAGATGGCAATACCTTTGTTATTCTAAAAGCCCCAAAAGAAAAGCTTGGCTTTTTTAAAATTTGGCCGGTGGCGGGGGGTTGCTTTTTAAAAGTTTGCTTGTTTTTACCCCACTGACAGCCTCTGGAAGGCTATGCTCAAAGAAATAAGCTGTCTAGAGATTTTAAAGAAAGTGGCTCTCACTCTTAGGATTTAAAAGGAAAAACAGAAGCAGCAAAAATTAATGCTAAGTTAATTTTCTTCCATAACGCTAACCACCTTCCTTACTAAACCATTCGCTGATGCTAAGAAGCAGCATATGTGGCTAATTTCCCATTCATTTCCCTGGGCCACTATGATTGTGGTATTAACCGCAGTGAAATAGTGAAATGAGGTAGGAAGACAGAGGAAAGCAGTGAGCGCCAAGTGTGAAGCCAGTAGATAATCCAAACCTCAGGTCCCCCCATACTCCAGCGCTGACTTAGGAACCTCATTTGGACAAAGCAGCTCCGAGCTACTGTTACCACTGTGCTACGCTCACTGTGTGCCAGGCCAAGTGCTAAGTGCTGAACCAGGATGATTTTATTTAAGTTCATGCAGGTGTATGGAGCTTATTTTTAATGTTCCTTCCTATAGATTATAAATCTTAACAACATTTTTAATATTGTATTTCTAAATGTTCCCTGGGGTTAATAAAAGACTGGAGTCTCCAGTAAGCATAATACACTGATAGCTCATTTATTTAAAATGCCATCTTAAAAAAATAAAAATTTTAATTAAAAAAGTGCCATCTCCAAGTGTTTATTTATGATTTATGTTAAATTCTATGAGAATTGGTCTCTGAATAGTTCACATTCACCCCCACTTCACACACACTAATTCTGAATGGGACTTGGCCAAGACGCCACCTCTTCAAGTGCTGTAGGTTTCTCTCCCTCCATCTTCTTCTTGTTTATTTATGTATTTATTTATTTTATTTTTATTTTTGAGATGGTATCTTGCTCTGTCGCCAGGCTGGAGCGCAGTGGCGCAATCTCGGCTCACTGCAACCTCCGCCTCCTGGGTTCACGTGATTCTCCTGCCTCAGCCTCCCGAGTAGCTGGGACTACAGGCGCCCGCCACCACACCTGGCTAATTTTTTGTATTTTTAGTAGAGACGGGATTTCACCATGTTGGCCAGGATGGTCTCGAAGTCCTAACCTCATGATCCGCCCGCCTCAGCCTCCCAAAGTGCTGGGATTACATGCGTGAGCCACCGCACCCAGCCTCTCCCTCCATCTTCTGAGCTAGCCTTCCAAGGGCCACATCTTTGTGTAGGCAGCCATACCTGCCTGAAGGGAAACCATGGAATCGTGGACATGAAAGTGCAGGTCAGACTTCAAGTCTCATTCTGCTCTGGGCATCCTTTCTGTTAGATGTTCACAATTCCCACTCCCAGGGAAACCTTGCCTCGGTGGATACAGGTGGAAAGAAAAGAAGGGTTACAGTGATGGAAACTTCCAAGCACCAGCATGTCTAGACTCAGATCAGAAGCAAATACCAGGCAGGGCACGGTGGCTCACACCTGTAATCCCAGCACTTTGGGAGGATCACGAGGTCAGGAGTTAGAGACTAGCCTGACCAACATGGTGAAACCCCGTCTCTACTAAAAATACAAAAATTAGCTGGGCATGGTGGTGCATACCTACAATCCCAGCTACTCAGGAGGCTGAGGCAGAAGAATCACTTGAACCTGGGAGGCAGAGATTGCAGCGAGCTGAGATCGTGCCATTGCACTCCAGCCTGGTTGATGGAGCGAGATTCCATCTCAAAAATAAATAAATAAGAAGAAAATACCAAAGAGTGGTGTTGAAAATGGAACTTAATGGCTGTACCTTCAAAATGTTTGCTCTGGGCACCTCAAACGCATGGCACCTAAGGGTAGAGGAAGGAAGAGAGTTGCCTGCTCCCATCTTAAGGGCTGAGTCTTTATACCAACAATTCTCCCTCTCAGGTCAGCCCAGCTTCTTGACTTCAGTTTAATGAATTTCTTTCCTGTTTATAAAGATCTTCAGGTGCTGGGTGGGTGGGGATAACACATTCCCTTCTTGGGCATTCAATCCAGTGTGTAACAATTTGCAGAATGCTTCCTGAAGCCTAACCTGATCGGTTCACTGTCAGTGTCAGAGAATTTCATAAGCAACATCTGGCACATTTTTAGGTGCCCCCCAAGAGTTGTGCACTAACTACCTACAAGCTCATTGCAAAGGGTTTAGTATCTTGTAAGGGCCCCCAAAATATTAATTAACCAATCAAAGTGCTCCCAGCTGCAATTTGAACTCATTTCTTCTCTAGGTTGGGAAACAGGGAATGTGGTCATTATTCTCTCCATTAAAATCCTGCCCAGACATAACGATTATTATTAAATCCCTCTTACTTCTCTTCTCAGCATCAAGGGATTTCAATTCTTTTCACCTTTCTTTAGAGTTGCAATTCATTGAATCACAGGTGCAGAAGGGAGTTAATATAACTCAATCAATAATTATTTCCAAGGCTGATCTAGACCCCCTCAGATTTTCTCCCATTCTGTCCCATCCCATCCAGATGCAGTTTTCTAGAAGAGCCTGATTAGGCCCCAGGAAAGTGGCTGTTTGGGTTTAAAGATCTGCCCTGGACATGTCAACACCTCTTTCTTTCGGTCACAGTTTTGTGTATTTTTTCTTATGTGTCTATATTGACAGCTTTGTTCCATATTGGAGTAAGAACAGAGACAGATCCTATGCCGCTAATTAGAGCCCCACATGTTAATGAATCCCCACCAGTCTGCTGCGTTACAGTGTCGGCAACCCCACAGGAAATTAATAAGAGCCTTAATCACTCAGAGACTGGAAAGGTCACTGCTCACTAAGGGTTCAAACGCAGAAACAGCAACACAATCATACCCTATTTTAAAAGCATAAAAACCACCCATGGGTGAGAAGAGTCTAACTCTCCATCAATAGGCAGACGGATTCGAGCATCAGCTTGTTCATAGGACTAAATGAACATAATCACAGACAGTTTGTTGCTTATCCTCAAATTATATTAATATATACAGTGATGTGGTCATCTCTTGTACCTCTTAGTTTATTTCTCCAGCTTAGATGCAGTGGCTTGCAGCGTAAAATACCTGGACAGGCTGGATCCCCCAGAATTTTAGCCTAATTTTTCTCACTGCTAACTGTGCACCAGCTTCTTCAGGGGTCCTTTTAACCCAACCTTAGAGAATCACAACTTTAAGGACTAAATGGGACAGGGAAGGAGCACGTTCATGGCCAGGCCCTTCCCTGAGTGACCAGGGATGAAGAGCACTAAACTTCCATCTTCCAGGAGGATATTTACACTGCCCATTGCAAAGTATAGATCAGTTTCCTCAATTTTACTCCCTGTGTCTGAAAGGTGAACCTGAGCAACAGGCGGCAATAAAAAGTAGAAAAAAGGAATGATATAATCGGTTGCAATCAATGCTCCTAATCTACCCTACAGAGGAAGAAAACTGAACCAAAGAAATAGCGTTGACACTCAGAAAATTAACATTACAGAATCAAGAGGGAGACAGTTTTAAAGTCAAGCGCTACAAAGAGGATATGAACTGAAAGCTGAGGCAAGACTATTAAAAATAGCAATTAGGAGGTTATTGGAAATGTTTTAAAGTATAGTTTCAATAGCATGATGAAGTAGAAAACCAGATGGTCTGCTCCCTTCTTTTATCTGTCTATTAAAAGTGGATCCAACATTGAGAACTCAGCAAATATTCTACTTCCAGCTACATTTAATTGCCCGTTCCTTGGAACTACAATGATCTTGATTATCTTATCACTAATTCGTCTCCTACTCTGTTATTACATAGATTGTGTTATTAGTTATCATTTTGTGTATATCTTCCTCACCAACTTAAATTCTCCTTGAGGGCAGAAGCCTGCTTTTACTAGTACTTTTCTGTATCTCCCTAGCAGTTAATCCAGTGATTTCCACATAATAAGTCCTCAAAAAATATTCGTTGAAAGCAAGATGAATTAGATCTATACAGAGGTCCTATAATTCGAGGTTTGTACAGCTATGATTTACTAAATGAGACCTCCCTGAAAACACTGAGCAGTTCTATAAAACTTATAAACTTTCAAGTTAATTTAAAATAAAACTCAATGAAAATCAATAAAATATTCCCTTTTGATTCAAATAGGTTCTATTTTGTAATAATGTCATTGCTTTTGAATTTAATTTCTGTGAACTCGGTACACTTTTTTTTAGATAACTTCATATTTTGATATCTTAAGGATATCTTGGTTCAGACTTTTTATAGCTCAAAGATCATGTCCATCTGCATATCTCTTTTAAAGAACTCATATGGAAACAATGTCTCAATTATAACGAGGCAGCATTTCTCAAGTAAGTCTTTACAGTGATAATTAGAAGTCTCAACATATTTTTCCATCAAAAGAGTTTATTAAGAGGGTTGTTTAATTTTCAAAGTGAGTTCACAAAAGCTCCTTTAATTCTGCAGAAGTACCAGCACAATGGTAGAACCTGAGCACCACAACAGTCATTTTGTTGCATGATGGACACTACCAATGCAAGAGAAGCAGCCCCCATCATCAGCACCACAGTGCCACAGCCTGCAGCAGCAACCTCCTCCACTCTTCTGTATCCCCATCTTAAATCTCACTCTTAGCTGAATTCTATCTTAATTGGAGAGAACCTCTTCAAAGATGCAGCACTGTGCATCCCCAGCATCAAGTCCGAACCCCTCATTATAGATATCCTTCATCCACTGTTTTTTGTCCAGCTTCATCCCTCATCATTGCCTCTGTAAGCTCTTCCTTCTGCCAACCTTGAACTACTTTAACCTGTGAAAACCCTACCTTAATTCTCATCTCTGCTGCTTCCCCCTGTGTATTGCTCTCCCCCATCCTACCTTCCCTGGGATAATTACTGTTTGCCTTCAGCCTCAGCTTAAATGGAATCTCATTTTGGAAGCCAGCATTCCTCACCCTTGTCTGAGATAGGTGTGCGTTTTGCATGCACTAATAACACCTTTTCAAATAATGTGTCCATCGCCTTCACAATCACCTCTTCAGTGATTGCCTCAAAGTTATCCTTTTCACACTGAAATCCCAATGTCTAGAGCAGTTCTGATCACAAAGTGTGTGTTTAGTAAATAACTAATGAATGATGGATGAATGACAGCAGTCACTTCCAAGTTCACAGGTTTCTTTGCTCATTCATTCATTCATTCAAAATAGTATTGAATTCTACTATGTAGCAAGTGATATGTACTAGGAACTGGAGAGTGATGAGTTGAGAAGAAACTGGAGACTGAAACATTGTCTGCTGTTTCAGTCAAGGTTCTTCAGAGAAACAGAACTAATAGGAGATTATAGGTAGAGATAGAGATGTATTTATTATAAGAAATTGGCTCATACGATTATGGAGGCTGAGAAACTTCATAATCTGCCAAGTACAAGCTGGAGCCCCAGGAAAACCAGTGGTATAATTCAGTCCAGTGCAAAGGCCTGAGAATTAGGGGAGCCAGTAATGTGAATCCCAGCCCAAGGGCAGAAGCCGATGAAATGAGATGTCCCAGTTCAAGCAGTGAGGCAGAAATGAAAAAATGGGAGGGGCAAATTCCTTCTTCCTCTGCCTTTTGTTCTATCCAGGCCCTCAATAGACTGGATTGTGACCACTCATATTAAAAAGGGCATTCTAGTTTACTGAGTCCAGAGTCCACCAATTCAAATGCTAATCTCATCCTGAAACACTTTCATAGACCCACTCAAAAATAATGTTTAATCTGGGCACTCCATGACCCAGTCACCTTGACATGTAAAAAATTAACCATCACACATAGCCTCATGGAGTTTGTTGTAATGGGAATTTGCTACGGGGGGCCGTAGAGGAATTAGGATTTCAGACTTCAGACTCCAATGAAATAGAAGATTCTTGTGGAAGCAGCTCACAAGGGGCAAGTGTTCTCATTAGTGCGGATGAAGTGGGTCCTAAATACACTTCCTACAATAGCACACAGTCACTCATAAGTGTTCTGAACACAATGGAATACGACCCCTTTAGAAAAAAAAACAAGTTACAGTAAATCATTGTGAAGCCTTTACTGTGGACTTAAAAGCCATCTTTCCCCAAAGAGCTTAGTTTCATTTCTTACCTGATTTTCGTGACCCCCATAAAACCCTTTGCTGTAAAGTTGAAGCCTTTGCCCCATCTGGACTATTTTAATAGTTTCTTAACTCATCTTTTTCCTTCCAAATTCGCCAGATTAAATCCATTTCTCATTCTTTCATGAGTCATCTTTCTAAAACATCTATCAGATTATGCCTTTCCTTTTTTGATGACCTACCAGGACTTTTAAGTCTTGCTATGAGAATAGAAGGCTCCTCCTCATCTTGACCTGTTGGCCTGCTGAGTATTTGCAGAATTCTCTACTGTAATTCAGATGGCAGGGACCTCCTGTGAAGTATGTGACGATGGGAAGGGGCTACACAAACATGTAACACATCAGAAAAAAATAATAGATTAAAGATGTGTGGAGATGTTTCAATGGCTGCCCTTCACTCTTGGCGTTAAGTTTGAAGTCTTTAGCGAAGGAATTTAAGGTCTGTTTGGCCCTGACTCCTCCTGTCTACCTTAGATTATTTTCCCCCAAAATATTTTACGCCCTTTCATGTCTCTGGAAGGTTTGTATGAGTTGAGAAATGACAGTGACAGTTAAGAAGAGTGAATATAGAATACTCTTTCAAGTAGGTTAGGTGTGAGGAGAATGAGGGAGATTATTGTGACCCCCCCCCACCCCAGGAGGGTCATCAAAGGAGGACATGGGGTTGAGATGGTTTTAAAATTCTTATTCATTGATTTATTTTCTTCAAAAACTCATGTTTATATGTTGTGACAAAATTTATTAAAGTCAGTCAAGGTTGAAGATCTAGAAGAAGAAAGAGATATTGGATGGCATGACATCCTGAAGAAGAATGCAACAGACACAGATAGAGAAATGTGTCTTGCTGCAAAGCAGAGATGTGCAGAAGGAAGACAAGATGGGTGCTAGATGCAGAGGAAGGAAGGCAAGAAGCAGCAGCTGGAGGCAGTTCACACTTGTTGGCCTAATTTTTCTCTACATAAAATAGGACATGAAATCAGCTGGTGGGACTGTGAAAAGTGGCAAGGGCGAGTTGGAGTCTTGAGGAAATGGACATATTTGCCATAGCTGTGCTGGAAAATAAGAGCAATATTGGACTAAAGACTCAGAGGCTTTCTAAGCAGCACGAAAAATCACGTAGGACGATATTGATTCCAACTTCATGGCATTATGGTTTAACATGATCATAGACAAGCAGTCTCTCTTAGGTCAGTTTCTGCTTTGAAACAGCTTGGCAAACTGTTTCTGTAAAGGGCCAGATAGTAAATCCTTTGGCTTTGAGGTGCATATGGTCTCTGTTGCAAATACTCAATTTTGCCATTTAAAAATATCTCCTAGGCATTATGTAAGTGAATGTGACTGTGTACCAATAAAACTTTATTTACAGACACTGAAATTTAAATTTTATATGATTTTATGCATTATGAAATATTCTTCTTGTGATTTGTTTTCAACCATTTAAAATGCCTTTTTAAGTATAAAAACATTCTTTTTTTATGTGTTACGCAAAAACAAGTAGTGGGCATTTACCTCCAACTGCATGTAAGATTTCTTGTTTATAGCAGGAAGAGATACATGACACCTGGGTGTTCAGGGAACAAGGCTATTACTCATCAGAGAAGAAGAAACCTAGAATCACAGAGTTCGAGAGTTCTGAGTGTGTTTTTGTCCGTTGTGGGACTGCATTTTCATGGCTCAAATACAACACAGATGTGTAGCCTGCTTCTCTTGTTCATTTTAGGATAGAGATAATAACTCTTCTCTTCACAGCCATATCCTTTTTCGAAATCAGTTGTACAGGAGGGAGAAGGGTATAGTCGACAAATAAACAAGGAGAGTTTCAGTTCTTTATTGATTTCATGAAATGAGGGGTGGAGAGGGAGCTGACAACAAGGGAATCCAGGATTGGAAAGACAATTGCCCCTCAGAAAGGCATTTCTGTGCTACTCTCCCCTCTTCTCCCAATAAAGGGAATAAGACCCTTTTGGTGATTTCCAGCCTCACTGAAGATAGAAGTAAGCGGGAACAATGCTGGCTCAGGTGGAGTTAGATGTGGGTAGCACTTGTAAAGATGATGGATGTTGCCAAATGGTAATTTTCTCTGTGTGGTGGCTATGATTGATCTGTGGCTTGATGTGATGGTTGAGGCTTTCATATTCAATCTTAAAGAAAAAAATACCATGTCATCATACACTGGTAGTTTCAGATGACTGGGGTGGGGGTGTTGGTTGCTGGGATAGTGCTTTACTTTTGAAGATGATACACTATGAAAAAAGAGTATTTCTCTAAAACTCAAGTCTACAAACCAGTGAAGGCCAGTATATACAATTTTATTAATATAATATCCCAAATAAATTTTCTTTGTATCTCTATTGACCCTGTAGTCTTAGGTATGAAACTGAAGGATTTGGGACCACAGGTGGTATTTTCATGGCTTATTTTTTGTCTTTGGAAAGAAAATTTTAAAAGGGATGTGTGAAGGAGACAGCTGCCTATGTAGCTGATACTAGAGGAAAATAAGGTTTGTTTTTCTGGATATATGCCTATGCTTCAGAGGTGATCTCATAACAAGGGCAGGGAACATCTCTTAATTCCCTGAAATAGAATAATGAACTTGGCAGGAGAAAGCTCAGCTTTACCAGGAGGGCTTTGAATTTAAATTTTAGAGGCAAAAGGGAGGGATCAGATAAATCTATATATTTAGACCGTAATGAGTGCCATGTAACCCCCCAGCCAAAAAAAAATGTAATGGAAGAAGAGCCTAGTAATTATCAGGAGAAAATGCTTATGGCTACAGAAGTCTATATATCAATGCGAAGAGTATTTATAATATACAACATAAACCTTAAGCTTCAATAAAATAAAATAAAATATTTAAAGTATCACCAAGACATTATGAAATAGTGACCACAATATGGCATTGTACAAGGGAGAAACTCATTCTAAGTTCACATCTGATAGAAGAGGAGACAGATGCTACAGACTGTGTTTAGAAAGCATAAACCTGGATAGAATCCCACAGACCTGAGAACAGACACTTCATGATGGAGCCTCACTGACAATCTGGGGCTCTACTGGGAACTAGCAAAAGAGGTGCCAGGGTCCAGCCATTCACGGATGAAACAACTGTGGAAATACTGAGCTTGGAAGTAGAGAAGATCCTTGATTCATTTCCTAGATTTCAATTTTCTCTTGAAATTCTCCATCCTTTCATTTACTTTATCAATTTTTTATTCTATTTTCTTCTGTTTTATCTTTTCTTCAATTTGGGGTAATTAATTGTATACATCAACAACAGATTTAAATCAGTGGGCTTTCAGCAAAGTCGACTGCCCTCCGTAACATGGGTGGGCTTTGTGTAATCAGTTGAACCCCTGAATAAAACAAAAGACTCACCATCCAGCGCAAGAGGGCATGCTGTCAGCATGCGGCCTTTGCACTTGAACTGCAGCATCAGCTTTTTCCATGTCTCCAGCCTGCCGCCCACCCTGCAGACTTGGACTTGCCAGTCTCACTAGCCATGTGAGCCAATTCCCTAGAATGTCTCTCTCTCATAGATAGATAGATAGATAGATAGATAGATAGATAGATAGACAGACAGACAAACAGATAGATATGAGTGTATATATATATATATATATATATGAGATTATATTATATATAAAATCATAGTTTCTATTTTCTGGAGAACCTTACTAATACATGGGTTAATTATAGTTATTTCAAAGTCCTTGCCTGCCAAACTCAATACAAGAACCATATATGAGTCTACTTCTATTATTTTGTGTGCTATGTATGGATTATCAGTCATATTTCCTTGCCTTTTCACACATCTAGTATTTTTTAATGCCAGAAATTTTGTGCATACCAGAAGCAATAGGAGAGATCTCTAGAGAAAAATAATATCTGTAGCTTTATGATTCCTTTATATGCAATGTCTGGTATGTACTACAAGGTCACTAGAAGCAAGGAAATATGACTGATAACTGAACAGCGGAAAAGATATTGAAGCAGACCATAATATGATACCTATATTGGAGTTAGCAGACAATGACTTTAAATGACTATGATTACTTTGGTTAAAAAAAAGGAGAGAGAGACAAAATGGAGGAAAGAGATGTATAAATGAAGAATTTTAACAGAGTGTTTGAATTCATATTTTAAAAATTGCATAGAAATTCCAGAATTAAAAGACACAATATCTGAAATCATTAACCCAATAGATGAATTGAATAGCAGTTGGACACAGAATTATCAACCTGGAAGATAGGCCACTAGATCACAGCCAAATTAAAAAACTGGGAGGAATGAATATTTTCATGCTATTCAACATGCTGCCATTACATAATTATACAGGATTCTCCCATTTTTGTTATGACACAATATACTTGTCTAGACATATGATATCAATATTTATTTCGGAGTTGTAGGATGAGGGAGTTTTGCTTTTCTTCTCTTAATTATCTATACTTCCCTCAAGAAATACAACAAGAGACATCATCAGTAAGTCACTTTAAGTATACTTTTCTCCAAATAACCAACCAAACAGCTCACTAAAGAGCACATGTTTGTAAGTGGAGGCTGCTGTGCTGTTTGTGATGCTCTAGAGTCAGAATGCAGCAGGGCTTCCTTTAACGATGTGCCTTCACCCCCAGGGTCCTGGGGCTGGAGGCTCTGAATGCTTCTACTCCTCATCTCCATCCAGTGCCTTCCCTGTCTGCATCTTCACTCTGGAAACATCAGAGGGTCTTACATACAGCCTTACCACAGCAAAAACTGAATGAATGAATGAATGAATGAATGAATGAATGAATGAAACCAGAAAGGAAGGAAAGAAAATGGAGCGTGGGATTTGAATCTCCTTCCTGTCATCTTGGGTTCTTAGGAGCCCGTAATAGGTAAGGTCATTAACCTCTAGTTAATGAGGGTCCTGCTTTCACATGCAAGTCCTGATAATCCTATTACTATAAGATCTTACTACCGATCTTCTCATTCTGTCAACCACAAAAGAAGGAAAAGAAGCCAAAGCATTTATTATTCCACATGTAGGTATTTGAGGTTATTTAGTGAGGCTGCCCAGTGTCTGAGCAGGCCAGTGATAGGTGTATTACAAACAGCCAGACAGACATTTGATCAAATTCCAACTTCAAGAAAACTAAGGACTTATATATTTATCTTTGTGTTCATATACGCATATATATGTGGTGTGTATGTGTGTGTCTGTGGCGGGGGGCGGGGGTGTGTGTTCTGTTTTTGAAAAACATATTGTCAAGTGCTGCAAGCCCCTTGGCATTATCCTCATTCAGGGAGAAGATGTGTGCCACTGGAAATCAGGGAGTTTGATGGGATGTGGTGGTGGGAAGAGAGGCAAAGACAGAATTTCCAGAAATTGCTGAATTCACTGCACACATCTAAACAGTTGAAGCTGTATCTCAGGCATTTTGGTGACAGAAGGAAACACCAGCAATAGAATAATTAAAGCTTCCCCTAAACCACAATCTAAGAGATTTTTAACCTGTTTCAGCCTTACCAGAACATACAATCTGTAGCTTGTACTTTCTTTCCCCCCATCTCCTCCCCCAAAACTTGTCCATCTGAGAGGGGGCCTTATTATAGATACATAGCTTGTATGTTTAACTCAGATATTTTAGTCTTCCCCCATCATACAGCGTTAGGCATCAAACAAAAAGACTGATCTTTTTCAATGGATCTAATTGTACATCACTTGAATGCACCATAGACAGAGTCCTTGGGTGATGGAACCGTAAGGAAAGCCTTCCCTGGTTAGAGGAGTAAGGTCAAGAGGCCAGGACTGTTCTTTTGCTGACTGTAGCATGCAAATGTATGTGTCATAAGTAAGATTCATATGCATCTCCAGTGGTATCTGGACTGTTAGCATGACACTGGCAGAATGAAGCTGAGATTCTCCTGCTAGCTGAGACAACATCAGGGCTGGGGGATGTCCCTGGGGCCCTTCCTCTCTCCTCTCTAGCAAGGAGATCCAGACATCCCCTAGGCACAAGGCAAGGCAGAGCACAGGCTCCTTGGAACCAGCCACAGCTCTCCCTGGATGTCAGCCCCATCCGTGCCTTCCCCAGCTGCCTCTGGAAGGAGGGCAGGAGACCAGAGCCACCTATTCTGAAAGACAACCGGCTCCATGTGCCAGGCAAAGCAAGAACTTTGGGCAGCTACAGGGAAGAGAAACAGCCCATTTAATGTGCTCTGATTCCCTCCTGGAAAGACTGGAAAATTATCCGCTTGCCTCAAATATCTTCATTAAAAATGCATTTAAGCTGTGAAGCTCTACGAAGGAGAGACCTGTAATACATGAAAGATTAGCCCCAGATTGCTGATTGGACTATTTTACATCATTATGGTAATTAAGCTAGCAAGGCTGTTGTGCTGACTTCAACACTTTCTTCCATTTGCCTTTGTTTCCAATTCAAGGTATTTCCCCCCTTCTTTCCATCTTCCAGCCTTCTTCCTTTCCTCCCCTTCCTCCCCTTCTCACCCCTCCCCACTAAACGTCTCCTGGGAGCCTTGGCGGGTCCTGCCTCATGCATATGCATTGCACTCAGTCGGATTCAATCTCCCATGGCTTCTCTGCCAACCTTGTCTTGACTCTGCAGAGTAAAGGGAAGAAATTAATGGTAATTACAAGGTGTGAGTGGATATTACAGCTCTCTATCTGATTGCCAGTGAAACCAAATAAAAATGGAACGTAATCAGCCAATTATTAAAACACAGAATAAACAAAAGGAGTCTTGTCTCTTACTTGCCTTCCCTTGCTTACTTTCTATCCTCAGACCAGCAAGCCTGGCTCAGGGCAGTGACTGGGGACACCAGTGATAAACTCCCTGGGACTCCACCAGAGCTAACAGTACACAGCTGGTGTGCAGGGCCACCTTCCAATGTGGAAGATGGAGGGAGCCTGTTCAAAGGCCCTCCATGATCGTATAGACCCTCCCTGCTCTCCCTCTCCCACCGCCCCCCCACCACCGCTTGCCAGAGTCATCAGTACTCCCAAGTGTCCCCACAAAAAGTAGTGGTTCCATATTTCTTTCTACCATTTGTAAATGCATGAATAACTTCTAGAAATAGATGCAAAACTCTGCACTTGGTGACATTCCCCTGAGAAACCAGGAGTCTCTGAGGCAGTGAATGGATTACAAGGAGAAATATAAGAGAAAGGCTTTTCATCTGTGACAGCTGACAGGAGAGTGAAGTGTGTGTGCGTGTGTGTGTGTGTGCACACATTCATGCACTGTCACATGCAAAAGCAGCTCTGGCCCCAGGGGATGGTCCAGTCAGCTTTCTTCCCTTCCCTGGTGACCCAAGGAAATAATACTGGAACACTGATGGTGGAGAGAAACAGAGAAAAACCAAAAATAAGTCCCTCTCTTTCCTTAACACTACTTGTGATATGCAGCTGAGATTTTTAATTATATAAAAGTACTGTATGCATATGTTCACACCCACAGCTCAGTTGTAACCTGAGGAGCAGCTCAGCATGGAGGTGTAAGGTCACAGTCTTTGTCATTAAGTAGACTGGTTTCTCCCCTTTCTGACTAATTTACTAGCTGTGGGACCTTATGAAGCTTACTTCACTTCTCCAAGTTTCAATTACCTCATCTGTAAATGAAGACTATAATCACATTCACCTCATGTCTTTGTAAGGATGAAATGAAATAATGCATGCAAAGTGCACTTTATGAATATTCATTGTTATTAAACAATATATGTAAGTGGTAAATCAGACCTTAATCTCTGAATGTATTTCTTCATAGATTATATTGCATGCCAATTATCTCAAAAGAATACCTTACCTTACTTTTAGGACTTCAGAGGGCACCCGACTCTGCCTGGCCATCCTGCTATAATTTCTTAGTATGTTTGCTTGTTTTCTTCCCCTGCCCCTGTTCCATTTTTTTCTCCTAGGTTCCTCAAATCTTCACACCTCCACACGTCTTGCCATCCCTTCCTTCCCAGTAGAACTTCATTTTATAAGCTCTTGAGAACATAGAAGGCTTCTCATGGGGAACAACCTCTTCTTCCCACTAACATATTTAGGAAACTATCCGCACCTGTCCTCACACCCCTTCCTCCCACTTGCTAAAAAAGATGATGTCTCTCAACCACTATTGGTGGCTAGCACCTTTTCCTGCACCCTAGATTCCAACCCTCTTGCCTGCCTGCTAGGGACTTCACTGCTGTGGACATTGTCTCTCTTTCCCCAGCATCATCAATATACGCTTCTCTGTGGAACCATCCCTATCAGCATCCAAACATCATCTAGTGTGCCTCACTTATAAAACAAACAAACAAACAAACAAAAGCACTCCCTTTAATTCACTGCTTTCTCCATTTATCATCTCATTTTTTTTGTTCTGTTTCACAGCAAAACATAACAAAAGAATTTTATATACACTTTGTCTCCACTTACTCTCAATCCATCTTCTCTTGAGCACACCCCATCATCCCTTCATCTCTGCCTCTCCGCTGAAATGGCTCCACAAGATCGCCAACTCCCCTCCTATGGTTTAACGTGTGTGTTGTGGCACATGATTGCAGCATTCACACCGATGGCCATGACATCTTCTAGAACAGCAGCCTGTACGTCTTGTGAGATGCGCCCTCTTGTTCTGCCTGCTACCTCACCGACGGCTCCTGCTCTGTTCTTCACTGACCTGTGCCTTCCTGCTGGACACCTATCTAATTGCTGGAGTGCTGTAGGGCCAAATCCTGAAGCTCTTTCCTACCTACATCTCTCCTTCATTGAACTTTCCCTCCCTCATTGATGCTGCAGCCTTTCCAGTTTAAATCTCAGTACTGAATGCTTACTGGATCTCCTCGTTTTAGCTTATTTTATCTAAAAATCTTGTGTTCTGAACCATCACTCATGCCTCTTCAAAAACACTAGTCCTCCTTCTCTGGCTTTCTTTCTCTCACTGAATGCAACTGCCATTTATTTAAGCCATTCCTGAAAAAAAGTTACTCATCATCCTTGATATTTCTCTCTTTCCTTTTTTCTTCACATCCAATTCATTAGTTGTCTCTGCTCATTGCAGCTCCAATGTGCACCTAGAATCTCTCTGCTTCCCTCTGTCCTCTCTGCTACCCTTCCTAAGCCAAGTCAGCCTCAGTTCTCACTTGGATGCTGTAATGGTACAGTTAGTCACACTGTGTTCATCCTCACTTTTTATTATCTCATTTTTTGTTCTGTTTCACAGCAAAACATCACAAAAGAATTTTATATACACTTTGTCTTCACTTACTTTCAATACATCTTCTCTTGAGCACACCCCATCATCCCTTCATCTCTGCTTCTCCACTGAAATGGCTCTGCAAGGTCACCAACTGCCCCCCTATTGTTTAACCTGTGTGTTCACACATTCCCCACCCAGCTGCGGTCTTTCTAATCCAAAAATAAGAGTATTCGCCTTCAAAAAAATCTTCCCGTGGCTGTAAACTTCAATTAGAACAACAACAAAAAAAATCAACCACCTTTCTGTGATTGTCAGCCCTCCCTCTCTGACCCCATCTCACACCACTTCCTCCTCCTGCCTGTTCTTTCACCACAAGCCCTTCAGTTTATCCACCTGTCTAAAGGCCTTGGATGATCCCTTCTCTGTGTCTGGAAGGCCTCCTGGGTAGGTCTTTGCATAGGAAGATGCCTCCTGTCTTTAAAGTCTCAGAGCAGAGAGGGCTTCTCTGATATACAAGCAAAAGGGGCACTTCATGCTACCTGCTTCAGTCTCTAATATGTTGTTATTCACACCCTTTATCATGATTTCATAATATCTTTTAAATTATCTACATACTTGATTATTATCTGTCTTCCTTTGTTAGATCATGAACCTCATGATGGTAGTCACCTGCCTTTCTGTCCGTCTTCAAGTTTTCCTCAATTTGAAAATTACCTGGCACGTAGCCTAATTTAATGCACATTTGTTTATTACATGGATGAATACATTACTTAGAGTCTAACTTCCTATATATGAGGCTCTAGATACTCAGCAATTGAAGGGCATCCGTCGCCCAAATTGAAAACCCTCAACTATGCCTGCCCTGATATTTGAGACCACCTCACTCCTTCCATCAAAGCTCCACTCGAACAGGACAGACCTGGTTTTAAATCCCACCTCCTCCATTTGACAGGGTGATACTGGACACATTTTTAAACCCACCTATGCCTCCATTTTCTCAAGAGTAAAATGAGGTAATATACTTTGGAAACCTATTGTGAAGGTTAATGAGATAAGGTTTGTAAAGCAACCAGGCCTGGCACATATAAGACATTCAATAAACAGCCTTTCTTCTTTCCTCAATATAAAGGATTTCAGCTTGCCACTTGGAAGGGGGGTTGAAAATACAACTCTAATTAAACAAATTTACACCTATGTGTGAATGACTGTTAGCCCTTTAGCATTCCCAGGGGAAGCTTATTAACCTAAATGCATTATTAATTGGTAGAATGTCTGTTAGTTTAACAAAGTGAAGGGAAAAGTTCGAGTAGAGAAGAGAATACACCTTTGGGTTGGGAGTCCTAGAAACAAAGATAAGGATGTGCCCCTGAGCCGACGGGGTCACTGCCCAGTCAATTACTCTTGCTTTTCCTACTGATGTTTATTTCTTTGTTTGCTTATGTTTTTCTCTTTGTCCACGTGTGAACTTGCTAACTCCCTAACCACTCAGGGTTTTGTATGCTTTTCCAGACTCTTTCAGAATAATAGTTTCCACAATTATTCAAGGCGCAAAGATGTGGCTACTGTTGGCATGTAGCAGCAGTTCCACGGAATGTATGTCCTGTCCATCTCTGTGAAGAGTCTTGGTAGTTATGGGTTCCACACAGATAATTATGTGCACAGGTATGCTTTTCTGTGTG
The DNA here is from genome assembly GCF_006542625.1 of Nomascus leucogenys. Lineage (NCBI taxonomy): Eukaryota > Metazoa > Chordata > Mammalia > Primates > Hylobatidae > Nomascus > Nomascus leucogenys. The sequence continues at coordinate 2,135,722 of NC_044395.1, read as the reverse complement.
CTTCTACACCCTTAAGTATGCATGCTTGTCTGTCACACAGTTAACCACTGATCAGAAATTCCAGTACAAAACAAGCTCCTGTTGGCTTGGAAACTATGAAAAATGCATTTGAAAGAGCAAGCTTTGATGGCAATTGTCATTAACAACTTTATTTCCAAATACATTTCACAGTGCGTTTCATGCCAGGAAGGGTTTCTTATCTTCTGAACTCTTAGTCTGCCAGTCTGAGTGGGATGGTGACAGTTTCCTTTGAACACAAGTAGTGAAATAACCCCCAGTGAATGGCAACAGCAAGAGAAGATGCAAAGGGGCAAAGGTGAAAAAAATGTGAAAGGCATCCCTGTTTACCTTTCAGACACTCCAACAGCCATGTGACCTGTCTCAAGATTATTCCATAGAGCAGAAAAGAATACTTTATGTAACATGGCCATGTCACTTCCAAAACTGCCTCAAGGTTTTTTAGCTATCAGTGATCCACTTGTCTGATTAAAAGATAATTCTCTTAATTTACCCTATACTGCATTATTACCACAAAATTTCTTATGCAGTCCTGCCTGATTTCTCTGAGTCTTGGCAATAGATAAGAAGGTATGTAATCACACAGAAGGTGGTATTTGTTATTACTGTTACTCTAAGAAGCTATAGGATTGAAAAGGGACACATTTGTATGAATATACACAAAGAGGACTTATCTGAATATTTTTAGTGTCCATAAGTAGCCTTTACCAGGAGCTAGGGATCCTAAGGAAGAAATATAGGTATAAAGGGAAGAGAAGGGGGAGACAGATAAATAGAACAGTAAGTCTCCAAATATCTACCCTATCAGCATCAGATCCTTCTTAGCATTTTGTAACTTAATTTGAGATCAAAATTTCTCTTGTTCCATGGTTCTTTTTAAGAACAGAAAGTTGCCTTTTTAAAGGTCTATAAACTATCAAGATAATGAGAAGACAAGACATAGGATGGGAGAAAACATCCGCAAAAGACACATCTGATAAAAGATTGCATTCCCAATACACAAAGTACTCTTAAAACTCAACAATAAAAAACAATTGATCCAATTTTAAAGGGGAGCAAAATATCAGGTACCCCACCAAATATGATCTACAGATATCAAATAAGCATATGAAGAACGCTAAACATCATACCTCATGGGAATCACCAATTTAAACAATGAAATATCACTACACGCCTACTAGAATGGCTAAAATTCAAAGCACTGACAACACCAAATTCTGGCAAAGATATGGAACAAAAGGAACTCTCATTCATTGCTGGTGGGAACGCAAAATGGCACAGCCATTGTGGGAAACAGTTCGGCAGTCTTACAAAACTTAACATACTCTTACTGTATAATCCAGTAATCATACTCCTTGGTATTTACCCCAATGAGCTGAGAAAGCATGTCTACATAAAAACCTGTGCACCAATGTGTTTTTGTTGTTGTTGTTGTTTGTTTGTTTGCTTGTTTGTTGAGATGGAGTCTCTCCCTGTCACCCAGGCTGGAGTGCAGTGGTGCGATCTCGGCTCACTGCAACCTCTGCCTCCTGGATTCAAGTGATTATCTTGCCTCAGCCTCCCCAGTAGCTAGGACTACAGCCACATGCCACCACCACGCCTGGCTAAATTTTTTTTTTTTTTTGTATTTTTAGTAAAGACGGGGTTTCACCATGTTTTGATCTCCTGATCTCGTGATCTGCCTGCCTCGGCCTCCCAAAGTGCTGGGATTACAGGCATGAGCCACCGCGCCTGGCCCCTGTGCACCAATGTTTTATAGCAGCTTCATTTATAATTGCCCAAACTTGCAAACAACCAAGATGTCCTTCAACAGGCGAATAAGTAAATAAATTGTGGTACATCTAGGCAATGGAATATTATTCAGTGCTAACAAGAGATGAGTTATCAAACATAAAAAAGACATGGAGAAAAATTAAATGCATATTGCTAAGTGGAAAAAGACCATGTGAAAATGAAAATTATATACTATATAGTCCCAACTGTATAACATTCTGGAAAAGGCACATTTATAGAGACAGTAAACAGATCTGTGGAGTTGGGGTGGGGGCAGAAAGGGATGAACACGTGGAACACAGAAGACATTTTAGAGCCATAACCACTCTGTATGATACTACAACAACAGATACATGTCATTACACATTTGCCAAAACCCACTGAGTGCACAGCACCAAGAGTGAACCCTAATGTAAACTATGGACTTTTAGTTGTTAATGATGTGTCATTGTTGGTTTATTGACTGTAACAAATGAACCATACTGATGCAGAATGTTAATGGAGGAAGAGACTGGGTGTGGGGAAGGAGGCTGTAAGTAAGAACTCTCTCTATTTTCTGTTTAATCTTGCTAAAAGAGCTCTTTTAAAAAAATGTCTGTTTATTTTAAAACAATACTCCATGAACCAGAAAATAAAATTATCCTATTGTTCACCAATAGAAAAAAAAAAAGTAGGACTTTTTTATTGTTTAACATTTCTTTCCTCATGTCATAGGCAAATGACAAACTTTTGGGTGTCAGATGTTGGCTAGAAAAATTCTTTCTTGTCCCAAAGAAAGCCAGTGCTGATATTGAAGTCATCTAGAAGATCTATGTGTTATTGGGAGATGAGAGGATGCTCAGTGAATTTCCAACAAGTGCCTGAGTAGGCAGGCAGAACTGGGCAGAGAATATGATTTCACTGGCCAGCCGTGGGCTGGACACTGTGGCAGATGTTGAAGACAGTAGGTGCCTTGGTTTTCTCCACACAGCAGCCTTGTGAAGAGCATTCTCCTTTGAAAGATAAGGGTGTGGAGGAATAGAAAACTTAAATAACTTTCCCAACACAGGAAGAAATTAGGAGAACTGACATTCAACATACAGATTACTCCAACTCACACATTACTCAAAACTCACCTGCTTTCATCAGAAGGTTTGAGTCAGGGGATATTATTTATTCTAGTATTAGAAGAATCCAGAAGAATCCAAGTTATACTTGTTTATGCTAACCCAAGTATAATCTGGTATCTCTGGAGGGGCCAAATTAACCCCAAATGCTGATCATACTGTGCTAACTCAAACGGAAACTGGATTTAAAAATAATAGCAGCTAGGATATAGTAGGTGATTATCATACGTTAAGTGCCTCATAGGAATTAACTCATTTAATCCACATTGAAACCCTTGGAGATAGAGACCATTATTTCTGTCTGACAAGTGAGGAAACTGAGCATGAATGAACGAGTGAATATTACTGAATGAGTCAATTAATGAAGATGGAAAAGCAAGCTAGGACCAGTACAACGCACAAGACTGAAAACGTACATACAGAAGAGCTACCCTGTGCAGACAGTGTTTCAGAAGGGCCTCTGACTTCCCCTATTGACTCATCTCCTGAGGAAAAGCAAAATGGTCAGAGACCTAAGGGCAAAAGATCATGCTTCTAAATCTCCTGTCCAGTGTTGGCCTACATTAGCAGCCTCACGTCTCAGCTCCAATGGTATCCTTCATTTCTGCCTGCCTTTACTAAGCATATTGATAGAATTCAACAGAATCCTTTTTGTTTTTTGGGGTTTGCTTTGGCTTTCTGGCTATAGTCAAAACCTGTCAGGTAAAAACCTTCCTCATTTAGAATTAAAGTTCACAGACTCTATTTTTCTCATATCTTTCTCATAAATGGTTTGGATCCTCTCATTTGGGGTCCACATCTCTTTATACTTGTTATTAACTGTGTATTAATAATATACTTTTAAAGTTACCTCTACTTTTTAATATTGTGTATTGGTAACCCAGATTTCAGCCCATGCATCATAGGCAGAGAAAAAAAATTGCCACATTAGCATTTACTATAGCACAATGAATCCGGACGTTGTCAGCATGGATGGAACCTCTGGTTTGCAATAGCAGAATAGAATCTTTATGGGATTACTCTTTTCCCCCAATCTGTATTATTTTCATGTGCATATGTTGCATTTGTGCCAGTTCATGTACTGCTCCTTTATATTCATCAATTTCGCCTATATCATGTTTTTTAATCACTTGCCCATAAGGTTACTGCACATCTGGTGTTTCTTCCAATTACTATAGAGATCAAAGTTAAACTATGCCAACTTCCCTGAGCTTTTTTATTTCCCCATATGGTAAGTACGTGATTCATAATTTCATCTCAACATACACATAAAGCGGTGGTGGACTCTATTCTCTAGCTAAATGGAATCACCCTGCCTTGATGTGTAAGGTTAGGACTGGCAGAGCATGTGAAATACAAACAGTGGCCTTGATTTGATTAACCAGCTCACAGCATGAGCCCCTCCCTGCACTGGGACATTCTACCCTGCAGTGTTGGTTCACCAGGATGCCTTCTGCAGTTCTCACTTATCATCAACCCCTATATATTTGCTCTTTCCTCCGCAAATATCAGAGTCTAAAATCATAATGCCCAATTACAGACAACACCAGGAGGTGCTGGCTCATGGATGGAACCCAGAGAGATTTCTAAAGAGATTCATTTGCAGAACATAACCAGGAGGAGCAGGGGTTTAGGAGGGGTTGCCTTCCTCAGAAGAATTCTGCCTCTCTATCTTTTCCCTTAAATTGTACATGTGTCATGCCTTTCTAAGGACAAGAAACATACATGAGTGCTTTCTTCAACGTGAAAAGAGGAAATATGTTTTAATATAAAACTACAAGGGAATGCATCTCTTTTCACGCAGCAGTCTTGATATTCAGCAATATTGAGGAAAGGAAGTGCAGAAGAAGCATAACTAAATTCAATAGTTTTGATGCAATAGGATATATTTAGAATATGTCTATGTGAGGCAAGGTCTCTTTAAGTTCAGAATCAAATTTCTCCCACCTGCATTTTTTTTCTTATAACTGAGCTACACTCATACACTCAGATAATGAAGGCTTAATTTTGCTCACTGACTCGTATATCCCAGTATCATAAACTTGTCTCAGTACATGTACATGAAAGCAATTGGGCAAATCACAGCAATTACACTTGGCATTAGAAAAAAAAAGATCCACATGAAATACAAGAGGAAATTTCAAAAGCATAAGGTTAATACAACTCACTATCACCCAATGAACAGAAGTCCAAACTCCAAACAACAAATTTGTGTTTAAATGCTCATTTAGCAGACAATGAAAGGCAGTGATTCAACTCTTGGAAGAAACCAGGTAAAATGATTTTCAGTTAAAGGGGAATAATCTACTTTCATAAGCCCACAGGTGATGAGGCACCCCCACCACAGCTCCATCACAGGCAATGAGAACTGCTATTTTCAGCCACATTAATGCAGCTGTATCAGTTTGTAGGTGAATCAGTCTTGCTTCATCAGACACATCAACAGCCAGAATCCACACTGCCATTTTCCCTCTACTTAGACATATTTTCTTAATTGCCATATTTAAATAGACTTGCTTCCTCCTGCCTCTCCAAACCCATCCATCATAACTAGTAATAGAGCCAGGAATCACCACTCGAGTCATTTTCACTTGACCCTCTCTCCTGACTCCCTCTCCCCCATTCAGCATCCCCCACACAACTGTTCCCCCTTTTCTTCCCTCTCTTCAAGTTTTAAACATTTTAAAGTTAGGCTGTCAAATTTGTATAAGCACAGAAAGCCCTGTACAAACCTTGTGGCAATAGAGATCTTTATTGTCATTCAAGGAGTTTTCTTTTTGTCCTGTCTTACAAAATATGGTCATTAAACAGCAATCGCTTTGTCTTTCCCAGTGCACCTCCTGTCTGCCCTCTTCGTTTTCCTTCTTTTGCTGTCTCTGGGGCTCCAGAAACCTCTTACCCTCCCTTCAAGGAGAAGCAGGCTTGCCTCAAGTCCATCCCACAATGCTTACCTATCTTGTGGGACATTTGCCACATGACAACTCGGTTCAAAGAGTGACTGTGTGTCTGGTGGTCCTATTGAACCACAGCCTTCTACTTGCAAGGCTTTCAGGAATAAAGGAATCCCTAGTCACATGCCAGAAGTCTACAACCTTCAGAATCATCAAAAGGCAATTAAGCATCTAATTACATGTTCATTCCCAACCTTTTTTTTTTTTTTGCTTTTGATGAAAAAAAAATGATAGCGTACTTAAACTTACAGAACGAACAGTCCAAAGTAAAGGAAGAGAAGGTTAAACCAAAATTCTTTAAAGCTGAAAGCCTAAACCTCAAATCATAATGAAAGAGACCTAGCCTATATTAAACTTCCGTGTAGAATCTTTCTCTGACCTCCTCATTCCAACCAAAGAATAGATATCCTTCATTTATGGACAATTATTCTGTTTATCTGGGCCATAAACAGACTTCTGAAATGATGTGCAACTTGCATGCACACACATACATCTCAATTTCCAAAAAAGCCAATGCTTTCTTTTTTAACAAAAGCTCAAAGAAATAAAAACCTGAAAAAAAAAAAAGATTCATACATATACCAAATCATGTATGCTTTTTACAATTTGCAGTGAGTAAGACTTTTCAAATACGGTCATGTGTCACTTACTGGCTGAGATACATTAGATTCCATCTTTTTGTGGGCACAATAGAGTGTACATACACACACTAAACGGCATAGCCTACTGCACACCTAGGCTATATAGGAGAGCCTGTCACGCCGAGGCTACAAGCCTGTACGGCAGGTATCTATACTGAATACTGTAGACAACTGTAACACAATGGTAAGTATTTGTGCAACTAAGCTTATCTAAACATAGAAACATTACAGTAAAAAATGTGATAAAAAGATTTGTTTTAACTAATACACCCGCATAGAACATCTAACATGAATGGAGCTTGCAGGACTGGAAGGTGCTCTGGCTAAGTCAGTCAGTGAGTGGTGAGCGGACATTACCATTCAGTACCGGGGACTTTATAAACACTGTAGACTCAGGCTACACTATGTTCATCTTTTTAAATTTTCTTTCTTCAATAATAAACTAATCTTCACATTACATAACTTTTAAAATATATATCGTTTAATTTTTTTTTACTTTTTTGTAATAACACGGCTTAAAATACAAATTTGTACATCACAGCTGTACAAATATTTCCCTTCTTTATATCCTATTCTGTAAGCTTCTTATGTTTTCTTTGTTTTCATTTTTTAGTCTGTTTTGTTAAAAACTAAGACACAAATACACACAGTAGCCGAGGCCTGCACAGGGTCAGGATGATCACTATCACTGTCCTTCGCCTCCATATCTCATCCCACTCCAAGAGCTTCAGCGGCAATGACACGCATGGAGCTGTCACCTCCGGTGCTAACAATGCGTTCTTCTAGATTCCTCCTGAAGGCCCTGCCTGAGGCTGCTTTACAATGAACTTCTTTTTAATAAGTAGAAGGAGTACTCTCTAAAATGGTGATAAAAGGTGTGGTGATGTAAATACATAAACCAGTAATAGTCATTTATCATCACTATAAAGCTTAATGTGCCTTACATAATTGCATGTGCTCTAACTTCCTAAGACTGGCAGCACAGTAGGTTTGTTTACACCAGCATCACTACAAAAATGGGAGTGGTGTGTTGCATTACAATATGATAATAGCTATGACGTCACTAGGCCACAGGAATTTTTCAGCTCCATTATAATCATATGGGACCACCATTGTATATACGCACTCCATCATTGACTGAAACATCGTTACGCAGCACTGTATTTAAAGGCAAGGTAATCCACTAAGAGCATTTAGGATGGAACTACAGTTTAGGGAAGAAGAGTTTAATCAGAAAGAGAAATAAAGTATGCAATAGCAAAAATACTTGTTCTTTCTGGCACAAAAAGTATTAATAGTTTAGAACAAAAAAGAGATGCTAACTCTTGACCTATCGGTGCCCTTCTTATAGACAATTTTTGAGTAAAGATTATGAGATTTAATGAATTGTTATTTTACTTTTCTTGGTCATTAAATTCTGGCTCATAGCTCCTTTTCTGAGAAATTGGCTGATGTTTGACTATAATCCACTTCAAAAGCAATGGGCCTTCTTTGTAAGTAGGCAAAGGAAGAGAATAACCTGTTGAGAGAGCAGATAGAGCTAAAATACCTTTAAGGATTTGGGATTCAACTTTAACCTTTTTGTTCTACTCATACCACCTTGTTAAAGTTTTACCAGTGCAATGACATTAACATTATTGAAAACAGACATGGGAGAACCCCTTCCCCAGCCCGCGGATGCTAAGTCCCATCTGAATACTAGGCATAAGCTTCTGTATTCATTTCCTGGGGCTGCTGTAACAAAGCACCATCAACTTGATGGCTTCACACAGTTCTGGAGGGTAGAAGTCCAAACCAAGGTGTTGGCAGGGCCACACCCCTCTGAAGCCTCTAGGGGAGGATCCCTCCTTGCCTCTTCCAGCATGTGATAACTCCAGGCCTTCTCTGGCCTGCGGCAGCACAGCTCTAATATCTGCCTCTGTCTTCACAGACTGTCTTCCCTCTGAGTCTCTGTCTTCACATGGCATTCTCATCTCTTTGTGCATCTGTGTCCCAGCTCCCTTCTTCTTATAAGGGCATTAGCCATGTTGGGTTAGGATGCACCCTGATGACCTCACTTTAACTCGATCACATCTGCAAAGACCCGATTTCCAAATAAGGTCACATTTACAGGCAAGAGAGTTTAGGACTTCAACGTATCATTTTGAGGAACACAATTTCACCCATAACACCTTGTTAGCTGAAAAAATTTAGCAGTGCAATGACATTAAGATTAGAAAGACACATTTGGGGTTGTAAATATGCTACTGTGAAGTTTGTAATTACAAGGAGAGGTCAATTAGCCGTTTAAGGCCAAGTCCCCTGGGTGGTGGCACTTTGTAAAAAAAACATGGAAAGGAGGGGGGCCACCAGCTTGCCAGAGCCAGGACTTCTACTCTGCAGGGTCATAAAATTGATTTCATCAGCTCCACAAAGGTGGCCAGGCTGCGGAGGATTGATTCATGCCCACCTAACTGACACAAGACAGATTTATAAACCAGCGTGATGGCATATTCACTGCCAGTGAAGAGTCTCCCTGGCATGAGAGAGGTTTCATATTCTCTGGCTATGCCTTTCTCCTGGGCACATCCACTCAGGAGAGCAGACTGTAGATCAGCAGACTGCTGCGGAAGTGTGGGGTTAGTACAAAAGAAGTGAGAGATGTCCTTAAAAATACAACCAAGTTACAAAGTGGAAAGAATTGCATTCTCCATTTCAGGAATATTATGATTAAATAAGAAATCAGTACTGGGTACACAGAAAGCACTTAATAATGCCTCCTGAATACATTAATGAACTGAGACCAGTGGTCTAGAACCAGAGTCTGTCTCTCCCTAGTCAGTAAGTGGTGACAGTTTTCTGTTCTCAGTTTACTTTTTCTAGACGCCAAGCAGCATTTTCAATTTGCATTTGTTCTTGCAATATAGGGGAATGTCGTCTGTCTCTACCCCCAGCTTATAACCAAGTCATGGTGGGAAACCTGTGTTTTACTTATTTGTGAATCCCTGGACCCTAGAAGAGGCCCTAACACACAGGAAACATGTTTCACCACCTTGCTTTTGATGGCCACATACAACTCAAATGCATTATGTCAAAGTTCAAGTGAACTGCAGTGCCCTTATGCCTCTTTCTTCTTTTTGTCAACTCTCTTTGATGGTGACACCACTGTAGACTAAATATCTGATCTTAAAAAAATCCAGAACATGGTCCTGTATCACTTTCTCTTCATTTCCTGTTAATAATCAGGTGGGCCTTTACATGTGCTGTCTACATACAAATGTCCATTTTTGTTGTTTTTGTTCCATGTTCTCTATCCTTTGGTTGGGAAATGGAAAGTGGAAGAAATTCAGTCTCTAAAATTGGATCCCAGCATGCTCATCCATGTGCTGGATGCTGGTTCCTGAATCAGGATAGGTGGTAAGAGATGTATTTCAAGATGCGAAATTAACCAGTGAGAACATAAACGGCCTCCATGTTTCAACAGGCAACTTAGGCAGACATATCTGAAAAGCTTAACACCTGTATCCATGGTGTCTAATCCACAGATAAATATTATGTTGGCTTTTCCCAAATAACGAAAAATACACAAAGAAAAATGCTGAACAGAATCTCATCAGTGTTAGAAAGCTAATACCCTGCCTGCTCAGCATTATCCGTTACGTGAGAGTGTGTTCTGCAGAGAATTATTTGTACAGCATGAGCCAGCTCTAGCAGCCCGGTGTGACTTCTGTCCCCTTAGGATTCTCTGAGAAATAACATACCTGTTTTAAGACTCTGAAGTTCAAGATGTATATGATGTGTGCGTATGAGATTTTAATGGCAGTAATTAAAATATTACAACTTTTAGGGGAACCGCTGGTGTTACTTCATCTGCTAGAGGATAAATTTAACCTCATTGGATTATGACAGCTCAAATCAAGAGTTTTACGAATATTACACTAGCATGAGTCCTCTTTTCATCTTTTGGTCACCATTATATTATCTGCTAATATTTGTTCTATATTAATACAGACATCAAAGGACAGATAAATCCAACCACTGAGAGCTAGAGGCAAGGATATGTATGGCATGACTGAACAAGACATGAAATTTATTTAAGCCCCAGCGGAAAAATCAATGGGTAAGGAAAATCTAGACCACGGAAAAGAGCAGGGGGTGGTGCTGTGTGTGTCGGGCAGGGAGAGGTGAAAGCGCTGGCATCAGAGAAGGCAGAAGTAGAGGTAGTTTTGGAATCCATTTGATAACCAGTGATCCTACATATGTAAATGCCAAAGGAGCCACAAAAAAATAAAGTGAACGATCACGGGGGAAAGTGCGTGAGACCAAAAAACGAGAAGTGATAGTGTTTAAAATAGTAATCGGTCTGGGCTGGATATGGTGGCTCACGCCTGTAATCCCAGCACTTTGAAATGCCAAGTCGGGTAGATCACCTGAGGTTGGGAGTTTGAGACCAGCCTGACCAACATGAAGAAACCCCATCTCTACTAAAAATACAAAATTAGCCAGGAGTGGTGGTGCGTGCCTGTAATCCCAGCTACTCGGGAGGCTGAGGCAGGAGAATCTTTTGAGCCGGGGAGGCAGAGGTTGCGGTGACCCGAGATCGCGCCATTGCACTCCAGCCTGGGAAACAAGAGCAAAACTCCATCTCAAAAACAAGCAAACAAACAAGCAAACAAACAAACAAAACAGTAATCATGGCATCCTAAGAAGGGAAGAGACTTTCCGTGGTCTTCTATTTCCTTCACTTATCCATGGACCCATTGTGTCATGTTCCCATCTAGCCACTGGTTTATCAAATAATGACCAAGACTCCACAGTCAGCATCTGTCCTAAAACCTAGCTCTAGGGGGAAAATGATAGGACCTGCTCCTTGAGGAATGCACTGTCCAAGAGGAGGTCAAGAAAAATATGTTAACAAACCAGAGAAAGAAAAAGCGTGGGTCAATGACATACATACAAATGTGTGCAGGGGACAGGTCTGCACATCAGCAAGGGGCCGGGGTCAGTTCTTCCTGGAGAGAGGAAACAGGAAAGACTCCACAGAGGAGATGACCCCAGTGCTAAGACTGGAGGACAAGTAGGCGTCCATGAGGCAGACTGGATGGACAGGGCATGGTGGGGAAGGGGGGCATCTGAGTGGAGGGCCACTGTGAAGCCTCAGGAGCTAAGTGGGTCAGTACCAAGACAGGCCCTCCCTCCTCCCTCACTGCTCAGGGCCTCTGTGAACACTTGATCTTCTCCTGCCTTTGAAGGCTGGAGGGCCTCACGTTCAATGCCAGGCCACTGTCACGTCACCCTAGTTTAATTTTCTTTATAGGATTTATGTAACCTTATGATATGTTTCTGGTTTATTTATCTATTTGTTTACAGATTGCATATGGCCCACCTCGCCCTACTGATTTGTATGCACGCTGAGAGGAAGACCCTTGTCCATCATGTTCACTCTGGTATTTTCATTCCTAAAATATTCTGGCTAAATGGGAGGTTTCCAGCAAATACTAACTAAATAACGAAACATGTCTATTAAAGCCTACTGTGAGCCAGGCACCATTTGGGGCCCGGGTAATATGGTCCTTGCCCTCATGGTATTAACGGTCAAGAGAAACAAGGCAATTAATAAACAAATTTAAAAAACACAATAAATTTGAATAGCAGTATATTCTATGAAGAAAATGAAACTAATGGAATAAACTAAAGGGAGTAAGTGTTCCAGGGCTACTAAGCTACATAGGGTAGTTAAGAAAAGTAGTTCCAAAAGAATGTGTGTCATGCACACATTTGGCCTGGATAAATGACACAGATCCTGCCTACAAGTAATTCATAATACTACAGCAGAACCACCTGTCGAATGGCAATGTTGGAGACAGAACTAATGGTTGTGAAAATGGATTAATAACTTTATTATATAAGACTCTTGAAAGCATTGCTGGCATAATTTTATTTCTGATATATGTATGGTATAACACAGTCACAATCTGCTATAATAAATTCATTTTCAGAAAATTGACTTTTAAAATTTATTTTTGTATTGTGCAAGGACTACATTAATGCATACCCATTGCCAAACAGCTGAACACCACAAAAGTTTGCAAAGTAAGAGAGTGGAAGTTTAGAGATTAGAGTCATTCATGGCATGCCCTCCCGGCCGCCGCCCTACGAGGAAGCAGCAAAGCTCCCTGGGAAGCCTGTCCCAGGAGATGACTCAGCACCAGGCACTGAGCACCCCCGAAGATGGGAAACAGTAGAGCCGATATATGCTTGTTAATTTGTGGCAGGAAGGAGGTCCTTAAGAATTTGTTCTAGGACATTACCAAGCGCACACCAACAGAGAAAAGGGTTGCTGAAAGATTTCTCTGCAATACACTTTCCCATGAACGGGAAAACTGGCCTCGGGGGGAAACAAGGGGCATGAGCTGTTTAGCCTCGCAAACACCGCATTTTCCTCAAGAGAAAACTCACAGGGGAGACATCCACTTGTATTTCCCCACAGGGAAAGCATTTTCATCAACTTCATAGCCTTAGAAACCCTGTTTGTCTTGTCAGAAAAAAGCAGACCTTGCAGAGTGGTGATGAGAATCTTGGAACAGCCTTGGGGAATCAGGTGGGACACAGGCCTGAGCCCCACTCATGGGCTGCATGACATTTTATCTCGGCAGAGAGGAGCGACAGGGGAATGCTAGAACCCTGACTTCACGCACTGGAGGCGGTGAAGATCGGAACCGCAAGCATGAAAGCCGAACACCACGGCCCATATGGGAGGCGCTTGGCTGCAATGGCCGCTTTTCTTAATTTTCCAGCATGCTTAAATTAGGGTTGCTAGAGCTTTATACTAAGTTTGTGCAGGAGGCTAATTAAATGCTTCTTGCCACCCATTCCATATCAATTCCACGTGAAATTAGGACAAGGCTATAGAGGACTGCTCCTGCAGTCTCCAGGGCTGACCCACCACGCTGCTGTTGTTGACACTGATTATTTAATCTGAAATCCTTCCTCCACTGAGTTTCCCTCCTCCCTCTCACTCTCTGAATATAATACGGATCAGATGCTGCAACATTGCTATTCTTAGGAGCAACAGATGCAAATATGGTTGCTTTTTCAATTATTCGGCAACCGATCTGATGGTTCCAAGACAGAAGCTAATTAAAATCTAATTGAAATAAAATCATTTCCAATTCTGTCGCTCCCTTCGTCTACTGCCTGAGTGGAGGGTTTCCTGCTTTGTGGACAGAGTGTCTTCCGTCCCATTAAGACTTCCTTCGGCTTTGTAAATAGCCATTTGTGATTATATCATAAAGTGTCTTGGTTTGCTGGGAGGAGACCCAGGCGGGGAGGAGAAAGCCCCTGGGAAAATCACAGGAAGGATATTTACAGTGAAAATGGGAGGCAAAAATAAAGAAATGAGGACAGTGGAGGAAAAATACATGAGAATAGGGGCCACAGCAGCAGTCAGACAATTTAGGATAAGAAGGGACAGGGAGGCAGGGAAGCCACAGGGGCTGACATGAAACTTCTGACAGCATTTAGCTTGCATGTGTAGGGTTGGCCTCCCCCGGGTGTTTTTCAGATATGTCAAGTAGTCGCCGACATTTAAAGATCAGGACATTTTACTTAAATATTCAGATTTCTGGCTGCCTTTGAAATAAAAGAAAAATGCAGCAGCCCTGTGTCCGAATTCCCAGGGCAGCAGCTGACGGGGCCCGAAGCAGCCGCCCCCTTGCTGAGGTGGAAGGCACGGGGCCCAGGTTTGCCAGTTCCCACTGGGCCCGTTTTGCTCATTCTCATTCGTGTTGGCCCTGCAGGAATCTGAGTTTGAAGTTCTGCTAGTGGGTGGAAAGCCTTTTAGAGTCAAAAGATACAGGTTTGAACCAGTCCTCTGCTACTGATAATGGGGGCACATGGGGCAAGTATTTTAACATCCCTAAATCTCATTTCCCTAATCCACAGAAAGGGTGTCATAAAATTATTATCACAAGGGTGCTCAATCCGAAGTGTTAATCTGTCTTTAAATGCTCAGAAAATTACACAGTGTTATTCACATTTGCTTTTATAATTCTATCCTTTTTTCCTTATGAAGGGTGGGGATTCTTTTTCAGGAGGACAGTAGGAAATAGAACCATTGGAGAGGCTGGAGAATGCTGGTTAGAAAAATGTTGATGAGGCGGCTGAAAAAACCCCACACCGCAGCACCAGGCCAGGAAGGGAAGAACGTTAATGAGAGGGAAGCAGATCCAGCAAAAAGAAGAGCCCAGGGCCCAGGTGGACCTCCAGAGTGAGCTCACATGGGGCACTGCCTCTCAGGGGCTGTGTGATCTTAGGGATGTTCTGTAACTTCTCTAACCTCAGCGTCTTCATCGTTCAAGAGGGAAAAAGAATACCTATCACATAAGGCTGTTTGCAAATGGAGGGAGAAACATGCCTATAAAGTGTCTGGCACAAGTAAGGGTTCTATAAGCATTAGCCATTAAAGCAGCCATTAACAAATGCTGCAAGCAATTATCCAAGACTTCCCACTGTGCTGGGGTGAGAGTACTCCCCACAACCCAAAATGCTGCACTCTTGTCCTTTTTGAAAATATAATTCAGAAGTTTATAATTTCTTACCTAGCACTTACTGACCCCCGGCCCTCCCCAAATGACACCACTAATTATTCCTTTAACTAAAGAAGAGAATGGAAAGACAAAGTCTAACTGAGGAGCTGGAGAGTAAACAGCAGTTGTGAACTTTCAGGACCTAGATGATCTCTAGCCCACTGCAGAGGGCCAGGCCTGCCAAGGCCCAGGGGGGTTAAAAATGAGATTCTTTGTAACTGTCAATCAAAACATTCAAAGATTCCCCCGGGCTAGGGGAGGAAGAAAAGTGTGTCCCTCAAAAATACAATCTACGTTCAGTTGAGGATAGGCAACACCCATGTTAACCATTTAGAATAACTCCTTTTGAGGCCAGGCCTGGTGGCTCACACCTGTAATCCCAGCACATTGGGAGGTCAAGGAGTTCGAGACCAGCCTGGCCAACATGGTGAAACCCCATCTCTACTAAAAATATAAAAATTAGCCGGGTGTGGTGGTGAGAGCCTGTAATGCCAGCTATTCGGGAGGCTGAGGTAGAGAATCACTTGAACCTGGGAGGAAGAGGTTGCAGTGAACCAAGATTGCACCACTGCACCCCAGCCTGGGTGACAGAGTGACACTCCATCTCAAAAAAAAAAAAAAAAAAAAAAAAAGAATAACTCCTTTTGACGTAATAGTTTCAACAAAGGACAAGATATGGTCTTAGTTAGACCCAGGTCAATCCACCTGCATGCCATTGAAAAGAGAACACTTAAAATTTTATCTTAAATGTTTGAGGTGACAGGCTCTCACTAACACAGGGGAAAGTTCAGAAGCCATGGAAATGGAGTGGAAATGACAGGGAGTAAAGCAAGAACCACTTTCCTATTCCTGAAATTGGCTTTATTCCCTCCATCAAGGTCCTTCAGATATAAATGTGTGTTTCTGTAACCCCGTTTACTACTTTACCCCCTTCCTTCCCCAACACTGATGTAGTCACCTAGAGCTCCCATAGGAGTCCGTTGTCAAGTCTTCCTCTCATGCCGCACGTTCCACTCAAGTGAATTATTCCTCATTATTAATCCTTGCTAGAGGTCGCTGAGGATCACACTGATGGAATGATATCTGTATTAACGGGAACTCAGGGAAGCTGTCACCACATTATTCAGCAGCTCTGGCCACAGCCTCCCCTCTTCCCAGCAATATTCGCAGTAGCTTAAGGGCTAAACAAACTTGGTTTGAGGACCAAAGAACTGAAGCCATTTGCCTCTGTGCTGCTGTTAAACTCCGGGTTAGGAAGCAGTAGCCCTCGCAGCCCTAAGGGAAAACGCTGCTGACACCAGAATTTAAGAAACTTGGAACTGACTGTTGGATAGTTCAGCAATTTAATGTTTGCTTGTCAGAGTTTTTTCTCCTCTAGGTACTATTTTTAAATCTTAGCCATATAAATAGAAAAGATTTCTCTCACCATACCCATTCAAGGATTCATGCCAGCCCTGGTCACAGGCTAAGGTTCTGTTTAGATGCATTGCCAAAGCCGCCTGTACAAAAGTGGACATACTTAAAGCTGAATCCCATCTTGAACATGCCCCCCTCCACCCTCTCATTTGACACGAGATTTACGTTCACCCTAAAATGTTAGGTGATGCTAAGACACTGAAGGTTAGAAAAGGTGAGTGATTTACACACAGTCATCAGCCTAAGATGCTTGCTCCCAAATAGACAGACTTCAAACTCTTCATGCTTTGGCAGCTTTTAGAAATTTGTGAATCAATTAAACTAAGACATTACATTCATTTGCAGAAATAAGTTGCCAGAGACTAGTTTCATTCTTTTACACTTCTACTGTTTTACACTGTTTTAAAGTGTGGTTCCTTTTTTTTTTGAGACGGAATTTTGCTCTTGCTGCCCACCCAGGCTGGAGTGCAATGGCCTAATCTAGGCTCACCGCAACCTCTGTCTCCAAGGTTCAAGCGATTCTCCTGCCTCAGCCTCCTGAGTAGCTGGGATTAGAGGCATCTGCCACAATGCCCAGTTAATTTTTTTGTATTTTTTAAGCAGAAATGGGGTTTCTCCATGTTGGTCAGGCTGGTCTCGAACTCCTGACCTCAGGTGATCCACCCTCCTTGGCCTCCCAAAGTGCTGGGATTTAAAGTGTGGTTTTTAAAGGTGGGCATCTAGTCACCTGGAAATCTCTTTCCAAAATAAGTTCTACCAGCAAGATTCTGATGCAACAGTTCTAGAAAAGGGTACTTTGGAAAAAGTTGATACATACCCCAGAAAGAGAGTCACTGTTTAAACATAGCACTGGTATTATTTTAGATGCATGTGTGTATGTGAGTACACGTACAACATCTGTATCCTTGGCATCTAAAACAGAGCCTGGCACCAAAAAAAAAAAAAATCAATTGATATCTGTTGAAGAATGAATAACAACTTCAGAAAAGTACATCAGTCTTTATAATGTTCATCACTGTTATTGAGATTGTGGCAGAAGGTCTGTATGCATTAGAAAAATCTATCATCACTGTGAAGGACAGGGGAATGCTGTAGATTGTACCTGACCACATCTATGTAGATTCTGCTGAATTTGTGTGATAGTTTCAGATGTATATATGCATGGAGAGATTAACGAAGGGTTGTTAAGGTATCTGAAGATAAGCCCATTGCGCAGAAATCTAAACGTATGATTTAACTGGTAAACAGAGGTCTCCCAGCTACGCACCTGGGATATTGGGAAAAGCAGCCATTCGTTGATTCACTATATGTTGTCAGTCTATAGCAGAAAGCCTGGTAGCCAAATACATCAGAAGTCAAGCCTTTAAGAGTTTATCATCTACTTGGAAAACCCAAGTATGCCAACAAATTACTACAGCACGTCATCAACAACATCTATCCTGGAGACATGCACAGGGTGCTATGGGAGTAAAGCAAGGGGAAAGAAACGGGTGATCAGAAAATTTTCCTGGTAAAGTTGTACCTGCACTGGGTTTCAAATAAGTGGTTGATACGGTTTGGCTCTGTCCCCACCCAAATCTCATCTTGAATTCCCACTTGTTGTGGGAGGGATCTAGTGGGAGGTAATTGAATCATGGGGGCAGGTCTTTCTTGTACTGTTCTCATGATAGTGAGTAAGTCTCAGGAGATCTGACGGTTTTATAAGGGGGAGTTTTCCTGCACAAGCTCTCTTTTTGCCTGCTGCTATTCATGATTCATGTAAGATGTGACTTGCTCCTCCTTGCCTTCTGCCATGATTGTGAGGCTTCCCCAGCCACGTGGAACTGTAAATCCAGTTAAACCTTTTTATTTTGTAAATTGCCCAGTCTCAGGTATGTCTTTATCGGCAGCGTGAGAACAGACTAATACAGTGGTGATCCAGGAAAAGGGAGAAGGAATCATATCTAAACAAATGAACCCATATTTGTGAAAACACGGAGTCAGGAAAAGGGAGAACAGTCCATTTGGAAGAAGTAGAGTGAGAACAAGAGGAAGCAATAAGAGATGAACTTGCAGAGACCTTGCTAGCTTGGGTGCATGGTGGGGGGAGGTAGATTTATATTATGTAGGGAATGACAGGAAGAATGACATGATCATAATTAAGTTTCAAGAAGATCCCTACAAAAATATATTGTAGGTCAGAAAGACAAAGGGCAAGAACAGTTTGGGAATCTTTATAATTAATTCAGATGAGACATGATGATTTAGAGTATAAACCAGGACTAAAAACATTTTCTGTAAAGGACCAGATAATAAATATTTTAGGCTTTGCAGACTATATATTCTCTATCATCACTACTGAACCTGCCATTGTAGCGTGAAAAAGAACCATAGAAAATATGCAAAACATTGAGCAAATCTGTGTCCCTATGAAACTAGTTGCAAAAACATGTGGCAAGTGAGAGTTGGTTTGTAGCTTGTATTCCTTCTGGGTCACTGCACACTATAAATGAACCTATATAGTTGGTTAATTCACAAGTGAACCTATATAGTTGGTTAATTGCTACCCACATTAAGAGATTGAAAGAACGTATAGAAATAAAAGGAAATGTAAAAAACAAAACAAAACAAAAAAAAACACTACAGTTTTTCCTTTTTCTTTTTTTTAAGAAATCAAAGACATAGCAATATGGATAGCAAATATGTTTTCACAGCCACAAATACACACCTCTTTAATTCCTTCCCTTGGTGGTGTGGGACCAAGATATGTGGGGAAGCTCATGGCTGAGAAGCCACAAGCAGGTCACTGTAATTTGACTCTAGCTCATTACTCGGCATGATTCCTGGTGGCTTTCTTTAGTCATCAGTGCCTCATACCCAGGGTAAATTTATTTGTGATTTTTTTTCTCCTAATAAAGTCAGCACTTGAATTTCTGCAAGTGGAACAACCCTGCATTGCCATTTACCACATGCTTAGGCCACTCAGTTATTTACAAATGATGATGGCAAACACCTTTGAACAACAGCTTAAAGAAAGCATCCTTAGGGAAAGAAAATATAGAACAAAGCATCACATTTCAAACTCAAATACTCTAAAAATCTGTGGAATGCTATCTCTGATAGTGTCACTGCACTGACAGTTTTCCTCCCAGTAGCTATCGGGAGGGATTAGCTGGCAGGATCCTCAGATGCTCTCTGGGATCCCAGGGTGGGGGCCCTTCAGGTGGATAATATTCGAGTTCCCAAAAGGGGCCCTGAATTATCTCACTGTGTCCTGTCTCCCAGGTTTCTGTCTATTCGCATCAACACATCTTTCCTGAAACTTCTTCTTTTATGCTCTTCCATAGAGATTCCCCTGTCACTCTGTCACTATTAGAGACATTGAAAGCTTACTCTCTATTTCACTCTCTCTCTCGTCTCTCTACCTCCCCTCCTATATTATTATTTTTTTTCTAGTCTAGTAATGATTTGAGGTTTATTTGCCCCATTCCCTGCTCAGTCTTCCATGTGGCGAAAGGCCCATCCTGATGTCTGGCTGGGATACAACAAGGGTAGGCTGGGTGGAGCACAGCCATCTGTGCCCAGTGTGGACACTTAACTTTGACTTCTTTGATACCATGCTTCAGAATGCTGAGAGCAATCTCCCAGTCACCATCACTCTTTTACAGTGCCATAGAAATTAAAAGTTAATTAAAGAAAAGGGCAGGACACATTTCCATAAAGCATCAAACACTCGGGGGGAAATTCATTTATAGTCTCCTTTATAGCTGCCGTTGATCAGGTTCTTCCTTCCAGGGTTACAGAGAACTCCCTGGAAATAGTGTCTAGGATTACAAGTTTTACAGCCAAGGGCCTCATCATCTGAATGTACTGAGATGCAGCCACATAAAACTTAACCAGCAACAAAGGCTGAGTGCCCCGACTCGGCACTGCTCTTCTAAGTGTTTCTCACCGCAGCCTGAAAACACTGGTATAAACATGGTTCCCAAGGTCTAGGAGTCAACTGCATTGGTAATTGGCAGATAATGTCAGAATGGTTGGGAAATAATTTATTTTAGCCTGCTACCATGAAGCTCTTTTTATGCCTCCCTCATAAATATCTGCTTCCTAATGAAAATGAGAAGAAAGGTGTTTTAAATCCCTCAAATAGTTAAGAATTAGAGGAAGTCTAGGAAGTAGCTTTTAGCTCCACCACAGTACCATTCACACTGAAAAAATACACATAGAATCTTAGGGTTGAAGTAGCTTTAACACTGATCTAGTGCATAACCAAGCATCTTCTCCTTCCCTGATAAATGCTTGTCTGGTCATTGGACAACAAATGATTGTTGAGAATTTGCTATGTGACAGGCACTGTGTGAAATATTAGGGTGAGAAGGATAAGACTCTCAACATGACCTACTCAATTTTGTAAACTTCTAGTGACAGGGAACTCCCTACCTTCCTACTTGGGAGAGCTCTGTGTGTCTGAAATTATCATTTAACCACTCACTTAGCTTCTACTTGTTGATCCTAATTCTATTCCTTGAGATCCGCATGATAAACTTTTTAAATTGTAATATAAGTTCCCCCCAGTGGAGTCTAATTCTCCTTCTTGACAGATTAATGGATAGAAAAGGTAGACTACATAAAGATGTTCCCCCCAATGCCTGTAAAAGCATGAGGCTATCTGTTTTCTAATGGGCAATAGATAATATGATACATCTTGGAGAGTTTGCTTATTTGTCAGCCTAAAACACCTCTCAGAATCTGAGGGTAAGCACAGAGGGTAAGATCGTCGACCCGTGACAACTGAAGGTATTTTGCTGCATTCTCATCCTCAAACACAGGATAAAAAGAACAAAAACCAGTAGGAAGACATCTTCGAAGCCATAAATCTCTAACTCTATATTATTTTGTTAAATATTTTCTTTCTTTTTTGTTGACATGCTTTTTTTTTTCTAGATAGATGTATATCCATTGCATTAGAGTAAGACATATACCTTCCTGTCAAAACGTCCGTGGAGTAAGACTCCAGAGTTATACTAATTTGTACAAAGTTATTCAAATTAAAAACAGCAAGAAAGACCACATTTCTGAACCTGGACCTGATAGAAGACAAGAACCCTATCTTCTTTAGATTATAATAAATGTTAGTGATAGTTATTTTTAATACTCATTTTTTTTCTTCTCTATGCATCGATTGTTCTGGGTAAGTATTCTCGTGACTCCTAGAGAGGGAAGGGAGAGTAAAGGCAGGAAGTCATAAGTGGATCTTCACAATAAGTTTCTCAGTCTCTTTCAGGAATCTCAGATACCACTAAAAATGCTGTCTTTTGGTCAGGTATCTGAGCCTGAAATTAAACTTTTGAAGTATAGTCTTTGGAGGATTCTGTTTCTCTTTTTTCTCTCCTTTTAGTATTGATTTTTCTCCTTTCATTTGTTGGTGCTACTTCTTTTCTTGTTGCTGGAGATTTGTTAGAGCCACATTTGTACATTTCTTATTTATGTTTGTTTTGTACATAAGCACCAGATGCTTCCAGTTCCAGCTTCTCAATCAGTCAAGAGAGTTCTGTGGAAGTCAGGGCTGTCACTCAGAAGAATGAGGAGCCCACCCACATCTCCCGATCCCAAGGCAGTTTCATCAAAGACACAGGGTAGACTGCCCTGTGGACATTGACAGTGAAATTGATCAAGTCCCTACCGTATTGAGAAGAAAAATGATATAAGCATATAGCCCTAATCAGGAATCAGGAGGATTAACTAAACTTTTTAAGATGGCAGTAGGAAATGGAAAGAAAGTTTGTAAACATTCACATGTGAGATCCTGTCTCTCAAACGAAAGCACTGATTCCAGGTATCCCATGAGAGCTTGTACTTATGCCTGTAAAAAATTATACTGTTATTCTACAGGTATGATGTTACCTTTAAAGAATACGCTCCCTGTTGTGAACACGATTTCTACAATCCTAGAAATGTGATGGATGGTGGTTTTCACTGTGGCATATTATATATTCACACATACCTGCCTTTCCACTCACCTTGGAAAATAGTCAATCATCCTTAAGACATTCCAAGCAAGCTCGTTGTCCAAGATTCTCTGCCTTGTGGATGCATGCAGAATATCTGGCATTTCTCTCAAGTCTTGAGATGCCTATGTGTGCTTGGGCTCTGATCACAACATCTCCAGGGAGACATGCTGAAAGCAGTCCTCCTACTTACCCAGAATTTTTGTTAAAGCCAGAAAGGAAGAAATCATGACTGGACCAAATTTGTATGCAGTTTTGAGTTTTGTGAGTATGACATACTAGTCAGCCTGACATTATACCTTTCCTGATTCAAAGTAATAAGATAGTCCATAAAATATTAGGAGAGACCTGGAATATCCAAATTCTTGTCCTTATGCTGCCTCTCATCAGCTGTTGATCTGAGCAAATCACTTTACTTCTCTGCCTTTCATTTCCTATAGAATGGTAACAATGACACTTTTTCCTTTTTCACAGAGTAATTGTGCAAATCGTATTAGATCATGCCAATGGAAAAGCTTTATGAAGTCCTCTATGAAAGGCAGGATGTTGCTGGGCGAAGTTGGTAAAGATAAATCACTAGCTCCACTTGTTCTGTCTTTGCCTTGGCTTCACACACAATCACAGTGTTGGCAACTGATACTGCTTAATGGGATCACAGCATGATAATGACAGAAGGAAATAGGATCAGAACTTCTTAGGCTTTGGTACCATACTACTAAAATGTAGTTCGCTTAATGTTAAATGGTTTACAATGCTCGTTTCCTTGCATTGTCTTGTTCTATCCATTCCCAAGCATAAATATGACTTTCTCCATTTTATGGACAAGGAAACTGATGTGAAGAGAGGATGAATAACTTGCACGATCACATTATTGTTTAGAAGAACTTAGGAGTTCAAGGGTAAGATTTCATGTGATCTAGCGCTATCATATAAAGACACCAACTGCCTATTCGGTTTCCTCACTTAGCCAACACATGTTATTGAGGACCAACTGTAGGCCCAGGCATTTTTGTGGGCACTGAGGAGACACCAGTGACTAAAACAAGCAAAGCTTCTACCTTCATCAAGAGGCAGCATCTTCTGGAAGAGGAGCTGACCATAAAGAAGCAAAGATAAAATTATGGGAGATGTCAAATACTGCTAAGTGCTATGGAGACAAATCAAGTGGGGTATATGGAGGGCCAGGATGATGAAGATGCTGTTATTTTATACTGAGGACATTCCCATATGAGAAGATCACCTGAAAGCAGAGACCTGGCTAAAATCAGGCATTAAGCCATGCAACTATCTTGAGGAACAGTGCTCTCAGCAGAGGGACCAGTAAGTAGAAAGCAGACACACAGCCCTTCAAAGGGACCCAGAGGACATGGTCCACGGCCAGCAAGGAAGGCAGAGTGGGCATGGGGTCAGGCAGCTGAGTATGCCACATGTAAACAGTGGCAAATGAGGCCACACACTGGCCAGGCATTGTGCCAGTCCTCATGGGCCAAGTGCAGACAGATTTTCTTCTGAATGACTGTGAAACTGTGTCATGGATCTCTAAAGTTCTTTGCTGTGTCCACGTGAGCAGATGACGCACCAGCTCCTTCCATCCTAACCATTTAAACCTGCATATGTTAGAAATTTCCCTAAATACTGTCGTCTTTAACCTGAGAGTAAGGATGGGAAAGACAAACTTTCCTGTCCCAACTAGAGAGTTTATAGTGAAGTGTGTGCATTCTATTTCAAGTCTTGTGTTTAGCCCTCCCTCTAAGTGAAGTAATCCTTCAAAGAGGCATCCTCATTACCAAAGTCCCTCTGGGAAACCTCCTGTGTCCATCAGGATGTGCATCTCATGGAAGGAAAGCGAGCCCTACTTACCCTCAGTGGTTATGGGTGACTATTGTTACCTCCTTCTAGTGCACCAATCAGGCGCCATGTAACATGGTCCCTAGCCATCTTGAGAAATTAGATCAATCCCCCTTTGCCCATTAAAAGGCTCATAAACATTTGCAGCATCAAATTAGTGCTGGTAGATTTCTCAAACTTGGAACACGTTAAAACGCACAGTTGGGGAAGAAGAATCAATTAGGGCCAGACAGGGTGTTGGAAGTTAAACAATTTGTCTATTTTATGATTCTACACTGTGGAAAGAGTGTGTGTGTGTGTGTGTGTGTGTGTTTACACTTTAGCTCAGATTTAAAATCACTCATGTGTATAGTTTGTATAATTCAATTCATGATTGGAGCAGAAACTACCCACAAAGTGAGAGGTTATTTTTTGAGGAGTCAGAAAAGGCTTGTATTTACAACTTTATAATTTGTAATTAAGCTTATTATAGCTTTCCCACCTCCTAAACCTCAGTCAACTAAGCTTAAATTTAGACAGGAAACTAGCAATTATTCAGCAAATACACTAGGCATACAATAATCATAATCCAGATAAAAAAGACCAGACCTGGCTAGTTGCCTCTTCTCCCAAATTCATCAAACAATTGACAATTTTCCAACATTTTTTTTTTGCCTTTACCATCCTTTCTAAATAAAGGCCAAAAATAGGTAAAGAAGATAATATAGAATAGAGGTTATTCACTTGGGACCCATGGACCCCCATGGGGTCTGTGAATAGAATTCAGAGAGGTCTATCAACTTCAATGGGGAGGAAAATTACATCTTTATTCTCACTCATCTCTAATTGAAATGTAGCATATCCTTTATTTATGAATATAGATAACCAAGCACAGAAGTGTCAGAAGTGCCTGTGACTTTATCAGTGAGAAAAATCACAGCTATTTTTATATCCTATTATACACGGTGCTGATATCTTGAAATATCCTTTTCGCTCAACATTTCTTCCAATTTGTGTTAGTTGTTAGACTCACTGCTAGATTTGAATTTAATGCATTAATCATGAAGCACATGCTATGCCACAATTTTTTAAATATTTTGATAGCTGCATTTTAATACAATTAATTTTCTTTGTAATCCTATCTACATGTCAAAAGGTCTAGAGCTCAAAAATCTGAAGAACCCCAGGTCTAGAGAGGCAAGGGCTGCCACCGTAAGAGGCTCTGCTGGGTGGTGCAGTGTGGACAAACAGCTTCCCCTAGGTTCCTCCCAGACAGGTTTCCCTGCCTTGTCTCTCACAGTGCCTAAAAGTCCACCAAGAAAAGGGTTCGCTTTTACTACAATATTTCTTCCCTGCATGTAATTAACAGCACACAGGAAATTAATTTGTATCTTAAAAAGAAAAGAAGAATATAATTGGCAATAAAATAGTTCCCAATCCAAGCACTCAGTTAAGCACTTTACTTAAAATCTCATTTAATCTTCAAAAATCTATATGTGGGTACTATTATTTTCCCCAGTTTATAGAAGAGAAGACTGAGATTCAGAAAGGTTAAGTGGCTTGCCCAATAACACCCAACTAGATCTTTTCTGAACTAAAGTCAGTGACACACTGAGAGTTATTTTTATGTAACACCCGTTCACATGAAAGAACGTGATGTGAGGGAAGAATAGGAAAAAGTTATATGGCCAGTGCAGGAGTTCAGGACACGCCACCTCTTTGGCACGTTGATTATTTTAAGCTAAAAGCACTTGAAAAACAGCAGGCTCAAGACGAGCATTCTGACCTTCCCTTTTCTTCCTGGAAGCAGGAGCTGTAACTCCCAGGTGAAAGGTGCCCTCTCTAGACCAGGGGAAATAAACATTCTTTTCACCAGAGACGGGCGGTCGAGGCGAGAAATCTGTACAAACAGACCTTGTTAAAATAATTCTTATCTGCCTTATTTTAGTTACATTTTTGCAGTTGCCTTTCTTTGCTCAACCTAGTATATAAGCACTTAGACCTAGCCAGCTCTAGGCCCACATTTTTTAAAATGGGGGCTCCCATGTATATGCAAAAACTACTGAAAAAATTTTGTATGCTTTTCTCCGTTTGATCTCATTTATGTTGGTACCAGCTGGAAAACCTAAGAGGGCAGAGGAAGAATTTTACCTCCGCTATACCAGCGGTTCTCAAAGTGTGACCTGCAGACCCTATGGGGTCCCTGAGACTTTTTCAGAAGGTAACTGTTCTCAGAATAATCCGAAGACGTCATTTCCCTTTTTCATTGTGTTAATATGAGTAACAGAAGTGCCAAGGCAATAGTGGGTGGAACTTCTGGCAACTGAGCATGAATCAAAGCAGTGGCACCAAACTGTATCGGCTGGCACCACGTGCTTCCCCACCACACCTTCACACAAAGGAGAAAAAAAAAAAGAGAGAGAGAGAAGAAAAGAAAAGGAAAGAAGAAGACAATGCCTGTTTGCCTGTTTCACTTAAGAATGTCCTTGAATGAAACAGAGAGAGTAATTTTAGTATATCTTGACTCCTGAATACACATTTTAAAATATTCCATACAACCAAAGAGAAAGCATACATCTAGCACTTATGCATACCATGGTATGGTGGGTGTCTGCAGGTAGGCTTGGCAAGGCCTGCTGCCTGTGTTTTTCTATGACAAATTTGAACTGAGACCATTTTTTGAAAAAATTTTAAAAGGTTGTTAAAAAAAAAAAGATTTGACAGATCCTTATGTAGCCCACAAAGCCTAAAATATTTTCTTTCTGGTCCTTACAGAAAAAGTTTGCCGACAGGAAAAAAGCAATTGTGTCATCATTTGAATTGTGAGCAGAAATATCTGCATTTTTCATGAAACACTGCTTTTCCTTGAATGATCTTGAATGAAATTATAGTTATTCAGAATTGGTATCTTGCAGACATTTTTTCAAGAAGCGTCATTTCAAGGAAAACAATTGATAGTATTTATTGCCAGTTATAAAATTTGAGCTTTCATGGAGAAAATAAGAATTTTCGAAAACTTGAATTCGTCACCATGACTTGACAGCTTTCCAATATTTAAAGACTTTTCAGATGAGATTGGTGGTATTATTAATAAGTTTTATTTTTATATTATATAATGAAATGTGTCAGTATTTGGAGGATCTGCATAACTCTGTAAATCAATATTTTCCAAGTGATTTTTACTGTGTGATTTTACAAAATTGAGCATGTTAAAATATGAATTCAAAATACAAGACAGACCAGCAGACAGATATTGGGGTAAAGCAGACATGCCATAAAATTCACCCTTTTTAGGGATACAGTTCAATGTGTGTTAGTATAAATAGAGTTGTGCAACTATTACAACAATCTTATTTTCAAAGATTACTATCACCCCACAAAAAAACCTCTTGCCCATTTGTAATGATTCCCTATCCCACAACCAGCCTTAAGCCTCTAGTATACTTTCTGTTTTCATAGATTTGCCTTTTCTTGATTTTTCATGTACATAGAATTGTAAAGTATATGTTCATGGCTGGTTTCTTTCACTTATTTTCAAGGTCCATCCATGTTCTAACATGTACGAGTATTCATTCCTTTGTGTTGCCTGTATGAGATATAAAAACACAAACGAAACTATTTTTCCTTGTTTCACATTCAAGACTTAATAATTCCTCACCAAAATGTGCAGGGAGTTTTCCCCACTCCCCAAGCAATTCTCCGGTAGGCAGCTAACTCGTGTTAATTGTGTTCAATGGTGTCCTACCATTAAACTCAATTCTGACATTATCTATTATATTTGAAGCTAGTCTCAGATCACACAGGGTGAGGGCTTAAACCCACAAGACTGCCCTAACTTCAGATGCCAATATCAAGCCCCAGGCTGTTTGGTCTGACAAACAACTATAAACAGGGAATTACCACAATCCCTTTGGGGCAGATTTGCTAGGGCAGGTCACAGAACCCAAGGCACCACCTTACTTACTATTACCGATTTAACACAGGGATTTTTTAAAGGATACAAAGACGCAGATGAAGAGATGCAGAGGGAGAGGTTCAGGAGGATCCCAAGTGCCGGAGCTTATGGCCCCATGAAGTTGGGGTGCACCATCCTCCTGACATTTGGATGTGTACTTGTTCATCAATCTGGAAGCTCTTAGAACTCAGTCCTTCTGGGGTTTTATGGAGCTTTCGTTGCTTTAGCATAATTGATTAAATCATTGACCATTGGTGATCAAATCAATGTTTAGGTCCTCTCCCCTCCCTCCAGGTTGGAGGTTGGGAGTGAAAGTTCCAAGGCTCTAATCACAAAGTGAGTTCCCCTGGCAAGCAGCCCCTATGCTGAGGCTACCCAGGAGCCCCCAGCCATCAGTCATCTCATTAGCATACAAAAAGACACTTAGCACTGAAGAGATTCCAAGGGTTTTAGGAGCTGTATGGGAGGAAACAAGGATAAAAACTAAATACATATTTCTCATAAATCACAATCTCACCTTGCCAAGTAGTATTCCATAATATGGATATGCCGCATTTTGATTATGCTTTCACTAGTTGATAGACATCAGGGTTTCTTCCACTTGGGAGCTATTATGAGTGACTGAGTAATGCCACTATGAACAATTGCATACAAGTCTTTGTGGGACATATTGAAACTGCCTTTGCAAAGATTATGACAGAGAGAAATCTAGCATAACAGACTCCATCTTTCTTCTAGCCTCACAGGCTCTCTGTCCTCAACTCATTCCTGGGCATAGGCCAAGCAAGCATGGAAGGGATTTAGTTTATAGTTAAACTTTGAAACTCCCTAAAACTATTCCCCTCCTTGCCCAGAGACCAAAGCCACTTTTGTAAAGCTAATAAAAGGCTATGAGATTAGGATTATGGGAGGGTCCTGAATTCTGCTAAAATGGAGACATAGTTTGTATAATCCCTTACGGCTCAGGAGTCATAGGGTCAAAGATCTGTTCCTATGGATGACATCACTATTACAGAACCTAAGATTGGTCTCGCGATGTTTTTCAGATTACCGCATTCTGGTAACTGACTGACTACACCCAGTGTTGTCACTGATGACCCAGAAGTGGACTCAATGCACAAGGGCCATTTTCCATACTCCTGTGATTTCATCCCCAATCAATCAGCAAACCCATTCCCTCACCCCTGCTCACCAAATTATCCATAAAAGCCTTAGTCTCTGCATTCTTGGAGAGGCTGATTTGAGTAACAATAAACTCCTCTTCTCCACTTGGCTGGCCGTGCATTAATTAAACTCTTCATTTACTGCAATATTGTTGTCTCAGTGAATTGGGTTTATCTGTGCAGCAGGCAGGAAGAACCCGCTGGGTGATTACAATATGATTTCATTTCTCCTGGGTGAATATATATAGGAGCAGGATTGCTGGACCACATGGTAACTCGATGTTTAACATTTTAGCCATGTGAGTGAGCTACTGTGGAAGCTATTCATACTTCAGCCCTGGTCAGGCAGCCTTCAGATGTCTGCAGACTCAGCTCACATCCTAGTTGCAACCTCATCAGAGTCCCTGAGGCAGAACCACCAACCTAATCCATCCAGGATTCCTGAGCCTCAGAGATTGTGAAATAAATATTTGCTTTATGCTGTTGTGTTTAGGGTAATGTGTTATATAGCAAAAGATAACTAATGCAGTTTTCTCAGATTTCTCCTCAGCCTTGACACCTGTGCTGACAAGATCAGCTTCAAGACCCTTAATTGCATTTTTAAGAAGCCATACTTTCTTCCCTTTGGTGACCAATTGGTGTGATGTCTAATGGAAGATAATGTTACAGTTCAGCTACATATGATTTCACTGTAGATTCCATTTCAAAATCGGTCTTTTCTTCTCTAAGGAGGAGTGCTTTGACTATGATAAGACACTCGAATGCCAATACAACAGACCTAACAGTTAATCTCTTTGAACTAATAGTCATGTCCTAGGCATAAAAATTTGCTTTATAAATAATGTTATTAGGTTAGTAGATTAGAAGAAAACTAGTTCTCAGTTTCAGCAAGTGTGACAAAAATTAATCAATAAATCGATTGAAGCATAATCAATAATATGAAGAAATCGGAACTGATTTAACCTGGGAAAGTGGCATGATGGATACCAAATAATACCTTGGTAGGATATGACGTAAATGCAAACAAAAAGTTGAGAAACAGTCACACTGTTTTCCAAAGTGATTTTGTTAGGGTAGGTAGTCAGACGGGCATGAGGAGGACAGGAGAGGGCCCCCTCCAGGAATGTCAGGTGTCTATCACGTGATGGTCATGCAGTTGTTAAACTGTCTCTCTAAAATAATAATTGGTCACAGCCAGCACCAGGGAAAGACAGTCTCCCAATTGATAGAAAACAGCTGAAGCTGGCGATCAGTAGTTTCCCGATAAGATCTCAGGAGTTGGGCAAGCCGACTCAAGCATGCACACTATAAGGCAAAATGGCAGAGTTGAACTGGTATATGACCTCCCTCTAGGAATACTCGACTGGCTAGGGAAAAATACCTCCAGTGAGCATGCATGGAACTCCAGTAAGCACACTCTGCATATGGCCCCTCCAAAGTGCTGGCATGCCACTATGCATGCAGACACCCAACCCAAGGGAAGGAACAGGAGAGAAGAGACACAAATCCCGAAGCATGCCAACATAGAAAAACCCAAGTCAAAGGCTGCACAGCACACTTGGATCTCACAAATCACACACTTCGCCCCCTTTGAAGTGTACTTTACTTCCTTTTGACCCTGCTCTAAAACTTTTTAAATAAAATTTCACTCTTGCTCTAAAACTTGCCTCAATCTCTCACTCTGCCTTATGACCCTTGGATGATTTTTTTTTTCTCTGAGGAGGCAAGAATTGAATTGCTGCAGACCCATACGGATTTGCCAGTGCTAACAACTGTACCATTTTTACATTCACACCAGCAATGAATGAGGGTTCCAATTTCCCCATATCCTTCTCAACTCTTGTTATTGTCCAAAGTATGGTAGCTCTTCCATGGTTGTGAAGAAGTATTTCATAGTGAGTTTAATTTGAGTTCTCCTAATTACTAATGATGTTGAATATTTTTCATGTGATTAATGGCCATTTGTATATCTTCCATGAAGAAATGTGTGTTGAAATTCTTTGTACAATTTTTAAACTTTTTATTTTGAAGTACTTACAGATTCACAGTAAGTTGCAAAGATAGTAAAGAAAAAACTAGTACATTTTAATGTAACAGAGCAAGAAAATTTAATTGATATGGTTTCTGATTATACATTGCAACTACTTTTTAAGAAAGTATCACTTGTTGAGTTTTGGTGTACTATCAAAGAACAACACCCACAACTATCATACAATCTATGAAAATCCTCCCTTTTTCTACTACAATCTGTGTGAAGCCAGATATTCTTTACATACTTAAAAATATATATATACTGTAACTGATTAAACGTAAAACCAGATATAAGGCTGTAGCTGGGTTCTAAGAAACTTGCAAAACTATAAGGCAATGTCATTCTTCTCATTAATGTTTTGTAAAACAATATAGCTATTTTTCATAAAAATTACTTATGCTAACGTAATGAAATTTGTGTTGTTATTTTTCAAAGAATTAAAAAGCATTGACTTTTCGTCAGTTTTAGTTTGTCATGTGGAAGTATTGCTACATTTCCCTCATGAACAAAAGCTCTTTGAAATCCTCAACAATTTTAAGCATGTAAAAAGGCCCCGAGACCAAAGAGTGTGAGAATTGCTGCTCTAAGTGTTACCCTGGGGAGACAGGTGTGGGTGAGCACTGAACCCCTGAGGCAATGAGGACAGTGTGGCCTCCTTAGGAAGCCGGTGGGTTATGTGAACACAGAGAGAGGGAGGGAAGGACTCTGAAGACAGAAGTCGGGGGTTTCTCACTGGCACATACATGCACACACGTAAACTCCACTCACTGGGAAAAACTAGGAAGGAAGACAATATCTGACAGCCTAATTTTCTAACAGTGTATAAATGCAGTACTGTACACATGAAAACTCAAATCCATAGCCTGTCTGCACAGCTCTCAGGCTCTGGGGTCATCACCAAAACACTGTAGTGACACCCTGCTCTGCTTCTTCTGATGGCTCCACCCAGCTCAGTCATGCTCCCAGGTTCCCTCCTCTTTGACAGGACCTGCCAGGGTGCCTCCTTCCTCTTTGAAGTGCCTCCACAGTTCCTCCCATCTGCCTGCAGGAGGCATGCAGCCTCCTCAGCTTCCCCCTCCCTTGCTCTTTCTGCAAAAAGCACAGTTGCCTTTGAAAATGATACTTAAACATTGCTGAACACTGCTGGGAACTAGCTAAGGGCAATGGGAGTGACCCATGTGGAGAGGTTATGGGCCTCCAGGACTTGTGAGGCCCCACCTAACCCAGGAGGGATTTCCCAGAGGCCCCTTTCTTCCCCGGGGGTGAGGAGAACTTTGGCTCAGGTATCAGAAATCCCATCCAAGTCCTGACTCTTTCGGCAGCATTAGTCTTTCTGAGTGTCATTTTCTCATCCGCAACGGGGGTGATGAATTCTCCTCATATTAATCAAAGAAATACATATGCAAGTGTTTTTAAATACAAAACTCTGTCGATGTAAGCCACGTTATTAGGAATAAATCTGAAAGTACATTCTCATACCTAATTCAATGGGTCCTTGTGATTATTTCATAAACTAATATAAAGGTAGCCGACTATGAGGTAATGGTAACACAGCAGAGAAATGCAACAGATCTAAGTAGCAATGTTTATATGTGTGTGTGTGTGTATACTTGGAAATCAGACGAGTATTCTATATTCTCTTCATTTCTTGAGCCAAGGGTACTTGATTGATTAGTTTAAATATTAAATATGCTCTTTTGTTTTCTCTCAGTTGGACCTCTCTCTGAAATATATTTACTTTCTTCACTTCATTTCAGAATTTGCTTGGAACCAAAAAAAACGTGAAATAAGGCAGCTGGAATTTTTGTGATTTAAAATCATGGTGATGATGATGATGATAAATGAAAGCACATATCACTTTGGGGGAACAGCAGACTGAAGGAAGGAGTAGACGGTGCAGCCATGAAGCAGCATGCATACCTTGTATATCTTGTATGCTACACTGAGTTTCGCCATATGCCCCTACAAAGTATCAGGTTTTCAGAGGTGCAAGTTCTTAAGGAAAGACTTTAGGTCACCATGCCTTAAATGTGGGTGGTTGTGTTGGAAAAAAAACATTTAACTTATTTCAATTGCCTGGACTGTGCAGAGGAAGAGAATCAATTCTAAGTTAACTGAGTCCCAAACCACATACAGCTGTATAGATTAGGTTTTATGTCGTGAAATGCATTCTTCAGTAATGAGGAAACTCGTGTGGACTTCAGAAATGAGAAAAATCTTCTCTGTCCAAGAAAGCTTTAGGAGCAGCATCTGCGTCCTGCAGAGGAGACAGACTGGAGCTAGCGCAAGTCAGAGTTTGATTATTACAGCAGCTTCCTACTTTGCCAGACAGAGCTTTCTTGAAAGCACACGTGAAATTCTAATGTTAAACGTTAGCAAAAGGATAGTGTTTTGTAAGAGACAAATGAGAGTACACAATGAAATATTATCTTCCTAATTACACTTTACATTTCAGGGACAGTTTTCAACAAAATACTTCCCGTATTTCGCACATTCTTAATTTTGTAAACATGCCGATTAATTTCCATCATTTCCTCAACTGTACTATAGGCTCAGCTATATAAAAATATGAGACCTCAGCTTCCTAGCCCTAATACTAACCCTTTCATTTTCTGCTTTCAACTCATTAAAAATGGGGAAAATGCAACAAAGCATTCAAATAATTGTATGCACAATATTACCATACAAATATCTGCACAAGGCTGACACACTAGGCCATTGGCTGACAGGCAGCACTTCATAAGATCCCTGGAAAGGTTAATACATCAACTGTAGTAGGAAAGACTGAATTTCATGTACGCAAAGCAGCTTATGAGAGTCAGGTGTAATTATGTAAGTAAATATTTCTAAAAACCTGAATGTATGGAAGTTAAAGATGCTTTACTGAGATTGTCTGTTGATGCCTTTCTATTGCAGGGACCTTAATAACGTGCAGACAGCCACACACTTCTCACATTCCTGAACCTGATGCAGAACACAGGCCTGGAGGGCCAGTTTTCATCTCAAAACTTGAGTTATACTGTCTGCCCACTGATTCACATCCCGCTTGCCTTATTCAGTAACTGATTTTTAAATGGAACAATGTTTGACATGACTTTTTTAAAAGGGTGTTCTTAAGTCATTATAGAGAGGGAAAATATGATAACCTTATTAAATTACCTGCCCTTGTAGACTGGGTAATGTCGTAGGCCTGTGCCCCGAAGGCCTGTATTGAGACAAGATGCGCAGTGAAAGCCACGGCAATCCATTACGTCCTGCTTCAAGGTGAGTGTGGCAAGAGGAAAACCTTCCCTCTGAAGCCCGTAGAGGAAAACTCACTCAAACTGGAGGGACTGAGGCAGCAGGAAAGGCAAAAGGTAAGAGTACTTTCAGTTTCCCAGGGTCCATTTTAACGAAAAAGCTGTTTGAACTCTTGGGGACACCTGAAAAGCTAGATTCACGTAACTGTACTTACTGTTTAACTATCACCACCCCACATAAAAGATTCCATAATCATGACCTCAATCAGCTCCGAAATGTGACACGTACAATGTTATAACATAATAGAAGGCATTCAGTAAATACTTGCTTACTTCTTTGAGGTAGGAGGCAAAATTTTGTTTCTCTTTTCGTAACAAAAAAAGATTTAAGTGTGAAGAGATTTGGAGAAACTGCAACTAAAATGCTATACAAACTAATATATTGTACAAGGCCACAATTTGCCAGGGACTTTTGCAGACATTTTAATTCACTGTATCTCATTTAATCCTGCCAACTGTCTCCCAAAGTAGATATTTTCATTTGCGTTTTCACAGATGAAGGAATCAAAACTCAAAATGTTAAATAACTCGTGTTCTTTATTTAAGTTAAATGTAGCAGTTTCTAAACACCAGGCTCTCAGGATGTTTTATAACAAAGCCCTTACTTGAGGAAATGGGGTATAATATAAAGACAACTTTCTTTAGAAGGGCTAGACGCTTGTTTTCAAAGCTGGGCTTCTTCATTTATTAGCTAAGGGACACCAGGTTCGTTATTTCTGAATTTCAGTTTCCTCAACTGAAAAAGAGGAAAATAACTCCTATGTGTTAAGGTTATATTGACTATTCAAACTAATTATGTATTCAAAAATGTATACATATGTATATGCTTATAAATACAAATATACATATATACATGCATCCAAATACATGTTTGCATGTATGTATGTGTCTCACTGTGTCTGGCAAAGAGTATGAGATCCACTATTTAAAACTGTTTTTTTTTGGCTGGGTGCGGAGGCTCACGCCTGTAATCGCAGCACTTTGGGAGGCCGAGGTGGGTGGATCATGAGGTCAGGAGATTGAGACCATCCTGGCTAAGATGGTGAAACCCTGTCTCTACTAAAAATACAAAAAATTAGCCAGGCGTGGTGGCGAAAGAAGCCTGTAATCCCAGCAACTCAGGAGGCTGAGGCAAGAGAATCGCTTGAACCTGGAAGGCGGAGCTTGCAGTGAGCTGAGATTGCACCACTGCACTCCAGCCTGGGCGACAGAGTGAGACTCCGTCTCAAAAAAAAAAAAAAACTGTTTTTTTTTTTTAATTTTACTCTCTCCTTAAGCTAGTTAACTGAGTATGAAAATAAGTTTACTTCTACTGGATGCTGGTACTTGTTTAGTCTTTTTGTTTTCCTTTAAATCATTTCTTCAGGTTAAATTGTATTAATCTGAATATACTCTTAACTTGAATTTGCAAACATCTTCAATTTGTATGTTTACCAACCTTTAAATTTAGAATGATGTTCTGCACAACAAAAGCAATGGTAGCAAGGAAGCTAGAATGACAGTTTTTAAATGGCTTTTAAGAGAACGTTGTAATTTCAGAAGAAAAAAAGTACCATGTATTTTAGACATATTTTTCCCATGTATTAATTATTACTTTTAATAATTAGTATTTTTTCAAAAAGCCCAACAATTTATATCACTTCTTCATGTTAGCTGTTGGTTTATGTCTGCACTGCAGATGGAAACCAAGTTTTGGGTAGGCCGGGTGCATCATCTGTTTCCAGTTTGACTTCATTTTGAAACATTCCAATGTATAGTATCTGGATTTCCTACCAATGAAAGTGGTATAGCAATCCTTAAAGATCCACACAGGTTAGAGCTGGACAGGCTCATAAACACCATCATATCTAGCTCTGTCATCTATACAAAAATAAAAATAAAAATAAAACCTCTGAGAGTACAAGAGGTGCACATGGCATCTCATAGGTCAAACTGCTAGTTGGGATAAATTCAGGACGAAGCAAGGGTCCAGCTCAGGGTTCTTTCCATTGCTGTGGCCCAGCATCCTAGCTAGGACACAGACGGCTAAGAAAGACAGTGGGCTGGGGAGATATTTCAGACATGGCACTACTGTCACTTCAAAGCATGTTAATAAGATCTTAAATGGGGCCTGTCTCCTGGTCTATGCTAGCCTTCCCTTGCCTCATCACTGGGAGTTACAGAAAAAAGCTCCTGGCAGCTGAACTCTTCTCTAAAGCTTTTCTCTTTGGCTTAAAATATTTCAAATCCTTACACACAAGTGAAACTTAAAGTTTCCAGGCTATTCTTTCATAAAAGAAGATTATAACTCAAAAAGCTAACCCTTTATGCAAAACCTTATCTGGCATGGTTACGCTGAGATATTTCTTTGAGGTTAAGAAAATATTTTCTTTAAGGAAACTACTCCTTTTACCATTTTTAAGATGACTCTGTGCATACATTGTATGCCTGTCTATTGTTAGACTGGGTGTGGGCAGCATCAGTACCTGCCCCACTGAGCGGTCGCCATGTATCAGACCCTTCCTGCGTGTAGTTACATTGCATGGGGCATGGTTTGGCCTAGCAGGTGTTTGCAGCAGAAAATCCTGAGCCCAACAAGCTCCCTCTGGCATCCAGGCTGGCCTTTTGCAGTGACCACAAGTATAGTTGCATGAATTAATATACATGGGAGCTTTTGACATAGGAGGACATGACCAAATGAACATATTCAGCTGAAAACAGAGCTAGGCAGTGCGGATGTGTGTGAATATGACACAACGGGTATATTGACTTCTTTCTTAGTGAAGTGATTTTGAGTTGCTGGGTCTCAGCAAACGGTACTTCCAAATGAAGGCCTCAGAAGCAGCCTAAGAAGCAAAAGTTTCTCACTGACTTTCTCGAGCCCTCCTGTCTCTCAGTCTTAACCTCCCCTGAGGCTCACTGCAGAATCCAGAATCCCTCTTCCTCAAGGCAGGTCATTGAAGTCAGAACCCATTTTCTCCAAAGTCAGCCATCCAACCTAAAAATATGACTCCAACTTTCCTTCCACCTTTCTGGGTTGCAACTGGCCATAAAGAAATCATCCAATTTGCCTTGTTTGACTGAAGGTCATAAGACCCCCACACCCAGAAGGGAGGGACGCTGCTCATAGAGACCAGGAGGAATCTAGAGGGCCTGGCTGAGTTCCCCACTCGGTCTGTTAGCATTAGATCATAACCTTTGCGTCCAATCCTATTTCTACATGGTTGTGCCTAATTTCTTGAACCTAAGCATGAAAATGGACAATTTTCCCTGTATCACTGATTTTTTTATTCTATTTATTTTATTTATTTATTTATTTATTTTGAGATAGGGTTTCACGCTGTCGCCCAGGCTGGAGTGCAATGGTGGGATCTCAGCTGACTGCAACCGCCGCCTCCTAGGTTCAAGTGATTCTCCTGCCTCAGCCTCCCAAGTAGCTGGAATTGCAGGCATGAGCCACCAAGCCTGGCTAATTTTTATATTTTTAGTAGAGACGGGGTTTCACCACGTTGGCCAGGCTGGTCTCGAACTCCTGACCTCAGGTGATCTACCCTCCTCGGCCTCTCGTAGTGCTGGGATTACAGGCATGAGCCACCGCACCCAGCCTGATTTTTTATTTTGAAGGTTCCCATGTACATGTTAATAAGTTTTGTGTGCCTTTTCTCCAATTAATCTGCCTTTTGTGAATTGATTTTTCAGCAAACCTTCAGAAGGTGAACGGAAAAACCCTACAGAGTCCAAAGATGTGTTTAAGGCTCAAATCTGTCATTCACTCACCATGTAACTTCAGTTAAATCACTTAACATCCCTGAGCCTCAGTTTCCGCATTTATAAAATAAAAGTAGAACTATCTATGTCTCCACTTCACAGGGTTCAATCGATGCTTTGGATTATGCAGAATAAAAGTACTTTAACTGCAAAGCAGTATGTAAAAATCAGGTCTAAAAATTCTCTGCCATTGGTCATCTATAAATTGTAGGATCTAATAGAATTGCCAGTAGGAATTCAATAAATTTGAATGAAATCATGACCATGAAGCAGGATAGGGGCATGCACTTCAGATTAAAAGAAAGAAAGAAGAAAGACACATAAAATCTTGAATCACAAAGTAAGGATCTCTCTTGAAAGTGGTTCTCTACCCAAAAACATCTATCTATTTTTTTCTCTCTGGGGTTCTATGATATTCTTTGTAAGAACGGGTCCATAACAGCAACAACAACATAGTGGACTCTAATGGGCGATTATTCAGCATCTACCCTGGGCCAGGCACTATGCTGAGAGCCGGAAATGCCCTATGAGTGAAGGGCTCATCTCCTGAAGCCGCGCTGCTGGGAGAGCGGACAGCGAGCCCCTGGCTGCCACAGAGGGCGAGAGAGCCGGCACTTGGGCCATTAGCCCCGCAAGTCAGGCCGCTTTGCTGCATGAGTCAGCATTTTAGCTTTTGATTTACCGATACAGGCAAGTCATTCTTTTTTCCTTTTTAAAAAATATTATGAAATTTTGAAAATGAGATTTTTCGAGGGGATAAGTAGAGGAATGAACAGAATTCGCCCACACATACGCGCGCGCGCACACACACACATACATACATCTTACAAACTGTATTTAATAACAAGAAAATAACACTTGTAAATATCAAATATGGTTTGTTCATCATTCTTTCATAAGCCTTTTTCAATTCAAAAGGAGTATATTCTTGAAAACTGTACAAAGAAGAAAGTGTATTTTTCTATTTTTGCTTAGGAGGCATTTTTGCAAACACTGTAAAAACTCCATGAAAAATGTTTACTACAACTGAACAAATAGGAGAAACAAAATCATACGCTCAACCCAACAGAGGAAACACGGCTCCTGGCCAGCTCCCATCACTTCTAGGCCTCAGCATTAGCATTTAAACAGCATCATATTTTCATAGTATTTCTGAAGCTGCCTGAATCCAGCTTACTGTTTAGAAAGTAGTGACTCAACATTGTTAAATGCATGTAAGGCCAGTGTAGATGCTAATGCAGTCCTCTGTAGACTTGGACCTAGCAGTAAACAGACTGGGGTAGTCGCCAAGACCAAGGCCAAATCGAGAGCAATTATCTGAGAACATGGCCTGCTGTAATGATGATGCAGCTCCTAGCCTATACATGAGTGATTATAGCTCTGTAGCCAATTTCAGTGGTTTTATTATTATTAGAAAAAACTCATAGATAATGTAGAAGGAAATGGCAGGTCATCTGGCCCCTGAGAGTACTTTATCCAGTTGAGCAGTAAATGTTTCTACCACTTCCTGAGAGAGGCAATTCCATGATCTAATAATGGCTATTGCCAGGAATCTGTTTATTCCTGGTGGTCAGCTGACACTTTGTCATATTTCACTTCATCTGTGACTCTTAGAAATTTCATCTCCTTGGAGCACTCTTTAGTTCAGTCCTAGCCATCCTTCTCTCTTCTCCTCAGGAAAAGAAAAGTAGCTTAAAAATGATTGCACATAAAAAGCAAGGATCCACTTTAATGAGATCTTAAATTATAGGTAGCACTTCCACATACTTGCACATAGAATTGCTTTTGATGTTTACATTATGTGGCCAACAAAAGAACATAAATTGTTTCATTCATGAGGAAACTGAGGCAGAAAAAAGTCAAGCCGTTTGTTCAGGTAAATTCTTTGTGAAGCTAGGGATTCTGCAAAACCAAGGGGATGCTATAAAGTGCATCATGAAATCATCAAACGCTACTTGTGATCCTATTAAGCTGTGGATACCCCTTGGCTATGTCATCCAAGTAGGCCCTTCTTAGCACTGCAGGTGTCTCTTTTGAAGCATTGTACCAAGAAAACAATCCCAATTGGTCATCTGGAGGTCTTGTTAATTTTTTGTCGATTTTTGACTTTTTCATCTCAAATTGTACCAAGAGAAGGGAATCATCATAATCGACAAGGAACAATTGTGGATTTTGAAATTTGTGTTTGTTTTGAATGCATTATACATTTTTCACTGAGGATTTTCCTTTGTAATTAGGTTTAGTTTTTACTAACATTGTTAATAATGACGAATATTTGCATAACATTTTTGAATATACAGATGATTTTCAAATATTATCTTACAAGATATCATTTCCATATTGTGAGGTACACGGGGATCAAGTAGATTTCAACACCCCCGATTCAAAGATGAGTAAAACAAAATTCAGGAAACTTGAGCAACTTTCTTCAGGTCACACAGCTCTGAATTTGCATCTCTGTACTTTGACTTCAAGTCCCTTGATCTTCCTTCTGTATAATGTTATTGCTCATTTGTATTCGCTGATCAACTTCTAAAGGTGTGAGTAGTCACAGAAAGCTAGGTGCCAAGAGAAACAAGCCCAGGCTTAGACGGTTTC
The DNA here is from genome assembly GCF_006542625.1 of Nomascus leucogenys. Lineage (NCBI taxonomy): Eukaryota > Metazoa > Chordata > Mammalia > Primates > Hylobatidae > Nomascus > Nomascus leucogenys. The sequence goes on along the minus strand of NC_044395.1, from coordinate 2,094,642 downwards.
TTAACACAATGCATGACACATCCTTTTCACTTAGACTTGCTGAGGCCCTTTGTGATTTGAAAGCTCTGTTATAACGGGTAATAATTTGGGCTCACTTAGAGAAAAATCTCAAAAAGTTAGAGATGAGGAAAGTGATCTCTCAGAATCTTTCCAGCCACATAATTCAGTAATAATCTGAATGGCCTTGTGCACTGTTGCAGTTTTATTTTGCATCTGACATCTTGATGGGTATGGAAAAGAACTGTTGGTGAGAAGAGTGGCACTGGGAGAATTCAATTCATTAAAATGACAAGATGTTTCCTCTGCCATGGACTCAGCGTCTCAGGCACTAAAATGCAATAGCCCAAAAGTGCCGAGAACAAAGGAAATCCGACTGATGACTGTAGATTACCTAGCATGGGAACCTCACCAAGATAAATAGAAGTTACTTTCATTGAGGATGAAATAAAATGTTTGTTTTGTTTTGGGGCTGTGAAAGATGATATAAAGTTAAGCCCTCTGCCAGCAGAGCTTCAGGAAAAGTAGACTGTCAGACACATTTAATTGATTTCTTTATGGAAGTAGCTGAAAATAGAGCACACCAGTGAATCTGCTGCAATTTTCTAACATTCTAGACTGGGCTTTCGAGAAGCGGGAATCAGAGACCCAAAGAGCTGAAGGGTTATTCATTTCTGGGTTAGGAATGGCAACCCAGAGAGTGGAACTACTTCTTGCCCTTAACTTTCCATTCCTTGGATCTCTCTGCCCACTGCCCTAAGTGTAATGGTTCTTATGACACCTAACCGATGTATGAGGATACTTGATTTAATCGTGTTAGCAAGGCATTTGGAGTTTTCCAAATGAAAGGCAGTGGAAAAGTACAAAACAGTGTTATGATCCATGTTAATGAGCAGGTTGTTGGCCGGCAAAATGAAGGGGTCATAGAAAATGTCACGCGGTCTGCATGCAGAGAAGTGACAAAGAAGCTCTCTTGGGGCTCCGTGTTCAAGCCAATCTTATTTATTAATAATAGACACAGTAATGTTTTGATATTGTTTTGTGAAAGGTACTCTGAGAGTGTAAAGTGCTTTGCTGGCACTAATGTATTAAGCCTACCTACTTCTGTGGAAAGCGGGGAGGTGTTAAGTGTTATTTTCTCAGTTTCACAAATGAAGAAACTGAGGCACCAAGAGCTGCCTTTCCCAATTTCTCACAACTGGGCAACAAGGTCAAAAATAGAAATGATGAGAGGAATGGAATTTTTAGCCCATGAAATCATGTTTGGTTTCTAATATTTTTCCACTGGGGTTGTGATTTTTTTTTTTACAAAGGGGATATATTATATATGTTTGGGGTAAGGAGGTGCATGAAATTCAGCAAAAAGAAAATGTTGTGAATTATCAGGTGATTTGAACCCTAAACAGTGTCAGTCCTGTAGGCGCCACGTCGTTTTTAGATAAGTCACTTAACGTTCCTTTATGTCAATGTGCACTTTCTAAATAATTGGAAAAAACTTTGTTTCCTTCCTTTGTTGTATCCCAAACAGGAGTCAAAGAGTTGTCCTAGTGAAGTGTGAAGTCCAGTCTAAGCTTTTCTTCTGGCCTGTGGGGAAGAACACAGTTGTACCAAATTTCTTCAGGGAAGACACTCCAAAGGGCCATTGTTTCTCTCAGCCTCTAGCACTGTGGGCTCAAAAACCCAGAAATGAGAATAGAGGGGCTGGCACTGCTCCCTTGACACATCCAGGCCAGGATGATGGGCCAGAGGATGCTGCTGTTACTAATAGGTTTCTGCTACCTGGAGTGGATTTAGGCTGCCTTGTCTTTGAGAATTGTTTGATTTTGAGGGCAGGAAGTACACGTGTGTCCGTGCACAAGTGTGTGTGCATGTGTAAGCACACGTGAGTGCCTGATCTCAAATTTACCTTCAGGGCAGGCAGAAAGGTTTGGGTGCTGCCCCCAGTGCATATGCACCCGGAGATCCTGTGGGGAGCATGGCCTGTTCTGAGGAATGGCATACAAGTCTGTGAGCCAGAGAGGCATTCTCCTAAAGTGGGGTATGGCGGTAACTCCACGAGCAGTTGGAGAAAAAGTACCACTGGGGGAGAAAGAGCCAGGGCTGAGAATAGAAGCCAAGACTAGAAACGGAAGCCTCAGGGGCCACTCCCACTCCATGGGGCTAGCATGAAGAATCGAAGAAGCTTCTCAGACTGGTTTCCTCCTTCCAGAATACACCTGCTGTAGCGTGAAGGAAGACCCAAGCCTTGCACAGAGCTGCCAGAGAAGCAAACGCCGAATGTCCATCCAGGTGACAGCCCAAGGGCAAGGAGAGTTGACGCCCCGCCTCCTCCTTCCCACCAAAGTACATAAGGAAGATGCTGAGGGCTGGCGGGAACACATAGCTTATATAGCAGAGAAAATTGAGAGCAGTATCCTGTCATCTTTAACATTATAAGGGGCAATATCGAACACCTACATGCATCTTAATAAAAATACTCACAACCTGGGAGGAATGACCCACAAATGGTAAAAAATAAAAATAAAAATAAATGAGGATGATGAAATAATGGACGTTTTTTCCTTAAACACAATTTGATAATTTGAACTTAGTAAGATGAGCTCCGCAAGAAGAAATACGAAAAATCCCACAGCATCATCTGTACAATCTCCTGCCTTGTATCATTAATGATCTTATTATATGGACTGTCGTTTTCTCAGCTAAATTCTGAAAGGACAAAACTGTTTTAGCTAATTGTGCACATCTCTGGAAGTGTCCCAAGCACACTCTACATAAAGCGGGCCTCAGTGCATATGGGCAACTTGACTGCCTCAAGATTCAGAAAAATATTAGGCTGTACTGGCAGGTCTGAGCACAGATGCACCTCTCATGCTTCTTATGTTCATTTATGAAGTGTGACAAAAAAAATGATCCATCTTTGAGAAAAACAGTCAAACATCATCTATTTAAATGAGTGTAGAAATCATAATTATTACTGAATTGGGATAAATAACATCATGTAACGACCCTTCCCTCCTATAAGCTCCATGCCTACCTGCTACACACTAGATTTCTTTAACCTCATTTCAGCAACTACATAAGATAGATATTACTAATTCCAGTTTAAGCATAAGAAAGCTGACACTGGGAGAATTTAGTAATTTGCTCAGGGATCGGGGCCTAATGAGTTCAGACAGTCAGACTGATTCTAGGCTCAAGCACGTTCTTTCCAACAAATATGAGGTTACTGCCTCCATCCTGCCACTTTTCTCGAGGGCAATAAAATTAAGCCAATAAGGACTAAATTATTTACTCACATGTCAGAAGGGCTATTACTGAAAAGATGACGGATAACACGTGTTGGCCAGTGTGTGAAGAGAGAACCCTTGCACATGGTTGGTGGGGATGTAAATTAGTACAGCCATTATGGAAAACAATATGACAGTTCTTCAAAACGTTCAAAATATTCTAAGTAGGCTCTGGTCAAATTAAAAAAAAAATAAAAATGGCACTACCCTATGATCCAGCAATCCCACTTCTGGGTATATGTCCAAAGAAAATGAAATCAGACTGTCAAAGAGATGTCTGCCCTCTCATGTTCATCACAGCACTGTTGACAATAGCCAAGATAATATGGAAAGAACCTAAGTGTCCCTCAACAGATGAATGGGTGAGGAAAATGTAGATAAATTCGATGAAATACTGTTTGGCCTTAAAATAAGGAACTCCTGTCATTTGGAGCAACATCGATGCACCTAGAGTACACTGCATTAAGTGAAATAAGCCAGGCATAGGAAGACAAGTGCTCTCACTTATGTCCGGAATCTAAAAAAGCTGAACACACAAAAGTAGGGAGTAAAATGGTGGTTTGCCAGTGGTTACTAGGGGGTGAGGAGGTGTGGTTTATGACGATGTTGTTCAAAGGATAGAAAATTTTAGTTGAATAGAAAGAATATATTCAAGAGTTTCATTATACAACACAGTGACTATAGTTAATAACAATGTTTCATGTTCTTGAAAATTCCTAAAAGAGTAGATTTTAAGTGTTCTCATTAGAAAAAAATGATAACTACATGAGGTAATGATATGTCAATTTACTCAATTTAGCCATTCCACAATGTATATGTATATATATATATATATATTCCAAAACAACATGTTGTACAAGATAAATATGTACATTTTCATTTGTTAATTAAAATTTTTTTAACTTAATTTAAAAAAAAAAAGATAGTCAGCCCTCCCTATCTATGGGTTCGGCATCCATGAATCCAACCAACTGCACATCAATGCGTTGAGTTGATTCTTACACATTGTATGCTCATATCAAAACATCACATGTACCCCATAAATACGTACAAATACTATGTATCATCAGAAAAGTTTTTAATTAAAGATTTTATCTGTACTGACAGGTACAGACTTTTGTCATTATACCCTAAGCAATGCAATATCATGACTGTTTACATATTGTTTACATGGTTAGGCATTGTAAGTAATCTGAAGATGATTTTATAAGAGGGACTTGAACATTCCTGGATTTGGGTATAGGTGGAAGATCCTGGAAACAATCCCCATGGATGCTGCATAGCACTAAATAGACTTAGTTATTGGTGATGTCCACTGCTTGGCATTGGTCTCCCTCCATGGGATGAAGCACCACCGATGCTAGGCACTTCCTCGGTTCATCTACAACAGTGCCTGGCTCAGACTACGCACTCAAATAGCCGTGTTTTGGACAAAGGCACTCTGCTGCTGTTTCTAGAACTGTCTTCAGCTTTGCAGAATATTCCAGAAGAGTAATCATTCTCCTGACTCCATGGAGATCTCATCAATGTATGTGTGTCTTTGTTTTGTTTTTCTATTTATTCTTAAATGAAATCTGCCTCACCTGGAGTCACTATCAACTCCCTTTACCGAACCTGCCTCTCTGGCTGACTTTTCCTGGTTTTTGAATTCAGTTTTATTCATACTAAAATTTTATTCCATCTTTCTAGAACTCCCTGTCCCCTTTCAACACTTTACTTTTCCTGCCTAGCACTGTTTACCTTCTAACATATTATGTTGCTTTAAACTATTTATTGGTATCTTCAAGGTCAGAGATTTGATTAGTGTGTTTGCCTTTTATCAATGACTTACGAGAACATTGCCTGGGACATAGCTTGTGCTCAAAGATTATTTGTCAAGAAGAAGAGCAAAAGGAAAAATTCTTTTTTTAAAGATATTCAGAAGAATATAACCTGCATATAACTCTACAAGTATTTAAGACTTTGTTTTTTTCTAAATATTCTTTCTTTTCCATTAAATCTGCCTCCTGAACGTGACTATTTTCCAAGCAACCAGATGCTATAGGCTGTTGCAGATCTGGCGTGCTGGCAAACGAATCACGGATGGAAAAGGCTTCCAGGTACATAATCACTCGTGACACCCTCCCCACCTGCTGAGTGTGCAGGCGACAACAGGGCACACGTTCACCCACCTCCACAAGTGAGCAGCCCCAGGCCTGGCCCAGTCTGCATAGCTGGTGACTGGCAGGACAAAGATTTCCAGTGCCTGCGGAACCCATGAGGCAGCCACCGTGCTCATTCCCAGTTTATAGAAAGGAATCTGACGCCCAGAAACCATTAAACAACTCGCCTAAGTCCTCCTTTGGTCAGATGCAAAAGATATGAGACTCACGGTGTGTCTGACTCTAGAAAATTATCTTAATTGCTTTTCTTAGGTGTTAAACTCCTATCTGTAAGAATGTGAGTGAATAAAAGAGCGTATGAAGAGGGCTCCCCATTCCTGATTTTGCTACCATCCTCCATGACTCAATTTCTTTTCCTGCCATGCCACCTTGCTCCCTGGCTATTAGCTGAGTATCATTAGTTACAATGTAAAATGAATGCTTCTCTGTTTCAAGAAGACCTTCTTTCTTTCTTTCTTTTCTTTTTTATTTCTGGGAAATGCTGTGGCTGGCAGTGCAGAGGCAATTAATATACACACATCTATCCTGCAAGGAAATGCAAGCTCTGCTGGCCACCCTCAAAACCATGCCCAGCGTGAAAGGTCCCCTCTGTCATCCTCTGCCTCACTGCCCTGTGGAAGCTGAGGCTACCTTTCAGGCTGGGGTTCTTGTCCTGTCAAGAAAGAGGCTTAATGTTTCTTCCAGGAGTGGTTAAAAGTCAACCAATAGATCCCCTCAGTCATTTTCCAAGCTGGGCTGAATTTAGATTTCATAACAATTCCATTTTTAACTACTTTGTAATTCTATTATCTTCTCCTTTTGTTCAATGTTTCTGTACAGTAAGCATCCTAGCAGATTTAAATAATAGTCTATGATAAGTCTAGAACCAAGTTAGATGATACACTTTCCTTCAGGTAAACCATTTCAGTTATTTCCCAAGGCCAAGAGCCCCCCAGGTGTAGGCATGTCCCCCAGAGCCTCCTGCCCTTTACTGCACCCTTTCCCTGAGAGAGGGAAGAATGGGTAAAAGTCCATCCTTGTTATTTGGGATAAGAATAATGCCTCCATAGGACAGAGGCACCCAATGGCTGCTAGAGATGTACGGTATTGGAAATGGGAAAAGATAAGGTAGCAGGGCTTAGGCCAAAGGGGAGAGGAAAGACAGCAGAAGAGGAGTACAGAGGAATAAAGCTAATATGAAGAAAGTCATGACCAGTTGTATAAAGAGACATCAAAAATTAACCTAGCAGCTGGGCTGAGCAGTTGGGGCCAAAATAAAAAGGAGGAAAGGTAATATTTATGTTTTTAAAGGTGAAAGATACCAAAAAAGTAAAGAGATGAATAGTAACTAAAACAAACTAAATCAAATAAAAATAATTAGAAAGTAAAGGAGCAAATGAAAGAGGAATTAAAATGTAGTCAAATCATTAGTAAGTTAGTGTTGTATACTGGCTTAAAAATATAAAATATTTCTCTGATATAACCAATTTATCTGTCTTCCACAGCCCTGTGGTGTCCTAAAAATCAGTAGCTGAAGAAATAATTACCCTGTCACCCTGGATCAGGTGCCTGCCTTAACTCCAGCCCAGGGTTAAGTTTCCCGTTATTCCCCATTACGAAGGTTCTGGCCATTCAGGGTTTGGGTTCCGCCTTCTAAGTCTCTGTCTATGTTTAATGACTGCCATCAATTATATACTTCTTTTCTCCCCATGACATTTTGTCAGTCATAATTGGGGCAGGTATTTTTGCTATTATTATTATCATCATTATTATTTTCAGTGATAAACTATCAGAGCCTGGCTCAGTTGATAGAAAATCTATCTGAATCTTGGCTGTCAGGATAGCATTGCTGATTACTTTGAAGTAACCTGCAGCAGCGTTGACAGAAACTAATCATTGAAATGATACAAAGGAGTAACTAGAGAACAATCTTTTATCTTTCCCTCCCTCCCTCCCTCCCTCCCTTCCTCCTTCCTTCCTTCCTCCCTCCCTTCCTTCCTCCTTCCTTCCTTCCTTCCTTCCTTCTTTCCTTCCTATTTTAAAAATTTTCCTGAAGGATAAACTGTCTTCTTGGAAATGATACACCTCAACCTCAAGCTACCAGGGAATACTCTGAGAATAACTGGAATTGTTCTTAGGAACTAGCCTCTCCCTGCTGCTGCCCCTGGGTCTTTGGGGGAAACATAGTTGTTACCACGAATCAGAATAGACAGGTAAAACCACCAGGAGATAAGCTTCAGTTAGCCAACACGGGACTGCAAGAAACCTTATGAACGAAACCTTAAGGTGGCTTAGTGGACTGCACGGACAGTCTGTTTTTAGGTGAGGAGCCTGGCATTACAGAGCTCTGGAGAACAGGAGCAGGCAAGAAATCTAAGACTGCTCCCTCAGACAGTGAGTCAACACGTAAACAAAGGCTGAGGAATGTGGGCTCAGCTCTTACCACAACTAAAAAGGCCTTTAGTCATCCATATATTTCTAACCTCAGCTCCTCACCACCCATCAGAAATGACTTAAGATAAATACCAGCCCAAGTAAATATTTAAAACATAGTCTCAGATCCTAACGAAGTTTTAAGATTTTCTAAAAATATAATCTACATAAGTTTTTAAGCATACCAACTGTTTTACTTGAATACACCCAAAGAAAAGGGGATATGCACTTTGAAATCTATGAAACTTAACCATTTTTTAAAAAATGAATAATAGGCCGGGCGCGGTGGCTCAAGCTTGTAATCCCAGCACTTTGGGAGGCCGGCGGGGGCGAATCACGAGGTCAGGAGATCGAGACCACGGTGAAACCCCGTCTCTACTAAAAATACAAAAAATTAGCCGGGCGTGGTGGCGGGCGCCTGTAGTCCCAGCTACTTGGAGAGGCTGAGGCAGGAGAATGGCATGAACCCGGGAGGCGGAGCTTGCAGTGAGCCAAGATTGCGCCACTGCACTCCAGCCTGTGCGACAGAGCGAGACTCCGTCTCAAAAAAAAAAAAAAAAAAAAAAAAAGAATAATAATTTGCTTCATGTAAAGTAGAAATTACAATGAACTCATGCTACATTATGAAGCTACTTACTGTTGAATCCATCTTTCCCTTTTTGAGACTGAAAAGTAAAATAATCTTGCATTTAAACCCTGTCTCTATCACCTTGGATGAGTCACTTCTGAGCCATAGTTTTCTCTTCTGCAAAATGGGAATAATATCAAAATTGTAAATTGTTATATAAATGACTGATTTATACAACATTATAGGTGCTCAAAATATGGTAGCTTTCATTCGTTTACCCATTCATCCATGTATCTATCCATTTGCCAATGTATTTACCCATCTAATTTTTTTTTTTTTTTGAGACGGTGTTTCTCTCTTGTTGCCCAGGCTGGAATGCAATGGCATGATCTCAGCTCACCGCAACCTCCACCTCCCGGGTTCAAGTGATTCTCCTGCCTCAGCCTCCCAAGTAGCTGTGAGTACAGGCATGCACCACCACGCCTGGTTAATTTTGTATTTCTAGTAGAGACAGGGTTTCACCACGTTGGTCAGGCTGGTCTCGAACTCACGACCTCAGGTGATCCACCCACCTCAGCCTCCCAAAGTGTTGGGATTATAGGTGTGAGTCACCACGCCCAGCCTACCCATCTAATATTTATTGAAGGTCTCCTTTCCAGCAGAGGCCGTGCTGGGTGGTGTCTTTTATCAAGATGAGAGCCTGGGTTCCTCTGGTTGTTTTGCTGGAAAGGTTAGGTTAGACTTTCAAGCATCAACAACCATATCGACACAGAAACCACATTATTGCAACCCAGATGTTAAAAAATAATTGTCAGAGTTTGCACTTAAGAAGGCAGATGGGATCTATTTTAACAAATAAAACTTGGAGAATGATGGACAATTTGAAGTACTTTGCATAATATTCTGTCAATTTAAAAAGAAATGCAAACCACAAGTTCTGCAGGTCCTGGGAGGGCACTGCTCTCAGGATGCTCACTCCCATCCCAGTCTAAACTAACTCCAATGCAAGGAAGGAAAAAATTCACACTGGCTTCATAGAAGTCGGGAATCGATAGTTCTTGACAATCACTTCTTCCCTATAAACCTTAAGCCCAGGAGGTCCTCAAGAGGAGACTCAGTGCTCACAGAAGGAGGGGCAATTTGAGGGCAGACATATTGTCTTTCAATGCACAACCTCTGAAGTATCCTAGCAATTCCTGAGAGCAAATCCTTTATGATCTGAGTTCAGGGCCATCCAGTTCTGTCTCCTTAACACTGTCAGTCAGAGCTACCCAGGAAACATCATTACTCAGAATTTCACCTTGCAAATAAATAGCTCTGAATGGCCGCCAGAGGCAATGGAATCTCTCAAAGACATTATCTGGAAACAGTCAGTGGACGGCACCTCGAGTCCCATTAATCATCCTCGTGCTTACAGTACTTCTTAATGGCTTTTATGGTTTATCCTTTGTATGCCAACAAGGAGTGTGATTTTTCCTGGCTTATTCTATTAAGCAGAAATCAATATCTAATATAAATGTCCCGATGGTAGGGTATTTGGCAAGGCCCAGGATGAGCTAGCACCCCAGTTTTATCTTGCCCTGCCCAAAACGGTGTGTGGAGATTGAAGATTTAAGGAAAAGGTAAACATGCCTGGTGCTTTCTAAGGAATCAGAACACAACGCCCTTAGGGAAGGAGTCGCCGTGTCCCACCAGCTGGATCTTCAGGGGTAAAGGATGTGGTTTTTGCTTTTCAAGACAGGTAAGGCTTAGGAGGGGCATGAAACCACAGACTGTTAAAGGAAGCAAAACAAAAAGATGCTTAATTTTCTCCAGGGAGTGATTTTAAATAAGGAAACATGATTGGCAACGGCTGTCCTTGTGGGGAAAGAAAGCCTGGGCTTTGCCTCAGAATTCTCTATCACACGCAAGGGAAGCTGGTTAAGCTGCCCAATCACTTCCCAGTGTGCCAAGAGGCCACAGTCGCCATTTAAAAGTGATATATATCCCACATAGTGAAAAGCAGCAGTCATATTCTGCAGAGATGGATGTGCAAAATGTGAGATTCATCTTTTCAATCTGCAGAAGAGGTTTGAACTGTTCAATTCTGAAATTCCCGGTCAGCATTTTTGATGGCAGTCATTGACAGGAACTAAGCTGCACCACCCCACCCAAAAAAAAGTTGCAATATTCACTTGAATAAGGGTAAAAGAAAAGGTGAGGTCTGCAGGTAATAGAGAATCAAATCATGGTATCAATAAACTTATCAGTGCAGCACCCAGGACCAAGCACACTGGAGTCTGGCCCTAGCTTTGCTACCGATGAATTGTGGTCACCTGTAGAGTTCATTTGACTTCTCAGTTCTTCATTCTTTATTTGTAGGAAGGGGCAGCAGGGGAATACTTACTGCATGAACTTGTTCCAACAGTCCTAATAGGTATGATGTGAACTATTAAAAGCCAGGACCCTCAGGTCCCCCTGGAGCATCTCCTAGCTGGAGGTTTCAAGTCCTGTGGGAAGCTGGCTGGAAACGAAGATGTGGCCACTTTCTTCATTATACTCAGGGGAAATCTGTAGCATCTTCCCTAGTACTCTACCCTATCCTAGACTTTACTCTGTGCGCAATCTCCAAGCTGGGGTCATGCAAAACAGCTTTTCCTCAAACAGACTGAAGACCTAAAATAAACGCTCTTGACTAGAGCAATGTAAATTACTATTAAGTGTAGCCATATGGTCATAGGAACATTGCCTAGAGCTTGTTTCTAATTGTTTACATTTCATTTTTCCCTGACAAATATACATATTGACATTAACTTATTCACCATTTTGGCAAAATAGGTCAGGAGAGCAAGACCATCCTGGCTAACATGGTGAAACCCCGTCTCTACTACAAATACAACAAATTAGCTGGGTGTGGTGGCACATGCCTGTAGTTCCAGCTACTCAGGAGGCCGAGGTAGGAGAATCGCTTGAACCCAGGAGGCGGAGGTTGCAGTGAACAGAGATTGCACCACTGCACTCTAGCCTGGGCAACAGATCAAAACTCCGTCTCAAAAAAAAAAAAAAAAATTATATTGGCTGGAGGTAATTCTCTGATGATGGCTGCTGTGATCGTTACTTTTGTATATCAATTTGATTGTGCCACACAGTGCTTAGCTATTTGGTTAAACGTGTTCTGTGAGGACATTGTTGCATGAGATTAACTTTTGAATCAGTAGATTTAGGAATGCAGATTGCCCTCTCTAATGTGGATGGGCCTCATCCTATCTTTTGAAAGCCTGAATGGAACAAAAAGCTGAGTAAGGAATTATTTTCTCTCTCTGCCTGATAGGCTTCGGCTGGGACATCAGTCTTCTGCCTTCAGGCTGAGGCTTGGACTGAAACTTACACCAGTGGCTCTCTGGGGTCTCCAGCCTGCCAACTGATCTTGGAACTCCTCGGCCTCCATAATCATGTCCATTAATTCTTATGATAAATCTCTCTCTTGTACATGTGTATGTAAATCAACATATGTACATATAGATATATATATGTAGAGATACATATATAAACAGAGCCAGTAGATCTCTATATAGAGAGTGTCTGTCTGTCTATCTATCTATCTATCTATCGCTCTATCTAATCTTTCTATTGAGAGATCTCCTATTGGTTTTATTTCTCTAAAATGCCCTGACTAACACAGCTGGCATAGGAAATGTTGACCACAACTTTTAGATCTAGAATGTTGAAGCATTCTCTGCAGGTATTACGATGGGTACATCATAGAGCATGATTAGAATTCAAGGATCTGAGCGTTGAGTGCTTCCTATTTCATTTTGCACACTGAGGTTAAAAAGTGAACTAATCAAAGCCTCAGAGGTGAATTGAGTAGCCCATGCACCAGGCTGAAATCATTGCTTAATATAGATGACAAGAAGTATTAGAACAGCATTTCTCAGTATGTCCTGTTTCACATGGCTCAGTGGTAGAAACTTTGTATAAATGAAATTAACATAAGTAACCTCTTCTCTTTGGAGATGTGACTAAAACAAAGCACAATGGAAATCACTGATTCTGTTTTAATTACTATTTCACACATATTTACAGAGCGTCTACTATATGGCAGCCATTCTAGGCACCTAGATAAGAAAGACATACAAAATATTCTTAGTAAAAGTATGAAAATCATACAGCTGATGCTGCAAAGCCCTGGGTGAACTGAAAGACAGCAAGAAATAGGATGAACAAATACATGAGCTAAAAGCCACACTGACCTACCTCATAGTTTTTCAGAAATCAATGAGTTAAAGGTAGTCAAAGAGTTATCAACGTTTCTGTGCGTTTCAAAAATAAGATGAGGTGTTATTAGAATGGAAGGCTTAAAGTAGAAATCAGACTTTGCAAGTTATTAGTAGCAGCCCATAAACCAAATTACATTTTGCAAGAAATAAAGTGGGAAAGGTACTGGGAAAGTGAGCTTCTCCTTTCAGAGTGACATTTTTGTGATAAAAATATGATGGGTGAGAATAACAAAGTTTGGTGTGAAGTTCCGCTGCACAGCTATTAAAACTCTTGTGAAGAGAACTATAAAGAAACTTCCAGGCAACAGCTATCCTCAGCAAGCACATAATGAATTATCTATAAGACTAGCTCAGCGTTAATAAATAGGTTTCTCTTATGTTTGTATTTGCAATCGTAGTGGGAGATATTCTAAGTGCCTACTTCATACATGAGCCATTTTGGGAAAACAAAAAAAAATACAAACAAAAACATACATTGTACCATCATACCTTCTTTATGGTGACTTGGGCATTTGGGCTATTCTGAATTCCATTTCATAGAAAGATAAAGTTACCTTTCAGACACCTGCCAATCACATGCTTTCTTCTCTTCAATTAAGCTTCCCCAGCCCCACAGGTGTCATCGGCTCACTTCCCAGATGCACACTAAGCGCCTTCTCCCTCACTTTTCCTTATTTCCTTTACTTCCAAATGCTTTCGCTGATCATTCCATTATATCCCTTCATCTTTGTATTGTTTCCTACCATCTCTCTTTCAGTTCTTGGGCTTTTTCTAATCAATTTGTAAAGCCAGGAAGAACATGAAATGAAGTAACTTTTTTAATAATTTAAAAAATCAAATGATTTTAAATAATTAAAATCTACACACTCACAAATGTCTGCCACGCTGACAAACCACCACGGCTCTCTTGACCATCTACAACCTATCATCAGAATTGCTCCACTCTGTCTGTGCCTATATCTCTTCTGGGTCACAAACTCCACGGGCCTTTTGATTAATTCAGTATTTTATTTTCCCCTATTATAATACCACAAAGATACTCAGGGCTCAAAAATGTCTTAGTTGATGATGACAGTAATGGAAACACATGGGGATTCATATTAATTAAGCAGCAACTATCCAGATGCTGGAAACAAAACTGGGCCCAGTGGCTCACAGATTCTCACGCTCAGCCCTAGCTAAGGCCATGGAATGTAAAACATTGTTAGGCCATTTTACAAAAAAATTCAATTAAAATGTACAAAATAAAGTGAACATCCAAAAGGAAAAGTGATTTGGGAAATGAACTGGTTAGCACTTACAGTAATTACTAGAGATTACTACCAAATTACTAACCAAATTACTGGTAGAATGGCCATATTATTCTACTCCTTAAAATGACGTTACATACTAATTTCAAGTAATTGTACATAATTTCCTTGACTGAGTCCAGATAGTAATTTGAAACTGATCCCCACGCAGGGTCTCCATATTTCTTCCCGTGTCTCTGACTGGAGTTTGATATTGCTTTAACCTGAAGACAACACTCCCCACCCCCACTTCCATTCCTAGCCCCTTGCCTCTTTTGGCCAGAGTAATAGTATAGTGGAATACACAGCAAAAAACAGTGTTTTTACAAGTCTGACCTTACAACTCTGTGGTCACTCACATGACACAGTTTGAAAGGGTCTCAGACAAGTTGTCCACACCACTCTGGGGTCATGACTGCCCCAAATACCGCCATTTATTCTTTAGTTGGGATGAAGCACTGGGAAGTAATTTACTGGATCCACTTAACAGGGATATTTAGGAGAGGATGAGATCTACAACTACAAAGAAAATTTCCTAAAATGGGGAAAACAATGGGTGAGGGGATGAAGATCTGTATCACAAATTCAGTTTCCAGAAGCAGATGCTGAATTGGGAGTCTGGGGTTCCAGATACTTATTGGAGCGCCACACCTGGGAAGGGAAGAGGAAGGAAGCATGAGCCTCCAGCGATGCAGGCCTCCGGGGAAGGGGCATGAAGCACAAACAATGTGGCCCCACTGCAGCTGAAGGACCCTTCGGAGGAGCTGAGGAGCTGTGAAGCCGGCAGGAGGCCTGCTGACTAGGCTCCCTGCAGTTGGGCAAGGATCCAGGCAAGGAGGTCTCTCTGATACATGGTTAGGCTGGGGGCACTCCCAATAAATGTCTACTCTACAGTTTTAGGGCCAGGCTTTGTAACAGAGTTAGGCAAGATCTCAAATTTAAAAAAATAATAATTTTAAAAAAAGAAAAAAAAGGCCATCTTCAGAAAACAAAAAATGGCATGACTAGCTGTCTCATAAAGGATACACCCATGATTGCAAAAATGCTGTTGTCTTTTCAAATCAGCCTAAACTGGATTTCCAAATTAGCAGCCCCAACTGTGACTGCACAGTTGCTTGCATTTGTAGTGCTGAAAAGTTGTGTTCACAGATAAGAGAGAACCATCTAACATAAGGCTACCACATTTCCCCCTTCTCCAAATCTGGGAAATGTGGTTGATTTGCATATTTAGCATACATTTGCATTCTGTGTTCAATAGCCCCTAACTCTAATTATGTAAAATAAGATAAATTAGTACATTTCACTGCCATTGCATTCTAGCCCTGTGGTTAGGGGCTAAGGAGACTTAACCCAACTTTTCCCTTCTCCTTCTGGCTTATTCCCTTCTAGGACAGAAGTCATTTGGTGTTCAGGCTGGGGACATTTCAAGGTAAATCCTTAACTACAGAGGAGGGGGAGGGTAAGAAAAAGAAACAACCAATGATATCCAGAAATAGAGTTGTACATTTTCTGTTCTAACAAGTAAATTTAAAATGCCAGCTTGATCCAAATGTAAACAAAAAATGAACCTTGTGGATATTTTAATAAGTAAATAGAAGGCAAACGACTTTTAAACAAAACAAAAAGTATTACAAAATCAAATCCAGTACATCATCTTTCTGCAACATAAAACTTCCTATCATGCTGGGAATAAACAGGTTTGTAGATGGTGAGTGGTTCTAGAACCATGAAGGAAGATAGCAAGCATCCAGGGGAAGGTCGTCATTATTCTCCAGTTCGTCATTTGTGTCCCATGCTCTCTTATTGAGATTTATAGGTTATTCTGGAGTCACTGGAATCACTCATTGATATGCTTTGCCCATAGGGCCTCACTAATCCCCCAACTTCACCCCTTTATCTCACAGGACATATATTTATGAAGCACTCTCTATGTGTTAGCAAGGTTGAAGGTATCAAGATGAACAAGAACTAGAAACCCAGCTTTCTAGGAAGCCACATGGAAAACTGACTGAGACAGTGATTAAAATATAACAAGTACCATAAGAGAGGTGTGTGAAAAATGTGATGAATGCACAGAAAACCAAATGCTTACACCTGCTTGGAAGGAGTAGAAATGTAAGATTGCAGAGGCCATAAGAGGTTTCCAAGAGGAGAAAATATTTTATCCTGCTTAAATTGGAAGAGTAAAAAACTCTGAAGTTCAAGAGGTGGGGAAAAGACTTTCTAGGAAGTGGGAATGATGCGTATAAAAGCATTTGCATTCATGAATTTGAATGCCCAATGAATAAGTCCAAAAATATACACTGTGTTGATGAAAATAAAGAGAAAGGCGCTTTAGCTGCGACGGTTGAGAGAGAATTCATGGAGGCAGTGAGGCTCTCCCACGAACACCAAAATGGTCCGATCTGAGGGGCAAGGTACTCCCAGAAGGAAGGACCTGCACAAACAGATGCATGGCACTGGATCTTATATGCCTCATGCAACACATGAATCTACTGGATTAACTCAGCCATGAGAAGGCAGCAGTAAAAGAGAGACCAAGGTGCCTAAGAAAATACTGTACGCATGCTGGAGGTCACGTGTGCCTACTTTTAAAAAAGTAAAGGGGCTGAAACAATCACATTAAATAATTATTTTAGGTCAGGCAGCATTTAGTGATTCTTTATAGAAAACACAGACAGGTGAATTAGGAACACATCCGCAAGAGAGCCCAGGATTAATTAGTCCTGCAGACAAGAAGGCTATTGTGGGAGGCATTAGAGAGCTGTAAAATTACCATATTCCAGGTGTGAAGAGATGAAGAGCTCAGCACGGTTGGTCCCAGTGGGAATAAAAATAAAGCACAGGTATTAAAGGCATTTGGAAGACTGTCTTATGAAACATGATTTTATTTAGCTTAGGATGACATACAGGAATACTGTTAGCATTTTGAGAGTGGGTAAATAGGAGAATGAAAAGGACAGGGAAAGCAGGAAGATGAGAGGCAATGGGACGGGGAATAACATTATTATGTGTCAACCGTATTTCTAGTATTTACCTATCAAGTTTATATTTAGCTCATCAATCCTTATAAAAACCCTATAAAATAAGAATTATTCTTCTACACTAAAAAATTACAAATCAGGGAAATTTTGCAGATTGCCCAAGTGCCCAGGGGTAGTAAACTGCAGAGGCAAAACTGAGTCCTGGATCTACTGCACTTCAGTTTCTGTTTAAGCTCTATTCAATATGCCTCACATGTTCCAGTGAGAAACATAATGTGTTTGGACTTAGACACGGTGAGTTTGAGATGATGGTGGAACATTCAAGAAGAAATATCTAGTGAGCAGTCAGACATAATAGGATCATAGATTTATAGAGCTGGAAGGCATCTTAAAAATCATACAATCGTAGAGCCAAAATTCTAAAATGAGATTATAGCTGGGGTTATCCATTTGGGAAAAATTCACATATTAGAAAATGGATGAAATCACCATATGAGAGAAAATATGCAGTAGAAGGTTAACGACTGTCCTTTGGGTGTGCCCACCTTTCTGGGATGGGGAGAAGAAAACAGCTAACTAATAGGACAGGACAGGGGCTTCCTGAAAAGGGGAAGAGATAGTGAGGTGCCTCCCACGTCCAGAAGGCAGATTGAGGAGCAGGTATCAAAAATGTTAAATGGCTCCAGTAAGTCAGAGAAAATGAGGCAACTGTCTGTGGTGGATAGAAGTGTGTTGGTTGCCGTAGACAGAACCTGTCAAAGAAATAAGGAAAATAATATAAAGAGACAAATACCAGGGGTAAGAAAGATTGCTTGGGGTTTCTTTATTTGACTAGATCTTAGAAAATAAAACACAACTCATGGGGAGACATGTAAAGTGGGAATTCTGTGAATATATAGCTTAGTTATAGTTTGCTGTGGTTTAAAGACAGAACATCACAAGTTACAAAATAGCGTAGGCTTTTGGTTTACTGAGATGAAAACTGTCGACAGCTATTATAATTCAGAACAATCTTTATAGCTTTGTGCAAGCTTTCATTAGTGGCTACAATCAAGGGTCTCTGATACGTGCCACACAAATAATAATAACAGTAAGTTAAGAACATTACCAAATTGTTTTTACTAAAATATATAGGTGGTTATGCTCAAAGAAGCTATTTCACAGAACTGAAAAGTGATTGCTCACATTTGTGACACATCATTTAAAAAACTATGGTTTCCAATAGGAGACCGTTGCCAAAAATAAAAGGCTTAGTTACATAAAGGTGCACCTGACTGAGTATTGGTGGAAGGAGAGGAATTCGAGCCGAGTCCAAGCTGCGCAGCTCTGGCTGACATTGATCATGTGCAGTGGACAGCATCTACCTGGATCACACGCTGTGCCTTCTCCTCCACTCCCTCTTCCACCATAACAATTAACTCACCAATGAGCCACGAATGCACCCCACCACCAAATGCCAGGTATCTTCATATAAGCCATGGCATAAGACCTCTTCTTAAATGGACTGTGTCATTCTCTGCAGAACAGAATGGATGCCACTTGCAAGCAACATCTAAAATCCGGGGAACTAATAAGCTCTGCATTTCTATGGGCTGCAAAACACAATATGGGTCCTTACTAGAAAGGAGCTAGCGTGTTCAATCATCTAAAACCACATCTTGCTAATCACCATTCTCTTTGGGTGACTGAGTTAATTTCTGCCCGTGGTTAAACATGCTGTTTATCCTACTTTAGTTGGAGGTCAAGAGACACAGAAAGAAAACACAATTCATTCCCAAATAATATCACCTACTTCACATGACATCAATCAATTCCCCAATAATATCAACTACTTCACATGACATCATAATTAATATTATTAATATTTTGTGAATGACACCTAGGACTGAGCTATACAGAAAATGAAGTTGGTATTTGGGGTAAAAGGGCTTTCTCAAATATTAAAAAAATAATTTTTATTGTCTTTGTGCTACAGTTGAAAATATACAACCTCAGCTGTCACCTGCAATAAAGAATTTTTTTCTCTTTGGAGGTAGCATATAAAATATTCATCATCTTGGAAGCATTAATTTCAAAATAGAACAAACTCATGGTAGAAAATCAAACAGTAGGGAAAGCAGTAACAAGAAAAATAAATTTCTCTTGGCATGTAACATTTCCCCTCCCTAAGTCCTCATTCCCCCTATCCAGTTAACCACTTCATTGTTTTTCCTGTATCCTTTCAGAAATGTCTTGTGTAGATACATGTCCCACAACACAGAAACACACACACATCAACACACAATTTCCTTTGCCTTCATTATACGAAGACCATTATAACACACATACTTTTCAACTAGCTTTTTTCACATTGCCATGTGTCTTTACCATCTTTCCATAATAAGTATAGGGCTATCACATTCCTATAAGGGCTACAAAGTATTCCATTGTATGGATTAGCATAATTTATATAACTAGTCCCATATCAATAAAGCTTTCAAAATTAACTTACTATAAAACTATTTTTATTACTTGTAAGCATTTATTATTTCTATTTTATTTTTTATTATAAACATTTACTATTCTCTAATTATCAGTCATTAAATAACAAGCCACATGAACCTTAGGAACTTGAACAGCAACCATGCTACTGTGGGCATGGACTCCGTGGGTCTGGAATTTGGCCTGGGTGGGGGCGGCTTGCCCCTGTTCTATGATGCCTGGGGCCTCAGCTGGGAAGTCTCAAATGACTGGGGATGACAGGGCTTGCGGTGTGCACAATGGCTTCCTCATTCCTTATCCGACACCTTGGCAGAGACCCTGAGAAGGACCAGCTCCAGCCGGGAGCCTCTCCGGCATGTGGTCTCTGGGTAATCAGACTTTTCCAGCAGGTGGCTCCTCCAGCATCTGCCCAGTCCAGCTAGGCCTAAGCTGCATGGCCTTTTCTGACCCAGCCTGAGTCAGGCAGAGTCACTTCTGCCACATTCCACTGGTTATGAGCAAGTCATAGGTCCGTACCAGGTTCAGGAAAAGGGGGCCCGGACTCCTCCCAGTGCTGGGGGAGTCGTGGCCAGCTGGTAGAAGACAGAAGAGCGTATGAGATGAGATGTCCCTGCAGCATCTTTGGAAATGAAAACTGCCACAACTGTTTTAAAAGCCAGTGCCCCTGCCTCTGTCCTCTGATCTTGAGTGTCTCCTGACTTCTTGCATATACATCCCAGAACGCCTTCGTGCCCTGCTCGGAGAATGCCAACGGCTCACTACAGTGGAAAGAGCACTGGCCCCATGGAGAGCACATTGGATTTAAGCCACTGAGCATCTCAGAGCCCCAGTTTTATCATTAAAAAGAGCGGATCAAACTAAATTAGGTCCAAGGCTCTGCTCACTTACAGAACTTTATCATTCTAAGACCCTACCTGTATAGTCATGCACCATATAACAACATTTAAGTTACTGACAGACCACACATACAATGGTGGTCTCATAGGACCATAATACCATATTTACCTCATCTATGTTTAGATACACAAATACCACTGTATTACAGCTGCCTCCAGCACTCAGTACAGTAACACTAGCCTAGGAGCAGTCGGCTCCACCACAGAGCCTAGACGTGCAGTAGGCTATGCCATCTAGGTTTGTATAACTACACTCTGTGGTGTTCACACACAACCACATCGCCTAATGAAGCATTTCTCAGAGTGCGTCCTGGTGTCAAGCAGCACATGACTATATTTCATCTTGCAACTCCTTGTTCTGAAAAGGAGAAACAAAAAATAAAATGGATTGAATGCATCCCCAGTTTTCCAAGCCGTTTTGCACTCACCCCGAAGACGGGGCCTGACCAAGTACAATGAACAGCAATGAACATCGCACAGCCTGAGTGTGACTCCAGCCCGGCCACCTAGTACAATAGGCACATTTCTAAACTTAGGAATGAGGACGATGATACCCATTTGGGAGTATCTAAACAAGAAAATAGGGGTACTAAAATTTCATTTTATAGAGCAAATCACTTTTTGCTTCCTTTTCAGAGCAAGGGATTGAAAAACGAAAGAAACAGGTAGGATTGACGTAATCAGAAATGGTTTAAGAGAGTGCTGCAAACATAAGGGATTGGTAACTTCACAGCGCCCTGTCCACTCTGCAGCACCTCTGCCAGATCTTCTACAACGCTTAGCTTTCTATCTTAACTCTGCCTAAGCTGTGCCATGTGAAATATATTTCCTATCCCAGAGAGAATTTCTCTCAGGGATTTATGCGTAGCGTAGGGAAAGCTGAAGCCAGGCCAGGGGCTGGTCTCATGACTGCCTAGATTTTGTTGCTTGTAAGACCAGCATGGAATGTTCTCTTCCCATTTACGGTAGGATTTGGGAGAGGCTTGGAGGGGCATGAGGCCTTTGGATGAGAGTGCAGAAGAGAAATTACTGGCAAAGAGTGAAGGGTGAATAAAGAGAAGAGGGGAGGCACAAGGAAAAGCAGGGTGTAGGAGCTGATGTATCCGGATGTAGACAGCCTGGTTTGATGTTCAGTTCCCTTTCTGTCACTAAGATGGCCAAGATCTGGGTGGGACGTCTCACCCCGTACCACAAGGCACATGGGCCCGACCAGGGTCCTTTGGGACAGACAGGAAGCATTCCAGGCTGCATGGCCTAGAATTTATTATTTAGGCCAGACAGACTGGAATGGATAACTTTCTCTAGAGATCAGAGGCTGTGCGCTGTCTCTGATGTGTGACAAATTGAAGGAAGCACAGCCATGCCTTCAGCATGCTCGGTGAGGGATGCACAGGGAGAAGGAACGCGAAGGAGCCTGTGCCTGCCTTACTTTCCATTTGTTTCAGTTTCTCGCCCCACCCATCTGCTGTCCTTGCAAAGCAGGAAAAGGGAAAGGAAATGTCATTTCTCTGGAGATGTAACAAAAGGTTATTTGCTTCGGAAAAAGCTCTGTCTTAAATAAATGAAAGTTGTCTATATTGTTCGTTTGTTTGGCTTTTTTTTTTTTTTTTTGGCTCTTTCTCAGTCTCCCCATAAGTCACTGAAAATCACCTTACCATTCCCTGAATTTGTAGGAATCTCTTGCTGCCGTGTCAAGGCATAAGAATGGGCCAAGGCAAACATCTCTAATGTCTTCTTTCAAAACCAAAATGCATTTTAATAATTTAACGCCACTGCTCTTTCAGTCACTTGATAAATTATTCACAAATTTTACAACAAAAAAAAAAAAGAAAAAAAAATCTGTTCCCTTTACAAGTTCTGGAACATTAAATCATGTCAGAATAGATGAAAAGGACAAATCAGCCCTAAACTCTTAGAAATCACGCCATTTACTTCTTTCTCTGAGAGCAGTGCCACAGTTTACAGGGCACTTGGCAGATGATTCTTCAGGACTTAATGTCCAGGTACAGTGAGAGAATCACACTGTAGGAATGAAAGAAGGTGGCTTTTGGGCAATGTATAGAGAACATCTAACTGTTTGCCTCTCAGGACTGCAACTTTAAGTGATACTTTAAAGAGATCTCAAGGACAGACAAAGAAAGCTGATTTGCTTAAGGTAATTCTAGTTAATTCTGGGCAAGGGAGGAAGTCGGAATAATGGTGGCTCCTACTGTTCTTATGTTAAAACACCCCTTACATCCTCCTACCAA
This sequence comes from Nomascus leucogenys, assembly GCF_006542625.1. Taxonomy (NCBI): domain Eukaryota; kingdom Metazoa; phylum Chordata; class Mammalia; order Primates; family Hylobatidae; genus Nomascus; species Nomascus leucogenys. Next base: position 2,072,058 of record NC_044395.1, on the reverse strand, counting down.
GCATGGGCAAGTGCTACGAAGTCGCTTTCTGTGCAAATGTCCATGGGACATAACCTCTGGAGCTTAGCAAGCAGGTACTTCTGACCTCATGGAGCGGAGAACCTTTGCCTAGAAAGGACTTTAAATTTGCATCCATGATGATAACAATGCCCCACCCACACAGTCAAGTTGTAGCTGAAGATCTTGGAATATTTACAGACATCTCTCATCTCATTAGAAAAACATACTCACTGAAAGGTCAAAGTGATTGATAATGAAGGCCAACTGGGCAGAACTATTAGATTTTCCTTCCTGATACTTCCTACCAGAGATGTCTCCCTCTTACAGCCAGTGCCCAGGGCCTAATTACAATTAATACATTTTGCCTTCAGTATTTTGCCTTCCAACTCCATGGTTTACTTTTGTTCTGGATCTAAGAAAGGTAGCAGCATTGTAGAAGAACTCATTAGGATGTCACACTTCAACTAGTATAGGGATGAGGTTTGTCTGAATAAATACTGCCCATTCCATTCTAACACAGTGCTGGCATATAGAAGATGTCAATAAATGCTTGCTTCCTGCATGAAAAAGTGAACAGAAATTGCAGAAATATGTCAAAGTTTAATTTATTATGTGTGTAACACAAGCATAGACACCGTTAACTATTTCTGCCATTTTAATAGGCAGAAGTGGGCTATTAGTATTTTTAATTCGAGAGTGGCAAAACCTAAAATAATTTCGTATTTTAGGAAAGAGATTCTGGATGAAGCTTCCATCATCATCCGCAAGGCAACTTTTTATCTTTGTGGGGCTTTTGTAATTTTTTTCTACTTGCTGTGTCTTCCTTTTATAACCTAAATTTTTCTTTAATGCTTCCGAGATGCCTATTTTCAGGGAATTCTGATGTCAAGGGTGTTCTTGGAAGCATCTGAGTGTTGGCTAAAATACTCTCTTCCACTTCAAAGAAGTCCTATAAGGCTAGAACCATCTTCACTGACAATATATTTCTTCACCCTCCAAATCTCACTGCTCAGCTTCTGGGGGAGTCAAGTTACAAAAGAGCCAACGTATGAAAAATCCATTGTTCTTTAATTTTACTTCAGCAAGATAGATGCAGACATCCATATCAATATTTGGAGGCTGGAGAAGTGAAGAAGCAGAAGAGAAAAATCATTGAGTTTCTACAGTATGCTCTCTATTTAGACATGCAACTTTTACACAGAATAATTTAAGGGAGGTTACAAAGATACATACAAAAGAGCAAGATAAAATAAAGATAAGAAAGAAAAATGGGCCGGGCGCGGTGGCTCACGCCTGTAATCCCAGCACTTTGGGAGGCCGAGGCAGGCGGATCACGAGGTCAGGAGATCGAGACCATCCTGGCTAACACGGTGAAACCCTGTCTCTACTAAAAAAAAATACAAAAAAATTAGCCGGGCATGGTGGCGGCCGCCTGGAGTCCCAGCTACTCAGGAGGCTGAGGCAGGAGAATGGCGTGAACCCAGGAAGCGGAGCTTGCAGTGAGCTGAGATCGAGCCACTGCACTCCAGCTTGGGCGACAGAGCAAGACTCCATCTCAAAAAAAAAAAAAAGAAAAGAAAAATGACCCTATGATAAGAAATACAAGAAACAAAGTCAGAGCTTGATGATCTCAACAAAGCACTAACACTCTTTACATCTCCCCTCTCTACTATGAGGTATGCCAACATCATCTTACCTTGTTTGTGGCCGTCCTACATGGTAGCAGCATGCAATTTACTAGCCACATCCAAAGTTATTTACCTTAAGAGAAATCAGCATATATAATTTAGAACTTTTTTAAAATTAGGTAAGGTAGTTCTAGGTGACTGTTGGTAACTTTTCTGGAAGTCTATATTACAAAAATTATTTTAGGTAAGTTTCCCAAAAGTGTCTGGCTGTCTTGGTTCAAGTGTCAACTTCACTGATAACTATTTTTACATCTTGGGCACACAGCAATTGTTGCTGTTCCTCTCCTACCAGACCCAAGCTCATCCATCTGCTCAGAAAGATTTTTTGAGACATCATAGCAAAAGTCGCCATTTTTCCTCCCTTTTCGACCTTTCTTGCCCATGACTCCATATTATTTTTCTTAAAATAGTTACCAATATTTAAAATTGAGTTTGTTTATGTGCAAACAAACAAACTAGAATATAAACTGGAATATTTAAAATTCAGTTTGCTTATATGCAAATAAACTAGATATGAACTGGAACATACAAATATATATTTGGAATATAGAAGTGTATATTCCAGTTTATATAAACCGGAATATAAACTAGAATATCCACTCCATGAGAGCAAGGCTTTTATCTCTCTTGTTCTCTCTTAGGCCTCCAGTGTCTAGAACATGGCCTGGCACAGAGCAAGTGCTCATTGAAAGTTTGCTGAATTAATGAACAAATGAATGAATGAATAAATATTTTGGGTAATATCCTGTCACCTCTACTTTCGTTCAAATATTGTCTTTACCTTATATTAGCTGGGTAAATCAGCTGCATGAAAGAAATTCTCTTAACGTCCAGACTTTTCAATTTCCATGTTCCCTGCAAACATCCTCTCTTCATCCCGCCCATCCTCTCCCACCCACACCCCTGCTGCCATGAATGGTGTACCCTCCTGTCTGAGAGTTCCCCTATACCTGGGCTCTGTTCCCACCCTTGCTTCTCCTCAAGGACCCACTCCATGGATTTCCAGCTCCACTTCCTCTGGCTCTTTTCCAACAGTGTTTAAGAATACTAAGTCAATGCAAAGCTATAATATTAAAGTATGAATATTTAAGGACTTCTTCTCCATCGTTTTTAAAAGACAAGAGCTTTTGTTCCAATGTCATCACCTAGAAAGGTCTATAACTGTGTTGAGTAGCAATGAGGCTGGAGAGCTGGAGAGGCTGGAAATAACTAAATTTACCATGGAAAAGGCAGACTTCTCCCCTAGAAGATTAGAATAGATCCTAAAGGTATATCCAGGAGACAGAAGAATCAAGAACTCATTCTAACTGGGTTTAGAAGAGAGTGTGGGGTGGTTGAGAAGAAAAGGAGAGCTATTTGGAGTGGGGGACAGAAGAAGGGCATGTAAAATATGGAGAGAAATATAGAGAAAAAATAATTTTAACTACATCAATGTGCATTATAAAGAGAGAGGCCCTTTCTGGCTTTCAAAAGTAAGTATTCTTGGCCAGGCACAGTGGCTCACGCCTGTAATCCTAGCATTTTGGGAGGCCGAGGCAGGTGGATCATGACGTCAGGAGTTCGAGGCTAGCCTGGCCAACATGGCGAAACCCCATCTCTACTAAAAATACAAAAATTAGCTGGGCCTGGTGGTGGGCGCCTCTAATCCCAGCTACTCGGGAGGCTGAGGCAGGAGAATCACTTGAACCTGGGAGGCGGAGTGTGCGGTGAGCCAAGATCCTGCCATTGCACTCCAGCCTGGGTGACAAGAGCAAGACTCTGTCTCAAAAGTAAAGTATTCTTTCCAATAATATGTGTGACTGTTGTTGCAATACTGCTATTTATTGGGTAGAATATAACACAGAGCAAGAAGCTAAAAGCAAGAAAGCCCAGCTTTATCTGGATTACATTCAGATTTTGGCATTCTTGAAAAGCAAAACAAAATAAAGGCCCTTCCTATAGCGATTTTCACGTACCACTCTCCTTCTCACAACTTCTATTATGTAAAGGTTGTCCCCACTCACTGTTTATAATTCCTTCCTTCTCACTCACATTTCACCCCTCTGCCATCAACCTTCTACCCCCATTAATCCCTTCTTTTTGAAATCATCAATCATCTTGACTAACTACAGTGGATGTTTTAGACCTTTCGTTGTCACAGAACTGAACCATTTGGCTGTTCACTTGGACAGGAGCTAAAAAAACTCCAGGCCTATGGTTGCAGTGAGCCAAGATCGTGCCACTGCACTCCAGCCTGGGGGATAGAGCAAGACTCCGTCTCAAAACAAAACAAAACAAAAAACCTCCAGGCCTAATCTTTCCAGTATGGCTAAGCTATCATCCTGGGGAAATACAGACGCTTGACCATGGCTGTGAGAAGTGCAGTTACTGCCCCCGCCCCACCCTGGTGCAGCTCTATTTGCTGCTGCTGGGCACTCAGCTAGCCCATCACCTGTGCTTTTGTTTGGTTCCCTGGGATCATCAAGCTCTGTGTGTGGTCTCCTTGTAGTTAGTTCCTCCATCTAGTCTAGAGGTGAGAAAAAAGTCTGCTCCACACCTGCCCTGGGAGGGGTGCAATTCAGAAACCATCAGGAGCTCTCTGAGAAAGAAGCCACTAATATCTTTCTAATATCAAACTCTCTCTTTGCCAGCCTCTTATGAAGGCTAAAGGTGAGCAGATAGCAATATTGCAAAATCTGTTTTAGTCAACTCCTTTGCAAGTATTGCCAGTGGTCTGGCACCTTGCTTTGCAATATGGTAATAGCGCCCATTGTTTCGAAGCTTCAGTCAAAATATAGAAAGAGTTTCATATTAAACCACAGTTTCCAAAGATGGTGGGCTGTACCTCTTGTCTCCTGGCTTCCAGTAGGCAAGGTGGAGTTATAGGCTGTCTTTACACACTCTTACCAAAGTGCTGCATACTTGTTTCTTGGTCTGGTTGTCTACATTACATTGAAAACTTCTAGAAGCTAAAGATGCATCTTTACATCACACACACACACACACAAGCACATGCCACACCACAATTTACTCCACTACTCTTGTTCCTTCCATCATGCTTCTGGTCTTTTCTTCTCTAAATAACCAGATTTCTCGTAAGAATTTTAATGTTTACCATCTCTACTTTTTTACCTCCCATTCAGTCCTCAGTCTACTCATTTAAGTCTGGTCTCATCCTTGCCTGAAATACTTTTCGTTAATGTCATTAATCATCTTGTCACACTAGGTCTTTTATCAGTCATTATACTTGACTTACAAGCAAGCACTTGGTTCTTTGGACTATTTCTTCCTTCTTGAAATAGTATTCTTGAGCTTCTTATATTTAAAAACAGCCTTGCTCTCCAGCTAACTTTCTGGCTGATTCTTATGTTTCATTCATCCAAGCTAAAGCTACTAAGTATTAAACATCTCCAAGACTCTGTCCAAGGCACTCTCTTCTTAATTTCTTCTTTATCCTCCATAGAGCTAATCCATACCCATGACTTCAGGGGCCCACACCACTTAAGAGCCTACAGCTCTTCTGAACAGCAGACCTTGTGATGGTTAATTTTAGGTATCCACCTACCAGATTAAGGAGTACCTACAGAACTGGAAAGCATTATATTGGGATGTGTCTGTGAGGGAGTTTCCAGAGGAGATTGGCATGTGAGTCTGAGTAGACCAAGTGGAGAAGATCCACCCTCAGTGTGCTTGGCCACCATCTCATAGGCTGGGGGCCCAGACAGAACAAAACAGGCAAGGCAAATAGGTTTCTTTCCTGGAGCTCGGATACACTCTTATCCTGCCCTTGGTCAGCAGAACTTCAGGCTCCCTGGCCTTTGGACTCTAGGACTTACACCAGCAACCCCCACTCCTACCCCAGGATCTCAGGCCCTGGAACTTGGGTTGAGCAACACTACTGGCATTCCAGGGTCCCCAGCATGTAGATGGCTGTCACAGGACTTCTCAGCCTCAATAATCAGGTGAGTCAATTCCCCTAATAAATCCCCTCACATATATCTATATATCTATAAATAGCTTGTTGGTTCTGTCTTTCTGAAGAACACTGACTAGTGCAGATTTTAGTACCAACAGTGGTTCTAGAGGTTTTCATAATTGGTTTGGGGTTTCTAGAATTGGCTATCTAATCTGGTTAAATCTAAAAATGTCAAAGGATCTTCTTCTAACAGTACAGAGAGCACTGAACTCTCTAGTGCAAACTGCTCATAGAGATGCATAAAATAGGTACATTTGGTACTTTTAATTCACTGCTTATAAGAGACAAGAAACTTGGTGACTTCTATATATGATACCCTTAACATTTGTGCAAAACCAAGGAATATAATGACTTTGGTTGGTGGCTCCTAATGTCAGTGGACAGAGGGATGAAAGAAAAGAATGAGTTCAGGTATTCCATGTCCTGCTCCAGCTCTACATAAATAGCTGAAGAGCTTCTAAGTGTGCCCTGAGTCTGAATCTCCTCCCATGTAGCTACAGGTCTGGGATTGCTGAAAATCCAACAAGAGTGCTTATCATATGACTGACTGAATCACAGCAAAAGCTGAACTCTCAGCTCCGCAGGTGTCTATGGTTAAAGTGAGGGCATTGGTTGAGAAAGAAAGGGATCTATAAGTTGAGATGGGGATGTGTGGGAGGGCTCTGATGAGGCTGGAGACACTGAGCTACGAAATTCTGATGAGTGTTATTTGCCAGCAGAAATGGTTCCCACCCACAATAGCATAGAGTTTTCTATCTCTGTCTGAAGGAGTTAACCCTGCATTGTCTAAGAAAATGTTAACAGCCTCCACGAGGCAGTTGCCAAGCAAGACAATGCCGAGTCTTCTCAGAATCCACCCCCACTGCCCCTCTTTGCTTCTAGACTTGTGACTAGACTTGATTCCCAGCAGGCACCTAGAGGTGAGGTCCAAAGTGTGATTCAGGAGAAGGTGTGCCATGTTCCAAAAGAACTACTTCAGTTTTCTAATTTATACAAGCAAAAGTCTGGGGAACGCTTGTGGGAATGCATACTGAGAGTGTGGGAATATGGTGGAAGAAATATAAAGTTGGATCAGGCCAAATTTACTTATATGGACCCTCACAGCAGAGGTCCTCAATTTAACTTTGCAGCTCAGGGAGTGAGTTTGTTTGATTGGGTGGTAAAACATGGATCAAAAAACATGACCCACTGTGAGTGAGCTGGAGATGCCTGATCTCCCTTGGGCTAACACAGAGGAAGGGATTCAAAGGCTTAGGGAGATTGGAAAGCTACGGTGGATTTGTCACTTAAACCCTGCTCAGACACACCAGGAGGGCCCAGAAGACAGACTTTTCATCGATACTTTGAACAATGGATTTGTGAGGGGAGCCCCGGCATTCCTGAAGAGCTCTGTGATTGCTCTTCTCTGTAGACCAGATCTTACAATGGGAACTGCTGTTATTCAGTTGGAAAACTTAAATGCAATGGGAGTAATTGGATCCCAAGGTGATGGGGACCAAGTGACGACACTCAACCAACTGTCAAAGACAAGTTGAATGCAGTTTTCAAAATGGTACCTGGTATGCAGCTATTAAACTGGCAAATACCTTTTTTCCATTTGTGTTCATAAGGCCCACCTGAGGCACTTTGCCTTCAGCTGGCAAGGCCAGCAATACACCCTCACTGTCTTACATCAGAGATATATCAACTCGCCAGCTTTATGTCACAATCCGGTTTGTGGGAATCTTGATTGCCTTTCCCTTCCATAAGATTTCACACTGTTCCATTGATAACCTTATGCTGATCAGAACTCATGACCAAGAAGTAGCAACTACTGTGGACATATTGGTAAGATGTTTGCATATCAGAGCATGGGAGATAATCCAATTAAAATTCAAGTGCCTTTTACCTTGGTGAAATTTCTAAGGGTCCAGTGGTGTGGGGCATGTCAAGATATTCCTTCTAAGATGAAGGATATGTTGTGTATGTGGCTCCTCCTACCACCAAGAAAGAGATACCATGCCTAGTGGGCCTATTTGAATTTTGGAGGCAACACATTCCTCACTTGGGTGTGTTACTCTGGCACATTTGTTGAGTGTCCCAAAAGATTGCTAGTTTTGAGTGGAGTCCAGAACAGAAGGCTCTACAGCAAGTCCCAGCTGCCGTGCAAGCTGCTCTTCCTCTTGGGCCATATGACCCAGCAGATCCAATGATACCCAAGATGTCAATGGCAGATAGGGATGCTGTTTGGAGCTGCTGGCAGGGTGTTGTAGAAGAATTACAGCAGAAGTTCTTAGGATTTTGGCACAAGGCCCTGCCATCATCTGTAGATAACTACCCTTTTGAGAGAGCTCTTGGCCAGCTACTGGGCCTTAATAGAAACTGAACGCTTGACCATGGGCCACCAATTACCAGGTGACCTGAGCTGCCCATCATGAACTGGGTGTCATCTGACCTACCAAGCCAGGAAGGGCATGCACAGCAGCAGTCCCTCATCAAATAATGGACCAGTGCAGGCCCTGGAGGTACAAAGAAGTTACATGAAGAAATGGCCCAAATGTCCTTGGTGTCTACTCTTATCACACTGCCTTCTCTCCCACCACCTGCACCTATGGCCTTATGGGGAGTCCCCATGATCAGCCGACAGAGGAAGAGAAAAATCGGGCTTTGTAGACAAATGGTTCTGTATGATACAGAGGCACCAGCTAAAAGTGGACAGCTGCAGCACCTCAGCCCCTTTCTGGAAGATCCTTTAATGACAGTGGTAAAGGAAAATCTCAAGGAGCAGAATTTAGGGCAGTGCCCCTTGTTGTGCACTTTGCTTAGAGGAAAAACGGCCAGATGTGTGATTAGGTACTGATTCACAGGCTAGATGGTCAGGGACTTGAAAGGAACATGATTAGAAAATTGGTGGCAAAAACATTGAGAGAATAGGTATGTGGATAGATCTCTCTCAGTCGGCAAAGGATGTGAAGATATTTGTTTCTCATGTAAATGCTCACCCAAAGATGACCTCCATAGAGGAGTATGTTAATATTCAGGAGGGCAGGATGACCCATTCTGTGAATACCAGTCAATCTCTTTTCCCAGGCACCCCTGTCATTGCCCAGTGGGCTCAGGAACAAAGTGGCTATGGTGGTAGGGATGGAGGTTGTGCACGGGTTCAGCAGCATGGCTTCTACTCGCCAAGGCTAAGCTAGCTACAACCACCACTGAGTGCTCAGTCGGCCTGCTGCAGAGACCAACGCTGAACCCCTGACATGACATCATTCCCCAGGGCAATCAGCCAGCTACGTGGTAGCAAGTTGATTACATTGGATGGCTTCCATCATGGAAGAGGCAGCATTTTGTCCTTTCTGGAATAGACATTTCCTCTGGACATGGGTTTGCCTTCCCTCCACGCAATGCTTCTACCAATACTACCATCTGTGGACTCACAAAATGCCTTATCCACTCTCATGGTATTCCACACAGGGTATCTACTAAGGAACTCACCTCACAGCCAAAGAAGTGCAGCAATGGGCCCAAGGGTTCATAGGACCCACTAGTCTTACCATGTGTCCCACCATTCTGAAGCAACAAGCTTGACAGAACAGTAAAGTGGCCTTTTGAAGTTGCAGTTACAGCACCAGCTAACGTTGCAGGACTGGGGAAAGGTCTTCCACAAGGCTGTATCTGCTCTGAATCAGCATCCAATATATGATCCTGTGTTTCCCATAGTCAAGATACATGGAGTCAGGAATCACAGAGTGGGAGTGTCACCACTCACCAGTACCCCTAGTGACCCACTAGCAAAGTTTTTGCTTCCTTTTCCCATGATTTTATGCTCTGCTGACCTAGAGGTCTTAGTTCCAGAGAGAGGAATGTTTCCATCAGGAGACACAACGATGATTCCATTGAACTGGAAGTTTAGACTGCACCCCCACCCCCCAGCCACTTTGGGGGCCTCATGCTTCTGAGTCAACTGGCTATGTTATGGTGCTGACTGGGTGACTGATTCAGACTAGGAAGGCAAAACTGGATTACTACTCCATTGGATGTAAGGAAGAGTATGCCTGGAATACAGGAGATCCCTTAGGGTGTCTCTTAGTATTACCATGCCCCATGATCAAGGTCAATGGGAAACTACCACAACCCAATCCAGGGAGGACTAGGAATGATCCAGATTCCTCAGGAATAAAGGTTCAGGTCACCCCACCAGGTAATGAACCATGACCAGCTGAGGTGCTTGCTGCAGGTAAAATAATACAGAATGGGTAGTGGAAGGCAGTTATAAATACCACCTGTGGCCAGGTGACTAGTTACAGAAACAAGGACAGTAATTGTCATGAGTATTTTCTTCCTATCTTGTTAAGGACATGTTTTGGTGTATGTATTATACATGTTATACATATGGTTTTTTGTTGTTTTTTAACTTTTGCAGTTATTTATTTATTTATTTATTTTATTATTATACTTTAAATTTTAGGGTACATGTGCACAATGTGCAGGTTTGTTACATATGTATCCATGTGCCATGTTGGTGTGCTGCACCCATTAACTCGTCATTTAGCATTAGGTATATCTCCTAATGCTATCCCTCCCCCTCCCCCCTATCCCACAACAGTCCCCGGAGTGTGATGTTCCCCTTCCTGTGTCCATGTGTTCTCATTGTTCAATTCCCACCTATGAGTGAGAACAATGTTATACATATGTTAAGCAAATATCTTTGGTTTTGCTCATCTCTTATCCCTTTATTATGTATAATAAGATTTTTTGACTTTATATCAGTATTTACGTGTTGTTAATTTTACATCATAATGTTTCAGTTATCATCCAAACACTTTACCTTCTCTTCTAGGGAAGAGATTAGTGCATTTTCAGTTGTATGCAGATAGTTTCACCATCTTAGGTGGAACTATTTCCTTGTTACTGTCTTCATTTGGAGGTTAAGTATGGTTTAATGGGATGCAAACAGGTGCCAAGTCGACAAAGGGTGGACCTGTGATGATTAACTTTAGGTGTCAATTTGACTGGATTAAGGAATACCTAGAGAATTGATAAAGCATTATTTTGGGGTGTGTCTGTGGGGGGTTTCCAGAGGAGACTGGCATGTGAGTCTAAGTGGACTCAGTGGGGAAGATCCGCCCTCACTGTATGTGGGCACCATCCCATAGGCTGGGACCTGGACAGAACAAAAAAGAGGCAAAAGGCAAATAGGTTTCTTTCCTGGAGCTCAGATACACTCTTCTCCTGCCCTTGGTCAGCAGAACTCCAGGCTCTCTCGCCTGTGGATTCTAGGACTTAACCCAGCAACCCGCACTCCCACCCCAGGATCTCAGGCCCTGGAACTTGGACTGAGCAACACTACTGGCATTCCAGGGTCCCCCATATGTAGATGGCTGTCACGGGACTTCTCAGATTCCATAATCAGGTGAGCCAATTCCCTTAATAAATCTCCTCCCATTGATTTTTATGTCTCTAGAGAACCCTGAGTAATACAGACCTGTATACCTTGCATTCTTTTTATCAGCTGTTAACTGCAAAGCAATTCAAAGTAGCCATGTCCACAGCAAGTTCATAATGGACTTATTATAGGCTCATAATGGGGTCTTATTTCTGTACTTTCTATTTCAATGAATGTCCCACCAGCCATTCAATTAGGCCAGTCAATAAATGGGGTGTCATCCTTGATATCACTCTTTTCTTCCTCTGATATGCAGTCTATCACCAAGTCTCAACGATTAAGGGTCTTTCAAATCTGTGTGCATTTCTCCATTTCCACCCATCACTGTAGCCTAAGTCACCATCATCTCTCTTCTCAACTCTTGGCCTGCATCCCAAAGGGTCTCCAGGTGCACTCAGGCCCACTCATATGCATTTCTTCCCATTGCAGCCAAAATTATCTTTAAACAAACAAATAAAACGTTTTTCATGTCATCATTCTCCCCTCAGCCCACCCTCACTCATCTCTTCTATTGTTTTAATAGAAATGAAGCTGCTAAATGTGCCTTACAGACTTGGCACTGTTTCCGCGCGCTCTGACCTCCAGCTCCATTGGCTTGCTTTTCTCCTTCCTGCCCTATGGGCTCTGCACATTCTGCTCCTTCTCTGCGAAACCCTCCCAAACCAAACTAACTCCAGCTCCTTCCTGTCTACAGTCAGAGAAGCCTGCTCTGGCATTTTTAACTAGTCCAAATCTTCCTCTCAAATTGGTAACAGGCAGTTCTAGGTAGCTCTCCATTCAATCCACTAGCGCCCTTGCCATCTCACTTCAGTTTGTGTGATTATTTAAAGTCTATCTCCAGGGCTGGGTGCAGTGACTCATGCCTGTAATCTCAGCACTTTGGGATGCCAAGGCAGGCAGGAGTTTGAGACCAGCCTGCCCAACACAGAGTGAAACCCCATCTCTACTAAAAATACAAAAATTAGCTGGGCGAGGTGGTGCATGCATGTAGCCCCAGCTACTTGGGAAGCTGAGGCAGGAGAATCGCTTGAACCTGGGAGGCGGAGGTTGCAGGGAGCCGACCTCATGCCACTGCATTCCAGCTTGGGTGACGCAGCCAGACTCTGAATCTCAAAAAATAAATAAATAAATAAATAAATAAATAAATAAATAAGGTCTATCTCGAGTGTTTGCTCCTTATCATAGGCTCGGTGTGCAGCAAAGTGCCTCACATCCAGGGCAAGATAAATAAACAACAGCTAAATAATTAAAATCTCACCATAATAAATCACCAATGAACAACACAGTGTCCTTCTAAACTGAATAAACAATTGAGTGAGTCCTCAGTTTTCTAAAGCACGCAATGGGAAAATAACTGTCTCACAAAGTTCTTCTAAAGATCAGATACAAAGCCCAGCGTTACACTTGTCACGTAACAGACTCTCAATAAAGGTTTGCTTCCTTTATTTCTCTGCAAAATATACATAGATCATGACATGGAGCCAGGGTATGATGTACAATTAGCTACGGCTCAAAATAAGGGCAACAAGTTTGGGGTGCAGATTCCCCACTAATATGTCACAGTGGCCACTCCATTTCCCCCAGGCACCGTGCTGCTCAGTGATGGGCACTGTGCGTCCTCAGATTTTTACCTTGCCTTTCTATATTTCTCTGTGACAGCAGTAGAATCATCAGTAGTAGTGAAAGAGGAAAGATAAAGAGACATAAAGAAAAAAGAAATGACAGTTTTCAGACATGGCAAATAGATTACTCAAATGCATCTTGATTTACACATGACAGATGTGTTCCTTAAAAATATATGTAAACTGAATTGTACTTGGAATTCACAAGGGAATCTTGGTACTTAAAGAAATCCTCTACTGAATCCTTTAGGAATAAGAACCACCAACAGGATGATGAATGCCCCCCAACACCAGTATGTGAATCATGGGCATTATGTAATTCCTTTTCACTCTGGTCTAAGGTAAATTTATGTATGGCTTATGTAAATGAAGATACTTCTAATGTTAATTTCTGATGAAAAACCATCCAGTGGGAGGCCAGATCAGAGGAAATAGTCAATGAATCAAAGCTCAGGGTCCAGGAATTCATGGATTATAGCTGGTTGGAGCTTTCCTGAACTTCCCTTAGAGATCTGAGCATCCCCAACTTTCTTCATTGCAAACTGAGGCTGAATGGCTGTAGGGTGCTGACTCAAAATTCACACAAGAAGTTGTTATCCCGATGGGGATGGGGCTCAAGTAGTCAGGGCTCTTGGGAATGAGCACAGTTAATAGTGCACTTACCTTGGAGGAAGTAAAAATAAAGAACTTCCTGAGGGCTTCTGTGAGTAAGACACCCTGTGTGGCGTGCTCAGCATAGCATCTGGCACATGCTGGGTGTGCACGGGTGTGATTTCTGTGACTTGGCCACTGAGTGGCCTGCAGTGCACATTGCCCCAGCCAAAGGACACAGGCCAGAAAAGTATGCTGACGATCTCATCAGGGATGGGGGAGAAGAAAAACAAGAATTCAGAAGGAAATTCAGATATTTTATGGGGCTTGCTGGGGCTCAGAAAATGACAACCCAGAAGTCTGGTGCTTCTGCATGCTTTAACAAGAAGACTTTAGAAGCAGTCTCATAATCAGGACTTTCTGACCTCTTCTGCCCTCACCCCTGGCACAGGGAGGGGGTCTCTCTTGAATTTCCTTATCTGATTAAGGAAACTTCTTTCCACAAGAAAAACAGTAGTCTCAAGACTTGCTCCCTAGGAATCTCATCAAATAACCAGGAATGAATCAAGGAGACTAAAAGTTGTCACCACACCCAGACAGACTTTTCACCTATTCTTATAAAGGCAACTCGGAGAAATTGCCTGGGAGGCTATCTGCATAATAAGACAACATTTGTTTGCAGTGAAGTTCTGCCCTCACCTTTGCACCACCTCCCCCAGAGACCAGAGGAAGTTTGCTCCAGGCAATTGTTTCTTGGGCTCACTCATTTCCCCTGAAAACCATTTCCTACCCCTCATACTTGCCTACATCCCCCATTTACCTCTCTTCCATTTAAGCCTCAACTATCTGGCCCTTCTTTGAGTCTCATATTATGGGACTTCTGTGTCCATAACCTGTTGATATATTTGTTATGGCACTTTTTTCCTGTTAATCTGTCTATAATCAGTCATTTCTGCAAAGGTACAAAGAGTGCAGAAGGGAAGCTCTTCCTCCACCCTCACAGGCTAAAGCTTTCCCATATGTGACCAAGGACAGGAAGCTGTTTTATAATATTTATGCCATAAACTAGGCATGGCTGAAATCTATAACTACACTGAGTAGTTACTATTTCTCTCTTATTTATCAAATTCCCTGAGAAGCTGGACATTACTGTTGTAAACCAAAAATAAAATTCTAAGCTCCCCAACTTTCTGAATGGAACCCTTCTCTCATTCAAGGCCATTCCAAAGTTAACCCAAAAAACTACTAATAGTTCAGGCTATGATGAGAATTGGGCGTTGAACATGCCTCATTATACCCTCCTCCCTTTTGGAATTCAGGCCCAGCTCAGGAGTTCACAACCAGCCTGGGCAGCATAGTGAGACCTCATCTCTATAAAAATAAGTAAATAAATAGAAAAATAAATACATAAATAGAAAAACAAGAGAGAAAGAAGGGATAAGTCCATCATCACTCTCCCAGCCAAAGTTAAAATAGTGGAACCCTAGAACAACAAAGCAGGAAACATCTTTGGGAATGCTCCTCACTAACTTTCCACTCACTGCTATTCTATCTCCTCCCTCTGTCATTTAAGGGGAAAAAAACGAGTGTTTGCATGTGCACGTGTGTGTAGTTTTCACTGGTAATGGTTGACGAAACTGGCATTAAATTGTAGTTCAAAGATTTGTCTTTGATAGATAGCATTCTCTATCTGAAATCTGAAATCAGCTATATGGCTTCAAGGAAACATATTATCTTATAACCCCTGAATGTCAATATATAATCCTAGGTGATTGGATCAATGATGCCTGGTGAGTCTTGAAAGTTTTGCCATGGGCTGGCAAACACAGATTGGTCCTAAAGTGTGGGGAAGAAGGGGAGAGAGAAGAGATGGACTCACACTCAGCTGGAAAAAATCTTGGGCATCCTTTTTTGAGCTCATTGGTTGTCAATCTACTGATTCAGGAAACACTTTTCACCTATTTGGCCATTAATACAGCACAAACAACACACAGAGGAGAATGCATTTCTATCTAATCGAGCAACAGATGACAGAAGCTGCCCAGTACTCATCCATGCCCAGCTTCCTCACTCTAACAAATTGTAAAATAATAATAAAAAATCTAAATAACAACAACAGCAGCTAAATTATTTCTCCATCTCAATTGATTCTTCAGATGGAATGTCATCTTGACAGATCTATTCTGATCGAGTTGTCTAATTGAATAGAGTTCTCATTGCTCTTGAATTTGTGACCTCAGACTGCTGTGAAATAAATGCAATTTGGAGAATTATTTCCAAACAACAACTGCTACTCCTCTGGGAACTGACTATTGCTTCTAGTTTTTGAAATTGTTGGTGAACCACCTACTGACTAAGCTATTAAGACTAGGTGTTTTGTTTAGATTCCAGGCTAATGGTTCTATAAATTCAAAAGCAAGAAATATCGCAGAAGCCTGCAGATGGCCGTGCACTTAAGAGGAGACACCCAAGAGGCTGCTGGCCAGGCTTCTCAGATCCTGACCTAGTTAGCAGCCCGCACCCCTGGGCAGTCTGAGTGGTGGTCATTAGAGCTGTGTGTGGAAAAACCTGCCTAATGAAACTGCTTCAGAGGTAGTGAGTTTGTTTGAATTGGGATTTTTCTCTGGACCTAAAACTAAGACTGAGCTTGCCTCAATGTTCAACAACAAAACAAAATATTTCAGAGACCCCACAGAGTTGCAGGTGCATTCAGAACCCAGTGTACATGCTCAATGACACTGGGATCCCTTAAGAACTTCAGTTACTTCTTGGACATGCATTTATTTCACCGTAGTGCTAAACACTAAGAAGTCCAAATGGACCATCTCCTTTAGTTTGCACAACACTACTGTGGAGGTACTGATAATTACATACCCATTTTATAATCAGCGAGGCTCAGCTATATTATAGAACTTGCCCAGTGTCTGTCTCACAGACCAAGGGACAGAGCTGGGACTAGAAAGCAGTTCTTTTTTTTTTTTTTTTTTTTTTTTTTTGACAGAGTTTCACTCTTGTTTCCCAGACTGGAGTGCAGTGGCACGATCTTGGCTCACTGCAATCTCCACCTCCCAGATTCAAGCGATTCTCATGCCTCAGCCTCCCAAATAGCTGGGATTACAGGCACCTGCCACCATGCCCAGCTAATTTTTTGTATTTTTGGTAGAGATCATGTTGGCCAGGATGGTCTCAAACTCCTGACCTCAGGTGATTCACCTGCCTCGGCCTCCCAAAGTGCTGGGATTACGGGCATGAGCCACCACACCCAGCCTGGAAACAGTTCTGACTCCAGAACCCAAATTTCACCACCATGCTAGGTAGATAGTTCCCAAAGATGGAAGGCTGAAAATACATGGGATATATTGACCTTCATGATGCAAAATTAAGAGACCAATTTCACTTTAGGAACACCCAATAGTGGCAGAATAATCTAGTCACATAAAAAAAAGATGAGCCCTTGAGTCAAATTGCCCTTTCATAAATCCTAGTTCCAGCACTTTCTTCCAGTATAAGCTTAGATAAGTTATCAAATGCTTCTATGCCTCTGTATAATGGGAATAATACCATTGTTGTTTTGATAATTAAATGAACTAATATGTGTAAAAGCAGAAGTCATTGCCTGGTATATAGCCAATGTTCAATAAATGGGAACTATAATTTAATTAATGATGCATGTCTTAGCATTCAGTCTTTAACCACTCCTCAAATGCACAGATTTTCTAAACTACAAGGAATGTTTCAGAATGTGAGCATGAAGCCTCTCTACTTTGGAAGGGTTTTATGAAATGCAGCCTAAAATGTGACTTTTATCCACCATGGTTCTCTTCTTTCTTCTCTTTGCTGCCTTTCGACATTCTCTTTCCCTCTGCCCCTACTAGAATGGGGGCACCTTTCATCAATGCATTAATCCATGGCTAAAACATGACTCATCGTAGAAATGCAAAGGAATATTCTGTCTGTGTAGCAGGCAAGGACCCATGGGGCAGGTTCTCATTAGAATGCTTTACAATAATATCAATCAGTATTAAAAATGTATGTTCTACTCAATTTTTAAAACATCTTAAATAAATCTTTAAATAAAGCTATTTTGTTTTATCTTTAGGACCTATGAACAGTCAGCCCTGAGGGGCCTTTGGTTCCCTAAGAACTGCCCTTTCTAGAAAAGCCTCCCTCAGTGTGTGGTTTTCTGGGGATTCTCTGTGCTGGGGGAGTCAAGTCTTTTTGGTAATATTAATTTTAGGTTGTGTAGGCACCATATTAACAGGGGAAACGAATATTATTCCATTAGGGTCATTTACCATTCAGAATTGCTTCACAGGAAGCAGCTAGTTAATCCTTGCCCTTGAAGAACACACACTGTACTCTTCTCCTAATACCACTGAAAATGTCAGCTAGTGTATAGGAAAGGAAAAGAGGGCACTGCCCTTGTTACAGGGCTGGAAAAACGCAGGAGAAGCTGAAAATGGAAGTAGATATTTCCAGAAAGGAGCAGTCTGCCTCTTTTATAAACACCTTTGGGCTGGCAAAGGTTGCTCGCCTCTGTATCCCCACCAGTGTTTCCTCGGTTGAAACCCAAATCCCTGTAGCAGCCAAAGTGAGGCTGGTTGGGTTTCATGTAATAGAGAGTAGTGGGGATTGAAGCAAAATGCGGAATGCATATGGTAAAAGACATCCACGTTTATTTAGTCAACAAAAATATCGACAACTCTCTACCTGACAAGGCAAATATGCCGGCTTCCTGGATCTGACAATCCTCCCCTATCCTGACCATGAAAATCTGCCCACAGTCTCCTACTAACCAGATTTTCCTGCTTACAATTCACAGCCCTCTAATATATCGTAAGAATTTCCATCTATTTTTACTTCAAAAATTGTTTTCTATCCATGTCACTGACTCCCAACAGGGGGCCGCAGCTCCTTTTGCAATACGAACCCTCCACATTTTCTCAATCCATCCTTCTAACGCTCCAACACTCTAACAGCAAACGCTGTTTTACGTTCCCTAGTCTTCCCATTGGGGTTCATGCCGTTATGCATTTCCTTATGCTGTTACCTTTTCCAGGAATGCTTTTCCTCCTCCATTTGTCCTTTGTCTGCTTCAAGAAATTGGCTCATGCCTGTAATCCCAGCACTTTGGGAGGCCGAGGCTGGTGGATCACAAGGTCAAGAGATCGAGACCGTCCTGGCCAACATGGTGAAACCCCATCTCTACTAAAAATATAAAAATTAGCTGGGTGTGGTGGCACACCCTTGTATTCTCAGCTACTCAGGGGGCTGAGGCAGGAGAATCGCTTGAACCTGGGAGATGGAGGTTGCAGTGAGCCGAGATCACGCCACTGCACTCCAGCCTGGTGACAGAAACTCTGTCTCAAAAAAAAAAAAAAAAAAAAAAAATTCAACTTCCTGTAAATGTGACTCCATCAACATGATCTCTCCAAATGACCTTTTCCCTGACCGCTCTCCAAGTCCAGTAGAATAAACCGTTTGCTCATTGATGTTCCAAATGCTCGCTGCACGTTGCTCTGTTACAGCACCAGCACGCGGTGGGCCAGTTAGGAGTTTACACGGTTGCCCTCCCCACTGAACTGTGACATCCGTGCATGTGGAGGCCTAGTTTAATGTGCCTTAGTTATCTCACAGCTGGCAAATCTGCTGACCTATGGTAGGGCTGAGAGATGTAGAATGAGTCAATGAAAAAAAAATGACTAAATGAGTTCCAAAACATATTGTGTCCCAAAGCTGTTTGGTAATTTTGCTCCCTGAAATCATTTGTAGTCAGGGATTTCTAAAAAGAAGTTGATGGTCACCATCACCAATAGTCATGTTATATCTCTGGGAGATAATAAAACACAGGAGCGCAAGCGAGAGGACTTTCAGCAACAGCACAAAATCCTGCCCATCAAATACAGCCTGACTAATAACTGGAAGACTGACAGCAGCATGACAAATGATGTTACAGAAAGAAAAGTGAAAGACATCAGTCCCCTCCCCAAAGAAACATAAGGTCTCTCACACACACACACGCATACGCACACACGTGCACACATAGGTACACACACAAACTTGGGTCAGAAGACCCACATTTAGATTCCCCCTACAATTAATTAGCTGTTTAACTCCGAGCAGTCACTCAATTTCTCTGGGTCCCTATAAACACATTATTTTCCAAAACAGAAAAACCTAGTGTATATGAATTCCAAGTTTTGTGCTTACTTGAAAAGTCTAAGCTTCTAAGCCCTCTCCCTGGGTCTTCCCACTAGCCTTCTAGATACTTCCATAGGCACTCCCTTGTGCAATTCAGGCTAAGTGGTCTAAGGAGTCTAGGAGACTTGGACAACAGTGTGGTCACCACCCCCGGATTGACCACAGCGCCACCAGTTCTCACCAGACAGTTTCATCTTATTTATTGTAAACACAATGATAAGGTGCTGCTTGGTTAGAAAGACATAGCGTATTGATTTGTACATGCCATAAATTTGCCCTGCCTTTGCACTTTCACGTTAATAAGTGATGATAAAGGAGCCTCAGACAGGAGTCTACTTGGGCTTTCTGAATGTCGCATTTGGTGGTCACAGGTAAGGATATTCAGCCTTCAAACCTGCAGGATTGAGGCTTGCAGTGGACTGTGGGCACCAGCTTGAGGAATCCCAACCACAACAGCTCCCTGCATCAGAATCCCAGGTTCCTCGAGCCCTGGCAACCCCCGGAAGAGTGTTGCTCGGGGGTCGCTGTGCCATCGCTCCTCTCAGAAGGGCAAGGGTGCCTCAGAGACAGAAGCATCAGTTCAGGATGCCCACCACCCACACGGCAGAGCAGAAGGCGAGGAGCAGCTTCAGCTGCAGCCCTTGGGAGGCCGTCTCCCTTGGCCACCCGAGTGAACAGTTTCCTGCAGGGCGGTCTATGCTGAGTGGGACACTTTTCCACTTCTCACACATCTACACTTTAAAAAAAAATAACCAGTCTAATGGTATGTTAATAATTCCAGATGGAACCCCAGACCTCAAGGGCTGAGCGTAACAGAGATTTCATGTAGGTCAAAATACTTGGATGTGTTCTCTGGGTCCAAAAATAGAAGTGGTGTTCAGGTTGTGCGAACATTCTGAGAGACCATTTCATAGGCATTTCTCAGAAGAGAAACGTGTGAGGCCGGAATGCTTCTGCATGCTGTGTGCCGCAGCTTCCTGGAAGATGGCAGCCCGCCCCAACCCAACAGGAGCTTCGAGGCCAGGTGAGATCACCAGCCCTTCTACCGCTGCCATCTGCACTTCGCTAAACAGAACCTGCAAGAAGAGCCTCCAAATTGACCAGGCTTCAGTCTGTTGCGGAGAGGGAGGGTGACAACACAGGAGGAAATGCTTCACAGGGCACTTCTTTCAACTACCAGCCTGTCACATCAGTGTCGGCTGATGTCACTCTGAACAGAAATCTTTGGGGCCCAAGAAATGCCAAGAAAATGGCAGCCAGTGGGCAGGGCAGCCACCGGCCTCTTCTTGCTAATATATGCAGTGGATGTGGCATTTCTGACAATATTGCTTCTGCCTCACTTGCCATTTAATGTTAAGAGGCTTCTAGAATCTCCTGCATTTAAAGAGTAATGACTGTTTTCAGGGTAAATGCTCTGTTAAATAACCCTGGATTATTGTGTCGTGTTATTACATTTATAAAATGGCATTTCAAAAAATAATAATTGTTTTAGAGTTAATTGATGTTTTTAACCATCACTGTGTAGAGAATTTTTATTCAGAAGACAGAGAGTGAGCAAGGGAGAAAAAGATTTCAATGGAGAGAGTCGGTACTGAAAATAGAAACCATTCCTGCATGTGAAATCCTGGTACAGAAGGCGCTCCTCCTCTGAGCACTGCTTTCAATAAGCTCTTTTCACTGCAATTAAAGCAGCCGCAGGACAAAGGTAAATCTCAGCCGCATTCCCGAATGGAGTCTGCAGGCCTCGGGACTGGCAGTGGTCCAGCAGGGCTGGGGGTGGGGGGGCCTCAGCACATATCCGCCAGCCATTATGCCCCTACAGGGGCAAGGTGGGCCCCAGAGCAGCCCGAAGCAATGGCAGAGACCCGCAGCTCCACAGAGCAGTGACTTTTCAGATGTGAAGTTAATTACACGGCGGAGAGTCTCAGAATTTCATACCGCCAGAGGCAGAGCTGAATCCAGGGATATTACAGAATAAAACTTGGAAATTCCAAAATCTTCACATAGGGAGGATGCAAATGGTGCACAACCCTGAACCGCATCCCAGGTGCGGTGGGGATGATGTCACTCTCTTCCTTCCTATCTGAATCCTTCTCTCACTCTCCTCAAGCATGTCTAGAGGGCAGTGCCTCCCATTACGTGAGTGACAGATGATCCCTTCATCACATGGTTTCTTCTTACAAGCATTTCCCTGAAGTAGGAATTGGGTATAATTTTTATGCTAGGTTTAAATATAAATATATGTACACACATAGAAGATAAAGCTCATTTTCATGATGATGGAGCTTAACAGAGAGCCCAGGTCTTTCCAGTTGCAACTCAATTGCTGTTTCTGCAATATATTCTATCACCCAGAAGCTTCTTACAAACCCTCAGGACCATTGTGGCTGCATGACAGGAGCCAGAGAATAGCAGAAAGTGAACAAAGACCCCAGCTAATTTGGAGGAAACTAGAAAGATGTTGGAATGCAAGGGTGAAAAGAATGATGGAGATCATTTAGCACAAATCTCTATAAGATGCAGAGATTAAAACTGAGAATGTTAAGCAACCTTCCAAGATCATACATCTGGATATTAAAGCTGCAACAGCAACCCACATCTTCTGACTCCAGAAATCCTACAATTCACCCCAATTCTCTTCTACCAGTCCTTGAAAAAGTCTGCATGTAAACAATATCCATTTTCTCCCTCACTCTAAACCACCGCCATCAATAATGTGCAGGGTCAACTTCGCGAAGAATTTCAAGAGAATTTTGATATCTCAACAGCTGGAAACCAGTCATTTGAGCAACAGATATATGTCCTAGCTTCTTGAACTGCCAAATAACCAATAGATGAGTCACTAATTCTGTGGACTCAGAATGACCCTGCAAACAATCATTCTGTGGTGCAGAAAGAGACAGGACAGAAGGAAGTTGGAATCTATTGCCTCCTAATCAAAGCACACTTGGCAGAATGCCCTGGCTTTTCACACATTCATCAAGACATCCCGAGGAGAGTTTGCCTGATTGTTTCAGGAACTCTCCTAAGACTAAGTGGATTGACATGTTATGCAAAAGAAAGTCAAACACAGAGACCAGTGAGCGCCATCTGACAGGAAAGATAGCAAGCCAAGTGACTCTCCAGTCATACAATGTACCATGAGCCTTGGCATCACATGCACTGTGAGGGGACCCTTCTCCTCTGTCTTCACACTCCATAGCCTCTTTAGCACAAAGCCACCCAAAGAGTGCAAATATGACTTAAAGACGTCACAGAAAGTGCGCCCCTTTCTCCATTTAGTCCAAAAATGATAAAGTCTGTAGTTATAGCTCTGTGAATTTAAATGTAAAGAACTCTAATATTTCTAGACTTGTCAAGCAGGTAATTCCAAGAGTTGGAGCACTCTTTGCTGTCACCCAGGGACACACAGGAGCTTAGATTCAGAATGCACAGAGCTGGAAGTATCAGGTGAGTTATCCCTTTGTTCCTCTTCAGGACACAGGAAATGGAGGAAGTAGAGGTTAATCAGCTTGAAAATTTGGAGCTAATGGAGACGCATCAGTGAGATTCTGGGTATTAAGCTCTGGGACCATTAGAACATTTGGAGTCTTCAGCATCCCACACAGAAACTCATGGAATAACGTGGACTCTTTCTGACACATAAAAGAAATAAAGTCCTTCAAGACTCCAATAAAAGAAAAGAAAAGACAAATTAAATAGCTAAGATTGCAAAGCTCTCAGATATAATATTGAAATTTTGACCTTATCTTTCATAAAGCTTGAAATTGTGATGATAAAATATTGTGACAGAAATATTTATATAGTATAGTATGTTGCAAATTCAATAGGTGACCAAGATAGTTTTGAATGATTTTGAAACTGTTATATTAGGACCAATATATAACTCTATATATGAGTCACCAGGATACAATAAACCCCTTTCCACTTCTTGGTTATGAGGTCAGGAAGCACAATTAATAATTAACTGCATCATCAACCCTAACATCAATGTCATTATTATAAAAAAGCATATTTTTTATGAAGTACTTAATGCAACCAGTTAAATAAACATTTGGAAACCTGCAATCTATATACTTATAAATGAAATGGAAGAAAAACTCTAAAATGAATTAGAAAAATATCACCAAGACAACCCCTATGACAGCTTTCAACGCAATCCTATTTTACTATGCACACCAACAATTCTCAAATTTATCATCTCTTGTATCAACTATTTGGAATACCATCCTAACTGGGGTTGCTTTTTGTTTTGGTCTTTGACTCTCATCTCAGCCCACATCACTCCCTATTCCATGTGCTGCTGCTGGAATGACTGGTTAATACATCATGACTTTGCTCAGAACTTTCGGTGGCTCCCCATAGGATAAAATCCATGCCAGATCTTCCATGGGGACTTTGAAAAGAAATTAGCAAATTAACAGGCAACTTTTCACCATATATCAAATATATGTCAGGGACTATTTGATGTTTTCGTACTTATAATCTTAATTTACCATTAGAATAATCCTTCAGGAGAGGCATTAGTAGAGTTGGAGTTGCCTAGTGAGACATATACGTGACCTGGCAAATACTCTACGTATTACCATACCTATTTCTTCTGTCCTTTTATTATTTAAAAGTAAGACATAAACAAATCACAGATTGTCCCGTAACTGCATTGATTGAAATTGATACATGGCAACATTATGAGATTTTATGCATTTGTGCTGGCAAAGTAACTTAAAATCAATGATTTGGAGAGAAATTATTCAGGAAATCTTAATGACTTATTATGGTAAAAACACTTCTAAGAGCGGATCCATTAATGGAGGACAATTACTGGAAAGTTAAATTTAATATTCAGGAAATCAATTAACTAGTATTTAATTACTTAAAATTATGATCCGTTAGTAAACATTGGTAAAATTTGCTTACAAATAACACTTCTGATTATGAGTCATCGGGAAACAAAATGACTAATATTCTATCATCGAAAGCAGTTTGATTCACTTCACATTCCCCCTTTCTGTCTTTCTGTGAATGACTATTGTGTAAAGCCAGAGACCATTAGAGCAGAAAGATGTGCTGAGGCCATCTGACCCCTCCTCATTTCACAAGGCCGACTCAGTCCAGTGTAGTGCCCTGGGCCTCCAAAGGTTGCACAGCTCAACCCGCACTGCCTTGGGACTAGAATCTAAAGCTCTCAGCTTCTAGGGCAGCCCCCTTTCTGACCATGGCTCCTTCTGAAATAACCCACAACTCCAAGAGGGAACCAAAGGGCACATACCCTCATTCTTTTTCTCTTTTTGGAGCTAGTAAAAATCCATGTCTGCTTTAGAAAGTCATGGGGCCAAAGTCCTTTCTCTCAGCCCCACAAGAGAAGGTGGACCACCTAGCACTCTCGACGGACTCCTCCCCTCTCTGCCTCTGCTGCAGCTCACTAGGCATCCTTTTGACTCATTTTCCGGTGTTTTCTGTGTTGCTATTGGCATAACATCCTATCAGTGCAGTTAATTACATCCACTTGGAGTGTGAAGGACAACTTGATTGTCTCAAAAAGCCAGAGGCCATATAATCCATCTCACTGCTCTCGCAAAACAAGTTCCCAATTGTCTCTGCTGCAAGGAGGTAAGAGGGACACCCCTGGCAATGTGCTGACACCCATTCCCTGCTGCAAATGGAGAAGTCACAAAAGAAGTGTCTGTTCCTCTCCCTCTATGGGCAAAGAGAACTGCCTTGTGGCTCTCTGCTCCAGATCCACGACTGAGACTCTTTGATACCTCCACAATGCTTAGCGTCTTCCCAGTACAAGTCAATATCGTTTGATCCATTCTGAACTTGGTAACATTTATATGCAACTAAGTTTGCACATCCAATTACATGACCTGGTAATATGGTTCATCTCTTGTGACCATACATTTTCTGTTCCAATATAATATTTATGGAATCATTTAGATTTACTCCATGTTACCCAATGTCTTGCTTCTGTATATGGAAAAATAACCAGAAATTAAAATATGTTGTAGTTATGGCCATGATGTCTTTATCCCTTTGTCCTTAATCCTTGAAATGGAAAGCAGACTGAGAAACCAGAGTCCTAGCAGAGAGTGAACTGCTGTGCTGGAAGGCGGGCTCTTTACCTGACCTCAGTCACACTGCCCCTTAACAGGGCACCTTGCAATACCAGGATGTCGAAGTGCCTGTGGTTTGGCTGATTCCTGTACCAACCCATAGCAGCCACTGAGTCATGAACAAAGTGGGGAGATGGGATGGGGATCCTCCAGGCAGTGTGAAACCACAGCCCTGAGGAGCTGGCTAAGAAAGTGTTGCAGCAGAATTCCATACGCCATTACACAACACAAGGTCTTCTGTGTGACTCTCAAGAAGCTCTGTGTGGTCTTCGTGTGAGAGCTCCTTATGCTGCTCCCTGCAGCTGATTTGCTTTATGAGACAAATGCTATAAGTTATATAACCAATCATATTGCCCTCCAGGTCCGACAACCTTGTGGCCTGTGCAAGAGCTTTGTTCTTCTCTTTATGTTATTATCCTTATTTTCCTTTTCTTTCTTACAAAAAGTTTAAAATTACATTAACTCAACATCTATGACCTTCTAGTAATAGAGAAGTATACAGAACATGTGTATCCCATCTTAACCTTGCTGCCTCATTCTCATTCACCTCTTCAGGGGCCCTGTTTCTTGCTTGTGTGTAAACTACCAGACCCTATCTCTCCATTTTCAACATTATACATGTGAATGTGTATACACATCTATCTGGGTTATAAACATGTCATATGTACCGTTGCACAATCTGCTGTTTACCTCCCGGTGAGACGTGCACATTTCTGGCATCCACATGTGCTGTGATACCTCATTCTCACAACAGCTGCAAGGCACGACATGGAAAGGCTGGCAAGACCTCAGCCTGTGCAACCAGTTAGGCAGTTTCCACAGGCTTGCCCAGCCACTACTCCTTCTGGGATTGGACCATCAGAAGTACATCCCAAGAGTTTTTCTAAATTCCCCCTGCAGAGCCTGGGACCAAAAGTCAATCAGCATTCAAATCTCTAATTTGTATAGATATGGACAATCACCGTCTCCAAAAGACTCACACATTTATAATCTCACCAGCAGTGTTTAAGAGTCACCTTTCCCTAGAGTCCTCAGTGACACAAACTGTTTTTATTCACTTTTGAGAGGTAATTTGTATTTAGTGCTTTAATTTGTATTTCCCTGATAACTCGTAAGGTTCAGCATTTTCCCACATATTTATTCACTATTTTATTTCAAGTAATTGCTCATTCATATTTTTTGTCTACTTTCTATCGAGTAATTTATCTTTTTTTGGTGGTGATATGTGACTGTTCTTTATATAATCTAGATATTAATGCTATAAATATTGCTAATCATGTTTTCCCAGTCTACTGCTTATCTTTTCTACAGAGATCTTTCATATTTAATTAGGCCAATCTATCAATATATCAGTCTTTTCCTTTATTGCTTTTGGGTTTTTCCTCTTAATTACAAAACATTTCACAACTTCCATAATTTTGTAAGTACGTGTGCATGTATGGGTAAAATTCTTTACTTTTCTGATGCTGTCAGAAGTTTCATATTTATATTAATATTCAGATCTTGGATCCATCTGCTATTACTTTTGGATTGTAGTATAAGTGTAGTTTTACCCATTTCTAATTGATGGTAACATATATATGTATCCTTATAAGCCTCTTTATACTCCTTGGAAATAGGACACTAATTAAAAGTCAGCTTTACAGTCTCATCACACTAAGAGAGACACCCTCTTGTCAGGCATTTATGCTGACTCTCCCCACCCATGAGGGCCCCTTTTCTCCATGACTCTGGGGTTCCATGGCCTAGTCAAGCTATATCAATGTGAAACATGAAAAACAGAGTCAGTGGCAAGCCTTCTACTGTGGATGCACTGGCACTCTAGACAGGCATGGACATCACTGAATTCCCATGTAGAGTTGTCAAGATGCAGACAGGTAAGTAAAATTCACAGTTCCTAAGCCTGAACACACAATCTAAATATCCCAGACAGTAAATCTGGAAAGAAAGCAGAATAAAAGAAGATACACCATGAGGATATGAAAACTTGCACAGAGTAGTAGTACACTTAGACCTTTGGGGGCTGAAGGAAAGTGGTAGAATAAAGAGGTATAAGTTACTGGAAGAGAAGAGGAAATATGCTACGTGAGTGTTTAAGTAAAGAGAATGTCATGGAAGACCATCTAAGACTTTGTAGGGGTGTTTGGGCGGGCAAAGTAGAACCGGAACAGTGGAGGCTACCCTCAACCTGCCTCCTCCCTTCACACAGGGGCTGAGGATCTTACTGCAGTCGGCAGCAGCATGGGGTGCTTACCAAGATAGATGACAGATTAGACCCTTCTACTAAGTAGGAAATTAAACTTTCACCAAGGCAGCATTAGTCTTCCCCTTCTTATTTTATTGTAAAATATGAAAGGAGCTTCACATCAGGTCCCAGAGTTTGTTTTGCAGATGAGTCCCCCAGAGCCTGGAGAATGCACCCCTTCCAGTAATCAAGCCCAAGCTCCCATAACTAATCCATCATCTGTGGCCAGCAAGGCTAGCTCCTGAGTGTCGATGTGGAGTTAATTAGACAAATGCCGTACGCTCTAGTCCAATTGATTATTAAGACACCATAACGAGGATTTAACATCACAGCTTGTATTGGAAACACTGTATTATAACTTGCCTGCTCACCCTAGAAACTCTGTGGACTCATCGAGTGACAATTAGCATTCAATAGTAACTATGGCCTTTTTTTTAATCACTGCTGATTTAATGAGACAGTTATTGTTCTCTATGTTAATTAATATCTATTGATTAAAGTTGAAGGCTGGGCATCAGGAATATATGCTCTGGTTCACTCTGGGGTAGTTAGCATGCTTTTCTGCTCAGCCTGACTTGCTACTTCCTCTCTATGCTCTAAAAGGGATTCTTTCAGGCCCTGAAGAGATCCCAGACAGATCCAACACTGGCCTAGCAATTAATGGAGCTGAGAGACAGATGCTTCTTCCTGGGAATTGGGGAAAGAAGAAAATTAACAGTGTTCTGAGGTACCTCCTTCCCTCTAAAGAAATTCTAAGTCCAGAAGCTGTAGGTTTTCTGGTTGCCATGGTACCTGGAACTGGATTGGCCAAGGTCACCCTTCCCTGGGGTCTACCTGAAGGGCTCACTACTGTACCTGGGGAAGGCTCTGATTTCCTTAACATGAAGTAGCACAACGGCTTGCTTATCCATCTCTGCCTCTTTGGGCTGGGTTTTCTGCTGTGGTGGTGATTAATGTAACTGGAGGACCTACTCGGATCACTTCAAACTCCTGTACCACTGCCCTGAAATGAAAGAAATGAGACTAGATCCACTGGGTCTTTATACAGAAAACAAGCTCTTAATCTATGGTGCTCCATGATTTCTGGAAGAAACTCATCCACTTCGACCTCCATGCTTGTGTGGAGTGGCCACTTCTAAAAAATTGTTTTAATATGTTTTCCTATTTTATGATTAGAGTTAGTTCTATGTCACTGGTGTTGGAAATTACCTCACAATAAGGTAAAAGCACAATGTAATCTTTAATTTACTAATTTAATCAAATGAATAAAATATGATTTTTACCTTTATAATGCGATCTTTAACATTCACGTTTTAAGCTGTTTTTGTATCCCTTTTCTCTAGCACTATGTTCATTAAGAAATAACATTCATAAAGTGAAGCGCATATAAAGGGCACTGATCTTAAGACCGCAGCTCAGCGATTTCTCTACACATCTACCCTTGGTCGACCACACCCAGATCAAAATACAGAACATTCCCATCCTGCTGCAAGTTCTTCTCACGTCCATTTGTAGGTATTGACCCTCAAGCTTCCCTGTACCTCCTGCAGCACCTGTACTGACTTCCATCATCATTAATTTGTTTTGTCCTATTCTTGAGCTTCATAAAATTGGAATCATACAGTGTGTGCACTTTACTGTCTGGGAAACATTCCTTTTTAAAAGTAAAAATGAGTGTATCAAAAGCAGATTTTTTTAAGTCAGTTTATCACTGATGTTTTTAAGTCAGTTTATCACACTTTATGATATCTCCAATAATCCAATAATTTTTTTCTGGTAGGTTTAACTGAAATTTTTCATCTTTCTTAAACTCTTAAGAACCTTGACATTCTAAGTTATGATTCCCCAATCACCACCAATCTTACCAGAGGACATTTAAATTACAAAGGCTAGAGAGGTGTCTATTTCACATTCTTTTTCTCAACTTACACGGGCCAACATAAAGCACCAGGGTTGAAAATAAAAACATTGTCACTTTTGTCACTATAGCCACCTTATGAAATAGGAAAGCTGGGATTAGGAAACATGACAATGACATCTTGGACTGACTGTTGTCTTATCTTTGGACACTTGTGTGTGACTCAATTAATTATGCTTGGAAAAATTCAGGCCGAATTAAGCCTAGGAGCTAACTATGGATAATCGTAAAACATAATAGACAGAAATAGGAAACATGAGATGTGGCAGGATGCAGTACATTCACTGGCACCTGAGAAGACCATCAGACCCAGAAATAGGCAACGTTTGAGAGTATGAGTAGACAGATAATGAGTTGGGCCTTTAGCCTTAAGCCTGGATTTAATCACAAGGCTTTGGTCCTTGAAAAGAGACTGGCAAGAGAAAGCCAGGGCCTCAGCTTCAGGGAAATTAATTTACTAGGCAGGCTACCAGGACGCAGACCAACAAGGGAAAGGCATGTTCTAAGACAGTGGCTCTCAGAGAGGGGTCACTGGGCAAGCAGCATCAGCCTCACCGGGAAACATGTAGGAAATTCACATGTGCAGACATCCACCCAGATCTACTAAGGTGGCAGCTCTGGGTTGAGGCCCGGCAGGGTCCAGATGACCGCAACCCAGGCTGAAGTCTGGGAACTACTGGTCTAAGCGGTTAGAATGAGAGTGCTAGGTGGAACTAGGTGGCATCTGTTCTCAGGCGTTAGGGACCAACGTTAGAGCTGAGCTAGAATCACAGAAAGCAGTGTTGGGTGCCAGGGCGATTGGCTGCAGCTGCCAAAGCCTCTCTGGTGTCAGGAGTGATCCTGGGGATGAAGAAACTCTGGAACAGAACCATCGGAATCAGGTAGAGCCTGATGACACACGTGCCCCTTTCCAGCGGATCTCAGCACGTACCGTGATGTGTTGAATTGCTCGCTTCTGTCTCCTCATCTCGGAATTACAAGGTTTTTAAAGATAGAGGCTATGCTGTTCATCTCCACCCACAGTGCCTAAAAAGTGCCTGAACCAAGACAGGAGCTCAAAAAACATTTGTAGAAAGAATGAGACAGGAAGTGAGTGAATGAAAGAATGGATAAATAAAAGACAAGTTAAAGCAGAGAAGGTGTATTGTGTGAGTCCACATATATGGAACGTCTAGCATAAGCCAATTCATTGAGACAGAAAGTATTTGGAGCTTGCCAGGGGCTAGATGGAAGGGGGAAATGGGGAGTGGCCGCTAATGGGTTTGGGGTTTCTATTAGTGGGGATGAAACTATTCTGGAATTAGATAGTGGTGATGATTGCACAACCTTATGAATATACTAAAACCCACTGAATTGTGCATTTTTAAAGGGTGGATTTTATGATATGTGAATTATATCTCAATAAAAATAATTACATTTCTTAAAAAGCAGAATGTGTGAATATCAAGCAAGGCATTTTGGAAGAAACATTTCATATGCCAAAAGCTACACTGCAAAGACCTGGGAGTCTAACGCAGTGAAACTTCACAGGACAAAACTACAAATACAAAAGGAGACTCATGCAAATGGACTGCATCCGACCTCCTCGTGCAGCTTCCTTCCTCAGGCTCCTCATCTGTAAAGTGGAGAGGACATTCACTCTAAACACTAAAACTAAGTTATTGTGGTTTGCGGTCGAGGGCAAAAGAGCGTGTGGAAAGGTGGATCAGTTAAAGGGCACTGGGTGCTCTGGGTGCTGTCTTGGATCGCAGTCCCCCCTGGAGAAGGACAGGGTCTCTCTGGGCCCAGCCCACTGCCTCCGAAGCCAGGGTGCACGCAAGGCCCCAGGACAGCCGCGGCCCCTGGGAGAGAGCTGCAGCCAGCTCTCCAGGCACTTCACGAGCCCTTCTTGTTATTACCTCCTATTTCTTTTTATGCTACTGCCAAAATACCACCATTAATCTTTCGCACTCCCTGAAGGCAAAACACGGGTAATTGGATTTATCTGGTTTTAGAATTTGTTAGGTTCTGTTACAAAATAAATAAATAACTGACCTCGAAAGAGAGGGGCGTCTTCCAGGCCCGTGCTGTCATGTCACGGCCTGGCCGGCGGGAGCCCGCCTGGCGTCGCCTGAGCTCATTAATCTCGGCTATCTCCTCCCCACACCTTGTCCCTCCTGTCTTCCAGCCAGTCCCTTCCTGCACTCGGCTTGATTTAAGAAGTTTTCCTTGCCTGACCCCCTCAGCTCCAGTGCTTCCCGCTGCCTCTGATTCTCCCTGCGGTCTTCTACTCCCCGCCACACGCTGGCCTTGCTTCATCACGTTTTTCTTTTTCCATCTCCTTCTACCATGGCTGTTTTCTTTCCTGATTGTACTGGGTGAGGTTGTTTAAAACTTCCTTTCGACAGCCTGGAACCCTCGTGTTTCTCACTCTGTTTCCTTTAGCTTTTTTGTTTTTGTTAAGACACGGATTGCTGCAGACATCACGGGTGATCATGGAAAACAAGTTCACCTCTGTGTTTGGCTTTTGATCACGGTAGGGCCACAACACAGTGAATGCAATAGACATGCGTTCTTTGGTTTGTCCCTTTATTGCACATGTGTTAAATCCAGTAGAACCACCCACAGTGGGCCCTTCCAGGCCGTGCTCATCCTTCTCTAAGAATTCTGACCACCTCTACCTCCACGGCCCCCAGCCACAGCACAATGTGTGGGGACCACATCTGCGGCATGGGGCTTGCAGGCATTACTATTTGCCAGCCCAACAGCAATTTCTCACTAATAACTTGCTGACAGATCCTTCATCCAAGTCTGGGTAGGAGGGAGGGAATGCCAGAAACCCTCTTTCCAGGACCCTAGCTCCTCCAGATAGAGCCGGGACATAAATGGGATCCTAGCCAATGATCCCACAGGGAACTCTGCTCAGAGAGAAATTCTGGAGAAATGTTTTTAAAGACACCCACAAACCCTTAATGACTACATTTGGACTTCATTATGTGAGAAGGTGATTTCTGGAGCTGCTGCAGTCATCTTGTAGCCATAAAAGATGCTGATGTCCGCACTTTAGTTGATGGAGACCATTCCTGGGACTGCCTCCCTCTAGCACCTTACTGAGGCCCTCTATTGAGTGAGACTATAATTTTTACCTTTTTTTTGAGACAGAGTCTCACTCTATCACCCAGGCTGGAGTGCAGTGGCATGACCTTGGCTCACTGCAACCTCTGCCTCCCAGGCTCAAGCGATTCTCCTGCCTCAGCCTCCTGAGTAGCTGGGATTACAGGCATCTGCCACTGCACCCAGTTAATTTTTGTATTTTTAGTAGAGACAGGGTTTCACCATGTTGGCCAGGCTGGTCTCGAACTCCTGACCTCGTGATCCACCCGTCTTGGCCTCCCAAAGTGCTGGGATTATAGATGTGAGCCACCACCTGGGGCCAATTTTACCATTTTTTTACATATGTTTAATGTTATATTTTATTATTTGGTGTTAAGAGCATCCTATCTGAGGCATGACTTTTGCCCCTAAGCATGGCTTGATTGGATCAGGAGTGGACCCTCGACCCAAGCTGAGACAATCTGATTTTATCTCCCAGAAATATGGAAATGAGACAGAGAAATACTGGACAATCTGAGGAGACTAGCTTGAACGAGAGCTATGAAGCCAAAAGAGGTCGGATGGCCATCTCCACCCTGTGCAAGCAGAGAAAGCTACAGGAGCAAAAGCAGCACCTGTGCGGGAAAACAGAGCACCGAGGCCAGGAGACCCCGTGGAAAGAGGAAGGCGGAGACCACGCGGAAAGAGGTGGGCGGCAGAGTGGCTGCCTCTGTTCTGAGAAGTGTCTCGCTCCTACTTCCCTTCCTTTCAGAAGCCAAAATTCTTCACTCCCCTGCATTTCATGGTCCTTATAACACAGCCTACCTCTTTATTTAAACAGCTTGAGTGGAGTTTTTGGTACATTTTAACAAAAAGAGTAAAGCAAAAAATTGTTGTACTCACAACCTGAGATACAGAGGTGAACTAAACATTTTCCCTTCCAGGAAGGAAGTCCTGTGAAGGGAAGACACAGCAGGAGACGCCGCATGCAGTGGCTCACATCTGTAATCCCAGCACTTCTGGAGGCTGAGGTGGAAGGATCTCTTGAGCTCAGTTTGACACCAGTCTAGCAACGCAGGGAGACCGCATCTCTACACATTTTTTTTTTTTAATTAGCCCAGGTGTGGTGGTGCACGCCAGCTCCTCCAAAGGCTGAGGTGGGAGGGTCACTTGAGCCTGGGAAGTCAAGGCTGCATTAGGCCACGATCGCACCACTGCACTCCAGCCTGGGTGACAGACTGAGACTCCGTCTCAAAAGAAAAAAAATAATAATAATAATAATATGGCCAGATAACCTGCAAGATTATGTTATAGTTAACAGTATATACATTCCGGGGGTATGAGAGGAGAACTAGTTCGTTCTCCCTGCATGCTGTGGCAAACAGAAAACACTAAAAAGGTCAGACACATTTTTTCCAAAAAATAGTGCACCGAACTAGTTTTGCTTGCATGAGAACCAGACTCATGGATTTGTATCTAAGGATTCCTGATTCTGTATATCTGAGACTGGGTATGGGAATCTGTATTCTAAAAAATCTTCCTGGATTACTATGATGCCCAGCCAGGCTTGGAAGGCCTATAAACCTGTAAACCATTGAGACAAAGGTGACAGGAAAATCAGAAAATATTAACAAATTGGAAGTAGCATTTGAGAGAGATCTGAAAGATGAGTAAGACCTGTCATATATAGAAGGAGGTTGGGAAATAACTTTTCAGGAAGAAAGAGCAAATTGCAAATTACCATACAAATAAAAGTTGCTTATGTTCACTATTATTTCCATTTTTGTTATGGTCACAAATATATACATGTCTGATTGCACCTACTTACACAACTGGGAAGAAGATAGGGCTAACAGTAGATTCAACCTACCTGTCTCTGTCAAACAGACATTATTAACATGCCCTGCAAAGTATCACAGAAGTTACTTGAATTTTTTTTTTTTTTTTGAGACAGAGTCTCACTCTTGTTGCCCAGGCTGGAGTGCAATGGAGCAATATCGGCTCACCGCAACCCCCGCCTCCCAGGTTCAAGCTATTCTCTTGCCTCAGCCTCCCGACTAGCTAGGAGTACAGGCTTGTGTCACCACACCCGGCTAATTTTGTATCTTTAGGAGAGATGGAGTTTCTCCATGTTGGTCAGGCTGGTCTCGAACTCCTGACCTCAGGTGATCCGCCTGCCTCGGCCTCCCAAAGTGCTGAGATTACAGGTGTGAGCCACTGCGCCCAGCCCCTGATTAAATTGAAATGTTGTTCCTGCCCTCAAGAAACTAACATCAACTGAGGAAAAAAAAGTAGGTGTGTGTGTGTATGTGAAGAGGGACAGAGAGAGAAGAGGAAGTAATCATAAACAAATAATCTGATTACTAAAGAGTCAGCTACACCTGTAAATGCTTTGGGGATGGAGGGCAGAGTGGGGTGCGGCATTATCACAACTAGCTTAAGTTAATCATCTCCTCCTCCTCCTCATCTTTTTCTTGAAATGGGGTCTAGGTCTCTGTTGATGCTCAGACTGGCCTCAAATTCCTGGGCTCAAATGATACTCCCTGCCTCAGCCTTCTAAATTGTTGGGAATACAGGTGTACACCACTGCACCAAGCTTGAAGAACTTTTAACGTTTCTTGCAAAGCAAGTCTATTGAAGACAAATCTGATCAATTTTTGTTTGAGAAAGTCTTTATCTACGTTGATGATTCTTTTCTTGCAATGCTTTAAATATTTCACCCTGCTCTTTTCTCGCTTGCTTGGTTTCTAAAGAGAAATTCAGTGTAATTCTTATCCTTGCTCCTCTATAAACAAGGTGTTTTTCCCCGCTAGTATCTTCCAGATAATTCTCTTTGCATTTGAAATTCTTCAGTTTGAAAATCATATGCCTAAGCATAGGCTTTTTTGTTTGTGTGTTCGTTTGTTTGCCACTATCCTGTCTCTGAGCATTCCTGGATCTGTGGTTTGGTGTCCGGCATTAATCTTGGGATATTCTCAGTCACTATTTCTATACATATCTCCTCTGTTTCTTTCTCTGTTGCTTTTGTTTCTGATATTCTCATTACACATACGTTGCATCTTCTGTTATGATCCCACAGTTCTTAGATTCTCTGTTCTGTTTTCTTGTCTTTCTCTTTGCTTTTCAGTTTCAAAGGTTTCCACTGGCATATTTTCCAGCTCACTGGTTCTCTCCTCAGTTGTGTCCAGTCCACCAAAGAGCTCATCAAATGAGCCCATTCTTCATTTCTGTAACAATATTTTCTTTCTAGCATTCCTTTTGATTCTTTCTTAGAATTTCCGTCTCTCTGCTTACATTACTCATCACTTCTTGCATGTTGTCCATTTTTTTCCAGTATTCCTTTAGCACATTAAGCATAGTAATTTCAAACCTTCAGTGTGATAGCTCAGACATCCCTGCCATATCTGAGTCTTACGCTGATGTTTTCTCTGTCTCTTCAAACTCTGTTTTTTGGCTTTTAGCTAGTGTGGGGTAAAGTAGGGTATTTCCCATCCTGCAGTGGGATAGGTTCTGGTTTAAAAAAAAAAAACAATGTAATTGGGCTGTGGGAAAATAGTTTCTTTGAAGAATAAGCTTTTTTTTTAAGAAGAACAGAATCCTCTGGGCAGGTTTCCAAATGGTTACCCTGCTCTACCTACGCCTTTTCACCCTGAGAACCTGGTGGGGCTTCTGGAGGTAAAACCCACGAAAGTATGGGGACTCCGTAAGGACTTATTCAAAAGTTTTACCTTTCAAGTTAGTCTACATCTAGTTTTCAGCAATCACTCAATGGTCTTTTTAAAGATCCTAGAAGAACCTGACTCCAGGGGTAGTTTCTGGGTGGTTTCTGCCCAAAATAAACAGTGAATCTCTGTATCTACCTGTCTCCAGTTTTTAAGGTAGTGGCCTATACTATGACTTCAATTCTCTGACGGATCTGAGAAGAATTGTTGATTTTCAGTGTGTTGAGGGTTTTTTCTTGTTGTGAGGATGGAGAGCCAGCCCCCAAGCTCTTTACATGTCAGACCAGAAGGCAGAAGTCTGTGTCCATGACTCCGTGTTATTCGCTACCACTCATTCTCTTGCTTACTCTGGCCCAGTCTCTCTTTTCTGTTCCTAGAACGCAGTGAGCACACATTTGCCATGAGCCCTATTCCCTTGCCATCCCTGTCCCTGGAACACTTCCACTAGGTGTTTGCATAGCTCACTTTTGTACTTTGATCAGGTTTCTGCTCAAATGTCACCATCATCAGACACGTGGTTCCTGACCACCATGGCAAGAATAGAGACCCCTGTCCCTCTCAACTAATTTACCCTACTCTGTTATTCTTCAGAGCACTCATCACTGTGTAACATGATATTGTGTTTAGATGCATTTACCTTGTTTATTACCTGTCTTTCCACCCTAGATTGTAACTCTAAAGATGTCAGAGCCATGGTCTGTATTGATCTGTGATGACAACCTCAGAGTCCAGACACCAAAAGCAGCTTGGATCTCAGGCAAGGGGAGGCTGTGGTACACATCAAGACAGCATACCTTCAGCTTCCTGGGGCAAGAGATTACTTGCAGAGAAAAATAAAAGAACATTTAAGGCCCCTGAGAAGAAACTGTGGTGAGATTCTTTGAGAAATTGAGACATTTAAAAATAGCCATGTATATAGAGGAATGGAAAAAAAGGATGCACACAAGACCAAGAAAGGCATATGCCCAGAAAAGGCCTAAGAACTTAAGCCGTCACATCCTGCAGATTAGTGAAGGTCTTCCCTTGCAGGGAGGAAGCTTACAAAGACTTGAAGAGGTGGTTGTTTTTTCAAATGCCAAATTTTCAACAAAAGGTCACTAGGCATACAAAGAAACAGTGAAATATGCCCCATTCAGAGGAAAAAAAAAATCTCCATAAGATTTTCCTGAAGAAACATAGACTTAAAACTTACCTGAAAAGACTTTATAAAAACTGCCTTACATATGCCCAAAGAGCTAAATAAAAACATAAGAAATAATAAAAAGTAATCATGAAAACAATATATGAATAAAATTAGGCTATGAACAAAGGGATGAAATAATAGAAAAAGAAGAAGAAAACAA
Organism: Nomascus leucogenys; assembly: GCF_006542625.1. NCBI lineage: Eukaryota > Metazoa > Chordata > Mammalia > Primates > Hylobatidae > Nomascus > Nomascus leucogenys. The sequence continues at coordinate 2,034,163 of NC_044395.1, read as the reverse complement.
CCAAACACAAATTCTGGAGCTGAAAAATATATCAGATTTGAACAAGCAGAAAAAACTATCAGTGAACTTGAAGACAGATCATTTGAAATTATTGAGTCTGAAGATTAAAGAAGGAAGAAATGGGAATAAAGCCTAAGGGACCTAAGAAACACCACAAAGCAGACCAATATATGCATTATGACAGTTCCGGGAAAAGAAATAGAGAGAAAGGAAAAGAGTTTATTTGAATATGTAACTACTGGAAATGTTCCAAAGTTGAAGAAAGAAATGGACATATATATATAAGAAGCTCAATGAACTTTAAGTAGGATAAACTCAAAGATACCCACATGAGATACATTATAAAAAATGTCAAAGACCAAAGAGAAATTGAGAATCTTGAAAGTAGCGAGAAACTAATTTATCATTTACAAAAGATTCTCAACAAGATCATCATTGAATTTCTCAGTAGAAATCTTGCCTCCCAGAAGGCAGTGGATTTTATACTTAATGTGCTAAAAGGAAAAAGCAAAAGCAAAAGCAAACAAACAAACAAATCTGTCACCCAATAAATCCATATCCAGCAAAACTGTCTTTCAAAAATGAGAGAGAAGTTAAGACATCCCCATATAAACAAAAGCTGAGGGAATTCATTACCACTAGACCTGCACTTCAAGCAATATGAAAGAGAGTCCTTCAAGTTGAAACAAAAGAAAGCTGGAAAGTAATTCAAATTTGTATGAAAATATAAAGTTATCTGGTAAATATAATATATGGACACCTACCAAAAAACCTGTATTATTGTCATTTTAGTTTATAACTCCAATTTTATTCTTTCATAGGATTTAAAAGATAAAACTATACATAATAATAAATCTATGTTCATGGGTACACAATGTATAAACCAAAAATTTGTGACATCAGTAACATATAGGGGGATCCAAGCTGTCCAGGAGTAGAGTTTTTGTATGTAATTTAAGTTGTTATCAATTTAAAATAGTTTTTTCTAAACTTAGGATATTGTATATAAGCCCTATGTGCAAAACATGGGGATATATCATAAAGAAAATACCTATAGAATATACACAAAATAGAATGAGAATAAATCAAAATGCATCCCTACCAAAAAATAAAATAAAATAAACACAAAGGAAGGCAGTAAAGGAGGAAATGAAGGACAAAAAAACTATAAAGTGCACAGAAAAAATATATAACAAAACAGCATAGTAAGTCAGTGGTTACTTTATCAGCGATTACTTTCAATGTAAATGGATTAAACGCCACAATCTAAAAACACAGACTGGCAGAATGGATTAAAAAACATCATCCAACTACAGGCTGTATCCAAGAGACTCAGTTTAGATTTAAATGCACACATAGTTCAAAAGTGAAAGGTTGAAAAAGTATTTGCTATACAAATAGTAAACAAAAGAGACCAGAGGTGGCTATGGGATATCACACAAAATAGACTTTAAGTCAAAACTCTCACAAAAAAACACATGATGTTACATAGTAATAAAGAGGCCAATTTACCAACAAGATACAAAATATATATATATACTAAATAGCAGAGCATCTGAATATATAAAACTAACGCTGACAGAATTGAATAGAGAAATTGCTCTACAAGACCAGTAGGAGACATTAGCACTCCACTTTCAATAATAGATATAACAAACAGACATAAGATCAATAAGGAAATAAAGAACTTGAACAACACTACAGACCAATTAGACATAACAGAAATGTACAGAACACTCCACCCAGCAAAGGCAGCAAACACATTTTTCTCAAGTGGACATAAAACATTCTTCAGGATAGATCATATGTTAAGGCAAAATATAAGTATTAGTAAATTTAAAAAGACAGAAATCATACCAAGTATCTATTCTTATTAGAATGAAATAAAACTGGAAAACAATAGCATAAGGAAAACTGGAAAATCCGCAAATATATGTAAATTAACACACTCTCAATCAATGAATAAAAAAAAATTTTTATAACAATCTTGTGACAAATGAAAATGAGGACACAACATACCAAAAGTTATAGGATGCAATAAAAGCAGTATTAGGATAGAAATTCATAGCACTAAACACTTACAACAAAAAAGAAAAAAAAACACTCAACAATCTAATTTTAAGCCTTAAGGAACTAAAAAACAGAAGAACAAACTAAACACAAGACTAGCAGAAGAAAGAAAATAATAAATATTATAGGAAAGAAACAAAATAAAGAATGGGAAAAATAGAAAAAAATCAATGAAATAATGAGTTTTTTCCTTAAAATGATAACAAAATGGGCAAAACTTTAGCTAGATTGACTAAGAAAAAAATAAAATTCAAATAACTAAAATCACAGATAAAAAGGTCATGGTATAACTAAATTTATAGAAATAAAATGGATTATAAAAGAGTACTGTGAACAAGTATGTGCCAACAAATTGGTTAACCTAGATAGAATGGCCAAATTTCTAGAAAGACAGAGTCTGTCAAGACTGAATCACAAAGAAACTGAAAATCTGAACCTCCCAAAAAAGAAAAGCCCATGACCAGATAGCATCACTGGTGAATTTTATCAAACATTTATAGGAGAATTAACAGTTTTCCTAAGACTTTCCCAAAAAATTCAAGAGGAGAGAACACTTCCAAACTCACTCTATAAGCCAACATTATTTTGATAACAAAATCAGACAAAGACATTACCAAAACAACAACAACAACAACAAAACCAATACTAGTCTAATGTCCCTTGTAAATATTAATGCAAAAATCTTCCACAAAATGTCAGCAAAGTGAATTCAAAGCATATTAAAAGAATTATACTCATAACCAAGTGAGATTTATTTCTGCAATGCAAGGATGGTTCATCAATGAATATACTACATTAACCAGTTGAAGGAAAAAATAAAACACAACACATGACCATCTCAATTGATACAGAAAATGCATTTGACAAAATTGAACACCCTTTAATAATAAAAAATACTCAATAAACTAGGAATAGAAAGAAATTATGTAACCTTAATAAAGGTCACATGTAAAAATTCCACTACTAAAACGTACTCAGCATACTAAATGAGAAAAGATGGAAAGTTTTTCTTCTAAGATTAGAACCAAGGCAGGAGTGTCTGCTTCTGTCACTTCTACTCCATATAGCACTGGGCATTCTACCTGAAGCAATAAAGAAAAAGACAGGCTGGGTGCAGTGGCTCACACCTATAATCCGAGTACTGTGGGATCCCAAAGCAGGCAGATAGCTTGAGCCCAGGAGTTTGAGACCAGCCTGTAGAACATGGCAAAACCCTGTCTCTACAAAAAATACAAAAATTAGTCCGATGTGGTGGCCTGCAACTGTGGTCCCAGTTACTTGAGAGGATGAGGTGGGAGAATCATGTGAACCTGAAAGGTCAAGGCTACAGTGAGCCATGATTGTGTCACTACACTCCAGCCTGTGTGACAAGGTGAGACAGTGTGGCACCCTGTCTCAAAAAATAAAAATAAAAATAAAGATGATAAAAGCATCAAAAAAGGAAAGGAAGAAGTAAAACTATCTCTGTTCACAGATGATATAATCTTATGTGTAGAAAACGGAAGATTCCATTAACATGCACAAAAATTAGAACTAATAAACAAATTACATTGTGGAATACAAAATCAACAAAAAAATCCATTGCATTTCTATAAACTGACAATAAACAATCTGAAAACATAAAAAAAATTTATTTCCAATAGCATCAAGAAGGATAAAATACTTAGGAATAAACTTAACTAAGAAGGTGAAAGAGTCGTATGTAAACTGAAACATCAAAACATTGTTGAAATAAATTAAAGAACACAAAAATAAGTGAAAAGACATGTTGTGTTTATGAATTGGTAGACTTAATATAGTTAATTCAATCCAAAGCAATCTACCCATTCCATTGAAATAGAAAAGTCAATCCTAAAATTTATATGAAATCTCAAGAGACTGGAAATAGCCAAAACAATCTTGAAGAATATAAACAAAGTTAGTGGTCTCGAACTTCCTGGCTTCCAAAATATACTACAAACTTACTGTAATCAAAATTGTGTGGTCCTGGCATAACAACAGACATACAGACCAATGGAATGAAAGACAGAGCCCAGAAATAAGCCCTTGAATAGATGCTCAAATTACTTTTAACAAGGATACCAAGACCATTCAGTGGGGAGAGGACAGTCTTTTCAACAAATGGTGTTGAAAAAACTGGATATTGACATACAAAAGAATGAAGTTGGACTCATATTACACCATATACAAAAAAAAAACCCTCAAAATGGATCACAGGCTTAAACATAAGAACTAAAACTATTGAAAAATTTTAAGGTAGGAAAAAAGCTTCATGAGATCAGATTTGTTGGTGCCGTCTTAGATCTGATACCAAAAGCACAGACGACAAAAGGAAAAAACAAGAAAAGATAAATTGGACTACAGTAAAATGTTAAAGTTTTCTTCATCAAAAGACACTATCAAAAGAGTAATAAGGCAATCCACAGAATGGGAGGAAATATTTGTGAGTCATATATCTGATAAGGGTCAATATCCAGAATATATAAAACTACAACAGTTGAAAAACAAAGAAACAATCTAATGGGCAATTAGTTAAAAATGGGCAATCAACTTGAATAGACATTTCTCCAAAGAAGGATATACAAATGCTCAATAAGCATATCAACATCACTAATCATTAGGGAAATGCAAATCAACATCACAGTGAGATGCCACTTCTCAGCCATTAAAGTCACTATTAATGAAAATAATAGAAACAGAAAATAAATGTTGGCAAGAAGGTGGTGAAGTTGGAACTCTTCTTTATTGCTGGTGAGAATATAAAATGACTCTACCACTATGAAAACTGTGTGGCGTTTCCTCAAAAAAATTAAACATACCATTACCATGCGATCCAGAATTGAAAGCTGGGATTCAAACAGATATTTGTACACCTAGGTTCATAGCAGCATTATTCACAAGAGTGAATGCAATCCAAGCATCAATCAAAGGATGAATGAATAAACAAACGTGGCATATACATGCAATAGAACACAGCCTTAAGAAGGAAAGAAATTCTAACCCGTGCTACAGCATGGATGAACCTTAAAGACAATATGTATAGATAACTGAAGTAAGCAAGTTACAAAAGGACAAATACTATAAAATACCACTTATCTGATGTACCTAGTGCCGTCAAAACATAGAGACAGAGAGAAAAGTAGTACAATAGAATAGTAATAATAGTAATAGAATAGTAGTTTCCAGAAGCTGGGGGGAGGGAAGAATGGGGAGTTATTGTTTAATGGATTCTGAGTTTCAGTTTAGGAAGAAGAAATAAGTTCTGGAGAGGGATGGTGATGACAGTTGCACAGCAACGTGAATGTACTTAATGCCACCGAACTGTATATTTAAAATTGGTTTACATGATAAATTCTATGTATTTTTACCACAATAAAAACGGGGGCATGGAGGAACTTTTTGGGGTAACAAAAATGTTCTGTACCTAATGAGGTAGTGGTTACATGGGTAAATATATGTGTCCAAATATACTGATGGGAACCCTAACAGGGTGCATTTTACTTTAAGCAGATTTTCTTTCTCCCTCTTTTTTTATCCCTCTCTCTTCCTCCATCCCCCTTTCCCATTTTGTGGGCTCTATGTTCTACCAACATATTCACATATTCAACATACATGAATGCTCATGTATCAGCATTATGAGGAGAGTCTAGAATTAATTTAACGTTGTAATTCCCACACTGCCTAGAATAGTGCTGGTGGGTACTCAATAAATGCTGCATGGATAAATTGTGAATTCAGTTTTATATATATATTATATATATATAAATGCTGCATGGATAAATATATATATTTAACTTAATAGCAACTGTTTATTGTGCTCTTGCGCAATGTAAAACTTTAATCTGAAATCTTTACAAACTTGATATCATTTACTGCCTCCCATCAGCCCAGTGAAGTGGATATCTGGTCCTTATTTTTTTTTTAATCAGGAAATTGAGGCTTAGAAAAATTGAGTCACTTGTCCAACCACATACAGCCATTAAGTACCAAAGTTGGGATTTGAAATGAGCCTTTTGACTGTAAAGTCAGTGCTCTTAACCTCTTGATAGAGGTTATACTTTATCTTACATTTCACCAAGCACCCACTGACTCACCCATCATAAAGCAGAGCATATAATCAAGAACATTCTATGAACTGTTTCCACTGCACAGGTACAGCGGGAGGCATGTTGCTGATACGTATTCAGGGACCTCATAGTGAGAGCTTGTGACAGAAGCAGCTGCATTTTAGGGCCCAAGGAGATGGGTCCGTGAATCGCTTCATCCTAAGACGGAATGTTTAGAGATGACTCACATTGGCTTTTGCAACCCCTGAAATTTGCAGATATTCTTCCAGAATGTGCCAGCCTCTATTATGTGACCTTGATGAAGGGGAGAAAGCAGATATTCCTTCCTTGCAAATGGTTCAGAATCTCCTGCCTGTGGCTTCAATGATATTGTGCAATTGTCAAATCCTCCAATTATAACAAGCAGGCAGAGAAAGGACAAGTGAAACGGCAGCTATGTAGGGAGATATTAGTATCTCAACTAGGGTTCAAATGCCAGGCCCTATGGTTGTAATTTGAATTATCCAACATGGGTGAGAATATCTTCATTAGAAAAGGGAGATGTGTGTGTGTGTGTGTGTGAGAGAGAGAGAGAGAGAGAGAAGAAACAGAGAGAGAGAGAGAGAGAGAGACAGAGAGATAGAGATAAAGGAGAAGCATTCATCTTTTCAGAAAACTTAGCACCTAGTAAGCATTAGGTATTCTGTTGGATGCTAAAAACACAAGACAGAAGATTTCAGTGCATTTAACAAAGGGCTTGGGAGAAGCAATACAAATGACAATTGGAAGAGGAATATCTTTAGAGATGGCATACAAAAGCACAGGGTGGTACAAATTTGAGTTCTGTAATTCCTCCCTCTTACACAGGATGCCTTACAGACAATATGTCAGTGTGAGCCCAGCCTCTCTAATAAACTCCTGACTTATTAAATTCCCTGGGTGTACAGATGGTGACTCCTTTTTTTCTCCATCACGGGAGGTTCCAAACAATGAGCAGGAGGCATCAGTGGATAGTCAAGGTGGACCAATAACTGAGACACAGGCCATATGTCTGAAAATAAATGGTTTAATTGCACATGAGCAGGGTAGACAGGAGCAAGCGTCACTTGGCGTAGACCTCCCCTGCTGTCTGGATGTGAAATGGTCTCCAAAAAATCCTTTGGGTAAGTAGGCAGATGGTAAGCATTGGAAAGTCCTGGAACCACTAGGCCGGTCAGAGTGGGGTTAAAGGCAGGCCTCGACCCTCAGAGAAGAGATCCTGGCAGGACAAGGCAGGGTACCCAGTCACCAGGGCCTGGGGTGGGTCCAGCATGGATTAGCAATACAGGGACTAAGACCCATTGACAAGAGGGAGATTTACAGCTGTAAGGCAGGTAGGAACCGAGGTTCAGAACACGCTGGAACCTAGCAGCAAGTGAGAACTGACCCTTTGACTGTTCTCGCCTTGACTTAGAATGGGTGCTGGACATCAGGTATGTGTGGTCCTGTGGCCTGGACAGGCAGAGAAGAGGCTCTCATATCCCAGAAACTCAAAAGTAGGGCCCAGGCATTCTTATCTGACCACTTTCTTTCTTTTCTCTACCTCTGACTATTCAGTAATCCCACTTTAGGTTGTTGTTGTTGTTGTTTTTCTCACAGGTATACACTGTCCCCCTTCTTTAGCTCCTTTCTTTCCTTTCTTTCAACTTCTACTTCTGGAACATCTCTCTGCTACTCTCTCCTTTCATGTGTAATTCCATTATTGTCTTTTCTGTCCTTTATCTATCTTCCTTCCTTTGTTAATGTTTGTGAAAATTTCCTCAACCATCAGAGTAGTGACAAATGCATACGGGAATCACATAAAACAAAAGCGGCTGGGTGCAGAGGCTCACGCCTGTAATCCTAGCACTTTGGGAGGCCGAGATGGGGGGAACACCTGAGGTAGGGAGTTCAAGACCAGCCGGACCAACATAGAGAAACCCCTTCTGTACTAAAAATACAAAATTACCCGGGCATGGTGGTGCATGCCTATAATCCCAGCTACTCAGGAGGCTGAGGCAGGAGAATCGCTTGAACCCAGGAGATGGAGGTTGTGGTGAGCCAAGATCGCACTCCAGCCTGGGCAACAAGAACAAAATTCCATCTCAGAAAAAAAAAAAAAGCTACATATTTTAAAATTAAATTTGGCTCAATAGAAACAATACATCAAACTCCACAACTTCAGAGAGCATTTAGAAATATCTTTGAGAAAATGCTTCCATATTATCTTCTTCTAATTACGCCTACTTTTCCTCAGCATTGGCATTCACAATAAATAGAAAATTATCGTATTCATTTTTCTCTCTTTTGCGTAATTACTTCTACAACAACGTTGTTTTCTGTTATTCTTCATTGCTGGTATATAGCATTTTGGGTAATTGTGAGTTGAATTGTCTTCTGTGGACTAGCCAGAAAACTTAACAACCACTGATAACATTCTTTATTCTGATTATGCAGTGGAAACTTGATTAATTGAGATGCCATAAATCTTCAGATCCACTGAAAATGTTTAATATTCAAAACCAATTTCTAAAAATTTTATTGATCAGCACTTTCATGGGAAGCCAGGTCAAGACCTTCAGCATCTCTTTGATTTAAGTATTATGTATCTCCAGGGACCAGCAAGTCAAAGCGAGTCACATGGTTTTCTCTGGGGTACGAATCCATGGCAAGGCCTATGCTCTCTGTGTTCACAGTCTTAAATTAAAATGTGAATACAAGGATGGGATGGAGGATAATGGAGTGACGTATTTCAGGGTTTAAACAAAATTACTTCTCCTCCTTCTATACTTTGGTATCACTCATTTCTTCACAGGTCTCATTGCTGGGTTCTTACCAAGAAGTGACCGCTCACGTTGTCTTAGTTTGCAGGCCCTTTGAGGTTCCATATGTGCTATGGGAGGTCAAGTAACGGGATAGCACAACATTTAGGGCAGGTTCAAAGCCATGAGCGTCAGTGATCCCCTGGACAGTGTGTTGGACCCTGGTGGGTGTCATGTTGCTCGGTGTTTGCAGCATGCACCACTTCCAGCCTCAGAAGGTAGTAATAGATGGGCTGCACTTGAGTACGGGTGAGGGGAGGGAAGCCCCACGAAGCAAGGAGACTCTAAAGCTGGGAGAGCAGACATCTGCAGCCTTCACCTGAAATGCAGATTTCCTGACCTTCGGGAACACAAAGGATGTGTTTGGTTTATTTCTGTTTGTGGCACTTGGAAGTTTTCTCTGTCCTCTATATCTGGGGAGGGGGACATACTATGAAACTGAAAAGAAGCATAAAGGTCTTCTAGGAGCAAATGCAGACTCTGACACGTGATAACCATGTGACCAAAGGTAAGTGGTTTAACTTTTCTAAACCTGGACCCCTAGGCTGTTAATAGGGATTGTAATGGTCTGAAAATTACATGAAGTGTTATGTAATTAAAGTGGCATCTGACACATAGTAAACCATGTACAATAGGAGCTTTTGTTTGTTTCAATAGCATCAGCATGTCCCCGCCCCACAACCTTCCCTCACCCCTGGGCTCTTGCAGGTTTTGTTAAAGGCTCTGCGGTATTATCCTGTAGTGGCACAAGGTACAGACAGTTCCTTTCTCTAAACTTCTCTACCAGGAAAGCTATACACAGATCTAGGCTAGGCAGTGTCGAGCAGCCTAGATATCACAGCTTCAACGTTCACTTCTTAAAAGAAAATACACCAGGGTATAAAAAAGCATCAAGTAGGTAGTGTCATTTATTGGGAGACAACAGGGGCCTGAGAATGGACCAAGATGCAAAGAGTGCACCCCTCCCCCAAACCCATTTCATGCAAACTTGAGCTCCAATTACACCTAACAGGAGCAAGAGCGGCTTCACTCAGGGCAAACAATAAACAAACAAACCTGAAATAATTTGGTGCTGTCTTATATATGTTTAAAGAAAGAAAGAAAGAAAATGAAGAAAAGTTAGCACTTGGTTTCTAAGTTATTAGGCAATGCAAATTTCTGTCAGCCCTAAAAATGTCTTGGACTGTAATTCCCTCTTCTCATCTCATGACTGAAGACAGCTTCCTGTTAATAATAAGTAATTTTAAAAGACCTCCCCTGGGAAGGTCAAATGAGACCTGCTTGACTCTTCCCTTCCACTGCATCTTGCTGCCGGATCCCATCAGATCCATAAAAACTGCCTGCCAGACCAGCTCCCCAGCTCCCTCAGAGCCAGCCACCTAGTGAGCACAGTGAGTGGGCCAAGGGCAGAGTCCTTTTTTAGAAACCAGAAGGAAAGGAAATGAGAAAGACAGAGCTAAACCAAGCCCAAGGGCCAAATTTACTTAAAAAGGTTAAACAATTACCCAAAGGGCTTAGATAAGGGCTGCTACGTTTTCCAGAAAGGTTCAGAAAGCCATGGAACATCCATTTCTAATGCTTTAAAACATCTTCTCCCATGGCCTGCTTCAAAGAGAGGGACAGAGAGAGAGAGAGTGTGTGTGTGTATGTGTGTCTGTGTGGTGTGTGGTGTGTGGTGTGTGTGTGTGTGGTGTGTGGTGTGTGTGTGTGGTGTGTGTGGTGTGTGTGTTGCGTGTGTGTTGCGTGTGTGTGTGTGTGTGTGTGTGTGTGTGTGTGTGTGTGCTGGGGAGGCAGACACATTCCCACCAATCAGGGATGTCAGAGAGTGTCATGGAGTCAAGCCAGCCTTGCTCTCCCAGGCCTGCCAGATCCGGCAGCCATGACCCAACCCAGGACATGCCAACATTCTTGCTGCCTCCCTGCATTTTGTATATCTTTGGGCCCACAAGGCAAATCTCTGCAGAGACATGTACGCTTTCCAAGTGTGCTCCTCTACTGCTGCTAAAAAGCAGTAGTACTAAAGCTCTTCACTCTGCCACTCTGCTTGTTGTCTTGACCTCAGGAATAGTGAAGACTTTGCATAGTTTAGATCAGACTGCCATCACTGGTGGATTCAACTGTCCCCTCTGGCAAGTGATTTGAGTGGAATCCAAAAGTCCCTCAGGCCTCCAAGACCTCTAACCAACTGCTGTGCCTGAATATCCCAGGATCATATTTTGAAGATAATAAAATTGTTTAGATATAAGGGTTTCATTGCTGTAGAGGCAATAATACACTAGAAGTGGTTGTTTCCCATTAAGATGGATTAAAGCATTAAACCAATACTTCTTTGTTTTAATCTTTAGTATTCACCACAGTATCTACAGTCAATACATAAAGCACAGCTCCTAAGCTCCAGGAGCCCCCAGACTAAGCATAACCACACATGAAAAAATAACAGGTCCTAGTGTGTGTCTGTTAGAACAGTGTTATGCAGCGAGAGTTACTGGAACTCTGATGAGGGCAATTCTTGACCATAAGCAGAAAGAATTCTGGGTGGAACTGTGAAAAGACTAATACACTTTAAAGCTGTGTATAAGTGTGGGGATAGAGGAAGAACAAGATGGAGCAGACAAAACTGAAAAAAATTTAAGAGTATTATCAGTTGTTATTGAGGAGTTCAACTTAGTACCAGTAATAACTTGCACACATATGTTGCTTTATGGCTCACAGAACAACCCACATACTTCCTTTCCTCTGATAATGCAGACCAGGTATAATAGATATTGTTCCTGTATGTAGACGATTCAACTGAAGTGTTCAAGGCCATGGAGTTAGTGAGAGGTAGAGTAAGAATCAACCCCAGTGCCTAGGCCCCCAGACACAGAGCTTTCTAGGGCATTAACATTGCCCATGAGGTGCAGGCACACATGGGGAAGATGCTTCCTTGGAAAGCAGGGACACTGGGCAAGCCTTGCTCAGAGGCTCTAGGGCCAGAAAGGGCTTTAGAGCAGTGTTCTCAATTCTGGCTCCACATTAGAAATACTGGAAAAGATGTTTTCAATGGCCATGTCCATCCCCAAAGCCAGGAATTTTGACATCGTCAATCTGGGAGACTGGCAATGGAATTTCTAAAAAGCATCCCAGACAACCCCAGCCAGGTTAGTGCCACCGTTGGAAAGGTCCTTTATGGACCTGTCCCTGCTTGAGTGTCTTTTAATGTCTTTGTCTTCCCAGACTAAGAGTATAAGGCTTTGCATCTACTCAGTCCTTATTCAGCTTGGACAACTGAAACACTGAAATGGAAAAACAATGCATTTGTTTTGAATAGTCTAATGGCTACTCAAAATCTTTTAATTTACATAAGAAGGAGCTGAAGGTAGGTGCAAAGTACAGAAACACACCCAGGCAAAAACAGGACTTTAGCTTTGGAAACTCTACTGCCCAGGTTGCTTTGGCGAAATCCCACTGCTCAGATTATTCCTTGGCAGTAGTTAAACCTCAAAGACTTGGTTTTGAATGGATTAGCTCAGAACTCCAAATGAAAATGCAGGGACATTTTAGAAAAGAGCCATTAAGCATAATCCCAGATCAGCAAGCCTGGATCAACAAAACTGATTATCCTGCTGTTGAAATAAAAAACACAAAACACCAAAACAAAAGCAAACCAGAAAGAAAACCCAGTATGTTGGTGGGAACTTTTCCCATCGCGTGGAACAGTTACAACAACCACCTTGCCTCCATCTCACCGCAGCCCCTCAAAATGTTCATGTACACAGATGATGTGGACCCACAGAGGAACTCAAGCAAACTTAGAGGAGATTGAGGCCTGTGAAGAAAGCACAACTGGCCATCATCCATTCTGCTGAGATGGTTTAATAGACACCAGCTGACCACACTGAGCATCCTGGGCTCCTTTCCTGATGTGGGCATTGATTCAGACACATGACTTCTAGATTCTTGTCATATCTAATCTAATGGAGACCCACAGAACATTTTCAACCCAACAGCAGATAATTGTAATGAAGTGATTCTGGCCAAGAGGGCCCATTTGTAATAATGAATTCAAATCAGATTCACAGAAGCTATAATTCAACCATAGTGAATAGCACCTTCATTTTCCATATCATCTCTCTTCCAACAGGGCAAAATAACTCAATATTCAAATAATTATTTTTACTTTTCAAGTAGCCCTATGAAGTAGTTATGAGGAAGATAATATTGCCTCACTTATAGAAAATGAGTTTCATCCACATTCAAAACTTCAGTGTCATCTTTGGCACAGCACTTCCTAATGTCCCTCAGAGCAATCAAAGACCTGTCACAACAAAACTGATATCCCAAAGGAGGAAAATCATTCTTCTCTAAGCTGTGCAATTTTTCACTGGGAAATTTAAAGGCAGACCCAGGTTTCTTGACTCCTTTGCTTTTCCTAGTAGGTCTCTGGCCTCCTTATGGGACTTCATTCAAGATTTAGAAACAGATTCGAGATAGTTTGACCCAGGACAACCACATTAAAAGAGCTTTCATGTGATGGGCATGGGTATCATTCAGTGTTTTTTGGTGCAATCTAAACATGTGATGCACTTGGAACACTCAGTTCCCAAGTAATGAATCCCTAATGAATGTCTTTAAGGAGACAAAAGAGTAAGAAACCACTCTTAAGAATTACAACTTATACAGCAAAAAGCACCACCAAATAAAACATGGTGTATTTATCTAGGGTTGAAGCCATGGCTTCTAGAAACTGAAAACATGGACTCTCCCTCGGAGTACTGACAAATCAGCTGTTAGTTAAGATGGGAGCAGAACTCTTCACCAATAGAGCAAAAGAGTGAAAACAAAAGGAGAGAGATGGGGACATACAGAAATTTGCAGAAGACATTTATGTTCTTTTAAGAAACACTGTGGTAGCAGTGAAATCCAAACCTTAAAAAATCAAGGAATAAGAAGACTTAAGTGATAAAGACAAAAAAAAAAGAAAATAATGAGTAATAGACGAAAGTATACACTATGGGAGCATCTGATAAAAATGAAGGAAGAGAATAATAAAAGAGAAGATGACACGAGCTAAGAGAATGAGGATTTAAAGAGATTAAAATGTAGATAATGTGCTGAATTTCTCTATTCTGGGGTAAATGTATAGAAGAGACGCAGAATCAACATGAGACGTGCTTACTTAAAAAAAAAATTACGCCATGCAATCAGGTAACAGATAACAGTTATGCTAGAACGTGTAAGTTGTTCTTTTTTTTTTCTGCAAAGAACAAAAAGCAACTATTCAGCTTTTCTTTTTTTATTCCCATTCCCATTCCCAAGCCCAGCTGCTCAACATTAGAATTGAAGATCATGAAAACAGGCCAACAGCTAATAAAAAATTGGTAGATGGAAGCTGGCCCTCTGCTGGTGGAATAGTCTTATTGCATCTCAGAAAGCAGAAAGCTCAAGTTTTCAAGTTTCTGGTTTAATTTGGGGGGACAGGAAGAGGACAGAGCATTTTGGAAAATTCAGGACTGAGATCCTATTCAATGCTAGACCTCTTTGCCCCCAGTGGCACATTAGATGGTAAAGAGGTGTGTGGCTGCATCAACATCCCTGAACACTAGTAATATTTACTGACATTTCCTTGGTTAACAGGTATTATAACCCGTGTGCTACTTATATCTTTAAGCCAACTAGTCCACTGCAAACGCGTACTGGGAAATGTTCCCTGATTCCTCATGGAACCTTCTTTGAAGCAATGGAGTAAGGATATTACATTCTAGTCTGGGGCAGGCTGAGTGGTACCCACAAGGCCAGGAGGACTTTTCCTTCACATCTGCCAGGAAGGGCCTCCCTATTCTCCTTTTTTCTCCATTTGCTTTGGGCTTCTGAGAAACAGCACACAGGGTTCTCAGACCTGTTCTCTAACTAAAAAGAAGATCCAGCTAAGTATCACCCAAAGTGGCAGAATCCGACTTTCACCCTTGGGCTCAGGAAAAGAATTCCAGTGTCCCAGAGACGGGTCTTTCCTCCTCCAGGGAGAGGCTTGTCTAGATGCAGGAAAGGTTCCACCAGGAAAGCCAAGGGAGGAACAGGAAGAACCCTCATCCTCACACTCTCCTAGGGGAAGCCAGGCATTTTGGCTGCAGAATCTGGGTCAGGATGTTTTGTTTTCACCATAACCATCAAAGTCATAGGCAGGGCAAATGCATTCGCCCTGTGTACATTGTGAGACATAGTTAAGCTGGGACGTCCCTGAATCTGTCTCCTAGGACCAGAACTGTCTCATTAAAGGGATAAAAGATGATATCTGCTGAGCTGGTGGAAAGTGGTGGCTGCATTTTTATTAAAGTATCTGCTGCAGCAAGCCCAGTCCCCAAAGGTTCATATTCCAAGATTCTCCACCTCTCTGCCTGGAGCATGCAAGTGATTGTCTGTAACTCATTAAGGTAAAACAAAAAGCTCTCCTATTGTGCTTTTCACACAGGAGTGATGTTGCTGCATAAAAGCTACATGTTTCCTTTCCTTGGACCCAGTCTGCAAAAATAAAACTGCTCTCGTAATTTACAGTAGGGACCCTAGGAGCACTACACCAGGTTTGCCACGAGTGTTGGGTCTTGAGGAGACTCATAACAGGCCGTGGCCTGGCACTGGTAATTCCACAACCTTACATTTGAGGTGCATCTCTGATAAGGGCTAGCCTGGTGGTCCTGAGGACGATCCTGCCTCATCACGTACCTTCTGGCCTGTGACAGCCATCCAAGGGGCTCGGGCTAGCCACCCAGTATTTCAAACCCATGCCCTCATGTTCTCATCTTGGTGCCCACGTAGGAGAGAATCTAGCCTGTCATGGCTTCAAAGAACCATGGAGTTCCACACATGGACTTCAAGATTCGCGCATAAGATCCTGGACCAGCATAGCCGGAGCACAGGACGAACCTGTCCAGGGGCACGGCAGTCGGCACGGCAGCACGCAAGCGGGCGCCCCTCGGGCCTGCACCAGGCCCTCTCGCGCTCCGGTCCCCCATGGAGCCTTCTGCCCCCTCTTCCCACCTCTCCCCAGCGACCACAGCCCAGGGGCTCGGCCCCCGCGGAAGGACAGCTCCCTACCTGAGGGTGGCGCTCTCCCCCTGCCGGACCGTCACGTTGTCCATAGCTTTGGGGAAGGTGGCATCTCCGCTGCGCACGGGCACTCCTGTGGGTACAAGGAACAGCAGCCTGAGAGACACGACCACGAGGCACTTCCAGGGCAGGAACAGGTACCCACAGACCCCCATCCTCGACAGCCACAACTTCCCAGAACTCCGGCAGCCGCACGGTCCTGGTCCCCCACCCCGCGCACCAGCCGGCTCCGGAAGCGGTGCGGGGAGGAGGCAAGGGGCAGAGCTCGTCAGGAGCAGGGGGAAGGAGAAGAGAGGAGTCCAGGCTCTCCGGAGTCTAAGAATTCTTCCTCAGATCCTGCCTCAGCTTTCCAGCCTAGCAGAACCAGATGCCCCCTCCTGCATCCAAAAAGGGCTTTCTTGACGCTCCCCTGGGGAGGAGGGAGGCAGCCAGGAGGGGAGAGGAAGAAGCAAGGTGCGGGGATGAAGGTCACAGATTGCGCTTTCTCTGCCTCTCTCTTCGAGACGCTACTTTAAGATGCAGTTGGGCACGTTCTGCAGAGCTCTGGCATCAAAAGTTTATAACCCAGAGAAGAAGGCAAGTGTCTCTGACATACAGGAGCTGTCATAAAAAGCTGCGGCTTCAAGGAGAGGAGGAAATGTTTTATTAGATCACACACATGTACAGATGTACGTGTCCCCGGGCCCCAAGTCTCGCATCTGGAACCCCAAGGCGGCAAAAAGTTCCAAGGCGGGGACGCGCGGCCGGCGCAGCCAGGGTCCTCCTCCGGTCGGTGGCCGTCCTCCGCAGCCCGGTCGGCGACTCGCGGCCAGCCGGGGGAGAGCGCCGCCCGGCGCAGGCTCCGGGCGCACGGGGAGCTGGGCAGACGGCGGCCCCCGCCTCCTCCGGGGACGCGGCACGGGACGCGGGGACGCGCGGACGCCACGCTCAGCGGCCGCCCCCGGCCTCCGCGCCGCCTTCCTCCCGGGAGCAGCCCCGACGCGCGCGGGCCCCGACCGCCGGGGTTGTCATGGCAGCAGCAGCTCCATCCCTGACCGCCACTTTCTCCCGGTGCCGCCTCGGAGCGAGCGGGCGGGCCGGCGGCGAGGACTGCGCGCTCATCCCGGCGGGCGGGCGCGGGGTGCGGGGCGCGGGGCGCGGGTGCCCACCTTAACCCCCGCCGCGCCCACCGGGCTGGGGATGCCTGCGGGGATAAGCCCGGACCACCGCGCCCACTTCGCTCCGTCCCGACACCCGCGCCAGCCGAGAGAACGCGGCGCCCCTCGCAGTGGCTTCCCCTACAGAGGGGTGGGGTGGAGGGAGCGGGAGGGAGAGGGGAGGGCGGGAGAGGGAGTTCTGGGGAAAGCAGCAAATGGAAAACTGACACTGGCACCTTCCCTCGCCGATGCCAGCGCAGAAGTTGCCAAACCCCGCCCTGGAGAGGGGAACTACCCTGCCCACGCCAGATGGGGCACGGGTGTGCGTGTCCATCGCGCTGCGAACGGCTCCCCGCCCAGCCAAGTCCAGCCGTGACGGCGCGCTGTCCTGGGCCCGTGCAGAGGTGGAGTGGACCCACCTCCGAGGACCCACCTCGGAAACGCCCGTGCCCCTCCACTGGACGCCTGTCCCCAAAGTGGCAAATCTCAATTTCTCCTTAAAACACAGCATGCAGCATTGTCCCTGTCCTACACCTTATCGTGGTAAAAAGCACGGGCTGGGAAAAACACAGCAGATCCTAAAAAGTAGTAGGACTGATCCTCCTAAAACCGCTCACAGGAAGTGGCACCACAGTGGTGCTGGGAGGTGACTCGGTGCTTTTGGAGGCCAGCCTCCCCCTTTCTTTGGTCTCGGATTTGTCTCTTTCTGCTCTAAACCCCAGAGCTCCGCTTCCCTTGGGCCCCTCGGGCCCCTCGGGAGGCCTTCTCCGCTCCCCTGGCAGAAGCCTCCCCGTTGTATTCTAATTTAATGGTTGCTATGTGCATCTGCTCTACTGTATTTTTTCTCAGAGCCTTTTGTTAAATTAGACTGGGCTCTGCACAATTGGCAAAATGAAATTTAATTCAAAAATAAGCATTAAGCTCTTATCGTTTATTACTTTAGTTGCTGAAGGATACAAAGGCATACTACTTGCTTTCAGTTCTGAGAGACTGAGCACAAATAAATACTGCCCCATTCCCTATTCTAAAAGGGTTAGCCCACATATGTGTGTAGGTCTAAAATTTTTAATTAGAGCATCTTACCTAGGAGGAGAATACTTATCACTAATTATATCAGCTACGGTGAAACATATATAGTCATATGCTGCTTCTGGAGGGGGATACAGTCTGAGAAGTGTCTTTGGGAGATTTTGTCATTGTGTGAATATCCTAGTGTGTACTTCCACAACCCTAGATGACATAGCCTACTACACACCTAGGCTGTATGGTAGAGCCTGTTGCTCCTTGGCTGCAAGCCTGTACAGCATGCTACTGTACTGAATACTAGAGGCAACTGTAACACAATAGAAAGGATTTGTGTATCTAAACACAGAAAATGTGCAATAAAAATACAGTACAAAAGATTAAAAAATGGTACATCTGTACAGGACATTTGCCGTGGACGGAGCTTGCAGAGCTGGAAGTTGCTCTGGGTGAGTCAGTGAGTGGGTGGCGAATGAAGGCCTAGGACATTACTGCACATCACCGTAGCCTTCATAAACACTGTATAATTAGGCTACCCTAAATTTATCAAAACACATTTTTCTTTCTCCGATCATAACTTTAGCCTATTGTAACTTTTTAACTTTATAAACTTTGAATTATTTTAACTTTTTGACTGTTGCATGGTAACATTAGCTTAAAACACAAACACGTTGTACAGTTGTACAAAAATATATTCTTATATCCTTATTCTAAGCTTTTCTCCACTTTCGTTTGTTTGTTTGTTTTTGAGACAGAGTCTCGCTCTGTCACCCAGGCTGGAGTTTCAGTGGCGCGATCTCGGCTCACTGCAAGCTCCGCCTCCCGGGTTCACGCCATTCTCCTGCCTCAGCCTCCTAAGTAGCTGGAACTACAGGCGCCCACCACCATGCCCAGCTAACTTTTTGTATTTTTAATAGAGACGGGGTTTCCCCATGTTAGCCAGGATGGTCTCGATCTCCTGACCTCGTGATCCGCCCGCCTCGGCCTCCCGAAGTGCTGGGATTACAGGTGTGAGCCACTGCGCCCAGCCTACTTTTTAAATTTTGTTTGCTAAAAACTAAGACACAAATACACACATTAGCCTAGGCCTACACGGAGTCAGGATGATCAGTATCACTGTCTTCTGCCTCCACCTTTCCTCACACTGGAAGAGCTTCAGGGGCAATAACACGCATGGAGCTGTCATCGCCTATGATAGCAATGCCTTCTTCTAGATACCTCCTGAAGGACATGCCTGTGGCTGTTTTAAAATCACCTTTTTAAAATAAGTAGCAGGAGCATACTCTAAAGAAAAAAGTATAGTATAGTAAACATAAAAACTAGTAACATAGTCGTTTATATTTGTTATCAAGTATTATGCACTGTACATATTTGCATGTGCTAGACTTTAAAAGGACCGGCAGCATAGTAGGGTTTGTTTACACCAGCATCACCACAAACACCTGAGTAACACTTTGAGCTAAGACGTTAAGATGGCTACAGTGTCACTGGAGGATGATGAGTTTTTAGTTCCACTGTAATCTTTTCTATACCACTGTCATATATGCGGCCTGTCATTGACAGAGCATTGTTACACACTGCTCCACTGGGTTAGGACCTTTCCAGAAAGCAGGTATGACAAAGGCAGCAGTGGGGTCCAGATCTCATCCATAAGCTCCCGAGGTACAAGGCTTTGGGGAGTTGTGATGCAGAGAGGAGAGGCTGGGGGCTCAGGGAGCAGCCCCACAACCTATTTTGGGATTTCCTACTAGCTTTCATGACACATGTCTTTTCTCAAGACTTGAGTGAACCCGCGTTTCCTGATTGACATTGTACTTCAACCTCTCAACTCTGAGTTCTAGTCTAGTATCACCAGACGGGAAAGGCTCTTTTTCATACTTTAACTTGTGTAAAGCTGAGAACCTGAGGCCGGGCTTATGATTTTCTTCAGTTTCAGTGTTTGGAGCTTGAACACAGGTGGGTGGCAGCCGTGGAGTTGGGTCAGGCTGCCCCTCAACGCTCGCAGCTCTGCCACTTGGTTGTAGGGCATTCAGATCCCTTCCTCTCTCCTGGACCTGCTGGTTCTATTGCTTCTCAAGAGACAAAAATGGGGCAGTTGCTGAATCAACTCATGAAAGATTGCTTGAGACTGGAAGAGTTATTAAGGAAAAAGAGAAAGGCTAGGACAGCATGAGATTCCCGATAGGAAAAGAATGGCTGAGGCAAGTAAAGAAGAGCAGCAGAGACAGGCGGAAGCGAGGTGTAAATTTTCTTAACAATATATAATAGGTCTTGCTCTTGCGAAGAAATAAACCAAGTATCCCATTTTTTTGCACAGCTGGCTCCCCTCAAATAAGGTATCTGGAGTCCTAAGGAAGAGGGCCTGTCTCTATTTTCTTCTGTAGCAGCGTTTCTTAGCTCAATAGTTCTGAGTGAATAAACGGGCTCAACTCATGGGCTAGCAAATCAGAGAAATGACTGCAAAGGTCTCATTTAATGTTAATCTCTGTGAGCCTACAGTTGTGTGGGAGAGACTTCATTCCTCTGTAGGACACTGCTGTGGACTAGTCTGTGCATTTATAGAATATAAAGCTGAGACCAAATTGAAATTAGAAACAGAAAATGAGTTGAGGTTCACAATGAACGAGGACTAAGTAGTTTATGTCAGAACTTTTCTAGGAAATGCTTGGCTGTGTATCATGACAGGGTGGCCCCTAGTGAAACCCTCTTAGATATGTGGAAACATATATAAAGACAAATTAACATCATGACTAAGAGTATCCCTTATCGGAAATGCTTGAGACCAGAAGTGCTTCAGATTTTGAATTATTTTAAATTTTGGAGTCTTTGCATTATACTTACTGTTGAGCATCCCAAATCTGGACATCTCAAATTCAATATGCTCCAGTGAGCATTTCCTTTGAGCGTCATGTCTGTCCTCAAACAGTTTCAGATTTTTGGATTTGGGATGCTCAACCTATACTACTTTTGAAGTTATATTGTCTGTTCAGATGCTGACTTATCTCTCTAGCTGCCTGGCTGATACCCAGGAATACCTATCCCACCTATGTTATAGGGTTTGAGGTTTCTTGAAATGTACCCAGCATGTTTTAAAATCAAGGCTGGTAAGATGACAGACACAGAGACCACTGCCTTAAAAGATGAGTTTATTCCTCACAGTTCCCAAGAGGAGGGGCACACCGTGCCATGCTGGACCACATGGGGAGGCACCAGGGTTGGTCAGGAGGCAGGAGTGAGAGGAAGGCCTAGCACAGGGTCTTTATTGTGATTTCCATGGGAATAAATAGGAGAGGCAAGGTAGGCAAACTTCAGCAAGCTTAGGGTTGTAAAGTTTGAATACTTCTGGCGGGCTCTGTGTTATGGCGGTGAGGGTGGTTCTAGTGGTTCTAGTGTACCTGGCCCTGGGGTGATCTAGGGCAAGGGCAATATTGATTTGGTGTGTGAGCATTAGATAAAAGGAATGTTTGGGGTATGGGTTTTGGATGGATTGGTTTTCTCATAAAGGGCATGCTCACAGGCAAGTTTTTTATTATCTCTAGGAATTAGCTAGCCCTAGGAGGGACACTCTTTCCAGAATTAGCAAGACCCAGGATATCAAAGCATCATAAAATACAGAACACAAAAAACGTGATTAATATAAGGGACAATTAATGAGATAATGCATGCAACATATCACCAAAGGACTTGGCACATTGGAAAATTTAATAATCATGAATTATGGTTATATAGCCAAACTCCCATTTTCACATGATAACAATTTGTGACATGAAAAAAGATGGGAGTGAAAGGTTATAAATGCCCTATGTACAAACGTACAAACTAGAGATTCTACTCAGACCTACAGAAGTCTCGTTTATGACAATTTGTAACAGAAAATGCAAAGTTGTATCCTGATTACAGGGCTGTAGTGATCACAAGACAGACCACTGGCTAGCCAGAGAAAAGTAATTATGAACAAGCTTGAGAATAGGAATCCTTGCCAGAGGGAATTTTCTCAGGTAGGAGAAAGGGCCGCAAAGAAGGCAAAGAGTTGTAAAGAACCCTAGGGATTTCCGGGTCAGAATTCAGGTGACTCCAGCAACTTGAAACTGACAGGTAGTATCTGCAACCTGGAGAAGATAGAATGTCCCAGAGAAGCTAGATGAAAAGTAAGGCAACCCACCTGGGAAAAACACCTGTAAAAAGTCTGATCACATTATTGCATTTCAAATGGGCTTAAATAAGATTGTGGGCCTATAATATTCCTACGTGTATGTGGACCGTGGCTGGTGATGGAACATAGCTCATGACACTGAAGAGATGCATCCTGTAAGAAGCAGCTGAACGCGCGGTGGCTCACACTTGTAATCCCAGCACTTTGGGAGGCCGAGGCGGGCGGATCACGAGGTCAGGAGATCGAGACCACGGTGAAACCCCGTCTCTACTAAAAATACAAAAAATTAGCCGGGCGTGGTGGCAGGCGCCTGTAGTCCCAGCTACTCGGAGAGGCTGAGGCAAGAGAATGGCGTGAACCCGGGAGGCGGAGCTTGCAGTGAGCCGAGATTGCGCCACTGCACTCCAGCCTGGGCGACAGAGCAAGACTCCGTCTCAAAAAAAAAAAAAAAAAAGAAGCAGCTGAACAACGGTGCATACAACTCACGAACCCACAATTACGGAGAAAGACAAAGGGGAGGTGGGCCTTGTCGGGCAGCAACTTCTGTTCAGAACCTAAACTGAGCTAACTGCTGAGCACTGCTGCTGCTTTGGGTATGGATGGATACTTCCAACCAGTATCCTGGGCTGTGAAAACTCTCTTACTTGTGGCAGGACGTTATCTGCCTTATAGTCTTTGACAGATCAGTCTCCCACAGAGGGCAATAACCAAGACTAACAGTCAAAGAAAGAAACCAATTAAAAAATGACAAAAAACATAACACAATTTTTACTTATTCATTTATGAATTCATTTGCTAATTCTGTAAATATGTATGACACATCTATTTTATGTTGGACACTGTTCTAGGGACTGGAGATGCAGTAATTAATGAGATCAGCTTTATTATATGCTTTTCTGCAAGGGTGTGTGAGCAGTGTTGAAGAAGGGGGAAAGAGACCGTAAAAAGTAAATAGATGCAAATATTTAGATTGTGCTACAAGCTATACATTAAAAAAAAAAAGTGTGATGATGTGGGAAGAGTGAAAAATCAAATAGCCAGGGGAAGCCTCTCTGAAAAGGGAGCATTTGACCTGAGTCCTGACTGATCAGCTGAGTGAAGGTTGGAGCTGAGCAAACAAACACCATAGTGGCATATGGCAGAGGTAGCCCGCTAGACCCTGGGGCAGATCAAGGTGCAGCTGCCCTGGGCCTTGAAGGCCACAGTAACTGCTTTAGGATTGATTCTAAGGGCAGTACGATAACTTTGGAAACAGTTCAGTAGAGAAGTGACTGGTTGTGATTAAAAAATTTTGCACGTCACTTTGACTGCTGTGTAGAGGACTAGATTGCAGGGGTACAGAGTAGAAGCAGAGGGCAAGACAGGAGCAGCAGAGGCCAGAAACGACGGCAATGAAGAGAGAGAATTATGGAAAGGTGAGAGGTGCATTTCTGAAGAATAGTAGTTAAGACTTCCTGAGATTGGGGATTGAGAAAAAGAGAGATTGAGGAAGATTTGGGTAACCAGCTGCATTTTACAGCTACCTGTAATGAGGATGATGCCAGCAGGAATGGGTTTAAGGAGGCAGGAATTGAAGAATGAATAAAGAGTTCTGATTAAGTTGTGAAGCTATCACCTCTATGAGACAGTCAAATGGAGACATCAGGACGACAGCGGGAGAAAGAGATTTGAAGCTTAGCTTGGAGGACTGAGGGTGATGCTATTGTCTCGTTGAAAGCTTGCTTTCCTAATTATCGTAAAAAATAGCAGTAAAGCTCTGCTGTGTGCATTTTTGGAAGTGGGCATATTATCCATGGAACCCTCAATCTGAATCTAGAGGCTCCTCTGCCTTTGTTCGTAATTTGGAAACAGGCCCCTTCAGCCAACCCCATGAGACGTAACCTATTTCACTCCATTTTGTTGTCTCTTAATATATCTCCTCTACTTGGTCACAACTCATCTTTTGAGAGTAGTCTCTAACATTGTTTGGAGATGAGGCCATGAAGTTATCACTGTTTTTAAGAAAACAAGAAAACGCTGCTCACTGACCCTTAATGTGAGTCGAAGGACCTGGGTTTAAGACCGGTTTTGACTTCCCTGCTGTGATCTGGGTGGACGGTGTGCCTGTGCTCTAGAGTGCAGTAGGAAAGACTGGAGCAAACACAGGGCAATCAGGCGTCAGTCCGAGCCCCGCCTCTGCAGCTCACCATCTGTGGGACTTTACACAAGTTCCTTACATGCACTTATCTTACAGCTGCCACCTCTGTAAATAGAGACCACCACAGCAATGAATCTGTAGGGTACTTGTGAGTGTCTTAGTCAGCTCAGGCTGCCATAACAAAATACTGCAGACTAGGTGGCCTCACAGGAATCTGTTTTCTCACAGTGGCACAGGCTGCAAGTCTGAGATCAGGGTGCCAGCCTGAACATGCTCTGACGAGGGCTCTCTTTCTGGCTTGAGACAGCTGCCTTCTTGCTCTGTGCTCACATGGGGAAGAAAACGCTCTCTATTCTCAGAAGGCCACCAATTCTAAGAGATTAGGGCCCCATCCTTCTTCCCCTTTAACTTTAATCACCTCCTAAAATCCCTATCTCTAAGTAGAGTCACATTGGTGCTTAGAGTTTCAACATACGAATGTGGGGGGCCATGATTCAGCCGACATCAGTGTTAAGTGAAATACTGCCTGTAAAATAATTGGCATCATGCCTGGCACTCACTAAGTCCATAATAAATGCTAGTTATGACTGCCTACAGAAAGAGGCCTAATTCCCCATTGTCACAAGTTTCTTCTCTGAAGTATCTCTGTGGGCAGATAAGCTGTACAGAGCAAGACACAAAAATTCCCAAGGAGTCCAAAGGCTTTTTTTTCTGCGTGTGTATTTAATAAAAGAAACAGGACAGGTTTTTCTCTGAGTTTGAAGAAGAGGCCACTTTAGAATTAGAAGTTGCCTAAAAATGAAAAGGCTTCTGTGGTTATTAATAAGCTCTTATTTTGCCCTGGAGGGGCTGTCTAGATGAGGATGGCTATTGGGGAATCTGGGATCACACAGAAATATCTGAATTTATCTAATAAAATTTGTATTCAGTTATAAAAGCAATTTCAAACTGTTATTCATAAATAAGGAAGACTTACAGCTTGTGTTTATCTGAGAGAAGATTGTACCCAGCTGTTCCATGTGTGTATTAGGGAGACATATAAAGTGAGAAGCCTGGGTTTGATGTGTATTTGTATGACAGAAACCAACTTAAGTCAGTGTGGACCCAGTGGAGTGGAGTGGCCGAGAAGACATGGTGGCTCAGCTTGAAGAAGGTGGCCCTCTGGGTCCTTCCGGTCATGGAGCTCTAGTGAACTCAAAATGTGTTGTGGTGATCAGAGTGGTAAGAGTTGACTGGGGCTTCCATTTTTAGGCTAAGAAAGTCACCAGAAAGGGAATTACATACCACAGAACACAACACTTTGGATGAGACACAAGTACTCTCCTCTAAAAAACCCTAATCAATCCTATATTATAGCTGCTTGCACAATTAATGCAGGAAATCCATGTGGAACTTTGCTTCTCAGTCTTGTTTGCACTCTTCCAAAACTGATGCAAATACACATTCAATGGTTTTCCTAGTCAGCTGCTAACCTAAGGGCAGAATTCAGGCCCCTTAAATCCCAGCCTGTTCCTCTTTTCCATCACAGACCACGTCACATCATTTTCGACCTAGAATGCATCTGCCTGGACTGATGGAAGGAAGCAATACTGTGCAAGAATTAAAATGCCTGGCTTCCAGTCCCAGCTCTGCCACTTCCAAGCAGGGCAATCCTCTGAGTTTGTGTCCCCTCCTCTGTGAGCGGCGTGCATGAGAGCTTCCTCACAGGATGGCTGTGAGCATGGTGATGCATGTGAAAGTGCCATTCCCAGAGCCTGGCACGATGGCAGCTCTCCATGATGGGGGACAGTCAATTCCTTTTTTTCCATCCTTAATGCCAGAATGATGAAGTAGGCAAAACCAAAGCAAACAAAACAACAAAAATAACCAAGTAGACAAACAAAAGTAACATGACAACAAAAAAACTTTAAAATAAACAAGCCAACCTAAGGCATGTAAGATTTACACTGTAAAAAGTTATCTATGAAGTTCCCCAAGGGTTAGAGAGTGATCTATTGAGAACTTTAGAATCTAAGGAGTATAACATCAGCCCCTAGCCTACTCTTTTCCCTTCCAAGTTTCTGTGTGTACTGCATGCATGTAAACTCTCTGTCTCTCATTAGAATTGCAAGGTCCCTGAGAACAGTGTTTATTTTGCTCATCCCTGATTCCTCTGCTACAGACTAGGGCCCAGCACAGAGTAAGTACTCAGCAAATATTTGCTGCATGAGAGAACTGACGTCCACTCTCCACAGTTTGCAGAAACTCCTTGAAGCTGTCAGCCAAAGATCCAATGCCATTTCCACTAAGGAACTCTCTTAGTATCCTTCTTGTTCCCTCCCTGGACCCCAAAGCCTCAACAGTGGGGAAGCACGGGCATCAACTACATTAAAGCATTTCATTCTAGAAAGGCTGGAGACCCCTATAAAGGGACCAATTTCCACAAGCCATACAATAAAATCAGCCTCATTACTTTATAGTCACACCTCATATAGTTCTATAAATCAAATAACAAAAACCATTATATTGAGACCTACAAGCCATAAAATGTGTTTTTTAAATGTTCAGTACCATTATTACAGTCTTACCCCTCCCCAGTCTCACTATAGTATCTAACAGAATGACCATGACAGGTGGAAAACGGATTCTTCCTCCCCAGGGAACCCAGAGTGTGGAGGAGAGAATGCCGCTGGAGGTAGGCTTGCCGGGCTCTAAATCTGGACCTGCCCCCTGAGAGCTGGGGGTCCCCAGCAATGGACCAGGCTTCTCTGAGCCCAGGACTCCTCCTTGGTTGGATGGGAAAAGTTTAAAGAACTGAACGAAATATATGTAAGGTGGCTTGCAGAGAGCTTGGCACATAGCTGGTACTCCATGACTGGCTGCTCCTTACTGGGCTGTACCCACTTCCTGCTAAAATGAATCTGATTTTCTGGGTCTTAGAGAGGAGCTAGAACTTGTGCTTTGTATAATATGTCAGTTACTTAAAATCATATCTCTCTTGACAAACTTTTTTTATATTGTTCATTTATTTTGTTGACTAATTCACTACTTCATTTAAACGTTCCCTCTTGGGTTTTTTGTTTGTTTTGTTTTTTGTTTGTTTTGGTGGGAGGGCCAACATTTATTGACCATCTAGGCATTTTGCTTGGCCTGGAAATCCAAAGAACATGGTGTGTTACCTGCCCTCAAGGAGTTTATAGTCTAGTGGAAGAAATAAATCAGGTATCATAGTATGGTATGATAAGATTTAAAATAAAAATATGTACAGCATGCTACAGGATCTCAAAATGAGGCCATTAAAATTAGATCAGCGTTCTTGGAAAGCTGCTCAAAGGAAAAGACTCCTCAAAGGAAAAGTTCACTTTTAAGGACTGAGTGGGACTGACTGCCATGTGGCTTCTGATTTTGGCAGATGAGTGAACACCATTACCAATTCCAGAGACATAGTCAGAATAGTTGATACTGAGTGGAGGGCAGGGCATTAAACATTGAACTTGAGGTGCTGGTGAAACATCCAAGTAAAAATATGCTGTTGGCATTTGGATATTTCGGTGTTGAGCCTGAGCAAGAGACAATGTTTACAGTCATAGATTTTGGAATCATCTTTGCATACATGGGAGCTGAAGCTCTGGGTACTAATGAAGTCACTGAGCAAGAGCAGGAGTGAGAAGAAATGTGGCATTAAGTGTGAATTCTGAGCAACACAAACACATAGGCGTAAGAGGAAAAAGAGCTCATGAGGGAGCCTGAGGAGTGACCAAAAAAACAGAAGGAAACTCAGGATCAGTGCCCACACAGAAATCAGGGAGGAGACCTTTAAGAAGAAAAGAGTGGCTAGCGGCATCCACTACGAGAGAATTCAGGCTAGCAGAGGACGGACAACCATGCTTTTGATCTGCCACAGTGCATGGCACTGATGAATTTTGCAGAAGCTGTTTTGCTGCTGAGGCAGCAGAAGTGAGGCAGTGGTGAGCTGAGGAATGAGTGGAACCCCAGGAGTGGAGAAAACAAATGCGGTCCAGGATGTCGAGCTTAGCTGTGAAAAAATGCTGGATGGAGATGGGGGCCTGGGGGAGGCTGGCGCTGTTTTGTCTTATTTCATCTTCAGCATGAGAGCCCTGAATATTTTTTTAATGTATCTGAAGGTTAAGAGCTCCTTGAAGGTGTTGTACAGCTGCCTGTGTTCATCACAGCATTTCGTACACTGTTGATGATTAATAAATATATACAGGACGAATTGTTTCAGGTCAAAACATTTCCATCTCTGGACCCATTCAGATGCAGACCAACCAACCAATATTTAAAAAATAGTGACAGTTGTCATTGTCATCACCATCATCATCATCATCATCATCCCACCAGCAGCCCAGACACTAGAACACACACCTGACAGATGCTATCTAATGTAATCCTGTTAACACCTCTATAAGGAAGGTATTATTTGATAAAGCAATATATAGAGAAGAAAGATTACTCCTAGTCATTTCTAGAAGTGCAAGGTAGAAAATGCTGAATCTGGCTGGGCATGGTGGCTCACGCCTGTAATCCCAGCACTGGGAGATGGAAGCGGGCGGATCACGAGGTCAGGAGTTCGAGACCAGCCTGACCAACATGGTGAAACCCCACCTTAACTAAAAATACAAAAATTGGCAGGGCATGGTGGCATGCGCCTGTAATCCCAGCTGCTCAGGAGGCCAAGGCAGGAGAATCGCTTGAACCCGGGAGGCAGAGGTTTCAGTGAGCCGAGATCGTGCCATTGCACTCCAGCCTGGGTGACAGAGCAAGACACCATCTCAAAAAAAAAAAAAAAAGAAAATGCTGAACCTTTTCCTATTCCCTTCAAGGTTCATTGCTGTATTACCAGCACCCAGAATAATTCCCGGCATATAGTAGGTTTCCAATCAATATTTATTCAATTAATAATAAAAATAATTATGTATCTCTAACCCATACCCTCCAGTCTCACAGATGTCATAGCTATTCAAGATTCATGTACCAAATATTAAATAATCAAAGATATTTGTCCACATTTGGACACTGGATTTTATCAGTGGCCAATTAGCTAGGTGGAGAACAAGAATTCAAGTGATTCAGTTTGTCTTGCTCTAAAATCTCTGTGCCCATACAGTACTGATGTTGGAACACACTATTTACATGGTAAGAAGTTAATCACGGTGGAGAAGCAGGTAGCCATACCACATGGCTAACAAGCAATGAAGATCAGCTTCAGGTATTAGGATTCTAATCAATAAAACAGAGCCAGATTCATCAGAAACGTAGCTTGTGATTTACGTAATTATTGTGATATATTGTAACTCAGCTTAGAGAGCAAGCTTCTCATAACGTATGTTTACATAATAGTGCCCCGCCTTTATTCACAGACACATTCTCAGGCTCTCATATGCTCTTGTGTTCTGGGCATGCTTGACACAGTATTTTTATTGTAGGTTTTGACCAAAACCTCAAACGTTTTGGTAGAAACCCACAATAAAATGGGTTTTGACCAAATTGGATTGGACAGTTTCTAAAATTCTGCTAGGCTGCATGCATCCTCACCACCACCACACTTATGTTAGACCACAGTATCTTGGATCTGTCTCTGACTAGCCTCTTTTCATCCACTAATGCCCCATACCCACTCCTTAACCCAGCACTAACATTGTATTCTGTATTCGACCCTAAAAGCTTTCTTCTCCCCCCAGCAACTCTAGTTTCCCGTCTTGGCTGGATGAAATCAGTTTTACAAAGATAGAGTCAGGGAAAAATAAAACAAGGCAAGGCATGGTGGCTCACAGCTATAATCCCAGCACTTTGGGAGGCCAAGGTGGGAGGATTGCTTGAAGCCAAGAGTTCAAGGCCAGCCTGGGCAACATAGCAAGATCCTGCCTCTATGAAAATTTTAAAAACTAGGCAGATGTGCTGGCTTATGCCTGTGGTCCAAGACACTTAACAGGCTGAGGTGGGAGGATCACTTGAGTTCAGGAGTTTGAGGCTGCAGTAAGCTATGATCACGCCGCTGCACTCCAGTCTGGGCAACAGAGCAAGACCTTGTCTCAAACCAAAACCAAAACCAAAACAAAGCAGTCCCTCTGGGTCATGAGGCTCAAAATTTCCCATGATGGCAGGAAATGCAGTTCAGAGGACTGGGAAGGAAGGAGACAGAGAATCCAATGCTCATCCTCCTTCCTTCCTCCTCCAGGCATTAGAAAGTCTCCAGAAAATGGGGGTGAAGAAAATGGCAAAGAGAAAGCAAAAGAAAAGGACAGAAAGGGGCAGGGGCATAACACGGGAGAGAAGCAGGATGGGTCTGACTGTCTTACATGATCAGAGTTCTCCAGGGAAACACAGCCAAGGGGAGATTTTATAGAGATGGATCCCAAGACAGAGGTAGAGATAAATAAATTTATATGCTTAAATATATATTTATAAATAAACACACATACATATATATTGTGTGTACAGGCACACCTTATTTTATTGTGCTTTGCTTCATTGTGTTTTGCAGATATTGGGTATTTTACAAATTGAAGGTTTGTGGCAACCCTGCATCAAGCAAGTCTATCAGCACCATTTTTTCCAGCAACATGTACTCACTCTGTCTCTGTGCCACATTTTGGTAATTATTTCAATATTTCAAACTTTCACATTATATCTGGTAGTGATCAGTAATCTTTGACGTTACTATTTTAATTGTTTTGGGGCACCATAAGCTATGCTCATCTAAGACAGGAAACTTAATAAATGTGTGTGTTCTGACTGCTCTATCAACCAACCATTCCCCAGTCTCTCTCCTTCTCCTCAGGCCTCCCTATTCCCTGAGACACAAAAAATATTTAAATTAGGCCAGTTAATAACCCTACAAAGGCCTGTAAGTGTTCAAATGAAAGGAAGAGTTGCACATTCCTCACCTCAAATAAAACTCTGGAAATGATTAAGCTTAATGAAGAAGACAGGTTGAAAGCCAAGATAGGCTGAAAACTAAATCTCTTGCACCAAAGAGTTAGTCAAGTTACGAATGCAAAGGAAAATTCCTGAAGGAAATTAAAAGTGCCACTCCAGTGAACACACAAATGATAAGAAAGCAAAATAGTCTTGTTGCTAACACAGAGAAGGTTTTGGTGGTCTTGATAGAAAGTCAAACCAGCCACAACATTCTATTAAGCCAAAGCCTAATCCAGAGCGAGGTTGTAACTCTCTTCAATTCTATGAAGGCTGAGACAAGTAAGGAAGCTGCAGAAGAAATGTTTGAAGCTAGCACAGGTTAGTTGACGAGGTTTAAGGAAAGAAACCATCTTTATAACATAGAAGTACAAGATGAAGCAGCAGGTGCTGATGTAGAAGCTGCAGCAAGTAATCCAGAAGATTTAGCTAAGATCATTGATGAAGGTGGCTACACTCAACAGCAGATCTTCAGTGTAGCTGAAGCAACTTTGTGTTGGAAGAAGGTGCCATCTGGGACTTTCATAGCTACAGAGGAGAAGTCAATGTCTGGCTTCAAAGCTTAAGGAGAGGCTGACTCTCCGGTTAGGAGCTAATACAGTGGTTGCCTTTAAGTGAAAACCAATACTCATTTATCATTCTGAAAATCCTAGGGCCCTTAAGAATCATGCCAAATCTACTCTGCCTGTGCTCCATAAATGGAACAACAGAGCCTGGATAACAGCATAACTGTTTATAGCAGGGTTTACTGAATATTTTAAGCTCACTATTAAGACCTACTTCTCAGAAAAAAAAGATACCTTTCCAAATATCACTGCCCATTGACAATTCACCTAGTTACCCAAAAGCTCCAGTGAAGATGTACAGACAGATGAATGTTGTTTTCACACCTGCTAACACGACCTCCATTCTGTAGCCCATGAATCAAAACAAATTTCAACTTTCAAATTTTATTATTCAAGAGATACATTTTGTAAGGCTATGGCTGCCATAAATAGTGATTCTTCTGATGGATCTGGGCAAAGTAAACCAAAAACCTTCTGGAAAAGATTCACCATGCTAAATGCCATTAAGAACACTTGTGATTCATGGAAGGAGGTCAAAGTATCCACATTAACAGGAGCTTAGAAGAAGTTGATTCCAAGCCTCATGGATGACTTTGAGGGGTTCGAGATTTCAGTGGAGGAAGTAACTGCAGACGTGGTGGAAATAGCAAGAGAACTAGAACTAGAAGTGGAGGCTAAAGATGTGACAGTCTCACAATAAACTTGAATGGATGAGGAGCTGCTTCTCTTGGGTGAGCAAAGGAAGTGGTTTCTTGAGATGGAAACTACCCTCGGTGAAGATGCTGTGAACATTGTTGAAATGACAACAAAGGATTCAGAATATCCCATAAACTTAGTTGATAAAGCAGCGGCAGGATTTGACAGGACTGTCTCCAATTACGAAAGAAGTTCTACTGTGGGTAAAATGCTATCAAACAGCATCGTTTGCTACAGAGCGATCTTTCGGGAAGGGAAGAGTGGGGCACAGTGCAAGGGATTAGATGGCACACAGAGTGGAAAAGAAAGTGGAAGGCAGAGGCCAAAAATAGCTCTGTAAGCATCATAGTGGTTCACAGGGCTTCCATTTACTACATCGACTTCAGAAAAAATCAGGATCTACACACAATACAATACTACTATACACAGGCTCAGATTTAGAAGTGGTACCTTAAATCTGGAAGGCAGAAAGGAAATTGTAAAGAGAGAATACTTCAGGACACACCCTGCTAACATAGCAGCCTGAGGAGGAAAACAATGCAAACCTCTCTCATCTCACACATAGTCATCTCAATTGTTCTTTCAAAACGAAATTGGGTGATTGCCTGTATTATGTTCCAAAATGGAACACCATCCAAAACGCTCACTGTTAGGGGGCAAAACTCCAACCTTCCATTAAGAAATGGAATCTGGGAAACATGTTTGGCTCTAAAATTGAGCTTAAACAGGCTGCTTGAACCTCTTGACCTTGACCACAAAGATTGAACTAGGAGGTTTAAAACACCAAAGAGAGAATTTAAAATGTACTACTCCTACTACTGCCACTGTTAATAATAATAGTAAACAACGTACTGCATGCACGCAGCATATCCAGTTCTGAGGTAAATGACTTACACGCATACTCTCATTTAGCCGGCCCAATAACCGTAACTTCACGTGTAGAAAACTGAGGCCCAGGATAAGATTAGAATATCAAGAGTCAAGATCTCCCTCGAAAGCCCCAATCCTTCCCTTCTTACCACGGTCCCATCGGAAGTTTGCTGTGCTTAGTACAGAGAGAATCCCGTTCTGAAGAAACTGGGAATCCCACGTGTGTAAAAAGCACAACTGTTGTGGTGGAAGCGGGAGGTTGGGGCGAGGCCAGAAGCGGGGGCTGCGGATGGTGGAGGTCAACAGGGGAACAAAAACCGGAGGCAAGGCAGGATCCCTGCAAAAGCACAGGCTGCTTCAGTGGAGAGTAAAGCAGGGCTGTGAAATAAAGCTGCCTCTTCTGCTCTATTTTCCACCATCTCCCTCCCCCTCTCCATCTGTCTGTCTCTTCCCTTTTCTATCTCCCTCTGTCTCTTCTCCCTTTGCAAATCTTCAGCTGCTAATTTCCATCCGACACGTTTATGAATTAATTCCAACACTTTTCTTTCTCTGTCAAGATATCCTGCTTTCGAATCTCCCCCACCCTTTGGCGATGTGCGCATTTCATTCCACACACTGTTTTACCGACAGTTCCCAGACGTGGTGATTTGGTCTGACATCTTTGTGTGTGCAATCAACCCATGCTACTGGGGCCCCGAAGAGAATACTGGAGACTGGGTCTGCAGCTGGACAATCTTGTAACTGGGGTGAGGCTGCAGTGATGCTGAGGACACAGCGGGGCTGAGGGGAGAAGCAGCAGGTGCAGCAATGAACACCCTGCCCCTTCCTGCTGAATCTAGCAGCCTCCATCTAGAGCAAAGCTGCCGGATTCTGAAAAAGGGCATGAGTGACTTTCTTCTTCAAGTAGCAAGAGCCTGTCAGAAATAAACCCTCGGCATCCTCATCTTAATTAACGGAAAACTAATAAATAGTGCTGGGCAGGGAGTCCCAAAAATAGTTTTCCTGGAGATATAGAAACTGACACAGACACGTGAGCAGTACCCTGAGCTGAGCTGCATCTCAGTGTCTTTTCAGCTTTGAAACATGATGTTTCTAAGCAAATTGATACAGTAGAAGAATGGATTCTAAGATTTTTACATCTTAAATTTAAAAAAAGTACATTTTAAGGATAAGCAGCACAAAGCTATATGTAGCTCTAAAGAGCAGAGATATAAACAAATAGTGCATAGAGTGGCTGACATGGCCGTTCTGGATACATATTTGATAGACAGCCTCAATGATGGGTGGATGATGGACACATTGAAGGTGGAAGAGTCAAGCGATGCTATTTGTAGATGTAGCAAGGGGAAGAAAAGTCAGTGCCAAGCACGTTGATGTGAGATGTAATTCTATTACCTAAATATGTGTGAAGAATGGTAAATACAAATAGGCCCACAGGGCCAGGGTAAGTAACTGACGAAATCATGGTTTCAGACTTTGCAGAAGTTAGGTCAGCTCTGTGGCCTTTGGTTTCCTCATCTGTGCAATGAGCCCCTTTGATTGATGACTTGCAAAGCCTCTTTCAGATGTTAATAGCCTACAGATCCCTGGCCATTGCTGGACCACTGGCCTTTCTAGGAAAATATTGACATTTCCATCTCTCTCTTCTTAGCCCCTGTTGCTTCTGCCATATGAAAGGTCTTCCTCTGCCAGCCAAATTACAAGTCTTGTCTCTAAGGCCAGGCTCAGAAGTTACCTTCCCTGGGCAGTCTTCCAGTTTTCTCTGCAAAAGCAATCCCTCTGTTTTCTGGATGTCTCAGAATTCTATCCTCCGGACTGTCATCTTGTTACAATACATTTGACCTAGTTGAGTCCAGGACACTTTCTCTTTGCTACTGCATTGAGGTCTTTCTTTATTCTCAGTAGCAAGCACAATGCTTGGCAAAGAGGCCGTGTTCAGTGCATGTTTGCTAAATGAATGAGTGTGACACTTTTCTGTAGGAGGTCCATTTTCATCCTGGCGTTTGTTTTAACTGGATGCTTGTAACACTGTACAACAGAGGGCCAAGGAGGCTTCTTGATGAATCATCTCAGGAAGAAAACCAAGCAAGGGGAAAGCACGGCACAGAAACCAGCCCAATTATCTCAGCCAATCCCAGCCCGGGCTCTCTCTGCCTGCGCACCCTCCCCCATCACGATGAAGGCAGCATCTGCAGACCAAGAGTATGCCTGGGAACTCACATTCCTTTGCAATTAGCAAGCTCCCACATGGTAAACAGACTAATTTTGCCTGTGCACCATCGGCTTGCCTAGTCAGTGATTTCTACTCAGAGCTTCAGGAAAAGATTTCTAAGTCTAGACTGTGGCGTGAGAGAACAGAAATTGTGGACCAAAGGAAAACCCTGCTATTATTCTCACATTTGTCACAGAGGGGGCACCCAGTTAAAGACATGTCGTTTATTTCTTTAAACACACTCCCCGAATGGGCAAGTCTGTGTTTGAAACCACATTTCCTACCGACCCCAGCCTTGGCTGTGCTCTGTACCATCCCCACCTTCGAGCCCTCGTCTGGGACAGAAGGCTGTGACAAAGGTGGTGGGAGGCACTATTTGGATCCATTCACGGGCAGGCATTTCACTGCATTTGGGTTTTCAGTCTTTGCTATTTTTCCTGCAATATTTACATTACACCAGGAGCTCTCCAACTTAGCTTTTTGCTTCAGCAACTCCAACCTCAGAAGCACGTCATCCCCACCAGCCTGCCTTCCCCCGGTAGATAAGAAGAGAAGACAGAGACTGTTTTCTCTGCCAGACAGAGCAGGAGGCCTGCTTGACACAGCACAGAGGAATCTCTGAATGGGGACCTGCAGCTGTGAAGCCTGACACCACCCCTGGGCTCCAACATGGGAAACTGGCATGTCATTATCCACCCTGACACTAGAACCCCAGACGCATGCAGCGGGGGCTTCAGGTTACTTGAAAATCGCTGTGTCATAGACTTTAGGATCTGGAAAGGGCCTTCGATATCATTTTTGTAATGTGCCGTTAACGCTAACGTCTCCCATGTGCAATTCCCAACTCATGGCCCTCAGGTTCTGCCTGAAGGTTTCCGTGAACACAACAATCGCTACACCACAAATTGTCTTCAAATACTGACAGGTGGCCGGGCGCGGTGGCTCACGCCTGTAATCCCAGCACTTTGGGAGTTCGAGGCGGGCGGATTACGAGGTCAGGAGTCCGAGACCAGCCTGGCCAATATGGTGAAACTCCGTCTCAACTAAAAAATACAAAAAATTAGCCAGGTGTGGTGGCACATTCCCATAATCCCAGCTACTCACGAGGCTGAGGCAGGAGAATCGCTTGAACCCAGAAGGCGGAGGTTGCAGTGAGCCAAGATCATGCCACTGCACTCCAGCCTGGGTGACAGAGCAAAACTTGGTCTCAAAAAAAAAAAAAAAAAAATTGGTAGTTCTTGCAGTGAGAATGTCCTTCTTGCTTCCACATCCTTCACCATTCTCATATAAAGAGAAAAGTGAGGGAGCAGAGAGTGCCAGGGTCTAGGTTGCCAGCAAATATTAGCTCTTCTTCCTATCCTTATTACAATATTATTATTATTATTAATTGTTGCTGGTCTTACATTTTTTATTATTATTCTACACTCGAACACTGTCTCTGTCCTCATTCCACCTATATCCTAGCTGCATGTTAGGGTTGGGCACCTAAGATTTCAGGGCCATCAGCTGTACCTTGAACCCTTCTGTAGTTACACACTTGGAAATGAATTTAGTCACTTCCTCATTCGATATCAGTTCAGGTGAGTGAATGTATACAGCAGGTCAGGCTAGTGCCCACTCTGCAAGTGGCCATTGTGTGGAGGAGGGAAGCCTCTGGAGGCTGGCAGAGAAATCCTTGCTGAACCCAGAGGGCAAGACACACCTAATGGCGCTGTCGAGAGGAAAGTCACAGTCCAGGAAACACCTGAAGGTGAAGAGGGAATGACAAAGGAAATGAGAGAAGGAGGATACATAAGAGAAGAATCTTTTCTGTGCAGTGTCTGAATCATGCTGACTCCAAAAACACACGGGAATATTATTTGAAGCAACAGAGAGAATCTCCAGTTACAATTCTGGTGTGCTGTCTTCATGATGCTGCTTTTCCCAGCAGACATGTTATGTAACAGATGTTAGCATGACATTATGGTAAGAGTTTGGACTTTGCAATCAATCCTTCAGATGGGGATTCAAATCCTGGTTCCACCCCTGAGTAACTATAAGAACTGAAGACATATGCCATAACCTACATAAGCCTTAGTTTTCTCATCTGAAAAATGAGGATGATAATGGCCCTACTTGGCTAGGAAGTGATTGCATGAGGGAGTACATAAAATGTTTAAAAACATTTGTTAAGAAAGCCATTTGTTCCTTCTCAACCTGCAAACCTGCTCACCAGTCCTCCCTGTTACATCCTACTGCTTCCTCCTGCCCAGTCGCTACCATGCAAGGCTCTGCCAAACTTTCACTCCTCCATGACCTTACAGGTGGCACCAGGGTCCTCTGATCCCCTCAGCAGGCACATGTGGATGACACATTTTGACATGGAATAGTGAGTAACACTACTTCCTGCTATGTAGATTCTATCGTTCCTTTATGTAGGCCAGAGAGGAAGCTGTTATATGCCAATTTTGAAAATAAGAAAACTGAGGCTCAGAAAGTTTATGTGACTTGCCCAAAGCCATCAAGCAGAAACTGGTGGATTCAGACCTAGGTCATTTACTTCAAATCTCTGCATTCCTTATATTGCAACTCACTATATTTTGCATCTTGTTTCCTCAGAGATGTTATTCTTATGTGTCTAATTAGACAGTTGGTGTCTTTGGAGATAGTAACCATTTTCTACACTTTTCTGTATCTCTCACTACATGGGTGACACAGAGTAGGAAAATAATGAGATAAGCAGAGTTCGGATCTTCACCCTGTCGCTTGCAAGCTGTGCAACCTAGGGAAGTTTATTCATCCTCGCCAGCCTCATCTTCCTCATCTGGAAATAAGTAATGAAGTGTTCCCTCTTCTTTCATTTCTCTCTCTCTTTTTTGGGGAGAGGAGGTGGAAAAGAGCTTGTAAAAAGTAGTGTTAATTCTTCTTCAAATGTTTGATAGGAATCACCAGTGAAGCCATTTGGTCTTAGGCTGTTTTGTGTGTGGGGGAGATTTTTAAATTACTAATTAAACCTCTTGCCTATTTACAGTTTCTATTTCCTCTAGAGTCAATGTTAGTAGTTGCGATTTCTGGGAATTTAGCTATTTCATCTAAGTTATCTAATTTATTGGCACATATTTTTGTTGTTGTTGTTGTTTGTTTTTTGTTTGTTTGTTTTGTTTTTGAGACAGTCTCGCTCTCTTGCCAGGCTGGAGTGCAGTGGTGTGATCTTGGCTCACTGCAATTTCTGCCTCCTGGGTTCAAGCGATTCTCCTGCCTCCTGAGTAGCTGGGACTACAGTCAAGGGCCACCATGCCCAGCTAATTTTTGTCTTTTTAGTAGAGAGGGGGTTTCACTATGTTGGCCAGGATGGTCTCCACCTCTTGACCTTGTGATCCACCTGCCTTGGCCTCCCAAAGTGCTGGGATTACAGGAATGAGCCATTGAGCCCAGCCAGCACACAACTGTTAATAGTGTTTTATTATTATTCTTATTTCTGTAAGGTCATTAATAATGTCCCTTCTTTTATTTCTAATTTTAGTAATTTGCATCTTTTCTTTTTTTTCATGTTCAGACTAGCCAAAGGTTTGTCAATTTTGTTGATATTTTCAAAGAATCAATTTGTAGTTTCATTTATTTTCTTCATTATTTTTATTATTTATCAATTTCCACCTATCTTTATTATTTTCTTTTTCTCCTTTAGCTTTAGTTTTCTATTTTTTTTCCCCATTTTTTGAGGTGGAAGGTTAGATTATTGATTTGAAAATTTTTCTCTTTTTAAATATAGGTGTTTGCACCTAAAAATGTATCTTTAAGCAATGCTTTAACTGTGTTTTGTATGTTTTGCTATGTTATGTCTTTATTTTCATACATTTCAAAATATTTTCTAATTACCTTTGTGATTGTTTTTCTTTGATTCATTGGTATTTGAGTGTGTTAATTTCCATTTTTTTAATTTCTCAATTTTTTGTTATTTATTTCTATTTTAGGTTTACTATGGTCAGATACTACACTGTATGATTTTCATCAAGTCATATACTATACTTTCTATTATTTCAATCATTTAAAGTTTATGAATACCTGTTTTATGGCCTAGCATCTGCTGTATTCTGGAGAATGCTCCATATGTACTTGAAAATAATGTATATTCTGCTGTGGTTGAGTGGAGTGTTTCACAGATGTCTTTTGGTTATAGTTGGTTCATAATGGTGTTCTTATCTTCTATTTCCCTGTATCATCTGCCTAGTTTCATGTATATTATTAAGAATGAAGTACTAAAATCCCCAACTATTATTGTTGAATTGGTTATTTCCCTCTTCTTTTAAATCAATATTTGCTTGGTATATTTTGGGGCTCTGTGATTTGTTGTACTTATGTTTATAATTTTTATATATTCCTGATGGATTGACCCTTTTATCATAGTAAAATGTCCTTCAATCTGCAGTAAATTTTGTTGTTTTAAAATATATTTTGTGAAACAGCCACTCCAGCTTTTTAATTCCTGTTTACACGGAATATATATTTTTATTTTTTAAAGTTCAACCTATTTGTATCTAACATGTCTACCATAGATAGTATATAGTTGGATTTTATCATTTTTATCAAGTCTAACAATCTCTGCCTTTTGATTGAATTGTTTAGTCACATTTAATGTTACTAGTGATGTACTTAGATTTACTTTTTTGTTTACTACATGTCACATGTCTTTTTTGTTCCTCTGTTTGTCCTTTGCTGCTTTCTTCATATTATATGCAACATTTTAATCTCTTTAATATTAATACTTTTTCACTCTATTTTATTGAGATATGTTATTAGTGATTGCTCTAGGGCTTACCGTATATGTCTTAACTTATCAGAATCTACTTCAGATTTGTACTTACTTAATGCCAGTGAGACATAGAAATATTACTTGTATATAGCTTTATGCCCTTTTCCCACATTTTGTTTCTTATACATATTACTACTGTATTGTTACAAACCAACAGTGCATTTTTATAAGCTACTATTTAATTAATTATATGACTTTCACAGAAGCTGAGAAAAGAAAGGAAAACAAGTACCTATTTATAGAATTGATGGTATTAACCATCTTATTT
This sequence comes from Nomascus leucogenys, assembly GCF_006542625.1. Taxonomy (NCBI): domain Eukaryota; kingdom Metazoa; phylum Chordata; class Mammalia; order Primates; family Hylobatidae; genus Nomascus; species Nomascus leucogenys. Next base: position 1,993,356 of record NC_044395.1, on the reverse strand, counting down.
GCCATTTCTTGTTTTCTTTATTTGACCCTGTGGAATCAAGTTACCTTCTGGTGTTATTTCATTACTCTAATACAAGTTGGCGCCCACCTACCAGTTTTACTGTTGTTACTGTCAGATAAATTACATTTTTATATATTATAAGCACAACAATACAATTATGTACACATCACTTTCTACAATTGTTTTCTTAAATCAATTAAGAAAGAAGGAATAGGCATTTATACTGCCTTTTATAATTGCATAATTACTTTTATCAGTAATATTTGCTTTTTTGTATCAATTTAAATTACTCTCTAGAGTCTATTTCTTTCAGCCTCAAGACTATGCTTCAGTATTTCTTGTAAGGTGGTCTGCAAGCAAGGTTTCTCACAGTTTTTGTTTACCTAGAAATGTCTTTATTTCACCTTCATTTTTTTTAAATTAAGGAATTAATGTCTTCAGAGTATGTTTAGGTTCACAATAAACTTGAAATGACGGCACACATGAAGAGCCTCCCTCATCTGTTACAATTGCTGAACCTATACTGATATATCAGTGTCACCTACAGTTTGTAATTTTCATTAGGGTTCACCTTTGGTGTTGTACATTCTGTGGATTTGACAAATATATATCGACACATTTATCTTGTATGTATTTTGTTAGATTTCTACTTAAGTATTTTATTTTGGTGGGTGCTGATGTAAATAATATTGTGCTTTTAATTTCATACTCCACTTGCTCATTACTGGTATATGGGAGAGTGGTTAAATTTAGCATGTTTACTCTCTTAGTCTGTTTTTCTGTTGCTATAATGAAATATTTAAAACTGGATAATTTATTTTTAGAAACAAAACATTTCTTACAGTTCTGGAGGCTGGAAAGTCCAAGGTTAAGGGCCACAGTTAGTGAGAGCCTTCTTGCTGGTGGGGCCTCTGTGGAGTCCTGAGGTATGGCAGGGCATCCAATGGAAAGGGGGCTGGGCGTGCTCGCTTACATCTCTCTTCCTCCTTGAAATTCTCAGCTTCAAATTGTTTTTCTTTTTTTTTCTTTTTTCTTCCTCTTGTTATAAAGCTACCAGTGCCACCCCTATGATAACCCATTAATCCATGAAGCCATGAATGAATTAGCCCATTCATGAGAGCAGACCCATCATAACCCAATCACCTCTTAAAGTCTCCACCTCTCAATCCTGCCACAACATGGGTTTGGGAGAGGACAAATATTTTAAGCATATCATTAATCTTTTATCTTGCAATCTTGCTATGATTGCTTATTAGTTCCAGGAATTTTTTTGTTGTTGATTCTTTCAGATTTTCTATATGGACTATCATGTCATCAGCAAACAGGTTTACTTTCTCCTTCCCTATTAATATGCTTTTCTTCCCTTTTCTTGTCTTGGACTTCCAGTACAATGTTTAAAAGGAGTGGTGAGAGAGGACATCCTTGCCTTGTTTCCCATCTTAGTGGAAAAGCTTCTAGTTTTCACCTTCATTTTTTTAAATTCCTGGTTTTATTTTATTTTTTATTTCCATAGGTTTTTAGGAACAGGTGGTATCTGGTTACCTAAGTAACTTCTATAGTGGTGATTTGTGAGATTTTGGTGCACCCATCACCAGAGCGGTATATACTCAACCAAATTTGTAGTCTTTTATCCCTCACCCCCCTCCCACCCTTTCCCCGAGTCCCCAAAGTCCATTGTGTCATTCTTATGCCATTGCATTACCTTCATTTTTTTTTTTTTTTTTTTTGAGACGGAGACTTGCTCTGTCACCCAGGCTGGAGTGCAGTGGCGCGATCTCGGCTCACTGCAAGCTCCGCCTCCCGGGTTCACGCCATTCTCCTGCCTCAGCCTCTCCGAGTAGCTGGGACTACAGGTGCCCCCCACCACGGCCAGCTAATTTTTTGTATTTTTAGTAGAGATGGGGTTTCACCGTGGTCTCGATCTCCTGACCTCGTGATCCGCCCGCCTCGGCCTCCCAAAGTGCTGGGATTACAAGCGTGAGCCACCGCGCCCGGCCTACCTTCATTTTTTAATGTTAGTTTTGCTTGATAAACTATTTTTGATTGACTCTTTTAAAAATACCATTTTAAATACATCATTCTACTGCCTTATATATTATTGGAGAGTCCTTGTATGTGATAAGTTAGTCTTCCCTTGCTGCTTCCAAGATTTTCTTTTTTTTTGTCTTTCAGCTTTTCCCTATGATGCTTATGGGTGTGGATGTTTTCACATTTATCCTGCTTGGAGTTTGTGAAGTTTATTAGATGTGTAGGTCAATTTTTCTATCAAGTTTTTGAAGTTCTCAACTTTAAATATTTCTTCTTTCTCTCCTCTTGTTCTGGGACTCCCCCACTGTGTTTAAGTTGTTGTACTTAATAGTGTTCCATATGTCTTTATGGCTCTGTTCACTTTTCTTCACCCTTTTTTCTCTGTTTTTCTGATTGCATACTTTCCATCAATATATATTTAAGTTCATTGATTGTTTCTTTTGCTAGTTGAAGTTTATTACTGAGCCCTTCTCATAATTTTTTTAAACTTAGGTTATATTTTTCAAATACAGAATTACCATTTGCTTCTTTTGGGGCTCAATTATGTCTTATCAATATTCTCTATTTGATGAAGCATTGTCACCACACCTTTACATTATTTCGTTAAGCATTATTCCCTTTAGTTTTTTAAATATATTTATTATGTCTGTTTGAAGTCTTTGTTAAATCTGACATCTGTGGCCTCTCACAGGCAGCTTCTGTTGCTGTATTTTTTCTTGTGAAAAGTCACACTTTCCTGATTCTTTTCATGTCTCATAATTTTTTGTTGAAATCTGAATATTTTATATAACACATTTCAGCAACGCCGGATACTGACCCTCCTCGCTCTCTTGTTTGCTTGTTTGTTTAGTGACTCATCCATTTCCCTCTTCACGGTTTCCAGGTTTGGTGCCCCCTCAACTTCTGCCGTAGAGGAACCAAGTGCATCAAGGCCCCTCCTCTTTCACATGCTTCATTATGTGTTTTCAGAATACATGCTTTTCACTTTTAAATTCATTTTACTGTTTGAAAATCCTCAAAGAATTATATAGGCACATACAAAATATTTTATTTATACTTAGAGAAGTTTTGCCTCAAGTCTAATTACCCTTTTGGGAAAGGCGTGTTTGAATATGGAGAATCATACAAATAATAATGCAAAGGAGAGAAATATTAGGACAAAAAAACAAAACCAGCTTTTCCTTAATTTAAAAGAAGATCAACCTATTATAACAGTTTTTGAGAAGTCCAGAATCATATTTACTTGATTTTGCACATACCAGGCTGATCTCGTTTGAAATCTCAGTGTTATCAGTGCCTACAGAGTATATTTAAAATTATTTATTGTGGCATTCATGGTTCTTTATAATAAAACTTTACTTTTTTTCCACCTATGAAAAATTTATTTTTAATAAAGTCATTTTTCCATAAATATCACACAAACCCTCATTTCAGTCAAATGTCACTCACTGTCTCCATATACATTTTGGTCTATGTTGTTTCTCCTACTCAGGATAATCTTACTTTTCCTTTCTGTCAGGGCCAGTTCTATCTTTTCTTCTAAACAGCTTAAATCTTACGTTCCTCTAGAAAAGCCTCCTCTAGTACTCATAGCTGAAGTTATTTTAAATTCCTCTTGGTTACTATAGAATTTACTTCACTGATCTTTCCTTTGGCAATTAGAAATTCCCTACCTTATGTTCCCTATTCTATTAGGTTCTTGCCAGTTAAACTCTGCATTGTTTTCCTGGTGTTCTAGCTCCTCAAGTAGACCATCACCTCCTTGGCTACGGTGGCAGAGTGTTCATTTCTCGCTCAATCCCTTATAGCACAGTACTCAAAGGACTTTAACCTTTTATACACAGTGACCGACTGTCACAAAGAAGCCTTTTTTCTAGCTGTTGAGAAAGAAGGCAAGCTGAAAAACAACATCTTTTAAAATTCCTCTAGCTGAGGGCTCTGACAAGATTGACGAATGCCTTAATTCCTTGACTACACAGACAAAATATTATTTCGTTCTTTATAATAGCTTGCACATAGTAGGTGATCAGTAAATATTGACTAAAATTTCCTAACAGCTTTCATACAGTTTGCTGTGCCACTTTTCTTCTGTTGATTTTTGCTTTCTGCTAAGTAATGAACATGTTTCTAATGTGCTAAAATGAACAACAGATTTTCATGACTTTATCAGTGACATGCGCGAGTCTTCAAGCTCCCTGCAAACACAGCCTTTCTTTATATCATTCCAGCTAAGCCCGTGTGTTCAGCCCCACCCCATTCTTGATTCTTCTCCAGCATTGATGTGCTTTGCACTATAGCTCTTCTTGACTTGATACATCTAGTTCTGATCAGTGAGTTGGAATGGCCTCTTTGTACAAACTTTCAATGGCAAAGAGCTTTCTTCTCCTTATGCGGCTGTACAGAGGTGACAAGACAGTAAGTGAAGTGTGAAGACACATGATTATCAAAATTCCAGGGAGGCCCAGTCTGCAGTCCTGGGGCTGAGGGCAGGCTGTTTGGTCATTACACTCTCACCTTTCCCACCCTCTTCTTTACTCTCTTTCCCTCCCTCCTCCAAACCACACCAATACTGGCTTTATTATCTACACCCAAATCTAGATGTGTGGGCCCTAAAACCACTAGACTCTACTGGCCCCAACCTAGCCTGACAACTTGTATGTAACTTATTGTACTTCAATTACTTGTACAATAACCACCCTGCTGCTACTGCTGCTGCCGTTATCCTCTTGGCAAGCATCAAGGTGGAGTCATTTGCTTTTACAGCAGAACCATTAACAGGAATCCAAGGGCCTAAATACTTGCCATCCCAGGTACTCAGAGACAGGGATGGGGCATTCTTGTTGGTACTGGTCACACAGGCAGACATGGAGTGGCTTCCTGGTCCAGGCAGCTTCCCAGAGGCTTCAGTTTCCTAATAGTAACGCCTTCTTGATTTTGGGTGGCTCTGACTGGGAGAGATGGCAGCTTCTTTGTTGTAAAACAGGAAGTCTTGGTGGCCCCAGTTCTATGGTGTGATTTTCTAAAACTTCAAGCTGTTTTGTCTACCCTCTTGATGACTGGGCAAGCCATTTAATGTCCCACACTAAATACCTCTCCACTAAAACCAGTTGCAATGTATTCTGGGCTTACAGCAACTGCAGCCTGACTGGCATGAGGGCCATCCACCTAGCAGGGGCTGTCTGAAAGCAACAGGCAACACACTGTTACCAAGGTCATATTCATTGCTGAGTGAATATGCTCCACAACATGTCAGGATGGAAAGCCCCATTATTCATTTTCTGGTGCTGCATCTCCTTGTGTGCATTTTTATTAAAGCCATCGTTTGTCATGTTAAGCAGCTGTTGCAACATAAAGAGAAACTGTCAAATAATATGGCATTTGGAAATGGTGACATTTTCCTTTTAATGTCTCTTTCCTCCATTTCCCTCTACCCTCTTTCAGACTGTTGCCACAGAAGCAATGCACAAGGACCGTCAGCCTGACAAGTGGCTCTGTTTGCTGCTGAACAAAAACTGAACTGGGAACAGGCCCTTCCTTGTTCTCAGTGGGTTCTGTGATCTTCATGGGAAACCACAGCCCCCTGCTCCCTCTGCTTGAGGCCCTGAGAGGCTAGCTGTACTCATTCCACAGACCAGAAGTTGATTACTGTTGGTTCATAATGTTGTTATGGAAAAAAGCACCACCTAGGTCTGTCTGGCACCTGGAACCCCATGTTAGGAAGCCTGAGTGTACGCAGGTCTGAGAAGAGCCTCACACAGCCCATACCTGGTACTCGGCCTCCAGCTATCTCCCTGCACCAAAGAGTGTCAGCAAGTATGACAGTTTTGTGTTGTTTGTTTTTTTTTAATCAACGTTTGTGCTAGTGCCAGACCCTGACTTGACAACCTTTTTCTACTCATCAATGAGGTCTCTTCATCCTCAATTTCTGGCTCCATCCTGGCCTAGATTTTAAGACAAATGTCCTCCTTCTCCTCCTTCTAGGGGATTTTACGGAGCTTATGATGAGGCTCTGTGCAAGTGGGTATTGTCACAAAATATAATTGTTCCCTTCCACCTCCAAAATCACTAATTCAAAAATCCCATGCTTATACCACAATCCCTCTTTTGTCAGCTTTCTTCTCCAATTATTCCCACCACAATGCATCTTTGACCATTTTGCGACTTCCTGGCCATTGACTCCTGTACTTTAACTCAATTCAGAAGATTTCTACTTTCTTCAGTTTCCTCCTAAACCAGCTTGGATTTCATGGTTTGTTATTATAATTGCTCCAACACCTTAGACTTCTTTGCTCAATAATCTTTTTGTCACAAACTCGTCATCAGATTCTAAACCTGGGTGAACTCAGCTTTCTGTTTTCTCTGAGTCTGCAGCTGAGAAGTCAAGCACAGTTAAGGACACAACAAAGTTGACTGATTATTTAATAAACTCAGGCTCACCAAAGGCAAAGGCCCTTCAGCCTTACCCTACAATTTTCCAGCTGATCTTTGGTCAGTTCATACATCTAATTTCCACAATGAATTTTTCAAACCTTCTCCAATCCTCTCATTCCCCTGAGTCCCCACTCATCTCCCCTTTGCTCTCAGCAGGTGATCACCTTCTACTTAAGAGCAATAGAGAAAGCATGGAGTGGACCTGACCTAGCCTACCCCTTACCAAACATAGAGAAAGCACGGAGTGGATCTGACCTAGCCTACCCCTTACCAAACATAGAGAAACATGGAGTGGACCTGACCTAGCCTGCCCCTTACCAAACATAGAGAAAGCACGGAGTGGACCTGACCTAGCCTACCCCTTACCAAACATAGAGAAACATGGAGTGGATCTGACCTAGCCTACCCCTTACCAAACATAGAGAAACATGGAGTGGATCTGGTCTAACCTGCCCCTTACCAAGCACACAGACCTATCTACACGTGGGTCTTCTTTCCCTCCAGCTGCTATGGAGAAGCTGTCCCTCCTCGCGTAATCACTCATGTCTCTGACCATGCTTTGGGTTTTATCCCATCTTGATGTCTCAGGAAAATTACTCTAATAAGCATTTCTTGCCTTTATTATATTTCAGCCTCACTATATCAAGTTTACCCTTTCTATTTGAAATATATGACAACATAAACTAAATTAACTTTTCAACTTGGTCCTTCATCTTCCAGCTACCTCTCTATTAGTTTCCTCCTCACTTCAGCCAAATATCTCAAAGAGTTTTCTAAAATGTCCTCTCCCATTTCTCATCTCCCCACCACACTTCGCATACCAATACAGCCTTTAACTCGTCACTCTACCATAGTTCTTCCTATGGTCACCGAAAAAGCTTATCATCACTGGTCATCAGAGAAATGCAAATCAAAACCACCATGAGATGCCATCTCATGCCAGTTAGAATGGCAATCATTAAAAAGTCAGGAAACAACAGATGCTGGAGAGGATGTGGAAAAATAGGAATGCTTTTACACTGTTGGTGGGAGTGTAAATTAGTTCAACCATTGTGGAAGACAGTGTGGCAGTTCTTCAAAGATCTAGAACCAGAAATACCACTTGACCCAGGAATCCCATTATTGGGTATATACCCAAAGGATTATAAATCATTCTACCATAAAGACACATGCACACGTATGTTTATTGCAGCACTATCCACTGGGTATTCTTAAACCTTCAATTTCTCGAGACTTCTCTGTATCCTTCAACACTTTCTCTTCCTTCAAACACTACTTTCCTTTGATTTTCTCCTAGCCCTAAGCCTGTTTTCTCTTTGTTTTCATTGCAAGATTACCTTCTTCTGCTCGGATTCTGAATGTTGGGGTTCTTCAAGGCTCTGTTCAAGGCCCTCTCGTCTGTTTACTCTATACTTTCTCCAGAGTCTATAGCTTCAATTATTAGCTATATGCTAATAACTCACTAATTAATTAGTCTCTTAAGTCTGGAGCCCTGTACATATATATGCACCTGCTATTTTAGTATCTTTTCTGGAACTCATTCATTCTTTCTCTCCACAGTTACTGCACACCTACCTTGTTGCCACTATAGGCACTGATTATACAGATGTGAACAATATAGACCAAGTCTATATTGACATGAAACTTAAGATTGCAGTAGGATAATAAATAAGAAAGAAAATATAACAAATATAATGTAATGATAGGAAGTGGCAAGTATCCTGAAGAAAAATAAAGCAGATAAAAGAATAACAAATGATGGAAGTTTGTTTTCAGTTGTATGGCTATGGAAGTCCTCTCTGATGAAGTGACATTTCATCAAATGAACCATGCAAAGTTTTGGAGGAAAAAATGCCAGGCAGAGAAAATAGCAAGTAGAAAGGCAATGAGGAAGAAGCATATGAGTATATGGGTACATAAACTCAGCATAAAAAATAACTTTTCAGATGCCCTTAATTTACCCAACTTCTCCAGCCTGGATGTCCCATCCAAGTTTCAAGCAAAAAAAAAAAAAAAAAAGCACACTTTTCATATCCAACCTCTTACTAAGTCCTGTAAAACCTATTTTTCTGGAAATTCTACTTTATTCTTCCTGCTTAGTGATTTCCTATCATCAGCAGCTGGCTTTCTTTCTTGCACTCTGCATCCCCTATGCCAAGATCTGTCCACATAGCAGGCATATTTTCTAGATAGTACCTTCTTCTCTCTTCTTCCATCAAATTTCATTCATCTCATACCTACTTAGCTATCTTTTTTTTTTTTTTTTTTTTTTTTTTTTTTGAGATGGACTCTTGCTCTGTCACCCAGGCTGGAGTGCAGTGGCGTGATCTTGGCTCACTGCAAGCTCCGCCTTCCAGGTTCACACCATTCTCCTGCCTCAGCCTCCTGAGTAGCTGGGACTACAGGTGCCCGCCACCATGCCCAGCTAATTTTTTGTATTTTTAGTAGAGACGGGGTTTCACCGTGTTAGCCAGGATGGTCTCGATCTCCTGACCTCGTGATCCGCCCACCTTGGCCTAGCTATCTCTTGAAACGTAAGACTAAAGCTGCTTTCAAAGATTTACTGATATCTGCTTTTGACTCTTCTTCCTTGTCCAACATAAGGTGTTACTTATCTGGTCATGATAGAGTGGATCGTTGGAGGTGTATTTTATTGTGAAAATCAGAATAAAGGGTAGAAATGCCAGCAATTTCCAGAAGATTTGTCTGTAGTTATTTGTTCTGTTCTTACGAAGGGTGGACATCTGCTGGACTAGGGTGGAAAGCCGGATAGAATGAAGTGGGGGGGGGTTAAAATTCAGAACACAGGACTTGATGCTATCTCAGTTCCTGTTCTCTTAATGAAGTGGTATTTGCTGAAAGAAGCTATTTGTTTTCCCATCAGAAAGATCTCCTATAAAAAACAGGCAGCCATTTATGAACCCCTAACAGTTGATGTGGCCAGTATCATGCCACCTGTGATTCGTGTTTATTTCCCTTATGGAGGCCAAGGATGAGGTTAGCATGTATAGCCGCAACCAGTTCCAAGCTCCCATCAGGTGTTCAAGTTGATTTGCAGAAAAATGGGATGATGATTTTATAATAGCTAATAGAGTTTCTGATTTAATGCAGCTGCTAGAAATTAGCAAGGACTCCATTGAAAGCTTCCCAGTCACTTATAATAACAGGATAATAAATCACTCCTAGTACTTTCTGGCATTTATAATTTTATTAGAAACATAAGCCCGAGTTCGGCTACTCTTCTCGGTTTGTTTTTCATTTATTTATTAAATTACCTTTTAAAGTTCAAGGAAAAAGAAAACATTGTTCTTATTTGGCTGCCAAATATATGAATGAGTGATAGTGTCTCCACGGAATTCCTTATTTCAAAAGGGATTAGAGAGAGAAGGGGCAGAATATTTAGTTGAAGCCATAGGGAGCTTTGTGAAATTTTCATTGTTTTGGGGACAATGTAATGCATAGCAGAAAGCACTGGATGTTGACTGTGAAGACCCTCGTCCCACACACTTTCCTCTGCTCCCTGCCTGCACGACACTGGGTTGCTTTCTCCACATCTGGGAGATTAATTCTCTCATTTATAAAAGTGGGATCATCATCTCTTTTCAATGTCTATTTGCAAGGTAGTCGATATGTCTCATAAAATAATACATGTGAAAGGGTTTTGTAATTTGTCAGGTTCAATGGATATTAGATATTTTTGTTTATGAAGAGCTTTGTTTTTTTGCTTGTTGAAAACACTTATTCAAAATAGGAGGCCCTGATTGCTAAGCTCTTCACAGCTGCTTTGTTCCCCCTGCCCTGGGCTCCTAAGGAAGGTCTACCTCTCTCTGTGCTGGATCTCTCAGCTGATTCTCAACTGTGTCAGTAACAACTAAATAATATCCCAAAATACCCAGAATCTGGAACTGGGCCAGCTTCCTTCTAGATTTAGCTCATAGATAGCTATCTACTCATACTGCAGTCACAAAATCACAAGAAAATGTGTATCACACTCACTGTAAATGCAGCCACACATTCACTCATGTGGCTCATGTGGCCATATTTTGTTCATATTCTTATAAATACACTTTGGCAGAACCTATGTCATCTGGTCCTTGAATTGTATAAAGAAGAGATATTTAGGAGCATTGGGAGCTACTGTACCCAGCAGCAGCTGGCAGACAGAATTATATAGAGTGCATAAAGGAGTCTTTGGTGACCCACCTGATCTACAAACTTGATAAAGTAGGAAGCAAGTTCAACATATTTAATTCCAAAAAGTATTTATTAAAATGGCTCTACACTGCTTAGTGCTATGGAGAATAGGACAAAAAATGTGTGGTTTTATTTTTTATTTATTTTTTTTGCCCCGAAGGAGTTTATGATCTCATTGGAGAGATAAGATCTGCACAGTCCCTGGAGGGCGTCAGGATTGGATACAGAATTACGAGCAGAAATAGGCCAGAGGAGACACGGAAGTCCTGCGGAAAATGTAAGAGCTGCTGAAAATGGTCTGTGGACTTGGGACGATTCCGACAAAACAAAAAGAATGGAGGAATGGCATTGAGAAACTGGTGGAGGCAGAAATAAATACTGGATGCAGGCAGGCTAAATAGGACCTCTGTCTGACAGTGGCAGACAGGGACATAACCTTCACAGCACAGGTGATACAAAGAAACACAAGTAGTTGATGACCAGTGGGTGCTGAGGTAGGAGATAAAAGGTAGGAAAATCGTTTGGACCAAGCTTGGGAAGCCTTTAAAATTAATTGACTTTCAACCTCTAATAAGTGAGAAGTCACATGGGTTTTTAAGGAAGGAATGGTGTGATCAGATTTTGGTTTAACATAGTCCCCCTGATGTCACAGTGGAGAGAAGAGTTTGGTAGCAGGGAGGCCAATCAAGGTATCTTCTCCACTGAAAAGGCTTAAAATGACAGGAGCTGAATCTCATCCATCTGGAAGCAGGACTAGCATCATTCCAAAAGAAGTGATACTGACACTGTCTTTGTGTCCCAGAGGTGTTCCCTTTAAACCGCTCATGTGAATGGCTACCCTGGGGGTATGCAAGGTGTGGCTCTGCAGAAGGTACGCATAAAGGATATTTCTAGGATTCAGATGGCAAGGCTTTATAACCAAGGAAATGTCCAGGGTGAGGGAACAGGGTTCAGTCCTTGGATCTCTGTCCTCCTATCTCCATGTTCCCCCTTGGAGACCTCATCTCCTCTTATGGCTTTAAATATAATTGCTATGCTAATGACTCAAATACATGCATATACATAATGTGTAGATTATATATGTGTACACACACACACAGACATACACACACATATACACGTATCTTTCTCTGAATTCCAGAATTGAATATTCATCTGCTTAGTTACCCTCACCACTTGAATTTTTATTAGGCATCTAAAATTGAACATGTGCAAATCCCAACTCCTCATGTTATCCCGTTCCAAACTTACATCTCCCACATGTTTCACATCTCAACAAATGTCAACTTCATCTTTTCATTTATTCAGAACCAAAACTTTGGAATCAGCCTTGACTCTTTCCACCCTCTCATATCTCATACCCAGCCCATCAACAACCACTGCCAGGTGTGCCATCAAAACACATTCGGAATCCCAACCCTTCTCCCTCCATTCATTTCAACCTGCTCTAAACCACCTCTGTCTCACACCTGGATCACTCTGCACTTTCTTCCATGCAATAGATTCTCACAACAGCAGGAGGAACAACTGTATAAAACAAGTCTGTTTGTGTCACTCCTCTGTCCCAAGCCCTTCCCTGGCCCCATTTCACTCAGAGTGCAGAGCCTCGTGTGATGCGGCTCCTCATCCCCATCTGACCTCTCCTCCTCTCCCACAAGTCCATTCTAGCCACACTTCCTTGTTCCTTAGACAGCCTGGTCACACTCCTGCCTATGGCATGTGAAGTGGCAGCCACATATTCTTAAAAGGCTCTTTCTCCAAACATTCACAGGACGGCCTCTGCCAAGAGGTTTTTGCTCCAGTGTCCTCTCAGTGAGACCTCCTCTCCACAACCCTCCCACAGTCTCTTCCTTCCTCCCCAGCCCGATTTTTCTAGAGCATGTTGCCATCTAGCATACTGAGTTTTTGTTTATGTGTTTACAAATTAATGCATTTATTGTCTTTTCTACTAGAACAAAACTTTGCTTAATATCTCAACACTCAAGAAAAATGTGAAGTTGGGAAAGTATACTTGGTGGTCTTCAGAATGTAAGTTAACAGTTGAGGCCCTGGGAGAGGGAGGGTTTAACCACCAGGAGAAGTTGCTGGGAGAGCAGTGTGTAAGAGACTGAGAAGGAAGGGATGCTGATGGAGAAGAAGGCAGGGGGATTATAAAGGCAGGAGGAAGCCTGACTATTCAGAATGAAAGGGTGAAGAGTGTTGAAGCAAAATATTGAGCCATTTGGTCAAATATCATAAAGAGGCTGAGTAAGATAAAAGTTAAGTGCTGAATCTTGAGTCTAGATGTTAGAGAGAGGTTATTGCCCTTAAGGAAATTAGTTTTAGTTCAGTAGAGAGAGCAGAAGCCACACTACAGTGCCTCAAAATGTGAATAAGAGATAAAAGAAATATGGATGGCAAATGTATATTCACCAACTTGATGAAGGGACAAAGGAAGATGAGAAGGATGCTGAATAAAGAATAGCTTTATGAATAGATGGGGTATTTCCTGAGGTCTCAGTAACCTCTAGCTGGAGCTATGAAAAAAGAAAGCCAGAGAGAGATCCTTCTTGGATAATAAGTAGATGTACAATATCAGCAAAATATTACCCTTACTTTCTTAGTTGCCAGTTTATATTAAATCCCTGAAAGAAGAATTTAAGTTTGGCATTTTGTTATTATTAAAGTGCTATATTAACAACAGTCTGACATCTTTAATCCATTCAACTAGAAATTATTTGTTTCCCCTAGAACTAAAATAGGAAGTGGGAGGAAAGCAAGGTTTCTGTATTTGTTCTAAGTATTTCTTATTTTCTTAAAAAACATAGGCCCTGTGGATTTATTACTGATAAGTGCCTTGTAATGAAGTGTTAGCAAGGAATGCACTTGAAGTGCCTTTAGCAAATTTAATTTTTAAGTGTGTTATGCAGTCAGAAAATTGACACTAAAAGACACTAAAAACAAGGATGTACGTTTCCATCTCCATTCTCCCTCGGTGGTTTCCGGGCCATCTCTGCTCAGTTCATAGACAAGAGATAATTTGGTAAATGGCACAGCCTCAGACTCCATTTGGAACTAGAAAAACAGGCCCAAGGGTTTCCCTTCAATTAACTATTTCCCTGTGGGCAAAAAGGAAAGTCCGCTGTGAATTTTGGGGTGTGCGGTGACTTATTTCACAGCATATACAGTCCCGTGTCACTTAATGACAGGGATGCATTCTAAGAAATGCACCATTAGGCAATCCTGTCGTTGTGCAAACATCAGAGAGCACTTACACAAACCCACAGGCTATAAACCTGCAACAGCAGGCTACTATACTGAGTACTGCAGGCAGGTGTAATACAATGGTAAGTATTTCTGCATCTAAGCCTATCTAAACACAGTAAAGTATGGTATTATAATCTTGTGGGGCCCACATCACATACATAGTTCATCACTGATCCAAACGTCGTTACGCGGTGTATGGTTCTATTGGGCATTTATCTTATGCCTGCACAGTGCTAGGCACCAGGGAGGATACAGAAGAAATGGAAAAGACAATCATTTTTAGAACACTTTCAGCCCCATTGCAGCAATAAGATAGATAAGATGTAGGAGATGATTAGGATGTGGTTTCTGTAGATAAGGCCACGTGGTGGTTAGGGCAAAGCCCAAGGTGACAGGGGCCCACTCTGCAGGCAGCTCTGGGTCCTGAAGGCGGAGTTCTGTTGGGATTTGTCGATGGAGGGGGAGGCTATGGAAGCACCGGAAAGCCTGCGAGGAGGTTTTGGGAGAACACTGAGGGATAACAGGCGCTGGCGGGAAAGGGCCTGTGGAGGAACGTGAATTTGATACAATGAGCTCACACAGGAACCACCATACATTTATAAACATTAGCAGTTGACTATTGGCTGAAGAGGTGTTCAAGGAAAATTAATCTGACAATTACACATAAGAATGACTAGAGGAGAGATTTTACAGAGGGAAACAAAAAGACAGCGATGGATGCCATCTTGGCTCACGTGGTGATCTTAGACTCTGCATATTTTAGAAAAAGGGTTAAACGTAAAAATCGGTGACATCACTAAATAAGAATTGACAGAAAACTATGACAGCTGAGTCAGCTGAAGTTTCCAAACCAACAGAATGAAGAAACAAATGGAAACTCATTTTTACTTGCCAGGTTCTGTGTTAGGCATTTCACATTTTCATCATATTTGATCTCTACAATGACCTTGTAAGGAGAAAAACGAAGGTTTACAGGTTTAACTTGTGTCCACCACATATCCAAACATTTGTGAAATGAAGATGCAAAAGCAGGCCTTTGGGCTCTAAACCCAGAACTCTTTCCAACGCATAATGTTCTGCCGAGCCTTGTCCTGGATTCTACGGCTCGAAAATCAGCCCTTTAGCTTTTTACGTCTGCTGTACTAAGACTTCCCCAATCTCCAGACCAATTCAGCTACTCTTGTTCCTTGTGCAAGCCCCATTTTCTTCTGCCTTTGCTGCTAATATTCCCACAAGCCCCTGCTTCTTTCTCCTCTCCTTATCTCTGTTAGGATTTTTAAAGCTCATTTTAAATACCATCTACTGTATGAAGTTCTTCCATTTATCCCAAATGTGTGTGATCCCTCTCTCCTTTGAATACCTCTACCTTTCTCTCCCTCCTTATGCTTATACTACAGTTCCTTGGGTGTTTGTCTCATCTATAATATCAGACTACACCCTCCCGAAAATAAATAAGGCTCTTTAGGTGTCCAAAAATCTTCATAATTCCTTCACAATAGGAATTCGTTGGACAAAACAAGTAAAAAAGGAGACAATAAAAGGCTTAGAGCAAAAAAAAAAGTTGTACCTACACTAGCTTAAGAGACAGCTAGGTTTGACGTCAAATGACCCTGAACTTGGAGGCAAGGGGAGCTGGGTTATTTGGATAAGTCACTTCACCATTCACCTCAGTTCCTCCTCTGAAATATAAGCAGTTTGGATATGTGGTCACCTCTAAAACCGTGTTCAGCTGTAATATTCTGTTACTGATATTTGCAGGTAGAAAATCAAAATCCAGACCTTGATCATCTTATTAAACTCGAATATTTTCATGTTTTAAAGAATCAGCTTCACTCCACTGGTCAACTTTAATAAGCCAGCTCTCTCTATGAGCCCAGCGCCAAGACAGCTCCACTGAGCCCCCAGCATGGGATGCACGCCAGCGCTTTCTTGGGCGCCTTGGCCCCTTGTAAATCACAGAGTTGATACTCCTGTTCCCAGCCTGGGTAATGTGCTGTGGCTTATTTGCATAACAATTACACGCATTAGGAAGGCTACTGATTGGAGCACTCCTTGCCAAATTATGATGGCTTTTTGAATGAAGCTGCCTTTCCTGTCTCTGAACAGCTGCTGGTGCTATGCTTGGTCTTCCACCACCACAGGGAAAACAGCCCCCCTCCAGCTTGCAAAGTTGCTTTTCAAGAGGCAGTCACCCCAGCATCTCTCTACATCAAAATATCTGCTAAAGCCATGGCCCAGTGACCTTTCCCAAGCAGGTCAGCGAAGACTCTCATAGCATCACAGTTTGGGAGAAAAACAGAGCCCGAGCCAGCACCCAAGTGCAATGCTGGTTAAATGCCTCTGGGATTGGTCCAGGCCTGGTGCCAACTCCATCAAGTTCTCACTTTAATAAAAGCCTCTCAGTTACTCAAGCAATACATATTTCATTTTTTTTTCCTGTGTCAACACTGCACCAGGTACCAGCAGTGCAAGAAGAAAGGTGCAGCCCTGACTCGCTGGTGGGACTGGTGAGTGACCACCCAGAGCACTGCATGCATGTTGTTCTAGCTGCTCACGCTGCTTTGTGCACTGTCTATGGTCCTGTCTTATTTACTGGGTAAGCTCCTGGAGAACCGAGATCACATCTTATTTTTCTACCACTTCATCCCAAACATAATGGAGTGGCTCAAGCACTTTGAGAGCAAAGCCGATGTCTGCTATTGCTTCTTCCCTGTCTCCCATATCACCCAGGAAAGTTATTTATTTATACAGGGTACTCCACAAAGCACCACACACATCTACATTTTTAAAATAAAAATATCAGCCCATCTTGCCCACATATGGCTATGTGTTCTTCTGAGGCAAAGCCAATTATGTTAATGGCCTATTAACATTCTACTGGTAAAAGTGAAGAAAAACAAAGACAGAGATTAAAGAGGGCACTAAGTAATTTCCTTCTTAGTAAGTACTACTTTGTGCCAGCCACTTTGTCAGGTTCTAATCCATTAAGTTTACCATTGTCTGGATTCCTCGGAAGGCTCCTGGAGGGCCACATTGTGATAGAGGTCTAATAATTCTACCTCTACTACTAGAACTAAGTTTTACAGAAGAGTGAAATTCAAGAAAGCATCTGCTTCCAATGGGCTTTAGGTTGACCCTCCGGGTAATCTTTCCCAAGGCCAGAAAGCTGAGTGACTATTTCATTGACCCGGATCCAGTATGCTATGCCACCATCTAAACCCAAGGCTTAGGTCTGCTGAGACATAAGACAACTTGCAATTATAGCTAAACTGTATTGAACACTTATTATTTTCTTAGAGTCCTTATAACTACTCGATAATTATTCATTTAAGATGAATTTCACAAATATTTGTTAGGTACTTAACAACGTAATTGCAATCGGTATGTTATATCTTCCTCAGTACTGGGACTTTGGGGAAATAAGGATTGGCACTTACTATTTGGCACACTGAATAAGACATACTAATAAATTTTACAAAGTATTGCAATATTTATTATCCTTTTTATCCTTGAAATATTTAGTAATAGATATTGTTAATCATTATTTTCCCTTTTCATAAGTATAAAAGGAAAACAGGGCTTAAAATGTTAACTAGTCCAAGCTACCTGGCAGAGCCACAGCTGTAACTCTGATGGTCCCAGAACCTTGTCCAGTATTCTCCATCACTATGTATACTTCCTCCCAACCTCACACCAGCATCCTTCTTAGAACTCTAACCAAACACCACTGACTGCTGATTGGATCCCAAAGAGTGAACATGTGCAAGCTTCAGAGGCCACCAGCAATGACTTGAAAACACTATCTATTTAGAGTAAGAATCCTGAGAGCTTTCAGTGACCTGCACTTTCTCACATTTTCATCCCAGTAGTGTTCTGTTCACCCTGCCACCCACTTCCTCTACTTCTCTTGCGTTATGTGCAGTATATCCGTGATGAACAAATTCACTCATAGGCTCAGCCAAACCACCAAGTATTTCTCTACCCTCCTGTCCTTTGTTCCCCCATAGAACACCTGCTCCTTCCATCACATTAAGAAAGCTGTTTATTTACTCTTCTCTACCCAGCATGAATTCAACCTTCCATTTACTCTTTAGCACGCATAATCTGGCTTTCATTCTCATAGTTCCACTGCAACTTCCCTAGCCAGGACACCCATGGCCTCCTGTGCTCAATTCTTATTGTTATATAACAAATTCCCATAAATTTATCAACTTGAAACAACATGTTGGTTTTGCTATAGTTTCTGTGAGCAGGAGTTAGGAAGGCACTCTACTCAGGATATCACCAGGCCGAAATCAAGGTCTGGGGTGGCCAAGGCTATAGTTCTCATCAGAGGCTCAGAGTCCTCTTCTAAGCTTACTGGTGGTTGAAAGAATTTGGTTCCTTGCAGTTTTGGGACCAGAGTTCCCATTTTCTTACTGGTTGTTAGCAAGTCACCATTCTCAGTTTCTAGACACCATCCTCAGGTTCTTGCCATGAGAACCCTCCACTGGCATATCACAACCTGGTCATTTGCTTCTGCAAGGCCAGCAAAAGAAAGCACAGTCACCTCACACCTCTCTCTTTCAAAGGGCTCTCACCTTTTAGGTCAGACTTAACCAGGAGAATATTCCCTTAGATTAACTCAGAATAAACTGGTGAAGGACCTAATCACATATGATGCAAAATCTCTTCTTTCCATTTAATGTAGCCTGAGCATAGGAGTGAAATCCTCTCATATTCACAAGTTCCATTCATCCTCAAAAGGAGAGGATTGTATAGGGTACCTGCACTAGGTCCGTCTTAAAATTCGGCCTGTCACACCTCCATATTTTCAAATCTGCTTTTCTCTGCTTCCCCTAATAGGCCTATTCTTCCTTTTCCCTGCAGTAAATCATTCTGTTCTGCTAATCTAAATGTATTTTCTCTTGGTTTTCCAATTGTCTCTCTGGCTTTTCATTTCTACCTTTTTCACAAGTTTTTCTTTCTTTGTGTTCTATGCTGAGCTACTTATTTTTTTCCAAAAGGATAATTCTGTATCATACATCAGCCTGTTGAAATGTGCTTTTACCACTGCCTGGAATGTCTTTATGATGCCTTCTTCTTTCTCTAGCAAACTGTCATTCATCCTTTAGAACTCACCTCAAGCATCAATTCCGAAAACTTTTTTTGACTTTCTTTCCCTCAATCTAATGGAAATACCCATAAAACCTCCAGTCTTCCCATAGCATTCCTTGAAAATTCTAACTAAGCCATTATTTCATTGTATAAAAATCACTGACTTACTCATCTATCACTCTGACTAGATTCCTGGAGATTAGAGAAAATATCTCAATTTTTTTTACTAAAAACTACCTCAAGTAGTTTTTAGTAAAAAGTAAACACTCTAGATATGAAAGAAAGTATAATAAGCATTTTACAGGTGAAGAAACAGAATAATTAAGGTTAAGTAAGTCACTGAATTTTACACATTCAATAATAGAGTAGGAGAGAAGTCAGTCTCCAGCAGACTTAGGATCATCTCAGGATTCTAGATTTAGGAATGTGCATGATTATTATCAAAGTCAATCCTAAATGAGAATAAGCACCTAGCACTTTGCCTGGACCATAATAGGTGACCTACTCAATAAACAGTTTTGAATGAAATCAAGGATTCCTCGAACAAATAAATAATTTGGAAATAATTGGAAAAAATATAGAAAGTTAAGCTCGCAAGGGTTCTACATCTGTGTACCTTTAGAAAGATTTACTTCTTTTAAATGGAAATTGGTACTTGGTTTAGGATTTAAAATACGAAAATAAGAATGGGTAAAAGAGAGTTAATTACCATCAGGGAAAAAGAAAATCCAGTAAACTAAAACAGGAAGTTCCCTATAGATTCCATGACCCTCTGGAAGCAAATTAAGCAAATCTGCAGAAGATGTAGAATGAATTCCAATAATGAGTCTTGAAAAAGTTGAACCTTTTAATGAATACTCTTACAGGTGATCCAAGCCAGCACTCTGAGTGAAATGAGGCGAACATGAGCCAGTGAGACCATGTGAATGTGGGTGGGAGCACAGGACTTCAAGACGGGTTTCTAACTCTTCCTCCCCTAAGTAACCATGTGATCCATTCACTCTCTCCCTCTTCACCTCTTCTTTTGACAACACTTCATGACAACTAACGTGCTAGGTGCCCCAATCCCTGTCCTCTAGAAACTGTCTGTCTTGTGGAGAAGACTGGATAGTGATTAGGAAATGACAACCCACTGAGAGGGCAATGAGATGAAAATTTGAGCATTCCTTGACAACAGTTTTGTAAGGGAGAGGGATGAAGAGAAGCATTGGGGAAAGAATGACTTCTATGCTGCCAGCCTGAGGAGCCAGGCAATGGAGTCTAGGGGAGAGGCTTTCACACAGATAGAAGACCGTGAAGACCAAGGGGCCTCTGCATGTACCTGGGGCAGCAAGCAGTTCCATGTGGCTGGAATATGAAAAAAGAGATGGAGAAAGTGGGACCAGACAGAAATAAGGATGCAGAGGAAAGCCAGCGGTTTGTGAAAGGCCCCGTTGCTAGAAAGTTTGTGTTAATTCTGAAAGCCAGGTTGAACTATCAAAAGTCTCATAGCTGGGCTAGGGTGGCACAATCAGATTGTGATTTCAAATGACTACTCTAACCACAGTTGGAGAATGTATTTTAGGGGGCAAGAGTGGAGACCAGGATGGCGCTAGAGCCAAGGCGGTGGCTATGAGAATGCATATGGAGAGAAATGAATGAATGCATGGAGAAAAAGGAAGCATAGCGTCTTCCCTATGCTCCACCAACTAGCTCCTGAGGACATCAGCATAGAAATCATTATTTCCCCAAGGCCTCCCTTCACCCTGGTCCCCTACAAAACTGTTGTCAAGGGATGCTCAAATTTTCTTCTCACAGTCCCCTCAGAGGGTTATCATTTCTTATGTGTGGACAAATTATTAAATTATAAATGGGGAAAATATCAGCACTTTGCCTCATAAGTTAGTTGCAAAACTTAAATAAGATTATGGATTTGAAATTACCATGTAAACAAGAATGTGCTGTTAGTTATGACTCAACAAGAAAGGAAATGCAGAATTTGCTTTCAAATAACCAAAACAATAAAACAGGGACAGCTCATCCATGCCTTTGAAATATCTCTCTTTTTTTTTATTAGGACAACTTTGATGACAGAAAAGGAACAAGATCACCCAGGATGGATGAGGGTGGTCAGTGTTCCAGCAAGCAGCCAGGCTGAGAGTTGACTCACTGGTCAAGGCTGTGTTTTTCTCCTCTTCTGTTTTAACCTCAGGGTAAAATGGCAGTTTTATTAATATTAATACACTTGCATAAAGTGCTAATTTACTCCATCATTTTCCTAATTAGCTCCATTGAATTGTGAGACTCGTCTGCATTAATAATGTAGCCCTACATGCTTTTTCCAATGTATGTCTCATCTCTGCCAAGGGAAGTACAGAAAGAAAGACTCCTCTGTTATTCTTTGATTACTTTGGAAAAAGATAGTCCCCTTTCTGAGAAGATGGTAAAGGCATCAAGAATGTCCACTAATTAAAGCTAGACAGAAATGGGGAGGGCTGCGCGGCCTTTTTTTAGAATAAATAACATGAAGCTTTTGCTTTAGGTCTCCCTTGCCCTGTTTGTTCCCCTTGGAATGCACTAATGAATACAGCCTTCTCTCTAGTTCTGACACAATGTCACTCCCTCTGCTAGTTTTGCAGAATAGAAGATTAAAGGCGATGAGGTGAGGTCAGGAATAGTGGGTTTATTTGATCAAAGGATAAAATAAATTCATGCTTCCTTTAGTCTCTGGACTAATTATCTCAATTAGATTGAAAATGGAGCTATTCATATAACTGACAAAAATTAATGTCAAGAGTATTTAAAGAACTTCTAATAATAAGTCAATGAGAAGTGCACAGCAACACAGTAGAAAAATGGGCAAAATAAATGAACAAGCATAGCAGGGAGGAGGAAACACATATGAAGAAATATTCTGTGGATTTTAAAGACTACAATGACGTTACATTTTACCCAAACTCCATTGGCAAAAATTCAAATGCCGGGCATTACTAAGTATTGGAGAAGCTGCGAATGTTCAGGATCTTCATACGTTGCTGGTGAGAGGATAAGTCGCTGCTCTGGTAAGCAGTTTGGCAACACCTTCCATATTTAAACATTCCCAAACTCTGTGACCCAGCAAATCCACTCCTCAGCAGATATGTTCATAGCAACCCCATTCACAAGAGGAAAAAATCATTGGTTCAGCCTAAATAGTCACCAACATAAAAATGGATAAATCAACTGAGGAATATTCATAAATTAGAATAATATATTCCACCAACGCAAATGAACTACAGCAACACACAAAACTATGGATAATCTTAGAAATAAATAAGTGAAAATTAACCCCAAATCACATATATCAAATGCATGTCCTATTTATGAAGATGAAAAATACCAAAATAAAAAAAAATAATTTTAGAGACTCATATGTATGTGATGCAATTGTGTGAAAATAGAAGCATAAGACACACATGGAATTCTGAATGATGGCTAAGGAAGGAGGCAGGAAGGAGGATGGATGGTGGAGGACCATGCGCTGGAGATGCAGGTTGATGCCAAGGTCCTAGAGTGTGTGTGTGTGTGTGTGTGTGTGTGTGTGTGTGTGTGTGTGTGTTCAGAGGTAGAGGTGTGGATCTGTGGTTGCTTATGACACTATTTTTCAAATAAAAATAAAAAGGGGCTCAAACATAGAATACTGAGAGTGTATCATGGGCCATTGGTTATAAATAATACAATTCTATGCACCTGAGGTTCATTTAAAAAATAAAAACAATTGAACTATCAAACATCTCTTACCCTTATGAGGTTGGTTTTCAAAGAAAATAAAGCCTTCCACTGTATCATTAACTTAGGTAGATTCCTGACAAATGCATTTATTTTATCATCCTTGGATGATTTTCCTGGTGTACCAAGGTCATAGCAAGAAAAGAAAAGCAGAAGGATCAACATCATGCAAGGGTATGTGTGGATTAGAAGGGCTGAGGTTCGCTGAACCCCAAGACTCAGGCAGAGGAGTGTACCACCCTGTGTAAGGACATAGGAGCTAGTGAAGAGGAAAGCCTGGTTCCAACAGCAATCCATATCAGCTACAGTGCCATAACCACGACTGAAATCAGGCGGGGTCATTCCAGAAAGATGCTTTCCAGAGGCACAGAATCTCAAGCACAGCTTGTCGTAGTGGGTGCCTACAGGGGGTGCACCGAGTTCTTTGTGTGCGCAGAACGTTCATAAGTTAGATGTGTTTAACTCAGAGAGTGCCTGCACTTACCATCAATCTCTAACTCATTGCAAAGAAATGCTCCTATAGCATTAATCTCAGCCATCTCCTCTCTCAACATTTCTGTCAATGCAATTTAGCATAGAATCAGAAGAATTATTGCCTATATTAATAACACTAACACTTTACATTTGTACAACACCCCACTATGGCTATCCAACTGATTTTCACAACTACCTCAGTAGGAAAGGTAGGCATTCTATTTTCCTATTTGTCATATGAGAGAGCTGAGGTCAGGAAAGACTTTACACTGGTCACCTAGAAATGAGAATTGTGGTCACTAGCCCTCTATGTCCTTTCCAAGATGCCCCCAGAAAGTAAGGAACTGGAGGAAACAGAGAGTTCAGACTAACGTTTACTGAATACACGTTTTAAATATATAGCAAACCTCCATCATCAGATACGAAAATGGAAAATGCAGAGAACTGAAGATTTTAGTTGTGTGACCTAGAGCAAGTAGCTCAAGGATTCCGAGACTCTCTTGCCTATATCTATAAAATAGAGTTCATAATGGTAACTAACCTCACCGGACTACTGGGTGGATTCATAAAATGTGGTAGCTTATGTACTTACTTTAAGAAAATAAATTGCACAAAGCTTATAAATGATGAAAGTATGATTGAAATCACGGGTGTATGATTCCAAGTCTTGCCTTTTCTCCTAAGGCCATGTTGCCCCATAGAGGAATCAGAACAGATAATGCAGACAAATTAGACTTGACCAGCTAAGCAAACCATAATTCTGACCTAATTCTCTGACATGTACTGCCCATAGGAGTGCCATAAGAAAAAAGTCTACAGCTAATTCGCACTGGACACACTTCTTCACACCTGCCAAAGCGTCACACAAGGCATCTCTCAATAATTCAGCTATTATTAGAGCCACAAACTAGAAAATCTTTTGACTGTCAAGAGATCAAGACATCAATTTTCATCTTTCATCTGCTTTAAAGAGTAGGAATGAAGTTAGATTATCAGTGACATTTTCTCACTGGAAAGATTGCCTGGATCATATTTGTATTCATTTTCATAAATGCAATATACAAGCCCCTAATAGAACAAAATCTACTAATTAAATTCCACTCAATAATGCATTTTCACCTTAGATTAGCGGTGTCCTTGTACATTTCTGCCAGTATAGTGCAACTAATGTCTTATTTAGCTTATAAATGGTGCTTATCATTAAATTTGAAATATTAACGAGCATCAATGAGCCCAAAGTGACAGCACAGTAAATAATTTGAAAGGGCTCTACAGTGCAGACCTATTTTTGCTTAATTTAATTTATTTATTAAAACTTAAACATATAAATTTGGCAGATTGCTAGCTCGCTGCC
This sequence comes from Nomascus leucogenys, assembly GCF_006542625.1. Classification (NCBI taxonomy): domain Eukaryota; kingdom Metazoa; phylum Chordata; class Mammalia; order Primates; family Hylobatidae; genus Nomascus; species Nomascus leucogenys. Next base: position 1,968,785 of record NC_044395.1, on the reverse strand, counting down.
ATGGCAGCCCAGGCCTTCGACATAACCCTAAAACAGGAGATACAGAAACAGCCACAAACCCGAGGCCCGCACCTCTGAAGGGAAGGCTCTTCTCCCAGTGCCTTCATTTGTTGGGTGGGAAATGTGACCACCCCAAGGTTGATTTCCCACCCCTGTTTTCCCTGCAGTTTACCTTAAGAGTTAAGACCTTTGGATTAAGTGAAATACCTGGAAACAGCTTATGATTTCCATGTTCATCGTTAGAAAGGGTTATAATATCTACACTGTCAATATTGTGTGTGTAGGATCTCGGTGTTTACAGCATGTGTGAGAGGGTTTGGGCAGGAGATGGTATACATTAGTCAAGGCAAAACACGTTGTGGATTAACGCTGTAACATTTGATCTCATGAATCCTTAAGGGGTAGGTTGGACCAATATTATTATGATGAAGCCATTGTATTGATGAAGAAGCTAAGGTTCAGAAACGCTAAGTTATCTTCCCAAGTTCACAAAACAAGATAGAAGCAGAGTTATATATAACTCAACTCAGAAAGCCCTCCAAGGCTTGGCTTAAAGCCTCTTCCAAACCTGGTATTTCAGATGTTTAGGCAACTGCTTCTGTGCCTCTTTCTCCAGCCATATATATACACACACATACACACTCACTCATCCAGACACATATATTTCTTCCCTGAAATATATGTATATACATATATAAAAATAAATATATATATACTTATTGCAGAGAAGAAAACTCCTATTCGTATTGCAATAATATCTGTCTCCCTTTTTATTCATTGACATTTCATTATCTCATTAATTCATTTACTTATACACGCATCTATTTAAAACAAATGTTTATCAAGTATCTACTTTTTGCCAAGCAGTGTTTTAAGCATCAAGGGTGTGACAGAACAAAAACAAAATTCCTTGCCATCATGGAGTTGATATTCTTGTGTGTGTTTCAGGGGAGAGGCAGGCGATGAGCAAACTAAATGGAAATATTGGATGGTCCATTAGGAAGTGTTAACCAAGGGAGAATAATGAATGGGGAACAGGGGTGCTGAAGGAAACGTGGAGGTTATGATTAAAGGGCAAAAATGACAAATTTAGAATTTGATAATTTTCCCTCTGGGGTTCTATCAGAAGGTTGTTGTCTAACCCTCCCCTTCCCCAGTACATTCACACCATAAACTGATTGCTGCCTAAGGATCAAACTTCCTTGTTACAAGCAGATTATTGGAATGGCTGTTTGTTTTCTAATTGGCTGGAGCAACGTTGACATCCAGTGGTGAATTCGATTAATCACAGGTGCCCACACTCTTGCTCTTTCATCTCCGTGTATGGGAGGAGGGCTAGGACACAAGCACTGGTTAGTAGTGCTGGTTAGGACTTTGTGCTGCAGTTCCCTCTGCAGATCCACACCCTCCCCAGCTCCTGCTTCCCACCCTCCTTCCACTGGTTTGCCTTGGTTTCAAGAGCATGCACGTTACCATAGCAATATAACTATGTCATCCTTTAGTGCAGCTCCAGGACGTGCATGTGGATGTACATACGTATCTGCCCACCTGAGGTTTGCATACACATGCATGTGCTTACTATGTATGTAGGTCAATCTGTATACACATGGGAATCCTGTGCTACTCACACACAGTATGACAGTGTGCTGTTCTTCCTCCCATGGCGCCCTTTCTGTCCTCGGGAGCATATTAATAGGAACACAGAAGGAAAGGCACCCTGCATCCTGTGTGCTTTTCCATCTGGTTGATGTTGTATTGTCTGTTTCTAATGAAGCAGAAACGAGCATGGATGCCTTGGGCTTACATCCCTCTGGGTTTGCTAACCACCGTTGAGATGCCAGCAGGAGCAGCTGACCCTCCATGAATGACACCAGGCAGGAAGGACTCATTTCATTTTCTTCATGCCCTCCAGGGTGGTGGATGCGCTGCCCCGCTCCCTACTTACAAAGGGCAGAACACCCTGCACACAGAGCCCCTGCCCTCCGCGAGCCTAGAGTCTGGAAATACCACAGATAGGGACAGAGAAAGATCTGGAATCAGTTGGAATCACCCTTACCTTTGTCTCTAAATTCAGCACCTGTAAGTGCCACTACTTATCAATTAATACATTTTATGTGTTCAGATCATTTCTAGACATTGACAGGCCACTGACAACTACCCCCCTGGAATCTGAGGCTGAGGCCGCCCCAGAAAACTGCATTTTGATATCCTTTCTACCTCTGGGTATGGGAAAAGGGAAGGAGAAAAAGAGGCCCTCTAACGAGGGGAACACACTGCACAATTAAATATTGATTGGAAAGTCTCCCTGAGCATTCCTCCCCGCATCTCTCCGCCTCCGCAGGGAGACGTCTGGATGTGATTCCTAAGCTGTCCCCATCCAGTGATTACGTTCATTAGGACACCAGCCTTGTGGTTAAAGCACTTTCCTTACTGCTGCACGTTTAATTAGACAACTCTTCCCCAGAAATTATTTATAGCCAGGTTCCAGAGCTATTGTTAGTCCGAATGTAAATAAGATTCAGGGCGGGAGTCCCCGCGCGGCGGCGGCTGGTGCGCTCCTGCCAGGAGCCCGCGCGCGGGAGCACGTCCAGGGCTTTTACTGCCGGAACTCGGGCTATTAAACAGCCCAGGCGCGATTTTCTAATTAAACTTTTGATACAGGACCACACAAAAGACTAAACCTACCAGGTCAGCGCGAGTACACGGAGGAGGAGCCTAGGAGAGGAGAGGGAAGGGTTGGAGAAAAAGGGGCGGCCGAGGGGGCGGCGCCCCGGCCTCACTGCAGGAGCTGCTGGGGGATCGCGGCGAGGGCGTCTCGCGGGTACCAGGGCTGCCTGGAAGGGAACTTCCAGCGACCAGGCACAAGTAACTGCTTCGAGGGGGCCAAGGTAGTGCCGAGTCTGCTGAAGGCTCAGGGCAGGGATTTTCACGCGTGAGCGGCGTTTGCAATGGCTCAGGGTCCCAGTGGACACGCCACCCACCAGTGCCTGACTTCGACTCTGCCTTCTGCGTTGTTTCAGTTCAGTTTAAATTAAATGTGCGGAGCTGCCTCCAAATGCCAGGCTCTGTTCTTGGTGCTGGAATTATACCAGCTAAATGGAACACAGCCCCTGCCCTCAAGATCCTCACATTCTGGTGAACAATGCGGACATATAATCAAATGAATGGAAGCAATATAAGGTTATAAGAACATCAGCAACGCTTAATGGATACAGACACTTTACTTGCCTCCTTTCATTTAATGTGCACAGCACCCCTTGGAGTTGAATACTGTTATTGTCATACCCATGTGTCAGCTGAGAAAACTGAGACTCTAAAAGGAAGGACGAATAACTCTTTATAGTTCACATGACTGGTAAATAGCTGACTATGAAACCCAAGCCCCTAAGTAACCATCACGTTACTGTCTACCAGGGCACTGTGATCAGTGCAGCATAACCAAATATGTGCATCTGCAACTAAGAAAGTATAAAGGGAGAATATGTCACATTATGGAGGGAAATGGTGGTCAGAGAGAGCTTTGCCAAGAAGACTAAACATGAGCGGGTAGCTCAAGAACGAATGGAAGTTTGCGAGGCAGACAGTAGCTAGAGGGAGGACATTATATTTAGATTATATGACAACCCAAATGAACTGTACTGTGCTCGCTTATAAAGGCAAACTTACATCTAGGGGCTAAGGCTCTTACTAAATAATAGTATTAGTAGTCATAGGAGTAGTAGCAAATCTCTTCAAGGAGAACTACAAACCACTGCTCAATGAAATAAAAGAGGACACAAACAAACGGAAGAACATTCCATGCTCATGGGTTGGAAGAATCAATATCGTGAAAATGGCCATACTGCCCAAGGTAATTTATAGATTCAATGCCATCCCCATCAAGCTACCAATGACTTTCTTCACAGAATTGGAAAAAACTACTTTAAAGTTCATATGGAACCAAAAAAGAGCCCGCATCACCAAGTCAATCCTAAGCCAAAAGAACAAAGCTGGAGGCATCATGCTATCTGACTTCAAACTATACTACAAGGCTACAGTAACCAAAACAGCATGGTACTGGTACCACAACAGAGACATAGATCAATGGAACAGAACAGAGCCCTCAGAAATAATGCCACATAGCTACAACTATCTGATCTTTGGCAAACCTGACAAAAACAAGAAATGGGGAAAGGATTCCCTATTTAATAAATGGTGCTGGGAAAACTGGCTAGCCATATGTAGAAAGCTGAAACTGGATCCCTTCCTTACACCTTATACAAAAATTAATTCAAGATGGATTAAAGACTTACATGTTAGATCTAAAACCATAAAAACCCTAGAAGAAAACCTAGGCAATACCATTCAGGATATAGGCGTGGGCAAGGACTTCATGTCTAAAACACCAAAAGCAATGGCAACAAAAGCCAAAATTGACAAATGGGATCTAATTAAACTAAAGAGCTTCTGCACATCAAAAGAAACTACCATCAGAATGAACAGGCAACCTACAGAATGGGAGAAAATTTTTGCAACCTACTCATCCGACAAAGGGCTAATATCCAGAATCTACAATGAACTCAAACAACTTTACAAGAAAAAAACAAACAACCCCATCAAAAAGTGGGCAAAGGACATGAACAGACACTTCTCAAAAGAAGACATTTATGCAGCCAAAAAACACATGAAAAAATGCTCATCATCACTGGCCATCAGAGAAATGCAAATCAAAACCACAATGAGATACCATCTCACACCAGTTAGAATGGCCATCATTAAAAAGTCAGGAAACAACAGGTGCTGGAGAGGATGTGGAGAAATAGGAACACTTTTACACTGTTGGTGGGACTGTAAACTAGTTCAACCATTGTGGAAGTCAGTGTGGCGATTCCTCAGGGATCTAGAACTAGAAATACCATTTGACCCAGCCATCCCATTACTGGGTATATACCCAAAGGACTATAAATCATGCTGCTATAAAGACACATACACACGTACGTTTATTGCAGCACTATTCACAACAGCAAAGACTTGGAACCAACCCAAATGTCCAACAACGATAGACTGGATTAAGAAAATGTAGCACATATACACCATGGAATACTATGCAGCCATAAGAAATGATGAGTTCATGTCCTTTGTAGGGACATGGATGAAACTGGAAAACATCATTCTCAGTAAACTATCGCAAGGACAAAAAACCAAACACTGCATGTTCTCACTCATAGGTGGGAATTGAACAATGAGAACTCATGGACACAGGAAGGGGAACATCACACTCCGGGGAATGTTGTGGGGTGGGAGGAGGGGGGAGGGACAGCATTAGGAGATATACCTAATGCTAAATGACGAGTTAATGGGTGCAGCAAACCAACATGGCACATGGATACATATGTAACAAACCTGCACATTGTGCACATGTACCCTAAAACCTAAAGTATAATAATAAAATAAAAAATAAGAAAAATAAAAAAGGAGTAGTAGTGATAATAAAAGAGAATGTGGAAAGTTGGAATTGGAATTCAAAATGCTAAAAAGCAGCTAAAATCTCTCCTCTTTCCCTCCCTCCCTCCCTTCTTCCCTCTGTCTTCTTCCTTCCTTCCTTCCATCCTTGCTTCCTTCCTTCCTTTCTTTGATGTTGACTGTGGTCATATGATTGAAGGAGAGCAGGGGAATAAAGGGGATAAAACTTTGAGGAAGAGAATTAGATTCTTTAAATAAATGCCAAAAATCTACCTTCAATACTTCCCTTTAAAAGACCCCTAGAAGAATGGTTCTAGGGGTCAGGCAAGTTCTTGGTCCCAATGTCAGCAGGACGTGAGCCTCCTGTGAGGGCTAAAACCAACCAGCTTAGGGACCCTGAAGGGAAGAGCTGGTTTTAGTGAATCTAAGGATAGAAAGTATGTCCAGGATAACCCCGGAAGAAGTATCAGCTCCAAGATGTGCTTGGTATAGGTCAAGATTCCAAGAGTGAAAGAAGCAGCTAACTCTATGAGGCAGGAATTAGTATTTGTGGAAAACACACAGGCTCTTGGAATCAACCAAAATAAGATGAAATGTGATGCAGCTCCTCTGGGCAGCCCCAGCCAGGAGTCTTCTCTTGAGAGTCCATGGTGGATGGTGATGAGGGTCCCTTCCGTCCTCCCACCGCCATCCATGGGTCTTGCTCGGCTCCCTGCTGCTTAGGGAGCATGCAAGTCTCTTCTTCAATAGCAATTCCCTTTGAAGGAGAGTTCTACACAGACTTCAGCATATTTTTCACCAATGTCTGTCCTCCTTGTAGATGGGGTTATTAAGCATGTTGTGCCCGCTGAAAAAGAAAAGGCACAGAGAAAATACCTTGTCTGAGACTTCCTTACTCCCACTGCTCATCAAATGGTTTGGTTCTGTTACAGGATTTGAAGGCAAATGTATGGGTGGAAAGAGAGATAAAGATTAAAACTTGACTCATAGCTGGTCATGGTGGCTCATGCGTGCAATCCCAGCACTTTGGGGGGCCAAAGTGGGCAGATCATGAGGTCAGGAGTTTGAGACCAGCCTGACCAATATGGTGAAACCCCATCTCTACTAAAAAAAAAAAAAAAAAATACAAAAATTAGCTGGGCGTAGTCCCAGCTACTCGGAAGGCTGAGTAAAAAGAATCGCTTGAACCCAGGAGGAAGAAGGCAGAGGTTGCAGTGAGCCAAGATCGCGCCACTGCACTCCAGCCTAGGCAACAGAGAGAGGCTCCATCTCAAAAAACAAAAACAAAAACAAAAACAACAACAAAAAAAACTTGACTCATAACTTTCTATGTATTTTTTTCCCCAGAACCACAAAACAAGACAAACTGGCCAGAAAAGTCTATCTCAGTAATAATTTTAGTGTGCCTGGCACAAACAGCTCCATGGAGAGTCCCTGCTCCGTTGGCAACTCTGAGGCCAGTCAAAACCATTCCACTTCCAGTAGGGAAGACAAGAATGTCTATTATTTTAAACATATAATTGATTCTAATTCATCATTTATCGCTCAGTGACAGATTTCTGTATAGTTTATTATCTCTGTAGCAGCAAAGGCCCTAAGGGGCCGTCTCCTATTGTTCCACTTTTCCTGGTGCGGCCCCTGCCGAGGCAGCTCCCGTTATCTGTCTGATTAAGTTAGGGAGCCTGGTATCTCTGGGTCCCCAGGTAACTGTCAGCATTGCACATCCTCCGACTGCAGGATTAAAGGAGCCTTTTACCCCTCTCCTCCTTGACCTGTCTGTCACAGTTAGTCTTCTTGTCTGCTTATTGATTTGGGACTCTAGGTCCCCAGGACCTGGGAGATAGCTATCACTCCTGTGCCCTCACCCTCACACATATCTGCACACGAGTCACATATATCTTGCTCCCAAGGCCCTGGGAAGGGAATGGAGGCACAGGATTAGATAGGGCAGGCTTCCGATACCACTGCTTTCTGGTTTTTCTGTGGCCGTGCTGTCAGCCCAGGCCACCAAATATCTCATCAGGTATTCCCTTCCCATGTAGATCTTTTTGTTCTGAGCTGGTGAATCAAATACACTTTCCTCTACCAAGAACACCAGTGAGCTGATGCCCTGTCATCTGTTCCTCCTGGAAATGCTATTCTTTTCATCTGCCTCTGATTGGCACATCCCAGACATGACTGGGGACACAACTGGAGAGATAGTGCTGTATCCATGCACATGCCATCCACGCCGCAATGCTGGGGCTTACGTGCTCCCTAGGCAACAGGGAGCCGAGCAAGACCCGTGGATGGTGGTGGGAGGATGGAAGGGACCCTCATCACCATCCACCATGGACTCTCAAGAGAAGGCTCCTGGCTGGGGCTGCCCAGAGGAGCTGCATCACATTTCATCTTATTTTGGTTGATTCCAAGAGCCTGTGTGTTTTCCACAAATACTAATTCCTGCCTCGTAGAGTTAGCTGCTTCTTTCACTCTTGGAATCTTGACTATACCAAGCACATCTTGGAGCTGATACTTTTTCCGGGGTTATCCTGGACATACTTTCTATCCTTAGATTCATTAAAGCCAGCTCTTCCCTTCAGGGTCCCTAAGCTGGTTGGTTTTAGCCCTCACAGGAGGTTCACATCCTGCTGACATTGGGACCAAGAACTTGCCTGACCCCTAGAAATATTCTTTCTCTTGCTTACCTGTCAGATGCCACAAAATTGGGCTTGGCATAGTTCTGCCATCTGATTTGAATGTCCTGTGGCTGCCTGCTCATCCTTCAAGGTGCAGTTAAAATATCCAGTCTCCTTGGTGAGCCCTGCTGAGTCCCCCAAGAAACATCCCCAGTCTGTCGTTCTGTCACGGTTCCATTCATGATGGAGCCCATGACGCCATCATGTGATAATCTGCAAATGTGTCCTCACATTAGAGGGTGAGTTTGATAGTGTTTGCTGAATCTAGCTGAGTACATTGAGCAGAGTTCGCCCAGTGGCTTACATGTGTAAGTCTATGGGGCAAAGGGGCACTTTCTCCCCGTCTTCTCACTGGGAGGAAGCCTGTGTTGACTGTGTTTACTACTCTGGGCCTAGTCATGCTCCAATCCCCTCCCCTGTGAGAAGTTTTTCTGTCTACTCTAAAGGTGTCTTATTTTCTTTAACTTCTTTAGGGCCTCCCATTTTTGTCAGTTTTCATAGATATTCATAACCAAAAAGGTGAAAAAACAATCCCCAACACAATTCATGTTGTGGTTAGGCATAAAAAAGGTATTTTCCAGAGAGAACCCTTCTATGATCTGAATGTTTGTGACCCTCCAAATTTTATATGTGGAAATCTCGACCCCCAAGATGAAGGTGGGGGCTCTTGGAAGGTGATTAGGTCATGAGGATGGAGCCCTCATGAATGGGATAGGTGCCTTGTAAAAGGCCCAAATGAGACACCTCACCCTATCTGCCATGTGAGAATAGTGACAAAACGCCATCTATGAACCAGTAAGTAGGCCCTTGCAAGATACCCAATCTGTTGATGCCTGAAGAGTGGGTTTCCAGCCTCCAGAAGTATGAGAAATAAATTTCTGTTGTAAGCTACCCAGTTTATGGTATTTTGTTATAACAACTGAAACACATTAAGACAAACCCTAACTATATACACAAAAGACCTCTGAAGTCATCTAGCCAACTTCCCTCTTTCCACAGATGAGGCAACGAAAGGTCAGATGATAGGAAACTTGTGTGATGTCAACTAGCTGCAGGTTGCTAGCAAAGAAAGTCCCATATTTCTTTAAAATGCTACGGGAATAGTTCCTGCTCCCAGCAGTCCTGCCCTATCTGGCAAGAGCTCTTCTCAGCTGATCACAGAGATGAGCTTTGCCTCTGGAGAAGGAATTCGTGTCTCTAAACCTACTATCATTCCTCTTCCACATCCTACCCTCCCCAGGTGACAAGACCCCCTCTCGCCCCAGCCCCCTCCCTAGCAATGACACCGCTGTTTCCTACAGCAAGTGTAAAGCACACACAGACTTGGTTTAGGGACAGTTAATTTCCAATTCTTTCCAGATGGGTTGGAATAATATCCCCAGGTGGTAAATACATTATTAAGAAGGCAGTTTGGTGTGAAATTGGCTATTAAAATATAGATAAAGTTTAATATATTGAGCTCCTTGTCAGAAAAATCACTTTAGAGGGAGCTTATTATTTGTTTGATATTAAAAGAGTCACAGCTCTGCTCCAAGTGACAAATGGGGGGGAAAATGCCTCCGGTAATGAACAAAAGCTTTTTAACATTTAAATTTAGGTTTTTCTTGTAGCTCTGCGTGCTGCCATGAGCATTCCTGTGTGGTGCAGCCAGAGGTGGCCATCAGAAATGTCAGGAACTCAGGCACCAAGGAGGCTGCCAGCCAGGCTGTAAACAGCTTGAGTCTCTCCAAAAGAAAGAGCTACCAGACAGCAAAAAGTAGAGCTTCAGGTGGTTCCGTTGGCAACACTGTGGAAAGGCGACAGGGGTCTGTCTCAGGGCAGGAAGTGGAAGTTTCTCCCACTTTCTTCCAAAGTATCCCAACCTCTACCCAAAACACATCCACCTCAAAGGCAACTTGTTTCAGGAAGCCTGCCTGCACTCAGCCCGCCAGACCTGGAAACCCATCTTTCCTGTGTGGACACACCGCTGAGCCAAATCTATAAAAAACGAAGTTGACAAAAAAGGAGGGTATCTTAGAACTTCATTTTTGTTTTTGTTTTTTTGTTTTGAGACACAGTCTCACTCTATTGGCCAGGTTGGAGTGTGGTGACGTGATTTTGGCTCACTGCAACCTCTGCCTCCCAGGTTCAAACAATTCTCCTGCCTTAGCCTCTCGGCTCACTACAACTTCTGCCTCCCAGGTTCAAGCACTTCTCCTGCCTCAGCCTCCCGAGTAGCTGGGATTACAGGCATGCACCACCGCACGCAACCAGTTTTTGTATTTTTAATAGAGCAGGGTTTTGCCATGTTGGCCAGGCTGATCTCAAACTCCTGTCCTCAAGCGTTCAGCCCGCCTCGGCCTCTCAAAAGTGCTGGGATTACAGGCGTGAGCCACTGCGCTCGTCCTGAAAGTATGTTAGAACTTCTAAGTATAAACCTGTAGTTACAGACGTGCCATACAATACCCTTAACCAAGCCAAGTACTTAGTAGGCAGTATGCCATGTTTAAAAATGTCACCTCGCAAGGTCTCTACTGGAGGAAATCCGTAATGTATAATTGCAGCTGGGTTTATCCTTTCTCACACTGACAAAATCCTCCAGGAAGTATGCAGAGATCTAAAATGGAAGAGAGAAGTAATAAGGAAGGCATAGAAACCACAATCTCATTTCATTTAAACCATAGGCCAATGACCACAATTAGAGAGAGAAAAAAGATGTTCCTGGGAAAAAGATAATGATAGATTGGCTTAATATGGCTTGTCCCTTCCAAATTTCATGTTGAAAGGTAATCCCCAATGTTGGAGGTGGGGCCTGGTGGGAGCTGTCTGGCTCATGGGGGCGGGTCCTTCACGAATGATCTGGTGCCATCCTCACAGTATTAAGTGAGTCCTTGCTGTATGGTTTCCTGTGAGATCAAGTTGTTTAACACAGTATGGCACCTCCCCTGCCTCCTTTCTTGCTCCCTCTCTCGCCATGTGATACACTGCTTCCCCTTTGCCTCCCACCATGAGTAAAATCTCCCTGAGGCCTCCCTAGAAAACAGCAGATGTAGGCACCATGCTTCCTGTACAGTCTGCAGAACCATGAGCTAATTACACCTCTTTTCTTTATAGGTTACCCAGTCTCAGGTATTCCTTAATAACGATGCAAACTGACAGACACATGGTTGGACAGGGGTCTTTAAAAAGAAATAATAATAATAACTAATTACTATGATGTCAACAGGGTTGGAGTCCCTATTTCAAATATTCACTACCCACATGCCTACATGCATAGGTACACACATTTACACATACACACACACACAGACACACCGATGCATGGCCCCTTCCTTCCTAAGAGTGAACCTTTATAACAAGAGAACGGGTTTCTGGTTTTTAAGCTAAACCGATAGAAGGAATCTCAGCAAATGATAAAGAAGAAGGCTATGTTTTTCACCTGGATGCTATCATTGGGTGACTTAAGCATTAGTCTTTCCCTAGCACCATGGTCATTGGTTGTTATAGAACCATAGCCACAGTCCAGGCCAAGCCTTTCTTGCTAGCCAAAGCCCAGCCAATAACTGACTGTTTTCTTACCACCTGGAAAGTGGAAGAGTGATCGTGTCACATATTCAGTGGGACCAATGAAGAATAAGTGGTGAAGGCCATCTGGAGTACCAGCCTTCCCAGTGTACTTCAATCAAACATTGCCCTAAGTGGAGACCGATGAGGGAACTGAGATTAAAACCCAAAGGTCTATAGATTGCCTGAACCTCAGATCAATCAAGTATTGACACCTTTCTCTCAGCGGAACTCTAGGTGCACCCATGATAATTGTGCAGCAATGGCTAAGAGGGATGTGCTTGACAAAATCCTCATGATCTGGCAAAGGTATTTATTGTGAGTGCTGTTGCTTCAGTACAGTGCAGCTATTGCAATAAGTGCCTTTGTAGCTATGAGTAATAACTGTCATCTTTTAAGTGACAAGTGGCTGGAATTGAACTTAACTTTTGACAAACAGAAAGAGAGAACAAACACAAGTGGTTTGAAAGTGATACAATAAATAGGTCAGATGGTTAGACTGGGATTGACTCTCTTGAGATCTAGACAGGAGTTAAAAATAAAAATAAAATAAGAACAAAAGCCCTTTGCTTTTGAAAGAAGAATTCTTGGGGCCAGGAATGGATCTAGGCACTTTCCCTTAACTTATTCCATTGAATGTTCGCTCAGCCTCATGAAGTTTGTACTATGGTCCCAGTTTGATGGCTAAGGAAGGTTCGACAGTGTAAGTTCACCAGTCAGCTTTTCAGAGCTGCTGAGATGCAAAACTAGACTTTCATTCCAGGTCTGTATAGACGGAAAGCACCTTGCCCAGTCCTTGCTGATCAGACAGGTGAGAATGCCTTTTCAGTTCTGCATCCATGTATTCATAAAGATCTGTGTTTGAATCCTGTCTCACCGCTTACATCCATGTCGCCCTGAGTAAGCCTCTTAACACTTTCTACTGAGGTGGTTCTTGCTTTCTTTATCTATCAAATAAGGAGGATGATGTTAGTTCTGTGTGCCCACAGGGGTAGCATGAGGATTAATAAATACAATGATGGATATAAAAGTTCTCAGTAAGCTTTAAAATGTTACTGAAATATAAGACATAATCATAAGGCTATTCTTCATCTTTAAGTGGAATTTTTTCTATAGATAATATATGTGTGGGTGTGAATGTGTATGGGGAGAAAGAGAGGAGAGAAGGAGAAGTAGAAGGAGGAAAGAGAAGAAGGACAAAGGAAAGAGAGAGGGAGGGAGGGGGAAAGAGAAGAGAGATTGATCATAGGTTGGCTCATCAGTTGACCAATCCGATAAGACCTTTTACTCAACTTTGCACAGTGCTGGGAAGTTTGGAGACCTCTTAGCACCACTTGACCTCATTTGAACTTTAGAACAATCTCAGGAATTTCAGTTCTCTTTTTCATATCAGTGGGGGGAAAAATGCAAGTTAAAAGTCACAGTGACTTTTCTGATAACATCTTAAATCCATATCATATCATATCATATCTATATCATATCATGTTTAAGATAACATCTTAAATCCATACCATAACGTCTTAAATCCAATTTCTTCATTCATCTGTAAACAGTAGCATATGCCAGATATTGAAAAGAAAAATACAGTGGAAAACTTGAAGATTTGATTCATTAAGTGAATTTTTATTGAAATTGAGAAAATGTCATCAATGGTATTGTATGACCTTCCTGTGGCCGCTGTAACAAATTTCCACAAACGTGGTGGCTGAAAACAATAGAAATTTATTATCTCATGGTTTGGAGACCAGAAGTCTGAATTCAGCATCACTGAGCCCACATCAAGTGCCTTCCTGCTCCTTCCTAAGGCTCCAGGGAAGCCTTTCTTTGCCTCTTCCAGCTCCTGCTGGCTGCCCCACCCCCTTCACTTGTGGCCGTATCTCTCTAACCTTCCAGATCAGCATCTTCAAATCTCTCTCTGCTGTCTTCATCTGTGCTGTAAAATATCTCTTGGCCTCCCTTTTGTAAGGATACAAGTGACTGTATTTAGGGCCTACCCAGATAATCCAGGATGATCTCCCCATTTCAAGATCCTTCATTTAATCAATCTGTGAAGATCTTTTTTTGTTATGAACATTCACAAGTTCCAGGAATTAGAAGTTGGATATTGGCTGGGGAGTACTTTTCAGATGACCACAGTATTCTATTGTTTTGTGGAACATACTAAAAAAACAAACAAACAAACAAAATACCTGGCATTCCATTGCTTCCAGTAATGAATTAAAGTCCCTACTTCTCGAATATCTGACTTCCTGGAGGCCATGGAATAGACTGAATATCTGACTTCCTGGAGGTGTGGAATAGACTGAATGTCTGACTTCCTGGAGGCCATGGAATAGACCGAATATCTGACTTCCTGGAGGCCGTGGAATAGACTGAATTCTGACTTCCTGGAGGCCATGGAATAGACCGAATATCTGACTTCCTGGAGGCCGTGGAATAGACTGAATTCTGAGCAGTGGATTACCCAGAGTGTTCTTTGTGCTGGGCCCAACACACAATTTCTCGAAAGAGCGGATAAATGAATAATGCAGATCCTTGCCATCCACTATGTGCCCCCAACCCCTTTTGACAGTTGTCAGGATCCCCCCTAATCCCAGGGGGGCTTTTGGTCACACAGGCTGGCAGCACCCAGCACACTGTCCCATGGGCAGCAGATCCCTCGAGAAGTCCCTGCACCCCGAGGAAGCGGCACACGTCTCTCACCACGCTGGAGTCAGGCGGAAATGCCAGCTGGGAAGGAGGAGGCGAAGAGGCAAAGAGCAGGGGCTGGCAGCTGTGTTCTAGCTTGGAAGGAAGTTGGACACCCACGCATCTCAAAAGCGGGAGCAGGCAGCCCAGAGAGTGGGTCTCACTCCTCTGCCGTCTCATCTGGGGCCTCCTCCATCCGCCTTGCCTGAGAGTCACTTTCCATTGCCAGTGCCCCTGGGGACATAACTGCCTCCTTAGAGGCTTGCCAGAGAAAAACAAGTGTGATTTTGCTATAGCTGTAATTTAATTTTTATTTTATTTTGTGGGTCCTTTGATGTTTTATTAATGGTTCCGCTCTCTCTTCAGAGGCAGTTGGAACCATGTCTATCATCTGGCAATTGACAGCCAAGTCCCAGCAAGGCAGAACGTGGAGGCTGAGGTGTGCTTGGTGGAGGGGACACAGGGGCCAGTTGAAGATGCCCTCTGCAGGTTACTGAGGTCAGCCTTGGCCATGCATCTCCTGGCCGTCCTGATACTGCCTGCCAATGCCCATGTGGGCACTGCTGCTCCACGTGAAGGGTCTGCTCTCCTGTGATCCAGTTGCTGCCCCCACTGCTAACAGCTGCTCGGGAGGCCAGCTGGCAAGGGACCATGCCCTCGCTCTGCTTCAGGGCTTGCCTTGGTGCTAGCTGACTTTAGCCGTCTACTGAGAAGGTCCATACCAGACGCGTGGATGGACGTGGGCTCAGAAGCAAGATCACACGGCCTTCCTTCCGCCGCACTCCATCTAACCTGCCCCTCTCCATCTACAGGAGTTGGTTCAAACACCATCCCCCAGACAGAAATCAATAAGCTGTGATGTCTAGGTCCGCTCTATCCCTCACTAGCTTCTGTGGACTTCTCCAGTGCCCGCCCCTTCCCTCCACTGCACCGAGCTAGTCTACATCATGGTCCTTCCCACCTGGACTGCTGCACTCTTACTCCTCCCATCCCTCCTTTCTCAGCATTGGTGGCAGCCATGAGAGCCTGGGAAGCTTTCATGAATGCCACACCCTTGCTTGGACTCCTTCGTGGCTTCCCATTAAGTTTAGAATGAAATCCAAACTTAGAATGAAATCCCTGCCTGCTCCTGCACCACTGACTCTCCACCCAATCTCTCTAGCCCGGGTTTTCAACCATATCCCCACTGCCAACCACAGTCCCTGGGGAGAGACGATTTTAAAAGATTGATGGTGGAACAAGTGCATGAACGAATCAATAGCCAGAATGAATGAATGAATGGCTAGATCCATTCCCCCACATTGCTTGGAAGTAACATGACAACATGACAGTAAATGTGATGTAGACACATACAGCAAATGCTGTTTCTGAGATATCTGTCTACATTAATGCTTTTTCACCCTAACACCCGTGTTCTCCTTTTCTACCCCTGCTACCCCACAGCTCTTGGGTACTAGTTTTTCTCTGTGGGGAGATAGGGCAGGTCATATTTGGTAGGGTGAGTGCAGTTTATCTCCTCTGCATTTCCACAGATAAGACATATTTTTGAAAAATGTTTTAATATAACCCTTTCCTTAGGGACTACAGATGTATTCTTAACCTTCACACCACCCTTTCTGATGGTTCAGCCATGCAAGAAAAAAAAACTATAATGCATGGATACTTATCAATATATTAAATGCATCTAATCCAGATTTTTCTTATCTTTTCTGTGAATTCTTTTTTAAAAGCTTTTCTTTCTTTTTAAAAATTGAATCACATTATTTTATGAACTCTGTCAATTAGGAGATGGGCATTTCCCTGGCCCTGGGGGAAAGGGGCTGCTGTTTGCTGCCTAGGATCTATTTTTAATTTGCCCTTGATTGTAGAATCCTGGAATTTCCAAGCATCCTTTGGGTTAGCTGTGGCCCTCAGACTAAATTTAGTCTCATGGATGTGTGCAGCTTCCAAGACAAGTTCTAAAAAGGGAGGATGTCTCTTTTCCTTGCCCTTCTCTTTTCCTTCTGGGTGGAGTGTGGCCTTCGTAGGGAGAGCCATCCTAAGGGTGACTGGGAATGGAGTGTGCTCAGAACAGTGAGACCAGGGTTTCTGGCATGGGGGCATTGTGAGAAAGCCAGGTGGGAGGAGATCCCCGGAGAAGCTCCAACCTCCTGAGGTGGAGCCTTGGGAAGTTCACGCCATCTGTAGTAGGGAGGAGCCTGGTCTCTCCTTTTCCCGTGTGGAAACTGGGATTCAAGCTGCGGGTGGAAAGTACTCTAGCAGGGACTCTGGCCTAGTGAGAAAGAGTCCCTGTTTCCCCTTTTTCTTCCTTTTCACACAATAAAACCCTATCTTACTGCCATTCAAATGGTCTGCAATCCTGAATTTTCTTGGCCATGGGACAAAGAACCCCATCTTTAGCTGAACTGAAAAAAAAAAAAGTCCTGCAACAACTGGAAGACCTTGAATAAGTGTGAGTTCTTTACTTTAAAGGATCAAGAAAGAAAGTTGTATCTGCTTAATCATCATAACTTGTTTTTTATTACCCCAATTGTAACTAATCACTCGGAAACTTTGCACAAATTTTGCTATAGGGTACTGTTGAAAGTCGAAAGTCGCTGGCCGAACTATGCCCCACTGGCCAGAACTATGTGAAACTCACACCATCTGGAAGGTGGTCAGTGCCCTTCCCTGGTCCCACATGTCTGCCACTTCTTTTTCTGCTAGAATTGTTCCAGAACCTTTCTGCACTGTGAGGTGTGAATGCCTAGACACTGGCCTGACAACGCCTGCCCCATGCACACAGCAGGTCCTGCCTTCCACCCTAGCAGGAGCAGTGACACCAGGGTAACTGGGCATGAAGTGCTGGCCAGGAAGATTATATCAGATTGCAGTAGGCTCATGCATATGCCTGTCATGGGGCCACCTAGGCTGGTGTAGTGCTTGTGGCATAAGCAGGAGAACTACCTAATAATTGTCTGCAAAATACCTGAACTGTTCATCCTTTTCCCTCTAAAGCAATCATATTCACTTAATTTAAAACAGGAGAGAGGAAAGGCATGAGAAGAAAAATCCTTTTCTTTCCAGACTTTGAGACCAGACGTCAAACCAGTTTAAGAGGAGACATTCTTTTCCCCAAACTTATCAGGCAGCCTTGCAGGTACATGCCCACAGATGGTGGCCTTGGGGACTTTGTCCCACACAGCACACTACAACCTATTTTAGAGTTTGTTGCCCCACCCTCCATTTATTTTAGCAATTCGTGGTTATATTCAAAATAACTGAGCTATTTATGCTGCTGCAGGATACAGCTCCATCTATAAATGACCTCAGCAGAACTCTGGATTGATTTAACCTCCCTTATCTGTGTGATTAGCTCAGCCACAGAGCAGATACTTGGTGCTTATCGCCCCATTAAAGAGTCAAAGAATGCTGTTACCAGTTTTTTATCTCCAAAATGCACACAAAGCCCTGCTGATTATTCTATTAATTTGTTAATGAACCTGTCCTTAGACAGAATCTCTGTTCCTTTGGAAGGCAGGGTGGGGAACTGAGCATTCAAAGGTGTTTGAGCCTTCAGAGGTAAAACTTAAAACTCTAGAATTGCTTGTAGAAGCTGGGACGAACATGCTTATTTTTATTTTGAATTTTTATTCTCTTTCAGTCTTTTATTGAAATAATAGGCACACAGAGAGATGAAGAAATTAGGCCAGAAAAAGTTCAATGTCTGATGGAAGCAGACCCAGGCCCAGAGTGGTGAAAGATGCAGGCATAGACATTTTGAATAGTTAGCACATATATCATATCTTCTTGTGGCCAAATCACTCAGCTTTTTGCAGTTGATACACGGATGGTAATTTTAGAACAAAAGATTGTGGGGAAAATGGTTTATGCTTTTCTTGGATATATTGTCCTGCATTTGAGGTCCATTGTGCATTTATGTTTTATATATTCACAGACATGCAGAGAATTCCATGAGGACAGGCACATGTCTGCATATGCTTCAAGTGCACTGCAGGTGCTGTGTCAGTAGAGCTGTCTCATTGCTGGGATCTTGTAGTATAGCTACTTGCATTGGAAGCTCTCAGATTCTCCAGGGTTTTCACCTTCTACTATGGGTCTGCAGTGCTCCAAGCTTCTTGGGCAGAAAGATGGCTTTAAAATAGCATCAGTGACCAAGAATCCTTGGGTCATTCCATTGGCTACAGAATTAAGCTCAGACCCTGCACAGTGTTAGCCACTTGTGACTTAGTGGAGCAAGGAAGTAGCTGAATCAGAGAGAGCTGACAATCAACTGCAGTGCATAACTACTGTCTGGTAAACAACTGAAATGAAAATGGGGAAGAGACGGGAAAGGAATATGTTCCTTCAAAAGCCCCAAGATTGTGCTCGGGACGTCCTTTTTGGATTTTTTTTTTTTCTGATATGGTAGATGCCATGATGCAGTTCCCAGATTCCCTTTGGGAAAGAAGTACATATTTCTCCAGGTGCCAGGAATATTAGCTGTGGAAGGCTCCCAGCTGAGCCTCTCTCTGGGAACTGCCCTCAGTGGACAAAAGCTGCCTCATTCGAGGTCACTCCACTTTACAGGGACAGCCCACTTCTAGGACTAGGGCTCTATGGGAGTGGAAAGACCTGTCACCCTCCCTTTGTTTGGTGGCAACTTTGAAGGCCATTACTGCACCAGAATCTCCACAGGACTGACTGAGGCCTCTGATATGACTGTAGCAATGTCCACTATTCCTTTCAGCCAATTCTGATCCCCTTCCTGTTCACAGGTGTTCTTCCTGACAGTACTCCCTAATGCACTTTCTGGACAAAAGTCTCCATCTGAGAGTCAATTTTCATGGAGCCAACCTAATATATCTGGTCATATGAATGATCTGCACATAAACACACCCGATTAAGGAATCACAGCAAGAAGACTGAGCAATTTTCTACGTTACTGAGGAGATGAGCATGGACGTGGACTGACATGGATTAATCTCTATTTAACATCTGTTTCAAGTTTTGATTACTTAAACATATTTACTCTTCCAGATTACTTAAGTCTACATGTATGGACAGGTTTAGTGGGATTGAATGCATTCTTGAATTCTATTTAACAGAGAACAATGATTTAGATTAGGATTTATTTACTCTTTATCCTTTCAAAAAAAATATACGTTGTCTCTAACATATGTAGATACAGTCCCTGATCTCAGGGAACTTCAAGTGTTGCAAGTAAACGGACATAAATACTTGCCTGTTACATATTTGGAAGAGTTGGCTAAGGTAACAAAACAATAGAATCTAGAATAAAAAAGACGTTCATAGTCTGTTCAAATATAACAAGTTGATATTTCCAGGAACATATTAAGGAAGTCTGGCAATTTGGTTCCTAAAATCAACTGTACTGATACAAGGTTGATCGACCTAACTTAGGAGTAAAGTTCAAAGAACCTAGGCAATTTAATTCAGTAGCCATATAGTACTCAGACCAAGTGAAACATTAGTCCACTCTATACTATACAAGTTGGACAGTAGAAAGCAGCAGTCCCCAATCTTTCTGGCATGAGGGACTGGTTTCATGGAAGACAATTTTTCTATGAATGGGGTGGGTGTGGAGAATGAAACGGCACCACCTTAGATCATCAGGCATTAGTTAGGTTCTCATAAGGAGCACAGCCTAGGTCCCTCACATGTGTAATTCACAATAGGGTTTGTGCTCCTATGAGAATCTAATGCCGCCTCTGATCTGACAGGAGGTGCGGTTCAGGCAGTAATGCTCACTGCTGGCCACTCACTTTCTGCTGTGCGGCCCAGTTCCTAACAGGGCAAGGACTGGTACTGGTCCACAGCCCAGAGGTTGGGGACCCCTGGGATATCTACTGTCTTCAGTTCTAGATGCCATTAGAAAGCATTCAGAGGAGAATGTGCAGAATGGTAAGAGGTAGGAAATTCAGTTATCTGAGGAACCCTTGAAAGTTTCACCTCCCCCTAGTCCCTTTTCATATCCAGCAATACAACCAAAGAGTTTCCCACAGCTGAGTGCTTCTTGTGATGCCTTTGCATTTTGAATCCCCACTGTCCTGTCCACTCTTCGAGGAACAGCTCAGAAGTCTCCTCCATAGTGAGCCCAACCCTCCACTTGGGAGCTGGCTGTACAGGGAGCAGTTTGCTCACACCTCTGTCACAGCTCCCATCCTTCTTTCTGCTCTTGCTGTGGCACTCTACAAGAGGGCTGCCAGGGATCAGAGCTTTGTCATTCCAGCATCTAGCAGAATGTTTGCTATATAGAAAGCGTTTGTCATTATTAGATAAATGGATAATTTGTGAATAAATGGGTGAACAAATGAATGTGCAAATCCTAAATGCAAGAGAAGGTAGCTTGGAAGTGAGAACACTTGTAAGAGGTGGAAGAGTCTTCAAATATTTAAAGCATTATTAAAATATTCTTGTAACACAATAAAGAAATACAGTCTGGATCATAGCTTTGTGGAGTGAATCTGTAATTAACTTAATAACTGTGACCAAAAGTTTTTGATTAATGAATTAGTGGTGATATGGAAGGAAGTCTTTAGTGATAATTTTAAGATTGTATCTTTAGCCTTATCCTTTTTAATATTTCTATCACTGTGTTGAATAAAGATATAAAAAGCATAATTATCAAAATGTAGGGATGATATGAAGCCAAGTGAAATAGTAAATAAATTGGAAGATTAAAAGCAGGATGCAAAAATATCTCAAGAAGCTAGAATTATGAGCTGGTCTTGCCAAGTTGATATTCAAGGGAGAAAAATAAAAAGCCATGCCACCAAATCCTGAAATAACTGTAAAACAGAAGATGAGGAACATGAAGCTTAACTCCAGCATTTGGAACAATCAACAGGGAATTTAGTTGTGTGTAAGTTCATAATAAGTTCACATAATCAAACAGCTTGAAACAAAGTTAACCCAAACTTAGGAAACATAATTGGTAGTACACTATCTAGAATTTTTTTAAAAAGATGTAGGTAAACTGTTGCAAGTTGTGTTCAGAGCAGTACAAGCAAGCCCGGCAAGAGTTCTTAAAACCATGTTATTTAAGAAAATAAGAATCTGGCAGGGTAAACATGGAGACAAGAATATTCAACAGAGACCTTGTCTATAGCTAAATCAAGCAGAGCTGAAAAATCTGCATCAAGCACATGGGATCACGCTCTTTCTATGGAGTCTAAGTGGCAGCATGACGCTTGAGAGCAGCACATACAGAGGACCTGATTTCAACTTCCACAGAAGAAGAAATTCTTAGTCACAGCTATGCAAAATAGTGAGAGCCAGTGCGAGAGAAGTGAGCCCCATGATCCCTGGTTACTGCAGGTGTTGAGGCTGCAACCTTGAATAATATGCAGGAGGAAACCTCTGGTGTAGATTCATGTATTGCATAGATAATTGGAGTCAGTGACCTTTTAGGTTCCCGAGATTCCATGATGTTACCCAAAGCTGACATGCTGTAAAACTCCAGAAGGCAGGACTATGCTCAATTTAAGGAAAAACTTTCTAAAATGAAAGTTATTTAAAAACTGAATGAACAGTGATTTCTCTTTTTTTTCCAGGTATATTGTTTTAATAGTGATCCTTGTATTTGTCAGGAAGCTGGAGTCAATTATCTTTACAGTCCTTCAACATCCAACATTATGGGTAAAGCGGGAAGACAGGCAGTCAGGAGCCATTGGTTATAGTCCAAGCTCTGATGGAAGCTGGCAAGTCATTTAACCACACCTAGCCCAGTGAGCTTATCTGCAAATAGGGCTAACATTATCTCTTCTGCAAATAGCATGCATTGAAAGGCTCTAGAAAAGTTGACTAAGTATACTAGAAGATTAATGTGTTCTTGGCATGGTTGCTAGTGCTGCCATTGTAGGTCAAAAATAGCCACGGAGAGTTTGTAAACAAATAAATATAGCTATGTTCTATTATAGTCTTATTTACAAAACAAATGGCTGGCTGTGTTTGGATCATGAGCTATAGTTTGCTCACTCTTGGTCTAAAAAATGGTTCTCTACGGGGGACAATTTTACTTAACAGGGGACATTGGGCAATGCCTGAAGATATTTTTTGTTGTCACAACTCATGGAGGGGGCACGGTATTATTTTATTGACATTTAGGGATTTGAGGTTAGGGATGATGATAAACATCCCATAATACATAGGACAGCCTTCCTCAACAAAGAATCGTCTGGACTGAAATGTCAATAGCGTCAAGGTTGGGAAAACCTGGCATAGACAAAGAAAACTATTATTTGTGCTTATCCAAGGTCCTTAGCAACAAATTCAACCTCCTGTTGGCTTTTTGAGTACAAACTACAGAACTCTAGAAGAATGGGATTGGAAGCAGTTGGAAAACAAAGAGGGGGAATGTGAATCTCTCTTAATTCACATCAACTGTAAAACAACTCAACACACCTTCCTCAAAGAAGTTTTATTTTTTTTAATAATGGTGTTGCACGTGACAGAAACTCAACTCATAGTTTAGATTAGATTAAAAGCAAAAGTGAATTGAGATATTTTCTAATGCTAAAAAAAAAAAAAAAAAAAAAAAAAAAAAAAAAAAAAAAAAAAAACTCTGTCTGGGCTGGACACAGTGGCTCACACCTGTAATCCCAGCACTTTGGGAGGCCAAGGTGGGTGGATCACCTGAGGTAGGGAGTTCAAGACCAGCCTGACCAACATGGAGAAACCCCATCTCTACTAAAAATACAAAATTAGACGGGCATGATGGCACATGCCTGTAATCCCAGCTACTCGGGAGGCTGAGGCAGGAGAATCACTTGAACCAGGGAGGCAGAGGTTGCGGTGAGATCGCGCCATTGCACTCCAGCCTAGGCAACAAGAGTGAAACTCCATCTCAAAAACAAAATCAGTCTGTACTTGGACTTTCCCACAGCTTCCTGGATATTTCTAGCATTCTGCACAGACTTTCAATGGCTCCCTTCCCAAAGGACTTTGCACATCTAAACTGGTCTGGCACCTCTCATGGGACTTGGCACCGGAGTTATTTAATCTACCCCCTCATTCTGCAACAAGAAAACAAGGAGAGGTTATGTAACTAATTGTTGATCACTTGATAATGTAGTGGTAGAACTCATACTAGGACCATTTTTCCGGTGAAGCCCACTTAACTTGCTGCACCATGTGGGCTCTGTTTTACAGAGAAAAAGGCAGTTCATTTTTTCCAGGTAAAACCACTCTTGGATTTAAAAAACACAAGAACATTTTCTTTTTTACAACCTACGTCACTTTTTGGTTGGTGTACAATATTTCAAAAATGAAATGTTTAAAATAATGCAATGAATTCAGAAAGACTAGTTCAAACAATGCACATATCCAATTTATGCCAGTCCTACAATAAGGCAAAATTTTATCAAATGAAACTCAGTACCGCATATCATATTTAAGTATTCTTACAAAGGTTTATTTAAACATTTTCTTTGAAGAGGAAGTATTTAAGGATGATAAAGATAATTACTCATCGTAAGCATAATGGTCCACTTGACAGAAGAAATTAAATGTAAGGATAACTTTTAATAAAAATTAAGCATTAGAAACCTCTCTTCTACCACTCTGGTTTGTAATGTATTTTTAGGGAGATGGTCAAAAGTGCCACTCATTCTACCGCCTCATAACACCACACTCAACAATGTATAGTCAGGTTCTTCGGTATTACGTAGGACAGTAAGTGAAGGAGAGCCCTATATCCCACTGAATCCTCAAGGTGGGATTTATTTGTACCTGCTGCAGGTGATGAATTGGTCTAGGACCAGTGTCAGAGAAGCACAGTGCTATAATCAATTCCGATTCTCACCTATTAGGCTGGGTAAGAGATCAAAATTTGCCCCCTCAGAATATGAAGAATTGTTGAGCTGAAGACAATTAAGAGGAAGCAGATGCACAGCAGCTCTGTGCCCTCCCTCTATTTGCCTAAAAGTAGGACATAGATTTACCAAGACAAAAGGAGGCCTGCTCCTCCTCCCACCACCACCACTAGGAAGAATGAAGGTTAACCACTGAAGATAACTTTACATTCTTATCTACTGGAGATGATACCAGAGGAATCTACATGAACAAGCTTTACTAACTGGCCTGTATCTGCCAGTTATTTGCCTGCCCACAAATTGTTGCCCCCAGAGAATCAAAGTCCTTTTCCATTATCTTGTCACTTCTCTAAAAATTAACTGTTCTTGAAGATGCTATGTAAGTTGGAATTCAAAAGCCACCTCTTGGAGAACTGCTCATTCCCTAAGCGGCTCTTGTGTGTATATGAAATACACATGTTGCTAAGATGCTTGTTTTTTTTCTTGTTAGTCTGTCTCTTGTTAAAGGGATCTGTTTCAACTAAGAATCTATGGGGATTGAAGAAAAAAATTATTATTCTCCCCTACGGCTGCAAGATATTCTGTGCCTGCTGCTTCTACATCTCCAGATGACGTCTCCACTACAGGCTCCTTCCCCATGAAGGAAGGGTAGGGCAGCGCTAACGGCCTCACGGCTCACTCAAGTATCACTAGCCATCTGTCAGCAGAGTCCAGAGGCTGTGGCCCAGACTGTACGTCCATGCAGGACACTGTCCTTTGCCTTCATCTGGTGATGCAGTCAGTGTCCTGCTACAGTGAGGTACAGGCTCTGCTCTGTCCTGGGGAGACAAGCTTGCATTTGCATGAGAACAACATGTGGCCCAGCAGAAGGAGAGAGAAAGAAGTACACAGTATTAATCTGAACTGAACACAGATATTTCTCAGGCTAGACGTTTTGAACATTGGTCATAGCCAGTTTATCTAAGTCTCAAGCCCTCCCTCTCTTCTCCAACCCACATCTACTGTCCTAGTATTGGTGCCATATTTTCTATTAAGAGAACTCTTGCATAATTCTCCCAAATTCCCACAGACAGAAGAATAGAGGAATGAAGAAATTTATCAGTGTGTGCCTTCAATGGAATAATGTACAACAATCAAAATGGATGAAATGCATCTACAGGCAACTCATAGGATTAAAGTTAGCAAACGCAGTTACAAATAGAAAAGAGTACAAACAGCATAATCTTCTCTTCTAAATTAAAAAAAAGAAACCTAAATAATATACAGGTAATAAATTTACATAGATCTGACAATACCAGATAGATAGGCAGGTTGGAAAATAGATTGATTGATTGAGTGATAGATCAATTGATCAATAGATAAGGGATAAAAGAGGGAGGATACACACCAGTAGATGTAAATTATCAGTGTTTTGGCTTCTGTGTTGGGTAGAGTGTTAGAAAGTATGCATTGTATTATGAAGACAGAAAGGAAGAAAAGAAGGAAGGGAGGGAGGGAGGGAGGAAGGAAGGAAAGAAAGTCATTGCACATAACAGTCATGAGAATGTGACATGAACCCATAATTATACTTAATCCAATTCTGTGTGCCTGAAGGCCAAGTAGAAAAACAAATGTGACTAGTCACACTCCTGCTTACCAACACCTAGGACTCCCTATCACAAAAGCAAGATATTGCCCAAATTTTGGCATGGAGTGAAAGATCCTTCCACATGCTGACTGTTGCCTGACTTTCCAAAATCATCTCTGGTCACTATTCACGTATTACAAGCTCCAGCTGCAACTGATCTTGGCTCCTCTTCCCCACTTGTGACAAACACCTCCAGACCACTCTGCCCTTGCTCCTGCTGTTTCTTCCTACAATATCCTCCCCATCCCTAACAAATCCTATGCCTCCTCCAAGACTCAGCCCACCCATCACTCTCTCTGAGACAGCTTTGCTGAGCAGCCTTCACCCCCAGCATACCAAGCAAGAATGAACCCTTTTCCATATCCAAGGCTCCTTGTGCCCATTCCTTTAACAAATACTTACATGTTAATTGGCTGTACATCCTCACCCTCTCTTGCTTTGTGAGATCCTAAAGGACAGGGCTCTATTTTCTTCATTTGGCATTTATGAAGTGTAGTCATTTTCTATTGCTGTGTAAGAAATTACCAAAAATGTAGTGCTTAGAACAGTTTATTATCTCAAAGCGTGTGGGTCAGAAGCACCGTGGGCTCGGCTAGGTTCTCTGTTTTGGGCCTCACAAGGTTGAAGTCAAGGGGTCAAACAGCCTGGATTCCTATTTGGGGCCCCTGCAGAAGATCTGCTTCACACTTTCTTAAGCTCGTTGATTGAATTCAGTTCCTTGGAGTTGTGGGACTGAAGTCCTTGATTCCTTGATGGCTATTGACCATGGGCTGCTCATGGACATTCCTTGATATGGGCTCCCTTCATCTTCAAAGACAGAAAAGGCCTGTCAGTTCCTCCTGGTACTTTGACTCTCTTTGATGTCCCTTTCTGTTATCAGCTGGAGAAAGTTTCTTGCTTTTAAGGGTTCCTATGATGACACTGGGCCCACTTGGATAATCCAGGATGTTCGTCCTATTTCAAGGTCAACTGTGCATTAGAACATAATATAATCAAAGAGTGATAGCTCATTATATTCACAGGTACCTGGAGTTAGGATGGGACATCTTTAGAAGGCCATTTTAGAAACTTTGCCTGCCATATTCAGTGTGTACCACAGTTAATAAAAAGGAGAGAGAGAAGGGATGTCTCCACAGCTTATTTCAGTACTTTCCACTGGTCCCACATGTGCACACAAACATCCTCACAGGCAACCACAAACATATAATGTCCTGGAAATTCAGGCCTACTCTGCTCCTTTATAATGAGGCCTATGTTCTTGGTCCAAAGAGGTATTGGAAAAATGTCCTCAGAAAAGACTAGGCCCGGCCAGGCGCGGTGGCTCACGCTTGTAATCCCAGCGCTTTGGGAGGCCGAGGTGGGCGGATCACGAGGTCAGGAGATCGAGACCACAGTGAAACCCCATCTCTACTAAAAATACAAAAAAATTAGCTGGGCGCGGTGGCGGGTGCCTGTAGTCCCAGCTACTGGGAGAGGCTGAGGCAGGAGAATGGCGTGAATCCTGGAGGCGGAGCTTGCAGTGAGCCGAGATTGCGCCACTGCACTCCAGCCTGGGCGACAGAGCGAGACTCTGTCTCAGAAAAAAAAAAAAAAAAAAAAAAGAAAAGACTAGGCCCAACTTCAGGTCTAATAAATCAGAATCTTTGAGGGTAATGCTGTGAAATATGTGTTTCTAACAAGCTGTAGCTTTGCTCAGGCTGTGAACTGGATGGCTTATGCAATAAACATTGATTTTTCACAGTTCTGGAGGTCGGAATTCCAAGACCAAGGTGCCTGCAGGGTTGGATTCTTGGTAAGGGCTCTCTTCTTGGCTTACAGATAGCCGTCATCTTCCTGTGTCCTCACGTGGCAGAAAGAAGACACTAACTGATTTTCTGCCTCTTCTTTTATGAGGGCACTAATCCCATTTGTGAGAGCTCCACCCTCATAACCTAATCACCTCCTAAAGGCTCTTCCTTCTAACATCATCACACCTGGACTAGGGGTTCAACATGTGATATGTGGGGGACCACAGTCTGTCCAGGTATTACTCCCTAGGTAATTCTTAGGTAATTTAATTTTTGAGAACCACCATCGGGACCCCTCTTTTCCTTTTTCTTTTTTTTTGAGATGAAATCTCACTCTGTCTCCCAGGCTGGAGTGCAATAGCACAATCTTGGCTCACCACAACGTCCGCCTCCTGCGTTCAAGCAATTCTCCTGCCTCAGCCTCCCAAGTAGCTGGGATTACAGGCATGCGCCAGCACACCCAGCTAATTTTGTATTTTTAGTAGAGATGGGGTTTCTCCATATTGGTCAGGCTGGTCTCAAACTCCTGACCTCAGGTGATCTGCCCGCCTCGGCCTCCCAAAGTGCTGAGATTACAGGCATGAGGCACAGCACCTGACCTCTTCTTTGGATTATACTTTATATCTTTGATGCTTATTTATGATACAGATGCTCGTTATACTCAAATTCCAGCAGAAAGCTGAGTCCACCAGTCTCAATGCTTGCTAGCAATTGGAGGAATCATAACATACACACTCTAGGAGTGATCAAGGAATAACTGCCCAGGAGTCATTTTCAATGTCAGTCTTCAGTTTTGCAGAAACTGTACAACTGATGCAAAGAAAGAGCTGGCTTTCTGTGTCGCCTGTTGCAGCCCCCTTGCCTCCTGAGCATTTTTTTCTGAGGATCCTTTCTTAGTAGCACTCTGGGAGCATGGGATCAGCCCTTGATACCTGCAGCCACTACGAGAGGGCTGTACAGGCAGGCAGGAAGGTATCTTCTCAAGGGCGGGGATCTCTCTTGGCTGCCAGACTGTGCTCCTGCCATAGTTTTCCTTTGGGTTAAAAGTAATCTCTCTCTTATTTAAGAGTCTGGTAGCTAGGGTTGTTATTTTCCTTTTGAAAAACCCTTTAAGGAACAGAAAACATAACTCACCTGGAGCAAAGAAATTGGCCCCCTATTAAAATGTACACTGAATAGAGAAACTTCTGGGGCCAAAAATGGGTGCAGGAGATAGAAAGTGCAGTATATATGCACGTGTGTATATATGTGTGTCTGCATATTCTTTCCCTTCTTTTGTCTTTTTTACTTCTTTTTCCCCTTCTTTTTACTCTTTCTTTCCTTCTCTCTTTTCTTTTCTTCTTTTGAAACGTGGCCAGCCAGAACAGGCACAACATCCCCAGAAACACTACTACCAGCCTCCTCTCCAAAATGCACATCAATTCAGACGTGCCCTTTTGTAGATTGGAAAATCCGACCCCCTTTTGAAGCCAGATGGCCAATGCGATAGGAGGAAAAGGGACCTGAATTGTGCTCCGCGCTGTATTTAGAGGTCAGCCAGTCCATTGTGCGGTTGCTGGTTTCACACCAGCCCTTGAGAAGCCGTGCAGTATAAAGAGCTCCGACTGGGCTTGTGCTGGAAACAGCCTCTTCCTGATCCCGGAGGGCAAGAATGTGCCGGGGCACACAGCATCACCTATGGCCCCGTGTACCCCGAGGCACACGCTGTGTCGTCCCCCAGCAACATGCCTCAAAGACGGCTGCAGCTGATGCGGCTTCGCCAGGGTCAGCTCTTACATGAGGACTGACAAAACCAAAGCTGTGTGTGCCGCTCCCACAAGCCACAGGGATGATACCGAGACACTGACTCTGCTCCTGCTTTTTCAGTTGTGGAGTGAGCTTGAACAGAGTCCCAAATCCCCTGTGCTCACCTACAGTCCTCACATTCTCTGGGCTTTGTTCTCAAAGATGATGTTACTGTGAGTGATTATGATCTCTGCAGGCTGGTGAGACAAAAGAGACCAGAGCAGGACTGTCTTGCTTTTGTTTCCTGGACACATGACACCTGGCCTGTGGATTGTGGCTTTGGTTGCCTTTTGAAACGCCAGGCTAAGAAGAACCCAAGTAGTGGACTCCCATTTGCAAGACAGTGACATAAAGCTGCAGACCAGACTGCAGTAGAACCACCACACGGGAGAAGTTCTTGTGTCCTTCAGGATTTGAAAAGGAACTCCAGGTACCTGAGTGATGTTTGGGTGAAACCAGAGATAAGATAGTTGAGGCCCAGCCCCAAGGTGACCTCTGAACCAGTCCCCTCCAGTGAGCAGAGAGAAGTGGGGTCAGGCGGCCCCTTCTCCATGTCTCTCCATGCAGACACCACTTGATATTTGAATCTAAAGGTTAATTAAGTGCAGCTGCCAGGCAGAAAGACCACAATCAATTATCATGTCTTCTCGTCCATTTCAGCCTATTCTTAATTATGTTCATTGGGTTTGGGGAAGGAGGTCTTTCAGCTGAGTTTTGGAAAAAAGAAGCTATTTTGTTTCGAACAGACAGATCTCCCTTCCTAGACTACAACATCTATCTTCATCAACCCATGGTGATCCATGGGCTTGTTTGTCACAGGATAAGGGCATTGGGCAGAGGACCATGGAGAGCATCCCTGGGTATCCCCATGGGCACAGAGGGAAGAGTGCATATGCCAGGGCTTCCTTCTAGGAATTCCTTGATAGGAAGGGCCACTCCTGGTGCAACCACTGAGAATCCAGTGTCATTCTCCGGAATTGCCCTCCTATGAAGGCCAGGCCCACGTACCAGCTGAGGGTCCACTCAACCACACGCACACAGGCATGCTCCCCAGCGCACACATGCACATGCTGACCCTTTGTCATAATTAACTATTTAAAATTCCACTGCTGCTAATCGAAGCAGCACGGCTGTGTTCTCATTAAGGAGATCAATTCCTGTTGAATATTCACCTCCAGGGGCGGATGCGGTCGGAATGAGCTGATGGTTTCTGTCTAGCTCGCCAGAGCTAATGAGTGGCTGCTGCCATTACAATGCAGTCACTCGCCTGTAATCAGTCAAAATAACAAGCAGTAGCTCCTTGCAGGGCTGCTGGGTATTCTACATAAATATACATAGAAAGACAGTTTCAGCAGAAACCGTCGGCCCATCTCAATGAGGCAGGCCTGAGGTGTGGCCTCCCTGGATTGCAATGGATTGCAAGCCCACCTCAGCTGGACTGTGCTTCCTTCTCCATCTGTCTTCCCTCCCTTCACCCACAGATGCACTGCATGGCTGTCTGCTGCAGCCCACCTCAACCCCGTTGAACGTCTTTAACCCAACTTCTTTCTATTGTTTAGCCTCTACTTCAAGTGAATTCTCCCAGTTCAGAAGCCTCAGCACTGAGAGGAGCAGAGGGCCAGTGGCTTTGGAAGCAGTTTAGGTAGCGGCTCCATCTCTCCTGAGCTGTCTGTACTGCAGAGCAGGCAGCTGGGATCCTGTCTCTTCCTTGCCTTTTCTGGGAACTCAGGATTAGAGAAAAAGTGAGTAAAGAGGGGAGATTTTCAAGATGGATCAAAATAAGTGGACACAAGTCAGTTCTTGGCTGGTACCTGCACACATGAGAGAGTAATGTTTCTGAGCTATGGGATAAGACCAATTTCATGTTCAAAAAAATGACTTAATGGTGTAGAAAAGCAATGCTTTTCTTTTAATATTAATTTGAGTTTGGTACACATCAATTACAACAAATCCCAGTAAGACACTTTTCTATGTTTTTTGGAAAATCTTACAAGAGTGACCTTGGCAAAGAATGGATTTTAGTTTTTTTCTCCTTCCCACTTGGCATACATAGACTCTCAGAGACTTTTAACTGATCAATGCATATGACAAGACAGGCCATTTAACCTAAGATACACATGCACCCTTGCTCATTCATTGATGTATTCATTTCTATGTTTATTGCAGAAGTCTCCCACTCCTTACTTCATTCCTTCAGCCATTCAGTAGACATTTATCAAGCATTCCCATGGACCAGACACTGAATTAGTCATCGAGATGACATGGTCCTTGTGAAGCTCTGAGTCTTGTAAGAGGATACACACAGGTAAGAGAATGAACACAATGCAGTGTGGGGGTCATTGACTTCTGATGGTGAAATGTTTTTGCCCAATTTTTCAGGTGAGAGCATTTTCTTAGAAATAACTCCTAAGTCCAGACAGGAAAGAAACTTGTTTTCATGAACAGCCCACCTCAAACGTCAAGTGGACACCCCAGGAGAGAGCCCCCAGGGTAGGCTTCTATTCAAGGAGATCTGTTTCATAATCCAACTTTTCTGTGATACACCCCAGTTCACAAGCTGAAGACACATTTGTTCTGTGTGGTCAGCATGGTTGTAGGTAAGACTTTCTCAACAGCAGTGAGCTTTGCTGCATCAGCTGGAGACAGGATAATCAAGTGGGCAGGGAGTACACGGCTTCCTCCTACGCTACGGGCAGGAGGGAGACACTTGCTAACTTAAAGGTATAAGCCACATGTCATTGAAGAAAAAGTGGCGATAAGTGGATGTCATTTCTAATCTTGTCTCTCATGGACAAGGTTTGGGACAGCAAGGAAATGGGAAATGGCAGCTGGTGCCACTCAGCATTCCAGCTCACCCATCCTGTGATCCTTATCAGTCATTAGAAAAGGTAATTAAGCCAGTGTCTTGCTCACACAGCCAATACTGAGCTGGTCGAAAATAATCTGCAGCCAGTGAGCACAGCAAATTAGCACCCCCTCAATCGCTAGCATCGGGGGACATTGAAGCTCCACTTGCCTGTGACACGGCAGCGTGCTGAGCCCCATGCTACAGAGCAAAGCAGACTGGATGCTCGGTCTTTAAGGGGCTGCTTTCTAAGCACATGCAGTGATCTGAATACACATAGATAGGTCAAACAGAAGGAAAGTAAAACCAGTAAGTTAAGTCCTGAATGAGAGAAGGGGACTGACACCCTACAGGGTATTCAGCCAGCGGCTTGCTTGGGGTGGGAAGAATCTGGGTTTCTACTTAGCAGTAGAGCCTGAGGAACTCACCATGTGATCTTTGGTTATGAGTGGAGGGGCTGGCAATTTTCTGCTGATGGAGATGACAAATTTTTCTGGAGATAGTGGAGTTTCAGAAGATGTCCAAATGATGAGAAAAATGACTTCACACAGTAAACACTTGAAATAACCTATGAGTCCTGATGACACACTCTTGTGAAGGGAAACTTGATGGATGAACTCACTGTTCTTTCCCACTCATGCCTTTCTTCTGTTTTTTATTTTATTTTTTAACCAATCAACACATTAAAAATGTAGATTTAGAGATACAACTGCAGTTTTGTTACATGGATAGACAGTGTAGTGGTGAAATCTGGGCTTTTAGTGTGACCATCATGCAAATGGTGAACATTTTACCCAATAGGTGTTTTTTTTTTTTTCTGTTTTTATCCCTCACCTCCCTCACACCCTCCCATCTTTTGCTGTCACCAGTGTCTGTTATTCCACTGTCCGCACATATGTACTCATTCCAATGCATTAATATCTATAATGTGCCACCCAACCAATGTGGGACAAAAGTCCAGATAAATATTCATCATAGGGGGTTCAGAGATGGACCTCTGCTTTTTGGATGGGGTTTTGGTAACTCACCATGGAAAAATATCATCCGTGGAATAATAACAGGAAGCCACTAAGCCAAAGTCACACAATCAATAAGTGGCAAAGAGACCTAACCTAAATTATCCTTCTCTTCAAGGCTTACCCATTAATTCCAGAGAGTCAGACCATCATGTTTTCCTTTTGCAATTAAGAGAGATAGGAAACAGGAGCACTGGAGAGGAAATGCTTGGAATCACGGGCTCTTGCTAGCAATACAGGGAATGCTTTTGCTGCTGAGCCTGCTCATGGGGAAAGGCAGGCGAGTATTTGTACACGCATGACACCCATTGGCCTTATCTCATGCATTTTGGCATCTTCATTGTTTGGAAGGGGAGCAATGAAACACTGCTCTCAGATGAGTTAGCTCTTTAACATAAACTTGCTCTATTGCAGCCCCGACCTGGTGCAACAGTTGTAGGACTCAGTGCCATAAGCAGGTGCAGAGCCCTTCAAACATTGGTGAGTGTTAGGTCAAAGGGCTTAGCCTCACTCCAATCTAGTTTCCTGTAATTATCTGCTTAAAATAGCTTTGGCTGTCCATTGACTTCCTCCTGGTGTCCCAAGCTGCAGTGCAGCCAAGCAGTACAGCTAGACAACCACTGCGTTTTGCCTGCAGGATGGGTGATGGATTTCTCCATACAGCATCATTACGTCCGCTAAGCACTTCACGATGCTCGGGGATGAAAGGAGTTATAAATGAAAGATATTATTATTAATAAGAATGTAGATGAACAAAGGGAAAATGTACTCACCCGCACTATCCATCACCTTACCACACTTCACCTAAAGACCATGATCTGCTGGAGCCTCAAGGAAAGCCTATTTGCAGAAATCAATAACTGGTTTTAAAAAAATAGATCTAGGCTCCACTGGAGCTGACTACTCAGGGGCTTCTCATCATTCTATGCAACAGTCAATATTAGCCATCACTGCCTCAAATAAAGATTGAATTCAAATTTAGTTAAGAGTACTTTTGTATGATAATCTACCAAGTGATTATTAAATGTATTTACAGAGGGTTTTAAAAATAGGCTGTGGGAGAAAATAAAAGAAAACAAAAAGCCTGCCTGAGTCTACTTGATGTGAGCTATGAGGCTGACTCATAGTGATGGACTCACATTAGCTTGGTTTGTCTGCTTTAATAAAATTAACACTTGGGGAAATCGAGTTTCATTCTGTGGGTGGCAGGAAGCATTTCCATTCTATGCATCATAAGGTGAAGGAAGAGGAACAGTCACTGAGCAGCCAGCAGCATAGATCAAACCCTCACCCTGCACAGAGACCCAGAGCTAATTGTTGCGCAGAAAGTGGAGTTCAGTTTTATTACGTATTTCACAGGAAGTGCTAGACAGCTGCCTCCCATGTGATCATTATGGTCCATGGAGAAACTAAGGCAAATGCCAGTTTACCTGAGCAGACGTTACAGATATGCATATAAACAGGGGACATTCAACACCGTTTTCCTGGAGACAGCAAGTAGGAAGGAGGATTCATCAGACCGACCTCAGGCAGGTTGGTGGGGGGCTGGGGGGAGAAGGGAAGAAAAAGCTTCTGGAGCAAGTGCGTTGTGCAGTATTGACGGAAGTTGGGAGCGTGCTCTGGGAAGGAAGTGCGTTCTTTACAGGTGAAACAGCATACCTGTCCATTGAACTTAACTCATTAGGATGGAGACCTCTGGAGAGATTTAGAAATGAAGGAACTGTAGGTGAAGCACACACCGGAAGAAGAGAAGCAGCTGCTCACACAGCAGAGGGGCAGGTTTCACGGGTAATAAGATGTAGAGTTTAAGAAACGCTTATTGCCTGCTGTAATATACCCTTTGCACGTAATTCATGTACAACAAAGAACTACATAGGGATTTTTGCCCTGTGAATATTTAATTGCAACTTGCAAAACATGTCAAGCAAGTCTCAGACTTTCCCTGGACAATTTTGACAGTGGTGAAGACATTTGGTCTATGAGAGTGGTGGGGGATGGGGAGGTTCTTATCGTATGCATCTTTGCCAGTCCTTGCGCTTTTGAATATGGGTTAGTAAGGGCGTTTTGTGGAAGACTTGGAATGTAAAATGACTCTGCCAGGACTCAGTTCCATCACTGCCATGGGTGACCTGGTGAGGGAAAGGACCTGCTTTCGCGGCCCTTCTATGCCAGTGATTTTCCAAAATAGACTGCATACAGATTATCTACAGAGTACAAATTTGTATATATTTGAATTCCTGAACCAATGTGCACTGCAGAGTCTAAGAATCTGCATTTTGACACACAGCCCTGATAATTCTGATGCAGAAAGTCCTCAAACTATGCCTTAAGAAACACTTCTAGGTGATGTGCTGAGGTATCTATGGAGATTATGTATAGATAAGCCTATAGCTAATTTTCCTTCATAGAGAGGAAAATGGGATTGATTTGGGAGTAATTAGAATGTTAGACTGGAATACAACCCAATGGTAAGCATAAATATGCAAATATGGGGTGACTTATTCTATAGTTCATAGAAATGTAAATTATTTTTATTTGTGCAAATATACACCATCTGTTCTCACCTGTGAGTTGTATCTCGACGTACTAGGACAGTTCATTTTTAATGCTGACATTTCTGTGGATGATTATGGCTGTTATTAAGTTTTTGATTATATAACTTGTTGCCTAATGGCTTGAAACCAGTACTAGGCAAAAGTATTCCCAAAATGTGTGTCTCAGGTGAAGTTTGGGTAACTGTATTGAAGAAATCCAAACTTTATAACCCTTAACTATTTGGTAATCTAGTCAGTCAGTTCTCTCAGGAACACTGGATTCTTCAGTTGAAAGCAAAGCCGAAAATTTAAAAACAGTGGTTTGTTTGGGTATTCCTTTTCTTATCATTTTAATTTGATTCTTTTTTAATCAACATGAGGTGTCACTTGTTGGCCAGGCTAGTCTCAAGCTCCTGGGCTCCAGTAATCCTCCCACCTTAGGCTCCTGAGTAGTTGAGTTTATGGGCATGAGCCAACATGCCTGCCAAATTGATTTTTTTTTTTTTTTTTTTTTTTTGAGATGCAGTCTCTATCTGTCGCCTAGGCTGGAGTGCAGTGGTGCGATCTTGGCTCACTGCAACCTCTGTCTCTTGGGTTCAAGTGATTCTCATGCTTTAGCCTCCTGAGTAGCTGGGACTACAGGTGTGTGCCACCACGCCTGGCTAATTTTTTTGTATTTTTGGTAGAGATGGAGTTTCACCATGTTGGCCAGCCTGGTCTCGAACTCCTGACCTCAGGTGATCCACCCACCTTGGCCACCCAAGCTGCTGGGATTACAGACATGAGCCACCACGTCCGGCCTAAATTTGATTTTTACTGTATTATTGTTTCTCTCATCATGACTTGATGAGAAGTTTGGGCATATGTGTTCAAGTTTTCTGTTGCACATAATAACTCTCAGAAAACACCACCCATCTGAGTAATTTTTGTTTTAATGGCCTTAATCATGATGAAGCTTTGTAATCTGTAAAGCTTTCGAGCCAGGTTAGAGAAGTCAGTTACAGAATTCCCCCTCTTTACACTCGAACGCATACATGTAAAAAATGGTCAAAATGGATTTGGGGTTTGGGCTTGTTCAGCTGTCAACATTTGATAGTTTTTTTTTTGAGACTTATCCACATGTAATACCCTGAAGGGTGGTGGTCTGATTGACGAGTGAGCACGTTGCCTGCCTCTTCTTTAGGGAAACCTGTGTGCATCCTCTTTTCTCATCCCTGGTTCCTGCTTTGCAACCTCATCCTGAACATCCTCCACACAGTAGGTTTTGTCCTGCTGGCAGCCTTTTTCTCTTGTTTTCCCTCCTAGAAATCTCTCCTTTCCAAACACCTGAATCTGGTCTAGGTAAAACTGTGATTCTTTCTAGCTAATGTCCCACATTTTCATAGTGCTTTCTCTCGTAACTTGCCTTTGTTGCTTTGTGCATTGCCTGGATTCCTATAGCTCTTACGATAAGGAACACGTGTTTAGCAGTAATTCATCTGAAACAGTTGCCTGCAATCAGTTTTGTCTTTCCCGCTAGTGTCTAAGTATGACAACTATATATGATGCTTGCATATGTTGGATTTGTGCTTCATATTTTAAAAAAATTATTAGATTTCTAACGCATTATTTTTTCCTGCGAATAGTTGATATGTCATTTGGATACATATGTTAGAGTGTCTTGATATACACAATACTTTATAAGATACATAACTAACCTTGATACATGTTTATTTTAATAGACTGATCACGGTGGAGAATTCTAAGAGTTGAGCCTGGCCACAGAGGGCAGATGGGAACTTAAGGTGGAGGGATCCGTAGCCGAAATGCTTGGGAGCTTCCAATGCCAGCTCCACTGCTCACTAGCTCTGTGACCTTCAGGAAGTTACATGGCCTCTCTGTGTCTCAGTTTTGTGGTGACTCACTTGTCACAGCTTGCCTGGGACTTTCACAGTTTTAACACTGAACGTCTGATGTTCCTGGAACCCTGTCAGCTTCGAGCAAACTGAGACGGTTGGTTACCACCAGGTTCTTTCTCTATCTAACACAGGAGAAAATAGTAATAATCTGTACCACATGGGGTTACTATGAAATAATTTATGCTGAGTGCTAAGAAAGTGCTGAGCAAAATTTAGCTCTTATTGTATGAATAGGCTAAGTTCAGGTAACAAAGAAGGTACTTACTATAGACATGCTAGTTAAAGCAAAAATAAAGAAATAGTCACTTAACTAGTGTGTGTATGTTATGTGGTCTATGTAGTATGTGTATGTGGTGTGTTATGTGTGTATGTGTGTGTAGTGTAGTGTGTGTGTGTGTGTAGTGTGATGTGTGTGATGTGGTGTGTGTGCTGAATGTGTTACGTGTGTAGTGGGCATGTTACGTGTGTGGTGTGTTACGTGTGGTGTATGTGTGGTGTGTATGGTGTGTGTTTGGTATGTATGGTGTGTGTGTATAATGTGATGCATGTGTGGGTGGTGTAGTGTGTGTGGGATGGTGTGTGTGTGTGGTATGTGTCATGTGTATGGTGTGTATGTGTATGTGATGTGAGTGTGTGGTATGATGTCTTTGGTATGTGTGGTGTGTATGTGTGTATGTAGTATGTGGTGTATGTGTGTGTGCCGTATTATGTGTGGGGTATCTGTGGTGTGTATGTATATGTGGTGTGTGTGTATGGTGTGACGTGTGTGTGCTGTGTGGTCTGGTGTGATATGTATAGTGTGTATGTGTGTTTGGTGTGTGCATATGGTGTGATGTGTGTGGTATGCGTGGTGTGTATGTGTGGTATATAGTGTGTGTGTTTGCAATTTTTGTGTGGTATGTGTGATGTGTTTGTGGGTGGTGTGATGTGTGGTATATATGGTATGTGTGGTGTGTGTTGGTGTGATGCATAGTGGTATGTGTGGTGTATATGTGTGATATACCTGGTGTGTATGTGGGTTTTGTGTGTGTGGTGTGGTGTATAGTGTGATGCATGGGTGGTGTGTGTGGTGTGTGTGTGTGGTAAATGTGGTGTGTATGAAGTGTATGTATGTGTGGTGTGTGTGGTGTGTGTGTATGATGTGATGCATGTGTGGTGTGTGTGTGTGGTGTTTGTGGTGGGATGTGTGTGGAGGTGGGGTGGGAGTGTAGTATTGTGTGTGTGGTGTGTGTGTGTGGTGTGATGCATGTGTGGTGTGGTGTGTGTGTGTGGTGTCTGTGGTGGGATGTGTGTGGAGGGGGGTGGGAGTGTAGTAGCCTGTGTGGGTTTTCTACCTCCATGCCAATAACACCCTTTCCTGTGTGAAGGAGAGCTGATGGAGATGGCTACAACCTGAGTCAGACCTCAGCAAAGTGTCAATGTGTTTTTCGGAATTCTACATGTAGTGAATAAATATTTTTTAAAAAGTTGCTTTCTAGTTACATGGCGGTTAGCTTCTCCTTCAGGTACAAAAGTAAGGTTTGAACACTTTTCATTAAAATCATTGGAGCTGCAAAATCTCCCACATCTTTTCTCAACCAGTAATCTTTATTTATTTATTTTTATTTTCTGCCATTTGTCTCTCTGCAGACTTAGGCATCACTCATTGTAATATTTCTGGAGTCTAATTTCTCAGAATTGTTTAAAAGGCACACATGTCTTAAAAAAATATAAAACCCAAGGAATAATTCCTAAAGGTGGGATGTCAGGAACTGTGGCAGCCTGGGAAAGCATTTATCTGGAAAGGCTGCATGTCCATACCATCCTCTCCTGAAGGCAGTTGTCAGGAGCTTACTCTTGCCCTATCTGCTTACAGGAAACTTCCCGAGATAATTATCCATCCAAATCCCACCACGCCATTCACTTTGACAAGTACACACATTGCTTTGTGTGAGGATCAAAAGCTTATAACATGATCAAAAGTTTATAACATGCACAAAAGTTTCAGTTGTTTGGTAAGGAGCATGTGTGTGTGTGTGTGTGTGTGTGTGTGTGTGTGTACATGTGTGTGAGAGAGAGAGATTCATGAATGAATTGTATAGACTACTTAGCTCCCCACATAGTTGCTAAAACTCATTTTTCTGACAACCATATGCAAAAGAATGAAACTGGACCCCTACCTCTCACCATATACAAAAAAAATCAACTTAAGATGGATTAAAGACTTAAAGATAAGACCTCAAAATATAAAAATCCTAGAAGAAAACCTAGGAAATACTCTTCCAGACATTGGCCTAGGCAAATAATTTATGACTATGTCCTCCAAAGCAAATGCCACAAAAACAAAAATTGACAATTGGGAACTAATTAAACTAAAGAGCTTCTGCACAGCAAAAAAAACTATCAACAGTAAACCACCTACAGAATGGGAGAAAATATTTGCAAACTATGCACCTGACAAAGAACTAATATCCAGAATCTACAAGGAGTTCGAACAACTCAACAAGCAAAAAGCAAATAACCTCATTAAAAAATGGGCAAACGACATGAACACACTTCTTTAAAAAAGACATACATGCGCCAACAAGCATATGAAAAAATGTTTAACATCACTAATCATTAGAGAAATGCAAATCAAAACCAAAATGAGATGCCATCTCACACCAGTCAGAATGGCTATTATTAAAAAGTCAAAAGAAAAAATAACAGATGTTGGCAAGGCTGCAGATGAAAAGGAATGTTTATACACTGTTGGTGGGAATGCAAATGAGTTCAGCCCCTGTGTAAAGTAGTTTGGAGATTTCTCAAGGAACTAAAAACAGAACTACCGTTCGACCCAGCAAGGCCACTAGTGAGCATATACCCAAAGGAAAATAAATCGTTCAACCAAAAAGATACATACACTTGTATGTTCATCACAACATTCTTCACGATAGCAATGACATGGAATCAGCCTCAGTGCCTACCAATGGTGAATTGGATAAAGAAGATGTGGTACATATACGCCATGAAATATGACACAGCCATAAAAAAGAATGAAATTATGTTCTTTGCAGCAACATGGATGCAGCTGGAGGCCATTCTACTGAGCCACTTAATGCAGGAACAGACAACCAAACACAACGTGTTCTCACTTGTAAGTGGGAGCTAAGCCTTGGGTACACATGGACACAAAAATGGGAACAATAGACACTAGGGTTTCAGAAAGTGTGGAGGGGCAAGTGTTGGAATGCTACCTATCAGGTACTATTTTGCTACTTGGGCGACAGGATCACTAAAAGCCCAAACCACAGCATCATGCTATATACTCTTGTAACAAACCTGCACATGTACCTAGTGAATCTAAAATTTAAAAAAAATTAAGTAAAACTCATTCATTATCTATAGCAATCTAAGTAGGGAATAGTTATCTTCATCTTACAGAGGAGGGTGGGGAATCACAAACAGGCGAAGTAACTTGGTAAAGGTCACCATCATCTTAAAGAGATAGTAATTAGGGTTTGGGCCGCTGGCCCACTGACTCCAGAGAGCTGCTCCCTGCCCCATCCCCTCAACACAAGGAGTGGATCTGGGGA
Source organism: Nomascus leucogenys (assembly GCF_006542625.1). Lineage (NCBI taxonomy): Eukaryota > Metazoa > Chordata > Mammalia > Primates > Hylobatidae > Nomascus > Nomascus leucogenys. The sequence goes on along the minus strand of NC_044395.1, from coordinate 1,927,573 downwards.
GAAATGCCCTCTTCTGGCCATACTACATTCCCAGGAGCTGTTCCCTAGTGGGTGTTCCTAGAGTAAGTGAACTTTCTCATTACAGAAACACTGCAAAACCAAGTCTCCTAACCAAACGGTCAACACTTAACGATGTCTTAAACCGATGACCCGGAAGGCAAAGCTGAATCCCTGAAACATGAGGCTAACATAATTATATGCAAAGGCTTACAATGTGGGTAAAAATGTATGCCTCACGTCTCCTGCCACATGCTCACAAACCCCCAAGTGCAATAATGGTAGATGGGAAATAATGCAGAACTTAAGCCTGAAAGGTCTGTGCTCATACTCTGTCCCTGCCACTCCTTGTCTCTCTCCTGAACCACATATTCAAAGTCTTTGAGCCTTGTTTTCCTAATCTGTACATAAGGACAGAACACTGTGTCCTGTCTGTCTAACAGAATCATCATGGGCCTTCAAGGAAAGAATCCCCATCAGGACCAGAGTGAAGTGCAAGGTATTATTAATATTCACAACAGCCACAAAATAAGACAGCATATAAAATGCAGCCCCCTGCTTCGTCAATTTTACCTAGAATTAATATGCTAGCTAGAATATTCATTAAATATTTAATTAATAAGACTGCTCATTTTAAATTTTAAAAGGCTATTTGGAGATGATTTCAATGGTCTGGTTCTCCTAAAAAGCCATCCAGGAAAATCTGAACTCCTGCCATTTTTTTCCTTAATGAATTTCACCCTACCAAGAAGGGGAATCCAAGCATTCCATTGTCCTTTGCACTGTGCTCAGAGTTTGGACTTTTTTTTTTTTTCCAAAGAAGGCATTATAACAATATATATTTAAAAGTCTCACTAAAGCTTATACTAGGGAAAATTGGGGAAATGTGTTCTTACTGTTTCTTCTTGTCCCCTTCCCCCTACAAACGGCTTGAGTAGGATATAATTTGCAGAGAAAAAAGGTATCACAACCTAGCTCTGTAAGCATGGGCTTTGTTAAAACATGATGGTTTACTCAGCACTTATCACAAAGTCTGGCATTTAGTGTGTGCTCAAAAAGTACCTCTTCAAGAGATGAATGGATAGATGGATAAATGGTTGCATAGGTGAATGAATGGATGGGTGGGTGGATGGATGGATAGATGGATGGATTGATGGGTGAATAGATGGGCAGATGGGTAGATGGGTTAATAAATAGGTAGATGAATGTGTGCATGAGTGGATGGATAGATGGATGGGTGGTTGGTGAATGGATGGATCGACGGGTGTATGAATGGGTGGATAGATGAATGAGTGGGTGGATGGATGGATGGATGGTTTGTTGGATGGGTAGGTGAATGGACGGATGGTTGGTTGGATAGGTAAGTGAATGGATGGATGGATGGTTGGTTGGATGGGTAGGTGAATGGATGGATGGATGGATGGTTGGTGGATGGATGGGTAGATGGGTGAATGGATGGGTAGTGGATGGAGGGATAGATGGTGTATGAATGGGTGGATGGATGGGTGGATGGGAAGTTGCCAGGGTATGAGTATGGTAATAAAAAAAAGTGGCTGTAGCTTTCACTTCTCTGAGAGTTGCTAAGGGATACAGGGAAGTTCTGGAATTATTGGGACTAATATAGAACAGTATGACAGAAAAAACATTTTTCTCCCACTTTCCTCCTTACATCACAGGACAGTCAGAAACATTAGAACCAAGCTTTCAAATGGGCACTTCAAGACCTCTCGACAAGAATAAAAATACAAGTTTCTATTTGGTACTAAAGGGGTAACATTTATCGAGTGCCTCTTCTATGCCAAACACAATACTTTGTTTTTTTCTGTACATTAACTCATTTAATCTTCAACCTTATGAAGAAAAGACTGATTGCCATTTATCTGGAGCTAAATGAGATTACACTCTCTGTCCAAAATCAGATGGTGAAAGGTGGCTAGAGTGGATATCCAGTAGTTTAATTTTTCCAACATCCCTTTTTCCAATCTCCTCTCTAAACAGAGGCTTCCTCTCATCCTTCCACATTCACTGGGATCTGGTGGGGCTAGCTCTTCTCTAGACAGAACAGAGGTCACATGACCTTGATCTGGTTAAATATCTCCAGTCAAAAGGACTTAAATTTGAGCAAATGACTCAAATCTGGCCAATCGGACAACTCCCTCACTTGTCCCCTTCCATAATGCCCCAGCCCAGTACATCTACCAGCACAGAATGGTGAGGTCCAAACCACTGTACCTGTACCTGTATTGGGAAACTAACTTTATTGGTGGGCTCAGTCGTCATCCAGAATGTATAGTCTATCCCAGCTCAGCATGCGCAATTCCCCTTGCAAATCACCAGGGGGATAAAAAGGCACATGCTTGTTTTGGTTTTGGTTGTAAAAGTTTGGGAATATCATTTGGACATTGATGCCTCAAATGTATGATAGAATCTGGGTAACAAGTCTAGAACTCACAGCAGTAAATGGTGAAAGAGTTCATTTAAATATCTTTTTCCAACAATAATCCCACATACATGCACAGAGTAGGTACAGAACTCCACTCTGGTTTTAAACCAAGATCCCAATGTAAGATACCTACATGAAAGAAGCCTACCCCAGAATCTAACTGAGCAGCCCCCAGTTATCACCTGTGGCAGGATCCTCCGTGACTATTGCGTTATTCCGACCTGGAATTGGTACAAGTCAAAGACTCTAATACAAACATTTTTTCTACTTTCAGACAGCTGGCATTTCACAGGAAACTTCCCAAACATCTGTTGAGCAACCTACTGCTTCTCTGACTTCACCAATTCCCTTCTGAAGAGAATTTTATCTCAGCACTGCAATGAGGATAGTGAACATAAATATATATAATTACTCTACATTAATATAATTAGTCTGTCTTTCTCCCAGTCCAGAAATGGTTGTCCATATTTAGCTGTCAGTCGTTGGAATTATTTATGTCCATTTGTTCAAGGACTAAAAATAGATTCATTAAAAAAAGAATGCAGATATTACCCAGAAAAGGCTCTTTCATCTTTTAAATTCTATTTCTCCAGTCTGGGTTCCATTGCCTGCCTTCTTAGGAATTGAGTCTTGTAGGTTGGAGAGATTAGATTCACACAAGGCATTCTATTCATTTATTCCTTTTGATGAATTACCAGCAAGCTGACAAGACAAAGTACTTTGGTTGTTCCAAAGCTGACAACAAATGCCATCCCCACTGCAGCATTCTGTTCACCCCTCCTTCTGCGCAGGGGTGGGGCCATATTCAAGACAAAGTAGGCTCATTTAGGACTATGCATTCACGATGTCTTCAATACCACCTAGCTCCTTTGACTACTTTGAAATCTCAGACACTCCAAATATTATACATATCACTCCTATCCATAGAAATCAAAATCAAAAGTAGCTATTAGAAGAAAATTGTATATAAATAGCTTCTCATTTGCAACTTCCAGGGAATAAAGCTTTTCTTATGGTTTGTGTAACTTTACTTTGTCGGTCTTTATATAATAGCTGACACGTTGAAGCTGGCATGCTCAGCACTGCATTAGTTTTTGAATATAGCATTTTGTTATACTAACAAATCAGTGAGGTAAGGATGAGTATGTCCATTCCATAAATGGGAACACTGAGGCTAAAGTTTAAAAATACGCAGCTAGTGGTTATAGATATCCAGTCAAGCAAACCTAGATTTGAATCCCATCTCTGCAACCTTCTAATTATGTGGTCATGGGTATCAACTCACAGCAATACCGAGGTAGATACGATATCCCCAACTTAAAGATAAGAAAACCACGGTTCAAAAATTAAGTAATTTGTACAGGGCCAACTCTACATGCCAAATGCAGGATGGCCAAATCCATTTGTCTCCAAAAACAGTAATCTTAACTGACACCCTTTATTACTTCCTTGATGCAAAAAATGACTCAGTTGCGATGGAAACAAGTATAGCAATTAATTTAGGCACAGTGTGAAAGAGCTTGCTTGCCAACCATGGTCTCAGTGGTGATATTTTGAGACAGAGGCTGAGGGGATGCTCCTATAGGGGTAAGCTGGCTCTGGGCAGCTTTGAGGGCCTAGTGTACCTCGATTCTTACTAGTCCTAAGTTTGCACTTCTCTATGGGGCAGTAGATCCCAAGCAGCTATCAAGCAGCTACCCAAAGGCCAGTGTCATTACTCCAACCAGAAGAGATCTGTATGTATAGGGGTGTGTGTGTGTGTGTGTGTGTGACAGAGAGAGGGAGAGAGAGAGACAGAGGGAATGCATGCAAGTGCTATATATGACACTGAAAAGACAATTGTCTGTTATTTGACCTTAGGCCAGTGCCTGTCACAAATCCAGTGCTTATGAAATGTAAAGGTTTATTCGTATGGCGTGCAACATTTTTAAAGCATAAAATGTGGAGTTAGATTGTTCAGGGTTGAATGCCAGCTTTATCTCCTTCTAACTCTGTGACCTTGGTCAAATTGCTGACCTTTACTGTGCCTTGACGTTCTTCAATAAAGAATGCTGCTGTATGTAGAGAATGAAAATAACAACAGTGCCTTCCTCCGAGGAGATGTAGATGCTTAAGTGAGTTGCAAGGAACATTTAGAAGTGTGACTGAGAAGTAAGTGCTTAGTAAAGTCTGTTGTTCTGTTTTTTCTTTCTTTTTTTTTTTTTTTTTTTTGCTGTTATTGTTATTAAGGAACAAATACTAAGCCTATAAGAGGAGTAGCCTCATGTGAACTTGGAGGAACCCTCCATTCTGGACCCCAGATCTTTTTGTATGCACCCCTCACCCATGCTCTAATAGTGCTGGTTCACACAGGCACCGGCAGAGGCATGTTCTCAATCCTGGCATGATGCAATGGGAGCTCTTTGCAGTGATCATCAGCCTCTCCGTCCTCTTAGGCACGGTCCCCTCTCCCCATTCAGGTTGACGTGACCTTCAACACCAGATGGATAATGCCCCAGGCAGGAAGGAAGGATGCTCTGGGATAGTAGCCTTCAATAAGCATTATCCCTTCCTGATTTATACAGAGGGGAGGGCACTGTTGATGTGCACTCTTGCTCATAGATTGTCTTCATTCTGACTGCAGTCAGCCCGAAAGGGGAGGGTGTGCCAGGTGGCTTGCCACCCTATCTGTCATGTTGCCAAAGGCAGCAGCAATGCTGCCTCTTCCTAGAGAAACTCTCTACTCCATCAACCACAAAAGTAATATTGCAGGTGCATGTTCATGGATCTCTCCAACAAACTCCATCTTCAGGTTCAGTCCTTGGATCAAGGCTGCGGAGAAAGAGAAAATGGGACCTACAGGCACAGGCAGCACCTCCCAGCTCACTCTGATGAGAGGAAAATGGACATCAGGACTCCTCACATAAAACAGGCTAGTGGTGAGGAGTCAGGAAATTCAGCCAGAACAGATCTAGACTAAAGTATTTGGCTATTCTCATATTATTCCTCCAGTATGTGGCACAGGCTAAGTGCCATATCAGATCTCTGAGGCTGTGCCTGCTATTTCTCTTTCATGCCCTATTCTTGGGGACTGAATCGTGCCCCCCAAATTTACATGTCAAAGTCCTAACTCTTAACCTAAGAATGTAACTGTATTTGGAGATGGACCTTTAAAGAGGTGATTAGGTTAAGGTGTGGTCATCAGGGTTGGCCCTAATCCTATATTACTGGTGTCCTTATAAGAAGAGGACACTTGGACACATAAATGAGTATGTCCATTCTATAAATAGGAACCTTGAGGCTGAATGAGGTTAAAAGACGCCATGGGTGCAGTGGCACAGACAACACCGCAAGAAGCCACCTGCAAGCCAAAAAGAGAAGCCTCAGGAGAAACCAAACCTGCTAGCATCCTCATCTTGGATTTCTAGCTCCCAAAACTATGAGAAAGTAAATACCTAATGTTTAAGCCACTCATCCTGTATTACTTTGTTAAGGCAGCCCTAGCAAACTAATACATCGACATGAAGACCAGGTTTTCTTAAAGTAGTTGAGACTTAGATAAACTAAAAATTTAAAGTCTACTTAAAATGTCAAAGTGAAATAAAAAAGAAAAGTTGGTGTCCAGAAGTGGCTACTGGACAACAAACGGTGGTTGCTTTAAAGAGTTGCTGCTTAAGTACAATGATATCGAGTTGAGAACTTCCCTAATGCCAATTCTTTCCCAGGATGGTGCAAACGTGTGTGTGTTCATTTGTAAAAATAAATATGGAATAAATTCTTATTATGTGCCAGGCACTGCTCAGCTGCCAAGGTTGTAACAATCAATAAAATAATCTCCACGGTCTAGTGAGAGAAATGTTAAATTTTATCGTTAGCATTTGTTTCCATGCCCACATGATATAATTAGATGATCTCATATTTCTTTTACATTGTTACTTCCTCCTTAACCCATATTCAATCATCAAACATTGCAATAGGTCTATTAAAGCATATCAAATGCCATGCCAAGCACACTAATGTACTTCAGGGTTCTGTACTTGGCCCTGTTGTATTATACAACGACCTGGTAAAGAATTTGGAATGCAACCTAATGTATTCTATAGAGCATATGAAACTGAGAAAAATAGTTAATGTTCAAGGAGACAGAATCAGGATTCAAAAATATTTTGATCTCTGAGAAAAATAATCCAAGACTATAAAGATGACATTGATTCAGGATTACATTCTGCATTCAGAAAAGAACCGGCAGCTTAAGTTTATGGTGAGGTGGGGAACGGGAGGGCAGCCAGGTTTATCCGCATGAGGACAGACCCAGATCTTCAGTTGTCCCACATCTATTCCTCCTTCTCTTTCATAATCCATTTGCTGCACTTCACTCCCTCCTGTTTCTTTGCTTGTTCCTCTGTGACGCTCTGCAGGAGCTCCAAGACCATGACCTTGGTCCTCCCTCCCCACAGTGTTCTGTTTCTCCCGGCCACCCTGCCTCAGATGACAAAGGGCTCTACCTGACCACACTGTATGGTCCCAATCGAAAGCATACAAACCAGGCTACCAGTCCCCTAGAAGAGGGTATTGAGGATAGTGAAAGGCTGAAAATCAAAAGCCATGGCTGAATCAATGGAAAATGAACACTATGAAAAAGACAAGACTTATTTGGGTCAATAGAACTAACTTCAAAGTTAGTCGGATCACTACTGTGAGGATGAGGACTTATATCCATTCTGGGAAGTAATCTCAATAGGTAAGAGTTATAAGAAACCAAAGATTAGATTCAATTTAAGAAAAAAAGTGCTCAAAACTTTATTTATCTTGCATGGTACTGAGCTCTCTGTTACTGGAAGCGTTCAAGTTGAGGCTGCAGGACCATCTGCAGAGTCTTTCAAAGTGGATTATTGCATTGGGCAGGAGGTGGGTCAGAATGACCCCTAATGTTCTAAATTTAAGATTGTCTTCTTGTAACCTAGCTGGAGTATATTTTCCTTGGAGCTAGACTGGAGTGTAAAGTGCAAGCTCCTATATATGAGATCATTTTGCCACCTTTTTAGAGAGCGAGTGAAATTTATACTTAGCTCAAATGTCAGTTTTAGGTGTCCACAGCTGCTGGGTAGGAAATTCAGATCCTACTGAAGAAAAAGAAGGGAACCCAGCTGTCTTTGACTCATCACCCTCCTGCGTTGGCAAGGTCACTGTTACCTTGCAATTAGCACTTACCTTCAAAGAGCAAGCCCATCATCTGTGCTATGCTGGATAAAACTCTCCGCAGGCAGAAAAAGGGCCAAGACTTCAAATGGCTAGAATTTGTGTGAATTAAGATATAACCTTTGATCTTAATGGGTGAGTCTAACTGAGCATCTCTCACACTCTTGCCCCTTCTGGCTGTTTGGAGCCAAGTCCTTGAGATCAGGGTCCCCTTGGACTCAGTGTGCTGGTCTCTTAAGCGTCAAATGAATGCACGCTACTAGGAGGAGGATGTGCAATCGCTCTCCTTGTGAAACTGCAAGTTTTAGCAGAAGGATTTTAGAGACCTTTCCACTCTTGGCCCATATCTCTACAAACAGGGTGGTGGCCACCTCTCTTTCTGATGCCTGCGAGGCTGGATGCGTGGAAACCGAGTGCGTGGGGAGAGCTCTGAGTGCAGACTTAGGAGCCCTGGGCACTGGCCCTGTCTGTCCCTTCCCATACCCAGCCATGCCATGTGCACCATGCCTTTGGTCCCAATCAGCTCCTGTCTTAGTGTCTCTCTGGGGCTGCTTATAGCTCGGGTGGGACACTCCTCTCCTAGCTTTTCCTCACCCTCCCTTTCACAGTCCTATAGAACATCTTTAGGCTTTGGCTTCTTTATGGATAAAATGTGGGAAAAGTAATAAATCCTCTGCCTCAAGGTTGTTGGTTAGCCAACATGGGCCATGACTATCAGGAGACCATGGTCATTAATATTGATTGACAAATATAAAAAGATTCATTTTTTTCCCTACACAATGGCAACTAAAATTGAGTTATTATATAATGCCAGGCTCTAGCCCAGAGATATTAGAGAATGCATAACTTAACTCTTTTCTAGGGATCATTATTATCCCCCATTACAGATGATGAAACTGCTGCACAGAGAGGTTAAGTACATATCCCAAGGTCACACAGCTAACAAGTGGCAGAGCTGAGTTATGATCCCACAACTCTCCGCTATCTAAGGTGAGTTCAGGCCAAGATTTTAAAAAACAAAAATTGGTTGTAATAGGGTTGATCCCCCTCTTATTCTTCTGACTGTTGCCTCTATGTTGCCAAGAAAAAAAAAAAAACCCTGCTGCTGTTTTTGGTTGAAACAACTCCTCCCCCACGTCTCTGTGATCTTGGCAAGGGTGCCAGACTGAGAGCTACAAAGCGTCCTGCCGTCTCATGCTGCTTCTCATCTGTGACAGTTTCGGAAATCAGCGGGACCCACACCTGTCTCTTTTCTTTCAAAGCAGTTAGCAGTAAAGTGGCAAATGCCCCCATTCCCACTTCCTATGCTAGCTGGGGCTTGTTTTCTCATCCATGTGTTTTAAGATTTCAGAACTCCAAGGCCTTTTCAGCGTCCTCAGTGTGCATTCCACGAGCGGAGGGTTGGCAGGGGAGTGCCAGGGCGAGGGAAAAATCATAGGCTTTATCCTTGTCACAGCTTAGCCTTAAGATCTATGCCCCTGAAAAGGTAAGGCAACATCTGTGTGCTCCAGCAGGAGCCAACCTCCTGCCCTCACATTTCCTTCTGTCTCGGGACCCCTTGTGCTCAAGACAACCTCAGCAGGTCTCTGGAGGGGCACAGGGAACCAAGGACTAGTTTTTACATTTATTACATTTCCGCCAAGTCCTTGCCTCCTCACGCCTTCCAAAGCCCTCCAGCCCTGATCAGAGGGGCTTGGGTTGGGGGAACTCTGAACAGTGAAGGGTGCTGTGTGCACTCCCTGTCCCCTCACCCGCACTCATTTGAAGAGTGGAGTGTGTACCCATTGGATGGTTGTCATCCTGCACACATGAACGGGGGTGGATGGTGCTTGCATTCCCAATGTTTGGGTGGGCATTACAGGAAGCTCCCCAGATGCCGGCACCAGGGAGGTGCGGCTCAGGAATCCCAGTGACATCAGCCAAAACGTCCTTCTTGGCAATCAAAGGTGGGTGTATCTGTGTGTGAATTGCCAATCATCCGGCAGACGTCGTGGACGGTAAGCAAGGCTCCTCATTATGTGAAAGATGGGGGAGGGTAACTTTGGGAGGCCGAGGCGGGCACATCACGAGGTCAGGAGTTTGAGACCTGCCTGGCCAACATACTGAAACCCCATCTCTACTAAAAATACAAAATATTAGCTGGGTGTGGTGGTGGGCACCTGTAATTCCAGCTGCTTGGGAGGCTGAGGCAGGAGAATCACTTGAACTCTGGAGGCAGAGCCTGCAGTGAGCTGAGATCACACCACTGCACTACAGCCTGAGCAATAGTGTGAGACTCTGTCTCAAAAAAAAAAAAAAAAAAAAAGATGGGAGAGGGCAGACCCTCTATTTCCTCACCTCCTCAGCAACCAAGCAGAAAATGTCCAGAATTAGTGTCATCCTCAAGTCAACTCCTTAATCTTGAATGCTGGATAAAAGGTGTTGAATTTTATGGCATTTTTAAACCACACTATTTGACCCCCTTAAATAAAAACATTTTCACCTCTGAGAATGCCTCACATCACTTCCTCCTCCCACTGCACGACTGAGCTGTTCCAGTTCTTCTCAAGCTCACTCCTAACATCACCCCTCCTACCCCACAAACTATAGCCTCCACTCATCTCCCTAAAACTCTGCTCTCTTCCTCAAACACCTTCAGTCGCTTCCTTTGCTTTTAGTTAAGGCAATCCAAAGCATCAAACTCTTTTCCTGTGAGTCAAAGCCTCTCCCCATCTGGCCCCTCCAGTCCTTCCAAGTTGATTGTCCACGACTTCCCAGTAGGGATGCTTTCATTTAATTCCTGCATGCATGTGTCAGGAGGAGGGTTGGATGTCTGAAAAGAGCTTTACTGAGGACTTGGCTTGGAAGGAATTTGGAAAGAGGGGCAGGATCCCCCTTGTGTAGAAGTGGCAGGACATGCTCCAAGCCTGTGCCCATCAGGAATGAGTACCTGCTACAGGAGAGGGGCCTCTTGCTTGTTTGGGTGGGGCAGTGAGTCATTCAGAGCTGCATGTATATGACTGCCTCTCTCTATAGGAGCTCAGTAAGTGCTCTCACATTAATATGTAAGTCAATACCACCAGGATGGGTGAAGGAGAAAGGGTGAAGTACAGGGAAGCACATCAAACACTCTGAGAAGTGGTTTGTGCAGTTTAAAAGCAACGATACCTGTAGATTTCATAATACAAAGAGCTGAATGTAAAACCACACAGAACATCTTCTTACCTGGTAGAGATCAGCAGGGAAGGAATCAGGAAGCTTTATGGGGGCTTGGACTATAAAAGGCTGAGAAATATTCCAAGTTTGCTAGAAAAAAACTTGATGAGAGGATTAACTATTTTGGAGAGTTTGAGTTCAAATCTCAGCTTGTTACTTAATCCCCAAGCATTTCTTAGCTCTGACCTTGGAAAAGTTACTTAGACTTTCACCATTTGGGATTCTTACTCATGGCAGCATGTTTGGTTTTAATCTGTGTGATGAGAAAAACAACAGCCACCACTTCTTAGGGCTGCTGAGGATAAAATTAGATAATGCTTATAAAGCACTTGGCTACAGCTTTGGCCCACAGTAAGTGTTCAATGTATCAATAAATCTTCGGTGATGGCATCATGTTATTAATATTGATTGAATCAACTTTCAAACAGCAGTGACACCTTATGGCTGGGAGCTGCCTCTCAATGCGTTTGCCTCTCTTTCCGCTGTAGTTGCCGCTGCCACCTCTCCCACCCTCTGCAGTCTCTCTGCACTTGTCAATTGCCTGTAAACACTTTCATCTAGAAGTAGATAAGGAATAACTTCCAGGAAAGGAGAAAGGCATCCTGCCCTGTGTCTTCGAGTATCCTAGCCTGCCCTCTTCCAGCAACTGTGTTGCATATACCCTTTGCTCTTAACTCTAAGATGACTTTTTCGTGTTTTTCAAAGGAAACATCCTATACCCCCTTGTTGCCTTGATCCAGAGAATCTTCTATCAGCATGATGGGACTGCATCCCTGGGAATACAGCTTTATGAATTAAGAATGGAGAAGGATGGAAGAATGTATTTAAAAAGACAAAACCCCCTTGAAGTCACAGCATTTCTGACATCACTCTATATAGGTCTTCTTCCGGCCCCTCCAGTCCCAAAGAACAGCATCCTTTCTGGCCCCTCCGGGTGCTTAGAGCCCTCAAGAAGGCAACACTGTTTGTATTCCACAGAAGGGGCTGTGAGTCACCTCCAAATCCCAGGACCTGGCTCCAGGGATCAATATCCAGTCCTGCTGGCAAACGACCTTTCCATCCCCCTCATCGAATGCATCACTCAGCATGCCGTGCAGAGCTGGGGGGCGGGGGGAGCCTGCTTATTCCCTCGCTGGACACTGACTAATCACCACCATTAGGCCCACAGTCGCATGTGACACGGAAACGCAACGAGGCCCCGGCTCCTATTTAATGAAGGCAGGCTCCTGGCACTGCACAGCTGCAGCGCTCAAGGAATGCCGAGGGCCTCGCCCAGGTGGCCAGCCCTCACCCTCCACATGCAGTAACCTTTCCCAGAATTAATTAGCAAGGGTCCTGGGAGCCTAATGGATAGGAATGGCCTCGTGGGTATGGAGTGAAGAAAAAGCAAATAAACACACTGCCCTCATGCACGGAGAACTGGACGATGCATAAACCCTTTGACAGATGCATTCTCAGTCTTTGGACAGTTCTGCCAGCTAGGCGCATCACCACCACCACCTTACAGGTGGGCCGGCAGAGAGACAGAGAGGGACGCAAACGGTGCGGTAGGGAATGTAAGTGCCGGTGTTGTATCCACAGAAATCCACTGCTCAACTCTCCCAGTAGGCTAGTTGGAGGGACTCTAATCCCAAACACTGTTCCCACACTGGCTTCCTGAAGCTCAGAGTAACCCTGTTAGTGAGTGGTCCAGGTTAACTATTACCCTGTTCTTTTTAGATTTTGCCCAAGGTTAGCTCTGCAGTTACGTTCTTCCAGGGAACCACAGGGGTAGACGCTGGCTAGTTTCCAAACGTTATCGGAGGGTGCATTTAACGGCCAGAGTTAACACTGGAAACCCCAGCTACTCGCTGACGCAAGAAGCCTCAGTATAACCAAGTCATATTTCTGTCATGGGCAAAATTTAATGTTGAAGACACACGAGCCACCCCCTCTATTTTTGGCATCAACCTGCTACTGTAATTTAATTATCAAGGGAGAAAATTAGGGGATGAGATTAAGAGAGAAAAGAGTCTCCCATGTGCAGTTCCACACTGAAAAGATTTCCTGCAAAACACTTGCAGACACCCAGCAAGTCTCAGAGGCGACACTTTCCACATTTCTTCAGCCATCTCTGTCGACTTAACCCAGCACAAACACACTTGGACCCCTGGGCAGCCAGGTCAGCTCAAGCAAACCACACATGGATTCCCTTCAATCTTCCACCTCGTCAACTCTCCTCTTGTTGGATAATCTTTATTACCAGGGTGGATGCAAGAGGCAGAGAGAGCCCAGCTGGGATTGTGGGTCCAGGTGCAGTTTTCTGTTCTGGCTGTTCAAAAAAATCCTATTTTGACTTGAAACTGGCCTAAATTTCCTCTGGAATTGATCGTGAGAGAGCACATATGAAACCCCACCAAGCCATTCTTAAGGAGCCATTCTTCTCATTACCTCAACCTTTGAGGATGCCAGGCTGACCAAGGGCTCCACTCATCAGCCCCTCTGCTACTCAGCTCTGAAATTAACCAGCCTTCCCTTTCTGCCTTCTTCATGAACCACCTGCTGTTCTCCAAAGTGTTAGGTGGCAGCTGCGCACACCCAGGGAAATAGATTTCCAGCCTCATTGTGATATTGCTTTAGGAGGGCCTGTGCCACAGTCTGCAGTCTTGGTGTGTGCGGGATTAGACAACACGCATCCTGACAAACAGAATCAGCCCTTTCCCATGCAGAGCCTTCCTCCTCATGCATTTTTTGTCCATCCACTGATGCTCCCAATTGTGAGTGATTGTGTGCGGTTACTTTTATGTGCATGATGAAAAGCACAGGAAAAAAAGGGGGACAGAAACATAATAAGATAAAGCCAGACAAATCGTTCATAGCCGATAGATCTCAAATAATTGCAAGCCAGAAACACTTTCAACAAAAGGAGTATATCCAAGAGGGAATTCATCTGTTGACACCTTTATTCATTTGTGCATACATTCACTTAAAATAAATACTTACTGGTGATCTTCCAGGTGCCAGGAAGATGGTGAATCAAGGGGGGCACAGCAGTCAATAACTGTTCTCACTAGGCTTACCATCTTGTGGGAGATGCTGACGTATGGCCAGATACTTAGTGTCCTGTGTGTTGAATGCTATGATCTTTGCTATCCTACGGAGAGGATCAGGAAAGCCTTCCACAAGGGAGCCAGGTCTAAGATGAAGTCAGAAGGAGCAGTTGGAGTAAGCCAGGAGAGGAGGGTGTGTGCACTTACTTGCATGTGTGCACATGTGGGTGTGGACGGGTGTGCATGGGTTCACATCCACGTGCATCCTCCTGCTGAAGGTGGGAGCTAGAGAAAGGGGTAAAAGATAGCAAATGTAGAGATTTGAGGCAAAGGATATCTGTAGGAATACAATAAGAAAGGAGATAAGCAACGGCCAGATCATGCAATGCTTTGTAAGCCATGATTCTTGAGCATAGGAAACAGAGAACAGGGGAGTAGATAAGCTCACTAAGGAGAGAGGCTAAATTGTGAAGAAGGTAGGGGAAATCAGCTAGCCGAGTTTAAAGGACTGAGTCACACCAGTCTTTAAAAGCTCATCAAGGGAAGAACCCAAAAAAGAGGCCAAGGGCGAGCAGCCAGAGGTTAAGAAGAAGCCATATTTATTGAATGTTTACTCTCAGACAAGCACTTTGTATGTGTTACTTCCTTTAATCCACACCCAATTCTAGGAAGTAGGCACTATGGTAATTCATACATTATAAGTGAGGAAACTGAGGCACAGAATGGTGAAGTAGCTTGCCCAGGTCACAGAGCTAGTGATTAGCAGAGCCAGGCTTTGAATCCCAGTAGAATGATGGGAGCCTGTGCTCTTGGAAGTCCGTTCTGTGCTGGGGAGCATATGGAACGAGACTCTACTGTTCAAAAGAACTCTAGTGAACAGTCACAGATTCATGAAACCCTGGTGAAAGACGGGCCCCAGAAACCAGTCTCTCATTTCCAAATGAGGACACTAAAGACCAGCCCTGAATCTCAGAAGATGATCTGGAACCTCTCCTCTCTCAAGTGCTTTCCCATCTTTGGTTATAAGCAAAAGGATAAACACGTTTTTCAGAATCCACCAAAGTCATCTTTGAGGAAAAAGTTGGCTACTGTCCTATAGCTGGTTCAAATCCCCAGTCGAAGAAGTCCAGGAAGCCAGCCAAGAGATCCAACCCCTGCCCCTCACACATACCCCCGGCTCTGCTCCAAAGCTGGGGTTCCCTAAGCAATTCCTCCAGCAACCCTGGGGTGCATTCTTTCACACCTGCTGGCAGGATGGATTCTAATTCATGTCACATCATTATTTCATGTCTGCATTTTGTCCCTTCCTGAGATGGTTGGCCCTTCAAGCCAGGGAAACACATTCTCAGGGCCTCCTCTATGGTCTTCACACAGCTCTATTGCAGTAGGTACTTCTTACAAGTTTGCTGAGTAAACAAGGGACCCACCTACCCCGGAGGGACAGTCACAGATGATTTCCTCTCATTCCTTCCAAAGCACAAGGTATCTGGCTTCTGGACAGAGCTCTGAAAAGGAGTGGCAGCTGCTCAGTGATGTAGCACCATCATCAGAGAGGGAGAAATGAAAATTCAGTCTCTCTAAAATAGACGATAAAGGATCAGGGTTTCACTCTTGGCCAAGATGGGACACCGCCTCCCCACTGGAAAGCTCTGCCCTGTGAGCTGGTCTCTGCCATCTTCTTCCCTCTCCCAATCAGGAGCATCACCTGTCATTGGGCTTCACATTTACTGAACAGTGTGCATCCAGTGATATCTGCATCTTCTAGCATGTTAGAGACATTTACTCTGGGCTTCTCTAAATTAGCTGAGAGATGTGCACAGGACTGCCTACTGGTAGACAGCTTCATAATGGTCAGACAGCCTGCCAAGGGAAGGCTTCTTCTCAAAGTAACTTGCAAATCAGGGCACTGTAATGGCTCAATAGTCGCCTGCTTCCAATGACCGCCTGTAGCCAAGCAAGAGGTGAGCCAAGTCCTTGACAGTCAGTAGGAGTTACCGCTTAGCACGTGAAGCTACAAGATGCTCACCGGCAAGGGCCTTGTGGAAAGGAAAGACAGCCCTGCTCTCCGCCCTCATGAGTTGTGACTGAAGGCTGAGGTTTCTGCCTCTGTCTCGCTCTGGAGACACCAGCCCGAGATTTGACCTGAGGAAGTGTGTGAGAACCTGTACACCCTTTAGTTCTTGACTTGCTGTGTGTTTTCGAGCGACTTATCTAGATTCTCTGGGAAAGCTGAGGAGGAGAACATCATACCTACTTTGTACTTGATCAATGCCTTTGAACATTTTCCCGCATTTTAAATGTTAAAGTTCTTTGGAAGGAGGCAGTGTGTTTACAGAGACAAGCAAGAAGCAGTAGCTCATATTTGACAGCGTGAAAATGACTAACAATCAAATTTGCTGAGTAGCCAGTCCGCTAAAGAACATCGTATCCTGACGCCCTTTCTGCCTGACACACAGACCTCTGCCCTCTCCATTCTTACAGTCTGCTCTGGCAGGAATGAGCCACGGCCTCCCTCCCCTTGTCCTCTGCTGACAGACTTCAATGCCAGGAGCTTTTCATCTAATAGCAGAGAGCATCATAGGCATCATATAAAAAGGAAGCTGGGAGAACACAACACAACTCCAGGCATTTACCAGCTAACACTTTGCCCACATTCCTCCCTGCATAGTCCCTGGCACGTGGGGTTCTGTAGAGTACAGGATTAGGGGTGCCAATACTGTGGCTCACTTTTCCTTCCCCCTTGCATTCTTTCCTCTGCCTATGTTGTGGGCTGTGGCATTTTAATGCCACGAAAGGAAATTTACAGACTTTTTAAAAAATCTACTTAACAGCAGTCTCCTCTTGGAGACGTAAATATTCATAAACATATGAACTCTTCCAGACCCATCACAAATAGAACTGCCAATGACACCCCTGCTGCCTTAGGCGTCGTTCTAATAAGTTAGGAGCAGGGGAGTGGAAGGGGATATTTTTAACTTTACAATTTTTTTTTCAAAAGCCATTTTAAAGTGCCCCACTGGGAATGGAGCTGGAAAGAAGCTGTTTTCTGGAAACAGAGAATGCTTCAAACAGAGTTGTAGGTCAGATCTGAAACGGTGATTGAGACAAGGTGATCGTATCTTGCATTTCCATCACACAGACCTCATGGAGGAAGCTCAGGAGAACAAAATCTGAACACGGCTTCACGTGGCCCTGTGTGGAAATGTGTGTCACCTTCTCCACAGATGGGGCTACCTCAGCCTGAGCAGCACATGCCACTTTTAGGGGAAACCCCAGAGAGTTGGCAGGACAAGATAGAGCCATGAGTGTTCCTCTGAGTTCATTCAGACAGTCACTGGGGGTATTTCTTCATCATGATGCAGCTATTCATACTATGGCTTCTCAACTGGCGTAGCCGCAATTGCATTATCTGGGCATAAATCTTTGATAAATATGTTTCCTTGATTCGGTTGTTATTTATTATTCAATAACTGTCCTATTAAACTTAAATTAATGGGGTATTCGGGATCCATTCCTGAGTGCTTCTTCCACTTGTTTCTGTCAGGGAATTCTGCCGGCTCTTTACAACACCCAGCTGTGGATGGCACTGCAGCCCACATGCTCCAGCTGAGGTCCCCGCAGCTGTACACAGACAGCCTGGCGACTGCTGGCCGTGGGTCACTGGCCATCCATCACTCAGGCTACACTTCTCCACCCCTCCTCCGTCTCTCTGCCACTTCCTTCCCCAGCCCACTCCTCAGGGAGTGGCTTGAAAGATTACAGCTCAGAAGCAGACAGGGTGGGAAAAGGAGAAAGGATTTGAGAGAAAATAGATTCATGAGAAGACAGATAACAGAGTTGTTGGGGCTCTGTTAATTAAAAAGCAGCAATTTGCCTGAATTCTGAATGTGAAGAACCCCCTGGGAGATGTTAGCCAGGCTTCCTCTGAGAGCCAGACGCCCTCCATTTCTATGTGGCACATGCTATGGCCAGGGGACTGTGAGAGGGTTTCTGCCCTATTTGTCCTTGTCCAGAAACTGAGGATTCCTGGAGGCCCAAGGCCACAGTGCCCACTGCCCTCCTGCCCCACCCTGCCCAGACACTCTCATCAGGCTTGAGGAAGGAGGTAAGACGCACTCATGGCTTCTCCAGACGGAATGTCCTGCTGATTCCATACGGGATGATAACTCTCCTACTAATACTTACAAAAAACTTGTCCTAGGCCAGGCAATTTCATAGGAGCTTTGCATAATTAATGCATTTTAATTTTCACAACAATCCCATGAGGCATGTACTCTTATTATCTCCATCTTATCAGGGAAGAAACTGAGACACAGGCGTGCATTAACTCAATCGACAAATAGTAACATTGAGTTTCAAATACAAGCAGACGGACTAGAGAGCAGTTCTGATTAACCGCTGTGCTCCACTGCCCATCACAAGGACTATTGACTGCATTAGGAGAGACGTCTAAAACCCCGTATGAGAATGCAGCCAACTCATCATACCACTTAGCGCCAGAAACTACACGCTCTAAATAGACAGAGAGCACCTACTGGATAAAGAGCAGTTCTCAGTGTATTGCAGGTTAATTAATCTTGTGACTTTGTGTTGCCTTGAGAAGAGATGAAAGTCTCTCTTTGTCTGTGGCACTTACTTACTTAGAAACAAAACAATAAAACTTTTTTTTTTCTATGGGCTCATGGTTCTTACTGACGAGATACCCCAGAAGAAAGAACTATACAGTACTAGATAGAGCTGATACAGGGATGCTTTGCTCTTATGCCCCAGAGAGACACTGTCTTTCAAGATTAAGGTCTGGAACTCTGACTTCTCCTGAATTACTCAAAGCTATGGCTCTTTGAAGGTATTCAGGACGTATTTCCCAGAACGCCAGCATACATAAAGTGCATTTTGACCATAAAGTGCCAAGCAAGCTAGTATCATTAATCAGTTCAGTCAGTTTGAAAGTCTAGTTGACCTTACTTTACAAAAGCTCAATAACAGATCAATGTTTTCCATTGATTCAAGATTAGCAGCTTCATTAAGCATTACTCTTTATACAAAAGTATTTACCAAAAACCTGCTATGTGGCAGACTTCACTCTTAGCACTATGGATACAGCAGGAAATGGCACAAATATCCCTGCCCTTATGGGGCTTACAATCGAGTGGTTCTCCTTCAAATATGGAATTTCCTGTGAGCATAACATTGGATTTTATGTGATTTTCAGATTTCCAAGACTACTAATTACATAAAAAGGAACTTACGCATCAGCAAGGGAAGCCCGCAGCCATAATCTGAACATAACCTATTCAGGTCAGCTCCTATTGCTTTAGAAGACTCAGTGGCAACTGGAATTGTCACCAGGGAAGAGAATGGTCTGTCTGCTGAGCAACCTGCCTCTTATCGTGGGCAGCCTGGGGTAGTGGAGTGAGCCCTGGACTTGGAATTGGAAGATCTGACACATCTGACCTCCCACTCACTAATCATGTGACCTTTCAGTAAGCAACTTGATTTCTATGGCCCTTAGTGTCTTCGTCTGTAAAATGAGGAAGAATAATACCCATCACGTCTATCTGAATGTTAAAAAGTCCAAAGCAAAGCAAAACAAAAGAGAAGTTGATTGCAGATGAGGAAATGCTTGGAATTCATGAAATTGCATGTAAATGTGAAGTGCTAATATCAATGACATGAGGTGTACATACAGTGTGATAAATATGGGCAGTCTTATAATCTGATTTGTAACCCGTCACCGTGCAGGACAGAGTCCTCCTGGAAGCTGGTTTCACTCCTGTGCTGGGCTCTCCATCTGTGAGGGCTTTTTTATGTGTCAGCTCAGCTAGGCTGAACAGCAGCCCCTGGAATCCACATTCTAGTGTATTTCCAGTTAGCTGGGCTGCAGGGAGACCCCCTCAGGAGGGCGGGAGGGCAGTAGCTGCCTCTCTAGCATGCATGCCTCTTCTCTCAGTTATTCAGCCAAACGCTGATCTAGCTGCTCCTGTGAAGGATTTTGTAGTTATGGTGGAAATCCCTCACCAGTTGACTTTAAATTAATTGAAAGGGAGATTGTCTTCTGTGGGCATGACTTAACAAGTTGAGAGTCTGTAAATGAGCTTAGTCCTTCCATGAAGGAGAGATTCGAAACAGCCTCTGGGCCAGCACAGCTCTCCTTCTTCCAATCCTCCCTTCCTGGCTGCCACCTTTAGACACTCAGCTTTAGCTCCTGCTCACTGGATTCCAGTTTGTTCATGATCTTCTTCTCCTGACTGTCCACCCTAAGAACTTTGGTCTTGTGTAGCCATCATCTGCTATGGGGTAAACCATTCCTTGCAGTAGCTTTATTCATATACACATACACCTTCTTCTGATTGTGCTACTCTGCTTGAACCCTGGCAGAGACACATCCTACCTTGCTTGTCCAGGTAATGAGCTTGCCTGTAATGAGCAAATTATTTCTACCCATGGGTGTTCTTATGGTTAAAGAAAAGTTGACCTCAGTTTCCAAGTCCATTTGGAAGACACAAGCATCTGGCACATTACATGCTGGGTGAATGGTCGGATGAACTGAGCCAATTTATAATGTAAAAATCAATAAGGAATAATGAGGTGGAGCCCAGCAAGGACTTGCTCTGGGGTCCTAATTTCCATGTCCTACCACTCAGGATCATGCCATGGGCTCGTCATTTCCTGGATGTAGGCCTCCCTTCCTAGGATTTAGTTTCACATTGCAGGTGTAAAACTAAATGGTCTACCAGCTTCTTCTTCTTCTTTTTTTTTTTTTTTCAGTGCAGTTTGTCCTGAACAATCAAGATAGATGGCCAGCTCAGGTAAGTTTGTGCAACAATCCCAGAGAAAGAAATACTAAATCAATCTATTGGGGAAATATTAATGCTCTCATTAGGAGGCTTAATTATTCACATCAGCCTCTGCTTCTTTCCATGACATTAATTCCATTTCTGACTTCAGAGCAATTGCTCTTCTCAAACTTGCGAGACACCCAAAAGGTGCTCTCTGTCCCCAGAATGTTAAAATATTTTGCATACAGCCAGAAGAGATCCATCTCAGACCAGCCTTGCCTCCTCCTGTCCCTCCTCCATGTGTGCACATACACACACACACACACACACACCTCTCAAAGCTTATGCCCTCTGAATATTCAGACCAAAGCTCATAACTTCTCCCATGCACACTCAGACTTACATTCCCATCTTTTTCCCATTCAGACTAATAACAATGGAAACAAACCCACACATATTGATTTCTCTGTGCCGAGCACTGTTTAAAATGCTTTAAATATATCAACGGGTGTCTAGCATCTGTGAAGTAGTACTATTTTATTGCCCGTATTTTACCAATAGGGGAACTGAGACACAGATGATCTGCATCTTGCCTGAAGTCTCCCAACTGAAAAAAGGAAGAGTGAAGAAGTTAGAGTCTGCACCCAGACAGTCCAGGGCTGCAGCCCCTGAGCTTCATCGTTAAAGTGCGCCTTCCTGTTCAGGATACTCACTACATTGTGCTTCTCTTCTGCATGCCTTCCAGGAGGTTTTGCTGGGGTTTTTTTTGTTTTTTTGTTTTGCCCTCTACCATTCTCACTTGCCTGCCCCACTCCTCGGTTCACACATCTCCCCAGCAGCACTTGGCTATCTCTTGATGACCATTGGGAAAGGAGGCCTCATGTCGACATAGGATGAGACTGGCATTCTGCATTTTTTCTTGTAAGCCTGTCCCCACAACCATAACACAAAGCTCAAATGACTTCTAGGCAGCCCAAGCCCTTCAGCATCCTCCCACTGACACCGCACACGAGACAACATTTCAAATCCTGTACAAGGATTCTGTGGTGTTCCTCTCTCCACTGCCCGAGCCTGCATTTTCCAGATGGACAGCTCTGCCGCAGGCGCTTCAGTATCAGAAGCAAATATACCCCAAACAGCTTTTTGTCATGCACCTGTCTTTCCCCAGAGCTCTGCCTCACCTTACAGAGTCAGCAGGGAGGAGATAAACCCCCAGGGGGTCAACAAAGCAAACCTTCCTTAGAATTTGTGGGGATTTCAATTCTGGCTAAACCACCAGGTTCATACCCTCAGGGGACATCACAAAGAGATTTGAAGATTTTACACTAAGGCAATTTTTTTCTCCTTTGAATAAAATAACACCAAAAACACTGTTCTGATGAGTAGGGCATTAATTGAATACCCTATTTCCAAATAAACTAAGGGTTTCAGAGAGTTGGAGAATTATAGTTAGGACAAATAATGATGAGTTTCAAATACAGGAAGTGCTCTCCAGCTAAAATTAAAATAACCAGTAACTAAATCAAGTGAAACAGACCAGCCTTATAGAATAATCATTTGAGGTCACTCCATTATTCAATAAACATATTTTTTAACCTGAGCCTATGGTGTGCCTGTCACTGTGCTAGAAACTATACTTGACGAACAGGACTAAAAAGATCACTGCCCTCATAGAGCTTATATCTGGGCAGAATGCTGGGAAGCATACTTTGACACTGTCTGCGGGAGACTTCATGTCCATGTGCTTCACACTTTAGTGGACATCTGCCCTTCACCGCCAGCCCAGCGTCCCTTCTTTTGTTCGTGGCACCTGGATGTTGCCTTTAGAGAGCAATCTCTATGTCCGGATCAGTTCTGCTGGCTCTGGAGCCAGGCGTGTGGGCCAGTCCCATTGAGAACACTGTGTGTCCTTGGGGATAGTGATTGTCTCCCAGGTGAGCAGGTGGCCAAAGTCATGCAGTAAGAGCCACCCAGCCACATGAGACTTTGACTCCTGGATTTTCCAAATGGTTGGAAGTGAGCCGTGATCTGCTAGATGCCAGCACATAGGGAACGTGCCCAAGACTAAGGGCAACAGAGTGGAAAGCAGAGGCCTGAGCCCAGAGATGGAGAGCATCCTAATTACACCATTTGAGCCCCTGAATCCAGTTATTCTGAAGTCAGATCTTCTTAGAGACTTTGGAGATACCTCCCGCACTTTTTTACTCCCTTGAGTCATTCTGAGGTGGCATTCTCTCCCTTGAAACCACAACAGGTCTTGACTAACGACAGTTAAGAATTTCATTCATTTTCAGCTGGCCTTTGAACGGGAACATCTCCATCTGCTGTGTTTACGACACATCTCGGTTGGACTCCCAGTTCATCATTCACCAGATTTGGGACCCTGATCCTTAGTTCTTTCACCTCTACACTGGTGACAGTGTCAGAGCTTTCTTTCTAGGTTTGCTGAAAAATGCCTTGAGCTCATGATGGAGACTGCTTGGCACAGTGCCTGGCACATGGTAAGCCCTCAATGCATGGCACGCACTGTGATTACGAGGATCACGATCATTATCATAATCATCTTCATAAACATCCCAAACCCTCTCTTGGCTCCATGACCTTCCCTCTTGTAACTGCCTTGCTTCTCTGCTCCCTTTCACAACAAAGCTCTTTGTAAAAGATCACATATGCTCTCTGATTTGCACTTTTTACTTTCTGTCCCCTGGTTTCCATCCACTCCAGTCAGGCTCTGTTCCCATTTTGCTATTGAAATTGCTATTGTCAAGATCATCTAGGAATTTCCCCATGCAAAAAACAATGATTAAATTTCCTCTTATTCTATTCAGTACCTTTTAGCACAGATGACTCCTTCTTCTTCTTGAAGCACTTTTCTCTACTGGCTTCTGGGAAAGCACGCTCCAGGCTTTTCTTCGACCTGACCCTCTATCGTCTGTCTCAGCCTTGGCTGGTTGTTCCTCCTCATCCAGATCAGCTCTCACTCCCTGCATCATCTCACTGAGTTCATGCCCAGGAAAACCACTGATTCCTAATGGCTTTGGGATGCACACCTCTATTCTCAATCCCTCTTCTCAATTCCTTCAATTTAACCATCCACATAGCAACTTCACTTGGATGTCCAACAGCACCCTTGCATATGCATAATGAACAAAACTGACTTTTCCTTTTCACCACCAGTCTCTTCCTCTGAAATCTGCTCCCTTTCATGGGGTCTCAATCTTGGTAAACACAATTGTCATTCTTACTTTCTCAGGCTAAAACCCTAGATGTCATCTTTGCTTCTTTTCTTTTCCTGGTCACCCTTCAGCAGGCACTGTAGGCTCTGGCTTCAGGTTTATTCCGAATATGAGTCTATCTCATTTTCCCCACCTTTCCCACCTGTGTCCAGGCATAGGACCACCGCAGCAGGCTCTGTCTGGCTCTGCTCTAATCATGTTGGCCCTCTTACACATTGATAGATCAGCTCATACTTCTGTCACCTCAAAACCTCTGGTGGCTTTCTATTAAACCTGTCATCAAACCCAAACTTCTTAAAAATGTCAGATGGCATTTATGTCATATGTGGCATGTATGACATAAACGTCTAACAGTCACTTGCAGACTCCATCTCCTTGTCTGCCCCTTGTCACTGTACCCCAGCCACACTCAGTGTGCACCTGGAGTCTCCAGAAGTGCCACACTGGAACCAGGCTCAGAGCTTTTGTTGCTGCTGTTACTTTTGCCTGGAACACTACTCTCCCAGGGCTGCTCCTCACAGAGGCTTCTCATTATTAACTTCATCTATTTGTTGTCTGCCTTTACTGGTTGGGCACATCATCACAGGAGCATAGATGAAACACTTACAGGAATTTAAAATCAATAGGCAAAGATGATTCCGATTTAACCATCAGAGGTGGGGACACTTCTGAGTCTGCTCTCTCCTCATAAAGTCTTGGAGAGTCCAACTGCCTCTTCTCAGCCTAGCGTGGAGACCTGAAGTTGAGAAACATACTTCCAAGTGGCGAGACCCCATGAAGGAGCCGCCTCTACTGTACACTGCTGCCTCCATGATACTTCCAAGTGGTGAGACCCCATGAAGGAGCCACCTCGACTGTACACTGCTGCCTCCATGGCACTTCCAAGTGGTGAGACCCCATGAGGGAGCCGCCTCTGTTGTACAATGCTGCCTCCATGGTAAAAGAATATTTAAATACTTGGTGTTCAAATGACTCAAAAAGCCCAGTTATCATGGATTGGGAGGAAGGGAAGCAAAACAAACTGGGAGATGGAGGGGGACAGAGAATGATTTATAAATGATTGTTATTCTATATGTGGCATCTATTAAAAAGTCATCCGTGGTCATTCCTAAACATCTGATGTAAAATTGATTGTAATTTCATAAACTACTGTGTGGCCCTAAAAGGAAAAATGAGTGACTAAGACAGGCTCAGTGAGCATGAATACAGAATGATTAGCTGCATAAACATCTGAATCCATACCTGCTTAGAGTCTCTGGGGAATAGATCAATGCTAAATCTCTCCCCAGATTCAGTAAATCTCTAATCGTGGAGAGAATGTCTCTTTTTGTGAAAACCAAAATAAACCAGGACACATTTAAATCTACTGTGAAATTAACTAGTTATTTCAGAATTCCCCAAAATTAAAAGTCTGGGGAAGAAAGTCTATTTTTACAGGTGAAGCAACATTCCTCCAAACTCAGTTTAACTGAACTTTATCCTACATCTACGATGTTATTACCTGATTAATTCAGCCTGATTCTAATCACACTTAATCTCTGTCAAGCCCTCAAGCATGTGCAGTACTCAGATGGTTTTATATTAATTTTTAATCACTATGTATGGTTCTGTAAGTGTAAAATCTCATTCATGGACATTGTTTTCTTTGTGAAACAGATTCACAACTCCTCAAGGGGAGAGGCATTAGGTAGCTTACTTCCTTTTTTTTTGAGACGGAATTTTGCTCTTGTTGCCCAGGCTGGAGTGCAATGATACAGTCTCGGCTCACCACAACCTCCGCCTCCTGGGTTCAAGTGGTTCTCCTGCCTCAGCCTCCTGAGTAGCTGGGATTACAGGCATGCACTACCACACCTGGCTAATTTTGTGTTTTTTAGTAGAGACGGGGTTTCTCCATGTTGGTCAGGCTGGTCTTGAACTCCCAACCTCAGGTGATCCACCTGCCTTGCCCTCCCAAAGTGCTGGGATTACACGCGTGAGCCACTGTGCCTGGCTAGGTCGCTTACTCTTTTATCCTCTGTCTTTAATTTTATTTGACCAGGGTTCTGTTCCTTAGATGTAGGTAGGCAGGATCACATGTGAAATACATGGCTCCAGAGTCTAAGGGAATACTCCTTATATAACCTCTGTTGCCAGGAGGGCCAATATAGATCATAGATTGGCATGGGCTTTGATTCAGAATTGTCCAAGGCCAAAGGCTGCTGGATTTGGGGCCCGCTCCCTTAACCAGGTCAGCTGGTGGCTCTTCAACTGATTGTCCAGTTCCAGTCTCTGCCCTTCCTGTCCTTCGCTGTGCCTTGGAGACTGCTGTCTGTAGACACCACCACCCCAGCTTCCCTTGCCTTCTGTTTCTGGGTGGGTGTGGCCAATAGAATTCTCCAGTAGGACATGGGAGGTGGAGGACAGAATTTGAGGTCCTATCACCCAGCTCCTGTCAGGCAGCTCCACTTGCAAAGCTATAGCCCACCCCTGTCCCTAGCAACTGGTCAGCTATTTGTCCTTTTTTCAAAGAACAGAAATGACTCCCATTGTTGATAGTCACCATCACATGTGTCCTGTGAACTCTGCCCACACCCCTGTCATCGTCCCTTCATGGCACATCCTTCCGTTCAATCCATTTCGTTTTCTGCATGACCCTCTCAAGTCCTCAGTACTCTCAGGGGCGCAGTGGGGGGCACCAGGCAAAAATGTGTGCGCTCCTGCAGTGCCAGAGACAATGTTCCGGATATTTGCAATATAAGAAATTAATTAAACACCCTATCTTTTCTAACCCTGTACATCTATTTTCTTTAGAACACATCATAATATATTTTTACTAGTGCATTATCTGCCTTCTGCGCTAGACTAGTAATACCTCCAGGGCTAGAGCTATGTCTGTTTTATTCAATATATTTCCAGCTCCTGGCCAGTACGACACAGAGCTTGTTTACATTTGTAAAGTTCTTGGAGAATTTTAAACTGAGTGGTAAAGCCAGGCAAATAATTAACTATAATATAACATGACAAATGTTTGAAAGTAGCATTACTAAAGTTATCAAGCCATAGAGGAGGAGGAAGGGTTTGATTCTTACTTGGTTGCGTAAAGACTTAAGGAAAGAAATCACCAAGAGGAGGTGACATATGACGTGGAATTTAAAGGATAAGTGAAGTTTCCCAAAAAGAAGGCGGCAAAAGGAGAGCAATTCCAGGTACAAACGGCATCAAAGATGCAGGAAAGCATGGTGTGTTTGCATGTTTGCAGGCTGGGGCGGGGGCACGTGGTGAGCATCCTGATACACACAGAGACATGGGGATTCCAGCAAGAGCCCAGACAAATGGGGCGGGCAGGTGTCACATTGAGCATGCCACCCACTCCTCGACCAGTTAGGGACTCTCTCCCTGTGTCCACTTCTGTTTTATGGTGCACCTCCTAGAGCCTAGAGTTTCAGAAAGCAGCTAGTCCCGCTCCCATCGGGGCAGCTCTGGAGGGACCAGGCATCTCGGAGCCTGCTGGCTAAATCAGGTAGTGAGCACAGCTCCCCGCACCTGTGTTTTCGCTTCTCTTCTGTGCTGCTTGGCACCTCCCAGTAGGGGCCAGTAGTCTCATTTATACTTTTTGCCCAACTTAACATCAACTACTGAGAGTCTATATATAACCTAAGTATTTTAAGGATAAAAATAATCTGGCAAGATGACTTTACAGTCAATAGATAGAAGTAACTCGCTCTTCAGGAGAAAAATGAAGCCTGATGTGTGAAGATGCCCACAGGGAAGGTTCCAAGCTTGCGGCAGCCTCACTGACCTAGGCCACCGCCACTGGGGTCGTAACTAAACCAGGAAATGAGAATTCCAGGGAAACTTTGCTCTAAGCTTCAGGCTTATGGTAACTTTGCAAGGACCTTTATCTTTTGTCATTGAAACAAATCAAATTTTCCTCCAGGACTACCTTGTGGATTTCCAGCAGGCTGACTCCACGGTCCGAACTATTGATTTTGTGTTGTATCATTCAGAGGTCAAGGCAGTAATAGCACAGACCAGTACTAGGGACCTATCTAGAATTGTATTGCCACCTTGACGTTTCTTATCTTACAGATAAAGCTCAAGGAAGACACCTAAAGGGTTTCTGGTCCCAGAGCCTTGGTACTCAAAGGATCTGCTGATTCTTTAATCTGGTGGTTCTCAGAGTGTGATCCACAAATCTCTAAGACTGCCCGAGACCTTTTAGGGAGGTCAGCACTATTGTTAGGAGAACATTAGGACATTATTTGCCTTCTTCACTGTGTTGATATTTGCACTGATGGTACAAAAGCAGTGGTGGGTAAGACGGCAGCAGCCTCAGCCATGGACAACCCAAGCACACACAGCCCATTGCACGAGTAGTCACTGCACACTCTTCACCTCCGCATGCCCGCAGGGAAACCCAAATGCCAGTTTCACTTAAGAATGCCCTCATTAAACAAAGAAACGCTTGATTTTGTTACATTTCAAATCTCGAGTACAAATTTTTAAAATTTTGCGTGGTGAGATGGAAGGCTCACCCAAAACACTTCTGCTGCACAATGAAGTAGTGTGATTGTCTCAAGAAAACACTCTTTTGTCTGAGTTGCCAGCTGAGCTAGCCGCAGTTTTCATGGAGCACAATATGTGCTTGAAAGAAGGACGGACGATCTGTTGTTATTAGACTTGGTACTTGGCAGCCATTTTCTCAAAAGGGAATGAAACGAGTCAGTTGCTTCATGGAAACCAACACACAGTATCCACTGCCAGTGTTCAAATGTGAGCTTTCAGGTAAAGAACAGAATTTTGGAAAACTTTAATCAGCTACTATTATCTTTACAGCTTTTGATACTCCATCTTTTCTAGTGAGATCTGTGGTGATGTTCAGTCGAGACAGGATTTCAAATTCTAGATTTGCCACAAACTTTCCATAAAATATTTTAAGGCCATTCCTCTCTCTGGATCTCATGCTACTAAACTTCAAAAAATGGAATTAGAATAAAGGATTTTTTAGGTCACTTCCAAATCTTATTCTTGTTTCCCTCTCCCTTCCCCTCCCCCTCCTTCTCCCCCGCCCCCTCCTTCTCCCCATCTCCCCAGGATTCACAGCTTCTAAGCTTCTAATCCAGGAAGAGTATTTACTACTAGCATAAAGAGAGAGAACACAGAAGCTGTTAGAAGGGAATAATTCCCTCTGTCCTTCATTTTCACTGAGCACTGTACCAGCAGAACATCTAAAATATAAGCTTCTGACACAATAGCCACATGCTGTTACATATAGCCACATGTAGAAGGCAGTTCTCCACCCTTAAAACACACCTCAGTGCCTGCGTGCAGGTCTAGGCTCAGACCTGTCTGTCCCATGCTCAGGACAAAGTCACCCCTAAGGGCAGAGAGAGACAGTAGGTGAAGGGAGGGCACGGAGGGGAGGGGCAGCCGCCAGGCCTTGGCTCCCCAGGTCCCTGCTCCTACTGTGGCTGCACGACAGGACCTGCCAGGTGAGAAAACAGGCCTCTTATTGGGAAGGCAGGTGCCTCATTCAAGATTCCACGCTTTCCTGAAGGGTGCTGAGAAAGCCTTAGAGCAACTTAGAAGTCAAGCCCACCTGGAGGGCTGGGAAAGCTGCACACAGCAGCCCCTGGCTAAACGCTGCTGACTGGGCAGCTGGCTGCATGCAGAGATGACAGGCTCACTGAACCCCACGTGGGCACCAGCCAGTGGGCCCATTGCCTCCAGGGCTGCAGAGGCTGCTTTTCCAAGTTTGCCCTCCTCAACAAGATCACTTTTGCCTCCACTTATCTTTGGCTGTAGTTGAATTTCCTTAAGGTGTGTCTACGAGGGATGCGAGCTAAAGAAAGAAAACGGATCATAGTTTTGTTTGATTTTATTTTTGTGTTTATTTTTAGTGTTGGGGGTTGTCCCTGTGTTGCTCAGGCTGGTCTTGAACTCCTGGGTTTAAGCAATCCTCCTGCCTGAGCCTCCCAAAGTGCTAGGATTACGAGAGTATCTCCACACCCAAGAACAATGAGTTTTGTTTGAAGCTGATCATTTTGGTTGACTGCAAGAAGATAATCCTTTGTGTTAATTTCTTCTCTGTTTAAAACTGTCTACGTCTCCAAAAAGCTGGAGAACTGTTGGCAGAGTCCAAAGGATTCTACCTCTTCCTCTTCCTTTCCTTTACAGTCTGCAAAGCCTGCAGTCACACAGAACTAATTCTGCACTGGATGTGTTTTGCTTCCTCACATCTCGATGTGGGGAGAAGAGAAGTGGGATTCTGCACTGGATTTGTTTTGCTTCCTCACATCTCGATGTGGGGAGAAGGGAAGTGGGGATGGGGGTGCAGGCATGGGAAGAGCCCTGGAGACAGAAAGGAAATATCCTGGTGGGACTAAATTGCATTCAGCATAATAACTATCACCTCGAAATGAGTGTTCCAATTGAGTTTTGATGTAAACACTAATATTTTCTCCACTCTGCTATTCTCTTCCGAGCTCTCATGTATATTTCACCATGTGTCCTACCTAGTCTTACACTCATACATCAAAGGATTGAGGGCAAGGAACCTGATTTTGAAAACATTATTCTTTTAAAGATTTATCCTCTCATCTTGACCACCTCCTTAGCTGGAAGGGAGAAGTTCTCCATAAATTATTTTAATGTGCTATGCAAAAGGGATCTTCTCACCTCTTCTTTCAAAAACTTCCGCAAGGGAAATTAGACAGGGCCCTCAGTTCCATTTCTTTTATGTTTTCCATCCAAGCACACTTAAGCGCATGCATAAATGGGACAAGAAACAGAAATTGAGGTGGGGGTGGGGGCTGAAAAGTTTGAGAATTTCATGGAAACTTTTGAAGAAGCCCATTGGAAGGGGGCATAGGGTCTTGTTTAGCGGCAAAAGGTGACACCAACTTTGGTTTTAGAATGAATTTCCTAGCACTGGGTGTAAAGACACCTTTCGTAATGAAACTGTTAGTCTGGACTAAGCTCTGTGTCATTCCAAGGGTGCATGTTGTGCTAATCTCAATTATGCTCAAAGCTGCAAGTTTCCACAAAGAGTCCACAGTGTCAGGGAGGAAAGCACAGGAGCCGCTTGCATCAGACTCCACCCGTAATACCAGACCCCACCGCAAATGTGATTCTAAATTTCTCACCCCAGATACCTGTCCTTGCCTCTTCCAGACTGGACAGACCCGGGTGAAAGGAAGTCCATGACTCCCTGCTGTGCTTCCTTATCTTAAATCTCTCAGGTCCTTTTACCACCTGCATGTAGGCAAAATCAGTGTCTTCTCAAGCCTTTTCTGTTTGATTCTGACTGGCATCACCACTATTGACAAATACTGCTGAGTAGTTTTCCAAACATTTTTAATTTGCAAATAATATCATTTAATAGAACCGAGGCTCAAGAGTCCTCCTTGCTCAGAAAACATTAGTTTCCAGTTTAATGTCAAGGATTTTGGTAAAGGTCTTGGCTCAGAACGTTGCACCCTGCTGAGATTCCAACCATTCATCCCTCCTTTCCCTATAGATGAGGTCTTCTAAGCCCTGCTTGTAGATTTAATGCATCACCACACCCAAGACTGCCTGAGTGGCATCCTTGGAGACCCCACTGCCCACCCTTGCTGCCAGTTCAGTTTCCATCTCTTGTTCCAGCTGGGGTTTAGGGCTGCCTCAGCAACCCTGTCATTGATCCCAATCCTGATCACTGGACCCAAGCATCGTTCCCGCCCCTGAGCCTCTGCCTTGCCAAGCTGTACTCCACAGCAGCCTCCCTGGGAATGGCTTTCTGCCTGGCTCCAGCACCGCTGCATTCAGCCAGCCGGCAGCTGCAGCTCTGGGGACTGATCTGAGGGACCCCTGCAAGACACCACTGTCTGTAAAGACAGCCGCAACCTCCTTGTGCCTGTCCAGTGCCTCCCATGGCCGGGGGCCAGCATGGGGCTTTGGGGTCATGGAGTTTTCCTGTTGTATTCCAGTCACTGTCTCAGCATGTGCTGTGAGTTCTATTGGTCGGTCCAGAGACCAGCATTCGCAGCGTAAGTTCGGTTCCTATTCTGTCCCTTCCTATCTCTTTCTAGGGGCTCCAGTCTACAAGAGTTACCCAGAGTGGTACAGGCTCCAAGTGAGAACAGACGCATGTCATACAACGGTGGAGAGAAGCAACCAGAGGGCTGGTCCCCTGGGCCATGGCTAGCCCTCAGGGATGCCTTTTCCAGCCTCCTGTCTCCTTCTTAAACCCAACAGACTAGACAGCCTCCCATGGGGTCAGAAAGGAGGAAAGCCACGTTGTGCTCTTTGAAAAGGTCCCAGGGAGCCACGTTTCGTGGGCTCTGCAGTGGCACACGTGCACTTCAGACTGTGAAGCGGCTGCCTTCGTACTTATTTTTATAGGATGTGAATGACGACTTTGGGTCCTATTAATCTGCTGCAAGGTTTTATTCAGTCTCACGGTCAGAAAAGGTCATTTGCAGAGCAGTTGGTGATTTTTTTTTTGGACGGAATTTTGCTCTTGTCACCCAGGCTGGAGTGCAATGGCTTGATCTTGGCTCACTACAACCTTCGCCTCCAAGATGCAGGCCATTCTCCTGCCTCAGCCTCCTGAGTAGCTGGGATTACAGGTGCCCGCCACCATGCCCTGGTAATTTTTGTATTTTTAGTAGAGACGAAGTTTCACCATGTTAACCAGGCTGGTCTCGAACTCCTGACCTCAGGTGATCCACCCACCTTGGCCTCCCAAAGTGCTGGGATTACAGGCCTGAGCCACCGAGCCCAGCCCCAGTTGGTGATTATTAATACCAGCTAGATCTTCAAAGCCACTCCTGAACTGAGAAAGATTTCATGGGTGTTTTTGTGAAAGGGGCTAACTGTGACCTGGGTTTGATCACTTGAATGTGTCAGTTGCAGACAGGGCTGGAAGATATGGCTTTAATTTTCTTTCTTTTTTTAACCACAAAACAAAAAAACACAAAACCGTTTCCTCAAGCCCCTTGTATTGGGGCCTGTTGTAGGGGAACGGGGCTGACCAAAGGGAGAAGGTGGCGCCGATCCAGAGGAGGCTGAGCGAGGGGTGGAGGGGAGCCCAGCAGAGAGAGGGAAGGAGCAGAACGCCGGCCCACTAGCCGACCCCAGCGCAACCCAGCGCGGTGCCCAGAACCCTGCAGGGTAACTGATGCCGCCGGCACAGCCTCTGTTCTCATTTATGGAGCTTTGTCTCCCCTTGGTGGGCAGGCCCTGGTGCTGCAACCCACCTGGCCGCCTTCCCGGCTGAGGCCCCTGGGCAGAGCTCCTCCGCAGGGAGCGTTCCGGTGGACAAACACCCCTTTCCCTGGTAGCTGTGTCAACAGCTGATTTGCGGCAGCGGACCAGGCGGAGGGTCAAATGGGAGAAGGGGCGGCCAGCTGGTCCCACCAGAGACTGTCGCTGGCGTCCGCAGGGGCCACTCCAGGGCCACCCTGTGTGTTTGCCCCTTCCCCATGCTAGACTGTCCCGGGAGGGGGACTGTGCTTCCTGAATTCTTGTCCGGGTGGGACTGGCCTCGGTGAAGGATCCGGGAATGGGACTTCCGGGCCGGGCCGGAGGGGAAGTGTCAGGAAGGGCGCAGGCTTTGGGGAGCCTGGAGGGAAGGGAAGGCTGAGGTGTTCTCTGCCTCCGCAGCCACATGGCCTGGCGCGGGGCGGGCAGGCGGTAAATGTAGGAAGGCTTTATTCATTTACTGGAAACGTTTCCTGGAAGCCTGGCATGTGCTAACGATACAACATTGAACAATACAAAGGTCCCTGCCACGGAGCTTACGTTGCGTCCACCAGGTAGACAGGACACGTACAAGACACACAGATAAAGTACAGGTTTAATCTGGATGAGAAAAGGAGAAAAATAAAACAAGGAGGGAGAGGGGACCTGTCAGGGGCCAGGGTGGGGTGAGTGGAAGAAACGGTGTCCCTGACAAGGTGCCTGGTGGCCTCAGCCGGAGGAGAGCACGGGGCAGAGGAAACGGTGCAGTCTGGTGCTCGAAGCCCCAGGACCCCTGTGAAAGCGGGACCTGGACAAGCACGAAGTCCCGCAGGAGGAAGGCGGCCCAGAGCCTTGGAAAATCCACCTCTGTGCTGAGCCTGGGCTGGGCTGCTGCACTGGGGCCTCCGGGAGCAGGATCAGCCCTGGAAAGGGCACTTCTAAACCGTGTGTGCAGATGCCCACCGAGGGAACAAGGTCAGAAGGAGCCATGGCTCCGGAAGGGGTGCTGATGACGTGGCCCCCGGGGTTGGAGACGCACACCCCGCCACTGCCTGTGCTCCAGGGCAGAGGCACCTGCCCCCTAGCTAGACTTCCTTCGGAGATGGGTCGTCTCCAAGGCACTGCCTGGAGACATATGTGCCCCAGAGCCCAGCAAGGGCTGTGAACAAGCCGTTGCTATACGGTATTTCCCGTGTGTAGGAAGGGCATCGCTTCTTTCCCTCAGTACAGTGGACACACGTGGCTCTAGCGGGCACGTGGGCAAACCTCACCGCAGTGCTCTATGGTTTGCGACAGTCTCACATTTGTCTGCAGTCTGCCCAGACATGTAACTGGGGCCTCAAGGGCCTTCGGTCAGCCTTGCCCTGGGATATCTCCTCCATGTGGACAGGGTGCCTCGCTTGGATTCACTGGATGGGACTTGAACACCTGCAGAGTTAAAGCTGAGACACTGCCTGGGTCATTTAGGCCAGAATGTGCACAGACCCACAAGCACGCGAGGCTCCTGCTGCTGTGCACACTTACAGCCAACGTTCCCTTGCCTGAGGCTCCCTCCTCTCCTGGCTCCACCCATCACACTACTGAATCGCACTACAACACGTGCTGCTCCATCCTGCCTGTCCCCACCTCTTTCCTGTGATTCTCCTCCCTCCCAGGAGTGCACACGCCTTCATTCGTCCATCCCCTCCTGACATGAGAAACACCATCCTCTGTGGGCCTGAGAACCTTGGTGCCCGCAACATCTGATCTCCTTAGAGTGCTAGAACAGAGCTGCCTGCCCAGGACCCTCAAGCCAGCAGCACCCTGCCCGCCTCTGCCTGCCAAGGAGGGGCCATGGCCTGGGTGGATAAGGGAGTGGGACCCTGGCTTGCCCCAGGTCCACTCCTGCCAATGGCCACTCCCCTCGTAGGGGAAACCAACTCTACAAGCAGTTAACAGACTAGGAATTTAAACCACAGCCACTTCCCCAATTGCAGAAACATTACTTCAGCTCTTAGAGTAATGGACCAGGAATGCTGAAGACGCCTTAAAAAAAATGCCGGTCTCGCCCCACCCTCTCCTCCAACCTCCCCTTTCATAGAAGAGGTTACCAAGGTCTAGGGAGAGTACTAGGACTTGAAGGAGGTTCCTTGTTAGTTCAAGGAACCAAACTCTGGTCCTGACTTGAGTCTTGCAATATTGTTATTATGCCAGGTGAAATCCAATTCCCAGTTCTGACTATGGTATCCAGCAACAACTAAGTCATTCTATGTCCTGGTACAAGTCATTGGAAGACCCTGAGGCTCAAATCATCTGTCATATGAGGCTGCCACCTCGTGCTCTGTCTCCCATGTCCCTGTGAAGTTGTTGTTTTTGTTTTGTTTTGTTTTTCTGAGATAGAATCTCACTGTGTTGCCCAGGCTGGAGTGCAGTGATGTGATCTCGGCTTACTGCGACCTCCACCTGCTGGGTTCAAACCATTCTCCTGCCTCAGCCTCTCAAGTAGCTGGGATTACAGGCATGTGCCACCATACTCAGCAGATTTTTTTTGTATTTTTAGTGGAGACAGGGTTTCACAATGTTGGCCATGCTGGTCTCGGACTCCTGACCTCAGGTGATTCACCCGCCTCAGCCTCCCAAAGTGTTGGGATTACAGACGTGAGCCACCACACCAGACCGGTGAAGTTGTATTGAGATAATACCTGTGAAAGTTATCTAAAAGGTAAAACCACTATAAAAATAAAATAGAAAGGTAACAGTAAGCCATGAAAACTGGTGCGAAGGAATCCCTCAGTTCTGACTCTTTCCCTGTTGCTCCCTTATGGCATAACGTGCTTAAATTTGCAGAGCACTTCCAAATCCAGACTCCAGGCTCCTCCCACTGCCAATCACTCTTCACTGTTAAAGGAGCTACTGGCACTTCTCAGAGTGCTAGAACAGAGAATACTCGCTTTGTGGGACTCCTCTGGGGGTTGAAATGAGGAACTTCTGAATCAGGGAGCTCATGCTGAGCCCTGGCTGAATCCTTGAGAGGACTCAGGGCAAGCAGAACATCAACTCCACCTTCAAGGGGAACAAACCATAGGCTGAAGAGAACTTTAGAGCTGCACTGGCCTGGCTTTCTCATTTTACCGAGGCATAAACACATCCAATAGGAGAAGATGTCCTCACTCAATGGCATAAAACACTTCCTGATGCCCAAAGTCCACCTGGGCAAAGTGGACAGGTGGATGAAGTCAGTGTCTTGAAGCTTCTTGTTGCCTCTTTCACTGGCCCACCCTATGCCATCGCCTCTCCCCCCAGGATCAGGGTTGTCATCCCTCATCCCTGACATGGCTCGTGCCCAGGTCTGCCTATTCCCACAGTAAAATGCTGTCCAAACTCCCTTTCTAAATTACCTCCGCTGGGGAAAATGCTTATCATATATTTGTGCAAAGTTATAGCAAGTCAGCCCCGTGGTATCTAGGGAGGTCTGAAGGATGGTTATCTTTGAGGGTGCAGTTATGGATCATTGCTATTTTCTTCTCTATACTTGCAGTATTTTCATGTCTCTTTTTAAATTTTAACAATAATAATGCATTTATCTATATGCTTCTTTTTAGGCTTCTTCTCAGCATACTGTTCCAACCAAAATTGATCTAATAAATGTATTTATTTTAAAGCAGCAAAGATTAATACTGACAAATAGTATTTTTATTCCAGGCTCAGTATCACAACCTAGTGTATTTCCTTAAGCCAAAACGCTGCCCTTCTGAAGTAGAATCCCAGGCATTCTGGTTTATTGGGAATACAGCTTAGAATTGGGGGCATGGTGGGTGTGGCCATAGGGAGATGAAGGTCCTTAAACTCTACTTTTTTCCCTTAATAGATCAGAAGAAAATCCTCATTCACTAGAATTTCATTTACATATGGGAGATTTCTGCCAGCAGAAGTCTATGCCCAAATGGCAAAGGGGAAGGCCGACTCTCAGCCTGTCTTTTGAGCAGTGGGGATGCTGCCACTTCTTCCAGTGCATTCTTCATCAAAATTCATGTGCTCTGTTCTCTCATCGCTCCCCTGTTTAGGTTCTGGTATGCACAAAACACATGCTCGAGAATTAGCTGGCACAAACAGTTGATATGTTGCTTCATGTAATGTGAATTTACATGTTCACAGGAGGGCATGTCAGGGTAACTGGGTTCAAAGGAGTTATACTAATGAGGAAAACTCTAGGTCTTTGACACATAAATGCTGGAGATATTTTTCAGCAGACGGATATTTTGGCATTCCCTGAATATATGTATGCATAAGTTAGCACATCTGGTTGATATCTTACTTGGTTGGGTTAGGCCAGTTCTTCACAGACTCATTTTTTCCATACTAGTGTCAGACAAAATGGTTAAGGGTCAAGGTGCCCTAGGAGAAACCTACACATACTAAAGAGGTAGGTGGCATCGGTCAAGAATCTTAAAGCAAGTGACTAACTTAAATTTAGTTCACAGTGAGAGATGCAAAGAGGCAAACAGCCTCAGGAGAGAGTTACTTACATTATCACAGAACATCATAATTTGGAGCTAGATGGATCAGATCTAACCTCTTAAATTGTAGAAGAAACTCAAACTCATATTTACTGAGACATTAGTGAAGAAACAATGGTGTAGTAAAAAGAACGCTTGAATTTTACTTGCTATGTGGAATAAGTGGATTAACCTTGGGTAAGTTATTTAAACTTGCAGAGCCTCAGTCTTCCCATCTCCAAAATGGGGATAATAATATATACCTAAACTGAACTATTTATAAGTGAAAATAAAACCATGAAACCATGCAAGAAAATTCTTCACATTATGACTGATATGTGGTAGGCACTTATTTATTTATTTAAGTGACAGAATGCAAACTAGAAACAAAACGACTCACGGTTTAGTGCTGTTTTCGAAGGTTCATCTCAGAATTGCCTGGAAGATCTTTTCCAAGTCCAAGTGCCACCCTCTCCAATACACAGAAGAGTTGCAGTTACACACAAGACCATGGCTGGGGTGCAGGGGCGAGTGGCGATTTGTGTGTGTTCGAACCTGAAGACACCCCTGAACGACGTGTAAGACACTATCAAAATAAAGGTGTGTGTGCGACTACACAAATGTGAATGCAAATGGGGCTTGAAGCTACGTGTGTGCCCTAAAACATGTACAGGAGTGTGTAAGAGCATGTGTGTGTGCACGAGTTTCCGAAGGGGACAAATGGCATTGTCTCAACAGCACTCCCTTTTCCTGGGCATGTTTCTGCAAGCCTGGGTGGTATCACAAACACAAAGGCAGAGGTGACAAAGACCATTAACTCTTAGAAACGCTATATAATAATTATCATGATAGAATTGCTCTTTCATTGCCGAGCCTAATTTGACAGCCAGCTCAGAGGAGGAGGGAGACACATGAACGATTCTGGCACCATCCAAGCTGATGCTGTGGCTCTAGCTGGGAGAAGAAAAAACTCTAGGATCTCCTGATGAGCAAACACCAATCCCCAGCTCCCTGCTAAATTCCACTTCTTCCCCGCCCCCCCCCCCCCCCCCCCAAGACAGAGTCTCTGTCACCCAGGCTGGAGTGCAGTGGCACAATCTCGGCTCACTGCAAGCTCCGCCTCCCGGGTTCACACCATTCTCCTGCCTCAGCCTCTCCGAGTAGCTGGGACTACAGGCGCCCGCCACCACGCCCGGCTAATTTTTTTTTGTATTTTTAGTAGAGACGGGGTTTCATCATGGTCTCGATCTCCTGACCTCGTGATCCGCCCGCCTCGGCCTCCCAAAGTGCTGGGATTACAAGCGTGAGCCACCGCACCCAGCCTAAATTCCACTTCTAACAAGTAGTGGGGGCTGTTTAGTTGGTGTCCTTAGTACATATTAACAATAAATAAAGCTTCAATAAATATGCAAAGCAAAAACTAATTTAAATTGACATTTGTGTCGGGTGGGGCAAGAGAGTCTGTTCCACCATAAAGTGATTTAGGATATATTACCTCGGGCATCTGCATTACAAATTTACCTCTCATTACAGCTATGTTAACGGGAAAAGGCAGCTTCTCAACAACATGCAAGGCAGAGTTTATTAGCATAAATTTGCATAATAATTAGCTCTGCAGCAAGCAAAGGCTGTCGTGTCTTTCAAACAGGCAACTTCCAATGTCAATTTTCTGTGGTTCGCTGCTTGTCCCTGTTCTGTCTAAAGCTCCTGGAACCCCCTTGGCCCTTCTTCTGCTAGTTGGTAAATTCTCCCACCCTCGTCCATTTAGGCTCAAGATTTCACAATCTCTACCCAGCATCTTTTGGGAGAAAGTGAATGCTGAGTTCCACCCAGGGATGTGGTGGCCAGAGGCAGGCCCACAATTCTCTCGCCTATGGACAAAGGGGTCTGGCTACAAACCCTCACTCCCTACTTTCAGAGCCTATGAAGAGAGGTAATGCAATGGTGTGGCTAATTCCAAAGAAGGTGCAACTGAAAATATTTAGGTGATTTTTGGAATGCATAAATCCAAGTTGTTTATTAGCAGTTTTCTTTATAATTATGTTGTGTCTAAGCTAATATTATAATTAGTTCCCATTGCCTGGGTTCATACTGGCTGGGTGGTCTGGGCAGGCAGCTGAAATGAATGAAAATTGTACCAGGGATAAAGACAAAGGAGCAGGGGCTGGGGGTCAGGCG
The DNA here is from genome assembly GCF_006542625.1 of Nomascus leucogenys. Taxonomy (NCBI): domain Eukaryota; kingdom Metazoa; phylum Chordata; class Mammalia; order Primates; family Hylobatidae; genus Nomascus; species Nomascus leucogenys. Next base: position 1,887,862 of record NC_044395.1, on the reverse strand, counting down.
ATGTTGGTTCCTCAGACTCTGTCAGGACCACAGGTGGGCAGGAGAGTTCATACCCTGAGCTCGAATATGTTTCTGCAAACTTAGTGGCAGCCTTCAATCTTTTGAGACACAGGACACATCCTTCTCCAGCAAGCCAGGCAAGCCCTTTCCCAGCCATTGAGATGAATCTGGATGGTCACCCACAGAGGGAACTTGGGAGAGAGAATGTGATCTCCCTGCAGGGTATGTTCTTAGAGGTTCCAATGAGAGGATGTTCTTAAATATAACTAGATATGTCTCATCTATTAAAATAAAATGTACTAGGTTGGGGTGAGGCAGGTACTGGCTAAGACAGGCAGCTCATCAAAGATGATGGCTTTGCCCTATCCAAGCTCAGTGAGATAGATGTGGACAGGCAAAGGCTCTGCTGTGCTTCAAGGAAACCAACGTAGAAATGACATCCGCGTGTGTGTGTGTGTGTGTGTGTGTGTGTGTGTGTGTGTGTGTGTTTCTTACTAGCTCAGCAAAAGGGTTTTGCAACATTTGGGTGTGTGATGGGGGTGATTGTGTAAAACATATAGATGAGACCCTTTCTCACAAGTGGAATGATGTAAAAAGTACAATATATTGAGTGCTTTTCTATGTTTGAGACATAGTTGTATAGTTAGATGTATAAATGAGTCTTGAAGATTTTTCTGATTCCAAAGTGCAAATTTTGTCAAAGGAATAGCAGGGGCTTAACGAAAAATCACTGGCCCAGGAGTCAGACACACGCCTATGTGCTGGCACTACCTGTTGAATGATATGGGCAAGTCACTCCCAGAAACCCAACTTTCCCAAACGTAAATGTAGATCAGACTGAGAGGTTAGAAGTGGAACAAGTACTTTCTTGTGTGGCCTATTAGTTGTTCATTTTTAAAAGTGATGGAGAGAGTTTTAGGCCCTTTTATAGTTTAGCTAAATATTTGGTGTCTTCTCCAAAAAACAAACAACAAACAAAACTGCAGCTACAAATATTCATTCCAAATTTTGAGTACTGAGCACAATTGGGCCTCCTGTACTCTTATTCCTAAAATCCTGCAAATCCAAGAGCAAATCTTCCTGATATTGCCAAATCCTCCTATTGTATAAATGTGAACCGGGCTCAGAAAGGATAAAATGCTTGTCCAGAGTCATGGAGTTAGCGGTAGTGACGTCAGGACTGCATGTGCAGGACGGCACCGTACCACCAATTGCTCCTAAGCCATTCCCAAAGGATCATCGTGCACTTGTTTACAGTACTCAGGCTCGGATGGGCCACATGAAGTTATGCGATGGGAAGTTAAAAACCACCTGCTGGAGGGTGGGATGGGGAGAGACCACTAATGAGTACTGGTTTCTTTAACAGCCATGAAAATATTCTAGAATTAAATAGGGGCGATGGGGGCATAACCTTGGGAATATACTAAAAACTACTAAATTGCATGCTTCAAAATGATGAATTTTATGGCATGTGAATTATATCTCAATTTAAAAATAAACCTACTGTGACAATCACTCAAAATGCTATTAAAGAACTTTGCATTTAAGAAAATAAGTGAGACTAAACATTTAAAATAACTCAAAGGCAATGACAGCACAATTCCCCTGTAAGTTGCAGGAGGAGTAAAAGCAGTTAGAAAGAGGAAATAGAAAATCTAGATACGGTTAACTAAAACAAATGAATGAATCTGACTCATACCTGTGGGATAACACGCAAAGGGAAATGCTTCCTCAAACCTGCCTTACTCACCTCTAGGGACGGCTCGATGACTAGACGTGGACTAAGTCTATCAAGTAGGAAGTGTCCACAATCACCAATTAGAGGAGGAGAGTGCGTTATGTATTGGAGAGGAGTTCAGTTGACTCTGAGTGCCGTTCTGCTCTGGGGAAGGGAGAAACAGTGAGTGCTGAGTAATCAGGGACAGGTGTCCTGGTGGGCTTGGATTTGTGCACCACTGCACATCCCTCCATCAAACACACGGGGACCCTAAGTACTCAAGAGTGAGCGACAGAGATTCAGTAGAGGTGTTGACTGAGTCTTGTGACACTGGTTTACTGAGGCAGCACATCTCAGCCAGGAGGACATTGCCTGAGACAAGCATTGTGTGAAGACAGATTATTTTGGAAGCAACCCTGGGTGACTGGTGTGAAAGAAAGGGACAGTGAAACCTGGAAGGACGAAGCCAGCACAGAGAGAGCTCTTGAGTGAGTCACCACAGTGAAGCTGAGGTTCAAGTGAGGCTCAGTCCTGAGCAGCCTTCTGAGGATCCAGGTAAGATACACCTCAGAATTAACTGTCTGAGGGATGGGGGGAGAAGAACACACCCTCCATTTCTGCTTCCCCTGTTGGTCATGGGTTCTTAACGATCTCAGACTCTGGTTAACACCTGGGCACTCCCAAGTTTCCTTCAGGCACCAGTCAAGCCCTGGGGCAGAAAAGCCAGGTGCAGCCCAGGTGAGGGGCTCTCGGTTTGCATCTGCGAGGAGCTCACCATGGCAGCATTGGCTGGAATGAAAGGAGGACAGAACTGGTGTGAGTAAGAGCACAGCAGGTGCTGGGAATGATGGAGTTCCATGGACCAGCGGGACTGAAGAGGAGCAGTGCCAAAGGGCTTTCCTAGCAGGACTTCAACCGCGGAAACCCAGGACAGGGAGCTGAGGGCAGTTCTCAGCACCATTCTAATGAGTTGCCCCAAAGCTGAAGTCAGAACTTGTCCTGCCATTGACAATGCCAGCCATAGAAACTAGACCGCAGGCTCCTTGGGGGTGAGAGTTACATCAGCTCCATTTACCCCTGAGTTCTCCGCGTGTAGACCTGTGCCTGCCACATGACAGGATCTCAGTAAATAGGTAGCGAATGCAAAGTCACCGTGTTGCCAGGGATATGAAATATCTGCTGGTCTTGACATCCTAACCTTCAACAATGCTTTTGCCAAGTGATTATAAGCAAATGCACTAAACAGTTACTATTTATTGACCCAGATACATGGCTATGTACTTTATATATGTTAGCTCACTGAAAACTCACAAGACCCCTTAAAAGAAGAGCAATAAATTATCATACTTGTTTGTGAATAAAGAACAAGGCTTAGAATACTGGCCCAAGGTCACAGAAGTGGTAAATAGCACACCCTGGGTTGGAAACCAGTTTCACTTATTCCAGAACGTATATTCTTCAATATTAATCCATCTTCCATTCCACGCCATCCATTCTCTACATGAATGACTCCAGTAATGGGAATCTCATTCATTATTTGCCAAGATAGCTCGTTCAATCTTTACAGAGCCCTTGGGGCCATACAGAATAAGTCAATCCACATTTCTTTCTTTCAATATGTAAATCTGCTTGAAATATCTATATCTTTCTAGAGCTCATTTCAAATGATAATCTTTTATTTTTCTAAAACCACCAAGTAAAAGAGCTACTTTTCTTCCCTGACATCTGGATTCAGATGTTATATCTGAGGTTTGTGTATCATATATGAGCTGGACCAGAAGACTTCTAAAGTCCTTCCCAAGTAAGAAATTTTGTTTCTCTTGCTCTAGTAAAGCAGTGGCCCCTCTCCTTACTTTGGCTGCCAGGAGGCTAAGAGTTTTAGTACCTCTATGTAAGCATACTCTGGTACTAGTTGATTACAATCTGTTGCCGTGTGTTCCAGCTCCCTTTAGAGGGAGAAGAAAGTACAAACCCTTAGCCTGTGGTGGGAGAATATGCAGACTTCCCAGGCCAGACTTCAGAGGTCCTTGAGGTTGGCTTCTAGGAGGATGGCAGCCGAGGCCTGGGGAGAGTAAAGGATGCCCGCCAGCTAGTCAGGGCTCTTGCCCCCGGGATCCTATGTGAAACTTTGGTTCACACGTCATGAGAGTCAGGATATTCTTGTTGTTAATCTAATTTTTTATTTACTCTTGCAAAAATATGACGAGAACGTTAAATCCAGCCCTCTCCATAATCATGCGTCATTATCTAATCCCTTTGTGACACAGATGTCTAAGCTTTAAAATGCTGCTATAGGTGGAAACGGAGCTATCAGAAGCCAAATCTCTCAGCCCCGTTTCAAAAGTTATCAGTAATGAGAAGCAAAGTTAAATAACCACACACAGAATCACACCCACCCCTGTCCGTCCACCATCAGACTTTCTCGCAGACATCCTCAGCTCACCTGGAAGTAGCACCTAGGGCAAGTACTGGGGGACAGGAGGGCAGGGAGCAGAAAGAAGGAAAGTGTGCGTGCAGACGTCAGCCTCTCACGCGTCCCCACCCTGCCCTGTCAGCGCAGCTGCATTTTGTCACAGACTGAATAGTAGACAAGGCTCACTTCCTCCCCATACCCCCTTTCTTAAAGTAGCTGCAAGAGTGCAAAATATTGACACTGACAGATATCAGAGGTGGCTGTAGGATCAATATTTCTATGACATTGTCAGGAATGGTTTGGCAATCTGCTATGTGCTCACCAGCCTTTCATTCATTATGAGGCCAAACGGGAGCCATGTTTCTCCAAAGACGAAACCAAGAGAGAGCTCGCTGGGTCTCAGAGCCTTCTCCTCAATGAGGCCTCTCACTGGGACAAGGCCCTGCAGCAGGAGAATCTCTGCATTCTTCTGACAACTTTCTAGAGAAAGGAGGCATTTCCCAAGGGCTCTGGGGGATGAGCAGTGGGGACGCTGCCAGGAAGCAGTTCGATGTTGACTGATGCTTTGCTGCAGGGGCTCTGCTCTGAAGCTGGACACTGCCATGTGCACACAAGGACAGTTACACTGGCAGTGATGCCTCTCACTCCTGGCCCCCCAAGAAAAGTCTTGGCCAGGAAAAAGCATGATCCATGTGCTCTGGGGAGGGATCTGACAATTTAATCAGGAGGAAGAAATTCTTCTGAGCCAGGCCAGGACACCTGATTCTCCCACTTCCCCCATCTCTGAGGCACCCTTTAACTTGGGGAGTTGCACGCAGACAGCAGGCGACCCAGGCCTAGGGGACCTTGGTCCTGCCAAAGGCTCTTGGATGCGTAAGTCGGTGTGGAAACAAGAAGGAATCTATAGCAATCAAACCTCCACCCAAATTCCAACCAGCCTTTTTTCCTTTTTATTTAGTTATTTGAATGATAAACCTAATATCTGTTATTTGGGATGACTTAAAGAATATAAAGTATCTAATGTAAAATCCATAGTCTCTCTCTCTCCCATGTACATTGGTGTTACTAATGTTTAGAATTTTAGAAAGATGCTGTATATTCTTCCATAATTTATTCTTAGTTATTTTTTATATAAACATATATAAAAATCTGTACACTTTTTTTTCATACAATAGGGTGGTGGGATATATATTATTTTGTACTTTATTTACTTAATATTTTGTACACATGCTTTCAAGGCAATGCATGCGTATCTTTGGAAAGCAAATTGGCTACTTCTAATTCTATAATAACTTTTCTACATAGTTTGTCCCCCTACCCTATTCCAAACATTTTTCTAGCTGAATTCCTCAGATTTTCAGAGGCAGGTGATGCCTGGGATGAATTGTTGGCATTCCTCCACTGTAAGCCTCCATTCTGCACTGGTTCACTCAGACCACCCACTTCCACCTGCAAAGAAAAATGTCCCTGCATATGGGGTTCCATTTAAGATGTGGGGAAAGTAAGGCTTCAAGAGGAGATGTTATACAAGACTGTAGAATTCTAGGCCAGAAGTGGCTGTGAACGTCATGCAAACGCAAGCAGCAGTCCAGGCTTGATTCTGCCCCTTGGCTGGCTTCCTCCTCTGTAACACAGAAAGGCTCCTCAGAGCACTGTCACAAATGAGACACCCCCCATAGAATCATGTGTGAATGTAAGCCATCATCATCCTCATCATTGTCATCATCATCATCATGAAGATGCGAAGGCTCAGAGGAGCTAAGTGACTCTCCAGCTGGTCAGCAGGCTGGTGATGGAGCAGCATGAAACATGCACCTCCTGACCCCACTAGGAATCTTCTGTATTCCAAAAGACTCATCTCAACTGGTTCTTCTCTGCCAAGCAGGGGAAGGCCCAGACAAAAAGATTGCAGTTGATTGATTTCTAGTAGAGCTAGTGTGGGTGACCTCTTTGTGATCAGTTAGTGATGGTTAGCAGTGGGGCAGGAGGTAGCACACCAGTCTTATTTTGCTGCCCCCCATCCAGAATACCAACTGCAGGTGGCCGATGCCTTGCCCTTGAGGGAATTCTGCAACACAGAGTATCACTCTTTCTGGGTCGCAATTCTCTAGAGTGATGCTAGGGAAATCGGACGAGGTGGACTTCTAAGCTTTGCTTATGGCTCTGTGAGCTCATTTAGAACTCAACCCTGCCTGGATATCAGGAGGGCTGGATTTGGCCAAGGGAATCTGGAAGAGGTCTGTGCCCCATCAACCTGAGGAACAAGTGCTGAGATTGCCCCGTGACTTGGAGCTCATCACACGGAGTCAGGTTCAAGCTTTCCAGCACTGCCCTCATTTTCCCCATGGGCTGGGTGTGATACCTTTCTGAGTGGGAAGTCGAAAGCAATCTGAAATCAAGAGTAAAATAAAGCAAGATCCCTACCTAATGACACGTGTAAAACTGGATTCTATACAATTTTAAGACTATAATGTGAAAAGTGAAATTATAAAATCAATAAAGGGAAATGCTGGAGCTTGTCTTTGTGAACTAGAACTCGGTAAGAATTTTTTTTTATTACTATAAATAACTTCAAAAGCAAAAAGCGCAAGGAAAAATGATGACTGAGGATGACAGAATTAAGAATTTCTATTCAATGAAGGAAGCACAAGAAATATGTTAACAGTCGACTCACTGGGAGAAGACATTTGCAATGCATAAAAATGCCAAGGGATGAATACTTTGTTTCTACAAAGAAAATCTTCAAATCAATAAGAAAAAGAAAAGATTCCTATTGGAATATAGGCAAAAGATGCAAACAGACAATTTAAACATACAATGCAAATGCCTATCTACCGGCCACAGAAAAAAATTACTCAGATAAATACAGACTAAAATAATCAGAATGTGGAATAAAAGCACTTCACACACAGTTTGCTGGGAAAAATTGGAAAGCTGGATAATGGCAAGAGTTGGAGGGATACAGAAAATATGAGAAACCGTATGGAAGCCGCGATTCTAGGGAGGAATCTGGCAGCTCTTAGACCGAGTAGATTACATTGCTATGACCTAGCAATTTCACCTGAGTCGATCTCAGCCCCCAAGTATCACCCGCGTCCTGAAGTGGGAATCTGCAAAGATGTCTGTTGCAGTGTTGTGTAGAGAAGGGGACCGGACAGACATATTTGAGGTGCACACCAAGCAGGAGTGTGGACGCACCGAGCACGCCACCGTGGCTGTGCGCAATGAACTCAAGGTGCATACAGCAGCCCGGACGATCTGATAAACATGGGGCTGAGTGAAAACACGGGAACAAGGAGACACCCAACACAGTATCACCTACATTGCTCCGTTAAAACAGCTGAACATCTACATGCTTTCCACACCGGACACACAAACACAGCAACACAACCGACACACTGCCTGTGTGCAGGGACTACAGCAGAGACTGAGGATAAGAGAAAATGAGCAATGGAGTGAGCAGGTCCTTGTGTAAACCAGTGACAAAGAAAGGAATATGTTTCAGTCATTAGCCTGTGCCGGAGTGAAAATGAAATAATAATATAAAAAGCAACATGCTTTTGAAGATTAGAGACCTGGGTTCTACCCCTGCTCAATGACTCCTGCTGCCTAGGACCTTGACCCTCTTCCCTCCAGTGAGGAGGACGCAGACAACCCTGGAAATCACCTCTGGCCTAAGGTTCTGGAATGCACCAGGGGCAGCTCCCTTAGCGCTGCAATGCTCGCTTTTACAGAGCTGCACTGGCTCCCATCAGGCACAAGAGGGCGGTCCGTGCCCGTGTATTTTAAGAATCTTGGCTGTCACTCCAAACTTAAGACGTAAACCCAGAAATTTCTCCACCGCCCCCCACTACCACCTTCATACACTCCTTATGCTATGCTATTCTTCTACTGCTTGAGAAATACAAAGCACTCACCTACTAGGGGTTATAAACGACAGATTTTAGAAACTTCCGAGGCCACGTGAATCTTTTTTTACTGGGAATCCTTACATTCCCCGAATATGCCACGCTAGTTCTCCCTCCTGTTGATCCAAGCTCATCCCCACCCCAATATTCCTTCCCTCCACCCAGTTCCTGCCGTGTCTCACCCAGTTTTCCACATACACGCCCGCCTGAATTGATCTCCTGGCCCCTGGCTCTCTCTGGATGAAGACATTTGCTGTTGGCAAGCATGTTTGATAGGTAATTGCTTGTACTTTTGATACGCATTTTAGGCTAGTGTAAGTAACGAGAGGCGTATTTCAACTGAACAGAAGGCAAGAATGGATCCATGGAGCGCACAGCCTCACAGCAGAGTTATCCCATCTGAATAATCTCCCCTTTCCGGAGGTGCGCAAAGCCAGGCGTTGACCATGCAGGAATGTCGCAGGGGGACCCACATTTTTGATGGGCAGCTGGAGTAGATGGTGCTTCAGATGATTTATAAGCATTCATTTGATTTTCATATATATGGATTCAACTTATGATCTCAGATGTGATTTCCTTTCAGATAAATCAAAAATCTCTATATGAAAAGAGGCTAAAAAATGGCTAAAACAAATCTGCCTGAGTACTCTACACTTGTTCTGGGGTGATGAAAAAGTGACTGTGACGCCCTGCAAAGTGCACAGCCAGGCGTGGCCACCCACTGTAAGAACCTCAGGAGGTTCCCAGTTCTCTTGCACCAGCTCGCTGTGTGACCTCACAAATTCACTAACCACCCTCTCCACCTCTGCCTGCCTGTTGTGAGAGGAAGGAGCTGTATGTTCCCCAAGGTCCTGTCCACCTCTCGCATCCTCCAACCTTCTCCAGCCTGCTGCAGGCTCTGCCTTTTGCTCCATAATGATGCCAGAGACGTGCCGAGATGCCCGTCCAAGGAGAAGGAAGACAGGCATCACTCTCACTTTCACAAAGCAGCTCATTGGGAATGCCTTTTGAACTTCAACCATGTCAGCAAAACAGTTTTACAGAATTAATTCAACATGAGGAGGAGCATTTTAGCAGAAGTGTCAGAGTCCATCAGCTGCTAGAGAGTTGGGAACAGGGCAATGACTGGAGAAGAAAACTCCTTATGGTCTATGAATAGGGTCCCCACTCACCCTGCCCATCCACACCAGAGCCAGAACTACTGGCCAATCCACTGAGCTACAGCAACCCAGCCAGATGCAGATGGCCAGATGTATAGGCCTGACCTGGAATCAACCTGCGGGACTGTGGGATGGTGACTCTCAGATTCCAGTGTGTCCCCTCATCACCCATGCGGTCTTGTGAGAATGTGGGTTCAGCTTCGGCAGGTCTGGGATGATGCCTGGGACTTCTGATTTTCAACAAGCTCTCATGAACACTACTGTGGCCGGTGTGTGGCCCACACTGTGAGCAGGAAGGCCCTAAGAGGGAAGATGAAGTAGAATGCCAACAATTCTACACTTGCAGTGGCACCATGAAAAAACATTCCCACTTTGTTAATCAATTTTTTTTTTTTTCCTAAAATAGGCTTTAGTCTCATCTGTGGAATGTTTAAGGTATAATGCTGCCTGAGACCAGAGGGTTAGTTGAGAGGACACCCCCAGGTCTGGGGTGCCATATTCACACATTTCATTAAACAAGTTCCTCCCTGCCCTCAGATCAGCAAAACACCCGCACCCACTGTGCCCGTTTATTTTCACTCATTCTGTTGAGAAGCCATTGAGCACCTTGAAGCTGGAGAGAGAATCAGTATAAAAGCTCTTGTTGCTATGAAGGAGCCCAATGGTTTTTATTGCTTCTATCCTTTAAACACCTTGCAGGCATCTGTTTGTTCACCTCTTCATTCATTCATTATTTACTCACCTAGGCCTTCTGCATGTTGAAGCCTGTTCTGGAGCCTGAGATATCGGTGCAGAACACGACTGTTCATGGGTCTCGGAGTCTAGTGGGACACAGGTGAGTGGAAGAGTGGGGGTGAAGAGTGCATGGTGGGGAAAGGGGCTTACTGCCGGGCCTTATTAGCTTTTGGTGGGAGGACCAGTTTCAACATTATATCCACAAACATCAAGTAGAAGTGTTAGAATTGGAAGGACCTGAAGCCCAGATAATCAATGCAGCTATTCCTTGTAGGACGCTCCCGCAGGATCCCAGTGTGCTCCTGACTTCAGAGTGACAGGCGCATCTGCTGTCCCTGGTGGAGAGGGGAGGTATACCCATCCCTTATATTTACAGGACTTGGTGCTACCATCTGGAGGGGCAGGGCTCTTTGAACAGTTAATTCTCCGTTTCCTTCGGGATGTCAGCCCCCTTGGTACCACCTAGCAGACATCTCTGAGGATGCGGCATCCTGTTGATCATTTAAGTGAACGCCTCCTCCACTAGATCACAGGTTCTGCAACTTAGGAACTGAGGCTGATGATTCTCTGCAGTCCCAATTCCCAAGCCGGTGTGTGCTACAAAGCACAAGCTCAACGAATATGTAAGGAATTCGCAAGTGGCTGAGAGAATGAATGAAGAGCTCTTACACAGGACTGTATTTGGTGTTCACGGCTCATCTTTTGTTTTCGACATCCTGAGCTGGAGTAGATTGACTTCTCTTCTTGAGATGACAGACGGAGGCTTCTATCAAATTCTCCCTTTGGATAAGCCCAATAGTGTATAAAATGCACTCCTGCTCCAGGGGCATCCCGTTACTGGACCTCTCTTAGCACCCCCTCTTAACCCCAGGGGGAGGCTTTGTGGGGTACATCAATGGTACTCATCACCCATTCCAGAATCTCCTTCTAGGAGGAGAAACTGAGACTACAGTAAACATCCAGCCCCCGCCGTTCGAATGGCAGGTGAAGTGCTGGCAGCGACCCCCGCACCGTGCTCCTCTCCGCATGCAGCTCCCTCCTTCTCAGCAGCCTTCAGCAGCCAGCGTGTTCTGCGAGGCCCTCTCTCTTCCAGGCATCTGTCCCTTGCACCCCAACGGGAGCGCGGTCCCCTGGGAGGCGTCCCTCAGCAGCCCCGGGAAGCTCTGTCCCTGCTCCCGAGTGCGCCCAGAGTCCTGCCGTTTCCTTCTCGCGCGCGTTCTTTACCGGCCCCATTCCCGCTGCTGAGAGCCCCGAGATGGCCGGGAGTGCCCGGGCCCAGCGCAGCTCCCGGCTCACGGACCCCTCCCCGGGCCAAGGGCAGGACAAGCCCGGGCCTGGGCCCCCGCCTCGGCTCCCCTCCAACCTCTAGAGGAGCCCCGCGTCCGCACGACCCGGGGTCCCGGGCCACTCCGGCAGCCCCGGGAAGCCACCAGCTCCCGCGCTGGAGTCTTGGGGCCTCGGGTGGGCGAGCCGGGCTCCACCTCCTGGGGCAGAGGGACGGCCGGGTCTGCCCAGGGTGGAGGACCCGCTCCGCCGCCCCCTCTCCGTCCTCCCCTCCTCACCCTCTCCTCCCCCTCGCCCATCCCCCTTCCCCCTCTTGCTGCCCCCGCCCCACCCCGTTCTGCACCGAGTGGCACAGCCCTCGGCAAGGCCCTATCAGCTGCCCAGCCGGGCGGGGACTCAAGGCCTCTCTGGAGACCGCTTCTTCCCCGCCTCCGGCCCATCCCGCCGCTGCGGACCCCACGCACGGCCTCCCGGCCCCGGCGCCTGGGCCTCCTCGCGGCCCGGGCGGGGCCCACCAACCCGGAGAGGTCGCGAGCCTGCGGGGTGCCGGGGGCGCCACCGAGCCGACCTCGTCCCAGGCAGACGCGCTGGCCCGGAGACCGCCGCAAGGGGGCGCCAGGGGCCGGGGGCGGACGCCATGCCAGTGCCTCGCCGGGACCGCACCTCGTCCGCGCGGCCGCCGGAGGGCGCCCGTCAGCGCCGGAGCCCACGGCAGACACCCCGGCCGAGCTCAGCCACTGCCTGGTGGAGCCACGGGGCCGTCCACGGCGGCACCCGCCCGGAAACACCGCCTGTGCCCCGACGGCACCCGTGTGCGCACCACACTCACATCACACACCCCGCCGAGCCGGCCGCACAGTCACTGGGGCGCCGCTCGCTCTGCTGCCTTTCCCGCGGGTGCGCTGAGCAGCGGGAGCGGGAGCCGCGGGCTTTGCCTGAGCCGGGCGCGCGCTGTGGTCTCACTGCCAGACCCTTCCCTCTGAGCTGCCCCTCTCCGAGGCCCCGCGACAGCCTGTGTGTGCTCCCACTGCCCCAGCCTGGGTCCCGGCTACTGGTGCCCTTGTCTCGGGTCACTGGCTGTGGAGAGGGCTGGCCTGGGGGAGCCAACCCCACCCCACTCCAGCCCGGGAAGGGCCAGAGAGGGCCAGGCAGGGCCCCGGAAGGCTCGACCCACGGATCCAGCGTGCCTGCTCCCAGGAATTGCACCTGGATTGTTCCAGCCATTGAGTGGATAAATCCACATCTCAAAGCTGGATTCAGTTGCATGTTCGCCACTTGCAATGGAAAGAGACCTGGCACTCCATTCATACTGGAACAGTTATCTTGGGTTTGGGGTATTCTGGAGGATATTCCTTCGGAACACGGCCTCGCCACTGGGGAGACGAGACCACATGCCCAATAACGGGAGGCCCATGTGGAATGCCAGATGCCCTCCAGACCAGCCCATGGTCCCACATGGGCTGTGAGCGCCAGGACAGGAAGGATTTGCTGCACTGAAGGTTGCGGAATGACGGGATGATGAACTGGGTAGATGTCCCAATCTTAAATGTTCTCTCTTTGAATTCTTACTGTGTGAAAAATTCATTTGGCAATTAATCATATACAGCCTTGTGACATCTGTTCTATTGTTGTCTGGAATTGTTATTTCAATCCTTTGTTACTAATTGACTTTTTGCATGCTCCCGCCTTGTCCCCCTAACTAGATGGCAAATTCTTTGAGAGCAGAGACCTGTCTTGACATTTTTTTTTTTTTTTTAACTGGCAAGCGGAGACTGGATTGTGCATTGGACCTACCCACAGAAAAGATCTGTAGGGCCGGCCTTATTGGTTTCATTTTATAAATTCGGAAAGTAACTAATGGTAATAGCTCCTCTAAGAACAAACAACCAGTAAGTGGCAGAACCAGCATTCATACCTTGGCAGTTGTCCAAAGCCCACCCCCCAGACCCTGCACAGGGCCTTGCACATCCTGCGCGCTCCATAAACACCATTTGGTTCTTTTCATTCTCAACCATCAATGTTTTAAGAAGGCTAATTAACATTTGATGAAGGTCAATTTTCAAATTCAAGTTAGTTGTTTAGTTTCCCAGAAAGAGGTGTTAAGCTTCAGCTGAGAGATTCAGCTTCCACAAAGAGAACTTCATACCAGGGAGGCAAATATTGACCCAGGCATCTCTTGAGGGTGTCTAAGTTTGAAAACGAAGCACTTCCTCCTTTAAAATGAAATTGAAGGATATTGGGCTTGGCTTGGAAGCCTATCTGGGGTCAGGCAGCACATCACTGGGAGGTGTATTGGGGAGCTCCAGGCAGTCGGGCAGACAGGGCCTGGCCTGGACAGAGAGGTCTGGCCCCAAGCCCAGCTCTCTTGCTCAGCCTCATGGGGTCTCCATGTCCTTCTGCACTGCGAGTATGAGATCACCTGTTATATCTGTGGTTTTTATAATGTAACTCCCATCATTTCTATTTAAAACCTTGCCATTTTTTTTAGTTAGAACTCAAACTCAAATTCAAGCATGAGTGAGCATCTATCATACAATATAGATTTATTATAAGAACCATGATATAAAAATACTGACATCAAAAACCTCCACCATATTGTTCATCTGTTCAAAGTCCAACTTTGCTTTCATTGCCTACCAAATAAAGATTAAACCACGTATTATGTCATTCAAGGACTGAAATATCTCATTCCTACTTACTTTTCTAAGTTTATCTCCTTCACTTTCCGTTTATGTAAAATCCAGTTAAATGGACTCCTTTATTTAATGTTGAAGTTCATCCTTCCATTTAGATCCCACTTCCTTCATGCCTTTGCCTGGAAAAATATATTTATGTCTTCCCTGATTCATGCAACCAAGTGCCTAGCTGCCTAATACGTGCCAGACATGGGGCTCCACAGTAGAACTATAGATCTGCCTGGGATCGACAGAGTTCACACCCTGTGTTCAAACGCTTCTCTTTCATGAAGTTTCCCCTCATTACCTTCCATGCACAATACCTCCTTTCTGTCTCTGCCACAGCCATGTTACACACAGCTCTGTGTTTTAATTAGCTGTGTGCATGCCATTCCCCACACCAGACACTAAGCTCTTTGAGATCAATGGTGGTGTTTTCTTTATCTTTAAAGAGGATCCCTTTGGTACCCAGCACATAGAGCAAAAACTATTTGTTGAATTGATTTGAAAGAGCTTTCAATACATTTGGCAAGATAAACCTTACCTAGCAATTAACTAATAAGGCAGTGGTGTAGCCTGATGAAGGCAATTTATATTCTCATACAATAAAGTACCAAGGCATATGTTACTGATGAGAAAGGAACACGACGTAATAGAATGTTACAACATGAATTAAAGGCCTTATAGACCAAAAGAAGGTAAAAGTACATGTGCACCTCAAAGACAAGTTGGAATTTTGATGAAGGTCTAAACAGGCATTCTAGGTTGGAAAGAACTAGAAAAGAAAACAGACTTCTTGGGTTCTAGTGTGTATCTGTTCTGAGAATGAATTATAAAAGTAGAAGGCAATCTAGGAGATCATGCGTATGTTAAATCTGCAGTAGCCAAGTCATCTTTGGAAGCTAGTTGAATTGTTTAATTAACCTGTCAGTCCATCTAATATCTGACTCGGCTCCTTCCTGCTGCAGTTGAAATCCTTCTTTGCTTTATTCCATCCTCAGAGAAAATAGAGGACAGTTAATGATCCCTCTCTGTGCATTTCAGAAGATGGTGTAGAACAGTGCTAGAAAAAGCCTTTTAATCATATATTTCAAATATGCAGATCCAAAGGTGATAATTCAAGCACAGCTTTAAGATTTTTCAAATACCTTATTCCATCTGCCTTGCTCTGATGGTTTCTATGAACACATTTTCATTTTCTAAATCTGGAATTAGTAGAATCTGCTTGAAAAGAGATATTACAGTCAAGTGATGATCTCAATTTGAGGTGTAATTATTTTCCCCCATTTTAAAAGCCTAACATAAAATGTGATGTGATTTTTTTTCAACTTTGCAAGGGACATCAACTTTTTTATGTCTTCAATTTTTTTCTCTGAGCTTCCTACAACTTGGAGAATAATATAAATAAGAAAGGAAATGCAGATAAGTTCAATTTCTAGTTTGCAATAAAAAGTCAAGGTATTGTCTGATAAATGTCCTCCTCTTTACCCCATCTTCTTCCTGTAGATGAAAATTCTGCTTAAATAAATGAAATAGTTGGCAAGTAAAGATTGAATATATTCAAGGTGTACAACATGATGATTTGATGTACATCTGCATGGTGCAATGACTACACCATCAAATTAATGAACACATTCATCACCACCCACGTTGTACCTTAGGTCCCCAGAAACTGCTCATATTGGAACTGAAAGTTTGTATCCTTTGACCAGTACCTCCCCATCCCCCCACACTCGCAGCCACTGATAACAACTGTTCTACTCTGCTTTTATGAATTTGACTTTTTAAGATTCTACATATAAGTAAGATCATGCAGTACTTGTGTTTCTGTGTCTGGCTTATTTTGCTTAGCATATTCTCCAGGTTCATTCATGTTGTCTCAAGTGGCAAGATTTCCTTCCTTTTTATGAGCTTATTCTCAAATCAAAACTCTTCTGGATGCTACATTAACCCTTAGAACCTAAGTATACACTTGAGCCTGCCTGAAATGAGATTGCACTTAGAGTCAAACATCAAATATCTTAGCACTGAGAGGAGAATTTGAGATCATCGAGTTCAAACCTATAATTTAACAGATGACGAACTTAAGACCCAAAGAGGTTAAGTGACTGAATGAAGGTCACACTGCTGGTTAGCGAGAGCTGAGGCTAGGATTAAATTGCTGCTTAGGCTCTTTCAACATTTTCATTATATTTACCAACATTTTCCAAGTTATGTTTTTTAAAATAGCAGTTTTGAAGAAGATGTTAATAAGCGTTTTCTTTTATTGTATAATTTTAAGTATTATTTTAGGTGTAGGGGCTACCTGTGTAGGTTTGTTGGATGGGTGTATTGTGTAATGCTGAGGTTTGGAGCATAAATGACCCAGTCACCAGGTAGTGAGCCTAGTACCCAATAGGGGGTTCTTCAGCCCTTGCCCCTCCCTCCATCCCCCTTCTAGTAGTCCCCAGTGTCTATTGTTCCCATCTTTATGTCCATGTGTACTCAGGGAATAAGCATTTTAAATGAAAAGGAAAATATGTGCTGGACCAAATAAACTTATAAAACATCAATTTAACCTGCTCTGCTTCACAGAGTTTAACATATTAATTTTTTGTCACACCCCGTGAGAGAGAGATAGCCAACACATTTGACTAGAGACTATTTTAAAATTAACGTTTAGGAGCATCTATTAATACATCTAAAATGCCAGTGTGCCAGAGAACAGTGTTTGGAAGATGCTGCTCTTGATTAGAACTCTGTAGAGGTATGATCAAGTTTGACAGCAAATGCTGATGCTTACAGGCTCTTTCTCACACTGGCTAGCTGAGTAGTCATAGGAGGATCACACTACCCAAACTTCAAAGCCCTCATCTGTAAAATGGGCACTCAGCTCTTACTAGACTGTTAGGAGATGGTATAGCAGAGTAAAATGTGTGAACTATAATTATCAAATTGTATTTGTGACAGCTTGCCAAAGTATCCACTGTGTAGCACGATAAAATAAATATACGAGAAAAAGTGTGTAATAAGAAGGTAAGGGTGAGAAAATACAACTGCATAGAAGTACATATCAAAATCCATGTGAAAAGTCTTATATTAACGTTGACAGTGGATGGCAAATTTGACTTTGCATTATTAAGAAAAGAGAAAGAGTACTATTACTTACTGTAGGCAGGTAGTCCACAAAATAACTATGAACCTTTTACTTGGGAAAACCACGGCTTTGCTAAGCACTGAGACATCAGAAAACTTCATGGTTTTCCGTTGACTCTTAAGAGCATGGATTGCGAAGTCACGTAGTTTCACCTTTGCCTCTAACTTAGTTAATTTAGCAAATTACATCATTTCTATAAGCCACCATTATCTCTTTCATACAAGGGGCAAGATCCAAGTGACCATGAGTGCTGTGCCCACGATGTGGGATAGTGAATGCCAGTCCCTTCAAAACAGTGAGCTCTCACTCAGTGACTGTCCCAGTGGACACTCCCCTCGCCAATATCTTCCAATATCAAAGAGAAATTTTGTCATCTGTTTCTTTTCCCATTGGCTTACAGTGAATTAGGTTACAATACCAAAGGGGATTGCAATAAAAATCACTTGATATCAAGCTAAAACATGCAGTTGTTTTTGTTTAATTCAAATAGTGGATTAATTATATAACATGGATAAATAACTTTCTGCAACAAGACTTTAAATGCGAGTGGAACGATAGAATTATACAAGATATGCTTCTGACAAACCCCTGGAATGCGGGTCATTCATGTTACCAACCCAGAATGGTCTAAATGTTGTGGTTACCATCTGAGAGGGGGGCAGGTTTGGCAGTGCTTCTAAAACAGGGAGAATAAGTAATCATGTCCCCATATTCTAACACATCAAGCATGACTACTATAATTTCATCCCAGAAACATTCCAAAGCAAGTGATATCAATCATCTATCAGAGCAATGAAAATATCTCCAAAAGTTCCCATAGGATGGCTAATAGTAAGTAATGTAGTTTCTAGATGAACCCGCTGATATACACTGATTGCCAAATGTATCACAATGTGATGGAGTGATTTGACCCATAATATAGAATTGTTGGATCTAAGCCAATTAAATTTTGAAGGGCAAGTGCCAAAAAGGAACAGCTGATCTTGAGCCAGTCTTTCTGATAACAGTAAGTGAGCAGAACCAACTGCCTGTTCAGATCATTGCTACTCTGTGACAAGTAGAGATATACAGATAGTATCTGGAAATATGACAAAAAACAGGCATACGTTATGCCAAAAGAAGATTCTGAGAAGATTGTGAGTAATGAATACACTTTAACAACAGCGCTATCATCTTCCAGATTATTTTCTTTGAAGAGAATTTTACTTACCTAGATAAATGTTATTTTTGTAAGTAAAATTACAAGTATTTATTCTGTGTTTCTTATTAATTGTAAACCTCTTTAGGGCTAAGCATTAATTGTATTAACTAATGAATTAACTTACTCGTTTGGAGATATTTACTGAGCATCTACCAGGCAATAGCAACATACTCTGTGCTAAAGGCAAAACAAAAGGCTTCCAACAAAGTCCCCACTCTCTAAGGGCACATAATTTAGTTGTTCTGGGACTCACACAGCTGAATTCATTAAGAAATAAGAAAGAATATGATTAAGTCCCTGATAAATGGCATAGGCAGTAACTACATGCTGAAGTACAGAAAAGTGGGATACATTTGGAACTGAAACTATCAGAGAAGGATTTGTTGAGAAGGAGGGACTTCAACCAACCCCGCCCCCCCCACCAAAAAAAAAAAAAAAAACCCAGTGGCTTATGTTTGATAGAGACATTGGGGAAGGAAATTGAAGCAGACGAATTACACTCAAAATCTGCTTTCAATGATGTAATAAACAGACACTTATTGAGCACATGCCATGTACCTTGGCACGTTCTAGGTGTTGGGAATAAAATGGTGAGCAAAAGTTAACAGGTTCTTTCTCCTTATGGAGCTTACTTCATAGTGGGAGATACACTAAATATCAAAAATGTACACATGTAAATTCACAAGGACTGTCTCTTTGATGAAACTTTAGTCTCCTCTCAATCCTCTTCTCTAGTAGGCCTTGTCCTTGGCTCGGTTTTAGCCAAGAATCCTGCTGAGCCCATTTACGGAGCATCCCCTCCGCCCTTACTATTTACACATGCTTCTCCTCCTAGATACCTAATCACATTCTTAGTAATTCTCCATCCACTCCCTTACCTTGCCTGCCAAATCAGAATCTCTGCTTCTCTCTGTTATATTTGGGGTGCTGCTGCAACACATACCTAAAATGGGGACACGGCTTTGGAACTGGGTAATGGGCAGAGGCTGGAACAGTTTGAGAGGCATACTAGGAAAAATCCCTAGATGGGCATGAACAGAGCATTGAGACTGATTCTGGTGAGGGCACAGAAGAAAAGAGCTTTACAGACAGCCTAAATCTTCCTAGACATTATCAAAGTGGTCATGAACAGAATATTGGTAGAAATATAGATGGTAAAGACCATTCTGATGAGGTCTTAAGTGGAGATGAGAAATAATTTATTAGAAACTGGAGGAAAGGCCATCACTGTTACCAAGTGGCAAAGCACCTGGCTGAGTTGTGTTCATATCCTAGTGCTCTGTGGAAAGCAGAGTTTAAGAGTGATGAACTAGGAAATTTGGCAAAAGAAACCTCCAAGCAAAGTGTTCAGGGTGCTGCACAGCTTCTCCTGACAGCTTATATGAAAATATGAGAAGAAAGAAATGAAGACAGAATTTATAATTAAAGAGAAAGCAGAACTTAAAGATTGGGAAAATTTTCAGCCTGGCTAGATTGTGAAGAATAGAAAAGTGTGTTTGAGAGAGAATACCCAGAGTATGGCCAACCTACCATTTGATAAGGATCAGTATGGATAGAAAGAAGCCAGATGCTATTCATCAAGTCAATGAAACAATGACCTAGAGGGCATTTCAGAGATTATCAGTGATGCCATTTCCTAGAGTGCTAAGGCCTTGAGGGTAGAATAGTTTCAAAGGAGAAGCCCAGGGCACCTGTGGCACCTCAAATCTGAAGACCCAGGGATGCCTAACATCTCTGTTTCTCACATTCTGCTGCAATCCTCCTTGGCTTCCCCAGTTGTGGCTCAAGTGGACCCAGGTGCAGCTTGGGCCACCACTTGATAGGGCACAAGTGGTCAGCTTTGGTGGTGTCCACATTGTGCTAATTCTGCAGGTGTGTAGAGTTCATGAGCTGTGAGGGCATGGATGCTTTTACCTAGATTTCAAAAGATGCCTCAGAGAGCCTCAGGGCCCAGACAGAAAATTGCCACAGAGGTAAGGCCGTCACAGAGTGTCCTCACTAGAGCCATGTGTAGTGGAGCTGTGGGAATGAGGTCTCCCCCATACCACAGAACTGTACAGCCACCAGAGTACAAAGCCAGCCTGGGAAAGTCAGTCACGCACCTCCTCAATAATGCAAACTGAAGTGTGGGCTATCCCAGCAAAGCCATGGAGGTGAGGCTGCCTGAGGCCTTGGGGGCCCAACCCCTGAACCAGTGTGTCCAGGAGGTGAGACATAGGGTCAAAGAAGACTACTCACAAACTTTGAGATTTAATGTTGTTTGCCCTAGAGTTTTGGATTCTCTTGGGACCTACTACCCTTTATTTCCCCCTATTTCTTCCTTTTGGAATGGGGATGACTATCTTATGACCCTCCCACCATTGTATTTCAAAAGCATATAATTTGTTTCATTTCACAGGCTGACAGCTGGAGGGAAATTTGTCACAGGATGACTTGTACCTCGAGTCTCACCTATGTCTGATTTAAATGATATTTAGATAAGAATTTAGATTTTAGAATTTTGAGTTGATGCTGAAATGCATGAAGACTTTTGGGGCTATTGAAATGGAATGAATATATTTTTCATGTAAGGATATGAATTTGGAGGCATAGGGGTAGAATTTTATAGTCTGAATATCTTCCAAAATGCGTGTGTAGAAACTTAATTTCCAATGTGATAGCTGTAAGAGGTGGGACATTTGAAAGGTGATTAGGTCATGAGGGTGCAGCCCTCATGAATAAGATTAGCAACTTCATGAAATAAAGCTTGAGGGGGTGAATTTACTTCTTACATTTCCTTAACCATGTGAAGACACAGCATCCGTCCCTCTGGAGGAGGCAACGGGGCACTATATTGGAAGCAGAGAACAACCTTCCCCAGACACCAACCTCCTGGCACCTTGTTACTGGACTTTGCAGACTCCAGAATTGTGAGAAATAAATGTCTGTTGTTTATAAATTACCCGGTCTGTAGCATTTTGTTATAGCAGCACAGACTAAGGCAACTGATGAAAAGAGGTGGGCATCTAATACAAGGTCAACAAAGTGGAGGGCTTCCCTGAAACTTTCGGACTGAGAACCACAAAGAAGGAGGGTCAATCACGGAATAAAACTCAAGAGCTGGCTGGGTGTGGTGGCTCATGCCTGTAATCCCAGCACTTTGGGAGCCTGAGGCGGGCAGATCATGAGGTCAGGAGTTTGAGACCAGCCTGGCCAATATGGTGAAACCCCCGTCTCTACTAAAAATACAAAAATTAGCTGGGCACGGCGGCGTGCACCTGTAGTCTCAGCTACTCGGGAGGATGAGGCAGAAGAATCACTTGAACCCAGGAGGCGGAGGTCACAGTGAGCCAAGATCACCCCACTGCACTCCAGCCTGGACAACAGAGTGAGACTGTCTCAAAACAAACAAACAAACAAAAACAAAACTCAAGAGCTGTTAATTATCTTGTTCTTTCTCTGTGAGAAGGTTGGTACATCTTTATGAGATAAAGGAGCAAATGGTGGAAAGAGAAAGGAGAGAGACAGAGAGAGAGAGAGAGGATTTCTGGTAACAGCATTTAGTTCCTAGTGCCAGTTATCCCTGAGACCCAGCTGCTCCCATTCTCATCCCATAGTTTGCCTATAAGAGATATCCAGTGTTCATCTAATAAACCCCACTATTTTCCTAGGCACTTTGAATTACAGTCTGTAACTTGGAACACAAATCTGTGATACATGCATAGTAACTATAATTATTATTATTAATTTTTTTATTTCAATAGGTTTTTGAGGAACAGGGGGTGTTTGGTTACATGAATAAGTTCTTTAGTAGTGATTTGTGAGACTTTGGTGTATCCATCACCCAAGCAGTGTACCCTGTACCCAATGTGTAGTCTTTTCTCCCTTGCCAACCCCCCACCCTTTCCCCCGCATCCCCCAAATCCAATGTATCATTCTCTTTTTTTCCATTTTTATTCTTTTTTTAAAAATTTTACTTTAAGTTCTTGGATACATGGATACATGTGCAGAATGTACAGGTTTGCTACATAGGTATACATGTGCCATGGTGGTTTGCTGCACCTATCAATCCATCATCTAGGTTTTAAGTCCCACATACATTAGGTATTTATCCTAATGCTCTCCCTCCCCTTGCTCCCTGTAACTACAATTATTGAGCAACTGTTATGTGCCCAGCACAAACTTAGGTAATTTATGATTAGAATTCCACTTAATGCTTATAGTGATCTATGAAATTGGTATTACTCTCAGAAAATGGGGCCTAAATTCAAGCCCATTTTGGTCTGTCTCAAAAGCTAGTAGCAGGTGAGTGGTAGGCATTCATTAACTGTAGCTTAGAACAATACAGGTTCACTGGAGTAGACGGCTTTTTTCCAGGTAATGTGTCTGACTGATGTTGAATATACACTGTGTGGGTTCTTCATGCTAAGGTTAGCAATCTGTACTTTTTTTTTTTTTTTAAACAAGAGCCATCAGAGTAATGCAGTGGGAAAAGAAGGCAGCATGATGCAAATGTCATCTCTGCATTAACATCAGTCAATTCAATTCACTTGGAAAGCAGAATAGATAAATCTTAATTTTAATCTTTGAGGAAACATAAAATTAAGTCAAAGTCACGAACGTGAGTGGAAGGATATGTTCGGTGGATGCATTGTCTAGGTGATTTATTTTTTCTGCTGTCATCTGAGTGCTAAAAATCAGGTCCTCTAGTGTGTCTAAATATCAACCTTATTTTAATGGCATTATTCTACTTATCTGGACCTGGGATAAAGTATTTCAGTAAAAAAAAATATGCAGGTGCAGCTATAATTATCTACCTGTACTGAGTGATGTGAGAGTAGCTGTTAATTACTTTGCCTTTGAGGTTTGCAGATCAAAGTTTCTTTAAATAAAAAAATGGTATATGTTTGAGCCAAGAAGGTGAGTCACAGTAAAATATTTAACACTAAGTGCATTTGGCTAAAGTCAGGTTGCTTAAAGGCCAAATTTACCATACAAAGTTTAGGACTCTGAAAATTCCATACTAAAAATCTGTAATACCAGGGGCAAATGTTCAGATATTATTTTCAAGTCTACAACCCATGACGATCCCTTAAAGAGCCATAGTCAACCTTTCCAGTTGCTTTGCAAATCATTCCAGTTTGTCAGTCCTTTCAATACCACCATCTCAATGACCTAGAGCAGGTGACAAATGGTATTATTGATGTTTTTACAAACAAAAGTTTGCTCAGAAGCATTTTTTAGTTGTTTATCTTGTTAGTAGACTATATTCTGCAGCTTCTATCATGATGCAAGTGTCTGGATAAATGCCTAAATCAGCAGAACTAACTATGAGTCTTTGTTTATTCAAATAGCAAGAGAGAGAAAAGCAGTGACCACTTATCAGGGAACCAATGTCTGGAATGAACTATATGCTTACATATTCAAACACCTGCATTAAAGTTCTCTTGAGATGTTGGAAATGAGTTTGCAATAACTGAGTCTTGAAGCATGTATCTAACAGATGTTTGAGTTTGGGAAGATTTCACGACAACATAAATATAAAAATAGTACTGGGATATAATATTACAATTCTACCCCAGTGATGCAGGGCATTCAAATAGCAGGTTTGAGCAAATATTTATTCATCTGGTTGCTGGTATTTCGTACACAAAGTTCAATTATGTATGCACTGGAAAGTTATCCCATCATATAGTCCATTATATTCCCAAGGGGAAATCAACAGTGTCGAGAGATACTGGAGCTCCACACGATATGGTTGTGTCAAAGTTCAACATTGGCATATTACTCATGTAGCTGTTCTATTGGTGCCAGACAGTATCTCATTGGATCAACATACAATAAATTGTAGCTCGTCTTTTTCTAC
Source organism: Nomascus leucogenys (assembly GCF_006542625.1). Lineage (NCBI taxonomy): Eukaryota > Metazoa > Chordata > Mammalia > Primates > Hylobatidae > Nomascus > Nomascus leucogenys. Next base: position 1,863,788 of record NC_044395.1, on the reverse strand, counting down.
TAACATGTTTTCTAGCCACATCTTCCAATAAAATAGCCCTGCTGGCCCAATTTGCTGAGACTAAGATGATTTTAATGTAAATGCCTTTTTTTTTATTGTTGCAGCTGCACGTGTGTTTTTGTTTAGGGTGAATATGACAGAGTAAAGACCATGGGACCTAAGAAACCAAAGGGAAGGAGTGAGAGAATCTCAGGTTTGAGTTATGGGAAAGAATTATGGAAAAATCATGACATTTAATCTTTAGTATCTTGCAAAATACCAATAATTAGCAGGCATGAAGGAAGTAAATAAATGAGAAGATGAAAGGATGGATTTAGTACCTTCAAAAAATGCAGAAAGCTTACCTATTTTAAGTCTGACCTATTTAAAGTATATCTAGTATGCTAGTGAAGGGAAAGGTTTTATTCAGAACTATTGATACAGTAGTCATGAACTCCAATAAGAAAAGCCTACACATTCATATTCAAATTTCAGAAAATCAAAGATAAAGAAAAAAATTACAAAAAAATCAGATGAAAAGACCACCTTATCTACAGAGGAGAAAAGATAAAAATTACATCTGACTTCTCAGAAACCACGTAAGTACACAGTAGAGTGAAACAAGTAAAGTGTTGAGAAAATCAAAACACCAACCAAGAATTCTGTACCCTAAGAAATTATCCTTCAATGGTAAAAGAGAAAGACTTGTTCTGACAAACAAAATTTGAGAAAATGTGTTGCCAGTAAATCTGCCTTTCAAGAAATATTAAAGGAAGTTATTTAGAAATAAACTGTATGTCAGAAACTCAGATCTACATAAAGAAAGGAAGTGCACTGAAGAATGAATAAGTAAAATCAAAATGTTTAGTTTTAAAATTCTTCACCAATCTAACAGATTATGTTTTTTTCAAAGTTATAATAGCAACAATGTATTTGTACACAAATGTGTGTGTGTGTGGGTGTGTTTATGTGAAAGTGAAATGAATGATAGCAACAATACAATGGATGGGGAATAAATGAATTTAGGAATATTTTGTTATTTTAAGATACCTGAACTACCTTTAAGATACTTCCTACCCATGAACAGGTATATTATTATATTAAAGTTGACATAAATTAGTTGTGAATGTATAGTGTGAATTCTAGTGCAACCACTAAAAAAATCGTTTTTAAAAAGTATAATTGAAATGCTAAGAAAGTGGCAGAAGAGAAAATGAGATTATGTAAAATGCTGAATTAAAGACACAAAAGAAAGAAAAGGTGTGGAAGACAAAAAAATAGGAACAAAGAATAAGGGCAACAAATGCAAAATAGTGACACATAGTGTACATGTTAAACCAACTGTCAATAAGCACTTTAACAACAATGGTCTGAAAACATCAATTAAAACAGATATTTTCAGAGTGGGTCAAAAACAAAACTCGACTATATATTGCCTACAGAATCCCATCTTATATATAAATATTATATAGATAAAAAGTAAAGAGATAGAGGAAAATATGCCACGGTAACACTATTTAGAGGTAGTAGGAGCAGATATATTAATTTCAGGAAGCAGATTTCAGAGCAAGGTAAGTCATCAGAGATAGAGATGGGGCAATATATAATCATAAAGGAGCCAATATTCCAAGAGGACACAGCAACCTTCAGTGTGTGTGCACTTAACAACAGAGCAGCAAAATATACGAGACAAAAAACTGACAGAACTGCAAGGAGAAACAGGTGAATCCATGATTATAGTTGGGGATTTTAATGATTGTCTCTCTTTCAGAAGTGGACAGATCCAGCAGGCATAAAATCAGTATGGACATAGTTGGACTCAAAACTGTCATGAGTCAATTAGATATAATTGAAATCTACAGACTACTTTATCCAACAACACATGATCACACATTCTTCTCAAGCTCATGTGGAACATTTATCAAGATAGACCACATCCAGAACTGAAAACATACCTTAAGAAATGTAAAAGACAGAAATTGTGCAATGCCTGATCTCACATCAAAATGGAATTAAACTAGAAATCAATAACAGGAAGATCCCTGGAAAAATCTTAAGATCCTTGAAGATTAATCAATACACTTCTAAATGATCCGTGGGTCAAAGAATAAATCTCAAGAGAAAATTTAAAATATTTTGAAGTAAACGAAAATGGAACTTATCAAATGTGTGTGATGCATCTAAAGCATGCTTCAATGCAGATTTATAGAAGAATGATCTAAAGCCAATAATCTAATCTTCCAACTTAGAAAACTAGACACAAGAAGTGGAAGCTAAATCCAAAGTAAGCAGAAGAAAATAAATAGTACAATTAGAACAAACGTCAATGAAATGGAAAAGAGAAAATGAACAGAGAAAATCAATGAAACCAAAAACTGTTTCTATAAAAAGATCAATAAAACAAATAAGCCTCTAGCCAGAATAATCAAGAAAAAAAGAGAGAACAACCAACTTACTAGTATCAGAAATGAAAGAAGGGGCATTACTACCAACCCATGGACATTAAAAGGATAGTAAAGAAATATGAACAACTCTGTACCAACAAATTTGATGACCTATATGAAACAGACCAATTTCTTGAAAGACATGTCTGCCAAAACTTACACAAGAAGAAACAGACAATCTGAATAGTCCCATGTTGACCAAGGAAATCAAATAGTTAATAGTTTATTAAAGCAAAAGGCACCAGGCCCAGATGGTTTCACCAGTGAATTCTACTACATATTTAAGGAAGAAATTACACCAATTCTCTACAATCTCTTTCTGATGATAGAAGTAGAGGAAATAATTGTTAATACTTCATCATTCTATGAGGCCAGCATTACCCTAATACCAAAACCATAAAAGATACTACAAGGAAAGAAAACTATAGATCAATATTTCTCATAAACACAGAAGAAAAATCCCCAACAAAACTTTAGCAAATTCAGTCCAACAATGTACAGAAAGAAATATACACTGCTACCAAGTGAGATTTATCCCAAGCATGCAAGGCTGGTTAAACTTTTTTTTTTTTTTTTTCTGGAGATGGAGTCTTGCTCTGTCACCCAGGCTGGAGTGCAGTGGCATGATCTTGGCTCACTGCAAGCTCTGCCTCCCAGGTTCATGCCATTCTCTTGCCTCAGCCTCTGGAGTAGCTGAGACTACAGGTGCCTGCCACCACATCCAGCTAATTTTTTGTATTTTTAGTAGAGATGGGGTTTCACCATGTTAGCCAGGATGGTCTCGATTTCCTGACCTCATGATCTGCCTGCCTCAGCCTTCCAAAGTGCTGGGATTACAGGTGTGAGCCACCGTGCCCATCTGGCTGGTTAAACATTCTAAAGACAATTAATGCTATTCATCACATCAACAGACTAAAGCAGAAAAATCATATAATCATATCAATAGATGCATTTTACAAAATCCAACACCCATTCATGATAAAATCTCTTAGCAAACTAGGAATAGGAAGAAAATTTTAAAACTTGATAAAGAACATCTCCAGAAAACCTATAGCTAGCACCATACTTAGTGGCGAGAAACTACAGTTCCCCACTAAAATCAAGAATAAGTCAAAGATGTTTCCTCTCACCACTGCTTTTCATCCTTGTACTGGAAATTCTAACTAACATAATAAGAAAATAAAAGAAAATATAATGCATACAGATCAGGAAGGAAGAAATAAGACTGTATTTCTTTGCATATGACATGATCATCTATGTAGTAAGTACAGAAGAATCAACAACAACAAAAAAGAAAAACCAACTTAGCAATTATAGCAAGGTTGCAGGATGTAAGGTTAATATACAAAATTCAATCAATTTCCTATATACTGGCAATGAACAAATGACATTTGAAAATAAAACTGCATTACCATCAACATTAGCACCCCAAAATAAAATAGAGATAAATATGATAACATATACAAGACCTATGTGAAGAAAACTACCAAATTCCATATGAAGAAAACTACAAAGATATCAAATAAAAACTAAATAAATGAAGATATTTCATGTTCATAAATAGAAAGAGTCAATAGTCTCTGAAACTTTGCCAACATCTGTTAGTTTATCTTTTTTTTTTTTTTTTTTTTGAGACAGTCTTGCTCTGTCACCCAGGTTGGAGTGCAGTGGCGCTATCTCAGCTCACCGCAAGTTCCACCTCCCAGGTTCGTGCCATTCTCCTGCCTCAGCCTCTCAAGTAGCTGGGACTACAGGCACTCGCCACCATGCTTGGTTATTTATGGGTTTTTTTTGTTTGTTTGTTTGTTTTTGCATTTTTAGTAGAGACAGGGTTTCATGGTGTTAGTCAGGATGGTCTCGATCTCCTGGCCTTGTGATTCACCCACCTTGGCCTCCCAAAGTGCTGGGATTGCAGACATGAGCCACCTCGCCTGGCCTGATTTTTTAATAATAGCCATTCTGACCTGGTGTGAGATGGTAACTCATTGTGGTTTTGATCTGCATTTCTGTAATGAGTAGAGATGTTGAGCATTTTTTCATATGCCTGTTGGATGCATGTATGTCTTCTTTTGAGAAGTGTCTCTTCATGTCCTTTGCCCATTTTTAATGGGGTTGTTGTTCGCTTGTTGAATTGTTCAAGTTCCTTATAGATTCTGGATATCAGACCTCTGTCAGAAGCACAGTTTGCAAATATTTTCTCCCATTCTGTAAGTTGTTCATTTACTTTGTTGATAGTTTGTTTCACTGTGTGAAGCTCTTTAGTTTAATTAGGTCCATCAATGGTGGACTGGATAAAGAAAATGTGGTACATATATACCATGGAATATTGTGCAGCCATAAATAGAGAGGAATTATGTTATTTGTAGCAACATAGTTGCAACTGGAGGCGATTATCATGCAAAACCAGAAAACCAAATACCATGTGCTCTCACTTATAAGTGGGAACTAAACATTGAGTACACCTGGGAACAAAGAAGGGAAGAGACACCTGAGTCTACTTGAGCAGGAAGGGTGGAAGGAGGGTGAGGATCAAAGTACTACCTATCAGGTACTATGCTCACTATCTGCATGATGAAATAATTTGTGCACCAAGCCCCAGCAACACGCAATTTACCCATGTAAAACATCTGCACAAGTACCCCTTGAACCTAAAATAAAAGTTATAAAAAAGTAAAAGGCTAAGACTCAATATTATCAAGATGTCAGTTATTCCCAAACAAAATACCAGCAAGTTATTTTGCAAAGTTATTTTGCAAATACTGAAAAAATGGCTCTAAAATTTATATGAAGAGGAAAACAAACCAGAATAGTTAACTCAATATTGAAGGAGAAAAAACAAAGTTGGAGGATAGACACTACCCGACTTTAAGACTTACTACGAAGCTACAGTAATCAAGACCGTGATATTGGTATTAGAACAGACAAATAGATCCATAGAACAGAATAGAGAGCCCAGAAATAGGCACACACAAATACAGTAAACTGATCCATGACAGAGGACCAAAGCCAATACAATGGAGTAAAGATAGTCCTCAATGAATCATGCTGGAACAACTAGACACGCACATATTACAAAAATGAATGCAGACACAATCTTTATACCTTTTGCCAAAAGGAAGTGAAAATAGATCATAGGCCCAAATGTAGAATACAAAACTATAAAACTCTCGGGAGATAACATAGGAGAAGCCTAGATGACCTTGGATACAACAATGTGTTATTTTTATTTTATTTTATTTTTGAACGGAGTCTCGCTCTGTCACCCAGGCTGGAGTGCAGTGGCACGATCTCGGCTCACTGCAACCTCCGCCTCCTGGGTTCAAGCGATTCTCTTGCCTCAGCCTCCCGAGTAGCTGGGACTACAGGTGCCTGCCGTCATGCCCCACTAATTTTTGTATTTCTAGTAGAGATGGGTTTCACCGTATTGGGCAGGCTGCTCTTGAACTCCTGACCTTGTGATCTGCCCACCTCAGCCTCCCAAACTGCTGGGATGACAAGCGTGAGCCACCATGCCCGGCCCACAACAATGAGTTATTTAGATGTAATAGCAAAGGCACAATCCATGAAAGAAATAATTGATAAGCTAGAGCGCACTAAAATTAAAAACTTATGCTCTTGACTCTATCAAGAGATTGAGAAGAAAAGCCACAAACTGAGAGAAAATATTTGTAAAAGGCATATATGATTTAAAAAAACCTATTATCCAAAATATACAAACAATTCTTAAAATCCAGCAAGAAATATATAACAACCTGATTTAAAAATTGCACAGCATCATATGCCATTAGGAAATTGCAAATTAAAATGAAGCACCATTACTTACCGATTAGAATGACAAAAATCCAAACACTGACAATATCAAATGTTGATGAGGATGTGATATGGAGCAACAGAAACTCTTATTTATTGCTGATTGGAATGCAAAATTGTATGGCTATTTTGGAAGACAGTTTGGCAATTACAAAACTAAACATACTCTTACCATATGATCTGGCCATAATGCTCCTTGCTTTTTACACAAAATGAATTGAAAACTTATGCCCATAAAAACACCTGCAAATGGTTGTTTATGGCAACTTTGTTAATAATGGTCCAAAACTTGGGAGCAACCAAAGTGTCCTTCAGTATGTGAATGGATAAACTGTGGTACTTCCACACACTGGAATACCATACAGCACCGAGAAGGAATGAGCTATCAAGCCATGAAAAGACATAGGGGAAACTGAAATGCATATTGCCAAGTGAACGAAGCCGACCTGTAGAAACTGTACTATCTGATTCCAACAATATGACATCATGCAAAAGGCAAAACTTTGGAGGCAATAAGAAAATTAGTGGTTTCCAAGTGTTAGGAGGAAGTGATGAATAGCTAGGTTTTTAGGGCAGTAAAATCTTTCTGTATGATATTATCATGGTGGATACATGTCATTATACATGAGTCAAAACCCATAGAATATACAACATCAAAAGTGGACACTAATGTAAACTATGGACTTTGAATAATAAAGATGTATCAATGTAGTTAAATCTATTTTATGAAATATACCACTGTAGTGTGAGATGTTGATAATCAGGGAGACTGCAGCAGATTTGCAGCATGAACAGGGGCAGATGGTATATGGGAAATCTCTGTTGCTAACATCCTAAAACTTCTGGAAAGAAGATCTAAACAACTCCATCAGGGCTAAGAGAATTGTTCTCAGGATGAGACAAGCTCTTAAACATCTACTATTCTGGGAAATGCATTCTCAAAAACTAGGCCAAATTGGCCAGGGGCGGTGGCTCATGCCTGTAATCCCAGCACTTTGGGAGGCCGAGGTGGGTGGATCACGAGGTCAGGAGATCAAGACCATCCTAGCTAACACGGTGAAACCCTTCTCTACTAAAAAATACAAAAAAAAACTCACCAGGCGTGGTGGGGGGCGCCTGTAAGTCCCAGCTACTCGGGAGGCTGAGGCAGGAGAATGGAGTGAACCTGGGAGGCAGAGCTTGCAGTGAGCTGAGATCGCCCCACTGCACTCCAGCCTGGGCGACAGAGTGAGACTCCATCTCAAAAACACAAAAACAAAAACAAAGACAACAACAACAAAAAAAACTAGGCCAAATTTGATTTTGACTTTTCAAAATTGTATGTCTGTGTTGATGTGAAATCTGAGTTCTCTCTAAATGACATAGAATTATGACTATGGGCTATAAAACAGGGGAGTGGAGCCTGTATCAGGTTCTCAGCAGAAAGCCAGCATCTCCACTCTGGGGAAGAGAATGACCAGTGGCTCCTGGGGAGAGTATCCCTCTGAAGCTACCTTGATTGTTGTTGTCAGCTTCTCATACTTGAATCCAAAGAAGGGACATAATGAAAATCAATTTTACATAAAAAATTAATACCAAAACCACAACATTACTTTTTTTCTAATAGTGATCTGGGGATTCCTACTTTGAGACAGACATTTTTAACTTACGCATTTGTTTAGGCTTGTATTAAATCATTGTACACCACAGTTTTAGTACTTATTCTATTTGATCAGCCTTTACACGTCTACTAGTTTCCACACAGAATACTTGGGAAACTTACAGAGTCTTCTTTTTATAGGAAGAAAAACTGAGTCACCAAAATCCATGTTGTATTTTGAGATTAAATCAAAAATAAAATCTAAAATATGTCCCCATCTAAAAAATTGCCCCCTCTATGCCAGGAAACCTAAAGATTAATAGCCTGAACAATGCCTTGCATTCAACTTCCTGATTTGCAGCAGATTTAGTGAGGCTGGGGATCAAACAACGAGGGCCAGGCATGGAGGTGTGGATTAGAATAAAACAAAATGTGACGGGAAAAAATTACAAGGTGAAAAGCCTTTTGTTCATACAATGGAACATAATTTTGCAGTAGACATTTTTAAGCTTCTATTGTATCACACAGTGTTTCTTTGCAAGATTTCATGTGTTGTTGTGTTAAAATGAATTTCATTTTGTCCCAATCAATGAGTCTCCCCACTCGCTATTACCTACAGGCCTTCCTAGCAGCCAGAGTTCTGGCCACCCTCCAATACCAGGCTGGCATTAAAGTAAGTAAAGTTGCTGGTGTCTGTCCAAATGTTCAATCGAGGTAGTTGGAAAATGTCACCTACACCCAGATAATTTTTAAATTCCTTTCTCTCTTTTTCTTTCTCCCCATGCTCTGAAATTACCTCCAGCTTATTTGTCTGGCTAGAGGTTAATGGAACACTAATGATGTTAATGAGCCTTTCACAGTGCAAGTTTTTTCAGGAAAGAGATATAATAGCTGTTTTCCTTCCCTTTTAATCTTTTTCACCATTCAAGAGTTACAGGCTGAGACAATTAGCAACTTGTACAGCTCTGTCTCCCTGCTCAGTCACAGCCCAGTGGGGCAAAAAGCAGGAGCCCATTAGACAGCTCCACATGTCCACAGGTGAGAGCGCATGGATGGATGCAACACACTGCTTCCTGCCAGAAGGCATAATGCTACTCAGGGAGAAAGGAGGGAAATTAACAATCTGTTGATGAAGCTTTTCCATGGCAGGCAGGCAGCAGGAGCTGTCCAGAGTACTGAAGAGTCATCATAATTCCTCCCCATCCCCTTCATTAGACTGAAGGCATGCGTGAGAGCCACAAACCTCAAGGAGTTCAGAGTCTAGCTCACCCAAGCATCCAAATATTTAGTTACTGAGAGTAAACTTACCCTAAACTCATAGGGACCTGGAAAAAGAAGAACATTTTTATAAAACAAGTTATTTAGCGATACATCCCAATTTTTTGGGCATTTCTCCATTTTGTGGTGTTTTGGCATTCTGCCTGTCTATGCTTTGAAAGTATACATCCTGGATGCATATGGCAATTAAAACATGAACTCAGAGTGCTGCTAAGATGGAAAAACATTGAAAGTAAAACATGTCCAAGATTTGAACTAATCTTGATTCTGACTCAGCTGGTGTTAGGTTTTATTTCTGGTGAAAAGGGCCTATAAATGCCTTCAGCAAATGCTTCAAGAAGAAATTCAGAGCACTCAACAGAGAGGGCTGAAGAATGTGACATTTCACTTTCTTTCAGATTGTTGATTTATTTTGTATCTAAAAGTGGATTTTAATTAAATGGATCATGGTTCACAACCAAGTTAGAGTGAAAAATATTAAAGGCCCAATTCAAGATCAGAAACTGTAGGAATAATTTTCCTATAAAGGTCACTCTCAGTCAGAATTCAACCACTAATGCCAGCTAACCTGAGATGTAATATAAAGCAAAATATTAATAGGCCAAAATAATTTTGCACAAATTATGCGTTATAGATGTATAATGGATTGTTAGGCACATTAAGAATTTGATATGTATCCTTAAACTTTATTGTTTAGAGAATTGCCTGGAAAAATAATCAAAGGTTTGTTTGTTCACCTGCTACGTGTGTTCAATAAACTTTACGCTAGGTGAGATGGTGGCTAAAAATAAAATATAAGGCCTAGAGCTAAAATACAGGGGTAAATGCATATCTGAAGGAATTCAGACAACAATTAATTATGTAACTGTGGTGCTGACAGAGCTCAAAGTTCAAGGCAGATAAAGTCTTATTCAGACTAAGTGTAGTTGCTGAGGGCTTCATTAAAGAGCTTATGCAGTGTAAATAAGATTTTTATAATTACATCGTACAAAAAAAAAAGGCTTTCCAGGTTCAGGAAATGAAGAAAAGGTATAGGTTTATTTAATCATGAATGATATATGCATGTGAGAACCATTGTTTAGTGCCAGCGGGCAGATGAATTGAAATGAGCAGAAATCAAAGGTAAGGGAATTGTGTTAGAGAGACTTGCCAAGGTTCAGAAGCAGGCTGAAAATGGAGATGGCAAGATGTGAAGATACATTCAGAATGAAAGTATTAAGACTATGACAAATTTGATTTGGTGGAAAAAGAAAAATGGCTCAAAAAGGATTTAGAGGTTTTTAGCCAGGGCAACTGAAATTATTGGGTTGCAAAAGAAAAAGAGGCTGGGCACGGTGGCTCATGCCTGCAATCCCAGCATTTTGGGAGGCCAAGGCAGGTGGATCATCTGAGGATGTTTGAGACAAGGCTGACCAACATGGTGAAACCCCATCTCTACTAAAAAATACAAAAATTAGCCGGGCATGGTGGTGGGCGCCTGTAATCCCAGCTACTCAGGAGGCTGAGGCAGGAGAATCGCTTGAACCCGGGAGGCAGAGGTCGTAGTGAGCCAAGATCGCGCCATTGCACTCTAGCCTGGGTGACAGAGCGAGACTCCATCTTAAAAACAAAAAAAGAAAAAGAATACTTTTGTAGAAAATCAGTATGTTCAATGGTGCCATTTTTTAAATAACATAATATTTTATCTAGATCCTCTACAGATCTGGCCAAACTGAACTATGATAATGTTTTAAAATTCCTCATTCCCGATTGTAACAGTTGCTCCAATTGCTCAACAGTGCATATATACTCTCACCAATTTAACAATAACTTTATCAATTTACTTCAGTCAAAAACTCATTGGAGGAAAAGACGTTGTGTGGACTGTGCGGTTGGATATCATTATCAACGTATGCTCACGCCGTCCATTTGGGCCTGCAGGTTTCTAGAAGGCAAGCATTGCACCCATTTAGCAAACTCTGATATGCTCTTTAGAGTACATGGAAATACATAACACAGACTTTCTGCAAGAAATGATGATGGCAACTAGAAATAGTCCCAAAGAATTTATCAAATGCCTTAGATGGTGAAATCAGAGCTCAAGCTTTTATGCACATCGCATCCTTGTTTTCTAAAGAAATAACAAACTCCCCTAGCAGTGTAAGGAACTACATAATTGTGTATATGGGGCCGCAGTGCTTATAGCAATGTGCTACATCCAGATGGCAAATGGGATGATGGTAAAGCCAGGATGAGGAAGCAACTAATGATACTTCAAATAGCAAACCGCAAAGCAAATGTAAGCACAAATGACATATCTAGGGCCAGACAATAGAGCACATGTCAAAGTCAGCTGCTTAGGATGGGGGAGTGGAGAAGACAAAAATAAAAAGTAAATATACACTACATAAACATAAATACAAATGCATGATACTACTTCAGAAGCACAGCGCTTATCAGATCTGCTGTCATTCCCCACGCCTTGTACCATGCCTCTCTTGGCCTAGCCCCACTCAACATAAAATAGACTGCAGACTGCCCACTGCACCAGAGGCAGAAGCAGGCCCTTTGTTAACTGCCATGAAGAGAAAGCTCTCCAAAGAACAGCTACTTTCAACTCGGTAGGTAATATGTTCCAGTCTTGGGTATCCCCATTTGGAATCAGGGAAAACAAGGCCAACGGCCTCTAGGTGGATAATACTTGGATCAACAGGGAACTCTCTCTAGCCCCAGGCCACCTTCTCTTCTCCATCCAAGAGGAAGATTGGGCAGGACACCTATCCTGTGGTAGAATAGTGGGCCCTTTTGTAGTCAGTGGTGAACACATGGCTCTATATTTAGACAAACTCTGAGGTACATATAAGTAGATTACTAACTGGAACTTATAAGGACCGAAGACTTCTGTTTGTGATTTTCATTAGAGGGTATCTATCTGCACTTAAAGCTGCTGCACTCTGATAAGGGTGAGGGAGAGACTCTTCAAAATTGCCTGGACAGACGCTGAGATAATGCTTTTCAAACGACAAAATGCCCTCACTGATTTATAGAGGCATTGCTGTCCTTGTCCATGCTTCTGGAGCTCCTGATACAAGCTGTAAGAAGAAACTTCTCATCATAAGTGAATATTTCTGGCCCTAACCTATTTATCCAGACAACCTGTCAGCCCACCAGAGCCAGATTTTCTGTTGACATGCACACGACAGCAATACAATAGCTGGGTTTCTTTTCTTCATTGTTGCCATTCACCTTTCCCTCTTCACAGTCACAGACGCTTTGTCTGAACAATAATAAAGACCCTTCCTGACTCAGTTTCCATTTTGACGTTGTCATTCCTTTCACTGGCTGCTTATTTATGACTGACTGCCTTGAAGTGCTTTCCTGAAAAGATACTATTAAAGCAGAATGATGCTCTCTTGACACTGAAGATTGGAATCTACACAAATGTTCTGTAACAACTCATTTTAATGTTTGCCTACTTGTCTTAATTTATTTTTTATTTCTGATTCTCAACGTACTCGAGACAGAGGGAGGTTTGCTCCAGCTCAGGGAGACATGCCACAAATCTAGCTGAGACCACAGATGGTGTGGGTTGGGATGACTACCTCGTTTTCAGGCTTGGAGTGGCTATTGGTATGCAGCACACAACCCCGCATGCTCATCAAGATTGTTAAAGGAAAGGGCTCAGGATGCACAAAAGCAGAGCAGCCAAATTATTCTTGTTTATGGCAGGAGAGGGTTCACTTTAGATCAAGACAGAAGTAAATTAGCAAAGAAATAAGCCTTGGAAAAGATTTTCTTTTTTAAACTTTAGAAACAAGGCTGGCTTACGTGTGCTGATCAGTGTCAAGGTACACTTTCAGATGGGGCCAGAGGAGAATTGCTGCGAATTAATACGTAACTCAGTTTTCAGTCTTAGTCCTTAGAAGGGTGTTGTTCTTCTAGGTGGCCGTATATTGCTAAATTATAGGATTCAAAGTGCACAGATACCTGGCTACACATTTGCTTAGTGGACTGTTCTCAGACTTTTCGTCTAAACATACCTAATGTAAATTTAATTCTTCCCACTAAAATTGCAATCAACAATCCATCATACATCAAGGAGGAAATAGCCCTGAAGTCTCCTGACCTGAGCTCGGTTAGAATGCCATGCACTAGAACTTTCCAGTGGGGTAAATGGGAGCATTAGGAATCTTGTAAAGAAGCCACTATATTATACACACACACACACACACACACACACACACACACACATGGCTATTCCATTCTGAGCCTACACTGACCTTTGTCTGGCTCTTCCTCAGATCCCCTTTACTCTTCTGTTCATTGTCTGCAAGTATATCACACTTGCTGGGTTTTAAGTCACATTGAGACAAATTCCATATTTAATTAAACTTTTTGTCTGCCATTGTTACCAAAGACAGTGCTTTGCAAACTATAGGTGATAAAAAATATGTGTTAAATGCATAATGAAACATATTTTACTAACCACACCAGAGAGGGAAACGCATTCACGGAGTGTCCCCTGAATATGTGTTTCCATATGCAGGAAGCCTGACTCCATTGCTCAGGGCCCTTTGCAGGCCTCATGAGGACTCATCCCTAAGCTAACAGCCTTAAAACAAGGCTGACTTACCTGCGTTTACCTGTTTTGCTCTCTAGGTCCACTCTCAATGTCTTTACTGGGTTTCCTGGCCACTCTTTCTATTTTTCATGAGGTTAATTGGTTTCTCTAGCTCACAAAATTTTCCTTCTGTGTTCTTTGGTTAATTTTATCACCTACTCCCATTGTGTCTGGAGTTGGTTCCTTCCAGTGAGTTCATGGTCTCGCTGACTTCAACAATGAAGCCACAGAACTTTGCGGTGAGCATTACAGCTCTTAAATATGGCATGGACCCAAAGAGTGAGCAGTAGCAAGGTTTATTGTGAAGAGCAAAAGAACAAGCATGGAAGAGAACCGAGTGGGTTGCTGCTGCCGGCTGGGGTGGTCAGCTTTTATTCCCTTACTTGTCCCCGCCCATGTTCTGTTTTTGTCCTATCAGAGTGCCCTTTTTTCAATCCTCCCTGCGATTGGCTACTTTTAGGATCCTGCTGATTGGTGCATTTTACGGAACGCTGACTGGTGTGTTTTACAGAGCACTGATTGGTGCATTTTACAATCCCCTTGTTAGCCACTGAGCGCTGATGCGTGCATTTTTATAGATCACTGATAGGTGCATTTTACAATCCTCTTATAAGAAAAGTTCTCCAAGTCCCCACTCGACCCAGGAAGTCCAGCTGGCTTCACCTTTCACCATGACCCCAAAAGAGTGCTTTTTGGGTAGTGTACCTGGTGGCCTGACCTCCTTGGCATTGCCTCAGGACTTATCCATGATTTTGCCCTGTCAGGAAGCATCATTGAACCCTGGAAGATCAGACCCACAAAGAGAGATGAGTCATTGCATTTGCGAGTGGGAATGTAAATTAAAGTTTATCTCATCCAAACTTCTATTTTGCAGCTGAAGTGAATAAGCCATAAGCCTAGAGCAGATAGAGTGCATAGTACTTAATCTCAGGAAGCCTCAAGCCCAGTAATTTTCAACCAAAGACAATTTTGCTCTCCATAGGACATTTGACAATGTCTAGAGACATTTTCGTTTGACAGGACTTGGGAGGGAGATGCCGCAGAAATCTGGTGAGCAGAACCAGGAAAGCTACACATCTTGTAATGCACAGGACAACCCTGTAATTTCAATCCAAAAAGTCCACTGTGGTAAGGTTGAACAACCCTGTTCTGGTCCATTAAGGTAACATGAAGTCAAAAGACATGGATAAAATTAAAATGGTAAATCTAGTATTTTCAGCTCTGGAGTAGATATTGTCCACAGAGTAAGCACCTTAGAATAACAAGTGCTCTTAATAGTGGTGACTCTGGGACTATGTTTAAACACTGATGAACAAATGTGGTACCAGGAGCATCTTACATTCATCGAGTACAGAAAATATGTGTCCTCCAGTCTCGTTCAGCCTGGTGTTCCCACAGCATGAACTTGGGAACTTGCTCGTTGTTGTGTGACTTAGGCTCTGACCCCATAGCAGAGGTCACAGGCCCCGTGGGCGATCCTACATTTATTCTGACCCATAAACTAGCTTGCCATATTAGTGAAAGAAGGATAGTGTTTTAAGAAGAGCCTTGATCTTAAAGTCAAGGGGTTGGGCTCTGAACTCCAGCTCCGGTGGGGATGTTTTGCATGACCAGGAGCAAGTGCATCTTCTCATTCTGGGTTCAGTGTGTTTCATTTGTTCAATGCTGCAGGGGCCCTAACCTCAAAGGCAGTAGCTTCCAGCTCTGATAATCTATGGGATTCTTTTTCCGACCCCCAAACTTCCCTCCTAGATATAAGAGTCAGGTGGCAAACAAATTCCTTAACAACATTTCCCTTTATAAACTGGAGCACCATTAAGGGCACTACTAAGTAAAGAAACACAGAGGTGTGTGGAACAGGGAGGCATTTGGGGTTAGAAACCTGACTCTGAACACTCATTAACCCCATGCTACTGGGCAGTTAGTAAATCTTTCTGGTCCTTAGTTTTCTCATCTGTGAGGTGGGAATGATAATAATAATACCTATCCATATGGTTTTTGATGAGAAAAACTGAGACAATAAGTGCAAAGTGATTAGAACAGCCCCCAAATAACGAGCTGAGGGGTTTCTGGGTCAAAGTTAGCAACATTATTCTCCTCCTCTAAGCCAGTCTGTTTTCCATGGAAAATAGAATTCTGACCATTGTTTTGGGTAATATATTTAATTCTGTGTGAATGAGAAAAAAAATGCACAAATGTGCTATTACCCCAGCAGAATACTTGGTGCCATTTACAATATAATAGTAAAAGAAAATCATTTACCCACTGGCACTGTAGCTGGTTTCTCTGTCTATTCCGGTTCCATATGTCCCTTCACTGTAATTTAGATTAAAACCCAAGTGTCTCTGGGCAAATATTACTCCCTTTCTTTTGCTTCTGGCTGGGGAGAGAGCTTTTCCAAGATCACACTCCCTGTGTCCCTGCCCTCCAAGAGGTCACTTGGCTCTTTCTTTTGGCATGTTGCCCCGATGTTAGTTAGTGTGAGTCTTTCTCAGATACCAGCTCTCTCATTAGTTCTATTGGTTTCAACAGCTCCATGGACACAATAAATGCAATATTTAACACCCAAGAGGGAAGTGTTTCACTCGGATGATTCTTTCATCATCTCTGCCCATCTGGAGCTCCCTTTAAACTCATGGAGCACCAACTGCCTAGGAAAACAATGAACTTTGGTGACTTTTCCTTTCCTAAGCAGACTGGGCTCCCAGAAAATAAAGTTAGTGCCAGGAAGGGTGTTTTGTTGTTGTTGTTTGTAGGTGGGAGGAGGGTTGATCCTTCATAGATGATATTGGTTCCATCATTTCCTAGGGAATTGCACTGAGATTTGATTAGATTTCCACCTTTGATTGACACCTGTTAATAACCTGCAGGATGGGTGGAGGATGTTTATATTGTCAGCCAGAGTTATCTGTGACTATTTTTCATCAGTTTTGTCACTCAAGGGCAGCAGTGAAGGATATTATTTTTTTCTTAAAATGTTGTTATGGATCTACAGACACTGGATGGGGGAAATTGTCCTGTACATCCACCTTCACGCTGGTTCTTAGAAAATATATTGCCAGGATTGCATGCAATATTCAAATAATGTATTTATGTACTTTTATTATCCTACTTTGGATATGGTGACAGGCAGCTTTGTGACAAAGCTATTTATTCCCTATATTAATCTTGGGAGTATGGTTCCATTCAAGAATTTTTTTCTGTAATTAGACTTTATACTTAAAAAATTTTTCTAAACAAGACTCCAAGCTTTTGAAGTTCAAGTTCATTGACTCTTGGCCAAAAAAAAAAAAAAACTGCTAAAAGAAACAAAATATCTCATATCACCTGGAAAACACAGTTGAATGTAAAAGCAGAAAAATACTAAAATGTTGATACTAAAAATCAACATCTGTTGTGATGCTGAATATGTAACAGATGAAAAATTAGTAGAAAATGAGCAAAATTTAGAAATAAATAAAAAATACAATTAGTCTTGGTTTTTCCAAAATCATGACATCTTCCAAATATTGTAGACATGGACAAAATGAGGCATCTTTCAGATGTTTTCTTAAAACATAAGATTAGATTTGTATAAATAAAAGTCGTCCGCATCTAGTAATCTAAAAGAAACCCTGCAATGAGGGCTATTTGCCCTGAATGCTTTGATAGATGAATGTCCCAGGTTAATCAGTCCTGGCCTAAGGAAGAGAATAGCTGCGTCTTTCTCTCACACTGTAGTGCCATCACACCTCCCCCTGCCTTGTCCTGTCTCCAGCATTTCAAGAGAAATTGTCTAGGAGAGCCAAGGGCAAGCCGGTTAAAGGACACCAAGAAACTCTTAATTACACAAGCTCCAGAAGAGCAGACTGTCATTCCCCCTACCCTTTGGAGGCTTTCTGTGTGTCAGCCTCAGCCAGCAGCCCCAGAGGAAAGATGAGATGACACATGTCTTCCCCTTACTCCATGCCAGACCTGGGCAGATTCTGGTATTCACAATTCCTGTCTGCAATTTATCTGCAATTACAGAATATATATGCCCCTTTCATCTAGATTTCCTGGCTAAAGTGAAAATATGACAAATACATTTAAAAATAACTCATTTAAAGCCTGGTGACAGTGCTGGGTCTGTTCCTACTTATGCAAAAAAGGCATCCTTTTTGTTTTGCCTTTCCCCAGAGCTACACTGTATGGGTATAAAATTTTTTCCACCTCTTTCCATCTGCCTTATTTTGGATTTGTTTTGCCATTTGGATATCTGTTTTTTCCCCCACTTTCTTGAAATTACCCTTAAAGAGCAATGGGGAAGTTTTCAAAAAGTACAATTCATTAAAAGACTCTTTTCAATCAGTCACTCAGTCTTCTATTTACCTAAAGCATAATTTTAGCCCTGGGGTTTTGAAACTTGAGAAAAAGGGGGAAGAACAAGGAAGCAGGAGAGAAAAAAATAACAGAACTACATTTGTTTTTAGAATGGTTTCAGATATGTGTATCGTTATTTAATTCTTTAAATGCCACTAAAATGAACACTCACACAGAACCAAGACATAAACCTAGATTTTCTGACTCAAACTTGGTTGCTCTTTTCATAGTAGTTCAGAAAGAACTGTAGCTCAGAAAGAAAGCAAGGAACTTGAACCAAAGCTACAGCCAAACACTGGCAATAATTAACTGGCTTTCTATTGTCGAAGGATAAGGCAATTTTGATAATGACTAAAGGCCAAAGAGTAAACAAAGCCTAAATAAATTTTAAGATTTGTCTTAGCTTCCCACTGCAGGTAAGAAAGTATTTATGACTCTTTCCCCACCATGTGAATAAGGCTGCTCACTTTATTAGCCAGCTGAGTGTTCTGACCTCTGTGCTTCAGGCACATATTGAATTCTTTCTTCATTAGCATAAAAGTAAATGCATCATCTCTTCCTGAGAGAACCATTCTTAGAAAAGCAGTGCAAGCTTTTTAGACCACCTTGTTGATATTTATGGAAACTTGGCCTCATGCTTGGGAAGACGCTATGATTATGCTGTTGTCTATCTAAACAAGCTCCTCCCTGCTTCTTCAGAAACAGAGCAGAAGTACAAAATAAACAGAATAATCATTCCCGATATTGGCAGTTGTGGAAGATTTTTCCACATAAACCTTGTAATCTTGTTGCTCACAGAAATCTTATGCGACAGTCCTGAACCAGTTCTGCCCAAAGCAACATCACGGCCTGGGCCTCCCCCTGAACTGCTCGCCCTGCTGCTGTGGAAAAGGCACCCAGAGCCAGACTCCTGGGCTCCCAGCATGCTCCTTCTATGGTCTTCCCCATCCCAGTCAGTGCCAATGTGTCATCTTCCCAGTTGTTCTGGCCAAACTTTTGGGGTCATTCTGATGTCCCTCTTTTTTTTTTTTTAACATCCCATTCTTTATTCATACAAAATCCTATCAGCTCTACCTTCAAGACATACTCAAAATCTTATAATTACACACCACCTCTACTGCTACCATCTGGGACCAAATCAGTCCCCTGTCTTCTTCCATTGCCTCTAATTGTGTGTCCTGAACCCAGGCCAGAGTGATCATTTAAAGGTGTAAGCCAGATTACCTTCAAAACTTGCAACGGTCCTCATCCTATTCTCAGTAAAATACATGGCCTAACTGCTCCCCTCCCTTTACCCCTATCCAATACCTTTTTACAAGGCATAAGATCCAGGAAGACAGAAATTTGCATCTAATTCTTTTACCACTGCATCTTTAAGGCATAGAATAGTACTTGGGATTGAGTGGGTGCTAAATAATTATTTGTTGGATGAATTAAGAAGTAGGAGGAGTTAAGAATCTCAAAGCAAATGGTTGTGAGTTTCAGAGACAGTGGTAGTTTGAGTAAAAAATGAAAGAGATACTGAGAAAGAATATTTTAGATGTTTTGTTGTCCATTAAAAGGTACCCTGTCCCCATTTATGTTTTCTTAAAACTGAAGAAAACTTGAAATTTCTTTCAGTTCTATCTTTTATCTGTTGGTATTTTGTGCTTTTGACCTAACACTCTTCAAAGGCTGGATCATGTAGGATTTTAGTTAAATCCTGCTTATAAATTATTTGTTCCATTGAGTGGGAGGTCAAAGGACATATGAAAAGCCCACACTGACTTTTGCCCATATACCTGCACCCACTTGTTTGTAACTCTTTGATCTACATTCTAGCTCTGAGCCACTCAGCAAAGCTACCTGCATCCTGATGCTATTCACAGAGGGAATTTATCACCTTGGTCTAGGATCATGAAGCCTCATTGCCCTTCAAGTTACCAGAGGACTGGGTGGACATCCAGCCTGCCAGGCAGCAGGACCTACAGGGTGTTTGCTTGAAGCCCTTGGCAAGCCCACTGCTCGTGCTTGTGCAGCCTATTACAGTAACGGAGGTGAGGCAGATGAGACTCTCCGAGGAACTGATCTCCCCGGAGTAGATTCAGTGCCTAGAATTTCTACTGAAGCCACCTGAGAAGAAAACAGGTCTATCTGAAGTCGAATGTGATTAACAAAACAAACAAACAAAACAACAACAACAACAACAAAAACACAGGCAGAGTTATATAATACTCAAAAAAGACAGCAAAAAACCTAATTCTTCTGTCACTTTGGGAAATATTCCATTTCCCACTAAAAATCAGTGATGAAAACAATCCTCTAAGGTGGCTGAAAACTAAGGGACTCCAAATTTAGCTGAATTGTCACAATGTCTCGGGTTTGCTTTGAATTATTTTTTAAGTGTAAGTTTATTTATATATAATTTAAACTTAGAGCAAAAAAATGATAAAATATCTTATAGACTGTTACCCAGATTCACTAATTGGTAACGTTCTGCCTAACTTTGTCATTTGTGCTCACATGTTTACTTCCTTATGTAAGTAATTGAGAATAAATTATAAATCACTGAGAATAAATTTGAGCTATCATGCCTATTTTTCCCCTAAAATATTTTAGTATTTGTTTCTTAAAAATAAGGACATTATTATTAATATATATATTTTTTGAGACGGAGTCTCGCTCTGTCACCCAGGCTAGAGTACAGTGAAACGATCTCGGCTCACTGCTACCTCCACCTCTCGGGTTCAAGCAGTTCTCTGCCTCAGCCTCCCGAGTAGCTGGAATTACATGCGCCCGCCACCATGCCTGGCTAATTTTTGTATTTTTAGTAGAGACAGGGTTTCACCCTCTTGGCCAGGCTGGTCTTGAACTCCTGACCTTGTGATCCACCCGCCTTGGCCTCCCAAAGTGCTGAGATTACAGGTGTGAGCCACCGCACCCGGCCAAGGACATTATTTATATAACCATAGAAAAATTCTCAAAATTAGGAAATGTTTGCTTTATTATAGTACTACTATCTAATTCATAAATTCTATGCAAATCAATTTCTCAGTAGCATCCTTTATACTCTGTCGTCCTGGTTCAGGAGCCAATCCAGAATCATACACTGCATTTGATTGTCAGGTATCTTTAGCTTCCTATAATCTGCAACCTTCTTCCAGCCTTCTTTCTTTTAAACTTTAAGTATTAAAGATGCAGGCCAGTCCGTTTGTAGAATGTTCCTTAATTTAGGTATGCTGGATGTTTCTTCACTATTAGATTCAGTTTATGCATTTTTGGCAGGAGTACCTAGAAGTGATCCTGTAATCTTCTCAGTGTATCTCATTACGAGGCATGTGAAATAGGTTTGTTCTATTACTGGTGTTGTTCACTTTGATTACCTGATTAAGGTAGCATCTGGGAAGTTTCTATTATACCAAGTTACTATTTATTTTTTTCTTTGTAACTTATAAGTAATTTGTGGAAAGATATTTTAAAACTATACATATATATATCTTGTTCCTCCTCAAACATTCATCCAATAGTTTTAGTATTCATTGATGATTATTGCCTGAATCAATTATTTCTGTGGTGGTTGCAAAATGGTGACATTTTGATTCTATTTTTTATTCTACATTATTAGTTGGAATTATACTGTAGAAGATTTTTTTCCTTTTATTCCATGTAGTCATTCTCTTATTCTGTTATCTATTTAATTCTGTACAACTCATTAATTTTATTCTACTCAATGGGTTAATATATGCTATTTTTGTTATAGTCTGTTAAAAACCATTTAA
This sequence comes from Nomascus leucogenys, assembly GCF_006542625.1. Classification (NCBI taxonomy): domain Eukaryota; kingdom Metazoa; phylum Chordata; class Mammalia; order Primates; family Hylobatidae; genus Nomascus; species Nomascus leucogenys. The sequence goes on along the minus strand of NC_044395.1, from coordinate 1,841,999 downwards.
AAATTTTTTAATACTCAAATTATTCCAGATTTGGTTAATGGGAGTCCCTTCAAGTTGGCTTCTGTGTCATTTCAAATGTTCTGATGATTTTGTGAGCACTTCTTTATTTTGTGGACCATGAAGATATTCTAGGTTCATCTTGCAGACCCTAGATCCATCCATTTCAGCAAGGAGTTTGGGTTGCTACTGAATAGCATATATAGTTCTTTTCCTTCTCATTTATCTCACAGCTTGAACATTTAGGTGTTCTCATTGCCCTTGAGGAGAACCCGTGATGGACCAGAGCTTTCAGGGAACTTCTTATAACCATGGTCCTAAGGTACTCCCATAGACTAGCACCGAGCTATGAAGGGACCAAAGCAAACTGGGCCCCATCACAGACGACCAATTCTCCCTCTCTTTCTCTCACTCTCTCTTTCCCACCATATACCTATTTCTGACATAGGCAGTTTTTCGATGTCATGCTCATATGAGAAGTATTTACCTAGCTGAATTGGTTATGTGAGAGTCTGGTTTTAAACCTACTGTGTGAGCACACACTAGATAATTTAACTTGCCTTTGGCCTCAGAGTGACCAGTCTGGTAATCACTTTCAAAATAAAAAAGTATTATCAACTGTAGGAAATGAAAATGAAAATAATGTACAACTGCAATGGAATACTAAGCAACAGAAATTGCTTAGATCAGAAGCAAATTAAGCTCTAACTCTGGAATAATTAAAATAATACCAATAATCACTGATTCTAAAAGTATCACTGGAAAGTTTTGCAGGACTTTATCAAATGAAGTCTTCAAATAATATGCAAAAAGATGTTTCCAGAAGGGAATTGGGGCTGTCCAAGCTCCCCCATCCTTGGAGAACTGCAAGTGGATGGAATATCAAATAGCAGCTTTTTCAACCTGAGTCGACAGGGGTGTGAAGTTTCCCCAGCAGGTGAAACACTCTTCAGAAAGAAACATGCCACAGTCTGAGTCCCAGCTCTCCCTGATTAGCAAACTGTGACTCAGGTGAAACTTCTGGACTGCAGGAACTACTTTTGAATATGTCTCTGAAAGTGGTAGTGCAGTGCCTGTTTCCATGTGTAGGGGGCCCTGTTCTTCCTGGGACTCTCTACTGACATAGCTGGGATAGATGTCTGTCCCGGGCTTTGTTCACATCATATGAGCTGTAGGGAGGCCTCTATGAAGAAACTTCTGTCTTTTGAGAGTTCAGGGCCCAGGCTGGAGCAAGGACATGCCATTTGTTTAATGGTGAGAGGTATAAACTGGAGTCTTTCTCTGTGTCAGGGCTGGCCTTCCTTTCGTGGAGTTTACACAATGGTCCTGATTAAAGTGGACTGAAAACTGGAAAGGAGACTGAATGCCTCCATTTGGTCAAGGAGACAGGATGGAGAGAATTGCTCAGCAGCAAGACTGGTGGAGACATGGAAGTCAAGGGGGATGAGAGGTGGTGAAGAGTCCTCCTAGAGGCCGCATGTATGGCCATCTGTCTTCACAAGATGCTCTTGTCTCACATGGAGTGGATTTTTACCATATGAAAAAAAATGTATTGTCCCCAATTCACTCCTGCTCAGTAGCACAGAACTCCCACTCACCCTGCAGTTCTTCCTTGAGGTGGGGGAGGCAGGAAGCTGGCTGACAGCTAAGTATTCCTGGCCGTGCCTCCCTCTCCCAGTAAAGTGCTCTCTGGCAGCCAGGAACACAGCAAAGTGCCCTCCTGCACAGACCCATGCATGGATGCAATCCAGTGGAGACCCTCCACCGAGGAAATGGCTTGTCTTGTTTTTAATTCAAGTATTAAAATAGCAGTAATTTGGCACTGATTAGCAGTGTTAGTCCCGAAGGCCAAAGGAGGACTGGCTTTCTATGTGAGGCTCTAAACAATTACTTCCTTTGGATAATCACTTTTTTAGAGGCCAACTGTGCATATAAATAGCACATCATGCCAGCGCTTGGCAAGTTTTTTATCAGCATCAACTCAGGCAACTTCTACAGCCGTTGTGCCCCAGGCTCTATAAATGGCCTGTCCCTCCAGCCAAGCCTGAGACAATCATGCTGGCCAGGAGACTCCCAGAGAAGAGGCTGAGAGGGCTCAGGCACAGATCCTCCTCAGAGGCTCCTGCTCCTTTGCTCAGGGGCCAAATTATCTATATCACTTATCTATGTATCTGTATAAATGTATCTAGTATATAATATCTATATCTTTTCAAATATACATTTGGAATTCTACTATTTCAGAAGGAACTTCTGCCCCTGATTTGAATGAACCTGGAGCCATGTAAGTTAGGAATGCCATAATTAGACAGTAGGACCAGGAATGCAACCATCTACTCACTCCTGGGTTCCTTCATCCAAAGGTTACCAAGCGCTTCTTGGTACCAAGCCCAGCCCAGGGCACTGGGAATTAGTAATGTACTTGAATATACACAAAACCCTCTGATTTCAGCTGAGGGGAGAAACCATTCACCTGACACAGTACAAACAGCATAGGGCATATCAACAAGGTATACATAGAGTCTTGTGGGACAATTTCAAAGTGTAAAATTCAGCCTGAGGAGGGGAGGCGAGGAAAACTTCACAAAGGAGATGACTGAACTGAATCGTGAGTAATGAGAAATTCACCAGTCAGAGAAGAGAGGGGCAGAGGCTCACGTGAAGTCAGGATGGGGAAGACTGAGTTCCACATTCACGTCGCACAGGATGCACGTGGGAGTGGAGTGGGCAGTGGAGCAGGCAGTGGGAAAGGTGAGCGGGAAGGCGCAGGTAGGGCTGCAGAGAGAGAGGGGTGATGCTGTGGGGCGGATGCAGGCTCTTCCTGCCAGCACAGAATTGTGTGGAGTCAAAGGAAATGAAAGCTCTAGGTCCATCTTTTTATGCCTGTTCACTGCTTTGGGCCTGGTCTGGAAGCCTGAAACTCAAAGACAGCAGAATCACCAGCCCTGCTTCACCACCACCCATCAAAGTTGAGGTTAACAGCTGAGGTCTACAGTGAGCCTCTCAGCCTCTGGGTTCCCAGGGAATCGTTTCTTATCTATTGGCATATATATGTATATATATATATATATGTGTGTGTGTGTGTATATATATTCTAACATATATATTTGTGTGTATACATACAAACACACATACGCACATACACACACATTTACTGAGCAAAGCACTTTGCATCTAATGTGTATAAATATCATTTCCATTTCAAAGACCAGTCGGTTAATAAACAAATACTTATAAAGCAGCTACAATGGGCAAGGTCATAGGCACTAGGGATACAGCAGCAGCATTGCCCTCATGGAGTTTAAAATCCACTTGGAAAAATACAAGAGCTAAGCTTTCCTGAGCACTTACCCCATGCCAGACACGGCTCCAAGCATTTTTTATGAATCAACTAATAGGATCCTCTCAACCACTCTAGACAGCAGGCATGATTGCCTCCATGGCACGCGCCAGCTGAAGTGCAGGTATGTTGAGGCAGTCACCCAAGACCACCACCTAGGAAATCATAGTCAATAACTGAACTCAGGAGACCTGGCTTCAGTGACTATGCTTTTAAGTAAGTGATTCTGTTCTTGAATGAATGAAACCAGTTTGGAGGGGTTAGTTTTGTGAACATCACTCAGTAATTCTGATGTGTCAAGAGTTCATGCTTTGGCCAGTCTACTATGATCACATACATCTCAGAAGTTTACCCAGCTGGTGAGAGATGATCTGTTTCCAGGACCAGAGCTTCCAATGGCAAGGAAGATACTGAACACCATCAGTTCTGATAATCACCCACAATTCTACTTACTGTAATTCACTAAACACCCCATCATATTAGTTCTTTTTTTAGATGGAATCTTGCTCTGTCGCCCAGGCTGGGGTACAGTGGTGTGATCTCACCTCACTGTAACCTCTGCTTCCTGGGTTCAAGCGATTCTCATGCCTTAGCCTCCCAAGTAGCTGGGACTATAGGTGTGTGTCACCATGTCTGGCTAATTTTTATATTTTTACTAGAGATGGGGTTTCATGTTGGCCAGGATGGTCTCAAACTCCTGATCTGAACTGATCAGCCCACCTTGGGTTCCCAAAGTGCTGAGATTACAAGCATGAGCCGCTGTGCCTGGCCTCCATCATATTCATTTAGATATGGGATTTACCTACCAAACCATAGCATTTCAATTAATCTATAACTGCACAGAGTCACTTCTTCTGTCTGGCAGAAACTTTCTAGAAATTTCTACGCTCTCAGTCATCAAACCCTATGTTATCTACTCACTTATCTCCTTAGTGAATGCCTGCCAAGAATAGGTATTCGTTATGATAGATAAAAGACATACTCGGACTGTCCTGATACACTTCAGACAAGTCCCAGCTGGGAAAACTTCTGGGATGTATGTGATTATAGGAGACTGGCCAAAGCACGAGCTCTTGACACAGATTAGAGGGGGGTGATAGGAATCTTGGGCCAAGGGTCAACATGGAGGAGTTAGAGACTGCTACATCTGTTTATTACTGTTCACACAATCTCATTTTTACTCCCCAGGCTGGTGAGATCTGGGGAAACAGTTTCTATCTAATTAGATTACATTCTCATAAATCTTTTAATTTACACTTCATAACACTAAAGTTCATTTGTTTCATGCCTACCCATTTAAGGCTCTTGAAATCTGCCAGCATATTTTCCAGATGAATACCATTTCATTTCTTGACAATCCTTAAGAACTTCTAAAATATTTGAGATTATAAGAAGTCTTCTATTTGACTACAAATATTTTAGACAAGTGGTTTCAGAAAAAATGCCCCAAGCAACTTCTAATGTTAACATTTCTGTTCCCAGGAAAGTGATCATTTATAATTATGCCTTATTTTTGGCCCTTAAAAGTTACAAAATATTCATGCCATCTTCTTATGATTATTTGAAGCATATTGATATAGGGCCTGGTCAAATGCTTATTGAAAACCCATATTTTCAAGGCTCCCATATTCTCATATGCATCCATATAACATTTGAGAAAGCAACTTAGGAATAGCATAAAATTGTTGTTCCTGCTAATAGTAGAGATAACACTAGTGGAATATAGGTAGTTGTTCTTGTCTACTGCACTGTGTTTCTGAAAAGGGCATGCATGGTGGTAATCATATAGACATGGATGGAGCTTGGGATTCTTGAATTCTAGTTCCAGCTCAGCTGCTGCTGGTTGCCCAACCTTGGGATAGTCTTGGGGGAGCAGTGGCTAATCCTCTTGGGACTTCCTGTTTTTTAATCCATAGTAAGAGTGGTAGGGTTAAGTCTTCTCCAAGAAAAGTGGGTTTTGCAGTGTCATCCTGCTGGCTAGTAACAGATCTAGAATCGCTGAGTCAGATTTCTAGTTCCAAAACGTGAGCATGGAAGTCGTCAGGCACTTTTGGGCAGGCGGCCTCTGATTTCTGGTTGACGGTTCTCTCATCCTCATGGGTGCTTAGATTTCTCACATTCCAGCACATGCGCATGGTCTGACAGTGGTTCTTCATGAGGAGTGGAGGTGGGGAGCATGGAGAGTGTGTGAGAGCCACCTGGGCACCTTTTTGTCAAAATATATTTCCCCTCCCTATACCTTTCCTCTTCTCTCCAGCACAACTCAGCATTGATTTACCTAGCTGGCCACCTGTTAATTTCCAGATGATGCTGACATTCATCTCCCAAATCCACCTCAACTAGAAAATTCAACATACCTGCTGCCCCAGGTAAACTGGAATCTAGCATCTCTCTCAATAAAGGCTTAGCAAAAGCTCACTGACACTGCTATGGCATTTGGCCCTACAGCCAGCCAGTAATTCTATTCTCCAGCTGCCTTCAGCATTATAAGGTATTCACATTCCCTTTTCATTTGGAAATCACTAGCAATGTGCGTCTAAAATACTGCAAAGATAGATATTCTAAAATTCTCTCAGAGCCTTCTGAAAGCAGAAATAATGTTTTTCCATGACTTTTTCCTACAAAGTGACTTGGAAAAAATATTTCAATCTGCAGAATCAATTCCCTCTCAGACCAGTGCATACACTGTGACAACCCCAAGGACATGGATTTGAAGGAGAATTTTCTCCTATGACATCATTCAGTAAGAAATTCCCTCAATTCCAGACACTTTATTGATTATATGGTTTGGGATCAGCCAGCTCATTTGGGTGACAAATGAATCTTGCCCTTGTGCTACCCTTGTATTTCTCAGACTTTAAAAGATTTTGAAAAGATCATGAATATTAAACAGAGACCCTGGGTGAAGAAATTCTCATGCTAGAGACCATATTGTTGTTTATCAAAGTCTGTTTGTGTTTTATTTAGATGCGTATTTGCTGGGTAGTCTTTTTATTGTTTGCCCTGGTGGAAATGACAACCCATAAACACATTTTACAAAATCTTTGCTTTTAAGATTTAAACAAGGGATGTGCGTGAGCCAAGGGCAGCACGCCTCCGAGGGTGACAAGCTATTCTGGACGGGTTCCTCACCTCCCTCCCCTGAAGCTGTTTTATCCAGGGCCATCTGGTCAGCCAGGCATGCTTGGAGGAGCACCACAGGGGTCCAGATGGATGGCTTCTTGGAGAGTTCTTTAAAAACCCAGGCACCCAACCCCTGAATAACCATATGCCAAAAGGTCACCGCCTCCTGAGTGGCATCCTTCCTGGGTCTCTCTCTGTGGGTTGTTCATTCGGATTCAGCACCCTGGTGCTTTAAGGGGTTATGGGGTTTTAATTAATTCATTATTATAATTATCCTAAATGCTGGTATCATTAGTGTGAACTGTTCCATGTCATCTGAGGTTTCAGAAAATAAAACCAGAAGGAGGAAGTGGGATATGCTGAGCGGTCTCTGTGCCAGACAAAAGCAGAGCCACCCCCGAGAAGTTGGCAGCATGGGTCGGGTCAAAGGTTGTCAGTTTGGTCACTATCCTTCAACATGAATGCCAGCAATGACTACCACACCTTCAAGGTGCAGAAAATGGTGTTATCTATGCTCTGCAGGTGGGTACCCAATGGAGAGAAGGAAATGTAAGAGAAGAGTGCAAATGAGAGGGGGGATTAGTCTGTTTCTCCCATACTTAAGCCATGCCCTCAGGAAATTTAAAAAAAAAAAGGCATTTTAAGAAAGTGAATTTATTCTCTGATTCTCTTAAGTCCAGCTTTCCCTGAAGGTGAAGGTTAAGCAGTCTGACATTTACAGTTATCTCTCAGCCCTAGGGTTCCCCCATTTCGGGGGCTCTTTGCAAAGCTCTCAGCAAATTCATTAGGATGCAGCCAACCACAGCAGCCTGGTATCAGGACATCTCCTCTGCCCAGGGCACCCTAGACCCATCTTTATGTCTTTTCTGCTCCATCACAGATTCAGTGGCCCCTTCCCAGAGAGATAAGTCAATGCAACCTCAACTGGTGACTTGCTATGAGTGGCACACACTTCACGAGAGTCCCTCAACAGTGTGAGAAATCTCATTAAAGCCTGACATTTGCTGAGCATCCCCAGAGGGCAAAGGTGTCCATTCCAATCACAGAGCCCCACTGCAGAGCCCAGCAGGCAGTATGGGGGCATTGAGACTGAGCCGTTATCTTCAGGCCCCTTGTTCCTCAGCCTTCATCACGTTCTGCAACCCTGAAAGGCTCATGCACCCCTGCAGAACCCTTCTGATTTGGATCCTCAAAATATTTTCCTCACCTCCGCCCTCCCATCATTTTCCTCATTGTCTCCTTGTTCAATAACTTTGCCAGCAGTTTGTTCAAAACCAGCGTAGAAACCTGAATAATATTTCCATTCAATTTCTTTCTACCTGCAAGAGAATGGAGAGACCTAAGGAAGCAAGGTCTTCCAGTGGACATCCAATGAGGAGCCAATTCTTTCCTGTGTGTACTTGGATGTACTGGGCAGTTGTCTCTGGTTAAACCCCATGTGGGTTGGGAATTCATACAAATAAGGACAAAAAGCCCCAATGGCCTAAGCTTGCCATTGTCCAGGCAAGTGTTTGGAATGGCGATTGTAATCACTGGAGATACACTGATTGGCTACAATCCTGGTTCCAAGAAGCAACATCAGGAGGCAGCTCCTTTCTCAATGCTTTGGATGTGTAGAGAGGGTATCTAAGCTACCCCAGGAAGTCGAGGAGGTCACTTTCATATAGACTTGTATCTATTTTCCCTAAGTGAAAACATCCCTTCCCTGGATTCAGTTGTGGTTAATTAATCAAAGCCATTCCCAGTGTCTATGTTTGAGCTTTACTTACCAGAACTCTTTGTAATTCAGCCTCTATCTCTTTTTCTCTTCCTCTCTACCCACCAATGCTGCAAACATTCTAGCACCTACTGCATCAGCTATGTATTCATGTTTCACATACAGAATCGCTACTTTTCACCAAAGCCTGCAAGATATTTATATCATCATTCTATAATCCCTCCCCTAATGGTTGTATGTGAACTGTGTATTAGTATTCTCCAGAGAAACAAAACTAATTGGATATATATATTTACAATATATATAGAGACACATGTATATATATAGTGTGTATATATACACTATATATATAGTATATAGTATATATACTATATAGTGTATAGTATATCTACATGTGTCTATATAGACACATGTATATAGTGTCTATATCTACATGTATATATAGGCACATGTGTATATACATGTATAGACACATGAATATATATACACTATATATATACTACATATACACATGTATATATATGTACTACACACACACACACACACGAGAGAGAGAGATTATAGAAATTGGCTCACATAGAGGTTGGAAAGTGCCACGTCCTGCTGGAGACCCAGAAAAGCAGGAAAGCCAGTGGTATAAATCAGTCTGAGTCTGAAGGCCCAAGAATCAGGAGCATTAAGGTTCCAGGTCTGGAGAAGGCGATGTCTCAGCTCAAACAGAAGCACACTTTCCCTTCCTCTGTCTTTGTGTTCCACTCAGGCCCTCGATGGACTGGATGATGCCCACGCACACTGTGAGGGTGATCTGAATTCAGCCTGTCAGTTTCAGCACTCATCTCGTCCAGAAACACCTTCCCAGACACACCCAGAAATAATGTGTCACCAGCTATCTGGCATCTTTTAGCTTCATCGAATTGACACATAAAATTAATCATCACAAACAGCACACAGAAAAGCACAGAGGACAATGGACAAATGCATATGTGCCCACCATCTAAATGTAATGTGTTACATTCTATCACTTTTACTTTAGATGTTATTAAAGAATGGATAAAAATCTTACAGATACAGTTTAAGTCTCTTTTGAATCCTTCTGCCCAATCCTGTATAAGCAGCCACTATTGATGTATATCTTTCAAGTCTATATTTTATAATTCTTCCTGGGAGAACAATGAAGTGATTGAGTAACTTGCCCAAGGCTACCCAGCTACACAGACACTGGGCCTGGAATTCCAGCTCCCTCCTGGGATTTGAAGCCATAGGGACCCACGGGCACATGCAGGAGCTTGACAAAGGGGTAGCAATGGAGAACGTGCACATCATCACCAAAAAAGAGAGTGCCTGGAAGAGGGGCAGGTAGGGAGAGATATGGTTCTTTTTAACTCAGCATTCTGGCAGAGAAGTGGTGGGATGGTACTTTAGATGGCATCCACATTTTCACTGCATGGCCAACTCTACTGACACTACCTCCTTTTTCCCATCTCCAAACTTTCAAAATATAATGAGAGTATCTGTAAACCTAGGAAGGGTAACAAGAAGCTATCCTTAGATCTGCCCCTTTCCTTCTTTTGATCCATCATCTTGTACTTCTAGGCTTAAATGGGTTTGCCATGTCCTGTAGTGGATATTCTTCTAGATCTCTGGTAATTTAAAATACTATTATTCTGAAGTTTCAAGATCCAACCATTTTGGGTCTCCTTTGTATATCTGTCAAATGATGATAATTATAGGTCCTCTGACTGTCTCATAGGGTCATTTGAAGGAGAAAATGAGTTCAAAGTCATTTATCTTGGCTGGGCATGGTAGCTCACGCCTGTAATCTCCCAGCACTTTGGGAGGCCGAAGTGGGACGATCGCTTGAGCCCAGTGGTTCAAGATCAGCCTGGCAACCTGGAAAAACCCTGTCTCTACAAAAAATACAAAAATTAGCCAGGCATGGTGGTGCGTGTCTGTAGTCCCGGCTACTCAGGAGGCTGAGGTGGGAGGATCACTTGAGTCCGGGAGGTGGAGGACGCAGTGGGCTGAGATTGCACCACTGCATTCCAGCCTGGGTGACAGAGAGAGGCTCTGTCTCAAAAAAAAAAGTCATTTATCTAATAAATATTTACTAATTATCTACAATGTGCACAGGCTTGTGCTATTAGGGATACAAATGTGAACAAATTGCTGTCATCACAATTTATCATCTAATTGAGAAGAAAAAAAGAAAAATACTACAATGTATTTTTCTAAAAGGGGAATATAAGGGACTATGCAAGCATCAAGGAGGGGCACCTCATATGGACATAAGAGATAACTGATAACACAGGCTTCCAAATGGGGCTCTGAGTGATGGGTCTGGTTGGACAGCGGAAGACAGGGGTGATTATGTGCTTCGTTCCACATACGGAAGACAATGTGGTTTTTAAGATACGCTGGTCCTGCGGTGCAGACACCCATCAGTCCACATCACCACAGCATGACTGGTTTCCCTTGAGTTTTTTCAGGAATCCCTTATGCGATCTTCAGCTCCCCTCCTTGCCATCCTTAGTCCTGCTACTCTTTACCGCAGGTTTCCTCACCCATTGGTCTCCAGCACCTCACAGTGACTGCTGAGAGTGGAGGCATACTGAAAACTGATGGATTAAAGGAACTAATGAAGGGTGCCAAATGCATTGGCAGCCCCATCCCCTCATGTCCTAGGGATTCCTCAGATACCCCTACGGAGGTGGAATCCAGATTCATTGCTCTTCTGACAGTTGTCCTAACGCCTGCCTTGCAGAGTCAGTCTGAAGGAGCTGGCAAATAGCTTTCTCAGCCTCCCCTTCCATTTCGAATGCAAAAGGTAGGAGGGATGGAAAAAAAGGAAGGGGAATAATCTCCAGAAAGGGCTTCTTTTTATTCCTTTTGGAATCCACTTTTCTGTACCGCTCCCTGAGCCAAGTTCTCCACTCCACAAAATGAGCTTCTCCCTCATGTGCAGGGCATGGCTCAGACTTTCAAACGGTCTAGTCCCTGCCAGTGGAGAGGACCCTCGGAGGTATCTCAGAAGAAGCGTGAGTCTCCGAAGGAGCCTCAGCTGCCATAGCTTGGCTTAAGCAGCCTTCTCATGGGTGGGAGCTCTTTGTCTACTGACTGTGAACTCCAGGGTGGAAAAGATACAGATTCCCAGGCCTGTCAGTGTTGCTCCTGAGAAACGCTGAATCTTTAAAACCAGCTTTTCATTGACACCAGGAGTGGGAGAGCTGTTACTGTGACCAAGAGAGTGGAGAAGAAATGCCACTCAAAATGAAGCTGTCATAAGGACCCCAGGAAGCCCTCTCTGTAGCCGGGGCTTCTGCTTCTGGCCACAGTGCAGTAACAGGGACCAGTTTTGCCCTCCTACCTGAAACAATCAAAAAGCACACAGAATATCTATAGCAATAATCTTCGAGGCCCTGAACATCAGGTGATGAGAGACAGAGGGCCGCGAGACCTGGAAAACAAAGTAAACCCACAGTTGTGACAACTCATTGCCTTAAGAGTTTACAGAGGGGAAAGGGAAACAGGTGGGAACTGAAAGACTCTCTGAGTTGAAGAGATGAAGTTGAGAGTCTGGGGAGATCAAAGCAGCTGGAGTTTCCAGAATGGAGTACTAGAGAGGAGAGAGTCAGCTACACAGAGAGAGCGCTTCAGAGATCTACAAAGAACTCCTCCCAAGTACTCACTTGAGTACAGATCAGACCATGCACGTAAGGGAACTACCCAAGGCAGGGGAGAAGGTTAGTAGTAGCGGCACACAGGGCCAAGAAGAGTGCTTGCTCCTCGCCACCACACAGGAAAGCCATGTAATGCACCGGATATTGGGTAGAGTACACCAAAAGATTTTCAGTAAGGAGGGATTAGTCCTAAGTTCTGCCTAATACATTTCAGAAGCAAAACCCAAATGGATGAAATTATTTTCATGTAATTCAAATGTATCCCAGGACAAAGGTCAATAATACTTATAGAAAAATAGAAATATCTTGTGCACAACAAGATACAATTCCCCATGTCTGGCATTTAATTTAAAAAGTATCAGGCATGTAAAGAAGCAAGGACTGGGCGTGGTGGCTCACGCTTATAATTCCAGCATTTTGAGAGGCTGAAGTGGGAGGACTGCTTGAGGCCAGGAGTGTGAGACCGACCTGGGCAACATAGCAAGAATCCATCTCTACAAAAATAATAATCATAAAAAGCTGTGTGTGTCCTGGCACATGCCTGTAGCTTCAGCTACTTGGGAGGCTGAAGCAGGACGGTAACTTGAACACAGGAGTTTGAGGCTGTTGTGAGCCATGATCACACTACTGCACTCCAGTCAGAATGACAAAGCAAGAACTTGTCTCTAAAATAAAATAAATACATAAATAAAAATAAAGCAGTAAAATATGATTCATATTGAAAAAATCAGTCAATTGAAAAAAAAACAAGAATTGACACAAATTATGCACAGATACTAGAATTAGTAACCAAGGATACCAAAACGGTTATTATAACTGTATTCCATATGTTCAAATAGTTAAGCAGAGACATGAAAAATAAGCAAACAATCATCTAAGCCATACTTCCAGAGATAAAAAGCTACAATGTGTGAGATAAAGAAAATACTAGATAAGAATAATGACAGATTAGACAATGAAGAAGAAAATACCGAACTCAAATACACAACAATCAAAACTACTGAAAATGAAGCATAGAAGAAAATATATGATAAAAGAAAATGTATAGAACATTAATGATCTGTGAGATAACTTCAAGGGGCCAAATATACATCTAAATGGAGTTGCTATAGGAAAGGAGAAAGGAACATAAAAAGTGTTTTTAGAAATATTGGCCAAACATTTTTTTCATTTACATTAGCACCAAAACATTGAAATACTTAGATATAAATCTAACATAGTATGCGCAAGATCTATTTGAGAAAAACTACAAATTCTGATAAAATAAATCAAAGAAGACCAAAATAAATTGATATTTTGTGTTCATGTTTAGAAAGACAGTATTATTAAAACATTACTATGATGACTTAAGACTCTAAATTCTTTAATGGCAACACAAAGACCCCCAAATAACCAATACAATATTAAAGAAGAACAAAGTAAGAGAACTGGTACTATCCAAATTCAAGACATACAAAGCTACAGTGATGCAGACAGTGTGTTATTAGTGAAGGAACAGACAAACAGATCAATGTAACAGCATAGGGGGCTTGGAAATAGAGCCACACAAACAAAGTCAACTAAATCTTGACAAAGGAGCCAAATGAAATTTAATAACAGATAGTCTTTTCAACAAATAGTGCTGGAATAATTCAATATCCACATGCAAAAAAAATGAATCTAGACATAGACCACTATAGGCTGAATATTTATGTCGCTCCCTCACTCCCTCTGCCAAAATATCTATGTTGAAACCTCATCCCCAGTGTGATGATATTTGGAGGCGGGAATTTGGGGTGGGGAATAGGTCATGAGAGCAAAGGACCCATGAACGGGATTAGTGTCCTTACACAAGGGACCCTAGAGAGGGCTTTTGTACCTCCCACCATGGGAGGACAGAGCAAAAGATGGCTGTCTGTGAACCAGGAAGCAGGCTTTCCGCAGACACTAAATGTGTGTTTTGATCTTGGACTTCCCATACTCCAGAACTGTAGGAAATAAATGTCTGTTGTTTATAATCTACCCAGACTATAGTATGGTTTTACAGCAGCCAAAATGATGTAAGACACAGACCTTACATCTTTCCCCAAAATTAAATCAAAGTGGACCATAAATTTAATTGTAAAAAGCAAAACAGCACAACTCCTAGAGTATAACATAGGAGAAAATTATTTTAAAAAGTTCAACATCATATGTCATCAGAGAATGACAAGTTAAAACAACTATGATCTCCCACTGTGGACCATTAAAATTTACTACAATCAAAAATAGTGACAACCCCAAATGTTGGCAAAGATGTGAAGCAACAGGAACTCTCAGTCATTGCTGGTGGAAATGTAAAATGATACAGACAATTTTGAAGACAGTTTGCAGTTTCTTACAAAGTTAAACACAGGCTTACTCTATGATATAGCAATAACACCCTTAGGTATTTACCTAAATGAGTGAAATACTTATGTCCACATAAAAACCTGCCCATGAATGTTTGCATATATTTTAAGACCTAAAATTTCAACTGCTGGCTTAACATCTTTGAACCTCACAAAGCCCAGATGTCTAATTGTATGTTGTTTTTGTCTTTATATGGACAATTGGTTTTTGACAAATGTGTTAAAGCAATTCAGTGGAAAAAAAATAGTCCTTTAAACAAATGGTGCTGGAAAAATTGCATATCCATATGCAAAATAATGGACTTCAATCCATATTTTATACCACATACAAAAATTAACTTAAAATGGATTATGGACCTAAATGTAAAATATAATGCTGTAAAACTTTTAGAAGAATTCATAAAACAACAAAGTGACAGTTGGACTTCATCAAAATTAAAAATTTTTTTGGAAGACATTGTATAGAAAACTAAAAGACAAATACTACTGAGAGAAAATGTTTTCAAATCATACAGCTAATAAAGAACTTCTAGACAGAATATACAGAAACTCTCATAATTTAATGCTAAGAAACACCAGCCCAATTAAAACACTGGCAGATGATTTGAAAAACACTTCACCAAAGAAGATACACCACTGGATAATAAGCCCGTGAACAGACGCCTGACATCGTGAGTTATTAGGGAAATGCAAATTAAGATTGCAATGACGAGCCACTACAACACTATACAAACAGCTACAGTTAAAAAGACTGATTATACCTGGTGCTGGTGAGGGTATGGAGGACTCTGTCCTCTCATACACTGCTGGTCAGAATGTAAAATGATACAACTACTTTGGAAAATAGTGTGACAGTTTCTTGAAGAGTGAAACACACCTATTATATGAGCCAGCCATTCCTCTTTTAGGCACGTACCCAACATAAATGAAGGTATACGCTAATATTCATATCAACTTTATGATAGCTGCAAATTGGTAGCATCCCAAATGTTGACCAACAGCTGAATGGCCAACCAAACTGGTGTACCGATACAATGGAATACTAATCAGCAATGAAAAGAAATGACATATTGATACACACATTTGGCTGAATCTCAAAATACTTACGTTGAGTGAAAAGGAGCCAGACAAGAATACATTCTCCATAATTCTATTTACATAAAAAAATAGAAAATACAACTCATCCACTGTGATAGAAAGATCAGTATTTTCCTGGGATTACAAAGGGAAGTAAAAAAAGAACTTGGGGGACAAAGTCCACAAAGGTACTCAGGGCCCAAAGATATGGAAATGGGTGGTCGGTAGACTGGCCAGTGGCGTTAGGGCTGGCATGAAGTCCTGAACTTTTCAGGAAGCTCTGTGAGGGCTTAGAACCAATGTCAGAGAAACCAGAAAGTTTATTTCAGGTTGTTTCGTGTCTAATATCTCAGAAATTAAAATTCTGCCTGCAAAGTAGGTGCCACACAGCCTGAAAACTCTCTGCTTTGTTAGGACTCAGAAGGCAGGGCCTCCAAATGTTGCCTAATGATAATCAGGGCTTAAGTGGAATCGGATGCAACAGTTCCTGAGATCTGACATCATCCTTAGGTGGCCTCAGACCCCTGGGTGGCAGGGCGGCTGGAGTCTGGTTTGGAAGCAGTGTCCTGATTGTGCAATCAGAGATAATTGGTTTCTAACTCTGATCCCATTTATTCTTCCCATCTCCAGCCAGGAAAAGCTGCCTTGTCCCCTTTGTTTTTAGCCTCCACATTTTCTTACTGTCAGCTGCTAAACATTTTCGTTTCTTCCATCCTCTGGCATCTTCTCTTGCCTACCTCGTGCAGCCCTTCCCTCACCTTTGGGCTGCTCATCATTTACTCTCCTCTCCTTGCCCCCTGGGCAACACGGGCAGCCCGTTCTCCTCATCCCCTTTCCAGAAGAACCCCTGATCACCCTCGGAAAACGTGTCCCTTATGCCATCCCCTGGGAAGTGTAGTAGCTCCCCTCTCTTTCCCTTGAGCAGCAGCTACAGAATCCACCCTCCCTTCGATTAATAACATCCCCTGCTGCCATGCTATTTCTTTAAAAACCAACCATCCCTGTGTCTCTTACACCAGACTGCCAGCTTCCTGGGGCTTGCCAGCCCCTTTCCCATCCACAAGATGCTTGTGCTCACGGAAAATGTCACTAGGCTTTTTGCAGAAGCCCAAGTAAAGCCGAACTTACTCATTCAGTGGGGGGAAAGCCTAGGTTGCAATGACTTTACACATCAATAAGACATATGTATAAAGCTGTTCAAGTTGTTAATGATTCACCATGAAACATCCAATATCACACAGGACAAAGCACCTTACTAACCATTAATGAATACGCATACACAGAATATGAGATCGCTCCTGAACTCCTTTCAGCTGCCTTTGATAATACAGGCTCCTGTATCATCCCTGCCACATAATGAAAACCTCAGCCTGAATTGTATCAATGCAAATCAGAGGAGCTGCCTGCAAGCTTGTGTATTATAACTTATCTGTGGGGCCAATAAAAAGATATCCCATTATCAGCCTTGTCCACTTAACTATTAATAAGGCATTCCCAGGCCTTTCATCCCATGCCCCTTTCCTGCTCACATGACCAGCACCGCAAAACCTGCTTCACTTCCCCACTTGCACACTTAACTAGGGAAAGGTGCTCGGAGTGATTTAAGCGTCTACAAAATGAAATCCACATAGAATAACAGAACGGAGTTCTTCAGTGGTGCAAGGTCTTTCCTCCCAAACACTGGAAGTCCCAGGGACTGAGGCACCTCTGTCCTGAGCCACAGTCCTTCCATTTCTTCGGAGAGGCCTTCCTCAGAGTCTTAGGTGGGTGAGTGGGCTGCATATGGCCCCTGTGCTCTTGTTTCCAGGGCAGCGGAGGCAGGAGAGAAAGGGGAACTGGGCAGTCACTCCTTGGGGGATGACTCTCAGCCCTCTCTTCCTGCTCCGTGCCCTCGGCCATGGGCTCTCCTCCTGAAATATCCTCCGACTTGCTCCAGATCTTGTCCGCTGTCTTCCTTGCTCCAAGGCAACTCTTGCGTGAACCCTGCAAAGGAGCCCAGCCCACATCAAGTGAGATGAGCCACCATCCTGCTACGACCACCAGGTGGTGCAGCTCTCCCTGCACCCAAAGTCATTCATGCCAGGAGGGCGCAGAGAGCTCCCCGGACCCCAGCTAGAAGGCAGCAGGGAACACCAATAAGGTTCCTTGGCTCAGAGCTCTTGTGGATAATTACAGTCACTTTCTTTTACTTGTATTTTCTGGAGTATTTTTTCCATTCCCAGACTCTCCTCCTCTTCATTTCTTGGATATTGTTCTATTGCACATTTTACACACACTTACTGATTCCCTTTCTTTCTTGAAAACAGCCTCATATTCATTTTAGAATCAAGAGCACTGAATTGTACAATCACTAAAAGGAAATTTCTGGAAAAACTGCTCTGAAAGGCATTTTTTTCCCTGGTTAGCATATCTTGCTTTGGCTGGCACTCCAGTTTGGTTAATTAACAACGCACGGGCCTCTCATTTGATGGTATTCACATGCTTATATTATCTCTTGTGATCTTCACAACAATATTCATAACAATAAATAACAGCTGAAGTGTTAGTGATCCCTGCCTGTTACTGATGAATTTAAGACGGGCACACTAGCCTTATGATTAGCACGTGATGAGCTAGTTAACCGTTGAGATTCTACCAGAATCACACCCTTTGACTCCGGTTTCTGTCCTGTTTCTCCTTCAACAGCTTTGCCTCCTTCCTGTGCAAGGGTGGGCGTGTTGATTCCTATTCTTTGCCCTCCATTGGTTTTTTTTTTTAACTGTTGGGACAGACTGGGTTTTGTTTTTGAGACAGAAGGAGGGTTTCCTCTCTTAGGAAATGCCCTGCTAAACCTGTCCCTACCCAGTTGAATTTTCTATGTGGGCGACCAACAATCTCCCATAGATATTTATAGTACTTTTAAAAGTCCTTTTCATTGTAATATTCTGTGTAATCTCCGTAACAATTTAGAGTAGGGCAGAAGACTCCCAAAATACAGATGCGAAGACTGAGGCTCTGTGGAGTTAACATTCCCACTAGAATGTGCTGGAGGGTCCATGTGCAGGATCCCCAAAGTAGCGTCCCTTTTCCACTCTGCTACCTCTCTCTACCTCAGTTGCCTCTGCAAATAGCGGGACCAAAAGTAGGCTTCTTTGTTTTATTTAGGAAAGCACGTGAAGGATAAGTTATCTTAGAACCATAAGAGAAACAAGAGGTAAGCAGAATGTAATTATCCAAGTTGGAAATTTGCCATATATAACAGCTGCAGAACTCCACCGTGGGACAAAAAAGCAATATTGACCAAGAAATACCCTATTACCCTTCACAGACTCATTCTGATCGTTTGTTCCCCACCCATATTTATTCAAAAACCCTAAGAATCTATCTATTTACTATGAGAAACTCATTACTGGCATTTGCAGATGCCTGGGATGTAGTGTCTGAGCTTGAGAGTAGGAGACACATAAGAAAAATTAATAATGCATACAGTAAAACCCATGTAGGTTTCTATTTGTGAAGAAGGGCTCTCATGAGTCAAGATAGAGGAGTAAGTGTTTGGAATGATATGCATGAAGAGAAATACAGCAATGGAAGAGTGGGAATAAAGCTTTTGACTGTGGTGTCTATTCCTCTGCTGCCAAACTCAAACTCACCCTCAAACAAAGCAGAAGGAGCTTTCAGTACAGAGCCCCAGCTTTTTTCCCACTTTCTAGAAGACGGAGTTTGCAAGCACTGCAGAGGCAGACTGGGATCAAGGCTCCAGAAAGCAGCTTCCAGATCAATACTGAAGCCTTTGCAGCACACCAGGAGCAGAGAGTGGCTTGGAAGCATCCAACACTAAAAATGGAGCTGCTTTCTAATGGGCTGGGTAGGCTTACAAGAGGCAGAGGTGGGAGGAAGGGCATTCCAGGAAGAGGCGCTCCTGGAATCAGGCATTCAGGCTGGGAAGAGTGAGAGAATAAGAGGAGAAAGGGTGGGGAATAGAGAGAGGGAAAGAGAGAGAGAATAAGGAATTGAGCAGGTGGAGCAAGAAATGCTACATTGGTAGTAAGATTGGAAATTTAGGATATGGCTCGATTTTGAAGGATCTAAAATGTTGGGCTTTGTTAGTTTAGGAAATACCACTGCAGTTTCTATGTGCGTGTGTGTGTGTGTGTGTGTGTTTGATGGGGAAGGGGTTTTAATGTGTTTCGTGGGGGTATTTTAGGGAATATTATTTTTCTATAGAAGGGAATGGTCATCAGAAGTCTACCTTAAAAAATAAATTATTTTGAAAAAATGGTTATGACGGATGCCCTCAAAAGAATTTGCACATTTGCAGGAACAAAAAGGCCAAAAGGACCATTAACGTGAAGGATGGTTTTGTCATCGCTGGTTTAGCTCCTATTTAACAACAGGAAGCTCTGGGTACTTGTGGAAAGGTTCAGGGAGGTGGGGGGCATTTTTTACAGAGCATTTGGCTGAGCCTCTCTTGAAAAACTTTTCTGAGTCTGTGTTTTTATTAATGATTTCAAGTGAACAACTATTCTGCCTTATTAATGCATTCACTCTTTCGGAAGGCTGGTGAATGGTCTTTGGAGATTTGTGTGTAAATGCTGTTCTTATATTTGCTTATTTATATTTTAACTCTACTGCAAATGGAGATTTTTACTTTTCTGCAGTTTTACTTAGGCACCGAGAGAAACAATGTGGATACAACACTTTTCTTCTAAAGATGTTGATATTACTTGCCATGCGTTTGTTTGCTTGTTTTAAATAGAGGACTGACTCATAGCACAGAAGGAACGTCAAGGAGTTCTAGATCTCTCTCATGCATTAGGTACTTCAGTAAGAGTCAATATCATGCTGGCCATATTGCTTCTGATATCTTTAGGATCCATAAAATTGAGTTTGGTGTATCATCATGTTATTTTGCTCCTATAAACCCACTTTGAATATCAAGGTTGCCTGAGACAGGCCAAGGTCCTGGTCAAGAGAGAGGCTCACTCCAAGTTAACATTTTATGTCCTGCCTGGGAAAAAGAACCTAACTGTTGTCATTGTTTCATATTCCTCCCTTTTCCATTTAGGGAGAAGTTTCACACTTTAGCAGCAAATTGCACTTCCTAGCAACATCAGGAGCTCTTAAGCATGTCAGGAAAATCGACCTCCAGTGAAAGTGTGAACAGTCTAGCGAGGTTTGCAAACAGCAAATTACATGCACCAAGAAGCTAAAATACAGGTTCCTTTTTCAAGAGTTCTTTTAGGCAGGTAGCTGCTATGGTTTGAATGTGCTTTGCCCCCACCAACACTCATGTTAAAATTTGATTCCCAATGTGGCAGTGTTGGGAAATGGGGCCCGGTGGGAGGTGTTTGGGTCATGGGGGTGGATTCCTCATGAATAGATTAATGTTTTCTTGAAACTGAGTTCTCACTCTCACGGGACTGAATTAGTTCCAGAAAGAGTGGGTGGTTCCTCCCCATGTTTGGTCTCTTTGCACACACCCACTCACTACTCTGCTTCTCTGCCACGTCTTGACGCAGTGCATGACCTTCGCCAGAAGCCAAACAGATGCCAGTGCCATATTCTTGGACTTTCCAGCCACCAGAATTGTGGGCTAAACTTCTTTTCCTTTTAAATTTCCCAGCCTCACCTATTCTGTTACAGCAACACTAAATGCATTAAGACAAGGGGTGCCTCTGTTCAATCAAGGTAACCATATGGGGAAAGGAGCATCCTTAGAAACCTATTGCCCTCCTCCTCCATATGTAGATCCCCTCTATGGTGGCCAGACAGCCAGGATCTACCTCCGATTTGGAGCAAATTTCCTAACCTCTCAAAACCAAGTGTCTTCACCTGAAAATAGGACAATCTGCTTAATTTCTTGTTTGTAAATCCATGGTAATGAACATGCCCTCCATAGCAATTCCCATTATCCTCTTGGACTACCAAATCCCGTTTATGCCTAAAAGGAAGGCCCTCCTCCCACAGATGAAGGGAACATCTCCCACCCCACTCCTGGTAGACACTGTAGCTTTTGCTGGTTCCAAAGCTGCATCTTAGAGCAAACCCTCTCTGAGACCCTCAGATGGTCTCACTCAGGTCTTCTCCACGAGTAGGCACTCATAGAGATGTCTGCATCATGAGCCTGCCTTTACTGAGCTCCCAAGCATTGCCCGGAATGCTTGAACGATCAGCAAGTCTATTCTCCATTTATAAACCTAGAAAGAGGGTCTTTCATTGACGTGAATCTCCTCCCCATCCGAAGGAACAGACTTAGAATACTAAGTACAAGTTAAGTTTCCCAAATTAGAACAGAGTGTATTTCAAAGTATTTGTTGATTGTATGGAGCTCAGCATACATTTTTCCAGATATGCCATAAATGATTGTCAGAGTGCCTCCACGAGCCCACAAAAGTAATTTAACACGTAATGTTACTGAAATGCACTTATTATGGTGCTGCTACACTAATAATTAAGCAAAATGTGAGAACAGTTGAACTATATAAATCAGCCTCCCTTCTATGAGTTCACGGAGGGTAGAAACTACATTAAATTCCTCCTTGCACAGCAAAACAATAATCATTGCTAGCACTTTTACAGGGCTTACTGTGCACCAGAAACCATTCTAAGTGTTTAAATATCTTAATTAATGTAATCCTCACATTAACCTTCCTGTAAGCTCTATCACTATCCCCACTTTACAGGTGAAAAAACTGAGACTCAGAGAGGTTGCCCAGTGCTGAATAGTTAATAAGTGATGAAACTGGAATTTGAATCCAGTCTGCCTGCCTTCAGATCATCTGCTCTTCCAGAGAAAGCACTAAGGAGACATTTATTGAATATTTAGACCTAAATAAATAGCTTTGTTTTTATTGGGGTTCTGACACTTAGAAATAGGAAGGAGTAATTAGAAGAAATGAGGCAGACTGGACTGATATTCTTTAGTGGGAGCGGCTGATGATTTAGGAGCTGTCTGAGCAGGGAATACCACCTTTGTTGGGCCATGTCTAATTTTACATATGAATGCCGGCTTGAGCTTTCCTCCAGTAGGCATAGGACTCTGGCACTTCTCATTCAGATCAGTCATGATTAGACTTTTATATTCTCCCCTCACAAATGGAAATAAAAGAGAACAAATGTAATTTTCCTGAGGTGACTAGGGAATCTTCACGAGAAGAGGAAAAGAGGGAAAAAATAATGAGTTGAGGTCAGGTGTGGTGGCTCCCTCCTGTAATCCCAGCACTTTGGGAGGCCAAGATAGGCGAATCACCTGAGGTCAGGAGTTCGAGGCCAGCCTGGTCGATATGGTGAAACCCCATCTCTACTAAAAATACAAAAATTTGCTGGGCGTGGTGGCGGGCACCTGTAGTCCCAGCTACTGGGGGGGCTGAAGCAGGAGAATCACTTGAACCCAGGAGGCAAAGGTTGCAGTAAGCCGAGATTGTACCACTGCACTACAGCCTAGGTGACAGAGTGAGACTCTGTCTCAATAATATCAATAATAATAATAATAATAATAGGCCAGGCGCAGTGGCTCATGCCTATAATCCCAGCACTTTGGGAGGCTGGGGTGGGCAGATCACCTGAGGTCAGGAGTTCAACCCCAGCCTGGCCAATGTGGTGAACCCCGTCTCTACTAAAAAAATACAAAAATTAGCTGGGCGTGGTGGTGGGCACCTGTAATCCCAGCTACTTGGGAGGCTGAGGCAGAAGAATCGCTTGAATCTGGGAGGCAGAGGTTGCAGTGAGCCGAGATTGCACCACTGCACTCCACCCTGGGTGACAAGAGACTCTGTCTCAAAATAATAATAAGAAGAAGAAGAAGAATGAGTTGAATGCCACAGTACGTGGACTTGAGATTGCCTCGTGGAGTGAAATGACCACTGCTGCAGCGGGTGAAGGAGAGGAACAAGGCAGCATGGTGCAGGCACGTGGTCTTCATTCCATGCAGGGCTCTCCCATGAGGACTCACCCATTTCTCCACTGACATCCTTACTCTTGTTTCCAGATCCAGCCCTCCTGGAGTTCACACATTCTTTTTTCTCTCTTTTTGGCTTGCTCTCCCTCTCCCTTTGGTTTGTATCAACTGTGCATACAGAACTGGTTTCAACAAGTCTTCAAATTTGGCTCCACAAAATAGTCTTCATCTTTTTTGGGTTCCTCAAGTCCTCTCCTGACCAGGGCAGCCCCAGCCTTTTCCCACTCTTCTCACCCCTTATCTCTATCTATCTTAAGCCTGTCTGTCTCCCTCCTTCATTACCTACAGATGACGGCCGTTCATAACTATCGCTTTCACACAGATGCTTCCCATATCTTTATTGAATCTCACCTTTCTCCTGCCTCCTGGGACCTTCACCTGGCTGCTCCCAGCAAGAATCCCTGCTTTCTCTCCAGGGACAGCATAAGTTATTGCATTGAGCTGTCAACATAGCTTCAACCAGCATATCTGAAGCTAAAATTACTTTTTCCTTCCCACTCAAATGTTTCCCCCTAATTTCCTTAACAATACTATTTAACCATCCAGGATAATAATGAGGATTAATATTTCCACCTTCTCTATCCCCTAATTTCAATCTGTCAACAAATCTGATCCATTCTTCCTTCTCACGCTCTGCCTCATCCATCTTTCCTTTCATTCTCATTACCTCCACCCTGACTTTCAAGCTGTCCTCATTACTATGCCAAGTTCCTTGGCTTTTAGGGCATGAGTTTGCTGGGTTAGAGCCCAAGCTCTGACTTTTAAGAGCTCTATTAAATAATAATAGTACATACATCACAGAGTAGTTGATATGATTAGTTGGTTGTGTGTGAATTCTCAATAAGTAGTACTTATTAATATTTACTTTCCTCTAGTCTCACCTCTATTTCAATCCACCATGTCTTCTACCAGCAGAACACTTTTAAAAATGTATTGTTCTGGGCCGGGTGCGGTGGCTCACGCTTGTAATCCCAGCACGTTGGGAGGCCGAGGCGGGCGGATCACGAGGTCAGGAGATCAAGACCACGGTGAAACCCCGTCTCTACTAAAAAAAAATACAAAAAATTAGCCGGGCGTGGTGGCAGGAGCCTGTAGTCCCAGCTACTCGGAGAGGCTGAGGCAGGAGAATGGCGTGAACCCGGGAGGCGGAGCTTGCAGTGAGCCAAGATTGCGCCACTGCACTCCAGCCTGGGTGACAGAGCAAGACTCCGTCTCAAAAAAAAGAAAAAAAATGTATTGTTCTGACAATATGACTTCACTAATCCAAAACCAAAAAAGGGTCGCAACTCATTAATAAATAAATTCAAAAGTCTGTAGCTTGGCACTCAATGTTCTTCTCAACATGTTCCCCAGTGGCCTGTCTTTATTCCACTCTAGTCAGAATGATTGGTCTATTGCTCCCAAGACCTATGTCCATGTCACTCTTGCTGTTTGAAAGTCTTCCCAGCTCCACACTGGAGCCTAAACTCTACTCAAGACATTGCACAGATATCCCTGGTTATAATTTCTTTAACTTCCCCTGATCTACTTTGCATTTTTATCAGAATTGCTTACTCAATACAAACTACAAATACTAACTACTGTTTATTATTTTTATTCCTAGACTATCAGGCCAATGAGGACTGGGCTTTCGCCTTACTCACATGGGTAGTCCTGGCAGTACGTGGCACACAGTAAGTTCTCATGCTTTTTGCTGAATAAAAGTGCATGAGCTGCCTATTTCCACTGACACACTGAATGGTTGATAAATAAGAAAGAGGTGTGAAGGAATGTGCAAAAGAGAAAGTAGGGTGAGCATGGCATAGAGATGGCTGTGGTATGATGGGAATTCTGATGACTTCAGGCCAAAGTCCAAACCATTTTTCCCTAAGTGTAAGGACTATGAGAAGGCACTTGGAGGTCTCTGCCCACACAACACAGTCTGGGCAAAGAACTCCAAGTGCCTTCTCATATTCCTGCACCGTGCATCTTTCGATGTGATGGTAATTGTGCAACCCAGGCATGGGCCATGCTGCTGGCTCTTGTCCTTAGATGTGTTTGGATACCTGCAGTCCAATCTCTTCAGAGACCACATTCCTCACAAACAGCCCCAGTGTGTACCGAATATCTACTCCATGTGAGGGGCCGTAGCAGGTGAGTCTGACTCCAGAGCGCAGCTGGATGTTGGATGGATGTGAGGAGGAAGCAGTCTGGCCTCCTCTGTTTCCAAGATAGAATGTCAGTGACATATGAACAGTAGCCTCCAGCGGCTGAAGAGAGACTGGTTAGATCTCACTAGGTCTGTCTCTCCTTCTAAGGCACACAGAAACTACCTTCATAATTCCCTTCCATTTCAGTGGAACACTATCATTAGCTTTGCTGAGTGGAATGAGAATGAGAGTAACATGGCCATCCCAGGGTGAGGCCATGCCCTCTCCTCTCCCATTCTCTATGGGGTGGAATGACCAGCATGACCTAGAAACATTAGGTCTGCAGGTGGCAGATCCACAGCATGAAGGAAGTCTGGGTCCCAGAATGCCTGCATGGAGCAGAGACTCCTTGAAGACCCACATAGTATTGTGACATGTGAGAGAGGAACAACAACAATTTTTGATTAAGCACTAAAATCTGTGGGTTGCTTACTAGAACACTTGGGATCTTTTAGAATAACTAATGCACTGTTCAAAGCCCTTCCCCATATCTCATCTCAGCTGGACCTCAGAGCAAACTGAGATAAAGGAGGCATGAATCGGATGATGCCGTTTTCCTTGTGGGGTAAATGAGGAAAGGAATGTTTATTGGCCTGCCTTAACCTCTCAACTAGAAGCCAGGACTGCTGACAAAGTGCCCACTTATCTTTCTAGGTTAATAAATACCATTGTTGTTATTTTCTTCCACGGAACTACACATGCAATTGCTGTGATACTAGCTGCAATCGGCTTATAAACCACATTGCTCTTTCTAAGAGGCAGGAAGAGGGAAGAGAGAAGGAAGGCGGAGGGCTCTTGAGACGCTACTCCGTGGAGATGGAGGAGGGCTCGTATGGCCCTTGAGCTCATGCTGTTTTGTCTGGTTCTTGTTTTATGTCTAGATGTGAAGAGGTGCCACTTAGGGTCTGCCTGCCTCCTTGTGTCTCATCCTCTTCTCTCCTCTGAGAGAGGACGTTAAGGGGAGCTTCAAGAAGGGCACGTGAAGGAGGGACAACTCCCTTTTTCTTGCATGACAAATGCTTCAGTCACTAGAAAAACAGGGAAAAAACAGCAGCCCTTCTCTGCTTCACTGCGCTCTCTTCCCAGGGCTGGTTCCAAGGGATTCTGTGAGGATTCAGCCCCATGCGACCACGGCACTCCCTGCCACCTGGCTGCACAGGCCCTGAGCGGAGCCTGGCTCCAGCCTAAAGGGAGACACACACACATGCCATTAAGCAACCCCTTGTCCCTTTTGTTTGGAGGGTTGCCTTTTGACCCTCTTCAGCAATAATGTTTTATTTCTTCAGGCAGCTGGCGTATCCATTTCAAATTCCTCCCAATCCAGAAGTGATGGCAAAGAGGGATGCACTCGATTTGTGAGAACCTATCAAGAGTGTCTTTCCTACAAGCCCAGGGAAGCCTTCAGCTGTGCTTTCTGCACACGGGAAGCATCCAGCATGCTGGCCAGCACAAAGTCAAAGCTTCATAAGCATTTGTCGAGTGCATAAGCGATTAGATGAGTTTGATTATGGTCTGACTTCCTATACCTGTATATCCATCCTTATCTTTATGTGTTTATATCCAGTCTTATCTCAAATGAATTGAAACAAGTGATCAAGTGTCTATATTCTAAGAAAAGAAGCTATTTTTTACATGTTTTTTGGTAAAACAGCAGAAGCTATAGATCCAAATTCAAGCAATGAATCAAAAACAATACACAGACATCTGGGTGAGAGACAAAGCGAAATTAGCACGGCCGAGCAGTGAACTAATTCAAGTTTCTGGGGAGCAGAAAGCAGCTACTTTGTGGGCATCTAGGCAAGAGGTATCCTGGGCTCTTAGCAACAACAGCGGCCAGATGAGAGCTGAGTCTTCAGGTGGCCTATGGGAATCAGCAGAAAATGGCAGCGAGCGAGACCAGGTGAGAATTCATTTAAACAAATATGCTTTGGACTTATAATGTATGCTTACCTGATTCTTTGGGGGATAAAGAGATAAAGTTGTCTACTATTAATTAATCTAGGGCTGACTACGATTAATGGCAGTGCTAGAACTGAGGCAGAGTGCTGTGGAAATGTTCTATAAAGACATATTTTATCAAAGTGGGGGAGAGTGGTGATATCACAGGACATTTACGAGGAGATGAAATTCACTGAAGCTTTGCAAGTTAGATGCAATGTTGACTGGCAATTATAGAAAAGGGAGAAGGTAGAAAAGGCAGTTATAGCAAGAGAGAACCTCTTAAAGGTAAACCAGAGAAAGGTAATTATTCAATTGGTCAGCAAGCAAATTAGGCATGGGGGTAGGGGTAGCAGCTGAGAAAAAGTTGTGCTGGAAGGAAACCTGGAAAGTTTGATAAGGTCACAGTGTTGAGAACTTCAAATGTGAGGCTTAAATACTTGTGCTTTCTTCTGAATGCAATGAAGAGCTACCCACAGCTTGTGAGCACAGAAGAGGCAGGACAAAAGGAAAGAAGCAAGGTAACCCTTACAGCAGTGCACAAGGCACATTGGATAAGAAAGAGTGTGGAGGTAGGAAGACTGATTTGAAGGTGGGGACGTGGCCATAAGGCCCTGAGCTGGTGCTGTGCCCTCGACTGTGTGCAGGAGGGGTCGGCACTGGAAGGTATAACCAATGGGCAGGCTGTGGTTGCTGAGTGAATTCGCAGACAACAGAGAGGAAGGAGCAAAAAAAAATCTGGAAGTTGGAACCATGATGACAGGAGGTGGAGAATGTCATTTAAAAAGCAAAGGGAGGAGAGAGAATGAATTTACACTGGTGAATACCTTATAAGTTATTAATGATGTTCATATACATTTCTAACAGTGGTAGCTCTGTGATAATGTCTTCTTATTTCCATTTTTAAATGCTAGCATAGATCCATGATTGAAGCAAGGGACTAGAGTTCTAAGAGCTGACATTCTTACTGTAGGCTTACTGTGCCTGTACTGTGTGCTGCCAGATAAATCATTCAGCCTTTCTGGGACTTTGGCTGCACAAAAGAGAAATGGGGCTACCAATGCCCACTAATGGCCTTCTTGGTAAGGACACAGGGATGATGAGTGAGCTGATGCTCGGAGCTCTGGGAAGGAGAGGTCATGATCAATGAGAGTGCGGAGATGTTCCCTGCCATGCTCTATCTTCCATCTTTTTTTTGTTTTGTTTTGTTTTGTTTTTGAGACAGAGTTTCTCTCTTGTCACCCAGGCTGGAGTGCAATGGCACAATCTCAGCTCACTGCAACCTCTGCCTCCCGGGTTCAAGAGATTCTCCTGCCTCAGCCTCTCAAATAGCTGGGATTACAGGCACCCGCCACGATGCCCAGCTAATTTTTGTATTTTTAGTAGAGGTGGAGTTTCACGATGTTGGCCAGGCTGGTCTTGAACTCCTGACCTCGTGACTTGCCCAGCTCGGCCTCCCAAAGTGCTGGGATTACAGGCATGAGCCAACATGCCTGGCCACGCTAGGCTAATTTTTTTGTATTTTTAGTAGAGATGAGGTTTCACCATGTTGGCCAGGCTGGGTCTTGAACTACTGACCTCAGGTGATCTGCCTGCCTCGGCCTCTCAAAGTGCTGGCATTACAGGCATGAACCACCACTCCCGGACCTCTGTCTCCTATCCTCGTCTGTCTCTTGCATAAGTAGGGAACTCCCCCCAGCACAGGCCCAGTAACATGACAGGGCTAGAGCCCATGTTCACTGCGGACAAGGGGAAAAAACACACACAGTTGAGATTAAACTTCTAAAGAGAGCTGTCCAATTTGTCAGCCGTTCCCCTCCTGACCTTTGCTGAGTACTGAGAAGATGTGGTGCCTTCCCCTGCAAGCTTCCCCTCTGTAGGAGACTCCGATGAATGAAGCATGCTTAAATAAATGTCTCCAAGGCAGCCTCATCAAATATTAAAAGAACAGAACTCCTTCAGTCAGCAACAGGGCACGGCACCCAATCCCTGAGTGTCAGGGGCCCCCGCCTCCTCTGATCACTTCAACTTTAAACAGCTCTTCAGGGGGGTGTTCCTATCACTAAGACTGATAGGCAGCGCCACTTTCTACATGCAGGCTTTGTCGTCACCATCTCTCACCAAGCACAGAGGAACAAGAAAACCTGCTGACCACTCAGAAGGGGAGAGGCAGGTAAAGGAAGACGAGGGAGGCAGTAGGTCATGGGAGATTTGAGGAGTTATCACTTTTGATAGTCTGGAGGCCAAAGTTGAGAAAGGAGAAAGCTAGGCCCGGCGTGCAGATCTGGCATCTGGGAGGTGGGTCTTGGGCAGACAGGTCACGGAGAAAGCCCCACCCACTTCAAAATAGGAAGACTCTATTCTCTGAGTGGGAAAAAGGCCAATCTCGATGGTAAGCAGCAGTGACTTTGACCTTAGCAAGCATGTGTGGGTTTATAAAATGGGGATAAGAATGCTTACCTGGGATCGATGTTGTGGGAATTAAACCAGGTAATACACAGAAGGGATGGATGGCTCTGCCTGATACTTCACAGGGGCTCAACAAAAGCCAATGTAACCCGCCCTGCTCCCCATCTCACCACATCCCCCTTTAAATCAGTCCCTACTGAGTGCCAGGCGCCAGAGCAGACAGGTCCTGGCTGTACAAACTGCAAATGACAGAATCCCTGTCCTTGAGGAATTCACCGGTTCACACTGTTACTCATCACTTGTGCATACTCAGCTAGTTCATAACCTCTGTTTCTTCATCTGCAAAGACGGAATGATGATCACATTTCATTCAAAATTGCCCTGTTTACTGCCCGTCCTGCGGTTGTTACTCAGCTAATGCTTTCTTTCTCCTGCCCATCTCCCATCCCTCCCCGCCCCAGCTACCATCTGATGTTGGGGAGGCATGGTGTTAAAGGTGAGAATGTCACCCTGGGGCCACCAGGCAGCCACACAGCCAGCTTTTCCACTGTCTGCCCCCAAATAGCTGCCTTTCAGGAGAAAATTAAGTGGATTTCTCAAAATGCTAAACTCCTATAGAATCCAGAGGTCTCATTTCCCTCCTCCCTTCAGAAGATCCACTGGGAGCTCCCATTGCCTCTACTGCTCCTCACGAGGCAGCCTCTCTCCTGTGGCCCAGGTACCGTGAGGTGAGGCTTGCTCACTACTTACTCTAACACTGACCAAGCTCCCTCCCTCAGGCCATTGATCAGATAGTTTGTACTGAGAGCTCACAGTCAGAGACGATAAACTTGGAGGGAACGTGCAATCCATGCAGACTCTCCTGTCGCCTCCAGGTATCTGCTTCTTACTGCATTGGTAAATGGAAATGATGGCACCAACCTCTCTGAAACAAGAGGGAGGGAAGTATCGCAGGCTGTTGGTTTTCACAGCCCTGGGCACTGGTTTGGAAGCTCTGTCCACTTTGCAGGAGACTGGCCTTCGGGTCCACAGGAGAGAGGAGTGGTGAAGAACTGAAACAGCCATGCGCACTTCAGCACTCGCTCCTCCCCCCCTCCAGGGGGAGACGCCCTGCGCACTTCAGCGCTCGCTCCCTCCCGCCGCCCTCCAGGGGAGGAGGGGAAGTGGTTCTGGTGTCCCAACTCTACAAATGGCAGAGATGAGGTCCAGAGCTTCAATGATCTGTCCAGGATCAGACAGACCCAACTCAGATTCTGACTGAGCACAGCATGTTTTCCACCCTGGCACCCAGGGAGCTGCCTTAGATGACAGCTGAAAAAGGGAAGGAAGGAAGGCTTAGAGTGATGGACGGGGCAGGCAGCATCCACCATACTTCAGGATTTAGGGTCCTGATTAACCAAGCAGGCTGATGCATTCAGTCTTGAGAAGGAGAGAGGGGTTAAGGTAGAGGAGGAGAGTGGAGAAAAAAATTCCCTCACCCACTGCCAGCCCTGTTCTTCCCCTCCTTCCTTGAACACCACACTTCACCTGCTCTCTGAACTGGGAAAAGCAACAGTCCCAGGCAGCCACCTCAATTCTACTTAGCAGCTTAAAAATCTAAATTGATGGCTGTCCTCTCCATCTCTGAAGGTCTGTTATTTAGGTTTTGTGGTTTGTTCGTCCTAACTTTGTTATGCACCATGATACTTGCAAATGGGGCAACATAAATTAAGAACTGGTAACGACTTTTGGAGCAGGTCCTATGGGAGATTCAGACGAGTCCTGATTTGTGGATATGAGGAAATCTTCCAATTTGACATTGTAGTATATCACCCATATATTTCCCCCTGCAAATGTTCTTCCCTACTCTTTTCAGCCTGCCTCTTTGAGCCAGTTAAAGGAGAGGCCCCAGGCAACTGCTAGGCTTCCCGCTTAAAGTAAAACGAAGTTAATTCACTTGCAAAGAAGACATACAATTTAAGTCTCCTCTTTTTCATCCCCTCTACCATTTAGTGTGTCCCTGATAAGTCGGTTGCCCCCTCCAAATTCTCTCAACGCCCACCCGCACACTTGATGCTGTCAGAGAGAGAATAAATATCAGTTTTTGACTTCATAATCGGCTGTGGAAACTTTGTCCAATTAGTTATTAGAGCAAGTGCAGTTGAGGATGGTGCTTCTTGCTCACCGAAGCTGCTGCTGTTTTGTCATGTGGTGTCCGGTTGACCTTTAGGCCACCCTGGGCACATCCCATCAGCTCAGTAATCCTTCGTTCTCAACAGCAGACATCCAATTTGGATCCAAAGCCTGACCATTCACAGGAGGATTGTCTGAGGAAGATCAAAGTAGAGCCTGCTTTGGGAGCAGGGAGGTGGTTATGCCAGAGATGAGTCACTATCACTCTTCAAGAGGCCGGAGCACTTGTACTCAGCACTGGGGAGGGGAAGCGTCTGG
The DNA here is from genome assembly GCF_006542625.1 of Nomascus leucogenys. Lineage (NCBI taxonomy): Eukaryota > Metazoa > Chordata > Mammalia > Primates > Hylobatidae > Nomascus > Nomascus leucogenys. The sequence goes on along the minus strand of NC_044395.1, from coordinate 1,809,797 downwards.
AGCTTGGGTTCTCCCAGAACTCTGTCCCTGCCTACAGAAGGGCTCCAGCCAGCATCCCTGGATTAACACTGCTCACCTCCACCCACTCCTTCCTCTCTGGGCCAGGCCCAGGTCAGAGCAGTTTTCTTTTGTTATCTCATTTAAACCTTAAATAGTGGTCTTGGGAAACATGTTTTCTGTGTCTTTATTCTCCACAAATGAGGAATCACAGCCTCCAGATATATCAGGTGCCCATTTAGGGCATGCTAGCAATGATCACAAGGTCTAATGTGTATGGAGCCCTTACTCCATGTCAGGGACTGCGCTAAACCCTTTGCACAGATGGTCTCACCCTTTCCTCCAACAGCCCTGAGGGCTTCTGACATCATCTTCATTTTGCAGATGAAGAATCTGAGGTTCCAGAGGTTATAAAATTTGCTTGAGTTGATGCAGTTGCTAAATGGTGCAGCTGGGGTTTCAATCCAGGACTCTGAACCCTCTGTTTTGAGTTGCCACCTCTGTAAAAATCAGAGCTGCAGGAATTTGAGCCCATGCCTGTTGTTTTCGGAATCCATGCACCATATGCTGCCTTATAGTGTCCTCTAGAACATGAAGCCACTTGATGCCTTGGTGCCCGGCTCTCCCCTTACTGTCCTGATGGCTTCCTGACTGTGGGATGCAGGCCGCCTCGTGGCACTATAAGACCCCACTCCACCCCAACACCCACTGTGCAGTGTCGGCAAAGGTGCCCTGGCATCTTACAAAATCTTCCTCCTCTCTCTTTTCTTTCCCCAGGAAAGAAACCTGCAGGAACCTCTCGAATGGCCCTTGTAGACCTGGTCATAAAAATGAGTGCGGCTTCCAGCTGGAACATTGCAGAAGTGGTCAGCTTGTGTGGGACGGCCACAGGGCTGAGCAAATGGGTGCATGTGCAGACCCAAAGGCAGCTGAGAAGGACTGAGAGCTCCTCAGGAAGCCACATCCTCCCCTGCCCCAGAACCCTTCTAGAAAGAGAGTGGCCTCCAAAACGATTTCAGAGACATTAATAATTCATCGGCCAGGCGCGGTGGCTCACGCCTGTAATCCCAGCACTTTGGGAGGCTGAGGTGAGCAGATTGTGAGGTCAGGAGTTCGAGACCAGCCTGACCAACATGGTGAAACCCCGTCTCTGCTAAAAATACAAAAATTAGCTGGGCGTGGTGGTGCACGCCTGTAATCCCAGCTACTCAGGAGGCTGAGGCAGGAGAATCGCTGGAACCCAGGAGGCGGAGGTTGCAGTGAGCTGAGATTATGCCATTGCACTCCAGCCTGGGCAACAGAGCGAGACTCTGTCTCAATAATAATAATAATAATAATAATAATAATGATAATTCATAAACCCCAGGGGAAAAAGAAAAAAACTTTAAAAGAGGAAAACAAGGATCTAATGGGCCCCAGAGGCTCCCACACAATTGGCAATGGCTGGTTTTCCCTTTGGGTGCTGGAGATGCAGGAAGATGGGGGAAGAAGGAAGGAGGAAAAAAAGAATGTATTTTTTTTTTTTCAAAAACAAAGCACATTTTTAAAAGCTAGAAGAGCCTGTATCAATATGACCTTGTCCAGAATTTATAAAAGAGCTTTGGTATATAAATTTGATCCTTGAAAATTATTGGGTGAGGAAAGTACAGTTATGATTAATCTAATTTTTCATTTAAGGAGAACTACATCTTCACTAGTTTGGGGTTTGCTGACAGCCCAAGCCCTGGCCCTCCACAGCTCTGTCCCAGAGGCTATTCTTCACCCTGTGGTCACTGCTCCTAGTTCCCACCTGTGTTCTATCACGGGATAAGTTAGGGCTTCTCGAGAGAAGAGCAGGAGATGGAGGTGGGAATCTTGGTCTAGAGTTCTCTAGATTTCAGCGAAATCTCAACTGAGATCCCCAAGGGTGAAGAAAGACCCCAGGCCCTCAGAAACCGTTATCCTTCAAGACACCTGGGACTCCTTAGCGTGCCGTGGCAGGATCCCCAAGGAAGAGAATGCTTCTACCTCTTGACCTTCCAGAGGGTTTTGGTGATTTTTGTATGAAGAACAATGACATTTTTTTGTTCACAGTTGATGAGGAACAGAAACAGAGATTTAGTTTATAATCTGATGACTAGTTGGCCCTTTTATCCCCCATGTATTGTTTCTACCTTGGAGTTCAGGTATCAGAAACTGTATGATCTTATTTTTAACCTCCTTCAGAATCGAAACTGCTGTACAAAAAAGAGGAATGATTTAAAAAGAGGGTCAGATACCCCGTCCAATCTCCTTCCTTACCTCCCCTCTCCCACTCTGATTCCCCTACCATCAGCTCCCCGAAGAAAGAGGAAAAGGGTGTTTGCGTTCTATTTTGTGATGCTTATCAACAGTGGGCGAAACTCCATTGTTATCTGGAGCTGTGTTGCATTGTTTCATGTGAGTGCCCACTTCGTTATTTAAGAACTCAGAGGTTCCTTTAAAGGTTGCTTCATCAAAACATGCCATTAGTTAGAGACTTCTGCATCCACATGGACCAGGAAGAAGGTCTAATTGCCGGCCTCTTTCATACCTCCCGCCATGCCCACCCTCCCTAATCCTCTCCACTCCCACCTTGGACCCAAGTTAACCCCTTCCCTTCTGACCCCCCCACAACCTCCACAGACTGGTCTGTTTTGACTCGTTTCCTGGTGCAGAGACGTTTCTTCAGTAACCTAGGAGTGTTCATGTGCTAATGCAGGTAAATTGTAATTAATTTCTCTCTAATTGATGCGTGGGACTACCTGGGCCTCTCATTTTCCTCCCTTCATTCCTTTATAAATATATGATTTGACAGGTTAATTTGAAAGCAAAAGTTAGATTCTTTACAGCCATCTAAGCCGAAGCCCCAGCACGCAATTTGCTGTCTAGTTGTGCGAAGCATAATAAAAGGGTTGAAGTCAGGTTATCTTTTTTTTTTATCATCATTTTGCTAATTTAATCTTTTTCCCCTTCATAAGGTAATAAAATATTCATTTCACAGCCTGAAAGCCTTGGCAGCGATTGGCGAGGCAGCAGTCTCCACAGCGGGCTGTGTGTTCCACGGGGTGACCTTCCCCCTGGGGTCCCTGCAGCCTGGACCCCGGAAGGGGCACCGCGAGGGTCTTGTGGGCGGCTCTGGAGGAGTTTCGCTTTGGCATCTGAATCAGGACGGAGTCAAGCCTCCCACATTTTGCAGCAGCTCAGAGAAAAGCTCTAGAAATTACTGGAGCTGTGGGGGAGACGGGAGCCCGCCCCGCAGCCAGATACCCAGAGCCATTCTCAGAAGACGGGGAGGCGGAAGGCCATTTCCTGTCAGCTCCTGCATGAACCACGGGGAGGGCTTATGGCTGGATGACATCAGCGCGGGAGTCACAGAGAGGCCACTCTCCAGGAGAGCGAGTCCTCCAGAGGACAAGGCGAGAACCCAGCTGCCCAAATGCTAGGCTCAGGCATTGCTCAGCTGTTTGCGTCCACACTGAAGCAAGGGCTGGGGGCACTGCAGTGGTCCACGGGAGGACGGCTCTCAGAGCTCAGGTTGCCTTGGAACCCATCTGAGCTTCTTGCTGATTTGCTACAAAGCGCTCTGCACCCAGGCCTGCTCACTTGACAGCTGGCCTTTCTGACACTAGCCAACCTCCTGGAAATATCCAAGACTCTAAGTGGTTCAGCTCTTCTTCCCCGAGAGTTGGGGTAACAGCAGAGGGGCTTATGTATGATGGGAGCATCTCTGGCCTCCACACCAGGCACCTTTCTCCCTGGGCCTCCACTTTCCCATCTCCTTATTCTGTTTAAAAAGGAAAAATAAGGGAAGAAGGTTGCTTCCCTCCTGCAAGGTGCTATAGAATGACTGCCCCCTGGGAAACGTGCTTCTCAGACTACCCCACAGACGTGAAGTGTCACACACGGGGCCTCCATCTGGATATAGAAGTTGGAGTTCCTTTGCTGAGATGCATTCCCAGGTAAGACAAGGAGACATGCTGTCACAGCTGACACTTGTTTCCTTCTCACCGAGAACACGGAAGGGCCCGCTTTTTGGTTGGAGGACCCTGGGTGAGAAGAAGCAATTCTTAAAAGGACGAAGGCAGATCAGGGCCCAGCATTCACCAGAGTCCCCCTGCAGAGAGGGTGAATAGGAGCAGCTCACACAGAGCTCTCTGGCCAGAGGACCCACGCTCATCTGTAGAGGCTCGCTAGGGGATGTGCTGGGCAGGATGTGTCATTCCCATCTGCGCAAATGTGCTCATGCTTCCGATTTTTTTTTTTAAATTTGAGGAAGTTGCCATGAGCAGGCTGATCTGACCCTGGCCCCCCCCAAAAAGCCACAAAATGAGTGGTCTGATAAATCATGAATGCCTTCAAATCACGAATTTTTTTCTCTAAATTTAATAAAAGTGCATGTTTTAGTGGCCATATCCACCCTTACTTTTCTCAGGTCGTTAGAATTTTTTATTTTTGTAACAGATTCTGCAATTATGACTATTCTTTTACATAAAGTTTTGTCACATTCTTTTTGTCCAAAAATTTGGGAAACTTCACTGGGGAAAAGTTCTCTTCATCCCATTGTTATTTTTAATTTTCAGCGTTAAAAATAATAATAATAATAATAATAAAAGAATAGAAGTAAAAAAAAAAAGTATCTTAATAGCTGCCTGAAAATTACAGAGGAACACCACTTATCAGGAAAACAATTCAAGCTCATTCGAGGGAAAATACTATCAAAATATGTCATGAGCGGTTGAGGGGACATTGGGAACTGAGAAAGAGTTCAGACTGAGAGGTGGCCAATAGAAGAAGGAAAAAGAGGAGGCAATGTGAAGCCTGAGAAAGGAAGAATAGCAAGGAGGATAGTAAAATGCTGAGCTTTACAAAGACGAGAATCAAAGTTTCTGTGAATGGAAGACATGGCTCTGCATTGCCTTGAATTGCAATTTTTCTTATCTCAGAGAACTTTGCACCAGAACCGTTGCTTGCGTCTTTCCAGAAGAGTGATGCAAGATGGGATTAGAGCTCACCCTGTTTATCCTATTCTTGGGTTAGTATAGATTGCCGAGGATTTCCACAGGAGGCACGCTCTGAGTATGCACTTGAGGGGAAATTCGCCCCTTCTGCTACTGGGAAGGTCTCTTAAAGCCAGAGCAGAGAACTGGAGGAGGAGGAAATACTTGCTAGTAAAAATCAACAGTCTGTGAGAAGAAGGACTCTTTAATTGTCTCCATCCCTGCTTTCATTTTACTGTCTTGAATGCATCACCTTTTCTCCTTTGACAGAGAAATGTCATGAAAGAGTGGTCTACATTTGAAGTCCTCTTTTCTCACCTCCCTGTACCCTTTATTCCATCTCACTATCATCTGCCTTCTGCTTCTACTGTAATATTGAATCTGTCGAGCTCTGAAGAGCTCTAGTTTGTAAATTTCAAAAGATCATTTTTCACCACTTGTCTTCTTCTTAGGGATCATTCTGACCGTTCTGTCCTCCAAACACTTTCCCACCTTGTCTTCCATGAAACCAGCTCCTAAACTTTCTCCACATTTTTGACCATATCCTTCCTTTCATCTTTCCTGGGCTTCTACAACTCCTTGCATGCAAAGGCCCCCCAGTCTCCTTACTTCACCCGCATACCCAGCCCACACCCTCAGCATCAACTATGCCGAGCAGGCTACTATATATAATCTATGCATCTATATGTCTATATCCATATCTATATGCAGGCCAGAACTCTTTTCTGAACTCAAATTTATTCAACTGCCTACTTGACATCTCCACAGATTTAAATTTACACCTACGTCTCCTCTCTGAATGCCTGCTCCTGGCTCATTCCTCCTCCTCCAGTCCCCGTTTTGGACACGGCTTTCCATCTACCCACTTTCTAGAATCAGAATCCTGGGGACCATCCCTGCTCACCTCTTCCTCTCACTGCCCATATCCAAACTATTAAAAGATCCTGACCTTTGTACCTACTGAGTATCTCTCAAATCGCCCTCTTCTCTAGTCCTGTGTCTTTTTGCAAGGACAGGATCTTATTTCTTATTTAACCTATTGGAGAGCAAGACACTCTGCCACCAGTATTCATTTCTCACCAGTCCATTGTCTTTGCCGTTAACAAATCTTTACGAAAGGCTAATCGGATCTTATCACTCCCCTGCTTACACAATTTTCAAAGTCGTCTTTTGATCTTGAGGATGAAATCCCAATTTCTTGGCATGGTAAACAGAGCTCCCATTTTTCTACGATCCTTACCTAATCCCCACCCTCTTGCCAGATGCTGTAGAATGACTGCCCCTTGCTTACTCAACCTGTTACCTCCACCCTTCCCTCTGCCTACCTTATTTCAAGATCCTAGCAGCCACCTGGAGGCACAGATTTCTATGGGGACTTTCTTCTCTGTCTAGCCAACTCTTCCTCAGCCTTGGTGACCCAGTTTTACCGCCACTGTCTGCGGGGAGGGCAATCCCCTTCCTGGCCCTTCTCTATGTTCCCAGAATTCCCAGAACCTATGCTAAGAGACCAGCCAGCTGAGCACATGCATTCCAGTCGTCTCTATTTGCTCCTCTCATCAGGCCTCTAGGCTGAGACTTTCTGGGGAGCAAGAGCCACGTTTCTGCATCACCCCTTAGTGGAGAATCCTCCACATAATAGGAGCTAATGAAAAGTTGTTGAGTTGTTCATAAAATAAAAGTAATATGTAACAGTTTACCACGAGGCTACCTACAAAGAATTATGAAGAAAATCCAATGTTTATTGCAAAGGATGTCTATTAAATAGTGTCTCTTGGGTAAATGTCTGTTTGGAATCCCCACAACAGAAAATCTACTTTCTAACTAAAATAAAAAATAACTCCAAGCAAACAGAACAAAAAGTAGAGTTGTGTTTTGTTGTTGCTGTAAATAAATTGCCTGAAAACCTGAGTAAGACACCTAAGAGTTTCTCTCCTGCTGGAGCTGGACTAAGAACACCTGAAAACCCTGCCTCTCAACGCCCCTCAGCAGCACTCACAGCAGCCTGTTCCCTGCTCACCCCACACGTTTCAGCTCATGAAACCACTTAGAAAAATGCATCTTTACAGCCACGGAGATACGAGATGCTGGGCTCCGGCTACATTTGCACATTTGCATTCTGCTTATCAGGTCACCCAATGGCAAAATCTTCAGAGGGAGCCGGCAATTTCTCCCTCATACGGAAGCTAATGAGCAAAATAGCTCTTGCTGAAGGACAAGAAAAAGTCGGCGTGCATACGGTGTACTGCGGGCACCACGGGCAGGCTGTCATCATTATGAAAAACCATCACAAGACCTTACAAATTAAAAGCTGCGGATAAAACTTTTGCCCTATCGAGTTTGTAAGGAAGCATCTCGCTGTTCATCAGGACCAGGCAGCTGCAGTCAGAGCTCTCCCAGAATGCTAGCAGGGCTGGGCTGCCTCCTGCAGGCTCCCAGAGGGGACACAACGTCAGCTGTCAATTTCTAAGCAAAGGAAGATTGTTTTATACCCATTTTGGGCTCTCTCTTCATATCCAGGCTTGCCTCACAGAGTTGACTTTTATTACCAGGTTAATCACCAGCAAGCTTAGCTGAGGAGTTGGCAGCAATGCCCATCCTTCCACTTTTTCTCAGCTCCCCTCTCTGCCTCCTCTGTCTCCCTGCTCCTCTTCTCCCACCCTTCTCCTTGGTTAGCAGCTTCCTGGGCTTCTGCTTTGCATCTTTCCAACCAGATCACGGAGGGATAAAGGAAGCTCATTTCAGAACCGGTCATCAACTCCCCCTTTGGATCAAACTGCAAGTGAAAATTGTACCCATCTGTCTAAATAACTCAAGGAAAATGGGACCTAAATTGTCCAATTTTGGTGTGTCCACTAGCCTGCTAATTTAATTTTACTTTCCGAAAATCTGAGACCCCATACTGCCACCTCTTCTGCGTTGATGCAAGAAAATGAGCAAAGAAAAAATGCACATCTCCAAAAACAAATCATTCTGCTGGCCCCGGGGGGCACTGGTTATATAAGAGGCTGCATCTCTGGGATCTGTATTCAGGTCTCTGGTGAGGGCCAGCAGGAAGTGCAGAGCCACGGAAAATTGAAAAATAATAGGGGAAAGGAGAAACAAACATTTCAGTTTTGTCTTCAATGTGCACTTGGAACTTGGCTCTGGAAGAAGATAAGGGTGGAGAGGTGCATTTCCCAGCAGTGGCAGGTGCTTGGCTCTGTTTGGGGCTTTACTGACAGGGGCTGGATTGTTGGACTTTTGCATTCTACACACTCAATTCTAGAAGGTGTGGCAAGTCCCTTCCCGTACCGATTCCTGAAATGAAGTCCTCTTCCCCATACCCGAAGATGATTTGTGTTTCCGAACAAAATATGAGAGGCTTAGATGAGAAACCCAAAACAAAGCAATAACCTCATCAAGTAAATGATAATTATAAGGAAGGTGTCAAGAATACAAATACTATATTCCTATCTCAGATTCATTTATAAAAATAAGATCCAGGGCTGGGCGCGGTGGCTCATGCCTGTAATCCCAGCACTTTGGGAGGCTGAGGCAGGAGGATCACGAGGTCAAGAGATCAAGACCATCCTGGCCAACATGGTGAAACCCCATCTCTACTAAAAACACAAAAATTAGTCAGGCGTGGTGGCGGGTGCCTGTAGTCCCAGCTACTCAGGAGGCTGAGGCAGGAGAATCACCTGAACCTGGGAGGCAGAGGTTGCAGTGAGCCGAGATCGTGTCACTGCACTCCAGCATGGTGACAGAGTGAGACTCTGTCTAAATAAAATAAAATAAAATAAAATAAACAGAACAAAATAAAATAAAATAAAATAAAAATAAAGTTCTAGGAGGTATGAAAGCCCCTAATTAGAAAGGGGAAGGAAGTCATGAAGAACCCCTTGCAGAGAGGGCTGACTGCTTTCCTCCTGTCTGGAGGGGGCCATTCGTACCACCAGCGAGGGCAGGAATGTGGTCAACAGCCTATCTTCCATCACTGATTTGAACCAGGCAAAACGGTGACACCAATGAATTACACACTCAGGTGGCATGTTCCCTTCATCACAGGCTTGTTATTAAGAAGAGTGAAAGCACTCTCCAGTTCCTGCAATGATTTGGGAAGTCTTTCCTGCCTTTTCTTCTCTCTTCTGCAAAGCACTCCCAAGCTAATGGAAAGTGAAATAAGGGGGTTTGCTGATCCTGAGTGAGACTGATAACACGCGGGGGTTTTTAGAAATCTTCACGACCTAGGCATCTGAAAACACGTTAGCCCATTCTCTGCATCCCAACAAGCGTTTCTGAATGGGATGCTTCATTCCCGTGAGGGCTCTGCCCTGGTTTCTGGCTCCTGTGGAAAGGGAGAGGTCAGAGGTCCCTGGGGCACGATGTATGCCTCAGTCAGAACAGGTTCAGTTACGATACGATAACAAGTGGCCCTAAATGTTAGAGGCAGTGGCAAGAAGCTGTGTGCTTCTCAATCACAAGGACACGTCCTTCTGTCCCACAGGGTATTTGCTCTGCACCAAGACTGACAGAGGGGCCACTAAATGGCAGACTGTCAATCTCACATTAGAAGGAAGACAGGGGTGCATTGAATAATACAATTTCTGCTTGGAATTCACAGTCACTGCTGCCCAAATTTCATTGACTAAAGCAAGTCATGTGGCCAATCTTGCATTCAAGAGTGAAGTAATAAATCTATATTCCATAGAGAAAGAAAGTGAAGATTGACAAACATTGTCATAGTCTCCTATAATGGAAGGCAGGGCTCTGTCACCCTTGGAATATGGAATGGCTCCACCACTGTGGAATGTCTCCCTGTCTCCCAAAGCCCAGCTGCAAAATAAGCACAAGAACTCGTGCCCACCCTGACCTATTCCAGCATCACAGCCCACAGAGCCCCAGGGCACGCGGGTTCTCATCCACAGGGCTTCAGCTCTCTGAGGAACATTTGTTACCTGGCTTCCTTTTTGGTTTCCTGTGGTTTCAGCCTTGTCTTAGGAATAGAGAATCAAAGAGAGGACTCAAACAAAACAGACAGAACCAGCAATCAAAAACTCACGTGGGCTGAGTGCAGGCTCCTGGAACACAGACACTGGCTTAATCACATAATGTCTTTTACACAAACCTGATAGAAAGGATTCTGTGCTCTATTACCTTTTCCTTTACTTCAGAAATTCAAAAATATCCTCATCAAAGAACTCTTAGGGAACTTTAATGTGCAATGTGTAGCCACAAATAATATCTTGCCCCTAAGTCTCTCAATTTATGAAAAACAGAACAATTCGAAGAGGGGTGAAGTAAATCCATCCAGGGTGAACAACAATTTCCACAGCCTTGGTGCCCTTGGGGAGGATCAGAAAAAATAGAACATAATAATAATCGAGCACTTACTATGTGCAGACATTAATGTGACATTCCCAATTCCTGCCCCAGGAATAGCCCCAGGAGTTTACTCCTGAGTCAACTCAGCAGTAGACAGTAAGTAAAGTCAGCAGTTTACTGAAATGCCTATTGGACAGATTGTTCTGGAAACTGACCTGCTTGCTACATTTGTCCTGAGCCTTCCTTGGAGCTAAGCATGACTTGTCTCATCAATGTTTCTCCTTTCCTAATTCTTGTTTTGAGCCTAGGCTTCCTGCTACATTGGCCTACCAACTCGATGGGCAGTTTCTGCCCTTGCATCTTGCCTCCCAACCTTCTTCCCTGATTCCCAACCTTCCAGTTTTCTGTTCTGCAACCCTGCTCTGGTGCAGCATCTCTGTGGACCGAGAGCCTGGTGAGGGATCCCTCCAGATTTGGCCTGGGTTTCTTTCAGCCTGGGGAGCCTCAACTAGATTGCTCCTGTCCTGGCAGGACACTCAGAGACCATCAGAGCCAGACATTGCATTCATCCTGCAGAGGCTTGGAGATATCTGCTGAGGGATGGGAAGGAGACAAAGCCAAGGAAGCATATGGAGGGCTAGAGCACCACGTGGCTGCTTACTGAGCAAGCAGGCTGCCATATTCTACACGGTGTGAGGCCTGCCCTGGAAGCAGCCCCGGCCCAGGCACATGCAGCTGGATGGAAATCAGGCAGCAGGCCCGGTGCACGGCAGACATTGGGCCGAATGGGAATTTCACAACTCCTGCCTTACCTTTCTCTTTATCTCTTACTTGACTAAAGGGAATCCACAGGAGGAGGTTCAGACAAGCCAGGGCAAGCCTTTGACGGTGTTTTATTGTGGTTTCTGTGGCTTTAGGACTGAGGGGAAGTTGCAGGCTGCCATCCTGGCTGATTGCAGTGACACGATAAAAATGCAAAGAAAAAATAATAACAACATGTTGTAAAACAAAAGTTCAATAATTCAACAGAGGAGATATAAGGTGGCATAAGTGTTATTGGAATTTGGAGGGAGAGAGCTTTTCAAAGTGAAGTGATGACAGAAAATGTTCATAATGGAGGTAGAATTAAGTTCTAGAAGATAAGATTCCTGGTAGGTAGAGAAGGGTGAGGAAGGTGTTCTAAGAACTGAGTAATGGCATGGACAGGAGCGTGGGATTTAAAGCTGTGAGTGGCAGCTGGCAGAAAGATAGTCTATTTGCAGGGATAAGTGAGGCTGGTAGGACAGCTTAGGGAACAGTTACAGAGGATCCCGAAGGGTTCTGTCAGCTGGCCGATATTGAGGTTCACCACATAATGGAAACAGTGCTTAGCATTTCCCATTAATCACATCAAATGGAGAAGTTTGAAATATATACTGTATTGTAATTCGATTATTAACTGAGGAAATGTATGTGTATATGTATATATGTATATGTAATCTTGAATGGGATACACTTGTATCTCCTACCCTCAAAAAACACAATTCTATGCATATCTTGGGATTTCAATGCATATATAACCAAGTATATGAATAACATTTTGACACAGAAGAAAACAATGCTGAAAAACAGGGCAACCAAAACCATTTTCAAAACCCAGCACAGTGCCTGCCTTCCGGTACCCTCCAGTGACACTTTCCTCGCCAGATCAGGGATAACCACAACAAGTAACAGGTGAGAGAGGCAGTCTCTCTCTCTCTCTTTTTTTTTTTGTATAAAATGATGCTACATAGATCTTTTGTATTGACCACTTTCTCAACCACTGAAAGGAGGGACAGGGATTTTCTTTTTCTTCCAATCTGAACACTACTCAGTTCACTATCAACCATGCCTAGATCTTGGCAGGGCAGGGGTAAGGGAAAGTGCATGCAGATTGTCTACATTGCAGAAAAGATGAGAAAGAGAGGGAGAGAAAGAACTCTCACTAAAGGGTGTGATGGCCTCACAGGCCATAAAACAGGTGATATCCCCTGAGACGTGCAGGACAAGGCCCAGAAGCAACGAGAAAGCACTCTCAGGGCTGGTGAGCAGGCGGCGGACTTTGCCCTCCACGTGCTCCAGAATTTTGCTGTGCGGTTTCATTAACATGAAGATAAAATGGAACACTGCTGAGTTACAGCAACTCTAGCTCATGTTTGCTTAAAAGGAAAATAAAGTTCTGTATCTCAATCCATCTTGCTTTGGCTGGGGGGCCAGCAAGGTTCCCGTCGTCAGTCAGTGCTGGCAGTGCAGGGAGAGAGGGTGTGGATCTGGGACTGCGGCTGTCGGCTTGTTTAGAAACATACCCACTGCCAGCCACATCAGCCAGATTTGATGGTAAACAGGGGTGCCATTCATCATGACAGTGTCCTCATGCAAGAAACTTTGCAGTTACAGCCACAAGGGAAGAAAGGAAAAGGATCTCTGGTTGTGTCAGCCAGAAAGATCCCAGAGGCTAGCATGTGTTTCCCCTTCTGCTATGGACTTCAGCTGCTCCATGCATATACCGTTGTTTCCTTACCAGAAATCCCAAATTAATCTATTTCACCAGTATGTCTACTGAAAACCAAGAAATCTTTCATAGTAGCGAAACGAGTGTTTCAGACTCAGAAAAAGGAAGCCAGAGTTTGAATCTTGACACTGCTAGTAACCAGCGCTGTGGTTTTGACCTTGCCACCTCGGGCCTCTGTTTACAGCGTATGAAATGATGAGAAAGGCTCTCCTAAGGCACGACGTCATTACAAAGATGCAATGATAACGTAGGTAATGTGTCTGAGAACTTTTTAGAAATCACTTTCCCAGTGTCAGATGACATTGGTGCAGTTAAACTTTATTTATTTGTATGCCAGTTCTTAATATGTTTCTTGTGTTTCCATTTCTCTTACAAGCCTTGCCACTCTCACTATTTCAGATGGTAGGCAAGCTGGACAGAGGCTAAGCATTCTCTAATTTGGGGGCATCATGTTGCAACACAGTACATGTTCCTGCATGACTGGTTTATAAAACATTCCGGGACTCCGGGGAAGTGTTTGCTGTGACGACCTTAGGACAAAAATTGCATAGATAGAAAATGTAATAAATCTGAAAGTTATCAATCCTGGAGCACATACCAGGAAAATATGATGCAGTGCTCAAGAGTGAAAATTGTTCTCTCACCCATCCCATGAAGAAAGCAAAGGCTCATTCTTACCAGACAGGAAGGGGCATGTTCATAGACATTTAAAAGGCAGGAGTCATTCAGGAATAATAGTATGTTTGAAAGTTACAGACCACTGCAGTACCTCTTGAATGAATTTCTTCCTGCCAATTTCAGTATATGGTGTATATCACAGCCTCTTCTCCGTCTTTCTGGCTGCCTGGACAGCACCCTCTGGTGGTTCCTTTTTCTCCAAACACTTCAGGGTGAGTGTTGCAGGAAGGACTAATTTCAGAATGCTCTCCCACCCACTTTTTAACTTTAGCAGTACAAAGAGGTGTTCCTGTCTCCTTTAGTTCCGCTATAATTAGACTGGACAGAGAAATAGCAGCTGCAGTTCAAATGACTAGGCGCCATTACTCCCTCCCAAATTTCATTTTACTTTTGCTATCACAGCAACCCCAACCAGACTTTCATTAGAAACCTCTCATATGGCTTTTGACTTAGTGTTTCTGTGTTATATGGATAAATTCTCTCCTGTTAATGAACTGAATAAGATTGTCCCTCCCCCTCTACCAATAAGGGGTTGACGTCTTACCCCCAACATTTCTACTTAAAATAGAGCAGCCATTCTGCCCATTTCACAAAGGGCAGGGCTTTGAAGCCACCCACTGCATGAGCTAACTTGCTCCTGTATCAAGTGACCTTATACCAAGTCACTTTTAAAAAGAAGTTGTTCAGATCAGAGCAGCCACAGTGCAGCGCCCTCGGGTTACCCTTGCCTGCAGGTTCTGTGCCTCAGATGGTAAGTGGCAGAAAGACAAGTGGCTCTGGGCAAGTAATGGACCCTCTGAGCCTTGTTTCCCAAGCCACCCACCCCTTCCCTGTTTGTAGAATGGAAACTATGGTGCCTCTCTTGCAGGGTTAGTATCAGTACTAACCTAGCGCCTGGAACTGGGGCCGTCAACAAATGTTTCTCAAATGAATGAATAAATGTTCTTGGTAATGTTTTGGGCACCTTGTCAGTGATTTGAAAAGCCAGCTGGTACTCTTACCCTGGGAAAATGTCCAAGGCCATGAGACGGGAAAGAGCTTCGAGTCAGAATGATAGATTCAGGTGTCATCACTCGAGACCACAGGTAAGAGGATTCATTTCTCTAAGCCTCATTTGAATAACGAGGACAATTCCTTCCTTGTAATGATGTAGCGATGACAGACATTAAGGCACAGAGCCCAGGAGCTGGTATGCAGTCAGTGCTCTATAAATGTTACCTCCTGTTCAATTTATTCCACAATAATTCCAGGTGTAAGTTAAAGGCGCTCTCCTAGATCCAAAGTCAGTAAAAGCAAGAGAATTATTCTTCTGCCTTCCCTGTACTGAGGGGATTGTATATTTCACCAGGATTAGGATCCCTTGTCTTACATAAAGCATTGACATAGAATTCCAAACCAAACTGCGTCCTCTGGAACTCCGAGTCCATTTGCTTCTGATGAAACTGTCGCTGAGGGGAGAAAAGAGTCTTTCAAATGCTTATTAGAATAGCTGGAAAAGCTCCTTGGATGCCTAATGTTCTTAAACGGCATTTTAATGATTTAAGGGTAAATGAACTAGAAACCCATGGATTTAATTTCCCTTGAAATACATATACATTTAAAAATTAAGGGGGAACGTACTCAGAGCAAAACGTATTTGTGATTTGGTCGCAGCCAGAGCACTTACAGGGAGCCCAGCCACAGTCTAGCAAGGTGCTGCGCAGCCGCACGGCCTCAGCTCTCTGCTGGGCTTTGCAGAGGCTTGGTGTAGGCAGATGGTCTGTCTCTCCAGTCGCACTGGGACGAGGGTTTTCCTGCGCCACAGCTGAGGTGCTGAGGCTGTGCAGAAAGGCCTTCTGCAGGGTCACGCTTGCTCAGACCCAGGGACCCAGGTATACAGGGTCTGGAAGGGCCCCTCCCCTTCATCCAGAAGACTCTACACCTTGGCTGCAGCAGGTGCCTCCTGGACACCGCCCCTGGCCAGGAACCCTTGTTTCACCCGAGGGTTCCTGCTCCCTGGGCCTGGAAGACCCAGCTCCCCTGGGTTTGCAGAAGAACTCATTCCCTCTTTATCTGTAAGCCTTGGGCCTTGATACTTCCCAAGTTTTCAAATATTTTCTCCTAGTTAAAGGTCAATTGGAATAAATTTCCTCCAAGTTCTCATCCAATTAACATAATGGTCTTTTCCCCGAGGGTGGAGGCTGTGCCCTCAGCTTTTTGTTTCCTGTGTTTTACGTTTGTTGTGTCACACGGCATCAAGCAAAAGGAGACTGAAGCTGTGTGCTGGCAGGCCCTCTCTCCTCCCCAGGCTCTTCATCACTGGTCCATTCTTGCAGCTCACTTCACGTATTTTCTCCAGGATGCTTTTTGACAACTCCAGACCACCCTGGTCCCTGGACCCTGAGATTCCGCACAAGAAGAATCTGACCTAGGACACCACAACTGCAGAATACCTCGATAAAAGCAATTGAAGACTCAACGGGATCCAGCTGTAAGGTCGGTGGATGCCTCGGTGATGAAGACAATGCCTCTTCATCTCGAAAGATTTACTGAATGCCTATTCTGTGTCAACTCCGATTCCACAAACTCCATATTCGCCCACTCACTCACTCACTGGATTCATTAATTGTCAGATGCTGTGTTAGTCACTTTAATATGAAAGTCACTCTGTTCTTTAACCAGCAGTAACTAAGCTTGCTTTGGGGAAAAAAAACTAAAAACATTAAGGAATGACCAATGCCTACAAGATCCTCACAGTTCAGTAGAAGAGGCAGTGCTCTAAATAAATGCTTCATAGTAACTAGCATTTCTGTAGTAATTCCTAGGTGCTAGGAGCTGTTATATGTCCCCTACATGCAGCAGTTCATTTACTCCATGCAATAGCCGGGTAGTAGTAAGTACTATTAATATCCACATATTCTAAATGACGGAACTGAGACATAAAGGTGAAATGATCCGCTCAAGGCCACACAGCTCCTGATGGCAGAGCTGGGGGTCAGGCCCAGGATGTGCAACTCCAGTGTGTGTACCTTAATACTGTTCTATGTGTGGTGTAGTTAATGTTATAATATTGGCATACGTTGTGGGAACACAGAGGAAGGAGTGATTTCTTCTGCTGGGAGTAGAGATGGGGATGACAGAAGATTTGCCGAGGGTTGTGTTTGAGTTGCCTGCATAGGTGTGCGATGCGTGCCAGCTTGATGTGCAGACTGGCTCAGAGCCGGACCGTGCTCCTCATCAGACCTCCTTCTCCCTCGACAGGGAAGAATGACCTGACAAACTCAAGAAGCAACCCAATTTGGTTACTAAGCCCGGGATAATTCAGATGTGAAACAGATTAAGCTCATTTGCAATTACCAGACCTGTCCTCTTTGGGGGAAGCATTAGAACCTCTTAGCGATTCAGTTCGATGAGTATTGGCATTGTGTTGGATCACTGCCCTTGCATGGCTTGCACGCTATCTAGAAGAAAAGTGTGTGATTAATGGCAAATAGGCTTGCATTTTTTTCTCCCTCAGTGTTTTGTTGTCTCTGTCCTCCCATTATCAGTCTAGGGTTCTCATCAGAACAATGAAATATCAGTGCCTAGAAGTAGGAAGTAAAAAGAGGCTGAAAAGCCACAAAATGATTTACAAGAGAAGGTGCTGAGAAAGCATGGAGGTACACAGTGTCTTCTGTAAAAATGACAGGATTCAGAGTTGGTGGCCGGTGCTGGAAGGCTGCTGGGGCACCAACTAGTTGTATTTCTCCAGCATGTTTCCTCATCCCATTGGGTCTTTATTTGTTTCCCTCATCATCGTCATTATTATATTACATTATCAATATTGTTATTATTATTGGAATAATAATACCCAGGTTGCAGAATTGCTGAGAAATACAAAATAAATACTATATGTGAAACCAATAGACCCAAGTTAGATATTATTGGTCAACACAATCCTATTTTCTTGCCTAACTCAGTTGAATTCCAGGCAGATCTAGAACCTGGTTGCCTTCTAATTTGGGCCAAAAGCTCTGACCACTATGGACCTTGTCAAAGGTTAGCAATGTCTCTGGGAGTTTCTTGTGACAGTTTTCTTTCTCTATCTTTTTTTTTTTTCAGGTTATGGATAGCTCAAGTTTTCCCATTCCTAAGGAAATCTCAGCTCAGTATCAGGGTTTTCCCAAATTTCACCTTGAGGGCCCTGGCTATCTCTTTCTGCATAATCTCCAGGGTGATTTGTCCACTGTGGGGTGATCAGAGATCTGAAGGCATGCTGGAGTTCCTAAAGCCGTATTGCAGCACAGACAGACCTTTCTGCAGCAGTTCACTCCAACGCACCTTGTCGAACAGTTTTCTCCTCTCCTTGGATTTCTTTCCAGTTCTCTCTATCTCAATCTATACCACCCGCCCAGTCACCCAACCAGAAACTTGCATTTTCTTGATGTATCCTTTTCCTTAACATTCCTATCTATCTTTCAGTTCACTCATTCATTCCATTTACTCTTGTTCCTTCTCTCTAGCAAATTGCAGAAGACAGTTTCCCCCTTAGGGTGTTAGGTTCATTTATCTTTCTGCATTTTTATGATAAGATAACTAAAAGGTGTGTCAATGAATTCCCATGGGAAACAGTGAGAAGTGATTCAGTGACCCAATGACGTCCCATCTCCCAAGGAGAAAAATTGGAAGGCTTCACTTGACTGTAGGTGACCATTAAGTCTCCTAGGTCATGTTTAGCATCCTTGACACCTGACCTGTGAAATGCCTCCCTGAATTGCACAATAGCAGCCACGACGCCAGGGAGATACTCCAGGGATGTGCTTTCCTCCTGGAATGAGACTGCTTTGCTGCTAGCAGCAAGGTCTCTAGAAGGTCAGAGGCAGGGAAACTGGGGCCGGGGAGAGGAGAGCAGGTGGGTAAAAAGAGGAGTGGGGAAGGCGATTATGCCAATATGGTCCATTTTCTTCTGACTAGATGGTCAGAAAGAACCAGTCATGAAGGATTCATTGTGGCCCAATGTTCAATGGTGTTTTGGGGTTAATAAGAAATGACCAAAATTGGTGTCATGTAAAAAAAGAAAAATTACGGAGTTGAACTGACAGAAGACTTTAAGTAATAAAATAAGTAAATACAAAGTATGGTACAGTTTATAAAATTTATGGTGAGTTGTTTGGTAGCCAGCCTTAGTTGATTCTATCTTGCCTAAGAACCACATCTTTCCAAAGACAGTCAGCAACCAATGGATCCTCCAAATTTAAAGATTAGTATGCAAACAAAAGCTAGACCACTCATACCCAGCATGCACTAATCACGGACACTGATGTTCGATATTTTTCTAGGAATTGTTGTAAATTCTTTATACATGTTACATTATTGGCAGAACCGCATGAGAAAGTAACTATTATTATTTGGCCAGGCACGGTGACTCACTCCTGTAATCCCAGTACTTTGGGAGGCCAAGGCAGGTGGGTCACCTGAGGTCAGGAGTTCGAGACCAGCCTGACCAACATGGTGAAACACTGTCTCTACTAAAAATACAAAAAAGTAGCTGGGCGTGGTGGTGCACACCTGTAATCCCAACTACTTGGGAGGTTGAGGCAGGAGAATCGCTTGAACCTGGGAGGAGGAGATTGCATGAGCTGAGATCGCGCCATTGCACTCCAGCCTGGGCAACAGAGTGAGACTCCATCTCAAAAAATAAATACATAAATAAAAATTTAAAAAGTAACTATAGTTATTTCATCTTTACTGATAAAGAAACTGGGGCACAGAGAGATCAAGCAACTTCCCCAATATCATGCAACTGGAAAGCGATAGTGTCTGTATTTGAACTCAACCTGGCTGGGTCCAGAGGCTAATTTCTTAACCATTTTGTCATATTAGCTCACAAAAACCACATGAGAAGGAAATGATCCTTTACCGAGTTAAAAAAATTAAACAAAAATAAATAGCATGCACAGATGAGAGCAACAAAACTAAATGATTATTGGGCACTAATCTCTGCCAATTTTCAGTCAAAAATCTAACTTCAGAGAGCCAATTATTTCTCTGGATACAAGTTTTGCTGCTGTAAAATCACTGTTCTTTATTGTTGTAATCATATATTAGCAAAGTTATTAAATACACATATGTATTGGGTTTGCAAAAGCCTGGGATATAGAAGTGAAAACAAAACAAAAAATTCTTCCAGGATCATTTGAACATTCAGCTGGATCACAAACACGTAGGTGACATATTTTAATAGGGGTTGACAGGTGGATCAGTGGAGCAACAAATTATCCCCAAGGGAGTCTGAGAAGGTTTCTTGGAGACATGCAGTTAATATTCATTTGAAAGAGACGGATTGAGATGCATCTTCTTGGGGGCCCAGTTAGAATGGTGATATATGTAATTTGGGAAAAAAATCATATTATAATTTTATATTTGGAAAGCCAAGTAAACATTTTAATAATAATATGAGCACCAAAAATTAAAGCTAAATAAAATCATTTTTCTTTGTGGGCTATGAAGAAGATCAAAGAACACTGTATGAGTGTTTCTGTTTTTAAAATAGGAAAAAAAGTTATAAAAGTTTGAGAAGCACGTTTTTGAAAATTAAGCAAACTTATGATTCAAGCTGTACAATGAATATACACTGTGAACCCTCCCCTCTACTCTTACAACCAAGCAATAATAAGTAGTGTCCACCTAACTATCTGTCTGTCTACCCATCCATCTATGATTTACTTTTCAGAATAAAAGGATATAGCCAGGCGACTGGGCACGGTGACTCACACCTGTAATCCCAGCACTTTGTGAGGCCGAGATGGGCAGATCATGAGGTCAGGAGATGGAGACCATCCTGGCTAACACAGTGAAACCCCATCGCTACTAAAAATACAAAAAAAATAACAAAAACTTAGCCAGGAGTGGTGGCGGGCGCCTGTAGTCCCTGCTACTCGGGAGCCTGAGGCAGGAGAATGGCGTGAACCCAGGAGGCAGAGCTTGCAGTGAGCCTAGATCGCGCCACTGCACTCCAGCCTGGGCGAGAGAGCGAGACTCTGTCACAAACACACAAACAAAAAACGATACAGCAAGGCTTGAAATCAAACTGGATAGGTCATGGATCAGAAAAGAAAAAGAAATCCAGTTGTGAATGGGGGTTGGCTTCTCCAGATTCAGCAAATAAAAATACAAGGCAATCAGCTAAACTTGAGTTTTAGTTTAAATGCATGAGACGTATGTAATGTAAAGAAAATGATGTGTGTTTATCTGAATTTAAGTCTAAATGAGCGTTCTGCATTTTACCTCGCTGCCTATAGAAGCCACAGGCCTACAGAGCCCCAACACTGGAAACAGGAAAGGTCTACTGGAGCCACAGCCCCCTCCTTCTAGAAGGAGCTGGATCCTGGTAAAGCTGGGAGGCAGCTTGTCCCCCCCAAAACCACAATTAGCCAGCTCCTCATGAGCAAAGAAGTGGTCAGTAAGCAGAAATCTGGACTCAGACTCCCTGGGGAGACTCAGAGTTCCTGAGCCTTAGGCAAGAGTTTCTCAAATCTCTCCCCTATAAGACAGGATCCCAGATAGACTGTAGGAATGTGGCTCAGCCTGCTAGCCTTGGCTGTGGAGACCTCACCGTCAAGAGAGCTGAAAGTCATCCACTGACAAAGGCCAAACTGAAGAAGAGATTTCAGGGAGTGAGGCTGGCCATATACCTCTTTGTTTTACTTGAGAATTGGCCATCTAAACTCCCATTTTCTTCTTGTCTGCAGTTACCAATTCTGTGGCTGCAAAAGCACCTCGAGAAGGTATTTCCAGTTTGCTTTGTGGGGTCATTATCTCTGTCTTCCATTATCTCACAAGATTTGCTTTCTCGACCCTCTTCTTGTCCACTTTTCCAAAAGGCTCTTATCTTGCCCTTCCTAATACCTGTTATTTGCCTCAATCTGCTCCACAGTCTAAAAGTCCACTCGATGACCCCTAAAGGGCGATCGTGTGCCACATCAGTCCCCTCTCAGCTGGAATTCTCATATGACCCATAGTGCCAGAACAGTCTGTCACTTTCAGTATTTTTAGTTTTTAAAACCTCATGTTTCATTTTTCTAGTGGATGCCAAGAGGATGAGGAAAATGCTGTAGCAGAGAGGGAAAATCAATATCCCACAGGAAGCCAGCGCTCGAACTGTTTGCTCTGTGTCTGATGCCGGGTTGTCTAGGGAGAATTTCACAGTCAAGGTCTAAGACTGCTTGTCTTTTCCCAAAGTTTTAGTGAAGAATCCTTCTGAATATCTGCTCTCCCAGGAGAAGAGACCAAGACATTTAAAGTGCTCTTTAACACTGCAATTCTTGAAAGATGTCAAAGAAACAGCAAACGGTGGGGGCTGGAAGAATCATTGCTCTTTTCCCAGGGTACAAGAACCTCCTTAGGGGAGAGAAGAGGTGAAGAAGGCATGCTGCTGAGAAGGCCAGGGGCTGGAACCTAGGTACTGCAACCTAGGTGCTGCAAGTATAGTTGGTTTAGTTCATCATTATTGGAAAATTCATGGAATTGATTTAATGCTGGTCTGTTCCCTCCATAGCATGTGAATCATGGAGGCTGCTTATTTGAATGCATAGCAGAAGCTCCCTGTATGGAAATAGCATGTAAATGCAGATGCTTTGAACTCAACTGGAAGATTAACCCTCCTTTAATTTAAAGTGTCCTTTAAATTATTTTTGAAACTCCTTTCTATTGGAATTGACTTTGAAGATAGACTCATTCATTCTGTAGTGTGGTACCAAGCACCTACTCCTCAATCTATGAAAGGCTCTGGGGACATGAGCGTGATGAACATGACAGTTACTGAATCATAGACATCCTGGATCAGTAGAAAAAATTCAGATGCATTTGCAGTACAACATGCTAAGTGCTGTGATGGAAACAGTGCAAGACAGCACCGAGCGCTTAGAAGAGGCCTGTCAGAGAAGCAAGAAGGGTTAAGAAAGCTTCTTGGAAGAAGTGACTCCTACCTGAGACCTGAAGGATGCAGAGTAGAAAAATAGTTAAAAGAAGAGAAGACAGTGTTTCGGACAGAGAAAACCCCATGGACAAAGGCCCAGAGAGAGGGAGAATCAGGCACGGTAGAGAAAGTGAAGGAGCTCAGTATGGCTGGAGCCTAGAGGCATGGGGTAGTGTGGGTGGGAGGCTTTGAACTCGAGCATCTGTGTAGACAGTGGCGACACAATCAGATTTATTGGTATCTGACAAGCAGCAGAAGGAGCAGATTTGACTGAGAAAACTCAGTCCTCTTTTTAATATTCTGATTTTGAAGTTTCTGTAGGATGTCCAATTAACGATGTCCAAAAAACAATATATAATTCTGAAACACAGGAGAAAGAGCTGGACAAGAAAAAATAAATCTAAATAACAGACATTGGTCAAATACCCACAAGATACTAGGTATCGTTTTATATATATATATATAAAATACATTATCTCATTTAACTTTAACAACAAATGTATAAGGTAGGCACTATTTGGAAGTGAGAAAAATGAGTTTTGAGATGTTGAATCTTTTGCCTGGGATATAGATTTGGAAATTATAACAAAGTTGAATTTTTATGAAAACTTACATGGCTTGATAATCAAACATCACTTGGACAATTCTCAACCAAAGTTATTATTGGTGAACTTAATCTTCCACTTTACCTTGGGCTTGCTTCCAAGTGGTAATAGCCATTTCCAACAACTAAACCCATGCTTTAAAAAAATTACATGTGAGGGAATATTTCATATGAATTCCTAAGAAAATGTCTTCCATGTTTGCTTAAAATATTAGAAATATTCCACATAACTGTGAATCATTTATCAGAATATTATCATTAACATTGTTACAGCTATAATAACATGATTATTTAATAATATGTTTAATATCTGTCTCTACTTGTAGACCCCAAAATTCTTGGAGTCTGAGACTCATAGAGAGGGTATCGATAGGAGTACAGATCCCAGTATGTTGCACACTGTAAGAACTTAAAAGAATAATAAATTGAGTGAACAAATAAATAAATGATCAACCACTAGCCACAGATAGATTCCTAGAATATACAGCAGAGTGTCCCCAACAATCTTTTCTCTATAAAGAATTGTTGCAGTGGTAAATTGTTTCCCCAAAAGAGGAAGCCACCAGCATTCAAATCACATCACCCTTCAAATCACCCCCCAGGTGCCTCTCATTACAAAAATTAGCAGTAACGCGATGAGGCTAACATAAGGGTTGACACCTCCCTGCAGATAATTACAAGAACCATCAGCACCGACTTAGCTTCAATCCTGTTGCAGTTTAAGAATCTCTAAGAATGCAAAAGTAAAGAAAAAATAGAATTACGTTTTTCTCTTTTTCCTTATCCCAGCTTCCATAGCAATATGACAGAGCCTAAAGATGCAGGCATTGAGTTTATGAGGCAAATAATGAAGTTGATAAATGGGTCTGCACTCTGAGGGGTGGAATGAAGATTGGACCGGGGCCGGCCGGCACTGGAGCAGCCCTCTCCCTCCATCCATTCTACAAGGATCCCCAGTCAGCCAATGCACTGGGACGCTGACATAAATCAGGGGCAGCAACGGATGAGCATGGAGAAATGGCCTGGCAGGCACTGCACTGCAGCCATAAATCAGGAACTAATTCAATCCTGTGAGATGCCTCGTTTGATTAATTTATGTCAGCGTTTTCTGTATTGTCAGGCTGGTCCCTTGTGTCTTCCCTTCCCTCTCATTCTCCACCTTCTTTGGCACAAAGAAATGCTTCCGTCCCCTACCACGACAGAAGAAGGAAACGGAGCCCCCGAGTAGCTCCTAGAAGGCGAAGCGTGATTAGAACCAAGCCTTCCTGCCCAACGTAGAGACCTGGAGAGAGAGGATGGGGGCCTCGCATGAACCTAGGTTCCAGGTCAGATGAAATGGCCATTTCCAGTTTCTCAAAAGCCCCATTCCCTGTGCCTGGTAGTAAAATAAGGCAGCTAAACCTTACCTCTGGATACAGGAGAAAAAATGGTTTTCTTAGACGAGTTGGAATAACATACCAACATTTAATTATAATGACGTAAAGGTGATTATGAACATTACGATTTATAATACTGGAGGACTAGAAGCAACCTGCATACCCAAAAATAGTAGAAAAGAGTTGTACTCTATCTGTACAGTAAATATATGTATTTATTTGTGTTTAAAAAATGCTCATGGAATGCTGTTTAGTGAAAAAAAAAAAAAAAAGGCAGGGGGAACTTAAACACATGAGGGAAGTGTGTGTATTTCTTGTCTCCTGAAAAATAAATTTACGTTTGCCTATCTATATTTTCATCTCTCTAACCACTGTTTTAGTCATTCAACCTTATATTCTAATTCATTTATGATGAGCATATATTTCTTGTGCACTAGAAAAAGAGTACTTTAAAATAGCCTGTAATCCCAGCACTTTGGGAGGCCAAGGCAGGCAGATCACTTGAGATCAGGAGTTTAAGTCTAGCCAGAGCAACGAAGTGAGACTCCTGTCTCTACAAAAAAAAATTTAACAAGTAACTGTACATAGTGTTGCACACCTATAGTTCCAGCTACTTGGGAAGCTGAGATGGGAGGATCACTTGAGCCTGAGAGGTTGAGGCTACAGTAAGCTACGATTATGCCGCTGCACTCCTTGTTAATCTTGGAAGTAGAATTGTAGCTAACTTAGCCACAAACTCAGTAACATAATAAAAGATTTGCTTGGTGTTCTAGGATCAGTCTGAGCAGATGTAAAAAGGAGACCATGTTGTATTTCAGAGGACCACCATCTGTGTGGGCAGACAGAAGAAGACCACAGCTCGATTCAAATGGAAGAGGCAACGATCAGAAAGGATGTGGCTGAGAGGAAGGACTTACATCTGCTATGAGTCCACTGGAGTCATAATAACAGCGCCTTCTATTTTAGAGCTGGGGGTGAGAAAGCTCTCTCAAAGCCTGACAAGTCATCTCCTCTATTGCTTATTTATTCTTGTTATTAAAGATGTTTATACCTTACTTACTTTGGTATAGGTTTACAAGTGTAACGGAAGAGAAAAATAGAAAAAAAAAAAAAACAGAACTAGGTTTTCCATTATGGACTGCAACCCACGACAGGTTACATCTATCAAGAACACAGTTTCTCTGTTCACACATTTAATTAGGAAACTTGAAATTGAAAGGAAAGGACAGAAAAGGACAATGAGCCTTAAAAGAAAATTCTGTAATTCACTGACTTTTTTTTTTTGAGAGTCTGGATTTAGAGTGTTTCTAGACGATCAGCATTAGATATGACTACCCACTCAGGTCAGCATGCATGATGTAAATGGATACACTTGGGAGTCTAAATTCTATCTCCCTTCGTAGCTGAGTGCTGTGAACCTCAGTGAAAGACAAGCAAGAATGTGCAATGGATGAGACCTATATGTTGGGAGCCTAGTTCTTAATTCCATAAAAAAAAAAAGTCGTGCCTGTGGTTGTGAAAAAATGTTCAACTAACCCAGAAGAGTTCAGCTACCAAGTGAAGGATTATGGGAAAGCAGTATTTTTTCAGACCTGGGTATGCATGAGTGATACCTATGAAGCTTTATGAAAATATACATCTCCTGGGCCCCTATTAAACAGAATTTCTATGGGTGTGGCCTCCAAGTTCATACTTTAAAATGGATCTCCATATAATTCCATGTACACCCAGGCTGGGTAAACACTGAGTTTCATGTATTTATTACTATTCCAGAAACAAAACACAAACTCTTGGGTGGAATTTAAAGAGAGCAAGGTTTTAGGCTGGTATAAGCAAGCATTTTTAAGATAGTCTGTGCAAACTCAAAGCTGTGCAAACCTGGAATTGAATGCTCCATGAGGTAATGCGGCTGCATCAGGAAAAGAGAGCAATGCAGTAGCCTTCATTTTCCTTTTTTTTTTTTTTTTTTTGCATTCGTGGCACTATTTCAACATGAGATTTTTCAACAGCATTAGGCAAGCAATATGGTTTGGATATTTGTCCCCCAAATTTTACGTTGAAATGTAATTCCCAGTGTTGGAGGTGGGGCCCACTGGGAGTGAGGCCTGGTGGAGGTGGGGCCTGCTAGGAGGTGATTGAATCATGGGGTGCATTTCTCATGAATGGTTTTACACCATCCTCTTGGTGCTATCCTAGAGATAGAAGCTCTCCTAAGACCTGGTTGTTTAAAGGTGTGTGGCACCTCCCCTCCCTCTTGCTCCCACTTCACCTTCTGCTATGATTATACGCTTCCTGAGTCCTCACCAGAAGCTGATGCCAGCCCCATGCTTCCTGTACAGCCTGCAGAACCGTGAGCCAATTAAGCATCTTTTCTTTATAAATTACCCAGCCTCAGGTACTTCTTTATAGCAATGCAAGAACTGCCTAACACAGCAAATCAGTCATAATTGACCACACCATCTCTACTGTGTTCTAAAAATCAGTTGCCTACAAGAACTCCGCAGTTGTCCCGCTACCAACTTGGCCAACTTTGAGCAGAGCTGTGTGGCACACTGACCCTGGCCCAGCCATGAGGCTGTCTTCACACACTCCTTGGGGATGCAGCTTGTCTTCAGTGCCAGCTCAGCTCCTCCTCTGCCATCATCCTGCTAGCGGGACCCTGGCAACACCAAGTTACTCAGCACCTTTGGGGCAATGGTCCAAGGGCCAAGTGTCACCACAACCACGTATGTGTGATGGTTCTGTAAAAATGAAGTCTATTCATTTATTAATATATATTCATATTTGAGAGCACCCCTGTGAAGGGCTCAGGGCACAGCAACGTGTGTCTGTGTGCCTGTTGATAGCCTCTGATCCAAGCAGGGGCTAGATGCAGACCTATCAGAGATCTGAAAGAAGTGGGAAATAAAGCTGGATGAGTTTGAAGGCCTTTTTAAAGATTCTATCATTCGAAGGAAGGAAGTGGAGAGGGCTATAAATTCTGGCAGAACCCTGAGGAAATCAGTAATCTTGAACCACTAATGCTAATTTATGATTTTGGACAGGTTGCTCGAACTTTATTAAGCTGAGCTAAATCCACTGAAATGAATGAGAAAACAAATAAACAAATCAAAATCCTGCTTCCCGATGGACAGAGAAGATTGCACCAGACCCTAGCTTTCCCAGGGAAAGGAACTCTAGAATCTAATAGTTGGAGTGGCATTAAAAAATGTGACAACAACTCCAGTTCTGTACCCCACCCTGCCCGGACTGCCCCATGGTGCAATTCCCTCAGAGGGCAAGACTTCTCAGAAGCATCCAGTGAAATCACAGTAACAGTGGGTGGTACACTAAGGTCCACAGATTTTTCTAGCTGCTCGAGAAAATGTGGAATCTCATTATGGAATCGGCGCCACACACTCACCAAAATGGCTCCAAAATTTGATATCAAAGCATCAAATTAAACATTCAAGATCACTTACTGCAGACTTTCATTTACTTCATGAGGAAGAAAGAGAGGAAGGGAGGCTGACGCAGGGGGCCATCTGGCCACTTTCAAGAGGCCTCTGTTCTTTTGAACCACACTGAATAAATGAGAGCTGGCAGGAGGCAATCCCAAGGTTTAAGGCAGACTTATGACAGTTTTGTCAATACACATATTCCAGGATCCGTTTTGATCAGTCAAGTGGTATTCGTTTCCAAGGACAACTGACAATAGATGAACAGATTCATGAGTGCTCTAAAGTCAGGAGCTCTTGCATTGATCAATGTGATACCAATACACAAAGGCCATGCAATATCACTGGGCCTGACTAGCCTCAGGCCCAAAATGGGAATCACAGCCTGGATGACAAATAGGTGTTAGAAACTGATTTTTGGAAGCACGGCCTCTCTGCTCATGGTTCAGGCAAAGGTCAGAGGGTGTGAGTACCACTGCGTGTGCGTTCCTCAGATAGGAAAACGGTGCAGAGCTTGCCAGCCACAGGCTCCCTACTCTGAGGGACATGGTTCACAGTCTTCTCCATGGCCTGGCCCAGCCTCTGGGACCTTCTGTGATCTGGAAAGTCACTTTTCAAATATGAATATATATATATATATATTAGACTCTTGCCAGGTGTGAAGTACAGAGTAGAATCACGTTTTCTATCTACCAGAAGCCTCTGGGCTGGTTGGCAAAATAAGACATACTTCTCATCTGCCAGGGAAAGGACAGAAGGAAGCAGCATTTTGGAATGAAGACAACCACCATGTGGGACAGTTTCACAAACCAGGACAGTGTGTGTCCTGAGCACGAATCTGAGTACACAAATGAGCAGCCAGACATGGAGAGGCCAGGGCGCCAGAGAAGGACCAAGTGAGAAGGGCATTCAACCGAGGTAGGTGCTTCCATAGACGCTTTAATTCATACTTTGGGGGAGTTTAATAAACATAATTGAGATGATTGCTCAAATTCCAAGACAAGAAGACTAATTTAAGCATGCAGGGCTTACAGAAACACACGTACAGTATGCAGATGTTTCCAAGAAAAATTCTTCTATTTTGGATTTGTGATTGTTTTCACTCACTGCCTTTAAAGGGGAAAGACTCTGAACTCTGATTTAATTTAAGTAGGCAAAAGCTCTTTTCTCCATGATTGGCTATTCCCCCTCCCCGCTTTTCCTCCAGGCACCCATTTCATTTACTGTCCTGCCGGTTGTCAGGCTAGAGACCCCTCTGGCCCTCACCAAAACAGAAGAAACCTGGAGGCAATGTCTAATTTTTGTCTGTGTGGCACTGGCTTGGTAAAGTACTTTGGAAATACACAGGCACCTGAAAGATAGAAATGTGAGGTTAAGAGAAGTCAGAAAATTAAAAAATAATACAAATAAAATAATGAACTAGTTAATAAAGGAGAAGACAGTAGAGTAGCCCATTCATTTCCCAGGAATGCCCCTAGTGTAGGATAATAGACATCTCAGGGGTTGGTTGGCATTTCAGGGGATCGGCAGGCGCGGTGAATTGAGCCCTGTGGGGTGGGACAAAGCGTTTTCTCCAGCAGGTGCCCAGGAACAGCACCTGGGACTTCTCGGGAGGAGACTCCTCACCACTGTACAGGGGAAGGGTCTGGTTAACATAGGGAGTGGGGCCCCCTGAGGCCGGGGCGAGCGGCACTCTTTCTTCTCCATCCTTCATTCAGCAGACTTCCACTAGGTGGCTGCTAAATACCGGATACTGAGAGGTCAAAGGAGAGCACAACCCATTCTTAAGAAGCTCCGAGTCCACGGAGATGTAGACCCGCGAAGAGGGACTGTGGCCACTGACATCCTGTACACGGAGAGCAGAGTGTGTGGAACACAAAGTCCAAGTCAGGAGACAAGATGCTGGAACTCCGCCTCGAAGGTGAGGTTGCCAGGAAGGGCAGAGGAAAGAGCATTTCAAACAGAAGAACAGCATCCCAAAGAGTAGGTGAGAACAAGATGCGACCAGTAACCCTGTGAGGCTTGGTGGCAGGAGGAGAGCGGCCAGTGGGTAACCATGGAGGGGACAGCTAGTAGGAGAGGAAGGTAAAGCTGGAAGGTGAAGCTGGGCACAGGTGATGGAAGCCCTGGAAGAACAGAACGTTTGTTTTAGTCCACTAGCATCCCACAGAAGGCAACCATGGGCCTGAAATACGGTCCATGACCCTGCTGAAGAAAGACAGCAAGAATCAAAAGAGGCCAGAAGACTAGGGTGTGAGTGACGAGCACTGCTCCATGGCTGTGAAAGAACTGTAGGAACAGTCCCCTAACCTTTACAGCACCACCCTTGGTGAGAAGTTGGATGAACTAGGGAGCCGGGGCCAGGGTATTGTCCTTCCTGCCCTCACGGGTGCGTTCAGACCTGCCCAGACCTGGCCTATGCATTACGAACGGGTAAAATGCCCCTCAGTCTCTGGTGGGACAAACACAGCTGGGTTGTGCAGGTGGACATGTGGCATCAGCAGCTGATTGCAAAAGCACAGAAGTGGATGAACTCTCATTTCCTCCCAGAACCTCCCTCCCTTTCATCACCACTCACCCCGGCTCAGTGTCAATATGGTTCAAATCATAACAAATAAAAGCTTCATGGAGACAGGCTGCAAGAGGGGCAAGAGGATCTGCACAAGAATCACATCCCCTCTGCTCCCTCCACAGGGTAGGCACCTTTCCACTTGAAGAAGGGAAATGAGAGGAAGAGGGTCTCCAGGGAAAGATGGAGTTTAGGCTAGAAGAGAGGACACGTGGTTGGGAGGAGGGGCTGTGACTAGGATGCGTGTCCTACCTTGGTTTCCCTGCCTGCAGAAAAGGTACGACATTGCTCGCTCTCATTTAGGCTGTGAAGGCTCCTTTACGGTAATGCATCACACGCAGTCTGGAAAGACGTCTGTACTCTCTGCCCATGAGCTATGATTGTGGAGACAGGGAGTGTTCAGCAAAGAAAAAAAAAATAAAAATAAAAGGGGGGAGGTGAGGGAAAGTAGGACTTAAAACTGTTTTATGTTCACATAAAAATCTGCACGCAAGTGTTATGTAGCAACTTTATTCATAAGAGCCAGAAAACTGGAAACACCCCAGGTGTCCTTCAACAGGCGAGTGGCTGAATAACAACCAAGCTAAATCTCAAATAAATTATATGGTTAAAAAAATCCAATTCTGCAAGCTTAGATACTGCAAAACTTCATTTGTGTAACATTTTTAAAATGACAAAATTATAGAAAGGGAGAACACTTTAGTGGTTGCCAGGGTTTGGGGACCGGAGCAGAAGGAAGATGGGTATGTTTCTGAACACACGGGTCATTGTGGTGTTAGACACAGGAACCTACACACGAGAAAACTGCAAAGGACTAAATACACACACAGCGGTGCACAAGGAAAGCTGGGCAAACCTGATTAGGACCAGTAGGTTGTATGCATGTCAATATGCCGGTTGTGATTTTCTACTATAGTTTGTCAAGATGTTACTGCGTGGGGGTGGCAGGGGGTGGGCTGGGTAAAAGGGATACAGGATTTCTCTGTATCATTTTTTTCAACTACTTATGAATCTGCAATTAACTCAGAATAGTGAACTTTAAAAAAAAATTTACAAGGTGAGGGGAATATGAACCTTTCTCCCTCTATCATACTTTTGTTCTACAGGGCAAATATTCTCAAAACCAAACTCCAGGGTGAGCCTTCCCTCCTCCTCAGAAATACCTCTGTCCAGGCTGGATCTCAGCTACTGACACTGTGCTAGGATCCCTCTCAGAACAGATCAATGCCCCTTGAGCCCTCAGTCTGGAGGAAAAAAGTATGATTGGCAAATGCTGCCATCAGACAAATTACTAATCCATGTGCTCACATGTATGGTGAGGATTTGCATAAATTGGACATGTTTCACACTCTCTTTACTGGCCACTCTCTCAAAGCCCCATCTTCAAAAGGCAACAGCCTAGTACTGATCCCTCCGCAGAGTAATTGGAAGGCAGCCTCGATGCTGAGTCCCTCCTCCAAAGCTGGCACAGTGCAGCCTCTTCCAACATCTGCCTGCATGGGGCAGCTTCTCTTCCAATCTGCCTTCAACAAGGACAAGCAGGGCCCAGAAAAGAGACACATTTTCTTAATGAAGAAGGTCCCAAATACATGCTCCTTAGGAAGTGTCACTATTGTTCTTCTGGAAGAATTATCCCTTTAGGTGATTAACACCTTCAGATTTTCAAAACAAAACGCGATGCCACCCCTAATGCGAAATAACTGTACTGCTCTCAGCTGATGGCCCATCTTCAGTGCCTCACCAAAGAAAATCCATGTAACAGGAATAAAAGAAGTCTTCCTTTGCAAGATGTTAACCTTCTGAGAGATGGCTAATCTCCTGTAGCTGAAATTCATGCTAAAATGGTACCAAAAGATTAGCCATTCCATTGATTTCTTATTATTTTGGTGCTAGAAAAACATTGTAACCTTTATAAAATGCAAAGAAGGGATGCAGCAATGCAATTTCTGTATTTATCTAAGCTGAACAGATCTCTTATTCTTTTTTATTAATACCAAACCAAGGCTAACACCTTGCCAGCTGCCTGCCAGTTATGTTCTCCAAGGATAACATGGCAGGAAAAAAAGGAAGAGACAATTCTCACGCTAAAGAAAGCAGCCGCCTGGATGCTCCACTTAGAAGAATGCCGCTTCATCCTGTCTCCAAAAGGGGTATCCTAATGTCCAGGAAAAAATGCCAAGTGCTGGGAATCTCCCAGGGTTGCCAACAGCGTTAATGCCACCTGTTGGAAACCGAGAGAGCCAGAGCGGAGATGTCAAGAGGTGGGTCACCTGCAAGGAAAACAAAGTGAAATGGGAAAGCACGTTCCCGGTTAGGTGGGGATGAGGTTCACAAGGCTTCGTGTTATGGGAGTGCCCAGGAATGTGGTGGTGCTGAAGCGAAAGGATGTGCATCTATATGATGGCTGCTGAGAACCGTCATAGATGCCTGTTCTCTCAAAGAACAAAGTCGTTCTTCCTGGAACACCATGAAGGCGCCCAACCCCAGTTCATCTGGCTAATCTGTAGTACTGACCTGAAAACCATCAAGATGAGGACTCAAGTGTGTCAAGGAAATTGAAAACGTGATAATTTTGTTAGCACCACCCCATGAGGTGAGCTGGTGGAGGTTATATATGGTGCTCTTTTTACTTTAACATATGAATAAAATCTCATTAATAAAGCTTTCTCTGGGTCCACATCTCTGCCTATAAATACCTACAGAAAAGGAAACTTTATGAGTCTCAATCTCATGGGATTTCTAGGTAGACCTGACACTCTAAGGAATAAAATCTGTTTTGAGCTTAATCTTTTTGGATTCTGCCAAAAGTAAATAAGAAACGCACACTGACTGCACGATTTCTGCTGGATAAAGCAGACACAGAGAAAAACCCTTCATCTCAAGCTGGGTCTTAAATTCTATCTCACTCTGCAAAGTTACATCTCACTGGCTAGGACAACTTTCCACTCCACAAAATAGTTCCTAAACCTGTAGGATTTCCTGAAGAAGAAAACATTCCTGATGGTGGCAGAACTCCAAGCTGAGAAATAAGACTTTACTAGTATTACTGAATGACTGTCTCATGACTGGAAAATATTTTCTTCTAACTACTGTGATATAAGTACCATCCCTTCAAAAAACCTCTTCCCAAATCTCCTCTTCCACTCATTTATTAAGGATCTACTATACTGAAAAAATGCTACCTAAATTTTCGAGAGTGTATTGTACGTGAGATCATGGTCATGTTATTTTAAGAGATACGAAGGATTACAAGGTTGAGTTTTTGCCTTCAAGGTACTCAAAATATATATGGAGATTCTAAACAAACATTCAAAATACATGAATACAAGTAAAAGACAGTATGGGTTAGTGCAAACATGAACTATTCAGCTCATGAACCTGAGGGAAACTCATACTCTAAGGAGAAATGTAACCCTGAAATAGCTTCAGAATACTTTTTGCTCATCTGTACTCTAAACACACGCCATGGTTTTCAATTACACCCCAGTCTGCTCTGGCTCACACTGCAGATTAACCAATTTTCATCCAAAGCCCACTTATTTATGCAGCACACACCCACTACCATGTTTGATAAAATGTAGTGTAGTTATCTGGCTCAGCAGAGATGATCTGAGGTTGACATTGAAGGGGAGGAAGTAGGGACTCAGAGGTTGACCCTAATCCTGCAGCAAGAGGGTTCAAAAGGCAGGTGCTTCAGGTTGGAGTGGCAAGTGACTACTTACTGAGATTCATTCGTCTATTTCCTCACTCGCTTAACACTTATTGAATGCCCATTGTAATAAGACATCACTAGATATTTGGGGAGATACGGTGGTGAATATTATGCCAAATGGGAAAAAAGGTGACTGCTGTAACTGACGACAAGGCAATACGATGTGCACGTTCAGAGGAGGAGGAGTTTACTTTTTATGGGGGTGGGATTAGTCGTCTTCAAGAGGTGGCCTTTGAGCTCTCATCCTTGAAGGATGGGAAGGTTGTGAATGAGGTACCACCGGCATGGGATGGGAAAGGGGTGGCTGAAAGAGAGAAAGGACCTTCCCTGGGGAGGGAAGAAGATGAGTAAAATCCTGCTGGCTTGAGGATCGAGGCTGGTCATGGCAGAAACATCTGTGCCTTAGAAGTGTGCTCCGCTGGTCCTCCATTATCTACTCATAAAAATCACCATTGGCAGATCTATAAAACCCAGGTCCATTAAATTAACTATCTACTTAGAGTAATTAAGACGGGGAACTCTACTTCCCTTCAATAGGACAGTAGATCTCATTTACCAAATAGTGCAGCCATTCACAGAAGACATATTGACTGCAGTTATTAAATTTCAACAAATATGTTTTAACCATATGTTATTTAGGACAGGCAACAGCATTATCCAGGATACATGGAAACCTTTTCCTAGGCAGGTGAATGATTGCCCTGACGAATAGAGAACTGTTTCCCACAGGACGTTTTCTAGTCTTATCCTAAATGTAATTTCTTGCATTTCCCTTGGGAGCCTGAGTGGTGATGAGCACATCTTGCCATACGGAATTTTGTTTGATGGCTGGCTTGATTTTTTCCCTCAATTTTGACTCTACCATATTTCATTGCAGAAAATGTCTGGAAACTTCTACAAAGCCAACCCAGCTTTCAAACCTCATACTCATAAAAGCGTAGGGCACAGAGAAGCCAAATATAAGAAATGCAACATATTCATAAACTCCACACTTGACACTAGAGCTAGTGTCAATCTATTAATCACTGGATTAGCCCTAAAATACCTTAAGAAAGGCAAGAACTGACACCCATAATCAGAGTTCATTCTCCAATTACATTAGGATAATCACTGTCGGAGCCCATTTATGTTTGTATAAGATTATTTGATTTCCCACACTAAAAGGTCTTTTATTACCAACCATCAACACCATAATAGCAGTCCTAAATGTGAAGAACAGCCACTTAAATTAATACAGCTTTCTAACTTTATTTCACTGTGTCAGCAGGGCCTCACTGAGAGCTGCTGCAGGCTGCAGCCCATTGCAGGGAAGGTAGACAGCTCTCTACAATGCAACTCATAGGAAGGACAAAATGGTCCAGTGGTGGAGATGGGGTTTGGAAGGTGAAGAACTTAGAGAACACTTAAGCATAGAGAATAATCTGGAAGGTTAAATCTACTAAGAACATTCAATGAGAAATGGAGAGGCAGAGGACAGATGGGGTTAGGGAATGAGAAGCAAGAAAAATGGCATATTTTGGTTCTAAGGCTCCCATAGCTATTTTACTTGAGAACAAAAAAAAAACAATCGCTCATCGTTGATCTGGTGCCTTTCTTTGGTGGGTCTCCAATCAATTTATGCCTATCCTTCCTTGCACTCCCATTTTCCCACCATGACTTGAAAAGAACATTCTTGACTCCCATTCTACAGATGTAGAAACTTAAATACAGGCATCTTGTGAATTCTTTAAAAAGCATGAGGTATTATGATGGTATAATGATTTTTCTTTACATTAAATTCTCAGAAGACCCACATGAGTACTATTTTTCAAAGCAGTCACTGTGAGAGCATACGTACTTATTCCAACAATGGTATGACCATGTTTCTGGATATTTATAGCAAATTTAGGTTTAAAACCAGAAATATATAGCCTCCATCCTTTGTAGTTATTTCAGATCCAAACAGATATTATCCAGCTTGATCATTTAGTTTGTTCATGAGACTTGGCTTTCGATGGCATTTAATTGCTTCTCAAAAGTAGTCCCACTCTGAGGGAAGGCAAATCTCTTACCTAGGGCAATATGCAAAAGAATCTGCTGTGGGCTATGCCTATAAGCTTCAAAAGAGAAGTTTTTACACATCAGGGACACAACAGAGAGAAAGAACCTGGCCGCCCAGGCTACAGATTTTTAAGGACACATAACTCATTTACTTTTTGTCAGTTTGAGATGCTTATTTACTTGTAAATATCACTTCTGTGACCTCCTTACCAGGAAAAACGATTCAAATTCAGGCCCATGGCTGCCTCTGCTGGCCTCTGAAGTGGATGCTTACACCAGATGGGCAAATTAGAATACAGGAGAGACAGGAGAGTAGAAAAAAGTGGGGGAAGAGGAAGTAGGGGAAATGGAGAGGGGTAAGGGAGAAGGGCCTTGCTTTCCACTCACCTCCTCGCTATTCTCAGCTCACTCCTGGGTTCCTTCCATTTTTGTGGCCTCTGCACTCAGCCATTCAACGGATACTTAGGACATGTCTATTATGCACAGGTGTTCCATAGGTTTGGGTTACATCCACGAACGGAACATGCAAAGATCCTTGTCTTTATATACTCTATTTTAGAAGGCACAGGCAAGCACTAATCAATAGCATAATAAGAAAGCCAAGTACACAGCCTGCTGACTGGTGCTCAGTGTGGCCAAAGTTTTCCAGCAGAGGAGGGTGAGGGAACTGGGGTTGGAGGGAGTTAGAATTCTAAGGATGGTTCTCAGGGTAGGCTTCATTGAGAAGGGGTAAATGAAGCAAAGATTTGAAGCAGGTGAGGGAGCTAGCCACGCAAATATCTCGAGAGAGAATATTCTAGAACAGTCATAGCAAATGCCCTGAGTATGCCTAGAGTAATTACACAATAGCAAGGCAGGCACTGTGGCTGGAACAGGGTGAGTCTGGTTGGCATAGGAGGGAGGTCAAAGAGGCATTCGTGGTGGTGGTGGTGGTGGTGGTGGTGGTGGTGGTGGTGGTGGTGTGTGTAGAGGACAAGGTCTTCAGATGATCCACGGCCTGTTTAGATCTGAGCATTTACTGAGAATCACTGCAGCGTTATAAGCAGAGAAATGACATGATCTGATTTATATTTTGCA
Source organism: Nomascus leucogenys (assembly GCF_006542625.1). Lineage (NCBI taxonomy): Eukaryota > Metazoa > Chordata > Mammalia > Primates > Hylobatidae > Nomascus > Nomascus leucogenys. Next base: position 1,772,541 of record NC_044395.1, on the reverse strand, counting down.
GGATGCTCTACTGAGAATAGACTGCAGGGAAGAAAAGTAGAAGCAAGGAGACCATCAGGAAGGGACTGCAGTAATCCATACAAAGGAGTCATGGAGGTGTGGCATGGTGCCCAGACATGATCTGCACCTAAAGCCACATTTACCACGGGCTTCCACATTCTCACTTATAATACACATCCCACATCTTTCCACTCTTAGTGTAGTCTCTTCAAGTTTGCCTCTGCTTAGGTATCAGCTCCAGCTCTGGGCAGGAATTTCATAAAGAGCTACTGGTTGGGATGATCCACTCTGCAGTGCATTGGTTTCAGGCCTGATGGTTTCCACCAAAAGTTGTAGCTGTCAAATGCTGGACCTGCTTGCTCTCTGCCCCAAATGTGGATATCTATTCAGTTGTTTCTTTTCGCATGGTCTGTTGGTTTTTCTGGCCTAGCTCCTACTCAGATCCAACCCCTGCTCAACTTCTACCTTTCTGCTTCACCAAGACAGATGTATGAGCATATGCCAAAAGCACTAAACAGTTAAAAGAGGCTGGGATTTGAAGTCCCCTCAACAAGGGGGCACCAAGCAGCTGTGCAATGCAGTCTAGAGCTACTGTGCTTAGGAATGTTGAAAGAGTATCTCTTTCCCAGTGTTAGGTATCACATGCATATATTGCGTACAACTTCTAAGGGGCTATCATATCCTTTATTTCATGGGATCTTTGTAATATTCCTATGAAGTATGTTGTACAGATGGAACTGTCACACGTTTTTATAGTTTTCTCAACTTATAAACTGAAGATCAGAAGGATGAAATAAACTGTCTCAGACCACACAGCTAACACATGGTGGAGTCAGAACACAGTTCCAAGTCATTTCACTCCTGGTGCGTGATGCTGTCCAAACACTCAGGCAGCTCTGGGTGACAACAAAAAACAGGTTTTGAAGCCTTCTGTCCAAGCGGAAGCTCTAAACTAGGTTATCTAGCTTCTGACCTCTAAATTTTACTATTTTGTTCTCAAGAGGAAATGACATCAATTAACAAATAGTTTTATTTCTGGTCAGGATTAAGTGAATGGCAAAGAATGAATCCATTTGCCAAAAACTGTCATTGCAATTATCATTAGGACTTCATTGAGTTCCTGCCTGAGTGCTGTCAAACACTAGAAGAATCATATGGGCCTCATGCTACCTCCAGGAAGGGGACTGTATCTTTGGGAAAGCTTCACTTCACATCTATCTTCATCACTGGCTCTTTCTGTGGTCACTGTTCAATATAAATTCATTTTATTATTTACTAAATACTTCTCTGAGGAAGAGTGGGGAAAACGATTCAAGTCTGCCTTCTCTTTATCAACTCCATCGTGATCCACATTGTTACAGGTTAATTCAAAAAGGAAAAATAAAAGGGAAAAATAATCTTTATCTCCTCTTCCATAGAAAATAGAAGATTGAATTAAAAAAAGTTTGAGATGTCTCCTAAGTGAACCATGAGAAGAAAAATTCACAGATGCAGGAGAAAAAACCCACAAAATTATTGTTTTAAAATGTGTTTGTATGAAAACATTTGTTAAATGCAAAGAGTTTGGGGAAGAAATATAATAGTTGAGAAAAGGGAAACTTCCCTTTTGTTACTCTATTTTTAACTATAGGTAGTTTATGTTCCCCAAAATTTTCAAATGAAGATCTATAAATTATCCTTGCTAGTGAGGTTCTGTTGCATGTAGATCTCATGTAGCTAGTGTACGTACCCTGAATGCAGTCTCTCTGCACCCCACACTTCCCATCCAGGCCTGAGTTCTGCACTTTGACACCCATAGAAGGCTGGTTTAGTGATGGATTTGCATTTACTACTAGCCAGGTGATATCACCACTTATATTTTCAAAGATATCCCAGTACGAACTCTGTATATTCAGAACAGAGCCCTTGGCCCTTGTCCCCTGCCACTCTCCACTCCTCAAATAAATGGGCAAAAAATATCTTCCCCATTCTCCGTCTGGTTAAATGGTTCTCACCATCCATCCACTTGCCCAAGTCAAGACCTCATCCTTACTGCCTTCTTTCCCCTCACCCCTGACTTCCCATCCATCACTACGTCCTGGTTCTTCTTCCCTCAATATATATTTGCTAAATAAATAAATGAAATCAGAACCTGGATAAAGAAATAAAAAATATTATGATTTTCCATAAACTTATATAAATTTTGAATATTAGTGTGTAATTGACCTTAAAGGCTATCTGTCCCAATTTATCCACTTTTATTAGAGAAGACAGCTGAAGACTAAGGAAGAAAGCTCTAGATTACATATTTACTGGCAACTATGGCACCTAATGTTCTTTACAAAGTACATCCTATATTTTAACAAGGATCTGAAAAGTGGACACTGAATTAGGAAGTATTGTATATTGGATACTAGTTAAATCTTACCTGATAAATAAATGTAGTATCCATTGTTATAAATACTGGAATACCGAGAAGTCAAGTTGTCCATCTCTCATCTTGTTTATAAATAAGAGTCCTTCAGGAGATCCTAGCATATCAGATATCTGGTCTACAAAGAGGTTGTGGCCAGGTTTCATAATTCCCTATATCAAACTCCCTCCTCAATCATTGTATCTGCTGGCCACCTTATCACATAACACACAACCAGCTTATTAATATAAATTAGAGGACAGTCACCAGGAGGGCTCCAATCAATTCAAGGTAGACTCCCAAAGGAACCAGTTGTCTGAGTAATTGAAACAAAACAAACAAACGAAACACAGTTACTTCACATCTATCCCTGGAGGTTGCTTGCAGCTAGGGCAATTGAACACTCTTCTAATTGAACAGGGAAAATAAGGAGTGGTTGCTGCCTTGTACTGAACAGATTCCACACAGATGCTTCATCCTTCCCTGGCGGGACCTGGTTATGTTTTCACCAGATTCTAAATTTTTATTCCAAAGGACTTTATCACTTCCATATAGTTCCCATTGGTCACAGGCAGGCAGGATCAATAAAGATATAATCCTACAGACAGTAGCAAACACAAATGTTCCTGATGAATTCCAATCCTGAAATCCAGAGTCCAAACATGCTGTGACCAGCTGGGAATTTGCTCTAAGCTGTCATCAGTCCCCAACATCTAAAATTTCCCCGTGGAGACAAAAGATGGAAAAGCTGTGTACAAGCTTGGTTCCATCTTGCAAGGCAGTATGTGTAAGTATAATTGTAGCCTTTTCCAGAGCCATTTTAAGGGACAAAAAAAGAGGAAGGGAGACGGGAATTGATGCCTATCAAAAATGTTGTGGTAATCTCTTTGAATGACCATCATCACGGTGAATTCCTGTTGCTCTCTTTCCCTCCCTCTCTTTCTCTTCCTATCTTTCCTCTTTCTTTCCTGACATCTTTATTGAGATATAGTTCATATAACATACAATTCACCCATTCAAAGTATACAATTTAACTGATTTTAGTTTGTTCACAGAGTTGTACAACAATTACTACGATCAATTTTAGAACATTTTCATCACCCCAGAAAAGAAATCCTGTATCCTTTAACAGTCACCTCCAATCTCCCCATCTCCCCAGTTCTACACAACCACTCATATAATTTCTTTTCTCTCTAGAAACGAATGACTATTCTGGATTTTTGTGTAAATAAAATTATGCAAGATATGGTCTTTTGTGACTAGCGTCTTTCACTTGGTATAATGTTTTCAAGGTTCATCCATGTTGTAACATGTATCAGTGTTTTATTTTTTTAATTGCTGAATACTATTTCATTATATGGCTTGACTATATTCTACTTATCCATATATTCAAGTATCCTTTAATAAGGTATACGCTTGTTTCTTTTTTGGACTATTTTGAATAATGTTGCTATAAATATTTATGTAAAAGTTTTTGTGTAGCCATACGTTTTTATTTCTTCTGGGTATATGTCTCGGGGTGGAATTACTGAGTATTAGGGTAACCGTAACCACACCCAAACTTTTGAGGAACTGACAGACTTTTTTTGAAAGCGGCTGTGCCATTTTTTCATTTTCATATATACGAGGTTTCCAGTTTCTCTACATCCTCATGAATACTGGCTACTATCTGTCTTTTTTATTACGGTGAATGAAAGTGATATCTCATTATGACTTTGGTATTTATTTCCCTAATGATCAGTGATGACAAGCATCTTTTCAGGTGCTTATTGACTATTTGTGTATCTTCTTTAAGTGAATGTCTATTCAGATTTTTTGCTCATTTAAAATATTGGTTTGTCATTTTATTATAAAATGCAGGAGTTCCTTCCCTGTTGCTTCCTTGTTAATGATTGTAGAGGGCAATTCACAATGTTCAACGTATATTTCAACACATTATAAATCATTAGAACAAAATAAATTCTATATTTCTACCTAAGAGTGAAAGTATTTCTGGATCTTTTTATTTTCTGTGTGTGTGTGTGTGTTTGTGTGTGTGTTTGTATGTGTGTGTGTGTGTGTTTGTGTGTGTGACGGAGTTTCACTCTTGTCATCCAGGCTGGAGTACAATGGCGTGATCTCGGGTTCAAGCGATCCTCCTGCCTCAGCCTCTTCAGTAGCTGGGATTACAGGTGGCCACCACCATGTCCAGCTAATTTTTGTATTTTTAGTAGAGAAGGGGTTTCACCATGTTGGCCAGGCTGGTCTTGAGCTCCTGACCTCAGGTGATCCACACACCTCAGCCTCCCAAAGTGCTGGGATTACAGGTGTGAGCCACCATGCCCGGCCTGTATCTTTTTCTTACCTCCAGCAATCTCACAGATGCCCATTAAAACTTCCATTTGTGTGTTGCATGTTGAAACCTTGTACAGTCATTGGTCATATTTTTAAATGGGCAAGCCTTTTGGTGAATGGTCTGCTTGTCTCTAAACTAAAATATATAAAACCTTAGCGCTAAATAGAAACACTTGAACTGTCTGCTGTTTTTTGTTCTGAGACAAGTTTGAAGATACATTCTTTCTAGATAGGTACAGTAAAAAAGAACAATGAGACTTCATTGTACAGGGTAAATGCTCATTAAATGTTGGTTGCAGGAATAAATGCACAGAAGGCCTTTGTGGGGCATTGAATTGTAAGAGCTTGGCTTTGTTCGTTTAGCAAAGCAAAAGAAGGGGCAGAATTATTTCCTTCTTGGTCAGAGAGTTTTTGATCTTCTGAAGCCAGAGTCAATAATACTAATGTCTTGATGGCCCTGAATGTTTTTCCAAATTTGGACAGGGAGGAAGCTCATTTGCAGATTGATAGCCCTATCTGCAAATGGGTCTATTTCCCAGTGTAGGTCATAATATATACATGAGATGGTTTCTGTCTAGGTCTGGAAGAGAAACAGATCTAAGTTGTATGTGATTATCAGACCAACTGCCTACTCATAGATCCAGAAGGATGCTTAAAAGTCATTTGTTCAGCAATTCCATTGCCCTTGCAGTTACCACTCCCTTTTTGAAGATAAACTTGCATTTCCTTTGTTTCTACCTCTGGTTGCCTATTCTTTGTCTCTTCCTTGATGTTATTCAATTACAAGTAGTAGAAAGGGACAGAGCTTCAATTTCTGCAACATATCGGCTGTTTAATTGTGGGCAAGTCACTTAACCTCGTTGAGTCTGTTTCCTCTTTCATACATTTGGGATGCTAAATATAACACACTTCCTCCCTCCTGTTCAGGACTGTTGTGAATATCAATTTCTATAAGGGAAAGCACTGTGCAAAAGGCTAAATTCAAAACAAATTTTAGTTGTGGTTGCTATAATTATCTGGTAACCTCCAATCAACGGCATTAGTTGCTTCGCGTTTTCTTTTCTTTTCTTTTTTTATTTCCAGTTTTGTTAACATGGCATTTGAATTGAGGTTAAAACAAATTACTAAAATAAAGGTTCGAGATAAATGGCAGATTTTTTGTCTGTAGGTTTCTTCTCTGCTAACATAGACCATAGAAGTGTTTGCTGGAAAATAACCATGGGTACAAAGACTTTGCTTCCCTGACCAAAAAAAAAAAAAAAAAAAAACAACAGAATTGAGTGCTTTTGTTGATAGTGGTCCTTCTGGTGGTGGCAGGATCAAGGAGCCTCAGCATGCCTCTAAACTGTGCATGAGAGAGCCTGTCTCTTTCCAGTCAGATAGTGGTACCAGAAGAATCCTGGATCTGTACATTCCTGGTTACAATCCCTCCATTTCTGAATAATATAAAAAAAAGTCAGCTCCTAGATGGGCTGGCTTCTTTTTAGTTGGCCAAGAGGAGAAATCCAAGGAGTGAGTAAAAGCATCTCCCGCAAAGAACTGAGCTGGGCTTTAAGTCACTAATGAAGAGAAAATCTTAGAAGGTATCAAGTCAAAGCTACTGAAATTAAATTATGGGTAACTTTCAAGAAGCAGGAGGTAATTCCCAACTTGGAAACAAGCCAGAAATGAGAGACTGCCCCCATTTATTCCATTCGAAATGCCACAGGAGTTGAATGACCACAAGGACAATATTTTCCAGGAAATGAAAACCACTAATGGGCACTATTTTGGTAATTCAAATACTTTCTTTCATGATAAACACCTGCTCCTTTTGGAAACAGATTTAATGATGATGTTTACCCATTTATATTTGTATACTGCTGAGCCCACTGACAGCACTCAATAAATAATAAATAATGATAATAATAATTCTGATCCAAAGTCTTCAGGAGGAAAAAAGAAGAACCAAAGATTTATTGTCGGCATATCCTGTAAAAATCGATCTGGCTCTTTAAATAGAAGAAGTGCCTTGAAGGGAGATAATGCATTGATTTATGATTCAAAGAAAATGTAATTTTAAGAATTACAATAATAACAGCAATAATCAATGTCCTATATGCCCCGTAATAAAAACAGAAAGAAAAAGAAAACAACACTTAGAACAATACAAGCTATTACTTTAGGAAAAGAGGAAGTTTTCAAAAGCATGATACTTTTAAGTTACTGGATTCAGCAACAGGCTCTGTCCTAGATATAAATGTCCACATTTTGTTCATTTTTTGAGAAAGAATGTTGCCTAGCTGAGGTGAGGGGAGAAGCTAATATACTTTGATGTGACTGTCTAAGTCTGTCCAAACCTGACTCCATCTACTCATTGAAGCTGATGGCCATTGCTTCAGTTTTCTTTTTCTCTTTTCTTTTTTCTTTCCTTTCCTTTCTTTCTTTTTTTTTTTTTTTTTTTTTTTTTTGAGACGGAGTTTTGCTCTTGTTGCCTAGGCTGGAGTGCAATGGGTGCAATCTCAGCTCACTGCGACCTCCGCCTCCCGGGCTTAAGCAATTCTCCTGCCTCAGCCTCCTGAGTAGCTGGGATTAAAAGCATGCACCACCACACCCAGCTAATTGTGTATTTTTAGTAGAGATGGGGTTTCTCCATGTTGGTCAGGCTGGTCTCAAATTCCCGACCCCATGTGATCCGCCCACTTGGCCTCCCAAATTGCTGGGATTACAGGCATGAAGCCACTGCGCCCGGCTGCTTCAGTTTTCTATAATGATGACTATCACTTTACTTCAGGCCACATCTTCACAGGATGATGAAGTTAGAATGAGTTATAATAACCTCACAACTACCCCCTGATACCAAGCCCCCTCCATCTCCAATACATCCTTCACTTTGTCCATATAGTAGGTTTATAAAACACAAGAGCCTCTTCCTCGAGATCCTTTGAAAATTTCATATTGCCTATAGAATGAAATTCAAAATCTATGCTAATGACCTGGTCCCACCTTACCTTTTCAGCTTCATCCCCACCACATTTTCCCTTCAGAACCTTGCTCCAGGGACACATACATAATTCCCCTGAATCTCTCCCCACTTGCTTGTGTCTGTGGCTTTGCTCAGCTGGCTTCCAGCATAGAATTCACTGCTTTACATGCTGAGACACTTAAGGTGCAGCTCAGATGTCAACTCCTTCATGTAGCCTTTCATGATTAGTTTCAATCCCTGTTTCCTTCCTACTCCAGTAGAATTATTAACTGTTCCACTTTTATAACATCGATTTACTTCTTTCTGGTACAAAATTAAATCTGTGCAATTTTCTCCTCGTAAGTTGTAGGATTCCAGAAAGCTTGAGTTTTGCATGTAGTAGGTGCTTAATATATACTTATTGAATTCCATTGCTACAGGGAGGAGGATACTCATGGGGGAAAATGCTAGTACCTTCAAATTTAATACTCTTTGGCCTTTAGTAAAACCCTGTTTCCATATTTAGCATCACCCTAGCATTGACCACCATTATTCTAATCCATAGAAGTCTCCTCTTGTATTGTGCATGGCAGGTAGCAGGAGTTCAATAAATGCTCATTGGAGGCCATTGCTTAAGTAAAAACAGCACCCGTGAGAAAAGATGCTGGAATCCTGTACATGTATGTGTGCCTTTCTGCAAAACCCCAGCTTGTCCTTGCAGAACCTCATTCTGACTTTGAAAAACATTTCTTCAATATATTAAAGTTCCTTTGGATTCTATTTCTGCATTCGTTATGACACCCAATCAAGTGCCATGGACAAAATCAATGAATATGTTCTGCCATCAATCACACAGTTCATAAAACATCTCCATGGTGTCTGTGTAGGACTCAATTAGCATGGGAAGAAGTATAGGATTAAAAGTTATCATGGAAATGGTCTTTGCCTTCAAAAATCGCATTTACTTCTATATTTTAAAATTGCCTGCTTATGCCTTTTATGTACCTTCATCTTCCCACAAGATTATAAGCTCTATAAGGATGAGGGACACATTTGTCTTCTTCATAGCTATATTCTCCAGCACCAAGCAGTCTTAACACATAGTATATGCTCAATGAATATTTGTCACATGAATGATACATATTGTCATACTAAACCAACAATGGTCCTGAAAGGTAGCACACTCATAGACTACAATATTTCTACCTTTTCTCTAAGTCAAAGCAATTCCAAATGCTTCCTTGAGCTTAAGGGCTCAGAGAATATAAATTTAAGGTAGTGATTTGAGACTTTTGTTAAATTCCTTTGCAAGAAACTTTAGTTTTAAAATATTCATGAGCTGCTGAGATCAGTATACACCTGTGTCTTAGCAAATTGAAGAAGGAACTAAATAGGATCAGGGAAAATAAATGTAGAGGAACAAGGGGGCTTAACTAATTCTTCATAATGACTTTGGGGTTTACTGCACCAAATCAGGTGTGGAATTTCCTGAACTCCCTAAATCGATTCTGCCCCTGAGCCTTGCTAGGTGTTATTAGTGGATTTCTTAAACACATGGGTGATTTTAATGTCAGTTTAATGCATCCATTCAAGCAGCTGTTCACTCCAACTCCTTATCTTTTCTCCATGGGGACTTCAGTGACTGGGTTTCCACCCCCCACCCAGCGATCCTTTCAGAGGCTCTGGAGAGATGCTCATACATATTCATCTTTTCAAAAGTGACAAGACAAAATCTAAGCCCCTTGATGAAGGCTATTTTCTAACTCTCTTGCCAGGTAGACTGCTTGATACCAGACGGGATAGGTTGGTGACCTCAGCACCAACTCTGAAATGTAAAAGTACTTTGTCCCTTCATAGCGCTGCTCACTGAGAGATTTGTTGACAGTCAAATATTATTTCTTCTTTCTTATGCAAAGCCAGCATAGAGTAATGGAAGAAAAGGGCAATGTTTGCAAGGAGGGTGAGGGACAATTGAGACCATCCCACAGCTACAGCAAGTCAAAGAAAGACTAATCTGTGAGCCAGGATGCACGGTCAATTGCCCAGTTGCACTGTGGTTGGGCACTCATAATTGATAAGTCTCTGAAATACTAAAGAGCTATTTATTTACATGTCTGAGGCATAAGGGCTCTGTTCCCGTAACTGCGGTGACCCCAGTGGCTTACTGGAAGCAGGCGCAATTCTGTGTACAATTTGACATTACTCAAAGAGAGGGCATCTTGCCTTTTCTAATAAAGACAGGGTGCAGAGCCTGCAAAACCAAGGGAGCTAATCAAACTGGGAGTGAACTGCCTGGAGTGTGTTGTTTTACTTCAAATCAGTACACTCTCAGAAATCTGCTGTTTTAGTTAAATTAAGTTTCTTCCCCATTGGAAGATAGAATCTATTGAAACACCTATAAAATATTTTATACAATATGGCATTTTAGCAGGCAAACAATTTTTCTTTCTCCACTACACAATTTCTCTTCCTTACCAACCCCCCCGAGTGATACCATCAGGTATAATGGATCCTTGGAATCTCATTCTATGTAATCTGAAAGGCTTGGCGAGGTGAAACTATTAAAGTGTTGCTTTACTTCTAGAATGATACATTGTCCTTTATCTAAGAAAGGATCAATTCTTTGGTAAGAGATCATTAAACTTTAATATGTTCACTAATTAAAGGCAGCAACCTTGTCATTTCAACGTCCTCTACCAAACTCAGCACATGGTGCCTGCCTAATAAACGTGACAATAGGATAGCTGCCATAACGCTAAGCCCGCTAGTGTGGACTCATTACCACATCTCACTGCTTCTCATGGGTGACTAAGGTCTGGAAATGCCTAGATAATAAGCCACTTGCTCAATTAGATGGGAATGACTAATCACGGGAGTGAGCCAGTCTTTAGGTTGGTCATGGAACTCTTCTTTCTGGAAGGCTGACAAATAGTGTTTATGGCAATGAATTCCAAGTCAATAGCTACATTGATGCAGCAGGTATTGATCTAGCAAGAGCTTGAGATCCAGCAAGTCTGAGTCACCATCTCTTTCACAAGTGCTTGTGTGTAATCAACTTTACTGATGCCTTGCTTCAATGGAACAAGCGTGATCCAAGTAGGACGGCTTCCCAAACAGCCTTTAGTCAAAGAACGGGTGCAAAAGGGAGAAAACAGGCATATATTCTGGGACGTTCATAGCCTGAAAAGAAGGCTCATGGCAGACACTAAAATGCCTTCCTCCAGAAGGCTTCACTGCACAACTGCCAGGCCTACCCACAAAAAGTATCAACCCAGACAGATGACCTATTTTCAAGGTACTCCTTCCCCCGTGTAAGGTCCACACTTTTTATGCTGGTAGAAAATAAATGAAATGATATTTTTCAACCTTCCTAGAATAAATAAAAACTCACTTGGATATCCTTCCAAAATGGGTTCAAAGGATTTCTATCTCATTCAATGATTTTTATATTGATGGATATGATGAAGCTGTTTAAAACTCTATTCCATTATGATTGCTGGTCCTGTACAATAACCCACAGTGGGGAGATGTGTTTTCATAGCAATATGTGTGAAAAATCTTCAGGAGTTTTGTAGTTTTCTCACAGTTCTGAGTTATAAAAAGTGAAATGGCTGTTTGACAAAAGGACATTCGATCACACATTGCATTTTGTTTCCATAGTAGGTACACTTAGCAAGTAAAGAATCAGAACAAAAGAGATGAAACTCCTGCTCCGCTCTGCTCTAGGCAGCCCACATCTGGTGATAACATGTAATAGGAGACTGTACAAACCAAGACATTGGGCATGAAAGCGTCAGAAATGAGAAAAACTTCACGATTGGGAACTAGATGGACATGAAGAAAGGCATTGTCAGGGGAGACAAGAGGGCAGCATGGGAACACGTGAGGCACTGGGGAGAGGGGGACTCACATTTATTCTGTTGTCTCCCAGGGCAGGACTAGTATTAGCATGCAGATTTTACAGAGAGACCATGGGAGTGTGATGGGATGAGGCCCATTCCCATAGCCACAGCTACTGGGACCAACAGGAGCTGTGTCAGGTAGCAGACATGCTCAGGGAGGGCCTGGCAGAGGCTGCTTGAATGCATGATGAGGAGGCTTAGAAGATGTGTATTCTGGATTGGGTGCATATGAACCAATGAGCTGCAAGTTTTCTTCTAATAAAGATAGTATATGAATCCCTAAATCCATCTCTGTATCTTAAAATAGTTTATTTGGGAAGGTACATAACTCAAAGCATTTAAATAAATAGCATACTCTCCTGTACACAAAGTAGTACAAACAACATGATGGATAAGAGAAGGATTACTTTCTCAGCAAGAAAATAATGCATATAAAAAAAGGAGAAGTGTTAAGCTGGCTAACTGTAAAGAACGGGAGGCTCTAGTTCACACAGACATTTGGGCAAACCTAGGTCTTGAGGGGTAGAAAAAACTCAGGAAAAGAATCAGAACCACCTACGCAGGAGGTGGGGAGAGAGTGGCAAGAGGCAATTGTAGGTGGAGTTCTTTAGAGGATCTTACAATAGTTTCTTGCTTAAAATTAGCTCTGGGGGAAAACAAAGAGAAGAATTTATTGTTATATGTTGCTCTTGGAAATTACCTTTGCTTTTATTATTGTCTTATAAGCAATAGTTTTTTTTGTTTTTTAGTTTTAAGAAATTTTTTTCTTGTAATAAGATTCACAGTTCAGTGCTTCAACATACACATACGATGCTACAATTGCTTAGTGATGGAAATCCAGTGACAGAGAGGCAGGGCAACAGTTAGCTGGACAGGTGAGTTAAACAAGCCCACACTCTATCTTGCAAAAGGACTGAGGGGAGGGGAGTGCACAGCTATTCTGAGGTTGATGTTAAGAAATCTTGGTTCCACTTACACGTTTTCATCCCTCCCAGGTATTCCACAAAATGTGGAATATCCATGCTGCTCTGAATTACAGATGTGATGACTAATCCTTCAGCAACACCTTGATTTCCCCTAAAGGCCTCTAATCCTTAATTAATGCTAACTACAAACACCTCATACTGCAGTTTGCCATTGCTTGTCTTTTTTGGAAAGAAAGGAAAATTATCCAAGTCTACTAGAGTCTCCAAGAAGGCAAGATTTCTGTTTCTTATTTATCATTAAATCCTCATACTTAGTAAAACTCTAACAGCCAGTAGATGCTCAAATATGTTTATGAAATGAAGGAATAAACAGACTCAATCTTTGCACTGCCTCGGGATAGACCCCTGAAGAGAAGTCTTTCACAGTCTGGATCCAGCCTTCATGAGACTGTCCTGCACACGTCCCACCCTCCATCCAGCCAAATAGTTCTGCATTGCTCAAATGAGGACCATTTCCCCCACCCCTACACAGCTCCTATCTCCATGGAAAGCCTGATGTCTCTGCTGAACTCTTTACTTACTCTTCAGGAACCAACTTGAGAATATTTTCCCCAAGATGTCGCCCCTGACTGCTGCAAACAAGGCCTCTCTCCTTGGAGTGTCACACCATCCTATGCGTGTCACTTGGGCAGAGATTAGCACACTGATTTCTACATTTATATGCACCTGTCCCCCTTAATAAGAGGAGAGTGGTTTATTTGGGGGCAGAAGAGAAGACACTCATTTTATTTTTTTTTGTCATTTTTTCCCTCTGATTTTTAAATTGCAAATATTTTTCTCTTCACATAAAAAGATTGGAAACATACCAAAGTACATACAGCAAAATCTCCACCCCCAGCAATCTCATCCCTTTAGAGGTGGCCACTTGTATGCAATCGTGGTGTGCTTTTAGAGGTGGTTTTTTGTACGTACAATCTCTCAAATATCTCTGGATGTACATCTAACCTATAGATATAGATATGTACCTGGACATAGACATACAGATATAGGTATAGATACACTGATATTTTTAAAACAAGTTATTAATGTATGTTTGCCAAATTACAACTTATTTTTTCCACGTAACAATATGTTCCAATATCTCCCATGTCATATGTAGAAGAATTAAAAATAAAACTACCATTCAACCCAGTAATCCCTTTGTTAGGTATATACCCAAAGGAATATAAATTGTTCTACCATAAAGACATATACACCCATATGTTCACTGTAGCACTATTCACAATAGCAAAGACATGGAATCCACCTAGAAGGCCATCAACCGTGGACTGGATAAAGAAAATGTGGTACATACACACTATGGAATACTATGCAGCCATAAAAAAGGATGAAATTATGTCCTTTGCAGAAACATGGATGTAGCTGGAGGCCATTATCCTAAGCAAATTAATACAGGAACAGAAATCCAAGCACTGCATATTCTCACTTATAAGTAGGAGATAAACATTGAGTACATATGTACACAAAGAAGAGAATAATAGATACAGGCACCCACTTGAGAGAGGAAGGAGGGTAAAGACTGAAAAACTACCTATCAGGTATTATGCGGATTACCTGGGTGACAAAATTATCTCTGTGCCAAACTCCCAGGACACACAATTTTCCCATGTAACAAACCTGCATATGTACTCCTGGAAATTAAAATAAAAGTCGGAAAGAAAACAATGCATGCTATTTTTTTTTTTTTTACTGTTGAATTCGATTCCATAGCATGGAAGTATATTTTATGCCTTTTAGTCTACTTTACATTTCTAAGATTTAGCACAATTCTTGACATCTAATAAATGACTAGGTCCTACCTACAACTCAAGATGGTCAAACATTTTGATGAATTTTTCTCCCCCATTGCTCTAAGCTTTTCCTGAGATATATTCGGTAGCCATATCTCATTCCTGTTTATCACAGGTAAGTAGGTAAGTGGCATGAGAGCAAGATGCTGACACCAGGAAGATGCATTGTTCAGAAGATGAGCATTTCTGCATCTAAGCAGAGTGCAGAAAAGGCAAAGAAGAAAAAGTAAATGAAGGAGAGGAGAAAAAGATGGGATTTTCTGGAATTCCAGAGAGTGAGGTAGCAGAATAGAAGAAAATGAGTAACTTGGAGGACTTTGTTCTCATGCTGTGCCTCCAGCTCACAAAATGTCAACACTGGCTAAAGCCACTATGCCTGAGAAATAGGGCTGGAGGTTTCTGCCTGCCTTCTCACTGACTCTCCAAACTTATCTGCCATTATTTACCTACTAACTTTTTAGGTCAGTATTTCATACCATTCATTCATTCAATCAATTTTTTTATTTTTTATTAATTACTATGAATCTGGTATTTTTCCACGTGCTGAGAATTTAGCTGTTACCAAATGAAGCCTCCAAGCCTTAATGGAGCTTATATTCCAGCGGAACTGGCAGACAATGAACACACAATAAAAAATAATTCCCTGTCAGCCACTGAGAACTGCCTTGAAAAGACAGAGAGACATAAAGAAATAGACAAAGATCCGGGAATGATTTAGGGGGAATAATCAAGGAGGGGTCTCTGCCAAGGTAACGTTGCCCAGAGGTCTGCCCGCCCAGAGGAGGTCAGCCATTCCACCTCCGGCTGAAGCCATCCTTCTCTCCTGCGCTAGGTTGGGTAGATGGGAGATGGCCAGTCCTACCTGGCCATTGAACCCATCCTCCATCATTTTCACTCTGCCACCAATTAGCTAGATCAGCTGGGGCAATTATTCCCACAACCTGTGTCTTGCTTTCAACCTTTGTAAAACAAGGAACTGGACTCATGGCTTCTATGGTCCCTCCACAAATAACAATCATTTATGGTGTCATGTGACTGCTGTCAGGGGGACCTCACTATTCAACCCGTCGTATATCCCTTCCCAACACAGAAAGACCCCAGTAGACCACTCCACAGCAGACAAAGGCAGAACAGTCTCGCCCTCCCTCGTTTTGCCCAAGTACCTGAGATTGGGAGCTGTTGGCCAGCGGCTCTGTCCCTCGTTTTCCATGGTTTCAAGGTAATATTTCTTCCAGGGAAACTTCTTCTAGTAGCAACCCACTCAGTTACCCTGCAAGTTAGGCCCCAATATTCCTTGTGGAAGCTCAGGTGGGAAACAGGCATCACTGACACTGGCTCTGTCACACCAGCCAAGGGATCCTGCCAGGACCCAACACGCTGCTTCATCTCATAGACATCTCTGGGTGTGCTTCTGTAGAAGGCAGCAGGTGGCCGTGAGAATACATAGGCTTTGCAGCCTCCCTCCTGGACGTGCAGCTTAGTGCTTCTGCTTACCAGCAGTGTGAGCCTGACCCGTAATTAAAAGTAGCTGCGCTTGGTTAGTATCTTCTGTGTGTCAGGGCCGAGCACGTGACCTGAATGAGCTGACGTTTCACCACAGGAATACTAGCAGGTTCTGCTGTTACATGGGAGGTACCGTTATGTCACTGTTACACAAACGCAGAGACTGAGGTTCAGAGAGATGATAAGTAACTTGCCCAAGATGATAAGTAACAAAGCCCATGGTAACTGGTGGTAGAATTACTACTCAAAACTAGGTTTATCTCCAAATCTCACGCTTTCAGTTACACGTCTTCCAAGCAAGTTACTCAATCTCTTTGGGATTGGTTTACTCATCTGAACCCAGGATAATAACAGCTGCCTGGCAGCCTCTCAAGGGACAAATGCAGAGACCTAGAGTGGGTTCTCTACAGAATCTAAACTTATTTTACTAAAAAAGGGGAGTTGAATGTGAGTTCCTTTTGCTGCTGTTTCCTCTCTCGACCATTGCCTCACAGTATGGTATGAGGCCAGGGGTATCTCCGCCTCTCAGGTGAAAGCCATGGGGGATCAGGAGGCTAAGTGAGGAGTGGAAATCAGTGTTCGCCTTGGAGGCTTTTGACACAGGACTTTTCTATCTCAAATTACAGCTAGTAGGCAGTTGTGAGTTATCTGTATAAAGAGGTGGAGCTAGAAGATCAATTACTAAGAAGGGTAAATCATTTGCAATCTCTGGTAAATCCTGTCTGTGAATGATTATAAAATTTTGGATTGGTGAAGTCCATGGTAATGAGGTATACCTGTATATAGCTGTCAGATTATGCTAAGCCTTTTAAATTACATAATTTCTATTCATTATAGTTTAAACTATTCAGAATAGTTTAAAAAGATGCAAAGGATGGCCGGGCACGGTGGCTCACGCCTGTAATCCCAGCACTTTGGGAGGCCGAGGCGGGCAGATCACGAGGTCAGGAGATGGAGACCATTCCGGCTAACACGGTGAAACCCCATCTCTACTAAAAATACAAAAAATCAGCCGGGCGTGGTGGCGGGCGCCTGTGGTCCCAGCTACTCAGGAGGCTGAGGCAGGAGAATGGCGTGAACCTGGGAGGCAGAGTTTGCAGTGAGCCGAGATCCCTCCACGGCATTCCAGCCTGGGCAACAGAGTGAGACTCTGTCTCAAAAAAAAAAAAAAAAAATGCAAAGGACAAGGGAACTTTTTTGTCTTAACTGATGATTGGTGTCTTCAATTAGGAAGTATTTAAGTTATGCAAAATATATATTCTGAAAATAAAAACAAGATATAATTAAGCCAAGTTTATTGTTATCTGAATGTCAAATTAAAAGAAAACCAATAAACTAGTCATTTGAATTACATGTAAATCGTTTGTAAGCCCACATTTGAAATTTCTATTTTGTCATTCTCATGAGTGGGTAGTTCCTCCCTGACCTCTTAAACCTACCCCTATTCTCCATTCCGTGATAGAGAAGAAGTTAGTGAGGAAGAACTGGATCACATGATGTCCATAAAGTCTTCATAAAGAAGGATGTTATGATATCTGGGCACCAGTGAGAATATAAGGCTGCCAAGGAGTGGACACTTTATCAGGTCCCTGTGGCCTAAGTTCACCAGGCACCTGTGAAAATACACACAAACCCACAACAGAACTATGCAAACAGTAAGTTTCTTGAGTTTTGTGTGTTTGGGTATTTCATGTTGATATTCCTAAGCTGACAATTAGTTTCATGATCCTTCAGAATTACAAACACCTCCTAAAGAGCAAAAGCAATCTTAGTTTTCTAAGGGGCTGGTGAGTAACAGGCTAGGGACAGGAGAGAACGCTGACTTTACTGTAGCTGTTACTTCTCAGAAACATGGAAAATCAGTTTACCAGTTGATGCTGACCTTAAATGAGTTCAGGATAAGAAAATGTTACTTTTTGTATTATTGTGATCTAATATATATATATATATATTTAGATATGGTCTTTGTCCTCTTTCTTGGAATACTGCTCTGAAAACCCTTGGAATCTCCAAACTGATAGTGTCTTTTTGCAGGCTAATGAGATGCCTGGCAGCTGGGGCCCCAGGATGGCCTCAGGATGGTGGCTGGCTGCCAGGGAAGCCAATTCTGTGATTAAATAATTGGAACTTTCTGTCCCACCCTCTTCTTCCTGGGAGGGGAGAGGAGGTGAAGGTTGAGTTGCTCACCTATGGCTAATGATGTAATCAATTATGCCAACCTAATGAAGCTTCGATAAAAAACCCAAAAGGCAGGGTTCGAAGAGCTTCTGGTTGCTGAACACTGGTAGGTTCCTTGAGGGTGGTGCTCCAGAAGAGGGTCTGGAAGCTCTACACCCCTCCCCGCTGCCTTTCCCCCACACACTTCTTCCAGCCGGCTGCTCCCCTGTATCCTCTGTTGATACACCGGCAAGTGTATGTAAAGTGTCTCCCTGAGTTCTGTGATCCACTGTAGTAAATGAATTAAATCTGCAGAGGTGGGGGCTGGGAATGCTGATCAGCAGCACTGGTCCCAACCTGGGGCTTGCAACTAGCACCTGAAGTGGGAGGCAGTCCTGTGGGCTGAGCCTCACCCTATGGGGACTGACGCCATCTCCAGGTAGACAGTGTCAGAATTGAATTGAATTGGAGAACACCCAGTCCTCACGATCATTGCTCAGTTGGTGTGTGGGGAAAAATTTCTCACTCATCTGATGTCAGAAGTGTTGTGTTGCATGAGACAAGATAGTAGGAAAAACATTTAGTAATTTTTGCTTGTCTTTAAGAATTATCCTGGATGAGTAAGAATCCCAAGAAAATGCCACTTGGTGTAAAGATATTTTGTGCTTATAAAATTAGGAAGAGTAAAGTGCAGTGTGAATGAGCAAGAGTTCTGGATTCCAAGCTGGGGTCAGATCCTCCTCGTAAGATGTCAGAGTGCAATGGCAAAGTGGGGGCCAGCGTTCACAGTCTGTCTCCAAATCCCAACCAGCTCTGTAATCTTGCACAAGTTATGTATACCCACTTAGCCCCAGCTTCCTGATGGGTGAGATGGAGACGCTACTACTGCCGTGAGGAATACAAGAGCTAACGTACACACATGATGTAGTACCATGTCTAGTGCCTACAGTTAACATTTAATAATAACTGTATTATTCTGTAAATCAGGGTGATGATATTGGCTATATTTTATAAGGCTGTTTCAAGGTTTCAAAGAGACAATGCACAAAAAAACTGCTTCCCATGGTGCCTATCACGTCATCAATGCTCAATGAATGCAAGCAGTACATTAAAGATCAGCATGATTAAAGACAGTGAACAGAACTCGCCATACTGAGGTCTGTTCCTGTTTCTCTTTCTTAGAGACCTTGATGCGTTCAGTTCTGTATCTACTACCACGTAGCAATGAAACATTTAGGAAACTGCATAACTTCTGGAGTCCTCAGTTTCCTGAGCTGTGAAATATAAAATCTGTATGATCAAAGGCCCTTTCAGCTGTTAAACTGCTGGATTCTATGATTCTTCAGTTGAAGTTCTGAAAGCGTGTTAAGAGAGGAACAGAAACACCCTGTACTCTCAGAAACATTTGCATATGTAAGCCACTAATAAATGAAGGGTAATAGATTTGGAAAGCTGTTTATAGCTGTTCCAAAAACCAAGCACCCAATGTCACCCTGAGGGATCACTAGGGCCGAGCAAAGGCTGTGCTCTCCTGCTCGATGGAGCTTCTATCTGTGCATCCTGGTATGCTTGTTTGCCAGCTGTGACCCACTGGTCTAAAATGGAAACAAGAAATGCACTGCCTCGGCGGGGTTCTCTGGTCTGCAGGTTTGTGAATGGATGCAGCACCCACGCTTACCCTCCACACTTTCACGATGTCCACACAGCTACAGTGACTTATTCATGTCTTAGGACTGGTGGGTGGAGGGAGCCTGGGAGCACCAATGACTGAGAAGCGAGGCCTGGGTCACGTAGTCCAGATGTTGCTCCTGAAATGCACTCACGTGACCTCTCAGAGGAACGCCATAGAAAATCTCCATCTAAGAGCCGGGCGCGGTGGCTCACGCCACTGCACTCCAGCCTGGGCGACAGAGCGAGACTCCATCTCAAAAAAAAAAAAAAAAAAAAAAAAAAGAGAAAATCTCCGTCTAAATGGTGTCTTTGCTACTGAGCAGGTTAACAGGCTTTAAGTCAGGAGGGTAGCAATTGAATATGAGTTTTCAGATGTTTCTCCAAATAATGAATGGTGATAATGATGATCCAGTTTAAAGGGTTTAAACTGTCAGACCGTGATTCTAATTTCAGATCTGCCTGTAGCTCTGCGGAGCTCTCTGGACAATTCAGTCTGTCACTAAGCCTCGCTTTTTCCATCTGTGAAACGGCGGCAGTTGGGCTAGGGTTAGTAGAACCAGATGACTTCTGAGATTCCTCAAATTCTGATTCTAATCATGTATTCATTTAAAGAAATCGATATCTGAGATTGCCACTGGTGCCATAAGTCTGTCATGTACTATCCAGACTCAGATGGCCATGCCAACTGAGGAAGAAGGCAGACTGTCAAATGCTATTTGGCGGCCCAGACTTCTAGATACATTGCTGTCACTATGATTATCTTGTAATATGAGAGGACCAGACATTCCTATGGCATCCTTCCTTCCTGCCATAGTTCTCCTCACACTCTACTGTGGCCTTTTTGGACCCTGTAACACGATCTGTTTTACCTAGCCATAGGGTCTTCATTCATGCTGTGCTTTTGCCTGAAAAATATTTTTCCCTCTTTTACCCATATACTTAGCACCTCCACACTTTGTAATTAAGAACTCAAACTGCATTTAACCACCCTAGGCAAGGTTAAGAGCTCCTTACTCTGAGCTCCCATAGCATTATTTATTTCTCTATTCAGAGCATCTACCATGATTTATTGTAATAGCTTATTTTGCTGTTGGTCTTCCTCACTGGATTATACATTCTGCTGGGGAAGGCAGACTGTCTATCTTGCTCACCATTTTATCTCAAGCATTTAGCATATCGCTTAGCACATTGTATTACACTGCATTGCACTGCATTGTTGTATTATCACGTATAACTACCAGTGAGCGAATGAATGCAGGATAGAAGCCTATATTACCGTGTGTTCTACTACATTCAGTATCATTGTCGAGGGGCAGCTGGGTCATGGTAGAAAGGGCCATAGGTTAGGATTTTGAAACTCTCTGGAGTTTACTCTGGGTGCAGGATGTGGTGCAGAGTAGCTCATTAAATTTCTCTTGATCTCTCAATTTTTGCATGAATAGATTTGGATAATAAAGTGCAATGAAGTATGTCAGTAGGGCATCATAAATGTAATGCCAATGCTGGCTATCCCCACATGGGTGTTAGTGAAGCTGAAGTAGGAAAAGCTGGATTTTGACACACATTTGACATGCATCTCACCTCGAGTTATCCTTTGTCTGCTGTTAAGCTTCATGCACCTTTTCATGTCCATTTGCTGAAGGAATTTCTAAGCGCTAGCCATCCAAGTGAATAAAGGCTGCTGTAAGACTGAAGCACATGGTATCTAAAGCAATGGCCCTTCTCTAGGACCAAAGGGATACATCAAGTGCTGGAGTCAAGATATAAGGCTTCATTCCCTATAAATCATGGTACTCCATGACTACCTATTCTAACTGCTCCCAAAGCAGCCCTACTTTAACAACCTCCTCTGGTGTCTTTAAGAACCAAACCAACCCACTCTTGGGAAAGGACATACTTTCATGGAAACAACAATAATAAAAAAAAATTACCTGAAATGCTGTCCTATGTCCTCTTCACATGACTAATACCTGTTGTAAATTTCACTCATCATGAATGCCTTTCTGGAATCCTCCCTCTTCCCCCAAACTGTCAGGTCCTCATTTAACACTCTTAAAGCATTCTGCCATGTGCCATTATATCACTTAATTACAGCTGTGATTAAGTAATTATTGGTGTAATTATTTGTTTGATGTCTATTTCCCTTGACAGATTAAAAACTGTATGAGGACAAGGACGGTGTGAGACATGTTTACCCCCAGAATTTCCGCATCTAGTGCAATATCTGGCGTGGAAAACTGTTCAACAATAATTTACTGAATGGAAGATTATAGAACCAGACAAGTTTTCAGTATTGAGAGATTTGAGAACAAGGGTCCCACATCACACATAAGAAAAGGCACACTTCTCAGCTGTCTTAATGCCACAAAATTAAGTTCGAAAATAGAAATGCAAGTTTGTAGATATGGCACACCCATCCAAAGAAACCCATGGGGCAAATACTAGCCATTTGAGTTTGTGAGACAACCTATCATTCTTCAGAGGGAATGTGCTAATAGAATATAAAACACTTGATATTTTAGATATTTGACTTTGGATATGTCTGTTTTCCCAACCAGATCAGAATTCCGGTAGAGGAACGTTGCTTACTCAGCTTGGTAACCACCCTGCTCCTAACACAGTGCACAGCCAAGAGTAGACTTTTATGAACGGTGTGTTGAACAGATGAATAAATGGGTGGATGAATGAATGAATAAACTGCAGATATCTAAAAAGGCATCTAGAGAAATGGACCCAGACTGTAAGGCAGAACTCATTCATCCATTAATGCCTTTGCATCAGGTATGAGAAAACATATCTGTTTCTGAGTTTCACCTCTATTTATTATTAATAAATAACTTCCATAATGAACATGACTTTTCTCAGAAACCTGCTAGATATTCAAGAGGAAGCAACGGTTGTGATGAGTTGGGAAGAAAAAAATGGCAGCTCACCCAGGAACAGGTGACTTCCAATTTAGTTTAAGTATGCATATTTGCGCACACATACCTCTCCGTACGTGCTGCCGCGACAATGCATAAAGTCTCTCTCGCGGCATGTGCCGGACAGACAAAGCCAGAGCTGGGACATGCCTCATTTGGCTGGGCTGCCACTCACCATTTTGTTCATTATGGAAAAATGAAGTCCATTTCCAAGCGTCTGGGAGACACACAGTAATTGGGCTCTCCAAAGCCTTTTCACTTAATTTGCTCAAGTTGTATTTATTTTTTAGAGAATTAGATGTTAACAGCTGATGGACAGAACATCAGAAAAATGAAGGCAAATGGACAGGATAATAAAGAAAATGATGTGGTTTTCGCCTGTTCCCCAGCACTATCCCCTCTTTCTCCCGCCAGCCCCTCCCTTCTCTCTCCCTCTTCCCAGGTTGCCCCACTGCAGAATTCAGATCCCTTTTTCTGGTCTGGGTTCTTTCTCTGATGAAGTTCCCTTCAAGCTTTTTGTTACAAAAACTTATATGTATCATGTATTTCTTTGACTCAACCTCTTTCCTTTTTGACTGGAAAGCTATGGAAACTGAGCTCAAAGGGACATTTTTTCTTTGTTCCCTTCCTCATCCCCAGTTCCATCAAAGTTGAAGTGACCACAAAATGGCTTTAGAGGAGCTGAAGGTTCCAACATACTTGGCTATTTTTTTTTCTTTTGGGGTAAATGTGAAGGTGGAGTGAAGCTCTTTTCTAGGGGAAATCAACCTGGACCCTAACTCAGAAAGACCAGGTCTCAAATTCCACTTAAGTATGATCTCCAGACATTTTTTTAACTTCTCTGAACTTGCTCCTTTTTTGAGACTACAGAAGATTAAATATAGTGCCTGGTACAGAGGGGTGTGCGGTAAGAATGTTTTAGGTCTCTTGACACTTATTGGTGCCCTCTAGGAGCATTTATCTGTCTCAGATTTTTGAACATTGCCATAATTCCTTTACTCCCATAAGGGGAAAGGATTTCTCTGAAAAACAAAAATAAAAAAATATGTGCAGAGAAGTCTGTCTACAAACTATAACCACCTAGTAATAGAAACGAAATGAGGCATCATTCAAAACAGAGGCTTGCCCACTGCAACTCAGCTTTCTAATCATTCATGATTGATGAGCCTGCCAGAAGGAATCAAATATTTCTGCAAATTCTGATGATCTAATGTACTCATTTCCCTCAGGTTCTGCTTTCTGGTGATGGTTTCCTGGGTCCCAGTGAGTGGGTCCCAGTGAGTCCCCAGTGGGGGACATTTGTTATTTCTAGAGCCTCTAATTGAGACCACAGCACCCAGCACCTAAAAATCCACTCTTTAAGCATAATAGTCTATTGATTTGCTCAGTTATTGAACCCTGGGAAGTTCTGAATCCTCTCCCTCTCAAGCTGGGAACAATAAGGCTTCATAGCCTTGCACCTGTCAGATATGGGTTTCCTGCATTACGACAAGACATTGTCAATCAGCAGCCTTGAGTCCTTGGAGACACCCCTCCTCACACACTGTTGCATATAAGCCAGAGGAGGGGCTTTGAAAACTTGAACACTTCCGAAGGTTCTGTAACTATGCTTTGGCATCAACAGTGGAATATGGTTTCCTAGAAGGGAGCTGAGGTATCCAGAGGCCCTTCCCTAATAGCTGGAATTGTAAATCTTGTACCATGAGGCATCTGGGGCCAGGGAGTCATTTGGCTTTGTGGCAAAACAGACTGTGTGGACTAAATCATCGTGAGCATCATCATTTATTATACCATCACCATTATCACAACATGCTTTTCACAATAAGTTTTTAAGTCTTACAATAATCCTAATAAAGTCAACAATTAAATCTTCAAGAGTGTAAGTATTTGACTCAAACTCTTCAAGGTAGGGAGTTAAAGAATGCAAAGTTGAAGCCAAGACTGTCTGCTTCTAAGACCTGCAAGTACAAATACTATAAGTTAGTGTATGTACTCAAACAAAGCCATGAATGCTGGGCTGTCAGATGACAAGCCTAGTGCATACAGCCTGATAGCAGATTGACCATGCCAGCTGTCACCTTTACAATCTCCATCACTATAAGCAGAGCCTTTAAAGGGGTGGGGTTGCACCTGCATAGTGAGGTGGGGAGTCAGGATCCTTCACCTGCTGGAACCTGAGCATGAAAATACCCACACCACCACCAATCACAACATCATAATGACCAATCAATCAACCAAACCAGCAAGGACAACAACAAAGGCAATTTTTCCTGCCCACCACCCCGATAGGTGCACAAAGTCCTCCTAATAGTCTGTGGCAGCCTACACAGCTGGGTATCATCTACCACCCTGCTTCCCATTTCCTCTCAGATCTCATCTCCTGCCACTCTCCTACTGCCCCTAAATCCCAGCCACACTGACTGCTCTGCTGTTCATCAAAAACATCAAGAACTTTGTATGCCCTGCTTCCACTTCCTGGAAAGCTCTTTCCCCATGCCTGGTCAACCCCTCACCTTCCTCAAGTCTTTGCTCCATTGTGTCATTTTCCCGGACGCCCACCCTTGGCACCCTATTGAAGTTGTAACCTACTCTGCTCACCTGCTGCACTCTTGATCTCCCTTACTCTCTTCTACTTTCTCACTTTTCCAAAGCCCTTGTCATCTTCTAACAGCCTCTGTGATTTACCTTCTCACGGTGACTGTTGTTATTGTCTGTCCTGTGCTAGAACAGAAACTCCATGATTATATGGCTCTGTGTCTATTACCCGTTTGTTTAGAATAGTGTTTGAACGAACGAAGGGATTCCCAGCAGCTTTCAGATCCCTTGGGACTCAACCTGGCCCCGTAGCTGTTGAGAGGTAAGAGTGAACTCATGACACTGCACCCTTAGTATGGGTTTCCAAACTCTAAAATTCCACATTTGTATCTGCATCATGCTGTTAAACCACACATCAAGCTTTTATGTCTGGTGGTACCTCAAAAACTCCAAACAATTACGTTGACGATACTGGTCTGGACACCTTAAATTCTAGTGCTGTATTACAATGAAACATGGGAAACTGAAAGTGTGGAAAGTTGTTCTGCAGCCAAACACCTCCAGTAGCTGCCACTATAATGTAGAGCAAAACCATGGGCTTTTCTGTGCCTCAATTTTCTCATCTCTCAAGCTTGGTTCCTTTTATTTTTGAACCCACACACCCTGATGAGTTAAGAAGAAAGAAAATGTTCTGAAACACAGGCAATAGAGAGGACATTATATTCATAATGAGGTTTTTTTTTGCCAAATGTTGCTCATCATGTTTAAATTCTAAAGAAAACGTCTTAGAATCAAGCAAAAGGATGACCTTCATAGAGCAACAATAATAATAATAATGAATAATTTAAAAGATGCGTTTTCATGCATAACCTCATTGCATAATGAACATCTAATGTAGAAAGACATCTCTATGGGTAACAGCTAAAGTTAAAAATTTGGTCTTTTAGAGCAGCATTATTTAAAGTGTGACTGTCCTCGGAAAAAAACACTGACACTCTTTAGAAATTAATGTAGCAAATGGAGGGGGTTTAATAATACTAGTTTTGATTTTAGAGTTTTTAACAGAAGTATAAAACTTCACATTCTCATAGCTCCTGTCCTTGTATTCTCACTCCTACACTTAAAAAAATCCTTACTGACTAGTTACATGAGATGCTAAAAGTTACAACATTGCAGTTACTGATACAAATGGTGTTAACTGGAAATATTAAAGCATTCTAAATGTCTTTTTTATTTCTGGTATATTCTTCAGGGGGTTTAGACATGGTTAATGTTTAAATGCCAAGTCTTACTATAGTATTTATTGATCATATAAAATAAGTAAATAGGATATGATACACTTTTGGTTAAAAATTACTGGGTCTCATTTTTACTTGAGTCTTTAAAACAGTAGTGTGTCACTATAATGTGACAACATAATCTTTAAGAAATAGTAGAATACTTAAGCCTTTCAAAGTGATTTTGATTTTAAGATCATCAGATGTATGATGAAAATGGTTAAATGTTTGTGATGTGAGCTCTGTACTCAATGGCATAACAATATTTGTTTTTGTAATATACAATCTTTCCTTGAAATAAAGGATGAAACACTTTTCCCTTAAAAAAATAATAATTAGTGGGTAAAACATACTATAAAGACATAACATTCCCAATTTTAATAATAAGAAGAATAAAAAAAAACCCAAAGGATCAAATGAACTTTCAGATTATAAAGGTTTTTTTAAATTCACATTTTCAGATTTATTGGCTGAATTTTTGTCGATATCTATCTAACATCATTTATGATAGAAAAAGCTTTGAAAAGCTTAGGCTAAATTTGTACACTTTATGTGGTATGTGTGTATGAACACATCTACTTATTTTAATGTGGGTATAATTATTACTGAATTGTGGCTTCCAATGGGAAGATCACTAGGGACAGTGAAATCTGACTGCATTTAGCTTTCATTGAAACTCTAAAATTATTTTTTTCGAAATGTTCAGATTTTGAAAAAAGGCGAACTGTGTTTGTCTCAAATAGTCTTTCCCTAATTTTTCAGACTGGTATTTTAAGGCAAATTTAATCCATATAGTTCATACTCATTTACACTTAAATTATCCAGCTAGAGCTTTTAACAGCTATTTAATGTCCCAGACACCTTTTGAGCTTTTAAAGTGAGTTCCTAAAAGCCTTTTCCATCTCATTCATCCTCCTCTCATCATCAGCTTAAGATATTGCATTTTGCTCAGAGTAAACAAATTGAATACTGAAACTTTTGGTTATTTTTCCTCTCGGTTTATGACCTCTGAATGTAAAGTGGCTTTCAGATGTGACATAACTGATTTTCCCATCCCTACGAGCCAATACAGAGTGTGTGTCACATTACACTTACTTACGAACAGCTATATAGCCAGCAAATGAGGTAATCTCTGACCCCTCGTTGGGCACCCAGAGCATATAAATAGATAATTACAGACACTCAAACTTCTATGACATTTTTCATCTGAAAATTGCCAGGGCTGGCCGGGCGCGGTGGCTCACGCTTGTAATCCCAGCACTTTGGGAGGCCGAGGCGGGCGGATCACGAGGTCAGGAGATCGAGACCACGGTGAAACCCCGTCTCTACTAAAAAATACAAAAAAATTAGCCGGGCGTGGTGGCGGGCGCCTGTAGTCCCAGCTACTCGGAGAGGCTGAGGCAGGAGAATGGCGTGAACCCGGGAGGCGGAGCTTGTAGTGAGCCGAGATCGCGCCACTGCACTCCTGCCTGGGCGACAGAGCAAGACTCCGTCTCAAAAAACAAAACAAAACAAAAAAAAAAAGAAAAAAAAGAAAATTGCCAGGGCTTCCTTTAGAATGGCATAAGCAGGCATCTTAGAACTTGTCATAGTCACAAATATACCTAGTTATATCTCTAAATATCTCCACCTTTTCACAGATGGCAAAGGCTTAAGCAGCTGTAAACCAGGGAACTGGAGGTCCTT
Organism: Nomascus leucogenys; assembly: GCF_006542625.1. NCBI lineage: Eukaryota > Metazoa > Chordata > Mammalia > Primates > Hylobatidae > Nomascus > Nomascus leucogenys. Next base: position 1,744,443 of record NC_044395.1, on the reverse strand, counting down.
CCTTCCAGGCTTATGGTTCTTTGAAATGCAGAAAGGTCATATTTTAAGAGAGAGAGAGTGTGTGTTTGTGAGAGTGAGAGTGAGAGAGAGAGAGAGAGAGAGAGAGAGAGGAAAGCCTGATAATTTGAGACTTGCACAAACACCCATCTCTTTAAAATTGTGAGGCCACTAATCACGGGGTTTGAATTTGATGAACTCTAGTCATTCTTTTTAGGAAGAAAAGGCTTTACAGCTGCTGCTTATGTTGTTACCACCGATTCTTATTCATTCCTTGCCCTCTCAGGCAGCAGATATCATCTTCCTGGATGTTTGAAAGGCACATCAAAAGTCATTTTCCCAATTTCTCTTCACTGATACCAGTGCTAATCCCAATACTCAGTGTATTCCACGTCCTATTCCCAGGGTCCTCTGTGACATGTTTTTATACCTTTAGATTGGTGAAGAGAAAACTGGGATGGCCTGGGGAAACAGTGAGGTAAAGCAAAAAATTCCTCTGGAGGGATGCTCAGAGAAAGCAGACCTAGTTGGCAGGGGCAGAATTGCATCAGAACGTCTACTTTGATGCCCCGAGGGAGCAGATCCCAGGTCACACTGACCTGGCAGGAGGCCATGCAAGTGTGGGAAGGCAAGGCCTTCCACCTGCAGTGTGGCCAGCCAGCCCCTCCCACCATGCACGGGCAGACCCGCTGTTCTGGATGGCTGCATTTTCCTAATAAGACTTTGCACAAGCTGCTAAATGAAGCTGGCTGCCCGGTTGAGTTCAATCCCAGCCCCATTTCAGCTTACCCATTTCCTCAGAATGTAATCTCACCTCCTCCCTATTGGATTCTTTCAGGGCCTTGTAACTGATGAATAGAAGCCACCAGGAGGGGGTGGGAGGCAGGTGGGCAGGCAGTACAGAAACCACAGCACAGCACACTCAGAGGGCACCTTCTAAAAGCCACAGAACTTGTGGGTTACAAGGTGCAAGGGGACCTCAGAAAACGTGCAGTGCAGCCCTCATCTGACTTCGGATTCCCATATGTGATTGCCCTGCCTCTGCTGAAGCATCCTGTGTAACGGAGGGCTCAATACCTCTAGGGGCAGCTTTCTTAGGAAGTTCTCCTTTGTTTGGAGTTGACATTTACCTCCCAGAAACTGTGTTTTATAAACCCAAACAGAAAATTCCTCCTCTGAATCACCCAGTTATAAAAGAGAAATGAGCCATTCTTGCAATAGAAGCATTTGATTTGAAGAAAGGTACCTCTTATGAGCCCTTTGGATGGTATGTATTAGATGAATTTGTTCAAAACACCTTAAATAAAAGTGTTACCAGCCCCCACCCTGATTTCTACCCACCCAAGAGAATGAGGTGTTCATCCTTCAGCTGGCTGCGGTCACAGAGGTGCTAGTTACATAAATAGCTGTATTTGCCATTGATCACCTATTCTGTATATTTTATATTCATTATCTTATTCCTTACATTTGTATGGTAATTAATATGTGTCACCATTTCTACCTTACAGAAGAGGAAATTAAGGCTCAATTAAATAATCTACACAAGGAAACACCTTCCCTAAGTGACAGAACTGGGATTCAAACTTGGAACTATCCAAATGCAAAGACTATGGCTTATTAACTGTCATGTAATAATGTGTACGTATATTCATGCATATGAACAAATATATACTCAAATATATACTTAAGCCTTTTTATTGGGGCATATGTATTTATATGTAAATATATGTGCTCATATGCATATTTGTACGGGTATAAAGGAAACTATATATACAAATATATGTAATATATTTATAGATACATATTTTACAAATAAATAATTACGTAAATATGAAGATTGCCATAAATACTGGGTGTGGCCTCACTACAGAGCTAAGCAGGACATGTGGCTTGGCTTGGTTTGACTTGCAGATTGTTGCTAAAGACTGTTTTCCGCCCAAGTCAACTGGCTACACACGTCTGCCCTCTTGGGAAGAACTCAGCCCTTTTCCTTCAGAGGGCAGGTACAGCCTCTCACCTCCAGGTGAGCAGCCCACTTACACTACATCCCCCATCCCTCTCTTTTCCGGTCAACCTTGAGAAGCCTCTCTTGGTCAGACGTTTCTAGCTCCCTGGTCTGATGCTCCAGTGCCCCCAAAAACAAAGCACCCACTGGCACACCCTTGTTTTTGTAAACTACTCATTCTCACCCATTCCCATGGGCAGAACTGGGGTCCCAGCCTTTTGTTCCCAGCCCTGGACTCTCAAGGCCTGAAGGTTTGCATTCCTGAAGCTCACCTTCTGGTCTTAGGTTTTCACATTCTCCTCTAATGAAAGCACAGTGGGGCACCCAGGGTGTGCCCAGGAGGACGTTTCCCATAGGATTGCAGCACCCATGAAGGTGGCCAGAGGAACCAATCTCCTTTTGGTCACTTCCCTCCGCCCCACACGAGAGCCCATGGAGGTGGGTACTCGGCAGCCTGGGCCACTGCCTGTGCATTTCCTTGTTTGGTGAAGCCCTCTTCAGCCCAATTCCGGGGAGATGAGCAAGGTGGGGGACAAATTGCACCGGTCTGCTGGGATTTCTGGCAGAGGTTTAAGAGTTTTTCATTGCTGGGCAGATTTCATTCAATACCAGGTTTCTGCCAAAGAAGTCTTGCTGAGGCCAGGTGCAGTGGCTAGCCCCTGTAATCCCAGCACTTTGAGATGCCAAGTCTGGAGGATTACTTGAGCCCAGGGCAGCCTGGGCAGCATAGGGAGAACTCATCTCTACAGAAAATGTTGAAAGGTTAGCTGGGTGTGGTGGTGCATGCCTGTGGTCCCAGCTACCTGGGAGGCTGAGTGGGGAGGATGGTTTTAGCCCAGGAAGTAGAGGCTGCAATGAGCCATGATCCTGCCACTGCACTCCAGCCTGGACAACAGAGACATACGCTGTCTCAAAAAAAAACCCCAAGCAAACAGAAAAAGAAGTCTTGCTGAACCTGTTTCATGCTGGGGTTTTGTATAACTGGGGTGGGAATGCCATGTGTATTTTTTTTTTATGTTTTATTTGATTGCTAGTTGAGAATAAATCATGGAGAGTTCCAGGCTTGGTGTAATCCAAACTGGAATAAAGTTAAGAAGCAGAGCTAAAAACCAATCTAGGAGCACTTTTAATGTTGACTGGGTCTGTCGAGTTCCTGAGACACCGATAACTTAGTGTGGAAAGGAGAATTACAGTTTGTGCTGAAATACAAGTTTTGTCGATAGAAAAGGAATGAGGACAGTAAACATTAAGTGATCGCCTTTAGAAAACCAGGGAACGCCTCTTTGGTTCCCTAAAGGAGAAATGCCCTATAGCATCTTGTCATACAGAAAAGTCGTATTTGGATTTTCCAAAAAGAAGCTGAGGCATGTTCAAGAATTTGAGTTACTCAAAAACAAAGACGGTGAACTACTGTGCTCCTGTGCATGTAAGCTTGGACTGCTTGGTACTGGCTGCATCCAGGGCCCATGGCGAAGAGTAGCCCAATTCATTAGTGATGTCGGCAGCTGGCATAGAGGGGAGACACACAGACACACATGCAACTGCCTACCCTACTCCACAGATTGCCTGGACACTCGGCGTGATTAGGATGATTCCATTTTACTCTGGAGCTGCTAAGCTCTCTGGGTGGATTTGACAGAGTGAGAACCCTGCAAAGTGGTCTCAGAGGGCTTTGGAATTGGCACTCATCTGAGTTCAGAAATTATACATGGACCCTTACTAGAGGCAGGAGAATGGGCTAGTCTCTGTCACACCACCGTAAAACCTGGTGTCCATGCAAAGCACTTGATGCCATAAGCCTGTATTCCTTTGTTCTCCCTGATGTGGTTGTTGAATTTGTGCTTGCTTTTATTTTGATACCTTACTATATTGCCTTAAAGTAAGATTAAGGTGTGCTCTGTATTATGTGTTTTATTACTCCAGACTTCCTGCATCTCTGACCAGCTGCCTTGACCGTTATCATGGATGGGCTCTGGGCAGGTTAGTGTCATTATACCTATCTTATATGCAAGCATGACTGGGGCAGAAACACGGCTTCTCTCAGTTCAATTCTATATCTAGTCATGCAGTGCCATAAGGCAGCCAGTGAGTATTCTGTAGGACTTGGCTGATAGCCAGAAATAGTCTTAGGGTTCTTGAAGTCATCCACATTTTGGTAGTGAATTCATTACAATGTAGTCCAACAGAACATTCTGCAATGGTGGAATGTTCTGTAACTGTCCTTTGCAGGACACTAGCCACCACTTACATGTAGCTATTGATCACTTGGAATGTGGCTACAGAAACTGAGAAACTAAAATTTTTACTTTTGCCTAATCTAGTTAATAAAATAAAATTAAATAACCACATGTGGCAAGTGGCTACCATTTAGCACTGCTTCTCGAATTTTAGCATGGATAAGAATCACCTGGAGGGCTTGTTAAAACATAATCCATCCCCTGGGTCCCACTGTCAGGAATTCTGAATCAGGTCTGGGGTGTGATGAGAAGACCTGTATTTCTAAGAAGCCTCCAGGCACTGCTGCTGCTGCCTCTGCCCAAGGACTTCACTTTGGGGACCCCTGACAGAGGAGCCCAGAATCATTTAACTCAGGGGTTCTCAATCAGGGACAACTGTGCCCCCTGGAGGACATTTGGCAATGCTTGGAGACCTTTTTTGTGATCACGGTTTGGGGAGGGGGGTGCTACAGACATCTATTTGGTAGGTTAGGGATGCTGCTAATATCCTATAATGCACAGCACCCCCCTTCCCAAACTGTGATCGTAAAGTATACAACTTAAAATGCCAGTAGCGCTAAGATTGAGAAACTGCTCGCTGCTCATGCCAACCAGATCCTGGCTGCAGAGATAGTTGCAGTAACATCTTTTCTATTTGATGTTAACCTGTGTCCTTGACAGGCTGTGACCTTATTCCCTCATCAAATATTATAATATCATTAATTCCTTCAACCCTAAGACCGTTGAGGAAGCTTCAACACCCTTCCCATTCAGCTGGGAAGTTGGACACTGCAGTGGAGGTTGGTACTTGAGTGTCTTCCCCTGGATTCTACACTGGGACCCCAGGCAGGTGTGCACCAGACACCAGGTCTTAATGGAGTGCTGCCAGACGGGAGAGGGAGTGGCTTCTTTATCTGGTCTCTGAGAAGAGCACAAAGAATGTCTGATTTTGCAGAAGCATTAGTCAGCAGGAGCTGTGCTGGAGGCATTAACCCAAGAAGCACATTAGGATAAAAAATAAGGAGATGAGGGCACAGGTTCTATGCCAAGGTGCTGCTATTCCACATGAAGGCCACCCTTGCTTTCCCAAAGCTCTACTGCTGCCAGACAGAAGCCTCCGGGAGAGGCGGTGAACACGCTCTGGAGTCCTGGGGAGTCAGAGGTCAGAGGAGGAGAGGCCTCCCTTGAATGTCCCTTTGCCTTCCAGACCTGAAGCCAGCACACGCTTCCTCAAGGAACGCAGGCACTTTCAGCCTGCTTACGGTAGCAAATGCTCGGTGTTTCTGGAGGATGTTCTTACTTCGGGTCTTAAAATCACATGTATGTACACTGCCTCTACCACCACTAAATGCTCCCCCAAAAGTCTCAGAGAGCAAAGTCTCCCTCACTTTCTCCATTTTTCTGCCCCCTCTTCCATTTTTAAGCTCTGGACTCCAGTGGAGCTTCAGGAGCCTCTACATGCATGACAGCCCCCAGATCTATAGCCCCCCGCTTCGTTCGAGTCCGTTTGCAGAACTGTTTCCTTCAGGTTTCTCTGCTTAGCCACGGAAGGTCCCCAGGCCTCAGTGGTACGTCACTGACTCGAAATTGGACGGAACTAATCTCACAGCTATATGGCCCTTCCATCTTTTTTGTCGGAAATGAAAATCTAAAATAATTCTGCAACCATCTTCATGGCCTGAACCCGCTTTCCGTTTTTAGATCCCCAAACTATTTTGCAATGCTCAGAGGCCTTCTTGAGTGCAGCTGCTGTCTCTTTATATGACACAGCTAAAGTCTGTTAGCACTTTTGAGTCTTTGGCTGGCCAGACCCCGTCAACCACCCCCTTAGCAGCCTGGGATGGAGCCAGCCACGGTGAGTGATGGCACAGTGACAAGGTGATTAGCTCACTTGAGGTTAGCACATTCTGTCTGCAGAGGGACGTGGTCGAAGCAGGTTGGTTCGTAGGGAAAGCTGGGTCCCCTCAGCCTCATGCTCCCTGATCATTTCTGCAACATCCTAGCCCCTTTCTCACCTTCACAGAACAACTGCATGACCTGAGCGAAGTGGCTTGGTCTTAGACTCAGTTTCCTCTCTCGTAACGTGGAGCTAACACTAGCTCCCTGAGTTGTTTAAGGCGTCAATTTGATAGCACTTATTCATGTGCTGGCGCAGTGCCTCGTCCATGGTGGGGGGTATTCAGAAACGCTGAAGCTCTTCTGTGGTGTCCATACTGGTGAATCACAGCTCCCACATCCAAGACCCGCCCCTGCGTGAAGGTGCAAGGCAGCGTCTCTGAACAGGAAGTGAGGGGTGCACGGGGAGGAGGGTGCTGCATCCACCTCTGGATTATCCTGAGGCGAGAAGGGAATTATGCTGAGCGAGTGTGACTGCAGAGAATGCTGTATTTGTACAGAAGGCTATTTTTACACTTTGGCTAATGAGTTTTGACCTGTGTGAATTTGGTCTCATAATCACACAACTCAGATTTCCTGTTAGCCAATCAGACTGATGTTGTGATCTCAGCCATTTCAACAATTCTCGATTATCAGAGCAGACACCAAGGATCGGGAAAAATAACTAATGTTCTCTTCTTCTGAAGATGTCTTATGTGAGCAGAACTGGCTTTCTGGGGTGGCAAAGCTGAAGGAAGCTTTCTCTTCCCATTTGTCAGTGCCAGCTCTAGTTCCTCCCAGTGTATACTCTCTCAAGCTCAGGGCAGTAATAGGACAGGCTTCAGAATCCCCAAATCTATGCCCTGTAGTCACTGTGTGCCCAGCAGGACCAGGTGCTCGAGGATGGCTGCTGGGTTGTGGATGGGCAGGGCTGAAGAGACCAGACAGGGAAGAAGGTGCAAATTCAGGGGCCTGCAGATGACCAGGTCACCATGTGAGGCTGTGTGGAAGGGCACCCTAAAGCTGCAGCCATACGGGCCAGGTATAAAGGAGAAAACAGGGAGAGGCTTCAGAGATGCAGAGTGGTTGTTCACTCGCCAGTCAGGAGGTGAAAGCGGCTTCTCCAAGGCAGTGGTGGCAGAGGTTATGGGGAAAAGTCAGGCTTGGGGTCTGTTTTAAAGGCAAAGCCAACAGGACGAGCTGAGGAAGGGGATGACGCATGCTGTTCCTGTGACTGCTCCTCACTGACAGGCTGCAGCCTGGACCGGCGAGACCACATCCACTCTAGGGACAGACACACACCTCGAAGAAGACAGTCTGAGCTACAGGCATCAGGCTGTGTTTGTTTCCAGCACTTAGGATATAAACACCAGCACAGCAGGTTGTGGGAAGCGGCCGTGGGCTTGAACTCAGCCCGTCCAGCTCTGTCTGGCCTCTAGCATTATAAATTATGTAGCTGTCTTCATCTATTATTCAGCATAATTTATTTTGGACATTTGCATCAGCAGTTTATATACAAAATAAACCAGATGCCAAAAGAGGGAGGAGAGAATTAAAATGGACATGCATGGAGGTGGGGGCAGCAAAGGGGGGCTGAGCTGGGGACTAAGAGCCCCGTCATTAGTCAAACACGGGCTCTGCAGTGACAGGAGGAGACGAAAGAGCAGGCTGGGAAGCACTTGGAATGAGAAGAAGTACCTGATTAGCCCTCCCCAGGTCCCAGCCTTGTGTGCTTGGGACATTTAGATTTCGCTTGCGGAATACCACATCTCCCACCTCCTTAGAACTACAACCATGGGTGCGAGGAGCAGAATCTACCAAGACGTGGGCAGCCCTCGCCCCAACCAGTTCAGCCAAGAGTGAGGGTGCCTCCCTGGGTGGGGACTCAGCACCAAACCACAGCCCTTGACCCCAGAAGGAAGTGTCTAAATTATCCAATGTCCATTTAGTGAATTCAGTGGCCTAACCACTATCTGTCTTCACTGCCTAGTGCAATGATTTCAGATTTGGAAATGGCTTCTAATGGGAGTCCGCTTTGCACAGAAAAGTCATTTACAACCAGTTCTGGGGTACTATTGAGGAGCAAAGGAGAGGGACAGTATAGCACGTAGGAAAAGAAGGACAGAATATTCTTTCTGGCCCCAATCAACTGTAGCTTTTGGGAGAAACGACTAAGCAGGTGCCGTGTTTTGTTTTATTTTTCTTGCTTCTTTTTCCTGTCCAAAGCCTCTAATCCTTTCCTCCACCATTCATATCTGGTAGCAGAGAGAAAACTGGAGGGGAAGAGGAGGCATAGTCAGGAAAAATATGGGGACGGGGTCAGAGGCAAGAAACTGCACCAAGGGAGCACTTAGAGAAAGGAAACCACATTCCAGTTGCGGCAGAATCAATAAAAGATTTTGTTTTGTGTTTCTGAAACCTGCAGGGTACGATTGGAAACAGTTATGAAGTACAAGTTTTTCTGTGGCAGAAAGATGTTTCCATTGTTTTGTTTTGTTTAATGCGTCTCTGCCTTACCTTACTTGCGGGCCAGTGAGCTAGCCTAAAATCAAAGGTCTGCGAAGCCCGCTCTTGCCATTTGCTTTTTGAAGGCTGTCCCTTGGCCACATCTGACCCACCAGCTCCTGTCATTAGCATCCAAGTGTTAAGCCAGAGGAACTCAATCTGGGAACACCACCAACGTGGCCAGTAAGCTGCAATTTAGTTAATGTGCACTCCTTGTAGGCCCTGGTTTTGGCCCGAGTGTATTTGGGTGGAGTGTGTGGTGGTGATGGTAGGGAACTAGAGAGGAAGGGGAGGGTGATGGGCTCATTTGCAAGAACTGCCCAGCTGAGATAACATTTAAAATGAACAGGAGAAGGTCCAGTGCTTTGTAATCCTCCAGCAGCTGCTCATTTTGGGTTGGGATCAGGAAGGAGCACTTTGCCATTAGTCCCTGAGCCAAAAGTGGCCGGTGGTGGTTTCTGGTCTCCCTAAGCCACCTCCAAAGGGGTCACTCAGCTGTGTCCTAGGGAAGCGAAACAAGAGAAAAAGAACAAGATGGTTTGTACGCTCCATGCATGTGTGTGGCCCCAGGGATGCCCCTGCAGATGGGCCTGGTTGGAGATGGTGATATCTTGGATGGGTTCACTGCAGCTCCGTGCCCGACAAGGGCAGCTGGTGGGCTTGTTCCGCTGTTCTTCAGCCTGTCACTGCACCACTCTTAACAAGTTATCCACATCCCAGAGATGCGGATTATGCCTCAGCTTAGAGGGCCAAGCTTCCCTCCAAGAGACTGAGCCTGCAAAAAGCTGCCAGAGTCCCTGTAGCCTGCCCAGATCCTGCCTGAATCCAGCCCAGAGGGATGGTCGTCATGCCAGGCAAGGGCTCACCCAGGCCGGATGCCTTCCTCCCCCAGGCCTGTGGTTTCTCCCACTTGAGGAAGAATTGCTATTTCTTTTGATGTATAATTACAAATAAAACTGACTTTGAACATACTAATGATAACAGATGGCTTCATAAAGTGTAAACAGAGCAATGAAAGTACAAATGGGGGTCCTACCAGTAATTAACTTTTGATTTATACAGTCCCAAGGAATTTGGAGCTAGTACTGCCTTTCTCACCCATTAGGTGGTAATCCTCTTTCCATCATCCTCCTAGGCTTGGCCTTTTTGGCTTTTCCATATCTCTTCCCTGACCCTCCATCCCAAGCTGAGAGGTATCTGCGAGTTTCATGGCACTGAAGAGTGGAAATCAACGCTTGCAGCCATCTCTTTGGAATCTGTCAATAGGCTGCCTCATTATGACAGCCATGAAGTACTTGGGGGACATGAAGTGCTCCGTAAATGTGTATTATTCTTGCTGTAATTATGACACAGTAGTAATAACTCAGCTCGTTGGGGCCTTTTCACAGTAGCTCATATTCTCTTATTTATTTGGCAATCAGGCACTTTGCTATTTATGGATGGAAAATATTCTTTGGTGCCAAGGTCAGGTCACTGGATAAAGCCAATATAGAGAGATTCTGATTTCTCGGTTCACCTTGAGTTCAGAAATATTCACAAAATCATAGTAACAGAAAACCACAGAATTAATTCAACTCTATAGGCTCATAGTCTGTGTAGTGAGTCTTCTTAGATCCAAACATTGGCACCTCTGCCTACCAGCTGGGCAACCCTCGGCCCCTGACCTGACTGACCTTCCAGCAGCTCGCTTCCCTCATCTTTAGAATGAAGGTGCTGACATCAAATTCCCCAATGCGAGTGCTGTATTAATTAACACAGGAAAGCGCTTGAAACAGTGCCTAGCTCGTAATAGGTGTTCAGTAAGCGTAGCTGCCTTGACTGGCCACAATCGCCACAACAGAGCTGAAAGAGGCCTCTAGAGATCATCTAGTTTGGTGTCTGCACGACACAAAACAAAACAAAAGAAAAACTGAGGGCTACAGAGAGCCCGGGACTTATCCTCACTCAGTCAGGTAGTTTTGATAAAGGATTTGTGTTACCTCTGTGAGGCCAGTATAGGAAAAAGGGCCTTAAGTTACGGCAAACTGGATTTAGAACTCTTATGAAGTTTCCAGTCTTAATTAGGCAAAAGGACGGATTAATGAAAAGCAAGACGGAAACACCACGTAGTAACTATAGTGATTAACATTTAAGTGTTTATGATAGATATCAAATATTACGATAGATACCAAATACTCTTCAAACAGCTTTCCATGCATTACGTCATTCAGTCCTCAAACAGCCCTATGAAGCAAGCATTATTAGGAATGACATTTTATAGATGAGGGAACTGTACAGAGAGGCCAAGTTACCTGCACCAGTTGGCACAGCAATTAAGTGACAGAGCTGGGATTTGAAATTTCCTGTGGTCACTGCAGAGCCCTCTATGAGTGAGATAATTAAGCAGGGATATAGAATGACTGGATGTACCCCAAATTTTCTTCCAGTGCTATGATTCCTTCAACAAATATTCCCTATGTCTCCACACCACCCGAACTCCACTCTCCCTCCTACCCCTTGGCAGGCACTGGAGTAGACTTGGAGGACACAGCGTTAACCTCATTTATGGCTCTTGCCCTCGTGGAGCTATAATCTGTGGTTCTAAAAATGCTGTGATTCGTATTTATGGTTTTGGGGGGTTAGGGGTGCTCCACTCCAGCCAGGACAGAGCCCCCTTCTTTTTACCCAGTCAAATGCTGATGGTTGCGATCCAAAGAGCCTACTGTGACAAACTCCTCCCAACCTCTTTCTTGCATCCCTGAAGGGATTCCATCCCGACACGGCCGTCCTCTTCCCTGAATTAACTAGATACTTCCTAAATGATGGCCTAAAAGCATCTCTTCCTGTTCATGGCCAGCTCACGGTGGCAATGGCAGTGATGTATCTAGGTTAATCACATGTGATATTTTAACATCTAAATTAAATGGCAAGCAAGCCCCGAATCCATTACCTTCTCCATCACTACTAAAATCAAGCTAATGGGACCAATTCAATTTTTCTCTTGCAGATGGAGCTTCGGAGGGCACAAAAGCCAATAAAGAGCACAGTAGCTCTGTCCTCGGGGAGAGGAGGAAGAGCTGGATAAACAGTCAACATAAACCAGCCCAGTTTAACAACAGCAAGGCCCACGTCCGCCCCGCACCCTGAGAGAGAGTCCCTTGGCACCCACTCTTAGACACACGTAGCTCAATAGATTCTTGTCATGAGCCAATCTCACTGGGATTGATAGTGATTCCAAAATATATTTCATTTCATCAATTCCAGTTAAATTATTGCATCTGAGGAAAAGAAATTTGCCTTGGCTGATGTGCCGGTGTCAGCTCAAACCTGTTTCAAGGAGACCGTCGTGTGAACGGGGGATGCTGTCCTCACCAGCCTTCGCCCCTGCACACCCTCTGTGCTGCAGCCTCAGCTGAGTGGATACCAGTGGCCACGGAGGGATCCTGTGAACTCCGAGGATGGCGCCTGTGCCCCACGCATGGGATCCCTGTTTCACCCCAGCCGCACCCTGCACCGGCTCCTCAAGGGCTTCTTTGGAGGCACACTACATCCTGGTACCATCTAAGCACATAAATCAGCTGTCAGCTGTACACCCAAATATCTCCATTCTTGTGATTTTGTCAGATCATCACCACTAATAGGATGTTGAAATTCATAAATGTGTCTATTCCAGTAATAGGGCTGTGTGCTGCCATCTCCCAGTTTGAAAAGAGAGAGGTTTTTGCTGAGGACACGAATCCCACACGTCTCAAGAGGGCACCTGGCTGACTTGAATTGGGGAGGTGATTTCCTCCTGGGAGAGGCTGCTGAGCTCTTTAATACCGAAACTTTAAATATATCAGTGGCTGTGAAGCACAGCCAGTAACCTAAGAATTGCTCAGAAAATCACAGGATTTTAAATCAAGGAAAGAAAAAAAAAGGCCGTTCCTTTCTCCCCCTCAGGCTGGATTCCCTGTTGCTTTGTCTGGAAATGCAGTGGCCCTCCAACGTGAAGGGCATCTGCAGAGCAAAGCCAGACAGCAGCCAGGAGGCCACCTGCCTCCCCAGAGAGGGCCTTTTCATCCCCAGGAGCTGCAGGTACAGTCTCCTAGGGGTCCCAGCAAAGAAGCATTCGACTTAATCGCTAAGATGCCGTGCGGTGCAAATGCTGGGCCCTGTGGCCACATGCAAAAGGAAGTTGGGTCAGGCTTTGGCCCAGAGCGCGACATGACCAGTGTCCATTTCCTGAGCAGCAGTGGAATGCCCTGACCAAGTCCGGGAACCTGGGGACTCTGCCCTGAGGGCTGGGGCTGGGTTTATCCAACTTCTTAGGTGAGGTTTTCATCTTTATTGGGAGACCTTTGTCCTTGGGATGGGAGATGTCCCATTCATTAATTATTGTGCTGACTCTGAATAATCGCGGCCAGAGACTGCTATGCTGGGCAATTTCCAGTTCTACCGCGGCTGCCGCCGTGACACTGTATACGCCTCTCATTGGCACCGCACTGCATTTTACAAGACATGGTCCCTTCACCCGCTCAGCTGTTCCCCATAATAACGTGAGGAGGTGAGCACAGCGGGTGTCCGCACCCCGGTTTTACAGACAGAAACAGTTGGAAAGCTGGAGGCCGAGGTTCAGGAAGGTTAAATGTGGTGAAGGTCACACAGCATATATAAGCACTTAACAAAACAGGACTAGATGCCTAGTGTTCTGCTTCTAATTCCAGTTCTTTCCACTGTAGCTCATGGAAACAGAATCTCAGAGAGACTTTTCAAACTCATCCACAGTCCATTCACCACCGTCGCGGGCCAGCCACAGGCCGAGGTGCTCGCCGGTGCCCAACAGCGCCAAAGCGCGTGGCCCCTCCCAGGACGCTGCGCCCCGCCGGGCCTCCCCCTCCTGGAGCTCTGCTTCTTGCCACCTGCCCCCGCTTGGGCTGCCCCTCCTACTGCTCCCCTGCCAGGCAGCGCGGGGCCTCCCACGAATTTATGGAAGGAGACTGGATCCTGCAGAGCCCGTCAGCACGAGCCCAGGAGGCTTCGCATGAAAAATGATTGCACCGCACACACGGAGGCTGTTTAAACCTGTCACTTTAAAATATCCCTTCTCCTCTGCCCAGGCTGGGCCAAGAGGAGCAGGCCCAGGAAAAGGAAATCAGTTTAAAGTGACAGCCCTTAATTTCTGAAGCCAAACCTCAGCATTTGTGGCAGACTTTTTATGTGCTGAGGTCTCAATTTAAAACCAAAGTGTCCCAATGGCACCGCGTAATTCTCGGTAAGTTTCTGCACCTTGTGCTCAGGCCTTCTTATCAGAAAAAATCCAAAACTAGGAAGAGGCTTTATATTCATCTTGGAGCAGGCCCAGCACAGAAGCAGGCCAGGGCATGAAAGGGACAGCAAAGGCCTCCCGGGGAGCCAGCTGGGCCTGTTTAATTGCTTTTCTTTTGTTAAAAGCTGCTGTTACCAGGTTGCCTGGGGCAAGGACAGGATGCCCAGCACTCAGTTAAAATACATTTCACGATTGGAGGGCAGCTCTGAACCAAAGCCTGGTTATTTCTTAAATACGGTAGCACCCCCTTTAACCGTGGTTTGGCATGGTCTGAAAATATTATTTGGAAAAGCCTGACCAGATCAATTGTCGCGGTATTGCAGTGCTTGTGTTCAAATAACTCTTATTTGACTTCATAATGGCTCAAAACTTGTCAATTTAAATATGTCAAAGAGAAGCTGTAAAGTGCTTCCTTTAAGGGAAAAGGATTTTCCTTTTCCTGCTAAGATTTTTACCCAGAAGCAGAAAAATGATCAATTAAAAGATTAAAAAAGAAAAAGGTTCCCAATGGCTCCCACCGTGCATTTTCCCTCACCGTTCTCAAATTTATAAGGAGACAAAAAAAATCGTATGCTGAGGTTACCAAGATCTACAGTAACAACAAATCTGTGAAACTGTAAAGAAAAAAAAGATGTACACAGTATATGCAGGATTTGGTACCATCGGCAGCCTGAGGCATCCTCTGGGGGGCTTGGAATATATTCCCTGAGGGTAAGGGGGAGCTGCTGGACAAGTTTTCAGCATCCCACAACACTCCACTTTGTTTTCACTTCTTCCAGGAAGTCTTCCCAGACCTGTCCAAAGTCTTTACTGTGTGCAGTTAATGCGTTTTTCCCTGTGGGTTTTATTGTGTGTGTGTGGATGTACATGTGGCACGAATGCATCATTTGTCATCTGATAAGCTCTACTGTATGCATGTATTCTCACCTCAGTGCCCAAGGCAATAGCTTGACTCTATTAGATATTTCATAAAAATGCCCTACTAAGATTTTTATCCAGAAGCAGAAAAATGATCAGTTTAAAGGATGTAAAAAGAAAAAGCTTCCCAATGCATCCCACCATGTATTTGCACTCACCGTGGTCTTAGAGTTTAGTTCCAAGGACACACTTAGCTGCTTGGTGATATTTGCTGAATGAATGAAGAACTGAATACATTTTCGCATCTGTGTAGAAACACCACTTGCAAAATCAAGTGGAAAGGGCAACACTCATCTTGGTACATGGTGTCATGAAGTGTGGCGATGCTGGTGGGGCTCATGGGCAGAGGTACAGATGCTAAGTGGCAGCCTTTCATAAGCTCTAGGTTGTGGCAAAGGCATTCACACTCCCACTCCCATGGTCAAGGCGAGGCGCTGGACAGCCAGCTGCTGTCGCTCATTTCTATTTCTGCCTCCCCTCTCTCAACTTCCCTGTAGACCCAGAAGGGATGCTGACCTAAGGAACAAAAACACAGGCCTTGAACCCTAACTGAAACAAGAAGTTTTCTCTCTAGTCCCCGACCACACCCAAACTTTCTTTTTTTTTTTTGTTTTTTTTTTTTTTTTGAGACGGAGTCTTGCTCTGTCGCCCAGGCTGGAGTGCAGTGGCGCGATCTCGGCTCACTGCAAGCTCCGCCTCCCGGGTTCACGCCATTCTCCTGGCTCAGCCTCTCCAAGTAGCTGGGACTACAGGCGCCCGCCACCACGCCCGGCTAATTTTTTGTATTTTTAGTAGAGACAGGGCCAAACTTTCTTAGTTTATGAAGTTATTACTTTTAACAAGCCCTTATCTGGCACTTTGCATTCCTAGAATGTTTGGTGGTCATAACTCAGTTAAAAGTAGATGGCATGCAGACAGTGGAGCAGCCTCAGCCTGGCCACCCCATCTCAGCACCTCAGGGCCAGCTGGAGCCCATTTGACTGAGGACGGGCCCATTTTCCTGAGCTGTCTACTTTCGCAAAGTGCTGCATTTCCATGTTGCAGGACTCTGCTCCAGGGCTCTGCCGATCTGGCACTAGTATCCCCACTGTTTCTGAAATGTGGACAATCTGAGTGAAGAAAAGGGAGAAGAAAAGGGAAGGCAAGTACTTCTAGGAGCCTGTGATTCAGACACCGGATCTGCCACCTCTCATAACCAGGGAGGGTGTGCAGGGCGCTTTCCACACATTTGCAAACAGATTTAATAATAAGGGGCTGTCTGCCTCAATGTGTCAAACTCCCCGCTAGCAGCACGAGAGAATATCAAGAAAGGAGGCAGAATGAGAAGCAATGCAAGGTCATGAGCTCTCCCTTTGTCTGTTCTAACATACGATATGATTTTCCTTCAAATGGAGATTTCACTGAAGCATAATCAGCCACCTAAGGAGTAGCTACGGATGAAACATTTGAGGATAAAAAATTAAGCTCCAGCTTGGATACAGCAAGTGGCTCTCCTCTTCTACCGCTTGATGAGTAACAGGCAGTGTAGCAGCATGGGGAAAAGATTGGCTCCTGTACCCCAAAACCCAAGATCAAATCCCTTCACATGTCATACCTGCTTAACCCTACTGACTTTTGATTCAAAAAGAGGGGGTGAGAGTCGGCAGCACCGGATAGTCCGCACTCCACGGTGTTTTAAGATTCCTAGGTGAAGATGTCACGTCTTGTTGGAAAAACATTTCATTGTAATTTCAGGGCAGAGCTCTCCTGAGACCCCAAGTTGAAAATGGCATCATCTCCCATCTGGTTTTGGCACCTCTCACAGCACCTAGCTCAGTGTTAAGCACAGCAGATACCTCCCAGCAATATGTTGATGAACGCAAGCAGTAATTGAGATCTTAGGCCCTGAAGTCAGACTTGCAGCTCTTCACCAGCTCTGTGACCTTGGGCAGTATGCATAACCTCCTGAGATGTGGTTTCTTTCATGGAGTGATAACTATACCTGCATTACACATGGATTAAATGAGACCACACATGTAAAGAACATGCAACCAGTAAGCCCTCCATGAAGATGAGCTCTTATTGTCAGAGGAGAAGGGGCAAGGAAAGTAAGGAGAGGGGAGGGAGAAGCAGGCAGGGAGTGGGAAAGTCAGTAGATTAAAATGGACACACCATGTAAAAGGCTTAAGATCCTACAAGGAAGGGACTCACCAGCCTCATCAGGAAGGACGAGGGAGAGGAAGAGAGATGAAACAAATACACTGAAGGCTGCTGGATTTACTCAGAACTCTGAACTTTTAGTTGCCTTGAACCTCACCGTATGCTCCCATAGCAGAAGGCATGACCCAGACAGACCAGAGGCTTTGTGAACCCAGCCCCAGTGGCTCCCCAGATGTCCTTCAGCAAGAGTGAATTTCTAGTGTGGGCAGCTCCGTACTTGGTTTTCAAGGAAAAAAGATAAAAACTGCTCTTTGATGAGAAACCATATGGTGTGGTAGAGAAAGCACAGAATTTAGACTGAGGTCTAGTTTTAAATTCCTGAATTACTCTGAGTTTCTCAGAGAGGTAATAAAATCTCCCAGTTTCTGTTCCTTCATCAGAGGTATAACTATCTCATAGCTTTATTGTGAGGCATAAGTGACATGAAAGAACATGGAAACGATGTGCAAAATGTGATGCATTATAAAGTCATGACAGTTATTAGGACTTGGAGTAAAGTGAAGAGAATGTAAGATTGTAAAAGAAGAGATTCCAGGTGTGAATCTCATGTGAAATTAAAAGAAAAAAAGCCCACCTCTTCACTTTATCCTGTTGTGTGACACAGCACATGCACACACACATGCACATCCACACAGAGGCAGGTGGTGAGGAGACATTATGATATTGCTTTGATGGATTTACTTTTTTACTTACTAGATTGTTCTGAGCATCACAACTTCATAAATGTTTCAAATAGGAGAGAAAAAGTGGGGGAAAGAGGAGGGGAAAAGAGACCCTCGCGAAACAGGTCGGACTGCCACCAAGTGAATAAAATTACCTTCTAATCAAATGCATCATTAAAAGTACAGACATTAGAGCCCAGTGCTGACAGCTTTATGAGCAAAGCATTTGCAGTTAATTAGAATATACTGCCTTTGTAGTTGGGATGGCATCAGGGGTGCTGTTTGACTCCAGACAAATAACACCTGCTTCCACTGTCACGGAACTGGGTACCTGGACTTTTTTTGGCGGGGGTGGGTCTTCCTCCAGCTTGGTTTTGCAGACATCAATGGGCAATACTTAACCTGCAAATGCTATCCTGGACATGTAGAAGCTAAGCTTCTTCCCAAAAGAGCAACAGCAACCTTTGTGAAAATATATCCCGAGAAACTGGGGACCAAAAAAGGGCTGAGTTTCCACACAGGGGAGAAGAGACAACTGCACCTCCCAGCTGCTATACCGTCCTTTGTAGGAAGGATGTTCGGAGGATCAGAACGTGCCATCCCCAAATATGCCACTTTGGCCTATTGCTTATTTTGAGCTGAAGGAAATTGGGAAACATCAGATGTGGGAAGGATTCTCTGCCATCCCCCTTTCTGTCTACTAGCAGGGCATAAGAGAAGATGCCCTCCCTGTACCAGGAAGAGGAGAATGCTCCTGTCACTGGAGATGGAGAGTCCATGCCATGATAAATTAGTACAAACAACCCTACTAAAACAACCCTTAGTGCCCATTAGTTTCCCCATATATTTTTGAGTCACCCACACTTTACTACTCCTTGTTGAAACCCCTTTATCCTTTGTCTTGTCACATCTCCACATTTTATGGCTCCTTGTTAAAATGGTATGTAAGTCTCAAGTCTAACCACTTCATTAGGGTTTTCACTTTTTCCTACGAAGCCCCTGCCTGTAAAAATGTCTAACCTCAAATAAAATTTGCATGCTTTTCTCCTGTTAATCTGTCTTTTGTCAGTATCATCCATAGGCCTTAGCCACAGAATCTCAGAGAGTAGAAGAAAGGTCTTTCCTTCTCCACAGATGAGAACTAGAAGGTCCATGGAGCATCCCCCACCCCCTGCCTGGACCAATTGACAGGCTCCCCACTGACAAGCTCCAGAGTAACGCCAGGCAGCCAATCTCTAACTTGCTCACCATTCCAGCTACGTTACATAATGTAACAATTGCAGAGCCAAACATCCATCTGCATTAACCAGGAGATTGGAGAAGTCACAAAATAGATCTTCCCTTATCAAGAAGACAATGGGAATATTGTTATAAAGAGATGGATTAGAATAGAATTGTTGACTTTTTGTCCATATTGATGGAAACTTATAATTGCTTCCCAAATCATACTCTTCCAGATCCATTTTTAAAATTTTGTTTTGTTTTCTAAAAAAAAACAAAAACAAAAGAAAACAACAACAACAACAAAGCACAGTTTTTACTTCTTTACATGAATAACCAAACCTCTGGTCTCTGGAAATGGCCCTAAAACCTTTTTGGAGGATTACTTAGAGGCCTCTTCTGTCCCTAGGCAGAACCGCAGCCGTCACGACAAACTTGGCCTTTTTAAACCTAACCACCATTCTAATGATTCATTACAAACATGGAATGGGAAGCAGGTCATCCAGTGGAAAGCAAGGAAAGGTGAATGGCCAGGGTCTTGCAGAGGACTTTTCTTGGAAAGGCCTAGACTGGGCACAGGCCTCCTGATGGCGCAGCTCAGCACTGTGTGTGGCCATGACTACTCCTCTTGTTTTGGCCTCAGAGGATGGCCAGAGCAGCTAGTCATCTCCCTCCTCATACATCATTCTATACCTTTGCAGATAGTTACTAAATCACTCCTCAGCCTTCTTCTCCAAGTTAAACCATGCTAGTTCTCTAGCCTTTCTTCAGTGGTTTCATTCTCCTAGCTCCATAATCACCTGCGGATCTCTCCAAGCCATTTTAAAATATCTGATTTGAAAAGGGAGATGACGTTATCTTAAAAGAGGCAAAGAAGCACTCAATCATTGATAGAAAAGCTCAGGAGTAATGATCAAAGTCCAGGCTCGCCTCTGGCCAAGTCTATTTCCATGGTGCGGACGGTCTGTTGCCATTTCAGAAGTACCACACAAGGAAGATGGCGTGTTCCTCCCTAATGCCGTATTAACTGCAGCTGTAGAGGTTGCTGGGTAATTGAATGACCGACAGCACTATCGGAGCTGTGCACCAAGATAAGGGTAATCAAATTTCATGCTTCAGGGGCTCCGCGGCTTTAGCTGGCCACCTCAGGGGTCACAGAGAATTCCTTTCCCCACCCAACCACACTATCTTTTCCTACAAATAGTTCTGCACAATTGGTCAGTTGCATTTTGCGCTTTTGTGTTTTCCTCTGAAGAGTCCCCCAAAGGCAATTCCTGGAGGCAAGTAACCCTCAGTAAGAGACCAACGTGGGCCAGTTAGTCAGACACCCCAGAGCTCTCAGGAAAATGACTCCTTACTGTTTTTCATCCCTCTCTCCGAAGAGGCAGTTGATTATTTATGTAACTCTAGTACCAGATATTTACATGGGGACCACAGAATGAGAACAAAGGCAGGGAAATAAAATACAAGAAAGGGAAAAGAGGAGAAGGGAAGGGAAGAAAAAAGCAACTAGAAAGTAGTCAAACATATTCAACTCAAACAATGGCAAAACGAGGAATGCTTGTGTCAGCACCAGCACCCAAGCTGCTTTACAAGACATGGCAAAAGTCAGAACACATTGCATGCAGCTGCTGCCTGTAAGAGCTGCAAGAGACAAAGCTGTTAGGAAACTGAACGCTGGCTCAACAGCCCCCCACAAAATTACCCCTTGAGGTCCTAAACCACCCATTAGGGACCCCAGAAGAGCTTCCTACTGCATTGATACCTGTATTTTCCGGTCAAGGTCATTCACAGCCATTAACTCAGAGCTACAACAAATGGGTGGGGAGTCAGTTATCAGATCTGGATTCAGTTACCAGCTCAGACAAGAAGTTGACCGCTCCTTGCCTCATCTGTGAAATGGGAGGGTTGGACAAGATTTGCATGAAAGCACCTTCTGATTCGAATACAATACCTTCCCTGTTATCAGCAGGGGATAGTTCCAAGACTTTCAGTGGATGCTTAGAACTGAGAATGGTAGTAAAACGTTATATATACTACGTTTTCTCCTATACATACATCCCTGTGATAAGGCAATGTTTAATTTATGGAGCAGGCACAGTAAAAGTTTAACAACAACTAATATTAAAATAGAACAATGATGACAATATGCCAGCATCACTACCCTTGCAATTTGGGGCCATTATTAAGAAAATAAGGGTGACTTGAACACATGCACTGCAATAATCCCCACAGTCGATCTGGTAACCAAGGCAGCTGCTAAGTGACTACCAGGCAGGCAGCATAGACAGTGTGGAGATGCTGGACAAAGGGATGATTCATGTCTGGGGTAAGATGGCGCAGGATGGCGCAAGGTCTCATAATGCTACGTAGAATCACACACAATTTTAAACTTATAAATTGTTTATTTCTGGAATTTTTATTTAATCTTTCAGGCCACAATTGACCATAGGTAACCCAAGTCACAGAAGCCACGGAGAAGGGCCAACAACTGCAGTTAGAATTGTGGGTGTAAAAAGTAAAGTAGAGGTTCCTTTTCAAAGACTTTCCTCCCTGTCTAATTAGGAATAAATAGTAACTTCTCTTAGAAGCAAAATTTCTTCAAAGACCTGTGCTAACATTCTTAAATACCTGCTAGACATAATAAAGAAATTAACGTACTTTATGTTCTTAGCTCCCACAATTGAGCCTAAATATTTACCCTGGCATGCTTATAATGGTCCAAGCAAGCATTAGGTCACAGCCTGTTCCTCTTCCTTACTTAAAAGTGTTTTTACCTTTCTCAGCATTCCACAAGTTCCTTCCTCCTTCCTTTGTTCTCCTCTACCTTTGCCTCTTTTAAAAAGTTCTAAGTCACCAGACAGTCGGGACAAATACAGAACGTGAGGTCCTATTCCAGCCAGTGGAAACCAGACATAGCAGTAGGGAGGACGCGCCAGGTTATAAATGACCCTGTCTCCTTTGTTCAATGTACTGTTGTGGCAAAACTGCTGGTGAGTGTACCCTTCCTGCAGGAAGTAAAAATGGCCTTGCTAAATAAATTAAATTTATGTGCAAGTGCTATTTCTTTACGGCACCGAGGAACAAACATTTCAAACATGGGGAAGGAGTCCTCTGCCTGAGCCGAGCTTTAAGAAGTGCTAACCAAAAAGATGTTTCCAGAAGCGATCATTTAATGATAGGGCAGCCTACATTTCCACTGTTGCTTCTTGTTTCAAAGTGAGTTAATGTGAAGGAATTCCTGTAGACAACATTTAGAAAAGTTGTGCTTCAGATGAAAGCACCCAGAATTTGCACACCCTGGGGTGGGGGGTGGAGCCCACATGCCCCAGCTGCTACAGCATCTTCTCCCATCACCAGATCACTTCTCTGTGGACAAAGCAAGAGTTCAGTGAGCATTTCTTGAGAAGCTAGTGTGCTCTGGTTGCCATGCTGTGAACAGTTAAGTGCAGTGAGGTATTACCAGGGCCAGGACTACGGTTAACAGAGTATGTGTGAGTTGAGGGAGGGGAATGACTTTCTAGATGGAGAGAATGGAGTGAACAAAGGGGAAGCAAGACCTTCTGACACTTTTAGAGGACCAAATCATTGCAAGAGGGAGGGTGTTAGGCTAAAGGCAGCCAAGAGTTATGGAGGGTCTAGACTCTTTCCTTAAGGCATAGCCGAAGAAGTAATTGAAGGGATGAGGGGCTTGCAGAAATAATTCCCCTTCATCCTTCGTCTCTTCAAACTATGTGACCCTCTAAAGGCTCCTGGTTCTGGGCACACATATAAGCATATATCAGTGTGCAAACGCAGATCACACATGCGTTAAGGCTGAGGAAATTCATCTACCAACCCCACTGCCAAAGCCCAGCCAGGTGCAGAGTTGGAACTAGGATGTGCCTGGTGCCAGAGGAGGATGGGAGAGAGCCAGGGCCCTGAAATACAAGCTCATCCTATTCATATGATAATAGCTACTCTTTACTGCATTATGATTACATGCTAGGCCCTGCACTAAGTGCTTTACAAAAGTAATCTCATTTAATTCTTATACAACTGTGACATTGCAGCTAGTAGCATTCCTTGATTATAGATGGAGAAACTGAACTCGAATGGATTAAATCGTATGTCCAGAGTCATGCAAGTAGTATTTCTGAATCAGTATCAGTTTTAAGTCTGTCAGACTGTAGGCCATACACTTGACCCTGTATTACCCTGTGCTGTGAGTGACAGTCCCGGATAGCAGGACCAGGTGTTCTGGGCTGTCTTCCTTAAAGGCAGTCTGGATCTGTGCTGCCGTACACAGAGCCACTATCCATAGGTAGCTGTTGGGCACTTGCAATGCAGCTGGTCCATGCTGAGATGTGCTCTAAGTGTAAAACATACACTGATTTCAAAAGCTTAGTACAAAAAGATGTAAAATAAGAAAAAATTATTTACTGATAAATTTATGTTGATTACTTGTTGTTACAATTATAACGTCTCAGCTCTATTGGCTTCAATAAATTATTCAAACTAATTTCACTCATATCTTTTTATGTTTTAAAACGTGGTTTTAGGGAACTTAGAAACACCTGTGTGGCCCACATAACTGTAGGCAGTGCTTCTACTGACAGTGTTGGCTGAACTTGTGCTGCAGTGTCCTATCCACCCACCTGCAAGCGCAGGCTTCTTCTCTGCTCATCAGAGCCTCCCGCCCTAAGAAGCCTGAAGACGGCTACTGAGGAAAGGAGCTTTTCTGTCTCCGAGTCATAAAGCAATGTTTCCATTTAAGCCCAGACTCTCATCAGAGGCTGCCCCTCCCAGTCCTTCGGGGAAAAAAACGACAGTATTCTGTGTTCATTAGTTAATATTTGCAAAGTGCTTTGAAGATGAAATGCGCTACATAAATGCTAATAATGGCCCACTGTACTTCTGTGGGCCTTTCATCTGGAGATTTCAAAGTCTCTACCACAGGCAGCCATTATTGTTCTATTACTCTGACGTTAATTGTGCATCATTGGAGTGCTGGATCATCATGGTCCTCATTCCCTGGCCCTAGGCAGGCTGGGTGGGGACAGAGTAGCAACTAGTGAAAATGGGGAGTGAAGCTCTCCTTCATCCCAGCCAGGTCTTCATCAAAGTCAACTCAGAAGGCTGCAGTCACATGTGTGCAGGGGAAGGGTGTCTCTAAGAGGGACCCTGAAAAGTGCACTAGATAATACTTTCTTTGGGAACTGCCCTGCTAACTTTGCAGGGCTTTCATGAAGCTAGGCACACACCAAGTACTCGGTCAGATGTCGCTGGTTGACTGAGCTGCTTGGTGGAGATGTCTGATATTCTATTGCCGGCCTTGGTGGAGGATGCAACAACCTTGGAAATGAACAGTCTTAGCTCTTAAATTACGTGTTCAGTCCGATACAGACCAGACCTTGCTCGGACCCCTACCATTTTCTGTAGTCTACAGCTGGCTGAGACAGGGGAGTGACATCTGATGCTGGGTTTAGTGGAGTCGAGGGAAAAAGCCTGCGAAAATACAAAGGGGCCTTGGGGGAGCTGTGCTCCCTGCAGCCAGGGCCTCAGCCCCAGCCTCAGGTGCAAAGTGCTTCAGGAATGTCACAGCACAGGCCAACTTAGGGCAGCCTCTGCAGCAGACACCCCACCCGCTGCCTGCCAAGTGAGAAAGACCAAAAAGTAAGGTTGCCCACCAGGTGCGAAGCCATGGTGCGGTGTGACCTCCCCACAGAGGAGAAACTCCTTCGCGCTAATTATAGCCACCAGGAAGTCAGGCAGTGGGAGATGACACAGCTGGATTTCCCCACTGCTCGGGAACACAAAAGATCCCAGGAATGACAAGCACTCCACCACCAGGCAGGGGCTGGGTGTGTGTGCATGCAAGCTTTTATAAAAAGGAATAAAATATGTCATTTCAGATTGGATAAGTTGAACATCACTAATTAAGAAATTACTTAATTATGGAGAAGAAAATAAAATGAAGGTATTTTGCCCTTGAGGGAAAAAAATTTTCGATTTGCTAAATCAAGGAAATGATTAGATTCCAATTATTCATTAAATAATTGGAAATGGCTCCAACAAAAGCATTAGAATGTACACGCTGCTCAGGCCTCCCAGGGAGCTCTGCCTTCCTCTCAAAGCCTCTGTGTTATGTGCTTCCCTTCTGCAAATAAGTCTCCTCTAGAATGGACTGAATGAATACTCCCACACTTGGGGCAAAAAAAAACAGAGGGGCAAAAAAACAGACTTCCCTGCCATCTGTCTCGTGCTAAGGATATGTATCCATAATGTTGTATTTATCATCCCTCAACTATGCTTAATTTCTGTCCACCAAGGCTGAGCTTTCCCCAAGACTCAGTTGCTTTCTTCTTCCCACACATGGCTCTTCAAAGAGTAGATTACAAATCCTTATCTATTGTTCAGCACGCCAGACACCCGTGTTAGAGTGCGATGTCTCTGTTCCTCATCTGGCTCACCTGGTCTTCATTCCACATCTCAGATGTATCCCCATCATGGACCACAACAGCTAGCAGCCAGCCCACCAGGCCTCAGCGGCACAAAACCCCAACACTCCAACATTCTTTTTCAAAATAACATAAAGAATGCTCTTTTACATGTCTTTGTCTAAACACCGACCTTGCCCCATGACTTTACTTCTATGGAGATTACTCCTCTTTCTCTAGCTAAACCCTGCCTATATTTTCAATCGCCTCCATCATAAGTCACCTTAAAGTCAATACACCCAGTGTTGTTCTCCTCATCACCTCCTTCTCCTTAGGCAACAAATATCACCTCCCAAATCATTAGACTTAATTTCAAGGAAATAGAAGTTCTCTCAAATCTTTTATTCCTCCAGGTTAAAAAACAAAGTCAGCACCCGTGCATTTTTTTACCTTTCCTCCATATCCAGTCAGTCACTACCCTCTGCCAATTCTTTCTTTAAAGCAGGCTGCCCTATATTTATTTAACTTTTAGAGCTTCCATTCATTCATCTTGCCCCCCCTTAAAGAAAGTTGAGGAAGTAGGCAGAGAAAACGCAGCCCTTCCTCTTTCTCGATGGATAAATAGAGGGAGGCTCATGCTTAGGTGCACGTCTGACTTCATCACTAGGGGCAGTCTTGACACCATCTCTGTAGGGAAGCCCTCCCTGAATCCCGAAGACTAGTTTTGTGTCCTCTTTAACTCCTGTAACATCCAATGCTTCCTCCATCGTTAACACTAGATTGTTAGATACATGAGATCAATAACTATTTTCTGTCACTTCCACATTGCTCAGGAGTGTGCATGGAAGATAATAAGCTCACACTGAATTATTCCTGATAAATGAATTCATGTACAAAAATGAATAAATGAAACCATATTCCTAAGATCCCTCACACAGCTAGGAAATGGTAGAGGCAAAGCTAAGAACTAAGTTCCTTTTTCCATTGTGCACCCAAATGGTATCCTTGGCATATGCTTCCAGCATATGGTCAGACTAATTATGTAGGCATGTTTTATCGTCATATATCATATCATTTAAAAAGCTCTTCACTTGTTTCCAGTTATGTAACTGATAAAATCTAAATTCCACAATATACCTAACTAGACTTCACTCACATTTTAACCCTATTAGGAAATTTTATAGTTAAAAGAGATCATAGGTAATGTAGTTCACCTTCCCTCCTAATGTAAGGATTCTTTTGGAGGTACCCTTTTCCCAAACTCCAAAGGGAAGAGCATTGGCACTCCCCACCGCCATCAGGAACACACCTTTGTCTCCCATGGTTCACCGCCCACTGTGGGCCATGCTCAGAACCACAGAACTGCCCACTGCCAACAACTTCCACGCTTCCACACATGTATTTCTCAGGCAGTTCCCACCTTTTCCACCCTTCAAATCCTGCCTATCCTACCAGGCTAGCTTGAGGCCCACCTTCAGAAGGTTGTTCCCTGGTATCCCAGTTAAAACCATCTGCCAATATCTTTTTCTGCAATCTTTTAGATCTCTTTATCTTGCACACTTAGAATCAATCATTTATTTTTACTTGACTCTCATAAATGTTTATGACTTATATGGCAGCTAAATTGTAAGAAGTTTGAATCCTCCCCACTCCTTGCATTCTCAGAAAATAAATCACCGAAGATGTATTGAGCCCCTGTAAGCCAGCCCCTGTGTGCAGGGTCCCTTCACACACATTTGGTACACAAGTCACCTGAAGAAGATTTAGAGAATGATACAATTACCACATCACCAGGAGAGGAACACGGAGCTTCAGAGAGACAAAGTGATATTCTAAAGATGAAACACTGAGTTAAGTGTCTCTGGTGTAGTTTTAATCCAAGTGCCCTGATTTGCACACAGGGTATTTGTAGTAATCTGTTTGGGCTGCCGAAACAAAGCACCACAGACGGTGTGGCTTAAATGGCAGAAATTTATTTTCTCACACTTCCAGAGGTAGGAGTCTGAGATCCAGGTATCCATGGGGACGGGTTCTCCTGAGGCTGCTCTCCTTGGCTTGCACATGGAGAATGCTATGTCCTCATGAGGTCTTTCTTTGTGCAGGTGCCTCCTGGTGCCTCTCCTTGTGCTCATAAGGGCACCAGTCATGCTGGATTAAGGCCCAATTGTTATGATCATATTTAATTGTGTAATTACCTCTTTTTAAAGGTCCTTTCTCCAAATACTGTCACCTTCTGAGGTACTGAGAGTCAGGACTTAAACCTATGAATGTGAGAAAAGGGGAGGGGACAAACTCAGCCCATAACAGGATTCCTGCTGCACTCTCTGCACAACTGCTCTGTGCCTGCGATAAATACTAGCTGCGTGCAGCTGAGAGGCTGGCTGTTAATTTTGGAAAGGGAATATTATACACGTGTTTGTGATTGTTTTATTTTTTGGCAGATCAAAAGAAATAAAAATACATTTTAGAAAAAAATAGTAAAAAACAAAAGTCAAACAAAATCAGGCAGTACCATGAAAATAAATGTTACACCGTTGCCTCTGCTTTCTGTTTCTGTTTGGTCTTCTCTTTCCCTGGACTGTCTTTGCCGGGGAAATGGAGGCTCATCGTATGTTTGCTGCAGGCAATTTCCTCAAGCCTGGAGAGACCTGTGAAACTCCAGAATCCACTGAAACTTGCAGGAGTCCAGAACTCAGGGCAAACAAGATATTCTTCAGAGCAACTGGTTTCTAACACCAGCTACAAGGCTGAAAGAATGTCTAGTGTAGTACTCCAAACCCAGAGGGTACTCAAAAAATAGGCCAAATGAAGTGCCTGGAGTGGGGTTCCTGCTGTGGGACGGAGACGGCCTTTCTTGGAAAGGTGTAGGCTGGGTTTCCAGGTGAGTAACAGTGAGTGGAGTGAGCTGATTTGCCACTTTCACCTGCAGTTATTTTTGTTGCAATAACCAGCCACCAAATAACTTGATCCCAGGGAGGAGAGGTGAGAACCATTTATTCTTCCAGGTGCAGTGGAGCAAGGTGCAATGACTCACTGTAAATGTGTTCACAGCAAGGTGAAAAGGCCCTGCAGAGGGGATCAGGCATCTGCTTTAAGAAAATGAGTAAAGCAGATAATGTTGAGAGGCAGAGAAAGGCAGAGCTGGGCCTCTGGAAAGACAGAGAAGCCAGCCAAACACACGGCTTCAGTCCTCAGTGTCAGTCTTTACTTTCTTTAGGGCATTGGAAGTTTTTGCAGGGGACCTGGGAGTGGGTGACATAGCAAGCCATTTGTTTCAGTTTGGATTCTCAAAGAAGCAGACACTGAGATGAGGATATAAAGACAAGTTGCTTATTTGCGAAATAAAGGACAGCACTGTCGGAAAAGCAACTGCTGCCAGCCAATGGGACTTCATCCTATTTGGGGAGCTCTTGGAGCCAGGGTAGAACACACTCCTCAGAGTTATTGCCCTGGAGGTGGGCAAGGGAGCTGCAATGTGTGCACACCAAGTCCTAAAGGCATTGAGGGAGCTGCTTTGGGAGATGGGTGGACATGCATCCAGCTCCAGTTCTTCCTGCCTGCCTTTCAGGACAGAGGGGCTCCAGGGGTGAGAAGACAGACTCCACCTTGGGGCAGAACACGCAAGTGCAGACAGCAGGAAATTAGAGGATGGGGCAGGTGCAATAGCACTGCTAGCCCATTAGACATGGGGGTGAGGACACAGGCTTTGGAATCAGACTATCCTGCTTGGAATCCCAGCTCCACCATTCAGTAGCGCAGTGCCGTTAGCTGAGTTACTTAGTCTTTCACATTTCAATGTCTTCATCTGAGAATAGCAAAAAATGACAAGGCATGGGCATACCTCGAAGGGCTGAGGTAGGATTGAAGGAGGTAAACCTAAACACTAACAGCAATGCTCTTAGCATCTGCCAAGCATCCCCAAAATGTTAGCCATTAGTATTGTTAACCACTAATATTATCAAGACCAATGAGTTAACCTAATAAGGTAGCAAACAGTGTGTTCCCGAACACACGGGGCATAGAACAAGTAAGTCCTGGAATACACATAGTCTGGGATATGGTTTGGCTCTGTGCTCTCACCTAAATCTCATGTTGAATTGTAATCTCCAGCACTGGAGGAGGGGCCTGGTGGGAGGGGAATGGATCACAGGGCAGATTTCCCCCTTGCTGTTCTCGGGATAGTGAGTGAGTTCTCATGAGATATGACAATTTAAAAGTGTGTGGAACTTCCCCCTTTACTCACTCTCGCTCTCTCTCTCTCCTGCTCTGGCCATCTGAGGACTGTGCCTGCTTACACTTCACCTTCCGCCACAATTGTAAGTTTCCTGAGGCCTCCCCAGCCATGCCTCCTGTACAGCTGTTGAAGCTGGGAGTCGATTAAACTTCATTTCTTCATAAATTACCCAGTCTGAGGTAGTTCTTTATAGCAGGGTGAGAATGGACTAATACATCCTGAGAAGGTCTGAGGGGGGGAGACGTGGTACCCTGAGATGGTGATGCCTGCCAGGCAACAGGCAGACAGGCCCCTGCTGCCCAGGAAATCTGTGCTGTAGAGGCAGTCCATGAGGATGTGTGGAATGTTCCCAAATGCCCGTCTTCCTCATGATTTCCCTGGGTTGATTCTACTGTGAGTCTGCCATTACGTAAAAGGTGGACTTCAAGGAAGTTGCAATCAGGTCTCAAGGGTGCACCCCCCTCTAGTTCTTTGGGGTGTGCAGCCATATAGCACAACGTGCAGCCTTACTCTCAGCCAGTTCCCAACCATTTGCACTACAGGTGTCGTTCAAAGATAGGGATGCACAAATTTTGGGTAATTCAAAATTATCTGAATTAGAGAATTCAGTTCTGTAAAGAACTGAAAAGTTCTTTACAGTTAACTTTTAGGAACTTTTAGACACAGCAGATTGTCTTAGACCAGTGTTAAAATGAGTCTCTATTCCTTTAGCACAAACCAACTGGCAGTTCAAGGGACCAGGTCAAAGCCTTCTGAATGGTGAGAGAAGCCATCTGGGAACTGCTTTTGCCATTGTTGTACAATGAAACCTCATGAGCACCCAAAGCAACCATTAGGTCCCAGGAGAGAACAAGAATCCTGGAATGACTGAGTTAAGGCCTTCCTGAGGCTGGTGTGTCAAAATCTCCAGCACAACCTTCCCATAGCTCAAGGTGGTAGAGCACCCATTCATTCTTTCACTCCAGATAACTTCAGTATGTTTTGAAGTCAACAAGCTTGGTGAATTATAATAGCAAAGACTTCGAAGCAACCCAAATGACCATCAATGATAGACTGGATAAAGAAAATGTGGCACATATACACCATGGAATACTATGCAGCCATAAAAAAGAGTGAGTTCCTGTCCTTTGCAGGGACATGGATGAAGCCAGAAACCATCTTTCTCAGCAAACTAACACAGAAACAGAAAACCAAACACTGGATGTTCTTACTCATAAGTGGGAGCTGAACAATGAGAACACATGGACACAGGGAGGGGGACATCACACACTGGGGCCTATTGGGGGGCTGGGGGTCAAGGGGAGGGAGAGCATTCGGACAATGCATGTGGGGCTTAAAACCTAGATAATGGGTTGATAGGTGCAGCAAACCACCATGGCACATGTATACCTATGTAACAAACCACATTCTGCACATGTATCCCAGAACTTAAAGTAAAATTTAAAAAAAAAATCAAAAAGAAGCTTGATGGGAAAGGAGCCCACTTGTTTCATACTGGACATTAATATGAAGAGTTAAAAACTAATTCAATGCACATTTATTATCTCTTACTATATAATGGATGCCACGTGTCTTAGACATTGAGGATATGTAGTCTGTACCCTTTAAACTGTTCACAGTGGAGAGGTAGAGAAACAGAGTTAGAGAACATCATGATAATAATTAAACCAGAAGTAGAGACAGGGTTCTATGGAAAAGCAAAAGAGGGCATACAACACATGTTAGTTTAGAAGCCTTTCCTGAATTGATAATGAATGAACTAAATTATGAAGCAAGAGCAATTTTACAGGTGGCAAGTTGCATGGGGGACAGTAGCGGGCACACCTCAGATTGATGAAACAGTCTGTGCAGTGGAAGGGAAGGGTGAGAATGCACACGTGTCAGGACCCATAAGTAGCCCAGAGCTGCTGAAGGTCAGGGAGAGGACAGAGTGCAGAGACATCCAGGGCAAACCCAAGTTCAATGTGGATGCCATGAATTCTTCTGCATTTCTTACAAAAAGCACTCAGAAACTTTTCAACGTTTTTTGAGTAAGGAACTATAAAATTATAATTTTGTTATAGAAAATAGGTTGATAAGTTTGGAGACCAGCAAACAAGTTAAGAATCTATTTTCCAAGCAAGAAATTGTAATGATAGTACCAGGGGGAACGGTCAGTAGAAGACAAATTAAAACCTATTAGGTGGGTAGAATCAGCAGGGTTGGTAGTAGTAGCAATAATGTGAAGAACAAGAATGAGCAGCGGCTTGCACTGACTTCCAGGTCTCTTGGGCTATGACATGGCTAATTGTGCCAGTAGAGCCATAAGTTGAGCTATAAGAAGAGACTAGAATGAAAATAGAGGGAGAAGATGAGATCAGCTTTTGAAGAGATGAATTTAAAGTATCCCTGCCTAGAAAAAGTTGGCTATATAAGCTAAAGCTTAGAAGAGAGTGCATACTTGAAACCACAGCAATGAACAGACTATATAAACATATCACGAAGAATGAGAAAAGAGAAGCAAAAATAATACCCTGAAAAACAATCACATATGAAGGGTGGGCTAGGGAGGGAAACTGAATAGGAAAGCCCAGAGAAGGAAGAGAAACTCTAGGGGAAATAAGGGTGCTACATTTTTCATGAGAGCATCCATTGATCCATGCATTCAAGTAAACATTAATTATACACCTACCCTGTGTCCTAGGAACTAGGGTTAAAATGTTTAGCAAAGATACACAGTTTCTCCCTGTGTTGAGTTTACGATACAATTGGGGAGATGGGTATTCACCAAATAATTACATAAATATATAGAAATATACAGTTTTTATTGCAAATAATGTCTTAAAGAATAACTGAAGTTTTCTTTCTCTTTCTTTCTTTCTTTCTTTTTCTTCTTTCTTTCTTTCTTTCTTTCTTTCTTTCTTTCTTTCTTTCTTTCTTTCTTTCTTCTTTTTTTCTTTTTTTGAGACTGACTCTCACTCAATTGCCCAGGCTAGAATGCAGTGGTGTGATCTCAGCTCACTGCAACCACCGCCTCCCAGGTTCAAGCAATTCTCATGCCTCAGCCTCCGAAGTAGCTGGGACTATCGGCATGAGCCACCATGCCCGGCTAATTTTTGTATTTTTAGTACAGACGGGATTTCACCATGTTGGTCATGGGCCTAGCTGGTCTCAAACTCCTGACCTCAGGTGATCACCCACCTTGGTCTCCCAAAGTGCTGGGATTATAGGCATGAGCCACTGCACCCAGCCTCAAGTTTTAAAGAGAAAAGAGAAGAAATAGTTGCTAACATTAATACTAGAGAGATGTAAATTCAGATGAGTGCCAGATTGGGAATTGGGAGGCCATTTTTTATTTTAATGGAAGAAATATGAATTAGCAGGCACATAAAGAAGTGAAGCTGCCATGGCTTGAAGGGTGCCAAGAAAATAAGGAAATGCAAATCGTGACTGTAGATCACTCTTTTATTCAGTGGATTATAAAGCAACAGAAGGAGATAAGACCAGCAGCAAGGAACGTACAATTGTGTGAAATTATTGTAAAGATGTAAAGATTTGAGCATGCCCCTTTTCTCAAAGAAAATGGCCAAAGAAGTGATTTTGAAAATACAAGAGAGCACATGGACACATTAATGGAGTTAGTTACCTGTGGGTTAGGGAGTACCTTTGAGCAGAAGGTGGAACACATCTTTGGCTAACGTGGGAAGTAAGACACAGGGTAGACAGGAATGCAGATACCCTGCTTTTGGTGGTGGGTAAACATTTGAAAAAATTTGTAGCTGATCATTTTTTTCTGTAAATCTGGGGCAAGGCCATTTGTTAAGAATATAAGGGATATATAGGAAGCTTGAAGGGACTGGTAAACAGTAAAATAGTCAAGGCAGGGGAATACCAAGAAATGAAGATGGTCCGAGTTAGCCTCAAGCCATAACTTTCTAGTGATATCAGTCTGTGGTGTTAAATTGTTTCCCTGCAGCTGTGCTCAGAATCCTGATGTAGAAGAGGCTATGATGGCATGGCTGCTCAGCATGAGGTTCTGCAGGGCACTTGTGGAGAAAGGACAAGGTGGTAGGTAAGTAGTCCTAAGATGGATGGAGAAGTTCACTGATGCTAAGAGGAAATGAACAAACTTGGAGAAGAGGGCATAATTAAAGGGCTGGAGTTGTGGATGTGATGGGAGAGCATGGCCACAGAAAGAGGGAATGGTGGTGTCAGATAGTGGAGTTTACAGCCATAGAATTTTCAAGTATTTTCATGTTCCAGTGTGTGGTCAGGAGAGTGGACTACTGAGGCAAAGTGCAGGTGAATGTCTTTGGAATTCAAGAGAGATTGTGAGATTAAAGTGATCTGTGTCATCCCCTCATATGTTAAGGTGTCTTGCGAACATGTCAGGATCTCATGACCCAACACTTTAGAGCTGTTGGAAATATAAAACCAATGTTTCATTTCAGTTTCTTTTGCTGAACTACCTAGAATCTATGTAACCAATAACACAAAAGGAGTAAGATTTAGTCTGGTTTTGTGTTGCTATAAAGGAATACCTGAGACTGGGGGTAATTTATAAAGAAAAGAGGTTTCTTGGGCTAGGGATTCTGCAGGCTGTACTAGGAGCACAGGGCCAGCATTTGCTTCTGGTAGGGCTTCAGGGAGCTTCCACTCATGGCAGAAGGCAAAGTGGATTAGGCATCCCATGGTGAGAGAGGAAGGGAAAGAGAGAAAGGGGAGGAGGTGCCAGGCTCTTCTGAACGATCAGCTCTGGTGAGAACTAAAAGAGTGAGAACTCACTCACTACTGCAAGGAGGGTGCAAAGCCATTTATGAGATATCTGCCCCCATGACCCAAACACCTCCAACCAGGCCCTACCTCCAATATTGTGGATCAAATTTCAACATGAGGTTTGGAGGGGACAAATATCTGAACCATATCAAATAGCTACTGGCCCCTCCCAACTGGACTCTTGAATCCTCTCTGCTCTGGAGTGAGCATTTTATGACAGGGTTGAGACACCAAGACAAAGGCAGAGGAGAGAAAGCTGGTGATGCCACCACCCATTTCTAATCTATCTGACTGTTAATAAATTTCAAACTTCATCTACCAGAGCTGTCAATAAAACCTCCACTCCCTGTGAAGATGTGATTCGAAGAAGACAGCTCAGTAGCAATTCCATCAGCATTAAGTGGTTCTATAGCACTCTAGAATGTCAAAGCACTTTGTGGCTATGATTATTAATTTTTCCAAATACAATGCTAGAAGGCAGTCCAACAGCCTGAGCACATCTTGTCAGAAGCACGATGAAAAAAAGGCATAGAAATGGAAGATGGGAGAAGCTAGACCAGGGCTTAGCCAACAGGAAGCAACACAATTCAGGTTACTATCCATGAGCTTGGGAAATTCCATCTAACAATCCCCCAGAAACTCAACTTGCCTGGTCAGAGGCAATGAAAGAACCAGCCATGTCACCAAACTCAGCTTAAAGAGTATCATCATAAAGGATAGACACTTTTGGTGGATAATAGGTACTCGATATCATAATAGATACATTAATGTAACCTCAAGCCCCCCCTTAGGGAATATAAGTATGTTTAGTTTTTTGAAAAATTTCTTTAGGCTTTACACATATAATATGTTCCCTCTTATGTATTTCTGTTATAATCCAATTAGAAATGTTACTTGAGGAATTTTATAAGAGAGTGAAGCTGTCAATGTTTTGGACAATTCCTATAATTCTCTATCAGCCAAACTATCAATCCAGGTGTTGGTAAAATAAATACATTTTCAGCCAAAAAGAAATAAGGAAGAAAGAAGGAAGGAAGGAAGGAAGGAAGGAAGGAAGGAAGGAAGGAAGGAAGGAAGGAATTAGGAAGGAAGGAAGGAAGGAAGGAAGGAAGGAAAGAATGAATGAATTAGGAAGGAAGGAAGGAAGGAAAGATGGAAGGAAGGGAGGGAAGAAGGAAGGAAGGGAGGAATGGAGGGAGAGAGGGAGGGAAGGAAGGAAGGAAGGAAGGAAGGAAGGAAGGAAGGAAGGAATTAGGAAGGAAGGAAGGAAGGAAAGATGGAAGGAAGGGAGGGAAGAAGGAAGAAAGGGAGGAAGGGAGGGAGAGAGGGAGGGAAGGAAGGAAGGAAGGAAGGAAGGAAGGAAGGAAGGAAGGAAGGAAGGAAGGAAGAAAATTAAAGAAAAAATTTTTAGATAATGCAATTTAACATAGTTTATTGTGACAATGAGTGAAGAGAGAAAGACAAAAAATCATCTTAATCTTAGCTGTATTAGACTGAAAGAATACAGTGTTTACCAAGAACCACATTAGGAGACATTTCCTGAATTAGACTTTTCCAGACTTGTAAAATGGGCATCTAAATGGAGAGAACAAAAATTTTTAAGAGCAAAGAAAGAACTGTAGTTGATGGCTGTTCTTTAATTTAAACTATGACTATTATTAGCAATGGACCTCTAGAATTTAAACGGTTGCCACTCCTGAAATGCCTCCCATTCCCCTTCACATTTCTGCTGCACCCGCCAGCACAGTGCCACACCAAGGAGGAGGAGGAACAGCTTTTTACAACACATATACTGGGGCTGAAGGACTCCAGCATGCTTAGGGGAGAAGACGTTCATTGGAAATCAGAGGAGCCTTTTCCTTTGAGTAAAGGACCCGTGGTCACTCTTAGAACTCCATCATGTTTATATAGGGAATTCCACATTCATATGCTTATAGCTAAAAGATTATTGGAGAAAGATATTCCTCATCAACCTTCAAGGGTACTGAAAACATGTTTCATGACAGTGGGCTACAACAGAAGCCTCTTCATAAAGACTGTTTTAGACCCTCTGAATTCAAACGGGAGCCATTTTATAGAACAGAAAAAAAGGATTATATGGCAGGACTGGGGATAGAGCAGTAGCCTTAGTGCCCCAAGCAGGCAGGCATCTAGAAATGGTGTTGAAATGGAGCCAATTGTGTAGGGCATAGAACTCTAGCCAACAATTATTTTCTGGAAATAAAAACAATCACAGGTTCTCTCTGTGAGATGGAAAATGGCAGATAAAGGAAGGAGACTTCAGGGGAAGAACTGCCAGCTTGGAACATTTTTCCTTTACCCTGCTCAAGTGTGTACAATAACCAGATCTAGTTTTTTGTTTGTTTATGTTCTTTTTTTTGGGGGGGGCGCTGGGTGCAGACCTGGAAAAGTTATCTTAGAAGGTTTGTGTAGAAGAGGTAACATGATTGCTGAAATCACAATTTATCAGAAAAGTCAGTATCAAAGAGTCTGTTGAAATCCTGTATCTGAGAACCTAAATGCACCAGGCATTCGAAAGTGCTAAGTTCTTGGTCCTTTGAGCCTCCTCAACATGAAGGCAGACATTTCCCTGTCATCCTAGAGTAGTGAAACGCCTCTTGGTTGCCCAGAGAGGAAGGGTAGGAAAAGGGTGCAAAGGCTAATGCTATTAAAAGGCTAAGATATTTCAGACAGTGCAAAATGCTGGGGTAGGTGAGAGTCCCATCCTTTGTCTGAGAGATTCTACCTAGAAACGCCGGTCTGATTTCACAGCTGTTGTGCAGGAGGGCTTCCCCCCAGAGTCGACAGGGGAATGGGCCTTTAGGACAAGTGCAGCCTCAGGCACGGAGATTTCCAGAGGGATACCAAAAAAAGGCTACCCATTAAAATCTTTGCTGTAGTAGGAATTTCATTTTTAAAATAAATTATATTAGGTACCAGAAAGATTAATCTATTAAGACATCAGGATTAATTTCTAATGGAAATTTCTAAAATACATACACACATACATACATATTCTTTATTAAAACAGGAGAGACAAGTTAGACCAGAAATATGTATGGCACAATCTCTAGCAAATTTCTCATAATATTTAATAATAACATTTCATCTGGGTAAGGTATCATCTTATTATGGGGTTGATGAAGCTTTGGGTAAAGTATGCTAGGGAGTGCAAAATCACATTTTCCTCTCCTTATAAAGTGTATATTTGGTTTATTTTCAAATTTCTGTTGCTTGGCGTTCTTGTAAATTAAGCTGTCACCCACCAGCAACCGAAGTCACCTGATCAGGTGCTGCAGTGCTTAGCTGGAGATGGGAAACCTCTGGAGGTCCCATTTCTGATTAACTCTCTAAGTTCAGATGGTTCCCAGAGTCTCCCCAAGGGTTTTCAATTCTGGCTATTTTCTTCTAGGAATCTCATTAATATTAGCTATTGGGCTTTGCTCCATAAAACCTCCAGTCTAGTTTCTGCCCATTTCTCAGTGCTCCCAGTTAGAGCATGACAGCCACTCAGGTATTTTTCTTTTTTTCCCTTGACCCTCATTCTGCTTTCCAAGTAGGGGAAAAGGTAGGGGAAAAGGTAGGAGGGTTATGGTCAATTTCCCCATGAAGCACAACAAAAGAAACCCAGATTATGTGAATCCCAGGTTCTACTATAGAAATAATCTTCTTCGGCCAGGTATGGTGGCTCATGCCTGTAATCCCAGCACTTTGGGAGGCCAAGGCAGGTGGACTACAAGGTCAAGAGTTCGAGACCAGCCTGACCAACATGGTGAAACCCCGTCTCTACTAAAAATACAAAAATTAGCTGGGTGTGGTGGTGGGCACCTGTAATCCCAGCTACTCGGGAGGCTGAGGCAGGAGAACCACTTGAAACCGGGAGGCAGAGCTTGCAGTGAGCTGAGAGCATGCCATTGCACTCCAGCCTGGATGACAGAGTGAGATGCCATCTCAAAAAAAAAAAAAAATGAAAAGAAATAATCTTTCTCTTTTATAAAGGAATTAGCAGATTAGCAGGCCTTGGAATCAGAACTGTATAGAAATGACCACGTGATTAATGATGCTAATGATGAGTACTCTTTTGGAGTCTTCCTATGAGTTTCATATAGTCAGTGCGAGTCACATTTTATTTTATTTTAGTTTATTTTAAGACAGAATCTTGCTCTGTCACCCAGGCTGGAGTGCAGTGGTGCGACCTTGGCTCACTGCAAACTCTGCCTCCCAGGTTCAAGTGATTCTCCTGCCTTAGCCTCCCAAGTAACTGGGATTACAGACACACACCACCATGCCCGGCTAATTTTTGTATTTTTAGTAGAGACAGGGTTTCACCATGTTGGCCAGGCTGGTCTCGAACTCTTGACCTCTAGTGATCCACCCGCGTTGGCCTCCCAAAGTGCTGGGATTACAGGCATGAGCCAACGCGCCTGGCCTGCGAGTCACATTTTAAATCTTCATAACAAATAAACGTTGTAAGCAGCCTTCCACAGCCAGTTTAAAAGTGCTATTATATCACTTAAAATGAATAAGCAAATAAACAAACTAGTAAAACAAAGCAAGAAAACAAGACACAAGCAAGTTAAGTGCAGGGAAGCATTGTTTAAGGCTAGCATAAATTTTCTTTTTTCCTTTTTCCTTCCTTCCCTTCCCTTCCCTTCTCCTGCTCCCTCCCTCCCTCCCTCCCTCTCTTCCTTCCTTCTTTCCTTCCTTCTTGTTTCTGCAAACATATATTAGGGAACATTACTCTCAATCTCCTATGGACAAAAGTCACAAAGATGACTGTGATGCTGGCCGTATCT
Organism: Nomascus leucogenys; assembly: GCF_006542625.1. Classification (NCBI taxonomy): domain Eukaryota; kingdom Metazoa; phylum Chordata; class Mammalia; order Primates; family Hylobatidae; genus Nomascus; species Nomascus leucogenys. Next base: position 1,705,354 of record NC_044395.1, on the reverse strand, counting down.
TCAAAGACATGCAATTAGTCAAGAGACAGCAGAACCTCAATTCACTAAGATAAATGCGAATGTTAGAATCAGGGTATTAAAAAGTACAAAGGGGCATCAAAAAAGGGGGTATTCATTTTTACTATGATCCTCAGGGAATATTCAGAGAACAGATGACACTTGAATTGGGCTTTGAATGATGACAAGGACTTAGGCTCCCAGGGAAAGGGGGAAGCACATTTAAGGCAGCAGGAAGGGCAACGCAGCCCCAGAAAGAACTACGTGATGAGAGAGAGCAGGGCATGAGTTTCTTCCCTGTTCACACAGCTACCAAACATGCATCCCACAAGGGTACTGCCAATCATGTATGTGAATAGTCAGGATGAGGTGGCGAAAGTAGTTTTGGATCAGAAAACAAAGGCATTTGGGTACCACACCAAGGATTTTATCCTTTAAGCACTAGTGCTTCTTCAACGCAGGAAGGCAAAAGATATGCTCTGGAAAGCCAGCTTTGTCAGGATGGGCTTGGTGCTGATTCCATTATGATCACTCAGGCCAAAGAAGATGAAGATGAAGTCAAGAGACCCTGAGCAGACAAGATTGGGAGGAGGAGATGGCCATAGCAGACGTCTTTGTAGACTGCATTTGAATTTATGCCTAAATTAGGTTGGGGCGAAGGGGAGAGAGTCAAAGGTAAATGGACAGCTTTAAACTTGGGCAATTGTGTTTCTGGGAACAGCTGGAGAGAGTCGAGTTTGCAGGGGAGTGCACTGGAGATGGGGTACCCAAAGGGGAACCTGAGAAACGATCATCCTTCCACTACTTTGTGAGGTTGCAGGGGATCTTCATGAGAAACGTTAAATTAAATGTGGGTTTGACAAGCCCATTAAATACAGCACTGAGTTCAAAAAAAGGGAAGAATCAGGCAAACAGACCAAATAAGAGGCAGGAAAGCCAAATTAAGGCTCTACCTTGATTCAAAGACATGCTGGATTTTTAAATCCACCATTGTAATAGGAGGTAATGAAGATTTAAGCTTTAAATATAACCTAATACCCACTAATTAGGATAATAAAATACAAGAGGTTGCTGTGCCGTCAGTACACTAACGTAAATCAACTCCCTCTGCCACCTTTTTTTCTCCTCACTCTCTGGCCCTGATGCCCTCCCAGTGCCTGCATGGGCTGGTTAATAGGCAGGAATTAAAGTGTGAAACATGAAACTAGGGTATAAAACACTTAAATAGGAATGTCTCCAGTCTTGTTGTCTGGAGAGATTTAATGATGTTTTACAGGGAAGGTCAGGGCATGGCACATACGGGGAATATTTTAGGTTCTGAGTCTTGCTAGGAAGACACTTCTAGTCGAGGTTTTATTTGGGTTTATTTGGTTTTCCTTCTTTCCCCACTTTTGACCTGAGACTGGAAAAAAAATCCAACAGCTTTAAAAAAAGAAGATAAGCATATTTGACTATACCATAAAAAACAAAACACTTTGTATATAAAAAATTTATAACAAAGCCAAAAGACAAATAAAATATTTTTGGATTGGGGGATTGCAAAGAAGAGGCCACACGCAAAAATGAAGAAGAAAAACAAAACTCTTGCAAATTAAAAAGAGGGGATTAATAAGCAAATAAAAATTTGTGAAGGCTTATTCTCAGAACAAATACAAATAGCAAGCTGGTATATGGAATCTTGTTCCTATTCACCAGCAGTGGGAAATACAAACTAAACAGCTATCCCTTCACACTTTACTAGATGAGCAGGCACTTTTAAGGCTCAAAACCCCTATGGCTGGCAGTAGAAAGGATACTTTCGATGTATACTTTATAAAAAATGAGATTATTATACATGTTTTGTCTGCATTTTTCTTTTCTTCTACAATGATACCAATAGAAATCTCTCCAAGTTTCTGGTATAATTTGCATTCATTCTTTTTAAAGACTATTTAATATTCCATGGTGTATGTATAACCTAATTTATTCTGTCATTCACCTACTATTTCATTCACTATTTTTGCTACAAAGGTGGCTAAGGCTGTAATAACTTTATCACAAATTTATACTCTTATTTATAAGGATTTTGTTTCTATGGGACGGCTTCTAAGGTTTTCCAAAGTTTAGGAGTCCTGAAGGAACTCGAGCATTGTAAGTATTTTTAGTTTCAACAGGAGTTGCCATTGCGGTGATGAAGTATAGTGAAGAAGGCATGGATTCATGAACCCAGCTGTTTGGAGTTCATCTGGGCTTTGCCACTCACCTTGGGCAGGTTATTTAAACACTCTGTGCTTCAGTTTTCTTATGTGTAACACTGAGATATAATAATACCTTCCTCGTAGGATGTTTTACACTGATTAAATGAGTTAATCTATGTAACTAATGCACTTATATTAATGTGTATGTAATTATCTGCTCATAATGTGTAGGTAATATAGTAATGCCTCATTCATAGTAAATGTACCATAACCTTTGCTATGATTATTCCTTAGAGAAAAAGTGCTGGAGACTATGACAAGAATTTATTTTATAACCTTTATTGTGTACTATACACACTTCTAGAAGTTTGTGGGATGACTTTAGGTGATACATGGTGGGATTATTTTAAATTTATTCATTTATTACAAGTTATTATAGACTAAGAAGTTCTGTGTTCTTTTTCCCATTTACAGCTGTCACAAAAGTTCCTTTAAAAATCAGTGTATTTAAGTAAACACATAAATAGCTTTAAATTAGAAAGTAATAAAATATAATGATATGGATTACATAAAATACAGTTAAAAGCATGCAGTTTGGGAGTGATTGGTATTCTGTATTATTATCATGCATTGCTCTAATTCTCCAAACATTTATTGTGAAAAATTCCTCCAGGTAAATTCTCTTAACTGGTAACTGAACCATGTGAGTTCTATCCAGTGGTGGGCTGGTAGGCCAGCTCTACAGTTAAAACAAAACAAAACAAAACAAAACAAAAAACAAGGAGAATGCTCTGATTTACAGTGTTTGCTGATTTCTATGGGGTAAACACTACTGCCAGGGCCAATCTTATGTTACCAACAATTTAATTGTCTTGCAAAATTCCTAAATATTTAACAATCAGCTCCTTGCACCCTACCTGGGTCCACTCCAGAACACCACTGTCCTACTTAACTGTTAAAGTCAAGATTTTTGATAACTGAAGTGGACAAAACCAGGTATGAAAGAAGCATTTAGAATTCTGTCTCAGTAAGTTGTATTTCTATCTCAATGACCTATAATTTCAAAACTGCAAGAAAAGGTTAGTCCCGAATAGGAGTCCAAGTGTTGAGAAATGAGTGAGAGTTCTTAAATTAAAGGGCAATACTCTGAGAAAGGCAGCCCTGTGGGATGATTATCATTTTACTGTGATTTGAAACGAAGTCATAGTTTCATGGAAGATGCCTCCCTAATAATAGGAATCACACTGCATTATGATCGGTTGTTTCTGTACCTATATCACAAGTTGGGTTGTGTGGCTTCTTCATCTATAGATGCCTAGGCCTCTCTCTGTTCCTGTGGCCTCTGGAGCTCATGCTATTAAAGTTCTTACACACTGAGCTACAATACTGTGTCCACATGGCTGACAGCACCTCTCAACTGAGATTAGAACTCAGGTGTCTAATTCTCAGTGCCCTCTCTTCCTTTTGTTGCAACGTATCTTGTCTCCTCAGTGCCCAGAGAAGGCTGTATAGGTCCCATTCTGGCATTGATAACAATCTTGTTATGACTTATGCCAACCATTCATTCATCATCCAATAAACATTTATTGAGCATCTAGTCTATGCCAGATGCCCTATTCCTTCCTTTTTCTCATCTTCCTTGTCTTTCTATCTTACCTTTTTTTTTTACTTTCTTCCAGGAGATCAACGTAGCTGAACACCTTGGAGCCAACTTCCAGAAAATACAAAGTCAAGACCATTACATCTATTGATGACTGGAAAAGCTTATTGGCCTTCAGATTTATTCTAAGATTGTATCTGGGGGTGAGTTAAGAAGCGATGGTAGTCAGCAGCTGAGAATTTCAGGTGGCTCAGCATGGGCCCATAGCCCTTCTCTTCTCTTGCTGGCATGACAAACTACAAATAGTGACATGTCCTGGAGCTTCTCCCTGGGGTCCCCTTGCCTTAGCTTACGCAGGCAAGTCGCTGGCACCAAGGGCAAAGATGAAGATAGCTTGACATTGCCTGTGGGCCCTAGCCCATGAATGACATCCAGTTTTGGAAGGCCACACACAAAGCAGTCAGTATAGAGTTGCAAAGATCCTTTTATTTCTGTGAATAGGGGATGTCAGGAGCTAATGAACAAATTGTCTTGGTAGGAAAGACTGGCTCTACAAGCTGAGTTTTATGGACAAGCATAATCTTCAACTTTTTGAGAACTGGTGGCAAGGCACAGGTGAAGGAAGATGGGAAAGCTTGCTGACGGGCACGTGAGCTATAGGCACAGTCTCTCTTTATCACCTTAGGGTGTGGCAAGGAATCCATTGTCATTTTGAACAAGAAGGTCCACCAGAGGTTATGATGATTGAGCTTCTACAGGAGGTTTTCCTGAGCATGGAAATGTGGGTTCCATTCTTTCATTGCCCCACTTAGAGGTCACAGTTGCCAGTTGCCTTCCTGAGCATTTGTTGGGATGGGTCACTGGGGACTGCTGACAAAGACTTCTGCAAAGGCCTCCTGGGGCACAAGTCACTCTGTCACTGTGGCCCCCTCCCACTCACACCCATGGTTCTGGAGATCTAAGTACCCCTAGCTACCCCCAGCACTGCCAGAAGCCCTCACAGCCCAGGGGACCCCACTCCACCCAGCCTGCCCCTGCCTGCCCAGAGATCTCCCCAGAGGCTTCTTAGAATGTTTCCTGGGCATCCGCTCTGCTTTTCAAGAAAAAAAAAAAAAAAAACTGCAGTGGAACAGCAGGGCCTGGCAGGCTTTGGATTTGAAATCTGGATAATCCATTTGAAACCTCAAGGCCCGGGCAGAAGGAAACTAAAAATTAAATTAAATCAGAAGCACAAAATCTGTCTTCCTGGCTCTGAGACAGCCTCACCTCAGACTTTGAAAGTTAGAGTGGATAAAATCACAGTCAGAAGTTGTTCAACCTTTCCTACCTCCCCCTTCATTTTATTGGTAGGAGAATTGAGGTGCAGTGACAGGAAATGACTTGTTCATGGTTCCAGAGACAGGAAAAGGAAGGGTGTTGTTTTGTTTTTATAAATAAACATTTTCATAAGTTAGGATGAGTTCTAACTACTTTTCAAGTGTTAATACATTTAATTCTCAATTCAAATTTATGGGCTTATATTATTAACCACATCATTCACCTTCTCCAGTCTAGAAGTAAAGACCAAAGCAAAGAAAGGTTTAGTATTTGCTGAAGACCACAGAGTTTGTAACTGGCTGAGCTAAGATTTGTACCCCAGCAGTGAGGTTACAAAGTGAATGCTTTTCACCCATGCTAGGCCACCCAGAACAGTATATTTCTTCTTGTAAAACTCTGACATTCAAAGTCAGGCCTGTCCTTGAAATCTGAGATGTAGAAACACAATGTGATGAAAATCCCAAGTATTTCCATCTAAGCACAAAAGCCTCAATCTATTTGGTAAGAACAAATTAATTCCCTGAATCTTTGATGCAAAAGTGAGAGAAGAATAGTAAAAACGAAATTATACTTTTTTAAAAATTAGAATTACAGTAAAAAATAGAATGTTAATTATTAAACAAATCTTATCTTGCTGAGAGAAAACCAAGGGCAAATGAGGGATACAATGAGATAAAGAGGCCATCAATCAATGCTTTATGCCCTGGGAACGTTTTTTGTATTTACTCATTCAATAGATATCTACTAAGCACCTTCTATGTCTAGGCACTACTGTCAGATTTGGGGACTACAGTAGTGAACATAACAGACAACATCCCTGTCTTCATAGAGTTTCCATTTAAATGAAAAGAAAGACAGACAATAGGCAAACAGAGAAATCAATCTGAATAAACAATATATGGGGCAGCGGTAATCAAGCAAGAAAGGGAGATGGGGAGTTCTGGGATTAGGGATGTGATTTTATATAATAGGTGGATCAGCAATGACCCCCAAAATATAGTAGTGAGTCCTGTGGCTCTCAGGGGACAGACTTTCAGGAAGAGGACAGAGCAATCGCGAAGGTGCTGAAACATGCTGGGCAAATTTGAAGAAGGTGGGAGCCGTGCAGTGGGGCCAGTGAGTGCAGGGAAGGAGGTGAGAAGCCGGGGGAGGGGGATCCAACAGGGCTCTGGAGGCCATGCTCAATGTTCTGGCTTTTACTCAAAATGAGGCAGACATGGGCCGGGCGTGAAGGCTCACACTTGTAATCCCAGCACTTTGGGAGGCTGAGGCGGGCGGATCACGAGGTCAGGAGATCGAGACCACGGTGAAACCCCGTCTCTACTAAAAATACAAAAAAATTAGCCGGGCGTGGTGGCGGGCGCTTGTAGTCCCAGCTACTCGGAGAGGCTGAGGCAGGAGACTGGCGGGAACCCGGGAGGCGGAGCTTGCAGTGAGCCGAGATCGTGCCAGTGCACTCCAGCCTGGGCGACAGAGTGAGACTCCGTCTCAAAAAAAAAAAAAAAAAAAAAAATGAGGCAGAAATGTAAGAGACGACATAGTGTACATTTGGAAACCTGCCACTGTGTTGAGACCTGACTAGAGAGGGTCTGAGGCTGGGACCACAGGGCTACTGCAGAAAACCAGACAGGGTGGCTTGGACCGGAGTGCTAACAGTATAGGTACTGATAAGGACATACAGTCCTCAAAGGTGTTGAAGGTGGAGCTCTGGGATTTGCATCTGGACTGAATGTGGAGTATGGGGTGGGAGTGGAGATCTAAGATCTAAGTTTTTTTCAAGAAAAAACTGCAGTGGAAAAGCATGGCCTGGCAGGCTTTGGATTTGGAACCTGGATAATCCATTTGAAACCTCAAGGCCTGGGTGGAAGGAAACTAAAAATTAAATTAAACTAAAAATTAAATTAAATCAGAAGCACATCAGGAGTCAAGAATGATGGAAATTTCAGCCTGAGCTGATGGCTACAGCCAGATTTCAGTTGCCATGACCACATCTGGAATCCACATACTCTGCTTCCCTGAGCTCACCTGCTTTGAGTAAAAAGACTTACTTTCTTCCTTGATGCCTTAATACACAGATTTTTTTTTTTTTTCTGAAACAGACTAAGAAGAAAAGAAGAGCAACAAAAAAGGTGGAGGACAGAGGCAGAGGACTTCCTGGAACACTAATTTTTTGTTCTGGCATCTCCGAAGTGCAGCTCCAGGTGACCTGGCTACCAGCTCCATTTGGGTTATAAGGTCAGTTCTTTTGTCCATCTGACTTCCTTGGCGTAACAAAACAAGTGCTCAGAAACTATCTTCCTACTTGTTTTTGGATATGAAATCAAGTGCTCAAGCTAGATCACTTAATATAGTTTCAGATTAGAACCATTGCTAAATGCACAGAAAGCTTTTGGGTGTGGGACCCAGGCCTGAGGTCACATCCAAATATGGCCACCTCTTGGATCTTCGAATAAGGAAACTTCCTCTTCATTCCTTAAGTGTCCATTTTCTGAGCTATTATCTGATTGACGGGTCTTGTAGCTCTCTCTTCCTTTAGAGACTGCAATGTCTGTCCCCGCCCTATCTTTCCAGTCTTGTGTTCTAATTTGAAACACTTTCGGTGGCTCCATGTTAAACAGAATCATGCTGTCTTCACCTCAGCTCAGCTGGCATCAGAGGAAAGAGTGGTGAGGCTGGTGCATGGTCTGCATCCGGCTCTACCTCTGGAAGCGCTTTCACCCTAGTCCTGTCTCCCAGATGACTCTTGGATGGGTGAGCTCTCACCATTTTTGTTCACTGTCATATCCTTGGTATATAAAGGAACAGCACATAATAGACGCACAATAACACTTGGTCAAAGGAAGAGAGGGTGGAGAAAGAGAGACAGGGGAGGAGAGGGGGAGAGAGAAGAAATAAATTATTTTGCTCTCCTCTACTTCAATTGCCTTCTTCTGTGAGCGGCACCCTCGGAGTGTGCTTCTGGCTGAGTGGTGGCTCTAGTGGAATGCGGCGGGCAGGAGCAAGGGCTGTGCAGGCTAACCCAGTCATTAGGTTAACTCACTGCTCTCAGCCTCTGCCTGCCTTTGAGGGTTCGGGTGTTCTTGATCTCATCCAGGCACCATCTATCCTGCCCTGCTGTGGGTGGCTCCAGCTACCTGACAGGAAGCAAAGTTACTTTACTACTCTTTGCCTGAATTTTCTTTCTTTTTTTGAAAAAATAATTACTTTTAGTTTACAAATAAAAATCATATGTGCTTTTGATATACAGCACGATGTTTTGATATAGTATACATTGTGGCATAGCTAAATCAAGCTCAGGAAGATATATGCGTTATCTCACATATTTGACGTTTTTGTGTGTGGTGAAAACAATGCCTCCATTTTCCATAAAATCTAGTTAGTCATAGGATTCTCCCTTTAAAAATCTGTTCTCCAGATTAAATGAGCGAATGCATTCAGAATGCTTAGAAACATTCCTGGGTGGAGGATGCACTCAGTAAATATTAGCTGTCATTCTCATATAATTTGCAGAGCATGAGGTGTTTGTGGTACAGGGAAAAAGAGGAATGAGGAAAATGGAGAGATTGGGGCCTAACACCATCTAGCAGGCATTCCTTTAACTCTCGCCATGGGATGGGAAATTAGATGTTAGATCCATTCTGCAGAGGAAAGTCCTGGGCCTGGGTGAGTTGTCATTGCACCTAAAACCACACAGCAGTGAGCCGGCAGATGGATTCACACCTGCATCAATGGCCAGATGCCCTTCCACTGTACCTACCGCCTTGTTTGCCAACTCTATGAATATCTTGAGCCCTCTTCTTGGGCTTCCTATCCAGTTCTTTCTGGCAAGCTCTTTGATGTACTTCCAGGATACCCTGACTGTGGAGTGGGAATGACATATGCAGAGTATTAGAGGGTCATTTTGGCCAAGGGCAGCTGATGGTGGAGTCCCCAGGAAGAGCGTGCAGGCTCGCAGGTGGATTTGCCCCTAGGAGATCCCAGCAGCAGAAAGTGGCGTGAGGACACTCACTCTACTACCAGTGGGGTGCCAGTGAGGCATCCCGAGACCAGCGATGTTCAGCAGAAATACCTAAAGAGAGCTGGGGAAGACACCCTAGGCTTCTGGGAATAAAAGATGAGATGCCCCATTTAACCTTATCCCAAACCAATAATGCAAGCAGAAGAGTGGTCATGCAAAAGAAAATGCACAGAATCTGAAAACAAGTGAGTGGATATGGTTGGACTGTGGCTGGGACATTTACCACTTACGTGACCCCACACAAATAACCTAATTTCTTTGAACCCTCATTTTTTTTCTCTTTAAAATGTAGGTGATCAAAGATAATATCATCTATTAAACAGAACTATTTGCAGGAACTAAATTAAACAATTTATGTAAAGAAACAGACACTCAAATACAGTCATACATCACATAATGATGGCTCAGTGAACGACAGACTGAATATCAACAGTGGTCCCATAAGATTATATACTGTATTTTTACCTTTCCTATGTTTAGATACACAAATGCTTACCATCGTGTTACAGTTGCCTACGGTGTTCAATACAGTCACTGCTGTACAGGTGTGTAACCTAGGAGCACTGTACAGTGTGTAACCTAGCAGCAGTAGGCTCTACCCTACAGCCTAGGTGTGTAGTAGGCTGTACCTTCTAGGTTTGTGCAAGTGTACTCTATGGTGTTTGCACAATGATGAAATTGTCTAACAGTGCATTTCTTGGAATGTATCCCCATTGTTAAGCAATGTGTAACTGTAGTTACTATGCACTGGGTCCTCACTTGTTGCTCATCAGAGGCGTGTGTTTTGAATGAAACGCCCACCACTAATGGACAACTGGCCAGGGGTGTGACGCAAGGACAGAATGTGGGTGTTTAGATTCTGCTGAACTGCAACAGAGCCACTCAGAAAGAGAAAACAGGAGCTAGAAAAAAATAATGGCATACTTCTTTTCATTCCCCGCTCCAAAAATCTGCCATGTATTTTTTAGCCTTGCTACTTTCCAAGCTAAACGTGGAGTTGTTTTGTAAAAGTTCTCCAGGCTCAGTTTGGGACCCAGGGACAATTCCCATTAACAGGCTGCTGCCAAAGCTCCTGATGTCACGTTTAAAATGGAACAGTGAAGGGATATTATTTTATCTTTTGTTTTTATCTTTCTATTTTATTCTCCCTTCCTAGACTCTGAAAAACAATAAAAAAATCCCACTGAAAATAAATATATTGATATTGAAAAACAGAAAGGAAAGTCAACCATTTGAGCTGCTGAGAGTGGCAGGTACGTGAAATGTAAAGTCAGAGAAACAAGAGGAATAAGAATAAAGGCAAGGACCAAGGCAAGCTAATACCTGAAGGAAAGGAATTCCCAGGGGAAGCACTGATGCTGCAGAAAAATGACTCCTTCCGAGTGGCGGAGACACCATATTGCAAATTATTGCACGCAGGACAGGATGCTATGGTCTCAGGAACAAGAGCATGTTCTCATCTCCTGGGCCTGATGAAGCTGACAAATACAATCAAAGCCTTTCTCAGTGAATTCTCAAGAGGGAAGTGTTCAGAAGGCATTGCTGTCTTACAAGTGAGGCTAACTTGAGAACTCCCAACCGTTTCCCTGCACCCAGCACAGACATGTGAACTCCTGGTATGGAGGGCCCTTCTCTAGGTCCTTGTCTGGTCTGCCCAACAGTCCAATGTGGTGAATGCTCACCTACCCTCGAGGGAACCAGGAGTGAACTAACACGCTGGTGTCAACGAGAAATCAGAGCACATATGGCAATTGTATAAGAGCACTTAGAAGCAAGTGCAAACCTCAGATTGCTCAACTTTAAATCAACTTTATAATAATACCTCCTTTACCTAATTCACAGGGCTTTCAACAGAGAAAAATACACACAGTGGTTTTTAATAAAAAAAAAATGTACGTGGTTATACACCTGTCATCAATATGTCATAATTAATCACAAATAGGGCATAGATCATTAAATAAACTAAGCACTTTCAGGGGGGAGGATTCTAATATTTGCTGCATGGAAGAGTTAATTATGTGTTAGAGTTCTTCTACCACCCTTACAGGTTTAGTGGTTTTGTCTGCACTAGACAGAGGAGTGAGGTAAAGCTCGGAGATTTTAAACTGCCAGGGTCCTACCGAGAGGCCTCAGGTCCTTGATGACTCGCTGCACCACGGGAATGGAGTGGGACAGTCAAATGGTGTGACACAGGGTGACTTTCTGGAGGAGAGGGATATAGTCCAGTTCTGTGACCAGCTGCCAGAGAGGAGTGGAGAGGAGAGAGAGGGACAGTCCCCAAGCGTCACATCTCCCTGCCACTTCGTCCTCCTGAAACTACTCATACTTGGACTAACTTGGAGGTTCGTAGTGAGGAAGAAGTGGGGTGGGACGGTGAATCAACTAGCAATGTCTGACTCAGGGTAACGGGTGTTGGGACACAACACATAGCAAAGAACCTGCCATCATACCAGGTTCCGCCCTTCAGGGTCTGATATATTGGCGTTGGCTGTCCATTGATTTGCTCTGGGTGAAATGTGTCTTGAAAGTCTGATGGGCATTTCTATCTCTGCTACTGCAACTTCCTGTTTTCTGTCCTTCTAGAGAATGCAACATCAGGAGAGAGGAATGGATATTTACTATCAATTTCTCCTCTGAACACGGGTAGGGAAAGAAACTTACTATTAATTGTTTCTGACAAGCGCTAAAGAACATAACGTCCCTGAAAGCAAGACAAAGCGGGATTTGATTATTTTTGAAACAAGACGGAAGCCAGTGTTGGGGCTGTGTCCCCATCACAGTGCGGTTGGCTCGGCATCCCTCCTCCAGTCTGGGAGTGAAGATGTGTCTGAAGGAGTCAGGCTGAGTACCACAGACGCTGCCGGCGCTCCTCCCAGGTGTCAGATGATGACTGAGTAACAGACTCTGAGGAAACAGGCACTGGGATAAATTGCTGCTGCAGTCCCACAAAAACAGAAAGGGAAAAGTGCCGGAAGCAATCAGGGCTTTTGAGAAGCAGTGAGACTTCATGGCACATCTCTCAGCCAATCGTCTCAGATGGCTTTGCCGGCATCGGGTAATTAGTCCCAACAACTTCACTGTGAATAAAGTATTAATAGACCTCCATTTACAAAAGGAGAAGGGGATGGAGAAATGAGGCACACAGGCCAAGAATCAAAATAGCAATTCGATAGCAACACTAGGAATAAAAAAGTCAAGAAACTAGGCATTAAATCTCAAGTCAGGGTAACCAATCCCAAGTCTTTAAAAACAAACAAACCTGTTTTGCTAAAGAAATACACAAGGGAATATGAGTCTTTATACAAGAACCAGGACTTAGGGAAGGAACTGAGGTGGCTTCCAATGCTTCCCTCCTTCAACCCCTCCCTAGCATATTTTGGCTCCATCCAGAAGGAACTTTCAATTAGTTGATTACCCCATTCTCCTGCTCATTTTCACTCCTTCGAACATGCTGTCCCTGCAGCTGGGAGCTCTCACCAACCTCCATGACCCCCAATCTTTCATGACTCCCACGTATCCTTTTGAGCTCCCCTTAGACATTCCCTCAAGGATCTCCCCCAGTCTCTAAATCTAGATTACATTTGCTTCCAGAATACACACTGTTCTTGCCCGTCACAATGTTCATCATACCACGTTGTTGTCACTGCCATTTGGTATTTCCCACTAAAGTGTGTGGTCAGGAACTCACATCTGTCTTGCTCAGTAGTTAATCATCGGGACTTAGAACACTATCTGGCATGTATTAGGATCTCAATAAATATGCATTGAATGACTAGTTGGAGACAATTCTTGTCTTAAGGAAGCTTTCAATCTAGTGGGTAAGATAAATACATGAACACACAGTCCAAGGGAATGAAGATGGGTTGAGTATAAAGCATGAGTTAAACTAGCAAGCTTTAACATTCCAAGCCAGAACAACGTGGTTAATACCATGGCATATGCTATTGCTTTAGATTAGAATCCCATCCTCGTAGATTTTTCTGTGCTGGAGAGCTTCCCCAGCACAGAATAACGGATGTGATGAGATGTCCTCAGGGCAGGTGAGATGTCTAAATGGAAGCCACCTTTTAAATTTAATCTCAGAGACTTGCCTGTCAATCTTTGGACAGATAAAGATCTTCAAGATACATCTCCTATGTCGTCTATCTTAAAGGCAGAAGTATGATTCGGCACCTTGGGCAGATAAATAGTTGTTTGTTTCCCTAGAGAGGCTGTTTAGTATAACAGGAAGGACTTTGTAGGCGGTGGTGGAATGCAATGTGTTGGAAAGAGTGTACATTTTGGAATTAAAATGACCTTGGCTCCAATCCCAGCTCTGCAATTTACTCACAGTTTGATTTGGACCAAGTTACAGTCTCTCTGAGCCTTACGCTTAGTATTGCTACAGAGTTGTACAGATTAACATTACAGACTTGAGCCTCAGTAATTTTTATCAATGGTGTAAAATGGAAATGATTCAATTTCCCACCTCTGCCACATTCTAGCCATGTGCTCCTGAGCAAGTTTTCTGATCACTCTGAGCCTCAGTTTTCTCACCTGTAAGATGGAGACAATCAAATCCTCCTTGCATATCTACTGTGAAGATTAAGTGAGGTATGTATATAAAGTTCTTAATTTGGTACCTGCATCATAACAGGTACTCACTGAATATATTTTCTTATCTTTTTGGTATTAAATATAATGGAATTTTATCAAATTGTTTTGCTGTGAGCCATGGTAGAATATGCCTGCCTTCTGTTTTTTTTTCTTTTTTTTCGAGACAGAGTCTTGCTCTGTCGCCCAGGCTGGAGTGCAGTGGTGCAGTCTCGGCTCACTGCAAGCTCCGCCTCCCAGGTTCATGCCATTCTCCTGCCTCAGCCTCTCCGAGTAGCTGGGACTACAGGCACCCGCCACCACGCCCGGCTAATTTTTTGTATTTTTAGTAGAGACGGGGTTTCACTGTGGTCTCGATCTCCTGACCTCGTGATCTGCCCACCTCAGCCTCCCAAAGTGCTGGGATTACAAGCATGAGCCACCGCACCTGGCCTATGCCTGCCTTCTGTCTTTTAAATTTTAACTCCCTGACATGGTTTTCCTGTGTCCCCACCCAAATCTCACCTTGAATTGTAGCTCTCATAATTCCCATGTGTCGTGGGAGGGACCCAGTGGGAGGTAATTGAATCATGTGGATGGGTCTTTCCCGTGCTATTGTCGAGATAGTGAATAAGTCTCATGAGATCTGATGATTTTATAAACGGCAATTCTCCTGCACATGCTCTCTTGCCTGCCACCATGTAAGACGTGACTTTGCTCCTCCTTACCTTCTGCATGGTTGGGAGGCCTCCCCAGCCATGTGGAACTGTGAGTCAATTAAACTTCTTTTCTTTATAAATTATCCAGTCTTGGGTATGTCTTTATCAGCAGCATGAGAACAGACTAATATACTCCTTCTCTAGTTCATCCAGTAGGTACAGTTCCTTCTGTGTGATCTCAGCCTCCCCATCCATCGATATAACAATGGCCCTGACTACGTTTTTCCCTTTCTCTCTTTCCTAGCCCCAGTCAAGGATTTCTGGCAACCCCTCAAGGCCAGAGTGGACAGCCCTGGATATTCAGACCACATTTCAGGGAACTTCTTACATCCCACTGACTTTTCTGTCTTGACATTAATTTAGAAATTCAGTCACCAAACAGTTGGATAAAACACGTGTCATCTCATGCAACTGATAGAACAGTATCACGATTCAAGAGCTCTGATAAATAACTGAAAGGGACATTTCCATAAACATTCTTATTCTGTTCCTAACTGCAAGATGATATTAGGTTGTTAGCATAAAATTTGCCTATTCAGCTTTCTGAGTCTACATTATGAGGAGAGAACTGATTTTCTTTTTAGATACAAATATATTAAAGTTCACAATTAATTTAGATAACACCATGTGAGCTGATAATAAAATGTCTAGCAATTAAATAATGAATGCTAGGGAGTCATAGTCATCAGAGATATCAGAGTACACCTTTATTATAATGATGTAAAATCAGTGTGTTTTCATATGATTTAATTATAGATTGACAGGAAAAAGTTCAAAACCACAGATTAACAATTTTAGGTATTGCATACACTAGAAACTGTTTCCAAAACTATGATTAGTATTGAGCAAGTTAAATTCATCATCTTATAAAAGAGAATTTATAGATTTCAAATATAATAGCTTAGCCTGAATAGAGATAGAAGACCTTTGAGTATGATATGAGTAGATAATTTCTCCTGTAACATAGAATGAAGTGAAACTGCTAAGTAATGCACACATTTCTCTGAAGGCAGGTTTTGCCCATCATACTGTTTAGGCTTATAGTAGAAAACACTGGTCCCAAGGACTTATATCCATTGTAAAATGCAGACCCAACTATATCATGGTTTTGCACAATTCTAGGGGTATCTCTTTGATGTGTGCTCCAGGACAGCTGGTGGCCCTGGATCTAACAACATTCCACCTCTTCATAGAGACAATAAGATCTACAGGTTCAGACGGGGAGTCTGAGATGCAACAAAGACCGTTCAAGGTCTTCAATTAGGAAAGCTGCTTTATGTCTAAGGTGATGCTACACTTCTCTGGGAAGAAGGGCATCTCTGAGCTCTGAATGCTTTACGTATCTGGCATTTTAAATAATACCACCAAATATGGGAGCCACTGAATTGATGAAATCGCAAACTGGAAATTCCCCAAGAGTGAAACAAACAAACAAACGAACTTGGGTTCTGACATTCTGCAGAAAGCAGGTGTATATGACTGAACAGGGAGAAGGGGTTCTCCTCAAAGAACCTCAGAGCCACAGGGTGCTTCTTTTCAGAGGAACATAGAAGAGTTGCTCTGGGGATTTCACGGACACCTGCTCACTCACTGATCTGGTCACATTCTGTACCCTAGTAGGCAGCCCAGATTTTCACATTGACATAGACTGAACTTTATTACCCATTTATTGACATAGACTGAATTTAATTACTCATTTTTTTTCTTTTTCTGGTTGAAAAAATGATGAACACTGCAAATTTCACTTAAAGCCACCTGCTACCCATTTCAGGCAATGGTAGATACTAACATCAACAGGCTAGACAAAGTAGCCATGGGAGCTGAATTTCATACCAGAAATGGACAATATCGTTAACATGCACTAAGAGCAGCAAACCATCTCTCTAACTAGGGAAGCATTATCCATAAGATTACCTTTCTGTAAGAGCAAAAAGAATATCCCATCATTCACTGCAGAAGAGAGCATTGCGCAAAGGTTTGGGCTAACCTCAGCATCCCTATAGTAAAGATCTTCATGATAATGAAAGAAATGAATAAAAAGAAAATACCTCCAAGAGGTGTGATTTTATACATTTTATTCTCGTAGCTAGATAACTATGAGATATAACTTCAAAATACAAGAAGGCTTAAATAAAATATAATACTTGGAAGCTCCTGCATGCCGACGTTGGAATCTAATTCTCACATTTTAGTCTTCTGTCCTATTCATGTGGAAGTGCTAAGAATGACAGCAAAGACACCAAAAACTGATTACTTGCTACTCTGTTAATTTTTATGTTTAATTTCAAGTTTTGTGTTGTGTTTGTGTTGGATTGATTGATTGATTAATAGAAAACAGAGAGCAAACGTATTCTCTGGGCTCCATTCAGCACACTGTGAAGTTCTTGATACACTGCAAAATTCCCAGTGTTTTCTCCATGTGTCCTCACTCTGTAAGCTTTAGCTAGATGGGAAATTATTCTGCTAGGGAGCTTTAAAATATCACACAGTTGGGACAAAGAAAAAAAAAACGTCTCTTTGTTCATCTGGAAAATGAGAAAGCTAGAAAAATGATCCCTCTGGTCCCCTCCAAGTCTTAAATTCTCTATTTCTCTGATGCTTGGAGACATATAAGGGATTGCTTTAGGAAAGAAATACTAAGTACCAATGACATTTTTTGGCTTCCATTTAAAATAGATATCAAATACCTGTTTATGCTTTCAAATGTGTGCATTCCCATAGCAATTTCTTGTTCAATTCAACATGGAGTTACACTGGCTGACAGATTGGAAACACTGTAAACAGGTGGTTTTAGTGGTTTATATTTTAACACTGAAGGGACTCAAAGAGCCTCAGACAGCCAGGAATAGGAGAAAATATTTCCCTTCAATTAAATGGTTCCTATATATCCTAATATGCTTGCCACAGGTGTGACCCATTCCAAGTCCAGAATCGTAGGTATGAGACAGTGAAAAGGACACTCTGCTTCCACCTGATATAGTCTCTGCTGTGCTACCAAGTTTACAGAAGAAGTATACAAGGCCCAGAGAGATTCACAGGAACGTTAGCCTGAGGAAGTGGCTGATTAAAATCAAGGCTACTGTGTCTTCGTTAAGGTCTGTGTATAAGATTCTGAATTGCTCCTTGAAGTAAATGCACCAATTTGACGTTTATGCTGAGGCTGATGAGGAAGGTTACACTGATCTAACACAGTAAGAGATCAGATTTTGTGGCCAGGAATGCCTGGATTCATCATTTACTTGACGTGTGACTTCTAATGAGTTGTATACACTTTCTGTGTCTAAATTCCCTACTCTGTAAAATGAGGGCGATAATGCCTACCTCAGAACATTTTTATAGAGATTAAAGACAGTAACATACATACAGTAGCTCAATATCCCAGAGCCTGGCCCAGAGTAAACATCCACTAAATAATCGTCTTCTCTTGCCATTTTCAAAGTGTTAAGGAATAAAGCACACACACAAAGCACTCTTCTTCAGTTCTCACCAGCTGGATCTTTGCCTGACATTGATAGATGTTGCCTGAATCTAAACAAAACATGAAGGTAGATGGGCCTTAAACACATTAAGGATCAACAATTTCAGTAGAATTAAATGGCAGGAAGAGAGGATATCATCATAGCCATCAATAATAATGATACTAATTAGCTTCCATTTAACAAGCACTTACTGTGTGTGTGGCGCTATGATAAATACATGCATTGTTTCACTGAACACATACAACACTAAGAAATAGCTAGAGTTGTTACTCCCATTTTACTGAGGAAGGAGCTGAAGCTTAGAAACTGATTGGTAGAACCAATATTCTCACCCCTATGCAATATTACCAGTCTATGGCAGTGCTTCAAAAACTACTACAAATATAAAATTGCCACCAGAAGTATGCCAGCATAAAATTGCACAGATAGGCAGCACTGAATCCAAAATGACTTTCTCATTCATTTTTTTGTGCACTGATTTATTGCACAAAATCCGATGAGCACTTACTATGCACTCAGCAGGATGCTCAATCCAAGGGTTATAAAGATAATCACATATAGTCCCTGCATCTGTGATGCTCAGAGTCTAACACACAGATGCAAACTAATTAAAATAATGCAACATAGTTGGGGTGGACACCCACTCACTGCCCTTTCTGTCCACACCACTGCAGGTACGCCTCTTGGTGCAAGCTCTCTGAGCACAGGGACAATTCCTGAAGGAAAGGGGTTCTTCAGATACAGTAACCACCTGCACACAACGGTATCCAATGCAGAGATTAGCCCCTTAGAAGAGGTTCATGTTTCTTAGCCCTTATACTGCTTGCCGTGATAGTTAGGGTTAGTAATAAATTGAAAGTTGAAGTGGTCTTTATTTAAGCAGTTGTAGGATATTTGGACCAAAAAAAAAAAAAAAGACAACTGAAAGATAAATGCAATTTGCTTGTAGAATAAGAAAAAATCTAATGGCCCAGAATATCGTGCAAATTGCAGTTATTTATTATCAGACCGTGCTGTACAGCGTTATTGACTAAATAAAATCTACTGCAATAAGACCCACAAAGCACTATATTATGAGGCATATATCAGGATGCAGATTTTTTCATATACAGAACACCACCTTGAAACAGTATTCTCTGTCAGGGAGTTGTATTTGTATCTCTGGGCAGGCCTGAACACCGTGTCCCCTGTGGCCACGTGAAAGCCATGCTGCTTCCCCTCTGGGCTGGCCCAGGGACGCTCAGTACAGGGTATGAGGCAAGAGAAAGAGACCCAAGAGAGGGGCAGGAGGAGGTGGATTGAGGGTGGTGGACAAGGGAGGTCTGCACATGCACCATTGTGTGCTGAGAATACATCTTTCTTATTTTACCAAACTCACAAATACATATCAATTTGTTCACTTCCTCAGCTTCAATGCATTTCTTGTTAAGGAACATCTCTTTGAGAAGAAAGCCTCTGACAGAATATCCGAGCACAAAGGAATGATGCAGACCCGGAGAAGCCAAGATTCTACGAAATGAGGAGTCAGCAGGGGGCAGAAGAAATGTTATTGCTTTCACTTCTTGTTGGAAAATTAAGGGCCTTCCTTTAAATCAAAATTTCTCTTTGCTCTTAATAAGATGACAGTCTAGAACACTTGGCCTGCTGCTGAGAGAGTGACTTCTTGCTGGGTTTAGATTACTCGAGAGCTCTGCATTTAATCTCAGAAGGCTGCCAGGGGTTTCAAGGAGAGCTGGCAGAGCACCAGACAGCAGCCACCCACTGAAAGTGGATGTCCCTTGCTAGGACGCATGACCATCCTATTTCATTTATTCTAGCTGGGGTCAAAGGACAGACGAAAACCAGCACCTTCTCTTAGGCACCTGAGTGATCCAGAGGGATGGGGAGGGGTTATGAGGGAAGAAAGTGTCCTAAGAGCAAGGTGGGAAGCGTACCAGGCCTCTGGACTGCAAAAGCGACCCCTGTGAGCCAGGGTGCACACCCAAGAGCCAGTGAGGTGCTAGGGCCGGGAATCAGCTCCCATGGCACCCACCAAACCATACTTCCAAGTCCTGCGGCATCCTGAGGAGCAGAGGAACTGACCCCACAGCCCTTCGCAAGTTCCCACCATCTCATTAAGCCTCTCCATGAAAGGTCAAGGTTGTAATAATGTGGGCCCATTTTGTTCTTTCTCTTGCAGAACCGAAGTTCAAGAGACAGGAGCTTTTTTATTTTTTTGCGAAAACTATGTTTTAAAATTAATCAGTAAAAATTCTTCCTAGATTTTCAGTATTCCCTCAAGGGATCTGCTAAGCCAGAAGCTGAAGAGAGATGGCCTCTTCCTTCTGCAGGAAGAAGGAGCCCTCTTTCCTAAAATCGGGGCCACTTCCTATCCAGAGGGCCCTCAGTCTTGGCAATGGTTGACTGCTTTAAGAGGGAATTGTCGCATTGCAAGCCAATGTCCGTCATTATCACTGGAAGCTTTCAATCAGGAAAAAATCTCATGAGTGTGAGCAATTGGAAGACGTGGGTGACATCTGCAGTACGCACATGTTTAATTATTACTACTTTGAAATTCGTGTGTTAGACCTTTCAAAAGCACACAATAACATCGTGATATAATTTTTACTATTATACATGTAATATACAAATATATAAAAACATATTCGCACACAGACATATATTTATCTACCTAGTTTTATCTGTATCTATATCTGTATTCAGCACTAAGACAAGTACACACCTGTTTGTTCAAAGTCTGTCATCCCCACAGCCAAAGTCTTAACTGGTGCTAGTTCCCAGAATCATTTATTCATATGTTCATTAGTGAGCACTTGTCATGTGTTGAATTGTGTCCTCGTCCTCCCAGAAAAGCTGTGTTGAAGTCCTATTCCTTGGTCCCTCAGACCATGAACTGATTTGGCTATAGAGTCTTGGCAGATGTGATTAGTTCCTGTGAGGTCGTACTGGAATAGGGTGGGCCCTTAATCCAGTGTGGCTCGTGCCCTTGTAAGAAAAGGAGAAAAGACACAGACAGAGACATGTGAGGGAAGAAGGTCCTGGGACAACAGAGGCAGGGACTGAAGTGCTGAGCCCACGAGCCAACGAACACCAGGATTTTCAGTGAAACACCAGACATGGGAAGAGTCAAAGAGGGATTCTCCCCTGTAGGTTTCTGAGGCAGCACGGCCCTGCCAGTGCCCTGGTTTTGAACCTACGGCCTCTGGCTCTGTGAAACAATCACCTCGAGGTTCACTGGTTGTGGTACTTTGTTACAGAAGCCCTGGGAACCCGGCACAGCCCCTCGGTGCTGGGCTTGGGGAGGGTGCGTGACTAAAGTGACTGCCCCAGCTTCCAGGAGCACAGGGTCAAGCTGACCTTACGGCCAGGCAGCCTCTATGTTACCATCCCATCTTGAGGCATGAAATTTTACAAAGACTTAATTAGTCAAGTTTAACTGAGTTCTCCCTTGGAATTTCTCCTTCAAATGCCATAGAAGACAAAGAGCCAGAGAGATAAATGGAAAGTACAGTTCAGCTGGAAAGCTCGAGACCTTCCGTTTCTCAGGAAACCTGGGTGTCGTTTATATTAATTTGCCTTTGGGATATTTCGATTTTGTCTTTTAAGTGGATGTCTCTCATCCTTAGGGTTAGAGTGACAGCTATGATTTTAGATGAACATTTTTGGGTCTGGCCACAATTAACAATTAAATTGATTTACTGACAAGCACCCTTCAGCTTCCTGGTGAGTTTGCTTGGCAGAATCCCAGCAAAGGGAGTGGGAGGCTAGGTAAATATTGGGTAAATTGGATCAATTGTCAACAGCCTACCTGGATTGTGCCAACTGGAAGATCCTTTTTTTCTCAAAAAAATATGTATTTCCTGCATAACCTAGATATCTTGTAACAGAAATTCTCAGACTTCCGGGGTTTATAGATCAGTAAAATTTAAAAGAAAAGAAAGGGCAGAAGTTAGGTGCCAATTTTTTTTTATTTTGCCAACTAAAAGTGTCTACTTCTTCTCATCATTAATTCTTAAAAATTAAGGGTGCATTTTAATTCCATAGAGAGAGAGGATATAATTTCAGAAAGGACAGTTGTTGACATGACGGGCTCCCTCTGGCTTTGTTCTCCTAATTTTTTTCATTCCTCACAGGCGTGGGGCTTCATCATGGGCCAGCATCGTCATGGGTCAGCATTTTGAAACCACTGACCTAGAGAATGTTATCATTATCCATCTTGCTTTGCCTCTACAAATACGGATGTGAGCTCTAGCCCCCACCAGAGAATGACAAGTTGAGATTAATATACCACAGTTGAAAATATTAACCTCTCTCTGCTGGACACTAAGAGCGCGGGAGCTGCGGATCTGTTTATTCACCATTGTGTCCCTAGCACCCAGAAAGGAGACTGGCACATGGAAATTCAATAGACATTTGTTCAGGGGGGGACAGAGGGCATTGCATGAGTAATTGTTGAAGCTGCTACCATCTCCTTCCTGGACTCAAACCTGTGTCATTACACCACTCAAACTCTTATCTTTTTTATCCTCACATATTTTATGCTGTCTCCTCCTGTTCCTCATCAATGACTGAATGTATTCATTCAATGTTGAGGTTGTCCACATCCCCACTAAGGGTAATGACATAGAAAACAAAAAAAGAGAGATGGTTAGAGAATGAATCGTGGCCAGAGACCCAAAAATAAATTAATCCCTAGATTCAGTATAAAAAATGACTTCCCAGAAATCAGCAACAATTTGAGGATATACAAATCATGGAAAATATGTCTTTCTTTTGCAGGAAATATTTTTTATTAGTGGCAATGAGGGAAAGATAGAATCGCTGGGTTTGTTTGTTTCTTCCTTCTTTATAAAGAAAAATTTAGACCTGAGCATATTTACAGGTAGAAGTAAGGAATCGTGAAAGAGATTGAAGATTTACAAGTGCGAAAGAACAGAGAACCTGAAAGAGCTGGATGAGCCAAGAGCAAGGGAGAAAAGGAAGAGGGTCCAAGTGGGGAGGTTCTTCAGACTTCACTCTCAGGAGTAGGCAGTGGGGTCAACTCTCAGCAGGAAGGATAGAGGGTGAGATTTGCAACAGCCATGAACACAATGCAGGAGGGAGCAAAACCTACCCAGATATGTCGATATGATTTGGAGCATACTTGTTAATAAAATGTCGGTGCCCCATATACATCCAAAAGCATAATATTGAAAAACAAATTCTGACTTTGGCAGCTCTGACATGCTGTACGAATAAAATGAAAAATGTGAAATTATTTTGAAATCTAATGATCAAATCTAGAGACCTTTTCTTATATTCCATTTTTCTCCATCTCTCTGGAGTATCTGAAACTGTTGGTCATCTTCTTCTTGAAATGCACTCCTCCCATGATGCCAATTCTATTAGACCACCCGAGTTTGTTTTTATAACTTCTATGACCGTTCTTTTCCTTTATCCAACCCTTCCGCAACGACTTTGCCCCAATAATTTTACTTAAGATCTTTGAAAGACTTCATCCATTTCAATGGCCTCAATTATTTCTTCTGTGCAGAAGACTTCCAAATGTTTCTGAAATTTCAGACATAGTTCCAATAGTTTATAGATGGATAAATACAGATATAGATGCCCTGTCAGTATTTCAAATGTATCGACTCTTTTACGTTAGCCACAAACATATCCTACTTCCTTGCATCCTTAATTTTGTTTACTGCAACATGCTCAGAATCCTCCCCTCCCTCTCCAGGCTCAGCTACTTGGGAGATGAAGATTTACTCATCCCAGACTCCTTTCTGTCCTTGAGTCACTCCTTACTTCCAAATATGTGTCACGTCCAGCCATCTACTTTTAGCCCACAACTAGCCCCCTAACTCAGACAGCACAGATGCAGTCAATTTGCTTCCCTAAAGTTCTTGTTTTCTTAACAATTTGGTTTTTGGGGAAGAACGAAAATGTGCCAATTGATTAACATGAGTCATTGAGAGTCAAACATTTTATAGAAAATAAAACCCATTCCTTCAGGTGTAAAAAAAAAATCACCCACAAAACAAACATTTTAGGCATCTATGCATTCATTAATTTATCCATTAGTTTAGGCATTTGGGTTTCTTCCAGATGAAGTTAAAATCTCATGCAGAAAAGATGCTGCAACACTACTGTTGCTGTCTGGCCATCTGAGCCTGGACAATGGCGTCTTCCACTTCCAGATCATTCACCTCTAAGTCACCTTTAAGTTATGCGGGGCCAGGTGAGCAGGAAAGACAACTGAATGATTCCTTATCATATGTATTCCTTTCAGATCCAGTATATGTATCCAGTGTATATATACATATACATATATGTGTGTGTGTATATGTGTGTGTGTGTGTGTGTATATATATATATATATATATATATATATATATATATATATATATATTACAGACCTTGACAATAACAGGTGCTCAAATATATATATATGTATATTACATACATATATGTATATAATGTATATACATATATGTAATATAAGTACTTTGCTCATCTCGTCAGAAACCCCATAAGATAGGCATTATTGTCCCCATTTTATAGGGGAGGAAAATGAGACTAAGAAACATGGAGTAACTAGTTGCCCAAGGTCACTCTGCTAGGACATGGCAGAGGCAGGATTGAAGCATGTGTCCTTGCTCCAGGTTAATGGCTATTTCTGGAATGCCTCAGCAGCCCTGTTAAATTCTGTGGTCTGTAAGTGCGATTCTGGCAGCACTGGAATTCTGGAAGTGAGCTGGGGTCACCTTGGTCTGGGTATCCACTGTTCCACTGTAGTGTGTGTTCAGCCTCCACCATGACGGGCTCTTTTAAGCCTGCTTGAATATCAGGCTTGGATCTCTTGGCATGGGAAGCACCCGAATGCCACAACTAGAGAGAGCGAAACCATGAGTACTGATTTCTGTCTTCAGCTCCCTATGAAAACCAGCCCAAAGACAGCTGGAAATGAAGAAAATGTGCAATGACAAGGGTTTTGGGGTTTTCTTTTTCTTTCAGCGGGGGGGTTGTTTGGTTTTGCTTTCCCTCAAAAAGCTTAAGTTACTTTATAAATCTCTTTCTTTACAGATACATGAGAATGAAAAGTAATATCAATGAAATGATAATTCTATAGATATGTGGGGCCAGTGGCATTTCACGCACCTTTCTCACTGTCAGCTTGAACTCATTCTTCTCTCATTACGTTCTTATGAGGGAATCTCTGCTTACTCATTTGTGTGTCTATGGTAGGGGGAGCGGAAAGTGAGAGGGTATAAGAGGAGGAGATTGAGATGAGAGGCTATACTACTAGATGTGTGAGTTTCATTCTGGAGATAGTAGGAAGCCCAATTTTAGCTAAAGATTCAAGCTATATTCTCTAATTTAATACAAGTAGCAACAAACCTCATCTTTTTATTTGTTCGATTAAAAAAAAAATCTGTCGGCCACCTATTCAATTGATTCCAGATTCAGTGTTGAGGAATAAAACGGTATGGTTAATGGTCCTACCTCAACTCTCATAGAAATTCCATGAAGTCTATATTACCCTCATTTTACAGATGAGAAAACTGAGACTTCCAGACTTTAAGTAACTTGACCACTTTCATGCACCTAGTCAAGAGGAGAAGAGGAATTCCATCCCGAGCATGTTCAACTCCAAAGCCTGTGCAATCACCCGCTGAATTACAATGCTAGCGCTTAAACCTGGGTGATTTCACAGAATCAGGGTCTTGTTCTCCAGACCTTGCCACTAGTAGTCCACGGCTGATAGGAAGAACTGACAATAGAACCTCGATGTTTCCAAACCTGGGCTTTCAGTCATTTGACAGTAAATAAGCAAGCAGCAATCTCCCCTCCTTAAATGCATTCACACAGATAATTTTACATGTCACCAATCTCCCCATCTCACAAATCGTCATCATGTTGAGGTTAAATGATCCCTGGTGCTCTGATCCTCTCAGAATAGGTCATTTCTTTTTCAGGTCTTTATTCATGCTACAAAATGCCCGATGCTGCTCTCTGAAAGCACAGAGGTGTGGCCAGGGTTCAGTGCTATGAGCCTCCCAAGCAACCATGGGCAGCTTAGCACAAATGGACCTACAATCCAACATTAATTTCCTGTCTTCCAGTCTGAACACTCCTGATAAGCAGCCGTCTGGCTAAAGACCGCAGGCAGAATCAATCTCTGGTCTTAGCAAACTCACTACTTTGTTCCCCTCTGCCAGAGTTCCCTGCAGCTGCAGTTGCCCAGAGCTAAGGACACCTCTCAGAGCAGTTTTCAGACACGGCCCCTCCCTCTCTCCACCTCCACCCCATGCCCAGCTGCTGCTGGTGTCTCTGCCAGGCTGGCCATCCACCTCTTCAGAGAATCTCAATGCATTATTGAAATATGTCTTCCCACAGCAGGCAGAGAAATGAAACTTTCTCCTATTTCAATTATTTCCCTTTCTTAAGCAGAGAAATAAAAAAAAAACTCTACCCATAGAGAATAAGAAAGGAATCCAAATTATTTTTTAAATTTATTTTTCTCTCAGGATTTAGTAGATAGTGGTGTAAATACTGGTGCAGAAGGAGTTAATTGCTTATTTGTGAGGAAATAATGATAGAGGCAATACATGTGCCTCTCTTCTTCAGCCACTCCCCCAGCCCTCAATCCAGATAAAAATAAGAGCAGGACTAACAGGATGAGAAGTGGATTTGGACAGGGAAGAAGTATTTATTGAACCTAGACAGTTGCATTGTGTATGAGCATTGGGAGTGGAGAGTGAAGATGGATATGGCCTCTGTTCTCAATGAGTTTATAATCATCAGGCAAAATAGTTGTACCCTCCTAGATTTGCATATAAAACCACTCTCTCTCATTCATTGTATCTTTCCATTTACTTAAGCCTTGCAAATAAATTCTGTCTCTTTACCAGCCTGTCCTTTCCGCTCCTTAGAAAGAGTATGTTCAGAATTTTGCATAATCTTAGAAGTATTTGTGGCAGTGTGAGAATACAAACACCATTAGATGTTGCAATAGGAAAAAATGTTGAGCAGGAACAATTCAGAATTATTCTTCACCTCTGGCAGGGGAGAATGTGGTTTGAATGAACTAACAGATCTTCTGTCACCTCAGCTAAAATTTCAATTGCCAGATTGCTTTCAAGGAACACTTCATTAGGGACACCTACGCTGCCCTCCCCACTTTAAATTTCAAGACCAGATCAAATCCCCTAACATTTGTGCATATCTCCAGAGCAACACCTAACATTGGCTCTGTTGACTGTCAATTGCTTGAGGTACTATGTGTGAATAATTGCATGTCCTGTGTCTTTTAGCAGGAGATTCATATGCATTTCAGGAAGGGGAGGAGACAAAATAATGACAGTGCATATGGAATATGACATTGTTGGTATAAGCTGGTACCCTGGTTGCATAAAAACAATGAGGCCTCTTAGATCTTTCTTGATCCATTATATCTGCTAGGGATATGATGTTAAGAGTGGTATTTCAAGAAACTGAGGACTTCTTGTGACTTGGGATCAACCAGTAACCAGAATGGCAAATGGTGAGAAAGAAAGAGTTTTTATCAAGAGCAATGAGAGAGTAGTGGTTAAGTACTGCCCCTTGGTACCTTTCCTCATTGTCTTGACATTCTTGGGCAATGTTCTCATCCCTTAGGGAAGATTATCCCAACCTGGTACCTCAAGAGTTTCAACAGAGGCACTGGAGAAATTGACTGAAAAAGAGAACTGCCACTGTGGGTTGATCTATCCTGCAGACTGTCCCTCACTGGGCATCACCCCTCGCTCTAGAGACACTTTGGAAAGCTTGGAAAGGGGGAAGCCCTGCTTGCAGAGACAAACCATGGGTCCATCTGATATGGTGATATAGTTTGGATATTTGTCGCCTCCAAATCTCATGTTGAAATATGATCCCCAATGTTGGAGATGGGGCCTGGTGGGAGGGGTTTTGATCATGAGGATAGATCCCTCATGAATGGCTTGGTGCTGTTCTCAAGGTAATGTGGAGTTCTTGCTCTGAGCTCATGTGAGATCTGGTTGTTTAAAAGAGTGTGGCATTCCCCCACATCTGTTGCTCCTGCTCTTGCCATGTGACATGCTGGGTCCCTGTCACCTTCTGCCATGACTGGTAAATTCCTGAGACCTTCACCAGAAGCAGATGCAGAACCATGAACCAAGTAAACTTATTTTCTTTATAAATTACCCAGCCTCATGTATTCCTTTACAGAGATGCAAAAATGAACTAACACAAAAAATTTGGTACCAAGGAGTGGGGTGTTGGCATAGAGATGCCTGAAAATATAAATGCAGCTTTGGAACTGGGTAACAAGCAAAAGTTGGAAGAGTGTAGAGGAAGAAGAAGAAGACAGGATGATGAGGAGAAGTTTGGAACTTCTTAGGGACTGGTTGAACGGTTGTGACCAAAATGCCGGTAGAAATATGGACAATAAAATCCAGGCTGTCAATGATCTCGGGTGGAAATAATGAACTTATTGGAAACTGCTGTAAAGGTCACCCTTGTTACACCTTAGCAAAGAGCTTGACTGTACTGTATCCACATCCTAGGGATCTGTGAAAGGTTGAACTTAAGAGTGACAACTCACAGTAACTGGCAGAAGAAATTTCTAAGTAGCAAAGCATTCAAGAAGTGGTGTGGCTGCTTTTAATGGCCTAGAATCAGATTTGGGAGCAAAAAAAAAAAAAAAAAAGACTTTAACTTGTAACTTATATTTAAAAGGGAAGCAGAGAGTAAAAGTAAGTTTGCAGCCTGGCCCTGTTGTAGAGAAGGAATCTAGACAGCTTGTGGAGCAACCACTTGCTAGAGAGATTAACATGACTAAAAGGGAGCCAAGGCATGTCGAAAGTCTTTGGGACAGGCCTTCCCTTCACAGACCCAGAGGCTTAGGAGAAAAGAATGGTTTCAGGAGCCAGGTCCAAGACCCCATTGCCCTGAACAATCTCCAGACACTGCTCCCCACATCCGGGCTGCTCCAGCTCCAGCTGTGGCTCTAAGGGCCCTAGGTAGAGCTCTGACCACTACTCCAGAGAGTGCAGGCCATAAGCCTTGGCAGCTTGCACATGGTGCTAAGTCAGCAGGCTCACAGAATGCAGGCATGAAGGAAGCTCGGCAGCTTCCTTCAAGATTTCAGAGGATGTATGGGAAAGCCTGGGTGCCCAGGCAGAAGCTTGCCACAGGGATGGAGCGCTCACAGAGAACCTCCACTAGGGCAGTGCAGAGGGAGGGGAAATGGGGGGATGAAGCCCCCATGCAGTTTCCACCAGGGAACTGCCTAGTGGAGTTGTGGGAAGAGGGCCACCACTCTCCAGCCCCCAGAATGATGGAGCCATGAGCAGCTTCCCTCTTGAGTCTGGAAAAGCCATATGCACTCAACTCCAACCTGTGAGAGCAACCGCAGAGTCCACACCCTGCAAAGCCACAGGAGCAGAGTTTCCCAAAGGCCATAAAGCCCACCCATTGCACCAGTGTGGCTTGGATATGGGACATGGAGTCAAAGGAGGTTATATTGGAGCTTTAAGGTGTAATGACTGCTGAGTTTGAGACTTGTGAGTGGCCTACTGCCCCTTCCTGTTGGACAATTTCTCCATTTTGGTACGGGAATATTTACCCAATGCCTATATCATCATTGTATCTTGGAAGTAAATAATTTCGTTTGATTTTATAGGCTCATAGGCAGAAGAAGGTAAGTCTCAGATGAGACTTAGGACTTTGGACTTGATGTTGGAATGAGTTAAGGCTTTGAGGGGCTGTTGGGAAGAGGTGACTGTATTTTGCAATGTGAGAAGAACATGATATTTTGGGGGGTAGGGAAGGGGCAGAATAATGCAGTTTAGACGTTTATCCTTTCCAAATCTCACGTTGAAATGTGACCTCTAATGTTGCAGATGGGGCCTGGTGGGAGGTGTTTGGGTCACGGGGGCAGATCCTTCATGAATGGCTTGGTATCTTCCCCATCATAATGAATGGTAATGAGTTCTTTACCATTACCAACCATGAGATTCAGTTATTTAAAAGAGTGTGGCACCTCCCCCACCCCACGTTCCTACTCTTGCCATGTGACATGCCTGCCCCCACCCCATCCCGCACTGCTTAGCTCTCTGCTGTGATTAGAAGCTTCCTGGGGCCCTTACCGGAAGCTGAGCAGATATTGGCACCATGCTTCCTGTAAGCCTGCAGAACCAGGAGCGAATGAAACCTCTTTTCTTTATAAATTACCCAGCCAAAGATATTTGTTTACAGTGACACAAAAATGGACTAATACATGTGGTCATCCTCACAGTTAACATTCTAACAGTTCTTGGGGCCGGATGGGTTTGCCCTTTAGCACAGATCAAAGAGGAATGCCAATCCCAAACCACAAGGTAACTCCACCAGATACATTTTAAAATAGAAATTGGGGGAATAGACTCCAGTATATGAGGTTCATTTTGCTGGAGGTAATGTTTTGGGATAGTTCTATGGGCCTCACGACTTAGAAAGCCCACTTTCTGATCTGTGCTCAGCTCCACATACCTGTGAGCCTTAAGGACACCCACGAGCTTCAAGCATTTCTTTTACTCCTTTCTAAATTGAGGAGCTGGCTTGACACTCTCCTGGATCGCTTCCCCGCTAATACCTAAAAGTCAAGCCCTGAAACACCTTCTCACTTTGTCACTTCCTGCCGGCAGTAATCAGCCAAGCTCTTTTACCAAAATGGAGAATCACTGGAAATATTAACAGAAGAGGTCAATATATTGAGCTGTGTGGCCTTTTCCTGTTCTGAGAATATTTCATGTCTTTATGTTCTTACATTGAGAAAAACCTGGTCTGTGCCAATCTACATCAAATGGAAAGGGGAGGTAAGAGGGAGGATCAACCCAAACCCAACCTGTGCTGTGGCTCTTTCAAATGGCAGGCTCATTACGACCCAGTGCCTGACAGCCTCAGGATGGCCTCTCGTCAGAGGCCCCTCTGGCTGTTGCAAGCTCTCACACACAATTCTGTGTCACGAGAATCACAGCAGGTCTTGGCAGCGGACACTGAAAATGTCAGAAAGCAAAAGCGGGTGTTTGGGAAAAGTCATTGTGAACTGGGAGGAGCACTTGCAATGTTTGCAGCACATACAAAACAATCAACAAGCAAAAGATGACCTGCCTTCTTAGTGAGACAGGTGAAAAGGAGGAAGAGAGGGAAAGGGAAGGGTGGCAAGAAGTGGGAAGGGAGTCTGGGAAACTGGGATACTGGGAATTTGGCCTCATTCATTTAACTAGCATTTTACTTATTACCATATCATAGCACTAGGCACAGAAAATGTAAGTGTGAATGAGGAACAGTAGCACATTGCAGAGTAAAGACCATTGGCCTTAGAAGAGAACACACATTTAAGTCTTGGTTTTTCACATTCACCAGTTGTGATTTTGGGTAATGAAAATACTCAGAGCCTCAGTTTCATCATATGCAAAACAGGGATAATAATATGGTCTTATGAAATAATTTAAAGATTTAAATGAGCTATTATAAGTAAAATGCCAGCCACATAGCAGGAACACCCCAAAAGGAAAAAGGTAGACATGGTTCTTGCTCTAGGAGAACTTGGAATCTGGGGGCAGTGGGGGTGGGCTAAGTAGGAGTCTTAATTGTATGCTGCAATTACTTACAACTCTATATGCTATGAGATATATAAACAAATCAAATCAGAACACAAGAAGTGGGGTAATTAATTCTCCCTAGAGTAATGAGAGACTTCATGAGGAAGGGAAATAAGGAGAATTCTAGATGAGAATCCAAGACATGGAAAAGTATGTTTGAAATTAGAGGAGTGAGTCAAGCAAGGTGTGTTTGTCCCATTTAGAAGACATCAATGGCTGATCACAGGGTATGTGGGGAGGAGAGACATGCAGTGAGCTAGGTGAAGCTCAAGGTGCGAAGGGGCACACAAGGCAATTTAAGTTATCTAACTTCCCCTACCACAGGTAATGACCAACCACTGAAGTCTTTTTCAGCCCTGGAGTGACCTTAGAAATATAACTCAGCTGGTATTTGGAGGATAAATTTGAATGGGAGCCGGACTGGAGGACAATCTTAGGAGACCCGTACATGTGGAATCTTTGTTGTGCCAGTCTGTTTTAGCTGCTGTGATCCATTATAATGCTTCATTTGAAATAGTGTCAGACCTAAGGAAGGGGCAGCGGCAGTGAGAATAGAGAGGAAGGGTAATATCAAAGGCACAGATTTCAGCTGTTAAAAGGAACCAGCTAGGGAAGGAGTGCTGCATCTCCAATTAACTGTGACCCGTTTCTGATAATGCTGCTCATTGACATAGCTTTGTTTACCTACATATTTTAGAACTATTTAGAAACTTTAAGAAACTTCTTTTCCGCTGAGTAATGATTTAACTCCTTAAAGAAGGTGTATGAGATTTTGCCATTTTGTAAAATCTCTCCTAACTAATGGAAGCATATTGGAGTGCTGAGTTCCCACACTCTGTAAGGCCCTGCACATTCTGCAAGGCTGCAGTACAAAGATGTGAACAGTAAAATGTATGGTCCTGCCTGGTAGGAATTGACCGATTCATTGGAAAGACATAAATATACACCAAGCGCATGGAGCAGTTCAAAAGAAAATTGACAACTCAAAATAATAGTACAAGTCCCACAAAAAAGTAAAGAAAGAGAAATGATGGAAAGGCAGGCTTCCTTGAAATGAGGAGACAAGTCAGGGTGTTCAAGGGCAGGTAGACTTGG
Organism: Nomascus leucogenys; assembly: GCF_006542625.1. NCBI lineage: Eukaryota > Metazoa > Chordata > Mammalia > Primates > Hylobatidae > Nomascus > Nomascus leucogenys. Next base: position 1,672,746 of record NC_044395.1, on the reverse strand, counting down.
ATAGAACCAGCCTCCTTCTGCCCCACCCAGCCCCTGGCTTCTAAATCCATGTCTCCAGACTGTGGAAAAGTACTCACCTGGCCGGGCGCAGTAGCTCACACCTGCAATCCCAGCACTTTGCGAGGCCAAGGCAGGCGGATCTCGAGATCAGGAGATCGCAACCATCCTGGCTAACACAGCAAAACCCCGTCTCTACTAAAAATACAAAAAAAAAAAAAAAAATTAGCCGGGTGTGGTGGCGGGCACCTGTAGTCCCAGCTACTCGGGAGACTGAGGCAGGAGAATGGCACGAACCTGGGAGGCAGAGCTTGCAGTGACCTGGCATTGTGCCACCGCACTCCAGCCTGGGCAAAAGAGTGAGACTCTGTCTCAAAAAAAAGTACTCACCTAAGAAGATGCCATATTCACGACAACCTCAGTGTTCATTTGATTTCTCACTGATTAATTTCTGAATATTGGATATTTTGTTAACAAATTGATCGAGTCTTGCGGGCAGTGGCCTCGGTGGCCTTGTTGCTCATTTATTTGTGGTGTGATTCACTTGTTGGCCGATAAGATTGGAGCCTGACCATCTACTTGCACTAACCTCAAGAATGTGGAGGGGATAGATGCATTTCTAAATAAAACGAACCTAAGCACTCCAAAATCCATGAATAAAAGGAACAACATTGATTTTAAAAGAAATACAGAAAACCATGCTGGATAAATAATAATCGCACAAATGAACCAATCATTATTTGTCGAGCACCTACCCTATTTGAGGCACTGTGCAGAGGAAGTTTGGATGATTTAGAAAAAGTGAAATATATCACTGAGAGAACTAAAGGGCAAGGGCAAGGGCAAGATCTTGGTCATCTTTTATCTTCTGTGCAGTGCCTGGGAGGAGATGGGCGAGGCTGTGGACAGAAGGAGAAGCTGAGACACAAAGAGAAGCACTAGTGAGAGAAATTCCTGGCCCTTTGTTTCCAACTGCAGACCAGAGCTTTCCTGCAGAAATGTAATATCAACCATATGGCTCATTTTTTGCCATACATATAATTTTAAGTGTTCAGAGGTCACATTTTAAAAAGCAAAAAAGATAAAGTAAAATTATTTTGAAATTTTAATTTAAACAAATGTATTCAAAACATTTTTTAAATTATTTTTCTTTTCTTTTCTTTCTTTCTTTTTTTTTTTTTTTTAGAGATAAGTTTTCACTATGTTGCCCAGGCTGGTCTCAAACTCCTGGCCTCATGGGCCCCTCTCACCTTGGCCTCCTGAAGTGCTGGGATTATAGCCATGAGCCACAACAAGTGGGCAAAATATTATTTCAACATGCACAGGAGCTGGATTTTAGCTGTTTGATAGCCCCCTGAGGCTCGTGCCCACCAGACCGGAAACAGTAACTACAGTTATTGACTCTGATTTCTTTCATGGGAATGTTCAGAAAAAAAAAAAAAAAAAAGACCAACAAATAAACAGATAAGTAGACAAAAATTGGTGTGAACCAGTGTGTAGAGGAGGCATGCAGAATGGGCTGCAGAGCCTGGGCAGGGGCTCCCAGCAGACAGGCAGAACCAGGGAAGCCTTCTGGAGAGACCCCCAAGGCAGGCAGGACTTTCCAGGTCAGCAGGGGCCCATGCAGGAAAGCAGGCAGAGAGCAGTGCGAGACTCAGGCAGCGCTGGCCATTCAAAGAGCTGTCCAGGTACCATGAAGGAAAACTGGAGAAGGAGGAAACTGTCAGAGCCCAAGGAGCCTCTGCAGCTAGGCTCCTGAAGTTTGGATCGCATCTTTGGGCTATGAGGGGGGTTCCTGGTGTACTGGTTTCTGGCTCCTGCAGCACTGCAGTCTTCTTGAGGACAGGCTCACAGCTGGCCATCTTTCCGTCCTGGCTGATGCTACCTATATGCTCTACTCCAGTTTAGCTCTTGCTCTGACTCTGCTTCCAAGAAGGATGAGAGCTGAGAACTTGGGGTGGATTCTAAGCATCTTATTGTGTGTCCATGATAGCAGTGCAGCTTCCTGTGGTGAATGAAGGTGCTAAAGATGTGAGCCACTGTGAGAAATTCTCTCTGAACTCTGTCATTCCACAGGCTAAGGTTGGCATGGAAAGAAGTGCTCTAAAAAGGCACTGGACAGGCATCAAGCCTACCTCCTGTTCTCTCTGTGGATCCCCCTGGACTTCTGCTTCCTGGAGACTTAGCAGGTTATGCTGGCCTGGAGGTGTTCCTGCTGGGGTCTCTTCCACCATGAGACAACCCATGGTCAAGTGGTCCGGCTCAGCATCTAAGCAATGGGCAAACTCCTTAAGCTACTAGGCCCACTGTTTCTCAGCACTTGTTCTCCCAAAGTGGCATTTCCTCTGAAGTAGAGTGCTTTAGAAAAAAAGTGGAGGCAGACTCAGACTTTAGAAAAAAAGTGGGGAAATAGGAAATATGGACTGTTGCGGTGTAGGGCTACAGCTCACATAAGAGGAGCTCACATCTTTGCATCTGTGGTTCTCAAACTGGGCTTTGTATTAAAATTATCTGGGAACTTTAAAAACATATGGACACCCAGGCTCTACCTTGGATCAATTAAATCAGAATCCCTTGGGTGTGCCGAGGGAAAAGCCCTGAACACCACTGGCTTTGTTTGTTTGTTTTTGTTTTTACAAGTCTCCCAGGTGATTCTAATGAATAGCTAGAATTGAGAGAGACCTCTGCTTTCTATGTTGGGGTTAGCTCACAGGAGGCCAAGTGCACTGAGGTGTTGGCCAAAGGCTCATGGTAATTAAGAGCATGGATTTGCCTGACCTCATCCCTTAGTGCAACTCTCGCAGGCATCTTGAGGGGATGATAAGAAGCAAGACCAGAATAGCCAGCACAGTGCTGGGCCCAACCCGCTCAGGGACGCACGTGTGGAACTCTTAGAACACAGTCACAGACATGCAGGGAGAAACTGAGGGCCCTGGGACACAGGTAAGAAAGTCACAGCCATGATTTGGATGAGGAATAATGCAGACCAGAATCATCCGAGGATTAGATGATGTGTTGCTTGTTTTTGTTGAAATGAGAGTATTGCAAATAATGGATTAGGTTGATACCATTTGTTTGTTAATTTGTTTTGGATAATAAACCCTGATTTAGAAAACGTTCACATAAGAAATAAGGCAAATACGTATGATTCCTGACTTCTCCTTCATGTTTTCATAGCAATTTGATTTGATTTTAAAATTGACGTATTAGTTTCACACTATTCTCATCAGTAAGGTATTAGAGACTAGGGCTAGTTTCGTTGTTCTTTATTCACAGTTAAGGAAAGGGAGCTTGAGACAGGGGTGCTGAACCGAGCACACTGAGGTTACACAGTTAATGTTTAAGCCTGGACATGAGCTATATTCTTGTTTCTTCTTCCTTGGTGTTTTAAAAATTCTAATGGCCCTCTCCCGGTGGAGCCAAGATGGCCGAATAGGAACAGCTCCAGTCTACGGCTCCCAGCATGAGCGACACAGAAGAAGGGTGATTTCTGCATTTCCATTTGAGGTACCGGGTTCATCTCACTAGGGAGTGCCAAACAGTGGGTGCAGGACAGTGGGTGCAGCGCACTGTGAGCGAGCCGAAGCAGGGCGAGGCATTGCCTCACTCGGGAAGCGCAAGGGGTCAGGGAGTTCCCTTTCCTAGTCAAAGAAAGGGGTAACAGACGGCACCTGGAAAATCGGGTCAGTCCTACCCTAATACTGCGCTTTTCCAACGGGCTTGGAAAATGGCACACCAGGAGATTGTGCCCCGCACCTGGCTCGGAGGGTCCTATGCCCACAGAGTCTCACTGATTGCTAGCACAGCAGTCTGAGATCAAACTGCAAGGCGGCAGCGAGGCTGGGGGAGGGGCGCCTGCCATGGCCCAGGCTTGCTTAGGTAAACAAAGCAGCCAGGAACCTCGAACTGGGTGGAACCCACCACAGCTCAAGGAGGCCTGCCTGCCTCTGTAGGCTCCACCTCTGGGGGCAGGGCACAGACAAACAAAAAGTCAGCAGAAACCTCTGCAGACTTAAATTTCCCTGTCTGACAGCTTTGAAGAGAGTAGTGGTTCTCCCAGCACGCAGCTGGAGATCTGAGAATGGGCAGACTGCCTCCTAAAGTGGGTCCCTGACCCCCGAGCAGCCTAACTGGGAGGCACCCCCCAGTAGGGACAGACTGACACCTCACTCGGCTGGGTACTCCTCTGAGACAAAACTTCCAGAGGAACTATCAGACAGCTGAATTTGTGGTCTCACGAAAATCTGCCGTTCTGCGGATGGGAGAAAATTTTCGCAACCTACTCATCTGACAAAGGGCTAATATCCAGAATCTACAATGAACTCAAATAAATTTACAAGAAAAAAACAAACAATCCCATCAAAAAGTGGGCAAAGGACATGAACAGACACTTCTCAAAAGAAGACATTTATGCAGCCAAAAAACACATGAAAAAATGCTCATCATCACTGGCCATCAGAAAAATGCAAATCAAAACCACAGTGAGATACCATCTCACACCAGTTAGAATGGCCATCATTAAAAAGTCAGGAAACAACAGGTGCTGGAGAGGATGTGGAGAAATAGGAACACTTTTACACTGTTGGTGGGACTGTAAACTAGTTTAACCATTGTGGAAGTCAGTGTGGTGATTCCTCAGGGATCTAGAACTAGAAATACCATTTGACCCAGCCATCCCATTACTGGTTATATATCCAAAGGACTATAAATCATGCTGCTATAAAGACACATGCACACGTATGTTTATTGCGGCACTATTCACAATAGCAAAGACTTGGAACCAACCCAAATGTCCAACGATAGACTGGATTAAGAAAATGTGGCACATATACACCATGGAATACTATGCAGCCATAAAAATGATGAGTTCATGTCCTCTGTAGGGACATGGATGAAACTGGAAAACATCATTCTCAGTAAACTATCACAAGGACAAAAAACCAAACACCGCATGTTCTCACTCATAGGTGGGAGTTGAACAATGAGAACTCATGGACACAGGAAGGGAAACATCACACTCCGGGGACTGTTGTGGGGTGGGGGGAGGGGGGAGGGACAGCATTAGGAGATATACCTAATGCTAAATGACGAGTTAATGGGTGCAGCAAACCAACATGGCACATGGATACATATGTAACAAACCTGCACATTGTGCACATGTACCCTAAAACCTAAAGTATAATAATAATAAAAAAAAAATTCTAATGGCCCACGGACACCCACAGATAACCCTCTCTCCTCATCATGTAACTGAAGGGTGCTGGGGGATTAACATCCATTTCCTCCCTGGGCTGTTCTGACCCGGCCATCTAATCACTGTGGAGGCAATTGATGAACCTTGGAAGAAAACTTGACCATGGGCAAATCACAGAGAACCCTTTTCCCAGTGGAAAAAGCTCCAGATATTTTCCTTCCTAGCCCACTAAGAAAATCTCCTCAAATCTCAAATTCCTCAGTGACAAAGGCTGCATGCTTTTGAACAGGGTCCTACATGCAAGGAACATTCAGGAAAACCTGTGAATGCAGCATCACAAAGTTCTGTCTCAGCAGCTACACTGCTTTTGCCCTGGCATTCAGGTGTATCTGGGCACCTGTGGAGACCCAGAGGGTCAGGCAGCCAATGAGGGATGGTAGAGTTGCCATAGTTTAGTTCAACAAGAGCAGGCAAATGCTAGATTAGAGAGGTAACCCTCAGCGGAGCGTGGTGACCCTCAGCAGAGCATGGTGCCTGTAATTCAGATCACCTCCTGGCCTGTACCTGAGCCCTAAGGTGACTTTGAGTGCAATCAATGACCAAATCAAAACTCCAAGAGGAAGTCTACTCTGTCCTGTATGGATAATCAGAAAGAAAAGACTAATGCCTCTAGGATGTTGGTGGATGGGATGTGATAGTAAGTGTGGCAGCAGAAAACAAGCCCAGGTCCCTGTGTGCATATAGGGCCACCCTCCATAGTCAGAGGCACTGCAGGCACCAGCCCCAGAGACCCCTGAGTGGCACCTGTGGCTGGTTTGGGATTGTGCCAGGAGATGTCACCAGACAACAGAAGGAAGAGAGCAAAAAATAACAGCCACCCCAGAAGCCGTGGAGCCCATTCCATGGAGTGCATGGGCAGCATGCCCTGGCTTCCCAGAACTATTTGGAAAGGATTTCAGAAGAGCTTCCATTTCCACTGAGTGGGTGGAGGCAGAGCTTGAGAATACCTTGTCTGGAATCTTCTTCCAATTATTTTAAGCCCTATGAGGCCACAGGAATGGAGTTTCAAGAAGAAGCCGCAGCTTACATTGTTACTCTCCCAGGGCCACTTGAATTGTGCTAAGTCTCAACTCCTCAAAGTTGACGTGTGTTTTCAGACATCAGCCTGAGATGCTCAGGTGAATATTATCAGCCGCAGGGATTTCTGGGAAAGAATGTTTCCTAAGTGTTTAAAATCACATCTCATAAATAGTTGCCTTCTTTGCTTGCATGTAACACCAACATTATTGGTGCCACATACAGCTCAATGCCCAAGGCTGTGTCATAAGACAAAAACCTGGGTTCAAATTCTGGCTCTGCTGTTTTCTAGCTCAACCACCAAAAGGCAAATTTTGGAGTTTTTTTTGATGTTCCTTTGCTTTTGTTGGTTTTATAAACTTCTTTGAAGCTGTTTCTTCATCTCCAAAATCATGATAATGATCAATGCTTCATGGGGTGTCTGTCGGTTAAAGAGGATGCAGGAAGAGCTGTTGGCATAGGTGCTCCCCAACCCGAGAGATGAGCCCCACGTCCCCTACGCCAGCATCCAGCCATGGACTGCCAAGGAGATCTACACCCTGGCCCCCTTCCCTTGGTGGTCAGGGTGCTGCTGGTGGGCACCCCTCAGGGGCTCAGCTCTTATCCTTCCCCAGGGAAAGCCAGTATCTACCGTCCTCCTGGAAAGGCACCTGATATAGTTGCAGGTTCTGTGCACTGCCTGTCCTGTGCCTTTTCTCACCTCTTCCACCCACTATTCCATCTCCCCACACTCTTCCCACTGCTTCTTACTTTTTTGGCAAACAGTGAGATCACACAGGCTTATAGCCCTGAGGGAAGGTATTCCACAGCTGCTTTTGAGCCCCAGCCCTTCCAGCAGCTTGGGCATCTGAGCACAAATTGAACAACATTAATGAGACACCCCATCTCAGCATTTTACTCTCCACTGCTATTCCAAAATCTTCACAAAAAAGTTCAGGTGGTTCTTTTGAAGGTGCACACACACATGCACACACACCAAGCCTCCCACCCCAGGGCCTGTGGCCAGCTTGTGTGTGAGAAGCCAGCTCGCTCTGGATGTGCGATTCTGCAGTCTGTGAAGGCACAGTGGTAGATTACACAAGAGAATGGCCTTACAGTTTTATAAACTATTTATTAGGCCCATCCTGGAGAGCTACATCAATATGGCCGTCGGTGAAGCAAAGCAGAAGCTATAAAAATATCATCTATCCCAAACAAGCTTCATAATCAAACAAAACCCCGTGCTGGCTGGGACAGGCTTGTGTTCTGACACGTAAGGGCCCTTTCCATCTTTAAAACAGACCATTAAAACACCAGAACACTTTGGCTCACAGAAGTCTAAATCAAAAGGGAGGGGAAAAAAAAGAGATCTCTTTTCTCCAAGAGTAACAATGCCTTTTCCAGCTCCTAGAAAAGCTCATTGAGATAGAGATGCAATATTGCTTTTTTTTCATTGTGGCTTTTCTGTTTCTTTCCAACACCCAGAAAATCTTCTAGGGGTTCAAAATTTCCACTCGCTTCCCTCTAGGAATCCCTTTCTTTTTACTCCACATGTACACAGTGGCTATGCGGTGATCCCTTCAATATTATTTTCTTGTTTTCCCAATAAATAAAAATATGCAGTTTGATACATATTCCAGAAGGGAAATAATAATAATAATAATAACCTGAAGTAGAATGATATCAGCCCAGTACTGTGCTCCAGTTCCCCAAGGCAAAGGAACACAGGAGGCAGGTCGGTACGCTGGGGTTTACTGTGATTAACATTTCCAGCCAGTGCTCCTCCAATTGGCTCGAAAACATGTCTTAATAAACTGTATTCCAAAAGCCCTTATATTTCCACCTTATTGCATTCTGCTAGTATGAGATATAATATGTGGACTCAAGGAAAAGTGACATTCAGTGAATGAGCTGCAGAGAGTTACATAAGGAAGCTAAATCTCATTCCCTACCACCTGGCATACTGCTTGTGGCTTCTCATCATGATTCTAGAAATCAGTCTGCAACTAAAATTCATACATGGGGATGCTCTGCTTTGGACTGTGGGCTGGGGAAGAGAGGTGTGATATACTTCTGAGAGGGCAGAAGGCAAATGAGAGGAAGAAAGGCTGTAGAGGTGGTTGGTCCACTCAGAGTTGCACTCGTATGACTAGGTGCTCCATGAAGAAGTATGAGAACAGAGATATGCACGAATCAATAACCCAGAGCTAGGCAGATAATCCAGCACCTCAGTCTGGGAGAAGTCTCCCGTGACATCGTGATTGTTTTTAGATCTGGGTAGAGTTTTGGACAAGAAGAAGAGACATGGGATGGACTGCAGAGCCTGAGCAGACACATGCAAAGGACAGCCACAGCACCCCACGCTCCTTCCCTATCCCCCATTTTCAACCTTTATTTTCTTTCCATCATCCTGGAGATGCCCACCCTCTGTGATCTAGGAGGCTGCATAGAAAGGGAGGAAAAAATAGTATCTGTGATATCATATTTTCATGTATTTACAAAACACAAGAAAGTACATTGACTGCGAAGTCCATGAGCCGTGAGGAAATGTGAATAGCTTTCAGACTGAAGGGTATTCACCTTGAGTATATGCCTGATAGGTAATTCTTAGAGGTGTGGGGGCCCTTCAAGTAATTGGCAGTAAACACTGGCTACTAAGTAATAAATAACTAAATGTGTAGCATCTCTCCTTCCCACCTCAGCCCCGCACGTGCCACGGAGAATCAAACACATGACAAAGAGTGAACGGATCTGAGTTCTGGACTCAGCCCACCCATGGTCACCTTCATCATCTCAGTCAAGTCAGCGATACTGTCTGGTTCCAATTTACCCCAAAGAAGAAAGGATCAAGGCTAAGATACATCACACAACAATGATCTTAATGTCTGATCTGGAAGAGAAACCCACACAGTAAATCCACTAGCACACAGGTGCCCATTAGGGCTTGAAGATACAGATGAGAGATCTTGGTTGAAGAATCTGTTCTCTTTGAGCGTATTACCCTTACATCCTAAAGAAAAAAAAAGATTTCCAACACACACACACACACACACACACACACACACACACACACACACACACACAAGCATCCAGATGGTTTATGAAGAAGAAAAACGTTGGAGCAGATCTTTCTCTTTCAAACTTCTCTTAGTAGCACAGCTGGATCTTCTGTGTGAGAAGAGTTAAGGGAATCTCAGTGAGAGCTGGTCACAGTGAAAATGATATGATTTTCTGGGATGTGGTGGAAAGAAGCACCACCTCCCCGAAAAAGTCATCACTGTGGGTCCATGTGGTACCATAGCTTTAGACCACCGAGAGGGATTTTCATCACTGACAACAGCATGAAGCAGCGTTCTGCAGAGGCAAATGGGCACATGCAGAAATGACTCACACATCTGCTGGGAGGCAATCACACCCACAGATAGAACAGACCAGTGGCCTCCCCGGTGCTTCAGATCAGGGGCTGAAGTTGCAAGGCTATACCAGGAAGAATTCTACCACTGCTGGGCAGCACCTGCCTTCTCTTCCTCTTCAGCTTGAGCCACCTCTTTTCCTTTCCGGTCCTTACTTCAGCAATGGGGAGGTGGACCAAGTTGATAAGTTAATGCATAGGTTTAAAGGTCTCCTCATTTGTTGAACAAATATTTCTTAAGAATCTACACTTTTCCAAGAAAATACTAAACATTTCTTCATTGATGAAGAAGGTGGACTTCTTCATAGGGAGGTGGACCAAGCTGATAATTTAGGCATCCTGATTCACACCCCCATTTGAAACAACCCATCACACAGCTAATATAATGCACTACAGCTGCATCGCAATTCTATTGACATAAACCAGGTGTGAGGTCTGCGGGATACCACACCAAAAAGGGTAATGAATTAATATGGACAAAACATGTTTCAAGGGCAAACCTTCTGCAAACAGAAAGTTTCTTTTTTCATTTTCTTTCTTTCTTTCTTTCTTTTTTTTCTGGAGACTGAGTTTTGCTCTTTTCACCCAGGCTGGAGTGCAATGGTGCAATCTCGGCTCACTGCAACCTCCGCCTCCTAGGTTGAAGCAATTCTCCTGCCTCAGCCTCTCAAGTAGCTGGGATTATAGGCACCTGCCACCATGCCCAGCTAATTATTGTATTTTTAGTAGAGATACTGTTTCATCATGTTGGCCAGGCTGGTCTCGAACTCTTGACCTCAGGTGATCCACCTGCCTCGGCCTCCCAAAGTGCTGGGATGACAGGCATGAGCCACCACATCCAGCCTGCAAACAAAGTTTCAAACCCAACTTCTTTCACTAGGGGGACATTTTTATCATGTCACTCAGTAAATAACCAAAGAGTAACGAACGTCTAGTTAATGCATAGGTTTAAGGATTCTTCATTTGTTGAGCAAATATTTCTTAAGAATCTACACTTTTCCAAGAAAATACTAAAAATTTCTTCATTGATAGAAGTGGTAAAACTAGGCATTCCAGGAGTCACACAAAGCTAAGGTAGGTATGCTTACAAAATCCAAGGAAGGCTGGCATTCCAGGCTTTGCACCGATCTGAACTTTGATACAGGATCATAGACAGAATCTGAAAGTATGGTGGATGACAACTTCCTATTGCAGAATCTGTACTCTTAAGTGTGTAAGGAAATTACAAATAAGCAAAAAAGATTACCAAACATCTTCAGTGAAAACCAATGCATTGTTTAGAGCATGCCTTACTGGGTTATTATTTTTTTTCAAGTAAAAGCAAGTTTATTAGAGAAGTAAAGAGACCTAAGAATGGCCACTCCCTAGACAGAGCATCCCAGAGGGCTGCTGGTTGGCTTGGGTTATTTCATTCTAGATGTTCCTTGCTTCTGAGCTATTTTACTACTCTATAAATTATAGATAATTGATAGCAATGCAAAATAGTTCTTGTCTAAAGACATTCAGATAAATTCTATCTGGTATAGGTTCGGTTGACTTCCCTCAAATTCATGGAAAAAGCCAGTTTTTTGTCCATTTGCAAATCACAGTCAATAGTGCTCTATTTCATATACATTTGCACTTCTTTGACTTACATTTTGGAACAAATATAACATCTGCCAGATTTCCTCATTAATGAGCTAAATAAAATATTTAATGATCATCTATTTTTGGTCTATATGAGAATCATGATTTTAGTTTTACTGAAAATTATCCCTTAACAAGGGAGATGCTCCAAGTATTTAACCTAATAAAGAACATAACATAGACATTAACCGCCATGGAATGTAAAACTCTGTCCGTACATGATACAGAACGAGATGATGAATGAAGGACACGTCCTCTGCCTGAATCCGAGTGAGAAATTTCCTTCAGCCATATTTGGGTAACGTTTTCATTGATTTGGCAGAGGGAGGGCATTTCTGGTAGTAATATTCAAAATACACTGTCGTCCTGTCTGTATTTCATTTAGATTGAGGTCTGCAGTTAGCGGTTTATCTGCTTCTGGTGCAGATTCCAGTCATTGTCAGCCCATGTTTGGCCTTCACAATCACCTGAATTAAAAGACTCCACAGGTACTGTGGAGTGAGGTTCATGATTCTGGAAGCCCACTCAAAAATTACATTACAGACTCTGATCATAGAGGTGATAGAACAGTTTTGCAGTAACTTTTATGGAATGGTGCCTCAATGTACCATAAGCGACAGACACAAAGAAAAGGTTAATTTCATTTCTCAGAACTGCGTCACCCATTGTCCCTCTGTGCTTTTATTTTCCTGATGTTTTATGTGATGCTTCCAACTCCTGCGTAGAAGCATGTGGAACTCTGTAACTCAGGAACAAGATAGATTGACTTTTCTCAGACCCAACTGTGTATTCAATGGATATATAAATAAAATACATTTTGAGACTGTTTTCTTCTATTTCATAAAAGGTAGACATTATTTGTGATGTCATTGGTAGAAATGAAATTATTATAATTCACTTAGATGTTTGGTTGAAGTTCACTTTTAGTAAATAGATTAACATAGAATTTATGAGAACCCACATAATAACTTGACGTACAGAGGTAAAATGATGGTTTTTTGGCCTTCAGTTCCCAGGAATTGCTCATAATTGTATCATTGACACTGATCCAGAACTCACACTTATTTCACCATGAACAGATGCAAACCCATTAACAGTGAACAGTCATACCTCCATGTGCCCCGCCATGCTGCAGGAGCCAAAAGATGGAATGGGACCACTTGGGAAGGATGAATAGGAACTGGCCAAGACTTCCTTCCGATGGGATTGACAGGTAGGTAGGCTTCTGAGGTCTCTCCTGAAGAAGCTCAAAACAATAATCAAATATCACTTACCTAGGGAAAGACAGAGGGAAAAGGGATAGAGAATAGGGCGGGTTAGAGTTTACCACAACCACCTTATATTCCACAGAGATTGTCTATTTTAAGCGAAGGGATGTTTAGTGCAATGCAAATTCTCCACAAGCTCCAAGCAAAACCCAAGTTTTAAATACCCAGGTAAAGGTCAGTTGTGAAAATGGAACTTCGTTGCAAAGGCCATGCACCCTGCTGTTTGTTTGCTTTTCTGTGCTGGCATTCTTACACAGGTGCATTTAACTACTACTAGAACACAGGCCTTGTAGCAAGGGACTGACTGGGGACTCTGTGATGTGCCAAGGAAAGGAGAAAAAATGCATACGTCCCAGCTGCCTTAATGATTATGGAGGTTCTGTAGCTATGTGGTTCAGATGCTGAGAAGATTGAACTAATAAAAAAGAAATGAGAGAACCATCATCACAGATTACGTAGTATTTATCCCAAAATCTGTTCATTATAGATATTTGCAAGACAAATGGGTTTTTAGCCAGGAATGGCAGCATTTTCCTCCTGGTAAGTGCATAATGAGGCACCCAATTTGCCTACAGCATGATCTCTCTCTCTTTTAAAAAATATATGCCTGGCTCTAAATCTTAGTAAAATTCCTGAAAACATCCATTAGGAGGTCAGCAAAAAAAGTTGAATTCGTAGAGTTCTTTACAATTTACAGAGGATTTTCACAGGCACTGTCTCCTTTGATTTTTATGGCAACATTTTACAATGGGTAGAAAAGGTATTATTACTGTTCTCTCCTCCCCTTCTTTCTCCAATTTCTCATCCTCTTCCTTCTACTTCTCCCCCTTCTCCTCCTTCTCCCCTTCTTTCTTCTTCATTCCTTCCTTCTTCTCCTCTTACTCCTCCTTCTTCTTCTCCTCCTCCTTTTCCTTCTTCTTTATAAGTAACACAGGGCCCAATTTGATTCATCAGCTTGCTCAAAATCACACTCATGTCTAGTGGTAGTTCCAGGGCTTGAATTGTGTTCTTCAGGTTTCATATTGCTTTATCTTTCTCTCTTGATCAAATCCCAGACACAGTATAAAGATAGCCAAGAAGAAAGATAGGGAGGGAGAGCAGGAGAAAGGAGCAGAGGGGAAACAGATAAATTGAGGAAGAGAGAGATGGTAAAAATAAGGAAGTAAGAAAGACAGAAAGTGGTAAAAATCATCAAATATTTGGAGCAAATTCTTCATTAAATAAATGTATTCAAGTAAAGAGCATAGAAAAGTACCTGGCATGTAGAAAACTCCATACAAGTAGTTGCTATTATTCATTTTTTAAAAAATTCTATTGACCCAAGGAAAACTTGACTAGAACAGAGGATGCCATCCCTACAATGGCTCCTCTTGGTCTCTCTGCCTTAACATCAAAATGATACTGGTCAAAGGAATAACTGTGCCAGAGAAATGTCATTCCACAGGGGAAAAACACCTCTAAAAAAAAACATTTTTTGGTCACGTTTTAATCTCTTGACATGGACAAATGGTTGATTCCTGGCCTGCTCACCAGCAACAATGTACTAGACACTTTGTTGTCTCCCAGTAGCTCCAATGAATCTTGACTTTCTTCTAAGGCAGCTACAAGAGTCTCAAGCTTACCTGACATCTACACTGCATATCGGACTGCTTGTGTGATAACAAAAGCAGCCGTAATAAATGTCATAAAACAAGATATGCGCTGGAGGTGCAGAAAGAGGAAACAGTCAACTTTCATACGTAACTACAAATTTCTCTGTATTATGGCCATTATTTGACTAGAGAAGGGAGTTCTTAGACCCAGATCACCAGGAAAAAAAAAAATGAAAGGGGACTTGGTGTAGTATCATAGGGTCATCTTATTTGCAGCTTTTTATTGAAAAGTAATTATAGCCTTATTCAATGATGACCCAAATGCACCTAATCCCCTCATAAATGCTTCTTATTCACCACCCAGCACTTTCTGATGCTGCTGGCCAAATAAATGGTGGCTGTTTCTACCTGGGTGATGGCAAGGCTGTTAATTGCAACACTCCATGAAACTTAATTATGCAAAACAAAGAGGCAACTCTGGAGCCATTAATCAGAGGTTTCATTCAGAAGTAATTTGTTGCTGGGACCCAAAGAACTGTTCTTCTGGTTCCTTCCACTGTGCTGCACTAATAGTTAATCCCTGGCTTTAATAGAAGCTGCTGGGGTTGAAGCTCTGAGGTCAATAGTGGCAAAGCAGCTTATGAACATCACCTTGCTTATTAATGGGCAGACACCTAATTTCTTCTACTTAAGTCACCTTTAATTACAGCAACCAGAAACCAATACCATCCATGGGTTATCAAGAACAAGTGCCCAATCATTTATTTCCCAATTGCCTAAAGGCAGAACAAGAGAAAATGGGTAGATTATTAAAAGTGAGTTAATATGTACAAGAAAGTGAGACCAAGCATACCTGAAATTGACAGAAGAAAATAATTTATACCATCTCTGAATATCTCCAGAAAGAACATACTGTACCTAGCTTCTTATTAGGGAGGATTTCAGTATTTCCTCCTAAGTAGATGAAGGGGTTAAATTATTAGGATGACCTGGATGGTGCCTGTGGAGCTCCATACTTGTTTGTGGTGAAGAGCAGGTGAACGGGAAGAGGAGGAAGGAAGGGATCCCTACCTACAAAAAATAATTAAATACCGCCACGACCACCACTAACATCACTATCATTAAAGACCTTCAGTGAAGTCGAGGGTTCTTGGTATAAATCTCCATACCAATTCATTCACCCCTTATAAATTACTCCCTGTGCTAATTAAATTCTGGAGACACAAAGATGCACATGCCAAAGTCCTTTCTTTCAGTGGGCTCACAGTCGAATGCAGAAGAGCTGCAAAGCAAAGGAGTAGGAACAGCAGTACAGAGAGAGGGAAATCACCATGGCAGAGCTTAGGAAGAGTTCAGAAGCAGAGCATCAGAAATTATCAAAGGGGAAAAGAAATGAAGGATCATGGAGGTGTAGAGATGAACTGACTGAGAGATTAAGGAGAAAGAGAGTTTTCAAGTAAATAAAGTAGAAAAATGAGAAGAGCTTGGAATGAGTAAAAACCAGCCCCCTGATTCCAAACTGATGTTCACGCTTCTCCCCTGCTGCTCCTGTATGAACTCTATTTTCAAGGCAAGGTGGTCTCCTTTTTTGTCCTCCAAACATCCTTGCTTAGGCCCTCTTCCAAACCTTTGCTTGTGCTGTACCTGTCAGCGATGCAATCCTCTGTATTTTTCCAAATTCTGCCTATTCTTTCAAGGTAAGGGTGCCTCAAGGTCAAGTGATTTGTTTCTTCTACAGCACGATATTGTCCATGTCACTCATGTGTCACTGAATCACAATACTTCCTGATGAGGTGTCTAATTTTAAAAGATGGGAATAGTGTGGTGAGCAGAATAATAGCTTCTAAAGATATCAGGCCTTTTCCTTGGGATTTGTAAACATCATTTTATATGAGGAGAAGGGGTCTTTGCAGCTATGGTTAAGTTAACTTGGAGATGGAGATGTTGCCCTGGATTATTTTGGTGGACTCTGAACACCATCACAAGTGTTCCCCTAAGAGGGAGGCAGAGCGTGATTTCATAAAGACAGAAGAGGAGGAGGCAATGCTATCACATAGGCAGAGACTGGAGTGGTGTGGGCACAAGCCAAGGCATGTGGGCAGCCGCCAGAAGCTGGAAGAGAGGAGAAAAGGACTCTGCTGAGAGCCTCCAGGAGTACAGCCAGTCAACATGGAGATTTTGGCTCAGTGATACTAATTTTGGACTTCTGGCCTCTGGAACTGTCACACAATAAATTTATGTTGTTTCAAACCACCAGGTTTATGGTAATTGTTAGAGTAGCCATAAGAAACGGACACAGATGTACAGGGTGGCACTACACATGCAGAATTTTGTGTATGCTCATCAGCCCAGCAGGATTCTAACAGCTCTCCTTTCACTCTCAAAACAGTTCTAGTTTGGTGATCAACTATATAGTCACCCTAGATATGGATGGTATTTTAGTCTTTGTTACATCATCCATGGTACAATTAACACAATCCCATGCCTAGAGTAGGCATGCAATATATAGTTTTTGAAGTACAGAGGAAAAAGTCTGTCATTTTAGAAATAATTTGCTCACAAGCTTTTCTACAAATTTTGGAAACAAGGAATTACTTTGGTGGCTGAAGTAGAGAGAATCTGCTCAGAGATATTTATTGCTTAAAGATGGGGTTTTCAATTTGGTCTCACCACAAAAATACTAATTTGAGGTTTGTTCCAAAATGAATACAGGTCTCAATTCCAGATTGGATTTTTTTAATTGATAACATTGAGAGCTTCTGTTAGGTATGACATGTTCCATATGTTTAGGTAAATGTGGTTTTAAGTCTTTCTTGGCTTTATTTCAGAAGAAATATCTACGTAAACTTATTTGATAAAATCGGAGGGGGAAACTGGAAGTCTCATTTAAAATAATTCTTTGACATGCAGCTTAGGGAGTGTACCTGGACTCCTTCAGAGTAAACGTCTGCTTGTTTGTTCATATTTATGTGTGGAGGGTGGGGAAACAACCAGTCAACAACTTAATTTGGACACTGAGCATATACAGGATAGTATGAAGAGGCATTAAAAAAAGTTAACATCATTTCAGCCAATGACATCTTCTGGATCCATAGTCAGAAACTATATGGACTCAAATTGCAAATACCCACGAATGTGAATTACTATATACTAGGCACTGGAAAATGTAAAAAGTAGAATATTTAGTCCACATACATAATTTTGTTGGAGACATGAAAAGCTTGCAAAGACAGAAGATGTTAATCAATCCAAGGTCAATGCAAGACTTTATTGTGCTAAGTTACATGATTCTGACTATAAGTGTCAGAAAAATTAGGAGAAGGAAGAGTCCATTGTGAGCTAAGATAACTGCTAAAAGCTTCTGATATGGCTTGGCTCTGTGTCCCCACCCAGATCTCACCTTGAATTATAATCTCCATAATCCCCTCATTTCCAGGGCAGGACAAGGTGGAGGTAATTGAATCATAGGGGGGGTTCCCCCATGCTGTTCTCATGATAGTGAGTTCTCGGGAGATCTGATGGTTTTGTAAGCATCTGTCATTTCCCCTGCCGGCTCTCATACTCTCTCCTGCCACCCTGTGAAGAGGTGCCTTCCACCATGATTGTAAGTTTCCTGAGGCCTTCCCTGCCGTGTGGAACTGTGAGTCAATTAAATCTCTTTTCTTTATAAATTACCCAGCCTCAGGTATTTCTTCATAGCAAAGTGAGAATGGACTAATTCAGCTTCATACAGAGAAGTGAAATGACCTGGTGTGTGAACACATGTAGGATTCACACTGGCATTCAAAGGGCAGGCGGGGTGGTGGGCAAGGCTACTTCAGGTAAGAGTGTATGACAGAAATTTCACACGGCACATGCAAGGAGCACCACGCAACACCTTTGCCTCAGCATTAACTGCTGCATTTGGTTAAAAATACATGTTATAATATTTCTGAAACCTCATACATCTTAGAACTCATTCCTCTCTATTCCTCGGGGTAACGTGAAAACTTCAACCTATCCTCTGAATCTAAATTCTTATGAATTGAGCTGATTAGAAGAGATTCTCACAATTTAAAGAGATGTTACATATTGGGATGTAGTGATGCAAATTCATTTAGATAAATTTAATTAAGAAAGATCACACAAACCTCTTCCTTTCTCTAATGCGACTGAATTAAATCAACATAGGAATGATTAATTTGACAACATACTAAAATGCCAAGATTTTCCATTGACTAACACTCCTCACGAACTGATTGTGTTTGGATATCGGTTATTGAGCAAAATACCTGAATATTGGATGACTTAGGCTGATCGTGGTTATGAAATATTTGCAAATAAATAAGCATTGTGAAGTAAGTGAAAAATATCTGAAAAGAAAATGCAGCCCAAAAGTAAATACACTGACGTATGTTTTTAGATAATGAAGTCGGAGAAAAAGAGGGAAAATATGAGCCCCTCTGGTGCACAGGAAAGACAATTAAGACACAGAAATGGAGGGTGGCATAAGGGGAGAGCAGCACTTCAAAAGTATTTAAGCATGTAGATCCAATTTCCTTACCAGGAGGCAATCATACGCATTGCACGAGAAGAGAAACCCTAACAAAAATGTGCGTTATCACTTGCTTTCTACCTTCATCTACCTAGTGCATAACAGAATGCAAATGGTAAACTAGAAGGTTTCATGATTGCTAATTGCTGAGTCTGCTATTCATTGCGGTTGGCCTGTTGGTTCATCAGTGTTTCACTAAATAATAGAGCTAGAAAGTCTAGCAAGAAAACAAAGAACACCTGGATTCTATTAATAACTTGCATCACAATGGATATTTGAATCCGGTCTGATGTTGAATGAGCCTTGCATAAAATATGCTACCATATGTGTTCTAAGATTGACCTTGGCCTATTATTGAGGGTATGTTATTGATAAACTGATGTTAGTCATTTACTAGTTGGCACAAATTAATAATGAGAGAGCAGCTTGAAATATGGGGACAATGAGAACTCCAAAAAGTTTGTAGAAACAAAAAAAAGGTGGAAGACACTGTTGAATAGAAAAAAAGTGGCAGAATAGGGTCACCTGGGGCAAATGATGCACACAGCAAGTGTCTCTTTGTTATCCATGCTGTCAGAGCAAAGAGTGGAAGCCTGAAAACTATATTGCTATCATGCTATGTTTTTGAGTGT
This sequence comes from Nomascus leucogenys, assembly GCF_006542625.1. Taxonomy (NCBI): domain Eukaryota; kingdom Metazoa; phylum Chordata; class Mammalia; order Primates; family Hylobatidae; genus Nomascus; species Nomascus leucogenys. The sequence continues at coordinate 1,653,435 of NC_044395.1, read as the reverse complement.
AGATTTAAACTTTAATAACTACTGGAACACTTAATGTGAAAATTACTCTTCCTAAGTCAAGTTTATGTGTCAAATTTTTAACTGATAGAACTGATAAATTTGGGTACTGTCCTTTCTATTTTACAAGGCTCTTTGAAATTTAGAGATGTTCGCACAAGGGAATACAGTGCACTACATGACTGAATCCACAAGGGAGGTAAGCGTCTACCGCCAACAGCGCTAGCATGGGTAGGCTCATAAACGCAGCAAACATCTGTTGGGACATGAAGCTTTATAATGTAGCCCCTTAATTGTAGGATAACAATAAGAGGGATGCAAGGTATCTGAATAATCACAAATAACATTTATGGAGCTCAGCTTCTTGGCCCATTTCCTTCTTAGAATACAAAAGACCTGACAGGCCTGGAGGACAGAATAAACTTAGTATAACAGCAGACACTATGCTAAGCACTTCACAACAGTTCCATGAACTGGGACCTGTTATGCCTTCCATTTTACAGATGCAAAAGCAATGCCAGAGAAAGGATGCAATTTCAGCTCCACAACGTGTGCTTGGATATCACCATGTGCTTAGCCATTCTATGCCAATGCCTTCTTGAACTCTTGGCCTCCCAAGAGCTAAGATTACACACATGAGCCCCTGGGCCCAGACCCAATGCCTTCTTGAAGCAAAAGTGTGAAAACATGGAATATCCCAAGCATCGGGGCCAAGATGAAGGAAGATAGCCTAAATATCCCTGAATATGGCAGGAGAGTTGATTAAGGGACACAAATGTTTCCATGGAAAGCAAACAACTAATGCCCAGTATCTTGGCACGTATACCTTAACCACCATGTAACCCCTTCCTTTTCAAAAATACTTTTGAGAGATTTTTCCTCATGAAAATGAATTTCAAATTATGAAATTGAGTTGATACAAAAGTAAAATTCATTCACAACAATGTGCTGTATAGTCAAATTTCTTGAATTCTATCTTAAGTGTAAAGAGACCCACCTACACCAAGATACGAACTATATGAACTACAGTCTCAAAACTGCAACTCAGACGGAGTAAGCAACACCCCTGCCCTGCAGCTTTTCATGCAGAGAGTGATAAGCAGAGTCTGATTCCTAATTTCATTCTCCCTCATTACAATCACTATCTCTTTCTCCTATTCCTATCAAAGGAGAAAAAAAACTTTCTCTTAATATTTATCTCACAGAGATGTTGTGAGTATTACATAAGGTAGCAGACAGGAAGCAGGCACAGTGACCGTCTCAGAGGGATGTAATGAACACTTATTATTATAAGGTTCTTCAGATTCATGGGCTTCCCCCTGTACCCCCCTCCAAGGACGACCACAACAACATGAGGATGTCAACATTGGAAAAGGATGACTGACTCACAAGTATTTTCATTGCATGTGGAAATAGACAAAGCCCTGTGGGAGGTTAAAGAGCCTTCCCTTCAGCTAAGAACACAGAGAACTCAAATAAAAATATCATAAAATACAGGAAGTCTGACTGTGAGAATTATTTAAGTGCCTTGCACATGGATATGTAGTTACTTTTAATTAAATCAATAGCTTTAAGTGATTGCCTATTACAGCCATGCTTATCATTCTCCCTAATCTGTTTTCTAAGGCCAAATTTTGCCACCCTTTGCTCTCATATTTCCTGATGTATAGATTTACATTAGGGTTCCCCTCCACCCCATTTATGCAGACCAGCATCTGCTCTCTTCTTCCCTGAATAATTAATAACTATGCATGTTCCCAGGGCATCCTGGGACCTCTTTCCACAGGCATTCTCTCAGAGCAGTAGTCTTTTTCTGTTGATCATAGGCAGTTCATCTTAGAATTACACAAGCGGGAGCCAAGATCAATGGCAACCTGATTTACAGCAGCTCTTACCAACAGCTTGTGGAAATTAGAAATAAATATGGGGTCAAACGACTCACCAGTAATTTGACATTGGTAAATCTGGCTTATTTAGACGTCTTAAATAATAATAATAAGGACCTTCACATCGTTATTTCAACTGAAAGAACATCAGTGCTTTGCTTTAAGAGCCTTTGAGAGCTGAAAAGGTGATTTAAGGTATATTACCATTATAAGTATTTTTCTATTATCTTAAGTATTGCAATGCATCTGAATTGGTAGCACAGTAGTGTAACTATTCACAGCCCTAACTGGCATGCATCAGTAGAAAGACCCATAGAAGAACTGCCCTTGGTCCTGAAATCATGAGTGCAGCCCACCTCTGTGTTTCTGTTTTCAGATTGTATTACAAGTCAACAAAACAGGTGTCTGTGTTTCTGAGTACTCTGGAAATATCATAATGACACAGCAAAATACCACAACAAAGTAATTCAGAAGCTTCATGGATTAAATGAGGCAGAAGCAATGCAAAATATCAAACAATGACAATGTCATAACCAAATAGACTATTTTAAGAAGACTATGGTGCTTAATTTTGAATAATGATTTGATGTGGTCATTCTAAAATTGACATTGGTTTCAATTTAAAAAGGAAAATCTCTTGTCTTGGAATAGGTATAAAATATGAGTTTTGAACATATGGGGCAACTTAGCAGAGGCAGCAGTATATACGTGTGAGATGTAGTCTCCATATTCTGCAAAAGTTGTACTGTGATACACAATGACAAAACTGAAAATGTTATATAACTGTACTAAAATCTGATAAAATGTGAAAACAGCTCTCAAGGGGGAAATGTAGTCCATCTCACCTTCTAAGAGTTCAGTTAAATGATGAAGGGGTTGAAAGTGTGGACCCAGTTTTGAAATAGCACAGGGAAAGACATTCTACAAATTGATGTGGTTCATAATTTGCCTGACATAAGAGCTACTCTTCATGCCTAGCAAAAATTTTCCATGCCAGAGTCTGATTCTATTTCTTCTTCTGGTTTTATCCTTAACCAAGACGTATACAGCTGGCCATGTAATAGGTATCATACAATTGAAAATTGCCTGATCAACTTCAGAGCAGTATCTGTGTGGTTAGTAGATAACCCTGTATCACGAATGTAGTGGATAAGTTATGACATCTTTAAGAAACATTCAATAACTTGGTAATGATACAGACTTGAGGCTGGAGGGTCATGGTCACCTCTGCTCTCCTCTACCTCCCTCCACTCTTCCTCCCCTCCTTCCCTCATTGAATTTCATAGGCATAGTATCTCACAACATTTATACGTCCATTTCGAAAGTAAAAGTAAATGAATGTCAGAGGCAGCAACATAGGTGGTAGTCAAAGCTAGGGAAAATGAGAAGCAAAGAGAAGGAAGTGGCATAAGAGATCAAATTCAACTCCCTACTTTTTAGACAGGAAGAATCTATGTCTCAAGAAGACGAAATGGCATGATAGGGGTTACGTAGCTGGTCATGCATATGGCCAAAAGCAGAATGAATCTTCTAGTTTTGATTTCTATGTCCTTTCTGCTGTATTATATTATAAAATATCTTTATACACATTTTACAGTGTACATAATACATATATAAAAGAGTACCCAGGGAAAAGACTGATGTAGACAAAATTTGTTTTTCTGGCACTGCACTTGCCATTTCTTTTTCTTTCGGCTGTCCACATGCCCATGATGAATGCACTGTTATCCTTCCTGACTCAGGTCAAACATCAGTTGTTCTGATCCTCCATATTAGACCCAACTCAGGGAAGGAGACTGGGGCAAGAGCAACAGCAGCAACTTAGGTTTTAGATGTTCTTATCAAGTAGCAAACTGGGATTGAACTCCGGTGCGTTTTGATTCCAATATCTGCAACATTAACTGTGCCACATTAACAGTGGCTAGGAAGTTTAACAAAGATGACCTTCAAAAAGTGCTTGATCCATGGTAGACAAGCAGCCAATCTTATTTATGCTTTCTCTTGTTTCCAAGTTTTTTTTTTAATTTTACCTCCCAAGCAAGTTATCACTGACTTACTACTCTCAGAGTATTTTTATTAATCAAAAGTTGTATCCTTTTTTTAAGTCAATGAACATATATGGAGTTCTGAATCATGTTTAGTTTAAGAGCTAGAAATCTAACAATGAAAAACGAGATAAGAGCCAGATTGGGAAGAATTTTATACGCAATACCAAACACTTGAGCCTTTGTCTTATGGGCTCAAGGGAGATATGGAGAATATTAAGCAGTAGAGCAATAGAATCTGATTTTTATTTTAAGTGAATAAATCTGACTACCATGTGAAAAATGTATCCAAGGTGAACAAAAATCACCAGCAATACCTGTTTCAGTAGTTTAATCAGCAGATAAATAAAGAAGTCTTAGTTTATACCATAGGCTCTTAAAGGAAGAAAAACAAAAAGAACCATACACCAACATTGTACTTTAGTTTTTTTTTTCCTTATAGGATTAAGGATTACACAAGTATGAAACAACTTAACTTAATATTAGGGTTAAATAAAGAAAGAAATTATAGATAATGAATGCCAGATTTCTTACTTGGAGAAAGAGGATTCAAATAAGAAAAGGAGAGGAGACTAGAATAAACCCTGTGGAGCTGAGTAGAGTCAAAGCTATCAAAATGGACTCATGGGATTTAAAATTATACTGCAGATATATGGAAAGGTAGAACAATAGATAGATATAGGTGTGCTTATGTATGAGTTAGTACACATCCATACATTTCCCAGCCCCATTCACTCAGAGAAACTAGATGCAGTTAACCCACAGTAACAATGAGCACACCCAGCACCAAGATCTTGGTTTCTAAATACCATTCATCAATACAAAAAAACAAATACCATTAATCAATACAGAGAACAAGGGCTGGCAGAGTTCAGGGTTAAGAATGGAAAAATATGAGTCTGTAGCACATTTTGGTGCTGAAAAGTATAAAAACAATCTTTAAAAAAGAGAGATGTGGAACATCAAAACACCAAAGAGCAAACTTCAAAGAGTTCACAATAACTAAAATTGGAGCAACTTGAAAAGTGAAAAAATAACAAAGATTAAAATAACAGCCATGAGTTCACATTGATATAAACAAATAAATGAATACTTAAATAAATGGAGGAGTAGACCATTCTTCCTTGAAGAAGAATTCCAGGTAACAAACATAGAAAGAATGGGGGAAACAGAAAAGCACCATTAGAAGTTTACAGTAATGATTGTTTCAGACAATAACCACTGATGAATACTCAAAAAAATGGGCAGAAGTTTAAGCAGAAACAAGATATGTTTCTCTCTATAAATATTTACAAAGGGAATAAAGTAACTGTGCAATGAAGAATTCTGGCAGATACTGCATTCACCAAGGGATCAGGGATAACATCACCAGTGAGGAACACATGTCAATCTCATATACCAGCTGCTGTCGTGAACTGTGAAGGGCATAAGATCTCTTTGGTGCCCTTCCCAGTAATTTATAATCTCATACTAATCATCATGAGAAAACATCAGATAAATCCCAATTGTGGAATACTGTACAAAGCAATGAACTAGTACTCTTTGAAAGTGTCAAGGTCACAAAAGACAAGCAAAGACTAAAAACCTGTCACGGATTGGAGAGTACTAAATACAGAAGAAGACATGACAACTAAATGCAATGTGGGATCCTGGATTGAATCTTGCGACAGAAAACAGAACTGAACATGGGAAAATGGTTAACATTCTAATATGTTCTGTAGATTAGTTAACAGGATTGTGCCAAGGTTAATTTCTTAGTTTTGATAATTATTCTATGGTTATATAGAATGTTGACATGAAGAGAAACTGGAGGAAAAGTATGTAGGACCCCTGAATGTTCTCCAGAATAAAGGTTAAGCAAACTTGTAGACAGTGGAACTGGAGACGGATAGAGGACAGGGGAGCAGAATCCATAAGACCAGTGATAGAGGAGATGTTGAGTGCTGACTGACCCAAAGATGAGTGATGTCTATTGGTGGGGAAGTCAGGTGGGAGTGCAATGCTTGAAGGGCAATGAGGACTTCATTCTGGGACATGCTGACTTTGAGGTGCTTCTGGGACATCCAGATGGACATGCAAATGAGGCCGTTTGATAAATGTGTCTAGAGTACAAGAGAGAGATGTAAATTGGAAATATAAATTGTGAAGTAGTCAGCATCTAGAAATTCGTTAGAGACACGAAAATGGATAAAATCATAGAGAAAGAACCTGAATGATGAAGAGAAAGGAGTCTGGAGGGTGAAACTGAAAATTAACTCTGTTCACACAAATCCGATTTCACAAACTTTTGTGGAAAAGGGATATGGCTTGTTCATTTTTGTAGTGTCACACTCTTAGTATTTGCCTGGAAAATGACATGGGCCCATAAATGGGTACTGAACATATACGTTTGCATGCACAAATTAATGAAGAAATGAATCTATCTCCTTGGACGTGGGGATTATATGGAAGTTTCAGTCTCTCTCTATGCATATTTCATTCTGTCAGCTCAGCTCATGATGCTTGAATCTCAGGCTTTATTTAAAAGACATTTCCCTTAGTTTAAAAATCTAGATAATTGGCAGAATGGATACCTCAAAGCAAGTTATACTTTATGGCGTAAGGTCAGGTGATATATATTCCCCTCACCATTTCTTAGAGAATGGTAAAATCATCAACAGTCTTATTTTCTTTTTAATGTGGAAAATGCTTTTTTGGGCCCTGTACTTTCCCAGCAGGCCTTTTCCAGAACAAAGAGGAGCTCACTTCAGTCCCCTTTCACAGTTATTGCTGAATGCCCAAGCACTATTCTTCCCTGGGAGGACTGTTCCCACCCAGGGTTCTGGTGGAATGAGTCAACCCACCTTAAATGAGAATCCTCAGCCTGAAATCCTGGCTCAAATAGAAAACTACATCTCACTCTCACCTACAAGTCCTTATACGATGTGGAGTTCCTGCCTTGTGCTTCCCAGCACTTCCAGGTAACACTGTGTGCTATGCAAATATTCTGCTAACATACTTTGCTTTGTTCTGGAAAACAGTGAAATATAATGATATTTTAAAAGATGAGTGGCTGCTGAAATCCCCATAACATTGCACTATTTGAAAAAATAGAGCTTACCTGAATATTTTAGGCTTAACAATTGCCAACCAGATGGCAGGCAGCAATATAAAAGGTATTACAAAGCTCCAACTCCTTATGTGTGTCATTTAGTAGGATATTGTGCTCAGAATCCTGTTTCATCACTGTTGGGTTAGTTACTCCCCTCCCCACCTTTCAGCTTTATTTTCTCATGCCAACACTTCAGGGAAAAACGTCATTTTAAAGCATTGCTTTGGATTTCTAATTCATTATCTTCATGTTTATTGGCATTTTCCTTGAAGCTTTTCTAGGGGTAGAAATTGTGGAAGAGGGGTGGTTTACTAGGAGGGCAAAAGATGTGAGTTCAGAAGAAGAGATGAAGAACACACTTATTCTTCTTGTTATGCAACATAACAGCTTTTCCTCCAGTTTGTTGAAAGCACTGAGAATTTGGCCCAGACTTTCTAGTGATTTTAGGCATCAAAACTGCATCATTAGTGGTGAGGTCTTAGGATTCTAAAAGCAAAATGCTCAGCTGGTGTTCAAACAGAAGCTCAGGTACAATGGGATGGGGTGTTTGGGTCAAATCCAGCTGTAGGAGAAGAAATAAACTCTAAATAGGAAGACAGGACGTAGTGTTCTAAAAAATGTATGATTCAGAGGGATCAAGAAAGAGAAATTTCAAGCAATTTAGGAAGCTAAGATGGAATGGGGCAGGCTGGCCACCCACAGGAGTGAATGTGGCCTAGCAGCAGATAGAAAGGCCCACACCGTGGGCCGGAGTCCATTGTCTGAGAGGAAGTCAAAGTTAAGGCCAAGGTTTGGGGAAACTGGGGCATAGAGAAATTATTAAAGTAGACATCTAGGTACGGACACAAGGAGACAAGCTATGAGGACAGTGTTACAGCCGGGCATTTGTGACAGAAGTGTCACAGTGCTTCTCCACCAAGAGCTGGGGCCACAGCTAGAGTAGGGGAGATATGGAACAGACTTGATGTGAGCCCATCATTCACCGCAGGGGCTTCATTCGCTCTGCTGCAGAGTGGGTCCCAGTGCTCATGTCAAGCTGAGCTGGCAAATCGACCTCTGTGCAGGAAAGCCAGGAAAACATAGTCACAGTTTAAACATAAAATATATACGTAATCAAATAGATATGAAAGGTGACAGTCATTTGGAGGCTCATCTGCTAAATACTTTTCCTCTGCAGAGATTGAGAATTCGTTTGTATCCGAATTCTCTCCAAATATTGGATGACAAATGTATTCAAGGGATAAATGTACACAGCCAGTGAAGCTCCTGTAATCAACCAAAAGAAACAAATATGCTTCCCCCCAAAAGAAAGAATATCCACCATCACTGCTATCACAAAGGACGTCATCAACAGCAACAACCAAACACCTCATTGTGAGACTCTTGTTTCGCACGGATTCTCTGATCTGGCTCCTCTCCTTCATTTCACCCAGCCTGTGTGTCCTCAGCATCTGTATCTGAGCAGAGAGAATGAAATCATAGAAGATGAGCCGTAGCCCGGAATAGGCTGTTTAAATTAGTTCCAAGGCGGGGTAATTGTCTAACTCTTCCCTTTGCTCAGCCTGTGTAAACACAGATATAAATGATTGATCAAAGACAGAATAGCCCCATAATGATCAAAAGAAAATTAGTGAAAGCTCAAAGAAAGTGTATTGTCTCAAGATTTAATGCTAAAGGGCTTGAAGCCCCAAACCAAGCTGTACTTTCCCTTTTACTACTTGCAAGGGGGTCACCATTTGCTTAGGTAAAAAATTGAGTTTTTTTTAAAGTTCAAGTTTAATGACATTCTAAAACTCTGTGGTCATTTAATTGCCTGCCACATGATAAAAAGTAATATAAACAGTCATTTAACTTCTTTAAGCCTCAGTTTTCTTATCCTCAAAGTTGGAAAAAAAAATCTCACAGATTTATACTGATGATTAAAGGATAGACAGTATATTAAAATGCTTTCATAATGTCCTGTTCACCATAAGTGTCCCAAAGACAAGTTTGATGGTAACATAAAAGAATCAATAAATGAATGAGTGATGATACATGTAGCTAGAGTGACATAGTGACTTCTGTGCATGGACAGCATAAGCCTGCACTACCATTTCTCTTTATGGTATTTATCACTATCTGATAATACGTGATATAGTTCTTTATTTATATGTGGTCTGCATCCCCATCGCCATATAAATGCATGGAGCAGCAGATTTGTCTTATTCACTGTAATATTCCATGGTCAGAACAAAGCTTAGCACATAATAGGCATTCAGTCAATATGTATTTGATAAATAAATGAATGACATATTCAGGTTTTGAACTGAAATCTGCCTGACTCCAAAGGTGTTATCTTTAAACACTAACTGTTCACAAATAAATAGACTGCAAATCATAGAGGCAGATTTCACTCAATACCACTTCGGTCTTACATAGTTTTGGTAGACGGAATAATGTCCCTCACTTCTAAGAACCTGTGAATGCATTTCTTTACATGGCAAAAGGGATTTTTGCAGATGCAATTAAACAAAAGACCTTGTGATGGAAAGATTATGCTGGATTATTCCAGGAGTCCCATTTATTCACAAGGGTTCTTAAGAGCATCCTGGAACGTTTTTAGGCTGTGGTCAAGAAAGCGATGTGACACCTGAAGGGGGGCCTAAGAGATGCTATAATATTGGCTTTGGATACAAGAGAAGAGGCCAGGAGCCAAGCAATGAAGATTGCCTTTAGAAGCTGAAAAGACAAGGAAATGGATCTTCTCCTAGAATCCCAGAAACACACACCATCCTACTGACACCCTGATTTTAGCCTATGGAGACCTGAGTTAGACTTCTGTGCTACAAAACTGTAAGAGAAAACATGTGTGTTATTTAAAGCCACTCAGGTGGTGTTGATTTGTGACAGCAATGATAGACAACTAATATAATGGTACAGAGAAAACTATCAGCTTGAAGAAGTCCATTATTCATTTGCTGTAAGAATACAATTTCAGGCCAGGCACAGTGCCTCACACCTGTAATCCCAGCACTTTGGGAGGCCGAGGTTGTGGGTCATGAGGTCAGGAGATCAAGACCATCCTGGCTAACACGGTGAAACCCCGTCTCTACTAAAAATACAAAAAAATTAGCCGGGTGTGGTGGCAGGTGCCTGTAGTCCCAGCTACTCGGGAGGCTGAGGCAGGAGAATGGCGTGAACCCAGGAGGCGGAGCTTGCAGTGAGCCACAATTGTGCCACTGCACTCCAGCCTAGGTGACAGAGCAAGACTACATCTCAAAAAAAAAAAAAAGAAAAAAAAGATTACAGACATTATAAGAAACTAGCTAAACTAGCTCACATTTTAAAAACTAATTAAATTCAATATACTACAGAACCTTCTAAACATCTTTCTAAACTTCATGTCAAAATTAGACAATTTGAAACTTGGGACCAATTGTAAACATTTCTCCCTTTCTACATGTGCTTATACGACAATCTTGACACCTCTGTGGATATTTTTTTGCCCCAGAACTGTGGATTGGCTTCTGCATACTATTCATCTCTACAGCCAAAACCTTCCTCTGCTATGTTTTCCATGCTGCCTTCCATAATAAGAAAAAAAAAGAAAAGAAAAGAAAAGAAAAGAAAAACACAGTCCACGCTGCCACCATTTCCTACCATATTCACATCTTCTCCACACACTTATTGCTGCAGCCTTTCTAGGAAGAGGCCCTGATGTTGACTTTATCAACAGCCCCCGACTCGATGGTCTCCACCACAGAACCATCAGGCATGCCTGGCCACGACGCTAAGGCTCTATGAGCCCACAGCTTCCAAGCAATGGACATTGCCGCAAAAAATTAACGTGCATCTGTTCATCACTGCAGACGGCAGAGAGAGTGGGCTGTAATTTTAGCTTCTATCCCCCAAATAATGTTTGTTGTCGTGCTGTAATCTTGGCAATCAGCGTAACAGATGAACATATCGTTTCATCTGAAATATTTGCTAAACATGATAGGACCTTGAAAACCACACCTCAGTGTGTGTGTGTGTGTGTGTGTGTGTGTGTGTGTTTGAAGAGAAATCATGTGTGTTGAGTAGAATTAAAAACTGAACCATGTAAAACCTAGCTAAATAAGGTAAAATGAAGAGATTTGCAAATTCATTGAATTAGATGCATGTCTTTTATTATACCTTTCTCTGGAACTTAGTATTTTTTTAACCTTAAAAATGAGGCTTTCAGACAGGTCCAGAAAAGCCATGCATCTTCTTTTCCTTTTGTAAAATATGAAAACTTAAAGCACGTGCAGTTTTTAAAGTGGAATCTAATGCCAATAAAATTTAATTGGACATATTATTCTTGTGATATTGTATTAACTTGAGCACCGCAAACTCATTTGCTTATAAAATCGCCTTAACCACTGAAAGGACTCTTTATTTCTGGGGTAGAAGTGCTGGTCTATATGTTGAATTGACACTTAGGCAAACCACCACTAGCACTAAACTAGGAAATCTCTTTCTTTCCAAAGTCACCTCAAGATGAAATTCACATTTGAGGCCATTGCTAGAATAAGCACATTAAAACCATTTCAGGCTGGGTGTGGTGGCTCAAGCCTATAATCCCAGCACTTTGGGAGGCCAAGGCGGGTGGATCACTTGAGGTTAAGCGTTTAAGACCAGCCTGGCCAACATGGTGAAACCCTGTCTCTACTAAAAATACAAAATTAGCCAGGCATAGTGGCACGTGCTTGTAGTCCCAGCTACTTGGGAGGCTGAGGCACAAGAATTGCTTGAACCCGGGAGGCAGAAGTTGCAGTGAGCCAAGATCATGCCACCACACTCCAGCCTGGGAGACAAGAGCAAAACTCCAACCCAGGGAAAAAAAAAATGTCATGTCCCTCTTCACCTTGCTCTATAGTATATATAGTCACAAAATCAATACCTTCATCATCGGTGAACTAATTCAACAAATGTTGTGAGTCTCTGCTCTGTAGTGGGTACTACTCAAGGTTTTGGGGTGCAGCAGCAAGAACAACACATGTGAGATTTCTTGCCTCTGTTGAGCCCTCATTGAATAGGCAAGACAAATGAGCAAAGTAATCTCGTCTCCAGATAGTAAGAAATGCTAAATAAGAAAAAATTAGTAGGAGATCAAGGAGGCATGGTAGGAATTACAGGCAGACAGTGAAAATGTGAGTATCTGGAGAGGAGCATTCCAGAAAGAGGAGACCAGAGTCAGGCTTATAAGGCCAGGGCACATTCTGTATGCTCAGATAGGAACAAGACTAAGGTGGCTGAAGCAGAAGGGGAGGAGAATGGTAAGAGATAAAGTTGGAGAAGCAACAAGAATATTCTCAACCATACAAAGAACCAAGCAGGAACAATCTAGATATTCACAGAAAGAATGTAGGCATCAGCCCCTTTTTATTCTGTTCCCAGGGTAATAAAATAGGAATTAGAACCAAATACCACATGTCCTCACTCATAAGTGGGAGTTGAAGAATGAGAACACATGGACACAGCGAGGGGAACATCACACAGTGGGGCCTGTCAGGGGCTGGGGGCAAGGGGAGGGAGAGCGTTAGGACAAATACCTAATGCATGCGGGGCTTAAAACCTGGATGATGGGTTGATAGGTGCCGCAAACCACCATGGCACATGTATACCTATGTAACAAACCTGCACATTCTGCGCATGTATTCCAGAACTTAAAGTAAAATAAAATAATAAAATAAAATAGGAATTAGAAACTATGTTTATGACTCTTAACCCCTGGTCTTAAACATCTAGCTTTTTGGGCCAGGCACAGTGGCTCACGCCTGTAATCCCAGCACTTTGGGAGGCCGAGGCAGGCAGATCACGAGGTCAGGAGATCGAGACCATCCTGGCTAACACGGTGAAACCCCATCTCTACTAAAAATACAAAAAAAAAAAAAAAATTAGCCAGACGCAGTGGCGGGTGCCTGTAGTCCCAGCTACTTGGGAGGCTGAGGCAGAATGGCGTGAACCTGGGAGGTGGAGCTTGCAGTGAGCCGAGATAGCACCAATGCACTCCAGCCTGGGCAACAGAGCAAGACTCCACCTCAAAAAAAAAAAAAAAATCTAGCTTTTTGGTTTTGTTTGTGTTAATATGTATGGATATACAATACGGTATAAGTATCTGCATGCATCTTATATATGCAGGGATATTCAGCACTAGTAAAATATGATGCATTAAAGAAATTATGACTTCATCGCTAAGCCCCACATAAATATGTTTTCAATGTTTAATGGCTATTTTTCCCAAACTCAGTTTCATGATTACATTTCATTGAAACTAACATGCAACCGTTAGGCTAGGCGCGGTGGCTCACACCTGTAATCCCAGCACTTTGGGAGGCCAAGGTGGGCAGATCACCTAAAATCAGCGGCTTGAGAGCAGCCTGGCCAACATGGTGAAACCCCATCTCTACTAAAAACACAAAAATTAGCTGGGTGTGGTGGCGAATGCTTGTAGTCCCAGCTACTCGAGAGGCTGAGGCCCAAGAATCACTTGAACCCGGAGGCGGAGGTTACAGTGAGCCGAAATCACACCACTGCACTCCAGCCTGGGTGACAGAGTGAGATGCTAGCTCAAAAAATAAAAAATACATAAAGTAAAATAAAATGTAATTGTTTATAGTCTATACCATCATTATTCTATGATCCTCTAAGAAAGCAAAAAATACCTCTGGTTAACCTGAAATATGCTATCAAACACATATTACAATATCAGGAATGTTTCAAACTTTGAAAACTTATCTACCACAGAATAAATAAAATCCAGGGCATTTATCCCCTCTCCCGATGCATAAAATGCATAAACTTCGACTCATTTTGGAACTCTGGTTTGTGCAAACTTACAAGTTAACTTTCATTCAAAGCAAGACGTTGTCTTTTATTTCCTTTTCCTTGGGCCCACTTGCTTTTATTTCTGCTTTTATTAGCAGAAGCTGTTGTCATAGTAGTCGTAATGGAGGTAGAAGTGAGTATCATAGTGATAGGATTTGTCATGTGTTTATCGAGTATTTATTGAGTATGCTGTTGTATCTCTGCCTATGGACTCTGCCTGACCTCACTCCACATGTAAACTTAAAACCAGACGAGATAATTCAGCAACAAACAGCATGTCAAGTAGCTTCTAGCTTATTAGCAGAACCTCCAAATTCAGTTTCTTAAACGTTTCTCATGTGGCCTATACCTAAGTGTGCCACCAGTGGTAGCGTGTTAGCCTAAAATTGTAAGCTTATGGTGATAGACAGTTCTATAAAACTTTTTGCTGTAACGGTAAATACTGTTCATTGCTTGCCTATTATTAGGCCCACATCGAAGCACTTCATGAGCATTTATGCCTCAGAACTACCCTAGGAGGTAGATCTAATGATTACGATTTCCAGATCACAGATGAGGAAACTAAAGCACAGAGAGGTTGGGTTATTTGCCAACAGACAAAAACCGAGGGAAACAACCTGCCTCTGTGATGTCCCGCTGGCACTGTGGCCAGCACTTCTGCGCTCTCCATCACATGCTTCATGCTGGCTCTTTCATGACAATCAGGTTGCTGATCAGAACACACACATGTCTGGGTTAGCAAAGATTATTTGCTTGGCTAAATGTTACTTAGGCTCCTAGACCCTCTCCTAGATCAGTCTGTGCACTTCCTTGTAAAATACAGCTTCAGAAAAGAACCCTGCAAAGTCAGTTTACCGAGAACTCCTCACGCTCTGTACCTCATCATCCTGGATATCTGATCAGGCTCCACGTCCTCCACCATCCCCCAGATGACGTTTGGTCCCCCTGGCCTGTCTTCAGCAAGAATCTCGTTTGGTCTGTTTAGTTAGAATCGCCATGAGCCCTGCTGTTTCCTCTTAGTAACTTTCCATCCACTGACCCCCACCCTGTTCCTAGGCTATAAATTCCCATTTGCTAGGATATACTTGGAATTGAGCCAGTTCTACCCTAGATCTTTTTCCCTACTGTGAGAGTCCTTAATAAAATCTGTTTTTACGCCATTAACTACTATCCAGCTATGGTTTTTCTTTGACGATATGTGCTAGTTCACCCTGTCGCATTTAGTGCGGTAATGAGCAAGCTGCATCTGTTACTGGCTCCATTCTCTATACCTAAAAATTCATGAGGGGCTGGGAGCAGTGGTTTACACCTGTAATCTCAGCACTTTGGGAGACCGAGGTGGGCAGATTACTTGAGGTCAAGAGTTTGAGAGCAGCCTGGCCAACATGGTGAAACCCCATCTCTACTAAAAATACAAAAAATAGCCACGGGCACCTGTAATCCCAGCTACTCAGGAGGCTGAGGCAGGAGAATGTCTTGAACCTGGGAGGCAGAGGTTGCAGTGCGCCAAGATCATGCCACTGCACTTCAGCCTAGGTGATAGAGGGTGACTCTGTCTCAAAAAATAAAAATAAAATAAAATAAATCATGAGGCCATGCAGCTAATGTTGATATGGATATTCACACTTGTTTTGCTCACAGCCTCAGTGATTTTACTGGTCTAAGATGATAAGATTATTAAATTTCATTTTCATGTAGGATACCAATCAGAAAGAGTCTGTTCTTTTGGTGCCTTTTAAAGAATATTCATGACACATCATGTTAACAAGTCAAGTCATTCCAGCAGCCCAGTCAAGTTGTGCACCCGGGTGAGATGGAAAATGGGAATGAAAAATCAGAGCATCCTTTCTTACCAGTACTGCCTCTGAACTGACCACACACAGCAGAGTTCACAGGCCACCCAGCTGTCCCTTAACCCTCCCTTATGAGACAGTAAGAGGCTTCTTCTGAGGTCCTGACAGGCTGCAAATTCTTTGTTCAAATTCTTTTCTCAGAATGGTTTGGGATTTGTTGCACTTAGTGGCAACCCTGCTGTGATCTTCCAGAAAGGAAGAATACCCATGAATTAAAACATCACCAGCATCAATTCCAACACTTCTGGATCCTCTGATCACCTAGGCAAAATATAAAAATAAAAATCTTGTTTTGCTTTCTCTCCTCTTGGCCCTCCTCTGCCACATCTTCCATGGCTGTAAGTCCGGGCCTGCCTAAGCCTTAACTGGCTAAGTGTTAACTCATCCAGTGAGTTCGAAAGAGAGGGACACAGCAAGGCACACAGAGATGCCAGTGTCACAGTGGAACCAGTCTAGGAGAGCTCAGGTTTTCAGCTGGCAGCTCCTGGGGTTGCCCTGGAGGAAACACTGGAACAAAAGGACCCTGTGACTCCTGGCTACTGACAAGCCTTTGGCCTAATTTATTTGAGCTGTTCAGAGAAAACAGAATCTTTTGGAATTTCCAAGGCATTTGCATCAGGTTGGTGTGGGACCACACTCTTAAACCTTCCAAGTTTTCCAGGAAACGCATTGTAGAAACTGGATCTGACTCTGCTTTGTCCTTGATGGTAATGGATGCCAGTGGTGAAGCAAGGTCTGTGCTTGTCACTAAGCAATGCATTCGTCTCTAGTTGTGCTCTCATTTCACCCATTATTTTAGATGTCTTTGAAACTATACAAATTTTATTTTCCCTAATATGTACTGAAACTCATTGAATGACACACTTAATTTTTCTAATCTGATCAATATTTGGTTAATTGAATGAATAGACAATCTGTTTAAAGACAGAATTTGTGCTATTTCCTTCATTGTCTATTCTTCAGCCTTACCCATCGCCCCCTGCTATTCAACAATAGTGATTTTTTCTGGATCCCATGGAACTCAAGTCACGCTGGTGAAACTGGCTTTGGGCCCTAAATTTGCCACTTATCCTGTGTGAGGTCTTCGAGAAGGTTTCTCCTCTAAGTATCTATTCCTCACACATACAATAAGAGTAGTAACCTACCTAACTCAGAGGTTCTAGTTGTAATTAAATGAGATAAATTAAATGAAGCAAGTATCAGAGTGCTCAAAACAGCATAAACATCTAATAAGTGTTAGCTCTTATCACCACCTCCCCGTTCATAAATTTCAAAGAAAGTTAATGGATTTTTGCCAATCCTGGAAAGCTATCATCCTTTGAAAGTATGCATTTTATAATTTAAAAGAAAAACTCTTAAAATTATGCTCTTCTCTGGAAACATCCCAACCAACTTTGCCAATGTATAAATAAACAGTATGGGTCACCCCACAATTTAGAATTGGATGGCTTTCCTGGGTCTGTGCCATCTCTCCTTTTTCCCACACCAACGTCTCTGCTGGTTGTAAAGTCTGTGAAGGAAATTGTTTTATGGCTCCACAAGTCTGCTCAATACGCAGAACACAATAACAGCAGCACCCAGCTGGCTGAAGGCTGAGGATGTGGTCTTATCAGCCCTGGAGCTTCGGTAAGGCAGAAAACAGAGAGCCATTCTCCTTCAATAAACAGGAGACAGCTGGAGTCCCCCAGCTCCCCTTCTTAAGGGAGCCTTTAGTGACCCCTCAGCCATGCCTTCATGTACGGATAGGGCATGGTATCTGAAGAATGGTGACCAGAACTTGGGGGAAGGTGGGAGAACAAGAAAACATGCCATATTTGGTAGAAATTAAGATAAGGAAATATTTTGTAAAAGAACAAAACGCATAATATATTCCTTTTCTGCTCATTCCCTAGTTACTCTCCAGCTTCTGGAATGAAGGTGCGGTGCTGGACAGAGGAAGATTCTGCAAGCTCCTGCTGCCATCAGAAGCTCCGTAAGTGCCGCATTTACTGAGAGAGGGCAGCTTCAAAGGTTTCATTTCCACTAGAGTCTAAGCAGCTCTACAAAAGAGCATTGATTTTGGTTAAATTGATTTCATTCATAGTTGGTTTGGATGGTGTATTCAAAAGATACATCGTACCAGACTGCCAGTGTGCAGGTGTCTGGGGGGACAGATCTCCTCGTGTGTGCGCATGTGGTCCTAAATATTTCCTCTTCTCACAGGTGGGTGGGATTTTGCCTTTGAGGGGCCTGAAAAGACATTTTCACAGGATGGGCCACTCCGGACAGGCATATTACACTGTAATTTGGGTTACGTCAAAAGCATAAAATCAGGCTTTTCAATATTGCTTCTAACTGCCTGTGCAGCAAATACCCATTTGTCTTATTACTTTATATTAATGCACATTAGCTATTGACCGTACTTTAGTTGAAATATATAATAACAGACAGATATACCAAGTGCCAACCCGTTATTAGAAACTCGAGTTTGATTCCATGGATTCCAGGTGGTGGCTACCATGGAAAATACCTGCGTGACTGTTTCAAACATGCAAGTAGGCATGAGTGTTCATGATCACTGGATGTGACTGCAAACCTCAAGCAGGATGGCATTTGAAAACCATATAATATCCAGAACCAAAGTATCAAACAGCAGAAGGCTTCTGCTTAAAAATACTCAAGATTACACATGTGTGAACATGCAACACATGCGGTTTTATATTAACAAATGCCATCAACTTTCAATTATTCATTCAAATGAAAGGCAGTTGCTAGTTTAAAAAAATAAAAGATACAGATACAAGATTTCAAACTCATTTAAAGATGGCTGATGGCCATAGGCTGCAACCTATGGTCTTTCTTACTCAGCATTTGAATCTACTTATCTATGCTCTGTTCAGATCAATATTAAAATCTGTTTCATTCTCTAAGCAGCCACTGACTGATGGTAATCGGGCAGAGATGAATCAAAGGTAGGTGTCTGGAGACCTCAGTGTGAGATTAAAAACATATCATAGTTGGATTATACAGATATACATGCACATCCCACACACGAACACGTAATACATATGTTTTAATGCCATTTTTCAGAAGTATTCTTTTTAACTGGGATATGCAAAAAAATCAGCGGGGATCTTTTTCAAACCCAAATGCTTAGGTCCCACCACCCAAATAAGTTGATTTAACAAGACTGGGGTGGGCCCCAGGCAATGGATTTTTAATAAGTTAAACCCATGCCAGTTGATTCTGAATACTGCTTCAACTACTGCATTAAAGATCAGAACAACCACACAAACAAAAAAAGACTGGGTTTTAGGCACTTGAGGAAGAGCCTTCAGCCTTCCCCAAGACATATAAATGCTACCACCAATGACCCAATTGTTAAAACTGACAATGTGGGAGTATCCCTTGATTACACATTTTTCTTCCAATCCGCCACCCAAGGCCCTGGCTCTATCCCCAAAACACTTCTCAATATGTCCAGTTTTTAGTTCAAGCTGTCATCTCCCCACCTGCCCCGCTGCTTTTTTCCTGGAAATTAGCATGGTGCCAGACACATGATATCTGCTCGACAAATATTAGTTGAAAGAATGAACAAACAACTGAGCAATTAGGAATTGTGTATTTTTCAACATCTACTTGCACAAGACCTGGTATATACAAAATTGAGTTAATACTAACAGACATTAAATTGCAAAGAATGCTGTTAATATATCTAAGTGTAGGGCACAGGACATGAGTCAGACTGAATCTCAGGGAGAAGAAATAGCCCACCAGTACGTTGACCACCACTAGTACTCAGGGATCCAGACAGCTGTGGTCCAAGCTTATGCCATCTCCTGTTTCACTCCTACCCACAGCGGACAAGCTGGGGGAAGGCATGTGCCAGAGCAAAACCAGCTTCACAGTCCACATGAGGGTATCTGGTGACAAAACATCAATTATCACCTCCTCGTCTGAGAAGCAGAAGATTGGATTTCTGGAGAGTCTCCACGGCCCACTTGTGTTCTGTTCAATTCTAATGCTTACGTAAAACACCCTCACAAAGGACAGAGGTGATGAAATCACTGCTTGGAATAAAACAAATCTGAATGTAAATGGAAAAATAATATGGTTAGAGCTGAAGAGGCAGACACTATATAAATAGGCTTTGCAAATTAACGCGCACCCGAAAGGCACCCAGAGCAAAGCAGCTGTCCTGACCACTAAGGAAGGACAGTTCTTGTGGGTCATGCTATTGGTGGTGTTCAGTCAGTGCCCAGAGTTCAGAAGCTGGAGCTAAAGGCAACTGACAGAACTGACCCATCTCCAAGTGGGCTGCGGCATCCACTAGGCCACCAGGCAGGAGAAGTGAATATCACAGTCCAGGTATCACAGAGTATTGTAGGCTTGAGATGCATAAAGAGATTCTGGGAGAAAACAAAGGAGGGGACAAAATAAAGAACTGAGTGGCCACTAAGGGGCCGTCCTGGTAAGGTGGGGCATGCTCCCATCTCCCAGTTTCTCCCGAACATCATTTATGCCCTCTCCGTTCTCCCAACAGGGACACAAATTAAGGCAAGTTGGCTTGGCCTCTCCAATTCAGTTAAAATGTTTATTGTTTGTCGTCCAGGATTCCAGACACTCAGAAGGGAGCTTATTTGTTCTCTCAAGTTCTCCATTACCCCTGTGGGGGCTTGGGAGAGAGCTCTGAACTGAGAAAAAACCCTGGCAGTAATTAAATACAAAAGGCCTCCCCCTGCCTCCCCACATTCGGAGTTGGCAGCCGGCTGCAGCCAAGCAGAAGGGGGAAGATTTGATTTTAATCACACAGATTTCATATTTTATTTTGCTCATTAAAATTCCTGATAAGGATTTTCTTCAGCATTCTGTGGTTCTCCCTGAATATTTGAAGAGGGTCTTTTAGAATTTTTTCTCTTTCCATGGCAAATGTTGTCTGATCCCTGCCTGCTCCACGGTCTGAAAAGATTGCCTCCACCTTGCTCAAATCCAAGGTATGAGAAGTTTCTGAGAGAAAGAGAAAAAAAAATTTTAGGGATGGCATGCCACCACTGTGTAATTACAGCCATGCTGCCTCTGCTCAGCCCATGTGAAAAAATCAATTATCTAAGAATGCAGGCCTGGAATCAAGATGAAGAAAAACTTTGCTCTCTGAAGTTGTCTAGAACTTCTAGGAAAAAAAGGAATTCTGGGTCTGTATAAAACCATACTGCTGGGGAGGGAAGCAAATCCTTTTTAGGAGACACTGCTAAGACGCCTACGGGCCTCTGTGCCCCAGGTGGGCTGCCTCTCTGAGGGCAGTGGGACCTCGGGCCTCAGCTCCAGGGCAGCGGGGGCAAGCCTTTTTCCTCTGCTACGGGCAGGGCTAAACTGTCACCAATCAGGCACAAATTTGAAAGAGACTGGGAATGTTTTATTCTTCAAAAGGACATCAATGCCAATACCTTCTTGCCCACAGACAATCTAATTTTAGTGTAGAGATGTATAAATATATATTCATATGTGTGTGTGTATATATATGTTCTATATATAGAATTGGAGCTATAGTATTATAGCTATATAGAATAGTATATAGTATTATAGATACATTCTATATATGTATATTCTACATATAGTATCATTATATACTCTCCATCTGTACCTCTCCGCATCCTTGAATCTCTTTGACTGCATGTATGATGAGGATTTGCAAGTACCACGTTCTATATCCTGGGTTCTCTGGATGAAGCCTGTCCTCCTGGAGAGGGGATGGGAGGCAAAGTCCTGGCCTCAGTCCTTGGCAGTGGTGAAGGGTCCCGTGGGCCGAGCCACCTCACCAGACTCCCTTCCTAATGGAAGATCCAGTATGAAAAGCCCAGTACATTCTCACTGTGCACTGCTTCAGACGTGCTGTATTCTGACAGCAAATGCGAGAAGTTCTGATTTGGCATAAATATATATCAAAGCATTCCTTTTCGGCCTCTTTGTTTACTCATAAAATATTAGATTGCTGGATGGTATTATTTGGTGGATCATTCGCAGACTCGCTTATGTGCTCAAACACCTACAAAATTACTCCAATTGTTGCTAGCTTGTTAACTTCAACTAGCAAGTGGAGACGATTTACCTTTTGTCATTTTACTCCAACAAAACTCTATTCCCACTGAAGTAATTTGAACACCTATCAAAATGCAGAAACAACCAAAAAAAAGAGAGATTACATATATATGTTTGTGCATATATGTACTTGTATATGTAGACATATATATCCCACTTTTAGTAGATTAGAATACATATAAATTGTAATTCTACTAATAGGCAATAAATGATGATGACGTTTTAAGATGTCCTAAGAACCCATTATCAGGAAATCTGATCAAGTTACTCTAGGCAGCAGGGATGACTACTTGCCAAGATATGCAGCCTGTTTTCTATGTTCAAAGTGCTCATATGGGAGAAAACTAGGAATTAAGACATGTCCTTAATCGACCTCTACTGAGCTCCACTGGGAAGAATGCGGGTCCCTTCTTTCCTGCAATGCGGCCCTCTGTTCTGGACTCCACCTCAAGCATTTCATCCTGTTCAGTCTTTTGTGTGCTAATGCTATTTCCTAAAGAACAAACTCTTGTCCATCACAATAGAATGTAAGGCCTTGCTCTTGTTTGAAGCCTGTGCACTCCCACTTCCTGCAATCTCTTTACTTAGCAGCAAATTTTCCTTCATTAAAATTAAGCCTCATTTCTTGCTCATCTTTTCCTGTTTTTCTCAGCAAAACTGAGTGCAATCCTGAACCTGTTTTTCTTGCTGCTTTATTTTCTTGTCAGTTCATAACTGAATCCTCTTTCCCTCCAAAAACAATTGAGAGATTTATTCCACCCGATTTTGCCTATCCTTTGTGTGGGAAACAAGAGGAAGAAAAGATGAGGAGTGTGGATGTGTGTATGTGGGGGTGTGTGTATGTGTGTGGGGGTGTGGGTATGTGTAAGTGTGAGGAAAGAGTGGGCGTGGATATGCGTATGTGTGTGGGGTGGTATGTGTGTGTATGTGTATGTGTGTGTGGGGAGGTGTGTGTATGTGTGTTGTGTGGGGTGTGGGTATGTGTATGTGTGGGGGTGTGGGTGTGTGTAGAGGGGTGTGATGTGTATGTGTGGGGTGTGGGTGTGTGTATGTGTGTGGGGGAGTGGGTGTGGGTATATGTGTGGGGGTGTGGGTGTGTATGTGTGGGGGGTGGGGTGTGTGGGGGGTGGGGTGTGTGTGAGGGGGTGTGGGTGTGTGTGTGTGGGGGGGGGTGGGGTATGTGTGGGGTGTGTGGGTGTGTATGTGTGTGGGGGTGGGGTGTGTGGGAGGTGTGGTGTATGTGTGTGGGGTGTGGGTATATGTGTGGGGGGGTGGGTGTGTGGTGTGGGGGGGGGGTGTGTGTGGGGGGTGTGGGTGTGTATGTGTGTGGGGTGTGTGTGGGGGGTGTGGGTGTATGTGTGTGGGGTGTGGGTATATGTGTGTAGTGGGTTATGTGGGGGGTGTGGGTGTGTATGTGGGTGTTGGGTTGTGGGTATATGTGTGTAGGGAGTGTGGGTGGGTGTATGTGGGTGTTGGGGAGTGTGGGTGTGTGTATGTGTGTGGGTGGGGTATGGGTGTGAGTATGGGTATGTATATTGTGTAGTGGGATGTGGGTGCAGGGGGGTGTATAAGTGGGGGAGTGTGGGTGAGGGGTGTGGGGCAGTGAGTGTGTGGATGTGGATGTGGGGTGTGGGTGTGTGTATGTGTGTGGAGGGGGTTGTGGGTGTGAGTATGAGTGTGTATATTGTGTAGTGACATGTGAGGTGCGTAAGTGAGAGAGGCGTGGGTGAGGGTGTGTGGGGGGTGAGTGTGTGTGTGGGGTGTGGGTGGGGTGTATGTATGAGGTGGAGTATGTGGTGGTGTATGCATGTGGGTGAGGGGGTGTGGGTGTATGGGGAGGGTGAGTGTGTGTATGTGGGTGTGGGTGTGTGTATGTGTGTGTGGGGTGCGGGTGGGATGTGTGTATGAGACGGGGTATGTGGTGGTGTATGTATGTGGGTGGGGGGGTGTGGGTATGTGGGGAGGGTGAATGTGTGGATGTGGGTGTGGGTGTGTGTAGTGTGTGTGTGGGATATGGGTGGGGTGTGTGTATGGGGGGGTATGTGGGTATGTGTGTATGTGGGTAGGGGGGTATGTGGTGTGTGAGTTGTTAGCAGGTGAGGGGTTAGGAAGTGTTTTTCCTAAATGTCCAGGATGTACTAGAAGAATCCATTTGTGTATTTTGGCACCAGATTTTTGTGCAGACTCTAGGATTACTGATTGTGCTTCATTGTATTTACGCTCATTGCAGAGATAGCGTGGCCTTACATATCCATCTGGAGTGGCAACTGCTCGAGGTAATTCTCTAGGGTCAGACTCCTAGACAGGGAGGTAACAGAAAAAAACTGTGGAATTAGCATTGGATTCTCTGAAACAGCAGATCTCAGGCTCTGATAAATCTGCCCCTACTTAAGGCTATCTGCCCATCTCTTTTGTTTATGCTCATTTTCCCTTTATCTCTCAATCAGGTTATCTACCTAGCTTCTATTTAAGGGCCAACATAGATACATGGAATTCTATAGACCTAAACTTTCATAATTGCCAGATTCTCTGAGCAGCACTGAAGTCTCCACTTCCTTTGATAGGCAGAGACATAGAATAACTGTTCAATGTTCCCCGGTAGGATGGGGTTGCAGCAGAGTTCAGGGACCCTGGGTACAGCTACTACTCAGAGGCCAAGTAAAGGGGAATCCACCTAAGCCTGGAATCACGTGCACCAGGGTTCTGATCAAACTGACAAGGGGCTCGCACTACAAATATGAGTGTTGAGAAGACACTTTGAGGTATTTGGAGACAGAGCTCCAGAGAACACTATACAGGTTTGGTGGCTATTTTAGCCATTCTTTTCCATTTGACTTTCTTAACTCCTATGCTTACTAAAAACCTAGGCACTCATTGAAAGATGGCTAAAAACTGAAAACTAGCTAGATGACCTTGGGCAAGTTACTTCTATGCCTAATCTATAAAACAGAATAGTGATATTATAAACCTTGTGGGTGTGTTTTAAATTTTTTTTTTGAGGCGGAGTCTCGCTCTGTCATCAGGCTGGAGTACAGTGACATGATCTCGGCTCACTGCAACCTCTGCCTCCCAAGTTCAAGTGATTCTCCTGCCTCAGCCTCCCAAGTAGCTGGGATTACAGGTGCCCGCCATCATGCCCAGCTAATTTTTGCATTTTTAGTAGTGATGGATTTTCGCCATGCTGGCCAGGGTGGTCTCGAACTCCTGACCTCAGGTGATCCACCTGTCTTGGCCTCCCAAAGGGCTGGGATTACAGGCATGAGCCACTGTGCCCAGCCTTAAAGATTAATTGATATAATCAGAGTAAAATGCATAGCATGAGTCCCGGCATATAGTAATGCAATACTCAAAACCTCAGCTTTCATCATTATCATTAGAAAAGCATACAGCAGTTACCATGTGCTGGGCACTTTATTAAATATTGAGGACACAAAGGCAAATAAGAAATGGCCCCTGTCCTCGACTAGCTCACAATCTAAAAAGTGTTTTGATGGGACGTAGCTCAAAATAATAAGAGCTATCTATGACAAACCCACAGCCAATATCATACTGAATGGGCAAAAACTGGAAGCATTCCCTTTGAAAACAGGCACAAGACAGGGATGCCCTCTCTCAACACTCCTATTCAACATAGTGTTGGAAGTTCTGGCCAGGGCAATTAGGCAGGAGAAGGAAATAAATGGTATTCAATTAGGAAAAGAGGAAGTCAAATTGTCCCCGTTTGCAGATGACATGATTGTATATCTAGAAAACCCCATTGTCTCAGCCCAAAATCTCCTTAAGCTGATTAGCAACTTCAGCAAAGTCTCAGGATACAAAATCAATGTACAAAAATCATAAGCATTCTCATACACCAATAGCAGACAAACAGAGAGCCAAATCATGAGTGAACTCCCATTCACAATTGCTTCAAAGAGAATAAAATACCTAGGAATCCAACATACAAGGGACGTGAAGGACCTCTTCAAGGAGAACTACAAACCACTGCTCAATGAAATAAAAGATACAAACAAATGGAAGAACATTCCATGCTCATGGGTTGGAAGAATCAATATCGTGAAAATGGCCATACTGCCCAAGGTAATTTATAGATTCAATGCCATCCCCATCAACCTACCAATGACTTTCTTCACAGAATTGGAAAAAACTACTTTAAAGTTCATATGGAACCAAAAAAGAGCCCGCATGGCCAAGGGAATCCTAAGCCAAAAGAACAAAGCTGGAGGCATCATGCTACCTGACTTCAAACTATACTACAAGGCTACCGTAACCAAAACAGCATGGTACTGGTACCAAAACAGAGATATAGACCAATGGAACAGAACAGAGCCCTCAGAAATAATGCCGCATATCTATAACTATCTGACCTTTGACATACCTGACAAAAACAAGCAATGGGGAAAGGATTCCCTATTTAATAAATGGTGCTGGGAAAACTGGCTAGCCATATATAGAAAGCTGAAACTGGATCCCTTCCTTATACCTTATACAAAAATTAATTCAAGATGGATTAAAGACTTAAATGTCAGACCTAAAACCATAAAAACCCTAGAAGAAAACCTAGACAATACCATTCAGGACATAGGCATGGGCAAGGACTTCATGTCTAAAACACCAAAAGCAATGGCAACAAAAGCCACAATTGACAAATGGGATCTAATTAAACTAAAGAGCTTCTGCACAGCAAAAGAAACTACCATCAGAGTGAACAGGCAACCTACAGAATGAGAGAAAATTTTTGCAACCTACTCATCTGACAAAGGGCTACTATCAAGAATGTACAATGAACTCAAACAAATTTACAAGAAAAAAACAAACAACCCCATCAAAAAGTGGGTGAAGGATATGACAGACACTTCTCAAAAGAAGACATTTATGCAGCCAAAAGACACATGAAAAAATGCTCATCATCACTGGCCATCAGAGAAATGCAAATCAAAACCACAATGAGTACCATCTCACACCAGTTAGAATGGCCATCATTAAAAAGTCAGGAAACAACAGGTGCTGGAGAGGATGTGGAGAAATAGGAACACTTTTACACTGTTGGTGGGACTGTAAACTAGTTCAACCATCGTGGAAGACAGTGTGGCGATTCCTCAGGGATCTAGAACTAGAAATACCATTTGACCCAGCCATCCCATTACTGGGTATATACCCAAAGGATTATAAATCATGCTTCTATAAAGACACATGCACACGTACGTTTATAGTGGCACTATTCACAATAGCAAAGACTTGGAACCAACCCAAATGTCCAACAACGATAGTCTGGATTAAGAAAATGTGGCACATATACACCATGGAATACTATGCAGCCATAAAAAAATGATGAGTTCATATCCTTTGTAGGGACATGGATGAAGCTGGAAACCATCATTTCAGCAAACTATCGCAGGGACGAAAAACCAAACACCGCATGTTCTCACTCATAGGTGGGAATTGAACAATGAGAACACATGGACACAGGAAGGGGAACATCACACACTGGGGACTGTTGTAGGGTGGGGGGAAAGGGGAGGGATAGCATTAGGAGATATACCTAATGCTAAATGACGAGTTAATGGGTGCAGCACAAAAACATGGCACATGGATACATATGTAACAAACCTGCACATTGTGCACATGTACCCTAAAACTTAAAGTACAATAATAATAAAATTTTAAAAAAAGTTTTCATTTGCACAGTTAAGAGGGGTAAACTTATTTAAATTTTCCTCCTTTGTTATATGAGACAACCGAAGTTCAAAGAAGTTAATAAAATTGTTTAATAGTTACACAGCTAATAGTGGGCAAAGTCATGATTTGAACCCAAGTCCAAGTTATTACAAAGGGTGTCCCTCTATCTGCTTTCCAATACAATTGGTGTAGATAAAGTGAGGATCCAGGAGTAAAACTGGGAGAGAAAGGGATTTGGTCACTCATGAGCCTTCGTGTTGCTCTATTCTTATAGAAAGTTCAAGAAGGAGCAGGCAAGATGAAAGGAGCAGACCCTGCAAGGAGTGGCCCCGTAGAGTCAGAACTGAAACCAAACCCCACTTGCCTGCTGGCCTGGTAAGCTGGTAAGCTGCAAGAGGAGGAAGAATTGGCTGTGGGCTGTGGCTTGACCCATGTCTTAGATCCTTACCAGTACGGGTGACAAGGACAGCTGACACCACTCATGCAATGTAGGCTCCCATCCCCAGTCCTCTCTACTCTGGAGGAGTGTCGCTATTTCCACAGAGACTCCACAGGGGGATCAGAGCCACCGTGGCTTTAGTTACAGCCTTTGCCTCTAATTGGAGTTTTCTTATTTTCCTTCTCATTATTTCTAATTTTCAAGAACTAACAGAACAAAAACAAAAAACACTCTTTTTTAAAAAGTATCACAATTGTTTCTAAATGTTTAGTTTATGCTATGGGTTTAGCCTTGTCTCTTAATCATTGGCTTTAAGACTTGTCAATTATATACTATTTTTGACCTTTTACCTTTATTGTAACTCAACCTCTATTATTTCAAAATTCTACTTTATTTCTATTTGAAATTTTAGCATTTGTAAAACATTAATCACATCTTATCCTTCTACCTTTCCATTATTGCACATAGGCCATCTTTCCTTTACTTGTTTTCTAAATTTTTCCTGTATTTGATTTACATTTTAAAAAACCTACAGAAAGTATGGCCATGGTGGCTATTTTTTTTCATTAAAAAAATTTCTTTTTGCTTAGGATTCCCTTGGCTATTTGGGCTCTTTTTTGGTTCCATATAAATTTTAAAATAATTTTTTCTAGTTTTTGTGAGGAGTGTCATTGGTAGTTTGATAGGAATAGCATAGAATCTATAAATTGCTTTGGAAAGTATAGTCATTTGAGCGATAATGATTCTTCCTATCCATGAGCATGGGATGACTTCCATTGGTGTCTTCTCCGATTTCTTTGAGCAAGGTTTTGTAATTCTCATTGTAGAGACCCATCACCTCCCTAGTTAGCCGTATTTCTGGTCATTTTATTTTGTGTGTGTGGCAGTTGTGAATGGGATTGCCTTTCTGATTTGGCTCTCAGTTTGGTTGTTGGTGGTGTATAGGTATACCAGTAATTTTTGCACATTCATTTTGTATCTTGCAACTTTGCTGATGTTTTTAATCAGCTGAAGGAGCTTCAGCTGGCTATGGGGTTTTCTATTAGAGAATAATGTCATCTGGAACAGAGATAGTTTGAGTTTCTCTCTTCCTATTTGGATGCCCTTTATTTCTTCCTCTTGCCTGAATGATTTGGCTAGCACTTCCCATACTATGTTGAATAGAAGTGGTGAGAGAATAGAAGCGGTGAGAGAGGGCATTCTTGTCTTGTGCTGGTTTTCAAGGGGAATGCTTCCAGCTTTTGTCCATTCAGTATAATGTTGGCTGTGGGTATGTCATAGATGGCTCTTATTATTTTGAGGTATGTTTCTTTAATACCTACTTTATTGAGAGTTTTTAACATGAAGTTAAAAACTTTATGTTAAAATAAATGGGAAAAAGCCTTTTCTACATCTACTGAAATAATCATGTGGTTTTTGTCTTCAGTTCTGTTTATGTGATCAATCACATTTATTAATTTTCATATGTTGAACCAACCTTGCCTCCGGGGAGGAAGTCTACTTGATCATGGTGGATTTGCTTTTTATGTGTTGCTGGATTTGGCTTGCAAGTATTTTATTGAGAACAAAACTAAGGAATCATGTTACCTGACTTCAAACGATACTACAACACTACAGTGATGCAAACAGCATGCTACTGGTACAAAAACAGGCACACAGACCAACGGAACAGAACAGAGAGCCCAGAAGTAAAGCAGCATATCCACAACTATCTAATCTTTCAGTAGCAGCAGCAGCAGCAGCAGCAGCAGCAGCAGCAGCAGTAGTAGTAGTATCTTGAGACAGAGTCTCATTTTGTTACCCGGGTTGGAGTTCAATGGTGTGATCTCAGCTCACTGCAACCTCTGCCTCCCAAGTTCAAGCGACTCTTCTGCCTCAGCCTCCCAAGTAGCTGGTATTACAGGCACCCACCACCATGCCCAGTACATTTTTGTATTTTTACAAATACAGGCTGGTCTTGAACTCCTAACCTCAGGTGATCCACCCACCTCGGCCTCCCATAGTGCTGGGATTACAGGCATAACACAACCATCTGATTTTTCACAAAGCTGACAAAAACAAGCAGTAGGAAAAAAAACTCCCTATTCAATAAATGGTGCTAAGATAACAAGTTAGCCATATGTAGAAGATTGAAGCTGGACCCCTTCCTTACATGCTACACAAAAATCAACTCAAGATGAATTAAAGACTTACATGTAAACCCAAAACTATAAAAACTCTGGAAGATAACCTAGGTAATGCCATCCTAGAAAGGAATGAGCAAAGATTTCATGATAAAGACACTAAAGTCAATTGCAACAAAGCAAAAATTGACAAATGGGATCTAATTAAACTTAAGAGCTGCTGCGCAGCAAAAGGAACTCTCAACAGAGTAAACAGAAAACCTACAGAATGGGAGAAAATATTTGCAAACTATGCATCTGATAAAGGTCTAGTATTCAGCATCTATAAGGAACTTAAAAAAACTACAAGAGAAAAACAAACAACCCCATTGAAAAGTGGGCAAAGGACGTGAACAGACACTTCTCAAAAGAAGACACATATGCGTCCAACAAGCATATAAAAAAAAGCTCAGTATCACTGATCATTAGAGAAATGCAAATCAAAACCACGGTGAGATACTATCTCACACCAGTCAGAATGGCTATTAATAAAAAGTTAAAAAATAACAGATGCTGGTGAGGTTGTGGAGAAAAGGGAACCCTTATACACCGTTAGTGGGAATATAAATTAGTTCAACTATTGTGGAAAGCAGTACAGTGATTCCTCAAAGACCTAAAAGCAGAACTACCATTCGACCCAGCAATCCCATTACTGGGTATATACCCAGAGGAATATAAAGCATTCTACAATAAAGACATATGCACACAAATATTCATTGCAGCACTCTTCAAACAGCAAAGACGTGGAATCAACCTAAATGCCCATCAATGACAGATACGGATAAAGAAAATGTGGTACACATACACCATGGAATATTATGCAGCTGTGAAAAAAGAACAAGATCATGCCTTTTGCATTAACATGGATAAAGCTGGAGGCTATCATCCTTAGCAAACTAACTCAGGAACAGAAAATCAAATACAGCATGTTCTCACTTATAGTGAGAGCTAAATGATGAGAACTTATGAACAAAAAGAAGGAAACAGCAGACACTGGGGTCTACTTGAGGGAGAGGGTGGGAGGAAGTAGAGGAGCAGAAAAGATAACTATTGAGTACTGAGCTTAATACCTGGGTGATGTAATAATATGTACAACAACCCCCATGACATGTGTTTATCTTTGTACAAACCTTCACATGGACCCCCAAACCTAAATTAAAAGTTTTTTTAAAAGGAAAAAACACTTTAACCCATTGGGCTCTTTTCATATGTTAGGGTCCAGAACAAGCAGACCGAGCCCTGCTCCTATAGAGCATACCAGTGAGTGAGAGCCGAGAGCTCCGTAATCAATGGACTTTGGTGAGGATTAACTTGCAGTCTTCTGGATCTCCGTGGGAGAGGGTTTGTAGAGGCCGTTGGCCAGTCTGGGGTGGCCTTTGGGTAGGGCATGAGAGGGGCAACAGGAATAAGCCCATTGATGATGTGCTGTCTCTGCTCTTACCTACTGGTGGGCTCCATGGAAGCAGAGCTCAGTCTGTGGCTGGACCCTAATGTGTTGAAACACATTAAATGGATGCATGTTTCAACTTGAACTGTTGACATGTTGGGCTGGCTACTTCGCTGGGGGCTGTCCCATGCCTGTGTTTAGCCACAGCCCTGAACTTTGCTCTCTACAGGTCATTAGCAACTCCCTTTAGACATTGTAAAATGTCCCCTTGGCAACAAAATCACCTCTGGTTGAGAACCTCGGCTTTAATCCTTACAATCGTCTTTCACGATGGGCAAGGTTGCCATTCTTACTCTTTATTTTATAATAAAGGAAACTCAAGCTGAAAGGCTGTGATTTCCTCAGAGTCACACAGAGTGGCAGAATGGTCCAGGTGAGTAGATTTCCTAACTCCAAATCCAGTTCTCATTTCAACACGTCAGCACTTCATACCTAACAAGTGGCGAGGAGATTGTTTTCAGAACAAGATGAGGTGGACTTCGCTTTACAGTGTGTGCCCTGGACTGCGTCACCCCTGGAGGCTGCATCCGCGAAGTCAGCGCCTCTCCTGGTGAGGCTGCTGCCGCTGTAAGCAGACTCAGTGGGCTATGATATTACATAGATTAAAGGAGGGAAAGTGTCTTCAGCCTCCCTAAAATTGTTTTCAGTGATGGCCTCTGGACTAGAGGATAAGTTGACTTTCAATTAGAAAAACAGTTAATTCAACACTGGAATCACCTCCTCCAAGTCTTTGACATTATCCTTACTCTCATTCCAAATCTCCTTAAGACAGAGTGTCTTGGACAATCAACTGGGTGAGGATGCAGCAAAACTGACCCAGCTGTATGGATTAAGAGAGGAGGTGCAGGCTAATGGCAAGCGTAGCTCCCAAGAATCAAACTGATGACCCGTTGAGGTCCAAGCAGGAAGCTGGTTGTAAGAGTTGTTCAATGCAGGCTCAGGGTGTCCTATCAACCACAGAGAACAACAATGATGGGAGTCCTGAAAGAAAGGAGTCTCCACCTAGGGGCTCTGTTTGCAAGTAGCAGGACACAGCCGCATGTAGAGTCCAGTTCCTGAAGGAGGAACCAACAAAGCATGCCAGGATGCCTGCCCCAGGATGCCTATCCCAGGATGAAACTAGAGGGCCAGGTTAGGAAATGGAATCAATATCATTAAAGAAGTGGACTTCAGAACATAGGTGAGGGCTGTCTCATGGCCAAGGTACCCAATCAAAGTTATGTAAAAAAGTGAAGGCCACATGATACAGAGCTCACCGCGCGCAGGACAAGAACTAGTAATACTAATCCCTCCTGTCTCAGAGCAGCGTTGGTCTTGGGATCTGGGAGAAGAATGAAGGAGATCCACTAGGTATGAGGCTCAGAGGCCAGGAGCCAAACAGGTTTTAGGAAAACACTTTAGCCTCTTTGGGTCTCACAGAATTATAGATTCTCCTAATGGGAAAAAAAAAAACTGAAGTAGTAGGATCTAGTGGCTAATAATTTGGAATCTAGGACCAGACAAATCTAGGTTAAAGTTTGTATATGGAATAAGTGTATTGCCTTTGATATATAATGTCTCTAAGACATAGTAGCATTGCTTTTAAGATGGAAGTCAATATAGAATCCCTTTTATAGGATTGAGAAATTTAAATGAGACAATAAATAGAAATGTCCCAGTGCCTGAAATACAATAGAAATTCATTCAGCATTAGTTTAAAAGAAATCAATTTAGCATTTCACTTGGAGAGGAACAAAAAGGATGGGCAGGTTGCTGTTGCTATCAGAGGTTCTACTTTTAGTGAATGTCCTTGCTCTTAGCATCTCTCTTTCCTTACCTCCTTACACCCCCATTTGTTATGAAAAGAATGAGGACTTCCTCCCCATTTTTGTGACACCCAAGGATTTCCTACACATGGAAATATTTAGCATTCTCCAGAAGCTCAAGGACAGGCTTCAAGTTAGCACAGCTGTACCTGGATTCTGATCTGGAGACAAATTGCTACTTCATTATAGAACCAGTGAGAAGCATCCAATTTTGAAGGCTGTTA
Source organism: Nomascus leucogenys (assembly GCF_006542625.1). Lineage (NCBI taxonomy): Eukaryota > Metazoa > Chordata > Mammalia > Primates > Hylobatidae > Nomascus > Nomascus leucogenys. The sequence continues at coordinate 1,619,901 of NC_044395.1, read as the reverse complement.
AATTTGCAAGGGCAACAGAGAACCAAATGAATATAAAATGCAGAATGGCCTCACACGGGCACAGCGTCTTATCTTAGAGGCAAAAGAGAAGCATGCAACCCCTCATGCCCTGGAAAGACGTTTTATGACAGTAAAAATAGTTGGGGTAAGTCTATGCTATTTAGATATGATAAGCAAGACATGAAATGTCAGTAACTCTGTTTCTTTTCCTAAGGCAAGAGATGCCAAGGAGTCAGCCACCATTTTGAGAGCATCTCTGAACACCTGTCACCTGTGCAGACCTCTCTGTAAAGCTTAGAGACACAAAGACTCCCTTAGTCTCTAAATACTACCACCCGCTGGCCCACTCACCTACAGTGCTGCTATTGATCAATATGCAGTCAACAGATGTCTGGTCTTGCAATGCAGGAGGAACAATCTCCCAGTTGCCTGGGGAACCACGGACTTCCATGGAAGTCTCGCAGGATCCGCTGCAGGGCCAGTGACAACAGAGAATGCAAGCTCAGGTGCCCTCAGCTCATGCCCCTTTTTGTGGATTTCTGAGCTATCTGGGGAAGTCAGCAACCACTTTAGTGCCTTTACCTGCTGCTGTGGGAAGAGGCCTTACATACTGCACAGTCAGTTGACTTCTGAGGAAGAGACTCCTCATATCTATCAATTCTCACTCCTTACCTCACCAGGGCACTTTTACAGCAGACTTCATAAAAACTTCCATGTAAAAATGGCCTCCAAATAGAACTCAAAGGAAGGATACCTGGGCTAGGTTTCAACTCAGGGTGAAATCTGGTGCACAGAAACCCTTAAAATTGCTTTAGAATTTTGCAAACATTGAGCTTAAATAAAAAGGAGAGGATGTTACAGCAGTACAAGATGATACAAATATTACAGCTGAATTCTGAAATTGGGGGCTCACACACTGATCCCCACCACTCATTTCCATGAGGTTTCTGTCTCCTGCTTGGGAGGGCTTTCAGCTCCCGTGCCCAGCCCTGCTACCTGTGGAAGCCACAGGCCCGCCCTGTGTTGGGAACAACACAAGAAATCCTGTGGCTCACCAAGCCTCTGACTCGCCCGTTACGAGGGAAGCGGGCTTTGTTGCATTCTCCCTTTTCCATCAGCTTAGCTCCTGTTTCTACAGAATCAAAAGATGACTGCCAGAGAAAAAGGAGTTTGTTTTCTTCCATCGAATGCAATTGTTTCAATGACAGCCTGTGAGTGCTGCAATCTTGCAGGCCTCAGACACTTAATTCATCTCAGAGGTGATATCAAAAACAACACAGCAGGCACTTACCTGCTACTGGCTCTCTTGCTACAAAAGCAAGCCCCTGTTTCATCATCCTGGGCCCTGGTGACTGACCCAGGTGGGCGATGCCATATCGACTGGGGCGGGGTGGGGGGGGATGTGCCACAGCTGTCTGGGATACCATGCTGCAGACGAAAGGGAATTAAGGTGGAGGCGGTGTGCTGGCCAGCTCTGAGGCTCTGCTGCCTCGTTCCTGAGCTTTAGCTTTGCCTTCCTGTCCTATAAAGAGGGCTAACAGCGGAACTGCCCACCACTGGCCCTTCCAGCCAGCCAATGTGCTGCAGACTACTCTGCACTGGACTTACAGCAGAAAGGCTCAGAAGGCAACACTGGCCACTCTATTAGGGCTGAAGTCTCTAGGGCGGGTTGAAACAATGGAGAGAAAGCTCAAAAAGGTGCCTCATTCTAGCCTGCCAAAGAGAAAACTGGAATTTCCCCAACCATCCCTATAATCTTTGGTTTGCTAGAAACAGCTCTGGAAAGGAGTGTTCCTGCTAGGGAAAAGCTTTGCCCATGCACCAGGAACTGGTCTGGCCAGCGGTGTGAGGAATCCTCTGTATCCTCCACATGTGAGACTTAAAGCTGGGAAGAGATGTTCAAAGAGCTGGCTTTTCTCAAGAGGGGGGCTGCTAATTTCCTTCTCAAATAAATCTGAGATTCTTCCCATCATCCCTGTTCCATTGTCCCTGCCCAGGTGCAAGGCCTGAGCGTGTCCAGCTGACAATGCTCCTATTGTCTCTCCCCTGGTGAGACCCACCTGTCACACCAGCATCAGGATACATTTCAAAATACAACTTTCGTCTCCTACTCCTCCATTAAGCTATTAATACAACTCTACTCGATTATCTGTGATGTCCTTCCACCCTTAGCAGCAAAATATGATTTTATTATTAATAAAAATGACTATCGAGTACTTTAATATATGCCAGGCGTTTCATTATAACTTTGCATTGTATTAATTTACACAATTCCCATAACAGCCTTCTGAATTAGGTGTTATTACCTTCTCCAATTTAAAGATAAAAAAGCTTGAGACTCAGAGATTACGGAATTTGTCAAGGTCACACAGCTAGTGAGTATGGGAGCCATGATTTGAAACCGGGGTTTGTTCCCAGAGCCCGTGCTCTTAGCCACTCACCTCTCCACGTGGCAGGGAGGGCTGCCCACTGTTTCCCCCCAAACACTCAGCCTTTTCACTGTAGCTTCCTCTGAGCCAAGGAAGCTTCCATTCCACCCAGGCCAGCCTCTTCACGGTCTAGTAAAACAAACGATGCTCAGATTTACCCTTTCTTCCATCTGGCCTGCTCTGCCTTCCCCGTCTTTGAATCTTAGCCACTCCTCAAAAGCTAGCTGAAGTCCAGCCTGCTCTGCAGTGGTCTCTAGAGCACCAAGCTTACCCTCGTCTCCTGGACCTCGTGGCACCTAATCACACACCACTGTGTGCTGGGCTCCTGTTGTTCTAGGTCCATGCCCTACCTTGTTATGAAGGACTATGAGTCATTTCAGAGAGACAAAAGTGTAATTTTATTTTGTATTCCCTGTAGAATCTTGCCAATACTCAGAACATAACAAAAGCCCAATTGAATTAGATCAGCATAGTACATGGCTCCTGAGAACACTGCAACCCCCAAGTCTCACAAAAACCCTGTAAAAGAAAATGAACAAGTCGGCCATAGCCTCCTGTGCCTTTAGTGCCACACCACACTGACTCCAACCATGCATCTCTGCTTTCTGGAATCTTTGGTGCCCCATTTGTATCTAGAAAAAAAATGTTTCCTTTTCTAACTCTGAAGAATATGCAGGTGTGCCGCTAAATGCTGCCTTTGTTTAGGTGGCAGTGAGAACTCTGTGAACTGCAGTAGGACATCACCTCTGACCCTGCCGCCCCTGGGCCTGGTCTGAAGGCGCTGGCCTCTGAGTGTATAAGAAATAGAACGTTGGAATCAACTTCCAGGCTCCAAAGAGCGTCCTTTGACTCTTCAGGTAATCCGGCAGTATGCAGTGGAATGCTGACCAGTTGTGATTAGACATGCATTTCCCAGTTTCAACACCAGCCTACCCACCTTAGAGTAGATGAGGAATCGATGGCAAAGCGGTAGACCCAAGAGACTGTTCCACCCTGAATTCATCTACAGTCCGTCAAGCCTGTACATTCCCCCACCTCCTCTTTTTATTAATAGCTGATCCCTATATAACTATTCTAGCCCACAAATTAACACCGTGTGTGTGTATAAAAGCTTGTATATTTCCCTCTACCTCTTCTTTATATTAATAGCTGATCTCTAGATAACTACTCTAGCCCACAAATTAAGACTCTCTCTCTCTCTCTGTGTGTGTGTGTGTGTGTGTGTGTGTAAAAGCTTTTACATTTCCCTCTACCTCCTCTTTTTATTAATAGCCGTTCTCCGTATAACTGCTTTAGCCAGTGAATTAAGAATGTGTATGTGTATGTGTATGTGTGTGCTAGGGAGAGAGAGGCTTAAGTGTACGTATAAGAAAATGTATAATTCCTAAGCACCTGTTTCTGTGAAGGGGGAAAAATAATGAAATTAAAGGCTTTTGTAATTGCTGCTCCCTCTATCAAGAATAGTCTTCTCTGCAAGGGCCACATAGCTCCTGTTCTCCTTCCTGCCTGTCTCTGTTGAATACCAGTGTTAAAAAGATGCAACCCTGACACTTCCTGCAAATTAGCAGTCCCATCACTGCCTATCCCCCTTCTTCTCTTTTTCTTCACAGCACAGATACCTGACACTATGTGTGTATTTATGTACTCATAGCTCTGCCCTCATGCACACACCCAGCTGAGAGCTTCTTGTGGGATTCTGCCAATTCCATTCATTCCCGAATCCCCCGTACCTAGAACCCAGCCTGCCTGTACATCATGGGTGCTCAATAACTAATCAACCAAAAAATGTTAAGCATAAGGGTGAATTCTAATGAACAAACAAATGAAAAAAGGTCTTGATCTAACTCCAATTCAATATTAGCAAGCTCTGGAACTTCAAAATAGGACTTAATTTCTGTGGGTCTCAGCCTTCTCATGTCTCAAATGAGGTGCCTCGACTAGATAGGCAACTTATTCCTGGACATTTCTAAGTTTCCTTGAGTCCCCTTGACATGAACAAGTGATGCAGGAGTTTCTACCTTTGACTGACTTTCAGGTGCCCTTGGGCGATGCTGTTTTCCCTCCACCCATGAAGTTAAGGTGAAAACACAATGCTCAGCTGAATACCCTACAGGAAGATTTGCCTGGGTGCAGGCTTGTAGGCAATCCCAAAATGTTTCCTTTTGTTTTGCAGGAGGAAGAAAAATCAGTCTCGCTTAAAATGCTTTTGCAGCAGTTGGCCTGGCCCAGTGGCTCACGCCTGTAATCCCAGCACTTCGGGAGGGCAAGGCAGGTGGATCACCTGAGGTCAGGAGTTCAAGACCACCCTGGCCAACACGGCGAAACCCCATCTCTACTAAAACTACAAAAATTAGCTGGGCATGGCGGTGTCACCTGTAATCCCAGCTACTCAGGAGGCTGAGGCAGGAGAATAGCTTGAATTTGGGAGGCGGAGGTTGCAGTGAGCCGAGATCACGCCATTGCACTCCAGCCTGGGTGAAAGAGCAAGACTCCATTTTGAAAAAAAAAAAAAAGCCTTTGCAGCATTACTCCTGCGAATCGGAACCAGGAATTAATAACATCAAGCCTGAAGGAACAGCACTCTTTCTCGAGTCCCACAGAGAAGGACTCGACAGAAGTTGTCTGAACTCTGTTTAGGGAGAAAAAAAAACATGTTTCTAGGGGAGGCAGGAAGACAGCTTTGACGCTTCCATGTGATACCTCCCGGCTAGGCATTAGCTTCCTCAGGCATCAGGACTAATCATGGCAGTTTTGCAGCACTCCTTTCAACCATCCCTAGAGGCCTCCGTCTTTCAGAGACTCCCAGGGGGAAGAGGAGAACTAACACACTAGAAATAGCTGTGCTTTTGACGTAAAGCACACTAGCAAACAGGGCTAAGATGGATCACAATGCCAAGCATCACCATCACTCCACAAGCACAGGAAACACCGCGCCCCGCACTCATGGTTATGCAACGCAACAACTTGATAGAGTGCCGCTGTCGCTGTACTAGAAATTGAAGGCGATCTGCTCCTACCTCTACACAGAGCAGGGAAAATCACTTTCACTCATTGAGAGGCTTCAACAGCAGAAAGATTGATCAAACCGATGAGGAGCAAATCTCCCTGCCGCCTGCTGATGCCAGACACGTAAACAAGGCAGGCTGCAAGTCATCCCTCCGGAGGGACCCGTGCGGAGGTTGGGTGGAATATGTGTGACTAGTGAAGCGTGTGAAGAGGGAGGGCGAAGAGTGGCAGTCTACAGGCAGCAGACACCTCCAGTCTCCTGCCCTGTGTTTGCAAAAACAGAAGACTCAGGTGGAGTCTCCTGCAGCTGAGCTGGCCCAGGTTCAGGACAATGCTGGCTTCCAAGAAGGCCGTTTGGGACATAGAGGGAGCAAGAACCTGGAGCTGAATTTGGTCTGGAGCAGGCTTTCATGGTACCTTAGGCCTTCATGGAGACTTTGCTGAGAATTACTTTTTGGAGACTCGTGAGGAGGAGGTGATAGATTTCTTCTCTTTGGAAACAGGGTCTTGCTTTAACACCCAGGCTACAGTGCAGTGGCACAATCATAGCTCACTGCAACCTTTGAACACCTCCCTACATTTTTACAATTTTTATAGAGATGGAGTTTCACCCAGGCTGGCCTTGACCTCCTAGCCTCAAACAATCCTCCCAGCTGGGCCTCCCAAATCACTGGGATTACAGGCATGAGCCACTGTGACCCACCATGATGGATTTCTGAAAGCCACCGTTACAAGAGAGTAACAAAGTCCAAGTGCTCTCCAGCAAGGTTCAGGATGGTCTTAAGAGAGACAGAAGCGGCATGCTCATGGTGTAGCCACCCGCCCCAATCACTCCGTGACGCGAGGGTTCTTTGTGTTGCCCATCCTCAGAGGGCCTAATTCCCCCTTTAACTATGGGGCTGACACTTGTCATCTTTCCATCTACCCATGTCACTCCCAAATCTCCCTCATTAGACGAAAAATTAATTTTGTTAATTAAAGCAATGGAAATCAATTAACCTTATCAGGCAACATGGCCTACTGAAACAGAGCCAAGCCTTATATTGCAATTTCCTTCTGCCAGAGATCAGAGATAGAACCACACAATTTGACTCTCAGAGGGGGGTTTTCTACCCTGGGAGTGAGAGGGAATTTTTTTTCCCTAGGGTTAGAGAAGGTTCTAAACTATTCACAACCAGGTTATTTACTTCAACACAATGAGCATTAGAATTACATTTCACCAACATCTAAAGATTCCATTAATTTCTTTGCAGCTGTCTACCTAGCATTGTAATGGATTTAATACCAATCATGGATACCTAAAATGAAATTCAATCACTTTACAAATGGGAAAAAACAGGCCTGACACAGGGTGGCTTGTGGGTTTCTCCCTTCTCTTCTCCTGTACCACATCTTCCCAAAATAGATTAAAATTTTCTCCCTTTTATAAATATCTCTGTACAATTTAAACACAGTCATTATTTTACTTTAAAAAAACGTTCTATAAATGCAAAGGCTGAAGTCTCCTCCGCAAAGTCCCTGCAGTTTTCTCAGTTTATTCTGAACTAATTGCCAGAGCAGCCTGTGATGAAATCCCTAAGAGCCTTTATGATGAAAGATTAAACCCTGCGAGGAAACACATTGACAAGGTGCGCTGCAGACTCTCTGCTCCCACCCGCTTACGTGGTGTAGGGTGAATGCCCTCTCCATTCCTCATAATCCATCCGGCAATCAGCATGCTCCCTCCCTAACTTCCGGTTTAGTCACACTCACACAATAGCAGCCCTCACTCCTGCTAGAATAAGGGACACGATCTGGCTGTCCCAGGTGGTATTTCTCCAGCTGAGTCATTGTTGAATAAATGAACCCACTGACAGTCTCTCTGAACTTAGCCCCGAGAGCCAATTCTGTCCTTTGCAAAAAGGGTGCATGGCCTACTGCTATAGTCCTGGCACGGCTTCCCTCCTTAACCTACTCCTGCCTACCTAATGTCCAGAATTACCTTTCTCTGATACACTGAACATTTTACCCCACTGCCCCTCTCCCAGCCAAATTGGACAAATCCTGTTGCATTCTGACATTCAAGACACTCCTTCCCTCCCATCTTACAGCATCGCACCCTTGCTTCCCCCGTGCATTACAAACTGCTGCTCCCTCTTCTTCCTTCACATGTGGCATGCTGGCCATGGCTCCTGCACCAAAAACAACTCAAGGAGCCCCACCTCCTACTTCTCTCTTTTTGAGAACCCCCCCACTTCTATCTCTTTCTGTATCTAAATGTGGCACTCTGCATTTCAAAAGTTACAGAAAAATAGGAGTTTGCTTGTCGTTTTCTTTAACGAAAGTACAGAAGAGAAGACCTAGCTAAAAGTAAAACCATAAAATGATGCCACCTCCATCATGACAAGCCCTGCCTCAGCACCTGGAGACATGATGTGTGTCCTCTTTGGCTGAAAATAATGTACCTTCCAGGGAGTTGGGACACCTCTTAGGAGCTTGCAAAGAGACACAGGTAACAAGTGAGGAGGGCTTGCTAGCCACGTCCCATGCAGAGATTCCCTCAAACACATCAGTGATTACAGCCTTAGGCTCTTCCTTACCATCACCCTCTGCATGACTTCCATTACCTCTCTTTAAAATCAATCCCGACCATCACATTGATCTCAAATCATATACATCAGCCCCCCTATATCAAGCACAGAGGCCTAAAGTAACACTCTCATTCCTGGAAACAGCAAAATATCAAGCAGTGCTGCCATTGCATCAAAGCCAGGTCTGTTTTAAAGAATTCAGGATTTCTTGATACAAAAAAAATCTCAGGATAGGAAGAGATCTATCGGAAAGTATTCCCACTAGGTGTTCAAAGGGTAGAAACAAAAATTACTTTAAAAATGTGGCAGAGGCAGCAGCCAAATGCATTTGGAAAAACCTGGATTAAGCTAAATTAAATGAATTTACTTACTGCTTTTAATATGAATCATGCATCTCGAGGAATAAACACAATGTGTATATTTCCCAAACATATTTATCTTGCCACCCATCCTTTGTACTGAATAATCTTATGGCAGCAATGTTCCATGAAACACACTGCACTAGAATCATCTAGCCTAGTGTTTCGTTAAATGCTAGATTCCTGTTCACAACATCACACTTGGGCTTCCCCTTGTTTGTCTTCACTGTCAGAGAACGTATTGCTTGTGCCATTTTCCTACCACAATGTTCTTTTTTTGCACTAAACCAAGATGTGCTGCTTTGTAACTTCCTTCTGGTACTTTTGGATTTGACTAGGGCCATAGAGAGCAAACTTAATCGATCTTCAGATCCGTGAAGAAAGAGCTCTTCTGGTTCTTCTAGTGGTATCCTCTAGGCTCAAGCCTACCCAGGCCTTCATTAATTGCTCTGATGACATTTCACATTGTAACATCAGCCTGGTCCTTTCTGTCTGATACACTTCAATTCTCAATATTCCTCTTAAGGTGTGGTGGCTGCAATGAACACAGGCACTCTAGATTTGGTCTAATCAATATAACCTAAAGCACGACTATTACTTTCTTAGCTCTGGTCGCTAATACACCAATCAGAAGCCAGAAGATTTTACTAGAATAACCTAGAATTTTATCTGTATTAATGTAGTTCTTCATCAAAATTGAGGTTGTTTAGGTTTATCCAGATTGACGAGATTTTGTTATTTCTACGAGAATGATGACCTTAGGGTTAAGATCCTGATAATTTGGCATAGACCCTTAATGAGAATTAGACTACGATTTAAATCCCCTTCACTATAATGGACTTTAGTTGTCAACATTACCATTGTCCTGGGCAAGAGGTCAGAGTCCCTAATGGGAGTTAGCGAGTCTGGCTCAAATTCATTCCTCCTTCACCCCCAGGCAGTGCAGCATCCCTGAATGCCAAGCAGGATGCTCAAGAGTCAGCCAAATCCCTGCTGTCAAATAAGCTTCAGCATGTGAGAGGCAATTCCTGTTATTTTGCTGGGTAATTTTTGCTTTCAAAAGCAGAAGAGAGAACAGAGGCCAATATCGAGAGATGTGAATGGTACTAGGGGACTACAGAAGAATAGAAATGCAAATGCAAATTTTGAAATGCACCCTACTGAATAGTTCACTGAATATATGAAGGCATATAGGAGGTAATGCAGTCACCAGGTGTCTGGTCTCTGCAGGACCACAGCAGCTTTTAGAATAGCCAGCATAGATTAGACAGGCACTTGAAGCATCTCCATTTTCAAGTATGCTTTAAAGAAAATTCAAGACAAAATGGTGGCAGTGGAAAGAATGTGGAATTAGCCATCAGAAAACCTGGGTTCCAAGCCTAGTTTTACCACTTATTTGTTTGATTAGTTAATTTAACCTCTCCGAAAATTCATCTATATAATCAAACTTCTGGACTAGATGTTAGCTATGGGGTTTTCTGTGCGTGCGTGTGTATGTTTTGTTTTGTTTTGTTTTGTTGTTTCTGTGTGAGTTTTTTGTTGTTTTGTTTTGATTTGATGCGGATCTTCTACAGTTCATTACAATATTCCCTACTGAAGACTGACTTTCCTGACTTTCGATAGCCTTCAAAAAGGACAGCTTCACATTATCTTAAAAGGGTAATGAATGGTGTGCATAGTGTTTGAAGTTGAGGGAGAGGATAAACAACTAATTCCTGCATTACGTTAAGCACAAAGTTGCATTTTTATTTACTTTTTTGTTGGTGGTGCCAAAGAATGTGGTGCTTGTACCATTTTTCGTTTGCTCTTCAAAACTTAGCCATAGATTTGTGCCTTCGCTTCAGTTTTAAGCATCTTGTAAAGCACATGTGGCCTGAGAGTGGCCTGTTGCTGCTATACCTCTCCAAGGTGTCTTCACGATGACTCTCCCTGGGAGCAGCCAGCACAACTGCAGTAGTCCTCCTGGGAGCTGCAACTGGTTTGCCCTGACATGCGAGAATTATAAAGATGGCCTTTTGGAGGTTATTAACACTGATGGCATTGCCTTAGCCATACCATAGAAAGATTGCAAGCCAGCAGGACTCCAGATTAAAATTATGTTCATTGGAAACCAACAATAGGCTTGGAACAAAAGCAGCAAAACCATTCGAAATCACTCAAAGGCTCTTAGGGAAGTGTTTTTTTTCTCCTGTATCCAATATGGATTTTACTATCCACTGAGACAGGACAGAGTTTACAGATTTAGGTTGGCCTCTGAAATTAAGACTAAAGATGAAAACCAGGTGCTTCGAGAAGATGAAGATCCTGTCTGTATTTGGACACAGCAGCATGCTATTAATTTAATTTCTAAATAAGTAGAGGAATCTTCTTGACTTGGAAAGGAAAGCTCCTGCTGGTCAAATTCTCTGTCACCTGATGGAGCTAGAGTTGTGTATCACTCACTTCAGCAATAAATATACTTGGGAGTGAGATCAAGGATGAGACAAGAAAGAATTATCCTGAAATTGCCTGAATTTTATAGTCCCAGTACATGCAGGCACCCATAAAAGATGATAGTGAGCTGAGAGGAAAGACAGAAAGAGGGGAACACTGAACAATAGTGTGGAGGATAGGACAATCCATTTCAAAAGCCAGATACATAAAGCTTGATGATATACCAAAAAATGCTACCCTGTTACATCTGACCCATCAGCCAGTTGTATATGCATTCCATTAATCACTTGAAAAAAGCTGTTCTTTCTCTGGGAGAGAGAAAGGGCTCAGGGCAGGAAAAGCAATAGAATTTGTCTTCTTTGGTTACTCACTGTGACTAAAGTCTCTGTTATGAAATGTGTGTGCTCAATGACCATTCACTAAATGTTCCATGATTGTGATGAATAAGATCCACTGCAAACGAGAGCCATTGATTCACCAGAGCCCAGATGCCAGTTGAATCTTATCTAGCATATCTCAGCTGTGAGCTGCTTGCAGGCAAGGACTGTGCCTAATTCATCTTTGAATCCCCCCAGCACCTAATGCAATGTCGTGCATCAAGCAGGTGCTGGGTAAATGTTTGATAGGGGAGATTGCTTTCCTAAATGAAGGGAGATGTTTGGTAACATAATCCATGTAGTAACTGCAGGCAGACATTTAGAAAGGCTTACTCGCGTGCTGCCCAATCTGCAAGAGGAGCATACAGCCCCGGCCTCCCTCACTGATGCTGCTGAGAAAAGCCACTCACAAATAGAGGAGCAGGTAACTTCTGAAAGGCTGGGGGACTTCAGCACAAAGCTCTGAGACGTCGTGGCTTGCTGCAGCATTTAATAGGAATAACACTTTGTAGAAAATGCTATGCTAGAAGATGATCAATGTGTACGTCCAGATAAAGAAATTACAAATTCATTTAAGTTAGTATAAAGGCTGTGATACAAGAGAATGATAAGTCAAACCATGTCGAGGTGAGGTAGACAATGTGGGACAGACTTCATCAATATTTATACCGTAATTATGAAGCCCCTACCATGAGCTGTATGTAAAGATCAGGAAGACATGGTCTTGACATTTAAGGAATTTGCAGTCTGCTGGGAGAGGACCCTCACCACAGCTGACACACAGGGGAGCAGAAGGATTCAGCGTGCAGGCCTGGGTGTGATCTAAGCTGTGTGCCTTAGGGGTGCGGGGGCTTTGTCATGGGACCTGACTTCTCTGACTCCCTTTCTAGCACCTAAAATAGCATTAATTGTATCTACTTCATACTGGCTGTATGTGGAGACTTTAAGCAGTGCATGTGCATGGCAACCACTCAGTAACTCTGAGCTGTTATTTTTATGAGAGGATAACAGAAGAAGGTCAAGACCGAGGGCATTCCCTGAGCCACACTTGGATAAATATTTTACAGTTCCCTCTTGAGTATGGATTGGAAATGAAGACCATTCTCTCTGTACATTGTGCTATAAATATATGATCTATACATTTATAGACTAGCAATGCACAGTTTTGAGGGACATGTTTAACTTTTTAAGTGCTAGTTGCTTAGGTAGCATTGTGCTCATTCTCATCTCTTAATTTAATTCCTCAGGTATTGTTGTGGGAAGTACCTGAACCAGGTAGTTCCATTTTAAAAACTGTAAATGGTATTGAGAAGTTTAGGTTAGCAGAAATCATCGCAGGCTACACTCAGCCAGGTCTGTCCTGCATGGTGATGCCCTATACTTCAAGTGGAGAGTGGGATCTGAGAAACGCCAAGGAATCCCTTCTTCTTCAGGGATATTGGCCCATACCTCCACAATGTTTATAAAATCTATTTAAGACACCTGAGCAACCATGAACACAGTGCCTTTCTTTCCTATAGACTTTGTTCAGTCTGTGGCCACATTCCCCATGGAGGATTTTCTTTCTGAAGATGAGGTGTGAGACAGGAAGAACGCAGCTGTGCTTTCAGATCCCAGACGGAAATAGTGGGCCATGCTAAGCCATCAGAAAAAAATATTTTGACTTATGCGCAGAGAATATTTTCTTTAGAAGCTATCAGGGAGAAAGAGCAATTTGTCTACATGAAATGCAATTTCTTCCCTATACCCTGGCCTCCTTTTAAAAATCAACTTTTCATTGAAACATTAGTGCACTGGACACACGTCAATGGTCTGTTCTGCTCAGCGTTGGAACAGATGTGAAGCGGTAAATACCATCGTGGGCTGCAGAGAAGCCCACAGAGTCTTCCTGTCCTTTTAATTCCACGATGGTCTGGATAGAAAAGCCAACCTGCTGTTTTGATGGCTTAATTTCTTTTTCTCAGTCACTGCAGCAATGATGCTTCTAAAAGGGACAGTGCCCTTTTCTATGGAACCAACTGCATTGGAATTCTACTAAATGGCACTAAACGTCTTTGAAATCAAAAGGAGAATATAATTTAAGTGCCACTTGGATCTTCCCACAGTTTCTCTGTACCCACACACTAGAACACTCCCTGGTGACAGGTCTATAGTTTAGGGTAACACACAGTGGGGAAAGAATGATGGTTTTTCAACCATGTATTTCAAGAAATTGACAATTTTAATAGCATACTCTTAATGGAGAATCATCCAGACTTTCTTCCCTGCTTGAAGTTGAAAACATCAGTAGGATGTGAGAAAGCAAGGTATTTGTAAAGAAATTAGCATCTATCTTCCTCCCAGAAATGGAGATCCCAATGTGAAGAAGACAGAATAATAGCATGGGAGTGTCACCCCCACCAAAATAATAGCATGGGAGTGTCACCCCCACGAAAATATGAGCTGAGTTTAGAGATCCCAAATGGAGATGAGAAGAAAATTGTACTCTTCTCTCCGAACTATTGTTTTTACATGAAATAGCACATACTCTATATATAGTGTGTGGCCAAGAGTACCATTGTTTTACCTTATGGAGAAGCAAGCAAATGAATGTAGATTAGACAAAAATTGCAAAACAAAAACATTTCTTTAATGACAATTGAATGAGCACTTCCTATGTACTAGGCATACACACTTGATGACAGGCAGCTTCTTCTGTCTGGGAACTCACATCTCAGTGAACATTTCCAACATATGATCAATGCACACAGCACTGTCTGGAAACTGTGTGGTGGCTCACACAGAGGTATAAGGCATAGAGAGTTGGACGGCAGGCCAATGCAGAAAGGTAGAAGGGCTGTGAATGCATGTGAGGAAGGAGTGGGGTTTTAATGAAACTTCCTATGTCTCTATCTCCATTAATTAAAATGGGAGTATACCTCTCAGGTCAATAGAAGGAATATGGTCAATATCAATATAATGATAATGAAAGCTGTTAAGATGGACTGAGTTACAAAGCAGGACCACAAAATTGGCTTTCCCACGACTTGCCATGGTTATTTTAGGAACAGCAAATGGCCTTTCAAAACCTTGTCAATATCTAGCTTTTGTGGTCTGGGGCTAAGTGTAATTAGGAGTGGATTGAGAAAAGTGTTTTCTATATTCTCCATCTCTCTCCTTTCTCACCTCCCATTCCCTTATCAAGTCACTACAATTGAGCTTTCAACTCCATCCATTCCAACACAACTGCAGTTATCAAGGTCATCAATGACTCAATCTTACCAAATTGCCAAAAGTCATTTCATCTTCCCATTGTATTTCTCTCTCCTCAGTAACAACAACAAGAAATAAACCCCAAAACCTACTTGCCTCTCCATGCTTCTGTGACACCAAACTGTGCATTTACTTGCTTGTTAATTGTTAGGTCATTGCTACTTCTGGGTCACCTAAGCCTCTCTTTCTCTTTTTGACCTCTAAAAGAAGGGCTACCCCAGGATTCTAGCCTGGGTCTTCAAGTCTCCTGTTTGCACACTCTGTCCTAGGAGGGTTTCAAGAAATCCCATGGTTTTAAATGCCATTTGTATCCCAATTATTTCCAAACCTATATCCTTAACCCAGTCCAATTTCCTGAACACAAAATTCATTCAAATGCACGCTTGAATCCAACAGGCTTCTCACACTTCACACACACACACACGAACACACATGAGTGGAATTTCATGCCATGCCATACCTCCCTACACACACAACTTTCAACCTTGAGATGCTTCAGTCTTAGCAAATGACACCACCATCCAGCCAGCTGATTGGGCCTAAAGCCAGAAAGCATCTTGACTTTTTCTGTTTTTCCCGCTTATCTTATATTCAACCCAAAGACCATCTCAACTCTTCATTTCCTGCTATTTTCATTGCTGCCCCCACAGGTTTTGCAACTGTTTCTCAATTGGGTTATTGCAATAGCCTTCTAACTTACTTTCCTATTTATGCTCCTTCTCCCCTTTAATCAATTCTTCAACTGTCACCCAGGGGAATCTCAACACTTAAATCAGACCATTTCACTCTAGTGGCTAAAACCTTCAGGACTTACTACTATACTTAGAATAAACTTCAGGCTTCTTACCATGCCTACAATGCCTTGGCTAATCTGGTTTATACCAATTTAGGGACCCCATTTCCTGAAGCTTTCCCATTGTCACCATGTTTCCACCTGACTGGCCTTATTTCTCACCCCCTGAAGCAGGCAGTGCTCGCTGCCATCCTTGCCTTTTGTACCTGACCTCTTCTTGGCCAGGAATGCTCTTTCCTGGATCATGAAGTAGTTGTTTTCTTCTCACACTAGCCCTCAGTGAGCCTTCTCTGAATGCCTGTGCTGAAGTACCTCAAACGCACCATCAGCAAATTTTGAAGTCACTCCCCTATTTCATAGAAGAAATCTATGTATGTATTTTACATTATTATGTCTTTCACTTCAATATAAATGGAGAATCAGTAAGGATGTAAATAGGGAATCTTTCTGAGGATAAGGACTTATCTCTTTTATTGCTATATCCTTGTACTTACTACAGTGTATGGTATAGTAGATGCTTAAAAACTATTGAATGAATAAATGAACTAATGAACAAATGAATGAATGAGGTTTCTTTGAACACGAGAGGAATGAGAGCTAGACTAGTAAAAGTCACTGTTTTCGTTTCTATTTCTAAAAGTAACATTTTTTAAGGGCGGAGACAACTTAACACTGAAGCATTAGACTTGGAATCAGCGGGAATAGGTTCAAATCAAACTTCATGACCTTGGGACAATTGCAAACTCTTTGTGCTTCTGTTTCCTCATCTGCTAAATAAGCGTAACAATTCTTACCATTACCATGGAGATAATGATACATCAAATTAGATAATAATTGCAAAGTCTCTAACATACAACAGGTGCCCAATAAATGTCGCAGTTATAGGCTGTATGTCTAAATATCTATTTCCATATTAAAATTTTTTCAAAGGTTGAAGGTTTCATTCTCTTCCTTAGAATCTGCCTCAGAATCACACCTATCCAGAGCATCCTTCCTTTGCACTGTAAGCCCCTATTTTGTTGTTGTTGTTGTTGTTTGAGATAGAGTCTCACCCTATTGCCCACCTTGGAGTGCAGTGGTGTGATCTCAGCTCACTGCAGCCTCTGCCTCCTGGGTTCAAACAATTCTCTGGCCTCAGCCTCCCGAGTAGCCGGAACTACATGCACGTGCCACCACACCTGGCTAATTTTTGTATTTTTAGTAAAGATGGGGTTTCACTGTGTTGGCCAGGCTGGTCTCAAACTCCCGACCTCAGGTGATCCACCCACCTTGGCCTCCTAATGTGCTTGGATTACAGGCATGAGCCACCATGCCCAGCTTATAAGCCCCTGTTTTGGCCAGTCATCTTTAGGGATAAGGGGGAGCATCTGGCTTGACTGCATATTTTAAGTGCTTGGTCTCCATGTTGGTGGGGGCCACAGAAACAGATGATGGGGGAGGAATCAGCCTGTGCAAAGCCTCTGGTCCCTTCTCTCTAAGGAAATCAGTGAGCTCACTGTCATCTGCTCTGCCACCACTGTCTAACTGGTAAGATCCTCACTTGGCAGGCAGGAGCCTGCTCTCTGCTTCCAGCCACTCTGCCACCATGCCAGATTCTTCCTAGATTGACTTTATCCCAGAGCATCATGGGGATGTAAGCTTTTGGACAATGTAGACAAAACAAAATCAGAGGCTTTATGCCTGCTGTTCCATCAACTTTCCAGGAAGGATCTCAGCTACGTGAAGTTTACCCTTCCAGTGGGCACAGTGACTTAGATGACATCAAAAAAAGAAAAAATATATATCCCTTTTATCACATTTCTGTCCATTTATTTTAGGCTGTGGAAGCAGATTGTCTTTCTCTTTTCCCACATTTTTTTGCCTCTAGGGCTGCTATTCTATCAAAGTAAGGTGTGAGCAAATCCTCTCTTTACTAAAGCCTAAAACCCATTTTTAAGTCTATCTGTGCTATGCTTTTCTAGTGTTCCAGATTTAAGTCTGCAGAATCAAAGGGCATTTATAAAAAACATAAGTAGCTCTTTATGTCCTATTTTGTGCTGATGCCATTCACCATCCGGATGACGGTAGTGGTGGTGATGATGTAATGATGCTGGTGGTGATGGTGATGGCGGGGGTGATGATGATGCTGGTGGTTGTGGTGATTGGGTGGTGATAATTGTGATGGTGATGCCGATGCCGGTGGTGATGGCAGTGGGAGTGGTGATGCGGTGTTGATGGTGATGGCGGTAGTGGTGGTGGTAATAGTGGGAGTGGTGATGGTGATGGTAGTGTGGTGGTGGTGGCGATGATAGTGCTAGTGGTGATGCTGGTGGTGATGGTGATGGTAGTGATGATAGTGATGATGCTGGTGGTGGTGGTGGTGGTGATGGTGATGGTGATGATGCCGGTGGTGGTGATGATGGTGATGGTGATGATGCTGGTGATGGTGGTGATGATGGTGATGGTGATGATGCTGGTGGTGGTGGTGATGATGGTGATGATGCTGGTGGTGGTGGTGGTGATGGTGATGGTGATGCTGATGATGGTGATGGTGGTGATGGTGATGATGATGGTGGTGATAGTGATGATGCTGGTGGTGGTGATGGTGACGGTGATGATGCTGGTGGTGGTGATGGTGATGGTGATGATGCTGGTGGTGGTGGTGATGATGGTGATGGTGATGATGCTGGTGGTGGTGGTGACGGTGGTAGTGATAGTGATGGTGGTAATGATAGTGATGGTGGTGAAAATGATGGTCATGGTGATGGTAGTGGGGCTAGTGGTGGTGGTAGTGATGGTGGTGGTGATGGTGCTGGTGGTGGTGGTGATAATGGTGATAGTGGTGGTGGTAGTCGTGGTGATAGTGATGATGGTGCTGGTGGTGGTGATGTGTTGGTAGTGGTGGTGGTGATGATGATGGTGGTGGTAGTGACGGTGATGATGATTAAAGGAAGAAGAAAAATAAGAATCAATGCATACTGAATGCTTACTATAAAATGTTATCTTTACAACAACCCTATAAAGGAGATATTATCCCCAATATACAGATTCAATACAGAGGCAGAGAGAAGTTCTGTAACTTGCTTAACTAACAGGTGGTGATATTTCAATCCAAGCGGTCTAACTCCAGAATTTTATTAACCAACAGATTATTTTAACTTTGGTCCACTTTTATAAGTACCTCTACGTTTGCATTTAGTAACTGGAAGTAATAACAGCTGTCATCTCTCGTTTGCAGTATTTTCTGTGTACTCAATATTTTGAGTGTTATGAGAGAAAGATGCTTAGTAAATAGTGAAAAGTTATTTGATTTCAACATATTCTTTTAAATCCAGGATCAGTGGTTGCAAAGTAACACAGCATGCATATTTACAGAAGGAAAGGTATTCAGTTCAAGAAATTGGCTTTTCAAATGCCTTAGCAATAAAAATGACATTACATGCCTACAGAATGTGAAATTGTAGAAAGATAAGTTCTCCTCAAATAAGTTGTAAAAAGTACATAAACTTTTAGGCATCTGTAAAGAAAACTGAAAACAATCCCAAGTGAGGTTAGAGAGGACAAGGATGGAATAAAAAGAAAATGACTAGCTACTAGGTGCACAAATGTCTTACTAATCTCTTGATTCCATTTACCTACAAGAGAAAGGTCATAAGGTTTACTCTGCCTCACAAAGGTAATACGTGTTTAATACAAGGTTAAGGGCTTTCAGTTAACTGACTAAGACCAGAGTTCTACAAATTCAAAGTCGATGCCAATGACTTTTCAAATTAAGTCTAATAGCAGCTGCCCACATGGAATAGATTTGGAAGCCTCAGTCCATTTTCTAATTGACTGAACAAAATGAGGTCTCTGTTGCAGCTCATCCTTCTAGCACTTCCTGTTTCTCAGTTCCAAGGTAACTGTTAATGGAATTAACCAATTTTCACAACATGTCCTGAGGCATAATACAAGTCTATAAGGCAGAAAGCTGAGAGCACTGAGTTAAGAATCAAAGATCCAGGATTGTTAATTTAAGTCATCCATGAACTAAATCTGTGACCACAAATGAGAGTTACAGAAAAAGAGATTTGGAAAAAAACTTCTAGGTCATTCAGAGCAAAACTAGCACTTAACAGATACGGGGCTGTGATCCTGGGGAAGTATTTAGCCTAAGAACCCCTACTATGTCGGTGGCACAGCTGGGCCCTGAAGGTGGGTTCTTCCAACCCTCAGTCCAGTGCCCTTCCTACTGCACTGCATGATTTCAGTCATCACTTCAGTTCTAGGAGTCCAAGAAATAATTCCAGTGGTTCAATCTGCCATCCTAAAACCAAGATGGTAGCTGATATAGGGTTCTTAAGTGGGTACCTCTAAGTCATTTAAAATAGATTTCAGTCAAATCCAGAATAGGTCCCTAAAGATTATACAAATATGCAGTTGCAGTGAGCAAGGTCTACAGTTCACAGGATCTCTGTCTGGGCAGATGGAACCATGTTCCTAACAGCCATGCTAATCAGTTCCCTTTTCTGGTAGCATTAGAAGGCCCGACGGATTTAAATAGAGTGGGCATTCAGAATAACCTAGGTGATTTTTCCAGCAAGTGGAGAAAAATCTCTAAAGGCCTCAAGACATTGGTGAGAGCACAGGTTGAATTGTAGAACCAGGCAAAAAATAAGTAATTAAGAATGACAGAAAATGATTTCCAGCAAGCTGGAATCTCTCTTCCCACTGCAATCTTAAAAATATTTTATAGCATGATTCTATAGGCAGCTATCTCTATCTCTCTCACTGCCACTAAATTTACATTATTAAAAAAATAATCAGAGGGCTTTAAAATGCCCAGGTTGGAACATAGAACTAACATCCGATTATAGGTGAAGGATGTTTTCTATTTTGTGATTATGTTCCGCAGTTTATGCTCTGAGCTGCTGAGTTTCTGAATCTAACAAATAGTTTTGTTGCAACAAGTTTCTATTGCACATTTAAATAGAAGAAATGAGCTGGAGTTCCTTTTCACTATTGCCTCTCCACAATGCGGGTTAGACCTGCCTCTCTAGTTCTCTGACCATGTGAGTAAGTAGGAGCCAGAGGGTTGTCAGGTGCCTTGTCACCATGTAGACAGAGGATCCCATCAGCTCTTGCTCTCCCTCTTTGCTTTTCCCTTGTTTAACTTGAGCCAATTAAGCCCTGTACTATCATTAATTGTCAAACTGGCACTTTTAGACTTGAGAAAACCCATCTGGCAATCACCTATAAATTAGCCTTCAGCCCCTCTAAATAGCTTTAATTAAAGTCATGGCTGGCATGGAACCTGTCCAGGTTTTGTTTGTGGTTACAAATTCACAGTGTCACAGGTGTGGCAGGAACAGAACATATATTAATTCTGGAACCTCAGAGTCTCATCCAGGTCAAGTTCAGATTTTTAAAAAATGCGTGTCCATGCAAGCCATTCACTGGACAGGCTTAGCTGACAGTTTATCTCCAAGGACTTTTCTGCAGAAGGAATCAAGACAAACTTCCTTGTCATCTTAGGAGCTAGCTCTTTCAAAACTAGACAACTAGCTAATCCCACTCAAGACCAAGGGCACCCTATGTCCATACAGAGATGTACTGAGAAAGTAGGTTATATACTTGAATTGTCATTCAACCGTTTGCTCTAGGACACAGATAGAAACTCATGGCCACTTCTTGCAGTGCTCCTAGAACCAGCTCAGACTGGAGACCCTCAAAAATAACTGTTATGTATTCTACACTACCCCTAGGCATTAGGAAACAACCATCTCAGGTGGATCACTTAAGGGAGTATAGCCTAATAAGTAAGAGGCATGGGCATACACTTTGACCAGGGTTCAAACCTGATTCTCCTTCTTAGTAGCTGCCCAACTCTGGGAAAGACACTTAACTTTATGTAGTTAATAACCCATGTCTCCCTAGGGTTGTGCTGAGAATTAACGGAATATATGGAACGTACATGGCACCATGTTTGACATAAACATGTGGATGATAAGCTGCAGCTCTGTAAAAAGGGCATGTGTTGGGAAAACGTTTATCCGCAGCAGTTCTTGGCAACAGCTCACATGTGGGCTTGAAGACACTGCTGAATTTGCTACCAAATCTTCAGAGTACCATCTTATCACTCCTTTTTAATCTAGTCTTCTCAAATCTCATATTTTTATTCTTTGACAAGAAAATCAAGAATATCCAGTGAGGGCCCATAACTCTTCAAAAAATAATAAAAATATGTCCACACCCTAAATTACCTGCTGTGATGATTCTGAGGAAGAATTTTCCTCCTCCTTTCCTTTTTCTTTTTTTTTTTGAGACGGAGTCTCGCTCTGTCGCCCAGGTTGGAGTGCAGTGGTGCGATCTCGGCTCACTGCAAGCTCCACCTCCCAGGTTCACGCCATTCTCCTGCCTCAGCCTCTCCGAGTAGCTGGGACTACAGGCGCCCGCCACCACGCCCGGCTAATTTTTTTTGTATTTTTAGTAGAGACGGGGTTTCACCGTGGTCTCGATCTCCTGACCTCGTGATCCACCCGCCTCGGCCTCCCAAAGTGATGGGATTACAAGCGTGAGCCACCACGCCCGGCCTCCTCCTCTTCAAAGGGTGAAGATTCTGCTCTGAAGCCCACACTTTCCTGTCTTCTCTAGGATTGATCTTCTCACCAAATTTAGTGAGTGCTTAGCAGCTTCTTTGTACTTACTCCTTTCCTGCCAGACTACAAGCACATTCAAATCCCGTCAAAACAACCACCACAATTGTAACTACACTAGAGCCTCGCCTTTATGTTCTCTCCACTCTCCATTGTCCCCTGCCAACCTCCCGGGGATGTCATCCACACCCATGACTTCCCTTCCTCAGGCCTACCTCACTGCACACCATAGACACTCCAGAGCGAGGGCCCCGCCAGTCTTCCCCCAGCCTTTCCAAAGGCATTCTGATCTCAGCTGACAGCAATATCATCTTCATAGTTAGCCCATGTGGAAACATTCTACTTTCCCTTCTTCATTTTCCAGTGGGTGAATTGAATGAGTGAACAATGAATGAACTGATGAAAATGTTTATCATATAATCTATCTCTGTATTCCACAACACGCCATGTTTTCCAGATCTCTTTCTTGCACTGTCTTGTCATCCACTTATTGTTGGTTTTGTTTCCCCTAGTGAACTATAAGTTCCAGGAGGGCAGGAATTCTATTTTCTATTCATAGCACTTATGGTGGGCTCTGACTAGATACTTGATAACATAAATCTAACATCTCAGCAACCAAAGCATGCCATGATCTTCACCCCAACTATTGCCTTGACATAGAGCTTCATCATCACATCTGTGCTACTGGACAAGCCAATTATTTATTCGTCATTATTTAGATGATTCATTTATTCAACAAATATCTATTGAGCCCCCTTTTGCGGTGGGCCTTTTTCAAGGTACTGGAAAAAAACAGAGAAACTTGCTGTTTTCATGTGGCTAATAGTGTAGTTGACAGAGGTACAAGGACGCAAATAAACTCTCTGTTCTCATGTGGCTCATAGTGTAATTGAGAGAGGTACAAATTGGGCAGTGCTAGGGCTCTGAGGATGAGACAGTGGGGTAAGCACACACAGGCTGACAGGCAGTGCTCTTTCCAAAAGATGCTCAGGAAAGCTCTGCCTGACTCGCTGGCATTTGAGCAGAGCCCTGAATGGGGGGAAGGCGTGTTCCTTCTAGAAACGCGCTGGAGGTGTTCCCCCAACCCCCGACCAGTGCAGGGAACAACAAGGACAACGTTGCTGAAGCAGGTGTCTGATGGGTTTACAGAGACCAGCCTGGCTGGGCTGCAGGGTAGGCATATGTGTGTAGGTGGGGGGACCAGGGGTGATAGGAGATGAGGGATGATTTGGGGGAGGGGGCCTACTGATTGTGGCAAAAACTTTGTTGTTTATTCTGAATTATAGGAGAAGCCATCAGAGGAATTTGAAAAGAGACCTTAACTTACGGTCCCCAGACACAGCTCTGATCACATTCCTCGTATATTAAAATTTTTTATTTGCTTGCTATTCTCTATAAAATAAATTCCAAATGCCTTTGCTTGACATTTAAATTCCTCCGAGATCCAGGCTTTTGGGTTTCCCACCCCTACTTCCTCATCTTCGTTTATTCTCCAGCCGTACTCATCAATGTCTACGTCTGTGGCTGCTGAGCTGATGCAAAATATTCCCTTTGTCAGGGGTACCTTTCCACTCTTTTTTGTAATTGTTCACATTCATTAGGATGCCATATCCTTACGATGTCTTCTCAGAAGTGAAAAGGCCCTGCAGCATATTACTGATCACTATATATGATTAGCGCTGACATCGGCGAGCGTTTATTTAGTATCTACTCTGTGTCAGGCACTCCGCAGAGCAATTTTCATTAAACACTTGAAAAAGTTCTTCGAGGCAGAGTTATTAAAGTCCCCACCCTTATTTTACAGATGAGAAAACAGAGGATCAGATACATTAAATAAGTTTCCAAGATTGCACTGCTATTTATCAAAGCAGCAAAAAATATAAGCTCTTGTCCCTCAGCTGCCCATGGTCTTCTATACATTTGTATTGTGGGTGGTTGTTTATGAATGTCTCCACATTTAACTGTAAGCTCATTCATGGAATGGACCATATTTAACTTATCTTGTTATCCTCAGTATTTAGCATATTAGTTGCTCAATTATTTGCCAATATAAATGAAAATCTGAGAATGATAACCAGCGGAAGATCTAAGAGGATTTATCCATTAAAAGGCTTTTATTTGCTCATTTTTATTCATTCATTCATTTCTGTATCTGTTCCACAAAACTATGTGAACCCATTGGTTCACAAAGTGCCAAAGGTGTATACCTGGCACTATTGAAATGTGAAGATAAACACAATGAACACGGATCCCAAGATGCTTAAAATCCCACTAGAAAAAGAGAAATGGGAACTAAAGTTTATTGAACATTCGCAATGGGCCAGGCACCATGCTAGGAACTTAACAACAATTTTCTTGTATAATTGCCCATCGGGATGGGTTATCCACATCAGGAAACTGAATATCCAGGAAGGGAAATGTACTTTTGGAAAGCACATAATTAGAAGTTAGCAGAGCAGAGATTCTATTTTATCTATGGCCAACTCCATAACCTCTTTTCTTCCTACTACATCACACAAGGGCCTAATAATTCTAATTATTCCTACATAATTCTGACATTGGAACCATGAAGTTCTCACGCGAGATTCCATGCCATTCCTTCACCTGCAAACGATTCAAATGCAAGGGCCGACGATGCCCACAGGGGAAGGAGGGAAGCGGGTCTCCTCTGGACTGAAGCCAGAGCAGGCTCAGACAGCTTTGGAGCCAAGAGACCGAGAGGCTCCGCTTCTGGGAGCACAGGATTTTTACAGGAATTGTGGAAAATATACAGGTAGGATGCTTTCAATAAAGGCTGATAGAGATGAAGGAAGGAAGCGGGGAAGGAGGGGAGAAAGGGGAGAAGGGAAGAAGGGAGGAGGGAAGAAGGGGGAGACAGGCAACTTATGTTGCTTAATTCTGATTCATAAAATCTGTCTAACCTGTGTGTCTTCTTTCTCGTTATTCATTGCGTTTACCTTCCCCACGGCCACGTGGGGAATATTTAGGAACACAGATGTTGGAGTCAGACTTGCCCGGGTTCAAATACCAGCTCCAGCTCTTAGGCAGCTTGGCTAAGTAACTAAACACCTCTCCACTCCCGTTTCCTCCTCTTAGAAGTGGAGACCACAATAGTCACACACGGTAGATACTCTAAGGGCTATGGTGAAGGGCAAATGGTTCTCCGCAGCATCTGTGACACGGGAAGTGCTCAGATGCCTGTGTCCTGGCAGTCCTACCCGCCAGGCTGCAGGGCTGCCCACGGCCTTGCCCTTCGTGCTCTGGTTGGGTGACTCTCCTCCGCACGGCTGCCCTGGGTCCCCAGCCCCAAGGGACACTTCCTGTGACCCCCCGCTTGTCGTAAAGGCCAGGGCCTTCGGCCTCCCACCCTTTGACCACCAAGCTGGCGCTGTCCGTGAAATTTCCCAGGCATGTGGTCTCATCTCAGCCTGACAGTGCGGGGAGTTTCCAGGTGCTGCCTGAGTGACGGTTATTCAGCAGACGAGCCCTTTGGGGTGAAGCCCAGCATGGAGGGGGTTTCCAGGAGCGCAATGCTCGCTGGCTGCCTGGAACCCAGGGTGACGCGGCCACCCTTCCACACAGAGCAGGAAGAAGAGGAAGGCTGGGGCCAGCCCAAGGTCGGGGTCACTGTGCCAGGCACTCCCTCCAGGTTCTGGCGGTATCGATCAGGACACCACCAGTGCGGTCTTGCAGACAAAATGCACCTATGCTGTGGGAGGGAGAGCAAGCGGTTCGCTCGCCACCCGTTAGTGCACCCGTGTCCTGGCGCGCAGACGGTTCTGGGCCGCCTGCAGCTATTCCTGGGCACAGCCATTTCCCGCCCCCATAAGCGCCTAGAGAGCCACACCGCGCCCTCCTCACCCCTGCAGGCCCGCAGCCCCTCCCAAGGGCTGGCAGAGTCGCCCACAGGTGCACTTTGTTCATCCCGTCTGCCTCCACAGTGGCCGAAATGAGTTCTGCACTAATGAGCTCAGGATGCGGGACAGCAGCGCCGGCGCTCACTCTCCAGGGACGCATGGAGCGCCGTCAAATGACCCGACAAACCTTTGCAGCCCAGAGGCTTGTAGAGGGACTGAGCAACCACCACACCTCTGTCCGAGGAGCTGGCAAAGGCACGCGGCACCTGCACCCGGAGAAAACGGGGTCCTTCCTCCTGTGCTCCACTGAGCAGCGAAGGAGGTCGGGGCTGCGGGCATCGTCCCTGGAGCTGCACTCTGAGCTCAGCGTCTAATTACTGCTAAGTGCATTTTCCCTCCACCGGTCACAGGTACTTCCCTGATAGGTAGAGCCCGTCGAATAGAAGGTGGTGTGACTTGGGATTCTAATAAGGAGATTCGTGGTTCGAAGGGGTGTGTGGTGTCAAGAATGAACAAGAAACGTGCGGGACTCAGGCAGCCGGCCGGCCGCAGTGAAATGGAGACCCGGGCGCACAGGCCGCGGGGCTGCAAGGCGCAACCTGCAGGCTTGCTCCGCTCTGGAAAGGCCCTGCTCCTCCTGGGCGGTGTCTCTCCCCTTCCTGCCTCCCCTCGGAGGCTGCCTCCCCTCGGACAGGACTAGGAGCCCATCCACCACCGGGGGAGCAACGCGGCTGTGTGCTTAGGCCTCCGGGGAAGTGAACTGTTTCCTTGATGTCCTACAAACAGGATTATTCACTCGGAAAAACGGAAGCTTGTCAAGTTGCCACAGTCGCCAGGGAAGATTCCATCTCTCTCTGATGGAGATAAACGGAACGGGAGACGTGGGGCTGAAGAGTGGGGCCTGGCTGAAGGGAACGAGGTGAAAACATCTTGGGTGGAGATGGTATTAGTCACACATGTTAACCCTGCCTTAGGCTGGGAATCCAGAACGGAGAAATTAACTCCACCAAGATGGAAGGATAAGAGGAGATCCGTTCCAAACTCCCACTGGCCCCGCGGTGGGAAATCCACACTGTCCCACGTCCTAATCCCACCACCTACCTTCTGCCCGCCTGGAGTTGTCCACAATCAAAGCCATTTCTCCTTTTAACATGGACAGAGGGTGGTGATGTCTGCAATAGCTTTGTGCCCTAAAGCTGCTCAGAAGGGGACGCAGAGAAACCAGCGTGCGCTCTTGTTTTCACATGGGACTACATTCCCATAGGGCAGCTTAGTTACTTAGGTAAGATTCCCAGGAATCTTCTACTGCGCGAGGCCAGCCAGGCACGACAAGAATGGGCAATACCCTGCCCTATGGAAGGACCATTCAAGGGAGGGATTGGGCTGTCAAGTGGCTGGTGTGGATATCTGCACGTTATGATTTCTCCAGGACTGGGGGAGGACAGCAAAGGCCCCGCGGCTGCTGGAAACCCCATCATGGCACTGAGCACGGGGTTCCACTTTGCTCCTCATGGATGGAGCCAGATAGCGCTTCCTACACGTGCTGTAGGGGGCTTCCTGGGCCGAACAGAACATGATCATGGAGACGAGTCTTCACCAAGGCAGCACAGAGGGCCGAGGTGTGGGGCGCACTAGATGGCATTGTGGTGAGTTCTCTCTCTTTCAGTAGTTCCAGACGTGACCAGGCCTACCTTGTTTAGGATAAATTCTCCTTATGCGAGAAAATGGGATCCCCCCCAGCAAAAAAACACAAGGATTATGGGCTGGTCTCCTCTCTGCTTCTTTAATGCTACTTAAAAGCAGTGCCTTTGGCTATTACTATAATAGAGATTTCCATTAGAGCCATTTTCTCCTTTCAAGATGCTGTCGGGATGGGGAGGTGCAGAGGCACAGTCTTTCCTATGCAGGTGTGTCCTCCCACCTGCATGGAAAGCAACACCTCAAGCAGGTGAGCTGTGAAAGGAGCCATGGCAAGGCCAAAGCGCAGAAAGAAAAAGAATCCCCCTCCCACTCCGCTTGACCACGACCCCCAAAGGTCAGTGAGGCTCTGGGAAGCTGTATCCTGAGCCGAGCAAAAGAGGAGGCTCTCTCTATTTCTTTGTAGGGAGAGAAGACTTTCAGGTCGCTTGTCTCTGTTGGTTTAGCATGGTATCCAAGAACCTACTCAGGCTGACCTCAAACGTATACTCCAATCTCACCCCCACCCTACTTTCTGCTGGCCACACCAAGCTCGCAGTGACCTAGCCCCTGACAGTGCACAGCACATCTGTTTTCATGCACAGGTGCCTCTGCTAAGAGGGCCTGCCACGCCTACTCCTCCCGTTTCTCAGACTAGTCAGTGCTTATCATCCGGTAAGTCCCAGCTCCAACATCCCCTTTTCAAAATGTTATTGTTGATTTCCCTCAGTTATTCAGTGGCTACCTCTGTTTGTAAACAGCAGTCCTTTGTAAAGAGCAAGTATGACTATCAAATTTTAGTTCAGTCACTTAA
This sequence comes from Nomascus leucogenys, assembly GCF_006542625.1. Lineage (NCBI taxonomy): Eukaryota > Metazoa > Chordata > Mammalia > Primates > Hylobatidae > Nomascus > Nomascus leucogenys. The sequence goes on along the minus strand of NC_044395.1, from coordinate 1,591,720 downwards.
AGGTATATTCCTACACGCATGCACATGTGCATATACAAACCACCTATACTACCAGCTATCACAGAATGAACCTTTACTAAATTCTGGCTGATGAAGTAGATATTAATATTTTCATTTCCCAGATAAAAGAGCCCACATGAAACTGTGCTAATATACATTAACAAAGCAGTAGTAGAGGTGGGAGCCCTGCTCTGATCTCTTTGACTTCAAATATTTCCTATTGTTCTAATTAGACTGGGAGCCCATAAAAGATAGAAATTAATAGTTCAGGTCAGTGGAAAGCAAACAGACTCTGGACTTAGATCTGGTTGCAAATTTCAGTTCTTTTTTTTTTTTGAGACGGAGTCTCACTCTGTCGCCCAGGCTGGAGTGCAGTGGCGCAATCTCGGCTCACTGCAAGCTCCGCCTCCCGGGTTCACGCCATTCTCCTGCCTCAGCCTCTCCGAGTAGCTGGGACTACAGGCGCCCGCCACCTCGCCCAGCTAATTTTTTGTGTTTTTAGTAGAGACGGGGTTTCACCGTGTTAGCCAGGATGGTCTCGATCTCCTGACCTCATGATCCACCTGCCTCGGCCTCCCAAAGTGCTGGGATTACAGGCGTGAGCCACCACACCCGGCCCAAATTTCAGTTCTCACAGTGATTGCATGACTATGGAGAAATTACTTAGCCTCAGACTGGGCCTCAGTTTTTCCATCTGTAAAAAGGTAAAACAAGCAAAACTACTCACTTCACAATATTATTTTAAGCATCGAATGGAAGTTTGTATGTCATGTACTGAAAAATAAACAGAATGTGAGCTCCAGCACTTCTTTTTATCTTTATTCTCCCAATTCTTAGAATAATGCCTGGCACTTGGTGAGAACTCTGAATTTTTTCAAAATGAATACATTTTTTAAAAAGCAGATTGGACCCCCTGACAGGTGAACATGGGTGGCAGAGAGCTTATGGGGGGTGTGTGGTGAGGGGCCTGGTGAACCTTATTTATAGTGGGTGGAATTTATAAAATTGAGACTAAGATGCTTTGACTCCAACTCTTTAGTCACAACTTTTTCAAATATTTGATTTTGGTAGATTTTCACATGATCTTTTTCCTTTTCATCAACATGACTCTCCCCACTGCTGCCTCTCTCTCTCTCTCTTTCACACACACACACAGACACACACACACACCCACTTATATACCCATTCTGCCCCTGGGAACCACTGCTGTGCAATGCTGACCACATCCAGATGTGCAGTCAGCAGAGTTACACAGGCCTGCACAGTCTCTTGGAGACCGCATTGAGTCTCACCAGGCAGCTGCTAGAAGTGCTTCAGAAAGAAAGTCACAGTTCATTGTCTTCATTTGGAATGCTATTACAGAATACCATAGGCTCAGCGACTTAAACAACAAACTTACATTTCTCACAATTTTGGAGGCTGGAAGTCCCAGATCAAGGCACTGGCAGATGTGGTGTCTGACGAAGGACTGTTTCTGGTTTGCAGATAGTCATTTTCTCATTATTATCCTCACATGGCTGAGGGAAAAACCATCTTTCTCACAGATCTCCTTATATAAGGTGCTAATCCCATCCATGAGAGCCCCACTCTCATGATCTAATCACCTCCCAAAGGCCCCACCTCCAAATACCATCCTGTTGAAGGTTAGGATTTCAACACGGGAATAGGAAGGGACAGACATGCAGTCATGCAGTCCATACCTCATGTATGGTAGGGTAAATGAAAAGAGATCGATTCTTCCACCAGAAGATGAAGTCTGGGGACATAAAGGCATTAGTGTTGAGATATTCAAGGATGCCACCTGCTGTCTAAAGTCTGCTTTCCAGCTTCCTACCCTCAGCATGAAGGCATTTGTGTTCATGCTAGTCACTTCTTCGTCATAAGATGGCTGCTGACAAAAAGAGAAAAGTGTAATCCTAGCAGTAACTGAGTTTTTCATGGGTTATGAAAAAGCTCTCTTGGAATTCAAATTCCACTTACAACCCAATGGCAAAAAAATAGGCCACATGGCCATCCACAGCTGAAAGGATGCTAGGAAATCAGGGAACATGGTTGGTCCTTGGGATGGGGCACCTGCTGCCCCAAACAATAGGCACTCTTAGCAAGGAAGGAAGGAAGGATATTGTAGGCTACTTGCAATGCCTTCCACACCCCACATCTTCTCTTCCTTTCATTTTACCTTTTAGTTAGAGAGGGCTGGTCCCTAAAGCACACAGGCTAATGGCCAGAGAAATATGTTACCAGCTCCTTCCTCTTTTCCTTCTCTACAAATGTTTCACCCTACAAATTATTGGCAGGAGGGCGGAAAAAGTGTAAATCAGGTCACGAATACAAATCCTGCTGCGAGAGTCTGAGGATCCCGTGAGCCCCGCCTGCCAGGTTTATTGAAGGCATGGGAGGTGAGTGGGTCACCGACGTGAGGCTGCATGACTTAGTGCCTTCAGCTGCGAGTGTCAGCAATTCTTTTCAGGGGATCAGGAAAAAGAAGGGAAGTATGGCCCGAGCTAAAGCTGAACTCTTCACCCCTTCCCTATGGGGAAGAACAGAGCTCAATGTGTCTGGGAACATGATAAAAAGTGTCAAAACAAAGGCTGGAATGATACTGAGCTGGGGCTTGAAATTGGGAAGGAGACAGCAGTTTTCTTCCCCTTCCCTGGATCTCCAAAACCATCCCTGCATGATGGGGAGAAGAAGGCGGAAGCCAAAGGAGTGGAAAGATGCAGAAATGTCACACTGAGGAATTAATCTAAAAAAAAAATACCCTGGTCTCTACTTCTTAGCATTAGCAACAACACATTTTGCTCTCTTCTTTGTAATATTTAGCTTCCACGGCAACTTAGTATTGAGATTACTTAGTCCTCAGAGCATTCACATGTAAGAGCTACCTATTTAAGAGATGAGTGTAAAACTGTGATTCTATCCAAGATACCACTCAGGCACACTTTGATGCCTAACACTCAGGAGGCACCAATGGAAGGCACAGGGGAGCAGGGAGGTGGACACCCAGCGGGACAACCCGAGCATTCCCCCTTCACTCACCCCTCATGTCTTCTCCCCACCCAATCATCGAATCTACCCAATCGTCCAATGCACTTTCTTTTTTTTTTTTCTTTTTAGAGATGGAGTCTCGCTCTGTCACCAGGCTGGAGTGCAGTGGTGCGGTGTCTCCGCTCAATGCCACCTCTGACTCCCTGGTTCAAGTGATTCTCCTGCCTCAGCTTCCCGAGTAGCTAGGATTACAGGCACGTACCACCACACCCAGCTAACTTTTGTATTTTTAATACAGAGGGGGTTTCACCATGTTGGCCAGGATGGTCTCCATCTCCTGACCTCGTGATCCACCCGCCTCGGCCTCCCAAAGTGCTGGGATGACAAGCGTGAATCCCGCGCCCGGCCGGAATGCAGGAGTCAGGCTCTTCAGGTCGCTAAAGACATGGCTGCGTGTTACTCTTCCCCCTGCTCCAACCGCCATCTCCTACAACCATCCTCAGCTCATCAGGGGAGACTGAGGACAGAAATGGTTCTTCAGTGACTCTACTGTGTAAATGGAATGGAAAAATGGTCCCAGCATCGGATCTGCATGTACTTTTGGCTCTTTGAAGATGGCACCACTTTCAACAGCTAGTGTAAAGACAGACAATTAAAATTTGACATCCTTACTCATTCAGTTTACCTTTGCCAAAAGCCACAGAGGCACAATCAGGGCTTTTCAAGTAAAGCAGTGCTTTGGACAAGGGTGGCACAGTTAAGAATTGTTCCAATTTAGCATCTAATAATAGCTCAATTAAGTCACAAATCCCATCTGTTTCTACTTGAGGAGTTTTACAGAAGTCAAAGACTAGTTATTTTCTTTTCCTTTTCTTTTAGCTTGTATGTTCTGGCCCTTCTTCCACCACCCTCACAAACATCCACAGATAACTTGCTTCAGGGGGAACAACCTCTGATCCCATTTAGCACCCCGTTAGCCACATCTCCAGTAGCAGCTCAGCATCTGAACACAAAGCGGAATGTTGGGTGCAATGTGGGCCTGTTTCCTGACTCAGCATGAGTCCTGGCCGTGTCTGCAAACTGGTCTCCCTGGCCAGCTACAAAGATGGGAAATTACATTCCTTGTTTCTCATCTCCTCCCAAAGGCTAGGTAAAAATTGATGCAAAGAACTTAGGCAGGCCTTGGAGGAATATGCCCTGCCAGGGCTGGTTATTATAATTTCTGTGGTGTTGCTGCAGGTAGGGAAACAATGTGAAAAACCCTGACACTTTCACTCCCTTTGGTTCTTGTTGCTCCAATGTGAAAGCGAAAGGGAGGGGGAGAGGGAAAGGTAGAAGGAGGAAGAGGGGAGGAATATAGAGAAGGAAAAGGGGAGGGAGGGGAGAAAGGAGAAGAAGAGGGAGGAGAAGGGAGAGGGAGAGGAGGGAAGGCAGATGAAGAGAAAGAAGGGAGGGAGAGGGAGAGGGAGTATTTGTCTGTTAGATAAGGGTGTTGGGAGACCACAGCAGAGGAGAAGACAAAGGTGAGGCATTAAGACCAACCATTAAGGTCACAGTGTACCTAGCATTATAATGGGGTGAAAGGATCTGTTGCCGGACTACTTTGGCCCAAGGTAAGTGTGTCCTTATCTCCCCAAGCCTATAAGAGAATAAAGAAAGAACAGGTCCTTGGAGAATTTACCAACCATCTTAAACAGTTTGAGGCAGACTATGAAGGGAAAACACATTTACTCTACTTATGAGAGCACCACAGATCTTCTTGCTGGATTTTTTGTCTTTTTTGTCTACATGTTCCCATAAATATCCTATTTCTATCAAAACTAGTTATTTTATTCCCCTCATTATTAAAAATCTAGAACAAGCTGATATTCGTTAAGGAAACTCAATCTGCAAATAAGAAGGCATTAGTGAGGCCTCCACTTAGGATAGGAGCCATCTTTTTGGGATGAGGCACTTCCTACCCAGCATGGTATTCAACCGGGCAGAGTAAAGGTCTATATCCAAACACTCAGGATTTTGCCCTAGATATTTGATTCCTCACTTGACTTATCGGTATCTGATAAACATAGCTATACAATTAAATGAATTTAAAACCATTATAAGAAGTTTTTTTTATTTTCAAAAGAAGAATAATACTAAAAATCAAAGGCATTCTTCATGATAGGCAGAATGCCAGGAAATCCCATCTAGAAACATTCAAACCAACCAGATTTGGTGCAACCAAGTGTTGAGTAATTGGAAAAGCTAAGTGAACTCCAAAGGCATTAGTTTGTCCTCTTATTTCCAAAAAAAGAGAAAAACATGGGCCCTGGCTTAGCTTGTAACAAATGTAATAATTTGTTATGCAATAACTTAAATGAATTATCATGTTATGCATAGAAATTTCTTGTCCTTGGAAAAAATACTTAGGATTAAATACAAATGAGAAAAGTATTACTAAACACTTAATATTAAGCCAATCATTAAACTCTTAGTAGGCAGTACTACAATGAATATCATCCTGAAACTTGACAATGTAGAAAATCTCCCCAAAAGAAATTTCCAAAAGCAAGAAAGGCCAAGTTATTAGCTTTATTGAGACATGCTGTAGAGAAGGAAAGCTTTTAAACAGGGTAAGAGTGGTAGCAGTAAATAATCTAATCAAAACGCAGAGCCAGTTGGCGTATCTCTACTTTATAACTACACGCATTGTATTTCATCATGACATAAGATATTGTCACAAAGTACAGGAGTCATGAGCTGTGTGGAACAATACCATACATCATTCCACAACTCCATGCTACGCATTTCAAATGGGCTTGAAAAGAATTCCCAACTCTGTACCATTCACCACACACACACACACACACTCACACACATACCTACACACACCATTATCAATTTCTTAAGCTTTCTAGTATAGTAAATAAAACAACAATACAAGGTAAAGAATGTGCATTCACACTGACATGGTTGTATGGTATAGGTTGGCTGTTCCTTATTGGAAATGCTTGGGACCAGAAATGTTTTTAATTTTGGATTTTTGGGGATTTTGGAATATTTGCATATACCTAATGTTATATCTTGGGGGATGGAATTGAAGTCTGAATACAAAATTCATTTATGTTCTATATATACATTTTACGCATCACCTGAAGATAAATGTATACAATATTATAAATGATTTTGCACATGAAACAAAGTTTTGACTGCACTTTGACTGAGACTCATTACATCAGGTCAGGTATTAAATTTTTGACTTGTGGCATCATGTCAATGCTCAATAAGCTTGGATTTTTGGATTAGGAATGCTCAGCCTATATTAGGTAAGGAGCATTAAAGTTATTGAGAAGACTATAGTTAAGCACTGCCTTCAGTATTCACTAGCACTATGATCTCAGGCATACTGCAGTTGTGGAATAAATTAAAGAACATTGGCTTTAAAGCCCAAGTCTGGAGTTTAAATCGTCTATCAAGCAGCCACCCAAAAACTCTTAGATCTGATAAATAAATTCAGTGAAGTTGCAGTCTGTAAAATCAATATACAAAAATCAGCAGCATTTCTATACATCAATAATGAATGAGCCTAGATAGAAAAAAGGAAGGAAATCCCATTTATGATAGCTCGAAAAGAAAAAGAATAAAAAAGGAAAAAAAACCTAGGAATAAATTTAACCAAGGAGGTGAAAGATCTCTACAAGGAAAACTGCAAAACGTTGCTGAAAAAAAATTGAAAAGGACACAAATAAATGGAAAGACATTTCATGCTCATGGCTCAGAAGAATTAATGTCATTAAAATGACCATGGAAAAAAATCAACTCAAGATGGTTTAAATACACAAGCCTTAAGACCCCAAACTGTAAAACTACTAGAAGAAAACATATAGAACACACTTCAGAACATTGGCCTAGGTAAAGATTTTGAGACTAAAACCTCAAATCACACACAATAAAAATGAAAATACACCAACGGGACTATATTAAACTGAAAAGTTCTGAACAGCAAAGCAAATAACCAAAAGAATAAAGAGACAACCTGTTGAATGGAAGAGAATATTTGCAAACTATTCATTTGACAAGGGACCAATATTCAGAACATACAAGAAACTCAAATGACTCAATGGCAAAACAAAATCCTATTAAAAAGTGGACAAAGGACATGAATAGATATTTCTCAAAAGAAGACATACAAATGACCAACAGGTATGTGAAAAAATGCCCAACATCATTTATCATGAGATACAAATCACAACCACAATAAGATATTACCATTAGAATGGTTATTGCTGAAAAGACAAAAAATAACAGGTGCTGGTGAAGATGCAGAGTAAAGGAGGTGTTGTACACTGTGGTGGGAATGCAAATTAGTACAACTTCTATGAAAAATAGTGTGGAGATTTCTTGAAAAATTAAAAAATATAACTACATGAAATGCAGCTAACCTACTACTGGGTATTTATCCAAAGGAAAAGAAATCAGTATATCAAAGGGATACCTGCACTTGCATGTTTATTGCAGCACTATTTACAATAGCAAAGATAAGTAACATGGTTTGGCTCTGTGACCCCACCCAAATCTCATCTTGAATTGTAATCCAAATTGTAATCCCCACATGTTGAGGGAGGGAAATGGTGGGAGGTGATTGGATCACGGGGGCAGTTTCCCTCATGCTGTTCTTGTGATAGTGAGTCAGTTCTCACCAGATCTGATGGTTTCATAAGTGGCAGTTTCCCCTGCTCTCCTCTATCCTCCCTCCTGCCATCTTGTGAAGAAGCTGCCTGCTTCCCCTTTGTCTTCTGTAATGATTGTAAGTTTCCTGAGGCCTCCACAGCCATGTGGAACTGGGAGTCAATTAACCTCTTTTGTTTATAAATTACGCAGTCTCAGTTATTCTTTATGGCAGTGTGAAATAGACTAATACAATAATACTAATACAATACTAATTACAGGTGTAATTCTATACATACCAGAATACTATTTGGCCATTAAAAAGAATGAAATCATGTCATTTGCAGCAATATGGATGGAACTGAAGATCAGCATATTAAGCGAAATAAGACAGGCACAGAAAGACAAATATTGCATGTTGTTACTTACATGTGGGAGCTAAAAATGTTGATCTCAGGGTGGTAGAGAGTGGAGTGATAGATACCAGAGGCTGAGAAGGGTGTGGGGGGAGGGATGAAGAGAGGTTGGTTAATGCACACAAAAATACATTTACAGGGAAGGAACAAGTTCTAATATTTATATCTGACGGCACGGTAGAGTGACTATGGTTAGCAACAATGCATTGTATATTTCAAAGTAGCTAGAAAAGAGGACTTGAAATGTTCCCAAAACATAGAAACAATTAATACTCAAAGCGATGGTCACCCTACATACCCTGACCTGATCATTACATATTTATGCACATAACAAAAACTCATATGTACCCAATAAATTTGTAAAATATGATGTATCAATGAAAAAGTCACCGTGTATGTTCTTTGTTCAAGTTACTTCGTCTAATTTAGCTCAGTTTTTTCATCTGAAAAATTGGTAGGGAGAAATAAAATTATATCTGTTCCCTGCTTTGTGAGGTTGTTGTGAGGCTGCTCTGAGGATTAAATGAGAAACACATGTGAAAGCTCTTGGAAAATCTTTGAGTTATACCAATATTTGTTGTTAATTTATTTAACTTCAATGAAGCTTACTCTTCTCATTTATCAAATGGGGATTAAAATAAAATCTTTCTCCTGTCTCCTTACAGGATTTTCACAGGACTAAGCAAGCTAATGTATGTGGATGTGTTTGAGAAACAATAAAGCACTTCACAGGTAATTATCATTATATTAGGTTAACCTTGAGATACCCAATATCATCCTACCAAGACTCACTGGGTTCCCTAAAAGCTAAATGTCCTTCATTTCTCATTTTGGCGGCCTTGTAGCAAGGAGCCCTTCTGACATATTAGCAATCCAGCAAATATTGCCATTCTCAGGTATCTCATCCTTCCTCTTCCAATTTAAATAATTGTTTGCATAGATCTGCATATGTTATACATTAGTTGTTACTTTACATAGGCATTTGAGTTGAAAATAATCAAGCTATTATTAACACTCATTCCTGGTTGTTGTTTTTCTTTCTGTATACCAAAATACAAAATACTCTTTTCTTTGAGGGAAAAGTATGCAGTTCATAATAAGAAGTTTCAAAAAAACAAAAGAAAAAGATAAAGAAAAAAATTAATACAGTGCAATATAGTCATGCTTCATTTCCCATTCCACAAGCTCTTACATTATAAAAACTGCCTCTGCTACCTGTGACCATTCCATTAGTTGAACCCTCAATCCAAACACTCATTTCAATTTCAAAAATTAGAATAACCTTAATCTTTGGGGGGGAGGGGGAGATTACAAGAAAACTTTAACAGAAGTTTCTATTCATTATGAAAATAAAGTAAGTGGCCAGGCACAGGGGCTCACACCTGTAATATCAACACTTTGGGAGGCTGAGGCGGGCAGGCCATTTGAGACCAGGAGTTTGAGACCAGCCTGGGCAATGTGGTGAAACTCTGTCTCTATTAAAAAACTAAATTAATTAATTAAAATATATATATATATATATACACGCACAAAAAAAATACAAAAATTAGCCAGGTGTTGTGGTACACTCCTGTAGTCTCAACTACTGGGGATGCTGAGGGGGGAGGGTCACCTGAGCCTAGGAGGTGGAGATTGCAGTGAGCTGTGATCACGCCACTGTACTCCAGCCTCAGTGGCAAAGACAGGCCCTGTCTCAGAAACATAAAAAAAAAAAGAAAAGAAAAGAAAAAGAAAAAAACAAAGAAAATAAATTAAGTGACATCTGAAAGTACACCCAAACATCTTGCCAAAAAAATAAATAAGTAAAATTAAATAAACACTATTAATAGTTCGGTGAATGTGTATATAACATTCTATAAGCTGTCTTTTCTCTTATGTTATGGTCATCTTTCCGTGTCAAATATAAACTCACTGTCATTGTTCTTAAAAAGCTTCATAGTTTTCCATCATATGCACGTATCATGTTTAACCACTTATTTAAGTGATTGCTAATTTTTTTTATTTTTTTGAGGCGGAGTCTCGCTCTGTCGCCCAGGCTGGAGTGCGGTGGCGCAATCTCGGCTCACTGCAGGCTCCGCCTCCTGGGTTCAGGCCATTCTCCTGCCTCAGCCTCTCCGAGTAGCTGGGACTACAGGCGCCCGCCACCACGCCTGGCTAATTTTTTGTATTTTTAGTAGAGACGGGGTTTCATCGTGGTCTCGATCTCCTGACCTCGATGTGATCCGCCCGCCTCGGCCTCCCAAAGTGCTGGGATTACAAGCGTGAGCCACCGCGCCCGGCCAAGTTATTGCTAATTTTTTATTGATATAAAAATGATGTGCAGATTACTTAAAAATTTAAATGTGTGTGTATTGTATGACCTAATCATTCTACTGCTAAGTATTTACCCAAAAGAAATGAAAAAACATGTCTATTAAAAACTTGTACACAGTTGTTCATAGCAACTTTATCTGTAATAGCTGAAACCTGTAAGCAACCCAATAATACATCAATACGTGAGTGGACAAATAAATGGAGGTATGTTCATACAGTGGAATAGAAAGGAATGAATACAATAACAGTAATGAATCTTGAAATAATTAAGTTCAATGAAAAAAAGCCAGACAAGAATGCCTACGGTATAAGTCCATGTATATAAAAATCTAGAAAATGCACTCTAGTGTCTGGAAATAGAATGTAGATTAGTGGCTGCCTGGGTGTGAAGGAATGGAGAGGGCAGAAGGCAGGAAACCCCAAGAGGCATGAGGAGATATTTGGGAGTAATGGATATCTTCACTATATTGGTTGTGATAATCATATATTACTTATCCAATTGTACAGTTTAAGTACGTGTAGTCTATCGTGTGTCCATTATATCTCATATAAAGCTGTTTAAAAATGGGAGGAAAATGCTGTGGAGAACATTCTTGTCAACTGGTGAAATTTTCTCCTTAGAATGATTTTGCCTTTGGCACTGACTATTGTAATAGCTTCTCATATTAGGTTAGCCTTCAGATTCCCAATATCGTCCTACTCTGCTACTAATTTGACCTTCTCTCTGACTATTCCTTTAGTTGAATGCATCTTTCCTAAAGCACAATTCCAATCAAAAGTTTCTATTTGCTCATTACCTACTACATTTTTATTCAGCTAATTCGCCACATGAACTCCTTATCTTGGCCTCCAAGACAGTTAGTATTTGGCCTCATTTCCCCTCCCTGAACTCTCTCTCACTGCCCAGTTCCACGCACCCTAGGTACCATATGCACATTGCGTTGGCGGCAGCTGAGAGTGTCGCTGAGGCGTCACTTTTTGTGTAAGACTCAATTTCTTCAACTGGAAGGTGGTATACTAATTACAATCTAAGGAGTTAGTATGAAAGTGAATGATTTTTCAGGAAGAAATGTAAGCTGTTGGTGGACATCATATTTCTCTGTCTGGGTATCTCCTGCTCTCTCATTCCTGGAAAGCACGTGCTCTCTCCTTCTCCAACTTTACATATACTGGTTCTGCTCCCCATCGCATGATCCAGCTCAAAATTCTATTTTCCATAGAGTCTTCTTCTGAATTCTCATGACGTGCTACATGTACTACTGTCTCACAACACGTAACACTTAGCTAGCATGCATGTCGCATATGTAAGTTTGCATGATTGTTACATACATAAGTATATACCCCGCCACCCCCTCCACGCTGGTCTGTAAACTGCTGCCTTCGGCAGGCAGATGACAGGATGGATTCATTTTTGCTTTCTCCACCATGCCTTGCAGACCACATGCCACAAATGCTTGTTCACAGGTAAAGGGGAAGAATTCCAACTACCCTATCCTCTGGCATGAGTCATTATTTCTTACACCTCATTTCTCAGCTTCCAAGAAGAAAATAACTCTGGGGCTACTTCTAGTAATGACTTGAGAACTAAGCTAAGAAAATGTTAGATCCAAAAGATAGTGTCCAGGGTCTGGGATCATGCCCTGATGTGACCGTGTTGTATAGCCTGGCTATGGGGACTGAACCTGAGATCTCTTGAGTGCCTACTGTACTCTGCCTTCTCCTTGTACTTGCACTTATCTGTCCTTATTTGAGCTGTTGCTATGGCGTTAGCTTCAATTAAACTTATTTTTCAAAAAATGTATAGTCTCTATTACCTAGTTCTCTGTCTATTCAAGCTGTCAGCTGTCTTAAGACAGACCCGCGTCTGTGCGTTCCCACGACTAGCATGGTGGGCACGCAGAAATCATTGAATTAATATGTATTAAATTGCACTGGATTTCAATGAATTTGAAAAGTGCCTTAGGAATCTCAAGACAAAAGTGTCAGCTCCTCATTGTCCCTTATTTCAAAGTTCGAAAATGACATTTTGGTTCAAGGAACAGAGCCAGGGAGCAGAAACTATACTGCCAGATGCATCCACTGAAGCTTTGCCAGGTAGGAAGAGTTTGCTGAGGAAAGCAAGAAGGGGAAAGAGAATAATCTGGATTTAAGCTTGGCTATTAAAGAAGATCAGGAGAGAAAGGGATTGTACTGGAGGGCAGATAATGAGTCAGATTCAGTAAGAGATCATAAAGTTTACACAAGAGTAAAAAATTGCAATACTTTTTTTAATGTGCCTTTTATAATAAAGAATACCTAAATATTTGGGCAAATTAAAATGTTATAAATGTGATAACTAGAAGGAGGCAGTAAAAAAGTTATTCTCTGAATATAATCATGAATGTACACAAACATGATAGCAACAAATTCTAAGCAAATGCCCAATGACACAGGATTAGTTAAATAACTACGATACACACATAGGCTGCAATATTGTGATGACATTAAACATCACTATGGATGATTTGTGGAAGAAAAGATGCCATATACATTAAAAGTCCCCTCAAAATTACAAAAATATAATAAAATTGTGGTAAATGATGCAAATGTACATACTATGTAGACATGTGTATTATACATATACATTGTTTATAAATACATTTATGTGGTTTATAAGTATAGGAAAGCGACTAGGCTTTTAAAATATATGAACAGTGATGATTGCCTGCAAGCAAGATTATATATGAGCTATTTTTAGTCTGTTTATTTGTACTTTCTAAATTTTCTCCATTAAATATGAACTCTTGGATAAACAGAGTAATTTGGGAATAGTTGGACAATTAGTAAGTCTAGTGGCCCAAAGAAGCATGCAATGAAACTAGCTAATGCAAAATAGCAATAATAATAACAATCTGTTCAAATTTAAAACTTTGGAAATTTTGCATTGAAGGAGAAGGAAGGTGTAACCCAGGAGAATGTTGGTGTAACCCAGTACAGGATTCCCTCTACAACCACCTTCATGCATGTTTTGCAGGCAAATGGGAAACGAAGAAAGGTCAAAAAAAGGAAGGGAGGGAGGGAGTAAAGGGAAGAAAAGAGATACACGGCGACAAGCGGGCAGGGGGAAAGAGCAGGACTACGCAGTGTGGTGTTTCCACGTGCAGCAGTAAGCATTATCCTTGAGGGCTTGTGGTTCAGGAGTGAAAGTTTGGGCCATCCCAGCAGGGAGAGAATCCTAACAGGTTGACATGCTGCCTGAGGGCACAGGGGGTGAGATTTGGGTAGAGAACAAAAGCATGCACATAGCTGAAGTCAGAATTGCTATTGTGGCAGGCATTCGCTCTGCGTGGGAGGGTGTGTGTGGATTCTGAGCAGTCCAAGGGTTCACCTGGGCTGGTGGTTGTCTCTCAGCTCAAGACGTTTCCAGCCATGCTTTGCCCTGCTCTTCTGAGGCTGGAATGCTAAGAACTACATTTTCCAAACATTTTGCCAGTCTGCTGTCGGTTGAGTTTTGCCGATTGAAGATACCAAGATGGCAGGCAAAGGTGAGATGTGGGAAGGGTGCTTCCTTCTCTTTCCCTCTTCCTGTCTGTGTGGACCCAGAGGTGGCACAGGCCCCAGCAGCTGTGGGTGGCCCCAACCTCCACCTTCCCTTTGAACTCCCAGACCAAGTCTCATTATGCTCTTTCTGACGTGCCAATATTCAGAAAAAAAAAAAAAAAAAAAAAAAAAAAAAAAAGAGCACCAAGTCCACAGGGTCTCCGGTTAGAGAAGACACATGCTAATAAGAACTCTCCCTCTTCCTGTGTCTCGGTCTCCATGAGCGGTGGCTACTCCCCGCAGTCACCTCAGGAACACATGGTTCATTTAGTGCATTCTCCTCACTCAATTCTCTCTGTTTGAAACACCTAGTGCGGGTCCTGTTTCCCCACTGAGCCCAGATGAATAGAGAGGGAGAGAGGGGGAAAATGGCCCTGGAGCATGGGCCTGCGCTGTGCCAGGGACCTGCAAGCACATTACTTCATTGGAATGACAGGCAGTTCCTGCAGGACCTTCAGGGTAAGTTAGTTTTTTTTGCTGGACGGCACTAGCTGTTACAAAGTTTAATATGCCATATTGAGCTGAAATCGGTCTTCCTGTAATTCCTAGGTGTTACTCTTTATTCTGACACTGGAAGCCATATAGCTTATCCAATTTTTCTTTTTATGCGTCAGGTGTTTGCAAGAAGCTATGTCTCCCCAAAGCCTCTTCTTTTCCAAATTAAATATCTCCAGTCCTTCCAGCCATTTTTCTTCAAATAGGACTTTTATCTTTTCCTTCACTCTCCTAGGGCGTCTTCACTGAATGAAATCTTTGTGTTGATATAACTATCAAATTTTGCCTAAATGAGAACAAATACTCCACATTTCGTATGGCCTTTGAGGAAGCAGTGAAATTACCACCCTCTTTACTCAAACATTCCATTTGTATTAAATTTGATCATTTGACTTTGTGTAATATATATTTTTATTTATTTAGTGATGGTGGGCAGGGCAAATTCTACTTTTCTCTCATAGTGTACTGTGAATATCCCTCTTATTTCCTCCCCTCCACATGCAATGAAGTCAGATCTTTCTCATCCCATACCCCTGCAAATTTTAAAGTAATTTAAAATATCTGTCTTTACTTCTACTGACTTTCATTTTATAATTGTTTCAATCAATTATTCTCAGCAGTTGACATATTTTTAATCCTGACTTTGTCTTCCCAGATTTTTGCTGCATGCAAATTTCTTTCTTTCTTTTTTTTTTTTTTGTCTTTTTTTGTTTTGTTTTCTGGAGATAAAGTCTCACTCTGTCACCTAAGCTGGACTGCAGTGATGCAATCAGAGGTCATTGCAGCCTTGAACTCCTGGGCTCCAGTGATCCTCCTGGAGCCTCAGCCTCCTGAATATGAGCAGCTAGGACAACAAGTGCAGACCACCATGCCCAGATAAATTTTTATTTTATTTTTATTTTATTTTTGTAGAGACGGGGTTCTCACTATGTTGCCCAGGCTGGTCCCAAACTCCTGGCCTCAAGCAATTCTCCCACCTCAGCCTCATAGATTGCTGGGATTAGAGGCATGAGCCACCACATTGGCCACTATATGCAAATTTGATAATCCTGCCTCGTATTTCACCATTTAAGTCTTTGAAAAGGGTAGAACCAAAAGCAGAGACCAATATCATAACCTATCAATAATAATTTTTCAAACTAGCCATTCACAACTGTCTGTTACGTGTCCATTGAAGGAACCCATGTGCCTTCTAACTAGTCCACACACTAATGAGTTGTTCTAAAATGTCCTCACTTCTCCCTGTGTTATCCCTGTCTTACCTGTGGATGCTCTGGTCTTCTACACCCCTGTGCGTCTGATCATTTATTTCTGCCTCTACATTCATCCTCTCAGCTGAGCTCTTTAGAGAGCTCCCTCTGCGGCCACACCCATTTCTTTAGCACTTCGTTTATTTGTGTGCTCATCAGGAAATTTTGTGATTCTATATTCATCACTAACTTTTCTGTTCGCTTTTAAACGTGTATTTCTTGAAGTCTAGAGTATGTGTCTTAGTATGTGGTACCTCCTTCTTCACCTTGTGAGGTATGTTTCCAGGTTCTGGCCTCTTTCACTTTAATTTCTGGCATTTCTTGAAAAGGCTCTGTGCCATTTCTCTAAAGTTAGGCTTAGTTCAGTATTTTGCAAGCTATGTTCCATGAAATGTGAAATGGTATTGCATAAAAGCCATGTTCTACGGTCCAATGATTTTGCTAGATCCTGCGTATAACGGCTATTGTTGGAAGATCCACAGTGTACATTAACATTAAAGGCTCAAACACTCCTGCAGTGAAAAAGCTAGCTTAACTTTATTTAACCCAACACCTCCCCAGCTTAATTGACCATAGAACTCTTTCTGGAATATGTATTTGTAGTTTGAGATCAGGCTCCACTTACAACCTTCAGCCCACAGGTAGAAAACAGTTTGGTAGCATGAATTTTAAGGACAGTTTTGTCTATGCATCTGCGTTTCCTCAACATTTACAAATCATGCCCCAGGTACCAGGAACTCTGCTAAGTTCTGAAATACAAAGATGAGTACAATATGGTTCTTGCCCTGATGTTGCCTACGATCTGCTGGTAGAGGATGAAAATATAAATGACTGGCCAGAATACAAGCAGGGGTTCAAGCAAAATGAAATGGTATCATCAGAGAGGATGCGGTGAATTCAGATAAAGGGCATCTGGAAGGGTTTAAAGAGGCGAAATTTCACTTAGACCCAAAAGAATAAAGACAATTTCAAAAGGCCTCAGAGAAGGACAAATAAAAGGCAATCACAGAATTTTAGTTTTGAAAGGAATACTGGGGAAAATAATTTCTTCAATAATTCACATTTAAAAAAAATGTCCTAACTGATCTTCACTAAGCATGCTCTTTTGTCTATTTCTCCATTAAGTATGGTACTTTGAATGCAATATATTTCCAAGTAATATACCTAATGAGGAATACTTGAAAGCTCTTCCCATGGATTGTAGATTATGTCAATATGGCCTAAAATTCTGTTTAAGTTTTTGGTAACTATATATTGCATTATCTTAAATTATGCTATCAGTACAATTTTTTAATTGATATCTTAGCTAAACCATACCTCTTCTATCCCATATCTCTTTAAATATTATTTTTAATCAAAAATAATACCTCACATTTATTCTAGGGAAATGTAATATTATTACATCCAGTTCCCAGCCTGCCAGTTTCGTTTTTTATTGTGATTTCATCATTCACATATTTAGTGTCTCCCTCAGTTCTCGTTATTCCTGATCTTGTAGCTGTGCTTTCTATATTGTTAAGTAAATGTTTGAATCATCTATAAAATCATTTCCAGGACAGGAGCGACGATAGAAACCTGAGGCCCTGCTAATTCACACCAAGACAACACCAAGCATAAGGACAGGGAGGTATGGACCTAAGCTATCTCTTCCAGGTAAAACAATTAGCCTTGTGCATGGAGGGAAGGCAAGGACAGGGAGATGGGCAGCAAATAGGGTTAAATGTCTGCTACACCCAGAGTGTGGAGGTAAGGAATGTGTTCTAAGGCAGCCTGGCAGCAGGGAAGCCTGACAGGCTCAGCATGAAGAGCTGTCTTTCCTAGGAGTGGCTTAGAAATTGGACAGCTCAGGTGACATGGGCCCCTTAGTTGGATAAGGAGGTAGGCACTGGGAGACTTTGCAGTGGTGCAGGAAGAGAGGGTGGGAGCCTCACCTCAGTAAGTGGCAGAGGAAACTGGCAGAGACACTGAGAAAAGGGAAACAGCAGAGAAAAATGCCCTCAGCAGGGCAAGAAATGAGATGGGACAAACCAAGATTGAAAAGAATGTTTCTGTAGCACGGGATCAAATAAATGTGTGTCAGTAACCAGTACAATGTAGAAAGAAAAATTCAGCTTGGAGCATAGGGTGTTTGGGATATGATAGAACTTATACAGGGCAGTGTGAGTTGGCATGCCCATGGTGGAGACCTGGAGCTCAGAGAAAGGCTATGCCTGGATGTGTAGCTTGAGGGACAGTTCTGAGAACTGACATCATGGAAAGACACACTCACACCCCTGGAGAAAGTGTGGAGTGTGATGGAAAGAGGACGGGAGAAAGAACTTCAGGGGATTTGGGGGTCTGATGTAGAGACAGAAGGAGTGACCAGATGAGGGGAGACCTCAGTGAGCACAAGGAGTCAGAAATGGGCAGTGTCCTACCTGCCAAAGGACCCGTGATTCCAGGGTGGCTGAGTCAGGATTTGTTCTTCCAAGTTCATTTGAATGTTTGGACATGAACAATTTATGTGGACACATTCATAGCAGGGCATTTTTATCATTTGTTAGTGTAAGTTTTAGGGTCTTC
Source organism: Nomascus leucogenys (assembly GCF_006542625.1). Lineage (NCBI taxonomy): Eukaryota > Metazoa > Chordata > Mammalia > Primates > Hylobatidae > Nomascus > Nomascus leucogenys. The sequence continues at coordinate 1,573,470 of NC_044395.1, read as the reverse complement.
AAAAAAGACACTATAGTCTGGAAGGTGTCACTCCCGCAACCCACAGCTGCGCGTGTCCCCCTGAGGCCAGCCCGGCATGGGAGCCCACCTTCCAGGTGGTTGCTGCTCCTCCTGGGAGGGAGGCTGGAGCATCTCAGCCCAGTTCTCTGCAGAAAGAACCAAGGCAAGTGCCAAGCTCTTGCAGGCTGTCTCATCAATATGCCTTTTCTCCACTTGCCTCCAGCTGCCAACTTATTTGGGGAGGTGGAGGGATGGAAGGTGGTGTTATTGCTTTTGACTTGACTTACTGTTTTGGTCTTTTACACATAATCTGCCCCCTGACCTAACATTAGCATAATGCTCATTAATCAAGCTCTGGCCTCCAATTAATGGCCAGCTGTGTGGATGCCGTGCATTTAATAGTGTCTGAATCAGTCAGGCAAAAGGTTAGGCAAATGATTTTGGCAGGAGGGGTGGGGAATTCTGAAAGAGACTGGAGGCATGTATCCATGCAGTAAGCATGTTTGACCTCATTCGTGAGCGACTGGAGGAGGCCAGGAGGGGCACTGGCCAATCATCTTCCTCTTGTTCCCCATCCCTGAGTCCCCACCCTATCCCAGATGGCCTGAAGACAACACTCTCTTCCATCCTCCTGGCCTGGGGTCACACAGGCCCACATCAATGCCCAGGCAGCCGGCCAAAGAAGAAAGCCCTGATTTATTGCTCTTGGCAGCGTCTAGGCCGGGCATTTCTATAAGCCCAGGGCCGGGGCTGACTAATAAAACATACACTCAGATTCGCCCCTCAATAAATGTCTTTCAACCTTTAATCCTGTTTGTTGCAGTCTTTAAGGGAGCATTGATTCGGCAGGCAACGAGGGCTTTTCCTCCCATCTATCTCCCACCGATCGATGTTCTGTCACCCCACTCCACCCAGCCCGACAAAGGAGAGGCCTCTGAGGGGAGAGGAGGGCATCTCTCCAGATTTATTTCACTGCTTATGAAAGGAGTTTTTAAAACTGCCACATGTGTTAGCTCCTAGATAGCTTTTCTGATCCTTAGCTACTCTAGGTGACCTCCTTGAATTTGGAGCACAGAGCCCAGGTCACAAAGTAATGGCACAGACATGCGGAGGAGGAGTTCTTAATACAACTCAGCCAAAATGGAGCTACATTTCCTCTCTTGGCCACCTTTTTTTTCCAAGGTCTCCCACCTTAGTTCATAACACCAACATCCTCCTGGTGACCCTGGCGACACACCTGAGCTATCTCTACCCCTCCCTCCCCTTCCTGCCTGTCCAAACAGGTCTCATGCCTCCTCAATGCTGCCTCTTGGATCCACACCTCCTCTCCAGGCCATTGTCCTGCCCACAGCTCAGACTCCAGACACCCCCATCCAGAGTCCTGCAAGAGCTCATTCCTTGATCCCCATTATTCCAGTTCCTTCCTATCAGTCCCTTGCTGGAACTGCTGTATGGTGCTCTTTCTACGACATGAATCTGATCACATCGTTGTCCTGATTATGAAAGGTTGGGTAACTTGCCCAAGGCCATACAGCTGGTGAGTGTCTGGGTGAAGACGGGAATCGGGTCATCCCATCTGTGATCTGCTGCCCTCCCACAGGAGACACGAACTCCCTCTCACTGTAAGGAATTTGATTTTACTTGTTTTTGAGACTACCACATACTTCCCTGTATCAAACACGGTGCCCATCCTATTACTGAAATTCAGTAAATATTTGCTCACAGAACATACCCATAAACAACATCCTGAGGTCATGTCAAGTATGAATAACGTGCATCTGCAGAGAAATCTCCAGGGCATTTCTTTGGGAGCAAGCATCAGACAACTAAACATCATTTGAGGTTTTTAATAGGAGATCGGTAAACCTTAATAGGATTGGAATCAGCTATTTAGTGTTAAGCTATAAATAAACAGAAGGGGACGGTCTGTTCCTGAAACCGTGTTATGTTTCTAAGTCTCACAGTTCATAGGCCAGTGAACAGACAGGATGTCTGCACCTGTAGTGCATGCCCGGGGCTAACATGCTTCATGCTACGGTGCAGGGAGATAAGAGAAGGGTGCACGCTTATCACCAAGGTACACGGACTCCTCTCCCTACGCACAGAGGGACATCCCGGCAGTGCCCCAGGAGAGTGTCACTTCCATCCTGCTGATCTGTTTGAGAAGTCACCATTGAACCCACCTGGCCGCTCCTCAGTCTCTTCAGTGGTAAAGACAGATACATACACCTGTGTGGTCGGCCTCTGGAAATGCCAGCCCACTCCAGCTGTATGACTGAATTAGCAACAATGTATCCAACTTCTGGGGACACTTTTGACCTAATTTTCCCAACAGCCACCCAGATTAATGCAGCTGCCAAAGCTAAAGGCCATTGTGAAAAAACAAACAAACAAACAAAAACAACCAAACAAAAAAAGAAAAGAAGAGAAAAAGAAAAAAAGAAAAAAAGAAACCCAGGACTGATTTATCACCTCCCACCCTCCACTCCGGCCTGGTGTCAACCTCTCCCTTCCAAGCCACAGGTCAGAGGAAAGCAAAAACTCTCAAGACTTAGCTTAGACTGTGGCCTAAGGTTGATAGTATTAACATCTCACTCAACCATTGACAAGAAAGACCCTAATAAAAATAAAGGGCCAACCCAACCAGATGAGAAAGTCAGCTCCGTGGTGCTGATTTGCTCCTCCTCTCTGGCACTGAAAATCAAACTGAGATGCAAGTTAATTCATTTTTATTATCATCTCAGTCTATCAATCCTAGCTCTTGTCGTTTGTCCCCAAAGAAAATCCCTGTGCCTTCTGTGCCTCGTCCTAAATGCCTCTCCAAAGCATCCTGCCACTGACAGGCTGAGCCTGGCTGGAGACCAGCCTCAATAGAGACAGGCCTTTCAGGAGGGGACTGCTCAGGCCACCCGCTCTTGCCACAGCCCTCGCCAAAGCCCCTCAGAAGTGGACATGTGACCTCCTGGATCTGTCCCAGAATGCCTATGCAGGATGATAGGCAGATGGCTGGACATGAGCGGTAGCTACAGGAAGGCCAGAGGTCCAGACTTTCATCAGAAGACAGCGAGACAAAGCAAAGCACTGCGTTGGAGGGGAGGCCAACCCAGAGGCAGGCCAGACCCCAGGGTGGCCCCAAGGTCTCCTCCTCCAGGTGCCACACCCTTGTGGAACCCCTCCTTGTGGCTGTGGGCAGGACCTAGTGACCTGTAATGGATAGAATAATGCAGAAGGGAGGGTGCGGGGCTCAGAGGCTTGTCCTAAAAGGCAGTGATGCCACACTTTATCCGTGGCAGCACTGGCTCTGGGGAAGCCGCTGCCCTGTGGAGGGGCCGTGTGCTGCGGGCTGGAGCTGTGGCTGACGGCCTGGGAGCAGATTTGGATCCTCAGATGGCTGCAATCCCTGCTGGCACTGTGACTGCTGGGTCTCCTGAGAGACTCTGACCCAAAAACACTCAGCAAAGACTCTCTCAGATTCCCGACCCACAGAAACTGTGAGATAATAAGTGTTTGCTGTTTGAATTCACTAAGTTTGGGATAATTTGTTATACAGCAAGGAATAACTAATATATGTGGCTCTATGCGTTTTGCCTTTATAGAAGGCAGAAGCTTGATCATCCAGCAGACAAGAGCTCAAGCCGAGAAAAACACTCCAGGGTCCCATTTTCCAGTCTGGTGCTGCAGCCACAAAATTAGGGGCGGGGAGGACGAGAACACTTAGGCAGCCACTCTGTTCCAGTCTCCAGGCTAGCTGTTTCCAAAGCTCGGGTGCCTCTAATCCTCAGGACAACGCCGTCTGACTGATGAGGAAGCTGGAGCTTCGATGACTAGGCCCTGGTCATGAATGTCTGCGGTGGTCCCCACGGTCCTGGTTTCCCTTTGTCTTATCCCAGACGCTCAAAATACCAGATTCTAACTTGGCAAGGAGACTCATCCTCTCTCTTGTAAAATATTATAATCTCTGTCTTCTGTAAAACACTCAGGCTTCTAGAGAGGATGGAGAAGAAGCTGGAGTAACAGCAAGTTGGCTCCAGAAATTGGTTTACAAAGCAGAAATCCAGATGTTTTCTCTTTTTTTCCTCTCTAAACACCAAATCAAGCAGCAGCTTGCAACACTCTGTGTGGCCCAGCTGAAGAAATTCTAAACATTGCTTCAAGGATCTAACTCACAACTCATCTTAAACCATCACAAGAAAACTCCCATTAGAGCGGGAGAGGGGAAGTGTGTGTTAATGAGCTGAAGTGTGAGAACGGGATGAATAAGCAGAAGCTTGAATGCAGCACGGAGGCGAATGAAATAATTACCCAGCTTACCATTGTTACAACGCAATAAATTTAATGTAATTCCTAAAGGCCAACCCAGTTTTTTCTTTCTTTTTATTTTTAACTCCCTTTTACATTTTCAGAATTATACTTTAATTAGCATAACATTTAAATTAGTGAATGGAATCTTAATTAGCAGAAGAAATAGACTTTTGTTGGAGTGGTAACTAAAACAAATAAATCCACTTCCTCTTTCAAGAGCCGTTTGCTTATGGCGCATTTAATAGCCTAGTGTACCATAAACAATTTGAGGGAAAGATAAGTAATTAAATTAGAAGACATACTGGCCAGCTCCCAGCTCCAAACAACGGCTCTTTCTTCTTCTGTCTCACAAGCGCTCCCCTCCTACTCTCTTATCTTAGTGGGCCTCTGCACTCTGAGAACAAAGACATGGGTCCCTCTAGACATCTTGGGTGTTTCCCATAATTACAATCTCTTGATAATTGGCAGGTTCAAAAAGCATTACTTCAAGTCTCCCTGTTTGTTTTCCCTCTGAGATGTCCTCTTTTAATTCACTGGGTCAGGAAAAGAGCTAAGCAAATCACATCTAAAGAATGACTTGTTAGTACGCACCCCACCTTTCCTTTTTGTCTTTCCTTGTCCCTTCACAGAAGGGCCATGCTTCACTCCACACTGGGGCCCCCGGGAGCGAAAACTGGCAGTCCAGCCCCACACAGCAGGAGGGGAAGAGCACGGTGACACTTAGCGGTGTCCGTGAGGGTGGAGACAATGCTCAGGGTATCTGTGAGGGCCGAGAGAATGCTTGGAGGCTGCAGAGGGTCCTGCCCACCCTCCATCTCAAATGAGAAAACAGGCGCTCAGGACGATGACAGCAATTGTGTAGGTCAGTCAGGGGAACAGCTGCCCTCAACTCTGATATTTTGGCCCTCAGCCTGGGCTCTCTGTATCATAGCCTATACAAACGTTCCTCAAACACATGGCCAGGACCTTGGAGACTATTCCTAACAAAGGACTATTTTTGACTTAAATTTGAGGCAGGATCCAGGCTCAGGGCTGAATGTGGCCCTGCTTGGGGGATGCCCTATCTCCCATTTTGTACTCTTCTCTGCTCAAGAACCACCGATTAACCGGTAAGTGGTCCAGACACAAGGAAGAGGCAAGACATCGCTTGACATGATGGGACCAGTATTTATTTGGCCACTTCACAAAAGGTCCTTAAGGAAAAGGAGGAAGCAGCCATCAGCAGGGTGTTACATGGCCTGCATTCTGGTCCTGACTTCTTGAGTACTTTTGTGCACACAAAGATCTCCCTGGGCCTGACTGCCTTCACCTAAGATAAGACAGCCTTTCAGTGCCCCAACAGGCAAAGCTGCATCCCTTGCTACCAGAGTTATCCTATGAGAAGTTACCTGACAAACTCATCAGTTGTGTAAACTTGGGGAGTTAATTCACTCCTCTAAACCATCTGCTTAATTTATTAATTCCTTCACTCAATGTTTGTATTTTTCAATAAATATGTATTCAGCAATTGCTATATTCCAAGAGTTTCTTTAGATAAAAATGCAGGATGAATAAAACAGGCAAAATCTCTGTCCACACGGCTTGCGATTCTAGTGAAGAAGTCAGACTACAAAACAAACACCTGACAAGAGAAGACACAGTGATAGATGTTGTGAATAAAACTAAAGATGCAGAGGAGGGATTAATTCAGAACATACGGAGGGGCAGACCTGCCTCTCAAGGTTACTTCGGCAGGGAACTGAATCTCTTAAGGAGGTAAGACATTTGACAGTCAGATAGAACCTTTTCCAGGGAGAGGGATACCAAGTGCAAAGACACTTAGGCAGGAACCAGCTCCATGTTAGAGTGAGTGAGTGAGGTTAGAGAGATTTGCAGGGGCAGATCGTATGGGGCCCTTGAGTCTGCCCATGGGTTTGATTCGGAGTCTTAAGGGAAGCTCTAAAGCAGATGTTCTTGCCTTAGAGGACCACTGCCAGACTCTACACCATGGAGCAACCTGACTAGCACCATGGCTGGCCCATAGAAAATGCCCAATAATAACCATCATTATTATATCAATAACTATAATTATGATATGCTAACAATGGTTAAAAAGAGCTGGGTTTGGTAAGCACACAGAGACACACATGGTGTAATTATTGTATACTTTGAACTTCTCCCACTTGCTTCATTTTGATCTCATAAGTAAACCTGGAAAATGTAAAAGTGAATGGACCCTTGAGGAACAAGCTGGTCCTCTACTCTTGTTTCTAACCTTTGGGATGTGTCAGGGGAAGGAGGGCCTGTGGCAATCTACAAGAGCTCTGGATGATTACTTTGTGGGAACAGTATGGGGACAATTGGGTGACCAAGAAAAGCAAGCACTTCTCTCAAGGGTATGGGTGTCATAACCAGGTGTAACACTTCAGCTTAATCTCAAAGTCAAAAAGGGTGTTCAGCCAGGAATGTTGAACATACTGCATCTATAGGAACCAGGAGGTGGGTTTCTTCTAGAGAGAGTGTAATGAGTCGTCTGAAATTCTCTGCTCTGCATGGGTTCATTTCAGTGAATTCCATTGCCCCAGAACATGTGTCATTCTTACTGTCTGACTGAGAATATCACCTTAATTGAGTTATCATATAAGGATAGCTTTTACCCCAGGTTATGAGGCTCAATGTGATGGTATGTGTGAATGACTTTGGATACTTGAAAAAAGATATTAAAAATTAAATTTTCTTGAAGATGTGTTGTGTACAAGCCATGGTCATTAGTGTTTCAGATGTATTGGTTTTCATTTGGCCCTCATATTAAGCATATATATTAGGTTCTTTCCCATCCCCATGTTGCAGATGAGGAAACTGAGGCACACAGGTTAAGGTCACTCAGCTAATTTTGAGTGTCAGAGGCAAGAATTGAGCCCTCAAGCTGTAACCTCAGTACTTGGTTCTCAACCACTTTGTAATCTTACCAACAATCCCCAGTAAAGCCGGAGTGTGTTAAGAGACAACAGCTGACTAAGGAGGCCCTTTAGGGGGTGACCTCATACAAGATGTCCATGCCTGCCAAAATCCCTCCACCTGATAATAAAATCTTATAACCCATCTAAAGATTTCGTTCTTCAAATGCAAATATGTATGCAAGATGAAACAGCAGCTCGAAATTACACTGAGAGATAGATGACTGTTGAAACCTTCTCAAGGCTGATGAGTTTGCAGAGAAACAGGAGGGAGAATACACAGTCCTACCTGCAGGGCCTTACCTAGTGTGGCTTTCAGGCTGACTTGGCCACTTGCTGATTGGATGACCTCTGCCAGTTAAGGCATCCTCTTTGAGCTCTTGTTTCCTTATAGAAAACATGCAACTAAAAACCTATCGTGTGAGATTTTTATTAAAGTAAAAATGAAATAATCAATGTATTTAGTGTAGTACTTGAATAAACTAGATGTTCACAGGTGGTAATTATTATTATTGTCATTGTTATTACTATTATTATTACTATACTTTGTATCTTATTGCACTGAAGATAGATTTTGCTTGAGGCTTGGACCTCAAGTTGAATAAATAATCACAAAGCCAGTCCATCTTCTCATTCCAGATACTGTTCAGGGGACATTCTTTAAAATGGTCTTCTGTGCTAGACTCCAGGCTCCATAGATGCAGGGCCCATCTCTCTGCTGTCTCAGGGACTTTCACGGTGCATAGCACATGGGTAAATATACAATAATAACTACTACTAACTGACAATGAAAAAGGATGTTTTTTTCCAAGGGAAACCAACCTATGTGACCTATTTCAGCTGAAGCCCCCGTGAAAGAAAGCTGAGGCCATCCCTGGAGCATGTTTCTGTTTTAACACCTAGCATGAGAGCATCTCCTGTGAAGACTTGTCCTTTAAGACTGTCATAAAAATGCCTCAATCACTACGTAAACCTGGATAATGTAAGTCACTGCTTACCTTGAGAATTTCTAATACTTCTCCCAGATTTAGGATTCTAGAACTTTATAATTTATGACTGGAACGTCTGTATATTTACCTAGCGTTAAGAGGTAGCTACAGGGCGAACGCCGTGGCTCACGCCTGTAATCCCAGCACTTTTGGGAGGCCGAGGCAGGTGGATCACGAGGTCAGGAGATCGAGACCATCCAGACTAACATGGTGAAATCCCGTCTCTACTAAAAATACAAAAAATTAGCCGGGCGTGGTGGTGGGCGCCTGTAGTCCCAGCTACTCCGGAGGCTGAGGCAGGAGAATGGCGTGAACCCGGGAGGCGGAGCTTGCAGTGAGCCGAGATCCCACCACTGCACTCCAGCCTGGGCGACAGAGCGAGACTCCATCTCAAAAAAATAAAAAGAGGTAGCTACAAGTCTGAAGAAAAATAGGTGTCAAAATCTGGGACAAAGACCACTGAAATGAGAAAGGTCTTGGGGTCCAGCCAAGAGTGGTAAGGGGAGTACCAGGGAAACCGTCTTAATTTGATCAACACAAGAAGACTTCCCGGAAGAGGTGGGACCTCAGGGAGGTCTTGGTAGAGTGGAAAGGCTTAGCATGCAATGTGAATTACATGGAGGAAGTCACTCTAACAACTCAGTGCGGTTTGGAAAAGGGTTGGGATCAAAAGGAGGAGACTGAACAAAAGAAGCATCACTTCTATTCCCTCTCTCCAGTACTTCCTGTGACTAAGTTAATGGAAGAAAAAGCTTTTCCAACTATAGGCCCCCTCAGTTCCACTCTGGCCAGGCAACTGCAGGGAGCAATAAAACTTTAATGGCTCCCAGTGGGTCGATTCGGCAAGAAGGAAAGTGTTATAAATCTTGCCCGATGCTTATGTGCAGCTTAAAAACAAACGGCTCCAATCACACTTAGCAGAGCCAGCCAATTTCCACAGCATGTGGATGCAGCCGAGGAAGATTTACCCACCTGCACGACTCAGTGGAAGAAGAAGTTTGAGGGAGAGAGAGGGAAAGAAAGGTCAAGCTGTGGAACGAATGTCAACGATGTTGCAATGGATGGTTTAATGCGAAGACATGGCATACACGTGGCCCTGCTGAGCAGCCATGGACAGGCAGCAGAGACAAACCATCCCTCCTAGTGAGATGTGCCCATGAAGACACATTTCTAGCTACAGAATGACCTACTGGCACTGCTCCTCCAAGCCCGTGGGGAGGGCCGCCTGTCCCTTCAGGGACTTCTGTCATTGTGGTTTGTCTTTCAGCAGCTCTGGGCATCTTACTAAATGGTGCAGACCCATGATATATAAACACAGGTTTTTGTCAGTAGCTGTCCTCCATGAGCTCCAGAAACATTAGAAGTGGAAGTATTAGGAAGCAAAAAGCCTTTATTCAGCAGAGCTCCCCAACCCCCGGTTCCAACCATCCTTTAGCTGCCGAGTCTTAGCTCTCATCTGCTGAGTGCTCTGCTGAGCCACCACATCCCTCCATCAAAAAGCAGGACGCGTTCCAGGCATGCACTTTGTTGAAAGAAAGTTTGTTAATGAAGGTCAAAAAAATAAGCCTAGAAGCTACAGAATGCATTACAAGGCACTCTCAGAAAAGCAATGTTACCATATTATTATTAATAATATTAAAAATTACAACAGCAAGAACTTATCAATGCTTATCATGTGTCAGACCCAGTGCTAAAGCTCCTTTAAGTGCATTATCCCATTTAACATTCCAATCAATCTGAGAGTTAAGCTTTATTTTTCTCTCATTACCAGATTAAGAAGCTAAGATTCAAAGTTATTCAGTAATTTGCCCAAAGTTACCCAGATAGAAAAAGAAGCCAAGAGCAGAATTAAGAGAATCCAGTGCCAAAGTCCATAATCAATCACTGATGTATATAGGAAAAAAATTAAAAACTATTTTTTAAAATTACATATAATTGTAATATGCATGTGATATGTAAACTAATTAAATATTAAGATATAAAATGTTTAAAGTTAATGCTTACTGAGTGTTTACCATATGGCAGGCACTGCACTAGGCACTTAACATGAATTAATGAATTTAATCTTCACAATAATTCTAAGAAGTAAATATAACTATGACCCTCATTTTACAGCTAAGGAATCTGAGGATTGACTAGGTTAAGATATTTACATAAGATCACACAGTGGGAGGAGCATCCGAGCCAGTAATGAACTTGGATCTTTCTGATCCTGGAAACTTCACCTTAATCAGCCATATCCTGCAACATGCCAAAAATCACAAACTGCCGTATTAGCAAGAATCTTGGCACTAAGAAAACTGTTCTAACCCTCACTGCCATTAAGCCCAAAAGAGAGACTAGGAAAGGATGAAAAAGGGCCAGAATCCTAAGAGAAAGGCTGGATCCTGTCAGAGGCGACTGGTCTTCTGGTACATGGGGTCACCTGTCCTCCACATGTGTGCTTCAGGGGTCCTGAGCCCCAGCCTGATGCTTCTGCTGAGGGCCGTGTGCACTTGCTCTGCAGCTCATTCTGAGGCTTGTGACTTAGCTCCAAGGAGCTGCCCTTTAAACTGGGAAGTCAGGAAAGACTGACTCCAAGATTAAGGGGAAAAAAGCAAGAGGAAGTAAGATGTATCATTCTTTATAGGTTTCTCTTAGAAGTCCATACGTTGCAAAATGTGCCCATGGCTCCTGAAGTACAATTGATTCTTATTTTTCACAAATTCTGTTTGTGAATTTGCCTGCTCACCAGAATTTATTTGTAACCCCAAAACCAATATTCATGGCATGTCACCTCAGAGGTCATTCAAGGATATGTGCAGACTGGTGAAAAATTTGAGTCATCCAAATCTCATTGTCCCAGTGAAGTTGAAGGTGGCAATGCCCTGCCTTCTTGTTTCAGCTCTTGTATTATAAACACTTCCTTCTCACTGTCTGTTTAGTGACATTTTTTTTTGCATTTTTGTTGATGATTTAACTGTTTAAAACAGCCCCCACATATAGATCTAAGTCCTCTCTAGTGTTCAAAAGCACAAGAAGGGTGTGAGGTGCCTTATGGAGAAAACGTGTGTTAGAGAAGCTACATTCAGGCACAAGTTACAGTGCCATTGTGTATGAGTTCAACATTAATCAATCAACAACATATATTAAATGAGGTGTCTTTAAATGGAAATACACATAAAACAAGGTTATGTATTGATTGGTAGACAAAAATGTTGTGACCGGAAGCTCACAGGAACCTAACTGTGTATCTGCCTTAGGAACAATGCTTCAGTGTTCACTAACTTGGCGTTTGAGGTGACTTTATAGGCCACGGATTACGAGAATCAACTGTACTGTCAGCTTTCACCCCAGAGAATGCCTGGCTACAGCTTCCCATCTTTGGTAGCTGTATGGCCTTGAGACATCTATGTAAGCCTCATTACTCTTGTTTATAGAATGATGTTGACCACAGTATCTACCTCATCAATTTGTAACTGTCCAGAGATTAAGTGTGTAGCATGGCACTTGGCACCCAGTGGGTGAGAAGCTCCATGGATCCTAGCTGCTGTGATGGCTGTCTCCAGCATCCCTCATCCAGGAGAAGGGGCAGGCAGTCTCACGAAAGCTGTTTCTCCAATTTCCTTCATCATCTTCAGGGTATTTTTACTTCTGAACATAACTGGCTAATCCCAAAAACAACCCAGGTTCTAAAAGATTCTCTCCTGTGCTGGTTAATACAGAAGATTCCAATGACTACAGCTTTGGCAAGTCCTCTCGCCTGACACCTGGCTCAGGAGTCTTGAAGGACTTGGATCACCTGCTTAAGAAGCAATCCCCTCTCTTCCACTTCACTCCTATCCAAGTAGCCCAGGGCTGAGGAGTAGGAAGTCCTCTCTTCACCATTCCCCCACCTTTCCTACACTTTAGTGTGCCCTCCACTGTATCCCCATCTTAGTACAACTCACCAGCCCCTCATATGCCACATGTCCTGTTGACTTTCCTCTGCCTCATACTTAATCCCTCTCAACACACACTATTCCTGGTCCACCCCCAATCATGCCTCAGATGGCATCACTGGGCTTCTGGTCTTGCAGGCTCATAAACTCAGAGCCAACATATTATAGTTGCCAAGTTTTGTTAACAACAATCCTCTCCCACATCAGCATCTCTCATTCTTTTTTTAATTTTTAATTTTTAACTTTTACTATAGTAGGTGTATATATGTATGGGTTACATGAAATATTTTGGTACAGGCAATGTGTAATAATCACATCAGGGTAAATGAAGTATCCATTCCCTAAAGCATTTATCCTTTGTGTTACAAACAATCCAATTATACTCTTTTAGTTATTTGAAAATGTATAATTAACTTATCTTTGACTATAGTCACCTTGTTGTACTGTCAAATAATAGGTCTTATTCATTCTTTCCAACTATTTTTTAATAATTAAAAATCCCCACTTCCTTTCCATCCCCCCACTACCCTTCCCATGCTCTAGTAACCATCCTTCTGCTCTCCACTCCATTAGTTCAATTGTTTTAATTTTTATCCTACAAATAAATGAGAACATGAGAAGTGTGTCTTTCTGTGCCTGGCTTGTTTCACTTAATATAATGACCTCCAGTTCCATCCATGCTATTGCAAATGACAGCTTCATTGTATATATGTACTACATTTTCTTCATTCATCTGTTGATGGACACTTAGGTTGCTTCCAAATCTTGACTATTGTGAACAGTGCTGCAACAAATATGAGAGTGCAGATACCTCTTTGATGTACTGATTTCCTTTCTTTGGGGTATATACCCAGCAATGGGATTGCTAGATCACATGGTAGCTCTACTTTGAGTTTTCTGAGGAACAACCAAACTGTTCTCCATAGTGGTTGTACTAATTTACATTCCTGCTGACGGTGTACAAGGGTTCCCTTTTTTCCACATCCTGCCAGCATTTGTTGTTGCCTGACTATTGTGTAAAAGCCATTTTAACTGGGGTGAGGCGATATATCATTGTAGCTTTGATTTGCATTTCTCTGATGATCATTAATGTTGAGCACCTTTTCATATGCCTGTTTGCCATTTGTATGTCTTCTTTTGAGAAATGTCTATTCAGATCTTTTGCTCACTTTTTAATCAGATTATTAGAATTTTTCCTATAGAGTTGTTTGAACTCCTTATATATTGGGTCACTAATCCCTTGTCAGAGAGTAGTTTGCAAATATTTTCTCCTGTTCTGTGAGTTATCTCTACATTTTTTTATTGCTTTTGTTTTGTTGTTGTTGTTGTTGTTTTGCTTTGTAGAAACTTTTTAACTTCATGTGATCCCATTTGTCCATTTTTGCTTTGGTTGCCTGTGCTTGTGGGGTATTACTCAAGAAATCTTTGCCCAGTCCAATGTCCTGGAAAGTTTCCCTAATGTTTTCTTATAGTAGTTTCATAGTTTGAGGTCTTAAATTTAAGTCTTTAATCTATTTTGATTCTTGTATATGGCAAGAGATAGTTTCACTCTTCTGCATATGGATATCCAGTTTTCCCAATACAATTTATTGAAGAGACTATCTTTTCCCCAATGTATGTTCTTGTCACCTTTGCCAAAAATGAGTTCGTTGTAGGTAGATGAATCTGTTTCTGGGTTCTTTATTCTGTTCCATTGGTCTGTGTATCTGTTTTTGTGCCAGTACCACATTGTTTCAGTGACTATAGCTCTGTAGTATAATTTGAAGTTAGGTGTGTGATCCCTCTAGTTTTGGTCCTTTTGCTCAAGATAGCTTTGGCTATTCTGGGTCTTTTGTGGTTCCATATAAATTTTAGGATTGTTTTTGCTATTTCTGTGGAGAATGTCATTGGTATTTTGATAGAGATTGCATTGAATCTGTAGATTGCTTCAGGTAGTATGGGCATTTTAACAATATTGATTCTTCCAGTCTATGAACATGGAATATGCTTCCATTTTCTGTGTGTCCTTTTCAATGTCTTTCATCAGCTTTTATAGTTTTCATAGTAGAGATCTTTCACTTCTTTGGTTAATTCCTAGGTATTTAATTTTATTTGTGGCTACTATAAATAGGATTACTTTTTTATTTCTTTTTCAGATTGTTCATTGTTGGCATAGAGAAATGCTACTGATTTGGGGATACTGATTTTGTATCCTGCAAATAAATTATTTATGCAAATAAATTATTATACAAATAAATTATTTGTAAATTTACTTATTAGTTCCAATAGTTTTTTGGCAGAGTCTTTAGCTTTTACCAAATACAAGACAAGATTAATTTGACTTCTTCCTTTCCAATTTGAACGGCCTTTTTTTTTTTTCTCATGTCTAATTGCTCTAGCTAGGACTTCCTGTCACTCATTCTTATTTTTCCTCATTTCTATAAGCAAATCCTGGCTAAGGGACATGATTGTCCACTTTGCTATTATAATTTTTACAAAGTCTCTCAGTCTCTTATAATTATTTACCCCAAGGCTCAACCTAGTTTTTCTGAATCACTAGTCTAGTGATCACTCTTCTGCTCAAAAACCTTTAATAGTTCTCCTTTGATTACAACATTAAGTAGTACAAGCCTTTCAAGGGATGTGGTGATAATACTGGCTTAACTTTCACTTATCTTTCTCTGCTCTTTTGCATGTAAACTACATACAAGACAAATGGCACATTTACCATCCTTGAGCTCACCCACCATTTTCTCTTCTTTGTATATTTGTGTGCTCAACCTAGATTGCCCCCCTGCCCAATATCACCTCCTTTATAAAACCTTTTCTGATTTCCCATCCAAAAAGTGACCCCTTACCCTTCTGGGCCTCTATCAAATATTTATTCCTACTTCTACTGAGGCATTTACTTTCAGCTGTAGTATAGAAATATGTGGGATTGGTTTGGCCCCTATTCAGACTACCAGGTCTTGAAGGCAGAAGATGAGTATGACCCACGTTTGTCACTCCTCCACAACGTGCACATAGTAGCACTCCATGTCTATGTTTTGAGAAAAGCATTGATTCTGGATGATTTTCTTGGCAATTAAAGAGTTGCCATTACTTGTGCTTATTTTCAAACAGCTGGTTAATATTTATGGGTCATTTCCAAGTGAATGTGAGTGGAGAGGGGATAAAACTGTAGCCGGTCTTCCCCAGTTGGGCTGGATTCTTCCAAGAGCAGGGTCTATGTCTCTTCCTTTTGCTATGTTTCCCTTCAATACCTAGGGATATAGAGTCACTGGTATTCAAAAATGTTTCATTTATCCATAATTTTTTATTCTCAAGCACCAATAAGATGCCACTCTATACTTCAATCATTGGAGAAGGATTTGTTTCACTTTATTACATTGGATAGAGAGATGAACAGATAGATGTACAGGAAAAAATCATCCCTGTTATATTTGTAGCTTATGCACTGAGTGGACTTCAGATAATCCTGCTTTGTAAAGTCTTTAAGGATAAGTCAAAGCAGAGATCACCTGGAGAAAGCAGAGAGAGGGAATGTCCCAGGTACCTGAGTTGAGCAGATAACATTTGGGCAATGCATGTGGATCTGAGTTTGTGCCAGCTAAGGCAAATGGAAAGGACACTGGCTTATGCTATTTGTTCTCTAAAAACAGAAAGCACACGAATTCATCAGCCGAGACAGCATTTTCCTTGGAACCAAACTTAAGCAGAAACTTACTGTGAGAGATAGTGTGGGGTTGCAATTGACAGAATTTATGAAAAGGGCTTTGAGTCATACAGTAGAAAAATACCTTCAATCCCATTTTTATAAAGGATACAGAAATGCCGTTCAATTGCCAGGTCTCATATTGATCCTTTGTAAATGTAAAGGCATTACATTAAATCCTGATTTGGTGAAGGCATTTCTTCAAGGAAGATGATGCCATTTACCCATCATTAATATGGCATGTTTTCTGAAATGTTTTCTAGTGACAATGATGGATTTAAGTTTATCCAAACCTATGCTCTCACCTAATCCCTCTTGTCACCAAGGGCAAGCTCCAGCAGAAACCTGTCTGCAAGGAGACACTCCATCAGCTGCCACTGGAACAAAGGGAGGCTCACCTGCTGACCTGGGGGATTGAACCTTGCAAACATAGACATCTCATGAATTATATTGGCCAGCACAAAATTCAGACCTCCCTCATGGCAATTAAGATTTCTTTCAGTGATATTTTCAAGCCTTGTCTCTGATCTTCAGCTTTGATGGAGTCTCAGGTGTCCTGGGACTGCCCAATGTGGTCCTTTCAGAAATCAGCTCCCTTGTTATGTCCCAGTGTAGCCATTTCCTGTCTGCTCAGGACAGGGCCATCTCTCAAGGCATCACTGCACTGTACACTCCTCCCGGGCAGTCAGGATATCTGTCTTCTTTATGCTCTGGGCCTACTACAAGAGTCTGGCTCACAGCAGGGACCCAGTTAATATTTGCTGAATGAATGAGATGCGTCTTCTCTGTTCCTCCAGGAGAAAATGTAAAGACTTTTCACTAATATTGCACCTCCATAAATTCCTTCTCTCTATTCAAGGGAAAGGACAAGACTACAAATATCTTTTTAAAAAAAAATATCTAAAGAGATGCAAACAGTAAATATGCGCTTTTCAAAATAAGTTTAACACAACTTAAATATCTTTGTTATTGCATTCTGAGGTCTCTAGGAACCCTGAAGGGTAAGAAACTCAAATCTTCCCCTAATATTTCTCAACCAGGCCTCCTTCACCCAATTCCAATAACAAAAAATGCAAACACCAACAAATTCTTTCTCATCTCCTGGCCAGGGTCCCAGGCCTCACCAAACCTAATTTTCTATTAGCCCTATTCCCTCACGTGAGTTGGGAATCACTGTTCTAAAAATCCCAAAGAACATAGATTTACATTCATTCTGCAAGATAGCTGCAGAAACTAAACAAAACAAAAACATGCCAGATCCCTGGGGACAGGGATATACCTGGTACTACAACTGTTGAAATAGTTCTTAACACAAAATTGGGAATCTTGGTATTCATCACATAATTATTTGTTACTTGCTTCCCTTTCTTATCTGAAATAAATGTCAGGTATGAGTTTTAAAATTCCCCCTCCCCCAGCAGAGAAAGAGTCAGGAAAGTAACTATAATATAAAGGAAAAAAGGACAAAAGGAAAAATATCCTCTATTTTTAACTTGTGAATTTTTTTGGCAGGGACTAGCTCAGGCCTGCTATCTCCATATGGTGGCTTTTGGGCTTAGGAATAAGATGGGCCTGGGTTTGAGCTCAGCACTGCTCTTTCCTAAGTGTATGACCTTGGGCAGTTTGCTTAACCTCTTTAAGCATCAGTGGACTTAATCACTGAATGGCAAAAAAACAGCTAACATGTTTAACACAGTGCCGGATCTACAGCAAGCTCTTGATGAATGCCAGCCGCCAATCTCCTCGTCACCATCATCAGTGCCTTTTCCTGCCACCCTCTCACAGTGCAGTTGCAGACCAACTTCATTGCCATGGCACAGCGTGTCTGTGAATCCTCAGGACAGCGGGCATTCAGCAAACGACACAAACACACACACACCCCCTCCATTCACTCCTCTGGCTGAAGAAAGGATGCAAGCAGCTGGATACAAATGGCCATTAGTCCTATTCTCACTACAAATTTAATTTCTCAAGAGAACAGCAGTTCCCAAAATAACCCATGCAGAGCATTCCCAGACACAGCCTCATGCTACCAGATTTCTACTTCCTTAAGCAGCATGTCATTTCTAGATGTGTTTTCCCTTTAATCCAGTTTTCCTAAATTTAACAGATTAAGGAAGCATATATATATATATATATAAAATATAAGTGAATGAATTGCTTTTATGCGTCTATCTACTAATGCATGCACACATCTGTTGCATATTGTATTCGGCAAGCTAGACTAACCTTCCAGTGAACTTAGGGTGGAAAACTTGGTTTGGTTAAAGTAAGAGGGCTACCTGTCTTCCATAAGAAGATCACAACTCTGCACTTTAGAATTCATTCTCTCAACTATTTTTAGACCTATTCATTAGGCAGCATGGGCTCCTGCCCATTACTGCTTCAGCTTTTCCGACCCAGAAGTTCCAACTGCCTAGCAGGGGGGAAATAATGTCTTCTAATTTAGCCTCAAGTGAGGAAGTTATTGATGCAAATTTGTAGAATGTTCAAGTTGGACACAACTTCAAATGCTACAGGTAATCCACAACTTTCCCTTAGCAATAAATTGTGTCCACATGATCCTGACCAAGGGGCATCTCCACTAATTTGAATTATTTCAGGGAGATAGTTTACTCAGCCTCCTCAAAGCATTTATAAGTTAAGCAACCCTTTTAAGGCACTCTTTGCTCCTTCTGCTAAATTATTGGGCAATAAGAGTCAGAACAATATTTTGCATTCCTATGGTGTGTTATGCTCTTCTAAGAGCTTTCCCAGAAATGATTTCATTTTGCTCTAAAAACATCCCTTTGCAGTTCTGGAGGTAGATGGTGATAATGGTTGTACAATGAGAATTTTCTTCATGCCACTGAGCTAAAATGGCAAACTTTATGTTATGTTACCACAATAATCAATTTAAAATTAAAAAATGAAAAATGTAGATAGGCAATATTCTAAAGGGAAGTGATATTCTCAAGCCAAGCAATCCAGCTAGGAGCAGTCTCCGATTCTCTGTTCAATGCTCTTCCTCTGAAGTGATATGGCCTCCGGACCATGATACAGCCTAGCTCAGGGTACCTGGTTTCAGATGCCATGACTCAAATTGGGCCCCTAAGGTAGTATGTTCCTGAGAAAGCTGCCGGACCAGCATGCTAGCTAGTCCTATGCCCCCAAAATGCCATGCATTCAAAGAAAAAAATAAACCAGTGCCCTTATGGGACACCGCAACCCTTTTCCTGCTACCACCCAACTGCTTTCCTGTTAACAAGTGTCAGAATACGGAGAAAAGGTTATCTCATAAGTTTAGTTCTCTCTAAGTACTAATCCAAGTCTCCACATTAGCAATTTCCCCAAGTTTAGAGCAGAAAAGTCACTGAAAAATAAATGCCAAGAGGAATGAAAGTTGGAGTCCAACTTATTTTAAATATTAGACAACTCAGTCACACTCTGCTCTTTGTAGGTAAGACAGACGTAGTGTGAGAGTAAAATGAAATAATTGATGTGAAATATACAGAGTTCTAAGAAAGTAAGATAAGAATCAAATATCCAATTATTCAGACCACTATAAAGAGATAGAAAATGAATAATTCAAAAGGGCAGAAAATCCATATGTATTTTCTGTAAAAATAACAAAGCTTTGTACAATATTTTACAATTTGCAAAACACTCTTGCATGCATTATCTCATTTGACTTTTCTAAAAGGCCTGTGAAATGAACTAATATTATTATTATAATTTTCCTTTTATAATGGAGGAAACTGAGGCATTGTGGGTTTGCATTTTTCCCAGAGCTGCAGTCTGAAAGTGGCAGAGCTGGGTCTCATACCACATCTTCTATTTCTAAATGCTGTGTTGATATTGATATTATTATTAATAATATTCTTTACATAAGTTGCAAATGGGATATTGATGGGATTGGTTTTAATATGACAGAGGTTTGAGAAATTCACTCCAAACAAAACAAAACAAGACAAAAAAGGACTCAAGAATAGCTGAGAAGATGTCTAGTTTCTCTGAGGCTGACTCTCCCACTCATAATCTCACAACTAAGTTCCTACTAAAAATAACCTTTCTCTTTTAGACTTGTTCTCTTTTAAGCTTTCAGTGAGTGGAGAAATGGTTGAGTGTAAAATTTTCAAAGGCAACCTCTGGGAAGTCCACTGAAGCTGGAGACAATACTCACAGCAGTGAGTTCTCAGTGCAGCAGCCAGGCAAATTCTATAATAGAGTTAGTGCTGATTGTCAATCTTGAAAATCAAGTGGGCCGCCAGCAAGTCAAACTGCATAGACTCCATGAAGATATAAAAAGATTTCTTAGACAGTGTATCTTAGTCCATTTTGTGCTGCTACAACAGAATATCTGGGGCTGGGTAATCTATAAAGAACGGAGATTTATTTCTAACGATCCTGGAGGCTGGGAAGTACAAAGTCAGGGGCATGCATTTGGTGAGGGTCTTCTGTCTGCATTTTCCCATGCTGGAAGACATCACAGGGTGGGGGATAGTGAAAGCAAGAGGTTCCCGAACCTGATTTTATAAAAAATCCCTTCTGGTAATAACAAGTCCACCCAAGGTAACAATATGAGTTCATTCACCAAGGCAGGGCCATCATGACCAAATCAACTCTTAAAGGTCCTACCTCTCAACACTGTTGCATTGGGGATTTAGTTTAGAAAACATAAACTTTGGGGAAGACATTCAAGCCATAGCACAGTGCATCACAAGGATTTTAACAATCTAGATTTCTGGAGAAATCTAGAGAAGCAAAGCAGCTAGCTGTACCATATAGATGATCAGGATGATCAGTCTCTCATAATCACACAGTTTCTCATCTTGGATCAGCATGTCTTTGGAAGGACCAAGAAATATTTTCCCACTTATCATAAACATGTACCTTTCCTGGAGTTATAAAAGTACCCAATCTCCTGGGTCAAACAATATGGCTAGACCAAGATAGAAAGCAGCCAGAACCTAGGATGAGCTGGAAAAGGTTCTCCCCACACAGCTCAGGCTTCTGCTCCTTCTTTGACTCTTAACTGAAAACTGCTGACTAGGCTGACCATGTGGTTTCTGCCCTTCCTGCATCTGCAGAAACTCTAAGCCATGAAAGCACCTCTAAGCCACTGGACCCAAGTCACCAAGGCCAAACCAAGGTACGAGATGTAATGATGAATCAGCCCAAGTGCTGATTTTCTCCTCTAACTTCTGCCCGAACTGGTCTGGAATATGAACCCAGGAAAACTTAAATTAGGATTCCTACTGGAAGTTTTCTCACCCATGTTCTTTCTGTGACTATATGGCAATTGCTGGCTTGCCTTCTTTACCAGTACACTCTAGGCTCTATGAGGATAAGAGACACCAAATTTTTGTGCATTGATTAAAGAGCTCTGGAATTAGATTACTTAAGTACAAATCTGGGTCTCTACCACTTACTGTGTGATCTTAGGCAATGTCTAAATCTAAGCATGTCTTAGCATTAGTGACATGGACTTACCTAACTCAGTTATTGTAAGGGTCAAATAAAATAGTATACTTAATACATTGACTGGCACATAACAAAGATTTCACAAAATGTTACTCATTGATCTTACTCGTTGTCTTATTTACCATTGCATCCCCTTTCTAGCATAGTACTTGGTACACAACAGGCCATTTGATAAATGTTTATGAGCAAACTTCTGTTCAAGACCAATACAATCCTATATGAATATATACATACCATACCTTGATTTGTTTGCTTATTTTAGTTTTTTTCTACTTGGAGTTATCAAATATTATTTAAGGAACTCCAGGGTCTTAGGAAGGGATCAGCTGAGGGAGTGGGCTAAATTGGACCGAATGAACCAAAGGCAGGCTACTCTGTCTCATGGTAGCCTCTTAGGAGATTGTCCTTTTATGGCAACCTCCTTTCCATTGACTGTATTGTTCAGGGTAATTTGATATACAATGTTATCGTGCCAATTACATGTTATATCAAAATTGAAAGGAAATTGGCAAGTTGAATTGGATAAATATGTCCTTTTATTTAATTTCAAATAGGTGGTACATAGAACAGACAAATAAACTCTACTTCCATGAAAACTATTTTATAATTGTGTATTCACGTTAATGATCTCATGGCTGAATCCATCCAATTCAACAAATGTATATTGGCCAAGATCTTCCACCTTCCAAGCACTCTCCTAGGTGTTGTGTTAGATGTACACACAAAAGATAAAACTGCAAATTACCATAAGTAGTGTTGCTTTGAACCATAGACATTTATTCTCTCACAGTTCTGGAGGCTGGAAGTTTGAAGCCCAGTTGTTTGCAGAGTCGGCTCCTCCTGGAGGCCCCGAGGGAGAACCTGTGCTCTGTGCTTCTGGTGGCTTGCAGACACATGGTTCTAATCCGGCCTCAGTCTTCACACGATGCCCTCCCTGTATTGGCTGCATCTTCACATCCTCTCCTCTAAGTGTATCTTTGTGTCCACATTTCCCTCTTTATGTAAGAAAACTGGTCACTGGATAAGGGTCCACCCTAATAACGTATGGTCTCATCTTAACTTGATTACCTCTCCCAAGATCTTATTTCCAAATAAGGTCACATTTGCAGGTGCGAGGAGTAGAACTTTTACCTATCTTTTTGTGTGACACAATTCAACCTATGATAGAACTCTTCAGGATGGTGATAATGGGAAAAGGTGCCCTTTACATAACACCATGTGCCAGGCATGCCTCCAACTCATGTGTTACCCATCTAATTCTCATGACAATCCGATAAAGTAAGCACATTATCCTCCTACTCATTTCACAGACAGGGAAGGCCAAAGAGATAAAGTAACTTGCCCAAGGTTATACAGCCAGCCTCTTAACCACTATGCCACACTGCCTCTTAGAGCTTGTAGAGGAGAAGAGGTCGATTCAGTAGTAACGATAAGAGAAGCAGAAACCAGGTATCACGGGAGACCAGAGGAGGCTGATGCAGCTTTAGCTAGGGACATTAGAATTAGGCTTTTATTTTATTCAATTCAAAGGTAAACAAATATTGCCAAATACCAGACGCAGTACTGATTTTTGAAGATATAAAATTTAAAAAATAAAAACAAAGGCACAGGCCCTGCTTTGACGAAGCTTAGTCTAGAGCAGAATAATAAGATACAAACAGATAATAGCAATGCAATGTCTTAAAACGTATCATAAACATATGTAGAAATTATGGGAATCATAGCAGGAAAATGGAACTTGACATTTTAGAGCTTCATTATGTCTGTGTATTTTCCACCCTCCAAATTAGATTATAAATACCTTGAGATCTTCTGTTTCTTTTGTATTCATTCAAAACAGGCTTTTACAGTTCTTCCTATACATACGACACTCAGTAAAAGGGATTATTAAGGATGCTTGCTCAAGCAAGGATGTAAAAAAGATAGAGCAAACCTTGTTGTCCCCCAAATCCTTGGCTCCCCTGGCTGGTCACCACCCCCAGGAGAACCTAGGGAGACTTGTGGGCATTGAGCAGAAGCGCACAGCGTCCCCTCTGCCAGCGTTCTCCAGCAAACTCATTTTGACAGGGTGTCTGGGCTGAATTTTGGGGCACAAAAAATGCCAGGCAGACTGTGTCTTGCAGCCACAGATTTGGAATTGCAGCTCCTTCTCGAATGCCCATATTTCTTTCTCCTGCTTTGCTTTTCCCTGCTGACTGGGTTACAAGCAGATTTAGGAGTTTTTGTGATCTCTATGTTTTATTTCTGTTGTCGTCTGCGTTTGGGTCTTCCTTTTCAACAACAAGGGACACAAATCCAGCCAGCATCAGAAAAAGGATACCCTCAGATAGAACACCCAGGAATTCCCTGTCTTCATGCGAATCTGCTGAGCTCTTCCCTCAGCCTCTTTCCTGAACTGTGTTGTTTCTTTTGCGTGGTCTGGTTCTAGCGCTGGGGGAAGCAGAGCTTTGAGGCTTCCCATATTAGTGCCTTGGGCCACTGACAGGGACAACAGCATTTGATTTGTACCCTTCTACAAAAAATCTTCTGAGCCTTCCTGATCAGATTATGCCCGTTCCTGAAGCAGTGATTGTTTCCTGCCTCTGAACCTAATGCTCTTCTTCTTACAAGCCCTCCAAATCTAGGCCCAATCTGCCACTTAGTTAAAGAGTTTCACACTCAAAACAAAACTTTGCAGAAAGTGCAGTCCAGGCAAGGTAGAGGCAAGACCTCCGCTGGCCACTTATCAAAAAGGAAATTGTTTTCTCCCTTCCCAACTCTCCCTGCAGTTTGTTTCTATTGCTCCTTTTGTTTGGGTCTTGCCTTGCTTCCACTTGTGTAATCAGTCGGCCCACTGGGTAAGGGCTGTGTCTAATTGCATGCTGTTTGCACTGCCATTATAGTCCTCAATAAACACACTATTATTATGATTATTGTTATGATCTATCATAACAATAATCGCAATTCTGTGCACATTTCTTTAAACTTCGGGCATCTTGGACAGTCAAGAACATACACACAGTCCCCTGGATAGCCCGAAGAGCTTTGGATAAGGATCTAAATTTAAGGGGTGCATATCTGAGCTGCACCTCCAAACCTGCAGAGATTGGAGGGTAATTATCTTCCATCCTCAGTGGGAACAGACCATGAGACCATTCTCCTTCCATGCAGAAAGGAAGAATAAGAACCAGGCAGAGATCAGAAAAGATAGAGAAAGGAGAAATTGTGTTAAGCTGTAGTTTTTTTCAGAGACAGCAAAGACCACAGCTAGGGCCGACCCAGTGGCAAAAAATCTGTTCAAGCAATGATAAGAAAAACCATTTACTAGGCACATTAACTTAAGTTGTAGGAGCTGAGCTTTCCCTGGGTTGCCCATTGGATAAATGCTGTCAGGATATGCTGTGAGCTGCTCCAATGAGATGTAATAATTGAATTTGTTTTCATTTAATTTGGAGGGCCTTTAATTAAAAGCCAGGCCTGTGTGTGCAGAGAGATAAAGCCGGGCACATGGAGACTGGGGGTAATTTGGGTGCTGAATGCAATAATTAATTGTAAATTCAGAGGTCAGGGGACTGGCGCTATCTTTGTGAAATCGGCACAGTGAGCAGGCCATCCGGCTGGAATGGACTCAGGAGTGGTGGCAACACACGCTTAAGTGATTTTTTGAAACCTTAATCGCAATTACAGAGTAGTGTGGAGGTTAATTTGCAAAGTTCATTAATCAGAGAAATAAATACATCAGTGATCACTTGATGGAAGACAACCTGGAAAGTCTGGTTTTCCAGCCACAATTTCCCAAACCTCCTATTCAGTTTGGAAATAGTGCAGAGTCCACACTGTGATTCATCTTGCCAACCTTTATTCGCCTTTGAACTGCTAAGCAGTATATTTCTCCCCTCTAGGTCTGAGGTTAAACCCACCCACATGACCACTTCAAAATAATCCAAACATGTCTTGGAATGATGGGGCTAAAATTGAGAATAAGCCACAGAATAAATTCTGGGATTTCCTATTAGCATTCAAGAAATCAACAGCTAGAATTAGTATCAGAAGACAGAGTTAGAATTAATGCCCAATATTAATCCCTGGAGTTAGGATTAGAGGGTTAACTAGAGTCTTCAATCTTTAGATATAGTTGTATTTCATGATATAAAGCAATAAAGTAAAGGTTTTGTGCGTATATGTGAATTGCTGCCCTGACAAATGGCATTCCATTAGATGCACATTTTGTGCTTGAGAGAGCTTCATTATGGAAACTTATCCCGGCATGCAGTGGTGGAGATGATAGAAGGCTGCTCCCTTCCAGTCTCCTCGGCAGGGTGGAGAGATGGGATCCACATCCACTCCACTACCATCATGCTGAAGAACTCACAGCTGATGAGCTCCCTGCTGCAAGAGATGGGGTGCCACCCAGTGCAAACCCACACGTGGGTGGCACCTGTGCCCAGACATGTTTCTGGAAGTCTCCTGCTTTCAGCTTATTTTTCTCTGGGTTATAATTGCTCCCTAGAGAAAGGAGGCTGACAGGTCAGAGACTTTGGTCAGAGAGGGGGAGAGTAGACTAGGTCAGAAAGTGTCTGACAGAATTGCCTGATGCGTTTTTAAAAATGCCCACCCTTTATCCTTTCCCAGACCTCCTGGACCAGGATCTCAAGGGAGTCAGGTCCCTGGTAATTCTAAATCACCCTCAGCTAAGAACCACTGGACTAGATAAACTCCAAGCTCTCCCCTACATCTGAAGTCATGTTATTCTGGGCCGCACTTCTGGGAGCTGCACATCCACTGTTTGCTTAGCAATTTGCTGTCCTAGAATGTACAGTAAGCCCTCTCTTAACAACATCAATAGGTTCTTGAAAACTGTGACTTTAAGTGAAACGATGTATAACAAAACCAATTTTACCATAGGCTAAATGATATAAATAAGAGGTAAATTTCAACTGCATGTTTCTGGTCACAAAAAAAAAATCACCCAACTTTCAAATAAAGATCCAAAACAGTTCTACTATTAAACGTTGAGATGCATGTGAGCTATATACATTTAAGAAAGATTAATAAAAACAGTAAGATAATATTTACCCAGTCTTTGGTGAATCAGTGAGTGACAGTGGTCACAATGGTGGTGGGTTAAATCAAGGAACAGATGTTTCTGGAGTGAAAACTGTTAGGGCATCTCCTACTACCACAAAGTTCTAAAACAAACTATTACAAATACGGCTGGCTTGCTGAGCGCTTTCATACCGCATGGTTTATTGTCATGCATTTGGATGATTACTTTAGACTTTACAAATTTTTATTTGACAATAATTTGTATACATTCATTCATTTTCCAACCCAGTTATTCTAGTTCAGGTTCACAGTTGGCTGGAGCATCTCCCAGCAGCTCAGGGCGCCAGTGGGGAGCCAGTCCTGGACACGACATCACCCAGTAGCAGGGCTGCTCACACTCACCTCCACACTCACTCAGACTGGGGCCTTGTAGACATGCCTATCCACCTAACATGCACAGCTGTAAGATGTGGGAGGAAACCAAAAGACCCTGAGAAAACCCTACCAACACCAGGAGAATGTGCAAACGCCACACAGACAGTGGCCCTTCCAGGAAGCAATTTTTTTCTCATCATTGTTATAATGAAAAGACATGGAATGAGACAATGCGATTCGAAGACCTGCTGTAATAATAGAGTCTGAGGATTAGACACTTTAGTTCAATCATCTCTCTTACAATTAAGTTCTGTTATATCTCTGCCAGCCATTGTCCATCCTCTGCTGATGCCTTGGTTTTCACTAAACTTAGATGCCAGGCTTCCTGGGTGTCTCTGGACACCTGGAAGACAGAAGCAGTCCCTCGTGCATTCCTGAGCAAAGAACAGGCAGCTGTGAGGGGGTCGAGCGTGGGCTGTGGAAGGAAGGAGGTGGTAACCCTCTAGAGCAGGCATCTCTCCCCAGAGGAACCAGCCAACGCATCGTGATACCCACTTTGCAGATGAGGAAACTGGGGCACAGAGAAAGATGACAGCTTGCCAGAACTCATCTTCAGACAGCGCGACTCCAGAGCCTGAGCTGTGAACTTACGTCACCGAAGTACTGTTCCCAATTCTGACTCCAGGGCTCTCTGGCGGCTAAGTGGTGAGTTTAGAAAACTTGACAGAGGAAGTAATAACGTGGTTAGAGGAAAATTTAGAAAAAGCTTTAAGGTGAGGTGTAAAAAGGCTAGTATTGCCAATGAGAATATTTACTCCACAAATGGAAGCTAAAAGCATCTAGTCTTCCAGTGGGAATTTAAGCAACATTGACAAAATGTTCTTTTACACTAGCTCTAATCACTACCGCTGAGCTCCTACCCTGTTCCAGATGCCAGGGGTCTTATATACATTTTATCCATAGAGTTTCCTACCAACCATAACAGCTGTGACTATCCCCAATTCATAGCTGACGAAACCGAGATTTGGACCAAAGTCTCATAGATATTAGTAGGTCTGATATCTCCATAACCTATTCAGAATAAGAAATTTCATTTCTGGAGTTAACTTCTTAATCTAACAGTAATCAAGTAATAATCACCTCCTAAGCACTATGCGCCATGCTAGGTACCACAGAACACAGGTAAAGAAATGAAGAAAACCTTTGTCCTTGTGGATCCTGCAGTCCAGTCAGGGAGAGAGACAAACAGAATACTCAATATCATATGATGCAGTCTCTTAATAAGAAGAAGCACTGCTGCTCTGAGAACACACAGGGGGGTCACATAGCTCTCTGCAGAGGTGGGCCAGGAACAAGCGGAGGAAGGATGTGCTGGAAGGTGAAGAAGGCAGTCAGGAAGAAGCTGATTGACAGGACAACATATGCAAAGCCTGAAGGATCAAATGAGGGCAATTGAGCTCTGAAAGCTGGAGGAGCCTCATGTGACTAGGGCATAGCTACGGCCTATAAGAGAGTGGTGACAGGTGACACTGGAGCACTGGTTATACTTCCAGCTACCCCACCAGCGCCCAGCACAGTGCTTGCCGCATAGACCCTCAGTGCTTTATGGGGTGAATGTTAGAAAAATAGGTGTTGGGTGGCATCCAGATTCCACTCCTGTCTCCAAGTGGCCTGGCCCGATGGTTGTCCAAATTCATCTGACGACCCTAATACTCCCATCTCCATAAGGTCTTGGTACACTTATTTTTAGGTGAGCCCAGCTCTGGCTATGACTTACATCTGTGGTTATTGGGAGGCAGGAGGGGAAGATGCCTTTGCACTCAGCCCTGTTTCCAGGAGGCATGCACTAGCTGAGGCTTTTTCTCTAGGTTATAATTGCTCCCTCGAGAAAGGCTGCATAGCATGCTATAGTTTCCCTTTCTCTCTGGGTCTATTTCAGGAACTGGTTTAGAAGTTGTGGGGTTTTTGTTGCACTTTTTTTTCTTTGAGTGAAAGCACACGTTAAGAAAAAAAGTAAAAAAAAAAAAAAAAAAAGACCTCTCATTCCCATCAGCTCTTTTGACGTTGCTGGGAGACAAAGCAAGCAGTAGCAAGTCTCCAAAATGGGCTTTAAAGAAATATATTTAAAATAAACCTCTAAAGCAGAATGGCATCACTTGACGACATGTTGTACATTCTGATTCTTCTCCTCCTGCTGCAAGAGAAAGGCTTTCTTGGGCCTGTGAAAAGGTAACTGAGGAGAGCCTCATTTAACTCTTAGAGACCATGGGACCACCCATTCCAATGACCTAGACTGAAAAACCAGACGTGGTGCCCAATAGTTACCCAACACCCCCATTGCTTCCTCAAGCATCTTCACATTTGGATCTCCTTTGGTTAGACCTGTGGCCGGCATGTGTCTCCTCACAGGACCCTGAGGAATTAGACAGATCTTAGAGGAGCAACAGATGAAGACCAGGGAGGTCAAGGTGATGCTGGGACCCAGACAAAGACTTCAGTTCCCCCAGTTCACATGGAACCAACAGGGTCCCTCAACTTCAAGGACTACAAAGGGCATGAATAGTGGGTGCCTCGGTGGTACCCAGTGGGAAGTACACGTGAGAGAGCTCGGGGGTACAGGCTCAAACTTGGATTTTATAGGATTTAATTTTTCTTAAGTGGATGTGACACTTTTTCCACAACTGAGTTTTTGGAGCAATATTCACACCCACTCCTGCTTTCCTTGGAAAACATGATCAAGCATGCCAGCATGGTTCTGAAATGCCTTCCCCTAACAGAAGAGGGCCAGGCCCAGAAAGGAAGTTCACAGAGGTCATGGGAAAGGAACCCTTGGGAAGAAATGCAGCCCCCAGGCCTGGCCAGCCCTAACTCTGGGGCAAGCTCCTTTACAGTGGCCCTCACACAGTTCCTCTACTCTGGGTCCCGTCACCTCACAGTCTTAGAAGCAGTCTTCATGGCTTTCTCAGCTACAGCTTCGAGCGCTCCCAGGCATTATTCCATGTTCCTCTCACAACACACGTGAGAGGTGGGGTGGCCAAATATCCTCATCCCATTTGTCAATGAGCAAGGGCCAGACTCAGCCAGGGAAGCCCAGGGCGTAGCTCAAAACCTCCGAGTCCCAGGTGTTTCTATGCGTCTATGCTGCCTGTGGTGGAAGATCACGTAAGGGCCTTCCTCCACTTAATGGGAAACATTTCCTGTTTATTATCGTTAACTGAACATCATTTATTTGCATGAAAGATAAAAATCAGGGAAGGGAAGTGGCTTCCCCTCACACGTTGACAATCAGGAAACATTTATCACCTCTTGCCCTGAATGTCATGGAAGCAGGTACTTATTTCCCACCCCATCCAGATCTGTCTATCCCTTTACCACGGTGGTAGTCAGAGTTCCAGGAGGAAACATGTGGCACATTCAAATGGTCTAATTTGAGGAGAATGCAACACTCTCTGCAAAAGCAAGGGCAGAATGTAAGCAAATCCCAAGGTGTGATAAATGCAGTCTCTGGAACTAGTAACTCCAAAGCACTTTCACCATACTAGGCCTGAAGTAGGAATAATCACGAGAACAGTGACCTGAAAGGAACAATTGGAGAGGCTCACCTAGGAGGGGCTGTGATCTTAATTGAGGAGCACGCTGTCCCACAGTGAGGCCAGAGGGAGGGAACAAGAGAATGAATACCCAGACCTCACCTACTCCCTCCAAACATCTGTCACTGATGTCTGTGGGCCAAACCAACTGGAAACCAGGAGGTCAGAGAGCATGTGGCATGGGCACAGTTCACAAAGGTCAGCTTCCCGGGTGCAGAGCACTTTAGAGGTGGATGCAGATGGTATCTAACAGCACCTTAGTCCTCATCATCGACCTCATGATATGTGTTCATCAGACAGCAGAACCCTATCATCTGAGGGTTGTTTTGAGATGTATTTTCTATGAATGAGAACTTGTCGCATTACCACCAACTCAGCTGATAAGGATGAAAAATAGTACACGTATGCCCCTATCCTTTCTTCACACACGCCAATAAAGTTTTCCAGTGTAGTCTGTTGTTTGTAGTTTGTCACTGCTTTAGCCCTGATTTTGGAAAGGAAAGTGGTAAATGAGATTGGAATCAAGTAGCCGAGAGAGTGTGCCTGAAAGGGGAACAGAGAGTCTGACAAGTCTCTTTTTTGAGTGACTATTACGTATGGGACACACTATTCTGAAATTAGCAAATTTAACCAAATTGAAGATTGTGAAAAGACTGTTTTGCTTAAAATGTCTTCCTTCATCCTGGAGAATCCACAAGTCTTCTTTGGGAGGACTTATCTTTCTGTGAAATCGAGGCCTGAATTAGAAGCACCATCACACAGGTTGATGAGTGCAGCTGACCCATAGAACTTCTGCAGGAAGCCAGAGCCTGCAAGACCAGGACACGGGACTGCAGGTTTTGAGCGGATGGTGGGGATGTGGAGGGCAGTGATCACAGGGGAAATGAGAGAGCATGGAGCATTGTGCAGAACTGAGCAGATGTTGTAGGGGCTCTGGAGACTTTGGAGAAGACCGGAGACCGAGGAGTAGGAGTTGTTAAAATTAGAAATAGAACAGGATTTAAGTCACAATTTACTCCTTCCTGGTTTGGCCTAAAGCAAGTCTCAAGTGAAGGACAACTGAATGGCTCATCTCCCTTCGTCATGGGGTTTGCTTCAGCTGATAGAAAACAGGGAAGTTTTTGCCTGCATGTCTTTCTCTGTCTTTCTCCTCCTTAACTCCAAGCTTGAGGTCTTATCCAGGAGGAGAGCTAACTTTCTGCTTCTAGAACTGTGCTTAATTAAACATTTTAATTAAAACCGACAACAGCGATTGTGGCTGTCAGGATGTGAAAGGAAAGCTGATAAAGTTCCTTGCACCCAGTCCAATTGGCGGCCAGAGGACATGCCGCTGGAGACAAGGCAGAGAGCCCTGGAGCTGTGGGAGCCAGCACAGGAGCCAGCACAGGAGCACTGCAGTCCCTGGAGGAGCTGCCTCTCCAGCCAAAGAGCAAGAAGCAAGAGGAATGTTCCCTCTCCTCTTACTCCCTGAGGCTACTTCCATATGTGTGTGTGCTTAGAGCCAGGCAGGTTTAAGACAGCAGAAATACAAGAGTTTACAGTCATTCCTGCATTTTTCCTTTCAACAGTTACTTACCTACAGCCTCCTCTGTATAAAGCACTCTGGTCCTTGCTGTGGGCATGGACGCTGGAATGAGCACGTCAGAATGTGAGTATGCTGAATCATGGGGCAAGAGACCCTAAAAAAGCCTCCATGGCTTACCATGGAACTTCTTACCCTAAAACATGTATATATGTGGTTTTCATCCTTGGCCAGCATGACCTTTTTTGAGATTTACCAAAATCACCTTGCTAGCTTTTTTGAATTGTGCCCCAGGTTGTCAAAAATTCCAATACAGTATTCTGAAATTTGCAGAAGGGAGTTAGGGGATTCATAGGGGAAAATAACCCATGCCACAACCTCACCTTGCTTTCAGTCATTCTCCCATCATATATCAGACCGAGACCTAGTGGGCTGTTGTTAGCTATAGACATAAATCTTGGTTTTCAGGTATAGAGTTGACAAAAATAAACTGAAAATCACTGTCCTAAAGCAAAGTTTGCTTTACACACAAACCTCCAACAAGTCAATCTGGCCCTGCGCATTTAGGAATCCATCTAATCCCGCAGGCTTTCAGACGAAGCCAGTTCTCAGGCTTTGACAACTCCCCATGAAACCCAGTTAACAGCTTGGATTCGCAAATCCCCAGTTCCCAGCTCTTCCCTGCAGCATCAGCACAGTGACTAGAACAGACTGTGCCATTTAAAAGCACTTCCCTGTTGTCTCTCAACCCTGGGATTCTCTGCACCATCTACCCCCTGCTGGCTGTGACATCCTGACCTTGGAGAATTTGTCACCCTAGAAATACAGACATAGACACAGGCCCAAGGAGTGACATCTGTTGCTAGGAGTGATCAGAAGACAAAAAGAAAATGTGGTGCCCAGCACCGGGGAATTACTTGATCAAAACCCGCCTCAACAACTCAATTCAACAAGACAACAACAATTGGCATGTTCTAAGTACTGAGAGAGATGTGAATTTTTGAGTTATTTAGAGCAGTACTTCTCAAGCTCTTTCGTAGAAATAACCTGAAAATCTTATAAAAAAAGCAGATTTTTGGCTGGGCGCGGTGGCTCAAGCCTGTAATCCCAGCACTTCAGGAGACCAAGGCGGGCGGATCACGAGGTCAGGAGATTGACTAACATGGTGAAACCCCGTCTCTACTAAAAAATACAAAAAATTAGCCAGGCGTGGTGGCGGGTGCCCGTAGTCCCAGCTACTCGGGAGGCTGAGGCAGGAGAATGGCGTGAACCTGGGAGGTGGAGGTTGCAGTGAGCCGAGATCGTGCCACTGCACTCCAGCCTGGGCGAGAGAATGAGACTTCGTCTAAAAAAAAAAAAGCAGATTTTTATTCTCCAGATCTGGTGTGGAGTCCACATTTGTAATCACTCTTTTCGTGTCAGGGATTTAGAGAGCGATACAAGGCATAGGCAGTAAGAGACAGAATGGAGTTACAGTCAAGGAGGGTCAACCAGGAGGAGGAAGAAGAAGGCCCCCATCCATGATCAGCAGAACAATGGCCTCTCAGAGGCATCTGCACCCTGATCCCCGGAACCTGTGCGTGTGGTACCTTACATGGCAAAATGGACTTTGCAGCTGTGATTAGGAGTATGGACCTTGGAATGGGGAGATCATCCTAGATCATTTAGGTAGTCCCAATGTAATCGCATGAATCCTCAAAATCAGAGACGCTTTCCTGAGTCAGAGAGAGGTCATGATGAGAACGAGTCCACGCTCTTTACTGCCCCGTGATACGGAAGTCCACAGCACGGACAGGACAAGAGAGAGGCCTGCAGCTGACACGGGGCCCAGCTGCCAACTGGCAAGGAAACAGAAGCCTCAGTCTTGAAACAGCAGGGAACTAAATCCTGGTAACACTTGAACAAGCAACAAAGGTGATTCTCCCCTAAAACCTCCAAAAAGAAACGCAGGCCTATCAATATTTTAATTATAACCCAGCCAGACCCATACGAGACTTCTGACCAATGGAGATATAATAAGTGCCTGCTGTTTTAAGCCATTACATTTGGAGTATTTTGCTGTAGCAGCAACACAAAATAATATACTGCCTGTCTGACTGCCCTGCAAACATCTTCAAGATAAAACAAAAACTGATCTTCCCACTTCCAGTCTCTTTCTATAATTGATTGACCATACACAGCAGCTAGGGAGAGGCCTCTAAAATTTTGTTCTGATCATAATCCTCCCCAACCCCTGTCTAAAATTCTTTAATGGCTCAAACTTCTTGCAGAAATAAAGGTGTCTGTATAACTTCCCTTTCTCAGTTATCAAGTCCACCTCTGCCTGTAGGACCTTCCAGTCAAATAAGCTGGACTAACTCTGCCTCACGGCTCAATACCATCCTATTCAGACCTCACCGCCTCTGGGAAGCCACCTCTAACACCTTGCCAGTGAGCCAGGTGCCTGATAAACTACTCCTAATCCTGTTGTTTTAGCGTCTGTCAGGTGACTGTCCTTGTTCATCTGACATCTGACCACGAGCTCCTTGAGAACAAGGATAGCTGTCTCTCTATCTCTTCTACCTACAGCTCTTATAACAAGTTCCCAGCAAATGCAGGTTGAATGATCACCCACTGTAGTATAATATGAAGTACCTTTGATTTTTTTCCTGGCTCCTGTCACAGAACTCCTGAAATCCTTGGATTATCCTGAAGGATCAGAGAGTGCCTTTTGTTATTCATAATGAGCCCCTGTGATAACACCTGATTTTATGCTAA
Organism: Nomascus leucogenys; assembly: GCF_006542625.1. Classification (NCBI taxonomy): domain Eukaryota; kingdom Metazoa; phylum Chordata; class Mammalia; order Primates; family Hylobatidae; genus Nomascus; species Nomascus leucogenys. The sequence continues at coordinate 1,538,897 of NC_044395.1, read as the reverse complement.
TGAAGTGACAGTATGGGGCCCTAAAATAGCCTTAAAACGGGGCCAGTCTCTAGAAAGAACAAGTGGATTAGAGGGTTGAAACTTTCAGCCCCACCCACCAAGCTCCAGGAAAAGGTAGGTGGGGGCTGTAGATTAAGCTCTATAAAAACTCTTGAACCACAAGATTTAATGAGCTTCTGGGTTGCTGAACACATGGCAGTGCCCGGAGAAGAAGGTGCCCAGAGACAGCAGGGAGGCTGTGTAACCCCCACCCCACATCTTGCTCTATCAACCTGGTCTGTTCATCTACAACCTCTGTAATGTCCTTTATAATAAATAAGGAAGCATCAAGAGAGTGTTTCCCTGAGTTCTGTGAGCCACCCTAGCAAATTAATTGAGCCGTAGGAGGGGGTTGTGGGAATCCCTGATTTGTAGAAGTGCAGTTTATTGGCATGTGCGCACACACTGGTCACCTAAAATGGACATGATGCTTTACCAACAATATCTGGTCTTCCCAGCAACTCTAAAAGGCAGGAATCACTATCTGCATTTTTTCAGATGAAGAAACTAAAATGTAAAGAGAATGTATAATTTGCCCAAGATCACAGAGCAAGCAAGTCACTAGCATCTGGATTCTTTTTATTTATTTATTTATTTATTATTATTATTATACTTTAAGTTTTAGGGTACATGTGCACAACGTGCGGGTTTGTTACATATGTATCCATGTGCCATGTTGGTGTGCTGCACCCATTACCTCGTCATTTACATTAGGTATATCTCCTAATGCTATCCCTCCCCCCTTCCCCCTCCCCCCACCCCATAGCAGTCCCCAGTGTGTGATGTTCCCCTTCCTGTGTCCATGTCTTCTCATTGTTCAATTCCCACCTATGAGTGAGAACGTCTGTACCCTTGTTACTAGGAAATTTGGGAGGAGACCACCAATTGAATATTTACTAAATTCTATGCCTTGTGTAAGGGGCATTGTATATGTTATTTAATTTAAGAAAAATGTGAAAAAGTGGTCATCGAGGTCCAGAGAAAGAAATATGTAACTCTTTTTCAGAAAAGCAGGTAAATGCATGCTGATAACAATGGAGTAAAAATAAAAATAAAGGAAAAAAAAAAACAGAAAAGTAGGTAAAAGTTTACACAAGCCTTGTTCCTTGCGAGACATAGGTAATTTCCTCTGATGGAGAAGAATGGAGAGAAGATACTGGGCAGAGAGAACTGCTTGAACAGGGTGCTACTTACAAAGTATGCCATCTGTGGTTCGGAGGACTGGTAAGAACACGGAGTGAAGTCCAAGACAGCAGGAAACAATCAAGAAAGACTGGAAAATACTCTCGCCTGTCTGCCATGGCAGGGTCTTTGGGTTTCTCCCTGATAGGTGTGATGATCTGTATCTAGTTTTTAAGAAGGCCAAGTACAAGGTCAACACCATTCTAGAGTGACATGGGAGGTTTATGAAGGAAGGGCTCATCCAGTCATAATGCAGACTAGATTTGATGATGTCTGAATTCAATAGGGGTAAAAAAATTCAAGAACTATTTCGGAAGCCACCTAAATAGATTGGTGATTGATTGGTGGTTTTTAGAACTGAGGAAGAGGGAGTCTTAAGTGACTTTTGTGTTTCTAGTGTCTGTGGTTGGGTAAAAGAAGAATAACAGTCATGAAAGAGCCTTTGCAAAATCATGACAGTAGGAGAAACCCGACACAGTTGACTCTATCTTGCTTCTAACCTCCAAACTGTCCTTGGTCATTCCTAGGTGTGGGCCAAGCTTACTTTGGGAGAAATTTAATTTATAGTTTAATCTTAAACTCCTTAAAGCAAGGTTGATCATAGCCCTTCCCCAAACTAAACTGCCTTTGTAAAATTAATGAAAGGCCACCAGTTTAGAGTTACGAGAGGGGCATGAATTTTGCTAAGACGTAGGCGTGGTTAAATGATAACCAGCCATTGTTCTGTAGGTCATGAGATTTGTAACTTTCCCAGTTACTTTTCTAGATAACATCACTATTTTAGAACCCAAGATTGGCCTTTTGAGATGTCTTTTCAGACTTTTGCATTTCTGATGACCAACTGACTCCACCTGGACCTGCAATCTGTGACTCAGTGGGTCCTGTGGCCCCACCCAGAGACTGACTCAGTGCACAAGAACCATTTTCCACACACCTATGATTTCATTCCCAATAACACTCCCGTTCCCTAGCCCCCTGCCCACCAAACTGTCCTTGAGAAATCCTACCCTTTCACCTTTGGTGAAACTGATTTGAGTAATAACTCTACCTGCCATGTGGCTAGACTTAATGCTAATAAAACTCCTTCTCTACTGCAATAGCACAATCTCAGTAAGTTGGCTTTTTCTGTGCAATGGGCCAGGAGACCCTGTGAGGTAATTACAGTCATAGTTGGGAGATAGTATATGAGTTTGGTTTTGAACATGCGGAATTTCTGAAACCTCGAGCTGTCTGGCGTAAGCTGGAAAATAGGCATGAATCTCAGGTTAAGTCACTGACGGTGATGTGCTGGAGTCAGCTTCTACCCACTCGTCAGAGCTTACTGCTAAATTTTCAGAAATTACATGAGCCAATTACTAAATACAACCACCAATAAAAGTTAAGTTATATAAACTTTTGATTAAATAAGTTATAGCTTAAAAGGCAATGAATACTCAAAAGCTGTGACTTTCAAATTATTTTACTATTATCTATGCTCTTAAGGTAATTTCTGTCCATTTTCTCTATATGGTGAAAACACTGTGTAATGGTTTGCTACTGTGCCCCCTTCTCAACTCTGTGTTTGTAGCCTAAAATTGACCATGGTGAGCATGTTTACACCATGAAACTCAGCAAATGCTGCAAATCAAGGCTTGACTGTTTTGTTTATTGCCTAGGCTTAAGAAAGACATAGAGAAAATGTTAATAATAACAGAGATTAAACTTAACATTCTATCATGTCTGTAGCCATTACATTGTGAATAGCACAAAAAATTGAGGAAATATCATTTGACTATTCAAAACCTATTATCTAATTCAGCAAAGAAATTACTCAGTCACTGACAAACAAAAGAAGTTCTAACATGTGTCTTTGTTGTTTTACTTTAGCTTATTCAACGTAAATAAAAATATCAACCAATACCCATGTCGGAACTAAACTTGTTCATCATAAATTGGCTATACAATAATTTTGCAAAAATCAGGGAAAGTATTCTATGAGAATCAATTAAGCTTTACTGAATTTCCAGTAAAGAATACTGTGGATTCCTTATTTGAAAATATTGTGCCAGAGATCCTTTACGTCACTAAATGTTATAGTAATTAAATATACACACATACACACACAAACACACACACAAGTACTTTTTTTTTTCCTCAGAGATCTGATAGTTAAAAATTTACCAGCACAATGCTGCAATACTGATCACAGATCTGAAGATACTCCCTAACATCTTTGGCATGAAGTGCAAATTAATCCTAGCCAGGGAGAAGATCCTTTTTAGATATCCTTTGCTGTTGCTTTCTCTCTTTAGGTCTCTAGGACAGTAGTTGGTTCTTTTTAATTAACTCTTCGTTCAGTGCAATATATCAGTTGAATTTCAGTCAATTTTTGTTTTCCTCTCGTATGCTTCTACTTCTTTAGGACTTTTTTTTTTTTTCTGGCCTCATTGGTGTTGACAACTTATTCTAATTTAGATCCATCTGCAAACATCATTAACATGCTATTTATTCCCTCATTAACACTGAAACATTATCATTTATCACTATCTGTGGTAATGATCATGGGATTAAGGGTACGGAGGCCTTAAGAAGTTTTGATTCTAGTCAGCAAGTTGAAAAGGATGCATCTAGGCCTACCCTAAATTGTCCAATGGCATGTCAAGGGCTTGGGGACTAGGTTTAAAAAGTAACTAGAATTCAGCCTTCAAGTTGAAATTCAATTTTTCCCAATATGGTATTATTTGAAAACTAGAAGGAACATCGGGAGATTTCATGCCAAAATAATATTGGTCCTGGCAGTCACAAGTTCCATTTATATGAGTGTCTCATGAGCCTTCAAGGAAAACAGTAAAAAGGATTACAGTGGCTGATAATTGGTCTTGAAAATGAGATTTTTAGTCAGGTGGGTGCATGGCTGGGAAAAAAGCTGCAGGAGCCTAGAATTAAACTAAAATAGGAGAGAATCATGGGGTGTAGATTTTGTCCTGAGATCAATAATCAGTAGATTATTGGAGGGCAAACATAATCTGCAGTCAGCAGGGCAGTGTTACCAAATGTTCTCCAAGCTAACTCTATTTAACTCCGTTAAATAATGAAATTTTAGTAAACTATATAATGATAGCTCTCAGTTGCAAGGGAAAGAGCAATGTGTTCCAAGAAGCAAGATCAAAGCTCAGCTGGACAAAGTCAGCCCACATTGCCAGACGTGAGTGGAAAGGCACCATTTGTAGAATGTGCTCAGCTGTGGGCTCAACACAGTGAATTTAAGCTGTACAGGAAATGATTAGAAGCCATCAAGATGGAGAACAGGGTGTGACTCGGAGACCATAAGAAGAGAAATCAGGCACTTCACCGTGTGTGTTTCTCACTCGTTGCTCTTGTTAGGGCTCGATGAAAAAACTGAAATTATCGTTTTTATGGCTATCTACAACACTTTAATTATTTTTCCTCTTCAGATTTGAACAAATTGTTGCAAACTGTAGAGTTGGGATTGTTGATTCAGCAACAGAGAGAAAATTGAAAACTGGGAGTTTCAACCTCCATAACCATTGAATGTTAAGGCTCAGTCATTCACTCTTATTTTGTTTCTTTTAGGTCTAAATGAACCCTTTATTTATTGAAACTTGCCTTCCTTATTGTGTATTAAGGAATAACCAAGATAAACATCCTAGCAAACAAACTGTGGCAATGACACCAACAGTCCTTAATGCTCTGGATATCAATTGCTTTCGAGCCTTCCAGCTGAGTCCTCAGGCACCACAGAGCAGAAACAAGCCATCCCTACTGCAGCCTCTTGGAATTCCTGACCCACAGAAACAGTGAGAAATAATAATTATTGTCAGTTTAAGCCTCCAATCTTGGGAGTAGATTTTTATGCAGCAACAGATACTAACACAGCTCTTTCTTTTCTCTTTTTTAAATTATACTTTAAGTTCTGGGGTACATGTGCAGAACATGCATTTTGTTACATAGGTGTATACGTACCATGGTGGTTTGCTGCACCCATCAACCCGTCATCTACATTAGGAATTTCTCCTAATGCTATCCCTCCCCTAGCCCCTCACCCCCTGACAGGCCCCGATGTGTGATGTTCCCCTCCCTGTGTCCATGTGTTCTCATTGTTCAACTTCCACTTATGAGTGAGAACATGCGGTTTTTGATTTTCTGTTCTTGTGTTAGTTTGCTGCCCATCAATGATAGACTGCAACAAGAAAATGTGGCACATATACACCATGGAATACTATGCAGCCATAAAAAAGGATGAGTTCATGTTCTTTGCAGGGACATGGATGAAGCTGGAAACCATCATTCTTAACCCAGCTCTTTCTAACTAAAAATGTCCTATATCTGCAGCAGGGTTGACTGAATTGAATTAAGCAGAAGGGCTAAACTGTCATGATTGACTAATCAAGAACATGAAACTTTTATTTCTAATAATATAGGAAGCACACATGAACCCATTACTCAAAATAAAAGACAGAACCTTTTGAATAATTGATGTGTGACTGTGGGGTAGTCCCAGTCCCATACCCTTATCCACCAGTGGCCAAAGACACCACATCCTGAATCCCATGCTAATCATGTGATTGCATCTTTTTCATATATGATTTTAGGGCATACAATATACATTATAATTTGGAATTTATTTTTTCACTTGATATTATATTAGTAAAAGTTATCCATGTTGTCTACAATATTTGTTTTGACTGCTTCTTCCATTGTGTGAATAAGCCATAGTTTGTTCAGCCATTCACCTGATGATGGGCATTTGAGTTGCTCCCTAGCTCTGCAATTGTGAACATACTACTTTAAACCCATATGAATATTTTCTTAATTGTGCAAGTGCATCAATTTCGCTCGGGCATAAACCTAGGGAGTGAAATAACTGAGTTAAATTTACAATATTATTATAGGAATGTTTTCTGTGTCTTAAAAAAAGGCCCTTTGGTTCAAAACATATTCACTCATATTTTCTATTAACAAGATTTTATTTTTTTACATGTAAATTCTTAATCCATCTAAAGTTGATTTTTGTTTATCATGTGATGTAGAAATCTCACTTTATATTTTTTCCTTGTCAATACTCAGGTTTTTTTTTTTTTTTTTTTTTTTGAGATAAAGTCTTGCTCTTGTTGCCCAGGCTGGAGTGCAATGGTGCAATCCCAGCTCACTGCAACCTCCACCTCCCATGTTCAAGTGCTTCTCCTGCCTCAGCCTCGCTAGTAGCTGGGATTATGGGTGACCACCACCAAAGCCCGCTGATTTTTTTTATTTTTAGTAGAGACAGGGTTTCACCACGTTGGCCAGGCTGGTCACGAACTTCTGACCTCAGGTAACCTGCTCACCTCTGCCTCCCAAAGTGCTAGGATTACAGGCGTGAGCCACCATGCCTGGCCATTATCCAGTATTGTAATTTTAATTGTTTAATTGATCTGACATGACATCGCTGTCTTATATGAAAGTTTTATGTATGCACAGGTCTGTTTTGGGACTTTCTATTCAATCCCATCGGGTAATTTGTCTATCCCTCTGCCAATACCACATTGTTTTAATTATCACCCCTTTTAAATAAATCCTGATATTTGGTAGGGCAAGTGTCTCATTACAGTTCATCTTTTTCAATTGTGTCCTTTATTCAAATATACAGATTTGTAGAAAAATCTTACTAAGATTCCTTAAATAACGTGCTGACATTCTGATTGAATTGTATTGACTCAATGTCTAGGTGCATTTGAGAATTGATACTTATATAGTATAGCTTTTTATTCATAAACATAGTGTATTTCTGTCTATTTAGGTCTTTAATATTTCTGGATAAAATAATTTTATGGAGATCTTGCACATCTTTTGATAGATTCATTTATAGGGACTTAGTATTCTCTGATACTATTGTAAATAATGTCTTCTTTTTCACTGTGTTTTCTAGTTGTTAGCTACTGGTGTATAAAAGGGCAGCCGATATTTTGTATTCTGTATTTATACCTGGCCATTCTTCCAACCCCCACCCCACACACACCTGCAACAGATGCATACATTTATAATAATTTTCCTACTATTTTGGTTTTTCTATGTAAATAATTAAGTCATCTGCAAGGATTTCCTCATTTCTAATTTATATGCTTCTAATTTTTTTACTCTTGTTTCATTGTACTGGATGGGACTGTAAACACAATTTTGGTCATGTGTGCTGATAGTCAACTTTTTAGTCTCAACCAAATTTTAAATGAAATGTTTCTTACATTTTCTATTTGATATGATATTCTTTCCTGAGTTTTTTTAGTTTGTCTGTTTGTTTTATCTCTTTTGTGGTGGTTAATTCTGTGTCAACTTAGCCAAAAGGCACTCAGATATTTGGTCAAATATTATTCATGGTGTTTCTGTAAGGGTGTTTTGGATGACATTAACATTTAAATTGGTGGACTTTGAGTAAAGCACATTGCTCTCCACAATGCGGGTGGGCCCCGGCCAATTCATTGAAAGCCTGAATAGAACAAAAAGATAAATCTCCCCTGAGCAAGAGCTAATTCTTCAGACTTCGTGTGCAACATGAGCTCTTCCTGGTTTTCAAGCCTGCTGCCCTATCCTGTAGATTTTGAACTTTCTAGACTCCATAATTGCATGAGCCTATTATTTCCTTTTCTAGTTTCTTAAGTCTTATAATAAATCATAAATATACACACACACACATACACACACACACACATTATATTGGTTCTGTTTCTCTGCAAAACCCTAATACACTCTTTAAAAGATTTAAGAAGCTCTCAAATATTCCTAATTTCCTAATAGAATTTTTTTCATAATTATCAATGCTTATTACATTTTATTCAACACTTTTGATATATCTACTGAGATATTCATGTAGCTTTTTGTCTTTTACTCTGTTAATGTGATATATTACATCATGGATTTTCTGATAATAAATAATTATTGAATACCTAGAAAAAAAACCAAATTGATCATGGGATAGTATGGTTTTTTTTTCAAATATGCTGAAAAACTCAATTTGTTAATATTGTTTAGAAATTTTGCTTCTATATCCCAGAGTAAAATGAAGCAGTAATTTTCCCTTGTAGTTTATTTAATTTTGTCTTTTTTAAAACTGGTTTTAGTAACAGAGTAATATTATCCTTTTAAAAAGAGTTGGAGAAAATTTCATTTATTTTGTATTTTCAGAAAAGTTTATGTAAAATTGGGATATTGGAATAATTTGTCCTATAAGTTCTTGGTAGGACTTGTCTACAAAACCATGTAGGAGCTGGTACAAGTTCAATGATGTTTACAACTAACTGATCACAACCGGTTACAGGGTCCTGCAGGTTTATTCTATCATTCCTTTTCTAGTTTCTTAAGCTGAAAAATTTGCCCATTGTTTTTGAGGGTTTTTAACCTCTCTCTTATTTATAGACTCTTTAAGCCTATAAAGTTTTTGAAGCACCACTTTTGCTGATCCTACAAGTTTTGATATGCAGAATTTTTATTACTATTTAATTCTAGATATTATATTCAAATTTTCATAATAATTTCTAACATAATATATATTTATCAATATGTTTTTAATGTCTACACATGCAGGTATTTTATAATTTCTCTTTTTGGGATTAACTTTCAAATTAATACTATTGTAGTGGAAGATCATAGTCTGTATAATATCTATTGTTGAAATTAGTAGAGACATTTTATGGACAAATATACACGATCATGTTTTGTATTTTATGCATTGTTGAGAAAAACCTACCATTTCTATGTATTGGGTGTAGAACTCTATATGAGACAACTAGGTCAGGCTTCTTAAATATATTGCTTGGTTTCCTTTAAACTTGCTGCTTGATCTATCAATTATCAAGAGATGTGCGTTGATATCTCTCACTATGGTGATAAATTTTCCCTATAGTTCTGTCACTTTTTCTTTATGCATTTTGAAGCTATTCTATTATACATATAATATATATAACACGTATATAATATACATAATCCATATATGAGATTAAAATTGCAGTATCTTTTGAATAAATTGAACTATTTGTCACATTTATTTTTATATAATGACCTATTCCATCTCTAATGCTGATAAATTTTTTTGGTCTTAAATTTTATCTGACGTTAATATAAGAATTTCAGCTCATTTAGTTAGTGTTTGCCTGACATACGCATTTCTCATTCTTTACTTTTAACTTTCTCATATCTTTGTGCTGTTTTACCTCTCTTACAGAGTCCACATCTGTATCTTTTAATCAAATCCATCAAAATTCATCTTCAAGTATGAAATAAGTTCATTTATATTTATGTTAATTCTTGATTTTATCATATTAATTTATTATTTGCCTTTTTCTACGTTTCCTATGTTACTTTTTATCTTTAGTTTTTTGTTTTGTTTGTTTTCAGAGCCATAAGATTAGACGTGATAAGGCTAGAACTTTAGTACCCCCTTTTCCAACTTCCATCATGGTGAGATCCTCTATATCAGTGCCTTCCAATTAAAATAAAAACCACAAATGTAAGCCACACGTGAAATTTTAAATTTTCTAGTGAATACATTAAAGAAATTAAAAACAAACACAATTAATTTTAATTGTGTATTTTATTTAACTAAAATTATTCAATATATCATTTCAATATGCAGTTAATGTAAAAGTTTAGTGAAAGAGTGTATGTTTTTTATAACAGCTTTTTGAAATCTGGTATGTACTTTATACAGTTAGCAATTTTAATTCAGAATAGCTACATTTCAAATGGCTGGTGCAAATCATATTAAATAGTCCAGGTCTAGACTTCTAGTTCCTTTACTATTTTACCTTCCTATTTTAAACTAAAATAAAAAACTTTAACAAAGTATTTGATCACCTTGATTTCATGCAGCTCTTGTAAGAACTCCCAGAGCCTTGCCTATTATTTCAATATTTCATAAAATCATTTAATTAATCAATTATGAGATTCTGCCAAAAGTTCTGAGATCTTCTAATCATAAGAATATTTTTCTTATGCCCTCCCTCATATGTAAGTGAAAATGTGGCTGTATCTAAGCCTTAAAGTTTTAAATGCTTTTTTTGCATCCATTGTTACTATTGAAGAATCTATTATTAATTTGATTTTTGGTCTTTTTCTCTGTAAGCTTTTGAATTTTTCTCTCAGTGTTCTCAAATTGTATTACACTTCTAGATGTAGGCTTTTCCTTTCCCTTTTGCATTCTTTGAACATTTTCTATCTATAATCTATTGTTTCAATTTATAGAAATATGTTTTAAATATCTTCTCATCTTTGTTAAAACAATTCTCTCCTTCTGAGATCTCCATTTTTCAGATATTAGTATGACTATCTCTATCCTTCACATTTCTTAGCTTTAAAATATCCATTCCATTGTTTTTCTTCTCTCATATTGAAGATGTACTCAATATGGCGTTACAGTGAATTAATTGGTCTCTCAGTTGTGTTCGTTCTATTTATCCCATCTATTGTGTTTTTTAATTTGACTATTATATTTTTCATACTCAATATTCTTCTTGGTTCTTTTTATGTTTCCTTGTTCTTGAGTCAAATTGCTATCTTCCTCTATCTGTTTTGTTTTTCAAACTAATTTTAATTTTTTACCCCAGCTGTTTTAGTAGTTTTGTCTTTGGAATCTATAGTTTTGTATTTCATATTTCCTTTGAAATACTCACACTTTTCAAAAGCCTTGTAAGTTTGTTTTCTTCTGGGAGTTTGGCTACACAGCCAAGCAGAGCTCACTCTGAAAGGCCGGACGTGTGCTTTCGGCCTCAAAGGCTCTGGGGACAAGGGGAGGTGGAGGCCAGGAACCAGGAAAATGCAGTCAGCCACTAAGCGCTGCACAAAACAATTCTTCAGGCAGGACTTCTTTTTTTTTTTTTTTTTAAGAAAGGGAGTCTCGCTCTGTTGCCCAGGCTGGAGTGCGGTGGCGCAATCTCGGCTCACTGCAACCCCTGCCTCCCGGGTTCAAGCAATTCTCTGCCTCAGCCTCCCTAGTAGCTGGGATTACAGGCGCCCACCATCACGCCCAGCTAAATTTTTTGTATCTTTACTAGAGATGGGGTTTCACCATCTTGACCAGGCTGGTTTTGAACTCCTGAACTCATGATCCACCTGCCTCGGCCTCCCAAAGTGTTCGGATTACAGGCATGAGCCACCGCACCAGGCCAACTTCACTTTTTGTTATTGGAAGACATAACTTGGATTGTAATTCATAACCTTGGGGATAAGTTTGGGTTTTGGTTTTTTGTTTGTTTGTTTGTTGTTGTTGTTGTTCACTCCCTGCAAACAAAGGGCTTTAGTCCTTCACTGATTTTATACCTGAGAGTTGTGGGACTCACCACTAAACACGAAGATATGGGATATGGGGCAAGAATTCATAATTCTTTTTCTAAGTTTTTCTTCAAAGCCATACTAGGCCATTTTTTCTCTCAGACCGAAGACATTATATATATATATATATATATATATATATGCCAGTTCAAACTCTTGCCCCACCTCTCTATCATTGTGGAGAGGAGTCCTGGGAGAGGAAGGCTTAGCCATGTTAGTTTAGCGTCTTGCTAGGAACCACTCATTTCTGTTTTCAGAGACAGGGTCTTGCTCTACCGCCCAGGCTGGAGTGCAGTGGTGCGAACATGCTCCTCAAGCTCCTGGGCTCAAGCGATCCTGCTACCGCAGCCTCCCGAGTAGTTGAGATTACGGGTGTGAACCACTGAGCCCGGCCACTAATTTCCTTTTAATAATTATTATGTCACAAGGAAATATATGCAAACACTCTCAAACTTTCTCATATTTCCAGTCTGCGTAACATTTCGAAAATAATGTATTAATAATATTTATGATTTCTGTATTATAAAATAAAACAAACTCTTTTTGAATCAGAAAGTATTCTCAAACCCAAATAATTAAAATCCTGACTGTACACATAAGAAATCTGAGGCTTAGAATGAAGAATCTCATTCAACATCACCAGAAAATAGCTGATAGCAAAACTGGGACTAGAACAAAATGCTCCGATGGCATGTCATATAATGAGACAGTGTGTACAAAGTGCCTTACTTCCTTCTTCCTTCTCCACTGTGCCATCCAAGCAACCTCTACTCTTCCTCTTACTTCCTTTAGATTTCAACTTATACTCTCAAACGTGTTCTCCAGAATTGAGAAATGGGCTTCTATGTGCCTTTCATGATCTTATAACCATTCATCCTCTTTCAGAATTTATCTTTACATCCTGAAGAATTTTAACTTTATTCTTCAGTACTCAGTCGTCCCCTTGATCATTTTAATTGCCTCATTCTAGAGTTTTTCTATCTTATTCTTGTCTTCAGTTTTAGCAATTGGAATTTTAGGCAGAAAGAATGAAGTTCTGAGGGATTTCCACCTGGCAATGGGCATCTGTTGGTCATGTGAGCTAGCTGCAGATAACTGAGAGTGGACAGTAACTCCAAGCTTCTTTCCCTAGATAGGAGATAACCCAGAGAGTTCTGCCTGCAATGCATCTGCAGGCAAATCACTGAAATTCTCTGCACCCTGTTAGGCTCCTGGCAATAAGCAGTCATAGAAGCCCCCAAAATGGAGAAAAGAAGTCCTAATGAGAAGTCCTCAAAGGCATTTAATTCCTTGGAAAAGCAGATCTGTTCAAGATAGGAAGCAATGATGAACCAAAGAGGAACAAACACCTTTGCTGAGTGGTTGTGGAACTCTCAATGTTATTTGTGGTGCAAGCATCCTGAGAGACTGATACAATTTGGATGTTTGTCCCCTCCAAGGTTCATGTTGACTCCCAATGTTGGAGGTAGGGCCTGGTGGGAAGTGTTTGGATCATGGGGACAGATCCCTCCTAAGTGGCTTGGCATGCTCTCCACAGTAATGAGTTCATGAGAGAGCTGGTTGTTTAAAAGAGTGTGGCACCTCCACCCCCTCTGCTTGGCTCCCTCTTTCACCATGTGACACACTGGCTCTCCTTTGCCTTCTGCCATGATTGGAAGCTTTCTGAGATCCTCACCAGAAGCCAAGCAGATGCCAACACCACGCTTCTCGCACATCCTGTATAACCATGAGCTAATTAAAACTCTGTTATTTATAAATTACCCAGGGTCAGATATTCCTTAATAGCAACGCAAATGAGCTAACACAGAGCCATTTCTTTTTTTTTTTGAGACGGAGTCTCGCTCTGTCGCCCAGGCTGGAGTGCAGGGGCGCGATCTCGGCTCACTGCAAGCTCCGCCTCCCGGGTTCACGCCATTCTCCTGCCTCAGCCTCTCCGAGTAGCTGGGACTACAGGCGCCCGCCACCACGCCCGGCTAATTTTTTTGTATTTTAGTAGAGACGGGGTTTCACCGTGGTCTCGATCTCCTGACCTCGTGATCCGCCCGCCTCGGCCTCCCAAAGTGCTGGGATCACAAGCGTGAGCCACTGCGCCCGGCCAGCAAGAGCCATTTCTTATATTATAACCTGCCAATCCTTATTAACATAAGAGATGATTCATTGTCCAAAACCAGAGTGAACCCCAGCCAAGTCTCCCTTTCTGAAGAGGGCCCTTTGCTTGGGCTCTCCTGCCTCAATTGCATCATTTGCTGCAGGAACAAACACAAACAAGCTCCTTTTCTCCTTGGAGGGCATCTACACCACCCTTTCAATCACTGTATTATTATTATTAAAATAGTGTTTATTTTCTGATAAGAAGAAAGTTTATTTTAAATATTTGTAGAAAATACAACCTGTAATCTTATAACCCTGAGATAACCACTTATAAAATTTTGCAATATTTTCATTCAGTCATAGGTACTATAATTTTATACACTTTTATGTCCCAGTTTCACTTAGCTTGGAGAGAATTTTTCCACATCATTAACTATTTCTAAAAAACACAATTTGTCCTAGTTACACACAGTGTACCATCCTGTGGCTAAATCATAATTTATTTTCTGTTTGCCCATTTAAAGTCATTTTGTTTACCTTGTATCTTCTATTCTAAAAATGCCATGATAAACATCTTTGTTCATCTTTTGTTCATGTCTTTGATGATTCTGAATGACTGCTGATAATAAAACTACTAGTTAAAAGATTATTTTGAGGTCTTTAATACATATTGCCAAAAGAATGATAAGCTTAATTAAACTTTGCAAAACAAGGTATGCATCTGCAGCGGAGGTAGCAATATGCCACAAATACTAAAACAAAATAGAAACAATCCACACCATAATCTCCCCTGGGGGCTGAAACTTCTACAGCCAAACAGCTTACAGTCCATAAAGCATGATTTTCCTATTTGATACTCTGCATTAACATGACATGACTATTCCAGGAAATTCTTGACCCAGAAGATTAAGTTGGAAATAACTTTGAAAATTCATTGACATCAGAGTAAATAGCTTCCTTCTTAGAATGATAGATTGTTCAGCTGGAATCATCCAATTGTCTACTCTAAGGTTTGCTCCAAAATCCTCACCTGAGTTCACCAGTCCTGAACTATTACATCACAACTTTGGCCCAGTCCCAATCAGACCTCCTCATAGAAACACCTGCCTTAAACCAGACCCCTCCAAATCACATAGATATCTCATCTTTATCCTTCCTTTTCAAAAACAGTGCTAAAAAGGTAGTGGTCTTCCTTATCACAGGAAGCAATACACTTGGCTTTGCTTGACCCACAAGCTATTTTGTGGTCTCCTTGGGGTGTTGGAGGTCCACTGCCCTTCTGCAGTAGTGAAAGATGGCAGCATTTGTTGAGCTCTTCTGTGACCCAGGGCTTTGTCTTCATTATAGGGTTCCATCCCTACAATAGCCCTGTTAGTTGAGCACTGTTACTCAAATTGCCAAATGTTACATATTTAGAAAGTGGCTTTATGAACTCTGCCTTAGCATGTAATAGCTCCAACAACTTCTATCCTTACAACACCCAAGCAGACACCTCCCAATTTGGTCAGGGGAGGTATAGTCCTGCATCTTCAGTGCCACCTATATATTATCACATGGAGTAGGGGTCTACAGCACCTCAAGACAGTAGGTCCCAAACTGGGTGATTTTTTTCCCTTTCTTAAAATGCTTATTATAAAATTTTCTGTACATAACAAAATAGAGAATAGTAAACACGCATACATTCATCTCCTGGATTTAACTATTTTTAGTATTTTTCATCGATAATTCGTTTTCACATTGCATTTTACTTCTTACCTATGCATGTCTTAAAAATAAAATAAAGACCTTTTCCTGCGTAACGATAATTATTTTCCTTTAAGAAAATACCCTCCCTCTGGCAATGTGGCAAATACTTTCATCAGTTTGTGCTAGGAAGTTGAGCATTGATTTAGACTCTTCACGTACTTTTGTTCTTTCCACCCAAGGCCCAGTTCACACCTTTACACCCGTATGTACAAATCCATTTATTTCCCATAGTATAGATTCCGTCTCCCTAATGCATCTGCGTCTACTTACTTCTTGCTCCACTCCCAAAACCAGAGACTGACAACTTCTCTTGGACAGCTGAAATTATCTCCTAGTTGAGCACTCTGTTACACTCAGACCAGATAAGAGTTCTTAAAATACAGTGCTGACTGAATATACCCATCTTTTTGGAAACATTTCAGTAGCAGATTTTTTTTAACCAAACTAGCAGCTCCTGATGTTATCTCTATCAACTTTCCACAAAAATGTTTATTGAGATACTGCAGGAAAAAAGGAAAAACCACACACACACACACACAACTCCCCAAAAGTAGACACAGAGATACTCTATTTTTTCTATTCTATCTCCCGGTGCTAGAATCTGCGAGCGACTTCTGCGCATTGATAAGGTTGAAGATGCACTCATGATAAAACAGTGAAGGTGCAGTTTGATGGGCTCAGAAGGAAAAAGAACAGACACAGTTATGAACATAGATGCAAAATCCTCATTTAAACATTAATAAATTAAATTCAATAGTATGTCTTTAAAAAACCACCCACTGCAACCGTTTATTTAGTTTAATATTGGAAAATCTATATCAAATTAACAGGTAATATTAGTTCAACTGATGGAAACAAAAAGCACGAGACAAACTTCTCGACTTTTTCTTATTTTTTCAAAAAAGTGCGTTGTAAATCAGGAATGTAAGGATACTTTCTTAATATGACAAAGACATCACTTTAAACCGGCAGTGTGAACAAGGAGAGGAAGACCAACAGGCTAGCGACTACTACTATTATTCAATACTCTGCAGAAGTTTTAGGCAAGGCACTGTAGCATGATGAAAAGGGGATAGAATTATCATTATGTCTCCTTCAAAAATCCAAGGAATAAACTGAAAATCTACTGCCAGTAATAAGATGGTTGAACAATGTTGCTGATAGATAGAAATTTGAAAAAACAACTATTTGAAAATAATCTTTTAAAAATACATAATGCAATAAAATAGCAACAATAGAACAAAGCAGGAAAAAAATCATAGACTACAACACGTAGGATTAACTTAAACAAGACACACGTAAGAACTGTAGAAAATATACAATTACAAAATCGATGTCAAAAAGAAAATGAGCTTCAATAAACGAAGAAGCATACCACATTCTGGGAAAGAAAGAGTGAATGATATAAAGATATTAATTCTTTGCACATGGATGTCCCTGTATTATGAAATTCCAATAAAAAAATCAGCTTAATTTTTCTTCTTTGGAAACATGATGAAGTACTTTTAAAGTTAAGCTGGCATAAAAAGCCAAGAATAACTAAGGGAATTTTATAAAGGAAGAATAATAAGAAAGGCCTTCTACACCAGACATGAAATATGTTTAACAAAATCTTAGTGATTCAATCAGATAATTGACAGAAGGATCAGTGCAAAGAGATGAAATGTGAGTAGAATTAGACTCTGATATATACAACAATGATAAGAGTAACATAGTGGGTATGGAAAGGGAATGGAAGGAGTGGGGGAAGAATACAATTTCAAATAGGATAATAAGGAAGCCCTCACCAGGAAGGTAATTTTGAGCAAAGATTTTAAAAAGATGAAGGAGTTACCCACCCATATATCTTGGGACAGAGCCTTCCAGGAGAGAACGGCAACTGCAAAGCCACTGAGGTGGGAACCAGTCTGATGTGTTCAAGAGAGATGAAGGAGACCAAATCTTCCTCTTGCTCTAGTAACTTAGGCAGGGAAATAGTAGGAAATGGGACCAGAGAGGGACTGGGGTGAGCTGGGGATTGGATCATATAGTCTTTTACACCATTATCCAGATTTCACTTTTTACTCCAAGTGAGATGGCAAGCCATTGGAAGGCACGGGACAGAGGCATGGCAGGATCTGATTTCCATTTTTAAATGATCACTCCAGTTTCTTTGTTAAAAATAGGCTGTAAAGAAACAAGACTAAAATTGGGAAGACCAGTGGAAGGCTATTGCGAAAATCCAGCCAAGATATGATGAACAAAGTAGCAGTGCAGATGGTATGGAAGATTTTGCAGAAGGTAGAGTCAACAGGATTTACTGAAGGTGTGAACGTGAGGTATGAGAAAAACAGAAGGGTCAAGGGTGACTCCTAAATGTTTGGTCTGAGCACCTGAAGGATGTAAGTTTCCATTAGCTGAGTTGAGATGACCTCACAAAAAGCGGCCTTGGAAAGATCAGGAATTTAATTTGGGCTATGATACGTCTAGCATGTTCATTTAGACATCTAGGTGGAAATGTTGAGAAGGCTGTTGTATTAATATATACTCTAGAGTTCGGGGGAGAGACACAGACTATGATCACAAACCCTGAAGTCATAATATACAGATTTTATCAGGGGCAGTGAGTCTGGATGGAATCGGGGTAGGAGTGAGCGTAGAGAGAAAAGCCATGGGCAGAGGCCTAGGTCCTGTCAGCACTAGAGGCAGGATCATGCAGAGGAGAGGAGACAACTGCCAGTGAGGTAGGAGGTTGTGGTGATGAAACTGTTGCTGGAAGAGACGGTTAAGCTGTGCAAATACTGCTGACAGATCAAATCACATCAAGACTGAAAACTGGCCAATGGAGATAATAATGGGGACGTCATTGGTGACTTGATAAGAGGTGTTTTGGTGGAGAGGTAGGATCTAAAAACTACAATGGGTTTTAAAAAAAGAGGAAAGAAATTGAAGTCTGTCAGCTAAGACTACTAAGAGCATTACTTTAAAGGGAAACAAAGAAATAGGGAAGAAGTTGGCACTACAGGCAAGGTTAAACATTTGGAAAACAAAATTAAAATAAATCTTCACATTAGTACATATGGCAAAGAATATTCCACATGGCCTAAAGAGTTATATGTAAAATAATAAAATATTAAAGCATTTACAGACAATATAGGTGAATAACTATCTAACCTTGGGATGGGGATGAATAATATAAGCACAACAGAAAAGAAAAAAAATATACACGTACAATTCATTTGATTGAAAAAATGCCAGGAAACCATCAAATAAAAGTCATATATATTTGAAGAATACATGACACAAATATATTATACAATACTACTGTTCAATGCATTTAGAGAAAAATGCTGAAACACCAAGGGAAAATTCAGCAAATATCACAGACAAGAAGCAATACCACTGCCTAATGTGAGAAACATTCACATTTGTAAATGTAGAAGTTACAATCACAATACAATCACGATAAAATGAGGTAAATTTTTTAACCTTCTTAAAATATTATCAGAAGTTGTCAACCTCTAAAATTAGTTCTTATACTCAATATTGGCAAAGTTTGGTTGAGTGTGTGATCACAGTGTTAATTAGGTAAAATCTTACCACAAAGCAGATTGGCTTTATTAGTAACTTTAGAAGTTCATGGGTTTTGAACGTTAGTTTCATTTCTAAAAATTTTCATTAAGAACATAATATAAACACAGAGGCAAAAAAGCATTTATCAAGTACCACATCTGATGCTTAAAATTAACAAAAACTAAGTATCTTCATTGCAAAATAAGAATAATAACTATCTCATGCAGTTCTTACCATTAAATGAATTAATATTTATAACGTATTTAGTATAGTACCTTGATTTATAATTAAATGTTATTTATTTAAAATCACTCGCTAAATCCTGGTTAAACATCATTCGACAATCATTTATTGAATAGGTAAATAAAATAGTCACACTGTGTCAATTGAGAAAAGATGCAAAACTATATGTATTGTATGAATCTCAATTTATATATATAATTATATGTCTTTTGAGAAAGACACAGCTATTTGTTTTATGCTATTTGTTTTATACAAAATATTACCATTAAGCCATTTGAGCCTAACTACTTAATAAAAGAAATACCATATGTATTGTATGAATCTCAATGTTTTTTGTTTGTTTATTTTTGACACGGAGTTTTGCTCTTGTTGCCCAGGCTGGAGTGCAATGGTGCCATCTCAGCTCACCGCAACCTCTGCCTCCTGAGTTCAAGAGATTCTCCTCCCTCAGCCTCCTGAGTAGCTGGGATTACAGGCATGCGCCACCATGCCCAGCTAATTTTGTATTTTTAGTAGAGACGGGGTTTCTCCATGTTGGTCAGGCTGGTCTGGAACTCCCCACCTCAGGTGATCCGCTTGCCTCAGCCTCCTAAAGTGCTGGGATTACGGGTGTGAACCACTGCGCCCCGCCAAATCTCATTTTATATATATATATATACATACACACACACACACATATATATACATATATATACACATATATATACACACGTATATACACACATATATATATACATATACACACACATATATATATTTGAGAGTCATACAGTATATATGGTTTTGCATCTTACTTTTTTAAAAAGTATATATTTCATTTGACATACACAGGTAAAAAATTGGAAGAAAATGTATCAAAATACTTATGGTTCTCTCTGGATAAGAGGAATTGTTATTACTATTAAGAAATCAGTTCTCAGAGAACGAAATACTGCATGTTCTCACTTCTAAGTAGGAGCTAAATATTGAGTACAAATGGACATAAAGAAGGGGACAGTAGACACCAGGGCCTACTTGGGGGTGGTTTGTGAGAGGAGGGTAAGGATTGAAAAACCACCTGTAGGGTACTATGCTCATTACCTGAATGTAAAATAATGTGAAGACCAAACCACCACAACACGCAATTTACCTATGTAACAAATCTGCACATGTACTCTGAACCTAAAATAAAAGTTGGAAAGGAAAAAAAAGATAAATCAGTTCTTAATCTGCCTTCACTTTTAAGGTCATTCTATTTTTGCTGTTCTAGAGTTTTGGTAAAACATGTCTAGATATGTATTTTACTATATCTACTTTTTTTTCAAAAAACATTTTTTTAGAAATGGGGACTTACTGTGTTAAGGGGGTCTTACTCCAGGCTGGAGTGCAACAGTGTGATTAAAGCTCACTGCAGCTGCGCAGCAGCGCCCACTGGTCCCGTCCTGTGAGCCCCGGCCCCAGCCGCGGACAGACCCGCGGAGTCGCCTCCCAGCCCACCCGCCCGGCCGCCGAGGAGTGGGAGGAGGAAGGGACCCCGGCACCCCCACCCCATCCCTTGGAGTGGGGTTGTGAAATCCGATGAAAATGTGTATAAATGAGGGTGGAGCCAAGATGGCTGAATAGGAACAGCTCCTGTCTCCAGCTCCCGGCCCCAGCGACACAGAAGACGGATGATTTCTGCATTTCTGCTTGCGGTACCGGTTTCATCTCACTAGGGAGTGCCTAACAGTGGGTGCAGGACAGTCGGTGAAGCGCACTGTGCGCGAGCCGAAGCAGGGCGAGGCATTGCCTCACTCGGGAAGGGCAAGGGGTCAGGGAGATCCCTTTCCTAGTCAAAGAAAGGGGAAACAGACGGCACCTGGAATATCGGGTCAGTCCCATCCTAATACTGCGCTTTTCCAACGGGCCTGGAAAACGGCACACTAGGAGATTGTGGCCCGCACCTGGCTCGGAGGTCCTATGCCCACGGAGTCTCGCTGATTGCTAGCACAGCAGTCTGAGATCAAGCTGCGAGGCAGCAGCGAGGCTGGGGGAGGGGTGCCCGCCATGGCCGAGGGTTGCTTAGGTAAACAAAGCAGCCAGGAAGCTCGAACTGGGTGGAGCCCACCACAGCTCAAGGAGGCCTGCCTGCCTCTGTAGGCTCCACCTCTGGGGGCAGGGCACAGACAAACAAAAACTCAGCAAGAAACTCCACAGACTTAAATGTCCCTGTCTGACTGACAGCTTTGAAGAGAGTAGTGGTTCTCCCAGCACGCAGCTGGAGATCTGAGAACGGACAGACTGCCTCCTAAAGTGGGTCCCTCACCCCTGAGCAGCCTAACTGGGAGGCACCGCCCCAGTAGGGACAGACTGACACCTCATTCAGCCGGGTACTCCTCTGAGACAAAACTTTCAGAGGAACTATCAGACAGCTGAATTTGTGGTCTCACGAAAATCCGCTGTTCTGCAGCCACCGCTGCTGACACCCAGCCAAACAGGGTCTGGAGTGGACCTCTAGTAAACTCCAACAGACCTGCAGCTGAGGGTCCTGTCTGGTAGAAGGAAAACTAACAAACAGAAAGGACATCCACACCAAAAACCCATCTGTACATCACCATCATCAAAGACAAAAAGTAGATAAAACCACAAAGATGGGGAAAAAACAGAACACAAAAACTGGAAACTCTAAAAAAAACAGAGCACCTCTCCTCCTCCAAAGGAACGCTGTTCCTCACCAGCAACGGAACAAAGCTGGATGGAGGATGACTTTGACGAGTTGAGAGAAGAAGGCTTCAGACGATCAAACTACTCTGAGCTACGGGAGGAAATTCAAAACAATAGCAAAGAAGTTAAAAACTTTGAAAAAAAATTAGAAGAATGGATAACTAGAATAACCAATGGAGAGAAGGGCTTAAAGGAGCTGATGGAGCTGAAAGCCAAGTTTCAAGAACTACGCGAAGATTGCAGAAGCCTCAGTAGCAGATGCGATCAACTGGAAGAAAGGGTATCGCTGATGGAAGATGAAATGAATGAAATGAAGAGAGAAGGGAAGTTTAGAGAAAAAAGAATAAGAAGAAATGAACAAAGCCTCCAAGAAATTTGGGACTATGTGAAAAGACCAAACCTACGTCTGATTGGTGTACCTGAAAATGATGGGGAGAATGGAACCAAGTTGGAAAACACTCTGCAAGATATTATCCAGGAGAACTTCCCCAATCTAGCAAAGCAGGCCAGCATTCAGATTCAGGAAATACAGAGAACGCCACAAAGATACTCCTCGAGAAGAGCAACTCCAAGACACATAATTGTCAGATTCACCAAAGTTGAAATGAAGGAAAAAATGTTAAGGGCAGCCAGAGAGAAAGGTCGGGTTACCCACAAAGGGAAGCCCATCAGACTAACAGCTGATTTCTCAGCAGAAACTCTACAAGCCAGAAGAGAGTGGGGCCGATATTCAACATTCTTAAAGAAAAGAATTTTCAACCCAGAATTTCCTATCCAGCCAAACTAAGCTTCATAAGTGAAGGAGAAATAAAATACTTTACAGACAAGCAAATGCTGAGTGATTTTGTCACCACCAGGCCTGCCCTAAAAGAGCTCCTGAAGGAAGCACTAAACATGGAAAGGAACAACCGGTACCAGCCACTGCAAAAACACACCAAATTGTAAAGACCATCGAGGCTAGGAAGAAACTACAGCAACTAACGAGCAAAATAACCAACTAACATCATAATGACAGGATCAGATTCACACATAACAATATTAACGTTTAATGTAAATGGGCTAAATGCTCCAATCAAAAGACACAGACTGGCAAACTGGATAAGGAGTCAGGACCCATCAGTGTGCTGTATTCAGGAAACCCATCTCACGTGCAGAGACACACATAGACTCAAAATAAAGGGATGGAGGAAGATCTATCAAGCAACTGGAAAACAAAAAAGTCAGGGGTTGCAATCCTAGTCTCTGATAAAATAGACTTTAAACCAACAAAGATCAAAAGAGACAAAGAAGGCCATTACATAATGGTAAAGGGATCAATTCAACAAGAAGAGCTAACTATCCTAAATATATATGCACCTAACACAGGAGCACCCAGATTCATAAAGCAAGTCCTGAGTGACCTACTAAGGGACTTAAACTCCCACACAATAATAATGGGAGATTTTAACACCCCACTGTCAACATTAGACAGATCAACGAGACAGAAAGTTAACAAGGATATCCAGGAATTGAACTCAGCTCTACATAAAGTGGACCTAATAGACATCTACAGAACTCTCCACCCCAGGTCAACAGAATATACATTTTTTTCAGCACCACACCACACCTATTCCAAAATTGACCACATAGTTGGAAGTAAAGCTCTCCTCAGCAAATGTAAAAGAACAGAAATTATAACAAACTGTCTCTCAGACCACAGTGCAATCAAACTAGAACTCAGGATTAAGAAACTCACTCAAAACCGCTCAACTACATGGAAACTGAACAACCTGCTCCTGAATGACTATTGGGTACATAATGAAATGAAGGCAGAAATAAAGATGTTCTTTGAAACCAACGAGAACAAAGACACAACATACCAGAATCTCTGGGACACGTTCAAAGCAGTGTGTAGAGGGAAATTTATAGCAGTAAATGCCCACAAGAGAAAGCAGGAAAGATCCAAAATTGACATCCTAACATCACAATTAAAAGAACTAGAAAAGCAAGAGCAAACACATTCAAAAGCTAGCAGAAGGCTAGAAATAACTAAAATCAGAGCAGAACTGAAGGAAATAGAGACACAAAAAAACCCTTCAAAAAATTAATGAATCCAGGAGCTGGTTTTTTGAAAAGATCAACAAAATTGATGGACCGCTAGCAAGACTAATAAAGAGGTAAAGAGAGAAGAATCAAATAGATGCAATAAAAAACGAAAAAGGGGATATCACCACCGATCCCACAGAAATACAATCTACCATCAGAGAATACTACAAACACCTCTGCGCAAATAAACTAGAAAATCTAGAAGAAATGGATAAATTCCTCGACAAATACACCCTCCCAAGACTAAACCAGGAAGAAGTTGAATCTCTGAATAGACCAATAACAGGTTCTGAAATTGTGGCAACAATCAATAGCTTAACAACCAAAAAGAGTCCAGGACCTGAAGGATTCACAGCCGAATTCTACCAGAGGTACAAGGAGGAACTGGTACCATTCCTTCTGAAACTATTCCAATCGATAGAAAAAGAGGGAATCCTCCCTAACACATTTTACGAAGCCAGCATCGTCCTGATACCAAAGCCTGGCAGAGACATAACCAAAAAAGAGAATTTCAGACCAATATCCTTGATGAACATTGATGCAAAAATCCTCAATAAAATACTGGCAAACCGAATCCAGCAGCACATCAAAAAGCTTATACACCATGATCAAGTGGGCTTCATCCCTGAGATGCAAGGCTGGTTCAACATACGCAAATCAATAAATGTAATCCAGCATATAAACAGAACCAAAGACAAAAACCACATGATTATCTCAATAGATGCAGAAAAGGCCTTTGACAAAATTCAACAACCCTTCATGCTAAAAACTCTCAATAAATTAGGTATTGATGGGATGTATCTCAAAATAATAAGAGCTATCTATGACAAACCCACAGCCAATATCATACTGAATGGGCAAAAACTGGAAGCATTCCCTCTGAAAACTGGCACAAGACAGGGATGCCCTCTCTCACCACTCCTATTCAACATAGTGCTGGAAGTTCTGGCCAGAGCAATCAGGCAGGAGAAGGAAATAAAGGGTATTCAGTTAGGAAAAGAGGAAGTCAAATTGTCCCTGTTTGCAGATGACATGATTGTATATCTAGAAAACCCCATTGTCTCAGCCCAAAACCTCCTTAAGCTGATTAGCAACTTCAGCAAAGTCTCAGGATACAAAATTAATGTACAAAAATCACAAGCATTCTTGTACACCAATAACAGACAAACAGAGAGCCAAATCATGAGCGAACTCCCATTCACAATTGCTTCAAAGAGAATAAAATACCTAGGAATCCAACTTACAAGGGATGTGAAGGACCTCTTCAAGGAGAACTACAAACCACTGCTCAATGAAATAAAAGAGGATACAAACAAATGGAAGGACATTCCATGCTCATGCGTTGGAAGAATCAATATCGTGAAAATGGCCATACTGCCCAAAGTAATTTATAGATTCAATGCCATCCCCATCAAGGTACCAATGACTTTCTTCACAGAATTGGAAAAAACTACTTTAAAGTTCATATGGAACCAAAAAAGAGCCCGCATCGCCAAGTCAATCCTAAGCCGAAAGAACAAAGCTGGAGGCATCACACTACCTGACTTTAAACTATACTACAAGGCTACAGTAACCAAAACAGCATGGTACTGGTACCACAACAGAGACATAGATCAATGGAACAGAACAGAGCCCTCAGAAATGATGCCGCATAGCTACAACTATCTGATCTTTGACAAACCTGACAAAAACAAGAAATGGGGAAAGGATTCCCTATTTAATAAATGGTGCTGGGAAAACTGGCTAGCCATATGTAGAAAGCTGCAACTGGATCCCTTCCTTACACCTTATACAAAAATTAATTCAAGATGGATTAAAGACTTATATGTTAGACCTAAAACCATTAAAATCTACAAGAAAACCTAGGCAATACCATTCAGGACATAGGCGTGGGCAAGGACTTCATGTCTAAAACACCAAAAGCAATGGCAACAAAAGCCAAAATCGACAAATGGGATCTCATTAAACTAAAGAGCTTCTGCACAGCAAAAGAAACTATCATCAAATGAACAGGCAACCTACAGAATGGGAGAAAATTTTTTGAACCTACTCATCTGACAAAGGGCTAATATCCAGAATCTACAATGCACTCAAACAAATTTACAAGAAAAAAACAAACAACCCCATCAAAAAGTGGGCAAAGGACATGAACAGACACTTCTCAAAAGAAGACATTTATGCAGCCAAAAAACACATGAAGAAATGCTCATCATCACTGGCCATCAGAGAAATGCAAATCAAAACCACAGTGAGATACCATCTCACACCAGTTAGAATGGCCATCATTAAAAAATCAGGAAACAACAGGTGCTGCAGAGGGTGTGGAGAAATAGGAACACTTTTACACTGTTGGTGGGACTGTAAACTAGTTCAACCATTGTGGAAGTCAGTGTGGTGATTCCTCAGGGATCTAGAACTAGAAATACCATTTGACCCAGCCATCCCATTACTGGGTATATACCCAAAGGACTATAAATCATGCTGCTATAAAGACACATGCACACGTATGTTTATTGCGGCAGTATTCACAATAGCAAAGACTTGGAACCAACCCAAATGTCCAACAACGATAGACTGGATTAAGAAAATGTGGCACATATACACCATGGAATACTATGCAGCCATAAAAAATGATGAGTTCGTGTCCTTTGTAGGGACATGGATGAAACTGGAAAACATCATTCTCAGTAAACTATCGCAAGGACAAAAAACCAAACACTGCATGTTCTCACTCATAGGTGGGAATTGAACAATGAGAACTCATGGACACAGGAAGGGGAACATCACACTCCGGGGACTGTTGTGGGGTGGGGGGAGGGGGGAGGGACAGCATTAGGAGATACACCTAATGCTAAATGACGAGTTAATGGGTGCAGGAAATCAACATGGCACATGGATACATATGTAACAAACCTGCACATTGTGCACATGTACCCTAAAACCCTAAAGTATAATAAAAAAATAAATAAAAAAAAAAAAAAAAAAAAAAAAGCTCACTGCAGCCTCAAACTTCTGGGCTCAAGTGATCCTCCTGCCTTAGCCTCCCAAGTAGCTGGGATTATAGGCACGAGCCACCATGCCCAGTTTTTTGTATTTATTCTGCTTGTAATTTGTTGTTCTTTCTGAATCTATGAATTTTGTGTTAAATCTGGAAAATTCTCTTACCATGTCTTTTCCCTTTCTTCTTCTGGAACTTCAACTAGGCATATGTTAGACCTACATGGGAGTCTCTTTAAGTTGTCTTTGACATTTTCCATTTTTTGTTTCTTTATTTTACATCCATGGTTCTCAAACTACAGGTGAAGGAATACTGGGAAACCAGAGTGAATTCACAGGAACACTGTGGGAATGTTTCATTTTTGAGAGAGACATAGCTATTCATTGTATACTATGCAAAACACTAAAATTAAGTTGTTTGAGCCTAACTACTTAATAAAAGAAATGTTGGGAATTTCTTTTGCTCTAGGGATACTATGAAAAAATTATTGAGGCACTAACACATGAATGGTGCCATGAACCAAGGAAGTTTATGAATCTCTATTCTAGATTTTTGGTATTTATTTTCTTAAGATTATCTTCCAGTCATGAATTCTTTCCACAGCTGGAACTAATCTGTTTTGTATCCATCTATTGAAATTTTACTCGCAATTATTATGTTTCATATTTCTAAGAAGTTTTATTTGGTTACTTAAAAATATTACTGGTGGATTTTAATGTTCTCTTAATCCTAAATTGTATTCTGACAGCCATTTTTATTTCTTTGTGCATAATTATACATACATATTTTATATTCTGCTTTTGAAAAGTTGCCCCATCTGTAGTTTTCAAAGTTCCTTTTCTACATTATACTATGAGCACTGACTTTTCTTCATGGTGGTCTATTTCCTCATGTACGTGATGAGCTACATGTTTTACAAAATTGTGGAAATGTTAGCAACGCCTGCGATTAAAGTGCATTCCTTCAATGAGGATTTGCCTTGCTTTTACCAAGGATTTGAAGTCTTACCAACCTACGTCCAAGCTTACCACTTATGGGAGCCACACAGGAGTTGTGAATTAACACCCATGGGAGAGCAGTCTTCCAGTTAAGGATTCCAAGAAGCCTCTCTTGCCCCTCCATCCAGAGACATCTTCAACCCAGCCAAGTAGTCCCACTCTCTCCTTCTGCAAGGTACATCTTCCCCCTTAACCCATTTCAGGGTTTTGCCTTTAGGGTCTGTGGCACCAGGATAAACTCTGTAATCTTCCCAGCCATTTTACCAGGTCCCAGGCTTTATCTCATATCCACACACAATCCCTCAAATTTGCACTCTAGGGAATGAGGGATCAGAAGCTATCCTAGGGCAGAACTGGCTTCACCATAGCTTATCCTTCTGAAGTAATATTGTTTTGTTGCTTTGTGCTTCTTGAACTTTCCCTTGCTATCCTGCCAGGTCATTATGCATTTAAAAATACTTTAAATATATTTTTCATTGTATTTCTAAATACACTGGGATTATTTATGTGTGTGCCTCATCTTACCATATATCCAAAAAGAGGAAAGCATTTTTCTGCATTTTTACATTGAGGAGAAATTACCTTTATAGTTAGGTGGGATTACACTATTCACTTTCCTCATGAAAGCTCCCTGCCTCCTCACTCACGTCTTTGCTCATTCTGTTTCCTCTACTCAAAATGTCTATGATGTCTATGTCTGTGACACATTTCTAAGTCTTACCTATCCTCAAAGTCCAGAAAAATGCTGCCTCCTCCCTGTAGTCTTCCTCAAACTCCCCTGCAGCTTCTGAAGTTAAGTTTACCTGTATCTTTCCTTTGAGTATTTGCCACTTTCTCCGTCGTATTGAATATATAAGTATATCAGACCCTGCTCATTTGTGGTTATAGAAGTTAGCACTTTGACTGTTTACAAAGGCTTCAAATTTCATCATGGATATTATATTTTAATTTTTGTGAGGCCCAAATTTGAATTCAATACTCCATGGCTGAAGTTCAGAAGTGACTTCTATAGCCTGTGAGAGCAGCTGGGAATGCCCAGGGCACCCATTACCAAATTTCTCTGCTTAGCTCCATACACAGGCTAAAAAGGTGGTCAAACTTTGATCCTTCCAATGGGAGGGGGAAAAAGTTCCTAATAAGAAAATTGGCTTCTACTGTTGGTAACATAAATGAAGAGAAAAATAAGTAGATCCAATCAAGTGACGGCTTTGGCCAGAAAAAAAAATTATATATATATATATATATAATGTATATATATATTTTATATATATATACATTAATTATATATATATATAATATATATAATATTAAAAAATTATATATATACACACACATATATATGTGTGTATATATATATACACACACACATATATATGTTTAATATATATTCAATATAATATATATTATTTAATATAATACATATTTTTAAAATAACATTTAAAAGCAAAGATTCAGATTCTGCAGTATTTCAGACACGAAAGGTCCACCATACATTCTGTACGGAAACTGGAAAAAGCAATTTATGAAGCTATTTTAGCAAGTTCTCTGGATAGTGCAAAAATTGTTCAAGTGAGAGATAGCCTAGTATAGAGTTTATGTTAATGGCGAGATTTATTTTAATAGCTTTATAAATTACTTGAGTTCTGTATTTATAGAATCATTAAGGGTCCAAAGGGGTCACTTATATTTTTCAGTTATATTTTATTGCATTTTACGTAGCAAATTATATGCTATATAAGATTCATGAATACGGGGATTGATGAAGGTCTCAGGGTATATCGCTTGCAAATGTCAAGGATTTTATGAATGTTTATTATGTCCTGAAAGGTAAAATTCACGTCTAGCTTAACTTTCTCCCTGATTTCACCTAACAGTGCTTTTCCCATAGTAGGCCCACATTTGTTGAAGTGAGTAGGCATTTCATTTGTTGAAAGAAGAAAAAAAAAGAAAGCTGTTCTCATCGTTATGTTGCTTTTCCACAGTTTGGCATTTCTCCTGGGGTGAGTTTACTCAGGTATTGTCAGAGGAGATAAGTGAGGAATATAGAGTCTTTCTTCAGTTTCCATTTGTGGAATTGTAACAAATAAATAACATCCTCATTCATTATTAATAGGCTTTCCAGAGATCAAAAA
Organism: Nomascus leucogenys; assembly: GCF_006542625.1. Classification (NCBI taxonomy): domain Eukaryota; kingdom Metazoa; phylum Chordata; class Mammalia; order Primates; family Hylobatidae; genus Nomascus; species Nomascus leucogenys. The sequence goes on along the minus strand of NC_044395.1, from coordinate 1,508,853 downwards.
AGTGGATTCCAATTTCCAATGAATAATTCTACGGCAATTATTTGCAGTTTAAATAAAAGGAAAGGCGTTTTATGTGGACGATATAAGCAGTGGATAATTAAAATACAGTAACTGATTTCCATAAATAATGAAGATGGGAAATTATCTCTGACTTCGTTTGCAAAACTCAATTTCCAATTCATCCCCTGTGAAGAGGATTAGCCATTTCCACTCTAGCCCCACCTCTCTAGAGGGGACAAGAGCACATTACGCATATTGCACAGTTTTGCTCTGGCAAAGGTGTAAGAGGGATCTAATTTCAGCTGCTCAAATGTGAAAACAAATAACTGAGCCTATATAGTTCCTTTAAAAATTTTTAATTAAGAGCTATAAATAATGATTTCCAAAATACACATGTGCATTCTCATACACACACTCTACATGCAACCACATACAAACATATACACAAAGTGCAGTCACAAAATACCCAATTGAGGATTGCATAGTAGATGAGTTTTAAAACTAGCAATAAATTATTCATTCTCAAATTTTAAAAAAATGCTAACGTACCTACTGCAACAAGAACAACAACAAAATACTACATGGCTTATATTGTCACTTTCAAAAAAAAGAAAAATAACAACAAAAAACTAGGAGCTGATTGTTACATAAATGAATGCAAAAAGACTGTTAAGTTTTGGTTCTTCCATTTGGTGTATTTTTGACTTGGCAAAATGAAAGATGGAATATAGTAAGGCAACGGGTAAGGAACTGTGTGGCCATCTTTTGTGATCAGTCCCCTCATCCCAAGGCTTTTATAGTGATAGAATTCCCCTATTTCGACTTTAGTCAAAATCCACATATTGCATGAGTTAACAGTTTCACTCCGCGCATCTTTCACTTAAAATTTTCTCAGGATCTGGAGGTTCTGGGCTGTTAAGCTCACAAATGTGATCTCAGAGTCCAGCACCCCACATTCAAGTTTCCATATTCACATTTGTGAGTGCCAGGATGTACTGTGTCCTGTATTGAAGACTAACTGCAAAAATGACAGAGCGTACAATTAGGGAAATATGGGTTTATGGCCCAGTTCCTTCGCTTACTAGCTGCGTGACCTTGAATAGTTACTAAAATTGTCAGTTTCTTCAAGCTGTAAAGTGAGGATAATAATAGAACCGAACTCGCACGGTTCTTCTGAGGAGCAAGGGTAATACTTTATGTGAAAACCCCTGCGTAACTGCATAGCTCTAAACATTTCAGTCTTTAGGACTCAGGGATATGATGGAATGCTTTTCTATTTTGGTTCATTTATACACACTCATGGCTTCATTTGTGTTGTTGATGTTGTTTTCATGTCAGATGGGTAATGTGCCGACGTCATAACCAGTTTCAAGGGCGGCACATCTCACACATGCGCCTGAGCCCAGCCATCATGCTTATGAACCACAGAAGCACCTGCTCCATTTCTTTTCATCTAAGCCTAATGATTAAGTTTTTAGCACATCTATCTAATTTATATGACATCTTATTTCTCTGACAATAAACCAACATTTATTTGTTGTTAACTGATGATGTTGCTTAACGATCAGGACCCAGATTGTAGTGCGTTATGTATCAGCCAAGCCGAATGCTGTCATTAGATAGACACACAGAAGGGTGGAGCTTGTTCTGCCTGCCACAGACGGAAGCCATTATCAGTAACCTAATAATATCAACAGGGGCTAAGATGAGATGGCGGGCAGAAGCTATTTCCTCGACTTTCTCTCTGGCCATCACCTTTTTGGCTCTTCCTGGGGAGTCAAGATGTGCTGCAGTCCACAGTGTAAATGCTTCTGCATCATGTGCACTTGGGAAATTGCAGGTCCTTTCATAGAGAAATCCCGCAGAAGACAATTAGGGCCTGGTACACATTTCCTTCAGAGACCTCTCACACCTCAGCCAAATGACTCCTCCCTTCCCCTTTAAATGCAGGATAACCAGAATGGATTGCTTAATATTTGCTAAGCATGCCATGCACTTCAAAACCTTTGCAACCCCGCTCACCTCTCCCCTCTTGCCTGCAATCCCTGCAATGCCTTCTTACTCCTGATATCCACCCAAACTCTCTGACTGCAAACTTTGAGTCAACCTTGATTAAACCATTCAACAGTCACCTTATCTATGAAATAGTTTCCCGCACCTTGCCTAATGGAAAATTTAGTCCTTTATATCACCTTTTACCCATGGCTCTTTTTACTTTATGAGGCATTTTTCAAAGTGCACACCAACTGGGCCTGCTTGCATAGGAGAAGGATCTAGATTGCATGCAGTCTCATATCCCTTACTGCTACCCAGCCAGGACAGCGTCAGTCAGTGAATGTCAATGAGAGATACATGAAAGACCCTCTACCCACAAAGAGAAAATGGAAGCCCCTATTCCTTAGATGAAAACTATCTTAAACAGATGAAGCTAAGGCTTGACTAAGAAAGTAAGCCTGAGCCACATGGGTTTACCTTTAGCCTATCTCAAACCCCATGACGTGATAAGAAAGCCATGTTGGGGGTGAATGACAGCTCATAAGAGCACTGACAAAGAAGAGCTGTGCCAATGGATGAAAAATTTTGATGATTGTCTAAACAATAGAAAGCAAATAGTATCAAAGTTGTGGGGACAAAAAGGGACAACAGATAAAACAAAAGTCCAAAATGCATGCAAGAGAGGGCTTGTGGGATGAGAAAGCCAAGGGTTGTGAGCACGGGTGAACAGGGAATATTGCGGGCAATCTGAGATAGACGCTGGCGTCTCTAAGGCTGCTAGTCTGTGACGGTTGATGTCTGGTGTCAGCTTGACTGGATGGAGAATGCCTAGATGGCTGGTGAAGCATTGTTTCTGGGTCTGTCTGTGAGGGTGTTGACCGAGGGGATTGACATTTGAGTCAGTGGACTGGAACAGAAAGATCCCCCTCAATGTGGGGGGGCACTATCTAGTCAGCTGCCAGCGCGCTGGAGCAAGGCGGGAGGAAGAAGCGGGAGGAGAAGGTTGCCACGTCTTCTGGCTGGCTCTCTTCCCAGGCGGGGACTCTTGCTTCCTCGCCTCCTGCCTTTGGACATCGGACTCCAGGCTCTTCAGCCTTTGGACTCTGTAACTTGCACCAGTGGCCTCCCCGGGGCTCTCAGGCCTTAGGCCCCAGTCAGAGGGCTGTACTGTCGGCTTCCCTGGTTTTGAGGCTTTTGGATTTGGACTGAGCCACTACCAGCTTCTCTCTATCCCCAGCCTGCAGATGGCCTATCTTGGTGGGACTTCCTTGTGTAGAATGATGTGAGCCAATTCTCCCTAATAAAATCCCTTTCATGTGTGCATGTATCCTATTCATTCTGTCCGTCTGGAGAGCCCTCATGTAGAGCCCCTCCACCACTACCCCGCGCCTTCACTTGACCGAGTCAAGCCTGTGGAATCTGTAGCACTGAAAAGCAGTTTGTGTGGGCACTGGCCCAAAGAGGCACCACAGGTGGTGACCATGGGTCCCTCTGTGGTGGGAGATAGACCCAGCAACACAATATGAGCCTCCTTCCACTGCCACACAAAGCAGGATACAGGCAGGTCAGCAGCCCCAGCCCAAGAGGAGAAGGAAGTCTGGCAAAAAAGCAAAGGGAAACACACAAAATCAAATCTTACTCTCCATTTGAAGGAAAACACACTTTTTAAAAAAGCAGCATTCAGGAGAGCAAAGAAAAGACACAGACCTTAAAATATATTAATGTTCTTAGAGTTATTCTAGAAAAATGCTAAATCTTTAAACAGAAACAACTGTATCTTGAAATTAAGAATGATCTTCCAAGTAAAATAATGATAAGTAGTAATGTTCTAAATACTAAAACAACATCATGATGGGTGTAGATGAAGAGTAACAGCTAGAAGATCAAACTAAGGGTTTCTCCTATAAAAATCATAAATAAGAAAGAAAGAAATACAAAATATGAACAGAAAATTAAGAGATATAGATGGGGTCTGAAAATGAAAAATGAGCAGAAAAAAAGATAAAAAATATTTGAAGAAATTTACTTAGAGCTGAATAAATACATGGGTCTTCAGACTGAAAGGATCTACCTCATGCCAAAATGAGTTTTAAAAGGTTCACAACTTTCAACATTATGGTAACATGTCAGAACACCATACATAAAGAAACACTTTAAAAATTTCCAAAGAAAAATAACAGATTACTTACAATAATATAGAGATTAAATTTACATCTTATTTTGTAACAGCAAAACTGAATGCTACCAGAAAATGATCCGAGATTGTTATTTTAAACCCATACTCCATACCCCGGCAAACTTGCATTCAAGTATGAGGACAAAATGAAGAGTTTTGAACCTGCAAAGACTTGGAAATTTTGCCATCCATAAATACTTCAGGGAAAAAAATATGTAAGGAAAATCCCATAAAATAAAAAACAAAACCAAGTAAAAAGATACAGGAAAGGGTAGTAATCAAATAAAACACTAAAAGTTATAGTCAAGTTTACATAACTGTTGATGCTTGATGTTTTAAAAATGTATAAAATAACCATCTGCAACTAAAATCCCAGATGTTCTCAACCATGGAGTCTGCCAGAGAGAGTGGTGAGAAGTGTAAGAATACTAAATTTTTTATTCTTATATAAGAGGAGGATATAGATATTATAGCTGTCGAGAGAATTGTTAAAATTGTTAAAAATATAAGTGTAACAACCAGAAGAATAGAAATAGATATATAAATTTCAAATCACAAGGGAGGGAATATAATGGAACAAAATATAAAATCAATTCGGCCACAGGCAAGATGCAAACAAATAATGAAAAAACAAACAAGCAAACAAACAAAACCAGTAAAATTAAAGTATATCAGCAATCACACAAAAAAAGTTCATTTTAAACTCTGAAAAATAAAATGCAGTTACATGTGGAGTACAAGAGGGTCCCTGAAATTAAAAGACGCAGAGGGAATAACAAAGGATGGAAAAATGAATGCTAGGTATGACACAATAAGAAATAGATATTTGATCTTTGCACCTTATTCCCCGGAATTTCTGATAGGAGTGATGAGTATGTCTTTGGTTCTAGTGAGGTGACTCTTTGAGGGCCCTAGGTCACTTCAGGAGGGGGGCTGCTTGCCAGGAAGACCAAAGCATAATTAGCCCGTTGCAACTTTAAGCCCCATCCCTGACCTCTAGGGAGGGGAAAAGAGCTGGAGATGAAGTTGATCCCCAATGGTCAACGATTTAATAAATCAGGCCGATGTAATGAAACCTTCATGAAAGCCCCTAAGTATTAATAGGTTCAGAGTGCTTCCAGGTTGGTGAACACATCAAGGGGCTGGGAGGGGGTGCACCTGGAGAGGGCATGGAGGCTCCATGCCCCTGCACATCGCACCCCATGCCTTGCCCTACGAGTCCCTTCCATTTACTTGTTCCTGAGTGCTATTCTGTATAATCAGCTGATAATAATAAATAAAGAAATTTCCTGAGGTCTGTGGGCCTTTCTAACAAATTATGGAACCTGAGAAAAGAGTCACAGGAACCCTGATTTGTGGCAGGTTGGTCAGAAGTATGGTGGAAACCTGGGACTTGTGATTGGCACCTGAAGTGGGGCAGTCTTGTGGGACTGAGCCCTTAACCTGCAGGTTCTATGCTAGCCCCAGCTAGTGTCACAATTGAGTTGAAGCACTGGGCTCCCCGTTGGTGTCCAGAGAGTAAAAGATGGGTTTTTTTTGGTTTTGTTTTGTTTTTTTTAAAGCCAACCTCAAGCAAAGAAAAATAAACACAAACAAAACTCCACCATGCCACACCTAGATGAGTTTATAGGAAAAATTCCATCTGTTTCAGGGAACAGGAAATGTTTATGAGGCCAACCTAACTCTTTTCTGTTTGTTTTTGTTTGTTTGTTTGTTTGGGGTTTTTTTTGTGTGTTTTTTGTTTTGAGATAGTCTTGCTCTGTCGCCCAGGCTGTAGTGCAGTGGCTCCATCTCTGCTCACTGCAAGCTCCACCTCCCGGGTTCACGCCATTCTCCTGCCTCAGCCTCTGGAGTAGCTGGGACTACAGGCGCCCGCCACCATGACCGGCTAATTTTTTGTATTTTTAGTAGAGACAGGGTTTCACCGTTTTAGCCAGGATGGTCTCGATCTCCTGACCTCGTGATCCACTCGCCTTGGCCTCTCAAAGTGCTGGGATTGCAGGTGTGAGCCACCGAGCCTGGCCCAACCTAAGTCTTATACTAAAACCAAACTAAAGGAGCACTTTTCTAAGATTCCTAAATAAAATATGAGCAAGTCAAATCCAGCTACGAATTAAAAGAATATTATATCATGACAAGCACATTTAATTCAGGAATACCAAAATGGTTGAATATCAGGAATGCCATTAATGTAACTAGATACGATAATAGATTAAAGGAGACATCCAATATAATAATCTTAATAAAAGTTGAAAAGCATTTGGTAAAATTTAATGACTATTCCTGAGTAAACCAACAAACTTTTTGGCCAGCTAGAAACAGAAAGTCTTTAATTTTATAAAAGCTTTAAGCAGAAACCAGGCCGGGCATGGTGGCTCACACCTGTAATCCTAGCACTTTGGGAGGCCAAGGCAGGTGGATTACCTGAGGTCAGGAGTTTGAGACCAGCCTGACTAACTAATGGCAAAACCCCATCTCTATAAAAATACAAAAATTAGCCAGGCATGGTGGTGCATGCCTGTAATCCCAGCTACTTGGGAGGCTGAAGCAGGAGAATTACTTGAACCCAGGAGGCATAGGTTGCGGTGAGCCAAGATCGCACCATTGCACTCCAGCCTGGCAACAAGAGCAAAACTCCATCTCAAAAAAAAAAAAAAATAAACAGAAATGATTATTATCAACGTTTGGCTGGGTGTGGTGGCTCACGCCTGTAATCCCAGCACTTTGGGAGGCTGAGGTGGGTGGATCAACTGAGGTCAAGAGTTCAAAACCAGCCTGACCAACATGGTGAAACTCCGTCTCTACTAAAAATGCAAAAATTAGCTGGGCATGGTGGCAGGTGCCTATAATCCCAGCTAACTGGGAAGCTGAGGCAGAAGAATCTCTTGAACCCAGGAGGCAGAGGTTGCAATAAGCCAAGACCGCACCATTGCACTCCAGCCTGGCAACAAGAACGAAACTCCCTCTCAGGAAAAGACGAAAACAAAAACAGAAACCTACAGCAATTTTATATATATATGTGTATGTGTGTGTGTGTGTGTGTGTGTGTGTGTATATATATATATGATTTCTATTAGAGCTTGGAGCAAGAAAAAACAAAAGACCACTTTCCGCATTACACTACAGGCTTAGCCAATAAAAATGTCAAAGTAAATATATAAATAATATAAATATCACAAAGAAACAGAACATTGTCGTAATTTTGTGCAGTATGATTGCCTACATCTAAAAGAATTTGAGGGTTTTACAGATAAATTATTAGAATAAGACACTATTAAAATAAGAAAGCTCTGTAAGGTGACAGACATATCCTCATATATAAAAATCAATTATTATCTTATATGTTAGCACAAATTATAAACTAGAATTTGTAATTAAAAATAAATCCAGGTCTATGCCTCTCTTTCTGTTACACACACACAGTAAAGTGCATTTGGAGAAGGAAAAAAAGCCCAAGAATGACATGAAAATTTTGAAAAAGAAAAAAATGGTAGGTAACTGCTCTATCAATTTACTATCACATGAAAAAAAAAAAAACCTATTGTAATAAAAACAATTGGACTATTGATGCAAAAAGGAAATACATGGAACAGAATTTGAGAATTAAGAAACAGATCCATGAGTTCAGGGGTATTTATTTTTGTTAAGATATAGGATGTAATTTCAAGTAAATATAGACAGGATATACTATTTACATGACTGTTTCATAGAAAACTAAACTACATAGATCTTCTATCTCACACTACATGCAAACCATACATTTTATAATTTCAAAAGGATTAGAGAGCTAAATATTTAATAATAAACAACCCTTTATGATTATTGTTGTGTTTTTGTTTGTTTGTTTTAAAAGTCTTATTTGGGGAAGTTTTCCTAAGTAGACTTTGAAAGAATAAGTCATAGTGGAAAAAGTGGACAGATTTGATGAAAGAAGAATTTTAAACTTCCGTAACTTAAAAATAAAAATGTATATGCAACATTAAAAAACACACAAATATCTTTGAAAGATATTTTCAACATACAAATAAGACAAAAGTTCTATATCATATATATGTGTATAAAGAACTTCCAGATTTTTTTCTAATTGTTAAAGAACTCAACAGAACACAAATTATGTTAAAACGTAATTCAAATACAAATTTCAGGTGGTCAATAAATATATAAAAATGTATGTAGCTCTACTACAATTAATAAAATGCTAAAAATAATAATATCTAATGTTTATTGAGTGCTTGCTACTGGCCAGCCACTGTTTTAGGGTTTACTTGTGCTAATTTTGAAGCCTTACAACCAAGCCTCATAGTGAGTAGTTTTCCCACTGCAAAGAAAGGAGAGGTTGCCTGGAGAACCAAAATAACTTGCCCACAGATACTCAGCTAGTTGCAGTGGAGCTTGGGTTTAAACTGAATTTGACTAGGTCCTAAACCAGTTCACTATCCTGCCATGCTTTTATTGTTTTTGTTTTTTCAGTCATCAAGTTGGCACAAGTCTTTTAAAAAGGTCGATAATATTCAGTGTTAGTAAGGGTGAGAAAAACTTTTTATTCTCAAATATTCTTGGTGGCATTAGAAATTGATAGTCTTTTTAGTGCAATATGGTGGACTCTTTAAAAACAGTTTAAAGCAGACTACTTGACCCAGGAATTCCACTTCCAGGAAAATAACCATTAAGAAATAGTTAACATGTGCAAAGATATTTACAAAAGAATGCTTATGGCACCATTATTTGCAAGAGTGGAATCTCAGAATCAACATACATGTCAGTAGATAGGCTTCTAGTGAAACAATTTGGGGAAAATCCATGCAATAAAACAGCATTCAATCTTTAATAAAAAGGAAGTAGGTCCATTCTTACTAAACTAACATGAACTGATATGGAGCAGTTGCAAAACGTAGTGACCTACTGTTCCCTGAAAAAATATTGCAAAAGCAAACATATTTAAACCTGTGTGTGTGTGTGTGTCTTTTTTGAGGGAAGAAGGTATGAAGAAAAGAAGAAAAAAGCTTGTGAGTTTATGTGTAATCATTTAGAAGAGACTAGGAAGACACACAGCAAGCTGTTTTCACTATTACCAATGGTTCTTGCTTGACAGACGAAGATAAGTGTGTTTGGTTGGAAAGCAGAGAATGGGAAAATATGGACTTAAACATGATATTTCATAGCAATAGCTATTCTTTGAATCTTTTTCAAGAAGATATTCATGTAATATTTGTGAAATGAAAACAATAATAATAAAAGGAAGATAAAAAATAAAAGTGATGAAATGAAAACTGAACGCACAGAAAACGCAGACAATTTAAACAAAACATTAGACAGCACATTATTGCAATAGTTGCATTCTATCACAGCAATTCAGGATCATGGCAGGGATATCCATCTGGGAAATAAGAGTGATCAAACACTCTAAAGATTCACCGTGCTTACGAGAGCCCCAACCAATCTTTTATACAAAAGCTTCACAGCACCTTTCAGTTTTAGGAAAGAGCTAAATTCCACACCGGGTGTTTTTATATATCATGCCAAGTCATTTCACTGAGATCTGCTGGCGATTCAGCCTGGAGCTTTCAGATTCCTTCTCATTTTACCAACATCAAGCTGCATCCTTAACACAAGGCTGATCCTGAAGTGATTCCACCAACAGATGCAGAGATAGCTTTGGCAGAAATGACTTTAGGCTCCTATTCTCTTTTCCTTGTTGAAACATGCACAGCATTGCTCATTACAGTTAATCAGACTCACAACACTTCATCCTGGCTGAAAATAATAGGCCCCATTGTACCTTAGTAACCAGGTTACTTCACCCCTTCATTGCTGCAGTTAACACCTATTATTTCCTCCAGGCACCAATATTTGGAAACGGGATCATTTAGCTCTGAAGTATGTTAAGCGTTGCGTGTGCACTGCTTCTTTTGTTAGAAGGAGGAATTCAAGATGGCTGAGCCTGTCCTAGCTGTTGAGCTACCTGTTAAAACGTCAGTGTTGACATCCACAGCACACACCCTGTGTTTAGAAACAGGGCTTCGGGGACTGGATACCTTGGCTCACACCTGTAATCCCAGCACTCTGGGAGGCAAAGGTGGGAGAGTCGCTTGAGGCCAAGAGTTCAAGACCAATCTGGGCAACATAGACTCTGTCTCCACACACACACACAAACTAAATAGAAACGGAGCCTTGGGTGTCTTATTAATATGCTGTTATTGAGCAACGTGCCTGAGACTCAGAAGATCAGAAGGATTACAGCACCGAGATACTGGCTTTCCCCTCTATTTGCACTGGAAACCTCTGAGAACAGGGGAGACACGGCCTTTTCTAAACGCTTCTCCAAGCCTCAAGTAGAAGCAGCAGCAAGGAGCAGAAAAGCAGGCTGCAGCCTTCATCCTGCTAGCTCTAAGCATGTTCAAGCAGAGAAGAACGTAGAGAATGAACGGCTTAATGGTCTTAGAGAGAGAAACAAGGTAGTAGTCATTTGGTGACACAGAAAAATGGAGTTTCTTACTCTCAACAAGCTTAAAGCTATCAGAGTATAATTTTCAAAATGTTAAACATGTCTCTTATACAAATATTAAGTGAGCACATGTCAAAGATGTATTTAACTTATTAATGAAAGAACCGAAAGAAGAGTAAAGCTAGTTCAAAGACGATTTGAGAGACTGAGCCAGTTATACATATAAGTCTGAAAAAATGTTAGAAGAAGATTGCTAAATCAAATATAAAACTGGTTAATGTCCTACAGAACAAAAAACTAATTTCTAGGGTTATCTTTTCTTGCTTAGGACAAGAAAAATTTATGTTGATATTAGTCATATAAAAGTTGATATTTACACTTACAGGGTAACAAAATATCCTAATCAATAATAAATACTAAGTCAAACAATTGCATCCCTAGAGAAATAGATTAACCTCAAATTGCCCAATAACATTTCGTCGTGATATTGAAAAACCATGTAGTTTTCCTTTTTCTTTTTTCTAACTGTGGTTTTTGCATGCAGCTGTGTCCACGGTGATCCTGGATGGTGGATGGAGACCATAATACACCATCTACACAATTTCCGGTATGAAAGGTCACCAAGAGACCACAAACCAATTTCCTCTCTCCACACGGGTTTGGGTTAAATGACAAGAAGTCAATTTTGTGTAAAGGGGCTGCTGACATGAGCTTATGCCATGCCATAAGCTTAAACTCAGGCAGACCTGCTCTCTGCCACTTTTTGGCTAAACATAATCCCAGACCAATTTCCTCATCTGTATGTAGAGGTAATAATGGCACCTGCCTCGTAGACTGGAGTGGGGAGTAAAGGAGATCATCCAGGCAACGTGTTTCCTGGACTGTCTAGCATTGACCCAACAGTTAGCAAATGCTGCTGCTGCTGTTGCTATTTCTACACCTTGCAGCTAAATTCTATCATCACTTATCATCTGGAGAATGTGGTAAAATTTAACTTCAGTTGGATCCAACTTGGGAAAAGGAGAGGAACTCACAAAATAATAAAATAAATTGCAGAAAATGTAATTTCCCCCTTGGCTAAGAAAGTTGTCCTTGAACTGGCTTTCTATGCACTCCAGAGTAGATTTTAAGCAAAGATTGGCTCAAGGATTATAGCCTTACTATTCCTCCGAGGAGAAAAGGAAAAGTGAGAAACACGCAGAGATTTAAATGCAATGTTGGTGGAAGATATAAAGTTGATCGGGAGGATGAGAAGATGGGGCTGGGGAGAGAAGGGAGGGGGGCTGCCAAGACTGTTTAAAAAGTCAGATGTGACTGTCTCTTAGCAATGTGCCTGTGATTTTATGATCTAAAAGGGGGTCAAAAGTATCAAAAGTATCTGTTCCACCCACCTCACTGGGATAGTATAAAGATTAAAGAAATAGAGCAAAACTTTTAAAGTATGTTCTGCGCATTCTGCTAATAAGATTCTCATCTTTTTATTCTGCTTACTGGGTCTGTAGGAGGCCACGAAGCTCAGACATCTCACTCTGAACTACACAGTGGCTATGAGATTTAAGCATCTCTCTGACAAGAACAGAACTCCCAATCTCCCTTTAGCCTTTTTGTAATCAGTTTTGTAGTTGAAATAGCAATGGATACAGGTGATATCCTTTGTAGTTTGCGTCTGTGTTTTCTGTTGGACAAAAGTTAGATATTTGCAGAGTTTTAAAAAATTCCCTTACTATATATTTTTGAATAATCATGTTGAGGTGAAACTTACATACCATAAACCCACCCACTGTAATATAACTAGTTTATTTTATTCTTTTTAGAGTCAGGGTCTTGCTCCGTTGCCTGGGCTGTAGTGTGGTGGTGTAGTCATAGCTCACTGCAATTTCCAACTCCTGGGCTCAAGGGATCCTCCCAACTTGGCCTCCCGAGTGACTGGGACTATAGGCGTGCACCACCACGCCCAGCTACTGATGATCTGTAGTAAATTTATAGAGTTGTGCAACTACCACCACAATCCAGTTTTAGAACCCTTTCCAACATCTAAAAATGATTCCTCATTCTTATTTGTTGTTACTCTCCATTTTCATCCTGCAGTCCCAGGCAACCATAAGCTACTTTTTCTCTATAGATTTGCCTTTTCTGGACAGTTCATAAAAATAGAATCACACAACATTTTGTCATTTGTGTCTGGCTTTCTTATACAGCATAAGTTTTTCAAGATTCATTCATGCTTAAGCATGTTTCAGCAGCTTCTTTCTATTGTTGAATAGTACATTGCATAGATTACTACATTTTCTTTATTCAGTCACCAGATGATGAACATTTGCACTGTTTCCAATTATTTTGTGTGAGTAATTTTGCTGTGAACTTTTGCATACAAGTCTCTTTACAGACATATCTTTTCATTTCTCTTAGATACCTACAAGTAGAATTTCTGTGCCAATATTAAGTTTATGTTTTTGTTAAAGTATTTATTAAACTGCCTAACTCATTTTTAAAGTATCCATACCATTTTGCATTCTCACTAGCAACATATGAGAGTTCCAGCCTCCCCATATCCTTGTCAGCTCTTGTTATTTTTAATTGAAAAGGCATTTCATTGTGGTTTTAATCTGCATTTCCCTAATAAGTAATAATGTTAAGCATCTTTACATGTGCTTCTTAGCCATTCAAATATGTTCTTTGAAGAGATACCTATTTAAATCCCTTGGTCTTCTGTTTTTAATAAATTTAACTTTTATTTTAGATTCAAGCAGTACATGCACAGGCTTGTTGCCTGGTATATTGCATGATGCTGAGGTTTGAGGTATGAATGATCCATCACCCAGGTACTGATCACAGTACCCAGTAGTTCATTTTCAGCCCTGGCCTCCTTCTCTCCCTTCTCCCTCCATGACTTCCCATTGTCTATTGTCGCCATTTTTATGTCCATGAGTACCTAATGTTTAGCTTCCACTTATAAGTGAGAACATGCAGTATTTAGCTTTCTGTTCCTGCACTGATTCACTTAGGTTAATGGCCTCCAGCTGCGTCCATGTTGCTGCAAAGAACATTATTTCATTCTTTTTCATAGCTGCATAGTATTCCATGGAGTATATATACCACATTTTATTTATCCAATCCACCATTGAGGGACTCTTAGGTTCACTTCATGTCTTTGCTATTGTGAACAGTATGGTGATGAACATACAATGCAAGTATCTTTTTGGTAGAACGGAAATCCTTTGCTTATTTTTAAGTTGAGTTCTTTGTCTTATTGTTGAGTTATAAGTATTTTTATATATTCTGTGTATAAGTATTTTATTAGCTATGTAAGTTTTAAATATTGGCTCTCAGCCTGTGACTATCTTTTCATTTTCTTAATGGTGTCTTTAGAAGCCTGAAAGTTCTAAATTTTGAAAAAGTCCAATGTATTATTTTTTCCTTTGTGAATCATGCTTTTGGTATCATTTCTAAGAACTCTTTGCATAACCCAAGATTTTCTTTTATGTTGCATTCTAGAAGTTTTATAGTTTTACATTTAAATCTACAATCTATTTCTAATTGTTTTTTATGTATGATATAAGACAGTGGTCAAAATTAATCATTTTGCATGTGGATATTCAGTTGTCCCATTATTGTCTGTTGAAAAGATTGTCCTTTACCCATTAAATTGCCTTGGCACCTTTGTCAAAATTCAATTGACCATAAATAACATGTTGGGCATTTTTTCCCTGAACGTTCAATTCTAATCCATGAGCTACATGTCTAACCTTGTCCAGATACCACCCTTTATTTATTCCTGTAGAAACGTCTAGTGTTTTTTGTTTTTTTGTTTTGTTTTGTTTTTGAGACAGAGTCTCAGTCTGTCACCCAGGCTGGAGTGCAAAAGCACAATCTCGACTCACTGAAACCTCCACCTCCCGGGTTCACGCCATTCTCCTGCCTCAGCCTCCCGAGTAGCTGGGATTACAGGTGCCTGCTACCACGCCCAGCTAATTATTGTATTTTTAGTAGAGATGGGGTTTCACCATGTTGGCTGGGCTGGTCTTGAACTCCAGACCTCAGGTGATCACCCGCCTCAGCATCCCAAAGTGCTGGGATTACAGGCGTGAGCCAGCACGCCTGGTCCAGAAATGTCTAGCGTTTTTAACCCCATGTCTTGGATATCATCACCTAGAGATCCAGGAATACAGAAAGGAAAGTTTGTAACATATATTTTGTATACACAATTCACAAGACCAACATGATCACAATGAATATTGTGGCTTATCTCTACTGCCAAATTTGTAATCTATTAACACATACAGACAAATAATAACACATAATAACAAAAGCCACCTGGGAGGCTATAAATATGGTGAATTTTCTAAATTAAAACTACAAGTGTGGATAATTAACAAGTATTAGTTTATTATTATGCACAATCCATGTTTAGTCTTCACTGTTCATGATTATTTTGGTTTCCTATCTGTAAAAAATTTCTCCGCCCTCTTTGTTAAAAGAACTTCCCTTTGTTCAGGTGTTGAGAAATGACATGATCATAGAAGATGTACCTCTCTGTAGCACTAGGAGCTGAACCACTATTACTCTGGACCAAAGATCAACAAGCTTTTTTCTGCAAAAGGACAGAGAGCATTTTAAGTTTTGCTGGACATAAAGTCTCTGTAACAACTACTCAGCTTTACCATTGTCTTGGGAAGCAGCTAAAGGCAATGTGTAAATGAATGGGTGTGACTGTTTTAATAAAACTGGATTTATATGAAGAGGTAACAGCAGGCGTTGACTGGTGGGCCTTAGTTTGCCAAACTCTGGTATAGTGTAGTTTCCTAGGGTTGCTGTGACAAATCACCACAGATTAGGAGGCTCAATAGGACAAACATTTGTTCCCTTACATTTCTGGTCTCCAGAAGGTCTGAAATCAAGGTTCTGAAGGCTCCAGAGAATTGTTCCTTGCCTCCCTCAGGTTCTGGTGGCTCCTGACTTTCCTTCGCTTGTAGCGGCATCACTCCAGTCTCTATCTTCATCTTCACATTGCCTTCCTCTCTGTGTCCTCCCCTCATCCTATAAGAACACTTGTCATTTGAAATGGGGTTCACTGTAAATCCTAGATGATTTTATATCAAGATCCTTAAATAATTGCATCTGCAGAGTCGCTATTTCTAAATAATGTCTCACATTCTAAGGCTCCAGGTAAACATGCATTTTGTTGGGGGGGGGGCCCACAATTCAACCACTATTCAACACCTGGTTTAGGCTAATCATGGTAATCCCCTTCTTCTTTGTCATGAATTGTTTTGTAGAAAGCATGGGACCCACTTCTAGCCAGTGAGGTTATAAACGCTGTTTATGGGGAAATCCAGGGAAAATGTGTTCTTATTTGATGAAAAATAAGCACAGGCACATCTCTTATACTTTCCTGCCCCTGGGGGTTGTCTTATGCTAAGAGTTGATGCAGTTACCTTGTGACCATAAGAACAAAAGCCGGAAGAATTGCTGAGAAGCTCATATAAAGTCTTCACATCACTGCAATAGAGAATTAACCAACTTTGCTGTTTCCTTACTCCGGACGTAGAGTGATGAGAGATAATAAACACCTATTGATTAAGTTCTTTAATTTAGGTTTACTTTTAGGTATAGTCAAAATCATCCAGACTGTTCTTGGAGTAGTTATTCTCAGGTATTCTCCAAATACTACAACCAGAGGCTAGAGTGACTGAAAACCTTGTTGATCTTCCTGCCAGCAATCAATGACACATCGGTACAAATCCATTTTTTTTTTTTAAGATTTCTCACTTTTACATTGACTCACTGGGCAAAAAAGCTATAATTAACCTTTCCAATTTAATTCTGGGATATAATATGGAGACTGGGCAGGAAAAATCTTGGAATACTCAGTGGGAATAGCATCACATCTCTGAGAAAAATGGGACTGTCTTAAAAAAAATAGAAAAACAAAATGGAAATTATTAAAAAAAAAAAAAGCAAGCGAGTGAGAGAGAGAAAGAGAAGCTCTGCGAACTCTGAAGACTAGCCTGGGTAGGTCACAATTCTTGTGCACCCTGTGACTTCCACAAGTAAAAGGAAACTGAGAACGCAACGTTAAAGACAAGTGAAGACAGTACAGGCAAAGAAAAGAGGTGGGGGTCATATTGGAGCCACAGTTACTGTCCTGGATAGCTCAATGTGATACTGTGAGGTGCCACAGACCGTGGCAAAAAATATTCAGATCAAAGGTCTGGTATGCCAGCACTCATCACAAAATGAAGTATCAAATAGATAGTATATATTCTGAAAAGTATGTAATATCAGTATGTTCTCTATACTTAATGTATATATAAAGTATATGCATTAAACATACCATATATATGTATATGCAATCTATGTAATCAAAACATATGTTATATAACATTTTCTCCCATTTTTATATTGAGTGTTTATTTTATGTCTCTAATGGGGGAAAAGGGAGACTAGAACTCAAAAATAGTTGTAAAAATTTCCTCCTGAGAGAAATCCATTTTTAAAAATCTGCTTTCTATTTTGGCAATGAAGTAGTAGCTTCTAATGGATCAATCTTTGCACAGATAATAACTACAAAATCTGGATACACACAACAAAATTAAAGGAGAGAAAAACCACTACCTGAAGGTACTGCAAACAAACAAAAGTAGGAAAATGCCGAGGAAAATTTACACTTAGAAGAAGGGAATGGGATGATGCTGGGTAAATTTTCAATATTTCATGGACTTTTGCCTGAAGGCAGCCCCAGTGATCATGAAGTGGAATTACTGAAACTCAATAGATTTCCTGCAGTCTCACTGGCTCGTGGAAGCAGAGGACAGGGTTTGAAGTGGCCATGGCAGCTATAAAATGAGGAAAGAGGTGCCAGAAAAAAGATACCCACAAAGGGAAAGCCCTAAATTCTGTATTTAAAAATTGGTTTAGGCCGGGCGTGGTGGCTCATGCCTGTAATCCAGCGCTTTGGGAGGCCAAAGGGGGCAGATCACCTGAGGTCAGGAGTTTGACACCAGCCTGGCCAACGTGGTGAAACGCTGTCTCTACTAAAAATACAAAAATTAGCTGGGTGTGGTGGCGGGTGCCTGTAATCTCAGCTACTTGGGAGGCTGAGGCAGGAGAATTGCTTGAACCAGGGAGGTGGAGGTTGCAGTGAGCTGAGACCACACCATTGCAGCCCAGCCTGGGAAACAAGAGCAAAACTCCCACTAAAAAAAAAAAAAAAAAAAAAAAATTCTGTTTAAATATCTGGCTGATCTCTGAATGCCTCTTCTGCAGGGAAGACTATAAGCAAACCAGTTAAGGCTAAAAGGACTCAACAATGATTTCTACTGCTGCCCACCATAGAGAACACAGAGGTTGGACTTTGATTATTGCCACATTAACTGTCTGCTAAAACCAAAGAACAAAAATCAATACATTCAGAAGAGCATAACAGAATCCAAAGTTTTGTACCAATGTCCAGAATATAATCAAAATTACTAGACTACCAAGAAACAGGAAAACGTGACCCACAATCAAGAGAAAAGGTAATCAATGAAGACCAACCCCAAGACAACTCAGATGATGGAATCAGTAGACAAGTATTTTAATAGTAGTTATTATAACTATGCTCAAGAATAGAAAGGGAAATAAATGAATAACCAGAAAATCTCAACAGAGAAACTTTAAAATCTATTAAAATGCACAAACAGTGGTAGCATTTTAATAATTCATTTTATGTCTTTTAAAATAATTCATTTTACATCTTTTAAAAATAGTTCTTTTAAGAACTATTTTTTTCTTAATTAAAAATATCATGTAAAGTTGGTCACTTCAGTGCCATTATCTTGGAGTTCAATTAGTTTATATAGTGTGATAGCAGATAGTCTGGTAAAGTGGAGAGAGTATTACACATTTAGACAAACAAAAACAGGCCAGGTGCAGTGGCTCACACTTGTAGTTCCAGCACTTCGGGGGCTGAAATAGGAGGATTGCTCGAGCCCAGGAGTTCAAGACCAGCCTGGGCAACATAGTGAGACCCATACCTCATATTTTATTTAATTTAAATAAAAGTAAATTAAAAAGACAAAGACAAATCTTAATTCTACTACAAACATCTCTACATGACATTGAGTGAGACATTTAACCACAGTGGACCTTGATGTGTTCTTCTGTCAATGTGAGGTTAGATCTAAATCAGCTCCAAGGCTTTTGCTAAAAATCTAGGTGAAATTTGCTTAGCATCCCAAAGTTAGTTCGTATAAAAGTTAAGACTTACATATAGGTCTGCTACTCATGACAAAAACCTCAACTAAAAGTAGCCAGGAAATCTTAACCAAATGTATACTATTTTCAGCAGCTTCTCTACGGATTAATGAAACATAGTTTCAGCTCCAGATCCCTTACTTACCCAAAACTTTTTATTTTGCCACATACAAAGGCTTAGAGACACATTGGACCGGATGCTCTAGTTGAAAGTAAACAGAAATATCACTTTCTCCCTGTCTAGATTTAGCAGAATTGCATTTGGAAATCAAAACAATTCGTATTACACCAGATTTCAGCAATGTTTGAAGCATCAAAAATAAATAAAGCTTCTCCCATGAAGCCTATCAAAACTAAAGTAGGTGGTAACTGAATTGAAAACTTCATCAGAATGAGGTTCTGTTCTAAATAAATATGTGCATTTTAAAAACCCATTTATCTAATGTACTATAATCATAGAAAAGGGACTTTCAAACTTTTGATCAGATGCTAGAATGTTAAACTGACGGAAGAAATAAAAGCATTTGTAATTTATTGCTTTGCTTTTCTTTTTCATAGGGTATAATTTATTTATTTAATTTTCCTGCAAGGATATCTTATTTCTCCTCTGACAAATGCCAAAAACGAAGACAAGCCAAACATATAGATTGCATTAAAATTGATGTGTGTTTTAAAATTTCACTGTTTTTAATTTCACTGTGCTGAGCTGTCAGCCCTGGCTACCCTTGGGAAATCTGTGGGCTGGTACTGAGTGCACCAGTTTCCTAAACACAGCTCAGCCACAACTTCTTACTTTAGTCCAGGGCTCCACTCACCAATCTTGAATCCTCAGAATGTTTTTCTGATGACTCTATCCCCACATGGCACAAGCTTTGCCACAGATAAGGGTCTTACATGTCCATAAATAACATGGGGATGTATCTTACAGGCGGAGAAGACAGAACGGCAAAATAAATATGAATGTTTGGGGACAGAGCCCACAAGTGAACTCGAACACATCGATGTCTAAAGTTATGATATTAATGAGATATTTGAAGGTAGATAAAAGGAAATGTATCCCCACAGAAATCTGGTGGAAAAAAATAGAATTTCTGTCTGCTGTAGTTTCACAGAAGAACGTAATCTTGGGTTTGGAAGGAGCGTTAGAGGCCACCTAATCCAACTGCATTCCCAAAACAGAAATCCTGATAGTCGGTGATTCTCCTTAGAATTGCAGGAATTCATACAAGAAGGGACCAAATTAAGTCTCATTGGTTTCTAGGGTCGTGATAGTTCTGTGGAAATCAAGCTTCATTTTTGCTTTGAACCGAATTGTCTGAGAGTTCTGAAATCTGAGTTCTAAAAATTCATATAAACCTATTGGTTGATACTATGTCTCAGAACTGAATTACTAAAAATGTAGGGTTAACCAGATGATAGGTCCAGCAATTGGAGGATATTAAAGACAAGTCTGTTACTATTCTTTGCTGCTGTTTGTGAGACTTATTTCTGCCCTGAAGGGGTTCAAAGCCATAGATTAGCAACAAAATAAATATAGTTAAACACTGGCATGATCTATAGTTTTTTCCCCCGTCAGAAGTGCTTAGAATATTGGAAAATAGGATCAATATTTATTGAGCATTGGTTCTGTGCTGTAAAAGGGTGAAGAGTTTTGGAACTATTCAGCTGGAAGAATAGAAGCCTGGGGTAGAATTCAAGTATTTTTCTAATCTATATGATTTGTCTTAAATAGGATGCTGATCAACCATTATTAATTTAATTCCAGAGAATAGAATAAAAGAAAAACAGAGTGTAGAAAGGGGAAAAAAGCAAATTATTAGTATTCTGACTATAAATGTCGTGAAAGAGTTTTTGAGGGAAGCTATATCACGATGTCTTTGGAGGACTTGAAGAATAAGGTCAAACATTCATTTATCTTTACTGGGCCGAGAAAAATGCATCATGATGGAAAAGATGTATCACTTGTCAACATCTCCTTTCTTGATACTATAAAAAAGAGACAGAGTGGTCCAGAGTTGGATAAAAAGAAAGAATAGCATTTAAGGGTCCCCAGTTTTTCTCATCACTTATCTAGAGAGAGAGAGGGAAAACAAGTATGTGGGATTCACCTTTTTTCCCCCCATCTGGATTATTGATTTTCACCTTTGGAAGTCTGTACCACTAACTAACAATATGTTTTTCTATGGCTTAGCTTACACAACCCTAAACCCAAAGCTCATTAATCGAAGCTCCAAGTTCATTGTCTGGCATCCTTCACCAACCCAAAAATCACTCTTCTCCCACAAAGAGTTGAGGAAAGTTAACTACTGATTTTTCATAGATTAAAACAATGCAGATCTTAAAACATAATGCCCCAAATTGCTACCAGACTACCCTGGACATGCAATTAGTCTTCTTAGAGCAGAAAACACCAAAAACGTTTAGCGTTAGTTCTTTTATTCTTTATTTAAACCTAGCCTTCTTTTCAGAGGTCAGTTTTTATAAGCTGCATTTTTAATTTTACGATTCCCACATATTCTACTTCTGAGTTACATACTAGAGGCAGTTTGGGGGTTCTTTTTGCATCTAATGAATGTTCTCAGTTAGAAAAATCAAACCCTACCAAAGATTTTAAGTAGTCATGTGCATAGTGCAATTTAAGGGGTGTCACAAACCCCATCTCCTCTCCGTGCAGTCATTTAAAACAATTCTCCAGTTTGTTCTCAGTGCTGCTTATCTTTCTTATTACCCTCAGGAAAAAGTTGGGAATGTGCACATAATCAGAAAAAATCATAATATCAATGCCTTCCTTTTGCCAGGTACTATGTAAAACTGCTGAACAGGAGTAAAGTCAGCAAGATGGCAGGCTAGGAAGCATTAAATAAAATATCTGTAGATGTACTAAAATAACTTCATATGAGCTCTGAAAACAAGTCAAAGATCTACAGCCACCTAGTGAATTGCCACTGAAAAAAAGCCACAGTCAAATGGTGGGAAATTCTGTGGTGTTTTTACTCACCCCACCTCACGCCTTCCACTGTGGTGTAGTTGGGAGAAAATGTCCTAATTCCTAGTTTCCTCCCTGGACCTAGGAGGGGACGAGTACAACATATTCGCAATGTTCTAACTTGTCTGTGAGCTTTCCACAGGACTGTTTGCTGTCTTGTCTGACTTGGAGCTCAGACAGAAAATGAAAACATTGTTTGTAACTCAGGCTGGTGGAAACTGTGGAAGGCAGTGGCAGGTACTGTGGTGTGTAAAATGTAAAGGGGGACTACAGACCCATAGACATCTGGGGGCAAATGATTTTTAACAGAAAAATACAATAGAACATCTAATTTGCCAAGGAGAAACTGGGGTGAGACTCTTTGGCAAATTAGGACATTTTAAAGCAGCTATTTTTGTGGAGAGCGAAGATTTTATTTTTAAATCTCACACCAGCCCAACCAGGAAATATGCCTCTTAGACCTCAGAATATCTTTTTTTTTATTATCATTATTATACTTTAAGTTTTAGGGTACATGTGCACAACGTGCAGGTTTGTTACATATGTATACATGTGCCATGTTGGTGTGCTGCACCCATTAACTCATCATTTACATTAGGTATATCTCCTAATGCTATCCCTCCCCCCTTGTCCCACCCCACAACAGGCCCCGGAGTGTGATGTTCCCCTTCCTGTGTCCATGTGTTCTCATTGTTCAATTCCCACCTATGAGTGAGAACATGCGGTGTTTGGTTTTTTGTCCTTGCGATAGTTTGCTGAGAATGATGGTTTCCAGCTTCATCCATGTCCCTACAAAGGACATGAACTCATCCTTTTTATGACTGCATAGTATTCCATGGTATATGTGTGCCACATTTTCTTAATCCAGTCTATCATTGTTGGACATTTGGGTTGGTTCCAAGTCTTTTCTATTGTGAATAGTGCCACAATAAACATACGTATGCGTGTGTCAAAAAGACCTCAGAATATCTTGAGCCTCACTCCAAGCTGATCCCAAAAAGGCCCCCTAATTAGTGAAGCTCCTCCACGTCAGCCTGCCAAGATTGGAAAGGTCGATGTGTTTTCAATGCCCAATTTTCAATAATCAATCACAAGACATAAAAAAAACATGGCCCAATAAAAGGAACAAAAGAATTTCCAGAAATCATCCCTGAAGAAAACTGGGTATCAGACTGTCCAGGAAAAGACTTCTTAAACAATTGTCTTAAATATGCTCAAAAAGCTAAAGAAAAATGTGGACAAAGAACTAAGGGAAATCAGGAAAAAGATATATGAACAAAATGATAATATCAACAAAGAGACAAAAATTATACTTTAAAAGAAACAAATAGAAATTCTGGAGCATGGCTGTCCCAATCAGACAAAAAAAAAAAAAAAATCACTGAACTTCAAGACAGGTCATTTGAAATCATCAAATCTGTAGAGCAAAAAGAAAAACTATTAAAAAATTTACTTATGATGCATCAAGTAGACAAAATATGTACTATCAGAGTCCCAGGAGGAGGAAAGAGAGAAAAGGGCAATGAGGATATTTGAAGAAATAATGAACAAAAGCTTCACAAATGTGAAGATAAATGTGAAGACATGCAAATACAAGAAGTCTAAGTAGGATTAACCCAAAGAGACCCACCCCAAGACACATTATTATCAACCTGTTGACACAGACAAAGAGAATCTTGAACAGAGCAAAAGGAAAGTGACGTGTCATGTACAAGTGATCCAGGACAGACTATAAGTGGATTTCTCAGCAAAAAAACTTACTGGCCAGAGAAAATTAGATGATATATTTAAGGTGCTAAAATTTTTCTTAAAGCATCAATCGAGAAACTAGGTTGGGTACAGTGGCTTATCACTGTAATTCCAGCACTTTGGGAGGCCAAGGCAGAGGATCACATAAGTCCAGCAGGAGTTCAAGACTAGCCTGGGTAGCATAGTGAGACTCCATCTCTACCAAAAAATAAAAAAATTAAAAATTAACTGGGCATGGTGGTGCATGCCTATAGTCCCAATTACTTGGGAGGCTGAGGAGGGAGGATCACTTGAGCCTGGGAGGTCAAGGCTGCAGTGAGCTGTGATCATGCCACTGCATTCCAGCATGGGCAACAGAGTGAGAGCATATATTTATGGCCTCTTTTTATTTTTTTTATGTTTTTATGTTTTTTAATGTTATATTTGTCTTAAAGCATATATATGCTTTAAGACACCATATATATATATATATGTTTTCACTCTGTATTTCATATATGTATAATTTTATATGTTCTCACTCTGTACTGTAATTCTCTATATAGCAAAACTGTTATTCAAAAATGGAAAACAAATTATGACACTCACAGATAACTAAAAGCAGACGTAGTTCATTACCAATAGACTTGTTCCAGAAGAAATGCTAATCAGTGTCCTTTAAGTTGAATGAAACAACACTCAAAACTCTGTCAAAATACAAAGTTCTTAGCCAGGTCTGGTGGATCACGCCTGTAATCCCAGCACTTTGGGAGGCCTAGGTGGGTGGATCATGAGGTCAGGAGTTTGGGACCAGCCTGGCCAATATGGTGAAACCCCGTCTCTACTAAAAACACAAAAAATTAGCTGGGCGTGGTGACATGCACCTGTAATCCCAGCTACTTGGGAACCTGAGGTAGTAGAATCGCTTGAACCCAGGAGGCAGAGGTTGCAGTGAGCCAAGATCGCACCATTGCACTCCAGCCTGGGCAACAGAGCAAGACTCCATCTTGAGAAAAAAATATATATATATACATATCCATATATGTGTATATACATATATACATATATACACGTGTGTGTGTGTATATATATACATATATATGTGTATGTACACATACATTATATATACATATGTACATATACATATATATATACACACACACACACACACATATATATATAAAGTTCTCCAGTAAACATAAATACACTAACAGAAATTTTGGCCTGTAACTCCACTTTTAATTGTTATGTACTAGGTAAAAGCCAAAAGCAAAAAGAATTATAAGTCTATGTTAATGGGAACATAATGTATAAAGATGTAATTTGTGACCTTGGCAACATAAAGTGTTTGGGGAGGAGGAGCTGTAAAGAAGCAGAGTTTTTGTATGTGACTACAGTTACATTGGCATCAATTTAACAAAGATTGTCATAACTTTAGAATGTTATATATAATCCCCATAGTAACCACAAAGAAATTATTTATAGAATATACACAAAAGGAAATGAGAAGAAATTCAAAATATGTTACTATAAAAAATCAAGTAAACAAAATGGAAAATAGTCATGCAAAACATGAGGGACACAAAAAGCTCTAAGACATACAGCAAAAAGCAACAAAATGTCAAAAAGTGTCCTTATCAGTAGTTACTTTATGTAAGTGGCTTAAACTCTCCAACTTAATAAGACATGGATTGACAGAATGCATTGAAAGAAAGAATCCAAGCATACGCTATATATATGAGAGACTCACATTAGATTTAATATCATCCGTAAGTTGAAAATGAAAAGATGGGAAAAGGTATTCTATGAAAATAGTAACCAGAACAAAAGTGGCCAGAGCAAAAATGACCAACTAATATCAGACAAAATAATCTTTAAGTTAAAAACTGTTACAAGAGACAAAGAATGATTATTATATAATGATAAAAGGGTTGATTTGCCAACAACTATAAGCATATATGCATCAAACATCAGAGCTCCAAACTATAAGATGTAAACATAAAGAATTGGAAGGAGAAATAGATAACTCTAAAATAGCAGGAAACTTTAATACTTCACTTTTAGTAATGGATAGAACAACCAGACAGAAGATCAAATATGAATACAGAGAAATTGAGCAACATTATAACCAACTGGACCTGACGCACATATACGCAACACTTCACCCAGCAACAACAGAATATACATTTTCTCCAGTGCACTTGGTGCACTCTTCATGATAACTCATGTGTTAGGCAACAGAAAAAGTCTTAATACATTGGAAAAGAATTGACATAATACAAATTGTCTGTTCTGATCACAATGGAATGATGAGAAATTAACAGCAGAAGGAAAACTGGAAAACACACAAATATATTAAAGTTCATCAACTTACCTTTAAACAACCAAAAAAGAAATCACAAGGAAAATTATAAAATATCTTGAGAAAAACAAAAATAAAAACATGACATACCTGTCATATCAAAACTCATGAGATGTAGCAAAAGTAGAGCTGAGAGGAAAATTTATGGCTGTAAAAGCTCACATTTATTAAGACAAAAGGTCTCAAATCAATAGCCTAACTTTACACTTTTGGAAACTAAGGAAAAAAGAGTAACTCCAAAACTAGCAGAAGAGAAATTAATAAAGATTAAAGACAAATAAAAATTTTTAAAAAGACAATGGAGAAAATCAGTAAAATAAAGAGTTGGTTTTTCATAAACATTAGCAACATTGACAAACTTTTAGCTAGGTTGACTAAAAAGCAAGAAGGCAAAAAATCAGCATGGAATATTATTGTCAACTTGACAGAAATAGAAAAGATTATAAGGAGTACTATAAACAATTGTACACTAAGAAATTGGATTACCAAATGAAATGAACAAACTCCTAGAAACACACACTTTATCAGGACTGAATCACTAAGAAATAAAAAATTTGAATAGACCTATAACTAATAAGGAGATTGAATTGGTAATCAAAAAACTCACAACAAATAAAAAACTAGGAACAGATGTTTTCACTGGTGAATTACATCAAACGCTTAAAGAATTAACACCTTAAACCCTTCCAAAAAAATTGAAGCGGAAGGAATGCTTCCTAATGCATCTGTGAAGTCAGCATTATCCTGTGTCAAAGTTAGACAAAGATACTACAAGAAAAGAAAACTAGTGATCAATATCCCTTATGAATACTGATGCAAAAATTCTCCAGAAAATACTAGCAAATAGGATTCAACAACATATTAAAAGGGTTATACACTGTGACAAAATGAGATTTATTCCTTAAATGCAAAGGTGGTTTTATACATTGAGAAGAAAGTCAGCCAATCTAATAAATCACAATTCACGGAATGAAGGAGGGAAAAAACACATGATCATTTCATTTGAGTCAGAAAAAGCATTTGACAAAATTTAGCATTATTTCATGATAAAAACACTCAACAAACTAGAAAAAAAATCTAACTAAGTAAGAGCCATCTATGAGAAACCCACAGCTAAAATTATATGTAATGGTGAAAAACTGAACTTCTTTTTTTAGGCTCAATAACAAGACAAGGATTCCTACTTTCACCACTTGTGTTCAAAATAGTACCAGAAGTACAAGCCAGAGCAATTAGAGAAGAAAAAGAAATAAAAGTCACCAAAACCCTAAATGTCACACATATGCACCCACACACAAAACACTGTTAGAATTAATAAATCAATTCAGCAAAGTCACAACATACAAAATCAACATGCAAAAACTGGTAGTTGCTCTTCCATATACTAATAGTGAACAATTCAAAAAGGAAATTAAAGAACAATTCCACTTGCAATAGCATCAAAAATATAAAATACTTAAGAATAAACTTAACTATTAAAGACAATAGAGAAAATCAGTAAAACCAAGAGTAAAATTAGTAAAATCAAGGAAGCAAAAAACTTATACAGTGAAAACTACAAAATCTTCCTGAAAAACTTTAAGAAAATAGAAATAAATGGAAAGACAACCCATGTTCATGGATTGAAAGCTTTAAAGTTGTCAACACTACCCAGAGCAATCTAAAGATTCAATACAATCTCTACCATACCCCAGTGATATTTTTGCAAGAATCGAAAAATTTATTCTAAAAGTCATATGAAAACTCAAGAAACCCCAATAGTCAATATACGAATGATAAAGAAAAACAAAGGTGTAGGTCTCACACTTCCTGATATCAAAACTTACTATAAAGCTTTGGTAGGCTAAACTGTGGAACAGGCATAATGACAGACATATAAACCAACGGAATAGAACAAAGAGCCAAGAAACAAACCGTAAAATGTATTGTCAAATAATTTTAAACAAGAGTGCCATGACCATTTAATGAAGAAAATATAGTCTTTTCAATAAAAAGTTTGAGAAAACTAGATATTCATATGCAAAATACGAAATTCAACCCTTAATTTAGGCCATATACAAAAATGAACTCTCCCAGATTCAGTAATGGCTGCACAAAAAATAATGTTATAAATTATTAAAAGGTAATCAACTCAGTATGGACCAAAGACCTAAGTGTAAAACCTAAAACTATACAAATCTTAGAGGAAAGCATGAAGAAAAATTTTCATGACATTGGATTTGGCAATAATTTTTTCGATATGAAACCAAAAACACAGACAACAAAAACAGTAGATAAATTGGACTTCATCAGAATTAAAAACATTTATGCATCAAAGACCAGTATCATCAGAGTCAAACTGCAACCTATGGAGTAAAAACTAAATTACATATTATATATCTGATAATGATAATATTCAGAATATAGAAAGAACTACTACATCTCTACAATAAAAACCAAAAACGCAATTTAAAAATGTGCAAAGGACTTTAATAGATATTTTTCCAAAGATGTACAAATGGCAATAAGCATGTTAAAAGATGCTCAACATGCTAACTATTGGAGAAATGCAAATCAAAACCACAATAGGATACCTCTTCGTGCCCTTTAATATGGATATTATTAAAGTATCAGAGAATAATAAGTGGTGGGGAGAATGTAGAAAAATTGAAATCCTTGTAGCATTGCTGGTAAAAATGCAAAATGGTGCATCCACTGTGCAAAACACTATGGCGATTCCTCAAAAAATTAAGCATAAAACTGACATGTGGTCCAGGAATTTCACTTCTGTGTATATATCTGAAAGAACTAAGAGCAAGGAAATGAACAGATATTTACGTGGCCATGTTTATAATAGCCTTCATTACAATAGCCAAAAGGTGGAAGCAACTCAAGTGTGCACTGATGAATAAATGGATAAACAAAATGTGATATGTACACACAATGAGATATTGTCCATCCTTAAAAAGGAAGAAAATCGGCCGGGCGCGGTGGCTCACGCTTGTAATCCCAGCACTTTGGGAGGCTGGGGCGGGCGGATCATGAGGTCAGGAGATCGAGACCACGGTGAAACCCCGTCTCTACTAAAAAAAAAATACAAAAAAAATCAGCCGGGCGTGGTGGCGGGCGCCTGTAGTCCCAGCTACTCGGAGAGGCTGAGGCAGGAGAATGGCGTGAACCCGGGAGGCAGAGCTTGCAGTGAGCCGAGATCGCGCCACTGCACTCCAGCCTGGGGGACAGAGAGAGACTCCATCTCAAAAAAAAAAAAAAAAAAAGGAAGAAAATTATGACACATGCCACAGCCTGGATGAAATGTTAAGGCACTATCTAAGTAAAATAAGCCAGCCACAAAAGGCAAGCACTGTATGATTTCATGACATCAGGCTCAAAACAAAACAAAACAAAAAATCAAAAAAACCTAGGTTTGGAATATACAGTTAAAAAAACAAAAACAAAAAAAATAGAAATAAAATAAATGAAGAGGTAAAAAGTGGAATGCTAGTCACCAGGGAAAGGTCAGAGAGGGAATGGGGAAATTATTGTTTAATAGGTACAGAGTTTCAGTTTGGGAAGATAATAAAAGTTTTGGAGATGGATTATTGTGATGGTTGCACCACGATTTGTACTTGATGCCACTGAAGTGTACACTTAAAAATGCTTCAAATGGTAAATTTTGTTATTTACGTCTTACCACAATTAAAAATGGTTATTTTAAAAAGACACATTCTTTAACACCTGAAAATGGAGGACATAATTAAGTTGATGACTGAGGAAAATGAAGTGACAGCTTGTGTGCAGGACGGATTGGAGTTGGAGTTCCTCTTAGAAGGTGATCTATATTCCCACATCCTCTTACCAACAGTATAAGAGCTCCACCTCACAACACCAAATATTAATAGAAAAATACCTTTTAATTAACTAAATTTTAAAATAAAGCCTTATAGCTGCTATCTCTGGAGTGGAAGACAAGTGTCTATGCTGTTCTAGCTCTCTCAATAAACATCTTCATTCCGTTCAGCTATACCGACACCAGGGATGCGCCCAAATGAGTACTTACTTCGAATTTAGCTGATGGAGTAATTGGGCCAAGAAGTAGTTTAGACCTTGGTTCTCCAAAAAAAGTTTTAAAAAATTAAATGATCAAATACAATGCTATTAAAATTATGCAGATTACATGAAAAGATTCAAGAGGACTCAAAACATTGAAATAAATCTTCAACAAAGCGGGGTGATGGTTGGCCATTGACCTGGGCCACATCTTCGTCAGCATCTCCACATTCAACATATCTTTGTGTTCTATTAATGCTTTTTTTCCCAGAGCTTGTATCTATCCTCTGGTCCCACTTATGCTTTCAACATCTTGGTGCAGAGTTCCATATTTATATGTTGGGATATAGATCACCTTCTAAGAGGAACTCCAACTCCAATCCATCCTGCACACAAGCTGTCACTTCATTTTCCTCAGTCATCAACTTAATTATGTCCTCCACATTCTTTAACACCTGAAAATGTTCTCTATTATTCACAAAGCAAAACTCCAACATTTAAAGTATTCAAATGCAACCACCCAAAGCCCTTGCCATTTTGTAATCATTGTCTTCAAGTCAGTCCACATCCACTCGCTTATTCATTTATTCATTCTTTCTTTTCACAGCTACTCATCAGGCAATGCTTTTGTCCCTAGGATACAATGGCAAGCAAAATAGAGCTTTCAGTCAAACAAGAAAAAATAGGCAAGAAATAGGAAATTATAAGAAAATATGATGGGTTTGAGAAGAGAAATGTGGGGCAATCTGGGGCCACATGGCAGGAGACCCTCATTGGATGTGGAAGTCTTTCTGGAATGCTGCCCTTCAGCTGAAACCTTAAGTATGAGGAAGGATCAGAATCTTTGGAAATGGAGGAGGAACACATCAAGGCATTAATGTCCAGAGTGGCATCCTATGAGAAGAAAGGCCCAAGGCAGGAAAGAGTAAGCATGAGGTGTGTGAGAAACTAAGATGAGGGCTGTGTGGCTGAGGTGGACGCAAGTAGAGAAAAGATACCAGGAGCAGAGAGGAGGGGGAGATCTATTAGCACGCTTTCGGAAACCTAAGTGAGAGGTAACAGTGACGTAACCTAAGATGGTGGTGCAAGAGCGGAGGCTGCTGAGTCTGAGATATTCAGGACCTGTCATTTGATTGAATGATGGAAATGAGGCAGAGGGTAAGGCAGGCCTTGATCTCAAGGCCCGTGGACTTGGGTGCCACAGCTCTGAGCAGTGGCTGCAGTTTGACAGTGACATGAGGGTGAGGGGCTACACACAGTAAAGCCTGGGACACTAGATTGAGCATGGTATGTCTATTCATTACCTGTGGTTGCTGTGCCAATCCCCACAAACCTGCTGGTTTCAAACAAGACAGATGTTTTCTTTTATGGTTCAGGAGAACAGGAGTTTACAATCAAAGTGTAAGCAGAACTTAATTCCTTCTGAAGCCTTCAAGAGAGAATCTGTTTTCTTGCCTCTTCTGACTTCCAGACACTGCCTGCATTCTTATACTTCTGGCCCCTTCTTCACATCACTGCAAACTCTGCTTCTGTTCACAGGTCCTCCTAGTGACTCTGAACCCATAACCCTCCCCCTTACCTTGTGCATACCCAAGCAATCTAGAGTAATCTCCCTATCTCAAGATTTTTAACTTAGTCACATTAGCAATGTTCCTTTTGTCATGTAAGATAGTTCACAGGTCCCAGGGATTAGGATTTGGACACCTTGGGGTGGTGGAATGGGCATTATTCTGTCTATCACTATGTGTGTAGATGAGTTTTAGTTCATTTGTCCAACTTTCTGAGTACCTGAGCATCAGCTGTGCGCTAAGCACTGTGCTAGAATCTGGGGTTATGACAATACACCTCCTGCCTTTGTGGAGTTCACATTGTCCTAAGTCAATAAGCACATATATTTTATAATATCATAGGTTTCATGGTGGAATAGCCAAGAAGGGGTATATTTGGTGGTTAAATTTGGGCTCTGGAATCAGACAGAAGCTCAACTCCCAGTTCCTCCACTTGTTAACTGAACTTGGGCAGACAATGTATCCTCTCAAAGTTACCTCAATTATGAAATGCAGATCGTCCACCTTAGAGGGACACTGGGAGGACTAAGGAGGCAATCCATGCAAAATATGCAGCCAACAAATGGCAGTTATCATATTGTCATAGTCATTTTTTGTCTTACATTTTCATTATGAATACATACATCTATATCCTGAGTTCAAGCATCAATGTTTCTAAAGATTAAAAATATGTTTTATGCATTTGTTTAGCTACAATGCCTTACAAAATAAAATGTCTGTGGAAATAAATCACTAGGTTTGGCTTCAAACTTGGAGTTTCTGAATCATAACATTATATATTTGGTTCTATCGATCACTACATCTCAGAGCAACCGCATGGCAATCTTGTCCCTCCCTCTTCACCTATCAACAATGGCACCTCTATAGAGGATCAAGAAGTATGTAATATACACTTTTTGATGTGGAAAATTTTAAGTTTTGTGCGCTGGTGGGAAGGAGCATGGGACAAAGATTTCAAGAGTGAAGTCTGCTAGAAGATAAGACAAACACTTGAACACTTAACAGTATAATCCAAGAACAAAATGAAAATCAAAAGATTACTCTAGATAAGTGGCTAAGTAATGGGTACAGAAAACCAGAAAACAAGCTATTTGGATTGGAGGAAGGCAAAGTCATTGTTGTTATGGTGATCTCTTCTGGAAGAAGTAGAACCTGAACCGTGACCTTAGCAAATGGGTAGGATTCTTTTTTTTTTTAATTTTATTATTATTATACTTTAAGTTTTAGGGTACATGTGCACAACGTGCAGGTTTGTTACATATGTATACATGTGCCATGTTGGTGTGCTGCACCCATTAATTCGTCATTTAGCACTAGGTATATCTCCTAATGCTATCGCTGCCCCCTCTCCCCACCCCACAACAGGCCCTGGTGTGTGATGTTCCCCTTCCTGTGTCCATGTGTTCTCATTGTTCAACTCCCACCTATGAGTGAGAACATGCAGT
Source organism: Nomascus leucogenys (assembly GCF_006542625.1). Classification (NCBI taxonomy): domain Eukaryota; kingdom Metazoa; phylum Chordata; class Mammalia; order Primates; family Hylobatidae; genus Nomascus; species Nomascus leucogenys. The sequence goes on along the minus strand of NC_044395.1, from coordinate 1,475,890 downwards.
GTTTGGTTTTTTGTCCTTGCGATAGTTTGCTGAAAATGATGGTTTCCGGTTTCATCCATGTCCCTACAAAGGACATGAACTCATCATTTCTTATGGCTGCATAGTATTCCATGGTGTATATGTGCCACATTTTCTTAATCCCGTCTATCGTTGTTGGACATCTGGGTTGGTTCCGTCTTTGCTATTGCGAATAGTGCCGAAATAAACATACGTGTGCATGTGTCTTTATAGCAGCATGATTTATAACCCTTTGGGTATATACCCAGTAATGGGATGGCTGGGTCAAATGGTATTTCTAGTTCGAGATCCCTGAGGAATCGCCACACTGACGTCCACAATGGTTGAACTAGTTTACAGTCCCACCAACAGTGTAAAAGTGTTCCTATTTCTCCACATCCTCTCCAGCACCTGTTGTTTCCTGACTTTTTAATGATGGTCATTCTAACTGGTGTGAGATGGTATCTCACTGTGGTTTTGATTTGCATTTCTCTGATGGCCAGTGATGATGAGCATTTTTTCATGTGTTTTTTGGCTGCATAAATGTCTTCTTTCGAGAAGTGTCTGTTCATATCCTTCACCCATTTTTTGATGGGGTTGTTTGTCTTTTTCTTGTAAATTTGTTTGAATTCATTGTAGATTCTGGATATTAGCCCTTTGTCAGATGAGTAGGTTGCAAAAATGTTCTCCCATTCTGTAGGTTGCCTATTCACTCTGATGGTGGTTTCTTCTGCTGTGCAGAAGCTCTTTAGTTTAATTAGATCCCCTTTGTCAGTTTTGGCTTTTGTTGCCATTGCTTTTGGTGTTTTAGACATGAAGTCCTTGCCCATGCCTATGTCCTGAATGGTATTGCCTAGGTTTTCTTCTAGGGTTTGTATGGTTTTAGGTCTAACATGTAAGTCTTTAATCCATCTTGAATTAATTTTTGTATAAGGTGTAAGGAAGGGATCCAGTTTCAGCTTTCTACATGTGGCTAGCCAGTTTTCCCAGCACCATTTATTAAATAGGGAATCCTTTCTCCATTTCTTGTTTTTGTCAGGTTTGTCAAAGATCAGATAGTTGTAGATATGTGGCACTATTTCTGAGGGCTCTGTTCTGTTCCATTTGTCTATATCTCTGTTTTGGTACCAGTACCATGCTGTTTTGGTTACTGTAGCCTTGTAGTATAGTTTGAAGTCAGGTAGCATGATGCCTCCAGCTTTGTTCTTTGTTGCTTCAAAGAGAATAAAATACCTAGGAATCCAACTTACAAGGGATGGGAAGGACCTCTTCAAGGAGAAATAAAAACCACTGCTGAATGAAATAAAAGAGGATACAAACAAATGGAAGAACATTCCATGCTCATGGGTAGGAAGAATCAATATTGTGAAAATGGCCATACTGCCCAAGGTAATTTATAGATTCAATGCCATCCCCATCAAGCTACCAATGACTTTCTTCACAGAATTGGAAACAACTACTTTAAAGTTCATATGGAACCAAAAAAGAGCCCGCATCGCCAAGTCAATCCTAAGCCAAAAGAGCAAATGAGTAGGATTCTTAAGGAGAAGGCCAGTGGAAGCACAGGTTCAGGAGGCCGGGAAACCAGTTTTGCTGAAGCAAAAGGCCATTCTACAGAAGGGTAGAAAATAAACCCAACAAGACAATTTGGGATTAAACTATGCGAACATTCGCTACCAAGCCAAAAAGTTTTAAACTCACCTGTGTAGTCAAATACCAGCCACATCTTTTTTCTCAATTCAGAGAATGTACAAAAAATACATCTCTTCATATTAATGTAAATTTAGATAAATTTCAATGATAATATACTAATACTTTGGATTTAGTAACTTGAGTGACAAGAAGGTGGGAGTGAAGAGGAAGAAAGAAGAAGGCAGTGTCCCTAGCTAATGTCTAACAGACAAGACAGGTGGCATCAAGGCTCCCAGAGGAATGGCTCATCTCATGTCGCCAATGGAAGAAAATGGAAACCTACTGCTTTAAAGACTTCTGGCATATCCTCGGGTAGAGTTCTGTTTTGTTTTTTTAAACAGATATTTATATTTAGTTTGGTGTTCCAAAAAAGTTAACTACTGTTATTTTTTCTTCCGCAAAAAAGTTCATTTAAGAAAGCTGTTGCTTTTTGCATCTGTTATGCAGTTGAACATCTGTGAACCATGAATTAACCCACTGCTCTCCTGATGAAGTTTGAGAACATTGGGGACATTCAAGGGGCATTCCCAGTGCAGCCCTAAGACGGTGGCTTCCTACAAGCACACTGCCAGGCCCAATGCTGGGCAAAATGCACAGAAGTCCTCTGTCCTTAGACAGCTGATAGTTTTCATCCCTGCTCTTCTCTTTCAAGTGTAAAATACAACAGGATTCATGATATGGATGGAAGTTGTCATGGGGTTCCTAGGCACCCTTAGAGCTGTCCCTACTTGGTTTTACAAATCGCTTTCCACCACTGTCTGCATTCTCAGTCCTCTGAGAATTTCACTAAAATCTCAAAAAAGTCCTCAAGCAAGTCAAATGAAAATAAATTGCAGGGCCAGGCGCTGTGGCTCACGCCTGTAATCCCAGCACTTTGGGAGGCCGAGGCGGGCGGATCACGAGGTCAGAGACCATCCTGGCTAACACGGTGAAACCCTGTCTCTACTAAAAATACAAAAAATTAGCCAGGAGCAGTGGCGGGCGCCTGTAGTCCCAGCTACTCAGAAGGCTGAGGCAGGAGAATGGCGTGAACCCGGGAGGCGGAGCTTGCAGTGAGCCGAGATAGTGCCACTGCAGTCTGGCCTGGGCGAAAGAGCAAGACTCTGTCCAAAAAAAAAAAAAAAAGAAAAAGAAAATAAATTGCATATGTTTGTATATTTATAGTTATTTATCATTTTGGCAGTTAAGTGTCGCATGTCTACAATGGCCCAAACACTGTATTAATAATATTTTTAAAGACTGGAAAAGAATCTCCCTAAAATAAAGAAGGATGGCCAGTGAGGGAAGTAAGAATTATTAAGTACCTCCCTCACTCCATGGCAGGTGCTTCAGATGGCTCATCAAGTGGTACCATTCTCATTTCACCAAACTGAGATATAAGCCTGGTCCCATATGTCCTGAATGGCAGGACTAGTGAATAAGCCACAGTCTCTGACTCCCCAGCCTTCTTCTGTGACACTACCAATTCAGGGTGCCCAACTTCTTTGGCCAATTGTTCAATGAATTCCCTCACACTCCAAATTGAAAAAAAGACAACACTCATTCTGCTGTTGGGGCCTTGGAAGGCAGTGTGGTGGAGGGGAAAGAATGGCAGCTTTGTTTATATCACAATAGATCATTTGTATAATAGGAGATCTGAGTCTTCTCCTCCTTGGCCACTTACCACCTCTGGGACCTGGGCAATTTTGTCATCTCTACAGTAGGGATGGCAAACAACACATCATGTAAGACTCCTAGTACCTGGCAATGCTGTCAAAATAAGACATCTTAGATGATAAGGGCTGGCTGCAAATTTTAGTGTTGTAGTTTGAAATGAAGTAGAAGTTTTAAAACAAGTGACAGAATTTAAGGGGTTTTTCCTTGCCTTTCATTGACAGCAATGGCACGGTTTCCAGGATGCTTGCCGCCACCTCTCCAGGGTCCCATGGCAGGGTCAAAGCACAGCACTGTGCTTGCCAAGTGCCTCCCATGGCTCTCAGACCCCTACCTGCAAAGGCAGGTGCTCAAACGTGGCTCTTTTCCTACAGGTGAAGAAAGGATGCTGGGACAGGCAGTGGAGACAGATGCTGTGAGGCTGTCAAAGTCATAACAGCAACTCTTTCTGGTTCCCAACACACTCAGATCTTCCTGGAATGGCCCAGGAAGGCTGTGACTGCTGCGGCAGCCAGGAGGCATGAGCAGAGCCTCCCAAGTCTTCTAGGATTTAGCCAAGGGTGGCATTGGCTGCAGGAAGGGTGTCGGGTCTAGATGACTGACTCTGATGAGCTCTCAGAACCAGATTTAAAAGTGACAGTGAAGCCCTGGGGAAAATGTCCAAAGCAAATGGGATTAGAATACAAATTGTGTTTGGCTGACCGCCCTTGCAGGCACCTTGGCCCCAAGAGATAGTGGGTTCCTCTGGGATAGCTGAGAGAAAAAGGCTTTTTGACAAGTGTTCAAGAGCTCACTTCACAAACACTCTGTTCATTTCTCCCCCAGCCCCTTTCTCTACCTTGTGAAATCATCTACAGCCTCTCCATCTGGGTTGAGGTGAAGAGGATAGGTAAGCAGCATAATGTGTTCAGCAGTTCTGCCTTGCAGGTGAGAGTAGAGAATATTATGGGAAAAAAAACAATAATTGTTGATAATCAGGAATATTCATTGTGAAGTATAAGCACCATCCCACAGGGAAAAATGGTAGGATAGTCATCCGGGAACTGAAAGCTGCCGCTGCTGCCCCAGAGACTGGTGGGCCTACCCTGCCCTGGGGAGCTGGGGTTGGCTTAGGTTGCACATTCTGTCCCAATAGAGAATCAGATCTGCTCATTCACTCTAAGGTATGAATGACTAGATAAGTGCTACTTCCCTCAGAAATACTTGTACCTTCATACCCTCTTGCTAACAAATGACATGAAATATCTACATTTATGCTCCACATAATGATATTTCGGCCAATGATGGACCACATATATGATAGTGGTCTCATAATATTATAATATGGTATTTTTTACTCTACCTTTTCTATGTGTACAGACACAAATCCTTAGCACTGTGTTCCAGTTGCCTACAGTGTCAGCACAGTGACATGCTGTGCAGCTGTGAACCCTAGGAACAGTAGGCTCCACCATACAGCTGAGGTGTGTAGTAGGCTGTACCACCTAGGTGTGTGTAAGTGCATTCTGTGAAGTTCACACATGATGATATGTTGCTGTCATACAAAAGCTTCTTAGCTCATTCCTTTTTGCTCCAGTTTCACCCTACTCCAGTCTCAGCCCACTTCAATTCATGCCATATGTTATCACCTGTTTGTTTTACCTAAACAATTGCTCCAATTGTTTTCTCTTCACAACAAGGCCTTGAGGAGTTTTCATTGCTTTCAGGAAGAATCCTCATCTCTAAACTTGACCTTCAGACCCCTCAGTCTGACTCAATTGGCTTTCTAAGCCTGCAATGCCCACATCTCCAACACAGAAGTTCTCCTTCAGCTCAAGTGCTCCTCTGACTATTTTATGAAAAGCCCCCAGGTTTTTATAGATCCTACCTGGCACATGCTCTCTTCTGTACCTTAAATGCCTCTCACCTCTCACCTTTCTTTGTCTCATAAAATTCTGCTCATCCTTAAAGAGTCTTTCAAATTTGAAACTTTTCTGGAACCAATTAAGTTCACACAATAATCTCTGCCACCTCTAAACAATTAAAATTCTTACAGTCTCTGACACTTAGACAGCATTGCCTTACAGTAGTCATCATTTTATGTGTTTACATTTAGTCTTCCCAAATTACATGGCAATAAGCCGCTTAGAGTTGAGACCTGATTTATTCTACCTTCCCTGCAATCCCAGAACAATGGCAAAGACCTCCATTTTCAAGGGGAATCCTTCGTCAGGGGATGTTTACTCTATGGATCTGGACTGAAGCTAATGGAACTCCATGAAACTGGAGATTATTATTTTTTTAATCCCAGAAGTCAAGTTTGAAATCCCAACTTGAAAGAAAACAACATGATTTTCTCACAAAAGAAAACACTCTTCACAGCTTTTGACCATCACTCCCTTGAGAATGAGCTCTAAGACTGAACTAATGGGTCTATTAGAATTAATTAGACTAATGTGAAATTATTTGCTTAATCTAGGGACAATCTTATGGTGGAGAAAGTCCCCAGAGAGAAGCTGACCAGAGGGTGGAAAAGCCACACAGCTCCCCCATCCCTTTGACAGATGCAGCTCACACAGCTTGTCCCAGACAATCTGGCAAATGTCACAAGGAAGGAGGGCAGGTGAGAAAGTTGGCAAAGTGTGACGTCCTTTCGTTCCCTGGTCCCTGCAACCCTGACCAGCAGTAGGATTTCTGGAAACCAAGCAGAATGCTGTGATTCTGCCAGTCATCCTGAAGTGGGCTTGATCCTAACACATCTGACCACAAGAGCTGATCTTTCTATTGCACTTTGTGCTTTGGCAGACCCCACCTATTGGCTGACTTTTGGAGGAAAAAGTGAAAAGAGCAACTAACCACTGAAAGCAAACAGGGATGGGAATGCTGTCCTTTGTGCCTTGCTCAGGACAAGCCACATTTATTTGCATTTCCAGAGACACTTAAGAAGGCGTTTTGTGGCTAGAGAGATCATTCAGGGTCAATCCTAACAAAGCTGGTCCCTGACACAGACTCTCTGAAAAGGCAGAGAGTTGGCAAATTTTGTTCCCTGAGCTGTCCACCAAATCAACAAACTAACTGCATCCCTACTAAGGAAAAGGCTTCTGTTAGATGATGTAGTGTCATAGGAGCTACAAAGCAGGATAAGACACGATCCCTGTCCTTAAAGACATCAGTCTAAATGGAAAGATACAACTCAAGAACATTAAAGACAGCTAACAATACAGGAAATGAGTAGTTCAGAAAACAAACAAGTCTATAGCTCAGCATTGGGAGGGATCACTGGGAGGTTGGAATGACTAGGGATGGCTTGCTAAGAGAAGTTGCACTGAAGTCAGAACTTGAAAGGAAGATTTCAGAGAAACAGAAGAATGGAATGGATGGAGAAGCAATCAAAGAAATAAGTAAAACAGAGTGAAGAAGTCTTTATATACTGATATGGGTGTTGGTAGGTAAAAGGGCAAGATGTGTGTATTGTATGTTATCATTTATGTAAGAGGAAGAGACAGACAGAGAGCTAGAGAGAATATTGGCTTGTATATGCATATAAGATTTTGGAAGGATACTGAGAACTAATGACATTGATCATCTTGGGAAAGGGGAACTGGTTGGCTGGGGCATAGGGATGGAAGAAAGGCACAGATATTCCACTGTATTCCCTTCTGTATCTTTTAAAATATGAAACATGATTTCTTAAAAAAACAAGAGTAAAAAACTGTAGTGGAATAAGCAATAGATTACTTACAGCATATTTTACGGACTACTTGAGCTGAAACAGAAGGGTTGAGGAGTAGTAAAATGTTTCCATGATGCTCATGACAGGGTCTAAAATTGAATAGGTTATTTCCAAAACATGGATATGCTATAAAGAGAAACTGAGGTCAGGAGTCATTGAGGACAGAGGGAGTAGAGAAAAGACACTTGTAGTTTAAGGGTGTGGAAATGGTCCCTGGTCCCTGCAACCCTGACCAGCAGGAGGATTTCTGGAAACCTAGCAGAATGCCATGATTCTGCCAGTCATCCTGAAGTGGGCTTGACCCTAACACATCTGACCACGAGAGCTGATCTTTCTATTGTGCTTTGTGCTTTGGCAGACCCCACCTATTGGCTGACTTTTGGAGGAAAATGGAAGTGAGAATGAAAAGTTAAGTTTGATTTTTTTTTTCTACTGTCAAAAAGACAAGTGAACGCTTTTAACACACTGTCTTTCAGAGATGAAGCTCTTTTAGTTGCTTTTCTTTTCTGCACACAACATTTTACCACTAATCCTCAAATCCTCTGCAAATGCCAGAAGCCAGGCCAAGCCTTTGCCTGGTGAAACTTTAGTGGTACAATATGGCCTTTCAATAGAAATGCATTTCTCTGCATCATCTTCTCATGATCACAAGAAATAGGAGACAATGGGCCATGTGTCTTGGAGGAAGCAGCGCTGCTTACGTGGTCCCAGTGAGGCACAAGAACGTCCTGACGGTATTTAGGGAGCAGCGTCTGAGAGAGTCATTGCCACCTGGGCAAAGGTGGGGAAGGGGTTTCCACCATGAACGGAATAGCTCTTACTTCCATAATGATGTGACACAGATCAGGCAAACCCCAATCTTCGGCTGCCATTCTGCTTGGCTGAGAGCTGTTTTCGGGGATCAGGGAGCTCTCAGGGCCACATCACCTGGGCTCAACAGGGTATCTTGCTGAGTCTGAATGCTGAGACTGCCAGCAGAGCCCCAAATAGTCCTCGGATCCAGAAATAGCCTGTGGCAGTTATGTTTTGTCTTCCTACTGCAAGGAATCCTTTCATTTTTTCTCATCTGTGAAGACAAATCTTCCAGTGTTTCTGGCAAATGAAAGTCCAAGATTAGCTGAAAATATCTATGAACAGACCCTGCAGCAATTGGCAATCTCCTCCCTGGGGTATGGAGATACTGACAGGATCCTAACAACCTGAGCAGGAAGCACTGCTGCACACCCTTCCCCAGTCCTGCCCCAGCCCTCCAGTGATCCAGCGCCCAACCCCACCTGCCCACACACGAATGGCCCACAGCTAACCCAAGTGACAACATTTTACCATTTTACTAAGAGACAAAGAACCATAATGATGCTGCATTTTCTGTCCCTGGGACTGTCTCTCCCGCTCTGCTTCATACTGGGAGCTCACAAAGGCTGAGACTTCAAATCATTCTTCACGAAAGATGAGTCTATAATATCACACTTACCTAAACTACTTCTGGAACTTGACTTTGACCTCACCCTAGGGCAGGCAACAAGGTTGACAAAGGTTAATAGCAGAAACAGCACAGAAACCTAACCCAGTCTCAAATTTTAAATAAACCCAGATAGAGAGTCCTGAGGATGAGGAGATGGCCTCCATTGAAAACAAAACACATTGTGTCTGTTTGATAAAAGGATGCTAGCTTTCTCCTGCAGCATCGAAATTCCTGTGAAAATGTTTGTTCAGTCTCATTTTAAAATTGTGTGGCTAAATAGGTTTGCTGACTTTAAAGTTGCCTGCAATTTTAAATAATTTCAATCCCTTTAAAAAGTTGAATTGCTTCCTTTTTTCAGGCGGCCGGGAAGATGGCGGACATTCAGACTGAGCGTGCCTACCAAAAGCAGCCGACCATCTTTCAAAACAAGAAGAGGGTCCTGCTGGGAGAAACTGGCAAGGAGAAGCTCCCGCGGTACTACAAGAACATCGGTCTGGGCTTCAAGACACCCAAGGAGGCTATTGAGGGCACCTACATTGACAAAAAATGCCCTTTCACTGGTAATGTGTCCATTCGAGGGCGGATCCTCTCTGGCGTGGTGACCAAGATGAAGATGCAGAGGACCACTGTCATCCGCCGAGACTATCTGCACTACATCCGCAAGTACAACCGCTTCGAGAAGCGCCACAAGAACATGTCTGTACACTTGTCCCCCTGCTTCAGGGACGTCCAGATTGGTGACATCGTCACAGTGGGTGAGTGCCGGCCTCTGAGCAAGACAGTGCGCTTCAACGTGCTCAAAGTCACCAAGGCTGCCGGCACCAAGAAGCAGTTCCAGAAGTTCTGAGGCTGGACGTCAGCCCGCTCCCAACAGTGAAATAAAGTTATTTTCTCATTCCCAGGCCAAAACAAAGTGAAAATGGCCATACTGCCCAAGGTAATTTATAGGTTCAATGCCATCCCCATCAAGCTACCAATGACTTTCTTCACAGAATTGGAAAAAACTACTTTCAAGTTCATATGGAACCAAGAAAGAGCCCGCATCGCCAAGTCAATCCTAAGCCAAAAGAACAAAGCTGGAGGCATCACGCTACCTGACTTTAAACTATACTACAAGGCTACAGTAACCAAAACAGCATGGTACTGGTACCACAACAGAGACATAGATCAATGGAACAGAACAGAGCCCTCAGAAATGATGCCGCATAGCTACAACTATCTGATCTTTGACAAACCTGACAAAAACAAGAAATGGGGAAAGGATTCCCTATTTAATAAATGGTGCTGGGAAAACTGGCTAGCCATATGTAGAAAGCTGCAACTGGATCCCTTCCTTACACCTTATACAAAAATTAATTCAAGATGGATTAAAGACTTATATGTTAGACCTAAAACCATTAAAATCCTACAAGAAAACCTAGGCAATACCATTCAGGACATAGGCGTGGGCAAGGACTTCATGTCTAAAACACCAAAAGCAATGGCAACAAAAGCCAAAATCGACAAATGGGATCTCATTAAACTAAAGAGCTTCTGCACAGCAAAAGAAACTATCATCAAAATGAACAGGCAACCTACAGAATGGGAGAAAATTTTTGCAACCTACTCATCTGACAAAGGGCTAATATCCAGAATCTACAATGAACTCAAACAAATTTACAAGAAAAAAACAAACAACCCCATCCAAAAGTGGGCAGAGAACATGAACAGACACTTCTCAAAAGAAGACATTTATGCAGCCAGAAAACACATGAAGAAATGCTCATCATCACTGGCCATCAGAGAAATGCAAATCAAAACCACAGTGAGATACCATCTCACACCAGTTAGAATGACCATCATTAAAAAGTCAGGAAACAACAGGTGCTGGAGAGGATGTGGAGAAATAGGAACACTTTTACACTGTTGGTGGGACTGTAAACTAGTTCAACCATTGTGGAAGTCAGTGTGGCGATTCCTCAGGGATCTAGAACTAGAAATACCATTTGACCCAGCCATCCCATTACTGGGTATATACCCAAAGGATTATAAATCATGCTGCTATAAAGACACATGCACACGTATGTTTATTGCGGCACTATTCACAATAGCAAAGAGTTGGAACCAACCCAAATGTCCAACAACGATAGACTGGATTAAGAAAATGTGGCACATATACACCATGGAATACTATGCAGCCATAAAAAATGATGAGTTCGTGTCCTTTGTAGGGACATGGATGAAACTGGAAAACATCATTCTCAGTAAACTATTGCAAGGACAAAAAACCAAACACCGCATGTTCTCACTCATAGGTGGGAATTGAACAATGAGAACTCATGGACACAGGAAGGGGAACATCACACTCCGGGGACTGTTGTGGGGTTGGGGGAGGGGGGAGGGACAGCATTAGGAGATACACCTAATGCTAAATGACGAGTTAATGGGTGCAGGAAATCAACATGGCACATGGATACATATGTAACAAACCTGCACATTGTGCACATGTACCCTAAAACCCTAAAGTATAATAATAAAAAAAAAAGATTAAAAAAAATAAAAAAATAAAAAAAGTTGAATTGCTGAGTCAAGTACTTAGAGACAAGGAAATAGGGGTTGGTTAGTGAACAAGGTTACTTCATATTTTGTTACTACATAAAAGCACCCCACAGAGAACAAAGGAAAACAAAATCAGACAAGAGTCAAAAAGAGAGGGGAGCCATTTTGAGATCTCTATGCATAATCTTCCCAACTGTTCCACATAAGTCTCAGAGTTCAGTCTCATGGGACACATCTGGGCCCCTGCCTATTTCTTGTTGCTTCCATTGGCCAGGCCTGGACCACTGGCCATCTCTGGATCTAACTTTGTGCCCAGTACATCCAAACCACACGGGCAAAGCTGGTGGAAGTGTTGGTTTCTCAAGAACTATCTGCACACTAATAACCGGAAAAAGAAGAAGGAAATGTTGTACACACTTACAAAGCTTTTTAAGAATATGCTATACTGAGCACAATATTTTAGAGAGTAACACTTTAATAAAGACATATTTGTGATTGGAATGGATTAAACTAATTGAGAATGGGCTGAGCTAAAAAGGGTTAAAGCAAAGCTATTATTGACTAGCTAAGAATAGAAATGATGGTACATAGAAGACCCCATCATCTTTTTACATTCTATTTTTTCCTACTTGTTGTTATTTATTTTATTTATTTCATTTAATAAGTAAATTAGCTTATGTCTTGTTATCATGCATAGTTATATTCTTAATGTAAACATGAATTTAATATTCCTTGAGGGCTCTTAATTGGCCAGTCTCTGACTGAACTAGAATGCATGGTATGTGATTCACGCCAAGGATATCACAGTCTGCTACAAAGGACCGGAGCCCAGATAGGAAAGTAGATGGACTCTTTGTAACACACATTGTAAAAATCCCAGCTGTCAATCATGTTTCTCATTTTTATCAGGTCTACCTACTTAAAAAGTGAACAACTAGAATGCCATTCATTTATGAATTCAAAAGGCTGTTATCAATCACCAGTTGTTTACCAGTCACTGTCCTAGGTAAGCATGTTATTCTTGAAGAGATTACAGTCTCATGTAGAAGAAGAATAAGAAATAGATGAGTTTCCTATACTGTAGTAAGTTTAAAGTCAGGTAAAATCATAGGATGCTGTGGAAGCACAGAAAAGGCATCTCAAGCCCTACTGCGGCTGGGGGTATGGGGCAAGGTAGCCATGATTCCTGGAGAGGTGGATTCTTGGAGGACAGAAGAAGGGGGCTGGAGGAGCATGGACCCGCAGAACCCAGCTCACTCTGGTTGCCCTCCAAGACCTGGCCTGAACCTACTTTCAGATTCATTCTTTGCATGAAAAGACAGATGGCAGGAAGTCGGGGTGAGAGAGAATATAGGAGAGGAGGGTGGGGAGTCTCGGATGTGCTGGGGCACTGGCCTTTGAGGGCACACAGCAAGCGCCTGCTTCCTTCAGAGATTATGTCAAAGAGGGAGGATGCTCAGGAGGTACCAGTGATGTGCACACATATGGGAGGAAGCACATCCTGCCAAGCAGTGCAGGCACCTACCACAGTTACCAAGAAAGTTTTCGGCAGTCCCTGGGACATGCCACCTTTGCCCCCCAGGCCTGAAACAAGGAGGCCCTGGCTGCTCTTCTATACCCTGTTGCTGTTATGGAAATATTTTGGCAGTTCTTAAAATAATAGTATTCCTACACAACTGAATGTTTCAGAAATGTTTGTTTTTTATTTTTTATTGTGTGTAGGGTTTTGTTTTTTGTTTTTTTGTTGGTTTTTTTTTTTTTTTGCCACTTAGCATCACACCTAAGACAATACAAATATTTCAAGCCACATAGGATGCAAATGCAACAAACAGTTGCCTCTTGGATATTGCAGACCTCAGGAGAAACAATCACTTATTTCTCTTCCTCTCTATTCACCTTTCTCCTCCTCCAACCATTTTCTCTCTTCTTGTGTTTTTTTATCCATTACAGACAAAGAGACAACCCCACAACAGCCAGCCTATGCTCATGGACTTTCCGAACAAGAAGCACCAGACAGAAAACGTCCTCTCTGTCCCACTGCAGTAACACAAAGGAAAAGAAAGGATTCGAGATTTTGCAAAAGAATTAATAGCATCTTCACAGAGCTGAGGTTGCAGGAACAATCTCTTTCCTTCATCAACCTACCAGCTCTCACTCTTTTTCTTAGGTTGAGAAAATAAGAGAGACATCAGCAGGAGAGTTGACTGCTGAAATCCAGTCTTAACCTTTGAAAATATAATTTATTTAAACCCAGCGTATTACAGAAAGCCCAGCGTGGATGGCGGATTAGGTGGCCGAGGCAGCTTCAGTCAAAGAACAGGATAAACTGAGTGTCTCCCCTGAGATCATTCCTACAGGATGAAAATGCTTTCAGCCAAGATACTGAAATAAAAGGTCCTTGCCTGGTGGGAGAATGGATGGTAGGTGAGATGGCAGTGGAGCCTCCCGGGGCAATGGCTAGTGGGTAGCAAGCTGCATCCATTTGGAAATCTCCATGGGAGTGCAAAGAGGATGAAAGACAAAACAGCTTCCAAAGCTTCTAAGGACCGCCAGCAAAACCATGGCCTAGACAGAGCTCTCCCTGTATTCAGACAGCTGTCACCGCCCAATTGACCTGGCAAAGTAAACAGGAGCCCAGGGCATGTCTGGAAAACATGTTTGGGCCAAAAACCCATTAAGGTAATTCTCAACATAGAGGGTCATTCTCTGTGGACTTACAGCTACTCCCTTGATGGAACTATAAGTAGATGGACAGTACAACATCTACTTACTCTCCCAAAGGCTGTCAAAGTTGCTGTAGACCGACCCAAATGGCCTGACTGGGGTACACAGAGAGAAGTGAGTAAAGAGAGAGAACAAACACCAAGACGAATTCTACACGCACTTTTTGTACTCTGATTGTTGTTAGTTTTTTTTTTTCTGATCCAAAAAGAACTTCATAGGAGAAATTTAGTATCAGCGAAAATGGGCTCAATCGCACCGTTCAGATTTCAAATATTTTCTCTGTGTAGCAATCATTGGCAGTGAATTTGCCTTTTTTTCAGTAGGAAAGAAGTCACAGGACATTCATTCATTTATTCATTCTACAGAAATATATTGGGCATTTGTGATATGTTGGACCCTAAGGAGGTGGTGGGTAATGCAGCAATGAACAAAGTAATCCCAACCCTTGCATTCCTGAAGCAGATCATCTGGCAGGAAAGGCAGACTTTGTCCTGGCGATGATTAATATCAGGAGTGTCGCGGAGAACGGCAAGACAGGGCAAGCAGTGAGAAGCACCCCGGAGGGCCGGTGGTTTTGGCCCATTTCACACCTCCGCTGGCTCTCCTTGTCATCATTTACATTCTGAAATCAGAGTATAAAACCTCCTCCCGGGAACCTGTCTAAAAATAAGTTGGCCATTCATAAATTACGGCATCAATACAGAAGCCATGTATTGTTTTTCCTCCATTTTCAGGCACTAGACTGGGTGTGAAGGGGAGAGGCGGATAAGACTCAATGGCAGAGGGCTGACTTTTACAAAACAGGACCCTCGGGAAATGCACAGCTTAACTGTGCAGGACCCTCCCTGTGGTTTGCCACAGGAAGGGCAATTACAAGCCCAGCAGTGCCCCCTGCCCAACAAGGGGATGTCTACACTTAGAAAAAGTTTGGTTGTTTCTCCATTACAGTTGTTTTTCCCGATGTTTTTCTATTTGCCCTCTTCTGTCTTCAGCACATGAAGAGTAGCCATCGCTCTTTGCTTTCTGTTTAGCATAGCTTTTACAGGATGCAAAATAATAGCTATCTCTCGTCCCCTTTAACCTGTTCTCTGGACTTGTCTCTGTGGAATGGGTGGCTAGCAATTTCACAAAGAATAGATCTTTTCACTTTCAACACGGTGAATGCCCTGACTTCTAATCCCAGTTAGCACTCCCACAGGAATACAACATCAGACCCCTGCGATCCTCAGTGCACTAGAGGTGGCAGTGGGTGGAAAATGCACATTACAGCCATTCAGGACTTCAAAAAGGCTTTGAATCCCATTCATTTTCAAAATTTAGGTTAGGATTATTGGTGGAAGTTTGATGGGGATTTTTTTTTCTTTTAGAGTAGAGGTGGACAGGACCTTTTCTACACTGTCCACGGTAAGGCAACTGTAAAGAAATCTAAGCTGGGACCTGGGATGTCCTTGGCAGGAAGCACAACCCAGCTGCATGTCCATCACAGGCCAGGCATTCCTTAGTTTGGGAAGATCCCTCAAGAAAGAGGAAAGACTAGAGACTTTTCTCAATCTCCTGGGGAGAACATTTATAACTTTCTGAAAGAATAACCAAACTATGTACAGTTTGCCCTCAGTTCTCTTCAGAGAGCGAAAGGACAGTGATAACTGGAAATACTTACGTAGGGGTAACCAAAGAGGAGATTTTATCTGCTGCTGTTGTGAACCAAATTAGATATATTTTGAGGAAAGGGTGTATGTATATTAGATTTTAATTAAGTAGTGTTAATTATAATCTATGAGATGTGCTTACTGCTTATCAGATAATTATGAGAAAGCCAATTTGGCTGCTGGCTTGTGACTAATTAAGTGGAATTAGTAATGATAATTATAGATTTCATTTTGGTTTGCCTTTATTGGAAAAGGGGCAAATCTGCTGGCTAAGATGCATCAGGGTGGCAGGACAGAATCCCCAAACCCCTGGAGAGCATCCTGAGCTTCGAGACATTGGGCATGGCAGGAGGATGAAGGGATCAACCTCTGTTGTGGCCTCCTGCCTGCCTCTCCCAGCATCACAATCTTACCAGACTAGCCCTTCTCCCTCACCTCTCTCTCTAGCACCTCCTCCTTCTTCCAGTACAGAGAAGTTCCCCAGTCCATTTTAGTGAGGAAGAGGTTTGACTCCGAGTAAGAGACTTTGGTGACCTGACCAAGGGTCTCGGACATGAATTTGAGAGAACAGGGAGCATTTGCGCCCTCAGTGCATAGATCATGCCACAGTTTGTGGGGTCATGGGGAGAAGGAATGGCTCACAGCATCCTCCATGACCCAACCCCAAATATACCACCTGTACTGCTTAAGAGAATCGTTGTATATTGCAAATTGACTGGTTTCTTTCAAGCCACCTTTCTTCTAGAAGTTGTGTAAGACAAATGGAGTGAGACAAATAACCGAAGTACAGGATCTACTTCCTTTGAAAGGCCACTGAAACCAACCTAAACTATACACAAACTAAAACAATACTTTCTGTTTCATGTTTCCATGTGAAACACTATTTTGAGGTTTCAATTACATGTCTCCTCATTTAACATTTGCTTATGCCTTTACTATTAGAATTTGAATTCCTTGAGAACTGATGCTGTAACCATTTTTTTTCAATTCTGAATGCCTGCTGTCTAATAAACTCACCCTGGAGCTGCAGCACCTGAGGCACCGGAGTCAAGTAAAGAAACAAGTCTCACCATCCTAATTTCATCCCAGGCCATCACTTTGTAGTATTTTTATCTTGGGCAAATCACTTAATCTATCTAAGCCTCGGGTTGTTTTATTGCTTTTTTTTTTTTTGTCTTTGTATAATGGAGATAATAACGGTACCCACTTTAAAGGATACATGAAATGACTTACGTAGCGTTTAGCACATTCTTGGCCCATAGCAAGCGCTCTGCAAATCTGTGTTTCTCAGCTGGTCCGTGAGCTGCCTGCAGCTGAACCTCTTGGAGGAACTGTAACAGATGCAGTACCTCAGCCCACCTCAGACCCATTGAATCAGAAACTCAAACTAAGGCCCAGGTGTCTGCATTTTCCACAAGCATTCCCCAGAGGATTCTCGCGCACAGTGGCACGTTCATGGCCATCACAAGCAATACCAGCTCTGCGTAAAGTCCCAGTGCACATCAACATACCACACTAAATGGAAGGAAGGTTCTTGGGATGCACTCAGTCCTACCTCAGCCTGAGTCATGACCAGAACAGATTAAAGGAGTTAAGGCAGGTACATTGGCAACCTGGAAGCTCCAGAGCCTACGTGTTCTCATTACTGTCAGAAATGCAGCCCCAGCCAAGAGCCCTCGCAGAACAGACTCTGCCGTGCACACACGTACCCTGCACACAGGCCCTGAAGGGCTTCTTGCAGAGCTCGGAGGCAAGAAGGGCAGCACACCAAAGGAATCCTACAGTGACTCAGGTCAAGCGTCACACCATTGACCCTGCCACTGCTCACACTGTTGAGTGGGGTCCTCACCCATTTGGGCCCCACCCAAGTCGCACACTCTCGAGGAGCCCATATGCTGGGAACCAGCTCCACACCACAGTGGGCCACACGCACCCACCGAACAAATGACACCCATGGCTGAATTCTATCTTTAGACTCCGCCCCCATTGTGCACATCCTTGAGAAAAGCCACCACCGGCCTTTCCACTCACGATGCTAAGGCCTGGCCCGGCCTTCGAAGAGCACTGAACTCTAAGCTTGCCTTGCTAATACCACTTGCTTTCTGAGCACCACCCAATGAGCCAGCCCAGGGGGCTTGTCACCTCAAAATCAAGAAAAAGGAGAATGTTTCTAAAAGGAGCAGCGCCTAACTTAACCAATTTCTGCACACTCATTCTGTGGACGCCAATCCAAGACACACAGTGCTCCGGGCTCCACACTTTTTCCTTCTTAGAGCAGGTATCCCAGCACATCCAGCCCTTCCCTTCCCTTGATCGGATGGCTTGGTCTCAGTCCCGATCACCTACATCTGCAGCTAGCCCACGCTTGCTCATCCATTCACTGGTGATCTTTTGCCCTGAACTGGCTCTGTTGAATCTCTCACATCTCATGAGGTGCTATTATCACTGTCTTTATTTGACAGATGAGGAAACTGTGGTCTGGAGGGTTGCCTGTTCATGTAGCCTGGAGTGGTAGAACCAGACTTTGGCCTTGCCCTGCACCTCAGCACCCCACTGCCTTCTGCTTTTTCTGAGTTCAGCAAGTGTGTGCTCGTCCCATCCTTACAGGTGTCCAGGGCCTTCTGCCTTCCACTTGCTCGCCACGAGACTTAAGAGCCACAGTGTCTGGTTTATGATCTGCTCCCTCTTTGAGACTTGAACTACGCCCTCAGGCAGTGTCACTCAGACTCTTCTTCTGACTATAAAACCCTATCCATTCTCTACAAGGTCTGGATTAAACCTTCTATCATGCATGAAACCCTTTCTGACCCCTTTTCTGTAAAACACTATCTCCTTCTTCTGAAACCTTGTTGTGCCAGCTAACAGTCTTGTATTATTATGCATCTATTCCAGTGCCATCCATATCTGACTTTCCTCAGTTGGAGATAAACTGCTTACAGAGGATCATGCTCCATTTGTATTTTTAAGCTCAATGGCATCTACCATAGAGCTTTGCCTGTAGTTCATACAATATTGAATGGGATGATCGAATAATTTGGACCTAAATTACTTGCTTTGCGTATAAAGTCTTACTTCTGTGTCTTGCTGGAATTATTTTCCACTTAATTACATGCCATGGCACCAAGAACGCAAAGGCTTTTGTTCACACTGAGTGGGGCCCAGGCACTTGGGGGGCTCTGGCCAGGCCTATGTAGACATAGGTGGCAAAGATAATTGAAGAGATTACTTAGACGAATAGCTCACCAATGCTAAATAACTTTATCGAGATTAGCCATATATGACTGTGAAGTTGTAGCACAAATTTGGGACCAGGATTTCATCATGAAGCTAATTCGAGACATTCATTGAACAGCTTATAAACACAAAAGTACACCAGGCTGCCTCTGTCCCAAAGGAGTTTACAATCAAATATAACATTAGAGCTTAAAAGACCCTTAAATAATAAGAATCTAATCACCTCATTTTACAGGAGAGAAGAGTCAAGCCCAGAAAGGGGAAGTTACTGACCAATGGCCACACAGCTTCCCAGAGACAGACACAGTATTAGAACCCAAGTCTCTGCCATTGTACCATAATTCTTCTCCCCAGATCAAAAAAAAAAAAAAAAATGTATGTAACTGTGGCTACAATTTTAGATGAGAAAATAAAATGCATTCAGGCCATCCATGGGAATTATTTTGTAGCAGAGGTCCACCAAAGATCATGTCTCTTAAATCAGTGGTGAAATCCATTGTTTGTTGATAGGTTTTGTTCCAGTATGAAAAATAAGCTATGACTACAATAAGTGCCATATCAGAGGTCTATCTGAGTTAAGCCTCGAAAAACAGTTTAAATTTACACAGGGTGAGATGAGACTGAAAAAAAGGGGGGAAAGTTAAATGAAATAATGTGCAGGACAGTGTTCATAACCTTTAAATAAAACTAATGTAAGGTGTTGACTATTCAACGGGATAGAGGAGTACAGGAAGGAGGGATGGGACACTGAGACCCTTCTATTCCAGGGATGGCAAGTAAAATGGACCAACCTGAAGGTCTGATTTCTAGGAGATGAGAGAGGAAAGCTGAGGTCAGAAACCTAATGGGCTTTGAGTGTCACAACAATGAGTCTGTACTAAAGAAATTCCAAGTGGTGCAGTCTCCATAAAGCAGAAACTTTGGCACTTAGAGGAACCAGGATCAGAGTAAAGCAGATAGCTCTGTCACTAAGGCACAGCCTTGGAAGTGGAAGCGAGGAAGTCAGAAAAGTACAGTAACTGAAAATTCAGGGAACCCTGAAGCTGGGTTTTCAGCTCCTCACAACTCATCAATATAGATCAATGATGGTGAGAGGAGTCACAGATATTAGGGAAGACAATGATGCCAATGGTGTCATCAGTGACATGGGAGGAGAACATCTGAGAGGAAATGGGAGTTTGAAATCAGACGTCCTGCATTTGAGGCAGCAGACAACATGCAGTTAAGGGTGGCTAGCGAGGTGTTGCTTGTTAGCATATCTGGTTCACTGGTTTCATACGGGAAAGCATGGATTTTACAAATTTACAACAGCAAAAATACCATCAATGTCTGTGAAAAGCCCCCAGAGGATCTGGGTCCTGCCTTACACCTGAGTAGGAGGGAGGGTAGGCAGTGGCCACAACCAGCAGGGAGGGTGGCCGGGGCATGGCAGTGAGGGGTGAGTGGGAGGAGGCTACTGAATGCTCCTGTTACCTCTGTCCCATCTCACCCTTGGGCGAAATGAGCTTGTTCTGTCACCACTGAAATCAGCTACCAGAGCTTAAGATTCAATAAAGATGGCAGCATAAATAAATGGGATGAAGAAAATTGATGTTATGAAAACTAGCTTATTATGTGGAGAAAAATAAAGCTTGTTATCTATTTTAACTCAACATTCAAAGATAGACACAGTATAGATTAAAATTTAAAATGATGAGGGTAAAACTGAGAATTCAACAGAAAAAAAAAATAGAAGAATATTTTCATGACCTGAGGTAGAGAATGTTGGCTTAAACAAAAGCCCAAAATGTTACACAAAAAATATATACATTTGATCACATTGAAATTAAAAATTCACTTCAACAGAGAACATGATAGAATTAACAGATAATAATAGACTAGAAAACGATATTTGAAGTGTCTAAAAACTGATATGGCTAGTATTTAGAATATACAAACTGCATATAAGGAAAAAGACAATAACCTCGATAAAAATGTGGGCAAAATATTTGAATGAGAAATTTTAAGAGGAGAAAAAACAAATGCCTTACAAATATATACAAAGAAAATTATTTAGTGATTAGAAAAAGGTTGAGGTAAAACAAAAATGAAATATCAGTTTGTATCTGGAAGAATGGCAAAATTTAGGAAGTACTGAAGAAAGTGAAGAGTAGGACATCCATAGCATTGTAGTTGGAAATGCAGACTAGAATAGATAGATAGATAGATAGATAGATAGATAGATAGATAGATAATAGATAGATATGATAGATAACATAGATAAATAGACGATTGATTAGATAAGTAGGTAATAGGCAGATTAGATAGATTGATAAATAGAAAAAGAGAGATAGTCTTATAGATAGATTTATTGATGGATAAATAGATGATAAACAGATTAGATAGATACATAGATACATAGATGATAGATTAGATAGATTCATAGATAGAGATTTATAGATAGATAAATAGATATATAGATGATAGATTAGGTAGATAGGTTAGATAAATAGATGATAGATAGATAGATAGATAGATAGATAGATAGATAGATAGATGATAGATAGAATAGGCAGATTAGATAAATAGATTCATAGATTCATAGAGAGAAAGAGAGATTTATAGATGGATAGATACATAGATGATAGATAGATAGATAGATAGATAGATAGATAGATAGATAGATAGATTAGATAGATAGAATGGATACATAGATGATAGATGGATAGATAGTTTCATAGAGAGACTTATAGATATATTTATAGATGAATAGATGATTGATAGATTTATAGATGAAAGATAGATTAGACAGATAGACAGATTAGATAGATAGGTAGATAGAAGGATAGATTCATAGATAGATAGACAAATAGATGGACAGATTAGATAGATAGATAGATAGATAGATAGATAGATAGATAGATACATAGATGAATAGATAGATTAGATAGATGATAGATAGATAGATAGATATTTGCAAGAGCCTAAAAAGCACCCATTAAATGTGTTTGAATTATTCTTTACAAGGAGATGGCAGTGGAAAATGGGGATATCAAAGAATAACTCCATAAATAAAACAAGAAAAAGGTCTTAACTGCATGGTCCAATGATGATAATGTCCCATGAATGAGATATTCAATATTCTATACCTAGGATTCTAAATTCAAAAAAAATCCAGCCAGCAGTTGGAAATACAAATTGGTGACTCAGAGAACTGAGATAAAAAGGAGGGATTGGCAGATGCACACCTAGAAGTGACAGACAAATCCATAGGTAGGTAGTGGACATGTTGCCAAAGAACAGAGCCAAGAAAGGAAATCAAGAAGAACTGAGGACACATAACAGATAGTAAAAACCACAGAAAAAAAATAAGCAGAAACTTTTCAAATTCATTTATAAGGCTACAACCATGCTGAGACAAAATCTAACTAGAAAAGATTTAGACCAATTTTACTAATGTGTATATTGTAAAACAATAGTAAAATAGAATTTAGCAGCATATTAAAAATTGTACCATATCCAAGTAGAGGTCATGTCATGGATACTAGAAGCTTTCAACTATCAAAGATTTATCAATGATAAGTTGTTACATTAAAATATAAAGGGAAATTACTTTCTTGGCATTCAACAATATTATTACAGTTGTTAAATTAAGTATATACTAACAGTTGTTAAAATTAACAACTATATATAATGAAGAAGAAAGTAAAAAAAAAAGGAAAAAAAGGAAATTTCCTAAAGCACATAAATCTTTATAGCAAAAATCAACTGCAAATATTATATTAAATTTTGAAGCACAGAAAGCAATTCTATAAGCATGGGAATAAAAAAAGAATATCCAGTACTATTTTAGAGTTTTAAATAAACACTGAGAGAAGAAAAAGAGAAATATCTATTATCATCGAAAAGCAACATAGTTATCTTTTTAAAAATACAAACACTTCATTTAAAAATGAAAACTTGCTAAGGGTTCAATAAAGTGACTGGATATAAAAGAAATATACAAAAAGCAATAGCTTTCTTTTACACCAGCATTAAGCAGTTATAAAGTACAGTTATAAGGGAAATCCTTTCAAAACATCAAAATGTGTGACATACCTAGGAATTAATGTAATAAGAAATGCACAAAACCTATAAAAATAAAACCACAAAAATTATGGAGGAATTTTTTTAACGTCCTGAATGAACGGTGAAGTCACCCATGATGAACTAACTCTTGCTTCTCTAATCAAAAGCGACCCTTTTCACTGGTGATCTAGATTCCAATTCTTCTCATCTTATTGGAGACTTTGCTCAGTAAACAATTTTCCTTTCTGCATCATCAAGTTTCTTTCTGTACTAGATCAGTCCTCTCATATAAATACCCATAACATTACAAGCAAACTGAAATAAGACCTGCATTACCACATCAAAGCTTGCAGCAAAACATCTCCAAAGAGTTCCTTAGAGTTGGTACATTCCATCTGCATTATTCTGGGTTCCATATATGCAAATCCACCTACTTGCTAAAAATTATTTATAACCATAAATCAATACTTACAGAGCATTTCTGGTCATTTGTGGATGTGTGCAAAGCAGTAAACACATTTGAGTTGCCTGGCATGCACATTCCCAGCTGAGGTTAATCAAGGTGGTGCCCTGCTTTCTTGTCCAACGTTTCACAGTCTACTTAGTGCCATGCTTTTTGTTTTTTTTTTCTTTTACTTTTTGTTGGTGATTTCACTCTTTAAAATGGCCCACAGGCATAGAGCTAAATTGCTATATAGTACTCATAAGTGCAAGAAGGCTATAATGTGCCTTACAGAGAAAATATGTGTGTTAGAGGATCTTTGTTTAAGCACGAGTTATAGTGCTGTTGGGTTCAATGTACATGAATCAATAATATACATGAATTAAGTCTTTGTGCAAAAACACACATAACCCAATAAAGAACCAGAAGCTTGCAGGAACCTAACCCTGTATTTTCTCTAGGAGCAATGGTTTCATATTCACTAAGAGAATGTTTGTGGTGATTTTATAGAACATTACCACAAATGACAAAAATTGACTGTATTTCTGTTTCCTCTGTTTCATTCTTTCCTCAACTCCAGTCAAGTTTCCAAACTCAACATGTTTTTGTAATGACTCTGGTGAAGGTCACCAATCACTTTTGTATTGCCAGTTCCAAAGGGCCGAAGAATCTGTCTTCTGCCTTCATATTTGACTACCAACAACTTCCTACACAGTAGCCACCTCTTTTTAAGCACTTCTTTTTTTTCTCTTCCTCAGAATTACACTATCAGGTTTTTCTTCCTATTCCAATGCTTGCTCCTTCACAGCCTCCTCTACTGAGTCTTCCTTTCCTTGACATCTATGTGGGATTTCCTCAGAGCTCTCTTAACAGCCTCTTCTCTGAGAATCTTATCCAAACCAATGGCTTTAACAGAAAACAAGATACTAATGATTCTCAAATATCTACACAAGCACAATGCTTTTTTGAAGTCAGGACTTGTAATTCCACTTGCCTCTTGCCATCTCTACTCAGAGGGTACTTTAGAGTACACACAGAATATGCGGCCATTCCTTATTCTTTGCAGTCTTGTTCCCTCTGGCGCGCTCTCTCTCTCTCTCTCACTCCCCTCTCTCTCTTTCTCTCTTCTCTCTCTCTCTTTCCCTCTCTATCTCCCCTTTCCCTCTCTATCTGTCTCCCTCTTCCCCTCCACCCCCTACATAACCAATGCATCAAAAACTCTCTGGTTCTATTTCCAAAACATATGCCAAATCCATTAGCATCCCTCAACTCCTCTGTTACTGCCATATTCCAGAGCCCCATCATTGTTCATTCTGATTACATCAATAGTTTTCTAAATAGCTTCCTACCTCCTCTCTTTCCCCCTCAACACACACATAATCTATTCTTGTAAGGTACTAGAATAAGCTGGTAAATTGCAAATCAAATCATTCTCTTATACTCAAAACCCTCCAAAGGCTTCTTACTGTATTTAGAATAATATCCAAATCTTTTATCATGACCCCTGAGACTTTACATGATCTAATCCTTGTCTGTCTCTGACCAGGGAGAAAATACTTCATCTTGCAGCGTACTCCCTACTGGTCTTTTGTGATCTTTTGAAATAGACAGTGTAGTTCCCAGCTTAGGGCTTGTGTCCTGGCTGCTCCCTCTGTCTAAAATGCTCTTCTCTCAAATTTGTCCTTAGCTGACTCCTTGTGATCAGGTCTCAGCTAAAACATCACTGTCTCTGAGAAGATTTCCTGAATATACCATCCAAACAGACTTCCTCTCAATTATGTTCTATTTGATCAACCTGGTGTTTTTCTCTTCATAGTGCATACATTATCTGAAATGGTCCTTTTATTATCTTTTATTCTTCTGCTTATCATGAGTCCTCCCCACACCACTCTGCACAATGTTTAAGCCTAATAACAGCAGGAACTTTGGCAACCTTGTTTATCTCAGAGGCAAGGATAGTTTCTAGCAATAGATCATAAATATATATTTATTGATTGTGCGATCTTATTGGGAAATCTCAATATTGTAGAGATACCGTGTGTGTGTGTGTGTGTGTGTGTGTGTGTGTGTGTGTGTGTAAATTTAAAGTAATCCCAATCAGAATCTCAGTGATGTTGGTGCTTAACTTATCAATAAGAAGTCATTCTGTAGCAAACTGAATCCAACAGCACATCAAAAAGATAATGCACCATGATCAGGTGGGATTCATCCCAGGGATGCAAGGATGGTTAAACATATACAAATCAATAAATGTGATATAACGCCTAAATAAAAAAGGACGAAAATCATATTGTCATCTCAATAGATGAAGAAAAGGGTAAAATTCAGCATCCATTCATGATAAACATCCTCAACAAAGTAGGCATAGAAGGAACACACTTCAACATAATAAAGGGCATATACAACAAACTCACAGCCAACATCTTACTTAACAGAAAAGTTGAAAGCATTCCCTCTAAGAAATGGAACAAGACAAAGATGCCCACTTTTATCACTTCTATTCTACATAGTACTGGAATTCCTTGCCAGAACAATCAGGCAAGAGAAAACAATAAAAGGCATTCAAATTGGAAAAGAAGAAGTCACATTATCCTTGTTCAATGATGATATGATCTTATATCTAGAAAACTCTAAAGATACCACCAAAAATCTCTTATGTTAGATAAACAAATTTCATAAAGTTTCAGGATACAAAATTAACAGAAATCAGTAGTTTCTATACACCAATGATGATCTAACCAAGGCTAACTCAAGAATGCAACCCCATTTACAACAGCTAAAGAAAATAAAATATCTAGGAATATATGTAACCAAGAAGGTGAAAGATACCTAAAAAATTATGATGGAATAAATCATAGATGACACAAATAAATGAAAAAAATCCCATGCTTATAGATTGGAAGAATCATTACTGACCAAAGCAATCTACAGATTCAATGCAATCTTTATCAAATTACCAATGTCATTTTTCACAGAATTATAAAAAACAATGCTAAATCTTATATGGGACAAAATAAAAACCAGAATAGTTACAGCAATCCCAAGCAAAAAGAACAAAGCTGGAATCATCATACTACATGACTTCAAATTATACTTCAAGGCTATGGTAACCAAAGCTGCATGGTACTGACATAAAAATACACACATAGATCAATGGGACAGAAGAGAGAACCCACCCCCCAAAAAAGCCACATACCTACAACCAACTGATTTTTGACAGGATCAACAAAAATCTGCACTGGGGAAAGGATAACCTCTTCACTAAATGGTGTTGGGAAAATTGGATACCCATATGCAGAAGAATGAAACTGGACCCCTCTCTCTCACCATATGCAAAAACTCAAGATGGATTAAAGACCTAAAGGTAAGACCTGAAACTATAAAAATCCTAGAAGAAAGCCTAAGAAAAACTTTTCTGGACATTGGCCTAGGCAAAGAATTTACGACCAAGTTCCCAAAAGCAACTTCAGCAAAGTCAAAAATAGATAAATGGGACTTAATTAAACTAAAAGCTTCTGCACAGCAAAAGAAACAATCAAGAAAGTCAACAGACCACCTAAATAATGGTTTTTAAAAAAAAAAAAAACAAAAAAACTGTAAACTATGCATCTGACAAAGGGCTAATTCCAAAATCTACAAGGAACTCAAACAACTCAACAAATAAAAAAACAACCCCATTTAAAAGCGGACAAAGGACACAAACAGACATTTTTCAAAGGAAGACATATAAATGGCCAGCAAACATATTAAAAGGGCTCAACATCACTAATCAGAGAAATGCACATTAAAACACAGTAAGATGCTATCTTACACCAGTCAGAATGACTATTAGTAAAAAGTCAAAACACAACAGATGTTAGTGAGGATGCAGAGACTAAAAAATGCTTATACACTGTTGGTGGAATGTAAATTAATACAAAATAGAACTACCATTCAATCCATCAATCCCACTACCGGCTATCTACCCAAAGGGAAATAAATCATTATTTTAAAAAGATACCCGCACTTATATGTTCATTACAGCACTATTTATAATAGCAAAGTTACGGAATCAAGCTAAGTGTCCATCAACAGAGAAATGAGGAAAATGTGTGTGTGTGTGTGTATATACATATATATATTTATACATGCACACAGATATATACACACACATATTTATACATACATATATATCCTACATACACACACGCACACACCGTGGAATAACACTCAGTCATTAAAAAACGCAATGTCTTTTGCAGCAACGTGCATGGAACTGGACACCATTATCGTAAATAAAAGTGAAGATTTAGGTACCTCATACCAAATACATTAGCAGCTTAAAATCAGCTATGGCTAAGGATGTATACCCTAAAATCAGCAAATGCTACACATCAGGCCTTGTTTTACTCCTTCAGAGAGCTTGTTTTTACCTGCACACCACTGTGCCCAGGACACATGCAAGAGAAAAGTTCTGAGGGTGAGAATAAAAACAAAGTGGCACAAGGTTGTAATTCTCAGCAGGAACCCACCTTTCTGAGATTTCCACCCTTACCTACATATTAAATATGAAAAGTCTCAAATGACCTGCTTTTTTCATAGTTCAATATTTCACTGTGAGTTCTTTGTATTTTATATGCAGATATACTTGAACATTGTATATTCCTAATTTTTCATCTTTTGAATCTCATATTCTGTAAGACATAAATTCATACAGGAATCAGCAAAGCATGTGGAGGCCCAGGATGGCAGGCAGGGTCAGTGAAGTAAAACAAGTGTCAGGAGTGAGCTACTAAAGCCAATGAAAGTGAGAATCCCAAGAAAAGGCAAATATGCTTCCAAATAGGCCACCTCCTCTCAACATGGAAGCCCAGGTCAGCCCAGGAAATATAAGTGAGACCATGCCACTCCTCTGTGGACAACGGTCTTCCAATGACTTTCCAACTCAACAAGAATAAAAGCTCCCACTGGCAGTCTCTCCTCCTTTCTTGCTTTTTTTGATGATTGAGTCCTCCTTCCAATATACCAGCCATAATCCTACATCAGCAGGGAGGCTGCATCCCAGATGGCTGTCCTCATGGCTTGCTATCTCATCCCCTTTACATCTTTAAAATGTCATCTTCCTTCACCCTAGGCCCCCGTCAACGTTATGCTGTTCCATAACTCTTATCCCCTTATACCATAGAGTTTATGTATTCTTTAACTGTCTATCTCTCCTCAACAGAATGGAAGCTGCATGAAGGCAGAATTGCTAAGTGTCTTGCTTGCTGCCATATCCCCTGTACCTAGAACACTGCCTGACAGAGAGTGGGTAGGTGTTTACTAAACATTTATCGAATGAATGAGTGAGTGAATGAAAAGTCAGGAGTGTGAAATTCTATAGGAAAGGTGATGAAAGGTCAGTGAACTGGGTAAGGTCTGTGCAGTGTCAGATGATGCCCAGGTTGAGAACCTCAGGCAGGAAGAGAAGTGAGGAGGCAATCAATGGGGGTGCAGAAGTCAGCCCAGACACTCCCTTGCTGGGCTTGCCAGGGCTCACGTCCCACCTGTGTTGAGGCTTCCTAGTCACTTTACACCTTCCCCTCAGCATCACTCAGCCTTGGAAATGTCTCTTTCCACTCGGTTTTGGAAGGCACCACGACACACTAGGTGAGGGGAGAAAAACACTTCATTTGATCGACTTCACTGTGCCGGTCCTCTTGAGCAGAGCAGAGGCTGGGCTGGGAACATTCTTACTGTGTGGTTATAGTTGGGCTCCTGCTCATAAGCGGTACTTCCCCCCATCCTCTCTGTAGATCCTTGTCTAAGGAATTCCTACTTTCTGTTTCCACTAAGGACATCAGGGAGCACTGGGAAAGGGGAAACATGGGTAAAAATTACGCATAAGCTATGCGAGGAATCCCAGAAAACCGCCCAGAGGCAGAATGTGACTGAGACAGGCTGCAGCATCATGATGAGCTTTGAAATCTTCTGGTTGATCCCTTTCTACAGACCAGAACCCCTTTTCTGGCCACAGTTCCTTGGAGACAGAGTCGCCTCCAGCACATCAAGAAAGGGAAGCACTGAGCATTTACAATTCAGTTAGCAGAGCTGAAATGCCAGGGGGAACATGAGGTCAGGAAAAGTGAAAGAAGGATCAGGAACTCCAATCAGGGAAGACCCAGAAATAGCAGAACTCTTGTATTCTCACTCACAAGACCTTTCTATCCTGGGATCCCACAGCAAGTGTCACACCTTGATTAAAACTTAGAATAGCCTGGGGTAGGCAGGAGAGGAGATGAGGAAAGCACGCTCACATCAGTGCCTAGAATCATACATGGGGTCTTATCCACAGAAGGAACACATGGGAAGCTATCATCATGACTGCATATGCTGGCTTTTTCAGCAGGCAGACCTCGCCAGTGCTCTGTCCTGCTCTAAGGAAAAACATAGCCTGGCCAAAGGTGTAGACTGAGTGGACAGGAAGGGAAGAGGGGGAGTGGAGACCATAGAGAGTTACAGCAGAGCTAGGAATCAACCTGCTTCCCCGCCATGCTGGGTTCTGCTTCTCTGGGAGAGGATCCATTTCACAAACATTTGTTTCCTACTGAACGCTGGCCTCATATGGATGCTTTTTGCCTTTTTTTCTTTTAGTACTTAATCCCCTAGGAGACGAAACTCTCATTCCAAATCAGCTTTTCACCCACACTTTTTCTACCCTTGATAACAGCCTTATATAAAAGCAAAGGGAGGAACAACCCAAACGTCATGAAGATTTGAGGCTAAAATCATGGGTAAAAAAGCTGCTCAGAAGTTGCTGGGGTTTTTTAATAACAAAGTAAGACATGGCCATATGAATGGAGAGATAAGTCATTAGAGACTAAAACATGTCCCAGGGTTGCAGAAGAATTAAGCTGGAGACAATGATGCCCAACGATCAAAGAGGAAAATAAAAAGTAATCCTGATGTTAATATCAGGGAGACAGATAAGAGCTAAGCAGGCAATTACTGCCAAAAAAAAAAGTTTAAATTCAGTGCCCAGTAAAATTTCTGAATAAATATTAACGGGAAATTTATACGCACTTAGTGGCTAATGGAAACTTGAGGGAATGTCCTAACTGCGAGGTCTATTACATGGCAGAGTAGTCTATTAGATGCAGAAGCAGTCTCCTTGGGGATACGGCAGCACCATCCCTGTGAGAGTCATTTAAAACAGGATAGAAAGGCACACTGGAGAATACGCCATAAGAAGCATCAGGCACCACCACGAGGCAAGGAGAAGGGTTCAATTAGGCTCTGCTCCCTTTGGGAAGGACCACCGGTCAATCCCTTGGAGCCCAGTATCTGCATCTCAAACTGAGGGCTCCTCTCCCCTCAAAACTCTCCAACGCACCACCTGGGACCAGTGATGACAAGCGTCGGATTGAGGAGCTCACAACCTTGCCCCCCAGAAGGCCACCCCAACCTGGCTGGGAGCCTCTGGCCTGCACCCTTCTGAGAGAAGATGGTAAGAGCACAGGAAGCTAGCCTGCTTGAGCCTGGAGCCTCGCATGCCGGGCAGGCCACAGGGGCCACCCAGCACCCTTTGGGGAGATCCACGAAGGGCTCTTGCTGCCATTATTACACAAATGACATACAACTGTAGAAATAAGAAGTAGAAAGTGAGGATAAATAAACAAGGCACCAAAATAAAGTCACCTCGAATCTCATTCAGTCACCTGGGTGCACAGCCTTCACCCATGTGTACATGCATACTTTTTTTTTTTATAAAAATGAGTTTAAACATAGCATTTTATAACCCATGCATATATTTCAAACCAATAAAACACTTCTACAACATCTTTTCTTAATAACCATTATTCCACTGCATAAAGGCAGTATAACCTATTTCTCTATTGTTATACATCTCTTTGTCTCCATTTAAAAAAAAAATAAGCATGCATTTGGGGGACATCATTGCAGTCATCTTAATTACTACACAAGATAAAATCATAAAAATAAAATTGTTGTGTCAAAGAGTATGCATAATATTTTAAGAGTTTTTTAAATTTTATTTTCCCATAAGTTATCGAGGTACAGGTGGTATTTGGTTACATGAGTAACTTCTTTAGTGGTGATTTGTGAAAGTTTGGTGCACCCATCACCCAAGCAGTATATGCTGTACCATATTTGTAGTCTTTTATCCCTTGCCCCCGCCACTCTTTCCCCCAAGTCCCCGAAGTTCATTGCATCATTCTTATGCCTTTGCATCCTCATAGCTTAGCTCCTCTATATCAGTGAGAATATATGATGTTTGGTTTTCCATTCCTGAGTTACTTCACTTAGAATAATAGTCTTCAGTCTCATTCAGGTCACTGCAAATGCCATTAATTCATTCCTTTTTATGGCTGAGTAGTATTCCATTGTATATAAACCACAGTTTCTTTATCCACTCATTGATTGATTGGTATTTGGGTTGGTTCCATGATTTTACAGTTGTGAATTGCACTGCTATAAACATGCGTATGCAAGTATATTTTTTGAATAATGACTTCTTTTCCTCTAGGTAGATACCCAGTAGTGGGGTTGCTGGATCTAATGGTAGTTCTACTTTTAGTTCTTTAAGGAATCTCCACACTGTTTTCCATAGTGGCTGTTTTAGTTTACATTCCCACCAGCAGCGTAGAAGTGTTCCCTGATCAGAGCATCCACACCAACATCTACCGTTTTTTGATTTTTTTTATTATGGCCATTCTTGCAGAAGTAAGATGGTATCACATTGTGGTTCTGATTTGCATTTCCTTGACCATTAGTGATACTGAGCATTTTTTCATATGTCTATTGGCCATTTGCATATCTTCGTTTGAGAATTGTCTAACCTTTTGATGGGATTTTTTTTTTCTTACTGATTTGTTTGACTTTGTTGTAGATTCTGGATATTAGTCCTTTGTCAGATGTATAGATTGTGAAGATTTTCTCCCCCTCTGTGGGTTGTCTGTTAACTCTGCTGACTGTTCCATTTGCCCTGCAAAAGCGCTTTTGTTTAATTAGGTGTCAGCTATTTATCTTTGTTTTTATTGCATTTGCTTTTGGGTTCTTTGTCATGAAAACCTTGCCTAAGCCAATGTCTGGAAGAGTTTTTCCAACGTTATCTTCTAGAATTTTTATAGTTTCACATCTTAGGCTTAAGTCCTTAATCTACCTTGAGATGACTTTTGTATAAGGCGAGAGATGAGGATCCAGTTTCATTCTTCTACATGTGGCTAGCCAATTATCCCAGCATCATTTGTTGAAAAGGGTCTCCTTTCCCCACTTTATGTTTTTGTTTGCTTTGTCAAAGATTAGTTGGCTGTAAGTATTTGGGTTTAATTCTGGGTTCTCTATTCTGTTCCATTGGTCTATGTGCCTATTTTTATACCAGTACCACACTGTTTTGCTGACTATGACCTTATAGTATAGTTTGAAATCTGGTAGTGTGATGCCTCCAGATTTGTCCTTCTTGCTTAATCTTGCTTTGGCTATGCAGGTTCTTTTTTGGTTCCATATGAATTTTAGAATTGTTTTCTCTAACTCTGTGAAGAAGGATGGTGGTATTTTGATGAGGATGCGTTGAATTTGTAGATTGCTTTCAGCAGTATGGTCATTTTCACAATGTTGGTTCTACCCATCCATGAGCATGGGATGTGTTTCCATTTGTTTGTGTCATCTATGATTTCTTTCAGCATTGTTTTGTAGTTTTCCTTGTAGAGGTCTTTCGATTCTTTTGTTAGGTATATTCCTAAGTATTTTATAGTTTTTGTAGCTATTGTAAGAAGGGGTTGAGTTCTTAATTTGATTCTCCACTTGGTCACTGTTGGTATATAGAAGAGCTACTGATTTGCGTACATTAAATTTGTATGCAGAAACTTTGCTGAATTCTTTTATCAGTTCTAGGAGCTTTCTGGAGGAGTCCTTAGGGTTTACAAAGTAAACGATTATATTGTCAGCAAACAGGGACAGTTTGACTTCCTCTTTACTAATTTGGATGCCCTTTATTTCTTTCTCTTGTCTGATTGCTCTGACTAGAACTTCCAGTACTATGTTGAAGAGGAGTGGTGAGAGTGGGCATCCTTGTCTTGTTCCCATTCTCAGAGTGAATGCTTTCAACTTTTCCCCATTCAGTATTATGTTGGCTGTGGCTTTGTCATAGACGGCTTTTATTACATTAAAGTGTGTCCCTTGTATGCCGATTTTGCTGAGAGTTTTAATCACAAAGGGATGCTGGATTTTGTCTAACGCTTTTTCACCAATTATTCTTACATTTGGTCGTTAAACATAATCCCAAACTTCCTGGAGTCTTTGTTCATATTTTCTTATTCTTTTTTCTTTGTCATTGTTGGATTGGGTTAATTCGAAGGCCTTTTCTTCAAGCTCTGAATTTCTTTCTTCTACTTGTTCAATTCTATTGTTGAGAGTTTCCAGAGCATTTTGCATTTCTAAAAGTGTGTCCAAAGTTTCCGGAATTTTTGATAGTTTTTTCTTTAAGCTATCTATTTCCTTGAATATTTCTCCCTTCACTTCTTGCTTCATTTTTTGGATTGCCTTTCATTAAGCTTTGCCTTTGTCTGGTCCCCGCTCCCCGATTTGCCTAATAACCAATCTCCTGAATTCTAATATTTTAAGAGTTTTGATGCTTGTTACTAAGATGCTTTCTGGACAGGTGGAAGCTCCCACCAGCACAATATAGAAGTGAGATTTTGGTCACTGTCGCTCTTGTTAACAGCATTTCTCCTTTGGGCCCTCATGCCTCTGGCTTTGAGTATGTGTACAGAGCACACAGCCACCTCAGTCCAGCTAGTGTCACGCAGGAAAGGAAAAGGAAGGCCCCTTTAAAAAGGCAGTTTGCGCTATTTCCCCAAAGAGAAGGAACTCAGCAAAAGCCTGCAAACTGTCTTAGAAGGAAGAGGCTATCTGCTTGAAACAGCCAAGACCTTTAGCTCAAATCCATTAATCCTCTTTATTAAACCTGGGTCACCTCTGAGTCCTGGCAAATTAACCAGCATCTCCCCACTGCAAGTGCATCAAGAGACAGTGCACTGCACACTGCCTGTCTTTTCCATGGACCAGGGCACCAGGGTCAGAGGGCTTCCCAGGCTCCATCCTCTGCTTTTGTCAATTTAAAAGGGAACATCAGCTGCACTTGTATAAATTACAGGCCAAGCTGTGTGGGGGCTGGGGGCCAAGGCAGCATCTCTGCACCACAGGAGAGGTGAGGAGAGGGTGCCGGGCAAGCAGCGGTTGTTCCAAGACTTCCCTTCATTCCAGCACCTCTGAGTGTGTACAGGAGCTCTGAAGGGGTCCAGTTCAGAGTCCAGGGTGAGCCCAGGTCTCTCCCAGGAGCATCTCTCCTGGCTTCCCTGCATTTTCTGCTTTACTCCCTTCCAAAGCTGGCAAGGAAGGCCTGAAATTCTACCTTTGCTGGGTCAAGACATGAAGTAGAGACAACGCCAGAGCCAAATGTGGAAGGGCCAGAGACAGAGGGAGACAGAAGAGGAGACAGAGAGACTGAGGTAGTGAAAAGACACAGACGAGACCCAGAAGAGTCAGAGAAAAGAGAATCAGAACCAGACCAATCCCAGGAAACTGGGCACAAAATCGCACAGGGCCCCTTCTCTGCAGCCTTCCTCGCACCATCTGGGCCTCCTGGGGCCTAAGACAACTGTACTTGAAAATATAGTGGGTCCTTCTCCCCACCCATTTACACAAATCTGGCTAAAGCTTAACAGTTACTCAAAGAACAAATGTGGTCTCAGCTGCAAGACAAATGTAGGCACACAGATGCAAGACTTATTGGGACCAGAGTCCAGTAGCATCGCACATCTGATTTTATGCTCCACTTCATAGGAAGGATATGAAAACCAGGGAGGTCCCAAAGGAGAACTGCAAAAAGGATTTAAGCATGAGACATGAATCTTATAAAACAAGGCAGGCCAGAGGAGTGATCTGTGATCACTTTAGATGTAAGAATAATAGCTGCCATGGATGGAGTTATGGAACCTGACAGGCTCTAAGATGGAATGATGGCTTTATGTTTACAAGAACCCTACGTGATATGTGGTAAGACTGTTACCACTGTACAGATGAGTACAATGAGACACGATGAGGTTCTTTTACATGTTCAAGTCCACAAATCCCAAGCTGGGAAGCTACAGGGCCAGCGTTGGATCTTGACCTGGAACCACCATGGTATTTATGCCACTGCAGTCACTGAACGACAGTGACACAATGCTCCCTGTCCACTGAGGACAAGCTGAAAAGCCATCAAGCTCCCTCCAGAAGTCAATTTTTTTGCTGACCTGGCAGCAAACCAGCCTATATGGAAAGTGGAGAGTGAGGGAAAAAGTCTTGGGAACCAAGGATTTCGGGCAGAGGGACAGGCAGGGTCAGAGGAACTAGTTGGCATGAAAGCAAGTTTCCTTACACAACATCTCTATCGCATTGCCAATATGAAAGAAAAATGATGCCCAGCTTTGTTTAATATTTTCTTCTGCTATCCAAATAGCGTTAACATGTGTTACATTTCCAATCAGGGAAAAAATATATACATCAGTATATATGTTAATGATCCCCGGCCTCCCCTCCTGTGGGGGAGAAATGGAACCTTAACCCCTCTGCCACTGTGCTCACTCTTCTGACCTTTCCTTGGCCCCAAGGGAAGACCATGCTTTGAGATTTTGAGGCTCTTCCTGGGCCGCACTCATAGTTCATCTCTACCTTGGAGGCAGACTCACTGATGGATTTGGGAGAGAATATCTCACAGCCTGAAAGAAGGGTCACCCACCTGCTGCCTGGGAGTAGAAGAGGATTGTTGGGGTTTTTTGTTAAATAATAATAATTGGAAAACCTTCCAGGAGATCAAAAACAAATGACCAACACCAGCAGAAAAAAAATATATGTATATATATATACACGTGTATATATGTGTGTATATATACATATATATGTGTATATGTATATACGTATATATGTATATATGTGTATATATACGTATATATATGTATATATATGTGTGTGTGTGTGTATATATATATATATATATATATATACACATATTTTTTTTTTTGAGAGGGAGTCTCACTCTGTCGCCCAGGCTGGAGTGCAATGGTGAGATCTCAGCTCACTGCAACCTCCGCCCCCCAGGTCCAAGCAATTCTCCTGCCTCAGCCTCCCGAGTAGCTAGGATTACAGGCGTGTGCCACCACACCCAGCTAATTTTTGTATTTTTAGTAAAGACAAGGTTTCACCATCTTGGCCAGGCTGGTCTTGAACTCCTGACCTCATGATCCACCTGCCTCAGCCTCCCAAAGTGCTGGGATTACAGGCATGAGCCACTGCACCTGGCTAACTTTTTTAAATCAAAGGATTAATTCAATTCCAAACATCAAAGGAGAAATAGCAAAAATCACTATTTCCTCTCATCTCAGCACTAGCACGTAGCATCTGTGAGCAGGAACCGGGAGCCAGACCTGCCTCACCGAGACCCAGGTCAGTGGGGCTGTGTCTGCCACCCTGGCGTGAACATTGGATGGATTAGCTCCTGTCACCAAGAGAATCCTGGCTTCTGTCAGCTTCTCTCCAGGCCATTATGCTATTAAAAACAGAGGGTGTTTTGCATATTTAAATACTCCAATGTCATTTCACTGACATAATGCCTTCTCCTGGCACTACGTATATTTCTCAAGTCTCCAGTGTCATGCCCTGGGCTGAGGGTAAGGCCAGGCGGGAAGCCTCGCTCCCTTCCCACCACCTCCCCTGCAGAGCTCCCATTAAGGGACCAGGAGACAAGGCGAGGTGCCCACTAGCCAGCTTCCATGGCAGCTCCTTCACGGGAGGAAAATTACCCACTCGAGTCCTCCTCCTGCATCTAGCCAATTTCTGCTCCCTTAATTCAATTCAGTTCTTCCTGACCCCAGCAGGCTGGAGTTCCCAGAGTTACTTTCAACGGATAGCACCAATTACTGAGGTGTGAAAATAGAAACCTTCGAATTTTGAGAACAAACTGAGACTAGGACTTAACTGAACTGAGAAAGAAGGCAGGAAAGTAGAGAGGGAGGAGTCTGAGTAGGGAGGGGAGATGACTCCTTGCAATTAGGAAGCTTGCAGAGGGTGAGTGCACAGTACAGGGCTCCTGGGCCGGGCAGATGGGGGCGTGGTGCAGGAGGCTTGAAGCTGAGACAGTCCTAGCAGAAAAGAAAAAGCAAAAACCTGTGGCAGCTCCAGCACCACTAGCCATTCTGCTGGGACAGACAGTGCTGCTGGGGAGCTCCAATCTCCCCCTGCTCCCACCACCCACGCTGTGCAGTGTTGGCTCCTTGCCCATAATAACGGATCACCACAAACAGAACATGGAGACAGACAAGCGCCAGATTCACCCGTCCAGCTTCTACACGCTGTCCGCAGGCAACGCAAGCTGTGTGCTCCCTCCAGGGAGGACGCTCCCCTTCATCGGAGACTTCCTAGGGACCCCCCACTGTACAGTGCGGCTAGTGAAATCCAAACGCACGTCATGACCTAATCACAGCGGCAAAATGAATTAATTATAGCCCTGGTTTATGCTCTCATGGTCAAAACCAATTAATTACATGTCCCTTTTATATTGGTCCGCCATCCCTTCCAAAACTTAAATGAAGTAGGTACCCGACAAACATTTGAAATAATATTTTAAATCAGATAACTGCTTCCTGAAAGCTCTTTTGTTATATGAGAAAAAGAAGACATAGTCCCATGGGGTTAACTCTGGGATCATACATCAAATAAAACTACACTTTCCCCCACCCCAATTGGCTTGATAAGGAACTGCTTGGGGGAAGTCAGTCCTTCCCCTCTGCCTGCATGTTACTGTGAGGGGAGGTGGCTTCATGGGTGGTGTGCAGGGGCTTCAAACCACCTGAGCCAGGTAGTGACCAAGACCCCCCCCCCGCCACCCTGCCCAGGGTACACTGGCCATCTTCGACGTGAGTCACACAACCTCCTCCACAGGGCACTCCAGGCCTCTGAGCAGCTCTCCGGCCTCACCAGCCCGGGTTCCTCACTTCTGCCCCTCCCTCCCCTCCGTCCTAATCCAGCCTCCTTTCTGCCCACCAACATGCCTCGAGGCTGTGCTCATTCCTGCCTTTCCCTCCTTCAAAGCATCTCCTCCACAGCCACCCCTTCCAGGACCGCTGCTGCCTCCTACCCATTCCCCCACCCAGCCATTCCTCTCACCCCCCTTTCCTTCCATGGTTCACCCCCCCACAGTCGTCCGGTGCCCAAAGTGCATCTCTGACTGTGGAGGACAAGTCGGCCTTTGGCAGAAGCGTGGCAGAAAAGCAGCCGGCACAACTTTGCCTCGAGAGACGTGGTGCCCAGACTTGAGTCCTGTCTCAACAGCTGACTGAGGAGCACCACGTGAACGCTGCTACGCTCTCCCCAGGTGTGTGTTCTTGACAAAGTGAGAAATGACGCCACAGAGCAGCAGCTTAGAGCCCAGCCCCTCTCCTGCCCCCGCCCTGCAAAAGGGACAGACAGAGGCAGGGTGGCTGGCCAGTGGCCGAGGCAGGGTGGCGCAGTCCATGCTGTTCTCGTCCACCCCAGCGTCCTCGTCCAGACTGGCTGACAAGCTCCCTGGGAAAGGAAGAGGGGCTGCTCCCTCGCGCCACCTGGAGCAGTGCTGAAGTCATGAGCAGAGCTGGAGTGAGCTGGGTGGAGGGACGCGCTGAGTGGGAAGTGGCATGAATCCACAGGCAGAGCCTCTAAACATATACCTGCACAGGATAAAAGAAACCAAATAACCCTTCTCCCTTCCAAGGCTCAGCTAAATGACCACCATTTTCAGGGAAGAAAGGAATCTGAGAATGTTGAAGCCAGATCCTTTGATTTTCACCCCAAGTCCTCAGGTACCACAGTTCTGGGCCACTTGCTTCCTAGCCTGGGGACAGGTCCCACTGTTCTGCTTCTCAGGAGATGTGTGCTGTTGCCTGTGTTTAAATGTGTGGCCAGAATTCCTGAGATGGTAATGGCAACACTTGAGCCCCTCACCTATGACAGGAGAAGGCCTTCTGGGTGGGACTGAGGAGGGTCAGCCCTCCTGGTTTTCCTGGGACTGAGAGCTCGCAGGATACAGGGCTTCCAGTTTTAAAATCAGGACAGTTCCCAGCTAAGTTGTTCAGGACAAGATGCATAGCCCAGCCTGGACTAAACTTCCCTTCTCCTTATTAATATTGATGGGGCAGGAATGCCACAATTTGAAAGGACACAGGGGATTTGAGGGCTGGGAATGCAAAAAGGATCTATATTCTAAGCTCCGTGATGGTTTTCTCATGTCCTTTTTGCATACAAGAAATTGAGTTTCAGAAAAATGTGCTGGCCTAGAAGTCATCTCTAAGTAGCAGAGTGAGGTTTGAAACTCAGCTCTATGCGATCCCTAAACTCATGTTGTTTCCCTGGCCCTATGAGCTCTGTGGAACCGTCACTACCTTACAGCCCTCAAACCCAGCATCATAATAGAAGGCAAAGGCTGCCCTTGAGAAGCTTTAGAAACATGCAGGGTCAGTGGAGTTAAACTCAGCTGGTCAGCAATCCCTCCCTCCCCGTCTGTTGTGGCCACAGCTCCTCCAAGCCCAGCTGTAAATCCTGCGAGTCTGTAAACACCCAAATGCAGCTCCTCCATTGCTTAGCAGCTTTTGACACTAATTGCTCTACAGAGTGTGTGCAACTGGCAACACCTTATTAAAAGTGAAATATATGATACTGTCCACTTATTGCTGCTTTATAGAGATAAAGTATTCTTACTACATGGAAAAGCTGGCAACAAGATTGATAAAGTGCTTTCTAAAGAGAAGCCTGCACGAGGCAATTCCTGGGACATGGGATCTATCCGGGTCAGGCTGAGAGCTCCCCCAGTTTGACCTAAAGATTTTACCACGCCAAGAATCCCTCCCTTTCGCCACTCTGACTTCCGTCTCAAAGATGAGCCTCTTCAAAGCCTGGGCACTGAAGAAAAGACAAACGTGGCTGCTCTCAGAGCTGGGAAAGCAGACCTGGCCCCATCTGCAGAGTCAATCCATCCTCCTCCTCGCAAGGACTAAGCAGGGTGCAGAGGAGATGGACAGCCAGAAGCGTGGGGCAGGGAAGGTGGGAGGAAGAGGAAAGGCAGGACAAGGACAAGAGAGCTCCAGATTCAGACAAGCACAGGCCAAGACGGGCTTCCTGAGGAACACTCAACCAGCCCCAGATCCCACATTCTCAAAGGACACCAAAACCAGCACTCTGCGGAGACTTGCTGTATCCTCCACCATCAGAGAACTGACCTGCCACCTAACCTCAGGAAAGTCACTATCTGGGGCTCTGTGATGCAAGGCAGACCTGTCCTGAAAAGAAACTAGATTAAGCTCCTCAATCCAAATCCCCTAAAACACTTTCACTGAGCACCCCCAAATCCAAGGTTGCCTGACATCTCATATGGTTTGTAAGCTAAGAAATATTTTTTGCATTTTTAAGAGTTTTGAAAAGAAGAATTTGAGATAGAGACTGTATGAGGTTCACAAAGTCTAAAATAGTTTCTATCTGACCCTTCACAGAATACATTTGCTGACCCTGTCCTTCAAGGAAAGAAAAGCCAGAGAAAGAAGACTGCAGGCAGGAGCAGAGGAAGCCCCTGGCATGGTGGAAGGACAGAGATGGATACAGAAATGCCATCAGTAAAAGACTGCCCCGCTTCCGTAACAGACTTGTGTGAGTGCTGAGATCTGATGAATTGTGCCAACCACACCTACTGGACAGAGCCAGCCACAGGCGCCCCCGCCTTTGTTGTGGCGATGTTTTTCTGCTGATCCTCATCCACGCCAGCATTGAGAAGCGGCCAAATGGGACAGGGTGGCCCCAGGAGCTAGCAGAAAACAAGAGAGATGAAATGACGAAGAGGGGAACCATTGTCCCTGCTAGGTTTTGTGTTTCTGAGACACCAAATTGCCTGATCGCTTTGACATTTTCAAGACCAAATTAAAATGTGCCACCATGGAGACAAAATGTCATTAGCCTCATTATAAGTGATTGTGTTAAAATAAATACAAAAATAAAGTGGGAATTAGTCCAAACCATTAAAATACAGAAGCAAAAATGGCCAACAGGGACTTTACATGTGACAGACTAAGAAAGGTTGAGACACCCCCTAAGGGGACAGGGAAGATGAATGTAGCAGGCACAAGGGCTGAGCAGCAGGCTTTCGGGCCATGCAGAGGTCAGCACTGAGATGATCACAGGCTCTCCCCCTGCCTCACACCACATGACCTTAGGGAAGGACCCTCCACCTCATCAAACCCCAGAATTCCCTCTCTAGGAAAATAGGAACATAACACCATCTTTTTCAAGTATCTGTTAATAGTTTCAGTGCTTACTGGGAAGGGATTAAGACCTGGCCTTTTGAGATGGATACTGTCTTGGAGCTGGCACTGGAGAGAAGGGGGCAGGAGGTCTCCTGGGCAGGGACAAGGTGACCTCGCAGGGCCAGCTCCTGGTTTTCTTCAACAGGTAAGCCTGGCTACCAGGCAGACTCTCCATGGGGAGAAAGCCCAGGGAGAACACAGAACCCAGGCTGTTCTGATGGCTGAGTCTGGCTGAAGCTCAGGGCCTACTCGGGAACCTCCTACCACCAAATGGACCTGTCTTCCTCCTCGCTCAATCTGCTTCCTCTTCTCCACTTCACTCCTCCTGCACACCGACCCTTCACCGTTTCTCTCTCCCACACCCATCTTCCACTGACATCTCATACTTCATCCCAGAAACCTGGTCTCAGCCTCACATTTTCCAACTACTCAGTTTCTCTTTGCCACCCGTAGACATTGGCCTCCAGTGCCCCGTCTTATAGACGTTAACCATAAATAAGCAATGATGTGAACTGATGTCTCCCAAAAGGAAGAGAGAAAAGTTTTTCTCTTGCCTCCTTAGAAAGAGGATATGAATTATAACTATCACCACTTCCTTCCTCTCTGCCTCCATAAAGGCCACATGAAGCCTTCCCTGCTAGGAGTAATGACTGAATATGCAAGTTCTGTTTCCACACTCCCGGCTGACCTTCCTCATCAGTCACAGGCCTCTTTTCCAAATGGGCTGAGGACTAGGACCTATTGGTTAGAAGTTGGCACCATTTCCTTCCCCTTGAGGTTAAGGATTTTCGCCATGCACAAAGTAAGCCTCTCTAATAAGTATCAACCAACCTAGCTGGAAGCACAATGTTAGAATAATAATATCTGACATTTGCAAGATGTTTCTTCCTATTTTCTAAACGTCCCTCTCCATCAATAGCACCCTGGACCCACACATTCTGTAGTGTGACAAAGGTAGGTATTTTCATTCTTTCCCAATGCTTAAAATAATGGAGGCCCCTGGAGAGAAAGTGTCTTGTCCCAGGTCCCACAGTAAAGCAGAACTGAAAGCCACAGGCCTTAATCCTACATTCAGTCGAAATTCTTGAATTACTTTTTCGGAGTTTTAAAGAGTAGAACAAAGAACTCCCCAGAGCCCTGAGAGGGTTCCTTCCCTAGTGCCTGCAAATGGCTTGGCACATAAAAAGCAGCTCCAAAATGCTCAGTGGTAATGAGCGCGGGGCCCCAGAGGGCTTTGCTGACATGAGCTCACTAATCCCCAAAAGCTTCCAGCACAATCTGTGGCAGGAGATGGTCTCTCCATCTTTGCCTCTGCTCCTCTACCTGCTCTGGCGTTGTGATCCCTCAGGAAATCTGTGA
Source organism: Nomascus leucogenys (assembly GCF_006542625.1). Lineage (NCBI taxonomy): Eukaryota > Metazoa > Chordata > Mammalia > Primates > Hylobatidae > Nomascus > Nomascus leucogenys. The sequence continues at coordinate 1,433,043 of NC_044395.1, read as the reverse complement.
ATGGATAAGCAACACTATTTTATTATTATTTCAAATGAGCCTGAGACAAGGATCCTGGGAGAACAGTCTGGGAACACTGGCGGGCAAAAGAAACAATGAGGTGGCTCTAGTCATCCCTGATAAAATCAGTGGAAGCAGTGGCTGCAGGAAACAGTGCACGGCATTGTCCTAGCCATATGAGCAGAAAAATGTTACCCTGGTACCCCAGACAGAATGGTTACTGTTTAATCAGCATACGTCACTGCCCATGTGCTGTCCTGGGGCAGAAGGCAGGAGAACGCACTTGGTGCATGCCTCCAAAGCTGGCCCTGTGCAGGTTCGGGATGGCTGCCTGCCTCTGCGCTAGACCACATTTTTCCATTTGAATCTGTGGTTCCCATAGTGCCCCCACTCGTCCACTTTCTTTCTTCCACACTCAACAGGCATCTGACTGCTCTGATATATTTTTTATCCCTGCATGTGGGTCTTTCCCCCACTTCCCATTTTCATCCTGTGACTGCTGATTTTAAAGTGTGTCTATTTCTCCCTTGCTCCATAAATGAGGAAGACCATTATCCACTGCCCCTCGCCCAGCCTGAGGGCCTGAGGACAAAGAGACCCTGTGGACTGGGCTAAGGCTTGGTGAAGAGGGCCCCAGGAATGCCTGAAACTGCACTGAGGAGACACAGCTTCAAAGGGGAGAACTCCAGCTCAGCACCTCCCTCTGTGGAGCAGGAGGATGGGACACCGTGCTGAAATGGGTGCAGCCCCAGGCTCCAAGGCAGTGGGCTGGCTGCAGTCAATCCCTATTTTTGAAGTGCTCATTAGAATTATAAAACATCAGCGCAGGCAGCACCTCAGGGGGTCATCTGCCGCAGTCTTCTTTTGTAGAGAGGAAATTGGGGCTGAGAAAGTCCAGTGGCCACACAGCCAGTGATGCTTGCAAAGCAGAGTTCAGGGGAGCTGATTCCTAGGGCTCCTCTCACCAGGTCATAAGCACTGACTCTGGGAACTAGAGATGATTCCTGTCCTCAAGTTAACTTTCTGATTATGGTGACAACAATGTAAAGACAGTTGTAGAAGTGACCACTGACAGAATAAATCCTTAAAATCTCAGGCTAGGCACAGTGGCTCACGCCTGTAGTCCCAGCACTTTGGGAGGCCGAGGCGGGCAGACCACCGGAGGTCAGGAGTTCAATACCAGCCTGGCCAACATGGTGAAACCCCATCTCTACTAAAAAATTACAAAGGTTAGCCAGGCGTGGTGACGGGCCCCTGTAATCCCAGCTACTTGGGAGGCTGAGGCAGGAGAATCACTTTAACCTGGGAGGCGGAGGTTGCAGTGAGCTGAGATCACACCACTGCACTCCAGCCTGGGTGACAGAGTGAAAGTATGTCTCAAAAAAAAAAAAAAATCTCAAATGATTCAGAGCCAATAATGCATGCTGTAAGATCGTTTTCCCCAACACTAGATATTAGGATTGCCAGGGAAACTTTTCAAAAATATTAATATCTGATTTCCTACCCTGATCAATTACATCAGAATTCAGGGAAGCAGGGCCTGAGTGTTGTGGTTGTTTGTAAGCTCCCCCAGGTTGCTCTGATGTGCAGCCAAGGTTGAGAGCCATTGCTCTGGAAGGTAGCAGAGGAAGAGTTTTTATTGTGTACAGTGGCCAGGAAAGGCTACTTGGAAGAAAATGTGCTTGGGCTGGGTCTGGGTACAAATCAGAGGGAGGTTATAGGCCTGGGTGCAGCCCAGGGTTCTTCATTTCCATACTGCTGGTCTAGGAACCACACTTTGAGCGAAAAGACTAAGGACAAGAGCTATTGGATGTCAATGTCTTCTTTCTCTGAGCCTTTATTTGCACTTTCTATGTAATGATCCAGGGTGGTTTCTGCCCTCAGTTTCCCAAATGGAGCAAGTTAGGCAGTTTTACTAAGGGCCCCATGCCCTTGGAGAGCGGCCTCTGCAAGCTCAGCAGCCATGGCCCTGGCTGACCTGCCTCCACACTGCAAGTCCAGCCCACAGGAATCATCTGGGCTGCTGCAGGCGATGCTCCCTCTGGTCTCATAAGGAACTGACCTGAGCTTCCCAATCACTTGGAGGAGTGGGAAGAATGGAAGTAATTGTGAAAGGATCTGCCAAACGTCCTCTCCCCCGTGACTTTACACCACAGATCACATCTGCCTGTGTCAGCAGCCTTGTCCCTCCACGCCGGATGCAGCTGGGCGCGCACCAAACAGCAAGGAATGCGCTGAAAACGACTCGAATCAAGAATGAACACTTGCTGTGCCTCACCTCTTGCTCGGCTTACCCAGCACCTTCCAGACAAGAGGACGGGGCAGAGCGACAGGGGCTGTGCTTCCCAATGTGCCACTCCTTACTTACGCTCAACCCTTTCTCTTTTTTGATATATATATATGTTTCTTTTTTAAAAAAAAAAATTTTAAATGACTACCATTTATTGAGTGCCTGTGTGTCAGTGCTGAAGCACTGTATTGATCTCCACAGCAATCTTTTTAAATTTTATGTTTTGGGACATATGTGCAGGACGTGCAGGTTTGTTACATTGGTAAATGTGTATCATGATGGTTTGCTGCACCTATCAATCCATCACCTAGGTATTAAGGCCCGCATGCATTAGCTATTTATCCTGATGCTCTCCCTCAACCCCCATCCCACTGACAGGCCCCATTCTGTGATGTTCACCTCCCTGTGTCCATATGTTCTCATTGTTCAGCTTCCACTTGTAAGTGAGAATATGTGGTGTTTGGTTTTCTCTTCTGGTGTTAGTTTGCTGAGGATAATGGCTTCCAGCTTCTTCCATATCCCTACAAAGGACATGATCTCATTCCATTTCATGGCTGCATAGTATTCCACGGGGTATACATATCACATTTTCTTTATCCACTCTATCGTTGATGGGCATTTGGGTTTACTCCATGTCTTTGCTAGTAAGCTCAGCCCTTCTGCAACTTGGCGGTGGTGGCAATGCTATTTCATACTTACTCTGAGATTGTCTTGAAAATCCTCTCCTGCTTCCTGTGATGACTCTCAATCAACCTTTTCCCACAGTTCTAAGTCGGGAGCTCCAATCTCATTTCTGGGCAGAAACACGAAGTTCCAGAGAGGTTAACGAAGCTGCCCAAGGTCATATGGGTTGTTAGAAGGCACTGCCTTCTCTCCTCTCTAGCCAACCTGCTGAGGTAGCTGTTTCTGTTAGGCGGACCACTCATTTACTCCATGAGTACTCACTGAGTACCCTTTCTATGTAAGGCTCCATTTACTCCACGAGTACTCACTGATTACTCTTCCTTTGTGAGGCACTACCTCTTGGGTGTCTGTCTCTTCTTAAAGGCTGTGGGGATCCTATCTCATGCCCACATCCACTCCCCTCACCAGGCACATTACTCTAACCTTGGTGTAACTCTGACTACAGGAAAAGTAGTGAGGCCATGTGGGGAAGTCCTTAAGTGGAGAGTTCTGCTACAGGCTTGCTTACCATCTGACGCTCGTAACACTGCAGGTGTGCGTCTCTGCAGTCACCCAGCCTGTTCTGAGCTGGTCCTGGTAGGGAGAGCACTTCCTGACACACAAGTTTGAGCAGCCAAGGAGCAGTGCCCAGGCTGCCCCTGGACCACCCAGGAGGCCCCTTGATTGTGTCTGTGGTTCAAGTCTTCCCATCACAGGCTGAGAAGAGATGCTATCAGATTTTCAGAATATCATTTCTTTTGCATGCTATAAACTTCCTGCAAGATGGAAGAGGGTATAGAGGAAAGTGCACTGCCCAGAAGTAATTAGAGCTCATTTCTGTACCTGATTCTGCCACAAGTTGCTGTGTGAGCCTGATTAGATCAGTTTACTTCCACACCACAAGCCTTCTCATTTGTGATTCTAGCTGTTTGTCTTAAATGGTCTTTAGATTCCTTATGATGCAAATCGTTTGTGGGCATAGAATTAGCTTCCCCTCTCTTGGGCTTTTCTTCATGCACCAGCACTAAATACTTAAGGGACTGCTATAAATTGAATCTGTACTTTAATAGCACTGCCTTTGTTCCTTTAATTGTGTCCTGCAGTGATTTAGGATGGCATGTGGTCAAGACCTTTGTGCCAACATAAAGCCTGCAAGCCAAGCAAGGTTGTTACCTTGACCCATTTACCACCTGACCCACACGTTACCATGGATGAACTCGTCATGCTCCATGTCATCACCTCCCTCACCTCCTTTAAAGTTGAAGTTCCCCAGAGCTGCATGTTGGACTCTCTTCTCTTCCTTTCTGCATTCCTCTTCTGGTGATCTCGTGCAGCTTTGCAGCTTTACATGTCAATGATATGCCAGCCACACACACACACACACCACACACACACACACACACTCCCGTCTCATTACAAATCCAACTGCCTATTCAACATGCCCCATAGCCATCTCAAGTTCAACGCATCCGAAGGAAACTCCTGATCCCTCCCTAAAGCCCTGTTCCACCAATAGATCTCCATTGCAGTTGGTGTCAACTTTATCCTTCCAATTGCACAGATCAAAGAATTTGGAGTCCTCCGTGAATCCATTCTCTCTCACCTGATTCTGCCATCCTGGTGGCCCTGCCTTTAGCTACAGCCATAATCTTCCACTGTCATTTCCTCTGCAATCTCCCTGTTCCAAGCTACCTTCACCTGCTTGGATTATGGCTGTATCTTCCTAACTGGTCTCTGCCTCTAAGCTTTAGCAACCAGAATGTTCTTTTAAACAAAGCGAGTCCTGATACTCCTCTGCTAAAAATCTGAATGAGCTCCTCATCTAACTCAGAATAAAAGCCAAACTTCTTACAGAGGACTGTGTGTCTAACTGGGTACCCCAATAAGGTCCCTCATCCTTTAAAAACCTCTCCACCCACATCTCCTACTACTCTCTTCCCACTTGCTTACTCTGCTGGAGCCTCACTTGCCTCTTGACTGTTGCTTGAATAAGCCAGGCAGATTCACTCATACCCTGAGGTCTTGCACCAGCCAGTCCTTCTGCCTGGAATGCCCTTTCCAAACTCCTTTACCCCTTTCACATCTCTGCCCAAGTGTGGCCTCCTTCAGTGAGGTCTGGCCAGACTGGCCTGTTTATAATTGCAACTCTCTTCCCCATAATCCCAGTCTCCTTAGCCTGATGTACTTTTTTTTCCCTTTTTTCCATATTTCTTCAGTTGTTCTAACATACTATAAAATTTATCTACATGCTATGTTTGTTGTGCATTATAAGATTTTCTCCACTAGCATGTAAGCTTCCTAAGGGCAGAACTCTTAGTCTGTTTTATTTGCTGTTGCATCCCAAAGTCCTAGAACAGTGCTTGACCGATGCCAGGTAGTTACTCTTCATTTGTTGAATGCATGAGTTAAAGAGCAATGGCCATGTCTGAAAAAACAGGGACAAAAGAATCTCTGTTTCCTACTCTCACAGAGTCACTCAACACACTTTTGACACCAAATGTTGTGGGGTGGGGGGTTCCTCGCACGCTAAGCAATGTTCTGATGGGCACCAGCTGGGTGTTCCAAGAGCATCAGATCCTGCAGGTTAAGGGCTCGGTCCCGTAGACTACTCCGCTTCAGAGGCCATTAGAAAGCTCCAGGCTGTGATCTACGTTTCTGACCAATCAGCGACAAATCAGGATTTGTCCCAAACCTACTTACCTGTGTTTGATTAACATTCTAGATTCCCACACCTGCCACCCAGTCTTTGATTAATTTACTAGAGCGGCTCACAGAACTCAGGGAAACACTTTGCTTACATTTTACCCACTTGTCATAAAACATGTTACAAAGGCTACAGATGAACAGCCAGATGGAAGGAATGAATGGAGTAAGGTATGGGGAAGAGGTGCAGGATCGGCACCATCCTCCAGGCACCTCCATGTCTTCAACAATCCAGAAGCTCTCTGAATCCTGTCCTTTGGCTTTTTAATGGAAGCTTTCTTACATAGGCATGACTGATTAAATTATTAGCCACTGGTGATTAGCTCCAACTTCAGTCCCTCTCCCCTTTTCCCAAATCTCAGGGGAACAACTGGAAGTCCCAACCTTCCAATCACATGGTTGGTTCCCCTGGCAACCAGATCCCATTGTGAGTCCATCCAGAAGCCTACCAAAGAGTTGCCTCATTGGGACAAAAAGGTGTTCCTATCCTCCAGGATATTCTGAGGTATTTAGGATCTCTGTGTCAGACTAGCCTATCACTCAGGAAATTAGGAAGGTCTTAGGAGTTCCATGTCAGAAACCAGAGCCAAAGACCAAATATTAGAACAGAAGATTCTCCTAGGACCCCTATCTACAAAGATATTAGCAGCTTTGTCTCAGGAACCAGGGCAGAGACCAATATATGTTTCTTATTATATCACAATATCACACCATGTAAACCCATTTTCAAGAAGTCAATGAGCAACTAAATATGCCTTTATCCTGAAATTTGAGCACACTCTACATACAAACCTTTCAATGCATAAAGCTGAATTTCTTCTTATTGGACCCGCTGTCTGGAATTTATAAACCTAGAGGTAGCAATTCCCTCTGGGAGTAAACACAACAGAAGAATGTGAGGAGAGATGCACCATGCCTCTGATAATGTGAGAAGCCCCAAACATTTAAAAAAATGGTTTCTCACACCTTTGACTCCATTTATAACATGGACATTGAGAAACGTGTGGGGTTATTAAAAGTTCAGATTTCACCAGCCCCATTCATAATTTTTCTGACATTTAAATAACACAAACCAAATCTTCAGCATGACAAGAGTGTTACTGCTCAGATCACAGAGCGCTGCCATTTTTCTCAACACTGCAATTTGGAAGTTGGCTTGGATTACTCCTTTCTTCCACTGCTTTACCCCCTGTCTCCTGTTTCCCAGCCAATCCCCAAACATCAGTGCATGTGGTTAATGCAATTCTCATCCTTTAAAAACCCAACTCAAATGTCACCTCATCTGGGAAGCCTCCTTGATGAAACCTGGCAGAGCTAGTTTCTTCCTTCTTTGCGCTTCCATAGGATTGTTTATGCAAGACTGCAGAGGCAGTACATTGTGTTTTGTTAATGTGTTCACAGGATTGTGTCTCCCTGAATGACGCACTCAAGGAGAATGGCCTTGTCTTAGACATCTCGCCATCCTGAGCCTCTCGTGCCTGGTAGAAAGTGAGTGCATAACTGATACCTGTTGCATAATGACCTTGTAGAATCAGTTCTTGCCTATGGAGCTTTGCAAGGAAGTAGCTTTTATCTAAACTAAATTTGGCATTTATAATGGTTCATGAAAAGATCTTAATTCATGAGCTGCATTACCGAGATTAAGAGTTTAGCATCTAAAATTGTTGTCAGGAACACAGCAGCAAAGAAATCGAGCCAGCAAGGTCAGTTGAATACAGGAAAAAAATCATGATTCAGTATCCCAAAGGGTCAGTCCCTACACACCAAGCCCCTCTAGGGCTGTGGAGAAGTCTGCCACAGAGAATTGGAGAGCAAATTATGCAAGATAAAGAGACACTTCAAGGCTGGTCAAGAAACGAAAACAAAGACACCCCAAAACTGTGGTAATGGTTCACATCACCTGGCATCTGCAAGACCTTGGAGATACAGCATTGTCAGTGTTTGCAACAAGGATCATAAGAGGCTTTGATGCAATGAGGAACCAATAAAGGGGATACTGGCCAAACAACCTTCACATATGCCTTCTGCAGCGATTGTGCGCAAGGGAGGCGAGTTGGCCGCTCCCTAGTTTTGGAGCTTTGGAGACACTGACCTCTGGAATGTGGGCTTGATTCTTTAGCTCCTAAGTCTCTCCCAAAAGGGACTGAAGAGAGAGGGAAAAACCAAACACTCTTATTTCCTGTTTGCCAGCTCCATGTCAGCTGCCCATGTGTGCTCCCTTCCTCCTTGTCTGGAGTGCTTGGCATCTGCTGTTACTGTAATTATTGCAGGGAGACACAGGGTACTCTGAATGTCCTGCCAACGACCCCTTTAGGTTAGAAGTAACCTAAAGACTAAAGTCAAGAGTCCTTTTTTAAATATTTAGGACAATTCTCACTTTTTTATGGTAGGAGACACCTTTCTTTTCAAATTGGCTCAGTACTCTTAATTGATCTCAAAACTCTATTGCCATAACTGTACATAGGTCTGCAGTGTTATTTATAACCCACTGATTTTAAATACTGCCTTTTAGCTTAGCTTTATGTTTTTGTCTATAGGAAATGTGTCTGAGCAGTCACTCTCACTCCTGCGTACCCTCAAGATAGTAGACTAAAATATTGAAGTCTACCCTAAAGAAAGTTGCTGGAACCATTTGCCCAGTAAAAATCACATGCTCATTGAGAGAGTCAGTCCAGCTAAATTAATAATGCAGCTCTGGTGCAAGCCTTCTCATATCTAATTTATTCCAGATATACCACTCTAGAACAACCCTACTGTTATACCTAATAGTGTTACTATCAAATATGTTCATCTTATTAGCCATCCCTAAAAAGTATTCATTAAAGAGCATCTGGAAAAGATGAAAAATTTGATGTCTTGATTCACAGGTTCTGGATAAACTGAATTTCCTGGGAAACAGATAAGCTGAGAACCAGAAGCTCCTCACAGACTTCAACCAGAGCAGGTCAGAGGTGCAGTCCTGTAATACAAGAAGAGAAGGCCATCTTCCACCAGCTGGGAGGAAGACAACTCTCTTCAGCTAGAGGGGTTGCTAGGATACTGCACTGACCATTTAAAATCACAGAGCAGTGGTTCTTAACCAGAAATGATTTTGTTCCCCAGGGGGCATTTGGCCGTGTCTAGAGACATCTTGGGCTGTCACAGCTCAAAAGGTGCCACTGGCATCTGGTGGGTGGAGGCCAGGGATGTTGCTAAACATCATACAATGCACAGGAAATTCACATAACAAAGAACTATTGTGCCTAAAACGTCAAGAATGCCAGGGTTGAGAAGCCATGCCATAGGGATAATAGAAAAATCAAGTTCGAGAAGCTAATACAAAACCGTAACAACCAAGAACAGGAACATTACTGAAGGGTAGACCAGCTTTATGAGCCAAACAGTGACTACGCCCCAGATAACCAACCAGGAATATGAGGAATACAGAGAAGATGGATTTTAATGGACTTAGGGTGCATCAAGAGGGAAAGGAAGTACCTTTATGATCAGTCCAGAAAAGCCAGAAACTCAAGTGAGAAATTTGGGGGAACATGTTAAAAAATTTTTAATTTCCTCAAGGGTCAAGGCAGGCTCTCCAAGGGCCAGGGCTCCTGGATTCTGCCAAGAAGAGGAAAAAAAAAAAAAAAAGTTTCTACCGATCTTAAAGATTTCCCAGTCCTCACAGCACCACTAGTGAGTCCTAGTTCAACTTCGCAGAGTGAGCAGTTGAGCAAATGACCAGAAACTGATCAATGGAGTCCGGCGCTGGCTCCCATGCCTGCTTAACACAACGCCAGCCTCATCCTCCAACAACCAGACATGAGGACAGGTCTACGTGTGCAGGGCGCTTATCAGGAGAAACAACTGGGAGAGAAGCTGGGCAGGAGCCATAAGAGCTGGGAGAGCTTGGAGACTGCGGCCCCCGCGGAGGGAGAGCAAGGCCGGCAGCTGGTGGGTGGAGGCAGATAGCACAGTGCAGCTCTGGGGAAGGCTCCGAGGCACCCGGGGGGGCCTCGTGTCAGTCTCCATCAGAGGAGACGCATCTCCCACCAGTGGGCCTGACTTAGTATCTCCACTGCGTTCTGTTATGGCCAGATAGTGGCTGATAGGACACGACCTTGGAACCGTCACAGCCAGGGGCTTCGGAGAGCCCCATCCGAGGCTCCTGCTCAGTCACACTTCCCATAGCCAAAGATCTGGGGACACACTCACACCACCGCTGCCGGGGCTGGGGCTGGATTCCAGTCACTTCAGGATAAAAACTATGCTAAGAAGAGGCATCGACTCCTAGTTTTTCCGAGTTTTGCTCTTTTCTGTGTATCTCCATGAGTATGTTTTAATACCTCTTTTGAAAAATTCCAACTCTACGTCAGCTGAATTTCTCCTCAGGCGCAAGGGTGCTTTCCAGCCTAAACCAGGAAAGCTAAGGCCTCAGTGTCCCCAGGGTAGATGGTCCCTGGTGCAGAGCCGGGACAGAGCGGGAGAAGGCGGAGAACCCTGGAGATGGAGAGTTACGAGCCACGGGGATGGATGGTCCCTGTCCTTGGCCTTTTCTTCCCGCAAAGACTGTTTTGCATTTATTTCCCTTCAGTGGTCTTTTTTTATATATATAAACAGAATATTCTGGATGCAGGTCTGTATTCACTGATGTGTTACTCATTTTTACCACAAAGCTAGCATTGTTGAAGAACATTACAGCTGCCACAAGATGGGGTCTTCCGTAGCAACGGCATTGTACCCGCATCCAGAGTGAGCTGTGGCCAAGGACACATCCCCACGCGAAGTCCCAGAGGGAGGCAGTCAGAGCCAAGCCATTAGACGCATCTTGCCAAGAATGATTTGACATTTCTCTCTGGACTCCGTTCCCAGTCACGTGGCGTGACTCTGCAATGGTCCCCAAAGTGGTGCTTGTCCACAAGGGTCTTCTGAGTGATACACGGATGTGAAAGGAAGGAATATCAGAATTCCTATTTTCATCTATTTTATCTTACTCTTTTTATCATTGGATATAAGAAAAAATATGTGTAGTGATTATATACTTCTATACATGTGTAGTAGTAACATATATATCATTTATACATGCATAAATATATATTGTATGTGCATGCTTAAAATGCTTTTTGTAAAAACCATAGGAGCTCATAAACAAGAATTTGGGAGCCCACTGATAGTACAGCGGGTCTTAATTTTTTAATAGTGGAAAGTGATCGTGTACTGCTAGTGTAATAAAAGCGGAATTCCTCTGGTTGATAAAGGGCAACAGGGAGTCAGGGAGTGGGGGCAACTCCCCCATACTTACCGCTAGGGTAGTGGGGGTCTGGACTGCACAGACAGAAACCCAGGCATCAGGACAAGGGGCTGTGGGAAGCGACCTGAGAGGCATCGTCTTAGGGGACAGAAAACTAATTACAGCCGGACTGACTCCTGGGCAAAGCCATCAGTGCCAGGGTCCAAGCAGCAGTGAGCAGCACCAGGCCACAGAGCTGAATGGAGGGACACATCTCAGCAAGAACAAGGTGTTTCTGAAGAAGGGAGGTGAGAACTGGAGGAGTTTTCCGAGCCAGAGTGAGTGAATGAGAAACCACAGCTGCTTTTTCAGGGGGCGCTCGTGACCACCGTGTGTGCAGAGTGGGAACGGTCGAGGCTGTGCCCCTTGCTGAGCACCAGGCACAGAATGGGCAAGAAGGATGACTGGGGCCCTAAATTTCTCCATTGCTGATGCCCAGGAAGCAGTCTCTTTCTCTAGCACTGCCAGTTCCGAGGAGGAGTCCCATGGCACTTCTGCCTCTGATGTTAGAGAGAGACAGCCTCCAAAAGACCCCTCATGAGCAAAAACAGGTTCACAAGAGGAGTGCGGTGTGCATATGTATGTGTGGCGTGTGTGGAGATGAGTGTGCCTGTGTCATGTATATGGGTGGGTGAGGGTGGGTGGTGTGTGTGGATATAGGCAAGGTATGTATGTGTGTAATGTGGGAGGATGTATAAGTGTGTGTGGGGGGGTGTGTTTGTGCTCATATCAGTGGGTGGTTTGCAGGCATGGTGTGTGTGTATAAGTGTGTTTGTGCATAGGGATGTGCATGGATGGGTGTGTGTGTAAGTGTGGGCAGGTATGGGTATTTGTGTGTATAAGTGTGTGTGCATGGATGTTTGTGTATAAGTGTGTGCGGGTGTGGGTGTGTATGCAAGTGTGTGTGTGAGTGTGTGTATATAAATTTGCATGCACGGGTGTGTGTGTGCCTATGGCTGGGCAGTGTGCAGGTGCTGGTGTGTATGGGGCTGGGGCCTGGACCGTGGCAGGTCCTGGTGTGTTGGGGGCTGGGCTGTGAACAGTGGCAGGCCGGAAGATCTGCGGCAGCCGCTGTCCATGCTGAGATGCCCTGTGCCCGCCCCCTAGGGTTCTGCCATGTCTAATTGCTGCAGCTTGCCCTCTGGTATGTCAGGCAAGGAGCAGCCCACACAGGTGCCTGCCCTGTGGGTGACAGTCCCTGAAAGCCTCCCTCCTAGTCTTCAACACGGGAGGTCCTCGGCCCCGCACAGGAACATCCTGAGGGCTCAGGATTCCTTCTCCCTGGTGCGCTGCGAGCTCCCCTTGCGGGGTTGCTGACTCATCTTCTGCCTCCATCTCTGTCCCAGCAGCCCTTGTGCTGGGTGGGCTGGGCTTCACCTTTGCCCTTCCTTGTCTCTGGCTTCCAGACACTCCTAGTCCCACTTTCTTCCTAACTTTCCGCCTAGTTCTAACCTTGGCTTTCTGGCTTCACTCTGCCACCTACCACCAAATGTTCAATGCAATACAAAAGAGGAGACTTCAGGAAATTTTGAAAGCATAATTAAGATATTTTTATGTATTAATTTATTTGAGAAAAATAAAGTCCAGCCATAGACCTAAGTGCGAGATCTGTTGATGGCGAAGCAAGTCCTACAGCCAGCATCTGGGAGAGACACAACAGAAGGACGAGGGAAACTTTACTGAAAAATCTGTCACAGTCACTCTGTTCCCAGATGTCACCACCAAAATGTAGCTAAAAAATAATCATGAACAGTTGAAAATAAAGGGGAATCAAGATTATAAGATGCTTTTACCAGGGGAAAAAAAGCTATAATGCATCTTCCTTGATTTCTTCCATCTCCCCTATCTTCCCGAACTCCCTTGTGTTTCTGCTCCTCAGCCACAGCATAAAATACAACTTTGATAACAAACAAACCTCTTGCCCTCCCAGGCACACATGCTGCAATGGTGCTTCTGGAATACCGACTGAGTAAAAATGTCAGTGGCTTCTCCCACACCTCTAATCTACAGGCACATGTGCCTGCCAGACAAACCTGACTTCAACCAGCCAAGCTTAGCTGTGTCTAATTGCCTTCTAAAGTAGCATCCGCTGTTTCTATGAAATTTGACCACATCAACATAGCTTCTGCTGCATGTGAGACAGACCTGGGGCTGGGTGCCGAGCAGCTCACAACCAAAGCTAGATGGTGCCACCTTACGTCTCTGAGAGTCTGCCCATACAAAGTGAGGCTCAGAGACCTTTATGAATATTAAGACATAATGAAGAATGAATATTCTAGTCCCGAAGGAGGGTTAGAGCAGCTCTCCACCCCACCCCAGGCAAGACAAAGACTCAGTGTGTGGGTAAGGTACAAAGAGCTCCACTGTCCTCCGGAGACCCAGTTTATGCTGAAGTCCTGCGGGCTTTTGCTGCCCAGAAGACAGCCTGGTAACACAGACAGAAGGACTCCTCCCAAGTGCAGTGTGCGTGGGAGGTTTCTGGTCTCGAGGGCCATTTTCAGAACTGCAGGCCAGCTCACTATCCCTGCTTGAGCTGGGTCTTTTTCTGAGGCTCCCAAGAAGCTGAGCCTGCTGGATTAGGGCAGAGTACAAGATGGGTATATGACTGATCCCAGAAAGGCAGCCCCTTTCTCCCACACAAGCAGAAAAACAATGGTGCTAAATCAGTGGTGCTCATTCTGGACTTAGCCCAGCATGGGTGCAAGGCTTTGTGGGGACCTGAGATGATGTTGTGGTTTCCCCTTGGGCCTGGGCAAAGACGAATCTCACCTCTAGGGATGCACTCATCGGCCCACGTGTACAGAAATCAGTCAGGCCCCTTTCTAAAACCTGTTCAGTAGGTGTCAAAGAGGACCCCTCTTTCCACAAAAGAACATTCTGCAGCCAAACACCATTCCCTGAAGTTCTACTTTTAGTAGTGACTGCAACTGTAAGAGGCAGGCATTATCAGCCAGGCCTGGTCTTCACGGAGCCAGAGGGCACTTTTAGCTTGACTTGAGGCCCCATGTCGGAGCTCTTTCTGAACCCACTTCAGGTCTCGCATCACAACCCAAATGGCAAAGTCCATGTTCTCCGGCAGGGCTCAGCTGGGGAAGCATAAGCCACTTCCCAGTGTTCTCCATGGGAAAAAAGAGGCAAACCAAACATTGACTCATTCCTGGGAAGTGAATGCAGGAGTTCCCTGGATAGGCCTCCTGCTCCAAAACAAGAGTCACAGACTCTTTGGCATGCACTCCACTGCTAGTTATCATCACAAGCCATCCTAGCCAGAGAGAGAGGAAGTCACAGAAAATGGAGAGAGAAATGCCCAGAGAAGAGTTGCCTTCTGAAGCAAGGCAAGGAGACCTGGCAACCTGGAACTGCACAGCACTTCAGAAGGGGTGTGTCCATCTGGCTGCTCTCCTGAACTTTGGGTCCACTTGGGAATTAGGCAAAACAGTTCTTTTGGATTTTACAGAGAGAATCACAGGTGTTCAATACATTAAACTGCTTGCCCAAGATCACTGGGTTCATAAGCTGAGAGGCAAAGTCAGAGGCCATGTCCCGGGTCAGGAAGTCAGTGCTTCCTTCCACAAGGTGGCGGCAGGATAGCTAATTTTTTGCTTTAAAAATAAGTAATTTAAGTGAAAGAAGAAAAGAAACAGTCATCTGGACCATAACAAAGAAGTGGCCCAATCTTCATGGACATTGTGGGCTAAACTGATGGCAGTTATAAGGTAGTATCCATTGACTCTCAAGAATTCACATCAAACAAAAGGAGGGTGGGGCCCCCCAGAAACAGATGCAAAATCCTGATAGTGGTTTTCATCATTCCTTCCCATCTGGGCTTCACCCAAAGAGGCATCCATCCCAGTGCCAAGTAAGACTGGGCACTCTCTCCTCCATGGGATAAAGCCAGGGGACTCCCAAGGAAACTCCAGCTTCTCTTGGAGCCTGTAAGCTGATGGGCTATTTCCATCTGCCACATTCTCTCTTCCAACATCCTCCTCTCTTTGAGGGGTATGGGAAATCCCTTGGCACTGGGCTGTTCAGGAGAACCAGGTTAGCTTATTCAGAGAAGCCAAAGGCTTCTGTAGGTCTTTCTTCCTAGGAACGGGAATTCCCACAGGGGCTTGGCCTCCCCACTGTCCTGTTTCAGCCTGCTACCATCTGACCATATCTGGCATGGTTTTGAGTCTGAACTCTGGCTTCCTGTTCTACATTTGTCTGCGGCTCTTTTGGACCTATTGTTTTGATTGCACCCATGTCTATGTTGTCAATTGTGAAGGCAGTGTGGTGGTATTAGTAGGAGGGAGGTAAGAAGACCTAGTGCATTTGGCTCTTTCCCTTAGTAGCACACAAAATAGTCATGCTATACATGTATGTGATTTGTACACTCTAAGCCACCATTTAACATGAATCATTAATATAGAGACTGTGGGATTCTCAGTATAGATTTTCTCTTGGCTTAGTGCAGAGCCAAGCCCAAACAGATATTTAAAAATAGATGTTTTGATAGTGTAATGATGATAAAATCGGGTACCTGTCATGGTGTGTAGACCAAACAAGTCAAGTTGACACATATCTGGCATTTGGTATTGTACTACCCTGAACATATTCTTCTGCATATCAAGGATCAAAGTATTTCTGGAAGCCTCCCAGATCATTACAAAGGTCATTCAAAGTATGCAAATGCCACTGAAGGAGACAGGGCTTCTGTTTGTTTGTTTTTGACCTGGATTCTAATCTTTGGGTAAGAGGGAGCTTGGAGCTACCTTGTTCCACAATGTTCTTTGTACACTAAGGTGAGAGAGCTTCAAGGGAACACAGTAATGGCCAAGGTTATAGGTCCGTTTTCCAGCAGGGTACCAGATTGAGAGGCAAAGTTCAGTCCAGCCCTTCACTATGATGTTGATATGACACCCGACAAGTGATGAGAAGAGCTGTATTCAAGAGGGGACTCAGTCACTATCTGACTATGTGACTTCAGGTAAGACACTCAGATGCCTTTTGCCCGAGTGCTTCATCTATAAAATGAAAGCACTCAACTAGACAATTTCCAAGGTCCCTTTTGATTCCAAGGACCTTTCACTTTTTAAATAAATTACTACAATTTAAAAAATGTTTGTAGGGAGCCACCCATAGATGCCACTCTCTGCTCAGAGGGGTCCAGGCGGTGGGCCATGGGGAAGTCATACATGCTTTGCATCATGATAATATTTGTGAAGTAGTTGCGTCTTGGTGGCCACAAGCTACTTTGGGGTCCAATTAGAGCATTTCTAAAATGCCTGGTTTCTTCCAGGAGGAAACAACCACAGGCAGAATCCAGGAGACAAAACACAACTAGGGCTTTTTGTAATATTTTTGAAGGGTAGAGAAACTGAGTTATTCAATTTTAAGCCCTACATTAAAGCCAGAGAGGGCACCAGTTAAGAGACTGACATTATTAGACTGCCAAGAAGTATGGGATTTCTAAAAACAACCTATTCCTTGTGCTAGGACAAGATCACACCTAAACCGAAAGAGATAGCATACAAGCAGGAACCTGAGGACAGACACTCTTCTCAGCACTCTCCCGGGGTGTTAGTGCTGACAATGGGGAGACTTAGATTTCAGTTCTGCAGATTCTGACTCCCCCCTACAACTTTCCTTTAAAGGCTCCCAAGTGCATTCATGTCTCCATTCCAACCAATATTTCCTAAGTTCCAAGGCACAGCCATCTCTCGCCTGAACTACTACAGTAGTCTTCCCATTAGTCTCCCCCTTCCTGGTTTGTTCTCTCCCAATCCATTCTGCAAACTGCAACGAGAACAAGAATAAAAAATGTAAATCATTAATCACATCAACGGAGTTCCATTATTTCTAGGATAAAGACCAAAATGATTCACATGACCTTCAAGGGCTGCCTTCATCTTCTGACCCCTTACCAGGCTGCCAGCCTCAACTTGGCCCATGCTTTCTTCCTCTACACTCCAGTCAGGTGGGAGAATGTGCTCTGATTCTTCCTGCTATGGGACTTCTGCCCATCCTATTCATTCTGCCTCTTTCTTTGGTCTTTGCTTTTGGGTTTGGATAATTTCTACTCCTCCTCCTTTATATCTCTGTTCAATTGTCACTTTCATAACCAAGGCTTCGCCAGGCTCCCTGGCAAGATCAAGCTCTCCTGATAGACAATCACAGCACCACACACCTCCGTTTCCATAGTTTTATCTCAGTCGTGATTTCACAATTATATGGGTGTTTGTTTGACGCATGTCTATCTCTCCCTCTGGACTGTAAACTTCATGAGAGCAGGAACCATAGCAATTTTTGTTCAGGCATACATTCCCAATGTCTAGCATAGTATTTGTCACATAGTAATCACTCAATAAATCACATGTTGAATAAATAAATGTGCTTGGTACTGTAGAGTATTCAGAGATGAATAAGTCAGGATCTCCGCCATTCAGAATCCCACAGCCATATAATAGCAAGACTGTGAAAAAGGCCAGACTGTAATAAGTGAGTAGGTGCAAGAAGTGATACAGCACCCTTTTTTATATCCTGTGATTTGCTAAGCTGCTTTTTACCTTTTCTGTATGACCATCAACCTGTTTAAGCATTGATTGACCATTCATGACCCTCTACTATGCCATTGCATTTTTGTATCTCTAACCCAACATTGTACTTCTTATGAACAACAGAATTCTCCTTTTGATTGGTACAGTTTTTACTTGTTAGCACCATGGGCATGATTCTAAATTTCAAATAATTGGGGCCATTTCAGCAGACACCCTGATTAAATGTGCTGAGTAATTTTAGTTTGTATTAAACCAATAGCCCACATTAGGGCCCACATCTGTGTTTACGGAACGACTCGCACTCTCAGGCGTGTCTGTCGCAGTGTGCGATGTGAGATCCAAAAGTGTGCTGCTCCAGCTCTGTGCTGCTGCATGTGTGTTTGGTCGCTAGCTCAGAGCTGGTGTTTATTGACAAGCAAGAACACTGGAATGAGTAATCATTATAAGCATTCCCTGCACATTCCCATCTCTCAGAAGTGAGCCACATCCCCAAGCTTCTTGCCCTCATTCTGCAGAGGACAAGCTGCTGGGCAGGCCAACCCTCAACACCTTTGAGGACTCAGTGGGATGGAACAGAATGATTGCCTAAAGTAAGTGAGCACTCAGTATTTATTTATTCATTCATTCATTCTCTCGTTCATTTGTTCAACAAATACTGTTTGAGCACTTGCTCTCTCCCACCCATGCTAGGCACTGAGAATATATTGGAGAACAAAACAGGTGTGGTCTCTGCCTGTATAAACAATGGTCTAGGGAGGAAAGAGAGACATAAAACCAAGAATTAGCTTGAAATATATGGACTCACAGTTTTAGAAAAGAGAAGCCTGGTTCCGAGGACTTGCACAATAGACAGGGAGGCCTCGCCTTTTTTAAAGCATAAAGAATGATCTCCTGGGAAAGCAGTATTTATGCTGAGTTCTGAAGGATGGAAAGGATGTGTAGCCAGAAAAAATTATGATAAGAGGATCAGAATTTCGAAGCTCAGGTCACCTGACAGGTGAAGCCCTTGAGGAAGGAGGGAACATGCCTTGTCTGCAGAAATGAGATTGTCCAGAGTGACTAAAGCCCAGAGCTGGAAAGGCAGTGAGCTGGATATGAAGCTAGACAGACACAGGGCCATATCATGGCCTTGTGGGTCATTTGAAGTGTTTTGAGGTCTATTCTAAAGTCAACCAGAAGTCTACATAGGGTTTTAGGCAACGCGAAGATCAGATCACAATAGGGCGACATCTACCCTGCCTACCTCACAGTCTCTTAGTGAGGAACAAAAGAGACCAAAGATAAGTTTTTCCAGGTGATCCATAAGGAATGAGACCACTGTGTTTCTAAAACCATTAGTAATTCCCAAGTGTGGTAAACTACCATTTGTAAATTCCCCAGGAATAGAGGTTCAAGAATGACGGCTCAGGCCATTTGAGAGACTCTGCCCCTTGAAGTGCCAGAGAGCCTGGTTTTCTCCACGTTGGAGTTCACTGTGCAATCTGATTGTCACTTATCATTTCCCATGCTAAGTGCAAGCAGCCATTCCAATCAATGGCCTGTGTCCTACTGCATCGATTCATCTTGGCCTTTCCAGGGGTCTCTCAGCACAGCATCTCCACTCATTAACGAGAATGCGCCTGCATCATAATGATAATCCTTTGCACTTACCCAGCACATTGCCCAAGGGGTTCCCAAAGCATTTTGTAAACTTTTAATTGTTAGTCTAGTGACTGCAGGATGGTCCCCAGCCTCTCCAAACCAAGAGGTCTGGGGTAGGGGTGGAGACGGGAGGTGATGGGAGACGAGCACAAACCCTGCCTCTAGCACCTACTTACTAGCTTTGGGGCGCAGAGGCGAGTGGGTGGATGTGCAGGGAATCTCTGCGTTGCTAGGAAGAAGCACTCACACATGTATGGCCGTGTCTGGCACAGGCAGCTTGTGGGCCTCCTGCCATGTGTGCCCACAGGGAGAGCACCAAGGCTGGGGGCTAGAGTTGGGAGTTCTGGAAAGGCAGATATAGAAGGCAAGAGGGAGGACTTGCTTTCTTTAAAGAGCTGTGAATGTGATTGAGAGTAGTTAAACTCTGGCTTGGAAATGCATGTGTGCCTTGCGTGTATATGTGTGCAGGAAGGCGCATGCATCTATGGTTGGCAAGAGGGTGGTGAGGAAGAGAGGAGGAAATGTATGTTCACATGCTTAGAGGAAGGCGGTAGCAAGCACATTCATCTTCAAGCTTCTCTCTGGTTTTGGATTTATTTTGGCTCCTTTCTCAGGGCTACCTTTAATCCTTCCCTGAGCCATACAAATACCACCATCTTGGGGTATCAAGTGAGTGGTGTATAAATCCAGCAAGTGGAACTACATCCATGCCCTACTGTGTTAGAGCCATCCCCACTCCTCAGGGAAAATGCAGAGGCAACCAAGGCTTTGCAGATAAGTAGCAAATTCTAAGTCTGGGTCTCCCACCAACAGCATAAAAGGCAACAGGGACAAATGTCCTCAGGACCTAGCCCTGTACTGAGGACTGGGATCGGAAGGAGTGGGAGAGCAGAGCCACCCCAAGGTGAAGCCACCTGCCTGGCCCTCCCTGTCTGGAAAGTGCCAGTCAGTATCAGAGGTGCTAACATCCACTGCTCCTGACAGCCTGGCTTGTCAGCAGCCACAGACCATCTGGGGGCTGACACTTGAGCTCACTGACAGGAATCACAGTTTGCTTCCATATCTCTCTGTCTCCAGCCCCAGGCAGCTGCAGGCGGATGGCAGCAGTCCATCTGCAAACAGGGCTGCAGGCTGAGGTGGTCCCTGTCCAGTGGACCAGCATCAGAAAAGCCAGTGCCCATAGGCCAAAGGCTATTAGATGGGGCTCCTGGAGTTCCAGCTGTCCAAGGCTGACCTACAAGTCCATGTATCTAGCACCCCGCCAAATATACCACAAAGCAATGTTTTGAGAGACCAAAGGTGCCATGTCTGTTGCCTTAGTTTTCTACAGCAGAAAAACCAAGACCTAAAAGCTCAAAGTCAGAATGCATATTTCATTGGGGGGTCAAAAAGAAGAAAAACCTAATAATTTCCTGTTTTACTGGATTAATGATTTTTGAGGCAGGAGAATATCTTAATGCATTGTTTCATCAGAACCTATATAAAGTTTTGTTCAATAAATGAAGGAGTAGATTGTCTTTTACTAATTTTCGTAACTGTGACAAAGACATACATATATGGTCAGTATGATTCTACCTTATCTTCTCCCGTTTCTAACAATAAGGAATGTCCTCCCCCCTTCTCCAACATGTGAGTTGCCTTCTCTCTTTACCCTATTCCTAGAGGACCAGGATGAGTTTTTGTAAAATAAAAATTTAGAAATGTTTATTTGTTATCATCTAACCTAGGTGTTCAGCTACTCTGTCCAATTGGAAACAAGGTTCATACATGGCTGGAACCCATTCTACAGATTGGTAAACTGAGACTTAGAGGATGCCTTGAACCAATGAAATAAGCCTCAAAGAGCAACTAATCAAATAGATCATGCTCAGCTTTCAGCATACTTAGAGGCTTGGGTGGAGTCCCACTTAAAGGGAAGTGCACTCAGCCCCAGGCAGCCCTGACACAGTTTTGAGGCTGTAACCACCAGAGATAGTTCCCAGTAGCTGGCATGGGAGACCCAGGCCCAGAGCTGCTAGAAAACAAATGCAGGCAAGTGCCAGCTGTTTAAAGAATCTCCTTCTGTAATTTTCTAGGTTACAGAGATGTGGCCAAGGGTGCTAAGAATTCGAGAAAGCCCAAAGGCAGACAGGACCGAGGGAACACGGGAGAACCTCAAGCCCATCGGGATCTCTGATTAATGTCAGGTT
Organism: Nomascus leucogenys; assembly: GCF_006542625.1. Taxonomy (NCBI): domain Eukaryota; kingdom Metazoa; phylum Chordata; class Mammalia; order Primates; family Hylobatidae; genus Nomascus; species Nomascus leucogenys. Next base: position 1,411,752 of record NC_044395.1, on the reverse strand, counting down.
GAATAGTGCTGCCCAGTTCCAGGCTACTGAAAAAGCCATCTTCATGAAGCAGCTGATGCTATCTCCTTCTCAGTGCCTGCTATTGCCACTGGGCCCATGCTGAATGCAGACGGCGCAGTCTAACCTTATTAACATGTCAATCATTTTTAAGGGATTGAGGGCCACATGATGGCATGAATCCATGATGGGCTAAAGTATGATGAGGACTTGCTCATGACCAGATGCTCCGTCCTTGTTCCTATCTCTTTCTTAGTGAGTCTGGCGCATGGATTCCCCCACTAGACCCCTTGTGCACATCAGGTACTCTTAGCAGGTTCCCCAGCTCTGGGCTGGTGAGAGGCTAAGGAGCAGGAAAGGAAATCATCAAAATTTGGCTATAGAGCCCACCCCCAGGCCTTACCCCAAAGCCAAACATCCCAGCTCAGAAACTCAAGATCTGGGGACTTCCCTGAAGGAAGAAGCAGGAAGGTGTGTGCTAGAGAAGGAAGAATCCTAAACCGCAGAGAATTTTCTATCCAAGCCCAGGGTTTTCTGACCCTAAAAAGGCAAAGCCCGTTTAAGGTGCAAGAGATGAAGTTGTAGCCAGAACCTGGGCTCACAGATCAGTGCATGAAGACACAGCTCAATCCAGGTTGGGTAAATGGGGACCCCTCCCAGCTAACTTCCCTGCTTAGAGTCACAAGACGAAGGAGATACAAACAGGATGGGCCAAGAAGAAGGAGACAAACAGGAAGTCATGGTCTGAATTTGAGCAAAGAAGTCTTCCAGGTTAGCAATCCTTGCATCATGGCGCTGGCCCCTGGAAGGTCTTGGGCAGCACTGTGCCTCAGGAACTGAGCCTTGGCTGCTGGCAATGACAACATCTTCTTGCCCTTACTCCACCCTGCCCCATGGCCACAGAGTCATTTCTCAAGGCTGGAGGAGAAAAGGCAAGAAGAAGACAGGTTTTGACTCAAATACTCAAATACTGTAGGCCACGGTCACAGGTTTTAAGTGACAGACAGAGTGGTTTGCAGGTAATCAGAAGGACCTGGGATGCTAGTTCAAAATGCTTCTGTCTGCGATGAGGACAGGGACTCCACATTTTAACCTGCCTCTCTCCTCCTAGGTGATTCTGATGCACATATCTAGCAGTATTCACTTCCTGCTTCCTACAGAGCCCCCAGACCCAAGGTCAAGAAGGCCACCAGCCCAGACTATCTCTCTCCTCCTACTGGAACAACAAAATTACCCCCACTGGGGTGTCCAGCGCCTCGGACTGTGCCTCTAGCATGACAAGTCAATTGGCCACGGGCCCTCTGCCCTGTCTTGGGTGTGGGCTCATCTCAGTCTCCACGTGTGACTGTCTTTTCCATCCCAGAAATTCTGCCTAGAAAAGCTATTTGTGACATCAGTCTCCCCGTGGAAGGTACCAGGCGACAACAGCATTAACCTTAAAATTATTCTGGGATGGATATGTGTTTTACCAAGAAATAGAAGCTGCAGAATAAAATGGCATCGAGGCCTAACCAGGTCAAGGTTCCATTATTACATCAGCCTTCGGTTTTTAGACGCAGTGAAAGTAAGTGGCTAACGAGCTGGTATTAATCCCTGTGGGAGAAAAAGCATCATCATTTGAAACAAAGAAAAAAAATTCTAAAGCTGTAACAGGAAGTAAAAGAGAAAGGAGAAGTCGCAAGTAAGCCATGGCAGCTCATCAGAACTTCCGGATCCAGCCAGGTTTCCCACAGAAACCCCTCAAGAAGTGAAGCATTCTTTCACTTACACCTTCTAAAGCTAACTTTTTCTCCTCCCTGTTCTTGTTCTTACCGGACTCCTGACACAATTAGCATAAGAGTAGCCCTCAAAGCAGGTAACAGACTCTTCAGAAAGAGGGGATGTTGCAGTGATGTCCACACCCTGCCCTGCCCCAGAAGACGCCGGGGATAGCTTGTCATTGTCATCCACCATGCTCAGGACGTTCAGGCAGGGGTGCAGGTTCATCCTCCTTTCCCTCAGCCGGCTTTAGTTTCGGGTACTTCTCCTGCAAGCAAGGTCTGCCTGCTCCCCGCCAGTGCAGTGCCACGGGACCCCAAGAGGGAGGTCTCACCCTGGCTCCTGGTTCCTTCAGGGCGCGCTGCAATGCAGCTTCTGCAGACTGGGGCTCACCCCCCTGCCTTGCTTTCTAAAGTGTAATGTTATGATTTCTGCCGTGAGGGGCGCATCCACACAGCCAGGACTCCCTCGGGATGGGGTTCCTGATCTTTGCTCCAGCACAGTGAGGGGAGGGGAAGCGGGTATGAGGAGGCCCCCCGGAGCTGCCGTCCAGCCGGGGACTTGCCTACGCAGGAAAGTTTGTCTTCTCCTGCGGGGACCCCGTGCACCCACCTGGCTCCCTCTACCAGGCTCAGGCAGGTACTGAGTGTTCGCTGGCTCCGCCTTCCCCGCTGAGCACAGCCGCCAGGCTGAACCCCCTAGGATGCGGCTGGAATTTGGAAGAACAGCAACAACAACCCCCACTCTGAACTTCTTGGTCAGCCTCAACAAACAGCTGGGAACATGGTTACGCAGAGCCCATCCCTGCTTTAAAAAGTGCCATCTTCACAGGGTGTTACAAAACATTACAGGCTGGATTACTTGTTTTAGTTGATCCTCTCTTCTTTCTCCCCAGTAAACTTCCATTTTTCTGATTTCACTTTGGCATCTTAGGACTACTCAGGGAATTATATTATTAAAAACAACACTCAAAATATTCCCACAAAACCCTACCAAGTAATACTGACTATAAAAACATAAAATTGTATGTTTTACCTATAAAAAGGTAGTTAAGGTTTTAAAATCTTAGCATTCATGTCTGTGTATATATGTATGAAAATTTAGGTTTAAGCTAATGTTTAAGTCGATGCATGTATCTCAATTTGGGGGAAAAAAAGAGGTCCTGACTGTGTGGGGGTTTGGTATGAAAACCGACACTTTTGCTGCTGCCTAAAACCTTGGCAAGCATAACCGAGCCCCTTTGGCATTGTTTGAAAGATGCCTGCAGGCATTCAGTTGTCTGCTTGCAAAGGACTCCTGTGCAATTATCAAATCTATTAAGACGCCTTGGATTTTGCAATGCTTCTGCTAGGCTCATTTTGGTAGGATTGCAGCATCTTACCTGTGTCACTGCAGACTTGTTTTCCCCAAACAAGTAACTGCTGTGAGAGGTGGGATCACATTTAAATCATTAGACAAGGTGGGGAAGGGGCTGGGGAGAATCAGGCAAATCCAAATTTCCAACCTTCCCTCAGCAGGGGCATTCCAAATTCCGCCAAGGGAAATTCACATTCCTGATGTAAGGAACAGGAAGGAGATACTGAGAGGATTCCAAATTTCAAGGGCATAATCTGCCCATTTGGTGGAAGGATAAAGAAAGGACGGCAGGCAGTAGAGGGTCTGTGTTACAACAAGAAATGCAGGAGCAGATGAGTGAGCAGAGAAGGAGGGATGGGGCAGGGAAGGAGCTCCAGGGGGAGAGGGTAGGGGAGAGCAGCTCCGAAGGAAGGGAGGGAGGAGGAGAGTGGGGAGAGGAGGAGAGTGGGGAGAGGTGGAGAGAGAGAGAAAAGAGACAGAGAGAGAGACAGGGAAGTGCAGAGATCTGGACTGATTCAGAAACAGAGAGAGACCACCATGACTGACAGAGAAGAGAGGGTGCCCCTTCCACCCTGCAGGTCCCAACATAGGCAGCAAGAAGGATTTATGGCTGGGAGTTCAAACCCCTCTTCTCCTACCCCCAGGACCACAACTGGTTAATGCCAGTTGGTGCCTTTCACTGAAACAGCAGTGCCTCACAGCATGGTGCAGATCTCGAACCCAGCTCACTGGATCCCCCGAATAGAGAGCAAATCCCGTGCTGAAAGCATCTGCGTGCCTGTGAGCGAGGGAGTGTGTGTGTGCGTGCACACAGCAAGCCTACCTCTTTCACTCACATGCATCTCACACTCCCCGTCCTCACCCCTTCCTCCTTGCCTCTCCATCTCCCCGCTGCCTCTCCTGCTCTCACGTCGTACAATCGCCCCAGGGAGAGAAAACAGCCTTCCCCCGTACGGTACCTGGGATGAAGAGCAGGGCAGTTGTGGCCGAGAAGACGACCCAGTAGGCAGGATGGTACATCTCGACGCTGCGGTGCTCTCAGCTGCCGGGCTTGCTACTGCTTCTGCTGCTGCTACCGCTGCTGCCTTCCTCTGTGCTGAATTCTGAGCAGGTTTAAATCCAATGTTTGCAAAGGGAGGGAGAGAGCAGAAGAGAGAGAGAGAGCGCGAGAGATGGGAGCAGGCAGGCAGCGTCTCTGATTTTTTTTCTTGCACATACACACAACTGGTAAGAATCATCAGCACCAATCTGTACAGGGCTCAGAGCAGACCTCCTCCAAGGCACGCATTGGCTCCACTCTCCTGAGCGACGGAAGGAGACTTTCCTGCTTGGAAGGCTTGACTCCGAGGGGAGTCGAAGCCGGCCCCTCACTCACTCCCTCACCGGAGCACAGCCCTGCATGTTGCTATCCGTGTGAGTATGTTGGTGTGGGGCTCACGTGGACACGTGAACACACACGAGCTCCTTGGTGGGCAGTGGAGAGGGCCTGGCACTGCCAGCAGGGCTCAGGGCACACCAAGAAAGAAAGGTTGCTTGGCAGAAATGTGACTAATGCCCATGCCAGTTCCTTATCATTCTTCCTTCTTCCTAGTCTCCAGGCAGGGATGGAGCAGGAACTGCTACCCACGGGGAGAGCTCAGACATTTAAATCTGCACCCCACCCTCCATTCGGCCATTAACAGCACTTGGAAGCAATTGGTTTTCCCAGCAAGGAGATGGGCATGTTACGGTTTTAACCCACGATGCAGGGAGAATTGGACAGTTCCCCACAATCACAGCATTCTGAAACTCTACCAAGGCAAGATGCTATAGAAACTCAAACAATTGCTATGATTACAGCATAGGCAGGGACAGATTCAGATTAGCTCTCAAGGAGGCGGAAACTTGCTGAAGTCATCAGAAATCTTCAGGAGGAGAAGGCCACAGAAGGGTACCTGTGGCTTCCTTCTGTTCTTTTTTTGTTTGTTTGTTTGTTTGTTTGTTTTTGCTTCTCCTTTTCAGGGTCCAGTCTGTCCCTTCCTCTGGAACAGCAGTTTACACAGGCAGTTTACAAAGGGAGGCAGTATCTCTGGATGTGAGAAACCCCAGAACTTTCCCCTGCTCTAAAACGGCCTGCTTGACCTCCCTAACACATGCTTGCATGCTTGTAAGCAGCACACCTTGCTGGCTGAGTTATGCTGCCACTGAACTATACCCTGAACTTGGAGGCTCTGCGATCAAAACAGCACTAGGTATTAGAGAATTGACCGAGCAGACTATTTCTGTCCCAAGGGCCCTCCAAAGACCTCGAGTGGCCTGGACTCCTTCCTAGCTCCATGTGTCCACACCTCGAGGTCTGTGAGTGACACTCCACAGGAGATCATTCTCCTTTCCTCCTTTGCTGCAATTCCCAAAGTTTTCCCAAGTAACCTACTACGGGCAGGTATTCCCCTCTATCACTTCAGTTAATCCTCACCAGAGTCCTTCCTTGTAGGCACTATGACCCCTGAATTTTCAGCTGAGGTTGAGAGCAATTCAGTGACTCGCCACACAGCTAATGAGTTAAGATAAAAACCCAGGTCGGTCCTGCAAAATCCACACAGTTTTTATAAAGCAGCCAATTGCCAACAAGTTCTTTGGGCCTGACTGAGCACCTCTCTTTCTATAAAATAAATCCTGTTTACTTTTAAAGAAGTAAAACAATTGATTACTTCCCTCCTTATGAACAAGTCAGAAAACTTCAGCAGTAAAAGAGAAAACAGATGATGACTGTATCATCTGCTGACATTTATGAAGTACCTACTTAACATAGTCATTTTTTCAGGGATGAGAATATGAAGAATATGATGTGTTCTTGTCAATAAAGCGTACACAGTATATGTCAAGAGATCAGCCAAAAGTTAGCATTGTGACTTTGCGAAAGTACATAAAAAATAATAGGACACACGCACACTGTTAGAGTCAAATTTTGTAGACCTCATCACTGCAAACATGTCGTTCACAAGCAAATTGATATGTGAATCCTTTAGGCAATGCTGGAATCCTGCAGAAATCCAGAATTACTACCAGTGGCTGAATCCGCTGGAGAATTCAACTGGCTTGAAATTGTGGGAGAGATCAGATAGGCCACAGAAATGAGATGGACGTCTCATGGAGGGGAAGAGAGGAGACACAGGCAGAAACCCTGCAGCGGGGAGTTAGGGGAGGAGATGGGAGACCAAGAAAGACCTTGAGTCCTAGACTAGTGATTTAGAAATTTCCCCCTGCTGGGAAAAAAAGTTAATTTCTTTCTGAGCAGGGGAGTGCTGTGAATGAGAGGGAGCTAATTTATGGAAATTAATCCGGGTGAAGTGTACAGGAGGGATTGTGGCAAGCATACTTGTTAGTAGGCATGGCCCAAGTTTGATAGATCCTGGAACTGGTGGTAGCAGTGGAAGAGGAAAAGAAGGGGGTTGTGTGTGGAATGCAGAAGAGTTAGGAGGACGTGGTGACTGATGGCATTCTACGGATAACAGACATCATGCATTCACCCTCTGCAGGCTAGATTTTTTTTAAAAATATTATCACATTCAATTCCTAGCCGTGTACTCTATGAAGGTGTAATTATGCCTTTTTGAGAGATGAAGAAACTTAGAAAGATTAGGTAATTTACCCGAGGTCACACAGCTAGTTAGTGACGGCCAAAATTTAATCCTGGGTTTTTCTGTTTCCAAATGAGCGACTCCCGAGAAGAAATTATCATATTGGGCACCATCATTTTATTGAATATTCACATGCCAATCACTCAGGTATTGCCTTTACAAATCCCTATTTATCTATCACCCACGCAGCCTAGAGGGAGAGACTGGAGCTCAAAGAGTTTTAATAACATCCCCAACATTTTAGAGCTGCCCAGGTGTGGAGTCCTGGTTCAAGGCCTGCCTTCACCTCTGGTGCTCTTAACCACAAGGAGGAAAGAGAATGAGCAGCACTGGCAGCCTAGGAGGGGACCGCGTCCCCGTGCTGCCTGTGCAGTAGCACCTGAGGACATGGAGGTGCATTCCGTGCAGCCCCAACCCCACTCCAGGAAAGAGGGGCACACACTACAACTCATTAGCTAGTGGCCAGACAGGAACAAACTTTCATTAAACTGTCTTGGGCCAATCACAATCCTAGTAACTTCATAAATTTTCCCTGTATTGCTAGCCCATTTCACATAAATTTTCTCTGTATTGCTAGCCCATTTCACATAAATGTTTTCTGTATTGCTAGCCCATTTCACAGATAAATAAATAGAACAAGTTACAGAGAGTCTCGAGTCCCTCCTCTAAGACTAATAAGTGGCAAGCAAATTGAGGTCTTTCTTAGGCCAGAGTTTACATTCTTTCACCTTTCCCTGTCAACTATATTTTTGTTTTAAAAGCATCCATTTATTCTACCAACATTTTTCCTAGTCCACACACGTGCACACATGAGCATACACACACACACATACCCCGAGTCTTTTAATTAAATTTACATTTAACGCATTTCGATGTATAGCAAGGAAAAATTTTTAAAATTTGTATGCCTAATATGATCTTCCTTAAGGAAACACATAAATATGTATTTTCACTGATCGATTCTTTTAGGTCTATTATATGATTAAAACATATGTCTCTTTTATTTAAAAAAAGTAGAGGAAGAAATGTATAAATGCATATTTAATCAATAGATGGCACCAACTCTGTAAAGAGATATTACGGTCTACTGGGTCTATTTAAACATCTTTAAAAAAACAAATACAAATAAAAATGCTTCAATGCATATTTACCAGGGGGACTGCTCTCTTCTCTGGGGTAAATAATATGCAATTTTATACCTTCTGTGAATCTTTATTTTCTTCTTCCAAAGCAAACGAAATCATCAAAACTGTATTTAAATAGCAATAACGTGGGGGAACAAACCAACTAACACCGGGCAGTCATGCAAGGAGACTTGACTGTCACACTCACACTTCTGACTAGGATTCTTTCTTCTGGAACATCGGTGTTGGGCCGAACTCTTCAAAGGCAGCGGCCAGCTTCCTAGGGCCAGATGGGAAATGGGAATGTTGGATCAGGGATGGGGTCCCCCTGGGTCCAAGGTGTGCTCCTGTCTGATGCCAGTCCTGCCCCTTCACATCAGCTTCATGACCTTGGGCAAGGATACAGAGACTTCCTCTGACTCATAGTGTTTCTTTGTTATACAGAGAACTGCACCGATGAAGAGATTACCTTATGGTATTTTATGTATCCATTCATTCACGCAATAAATACTTCTTAGATACCTACTCTGGGCCAGGTACAAACCTACTACATGTGACGCAAAGAGACACAATGTAAAGCAAGATAAGACTGTCCTCACCCCTCCAAAATTCAGAGAGTAGAGGGGGAGGAGAACATTGAACCGTGAATTGATTGCATTTATGACAAGTGTGTGTAGAAAATATATAGGTTGATGGGAAAGCATGAGATACAGATACACCTGGGGATGGGGAGAGTGTGAGACTGCCCTGAGGACAGGACTTCTAAGCTGGGATCCCAGTAGGAGCTTCCCAGAAGGAGGAAAAGCCCGAGATTGTTCCTGGCAGATAAAAGCAGCAAGTGCAAAGCCCTGAAGCAAAGACTAGACTGTGTGGACACTAACGGCTCTTTAGTGCAATTCACATTCACCCAACCTTCTGCTGAGACAAACTCTGCAATAAATAGTGTTAAGATGACGGATTCGTGCACTTGGAGCCCAACAATGGAACAGGAAGGATGGATTTTTAGATACTGAAGTACTTGTTAGGGTGGGGGCTGCCTGCAAAAAATAAAAAGCGGAAGATGATAAAACATTACAGATTAAAATCTGACTCTTCCACTTAAGCTTTCAATATTCCAAAATGAACTGGAGCCTCCCCAGCTGTAAGTGATTGCCTGCGAGCAAGTGAAAGACTCTGGAAGTCACGTTAACTCCTTTAAACCACAAAGGTGTCATTTAGTTCAAAGGAGCAATGATTTATTAAATGACTGGCTTATGACTAGAACAGTAAGCCCTTCAGAAGTCCCAGGGACTTGCTTACAATGGGAGTTGTCCCTTTGGACTCAGGTCTTAACCTATTTCTGCTACTTCTTCGAAATTTTAATATGTTCACAAAATATCTTGGTCAAGCCCAAGAAAGCCTTAACAGTAAGTATCACTTAGGAAACATGCACTATGTTCCAGTTTCCCTGCAAGGCGGCTAACATGCACCGCGGCTACTCTTCACACCAAAGTAGACACCGCAACACACACTTTACAGAAATGTCAGCTAGGGTTTCCCCAGGGCTCCGCAGAGCATTGGCAGAGCTGAGATTCACTCAGAGCTGGCTGACTCCAAAGGCCACGCGCTTTCCATCCTCCCTCAAAGGTCTCTGATATGCTTACATGAAATCATTACAAGATTTACTACATGATGTCAGCATTACACTAAAATTTTTTTAAACCTTAAAGTAATATATTACATGGTTTATCAAGTTATTAGTGTTAAGTGCTTAAGATTGAAAACAGCATTTCAAATCCCACCCCGCAGGAGCAACAACTTCCATCTCTTTTAGCTATTTCGTCCGGTATCTGCTTCCTTTCTTTTAAAAATATGCTTATGTTTTGGGGAGGCCAAGGCGGGCAGATCACAAGCTTAAGAGATTGAGACTATCCTGGCCAACATGGTGAAACCCTGTTTCTAAAAATACAAAAATTAGCTGGGCATGGTGGTGGGCGCCCGTAGTCCCAGCTACCCGGGAGGCTGAGGCAGGGGAATCACTTGAACGCGGGAGGCAGAAGTTGCAGTGAGCCGAGATCGCACCACTGTACTCCAGCCTGGTGGAAGATTGAGACTCCATTTGAAAAAAAAAAAACAAAAGTGCTTATTCTTCCACTTCTTCATTTAACAATTTTTAAAGTGATTTACTGACTACCTACTACAGGAGATGAGGATTTAACCTTGTTCACTGCTAACCTCACACCTCTCCTCTCCTTTTTTTTTTAGATGGAGTTTCACTCTTATCACCCAGGCTGCAGTGCAGTGGAGTGATCTTGGCTCACTGCAACCTCTGCCTCCCGAGTTCAAGAGATTCTCCTGCCTCAGCCTCTCAAGTAGCTGGGATTACAGGCACCTGCCACCGTGCCCGGGTAATTTTTGTATTTTTTAGCAGAGACGGGGTTTCACAATGTTCACCAGGCTTGTCTCGAACTCCTGACCTCAGGTGATCCGCCCGCCTCGGCCTCCCAAAGTGCTGGGATTACAGACATGAGCCACCGTACCCGACCCCCTTTTTAAATATAAATAATTTCACAGTGTTTAATTATATCAATATGCAGTATTAACATTTTTTATTATTGTCTTTCTTATGCAACTATTTGCTTTTCCTGGAGATATTTGCTTTTTTGTTTAATTTGCTTAATTTTTTACAAACCTATCATTGACTGTCCCCAAACTTTCTGCAGAACTCTGAAATTCTGCTCAATATTGTTGAATAAATTGAGTAATCTCTCAATGTCTTGTATTAAAGGCATTCCCCAGAGTCATTCATCCCCCTGAGCCTCAGGTGTCATCTGGGACTTCCCTTTACCAAGAGAATACAACAGCTTGTGCTTCTCCCTTGTTTCTGGAGGCAGCTTTTCTTTCCTCTTCGTGTTCTTCCTTGTATTAATGGAACACATCTTTGTATAGATTGCTGAGAAAGCATGCTTAGGTGGTTATCTGCATATTGGAAAATGGCTTTATTCTTACGTCACTCAACAGATACAGCTAGTTCAGCTGCACATAGAATGCTGGGTTGAAAATGAATATCCACTTCAAATTTTGAAGTCATTTCTCTATTCTAAGTTTAAACATTTTTGTTGAAAAGTCTGATGAATATCAATTTATGTACCTTTGTATGTGAGACAGCTTTATTTTGTCTCAGTAAATACTTAGGGTATTCTCTTTATTCATGGCTTTCCAAAATTTTGTAAAGATCTTTCTTAGGCCGGGTGTGGTGGCTCACGCCTGTAATCCCAGCACTTTGGGAGGCCAAGGCAGACGGATCACGAGGTCAGGAGATCGAGACCATCCTGGCTAACACGGTGAAACCCAGTCTCTACTAAAAATACAAAAAAATTAGCCAGGCATGGTGGTGGGCGCCTATAGTCCCAGCTACTCGGGAGGCTGAGGCAGGAGAATGGCGTGCACCTGAGAGGCGGAGCTTGCAGAGAGCCGAGATGGCACCACTGCACTCCAGCCTGGGTGACAAAGCGAGACTCTCTCTCAAAAAATAAAAAAAAAAGATCTTTCTGAATGTGGATCTGTTTCCTTTCATTGTGACAGGCACTCAATAAACTCTCTTAGTATGAAAATGTTCATGTCCTTTAACTCTGGGAATTTTGAATTTTTTTCACATTGTGGCTTCAAAATGTTTATCTTCTCTATTTTATTTGTTCTTATTTGTGGAGGTCCTATTAAAAGGATATTAGAGTACCTGGATTGGTTTCCATCTATTTTCTCTCTTTTTCATCAAGTTGCCCTTGACTTTAATTTCTCCTAGTGAATTTTGTTAATTATACTATCAAACTATTAATTTCAAATGGTCTTCTTTGTTGTCTTTTTTTTAAAAAATAGTTCCCTATTTTTGTTTCACGTTCACAATATCTTCTAACGTCTCTCTAAGGATATTAATTAAGGCTTCTGAAATTCCTTTTTGCTGCCAGCAAAATCTCCATTTCCTCAGATAACGTATTTTTTTTTTTCCCTCAGTTGTGTTGTCTTTGGCTTTTATGCAGAAAAGCTTCCTCAACTGTCTGGTGATCTTTGGTCTTCCTTTTACATTTAAGAGAAAAGCAACAAAAGACTAACTTGCATTATTGACTGGCAGATCCTTTAAAGATTATCAGGCAAGGAGCTGGCCTTGGGGCCCCTTCCCACAAAGTGTCAGCAGTTGTAGGTCCTTTTTTTTGTCCTTAAGCCAGACAAACTTCTGCACAGAGGAGCCCTTCATTCTCTTCCCAGGGGAGTAAAATCCTGGCTTCTCTCATTCTAGAAGAAGGCTCAGTGGGTTTCACCATTCAGGATGGAGACTCTCAACGTCTTTGTTTTTAATCGAGGGCCTCAGCTCTCTCCTGTGGTTGAGACTGGAGCCTCTCTTCTTCAATTCCTTCCAAAAATAAACTTTTCATTCATGCTATAGTGGGAGGATCAGGGAATTCTGGAGATGAGAAGTGCATGACACAGACTTTCAACCAATCCATTACTTTCAGCCCTCCCCATTTCTGTCTTCCAAGGTATCCTGTATCTGTCATTCCCAGGCCTGGGTCCAACAGTGTAAGTCTATCTCTCACGTCACTCTGCAGACCCTTAAATGTCCTTTCTTTACTAAATCAGTTGCCACTGATTGTTTTTTTCTGAAGAAAACATCCATCACACCTGCAATGTTTTTTCTATTTTTTGTCCTGGGGATTTGTACCTTTTTAACCCTTTGTTATCAAGTCTGTGAGATTAGCGAAGACACTGGAGATCAGCCCCCGATAACTGACAGCAAACTAGTTCATGCACCTAGTGGCCATAAAGCAGGAAAGATGACAAACAGAACTGTGAACACACCTGGAATAGCAAGCACTGCTTCCAATATAAAGCAAAGTCCTGCACAAACAGGAGTCACTGAAATATGAGTGACTACTGCTGATGTGTGCATCAAACATGCACATTTATGAGGTCATTTATTTGCTTCACTCCCGTGTGAAGGAGCACAGGAGGAACAAATTAGCCCCACTTGGCAGATAGAAAAATAATGAGGAACTGAGATGAAAAATCTGACCCAAATCCTAGCAAATCAAGGATTAAGCCAGGACCAGCATACATATATCCTGATACTTAGGCCTTTCCTACCAGCCAGCCCCGACAATGAGTGCTCCTTTCAAACCCTGTTGCTGTCACGAATCACATAAGCATTGCCTTAGCTCACACACAGCCCAAACACGGGCTAGATGTGCTCGAGACAGAGCAATAACCAAGCTTGCCTCATCATAAGCCTTCTATTTAGATATGCCTGATCCCACTTTAACTAAGTATTGAAGAAAATGGCACCAGATTTTCACCTTCGTATGCAAGTTTTCCCCCAGAATGTCTCTCAAGCAAGAACTGAAATAGCCTATCGAAGGGGGAAAAAGTCATTACCCCTTTTCCAAAGTGAAGAGCAGGAATGCGGAAGGATGCCCACCCACAGGTCAAGCGTCAGGCAGGGCCAGCACTCCCAGACTCCTGTCCGGAGCGCCACCCTCTGTCTGGTGGCTGACTTTGGTTTTCCTTTTCTCTCTCCTCCCTTTTGCTTTCCCCGCCCATTTCCTGTCCTCCTTTTCTCCCTGTGTGGAGGGGCCTCTCCCTACTCTTCTCTGAATGAAAAGGCTACTCTTCTCTCCTTGACATCTTGTTAGGCTGTGAATACACATCTATTGATTTGCATTTGGTGGAAGAAAAAGAAAAGGGAGGGTGGGGGTGAAGAAAAAGAAAAACACACAGTCACACATTCCCTAACATCATGGCTTCCAGGGGGACATGTTCAAGCAATGCAGAGAATTTTAACTGCATCTCTTTCTGCCTCCAGACCCCTCCAGCCTCTCCATCACACCAGCTGCTGCCTAGGTTCCACCAGCCCGGGCCCACGCTCGCTCGGAGGAGGTGGCTGGCACCGAGGGAGCCACTCAGTCTTCCTCCCTCCTGCATGTCTGTGCTCACAGATTGCTGACACTGACCCTTTGTGTGAGGCTACAGTCTAAAATAAGTTTTCTTGCAGGATAGGGGCTCAGGAGAGTCAGGAGACTTTGTTGTTAGCAAAGGCTGGCCCCAGAGACTACGTGACAATGACTTCAGTGGTTGTGCTAGCTGTTTGTGCCAATGTAAAAATAAAGCCCAAGTCATTAAGAAGCATACAACTAGGAATCACACACCTCAGTTACAATTGAGGTTCTAACGTTTTCTAGCCATGAGGTACTTAACTCCACATTCTTCTTTTCCCAGAGACCAACATTTCATGCACAGGGAATGCACGCCTTTTTTTAAGGATCTACACCCAAAATTCATTCCAAAGCTGCACAGAGAGGCAGGACAAGCTCTTCCTTGTCCCTGGCATCTTTGGGGGCTGGGAGCTAATTCTCTATGTAGCAAAAGTGGCCGAGGAATCAAAGAGTTTATTACTTCAACTCAATATGCATCTTTCTATGGCAAAAACTAAGTCAGCATCTAATCTAGGACCATTTTAGCTTATTTTCAAGTAATATTTACTAAGCATTCAATCAGTAACCGTTACTGAGCATCCATTGTGCACAAAGAGAAGCTGAGTCTGCACAGAAGATTGAGCCCTGCAGAAGGCAGACATGGCCCTGATGCAGTGTTCCACGGTCCCCAGAGAAAGAAGGGAGCCAGCCAGATGACAAGCAAGAAAGCCTTTGGAAAGTAGGAATGCCCCTGCACACGGCCATATCATCATTGTGGTAGTGGATATGACATTCTCTAGACACAGCCACATCTGCGTATTTCACGAAGAATGCACTGACTATTAGCCAGATATAGTGGTGCCATTTAAATGAAATCAGCCAGCACAGTATTTTAAATAATCCCGGTTTTGGTTCAGTCCACATGCACACCTTTTAAAATGGAAACACTGGACCGAGCAGTAATGACAGAGAAAAAAACAAACTCCAGCTTCACGTATTTGGACTGGAAATTGTGGAGAGCTCAAGACTGAAATGAATCTGATTGCCCTCCCAGACTTACCTTACACAAAACCGCAGCACTTATATGAAGATGCCCTCCTGCAAAATTAGATTCTTCAAGCTTCACTAGGTACCTGTGTTTGACACACTTGCTTCTGTTTTCAATATTTCCTTGAAGGATGTAAGAGCCTCTGAGGCCTCCAAAGTTCAGTTAAACCAAAGACCTGCGAGTTAGGATGTTAACCTAAAGATGCCCCTGCTCAGAAGTCTATACTATTGAACTGCAATTCTCACGAGGGGAAGTGGTGAAGAAAGCCTTTTTGCTCTTTTGCTTTTTTGCTGAGGGGGGGCCTGCTGGGTACTCCCTGGAATGAACAATGCTCTCCCAAATCTTTATCACGCCTGGAACACAGATGCTGACACAAATGAGAAATCAGAGCCTGAGGAGCAGGTTACCTGGACTTTGTTCTGGTAGAGCTTGGAGCAGGGTTTTGAATGGACTTGTGTTGCTTTTGTTTCCTTTAACATAAACTACATGAGTCTCTCATTACTTCCACCACCAACAAAGATTTTGAATTTGTCCGTGGTCCTAGGAACCCTGGAGCAAGGAGGATGATTAAATCAACAAATTTCCGTGACCCTCGGCCTCCTTTCCAGGCAACTCTCTTGCTGCCTGACATTAATATTTCCAGAGCCTACTTAGCTGCATATATTTTTATCCAAAATGTGTGGCTAGAGAAAATAACTTCATTAATATTGTGGCAAAATACTAAAACAAAAGGTCAGGGGGTGACACACACACACAAAATCGCCTCTGGACAGTGTCTCCATGTCCCCAAGAAGCTACAATGAACACCTGAGACCCACTTACGAACTCACCAACTTTGAGGACCATGCATCTCTTAGGAACCACCTGCCATGACAGCTCAGCCCTGAGACCCACTAAGACAACAGTCCTGGAAGGTTCCAGTGTGCTCAGAAGAGAGTGCACCCATAGGTTCCACAGCACCAGGGGCCTTTATTTACACAGCACCCTTTCCCCAGCACCAACCTAAAGCATTTTTTTAATATATATATATATATATATATAGGGCCTCACTCTGTCACCCAGGCTGGAGTGCAGTGGTGCAATTATATCTTATAGCAGCCTCAAAACTCCTGGGCTCAAGCAACGTTCCTGCCTCAGTCTTCAAAAGCATTGGGATTGCACGCGTGAGCCACCACGTTCAACCTATGACAGCATTTTAAGGTGGAATTCAGCTCATGGAGCCTTTGCCAGGATCTGCAGGTGCCAAGGGCTCGGAGCTGAGGAATACGGAGCCAGAAATGGCAAACAGCAGTAGGTCCAGCCGTGCCAAAGGGCACACTTGTCACTACATCTTCCAGGCCAAGATTTTGGCCACGACATTGGAGCATCAAGAACTCGTGGCTCCTGCACTCTGATCTCTGATAGCGAAGAGGAAATATTTCTTCCCTGACGCTTTCAATAAAGGCTTTAGTAACCTCCCCACCACCTCCCATGGAAGGAGGCTCACAACCCACATTCACAGCTTTCAATGTCTATCCTGTGGAACAGCATATGCCAGGAGTGGTTGACCCCAGGACACTATTCTATGTCCAGCAGTATTTTTAAATAAAGTATGTTGCCGACAAGCCCTCATCCAGATTTTTAGGTTTTCTTGAAAAATCAGACGACTTGACCAAGCTGATTCTTCATTCCATCTAATAAAAATCATCGGGAATTCTAGCTGCTCTTCCAGGCAAAGAAGCCCCTCCGTGCTACTGCAGCCCCCAGGGCCCACTTCATTCATATATACAACCTACCCTCCCAGGCCTCCCCTGCCCCTACAGTGTAGTGTCTCTCTCTCTCTCTCTCTCTCTCTCTCTCTCTGTTACTATAAGTTAAAACACTGAGAATCTGAGAATGCTTTTATTCTCACCCAAGAAAACACCACCAGAGACTTAGAAATTATCCAACTTCCTCCCCAAGTAGGAGAAATAGTAAAGAGATCATTTTGCAAGGGCTCAATTTTACCCATCTGGATACCTCAGTGTGCGGCACATGAAGCCTTCACTGCATTTCTATAATCAGTTGCAGATAATACGGTCCTCCAGAGAGGGATGTTCATGTTCTCAGAAAGCTGGAAGAGCAGGAGTAGGTGAAACAGCTATGTGTGACCTTCACAGGCACCTACAAGTAGAGGGGCCAGAAAGCGTGGTTTTGGTTCCTCCTCCAAAGCAGGCCAGTGGGCATTAGTAATGGTGGGGGAGGGAGGAGGTCCCTAGGGAGTGTCTGCATAGTGACACTGAGACCATTTACCAAGACACAAATGCAAACTGAAAGAGTAACATTCTTCAGTGACATATTCAAGCAGGAGAGAAACCTGTTTTAAAAACAACCACCAAAACCTGCTTACCTCGTTTTGCGTGATGCTCCCTCGCCCCCTTCTTAAGTACACACTTTGTGGAAGAGACTCACACATTTGCATGATGGTATAAAGAAAAGGCCCTTTACCCACCAGCATGGAGAGAAATGAGAGAGGGAGGGAGTGGCGGGTAGTGAAGCAGCTGGTTCCACAGAAGGAAAGCGAGCAGGACTGAGTATCGATTTTGGCTTTGGGAGAACAAGGCATTCGGAAGCAAGAAGCCATGTTGGTAAGTGCAGGCCCCTCCTCCCCATAGAGGCCAGGGAACAGCCCGGAGCACAGGGGCTAATCTGTGCGAAGAGCCCTTGAGGGTTTCTGTGGACCACAGACAGAAACATCAGCTGGTGATGACATACAGGGTATCGCCCGTTCTCTGATCTCAGAGTGAAAAGCGACCACAGCAGGCTCCTGACTCATGCAGGCCCCTCCTCTTGTGCAGGCCTCCTCCCCCTGTGCGGCCTCCTCCCCCTGTGCGGCCTCCTCCCCCTGTGCGGCCTCCTCCCCCTGTGCGGCCTCCTCCCCCTGTGCGGCCTCCTCCCCTTATGTGGCCTCCTCCCCCTGTGCGGCCTCCTCCCCCTGTGCAGCCTCCTCCTTTAGTGCAACCTCCTCCCCCTGTGTGGCCTCTGCCCCCAGTGCGGTCTCCTCCCCTTATGTGGCCTCCTGCCCCTGTGCGGCCTCCTCTTTCAGTGTGGCCTCCTCCCCCTGTGCAGCCTCCTCCCCCTTGTGCAGCCTCCTCACCTTGTGTGGCCTCCTTCCCTTGTACAGGCTCCTTACCTTGTGCCACTTTTCTGGAAAAACGTGTCACAACCTGTGCTATCACCACCCACTGGGGACACTAGTAAACAGGAAACCTGTGTTGACTCAAGGATCATCACTTTTGTTTCTTGCATCTGCGGCCAGGGCCTTCTCCACACTGCTGTTCTGCACCGCGGCCTCAGTCTCCAGGAGGAATTCAGTAAATATGTGTGGAATGAATGTAGAGATGCGTGAACGAATGAATGAACATCAAGGGTCCCTACAAAATCACTTCTGCGGCATAGGCCACAAGCCATACTCGAATAGGCAGAATTCAGAGAGTGAAGAGCCTTTGAGATCAGATAGGCCTGAGTCCGAATCCTGCTGCGTAACCTTAGACAGCTGCCCTCCCCTCTCTGAGTCCCTATTTCCTTACCTGATGAATTAAGACAAGAATGTTCATCGCACAGTGCTGCCATGAGGAGTAAGTGAGAGAAAGTCTGTAAAGCACTCAGCGCAGTGCTTAGGAGCTCAATAAAGGGCCGCCGTTGTCATTACTGGTCCAGCAACAACCTGACTTACTGATTTCTAGCAAGTCTTATTCTCAAGCGGATCCCGAAGATTCCCACAGGGAAGTTTCCTGGATCGCATGCCAGGTGGAAAGGTCTCTACACCCCCACAGTGACCTCCAGCCGACTGCTTCTCAGGGTGTCACTTGAGGAAACTTCATCAAACTCTTTCTGCAGCCTGCCCTACCCATGTGAAGTTTCCTTCCAGAGTGCGGGTTTGCATGCAACCGCACGGAGGGTTCTTCCAGCTCCCTGGCCCTGCCGTTAGACTCATTCCTCCTTGATGTCTTGATTTGCCTTGTCCACCCGCTCCTGCCTGCATCCCTGCACGCCCATGCTCTCTACTCCCTGCGGCATGCCCCAGGGCACTTTATTCTTGGCTCTGGTTCTTGGTCTGGTTTTTCTCAGCCCTCTTCCAGTCATTAAAAAATCAGAAATATGGAAACTTACATTTGACACAGTCACAAATAACTTTTGTCTCAGTCAAGTGACGAAGACACCCAAAATATATGCAATAGGGGGTTAGGCCATTTCACAAATAACTAAGATTTTGATTTCTTCTCTTTCCAGCTCTCAGATAAACAGTCCAGCAATGGATGCTTCAGAGGCAGCAGAGCCTCATGGCAAGCATCCAAACAGACCTGGGTTTGGGATCTGGCTCTGACACTCAGTCCCTCCAGGCAGGATGCCTCGGCGTCTGCTATCTTCAGTTTCCTCATCGATACAATGGGGATAAAGAAAGTAACCACCTCCTCATGCCAGTGTGAGAAAGGAATGACAACATGTGTTAAGAAGCACTGAGAACAGTGTCTGGCATGCAAAAAGTATTCAGGTGATGTGAGGCATCACCATCATTATAAGAGGAGCCAACGGCATTTATTGAGAACTATTCGGCTAGACACTATACTAGACACTTGAGATGCAAGGCAATAACACCAGACAAGGCCTCTGGACCCTGAATTTAAAGTCCAGACGGAAGTAGAGACTTCTGTTAAATAATCATGCACATAGACAGGAATTATCACTGTGGCGATTACCTGAAATGGAGGCGCATTGTATTGAGAGAGGAGAAGTGGGAGGCTTAACCTGGTTTAACAGGCCAGGGAAGCGTTCCCTCAGGAGGAGAGATTTCATCTGAGATCTCAGGGATGAATGAAAGTAATTCAAGTTAGGGGGATGCACATGTGGGAAATGACCAGGGCCCATTTAAGGAACTGAAAGAAGGCCCAGGTGGCCAGGGCAGGTGAGGGTGGAGGAGCAGAGGAAGGCCAAATCCTAGGGAGACCACAGGCTCTGCTGAGCAGCGTTGTCTCCATCCTGAAACTGAGGGAGAACTAGTGATGATTTATAAGTTTGGGGAAGGAGGTGTGCATGAGCATTCTGGGTGCAATGTGTAGAACGAATTGGAAAGAAGCAGACATGGATGGGGCAGGGACAGTCGGAAGGGCACTGCATGAGTCCAGGCATGAACAAGAGCAGCTTTGTCTGAAGCACTAGATGACGGCAATGAGCACGGACACCCACTCCCGGATTGTAGAGTTTCAGGAAATACAAGCCACAGAATTTGGTGGTGATGGGAACAGGGGAAGCAGAGTTTTCAACTCTGACCCCTTGATTCCTGGTTCTGTTTCTGCATGGACATAGCGTCAATGGATGCGATAGGACATACTGAACTCAGACCTGGTTGAAGAGCACAGTCATGGGTTCTGTTGGGGAAGTAGCATCACAAACAAAGTAGCTCATTGTTCTAGAGTCAGACTGCCTGGACCCCAATTCCATATCCATTCCTGACGGTCGATGTGACCTGAAACTCTCTAAGCTTAATTTCATTAACAATTCCCACCCACCAACCTCACAGAGTTGACATGAAGATCTAAGACCATGGACACGAAGCCATGAGCACAGTGCCTGGCACACAGTAATAACTCAACACAGGCCAAGACTTTGCGAGCTGCATGGCATAAGTAGCAATTGAAGGAGTCGTCTCTCCCTCTCTCTAAGTTTCTTCAGGTTCAGGTAATAGAAACTTTTGCCTTCTCAGGAAAAGTATTAAGAAGCTGCTGTCTGTCCTTTGCTTCCCATTGCTCTTCCCCACAGGAATAAGATTGATTTCTCTAATTAGAGAGATGACAAAGGTCTGACATGTCTGAGTCCTTGTTTCTCCACTAGGCAGGGTTAATGTATTACCAGGCTCTGCTCACACACATTTATTCGTTTTGTGTCTCCCTCCCTGCTCCCTCCATCTAGGCCTCTCTCCCTCTTTCTCACTGCCTTTCTCCCCTTAAAAGAGCTATCTGGAGTTCATGTGTGTCCTGCTTTCTGTTCCTTCCTCCTTTGGGTGATAAGCCACTGCAGGCCCTGGCTCTGCAGAGGGAGGCCTACAGCTACAGTTGACAAATTATTTTGCCTGTGGCCAAATGAATGAGATCAACTGGGAGAAAGGAGGCTGTTAATGAGAAGCTCATTTTGGACTTGAATCAAGACTGCATTCTCCAGTTCAGCTTTACTAGTAGTAAGATTGATAGTTTGATGCCTGTCTGACTTGGTGTTTCTCAGCTCTTTCAGAAGCCAGTGGGGAGAGAGAAATGATGAACTGTACTCTTTAAGCTCTACAGTAATTGATGCCAGCCACAATGTCAAAAAACGAGATGATCTTGGGAAACATATACAGGAATAAGGAAACCTAGAACTGAGTCTTATCTTTTCAATTGCCTGACTAAAAAATACTTGCAGGAATGAGCAGAGAGAAAAGTGGGAGGGTCGTGTTACAAAATCCAGGAGAAGAGAGGGCCTTCAGGAGGAGGGGGTGATGGACAAGGCAGAAACTTGGTAAGATGAGTGTGAACTTTCTTCTGTTACATGATTGTCAGGCAGGGCATTAATGGCCTTAGAAAAACTCCTTTGTAGCGGTAAGGGAGTAGAAGCTAAACTCCTGTGGGTAGGAAGACGAGTAGAAGGTGAAGAAAGGAGAGAGGACAAACACAGACAACTTTCCAAGAATACCGGCCATGAAGAGACAGAGAAAGACCGGGGGGCCACTTACCACTCCAGACCCCAACCCAGATCTGTCTCAAGCAGACCCCACACCTCCATTTCACAGCTGGACTGGAAAAGCCGGGCTCTATGAACATAACCCTCCAACACTCTCTGTCAATCATCGATTCATAGGAGCGATGCTCACGGGCATGTTTTTTTCTTTCTGAACTGTGTTGAAACACAATCTCTTACATACATGGACATCCCGATTCCATTGATCATTTGACCACGAGGTTCATCCCAATGAACCCTCTACCAGAAAATATGAATTGGGCTGTTGTGTCTTCCTGGCAAGAATCATTGAGAGTCATCCACTTATTTTCAGGGATATTACAGTGCCTAGTACATTTCCTGTTACAGTAGGTGTCACAAGGTATAGTAACTATTTCTGTACCTCTCCGTACGTAACCATCCCCAGCTGGTAAACTTGTCCTTGTCTCACACAGTAGGAACTCAATAGTGATTGTAAAATAGCTGAGAAACGGGCAGCATCCTTCCCCGTCTTGTGGTGAAATGTTGACAAAATTGGATTTCTGTGTTGGACACAGTTCAGAAGATACTAAGGAGACATGATGACTAAATGCAATATGGTATCCTGGATGGGATCCTGGAATGAAAGAACATTCGTGGGAAAACTAGTGAATGCCCTCAGCACACCCAGTCTAAGGCACAAAACCCTATTTCCTTGTACCCCAGGTTCTTGTTTTTTACAGAAAGTTGAGAGATATGTAAGCCTTTCCTCTGAAGCAGCTCAGCATGAGGACATGGGAAGATGAAAGGATATCCTGGATATTCTTGTGTGTCCTTATAAACAAATTAAACTTCCTAGAAAAAAAAAATTGAGAAAAAGGAGTCATCCTTAGTCTTTCGGTCTAGTTTTCCTTCACATGGGTTTGTTTAAATGTAGGAGGAGTTCTGCCTGCAGAATGGATAAGGAACTTGGTAATAACTTATTTCACTTAGTTCCATCTTTAGTATTTTGTCCTCATGGTTGAAGACTTCTTTGGAGAGCATATTTAACAATCATATGGCAATGAAGATTGAATGAAATGCCTCTAGCTTTGTCTTTTTCTTATAAAGCAATATGGATCTCCCATACCCCTATGCAAATGAAAGTTGCCCAGGAAACTATCTGTATGTACAAAAGAAGAGATGATAGTGACGTCTGCAGCAAGGAGCACACAAGTCAACCAGAGAAGAAGTCAGGATCAGGATACATCTTTAGGTGCGGTTAAAAAGTCATAAAATGATCTGTGAAATTCTGAGTCTAAATGTAGGATTATATTCAAAAGCGAGTTGAAATAGCTCGCCCTAGCAAAACAATAACAACAATGGCAACAGCAACAACGTTTGCTACTTGCCAACCACTTACTATGTGCTGGGTACTGTGCAAAGCACAGCGTGTTCCATCATTCCATCCTCACGACCCTGTGGGATGGTCCTACTCTTATCCTCATTTCACAGGCAAAGACGTACGGGATTAAAAACGTTGAGCAACTTCCCCCAGGCCATTACTGCACTAGGAATAGACATAGCCAGGATTCTCCCGGGTCCGGGGCCCATGCTCTTAGCCGCTTCCTCATAGCACATCTGAATCGGTAAGCCTGGCACATATCATGCAAGTTCTGGAGTGTCCACTGTCACAAGGGCAAGGGGCAAAGAGTGTGTTCTCTATGAGGGTCACAAGTCTTCTCTGCACATCGTGGAAGAGGTACCATAAGTCCTGTCTTTCTGCAGCTGCCCCTGGCTGTCCAGAGCTCCCTGGGATGCCTCATCCTCAGAAATTTCCCTGCGAAGAATCCTTTTACCCACCTGTACCTTGACTAACTCCCATAGATTCTGAACCATTCTGGTTTAACATATATTTACTGGACCAGGTCATGCCACCCCAAATCCTTTTTTGGAAAAAGCTATACATGGAGAATAAATTATCTAATAATATATCTCAGGCAACATGCTAAGTAGTGGGGATATGAAGATGATAAGACCTGCTCTTTGATAGCAAATTGATGCACTACTTAAACATTAATAGCTTAATTGGTAATAACGGCTTAAGGCATTACTGCATCTACTTAAGATGCTATCGTTTTCATGGGACCTCTCAATGCTCAAGCTCAAAGGAATAACCCACAGTGTGAATGTCAGCACCCTCGGCAAGTTGGAGTGGAGTGGACAGCAGGCCAAGAAAAGGGCCACTTCCCAATTCCACAGTCTTAAAAGCATGAAGGAGGGAAGGAGTCAGGGGAGCCTCCTCAGTGCCTCAGACTTTCCTTGTCCGTGATCTTTCTGTGTAAGAATTCAGAGGGTGCTGAGCACCACAGCCAGTCCTAGGCTTGTGATAAACCACATACACCTCGAACAGTTCACTCAGAACCACGAGTACATGAGGACTCCGATCCGACAGTGCTCCACACATCTAACAAGCATACAAACCCCCAAGGGATCCGGCCAAAATGCAGATCCTGGCTCTGTGGATCTTAGGCAAGGCCTGAGCATCTGCATTCCCAGGGAGCTTCCAGCTGATACTGATGCTGCTGGTTCTGGGAACCGCACTCTGAGAAGCAAGGCTCTGGAATGCCTTCTACCATGCCATCATTTGCCAGTGGCCACCTAGGTTTTACTTGGATACCTCCATCGATGGGGAACTTACTGCCCTTTAGGATAGCTTTTTCTTCAGTGCTCTTTCTTCCGTGAAGCTGAAATTTGTTATCCTCAACCACTGAATGTTGTTCTGCCCAAAGATCAATGATTTTCTCACATTCAGATTCCCAATTATCTGTGATAGGCAGGAGCTATGGAAATAAATTCCCATCAAAAGGGTAAACGCAGATACCTACTGATTATTTCAGCCCAGGTGGGGCTGATTCTGCCGCCTTCGACACAGTAAAAGCTGAGTTACAAAGGACTTCACATACCGGGCAGCAGAGCCAGGAACCAGCATCCATGGCCCATTATGACTGTATTGTTCATGAACAATTTAGGGATCTGCAAAGTTATTGCTAAACATTATGTTTTCTTCAGTGAGATAAGAAGGGCAATTAGGATGAAAAAAGAAACAAATGCAACTGTTTGGGGAATGTGGATTGTGTGTAAGTGTGTATATGAATCCAGATCGATCTGACGAATGAGCCATTTGGTTTGGTCTGAGGAGATCTGAGCAGCAGAGATGGTGTGGCTGTCTCTTAGTATAATCTTGCTTCTAGACAAGGCTTGAGGGTGTCCTAATTTCACACTTGAACTCCAGTGTCCCAAGGACCTTTTGAGAATTGGTGACATCTCAGACTGCTTTGGGTTTGGATGAAGGTGGAGAACAAGCAATGGGTCAAAACAAAGCAGGCACCACCTGCCGATTCTCCATGTTGCACAGCCCGTGCCTGTGTGGGAGCAGCCGGTGTCACGGCTGCTGCTGAAGATAAAGAGAAGAACAAGCATCTGAAGGTTTGAAATTTTAACAACAGCTTCTTGGTGGTTAATGAATAATAGGCACCTGGGAGGGGTCAATGCCACCCAGAAAATTGGGGCCTAATATCTGATAGGCTGTCAATGTGCCATAGCTTGAGTTTCCAAGTCAAACTTCCTTTTCCCCGGATAAAGGAAACACTGGGAAGGAAACAATTGCTAGATTAGCAAGGCCGGCCTCGAGGCTACCGAGAATGAATAGCGCGATAACCCCACTTTCCTTGGAAAGAAAAGCTTGGAGAGGACAGAGAAGGGGAACCACCCCGCCCCTCCTCCCAGCACACACTCTCATCACCACCCTGCACGAAATGGGAACATTTTCAGGCCCCAGTTATGATTTAAATGAAGCACACCGCACCAATATTGTGTGGTGCCATCTGTTATTTTATATTTCACGAAATTTGGCCAGTTTTGAAATATTATAATTATATCTCCTACATTACGTATGCAACGCAGACATTTTCTGAAACATAAATACAGTATGTGGGAAATGTGACTGTATTTATAGCCCTTGGCTGGTGGGCAGCAAAAGGGCAGCTGGCACCATCAATGGCCTGGTGAGGGCAGCCTGCCAGCACTGCAGGGCCCGGCAGGAAGCACGCCTCCCCCACCACACCCCATCCTCCAGGGGGCTCCAGCACTCAGAGTGGCCCATGCCCTTTCATCTTCTAAGGAAGGTAACATCAACTGTACTTTAAAATTTTCAAGATCCAGTGTGTCCCCTCCCTCAGACTGCAGCAGCCAGATACAGGCATATTCAGTGATGTCCAGAGTCAGGGAATGGGCACAGAAGGTGCACGGCCCTGAAGGCAGCTCCCCCACCCCACATTCTTCTTGCAGCAGTGCTACTGAGGAGAGAGAATGGGGCAGGAGGTGGCAGGGTCCTCAGAGTCAAAGCACAGGGAGGTTGGAGAGAGCTGCTGTAGGAGGAGATCTCTATCCAGGCACAGCCATGCCTCTTAGCCTTAGGCCTTCCACTTGCTTCTGCAAAGGAGAATTTAGAGCTTCATAGCTCGTTTCGGTTTAGGTGTCAGGAGGTGCAGAAAAAAATGGTCAGACCTAGTCCAAGTCTCCAGTGGGCGTGCTCTGAGATTTCTGTATTCAAAGAAAAATCAGTGTTGTTTATTTGAGTTTTTTTCCCCCAAATACTGCAAAGTGCTTTGCAATAGCAAAGAGAAGAAAGCAAATGACAAGTATTTGAGTTTCCCTTTCTGTCTCCAAAACAAAGGCATTATTCAGTGATGAGAGAGCTATTTGATAGCTCTGGACGTTTCTGCCACAGTCCTCACGTGCGTCTTTAGGAGTTCACACAAACCCTTCTCTCAGAACACTAACTGCTGTTGCTCTGGACAGTCCAGCCAGAGAAGAGCATCATTGGCATTGCAACTTTTTTTTTTAATTATTTGAGTTAGTTGCTAACATTTAAAACTCAAAGATTTCACATAAAACCCAGTTTCTCTTGAAAAACCATGAGAGCTGGCATCATTGGATGTGTATTTCTGCCCAGCAACAATCTGCCTGCTCTGAGAAGCAGCTGCCCTCTTTGGAAGAAAGCGCTCCTCAGTTTCCCCTTTCTCCAGCCTCCTCGGCAGCCCTGCACGCACTCATGTCACCTGCCTGGCACTTGTGTTTATGACTTCCTAAAGTAGGTAATTGACTCTTATGAAGAAATATAGACTAGAAAATTAAGGTAACTGTTTTTTTCTTGATGTAGGGTTGGTGAAGCATTAAAATATATCCATAAGCCATCTAACAGGAAATTAAAGTGAAATTTACAAGCCTCTCTGTTTTTTTTCTTAAAAAAACTAAAATGAAAAGATAAATCTCCACCATAGCTCTTATTTTAGTGTATTTTAGTTATCTGTTTATTTACCATTCTTCACCAACAGACAGTGAGCAATTTTAGAGCAGGAGCCAATTTAATTTTCCTTTGCACACCAGTGTCTACAATAGCGTTTGACACATTGTAGACCAAATCTATGGAAGAAAGGAAAGAAGTATTAACAAAGCCAAAGTTACTCAGTCTGGCTTTGAGCTAGAATGAATCTGAACGAGTTTTTGTCCTCAGTCAGAGAGCCTAGTCCAGAATTCTCCCAATTCTGTACGGTTCCAGATACAATGGGATACACATCTAGATCAACTCCTAAATGAGACAAGCCTCTCTCTCTCTCCACCAGCGAGCTGTGCCCATCCCTAATGGTAGCTGAGGAAGGCATGAGAACACCAAGCCCTGGGCCTCTGGTGAGAGGCAGACACATAGCTCAGGGGCGGTGACTTCTCCGGCATGAGCGGGACGGTTAAACACCAGCAAATCACTGTCCATGATGATCCACCTGTGTCTTCTGTGAGAGGCACCAGAGCTTGGAATGAAATCTCTCTGACTCCAAGAAGACAGAGAACCATTTGTGAGTAATTTGGTGGGATACTGGATGCTACTGCTTTCGGGGTGAAGGAACCCCAGAGAGGCCATAAGAAAAGGAAGATCCTTGGGAAGTCTCTAGGCTCCCATGAAACTCCCATCAGAATCCAACAAGCAATAAGAGAGCACACTGAAAGCCAAAAATTCCTTGAGTCTTATACCCTACCCACCTCAGATACAGCCATGGGAGGAAAACTTGTCAAATTAAATATAATCTATAAAAAAAATCCTGTTACTGAGTGTACTGATATATTTTAGCGCTACGCAAACTCTGCATCAAGAAAAAAAATTACCTCCACTCTCTTAGATATTTTCCTACTAGAGTTTTCAACAAACGGTATAAGTTTGGTGGTCCTCGTGTCCTAATACTCTGTACACAGGCACATGTGATGCTAACATCAGAGAGAAAGCAAAAACACACACACTCTCTCTCCATCTCCCTTAGGGTTTCCACTCAGCCCTCAGCACCTCTCATCTGGACTTCTGTAGTCTGCAGGCTGACTAGGATTCCTGACTCCAGTCTTTCCCCTCTTCAAAGATATTTCCATCCTGCCTCTGGATTGGACCTTTTCAAAACCTCAATCATCACTCTTCCACTTGAAACTATTTCCTGTTTCCCAGGGCCTGACATTCCTATGGATCCACCAAAATATTTATGCCTAGCATGTGCCAGGCATCAAGGGTAAAAGCTCCAATTCTTTAGCTTGGCACATAAAGCCTTCTGTTATCTGCCCCTTGTCTACCTCCTCAGCAGTATCTGTCAATTCTCCCCTGCTTTGCTTTCTACACTCCTGCCCAAACCAGACTACTTGGGCATTCATGGTCACGGTTGCCTCTGAGTCTCCACACATGCTGTCCCTTTAGCTAGAATGTGCTTAACCTCTTTGTCTACCTCTTTCCTACTTATCAGTCAAGGCCTCTTACTCTTAGGCCTCTTGACTATTGCCCTTTGGGCTCGTATGTGGCAAATGATGTCAACTCATCTCAAACTTTTTCTGCACCTAAAGCCAAGTCAATACGTAACTCTGGCCTCCTGGTGAGCTTGCCTACCATAAGGAGCAACTCCATTACAGGCTTAGAGTGATCAATGAACAAGGGGACAGACTCATTTTTTAAGACGGGCTTCTACTTTTTCATAAACCATTTAGCTGACCCAATCAAAGAAACTGTCATGCCTATCACTTCCCATCCCCCACCAATCACCCCAACGTCCAAACACCAAACTCTGACCTCCTCACTCAGCTGAACTAAGAAATGCTTCCTGGTCTCAGCTCGATTGTTCCCTGACCACTCTAAAGTAGCAGACACCCCGACCTTATTACTCTTCAGCCACTCATCCTGTTTTGCTTTCCTCCACAGTGTTTATGAGTTCCAGACATAATATATGTATATTTGTTTGTCTATTGTCTTTCTTCCCCACTAGGATAAAAGTAAACACTTTGTCTTATTTACTGTGCAACTGCAGTGTCTAGAACTGGGTTTGGCACATAGTAGATGCTCACTGAATATCTGTTGAATGAATGAGTATAAGCACAAGGAGAAGCACTGACAATTTGATGAAGCCACTATGAACAGGAACTATCTCTGCTGACATGTGTAGTATTCTTGCTATAATAAGAATCCTTTTCTGTAAGAATAATAAATCTACTCTCATTTAACTGATTTAAATGACAGGTGGTTAGGATGGTTATTTATGCTTTCAGCACATACTTCATAGGAAGGAGAAAACCACAAAGTCTACAGAGAAGAGATTTAGTCAAAAGCTAAGACCTAAGTCAGTCCACAAACCTCATTTTAGGAAGCCTCCCATGATGCCCCTCCTGGAAGATCCCCTCTCTTTGTGGAAACACGTCTAGAAATCACACGGTAAGTTCACTGTGCTTTCTCTCACCTTCCCTCCCAATGGCCTCAAGTTGCTTGAGGGAGTGTGGCTCTTTTCTCCATATTGTCAGCCAGCACCTTGCACAGGTATCTGACATGTAGTGAGTGCACGGGAGTGAAACAGCATCAAGCGTGAGCCCAGGATGGCACAATAGAAAGAACGCAAGACTCAGAAGATTTGCATTTATGTCTTCTATGTCATGTCTTTTTTCTTTTGAGATGGAGTCTCGTTCTGTTGCCTAGGCTGGAGTGCAGTGGCACGATCTTGGCTCACTGCAACCTCTGTCTCTTGGGTTCAAGCAATTATCCTACCTCAGCCTCCCAAGTAGCTGGGATTACAGGCACCAACCACCAGGCCCAGCCAATTTTTGCATTTTTAGTATAGACAGAATTTCACCATGCTTGCCAGGCTGGTCTCGAACTCCTGACCTCAGGTGATCCCCTGCCTCGGCCTCCCAAAGTTCTGGGATTACAGGCGTGAGCCACCATGCCTGGCCAGAACTTCAGTTCTTAAGGGAGTGAAACAAAACATAGAAACAGTGGAGATCAGTCATGGAGGGAGCAGTTCAATGAAGACTCTAGGGAATCGGTCCCGAGTGCCCAGGGCTGGCAACCCTGCAGAGCTCTGTGGCGGGCACAGGCCATAGTGCTGCTGGTGGTGGGACCAGCTGTGGTCTCAGCTTCCTCATCCCCATTTGTCCGTGCCTTGTGCTTCAGCCTTCCTGTTGATTCTGTGTGCTGCCAGGTATCCTTACCATAAACCCCTATATGGCTTAGACTAGCGAGAGTTGATTTCTATTGCTTGGAACCAAGAACTCTGACCAGTACATTCAACTTGCCTGGATCTCAATTTACCCTAATGACACACAGGGACAACTCTTACTTCGTGAGTTGATGTGAGAGTTAAATGATGTGAAGTGTTCATAGAAGGCCCTACAACAATGGGAAACACATAGTAAACATTCAGTAAGTATGAATGTCCTTCCTGCATCCTTAAAAATGCTCTGAAACCAACCAACGAGAGGAAATGGGTTACAGCAGTTGCATCGCGCAGGTTTTCCCAGAGGGGTTTTGCTTGAATGTTTGCGAGAAGTAAAACAATGTTTACCAATCTGCCGGCAGTACAGGCTTAATTAGTGTTTGCAAACTGCTTGACATTCTTGAAAGAAAGGTGCCACCCAAGCACAGGCCATTATCATAATCAACTGGTGGCACACATGCCTGAAACGAGAAATGCAAAACTACCAAGGATGGGAACGGACTGCACGGAGGCCCAGGCGGCACTAATGTCTCTTTTGTTAAAAAAAAAAAAAAAAGCCATATTGAGCCATATTGACATATCATTCACTTAGCATAATACACTCTATTAAAGGGTACAATTCAGGGGTGTATAGTGTGTTCACAGGTATGTGCAATCACTGCTGTCAACTTTAGAACATTTGCATCACCACAAAGAGAAACCCTATACCTTTTAGCTATAACCTCCATACTTCCCAATCTCCCCATCCCTAAGCAATCACTAATCTACTTTCCATCTCAACACATTAGGCATAGTTCTAGACAGTTCATATGGAATCATAATGGAATCATAATAATATGGTCTGTTGTGATTGGCTTCTTTCCCTTAGTTGATGTTTTCGAGGTTCATCCGTGTTTCAGTATGTATCGGTACATCATATCTCTTTGTGGCCAAATAGTATCCCACCCCATACCATGCATTGTATGAATACACCACCCTGTGTTTATCTGTCCATCCGTCGTTGGACATTTGCATGATCTCCACCTCTTTGCTATTTGTATGGCTTTGCTCCTGCCATGAACGTTCATATACAAGTTTTTGTTTCAACACATGTTTTTAATTCTTTTGGGTGTATACGTAGGCGTGGAATTGCTGGGTTTTATGGTATGTTTAACTTTTTAAGGAACCACCAGACTGTTTTCTGCAGCAGCAGCGCCAGGTTACAATCCCACCAGACTAATGTCTTTTTGATCTCATAAAGATGTTGGCACTTCCTGATATTTATAAATATTCATGCTAGAACCCTTTAAGACATTTTGTTCATTATTCAGAAAAATTGTACACATTTTCTGCCTTCACACGTCTGCCCACTATGTCCTTTGCTGCCAAAGTGTATCCAGCTTCTCTCCAGTCAGACATGCACCACACCTCTGTTGCTGTGTTGGATTTCAAAATTCAGCAGTCCCACCCCCTTCCACTCTAAGCCTTGCTGCAGACTTTATGACTAACTAGCTATGTAGCCATCTCTAAGTCAGCCAGCATTACACCCCGTCTCACACTCCTCTCATATATTTAGTTTCATTGCTCTGAGAGTAAATGAAGAAATAATAATCACGTGTTTTCGCTTATTTGGTCCTAACTAGTTTGTATGTGTACAAACCCCTGATCTGAAGCTTAAGTTTTTAACATGTATAATGGAAAAAAAATCATAATTTTGCACATTCACCACTTGAAAAAATAGTATGCTTAATCATAAACAAATAATTACAGGAATGTTTCATCTGACCATAGAGTGTTTTTAAAAGTATCGAACTTGTAATCTTTCACAGGGCGGGATGCCCTAGGTCCCCCTGATGCCTTCCAGCTTCCCACTTTCTTTCACCCAGCCTAATTCACACATTTATATTTCCTGCCTGAATTCTGTGGGCTTTTGAATTTGCATTCCCCTGTATAAGGGATCCCTGAGAAAGGGTTTTAGTTTCTTTTTTCTCTCTCTCTCTTTTTTTTTTTTTTTGAGGCAGGGTCTCACTCTGTAGCCCAGGCTGGAGTGCAATGGTGCAATCTCAGTTCACTGAAACCTCCACCTCCCGAGTTCAAGCGATTCTCATGCCTCAGCCTCCTGAGTAGCTGGGATGACAGACGTGTGCCTGGCTAATTTTTGTATTTTTAGTAGAGACGGGGTTTCACCACGTCAGCCAGGCTGGTCTCAAGCTCCCAACCTCAGGTGATCTGCCCACCTCGGCCTCCCAAAGTGCTGGGATTACAGGCATGAGCCACCACTCCCTGCCTAGGTTTCAGTTCTTATGAGGACATAATATATCCAAGCCTCCCCATACTTGAAGCACATTTTACATGTTAATTACAAATTATTTGTTAGGGAAATGGTCAGTGAATTGACAAACCCACATGGCATCCAGTCAGATATACATTTAAAGTTTTAGTTTCGTATCCACCAGCTGCGTGATCTCAGAAAGTTACTTAACATCTTTGGCCATGAGATTCCTCATCTATAATATTGGGATAATAATAGTGACCCCATTGGGTTCTTATGATGATTAACTGAAATAGATATCAATAAAAACTATTACTATTTTTAGTACCTTTCTTTCTCTAAGGATCCTTATTAGTTGGGACACAGCCATGTATGTTTGAACACAATGTGTTTTCATTTGGGAAGAATTTGAAGTACCAGCACTGATTCCTTGCTAAACAATAAAATACTCCTCCTCTCCTGTCATGACACTTCGCCCCTCCATGTCTCTGTTTCTCTTCCATTGTCATAGCTGACATATATTCACATTGCACCGAATGTCTGTGGTCGGCTGACTGGAATGGTGGTGAGAGGAAAGAGAAGCTAGAGATGCCAGTGGTATCCTTGACATGCCCAACAGCGGCCCCTCCTGTTTCAACCCAGGCACTGGGATGGGCCCTGAGTGCTCCTGCCAATTGCATCCGTTGAGATGAAAATTATTATTTATTTCGGGGCTTGGTATCAACACTTCTCTGCAAATAAGAGACAGGTTGATACTCTGCACCAGCAGGTAGCAACCCCCAACATCTCCTACTTCAATTGGACTTTTTTCCCCACTGCATTTCTTTCTTTAAAATGTATTTTAGAATTCAGATGTTCCATTAGTTCATACTAGTCTTTACCACAACTGGTAGATGTTTAGATATTTTCATTATTTAAAAGTGCTTGGAATTTCTTTAAATCATAGAATTGAAATGCAATATTCTCAGTAGTAGCAAGGGTAAAAAAAAAATGATAATTATGTTTATTTTGCCTAAGATCTGTAACAGGTTTGTGACAGGAGAACTCACATTTCTTGTCTTAATATCGAAAGCAGGTTCCCCCTACCCCCACCTTCAGGGTTCTCTCCCCAGTGCAGAGCACAGGACTTCATCACCCCTTGGGGCAGACGGGCTTCTTGGCACAGCTAGTGAGGAGCAATGGCTGAAAGAAGTTAAAGACATCATTTCCTACCAGGGAAAATGCTAAGCTTCCATTTCCTGAGATAAATCATGTCTATCTAAGTGTAGAAATTCATTTTTCACAGATAGATGGTGAGCCTTGTGACACGCAAACCACACACATAACAGGTGGACTCCAGTTGCTTCGCTGAGTTTGAATTCTGTGAAAGAGCTGAGGAAACCTTGGCTCAAGGCTGGTTCCACCTTCGCCATGAAGCATCCAGAAGGAGACAGGCTCCCCAAAGGAGGAAATAAAATCAGACTAATATCGCATGATGTGAGCCTTCTGGTTTGGTTTTTCTCCTTCCGATGTCTTATTTTGTAATGGTTGACCATCCAGGTTAAATTTCCTAAAAGCTTATTTTCATACATCTACTTCTTCACTAAAACACCTTCAGCGGCCCTCCACTAACGTTTTAGTCTTACTTTAAAGGCACTCCAGAATCGAACCACAATTTACGTCCCTGACTTATCCCATTATACCCCCATCTGAGCTCTCTGGCATCTGGTCAGGCCGCGGTAGCACCCATTTTTATTCATCACGTTGTGTCTGGAAAGTGACCTGGTCTCCTACTTGCTTTCCTTCCAGCTCAGCTCTTGCACTGTCTTCTCTGACTGCCCAGCCACCTGCCCTCGGTGCTCTCCAGCATCTCTGAAAGTATCATCTGTGCTTATCACTTACCACCTGAAATATGCCATGTTTTTTCAATAAGACCATAAGAACCTTAAAAATGAGGTCTACGTTGCCCTATTTTTATTCTTAGCAATTAATATGGTTCCCTGTGCTTTGGAGAAAAAAAAAATGCCAGTAATGTTTTTGAGAAGAATATCAACAGCAGAAAATTGTTTCCTGAGGTTCTATAGAGTCTTCTCCTTGTAGAGACCAGATAATTCCCTACCTTCTCCCTGAGCCTCATCTCAGCTGCTACAGCCAAGAAGCTTCTGGCCTTCTCTCCCTTCCCCACAGAAAGGATGTGGGTTGGAGATGGATTCAAACAAAGGAATCAATAGCTCTCATGTAGATGATGCTCCCAGGAGATGGGGCCATGCCAACTCCAGTTTTCCTTTCAATGCACTTGGCTCAAGCCACACACCTGGTGGTCACGGCCCATCCGAGAAGCAACAAATTCAAGCAGAGGACCGGCTTTCTGAGAGGGGAACTTGGCAAACCCAAGTTGCCACGGTAACCGGGCTCCCAGCTTCAACATTTTCTACTTATGTTTTTTAGTTTAGGGTTTATGTTTTGAAGAGTTTTTTTCCCTCTTCCTTTTAACCTCCGAATGTGTGAGAAAATGTCTGCCGGGGGAATTAAGAGAACACACCGCATCTAACTGACTAGGAGCTATGGGGATGTAAAGGACTCTGAGACTGAAAAAATAACACACAGGACTTAGAATCCAAGCAACAGGATATTAGAACTGTGGGTTGCAGGTGGGTGCCCAGCCCTCCTGTGTGGCCTCCTTTTTTCTTCAACCCATTTTTTTCAATATGCCATAATGACCACATTCCATTTCTTAAATCATCAAAAATCTTACATTTCTTGGGTCTGGTAGTATTTTTAAGAGAAATAGGGCTCAAAACATGTTCAAAAGGGCTATTTGCCATATGCAGTTAGTCCCAAATTCTCTCATCCCATTTTCCTGCCAGTGGGGAAATATCATCACTCACTCAATATATCAACTGAACTGACCTCTGGGGATAATTCTTGAAGACAGGAAAAAAGATAATGCCCAACAGGACCTGGGGACGAAGGAGCGTTTGTGGGAAGGCTGAATGCTGGTCCCAACACACTGCTTTGCAGTCGGTAGCTCCAGCTCTAAAAGGCTAGTTGAGGCGCCCGTGAAAGAGAGGATGACAAAGCTGGAGGTGCAGATGCAATCCCCCCCTGCTACTGTTTTGTCCTGAGTTTCTGTGCCAGAATGGTAGTTTTGGCAGATTTAAAGTTGTAATGAAAATGGAGTACCCTAACTTTGCCAATTACAGACAGAATGCTGCTTATCTCTCCTGTTAGCTGCTAAGATGTCTTAAGGGTATAGATTAGAAGACACAGACGGAAGAAGAGAAGAGTTATTAAATTTTGAACCAGACACAGAGAAAAATTGGAGATAAACAGATGAGAAATAGAACATCTTAGAGCTCAGCTAAGAGATCACGTGGATGAGATCATCAGTAACTTTAAGCTACGTGAAACAGCAAACTCAATACTCAGACTCGTATAGGTTACACATAATGAATTTTGCAC
This sequence comes from Nomascus leucogenys, assembly GCF_006542625.1. Taxonomy (NCBI): domain Eukaryota; kingdom Metazoa; phylum Chordata; class Mammalia; order Primates; family Hylobatidae; genus Nomascus; species Nomascus leucogenys. Next base: position 1,375,979 of record NC_044395.1, on the reverse strand, counting down.
ATATTATATATATATTACATTTTACATATAACTGTGTATATAATTTTAACACATGCTGTCATGTATTGAGGTAGTTTTCAATATGCAATTTCCAGTAAGCTACACAGATGAAGACTTTAGAAACTGTTTTTCTTCTGACATATAGCTGCACATGTATGGCATGCATCATTTCCAGAGGACATGATTATCATCTATCAGTTATAGGAGCTAAACTGAGCCCATGGAGATAATTAGCTCAGGCACACAATGATAAACATGTCAAGATGGGAGATGCATTTCTTTCCTTAAACAAGAAATGGCAATATGATGGAAAACGTTGTTCCACGGTGGGTGGACAATATGCCTGTCATCAATCTTCCATAATAAATTATCTCTTAATTTAAGCTAATCTGCATTGGCCAGAAAATATATGGTGATAGTTTCATAAACTTGGGAATGAAGTTCTAGACTTTGAAATAAGCCTTCAGGTCTCAAGCGTTCTCAGGTCAGCTCTTCTATTCTTGGGTAAGGCCCCTCTCGCTCCACCATCATCTACCATCATCATCATCATCTCAGGTTTTATCCTATATTTAACAAAATTTAGACAACATTATCTCAGATTTTTATCTACAGATGCATTTCAATACCTCACAGCCATTATGAAGTCAGGGCATTTCTCCTGACGGCTCCTTTAAATCCACTGCTGCTACAAAACCAAAATTTTTTCCTATTGTTTTTTTCTTCTGTGAAGAAGGGAGGCAATAAGTATTTGGAAATTTGGGGCCAAGAGGAATAGTAACTGCATAAAGGGCAAATGACTAGATGCCTACAAATATCTTTTTTGGTGATAAATCCCATTAGTTTTAAGACAAATCATCAATTTTATATTAGATTTCTTTGGAGGCAAAATAAAATTTAAACTCATATTGAAAGACACATTTACATTTCAGAACCGTTAAAATGGGAGGGATAATTAATGTTCACCTTAGAACTAGAAATACATTGTTTTGTTTGGTTTCATTTTATTGTTTTGTCATGAAACTGTGTAATGGCCATTTAGCATATGAAAACCAGGGCTTATTTCTGGGTTAATTTAATGCCAGGAGAAACTTCACATATACTCCTAAATATTACAATAGTGTGCTCCCAGTCTTGGTGTCATATAGATAAAGAAAAACTCACAGCAAGTAGAAAAAGAATGACAGTGGCTCAGGACCTCTCAGGTAGGTGATATCCCAAGGCTGAGGATTCCCCCCGATTGGTTTTCCTCTTCCATGCACTTAGTTTTTGATTGTTAGGCATTCATCAATTCAAAATGGAACGTGAGATTGCCACTTCTAAATAAGACATATTAACTAGTAGTAGACTAGCCCTATCACCTTAAATAACCATAGAAATGGAATAAAATACATGGAACTTTTTTTTTTTTTCAAGCAATAGACCACAGGCAGTCCCAGACTGCAATCTCCGAGAGAAGGTAAATGCGTGAGGTGAGCCCTACGATTTCCTCAGGTCTCTATCTGTGGATAATTTCCTGACCTTAGCACCATAAGTTGGAGTCCAGTGGTATCACAGTAGCCCTATCGAGCTAAAGACACAGAGTTCAGAGTCTGTAGGAACCAGAGAGGTTAGGATGTGCAAGGCAAAGAACCGGAGAGGAGAAAGCTGCACATTTGGGGGGTTGGGAGAAGGGCATGAGTTTACGCAGGGGTTTCTCACACATCTGTGGCCGAAGGCTAGGTTGCATGTGCCCAGGGTTAAACTAGACAAAGCTTCCCAGAGAGTGAATAACTGTAGGTTGACAATAGAAGCGGTTATCAAAGGTAAAGTAGTTCTGAGGACGTTGGAAGTCTTGGTCCACCTGAGTGGAGAAACTCCATTAACATTGTGTGAACTCCCCAGAAATCCAGCTAAGATATCAGAGAGGTCATGCCCTAGGAGGAAGGACCAAGCCTTAGGAAGGACCAAGTCTAAAACCAAGCACTGACAAAGTCCTCAGAGGAGAAAGAGTTTGGCGGTTGAGTATTACTAAGTCAGAATGCCTTTGGAAATACCTTGGGATTTCAACAAATTATCCCAATAAAGCATAAATTCAAGTCTATGTAAATTCAAAGACATTAGTCAATAATTAAACTACCTCTATAATAAAAACTATCACTTTTCAAAGAAAGATTACAGAAGTGAGTCTCCTTTTTTATTCAACCCATTTTTTTCATATATCATAATAACCACATACCATTTGATTATAATGTACCACCAACAATGTCCACTAAACTATAAAAAATTACTGGATATACAAATAACAGGAAACTATGACCCATAGTCAAGAAAAGAAGCTAGTTAGTGGAATCGTACCCTCAGATGATCTGGATGTTGGCTTCAGCAGGCAAAGATTTTAAAGCAGAATTTATAAATATGCTCGAAGAATTTCTAAAAATTCAAGAATATGGTCAAAATGAGAAAATGTATGGAGACTTTCAGCAGAGAAAAGTTATTTTAAATAAAGAATCAAAGGAAAGTTCTATAAGGAAAAAATACAATAGTTAAAATGTTTAAACTCATTGGACAAACTTAACAGCAGATTAGAGGTGACAGAAAAGTCAGTAAACTTGATTATCAATACACATACTGAATTTTAAGAAGAAGGGAAAATGGTTGAAGCAAAATGAACAGAGCCCCAGGGATCCATGGGCCACATTTAAACAGTCTAACACAGAGATCATAGGTGTGCAGAGAAGAGAATGAAATGGGGCAGAAAAATATTTTAAAAATGCAATAGCTGAATACTTGCCAAATTTGATGTAAAATAACAACAAACCTAAGTGGGACAAATACAAGGAGAACCATAGTAGGTACATTACAGGAAAACTGCTAAACCCCAAAGAGAAGAATCTCGAAACAGCTGAGAGCAGTGGGGAGCAGGGGACATATTACACATAGGTAAACAGCAATGAGGATTGTCAGATTTATGTCTGACTTAGAGAAACAGTAGAAGCCAGAAAACAATAGAACATCTTTAAAGTGCTAAAAGAAAATCAACTTGCAACCTAGAACTCTACATCCAGTGAAAGTATCCTTTAAAACAGAGGGTGAAATAGAGACATATTTAGGTAAACTAAAGCTGAAAAAGTGTTTCACCAGCAGACATAGGAGATAAGAAGTGCTGCGGAATGACACTGAGTTCTATAGGGAGGCAAGGAGCGCAACAGAAAGGATAAATAAGTAAACATAAAACACTATGGCTTTTTTCCTTCTCATTTTTCTTTCAAAAAACCCTTCTCACTACAGGTAGTCCTCACTGTGTATGATAGTATGGGATCATAAAAATGACAGAATACATTGAAGTTATGTGTTAAAAAGTGATTTAAATAATCAATGGGAAAATTATGATAGCTCCATGACATTTAAAAATTTTCATTAAAATACTAACTCTCTTACTATGGGTTATATAAATGTATAAGAAAACAAAGAATTAGTAAAAATGAATATGTATTTGTTATACTGTAATTTAAAACTAGAAACATTGAGAATGAAGGGTTTTCTTTGTAAAAACAGATGATCAAGAGGAGTTTGAGAAGTCCTTGCCTTCTGCTCTTTTCTTAACTTATGATACCGAGCGAGCAGCTTTTCTGTGTCTTGGAACATTTTTATACTCCTAAATTTTGAATCAGTTTTTAACATTTCTGCCTTTGTGTGTTCAATGTCATGAAGTATGTCTGAGAGTTCTTTTAATGCAGTTGTGTTTTTTATTATTTAGTGGCATTACTTCTGAGACACCTTCCTCCATTTTCCTCCCAGCCACTTTCTTCATTTATGCTGGTAAGTTTGCCTTCACTAAGCTGCTCTGGCTGAACATCTAGAGCCTCGCGAATGCTGGCAGTCTCAGCATCCTCACAGTCAGGTATTTCTCCTGTAACTCCACTGATGTTCTAGGCAAATTTTGCATCTATCATTAGCGCTTTTCATTTCTTTCCTGCGCTTTTATCTTTGATGGTCAATTCCTTCAGTTGAATACCACCTTTGTGAAATGTTCTGTGGGTTTGTCACTGGAAGGCAAAGAGGTGACACACCCACATGTTTTGCTGTCTGTGCAAAAACTAAATAGCCGATGCAGAGTGACATATTCACAGATAGACTTTGAAGGAAGTGACATGATTGCTTACTGATCGTGATGTGCATCTGTCACTTAGCTTGTGATTTGTGGACTGAAGAGCTCACAGCAAAGTTTATATCTTGTAAAATTAGTCACAGTTAATACACTGTGCTAACTAAAATATAAATCGTGCTGTTGAAGGACCAGTATTAATTAAATAAATGCAATAACTGGAATTTGTACATATCAAAACTGTGCAAAGCAAAGACTACCTCTACCTAAAGCAAATATAATGTGGGGTAGGTTTATAACATGCATAATTTTAAAATGTTAACATAATAGCACAACATTGGTGGGTGGGTAAAATGGAATCATACCACTATATAGCCATTACATTTGGGAAATAATACAGTAATGAGAAATATATGAAGTGGTATGTGTTACAAGATTGACTCTGATTAAATTTTTAATTGAAATTTTAGTTGAGATAATTCTAGAATACCAGGGACTTGTAAGAAATAATTCAAAGAGATCCTATGCACTCTTTACCCATTTGCCCCAACAGTAACATGTTACAAACCTATAGTACCATATCATAAACAGAATACTGACATTGATCTAATCCATAGATCTGACTCAGATTTCCCCGGTTTTACTTGTTCTTAATTGTGTGTGTGTATTTAATTCTGTATAATTCTATCACATGTGTAAGTTCTTCTTCCACCACTGCAGTCATGATGCAGAGCCATTCTACAGCCACAAGGATCCCTCCTGCTGCCCTTTTAAAGCCAAGCCCAGCTCCTTCCCCATTCTCTAATCTTTAGCAACCAGTACTCTATTTTCCATTTTTAAAATTTTAAAATTATGTCAAACTACATAAATGTAGTTATACAATAGGTAACCCTTGGGGATTTTTTTTACCAGAATAATCCTCTGGAAATTCATGCAAGCAGTTGCATGTATCAGCAGCTTGTGCCTTTTTATTGTTGTGTAGTATTCTGTGGTGTGGATGTACCACAGATTGTTTAACACATCATCCATTGAAGCACATCTTGGTTGTTTCCAATTTGAGGTTACTACAAACAAAGCTGCTGTGAGCATCTGTTTACATGTTTTTATGTGAGCATAAACTTTAATTTCTTCGGCATTTAGAATTTAAAAATGCATTATTATTATCCCCAGAACAAACAGTAAAAAAAATTACAAAGAATTATTTCTATGAGCTAGTTGAGGAAATAAATTGGAATAATATAGAATATTTCAGTAATCTAAAAGAAGACAGAAAGAAAAACAGAAAGCACAAACAGGAAAATGGTAAATTCAAACCCAATCATGAATTATTACATTCAATGTAAATAGGTTTGAAGTAACACTAAGAGACACATTGTATAATCAAATTGACAAGAATCAGCTATCATGCAATACCAAACCTTACTACAAGTTTTAAGAATGTAGGTAATAGCAAGACGTGCAAAGCATGGAGACACAGGGAGATGCCAGCAACAACCTCATGTCCTCTATTCCACATCAGGACACATGACCTCTCAGAGCTGACGCAGAAGATTTCCAGGTGACGCATGCCACCGCTTACACAAACGGAGTTCATTTGCTCATGAATCATCTCTATTTTACATTCCAGTATTGTCTAGTAATTACCTAGATGACACAAACATTATCTAGCCAAAAAAACAAACAGACTCCAGGTTTGCTTGCCATAAACAGTAATAGACAAACTAGGTATATCCTCTTAAAAGCATTCCATAGATGAGAACTCATACACTGCTAATAACCATCAGGAGGTCCAGTTACCATGTTTATATATCATGTGATTTGAACTGATTATTTCTCCTGCAGGCATCCCTAACTGAAACAAACCATTTGTTTTGAAGACTTCCTTTCCCCTTCAAATGATGATGACTTTATTAAAATCAATTTACCATACATGTACAGATCTATTTTGGGACTCTTCATTCTTTTCCTTGGTCTCTAAGTGGTTTGGCCACTTATAAGTCACTTAACCTTTCTGAGCCTCAGAGTCCTAATACATAAAATAGCAATAACAATATATAATTGATTGAGTTATACTGATGATTAATTGGGAAGTGTCTGGTATGTAAAAATATTCACTAATTGATAGTTATGGTAAACATATTTTCTGAATGCAAGTTAAGCTGCAAAAACTGAAAAAAAGATTGTGTTCCTCCCCATTTGAGACTGTAAATATGGAAGATCATAGAAAAACGTAATAAAATCACTTTAGTAATTTAATAAATCACCTTATGAAAATATAATTTCAAACAATGAGATAACCTATACCTCCACAAAAATCCTGAACATATTATTGTTATAAATATGCAGCATATGAAATATATATGCAGGTATATGAGGAAACTTCAAAAAGTTCATGGAAAAAATTCAATTAAAAGATTAAAAATTAAAATGTAAACTTTATTTCTCAACATAATCTCCCTCGAGTTCAAGACACTTCTGTAAGTGATGATGCCAGCCAATTAGTCCATTCCTAAGGAACTGAGTGTCCTGGGAATTTAATCATGTCAATACAGTCTTTTTTACATTATTAACTGAAGAAAAATGGGAGTCTTTTAAACATTTTTTTAATATTAAGAAAGTAAAATAAGTCATAAGGAGCCAAATCATGACTGTAAGGTGGATGCCTAATAATTTTCCATCAAAACTCTTGCATAATTTTCCTTGCTTGACGGCAGGAATGAGCAGGAGCATTGTTACAGTGAAGAAGGACTTTCTTGTGAAGCTTTCCCAGGACTTTTCCTGCTAAAGCTTTGGCTTTCTCAAAACACTCTCATAATAAACAGATGTTACCATTCTTTGACCCTCCAGAAATTCAACAAGCAAAATGGCTTGAGCATCCAAAAAAAAACTTTTTCCAAGACTTTTGCTTTTGACCAGTCTGCTCCTGCTGTGACTGGAGCACTTCCACCTCTTGGTAGCCATTGCTTTGATCGTGCATGGTCTTCAGGATTATACTGGGAAAGCCATGTTTCATCTCCTGTTATAATTCTTCCAATAAATCCTTCAGGATTTTGATCCCATTTGTTTAAAATTCTCATTGATACCTCTGCTCTTGTCTGCAGCTGATCTGAATACAATGGGTTTGGCATCCATCAAGTGGAAAGTTTGATCAACTTTAATTTTTCAGTCGGAATTGTATAAGCTGAAACAACTGAGTTGCCCATGGTGTTGGCAATTGTTTCTGCTGTGAGTCGTCAGTTCTCTTCTTCAATGAGGGCATAAACAAGATGAATTTTTTCCTCAAAAATTGATCTGGATGATCTACCATTGTGGACTTTCATCTTCAACATTATCTCATCCCTTCTTAAAATGAGTTAGCAATTTGTAAACTGCTGGATTTTTTAGGGCATTATTCCCATAAAGTTTTTATAAAGCATAAATAATTTTACTATTCTTCCACCCAAGCTTCACCATAAATTTGATGTTTTTCCTTGCTTCAATTTTAGCAGAATTCATGTGGCTCTGATAGGGAACATTTTCAAACCGGTGTCTTACCTTTCTTAGTGCCTCAAACTAGATCCTGTTTAGTCATGTTATAACAAGTTAGTACAAGTTTATATTGGTACAAGAAAAATTTCCGAAATATGTGCATAGATTTTTATACTATGCATTTTCCATGAACTATTTGAAGACCCCTGCTGTGCCTTTCATGTGTTTCCTAAAGCTCAGTCATATGTCTGAAAGCTGAATGATACCTACCCACTGCCAGCCAATCATCAACCTTTGACTGGCAAATCCCTATTCATCCTACCAAGCTCATATGTCACCTCCTCTAGAAAGTCTTCCCTGCCTCTTCTCCCTAGTAGTGCCTATTTATGCCTATTCATGGCTGTATTGCTGAATGTACCACCTTACAAGTATCTGTGTATCTTTTTTTCACATTAGACATTGGAGTCCTTCAGAGTAGGGACAGTGTCTTCCCTCCCTCCCTCCCTTCCTTCTTTCCTTCCTTTCTCTTCTTTCTTTTTTCCTTCTTTCTTTTCTTTTTTTCTTTTTTTTTTTTTGCTAATCCTTTCCATGTATCCTCCCAAACACATGTGCCTTTCTCACAGTAGGTACTTCATGTAGATGCTTAATAGCTTCACCTATCTTCCTCTGTGCTGCCTCTTATCTATAGATAAACTTTTAAGTGACTATGTACACATCTTCCAGCTACATTCCTCAACTGTAAACATTTCAATCCCATCCAGATGTCAAAACGCAGCTGATTTTTCTGAATGCAGGGATTCCCTCTGGGAACTAGGGCTTTGGAACAGTGAAGCATATCCTAGTAATGAGGCATGGAGGAGGCACCTGGAACCCATTAGCAAAGGATAAGCTGCCATTCCTAACATCTAACTGGGGGCTTTCATCCTGTACAATTTATAATTGATCAAACTTTGGGAGCTGTAGATAGTACACAAAGTATATTTTTGCTGATTTTGATTTCCCTTTAGTCCACACAAGTTGTTTCTCATCATTGCTTAGGGAACCAACTGAAATCCAAGTTTCACCACGAAAGGAGATTTGACCTCACCAGGTTAATCACTATGGCTGACCTAATTTGAATCAAGATTGAGTTCAGAGTCAGGAACACCAACATCAACCTAACCAAGTGCTAACTTAGGACAGGTTACTAGGGTATGATTGAGAACAATATATCTGATAACTAGAAGAAAGTAAATGGTTTAACATGAGCAGGTTAAGTACATGACAGTTCTGAATCCAGTTCTCAAGCCAACGTCAGGTATCCAAGATATTAGAATCAGGTTATCAGCTAATGTCAGAAGTAACAAAATCAGTTGGGAAGGCCATAAGAATACGGTCAATGTCTTATGCATCCTTTACATTTTCCTCCTTCAACTCTTAGCACTTTCCTCAGACATTAGTAGAAGGAAAAAAAACAAAAACAAAAACAAAAGCCTTTAGAGCAATCAACTTTAAAAGTTTCAATAATTAAACCATTAGATCTAAGCACTCAGAGAACAATTTGATTTTCTTTACCCAGTAGAATAGTAGGAAGCAGCTCCTTGTCTATAACAGAGCACAATTTATCCCTGGATTATTTCTGATAGTACTAGCTGCTATGACAAATCCCAAATCTCCGTGGAATTTATTTCTCACACAAAGTAGCAGACACATGTCCCTGGTCCACTTGAGACTCTTTTTCACACGGTGAGTCAGGGACTCAGTTTCCTGTTTGCTGTGGCTCCTCCGCTTCCCAGTCCATAACCTCCACAGCCTCCACTCTCATCCACACCAAGCCAGATCGGGAACAAATATGGAGGACTGAGCATCAAATTCTTTTTTCAATGAAGCTGGCCTGAAAGTGGCAGAAATCACTTCCACTCATACTCTATTGGCCAGAACTCAGTTACCTGGCTGGCCTTAATTGGAAAGGAAATGAGGAAATACAGTCTTAGCTGGGAAGAGAGAATCAGGTAGCAGACTCTGTTGGAATCACCTTTTGCACTTTTTTTTTAAATTATTTCTCGAGAGGGATAAGGAAGTGGGAGAAAAGCTTCTAACTTAAGATTATTAAATCTGAGTTTAATTCATCACATCCAGTTTATTTGTCCTCAAAAAAATGTTACACTACCTTGGACTAACCGTTTGGGGACTTGATAATATTCCAGTTGAGCAATCTAGGTACCCAGAATTAGAATCACCCCCTCACCTGTTGTTTATAGGTCAGCAGCAAAAGTTCCCCATGTTTCTGCTCATTTGTTCTTTCATCCAAACATTACATATTTATTCAGCATCTACTCTATGGAAAGCACTATGCTGGAGAGACAGGAGACAGCAAGACCTCTCCCAGGAAGTAGTGTGATTTAGCAGAAGACTATACTTCATCCAACTGTTAGAATCTAGTCTTAGCGGCCAACCCAGGTTCCAGCTCACCTTAGATTCAGGGCTAGGTCCTAACCAAAAAGAAAGGCTTCCCCCTAAGCAGTACACCCATGTGTGTCTGAATATCCAGGGCTGCCCTGTGATCCCTGCTGTTCTTCTGGTCTTGGCTCCCGTCCCCACCCCAGCCCCACTCCATTCCATGTGTCTTTCTGCATATTCACATCTTGCTTATTTGATCACAACATCTCTAAATTGTACTCTCTGTGAATAAAGTTGCCTCTCTCAGGATGACTGAAATACAAAGCCCTGTGTCAAAACATGCACAAAACAATGCTGAAAAAGTTTTTGTGCTATAAAAGTTGCGCAGTGAAAGTAGGGTGGAGAGACAGGAAGGAGTGAGGAGAATGCCTCACTTTGGATTCCCCACCAGCTACTGCTCCAGTCACTGAACCCTTCTCTCCTCCCCACTAGAACTGTTGGCTTGGCTGCTGAGGGAGCTCCTGGGGCTCAAAGGGGCTTGATGACCATCTATGCCAAAGGTGGGATGAAAGCAAAAGGCCCTTAGAAGCAACCAGACCCATGACTTCTTGTCCCTGCTCCCTGGGTCACTGGAGGGTGTGTAAGCAGGGGAGTACCACAGCAAGGGAAAGAACTGGAGACCCCAGTCACAGACGAGTTTATCTTGCGTCTTCTTTGTTGTTTAGATTCCTAGTCATCCCTGAGTCTGGGTTTGAAGGGACACATAAATATGGACATGTTTTGGGAAAATGCAAAAATGAATTAACAAGTGACTCTCTCGGCCTGAACTCACATCCTGGACACTCAGGGTCTGAGACACCACGCCTGTGCTGGCCTGGAGGAGTAGACAGCACCGGCAAGTCTGAAGGTGTTAGAAAGAGACTTCAAGGTTTGTCTGTGTCCAAGAGGTATGCAAGAGGCTGGCCCCAGGATGCTGGGCAGAGAAGGGGAATTCGAGAATGAAGACGAGAGACAGGGACTTGGGTCGCTGCGCGCGGCAGGCAGCCTCAGGGATGCGGTGGTTCAGAGATTCGGAGCTGCCTGTCAATTATTGATGAATTTAGCAGAGCCCCCGAGCTGGTTCACAGGTGGGAGAGAAGGCTGAGAAAGCTTTTGCTCCCTAAAAACCGTCTGTGAGATCTATGTCCGAGTCAGGAAAGGGGAAGCGATTCCTTTTTTTTTTTTTGTACACAGAGAAATCGAAACACTTATTTTGTAGCTCCTGATAGCAATCTCATTCAGCAAGTCTAACTACAGGCCTACCAGTGCTTTTTGTTTTTGTTAAGTATTTAAACAGGCGCCAATATGCACATTTCATTCTGCATGTCCCCATGGCTCCACTACCCCATCCGTGTTCCGCAGCTCCTCCTGCTCTTTCCCCCTGCCTCCCTGGACACGCGAGTGCTAAGTTCGCGTCTAGGGGAGGCAGGCACTGCTGAAAATGAAAGTGGTCCTGTCGAGGCAACGGGAAAGAGCAGCTCTTGGTTTCTTGGGGCTCAGTAGCAATGACAACACAAGGGTAGACGTTTCGAAAGGCGGACCATCTGAGCGGTCCAGTGTGTGCTGGAAGACACTGGAGATGGAGAAAAAGACCTCAGGGCGGAAATGGCGGGACAGCCGGACACCACGGACCGCGCACTTGGCGAGCGGAGGAGAGGGAGAAGGAGCCGGCCTAGGAGGCGCCAGCGAGCTGAGTCCTAGAACCAGGAAGGAGCAGTTTCCCGTGTCTAGGAGGGGCTGCTTCTGCTGACTGGACGGAGGTGTTGTTTTGAAAGGCCAATTAAAAGGAATTTAGTGATGGAATCAAGTCAAGGTCACAGTGGGGAGCTTAGGAAATGAGGAATCACTGAAGGATTTTGACTTTTTAGAAAGGCAATTTGGAATCTGCTGCAATGATGCAGGTCTGAGTAATCAAGTGTTTGGTTTGGAATGATGGCAATTAGAACAGAAACTGTATGTTGAAAGACTTCGTTCCATGGTGTTTCCTGATTCAATACACGAAATAAAGGAAAGAGAAAAGAAAAGTAACCCAGAACTACCGGCTGCATGATTTACAGATGCAGTGCTATTTAGAAACATAAAGAAGACTAGGCTGGGCGCGGTGGCTCACGCTTGTAATTCCAGCACTTTGGGAGGCCGAGGCGGGTGGATCACGAGGTCAGGAGCTCGAGACCAGCCTGGCCAACATAGTGAAACCCCGTCTGTACTAAAAATACAAAAAAATTAGCCAGGCGTGGTGGCGGGCGCCTGTAATCCCAGCTACTCGGGAGGCTGAGGCAGGAGAATCGCTTGAACCCAGGAGGCAGAGCTTGCAGTGAGCTCAGAGTGCATCATTGCACATCAGCCCGGATGACAGTGCAAGACTCCGTCAAAAAAAAAAAAAAAAAAAGTAGAGAAGAATGAGGGGAGAACTTACTTGAGAAGGAAGACAGGGTCATGGAAGACATCTGAAGTTTAAGGTCACAGCATTATACACAGGTGGAGATGTCTTTGAAGCAATTGGTGAAGTAGATCTTACATTTGTAAAAGGAGTTGAAATGTAGTAGATATCAACCGGAAAAAGTCATCAGGCCAAGGACACGGTGAAAATGGCGGCAGAACTGGTTCAGGAAAAGAAGAAATTTAAAAGAAGAGTGTGGCAAAAATAAAAACACAAAAGCCACAAAGACAGTTAAAAGACAAGTGATATCCAGGGAAAATTATTGCATCGTATATAAAAGACAAAGGATTGATGTCTAAACTATGTAAATAATTTTTAAAAGAACAAGAAAAAAAGGCGAATTACCTAATCAAAATTATCCAAGGATATAATAGAAAACTTCATAGAAAAGAAAATACAAATGGCTCAAGAACACATGAAAGAATACTTGGACTCTCCAGAATTGGGGGCCCAGGATGATGTGATGCTGTGCAGAGTTGGGGCCAGTTCTGAATGCCTGTGCCACTCCTGAGCAGCTGTGAAACTGTTACCAAGTTCTTAAACCTCTTTCATGACCTGTAAAATGAGAATGATAGCAACAGAAACTCCCTGAAAGCATTGTGGTGAAGATTAAATAAGTTAATATATGTAAACTGCTTAGAACAGTGGCTGGCACAGAATAAGTACTAAGTAATTGTAAGCTATTATTAACAATAGAGCAATACAAATTAAAGTAACAATCAAACATAATTTTTCGCCCACAGATTGTCAAAATTTTGAAGTATGAGAATATCAAGTGTTGACAAGGATTCAGGTGAAATGATCCTCTTATAAACTGCAAGTAGGAATGCAAATTGGTACATCCACTTTGGAGGAAAAAATTGGCATATTTTATAAAATTGAAAATATGCCTCATTTAAGACCCAACAATCCTACCTCTGAGTATATACCTTACAGAAACTCTTGCATATGTGCACCAGAAAACTGTTGACTGAAGCATATTTTCTGTTATTGTTAAGAGAAAAACATTGGAAAGAATATAAAATGTCTATATGTAGTGGAATATATTGTAAAAATAATTCAATATATTTAATGACAGAATACTGTATAGCAGTTAAAAGAAAGAAACCAGACCTCTCTAAATATAGCAGATGGCCAGCAACAAACACTAGGGACAGTATGATGCCTATGTATCATTTATGATATTATGTACTTAAAACCATAAACATGAACCGCAATGCTTGCTTCTAGGGAGAACCAGAAGGGAACACGAAGAGGGATGTTGGTTGAAGGCAACTTTCATTTTCCCTGTAGTCTTTTATTTCTTCAAAAAGCAAAAAGAATACTAGATACAAAGGAGACAAAATGCTAACAGTTGTTGATTTTGGATGGCAAAAATATGCATGTAAGTTATATTATTCTTTGTACTTTTTATATTTTTAAATTTTGAAAAAATTTAAAATGCTGTCTGAACAGATGTTCTGGGTGTTATCTAAAATGCTTCATAAGAAAAAGAAGAAAAGCAATGAAAAGAGTGCAGAGAACTGGACCTTGAAAACAGCGTGCTCGGGGAGAGGAGGTAGTGGGGCTCTGGCCAGGGAATGGGAAGTCGCAGCAAGAACCGAGGCCCTGGCGACCACAAAACCCAGGGAAGAGACTGTGCGGGAAGGAGGGGTTCCAGCTGGGTCATGTACCCTGAGGGATTGCTCTAGTGGGGCGAGAGAAGAATGGGCCCAGGCTCATGAGGCAGAGTTCATTATCCCGCAAGAGAGAAGCCCCAGTGAAGGGCGCAAGAATGGAAAAACGTCGGGAGTGGGGCTAGTAAGAGTACCAGGGATCAGTCCACGATTCAGGGAAGAAGAGGCAAAACAGCCTTGGAGGGTGAAGCGTCTAGGTGGGGTCGGGGTGGGGCGGGGTTGGTTCAGATCCCAAGCCTGTGCTGTTGATGGAATCAGGGGAATAGGCGGTGGAGGAGGCCCGGGTCCCCTGTGGAAGCTGGGAAGGCCGGGAGGGCAGTCCCTTCAGAGCTCAGGGCTGAATCTCGGCCACGCCAGGCCCCCAAGGAAAGTGCACACCTGAGGAGACCCCAGACCCGGCCACCCCCACGCTGGCGTGCCTGGCCTGCCAGTGCCCCTGCTGTGCTCTGGGAGGACTAGAGAATGAGCCTGTGTTTAGGCCAGGCTTACTACAGCCACCCACGAGGAGAGCTGGCAGCCGTCCCCAGGGTGGGGGCTGCGCAGCAGATGCACTCTTTCTCATTAAGTGACTTGCATATGGAGTGAAGACACCTCTCCCCTCGCCCACCCTGGCTCCCGGCCTTCACGTGCTCTGCGGGCTGCCAGCTTCCCCCGCTCCGCGCACACCGCCGGCACCGCCCAGGCACTGGGCCTGCAGCAGGAGGAGGCCGCGGTGCAGGCGGGCAGAGCCCAGCAGAGGCAGGAGCAGAGCGGAGGCAGGGGCCGTCCTTCCCTCCTGGAGACCGCAGATCTCTCTCAGATGTGACGGGAACAGTCACAGACAAGGGTACTCATTATTTTCGTGTTCTCTGCTCGGTGATCTGGACTCCCACCTGGAATCCTCCAGGGAGGCAGCCCTCAGCCAGCGGGAGGGAGGGAGGAGGGCGGGGAAGGAAAGAGGAATTACCGCCCGGCTCAAGGACAAGGCACCTCCTGAGCGCTGTGCAGACCCACTGCCACCCTCCCTTGGGTTTCATGCTTTCGAGCAAGACCCTGGGTTCCCAAGGGAAAGCACAAAGCCGCTCCCATTCTTTGCTCACCTCTGTATCAGGACAGGATTGAGACTGACATAAAAGCCTGAAGTACTGAATAGATTAGGATAGCACCTTGGTCTAAGATTGAACATAAACATGATGCTTAACCATAAAAAATTGCAATGTGTATTAAACTTGAAATGACTTTCTTTCTGATTTTGCAAATTGCAAAATTTTGGAGACAGCTATCAAAGCTCAATTATCCTTCTTAGCATGTGGCCTGCACACATTCTGGGTCTACATGAATTAAGCAATCCTGACACAGGTATGAATGCATGCACATTTATGCACACAAAATCTCACGTATGTACAGGAACCAAACATGTAGGCAGAGACATAAAACTTGCTTACTCCTGTCTCTGGTCTCCCTTCCCATCAGTTAAGAGGAAACCCTGCCTCCCCAAGGGTATCTTCCAAATGTCCTTCTCCAAGAACCCTCTGACAAACCCCACTGTGGTAAAACCTCCCTGATTAGATGTCAAAAACCGGATTCCAACTTTCACTTCCTATGTCTGAAACTTTGGGCAAATATCTGAGTGTCCCTGAGCTTCAGTTTTCCTTTCACTCCTTTAGCGTAGGGTTAAAACTAGCAAAGAGTAGGAAACTATTGAGCAAGTTCAATGAGGTAACGTATGTCTTAGTCCTACTTGATCTGGGTCCTCCAAAAACAGATGCCCAGATGGAATCTGGTTAGAAAGAGACTGATTGGAGGAAACACCCGTGAGGAAAACTGGGTCACCAAAGGAGACAGTGGCGGGTGAGGGGGAGCCCTCAGGCCTGAGAAGGAGGAATGGAGGGAGGGAATGAAGCACGGTGGCCAACTGCAATGAGGTGCTAAGGAGCTCCAGCCAGGCCAAGGAGAGGCTTCTGGTCCCAGCTACCTGCCAGAGGGGCTGATGCTTAAGGTGGATAAGCAAGGACTCATTGCCTAGGGACACTTTCTTAGGACAGGGACCTGGCAATGCGGCTGACTCGCTGCTGGGTGGCACTTTGAAGCCTGGGAAAGCCATGGCCTACTCTTGGTAAAGTGGAAATGCCTGAGTCATGATTGTGGCTAGGTAGAAGAAGGAGTCAAGAAGTCATAGGAGGAGTCATGCTGGAGTGGATGTGAGGCCAGCAGAGCCACAGAGATTTGCATTGCATAGGAGGGACCTAGGACACACCATCTGCTAAGGCCGCTAGGAATGCACTGGATTGGCATCACCAAGAGATTCCGCGATGGCTCACCTCTGCAGGTCAAGGCCCAAGGTAGGAGGGTCACGACCTGGGCTGGTTAATTCCGAGGATGATGGGGACCGGGCAATAGTGGCTGCAGGCTGGAAAGGTCAGAGGGCCAACCCAGGGGCCTTGACTAGCAAGGAGCCATGGAAATTGTGCATAGGGTGCCTAGGGGCAAAATAGATGGGCCACCACCGGCATGCTGCTTAACACTTATAACAAAAGCAGCAAGGTAGGAACAGAGCAGCAGGAGGCTGAGGGTAGGAACACCAAAATAGCCACACCTCCTGGCCTGGTTCCCACATCTGAGTCTATTCCAGATTGGAAAACCACTGATGGAGGAGCTGTCTGGGCTGCTAGGAGGCAGAACTCTGCAATGTGATGGCAGGTATAAACTGTGATGATTTCCCAAGTCCTTTCCTAAAAAATCTATGACCCTTTGGTTATGACTGTGTACACTGGAGAAAGAGAAATGTGCCTTTGGAGTGGGAATTTATGGGGGCCAGGTAACAACTGGAGCCGTGGCTGAGGTCTGGCTCACATTCGCCCATGAGGTCCACAGATCCACCTGAAGACCGTTTCCCAGGCACAGAGTGTATAATTGGAATTCATATGCTTGGTGGTTTGTTCCAGCCCACTCTTAATAGCACCTGTGTTAATTTGGGTGCTGCAACGATGGGATTAGACACAGAAAATGTTTATGGGTGAACGGCTGTGAAGGAAAATGAGGAAGAAAATGAAGGAGGCCGGGAGGCTTGTCAAACCCAGATGTAGGTCAGATCGCTCTGAAGGAGAAAGGGGAGAAAAGGAAGGGAAGAAGAAAGATCATAGACTGAATGGGAACCTTAGGACACTTTTGACAGGGCAAACAGTGAGTCCTTGGCCAGTCACACGTCTAAAAAGCCCTGCCTCCTCCAGAGCCAGACCCACACGGGTTTCCTGCTGTGCTTACTTCTGGGCTAGAAGCAGCTGTGGATATCATGGCCCGGGCAGAAGAGTGGTAACTGGGTTTCCAGACACAGCAGCTGGGACTGGCAACGGCCACAATCCTTACCTGTGGCAAGAGATCTTCCATGCCCACCACAGGTACCCACATGACAGGTTTATACAAGGACAAGAGCCTTTCTTCCCTCTTCCCCTGGAGTCTGTACAGTCATCTTTTGCATTTGGCTAGATTAGGTCAATTTTTACATTCTTTGGCACACATTTGGGATTCAATAATTCTGCCAACATTCATTGAGTATTTACTCAGTGCCAAGTTGTGTGCTAAGCACTCACAGTGAAAAAGAGTTAAAATATGTTCCTGATCATATGGAGTTTGCAATCTAGCCGAAGGAAAAAAACATGTAAACAAAAAAGGGCAAGGGGGTGTTAAACGCCTGTGACAATTTTTTAGGGCAGAGTGGAGGCAAGGGGAGAGGTGTTTCTCACATATGGTTTGTGGAGAAATGCCAAGAAAAGGCTTTATCCGTGAGAATACTGACACTGAGCAAAGTCTGGGAAGGTGAGCAGGCATTCCCTGAGCAGCTCAGCAGGGACGCCGTGGGCCTGAGGATTAGGGCGCAGTCTGAGGCACTGGGATGCCATGAACAACATAGCATGCTGTGCACACTGCAAGTAATCGAGGAATTCCAGGAGGGAGGCAGTAAGATGCAAGACTGACCTCAAGGCCAGATGATGGATGCAGATTATGTGGGCCTCACTAAAGGGCACGCATCTTATCTGGAGACTGGGAGGAATTACTGACACTTTAAAGGCAACACCATGACCAAATTTGCATTGTTAAAACAAAGAAACAAAAACACGCTGATATTTGGGCAGAGGATGGATGACCAGGAAGAAGACAGATTCAGAAAGGCCATTCTGATAATTCAGGAGAGAAAAGGATGATAGTCCACTACAGCCTGCATGGCAGTGGAGACAGAGATACAAAGGTGGATAGAAGATGTAACGATGGAAGCACCTGTTGGATTGGGGGCACATCAGAGTACATTTCAGCTGTGTTACCTGGTGCATGGCGGTGCACAGACAGAAGTAGGGAGTGGGCACAGGGCGGAGGTCATTTTGGGGAATCCTGAGTTTAAAGAGCCTTTGGCTTATCAAATTTGAATTATCCATCCCATAGTCAGTTGGCTGAAAAGTATGAAAGATAAGAGTAAGGTCTGCACTAAAATAGGAAAATGGGAATGCTTTCCAATTATTTAACAAATATCTGAGTGTCTTCTATGTGTCAAGCAGAGTGCTGGGTATGAAAGAAAAAGGGGGTGAGCAGGACACTCCAGCAGAAAAGAGAGGCTCAAGCAATTGCAACAACTGTGTATAAGTGCCCTGAGAGCAGAAGTCATGGAGTCAGGGAAGCCTTCCAGAGGAAAGGTGCATTTAAGCTGAGACCTCAATGCTTATTGGAGTTAGCCAGGAGAAAGAGGAATTGGGAGAGAAATGGGGAAGTGTTGCAGGCTGAGGGACTAGGAATGATCAAAAGAATTGAGAGTGCACATGTGATCTCTAGAGCATCTTCTCATCATCCATCATTCAGGGGTAAGAGAATCTGGTGGGAAGGGGAGAAGTGAGCCATTTTTTCTGCCTGCAGGAGGATTCTGTGGGGGTAACTCCCTTCACCTCAAGGAAACTCTTCTCTCAGTAGCTTCCCTTCCTGCCATCAACTCATTATCTCTGTAGGTCACTCTTATTCAAGTAGGGTTTGTGTGAACCTCAGATGGAATGAGCTCTGAAAGAGTTGCTTCCTCAGTGGAACAAAGCTCATGGGCCAAAGATCAAAGGACATTCAAGCAGCTGGGAAGCAAACGCACCATGTCCCTGGAGCTTCAATCCTCCACAGACAGGGATCTGCCTGGCAGGTGCACAATCTGTTCCTTCAAGGGGCACACCTGGCATTTGCATAGCACCTGTGATCTACAAGCACTGTTCACATCCCCTGTCATCTCAGGAGAAAAAAAATGGGCCTCACCTAAGCAGAAGAGGAATTTGGGTGTTCTGGGTTCCAATCCCATGCTTTTTTTCACTACATTAGAGGAGGTAGTGAAGAGCAAGGCCTCTTGGGCCAGAGAGTATTCAAGTCCTGGGTAAAATATCTGCTGCAGTCTGTTCCCTCATCAGTAAAACTAGATGAATAAGAGTACCAAGATCACAAGGTGGTTGTAAGTATTTAAAAGGTTAATAGAAGAAAGGTACCCATATAAGAGGCTAGCATTTAGCAAGCATTTAATTAAAGTAGCTTTAATAACCAGGAATGTGATTCGAATCTTTGGAGCCCTCAGAAACACAACTTCCAAGGCACCATCCCCACAAATCCTGATTAAATAGATCCTGATGCAGTTTAGGAATCTGAATTTTTACAGAGCTCTCCCCAGGGATTTAAGTATTCATTCCAGGTGAAGGATTGCCGTTCTTCTCCCAAAAAAAGATACAGAAGGTTGAGTTCAAAGAAACAACTTCCACCTGGAGATACAGACATTGTTTCATCAGAACTTACATCCAGTGGGATCATCTCAGATCTTAATTTTTTTTGTTGTTTAGGGTCAATAACTAAGTTCGTGGAACACTATGAGGTGGGAGTTAGCTGACTGTGTTGGCCACTGTCTTCCCTTTCCTTGCCATTCTCCACATTTTCTCTCTTCTGAATGTAGAGTTTTAGTTGGCAGCTCTGCAAGCAGCTCATGATCAATGGAGAGTCCCAGCAGTGAGAGCCTTGCATGTGGAGGCTGAGGCCCCCCTCAGCGTCAACCTCCTTGTGTCTACAATGAGATTGTGGAAGAGAAGGGTGGCAGCCCTGCTGAACAGGATTTCATAAGAGCTGTTTAGCCCAAAGGTATCTGGCCTGGCTTGGGGTTAGTGGCAAGGGAAAATAAAGGATAACCCTAGGGTGTTCAACCAAACAATCACAGCTTATGAACTTTACAGAAACAGCCAGTGCTCTCAGGCAAGAAAAGTGAGGCCAGCTGATTCATTCATTTATTTAACCAATATTTGTAGAACACTGACCATGTGACAATGATTATACTGTCTTGGGAATAAAGAGGTGAAGAATAAAGATGTTTCTCCCTCCTGAAGCTTTCACACTAGAGAAAGAGAAGAAAATGTCTGTATTAATATTTTAGTGGCAATTGAGCTAATTTTTCTGAAGGAAAATGATAGAGTATAAATCGATGAAAGTAATGCTAGCTGCTATAACAAATAACCCCCAGATCTCAATGGTTCAATCCTGTAGTGTCCATCTGGTGTTCTTCAGTGGTCTTCTACACAGTAATTGCAAGGCCCACCCTCTTCCACTTTGTGGCTGAGTTATTTCCTAGGGCCCCCTCAGAATACTATGCATTTACCTAGCCAATGGGAGAGAGAGAAAAAAATTAATTGCGGGACCATGTGCATTTACCTAGCCAATGGGAGAGAGAGAAAAAAATTAATTGCAGGACCATGTGCATTGTTTTTAGGGCCAGGGTTGAAATTAGTGTACTCGCTTCCTTCTGAATAAAGAACTGAATAAAATCAAAAGAGAGGCTGAAAAATCAAGAGTATCCCATGAATATGGATGAGTATCAACAGTTTCTGCCACAAACACGTAAAGGTAAAATGAAAGAAAAAGTAGGGAGGTGAGACAGGGTGTTTTATATGACTGGATGTGACTAAGCAAGCCTGAACTGCGGAGAAAAAAATAAGAAAATGAATACACTCTTTCCAGATACCCTAACCTGCCTGAAAAAATTACTTCCTCCTTCTTATTTTGATTGAGAAATAAGCCATTTATAAGCAGAACTTCCAGGGCTTTTTGATAAACAGAAATCTCTTTCCTCCCTAGGATAGAAAATTGCCAGTTATTAGTAATAGACCTTGGAAGCCAATAATATCCTTCTAAGACAGGCTCATTGTGATGCCAGTTGTCTGTGGGTGACTGCAGCATGCTTGATCACCCAAGGGTGCTCCAATGGGGCCCAAGCATCTCTTTGGCTAAGTCTTGGAATTCCAGAGACAGTGACCAGGAATATCCAAATCTCTACCAGTCATATAAAGTGCCATTTAAGGGAGCAAGAATTTCAGAGAAAGTAATCAGAGAAAAATAATGGAATGGAGGAGAATAAAGAGAAAAACCTTGAGGAAAAAAAACTTTCCACAGCTGGGCCTCAACTCTGAAAAGAAGTGAGGTCAAGAGGAAGCCAGCTAATTCTATAAGTTATACAAATACTATTGGGTGCTGGGGTGGTTCCTATTCTGAATGAAGACATCAGATGTTGGCATTCGACAATTTTGAAGAAACTCCACTGCTGCCATGTTTCTTGTTACCACTTCAAAAATGAACCCAAATGCTGAAGTTAGACACAGTGCTGCTGCTAAGTTCTAGCAGCAAAAGCATTTCCTAGGCATTTGCCCATTTTACCTGCCCTGAGTAGGGATACCCTGAGAGGAGTGATGCTGCAGGCCTGTCCTTCCTTTATTACTTCCTCAGCCCATAGTCAGCTCTTCCTAGTCTCTCAAAGACAACAATGGTAATGGCCACAACAACAACAATCATGATGGTGGTGAGGATGGTGACAAGGATGGGGATGATGGTAATAGTGATGATGATGATGATAATGAAGAGGATCATGGTAATGATAACAATAGTGATGGTGATGATGATGGTGACGAGGATGGTTGTGATGATGACCATGGTGAAAATGTTGGTGATGGTAATGATGATGAGGTGAAAAAGATGGTAACAAGGATGGTAATGATAATGATAATGGTGATGATGATGATGGTAATGATGATGTTGTGATGATGATGATGGTGGTAATGGTAATGATAATGATGGTGAAGTGTTGATGGTGGTGATGATGGTGATGATGATGAGGGGCATGATGCTAGCGATTATGATAAAATAATGGTTGTGATGATGATGATGATGATAGTGATGATGGTAATGATAATGATGGTGAAGTTGCTGATGATGGTGATGATGATGGTGATAGGAATAATGGTAATAATAATGATGGTGGCAATGATGTTGATGACGAGGATGAGGATGATGACAATGACGGTTGTGATGATAACAATGGTGCTGATGTTGGTGGTAATAGTAATGATAATAATGGTGATAGTGTTGATGATGATGGTGCTGATAATTACGATGGTGGTGGTGAAAATGATGACAGTAATAATAATGTAATGTTTGTAGCTTGTCAGTACTCTTTTTCAGGCACCGTACTATGCACTTATCATTTATCTCATTTCATCCTTCAAAGACCCCAGTGGCAGGTGCTACTATAATCTCCACTTTATACATAGGAAGAAATTAAAGCTCAGCCAGTAAGTAATATGCCCAAGGAACACTTAGCAAGTGGCAGAGTCTGGATTACAAAATTTGGGTCTTTCTGGCTCCAACCCCAGCTCTTCACCACGACATGAGACAGCTTCTGAGGTGGCTCCTCCTAGCCTCCTGACCTCCCTTGCTCACTTGCTCAGGCCCTGGATCCCTGACCT
The DNA here is from genome assembly GCF_006542625.1 of Nomascus leucogenys. NCBI lineage: Eukaryota > Metazoa > Chordata > Mammalia > Primates > Hylobatidae > Nomascus > Nomascus leucogenys. The sequence continues at coordinate 1,353,125 of NC_044395.1, read as the reverse complement.
CCATTATTGTGTCACTTTGGTGATGGGTTCCAGGATCTTGGAACCAACAGAAAAGAGAGGGAAACAAAGTCTCCTATCCTCCAATCCCAATTTCTCAGGCAAAGGAGCAATCCTAAAAGTTGACACCCTTGGAAAACAGGAGGCTCACAGCCTATCTGCATTGGGACACAATTGTTCCTGCAGGGTTTATCAGCTGCAGGGTGCCTGCAAGGAGATGTAAAACATGGGGGTTTGTTTCTAGAGAAAAAGCTGCTTCTAAAGGCTGTTAGATACTTTATCTGAAAGGCAGGGATTTCTGGGAGAAGGTCTACTGGGCCAAATCTGTTCAGATAATCTCTTCAGTATTCTCCCAGTCCCACAAGCCTAACTTCTTATCTTCTCAAACACTCTTCAGAGGCCCCCTTTTTGCCTTGATGCTCTCCTACAGTCCAGCTATAATATATAGACAGCTCTTAATGACAAAGTTCCCTATACAGGTCATGAGATCCAGCCTTCTGATGCACATGGTGGGGGACTCAAGCTGCCCTAAGTCACTGAGAGTCAACCCTCAGCCCTGAAAGTTGGAGTGCAGAACTAGGATGAATCACAATTCTATCTAAGGTGACGCTGAAGTTGGAGAAGAAGGCAAGTTACTTTCCATACCAAATATGTAACTATAAAGTATTAGACCCAAGAAAATCTACAGAGGCTAAGGCAGCCCCCTACCTTGTCACTTAAAGGAATTGTGACTCAGAGTGAGTAAATGACTTTCCCAAGTTCACAGACATTCAGTTTTACCTAAGCAACCTGCCCACTGGACTAAATCCAGTTTGTCCTTCAGACTAAGCTGAAGGGCCACCTCCTCTCCTTCTCTGACACCTTCAACCTCTGGCTAACTGGGATCCTTCCTCCATCATATTGCACCACTCCATCATCATGGATGTACTTACCAGTATCCTTCATGAATCCAACCTCCCTTTAACCAGGAACCATTCATTATTCTCCTCCACCTTCCTTGCATCTGGACCTGAACCTGATACTCAGTGAGAATTTGTTTTAAAAAAACGGTATCATTAAAACTTTCTTTTTTTATTATACTTTAAGTTCTAGGGTACATGTGCACAACGTGCAGGTTTGTTACATATGTATACATGTGCCATGTTGGCGTGCTGCACCCATTAACTCATCATTTACATTAGGTATATCTCCTAATGCTATCCCCCCAACCCCACGACAGGCCCTGGTGTGTGATGTTCCCCTTCCTGTGTCCAAGTGTTCTCATTAAAACTTTCAAACCAGGTCTTCCAACTCCCCCTTCAATTTTCTCAATATGATGAGGGGCCTGTCCACCCTGAGATAGAAATTTCATGTATCAGGGAGAGGAAGTAGGGCTGGGGGTGTCCCCCACATGCACTGGCTCACACTGAGCCAAAGGCTGGTGTGGGAGAGGGGAAGATATTCAAAGGTCCACATCTCCACTTTTAGCACTTTACTTAAAATGTGATTAAAATGGACTTTCTTGCTGGTGCCTCTGCTCTCTTCATCCTCTGGTGTCCAGCATCATCCAGGGAAGAGAGGATGTCCCTCTTATGGAGCTGCAAGAACAGGGGTGTGGTCATCTGGTCACATCTCACCCCCATACTCAAGTATGTACAAGCTGCTGTGCAAAGTAGAAAGAGGGCAAATTAGATCAGCAACTGTGAATTTCTGCTGCTACCATGTAGGAATATAAGGAAGCCCAACAGTCATTTTCAGAGCAGCTGGGCAGAAAAGGATAGACACAGGGAGGACAGCTCACACCTGTCTGACACCTACTGTGTACCATTTCCCATCCAGTGTTTTAATATGTTATCTGATTAAATATTGGCAAGGTTTGGGGGTATTATCTCTATTCTATGAATAAGGAAATCAAAGTTAGTAACTGGCCTGTGGACACACAGCCAATGAGTGGCTATGTCTCAGTTAGAACCCAGAATAGTCTGTTAACACTGCCCTTGCTTTTTGCACAATTTTATGCTGGAAACTGAAGAGTCTTTCCATGCTTGTAGTCACCTAGTGTTTCCATGCCTTCCTGTAGGTCACCCTCTGCACCACCAGCCTTATTCCTGCTCTTCTCCTCACAATCTCAAGAGAGCTGCTTTCCACAGAGACTGAAAAGTTGCACACTTGACTATTTGTCAGCTTTGTTAGAACTCTTAGAAAAAACATGTTACCAGATGAGTAGGTTGCAAACATTTTTTTTCTCCCATTCTGTAGGTTGTCTGTTCATTCTGATGGTAGTTTCTTTTGCTGTGCAGAAGCTCTTTAGTTTAATTAGATCCCATTTGTCAATTTTGGCTTGTGTTGCCATTGCTTTTGATGTTTTAGACATGAAGTCCTCGTCCATGCCTATGTCCTGAATGGTATTGCTATCTGACAAAGGGCTAATATCCAGAATCTACAATGAACTCAAACAAATTTACAAGAAAAAAACAAACAATCCCATCAAAAAATGGGCGAAGTATGAACAGACACTTCTCAAAAGAAGACATTTATGCAGCCAAAAAACACATGAAAAAATGCTCATCATCACTGGCCATCAGAGAAATGCAAATCAAAACCACAATGAGATACCATCTCACACCAGTTAGAATGGCCATCATTAAAAAGTCAGGAAACAACAGGTGCTGGAGAGGATGTGGAGAAATAGGAACACTTTTACACTGTTGGTGGGACTGTAAACTAGTTCAACCATTGTGGAAGTCAGTGTGGCGATTCCTCAGGGATCTAGAACTAGGAATACCATTTGACCCAGCCATCCCATTACTGAGTATATACCCAAAGGATTATAAATCATGCTGCTATAAAGACACATGCACACGTATGTTTATTGCGACACTATTCACAATAGCAAAGACTTGGAACCAACCCAAATGTCCAACAACGATAGACTGGATTAAGAAAATGTGGCACATATACACCATAGAATACTATGCAGCCATAAAAATGGATGAGTTCATGTCCTTTGTAGGGACATGGATGAAGCTGGAAACCATCATTCTCAGCAAACTATCGCAAGGACGAAAAACCAAACACTGCGTGTTCTCACTCATAGGTGGGAATTGAACAATGAGAACATGTGGACACAGGAAGGGGAACATCACACACTGGGGACTGTTGTGGGGTGGGCGAAGGGGGGAGGTATAGTATTAGGAGATATACCTAATGCTAAATGACAAGTTAATGGGTACAGCACACCAACATGGCACATGGATACAAATGTAACAAACCTGCACATTGTGCACATGTACCCTAGAACTTAAAGTATAATAATAATAGAATTTAAAAAAAAAGAAAGAAAAAATGTTACCTAAAACAGCAGCTTAACCTGGATGAGTATATGCAGAGGAAGAAGACAGAGGCACTGGCCCCAAGCCACCAAATCCAAGGTGGCCTTCTACCTGACCATCCTCATTCCATCGGCTTCCCACCAAACAACCTGGACCCTGACCACATACAGGGTAACAACATCAGAATTTCTTCTTTAGGAAAAACCATGCACTATGTTGTCTTTCCTCAGGATCATCTCGTGATGCCTTGTATAGTCTTTGCACAAATCAGCTATTCCATGAGCCGGGCCAGGCAGGATGCTGTTGTGAGTGGCCTTCTTTCAGAATACACAGCAGAGTGTGCACATCCTCATTCTGGAGTGTGCACAGGATGACATTGAGTCTCCTGCATAAAGTTACCAGAATAAAGTGTTTTGTGTGTGGCAATGCAGCTACATTGGGGGCACTCAGGTATTACATGCTACAACTTTTAGATACAATTTGGAAGATCTGTTCATTGTTCCCAATGTCAAGTGGAAAGAATGGCCCAGGCCGGGCGTGGTGGCTCACGCCTGTAATCCCAGCACTTTGGGAGGCCGAGGCGAGCGGATCACGAGGTCAGGAGACCGAGACCATCCTGGATAACATGGTGAAACCCCGTCTCTACTAAAAATACAAAAAATTAGCCAGGCGTGGTGGCGAGCGCCTGTAGTCCCAGCTACTCAGGAGGCTGAGGCAGGAGAATGGTGTGAACCCAGGAGGCAGAGCTTGCAATGAGCTGAGGTCGCGCCACTGCACTCCAGCCTGGGTGAAAGAGTGAGACTCCATCTCAAAAAAAAAAAGAAAAGAAAAAAAATGGCCCATGCGAGTGAGAAGACTTCCTTGGAGACAACCCTATCCTATGTGGAGCTGCAAGCCACCGTGGAGCTGTTCCAACGTCAGCAGGTGTCAACCTTACCTCCCCTTGCTTGGGTACTCTGTCACTTCACCACTATCTAAAAAGCAGGTATACTGGCTTTCTGTAAAAAGCAATGACTGTTTCACTCTATAGCCATTTATGGCATTAAACTTGGGGCTCTTCCAAACCTATGCAAGATTCTCACTATGGCTCTAAACAGCAACCAATGTAACCATAGAACTAATGAGGGCTACAGCCCATAAGTCATGGGGGAGGTAGGCAGCTTTGGTAAGTTATGCACTCAGAGCAGTTCTATTATCCCAGTGCAACCCATTACAGCATCATTAGCAAGAAGATAACATTCCAGGTATTAATACTTGTAATAATTCCACTAATAAACCTGTTTTCCAAAATGAAAAATCCCTTCATGGATCATTTTAAAAGTGCTACTTGGCCAGAGTTTGCTGATTCCATGAGTAAAGAATCCTAAATGCTTCCAGTCCTAAATATCCTACCCTGAGCCACACCTACCTGCAAAAGCTTTTGTTTTTTCCCACAAGAATTTGTTGTCTTCCAGAAACCGAGTCTCCTTTAAGTTTACAGCTATTATTTTTGAAATTTTCCAAGTATATATAATCTTTCTCCAGTTGAAACAATTTCATTAAAGAAGTAGATTTTGCTTAAGGGATAGGGCTTTCAGTTTTCTTTAACAAAATCATCATCTTAGCTTATGGTTTCAAGGAAGACAAATGATTATTTAGATTCAACTCTCAGGCACTGAGGGAGGACTCAGATCATATCATACAGATATAAACACCATAGCCCCTGTCCTTAAGTCACTTACAGTCTAGTGAGGGAGACAGTGCCCTAGAAACTCCAGTCCAATCTGGTAATTACCATGGAGATGTTTACACAGAGCCCGGAGAACATAACTCTGCACTGGGGGAAAGGTAACTAGAGAAGGACTCCTCAAAGAGGGTAATACAAAAGCTAAGTTTTTCTCTTTTTTCCTGTTTATTTTACATGGAAAGAGTTAACAACTTTACTGAGGCATACTGGACATAAAATAAACACAATATATTTAAGATGCGGGCGAATCATGAGGTCAGGAGATCGAGACCACAGTGAAACCCCGTCTCTACTAAAAATACAAAAACTTAGCCGGGTGTGGTGGCGGGCGCCTGTAGTCCCAGCTACTCGGAGAGGCTGAGGCAGGAGAATGGCGTGAACCCGGGAGGCGGAGCTTGCAGTGAGCCGAGATTGCGCCACTGCACTCCAGCCTGGGCGACAGAGCGAGACTCCGTCTCAAAAAAAAAAAAAAAAAAAAAAAAAAAAAGATGCACACTTTGATAGGTTCTGACATATGTGTATGCCCATGAAACCATCACCACAGTCGGAATAATGAAGATATTCATTAGCCCCAAGCTTTCTCTTTCCTCTTTGTAATGTCTTCTTCACCCCCTTATTTTCCCCTCCTCCTCAGGCAAACTATGACCTGCTTTCTGTCACTAAACATTACTTTACATCTCCTAGAATTTTATATAAATGGAATCACATAGTACATATTCTTTTTTATCTGCCTCCATTCATCAGCAGAATTATTTTGAAATTCATACCCGTGTTGTAGTGTGAGTCATTCTGTAGTTCATTCCTGTTTATCACTAGTCATCTTCCATTGTATGAATCTACATGAATTTATTCATTCACTGGAAGATGGACATTTGGTGTTGTTTCCAGTTTTGGCTACTACAAACAAAGTTACATGAATATTTATGCAAAAGTCTTTGTATAAATATATGCTTTTATTTCTCTTGAGTAACTGCCTATGAGTAGAATGGCTGGATCATATGGTAGGCATATGTTTAATTTTTTTAAGAAACTGCCAAGCTATTTTTCAAAATGGCTGCACCGTTTTATATTCCCAGCAGCAATGTATGAGAGTTCCAGTTGTTCTACATCCTTGCCAACACTTGGTATGGTCAGTCTTTCTCATTTAGGCCATTCTAATAAATGTGTGGTGATATCTCATTTTGGTGTGAAATTGTATTTTTCTTTTGACTAAAAATGTTGTACAATTTTTCAGTGTTTATTTTCCATTTATATATCTTCATTGATGAAGCATCTGTTCAAATCTTGTGGCCATTTTCCCATAGTTTTCTTTCTTAAGTTTTGAGAGTCCTTTATAAAATATGAATACAAGTCCTTTATTAGATATATGATTTGTAAATATTTTTTCCTACTCTGAAGATTTTTTTTTTACTTGGAACTGAGTTTTGAAAGACAATTAAGTGTGGGATTATGGCGGAAGTTGTGCCAAGAGGAAATAACACAAAAGAAAGAGATGGAGGTGTGGAAGAGCCTGGTGAGTTCTAAAAAGTACAGGTAGTTCTGAGTTGCTTGAATGCAGAGTCTGACAGAATGGCAAAGAATGGAGCTGGAGGAGTCATTATCTTAAAAGTGATAGGGAGCCAATGAGGAATTTTAAACTGAGGAAAGGCATAGTCAGCTCTGCAATTTAGAAAGGTCATTAATGTAGTAACATGGAGAGATAGGGAGCTAAGAACTGGGAGACTATTTGAGAAAGACAATAGAGACCTGAAACAAGTTGGAATTATTATCTCTAGGCAAGGAAACAGGACTTCTAAAAAAATACTAAAGGAGCTAGAATGTGTTGAGGCAGATTTACAGGCAGTTACATAAAGGAAAAAGATGTGCCTTGTCCACACACAGAGCAGCAGTGCTGAACATCAAGTCAGTAGGATACCTGGCTTGAAATGCATTTTCCTAATTTGGTGATGGATTTCTACTGACCTATCACAAGCAGATCCAAATTTAAGAAACTGCTTGCACTAGCTGGACTCTCCAGAGAAACAGAGCCGATAGGATGAAGGATAGATGAATTGATGGTTAGGATAGATAGATGATAGATAGATAGGTAGATAGATAGATGATAAAGGGGACATTTATTATGGGAATTGGCTCACAGAATTATGGAATTTGAGAAGTCCCATAATATGCTATCTGACAGCTGGAGAACAAGGAAAGCTGGTGGGATAATTCAGCCCAAGTCTGAAGGCCTGAGAGAGGGGGGCGTTGTGGAGGAGGGTGGTGGGCAGCTGTAAGTCCAAGACACAGAAAGCCCAAGAGCCAAGAGTTCGGATGTCCAAGAACAAGAGGAGATTAATGTCCTAGCTCCAGAAGAAAGAAAGATCACTCTTCCTCCTCTTTTTGTTTTATTAGGACCCTCAATGGATTGAATAATGCCTGACCACACTGGGCATCATTGGTAAAGGAAAATCTTTTTTACTCAGTCAACTGATTCAAATGCTAGTCTCTTCCAGAGACATCCTCACAGACATACCCAGAAACAATGTTTCACCCCCTATCTGGGCATCCCTCAGCCCAGTAAAGTTGACAGATAAATTAACCATGACACTGCTTAACATGACTGCAAGGATCCAGGCTCTATTCTAAGCCTTCATATACGTGCTATTTTGTCTAACCCTCACAACAATCCAGAGAGGAAAGGGTTGGTGCTAGGATATTGATTTCACAAATGAGAAAAGGATCAGAAAAGTCAAGTGGCTTGTCCAAATTTCCAGTGCTAGTAAGTAGCAATACTGAGATTCTTGATCCAAGTTCAGACTTTTTCATGGCAACCTTCTGCATCTGCAATAAACCAGCTACAGTTAGTTAGGACACCTGAGGCTTAAGGGAGAGGCCAACTGAACTATACAATGACAAACCCAAGTTTTTGACCTCATTAACATCTGTCCCCAAGGCACCATCAGAAGGATGATGGCCATCTGTTCCCCACACTCACTTGAAGCTCAACAGGAGAAAATTGGCTTAAAGTAGAGCTGTAAGAATGACTGTCATGCATTATTAATAAAACAAGCCTTTGCATGAAGGGTATGGGGCACTAGAACAAATTTCTAATAAAATATCTAACATTATTGAATTTTCCCTCCAAGTACTAGAAGCTTCACATAGAATATTTCATTGCATTCTTGCAATAGCCTTATGGGGTAAGTACTATTATTGTGCCCCATTTGCAAATAAAGATCTCAAGTCCTGGAGGGTAATAAAACTTGCCCAAGGTCACACAGTTAGTGAGTGGCAGCACTAGAATTTGAATCTGTGTCTGTCTGACTCCAGTCTTACAACACTTACTGCCTCTGGGCAGACCCATGGTTTCTATTCCAGAAGATGTGTAAGGCAAGGCCGACACCGAGGCAGGGCAGTCTAGAAAATTACCCTTTTGGGGTGAAAACTCTGATGCCCCTGTCACAGCCTAGGTGGCTCTAAAACAAACCCATGTTCCTGAGAAGACCTGCCTCCATCAACAATGACGGTCCCAGAGCAGACATCAGAGGGACAGACAAATGGTACTTTCCACGAAGAGAACAGTAGTCAATAGCAGCCTCCTGCTGGAGATGACAATGAGATCCTCCAAGGCTCATTAGGTTCAGAAGACTCCTTATCAGCATCGGGCCATCGGAAGCCCCTTTCCCCGCTCCCCTGCTTTCCCCCTCACAGCGTTCCCTCTTGGCATGTCTTGGCACTGCCATAGTATACTGGGCATGAGCAGCGTCTTCACGAGTCCTCACCTCCCCAGCGCTCCCGAGAACCTCCATGCATGTTAGCTAGTCTATCTCTGCCCTGGCCAACCTCACTCGGCGCTATGGGACACTGGCTCCCCAAGCTTAGTGAGGAGGCAGCCCCCACTCTGAGCAGGAGCTGCACAGTTCACCCAGCTTCCCTGTTAGGCTTTTCCATTTCTCCTCCTTCGTTAGGTGCCTCCCTTCCTCCGTGCCTTCTGTCTTCCCTTCGGTTTCTAAGAGTGATCGAGTATAAATTGTTCGGTCTGGCCTGGGCCAAGTGCTGGGGTCCACTGGGGAGTAAGTCAGACACAATCCCCTTCTCTGGAAGCTTGCCGTCAGTTACAGAGATGGACATTAAGCAAACAATTCCATGATGACTAAAATTACAGCTGTGATGAGTGCTCCAAAGCTATGAAGGGGAAATTCCGGGAGTGGGAGAACGTACAACCAAACACTGGGCGGGAAAGAGCAGAGGGTTTGCTAAGAAAAATGACATTTAAATTGAAATCTCAAGGGCAAGAGGAAATGCATCAGGAGAAGGAGAGGCTGGGAGAGGGGTCTGGAGAAACGGCTCTGCGGGGTCCTGAGAATCTGAAGCCAATCAGTGCGCCTGGAGAAGGGGGAGCTGCAAAGGTGGGCAGGATCTAAACTCGGAGAAGATTCTGCAGTTTACCTAGACAAACTTGTAAAGAAGGGATATGTTTGTTTGTTTGTTTGTTTGTTTGTGATGCTGTCTCACTCTGTCGCTCAGGCTGGAGTGCAGTGGCGTGATCTCGGCTCACTGCAACCTCCGCCTCCTGGGTTCAAGCGATTCTCCTGCCTCAGCCTCCTGAGTAGCTGGGATTACAGGTGCACACCCCCATACCTGGCTAATTTTTGTATTTTTAGTAGAGACGGAGTTTCACCATGTTGGCCAGGCTGGTCTCAAACTCCTGATCTCAGGTGATCCGCCCGCCTTGGCCTCCTAAAGTGCTGGGATTACAGGCGTGAGCCACTGCACCTGGCAGGGATATGTTTTTGAGGAGGTCAAGGCAAGATTTGCATTTTTAAATGCCCTCTTTGAAGTTAGGAATACAGATTTGGAGAAAGGGGCTACAGGAGAATCAGTTCAGAAGGTTATTATTGTTATTCAGGAAGAAAAAGGATGATGAAGATGTTCTGGATAATGAAGGAGGAAGACAGCAGCTTAGATTCAAGCGGCAGTATCAGAGCTGGAGAGAAGTAGAGATATTTAGGTGGCAGATCACAGAACTTGGCAATTGATCAGACTCTGAGGGCAAGAGAGAGGGAGGTGTCAGAGATAATTCTCAGGTTTCTGGCAAGAGCAACTCCTCCTCCTCCACATCTCCCCAATATGCCATCTCCTTCTCTTTTCCCAGCTCATCAAAGAAATAGAGTGCAGGCTATCCAGAGGATAGAATATTGCAGCATTAATGCTATTTTTGCACTGTGAAACCTGGAGATAAAAATCTCTCTACTTGTTATATAAGAAGTGGTAAATGTCACGAGATAGGTTTGCTCCAACTCTAGTGCTTCCAACTTGTTTCTGATTAATCCAACACCTGTGTTTGGCTCTAAACAGCTACTGGGGTAGGAATAGCATTGCTTTGGCCAACTTGCTGGACTGTCTCCTCTAGAGAAACATAAATTCTTGTGTGGCAGGAAACAATCCTGCAGAATTTATCTTGAATTTTAGGTAGAAAAAGTTTGTATTGAGTTCTGTTGGAATGTTTCTATCTTTTTTCTCTAAATTAAGATATAATCCACATGCCATATAATTCACCCATTTAAAGTATATAATTCAATCATTTTCAGGGTGTTCACAGAATGGTTTAACCACCACCACAAACAATTTTGGGATCTATTAGTCACCCCAAAAAGAAAATTCATGCTCATTAAAAGTCATTTTCTATTGATCTCCACTCCCTCGCTTCCTCAGCTCCAGGCAGACGCCAAAACACGCTCTGCTCCTATATATTTGCATATTACGGACGTTTTGTACAAATAGAATAATACATTATGCAGTCTTTTGTGTCTGGTTTCTTTCACTTAGCCTAATGTTTTCAAAGTTCATCTTTTTGCTGCTCATATCAGTGTATTATTTGTTTTTATGGACAAATAATATTCCATTGAATAGCTGAGCCATATTTATCTATTACTCCCCCCTCCAACGGAGCAGGGCAGGGCAATACACATAGGGGAAGACCTCTGGCCCCTCAGTGTTGGTGCGAGAAGAATACCAGCAGAGAATGCCACAAAATGATGGCACTCTTACATCAGCAGCACCAGGGCAGGAAGACAAGACTCCCGTCAAAATGAGAATGCCTGGGCTGCAGACCCTCCAGGGCCACCGAGACTGGAACATGTATCCACGATCACTCAGCCGGGCAGAAGTTTGGCATGCAACATCCCGAAATACGAAATGTCAGTTGATGGACACTTCGATTTTTTCCACTTTGGGGTTATTATGAATAACACTGCTATGAACATTTTGTACCAGTTTTTGTTTGGACATATGTCTTCATTTTCCTTGAGTATCTACCTAGGAGTTGGAATTGCTGGGTGTTTGAAGGCAATTCCACCTTAAAGGCAAAGATCATACCAGCTTTTAATTCATGTGCCTTTGTACAAAATGTGCTAGACATATCTTCAGAAGGAAGATAAAAAAGTACTGTTAGAGAGTCTGCAGTTTTAAGGACTGAAAGAATGTGCCTATAAATATGCTTTCTTGCAAATACATATGTTAGTTACAGCCATAATGCTGAAGTAAGGTTTAAGGAAGCAACATGTAAATACATGCTAATTAGTGTAGTGTGAACTAAAAATCTGAGTGTAAAGGTAAGAGATTAGGTAAGAAGGCCTGGGATTGAGATAAATCATGGTCTTGAATGTTCCATTGAGTTCATTTCCATCATTACTTACTAACTCAGTGCTCTGAAAGAGCTAATGCAACTTCAACCATCCCCTATACTTGGAAGTCAGAGTGCGAATAGGGGAAAATCTAGTCTAGCTGTTTAAATGTAACCACGTTCCTAAGGTCATCACATACATTCTGCCAACAGTTTTTGGCAGAAAACATATCAGAAGGCAAACAGTGACCCTATGTCCACCAAGCACACTGCAGGAAGCCCACCTGAGCACAACAAGAGGGAAAATAAATGCAGCCTAGAGGGAAGGGACAACAAAAGAACAGGCTCAGAGACAGAAAACATCTAAATGACAAAATAGGTTACTCCCCACTCCAAGGGAGCAGGGGCTGGGCAATACACATAGGGGAAGATCTCTGGCCCCTCAGTGTTGGTGCAAGAAGAACACCAGCAGAGATTGCCACAAAATGATGGCACTCTTACATCAGCAGCACCAGGGCAGGAAGACAAGACTCCCGTCAAAATGAGAATGCCTGGGCTGCAGACCCTCCAGGGCCACTGAGACTGGAACATGTATCCACGATCACTCAGCCGGGCAGAAATTTGGTATGCAACATCCTGAAATGTGGAGTGAAGACCAGGGATTTGCAGAGCCCCACAGCTCCTGCTTCTCATTGATGAGCACTTCTGGCTCTAAGATACAAGTTTGGAAGGTTTTGCAGGGGAGCGGGGGAAACCCCTAATTTTCACTGGTTGTCATTAATTATCTTGAAGGCTCAAACATTCAAGCTTGGCCATTTCTTTTCCATGCACAGAAAGGCCCAGTAGGAATTTAGATGGTCTATCCTGAGTTTTTGCTCCACTCTCATATCCATTCTCTTGCTTTTGCTCCATATTTGATGTACCTACTTAAAATTAAAATTTGACAGTGGGTTCAGAACTGAAGGCTTTTAAGCTCCCCTTTCTGGGACTGTAATACAGACATCTAGAAATATATAGAAAGCCAGGAACAGTATGGTGAAGTTCTTCAAATCTCCGAACAGGGGCTGGAATCCAGACACCAGGCGCCATCAGAAACACAAGTGTTCAGATACGATCAAAGACAATAGCCTGCAGTCAGTTACCCGCTTCGTATTCAAGTTCTCGATCTCCTCGAGCAAACAAGGATGAGCTAGTCGCCTTATATCAGGATGGGCTGCAAAGTTGGTTCAGACCTCCTCAGGCTTGCCAGGGAACTAAGAGGGGGCTTGGCACTAGAAACAAACAGAACCAAGGTGCTTCCAGTTTCCCAGCCCTCCTTGCCACACCCATCTTGCAGAAGCAGGGTCCTGGCAGATTTGTTGGGTTTTGAGCCACTTGTTGAGTATTGACAGAACCAGGCTGGCTAACAAAGAGGATGAGCCCTCAGAGCCTTCTAGTGTTTGGGGAAATCAACAGGAGAAGACTCTGATACTCTACAACTCTCAGGCGCTTTTTCTCCCTCTTTGCCTGCCACTTTTTCACCTTCCTTTAAGGTACTGTCCCTCAGTAAAGCCATTAGCTTCTTTCCCATGTTTTGAATCACCACAGGTTGTTTTGCAGCAAGTGGATGGAAGAAGGAGGAAAAAAATCTGTTACCAGCTCAAGTACATTTTGCTCTGTTAATCAGCATTTAAAAAATTATCTTTTTCATTCCATAGAGAAGTTGGCAGAGGTTCCCAACTGTTTTGAGAAAATGTAACCACCAGACCATCTGGGGCTGACATTTTCAACATGGCAGTCAGGGAAGCTCATCTCACGCGCTCTGTGGCTGATAGAGAATGCAGCTTCTGCAGGATCCCCCAGGCCAGGTGGTGGTATACAGAAGCCTCTTGCATACAAGCTCACTTAGAATCGAGCCCTCTGCCCTACAGCTTTTCTAAGGCCTCTTCCCCAGCTCACCCCCATGCCAGAGATGCGGGCTGTCAGAGATTGTATCTTGTAATATTAGTAATAAATGTTGACTCTGAGAATATAAAAATGCCCTCCAAGTTTGAAGATCCACTCTTGTTAAATAAAACTTAGGACCACAAGAGACAAAGATGAAAGTACATATATATGTTTACATGTGAAGCAAGAGTGATTGTTTAGCTAACAAGACTGGGGAATGAAGATTTCTTAATAACTAGGTCAGCCAAGGGCAGTTAAGGGAATTGTACAGAACAACATAGAATCATTGGTGAGTCCCTCCAGGCCTCCTAAACACTTGCAGAGCCAAAGTCCACCTAACAGCTATTACTGCTGCTGAAGTCGGCTATCCCAGTGCTACAGACCTCATCCTTATTAACCACAGAACAGTCCTCACGGGTGCCAGCTGGCCCATGTCAAGACACAGATGACTGACCACCTCCCTTAATTACTTTCCCGGCACACCACCCCACCTTTTACTCATTTAGGTTCACACCGCATACTTCACAAAGATAAACATAAAGAAAGTCCTTGCTTTTTGGGAAATGTGGCTGGTTAGAGGCAGGACATTCTTTATGTTTATCTTTGCCACTAGCCTTCATCTTTCTCACCTAATATTAATGCAATTGGGACCAAAACTAGATGATCCCTGAGAAAACCCCTAGGAAAAGTATGTGAGCTCAATTCTGCAATCGCTTTCCCCTGAAGTTCTTGCTCATCAGCCATTGGCCACTATGATATAAGAAAAAGCCAGGATAAATCAAAATAAACTGCAATGGATGTATCACTTCTGTGAGTTTCCATGCTGAGGTGATAAAGGCTTTGCTCTAAGGTAGTAATTGCCGTGTATAATTAGAAAGGAATTCTGTTCAAAACACACTTAGGGAAGCTGGGATTCCCTGTGCCCAGCACTGTGCCAGGGGTAGAAATACTGAGACAAGCAATTCACCAATCTAGGCAAGACAGCCAAATCATCACTGTGATGAATGCCTTTGGAGAAGGAAGCCTGTGCAGATGAGACCAGATGACTTTCCATAATAGGTGAGGCCCTGGCTGGCTTTTAAAGGAAGAGTGGGAGTTACTTGGACTACGACATACAGGAAGAGAGAGGCAAGCAGAGGGAAGACCATGTGGATGCCTCGGAGGTGCTAAATAGCTTCAACTTTAAGTATTTAGGAAGAGCTAATGAAAAGAGTGTATGTGGAAGACTGGTGGGAAAGGAAGTCAGGGATGCCAACGGGACCATTTTGGGAAGGGCTTTGTGCCCTAAAAGCCGAGGCATTGAATAGTGTCTACTGTAGCACTGCATACTTAAAGTGATAGCCAGCATTGAGAGGTTCTTCTGCAGCAGAACCCTAAGCTCAGACTTGTCTTTAGAAAAAAAACAAGTCTTTTCTACATGATGCCTGTAATTACATGATTACATGTTTACATGATGCCTGTAATCCCAGCAATTTGGGAGGCTGAGGCAGGTGGATTGCTTGAGCCCAGGAGCTCAAGACCAGCCTAGGCAACATGGTGAGACCCTCATCTCTACACAAAAATACAAAAATTAGCTGGGCATGGAGGTGCACACCTGTGGTCCCAGCTACTCCAGAGGCTGAGGCAGGAGGATCAGCTGAGCCCAGGGAAGTTGAGTCTGCAGTGAGCTGTTATTGTGCCACTGCAATCCACCCTGGGTGACAGAGGGAGACCTTGTCTCGAAAAGAAAGAAAGAAAGATCACAAGGAGACGGGATTCCATCAGACAGAACATCCGTGATGAGATTCCAAGGAGAAGGCAGTGCTACAATCAAACAGACCTGGGTTAATCCTCTCCTCACCCCAGCCTGTGGAAACCACTTATCTGCCTCCTGCCCCTATAGTTTGTCTTTTCCAGAATGTCCTACAAGTGGAATCATAGAGTCATTGGCTTTTTGAGTCTGGCTTCTTTCACTTAGCGTAATGCATCGGACATCCAGCCACGTAGTTGCAGGTGTCAGTCGTCTTTCCATTTTTATTGCTGAGTAGCATTCTTCTGGGTGGGTGCAACACAGCTTATTTATTCATTCCCTGGCTGAAGGACATTGGGGTTGTTTCCACATTCTTGGAGATTATGAATAAAGCTGCTATAAACATTCACATACAGGTTTTATATACACGTAGCTTTCTTTAACTCAGGCAAATACCTAGAAGTGGGATTGCTGGGTTGCATGGTAAATGTATAAGTTTATAAAAACTGCCAAACTCATTACCAAAGTGACTGTACTATATTGTATTTCCACCCCAAATGTACCAGAGTTCCAGTTGCTCCACCTCATTTCCATCACAGCAAAGTAAGAAGCGTGCAGTCTTATCTCACTATGCATTTGATTTGCATTTTCCTAATGACTGATGATGTTGAGTATTGACTGTCTTTTGACTGAAAACATTGTTTGGCACATAATGTGTGCTCTGTACATACTTGCTGCATAAATAAATCAATGTCACCATTATCATCCTCTTTATCATCATTTCTGCAAGAAGAGATGAGAGACTGCGCCAACACAGTGACAATTGTACAGAAGAAACATTAGGGAGAAAGAAGTGAATGGTCTTGATGACTAATGTAAGGGTGAATAAGACTCATCTGCAATGACTCTCTGGCTTCTGAATTGAGTGGTGTGGTAGGTGTGATGCCAGTCAGTGAGACAGGGAGTACAAGAAGAGGAGCAAGGAGTGGAGGGGAAGAGGCCAATCCCAGTTTTGAACATGGTAAGCCTGAGATAACCATGGGACAATCAAGTGGACAGTACTGGAGGCCAGGAGCTGGGCTTCGTCTTGTTCATGACTGTGCTCCGAGCACCTACAAATTTAGGAATGAACGGCACATCTTATTTGTCTTATATCCTTTCTCATTTTCCACAATATCCCTGAAACATCAACCACAGATAAGGATGTGCCTTTCAGAAGATTCACTTTCCCAGGTTCACAATGTTAATGAGTAATTTGCCAGGACTTGAACTTGTACTCGCCAAGGGCCATTTTTAGCACTTAGGAGGAATTAGGAAAACATGGCAATTACACACGGAAGCCCTTTCTGGGCAGATGACACTTCCCGCAGCTGCTCTGATGCTGGGCTGGATCACATGGTTTGCCAAGCGGAACCCAGGGTGGATTTCAGCTTGTCCTCACCCCTTCAAACAAGCATCCTTGTACAGGCACAACCACGCGTGTAGACCTTGCCTCTGATACCAACATCTGTGCTGCTCAACCACCTCATGCTGCTTCCAATTCCACTGGTCAGTGAACATGAGCCATGGTATTTAAAACCAAGCCTCACTTACATATTAATACAGGCTATTAACTACACTGAAGGAAATTGCAACTTACAAACTTCCCCAGGAATAAATATGTCAACTCTAAGTTATGTATGTCCCACTTTTGGGTGTTTTATAGTCATTATCAATTTCATAATGTCTTTCAAGTGCAAAAATAACAAGCATGTTGAATATAGTACTAAGAAGAGGCAGGGGCCACAGTGAAATAAAATTTAAATTTACGCTGATGTATGGGTATCCATCATCTATAAATATCACATTGATGTTATATGCAACAATGTCTACAGATACAGGAGTTTTTGTACCTGCATATATAACTTAATATGATTTATCCTGTCTTTAATAAATCTGTATATAAAGCCAAATTTTATAATAGGGCAAGAGGCCTTGTCAGTCTTTCGTTTCCCTGCCCACCTTACCTTCTCACTCCCCCACATTATGGGGAAAGGCAGTTCACATAGGATATCTCACCTCTATGTCAACTGCTTCCTCTCCCAGTGCAGGGAGTGAGTCTGGGGGGTGGCTGAAGAGGAGATCAACTATAGATCTGTCTTCAAGAGAGGGCTTTACACCCCCACACCAATAAACCCTGACCTAAAGTAGCGATGGGTCAACAGTAAAAAATCCCAAGGGCTGTAAAATTCAGAGCACCTGTCCTGGTTTTTGAGCTGCCAATAGTTCCTGTATGAAAGCTGATTTATATGTGGAAGACAGAATCGTCAAATAATAATAGCTACTGTATAGCACCTGTGTGTACCATGCACTGTCCTAAAAGCATTACACACATTAAGTCACTTAATCTTCACAACAAAACTGAGTTTTATATTATTAATAACCCCATTTCACAGATAAGCAAACTGAGGCACGGAGAGCTAAAGATCACAAAGAGCTAGCAAATGTCAGAATCCGTATTCAAACCAGAGTCCACACAATCAGCCACTACACCATTCTGCCACTCAGGAGAAGGTGTTTGTGTCCACATATGTGCATTTGCTGACATATACCTTGATGGGTTTTTATAAAATCATAACTGAGAAGCTGGAAAGATCTATGAAGAACAAATCCTGCCCCCTCACTGTGCCTGGAAGAAAGGGGGAAAAAAATCTCCATTTCATCTGCCGCATGCAAGAGAAACTTGTGATGTTGAATATCAAAGTTGGCCCTTACACAAGGCTGAATACTTCAAGGAATAAAATGAGGGCCATCCTCCAGTCAGACAGAACAGACACAAGTGCAAATTCCAGTGGCCTCCTCGACAAAGAGAAAATTAACTCACCCACTACCAGCCTGCTGCTCCTAGACCAGGGACCCACTGGAGTCGGGGGGGGCAGAGACATCATCCTTGAGTGCCCACCTTTGACACATGCCAGCCTGGACTTGAGCACTTTCTGGATTCAAGGACCAGCCCTTTTGTGTGGTCCTTCCCTCCCTTTCTCTTTCATCAGGATGTCTGACTGTTGCAACCCCTAACACATGAAGGGATATCCTAGGCTTTTTAAATACAACATAGCAGATGGACCTCCTTCTTGGGATACAGAAAAATAAAATCTCATCAGCAGGAGGCCCTTCTTTTGACAACATGGATCCTGTAGCTGCTTAGATACAATCCAGCAGCCTTTCCTTTAGCCCTTCATGCTGAGTGGATGATTCAGCCACTGGGCTACTCCCCTCTGGGTTAGCAACTCCTCGACGGAGACAGACACTCCCTGCAGGCAACTGATCTGCAGTCCAGTGGCTGCAGTGCTTGGCAAATGGCCTTACGCTCATTGCAGGGTGCAAACACAGATGATTGCTCTGAGGTAGAAGGGCAGGAGACAGGCCTCCAAAACAACCCTTAGTCTCCCCTTTGCTCACACCCTCAGGCCTAGATGAGGTACCCAGCTGGGGCTGGGGCAAGGGATTCCTGCACCTGCTCCCTCCTGGGTCACTCCCCAGCCAGCAATGCCAGGCTGTGCTGAGAAGAGCTGTGCAACTCAAAGGCTTGAGGGACTGGGAACTGCAGAGTCTGTGTCTGATGAGTGCTCTCTTTCCAGGGTGTAGCATCAGAAATCAACCCTTTCCCCAAGGGTCTTTCCTATCCGACTTCTTGCATCCAATTAAAACTCTATGAAAGCCAGCCTGCCGTTAGGACACACTCAAAAAAAAAAAAAAAAAAAAAAAAAAAAAAAAAAACTCGACAGCCCTCAAGTGGCAAAGGGTATAATTCCCATTTCTGTCAAAATGCCAGACAAGTGGGTCAGGACCTGGGATGTCTGATTCTTTCACAGCCACTGCACTCTAATGATGCACGAAGCCCAGGGAAAGGGAGGATGCAGAAAGAGAGAATAAAGGCACAGAAAAAAGGGTCTTCCCAAGGAGGTGGGTCATCAGCCATGATACTACCAAAATTGACCAATCCATCATCTGTCTCCAGGCAGAACCCCTTATCACAGAGTAAATAACACTGAAGGGATCTGCATGATTCTGAAGACACTCCCAGAATGAAGAGCCTTTGGGAACCCACGTGGGGTTTCTCAAAGGGTGTTCTTACATCGGTTGCACTTCAGTAGGAGTTGCAGCCACCCAGAAGTTCTGCTGCCTACCATTTATAGACTTTAATTGCTTTTGTAGCCCACTTCAACCCTGGGACGTAGAGTGAAGAAGCAACCTGACCTGAATATCCAGAGGGCTAGCAATTTGAGAAAATGATAGCTGGACTCTGTCCAGCATAGGTTTTCTTTACCTGTTCACTGTTCCCCACCCCTAAGACACCCTGTGGGATAGTTTACAGCATGTCAACTCATTTAATGATGCCATAAAGAAGCCCATGAAATGCTGACAACCCATTACAGCCTGTACAGCAACTCACATCTGCAGCTCCTTTATTTCTTCCAGATGCCACGTCAAACATGAACTCAACCAACCTCTCTGTAAGGCAAGCCCCACCCTATCTTCCTCCAGCAGGAGGTAGGAGGTTGGTAAAGAATGCCAAGTGCAGAGAGGTGCAGGATGAAGGAAGCCAAGAAACCAAGGCAAACTGACCATAAGTAAGTTACAAGTGACCCTGTGTCCATGTGTATATATTGAATCAGGATCTTCTGGTGCTTGAAAAGCAACAGTCTTGAGAAGGACAGTGCCTGTGCACACAGCCATGATTTATAAGGCCCCTGGGTCTCACTGACCAACCAGACATTCCCCTGACCTACTCTTTCACCTGTTTTCTGCAAAATAGGGATAATAATGTGATAGGATGCAAGTCAGAGCAAGGCCGTTCATAAGTCTACCATTCTCTACTTAGCACTAAAACTCTAGAAATGTGTATTGCTTGCCCGCTCCACTGAATTACTTCCCATCTAAGCACTTTTCCCCATGGAAAAGGCTGTTTAAAATTCACCTCTCCTATCATGTCATGCAGCTTTTACTTAGACCAGATGAAGAGGTGTCTCTGCATCCACAGCTTCCCATAGAGGGTCTTTAACACCCCCTGACTTAGCAGCAGCATCCTTCAATCCTTATCTCTCAGGATGCTTTATGGGGATAAATGACCCTGTTAACAGAGACAAATAACAAGAGAGAGAGAGAGAAATGAAGACGTATGAGGCTGAGATATGAAAGAAGATGGGGAGTCAATGAAGTAGAAATATACAAGAAGACGATCACAGGTGGCAGGAATGACCAGCAAGGTTCTGACCTCAGCAAGAGGATTCCATCCCTGGAGAGTGATCCAGTTATCTCTGAGGGGTGGAAGAACCAAATGTTAGAATATTACTTCTCTCTGTCCTGCAGTGCAAGACATTGATACAGTGGAAAGATCATGGGCCTTGGCAACAGACAAGCTGACGTTTAAATCTGAGTCCCACCCCTTGCCAGCCATGACCAAGTCCCCTGCCACTCCTGCCCTGTGCTTCTAGGGCCACCACGGTGGTCTCAGGATGCTGGAGAGAGAGCTGGTTCACAGCAGGTGAGGCCAGTTCCCACATTTATGTCTTCCTACTTAGTGTGGGTCTCAAGGACGAGAAGCTAAATGAAATGGTAGTGCTAAAAGACAAAAGATACAGGGGAAATGGCAAATCCACCTGTTTCACCTTCTCTCTTGATTCCACTTCACCTGCTGACTTCTTCCCTATGTGCTGGTTTTCCCTTTCACTTCATCGCATCACAATGCTGCCACATTTCGTTTCCCTCTTTCTCACCTCCTCACAGTCTTCTTTTTCCCTTATTTTGTACACATTATGATTTGTGGTGGCCTGCCACCAAAATGGCCCCCATCTAGTATTCACAGCCTTGTGTAGCACTCTCCCCTCCCACAAGGAATAGGGCTGAACCATGCAAGCCAACAGGATATTGCAAAAATGAAAGCAAGTCACTTCTGATACTGGGTCACAAAAGCTGTGAGGCTTCTACTGTGCTCTCTCCAGACCCCTCAAGCTGGGGGAATTCTGCCCATGTGGTGTGAGGGCACTCATGAAGCAGCACTATGGTGGGGTCCATGTCACAAGAATCTAAGGCCTCCAATCAACAGCTGATGTGAGGAAGTCATCTTGGAAATCCACCTCCACTCTCAATCAAGCCTTCAGGTGATGGCACAGCCCCCACCTACAGCCTGACTGCACCCTCCTGGAGAGACTCCAAGGCAGGACCACCCAGCTAAGTCACTCCTGGATTCCTAACTCACAGAAACTGCAGGAGATCGAGGCACATTGTTTTATGTCATTAAGTTGGAGGCAATTTGTTACACAGAAATAGATAACTAATACTATCTTCCATTGTATGTTTCAGCCTCTTACCATTGTGCCCTGTTGGTTTGCTGGCTGTACCAGGATGCCAAGTTTGTATCTTTATCTCTGGGACAGAGTTTTCAGAACTTGTACTGTGATTTCCATTGACTGAACACTTTTCTTTCTGATTCAGCGTAAATATTCCACCAAGACCAAATTTCTTTTCTGCAAATAGGCTCATTCCAGAAGCTCCCTACATTTGATTAATGCTGTGCTACATAGTTTCTTAGGGATTTTCATATTCAGTGTCTATTTCAACCTTTATCATAATTTTGTAGGGTAGGAAGGGAAAAACATCAGCCACATTTTACAAATGAGGTAATTGAGATCTAATGCATTTAACTGATTTACACGAAGACACAGTTATTATATTTAATGAAAAAACTAGAATTGGAAACCTGGTATCTTTCCACTGTCCTATCTGACTCTTCAAGATAGGCAAATCAAATATCCATTGATCCTAGCTTTATGACTAGACATCTAAGCAATGCAACATGGATTCAACTGTCATAGATTTTATAAAGGTGAAACACTTATAAATATGTCGATATGAAAAATAAAATGCTACCAGTTGTTCCAGTTATCTTCTGCTATATACCAAAACACCTCCAAACTTACTGCCTTAAAACAACAAAGTCTCTCCCCTAAAACAACGTATGTGGTTTGGTGGGCTTAGTTTAGTAGTTCTCACTTGGGGTCCTATATAACATTGCAGTTGCATTGTGGCTGAGACTAGAGTCAGCTGAATACGTCTTCACTCATATGTTTGTTGCAAGGCTGGGGTGGCTTGAAATGCTAGGATTTGGTTGAGCCTATCTCTCTGTTTTCATGCAGCCTCTCCATGTGGCTCAGTTTTTCTTCTTTACATTAAGGCAGTCTTAGGGTAATCAGACTTACTCGGTAACTGAATTCTTCTATGCATTCTAGGCCTTCTAATAGCCTTGCACAGAAGCTGCAAGTCTTCTTATGATCTAACCATATGACATTCCAGGGCTTGCATCATAAGATCCACTTCCACCACACTCTATTGGTTAAGCAAGTTAGGAAGGCCAGTACAAACTTAAGGGAAGAGTAGAAACAGACTCCATTTCATTGGGAGTAATGCACACAGGAAAGAAAGGAAAAGATGGGCGCTGTGTTAGACATAAACTATCAAGTCCACCCTTGGCTCCAACAACCATGTAGCCTCCCTCATGTAAAATACATTGACCCTTTCCTCTGGCCAATAAAGTTTCATCCCATGACAGTAACAGCTCAACATCCAGGAGCTTATTTTCTAGGTTAGGTCTAGACACAAATGAGTCTCCTTCAGTATAGATCCTTAGGTGTGGCTTCTTGAGGACAGTTTCTTGTGATCTGAAGACCTGTGAAATAAAGACAGCCATCTGCCCACTTGCCCACCCCAAACCTACAACAATGAGACATTCATGAGATAACCACAGTATATCTTACTGTTTCTAAGAGGGAGAAATAAATGGTACCTAACAGTCATGGTTTCATAGCAGTCCTGAAATTATGTGGGGCAAATGTTTCAGTTCCTTGGTTAGGGCCCCATTCTGCTTCCAGAAAATAATTCCTCATTCTTTCCTCTGAGCTCTTGGTTCCATCCTCTCAATATTCTTTTATTTTCTGTAAGAAATGGCTCTTGTTTTAAACTGAGCAGTCTCTTTGGTTTCTTCCTGCTCACGGAAGTTCGAAGGTCTACAGGTCCCTTTCTATACTTTCTCTTTTCCTTTTAGTCCATGCTGATGTAATTCCTTTAAAATTTTTGTGAGCTTCCTATACATCAAGTTATAATCTATTCACTGAGACAAAAGCTATAGTCTTTATTTTTCTTACAGAGATAGCCCCCTTTTCTTTTTATTCATTGACCTCTGTCCAAATACCGTGAAATAGTGCTTTAAAGATACTTAAACGCTTTTTGTCTAAAGAGTCACAAAATATGCGCTTAAGATTCTTTTCTAGTAAAGGAAGTCTAACAGGCACAGATTTCATATTTTAGAAGTCCTATTAGGCACATCCTTAACTATGAGATCCAAACAAAAGGCCTTATAACTTTAATACTTTTACTCTGAAGCTATTCTTTACTCATAGTGTCCTGGATTTTATCTTTTCCCCGAGAGCATTTCTCATTTGAGAATCTTTTGCTGCAAGAGCCAGGGATGAGAAATAATTTTATTTTTAAAGCCATTAAACCAGGGTTCATTTACATTTCCTCTAAATTCTGCTTGAAAGCTAAATGGTTCCTTCATAAGTTCATCTCTACTTATATTTTATAACAGGCAGCTAGAAAAAAAGCCAGTTGGCACCTTTTACCTTCTGCCTGCAAATCTTTCTGGCCAGACCTACAAGTTCATTTGATATTCTTTCTCTTTTCCATTTTATCACAGGCAACAGTGCCATCAGAATTTCCCCCGCATATCACAAGTGCTCCCTTTTCTCTAACCTCCAGCAGCATTTTCATCTCCGTCTTTCAAGCCCTCACCAGCAGTCTCTTGAGGGCCTTCCAAATTTCACTAGCAGAATCTTTGTGGATATTTCAGCTTCCACTCATTGCTTAGTCCAAAAACAAATGCCACATGCCTTAAATTTATAGTATAGCAGTACCTCACTTTGAGGCACCAAAATTCTGTTCTAGTTATTGATTTCTTCTTGCAAAATAATTTCAAAACTTAGTGGCTTAAAACAGCAGTACATTATTCCTCCTCACAGTTCTGGGAGCTGATGGCTTCATCTGGGCAGTTGTCATGTGGTAGACCTCTCCTATGGCTGCAGTCAGGTGGCTGCTGAGGCCGGAGCCAGCCAAGTCTCTCATTCCTGTACTTGGCACAGATGCCTGGAATAGCTAGAGGGTGGATGGGTATCTCTCTCTCATGTAGCTTTTCTAAATGGCTATATTGGGCTTCCTCAGATCATGGCAGTCTCAAGGTCATTATACTTCTCACTTGGTGGCTGGCTTCCCCCAGAATGACCACACTCTAAGAGGCCTTGACAAACAACCACACCAGAGCATCCCACGCTTACTCAGTTCATGGCATCCTTAGTGCCTCAGGATCTTTTCACAAGATCCCTAGGCCAAAACAACAACATAAAATAAAAGTTTTACTTTCTAATAACCTGGAAAAAAAATGCACGAATTGAAAGAAATTTATTTTATTCTTAAATAGTTACTTACTAACAGCACACATACACCTGTTGGGTACTATACAACTTTAGAATCAGCATGGGTACCATGACATGCATTTCCTGTTTCACAATGAGTTTTCTGCAATACTTGTTTTATCACATAAACCACCTAAAACTGATCCTTGCAAAGATATGAAATCATCAAAATGAATGTACCATGTTGTTGATACTGCATTTTCTTGAACTAGTCATTTTTGCAATATCTGATGTCCACATGTTTTCCTCAAAAATTTAAAATAACTCATGGTGCCCCCCTGTGAGTTTCCTAGAATACCTCAGTGTGCATCAGCACAGGGTTTGGAAGCCACTCTGTTACACTGATTGAATCCTGAAACTAGGTGAGGAATTTGAAAAAATAGTTTTTGTTGGGTCCCATTTTTAACTTCCCGTTCTCATCCACCCAGTGGTGGCTAGGCAAACAATACTATAGAGTTGGCTCTATTTGACCAACATCAGGAGGGTGTCAGAAGAATGAGAAAAAGCTTGGATCCCTCTCCAGACGTCACTATGTGCACGTGACTTAGACCCAGCATTAACATCTTACATCTTTGAATTTTTATAGCCAGGTTCTTCACAGAATGCCTAAGTAAATAATAGGTTATGAATAAAAATGTGGATACAAACACCAGTCTGAGAAAACAAAGAGGGACTTCCCATGGAAATTGCATTTGTTTGCTAGGACTGCCATAACAAAATATCACTGACTGAGTGGCTTATTTTCTCACAGTTCTGGAGGTTGGAATTCCAAGATCCAGGCGAGACAGTAGGACTGGTTTCTCCTGAGGCCTCTCTCTTTGACTTGCAGATGGCTGCCTTCTCCCTGTGTCCTCACATGGCCTTTCCTCTGCACACAGGCATCCCTGACACCAGACATATTGGATTAGGCCCCCACACTTATGAACACACTTAACCTTAATTACCTCTTCAAATGCCCTATCTCCAAATACAGTCATATTGAGCATTAGGACTTCCATGTTTTAATTTTGGGAAGAACAAAATTTAGCCTATAAAAGGAACATATTAGAAGAGAGGCCCATGCCATTCTCTTAAGAGATCTTTCTCTTGAAGCATAAGTTTTAAATTTGTTATGAATTGGATCCCGGAGGTCCTTGACCCCCAGGAATTGCATGCCAAAATATCATGTGTATGCACTTTTCTGGGTAGATGATCTGTATTTGCTTTTCTGACCTCTGTGTGCACACTGGAAAGATTTTTCAAAGATTCCAAGTCCCATACTCCAAGGTTCTCGTTTAATTCATGTTGGTTGGGCATCAGGCATAAATATTTTGATAATATTCACCACTTGATTCTAATGTGCAGCCAGTACTGAAAATCATTGGTCTGAAGCCTTTCTCTTTAAATTGCAGTCAAAGACCAGCATCAGCATCACCTGGAAACTTACTAGAAATGCTGAATCTCAATCCTCACCCAGACCTACAGATTTTTCATTTTTTGTCTTTTTCATTGTTGTTGTTGTTGTTGTTTATTTTATTTTTTAAGACACGGTCTCGTTTTGTTGCACAGGCTAGAGTGCCATGGCCCAATCATGGCTCGCTGCAGTCTTGACTTCTGGGCCCAAGGAATTCTTCTGTCTCAGCCTCCCCAATAGCTGGAGCTACAGGCACATGCCACAATGTCCAGCTAATTTTTCAATTTTTATTTTGTAGAGACAGGGTCTGCCTATGTTGCCCAGGCCAGTCTTGAACTCCTGGCCTCAAGCAGTCCTCCTGCTTTGGCCTCCAAAAGTGCTGGGATTACAAGCATCAGCCACTACACCTAGCCAAAATCTTCATTTTAGTATGATCCAAGGGTAGTTTGTATGATATATGCATTGAAGTTTGAGACACACTTATCTGTAATTTCCCTCAAATCGTGAAATGAAACTGACCACAAAATTTTCAAAACCACTGAGAAAATTTTTTCAATATGTGATCTAGAATAGCTTACACGGCAGTTCTAATTATTTTGTTTGTTTACACTATTTTAAAGAAAATGTCGGCCGGGCACAGTGGCTCATGCCTGTAATCCCAGCACTTTGGGAGGCCGAGGTGGGCAGATCATGAGGTCAGGAGATCGAGACCATGATGAAACCCTGCCTCTATTAAAAATACAAAAAAGAATTAGCCGGGCATGGTGGCGGGCGTCTGTAGTCCCAGCTACTCGGGAGGCTGAGGCAGGAGAATGGCGTGAACCCAGGAGGTGGAGCTTGCAGTGAGTCAAGATCACACCACTGCACTCCAGCCTGGGCAACAGAGCGAGATTCCGTCTCAAAAAACAAAAAGAAAAAGAAAAAAAGAAAAGAAAAGGTCGTGTCTGGGCCAATTACAGATAATTAATCTGAGAAATAACTGCACAATTAATTACATCCTGGCTGAACCCACAAATGACCTATTACTCATGTCCGCCATAACCATTATGGGTAATTACCCAACAATCAACCTCAGTTGGTCTACATAGCATTTACCTTCAAAGACTCAGATGGTAGAGAAGACAGTAGCTGAGTTGTGTTAGTATTGAAAAAATAGGCCAAAAGAAAAGAAGAATAGGGAAGGATGGGAGAAAATGAGAGGGTGAGAAGCCAAATACCATGTGACTTCTAATTTCACTTCTAATATCTAAAACTTTCAGTTCATAATCCTTGACCTCTACCAAAACACCTCTCATGACTCCTATGGTTATTTTTAATAAATAAAAATGGAGCTGGGTCAGGAATAAGGAGCAGGAAGAAGAAGGAACTCCTGCAAAGAGGTATAAATTACCAGAAAAAATTACTCTGGATAAGTTACTGGATGAATTTCACTGAATGCATTACTGTGTAATGATGAAATTATGTAATGATGATTCAATGAGAATTATAATTTTCTGCCTTTTTAGAAATTAATTATAAAACTTAATCCATTCACCAAGTCTGCAAATTTGAAGGTGTATTTTAAAACTATTATAACCTTTTTCTGTGGCACTAAATGTGGAGTAGTTTTAGTTGAGCTTTATGTATTTGGAGAAACCAAGAAACATTTACTCTTCCAGGTCACCTTCCCCACCCACTCGCTCCTTTAGATGTTCCCCTTTTCATTCTTGCTTTCCATGTAGTCACCATCCTCATTACAACCCATGGACATTGGTCCTAAACTAGCAGTAGAAGGTCCTTGGGATTTGAATTGAACCAAATCTCTGCCTTTCAGAGCTTGTGATCAAGCAGAAATACCAGATAGACCAGAAATAATAGTAAATAAATAAGTGAACAGCTTTAATAGCTGAATACATAGACAGTACAATACTTTGGATATCAAAATACTCCCTTTATTATAAAATCTACTAATTATTCATGTTAAAATTTTTGCCTTACAGTTGTTCATCTCCAACCACCAACATAGTCAGTAAATATTAATTCTTAAGTCAAATATGCCTTTTTATAAGACCACCCAAAATATTTGGAATTATTTGCTGCCATCAGGATTTGAATAAGAATAATATAAATTTTACCAATAATTATTTATTGAGTGCAAAATATGAGCCAATAACTATTTTAATTTTCTGTTTATGTGTTTCACCTTTTTACATTCTTTTATTTTCAAACTTTCTGTAATGTTATATTTGAGGCATGTTTCTTATAATTAGAATATATCCAGTCTGACAATCTTAGTATTTTCCTTGAAATATTTAGTCCATTTACATTAAATGTAATTACCAAAAGTTGTGAATTTCTATTTACTAGGTTACTGTTAATTTCTATTTGACTGGTCTGTTTCATGTTTGTTTTATTCCTCTCTTTTCTTGACTTTTTTTTCTGATTAATCATTTTTTAAATTTCCCTTTCCTCCTCTATTAGCTTATTAGTTATACTTCTTTTGGAAGGTATCCTAGAAATTATTTAATACAATGTTCATTTTTAAAAAATTATATCCTAAAAAAGATTATTAGCTTTATGCTGCCTTTCAATGCTAGAACACTATAATATTTTAAATCTAGTATCTCTGTTCCCAAATTTTTTAAATTAACATGTATTTTAATTCTACATTATTTTAAACCCATAAAACAAGAAATTATTATTATTATCTTATACAGGTAATATTCATTTATATCTGTCTACATATTAATCCTTTCTATTGTTCCTTATCCTTGTATTGAACTGCTTATATCTGGGTTTATTTCTCTTCTGTCTGAAGAAATATTTGTTAATTATTTTAGTGTACATTTATTGGTAACAAGTTTTTTAAATTTTGTATGTCTGCAAATGTTCTCAGTTTTTTAAGGATAAATTTACTGGATATGAAGGATTATTTAGGGGGTTGCTATTTCAACATATTAAAAATGCCATTCTACTGCTTTCTACCTTCCATTGTTTCTGTTGAAAAGTCTGTTGAATAACTTTTCTTACTGTTTTCTTAAAAGTGATGTAGACTTTTTATTTAGTTTTTGATTTTCTGTAGTTTTACTATGATGTGCCTGGGTTTCTTTATATTTATCTTGCTTTACATGTATCCTGATAGAGATTCTTGAGTTTGCGGTTTGCTGTCTTTTATCAGTTTGAAAAAATTACCAAACATTCAATCTTTTGTTCAAACCCATTCCAGTTCTCTTCTACTTCTGGGGCTACATTTACATTATTTGGATTTTTTTTTACTGTATCCAATATTTTTTCTAATTCATTTTATGTATTTTTATATTTTTTCCCCTTTGTGCCTCGGTCTGTATACTTTCCATTGACCTGTATTACTCTCTTCTGCTATCTGAAATCTAATGTTAAACTTATGTATTGAGTTCTTAATTTCAGCTATTTTGTTTTTTAGTTCCAGAATTTACATTTGGTTTTTCAGTCATTTTATATTAAAGCTTCTTATGTTGAAGTAACAACTACTTCTTATTTTGAAGTAGTTTAAGATTCACAAGAAGTTGCAAAAATAACACAGTTCTTATATACATGATGATAATGTCTTACATTATCAAAGTACATTATCAAAACAAGCAATAATGTTGCCGTGTTGGTACAATACTACTATTTGTAAAGTAAAGAACTTATTCAGATTGTGCGAGTGCTTTTTATAAAATTTTATCATGTGTAGATTTGAGTACACCACACTATTTGACTTTAAAAGCATAAATTCCAAATCTCTCTGAAATTCTATTTTTGTTCCTCTTTCCTCTATTTTCTTGAATATTTGTTGTTGTTTTGTTGTTGTTGTTTTCAAACAGGGTTTCACTTTGTCACCTAGGCTGGAGTACAGTGGTACAATATTGGCTCCCTGCAACCTCCGCCTCCTGAGTTCCAGTGATTCTCCCACTTCAGCCTCCTGAGTAACTAGGACTACAGCCTCCTGAGTAACTACGAACTCCTAACCTCAAGTCATCCACCCGCCTCTGCCTCTCAAAATGCTAAGATTACAGGCGTGAGCCACCACACCCAGCCTATTTTAATCACAGCTGTTTTTCAGTTTTTTTGCTGATAAAGACCTAGAGGTGATTTGGATATTAGAATTAGCTATAGTCTGTTTTCCACTTCTTGGTTTTCAGTCTCATTGCTTGTCATGTTTGGCAATTTTTTTTTTACTGACTACATCACACCCATAATAATAACATATAGCAGCCCCAAATGATATTATATTCCTTCAGAGAGAGTTGGCCCCTTCTTCTGCTGGGCAGAGAATGTGGAACTGGGACCTTAACACCACCACATCGAGGAAGGAGCACAGCTTTGGTAAGGCTCTATCTACCACTGGCTTCCCCTTTGAGTTCCACAAGAGAGCCTGGGGTTTTTACCAGGTACTGCTCACATTGGTGGGTTCTTAACTCTGATTCTGGCTTTCTTATAAGACTACTACAGTCTGTACACTGTTTTTCAAAGACTTTATGCTAAGGTTCTTAGCTTCCTGTCTCTGAAATCTCAGACTTTGGCAGATGTCTTGAGCAAACACTGCCCAAATTTTGGCTCAATTCTCCAGCCTATCCTTCTGACCAGGATCCTAGCCCTTCACATCTCTAACTTTTGTCTCTCTAGCTCCTACAAGATTACCAAAAGTTCTGCTCATTTCTGGGCATCTTAGCAGTGGTCCTCTGCCTGAAACCCTGTCTGAATTTTCAGTCCCTTGTTTTAAGTTCAGAATCAGAAAACACTACCTCATCTCCCAGAAAAGATCTGTGGAATATCACATTACACCCCTGAGGATTCCCCTTTGAGGGTATTTTGGACCTCCAGTCCTCAATGCCTCAGTCTTCAAATTGATGTTTTTTACTTGAAATGTCTAGTTGTTCTCAAAGAGATCACTGGTCTGCTACCGTCTAATCTAATATAGTCAGAATCTGGAAATATAGAACTCCCTGACTGTAGGTCTTACATTTCAATAGGTGTTAGGGCAAGAAAGGCAAACAATAAACAACAAATAAAAAAATAAACAAGATAATTTCAGAGGATGATAAATGCTATGATGGAAATAAACAGAATGACATGAAAACTCTGAGGTAGCCAACTGCCTTCCATTTCACATCTGAGGATTCACAAAGTGACTGAGGAAAAACTGAAAAATAGCTCCCATTGTCCCCATTTTGTAGATAAGAACATCCTAATCATTGGGGTACCATTGTTCTTCACTCTCCAGCAGTCATGCCAAGCTGGGGAACCCTCAGGTAATGAGATAACGATGGCACTAAATCTGACCCAAATCATTAGGGATTATGCACCTCAGCACAGATGCCCCTCCCTAACCCAAATCAGAAAAGAGAGAAAATCTTCCAGGACTTCCCCATTATACACATTTAGTGCCTGCTAGGAAAGACGCCACTGGAGGGCACTTTGGTAAATGGAGCTTCCTAGGTCTGTCTTCAGCAATTGCGGGAACCATCATTCTGAGGCCTGTTCAGCTGCCATAATTCATGGGTCTCCCTAATGCAGATGGGTTGGGAATGCTGGACCCTGGAAATAAGCTTTCCCCACCACTGCACTTCACTCAGCTCTCGGCCTTACATCATTTCCAAAGCATTAAGCAGCCTGCAACGCGAGAATCCTGCCGCTGGTGACATCTGTAACATCTGACATCATTTAGAAGACACTGCAAGGGTAAAAGAGTACTTTTTTGATCAGGGACAGAAATAATTCTGAGGAAGATATTAGGTTAAAAGGCTTTTATTTGCCCCAAATGGATTTGCAGAATTTGGCCTCCCAGCCAGGTTCCTGTGAGGAAATGGGTTTTGGGGAGCCAAGGAAGTAACTGTGAGCAGTTGACACTCAGCCACTAGGTGCTCCCAGGAATAGGGGACACAATGGGAGCTCCAGGCTGCATGAATGCCCTGTTCACCTCTTGACAAGGGGAGAGGTAGGGTATAGCTTAATCATATCCTTGTGTGCCCTCAGTGTTCATAGAAGATAGAAGGGGGCAGCTACTGGGTGTCTGTTCGGGAGGGAAAGCCCCCTTCTTCTCAGAGATGTTCACCAGGATCTTGGGAAATTATTATCTTCTGCCAAGAGGCACCCAGATGATCTTCTCCACATCATCCTGGCTTGGCAGGATTGAGAAAGACTATGCATATATAGTCTGTTTTGTCTTCCCAAACTTAGCATCCTCACTAGGACAAGAAAAGGAATCAAGAGTCTCAGCTTCTTCCTAAAACTTGCCAGAACTGCTACCAGGCCTTCACAACAGCAGGAACTCTCATTCCATCTCACCTCTGGTTCTTAGCACAGGGTGGCGCTGAGTGTTTGCATTCCATGGTAATCTCCCAAGGATTTCCAGATCTGCTGCCTGAGGCTGCCTGGATCTAGAGATGATGGGGGTTGCATGAGGACCTAGGGATTTTAAGAGGGGCTTCCTGCAAACAACAAAACATAATCTTGGGCCCCACACCCACAAACCAGTCTCAGCTATACAAATTGAGCATGAACTGCAACACAGAGAAGGCTTTTAAAAAAAACACCACCTTCCAACATCTTTTATGCCATTCCCATCTCAGCATGAGCAGCATGCAAACTGGATCGAGTGTCAGAATTCTAGAATGCTGATTCCGGAAAAAAGGAGCCTTAAGCTTAAAAAATCATAGAGGAATTGTTCATTGCATAGGTGAGAATGCTGTTTTTTCAGATCACATAGCTGATTAATGACAGGAACTTAAACTATATCAACATTGAGAGCATAAGGATTTGTTCATCACGGCACCTTCAATGTCTAGCAAGAACCAGCATGTAGTGGGTGCCTACTATGGTCTAGAAACTGTATTAAGTCCCATACAGGATACAGAGACAAGTACAATACAGTCCCAGCCAATGAGGAACACACCACCTAGTGGGGGACGTGAACACATAACCAAAAATTACAAAGCAACATTGTTCATGCCTTTATAAATATATAAACAAGGTGCCTAGCAGAGAATCCAGAGGAAATAATAAATAATACTTCCCGTGGCCTTCTAATAATTAAGCACCTGATATACCAGAATCAGCACTAAGAATAAACTAATCATGAATAAGATGCAATCCTGCCCTTAAGAAAAGCTTACTGTCCAGTGCAATATGCAAAGAGGTATTTCCAAAACATTGTAATGAATGGTAACATGAGTGATATGGGTAGTTTTTGGAGCACATGGGAGGGCATGTGGCCCAGGCCAGGAGGAGGTCAGGAAAAGATTTCCGGGGGATATGACATGAAAGTTGAAATGAACAGTGAGTAGAATGCATCCAGGTGACAGTAAAGGAGAAAGGAGGAAGGGCACAGCCATCCTAGGAAGAAGGAAGTACATGGTTAAATGTTAACGTATTTAATTTGCAGCACAAATCTTTAAGGGAAATGATAGTAAGAGACTTTCAAGGAAAAGGGAGCTCTAACTGTAAGCCTGACTTTAGCCGTAAGATGCTTAGTAGTTTGTCCAGTCTTAAGAACAGTGGAAACCCACTGAAAATTTTTAAACAAGGGAATAAAATGGTCAGGCTTTTCTTTATATCTCGAAACATGGATGAGGGAAGTGCAAATAGGACACAATGGAAGGCAGGGATTTCCATCAGGATGTTGTTAGAATCGTTCAGATAAAAAAAAATAATAATGTATATGAACTCTACAAAAATCTGTCTGAATCTTTAAGATCCTAATTCCACAATTAAAATTTTGACCAAAAATGATAGTGGCCTGAAAAAAAATGCTATGGGGGTATAGCTGCAAAAGTAGTAAGGGCTATTAAGAGATTATGGTTGCAGAATCTGGTCATTGATGAAATGTGGGAGATGAAGAATAGGAGGGAGTCCAAGCCAGGCTTCCAGCTTGGGCAACTGAATATGCTGGTTACTGTCGCTGAAGCAGACCAGGAGGAGCAAAGTGGGAGGGGTTAAGGTGTCCCAGAAGATGGCATTAAGGTCGGGTCTAGAGGTTAAATGGAGGTTTTCAGACAGAGGAGGAAACAAGGTACTCGCTATGAGACAATGAGTCCACATGAGACTATGGCCAAAATCCCTAACATTCCCCTTCAGCCCCCAGGAAGAAGCAGACAAAAAGAAAGATAGAGAAAGTGAAAGATCAATTAAGTTCATTACTGGGAAAAAATCATCCTGGGAAATGTCTGGTAACTGTTTCTTTAGAATGCAATTCTCCTTGGTCTACTCGAGACGTAACAGATGACGGTAGAACACAGGTTGGGGGTGGACAACAATGATCAGAAAAGGCATGAACACACAGAGGACGTTCCCACCACTATTATTGTCCTGGGAGAGTCGTCCTGCAGATCCATTTCCAGCTGCCTTCAATGTAAAGAAAGAAAAAAGAGTGAGGGAGAGTCTGGCAAATCCGATAAAGATGGATGGAGGGGATTGAGACAAAGGCACCTGCCAGCATTGTGTCAGCTCCAACTCACCAACTCAAAAACAAACTCATTCATTATCCACCAGCCTAGGCTGAAATAGCCCCGGTGTAAACACTCCCACACACCCAGCTCTCAATGAGACAAACAGCCCGGAGGTGCACATGCCATGGGCTCTTGCTGCTAATGGAATATGCAAAACCAGCTCTGTGATGGCCAAGAATGATTTCTCTCCCATAAGGACAACAACTCCAAATAGCAAAGCTTCACCCAGGACCCTCATCATTCCACATTTTGTGTGGGATCGTCAGACAAAGCAGACCCTCACCTCGTTTTTCACACATTTCATTCATTCTCTGTGGTTCTTCAAGCAGAACAAAGAAATTAATTCCCATTACCCACAAATTCACACATATGCACTTTGCTTATCTTGCTGATACTCTCTAATACTTTCTATAAAATAATAAAATTAGATGGCACAGGCCAAAGGCCAACTTTGAGAGAATAGATTCATTATCTCACCCCAAATCTGGTCATGTCCCTGTGCTTCCGGTCTCGTGCATAGCCCGACCTTCCTCCTGCTTGCTCACAGTACATACTAGTTCCTCATCCTCTGCTCTGCCCTCACTCGGCCTCAATCCCTTGTCCAAAAGACCGTGATGCCATCTGCAATCCAGATTTTACTTCCTCTGTAGTCTTCTGCTGTCCATCCCTGTTGTTGCAACTCTGGCTTCAGCCATTGCCTAGGTTTCTGGCCTAGGTTTCTGCCACAGGCCTCCCGAGGGCCAATCTGCCCTCCTCCAAGACATTTTCTATCCTGTAGTCAGGAATGACATTCAAAAACACAAAACTGCAGTTCACTTCAATGTTTAAAATTCCTCAGTGGCTTCCCAATGACTCTATTTAGGTAGAAATTCCTTAGGAGTACCTATAAAGTCCTTCATAATCTGTTTTTATCTGCTCTGTATCTTCAAGCTAATTCATCCCCATTTCCATGGTGTTCTATGCTCTAGCCAGGTCAAATTGCTTTTAGTTCTCCAAATGCATCTGCTCTCTCTTCCCTCCAGCTCTCCATAGATCCTCCACATTCCCTTATCTGAGAACATTCTTTCCCCACCACTTCACCTGGCAAACTCTTGTCTTTCCACTTTGAGTATACATTTTACTTCTTCCAGGAAGCTTTCTCTGATTGACCTTTCTGGAAGTCTTAGGTGGGTGCACCTTCCATAAAGTGCAATAGGATCCTTATTATAACAAACTGTAACTGCCTATTTCTCTGATTTTCCCACAATGGTAAGTCTTTTGAGAGCAGTGATGTTATTTGCCAGGGTTACAGCTATAGTGTCAGTCTCTACCAAGTACCTGGAACACAGTAGATTCTCAGTATTTACTGAGCAAATGAATGAACAGAGGGGGGTAACCAGGAAGAGAGTTAGTTGAGGTTATTTGGTTGCAAACAAGAGAACCTACCTCTAGCCAATTTAAGGAAACAGGAATCCTGGCGTAGAAAGTCAAGTACTCAGGTTGGAAATATGCAAAAACCAAGACAGCTCTAGATATCTAAGAAGTGAGAATGTAGGCATGGTTATGTGACAGAAATAGGATGGTCAAATAGAAAAACACAAGCCGTTTAAATCTCTGTTTCACTTAGCTTAAGATTCAAATTCAAAAGAGATATCTAGGATGAGCCTAGTTTATTCATACACCTCAGCCTGGCTAAAAGACAGCAGGGCACACAGGCAGCAGCTCTGATGGACTGTGCGCAATGGGAAGGGGTAGAGCTGCAGGCAAAAGCATAGATGTTGAAGGCCACAGCTTCCACGTGCCCACAAACTCACAAGTCTGAGTTCTCATTAATAATATTTTAGAGATCACAGTTAGCTATTTGCTCTCAGGGTTAGGGTTGAGGGTTTTGGTGGGAGGGGAGAGAAATGAGGCCAGTATGAGAATAGATTGATCTATAACAAGGGTGGACTCTTTTCTCTCATAGGACATAACGCTGATTCTCTATAAAAAAGAACATATTTGCTTAGAAATACACCATGTAAGAAACGCCAGTAAGAGCTTCGAAACACAGAGAACAACAATAATAATTGATAATGCACCAAAAGATGGGTTATAGGATTCCTTAACCATCAAAATAAGTCTTAAAAGGTGACTTAGTAACTGTTTATATTTATGATTAACAACTTTTTATTCTTTTTCTCTTTTCTAAGAGTAAAAGAGAGTCAGCAGGTTTAAATGAAGTGTGAAGAATTTAGAATCTATACCAAGATGTGTACATGGGAAACAGAGACTGTGATACTTGTAAGCGCATCCTCGCGTCTTGTGCCGTACACAGTGGAGAGCGACATCCAGGAGCACACAATTTCAAGTCAAACCAGGGTTTTGCCACTGACCGCCCATGTGACCTTGAAGAAGTGATTTCTCTATGCCTCAGTTTCTTATCTGTACAATAAATCTAGTAACACTTAATGTAATCGCTGTTTGGCTCTAATAGGATCTTGTATGTCAAGCTCTGAGAACAGCTCCTGGGACATAAGAAGTAATCGATGAATGACAGTTAAGTCTCAGTAAATATTTGTTAATTTTGATTATGGATTTCTTAATGCAAAAGTTATAAGGTTATAAGATAAATTTTTCATAATGTATTACAGAAACTGTGTCTTTTTCCAGCATTTAAATAAAAAGAGAACCTGGACCTTCCTGGTGTGATTTGACTGATGCTCTGCTTAA
Organism: Nomascus leucogenys; assembly: GCF_006542625.1. Classification (NCBI taxonomy): domain Eukaryota; kingdom Metazoa; phylum Chordata; class Mammalia; order Primates; family Hylobatidae; genus Nomascus; species Nomascus leucogenys. Next base: position 1,315,795 of record NC_044395.1, on the reverse strand, counting down.
AAGCAGGGACACAAACTAAATAGACACTCCTGTCCTCTCCTGTCTTTCATTGCACCCACCCATCCGTGGAAAACCAGCTTCCTGCCTACTGCCTGAAGCATCTCTTCTCCTTTTTGAAAGGGAAATTAGACAGCTCAGTAACATTTGGTAGCTCTTCTAGAAAGGAGACTTTGCCAGACTCCACCATCTTTTTCTGTCTGATTTACTGTGGTCCCCAAATATAGGCTGGCTGTTTTTTCGTCTCATGTATCCATTGGGAAGGTTAGAACAAAACATATGAGACTCGTGAAAATGGAAGGAAATGGAAACCAACAGTAAGTGCAGTAAAGAGGCGATGGACAGAGATCTGAATTACTGGTGAGTCACACCGTCTGACAGACTTCATCATTTGCTGAGTTGGCAGGAGATTTATCCATATTCTAAGCCCCAATCTTCTTGAAACAGAGACCTTCCAGATAAGCAACCGCAGCACTATTTGCGAACCTGCTGCTCAGCACGCAACAGTAGAAGACATGACCCTTAACACACTCGCATAGACCTTCGCAATAGATTCCTGAAACCTCAGGTGTTGATGGTATCATTGTCCTCATTATCATCACCCTGAAATTTCACCATCAGTCAAGATCTCCTGTTAGGTTCCTGCCCTCAGCAACCTACCCTTTGTCTTCAGAGACCAACACTCTTGAAAGAAGTTAATAACTTTACTCTCTGAGAAAATAATAAGTCAATATCTGAGATGACTTGGCTATTTTTGCACAGCTGGAAGAGGATGAAGAGAGACTAACAGAAAGGCGGGTGCAGTCAAATACAGTAAGTAGAGAGGCCAATTGAAAGAGACAATGAGAAAGGAGCGCTGATGGCAAGGAGCTGGAGAGGGCATGTTAATGCAGCGAGACAAGCAAACCACAGACCACTCAGGAAGGAAGGAACCAGAGGCCATTGCGGCCTGAGGAGGAGCAACCGATGCTGGCCGGGGAAACAGATAATTCACCACCGATGCTGCAGAGCCTTGAAAGAGAGACCAGAAAGGTGATTTAAGGAGTATTAGTTTTGGGTTCTGAAAATTATTCACTGAACCCCATGATGAGCGACAATCATGCTATTTTATACTAATATAACTGTACACCAAGCTATTTCATCGGCTGCAATAAATTCTTCCACTTTGGGGAAAATTCTACTTAGCCATCAAGAGCCAGCATCAATTTCAACTTCTCTTTGAAGCCTCCCAAGGAACTTTCAGGGCAGTTGTAGCCTCACCAGTCTGTAACCTTTTGTTTACCCCTCTTTATTCCTGCCTCTTCCACTTCACTATACTTCCTCTCCCAGCCCCTACATGCTTCCACTGAACTGTGATTCCCTCGGAAATAGGCTTAGGTTTTGCTTATCATCATATTCTTATTCTTCTCATAATGCTTGTCTCAATAGATACTTATTGAATGGAAGAATAAATAGATTGACAGGACTCATTAAACTCATCCCTAACCAGAGTTATTTCAGCGGCCTATTTGAAACGAGAGTGCACCCCATTTCTCTCCGTCAGAGCCAAGTGTATTTCCAGCAATCCCAGCAGAAGCCACCTCCCCTTTGCTATCCGATTCTTGGATCAGCTGCTTTCCACATGTGATAGTAAAACTAGCAAATCTCTCTCCAAATTCCAAACCCCATGAAGGGCCAGAACCTACCAACGCTGTGGCTTTATGTCCTTTTCCCCAAAATGAAAATATATTCATTCAGCAACTGCAGTTCTTTCCATTAATTTAACCTAAACACTGAGGAAAATCTATTTTCAAGAAAAGGTCCACCAGTAACAGAATGAATGGATAATTTCTTTTATTTATTTATTTATTTATTTTTTTTTTTTTAGACAGAGTCTCTCTCTGTCACCAGGCTGGAGTGCAATGGCATAATCTCAGCTCACTGCAACATCCACCTCCTGGGTTCAAGCAATTCTCCCACCTCAGCCTCCTGAGTAACTGAGATTACAGGCGTCCACCACCCTGCCTGGCTAATTTTTGCATTTTCAGTAAAGACAGGATTTCACCATTTTGGCCAGGCTGGTGTCAAACTCCTGACCTTGGGATCTACCCACCTCGGCCTCCCAAAGCGGAATGGAGATTTTTATAATACATGCTCCTTCTTGTTCTGACCCTAGACCGAATTAATCACAATCTCTCAAGTAGAACCCGGGACTCTTTACCAAGTTCCTGAAGAGATTCTAAAGAATACTATGTTTCAGGATCATTATCTTAAGGAAATGAGACCAAGAAAATAAGAAAGGAAGAGAAGAAGGGGAAAAAGAGCAAAGAAGAAGGGGAAGGAAGTTCAATGAAAGGAGAAAGAGAAACGCTTGCTGTCAGGCCTCTGAGCCCAAGCTAAGCCATCATATCCCCTGTGACCTGCACGTACACATCCAGATGGCCGGTTCCTGTCTTAACTGATGACATTCCACCACAAAAGAAATGAAAATGGTCGGTTCCTGCCTTAACTGATGACATTATCTTGTGAAATTCCTTCTCCTGGCTCATCCTGGCTCAAAAGCTCCCCTACTGAGCACCTTGTGACCCCCACTCCTGCCCGCCAGAGAACAACCCCCCTTTGACTGTAATTTTCCTTTACCCACCCAAATCCTATAAAATGGCCCCACCCCATCTCCCTTCGCTGACTCTCTTTTCGGACTCAGCCCACCTGCACCCAGGTGATTAAAAGCTTTATTGCTCACACAAAGCCTGTTTGGTGGTCTCTTCACATGGACGCGCATGAAATTTGGTGCCGTGACTCGGATCGGGAGACTTCCCTTGGGAGATCAATCCCCTGTCCTCCTGCTCTTTACTCCGTGAAAAAGATCCACCTATGACCTCGGGTCCTCAGACCCACCAGCCCAAGGAACATCTCACCAATTTTAAATCGGGTAAGCAGCCTCTTCTTACTCTCTTTTTCAACCTCTCTCATCATCCCTCAAACACTTTCTCCTTTCAATCTTGGCACCACCCTTCAATCTCTCCCTTCTCTTAATTTCAATTCCTTTCATTTTCTGGTAGAGACGAAGGAGACACGTTTTATCCGTGGACCCAAAACCCTGGCGCTGGTCACGGACTCGGGAAGGCAGCCTTCCCTTGGTGTCTAATCATTGCAGGGACGCCTCTCTGATTATTCATCCACATTTCAGAGGTGTCTGACCAGGCAGGGATGCCTGCCTTGGTCCTTCACCCTTAGCAGCAAGTCCCGCTTTTCTGGGGGAAGGGCAAAAACCCCAACTCCTTCTCTCCCTGTCTCTACCCCTTCTCTCCCTGTCTCTACCCTGTCTCCACTTTTCTGGGGGGCAAGAATCCCCCCAGATCCCTTATTTCCATGCCCCGACCTCTTATCTCTGCACCCTAACCCCTTATTTCCATGCCCCGACCTCTTATCTCTGCACCCTAACCCCTTATTTCCATGCCCCGACCTCTTATCTCTGTACCCTAACCCCTTATTTCCGTGCCCTGACCCCTTTCCTGCTTTTCTAGGGGGCAAGAACCCCCCCCAACCTCTTCTCTTCGTGTCTCTACTCTCTCTTTTCTCTGGGCTTGCCTCCTTCACTATGGGCAAGCTTCTGCCCTCCATTCCCCCTTCTTAGCCTATGTTCTTAAAAACCTAAAACCTCTTCAATTCACACCTGACCTAAAACCTAAATGCCTTATTTTCTTCTGCAATGCCGCTTGACCCCAATATACACTTGACAGTGGTTCCAAATAGCCAGAAAATGGCACTTTCAATTTTTCCATCCTACAAGATCTACATAATTTTGTCATAAAACGGGCAAACAGTCTGAGATGCCTGATGTCCAGGCATTCTTTTACACATTGGTCCCTCTCTAGTCTCTGTTCCCAATGCGACTCGTCCCAGAACCTCCTTCTTTCCCTCCCACCTGTCCCCTCAGTCCCAACCCCAAGCATCACTGAGTCTTTCTAATCTTCCTTTTCTACAGACCCATCTGACCTCTCCCCTCCTCCCCAGGCTGCTCCTCGCCAGGCCGAGCTAGGTCCCAATTCTCCCTCAGCCTCCGCTCCTCCACCCTATAATCCTTTTATCACCTCCCCTCCTCACACCCGGTCCGGCTTACAGTTTCCTTCCCTAACTAGCCCTCCCCCACCTGCCCAGCAATTTCCTCTTAAAAAGGTGGCTGGAGCTAAAGGCATAGTCAAGGTTAATGCTCCTTTTTCTTTATCACAAATCAGAGAGCGTTTAGGCTCTTTTTCATCAAATATAAAAACCCAGCCCAGTTCATGGCTCATCTGGCAGCAACCCTGAGATGCTTTACAGCCCTAGACCCTAAAAGGTCGAAAGGCCGTCTTATTCTCAATACACATTTTATTACCCAATCTGCTCCTGACATTAAATAAAATGCCAAAAATTAAAATCCAGCCCTCAAACCCCAAAACAGGACTTAATTAACTTCACCTTCAAGGTATACAATAATACAGTAGAGGCAGCCAAGTAGCAACACATTTCTGAGTTGCAATTCTTTGCCTCCACTGTGAGACAAACCCCAGCCATATCTCCAGCACACAAGAACTTCCAAACACCTAAACCACAGTGGCCAGGCATTCCTCCAGGCCTGCCTCCCCCCAGAGCTTGCTACAAGTGCCAGAAATCTGGCCACCAGGCCAAGGAATGCCCACCGCCCGGGATTCCTCCTAAGCCGTGTCCCATCTGTGCAGGACCCCACTGAAAGTTGGACTGTTCAACTCACCTGGCAGCCACTCCCAGAGCCCCTGGAACTCTGGCCCAAGGCTGTCTGACTGACTCCTTCCCAGATCTTCTCAGCTTAGCGGCTGAAGACTGACGCTGCCCGATCACCTCGGAAGCCCCCTAGACCATCACGGACGCCGAGCTTCGAGTAACTCTCACAGTGGAGGGAAGTCTGTCCCCTTCTTAATCAATATGGAGGCCACCCACTCCACATTACCTTATTTTCAAAGGCCTATTTCCCTTGCCTCCGTAACTGTTGTAGGTACTGATGGCCAGGCTTCTAAAACTCCCCAACTCTGGTGCCAAATTAGACAATACTTTTTTAAGCACTCCTTTTTAATTATCCCCACCTGCCCAGTTCCCTTATTAGGCCGAGACACTTTAACTAAATTATCTGCTTCCCTGACTATTCCTGGACTACAGCCGCATCTCATTGCCGCCCTTCTTCCCAATCCAAAGCCTCCTTTGTGTCCTCCTCTTGTATCCCCCCACCTTAACCCACAAGAATAAGATACCTCTACTCCCTCCTTGGTGACCGATTATGCACCCCTTACCATCTCATTAAAACCTAATCACCCTTACCCCGCTCAACACCAATATCCCATCCCGCAGCATGCTTTAAAAAGATTAAAGCCTGTTATCACTCGCCTGCTACAGCATGGCCTTTTAAAGCCTATAAACTCCTTACAATTCCCCCATTTTACCTGTCCTAGAACCAGAGAAGCCTTACAAGTTAGTTCAGGATCTATGCCTTATCAACCAAATTGTTTTGCCTATCCACCCCGTGGTGCCAAACCCATATACTCTGTATATGGTTTTGTATATGCAAGGCTTCACAGACAGATCCCATTACTTCAGTCAAGCCCAAATTTCATCCTCATCTGTTACCTATCTCGGCATAATTCTCATAAAAACACACATGCTCTCCCTGCTGATCGTTTCTGACTAATCTCCCAAACCTCAATCTCTTCTACAAAACAACTCCTTTCCTTCCTAGGCATGATTAGATACTTTCGACTTTAGATACCTGGTTTTGCCATCCTAACAAAACCATTATATAAACTCACAAAAGGAAACCTAGCTGACCCCGTAGATCCTAAATCCTTTCCCCAATCCTCTTTCCGTTCCTTGAAGACAGCTTTAGAGACTGCCCCCACCCTACCTCTCCCTGATTCATCCCAACCCTTTTCATTACACACAGCCAAAGTGCAGGGCTGTGCAGTCAGAATTCTTACACGAAGACCAGGACCGCACCCTGTAGCCTTTTTATCCAAACAACTTGATGTTACTGTTTTGCCTAGCCCTCAAGTCTGCATGTGGTGGCTGCCACTGCCCTAATACTTTTGGAGGCCCTTAAAATCACAAACTATGTTCAACTCACTCTCTACAGTTCTCATAACTTCCAAAATCTATTTTCTTCCTCACATCTGATACATATACTTTCTGCTTCCCAGCTCCTTCAGCTGTACTCACTCTTTGTTAAGTCTCCCACAATTACCATTGTTCCTGGCCCAGACTTCAATCCAGCCTCCCACATTATTCCTGATACCACACCTGGCCCCCATGACTATATCTCTCTCATCCACCTGACATTCACCCCATTTCCCCATATTCTTTCATGTTCCTCACCCTGAACACAGTTTATTGATGGCAGTTCCACCAGGCCTAATCACCACACACCAGCAAAGGCAGGCTATGCTATAGTACAAGCCACTAGCTTGCCTCTTAGAACCTCTCATTTCCTTTCCATCGTGGAAATCTATCCTCAAGGAAATAACTTCTCAATGTTCCATCTGCTATTCTACTACTTCTCAAGGATTATTCAGGCCCCCTCCCTTCCCTACCCATCAAGCTCGAGGATTTGCCCCCACCCAGGACTGGCAAATTAGCTTTATTCAACATGCCCCGAGTCAGATAACTAAAATACCTCTTAATCTAGGTAGACACTTTCACTGGATAGGTAGATGCCTTTCCTACAGAGTCTGAGAAGGCCACTGCAGTCATTTCTTCCCCTCTATCAGACATAATTCCTCAGTTTAGCATTCCCCCTATACAGTCTGATAACAGGCCAGCTTTTATTAGTCAAATCAGCCAAGCATTTTTTCAGGCTCTTGGTATTCAGTGAAACCTTTATATCCCTTACGGTCCTCAGTCTTCAGGAAAGGTAGAAAGGACTAATGGTCTTTTAAAAACATACCTCACCAAGCTCAGCCACCAACTTAAAAAGGACTGGACAATACGTTTACCACTTTCCCTTCTCAGAATTCAGGCCTGTCCTCGGGATGCTACAGGGTACAGCCAATTTGAGCTCCTGTATGGACGCTCCTTTTTATTAAGCCCCAGTCTCATTCCAGACACTAGATTGACTTGGACTGTGCCCCAAAAAACTTGTCATCCCTTCTATCTTCTGTCTAGTCATACTCCTATTCACTGTTCTCAACTACTCATACATGCCCTGCTCTCGTTTACACTTCCGGTTTACACTGTTTCTCTAAGCCATCACAGCTGATATCTGCTGGTGCTATCCCCAAACTGCCACTCTTAACTCTTGAAGTAAATAAATAATCTTTGCTGGCAGGACTATGCTGAACCTCCTTAGGCACTCTCTAATTAGATGTCCTGGGTCCCTCCAATTCTTAGACCTTTAATACCTGTTTTTCTCCTTCTCTTATTCCGTTTAGTTTTTCAATTCATACAAAACCGTATCCATGCCATCACCAATAATTCTAAATGACAAATGTTCCTTCTAACAGTCCCACAATATCACTCCTTACCACAAAATCTTCCTTCAGCTTAATCTCTCCCACTCTAGGTTCCCACACCACCCCTAATCCCGCTTGAAGCAGCCGTGAGAAACATCGCCCATTATCTCTCCCTACCATCCCCCAAAATTTTTGCCACCCCAACACTTTACCACTATTTCGTTTTATTTTTCTTATTAATATAAGAAGACAGGAATGTCAGGCCTCTGAGCCCAAGCTAAGCCATCATATCCCCTGTGACCTGCAGGTACACATCCAGATGGCCGGTCCCTGCCTTAACTGATGACATTCCACCACAAAAGAAATGAAAATGGCCTGTTCCTGCCTTAACTGATGACATTATCTTGTGAAATTCCTTCTCCTGGCTCATCCTGGCTCAAAAGCTCCCTCACTGAGCACCTTGTGAACCCCCACTCCTGCCCACCAGAGAACAACCCCCCTTTGACTGTAATTTTCCTTTACCTACCCAAATCTTATAAAATGGCCCCACCCCTATCTCCCTTCGCTGACTCTTTTTGGACTCAGCCCACCTGCACCCAGGTGATTAAAAGCTTTATTGCTCACACAAAGCCTGTTTGGTGGTCTCTTCACACAAACGTGCAAGAAACTTGCTATGGGCCAGGTACCATACAAGAAAACGCAAAATATACAACATACATTTAAAAACAGTGCTGATACGTTGAAAGTAAAAGCATAAAAAGATATATTAACCAAAATGTCCACTGAGGAAAATACTAATAAAAATAACATTTTGGTGGGGATAATATAACAAGTCCCTCTTGTTCCAATCACTAACCAAAAGTCCTCCTGAGATCTGAAGTTCTATAATAATCAGTAAGAGGAAGAACACCAAACATAAAATCAGAAAATATAGGGATAAGTTATGTCTTTCCCTACTAGCTGTATAACTTTAGAAAAGTTACTTAAATCTCTGGGTCTCAGTCTTCCCATGATTTGGTTTAAATTGTGGAAGAACCATAGAGATGTAATACCATGCTATTTTCACAGTTAGTTCTCTTTCTGTGTTCTGTAGTGTTAATAAACATGTGCAGAAGCTGCAAACATTACATATGATTAAAAGCACTATGTAGATGCAAAATATTATAGGAGAAGGTAGCGAATATTTATTGAATGATTACTGTGTTTCAGAAAATATGCAGTGTTTAAAATACATTTATTTGTCATTGTGATGGTGATCCTACAAGGGAGGTTCTATCACCATTCTCACTTAACAAGCAAACGACCTAAAGCACAGAGAAGTTAAGCAACACTCCTGAGCTCACACAGTTGGTAAATGGCAGAACTAAAATTTGAACCAAAGCAATTTGATTCTAGGGCTCAAATTCTTAATCACAACACTATGAGAAACGTGTTTCATAATCAGAAACTCTTCCTGAGACATGAATCAGGAAACTATTTGCAATGAGTAGTTCCAGCTTTGACATTTTCTCTTGATCTCCTTGCAGTAACTTCCTTCCCAAACCAATCATCCTGCTGTTTGGTTACTTCATGACTTACGGTTTTTACTACCATCCTCTTCCCCAAGAGTTGACACCACAAATGCGGCACCTAAACTATGTGGTGTGGAGGTGATCAGCTTCTCAATCTCACCTGCCTGTCCAGCTACTGATTCGTTTCTATCCTGTGCTTCACAACCTGGCTTTCTGAGAGAAGTTACTCCGTTTCCTCCCTTCCTGAAGACAACTGTAGTCTCTACCATTTTTTAATTCAATGGATATTTTTCATCTATCTTTTGTAATCGTCGTGCAGCATTTGATACTATTAGCAACTCCATCTTTGAAATTTTACCCTCCTGTGACTTCTCTGCCCTGATTTCCCCTGGTCTCTAGTGGCTGGAATCCCGTGTGCTCCACGAGCTCTTCTTCATCCTGCCCATCCATTAAAATCTATGTGCTCCAGGATCACCCCACCAAATGTGCTCTCCCTAGAATAGCTCACCTGATGTCCAGGTCCAAATCTTTAGAAGATCGATCTCCATGCTGAGCTCCAGATCCACATAATCAGTTTCCTGGGACATCTCCACTTGGTTTATGTCTGGGAGTCTCAGCTTCCGTGAACCTAACTCACTCTTCATTCCTCAGCCTCTCAATCCTTGTGAGCTCATCATCCCAGTGATCCAGAAAGCATTTTCTCTTCTCCCTCCTGTTCTGCGTATAACCCATCTTCTCGTCATGTCGGTTCTGCTTCCTTGGTGTGTCTGAAACTAGCCTTCTCTTCCCCACTTGCTCAGCCACCATCTCATCAAACCTTCTGCAATGGCCTTCCCTTCTTCCAAGGCACCCCTCATGCTCCTGTTATAATGATTTTTCTAAAATGTAAATAGATTAAGGTATCCTCCAGCTTAAAATCTTTCCAACGGCACCCCATTGCCTTTGGATGATTTTCAACTTTCTGCCTTAGCATGGCACTCTAAGCTAGGAAGCTCAGGGTTTAGTCCCTACCTTCCTGGCTGTGGTCTGTCCTCTTACCTCTCCCCTTTGCTGCACAGATCCAGGTGATCAAGTACAACTGCTTGCATTTCAACCTTTTTTTTTTTTTTTTTTTTTTTGAGACAGAGTCTCGCTCTGTCACCAGGCTGCAGTGCAGTGGCAAAATCTCGGCTCACTGCAACCTCTGCCTCCCAGGTTCACGCCATTCTCCTGCCTCAGCCTCCCAAGTAGCTGGTGCTACAGGCACCTGCCACTACGCCCAGCTAATTTTTGTATTTTTTTTTTAGTAGAGATGAGATTTCACCATCTTGGCCAGGATGGTCTCATTCTCTTGACCTTGTGGTCCGCCCACCTTAGCCTCCCAAAGTGCTGGGATTACACGCGTGAGCCACTGTGCCCAGCCATGAACCTTTTCTAAAACACTACTCTCTCAAATTGCACTGACCATCCCTCACCTCTGTATTGCTAATTTCTGTTCCTCATTTTAAGTTATAACTTAACTTCCTCTTTCAGGAAGCTTTCTATAACTCCTTTCTCCACACCCCTAGAAGAGGTTAGAAGTCCCTTTTCTTTACTTTGTACTGTTCAAATGATTGTTTTCTGTATAACGTGTGTGATGGCCTTTGTTCCTCACTAGGCTGTGAAGTTCTTGGGGAAATTGTTTAGAAATTATTTCTCCTCTATATTCTCGGCAATTAGCACAGTGCCAGGTGCACAGAAGGTATTCAGTATGGATATTTTTGAATGAATGAATGAATGAAGTGAAATAGCAAAGAGAAACATTTGGGTGCAGCTCCCAAAGCAGGAAACACTGTGCCTGGCAACCAGGTTTCCACATCATCCACAGTTGCTAGTATAGCACAATGCAGAGCTATTTACTCTCCCCCCAAAATATAAACTCTCTCCAAAGCTGTGTTTGTGCAAAGACTGCAATGAAAGAAGCACTTGTTTAAATAGAAAGGTCTCTGGCAATTAACAAACATGGGACAAATCCAAGATCCACTAACTTTTCAGGGGCTTTGTGTTTGCAGTTAGATGTATAGAAACGCTTACGAAGAATGAGATTCCCTCTTCACAGAAAAGAAAACATGTGATTTAAATAGCAATGCCTCTCGTCATCAAGGATGCAATCTAGAAAATCAGGGTTTGGACTTCTCTGAAAAAGTAATCCTCAGGGATTGGGTCAAGAATGGGGCAGGGATCCTCTGGATTTTCATTTACTCTAAAGAAAGGCTTCCCCCTGACCCCTCAGTAAGAGCAAGAGACAAAGATCCCAGCTTGCAGGCAAGCTATTTCAGCATCTAATACAGCAATTACCAGCATGGCAGAGGGGCAGGACATACATGGCATAAAAAACACAGGCTGCCTTTGGGGTCTGTGTGCCTGTGTTCATGCATGCGGCTACATGCATGGAAATACACATGCTCCGGCCTTTTCCCCTGTTGAGAATCTCTCCTGGGCGAAAGAGAACGGGCCTATGGCGTTGACACCTGCACCTCACTGCAACGTGCAGGGCGAGACATCCCTTCCCCTTTACTGCCCTGGCCCCAGCTTCACTCTGCAAAGTCAGGGAGGGAAACTGGGGGATTTTCAAGGATGATTCCAATTCTAACTCTCTGTGATCCTTCTGAAAATTAGTTATTTTAATGTTCTGCCTTTATGCTGAAGAGAACAAAGGGGAAACACCAAATAGGTATTAAAATTAAAATAAATCTTTGGAATGAGAGGACTTGGATTTGTACCCTGTCTTTTACACATACCTGTGAGTGACTTTTGGAGAATTTCTTAACTTCCCTGAGTCCCCAGTCTTAAAGTAAAACTAAACTTACCTTCTTCAAAGGGTTTTTGTGAAGATCAGGTTGTAGCTTAAGGGCAACATTGTATTCATCTCAAACTACCGTGCTGGAGTAACTGAGAGGCTGAATAAAAGAAGTCTTTATCATCAAACACATCTTTATTTTGGCAGAGATAAATAAGAGCAACAGATCAAGGCAGAAATATCCCTAAATGACAATCAGGCACCCGCCCCTGCCAGCGATGCCCAGAGACCTCCACCCATTTCAGACATGTCTCTCTGTGGGGTGTCCTCCCAGCTCAGCAGAGCACTGTGACTTTGCATCTGGGCCCTTTCAATCGGCCTTTCGTGTGAAATAAGCCCACCCTCCAGGCCAATCCTTGACCGGCAGACCCACCCCCTGCAACCGGGGAAGTTGGGAGTGACACGGGAGAATTCACAGGAGACAGGTAATGCCTGTAAGAGGTGGGTGCGGGGCGGCCAGGGACAGGCAGGGGGCATCGATTGCCTGGCCAGACGGCAAAGCCCGGTTTGTTCTCATTGCAGCTCTCCAAGAGCCAGCGATCCGCCAGGCACTAGCTTTATTTGTAGGTGAGGGTCATTAATTTGAATTAATAGGACTGCACTGGTCGGCGCTTCGTTTTGCTTTGTTTCCCTCCTGTAGACGCCACCGACTTCTTTGTTACCTGGTTCTGTGAGTGGGAAGACACTGTGAACAAGCGTCCAATTAGCCAGAAAAACAAAATCTGCCTGGATTCCCGCTTCAGCCAGAGGCCTCTCCCTCAAAAGCCTGGAGACCACACTCCACACACTGGCTGCTTCTGTTTAATTTGCCCCTCCTGGAAGCATTCCCGCTCTTCCCTGCCCTTCTAACCCATACAGTCATCATCCCTACCCCAGAGACATTATTATCTCCCAGTTACCCCCACCTGCTGCGCCCACCTCCCCCTCCCCCAACGCCCCACTCAAGCTACTGTGGAAATAATACCCATCCCATAGGGACAGAGTGAGGGTCAAAGATAATATATGCCAAGGCTTCGTGTCTGGCCAAGGTAGACCTGGATAATTGTGAGGCCATCCCTCAAGAAGGGGCCGGGCGTGTCTCACTGCTCCTGCCCTCTGGAACTGTAAATGGGTTTAGGTGCATACAGCAGACCAGAGTAACAGAAGACAAGAGGCCCCCAGAATCTCAGCCAGAGCAGCCCCCAGCAGCCTTACAGAGCCAGAAACAGCCCCTGGAAGCTGAGGGAGCCTCTGAGCTCCGTCGGAACAATCACCAAGCGTGTGCGGTCAGTTTGCCCACCCCACCTCCTCTCTGCCTCCAACGGTGGTCCTGCCACCTGCACCTGCTTTCCCTGCTTGATATTTATAAACAAGGCATCTCCTTCACCAGCTGAGAAACAGAGAAAGCTCAGAGAGCTGGTCTACAGCAGGCTGCCCTCAGCCATAGCAGCCCCACAAGAGAACCCTTTCAACACTGGGCACGTCGGTGTTCAAACACTGGGCCACCACGAGGAGGTATAGGCTTTCAGACACAACTAGGCTTGCAAGAAATTAGAGTGCCACCTTCAGTGATTAGTGAGGTGAGTTTTAGACACCCCACTTCCTGCTCCAGAGAAAAATCATCCAAATGGCTTGCTGTGGTTTGAACTACATGAAGGCCCAAAGGCAGTTCCTGGCCAGCTTTTGTGTCTGGTGGGCGAAGGGCTTTTCACCAGGGGAAATGGCTAAAGGAGGACAGGGTTCTCAGATGGCCTCTTCTCAAGACTCTTGGCTCCAAGGAACTGCAGCCTTCTAAAATGACAAGCACTTTTTGTCACCTTGATGAAGTATGGAAAGGTCTCAAGCATCTGCAGTAGAAAGGGCCACCACAGGGATCCTGGAACATCAGTATTTCAAACATGTCCTTATACAATCATCTCTCAATGCCAATGCATCTGCTGCTGTCCCTGAAAGGGGTTGCCAACCTGTGAAAGCCCATGACTCACTGCGAATCCAGATGATCTCCCTCACCCACCACCTTCCCCTTCCCTCCCCACCCCCACCAGCCCCACCAACTGCAAAAAGACCAAGAATGGTGGCTCCAGAGCCAACTGGAAGGAAATCACTTGTAGCAGGTGGCACCACCTGTCCTCACCTAGTTCTAGCCAAAACAATCCACTCTCCATCATTCCCAACTGTGGGAAAAGTTTAACTGGTTCAGCATGAGCTCAGCCTCATCCAGGCAATGAGAGAGGAAGAGGAATGGCTGGTTCCTGCCGTGAGCCAGTTGAGAAATAAGTAGTCGGCAGCATGGTTTGCCATCTCCCATTTCCGCTCCTGGGTTCTAGTGGAGAGTGACCCTGCTCTCAACCTTCTTGGCCTCCAAGATGCCAACTGAACACCTGTGTGCTTGTTATGCCCCTTGCTCAGGTGTCTGGCTGCAAGATCTTCCACCTGCTTAGCTGCTTCCCATAGCAGGAGGCTGAAGGAACCACACACTCGAATAATGCACCTCTATGCTGGACTGCCCAATCCCCCTTCTTCCTGAAAAATCATCACTTTCTATCTTCACTAAAATGTCCCTAAACTTCTAACCCTGGTAAAATCTTCTGAACCAAAATCTTCTCTCCCCCCACCCCCCACTCCCAATTTAATTTCCTTCTTTACGTCACCGGTTGCATAGCTCACTGAATCACAGTGCTTTCCATGTAATGAGCCTCCAATATTTCAGACTTTCCAGGACACCCACCAGGCCACTTATCAGCACTAATTTGCCTCCTGCTCCAGATTCTATTTCTCACTAGTCCCTGTGGAACCCTCTGCTCTTAAACTAAGAAAGTTAAATGCTTTCTTTCTGTGGAAGAAGGAAACTTAGAGAAGTCATACAAGCTAAATAACTAGAGTCAGTGTAACTGTATCAAGATGACCCTGAAATGGTAGAGGTCTAATGGTAGGAGAATTGTCTCTGTTATTGTCAGAAATCTGGAAGTCCAAACACTGCACTTTTCTCCCAAACCCCAAATGAATATGGCTCCCTTGGGTCCATGCATGAGACACATTAAGCTGTATCCTCTAAAAATTCTGGACACATCTTCTCATCCTCCAGAGAGGATCAATAACAGCATTAAGTTTCTTCCACGAGTGTATGCCGATCACATCCTTGAAGCTTGATCTTGGGGTCTGCAATGTAGATGTGTGTCTTTTAACACTGTTATGCTACTGAGAAGTCTTAACAGTGTTGTCTGTCACTCAAGTGACAAGAAAGAGTGTCATGAGCTATATTTGGCATTGACTTGGCCCTTATTAGAGTGTTATGTGCAGTTTGGGGATTCTAACTTTCCAAAAGGTACAGAGAAATTGGAGGGGGTCCAAGACAGAGCAGTGAAAATGATTAAAGGGGTGGAGAGTGAAAACTCAGGAAAAAGGTTAAATGAATGTAGGTGATTTATCAAAGGCAGAGAAAAATGAGGGTAGACCACATATCTTTAAATAAAGGAGACATGATTTTTAAGGACCCACAGCCATTGCTTTTTGATATAGGGCTACATCAGAGAAAGATGGTCTTGACGGTGTTTGAGTATTAAACAGGTCAGTCTGTACATGGGTTCATTAACTTTCTAAATCATTGAAATCAGATAATGAACTAATGAGAATCATTTTTCTGGGTATACTCAAGGAAAAAAAAACCTCCATCCTTGTAAACTTATTTGATTTTCATAATAATTCCAAGATAAAAAAAAAAAATTGAGTATCTCAGAAGCCAATAGCCTAAGATCACCCAGTAGTTAACCTGGTTTCAGAACTTGTGATGGCAACCCTGGGGTCTTTGATTTCCCCCACTGCTGCCTCAGCCGGGATGCCCATTCTCAAGTGCTCAGGTTGATTTCATCTGGAAGAGAGGGCCACATGACCATCTGAGGGTAGGGTGATCATCACTCATTTAAGCCACTGTGAAAACTAAGAAAGGAATTTCTCCTTAATGTATGAATCACAATTTCCTCCAGATTATTATTCCTTGTTCCCCAAAAAATAAATAGACCTAAGTTTTTCAACTCTTAATATTTTTATCTGATGGTTGGATAAATGGAGAAGCTATGAAAGGAGCCAGAAGATAGCTCCAGAGAAGTTTACAGGTGAAAGGGTGAGAGCAGCTTTGGACATACTGAGTTCAGGGCTCTGTGACCTCAGTATCCAGGTGGAGAGGGTCATCAGAAAGCCAGGCACAGTGGTCGGAAATGGGTGAATGCCTGCACTCAAGCTTTAAATTTGAATATCAGTATGTGTATATATATATATATATGGCATTTGACACCCAAGAATGGGGGCCCCATCAGGGAATATGGGTAGCACAAGAATGCAGGGGCAAGACCAGAACCCCTGCAGAACAGCTCTTGAAGAAGGCAAAAGAGGGAACGTTCAAGTGAAGGAGGGAAACGTACAACAGGGATAGTTTACAGAAATAAAAGGTACAATTCTCCAAGAAGGTATCACAGTAACGAACATTTATGCATTGAACATAGGAACAGGAAAAGATATTTGAAGTAAATGGTGTAGCAGATTTAAATGAAACTCTCATGAACTGAGAAACCAAATAGACAAAAAAGTAATGGTAGACAGTATTTGAATAACATGATTAACAAACCTCATATGTATCTGCATATATGTGTATACATACAAAGAAGAGAATATGTATTTTTTGAAATGCCCATCAAACACTGATTTAAAAACATGATCACAGTTTAACTAAAAGGAAAATTTCAACATGTCCCAAAATACACAGGTTATTTTCTGACTTGAATGTAATAAAAGTAGATACCAACAACAAAAAAAGGACAGAAAAATAAGTAAATAAATACCCACTGTTTTGAAATTTAGAAACATTCTTCCTCTTTTTCTTTTTTTTTTTTGGGACGGAGTCTCGCTATCTCCCAGGCTGGAGTACAGTGGCACGATCTCGGCTCACTGCAAGCTCCGCCTCCCAGGTTCACGCCATTCTCCTGCCTCAGCCTCCCGAGTAGCTGGGACTACAGGCACCCGCTACCACGCCCAGCTAATTTTTTTGTATTTTTGGTAGAGACGGGGTTTCACCATGTTAGCCAGGATGGTCTCGATCTCCTGACCTCATGATCCGCCCGCCTCAGCCTCCCAAAGTGCTGGGATTGCAGGCGTGGGCCACCGCGCCCGGCCTAGAAACATTATTCTAAGGAATTCTTACATGCAACAATGTAATTAAAATCATACTAGAGACTACTTAGAAGGAACTATACTAAAAACACTGAACCGAAAGCAATCTTTAAGGAATCAGAATAATTTGCCGTAATGGAAGTCAAGAGAATAGAGGATCAAGAAAGGAATTATCAGCAACAATGACTAAAAAAAATAAAGACTAAAACTGTTCATTGGATTTGGCAATAAAAAAATCATTGGTGACTTTGCTAGAATAATTTCAACAGATGAGGATCCTTTTAACATTTTAATAGAATAATTAAGATGCTATTGTTAAACAAAAAAATGACTAAAGGGTGAGGAAGTAGAGACATAAAGTTTAGAATACTCTTTTGAAATGCTTAGATGAGTATGAGAGAGAAAAATGCAAAAGTAACTAGATTAGGATTCAGAATCAACAGAGGCTTGTTTAATTTGTTTATTGTTTTTGAACTGGAGAGACTTAGATATCTAGAGAGGGTAAGGACGTGAGACCATTAGAAAGAAAGCAAAACAGGCCGGGCACGGTGGCTCACACCTGTAATCCCAGCACTTCGGGAGGCCAAGGAGGGAGGATCACCTGAGTTTGGGAATTTGAGACCAGCCTGACCAACATGGAGAAACCCCATTTCTACTAAAAATACAGGAAATTAGCCAGGCGTGGTGCCACATGCCTGTAATCCCAGCTACTGAATCACTTGAACACGGGAGGCAGAGGTTGTGGTGAGCCGAGATTGTGCCATTTCACTCCAGCCTGGGCAACAAGAGTGAAACTCTGTCTCAAAAAAGAAAAAGAAGAAAGAAAGGACACAAAACACCAAGAAGAGAGAGAACAGTAATTGGCAATGTAGGATATGGAGTCAACACAGAAAGACGGGGAAGGAGAGGTGAAGAGTCGCAGACAGAGGGGCTGACCTTGAACAGAAGACACACTTCATTTTCTCGATTAAAAGAAGATAAGTAAGAGTAGATGTGGCTACATGTCATTTAGGGTGACATACAGGATGTTGTTTATCAGCAAAGGAAGAGGTGAGCTAGTCTTCCAAAACTGAGGTGAGTTGAGGTTGACCAGGCAATAAGATCTAAGCCCATAATAATAACTGCTAAAATTATTAATGCTGATTTATAAATATTAACTAATTCAATTCTGCGAAAAACTAAGAGCTTCATAAGGAAGGAGCCCTGTGTATTATTATTGCCATTTTCAAAAGTAAGGAGTCCAAGGGACAAAGACTTTAATTAGGTAAGCCATCCAGGTCATACAGCTAGCAAGTGAGGCCAGGACTGAAGGAGGCCATGCTCTCCAGTGCTACGGTACACTACATAGGTATGTTAAATTAAGTCCAGATCTTTGGTTTTTTGCTGGAAGATTTAAGCTGGAGCACAAAATATATGGGTTTATCAAAGCAAGCAGGAGTGCATCGCCAACTATCTCACTGGAGTTCATCAAAGTTCTGTTGCTTCTCTTCACCGCAGCCTATTGATCTCTGCTGGAGAAGTCACCGCAACCTGGCCTAACATGCCAGCCCTCCATCAGGGGTAATTTATAAGCCTGTAGAGAGAGGCTGTGAAGCTGATGAACCCAGCTGGCGGGTGGAGCGGGTCCCATGATTGATTCACTCGCCGCTCCTCTGCTCAGCCATTTCACCCTGATCAGGCTACACTGCCTGGCTCGCCACATTCATCCATCACCCCGTAAATATCATCAACGCCGCAGGCCGCAGCACCATCTTTCATATTTTGTTTTCTTTTTACATGGGATCCTGGAAGCGCTGTGGCTTATCTCTGCCCCGCCCTTGGATGCCAAGCTCCACAGCCATACCTGTGAGAGACCCCTGACGAGAGATGCCGGTGAACCAGGTGGCAAATGTGAAGCATACATTGAGAATCCAATCTGGGAGGGCTTCCAGGTGAGCCTTCCTAAGTTGGACATGGGGGCAAAGGAGCCTGCACCTGCTAACAACTGCAGCACAGGCAAGCACGCATGGTAAACGTCTTCCTCTGGAGTAGGCTTTCAGATAATGCTCTATGTATCCCCAAAATATAGTGGCATGTCTTTCAGTTTCCCTGCAACAGGCTTTAGATGTCACTTATAAACAGCTACAGAATGCTGGCAGGGAGCCAGCAGAGGTTTTGTGGGGAGAGAACCATGCACATCGTCACAGAATTGTACAGAAAACAAGTAAAAAGGGTGAAAAGGGAGAGTGTGAAGAAAGAGAACTCGATGTTTCATCCATACATCACAGCCAGGCTGCAGTTCCAGTGTTACGCACTCTTAAAGCCAAAAGTTAATCTTATCTCCTGTGCAACTTCACAAACGAAATATCTCAACCAGAGAGAAATGAGGTGGGAATCTTCCCCTTACATAAACTTCCTGGTGCACAGACCAGACCCCAGGCCCAGACAGAGGTGCTCACTCCCCAGAGCACTGCAGCCGCCTCACTGCTGTGTCCCTCCCCAGTAAGGACCCTACCAGGGGGCGGCCTTGCTAAGGGATCAGCAAGGTAGAACAAAGGCCTGACCCGTTGCGCCGATCAGGGACAACTCTGAAGGACGATGCCAGCTTCCAGAACCCCCTGTGGGGTCAGCTGAGGCCTCTGACCTGCCTATAGAGCCACTGGGCCTGCTTCCCTCCCTCCCAGACAGGGCTGTATCCAAGGGCACTCCTGATAAAATTCCTGCTCTCAAATCACTGCCTTGGACACAGTTTCCCCAGGAACACGTCTCATGGCACTTAGGACATGGAGTCCATGGAGTTGAAAGGTGACTAAGATACTAAATGTATCAGAACCAATTGCAATGATGGGATAGTAGGATGTCTTCTAAACCCGACTAAGAAAATAACCACTGTTCACAGTGAAACAAGAATGCTTTAAGTAAGAGAATAACAGCTTCTCGAAAATGATTTATTAACTGCCACATACATCAACAGGAAGTTTGTGCGATCCTTCCCTCGTCTGGGTCAAGTGTATTCACCTGAGATTGTCTTGGAGGAAGGCCACTGGCTCTTATGTCCCCCAGGTGCTGGAGATGACACTGGCCTCTGCCTATATGGAAACAGCCTATAGAAAAAAATAAAAGAAGGAAAGAAAAAACAGAGGAAGAGGAGATTTTAGGATTGGTGAGTGATAGGAGATGGCTTGTTGAGGAAAGGATTAAAAGACATCCATTTGACATGAGGGTCACCAGGGAAACGTGTCACCGCTGTGCTTCCTTGGCCACAAAGCCAGGTTGGCTCTGCAGCTTGGAGGTGCATTTATCTGGACGCACATAGCCACCAGCACCACAAATCAACTGCATGTGGAACAACTGACAGCCCTCTGGGTGTTTGGGAGTCATTCAGCTTTACCTGGAAAGGTGCTGTAAAAAGTAACTAAAGCTGGATGTGTCACACCTGGTCTTAGTGAGAGCCACTTGGCATCACTGGATGTCCATTATCTCACTCATTTATGCGAAATGCCAGTTCCCTCAGGCCCTTGAGTTTGCCACCCCTTTTTTAAAATTTTAGATTCGAGGGGCACATGTGCAGGGGTATTTTTTGTTTTTGTTTTTTTGGTTTTTTTGAGGTAGAGTCTCACTCTCCCCCAGACTGGAGTGCAGTGGCATGATCTCGGCTCACTGCAACCTCCGCCTCCCGGGTTCAAGTGATTCTCGTTCCTCAGCCTCCTGAGTAGCTGGGATTACAGGTGCCCGCCATCACACCCAGCTAATTTTTGTATTTTTAGTAGAGATGGGGCTTCGCCCTATTGGCCAGGCTGGTCTCAAACTCCTGGCTTTCCACCTGCCTCAGCCTCCCAAAGTGCATGTGCAGGTTTTTACATGGTTATATTGCATGGCTGAGGTTTGGGCTTCAGATGAACTGTCACCCAGATAGTGAACATAGTATCTGATAGGTAGATATTTAGCCCTTTCTTCTGTCCTTCGCTGCCCCCTCTAGTAGCCTCCAGTGTCTACAGTTCTTGTCTTTATGTCCATGCCCAGTGTTTAGCTCCCCCATATAAGTCAGAACATGTGATATTTGGTTTTCTGTCCCTGCGTTAATTCACTTAGGATAATGGACTCCAGCTGCATCCATGCTGCTGCAAAGGACATGATTTCATTCTTTGTTATAGCTGCATAGTATTCCATGGTTGCCACACCTTTTTGATTGACCTTTTACAGACCTTTCTACATATTTGATTTCATATCTTGTTAAGCAGATGTATTGATCCAATTTTTGTGGTCAGCTCAATGGTACAGGGACTAGAAGAAAGTGCTAGAAAGCATATTAAACACAAGAGCCTCCTCCAGAAGTGGTGGTGCCTTTCATAATAATCTAAGGGGTAAGAAGGGAAAAGGATGGATAAGTAAGTTCACTCTTAGAAAGAATACAAGAAAGCAGGAGGCAGCAGGAGATGGCCAAAATTACTAACATTCTGGTCAGTGTGAGTGAATTTAAGGGAAAAGAAACAATTTCTATATGTCCTTTAAAAACCTCAATTACGAAGGTTTGCTTCCTCCAAGGAGGTGTCACCGAAGCAACTATGCTCCCAGAAAATAAACCTACCCTCTTTCTTCCTAGTTTCCAGTGGTTCTCAAGAGCCAGCGCTGCTCAGGCAAAGGAGAGAAACAGCCTTCCCTATTTAGTCCTCCAGCCGGATTCCAGTTTCTTTGGGTGTCCTCCTTCCCGGTCAGGCCTTTCATGATACTTGAGCCTGAGTAGGTTTTTGCAGATTAGCATGGCTGAAGAAGCCATTTTCCCTGGATTTTAGTAGTTCCTTGGGCCGCCATGTTGCAGGCTCTACCCGCCAAGATTCCCGTGTTTTGTGTTGCTTAATCTTCAACATTTACAGATGGTGTGTCCGTAAGATTCTCCACCATTAAAAATTAAGCTTAATATGTTACTTAGAACTGAGTTCTATTATTTCCCAAATGCACTCTCCTCCTCAATTTCATTTCTAAAATGTATCTGACAGGCAACCGGCAGTCTGGGGATATTGCAGGCAGTGAGACCTAGTATAATTACATGAAAATTACAAAATTCTGTCCATCATCCTCCGGCCCAAGCTCTTGGTCTCAGGCTCCTCCTCATCTTCGTCATAGAATGGCCAGCAATCCCTCAGAACTGCTCGCTAAAAATCAGAGGTAAGTAGCACATAGCTCACCAAGGCAGCAGGTCTCTCCTGGGTGAGCTCCCACCTACAGTCTCACTCCTTTTGTTTTGCCTCTACTGTACCATTAATCCCGGCTCAGTCACAAACCTCCCAGGTGCCTCAATTTTTCTGTCTCAAATGGCGGTAATATAAAAAAGCAGGTAATTTAAATAATATGGGAATCGTTCAAGAAATGTTAGGAGAAAATGTACTATTGCTGTTATTTCTGGATTAATCTGTTCTTAATATATTACATTAAGACATTAATCCCCCAACCCACCCAGACTTTTCTTGGAATTTTTTTTTTTTTTTTTTTTTTTTGAGACGGAGTCTTACTCTGCCACCCAGGCGGGAGTGCAGTGGTGTGATCTCGGCTCACTGCAACCTCCACCTCCCGGGTTCAAGCGATTCTCCTGCCTCAGCCTCCTGGAATGTTTTAAAGCTTACAGTTTTTAGGTAAATATTGCAGCTGCCTTCTATGGGGGAGAAAAGACTACGTGTGTGAGAGGAGGGTGGAGACAGCACTAGCAGGAAAGACACAGCTCAGACAGCAAGAGTAGAGGGGTGCCCAGAGACATCATAGACCCTGGGGGGGACTTGCAGCCACAGAGGAGCCACCAGGACCCAGCCGTGCACCACAGGGGACAGCCAAGAGTCAGGGGCCAGTATGCATCAAGTGTGTTTATTCAAGGGAAGGGGAAGGGGAGGAAAATTAGCTACTGGCTTCTGCATCTCCTCTCAGACGTCCCCAAATGGAATGTGACTTTGCTCTCCTGACTGGGAGGGCTGCTCTGAAAACATGACATAGAGCAGTCGCAGGAGGACAGGGTAACTCATCACACAGGATCACCTTTCCATCAGGGTAGTTTTTGCAGGTAGGAGGCCAGATGCAATAACAACTTATCGCCAAACTTACTCCAGCAGGCGTTGGAAATCTTTTCCGGATCAGATGGCTTCTGTGAGCTGGACGGCAGCCCGGCCGCCGAGATGATAACTGAGTTGACTCTGCTGCTCCCCAGTCTCCACATCTAGTTCATCTCCATCACTGGAGTCACGCTGGTGATGACATTCTTCCATCCTGGGTTCTGCTCATGTGTCTGCTAAATGGAACAGTTAATTCAATAAACCCCATTTCATTATCAATAGCGTTTTCCTCAAATCATTCTGTTGGCTAAGATTTTTCTCTTATTGTGGCCACATTCCTTTTGTTATGAGAATCACCATTATTCATGTTGGTCAGTCGCACTACTAATAATGCTCTGTGTCATGGGCAAAATCATCAGTTATCAACTCGCTGAAAAGTCATCCTAGTGCAGTGTTCCCATGTCTCCAAACAGCAAATCCTGGCAGGAAACCATGAAAAGAACAGAGAAAGGTTACTGTGTTTCCCGTCACCCTTTGGACTTAATTTGTCAGGAAAGAGACTTTACTGAAAACCGCGGGGTGTAGAGCAGTGTGACAAGGATGCAGAATGTGTGGGCTCGCTCAGAGACCCCTGCGCCTCCACACTGGGAAGCCAAGCCCCATGGCAGCCAAGTTGCTGGTAAGATGAAACCCTCCAAAGCCAAGCTGTCCACAGGGATTGTTCCACCAAAAGTGAAAAAGGAAAGAGAAAAAAAAAAAATCTTTTCAAGCACACTGGACTTGACTAAATCTCCAGAGCTCTGGAAGAAGTTTGGGTGAAAAGAATCATATCACAGGGGCTTTGTGAAGAATGACAGGCATCCTCCACACCATGAATCTGACCAAACAAAACCTTCAGAAAGTTCGAGTATGATCCTGATGTCCGCAGCCTCTGGGATGCTCCATGTGGGAGGCGGAGGACAGTGGGGTGTCAGGGGACCAGAGAGTAGAAACTGCCATAGTGAGCCTAGGAGTAGAGAGAGAGACCGAGGTTAGCAGCCCTAGTTGTCACTTGAATGACTCCCCCGTGTCGCGTCGCCATCAGCCTTTATTCTGTGGGAAGTTGTCAGTTCAACTCTTCGATGGGCAGGTTTGTTATCAGCAAGCGGTTTACAGTCCCTGAGCTGTGCATTAATTAAAACGGCTTTGTGCCCAGCCTTATTCATTAGCATGCTGCTTCCTTAATCACTGCCTCTTCAGCCACCAGGACAATCTATAAATCTCCTCATATATGAAATAATGAAGTGGAATGGTTCAATTTATTACAATGTAATAAGTCAGGAGAATGTGGAGGTGGACAAGGCGGCGTGGAAGCGGTTGCCTGCCCAGAGCCCTCCTTCCTCATTACCTGACACGCAGCAGCAGTCAGAACCTGCCTGGGTCCCCGCCTGTCCCAGACTCTTATGCCCTTTGCATCTGTCATCCAGACAGGCAGACCACAGAAGAAAGAATGGCTGGAGAGGAGCAGAAACAGTCCCAAAGGGTGCTGCAGGGCTGGCGGCTTACTCCACAAAGCTGGGGTCGGTGGAAGAGGGCGTTCACACCCAGGGTCTTATTAACTCTTCCAGAGGCCCCTCAAGTGGATCACGCAGAGACGCTACCTCCTCTTCATGCAGTGAGGCTCCACGAGCAGAAGTCACCCAACCAGAGGCAAACAGTGAGTGTGCAAGGAAGAGATTCCGCCTTCACTCTTCTACGCAGAAGCCTGAACTCTAATGTGCACAGGAGCCTCCCCTACCTGAGCCTAAGAACACCTTGGAGCTTTTAGAACTTGCAACACTCAGCCCCCACCCAGATGAAATACAGCCGACTCTACAAGATGAGGCCAGGGTACCAGCAATTATCAACGGCTCCTTGATTAATTCTAATGCGCGCCCTGTTGAGAGCCACATGTGCCCTCTTGTAAGAATCACTGGAATGCTGGTTCAAGAGGCAAATTCCCAGGCTCCCCCCCTGGAGGGCTGGCTGATTAGTTTGGGGGTGTACAGCCCAAGAATGCACATTTTTATCAAGTTCCCTAAAAGATTCTTAAGACAAGGCACCTTTGGTAAAGACTGAGCTGTTTCTAAACCATCTAGCCCTTGCTATCCCATCCCACCTCCTCAGTCAGTGGTGCTCAGTTCCTCCCCGACTTTGAGACATGTGGTAGATGCCATTTGTGTGACTGACACACTTCCACCAGAGAAGCCAGATTTTGCTCTTAAGACTGTGATAAATATAATAAACACCATGACTGTGTAATTTTCTGCATGCTAACTATAAACTCCTTCCTTCTTTCATCCACTGATTCCTAACCATCCCATACCCCCACAGCTCTGCCTGAAGTGGCTCTGCTGGCTTACGAAGGTGGGGTGTCCAGGTTCTGCCCATTCCTCCCTAGTTTTCCATCTCCGAGGTGCCCTATGACCAGAAACTAGAAGCACAGCCTGACTCATAGATGCAATCAGTGAGATGCTTCAGATCAGAGACCTGTGCCAATAGAATCAGCTAAGCAGGAGCCCTGGGAGGCCGACATCCACACATTCATTCACTCCAGAAGTTCACCGCAGCTTCCAGGAATGAAGCTCCCGGTTTGACATACTTGTCCAGAGATAACCCCAAGCCAGGCATTGAGGAGTGGTGGCACCAATTTGAAGAGGAAACGGCTGAGCCACGCAGCTGTCCAGATGCAGCCGTTTGCCATCTGTGCTGCTGCTGAGCGGCTTTATTCC
The DNA here is from genome assembly GCF_006542625.1 of Nomascus leucogenys. Lineage (NCBI taxonomy): Eukaryota > Metazoa > Chordata > Mammalia > Primates > Hylobatidae > Nomascus > Nomascus leucogenys. Next base: position 1,290,127 of record NC_044395.1, on the reverse strand, counting down.
TTGGCTTGCTGGATGTGGTCAGCAACTGCCAGACGTCACCAACTTCCCGTCCACCGGCTTTCCCTGACATCCTCTGGAAAGAGGGGGCAGCTCTGCAGCTCCACAGCCAGGTGCGCCCCACGTGGCCTCTCCAACCTATGCCCGGCTCTTCCTCCTGGAAAGATGGAGAGGGAAGGTCCCAGGAGCCAGCACAGTCCTTGGGGGCACAGGCAGCAGGTGGGCAGTGCAAGGAGGGAGTAACACAGGCCAGGACAAGCCATCCCTCGATGACGTTTTTCTGTCTGAGAGACACCTCATGGAGTTGCGAACATGGGACAATACACGTGGCTCCAATTCTTTGGGATCCAAATGCCATTCAGCCAGGAAAAGGCAGAAATAAGGTGTGTAGCAAATAGCATTGCTGCTTACCACAGGGGCTAACAGTCAGCCCACCCCACACTCTCTGCTGCTTTCTTTTTTCTCCCTCTTACTATATAACATGGTATGGACTGATTGTTTTGTCTTTTTAGTATTCTTTTTTTTTTTTTTTTTTTTTTTTTTTGAGACGGAGTCTTGCTCTGTGCCCCAGGCTGGAGTGCAGTAGCGCGATCTCCGCTCACTGCAAGCTTAGCCTCCCGGGTTCACGCCATTCTCCTGCCTCAGCCTCTCCGAGTAGCTGGGACTACAGGCGCCCGCCAACACGCCCGGCTAATTTTTTTGTATTTTTAGTAGAGACGGGGTTTCACCGTGTTAGCCAGGATGGTCTCGATCTCCTGACCTCGTGATCCGCCCGTCTCGGCCTCCCAAAGTGCTGGGATTACAGGCTTGAGCCACCGCGCCCGGCCTGTCTTTTTAGTATTCTTGTGTTGAAGCCCTAACTCCTAAAGTGAGAGTAGTAAAAGGTGGGGCCGTTGGGAGGTGATCAGGTCATGAGGGTAGAGCCCTCCTGAATGAAATTAGTGCCCTTATGGGAAGAGACAGGAGAAAGATTGCCCCCTTTCTCTGTCTCTCTTTGTCTCTTCCTCCCTCAAACCTTCCCTCTCTCTCCCACGTGAGGACTCAGGGAGAAGACAGCCATCTGCAAACCAGGAAGCAGCCCTCACCAGACACCAGCTCTGCGAATGCCTTGATCTTGGACTTCCCAGTTTCCAGACTGAGAAATGGAGGTCTGTTATTTAAGCCTCCCAGGCTATGGTAATTTGTACAGCAGCTCTAGCTAAGACACAGACTTATCACCTGCTAATCTACTATCACATTTGCAAATTCGGTGTGCTTATTTTTTATTATCTATCTCCTCCCGCTAGCAGATAAGCCCCACAAGGGCCGGGACCATGTTTGTTTTGTTTAGTGATGTGTGCTCATTGCTGCCAACAGTGCCTGGCACATTGGAGGACCCCACAGCTACTCAGTGAGTGACAGTAAGCGCAGGAGAGACTGGACAGCATCAGTGGGAATCACTCACCACCCCATCTTGTCCCAGGAGAAGGGAGACACATGAGGGAGAGAAAGTGTGTGCACTTTTCATACCTCTGCCTGTCCTGGGTATTCAGAGGGCTTCGGGCTGTCATCATAATCCATAAACAAACTAAGAAACCACAAGGTCAAGCTGCCAGCTGACATTCAGGCTGGCCTCCTATCACTCTCCATGGAAAAAACTCCACCACTTCCATCCCACGTTGAGAAATCAGATCCCCCAGTGAAATATTGGTTGTTCTTGCTTAACCAGGTGACAAATAACATGCTTAATAAATTATAAATGATAAAATATTGCAGAAAAGCCCAATATCAATTTTAATACTTTAAAATGATTTATTAATATGCTTCCATACTGTTTGCTATATCTGTTATTTCTCACGTTCCCTCGACACACTGTGAATGAGGAAGGGGAACTTGACAAGGTGAGTAAAGGGAGACATGAGGCTGCCTTGACAGGTGGGGTATGATGAGTGATGTGAGCATAGGCAGGATCAAAAGAGAAAAGGTACCACCGCTCTAGGTCCCAGAAATGTTTCCAGAGAATTCTAAATATTCACAAACCCCTCTTGCCATCTCCCCTTTCCAGGAGATGCCAAAAGATCACAAAGCCTTTTGTGAAGGCTTTTCTAACCCTGTTTCCTTCTAGGAAAACCACTTATTCTGTTGATTCCCCACTGGACTGCATTGAGTACCTGCCTCTGACATGGCCCCTCTAACACAGGAGCCAAGGAGACCATTCACTTTGGTTGGATGGATGGATGGATGGATGGATGGATGGATGGATGATGGTTGGATGGGTGGATGGGTGGGTGGATAGGTAGATAGGTGGGTGGATGGATGGGTAGAAGGGTGGATGGATGGGAGGATGGGGGGAAGGGTGGATGGGTGGGTGGGCAGGTGGGTGGATGGATGGATGATGGGTGGGTGGATGGGTAGATGGATGAATGATGGGTGGATAAGTGGGTGGATGGGTGGGTGGGTGGTGGATGGATGATGGGTGGGTGGGTGAATGGATGGATGAATGATGGGTGGGTGGGTGTATAGATGATGATGGGTGGATAGGTGGATGGGTGGGTGGATGGGTGGGTGGGTGGTGGATAGATGATGGGTGGGTGGGTGGTGGATGGATGATGGGTGGGTGGGTGTATAGATGGATGATGAGTGGATAGGTGGATGGGTGGGTGGATGGGTGGGTGGGTGGTGGATGGATGATGGGTGGGTGGGTGAATGGATGGATGAATGATGGGTGGGTGGGTGGATGGGTGGATAGGTGGATGGGTGGATGGGTGGGTGGGTGGTGGATGGATGATGGGTGGGTAGATGGTGGGTACATTATTTGGTTTATGGGTTTCTTTCCTCACTCAGCCTCTCTCTACTCACTCGTGGACTGTGCTCTCTAGCATAGGGACCAAGACCATCCTCAGAAGGGCACTAGACCTGGGACAACCCATCCTTTGTAAGCAGAAGTCGGCCCAAATAACTGCACATAGTAAAATGACACCTCAGCCCTAGCAGCTTTTGTTTAAAGACAGAAATTTCAAAATCAATGCAGAAAGGTGTTTAGGAAAGGGGACTGGGCAGCCCCTTTGTACTTCCCCACCCACCCACTCAACCCCAAGGTGGGAGTGGTGTTTCTAGTTGTCTCCTGACCCGAACACAGTGTGGAATCTCATAGGTGTTTAACCTATGAGATTGAGTGGATTCACGTGCTGCGGAAGCTCTCTCCAGAGCTTAGGCGCTTAGCGGGAAGGTAGTATGGCATCAAGGTCACAGGGCTCAGACACTGGAGCAGTGTGCCTGGGTTCACAGCCCCACACCTCACATCCTGCCAGGGCTGTGTGGCTTGAGCAAGGTTCATAACCTCTTGTGCCTCCGTTTCTTCCACTGGAAAATGGGAACTAATAAAAGTGACTCCCACATAGGGTTGTTGTGAAGATTGGATGTATAAATACAGACACAGTGTTCAGAAGAGTTCTAGAGGCAGCCCATGCCATGCAAGTGCCCACTGTCAGTAGTCTATGAGCATCACATTTGAAGTCAGATGGTCGTGTGTTCCAGTCCCGCTCATGGTCTTGTGTTCCAGTCCCGCTCATGGTCCTGTGTTCCAGTCCCGCTCATGGTCCTGTGTTCCAGTCCCGCTCATGGTCCTGTGTTCCAGTCCTGCTCATGGTCCTGTGTTCCAGTCCTGCTCAGCCCTTTGCAAGTACTGCCTCAGCCTCAGTGCGAGGAAGTTGTTCAGGTCCCTTATGTGTAAAACGGGAGTGATTCCATCCATATCAAAAAGCAGTCATTAGGACTAAATGCATATAAAATTCAGGGTTTGACACATTGTTAGTGCTCAGAGATAGCACTAGTACTATTTTTTATTAATACTGATCACTGTAACTAATTGTTGTTAGTATTTTTGGGTGGAGGACATGGGTTTAAAGAGCAGACTGACTCTTCCTATTGACCCAAACCTCTCAGCTGCCTCTTCCGCACGGTATGAGGCTTAGATTGTCAGTTTGTGTGTCTTGTGATCTGGGCCACGTCACAGAACAAAATGCACCGTGGAAGGCCTGGTCTCCTGCGGGCAATTAACGTTTGGCCTGCCTGGGGCCTACATTTCTCTTAATGAATTATCAGAGCTAAGTTGTCTAGGACTCTTTCTTTTTCCCGATTTCCTGGTTCTAAAACATAACAGACTAAAGGCAGAATTTGGATAAAACTGCTTTGCTCCCCCTGCCCCTAAAAGACAAAATAAACATATTGAGAAAGAAAGACACAGAGACAGGGACACAGACATGATGGTAAAACAGGAAGAGAGAAAGCAGCAGACAGGGAAGACACTCCAGCAGCAATAAGCTCAGCTTACACCAATGGGAGGGGTGGCTTTGTGAATACAGGTGTAAACGGTGTCACCCTGAGCACAAAGCCAGCCGCCTGCTCACAAACCTATTAGCTGGTAAACAGCAATGTTCTGTAATTCCAGCTATTAAAAACAGCTTAAAGAGAAATCAAATCTTATTTAGCAGGGATTGTAGGGGTCTTCTTGGACTATTTTAAAGTTTCATATTCATCTAAGCAAACAGGCTCTAATTCTTTCTTGGAGGCAATCGCATTTCCAAGCTTATTAAACATCCATTTAAAGGGGTGAGGAGGCCTGTGAATGTTCCTTCTCCCCCACCACCCCCAACACAGACAATAGTGGGCCTATGAATGACTTTCTAAGTCAAGGGAAACTACAGGGACAGGTGGAACGTTTCCTGCAATTTGCATATGAAACAAGGTTGTCACTGCTTTGCTGCCAGTGAAGAAGCAGCGATCATAATCAGGGAGAGGGTCTTTCCACATCCTCAGTTCCTGAGGTCAGGCTATATATCATCACAAAAACAGGTCTCTCAACCACTGAAGTATCCACGGTGGCTTTCCGTGCACGTGTATATCAACTGTTCACACTGTGGCCATGTTCACACAACCCCATGAACTTTCAGATGCTTATTTTGTTGAGACACTAGGGTCACCAGTCGGGGTAGAAAAGCTGGGCTCTTTTGCAAGCCATCAAAAATATCTATGTGTTAAATGCTAAGTATCAGGGTTCAAAAGAGTCAGATAACATTTCTTCTGACTCTCAGTATATGATTCTCAACATATGTCTGTTTAGCAGCTAAGAGCTAAATAAGCCTAAAAACAGAAAGATGACCTTGCAAGTCAGTCAGCTGGCAGATGAGAAATCGAATCAGGTCTCCATGCTCTCGGTCTGATAGTCCCACAACCAGATCAAATTACTTGTCTTCCTTCCCTTGGAAGTGCAATTCTTCATCTCAAAATCCCTTCAGTCTCAGACTTCTCAGAATAACTCTCCTGAACATAGGCAAGAAGGAGGCTGTAGCCTAATTATCCTCTGCAACTACTGGTGAAGAATAGGTTTTTATTTGGTATTTTTCTTGATCAGATACCAAACTCACAAGATCTTTTCAAGAACGACGCTGTTTGAATCCTTCCAAAAATAGAGTGCCTGCATCCACATTTCCAAGCTATAGGAGAATTGCAATGCTAATGGGTCCCCAGGTCCCTGGAAATCCTAAGCAATGGGTCATTCTCTAGGCAGAAGAGAGACTCAATACACCTAGGCAAAAATGTCCCCCAAGTCCCCTCTAATTACCATTCACTTCCTGTATACCTCCTTTTTCATCATTGCTGATTACAGATACATCCATGTCTGAATAATATCTTTCCACTTTATAATCAGACAACTACCACTTACTCTGATAACCTGAGACACTCTAAGTATGATTTTGCCTGCAGAATACTCTGCGTTTGGTCTCTTTTCAGGGGTAGGCAAATTACTATATCCTTGGCAGCAGAAAGCTGACTGGAACAACATATTAAGAAGACACCCTGGCTAAGGTGAGACTTAGAGGACAGCTCTAAATACTTGGTGCTGAAAATTCCCATTCCCGGACGGCTGCGCGGAGGGGAATGCTGCATCCATCCACCTCAAAGCTGCAGTTTCTCAGCCTCAGGCTCACACCAAGTCTCCCATAAGAATCCAGTCTGCTCAGAGGGACCTCTCTCCATGATGGGATTACTATTTCCTCATTTTATAATATTACACAACCCGCTAATTTAAAAGTTGCTCCCATCTACAGGGCCTCATGTCATTGGATTCAAACAGAAGCTTTGTAAGAGAATTTTCAGTGTCTACTTTACAGTTGAGGAAAAAGAGACCAGAAGACCCTCCCCTGCCACAGCAGAGGGAGCGGGCCCTCTGGGACGGAGCTTGATTCTGTGTAGTAAGTGCATGGTCATAACAAAGAGACAGAGCGAGTCCTGGAAGTAAGCCTAGCACCAAAGACTGGGGTTCTAGCATCGATTCCACCACCTCGCAGTCACCATGGATATGGAATCTAAATTCTCTAGGGCAGTGTTTGCAACTTGGCTGCAAATCGGAGCCGCGTGGGGAGCTTTCACAAAACTCACGCCTGGGCCCACCCCCAGCATTCTGATATAATTGGTCTGGGTAGCAGGAGTTTTTAAGGCTGCTCCAAGTAATGTCTCATGCAAACACAGTTGAGAAGCCACTGCTCTAAGGCCTCAGTTTCTCCCCCAGTGAAAGGAGAGTGATAACATGCACCCCATAAAATCATAGTCCTGCCAGCAAAATACAGGACAGTCCATAAAATGATTTGCACCATTTTAAGTGCATCAAAAGGAGAATACAGAAGTGTTTCCAACCCATTCCAGATTGGCCCCCAAAGTGGTTTTCTCTCTTAATAATTTGCCCGCAAGGATCTAGGAGGGCTTTGGAATCCAACCGATATCAACCACTAGGATAAATTCCATCTAAGTTTCTTAGCCAAGTAAGACTTTTACATAAAGAAGAGCAGTGCTGAGACATGGCTACCTGATCCAGACTCCTTCCAGGGTCATACACTTTGCTTGCTCATCTACGCCGTTTGCTGGACTCTGCACTAGGCGCTGTGCTGGGTGCTGTGGTGGAGAGAAAGATGAGGCACGCTACTGCCATCATGGAGCCAACAGCCCAGAGATCACTGATGGCCAGTGTTGTCATCAAACAATGCCCAACAAACAGGCAGGAGGAACCTGGAACTGGGACACAATTTTCCGAAGAGTGATGGCTTTGCAGGAGGGGAGGCATTTGACCTGAGTCTTGAAGGAAGGATACAAGTTTGCCATAGAGACAGAGTTATAGGAAAAGGCATAGCGTGTTCAGAGACTAGTTGACTCAGTAGAGACTGAGAACTCTGCCTGCTTTGCTAAGGATCTGGATTTCTTATTCCCATTTTGCAGATTTAAAAACTGACATCCAGAGTTTAAGTAACAAGCTCAAGGCCACATGACAGTGGAGAGTTAGATATAATTTTTGAGCAAGGAAGTGGCATGGTTATATTTTTCTTTAGAAAGCTAATTCAAAGAACAGTTGGAAGAAGAACCGAAGGCAAGGAGCCCAGATGTGCAGCAGCACAAGGGAATGACGATGCCAGCCTGGCCTAAGGTATTGGCAATGAGGGTGAGGATGAAAGATAGGCCCTGGGTCCTAGAGACATGCCTGGGAATTCGGAGTTTAGTGCTGATGATGTAAGAGAGAAATGACGGGAACTAGGCTGTACCACTGAACAGTTTGCATCATTCCACCCCAGCCCAGCCTCTCTGCAGACCCACATCCTGCCTGGTGACGTGTGTGCACTTATGCCAGGCCCATGTGCTTAGCTAACAGTGCTTCCTAAACTTTGAGATCTACCCAAGTTGGTAATCACTTGAAAATTTCCAATTAAATGTAAAAAAAGAAAAAAACAAGTAAATCTATTCTTTCTTTTGACTGCTCTATTGATTAAAATGAATGTCTGTGCTGGGACTGCTGAACCATGGAAAGCAATCTGTCTTAGATGGGTAACAGATCGTTAGGAAATCACTGGGTTGAAGGAAAAAGTCAAGAAAAAAATTTGCACAGATTCACGTGTGGGGGTGTCAGTGTGCCTATCTGTAGCTCCATAGCTGCGTATAGATATGTGCATTTCTATATATAGGGGACATATGCCACAGACTTCAATCAGCAGCCATGAGCCAAAGGCACAGGCAGGATTCCTGACAGGGTGGCACCACCAAGGGTTCAGCAGACTCTGGGCGACACTGCTGGGTCCACATGGGTGTGGACGGGGCACGAGGAGCTATTCAGATAATAAATTCAGCTCTCAAGCAGCTCCTAGCTGACGTGTGAGTTTGACAGAACCTACAACATTGCACTTCAAGACCATTCTCTGGGAAATTTGGAAAAACAAGTGGCATTAATATGTATGCTTCTAATTTCATCAAAATGTTAGTTATGAGAGCTAGTCTACATACAAGAAACCTCTTGCTTAAGAAGAGGGAAAAGAAAAAAATAAGAATGAACTCTCCGTTGCTATTCTTCACTGCCAAATAAAATAAGCTACGGCCAATTCTGCAAGGTACACCTTAGAGTTTAAGTCAGAGTCAACCGAACCCAAGTTTCTGAAATGGATTGTTTGCCCTCCACAAAATCCCCTTCAATGGGGTAGGAATGGGAGAAAACTGGAGAGCAAGGCCTTCCATCAAAACGGATGAGTAGAAACAAAGGGGGCAAGGCTCTCCTGTCCTGCCAGGGTGACTTGCTCTATCACGTGTTCACCAGCTCAGTTTGGCCAATTAGCACTAATATTTTCCCCGTGGCCTCTCATGGGCAGCATCTACCCTCCCTCATGTAGAACCTTCATCTCTGTGATCTGACCATTCTGCATCCCAAACTTATCCCTCTTTCCTTCCCTGGGGCTCTCTCTCTCCCACCGAAATTTAGGACCTCTGATTTCAGAACACTATTTTGGACCCGTTTGCTGGAACAGTGGATCTGCAGTGGGGCACTGGTGACATCACCTCAGAGCAGCAGGAGGGAGGGGAGAAGCTTGGGCATAGTATCCTGTATCCTCCAAGTCATGTCTAAAGGAATGGAGATTTGTTTGGAAAAAGTGAGTACACTCAACCATGTCTCGTCATGAAATCCACGTCTCCTTTACTTTCTGGCTATGCAGCCTTGAACACATCATTTAAACTTTCTAGATTTCAGCTTTCTTATCTGTAAAATGGGGCTCATATTATTATGATAGTAGCTGACAATAGCACTTGCAAATTGATTTATCCCTTTGCTGAAGTTAAAGATTTTCTGAAAATCTGGAAGCAGTTTTTGACTTACTTGTTATTGTTTAGCATCTGAGTGATGTGAGCTGGGTGATTTTCTAGCTACTCAGAGGGTCACAGTAAGGCCAAGTTGACTAAAAGCATGTAAAATTTTCAGAACAGTGCCTGATAGAGAGTAACAATTGCTACTCTTCCCCCCACCCCACCCCCACCACCCCTGCTCCAGTACTGAAGAATAACGATAGAAACTACATTTTCTCACAAAGAGTAAGAAACAAGTTGCACTGATATTATTAAACACTTGGTATTAAATACTGAGTCAAGAACAGGGTACAGAGATACAGGAAGTCAGAAAAAGGACCTCCCTAAAAAGTCTTGAAAAAGAATATGCGCAACGTCTCAATGGAATTGGAGGACGGGACCTAATGCCCCCTTAGGATAATTAAAAGCATCCTATTTCTATGGATTCTGCTGGTTCTGGGACTACAAACAGGCAGGCCCCTGCAGTGGACAAGCAGGCCGGTGAGGGTGCCACCAAAGGCTGAACAGTCCGTGGCAAGGAACAGGCACTCAATACTTAATGAATGAAAGACTCAAGAATGAATAAATGAATGAATGAAAGAAACTATAAAAATAATGCATACAAATTACCTGCATAGGAAATGCTTTTGAGAAATACCCTGCGTAACATGGAAGTCCATTACCATTTTGAGCTTAATTAACCTTTTACTTCAACGAGTATTTTATTTAATACTCATTAGTAGCCATATAGAGGGTATAATAAATACATGGCATTTCTGAATGCACGTAGAATATTCTAGTTTCCAAAAATTTCTAATGCATCTCAGAAAGGAGAGTAATGTACTCCATTTATGTGTTTTTCTTTCCTTTCTTTGTAAATTTAGGGGGCTTTTTTGTTGTTTTGTTGTTGTTGTTGTTTGTTTTTTGAGACAGAGTCTCGCTCTGTTGCCAGGCTGGAGTGCAGTGACGCGATCTTGGCTCACGGCAACCTCCATATCCCAGGTTCAAGTGCTTCTCCTGCCTCAGCCTCCCAAGTAGCTGGGATTACAGACACCCACCAACACCCCGAGCTAATTTTTGTATTTTTAATAGGGACGGGGTTTCACCATGTTGGCCAGGATGGTCTCGATCTCTTGACCTCATGATCCACCCACCTTGGCATCCCAAAGTGCTGGTATTACAGGTGTGAGCCACCATGCCCGGCCAAATTTAGAGTTTTTAATAGATAAATTTGACTTTAAAAAATGGTGACCTCTAATAATTAGGTTTCTAGAAAGTATAATAAAAACCTAGAAAGTCTGTGAAAATAGATTAAATGATACATGCATAAAGGGTTAATTGGTTACCTCTTTTAATTTGCTTTTCCCAATCAAGATGTGCCATCCTGCAGCTTAAATAGCTGTCAATAGCACCTGCAATTTGATTTATCTCTTGATGAAGTTAAAGATTTTCTGGAAATCTGGAAACAGTTTTTGAATCCTCGCTGTTGTTATTTAGCATCTGAGACCTGTGAACTGTTTTTCCCACTATTTTTCATCTTAGAATTCTAGCATCTGCATAAATTTGGAGAGCAACTTGCCTTCTCCTTAGATACACGAATATGGAAGATGCAACAGAAGTTGCTTATCATGCACTCAGGTTCAGTGAAGTTTTATCATAATGAAGCTAAATGAAATTCCCAAATTGCTCTGATGGAGAGGAATGCCTTGATATTCCACTTGTGGAAAAGTGGCTCTATGCCAAAAATAAAGTTACATCAACCTCAGTACAGGAGAAATCAGAGTTTCTGCTCACAGCAGCAGCAGAGGGATCATCTGTAACACAGAGACTTTGGGGTTGTATGTAAGGCAGCCTTGCTGGATGGTCTTTAACAGGGTTTTGGTAGGGACATGGTAGAGGCTGGTTCCTAAACTCTTTAAATGTTTCTTCCCAGCCCTTTAGCGTTGACCTCATGTGCAGAGGGTTGAGTTAATTACAAGCCTTATTTATGGGCACACTTACACCATTAAGTTCACACACAGCCCCATTTTTGTGCCATTCTTCACTCCTATGTCCTTTTCTCCCATAAGCAACCATGTAAACATGTTAGAGAGAGAGGTGAGCGTGCACACACACATACACACACATTCATTTACATATGATCTTGTAAAACATGTTATTTGATTTGTTTAAATGTATTTCACTCTACCAATACTGTATTGTGCTATAGACCTCATTCAGTTTCTTTCTACATTGAACACTGTGGGTTTAAGATCTAGCCATGCTGTGCTGGGTAGATCTGTTCTGTTGCTTCTAAATGTGTCATTGTAATTCACAGTGTGATTCCATCATGCTTTATTTATCCATTCCTGCCTTGATATATATCTCTCCTCTACCATGAACAATGCTGTGATGAGCATCCTTGGACCTGGCCTGGAAGAAGTTTTCTGGGATATGCACCTAGGAGGGAACTGCTTGACAGTAGGGTATATGTATACTTAATTTAAGCACGTACTTTCCGATCACTCTTCACAATGGCAATCTCAGTCTCTACTCCTGCTGTGAGGCTTCCTGTATCCCCTCACCCTCATCGACATATCACCCAGCTTCCTAATTATTGTCAGTTATATGGGGATTTCCGTTTTCTTTAATTTCAAAAAAATTAGCATCTCTTTGTATTGCTTGTTTGGTTTAATTTGGGTTCATCTTATACAAATTTGCTATTCATATCTCATTTTTCTTTTAGAGCTCTTGTCTTTCTCTTGCTGTGTCTCAAGATTTTTTAGGTATTAATCTCATCAGCTTATCATCCTACATATCATCTCTCAATCTCTCAGTGTTGATTTTATCCATGATATCTTTTGTTGAACAGAACACCTAATCTTACTGTAATCCAATTTTGCCTTTATGTACTTTCTGCACTTTTAGTGCTTTAAAAAGTCTTCCCCCGCCCTGGGTCACAAAGATCCCCTAACATTACTTTCTATTCACTTTTTACCTTTCAGATTTAGGTCTGTAATTAACATCGAGTCCACCTTCGTAGGTGGTTCCAGTAAGGTATCCAGTTTTATTTTTCTCCAGGTAGTAAGCCAGGTTCTCCATCACATCTGTTAAAGAGACAGCCTCTTCCTGATTGTTTTTAGTACCAGCTATAAAATTTATCAAATCAATTTGGTTCTATCTCTGAAGACTGTCTTTTGCTCCATTGGTCTACTTGTCTGTTCTTAGAGTCCACATGTTTTAACTACTATAACTTTACAGCGTATCTCTCCTTTCATAAAGTTGATTTAGCTATGCATGGACCTTTGTCCTCTCATATACGTTTAGAATACTTTTACTGAGTTCTTTTTTTAAAAAAGAAAAATCCAGCTAGTCCAGGCATGGTGGCTCACACCGGTAATCCCAGGACTTTGCGAGGACAAGGCAGGCAGACCACTTGAGCTCAGGAGTTTGAGACCAGCCTGGGCAACATGGCAAAACGCTGTCTCTACCAAAAAGAATACAGAACAATTAGCCGGGGGTAGTGGTATGCACCTTTGGTCCCAGCTACTTGGGAGGCCGAGGTGGGAGGATCACTTGAGCTCAGAAGGCGGAGGTTGTGGTGAGCCAAGACGGCACAACCGCACTCCAGCCTGGGTGACAGAGTGAGACCCTGTCTAAAAAAATTCAGCTAGTACTTTAATTGGACATTTGATTTGCATTGAATGTGTAGATTAATCTGGGAATATTGACATCTTTATTGTGATAAATTATCCTATTCGGAGTATGAAATGATTCAACATATATTTGTATTATTTCTAAATATCCATAACAGATTTTTATATTTTTCCTTAAATATTGATGGTATTCTTTGCTACATATGTTGCTTTTGTTTTTGGTTGTTACAGGTGGTATCTTGGATTTTAAAAGTCTTCTGGCTGGTTACTGCTAGTATGCAGAAATGCGTTTGATCTTTTTAAGTTAATATTGTATCTGAAAACTTCACTGGCCTCTGCTTTTAGTTACAATGGTTTAATTCTTTGCGGTTTGTTTGTACATAATCACGTTATCTGCCAATGACAACTTCAGACCTTCCAATCATTTCATCTTTGATTGCTTGTTTGTATTTATCCTTTTTTAAAGAGCATGTTAAATACCTGCTTCAATTCAGAATAATTTGGGGTCATTTTAACTCCCAGTATTGGCTTTGTCCTCAAGACTCACAGGGTGCTACCTCCCTTTGAGGTAGCTCAACAGTCCCATTCATTTTTGGGAGTCCTGTAAAGTTTTCAGAAATTTGACTGAAATATTTACCCCACTCTGGGGTTGGGAAAATAAAAACAGTTAAAAGCCATTTGTGGAAGAAATACTGAAACTTTTTTTCCCAAATCAAAGAGTAGATACAGATGTAAATATGAAGTTACCATTATAGCTATTTCCTGAATGCCAATATGAGGGGTGATTGCCACATTCTGCATTGTCTATATATAGATAAACAACTAAGACACATACTGTTTTTTCAATGTGCCACATCCTCTTCCAGCCATTTTCTATATATTACCTGATTTCATTTAACAGACCTCTGAGGTGAGTACCGTTATCTTCCCCATTTCACAGGTGGGGAAACCAAGGCAGAAAGAGGTTAAATACTTTGCCGAAAGTCACACAGCTATAGAACTAGAGCCAGGACTCAGACCCCAGCAGTCTGCCCCAGAGGCTGTGCTCTCGGCCCCACAGCCCCGCCTCCAGGTCCCAGGGCACGTGCCATCCTCAGAGGAAAGAGCCAGCACGTCTAAGAGCAAGCTGGGGTCAGTGTTGCTCAGCCAGTGTCGTTTAAAGTCCTTTTTGGCACAGCTGATACGTCATACTCCTTCGTGATCACCATCTTGGTCTCTGCTGCTTTTTGCTCCCTACGGTCTGACCAGCAGTCCCTCCAAACCAAAATAGTCAAGTAACTTCTCTCTGCCCCCAAAAAAAGTGTTCAACCACAGAAACAGAGAGTGAGAGAGGGAACGCAGTCCTCCACGGGCTGCGGCTTTCCGCCTCGCCCGTGCTGTCTGGCCACAGAGAGGGAAGTGCTGAGCAGGGCTTACAATCTGGGGAAGAAAGACAACTTGCTGGCTTCTCTGACTTGGGTTTCCTAAGAGAAGCATTATTACTTTGTTTTGAGTATTGAAAATCCCTAGACTAGATGCATCTATGTTCAAAAGTGAATATAATATATGAATTCACATTTGAATATAGATGCATCTAATCTATGCATCTATAGATGCACCCCTCCCCCCCACCTCAGAAACTCCAAGTATAAAATGCAGAGACTAACATTCAGGTGTGTAGACATTCTGATTATAGTTATTATTGGTTCTTTCCATTTAGATAATAGTGAGATGGCTAGATAATAGGGTATTGTCTGTTTGCTAAAACTAAACAAATCTTTTTCAATTATGATGAGGCACGTTTCATGGTGCAGAAATAGGCTGGAAGTTTGCAGCTAAATTTGTTTCTGAATTGGAAGCACAGGTATGGCAGGCCATGATAAACAAAGGGGCTAAATCTGCTTGGCTAAAACCTTGTTGAAGGAATGTGGGCCTAGTAAAATCTCGCTTAAACCAGGTTAAAGAGTGTGAAATGGGTGTTTCTTTTCTTTTCTTTTTTTCTTTTTTTGGGGACGGAGTCTCACTCTGTCGCCCAGGCTGGAGTGCAGTGGCGCGATCTCAGCTCACTGCAAGCTCCGCCTCCTGGGTCCATGCCATTCTCCTGCCTCAGCCTCCCGAGTAGCTGAGACCACAGGCACCCACCACTACGCCCGGCTAATTTTTTGTATTTTTAGTAGAGACGGGGTTTCACTGTGTTAGCCAGGATGGTCTCGATCTCCTGACCTCATGATCTGCCCGCCTTAGCCTCCCAAAGTGCTGGGATTACAGGTGTGAGCCACCGTGCCCGGCGAAATGGGTGTTTCTTTACACACACAAACCCCTTCACACTTGTGGTCTTTCTCCCTATGAATCAAGGAGTCCAGGTTTTGATGTAGACCTGAGACAGCAGAGCGTCTATTTTCAAACTATCATGTGCTCACAGCTGCCAGAAATAAGTCGCCTCAGCAAACTCAAATGGTGGCAATTTCATAACACATAAAATTGATTTATGCTCACAATCAAAGTGTATTTCCCTTGACAATTTATGCTCAACAATTTAACGTAATTATTTGTGCCACAATAGTAACATTTCTGCCTTCCTGTCAACGCTGAAGTGCAAGCACACACACGTACACAGAACAAAAAACACACTATCTTTCAGAGGCAAGATTTCCAAAAAATCAATGTCATTGCAGCCTCTTTTGTATTTTGTTGTGGCAAGAGTGAATTTAAACAGCCTAGGAAGTCAAAACAACAGGAGAAATATCAATACATATTAACTTAATCACGCAGCTCTGCCCTGCCATCCTTGTCTAACACTCGAATTATGCTTCCACTGTAAGTTCCACGCCGCTATTGGCAGCTTGTAACTTCTCCACAAATATTTGCAGTCTTGAGCGGTCGTCCAAAATGAAGGATGGCTCCAGGCTTCCAGGCATCTTCTTTGCATCTGTATGAGATTTTGTCACCACTGTTTTAAGAAAATCACTCCCCAGGCAGGCTTGGGCTCACTTGTTTGATTCACAATCTTAAAGCGTCTTCTATCCAGCAAATGCTTTTCTGCCTGCCTCTTGATGGCACTGCAGCAGAAACTTCATTATCTGATGCTCTGCATAAGCCTCTTTGCAAAGAAAACTTAATATAAGACACGTTAATCCAAATAAATGCACAATGTACTGGCCCCATCGAACCCTGGGTGTGCCACATTGGACCGTGAAACAAGCATCTGATTAAAGTGCCAAGAGTGGGGCAGTGAGACCAGCGCACCAAGTGGAGAGACTGAATAGACTTGACCTTTTAAATGAACACTCAGCTGCTATTCATTCCTGCCAGCAGGCTCCTTTCTTTTTCCCCAAAAAGGTAATTGGAACAGACACTCTAGTCGTCTCATTAAGCACGTAGAATGTTCAGGTTATCTTATATGAAGACGATGCTGCTGGCTGGTGAACATGCTGAGCTGTTTCAAGAAGACTAACAGGTGAGCATTTCACCATTCTCACTCTTCCCCAGCACCCCTGGAGATGAGGTGCCATCACCAGCAAGAGGACCTGAGGAGTCATTTAGTCACGTACGCAAGTGGAGCTGAG
This sequence comes from Nomascus leucogenys, assembly GCF_006542625.1. Taxonomy (NCBI): domain Eukaryota; kingdom Metazoa; phylum Chordata; class Mammalia; order Primates; family Hylobatidae; genus Nomascus; species Nomascus leucogenys. The sequence goes on along the minus strand of NC_044395.1, from coordinate 1,273,818 downwards.
GATCCACCATCAGCATGGACCAGTGCTGACACTTAGGACAGCCTACATAATTTTCAGGGCCAAATACGAAATGAAAATGCAGAGTCCCTTGTTCAAAAATTATTAAGAATTTCAAGTCAGCAGCAGCAGAGCATTAAACCGGTCAAGAGGCCCTTGAGAGCATCACAAGCCCATGAGGCCAGCCCCACTGCTACTTCAATCCTTCCCTTGCAGATACTCACAGGTGAGGGAACATTGCACCATCGGTGGGGACTGAAATGGGTGACTGTCAACAGAGCTGTGTCCAAAACAGCTTCCTCTGCTCACACAGAAAAACCATCGAAATCATGGTTTCCTCCTGCTTTGGGTAAAAACAGGCCCCATATGAGACTGCCTTTGAAGAGGAAATAAATGCCCTTCAGTTAGGAAGTGCCTAGTCTCTCTCTAAAATTCTCTCACTTTTAGAAGAAAACCATTTAACTGTTATCCTAGTGCTGGGATTTCTGGGAAGACACAGGATAGATAACCCTGTCTTTCCACATCCTCTCCCAAGAGCGACATCCCAGGGAACAAAAACAGAGGCATCCATGTGGATTTCTAAAGAAATCTTATGAGAATATCCAAATGTCTGTAATTATTCACATAAATTAAATATTGGAACAACTGGGACTTGACAGCCGTTACCCTCTAAAATGACACAAAAAGAGAAAAGTGTGCTTTGACTTCTATAAGGGACTCTCTTGAGCCAATGCTGTAAGAGTAGTTTTTGTTTAAGGTATTGTTTGTTATCAAAGATACGAGAGCGTTACCTCCAAGCCCTTCAGCCGACTTTTCTTCCCAACAATTTAAAATCACCATACCACAGAGAGGTAAGAATTGCTACCTTTGTGGGAAATTCAACTTCAAATTTTTTAGAGGACCACGTATAGCAGAAGCCCGAGCTAAAGAACTTTGTCAACAATTAGGGTAAAAATATTACCTACAGGTCACCTTCTGTTCATTGATTCTATTAACAAAACTCGATGCTGACCAAAGTTCCAAAACATTTCTATGTAGTTATGATTGATGTTCAGGTTGATATATTCCTGCAATAATTATTTAATTCCTGCTGGCCTGTCAGCATTCTGTTGGCTACTTTACATTCTAAAATATAGGCATATAGAACACTGGAAAATAAACATTGAACAAATATAAGGTATATTTGAGGTACTTAATGATCTAAAAATTGAGGCAACCTACAGAATGCGAGAAAATTTTTGCAATCTACTCATCTGACAAAGGGCTAATATCCAGAATCTATAATGAACTCAAATTTACAAGAAAAAAACAACCCCATCAAAAAGTGGGTGAAGGATATGAACAGATACTTCTCAAAAGAAGACATTTATGCAGCCAAAAGACACATGAAAAAATGCTCCTCATCACTGGCCATCAGAGAAATGCACATCAAAACCACAATGAGATACCATCTCACACCAGTTAGAATGACCATCATTAAAAAGTCAGGAAACAACAGGTGCTGGAGAGGATGTGGAGAAATAGGAACACTTTTACACTGTTGGTGGGACTGTAAACTAGTTCAACCATTGTGGAAGTCAGTGTGGTGATTCCTCAGGGATCTAGAACTAGAAATACCATTTGACCCAGCCATCCCATTACTGGGTATATACCCAGAGGATTATAAATCATGCTGCTATAAAGACACATGCACACGTATGTTTACTGCGGCATTATTCACAATAGCAAAGACTTGGAACCAACCCAAATGTCCAACAATGATAGACTGGATTAAGAAAATGTGGCACATATACAACATGGAATACTATGCAGCCATAAAAAAAGATGAGTTCATGTCCTTTGTAGGGACATGGATGAAGCTGGAAACCATCATTCTCAGCAAACTATCGCAAGGACAAAAAACCAAACACCACATGTTCTCACTCATAGGTGGGAATTGAACAATGAGAACACAAGGATGCAGGAAGGGGAACATCACACTCTGGGGACTGTTGTGGGGTGGGGGGAGGGAGGAGGGATAGCATTAAGAGATATACCTAATGTTCAATGATGAGTTAATGGGTACAGCACACCAACATGGCACATGTATACATATGTAACAAACCTGCACGTTGTGCACATGTACCCTAAAACTTAAAGTATAAAAAAAAAAAAAACTCGATGCTAACCAAAGTTTCAAAACATTTCTATGTAGTTATGATTGATGTTCAGGTTGATATATTCCTGCAATAATTATTGAATTCCTGCTGGCCTGACAGCATTCTGTTGGCTACTTTACATTCTAAAATATAGGCATATAGAACACTGGAAAATAAATATTGAACAAATATAAGGTATATTTGAGGTACTTAACGATCTAAAAATTGAGTATATACATAAATAACCATAATATGAGGTTTAAAGTAAAACAGAAGTGAACGTCTTAACAGAACTATACATTTGGAGTTGTGAGAGTTCAGAGAAGGGAGATAATACTTCCCCATGGGAAGATCTTCAGTGATTTCATGGAAGAACTATTCATTTAATAATGCCTTGAATGACGTGTAAAAATGTGGAGCAGTTATGAAGGACTTTGCAACAAAAGGACACAGTATCAGCTATTCCACAACCATCTGTTCTACCTGGTAACTATCTAGGTAGTGGCCATCCAGTCTACCTCTTCCCCTTCTCACCTATCATTTTCAGGTGAGATCTATACTAACTGAATCCCCTTCTTCCCCTCCCAATCCTCAGTAATTTGGCTTCTGCTTCCACTTTCAATTGAATATAGTCTCAGAAAATGTCACTCAGGAGCTCCTAAATGTCAAATGTAATGGGCGTTTTAAGATCCTAATCTGATTGGGTTTTGATGCTACATGTGATATAATTAATCATTCCTTCTTTCTTGAGGCTTCCATGACACCATGTTCCCTGGCTCTCCTTGTACCTTGGATGATTTCTCTTCTGGCCCCATCGTGGGCTCATCTTCCTCCATCTGCTCTGAAAAGGCTGTCGTTTCACAGGGTTCTGTCCTCCACCCGCTGGTTTTCTCCCTCCACATGCTCCCTGGATAACCACAGTCATTCACATGATTTCAATTATCATCTATATGACGATGACTCCTAAATCTATATTTCTAGCCCTGGCCTCATCCGCTGAGCTTCAGACACATGTATCATATATCCCACAGGCAACTATAACTCAACATGTTGAAAATGAAAAATCATTAGTTTTTTCCCTAAGAAGTCACCTTCTCCTATATTTTCTGCCTCAGCTGGAGTTTGCTGATTTTACTCACTACGTATTTCTCAAATCTATCTCCTCCTTCCTCTCACTCCTCCCAACACCCTAGCTCAGTCCCTTATTAGCCTTGCCTACACTACATTAACAGGCTCTTCAGTCCAGTGTTTTTTTTTTTTTTAGACAGAGTCTCACTCTGTCGCCAGGCTGGAGTGCGATGGCGCGATCTTGGCTCACTGCAACCTCTGCCTCCTGGGTTCAAGCAACTCTCCTGCCCCAGCCTCCCAAGTATCTGGGATTACAGGTGCCCACCACTATGCCTGGCTAATTTTTGCATTTGCAGCAGAGACGAGGTTTTACCAGGTTGGCCAGGATGGTCGCAATCTCTTGACCTCTTGATCTGCCCACCTCGGCCTCCCAAAGTGCTGGGATTACAGGCGTGAGCCACCACACCCAGCCTCCACTCCAGTCTTGACCCCTGAAACCTACCTCTAAACATTTTCCAGAAAGAATCTAGCTGAGTTGCAGGTCTGATCATCTCTCTGCCTGTCTCTCTGTCTCTGTCTCTCTCTCTCTCACTCACACATACACACACACTTTAAAGCATTTTACCAGCAACACACTTCTTGGAAATAAGATTCAGACCCTTGAATACAAGGTGCTTTATATGTCCATTACAGAAGAAAGGAGAAATTCTGAAACAGTCATTTGGCAGCTAATGAGGAACATGTAAAGGATTTCTGGGTAGCACCAGTGCCCAAATGAACTGAAGGGACATGGTCTTGGTAGTGATATTTGCCTGGCCAGATGTCCTCAACACTACACAAAGGATAATTATAGAGTGCAGAAGGTAGACAGAAGGATTGATCCAGGATTTTATGGTAGAATAACAGAGAGTTTAGGGTACTGTCCAGAGAGCCATCAAAATTTTCAGGAATATTCCACAGAGCTCAGGCTTGGTACAGAAGGGAGTGGAAAAGGAGAAAAAAAAATAGTGGAAGCAAAAGACTAACAGTTGCAATGAGACTTGTGAGTAATGGAAGGAAGCCACAGCACAGAGGAATTAGTCAGGAGAGCGCTTGCTTAGAGGGAAATTTTGGAAAGGGGGCTGTTCTAGGCAAGCACATGATTCTAGCTGCAGTCAGAGTACATGGCTTATGTGAAGTAAAGGAAAAAGACACTACAGCTAAGGGAGCCATGCACTTCTGCAGTTAGATAGCAAGGTAGAGCATTTATCATTGAGTTTATTACACTGGACTACAGATGTGTGTTTATATGTCTCTTCTTACTAGACAAAGAGCTACTGGAGGTCAAGGACTATATATATTTAAATTTCTCTCCCCCAGGATCTAGCACAGTGCCTGGGATAGAGTAAGTTCCAAAAATTATTTAATGAGTGGCAAAGGCTTGAAAGTGGGGAATTCTGGGACATAAGCACGGAGCCGTATAATTTGGCTGTTCAGATGCACAAAGATAAATAGTGAGAAATAACATGGGGGCCGCATAATGAATCCCTGGAAGAGCAAGTCATGAAAATTGGGCTTTTATAGTCAATTGTAAGTCACTGAAGGTTTGGGGCCTAGGAGAAATGGAATATGATCAACACTATATTTGTAACTATTGATTAATATTTATGACCCTAAAGCAAGGCACAATACTATCTTCTGAATCATCAGAAAGGGATTATATTCTACTCACCATAGTATTTCTGTACTGATAAGCATATGGTTTTCTATTGTCATTCTCTGGAATTGGTAATCTTCTCTTTCCATTCAGGTGGTGGTGATTCATCAAATGTTCATTGACTACTTTCTACGTCCCATGCCCCAGGCTAGGCACTTTTACAAATGTTATTTAACTCCATTCAAGAGATTAATCTGATAAGCCAGAACATCAGATTTCCAAACTATGTTGGACAATGAACTTAATATTTACATATCACAGGATCTCTTATACCAAAGACCCCAAAGCCACACACAGGATTATGTAAAGTTCATTTTGTTCATGTTTTTAATGAAATTGCCTCTATTCAAAGACAAGGTATCTAAGTAGGAACTGAAATTCACCATCTATAAATGGAGTAAATTAGACTGAGAATGATTTAGTGATGTATCAAAGGCTACAAAGAAAGAGGGTAATGAAGCCAAAGTCAGAACTCTGTCTGATCTCAAGCATGGTATTCTGTTAGCTCTGTGATTTAGATGTAAACTTTACCAGCTCTGAAATGTGATCTCTGTACAATAGACAAGTGGAAAATTGGCCATTCAGCAAAACACAGTGGAAGGGAAGCAGGCTGCTGGTGAGTTCCATCATTTATTACCACGCTGGTCCTAAATTTTCACACCTAATTAATCAAGCTTGCTCTGTAATCACTTTTCTACGTGTGCTGTTGGTGGATTTTACAACTGTGGTTTTAATGAGCTGCTGTTTCTTTTGACATTTGGAAATCTAATCTGGAAAAATGATTCAATGACTTGTTAAGACCTTTCATATTACATGTTTAGCCATGTAGCTTTCTAGGGTCCTGGGAGGAAATTACGCCCAGCCACATTTCCCATATAGCTCTCGGTTCATGGCAGGCAATTCCTATGGAGTTACCGAACAGATGTAGCCAGCAACCCAATGAGTTAATGAAAATTAATATCAGTGATTGCAAACGCCTAGGAAATAAATAAGAATTTGCAACTTGACTTATGAGAAGATGATATTTGAAAACCCAAAAGCTCGCATAAAATACAAAAAATTTGGGTGGCCATCCCATCTCAGGAAACAGAGTCATCAGGGTGGAGAGAAAAAATATATTCAGTACGGACAGGAAACAACTACCGAATTATAGAAACATGTCAGATACCAAGAGAGAAATAGCATGAGAAGCACTCTTTCCACTTACAAGGAACATTAATTAATATTCTATAGCCTATGTAATTCTTGTAATTACTTCTCTAAAATTGGGGTGTTTTGCAGTGAAAAGAGATCCTAGAGGAAATACACATGTCGAAATACATTATTCCTGAGTGCACGGCACATATGGATGAAGCTAAATTGGCCTTCTTATTCCCATAGCAAACCTCACAGGAGTTCTAGGATTAAAGACTGGCAGTCATTGCTCTATCAAGCTGTTCATTCCCAGGGATTTGTGACTCTCTAGTCAGAGAAGGCAATCTGGAAACAGGACAATTGCCTGTGAATTTTGAAGCCCCCACCTCGATATACTTAATGAGATTAATACACAATTGTTCCTTTCAAATCTCATGGTATTCATAACCGCTCTTGTCATGTGGCTCTTGCCAGTGAGTGCGCTGATTTAATATTTCCTGGATCATACCCTTTTCCCTCACCCACCTTGACTATTTGCCTGTCAAATTAATTGGTAACTATTTGCATAGTTCACCTATTTCTTCTTTCTTCTTTGTGTCTACCTCAGTTCATCAACAAGTGAAAAATTCTCAGCCATAAAATCAAACAATCAATTTTGGTTGCTAGGTAGGAAAACATCAGTCCAGAAAAATTGAAGCTGAAGGGTCAGAATTTGCTAATGTCATTTCAAGCTCAGAGCTCATAAATATTCTGAAGTGCAAGAGAAGTTTGCAAATAGTCTGAAAACAAACTGAATCAAAGAACTGGCTCTGCAGTGGATGGTATTTCAAAATGGCACCACTGAAAAGCAAGGTTAGAAATAATACATATAATACCCTGTTTAATGTTTAAAAATTACACACACAAATATCCACAGCAAATGCATGGACTATCTCTGTAAGGGAACATGTGGAACTAATAACACCTCCTACTCCCATGGGGAGGAATAAGATGCTGGTAGACAGGGAAAGGATGGAGCTTTGTCTTGCTCTCTACATTATCCTTTGGTGCCTTTTAAATTGTATTGTATGTACATATGACTTATGAGAAATAAGAATCTATTTTTAATAGCAGTCCTCACACCAATAACTAAGCTGTCTAGTTCAGTCCCAGCTCTAAGATTGAAGAATACATTTCTTTGCCAGAAATCCCCACTATGCCCTCTTCACCTTCCACACAGTCCACACTCTGGACTCCTGCCATTTCAAATGCTTTCTTTAGGAATACCTTTACAATCATCCTGCTATTGGTCTCAAATACAAGACCAAGAAATGGCTTCAGCAATGAAATGACCTTTCCAGAGTCTCCCAGCTTTCTAGAGGCATGGTTAGAATCAAAATCTTTTCATAAGAAACCACTTCATGTATTTCTAACTTTGCTTACCCGAAAGGAGGCAGTCACAGAGTGCTAGCCTGAAAACATTCCTACCTGGTAAATCTTTCAAGGCCACCAGAAGTGAATTGCTTCTTTTTTCTGTAACTGTCACCCCGACCCCACACCACCCCACCACTTTGCTCCTTTGGTTGCTCTACCATTCCCAAGAACTCCCTTCCCAGCACAATTAAGCAATCTAGAATTAAACATTCTTTCGGTTTGGGGCTCCCAATCCCAATCTCTCCCAGGAGAAATTCGCCTCCAATCAGTGGCTTTAGAGCAGCACAAAAGAGAGCTCCGAGCAGCTGTGCTTCCCGACACCGGTAGTGGCTGCCACCGTGTGCACTGATCTGTAGGGATTTCTGAGTCTCCCCTAACAGCTCATGAATTTTATAAACTAACCTCATTGTAACCAAACCATGAAATTGCAAATTTAAACTTTGTCAACAAACAAAGACCTCAAGGAAGCTAATGCAGCTTTGCCTCTCCAATGCCATCCAAGCTGCAGGCCAAGAGAGCAAACTGTCCATCGGAGACACCCAGTCCTGACGCCCAGAACCCAGCCATGGAGGGGGAGCATTCTGGCCCATCAATAGTGGCATCCATGAGACCAAAGGAGGCTCAGCTTCCTGGGTCAAAAACAGTGGGGAAAATTGCAGCCAGCACAGAATCCCTTCAGGCTTTTGCCTTGTCTAGTCTAGGAGGTTGCAGAAGTCTCCTAACTGGACCCCTCAAGTCTCTTCCCTCCATTCTGACCACAACACTCTGAAGCTCATTTGTGGTTAGTTGTTTCTAAGACAAATTTGGAACTCTTGATCATGGCATACATCTTCAGTGATAGGCATACTGCCTACTTGAACAACTTCACCAACTGAAAATCCCTACAGTTCGCAGACAAACTGAGGCTCAAGCCTCTCTCACCTACCCCCTGTCCATCCTACACAGCCTTGAGCTGTCAGGCCTGCCTTTGCCTCGTCACCAGCAACCATGTATTCAACTAATCTCAACTCATCTTTTAATATTTACATCAAATATCCTCTCTTTTGGTGCTATTATTAATACTGAGTGTCAACTTGATTGGATTGAAGGATGCAATATTGATCTTGGGTGTTGCCAAAGGGGATTAATATTTGAGTCAGCAGTCTGGGGAAGGTAGACCCGCCCTTAATCATGTGGGCACCATCTAATCGGCCACCCATGAATATAAAGCAGGCAGAAAAACGTGAAGCAGAGAGACAGGCTTCACCTCCCAGTCAACATCTTTCTGCCATGCTTTCAAGTTCTTCAGCTTTGGGACTCGGACTGGCTCTCCTTGCTCCTCAGCTTGCAGACAGCCTATGGTGGGACCTTTTGATCATGTAAGTTAATACTTAATAAACTCCCATATATATGTATACACACACACACACACACACACACACATATCTATTCTATTAGTTCTGTCCCTCTAAGAGAACCCTGACTAATACATATGGGAATCCTTTTACATTTCAAGGTCCACTCCTTGGGCTTTCTCTCTTACATTGAAATTGTCTATTTCATATTTCCTTCTCCCTGGACTATACATTCTTTAATGGAATGGCCTGTTCCACCTGAGATTCCAAGAACCCAACCCAGTGCCTGCTAATTGGCACTAAATGAATATTTGCTGAAACCGAGTGTCATGGTTGCTAGCCCTAGAGTCAGACCTATGTGAGTACAAACCTCACTTCTGCCACTTCCTAAGTAGGCTTGGGCAGTTTACTTAACATCTCAGCATCAGGTTTCTTAACTCTAAAATGGCAATAATAATGCCTATTTCACAGGGTGGTTATTAAGATAAATGAGCTAATATAGGTGACATGTGAAGCAGATAGAAAGCACTCAGCAAATGCCAGCTCTACTGTTATCATACTCAGCTATGGACCGACTGTGAAATCTTGGCCATGTTTCTTGACCTATTTAAGACTCAGTTTTCTCATTTTTAAACTGGGGATAGTAATAGCTTCCAACAGACTGTATTATTATGTGGATTTAATGTCTTAATTCTTGAAAAGTACCTAGCAAAGCACCTGACATACAGTAAGAATTTATAGTTAATATATAGAAGGACTCTGAAAGGGCCTGAGAGTCTCCCAGCCACGCCTTGTTTGTTAGAGTTGATCCATGCCTCTAAAAGAAAGAATCAGAGGCAGAAACAAGAGTTAAGCTGGAAAGAGAGTTCCTTCCAGGCTGTCATATCAGCTGTGAGAAGCATTTGCCACTTGTACCACCCCCCACCTATCCTCCTCCAGGCAAGCCGGGGCTGTTTAAATTCAGATCAAACGACAAGTTGCTTGCAAAGGGAAAAAAATAAAGCAGCAGACAGACATCACCCACGTAGTTAGCAAGTGGGCAGAAAGAACCCTGGACCATAGTTTCTGATTGGCCACGGGTGTGACCTGTGTCCAAAACATCTCCACGTTCCTGAAAGCACAGTCCCTCTGGTGGGGGAGAAAGGAAGAGCTCCTCATTAAGCTAATGGACCCCTAATTCATTTCCAGGTGAAGAGAAGGGGCCCGCAGAGCTGCCTCATTTGCCTTGTCTAGAGGGTCATTAAGATGAAGGGTGGCAGGCTCTTGAGACAGAGCCGGCAGTGACAGCTGCTGGCTGTCTGGAGGGCATGGGGAGTCTGCAGTGGATTCCAGAGAGAGACTGATGCTGCAGACTTTTCACTGACATGGTGCAACTGCTGACCAGATGTAGACATAGAACATACCAGAGCTTCATGTCAGGGATGCAAGATACCTGTGCTGCAGCCCCCAGTGACCTTCGCTAGCTACGTATTTAAGCAAATGTCCCTCTAAAGAGGCCCGAGCACACGAGACTGGCTTGTTTCCAAAATCCTGCCAAGGAGGGGCTTCCTGTTACTGGGACTCCAATATGCGACTTCCTTTCATTCCTCTTACCAGCATTCTTCCCAGGGATTTTCAGAAATGTCATAGACTTATTGCTTTTATTCACACATTGTGTTATCAGGAGCACTTCTCTTATCATTAATATTTTAATAAGAAAATAATGTTTCATTTAATAACTGTTATGGATGACATCTCATCTCTCATTCAACTTTTTCATTTTTTCACATTTTTACATTGTGATGTGATAAACATCACTGTTCACAGTCTTCACACACTTATTTTCCTAGGACACATCCTCAGAGGTGAAATCAACAATATGCAAATCCTCACCTTTCTTTCATAATCTACAGTGAGCCACGGCTACCACAGCCCTGCAAACACCGTGCCAACTGCAGAAAATCCAGGGGTTCATGGCATGGTGCTCCACACTGCTTGACCAACTCTGAGCAATTTTCTTAACTTATATGCTGTTTAGTTTCCATCTCTGTAAAATGGGTATATTAATATCTAGCTCACTGAGTTTCTGAGAAAATCAAACCATTAAATGAGAAAACCCACATGACTGCTATCACTACAATAGATGCAGATAAAATACCTGACGATATTTGATACCCGTTTGGAGTTTTTAGAAAAATCTACTAGAAGATGAGGAATAAAAGAAAAATCCTATCTCCTAATTCAATAAGAAATATTTACCAATCAAATATGAAATGGCGACATAGCAGAAGACTCATTAAAGAAGCTCACTTTTCAGCACCACCAAGCAGCATCGCAATTGGGTCCTACATATTACAATAAGAAAAAAATAAAATAAAAATACTGCCGAGAAGCAAAACTGTCATTATTTGTTAAATATACAATTGTCTACCTGAAAAACCCAAAAGAATACATTTTAAAACTATTAGAATTAATTGACAACAGTTCATTAAAATGACCAGATATCAGATGAAAATCAAAAGCATTGGAATGTCCAGCAATATTAAATTAGAAAGTTGTAATAGAAGCAGTCACAGTCATAGGAAAAACTTTATGAAACACTCATGAATAAACCTAACATGAAATTTGTCAGGACTATATGAGCCAAACTATACAGCTTTACTGAAGAAAACAGAGACCTCACTAAGTAGAGAGGCAAATACTCTCCCTCAGTTAATCTACAAACTCAGTAAATTCAACCCCCACAGACATTTCTATAGGATTTTTAATAACATTTATAAGCTGATTATGAAATTACTCTGGAAGATAAAGTTGAAAGAATAGCTGACAAAATATTGAAAAAAAAGAAGGGCAAGTGGAGATTCACCTGACAGAACACACAAACATTTTATAAAGCAATAGTAACTAAGAGAGCAGGAAAACGCCACAAAAAATATTCACATAAATGAATGGAACCCACATTCATGCGGGAATTTAGTATGTGATAAAGGTTACGTTTCAAGTTAGGGAGAAAGGTATGAATTCTTTAACAGCATTAAAGCCATTAAATATTACTAAGAAGAAATATAAGTTATGAACTAATTGATAATGTACAGAAAAATAAGTTCCAATCAATACCAAAGTGAAGCCTAGAAAACAAATCATATGAATGTCAGAAATGATTATAGGATAAGATGTTTGTCATCATGAAATAAAAGATGCTTTCTCCCCCTTGGAACCAAGATGCAGAGAATTCAGTTAATCAAACGCCCTAGTTGATGGACGATTATCCTCACAATCTGTAGAAGATTTCTTCTGGTTATGTGTTGTCCCTTCTTCTTTCTTGATCACCATTCCACTTCCCCCACTCCCACAGGCACCCACTCTAATGAATTTACATTACATTTTTTACGTGCATGCTATAAATGTATACCAGTGGCACTGAGCTATAGATATTGTTCTGATTTTTACATTCTGTTCTCAACTCTGTGTTAGCTCCCTACCACCCATCACATTTGGCCTATTTATTCATCTAGAGATGAACATGCAGGTTGCCTTTAACTCTGCTGCCACAAAAAAGGCTGCCATGAGTAGTGTAGAACACGCCTTTTTATGTATTCATGCGTGCGTTTCTCTAGGGTACACACCAAGTGGGACCTCCAAGTCCTGCACAGTTACCAGGATGGCCGCAGCACACTCTAGTCCTGCTGGCGGTGCATGTGTTTCCCCATTTTCTTACATCCTCAACAACAATTAGGATTATATAACTTTTAAACTCTTGCTAATATAATAGGTGTAACATTATATCTCATTGCTGTTTTTATTATCATTTATCTAGTGAGCAGTAGGATTGAGTATCTCTATTCAGATTGCTAGCTATTTGGGTTTCTCCTTCTGTGAATTGCTATTTATATCCGTTGCTCATTTTTCTATTAGGTTTCCCAATATTTTTTTTCTGGCTGACTTGTAAGAATTCTTTGTGTGAATTATATATTAATCTCTTGTCAATTTCTCTTTTATCTCGCAAAAATCCTCTATCAATCTCTCATCCATCTGTTAAAGTTGTTTATAGTTTTCTTCATTGATCAGAAATCCTTAATATGCATATGGTCAAAGGTCTACTTTCTTATGCTAGAAACCAATAGGAATGGCCAAAGAGGAGAGATGATCAATACACCTACCAAAAAAAAAAAAAAAAAAGCCTGCACAATTAAAAGCAAAATTAACAAATTAGCTGCACAGTGAGAAGATACTGTGACATATATAATAATTTGCAGAATAGATAATGGACAAATGACTGCTATCCACTTTGTATGTAAGCACCAAATAAACAAAAGAAGACTAAACTAATAGAAAAGAAGAACAAATTCTGTGACTAGAAAATGTGCAGAAGGGGAAGTGTATACATCTAATAAACACGTGAAAAGATGCTGATTAAATCAAGGGAGATGCCATTTTGCGGTCATCTGAGTGGCAAAAAAAAAAAAAAAAATGCAAAGGTACAGGGTAAAGAGGAAGTTCACATGCGACTGGTGGAAGCATCAACTGGCCACACTGCCTGGAAGGGCAAGTAGAGGGCGTCTATTCAAAATTTAACAAATTTATTTGTGCATAACCCTCTGCCCTGGCATTCCCCATGTGTGGGTTAATGTGTACTGCAGCATTGTTTGTAAAAGGGAAAAATTAGAAACAGCTAGAGTCACTGTCATAAAGAAAAAAATAAACAAGCTATTATACCACAAACTATGGACTACTCTGTATGAACTAAAAGGAAATAGGTCCTGTGTTTTATATGCATTGACATGGGATGATCTCTATGATGTATTTATTGTAAAGTAACAAAAAGCAAGTTTAGAATACATACATTATTTACCACAGATTAAGCAAAAACTTAAAAAGAAAATAAGATCCACAAAACTAGATGTGCAAATGTTATATAAATACCTAAGAGGTAAGGTCAACAAGTCTAAAGAGCTAAGGTACAACGTGAAGACTATAGATAATAAAATTGTACTGTATGTGGGATTTATGCTGCATCCATAGATTTTAGCTGCTTTTGCCACGCACACACAAAAAACTGGGTAACTATGTATTTAAGATGATGGATACATCAATTTGCTTCACTGTAGTAACCTTTTTACTATCTATCTATATATTTCTTAACATCATATTGTATACCTTACATATATACAACAAAATTTATTTTAAAAAATAAATTTTGATGGCCGGGCGCGGTGGCTCATGCCTGTAATCCCAGCACTTTTGGAGGCTGAGGTGGGTGGATCACGAAGTCAGGAGATCAAGACCATCCTGGCTAGCACGATGAAACCCCATCTCTACTAAAAATACAAAAAAAAAAAAAAAATAGCCGGGTGTGGTGGCGGGCACCTGTAGTCCCAGCTACTCGGGAGGCTGAGGCAGGAGAATGGCGTGAACCTAGGAGGTGGAGAGATCGCGCCACTGCACTCCAGCCTGGGCGACAGAGCGGGACTCCATCTCAAAAAAATAAATAAATAAAAATAAAAAATAAAAAATAAATAAATTTTGAAAAAACAGGATTTTGAAAGAATCTACATCAAATTTAAAGTTTCCTTTGGTGAAAACAGTTGATTTGGGTAGAGGGATAATGAGAACTTTCACTTTTCTCTGTGTTTGATACTTTTAACAATAAGAATATTTTCACGTTCTACTTATATGAATAAAATAAATTTGAAAATGATTTTAACCAGATTAAATGAAGTCATTAAATGTAAGCCCTTTGTGAGCTGAAAAATACCATAAAATGTATCAGCATAATGAAGGAAAGATAGAATATAGAACAAGATTTAATCAAGTTATAAGGACCTTCTGACATTAAAATTCAATTATGACAATTGCTGCCTAACTTACTTCTGACTTCTTTAGCCAAAGCCAAAGTAGAAAACTGGAGAACGATGTTCATTTAACTTGGATTCTAAAATTCAAAGCTTCTAAATTACCCAAGTTCAAGGGCTAGCCAACTACAACCCACATGTAAAATCTAGCTTGCAGCCTGTTTCTCTACATACCCCAGGCTAAAAATGGATTTTACATTTGTAAATGGTTTTAAAGAAACTAAAAGAAGAAAATTATTTTATTACATCAGAAAAGTATACAAAATTCAAGTTTTAGTGTCCATAAATATAGTTTTATTGGAACACAGCCATATCAACTCATTTACATATTATCTGTGGCTGTTCCCATGCCAGCAATGATACTTGATGACCTGCAAAGTCTCACATATTGTCTGTCTCTTCATAGAAAAACTTTGCTAATTCCCTGCTACAGGTCATCGTTCTAGGTTAGCAGCTTATTTTTGGGATTATATCAAGCTTGGCATAAAAACTTGCCATTCACATTTGCTCCCCACATTGAAGATGTCAAATACTTTAAGCAGCTATTTATAATTTATAAATGCTATAAATGTTCACATTCCTTTCTCATTTCTTCATGTTCAACTCATCTACTCTGTGTCTGTTTTAACACAGACGGGAATTATCTGCTGAAGGAGAGCATGACTGCAGGTCAGTTCTACTTCTATTCTTCCTCAATTATCCGCACCTAGGGAGAGTCTCTCCACGATCCTGAGTGACGAAACCCAAGGCACCACTGTACACCTTGGAGGAGCAACGTGGCACCTGAAATGATCCTGTAGCAAATGCCAGCTCTAGCAAGTTTTTCTTTACTGAGGGCCATGGGACTTTAGAGAACCTGATGAAACCGATGGGGCCTCCCCTTACCATAATGCAAGTGTGTGCATACAAAATTGGGACTAACATTTTAGGGCATTAATAAGTTCTCTGAAGCCCGTCGTCAGACTTCTAGGTGCCCATAGATCCAAAGCGTAAGAGCCCTGAACTATAGGGCTTGCTTACAAAAGAATGGAAATGGTCTTCCCTCCTTTCTGTAATTCCACGAAACTTGAGTCTCCTGCTTTGAGCACATAAAGGAAATGTAACACACCCCACAAGGCTCTAAGTAGACTGAAAATCTCTCTGTTCCACCTGCTGCTGTTGCCAACCAGTCCCCTCTTCTGGCTTCTGCCTCAGTAGACTGGGAAACGCTTGTGGCCTTCAGTGTTTCCGTTGCTGCCTGAAAGGGGGAGAGAAGAATCTAGGGAATTGTGTTAATTAGGTATAAATAAAACTGTTTAATGACAAACTGACTTTAAAGTTTTCAAAAAAGAGCTAAATTTTGTTCAGGAAAATTTGACTGAGAGTGTGTACATCATCAAGCTGCAGGGCCAAGTGAAAGGCTGTGAATCTGTGAAAGCACCCAGTGTGTCTACACCAGGCTGTGCATCAGCAGCCCCTGAGGAAGGTTTCCCAAAATGCAGATTTACCGTCCCATCTCAGACATACTGAATGAGAATCCCTGACAGACACAGACAGGAAATACGCACATATACATATGCACATGCATAGACATATACACTTTAAAATAAGACTCCCAGATGACTCTCCAGCCAGCACAAGTCTGTAGACATGCACAAAGAAACCACTGAACAACACGGTTAATATACAGACCTATATTCACAGAAAGAAATGCTTCATTGGTCAATTCTATGAAATGTCTAGGGTGGTTCAGTCAAAAAAAATAGTGAACAAAGAGTCAAAAAACTTGAGTTCCAACCCTGTCCCTGCCATTAATTTGTTTTGTGACCTCACAGAGATTTCTTCACTTCTCTAGGTCCCACTTTCTTCATCCAAAAAATAAAAAAGAGGAGAATGGACTAAATAATATCTAAAGGCCTTCCAATTTCCAACATTCTATTACCTCTTATCCACCATCATCTGTAAGTCCTACTTAATGGAAAGACTGAATCAATTGCAGGCAAGTTCTAGAATATGAGTTATAAAGCTTTGAATGGATGCTCAGATATAACCTGACCTTACTAAGTCTGGAAAAAGAAAGTTAAGGAAATAAAGGTAGTATGATAGACAGAAATTTATCAGGCCCAAGAAGAGATGCTTTGAAGTGCAACATAAAACAATATGGTGGTGCACCTAACAACAGAGACCCAGAATGCATGAAGCAAAACAAAAACAAAAACAAACAAACAAACAAAAACAGAATTGAAGGGAGAAATAGACAATTCTACAATAAAAGTTGAAGCCTTGAATAACTCACTTTCAATACTGTATAGAACAACTAAGATCAATGAGGAAATAGACGACTCAAACAACACTGTAAACCAACTAGACTAATAGATATCTATCGAATACTCCACCCGACAGCAGCAGAATACGTGATGTTCTCCAGGATAGATTGTATTCTAGACCATAAAACAAGCCTCAATAAATTTAAAAGTATTGAAGTCGCCACACTGACTTCCACAATGGTTGAACTAGTTTACAGTCCCACCAACAGTGTAAAAGTGTTCCTACTTCTCCACATCCTCTCCAGCACCTGTTGTTTCCTGACTTTTTAATGATGGCAATTCTAACTGGTGTGAGATGGTATCTCACTGTGGTTTTGATTTGCATTTCTCTGATGGCCAGTGATGATGAGCATTTCTTCATGTGTTTTTTGGCTGCATAAATGTCTTCTTTTGAGAAGTGTCTGTTCATGTCCTTTGCCCACCTTTTGATGGGGTTGTTTGTTTTTTTCTTGTAAATTTGTTTGAGTTCATTGTAGATTCTGGATATTAGCCCTTTGTCAGATGAGTAGGTTGCAAAAATTTTCTCCCATTCTGTAGGTTGCCTGTTCACTCTGATGGTAGTTTCTTTTGCTGTGCAGAAGCTCTTTAGTTTCATTAGATCCCATTTGTCAATTTTGGCTTTTGTTGCCATTGCTTTTGGTGTTTTAGACATGAAGTCCTTGCCCACGCCTATGTCCTGAATGGTATTGCCTAGGTTTTCTTGTAGGATTTTAATGGTTTTAGGTCTAACATGTAAGTCTTTAATCCATCTTGAATTAATTTTTGTATAAGGTGTAAGGAAGGGATCCAGTTTCAGCTTTCTACATATGGCTAGCCAGTTTTCCCAGCACCATTTATTAAATAGGGAATCCTTTCCCCATTTCTTGTTTTTGTCAGGTTTGTCAAAGATCAGATAGTTGTAGATATGCGGCATCATTTCTGAGGGCTCTGTTCTGTTCCATTGATCTATATCTCTGTTGTGGTACCAGTACCATGCTGTTTTGGTGGCGATTCCTCAGGGATCTAGAACTAGAAATACCATTTGACCCAGCCATCCCATTACTGGGTATATACCCAAAGGACTATAAATCATGCTGCTATAAAGACACATGCACACGTATGTTTATTGCGGCACTATTCACAATAGCAAAGAGTTGGAACCAACCCAAATGTCCAACAACGATAGACTGGATTAAGAAAATGTGGCACATATACACCATGGAATACTATGCAGCCATAAAAAATGATGAGTTCGTGTCCTTTGTAGGGACATGGATGAAACTGGAAAACATCATTCTCAGTAAACTATCGCAAGGACAAAAAACCAAACACCGCATGTTCTCACTCATAGGTGGGAATTGAACAATGAGAACTCATGGACACAGGAAGGGGAACATCACATTCCAGGGACTGTTGTGGGGTGGGGGGAGGGGGGAGGGACAGCATTAGGAGATATACCTAATGCTAAATGACGAGTTAATGGGTGCAGCAAACCAACATGGCACATGGATACATATGTAACAAACCTGCACATTGTGCACATGTACCCTAAAACCTAAAGTATAATAAAAAAAAAAATACAATAAAATAATAAATAAAAGTATTGAAGTTATGCAAAGTATGTTCTCTGACCACACTGGAATGAAATCAGAAATCAAAATAAGAAAGAAATTTTGGTTATTCAC
Source organism: Nomascus leucogenys (assembly GCF_006542625.1). Classification (NCBI taxonomy): domain Eukaryota; kingdom Metazoa; phylum Chordata; class Mammalia; order Primates; family Hylobatidae; genus Nomascus; species Nomascus leucogenys. The sequence goes on along the minus strand of NC_044395.1, from coordinate 1,255,237 downwards.
AAACATGTTAAAATTTAAAAAATTAACATAATCCTAAATGGCCAATAAGCCAAAGAAGGGAATCAAAAGGGAAATTAGAAAATAGTTTGAGATAAATGAAAATGATGACATGACACATCAAAACTTATGGGACGTGGTGATAGAAATGCTTAGAGAGAAAATTATAGCTATAAATGCATATATTTAAAAAGAAGAAATATCTGCAATCAACAACCAAATCTCCCTTAAGAAACCAGAAAAAGAGGAGCAAATGAAACTCAAAGAAAGAAGAAGAAAGGAAATAATAAAGACTAGAGTGGAAATACATGAAATAAAAAATGGAAAAAGTGAGGAAAAAACCAAAAAGTTAATTCTGTAAAAAGATTTAAAACATTGACAAACTTTTAGTGAGATTGACCGAGAAAAAAGGAAAAACTCAAATTACGAAAATCAGGAATAAAAGAGAGCACATCACTACCAACTTTACAGAAATAAAAAGAATCAGAAGAAGGATTTTCTGAATAATTGTATATCAACAAATTAGATTACCTAGATGAAATGGACAAATTCCTAGAAACACACAAACTGTCAATACTGGTTTGAGAAGAAACAGAAAATCTGAACATATCTATATAACTAGTAAAGAAATTGAATTGGTAATCAAAAGGCTTCACAAAAAGAAATGCTTCATTGGTCAATTCTATGAAATGTCTAAAGCAGAATTAACATCATTCCTTCATAAACTCTTCCAAAATATAGAAGAGGAGAAAGCACTTCTCAACTCATTCGCTAAGGCCATTATGACCCTGATACAAAAACCAGAAAAAGACACCCTAGATGTCTCAACAGAATGCTGTCAAACTGAATCCAGTAACATATGAAAAGGAGTATGTACCATTGCCAAGTGAAATGTATTGTGGGAATACAAACTTGATCTAATACGTGAAAATCACTATGGTAATAGTAATAGAATCAAGGACAAAACCATAGACACAGAAAACCCATGTGGCAAAATTTAACAGCTGTTAATGATGAAAACACTCAACAAACTAGAAATAGAAGGGGACTTCTTCAGTCCAATAGGGTTATGTGTGAAAAACCCACAGCTAACATCATAATTGATGAAAGACTGAGTACTTTAAGATTAGTAACAAGACAAAGATGTCCTGTCTCTCTACTCCTTTCAAAATTGTACTGGAGGTTCCAGCCAGGGCAATTAGGCAAGAAAAAAGATAAAAGACATCCACATTAGAAAGAATAAAGTAAAATTATCTTTATTCACAAATAATGTGATCTCATACACACAAAAAAATCCTAGGGAATCTACTAGAAAACCATTACAGCTAACATACACGTTCAATAACATTTCAGGATATGAGATTAACATACAAAAAACAATTATATTTCTATACACTAGCAATGAACAATCCAAAAGTGAAATTAAGAAAACAATTCAATTCACAAAAACATCGGGAAGAATAAAATACTGAGGAATAAATTTAACAAAATAAGTGCAGGATTTTGTACACTGAAAACGACAAAAAAAAAATTTAAAAGAAATGAAAAAACACATAAATAGGAACACATTCTATGTTTATGGGCAGGACGACTCAATATTGATAAGATTACAATACTCCTCAAATTGATTTACAGATTCAATGCAATTCCTATCAAAATCCCAGCTGCCTTTTTTAAATAAACTGACAAACTGATCCTAAAATTCCTATGAAAATGTAAGGAACTCAAAATAGCCAAAACTACCTTTAAAGGCAACAAAAAAGTTGAGGACCCACATTTCTTGTTCACAAAATGTAGTACAAAGCTATGGTAATGAAGACATTATGCTATGGCATAAGAATAGACACATAGATCAATGGAATTGAAATATATCCAGAAATAAATTCCTACACTATGGTCAAATGACTTATGACAAAGATGCTAAGACAATTCACTGGGGAAAAAACTTTTTTCTCAACAAGTGGTAAAAGGACAACTGAATATCCACATGCAAAGTTGGGTCCCTGCCTGAAACCATATGCAAAAAAATTTTTTTTTAATTTCAAAGTGGATCAAAGACCTACATCTAAGAGAAAAAGTATAAAAGTTTTCAAAGAAAGTATAATTACCTTGGATTAGATAATGGTTGCTTAGCTATGACACCAAAAGCACAAGCAAGTAAAGAAAAAATGAATTGGACTTAACCAAAATTTTAAAATTTGGGGACTTCAAATGTTTCCATCAAGAAAGTTTAAAAAAACTCACAAAATGAGAGATATTTGCAAGTCAGATATTTGATAAGGATCTTATACACAGGATGTATAAAGAACTGTCATATTTCAACAATAAAAAGACAATCTAATTTGAAGATGGGCAAAAGATTTGAAAAGACATTCCTCCAAAGAAGATAGTCAAATGCTAATAATACATTAAAATATGCTTAACATCATTAGTCACTAGAAAAATCTAAATAAAAAGTTTACACCGATTTGGGTGGTTAGAATCAAAAAGTCAGATAATAACAAGAGTTGGTGAGGATGTGAAGAAACTGGAAACCTTGCACATTGTTAATGGTAATATAAAATGGTGTAGTCACTTTGGAAAGCAATTTGGCAGTTCCTCGAAAAGACAAGCACGGAGTTACCATGTGACCCAGCAATTCCCCTTCTAGGTAGATACCCAAGAGAATTTAAAACATACTCACACAAAAACCTGTACAAAATGTTCATAGCAGCATTATTCAGAATAGCAAATGTGGAAACAACCCAAATGCTCAACTGATGAAAGAATAGAAAAAAATGTGTCATATCCATACACGTTAGGGCATAAAAGGCAGTGAAGCACTGATGCATGCTATGACATTTTATTGGTCATTAAAGGCAGTGAAGCACTGATCCGTGCTATAACATGGATGAACCCCGAGCACATTATGCTGAGTGGAAGAAATCAGACACCAAGGCCACATATTGTATGACTACACGCATGTGAAATGTGTGGAATAGGCAAATCCATATAAGAGAAAATAGATCAGTGATTCCCAGAGGCTGAGAGAAGAAGGAATAGGCTGTGATTGTTAGTGAGTATGAGGCTTCTTTTAAAGGTGATAAAATGTTCTGGAATTAGATAGTGGTGATGATTGTACAATATGTTATGAATATACTTTACACTTTAAAAGGGTGAATGTTATGCTATGTGAGTCATACCTCAATGAAATTGTCATAAATACACACACACACCACACCACACACACACACACACACACACACACGCACACTCTGACGGCAGCAGCTTTCTGGCAGCAGCAGAGGAAAACTGCTGTTGTCCAGCCAGCCTCACACAGCCCATCAGAACTGTAGTGGCTCTCGGTGCTCAGGGCTGATGGAGATGAGATAGGAAGCTTCCAAAAAGGGAAAGATGCTGTGAGTAGCAGCAGCTATCTTAAAAGTGGAAAACCCGAGTTGTGTGCACAACACAGGAAGAACCAGTGCCACCATCACACGTTTAGCCACACCTCTTTGCCGGGAGCAGCTACTCTCTGGGTGTCACTTTACATATATACAGGCACATGAAAGACTGGAACGTCAGCCACCTCTGTCCAATCCACAGCCTTCAGTTTATGAATATTTCTTCATTCATCAACTTACTGATTTTATAACATCCCTGACATGAGGATTCCCATTTGAATGTGTGGAAACTGAGGCTCCAGAGGTTTCAGAGATTTGACCGTGAAGACTCACCAAGGGCCCTGAAATAGAACCTGAAACCAAGGCCGCCCCGATCGTGGATGGCAGGACGTAGTTGTGCTGCTGGACAGCTAAGAATCCAACAATTTGTTAAATTAAATCATTTCCCAACTCCCGTCCCCCGCCCCCACCCCGGCTTAGCAGGAAAAGGTTTAGGCCATTTTCCAACTGTTTATTCCTCTCTCCTATTGCCCTGTGCTGCCATCCTCAAAAGCAATAGATCTGCACACAGGTCAGAATACCTTCTCCAGAAAGGAGCTCTGCCTGCAGGCCCAGGGCCCAGCTGGCCCGGCCCAGCCTCGGTTCCCTGCACCTAGAACGCAGCGTGTTACGGCCCACAAGAGCTGTGTCTGCTTGTGAAGAAAGGTCACCCAAGATAAGCACCCATTCGTGTCTGCCCCTCCAGGCTCTGACGCCACCCACGCACCTCGCCACAGCCACCCGCGTCATTCCTGGCCTATTTTAAGGGTCAGGAACGGCACACTTGAGCCACCGAACTTCAAGAGGGGAAGTGAGGCAGAAGACATTCCAAAACAACAGTTTTGAGGATCCTAAAAAGAGCAGTAAATCAGCCTTCTCACAGGGCTTCTCTGCTGGAGGTTCACTGACCTTCCATCACGGTGGGGAGGAAATGCAGTCGTTTTCCCCATTTTGTATAAGAGACAGTGAGACACAGAGACTTGCATAGGGCCATCCAGAAAGTCGCAAAACTGGGATGAGTTTATGAAATATGTGGGATTTGGAATTAAAAATCCACCTGGGTGGACTCTGGCAGATCTCTTACCATCCTAGTCTCCAGCCTCTCACCTGTGAAATAAAAAACCTCTCCCATCGTGGCAGAGCTAGGGGCTCCTTGTCTGTGTGATGGCACAGGCCCTTGATCTCTGGGAGGGTTGGAGAAAGGGCCGCAGCCTTGGCTTGACAGACCCTTAGCAGGATCTTAGTGGTGGACCTGCTGTTGGAACCTGAGGCCGGAGGATCTGATTCTCACCTTGACTAGCCCACCCCTTGCCCCCGCTCTTCCCTGCCCCCACTGCTCTCCTCTCAGGCTGATGGAGCAGGAGCAGCCTTCCGATCTGGCAGGTGTATCTTAGAAGGTTTTCTCAAACCCAAATGTGACAGTGCTGTCAAGGCGCTTTATGCAGCACAGACTGCCAAGGGCTAGTGATTCTTAGTCTTGCCCTAGGGTTCAATGACCAGCGATTCCCTCCTTCAGGACTGCCCTTGGAGGGCTAAGGGAGAAGAAAAAAAGCTACACTTATTGAGAAATAATTACGTACCAGATACTGGATGAATCTTTCACATACATTCTCTTATTCAATCCTGTTACAACCGGGCTGAGACTGTTGTTGCATTATCCCCATTTTGCGGAAGGAAACCTGAAGGGCAGGATCACTCAAGGAGCAGATGGGGGTGTAATTCAGGTCTCTGCTCTGAAGCCCATGCACTCTCTCCTGCAGCCAGGTCAAACTACAGCCAAAGGCCAAACTCTGCCCATCTGGAGCCCAATCCTGCCCATTCACTCATTTGTCTATTGTTTAGGGATGTTCTCGACAGAGGTGAGTATGCAGATGCTTGCCACGGACTCTGTATGGCCTGAAATGTTCACTCTCTGGTGCTGTGCAGAAACATTGGCTGGTCCTTGCTCAGCAACAGTTGAAAGAGTGTACAAGGGCAGCTGGCCACTGCTCCTCTCGGCAGAATGTTTTCCTTCTACAAAATGGGGGTGACACAACACCTCTCTGAGCACAGTTGTATGTACAAGGGAGAGTTACTTACATGCACGGGAGCTTCACTTCCCTCCCGTGTCAGGTGGGATCATGACAGCACCACTCCCAGGACTGTTGTGAAGTGTGAGTGGCTCCATGGGAGGCTCTAGCCCAGGGCTTGGCACACCCTGCACTCGGCAAATGTCGGGGAGGAGTAGAAGCACAGCTTGTGGCCCAGCCGGCTGTTTCTGCCTTCCCAGGTTCACGTTGCCACCAGCCTCAGGAAACGATTGATATTGCCTCCTCCTTCCAATCCCTCACCTAGCGGGTCATGATAATTTTTCTTTCATTGCCCTCTCCCTGAAGAGAACCACCCTTCCCTGCCTCGGTTTTAGGTTTGGTGGAGAGTCAGGGTTGGCTAATAGTCAAGCGGGGTTTGGGCAGGGACTACGGGGAATGAATGGGTGGTGGGGGGCATTGGGGAGGAGGGGCCAGGCTGATGCCACAGGAGCAGAGGCTTAGCCTGCAGTTTTCTCGAGAACATTAACTACGTCCTGGGAAAGGGGCAGGCTGGAGAAGCTCAACCCCCATCTATTTCTGACTGTCTGTTCTGTTCTCCCAGGCCTTTCAAGACTGTGGTTCAAATGCCTTTCACACAGAACTACCCTCCTTTGAAAGTAGTTGGGGCCTTTGAAAGGCAACATTAAGAAGTTTTAAAATCAATTCTCTAGTTCCAACCCTGCAAAGATTCTCTGGGTAACTCAAAATGGGATTAGCCCCCTTGGTTGTCAGCACCAAAGGGAAGCGCCAGGAGCCCAGCCACAGAAGCCTGTCGCACAGGAACCTCACACCCAGCCTTGCCTCCCTATGGGGCAGAGCAGGGGGCTCCTTGTCTGTGTGATGGCACAGGCCCTTGATCTCCAGGAGAGTTGGAGAAAGGGCCAATGTCGGCTTGACAAGCCCCTAGCAGGACAGTGGTGGACATTCAGATGGAAAGTGAGACCCAAGGACCTGATTCTCACCTTGACTCGCCCACCCCTTGCCCTCGCTCTTCCCTGCCCCCACTGCTCTCCTCCCCGAGCTCACTGCTGATGAAGGACATTTAACCACTGTTGCCCCCAGCTCTCCAAGAGCCTCAAGAATCTTCCTACCACTACTGGAAACTGACAATTCCTGAACACCTGTGTTCCAGGTGCCATGCTGGGCCTTCAGCTAGCAAGTGATAGAGTTAGGATTTGATTCCGGTTTTGTGTCCTGAAAAGCTCCAAAATGTTCTGATCTACTCCATCCTACCTTTTCTGTATACCCATCTGGTGACCCCAGTATCACCCCTTGCACCTGGAACAGGTAAGTATATGAGGGGCTGTGGGGCCTGTGCAAGGGCACTCTGCTCTGATAGGCCTGGGCTCTTAAGCTGTGGAGGTACCTTTGCTTCCAACTGAAGGAATTATGGGGAGGGCGTAGCCCTGGGGAGCACAAGGCAGAAGGAATAGGCACTTCATGTAAGACTCGCAGGTAAAACCTGTGTCCTCAGAAATGCTAAACAGGGCATTCAGCAGCTTTACCAAGAGTTCAAGAACAACAGCAAGGAAAACTGCAAAAGCCCCATTGCACAAAATCTCTAGCTATACAAGTCACCTTTCCAAGTAACTGAGATCAAAAACCATGGTCTCTAGTTATCCAGATTTTTTTAGTACAGTGGACTTTAGGGGCACTGAGATTCGGTTGTGCTCCTGGCCCCACATTCAATCTTCTCAGTCTTCTCTATTCTCTGTTTAGAGGTGAGGACCCAACAAGGAGATATACAGTATCGCAGGATGAACCAGGCCTGGCCCTTCAGGGTTACTGAACATGGAACCGTAGGGGGAGCTGGACACAGAGCCCAGAAAGAGAGAGTAAGTCATGGAAACAAAAGGATCGGTGAGCCAGGAGGTGACCCTGATGCAATGACCAGAATAGCCCAGACTGAAAGCTCAAAGAGGGCTCTTGGTGTCCTGAGTCCTTCCCTGCAAGGACTGGCCAGGGGAGTCCTTGGGTCCCCATCCCTGCCCGGAAGCCAGTGGCTTCACAGGCCTCGGGCCCCACAAGGGACAGGAAGCATTCCTTGCCAGGGTGTAGGGTCTGTACTTCCCATTTTCAGAAAGCTTTCATGGGGATTTGCTAACGGATTTTGTTCCACACAACTCGACACAGCATCAGAGCTTCCCTTGGAGGGAGAGCTGTGCCCATGTGTCAGGGAGTACAATGGAGCCAGAAAATCTGAGAACATGACGGCCTGCAGTCAAGGGGTGCAATGAGGTGTGCTCCGTTCCAGGACTCAGGAGGACTAGTTCTCCTCCACCCTGTCCTCCCCACTGTGAGCACAAACACCAGGGCAGTATGATATCCAGGTCCCGGGTCCAGGTCCCAGCTCTGCTGCTTAGAAGACATGCAGCCTTGAACAAGGTCCTCAGTTTCTGTGGGCCTGTGCCTGTTGCAATGCCTCTGACATCCTGTGACTCCTGGGTAAAGCATCTGCTCTTACCCAGGGCTCTGGACACACCAGAGGGTGGGGAGCAGTGACAGAAAAGGATGACATTGCTCAGTGTATATCACCTGTGGCCAAGAGGCCATCTTTCAGCAACTGGCCTTGAAACCTCTGGGAGGATTCGCGTCATGTTGACTCAGCTGAGCCACAAAGTACGCAGATATTTGGTCAAACATTTTCCTGGGTGTGTCTGTGTGAGCTGTTTCTGGATGAGATGAACATTTAAATCTGTAAACTGAGTAAAGCAGATGGCCCTCCCCACTGTGGGTGGGCCTCATCCAACCTGTCGAAGGTCTGAACAGAAAAGGTTAACCTGCCCCCGAACAAGAGGAGACTCTCCATGCAACTGCCTCCATCTGGGACAGTGGCCTTTTCCTGCCTTCAGACTCAAACTGGAATCTTAGCTCTTCTTGGGTTTTGAGCCTGCTGGTCTCCAGCTTGCTGACTGCAGCCTTCATGAGCCAAATCCTTCTAATAAATACACACACATACACATACACACACACACTGTGTGTGTATACACATATATATATATATGTGTGTATGTGTATATATGTATACACACATATATATAAATGTCTGGGATATATATATGTCAGAGAAGATGGCTGAAAACCCCTGCTGGAAACCATTCCCCACCACATCCTTATAGGCCTTAAAAATAGTAGAGATGATCTCATGTGGTTAGTCATAAAACTCTGGAAAGTAACTTTGGAGAACTCGGTGTTGATCAGACCTTTACTGAGGCCATGCGCCACATGTGCAGAGCCATGGCTTATGCCTGGGATTTGGAGAGTTTAGGAGGAGCGCCACCACTACCATGAGAGAGTAAAAAGGAGGTCAAAAGATGAGAGCAAATGAATGAGTTTCACTGGGGATCAGAGCATGGAGGCAGATGTGTAGAGTTAAAGCCTATGGAGAATGATTATCTGAAGCACTCTTCTACCATGGGAGCAAAGGCAGGGGTCGGGGGCTAGTTTCAAGTGAAGGAGATGAGAAGCAAGTTATGCACATTAGGAGGACTTTGTTGAATGGGCTTGTAAGAGAAAATGGCCTAAAAATTACCCATAGTCCCACAACCCAACGTTTTCGTGCATATGCTTCCAAAGTTTTCTCTAAGCTCAAACAGCTCCCCCATCCCCACCATACTTCACACAGTTTTACATTCTATTTCTTTCACTTACAAAAACATCATGGACATTTTTCTAAACCATGAACTGTTTCTGTGCACCATGATTTTTGGGTAGATAAATGTCATTCTATCATACAGACGTATCACAATTTATTTAACAATTTCCTACTTGTGGGCTTTTCTGTTCTTTCCAATATTTTGCTATTTTAAAGAACACTATGATGAATGGCCTCATACTCAAATTAATTTTTACAACTTTGATTGTTTCCTTACAATAAATTCTTGGACGTGGAATTGCTGACTTGAAAGTTGTGCACTTATTTATGCACTTTGAAAACTATCGCTACGTTCCTCCGTAAACACACCATTCCTACCATCACTAGCAATGAGGAAAAGCACTGCATTTGCAATGCTTGCACCAACATTTACCTTTGGTGAATTAATTCTGAGCAGGAGAATATCGTGGAGGATTTTGCGAACGGAGCTGGTCCTTGAGGGAATGGCAAGATTTCAATCATCACAGAAGTTGAGGAGGGGCACTTCAAGGCAAGAAACTTAGCATACTGATGCTGTTTTTGGAGAATTCGAAAGTCTAGGTGTACTGAACTGTGCTGGCCCTGGGAACACAGAGGGGGAACAGACAGAAAAGGCAAGCTAGGACGGAACCATAGAGGGCCTTGAATGACATCCTAAGGCGTTTATATTTTATTCCACAGCAATTCGAAGCCATTAGCAGCTTCTGAGCAGGGAAGCAATGTGTTTTTTATGCTATCCTGAGGGTGCCAAGAACCTGCCAGAAGGTTGTGAAGTGGCAGGATTGGGTTTCATAGTTTTGACAGTAACCAGGAGACATGTCTATTTTTCCCCCTCTGGTGTGACGTTGAGGTTGGAGCACTTCACTGGTGTTCCAATATGCTTCCTATTAAAAGGACAAAACCCCAGCCAAACAAATCAAAAGGGGTGAGAGAAGAACAAATGTATGCAGACCAGGCAGAAGAGAATGCAGCCGGGCCTGCAAGTAACATTTGATAATTTATCTTAGTCCTTATTTCACTCATCAATATTTTATGTCACCAGGAAACTCCAGCTTCATTTTCTGGTAATGAATTTATCATGAGACTAAGAGCAAGTTGCTGAAACAGATGCCTGGGGAAGCCGGGGAGAAGGAAGGCAGCTCCAAGCCTCCGTCTGCTGGCTCTGCCACCCTGCAGAGCAGAGGTGATACCAGGCCAAGAGAGAGCACCCTGGCCCTGGGAGTGGGACTCACATTCACTCTATAAGTAACTGATTCTCCAAATAAACCCTCTTCAGAAAATGCATTCCCTCCCTGGAATGCTGAGCTGTGTCGGGGAAGGTAAGTCAACACCACTGAGTAATCACCCCCTCGATCCCTGGGCAAAGAGCCCTGTCATTGAACTGAGGGGAAACACAATATTCAGATATAAGCCCTGGTTCTCACAGAATCTGCCATCTTTTTCTGCATCCTAGCAGCACAATAGAGTGCTTGGAATGTGGTGGGCACTCAAACTGCCTTCTGGGGTAGGTGAGTAACTGCCAAAGGCCACCCCTTGAGCATTCTGGTGCCTAATTTCCAATCCAACTTTGACTTCCTGTGTGACTAGGGTAAGTCACTCAATACAGTCTAGCGTCAGAAACCTTATTTTGCAAAAAGGAAAAAAAAATAATTACAACAGCAGCAGACATTTACATAGCACTTATGATGGGTACTTCCGAAGTTATATATATTCAATGAATTTTCCCAACAATAAGATACTAGTATTACTTGTATTATACAGATGAGGAAATGTATGCCTAGATATGTCTAAGACCTTGCCCAAGGTCAAGAGCAGGTTTTGAATCCAGGCTTCTGGTCTTCTTCCCCACCCTATGCCATCTTGTATCACCTGTGTCAGGTAGCGCTCCTCTTGTTGCAAGTGACAAAAAAAAAAAAAAAAAAAAAAAAAAAAAAAAACAACCTTTTTTCACCCAACTCAAGCTGGCTTAAGCAATCATCAAATTTATTGGCTTACAGAAAATTCAAGGTACATACATTCCTGCTTCCAAGTAAGGCTTGAATCAAGGCCTTAGATTATGTCCCCAGGACTCCATATCTCACTATCTCAGCTGCAGTTCCTGTAGTGGGGGCTCCATTCTCAGACAGGCTCCCCTGTATGGATTCAAGATGGTTGCACCTATTCCACATCCTGCATTCTCGTGGCATTTAATTGGTGAGAAAAAGCAAACCTCCTTTCCAGTATGCCTGGCAAAAGTCTCATGGTATCTCATGGGCTCGGATCAGGACCTGTGGCTCCCCATCCAGTCTAGCTGCCAAAGGAATGTGATGTGGTGATTGCAGGAGGTGTCGGTGGCATGCTTAGCCCCTCTGAATGCCCAGGCTCATTTAGGGGAAGAGGTAAGCTCTACAGAGGTAGAGCAGAATACAGTTGTCAAAGAATAGGCAATGCATATCAGGTGGCAAATGCAATAGATATCTACTCTACACTCCTTGTACTCCAAGAAAAATATTGAAATGCTGATGGAAAGACATCAGTTGAAGGGTCTCCCTTAAAAGAAAGATGAACTTTCAGCTCAACTCTGCCAAAAAGGTAGAGACCATCAGTCAGTCAAAAAGATTCTACATCATCCGGCATTTCCTCCTCCTCCCTCCTCTCCAGACCATCTGGAACATTCTCTGCTCCTCAAACGCACCAACAGCCTCTGGCCTCAGGCCTTCGAAGCTCCTGTTCCCTCTGTCTACCATGCTTGTCACATGGAGATCTACGTGCCCATCTTCCTCATGGCATTCAGGTCACTGCTCAAACGTCAATGTCACCACAAAGGCCTTTTCCAGCCATGCTATCACTCTCAGTGCTTTAGTTTTTCTTAAAGTACTCATAAGCATTGAGGAGTCCATATATTCACCAGCCATTTACTTGTTTGTTGTCTGTGTCCTCATGAGAAGCTAAGCTCTGTAAGCACAGGAGTTTATTTCGTTCAATGCCATGTCCCTATACATCTGGCACATAGTAGGTACTCAAATATCTGTTGAGTAACAAATGAATGAGGCATTATAGAGCTTCTTTGACTATAGCTGGTGCAACCCAGCCTGCAGCAGAGAATCTGGGAGCAAAGGAAACAGAGGGAGAAGGCCCGGGAACCCACACAGATGCCAGGCCTGCAGCCAGCCGCCCTCTATCACCCTGCGTGTGGCTAAGCCAGCATGCACTGCATGACACAGGTATCTCTGAAGGGCTAGAGAAATAGCAGGAGGGAAGAGAGCAAACAAACGTTAGAAAGGAGGCTGGAGAAGCAAAGAATAAAAGAGAGAGAAAGCAGCGGAAAAGGGCATGGAGCAGGCCCCAGAGATGTGCTCCCTCTGATTCCCTTGGAGGCACCTCCACACCATGGTTTCTGTGTCTGATTGAGCCATGAGGGTTAGGAAGGCCTTTGGCCCTTCATGGACCAGAAGCAGACCATCATAGAATTGTATCTTGGGAGGAATCTTAGGAGGAAAAAACAAAACAAAAACTACTGAGGAATGGTAATCAAATTCCCAGTCTCATTGAGCAGGTGCTATGGTTCAAATATTTTTTTCCCTTCAAACTTCATGTTGAAATTGAATCCCCAATGTGGCAGTATTGAGTGGTGGGGCCTTTAAGAGGTGATTGAGTCGTAAGGGTTCTGCCCTGATGAATGAATTAATCTATCCATGGATTAATGGATTATCACAGGAGTGGAACTGGTGGCTTCATAGGAAGAGGAGGAGTCCTGAGCTAGCTCAGCCCCCTCCCCATGTGACGCCCTGTGCCACCTCGGGACTCTGCAGAGGTCCCCCATAGCAAGAAGGCTCTCACCAGGTGTGGCCCGTCAACCTTGGACTACTCAGCTTCCAGAAATAAAGAAATAGGTTCTATTTCTTTATAAATTACCCAGTTTCAGGTATTCTGTTATAAATAACAGAAAACAGACGAAGCCAGCAGCTCAATCTGTTTTCATTGAGAAAACTGAAGACTCATATTCGTCTGTGACATTTACTACACAGATCAATTAATTACCTAAATAGATCTGAATTAGGAAAATAAGATAAGTTCAGATAATCATAACACGAGACACTTACAATTTCAGGAAAATGTATGCAAAAGTAACTAAACAAGGCATACAAGATAATATTGGTTCATTTTCCTCCCTTTAAAATTAAGTTTTAGTCATTTACCATTTTCTCATAGAGTAACCTCTGATAGCTACTGAATAATAAAAGTTCATTATTGCAAGGTAACATTATTGCATGTATTGCACCATTTGAAGATCATAAATATTCTACAAACAATCTCATCTCATTCTATGAGGCAGAAATTATGTTTCCCACTTCTCATTAAATTTCTTATGAACTAATAAATGATTGAAAAGTACTTTTCAAGACTGGTGTATTAAACACAAATGTGGGATGTTGATTCCTGTAGCCAGTTTGTACATTGGCATCAAGACTAAATGTTCAGGATTCTAGTCCTGGGTGACCCACAGAGTATTGGCCAAAGGGGAACAGGACCCCAGAAAAGGGAGCGAGCCTCTTCCCACAGCCCAGGCCTTCCTCCCACATCACAGCCAGGCTCACATTTCCTCATTAGCCTGGTGGCTGGCACACCAGAAGTCTAGTCTTCTCTCTGGGGGAAAAGAAAACAGAGAGAAAAAAGCCTTTTACTCCAGCCACTCTCATCACTTCTGCCCTCAAACACACCCAGCTACCTAAGCCTCATTGCCATTCATCCATCCCCTTTCCCTTTTCTCCTTCAAGACCCAACTCCAAGACCGCCTCCCCTGCACTAACGGTGAGAGTGAACTAAATGTGCCTGGTATTGTGCTGAGGACTCTACACACTTTACTTACACTTCACCCTCACAACAACTCATGTGGAGAAAATAACAGTACCCCCATTTTACAGGTGAGAACACAGAGGCCTAGGAGGTTAAAAAAACTGGCCCCAGGTCAACAACAATGGGCAACACTTGAGTAGGAGCCCAGCTCCAAGCCTCTCTACACCACAGACCTCAGTGACCACCAGGCAATCCTGTCCCCTACAGCCACCTGCCTCGAGTGAGCAAGCCTGCTCTGAGCATCCTGAGCAATGAGCATCTCTTCAATTGACTTGATGGTTCTTCATACCAGCTTAGCTTTTGTTGTCTGGAGCTATTGTTTCCTTCATTTAGATATTTATGCCTCATCTCCCAGACAAGCCTGTAAGCTCGTTGAAGAAATTCATCTTCCCCCTTGTACCATGCCCAGCACATATAAGAGACACCAATGACATCTTGACTGTTTTGTGAGAGCTCAGGGTGGCAGAATGCAGACCTTGTTTCAGAGCCCTTAGCTCCGCAGGGTCTCCCCCAGCACTTCCCCATCACAGGCACATCGCTTACCACCTCATCTTGATACCCTCTTCCAGGGCACAGCCCTGTCCTCAGCCCTACAATCTCCTCCTGACCCCATAAATGTATAAAATCAGTTCTTGCCAATTCAATCAGTTAATTTTTTAAAAAAACAATGATTACATAATAATAATAAAAACAACTTTTATTTAAAGAAAAAAAAGCTGGGTCATCATCTCTTCCCAACCAAGACTTGTAAGGCCTCATTTCCTCACCAGGAAGACCGGGGTGCAGGCTGGGGAGCTCTTACAGGATCTGTGGTGTATAAGCACCATTTTTTTTAATTGTAGTAAAAACACATAACACAAACCTTATTATTTTAACCATTTTTAAGTGTATAATTCAATGGCATTAAGTACATTTATATGGTTATGCAACCATCACCACCACCCATCTCCAGGATAATTCAACACCACTAAACTGAAACTCCTCACCCATTAAATAATTTCGTATTCATGTTTGATTTTTTGAGGAGCTGCCATATTGCTCTCCACAGGGGCTATACCATTTGACATCCCCACCAGCAACATACAAGGATTCCAGTTTCCCCACATTCCAGCCAATATTTGTTTTTTCATTGTTTTTCTTTTGTTTTTGTTGTTGTTAATGGTAGCCCTCTTAATGGGGGTGAAGTGGTATCTCATTTTGCCTTTAAATGGCATTCCTCCAATGACTAGTGATGCTGAACATCTTTTCCTGTGCTTATTGGCCATCTGTGCATCTTCCTAGGATAAAGTCTGTGCAAGTTGTTTGCCCATTTTTTAATATGGTTCTTTTTTCACTTTTGAGTTGTAGAAATTTTTTATATATTCTAGATGTTAACCCTTTATCAGATTTATGATTGGCAAATATTTTCTGCCATTTTGCGGGTTGCCTTTTTACTCTCTTAATGGTGTCCTTTGAAACACAAAAGAGTCTTTTTTAATTTTTGTGAAGCTGTTTGTCTTTTTTTTTCTTTTGCTGCCTGTGCTTTTGCTGCCATATCCAAGAATTGCTGGATCCAATGTCATGAAGCTTTTCTGTGTTTTCTTCTAGCAGTTTTATAGTTTCAGTTCTTACAGTTAGATCTTTAATCCATTATGAGTTAATTTTTATATATGGTCTAAGGTAAGAGTCCAAGTTCATTCTTTTGCATGTGGACAGCTGGTTTTCCCAATACCATTTGTTGAAAACACTATTCTTTCCCCCTTAAATGCTCTTGTCACCCTTGTCAAAAAAAATCATTTGGCCATAGATGTGAGGTTATTTCTTGGCTCACGATTCAATTCCATTGTTCCATATCTTATGCCAGTGCCACAGTGTTGATTATTTTATCAAAACAAACCGTACAAACAAAATAGTGGTGAGTTGCTAAATCAGGAAATGTGAATCCTCCAACTATGTCTTTGTTTTCAAGATTGTTTTGACTATTCGGGGGCCTTTGAAATCCCGTATGAATTTTAGGATATATTTATCTATTTCTAAAAACAACCTCATCGGGATGCTGATAGGGATTGCACTGGATCTGTAGGAGGCTCTAGGTGGTATTGTCATCTTAACAATGTAAGTCTTCCAGTCCAAGAATACGGGATATCTTTCCAGTGATACCTCTTGAAACATAAAAAAGTATTTTTTGAGCAAATGAAAAGTAATTTACACCAAAAGTTTGTACAGGGCAAATATAATTAAGTTCTAGAAGAGTTTAGATGAAACCATGACAAACCTATAACCAGGTATTAAGGGAAAACTAGACAGAATAATAGTGAACATTTTGAGAGAACTCACTATGAGCTGAGACCTTTTCCAAGTGCTTTATAGATATTAAATTATTTAACTCTCACAACTATCCTATTAGGTCAGCATTATTATTTTCCTCATTTTACAGATGAGGAAACTGAGACACAAGGGGATGAAGTAGCTCTCCCATGGTCACAAAGTTACAAAGTAGTGGAGCTGTGACTCTAACCTGGGCAGCCCAGATTCAGGGAGCCTTCACTCTTGTAGCCAACTGAATAATGGTCTCCTAAATAGACCAAGTCCTATTCCCTGGAACTTGTAAATGTCATGGGTTTTGGGAAATGTTTTTTTTGCAGATGAGATGTAATTAGGAATCTTGAGATGATAGAAATACCCTGGGTTATCTGGAGGGGGGAGGTGGGCCTAAATACCATCACAAGTGTTTTTATAAGAAATATGGAGGGAGAGGGAAGGGAAGAGAGGGAGGGAGCGAAATAGCAGACACAGGGAGGAGGCCGTGTGAAGAGAGAGGCAGGAATCAGAGCCATGTGGCCAAGGAAGCTGGAAGAGGCAGGGGAGTGTTACCTGAAGGGTTTGAATTTCTGGCCTCCAGAGCTGTAAGAGAATAAACTTCTATTGTTTTTCGCCATCAAGTCTGTGGTTACCTGTTAGAGCAGCCGTAAGAAACCGACAACTCTCCTGATCAGGGCTATGGGGAGTCTCATATTGGAAGATTTAACCCTCGCCTGCATCAGGTAAAATCATAGCAGCCACCACAACTCCTCACAAAGGATCTTGGTGAAGAGAAAATACAGGCCTGGTCAGATCACTGGTTAAACAGGCAGTTCAACAGCATGTGATGCTTTTCAGTGTGTGTCCCCATCAACCATATCAGTCAACCACCAGATCCCCACCTGATCTCACGAAAGAACAACTAGCGTCACAGATCCAGTTTCTAAGTGCAAGAGCACCTTCGTCTCTTGCTTCAGAGCATGGTTCTTCCCACTGTACCAAACTCCAACTCCTAAAGAGCAGAAAAGAAGGTCCCAAGAGGGAAGTCCTCATGTTTGTGAGTGCGCTTTCTAGTTTACAATGCTCGTGCATCTGTATTATTTTAATTCTCACAACAATATGAGGTTACTCCCTGTTCCATAGATGAAGAAAACCAAGGCTGAGAGAAGTCTGGGGATTTTCTCTAAGACACACCAAGGACCAGAAGTGGTTTTCTCTTCCATGCATGGCCAATCCCACCACTTCTGCCCTAGTATTTTGCACACATAGGGGCCCAGGCGGAGATGCACAAGTGCCATGCCCAAATGCACATGATTTCTTTTTTCATTTAAAAATAAAAATAGTCTTGAGGTAAAGTTAGAAATGGGAGGATGATTTGCATGAGACCCTGAGCTCTCGATTACACCAATTACTTTATAATTACAGGCAATGCCATCTTGGGTTTTTTCAAAACCTACAGCTATTCTTAAAGGATCTGTCAGGAAGAAGGCTTCTTCTCAGGGAGAGATTCCAATTAGTATGCATGTTGTATGCAGAGTGAGAGAAAACCCGCTGGAGCTCTGAGGAGAAAAGAGACAGGAGCTTTAAATGTCTTCAGCTCAGCAAATGTGTCTGTCAGTCCAATAGGAAACCAGGACCTCTGAAACATCCCCAAGGTCTTGGCTCTGGGGGAGTGTCATGTCAAGGCAAACTCTGTCTGAACCCTGCTGTCCCTGCTTCCCCCTCCCGCCTGTCTGTTGCCCCCGCAGCCACCTCTTGGGGTGGGTGGAGAACAGCTTCGCCTGCTGAGCCTGGGTTCTCATAGTGCCCTTACAAGCTGCTGGGGAAAAACGAGTGAACAGGCCTACCTCAAATCCCCCCTGCCACAATCATTGTCTTATCTTTCACTTGTTCCACATATGCTGAATAGTGAAATGTCACCGTCTTCTCTATCCAAGCGGTATTGGCTCAGAGAACTCTCTTGGAATGGGGGTGGAGATGTGCGCATAGGCAGGCAGGAAGCCCAGCATGTTTACATCTTGAATTTCCTCCTCTGGGGTCTAGTTGCTCTCCATGCCCTGATTGCTACACCATCAGGTCAGTGATCAGTCTTCAGGCATCATTACTTAAAGAACAGTTTACCTCCTGAGCCCTTATTTACCTCTGGGTTAGAAAGAGAATCTCAGAAAGAACATCAAGGCACCTTAGGGATCCCTGAGGCCACCTACTCATTTTGACTCTGCCATTTTGGGCAGGGTCCATTTTAACCCTACTTGTCCGAATGGCAGGTTTGCCATGTAATCACTGTTCTGCAAAGCATGCATCCCTGACCCTCACTGCTTGGATAAAGAGATGTGTATCCATGTGGCAAGAGTACGTGCTCTGACAGATGGACCTCACCTCTCCAACTGCCAGTGCTGGCAGGTGACTTGGTCCACCTGAGTCCACCACAACCTTGGCACTCAGTACTAGAACAAGCACCTTGGAAGAGCCTGCCTGCCTGCCTGTCTGTCTGTCTCCTTCTCTAAATGGAACTGCTGTCTTCCTACATTATCAATCTCTAGAATTAATCTTCAGAAGAAGAGAAAACTGGCCCATAACTGACACTCATTTCTTCCCAAGTCAATGTCACTCTACCACACTGCATTTCTTCAGTGAGAACAACCCCAGTTACAGTTTACAAAGTCATGTCCTCTCAGTCTCCAGGGTGCAGCATCTCTGAGAAGGCAATTTCCACTCTATCCCTCCACAGTCTGCTCTCTCCATTTCTACTCTTTAGAAAACTGCTTTACAAGGGGGCCTGGGAAAACAGGTGAGATGACTCATGCCTGTAATCCCAACACTTTGGGAGGCCAATGCAGGAGGATCACTCAAGCCCAGGAGTTTGAGACCATCCTGGACAATATAGCAAGATTCCATCTCTACAAAAAGAATTAAAACATTAACTGGGCATGGTGGTACATGTCTGTAGTCCCACCTACTTGGGAGGCTGAAATAGGAGGATGACTTGACCCTGGGAGGTCAAGGCTGCAGATTGCACCCCTGGGCAGAAGAGTGGGAAGGGAAAGAGAAAGGGCAGGGGAAGGAAAGGGAGGGGAAGGGAAGGGAAGCGGAAGGGGAAGGGGAAGGGGAAGGGGGAAGGGAAAGGGAAAGGGAACAGAGAAGGGAAAGGGAAAGGAAAAGGGAAGGGAAGAGAAAGGAAAGGGAAGGGAAGGGCAAGGGAAAGGAGAAGGGAAGGGAAGAGAAAAGGAAGGGAAGGGAAAGGGAAAGGGGAAAGGGAAGGGGAAGGGAAAGACTAGGAAGGAAAGGGAAGGGAAAGAGAAGAGAAGAGAAGGGAAGGGAAAGGGAGGAGAAGGGAAGGGAAAGGGAGGAGAAGGGAAGGGAAAGGGTGGAGAAGGGAAGGGAAACGGTGGAGAAGGGAAGGGAAAGGGAAGGAGAGGGAAGGGAAAGTGGGGGGAGGGGCAGGGGAAGGGAAGGGAAAGAGAAGAAGAAGGGAAGATAAAGGAAAGAGAAAGGGAAAATAAAAGGGAAGTGAAGGAAAAGGGAAAGAGAAGGAAAGGGACAAAAGGGGGAAGGGAAGGGGAAAGGGAAGGGGAAGGGAAGGGAAAGGGGAGGGGAAGGGAATGGGAAGTGGAGGGGAAGGGGAGAGGAAGGTAAAAGGAAGGAAAAAGGAAGGGGAAGGGAAGGGGAAGAGAAGGGAAGGGGAAGGGAAGGGAAGGGAAGGGGAGGGAAGGGAAAGTGGAGGGGAAGGGAAAGGGAAGGAAAAAGGAAGGGGAAGGGAAAGAAAGGGGAAGATAAAGGGAAGGGGAAGGTAAAGGGAAGGGGAAGGGAATGGGAAGTGGAGGGGAAGGGAAAGAGAAGGAAAAAGGAAGGGGAAGGGAAGGGGAGGAGAAAGGAAAGGGAAGGGAAAGGGAAAAGAAGAGGAAGTGAATGGAAGGTAAAGGAAAGGGGAACAGAGGAGAAGGGGAAGGGAAGGGGAACGGAAGGGAAGGGGAAGTAAAGGGGAAAGGGAAGGGAAAGAAAAGGAGAGGGGAAGGGGAAGGGAAGGGGAGGGAAGGGAAGGGGAGGGAAGGGAAGGGGAGGGAAAGGGGAAAGGAAGGGAAGGGGAAGGGGAAGGGAAGGAAAAGGAAAGATAGATTTGGGGAGATTGACATTCTCCATAGGGCTAAACCTTGATCCTGTCACACAGAAAACAAAATTTGAGCTCTGTGTTCTGCTTTTCTTTCTGTGATTCCACAGCAGGCTGTGCCTCTAGGAAAACAGCAGCTCTCCTCCATCTTCAAGGGGCATGTGCCTGTGTCTTACCTCCCCTACTCAAGTTCTGTGTCCCTCTCTCTGAGCAACAGAATCACTAATTCTGATATTATCACTGATATTTTGCATATGTCAAAAGTGAAACTCATAAAGATCACCAATTTTCCTGAGGCCACATAACGAATCAGGGCAGTGCACATGTTAGCAAGCATGGAGGCATGGCAGAGATTTGAGAATCTCTCTGCCTGGGTTCAAATTCTCACTCTGTACAAACATGCTGTGTGATCTTGGTGGGTTTTTCACCTCCATGCTTCTGTTTCTGCATCCATAAACAGAGTTAGTCATAGTGCCTACCTCATAAAGTTGTGACGATTAAATGAGTTAATGTATAAATGGCTAGCACATAGAATACGCTTACAGGATGTTTGCTGGTTTTATCCATCTTTTTCCCTGTTCATATCCAACCACCTCCAGCAGCCTCATCCCCACACCCAGACTCTGACACCCACAGGCTCTCCGCCTCACTCTCTGATCTTACTTTCCTTCTGCCCCATCTCCTAGCACCCTGCCACTTACCTCTAGAACTCAAGACCAATCATCAGCAAGACTCCCATGTCTTCACTTCTTGCAAGATCCCCATATTACCACCCTCTTCTATGCATGCCCCTCCACCTTGTGCCTCTGACTGAAACTGGGCTCTCCCCTGGAAACTGTTTTCCTGGGCAGTCCTCCCTCAAAAGGTCCCCTCGGCCCCCAGGCCCACCTGGGACTCATGTCCTTGCTCCTCATGGCTGCTCCCTCTTCCCCATCCCCGCATGAGAGTACTGTGCTTAGCATCTCCAGTCAGTGACTAAACCACACACTTCCCACCCTTGGCACAAGTTATCCAGGGCCCCTTTTACCTTGAAGAGTTCAGCTCCTGACTCTCTTTCTCCTGACGCTATTTTTCCTGACACTTTTTTCCTACTTTGGTGATTTAATATACAAGTCATCATGTTTCAAATGCCATGCCCTGGCTTCCATTCTTCCAAGGGACTTCTCCCTCTTCCTAATTTATCCAGTCACTCTCAGGGTCATACCTCAATCCTGTCTTGCCAAGAACTGCTGTCTCCCCATAAGCATGACTTCAAACATCCCAGATTCTGAACAACACCTTCTATATTTCAAGTCCAGCTCCTCAAGGAGCCAACCTTAGTACCAAGCTCCCTGCCCCTCTCCTCTCCCCACCTTCAGTGCAGATTCCACAATCTACCCCTGCCCTTTGAGTCCCCGACTTCCCCAGCTTGCATTCCCTGCCAATCATTAGGTCGCACCCTTCACCCTCACCCTCAGCATGCCTGCCCTCGCCCTCTGTTGCCACGGACTTTCCTGCATACAGCTAAATCACAATCTGCTTTAGTCTAACCAGCTTGCACATTCACAAGTGAACACGTTTACAAAAAGAACACACTCATGCTGGTTTTTTTTAAATTTATAATCAATCAACTCAGGGGTCCCGTGGTGCTGTCCAGCATTCACACGTAAGTGCTCTTGCACACTCATTCGGCTGCTCTGCTAGATGGCTAGGACATGCTGTCTCATCCTCCATGTGGAATACCTGCCCATGAATCCTCACTCTCAACTGATAACCGTCTTTCTATGATTGAGGAAGCTGAAACAACTTGAGAAGAATATCCACAGACTCCCACCACCTCTATCTGCCTTCCATCAATTGGTACGTAGAACGCTTCCTTCTCCTCCCTTGCTGTGAGTGGCGGTGCTCCTGCCCAAGGGCTGCTCTTCCACTTGTCTGCTAGACCCATTCATCCTCCTCTACTCAAGGACAATGCTCTAGCCATTTTCCTGCCCTTCTCTTGCAACGTCAATCTTTCTTACTCTACTGGATCTTTCCCATCAACACACACACATACTGTTGTTTTTTTCTATCAAGAAAACTGTCATTCACTTTCTCCTATAGCAATTCCCCATTTCTCTCTTTCCTTACAGCAAAGTTCCTTGAAACCGTGTCTATACCTATTGTCTTAGATGCATCTCCTCCCACACACTCTTGAAATCTGCTTTGGCTTTCCCTCCCACATGTTCACCAACACTGCCCTAATGAAGGTCACAGATGTCATATGCATGGCTAAAACCAATGTCAATTTTTGGTCATTTTCTTAGTGATCCACAATATTTTTGAGCATTGATCAGGTTTTCCTGCTTAAAGGTTTTCTTAGCATGGCTTACATGTCTACACAGCCACCTGGTTTTTACCAGCCCTTCTCAGTTTCTTCCTGTGGTTCCATCTTGCCTGGCCTTCAAGCACTAGAGGGCCCAGGCTCAGATTTTAGACCTCTTCTCTCTCTATTCTGACTCTCTGTGTTGGGTCATCCAGTCTCTGGCTTTTAACATCATTCTTACTCTAATGACTCCCAGATTTGTATCTCTAGCCCAGGCCTTTGCTCCAAACTCAACTCCTATCACCCTGTTGCCAAACATTCCTGAAGGATGGCGAATGCACATCCAAAACCTAATATGCTCAAGGCCGCGTTCTCACTGTACCCCTACCCTGTCCTTCCCACTTTCTTCCCAATATCTTTAATGCAACTTCATCCTTTCAATTGTGAAGCTAAAAACAGTAGTGTTGCCCTTGACATTTCTCTTTTCCACATCCCCACACCCAATCCATTAGCAAATGCAGTCATCATCCCTTTAGCACACATGGAGACCCTGACCCCTTCTCAACTCCACCACCACCACTGTGCTAGTCCAAGATCCATCCAAAACAGCTCGTCCTGCTTCCTGCCCTGCCCTTGTCTCTACAGTCTGTTCTTAGCACGTCTATCAGAGCAGATCATTTCAGTTCTCTGCTTGAAATCCTCCACTGAGTTCCTAACTCAACCAAGCAGCAGTATGAGGCCTTCTCTGACCTACCAGGCCCTCCC
Source organism: Nomascus leucogenys (assembly GCF_006542625.1). Lineage (NCBI taxonomy): Eukaryota > Metazoa > Chordata > Mammalia > Primates > Hylobatidae > Nomascus > Nomascus leucogenys. The sequence continues at coordinate 1,231,842 of NC_044395.1, read as the reverse complement.
TGCTGCGGCCTCCCTGCTCTCAGCCTCATTCCTTCTGCCTCAGTCACACTGGACACCTCTCTGCCCCTGGGCCACTGCAGGTATCCTCTTGTCTTCAAGCCCAGGCACTTGCTGTTTCTCCTGTCTGCAGGGCTTTCCTCCAATATCACTCAGCCCTCTTAAGCCTTTGCCTACATGTCATCATCGAGTGATGACTTCTCTGGACATCCTAGACAAAACTTCAACTCTCTTCATATTTCCCTTCTCTGTCCCATCTTTCTCCAAGGCACTGCTCTCCTCCTAGCACTCTCTACATTGTTGTAGAGAGTCTGTTGCCTGTGTCTTCTAGAATGTGTGCTCCATGAAAAAGAAGAGGTCCGTTTTTCACCTGCTGTATTCCCTGTGCCTAGAGCAGTGCCTGGCATATACTAGGTACACAATAAGTTGTGGCTGAATAAGTAATTTATAGCCATTATTATATGTCTGGTATCAATACATCCAGACTAGAGCTCTTGAATTACACACACATACAAAGACACACACACACCTCATTTATTGCCCAGTATTCCTCAATCAAGGCTAGAAACATGAGATTCCTCTTCCCCACAGCCGCCAGACTCGCTCCACCACGGACCTAGCTACTCTGCCTTCAACATGCACCCTGACTCCAGCTTTCGAATCTAACCCCCATCCTCCCCGCTCTTCAGCACTCCTCCAGTGCAAACAACTCTCCAAAGGTTGCAGTTGCTTCCAGTGCCCTCCTCCGAACGTCCTACAGGCCCCTGGCTCACTGGGCTCTCCTCCCTTTGGCCTCCATCCATTCCTAGGCATGTTCCTCCAGCATCTGCCACAGGGACCAGACTGCACTTTCCCAGCTCTCTACCTGGATGGCTTTTCCCTCCATTTCATTTTAGTCTCCAAGCAGCTTCCTGGACCACTCAGTCTACAGCAACTCCCACCTAAACCCTCCCTTCCACTCTCCCCACCACGAGTTCTGTTCCCTAGAGCAATTATCACCCTGCAATTACCTCATTTATGTATGTATATGTTTCTTTTCTAGGACCCCACTGAAATTCTGACATCAAAGGCAGGAACTTAGCTGCGAATAAGTAAATAGTAGGCCTCCAAATGCACAGGGGGCGGATGGATGAAAGCCAGTTTAAAAGGGCTGCAGTCTCTGAAGCCTTCAGCTGTCCCTGTGCCCTGGGAGCAGCTGTACAGAGGCAGGAGGAGGATGAAGCAGGAGCTCCAAAAACATCTGGCTGTCAAAACTAAGGGGTCTTACTTCCCGCACTTCTCAGCCCATCCTTGCTTTTCTTCTGTAGCAATTTATCTGCCTCTATTTTGTGGGAGTAAGGAGAGCCTTCTCCAGCAAGAAGCACCGTCCCAGACAATATTATTTGAAAGGGCTTAAGAACCAAGAAATAACTCATCCCAGAATAACCCTTACTTGGCTTCCAGCTGCTCTGAACAGCTGGATGCTTTTTCCTAGCCAGAGAGCTTCTGTCTCTACGCTAATAACACAGGGAGAAACCAAACACAGTGAGATATGCTAAATGGGGTCGCTGTTTTTCATTCCCTTAGGAGGAGAAATGCCATTAGCATTCTCCATGAAGATTTTCAGCAAAAAAGTTTTAAACCCTGTGCTTAGCATCCTTGGGTTGGGCACCATCAAAGAATCATGAAGCGACCATCCTCGTAGAATTTACAAACTAGCTGTGCTGAGAAAAAATGGCACATATCAAACAATTAGCAAACAATATGATAGAACATAATTAAGCACTAAGTAATGTCGTTCAGGTTCAGAGAGGATTGAGGCTAAGAGTAATTGGGAGAGACTTCTTAGAGGAGTTTCAAGCTCCATTTGGAAGGATCTGGAAAGTTGAAGAAAAGTAAGGCAGTCCAGAGAGGGGAAATATTCAAAAAGTCTCAGAGGCATGAAGGAACCTGGACCAATTGTCCTAATCAGAGTTTAGGAAGGGAAAGAGAGGAGGTTGTAGAACTGGGATACCTGGGTGTGAGTCTTAAATTGACCACTGAGTGAGTGTGAGTACAAAAATCACTTAATCTTTTTAAGCTCTTTCCCTCATCTGTCAAATAAAAAATATGATCTGTAATACCTCCCTTTGCTCCTTCCAGAGCCCTGCAGGAGTCAGAGGATAAAGTGGTGTGGAGGGGCCTGACACACAGGATACTGGTGCCCTCCATGCCGCCAGGAGGCATGAAGGCAGCTGGTGGCATGCAGCCAGCCTAAGATTGGAAGCACTTGCCTTGGGAGACCAGTGAAGGCTTCTCAGCTTGGATGTAACAGGAGTATGCTTTGTGGAAACACATTTCCTTTCTCATATTGAATACAAGACGGCTGGTAAGCCAAGGTCACATGCTTGCAAGCAACATTGGCTCTTTCTTGACAAGTAAAAGATTTTATAAAGGGTATCGCCCCAGGACTGAAAGGGCATCGGGGGCTCTTTCAGGAAAGCTGTCGTGCCCCAGAGTCGCTCTCCCTCAGCTCCGTAGATATCTCGCAGCATTGTCTCCAGAAAGAAGACTTTGGCAACTTTCTGTGGTAAGGCTTTGCTCCTTCGTAAGTGCTGCCATCTGTATTTAGAGTCTGAGAAACCCATCAGTCCGTGTGGCATTTTGCTAGCTGCCCGGTAGGAAAACATGACCTTCCAGGAATAAGGCGAGCTGCCGTCTGGAGCAGGTGGCGTTAGCAAGGACATAGGTAGACAGAGCAAGCAGGAAGCAATGGAAACTTGCTGACCACTCCAGTTCCCCGCTTTCTGTGTATGCTTCCTGAGCCCCACAAGACTTTGCCCTAATCTAGAATGCTATGTGCTGTGGGGCCCCATAGCTTGTTTGTTTGTTAGTGCCTTCCCTGCTGCGTGAGACAGGGCATGTGACCTCCGTAGTGGAGACAGCACTGAATTTGGCAATGAGCAACACTGACCTGAGGTCCCAGCACTGCACTTACCAGCCACTTGTCTTGAACCAGCCACTGCACGCCCCATCTTTCAGCCTAACTTCCCTCCTCTATAAAAACAGAGATTGGTTTCCTTCCGTCTGCCTGGAGTTTTGCTGACTGCCAGAATCACCTGGGATGCTTGTCCGAACACAGATTCTCAGGCCTCCAAACATTTTCCCACAGTCGGTCTGAGGGCCAGGCCAGTCATGCGTATTTTAACACACACTTGAAGGAGTCCCAAAGCTAGAGAACCACCAGGTCTCTAAGACCCCCCGATGGTTTCGTAGAGAGGCCTATGCTGGATAAAGAAAGTAAAAAGGCTGCTTCTGTTGCAAAGACCTCCTGAGCCCTTTCCTACCCTTTAGCCAGGAAGAATTCGTTGATTCCTCCAGCACAGGCGTCCATCGTTGGCCACACAACTAGCGCTGCCATTGGTTGCACACTCATCTCTCCTGCAGCGTACGAGCATCTCAAGGCAGTGGACGTGCCTTACTCATGTCTCCACCACAGCACCCAGCACAGGCCTGGCAAGGGGTAGGCTCACAGCTGAATTCTGAATGCTGATGCCCTTCGTTTTGTGGCTTTGTGTTCCTTCTGTTCTTTCCATTTCTTCCTGTGACCAGAATTGGCAAGCCCAAAGTCTGCAATTTCAAACGTCGGCGTCTCTCCCAGACCTATGCCACCCTTGTTTCACCAAGTACAGCATGGCCATTAAAGGGTTAGCTGCCTTCTCCCCTCCCCTATCAACCCTGGCACAGCCGGGACCATCAGTGTGGGTTGGACAGACAGATCTGTGGAGTTATGGTGCAGCCCAGCACTCTCAGGCATGGCCTGGGAAGAAAACTGGCCACTCCTCGGCAGCGAGCTCAGCCCCTGCCTGCAGCCTTGCCTGTCTTGTCTAGCTCAGCTCAGTGCCCTCCTCCCCAGCCAGTGCCCCTCCTGAGAAAGGAATGTGTTTAAGATTCCCGGCACGGGGTCTAAGAGGCGATTCCAAGCATCTTGCTGCAGAGTGAACTAATCCTACCAGGTTAATTCTCCCCCTCAGTTCATTCCGTCTTATTAGAGCCGGCAGGCACCCCGCAATGCTTCATTACCTGTGCCACTTGAAGGCAAGGCTTTCTTTTAATGAGCTGAGCAATGTGGGGAGCCCCCTACTAAGCACCCCAGATGATGCATTTGTCCTGCAAAGGGGGAAGCCCTGAAGTCCCCAGCCTGTCCCTGGAGCAGAGCTGTTAAGAAGGGGAATGAAGGGGCTGGAGAGCTGAGGGTGCTTCTGTGCCCAGTGAGGTCAGAAGGGACACCAGAGGAGGCTGAGTGAGAGGAACCACGCTTCCCCGCTCCCAGCGTGATCTCTCTTGCTTCGCTCACACTTGACAACTTATAGGAAATACTTGTCTACGTCAAAGGCCCCAGGGCTGGAAAGATCCCACCTTCTGCCCACTTAATCCAACCTCAATCATCATACCCTGTTTTCCAACAAATAAAGCGCCATTTCATCCAAAAAGTCTCATTTCCAGGGCTTATACAATTACCCCAGGAAAGAAAGAAATGGAGTTTTGCACCAGGACTGGGGAAAAGAAGCTGCATGAGTGAGTGCATTTGTAGGCACCTGAGCATGGGGTCTGTGGGCAGGGGAGGGTGTGGAGGGCGGGGGAGCAGGGCCAGCCCTGGACACTGGGCGTCCTTACCCTTGAAGAGCTCGGCCCTCACCAGCAGCTGGCTGTCTATGTGAAAGAGATCTCCCCTAATTAATCAAATCCTCTCCACCTCCATGAGCGAGGGCTCCGGCCAGAAGAGAAAGTGCTGCGGCAGCCCTCGGAGGATGGCCGGCTTGGTACAGAGGACCCATCAGGAGGGCACAGTGACTTCACCAGCACACTCGGCCTCTATCCCCAGAAGTCCAGCTGCAGGCTCCCTCTCTCCCACCCCTTGCTCAAGTGCAGGCTCCCTCTCTCCCACCCCTTGCTCAAGTGCCCTGCTTTGTTTGATCTGCCTTTTACTCCCTGCCGTCTTTCCACACTCAGGCTCCCTACCCTTGCTGGGTGGCATTTAATTTATTACCTTCCATGTGCTCCTTTTCATGAGCTTGTATCTCTGCATATTTCCACTTTTTGCTACATTTCTTATTGTCTGTTGTCCAAAGGGAGGAGGAAAGAAAGGGACTGAGGGAGAGGGAATGCATGCTGGTGGGGGGCTGTGGCAGGTGGGGGCTGGTCCAGATGAAAGCTCCTTTGCATGCATTCCATGAGGAAAACACTGAGTGAGTGCAAAGAGGAAAGAAAATTGCTCACTGAACACGCTGTGGTTTCCAGCATAAAAGGGCTGCAGACAGAACTGCCCTGTGAGGTTTTACTCATGGGGGAACCACAAATAACTTTCTAGAAGGAAACTAAGTAAAAATACTCCTGGAAAACAAAAGCAAATGGGCTCTAAGCACTGAGCAGGAAATCAAAAAAATGATGAGACTCTAAGACACTTTTACCAGCTCTAGTCCCCCATCCTGTCCCATCTCCAACCGCACGTCCAACTCCAGCACAGGTTCTTAAACTTTCTGTCTTCACCCTTGGAATTATCAGAACAGGACCAGTCACGGGCAAGCCATGTAACTGCCCAGTGCCTCAGTTTCTCGTCTTGTAAAAGGGATACTCTGATAGCTTCCCTCACCTGCATCAAGGGAATGGTGAAGGTAGCGTTTAGGTGCAGAAGTACTTTGAACTCTCTGGATGTAGAGCACTACTCCAGCAAAGAGAGCTGAGTGGGTTTTTAGTGCCTTTGAGAGGAGTGAGGTAAGGAGTATGGAAGGTGGTGGTAAAGTAGTTGAAATCGTAGGTTTTGAACTTGCACTGCTTTCCACAAAAATATCCCTCCACCACCATGCATGCATGACTGTGTGTGTCATCCCCAGTGTCCACCCAAGCCCCAGCTGGTCTGCGCTGCTCACTGCTCTTACTGCTTCTGGCTCTGACATGCTGCTTAAGTAAGACATCAGACTCTCAGCCCTCTTCTCTGTTGCTCCCCCAGCCTCCCTCTCCAAGAGGCTGTGGTGAAAGGGGTGATTAATGAAAAGGCCACGCTGGCACTGCATTACTAGATTAAATGCTATAAAGAGCAGCACCTGCGAGATTGAAGAATCCTGCGTCAGCATCTGGGTCACACCTGGGCCGCGGCAGCGTTTTGGCTGGCATGAGGAATGGCCCAGGCAGAGGGCAAGGGATAGTTCTCAGAGTCATCAAATGACAGAAAGTTTGAGCCAGACGGGGTTCCAAAGGCTGCCAGGTCCATTTCTCTAACTCACTCGAATCTTCCCCAAGTATATTGGACTGAGTGGCCACCTGAATTCCTCCTGCGACTCCCGTAACACAGGAGCCCTTGCTTCCCCACAGCAGTCTGCTCTAAGGTTGTAATGTGCTAGAAAGGTGAGCTCAAGCTTTGGCTGCTATCTCCACCATTCACCACTCATTCATTCATTCATTCATTCATTCACTTATTCAGCAAGTAGGTGCAGATGGCCTCCTGCTATGTGCCAGCCATTGGTCTGCAATGGCAGAGATGCTGTGGTGAGTGAGACAGAGTGGTCCCTGTCCTTGCAGTCATCTGCAGGCCCACAGACACAGACAGCCCAATGCTACAATAAGAGAAGTTCAGGGACCTGAGGGAACACTCAGAGGGGATACGCACCGAGATTTGGGGGAAGGGTTATCGGGGTGCAGGTCAGAAAAGGCTTTTGGGAGAAGCAACATCGAAACTGAAACCTAACCTAAGAGCTGGCAAGTCACATGGGGAAATCGGGGTAGGAATGAGGTGGGCAGGGAACCGCGAGGTTGCTGACCAGAAGCGGAAGAGGACAGGGACAGCTGTGGGGAGCAGGGACGTACCCGGAAGCTTCATGAGCCACTCAGCCGTTGCAACCAGCCTAGATCCTCAGCCCCATCTTAGCCCACTCCCACCACTGTAACAAAATGCCACAAACTGGGTGGCTTACACAACAATAGTGATTTATTTCTCACAGCCGGGAGGCTGGGAAGTCTGGGATAACGGTGCTGGCAGATTCGGTGCCCGGTTCCTGGTTCACAGACAGCGCCTTCTGTGTCCTCAGAGGTGGAAGGGGGAGCTCTGGTCTCCTGAGCACCCTGGAAGGGCACCCATCCCATTCATCAGGCTCCACCCTCATATCCTATTCACCTCCCAGAGGCTCCACTCCCATCACCATCACCTCGAGGGTTAGGTTTCAACACATGAATTTGGGAGGACACAGATGTTCAGACCTCAGCAGCCCTTTCCTCCTCTGCCTCGAGCCCAGCCTGTCTACAAATTAATGGTCCCCCCACTCCCTCCACTTTGACCCGGCCGCATCCGCCTCCCGGTCAGCAGTCCCAGCTGCCCCTCAGTTCTGCCTCGACAGCCTCTGGGTGCCGCTTACTCTTAGCTTCAGATCCCTGCCTCCACCGGCTCCACACCCCCCAGAAGCCCTCCCTGGGGCCAGCCTGGGAGGAGGATTCACACCAGGCTTTCTCAAGCCCAGCAGAAGTGAGTCCGAAGTCATCTCCTGTTGGTCCTGGTCCTTCCACCTGGGGTCCAGATGACATAGTCACTCAGGCCCAGAGACACAGACAGCCCAGGGCTGCAATAAGAGAAGGTCAGGGACCTAAGGGAACACTCAGAAGAGATACTCATCAAGATTTGAGGGAAGGGTTATCTGCGTGCAGGTCAGAAAAGGCTTTTGGGAGAAGCAGCATCAAAGCCGAAACCTAACCTAACCAAACCGTCTTGAGGTTTGAAGGCTGGTCTCCTGTCCACCCTCTGCCCCACCTCCTGTCTCCATACCAGGCACCCCGTTCCCATCATTTCCAGAATGATTTCTCATCCCAGGGTGAGATTTTAAACTAAACTACCATTTCTATAAGCAAAATGTTGCACAGCTACAAAATGGAAAAATAAGCCTCTAATAAAAATGGCTGAATAATAAGCCTTTTAAGAGAATGCAATTGGCACATGTGGAAACATGGATAAGCTTTGAAAACATGATGCTAAGTGAAAAAGCCAGACACAAAAGGCCCCAGTCTGTAAGATCCTACCTATATGGAATATCCAGAGCAGGTGAGTTCACAGACAAGAAGCAGATGAGCAGCTGCCAGGCTCTGGGGGAGTGGGGATGGGGAGTGGCCGCTTAACAGAGTACTGGTTTCCATTTGGGGCGATGGGAAAGTTCTGGAACAGGATTGTGGTGATGGTTGCACAACATTGTGAATGTACTTAATGCCACTGAATTATACACTTTAATATAGTCAAAATGGTAAATTTTGGCTGGATGTGGTGGCTCACACCTGTAATCCCAGTACTCTGGGTGGCTGAGGCAGGGTTTGGGGCCGGGAGTTTGAGACCAGTCTGGGCAACATAGCAAGACACCATCTCTAATTTTTTTAAAAATTAGCTGCACATGGTGGCACACACCTATAGTTCTAGCTACTCAGGAGACTGAGGTGGGTGTATGGCTTCAGTCCAGGAGTTTGAGGCTGCAGTGAGCTAGGATAGCAATACTGCCCTTCAGCCTGGGCAACAGAGCAAGACCCTGTCTCTTAAAAAAGGTAAATTTTATGTGACATATGTTTTATCATATATATGGCAAAAATCCCTACCATTTGTAAAATACTCTGTATCTGATGAGGCATTCTCCTGTAAGGTACTTTACACAGCCTAATCCCCCTTCCACCTGTTGCCATTCCCCTTTTTCAGATGAAGGAGCCAAGGCGCTCTCGGTCTGGGGTCGCAGCAGGAGCTGGGGTAGGCTCAGTTCATCTGATGCAGGGTCCTCGTTCTGGCCACGGTGCGACCACTGAGGAGACAGCCTGCCGACCCGATGCTCATGCTCACAGGGGTGACGTGAGGTGACAATGGTGTGCTGCAGAAGTACGTCATTTCCCCAACTTTGCAGGGACAATGTACAAGTGGGACACCTGGAGCAGGAAAGGGTACAACCTTCTTACTCGAGAAACAGAACAAAAGAAAATGTGTGGCATTACCTCCTCCCCACACTGATGCCTGGGGCCTAGAGCCATCACAGGCAATGATGGAGGGGAGGCGTGGATGGTCTGTTTCCTGCAGCCAGGAGCATCCCCCGGGGAACGCCCTCCCTAGGGCCGGCCTGGGAGGAGGGTTCCCACCAGGCTTTCTCAAGCCCAGCACAAGTGAGTCAGGAACCATCTCCCACTGGTCCTGGTAAGGAGAAGATTTGGAGGAAGGACTGGGAAGCCTGTGGAGCAGGAGGGTACTGGGGGTGGAAGTGGAAGAAGGTGGCACAGTGACAGACTGCCTTCTCCTGAGATCCCCAGCATGGAGTGGAGGGGCTGCCCTGCACCGGCCCTTACCCCTTGTTACCTGGCAGGCTGCAAGTAGCTCTCAGGGCCAGCCAGGTGGTCACCTGAGTCTGCTGGGGGAGAGAAGGAAAACAGAAGCCCCGAGTCCTAGAGACTCGCATTATCAGCCCCTGGGTCCAACGGCAAGTGAGCTCAGCACTTGCAAATGTTATCTGATGTATTCTTTATAAGAACGGGTCACAAAACTGAGGCTTAGAACATGTAAGAGGGGGACAGGGATTTGAGCCTGGGCCAGCTGTGTGAGGATCCCCTGTCTGTCCCCGCTGGTTCCAACTCAGGTCTTTGGGTCAAAGACAAGAGGGTTGGGGATGAGCTCCAGGCAGGCTTGTACTCCCTGCCCCCCGGAGCCCCAAGCGCGGGACCTGCAGGCACAGGGCAGGTAGGACTACAGTCAGCACAGCCTGGCTTTGCCTGGGTCGCTAGGGCCTCCACCAGGCTTGGTCGCACACATACTCAGGCCTGGAGGCCTGCAAAGAAGCCAGCTCTCCCAGCATTATTTGTCAGGATTACTGACTAGAACTGGCGGACAGACCCACTCCCCTCCTCACCTGCGGAACCCTGTCTTCAGTGAGGCGGCCTTTTCCAAAACGTGCCCTGGTCTCAGTCTAAGGACATCTGCCCCCTTCCTAAGAAAGCCCGCCCTACAGGTCCTGTCTCACAGACGGGGAAACGGCCACGGAGGGGTGAAATGAGACACCAAGGCCACATAGCTGATATGACAGCCACAGAGCCCACAGGAGCTTGCACTGACTCCCTGGATTGTGCTTTTCCACTACGCGACACCGCATAAAAATTTCTCACTGAGCCCATTCGTGGAAACTGGTCTCTCACCGTGTCAGCTTTTTCCCAAGGACCAAATGCAAAGCCCCGTGAGGCGCTCCACTCTGTGTTGTGGAGTCCAGGCTGGTCCACCCACCAACCAGCTTGCTGCCTGGAACTCACAGCCAAAGTCCACACTTCCCTGGCCTGCAGCCACCACCCAGCACCATGTTTTAAAAACCAACTTGTAAAGAAGCCACCCAACAGGAACCGCTTGTGTCTCTCTCTAACTGCTCCAAATCCAAAGACCATGTGGGTGTTCAAGCAGAAGCTGCGGTTCAAAGCCCCAGTTGCAGGTTTTGAGAGAGGATGCAGTGCAGAGCCATCCAGAATTTTTTACCTATTTGACGTCCCTGAAAGAGTGGAGATGTCTGTTTCAGGACATCTTTGTCAGTGGCCGCTCTGAGGAAAGCTCTGCCCTGAATCCTGCAATGTCCCCTTTTATCTAGATGAATCAAACAAGGCATTTACGCAGTCGGTGCCTCTCTCTTCCTGTCTGTAACACTGATGAGAAGAAGAAGACACACCACACCTGGTGCAAACCCTGCTCTGCTGGTCTCCAGGTACGTGGTCCAAGACAAAGCCCTCAGACTCTCAGAACCTGTTTCTCATCCATAAACTGGAGAAATTCACTGCTGCGGACTTTGCTGTGGTTGTGTCTCCACAGACCCCATGCTCCTTTACCCTAGAAACATCCTCTTCACTTTCCTCTGGGTCTGATGGACCAACTCCTTCCAGGAGTTACAGGGCTGGCCTTGTTACCCAGTTCCCACACATCAACATATTCCATCCCTCTGGCCACAATGATCAGTTCACAGGCAGGCCATATGCACAGAACTCATTTCCAGGACATTTATTGGAAACACTGATCATTTGCAGTAAGGATGCCATTAGCTTGGAGTTCTTGGGGTCGCCCTAAGGAAAGAACTTGTGTCAGAGTTAAGCTAACAGGGAGGAAAGTAGGGCCAAGTGAGGAAGGGAGATGAACGGACGAGGAGAGAGAGAGACAGCGTGTACCCAGTGGCATTATTTGAGTCCCTAGAACCAGCTGTGTTTGAAGCCAATCTGACTCCTCCATTTACTGTTTACATGAACAAGTTAAATTTTTGACACTAAAGCTGAAATGATGCTCATGTAATGGGTTTTCTGTTTCATATTGTTTTCTGTGAGGCTTGGTTGAGATAATATAAGCAAAAGCACTTAGCCCGGTGCCTGGCACATAGTAAGCCTTCAACAAAAAATGACAGCTATTATGGAAAGCAGATGAGATGATGAATGCAGAAACATTCAGAAAGGCATAAAGTGTTGTAGAAAACTAAGGGACCTGTTATATGTTCCCCTAAGATCTATATACCTCATGTGGCGGCTTTATTGCCCACTCTCTCCTTCTCTAAATATTTCATATGCCCAATTAGACCGTGAGAACCTCATGGCGGGAATAATGGTCTCTAGTCCACTTTAACCATTGTATTCTATAGCATGATTGTCAAGCACACAGTGGCAGAGCAGGGGAGTTAGGGTCACAATGCCTAGACATCTGCCTGCATTTGCTGGCTCTGCCCCTGACTAGTGGAGTGACCTCATGGGGTGATCTCACTAGCCAGGTCCCAGTTTTCTGCTCTGTAAAGTGGGGCTGATGCTGGTACCTACCTCCTTTAATTTTTATGAAGATTAAATCAGTGAACTTAGTGAGTTGATTGAATGACTTGCAGCTATTATTAAAATGCTTGTAAAGCATACACAACAGTGCTTGGCACATAGCAATCCCTATGTAAGTGTTTGCTACATAAACAACTCCCAATTGTTTTATTACTATAATGCACTTATTCAATATTCGAAGGATATACGAGCCCTTCTTTAGTGTTGTGATGAAGAAGACAAGTCCCTGCATTTAAATAATAACTATCACTTATTTATTAAAGTGCATACTAGGTCTCTTCAGTTTTTAATTCTCACACTCTAGCTATGCACTTGAAAGCTGCAAGTAAGCAAAGCAAATGTATTACTTTGCAGTTGAGAAAGGAGAGGCCCAGAAAGGCCACATGATTTATTCAAGGTACACAGCTTGCTTGAAACAGCGTGGAGGAGAATCCAGGCCTCTTAACTCCAGACCCATCAGACCCTACCCACCACACCACACGGCCTACAGAGATGAGACATGAGCAGATGGCCAAAACCTATAAACATACACAACTGCAGCTGTACAGATTCCTTCCTTCCTTTAACAAATATTTGTTTAGCGCTGAAATATGTGCAACTGCCAAGAAATTATGAAATGGACTGCAGTGAAGCAGAACCACTTTCCAACCTGTTGCTTTGTAAAACAGGTAGTGTAGCTGCCTTGCATTCATTCATTTGGTAAATATTTAAATATTTATGGTTTGCCAAATACTGAGGATAGATATGGTGCCAACAGAGATTAAAATATTATGGGTTTAGGTATTTAGTAAGTTTTCAATTTTGAACCAACAAATGAATCATTGTAAGTACCAATGGGTGGACGAATGGGTGGATAAATGGAAGGATGATTAAATAGATGGATGGAAGGATGGATGGATGGATAATTGGGTGGATGGGTGGGTGGATGGATGGATGGATGGATGGATGGATGGATGGATGGGTGGGTGGATGGATGGGTAGATGGGTAGATGGGTAGATGGGTGGATGGGTGGATGGGTGGATGGGTGGATGGGTGGGTGGGTGGATGGATGGATGGATGGATGGATGGATGGATGGATGGATAAATGAGTTAATGGATAGATGCATGGATGGGTGGATAGACGAACAGACGTTTTTCCAGAGACATATATGTCTTTGAACTTTGTGCAACGAAGATTGTACAATCGTCTTCCCTTGATGTTTTTCTCCAAGAGATTTGATATGTAATGTGAGAGATTGAATCTGGTAATTTAGGAAATGGAAGGAACCTAAGAGGTCAGGAAATCCAACTCCCCAACTTTATAGATGAGGAAAGTGGCGCTGGAGATCACGTATATGAATGTTTGGTTCTGTGACCTACATTGTGAACGTAGCCATTTAGTAACATAGATTCCTATCCCTTGAATAGAATCCCTCCTAAGGAAGTTGTTTCATCCCCAGAAGCCCTTCCTGACCCACAGAAGCTGTGCTTCAAGAGGGCCACCCTCAGAATGTGCTTGCCCGGGATGGTTGATCAGGCCTTTTTCCCTGAGGACAGGAGAGGGTGACTGAATCCCGGCTAAGGACTCAAAGATCATGGGATGAGTCTCAGAGCATCAATTTATAAGGCTGCTAATAAAGTCCATCTGCTTGCAACAGGAGCCCGCCTCTGCGTGTGATTACTGCTCAATAATTGTTCTCGAGGGAAAACATCTGCTGCTCCCATCCCATTGCTGTTGTCGTCTCCCATTTGTCTCACCCCTCATGCCTGTCCCATCATGGCCGGGCTGCTATGCTGTGGCCAGGCAAGATGCTGCAGGAGCTCTGGTTCCCTCTTTCTTCATGATGGTCCCCTGTCCTTTTGTCCCTTTGTCCTTTCCCTCTCTGACCCAGCTGTATTCTCTGTTGTTTCTTTTTTATTATTATTATTATACTTTAAGTTCTAGGGTACATGTGCACAACGTGCAGGTTTGTTACATATGCATACATGTGCCATGTTGGTGTGCTGCACCCATTAACTCATCACTGAACATTAGGTGTATCTCCTAATGCTATCCCTCCTCCCTCCCCCACGCCACAACAGGCCCCAGTGTGTGATGTTCCCATTCCTGTGTCCATGTGTTCTCATTGTTCCATTCCCACCTATGAGTGAGAACATGTGGTATTTGGTTTTTTGTCCTTGTGGTAGTTTGTCCAACAATGATAGACTGGATTAAGAAAATGTGGCACATATACACCATGGAATACTATGCAGCCATAAAAAAGGATGAGTTCATGTCCTTTGAAGGGACATGGATGAAGCTGGAAACCATCATTCTCAGCAAACTATTGCAAGGACAAAAAATCTCTGTTGTTTCTTGCTCATTTTGTTCCATGGCTCAGGAAGTATCTATCCTGATGCTTGGGTTGGGTTGGGTTTCCTGACCTCTTAGGTTCCTTCCATTTCCTAAATTACCAGATTCAATCTCTCACATTACATGTCAAATCCTTTGGGGAAATACATCAAGGGAAAATAATTGTACGGTCTTCTTTGCACAAAGCTCAAAGACTTAGGTGTTCCTGGAAAAACCTGTCCGTTCGTCCATCCAAAAGTATCGGACCATCTCTCCTAATTTTCTAGTATATATTGAAACCTCAATATGTCTGGCTCCCATGCTGACATATACCACTAAGGCATACCTTGCTGCATTTAGAAACTATTCTAGTTTCTTTCCTTTTCAATGAGATAATATTATGATCAAAAGAATTCCACACAGACTCACAGGTGATAGTGGTAATCACAACTTACCAGACAGGAGATAGAGCATCTAATCCTTGAAATTTTGTTGCAAACCACCAAGGCTACTGTAGAATTCTTGAATGCAATTTAATTGCTGGAAGGCAGTGAAATTCCTCATGCTTCCCTGTGGAAGCAAAACATCAAATGACACAGGTCAAGAAATGCAAACCGAACCACCTGCTGCCCTCTTCAAATATTTTTAACAATTTTTCTGATGCTTTGAACTGATTTAACCCAAAGTGCATTTGGCTCCGAAACAGTTATTCCTTTGATTTTTAAACTGAGGTGTAATTTAATTCAGATTCCCGGCTGTCCTCTGCTTCTCAATACAAAGCTGGAAGCCAAAAGCCTTCAAATCCAGTGGTACTACTTTTCTCCTTAGGACAAAAATATTATGTTTTACTTCTGTCCAAAGAACAAGACCTAACTCAGGGAGGAAAATGAGCAAAACTGCCAAGCCCCAGGGACAGAAAGAAATTAGGTTGAACCTGAAGAAACCAGGCATGGGACATGAAGGGACTTAACTGGCAAATGGGAGATGGGGGCTATTCTAGACCCCTGGTCTGGCCTTCCTTCAAGGTATTCCTGTTCCTTCACAGCTGATGGATGGTTTTCAGAACACTGAGAAACATAAGAAAGACTGGGGATCATTAAGGAAGATGATTAAAAACTTAGCCCATTCTGCTGCACTTGTTTTCATCTCTGAACCAGAAGATAAGCCGCCACAGCCAGTTTAAGGTGCACTACATCTCACCCAGGCAATGCACCAAAATAATCATCGCTTCACTGGCAAGGCAGGCAGAGGAGAGGAAACACACGTGTGAAATGGATGAAAGCAAATACTAAAAAAGGAAGGGGATGCCAACCTGCGTTTGCAACGTCCAGCTTCTGGTGGGATCCCCATTCTACTAACTCCATTGATTTGTATTGATGAGCCAGAGTATTTGTTCTCAATGCCAAGAGCTGCCCTGCAACCACGTTCGGAACTGTTTGCCGAGCCTGTGTCCTTAAATGTTCACAGTATTTTTATCGAACATTAGGAAAGCCCTTGGTAATTTGCAGCAATTTAGTATGCTTGCTTTGCTTTTAGAAAATCCACAGCGATTCAATAAACACCCAGTCACTGTGGCTGTTAACACACACACACACTGTCTCTCTACAGCTGCCTGCCAGCTGTCACTCCAGGAAAGTGAGCCATCAGAGCCTCCCCTAACTCTGTGACCCTCACTGCATCCTCTCTTCTATCTAATGTGAAGAGCATCCCCAGAAAGCCATGTCTCCATACACACAGTCCCCATTCCCCTCATCTCCAAGGTGCTGGGAAAGCCAGGTCACACAGATGACTGGGGTAGGCCCACTGTGTGCCCCACCTTGGCCTCACTTGGCTGCCAGGTGCCATCTGTTGCATTGCGAGGGTTGAGCAAGACCTGAGGAGACGGATCCACCTCTCCATCTGCTCTCCTTAGTACAAGCTCATTTGTTCGCTGAGCCTGGTCCCACACATACTCAAACAAAGGCAATAACCTGGACGCTACCACCAAAGCCTGCTTCTTTCTGCTGGTCCCTAAGTTTAATTACTGGCTTCAAATTCCTAATAATGTTATCTTTACCTATTTTCTCCACTTGCCCTGATGTTCTGGGGATAACCACAGAGATTCTCCCTGAATAAACGTTCTATTCTTTACCCCTTTACCCTTTAGATGGTGTCTAAACTATCTAATAAGATCCACAGGCATCACCGTGTCAATGAAATCTGAGCTCTGATAGAGGCCTACTTCTTTCTGAGGCCAAGACCATGTCTTTCCTGCCCCATCCACACATCCTCAGCACAGGGCCTGATATGTAATAAACACTTAACAAATATGTATTCACTCTGACAAATGATGTAATTTATTATCAAGCAACATTTTCTACATGACTTAGGCAGTAGAGCATAAAAGGCTGTGTGACTTTGCATCTTGTCCCTTCACTGAATCCAAACCAAACATCTTCCTGGAGATCTCTGTGGGTGGCCTTTAGTACCTCTGAACTCAGTTAATCTTAGTATTGTCTCTGAAGACGACTGAAAGTCTTAACACACCCCAGTAAAGGGGGTCACGCCCATTGGATGCCATGTGTCCCCCAGCCAGCCACCCATTCACTGGTTTTCACCTGCCCATTGTTACTAATTTACAGTGACCAAGAGACTAGAGAGAGGTATCTGGTGATGGTAGCCCTAGAGGTGCATCCTCTTTGCAGCTTCTACCTGCATTCCTATCTCTGAGCAAACATGGTATAACAACTAAGGCCTGTGCAAATCCAGTCACCTGCTCCACGCTTCTTCAGCAGTCCCTTAGCAGAGACGCAACTGCTTGTCTCCCAAGAAGCAGTCACCTCTCACCCAGCTGGTGCCCTCTAATACTAAAGCTGGAGTAGCATCCTCTAACTGGGCCCCCACCTCCCGACCAGTGTGCTGGGAACTCCAGAGTCTGCTCAGGGTCGCTGCCCTACCCAGCCAGGACCCTCTCCAGGCCAGAAACCTTCCCAGCCACAACAGCCTTCAGCAAGGAGCCAGCTCCTTTACTGAGCTGCATCATGTGTTGTGTTCAACACGCTGCTTCTCAGCTGCAGGTGCACATTGTGATTGACACCTGTGACGTACGCCAGTGTCCCAGATGGTCCCCACCCCAACACCATCCTCCAAAACAGCACATCCTCCTGATGGCTGCATGTCATCACAGCCTCTCACGAGCCTTGTGCCAAGAAAGGGATGGGACAAGAATTTTAAATTGTGCTTCCTGAATCTGTGGCCTGGATCAGAAGTCCCTAAAAAGGCACTTTCGATAAATTTATCCAAAAATCACAGGCAACAAGGAGCAGGGTGAGGACACATCCTCCATATGTGTAAGGATTTATTAAATATTTAAAGTTGCTACATAGATTTAAAAGGCCAGGTTATTTATTTTTGCTGGGTTGATCAATCATTTGTTTCCCTAAAGAATGCCAGACCTTTAACTACTCATCTGATTATGTCTGCAGCAACCACATTGCTGCTACCCCAGTACTTAATATTCCATCCACACAGCTCCTGGGCAGACCAGGGGCTGCATGAGGCTGATTCTCCAGTGGGACTCCTATTTGCTTTGAGGAGTCATTTTTCCTACCCCCATTGCACTTAGCTCCCCCTCCCCAAAATTAAAAGGTAAAGAAGAGAAATGGAATAATAACTGTTTACTTCTTTTTCTTCTCACTTCAAATGGGAGATTTACTTTCAAAAACCCCATTAAGGGTTTGATGTGTTTGCTGAAAAACTGCTGCTGAGTTAAAAAGCACCAGCAAATTACATTGGCCTGCAGCTTCCAGTGGCTGTGAGGCTTCAAGATAAGGCAGAGTTCTTGTCTCTGCTGCAGTGGTATGGTTTGAATTGATACTGGCCAAGCAGCAATTACCTTTCCACATGTTGGGTGGCAGGAGGGATTCTATTATTTGTCAGTCTCAATGATAACGATAAACAGGTGTTAAGTGCCTGCAGGTAAGCTAGACATGGTACAAGGACAACTGCCCTCAAGTTGCTTCAGCCTAGAAGGGACAAGGCAATGAATTTGTCGCAGATTTGGACTCCCAGGCTCATCAGAGATTTGGCATCCACTCAGCAGTGGTTATTTCCTGCACTGTCACACATGTTTGCTATTGCTGATTATTTGGTCTAGGCTGAAGCCTACCTCTACATTGATGTGGGAAAAAATGGAGGAGGAAAACTCCTGGTCAAATTAATGCTATAAATAAGATAAATCATACAACCACAGGGGAGCCCACATGATTTAAATATTGGGCAGCAGGCACTGGCATTCCTGTAGTCCACTCGGGCTGCTGTACCAAAATACTGTAGGCTGGGGGCTTCTAAACAGCAGCCATTGATTTCTCCCAGTTCTGGAGGCTGGGAAGTCCTAGATCAAGGCGCTGGTAGATTTGGCATCTGGTAAGGGACCATTTCCTGGTTCTTAGATAATGCATTCTCGCTGTTCCTCACATGGCGGAAGGGACAAGGGGTCTCTCTTGGGCCTCATTTTTTTTTTTTTTGCGATGGAGTTTAGCTCATAACCCAGGCTGTGCAGTGGCAGACCTTGGCTCACCGCAACCTCTGCCTCCCAGGTTCTAGCGATTCTCCTGCCTCAGCCTCCCGAGTAGCTGGGATTACAGGCACCCGCCACCATGTCCGGCTGATTTTTGTATTTTTAGTAGAGACAGGGTTTCGCCATGTTGGACAGGCTGCCCTCGAACTCCTGACCTCAGGTGATCCACCCACCTTGGCCTTCCAAAGTGCTGGGATTACAGGTGTGAGCCATTGCACCCGGCCTTGGGCCTCTTTTAGAAAGGCACTAATGCCATTTATTCAGCTCCACCCTCATGCCCTCATTACCTCCAAAAGGCCCCACCTCCTAAATCACATTAGCAGTGAGGATTTCAACGTATGAATTCTGGGGTAGATAAATACATTCAGACCAGAGCTGCATAATCTAATTCTATGGGTCAAAGGGAATCTTATCAAAGGTTATTAGACACTGTTCACAGCCATGTCTAGAAGCAGAGGTCTTTGTTTATATTGAAGCTGGAAGAGGCATTTTAGATTTAACGTGGTCGTGTTGCAGATCTAGAAATTGAAGCCCAGTAAGACTTAAGAGCATCTGAGTGTTTCCATGATGCTCATGACCCATGTGGAACCTTCCAACTGTGGGAATAAAAGAGACTGAACCCTGGTAAGACAGTTTGAGATCTTCATTCACAAACACACACACACACACACACACACACACACACACACACTCCACAGCTTTCTCTCTTTTTTTAACTTAAGCGAGCGTTTCCAAAAGTCATCATAATCATCTGCCTTGGACATACTCGCAATCTAATTAAGATGATTGGCTTAGGAAAAAATATTGCAGGACAAAAATCCACTGACCTACTTGTTAAAGGGGATAGCATGGGCTCTAAGGGACACGCAAAACACAAGGTGTGCAGGCCCAGTGAGGGTGATCCGGAAGGGAGATGGTGGGGAAACCACACACTGCTGACCAGGACGTGGCCAGACATCCTGACCACCCTCAACACCACGGCAAGCTCTCCCTGGCTGCCGAGAGGGCTTTGAACTGACCTCTCCGATCCTACTCTGACCTTGCACCCACCTCCCCTCCTAATCCATTCTCGATAAAGAAGCCAGAGAACTTCCTAAAACATAAATGAGATCACATCATTCTCCCACTTAAAACTCTCCATGGCTTCCCATAGCACCTGAAGCAACTCCTTACCACAGCCTCCAGGGCTGTTCATGACCTGGCCCCAGAAACCCTGCCAAGCACATCACCAACCTTGCTTCTCCACACTCACCTTGGTACACTCTGTCCCTTAAGCACCCGGGGAGGCCCGTGCAAGAGGCTTTGCCATTTCTTCTGTCTACAGCACTGATTTCCAAGAATATTTATCTGACCACCTCCTGTTCCTGTTCCCTCCACCACAGCACCCTGGCTCATTGTCCTTTACATCACACTCACTCTCTAAATCATCTCCTTCACTTACTTGAATGTTTATTGTCCTTTTCTTGTAAAGTGCTTCTGGTGGCCAATGGATCAGCAGGGAAAGAACCCACATGCACAGGAGAGTTCAGGAGAGCCCCAAGTGGGGTCTTCTCCCAGGAGGAAGGGCCACACAGAGGGCAGCCAATGCCCGGCCCGCAGCGTTCAGGAACGAATGCCACACAAAGTCACGCCAGCACGGGGAAGTCCAATACTTGCTGCTCTCCCACCCTCTCATACTCAGAGCTTCTCTCACCCTTCAGGAGGGATTTGTGTAAACAATGCATTGCACTTCAAGGAACTGTTTACAAAATCAAGCTCTCCCAGTCCGTAAGGCTTGGTCCATTTTTGGCAGGACCACTTCCCCACTGGGGTACAGAGAGTAAAGTCAGTGCCCACGAGTTTCTAGGCAACGGCTCTATCTCCATCACCCCCAGCCTCTGGAAAGGCATTCCTCACCTCCTCCACCTGAAGGGTGAGGTCCAGGAGGGACATGGACTCTGTCTAGCTTGTCATTCTTGTTATCTCCAGAAGAATATCCCTAAACCAGGGTCATGCACTAAATAGGTGTGCAGCCAGCCCTCACTGGGTGAGCTGAAAATAGGTATGGATATTCACAAATGATGTCCACTAAATCAGACAATTAATTCTGACTTTTGCTTCAGGTAGGTCAATTTAGGAAGATTTACAGTAAGTGGTTCCTCTCATCCTCTGAGTAAATCCCATAATAATTTCCAACTCATTGACTGATTTACTTTGTGCCTCAAGTCACAAAAGATTTGCTGGAACTTTGAAATAGTTGAGGAACTGGAGGTGAAGAGAAAAGATAGATGAGAAAATAATAAAGCCCAGTGAAGACTAGAAATCCACGTGAAATGGCCCCACCCAGTTGCTAGAGGTGGGCTGCAAACTTGGCTCCATATCTCTCAGTTGCCAAGGCAAACATTATGCACCCAAACAATGTGAGCCTGGGGGCCCCAAGGAGAGCCCTGCTCAGATATTTTAATGGGTGTCTCTATGTATATTTCTCCGAGCCATCGATTGTAATGCTTTTCTTCTTTTTCAAGGAAATGGAGGGCTTTATTGTTTTCTCATTCATCTTTTCTCTTCACTCTAAATTGCTCACTGTGAAGCCTGTTCTCGTTTATGTATCTTTGGAAGGCCGAGAAAATCGCTGCTGACACGAGGCACAGCGCAAACAAAGCTGTCAATAATTTCGTCACGTTTGTTTTGTCTTTTTTAAATAGCAAGTCTGATTTTCTTGCCAAAGATTAAGGCCTAACTTTTTAAACAGAATTTTTTTCAATAAATTGATTCGCTCACGTATTCTTTTGGTCATTCATTTACTGTGATTCACTGTGCAGTTACACAGTGGACCTGCCTTCTGTGGGGCATATAAGCTGTGTAGACAGCTCTGGATGGGACAAACATGCACCCTAGGGGTGACGGAGCAGCAAGGTCCATGGACTCTGAAAGTCCTCAGGTGGGAGCGGTGGCAGCATTAAATAAGAACGGTGAGTCGCAGCTTAATTGTGAAGTGATGGCCCTGCTAAGTGGGCCCGGGTCTGAAGCAGAGCTCAGTGCAATCTGGAAATCATGTAATTTTTCGCCTCAATGAGCATGCAAATGTATTAGGGGAGAAAGAAAGGAGAAAGGGGTCTTGAATCAAAGACTTCTGAAAATGATAAAGAGGAACGATAAAGGGGTTTGGGTCACAGACACAGGAGATGACACCATCCCCCTGCCCCTTGCCCAGCACAGTGAAGAGGGTAAGACCCACGGCAGGGCAGCTGGGGCCTGGCCTCAGGAAGCAAGAGTGCCCAGGACTCAGGACTCAGTAGAGTGCTGCCCAGTAAAGCCACTGGTCACCCTCCTGCTGCTCCGAGCCCTGCTCCAGGGTGGTGGGCCAGGGTGAAGACAAGCAGGGACAAGGAGGCATGACCGGAGGATGTAACAAGCCCCTGCCATGCAGGAGACTCGGTGGAAGGGAAGATGGAGCCATCGGGAGCTGCGTACACCCAGCTGCACCTCCCAGTCTCATCAGCTCCCGGAACAAACAGGCTGCATCTCCACCTCGGGATTTTCCAGAGCCATGAGCTTCTCTAGATGCATCAGACACGTCCCAGTCAGACAGCTAGATGAGACAGTGAGCCGAGAGAACCAGTCTAAACCAGAGGGGAAGCAATACTTAGAGAATTTTCTAGAAATGTCAGAGGAGGTGCCCCACAAACGTTTGTACCCTTAATTCCAGAAAGCCAGTTCATGCATAACTCCCAGAACTTGAAATGCCATCTCTGGGTCTCTACCACAATGACACTAAGGAAAATTCACATTCTCAGACCACAGGAGTCTTCAAGTGGCAAGTGTACAACGCATACACCCTCCATAATCCTGTGGGATGCAGACACCCTGGATTTCAACCCAGGAAAGACAGGCAACGAAGGGTGGGGTCAGATGTGATGAGGATCTCTCTGCCCTTCTGGCATGGAAGACCCTAGCTCACTCTTCTACAGAAGTTAAGACGTGGGTGACTACATACTCATCAAGAATTTACATTATAGGAAGGGAAAAAGCAGCATATCCCCAAGAAAGAGCATGTATTTTTTCCTTCACATATTCTTTAATTCCAAAGTAATCTCATTTTCATTACATTTATAAATTTAAAATGGTTAATGTTGTGCCATGTAAGACACTCACACCCACCTTAAAACTGCACTTTAATTTCCAACTCAATTGCACATATAAATTTGAAAACTGAAGACTGGGCAGATGAGAACAATTTCACAGCCTCCCTCACATAAGCCGCTTTGAAAACCACAGTTGCACTTTAATTCCTTCAATTGCATGTATAAATTTTTAAAAAGTTAATGCCATACTGTAGAGAAGAGCTTTAATTGAGTGCTAACGAGCTGCCAGATCAGCTTCTAGCCAGCCCCATTACACAGCAGGGAGCCTCTGAGGGGTCCCTGTGACACAGAAATAAAAGCTTCTAAATAAACCACACGCACCAACCACCTTCTCATGCAACATGCATCGGGACTGGGCCCTAGCTTTCAGGTGCTCACCCTTGGTCCTGACCTGTTCTTTGAAAGGAAATGGAATCAAGTGCGCACAAAAGCACATCAGCCTCAGAGAGGAGGGCGACTCCAGATGATCCGAGACTATTCTGTTTAAGGTGACTGTGCACTGGTGCCCTTTAGAATTCTAGAAGGTAAGGGTCAGAAAGACCCTATGAAAGCTTCTAAGTCTATTGCCTTATTTTGCAAATGAAGAAACAGGAAATTATTTACAGAAGAGGTGGAATGACTTGATCAAGGTCACACAGTTAGTAATCAGAAATCAATCTCATGGTTTTTTTTTTATTTGTAATTCACTGCCACATAGAAACACTTTTAAATTGGGGATTTCCTTCAACTAAATAAAATACACACATCGTTTAAAAAGACACAAAGTCCAGTGATGTCAATAGGCAGCTCTCTGCCGTACTCACTGCTCCTTCTTGCTAATTCTCACTTTCCAGAAGCAGCCACTCTCTGCCCCGGAAGCCCCCATTCTTGTGGTCCAAGCAGGGCTACTGGCTTTCCAGGCCTACTGCACGGCTGAAATCCTTGTCCACTTTCTTCCTGGAAATTTCTTTCACCTCTATCCTACAGTTTCCGGGACCCCAGGTCTTTAGCTTCTGATATTGTTCTGGCTTCCAAATTGCTGCTGGAATACCATTCTGAACCCCAGCACTTTGTCACCACGTCTACCACAACTGCAGAGACGTTTTTAGGCACTTCTACTTATCAGCATCCTGAACGTTGACAGGGATGGGCCTTGGGGTAGATCTCTTTGATTTCATTGTATTGGGCACTTGTTTGGTCCCTCTAACATGGAATACAACTGCCTTCAGTTTTGCAATATTTCTGAAAATATTCCTTTGAAAGGTATCTTCTCTTTGTTTGACTTATCTTCTTTCTTTGTAACTCTTATTAATTGAAGGATGAGCTTTCTTGATTGATTCACATATTTTTCCTTCTGTATCTAACCAACTAGATGTTTTGTTCTGCTTTATCAACTTTTTCTTCAAATTCTCCAGTAAATTTTAAAATTTCTTTTTTCATGTGGTCAATGGTTAAGAGCTGTTCCTTGTCTTTTGCTTGTTCCTTTTCATAGCATTCTGTTCTTCTTTCAGGAATGCAATATTTCATTCTGAGACCAATCAAAGGATCGTTTTGTAAGTTTTCTTCTGTTTCCTGCATTGTCTGTATTCTCTCATTCCTTTTTTAAACTTTGGTTTGTGTTGGTCTCTGGCTTTCATATTAGGGCTTTCATCAAGTATCAGGCTGTCTTGTCTGTTCTGTGCTGCTATAACAGAATACTACAGACTAGATCGTTTGTAATAAACAGAAATTTATTTGGCTCCTGGTTCTGCAAGCTAGGAAATGTGAGATTGTGGGGGCGGCATCTGGCAAGGGCTTTCTTGCTATATCATCCCATGACGAAAGGCAGAAAAGGAAGAGAGTGCATGAGAGAGAGACAAAAGAGAGTCAAACTCATCCTTTTATAAGGAACCCACTTCTGCAACAACAAACCCACTCCTGTGATAATAGCACTAATACATTTATGAGAGCAGAGCTCTCATGACCTAATTACTCTCATTAGACCCCATCTCCCAATACTGTTGCATTGGGGATTTTCACACACATGCCTTTTGGTGGACATATTTGAGCTGTAGCACTGATGATGCTTGGATCTCCATTCACATTTAGGAGAAAGCCACTAAAAAGCTGATGAGAAGCTTTGTGTGCACGAGCTAGATTGCATGGAGATCATCTGGGCCGTGCAAACACGTTTTGTTTCTCCTCCTTCCAGGCACATGATAGGATTCATGGCAACCAAAGTTAGTTGCAGCCATATGACCCCTTCTGACCAGTGTCATGTGAGCAGAAGGGATGTAGGTTCTCTAGTACTCTGTGGTGGCAGCAGCAGACCTCCAGATCGGAATTACATCAGTTTTTGTCTTGATGCAAAAATGACTTAGAGAAGAAAGGGACAGTTGATATGAGTGAGAAATAAACCTCTGTTGCTATAAGTCACTGAGATTTTAGAATTGTTTGTCACTATAGCACAACTTATATAATACTGAAGGATAGAGAAACTAATACACAGAAGTGCCACATCAAACATCTGAAATATGTGGCACTGGCTCCATGGTCTGGCAGTGGGCAATAAGAAAACCTACCGGGGCTGGCACAATGGCGATTCACGTTAGGCAATGAGGAACATTTGGTTAGACTTTCACCAAAGACACCTTGTATTTTGTGTAGCTATAAAGGAATAACTGAGGCTGGATAATTCGTAAAGAAAAGAGGTTTATCTGGCTCACAGTTCTGCAGGCTGTACAGGAAGCAGAGTGAGGGAAAAGCAGAGAGACAGAGGTGGGGTACCACACTCTTTTAAACAATGAGCTCTCACATAAACTAACAGAGCAAGAACTCACTCATTACCACAGGGACAGGACCAAGCCATTCACAAGGGATTCACTCCCATGACCCAAACACCTCCCACCAGGCCCCATCTCTAACTTTGGGGATCACATTTCAATATGAGATTAGGAGGGGACAAATATGCAAACTCTTACCTTTGGAAACAAATACATGTGATGGTTAATATTATGTGTCAACTTTACTAGGCCATGGGGTACCCAGATTTTCGGCTAAACATTATTGTGGGTGTGTCTGGGAAGGTGTGTCCGGAGGAGATGAACATCTGATCTGTAGACTGAGTAAAGCAGATGGTCCTCCCCACCGCGGGTGGCTTCATCCAACCTGAAATAGGGACATGTGCTGACTAAGAAATAATTCTTTTTCTCTGCCTGGCTGGGTTTGACATTAGTCTTCTCCTGCCTTCAGACTTAAACATGGACTGGAATTTACATCACCAGCTCTCCTGCTTCTCAGGCCTGAATTTGGGCTGGATCTACAACTTCAGCTCTCCTGTATGTGGGCTTCTCAGCCTCCACAATTGTGTGAATCAACTCCTAAAAGGAAATTAATTAAATAAATAAATAAATGTGGTTTCTGTTCCTCTGGAGAACCCTAACTAATACAAAACCCAAATAAACTTGTCGGTCTAGAAAACCAGAGTATGAGAAGTGTGCTTTTGTTCATGATAGTTGCATTTGACATAAAGCCAAATGCAAAAGATCATGATGAGCTTAGAAAAGAATTTGCAGGGATCCAAGCGGGGATGCAAAGGAATGGCGATCAATAATTTGGTTATTTTCATGGCTAGAAAAAGCATCTACCTCTCAAAGCTACATAGTAATAGAAAAAACAGAGAAAGCCCTAAGAGGAAAAAAATTACAGGATGATTATAAATTGATCTTTAAGAATCACAAAAGCATGGCCATCATACCCAATACTGAAACTTTAAATAGACTAAGATGTCCATTTAAAAAAACAAACAGACATGTCATCCAGAAAATTCCTTCAAAAGAAAAAATGTTTCAGGGAAGAGGTAGAAGGGGTGGCTGTCCCACCAAAGCCTGATTGAGTTTTTCCAATGTACCCATAATTAAATTAAGAGGGGAAGAGGCCAGCCATCCCATTAGTGGGTATATACCCAAAGGATTATAAATCATGCTGCTATAAAGACACATGCACACGTATGTTTATTGTCGCATTATTCGCAATAGCAAAGACTTAGAACCAACCCAAATGTCCGACAATGATAGACTGGATTAAGAAAATGTGACACATATACACCATGGAATACTATGCAGCCATAAAAAATGATGAGTTCATGTCCTTTGTAGGGACATGGATGAAGCTGGAAACCATCATGCTCAGCAAACTATCGCAAGGACAAAAAACCAAACACCGCATGTTCTCACTCATAGGTGGGAATTGAACAATGAGAACTCATGGACACAGGAAGGGGAACATCACACACTGGGGCCTGTCGTGGGGTGGGGGGAGAGGGGAGGGACAGCATTAGGAGATATACCTAATGTAAATGATGAGTTACTGGGTGCAGCACACCAATATGGCACATGTATACATATGTAACAAACCTGCACGTTGTGCACATGCACCCTAGAATTTAAAGTATAATAAAAATATATATATTTTAAAAAGAGGGGAAGAGGCTCAGAAGCAGAAAAGTAAATGTGCGTGTGTGTGTGTGTATATATATATATATATATCAAATTTAAGAAGTTTTTCTATAGAAGAACTGCATGTAGCTATGGGACTGACTATACTCAAATAGATAATAAGTTAATTACATTTTTGAGAGGTTCGTGTTGAAAAAAACTATCCACCTGGACTGTGATTCTTTAAAACTTAAAATGACCACTGAGCTCCCATTATCTACGGACAGGAGGGGGGCTGGAAAGTGTGCTCAGTTCCAAAGGAAGGCGTGTTTCCCAGTGTCACCTCAGATGAGGAAAGGAGGATAATGGGAACGAGGGAACACTGGAAAAGGCAGACCAAGGGACCACAGAAAACAACAGACAAGGAAACAGTTTCAGGAAAAGGTGTCAAGGCTCAACTAAAGGACATTTTCCTCTCTTGGACCAGGGGGCCCTAAATGTGGCTGCCCTGTGAAACTCTCTACTTGCTGCCGCGGGACTCCCTTCCTGTGCCTTTCTGAACAAGAAGTTTTCCGAGTTGTTCTCTCCTTGTTTCATGATCATGTATTAGGGGTGTGGAGGGAGGAAATCACTCGTTTATTTTGTTAGTTGGCTTTTTGCTTCTGTGTGTGTATGTGGGTGTGTGTGGGTGTGTGTATGTGGGTGTGTGTGGGGAGTGTGGGGGTGTGTATATAGGTGTGTGTGTATGTGGGTGGGAGGGTGTGGGTGTGTATGTATGTGGGTGTGGGGGGTGTGGGTGTGGGTGTGTGTATGTGTGTGTGTGTGTGGTGGGGGTGTGGGGGGTGTGGGTGGGTGTGGGGGTGTGTGTGTATGTGGGTGTGGATGTGTGTATGTGGGTGTGGGGGGTGTGGGTGTGGGTGTGTGTGGGTGTGGGGGTGTGTGTATGTGGGTGTGTGTGGGGGGTGTGTGTATGTGGGTGTGTGGGGGGAGTGTGTGGGTGTGGGGGTGTGTGTGCATGTGTGTATGTGGGGGGTGTGTGGGGTGTGTGTGTGTGTATGTGTGTGGGGGGGTGGGTGTGTGTGCGTGCATGTGGGTGTGTGTGTGGGGTGTGTGTGTGTGTATGTGTGTGTGGGGGTGGGTGTGTGTGTGTGTATGTGGGTGTGTGTGTGGGGTGTGTGTGTGTGTATGTGTGTGTGGGGGTGGGTGTGTGTGTGTGTATGTGGGTGTGTGTGTGGGGTGTGTGTGTGTGTATGTGTGTGGGGGGTGGGTGTGTGTGCATGCATGTGGGTGTGTGTGTGGGGTGTGTGTGTGTGTATGTGTGTGGGTGTGGGGGCGTGTGTGCATGCATGTGGGTGTGTGTGTGGGGTGTGTGTGTGTGTATGTGTGTGTGGGGGTGGGTGTGTGTGCGTGCATGTGGGTGTGTGTGTGGGGTGTGTGTGTGTGTATGTGTGTGGGGGGTGGGTGTGTGTGCATGCATGTGGGTGTGTGTGGGGGGTGTGTGTGGGGTGTGTGTGTGTGTATGTGTGTGTGGGGGTGGGTGTGTGTGCGTGCATGTGGGTGTGTGTGTGGGGTGTGTGTGTGTGTATGTGTGTGTGGGGGTGGGTGTGTGTGCGTGCATGTGGGTGTGTGTGTGGGGTGTGTGTGTGTGTATGTGTGTGGGGGGTGGGTGTGTGTGCGTGCATGTGGGTGTGTGTGTGGGGTGTGTGTGTGTGTATGTGTGTGTGGGGGTGGGTGTGTGTGCATGCATGTGGGTGTGTGTGGGGGGGGTGTGTGTTTGTGTTCTTAGATCACCAGATTGCTAGCAGCCACAGATCGACCTAAAATTGGTGTCATGTAACTCCAGAAGTTGAGTTTGATGCCAACTAGATGAGACAGTAGAGTAATCCACCTCAGGAAGAGATAAGCATACTTTGCATGTGGAAAGGAGGGTAAACAGAATATTTGATGACCGGATGGAAAGACTATTGTCCAAGTTCACAAATATCTCAGTTTTTCTCCTTCCAGGCACATGGTGAATTTTCACTCCCTTACCACCTTTAAAGTTAGTCATGGCCATATGACTTGCTTTGGCCAATGAAAAGTGTGTGGGAATGATATATGTCACTTCCCTGGGGAACTGTAAGAATCAGTGCAAACACTGTTGGTGGGGATGTAAATTAGTACAGTCATTATGGAAAACAGGATGGAGGTTCCTCAGAAAATTAAAAATAGAACTACCATATGATCCAGCAATCCCACTTCTGGGTATATATACAAAGGAAATGAAATCCGTGTGTCAAAGACATATCTGCCGTCCCATGCTCATTGCAGCAATGTTCACAATTGCCAAGATAATATGGGAACGACCTAAGTGTCCACTGCATATGAATGGATAAAGACGTGGTATATAAACACAATGGAGTATTATTTAGCCTTAAAAAAAAGAGAGATCCTGTCATTTGTGACAACATGGATAAATTTGGAGGACATTATGTCAAGCAAAATAAGCCAGGCACAGAAAAACAAATACTGCATGATCTCACTCATATGTGGAATCTAAAAAAGTTGAACTCATGGAAGCAGAGAGTAGGATGGATGGTGGTTACCACGGATGGGGCAGAGGGGGAAGTGGAGAGGTATTGGTCAAAGGATACAAACTTTAGTTAGACAGGAGGAATAAATTCAAGAGGCCTATTGTACTGTTGGTAACTATGGATAATCACAAAGTATTGTATACTTGAAAATCACCAAGAGTAGATTTTGTGTTCTCACCACCAAAAGAAACAAGTTTATGAGGGAATGGACATATTAATTAGCTATCTTCAGCCATTGCACAATGTGTACATATTTCAAAACATCATGTCCGACACCATAAATAAATGCAATTTTTATTTGTCAATTTCAACAAAATTGAT
The DNA here is from genome assembly GCF_006542625.1 of Nomascus leucogenys. Classification (NCBI taxonomy): domain Eukaryota; kingdom Metazoa; phylum Chordata; class Mammalia; order Primates; family Hylobatidae; genus Nomascus; species Nomascus leucogenys. Next base: position 1,201,764 of record NC_044395.1, on the reverse strand, counting down.
AAGTAAATTCAAAAGTTGCTTAGGCAGTTACTGTGCAATCAATCACACACTATTTCCTTCTGCCATGATGCTGGCCTATGTGCCTGGTAATGACTGCTCCATTCACTTAAGCCTCTGGATGAGGAATACTTGGAGCAGAAGTCCAGCAAACCAGTGATGGCAGGTAGCTCGAATGAGAAATAAATGTTCTTCGGCGCAAGTCAGCACCATTGATGGCTTGCCTGTTACTGTAGCATAGCCTAGCCCATGCTGCCTGCTAAGTTTATCAATGGTGGGCTTCACCACAGATTGGAAAAACAGTGGACTTAATTTTGGTTGGGCTATGCTCAGTATCTAAAAATCCTTTTTAAAATGTCAGTCTGTTTTTTCAAATAAGTGACCCAACCTCCGACATGGAAGGATTGCTTGCCAGATTTAGAGAGCAGGATAGGAAAAGACGGTTGGAAGTGTCACTCTTTCATATACAAACTTTCCCTTAGGCCTTCTTTATTTTCAGAACAATGTCTCTCCTCTCCTCCTCTGTGCGGATCTCCCGGTTTCTGCGGGGTAGGGGTGGAACAGTCACACAGCTACACAGGCTTGGGGAGGCGATCTGGGGTCTAGTGCTTTCTCTCTTCAGCCACAGGAGTAGCTAGTACAGCCAAATGCAAGGCCAGAGACGTTTCAGTTTGCTTTTTGCTTGCTTCATCAGTCACTCACACACACACACACACACACACACACACACGCACGCACATTCACACATATGCACACACTCGCACACATGCACAGACAGGCACACACATAAGCTTAGGTTTTACCTCGCCTATTTTAATGCAGTTACCTGTCTTTCACCTGTTTCCTACCTCTTAATATTTATGGTCATTTCTCAAATGCTGTTCCCTCTTTTCTTAATATTTTTGTGTATTTATTGACATTTCTTTTTATTTTATCCTTTATTGTCATTTTAGTGGGCCTTGGGGGAGGAGCCGAGATAAAACCATGTGTTCACACCACTGAGTTTAGCCAAAAATCCCCTACTTGTTACTAATTCCACTTAAAATTCATAACATTACTTGCTGCCATGAGGGAATTAGGCTTATTTATCAGTCAATTCATAAGTATTTACCGAGAAATTCACATACCATATGGAAGATACTGTCCTAGGAACATGAAAAAATAGAAGCCAATTTTTTCTATTTAGTAGTCTCAGTCTCTCAGAGGCAGTCTCTTCTCTCTCTCTCATCTCTGTCTCTCTCTCTGCCCCCCTCAGAGGCAGTCTCTTCTCTCTCTCTCATCTCTGTCTCTCTCTCTGCCCCCCTCAGAGGCAGTCTCTTTCTCTCGTTCTCTCATCTCTGTCTCTCTCTCTGCCCCCCACCCAAGTTCCTAAAGTGTAGCAATAATGTATCATTCATTTTTGTAGCCACAAAACAAGCTCAATAATGATTATTTAATAATCAATAAATGTGGAATATCTATAACACAGTTTCAACCTTCAAAGAACCTCAAGTTTATCTACGGAATGGATATGTTGGTAGGCACAGATGAATAACACAAGGTAGTAGGTATTAAGGGAATAAATACTGATGACATCAAGCTGACTTTTTAAACAGTACAAGTTTTTCAATACAAAAATTCATGCCAGAGACAGTGGCTCACGTTTATAACCCCAACACTTAGGGAGGCTGAGACATGAGGATTGCTTGAGTTTGGGAGTTCAAGACAAGCCTGGGCAAGATGGAAAGACCCCCATCTCTACCAAAAAAACATTTTTTTAATTAGCCGGCATGCACCTGTAGTCCCAGTTACTTGGAAGGCTGAGGTGGGAGGATCCCTCGAGCCTGGGAGGTCAAGGCTGTAGTAAGCTACAGTCACACAACTGCACTCCGGCCTGGACAACAGAGTGACACTCTATCTCTAAAAACGAAGCAAAATAAATCAGGGGCTCCGAGAAATTAAGCAAATTGTTTAGCATCACAAAGTTTTATAATCAGTATTTATTTATGTATTTATACACAAACTTGATCTAAAAAGGGTTTAATCAGCTAGAGGCAGTTAGCTAGAGGCATAAACAGGGTGCTTGGCACTCAGGTCATATCTTTACTCTTACACAGAATTACTCAAGATTGGCCTTGACTAAGGAGCTTTACAAAAGCTTTAGAGAGGAAGCGGGGTCTTAACAGGAGCCTGAGTGATCAAGAGGATGCATCACTACCCACCGAACAAGCTCTCAGTATTAAGTAATTCCAAGAAAGAGTGTGAGCATTCACAGGACTGGAGTCATTCTGCCCACCAACCCCCTTGTCTTAGTGCATTTTGTGCCACTATAACAAAATACCACAGACTGGGTAATTTATAAAAAGTCGTTTTGTAAAAAGCGGTTTCTACAAAACAGTTCTGGAGGCTGGGAAGTCCAAGATCAAAGCATTGACATCTGTGAGGGCCTTCTTGCTGTGTCATAATACAGTGGAAGGCATCGTGTGGGAGAGAGAGAGTGGGAGAGGAGGGTGGGGGATGAACTCACAATTTTGTTATGAACCCACTCCCCTGATAACAAACCCACTCCCTCAATAATGGCATTAATCCATTCATGCGAGCAGAGCCCTCATGACCTAATCATCCCTTAAAGTCTCCCAATATTGTTTCACTGAGGATCAATTTTCCAACACATAAACTTTAGTGGACATATTCAAACCATAGCATTCTGCCCCTGGCCCTAAAAATGTATGTGTTAGAAACTTAATCCCCAATGCAACCATGTTGAGAGATGAGACTTTTAAGAGGTGATTAAGTCATGAAGGCTCTCCCATCATAAATAAACGAATGTTGTTATTGAAGGAGTGGATTCATTATAAAAGTATGAGTTCCATCCCCTTCTTTCTCTCTCTCACCTGTGTGATATCTTCTGCCATGTTATGGCATAGCAAAAAAGCCCTTACCAGATACCAGCACCTATAAACTTCCCAGCCTCCAGAATGGTGAGAAAATAAATTATATTTTTTATAGATTACCCAGTCTGTGGTATTCTGTTATAGTAGCACAAAATGCATTACAATAGAAAATTGGTACTGGAAGTGGGGTGTTGCAATAACAAATACCTGAAAATGTAGAAACAGCTTTGGAATTGGGTAATGAGTAGAAGCCAGAAAAGTTTTGAAGTGAATGCCAGAAGAAGTATGTATTTTCATAAACAGAGCATTAAGGGGATTCTGGTGAGGACTCAGAGGAAGAGAATTGCTGTAGGAAAAATCTAAATTTTCTTAAAGATTACTTATGTGGTTGTGATCAGAATGTTAGTAAAAATATAGACAGTAAAAGTCATTCTGATGAGGTTTCAGATGGAAATGAAAAACAAGGTATTGGAAACTGGAGGAAAGGTCATCATTGTCATAAATTAGCAGAGAACTTGGCTGAATTGTGTTCATGCCCCAGAGCTTTATGGAAGGCAGATATTTTTCGCTCTGTTGACCAGGCTGGAGTACAGTGGCACGATCACGGCTCACTGCAGCCTTGACCTCCTGGGTTTAGGTGATCCTCCCACCTCAGCCTCCCAGGTAGCTGGAACTACAGGTGCATGCCACCATGCCCAGCTAACTTTTTGTATTGTTTGTAGAGATGGGGTTTTGCCAGGTGGTTCAGGCTGGTCTTGAACTCCTGGGCTCAAGTGATCCTCCCACCTCGGCCTCTCAAAGTACTGGGCTTACAGGCATGAGCGCCCAGCCTGGGAGTAAGAATTTAAGAGCAATGAACTAAGATATGTGGCAGAATAAATACCTAAGCAAAATATTGAAGGAGTTTTGTGGCTACTTTTAACTATATATAGTAATATTCAAGAGGAAATGAAAGATTGAAAGATAACATTTATAATTAAAAGAGAAGCAGGGAGGAAATATTTGGAAAATTTACACCCTGGCATGTAAAGAGATGAAAGGCATCTTTAGGAGCGCAAACCAAGGGTATGGCCAAGTGACCGTTTGCAAAAAGAGATTACTACAGACAGAAAGAAGCAAAAGTTATTATCAAGACACTGGGAGAAACACCCCAAAGGCATTTCAGAGGTCTCTGGGGCTTCCCTTCACATCTAGGACCTTAAGGGCAAAGTCTCCAGAGAGACATTTGCAAGACATCAGCATTCGCTGCCTGGGGTTTCCTCAAGTGTCTCCGCCCACATTCTGGCACAGTGCTCCTGGGGCTCCCCAGCCATGGCTTGAGTGGGCCCAGCCATGGCTCTGGCCACTACTCTGGATGGTACAGACGATGGACTTCGGCAGTGTCCACTTGGTGCTAATTCTGCAGACCAAGTATAGCTGAGATAATTCCTTAGAGCCCATCGGAAAAAAGATTTGCACAGAGGCTAGCTCCTTCTAAATGCCTGTCTGCAAACTTCTCTCATGTTAAAATCTGGTCTGTGAACTCCCACCCAGATGGCTCCAGCCGCATGAGGACAGGAGGCACCCTTTCAAACCTGCCTGAACTCCCAGATGGGAGTGGGAAGCTTGAGTCAGAAGCTGGTGAGAAGCTGAAGTGCCCTGAAGTAACAGAGTCTTCAAATCGGGTTGAAAATCCTCACTCCAATGGTCTGATTACCAAGACTGTGATGGCTCATCTATAGCTGTTAAGGTCCCAAGAGTTTCAGGCTTCCACTCCTAATCTGGGTTGAAATTAGCAATCAAGAGCAGATGTGTGAATCAGGCAGGAAAATCACAATCAACCTGCACAAAATGAGGAGTCCAGAGCAGGAGCAGGCAAGAATACAATTGCCCTAGCGTCTCCATTTTGGTTCATAATTTTTACATTTTAATTGTTAAAGTCCCTAACCAAATGAATAGCCAGGATTTTTTGAGTCTTGAATACCCTGGTTCTCCTAAATCAATGGGTGAGATCAGATAGGTTCAGCCAGTGCAAGAAATAAAGTATGGAAGATGTGAGATAAAGCCAGTGGGAAAGGGCTAGAGGACCCTTCAGACACAGGAGGAGAACCCATGGCTGGAGACCCACACTGGCGGAAGACGTTCTCTATTCCAGACAGCAGTGTAAGACGCTTTATAGATATTATCCTAGTTATTCCCCATGAGAACACCTGAAGGTGGGATTCACAGAAGAGAAAACGGAGGTTCGGAGTAGCTAAGTGACCAAACAAGATAATAATTGCAGCAAAACGAACATTTGACTCCAGGTGTCTCTGATTCAAAAACTTGCATTACTTCCCCCACATCACACAAGAAGAAAAGCACCAAGTGCTATAACTTCAAACCATATCCCTGACAAACAAGCCACTTCATCTCACTGTCTCCCATGATAAGGTTCAAATTGGAGAAAGCCTTAAAATATAGTACTCCTGGGATGCTACTCCATGTCAATTCTTTTGCTATTTTATAGTTAAAAATTTGAATGGGCAAAGAGTTGGGGGAGATCTCTCTTTCTCTCCCTCTCCCTGTCCCTTCCCCCTCCTTTTCTCTCCTCCCCATGGTAGTGAAGTCACTCCTTTTTTGCCAACTCATTTCCCCCACCCCCACCCCAGCTCTGACAGTCTTTCTTGCCTTCTGATCTTCAGCAATGTATTCATGTATTCATTTAAAAGTTCTGTCTGTGCTGAAGCCGGTGCTGCTTGTAATTGCTGGCGGCCAAAAGCTGTACTGTTTTTTCTGGCTGAGTGTACCAGGCAATCATCATCTGTAATTATTTCGAGTCTTGTTACAGATGGAACTTCGAGGTTTTCAGTCTTAAACAGAATTCATTATTCAAATGTCTCTAGCACTGACAGTAAGGGGTATGGGGCAAGCTTCCCTGCGAGCCCAGACAACTACAGAAGGTTCAGGAGAAGAGGACTGGCCAAGCCATCGAACACCCCAGTGGCTAAATGTAGCTTTTAGCCCCAAATCTGGAAGCCTGGTCCTCAGTGCTCATGCCATCATCTCTCACTTGGGACTATAGTTCCTCCCTGTTACTCTTCAGTTTCTTCTCCTCAACGTTTAGCAGAGACACAAATGTGACCTCACACATCTCCCTTCTCCCCAGAAGACCACACCAGGTGTATCCTTAGCTCATCGACGTATTAGTTTGGTGCAAAAGCAATTGCAGGTTTTGCCATTGAAAGTAACGGCAATTACTTTTGCACCAACCTAACAGAATCACAGAGTCTTTCTCAGTCAGAACCCACCTCAGGTTAATAGTGAGTTTCCTGGAAACAGAACTCTGTTGAGAAATAGTAACCTCAAAGCTCTGAGGAAGATAAGCAACTCTCAGTGACATCAGCTCCCCTGAGCCCAGCTTCAGTCCAGCTTTAGAAATTTGCAATAGCAGGCACCTGCCTCCCAAGAAGCCTCATGAGAAGGCCAGTGAAGCGCCGCCCCAACCATCCAATCGGCTCTTCCATCTTAGAGGGACAGAGCCTTCAGAAGGGAGGAGCAGCAGGCAGGAAACCTCTGACCAAGGTTCCACCTCTGAGGACCCCCCCGACACCCCGCGCCGGCCGGAGTTGCAGAGACAGCAGCTGTAGGAACACGCTCTGCAGGAAAAGGTGGGGACGGCAGTTCTTTATAGACTGGGCCCCTTGTCATCAAAGTAACACTGCTCCGAGGAGACTCCATCAGCACATCCCTCCACCCCCATTCCAGAATGGCAGAGAACGGCATGCAGATGGTATCTGCCCATCTCCTGTTCAAGAAGAAAGAACGACGTGCCCAATGTGGACCAAGAGAGGAAGACGCCCTGTGCACTCAGAGCGAAATGCATCTCTGCTTCTAGAGATAACTGCATCCCAGACGCTTCCGCTTCCTCCGCGGCTCTGGGAATTTCAGACTCATCTTCAGTGCAGCTCCTGCGGCACCCCAGGTTCAGTCTCAGCCTTGGCCCTGTGATTGCAAGTGCTGGAGGCAGATTCTTCCCTGTACAGTTAAAGTTCTCCGTCTCTCCCCCCTCCTCCTCCCTTTTTTCTCCCTCTCTCTCTCTCTCCCGCTCTCTCTCTCTCCCTCTCTTTTCTCTCTCCCTTTCTCTCTCACATACACAGACTTTCTCCACCCCCAGCCTGCTCACCCAGCCCCCCTTATTCCATCTCTGTCTCCCTCTTTTCCCCTCCTGCCTTTCTCACCCTCTGCCTCGCTTCCTTTCTCCCTCCCATTTCTCACTTACTCTCCCTACTCCACACACTCCTTACCCTCCTTCCACACACACGTGTCCACACTCTCCTATCAGCCCCTTCCCTCCCTATCCACATCATGCAGGGATCTGGGAATGGGCCCTGGGCTGAAGGAGGCCTCGGGGATGGAGCTAGAGCAGCGAGGCAGGCAGGATGGGGCGAAGGCAGGAGGAAGAAGCAGCAGGGAGAGGCAAAAACAGATGGTGCAGCAGCTCTGGCTGTACAGACGCGGGCAGCCCCCAGGCCTCTCCCGCTGGGCGACGTCTGCACCAGCCCATCACACGCAGATCCCTGGGCGGCTTCAATCCACCACAATGGTAAGCCTCCAGTCAACCTGGAGGTGTCAATGATGGCCCTACTGTGTGCACAGCGCTCGCTATGTGAGCAAGCAGACAAGAAAGTAATGAGGAGGCTAGACACACTTCCAAGCGACCGCACTGCAACCTGAATGGGGCCTCTAGATGCCACAGATGGCTGACGGGCAGATTTCATGCTCCATGCGGACCAACCCTGGAGGACTGTGCTCCCTGTTCTAAGTAAAAGTGAAAGACGGGAAGCAGTGATTTTCTGTGCTTCTCTCTTTATTTATCAGATGGTACTATGTAGGGAATATTTGATAGTAGAAGCCACCTATGAAAATAGCTGTTGTCATCAGAAGGGAAATAAGCAAATGATTTGTCAGAAGGCAAATGATTTATTAACCTTCTGTGTGTCAAGCACCATGCTCAACATAACACATATGATCTACTTAATCTTTGTAAGAATCATGTTATATAAATATCTCCAATTTTACTGCTGAAGAAACCGAGTCTGAAAGGTACGTAACTTTCTGCTAAGTAGCAGAGGAGAGCTTGACTTTAGGTCTTGCTGACTTGAGGTCAAAATCTAGGCACTAGATGAGCTGTGTCTCAAGCTGTGTGCTCACTCGCCCCTGCGCCCAGCACCTAACATATCTCCCAGCAAGGGTGCTGGACAGTGCAGCTAGATCCCTGCTCACAAAAGCTGTAGAATTACAATGGGATGATAAGGATACACCTGAAATAATCGAACACCTATATGTGAAAATATATGGTCAAATCCCAAAGTGAACAATATGTATCCCAGAGATCAGAGGGTTCTGTGGCCTGGAATGACTGACTAGGTATCCTTAGTTCATGTGAGCTGCTCTAACAAAATATGACAAACTGGGTAGTTCACAAACCACAGACATTTATATCACAGTTCTGGAGGCTGGGAAGTCCAAAATCAAGTTGCCAGCAGATTCAGCGCCTGATGAGGGCTAGATTCCTGGTTCACAGACAGCACCGTCTTGACACATCCTCACATGGTAGAAGAGGCTAGCAGCTCTCTGGGATTCCTTTTATTAGGGCACTAAATCCATTCATGAGGGTTCGGCCCCCCCATGACCTCATCACCTCCCAATGTCCCCACCTCCTAATATTGGTGATTAGATTTCAACATAGAAATTTCAGATGATTAGATTTCAACATAGGAATTTCAGGAGGACACACACATGCAGACCACAGCACTAGGCTTCTTGATGGAAGGACATTCGCTGAGCCCTGAGCGTGGAGAGGTGGAATCCACAGCAACAAAGGCCAGGGCAGGAAGGCAGCAGCACAAGCCCAGGCTGGCTGGGAACAGCACTGTGTGCTCTGGTGAGAGGGAGCCCCACCTAGCTAGAGAAGACGGGGAACATACCCAGCAAGTGGGAGACGCCATGCTGCAGACATCAGGGAAGACCCTCCTGCAAAGCCACACCAGCAACAGACTGAACTTACCTGGTGAGCAACAAGGGACCACTTCTAGGTAGAGGAGCCCATAAGACAGTCAACTTCTTTTCAAGAAGACTAAAGAGGCAGTGGCAGGAGAGTAGCAGAATAGAGAACAACAAGGAGACCATTGCAATAATCCAGGTATGAAATGAAAGCCGGAGCTAAGGTGGTAGAGGCAGAAACAGTAAGAATGTAACAGACATGAAACATGTTAAAAAACAATAGGACTTGAGGACCTCAGGTGATGAAGGAGTGAGAGAAGAAGGTTGGGGAAATAGGATTTGGGAAGTAGGATAAACACAGGGAGTCGCTGAGGATCAGAGAGGATAAAGCTGGTAAGCAGGAGGCGAGCTGTGAACCCGGACACTGAATGGCCACGCATTTGTTGAACACTTCATTTGACACAAAGGACAGTACTCAGCAACTAGTTGGGAAGATAAAATATATACATATGAAAACAACTGGAACACAAACTACATATGGAACAGATGAACAAATGGAAAATGCCGTGGTGTAAATGCTATATAAAAATGCCAGAATTGCATTTGTAAAGGGAGGAAAGTAAGGTTCAGCAACTTTTCGTGCATTTAAGAATAAAAGAATAAATTGGAAAAAATTTGAACACTGTTCTTTTCTTCTCTCATTCTTTCTCTTAATCCCTCCCTCTTCTCCCTCTCCTCCCTGCTGCCTCTGCCTCATGAATTTTCATGCTCACACTACCAGGAAATCAGACAGCAGGCTTCAATGACCTTTGATGACTCCACATCTTTCTTTTCTTACCACACCCAATTTTCACAGAATTTGTTTTTATTTAGTGGGTGGTAGTTCTGAGTTGGGGTTTGCAAACAGATGTTTCTCCCTTCTGAGGCTTGAGAGGCTTCAGGGGTGCAGGCTGGGCGGGGAAAAGGGTAGACATGGATAATAGTGAATATCACTAAAGCAGTTTGGGTCTGTGAGCTTTTCCACTATCTTTCCTCGAGAATCTTGAGAAGACAAAGCAGCACATTCCTAGCTGGGCAGTGGGAGGCCTTCATGCCTGCCTTCAGGGAGGGAGCTGGCCCCGGAGAGGTATCCAGGGAAAGGCCCAGATCAGTCCAAGTCCAGGCCAGCAGTCACAGGGAAGAATTCAAGACCAGAGGCAGGAAGGCTTTTTTTTTTCTTTTTCTTTTTCCTTTTTTTTTCTTTTTCCTTTTTTTTTCACCATTAATTAGATGTACTTTTTTTTCTACTTTTCACTTTCTTTATTTTCTACTTTTTTTTTTTTGTGGAGTTTTTTGGTGGTTTTGTTGTTGTTGTTGGTGGTGGTGGTGGTGGTGGTGGTGAGTTTTTTTGTTTGTTTGTTTTTGGTGTGTTGCCCTAGCTGGTCTCAAACTTCTGGGCTCAAGAAATCCTCCCGCCTCAGCCTCCTAAAGTGCTAGGATTATAGGCGTGAGCTACTGCATTCAGCCTAAGGGAGGCTTGAAAGCTGAATTACACAGTGTTCAGGAAATCAGAGCTGGCAATACTGGAGAGCCCAGAGAGGCAATACCACAGGCAACAAGGAGCTTTATCCAGTAAGATCAAGGCCGTACACTTGGACTGGAAACCGGAACAGAGTTCCAGCTCAGCTCCAGGGAGGAGAGTGGCAGGAAGGTGTAGAGCCACACTCCTAAGAAGGGCCGAGGGAATGATAAAAGTCATTTCCACAGTGCATTCAGCCCTTCCCTCTGGACAATGCCAGGCTCTTTATCGTGGCAACTAACCTTAAACGACAGCAATCACAATAGCACAATGAAGTAGCAGCAATATCCTCACATTGCAAAGGAGGAAACAGACTCATAGCGACTGATGTCTTGCCTAGGTGCAAAGTTGAGACTCCCACCTGGGAAAGAGAGAAGGGCCGGAGAGAAACTACAAGAGCTAGAAAAAGACCTTGCTCCTAGAAGGGGAGGTAACACACAAAGTCCAGACACACACCCAGATGGCTCCATGTCAAACCACAAGCACCTTATCAGCAGGCCTGAACGTCTCCCCAGCCTAAATCAGGATTAGATTTGGCTCTTGGAGTTAGCTGGGCCTGCACATGGGGACCAAACTCACCTCGCTGGGAACGAAGGGAAGAACCTGGTAGCTGGGAGCCCAGCTGGGCTTGACTTCACTTGCCTAAGATTTTGGAGCTACTTCAAAGCCACTGGGCTTCCAGTGAAACACAAAAAGTAAAACAACTTTTGAAAGTCCCTTCCAGCAATATGGTCTTAGAATCCAATGGTCCATAGTTTGACCTAGAATACAAGAAAAGATCCCTCTGAATCTAGGGGTGGCTCTAGTTAGCTCTAGAGGAGTGAAGAGAGGAGGAATTTCTTTATTCAGCGTGACTTCTGGAGAAAATCTCAATGGCCAGCCACAGCTGAAGGATCCTGGAGGCAATTGTACAACGATGGTGGCTCCAAGCCAGTTTGTAGTAAAAGAGATGAGGCAGGATCTTCCAGGGAGAATATAGATATTTTATAGCCTTATTACTTTCCATCTGTAGGTATTACTGAATTGTCTGGGTCCCTTCCATCTCTGGCATTTTTTGAGCCATGAAATGTGTAAGATGATTCTGCCAACATATTAGCAAATGATTCCCATTAAAAAGTATTTATTAAACTCCCTACTAAGTGGCCTGCACTATGCTAGTGAGTGAGCAACTAGGCAAGTAAGTTAGTGACAAAATGCTCCGGAACCAAAGAGGAGCTATGACTTTCTCTGTACACAGGACTCTGACACCCGAGCCGTATCCTTAGTATTTCTGCAATTCAGAGGTAAGTAAACCACATGTGCACCTTCTTTTCTCAGGTAGTTCAAGAAAACCAATTGGTTCTACCAGAATCTTTGCCACTTAGTAACACTGACTTTGTCTTATGTATGTTTATTTTTAAAAAATTGTTAGAGCCCTGAAGAAATGCAATTAAAATATTATACTTATTTGTGTTGGCTTATTTGTTTCCATCAGCCTCTATTAAAAATCTATATATGCAAATTTGAAGAAGTTTCAGCATTCTCACGAGCCTGCTTCCTCCAACTAGGTCCAACATATTTGCTTTATGGAAATGTGTCGGTTAGCTTCCTTTAAAAATTATTATTATTTGATTTTAAAGGGTTTTTTTCCCCACTTCTCTCTCAAATTGGCAAAATAATTAATTAGTTGAGAGCGTTTTTGTCTTTGTGTGTTTTCCTTCCTTTCTAGACCAGATTGGGAAATCAATATGGAAGAGCGTGACGGAATCAGAAATGCAAAGAAGTTGCCATTCTCCTATGAGTCACTATCGGATATTTTGAGATCCCTAGGGCTGGCTAAAGGGGCTAGGCCCAGATTTTCATACTATCTTGAGTTAATTTTCAATCATTTTTTCCAAAATCATCAAAGCACTTCTTTGCTCTAGAAATATCCCTGGGAGACACATGGAGAGCCTGCACTGCAAACAAGAAACTAGGGGTCAGAGGGCACTGCCTGCACTCCGGGTCTTGCCAGGGGCCACATTCCTAAACAGGGGCTTGGAGAACTGGCGTGCACCCGCTCACTGGCGGCAAGTGCTGCCTCTGCTCAGCAATAAACAATAGAACGGTTCTACGTCTCCGCCTGAAGCTTTCTCTCTGCCTCACTGGGATGTCCTCTCCCCTGACATTGGATAGACTTCTCTAGTTAAAAACAACCAACCGAACAACGAAACAAGCTTAAGAGGAAGAAATGTATTTGTAGGACGAACACTGGCAAGCCTCGCGAAACTACGGAAAGCCACCAACACCTAACCCTCAGGAAGGCCAGAATGAATCATGGCATTTCTCAGATGTGGCCCTGGGCAGCTCAGCTCTGACCTTCTTTGTCGCCTCATCGTCCCTTCAGTCTAAGACAGATTGTCTCAGGCTGGCCTGGCTTGGGTTACATACAGGTTTATCCCTATACTCAGCAAGACAGGGTTCTCCGATCGGCAGCCTCACCAAAAGCCCAAGGAATGGGGAAGGGTCAGCTCCCAAAGGAGGCGTTGGTGCACGCTGTTACCACAGGGAAGGGGAATAGGAAATGGGTCAGGTGTCCAGTGTGCCTGTGTTCCAGCAGACGCAGATACCCAAGCGTCTTGCCTTAAGATCACAGCATGAGGGAGAAGCCTGGGTTCCCGCCTGTCCCCTGAGAACTTCCTCATCAGGTGCCTTCCTCCACACCTGCTAGTGCAGCCCTGAGAGTTAGATTCAACAAGCCTCCCTCCCAAGGAGACAATAATCTCCCAGAATTCCCTCATCACTGAATGGCCTATTGGACAGAGAGGGGAATGAGGCAGAGAGAAAGGAAACAAGCCAGCTCTCCATCCATTCATATTCTCCATGTCTCACTTTCCCAAACGCCACCTCATTTTTGTCGGCTGCTAGTCCCATCAGGTCTTCATTATTTCCTAATTGTCCACATAGCTTTGTTTTCTTGCTGGGAACAGATTTGCCAAGTGTGCTGGGAGTCCCAGGCAGTGGAGAGTCAGCATTAATTCATCCTCTCATTTATTAGTGGGTCAATTTTTCTCCCTCGAATCTCTTTTTTCCTTAATATAATTTCAACTGCAAAAGGACTGCCTGAGCCTCCACAGGCAGCTTTTCTGGCACTGTGGGGTGAAGCCTTTCTTCTATTGTGATCTTGATCTTTCCCCTCCAGCTTTCACTGAGGAAGTACATTCTGTGACTCGGCTGTCCTGCATGTTTCCAAAAAGACGTGTTCTTTTGCCTGGAGATCTTGCTGTAAGTCATCCTTTATGAGGCAAAGCTGAAGGGATCTTATCCCTGAACTCTTCCTTCTTCAAAAGGAATAGTAATTTATGCACTTGCAAAGACAGAAAAAGTGCCTCAGAAGACCTCAGCTTTGCCCCCACATAAAACCTCACTCTTCCTGAAGTTTCTCAGTAGTTTTCCCCAATTTCCAATTCTTGCTTTAGAGAGTCGAGCCACAGAGTAGCACCTGGACACAGCTGGATTCTATGGTTCCCACCAGGGGCCAGGGCTCTCTCCTGATCTGCCCAACAATTTTTATTCAGTTCTGGCATAAAGGTACACAAAAGTGTGGTTATTTAAAATGTAAATGACCTACAGGTGAGAGACGCAGGAGAAACACCGGATGTTAGAACTGGTGACTGACTAGCTCAAATTTCCAACAAAACCTAATCATATAAAATGTAATCGATAAAAAGGGGAAGTACTTCACATGAGTCCAGAAAAAAATTAGAAAAGAAAAAAAGAAGCCCACCGTATGAGATAAGAGACAGATGGCTTTGAAGCAGCTCATGGGAGAAAGACTGAGACATTGGTACATGATAAAAAGGCTGTGAGTAAACGGGTTTGCTCAGTCATCCATTGCTGTGTAACAAGGCACCCCCGATGCCAGCAGCATTTTTTTTTTTTTTTTCAGAAATTAACAAGCAGATTGTAAATTTTTTTTTTTTTTTTTTTTGGAGACAGAGTCTCACTCTGTTGCCCAGGCTCACTGCAACCTCCGCCTCCTGGGTTTAAGTGATTCTCCTGCTTCAGCCTCCTGAGTAGCTGGGACTACAGGCATGCACCACCACACCCAGCTAATTTTTTTTTTTTGTATTTTTAGCAGAGATGGGGTTTTGCCATTTTTGGCCAGGCTGGTCTTGAACTCCTGACCTCAAGTGATCTGCCCACGTCGGCCTCCCAAGTGCTGGGATTATAGGCGTGAGCCACCATGCCTGGCCCAGATCGTAAAACTTATATTTATATGGAAATACAAAATCCAAAACAAGATGTCTCTTTAAATGACAAACTTGGAGTACTCATGCTTCTGGGTTTCAAAACTTATGATAAAGCCACAGTTATGAAGGCAGCATGGTACTCGGATGGGGAAAATAACATAGATTAGTGGGACAAAATTGAGAGTCCAAAAATAAATCCTTGTGCTTGCAGTCTACTGATTTTGACAAAGGTGCCAAGGCAATTCACTGGGGAAAGAATAGTCTGTTTAATAAATGGTGCTGGGACAACTGGATATGCACAAAAATGAACTCACACCCTTGCCTCATACCATATACAAACAGAACTCAACAGATTGCTCCACGTCACATGCATGGGAATGTCCTTCTCCATAGGCTCCAATGGAGTAGAATTAAAACCAACAGATGGAAACCACGGGATAAAAAAGATTGAGACACAAGGCAAGGAGGAACCTCCTCATCAAATAAGGAGGTGTTAAAATCTTCATACATCAGAAAATTTGAGAATGCGCAGAAGTACCCTTTGGCAGTGGTATAACCAAAAGTAATAAAGCGTCCCATTCAGAACTCACTAAGTGTGTTGCTGAAAGCTCTATATATTTGCTGCTTTTGGCCCATTTGACCTATCAATTGTGAACAATGGTATGCAGAAATCTCCCACTATGAAAGTGGATTTATCAATTTCGTGCTGAGGCTCTATCAATTTTTATGTCATAGATTTTGAAGAACTTTTATTAAATGGATACGCATCCTTTTAATAAACTGAACACTTTTTTACCAGGTACTGGTCCTCTTCATCCTTAGAAATGCCTTAAAGTCTTAAATCCTCTCATTTTCAACCTTTGCGTGTTACCTTATATACAGGCAACTTCCAGTTAGGTTCAACAATTTGTTCCTGACTATCAGGCATCCTACACGAAAACAAAAATCAGAAGCGCAATCTGCATTATTTTGTTTTTTCAATAATATACTACACATCAACCAAAACTAGCTGATCTATTTCCTAAAATATAAATATACACAATAAAATACCTCTATGCCAGTAACAAACTTGTTAGGTTAAAAAATATTGAAAACATCCCTTCTCAATCATCAAAACTCAACATGGTTATTAACAAAACGTTTCCTCATTCGCGGTAATATCCCCCCTCCATTTGATCGTTTTTCTTATTCATTTTGCTTCCTGTTCCACAATTTCCTTCAACATTTTCTCAACTTTCCTGGGGACTTATCTTGCAACACTAAGCTAAATATGAAATACGCTGGAGAAACATGTTCACTTGAAGCGTACAATGGCAGAGAATTACTCAGCTAACTCTGAGATGCCTTTCAGCAACATCCAAAATGAATGTTCTTCTTGCTACCACTTGTCAAGATTTTCAAAATCCCTACACATGATTCCACCAATTGTATTAAGAAAAAAACTTGTTATTTTTATTAAAATCATTTTACAAAGAATTGAGTTGAATTTGATGGGTATAAATATGAAATTTCCTCATAAAATATTGAATGAAAAATGTTATACTAGGAGGTATGTGTGTTCTATAAAGTTTGGCTAATAAGAGAACTTTCCACCAGAAATATTCGAACTGGTGAAAAAAATCTGCAACTATACGTGTATGTGGATGTTTCCTACTCCAATCTATCAATGTTTGTTTTATAAATGATGAGTTTAGTCTATTCGCATTTATTATTATATTTATATATTTGAACCTATTGCCACCACATAATTTACTTTTTTGGTTTATTCCACATTTTTCTGAATTCATCCATCTATTCTTACTTTTCTAAAAACATTATTTTCCTCTAACCAAATAGAACTTACATTCTTTGACATCCTCTCAACAGCCATCATATTTCTATTACTCTACATATTTAATTCTACATCACCATGAATAAATTTCTCCTTTTTTAAAGACAATACACTTAGGTATTTTATTACCTTTGCTTCTTTTACACTGATAAAATATTCTGGATTATTCTCTTTAGTGTTTAAATATTTTATCCAAAACTATTTTCAATAAGTGTCTCTCTGTGACAAACATCTGAGAATATTTTTATTATGTCCTCATATTTTAGTAGCAATTTGGCTGAATATAACTAGAATAAAAACTCAAACACTTTAAAAATATATTATTTCACACTTCCATTTTCCTATCAAAGAGGTAGTGATCGAGAAAGAATGACTACCCCACCTCACAACAACAACAAATAAAGAGAAACAATCAGGTTCATGATTTGGACCAACTGGAGTGCTGAGCTCACAGAGAAACCAACAGGTCCTAAATCTAAGGAGAGACGTGCCTACAGGAAAGATATGAGGCATAAACTAGTTTATCTTAACAAGAGGCATTCGGACAGTAGTAAGGAGAATTCAGCTAGAGGAATTGGCAAGTTGATGGAGGATTAGAGGGCACTGGTGATAGATGATTAAGCCTGTAGATAGTGCAAGAACTGGGGGAGTCCACACTCAAGTCTCTTACAAACCCTACTGGGCACACACAGAAAAGACTGAGAGACTCCGGAGAGCCTCTCTTTCCCCTTTCCGGAACAAAAGCCTTAACTGGTGGGGCAACAAATTTGTCACCCTCAGGGCACTGGTGAAGACCTATTGTAATTGGAGAAAGGTAACAGGAAAAAAACATTCCTCCACCCCTAGGTGAAGAGAACCACATTGGGGAAGAGATCCAGCATGAAAAAGGCCAGTCCTTGAGGCCCAGGGACACAGTGTCTGCCAAAGATGGAAGCTCAATCAGAACAAAAGAGTGTCTCCCTCATTGCCATGGCTAGGCTAACAAGCATGGAATAAAACTTGCAGGAGACACAGCTTCTCTTCAGCACAAGGCACAGTGAAGACCTTAGGCTCGAGGGTGAAGCATGCATTGAAAATACTCTCATGGAAAACCAGCCTCTACCCTAAACACGACATTGCTAGGGAAATATGAAGTCCGTAATTCACTAAGCATAGCCCTGTGAAAAACCTCAAATCCAGCCCAACTCCTAGTTACATTAATTCAAACAACCATTCTAAAGGCTTAGCAGAAAGAAAAATATATCTCTTTTTCAGGCATGAAAAATATTTACCTCAATGTCTAATGTCTTTCACAAGATGTCTGTCTTTCAACAAAAAATTACAACACATGCAAAGAGGCAAGAAAAAACAACACATTGCCCTCTCCTGAAGAAAAAATAACCATCAGAACCAGACTCTGGTATGACACATATGTGGGGACTATGCAACAATGAATTTTAAATAAGTATAAGGACTTTAAAGAAAAAGGCAAACCAGGTGCAAGACTTAGTGGATAATATCAGCAGAGAAATAAAGCTATTAAAAAAACAAAATGAAAATGCTGGAAATGAAAAATGTAGTAACAGACATGAAAAAATGCATTTAGCTGGCTTATCAACAATGTCAACAAGCTAAAGCAAGGAAGTTGAGAATCTCAAAAAATTACTCAAACTGAAGCACACAGACAAAATACAAAGAGAAAAACAGAACAGGAAATCCAAGAGCTGTGAAACAAATCAAATGGCCTAATAAACAGGCAATTGGAACGGCAGAAGGAAAAGAAAGGAATAATGGGGCAGTTGAAATATTTGAAGAAATAATCATCAAGGATTTTCCAAGGTTAATGACAGATGCCAAACCACCAATCTAAGAAACTCAGAGAATACCAAGCAGAATAAATGCCAAGACAAACAAGAAAACAAACAAAAAGCACATCTATTCATAGAGTAGTCAAATGCTGAAAGCAAAAGACAAACAGAAAATATTGAAGGCAGCCAGAGAAAAAAAGACTCATTATATAGAAGAATAAAGATAAAAATTATATCACATTTTCCTTAAGATGTTATGAAAGGTAGAAAACAATGGAGTAACATTTTCAAAGTGCTGAAAGAAGTAAAAATTGTCAGCCAAATGAAAATGTCTTTCAAAAATAAAAGGGAAATACTTTGCCTGACAAACAAAAACAGGAAATTCACCACCAGCAAATCTACATTGCAGGACATATTAAAGAAGGTTTTTCAATCAAAAAGAATATAACACAGGACAGAAACTTGGATCTACACAAAGAAATAAAAGGTCAAGAAATGGAATATGTAGAAGTAAAATACTATTAAGAGAACTTAAATGTTTCCATTTTTATTTACTCTAAAAGATAACCAATGGTATAAAGCAAAAATAGTAGCAATGTATTGAATGTTTATATCATGTGCTATATAGCATAAAAATGGGAAGGAGAAACTGGGAATATGTGACTTAAGGTTTTTCGTCTACACATCAAGTAGTATAATTTTATTAAAGGATATACTTTGGTTACACCCCATGAGTATACAGGAAAAGTGGGAAAAAATGAAAAATAGATGGAACACATAGGAAAATACTAACAAGGTAGTAAAATTAAGTGCGAATATATCAATAATCATGTTACATGTGAATAGTACAATGGTATAACATATCAGTTAAAAGACAGACATTACCAGCTTGGATTATAGAAAGAGAGTGGGGTAGCACTCAACAATATGCTATCTGCAAGAACCCACAGCAAATATAAAGACAAAGATAGATTAAAACATAAAAGTATGAGATTTCTGCTTCAGGGAAGATGAAGTAAATGTACTTTCCCCATTCCTCCAGCTAAGTACAGTCATCCCTCAGTATCTGCAGAAGATTGACTCCATGATCCCAGAGATATCAAAATTCTTGTATACTCAAGTCTCTTATACAAAATGGTATAATATTTGCATATAATATACTCACATACTTTAAGTCATCTCTAGGTTACTTATAATACCTAACACAATGTAAATGCTGTGTAAATAGTTGTTAACTGTATTTTTATTTTTACTAATTTATATTGTATTGTTAATTTTTTTCTAATTGTTTTATCTGTGGTTGGTTGAATCTATGGATGTGGAACCTGTGGATATAAGGAGCTGACCATATAATTAAATATCCTGGAGTTATATACAAAGCAAACAGAAGAAAACTGAAAGGTGTAAAGAGAAGAAGGAAGCCCTTTAGGTACCTTATGTCCTAAAGAATAACACAGTGATGAGTTCCCAGTGTATTCCTTTTGTCTCATACAGGCATACTTCATTTTCTCATGCTACACTTTCTGAAACTTTCTAGATATTGTTTTTTTTTTTAACTGAGGGTTTATGGCAACAGTGCCTTAAGCAAGTCCATTTTTCCAACAGCATGTGCTTATTTCATGTTTCTGTGCCACATTTTGGTAATTCTCACAATAACTCAAACTTTTATTATTATTATTAATATTTATTATTATTTTAATAATAATTCAAAGCAAGGCTCTAACTCTTCAATTCTTTGTAGGCCGAGAGAGGTGAGGAAGCTGCAGAAGAAAAGTTAGAAGGTAGCATAGGTTGGTACATGAGGGTTAAGGAAAGGTGCTGTCTCTGTCTCCATAGCACAAAAGAGCAAGGTGAAGCAACAAGTGCTGACATAGAAGCTACAGCAAGTTATCCAGAAGATCTAGCTAAGACAAGTTATGAAGGTGGCTACACTAAACAACAGATTTCCAGTGGAGGTAAAACTTTATATTAGAAAAAGATGCCAACTAGGACTTTTATAGCTAGAGAGGAAAAGTCCATGCCTGGCTTCAAAGCTTCAAAGGACAGGCTGACTCTCTTGTTAGGGGTTAATGAGGCTGGTGACTTCAAGTTGAAGCCAATTCTCATTTACCATTCTGAACATCCTAAATCTACTCTGTCTGTGCTCTACAAATGAAACAAGAAAGCATGGATGATAACATTTTTGTTTAAAACATGGTTTGCTGAATAATTTAAGCCCACTGTTGAGACCTACTGCTCAGGAAAAAAAAAAAATTCCTTCCAAGATATTTATGCTCACTGACAATGCACCTAGTCACCTAAGAGCTCTGATGGAGATGTACAATGAGATTAATACTGCTTTCATGTCTGCTAACACAACAACCATTTTACAGTCCATGGATCAAAGAGTAATTTCAACTTATAAGTCTTATTATTTAAGAAATATATTTTATTGGACATGGTGGTGCATGCTTGTAGTCCCAGCTATTCGAGAGGCTAAGGCAGGAGAATCACTTGAACCCAGGCAGCAGAGGTTGCAGTGAGCCAAGATCACGTCACTGCACTCCAGCCTGGTGACAGAGCAAGAGCTTCTGCCTCAAAAAAAAAAAAAAAAAAAAAAAAAAAAAAAAAAATATATATATATATATATATATATCGTAAGGCTATAGCTGCCAGAGATAGTGATTCGTCTGATGCTTCTGGACAAAATAAATTAAAATGTAAAAGAATTCACCATTTTAGATTCCATTAAGAACATCTGTGATTCACGGAAAGAGGTCAAAATATCAACATTAACATGAGTTTGGAAGAAGTTGATTACAACCCTCATGGATGGCTTCCTCCAAGACTTCGGGAGAGGAAGTCACTGCAGATGCGGTAGAAATGGCAAGAGAATTCGAATTAGAAGTGGAGGTGAAGATGTGACTGAAATGCTGCAATCTCATGATAAAACTTGAACAGATGAGGAGTTGCTTTCTATCAATGAGCAAAGAAAGTGATTTCTTGAGATGGAGTCTGCTCCTGGTGAAAATACTGTAAGCATTGTCGAAATGACAACAACAGATTTAGAATATTGCATACATTTAGTTGATACAGTGGCAGGGTTTGAGGGAACTGACTTTAATTTTGAAAGACGTTCTACAGGGGTCAAATGCTATTGAGCAGCATTGCATACTACAGGAAAACCTTTCATGAAAAGAAGAATCAACTGATGAGGCAAACTTCATTGTTGTCTTATTTTTTTAAATTACCACAGCCACCCCAACCTTCAGCAACCACCACCTGGATCAGTCAGCAGCCACCAACAACAAGGCAAGATCCTCCTCCAGCAAAAACATTATGACATGCTGAAGGCTCCGATGATCGGTTGCATTTTCTATCAACAATGTGGTTTTTTTTTTTTTTTTTTTTTTTTTTTTTTTTTTTTTGAGACAGAGTCTCGCTCTGTCACCCAGGCTGGAGGGCAGTGGCGCAATCTCGGCTCACTGCAAGCTCCACCTCCCGGGTTCATGCCATTCTCCTGCCTCAGCCTCTCCAAGTAGCTGGGACTACAGGCGCCCGCCACCACGCCCGGCTAATTTTTTTGAATTTTTAGTAGAGACGGGGTTTCACCGTGGTCTCGATCTCCTGACCTCGTGATCCGCCCGCCTCGGCCTCCCAAAGCGCTGGGATTACAAGCGTGAGCCACCGCGCCCGGCCTAACAATGTGTTTTTTAATTAAGGTTCCTACTTTGTTGTTTAGACACAATGCTATTGAACACTTAATAGACTATAATATAGCATAAAGATAATTTTTACATGCCCGAGAAGCCAAAAAGTTGTGTAACTTGCTTTATTGAAATATTTGCTTTACCACAATGGTGTAGAGCTGAACCCACAATATCTTACAGGTATGCCTGTATAGTTCAGACTTGGGGTTGAAGAAGCTGGCAACCCAGAGACACCGAAGATAAAATAAGCCCAAACAAAAGCCCTCTCTCTATAAACAAAGGACCAGGAAAGAGGTAGCAAGACAGAAAATTTTGAAAAACAACCACTCTGTTGCAAACAAACATCACTGGGAAGGTTATAGCTGCATTCACACTCATGCTAACAAAAATCATCTGAAGAGCCTAGACTTCCATCCTCACCAGGCTGTACAAGGCACTTCAACTTCCCTGCTGAGGTGGTATCAGGAAAGGCCACGTAGGGAGCCAGAACTTCATCTCCATCAGCCAGTAAGAAAAGCTCCCTCACCCACACACCTCCAGTGGAGACCATATAGACAGCCTGGACTTCTAGTCTAACCCATCAGTAACAAGTCATTCCTCCACCTTCCTGCTGGGGTGGTGTCAGAGGAAGCCTAGCGGAACATCAGGACCTCATTATCACTCAGAATTAACAAGACCATCTCCACTAAACTGTCAGCGGAGACCACATTGGGAGCCAGAACTCCCAACCTCACCCAGCAGTAAAGAATAGCTCCTGCCCTGGGTGCCAATAGAGGCTGAGTGGAGAACCTGGACTTCTGCTTCTCCCTGTCAGTAATAAGGTAGAAATGCTCCCTTTCCCTTTTAAAGCAGTGTCAGCAAAAGCCAGCTAAAAGAGATTTAAATATGATCCAGAGTCTCATAATATCATATGAAAATGTTTCAATTAAAAATCACTAGTCATACCATGAACCAGGGAAATCTCAATTGAGTTTAGGAAAAAAAAAAAAAAAGATGATCAATAGATGCCAACATTGAGATGACAGATGTTAGAATTATCTGACATAGATTTTAGAGCAGAAATAATAGAAAATGCTTTGACATGCAATTATAAACATACTTGAAATGAGTTGGTCTCATAGAGATGATGAATAGAATGGTGGTTACCAAAGTCTAGGAAAGGTAGTAAAAAGATGGGGATAAAGAGGGGTTGGTTAATGGATACAAAAATTCAGCTAGAAGTAATAAGATCTAGTGTTCAATATCACAATAGGGCAACTGTAGTTAACAATAACTTACTATGTATTTCAAAATAGTAGAAGAGTAGATTTGGAATGTTCTCAACACAAAGAAAAAGCAAATGTTTGAGGCGGTGAAAATCCCAGTTGTCTAGATTTCATCATTACACGTTGTATGCTTGTATCAAAATATCACATGGAGTCCATAAACTGTTATGTATCCATATAAATTAAAAATTAAAATAAATACATAAATAATTTAAAGTTTGAAAAAAATAAATTAAGGCTAACAGTACTCAAATAAATAGTGGTTGAAAGTTTCTCAAACCTGGCAAGAGACATAAACCTACAGATTCAAAAAACTGAGCAAACCAAACAGTCTAAATACAAAGTATTCTAAACTACAATATGTCATAATTAAGATTTTTTTTAAAAAGACAAAGAAAATTTTTGAAAAAATGACACCATAACTATGTGAATAACCACAACTTAAATGATAGTGGATTTATCATCAGAAACCATGAAAGAAAAAAGGAAGTGGCACTTTCATTTAACACTTAATATTTTAAATGTTATTTAACAATTAAAATTTAACACTTAAAATATTAAGTGTTAAATGAAAAGAACTGTGACCCCAGAGTTCTACACCCAGTAAAAATATTTTTCTGGAATGAAGATATCAAGACACCCTCAGATGCAGAAAACCTAAGAGAAACTTGTCAAATGAACTACCCTAAAGGAACAGCTAACAAACGTTTTCTAAACCGCAAAGAAATGATAAAAGAAAGAAACTTGGAACACCAAAAAGGAAGAAAGAACATGGTAAGAAATATATGGTTAAATAAAACAGGTTTTCTTTCTCTTGAGTTTTCTTAATTATGTTTGGTAGTTGAAGGAAAAATTATCACACAACTGATGTCGTTCTAAATATACATAGAAGAAATACTGAAACAATTGTACTATAAATGAGGAAGGAAAAGGGACATAAAAGGAGGTAAAGTTTCTATACTTAATTTGAATGATGAAATGGCAACACTAGTAGATTGTGATAAATTACATGTATATAAAATGTGAATTTTTACTCTGAATTGATCATTCCACATTGTACACATGTATCAAAATATTACATGTACTCCCAAAATGATGTACATCAATAATATACCGGTAAGAAATACAAGTAAATAATTTCTTAAAAATAAAATGTAAATCATAGAAACACCACTAAAAAGAATATATACTGAAACACACTCAAAAACAGTACAGATAACTCAAAATAAAATTCCAAAAAATGTTTAACACAAAAAGAGGTGAGAAAAGAAAACAAATAAATGAAAAATGGGAAAACAAACAGAAAGCAAAAAAATAAAATATTCTTAAGCCCTAACATGTCAATAATTGCATTAAATCTAAGTGGTCTAAATAAACCAATTCAAAAGAAATTGGCAGAGTGAATTTTTCTTAATGATCCAACTATTTGCAGTTTAAAGAAAACTCACTTAAATGGAGCAACATAGGCAAGTTGAGAGAAAAAGGATGGAAAAAGTTATATAGTAAAAATGTTAATCAAAAGATATCAGGAGAGCTATATCAATATCTGATAGTGTAGACTTAAGCAAAGAAAATTACAAGACACAGAGACATTATATATTGATATAAGAATGAATTTACTAAAAAAAAATCTTAAATCTGTATGCAGCAAACGACAGAGTTGCAAAATATGTAAAGCAAAACTGATAGAAGTAAAAAGATACATAGACAAATTCACAATTATAGTTGGAGACTTCAACACGCCTTTCTCAACAATTGATAGAACAACTAGAGAGAAGGTAAGTAACAATATAGAAGAACTCGACAACACCATCAACCAACAGAACCTAATAGGACACTCCACACAACAACAGTAGAATATGTGTTCTTCTCAAATGCCCACAGAACATATACAAAGGTAGACCATATTCTTGGCCATAAAGCAAACCTCAACAAATTTAAAGAAATAAATATCATACCGATTGTGTTCTCCAGTTACAATGAAATAAAACTAAAAATCAATAATAGAAAGAGAACAAGAATATCTTCAGACATTTGGAAACTAAAAAACACGCTTATAAATAATCCACAGGCCAAAGAGAATGTCTCAAGGGAAATTTTAAAAACACATTTAACTAAATGAAAATGAAAATACAACATATCAAAAATGTGGGGCATAGTTAAAGCAGAGTGAAGGGTGAAATTTATAGCACTAAATGCATTTGTCAGAGTAGAGGAAAAGTCTCAAATCAATAACCTAAATTACCACCTCATATGAAAAACAGCAAAAATACCCAAAGCAAGTGGAAGAAAGAAAATAATAAAGATAAGAGCAGGAACCAGTGAAATTGAAAACAGAAAACCAATGAAGAAAATCGATGAAACTAAGAGCTGATTCTTTGAAAATCAATAAAATTACAGAGAAGACACAAGTTACCATATCAGGAATGAAATAGGTGACATCAACACTGGCCCTGCAGACATCAGAAGGAATAATAAGAGAATATTATCAATAACTCTACATACATAAATTTGACAACTTAGATAAAATGGACCAATTCCTCCAAAAACACAAACTACCCCAATTCACCTAATATGACACAGATAATTTGAATATCCCTATAACTATTAATGAAATTGAATTTATAATTTATAGGCTCCCGAAAAAGAAATCTCTAGGACCAGATGGTTTGGACGTTCTATCAAATGTTTAAACAAGAATTAACACCAATTCTACACTATCTCTTCCAGAAAATAGAAGATAAGAGAACACATCCCAATTCATTTTATGAAGCTAGTATTACTCTGATACCAAAATCTGGCAAAGATGGTACAAAAAATAAAACTACAGACTGATATTCCTCATGAATATGGATACAAAAAAATTCTGAACAAAATATTAGCAAATAGGATTTAGCACTATATAAAAAGAACTATACACCATGTCCAAGTGGGGTTTATTCCAGGGATTCGATATTCAAAATTTCAAAATCCATGCTTTGTTCAATATCTCAAAATCAATAAAGCAACCCACCATATTAATAGGCTAAAGAGGGAAAATTATATGATCATAGCAATTGATACAGAAAAAGCGTTTGTCAAAATTCAAAACTCTGAAACAACAAAGATGTGAATAAATGTGAATCAGTATGTAAATGGATGAATAAACTGTGTTACATCCAGACAAAAGAATACCATTCAGCACCAAAAAGAAATGAACTATCAAGCCATGAAAAGGCATGGAGAAAACTAGAATGCATATTAGAAACCAATCTGAAAAGGCTACATGTTGTATGATTCTGACTATATGATATTCTAGAAAAGGCAAAACTATGGAGACAGTAAAAAGATCACAGGTTTCCAGGGTTTGATGCAGGAAAGAGAGTGAATGAGTGAAACCAAGATGATTTTTAGGGCAATGAAAACACTCTGTATAATTCTATAATGATGAATACATGTCATCATGCATTTGTCTAAAGTCACAGAATTTACAACACCAAGAGCAAACCCTAATATAAATTATGGGCTTTGGTTCACAGTGATATGTCAACGTAGGTGCATCAGTTGTAACAATGTATCACCCTGATACCTCCCCTCCCCTCCCCTCTCCTCCCCTCTCCAACATTCTCCTGATGGGGAATGTTGATAGTCGGGGAGGCTGTGTATATATGGGGATAGAGGACATGTGGGAATTATCTGTAACTTCCTCTCAATTTTGCCATAAAACTAAAGCTGCTCAAAAAGAAAGTCTTCCAAAAAAGATGAATAAGATTTTCAAAATTCAACAACCATTTATAATAAAAATGCTCAGAAAAAATAGAAAGGGACATTCCCTTAATTCTTTAAAGAGTTATCTATAAAATAGCTACAGATTGCATTGTATGTAATAGTGAAAGACTAAATGTTTTCCCCCTCATATCAGAAACAAGGCAAGGATGCCTATTTTCCCCACTCTTATTCGAAATTGTGCTAGAAGTTTTAGCTAGTGCGGTAAGTCATGGAAAGGAAATAAAAGGCACAGAGATCGTAAGAGAAAAAAATATGTTTTCCCTGCTTGCAGATGATATGACTGTGTATGTAAGAAACCCCAAAGAACCTGAAAGAAAAGCTCCTATAACTAACATTTGAGTTCATCAAGATCTTAGGATAGAAGATAATATACAGAAATCACTGTAATTCTATACATTAACAATGAACAGAGACACCGAAGTTTAAAATGCATTATCATTACAATTATTTTTTAAAAAGATAAAGACTTAGTTATAAATGCAACAAAATATATGCAAACTTGTACCCTGAAAACTATACAGTACCAATGAAAGATATCAAAGATCTCTTAAAAATGGAGAGTTGTACCATGTTCATTGATTTTAAGACTCAGCATACTCAACTATGTCAATTCTTCCCAACATGATATACAGATTTAATACAATACCTATCAAAATTTTATCAAGATGTTTTGTGATGTAAACAAGACTATTCTAAAATTTAAATAGGAAAGCAAAGGAACTAGAATAGCTAAAACAACTTTTAAAAGACTAAAAAAGTGGTCATTCTAATTTATGACTTATTATATAGCCACAATACTCCACTATGTGGTATTGGTGCTAATCACTTTGATGTGACACATAGATCAATGGAACAGAGGAAAGAATCCAGGAACTGTCCCACACAAATACGTGCAACTGCTTTTAGGCAAAAGCACAAAAGCAATTCAATGGCGGAAAGCCTTCTCAACAGCATCCACAGACAATAAAAAGATGAACCTCAACCAAAGTCTCACACTTTTACAAAAATTAACTAAAATAATCATGGACTTAAATATAAAATGTAAAACTATAAAACCTTAAGAAAGAAAGGAGAAAATTTTTGGAATCTAGAACTAGGCAAATTGTTCTCGAATTTAACACCAAAACCATTATCTATAAAAGGAAAAATTGCTAAATTGAACTTACTCAAAATCAAAAATTTGCTTTCTAAAAGATCCTGTTAACTGGTTAAAAGACAAACTACAGACTGGGAGAAAATGTCTGCAGACCACATAGTTGACAGAAGACTAGTATCTAGAATATATATAAAAAAAACTCTTAAAATTCAACAGTGAAGAAACAATAAAATTAGAACATGGACGCAAAAAAAGTGAAAAGACATTTCATTCAGTAGACGTGCTATATTCAATGAAAAGGATATAGCAAATAAATACAAAAAAGCTATTCAGCATTGTTAACCATCAAGGAAATCCACATTTAAACCATAATGATTTATTATCACACACCTATCAGAATGGCAAAAATAAAAAATTGGAACAAAACCAAATGCTAGTGAGGATTCAGAGAAACTAGAATATTCATATATTCATTGCTAGTGAGAATGTAAAATAGAACAGCCATTCTGGAAGAGTTTGGCAGTTCCTTGAAAAATAAGCACGCAACTATCATTTGAAACAGCATTTACTCTCCTGGGCATTTATCTCAGAGAAATAAAGTATGTTCACAAAAAGACTTGTATATGAAATTTTTTTGGTAATAGTCCAACTCTGGAAACAGATGTCCTTCTGGGTGAACGGTTAAACAAACTGTGGTACACCTATATGATGGAATACTACTCAGCAGTAAAAAAGAAAATGCTATCAATACATACAACAACTTGTATGGCTCTAAAGGGCACTACGCAGAGTGAAAAAATGTCAAGCTCAAAACGTCAAATGCTGTATGATTCCATTTCTACAACATTTTGAAATGATAAAAATTATAGAAATGGAAACAGGGTGAGTACAGGAGGAAAGTGGGTGTGGCTAAAAAAGAGTAATATGAGGGATTGTTGTGGTGATAGAATTGTGCTGTGTCTTAGCTGTATCAACATCAGTATCCCGGATATGATATTGTGCTATGGTTTGCAAAATGCCTGATAGGGTTTGGATCTGTGTCCCTGCCTAAATTTCACGTCGAATTGCAATCCTCAATGTTGGAGGAGGGGGGTGGTGGGAGGTGATTGGATCATGGGGGCTAATTTCTCCCTTGCTATTCTCACCATAGTGAGTTCTCACAAGAGCTGGTTGTTTAAAAATGTATTTAAAAAATAGCACCTCCCCCTTCACTCTCTTTCTCCTACTCCGGCCACATAGGACGTACCTGCTTCCCCTTCACCTCTCGCCATGATTCTAAGTTTCCTGAGGCCTCCTCAGCCATGCTTCCTGTACAGGCTGTAGAGCCGTGACTCAATTAAATCTCTTTTCTTTATATATTAACCAGTCTCAGGTGGTTCTTTATAGCAATGTGAGAACAGACTAACACAAGGTCACCATTAGGAGTAATGTGAAAGAGAGTACATGGGACCTCTCTGTATTATTTCTTACAACTGCATGTAAGTTATGTCAAAATAAAAAGTGTAACTAAAACAAAACAATGTGCAAGCAACAACAACAATAAAGGATGAAAACGATAAGTGAAGTATTTGGGGGTCCTCAGATCACCACTATGTCTGGAGATTTGCTAGATGTACTCACAGGACTCAGCATATAGTTGTACTCACAGCTAACATTTATTACAGTGAGTAGTAAAGACACACAGCCATATTACAAAGAAAAAGAGGACGGTTGGGTGCGGTGGCTCACGCCTGTAATTCCAGCATTTTAAGAGGTTGGGGTGGGTGGATCATGAGGTCAGGAGTTCAAGACCAGCCTGGCCAAGATGGTGAAACCCCATCTCTACTAAAAAAAAAAAATATATATATATATACACAAAAATTAGCTATGCATGGTGGCAGGTGCCTGTAATCCCAGCTACTCAGGAGGCTGAGGCAGAGAATTGCTTGAACCCGGGAGACAGAGGTTGCAGTGAGCCAAGATCGCACCACTGCACTCCAGCCTGGGGGACAGAGCAAGACTCTGTCTCAAAAAAAAAAAAAAAAAAAAAAAAAAAGAAGACATGTCTGGAGGAATCCACATGCAGGCTTCCTTATGCTTTGTCCCTCCCATAACAAAGAAAATGCAGCAACATGTGTGCAGTGTTTCTACCCAGGGAAGCCCAAGAGAGACACAGCACTCAAAGGTTTTATTGGGGGCCAGTCATGTTGGCACTCTCTGCCTAACACATTGCAAAATCCAGACTCCCAGAAGGAAATCAGATGTTCAGCACAAACCACATTGTTTGCACACTGAGCTATCCTTATCAGTGAGGGAATGGCGGGAATACACCGAAATCCAAATTTCCAGATCCCAGCCAAGAGTCAACCTTGCCATGGGTCTTTGTAAGAATGGCAACCTAGGCCTACTATGATAACTCTTCACTGCACACTATGCAGACACTAACCAAAAGAGAGCTAGAGGGCTATTTTAATCAAACAAAGTAGATTTACAAATAAGAAGTATTATCAGGGATAAATAGGGCATGACATAATGATGAAGGGTTTCATTCTCAAAAATAAGAATCTTACCTGTGTATGCAATAAGTAACAGGGCTTCAAAATATATGAGTGAAAGCTTATATGACTGAAATAGAAATAACCAACCTCACAATTAGAGCTGAACTCCTCAACAGCCTTCTCCAAGTAATTAACAGAACAAGTAGGCAGAAAACCACTAAGGATATAAAAGTCCTGAACAATATTCTAGGACAAATTTGAGCTAATTGACACAGAATACACATTCTTCGTCAATTTACATGGGACATTCACCAAAATGCACTACATTCTTGGACATAAAATAACCTTAACAGAATTAAAAGAATAGAAATTATACTAAGTACAGGCTCAAGCTATAAAGGAATCAAACTAGAAATCAGTAACAGATATTTGGAAAATATCTGAATATATGGACATTAAGCAATACACTACTAAAAGAGAGAAAGTCTCAAAGAAAATTTTAGAAATATTTTAAGCTGAATGAAATTTAAATTTAAATTTAAGCTGAATGAAAATTAAAGTACAGAATATCGTGTAGGATATTCTGCTAAAGCAGTGCTTAGATGGAAACGTATAACATTAAATGCTTACATTGGAAAAGAATGAAGATCGCACATTAGCAATCTAAGGTTCCACCTGAAGAATAAATTAGACCCAAAGCAAAAAGAAAGAAGGAAATCATACAGTTAAGAGCAGAAATCAATAAGGTTGAAAGTGGGAAAAGAAATAGAGAAAAATCAATAAAATTTCAAACTGGATTTTAGGGGGAAAAAGCAGTAAAAGTGATACACTTCTAGTCAGACTGCCCAATTAAGAAAAAGAGAAAAAGACAAAAATTAGTGGTTTAGGGAAGTAAAAAGGAGACATCACTACTGCTCCTTTAGTTATTAAAATGATAGTGAAGAAATATTAGTAACAACTTTATGTTAATAAATTTGAAATCTTGGATGCAATGAATCAATTCTTTGAAAGACAGTGGCCACCAAAACTCACTCAAGAAGATATAGCTACGCTGAATAGCCATATACCTATCAAGGAAATTAAAATTGTAGTTAAAAATCCTCCAAAACAGAAAACTCCAGGCTGATATGGTTTACTGGCAAATTCTATGAAACATTTAAGAAGGAAATTATACAAATTTCTACACAACCTCTACCAGAAAACAGAAAAGGAAAACATTTTCAAACTTATTTGATGAAGCTGGCATTATTCTAATACAAAGACCAAGCAAAGATATTAGAAAAGTTTAATTTCAATGAAGTTCAACTTATTTTTTATTTTATAGGTCGTGCTTTCAGTGTTGTTTCTGAAAACTTTTTGCCTAACCCAAGTTTACAGAGATCTTATCCTAGATTTCCTTTAGAAGTCTGGTTGTTAACCCAAAAGGTGCAAGATGATATTTGTAACTCACATAACTGATTTGTTTCCAGAATATATTAAATACTTTCAACACACAAGGAAAAAAACTTCAAATTTAAAAAATAGGCAAAAGGTCTGAACTGACACTTCATCAAGTCGATGACGAATAAGCATATGAGAAGTGCTCAAAGTCACCAGTCATTAAGCAAGTGCAAATCAAGACCACAGTGACATCTATATCATGTGTTGGCAAGGATGTGGAGCCGTTGGAACTCCCATACAATCATTAGTCTGGTACCACATTTTTCAACGCTAGAGATAATTGGCGTTTGTTTTTGTTTGTTTTTTACTTTTTATTTTGAAAGAATCTTTGCAACAGAAGAGTTGCAAAGATAGAGTTTCCTGTTCCCTTTCCTCCATTTTCCCTCGTGTTCGCACCTTACATAAATACAGTAAATTGACAAAACTAATAAATTAACAATGGTATGACATTATTAGCTAAGTTATAGTCATTATTCACATATCACTAATTTTCCCCTCATGTCTATTTTCTATTTTGGCTCCAACCCTTGGTCCCACATTGCACCTAGATGTCTTGTCTTCATGAGCTCCTTGAGCCTGCCACAGGTCTTCAGTCTTCCATTGTCTTGTATGATCTTGACACTTTTGAAGAACACTAGTCAGGTGTTTTGTAGAAAGTTTTCAATTTGGTTTTGTCTGATGATGTCTAATGTTTAGATTGAGAGGTGCTGTGCCCTACTCAGTGCATCCTATCAGGGATAAACAATGTTGATGTAACACTTAGGTAAGGTGGCATCTTCCAGGTTGCTTCACTATAAAATTTTTATTTCCTCTTTTGCAATTAATAAGGTTTGAGGCTTTCCCTAATCTCTCCACTTTGGCATTACATGTCCCCTTTGGATCTGAGGTCTTTCTTTCTTTTTATTCCAGAAAATGTGTATGTATTATTTCTCTCAAGAGTTTCCCTTTTCTACTTTTATTTCTTATATCCTTTGATCTCCTCCACATTGCTGGCTTTGTAGACTCCATTTGAAGGATTTTCACTTTTCTACTTCTCTTTTCCAGCTCTTCTAGCTTTTTGCTTGTTTTTTTCTACCATGTTCCTCAGAAATGTCTAAAAGCTGATGTTCCAGATTATGAATTAATTCCTCAGCTATATCCATTTTGTTAAATAACCCATCTTTATTCAACTGTCATACATTTCACATACAAATGTTTACTTTCTTCATTTTATGTTTTCTTGTTCTTGTTTTATGATTTCTT
The DNA here is from genome assembly GCF_006542625.1 of Nomascus leucogenys. Lineage (NCBI taxonomy): Eukaryota > Metazoa > Chordata > Mammalia > Primates > Hylobatidae > Nomascus > Nomascus leucogenys. The sequence continues at coordinate 1,168,566 of NC_044395.1, read as the reverse complement.
TTTTTTTCGTTTAGTGTGTTTATTGGGCTTGTTTTAAACTCTTGGTCTAGACATTCTAATATTTCTGCTTCTGATGGAATCTGTAATGCACTATCCCACTTTTCTTTTGAAATAGCTGTACCGCTCAAATGTCTCATTATATTTGCTAGTGAGCCCCTTTTCCCTAGCACTGTCAGCTACTCTGTCAGATAATGAAAGCCAGAACCTGAGTCAATATTAGCCTAATTCGCTCAGATGAACAAACCCTAGTTGGGAGAACTTCAGGTGCCAGAAAATGGCAGCCAATCACCCTCTACTCCACGCAACAACTACGTAGTTCAAGACTTTACTTTTCATCCATCTGGAAAGTACAGTAAAACAAGACACTTAGATAATTCAGGCGGGGGTAGAGAAGTGGGGGTAGAGAGTGGGTTAGATGAGAAGAGGTATGTATGTGAGTTCCCACTTATTTTTGTCAGTTCCTAACCAGCACAGGACTTTTGTCCTGCACAAATTTTTCCTGGGGAACACCTGAACCAGAGCTTGAGTTGCCATAGGTATGAGGACAGGCTCTGCATTTTCTAAAGTAATGATGGAGGGAAAGCAAAACCACCTCCATAGGTTCTCATCTTCCATCACTGTGCCTGACTTGGTCTGCCCCAAGTCTACTTTCCCCACCCACGAGCTCAAAAATCCTCTATAACCCCAAGAGTTTTCTCATAGTTTTCCATTTAAGTTTCTGTTTTTACTCTAGAGCAAGTGGCTCAACCTCAGCACCACGGACATTTGAAGCCAGATAATTGTTTGTTGTGTGGGGGCTGTGCTGTGCATTGTAGGGTCTGTGTGGCAGCCCTGGCCTCTACCCACTCGATGCAAGCAGCAGCACTGCCCCAGCTGGGACCACCAAAATGTCTCCATATTGTCGGATGTCCCCTGGTGAGGGATCATTTTTGGATGAGAATCACTGTGATCTTGGGGCCGTGGACTTGCACTCATGCTAGTAATGATATTTTGGTAGGAATCATGAAAGAGCAGTCTCTCCTATATAACTGCACATGATAGGTGCTCAGTAAGTATTGCTTCTCTTCCTTCTCTGCCTCTCCCTGCCAAAGGAAAAAGGTAAAAACAAAAATTGGGCCTTAAACCAGACCTACAATGGTGTTGGAGACAACTGAGGACAAACTACAGGGGAGGTTACTGGGCATGCCTTTGAGGGCATGTGGCCCTCCATTGAGGGCAGGGGACTTCTCTGCCTGCTGATGGCATAGAGTCCACTAGTCACTGCCAGGCAAACTTCTCTGCCTCCTAAGACCTGTGCAGTCACCAGAGCCAAGAAATCCATGCTGGACAGCTTAAGGCATCAGCTGATGAGCTGTCTCATCTGGGCAATGCACGGGCTTTAGCTCCCCTGCATTTAATTGGTATTAAAGATTAAAAAGCAAATTACCAAAGCAATCACACCGAATCCACTTGTCTATATCTCACTATGGCTCCCAAGCAGTTTGATATTTACTGTCAGCTGGCATTTAATTACTCAGCCAGATTTGGAGGCCATAATTGACAGAATGCTGAAAACTAATTCTTTAAAAGGATGCTTTCCCCATGCAAGAACACTTGGGCTCAGAGGTGACACCGTCTCCCTGTTCCAAGGATCAGAGAGACAGACACCAGAACAGATTGGCTTCTTCTCCCTACGCTCCTCCCTACTGTTCTCTAGTTGATTTAGGTCTGCGTGCCTGCTGGAGTCAGTGGGGAAAAGCAAATGAGACATTGAGACATGAAACATTTCCCCTTTCTAGCCACAAATCCACCCTAGTCCCAATTCTACAGAAAACTCCCATAGCCCAGAGAGGGACCTGCCTCCAAGGCAGAACTATGAAGCCAACAGAACCACCTACGTGCCAAGTATGAAGGAAGAAACCCCAGTTAAAGGCACAGTGGGAGGAACATCCGGGTACCGCTGACTATGTAATTACATATTTCTGAAGCGTCACTGCCCATTGTACAAATCTCCACCTCACCCTTGCTGCCCATGTCTCTTGTCACTGAACGTTGTCCTGACTTCCTAATCCTGCATCAATTATATCATGCACTACTGAATAGACAAGAAAACTCGACTGGGCTCAGCAGCATACATCACAGAAAAGGGGGCGATGCCTTCCACAGAAATACGGAAAAGCTAGTAATCGATCAGTCATTTCTCTCCCTAATCTGTCAAGGTTGCCGTCCATACAACTGGGCTCAATGCTACACTGAAAATACAGAGATCCTAATACAAAGAGAGGAGCTGATAGCACACTTGTCCGCAGCTGTTGTTTTTGGAGGTTTATTTTTAAATAAATAATTCCAAAACTCTTAAAAAGGGCATGTTTTCAAAAAAGATCTAAAAAACTTTCCCAATATTCCTACATTTCAACTAGCAAATCATCAAGATCAGGTATCAACAAGAGGAAAAACGCCTTTGTTTTCTGGTTTGTTTCTTTTCTCAAGTACTTAGGCTCAAGGGGAGAGGGGGCATTTTTTAAAGAGGGGTAGAAGGAAAAGTGCTGGAGGAAAGCCTGACTTTGATGCAATGATTGCTGGAAACCTGTGCTCCCCAGCGTGATTTGTCCTGGTCTCAGCCTGCTGTTCACTGCCTGTCTGGTCTTTCCTCCTCCTCACGAGCAAATGGCAGTTCTATTAGAATCTGTGCAAGGCCAAACTCTCCAAGCCTTGACGAAATCACAGTTAGGAATTTTACAAACTAGACTTCCACACACATGCACCGGGCTTTCCGTGGAGAGATCGACAGACTGGGGCTATTTTGGATGTCCCACTTAAAGCCGCGGGGGTGCCCTGTGCAGAGAGCTGGCGCTGCTGGGCTCGGGGCTGGGGCGCAGCTGCCGGAGGTTCTCTGGGCAGAATCCCGGAGAGCAGATGCTCGCGCTGCAGCGCAAGTTGGGGAGTATTAGGTGCCTGGGTTTGCTCCAGCAGCCCTGTGGCTGCACAAGGCCAGGGTGTTCCCTGGCTCTGGCCTCCCGTATACACCTCTCCCCAAAGCGCTGTCGCCCCTGAAACTTCATGGACCATGGCCTCCCTGCCGTCAGTCCTGGGAGGATTCATGGAGCGCATATCTAGCTAGTTGATTGCCTATTTTAAGAAATTAATAAAAGAGCAAGTACCAACTATTCCTTCAAAATCTCTGTCACCACACATCTGCTCATAGGAGGTGATGGCATGAACCCCACTCCACTCCCAGCAACCTGTTGTCTTTGCCCTTAGATGTTTTAGCTTGGGGTAGGGAAGCTCTGCCGCGCCCCCTTCCTTTCACACATGGTTTGCAGGTAATCTTCATTCTCTTTTCCTTGCTACCAAACTGGCAGGCTCAATGCTCAAGCCCCCATGAATTTCAGATCTCAACAGAGAATATCGACTTTAAAAAAAAAACACGTCTACCTAAAAATAATGTAGAAATCAGAATTTCTATTTTTCAAAAATTAAGCAAAAATACCTACAATCTTCATCAGTACTTACATTTTGATGCATTTCTTTCCAACATTTTCTAAAATAAAATTTAAGTTTTGCACAACTAGGATTATATATTTGTTTTTATACCCTGCACTTTTTAATTTTTTTGCAAGCATTTTCCCATTGAAAAGTGTTCAAAAGCTCCATTTAAAATGGAAACATAACACTCCCGTAGCAGGGAGGCGCCCTCACTTATTTAACAATCCTTGAATTGTTGGGCATTTAAGTGTTTCCATTTTTTTCACGATGAATAACTTGGAATGAACATCTTTGGATATACATCTCTGACCCTACGATTGATTACGTTCTCAGGTTTCTAAAAGTGGAATTACTGAGTCAAAAGATATGAACATGTTAAAGCTCTTAAAATAAATTGCAAAATTTACATCCAGAGAGGTTGCTTCGATTTATACTCCCACCAACCTGTATTAACTTCATTTTTTAAAATCTTTAATAATCTCATAGCCCCAAAATTGTATGTAGTCAAAGTTATTGATCCAGTCCTCTGCAATTCTTTTTATCATTCCGATGCTAAGAATAGCCATCCTCATTCAGAAGGCAGAAAAACAGCCATCTAAATATCTTCTAGTTTTTTCAAGATTTATTCGCTTACATTTAACTCAGTAATCTATGTGAAATTAGTGCATGTATAAAGAGAGGATCTCTTTGGGGGCACAAACCCCCTTTCCCCATTCCTCCAAGCTTCCATGGAGAGGGCTGTCTTCCTTGTTTGTTTGCTTTTTACACAAGACAAGCAACTTACCTGACTGTGCATGAGAGAGAATGCTAGGCTCTTCCTCTTTCCTCTTTGTCTCTGCACTCCCACCGGGAGTCCCATCTAGTCTGCCCCTCTGCCCTTGGCTTTGAGAGTTGGCCCCATGGGAAGACCTGAAGTGTTTAGTGCTGCCAGGGACTCCACCTGGGCAAGTCTCTCTAGCCCAGGTGCAAAACATTAGCGAGCTGGTTTTCTAACACATCTAGACCCACATTCTCTACCCAGTCTCTGCAAGTAATCAGTGTAATAGATTGACCTCTCTCTTTCTGACTTTCTCTCTCAACTCATTTTAACATTTAAACATGGGCAGTGTAGAGGAGGTTATTTATCAAATCCCCTAAAATCCCAACAATTTACAATGATTATTTTAAAATAACTAGGCAATATTTCTAACTACATAATAGATCCTTTCCTCACCAATCTGTGAGTCTTCCTTTATTGTATATCATTGAATATTTATATCTATTCAGTCTTTTCTATATTCTATTGATAATACTGATTTATTCTGTTCTATACAGTACTATACAGTGTCATACTGTATCTATAGTACTGTATAGAACAGAATAAATCACTTATGACACTGATTCATTAGCCAGTATCATAGAGATTTATACTGTGTTCTATTATTTGTGTTTTACCAGATGCAATGATGATGTTATTTATTTGAATGGTCTGAGAGTAGCCCTGATGACAGTGATTTCCAAACTTTGGTGCACATTAGAATCATGTGGGGAGCTTGTAAAAACTAGGGTGCTTCGGCTGCATGCTATACCACCAACGAAATCAGAATGTCTGCAGATTTTTTTTTAATGTCTAGGTGATTCCAACGTGCAGCAAAGTTTAGGAGTGACTGCCTTAAAAGAAGACACGTGTGTGCAGCCAGGAGACCAGGAACCAAGGGTTTTCTGCCAACTTCTCAGCCGCCCTCACTTGCAGTCTTCACTTGCAGAAGATGAAGAGGTTAGCACCTGGTCACAGCCTTGCACACTGGAAAGAGTTTCCATTAATGAAAGAATGTCTTTTCAATAGTTTGCACTCCCCAAAAGAAACATGCAGAATTATCCTTAGTCATGAACTTTACTAGCAATAAAAAGTATACTCCCATAGACCCAATCCCTGTTTTTCCAGGGGATTATATGGTAGAGCAGACAATGGATGTGTCAACCCACCGTAAACACAGACTGCATCACAAAAGCACGATGCTTAGACCCACAAATTAAGAAGAAACCACTAAATAATTAGAGTATGCATTCATTTTATCCATTCAAAGTATTTTGACAAGGTTGGAAAAAAATTCTTTTTGGTTTATAACATTTGCAGAGCCTTGAACTTGGGCCAGACTAGAGAAAAAACGCCTAGAATTTCTATAGCATGTTTCTCCTAAGGAGTCGTCATTTCCACCCCCAGCCCCAAATGTGCATCTACAGTTTTAGCTTTCTGTGCCTGTTAATGCATCCATGTGAGCCAGAACCACCACAGCTTCATCAGCCCCCAAAGCCTGGATTACCTTCTAGTTGAATGGTGCCTGCTGGGGCAGAACTTTGACACAATACCCTAACACCTGCTGAAGGCTGCAGGAGCTTCCTCCGCTCTCCAGGGCTTTGATATCCAATAAAGGGTTCCTGATCTGGCATTCGTTTCTGAATCCTGCCCTGACTGAACTCCATGCTGGGCTCCAGCTTGAAATCACCCACTATAGTCCAGAAGACGGCCTTTGCTCTTCCACCTCTGCCCTTTTCATTTCCCGGAACACCAGGCTCCCACCCGATGCTCAGCTTTCAACTTGAGCCTTGCTTCCCACAACTCTGCCACCTGGCTCCCTTTCCCCAGGCTCAGTCTTCCTCTCTGTTCCTCAAAAGCCATTCAGCAATGGCAGAGGACATGTAACCTGGACCTGGGACTTTGCCCAGCGAACCCCCCCTCCTCTGGAGCTCATGCCACTCAATTATAGCATTTTCTTTCACATCTTGTATCCTCAAATAAGACACTGCTGTCAGGGCTTCTAGATCCCCATAGAGTTCCTTCCCAGCCACCCCCTGCCTAAGCGCAGGTGCACCCCAGAGTGTGGTCCACATCCTCCTCCTCACCTTATTCTCAGTCTGTCCCAAGCCAGCCAGTTTACATGCATAGTTCTGCAATCGCCTTGTGACAAAGCCATTGGTCCCCAGTGTTCTCCAGAGCTTCAGGCCTGTATCTTTGCTGACTACCGGAAATCCTCCCCTGAACATTCTAAGGGCCTCAGTTTCAAAGTCTCCAAAGCCAAGCGCTCTCACTTCTCCAGGTCCTCTGGTGGCACTCTTGTCTCTTCTAATGACTCTGCGTAGCTCCTTCAACCATGGCCAGAGCAAGGTATTGTAGTAGTAATCGTAAAAACAGCAACCAGTGACAATTACATTTATTGAGCACTTACTCCAGGCCTGATGTCTTGCTGGGTTGGTACAGCCACCCTTCCAGGCATGTAGTGTCATCTCCATTTTGCAGCTGAAGTTTAGGGAGAATAAGTACGTTCCTCCAAGTTACACAGCTAATATGTAGACTCTAGTCCAGACTCTGAGAGCCTTCTCTATGCCAGGTGCTGGGCTCCTGTTACTCTCCCAGTACCTGCGAGGAGAGTGTGGGCCCTGCAAACCACTCCCCCACATGCATCCCCCTCAGATGACCTAAGCCAATCAACCAGGTATCTCCCTCTGCAGCATGTAGTTCAGGGATGGACTGTGGTTATGGGTTGAATTGTGTCTTCCTGCAAAAAGACATGTTGAAGCCCTAACACCCAGGACCCAGAAACGTGACCTTCACTGGAGATAGGGTCTTTGCAGAGGTTCATCAAGTTAAAATGAGGTAATTGGGGTATGCCGTAATCCCATATGACTGGTTGCTGAATAAAAAGGGGAAATGTGGACACAGGGCTTCACAGGGAGAGGGTCTTGTGAAGACAGGGGTCGGGGTGTTGGGGGAGGGCAAGGGGCAGGTATGCCACACACCCCAAGGAACCGCCGGAAGCCAGGAGAGATCCTTCTCTAGGGTTGCCTGAGGGATGGGGGCCCAACCAGCACTTTGATCCCATACTTCCAGTCTCTGGAGCTGTGGGGCAATGGACGTCTCTGGTTCTGAGTTGCAGAGTCTGCACACTTTGTTAGAGCAGCAATGGGAAACTGACACAGCCATCTCCTCCAGCCTGGGGGTGACACTCCAGAGGAGCGCAGCTCAGGGATTCTGAGAACAGAAGCTGCTCCCCTTGTCCTGTTGGTTGTAAAACAAAAAAAAAGAAAAGGAGCACGTTGCCACCAGTTGATGCTGCTGATCTCCTTTTGCAAATGTGAGGGGAGGCCATACATGGAAGGGGAAGGTCCAAGAGGTGGCCAGGCAGCAGGTAATGTCTCCTGACCACCTGCCAAAGAGCCTGCCCTAGCTCAAAGCTTCTGCCTCCTTTGACTTCAGGGATCCTTGCTGCTCAGTTTCAGCTGTGCTTGCAGCAAGCATCACACCCCCGTTTTTCAGAGGCTTAGAGGGGCAAAGTGTCCCACCCAAGAGCCCACAATTCATAGGTGGCAGAGATGGGACTGAACGAAGTCCACCCAACCTTGAATTCAGTGCTCCCGCCCACTATGGAGGTTATGACAGCGACATCCAGCATCCTAGGCTGCTTCTGGCAGTCGCGGATCTTCTTTATTTGTGTCTACCTCTTTACCATACCTCTTCCTATTTTAGTCCACTCCTAGCTCCTTCCAATAACTCTGATTTAATGTAAATATATAGTTCTCATTTTTAATCCTTGGCACCTTCCTTCAGACATCGACCACCGGCCTTCTGGGCCTGCTCACCTCTGGCCACTCAGGGTCCCCAGCGGCCCTGGGCAAGCCCTGACCCGTTCCCCACCCACAGGGTCTCACAGCAGGCTGTGCTGCTCTGTCCACCTATGCCAGGCTGGCTCCCTACCACGTGTACCCCTGGAAAGGCAGGAGAAACTTCCTCTGCACCGCTGCTGCCCTGGGCTCTACATGTCATGACTCTTGTGTTTGCTCCCACAGGAGGCTGTCATCACCTGAACAAAAGCACTTCGTGGGCTTCGAATCTTCTCGTTCTGGCTTGGATGGCAGACCACTGGGAAATTAAGGCAACATCTCATGGCTTTTCCATATGATGCTTTTCCCACTTATTCAACAAATATTTGAACACCTGCTACTGTGAGTAATGCACTGCATTGCTGAGAGCTATGAGATTAATTAATTAATTAACGAGAGTCCCTGTCCACACTGAGCTGACTGCACAGAGAAGAATAGAGACCAAATAATAATGATAATAATAATAATGAGAGAGAGATGTGAACACAGGGCTTATTTAAGGGAAAGGAAATGGTTCCATATGTTTGGTGCATGGAGCTATAAAAGATAAAACTGCAGACATGAGTAAAATCAAGCCCTGGATGTCTTATAAGTATGTTAACTGCTGAAGACGGATGGCCTAGTACTTATTATGTACATGTTTTAAGGGTTACTCATTCACGCTAACACACCCATGCATAGAGTTTTGTTTCACCATTGGAAGGGGAATTAGCAGCCCAAAAGATACTGGGTGGTGGTGAACCCAGGTAACGAGCAGGTGCTGGCTGAGAAGTCAGGGTTCTGCCTCCTTCCCCACTCTCGGCCTTTTTCTGAGAGTCTGCCTGCTCTGCTGTTGTTCCAGGGGTAAAGATAAAAATCTTATTCTGCAAAAGCTGTTTCGTATCAGTTTTGCTGGGCTCGGCCCTAGCCCTGCTGAGCTGCAGGGCACTGGGCTATAAGAGCTGTGCTGGAAGTGACTTCTTTGATGTTTTCAAAGGTCGGAGCACATCTCTCCCCTTTTGGAGTGTCACTCGGCTCTAGGCAGACGATGTTTCAGCTGTGGGGACAGCCAATTAGAGCCAATTATAACCTAACTAACCTCCCATGACACCAAAACTCCTTGTAGAATTTGCCAGCTTCTTGCAAAAATAGTGTGCATACAGGCCTAACTCCCGTGTGGAATGTGCCCCAACTCCAGTTATCACTGAAGGTTCAGTCATTTTCCACTGTGACTGCATATTACAATCACCTGGGCAGAGTATTCATTACTGACGCTGAGATTCCAGGCCCCGATAGTCCAATTTAATGTCTGAGATGTGGGTCCTGGCATCAGTGAAAAAACATCCCCAGGTTTGAAAAATAGTGATGCATCTGAATTCACCCAAAAACACAGCTGGGCTTCTCCGAAACCCAACGGTTTTCTCTCCTTTCCCATTACACACACGTTTTTCTGAATTAGTTGGCATCTGCATTTATTAACATTGGGTCCTTATTTCATATTTTGTGATTATTCATTCTAATTATATTAACTCTTTCAGGTATGTCCCTAATATATCTGTACTTTCATCTGATTTTATTTTTTTCTAACCGAATATATTTCAGGAATCTTGAACTACACAAGTGAAGAGAGTAAAATTTGTTGTAAACTTTTTTCCAAAATAGTTGTGAAAACTATTTTTATTCAGCGAACAGGAAACTGAATCCATAGCATCTAGAAATAAATGTGCATCTTTGACAACTATAGCCACATGCTTGATATAAGTGTGTATATTTTCCTGTATTTATCTATAAGCATATATCCATACACATAAGCATTTATCTCACACACACACACACACACACCCCTCCCGTAGCACAAAGTCTTGTAGCTAACCTCCAATAGGGAGTAATTCTTGAAGGAAAAAAGTGAATGAATATACACATGGATAGATGCACAGATGCTGAAAGTACAAGATAAGCAACTTATATTCATTCACTTAAATATGGATATATAGCTTATATGTAAATACAACCTTATTTCCAGTTGGCATCTGAAAATAACAGGACATCTGTTATAAATTCCAAATTTTTATTCAATCACTCTATGTAAATTACTGACATATTCATAGAGCAGGATATGACTTTTTATTTTTAAACGTTAGCATATTATATTGATACTTTTAATAAGGATTAAAACAAAACTTCATTACATTCTTATTATTAAGGGGTACGTTCAAGATAACCCTTAAAATAGAAGGGGATTTATTAGACCCCATGATGACAAATGAAAAGAAATAGTAATTTCCAGAATAAATCAGGTTTCAGATCACGAGACTAATGCCAAATAGCAGCAGACACAATTGAGTCCAACAATTTTCAAAGCTTTCGATTTGGTTTGTAGCAGCAGAACTCTTTCTTTTCATAAAATCTTGAGCAGAAAACCGGTATCCGCTCCCAGAGCAGCAGCCCTGTCTGAAGTGAGGCCTTCAAGCCCTCCGCATCAGCTGCCCTGGCTCCGGACAAGCACAGCTTGGGAACCATTGAGCTAGCCTGGAGACTCTCGGTTCTAGCTGCACATTTAAAAAAAAATTACCTGGGAGGCTTTTGAGAAGCCCCAGACCCCACCCTAGAGATTCTGACTTAGTTGGGCTGAGGTGGTGACTGTAACGCACAGCCAGAGTTGACAGCCACTGGCCCCGCACAGCTCCTGCAACCCGGGAGCAAAGCTGAAGCCCAGGGGGGGCAGGAAGGCGTGGAAAAAGCAACGCCACAGGTCGGGCTGGGGCTGTGCCAGGGCCAGAGCTCGTGCTCCTGAATTATTCTAGTCCAGCGATGACGCTGAGCGTGCAGCAGCCCCTGGGAAATGCTGCTCTCTGAGGGCACTGGTGGTGCAGGACCCCCAAAGGAGTCTGTTGTCACCACAGCAGGGCCAGAGGGGAGCTTACCGTGCTCTCCCAGACGCCGCCGTCCACCTCCCACGAGACACACAGTCACGAGCAGCGCCAATTATCATATAACGTTCTGAACAGGAAGGAAGGCTAAAGGAAGAATGGCCGGCAAGCCTGGCTTCTGCTAGGTTGCCTCTCAGAAGAACATAAACTCGTGATTGGTACGGCCAGTAATTTTAATAATAATGACAGCTAAGATTGATCGTTTCATTAAGTGTTTTATACATATCCTCTCATTTAGTCCTTGGAACACACCAACGAGAATCATAGCCCTTTGGATGAGGAAACTTGAAGTCTTAGTTCTTAAAGAAGGTTAGCGATTTGCCCAAGGTCATAGAGCTTTAATTGGCTGAGCTGAGAGTTCAACATGGGCCTGTCTGATTTGAGAGCCTGTGTTTTTAACCGCCAGAGTATAAAATACAAAATGTAAAACTACTCAATTGCCTTGATTTTAGGGGCCCTCAACTTGAACTCGAGGTCCTGGGAGGCCATCCTCATCTTTCCTTCATAAAACCTGGAGTCTCTTCCACATCCGGGAAGCCCATCCTCCAGCTAGAAACCCCTTCAGGCCTCCTTGAGGAAAGTATTGCTATAAATGAGCACATTAGCTCTTTTTGTGTTGTGTATTTATTTCTTTATTATTTGCTCTCGTTATCTAGAAATCTATATTTTAACCCTAATTGTCTCCCTGCGGTAATGATTAAGGCATGACTCTGAGATTTGCATTGCAAACACCATGAGGCCTTCAACAGGAGCAGATGAATTCCGAACTTGGCGTCTAACAGCATTTGTTGCTTCATTTTCGTGTCTTCCCGGCTTCAGTTTGGGCCAAAGTTGTTAATATTTTTTTCAGGTTCGGAAAGGATGGGAGGGGGTGGAATTCAGGATCATGATTTCAGCCTGCATTGACTCTACCCAGTAGATCAAAATTGAACTTTTACCACTGAAACGATATCTTTGAATAAAAAAACCTATGGATCAGTGCCTTATGTACATTTTACTAATGAATATTTATAGGACCACCCACAGGGTGTACAATCTCATACAAGCCACTCTATTTAGACAATGGTTATTTGGGAAAAACAAAAGGGGCCCTAGAAAAAGCTATGTGGTAAGTGGGATGCATTTTTATTCCTCCCAAGGGGAGGTGAGAAGCCTTCAATGGATAGCTGCACTTTTTCAGTTCTACTGTCTTAAAAGTTTTATTTATTTTAGAAATAGTTACAACCTAGCCAGGTAAATACATTGCGATAAATTCCATTTAACTTTTTCCCTCACTGGAATAGCCTCATAAAAGACAACAAAAACCTGCAGAAAATTCAATGAGGGAATAAGATTGTCAATACAGTGTGTGTGTATTTGAAAATAAAACGGCACAATCAGGTATAAAGAAGAGTCTTCATTCAAGTTAATAAAAATCAATCTAGAAGAAAGAAAACTGCATTTTGGTGTCTAAGTAATCTTATCTTTTAATAACAATAAAACTTTCCACTTTATAGGGCTTTTTCTTTGGAGTCTCTAGGAGTTTGTGAAGCAAGTGCTGGACTGGGGTTGATGGTACACCCAAAGCTAAGAGTCTGTCCCTGGCCTCCACCAGTAATGATGGCAAGACCTTATCCCTGAGGCACCTCTGCTACACGTACAGTTCCCCACCATTGCCATCCCTTAACTCACCAATCAGTAATGTTGACAAGCCACTGTTGTTCCAACTACGAAACCAAATATAATTAAGAGGAAATGGGAATTCTGTAAAAAAGCATCTACATTAGCTACTATTTTGTTGCAGATAATGAAATGCACTTAATAAATGGGAGCTATGCCACATGAACAGAGGACTCTAAACACCCAAATGAAGAATAATAAATCTGACCTCCAGAGCCAGATAAAACTATTTTCATTTTATTGAACTACCGTATTTTCATGTCTCTAAGAAGTCATTGATTGCAAGACATGCCATCAATTTAATAACTTTCCAGCGGGAAAGGAAAGAACAACCACATTGAATATACATATCAATTATAAGAAACATATTGATTTTAGAAATGTTAAAACATGGGGGGGGATATGTCTTACAAGTGAGGAAATACAGCAAATATAAATGTATACTAAGTTGAAAGAGGACTTTTATATTTATTATCTAATTTTTACCACAATTTCTTGGGCTGCTATGATTATTCCATTTTACAGATGAGAAAAAGCCCAACCTCTGAGATGTGGGTTAACTTGCTCAGGATCACACAGCTAATAAACAAATATCCTTAACTCTTTGCTTCTGAGTTCCGTGTTCTTCTCACCACTCCACACTACCTTTCTGTCTTAAAGTAATAGAACCCTTTTATCTAAAATGTTTTTCTGACCACTAATAAAGAAAGATACATTTTTACAAGACTGCTCCAATAAATTCTTCACAGCCGCTCTTGAAATTTCTTCATGCTTAGCTAAGATGGTCTTCACACCACCTATAAATCAAGTTCTCTACTCGTTGTTGGTAGTCAGGTTAATAGAGATGCGGCCGTCCCAAAGGATGCACCTCCAAGAAAAGATACGGATCACTGGCTGAAAGCTCATGTGGCCCCCGCGGCAGCTAGTTCACTGCTGTTCGCTTCCTCACTTATTCTGGACACAGCACACCTGCTTTTGCAGATTGAAATTTTGAATTGGCTACGTTAATTACCCTTGGTGTGTTGTGAATCTTCTTTTTGAATCTTCACTAATGAATGTGCAGTGCCCATAAAGCTTTCATTGACTGGTTATGCAATCAGCTGTCCCCACAGCGTCTTAGTGATGAGAGTGGGAACCTGCAAGTGGCTTTCTCCACTACCTAGATTGCTAGAAATCGATTCAGTGGTAGGAGTCTGGCTATACCTGGTTATGACCTGGAAGCCTCCTGGGAGGTCAGCAGATCTAGACTCAGACGAGCATTTGCCTAATACGGACATGCCTCATGGTGTACCATCCAGGGCCTGGGTATGGGGTGGCACTGGGGGACATCTGACATCCCCCATGGTGCATGTGGCCAGCACAGTGGTGGCAGAGTGTGTAAACAGAGGAAACAGAGCACATCCTCACCAACACAATCGGTGCCACAACAGGACGGAGGACAGACAAGCCTCAAGAGGGGAAAGGAGGCTTGCTCTTCCCTCTGGCCTGCAGTAAGGGCCCTCCAGGCTACTTCACCAACCACAAGTCCCACCTTAGACAAAGCCAGGTGCAGTCTGCAATCCTGCCCCCTTCTCACCCGCAGAGGCACTGTGCTGGAGGCTATGGAAGTACACAGGGAGTTTCTGTTTTTGTCCCAAGAAACATCAACAAGTAAGCAGAACTATTTGTTTTGGTTTATTAGTGAAAGACTCCCCAGAACTGCAAGTTTAGTGGTAATTATTTAAGAGTTTGAATTTTCCATTAGTATTCAGGGGCTGGCTTTGTGCTTCAAGCCTAATGCTCTTACTAAGTCACTTCTTACCATTTAAAGAGGGGGAAGCTATAACTGAGCTTGGGGTGTAGGAAAGGCAAAAAAAATGAGGACAAAGAGAGGAGCCCATGATAAATTTGGAATACAGCGGGGGTTCCAACAGTAACACCAAAGTAACTTTCTACGTAATAATCAGATCCTCTGAGACCAGTGGTCCCTTTGCATGGCCCCAAGAGAAGGCCACACAGAAAACAGAGACAGCTTTTTAAATGCAAGAGAAAACTTGTTTGACTTCCTCTTTTAACATAATTTGGGGAAAAAATACAAAACAAATTTAAAAATTGAGTTTGCTCATTAAAAAGCCACAGTGAGTTTGGGTGTGGTGGTTCATGCCTATAATCCCAACACAAGACAGATGGAGGCCAGGAGATTGAGATGAGCCTGCCAGCATGGTGAAACCTCCTCACCTCTACTAAAACTGTAAAAATTAGCTGGGTGTGGTGGTGCGTGCCTGTAATCCCAGCTACTCAGGAGGCTGAGACATGAGAATTGCTGAAACTGGGGAGGTAAGGTTGCAGTGAGCTGAGACCACACCACTGTACTCCAGCCTGGGGGACAAAGTGAGATGCTGTCCAAAAAAAAATAAAACCCACAATGAAATATATCACCTCATACTTGTCAGAATAGCTCTTATCAAAAAGATGAAAGATCAGCAGTGGCAAGTAGGTCAAGAAAAGAAAGCTGTGGCACACGGTTGGTGGGAATGTAAACTGGTACAGCCATCATGGAACACTGCACGGAGGGTCCTCAAAAAATTAAACATAGAACTACCATGGGATCCAGCAACACCACCGCTGGGTCTATACCCAAAGGAAATGAAATCAGTGTGCTGAAGGGATACCTGGCCTCCCATGCTCATTCCAGCACTGTTCACAACAGCCAAGAGAATATGGGAACAACCTAAGTGTCCATCGCCATATGAATGGATAAAGAAAATGTGGTATCTATGCACAATTGAATACCATTCGGTCATAAAAAGAAGGAAATCCTGTCGTTTGCAATAACGGGGGTGAATTTAGATGACATCATGCTAAGTGAAATAAGCCAGAGACAGAAAGACTATATTATCTCATTTACACGTAGAATCTTGTGGTGTTTTGTTTTGTTTTGTTTTTTGAGACGGAGTCTCGCTCTGTCACCCAGGCTGCAGTGCAGTGTCACAATCTCCACTCACTGCAACCTCTGCCTCCCGGGTTAAAGCGATTCTCCTGCCTCAGCCTCTTGAGTAGCTGGGATTACAGGTGCCCACCATCATGCCCTGCTAATTTTTTTTTTTTTTTGTATTTTTAGTAGAGACGGGGTTTCGCCATGTTGGCCAGGCTGGTTTTGAACTCCTGACCTCAGGTGATCCACCCGCTTCGGCCTCCCAAAGTGCTAGGATTGCAGGCATAAGCCACCATGCCCAGCCACACACAGAATCTTAAAAAGTCAAACTCATAGAAGAAGAGAGTAGAACGGTGGTTCCCAGCAGCTGCGGGCAAAGGGAAATGGGAAGATTTTGGTCAAAGGGTACAAACCTTCAGTCACGAGATAAACAGACGCTGGAAATCAGCAAGGCTGTGATGGAAGTGTTAATTGACTTGGTTGTGGCAATCACGACACCAGGTATTCATATATCAAATCATTATGTTATACACCTTGGATATATACAATCTTAATTTGTCAATTAAACATCTATTACATTAATTAATTGTTTTAAATGCCCTAACTATAAAGAAAATTCAAAACAGTTACTTTAAGAGAAATCCCCTTTCCCAAAAGCCATGTAAAACGGGGCAGACAGTTCCTCCATAGTGTGACCCTACGTCCCACCCAGAGACCAAGGACAGCACAGGAGGTTACCTTAGCAGCCCCCGCTCCTTAGGAGATGGATTTTACTTTTCTCTCTATTGTAAAAAGGGAACAGATGCCCCCTAGGCAATTTTACTGCAAAGGACCTCAGCAAATGGCAGCTGCTTCAGGCTTCTGCTGTCCCTTCCAGGCACTTCTGAAGCTAAGGGAATTTCCTTCCTTCCTTGGCCGCCCCTCCTGGAGTCTCCACCCACAGAGCTGAGCCTGCCTGGTCCGCTCCACCACAGAGCGTGAGGACAGATCTGATATACATAAATCAACATATTACTCATTTTCTAGCACTGCCTTTGACAGCTGTTACATGAGCACATTGTTAGAAACTGTCAAGCAATGATACACAGTGCCTTTTACAACATATGTTGACTTTTATCTAATGTAGCTCCATAATTAGCCCCAGGGAAAGTGAATCCAGGCATCCACCTGGCTGTGTGATCGCAGTTAACCTTTCCTTTCTTCTGAGGGAAGTTAGCGGGGTCGGGGGTGAAGATCCAGGCAGCGAGGCCCCCAGGACTCAGAGAAAGGCAGTAAGTGTGCAAGCTGTGCAGGGTATGGGAGAGAAACTGCTTACATCTCCCTACCCTCAGCCTGTGGTCAGAGATTGGGGGGTCCAGGGGTTCTGGTCAGGGTTTTCAAGTCCCTCAGGCCTGGATGAGCTCTGGGATCATTAATGGAAAAATAAATCTTCCTGGAACCTGGGCCATTCAACGTGAAAGAACCTGAGAGAAAAAGCTAAGTGTTGCTTCAACCATTATTCTTGTTGCTCCTCTGTTTCTCCTTCAGGAAATGACAAAACTTGCAAACCACTCATGGCAAGAAAAACACATTTCCACTGATCTTCAGGGTTTGGCAGGTCTTTTAGCCATGAAAATTGATACAATAAAATATGGACTTGCGGTAAGAAGGTCTGGATTCAAGTTCCTGATCCTTCACTTACCAACACAGTAACCATGGGAAACTTATAATTTGTCAGGGCCTTCCTGTCCTCAGCTTCAAATGGGAATAAGGGCAGCAGGTGCATTGCCAAAATCATTAAAGCCAGTGATGTGGGAATGGTTCTCCATGGCTCCCCCAGCACCCTGGGCAGTGCCTTTTTAATAAATGAATTCATACTTTCAGTATTCTAATGAAGACCAAATGAGGAGATGTAGAAACATTTTGAGGACAGAAACTCAGTGTCCAAGTATCAGTTATTTGATTTACGCTTCCATGTCTGGTTTTGGGAGCTAGGTCAGAGACAGAGCACTAGCTATCTTACAAGCAATAAACCAGAATAAATCTGAGGGAATTCAAAAGGCATGAATTGAACTAAAGGCAAAAGAGTTGTCTAAAAGTTTAACTATTTGAAGACAACTAGCATTCCCCATACAGACACACCCCAAGTCAAAAAACGGAAAAGGGAGGAATTCCCAAAGGGACGTCCTCCTGAAGGAAATGTACCTCTGTGCACATCCGTTCACCATGAGTCCCACCTCAGCCATCCATGAGCACCACCTGCCACATGCAATGCAATGTCAGAGAGACTGTGGGAACTCACAAACCGCAAAAAGCAAGGTACCTGCTCTGCAATTGTCTGACTTGGGCCCCAGGGATGCAATAAAGACCGGACACCATGCTTGACTTCAGGGAGTCCAGTGGGAGAGGGAGTCCAATGGGATGGCGGTGCAGCAGGGCTATGATACAGAGAAGCAGCCAGGAAAACGGCCACAGACAGAATCCCAAAGAACAGCCATTTAGGATATGGACAAAGAGGACTGTCCAAAGTAGGAAGAAAATTAAGAGAAAATGATGTCCTAGAAACCAACAGAGAAGTAAATTTCCAGAATGAGTCCTCATTTCCTAGGTTAAGATGCTGTGGAAAGTTCAATTAAAATAAGGACTGAAAACCACTCAGGAGATAACCAATCAGCAATGAACAAGTGATTTTATTGAGACACGTAAAAAATTAAGTAGTATTATCAAGACAGATCTGACCAGGTGTCAAAGGGCAAAAACTATAAATGCTATGAGAACTCATAAGATGGAGGGAAAGATCTCTGTAGGAGAGAGAGGTTAAGAGATGACTGATTCACAAGATATAAATTGAAGTGGGCCTTGAGAGATGAGTAGAATAGCGGGGGATGGGGAGGACAGCAGGGGACTAGAGCTCCCAAGTAGGGGTAAAGGTTGAGCATGGGGCTGTGTATACTTGGTGATTTCCAAGGGCCAGGGAAGAGGGTTTGGGGAAATGAGGCTGGGAAAGGAATCTGGGGTCAGACTGAGAAGGGACTTAGAGGCCAGAGTCCCAGTTTGTCCCATAAGATTTGGGTAGGGTCAGACATGTGCACTTGAAGCCTGGAGAAGACCCATGTAAGAGCAGTGTGCTGGCTAGACTGGAGGGGAGAGAAGCAGCTAGCTCAGAGGCCACAGAACAAGAGGAAGAGGCAGGGCTTAACCTGGAAAATATTAAAGGGTGAGGCTTTCACTCATATGAGCAATATTTTTGTCATAAAAGAAATAAGAGACCATTTGCCTATCATGGCAGGGAGCAAATCCCCTTCTCCCTTGAATCAGCATGCTAGGTTCCCTTAGAGTTTAAGACGATGGGCTCTGAAATCAGACTGAGCTGGTTCAAAGATCAAATCGGTGACATCCCTACCACACGCCCTTGTTAGGTTGCCTAACTCCTTGGAACTTCAATTTCCTCATGTATGAAATGGAGAAATCAATAGAATCTACTCAGAGTGTTTTAAGTATATTAAAAGAGGTAATGCATGTAAATGGCTAACAAAGGATAAGCACTCAATAAGTGTTATCTATGATACTATTTTATTACTGAAGAATATTGCTCAATCAGGTTGGAGAAATATCTGCAAAGCATATGAAATAAACACCTCGAGAAATGCAAGTCATCGATAAACATGAAAAATTGCTTACCTTCAGATATTCAAAAATTTACATGATCTAGTAGCTGACAGTTAAACAGTCTGAGAAAACCAAGTGTGGCTGGCAAAATTCTGAGAAGGTCTCTAAGATTCCCACCCCATGATGTACAGGTCCTGTGTAATCCCCTCCGCTTGACTGTGGGCAGAGCCTGTGAATAGGATAGCAGTCCTGTGATTAGATTAACAATCCATCAACTTTTAGTTAGTCAAAAAGGAGTTTATGCGGAGTGCACCTGACCTAATCAAAGGGGCCTTTAGAAGGTGGCAAAACGTCGAGAGGCATGCTCCTCTTGGCCTTGCTGATGCAGTGTCCATGCATCTTACAGCTGCAAGGAATTGAATTCTGCCGACAGCCAGGGGAAGGAGAATCCTGAGACTCAGATGAGACTCCAGCCCAGGCTGATAACTTGAGTGTAGCCTGGGGAGACCCTGAAGAAAGAACGCCTTTAAATTGTGCCCAGACTGTGGCCCAGGCAAGCAGTAAGGTGATACATCTAAGTTGTTTAAAGCCATAAAGCTTGTGGCAATTTGCTATACAGCAAAAGAAAACTAATATACCTGTGGCTGGCAAAAATGTAGAGAATCAGAAAATTAAATCCGCTGTTTGGGGGGATGTATTTGAATTCAATTTGGAAAGCAGGTTGACATACTCTATAACATTGGAGATACATACACACCATACCCACCCACTGCCATGCTCTCGCACGTGGCCTGGCTAAACCACTGCCTGTGTAAATAGGTGCACGTGTACCAGAATGTGCATGGATTTGCAGCTTAAATAGTCAAATGCTAAAAACAACCTAAATTAAATGACCATCATGATAAGAATAAATAAATTGTGGTCTATTCAGAAAATGGAATATTAGCAATGAAAATGAGCAACCTACAGTTAAAATATAACATGACAGATCTCAAAAATATAATGCTGAGAAGCAAGATGCAAAAGAGGGCACACATTCCATTTCCATAAAGTTTGTAAACAGGCATAGTAAGACTACCCCCCCTTAGAGATGCATACACAGATATGAAAAAGAGGTATTTTTTTAGAGGCAAGGAAGTAATTTTCACGAACTTCAGGATAGTGATTATCTCTCTCTGTGAGGAGGAAGAGATTGTGTTTGGAAAGAGAAAAATGAGAGACCTTCCGAGGTGCTGACAATGTTTGTTTCATGATTACTTTTTACACATGTGTTCACTTCATAATTTAAAAAAATATACACATACACTCTATGCATGCCTCTGTGTGGAGGACAGATCTCAGGACTAACAGGTGGGATGCCGAAGACCTCTGAATGACTTATCTTATACTCTACCAGGGAAATGTGCCTGAGAAAGTCCAGGGAACACAGATCTGGGGGCTCCTCTGACATGTGGAAGCCTCCAGTAGGAGTCAAGCTTCCCAAGAGCCTGCACCGGGCTTGGAGCCGATGGCTCAATGCACCTTCCCCCGCCCCCTCCCACGCCAGAGGAGCCATCAGCTTCATGACACCTGTGCTGGCGTGGCAGCTGCGGGAGGGAGGAGGGAGCTGTCAGGAGCAGTCACTGGCATCAGACTAATAATAAGATTCATTTCTCCGAGACTCCCAGGACACAACCCAGGGAGACTGAAGAATGCTAATGCTGCCTGCAAGGGCTCTGGGGGCTGGTTACTTATTTTTATTTTTTAAGGTCAATTGTTTCAGGTCGGTATGCTTATTAGAGGGGGAATCAGTGGAAAAAGAGCATGTGCCTCTATTCTAAGCCTAAAAGGAAAAGCCAGACAAAAAGAACAAAAAGAAGACATTCATTCATTAATCATGTCTCAATCCTCTTTCTTAGAGGGTACCTGAGTGGCCAGGGACAGAATCAAGACCCGTAGTTGTTAGTTGTCGTGGAGCTTGGAGCTGAAGAATCAGAGACATAAGACAGAGATGCAAAACTTGGGGACTGCTGCTGCTCTTTCTTTCCTCCAGTACTTGAAGGTTATTCCTCTACGCCTTCATCCTCAGCACTGTATCAATTTCCTACGGTTGTGTCACAAAAAGTGCCATACTTAGCAACTTAAAGCAATATAGATTTATTATCACTAAGTTTTAGTAGGTCAGAAGTCTGGGCATGGCGTGGCTGGGTTCTCCACTCAGGACCTGACCGGGATGAAATTCAGGCATTGCCTCAGGTATGGTTCCCATCTGCGGCTGAGCAGAATCTGCTTCTGAGCTCCTGTGATTGTGGCAGAATTGAGTTTTCTGCAGTTGTATGACTGTGGTCCTCATTTCCTTAGTAGCTGTCACGTGGGGGTCACCCTCAGGGCCTAGAGGCCACCCACATCCCTTATCACGTGGTCCCCTGCATCTTCAGAGTTAGCAACAGAGAAATACTTGGGCATCCAATTCCTTAATGCTTCAAATCTCTGATTTCTTTTTGTGTGTGTGAGCAAAGAAAATTCTCTCATTTTATAGGGCTCAAGTGGTTAGGTCCAGCCCACCTGAATAATCTCCCTATCTTAAAGTTAACTGATTCAATACCTTAAATATATCTGCAAATCCCTTGCACAGAAGTACCTAGATTAATGTTTTAAATAATGGGGAAAACATGGTTATGCCAACGGCTGGGAATCTTGGCAGATGGTCTTAGAATTCCGCATACCACAATCATCAGTTGTTAGTATTGCTATTCTGAACACAGCATTCATGGGATGTAAACAAAACAATGTGCCCAAAGGGAGGAGGAATGTCAAAAGATGGCCCAGACAATTGGGAGATTTATTCATTATTTGAGTTGGACCACACCTGGGGTTGGGAATAATAGCTTTCATTCATTCACTCATTCAACAAGCATGCTAGATGCTGTGGGAGGCTACACAGATAAGTAAAATAGACCCTTCCATGACATTTACAGTGTAAAAAGATAACAAAACTATAATATTCATCCATTTAGCAAATACGTATTGTGTGCCTACTATGCGGCAGGTGCTAGATACTGAGGATATAGTGAATGACTCTAACATTACAAGGTACAGTGCTGCAAGTTACAGCCTGAAAGAGTGAAAGTCTCATGGAAATTCAGAGTGAAAAAAGGGCTTCTCCAGGCAAGGGAATGTGCAAAGGCAACCACCTTACAGAAGAGGAGATGACGGGCTGTGCGGTATTTTAAGAGGAACTGAGGGTACGAGGGGAATGGCTTGCTGGTTAGAGAAACTGACGTGAACAGAATCCCAAGATGAGAAAGAGCAGCGAGAAAGTGGAAAACAAAGCCCACTTTCGATAGATCAAACGTGCCAGGAAACAGTGTCATGCAAGATAAGAATATAAAGAAAGTTTGGGCCGGATTTTGAAGGATCTTGAAGGACAATGAAAAGCCTTTCTTCGGATCAGACGCTCTCAAAGCTTCACTCTCAGGAGGTCAATTCAGTAACACGATCCATTTGCTCCTTCAATATCTACCAGAAACCCATCCTGTCAAACCCAGGCACAGTTTAAGCTGCTGGGGATACAAGCTGAAATCTCTAACCTCAGGATATTTTTACTCTAGGGGAAGAGACAACAATAAACAAAAAAATTAATAAAAAAGATAATTTCAGACAGTGATGTGTCATAAAGGAAACAATATCAAGCAAGATAGAGTGACAGAAATTAGGGGAGAATGGTTTGAAGTTGAAGGGTCAGAGGAGGCTTCTCTGGGCAAGCCATATTAGAGTGAAGACCTGTACTCTAGGAGGAGGCAAGCCATGCAGAGACCTGGGGGAGCCTTCCAGGCAAGGGCATAGGAAGGGATCCTGACACGGACATGGAGTGGCGGGTGAGCAAAGGCAAGGCTTCAGTGCGGTAGAGTGGTGTGAGCAAGAGGACCGTGGAGGGAGTGATGCCAGAGAAGGTGGCAGGGCCAGATCTCTTAGGACTTCGAGGGCCAGGGAGAGTAGTTTGGATTTTATTGTAAATGCACTGAGAAGTTCCTGGAGATTTCTAAGTAAGGCAGAGCGCTGAAATTACTGATCAGTCAGGCTAAGATGAATCCTAGGGAGCAGGAGCAGGCCGACTGCTGCTGTCCAGCCTCTGAGAGGCAAAGTGCCCAGAAGCCAGGGGCGCTGGCCAGTTTGGGGATATCTTTAAAGAAAGCTGAAAGGTTTTGCTGATAGATTGAAAGAGGGGTAAGAGAAGGGGAAAACTGAAAAGAGGAGAAGGGGGCAGGGGGACCTGGTAGGACCTATTGCTAACAGGATGGGAGAGCAGAAATGAGAGGCTAGGCCATGTCTGGCATCAAGGAGAGGGGGTGACAGGTGAGGAAGGTTGCACACAGATCAGGACTAGATCAGGCAGACGAGGTCAGAGAAGGAAGCTAAGGTGACTCTGATTCTTCCAGCCTGGACCACTGGGGGACTAGTGGTGCCCACTAACAGAAACAAGGAATTCAAGAAGAGCAGCACAGAAGGAGGGCAATGAAACAGTTGTGGACACACGGCCTTGCAGGGGACAGGCTCTCTGCACATAGAAAGGAGGGGCTACTGGTGGGACTTAATGAGCTCCATGAAGCTGACTAGGCCAGAACTGGCTGCCTGCAAGGTGGACTCCAAGGTCTAGTGCCATTCATTCACCAGCAAGGCTGCCAGCCGGTGCTGACCATAACCCGCCTCACTGGAATGACAAGGGGCCATGTTACCCCACAGTCTGTCACCCCATCCCCTACTACCCCCACACAACGACTAATCGATACAAGAGTGGAAAAGCTTGGCTCTGTTGCCTGAAGGTGGGACAACGCTGGCTGCGCTCAGAGACCCCCATTAGGTCACGATGAGGCTGGACTCCAGCTTTTGCCTAGCAGCTAAGCGCCAGGCTCTCCCCTTGCCCTGTCTTGTGCTGACGATCATAATCCCAAAAGACACAATCCAAAATGCCATAGTCTCAAATGTTGAAATCCCAAAACAGCAACAACCCCAAATCTAAAATCCCAAAAATCACAATCCCAAAAGATTAAAATCCCAAATGTTGAAATCCTGAAAGCCGAATTCTGAGGAAAGAGTGGCGCATTTTCAGTTCTTTGCAGAATGGTTTCACCATGTTAGGTGGCGCTATTGCCTTGCTACTGTCTTACTCGGAAATTAAGAAAGGTTTAAGGAGGTGTGTGTGGGTGCCAGGTTGTCCAGGGGTGGACGTGTGGGCTGGATGTTAGGTGTCACTTTGACCAGATGAAGGAATCCCTAGAGACCTGGTAAAGCCCTCCTTTGGGTGCATCTTGAGGTGTTTCCAGAGGAGATTGGAGTGTGAGTCTAGGTGGACTGGGGGGATCCTCTGCCGTCAGTGCTGGCAGGTACCATCCAGTCAGCTGGGGTCCCAGAGAGAACAACCACAGAAGGTGAACTGCTCTCTCACTCTCTGGGAGCTGGAACAGACTTTTCTTCCGCTGCCTTGGATGTCAGAACTCCAAATGCACTGCTTTCTGGACTCCAGAACTTATGACACCAGTGGCCCCCCAGGGTCCTAGAGCTTTCGGCCTTGAACTGAGTTACGCCATCAGCTGCCCTGGCTCTGAGGCCTTCAGATTTGGACTGAGCCAACCTAGAGTCTCCAGCCCGCAGATGATGACCTGTCACGGACCTTCTCAGCCACCATAATCATGTGAGCCAATTCCCCTAATAAGTCCACTCTCCTTTCTCCCCCTCTCTCTCTCTCAATTTGTCTCTCTGTCTCTTTCTCTCTCTCATCTATCTATCTGTCTACACATACACACATATCCTATTGGATCTGTCTCTGGAGAACGCTGGCTAACACAGATTTGGTATTGGGAAAGCCGAATATCATTCCTTCCTACTATATTCCCTATCTTGCTTCCTTCATTATCTTATAGGTTTTACCCCCTCAGTAAATACCTTGCATAAAAATCACCATTTCAGGCTCTTCTACAGAGCTAGACCAAAACCTATTTTTACTCATAATAATAAATAGAACAACAGCTAACAACTATAATAATAATAGAGTAATAGCTAATGAAAAATAATAAATAGAATAATAGCTAACAACTACTGAGCACTTAATGCAGGCCAGGCACTGATAACCCCTTTCTTGCATTATCTCATTTAATCCTCACGATAACCCTGTGGGATAAGAACACTATTATTGCTAGTTGTATTCATTTCCTGGGGCTGCTCTGACAAATAACCACAAACTGTGTAGCTTAAAACAACAGAAGCCTATTCTCTCACATCTCTGGAGGCCAGAAGTTCGAAATCAAGGTGTTGGCAGTGTTACCCTTTCTCCAGAGGCTCTAAGGGAGACCTGTGCTTCATCTCTCCCGGCCTCCGGTGGCTGTCAGCGTTCCTTGACGTGGGTGTACATCATTCCAGTCTCTGCTCCACAGTCACAGTGCCACCTCCTCTTGTGTGTGCCTTCCTCATAAAGATACACGTTACTGCATATAAGGTCCACCTAGATAATACATGGCAATCTTCTCCTCTCAAGATCCTTAATCACATTCTTTTGCCAAATAAAGCAAGATTCACAGATTCAGAAGATCAGGAAGAGGATGTATCTTTTTGAAGGCTATTTGTCCCACTACACCCATTTGTAGATGATGGGAGGAGAAAGGCAAAAGTAAAAGAATAATAAACAGGAATCACAAAATAAGACAGAAGAAATACATTAGTAAAAACAATAAATTTAAATGGAAAGTGCAACCCAGAATGGAATAAAAAACACTAACAAAATATAGCTAAATGTGGTTTACGGGAGACACACAGAAATTGAAGGGAAACTGAAGGGAACAAGATTGAAAAGGATATACCAGGCAAATACTACTTCAAAGAAAATTGGAGCTGCTATAATACGGATAAACAAAAGTGACCTTAAGGCAAAGGCATTAGTAGGAATGAGTTGGAAGTATTCGTCATGATCGGTTAGGTTGGGCATCCGTCTCCGAGTGGGGAGGCTCTGCTCTACGGTATGTTGACCCTTGGACCCGACCTGATAGATTCGTCTCTGTCTAAAACAAATACTGTCTCACAGAAGAAGAAAGACGAAGATATTATGAACCAATTTCTGGTTCTTAAATCTTTTGTTTGAAAGCAATGCTTCTCACTTCTACTCAGATGTCACTCCCCAAACCAAGTCACACAACTAACACTTATGTCAAGGAGAAGGGAAATACAATCGTCCCTTAGCACAGGGAATAAATATTTTAACAATGATACAGTCTACCATAATGGGCCACTGAATAGTGATCAGCAAAACAATTCACCAAGATGTTATAACAATTCTGTTGTTTTATGCAAACAATAATTTAGCCCCAAAATATTTTTTAAACAAAATTTCACATAGGAAATGACAATTTTACAATTATACTTGGAGATTTTAGGATGTTTGTTTCCAAAATGAGTAAATAAAGTAAATTAAATTAATAAAGATATTAAGTATAAACACACAAAGAAATATTATTCAGTCTTGAAGGAAATCCTACAATTTGTGACAACATGGATGAGGAAATTATGCTACGTAAACTAAGCCAGTCATAGAGGGACACATACTGCATGATTTTATTTATATGAGATATTGGAAAATAGTCAGACATAGAAGCAGAGAACAAAACGGTGTTGCCAGGGGCTGGAGGGAGGTGGAAATGAAAAGGTGTTACTCAATAGTTATAAAGTTTTGGTTATCGAAAGGAATATTAAATATGCAAGATAAGTAAGTTCTAGAAATCTGTACAGCATAGCACTTAAAATTAACAATACGGTATTGCACACTTAAAAATTTGTTTAAAAAGTAGATGTTTTCGCTTTTTGGCTTTTTTATTTACCTGTTTTTAGCTTTTAAAACAAGACGCACCCAAAGGAGGGCTTTACCAGGTCTCTAGGGATTTCTTCATCTGGTCAAACTGACACCTAACAGCCAGTCCACAATGTTAACTGCTCTGACTCCTGCAACCCCCACACATGCACCCAAAGGAACACAAGGAAATTTGGGGAAGTAACTGATATATTACGACCTTGATTCAGTGATGCTATCATGCATGTATGCATAATAAGTTCAAAGTCATCAAACTGCATAGATTAAACATGTGCAGGAGGTTTTTGCATATCAACTCTGCCTAAATAAGGCTGTTTTTTCAAAAGACATTACAGAAGATTCAAACAACAAAGTAAGCAAGTTTGAGCCAATAGACACAAATATAGAGTATTGTGCCAACAAAGAACATACATGAAACTTCCATAAAAATAGAACTTGAACTAGCACAAAGAACGTTTCTGAAAATTTTAAAGTATAAATATCTTATAAACCAAATTTTTACCAAATTGTAATTAAACGAAAACTAGCAATAAAGAGATAAACCAAGACAGTCTAAAGATACATATGTTAGAAATTTCAGTCCATTCTTTTTTTTTTTTTTTTTGAGACAGAGTCTTGCTCCTTCACCCAGGCTGGAGTGCAGTGGCACAATCTCCGCTCACTGCAAGCTCCACCTCCCAGGTTCATGCCATTCTCCTGCCTCAGCCTCCCGAGTAGCTGGGACTATAGGCACCTGCCACCATGCCTGGCTGATTTTTTTATTTTTAGTAGAGATGGGGTTTCACCATGTTAGCCAGGATGGTCTCGATCTCCTGACCTCATGATCCGCCCCCCTTGGCCTCCCAAAGTGCTGGGATTACAAGCGTGAGCCACCACACCTGGCCAATTTCAGTCCATTGTTTAATAACCCTTTGAATATAGTAAGCCACTGTTAATAAGACATTAAGAATTGAACACTAAAAACACAATATATTAAATCTTGTAAGACACAGCTAAAGTTGTATTCAGAGGTAAATGTATAGCTTTAAAATGCATCTACTAGAAAATGAAGATTGAAAAAAATACCTAAGTATCAAGAAGATGATTAAAAAAACA
The DNA here is from genome assembly GCF_006542625.1 of Nomascus leucogenys. Taxonomy (NCBI): domain Eukaryota; kingdom Metazoa; phylum Chordata; class Mammalia; order Primates; family Hylobatidae; genus Nomascus; species Nomascus leucogenys. The sequence goes on along the minus strand of NC_044395.1, from coordinate 1,140,464 downwards.
AGGTAATACTCAAAGAAAAATTTTAAAAAGAATAGAATTAAACCTGAGAAAAAAATTAATGAATAGAAAAGAATCAGAACCAATAAGAAAGTTCAAAGCTTACAGAATGAAGGAAAGTTTGCAGCCTTTGAATTTGTAAATTGATCATAAAAAGCAGGCAACAATAAAAGAGCCAATTACTTCAAAAAAAAAAAAAAGAAAGTTCAGCAAGTTTGTCACAGATACAATCTATTTATAAAAATCAATTGGGTTTCTGTATACCAGCAAGGATATTTTAAAAATATTTAATAATTCTTAAAGATAATGAAAGAGTACAAAAATGTTAATGGTGCAGAGGAATAATAACAAAAGATACATATTACATTTCTGCTTAAAATAATAAAATTTTACTGAAACATATTAAAGAAAACACAAATGAAAGGGGTATGTCATTTTCACAGGTGGGAAGATAATATTATGAAATTGTCAATTCTCAACTTAATCTTTAAAGTTTTTGTAAATTGATTCATCTATAAATATAATTTATAATACAATCAAAAGCAAACATGGATCTTCAAGAATTATGAGTTAATTCTACAGTACAGAGAGAAAATCAAAATAACAAAAATTGACTACAATTTTTGAAGAAGTACAAAGTGAAAGTAATTATTAAATCAAATATTAAGACATTCATGAAGCAATAGTCAAGATAGTGTGGCATTGCTGCAGAACAGGTAAAACAAAACGGAGCGCTGACAGATAGAACCTAAAATATAATGAAAATTGGTATACGACAGAGAGATGATATAAGGCACTCAGTAAAGTATGGGAAAATTAATAAATGGTGCTGTGACAACTAGGTGCTCCCATGGATAAAAAACAAATTATATTCCTCACCCCATACTAAAGTATATTCCATATGGATTTTAAAGCTAAATGCAAAAGCAAATCTTTAAAATCCTTCAGACAAAAATTCAAGACACTGGATTACCTCAGGGTAAGGAAGGAAGGATTGCATCAGACACAAAAAACACAAGCCATAAAGAGGCCTTCACATTAAAATGGAAACCCTATGAACACCAAAAGTTATCGTACGCAAATTGAAAAGAAGAACACATACAAGAAAAAGGCATATGCAAGACATATAATTAACAAAATATTTATATCCAGAATATATTAAAATCCCAACTCAAGAAGCAAAAGGAAACAAAAAACATGGAAAAATTGGCAACTGGAATCAAGAGGCAATTCATAAGAAAAAAAGCAAAAATGGGAAATGTGTGAGAATATGGCCAACTCCACTATTAATCATAGAAATGCAATTTGCAACAGTGATCTACTATTTCACATCCATCTTTGGCAAAGATTAAAAAGCCTGATGATACCAAATGTTGGTGAGAATATGGAGCAATTGGAATGTGCAGCTAGGCAAAATTAGAACCACCACTTTGGAAAGGAATTTGGCCAAATCTAGCTATGTTGAAGATGTGCACAGCCTTAAGATCTAGCACCTGCAGTTGTAAGTGCTTTCCCTAGGGAAGCCCCATGTGTGTGTCCTGGGAGGCATGCATGAGAAGATTTTCTGTAACACTTTCTATAATTGAAAAACTCAGAAAACAATCCGAAAGATCATCCACAGAAGAATGGATAAATTGTGATATATTCGTGCAACAGAATACTCTACAGCAGTAAAAATGAAAAGGCTAAACCGGCCGGGCACGGTGGCTCACGTCTGTAATCCCAGCACTTTGGGAGGCCGAGGTGGGCAGATCACATGAGGTCAGGAGTTCGAGACCAACCTGGCCAACATGGTGAAACCCCATCTCTGCTAAAAATACAAAAAAAATTAGCTGGGCCTGGTGGTGTGTGCCTGTAATCCCAGCCACTCAGGAGGCTGAGGCAGGAAAATCGCTCGAACCCGGGAGATGGAGGTTGCAGTGAGCCGAGATCGCACCATTGCATTCCAGCCTGAGCAACAGAGTGAGACTCCATCTCAAAAAAAAAAAAAAAAGAAAGAAAACGTTAAACCTACAGTTAATAACATGGACAAATCTAAAATATATAATGTTGAGTGAAAAAAAAGTTATGGAATTTTTACCGAATAAAACCAATTATATAAAGTTGAATGGCAAGAAAAAACAATACTTTATAATGTCAATGGGCATGTTAAACACGGAAAATTATATTTAATAAGAAACAAATTTTGAGCAGTGGTACCTCTGAGAAAGCGAAAGAGGAGAATGTGATTGAGGAGAAGTACTTGGAACTTCAATGAAATATGGGGAAAGGGAAAATGTTAAGATTTGGTAAATCTAGTTGAGGAGAATACAGATGTTCACTCTATTATTCTCTTTATTTGTCTGTACATCTGCAGCATTCCACAATTCTCTTAAAATTAAAAAATATAAATAGGTAAAGACAAAAAGTGGAAGCTTTGTCCCGAGCTTGCTGCTACAGGGAGAAGTGGTAAAATTCTCATTCTCTAAAGGTCGCAGTTGACACGTGAGGAGAAAGAGAATAAGGTCCTTCACTCCTATGAAAAGAAATATAACTGGACCCTGTAAGAACTGGAAAGTGGTCTCCTCTCTCCCTTCCTCCAGTTGGTCTCGAATGTCTACTTTCTATAAATTGATCACCTTATTTCATCTCTCCATCATGGGTCTTATATTCTCACGGGCCCTCAAAGCACCCTAGCCCCTGGTCTATTTGGCTTTTCAACTTAAGATCCTACACTGACCACATCTCCGTGTCTCCGCTCACATTTCTGAGAGTATCTGATTATCTCCTGCTAAGTCCATGGGTTTGCTGGCCTTGGGTCAGATGCCTACTTCTAATTCAACTTGCTTTGACTAAGAGAAAATATAATAAAAAAGGATCCCTTTTAGGGGGTTTGTGGGCAGGACAGGATTTCAAGAAAGGTTTGGATAAAACACATACTTCCCCACCCCATCCATCAACCTAGTTTAAGTGGGCAGGAATTAGAACAGAAGCCTACACAGAAATAAGGAATGTGCGTGAGGCTGAATCAGTCTCCTGTGGTCTTTCCCACACTACTTCTTGAGTGACCATCTGAAGAGTTGAAGAAAAGATAATCGCTCACATCGGATTCTTGTCATGGACAACAAACTCAACGAACACATGAGAGCCAGGTGGAAAAGTAGCCTCATACAGAGGATGGGGGTGGGGACAGCTATAGAGCTTGTGAGGAGACTGCTGACGTGCACGATGAAAGAAGCCAAATGTGACCCTGAAGCTGGCCTTGGGGGCAGCTGGCCCCCATCAGAACTCACCTTCTCCACCCGCAATCACTTAGAGGCTCCTCTTCGGGAGCTCTTCTCTCAATAAACGGCAGCATGATTCATCCACTAGCCAGAACCCCAGGCATCATCCCTCTCCCTTTCCTCTCGTCCACCCTACAGCAACATCCTGCAGCCTCTACCCCCTGAGGGCTTCTCCATTTTCGCCGCATCTTTCCATTTGTCACTGCCGCCTCCCACCTGTTTCAACCTGCATTTCCCTCTCACCTGGTCTTCTGAAAGAGCTATTCCCAGCTCAGGTAGAGGAATCCTTAAACACCACCAACCCAATTTGTGTTCACCCATCATCACTGCATCTCCACAGGGGTCAGCCAGTGGGAGGAGCACTGGCCAGAGACTGGCCAGGAAAGCCGCAGTGATCCTTGAATTAGCGTTGGGGAGAGACGGCCATTAAAAAAAAAAAAAAACCATGAAAAAGAGTTTTATTGTAAGCTGGATAAGTGCTCTGAAGGAAAAGCTCTGTGTACTTCAAGATTGCTTAATCAGGGAAACACAATTTCAATGGAAGCAGTCAGAAAAGACCTCTCTGAAGAGTGACTTTTGACCTGATGGAGGCATGGTTTCCTCCTTAAAGCTTTTCATCACTTCCCCTTTCTGAAGATAAAGATAATCCAGGGCAAAGCCAGATGTAATTGGCTTCTGCTTCCCTTCCTGTCTAAATCCATCTTCACTTTCTCCCTAGCTTTTCCCTCTCCAGCCACCCTGCTCTCTGCTCCCTGAAGATGTCACTGAGAAAACACCTTCTTGTCCCATTTCCCCCAGCCAATCCTCACAGGTATGAATTAATGAATTAATGTCACTTGCTCTAAGAAGCCATCCCGGAGTACCCTTAGGAGGCGCCGCCTGTGTGTGGTGTCATGTATATTGATCCTTCCTTATACCAAATGCTCTTGTAACCACCTCCTCAAAACCTGTTAAAACTCTCAACTCCATATTTGTAGAGGAATGTCAGTCTTTTTTCTCAGTATAGCCCCAGGGCCTGGCTTACTAAAGATACTTAACAAGTAACTGCTACGTAATCAAAGAAATAAATGAATGACTTCACTGACGTGGCTTTGTAAAGACCCAGAACCTCAGAATGAGAAAGGACCTCAGAAGTCATGTGCTCTTCCTCCCACCAAGTCAGACATGGCAGATATCAGTCTCTCCAAGCCTTGCACCTGTCTCCCTCGCTCAGCCGCGAGCTCTTCACAGGCAGGGACAGCAGCTGATTCATCTTGGTATCTTACTCCTCCACAGAATTATGAACCAGAGAGCTCCAAAAGGATCATGATCTCCACCCACAGCCTAGAAAGTATGTGGGACGAAGCCAGCAAGTGACTTCCTAAAGGGATTTCAGCAGAGCCAACTGTGAATAGACCCATCCAGGCTCCTCCTGCTGAATTTCTTCATCTGCTCGTTTCATGGACACTCACTCCAAACTCGTAGCCACCCTGCCCCACCTGTCATCCCATAGCACCCAAGATTCCCGCTTTACAGCATTCCATTTTCTTCCAAGAATTCACCTCCCGGCATCACACTGTGCCCCTGCTGCTGGCCAAATGCCTAGAGACGCCCTGGCTTCTCCCCGGCACTGTGATCTGTTATACGGAATTAACAAGGAGCCAAAGACTAGCACACGTGCACTCGCGCGCACACACTCACCTCAGGGAGCTCCAGAAACGGCGTTTTCTTCGTTTCCCCGTCTTTGGGGCGGCCTCCAGCTTTAAGTCCTCCACTTTTGGCAGCAGCCTTTCCCTTTGGGAGAAAGACAAGCAACTTTAGAGTGATATGGAAATCACCCCCTAACATTTGCAAGCCTTGCAGGACTTGGAGCTGGTCCCAAAGCAAATTCAATCAGCCCTTTCTTCCCCCACACTTGCTGCCTCCAGCTGAACCCCATCTCATACAGTGAAGCCCAGTGAATGGGTGCACCTGATAGGTCCCAAGAGGCCCCGGCCCCACAGCAAGAAAAAGAGTGAGAAAGCCACCGCGAGAAAGGAGGAGTGGGGAGGGAAGGAAATGGGGCCAGGCCTGGGACAGCTGCCATACTGAGCCTGCTTTTGACAAAAGCCTCTTCCTGCACTGAGAAGGACCTTCAGCTAAAACATGAATTTACACGGCAAGGAAGTGATCCTGCTGGCCTGTGGGCCCAGTTCCTGAGCTTTTAAAGACTGAAAATGTTCAGCTTCTCAGTGTTTGACTCAGAAAGCCCTAAATCCCTCTGCCTTCTCAGATTAATAAAGGATATTTGCAACTGGATACGGTGATACTGGCACTTCTCCCATCTCTTATCCATAAAAACCTAATTGTAAAGCATTCCCTGAATTCGATCCTCTGATGAGACAATGAAATTTCAAAGGATCCATAAAGACAGGCAGAAGGAAGCCTTCAGTACACAGTCCTATGTGCTCTGAACATATAACAGTACATGGGTAATTGTGTCTTCCCGAGCAGTAGGAGAATGGGCGGGGTGCTGGGAGTAGGAGAGTCAGAAGGACAGGAGACTGACCTAATGAACATAAGGTTGAATGTTGAACCCTAATTCCGCAGGGCAGCCACCCACGACAAAATCCAAGGTGTTGTCCTAATCCTTCTTCATATTGATGGTTAAGCAATATCTTTTCCAGCTGTCACATAAACTCCCTGACTGCCGTCAGTACACGCTAACCCAGGATTTCCCTAGCAAAGCTCCTACCAAATCCCATTACATCAAAATAAGTATCAACATATTCGGAGGATTTGGACACCCTTAAGTGAGGTCTCTCACCTCGCATTGTCACAGTGTAGGCATCTAAAAAGAGCGAATCCAAGGGGAATTGAAAAACCAGATGCTGAAACACCTCCCACAGTGCAGGGTTAGAAAGCCACCTGCAGCCTTCAAGCAGCAACAAAGTGTTTTGTTGTGTGGAACTCTGTTGTGCTTTTTGGTTGACTCAGGCCTGTGTGAGAGAAACAAAACCTGAGCCTTGAAGCCAGTCATGAGTTTTACTCCAGACTCTTATTTCGTGACGTCAAACATAACACTTAACTTCTTAGCACCTTGGTTCTCTGGGGTGGAAACAGGGGTAGGAGTGGGAATAATACTTCTTTTGATTTTTAGGTTTTTAGGCTCGCAATTGTTATTATCAATGACATTTGTGTTTTGGGAGAGCTGCTGTGTTCTCCACAAAGTCCTTGAGATAGGCAGAAGATCTGAAAAGCCTGCCCTGCACAGGTGAGGCGGTGCGTCACTAGGACCCACACAGGTACAAGAACCAGAAAGCCGTGTTTGCTGATCCTGACTGGTAAGTGACACAACATCCTCATGAAAAATACACAATGCCTCAGGTGTAAACACAGATATCATTTAAAGCAACCAAGTCATTTCCGAAGTGTGCTTCAGTGACTATCAACTATGGATTCCTACTTAGCTGCAACTTCTGATTTCCTAAATAAATCTTCCATCTCCCAAAAAGAAGACTGAAAACACATCTCTGCCTCCCCATCAAGGACAGTCATCTCTGAAATGGACAGGGAGCCCCCAAGAGCACTGGTCAGTGACAATGTCCCACAGGGGGCCCTACCCCTGTTGCTGGTGCGTTCTCACAATGGAGACACTCCCAAACCCCGGGCCCACGCAGACAGCTCGGGTCAAACTCATTTCCTGCCTGCAGTCTGTTTCACTCCTTCTAGGCCCCTTCTGCAGGAGCCCGAGGATGCAGCTGTGTTTGCACTAACATTCCTGCAGGGGGGAGAGAACATTGCTGCAAGGCAATAAGAGGACGATAATTAAAACAAACAATAAAATGAAAATTTCATCAGCATTTTCAAAATAGGAGTTTTCAACTAGCAGCATTTTGCACAGAGCTGGGACAATTCCATTTTGGCAGGCATCCTAAATCCTTTGAAGCCGGGAGACTACCCATGTCCTTTCAGGAGAAGAGCCTGGCGGGGAGCTCGGGGAGCGGGCCAGGAGCGGGTCTGTTGCTCGTGGCCTGGGTCTTCCTTTTGCTGTGAGTTTGAACTATGCTGCTTTTGCAATAAGATTTTGAGCACTCTGAAGTATCATGCCTCTAAGAGGCAGAGAGGAAGGAGAGGGGACATTCACTTGGCCAAACTGGGCCAATCATCTCTGCTTTGGGAAATCAGACAAATCCAAGCCAGCTGGCTCCTGGGAAGAAGATGTATCCAAGCCAGACAGGACAAGGCTGAAACAAAAGCTAAAGAATTCAAAAGGCACAAAGGTAAAGCCAGCCCTAAGAGCTAGCCAGCTATCCTTCAGCAGAGCCAGTCAGGCCAGAGAGCAGAACTTCCAGGGTTCAGAGCTGGCAGCGTAAAAACAGAAGGGAAATGGGAAGAGGCCAGGGAAGGGGGAGAGCTGGGGAAAGACAAAAGCAGGGGAAGCCTCCTGGATTTTCCAAAATGACCTTTGGTGACCACAGTGAGTAGCCAAGAGACCAAGTTGCCACAGATGAACTGAGGTCCAGTCCTAAGAAGGCAAATGTCTTTATCTTCCTAACAGCTAGAGTCTGCAGCCCAGCTGAACTGTGGCAGTATAGAGAGCCACTGAATGAGGCTCACAGCTGCTGCACAATGGGAAACCCAAGGCCTTCCTACAAGGGGAGACATGCCCAAGTGAAAGCCTGCCAACCAGAAATCTGCCAACTGTTTTTCAATTTGTTTTGTGTTCCTCTGTTTCCTTTTCAGGTAGGTCATATGTTTAAAAGCTGATTTTCATTCGGGAGGCCGAGGCCGGCAGACCACGAGGTCAGGAGTTTGAGACCAGCCTGGCCAATATAATGAAACCCTGTCTCTACAAAAAATACAAAAATTAGCCAGGTGTGGTGGCGCATGCCTGTATAGTCCCAGCTACTCAGGAGGCTGAGGCAGAAGAATCGCTTGAACCCGGGAGACTGAGGTTGCAGTGAGCCTAGATCGTATCACTGCACTCCAGCCTGGTGACAGAGCGAGACTCCATCTTAAAAAAAAAACAAAAAAAAACAAAAAAAAAAACCCTGATTTTCAACACACAAAAATTATTAAAAAGTGGACAAAGGACATGAACAGACACTTCTCAAAAAAGACATACAAGCAGCAAACATATGGAAAGATGCTTAGCATCACTGATCATCAGAGAAATGCAAATGAAAACCACAGTGAGACACCATCTCACACCAGTCAGAAGAGCTATTATTAAAAAGTCAAAAAATAACAGATGCTGGCAAAGTTGTGGAGAAAAGAAAACGTTTGTACACTATTGGTGGGAATGCAAATTAGTTCCGTCCCTGTGGAAAGCAGTTTGGAGATTTCTCAAAGAACTAAACATAGAGCTACCCTTTTACCCAGCAATCACATTACCAGGTATATACCCCCCGAAAAAAATCAAGCATTCTACCAAAAAGACACATGCACTCATATGTTCATCACAACACTCTTCACAATAGCAAAGACAAGGAATCAATCTAAGCACCCATCAGTGGCGGATTGGATAAAGAAAACGTGGTACACATACACCATGGAATACTATGCAGCCATAACAAAGAATGAAACCATGTCCTTTGCAGCAACATGGATGCAGCTGGAGGCCATTGTCGTAAGTGAACTAATGCAGAAACAGAAAACCAAATACCACATGTTCTCACTTGTAAGTGGGAGCTAGACACTGGGGACTCATGGACATAAAGACGGAAACAACAGACACTAGGAGATACTAGAGGAGGGGAAGGGAGAGAGGCAATGGTTGAAAAACTCCCTATTGGGTACTATGCTCAGTACCTGGGCAAACAGTTCTGTTGGACCCTAAACATCAGCATCACATAATATACCCTTGTAACAAACCTGCACATGTACACCCAAATCTGTAATATAAAAGAAACCTGATTTTTTTCTGATTACTGAAGCAATATAAGCAATATACATTCTCAGCAAAAAAGAAAAATTAAATACTAATTACCTATACTCTCCTCCACCTCCTGAGATAACCCTTGTTTATATGTTGGTGTCTACTCTACATTTCTTATATATCTATATAATAATTATTGTCACAAGTTCAAAATCATAATGTACAATCTATTTGTAACCTTCTCTTTCCACCCAAAATATCATGATCACTCTTCTTTGTTGCTTGTGTCTCAATCAACACTTATTTATGATAAATGAAACTCACTAGATTCGGCCAGAGGGAATTCATCAGACGACTCAGGAACCTCACAGAACCCAAGAAACGACAGCTGGGACACAAGCTAGCACTGGGACGCCTCCCTGACACCCCAGGGCACTGCGTCCTCTCACTCTATCTGCTTAGCAGTGCCATCTCTGCAGCCCAGGCCCCTGCTTCTGTGTGGAGCAGCAGGCAGCAGCCGCATAGCCCACCAGCTCCACTGGGCTTATCTCATCCTAAATGCAAAACACCAGCCTGCTAAACTCCCAATTCCAAACGCCCAAGGTCCGTAATCCGGCTGGCTTGGTTTATGTCATCTGTACACCCTTGAAGTAATCAGCCATGGCTGGCGGGAGTGGGAAAGGCAGGGAATTGGTGCGCCAGGCCATTAGAGAAGTGGACTCACTTACAAATGTTATTTACTGTTCCTTCAAAGGATATGCCAGGAAAACAGCTTGTATTAGTCAGGGTAGACTAACTGCTATTTACAGAAACCCCAAAGCTTATTTCTTGCAAGTATCCCAGGTCTACTGTGGACCAGTAGGGATGACTGGGGGCAGCTGTGGGGGTCAGGAGGGTCCTTCAGAGACCAGGGCTCCTTCCATCCCTGGCTCCCCTATCTTGCAGGGTCTCAGAGTCCTCTAGTGGACCTTTTGAACTCAAAAACTTAATCATGTCGGATCCATTTGCTTCCAGGCAGCTCCATTTGCAAAGCAAACACTCTCAAGGTTCTTTCCTAGACATAATTCTAAAATGTGCTTGATTTCGTTGTTTCCTCCCTTACCCTCCCACCTCTCTTGTTCTCAGTGGCTGTCTTGAGACTGTGTGGAACAGTAGGCTTGAATGGGACAGCTACATCCCAATCTAACTGTCTGCTGTAGGACTAAATCACTTTCTTCAATTGAAACACGTTCTCAGCTCTCTGTCTCAGTGTTTCTCAATCCTATCCCTTACTGTTAAGGAAGCAGCCGGCTTTTCCAACCTCTCTTTGGCAGACTGGATTTTCCCAAAACTGGCCACAGCCATAGCAATCTTGCCAATGTCATGTGTTCTCCCAGAGCCTTGACACTCAGCCCAGCATGAGGTGGAGCATGACTCCCCTTGCTCTGCATATGGGCTGGTCTTAGTAACTTGGTAATAACAACTGGCATCAGGCAGAGGTGACAGCGCCTGACTGCCGAGGCCAGGTGGTAAAGTGATACAACTTCTGCCTGGCAACTCAGCCACCATGCTGTGAGGAAGTTCAAATGAACCCACATGGGGAGACCAAAGGGAGAAGGCTATGTGGACAGGCACTGAGTCTCCAGGCAACAGCCAGAATCAGCCGCCAGACACACGAGTGAACCAGCCTTCTGAAAATTCCAGTCACCAGCTTCACGTCTTCCAGCAGAGCCCCACACACAGCAGGGACATCTTGTCCCTGCTGTGTCCTGCTGGAATTCCTGATGCGCAGATGCCAGGAGCGTAAGAAATGGCTTGTGCACTAAGTTTTAGGGTAATTTGTTACACAGCAATAATAGTTGGAACATGTTTGATGCACCACACTTTTACCTTCTTCTTACTCCCTTTTTATATTACTTTTAAATCAGCTAATTATTTCCTAACTTCCTTCTTCTTGTGACACTTTGCCAAAGGCAGACAATAGAAGCCCACCACACATAAATATACACACACTGCTAATGTTCTATTTTCTCAACACTTCCCCTAGTGCTAAAATCTCAGGCACACGGTCTCCCTCCCAGATCATCACTATGAAGTTCTACCAAACGCTGTGCCACAACACAGGGCTTGCCAGCCTTCCAGCCTCCTGGATGTGTCTCCTCACCACCCACAGCCTGACCACTAAGCCAATATCCCAGGTTTCAGGCATTTTTATTATGGAAGCACCCACTTCTGGCATCAATATCTATGTTATTCAGGGGAGACTAACTTCGGTAGCTAAGAATCCCATCATTCAATGGCGTAACACTATAGAGTCTTGTTGTCATTCACATTGTGGTCCTACACGTGTGGGAAGGTCACAGCTCCCACACAGACGTCTTCTGTCTGGCTGATTCTCCATCACCAGCGCTCACCAGCCTCCCCTGGGTCTTGTGCATCCTGCCAGTGTGGAGGATCAAATGGTCAGTGACTGGAAGTAGCATGCCTTACCTCAACCCACATTTCACTGGCCACAACTCAGTCCTGTGGCCCCACACGACTATAAGGAAGGCTTATGTCAGCTGTGCTGACATAGGAAGAAATGAGTTTATGAGCATCTAGCCATCACACTTCCACACTGCCCAAAGCAAGGCTGAAAGTCCAGCCACAGTAATGTCACACTATATCTCTTCCCTAACTGTCCCCTTCCCAGAGTCCCTGCTCTGTGGGAGCCAGGCCTTCCCAGCAGCTCATTCCTAGGGTCTTGCTCGGGCTTGTCTAGATACTACTACAGTGGTACGCGGAAGAGTGTACCGGCAGAGACGGCCACGTGCTAACCCCCAGACTCTGTGCATAGGTCAGCTAGCATGGCAAAAGGGACTTTGCAGCTGTAAGTAAGGTTAAGCACTTTGAGTTATCCTGGGCTGTCCAGATGGACTCTATCTAATGACATGAGTCCTTAAAAGCAGAGAAACCCTTCCGGGCTGTGGTCAGAAAGGAAGATGTGGTCAGAGAGATGCAAGGTTGCCAGCTTTGAAGACAGAAGAAGGGGGCCATGAGCCGAGGAACTCCAGAAGCTGGAAAGGGCAAATGAATGCAGAAAGTGAATCCAGAGGGGAGCACAGCCCTGCTGACACCTTGACCTTAGCTCAGCTGGACTTCCAACCTACAAAACTGTCTGATGATAGGTTTGCGTTTTAAGCCCTAAGTTTGTGATCATTTGTCATGGCAGCAATAGAAAACTAATACAGCCAATGACTGCTCTTGGTGATAAATTCTGAGCCCGCACTTCAACAACAGAGTGCCCAGGGCCCCAGTAGGAATATACCTCATGTTCACAAACTAGCTTCTGCCAGATTCTGGCTGCCTTCTCCACACCCACGACTCCACCCCTGTTCTCCTTACTCCCCTGCACCCAAACCCCTGAGACTCAGGCCACCAGCCCTAAGGAGGCACTCTGGGCCACCCAGTCAGCACATGTTTGTCTCAGAGCCCTTCCCTGCTAAGTTTGGCCTCTGGCAGAGCAGAAAGACCGGAGGCCAGCCAGGGACAGCAGGTGGTCTGCCCAGAGGCCCTAAACCCAGAGTCGGCAGACCCAGCTGCACAAAGACAGAGGGATACACTGGTGTGTCCTACACGTGACCATAGGAGACAGAGCTCTGGGCAGTGCTGGTCAAAATATGACAATGTGGCCTCCATTCTCCCTACCACCCTCAACAACTCCCCGCAAGAAAGGGGTTGGAAATGATTCTCCCAGCAGATATGATGGGTGATAGCACAGCACGCCACACACCCTCCCTCACACGCCCAGGAAAGATGGGCTCTGTACAAGAACTTGCAGTTTAAGCCAAAACAAATAAATAAATGATGTGTGGAATTTTAGGCATGAGGTGAAAGGAGGATTATTTATCTTGGGGTCTTCCCAGGATGCCTTCAATAACCGATATGTTACCTGCCCACATGCAAATGGAGTCTAGACCAGCCATGAAAATAGGCACAGTTCTGGGGGAAGGAGAGCTAGGCAGAAGGAGAGCAAGATAAGAACTGAAGACACAGGGAAAACTGCACAGTGGATCTGGAGAACCAAAGCTAACTGTGTGGGTCACAGACGGCTCAGGAACTGGGTAATTCTAAGGCTAAAGCAGGGGAAATGAAATCTGTGGGGTTAAAAGTGAGCTTGAAAGTCTATGGGTGGGAAGAGAGCAGAGAGCAGCGGGAGGTGACACGGTGGATGACTCTGCACAGCGGCAAGACCCCTGTTTCACAGGACTCTGGTATGCAGTTAGGTTGCAGTTTCTGCCACCAGAACAGGCCAGGAGCCACACACACAGCGCATCCAGCAGCCTACCCACCCGGGAGCCTCTGCTGCTCCTTCCGGAGTCACAAGCTCTGGCAGCCCCGCTTCTCCACTCCTGGTCCCTCCCAGATCCATTCTCTTTGGAGGTTTTTCCCCAATTCCCAGGGCAACACCTCCCAACCCCCCGCCACCCAGCCATTCCACTGGATGGGACCGATGGTGGCCTGGGACCACAGAAGCTTCCCAACTCTGTAAAGTCTTGAGATGTTCTCCCAACAGCCCTCCAAGTCTTGGAGCAACCTCTCCAGATCTCTGGGGAATTCCTGACACAAGCCCATTGGGATTCCCTCTGATGAGCCATAAAAATTGATTAGCATAATTAGATCAGACATACTGTGATATCATTATGATCTCCTCTGCTGTCTCGCCCTTCATTAATAAAACACACACTCAAAATGCAACTGTCTAGTCCCATCTCTGCTGGCCCTGAAAGAGGTCCTGTTGGAAGAGATGGAGAGACAGTAGGACTAGCTAGTGACTTCACCCTCTCAGCATTCCCATTCCCTCATCCCTCCTCTTGCTGCACCTGTCTGCTCCAGCCTTGCTGGATGGGGGAGGAGCAGGCCTGCTGGGCACCAGGTCCCTGCAGGAGGAGAACCGCACAGTGAACCTGCAGAACCAAAGCTAATCCTGAGGATGAGAGACGGTTCAGGAAAAGACTTTCCCAAGGCCAAAGGCGCGTCCAGCCTAGAAGGCGTCAGAAGCCGAGTGGGTGTGGCAAGCTTGGCAGCACACGCAATCTAGAGACTGCAGCCACCGTGACTGTGAAGCAATATTCTGGGCTGACCCATAGACGGCAGTATCAGGGGAAGTGAGAACTGAAGGTGCCTTACACATCACTGGGGTCCCTCCATTTAACCAAAAGTTATCAACAAGCCTTTTTTCCTCAAAGCCCCTTTTGGCTTCATCTCTATTCCAACCGTTCAATGCCCCAAATTTTGGAACTCTCTTCAAACATTCTACTGAGAAAGAAATCCCATTATTTCATGAATAAACAGGCCGAGACCATAAGACTCACAGGCTGAGGTGATCCAGCCAGGTGGGGTCGACAGAACCTGCTGCTGGGAGTCCAGCGTCCTCTCGGCTGCACATGCACATGACTGTCCAAGGAAACTGGTAGGAAAGAAGTGGAATAAAATGGAGTGTTTTACAGCAAAAACCATCCTGTGCTTTCTTACCTACAGAGGTACCATTTCATGACCTCTGAGATAAGTGGTCAAGTTCAAAATATATCAACAGTGAAAAGACACAAGAAAAAGCAGAGAGGTTTTCTTTTGTGAGAATTGATGTTATTCACAACGGCTCTAGCAAGTAGAAGCAACGTTTACTGAGCACTTCCAGCATGCCCGGCCCCTGCCCAGTGTTCCCTCATGTGTGCTACTTGTTAATCCTCACAACAGCCCTGGGAGAGATGTACTGTTATTGCCCCATTTTCCAAGGAGGAAACTAAAGAACAGAAAGATAAACTGCCTTTCCCAGGCTACCCAGTTGGTAGAGCACCAGGCTGGGACTCCAACCAGCCCTGGGAGCACTAAGCCCATCTGCTTCACTGCAGCTCCAAGGGCCCGGGTGCTTGCCTTTAGCCTCAGTCTTGCAGGGAAGATCCAGACACCTCCAATCCAGTCTCCAGACAGGGCTCTGCTGAATGCACCCTGAGTTTCCTGCATGGCATGGCCCTAGGCACTGAACACTTCAGCAAACAGAGCAGGCAAACCCTCTGCTGTCTTTGTGAAGCCCAGCAGTGCTGAGAGACAGATGATGAACTCAAAACTTAGAAAATCGCACACTCTGTTGGAAGGTGGTGAGGATGAATGCTATGGGGGCAAGGGAAAGGGGAGATGAGAAATGCAGAGCAGTCTAATTTTAAATAGGGTGTTCAGGGAAGGCTCGCCTAGAAGCTGACATCGCAACAAAGGCTTGAAAAGGTTAGGGAGTGTGCACAGGGTGTAGAGCTTGTTCCTGGAAAAGTTCTCCCTCCCAGGCCTGGAAGATCCATCCTCATTTCACAGAATCCCCAGATGAGAAAAGAGATACAAGCTATGTGACAGTGCCTGGCACACAGTAGGTATTCACCACATGCCCCTTTCCTTTCCTTCTAAGGGGGATGGGTTTTCCTTCTAGGAAGAACATTTGAAGCCAGTTCAGAAATGTGGCACTGAAGAGCTGGAAGAGAGATAAAAGGGGCATTGAGAACAAAGACCCATTGATAATTCTCAGTGAAGCAGAGGGACTCAGCCCTGTAACAAAGATCAAATTAAAGACACTTCCTTCTCTTCCATGATGGGGTGAATGGTATCCCCTAAGTAATCACATGCTAAAGTTCTCATCCCCAGTAACCCGGAATGTGACCTTATTTGGAAATAGGGTCGTCACAGATGTAGTTGTAGAGAGGCGGGAATGGGCCCCTATCCAATATGACTGGATTCCCTATAAAAAGGAGAGATTTGGACAAAGAGGCAGACACACGAGGAGAACGCGGCATGAAGATGAACGAAGAGCCTGGGGTGACATAGAGAAGCCAAGGAACACCAAAGATGGCCAGCAAACCTCCAGAAGCTAGGAGACAGGCATGGAGCAGCGTCTCCCTCCCGGCCCTTGGCCCCGGGCAGGAGCGCCCCTGCTGGCACCTTGACCTTAGGCTTCTAGTCTCCAGAACTGAGAGACAGTTCATTTCTTTTGTTTAAGCCACCCAATTTGTGGTACTTTGTTATGGCAGCCTAGCAAACTCATAATCTTCCAAGCCTGTTGTTTCTGATGTCTCATTAAACTGCGAGGGAGGACGGCTCAGGGCGGGAAAGAATTTAAGCACACTTGAGGATGAGATCTTGGAAAGAACTTTAGCTGCTGATACTAGTATTTGGAACTGACTGGAAGCAAATAGTTGAGAAACCTACCAAGTTTTTGAGGGAATTGAATAGCTAAGAAACTGTTTGCTGGCCTAAAAGAGCCTGTGAGTAAAAAGTGCCCATTAGTCGGAAGCAGACATATGCCCAGATGCCCCCCTTGGTGTCTGATGTGACCACGGAGGGTTGGACAAGGAAGTGCCTCCTAGAGGGTAGGCAGGGGCTCTGAAGGTCGATGGACAAGGATATCTCTCACAGCGAGCAGAGGCAGGTCTCACCATGCAGCATCCCCACTGCCAGGGTGGCGCACCTCACATTGCCTGCCAGCAAAACTCCATCCCATCCACGGATGTGGTGTATCACCCACAGACACTGGCCAGCTTTCTTGTCCTTGCATCCCAGTTGTATCTTGAGGGCAGATAAATTGCCTTGCTAGCTCGGAGCTCGCCAGACCTTGAGAAGCTACACGAGACTTGAGGGAAAAGACTGCCCCTTTGAGGGCAGGGTGTGTGAGCATGTTCTGCACAGGACAGAGAGCAACACAGATATTTGACCACCTGGAGGGTGGCCAGCAGTAGAGTTTCCCAGCTGTGCCCCAGCACCCAGCTTTCTGTTTTGCTCCTTTCTGGGCACACAGCAAGACTGTCCTCCCTTGTAGTGAAGCATGGCCTCGCAGGACAGCGCTCGCCAATGGAGCATGAGTCACAGCGATGGGTGCCTCTTCCAGATCAAGCCTTCTGAGAGGTGTCTGCAGCCCCTCAGCTCTCTTTCTCCTCCCACCATCTAGAGAAAGAGGCGGCAAGGCCCTAGGAGCTCACGGGACCATGTGATGAACAATCCTAAGCGCCTGAGTCATCGTGGGATGGAACCCCGTCTGCTGATCAGAAATGCCACATCCAACTGTTACACGGGCAAGAAAGAAATGTCTGTGCTACTAAGTCACCAAAATCTCAGAGCAGACAGTGTTACCTTACCTAATAGAGGCGGCCCTCCGAATCTGCAGGTTTCATATCTGCAGATTCAATCAACTGTGAATCAAAAACGTTTTTAAAAAATAGCAATATAACAATAAAAATAATACAAATCCTAAAATATAGTATAATAACTATTTCCATAGCATTTGCATTGTATTGAGTATTGTAAGTAATCTGGAGATAATTTAAAGTATGTAGGTGGACGTGCATAGGTAATCTGCAGATACTATCACATTTTATATCAGAGACTTGAGCATCTGTGGATTTTGGTGTCTAAGGGGGATCCTGGAACCAATCCTCCTCAGATACCGAAGGACAACGGGATATGCAGTGACCCAAAGTTGGGGATAGCAAGAGCTCCTCTGTCAAGGGGCATCATGGTGTCACAAGATAAGCCCTGGATCAGGATTCAGTTCTAGAATCAGCCCTGCCCTTAACCAGCCTATGGCCAGAACAGGTCAGGGGACTTCCCTGAAGAAGGGAGGTCCAATCCAGAAGTGTGGTTTTCAAGCTCACCCCTCCTCAGGGGTGCAGTAGTGGTGTGGGCCTAGGGCTAAGTGGACAGGCCTCCAGACTATGCCTCCCAATGGCCAGAATTGCCTGCCCCTGATTGTGAGGCATCTGTGGGCTAGCCGGTGAGATTTTTATCGGAGGAAATGAGAGCGTGATGGTGCACTGATGGGAAGGACACTAGAAGCCCCGTGCCAAGGGTATCTCTGAGGACCTTTGTGTCTGCCTTGTGCAATCAAAAGCTTCACCCTCTCTTGTTCCCACTTACCCCAGGGTCCCCAGTGGGTCGTGTCACAGAGTCAGAATGCAAACCTGGCTCCCTGAAAATCAGATCTGAGTGTGCACTCAACCTGTCCTCCCAGCCCTGCCAATGAGGGTCACTGGGCACTTCTCAGAGAGAGGGGAAAGATAAAAGGCACTCACAGAGCAGAGGCCCCAGGGTGGGCCAGACATCCTCCCTCCACCAACTGCATGGCTCTGCTGAACCCTATGACCCTGCACCACAAACAGCATCTTCCCTTTGATGCATATGACAAAGCTGAGGCTCAGAGTGTTGTATGACCTGCCCAAGGTCACACTGCTAGGCAGCACAGCCAGAAGGGCAACCAGTATCTGGCCAACTCCAAAGCCCTTCATGCCAACCCAATGCCACGTCCACATGCCCTCCATCTGGTCAGTGGAAGGGCCTGGTGCTGAGTTTTCTCTCTGCCCCCTCACATGCCCTCACTGCACTGTCCCTGACCACCAGGAGGGAAAGGAGCCCCCACCCCTACAACCACCAAGAGCTGCTCTGAAAGGCGGTGCCTATGGCTGGGCACAGGGATGGCCCCCAGGTCCGGGGGAGGCCGTTCCTTGCTGCCCTGGAAGCGGTGGATGAAGCATGCAGACCCATCTGCCCTCTAAGGAGTGCTCAGCACTTTTCACATGTAAATATCTCAAATATTCACTATGCTTTAAAGTAAATGTGCATATTTTTATTTCTTGGTATGAAGCCATGTCAAACATTACCCAGGGAATCTGGGTTAACCACTCTCTCTGCTGTTTGCCTATTCGTGTTTCACTCCTTCCTTCCTTCCTTGCCTCCCTCCTTCTTCCTTCCTTCTCTCCCTCCTTCCTTCCTATTTTATTTAAATTTTTTGTCACCCTAAATCTCCTCTGATATCAGTGTGTTTAAGTGCTCAGACTAGGTAAGCTAATTATAATTGCAAATTTCCTGGATAAAGAACATAAAAAATCATTTTAACGTCAAATAATTATTTTATCGTCCTCTCTTTTATACTGCCCATTAGTAATTACAAATCAAGATTCAGCTGAGAACAGGAATGCCCAGTCCTACCGAGGAGGGTCACAGTTTGCGGAACACAGTCACGTGCACAGATTTTTTCAAGAGTCACCTCTGTGGAGCGGGCCTCAGGGCAGCTGTCAGTATCCCCATTTAACCAGTGAGGAGCCTGAGGCTCAAATACATTAAGTGAATTTCTTGAAGGGATACAAAGTAGCTTCAAAACAAATAAAGTTTCCTGAAGACCCCTTTGCCCACAGCTCTGTGGCCAGGCCCCAGGGCCGGTGAGGGTTAAGGGCCTGCCCCTCCCCCTGACAGGACTTTCCCGGGCAGAGGAGCCAGCCCTCCTTCCTGAGTCCTTCCTGCATCCTCCAGGTCTCCTCTTAACCCTGGGCTCTCCTCTCACATTTAGTTGACAGAAAGTGAAATTAGAGGTTGCTTTTCATAACGTTAACAAAGACCAATTCTTCCCAAACACCAAAAAGATGGAAGAACTGTAATACCGAAATTTTTTTTTCTTAAAACTCTTCCAACAAAGTACCCCAAGGGTGGCGTTATCGTCTTGAAAGGGCGTTTAATGTGTCTCCGTATTCTCAGGCCCCTCAACCTTGGCCTCTAGATGGAGACACCCCGCACCCCACTCCCACCTCCCCTGCTCTCCACACCACTCGCCCACAGGCAGGTCCAGCCCCAAAGTCTGGAGGAAGAGCAAAAAAGTTTCAGCATCGGAATCCTCCAACACGTGACTTATTTAGTGGCACCGAGTGACATGCGGGTGTATTTCAGTGTTTGGGGGCAAAGATTGAACTTAGAAGTGGGCTTGTCTTGGAATATTAATGTCAGAGGTGGAGATGGAAGGGATGAGGCAGAGAAAGCCAGAGAGGGAAAGAGAGCTGTCTCCTTCTGTCAGGCGCGAGCTCTGGAGCAATAGAGATATACTGGGAGTTCAATTTCTGTTTGCCTGAGCCAGGGAGAAAATCTAATTAAATATGGTGTCTGAGTTTGGAGAAGCCAGGATGGGGCTGGAATATAAAGTGTGGCGGCTCCCCATAGATCAGAGGGCAATATTAATAAACCCACAGAAAGGGACAGCAGGATGCGTTGGTGGTATTGATAAAATGCAATGCAAAGACAAAGCAGGCTGGGGAATATTGCATGATAATGCCGATAAAAGCGCACCAGGGACGCCACCCCCACTGCGGTGGACCTGGGACTGCTGTTCCAGGAAGCTGGTGCATGGCGGCCGGTCCCCTTCCCTATTCCTCTTTCTCCTCCTCTTCACCCTGACTCTGGTCTCACCTCTGTTTCCCACAAACATGCGAACTCAGCATCAGTGAGTTTTCCGAGAACTACTGAAGCCAGGACAGGAGATGAAGAATTAACAAGAGGGATAAATGAGTCTCCATTTCAGCAGAGAATGTCTGGAGAAGGAAAAAATCACAAAGGCTGCAGAACTCCTTTCTTTGCAAACTTCCAGAAAGAGCTGGTCGCATATCCGGCTCACACGGAGGAGGGTCTTGCATAGAGGCTGAAATGTCTTTTGAAAGACATTTCCACAGAGGTCACTTGAAGGCAGCCCTCAGCCTCCACGCAAGACTCTTCTCTATTTGAGCCTGATATGCGACCAGCCCTTTCTGGAAGTTTCCCAGCCCTCTGACACTCCAGACCCAAAGCAGGAGCCTTGGGGACGTGCAGTTTTCAAAGAACCCTCAGAACTCCTTGAAGGTGTTGGAGCCCAGTTCCAGGGTGAATCCCTTGGAACCAGCTGGCTCTTTGTCATAGATCTTCTGTCTTCTCAAGAGCTGTTCTCGAAGGGGTTGGAGACGAGGGGCTTTTCCTGATGGGAAGAAGCACCACCACTGCATCCCTCCCCACCATGTACCCCAATCTTTCTCAGGGCCCCCATCACAGTTGCAGTGAGGCTTTCAGATCTTAGCTGAGTTAATGTCATTCTTTTGTCATCTGTTCTTAATTGCCATCAGCTGGTATGTTGTGATTTCGCCTGATTTTCCTAAGCTTTCTGTGTTATAGCTAGCATCTGCCTAGGGTATTTTCAGCAATTTTTATTGTGTATTAATCTGTGCAGTCTATAATGCTGCATTATTTCCAGGGACTGTATGTGTGACCATAATAATAGCGGCTCTCGAGAAGTCCATTTCTGCTTAGATCTGATTCAGCTTTGAATCTATACCCTGACCTCCACATATCCTACCTCCACAGACAGTAGCATCCTCTTCTTTGGAAGTGAATTTGTATCAGAATGTTTCTGCTGAAGGCCAGCACTCGCTGGCTGTGTATATTCATCCCTCTAGTCTCTGAGCCTCCATTTCCTGGTCTGTTGAATGGGAATAATAATAATTTCAACCACTCTGGATGGGCTGCGAGGATCAAGTGAGGTAGTCTATGAGGAGAGTGTTCTTCAGGTTCTGAGAATGTTGTCTGATGCTTGCTTGAAGAAATGGAAATCCATTCAACAATCAAGAGGCCTAATTATTGTGATAGCAGCTTGCATGGGTATTGTGCCCCCTAACTTCAAGCGGCCCTTATCAAACATGTCATTTGACCTTGACAATATCTGATGAGGTCTGGAGGCACCGTTTCATTTTATAGATGAGAAAACTGGATTACAGAGCCCAGTAAGAGATCTTTTCAGATGCAGAGATGATGCTAGCCACCGCTTTAAACTTCCACCTTGGGAAAAGGGCAACCTGGAATCCTAATCAGAGCCCACAGCCAGCAACTCCTGGCCAGACTCCTCCACAGCTCCTCCTGGGCAATCAGCCCTCACTCTCCACAGAGCTGTGTTGCCTTGTCCTAGGGGCTTAACATCACCCAAGTCGCACTGCATCCCATCCCCTCTATTCCCTTGCTCCCTCTGCTGCAGCCATAAGGGTTGATTCTTTCACAGACCAGGCCCACCCCTGCCTCAGGACTTAGCACATACTCTTCCCTCTGCCTGGAACCCCCTTCCCCAGATATCTACAGCTCACTTCCTCATCTCATTGGGGCCTGTCCCCAAATGTCACCTCCTCAGCAAGGCCATCAGTGACCACGTTCCATAAAAAAGCAACTGCCAGCCATCCTCTCCACTCTTTGCTTTACCATTCTCCAAAGCATAGAGTACCACGGCTATTAGATCACCTCTCTCTAAATGTGGTGCCCCTCCCTCCACTAGAACCTGAGAGCAGGGACGTTCTCCTACTCACCACTGTAACCTCAGAGCTTATAAGGGTGCATAGATGTTCCTTGGCTTATTCAGTAGTTCATTATATAATTTTTTCAATGAGTTTTAGAGAGATTAAGTCACGCATCCTTGACTTCATTACACATTTAGGAAGTAACAGGGCTGGGACCTCAAGTTCAGTGTTTTCTACCATATGAAAATCTAAACTCTGAATAAATACAACTCAGGGTGACCATGAGGTAGAGAAGACTCACATGGTCAAATACATCCTGCAATGACCGAGGAAGCCATTTCCCCTACGGACACTCGCTCGTGTCCTGGAACACTGCGGGGCAACTTGAGGTGGGAGAATCAGAGGGAGCCAGACCTGCCAACTCAAGGGACCATGACCAAGTCACCCACGTGCGCCAGGTCCCTCAGGAGCAGCTGGTGGGCAGGCTTTTGTTTGAAGGAATTCTTATCCCTCTTTGCCAAGCACAGCTGTATGAGTGGCAGATTTGATTTGCCCATCCCTGCTCTTTTTGTACCCAGATCACGAAGGGCTTATTCTTAGCAACGGAGCAAGCCCATTGATGGGGATCATGATGCTGAGGGTGAGACCTGTGGATGGCAGATAGAGGGGTGGGGGGAGAGAGAGAGAGAGATGGAGAGATGGCATCAAAAGAGACAGAGACATAAGAGAGAGAGAGAGACAGAGAGAGAGCACCACTGGGGGGAGGAGATCTTGTGAAGCTACTCTTGCTGATCTTCCTCTTGGTTTTCATGCCCCCTGGAAAGGCCTTTGTGTTCAGTACGAAGCACATACCACAACTCCAAAGGCTCCATCCTGAGGCTATTGATCACTATAGGAACGGCCACCACAGTGATCTTTCAAGAGATACTTTCTATGGCCAGGGTTCATTCAGAGGACCCTTCTCACAGCCATGACAGAATTCCATTAAGGGAAGGACACACACTGTTTGCAATTGGAGCAAGCCCACTGATGGGGATTATGATGCTGAGGGTGAGACCTGTGGATGGCAGAGAGGTAGACAGAGAGAAAGAGATGGAGAGATAACATCAAGAGAGACAGAGACAGAGAGAGGGAGGAGAGGAGGTGGAAGGGATGGTTCATGGAAGGATGGAAGGATTAGGAACGCAGGTAGAGTGTCACATTAGCCTCGATTTGAAAACATAGCATGCAAATCGGTTGGCTTTTTAGTGGGGTGGTTCAGGCTACATTGAATCAGTTCAACCTTTATTGAGACCAGGAAGATGGACAAGACCCAAATCTTGCCCTAAAGTATCTTACAATGCAGTGAGCCTGACAGGCCCATAAATGGCTGGCGGAGGAGGGTGGGGAAGCAGGGAAGAAGGGGGAACTATTTTTAAACATAACTTAAAAAGAAATTATGCTAAATATATAGACAGACAGTGAGACAAACTTCATCTTGCTGGGGAGCTGGAGGCCAGGAAAAAAGAGGACACATTTCACAGAGGATGTGGCATTCGAGTTGACTGTGAAAAGGCATGCGGAATGGCATTCCCGCCTGAACAGCTGAAGACTTGGAGCTGAGGAAGAAGAAGGAGGCCACGGGGCAGGACCCGCAGACTGTTGCAGAAGCATGGGCCTCATCTGTCTGGGATGGATTAGGTAAACTCAGAGATGTCATCTCGTCATCTAAAATAACTCTAGGGAGTATGGCCTGAAGAGAATTCCATGCATCCAATCCCTGCACATTAGCGGCTTACTGAGGACAGGAGTATGTTTGTATTCCAAACCCAACTTACCCGTGCAAACCCTTGAGGCTCCTGGGGTTGGAACCGGGAGGGGTCTCAGACTCAGAGCTTGGCAGGAAGGCAGCTTCCACCTGCACTGTCGCTTTCCCTCTGCTGTTGCAGAAAGGAAATGATTCATTTCTGCCCATCAGGAATTTAAGTTTGTTCATCCGCAACATTCATTCTGAGTCTTCTCGCTGCTTCTTCAAAGCCCTGGGTGGTGGATGTCTCGATGGAAACAGTTTTTCTATTTTAAAACATTCCCCCAAGAGTAGGAGTGAAGAAAGAGCTACGATCCCTCCGGTGTTGTACTGATCTCGGCAGCATTTATTGAGGCACTTAACAAACGTGCAGAACACTGTTAGAAGCTCTGTGTGCAACTGCTCTGTCCCTGCCATGCAGGTGTTATTATCATTCCCATTTCACCTGTGAGCTTAGAAACATGAACAGGCTTGTCCAAGGCCACACGGCCAATCCAAGGTTTAATGACTCAACACAATTTATTGAGAGTCTACTATATGCCAGGCACTGGGTGGTTCCCAAGGTCAGCCCATCTGGGATCCGTGACACAAACCCAACCTGAGGATGGGAGAATAGGCAGGCCTCAGAGGACTAGACAGAGAACAGTCTAACACCGCAGTCTTGGCCAGATCCCCAGGCAGGAGGCAGTGAAAGTATCAAACCATAACACCCTTCCCAACTCCAGTTCCTCCCAACAATTTTGGCTCAAACCAACTCTGGGTGGTGAGGGTCTCTAACTGTCCCATTTTCTAGAGGGGTAAGCTGGACACACTGAATAACTCGCCTCTTCTCTTTGGAGAAAAGGGGTGCAGCAGGGGATGGAGGCATAGATAACATGAATGACCACCAGCTGTGCCCAGAGATGGTGCTGCGGATTTGCACGCAGTGCCTCACCTAATACCAACACTGAGAGAAGGACATTATTAACTCGCAGATGGAAAAACGCCATGTCTAGAGAAGTTAAGTGACGTAAGCATTGCCACACAGCTCAGCAAAGGCAGGGCGGCACGGACACGGTCCTGTGGCCCCCATTGCTTTCTCCTCCCATGGCCCACATGACTCCCTAGACTGCTGGCCACAGGCCCTGAGAAAGGGGGCCAAATGGTGCAAACTCAAAGAAAAGCACCCTTTTCTTCCATTTTATAAGGCATCATTTGACCTTGAGGCCCAGGGGAGTAAAGTGTGTGCACACGTGCAAAGGCACACACACCCTGTGTGCACGTTTCTGCAATATGAGTGGTGACATTGTCCTGTGAGGCTCAGGGAAAGACCACACCCATGCTGCTAGTTGGGTCTCTTCCCGATAGAATGCAGGACCAACCCCTTCAGAAAGGTTAGATTAAAGCCAAGGGATCCAGGACCAGGGGCAGGGGGTGCTTAATGGGCTCAAGCTGGGTGAGATTACCTGCTACCTGCTCAACCAAATTGTTTATAACTTGTTTCTCTCTGTTTCTCTCCTTTTTGTTAACTCTCCTGGACCAAGGCAAGGCAGAACACCTGGGGGTGGTCACAACTATAATTAGCAAAAGATGTTCCAAAGACCAGGTGAAGGGCAGCTGAAGTAAGCAGAATGTTCTCCTGGTGCTGATCGTGGAGCTGCCGAGTTCTCCTCCACTGAGAAAAACAGCATGCTTTATCCTTGTGCATCTAGACTCTGGCCTGAGGACAACTGTCTCAGAATCACTGGGATGGAACTGATAAAAATGCAGGTTCCTGGGTTCCATCCCAAACCTACAAGACAAATGAATCAAGGTGGTATCCAGTTGTCCACATCTTTACTAAGTACCTCCTGGAAGGGAGTCCCCTACCCAGGAAGGTTGGAGAAGCTCCACTTTGCTGCAGCCTTTGAGGAAGTAGATGCAGGACCTGGGTCCCGAAAGGGGGTTCCACGGCTCTGGGACTCTGATTCATGGTGTTGCTCCTTCTTCTGTCCACCCCTGCCCTTAGGGTCCCCTGTTCCATCCCTCCTGCAAGACATCCTAACAGACTGAAGAAGCTCCGAGGGGTGTGCAGGCACAAACTGTGACTTTGTGGCATGGCAAGGTGAATCCACTTCCCCAGAAGTCAATACCAGTCCCCACTGCAACAGAGCCCAATCTCACTTCTTCCCTCAGAATAGAACAGAAGGTCCACTGTCCACTGCTCACTCCCAAATCCTGGAGTCAGTTCTGCCCACGGTGGGTAGAGAAACCTGTCCCCACGGGAAGAACAAGCACAGGGCTAGCTGCAGGAGCTAATGGGGGTGTTCTGGTAGCTTGTGCACAGGGCACTTGGTGGAAAATGAGCAATCAGCAGCTGGGGCATGAGTGGGGGGTGGGAGAGCACCATCCAGAACCTGGCAGCCTGCACCACTAGATCAACAGCATCACCTGCTGGCCACAGGATGCCACACCACCCTCCTCCCAGTCTAGGCCCCAGAGAGCCTTCCCTCGGGGGGCACAAAGACGCAGAGAAGCCCCCTCCTCACAATGCCAGGAGTCCTGGGTCCAGCAGGTCCTCAGGGGAGCCCCTCTTTGAAGCCCGTAGAGCTAGGACTCTGATTCTCCTTTGAAAATAGGCAGACCCCACGTTGACCAAACATGAATCTCTGACAGCACACCCCCTCCTACACTGGCTCCCAAATGCACACCTAATATTTTTATTTTTCCTAAATGTTTGTCTGTGATTCCCCAGCATCTTTAGAGGCCCTCATAATCTTTTCCCTTCCAGTATAAGCTCCTAGAGAGCAGTGACTATTTCCTTCTGGACTGACTGGATCACCAACTCACATTACAAAAGGCTTAGGAGAGTGTTTTATTAACGTAAAGAGCAACAGCCAGCAGTCATTGGTGCTGGAAAGGGCTGTGCTATGGCTGGTGCCTCTTCCCGGGTATAGGAATCATCATAGCTACTCTGTACTGAGGGTCTACCAAGTGGCCGGCATGTGATGCCCCGCTCTACTGGGATGCTGTCTCACTTGATGTTCACCAGGACTCCAGGACACAGAAGCACAGAGAGGTTAAGCCATTTGCTCAAAACCTCACAGCCGCTAAATGGTAAAGCCAGGGTCCCAGGCCTGGCAATCCGAAGGTGGAAGCCGTCTTAGCAGTTATGCTACACCGCCTCCCAGGAGCCCACATGGGCACACACGCTGCTAGTAAGCACATCCACCTTGCTGAAAGCACGCCACAAGCAGCTGCTCACTCAGCCTTCCCGCCTCCTCCTTAAAAGGCAGAGACTGTTGCACCTGCCCTTTTCCCTGGAATCCTGCTCACGTACCAGGTTTCCCTTGCACGACCCGCTCAGCCTTCATTTTTGGGACCTCCAGGTCTGCCCACAAACAGGTGCCTATGAAGACACAGAGAACGAGGGCCCTGAAGGGCGGAGGAGGCAGAAAACTGATGCGAGCACTAAGAAACAGCAGCAAAAGCCCACCCAGTCATTTATTCCTTCCACAGATATTTACTGAGCACCGACGTCACGCACCGTGTCTGGGGCACTGGGGAAACAGCAATAAAGGAGGAGGCGCATTCTAACCGCCGCGACGGTCCGCGGATAGAAGTGGGCGACTGACCTCGGAGAGCGGCCGTGCCCAGAGGGCTGGGAGGGCAGCCGCGGGTGTGGACTTTCTCCGCTCACCACCGGCCCGCGAAGTCCTGCCCTGTCCTCCCCACCCCGATCAAACCCACCAGTTGGGGACCTTCGGGCTGCAGATCTTGTCGTGGTCCAGAGGCCCAGAGAATAAGCTCGAAGAAGGCGGAGGGGGGAGGGCAGTGGCTCTGGGAGCGAGCGGGGACGGGCGCTGGGCTGGGAGGGGGCGGCGGGGCTGCGGGGGATGCGAGGCTGGGGGTGGACGGTAGGGCTGGGGGGAGGAGCTGGGAGAGGAGCCCGAGACTGCGGGGAGGGGCGGCGGGAGGAGCCCAGGGCCACAGTTAGGGGAGCGTCGCGGGTCAGGAGGGGGAGGGGGGGGGGGGGCTGGGGGAGGGGCGCGGTGGTAGGGGGCGGGGTGGGGACCCCGAGCCATGGGGTGGGGGAGGGGGCGCGGGAGTAGGGGCGGGGTGGGGGAAGGGTGGGGACTCCGAGCCATGGGGTGGGGGAGGGGGCGCGGGAGTAGGGGGCGGGGTGGGGAAGGTGGGGACCCCGAGCCATGGGGTGGGGGACGGGCGCGGGAGTAGGGGGCGGGGTGGGGGAAGGGTGGGGACTCCGAGCCATGGGGTGGGGGAGGGGGCGCGGGAGTAGGGGGCGGGGCGGGGGAAGGGTGGACACCCCGAGCCTTGGGGTGGGGGAGGGGCGCGAGAGTAGGGGGCTGGGTGGGGGTAGGGTGGGGACCCCGAGCCGCCCGGTGCCCCGCTCGGGTTCCGGCTGGCTGCGGCAAAGTTTCCCAACTCGCCGAGAGCAGCTGCTGCCTTCTCTTGCCTTTGTTTTTCCCCTCTCAGGATGGAAAATGAATTTCGAGCATCGCTGCGGAGCCTGCCAAGTCATTGGAAAACATGTCGAACGCTGCGTCTGGCTGCTGGGCGGAGGCGGGGTGGCCTCCCCGGTCCAGGTTCCCGGTCCCTGGGGGCAGGGTGGTGCCGCGCCCTCCCCAGGCCGGCCCGGGAAGGGAGAAGCCGCAGAAGCCTCTGGGCGTCGGGCCGGGGGTCCCTGGGGCCCGTGGATGAAATGGGTCAGTGGCCGAGCGCTGCAAGCCGTCGCACAGTCCGCTGGTGGTGTGGGCGCCTCGCCCGCGCTGGCCGCAGAGCCCCGAGAGGGCCTGGGCTCCCGTGGGCCACCCTCCTCCGCGGCCGCGCGGCGCCCTGATCGGGGGTCTCAGGCCCAGCTGGAGCCCGGGGCGTCCCTGCCCTCTCCACTCCTTCCCGGGGCGCACCCCCGCCCTCCGCCTGCCCCTACCCTGCCGGCCCCCCGCCAGGCAGCCTGTCCCGCCTCTGAGACCACCCGCCCGGTTTTCACGTCCGGGTTTGGCTGGGTGTCTAACCGCCGCCTCCAGGGATGGGACAGAGCCCCACCCCACCTCGCAGTGGACACCCCAGGATAGTGGCTTGGTCTTCACAACACTGGGTGCAGTTCATGGAGCAGCACCTCGCATTGCTCCCTGCAGTGACCCACGCAGGAGGCCGCCTGCCCTGGTGGACGTGGGCACGCCCTCCCTGTCTCTCTGGTGTTCCCGAGCTTGACTCTGCCTGGACGAGTCTGTCTCACATGACACCCCCCTGTCTCTGTCTGGAATTAACAAGGTCCTATTAGGAAGTGACCTGCAAGACAAAGACAGGCCAGCACCGCACACTGCCACCACCACCAAGTAGTCCCTTGATAGACCTCCCCCTGTGGCCTCCAGGACTGGCTCCCCGCCCACCTGCCATCCCCAGCTCTCACCTCTCCCCTCAAAGGATCCATGACCCACAAAGCCTTGATTAGCTCTTTCAGCTCCATTTAACTACACAAATAGCTTGGTCACAGCTGACTGGTCCCAAATTTGCCAGTGATTTTCTTTTAATTTACCGTAGCTCAGTGCCCCTGTAATACAGGTAGAGGAGGCATATTTGTTCCCAAACTCCCCTCCTGGGGTTAATCATGCACAGAACAAAACTCCATTCGAGCCACTTAATGATTTCATTTCCACCCTAGATTTGAAGGAGCTCTGGCTGTAATACTAATACGGGTCCCTGTCTCCCCAAACTCCAGATGCGCGCAAGAGACAGACAGTGGGAGCCTGTGGGTGACTCAGCCATTCCTGCCCAGCTGCTGGCCTCCAGCACCTTCTGCAAGCCATGTGCTCCCCCTCTTTTCCTGGGCCCATCTTCTCTCCCCTGGGAAGCCAGACCTGACCAGCGTGGTGCTCTTCCATGCTTCCTCCCCCGGGTCCTCTGCTAGTCTCATGGGGTTATTTTGCACCCACCTGTCACTTCTCAGCACCTGACCCACCTCCCAGCCTCTTTTCCTGCCATTGCCCCCACCACACCCCCACCCACCATACCGGCATTCCAGACATTCAGACAGCCATGCCCAGTTCCCTAACCCTCCTCCATCCTTGCGACATGGACTGGACTTTCCCTTTGCCTGGAGGACCCCACCTTGGTTGTCAGACCCTGGCGAAAGCCTCCAAAACTCTGCTCAAGCATCACTGCCTCTGGGAATCAGCTGACAATTTTTCTCTCAAGCAGAGAAAATCACTCCCTTCTGTGCTCTACCATTTATACCCTTTTGGCTTATTTTCACACAATCGTTCATTATTTGTTTGCAGTCAGCCCTTCCACCCATTTGAGCTCCGTGAGAACATAACAACATCCACCTGGGTATCCTCACACAGCCCCGGCCCAGTGCTGGGCATAAATGCTCCACAAATATTCTTGGAAAGAATAGGTGCTATGTGGTTCAGGCAGGTGGATGTGAACTGTGCTCAGAACAACACGAAGACACTCAGAGGCACTCCATCTTCAGAGGCTTCCCAAACGGTGCTAAAATCTCTATTGGCCCAGCCTGCAGGAGCTGACTCAAAGGGAAGGCCAGGTCACCTTCAGGAAATGTGTTTTTTGTGTGGAAAGGGCACCATCTGGTGGTTTCTAGTGAAACAGTTTCTCAGCTGCAATAGTGGAGAGAGAGGGCTTCCTCCCTTTGCTTGCCTCCCAAGGCCACCAGGTTCAGAGAAAGGTGTTCCCTGCAGCAGCGCCATGGGCTCTGGCAAGCCAAGCACCGCTCCCTGCCTTCCCAAGAAACCTGAGTGAGCGTTTGGAAGGGCACAGCCCCCTGAAGGCTCTGAGGAAGGCTGGCTTACCTCCTCTCCACCCCTCTCCTCCGCTGACATCCAGGCTGCAGCCATTCCCGAGCAGGCAGGACCCCCTTTCCAGCAGCCTGCGCTTGTGCCACTCCTCTGCCTTCAGTGTTCTCCAAGCTTCCCCTGGACCCAGGCCCTGTGTGTCCATCACCACTGAGACATCTGATGGGGACTCAAACTCAGGACCCAAGTTGAACTGATCTCCTCAACTTAGGCCCACCCACCCGAGCTAATGGCAGCACCATCCCCGAACTGTGCCCCCAGGACCTTTCTTCTCCCCCACTGCAGGAGCCATGTATCGCCAGATCGCCACTCCCATCTCACACGAACCTGCCACTGCCCAGTGGACCCCTCCTGGGCTCTCTGCTGCCATCCTTTGCCGCAGCCCGTCTCCACGTGTAAAATCACTTTCTGCTTTACCATTCCTGCACATCCTGTTTCCTGTCTCTGCCAGGATAAGGCAGGGTCCTTAACAAGGTCTCCACTTGCCACATGGCCCACCCGGCCTCTTGACAGCCTCCCCCATGCCCCCTCCCTCTCGCTCCCTCTCTCCCATCTAGCCAGAAGAGCCTTTTGGTGTGTCCATGAAGCCAGATTTCTCTCCCGTCTCAGAGCCCTCTCACTTGCTGCTGCCCAGGGCTGGCTGCTCTCCTGCCCCTCTGCCTGGTTACCTCCAACTCATCCTCTACTCCCTCGGCCTACCTTGCTGGAGCATGCAGGCAAAGAGAGGCTGGGAGGGAAAGGTGGTGGGGAGAGAAAGTCCAGGTGTCCTGGCCCCTAGGAAGAGTGGGGCAGGGGAGGAACCTTAGCCTCTCTCCCTTCCTTGTGCAGTGTCTGGCGGGTAAAGCTCACCAACAACAACAACCGAAGTGATCCTTCACCCAGCTCTGCTGGAGAGGGCAGGGGTTAAGGACACTGGCTCTGGCATGAGACCATTTGGATTCAAACTCTGGCTATGCCATTTCATGGCTGGATGACATCAGGAAAGCTATTTAGCCTCTCTGGACTGCCTGTCCCTCATCTGTAAAATGGGGATGATGACTTTAAAATAAAAAAGACATCTAGGTTCTCTTCCCTGAGTAAGGCAAGTTCCCATTATATGTAGGACTTCACCTTTCAAGTAGTTATGAAAATTGTGACTCACAACTAATGAGTTTGTGTAAAATTCATCTGCCTCATCAAAATGAAAGTTCTACCAGGGCAGGGACCGGGTGGGTCTTATTTACTGCTGTATTCCCAGGGCTGGCCTGGGGCGCACACACAGCATAACAAAGTGGTCAAGAAAGCCAGACTGGGGTTCTAGCACTCTCCAGTCACCAAAGTGACTCTGGTCAAGGTACTTAACCTACGCGTTGTGTTATCTCCTCTCTAATAATACTACTACTATCTATGCCAAAGCCTGCTTGGCTTAGTGCTTGGATACATTTCACGTCCTTGGATAGGACCAGGCATATAGAAAGTGCTCAGTGAACATCAGTGGTCATTCTCGTGGACACTCAATAAAATACTTCAATAAGACTTCCGGGTTCTAGTCTGACATGTAAAGAGCTTGGAAGTCATCACTCTCATCCTAACAATAAGAAAAACTGAATAAATTGAAAATCAACAACTCTTCTTAAATCCTTCATAGAATTGAGCTCAGAAGGCAAACCACTGACCTGAAGACTGGAAAGGCAGAAAGTTGGATACAGAGACTCACAACTTACTGGACAGAAGACCAGGCGCACAAAATTCCACAGGAAACAGTGCTGGGCAGGAAAACCTAAACTACCTAAACTGTAACTGATAAATTGCTGGAGGATAAGTGTGGACAAGGTTGACTATTAAAAAGTCCAGGGCCCAGTCACTGGGGGGGTCCCCACACTTTCATGAGTTTTGCCTTTAGGAGCTCTACTAGCTCCTCACAATGAAAACAGAAGAAAATCCCCTCATGTTTCCCAAAGGGGAAGGGGAAAGTAGCTATTTTTAAATACGTCCAGAGCATTCTGTTCTGCTTAACAAGAGCCCAGCCTCAAGGGAAACTATTTTGCTGGGGCCAAGCCAGCCTGGGAGAAGGGAAATACCCAACTCCAGACCCTCCCCTCTAGCCTTCCTGTCTTTCCTAAGGTCAATGAGGGGGGAAGCTGAGAATCACACATAAAGGTCACAGCCCAGAGGCAAAGGCTCACTAAACACTGAGAATTAATCTTGCAAATATAGAACACTTCCCCTCCCACACACTTACCACCACAATATAGGGTTCCCATATTGTGTTAAATTATTATATAATTATGTAATCCCTGGTTATATAATAACAGGGGATTACAGCAGAAATAACTGTAAGCCTCAGACTCTATTTAAGAAGGAGCCTCTAGGGACACCCAAAGACAACAAGAAAGACAAAGACAAGGATGCCAGAGGAAACCTTAGCCTCTGACACGCTACAAAACCATAAACACAGCCTCCTAGCCAGGTAAACATACAGCCTCACACTAATGGCCTATTTACTGCAGCTCCTTTTCTTGATAAATCATGTCCTGCTTTCCCCAAAATAATTGCAAAGCTTTCTAAAAATATATATACATAGCTTTATGAGACAAAGCAAGTAAAAAAACCAGTCAGATATGTTGGAATTATTAGACTGGGAATTTAAAACAGCTTTGAAAAATATGCTAAGGGCTCTAATGGGGAAGTGGACAACACACAAGAAAGATGGGTAATGTAAACGGAGAGATGGAAACTCTAAGAAAAAAAGTCTAAAGAAAATGCCAGTAATCAAAAACGCTATATAGGAATAAAGAATGTCTTTGAAGGACTCATTGGTAGACTGGACAAGGCTGAGGAAAGAATTGGAGCTTCAAGAAATGTCAGTAGAATCTACCCAAACTGAAACACAAAGAGAAAAAGAAAAGAGTGGAAAAAAGTGAAACATTTTCCAAAAACTGTGGGACAATCTCAAAAGGTGTCACATATGTGTAATGGGAAGACAAGGAGAATAAAAAGAGAGAAGAATACACACAAAAAAGAGTTTGATTAATAGTTGAGAATTTTCCAAAATTAATGACAGACACCAAACAACAGATTCTGGAATCTCAGAGAACACCAAACAAGATAAATGCAAAAAAAAAAAAAATAATAACAATAATAACTATACCTAGTCATATCACATTCAAACTGCAGAAAATCAAAGACAAAATTTCTTGAAAGGGAAAACACCTTATCTATAGAGGAACAAGGATAGAAATTATATCCAGTTTCTCCTCAGTTACCATACAAGCAAGATGAGAGTAGAGTAAAATATTTAAGTGTTGAAAGAAAAAAGGATTGCCAGCCTAGAATTCTGTATCTTGCAAAATTACCCTTCAAAAGAAGGACAAAAGAAGACTTTCTCCAACCATCAAAAATTGAGGGAAATTGTCACTAGTATAGCTACCTTGCAAGAAACGTTAAAGGAGTTCTTCAAAGAGAAGGAAAAGGATAAAGGGCAGAAACTCAAATCTACATTAAAAAGGAAGAGAGCTAGAGAAGGAATAAGTGCAGATAACATAAATGTCTGAAACAAACCAGCACACTTCCCTCAAAAAGTTCTCCCTGCCCCAGCCACAGAGCACTCCTTCTTATGTTCCAGGAGCACCAATGTCGCCATTGTCACATTGCTGGAATGGCTGCTGTCTGTCTGCCTCAAGGCTGTAAGTCATGCGTCCCCAGAGCCAGGCCTGTGAGGTACTTGGTGTCTGATGAATGAACAAATGAATGGCACAGCGCCCCAACCAGCAACAGGGCGGGTTGTTAAATAGCACATCTCTTTATTCGCAGTTCAGCAAGAAGACTCCAGTGCTGACACTGTCGCATGAAGAGCTCACCTGCTGGAGTCTTTCTGCCCAGGTCTGGCCCTTCTTCAGGTCAAGCAGAGAAGGATGTTCTTCTGATACAGGCTGCTGCTGGACCCTGAAGGACTTCCACCTAGGAGGTAGAGAAATGCCCAGGGGACACAGCAGGGAGATGTGGTTGGCCAAGGGGTAGGGCTGATGATGACTCCCTGTAACCCCACTGTTCTCCGCGTTCCCAAAGCTCCATCTAGAGAGCAGAAACCCATGGAAGAATAGACAGTGGTGCATCAGGCAGCTGGAATTGAAGCCTGAGTCTGTTTCTTCCAGCTCAGAAGCCCCTGCGAACTGGGTACCCTCCCAGCACTTCCTGTTCTTCTTCTCTAGTACTATGAGCAAACAATTGATGTGGCATTTACCATGTGCTAGACACCATCACCCCCAAGACAGCCCTCCAAAGTAGATACTCTGTTGCAGTGAGGAAATTGAGGCACAGTGGCATTATGGAGCTTGCCCATGGTGGAGCTGAATTGGAACCCAGCATCTGCTCCCGGGCTTGACTTAAGTTTTGCCTTCTGTATAATGGGCACAACAATGCCCTCTCTTAAGGTTGTTTTTGGATCAAATGAGAAACCCTGACAAACCACCTTGTGCAGAAGCTGGCATACAGTAAGTGCTCGATAAATGCCAGTACTGCTCTCCAACAGCCTTCCTGTAAGCACGCTGAGGTCGCTGTGCCTAAATCTTTCCCTTAGCCCCAGGATGGTCAGCACAGCTGTTCACCACAGGCTCAGGGGCTGCATCCCGGATCGCTCCTGTGGTTGTTTATCCTGCCATTGGCCTTCCACCTCCCAGGGCCTCATAAACAGCCCCTGTGTGACCACTGGGCCAAGCACAAGGAAAGAGGCCATGGGACCAAAAGTCACATCACAAGTTGGTGGCAGGCCTGAAACCTATACGGCATCACTCCTGATATTACGATCTGTGACTCAAGGTGAGGTCAGCAGACCAGCAGTGACAATGCCCAGAAACTTTTAGAAATGCAAAATTGCAGGCTCCACCACAACCGCCTAAACACGAAAGCCCAGGCCCATGAATGCTGGAGAGGCAGGGCTCTCTGACACCACAGTGTCAGGAAACCAATCTGAAACTTGACTTCAAGTCCTTCCACAAACTTAAGAGAGGCATCACGGGAGCCTAAGACAGCCAGCCATCCTCTCCCACTGCTGGCCCCAAGTGCAGGCCTTTCCCCAGTAGGGAAAGGCTAAGCCTCTTGACCAAGTTCCCAGCTGCAGTGCCCCTTCCCACTGCCCAGGATAACCATCTTCTCTGCCCAGTTCCTCATCCGTCAGCTCTCTCACCTGTGGCTCTCAGCAGTCTGAGTAGGAGGGTCTCATACTGAAGTCCTGAGCTGAGACATCTGTAAGACGGGATATGCTGCAGGGGACAGAGGAGAAGGGCCAGGTGGAGGGAGGCTGCCTTATAGCAGAGCCTGCCCAGACCACAGCACGGGAGCTGGGGTGGGAGGGCAGCCCATGCCTAGGCCGTGGCCACACTGGGCCTGGGAGCACAGTCATATGAACAGGCCCTCAGCCTGGAGCCCTTCTGTGCACTGGCAGACACCATGGGAGGCTGGCAAAGCCCTGTCATGTGGAGCACAGAAGACGAGACGCAGCCCTGGGAACTGTGTGTGCCTGCTCTTGATGTTGGCATACCAGAGACAGCATTGCTGGGCGTGGTCAGGAAACCCAGCAGTCACCCCCACCCTACCTGCGCCTAGTCAGGAGCACAAATCAACCAGTCCCAAACAGCTTACCTTCGTCTCACCTGCTCTATTCGATCTCGCATGATGTCCTCTGTTATCTCACTTGGCACTTGGAAGATACGAGTGTGGCTGCAAAAGGCCATTCGTACATTGGCATATGGGATCTGAGTTTCTTTCTTAACAGGCACAGAGAACTGCTAGAGTTGGGATCCTGCAAACAATGATTCTTGCCCTGACACCATGAACTTTTGAGCTGGTCTCTGCCGCTTCTTGACTCATGAGCACAAACCTTTTTTTTCACTAACCAGGTCCCCTTGAGCCCCCAGTAATGCTGAACAGGTAGCAGACTGTCCCAGGGAGAGCCAGGGACACAGAGTTGCGCGCCCTTACTAAAGGCAGCAGGCAGTGGTCTCGTGAGCCACGGAATTCACCCTTCTGAATTCAGTCTTATCAATTCCTCTCCTATCGTCAGCTCTTGATGACCTGCATCACCCCACACCCACTGTGGTTTAGAGATGCTTCTAGGAAAGCCTACAGTGAGGAAGCTGTAGGGTCCCCTGGGGAGGCTCCTTGCTTTGTTTCATAAAGGGATATATATTTCCTGACTACACACTTACTGAAATAAGAGGGGGACACCAAAACCAGTGGGTTGTGGGGGAAGATATGCAGAGGCTTTTGGTTTAAAATCTTTGTAGAAAATCCAGAGTGGAAAAATTATATGTAGATAATTGACTGATTCCTGTAGCCTGTCTCAAAAGCTTAAACCTAGTTTTTTTGTATGGCCAAGGTTTTTAAAATATTGGAAGATGATGTGTGTGTTATCCAAACCAAGGAGCACAATGTCCGCAATTCCATAGCACAACCACGTCAGGCACGGAAAAGCCTGGATTATAATCAACAACATTTATGATTTTAGGGGCCTCAGAAGGCTTCCCATCCAAAAGAGCTCTTTCCCAGGGAGCTCTCAAATCCCACCATGTTATTCCTTTTGGTTATGAAATTCCTGTGCATTTGAGTCTTCTTAAAAGGCAGATGCCACTAGAAGGGGTAAGCACATGGAAACCATTTCTTGAGAAATGGAGCCTCCTCGATACAACAGATCAACACCGGTGGTGTGGCAGGGAAAGGAGGAAGACAGGAGGAAGGGGAGAGGTCTCCTTCAGGCTCCCAGAGGACCAGGCTAAGTCCTCAGTCCCTCTCCTGGGGAGGGGTGAATGATGTGCTCCAGAGACCCCCAGTGAACACAGGTGCAGGAAAGGAAATAGGAAAGCCTCTGTCTGAAGAGTGATGGCTTCAGGCCAGCTCCCTGGGCCTCGTGGCTCAGCATCTGCAGAGCCAAGAGAGGCAGTGGGGATGGCTGTGAGCTGGCAGGCACCCGGGACGCTGGCGAAGCCACCATCACCAAGTGCAGAATTCTAGCCTCGGGCGCTGGGAAGCCTCCCCACACCTCAGTTGCAGATGAGAACTTTGGCTTTTGCATTTTAAGAGCTTATTTTCTTTTAGCTCTTTAAAGTGCAGCCGCTTCTGAGCAACTCAAATGCAAAAATAACAGAAGTCTGAAATGTATTCAGAAGCATTTAAGAAATGGAGTGCAAGCCCAGTTTTCCAACCCCTCAAGTCATTTAAAAATGTAGACATGAGCTGGGCTTTCAAGATAGCAAGAATATTCCCTTAAGACCCCAAAGCAAGGCTGAGGAATTTGTCAGCCAAAGACTGCATCTCTAGAGAAGAGCATCTGCGGGTTCGTGAAGACGGGGGCTTGCACATCTCTCCCTCCCCTTCCTTTGCCCAGGGCAAATGGGACGCCTCACCTCCATCTTATGAACTGGATTCGTGTTCTCTCCTCTAGGACCTCTTGGCTCTGGTTTGCCAACAAATCAGACTTAGAGAGGTGGTGCTTCACCTGGGAAATCCAGAGGGTCCATGTGATTCCTGCCCAGTGTGGCCCCCAACTGGGCTGGCACAGAGCCCAGGCGACCACCTCACCCTTGCCCAGAATCATTTACGGTGCACCTCCCACCTCTCCCCTCTCCCTCACCCCCACTCCCAGGCAATGTCTCAAATTCTCAGTTACCACATCTCTGGTCACATGGATGTCCTGGCCATGGGTGGAAGGGGAGTCAGTGGATATCTTCTCCCTTACGCCCTGGGAAGGGTGGTTGATGGCCAGCTTTTCCTTTATGCCCCGAGAAGCCTCTTCTTCTGTCTGAAAGGTGAGGAATTCCCTCTGAAAATGTCACTCTGCATCCAACCCTGGTCTTCTCCTCTTTCTTCCCTTTTATTCATTCTCCATCACAACACACACACCACATAGTCACACACATACACTCCTTACCTCGCTGTTCCTGCAATAAGCTACTTTCCTGTAAAGTCCTCGGAACTCCCTATGTCCCTGGCCCTGTCCCAATGTGTTCCTGAGACACCCTTGAGCTGGAAAGGATGCAGCTGAAACCCTTACGCCAGGATGCTTGAGAAGCAGGACGGCGTTAGTGGTGGTGCTAACACATTTCCTACCAGGACACAAGCCACAGTGTCCTCCAGCGCATATGAAATTAGACTCAAATCTAGGAAGGGTGTCTGGCAATGAACTTGAGTTCCAGTTCCATGAAGAAGGAAGTCCAGATCCCCACACCCACTGACACCAGTTCTCTAGGATTTTGGATACCCTGAGTCATAAAGAAATCTTACTCACTTTTTTCAACCAATGCTGTAGTACAGACACGGCCTCGCTTTCCACAACGTCGATGTCCTGGAACAAATTGGCAAGTTGGTGACCTCAGAAAACCTAGAAACTCAGCTCTTCCCACCCACCCCCCACAACTGTTGTTCAGAGTTATTTGTAAGATCTCTCTGAAGTGCAGCAGGGTCCCAGAGCGGGAGAAGATATGTGAAAAATTATTCCATGTGACTACCACCAAGCTGCTTACCGAACTGGTTATTGGTAGGAAGGGAAGCCCTACACCTTTCCGAGCAAGAATATACACAATCCATGTCGTAATTATCATCTTTGAATGTATACCAGGCCCCCTTCTTGGCTCCCTCCTTCCATTGAAGCTGCCTGAGAACTCCTATGGGACAGGAAGGTCATTGAAGGGAGGTGTCCACCTGATTGGCTGACCCATGATGATGTGACAATGGCCTCCCTTTGAAAATGATGTATGTGAGTATAAATGCAGTTGCCAAGAGCCCCTGCATTTCGGGCTCTGGGTGCACTGTCTATGAGTTACCCTGCTTCAAGGAGCAGAACCACTGAATAAAAGATTGCTGTCTAACACCACTGGCTGACCCTTGAATTCTTTTCTTGGGAAAGCACTAATTTGGGAGCTCACCTCGAGGTAGGAGGATGGGGTCTGGAGGCAGGAAACCTAAGGCCGATTCACACTGACTTCCTAGAACTAAATCAAAAGGAAAACCCCAACTTTCCATGCCCAAGTAACAAAAGGACTAGAGGCTACTCCCTTTGCAACCCTCTCCTTTTCTTCATGGCAGATGAAAAACTGAAAGTATCTCTGATTGCTCTCCTCCCACAACCAGTCAGGCTGGTTGTGGGCCAGGTCTTCCTTTGCATAGAGATATAAGGTTATAACTTCACTTCAGCCTCTGATTGGTCACCTTCCGCAACCAATCAGACTGATCATGAGCCACCAGTTCATTTACATAGGGCATATACCAAGTAACCAATGGGAAACCCCTAGAGGGTATTTAAACTCCAGAAAATTCTGTAACCAGTCTGCTCCCACCCTGTGGAGTGTACTTTTATTTTCATTAAATCTCTGCCTTTGTTGCCTCATTCTTTCCTT
The DNA here is from genome assembly GCF_006542625.1 of Nomascus leucogenys. NCBI lineage: Eukaryota > Metazoa > Chordata > Mammalia > Primates > Hylobatidae > Nomascus > Nomascus leucogenys. The sequence goes on along the minus strand of NC_044395.1, from coordinate 1,100,356 downwards.
GCTTTGTTTGTGTGTTTTGTCCATTTCTTTGTTCGAGAACCTGAACACCCTCCACCAGTAACAACCTGTCCTGCAACAACTTGTTATGTGCTCTTGACCTAATCATTTGTCCCTCCGGTCTGAGTTTCTTTGTCTTATACTGAAAGGGATAAAGTTGTGTCTCTAGCTTTCTTCTAGTTCTAAATAAATTTTCCCATGTTTATTCTTCTCAGGACTATAGAAAACCTTTTATCACTTTCTCCAATTCCCCTGATACAGCCACTACACGTCTTCCCTCTCAACAATTCGCCTCAATTTTATATCATCCCTGACATAGTCAGAATAGGCTAGGCTCTGCTAAGGACTGAGGCAACAAACCAACCTCCAAATCAAAAATGTTTATTTCTCACTCTCAAAAGCTCTCGTGCAAGTTGGGTAATTTCAGAGCAATTGTGTGCCACATGGAGACTCACAGGTCCACATTCAGAGGACGTGACCTCCATGACTGCCAAAGCAGGGAAGAGAGCACAGAGAGGAATCAGGTCAGTGTTCGACCTTTCAGCTCAGAGGCTCCTACTTAGAGCCTTTGATCTAGAACTAGTCCTATGGCCCCAACCTCACTCCAAGGAAGACTGGAAATTGTAAAACAGCAGATGAAATTACCTGTCAACATCTCTGTTTCTACAGCTATCCCCTAAAATTTATGTTTTCTTCCTTATTGATGTAATTTTATTTTTGAATATTTAAAATATTAATGTGATTCAGAAGTCAAAACTACAGGAACAGATACATTCCAGGACGTTCCATCTCTTCCCCTATACCTTCAACCTTGTCCTAACTCACTTCAGAAGCAAAATTTTCATTAGTTTCTCAACTACAAATCCTGTGTTTATGTTGTCAAAATGGAGCTCATACATAAATCTATTTGCTTTTTGATTACAATGTTATAAAATGCATACAGTAAAATGTACAAATAGGCATACAGCTGAGAAAAATTTTCACACACACACAAACACACAAACACATACACACACACACTCACACACTTACTTGTTTAACCACTTCCCAGATTAAGATAGAAAACATTTTTAGTGGGACATTTGTATTATATTTGATTTGATGCTATTTAAAATCATGCTGCTATGAAAATTTTTATACTGTACCTATCTTTTGGTTGACATAAGCACTAAATCTTCTGAGTATATACCAAGAATTAGAGTTGCTAGGTCATAGACTTTAGATATGTGTAGCATTCATATACACCAAACAGTACCGCAAAGGATTTGTATTAATCTACTGCCCATAAGCAATGTACGAAAGTGACAGTTACTCCATGTTTTTTCCAACACTTAGTATTGTCACTCCTTTAAATTTAGCCAATCTAGTAGAGGTGTAGTGGTAACTAATAATACTTTAATTTTCATTTAACTGATTATCAGTGGCATTATGCATGTTTTTATTTGCCTATTGATCACTTTGGATATTCTTTTTTGTGAAGTGCCTCCTTGAGCTTTGTGCCCTTTCATTGAATTGTTGGTCTTTTTCTTATTGATTTGTAGATTTTAATGTATTATAAATAATAGTCCTTTATCAAATATGTGTTTCACAACTATTTTATCTCAACTTGTGACTTGCCTTTTCACTCTTTGAGTGCTGTCTTCTGAGGAACAGAAACTCTTAATTTTTAAAGTCAGTTTTATTGTGATATATTTAAATAATATAAAATTTACCCATCATAATATATAATTAAATAATTTTTAGTAGATTCAGAGACTTGTGCAATCATCACAACAATTCAATTATAGAACATATCCATCACTCCAAAAATGTTTGCCATGCCCATTTGCAGGCAACCTCGGCTTCCATTCTCAGCCCCACCAATCTGCTTTCTATCTCTATAGATGTGCCTTTTATGGACATTTCATACACATGGAACTATACCATATTATGTCTGGCTTATTTCACCAAGCATGTTTGGGAGGGTCATCTACATACCTTGTAGCATGTGTCAGTAATTCACTCCTTTTTATTATGGGGTACTACCCCATAATACTATTCCAATGCATGGACATACCACATTTTGTTTGTCCATTCACCAGTTGATGTACCTTAAATGGTGTCCAGTTTGAGTCCTCTATGAATAACACTGTAATGAACATGTTGTTGTTGTTTAATTTTTTTAATTTTATTTTTCCATAAGTTATTGGGGTACAGGTGGTATTTGGTTACATGAGTAAGTTCTTTAGTGGTGACTTCTGAGATTTTGGTGCACCCATCAACCGAGCAGTGTACACTGCACCATATTTGTAGTCTTTTATCCCTCACCACCTCCCACTTTTCCCCCCAAGTCCCCAAAGTCCATTGTATTATTCTTATGTCTTTGCATCCTCATAGCTTAGCTCCCACATATCAGCGAGAACATGCGATGTTTGGTTTTTCATTCCTGAGTTACTTCACTTCGAATGATAGTTTCCAGTCTCAACCAGTTCACTGCAAATGCTATTAATTCATTCCTTTTAATGGCTGAGTATTATTGCATCATATATATATACCACAGTTTCTTTATCCACTCATTCGGGTTGCTTCCACAATTTTGCAGTTGTGAATTGTGCTGCTATAAATATGCGTGTGCAAGTATCTTTTTTGAATAATGACTTTTTTCCTCTGGGTACGTACCCAGTAGTGAGACTGCTGGATCAAATGGTAGTTCCACTTTTAGTTCTTTAAGGAATCTCCACACTGTTTTCCATAGGGGCTGTGCTAGTTTACATTCCCACCAGCAGTGTAGAAGTATTCCCTGATCACCGCATGTATGCCAACATCTATTGTTTTGTGATTTTTTTATTCTGGCCATTCTTGCAGTAGTAAGGCGGTATTGAATTGTGGTTTTGATTTGCATTTCCCTGATCATTAGTGATGTTGAGCATTTTTTCATATGTTTGTTGGCCATTTGTATATCTGCTTTTGAGAATTGTCTATTCATGTCCTTAGCCCACTTTTTGATGGGATTGTTTGAGTTTGTTGTAGATTCTGAATATTAGTCCTTTGTCAGATGTATAGATTGTGAAGATTTTCTCTCACTCTGTGGGTTGTCTGTTTATTCTGCTGACTGTTCCTTTTGCCCTGCAAAAGCACTTTAGTTTAATTAGGTCCCAGCTATTTATCTTTGTTTTTATTGCATTTGCTTTTGGGTTCTTGGTCATGAAATCCTTGCCTAAGCCAATGTCTAGAAGGGTTTTCCCAATGTTATCTTTTGGAATTTTTATAGTTTCAGTTCTTAGATTTCAGTCCTTAATCCATCCTGAGTTGATTTTTGTATAAGGTGAGAGATGAGGATCCAGTTTCATTCTCCTACATGTGGCTAGCCAATTATCCCAGTGCCATTTGTTGAATAGGGTATCCTTTCCCCACTTTATGTTTTTGTTTGCTTTGTTAAAGATCAGTTGGCTGTAAGTATTTGGGTTTATTTCTGGGTTCCCTATTCTGTTCCATTGGCCTATGTGCCTATTTTTATACCAGTACCACACTGTTTTGGTGACTGTGGCCTTACTGTATAGTTTGAAATCAGGTAGTGTGATGCCTCCAGATTTGTTCTTTTTGCTTAGTTTTGCTTTGGCTGTGTGGGCTCTTTTTTGGTTCCATATGAATTTTGGAATTGTTTTTTCTAACTCTGTGAATAATGATTGCAGTATTTTAATGGAGATTTCATTGAATTCGTAGATTGCTTTTGGCAGTATGGTCATTTTTCACAATATTGATTCTACACATCTATGAGCATGGATGTGTTTTCATTTGTAGGTGTCATCTATAATGTCTTTCAGCAGTGTTTTGTAGTTTTTCTTGTAAAGGTCTTTTGACTCCTTTATTAGGTATATTCCTGAGTATTTTATTTTTTTGCAGCTATTGTAAAAGGGGTTGAGTTCTTGATTTGATTCTTTGCTTGGTCGCTATTTGGGTATAGAAGATCTACTGATTTGTGTACATTAGTTTTGTGTCTGGAAACTTTGCTAAATTCTTTATCAGTTCTAGAAGCTTTCTGGAAGAGTCCTTAGGGTTTTCAAAGTAAACGGTCATATCATCAGCAAACAGGGGCAGTTTGACTTCCTCTTTACCGATTTGGATGCCCTTTATTTCCTTCTCTTGTCTGATTGCTGTTGCTAGGATTTCCAGTACTATGTTGAAGAGGAGTGGTGAGAGTGGGCATCCTTGTCTTGTTCCCATTCTCAGAGGGAAAGCTTTCAACTTTTCCCCATTCAGTGTTATGTTGGCTGTGGGTTTGTCATAGATGGTTTTTATTACATTAAGGTATGTCCCTTGTATGCCTATTTTGCTGAGGGTTTTAATCATAAAGGGATGTTGGGTTTTGTCAAATGCTTTTTCTGCATCTATTAAGATGATCATATGATTTTTGTTTTTAATTCTGTTTATGTGGTGGATCACATTTATTGACTTGCATATGTTAAACCACCCCCGCATCGCTGGTATGAAACCCACTTGATCATGGTGGATTACCTTTTTGATATGCTGTTGGATTTTGTTAGCTAGTGTTTTGTTAAGGATTTTAGCATCTATGTTCATCAAGGGTATCAGTCTGTAGTTTTCTTTTTTGGTTGTGTCCTTTCCTCGTTTTGGTATTAAGGTGATGCTGGCTTCATAGAATGAATTAGGGAGGGTTCTTTCTTTCTCTATCTTGTGGAATAGTGTCAAAAGAATTAGTACCAGTTCTTCTTTGAATGTCTTGTAGAATTCTGCTGTGACTCCATCTGGTCCTGGACTGTTTTTTTTGGTAATTTTTTAATTACCGTTTCAATCTTGCTGCTTGTTATTGGTCTGTTCAGGTTATCTAATTCTTCCTGATTTAAGCTATGAGAGTTATATTTTTCCAGGAATTTATCCATCTCTTCTAGGTTTTCTAGTTTATCTGCATAAAGGTGTTCATAGTAGCCTTACATGATCTTTTGTATTTCAGTGGTGTCAGTTGTAATATCTTCTGTTTAGTTTCTTAGTGAGGTTATTTGAATTTTCTCTCTTCTTGTCTGGGTTAATCTTGTTTTGTCTAAGAAAAGAAGAGAGAAAATCCAAATGGTCTATCAATTTTATTTTTTCAAAGATAAATCCAAATGATACGTCAATTTTATCTTTTCAAAGATAAATCCAAATGATCCATCCATTTTATTTATCTTTTCAAAGATAAATCCAAATGTTCCATCAATTGTATTTATCTTTCCAAAGAACCAGCTTTTGTTTCATTTGTCTTTTGTATTTTTTTGTTTTTTGTTTGTTTCAATTTCATTTAGTTCTGCTCTGATCTTGGTTATTTCCTTTCTTCTGCTGGGTTCGGTTTGGTTTGTTCTTGTTTCTCTAGTTCTTTGAGGTATGACCTTAGATTGTCTCTTTGTGCACTTTCAGACTTTTTGATGTAGGCATTTAGGGCTATGAACTTTCCTCTTAGCACTGCCTTAGCTATATCCCAGAGGTTTTGATAGGTTGTGTCATTATTGTCATTCAGTTTGAAGACAATTTCCATCTTGATTTTGTTTTTGACCCAATGCTCATTCAGAAGGAGGTTATTTAACATCCGTGTATTTGCATGGTTCTGAGGGTTCCTTTTGGAGTTGATTTCCAGTTTTATTCCACTGTGGTCTGAGAGAGTGCTTGATATAATTTCAGTTTTCCTAAAATTATTGAGGCTCATTTTATGATCTATCATATGGCCTGTATTGGAGAAAGTTCCATGCACTGTTTAATAGAACGTGTATTCTGTAGTTGCTGGATGAAATATTCTGTTTATGTCTGTTAAGTCCATTTGTTCCAAGGTGTAGTTTAAATCTATTGTTTCTTCATTGATTTTCTGTCTTGATGACCTGTCTAGTGCTGTCAGTGGAGTATTGAAGTCCCCCACTATTATTGTGTTGCTGTCTATCTCATTTATTAGGTCTATTAGTAATCATTTTATAAATTTGGGAGCTGCAGTGTTAGGTGCATATATGTTTAGGATTGTGATATTTTCCTGTTGGACATGGCCTTTTACCATTACATAATGTCCCTCTTTGTCTCTCTTAACTGCTATTGCTTTAAAGTTTGTTTTGTCTGATAGAAGAATAGATACCCTTGCTCACTTTTGGTGTCCATTTGCATGAAATGCCTTTTTCCACCCCTTTACTTTAAGTTTATGTGAGTCCTTATGTGTTAGGTGAGTCTCCTGAAGGCAGCAGATAGTTGGTTGGTGAGTTCTTATCCATTCTGTGGTTCTGTATCTTTTAAGTGGAGCATTTAGGCCATTTACATTCAAAGTTAGTGTTGAAATGTGAAGTATCATTGCATTCATCATGCTCTTTGTTGCCTTTGTACTTTGCCATGTTTTTTATATTTTGTTTTTGCTTTTTAACTTGTATTTTGTTTTATAGGTCCTGTGTGATTTATGCTTTAAAGAGGTTCTGTTTTGATGTGTTTCCAGGATTTGTTTAAAGATTTAGAGCTCCTTTTAGCAGTTCTTGTAGTGGTGGCTTGGTAATGGAGAATTCTCTCAGCATTTGTTTATCTAAAAATGACTGTATCTTTCCTTCAAATATGATGCTTAGTTTTGCTGTATACAAAATTTTTGGCTGATAATTGTTTTGTTTGAGGAAGCTGAAAATAGGGCCCCAATTCCTTCTAGCTTGTAGGGTTTCTGCTGAGAAATCTGCTATGAATCTGATAGGTCTTCCTTTATAGGTTGGTGCTTCTGTCTCACAGCTCTTAAGATTCTTTTCTTCATCTTAACTTTGGATAACCTGATGACAATGTGCCTAGGCAAAGATCTTTTTGCAATGAATTTCCCAGGTGTTCTTTGTGCTTCTTTCTTTCTTTACTTTTGAGATGGAGTGTCACTCTGTCACCCAGGATAGAGGGCAGTGGCATGGTCTCAGCTCACTGCAACCACCACCTCCCAGGTTCAAGCAATTCTCCTGCCTCAGCCTCCCCAGGTAGTTGGGATTACAGGTGCATGCCCCCAAGCCCAGCTAATTTATTTACTTATTTGTTTGTTTATTTATTTATTTATTTTGTATTTCTAATAGAGATAGAGTTTCACCATGTTGGCAAGGCTGGTCTTGAACTCCTGACCTCAGATGATCCACCTGCCTCAGCCTCCCAAAGTGCTGGGATTACAGGTGTGAGCCACCATCCCTGGCCTCTTTGTGCTTCTTATATTTGCCTGTCTATGTCTCTAGCAAAGCTAGGGAAGATTTCCTCGATTATTCCCCCAAATATGTTTTCTAAGCTTTTAGAATTGTCTTCTTTCTCAGGAACATTGATTATTCTTAGGTTCGGTCATTTAACATAATCCCAGGCTTCTTGGAGGCTTTGTTCTTTTTTCTTTGTCTTGGTTGGATTGGGTTAATTTGAAGACCTTGTCTTCCAGCTCTGAATTTCTTTCTGCTACTTGTTCAATTCTATTGCTGAGACTTTCCAGAGCATTTAGCATTTCTAAAAGTATGTCCGAGGTTTCCCGAATTTCTTATTGTTTTTTCTTTAATCTATCTATTTCCTTGAATATTTCTCCCTTCACTTCTTGTATCATTTTTTGGATTTCCTTGCATTGGGCTTCACCTTTCTCTGGTCCCTCCCTGATTAGCTTAATAACTAACCTCCTGAATTCTTTTTCCGGTAAATCAGGGGTTTCTTCTTGGTTTGGGTCCATTGCTGGTGAGCTAGTGGGATTTTGGGGGGGTGCTGAAGAACCTTGTTTTGTCATATTACCAGGGTTGGTTTTCTGGTTCCTTCTCATTTGGGTAGGCTCTGTCAGAGGAAAGGTCTAGGACTGAAGGCTGTTGTTCAGATTTTTTTGGCCCATGGGGTGTTCCCTTGATGTAGTGTTCTCCCCCTTTTCCTGTGGATGTGGCTTCCTGTGAGCCAAACTGCAGTGATTGTTGTCTGTCTTCTGGGTCTAGCCATCCAGCAAGTCTACCCAGCTCCAGGCTGATACTGGCAGTTTTCTGCACAGAGTCCTGCAATGTGAACCATCTATGGGCCTCTCAGCTGTGGATACCAGCGCCTGTTCCAGTGGAGGTGGCAGAGGGTGCAATGGACTCCGTGAGGGTCCTTAGCTTTGGTGGTTTAATGCTCTATTTTTGTGCTGCCTGGCCTCCTGCCAGAAGATGCTGCTTTCCAGAATGCATCGGCTGTAGTAGTGCAGAGAGGGAGCAACGGTGGGCAGGGCCCTAGAACTCCCAAGATTATATGCCCTTTGTCTTCCGCTACCAGGGTGGGGAGGGAAGGACCATCAGGTTCGGGCGGGGCTAGGCGTGTCTGAGCTCAGACTCTCCTCGGGCCGGTCTTGCTGCGGCTGCTGTGGGGGATGGGAGTGAGATTCCCAGGTCACTGGAGTTGTGTACTTCGGAGGATTATGGCTGCCTCTGCTGAATCATGCAGGTTGTCCAGGAAGTGGGGGAAAGCCAGCAGTCACAGGCCCCACCCAGCTCCCACAGAATCTGAAAGACTGGTCTCATTCCCACTGTGCCCTCTGCAACAGCCCTGAGTCTTTTTCCAGTCGGAGGGCAATACGGCTTGAAAACTTGCTGGAGGCTTTCCGCCTCCCAGCTGTGAAAGAAAAGGGCTTTAGTTATTCCCCATCTTTGAAGTCTGCAAGCCGTATTCCCGCCCTCCCCCGGGTTCTGACCAGGAGGCTTCTCGCCCCGTTCAAATTGTTACGAAGTTCAGCTAGAGAATTCCTTCTCCCTGTGGAGTTTTACCCCCTGCTCCTCTGGCCACTCTCCTGATGGATCCCTGTGGTGCCAGGCAGGAATGGGCTGCTTGGGGAGCCAGCGAGCTCCCAGGGCCTTCCTGCTGCTTTCTCCATCCCTGTATTTTGCTCGGCTCGGCTCTCTAACTTGACTCAGCTCCAGGTAAAGTCAGAAACTTCTCCCACAAACAGTCCTTCAGCTTCTCCAGTGGGGGTGTGTGCTCAGGACAGGAGGGTCTCCCTTTCCCACTTCCACATTCGGGGCACTCACGGTATTTGGGGTGTCTCCCGGGTCCGGCAGGAGAAGTCCACTTGCTTCAGAGGGTCTGTGGGTCCTCTCAGGACTGCTTGTTTGTTCTTGCAGTCAATCTGCAGCTAAAGTTCGTAATGCAAGCCTCCACGTGCTGCTCTGTCTGGAACGGCAGTCTAGGCCTCCTCCCATCCGCCATGATTTGTGATGAACATTTGAAAAAATATTACGTGGAATGGAAATATATTTTGTTTCTCTTGGGTAAATTCCTGGGACTAGATTGATAACTTTATGCTTAACATGTTTTGCTTTTTCTTAACAGCTTTATTGAGACATAATTCATATTCCATAAAATTCACCCCTTTAAAATGTACAATTCAATAGTTTTTAGTATATTCACTGGATGGATGTACAACCATCACCTCGACCTAATTTTAGAATATTTTTATCACTCCAACAACGAAACCCCGTACCCATTAGTAGTCAAACCCTATTTTCCCCCAACCCTCTCTCCCAGCACTAGGCCACCACTAATCTACTTTGTCTCTACAGACTTGCTTATTCTGTAGAGACAAATTCTGGACATTTCATATGAATAGAATCATACAATATCTGGTCTTTTGTGACTGGCTTCTTTAACTGAAGATAACAGTTTTGAGAGTCATCCACATTATAGCAGATATCAGCAATTCATTCCTTGTTACTGCAGTGTAGTATTCCATTATATGAATGTGTCACATTTTGTTTATCCATTCATCAGCTGATGGACATTTGGATTGTCTCTATAAACAGAGATAAAATGGATAATGCTCCTATGAACATTTGTGTACAGGTTTTTGTATGGACATATGTTTTCATTCTCTTGGGTTTATATCTAGCAGTAGAATTCCCAGGTCATATGGTAACCCTATGTTTAACATTTTGAGGTACTATCAAAATGATTTTTAAATGCCTGAATCATTTTACTTTCCCATCATCAATGTGTGAGGGTTTTGATCTCTCCACATTCTTGCCAGCATTATTACCTGTCATTTTGATTTTAGCCGTCCTAGTGAGTGTGAAGTGGTATCTCACTGTGGTTTTGATTGTTCTCTCTCTAACGATTAATGATGCTGAGTATCTTTTCATGTGATTATTAGCCATTTGTACCTCTTCTTTGGATAAATATATACTTAAATCCTTTTTCATTTTATAATTGGATTATTTGTCTTTTATTGTAGAGTTGTTAGAATTTTTATGTATCCCTTGTTCAAGTGTCTTATCAGATATATGATTACAGATATTTTCTCCCATTCTGTGGGTTGCCTTTTCACATTCTTACTGGTGTCATTTTAAGCACAGAAGTTTTGAATTTTTATGAAGCCCAATTTATCTCTTTTTATTTTTGTTTCTTGTACTTTTGGTGTCAAATCTAAGAAACCGTTGCGCAGCCTGTGACCATAAAGATTTAATCCTATGTTTCTTCGAAGAGTTTAATAGTTGTAGCTCTTGTGTTTATGTCTATGATTCATTTTTAGTTAATTATTATAGATAGTGTGAGGTAGAGGATCCAACTTCATTCTTTTGCATGTGCATACCCAGTTGTCCCCACACCATTTATTAAAAAGAATATTCTTTTTCCATTGAATTGTCTTGTCATCCTTGTCGAAAATCAATTTATTATAAATGTAAGAGTTTACTTCTGGACTGTCAATTAACCATTGTGTCTCTCCTTATGCCAGTACCACACTGTCTTGATTATCGTAGCTTTGTAGTATGCTTTAACATACTACAAAGTTTGAGTTCTCCAACTTTGTTCTTTTTCAAGATTGTTTTAGCTATTGTGGGATCCTTGAATTTCCATATGAATTTTAGAATATAAAAAGCCTACTGGCATTTTAATAGGGATTTATTGATCAATTTGGGGAGTACTGCCCTTTTGACAATATGAAGTCTTCCATCCATAGACATTTATTTCCATTTATTTAGATCCTAAGTTTCTTACAACAAAGTTTTGTCATTTTCAGTGTGCAAGTCTTGCACTTTGTTATTATTATTCTTCTTAGGTATTTATCTTTTTAGTGCTAGTGTAAGTGGAATTTTTTTCTTAATTTCATTTTGGGTTTTTCATTGCTAGTGTATAGAAGTATAGTGGATTTTCAAATAATAATCTTGTATCCCACAACTTTGCTGAACTCATTCCTTGTAATAGTTTTTTAGTGAATTCCTTAGAATTTTTTATGTACAAGATCAGGTCATCTGCAAATAATTTTCCTTCCTCCTTTCCAACCCGAATGCTCCTGATTTTAGGAGAAAAGTATGGTCTTTCACCATTAAGGATAGGGTTAGTTGAGAATTTTTTCACAGATGCTTTTTATCAGGTTTATAAAGAAGTTCACTTTTTATTCCTACTTTTTGGAGGGTTGTAATAATCAAAAAGCACTGGATTTTGTCCAATGCTTTTTCTGCATTTATTGAGGTGAACCATGTGGTTGTGGCTTTTCCTCCATTAATATTGTGTACTACATTAGTTTTTGATTTTCAAATGTTAAACCAACTCCAGGGATAATCTCACTTGGTAATAAAGTATAATCCTTTTTATATGTGCTGAATTCAGTTTGCTATTATTTGTTGAGAATTTTTATATCTATAAGAGATATTGGGCAATAGTTTATTTTCTTGTGATGTCCTTGTCTGGTTTTGGTAGCAGGGTTTTGTAGCATTCAATTTCTCTTGATTTTTTAAACCTCATAGAATGAGTTGGAATACTTTCTTTTTTCTTCCGTTTTTGGAAGAGTCTGTAAAAGATGAGTAGTAGTTCCCCTTTAAATATTTGATATACATTTAACTTAAGAAATGTCAAACTTTTTTCTGTAACATTTTACGTTTTTATCAGCAACGTATGAAGGCTCAAATTTCTCCAGATCCTCACAACATTTGTATTATCTTTTTTATCATAGACATTCTAGTTGGTGTGTAAAGAGGTATATCATCTGCCCTAACTTGCATTTTTCTAGTAGCTTATAATATTGATGATCTGTTTATATTATATTAGATAGCTAATAAACTATATATTAGATATTACACCAACATATATATAACATATATATGTTTTATACATATATCTAAATCTTATATACATATAACAAATGTATAAAGATTTTTACATATTTTTATATGTAAAGATTTTGATATATATGATACATATTAGATAGCTAATAAACTATATATTAGATATATAAATATTAGATATTATACCAACATATATATAACATATGTTTTATATATATCTAAATCTTTATATACATATAACATATATAAAGATTTTTATATATCATTATATATAGAGATTTTGATATATATGATATATACACACATAAAACATATATATGTTATATATATAAAAGTTGATATAATATCCAAATATTTATTTTTTAAAAAAGTTAAGTGGTCTTTTAATTTAGTATTGAGTTCTTTATATATCCTGAATGCAAGTCCTTTATCAAATTATGATTTGCAAGCATTTTCTCCCAATCTCTTGCCTTTCAATTTCCTAATGTTTTCTTTTGAAGGCAAAAAGGTTTTAATTTTAATGAATTCAAATATTTTTTCAAGTATGAAATATGTTTTTGGCATCATATCTAAGAACTCTGCTCAATCTAAGGTCATGAAGAATATTTTGGTTTTCTTCTAAAAGTTTTATCATTTTATAATAGCCTAAATGTAATTTAGGCATATGATCTATTTCAGTTGTTTTTGTGGATATGCTACAGGTAAAGATCTGTATATGCTTTTTCTTATAAACATATAATTATACCAGCACCATTTGTAGAAAAGAGTGGTTTTTGCCCCCAGTGAATTGCCTTGGCACCTTTGTTAAAAATTAAATTGACCTTAAGAGTTTATTCTTTTGTGCATTCTCAATTTTACTTCATTGGGCTAGGCTTATCCTTTCACCAGCACCACATTGTCTTGATAATTGTATCTTGGTAGTAAATTTGAGATCGAGCAGTATAAATCTTTTTTCCCAAAACTTTTCTGGCTATTCTAATTTCTTTGCATTTCCATGGAAATTTTAGGATAATCTTGCTAATTTCTACCAAAAAACGCCTGCTGGAATTTTGATAGGCATTGTTTTGAAGCTATAGCTCAACTCACCTAGACTGTCTAATTTGTTGATTTAAAGTTATTTGTAGTATTTCCACAGAAACTTTTTAATATCTATAGTGTTGGTGGTCATGTCCTGTCTTCCAGTCCTAATTTTGGTAATTTGTTATGTTCCCTAGGTTTCCTTGCTCATCCTGTGCAGAGGTGTGTGAAATTTTAAAAAGTCTTTTCAAAGACCCACCTTTGGTTTACATTGAAATTCCCTAATTGTTTTTCCTCTGTTATTTTTCTGTTTTCTATTTCATTGTTCCTAATTCTTGTTTGTTTTTTCTTTCTTTACTTTTGTTTGTGTTGGGCTTAGTTGCTCTTCTTTTTCTAGTTCATTAGGTGGAAGTTTAGATTATTGATTTGAGATCTTCCTTTTTTTCTAATGTGGGTGTTAAATATAAATTTCCCTCGAAACACAGCTTTAGTTGTATTCTGTAAGTTGCATATTCTTATAAACTCAATCCAAAATACATTGACTTATTTTACCAAGGGTTATCTAGAAGTACAATAGTACACGCTTATCCACAGGGAATATGTTCCAAGACCCCCATGGATGCCTGAATCCGCAGATAGTACCAAACCCAATCCCTGCCCATCAGTACACATCCTGTCTTCCACTTACAAACATAATGCCTTTTTCATCTTAACTAAGCACTTAGGCACTGTGGCCATAGCTTCTGTGGTTTGAGATGTGTCAGAAAAACTAGGATGAATTTATTTTTCTTTCATCACAATTTCATGGACAGAAGATTTGTTATTACCATAGATCTCAGCAACTTTAGCATATAGCTTTTTTTCTTTCCTTATTGAGAACTTTCACCTTTTCACTTAAAGGAAGCACTTTATAGCTTCTCTTAGGCCTATCTGAATTGCCAGCATCACTACTCTTGTGCTTTGGTCCACAAAGTAAAATAAGTGTTACTTGAACACAAGTAGGTGACACTGGGACAGTCAAACTGATAACTGAGAGGGCAGCCAAGTGGGTGGGTAACAGGGGGTAAAGTAGGTAGCATAGAGACGCTGGACATAGGAATGTTTCATTTCCCAGGAGGGACAGAGCAAGATTTCATCATGCTACTCAAAACTTATGAATTGTCTATTTCTGGAATTTTCCACTTACTATTTCAGACTGCAGATCTGAAATATTTTTTCACATATGAAATATGTTTTTGGCATCATATCTAAGAACTCTGCTCAATCTAAGGTCATGAAGAATATTTTGTTTTCTTCTAAAAGTTTTATAATAGTTCATACATTTAGGTGTATGATCTATTTGAGTTGAGTTGTCTGTCAAACCACAGAAAGTGAAAGCAAGGATAAGGAGGGATCCCTGAATGTTGTTTAACTTACAAATATTTGAAGATTTCCCAGATTTCTCCCCACTGTTGATGTCTAGTTTAATTCTTTTGTGTTCAGAGAATATACTTTTTTACTTCATTTCTTTTAAATTTGTTGAGATTTGATAGTATAGCACATGATCTCTCTTAGAGAAGATTTCAAGTATACTTACAAGAATATATATTCTGCTGTCATTGGTTGATTCAAGTGTTCTGTTGCTGTCAGATGAAGCTGGTCAATACTGTTGTTCAAGTCTTCTATTCATTTAATGATTTTCTGTCTACTTTTTCTTCCAGTTATTGAAAGTCAAGTTTTTAGATTTCTAACTTGCTGAATGGTTTATTTTTCCTTCCAATTCAGTCAGTTATTGCTTCACATATTTGACGGCTCTCTCGTTTGAGGCATAGACACTTACAATTGTTACATTTTCCTTTTGTCGTTGTGAAATATCACTTTGTCTCTAGAAATATTTTTGTCTTAAAAGATATTTTGCTATTAATATAGCCACTCCAGCTCTCTTACGGTTATTGTTTGCATGGCATATATTTTCCCCCTTTTATTTTTAAATTCTTATGTCTTTGAAGCTAAAATACGCCTCTTGTAGACAGCATAGAGTAGGATCTTCTTTTTTCATCCAGTCTAACAATCTCCACCTTTTGGTTATTTGGTCCATTCGCAGATGTTATTATTGATGCGGTTAAATTTACATTTGCCGTTTTACTATGTGTTTCCTATATGTCTCATGAGGGTTTTGTTCCTTGTTCTTTATTTATTATATTCTTTTGTATCAAATAGATGCTTTTAGTGTGATATTTAATTCCTCTTCATTTTTTAAACTGGATATTTGTACTTTTGGTAGTGTCAGGCTTAGGGATTACAATATACATCTTAATTAATTACAGTCTACATCGAAGTAATTACATCTACATCAAAATAACTTTATTCTGGTAAAGTGTGGAAACCCTGTTCCAGTACAACTTCATCCCCTCAGCTCCCTTTGTACAATTATCATATGTATTAAAGCTACATTATGTTGTAAATCCAATAATACAATGTTATAATAACTGCTTTATGTAATCTTATGAAAGAAGTTAAGAGAAGTGAATATATATTTATACAGACTTCTTTTTATTATTTTTAACTCTGGTAAAATAAAATAATATACAATTTCCCATATTAACCATCTCTGAACGTACAGCTCAGTGTTATTAAGCACCTTCACATTGTTGTGCAACCACTGCCATCATCCATTTCCAGGACTCTTTTCATTTCACAAAACTAAAATTCTACCATTAAACAATAACTCCCCATTCTCCCTACCCTCGGCCCCCAGCAACCACGATTTTACATTCTTTCACTATGAGGTTAACTATTCTAGGTAGCCTATATAAGTAGAATCATGCAGGATTTGTTTTTTTGTGGCTGACTTATTTTACTTGGCATAATGTCTTCAGAGTTCATCCATGTGGTAGCATACTTTAGAATTTCCTTCCATTTTGGGGGCTGAATGATATTCCAGTGTGCACACCACATTTTTAAAATCCATGTATCCATTGATGGACATGTGGGTTGCTTTCCCCTTTTGGCTTTGTGGATAATGCTGCTATGAACATACTTGTACCTGTAGCTCCTCAGGATCCTGCTTCCACTTCTTTTAGGTACAAAACCAGAAGTGGAATTTCTGAATCATACGATAATTTCATTTTTAAAAAAAATTGCTCAGCGACAGGGTCTCACTCAGTTGCCCAGGCTAGAATGCAGTGGCATGATCATAGCTCACTGCAGCCTCAACCTCCTGGGATCAAGTGATCCTCCCACCTCAGCCTCCTGAGTAGCTGGGACCACAGGCGTGCACCACCATGCCCAGCTGGCTTTTTTTATTATTATTATTTTGTAGAGACAGGGTCTTGCTATGTCTCCCAAGCTGGTCTTGAACTCCTGGCCTCAGGTGACCCTCCTGCCTTGGCCTCCCAAAGTGCTTGGATTACAGGCATGAGCCACCGCATCCAGACTCATTTTTCACTGTTTGAGGAACCACCATACTGTTTTCCACAGCAGCTGCACCATTTTACATTTCTACCAACAGTGTGCAAGGGTTCCAATTTCTCCACATTCTCACTAACATTTATTGTTTTCTGTTGTTCTGAGTATGTATGTAGTAGCCATTCTAATGGGCATAAGGTAGTATTTCATTGTGGTTTTGATATGCTTTTCACTAATGACTAGTGATGTTGTGCTTCTTTCCATGTGCTTATTATCCATTTGTGTATCTCCTTGAAAGAATCATCTATTAAGTTCTTTGTACATTTTTTAACCAAGTCATTTGGGTTTTTTGTTGTTGCTAGGTTGTGAGAGTTTTTATATATTCTGGATACGAACCTCTACTCAGATGTGTGATTTGTAAATCTCTTCCCCCATCCCATGGGTCCCTTTTTCGATCTACTGATAGTGTTCTTTGATGCACAGAAGTTTTGAATTTTGATGTAATCCAACTTATCTGTTTTTTCTTGTAGCCTGTGCTTTTGGTGTTTTACCCTCCCCCACCACACACCAAAAAAAAATATTGACAATGTCAGTGCCATGCACCTTTCTCCCTGTGCTTCCTTCTAAGAGTTTTACAGTTTTAGCGCCTACAGTTAGGTCTTTGAACCATTTTGAGTTAATTTTTGTATATGGTTTAAGTTAAGGGTCAACTTTATTTCTTTGCATATAAATATCCAGTTTTTCCAACACCATTTTTTTAAAAGGCTGTTTTTCCCCCATTGAATACTCTTGGAACCACGGTCAAAATTTATTTGACCATATATGTGAGGGATTATTTCTGGGCTGTCTATGCTTTTCCATTGGTCTATATGTCTGTCTTTTTTTTTTTTTTTTTTCTTACAAACAGAGGTTTTATTGCATTTGGTCCACAGTCCTTATTTCTCATTATCTCATGGTGCAGGGCCCCTGGGTGGGGGTTCCTGTGCAGTACTTGGCGGAGTGTAGCTGGTCAGGCCTGGAAGGGGAAAAGAATGGCTGGGGCCCCTTAAAACCTACTGAGGAGCCAGGCACGGTGGCTCATGCCTGTAATCCCAGTACGTTGGGAGGCTGAGGCAGGCAGATCACCTGAGGTCAGGAGTTCGAGACCAGCCTGGCCAACATGATGAAACCTCGTCTCTACTAAAAATACAAAAATTAGCCAGGCGCAGTGGAGCACCTGCAGTCCCAGCTACTCTACTCAGGAGACTGAAGCAGAAGAATCCCTTGAGCCCAGGAGGTGGAGGTGCAGTGAGCCGAGATTGCCCCACTGCACTCCAGCCTGCACAACAACAACAAAAACCTACTGAGGCCACAGTGGCGGGGGCGGGAGTAGGGGGGAGATTAGCATGGATAGGGGGTCAGGCTTGGCCCCAACAACTCAGAATTCCACTTCCTTGTACGGGCCTCAGTTTCCCCACCAGGCTCTGAGACGGGTCTGAGGGTCTGAGGTCTGTTGGTCTGAGGGTCCTAGGGAACTCCAGCCCCTCAGGATCCTGAGCTATTTAGCATCGTGGCCGGACCCCTCTCCCAAGGGACTCGTTTTCCAGCACCTCTCCACTGTCCCCCCATTCCTCTGGAAAATATATATATATATACATGTATTTTTTTTTCTTTTGTAAATACTTCCTGAAACTTTTGCGGGTACAGAAACCACAAACTGATCGGCTGACAAAAGAGGAAAGAGGCAAGGCAACTGGAAACCTTCGGGGACCGGTTCCCTCCATGCCCAGGTCTCTTCTCCCCAGCAAGGTTCTGCCCACAGCCTGAACGTGCCAGCAGGGACCCTCACCCTACACGCTTTGGGATAGGGCCTTGACCCCTTCCGCCACAGCCCGGTGGCTCAGTCCTGCGAAGGAACCAAGACAAGAGGGAAAAAAGCCCTGCTGCCTGATCCCACGCCGCCACTCACAGACCCTTCGTTGATTGGCAGTATTGAACAGGAAGAAGAAAAAAAAAAAAGATGAAAACACAGAATACCCCAAAAACCCAGACGGGGAGACGATGTGGGGAAGAGAGCGTGCCAGGAGCCTCAGTAGCCAGTCTCCTCCTGGTAGTAAGGGGAATATTCAGGGGCCTCCCCAGGGCCGGGACAGTCGCCTGCATCCGAGGGAGCCCCATGGGCCACTGGGCCTTGCAGGCAGTACTTGGGGTCGTATATCTGCTGGCCCAGGCCAAAGACCTGGCCGCTCTGGTTGGCGCCCTGCATGTAGCCCATCTGCAGGGACATGAAAGAGTTGTTACACTTGTCGGTTCCCAGCTTGGTGTCATAGATGTGCCGCCGGGTCCCGGGAGCTGTCGTGCCCACCTGGCTGGCACACTTGTTTGCACCCATCTGGAGGCTGATGGTCGAGTGGTCCATGGGGGGCAGTATGTGGTTCTTGGGGTTGTAGAGATGCCTCCTCGTGCTGTACGCGGTCATGCGGGACTGGCTGGTGCATTCGTGGGTGCCCATCTGCAGCCCGATGATGCACTGGCGGGCATTCATGGTAGCGTCGTCAAAGTCCCACTCCTGCTTCTCGGAGTACTTGTCACCGATTGTCCGCCCGGCTCTGCAGCCCCTTAGTCTTGGCCTTCCCTGCCAGGGTGAGAAGAGACACCTGCACCTGCATCGTGTTCCCACTCTCAAACAGGTCGTTGGCCTCAAACAGGTCCACGGGGTTCATGCCGTAGGTTTTCTAGCTGGTGCCAGTTCTGCACGGAGCGGTTGATCTTGGGGTCTGAGCCCGGCTGCAGCCTGTTCATGAGTGTGCATAAGATAATCCAGTCCTTCAGGCCCTTCTGGAAGTCGGGGCGATGGAGAGGCCAGTGAGTCCCTCCATCCAGCTGTGGAGCTCTGCCTCCTTCTGGAGGTCATATTTGGACAGCAGCCGGTTCTTAACCTCAGCCAAGAGCCCAGACGAGCGGCCTTTGTGTAACTGTGTGGAGCTCATGGCTGGCGGGCGAGGCGGCAGGACGGGACGGGACGGGACGGTCTATGTATCTGTCTTTATAGCAGTACCATACTGTTCTGATTACCGTAGCTTGTAAGATGTTTGAAACGCACAAGTGTGAGACCTCCATCTTTAATTCTTTATTTTCAAGCTTGTTTTGGCTATTTGGGGTCTCTTGAGATTCCATATAAATTTCAGGATGGATTTTTCTATTTCAGAAAAACAAAATGGAATTTTGATAGAAAATACACTGAAACTGTAGGTCACGGAGGAAAGTATTAATATCTTAATGATATTAAGTATTCTAATCCATGAACACATTTACATGTGTCCTCTTTAGTTTCTTTCACAATATCTTGTAGCTTTCAGTATACAAGGTGTATTAGGCCATTCCTGCATTGCTATAAAGGAATACTTGAGGTTGGGTAATTTATAAACAAAAGAGGTTTAATTGGTTCATGGTTCTGTAGGCTGTACAAGCATGGCTCTGGCATCTGCCCAGCTTCTGGGGAAGAAGGCCAAGCGGGAGCAAGCACGTCACATGGCGAGAGCAGCAATGAGAGAGACTGGGGGAGGGTGCCATGCAGTTCTTAAACAACCAGATCTCACAAACAATCATTTACCATCACGAGAACAGCACCAAGGGGATGGTGCTAAATCATTCATGAGAAATGCACCCCACGATCCAATCACCTCCCACCAGGCCCCACCTCCAGCACTGGGGAGTACATTTCAACATGAGATTTGGCAGGGACGACTATCCAAACTGTATCACAAGGCCTTTGCCTCTTTGGATATGTTTATTCTTAAGTCTTTTTGGTGCTATTTTAGGTGGAATTATATTATTAATTTCCTTTTCTGATTATTCATTTTTAGCATATAGAAGGCAACTGATTTTACATGCTGTTTTTGTGTCCTACAACTTTGCTGAATTTGTTTATTAATTCTAACGGGTACTTTTTGTGTGTGAAACCATTAGGTTTTCTACATGTGAGATCATGCCATCTGTAATCACAGATGATTTTACTTCTTTTCCAATTTGAATGCCCTTTTTCCTTGCCTAATTGCAATGGCCAGAACTTCCAGTATTATATTGGGTTTTGGTGGGGGGCAGGGGTTGGTTTGTTCTGTTGTCGTTGTTGTTGTTGTTTGAGAAAGATTCTTGCTCTGTTGCCCAAGCTAGAGTGCAGTGGTGTGATCTCAGCTCACTGCAGCCTCCACCTCCTGAGTTCAAACGATTCTCCTGCCTCAGCCTCCTGAGTAGCTGGGATTACAGCAGCCTGCCACCACATCCAGATAATTTTTGTATATTTTGTAGAGACGGGGTTTCACCATGTTGGCCAGGCTGGTCTAGAACTCCTGACCTCAAGTGATCTGCCTGCAGCAGCCTCCCAAAGTGCTGGGATGACAAGCATAAGCCACCGCACCAGGTCTCTAGTTTTGTATTGAATGGAAGTGGCAAAAGCAAGACATCCTTGTCTTCTTCCTAACCTTAGAGGAAAAGCTTTCAGTCTTTCACCATTGAGCGTGATGCTTGCTATAAGCTTTTTATATATGGTCTTTATTATGTTGAGGTAGTTTTCTTGTATTACTAGTTTACTGAGTTTTTTTGTCATCAGAAGTGTTTAATTTTGTCAGATGTTTTTTCCACATCAATTGAGATGATCATGTGTTTTTATTTCCTTTATTCTACTAATGTCATGTACTGCATTGATTGATTTTTGTATTTTGAAACATCCTTTCATTCTAGGAATAAATTCTACATGGTCATGGAATATAATCTTTTTAGTATGCTGTTGAATTTGGTTTGCTATATTTTGTTGAGGATTTTTGTATCAATATTTATCAGGGACACTGGTCTCTACATTTCTTTTCTTGTAATGTATTTGGCTGGCTTCAGTATGTTATTTTAGGGCAATGCTCATCTAAAAGAATGAGTTTGGAAGTATTCCCTCCTCTTCAACTTTTTGGAAGAGTTTGAGGAGGATTGGTGTTAATTTTTTAAATGTGTGGTAGAATTCACCAGTGAAGCCATCTGGTCCTGAGATTTCCTTTGTTGGGAAGTTTTTTATTATTGACTCATTCTATTTAGTAGTTACAAGTCTGGTCAGATTTTCTATTTCTTCATGATTCAGTCTTTGTAGGATGTATATTTCTAGGGTCCATTTCATCTAGATTATCCAATTTGTTGATATACAATTGTTCATACTATTCTCTTATAATCCTCTTTATTTTTATAAAATTGATTACCATGTCCTCTCTTTTATTTCCAATTTTAGTTATTTGTATCCCCTTTCTATTTTTTCATAGTCAGTCTAGCTAAAGGTTTGTCAATTTTGTCAATCTTTTCTAAGAACCTATTATTTGTTTTGTTGATTATTATTTTCCTATTCTCTATTTTGTTTATCTCTGCCCTAATCTTTATTTATTATTTCCTTTCTTCTGCTAGCTTTATGTTTAGTTTGTTCTTCTTTTTCCAGTTCCTTAAAGTATAAATTTAGTTTGTTGATTTGGGATCTTTGTTCTTTTTAATGTAGCATTTCTAGCCATAAATTTTCCACTTAGCACTGTTTTCACTGCATCCCACAAGTTTGGGGATATGGTGTTTTCATTTTTATATGTCTCAATTATTTTCTAATTTTTCATGTGATTTCTTGTTAGCCTATTGGTGTTCAAGAATGCATTATTTAATTTCCACATATTTGTGGATTTTCCAGTTTTCCTTCTGCTATTGATTTCTTGTTTATTTCATTGTGATCAGAAAAGATATTTTGTATGATTTCAATCTTTCTAAATGTATTAAGATTTGCTTTGTGGCCTAACATATGGTCTACCCTGGAGAGAGCTCCATGTGCACTTGGGAAAAATGTGCTTCAGCTGTTGTTCAATGGAATGTTCTTCATATGTCAAGTAGGTCCAACTGGTGCGTAGTGTTGTTCAAGACCTCTATTTCCTTATTAATCTCCTGTCAGTTGTTTATGTAGATTTTTCTATTTGCTCACATATTTACTTTACCAGTACTCTTCATTTCTCTATGTAGATTTCAGTTACTATAAAGTTTCATTCCCTTCAGTCTAAAGAAATCTCTTTAATATTTTTTGTAACACGAGCATGATAGCAATACATTTTTTTAATTGTTATTTATTTAGCAATATCTTTATGTCACCTTTTGTTTAAAGAATAGGTTTGCTGAATATAAAATTCTTGATGGACTGTTGTTGTTTTTATCACTTTCATGGCATCTGTGTCATTTCATCACTTTCTGGCCTTCATTGTTTCTGATGGAAAGTTATTCGTTGTATTATTGTTCCCTGTATGTGGTAAGTCATTTTTCTCTTGTTCTTTGTGATCAACAATCTTGGCTTTCATTGTTTCTGATGGAAAGTTATTAGTTGTATTATTGTTCCCTGTATGTGATAAGTCATTTTTCTCTTGTCCTTTGTGATCATCAATCTTGGCTATGCTATGGCTGCCAGTTGTTTGGTCAACGGCTAGTCTAGATGTCACTGTGAAGGTATTCTTGGATGCGATTCACATTTCCGATCAACTGACTTTAGGAAGATTACCCTCCATCATGTGGGTGGCCTTTATCCAATCAGTTAATGGTTTTACAAGAAAAAACTAAGGTTCTCCAAAGAATAATGAATTCTGTCTCAAGAATGCAACATGGAAGTTCTGCCTAGGTTTCCAACTTGATGTCCTGCTCTGCAGATCTGGACTTGCCGGCCCTCATAATCACATGACCTAATTCCCTAAAATAAATATTTTACTCTCTGTATACACATGGGTAAGTTTAAGGTTGCACTTAAGTTCTGTCTTGGACAACCAGGCTCAGTAGGCTTTTCACCTCTATTGGGATAGATAGATAAGTTAACATAGATATAGGTGTAGATAAAGATGCCAACATGGATATAGATGATATAGATAACCTATTGTTTCTGTTTCTCCAGAAAAGCCTCCATAATACAGATGTTTGGTGCTAAGAGTGGTTCTTGAAGAACAGAATCTTAAGGGTGAGTTATCAGAGTTGGTTCTGAGGTTTCTGGAATCCGTTTTCCAGTAGTAAAAAGAGCATTGATAGTTCATGACATGAGGCGGCAATAGAGACAGGCACAATATAACCATTGGCTCCTCCTAACCAAATACATACAAGGGGCAAGGTTCTGGTAACCTTGTGCAGGCATGCACTGCATAACGACATTCCAGTCAGTGATGGACTGCACATACAATGATGTTCCCATAAAGTTTTTTTCTTTTTTTGAGACAGAGTCTTGCTCTGTCACCCAGGCTAAAGTGCAGTGACACAATTACAACTCACTGTAGCTTTGACCTTCTGGGCTCAAGCAATCCTCCCACCTCAGCCTGCTGGGTTGCTGAGACCACAGGCACATGCCACATGCCTGGCTAATTTTTGTTGTTGTTGTTGTTGAGGCGAGGTCTTGTATATTGCCCAGGCTTGTCTCAAGCTCCTGGGCTTCAGTAATCCTCCTGCCTTGGCCTCCCAAAGTTCTGGGATTATAGGTGTGAACCACTGTGCTTGGCTCCCATAAGATCAAAATACTGTATTTTTACTGTACTTTGTCTATCAGACATGTTTAGATACACAAATACTTACCATTGTGTTACAGTTGCCCACAGTACTCAGCACAGTCACATGCTGTACAAGTTTGTGGCCTAGGAGCAATAGGCTGTACCGTATAGCCTAGGTGTGTAATAGGCTATGCCATCTAGGTGTGTGCAAGCATGTTCTGATAATCACACAACGAAACCATCGAATGACACATTTCTCAGGACATATCCCCATCTTTAAGCAACACATGACTGTATTTGATACAATAGAACATTTTTGTCAAAGTAAGGAGTATAATGACTTTGACCAGTATCTCCTAATCACACTGGACAATGTGGGGAGGAAGAAAAGATATGCTCAAGGACTCAGATTTCCAGCTTAAGCACTGCATAAATGACCTGAAGGTTTCTACATCTGTCCTGAAAGAATCTCATATCTCCTCTAACCAGAGAGCTGAGATTGCTGAAAACCAAGCCCAGAGTCTCATCCTGTGAATAGCTGAACTACAACACAAGTTGAATTCCCAACTCTGTTCATCTGATTGAGCTGCTATAACAAAATACTTTCTATTGGGAAATTTATAAGCAATAGACATGTATTTCTCACAGTTCTGGAGGCTGGCAAGTCCAAGATTAAGACACTTGTAGATTCGGTATCTAGTGAGGACTCACTCTCTGCACCACAGACCGTGCCTTGTTGCTGCATCCTCACACAATGGAAGGGCAAGTCAGCCCCCTTCAACCTCTTTTATAAGGACATGCATTCCATTCATGAGGGCAGAACCCTCCTGAATTAATCGCTCCCCAAAGGCCCCACCTCTTATACTATCATAGTGGGGATTAAGTTCCAACATATGAATTTGGGGAAAGGAGACATCAGCATTTAGACCACAGCACCAACCTAGCAAGATTCTGCTGTTAAAGTGAAGGCCTTGATTGGGAAGTAGTGGGATCTGAAAATTGGAATAAGACATATGGAAAGATCCTCATGAAGGTGGGAATGTTGAAACTCAAATTCTTCTGAGTCTTTCTTGCCAGTAGAAGTTCTTCCATCCTCATTGGAGGAGATTAACCCTGCTCTGCCTTAGGAACTTGTAATGGGCCTTCTGAGTCATCTACTGCCAAGTCTCCTTGGAACCCATCCCCACCACCCCTTTTTGCTTCTAGACCTATAAGTACATTCAAGTCCCAGCATTCCCTAAAAGGTGAAGCACAAAGTGTGACCAACAAGGAGGTGAGCTACATTCCAAAAGAATGACATGTTTTTCAAATTTATACAGACAGAAATGTAGGGAATATGTGTGGAAAGAGATACTAAGGATGAGGGAGAATGGTGGAAGGAACATAAAGTTGGGTCATGACAATTTTATCGATATGGGCCTATGAAGCCAAGGTTCTACACATAATGCTGTAGCTCAGAGATCATGAATGGGCTCTAACCATGTGTTTTGTTGGTTGACTGCAACATGGAACAAAGTGTGGAGTACGCTAAATGAAGTTGAAATGCCAGAGCTGCTTTTCTGTACTGTAGAACAGGGGTCCCCAACCCCTGGACTGGTCTATGGCCTGTTAGGAACCGGGTTGCACAGCAGGAGGTGAGCAGGGTGGAGGCAAGAAAGTGAGCTTTACTGCCTGAACCCCACCTCCTGTCAGATCAACAGTTACATTAGATTCTCATAGGAGCATGAACCTTATTGTGAACTGTGCATGCGAGGGATCTTGGTCGCTTGCTCCTTATGAGAATCTAGTGTCTGATTATCTGAGATGGGACAGTTTCATCCGGAAACCACCCCCCTAACCCCCATCCATGGAAAAATTGTCTTCCATGAAACCAGACCCTGGCGCCAAAAAGGTTGGGGACCACTGCTGTAGAGGAAAGGGTCCAAAGGCTCAAGGATATTAGAATGTTAATATGGGCTCATCATGTAAGACCTGCTCACCCAGCGCTGGGTCCAGAGGACAAACCTGTCACCACACTGTGAGAAATAAATTTGAAAGAGGAGCCCCAGCATCTTTGAAGAGCTCTGTAGTCACTCTTCTCTGTAGGTCAGAAATTGCAGAGAGAACTCCTGCCACTAAATTGGGAAACCTAAAGGAAATGAAGACAATTGGATCCTGGGATGGCAGGGGCCAAGTGGTGACATAATCACCAAAGCAAGGTGAGTGTGGTTAGTGGAACACAGAGCAGGGTCAAAGCAGTGATGAAAACAGTCTGGCTCACAGAGACTGTGACATCGGCTGGTTGTTCATGATGTCTCTAGTCTGCTGAACTCGTATTTGATTTGTGTAAGTGGAAGAGTTCTAGGCCAAGTAGACAGAAGTCTAACTTGAATCATAAAAACAGACAGTCAGAACCCCTTTGTCAATTCCCAGACTTGAACCAGTGTACAAATCAAGAGCCCCTTGAATGAAGGACAGGCCAGATTCTCCTGAGGAAGGATCCCACTACATAGCCAAAAATGCATGCTGTTAATTTTTCTCCCCTGTCAACTATAGCCCTTTACTGGGGTAACAGTGCATTAGGGGAAAGAAAATAGACCTTTCAGGGATTACTGAACACTGGTGCTGAACTGATACTAATTCTAAGAAACTCAGAAAGTCACTGTGGTACACGAGTTAACATAGGGGTTTACAGAGGTCAGGTGGTTAATGGAGTTTTAGCTCAGGTCTATCTCACAACAGATAAGGTGGGTCCCTGAACCCATTCTATGATTGTTTTTCCAGTTCCACTATGTATAATTGGAAGAGACATACTCAGTAACTGGCAGAGTCCCCATATTGGCTTCCTGACCAGTGGAGTGAGGGCTATTATGACAGGAAATGTCAAGCAGAAGCCCCTAGAACAGCCTCTACCTAGAAAAATAGTAAGCAAAAAGCAACACTATTTAATACATTCCTGGAGGGATTGCAGAGATTAGTGCCACCACCAAGATCTTTGAAGAGGAAGGCAAAGGTGGCAATTCCCACCACATCCTCATTCAACTTGCCGGTTAACCTATGCAGAAGGAAGGTGGGTTTTGGAGACAGTAGATTCTCATAAGCTTAACCAGGTGGCGACTCCAATTACAGCTGCTGCCCCAGATGTGGTTTCATCACTTGAGCAAATTAACACGTTCCTTTGTATCTGATATGGAGAAATTGATCTGCCAAGTAATTTTTTCCTCAAAACCTGTTAGTAAAAACCATCAGAAGCAGTTCCGCCTCATGGGTCATATGATCCAGCAGATTCAATGGCGCTCGAAGTGTCAGTGGCAGATAGGGTTGCTGTTTGGAGCCTTTCACAGGCCTCTATGGGGGAATCACAGTGTGAATCATCAGGATTTGGGAGCAAGATTTGCCATTATCTGTAGACAACTTGTCTCCTTTTGAGAAACAGCTTTTGGCTTACTACTGGACCTTATTAAAGACTGAGTGCTTAACCATGAACCAACAATTTACCATGCAACCTATTCTGCCCATCATGACCTGGGTGTTGTCTGGCTTACCACGCCCTTAAATTGGGTGTGCACAGCAGCACTCCATCATCAGTGAAAGTGGTGTAGTTGAGATCAGGCTCAAACAGGCCTTGAAGGCACAAAAAAGCACATGAGGAAGTGGCTCAAATGCCCAAGTTCTCCACTCCAGCTCCACTGCCTTCCCTCTCCCAGTCCACATGTATTGCCTTATGGGGAGTTCCCTGTGATCAGTTGGCAGAGGAAGAGAAAACTCAGGACTGGTTTATAGATCATTCTGTGCAATATGCAGGCCTCGCCCAAAAGTGGACGCTGCGGCACCACAGCTCTTTTGTGGCACATCCCTGAAGGACAATGGTGAAGGGAAATCCTTTGAGTGGGCAGAATTTTGACCTGTGTAGCTGGTTTTTCACTTTGCTTGGGAGGAAAAATGGCCAGACATGGGATTATATACCAGTCCATGGGCTGTGGCCAATAGTGTGGTTAGATGGTCAGGGTCTTGGAAGAAATATGATTGAAAAACTGGTGACAAGGAGGTCTAGAGAAGAGGTATATAGATAGACCTCTCTGAGTGGGCAAAAGCCGTGAAGATACTTATGTCTCATGTGAATGCTCACTAAACGATGAGCTGAGCAGAGGAAGATTTTAATAATCATATGGATAGGATGATCCACTGTATGGATTCCAGTCAGTTTGTTTCCCCAGTCACCCCTATCATCATCAAATGAGCTCATGGACAAGTGGCCAGGGTGGTAGGGATTAAGGTTTTTATGCATGGGATCAGCAAAACGGACTTCCATTCACCAAGACCAACCTGGCTACAGACACAGTTGGTGCCCAATCTGCCAGCAGCCGATTGAGTCCTGATGTGGTGCCAACACTGAGTCCTGATGCGGTGCCATTCTCCTGACCACCCACCTATCTGGCAGGTTGATTACAATGGCCTACTTCCACCATGGAATGGGTAGTGTTTTGTTCTTATTGGACTAGACATTTACTCTGGATACAGATTTGCCTTCCCTGCACTCAATGCTTCTGCCAAAACTACCATTCATGGACTCATAAAATGCCTTATCCACCATCATGGTATTCCACATAGCATTGTTTCTGATCAAGTAACTCACTTCATAACAAAAGAATTGTGGCCCATTCTCATGGTGTTCACTGATATAAGCATGTTCTCCACCATCCTGACACAGCTGGATTTGATAGAAAAGTGGAATGGACTTTTGAAGACTCAGTTACAGTACCAGCCAGATGGAAATACCTTGCAGGCATAAGGCAGTGTTCCTCAGGAAGCTATATATATTCTAAATCAGCATCCCAAATATGGTGCTATTTCTTTCATAGTCATGGTTCATAGGTCTAGGAATTGAGGCATGGAAATGGGAGTGGCACCATTCACTATCACCCCTAGTGACCTGCCAGAAAAATTTTGCTTCCTAGCCCTATGACACTGTGCTCTGCTGGCACAGAGGCCTCTTAGTTCTGGAGGGAGGAATGCATCCACCAGGAGTCACAACGATTTCGTTCAACAGAAAGTTCATGGCCACCCAACCACTTTGGGCTTCTCGTGCCTCTGCATCAACAGGCAAAGGAGGGAGTTATTAACTGGCTTCAGAGACTGATCTTGATTACCAAGAAAACACTGGATTCTACTCCACAATGGAGGTAAAGAAGAATATTATGGAATATGGGAGTTCTTTAGGATGTCTCTTAGTAGTCCTATGCCCTATGATTAAAGCCCATGGAAGATTACAACAACCCAGTTCAGGCAGGTCTACTAATGGCCCAGACCTTTAGAAATGATGCCCAATTTATCCATTTTTCCTTTATATTATGCTTTTTTCTTATGTTGAAAGAAACTCTACCTCAAAGTCATGAAGACATCCTCGTTTTTTCTATAATATTCATTGTTTTAGAAGCCTTTACATTTAGATCAATGATCCATGTCAAATTAACTTTGTGCATTGTCTGGTAAGGCATCCAGATTCACTGCTCATTTTCTTTCAGATATTCATACTGACCCAGCACCATTTATTGAAAAGATCACCTTTATCCTACTGAATTGGAGAGGTACCTTTATCAAAAACAGATGACAATGTATGTATAGTGCCATTTCTGGACTTTCTTTTCTGTTCTACTGGTCTATTTTTTGCATCAATGGCAATTTTTCTTAATTTTTTCCTATTACTTGTCTTGATATTTAATAGTCTCAATTCTCCTGCTTTTTTATTATTTTTCATGATTGTCTTGATTATTCTAGATCTTTTGCATTTATATATATGTTTAAAATCAGGTTGTCACAAAATATTTCTGGAATTTTTATTAGTACTTTACTGAATCTATAGCTCAATAAATTAAAGAGAATTGACTTTTTTTAAAAGTAAATTTTCCATCCTAGAACATACTATGTCTCTCCATTTATGTAAGCCTTCAACTTTATCAACAATATTTTAGTTTTCCATATAGATAATTTGCATATCCTTTATTAAGTTTGTTCCAAAGTATTTGGTATTTTAGTGCTACTTTTAAGTGTGTGTGTGTGTGTGTGTGTGTGTGTGTGTGTGTGTTTG
Source organism: Nomascus leucogenys (assembly GCF_006542625.1). Lineage (NCBI taxonomy): Eukaryota > Metazoa > Chordata > Mammalia > Primates > Hylobatidae > Nomascus > Nomascus leucogenys. Next base: position 1,070,384 of record NC_044395.1, on the reverse strand, counting down.
AGAAAGGATCTTGCTCTGTCATCCAGGTTGGAATGCAGTGGCTAAATCATTGCTCACTGCAGCCTTGACCTCCTAGGCTCAAGCAGTCCTCCCATCTCAGCCTCCTGAGTAGCTGGGACTATAGGCACACACCACCAAATCCGGCATTTTATTGTGTAGAGATGGGTTTTACTATGCTGACCAGGCTGGTTTATAACTCCTGGCCTCCAGCAATCCTCTCTCCTCGGCCTTCCAAAGCGTTGGGATTATAGGCATGAGCCACCATGCCCAGTCATATTTATTTCATTCTGTTCTATTTTAGTTGTTTGTTGGTAGTAAATAGAATTTGTTATATTGTCCCTGTGTTCAGCAACCTTATGAATTTCACTTATAGTAATTTTTTATAGATTATTTGGGGTTTTCTACATACACAATCATGTCATGTAAATAATGATAATTTTTCTTTCTATTCAATTATTACAGTGTTTCTTTCTTGTTCTTGCCCTATTGCATTGGCTAGTACCATCAGTAAAATGTTGAATAAATATGATGAAAACAAGTTCTGCCTTATTTCAAATCTTAGAGGAAAAGTGTTCATAATTTCACCATTAAATATGATGCCATTAAACATATTTAATTTCACCATTAAATATCACATTTTGGTAGATTTCCTTCATCGAATTAAATAGGATTCCTTCTATTCTGAGTTTGCTGAGACTTTTTGTCATTAGTGTTAAGATTTATCCATTTTGGGGGGTGGAGCCAAGATGGCCAAATAGCAACAGCTCCGGTCTACAGCTCCCAGCGTGGGCGGCACAGAAGACGGGTGATTTCTGCATTTCCGTTTGAGGTACTGGGTTCATCTCACTAGGGAGTGTCAAACAGTGGGTGCAGGATAGTTGGTGCAGTGCACTGTGCGCAAGCCGAAGCAGGGCGAGGCATTGCCTCACTCGGGAAGTGCAAGGGGTCAGGGAGTTCCCTTTGCTAGTCAAAGAAAGGGGTAACAGACGGCACCTGGAAAATCGGGTCAGTCCCACCCTAATACTGCACTTTTCCAATGGGCTTGGAAAATGGTACACCAGGAGATTGTGTCCCACACCTGGCTCGGAGGGTCCTATGCCCACGGAATCTCACTGATTGCTAGCACAGTGGTCTGAGATCAAACTGCAAGGCGGCAGCGAGGCTGGGGGAGGGGTGCCTGCCATTGCTCAGTCTTGCTTAGGTAAACAAAGCAGCCAGGAAGCTCGAACTGGGTGGAGCACACCACAGCTCAAGGAGGCCTGCCTGCCTCTGTAGGCTCCACCTCTGGGGTCAGGGCACAGACAAACAAAAATTCAGCAGGAACCTCTGCAGACTTAAATGTCCCTGTCTGACAGCTTTGAAGAGAGTAGTGGTTCTCCCAGCACGCAGCTGGAGATCTGAGAACGGTCAGACTGCCTCCTAAAGTGGGTCCCTCACCCCTGAGCAGCCTAACTGGGAGGCACTCCCCAGTAGGGACAGACTGACACCTCACTCGGCCAGGTACTCCTCTGAGACAAAACTTCCAGAGGAACTATCAGACAGCTGAATTTGTGGTCTCACGAAAATCTGCTGTTCTGCAGCCACTGCTGCTGACACTCAGCCAAACAGGGTCTGGAGTGGACCTCTAGCAAACTCCAACAGACCTGCAACTGAGGGTCCTGTCTGGTAGAAGGAAAACTAACAAACAGAAAGGACATCCACACCAAAAACCCATCAGTACATCGCCATCATCAAAGACGAAAAGTAGGGGGGGTGGAGCCAAGATGGCCGAATAGGAACAGCTCCGGTCTCCAGCTCCCAGCCCCAGCGACACAGAAGACGGGTGATTTCTGCATTTCTGCTTGAGGTACTGGTTTCATCTCACTAGGGAGTGCCTAACAGTGGGTGCAGGACAGTCGGTGAAGCGCACTGTGCGCGAGCCGAAGCAGGGCGAGGCATTGACTCACTCGGGAAGCGCAAGGGGTCAGGGAGTTCCCTTTCCTAGTCAAAGAAAGGGGAAGCAGACGGCACCTGGAATATCGGGCCAGTCCCACCCTAACTGCGCTTTTCCAACGGGCCTGGAAAACGGCACACTAGGAGATTGTGTCCCGCACCTGGCTCGGAGGGTCCTATGCCCACGGAGTCTCGCTAATTGCTAGCACAGCAGTCTGAGATCAAGCTGCGAGGCGGCAGCGAGGCTGGGGGAGGGGCGCCCGCCATTGCCCAGGCTTGCTTAGGTAAACAAAGCAGCCAGGAAGCTCGAACTGGGTGGAGCCCACCACAGCTCAAGGAGGCCTGCCTGCCTCTGTAGGCTCCACCTCTGGGGGCAGGGCACAGACAAACAAAAACTCTGCAAGAACTTCCACAGACTTAAATGTCCCTGTCTGACTGACAACTTTGAAGAGAGTAGTGGTTCTCCCAGCACGCAGCTGGAGATCTGAGAACGGTCAGACTGCCTCCTAAAGTGGGTCCCTCACCCCTGAGCAGCCTAACTGGGAGGCACCCCCCCAGTAGGGACAGACTGACACCTCATTCAACCCGGTACTTCTCTGAGACAAAACTTTCAGAGGAACTATCAGACAGCTGAATTTGTGGTCTCACGAAAATCCGCTGTTCTGCAGCCACCGCTGCTGACACCCAGCCAAACAGGGTCTGGAGTGCACCTCTAGTAAACTCCAACAGACCTGCAGCTGAGGGTCCTGTCTGGTAGAAGGAAAACTAACAAACAGAAAGGACATCCACACCAAAAACCCATCTGTACATCGCCATCATCAAAGACCAAAAGTAGATAAAACCACAAAGATGGGGAAAAAACAGACCAAAAAAACTGGAAACTCTAAAAACAGAGCACCTCTCCTCCTCCAAAGGAACGCAGTTCCTCACCAGCAACGGAACAAAGCTGGATGGAGGATGACTTTGATGAGTTGAGAGAAGAAGGCTTCAGACGATCAAACTACTCCGAGCTACGAGAGGAAATTCAAAACAATAGCAAAGAAGTTAAAAACTTTGAAAAAAAAATTAGAAGAATGGATAACTAGAATAACCAATGGAGAGAAGGGCTTCAAGGAGCCAATGGAGCTGAAAGCCAAGTTTCGAGAACTACGCGAAGATTGCAGAAGCCTCAGTAGCAGATGCGATCAACTGGAAGAAAGGGTATCGCTGATGGAAGATGAAATGAATGAAATGAAAAGAGAAGGGAAGTTTACAGAAAAATGGATAAAAAGAAATGAACAAAGCCTCCAAGAAATTTGGGACTATGTGAAAAGACCAAACCTACGTCTGATTGGTGTACCTGAAAATGATGGGGAGAATGGAACCAAGTTGGAAAACACTCTGCAAGATATTATCCAGGAGAACTTCCCCAATCTAGCAAGGCAGGCCAACATTCAGATTCAGGAAATACAGAGAACGCCACAAAGATACTCCTCGAGAAGGGCAACTCCAAGACACATTATTGTCAGATTCACCAAAGTTGAAATGAAAGAAAAAATGTTAAGGGCAGCCAGAGAGAAAGGTCGGGTAACCCACAAAGGGAAGCCCATCAGACTAACAGCTGATCTCTCAGCAGAAACTCTACAAGCCAGAAGAGAGTGGGGGCCGATATTCAACATTCTTAAAGAAAAGAATTTTCAACCCAGAATCTCCTATCCCGCCAAACTAAGCTTCATAAGTGAAGGAGAAATAAAACACTTTACAGACAAGCAAACGCTGAGTGATTTTGTCACCACCAGGCCTGCCCTAAAAGAGCTCCTGAAGGAAGCACTAAACATGGAAAGGAACAACCGGTACGAGCCACTGCAAAAACATGCCAAATTGTAAAGACCATCGAGACTAGGAAGAAACTATAGCAACTAACGAGCAAAATAACCAACTAACATCATAATGACAGGATCAGATTCACACATAACAATATTAACGTTAAATGTAAATGGGCTAAATGCTCCAATCAAAAGACACAGACTGGCAAACTGGATAAGGAGTCAGGACCCATCAGTGTGCTGTATTCAGGAAACCCATCTCACGTGCAGAGACACACATAGACTCAAAATAAAGGGATGGAGGAAGATCTATCAAGCAACTGGAAAACAAAAAAAGGCAGGGGTTGCAATCCTAGTCTCTGATAAAATAGACTTTAAACCAACAAAGATCAAAAGAGACAAAGAAGGCCATTACATAATGGTAAAGGGATCAATTCATCAAGAAGAGCTAACTATCCTAAATATATATGCACCCAACACAGGAGCACCCAGATTCATAAAGCAAGTCCTGAGTGACCTACTAAGGGACTTAAACTCCCACACGATAATAATGGGAGATTTTAACACCCCACTGTCAGCATTAGACAGATCAACGAGACAGAAAGTTAACAAGGATATCCAGGAATTGAACTCAGCTCTACATAAAGTGGACCTAATAGACATCTACAGAACTCTCCACCCCAAGTCAACAGAATATACATTTTTTTCAGCACCACACCACACCTATTCCAAAATTGACCACATAGTTGGAAGTAAAGCTCTCCTCAGCAAATGTAAAAGAACAGAAATTATAACAAACTGTCTCTCAGACCACAGTGCAATCAAACTAGAACTCAGGATTAAGAAACTCACTCAAAACCGCTCTACTTCATGGAAACTGAACAACCTGCTCCTGAATGACTATTGGGTACATAATGAAATGAAGGCAGAAATAAAGATGTTCTTTGAAACCAACGAGAACAAAGACACAACATACCAGAATCTCTGGGACACATTCAAAGCAGTGTGTAGAGGGAAATTTATAGCACTAAATGCCCACAAGAGAAAGCAGGAAAGATCCAAAATTGACTCCCTAACATCACAATTAAAAGAACTAGAAAAGCAAGAGCAAACACATTCAAAAGCTAGCAGAAGGCTAGAAATAACTAAAATCAGAGCAGACCTGAAGGAAATAGAGACACAAAAAACCCTTCAAAAAATTAATGAATCCAGGAGCTGGTTTTTTGAAAAGATCAACAAAATTGATGGACCACTAGCAAGACTAATAAAGAAGAAAAGAGAGAAGAATCAAATAGATGCAATAAAAAACGAAAAAGGGGATATCACCACCGATCCCACAGAAATACAATCTACCATCAGAGAATACTACAAACACCTCTATGCAAATAAACTAGAAAATCTAGAAGAAATGGATAAATTCCTCGACAAATACACCCTCCCAATACTAAACCAGGAAGAAGTTGAATCTCTGAATAGACCAATAACAGGTTCTGAAATTGTGGCAATAATCAATAGCTTACCAACCAAAAAGAGTCCAGGACCTGATGGATTCACAGCCGAATTCTACCAGAGGTACAAGGAGGAACTGGTACCATTCCTTCTGAAACTATTCCAATCGATAGAAAAAGAGGGAATCCTCCCTAACACATTTTATGAAGCCAGCATCGTCCTGATATCAAAACCTGGCAGAGACATAACCAAAAAAGAGAATTTCAGACCAATATCCTTGATGAACATTGATGCAAAAATCCTCAATAAAATACTGGCAAACCGAATCCAGCAGCACATCAAAAAGCTTATCCACCATGATCAAGTGGGCTTCATCCCTGGGATGCAAGGCTGGTTCAACATACGCAAATCAATAAATGTAATCCAACATATAAACAGAACCACATGATTATCTCAATAGATGCAGAAAAGGCCTTTGACAAAATTCAACAACCCTTCATGCTAAAAACTCTCAATAAATTAGGTATTGATGGGACGTATCTCAAAATAATAAGAGCTATCTACGACAAACCGACAGCCAATATCATACTGAATGGGCAAAAACTGGAAGCATTCCCTCTGAAAACTGGCACAAGACAGGGATGCCCTCTCTCACCGCTCCTGTTCAACATAGTGCTGGAAGTTCTGGCCAGGGCAATCAGCCAGGAGAAGGAAATAAAAGGTATTCAATTAGGAAAAGAGGAAGTCAAATTGTCCCTGTTTGCAGATGACATGATTGTATATCTAGAAAACCCCATTGTCTCAGCCCAAAATCTCCTTAAGCTGATTAGCAACTTCAGCGAAGTCTCAGGATACAAAACTAATGTACAAAAATCACAAGCATTCTTGTACACCAATAACAGACAAACAGAGAGCCAAATCATGAGTGAACTCCCATTCACAATTGCTTCAAAGAGAATAAAATACCTAGGAATCCAACTTACAAGGGATGTGAAGGACCTCTTCAAGGAGAACTACAAACCACTGCTCAATGAAATAAAAGAGGATACAAACAAATGGAAGAACATTCCATGCTCATGGGTTGGAAGAATCAATATTGTGAAAATGGCCATACTGCCCAAGGTAATTTATAGATTCAATGCCATCCCCATCAAGCTACCAATGACTTTCTTCACAGAATTGGAAAAAACTACTTTAAAGTTCATATGGAACCAAAAAAGAGCCCGCATCGCCAAGTCAATCCTAAGCCAAAATAACAAAGCTGGAGGCATCACGCTACCTGACTTTAAACTATACTACAAGGCTACAGTAACCAAAACAGCATGGTACTGGTACCACAACAGAGACATAGATCAATGGAACAGAACAGAGCCCTCAGAAATGATGCCGCATAGCTACAACTATCTGATCTTTGACAAACCTGACAAAAACAAGAAATGGGGAAAGGATTCCCTATTTAATAAATGGTGCTGGGAAAACTGGCTAGCCATATGTAGAAAGCTGAAACTGGATCCCTTCCTTACACCTTATACAAAAATTAATCCAAGATGGATTAAAGACTTATATGTTAGACCTAAAACCATTAAAATCCTACAAGAAAACCTAGGCAATACCATTCAGGACATAGGCGTGGGCAAGGACTTCATGTCTAAAACACCAAAAGCAATGGCAACAAAAGCCAAAATCGACAAATGGGATCTCATTAAACTAAAGAGCTTCTGCACAGCAAAAGAAACTATCATCAAAATGAACAGGCAACCTACAGAATGAGAGAAAATTTTTGCAACCTACTCATCTGACAAAGGGCTAATATCCAGAATCTATAATGAACTCAAACAAATTTACAAGAAAAAAACAAACAACCCCATCCAAAAGTGGGCAGAGGACATGAACAGACACTTCTCAAAAGAAGACATTTATGCAGCCAGAAAACACATGAAGAAATGCTCATCATCAATGGCCATCAGGGAAATGCAAATCAAAACCACAGTGAGATACCATCTCACACCAGTTAGAATGGCCATCATTAAAAAAGCAGGAAACAACAGGTGCTGGAGAGGATGTGGAGAAATAGGAACACTTTTACACTGTTGGTGGGACTGTAAACTAGTTCAACCATTGTGGAAGTCAGTGTGGCGATTCCTCAGGGATCTAGAACTAGAAATACCATTTGACCCAGCCATCCCATTACTGGGTATATACCCAAAGGACTATAAATCATGCTGCTATAAAGACACATGCACACGTATGTTTATTGCGGCACTATTCACAATAGCAAAGACTTGGAACCAACCCAAATGTCCAACAACGATAGACTGGATTAAGAAAATGTGGCACATATACACCATGGAATACTATGCAGCCATAAAAAATGATGAGTTCGTGTCCTTTGTAGGGACATGGATGAAACTGGAAAACATCATTCTCAGTAAACTATCGCAAGGACAAAAAACCAAACACCGCATGTTCTCACTCATAGGTGGGAATTGAACAATGAGAAATCATGGACACAGGAAGGGGAACATCACACTCCGGGGACTGTTGTGGGGTGGGGGGAGGGGGGAGGGACAGCATTAGGAGATATACCTAATGCTAAATGACGAGTTAATGGGTGCAGGAAATCAACATGGCACATGGATACATATGTAACAAACCTGCACATTGTGCACATGTACCCTAAAACCCTAAAGTATAATAAAAAAAAAAAAATACAAAAAAAATACAAAGACGAAAAGTAGATAAAACCACAAAGATGGGGGAAAAACAGAGCAGAAAAACTGGAAACTCTAAAAAGCAGAGCACCTCTCCTCCTCCAAAGGAACGCAGTTCCTCACCAGCAATGGAACAAAGCTGGATGGAGAATGACTTTGACGAGTTGAGAGAAGAAGGCTTCAGACGATCAAACTACTCCGAGCTACAGGAGGAAATTCAAAACAATAGCAAAGAAGTTAAAAACTTTGAAAAAAAAATTAGATGAATGGATAACTAGAATAACCAATGGAGAGAAGGGCTTAAAGGAGCTGATGGAGCTGAAAGCCAAGTATCGAGAACTACACAAAGATTGCAGAAGCCTCGGGAGCCGATGCGATCAACTGGAAGAAAGGATATCAGTGATGGAAGATGAAATGAATGAAATGAAGCAAGAAGGGAAGTTTAGAGAAAAAAGAATAAAAAGAAATGAACAAAGCCTCCAAGAAATTTGGGACCATGTGAAAAGACCAAACCTACGTCTGATTGGTGTACCTGAAAATGATGGGGAGAATGGAACCAAGTTGGAAAACACTTTGCAAGATATTATCCAGGAGAACTTCCCCAATCTAGCAAGGCAGGCCAACATTCAGATTCAGGAAATACAGAGAACGCCACAAAGATACTCCTCGAGAAGAGCAACTCCAAGACACATAATTGTCAGATTCACCAAAGGTGAAATGAAAGAAAAAATGTTAAGAGCGGCCAGAGAGAAAGGTTGGGTTACCCACAAAGGGAAGCCCATCAGACTAACAGCTGATCTTTTGGCAGAAACTCTACAAGCCAGAAGAGAGTGGGGGCTGATATTCAACATTCTTAAAGAAAAGAATTTTCAACCCAGAATTTCATATCCAGCCAAACTAAGCTTCATAAGTGAAGGAGAAACAAAATACTTTACAGACAAGCAAATGCTGAGTGATTTTGTCACCACCAGGCCTGCCCTAAAAGAGCTCCTGAAGGAAGCACTAAACATGGAAAGGAACAACCGGTACCAGCCACTGCAAAAACATGCCAAATTGTAAAGACCATCGAGGCTAGGAAGAAACTGCATCAACTAACGAGCAAAATAACCAACTAACATCATAATGACAGGATCAAATTCACACATAACAATATTAACTTTAAATGTAAATGGGCTAAATGCTCCAATTAAAAGACACAGACTGGCAAGCTGGATAAGGAGTCAGGACCCATCAGTGTGCTGTATTCAGGAAACCCATCTCACATGCAGAGACACACATAGACTCAAAATAAAGGGATGGAGGAAGATCTATCAAGCAAATGGAAAACAAAAAAGGCAGGGGTTGCAATCCTAGTCTCTGATAAAATAGACTTTAAACCAACAAAGATCAAAAGAGACAAAGAAGGCCATTACATAATGGTAAAGGGATCAATTCAACAAGAAGAGCTAACTATCCTAAATATATATGCACCCAACACAGGAGCACCCAGATTCATAAAGCAAGTCCTGAGTGACCTACAAAGGGACTTAAACTCTCACACAATAATAATGGGAGATTTTAACACCCAACTGTCAACATTAGACAGATCAACGAGACAGAAATTTAATAAGGATATCCAGGAATTGAACTCAGCTCTGCACAAAGTGGACCTAATAGACATCTACAGAACTCTCCACCCCAAATCAACAGAATATACATTTTTTTCAGCACCACACCCACCTATTCCAAAATTGACCACATAGTTGGAAGTAAAGCTCTCCTCAGCAAATGTAAAAGAACAGAAATTATAACAAACTGTCTCTCAGACCATACTGCAATCAAACTAGAACTCAGGATTAAGAAACTCACTCAAAACCACTCAACTACATGGAAACTGAACAACCTGCTCCTGAATGACTACTGGGTACATAATGAAATGAAGGCAGAAATAAAGATGTTCTTTGAAACCAACAAGAACAAACACACAACATACCAGAATCTCTGGGACACATTCAAAGCAGTGTGTAGAGGGAAATTTATAGCACTAAATGCCCACAAGAGAAAGCAGGAAAGATCCAAAATTGACTCCCTAACATCACAATTAAAAGAACTAGAAAAGCAAGAGCAAACACATTCAAAAGCTAGCAGAAGGCAAGAAATAACTAAAATCAGAGCAGAACTGAAGGAAATAGAGACACAAAAAACCCTTCAAAAAATTAATGAATCCAGGAGCTGGTTTTTTGAAAAGAGCAACAAAATTGATAGACTGCTAGCAAGACTAATAGAGAAGAAAAGAGAGAAGAATCAAATAGATGCAATAAAAAATGAAAAAGGGGATATCACCACCGATCCCACAGAAATACACTCTACCATCAGAGAATACTACAAACACCTCTACACAAATAAACTGGAAAATCTAGAAGAAATGGATAAATTCCTCGACAAATACACCCTCCCAAGACTAAACCAGGAAGAAGTTGAATCTCTGAATAGACCAATAACAGGCTCTGAAATTGAGGCAATAATCAATAGCTTACCAACCAAAAAGATTCCAGGACCTGATGGATTCACAGCCGAATTCTACCAGAGGTACAAGGAGGAACTGGTACCATTCCTTCTGAAACTATTCCAATCGATAGAAAAAGAGGGAATCCTCCCTAACACATTTTATGAGGCCAGCATCGTCCTGATACCAAAGCCTGGCAGAGACATAACCAAAAAAGAGAATTTCAGACCAATATCCTTGATGAACATTGATGCAAAAATCCTCAATAAAATACTGGCAAACCGAATCCAGCAGCACATCAAAAAGCTTATCCACCATGATCAAGTGGGCTTCATCTCTGGGATGCAAGGCTGGTTCAACATACGCAAATCAATAAATGTAATCCAGCATATAAACAGAACCAAAGACAAAAACCACATGATTATCTCAATAGATGCAGAAAATGCCTTTGACAAAATTCAACAACCTTCATGCTAAAAACTCTCAATAAATTAGGTATTGATGGGACGTATCTTGAAATAATAAGAGCTATCTATGACAAACCCACAGCCAATATCATACTGAATGGGCAAAAACTGGAAGCATTCCCTTTGAAAATGGGCACAAGACAGAGATGTCCTCTCTCACCACTCCTATTCAACATAGTGCTGGAAGTTCTGGCCAGGGCAATCAGGCAGGAGAAGGAAATAAAGGGTATTCAATTAGGAAAAGAGGAAGTCAAATTGTCCCTGTTTGCAGATGACATGATTGTATATCTAGAAAACCCCATCGTCTCAGCCCAAAATCTCCTTAAGCTGATTAGCAACTTCAGCAAAGTCTCAGGATACAAAATCAATGTACAAAAATCACAAGCATTCTGGTACACCAATCACAGACAAACAGAGAGCCAAGTCGTGAGTGAACTCCCATTCACAATTGCTTCAAAGAGAATAAAATACCTAGGAATCCAACTTACAAGGGATGTGAAGGACCTCTTCAAGGAGAACTACAAACCACTGCTCAATGAAATAAAAGAGGATACAAACAAATGGAAGAACATTCCATGCTCATGGGTTGGAAGAATCAATATTGTGAAAATGGCCATACTGCCCAAGGTAATTTATAGATTCAATGCCATCCCCATCAAGCTACCAATGACTTTCTTCACAGAATTGGAAAAAACTACTTTAAAGTTCATATGGAACCAAAAAAGAGCCCGCATTGCCAAGTCAATCCTAAGCCAAAATAACAAAGCTGGAGGCATCACGCTACCTGACTTCAAACTATACTACAAGGCTACAGTAACCAAAACAGCATGGTACTGGTACCACAACAGAGACATAGATCAATGGAACAGAACAGAGCCCTCAGAAATAATGCTGCATATCTACAACTATCTGATCTTTGACAAACCTGACAAAAACAAGCAATGGGGAAAGGATTCCCTATTTAATAAATGGTGCTGGGAAAACTGGCTAGCCATATGTAGAAAGCTGAAACTGGATCCCTTCCTTACACCTTATACAAAAATTAATTCAAGATGGATTAAAGACTTACATGTTAGATCTAAAACCATAAAAACCCTAGAAGAAAGCCTAGGCAATACCATTCAGGACATAGGCGTGGGCAAGGACTTCATGTCTAAAACACCAAAAGCAATGGCAACAAAAGCCAAAATTGACAAATGGGATCTAATTAAACTAAAGAGCTTCTGCACAGCAAAAGAAACTACCATCAGAGTGAACAGGCAACCTACAAAATAGGAGAAAATTTTTGCAACCTACTCATCTGACAAAGGGCTAATATCCAGAATCTACAATGAACTCAAACAAATTTACAAGAAAAAAAACAAACAACCCCATCAAAAAGTGGGCAAAGGACATGAACAGACACTTCTCAAAAGAAGACATTTATGCAGCCAAAAAACACATGAAAAAATGCTCATCATCACTGGCCATCAGAGAAATGCAAACCAAAACCACAATGAGATACCATCTCACACCAGTTAGAATGGCCATCATTAAAAAGTCAGGAAACAACAGGTGCTGGAGAGGATGTGGAGAAATAGGAACACTTTTACACTGTTGGTGGGACTGTAAACTAGTTCAACCATTGTGGAAGTCAGTGTGGCGATTCCTCAGGGATCTAGAACTAGAAATACCATTTGACCCAGCCATCCCATTACTGGGTATATACCCAAAGGACTGTAAATCATGCTGCTATAAAGACACATGGACACGTATGTTTATTGCGGCACTATTCACAATAGCAAAGACTTGGAACCAACCCAAATGTCCAACAACGATAAACTGGATTAAGAAAATGTGGCACATATACACCATGGAATAATATGCAGCCATAAAAAATGATGAGTTCATGTCCTTTGTAGGGACATGGATGAAACTGGAAAACATCATTCTCAGTAAACTATCGCAAGGACAAAAAACAAACACCGCATATTCTCACTCATAGGCGGGAATTGAACAATGAGAACTCATGGACACAGGAAGGGGAACATCACACTCCGGGGACTGTTGTGGGTTGGGGGGAGGGGGGAGGGACAGCATTAGGAGATATACCTAATGCTAAATGACGAGTTAATGGGTGCAGCAAACCAACATGGCACATGGATACATATTTAACAAACCTGCACATTGTGCACATGTACCCTAAAACCTAAAGTATAATAATAAAAGAAAAAAAAAGGTTTATCCATTTTTTCTGCATCTGTTGAGATGATCAAACGGTTTTTCTTTTGTTCTATTATTATAGTGCATTATATTGATGGATTTTCAAATGCTAAACCAACGTTACATTTCTGTGACAAATCCCAGTTATTCAGGAGATAAATCCAGTCATCCCTCAGTGGAGGATTGGATTCAGGGATGCCTGTGGATACCAAAATCCACAGAAAGAATTCCCTTATATAAATCGTGTACTACTTGCATATAACCTGTGCACGTCCTCCCATATGTTGTGTCATCTCTAGATTACTTATAATACCTAGCAAAATGTGAATGCTGTGTAATCGTTGTTATACTCTATTGTTTAGGGAATAATGACAAGAAAGGTCTGTGCATGTTCAGCACAGACGCAACCATCCATTTTTTTCTGAATATATTTGATCTGCAGTTGGTTGACTTCATGAATGCAGAACCCACAGATACAGAAAGTGTGTGTGTGTGTGTGTGTGTGTGTGTGTGTACACAAAGCTATGTCATAAATGACATTGCAGCTTCTATCTTGCTTTTTCAGATTTCTTGATCTTAGGAAACTTGATGACTTTAATCCAAGTAGGCCTGTGGTGAGGTGCACATGGAGAGTAACTGAGGCCTCCCACCTAGAAAGTCAGTGGTAGCTTGATGAGAATAGCATTGAATCTATAAATTACTTTGTGCATTATGGCCATTTTAATGATATTGATTCTTCCTACCCATGAGCATGGAATGTTCTTCCATTTGTTTATGTCCTCTCTTAGTTCCTTGAGCAGTGATTTGTAGTTCTCCTTGAAGAGGTCCTTCACATCTCTTGTAAGCTGTATTCCTAGGTATTTTTTTCTCTTTGTAGCAATTGTGAATGGGAGTTCACTCACGATTTGGCTCTCTGTTTGTCTTTTCCTGGTGTATAGGAATGCTTGTGATTTTTGCACATTGATTTTGTATCCTGAGACTTTGCTGAAGTTGCTTATCAGCTTAAGGAGTTTTGTTGCTGAGACGATGGGGTTTTCTAAATATACAATCATGTCATCTGCAAACAGAGACAATTTGACTTCCTGACTTCCTATTTGAATACCCTTTACTTCTTTCTCTTGCCTGATTGCCCTGGCCAGAACCTCCAATACTATGTTGAATAGGAGTGGTGAGAGAGGGCATCCTTGTCTTGGGCTGGTTTTCAAAGGGAATGCTTCCAGCTTTTGCCCATTCAGTATGATATTGGCTGTGGGTTTGTCATAAATAGCTCTTATTATTTTGATATATGTTCCATCAATACCTAGTTTATTAAGTGTTTTTAGCGTGAAGAGATGTTGAATTTTATTGGAGGCCTTTTCTGCATCTATTGAGATAATCATGTGGTTTTGTCATTGGTTCTGTTTATGTGATGGGTTACGTTTATAGACATGCGTATGTTGAACCAGCCTTGCATCCCAGGGATGAATCCGACTTGATCGTGGTGGATAAGCTTTTTGATGTGTTCCTGGATTCAGTTTACCAGTATTTCATTGAGGATTTTTGCATCAATGTTCATCAGGAATATTGGCCTTAAATTTTCTTTTCTTGTTGCGTCTCTGCCAGGTTTTGGTATCAGGACGATGCTGGCCTTGTAAAATTAATTAGGGAGGAGTCCTTCTTTTTCTGTTGCTTGGAGTAGTTTCAGAAGGAATGGTACCAGCTTGTCTTTATACCTCTGGTAGAAGTCGTCTGTGAGTCCATCTGGTCCTGGGCTTTTTTTGGTTGATAGGCTATTAATTACTGCTTCGATTTCAGAACTTGTTATTTGTCTATTCAGGGATTCAACTTCTTCCTGGTTTAGTCTTGGGAGGGTGTATGTATCCAGAAATTTATCCATTTTTTCTAGATTTTCTAACTTACTTGCATAGAGGTGTTTATAGTATTCTCTGATGGTAGCTTGTATTTCTATGGGATCAGTGGTGATATCCCCTTTACCATTTTTCATTGTGTCTCTTTGATTCTTCTCTCTTTTCTTCTTTATTGGTCTAGCTAGACGTCTATTATGTTCATCTTTTCAAATAACCAGCTCCTGGATTCATTGATTTTTTAGGGTTTTTTGTGTCTTTATCTCCTTCAGTTCCGCTCTGATCTTAGTTATTCCTTGTCTTCTGCTAGCTTTTGAATTTGTTTGCTCTTGCTTCTCTAGTTCTTTTAATTGAGCTGTTAGGGTGTCGATTTTAGATCTTTCCCACTTTCTGATGTGGGCGTTTAGTACTATAAATTTCCCTCTAAACACTGCTTTAGCTGTGTCCCAGAGATTCTGGTACATTCTATCTTTGTTCTCATTGGTTTCAAAGAACTTATTTATTTCTGCCTTAATTTTGTTATTTACCCAGTAGACATTCAGAAGCATGTTGTTCGGTTTCCATGTAGTTATACAGTTTTGAGTGAGTTTCTTAATCCTGAGTTCTAATTTGATTGCACTGTGGTCTGAGAGATTGTTTGTTATGATTTCTGTTCTTTTGCATTTGCTGAGGAATGCTTTATTTCCAATTTTGTGGTCAATTTTAGAATAAGTACAATGTGGTGCTGAGAAGAATGTATATTCTGTTGATTTGGGGTGGAGAGTTCTGTAGATGTCTATTAGGTCCACTTGGTCCAGAGCTGAGTTCAAATCCTCAATATCCTTGTTAATTTTCTGTCTCATTGATCTGTCTAATATTGACAGTGGGGTGTTAAAGTCTCCAACTATTATTGTGTAGGAGTCTAAATCTCTTTGTAGGTCTCTAAGAACTTGCTTTATGAATCTGGGTGCTCCTGTATTGGGTGCATATATATTTAGGATAGTTAGCTCTTCTTGTTGTATTGATCCCTTTACCATTATATAATGCCCTTATTTGTCTTTTTTTATCTTTGTTGGTTTAAAGTCTTTTATCAGAGACTAGGGTTGCAACCCCTGCTTTCTTTGCTTTCCATTTGCTTGGTAAATATTCCTCCATCCCTTTATTTTGAGTCTGTGTGTCTTTGCACATGAGATGGGCCTCCTGAATACCACACACCGATGGGTCTTGACTCTTTATCCAATTTGCCAGTCTGTGTCTTTTAATTGGGGCATTTAGCCCATTTACATTTAAAGTTAATATTGTTATGTGTGAATTTGATCCTATCATCATGATGCTAGCTGTTTATTTTGCACATTAGTTGATGCAGTTTCTTCATAGCATTGGTCTTTATATTTTGGTATGTTTTTGCAGTGGCTGGTACCAGTTTTTCCTTTCCATATTTAGTCTTTCCTTCAGGAGCTCTTGTAAGGCAGGCCTGGTGGTGACAAAATCCCTCAGCATTTGTTTGTCAGTAAAGGATTTTATTTCTCCTTCGTTTATGAAGCTTAGTTTGGCTGGATACAAAATTCTGAGTTGAAAATTCTTTTATTTAAGAATGTTGAATATTGGCCCCCACTGTCTTCTGGCTTGTAAGGTTTCTGCAGAGAGATCCACTGTTAGTCTGATGGGCTTCCCTTTGTAGGTAACCTGATCTTTCCCTCTGGCTGCCCCTAACATTTTTTCCTTCGTTTCAACCTTGGTGAATCTGACAATTGTGTGGCTTGGGGTTGCTCTTCTCAAGGAGTATCTTAGTGGTGTTCTCTGTATTTCCTGAACTTGAATGTTGGCCTGTCTTGATAGGTTGAGGAAGTTCTCCTGGAAAATATCCTGAAGTGTGTTTTCCAACTTGGTTCCATTCTCCCCCTTTCAGGTATACCAATCAATCGTAGGTTTGGTCTTTTCACATAGTTCCATATTTCTTGGAGGCTTTATTCATTCCTTTTCATTCTTTTTTCTCTAATCTTGTCTTCACACTTTATTTCATTAAGTTGATCTTCAATCTCTGATATCTTTTCTTCCAGTTGGTTGATTTGGCTATTGATTCTTGTATATGCTTTACAAAGTTCTTATGCTGTGTTTTTCAGCTCCATCACGTCATTTATGTTCTTCTCTAAACTGGTTATTCTAGTTAGCAGCTCCTGCAACCTTTTATCAAGGTTCTTAGCTTCCTTACATTGGGTTAGAACATGCTCCTTTAGCTCAGAGGAGTTTGTTATTACTCACCTTCTGAAGCCTACCTCTGTCAATTCCATCAAACTCATTCTCCATCCAGTTTTGTTCCCTTGCTGGCGAGGAGTTGTGATCCTTTGGAGAAGAAGAGGAATTCTGGTTTTGGGGGATTTTCAGCATTTTTGTGCTGGTTTTTCCACATCTTTGTGGATTTATCTACTTTTGGTTTTTGATGTTGGTGACCTCTGGATGGGGTTTTTGCATGGGTGTCCTTTTAGTTGATGCTGATGTTATTGCTTTCTGTTTGTTAGTTATCCTTCTAACAGGCCTCTCTTCTGCAGGTCTGCTGGAGTTTTCTGGAGGTCCACACTTCAGACCCTATTTGCCTAGATATCACCAGCAGAGGCTACAGAACAGCAAAGATTGCTGCCTGCTCCTTCCTCTGGAAGCTTCATCCAGAGAGGCACCCAGCAGATGCCAGCTGGAGCTCTCCTGTATGAGGTGTCTGTCGACCCCTGCTGGGAGGTGTCTCCCAGTCAGGAAGCATGGGGAGGCAGTCTGTCCCTTAGCAGAGCTTGAGTGCTGTGCTGGGAGATCTGCTGGTCTGTTCAGAGCTGGCAGGCAGGAATATTTAAGTGTGCTGAAGCTGCACCCACAGCCTCACCTTCCCACAAGTGCTCTGTTCTAGGGAGATAGGAGTTTTATCTATAAGCCCCCGCTGGAGCTGCTGCATTTCTTTCAGAGATGCCCTGCCCAGAGAGGAGGAATCTAGAGAGGCAGTCTGGCTACAGTGGCTTTGTCGCACTGTGGTGGGTTCTACCCAGTTCAAATTTCCCAGTGGCTTTATTTACACTGTGAGGGGAAAACCGCCTACTCACCCCTCAGTAATGGTGGACACTTCTCCCTCCACCAAGCTGGAGCATCCCAGGTCAACTTCAGACTGCTGTGCTGGCAGCGAGAATTTCAAACCAGTGGATCTTAGCTTTCTGGGCTCCACGGGGGTGGGACCCACTGAGCAAGACCACTTGGCTCCTGGCTTCAGCCCCCTTTCCAGGGGAGTGAATGGTTCTGTATCACTGGGGGTTCCAGGCACCACTGCGGTACAAAAAAAAAAAAAAAATGCCCCTGCAGCTAGCTCAGTGTCTGCCCAAACGGCCACCCAGTTTTGTGCTTGAAACCCAGGGCCCTGGTGGTGTAGGCACCCGAGGGAATCTCCTGGTCTTCAAGTTGCAAAAACCGTGGGAAAAGCATAGTATCTGGGCCAGATACCACTGCCCCTCACTCCACAGTCCCTCATGGCTTCCCTTGGCTAGAGGAGGGAGTTCCCTAGCCCCTTGTGTTTCCCAGGTGAGGCAATGCCCCACCCTGCTTCTGCTCACCCTCTGTGGGCTACAACCACTGTCTAATCAGTCCTAATGAGATGAACCAGGTACCTCAGTTGGAAATGCAGAAATCACCTGCCTTCTGCATTGGTCTCACTGGGAGCTGCAGACCAGAACTGTTCCTATTTGGCCATCTTGCCCCCTCTCAAATTTTCCTGATTTTATGAAGTCAAATTTATTAATTTTTTTTACATTGCATCTGGATTTAAGTCATAGTGAAAAAAATTTTTCCCCACACCCCAAATTATGTAAGAATTTATTCGTGCTTTCTTCTAGTACTTACTTGGGTACAATTTTTACATTTAAGTCTTCAATCCTTTGAGAATTTAATAAAAATATCAGTTTACCCTGTGCATCAGTTATTGATTGCTTCAATAATGCTGTATTAAAAATTAACTATAAAATGCCAGTGGCATGTAACAATAAGGGTTTATTACTCATAAAAGCTTGATATCATAAACACTTGGAAACATGGGATTCCACCTCAGGCATCAGCTGGCTGTCAGCTAGATGTCTCTCCTGATCTTGACTGGGCTTGCCCACATATCTGAGGATCAGCTGATCAACACTGGCTTCTCATATAGGCTGGTTCCAATTGGAGCAATTAGAGCAATGTGGCTCTGCTCTCCCAGCAGGCTACCATGGGCATGTTCTCATGGCAGTGGCACAAGTGCAACAGGACAAACTCCAAAGCATGGCCTTATTTCAAGCCTTTGCTTGTATAACATCTGCTGACACCCCACTGATCAAGCCTGATCAAGCCCAGAGTAGAGAGGAGGGACACTAGAAAGCTGTATGGCAAGGACTTTGGATACAGGAAGGGGTAAAGAACTGAGGGCATCTTTGCAATACGCTACATCCTGCAGTCTCCTAGATCTAGCTCATCCTAGATTTCTCCCTATCATCTCAGGCTTCTTGAGAGGGTCTTTGTCATTCACTGTCTTCCTTGTGAGTCAGTCCATTGCAATTTGGCTTCCTCTCCTGAATATTCTACTACACTTGTTTTCAGCAAGGTTGCCAGTGGGCTATAAACTGCCAGTCCAACATGCATTTTTTTGGTTCTTATATTATGTGACAGAACATGTTATTTGAGCATCAACCTGTCATACATTCTGTAAGCAGATCATACTTGTGCCAGGTATCCTGTCTCTCAATATCCACTCTCTAGCCCTCCCTCCTTGTTCTCTTCCACTATCTGGACCACATCAATGCACTCCTGTGCCTTCTGGCTGCTGGTTGGCTTCAGCCTGTGGAAATCCTTGGCAGGAGATTGAAGGGCAAAAGGAAAATAAGATCTAAGTATCTGCTTCCTTGGCTCCACACTGGTGAGGTTATCTGGGGCTGTCTGCAGCCCTGGTCACTGCTCTTCTCAAGGTGACCTGCTCCATGTGACGACTTCTCTTCCCCAATTGTGGCCGCCCCCCTTCCCTTCTTGTCTCCAGGTCTAAGGGGGTTGACAGCCAGCCACTAACTGTCCTGGGTTCCTGTACCACTCACATGGTCTTCCTACACCCTCCCACACCTATGAACACATCCCTTTATAAACACATCTTCCTCCCATCATGTGTCTCCTACTGAAACCCCAATTGATCCAATGTGGTGTCATTCATTGCTCCCCTCTCCCTCCCAGGAACATCCATTTGCATTTAGGACTTGAATGTTATTCCCTCTACTCAGCTAATCAAATCCAAAAAATTATATGGAGGCAGACGGGAAGAAAATGGAGAGAGCCTCCCTACTCTTGAGATTCTAGGAACTGGGTGTCCTGAAAGGAAACAAAAACAAGCACACAGACAAAGCTAGGACTTTACGTAAGCTGGGTTCTCCCCGTGGCCTACAGAGCACACTACTGGCACTTACATCCTTCCACCTCTGGACACGTGGCCTCTACCCACACAGGCACGAGCAGCAGCAGGAGCAGCAGACATCCTGACAAGGTCCGCAACCCCAGACCCCTTTGGGCTGAATACAGGCTCTTGAATTTCCATTCCTACCAGCAAGCAGTGAAGATATCCAGGATCGATTCTGGAATTCATGTAAACACTCCAAGGAGTCTGAGAAATGTAAGAATAAGGAACCCTGGGAAAATTGGCCTTCTTGTTTATTTGGTAAATGAGACAGAGTCATTGAAATGTATAGTTCCTATGAAAAGTTAACTCAATATTCATCCCAGCCTGTAAGACATTTAGACGATATTTACATGACCTTTCTCTTATACTTGACCCTACTGACCACTTCCTCCTTCTTGGGCCCCCTTTTCTCTGCCTGCCCCTTAAATATTGGTGAACCCAGGATTCTCTTCTCGGCCACTGCCTATTCCCCTGCTCTGTGTCCTCATAGTAATCTCTACTACTTTTATGATTTAACCTGAGGCTCCATTTTTTTTCTCACAACACATTGGCTTAGGGACACATGTTGGAAAAGTCCCAGGGCCAGACAAGGAACTTGGTGGCTCCTGGAGAAAGTTTAGTGTGCAGAGATAGGAAAACCCCAGGGGAAGACAATAATAGCCCCCCAGACTGTGCCTGTTCTCTCTGACCTCCAGGGAGCTGAAGAAGAGCTGAGCAAGTCAGCTGAGACTCCTCTCACCTTAATGCCTTGAAAGAGGGTTAAAAACCACCTGCTACTGCCATGCTGCTGACACCAGAAGCCAAAAATGATACTTGTAGAAATGCATGGTCCAGAGATTATAGCACCTATGAACCTATCTAACTTTACTCTCAAAAACAATCCAAACACAAATAAAAGATGATGGAGAAAAGGAAGTGGTGAGCAACAAATATACACAAATCCAAATACGTATGTAACTATATGCATTCAGAGATATTTTATATATGCCTGTAAGTACGTATATACTGAAAATCAGCACCTGAAAATAAGTAATCCAAGAAATAAGGATCTTAAATAAAAGAGACCTACATACTGAAAGATAAATTCTAATAATAGCTTAGAACAAATGTACCAAACTCTCTCAGCAAAACCTGGGTGTTAAGATGGAGAGACATCAGTAAAAATTTTCAAAGGCATCATTCAAGTTGGGGAAGACAAAAGTCAGGAAGTAAAAATGTCCTAACGTTTCACCATACGCAAGGTGGAGAGAACAGTCAGATAACTGTGTGTCTTGATAGAGGAAAAGTTGGCATTTGCTATCATTTAATAGTGATGAAGAAAAGATGGATTTGGGTACTTAGAAATGGAACATTATCATTAATGGAATGGAAAATGACAGTTGAACTCCCAAATTTAATAAAGGGGTTAAAAAGCAGTAAATAACAACTGAAAAATAAACAGCAACCAGCAAAAATAAGGAAAAGGATGACTGGGAAACCACAAAATAAAATGAATAAAAAATACAAAAGAAGGTAGAATGCTGTATAAAGTATAACAGTCATTACTCAATGTGAATGAACTGAATAATCCTCTGAAAAACAGACACCATCGGATTGAAAAATATTTTTACAAATATGCGATCTAGAAAAGTAAAACAGCATACTTTGAACAGAGACAAAGAAAGGATGGAGGCGTTCAGTGTTGGTAACAAGGCCAACCAGATAGCCTAAAAGGCCTCTGCCCCTAAAATCTAGAATGCTGGGTAGGATGTAGCAAGCATGTCTCTGAAGGTGTAGCTGAGTTTGTAACTTCTTTAGCCAGAAGTGAAGAGAGAATCGGAAACCAGAGTCCTAAGTATGGGCTGATGCTCCAGTTGATCTGACAGAGAGAGAGGTAGGCGAGAGGGGAAGGGTCCAACCTCTAAGAAAAGAGCAGGGACTGGCCCCTGGGGAGAGGTATCAAACACACAGGCCCATGTAAGGCAAACTGTCAGTCCTGACAGAAAGGCAGGCCCTTCAAGGGACCACATCCTTGGGGAAAGGACCGACACATGGCGACAGGGATGCTCATTTGTCTTAATCTGAGATCCACGTGATTTTAGCCCTTCTCTCGTCTCTCAATGAAATCTTGCCATTTAACTGATAAAGGTCTTGCCCATTGTTTTCTCTTGTTTTGTTGTTGTCGTCACTATCATAAAGATGCCTTTTAAAACGCGTTGTTTTGTTGCTGGTATAAAGAACTCCATCCACCTTGGGTTCAGCAATCTTGCATGGTTCTCTTACTGTTTCCAGTGGTTTGTCCATAGATTCTCACAGATTTTATGTATAGATATTCATATCACTTGAAAATAATCAATGTTTTATTTTACTTTCTTTTAACCTTTTATTGATTTACTTTTTAATCACATCGGTTGGATTTTCAGCCCAATATTTCATGGTGGCACTGATGCCATTTCTTTTCTTATTCTGGGCTTCAGGAGGACTGCTGCTCATGCTTCCCCACGAATCATGACAGCTTCTGTAGGCTTCAGTAGACACTCAGTTCTGCATCAGCACATTCAAACTCAGCCCTGGCCTCCCAAGGACAGCTGTGCTGAGCTGCTCGTCCATGCTGGAACCCTCTCACCAACCCCCCCTTTATCTTCCTGGTGAATGGAGAGTCCTCCAGCCCAATCAAAAAGCACAGGCAGCTGGTGGGTCTTCTGGTATTCTAGAGTAGATCCATTCTAGCACGACCATTTCCCCAAGCCTTTGGATCCATTCAGCCATGATCTGCAAGGGAGTTCTGACACATCTATTTCATTTCATGCGGGCCATCATTCTCAGCAAGCCTCTAGGAACACTCAGCAGCCATAAGAATTGCCTTATGGGGCCCTGGCAAGATTATTAAAACCCATATCACTGGTGGGTGCTCCCACATTAACAAACTCTCCCCTGAAGAGCTTTCTAGTCTGGCCCCCTTGGCCCAGCGCCCTCAGGATTCACCCCCAAGCACACTCCCTGGTCTGTGCCCAACACACACTAACCAGATCCTTCAGCTCCTTGAAGAAATCCCTCTCCTCTCTTAGCAGACCCAATACTTGCCTAGGGGGTTATGCTGAGCCTTGATTCTCTTATTGGTCTAAGTGATAAGAAGGGACAAATGGGGCATCTGTGGATGGGAAAGCTGCTGAGGAAGTCAAGAACTTCTTGTAGAATACCTGCTTCATTTGAAGCATCTGCCTGTTCTTCAAGCAAGGAGGGGTTTCTGTCTTCCAGAAAGGGGGAAAGGCCATTTTGGCAGGACCAGAGGTTTTGGGGAATCTGGAGGCTCAACGTCTTCCAACACATTTCTCTCTGTGTTCCCATCCCAGATGGTGGGTCTCAGTCTTTTCCTATTAGACCCTGACTTTGGCATATGAGACTCATCTGGTCTGGGACTCAGCCTGCTCCAGAATTCTGCTTCTCTAACAATTGTCCTGGGTCTGGTCTTCGGCTTGTTCTGCCCTCCTGCTGCATATGGGAGTCTCTTTAAGGCCACCAAGGAGGCATGCTGACTCTCCTTTGCTTTAAATTGGAGATTGGCTGCCCTGGTGCTGCCTTTCCTCTCTTCAAAGCCTCAAGGGCATTCGGCCACTCCATCCCACAGTTCCTATCAGTAGTCTTTCTTCAGAACCTCTCAAATATAAGATGTTCTATGAACCAGTATATCCCTTTTCCCTGTACCTTCCCTCAGTTCTACATGGGTAGCCATCTTAGCAATTGCACTGCTAACACATACCAGCAACTGCTAATATTGTACCTGCCGCTATGATGGGGTCCTTTTGCCAGCCAGTGGTGAGTGACCTAATTCCTGAGTTCCAACCTTACAGTCCCCCGGCATCCCGTCTTAGAATGGGTTCTCTAGGTGCAAAGCCTAAGCCAGGCAATGGGGTGGGGGGTGTTTTATTGTGGAAATATCCAAGAAAAAAACTAAAGAAGTAAGGACAGCTAGACAGGATTGGGGAAAGAAGTGATGAAGGATGTCATCTCAGGTGAATTCTAGCTGTGGCCTGATCCTGGAGAGCATCATAGAGATACTCTCTCTTTAAGGCAAGAAGGTGGCCTTTTATATCCCTGTGCCAGCCATTAGCTGGGGGTCACTCCTGGCAGAGGAGCTTGGCATTTCTTGGGCAAGGGGGCTCATGTCAGTCAAGGGCACCTCTCCAGTGATGAGCAGGGTGGGAGGCACCTGTGAGCCATGGGCCACCAACATGCAAAGAAGCCAGGGGATGGGCACAGCCATCTACTAGAGGGGAACTGGATAGGACACTTGGGCACCCACAGTGCTTCTGAGCCCTAGAGCTGTGATGTCCTGGGAAATGTCCACTCAGCAATCAGCTGCGCCATCGGAACTTCCCCTCTGCCTCCTCGCCCAAGATTTGTCAACAGTCACTGTCTCCACTTTCTCGTCAACCCACTCCCATGGGGCTTCTGTCCCCACCGTGCCACTGAGGCTGCCTTGTCAACATCATTAATTACCTACCTCTACGCGACACTCAGCGGCTTGTATGCACCCCTTCTCTTCTCTGTCTACCCTCCCCTTCTAGGCTCCGAGGACAATTCCCTGACCTGTATCTACACTGATAGGGTCCCTCTGGAATCCCAGGCCCACACGTCTAGTGGCATCTGACCCGACACCTCCAATGGGAAGTTTAATGACCGTTTCAGACCTTACGACTCTTGATGTCTGTCCCCTTTCATACCTCCTCCTCCCTCAGTCCTCTTTCTCAGTTGCGTAGGTCAAAAGCCAGAGTCATTCTTGATTCCTCTCTTTTCTTCACTCTCACAGCAAGCTTTTCAGCAAGCCTGTTGCCTCTCCCACACGATCCAAACTGGCCGCCTCCTCTCCGCCTCTGCTGTGGCTGTCCTGGTCTAAATGCTTCTCTGCTGGGACTGTGGATGGCATTGTCATCTCTCTGTTCCCTCTGCTCTCACCCTCCTATAGTCTGCTCTCCACCAGCAGTCAGAAGGGTATTTCTAATACATAAATCAGATCAAGGCTTTTCCCAGCTTAAAACTCTCCGATGACTTCCCAGCACCCTAGGAATACAATCTAACCCTCCCTCCCCTTTACAGAGTTTGTCACTCATCCTCTTCCGCTGCTCTCTCCTTCCTTTCCCACTCACGGCTCACTCTATTCCTCAAACAGACCAAATCCACTCCTACCTTCAGGTCTGCAGAAACAGCACCTCTGCCTGGCAGGCTCTTCTCTGCTGAACTGTACCTGACTGGCCCCTTCTCAGCAATGTGACGAGGCTTAAATGTGACTTCGAAGCCATCTTCCCTAGCTACCCAACCGAAAGCAACCCGCCCGTCACTCCACACCATCCTACTCAGTTCTACAACCCACCCGTCACTCCACACCATCCTACTTGGTTCTCCGCATAATGCCCATGACACTTTCACAGTGACTGTGTTGTTGATTGACTAGTGACTGGCTGGATCCCTACATTAGAACGTAGGCTGTGGGAAAGCCAGGCCTCTCTGCTGGTTCCAGGCCATTTCTCCCTCCTCACACTGCTCCTCTGAGACATGTGCCTTTTGGGTTGGCCACCTCCCCTCTCGTTGCTGACATCCCCCATCCTCAAGATGCTCTCATTTGTTGAAAATGTCAGCGCCTGCCCCAGTCTTCCCCTTTCCAAGTCGAGTCATTATTCCCAGGAATGGACCCTCCCCACAGGGAATCTGCCACTGCCCTGGGCTCTTCATTCTCTGAGCATGTCTTCAGTGAACTTCTCTACCCTACCTAAGCCAACCACTTTCAGTCACACCATGGGCCTGCTCATTACCAGATGCTGTTCCTTTAAATTATGAGCACCAGATCTGCCTGCAAGCCCCCATTCTTCAAGCACAGAGACCCAACACTGCCTGCAACACAAAAGCCAGTCATCGAGTCTCGGATCCATTGGACCCATCACTTTATTTGTATTTATGCGTCTCATCCTGTCTCTTGTACTCACCAACCTCGGATTCCATGGTTTCTTGTGAGTATTATTTCACCCTCTCTCTCGACTACCTTGCCCCACTCTCTCCATCACACTTTCCTATAAAATCCACATCTCGGGATAAACTACCACACATTCATAATCACCAGCCCCATACTGACTCCGCACAGCCAGTGATCCTCAGCGCTTCCCCATCAGGCTCGCTTCTCTGCAGGCTTCCTCCGCCACCCCCACAGCCCCTCTACCTTCCAGCTGATACCCTGCTTCTCACTTCCTGAGAAACGCAGACCACGGCAGGAGAGCTCCCTCCTGGCCCCTGGCTGCCCAGCGCCTTCCCCTGCAGGCCAGTCCTGCTCCTCCCTGCTCCTTATCAAGGACCTTGTTCCTTTCCTGAGCGCCTTTCCCTCTGGTATCTTTGGTATCTTCTGCTGGATCATTCCAGAAGCATGGAAGCGTGCTTTAATCCCTTCCAGCTAAAACTCAGGCAATGCCCACCAGTGACCCACACCCTGCCAACTGCCATCCCCTTTCTCTCCCCTGTTGCTATGCGGTATATGAACTCTGTCTTTATTTTCTGTCTTCTGATGCTTTGACATCTGAGACCTTGCTGACCCCGGAGGGACTGCCCCTTCCAGGATTAGCCAATTCCTAGAGACAGTAACTCACCCCAAAATGCCCTTTTAAATACAAACCCACCCAATCCAGAGCCCACACCCCACAACCTCCTCCGAGGGTCTTAGAGTCCTGCCCTAATCACCCAGGGCCAAGCACTAGACACCTAGGGTACCAGTGTCCCGAAGCCCGCTACGACTATTGAAACTAGACAATCCTGAGCCCGCTCGCCCTGCTTCGCCCATTCCTTCCCAGGGAAACCACAGTGAAGCCCCCCGCCCACGGCTCCCGGGTCCCCTGCCTCCCGGCCGACTCCAGTGCTTCCCCAAGTGGCCCTGGGGTGTGGCGTGGTGTGCTGCTTCCTCTCAGGAACTGCAACAAACTCTTTTCAGTGACAACTGTCTTCTGACGTGCAGGCCTTGCTATACCTCAGATACCCTGTTAATACACTGTATTTTAAAACACTTGGTGTCTGAAGTGTTGTCTGCATAACAGTCCCCAGTGGCTCTGCCCACACTCAGGGAGCTCCCCGCCGGCCGCTGCTCCCATCACACCACTGAAGCTGCCCTCCCATGGGTACCAACGACCTCCAAATTAAATAATGCCAAATATCATCGGCATTTCTCTGACCAGTCGTTCATTCTGTCCATAAATATCAAGTCTCTCTTTTGTGGTAGGCATTGGGGCTCCAACAGCGAACAGCACTGATGGGGGCTCCACTGCCAAGGGGCTTCTACGCTAGTGAGGCGGACACACAGGGAGCTGGTGAAACGAAGCGCAGTGAAAGGCTGTACTTAGGTCAAGGAGCTGCCGCTGCGAAGGCCCATACCCATGAGAGGATGAAGGGGCCTCAGGTGTGAAGGGACACTTCCTGTTGCCATTTGACGATTAAGGCCCCAAACTGAGGACACAGGAGCCAAGCACCCTGACCCATCACGGAGCGCCAGTTACCCCCGGCACAGCTGAACAAGAGGCGGCACAGCTGGCCCTAGCAGCACACCAGGATGGCAGCAGGAAGGAGATGAAACGGAAGGTTGAGGTCCAGTCACTGGCCTTCTGAGGAGTGCCTGGAAGTGCTAAGAGGCGGTTCCCTTCTCCTCCTCATGTGGGTGGAAAGGGCGTGCTTCTCCCTCAAAACCAAGCGAGATAATGCTCCATAATCATCTGCCATAGAGAGGGGGCTTGCCTGCAAGAAGGAGAAAGTGGATTTCTCCTCGGAGGATGCCACTGAGCTGCAGACCCCTGCACTCAGCCTGTGCTGCCAGGGCAGTCCCCGAAGACCTGGACAGGCGCCCGGTGCGTCTGCGCAGACATGTGTCTCCTGCCAAGAAAGGCTGGCTCCCTCCCTGTGGGAAGCTGCCTCAGAAAGGCCAAGGGATTTCCCCAAGTTCCCCCCGCTTTTTTTTTTTTTTTTTTTTTTTTTTTTTTTTTTTTTGAGATGGAGTCTCGCTCCATCATCCAGGCTGGAGTGCAGTGGCGCGATCTCGGCTCACTGCAAGCTCTGCCTCCCGGGTTCACGCCATTCTCCTGCTTCAGCCTCCGGAGTAGCTGGGACTACAGGCGCCCGCCACCATGCCCGGCTAATTTTTTGTATTTTCAGTAGAGACGGGGTTTCACTGTGTTAGCCAGGATGGTCTAGATCTCCTGACCTCGTGATCCACCCGCCTCGGCCTCCCGAAGTGCTGGGATTACAGGCGTGAGCCACCGCGCCCGGCCGGTCACCTCTTTCTTAACGGCACAGGCAGGACAAGGACTTTTTCCAGGGGTGGGGGGGCGAAGGCAAGCCACCGTGAATGCAATTTCTCCACCAAGGCTGAGGAGCACAGGCGAAAGCAGCTTGGCAAAAGCAGTGATCAATCTAGGACGGGAATTGCAGGGTGCTGCCCACCTCTCTGGACTGATGAACCAAGGCATCATGCAATTCTTCAACACTAGGTCTGTAGACAGATAGCTCCTAGGCCCCAACCACAGAGGAAAGGGTTCCATGGAAATGGGGAAAACAGCCCAAAAAGGGAGGCTGGGGGCACAGGAGACTCTGGCTAGTTTACCTACAGCACACCATCTGCGTGATGATGCAGATTCCTGAGTACCCCAGGACTAGCCCGGCCTCTCCCCAAAACCTCAAAGCAGAGCCTAGGTCCTGAAATCAGCACAATCTCAAGGTGCAGAAAGCCCAGAAAGTTTGCTGCCACCTGGTGTCCCCTAACCCTTTCTCTGGCACCATAATTCACCCAAACTTCCACTAATAAAAGTCCTGGCATTGCTCAGCAGGGTTCACAAGTGCCATTTCCTAGACTCAAGGGGCTGCATGACCTCACTTGGGGAACACGGGTGTCCTGGGACTGTGTCATGTGGACCTGAAAGGAGGCCTAAGGGAAAAAGTACTGGGCCTCATTTTTATTTTCTAGGTAACTTCCTGCTGCCTTAAAGCCTTTGAGCAGCGATGAGGGGAGGAAAGGACGAAGGGAGAGAGGGAGGCAGAGAGGGGAAGCGAAGGAGAAGTGAAGGGCTCATTCATTGGTTCTGACCAAAAAAGAGATAAATCAGATCTATTTTACTTAACCTGTGAGGTTATCGTGAGCATCAAATGAAATAAAAATGAAAGGGTTTCTTAGAGTACGGAGCACCTGAATTTAGGCCCAATCTTAAAAAGAGGCAAAAGTCTCTTAAATTTAACAGACACAGTCCTCCTGACCAAAATTATTTTTTTCTCACTACTTTTTTAAAATTCAGCTTTGCCAGAGAGCCTGCGAATGTTACAGGATTGTGAGGTCAGCCAGCTGCACCTGTAGAATGCCGACAGCATGCTGGGAATGCAGTATTGCACTGCCCACAGCCTCGGGGATGAGCCAAGAGCTGGCTCTCACAGGGTGGGGTTGGCAACTTGGGCCACGTTCACCTATACGTAAGAAAGAGACTGCGAGACACTCCACGCATCTGCTTTTACAAATTAAGACCAAATATAGAAGACACATCAAAAAGATTTTCATCATGGCCTGCTAAGAGCAGGGGAGGGCAGAGGAAAAGAGCGAATGGAAACTAGGGAGGAAAGAGAATTGTGGCAGATCACTGAGGCAGAGGAAAGCTGTGTGGACACAGGGCCCGCCTGGCGGAACGGCCCATCTCACAGCGGTTAGGGAATTTCACATGGCAAAGGTTTTTAATGTATACATGGACCTATTTTTCTGTCCGTTGGCTGTTTTCTCCTCTTGGTAGGCAGAAACAGGAATATCTTATTTTGGCATCTGATCTCCACCTAAATCCCAAGTAAAATGAGAAGATAGCCCAGTAGGTGTTGCTAGGGAAACAGGGGAGCATTGCCTACATCCAGCATGAGAAGGGGACGACGAGGACAGGCCAGGGCAGGAAGTCAAGTCCCCAAACTCTACCCTGGAGGAGACAGAGTGAGATGCCGAAGCCTGACCATCCCTCCCCTTCGGGGAAAAGAAAGGCCGAGACAGAGGGGCCATCACACCTGACTCTTGCATGAGATTTTGCCGAGGGCCAGCAGGACTTGCTGGCTGGCGACTCATTTAGACAGAGTCCAACCAAAAAATTACTGTCATCGCATAATTGAAAAGCCAGTGCAAAAAGCCTACAAAGCAGAAGAGAAGTGTGTGCATTCACCAGACAAGCTACCCCCTTTCTGCCTTTGCTCCAGTGCTGCCTCCCAAGGCCCTCTCTGAGCACCCTAAAATAGTGTCCTAAACCGCAGCCCCTCCTTCCTTCTGTACGTCAGCTGCCCCTTACCCTGCTCCTTTTTTTTTGCCCTACGCCATTCGATGTCACTTTCTTAGTGCAATAATGACTCATTCCCTCTCCCCACCACTAGAATAAAAGCCCTCCAGGAGCAGGAGTCTTGTCTGGCCTGTTCACTTGTGCACCCCAAGTGAACGGAACAGTGACACACACAGTATAAACTCAGTACGTGTGTGTTCAATGAACGAAAGGCAACCTCTTCATCTCCCAGCCGCAAATCCTTTCAGAATCATGTTGAGTCGTGAGTTTAAAGTGGGTTGGTTAGGGAGACCTAGGGCCAGAGACAACATCAGGAAGTACTCCCTAGGTACAAAAAAAATTAGAAAATGAACTTTTTTAGCAAATGTTTATTTATATCAAAATACAAAACATTTCTGAAGCAGAGTAATGTTACATGAGGAGCAATTAAATACTAAACGTCTTTTCATCAGTTTAACTTGCAACACTCCCGGGGTACCTTCACTGGCTGCACATCTCGTCATTTGATGTGTGCCTTCTTTTTTCTCATTTGCTTATGCACGTGTTTGCTCATTTTGATTTGTAATTCAGGATATGAACATGCAGTGTTACTGGGGATGAGTTGGTTAGTACTTAGCAAGCCTGGAAATACCAGCGAGTGGAGCCTGGCGTGGTAGCCTGAGCTGAGGCAGG
This sequence comes from Nomascus leucogenys, assembly GCF_006542625.1. NCBI lineage: Eukaryota > Metazoa > Chordata > Mammalia > Primates > Hylobatidae > Nomascus > Nomascus leucogenys. Next base: position 1,039,103 of record NC_044395.1, on the reverse strand, counting down.
CTGCAGGTTCTCTTCCTAATTGAGTCTGGGGTGTCACTCCATTTTTAACTGGCAAGTCAAAGGCCAAAGGGATCACCATCATCAGTAGCCAGGGCAGGCGTCTATTGCTTAGGGCCGTAGAGCAGGCGTGGCTTTGGGGTCCTCTCCAGTGGGGTCTTCTCAGTGGTTTGGGAAGAAGGGGCAGGGCAGTCTATAGGCCCAGGCCCACAAGCAGGATGCCCAGGGGCCCTGCAGGAAGAACCCTCTTCCCCAGGAAACCAAGGGAGGGCTGGGGAGGAGAAAGTTCCTCCCACTCTTGGAAGTCTGTGATTTGGTGGCTGGGGGTGCCTGCCCATTGGAAGGGCCCCTTATAAATGCTTTGAGTTTGGAGATTTTGAGGGAAAAAAAGCACCTGATTGAGAGTGTAGCTGTTTCCAATACACCTCCCTTCCCTGACGGAGAAGGGAAGGAGGCAGAAAACGGGGGAGAGAGCATCCCCCCATCATTCCCACACCGCCCCGCTCCCAGAGCCAACCTGGGTCTCCCTTCAAGCTCGTACTTAGTACATTCACTATGACATTGTACACCTGTGAGCTCTCTCTCGCTCTCACTCTCTTGCGTGTGCGCGCGCACACACACAGGTACACACACATATGCAGGTGTGCACACACACACAGGTACGCACACATATATATGCAGGTGCGCACACACACGCACACACACAGGTACACACACATATATATGCAGGTGCGCACACACACACACAGGTACACACACATATATATGCAGGTGTGCACACACACACACAGGTACACACACATATATATGCAGGTGTGCACCACACACACAGGTACGCACACATATATATGCAGGTGTGCACACACACACACAGGTACGCGCACATATATATGCAGGTGCGCACACACACACACAGGTACACACACATATATATGCAGGTGCGCACACACACAGGTACCACACAATAATGCAGTGCACACACACACACACAGGTACACACACATATATGCAGGTACGCACACATATATATGCACACACACACCACAGGTGCACACAATAGCAGCATGCACACACACCACACAGGTACGCACAAAAACAACACACACACACACACAGGTACGCACACATATATATGCAGGTGCACACACACACACGCACACACACCACAGGTACACACACAAACCACACATATATATGCAGGTGCACCACACACACACACACCACACACACACACACACACACACACCTGGTTTCCTTGCAGTCTGCTCAGGCAACAGAAGGGTGTCCCATCCTCACTGTCATCTTTTGCTTCCCAGGGTGCCCTTGGCCCACAGGTCCCCAAGACCCAGCCCCAGGCTTGGCACGCGCTGGCATTCCCAGGCTTTTGAGAAGAGGGTGATAGAGCAGGGAGCTCCTCACAGACAGGTTATACAGAGTGTAGAATATGTTCATATAAGGCTTTGGTACAGCACCGATTTCATGTTCTTATAGTTTGATTTCTAAGTCATCTTTTAGAAGAAAAAAAAGCTTACTGAAAAAATAGTGTTTTTATTTACTTTTGAGTTACATACCTGAAGTTCAAAAAGTAAGCCTCTAGTTGTCATTCAAGTTCACACTCAAAGGTGTTCTGTGTGCAGCTGTACAATTTGTTGGTTTGTCTTTAATGTTGAACAAAAGTCAGCCAACCCATACCATAAAATCAGCTGCCCAGACTCACTTTAACCAGTCCATACATACATACAGAAAAGAAAGAGAGAGAGAGGGAGAACACAAAAGCCGCCCCTAAGTCACCCACCCCAAATCCCTAGGGAAAAATCAGAAAGAAGACAAAATACAGCAAGATATCAGGAGCCAGTGGGAGGAAGGAGATTCAGCCCCACTGGCCTCTTCGAGGACAGCACCATGAAGCACCCTAGCGCAGTGATGTTGTAATACTCAACATTCAAGAAATGGAAACGAGGTTGGAACGGTCTTCACAGGAAGACCTGGCATGGAGCGGGGGTCACCCCCAAAGAAAGTGGAAGAAAGAAAGAGTTCGAAATGAGAGCAAGAAATCTCATGACGAAACTGACAGTCGTATCCAGAAAAGAAGAACTACAGCAAGAGGCTGCCGCGCACCGGGAGGTACAGAGTTTGTAAGGGGTCTGGGGGAGGCAGCATCAGGAGCCCCTCCCCACCCACACTGCCTGCTCACTCCCACCCTCTGTGTGTCCGCAGACCACCAGGTGAAATGGAGGGAAGAAGCTCAGCTAAAACTTGCCCCCAGGTGTGCGATGGGAGAATTCTATCCTGCATGATCAAAGTCCCTCCTGGGGAAGAGGAAAAAACTGAAGACCAAGGGGCAGGAGTCGCTGACATGAAGCAGGGTGTGGTCCCTTCACGTCAGTGACTGCAGAAAAGCAGCAGCAACTGGTGACAGCGCCCCCTTCTGGGCCCTCTATCCCCAGCCCCACAAATGACAGTTAGGAAATTAAATCTGAATGGGAGGTCAAGACCTTTTGACACTGATACATACAACTTGGCAAGTGGAGCGTTAAACTGCTGTTCTCCCCTAGCCAACAATTCCCCTTTCTAACACCTCGGTCTAAAGTTCCAGAATCAAGACTATCCCATCAAGTACCTTCCTCCGAGTCCCTGGACTCTGAGAGCCCACCCTCCAATGCCACTGTCAACCCCCAACGGACAGGAAGTGTGCGGTGCAGGCTTGCCTCTTCCCCCACCTCCTACTTTCAGACTGTCCAAACTGGGTCGACATGAACATCTACCACAAAGAGGAGTGGAAGCGCGCGGCAAAAATCCGAGACAAAGCCTTTTCCCCAAGCTGTTGGTTGGTGACAGTGGGGAAGAGGGACAGGGCTCGCACTGATCCATGGGAGAGCGATTCTCACAGATCTCCCTATTCCCGACTCTTGCTCTATACAGCAGACAGAGGTAGCAAGACAGAAACAATTCCTCAGATACCTCCACCTTCTACCAAAAGGGAAAAGCACCAAATTCAATGTCCATTCTGCTGTGGGGACCAAGGAACGTGTCCCAAGCATGGGGAAGAGCTCAGGCTCCTGGCAGTGGCTGTGGGCCGTAAAAGCTCCATCAGAGCACACTCATCCACCTGTCGCCCCAACTGATGCCACAAGCGGTTCCCAGGCCTCCTCTTTACTCCACATAAAGCTGATCTCAGTGTCCTTTGCTCCAAGTGCCTTAAGAGCTGGCTCTTCAGAGAAGCTGGAGGTCCCCTCTGACACCCACCCTTACCTCATCTTGCTGAGCAGTGGAGCAGAAAGGTCACAGGTAGGCACTAACATCCCCTCCGCACTGTACAATTTCAAGGTAGGGGCTATGGCCCCATCTTCCCTTTCCCTCCCCAAAATGCAGAGTCCAGCTGGAGGCTGGGGAATAGAATGGTGACATGTGGGCCAGTGGCTCTCCCAGAACTTGATGCTGCTGAGGACCTAACCCTGGGCTGGCCCTGGGGGAGCGCAAGCCCTAGGCCGTGCCCGTGGTGCTGCAGCGGTTTACTCTGCGGGTTGCATGTGGCCCAGAAGTCGGGCAGAGTCCACGGAAAGAGAGGGGATGGTGGGTCTAGGAGCCAACAGGACGGTAATGGAAGCCTCCCTCGTGCAGAGACCGTGGTGGCCTGGGAAGGCTTCAAGGTGGGAAGGGAACAGAATTTGCAGCTCTTCTTCTTGCCCAATCCCCCTGAAAAATCTTACAAGAAACACTCAGCTGCAGGAGCCTGCAAGAAAGATCATTCAAGGCAAGGATGGACACACTGCCAGTGGCGCCGGCACTGGGCCCTTCCAGCTGCGTGGACAGAGCCCACTTCCCTTCAGCGTCCTTGGAAAGTGGGAAGTGCTCTCAGCAGTTAACTTGAGGACCCAAGGACAGTGCCTGACTGAATGGCAGGGCCTCATAGGTCCATGTAAGGATCAAGAGTTAGACTCAAGCTTTACCCCAACCTACTCTCCCCATAAAACCTCCAAACTGTCAACCAAGCCCTTCTCACACTGAAGGCATCTGCCTTCCTCTAAGGACCAAACTCTATAGACAAGAGCTCTTAGGGAGTGCCACGTCTTGGTTAGGAAAGGGGTTAGTACTGCCCTTTTCTGAGTGATGAGCAGGAATAAGGAGCCGAAAGGTTGCAGTCCTGAGTCTCTCCTCACTGCCTGCACCATCTGGCCCAGCACCGGCTTCAAATACATCACTCTGAGCTCTGGGCAAGTCAGGAAGGAGCTAGCACCAGGAGACGCTTGCTGAGGCTGCAAGGCAGAGCCCTTGCGTATGTGTGAGGTCTGGAATTTGCTCAGAGAGGTATTCTTCAGGGCGCACTGCTTCCTGCTCAGATACAAGTGAACTCCTGCTCCCCAGAATCTCCCGTTGTGGGTCCAGCTCTGCCAATACACTGTTCAGTTTTGTAAGTCCCCGGCTGGAGGCCAGAAGGAAGGTTCCACTGAGACCCATTCTCCCAGTCTGGCCCAGAGTTAATCTCTCACTCCTGACCCTCCACTCAGTGTCCCGGGATTGGACCATCCTATTTGCAATGGCACTTTACTTTCCAATTAAAAATAACTGAAAAAAAACACAGATGACATATTTATACTACATACCACACTCACACTGGCTCTAAGAATCTGCAGCAACACTAAACGGGCCATGTGCTCTCCAAGATCAAGCCCATGCAGCCAGCCTCTCAAACTCGCCCACTGCCACACCCTCTAGGAGCCGTCTGAGCTGTCTGAGCTACAGTGCTACAAACCAAGACAGGTGTCACCGTAGGTCCCTAGGTAGTCTCAACCACCCCCTTTCTAATGCTGTGAAGCCAGGTTTTCTCTGAGGAACTGGGTACCTTCCCACAGCCACATGGGGATGGAGTCACAGTTTTCATCTCCTCAGCCTTGTCCTGTTAAGCACCTCTGCAAAGAAGTTCAAGTCAACATCCCTCCCAAGTGGCGAGAGACACACGGGCCCTGGTTCTTTAGGGCTATCAGATCCTGCAGCTCCACACAACCTTCAGCTCACCTGTCCTTCCTGCAGGTGGGTTATTTGTTTTGTTATTTTACAAACTTTTCATATATACACATTTCCATCAGAAAGACCCAAGTAACTCTGAATAGAGAGAATATCAAAGGAACAGCAGGGAAGGAGGTGGCATCAAGGCATGAGCTAGTATCGCAGACTGCCTGGGAAGGTAGCACTGCTCAAAACATCTCTAAGCACAGGTACAAAAATAAAGCAAACTATGCCTTCATATAGATATAGAGATATATAGACTTTATCTAGGTTTTCTTTATATTTATATATGTGTGCAGAGGGCACGCGCCCCTGCCCATCTTGCCCGGCACTCATCAATTGCCCTCCCGCTCCCCACGCCCCACGAGGGCCGCTCGCCCGAAGCTCCCAGTCTCCAGGATTGCATATGATCCTTGCCTCCCACATGCATTCCCTTCTCTCCTTAAAATACAACCAATTCTGTAGATTTATATAATTTTGTGTACAGTCTCCATAAAAAATACATTAAAGATGGTGCATTACTCATTTGACCCTCCTACCCAAACAGAAGTTGTCTAGCAAAAGAGCCAACCAAAGGAGGGTCTCCTGGGCCTGACGCTATGCAGGCAAATCAGCATCTGTACAAATCTCTCTCACACACACCACACACAACAGACACACCACACCACACACAAACCACACACACACACAACACACACACCACACACAAACCACACACACCACACACAACAGACACACCACACCACACACACACCACACACACACACACAACACAAACACACACAAACCACACACACACAACACACCACACACAAACCACACACACCACACACAACACACACACCACACCACACACACACCACACACGCACCACACACACAACACACCACACACACAACACAACACACACAAACCACACACCACACACAACAGACACACCACACCACACACACACCACACACACACCACACACACAACACACACAAACCACAGACACCACACACAACACACACCACACCACACACACAAACACACACCACACACGCACCACACACACACCATACACACCACACCACACACACACAAACACACCACACACACACCACACACAACACACACACCAAACCACACAACACACACACACCACACACATACCGCATCACACACACGCACACCAGACACATCACACACACACGCACACCAGACACATCTCACACACACACACGCACACCAGACATACACACACCATACCACACCACACCCACACACACAATACACACATACCACACACAATAACACACCATACACAATACACACAACGCATAGCACACACACACCACACACAGTACACGCACACCAAACACGCACACCAAACACACACACCAGACACACCACACACACACGCACACACCACACGCAACATAACACACACACCAAACCAGTCACCACACACACTGCATCACACACACGCACACCAGACACATCACACATACACACACACCACAGATACACACACCATACCTCACACCACTCCACACACATACACAACCACACCCAATAGACACACCACACACAACACACCACACAATACACACAACACACACACCAAACACACACACCACACAGACACACCACACACACACCACACACAGATACACACACCACACACACACACCAGACATGCACACCACACACATACCACACACACCACATACACACACACACACACAGACACACACACCCCACTTACTTCCTGAATCCAGAAAAGAAACACTGGACTAGACAGCTGGCTGGGGGTTAGAGACCAGGGGGACAACCTGGTGCCTGCAGAGGGACACATGAGACAATCCCCTTTCTCCAGCCCCGCCAGGACACCGTCGGCCATGGCACACCTCTCGTTGTTCATGGGAGGCCATATAAATCCTCATTGATAGAGCGGCTGACAACTACCCTTTCAAGAACTGCAAGACGACCGTGAGGAGGTCCATCCCTCCACCAGAAATACAGCTTCATAGACCCCTATGCCAAAAGGAGGCCAAAGCCCTGGGTTCTACCACCAGCGTGAGGAGGGCTGAAAATGCAAGTCCCCTCCCCGGCCCAACCCCCTGCCCTCCGAGATTCCCTGCCCCTCCCACCACCTCCCCATCGTAAACCACGCACATGTTCACAATCCCCGGAGCCACACAGAAGTGGGGAGAGGAAAAGGGAAGGGAAGCTGACTGGTGTGTATACGGGGTGGCGAGGGAGAATCTGCCCTAGTTCCCAAAATAAATCCAGGAAATCCAGTGCCACGGAGAGGTAGGATTGGTGGAGCACACTTCTTCAAGACCCGAAAGAAAGGCAGGCCCAGGCCGCCATTCACGTCCCCATCTAGTGCGATGGGAATGGTGACAACCAAGGACCAGGGACAGGAGCTGAGCATTTGAGCCACGGGGCTAAAACTGTCCAATCTAGCTCTCCCAGCCAGGGCTCCAAAGCCGGTAGCTTTTCACTAGCTCTGGTCCAAAACCCTAACTACTACTACTGCCTTCTACGCCGCAGAAGACAACACCCATGTGATTTTAATGACTGGCCACTGTTCCACCAGAGTACATGGCAACCAAGATACCCGGACTCTTCCTTCTCTAAGATGTGAGTGGCCATTAATGACCCCTGTATGGATGCTTCCATTGTCCTTATCCTACGTGGGATCCCTCAGGGGATGGTGGTGTCTTTGGACCAAATTCAATCTGAGTGTTTTTCTAACAGCTTAAAACGAGGTTGAAAAAATCTTCCACCTTCTCGGCAACCCAACACACAGAACATCTGGTGGGGTTATTATACTTGCTCCTGAAAGAAGGTTTTGAGAGTACAGACAGGAACCCAGAAATAAGGCTCTGGACCAGTGTGGATTCACTCGCAGTCAGAGGGAAGGGTGGTGATGGGTACCCCTAGCCAAACAGCAAGCTGGTAGGAGTGCGGAAGTCCAATCTGGGCTTTGATCCTGGGTTTACTGACTTCTTCTAAAGAAGAGATTTTTCATTCTGCCTCTTAATCTAAAAAGAAGCAGAGCTGGAGAAATTAAAGAGAGAAGAATGCCTGGTCAAGCCAAGAGTTTCAGGTGAAACTCTTTTGCCCTCCCACCTCCACCACAGACTAGTGACTTTAGCCTATCAAAAGAAGAGAAAGTAAAGAGAAGGCCTCAGGAAGCCACTGTGCAACTTCATGGCCTGAAGGAAGCCTCTCTACCTCAAGAGGAAAGGGAGATGAAGGCACGTCAGGCTCCAGTTCCTCCTCTCTATCACCATCACCATCACCAGGGCCCATGAACATTTTCCGATTGTGGACAGAGAGGCAACCCACCACTGCAGCTTAGGAAAACGAGAATGGCACTTCCTTCTCCACTGATGAAGAGCTGGTGATAGGATGGGCATCTCAAGACAAGTTTCTCAGCTTTGGGTCTGAGGAGCCCCACAAAACAAATGAAGTTGAAATACAATATAAAGAAGACGTCCATGTTTGGTTTGGGCACTTAGTGTTAGAGGCTAATTCTAGAAGAAGCAAGGAAGATCTAGCTAAGAAGCAAGACCTCTCCCAAGGTCCAGTCTGCGTTCACATGCAGGACCCCACCCCACAATCTGTCCCTGATGCCCAGATCCCCCTCCCACACGCCCTGCACGGCCACCACTCCCCAGCCAAGCGCCCATAGGCAATCATTCTTCGTCATCTTGGGATGATCCCCCAGTGTGTACCCTGCACCCTTACAAGTAACTAAGTTATCACATGACTCAAAGAGATGCTGAGGCTTGGTGTCCCCTGGGGTGGTCTCACCATCCTAACCCATGCCTGACCACACCCTCTGTGCCCCTTCCAGCCTCACCAACACCTGGCAAAGCACACAGGCCTCCCCTCAACCCTCCAGTTCTCCAACTCCCTCTCCTGAAACACCACTGCCCCATCCATTACCCTAGTCAATCTAGATCTGGCCAATAAGACACCTCCTTGGCCCTCTCCCTAAAGCAACACACACAGCCACATGGGGCTCTACACACCACCCACTAGATCCACTTTATCTCAAGATACCCAGGCAGGGCTGGGTTAGAAGCCCCGGTGGGAATGTGCACAGCTCCTAGAGTGCCGCAGAGGCTGGGCTCACAGGGCCTTCCATGACCCGCTCGGCTCCACCCTCTGCCCCTTCCTGCAGCTCCCCAACCATCCCCGCAGTGCCCCCAAAGCTCCTTTACATGCAAGCAAAGCAAGCCCAAGATTAACCATTAGCTTTTCTTTTCCTAGGTTTCTCTACATATTAATAAAATGTACTTTATGTACAATTCTTCCCCCACCCCGCCCCCAAGCCTGGAAAAGGCTTTTGCTAACAAAACGGGAAGAAACAGATTCCAGCCACGCAGTCTTCAGCCCTGGAGATTCAGATCGTGGGCAGTGCCAAAGATGCTGGAGGCTCCGTGAAATCTGTTTCTCCCCAGAAGCTACTGTTTTGTCAACCTTGTCCCCCACCCCAAATAAAATCAGAACATTTCACATTTGAAACTTACCCCAGTTTCCTCGGCACAAAAAGGGCAGAGGAATAAATTAAATCAGTTCAACCCCAAATATTTTAGATCACAAATCAAAAATAAAGACAGAGAGCATGGAAAAATAACAAGAAATACTCGGCTCAATCAACCCGGCTCCAGTCTCCCCCAAGCGCATGGCTGTGGGACTAGGCCACCTCAAAGGACGGCACAGACCCCGCCAGCCTGCTGGGAAAAAGGTGTCCTCCCTGTTAAGACAGTAGAATCTCAAAAGGCCTGTCCTACCCCCAGTCTCCCGAGGGAAGCTGCTTAGAGGCAGACTGGCCGCAGGCAGGGCCACTCCCAGACGCTGGGCCCAGAGCCACCCCAACAATCCAGCACAGGACCCCGCTCAGTACCAGGGAGCCCACGGCAGCCCACCAGCAGGTCGAGACAGGCTTCGCCTCTCTGCCACGTCGTACATCTTCTCTCCCCACGCAAATGCAGTTGTCCAGGCCCCACTAAGAACCGTTTCACCCTCTTCCTGGTCTGGGGGTCACCTGACACTACAACAGCCACTGCTCTCAGCCACGATGCTGAAGAGGCAGACAGACACATCTGAGACACAGGAGCAGGTTTACATCTGAGCCGTGTCTACTGCAAGGCCTCCAGACCGTAAGAGGGGAAGTTTGGAAGGTGTGATCTCCCACAGAGTGAGCGAGAAGTCCTAAGAAGCTGAGCAGTAGTCACTGCCATTGCTCAAAGGCAGACTATGAAGGACATTGGTCCCCAGAGGTGGTCACACCCCCATCACGCACATGCTCACAACCACGCCGTCACACACGCCCACACCCAGCACCTAAACTCGTGCCTGTGACATCTTCCCCCTCTGTCCCACGGAGAGAGGGGACTGTGTTCCACCAACTTCCATCGCCGTCCACGGGGTGCAGGAGGGCTGCTGGCCTCCGAGGACACTGTCACAGGAGGAAGCCCTCATGGGAGCTGAAGGAGTGGCAGGCCACTGAGAGATGGGTAGACCTGACGTCCTTGCCCTAGCCAGGGAAGCCACAGCACAGCGGCCACTCAGTGACCAGCGAAAAGCACGACTCCCCGCGTTGGGTCTATGTGCTGAGGTCCTGGGCGCTGCCAGAGGAAAGCGGAGGAGTCAGCACCTTGGTTAGCACGGGAGTGCCCTGGAAGGCACGGCCACAGCCTGAGCATCTCAGCCTCTCATGACATCCGAAAGAAGCAAAGCCTTCTACCTCATCATCTCCTCTTCTCTTCTAACCTGAGGGCTGGAATTCCCAGGATGGTACTCAGAAAAGTAGGCCAAATTCATCCTGAAGGCTGACAGCCTGATGCCCACGTCCCAGTGCATCCCAGGGCCTGGCTGAGCCCCCTGAGCTCCGCTGGGGGAGAAACCCCACACTGCCAATGCACAAAGGCTGCACGTCAGCTTGCGGTAAGCCCCCAAATCCCACCCCAACACCTCAGGTAAGCCGGCTCCCATCATCCCCCAGGAGAGACGCCCAAGCGAGTAGCACATCACAGCACGGGGGCAGAGGGTGTGCTACCTGGAAAAAAGAACACAAAGAGTTGTGTGCTCTTCCATCTCGCAGAGCTGGTGCTCAGTGGTCAAGTGGATTCCAATGCCCCAGAGAAGCACATCGACCGGAAGGCCCAGGTTCCACCCCAAGGGTGCACGGCCCAGTCTCAGAAGCCCCTGTGTGCCTCTCTCACCACGACCCCTTCAGATGTGCTCAGAAAGGAACTGCGGTGGTGTGACTTGCACGGTAAACCTCAAGGGTGGAGCTGGTCCTCAGCTCCCTGGGGGAAAGGAAGGATCAGGGCCTGTGTGGCAGAGAAGTCCATCCCCTAAGATGAAAACGCCAAGAAGAGACAGCAGCCATCCAAGGCCTCATCCTGCGAGGTCACTGGGCCAAGCTCACGGCAGCTGCATGAGACCAGCAGAAGCCGCCCAGTGCTGCCGTGGCTCACGTCCAAGCAGGGAACGCGGGAGAGGTGGGTGCCCCCAAACCCACCAAGACGGCAGCACCAAGAAGGAAATACTTCAAGGAACCTTCATTCTAAGCCAAGCCAGAAGGGGGGCTCCTACACAAGAGTGGGGGAGGGGCAGATCTGCCCTCCACCCCGCCCTCGGGGCCTTCTGCCCTGTCCTTGGGCAGCACCACATCTTACCGGCAGAGACATCTTAGTGGGAAGATGATCTCAGGAAGCTTCTGGATGCTAAGAGTTTGAACCAGGACGAGACTTTGGCAGACGAAGAGTCAGTGCCCGGACCCTACTCACCACCCCTCCCGCCTTCATTCCTACGCCTCAGCCACAGAATGGAACTGGGCAAAGAGGGCAGGATCCAGAGCGTCCCAGGCCCCAGCAGCAGCAGGCGCCCTAGCTTCACCTGAGCCCATCCCCCTGGAGCTCAGGTCCACGGAGGAGGAAGGCCCCAGGGCAGAGAGGAGTCGGCAGGCAGCACGTGGCGAGTGCGGGGAAAGCCACAGGCGGCTCCGCACAAGTGGTAATTAATCAATCTGGAGAATTAGCTCCCACAAAAGGAAAGGAGGATCCAATCAGCCGCTGTGGAACAGCGCTACAGAGAGTGCTGAGCCGGAGACGGTATAAATAGAGCCGGCAGCTTGGCGCTAGCACAGGTGGCTCCACAGTGGGGGAGCCTTTGGCCACAGAGCTCACGGCCTGGCTGGGCGGAAGGGTGCCGATGGATGAGCTGGATTTGTGCACCAGGGGCTTGCTTTAGCCCCACGGCTGAGTAGCCTCTACTTGTGCAGCATGAGCCACGCTGGAAGGAAGAAAGATGCAGGTCTGGGTGCCTGGCCACCCCTTCTTCACCCAGGAATCAAGAAATAAAGGCTCGAATTTAGTTCTGCAGTAACTCATTGCTGAACCCCCATAGAAGGCAGCCGGGAATCACAGCAAGGCCCCATTTCTGCACACGGAGAATTCAGCTGAGAGACATGGATCTTGTTTTGGGGGAAAGAATCCCCCAAGACAGATGTCAGGCACCTGCCCAACGTGCAGCCAGCCCTGCTCGTAAACCCCAGCTGGCCACTGCCCTCCTCCTCCTGCCTCCACTGACCACAGAGAGCAACAGCACTTTGCCTCAATGTACATATATATATATATATATATACACACACAGAGAAACCCACACTACAGACATATGCATCTGTATCTATATCTATATATATGTGGGGTGTGGAAGATGGACATTAAGTCCAGCCTTCTTCCAGGACTTGAAAAACTGAAACAGAAGCAGAGAGCAGTAAAAGCCATTGCTTTCCTCTTCACTTCCAAAGACATTGGAAGAGATGAGAAAAATCAACCTAGTGAAGCGGGGGGGGGGGGGGGGGGGCGGAGGGGAGGAGACAGGTGTTGCCCAGTCTCCAATCCACTTCCTGACCTCGACCCACAGGTGGAAGGTCTGCCCACCCTCCGTCCTGAAGACAGGCGGCCAGGATCTGGAGGGAGACACCCGCTCTGGCAAAAGAGGGGGCATGCAGGACAGAGGTCTGGGCCGCCCTTGGCAGGCGGAGGAGGACACACCCCCACACAGCGGCCCTCCCTGCCTGAGCCCAGCAACCTCTCCCTGGGGACACCTAGAGTGGGGTGGAGTCACAGCAAAGTGGCATGGCCTGGGTCATCGTGGTCCACACTGTTGAGAATCGCTGTCTGGTCTTCCGGAAGCTGGCGGTGGCACAAGTCTGAGAGCCGGGCAAAGGGGTCAGGACGAGAATGTCTCTTCTTCTTTCGGAGGCAGACAGCTTCATCGGGCCACAGAACCTGAGAGTTGGGAAGCTGCTGAGTCTGGGAGGCAGAACCGTCTAGGGAGAAAGGAAGAGGGACGCAAAAGAGAAGAGAAGCAAGCGGATGAAAAGGAAGCACGCAGCCCGCTCACCTTTTCCACCTGCATTTGTTCCGGGTTTCTAATGTTGAAACAAAGGAATCACCTGAGTTTACAGAGACCAGACTGAATTGCTGCAGAGAAACCACTTCTTTTCCGCTAAGACAACCAGCAACCTGACCCTGCTCCTTTCACTGGAATAAGAGTTAAGAAAGTGGAATGGAGAGGATTTTCTTTCTCATTCATTTCTTTCTCAATCAGTCTACAAATATTTCTTTTAGTGCCTCTTGAGTACTAGGCATCATTCTAGGGACTGGGGATCAGGAAGGAACAGGCTGGGACTCAGGGCATCTTTCTCATCTGCCCCAAGCAATGACCGACTTTATACAAGATTTTAATCGCATGCAACAGTCAGGCCTTGACCCTTCCTGGACTGCCCGGGCCTCTCCTCTGCCTCATGGCCCTTCTGGAGATTAATCAGGAATGCCTTTGCTAGCTTCAAAGACTATGCATCCATGTGAGGGTGCAGAGGAAGAGAAAAACTGTCAAGACGTTAAAAATACAGAAATATAATTCGCAGTAACCGAAAATACTACAAAGATAAAATAGGGCCAACTGAGGCACTACTCCGCTCCTTAAAGGGTTAACACTTGAATTGCATCTTAAATTATGAGCCTTCCACAGATCTGAAGAAAAATTATTCCCAACAGAAGAAATGGCATGTGTGCAAGCCCCAAGTTAAGGGTAAATGTGGTGTGTCCCCGATACAGGAGGGAGGTCATCTCAGTTGGAAAAGAGTGAGGCAAGAAAGACAGGCAGGGCATCTAGAAGCTGGAAATCTGTTCTGGTTACGATGGGAATCTGGTTACGACGGGAAGGTTTTAATCTGAAGTGTGTGTTTGTGTATGTGTGCACACGCCTGCACGTGTGTGTTCGTGACTGAAAGAGAGGATGCTGCTACGTGCCCTACAGTTCGCTGTGGTGGCTGTGTGTGGAGTCCACGTGCAAGGTACAAGGATGGGGCTGGAACACCAGCCACGAGGTAGTGCAATAGTCAAGGTGGGACAGACAGTGACTCAGAACACAGAGTTAGCAATAGAGACAACAGAAAGTGGCCAGATTCAGGATATGTTGCAAAGGCTGAGCTAACAGGCATTACCTAGTGGGCTCGACATAAGATGTGAAGGCAAGGGAAGAATCTGGAGTCAAGGGGCCTGACACCCCAGTGGGTACGAGTGCTAGTGATTAAACTGAGGAAGAGCTGAGGAGAAGCAGACCTGGAGAGGCTGATCAATAAGTCTGCTTTAGACATCGTAAAGGTGTATGAAACACCCAAGTGCGCATTCAGCTGCCAACTGGAAAAATGAGCCATGACCTCAGGGAAGGGACCTGGGCTAAAGACAGACATTTGGAGGATGCCACACAGAACTGGCAACAGGACCACTGCCATCAAAACAAGAGAGAATGCAGGTCTCTGATGTGACTTTTTTTGCAATAAAGAAATATATGTTATACATATATAAAAAATATATATTGATGGGTCTTAAATGGGTTAAGAATGGGCTTAAATTGGTTGAAAATGCAGCTTTGAGCTCCAGTTTCTAACCCAAGCCCTAAAAACCTCATTTTCTTTTTCTCTGCCTCAGTATTTCCATCTGTAAACAGAAAGTGTGCTAGTACCAGCCAAAGGGTAAGTGATCATAAGTGATCACCGTCTCCCAGAGATTCGTGGGGCTTTGAATTTCTGTATAACACTCTCCCATAATCCTGTCTATAAAGAGAGTTACTCCACAACAGTTATCAAAGCTCTGCAAAGCCACCGTTCAGCACTCTTCCTTGACAGCCTGCCACAACACTCCTAAAACCATTCACGAAAAGAGGGTTTTTAACAAATATTAAAGAATTTTCTAGTCTTAAAGAGGGCTCAATTCGTTTTGCACTCAGAAGCTACCTATCCCTGCTAGATACACATCGGACAGACTTCGATAGAGACGCCCTCTCTGTGGGGTAAGGAGGCTTCACTCCATCTCACTGAGAAGGGTGTAGCCAACCTGCAGAGGCTGGGCCCAGGCTGCAATGTACCCTGACCTCCACATGGGGTCCCGTCATGCCTGTGTTCACTAGAAGGCCTGAAATGATAGAGGGGAAGTAAGTAAAGAGATAGAGTTATGTGCAAGGTGAAATGCAGAGTGGAAAAATATATCTGTACTATTTGTGTTGTTTGAAAACACACTAAAACAATAGGATACATTTTCTGAAGCTGTGGGCACAGAAAAGTTTCCGAAGGCACACATGCTGAAAACGACAGTTCTCCGGGTGAGTGGAAACAAATTGGGAGGGCAATCAGATAGATTCCCCTTATCTTTCTCATTTTGTATATGAAAATTATGTTTGTGTATTGTTTGAAAAATAGCGTTAAAAAAGAAACAAAAGACAAGGGAAGCTTGTGGATTCCATTCTAGAGGAAGCCCAAGGCTGGGACCCTGAGCTCAATAACCCTCCTGACAACGGCAACGCAAGGTGGGAGGAGCGGGGTGGGTGGTGCCCATCATTTACCGGATCGTTTTTTTGACTTCGAAGAGCCCTTGGATGACTTTTTGGGCTTCTTTATCCGTTGGTATTTCAGAGCCTCCAGCCTCTCAGGTGCAGCAGCATTCCCGGGTGCAGGTGCAAGTGTTCTGGAAAGGACAACCAGAGAGCCACAGGTCAGCTCCCGGATGTGTGAGGCCTTGGAAGAGGGGCTGGAAGAAAGCCAAGTAGCTGACCCACAGCAGGACAGAGTTCAGTCCTACACAGCCCAAGGTGCCCACGATGGCTCCATGACACCTGCCTTTCTATTGCTCCTGGAAAGAAGAAAACCCAGCAGAAAGCTCCAGGAGCGTGGCCCACCTCGGATGGAGACCACCCTGCAGAGCAGTCAGGAGACCCTAGCAAAGGGAGAGAGACTTTAACAGGAAGCCCTTCCCGTGTAACTCAGGCTGGGGTGCATTTAGTGTCAGCGCCAGAAGCAGGCTCAACGTCTGGAGTTCCTAGAAATCACCACAATCAAGACCTTTGAATGGAAAGTAAAAGGGCACATTAGGGCAGGGGGCAAGCAGCTCCCATCCCCGTGAACCGTCCTCCATCTCCAGAAAAGGGGGTGCTAAGTGAGAAACCCGACCTCCAGTGAGACAGGCTGCACAAAACCCAGCCTCGCCAGCTTCTTCTCCTGCAGCTGCAAGATTCCCACAGAACAGCAGCAGCTAACAGCCACGAAGACTTGTCATACACCAGCATTTTCAGGGCAGTGTCCCCTCGACCCTGCAGACTAGGCTCAGCTCTCCTCGGCCATGTAAGAGAACAGGAGAAGGTGGCAGGAGATGACGGCAGAACAACCAAATCTGGTAGCCTCCCAGAGCCCTTGTTGTCTGTAACAAGAACGTGGCGAACCTCTGTATTTTAGGATTCAACAGAGAAACGAGGCTGTTGGAACAGAAGAACACGTGTACTGGCCTCTCTTCCTGCATCCCGATTGTCACGTGCCTGGTGGATCAACTGCACGGTTAGGACAGGGTCCACAGTCTGGCCACACCTGTGCAGCAGCCCAGGTACACAAGGGAGCCAAGAGAGCTGAGAGGAGGGGCAGTCTGTGACATTCAGTGCATATTGGAGACAATCTTTCAAGAGTCATAAAAGAGGAAAACCTAGAAGACATGTTCTCAATGCCATTTCTTCTCAAAGTAACCCAACTTGGAGCCTGAGGAATGAAGGGGAAAGAGAAAGAGACAGGTCACTCTGTCTTCCCACCAGCGCTGGCATTAGCACATGATCAGAGAAGCAAGGATGCTCTGGGGCCACGGCGGACGGGCGCGCCTTGCTCTTCTTCTCCTGGAGCCCCCAACTCCCTCCCCTATCTCCATCGCAAACAGTTTTTGGAAAGTCCTGATTAAAAGAGGTAGGACAGACAATGCTGTGAGGGCAAAAGAAGACCCCAAAGGTCAGCAAGCAGTCTGAAGTTAAAAAAAAAAATGTTAAGAGGGATACGAAGCCTGCAGCCTCTTCTCCCCAACATCAAATATCTTGGCAGCGAGGCAGGAAGAGGAGACTTACACACTAATTGCAGACAAGCCTCTGGTCTCTGGGGTTTCCTGCATGCACTGGCAATGCAGTGACCTCCATCTTCCTGGGGGATGTCATCATCCTCTAGTCCTTTAGTCCATAAAGTTTCAAAAGGCTCCCTCAAAGTTCAGGTCAGGGTCAACCTCTTGACTTTCCATAGCCCCTGACAGCAGAGCTAAGAAGGCCACACAGGGTCCCTTAGGTGCACACACAGGCACACACAGCCCTCTCGTGAAGAAGTGGCCAAACGTGCCAGTCTACCCAGAGAGATCCTGTAGTGCAGCAGCAGCTGGGAAGGAAGTGGGAAGGCAGACAAAGGGTGCCGGTGCCCGGGCGGGAGGGAGCACACCTTCCCAGTGTGGATGGCACATCCTCACCCCTTCTCATCCTCGACTGAGGCTTCTTCATGCTGCCTAGAAGGAAAGTTAATGTGAATCCACCTGTTCAGTCGATCTCTGTCTCCTGGCCGGCCTCTTCAGGAGGACCACACAGGGTGGGCGACGTGTGGTCAGAGAGGCGCATGACCAGCAAGAACAGTGCTCTCCAACGTCATCCAGGGCGACCGCTGAGGCACGAGAGAAACTGGTACGGGGTGTCCTGAAAACTGTTAGGGATTCTTCAAGCCAGGTGAAACTTCCAGGGGTGATATGATGGTTGGAATCAACATCTTACCACTGTTGTCATTTTTATCATCTAGCATTGATTTACCACTTACCACAGCAGGCACTGCTGTACAGTAACTGCCTGTAATCTCTACAGCAAACCTGAGAGGTAGCTACTATAATGCCCCCATTTTTCAGATGGAGACACTGACGTTTAGAGAGGTAAGCAACCTGTCGAATAATCCAGTCATCGTGGGACAGAGCCAAGACTCTTAACATTAGGCTCACCTCTCAACTGCCCTTCCAGCATCTTCCCAATCAACACAGGTATAGCAGCTACAAAGAAGAAAAGCATGGCATCCCCGCCACACCTGAGAAACAGATCTGCCTTGCAACGTACTTGAGGCTAGCACTGACATTCTGTGCTTTGGTGGAACAGCCCCGGTAAGACAGACCAGGGCTGGAGAGGAGCCTGCTTAAGTTGTATCTTCAAGCAAAAATTCCCAAACAGTAATGATCCAGTGACCAGAGGCACTTGAGAAACAGCCAAGCTCCAGCCCTTCCAGGATACCTGCTGTCCACCTGTTTAGCTCTGGGCTCAGCACCAAAGCATAGCCACAGGACAAAAGAAGGCTCTGGACACACCAAGACCCTCACCCAATGCAGGAGGAAAAAACAAAAGCTGGTGTCTGGCAGAACAGGAGGGAGGAAGCGGGGCAGGCAAAATGAGTCTACTTTTGGCACATGGTACAGAAAAGACGCATAGAATGTGACCCAACAGACTTTACCAACAGCATGTAAAGCCCTGTGCAATCGAATTGCCTCCCTGTTTTAGGAAGGTGACCATGTTTGTTGCCAACGCCCGCCCCACCTGGGGCCCTTTGGTCATGGAGCTCTTGGTACCAATGTCTCAGATGGGAAGCTTCAGTGAAACAACGCCATCCTATCCCCGGAATTCAGCTGTCAGGTAAATCTAAGTTTGATCCATAGATGACGCCATTACACCAGAAGCCAGTCCTGGGCTCTCCAAGAATTTAAGGTCACAGCTCTCTTCCCAACCAGCCTATACTGTTCTAAAGCATGCAGGAATGCTACAAACCCTGGGGCTCCCTTCTTCCAGGAAGTCAGGGGGTTACTGTAAGATGAGGGCCTCAAAGCCTTCGCACAGAGGTGTTTTTTGCAGTACAGAACTACCGACAATTGCCTGGAACTTACTTCTCTCTCTTTTTTTTTTTTTTTGAGACAGGGCCTCTGTCGCCCAGGCTGGAGTGAAGTGGCGCAATCTCAGCTCACTGCTGCCTCGACCTCCCCAGCTCAGACGATCTTCCCACCTCAGCCCCGCAAGGAGCTGGGACTATAGGCATGTGCCACCATGCCCAGCTATTTTTTGTATTTTTTTGTACAGACAGGGCTTCACTATGTTGCCCAAGCTGGCCTCGAACTCCTGGACTCAAGAGATCTGCCCTCCTTGGCTTCCCAAAGTGCTAGAATAACAGGCATGGGCCACCGCACCCAGCCAACACTCTATTTCTCTCTTTTCAAAAAATCCATACAAAACCCAAATCATGACCAGGTAGCCCAGGAGGTCTTATTTGCTTAGCTCTCAGCTTACCCAGAAGCGCTGGGGAAAGATGCAGCCAGGTCAAAGTGGAGGCCTCAGGACAGGGAAAGTCAAAACCCGCTGCATATTTCCTTAGCTCAGCACGCCCAGGAGCTGACCATTATGACCCTGTTCAGGTGTTCCCTGGCCAACAGGCTGAAGCAGTGGCTTGATGGGCATTTTCCTCCTCTTCTAATCACCTGAGAGCAAACACCACCTGCCTGATTATACACTGATGGAGGCAGGGGAAAGCCACTCACAGACGGGCCATAGCAAGGGAAAGGGTGGGCCCCCTGCAGGAATCTGCAGGTCTGAGCCCACCCCGCTGACCACAAGATGGAACCCTTCTGTAGGGCCAGCCTCAGACCAGTGCTCTGCCTCAGAACCTGGCAGAGGCTTGTTTCCAAAGGGGCCCCTTCCTACAGCTGACCCAGGACAGGGGCCACTCCATGCTCCAGACCCACCTGCCTCCCTGCGGTGACAGTCAGCCTGAACGGGAAAGGGAGTGGAAGGAGAGGTGAGGACAGGGCATCACTAGGCTCAGACGGGAGCTAAGAATTGGCTCGGCCTCCCCAAAGTCCTCAGAACGGACAGGTCCACGCAATACAACTCCCCGTGTTGAGAAGAGAGTTGGGAAGAGGAGAAAAAAAAGGGAGAGAGAAAAGAGGAGAGGCAAGGGCAACAACTACATATGGACCAAAGGAACAGGAGAGGAACTGAAGGGAAAAGAAACAGTGAGAACGCACGTGGACAAGAGCTGTCACAACTTCTCCAAGCAAGACCGAGAGGGCACACATGCAAAGGTGTAGCATGGAGACAGCATCTGAACAGAGCCTGCATCTCCCCAGGGCCCAGCAGCCGTACCGGGGAGGCTCCCAGCAGGCAGGAGAGGCCAGCACCGAGGGGCTGACTCAGGATGGGAGGGTCTCCTTCTCCTAGGCTGGGGATGCTGGCCAGGCCCGGGAGAGAAACGATGGTCCCTCACCGCTGCCCCTGGTTTCTGGGTTTGCCACAGCAGTGAAAGGAGAGCGGGCTTCTCTTGGATCTGGCACAGTGGGGACACTGGGAAACGGGAGGGTCAACGGAGTTGAGTGAAGGGGCGAGGAGTAACACATGACAGCGGAGTCTAGGAATTTCCAGGAGCTGGGGTGAGAGCTAGTCTAAGGCTCCCACACCTCTGGGGGCTGTGGAGGAGTCACAGCTGGGACAGGGAGGGAGCTGGGGAAGGTGGAAGTCCAGTGGGTCTCTGGCCACAGGAGGGCCCCGGAGCAGGTGAGCTCATAAACGCTGCCTGACAGCCCTCACACTCACCCTATGCCAGACAGCCTCACCCACAATTCCAGGGCCTCTGGGCTGCTGACAGTTTTATAGCCACAGATGGTAAAGAAATGTCAGGGCAGTCCTCTTTATGGAGGCCACTCTTAGGACTGAATGAGAATTATAACCCTGGTTAGGAAAATGAATCTCCCTTGACATCTCTAGGTGGGGAAGGCACCTGTCTCCTTCTCGCCTGGAAAGCCAGAAGCACCTGGACGGGAGGCTCGCTGTCTCCCATGCAGGTGCCCGATGCCTGTGTGTGCCCAGGCACAGGGCAGAGGGTCCGTGGCGAGAGGCAGCACCTTGTCAGGCTACTGTGAGAGGGAGCGAGCTTTGGGTGGCCCTGAGTCTCTGTGAGGGACTCAAAGGCTCCCTGAATGCCCAAGTTCCTTTAGCTTCCACCTGGAAGGACACTCAGGGAGAGGCTGACTGCGGGGGCAGGGGGAGGGACACAGTGCTGGTCCCTGGGGGTTTCACTTCTTTCCAGCTCAATGCCTGTCTGCCCAGGGGAAGCCTGCCCCCTCCCCTAAGAGATCTTCCTAAGACCCTTTCCCAACAGCGTGACCCAGGGAGGTCGACAAGGCTACAACAGGGATCTTGAAAGCAATGTGGGCCCAAGGGCTAGGTCACATTTCAGTCCTGTGACTACCAAGGTCAGGCTGCAGAAGTCAAGGAGCACAGGGGAGTGATGACGTTTCCCTACAAAGCCCCATAAGACTGCAGGGACCTGACCCTGCAGAGGACCTCACTGTCAGGGAAGAAGTGGGGCTCATCCCAACCTTGTGCTCCTCGAGAGAGCCTAATACCACGAAGATCTCAAGAAGCTGGTGAGGGGCCAGCCACCCCAGGAGAAGGGATGCTATGCCTGGGGCTGCTGGGAGAATAGGGTGCGGGGGGTGGGGGGCTCTTCCTGGATGTCAGAGGGGCCCCAGAGAGGTCCCCAAGGGTACAGAGATGCAAAGCAGATCTCAGGCGTTCTGGGCCCCTTCGGGGTGCATGCAGGGCCCCAGGGCTTCTGTGGGAGGCCCTGGGTGTACTGGCAGCAGGCTGGCGAGGCGTCGGAGTGAGAAGAGCCGCAGGGGGCTCTAGAGGGGCCGGACATGGTGGGGCGTGGGGGGCAGAAGCGGCAGCTAGGCGGTGCCGAGCGTGGCTCGATGTGGGGAACCCAGAAGCCGTGGGGATCGAGGAGCGGCAGCGGCCACCCCACGGGGCGGTGAGGGGACATGGTTTGGATCCCCTGTCCAGGAAGCAATGGCCCGGCCGAAGCCCCGTCCGCCTGCCCGCCCCCGCCCGCCCAGCCGAGGAGCTCCCTTACCTATTGAGCTGAGGAGAGGCTTGTCTCGACAACACTGCCCAGATAGCTGAGATCAATCAGAAACAAAGCAGTTATCAACACCGGCCGGGGAGCACCGCCCACGCACACCCAGAGGGAAGCAGGGAGGGGCACAGCGAGCACCGGAGAGGCGAGGCCGGAGCGTGGGGGAGGGAGGAGGAGAGAGACGGAGACCCAGACACGATGGAAGGAAGCAGATGAGCTGAGCGCGCACAAAGCACAGACAGGGCGGCCGCGGCACCTCCCGCGCACAGGCGGCGGCTGCGGCTCCTGCACCTCCCTGCGCCCTAAGCCCCGCACCCCCTTCATCGGCCCCGGAGCAGCCCGCGGTGGGGCTGGGGGTGGGAGGTGACCTTGTACTTCCAGGTACCAGGGAGGGTGGGGGACGGGGCAGGGGGAGGGCGCTGGGCTCCCTCCTCCTCGACCACCTCCCATCCTGCCTTCCACCAGGCCAGCCTCCTCTGGAACTCTCTGCTCCCTCCACAGGCGGCTACATCAAGAAGAGAGACCAAAGGACGGAGCCAGAGAGAGAAAGAGAGAGAGAAGAGGGCGGGGGGACGGGGTATCCAGGGGCACTACAGAGGCGTGGCCGGCTCTTCCGAGCAAGTCGGGTCAACCCAAAGACGAAGGTGAGGAAGGAAGGCAGGAGAGAGAAAGACTGACTGGAGAAGGAAGGAGGGGCAGGGGGAGGAGGAGGGGGGACGGCAGGGGAGAAGGATGAGAGAAGAAGAGGCACAGACAGGTGTCCAGGCTCTGGTACCTGGAATACCAGCTGCTAGTTTAGAGAGTGCTCTCCCAGGCGGGCTGGTCGCGGGAGCTTGTCTGTCTCTCTGCAGCTTCCTGCGAGGTATACAGGTGGGGGTGGGGGACGTGTCCTGCACATGGTCACAAGGCCTGACACTTTTCTCTGGGCCTCCAGCAGAGGCTGAGGAGGGGGCTGGAGTCCGGCGCTCACTAGGGCTGCTAAGGGCCAGGAGTTTGGGAACAGGAGGCCCCTGGCCTGATGGCCTGGAGAAGTCAGGCTCCGGGGTCCTGCTTAGCAAGGAGGAGGGGCCGGGGAAGAAAAGGAGGCCAGACACGAGGTGTGTGGGCAACCCCAGGACCACTGCCCGATGCCAGGACCACAGGGACTCGGAGAGCCGTCAACTCCAAGAGGGACGGGGTCCACCCCCGTGAGGGCACTCGCTGTGATCCGCCGCTCCCTGGTAGGTGGCGCGCCCGCTGACAGCTCAGGGCTTGCTGGAGAAGACGCCTCATGCTCCCGGCAGGGCACCTGGGCAGGTGGGCCCGCTCCACCCCAGCGACTGCACCCTGCCAATGCCGCGGCGGCCAGAACTCCTCTCCCGAGGGTTGCTGGTGCAGCATGTCCACACAAGCCCTGTCGCCGGGCGGATGGACGGGGTGGAGGGCAGGGCGAGGCGGGTGGGGAAGGAAGTTGACCAGGTGCGGGTGGCGGAAGAGGCGGCGCACTCACCCTGAAGTAGGTAACGTGGGTGGCGGGGGCTCTGGTCGGAGCAATTCCTCCCCCATCCTTCGAGGGGAGGGCGTCTGTCCAAACACGTCCAAGCTGTCGCCAGGCCCAGCAGGGGCGGGGCCGGGTGGAGGGGAAGGGTAGCCTGTGGCCAGTGTGGTGAAGCCCATGGCGGGCCGGTAGCTGGGACTCCCACTGCGGCTGCTCTGGGAGGGGGAGCCTGTGGACGGCGTAGACCTTCGAGAGAAGCTCACGGCGGCCGGCGGCTGCAGGGTGATCTCTGACATCTCCGCCTGCTGCAGGAGGCCCGGGCGAGGCCGGGCACGGGCGGCGAGCTCAGGGGAGCCAGTGCGGGAGCTGAGGGGGCTTTGGGTCAGAGGTGAGAGCCGGGAAGGCTGTAGCACCACTTGATGTAAACTGGGCTCGGCGCGCCTGGCCTGCCGGGGGCTAGGCCGGGGCCGGGGCTGGGGCTCATACCACCGGGTGTCCAGGCCAAATGTGCTGGGGCCGCCGTGCGCCCCCGGCTCAGCCGGCTCGGGGTAAGGCAGCACAGGTATACCCATGCCTTGGCTTGTGTGTCGCAGCTGCCCTTGGCTTACCAGAGGTTGCATAGGTCTGTCCTGCCACTTGGCGGCGGGGGGCGCTGGGGCAGGGCCCCTGCCGGGCGACTTGCCTGCCCAACCCTTCGGTGCCTCCAGAGACAGGATGCCCGGGTAGGCCGCGGGCACCTGCAGGGAGGTGGGGGGCAGTCCTCGGGGGAGGCCGGCCTTGGGCTGCAGACTCTCGGGCACATCACAGGGTGGCAGCTGGTGGGGGAACATCATTGCTGGAGTCTCCAGCCCCCCGAAGGGGAATTCTGGCCGGCCCCAGGGCTCAGGGGAGCGCCCTCCTGTAGGTGTCTGAGTCAAGGGCAGCGTGCTGTTGGAGGCATTCTCTCCATTCTCCTCGGGGATGGGGGGGTGACCAAAGGGCCCCTCGGTGGGCAGGGGCGGGGACGACATGACGGAGCTCAGGGGGCTGCCCACTTCTGGCACGTAGAACGGGGGCGGCTCCACCTCCCCAGGGCTGCTGCTGCTGAGGTACCCATAAGACTGGCCATGGTGGAAGGGCCGGGGCGCAGGGGGCCGGGCCTGGCCTGTGGCCTGAAGCCGACCTTCCAGGCCACCGGGGCCCTCCAGCCCGCGGGGCTGGAACCGAGGGCTGTATGCTGGTGGTGGCAGGTAGGACTCCTGGCTGGATGACAGAGGGGTGAGCTGGGACTTCAGGGCGGCCACAGATGTGGGCACCAGTGGATCCTCGTTCTCCTCGTCCGACTGGCGGAACTCGGGGTACATGTCCGTCTCCTCGGCGAAGGGGAAGCCCTCGATGCGCCTGCTCTTCAGCGAGGGCTCCATCTCGGCAGGGTCCATCACGAAGCGGCCGTCGGGGCCTCTGCTGATGAGCTCGATGGGCGTGGTGGCCTCCGCCTCGGCCTCCGCCTTGGCCACGCTGTACTTCTTGCTGCTGATGGCCCGCTTGGTCTTTTTGTACAGCGACAGCTCCTTCTCGCGGGTGGGGCTCAGCATCCTCTTGGCCGCGGGCTGGCCCTGGTCGTCCGAGGATTCTGACGGCGCCCGGAGCGTGCGGATGCTCTCGGGGCTCACCTTACCAGAGGACAAGCTGCAAGGAGGAGCGAGAGCCGGGAGGGGATGAGGTGGGGCAGTGTGCTGGCCAGGCCTTCCTTTCCCTCTCTCGGCAACCACCCAGCACCCAGGATCCTCATGCTCAAGAAAACTGGCTGCATATCGTGGTGTGAAATGCTTTGACCAACTCTCCACTGTCTGGACGTGCATGCTCCTTTTTTTTTTTTTTTTTTTAAAGACGGGGTCTTGCTATGTTGCCCAGACTGGCCTTGAACTCCTGGCCTCAAGCAATCCTCCTGCCTCAGCCTCCCAAAGCGCCAGGATTACAGGTGTTAGCCGCCATGCCCGGCCCCCCCCATCATCCATCTTTCCAGTGAACACCCCCCTCTTCACTTTTGTGCTGACCTGCCCCCTCTCTGCTGTGCTCTAAGCACACCTCCAGCTTCATTCCCCTCTTTTCAAGACAAGCAAGCTCACTTTAGTATCAACTTAAGCAACACATATTAAGGAGGCAAATCTGCTAGGGTGGGAAAACGCTAAAGAAATACATTCCAAGGCTGAAGAGAAACTGATTACTGGCTAATTTGGATCATCTGCACTGCCACTCCCTCTACCAGTGTGGACAACTTACAATTAACACACAGGTCAATCAAGAAGAAATGGTTTAGCAACACTGAGATGGGGCTGGGTAAAGCGAGCGGTCTACCCACGCGCCCCCTGCCATGAACAGCACAGTTCTCCCAGGATCAGAGACACTTACGGAGACTCCAGGCTCTTCCTGCAGTGGGTGATGGAGAGTGGAGGGTCTGGAAGGAAAGAGAAGGGGAGAGGCTGCTGAGGCCAAACCAGCAACCACGCAGCACGATCATCCGCAGGGGCTGACGGGGCCGGAGCACCACCGCACGGGGAAGGAGCTGCTCACAGAGGGCATCTTTGGCCCCTGCCTTCATGCTAGCTTGGGCCCCAGCAGCCTCTCCTCACCACCCCTGCTTCTTACCCCCACTTTCAATCAAGTCTCACTGGCAGCTCTACCCACAAGATCTCAATGTCCCTATTTCCAAGGGGGGCCGTGCTAAAAATGGTCCATCTCTCTTGATGGGGAGCATTTGAAACCGGGCCAGGGAGAGCAAGGGAAGGGGACAGACACCCACCTTTTTTGCGCTTGAGCTTACGCTTGCGCTGCTTGTTGACAAAGCAGGCAGCCAGGGTGCTGAACAGGATGGCAGCTGCCAAGAAGCAGATGGTAGCTACGATTCCCGCCAGCACAGGCCGCGCCAGCCCGTCCTCGGTCAGGTCCGGCTGCGGGAAGATGTCTGCAGGGAGGGTGGGGAGCACTCATGAGCCCATCCTTCCCCGGGACCTCACCTGCTCCGACCTTCAGCCCCCAAGTGTTTCATCCTGTCTTTGTAGAACAGACAGTATCAAGGCTCAGGCTCCAAGCTGAACTCTAGCACTGAAGAGGTTTGGATGGCATCACGAAGAGGAAGAAGAGAGGAGAGTCTACAGAAGTCAATCTCTCCAGAGGGTGTAAAGAAGAAGACATCTATGCCTGTCCCCATGGGGATAATGACTTCAAGAGTAATCTATACTTATCTAGGGTTTTGCCTTCTGCAAAGCACCTTCATGCATGTTATCAGCTCTTCTCATGTTAACCCCATGAGCTACACAGAACACACATACTGTTCTCATTCTCTAAATGAGAGAGCTCTGATCCGCTGAGTTGGAGAGACCTGCTTATGTGGATATTGCCATCAGTGCCCAAACCAGAACGCAGCTGCCTGCCCCCAGTCTGGGATTTCCTGCCTCACACCATGGTGTCTCTACAAAAGGAGAGCCCAGGTGTGAAGGCAACTTGAGGATAAAATACTACTGCAGGAAGAGGGATTATTACTACAAAATTCAGATCCTCTCCCCTTCTAGCAAGGCATGCAACGTCCTGAAGATTCGCACCCTGGTCATCTCAGGTACAGAAGTACCCTAGAGCCGGCAGGGACAGCAGAGATGGAGCCAAATCTCTCGTTTCACCATAAGGAGGTGAACGTCCTCCTTTCCTGCCCAAGTCTACAGAGCTCGTTATGACCGAGCCAAGACTGGACCCCAGCCTACCATCTTATACTCATAGGAAAGTTATGTCGCTAAGTGCCACTGCTTAGGTTCAGCAAAGGCAGAATCCATAGATTGGAATGTATTTGGCCAGAATTCATTGCTGCATCGATAATAATAATGGATAAAAATAATCCAGATGATGCTGATTGTCTGAGGGGAAAATGAAAGCTGCAGCCTTTGGAAATGGAGGACCTAATACAGGGAATGCTGAGGCTGCTGCCTCCTCCTTCCCCCATGTGGAAGCGTCTGACGAGGCACATTTCCTGCCAGGAGCTGGCATAGAGCTACTGAACACAGAACGGTCAGGGGTGGGCCCACACGACACCCCTTCTTCAGCTGCAGCCTTGGATGCAAGTTCTCATCCCTGTTCCTCCAACTCTGAGTCTATTCCCCAGAGAGAAGTCAAGGAGGACTGTGGGTTCTGCTACCTGTAGGTCACAACTGTTTTTTTAAAGCCCGTTGGTGCCTAATGTATAAAGCAGAAATCGCACTCCACACCTGCCCCTGCTCTCGTGCTCCCTGCAGTGTGCCCACACCAGCACTTCCCCAACTCTACAAGTCCTGCTGCTTGAGCTCCTCAGACGAGGTCGCTGCCACCTGTTCCCAGGGGTCTCTGGGTAAGCGGTGCCCAAGGAAATGATGCCATCACTTGCTTATAAGCAAAAGCCTTTTCCCATAAAAAGGAAACCCCTTCACTGGCAGAGGAACCTGCTATGTCTCAGGAACTATAGCTGGAGAGAAGATGTGTAGAAATGGGACCAAGGCCAAGAGAAAGAAAGATAAATGGAGAAAATGCTAGGGATTGGCTTTATTTAGCCTTAAAAATCTAGAGAGAGGAAGGAAGAGGAAAACACCAAACAACAATTTTCCAAATAAAACCCACATAATTATAAAGAAGTCTATCACAAGCATTTGATAAACATGGTTGACCTGTTGTTTCCTCCGATTCACGGCCCCTCCCCCACAAGAGGAAACTGAAAATGTACAGCAAACAGCACTTCAATCAAGTCCTTTTTGACTACTATAATGAGGAGATTAGTTGAATTTCTTTCTGTGGCTGTCTTATACAAGTGTCAGAAACTCAGCTTCTGAGCTTCATGAAATAGCATGCATCATGGAAATAGGGGTCTGGTGGGCTTAAGAAAGGCTACGACTCGTGCAGCTGCAACCAGGCACCTCCTTAGTTTCCAATCCAGCCTCTCCTCGTGGAGTAGCCATTTCACAAAACGACCCCCATGCAGCTCTGGGACTTATGTCCCTATATTTGCAAGAGCACCCTCAACCCAAAATACCTGTGCTGGAGACACCGGCGATGTTGCTGGGCTCGCTGATCAGATCCTGCATGACGGCCAGAACCCGGAACTCATACCACGTGTCCTACAGCCCCAGGGACAATACCCAGTCAGCCGAGGGACCTGAGATGACCACTGTCCCCACAAACACTCATCCTGCACACAGCCTTGCAAAGGGCAGGGCGCCTAAAGCACGGGAGGACTGCTAAGTGTCTAATGCTAAGTGATGGTAGCACTGGCCAATTGCTGTGGTGTAAACACTCTTACAATGGCTGACTTCAAGCTACGAACGTGAGGTCACCAAAAGCGTTGGGAAGAGATATGTGCAACAGGCTCTCCAGGGCCACTGGGAGCTGACTCCAGCAACCACTATTAATAAATAAGTGTCCAGGAAGGAAGACAGAAAGATAGATGAGATTGTATCTTATGAAACCAGCTGCTTCCTCTCCCCAGCTAGATATCCAAGTTTAACGGGGCTACTGGAAAAACGGATAATGCACTTTCCCCCAGGGACTCTAAATTACTGGAGGAGGGTCCTTCCCTGGACAAACGTGGAAGAGAATTCTTCTTGGAATTTCTCTGCCCACCCCAGGTTAGGCTCAGCAAGGGGCCCCTTGCTCTGATTACTCCTGCTGGCTTCTCAGCCTGCCCTGCCCAGCTTGGGGCGGCACTGGGACCCTCAGTAGAACACAGGTCCCCGCTGCCCCAGAGCTGGCCCTGAGCCTGTGGACCATGATCTGAGGAGTCCAGGCCTTGGTATCGAGTCTGGGAGAATCCAGGACCAGTGGTGAGGTGGTACAGTATGTGGCTGGCCTCACACACCCAAAGTTGGTCACTCAAAGCTTCCAGTGCCTCTGGAGTCTTGTCGCTTCCAGGATTTGGGAAGCAGCAGCAAGGAAAAGCAACGCCCTCACCTGTGACAGACCCTTGGCAAGGAACTCTAAATCGGTGCCGGGGATGCCATCGTCGAGCAACTCCCAGCGCTCCGCGACGCGGAACTCCATGATGTAGCGGTCGATGGGAAAGCTGTGGTTGGCAGGCGGAAGCCAGGACAGGAGCACACCCTGCTGAGTCCGATTGGCTATGAGGCACCTCGGTGGGGTGACCAGCACCAGGGGTTCTGGAGTTGTAATAGGGAATGCTGCGGCGGGGGAAGGAGAAGAACCACAGCGCATCAGCAAGGCCCAGGGCAGCCACCGCGCTCCCACGCTCCTGTGCACATGTCAGGGCCCAGAGGGAAGCAGAGTCAGGGCCCGGGGGCCCAGGGCTTCAGGGTTCTGCCTTCAAAGTACGTCTAAAGAACATACATGAGGGAATTGTGTACTGCAAAAGGGAAGAGAAATGGGCACTATGGGGAAGGAGGAATAATTAAATGTCATCAAAGTATCTCCTGTGCTCTTCCAGGGAGCTAGGGACATCTTTCTGACAGCACAGCCGTCGCTCTTTCCATTCCCTTCTTGGCCGGGGTTTGGGGGTCAACAGGAAGCCCCACAGAGGTGCCAAGGACTGGGGGTGAGCATCCCAGACTGCTGTCCACCTTGGCGGCCGCTCAGGAGCGGATTCTGGGAAAGGGGCTGGAGTCGTGCCACCCACACCACCTAGGAAAAGCCTGTTCACAGCGGCCCTTCCTCTGGCTCCAGAGCAAACACAACTGTGGCCAGGCAGGGAGGAGTATGAGGCTGCCTCCGGGAAGGTGGCCTAGAAGACTCCACGGCGGGAGGCACCCACATGCCTACCGCCCAGTGAGGCTGGGGCCAAAGGCAAGAACTGGCAGGCGCTGCCAAGGAGGGAGGATGCCCAATCTCCCCTGAAAGCCGCAGAAATGGCAAACATGTGGCCTGACAAGGAAAGAAAAAATTCTAAGTGTCTTTCTTCCACCTGAAAAAGCAACAGGAATTCGGCCAACAGCACGCTGATGCGGGACCAGCAAACCCCACAGACACCACAACACATCCTCACGGGGATGTCAGACGACACAGCTCTGCGGCGCACTCAGCAAGGTTCCCGGCCGGCAGGAGACCAACTGCTAGCTGCCTGGGCCACCGCCCCTACCACCTCTCCAACCCCCGCTCCCAACATCCCACCCGGGCCCTCACCTAAAGTGTTCACAGTGACCACCTCACTGAAGGCGCTGGTTCCCAGCTTGTTCTGGGCCAGGACGCTGAACTGGTACGCTGTCTCAGGCTCCAGGGTGTCCACCAGCAGCCAGCTGGGTCCTGGCGGCACTGGCAAGGACAGCCAGTCATGGGGCCCAAACTGTGCCCGCTTCATCCTGGCCAAAAGAGAGAGACAGGATAGGGGACGAGGGGTGGGGTGGGTCACACTGGAGAGAAGAGGGTGCATGCAGGGTGCTCAGGGAGAAGGCACGGGTGGGCCTGGCATTCCCAGGTTCAAGGGCAAGAAGAGGGCATGGCCCAGAGTGGATGACCTGCCCAGCTTTGCCTGTGCCAATCCTGATGCCGGGTCACCAACCACAGCTGGCACCTTTTCTACCAAAGGGGCCTTGAGGTGCAAGTGCAAGTCATGTTCAGGACACTGGTCAGATGGATTACCAGCTGCATTGTGGGAGAATCCCACCCTGGTCACAACCCTAAGAACAAGCTCTGCCTTGGGAGAGTAGGGACACTGGGGTGTGGGGATAAGCGGCTCAACAGCGGCAGGACGAGGGAAGGAGCCCGGGACCTGGCTGCACACACCCCCAGGGACAGCTGAAGTAGGGCCTCGGGTAACCCACAGGGCTCATTCATCCAGTCAGACTGGAGTCACCTGAGATGTCCAGGGTATAAGACCATAATGACCAGGGGTTTCCCCACAGTGGGGCCGGGATCCCTAAGGCCATAAGGGTTAGAAGGTCACACTATGCATGGAGAGTAGGAAAACAGGGCCGAGGGTGTTCCCTTGTTCCACAGGCTCCCAACTCCCAGCCAAGCCGGCGGGCTATGGGTGCAGTGCTGCCACATCACCACAGGGAGGAGACATGGTCCTGTGGGACTGGCCCTCTCCTTGCAGCCCTGAGATGTAACCTGGTGGGTGCCCTCCAGGATCCACTCCCGGGCTCCCGGCTCACTACCATCCACGCCCAGGAGGGTGAGCTGAGGCAGCGGAAAGCAGAACAAAAAGAAGCCGGCGCCAAACGTCGGAGTCAGTACGCGGAGTTAGAGGCAGGCAGAAAGGGGACCTCCCCAACCTCGGCCCCGCCCTTCCCTGCCCCAGGCAACAAAGCAGCGAGGAGCCATGTGTGGAAAAGCAGTGCAGATGGGCAGCAGCGTGGAGCAGCGCCGCAAGCAGCAGGGAAGCCCCAGTCTACGCCTGAGCCCCCCATTGTATGCCCAGACCTGCCACCCAGGCATCTCCAAAGACAATTTGGCCACACCAAATATCCCACCCTGGACACCTAGGTGCTGAGCAGCACCAGTCTCACAGCAGCCACCAGGTTAGGGCCCCCACACTGCTGTGGGAGGAACAGAGTAAGGGGATGGAAGGTGAGCTGCTGCAACTCCCATCATCTAGGCGCAGTTCTCCCATCAGAATCAAGACACCCAGGACACTCCGCCTGGGAAGCAGCCACCGAACCACCGTGATGGGAGACAGAGCGGTTCCCCTCTAAACTGCCCTCGCTGCTGAGAAGTGGATAAAGGGGTCTCCCTGAACCCCCTGAGCTGCCCCCGGCGCCTGCCTTTTCCTCCTCCCCAGGCTCGAGTTGAGCCTGGCTGGAGAGACACATCTAAAAGAAGGCACTCAGGGGCTCGCCCTCCCAGCTCAAGGTTGTCACCCCCGGGGCAGAGCAGGTGGCTGCCACTCTTGACTCAAACAGGAGTGTAGGGAGGGGCAGCCCTGGGGGGATGGGAGGAGTCAGCTAGGCTTCCTTCTCCTCCTGCCCTCACCCCGCTTGGCACATTTTTGAGATCTGTATCTACCCTAAGGTTTGCGCAAAGATCTCAAATCACTGCATCTGGCTAAACTGACAACAGAGGAATGAAAACAATCGAGAAACAGACAGTCCTAGAGAGAAAATGCAGGGGCTGACCCCAAGGCTAGGAAATGAGTATCACCTCTCCACACCAGTTTCTGTGGCCACTGGGGAAGAGACAGAATAAAAACTAGACTACAGGAGGTGGGGAGGGTGAACACGTACAAATCATAGTGAGAAAGAACCAGTAAGACCTGGTATTTGCCAGTACAACAGGGGATTACAAGCAACAATAATGTATCCTACATTCTTAAATCACTAAGAGTATAATTGGATTGTTGGAACACAAAGGACAAATGTTTGAGGGGTGGATACCCCTTTACCCTGATGCGATTATTACACACTGCATGCCCATATCAAAATATCTCATGTACCCCATACCTACAAATACATGTACCATGTACCCAGAAAAATTACAAATACAAAAATACAAAAAAAATTTAAAGTTCTAAAAACTAGACTCTACACTTAAGGCTGGGCAATTTCACAAAGCCCTTGAAGGGCAGGAGTCTCTTCCAGGCTCCAGAGGATGAAGCAGGATGCAAAACAAGGCAGCACGTGAGCAGGGAGAGGGCACAGAGAGGCCCAGACCCCTCAGGCCACAGGGATACAGCCATGCCCAGAGTCCCTTCAGACCCCTCCCGTCACCCACAAGGACCTCGTCGCTGTCTCAACCCACCTCACTCTGTGCAGGGCTGGCAGGCCAGGAACTGCAGCCTCCTCCTACCTCCCCCCACCCAGGGTGGCCTGCAGGTAGACGGGGGAGGGGAGAAGCAGAGAGCAAAGCATGCCGGGGTGACTCACAGAGGTCCGTACCAAACTGAGAATGTCTGCTCGTAGCCTCCATCATAGCCTGGTTCCCAGGACACGTTGGCAGTTGTCATGGAGACCTGGACCCGGACACTGCCCGGGGCATGGGGGCTGGTGCCTGGAGATCGAGTGGAGACCTCTCAGACTGAAAAGAACTCAGCCACGTGGCTGGGTGCCCACCGTCTGGCTGTAGGGAACCTGAGAGGCTGAAGCGCATGGCAGTGGAGCACAATACTGCAAGTGAAGGGATGGGGGCGACAGGGATGCTCTCAGGTGCTGAATCCCCTGACCCTACTGGTTAGTGGGGTTGGAGCAGGAAGCCTGTCCCACTGTGCAGTCTAGTTCAACTAGGAGATCACAGCATCAGGAATGGGTCCAACAGAAACCAGAGCCCTCCTCGTCCTGGCCCAAATCCTGTGCTTCTCTGGTGAGCACAGAAACACTCTCTCCTAAGGTGGCAGGCACAGCCACAGAGCCCCCTCCTGTAAGGTTCTCTGGCCTCATGAGACGACTCCGTTCCACCCCAATGCCGGCATGCGGGCAGCACAGCACAGCAGTCAGGAGGCTCATCCTGGCTTCGATTCCCGGACCCTACTTCTTAGTGACGTGACGCCGGAGAAAGCATTCGGGCCACGCCAACCTCTGCTTCGAGGAACGTACGCTAGAGAAACCCCAGCTCGCACCTCCCGAGTTGTGAAGGACGAGCTGTGCAGACCACTTGTAACAGAACCTAAAACTGGCGGTAAAGCCTCAAAAAGCATTGGCTGTGACTGTGATTATAGCCGTCAGGACCTAGAAGAACAGGCTGAGAGGGTCCAGGTGAAGGTCCTGGGACACGAGCCTCGGGCAGTCGGAAACGGGAACGCCCAGACACAGAACACCAGAAACCTCCTTCTGCCCAGCCTCTGCACGCCAGGCCTGGCCTGCAGGTCTCAGCTCTGCCCTCATCTGAGATGCTGCACAGTCCCCGTCTCCCTCATTCCAGCCTCTTTCCCTCAGGTGGGCTGCTGTGGATACCAGGCCTGTGCCCAAAAAGACCTCCCTGAGGACTGGAGCCACGCTGCCCTTTCCTGACAGAGCCCACAGGGGCAAAGGCTGCAAGTGCTGGACTCGGGGCTCAGGGCTGGACTGACTTAGGAAGGACGCCTGCAGAGTGCAGCGGCCACCAGGGGACGCTCCCAGCGTCCAGCACCCCACCCCCAGCCAGCTTGCTCTGGCCCCGCCGCCCGGCCCAGCCCTGCCGGCCACGTACCGATGACGGTGAGGTGGGTGCTGGCAGTGATGCTCGTGACCACGTTGGTGGCGACACATTCCCACTCCCCGTGGTCTTCCTTACTCAGGGCACGGAACTGCAGGCTCCCAGTGGGCAGGACACTGTGCTTGCTTCTACTGGGCTTCCCTACCTTGGTGAACAAGGGGCAGGGAAGAGGGTGGGAACAGAAATGGGGGTGAGGACAGAAGCCCGAAGCAGATGGGGAGGACACGCCTGAGACCCCAGCCCGCCCATGCTGCCCCTCCTCCCAAGTGCCTGCTGCTCTTCAGGGTCAGCTCACTGCTCAGCATCTAGCCTGGTCAGGGCAGGTCCAGAATGGAACTGCTCGGTGGGCCCTCACACCTCCCCGCAGCCCCAGGGCTCGCTGGGCCCTCACACCTCCCCGCAGCCCCAGGGCTCGCTGGGCCCTCACACCTCCCCGCAGCCCCAGGGCTCGCTGGGCCCTCACACCTCCCCGCAGCCCCAGGGCTCGCTGGGCCCTCACACCTCCCCGCAGCCCCAGGGCTCGCTGGGTCCTCACACCTCCCCGCAGCCCCAGGGGCTCCAGGGCCCAGGTACCTTTCTCCACGTGATGACAGGAAAGGGGTCCCCCGCGGCCGCACAGGGGATAAGCAGCTCCCGGCCGGCCTCCTGCCTGTACTCCCAGCCTGGTAGCACCGTGAAATAGGGGGGGTCCTGGGGAGGAAAGCACAGGCACCCGCGTGAGGCCGGGGATCCAGGTGCCCAGCTCATGGAGGCCGTCACAGCCCCGGGACCTCACCTTCAGGACAAGCCTCGCAGGGGCAGACTGGCCCATGGTCCCCAGGGTGTTGTAAGGCACACAGGTGTAAGTGCCAAGAGCCTCCTCTGTGGCCTCCTCAATTCGAATGGAGCCATCCTCCATCAGGGTCCAACCCAGGTTCTGCCAGACACAGGTGATAGGGCAGGGAACGCTGGTCAGAGACTCCGCGCTCCATCCCAGGCTGGGTCCCAGCTGGGCCAGGCAGCACGCAGGACGGCACAGCAGCTCCAGCCTGGGGCGGGCGGCACCCACAGACCCCTACGGAAGCAGCTCTCTGTCTGCCCAGGGCTTTTGGAAGGGGCCGGGAGTCCTGGCAGAAATCCAGAGCCCAGAGGTGGCATCACAGTACTGGGGGGAGCCCTCACTCCAACCCTCAACATGCATCTCTCTAGCACCTTCTCGACCTGCAGGGGGCGGCCGTCCTTGTTCCACTTGACCATGGTGGCTGGTGGTTCTGCGTCCACAGGGCAGCGGATGTAGCCATGGATCCCCACGGGCACGTAAATTACAGGGGGCATGTTGAGGACACGGGCTGGGTCTGCACAGAGGAAGCGCAGGTGGGAGAGCAGACAGACAGACAGACACAGGGAAGCCAGGTGAGAACGCAGGCTGGAGGCAGCCCATGCACCAGCTCAGGTGCTGTGCTCAGAACTTCTGTTCTGAATGTCTGGAGGCACGTCCGAGCCTGCTCCAATCCTCAGTGCCCGTCATGCTTCTACCATGGACCTCACCCGCTGAACGAGGTCTCTCGGTGTCCATTTCTCTCAGTTCCTAGACTCCGAGCCTCAAAGCCAGCATTGGCCCACACCCTTCCCCAACAGCTCCTTATCCCAAAGTCTCCTGAGCAACAAGCAGTCCCCACCTCTACATCCAAAGCCAAAAGAAGACTATCTAGGCTTAACCACCAAGGGGGTATTTTTCCTCCCCATTCTGCTGGTTGTCCAGCCTTCCTGGGATTCATTTCCCCATCTGATTCTGCGGCTGAAATGCAGAATCAGGCCAGGTGCAGTGACTCACACCTGTCATCTCAACACTTTGGGAGGCTGGGGTGGGAGGACTGCTTGAGGCTAGGAGTTTAAGACCAGCCTGGGCAATTTATCGAGACTCCAACTCTACCAAAAAATTTTTTGAATTATCTGGGCATGGTGGCACACACCTGTAGTCCCAGCTACTCTGGAAGTTGAAGCAGGAGGATCACTTGAGCCCAAGAGCCTGAGTCTGCAGTAAGCCATGATGGCACCACTGCACTCCAACTTTGATGACAGAGCAGGACCTGGCTCTTGGAGGAGCAATAAGAACCCCACACCTCTTGTGATGCCGGCTGAGTCACCTCCTCTCAGTACTCCCCTATTTCCCCTGAGGGCTAAGGAGAAGGATCCAGAACTAGGAAGGCAATGAGGATGAATGAGCTGGTATCTTTTAAGCATTTTGAGCTCTTCGGAGAACAGTGTTACATAAATACCAGGCCGAGTTATATATTTAGACATAGCTTCCTACTTTTGTATGGTAGAGTTTTTTTTTTTTTTTCCTCCAAGGTTTTCAAAGGGTTTATGAATGAGAAATACTCTGAACGCTGCTTTTTAGCAGAAATAAAAATCCTTGTCTCACCCACCTGTAAATCTCAACCCCCTGGAATTTCTTTGAAGACAGGAAGGAGGTAAAAAAGGACAAGGGGGAGTGGGTGGTGACGCTGGCGCTGAGGAGAGACAGGGAAAACCAAAACATGTCTCCAGAAAGACAGATGGCCTATGGCTTCGAGGAGGGGCCTTCATCCTGGCCAGCTCGTCATCCAAAGGCCACCTCCTGTTGGCTCCTCCTGCCCCACCATGGCCACCTCCGTGCCAGGTGGCACAGCCTGCGTCCAGCACAGAGGGACGGGGCACACCTTTGTGGTGGACGGGTCTCTCCTTACTGCAGTTCTTCCCCACCCCAGCACAGCTTGGGCACATCCTAAGTCACGTATGAATAACTTCTCAACTCGCTTTTTCCCGCTGCAGGTCTGGGGAGCGAGATCTGTTGTCCTGGGCCTCACGGCTCTCTAAAGCTTGGGCCTGGGAATACAGCACACCAAAAGTCCTTTAAGTGGCTGACGGCAGAAGCAGAGAGGCGATGCACTCCATAGAGAGGAAAGAGAGAGACTGCGAGGTTAGGGGTCCGATGGCGCTCAGCAGGCGCAGCGTGCTCCACCACCGCGACCAATGGTGGAATGTCCACATCCAGCTCTGCGCAGCCGTCGGACCAGCTCCACCTCCAGGGCCACTAGCCGTCCTCCACTTGTCCTCAGCTCGTACACTGACCCCGGTCTTGTCTCCAGACTGTTCCACTTCTCACCCCTGCCATTCCCTGTCGCTGGGTGTGAGCAATCCGCCCACACCAGCCGGCAAATGAGGGAGAGTCTGTCGTCTACAGCAACAATGCCAGCCTTTGTTGCCTGAGTGACAGGGCCATCCACAAATCAAAAGGAAGATATTACTCCTCATTACTCATCGTTCTCTGTCTCAGGGCTCAGCTTGCCAGGGGGCGGGAAAGCAACTGGCTGCTCAGTATTAAAGATCAGCAAGCTGAATGGTGGTGCTTGCACAAAAGCCCTCGAATGTCTGGGTGAGGAGCAGCTCATTCATCTGGATCTCCAGCCACCCAAGGGGAGAGGCCGCAGAAGCCAGAGGGAGCGGGCGCAGGAGCTGGAGCACATCACCCCCGACACAGATGCGGTGTGGAAAGGCAGGGAGTGAGGCTGGGAGAAACCTAACCCTGCACCGGCCTGGGCTATGCTCCATAAGACCCCCGAGAAAAGAGCACCAGAGAGCAACTGGTTCTAGGCACGGAGGTGCAGGCCAGCCTTCAGCCCAAGGACCGCTGTTCGGAAGGAACTGCTCGAAGGTGCCTTCCTGAGTGCAGCCTGCACTGAGCTGATGAGATGCACTGGCTGAACAGCGACGCCTGGCCAATGAAGTAGGAGCTGGTACACCCCGACTGGCCAGGGCCTCGGCCTCCTCTCCAGCCGTCCCTCCTTCTTCCCTCATTCGTTCCTCCACCCACATGCCCCCAAATGATGCTTGGTCTTTGCTACCCTCCAGCCTACAGTCTGGCTAACACCAGAACCTTCTGGGAGCCCCACCACCCAGGCTCCCCCACACCCATACTCACACTGCACTGTTAGGTATGCCGAGGCGGAGGGGGAGCGCCCCAGGCTGTTGCTGGGCACACAGGTGTACTTCCCCGAGTCCTCCGGCTTCACCCGGAAGATGATCAGGGTCCCATCGATTAGGATGCGCACCCTCAGCTTCAGGTCACTGCAAAGCGGCATGGGGACAGGGGGTTGGGCGAGCAGAAGGGGGTCTTGCCGCAGACAACCAGTCACCGTCACTGCCCCAGATGTGGCATGGAGACCTCGTGCCCCTGGCATCCCCAGGGACCCTCCATGCAGCCCCTGGCCCTGGCATGTGAGACACACATACCAGACCGCCCGCCTTCCCCAGCTCCAGGAGCCACTGGCAGCCTGCCCGTGCAATTTCTGCTCAGGGGCCCTGCCCGTGGGGGCTGGGGTGGTGACCCCACTGAAAAGTCAGAGCAGGGTGCTCACTTCTGAAAGTAGACGTTCTCGTCCTGCCAGTACCAGGTGTAGGTGAGGTTGCCCGGATACGCCTCTGCCCGGCAGGTGAGCAGAGCATCCTGGGAGATGTTGACGGTGATGTTCTCAGGAGGGGAGACGATGAAAGGGGGCCCTGGGGAGAGCAGGGAACAAACCCCACCTCGCCTGATCAGGGACGGCAGCAGCACCCAGGCCTCCTGGGAGCCCTCAGTGCCTCAGGAAGGGGTGCCCTCAACACTGCGATGGGGGCAGCTATCATGGAGACACTTCCAGATGCTGTCTGTGCTCAGGCATCCTGTCCACCACCCCTGCCCTTGCACCAGGCTCCCCAGACCAGCCGCCACAC
This sequence comes from Nomascus leucogenys, assembly GCF_006542625.1. NCBI lineage: Eukaryota > Metazoa > Chordata > Mammalia > Primates > Hylobatidae > Nomascus > Nomascus leucogenys. Next base: position 999,519 of record NC_044395.1, on the reverse strand, counting down.
ACACCCCTTTCCTGCCTGCCTTCTCCCAGCAAAGCCTGAGCCAGAGATGCAGCAGGGAGAAAGGCAACTCTTTTCAAATCTAGAGCGAGGAATACTCCCATCTCAAGGAGTCAGGGCCATGTGCTGCTCCCCAGCCAGAAATCAAGAGGGCAGCTGGGGGTGCAGGGGCCGAGGAGTCAGCAGAGGGTGAAGTCCAGCAGTCCTGGTGCTGGCTGTGCAGACAAAGCGGGCAGCTGCGGCCAAGTCTCCCCCGAGAGGGAACAGCTTCCACCCAAGCTGCTGAGGGGCCTCTGGCCCTGGCTGCTGCTCTGCACTCAGAGGCAGGAGGGACGTGCAGCCGCCACCAACCCCCAGAGCCCCCGAGTTCCTCCAGGAGGCAGGGCTGGGCAGGCTAAGCTGGGGGCCGAGTTCAGCACAGGGTAGAGACCCCCCGACTTGGACACTGCCCCATCCTGCACAGTTCCTGGCCCCTCTTTGGGGACTCTGGGGCTCCAGGCAGGGCAGACTGGCATCTCCCTGTGCTGATGATACAGACCCCAGCTCTGCCAAATGCCCACTGTGTTATTTAAATGTCTGGGGCTTGGATTGAGTTTCTATCTTTATTTATTGATGCCAGATGACCCGAGGGAGGTCTCCTCTCCCAGGGAGGCGGAGACATGGTAGAGATGCTATCTGAACAGAAGGAGAAACCAGAAACCCACACAGCGGGGGCCTCTCTGCCACGGCCTGTGGGCCTGGCCACGGCCTGTGGGCCTGGCCCTCTCCCAGGCAGCCAGTGCGGGAGCTCTGACCAGGGCAGCAGGCGGCACACAGGAGCCCCGCACAGGTCCTCATGGCCGCCTGCACCTCCACTAGCCCCAACTGAGCCCTGGGAAAATGCCCTCCGTAGCTCAGCCGGGCTGGACGTCCCCGCAGGAGCCCGGGGGTAAAGAGGCTGAGGAAATGGCTCCTACCTTGGACAAGCAGGTGGGTCGTGTGGACAGCTTCCCCCTGAATGCTGTACGCTCGACAGGTGTAGGCACCTCTGTCCTCCCGACTGACCGATGTCACTGTCAGGCTGCCGTCACTCACCTGGGAGCCCAAAACAGATGGAGCTCAGCACCCACGCTCACACCCACCGCTGCTACCCTCAAACAGGGAGATGCAGTCGGAGACGCTAAGGTGGAGATGACCACAGGGACAGATGCATCTGGAGGACACAAAGGGCAGGTGCCCCCTTGCCCATCTCCTGCCAGCGATACAGAGACGCCTGCAGCTGAGCCAGGCCATGGCTTTCCAGCCTCCTCTATGCTTGTGCATGTAGCATCAGGGGTCGGCTGCAGTGGGAGGCTGCCCTGGGGAAACGGGAAGAGACTGCAGCGGCCCCAACCTAGAACCACACTCACCTGGTATTTCCCACTAGCACCGAGAAGCGTCCCCTCCTTGAGCCAGGTGACAATGGGCTTGGGGTTCCCAAAAGCTGTGCAGGTCATGGTGATACTACTACCCTCCTTGGCCTCGATGTACTGGGGGGGTGTTTCTGTAAAGGTGGGAGGGGCTGCAAAGGAGACCACAAAGGTGAAGGACACGCATCAGCCACGTCGCTGCCCTGCAACAACAGTGCCTGCCCCGCACATCACCCTCACTGCGGCTCTGCGGAACACAAGGACAAAGGAAGGAAGGTGGGGATGGGAAAAACTTTCTGCCTACCAACATCACTGGCAGGGAGACCTGCATCCAAACGCAGCGTGGCTGGGTCCAAATTCTGTACCGTAGCTTATTCCCAGGTCACCGATGTTAACTGAGCATCTACTCTAGGGTGGCCCTTACAAACACTGCCTGCTCCCAGCTCCTCAGGCTTTGCTACCATCCTTCAGTGTTTCCATTTATGATGATCCATGACACACACGAGCTCCTACTTCTCAAACCCCAGCTCAGCCAGGCCCCGGCATTTCCAGGACACTTGCCCTCTGAGCCCTACCAAGACCGAACACAGATGCAAGCCAAGGCTACACGGAGCCTCATTTTCCCAGATTCTGCTGAGAAAATCATCCAGCTTCCTCCCTCTCTGGCTTCCATGGATGCAGGTGGACAGCCCACCTGAAGGCCACTCCCTTCTTCATCTTCCTCTGATTATGTCAGGTCATCTTCCCCCCTGCATTGGAGATTTGATTAAAACTCCATCCTGTTTGGATAATCGGCTTTTAACAGACTCAGTCCCATTTGCCTGAGCTGCTTGTAGAAGCAATCCGGTCAATCTTAACCCCTTCTAGAGTCTTCTGAAATGGCAAGGAGGCCCCCAGTTCTGAACTCCAGCCCTGAGGCCCACAGCACTAGGCTGGCGCAGGTCAAGCTGAGCTCATCTCAAGGTACCCGAAGCTCAGAACCCAAGTTCAAGCATTAGCCTGCCACTTCTGGGAGGCTTGACAAGTTACCCAGCCTCTCTGGGTCTTACCTAAATACCGAACTCCCCTACCCTCCAGAAATGATGTGAGGAATAACCATGTAAAAAGGAGCTTGTAAAATGCACAAGTTGCCAGTACCACCGCCATCACTATCATCTCTTCAGGAGCCGCTGAGGCATTCACGGGAAGCTTTGGGCAGGGCCCTCCCCACACAGCCCTGCCCCGAGAACTACTCAGAGCGCTATAGGATCTGGTCCTGTCTGTGGCACCAGCCTCCTCTCCCTCCCAGCACACTCTAACCACACTGGCTGTCTTTGTCTTCCTCAAATGCGCCAAGAACTTCTGACCTCAGGCCCTTTGCATGTGCGGCTCTACCTGCTTAGAACGACATACCTGGATCTCACTCCTTTGGTTCATGCAAGTCTTTGCTAAAATGCTGCCTTACCTGGGCAGCCCATCCCATCTCAGATGGCACTTCCAGCATTCTCTACTCCCTGGCGCTGTTTCATTTTCTTCAAAGCACATGTCACTTACAAGTCTCTGTCTCTCTCTCTGTGTGTTTACCTGTTTCTTACCCGTCCCCTTTATTAGGATGGTGGCTCCTTAAGAGCAGCCCCCTTTTGCGCAGGTCACCACATGCCCTGCTTTTAGCATAGTTCCTGGATATAGTAGCCAAGGGCTCAGCAAACATTTGTCGAATGAACAAAAGAATGAAACAAACAAATGAGTGGTGTTCACACACACACAGACTTACAAGCCAATTCCAATGCAAACGCAAAACACTTCTTAAGAGTGAGACCATAGCTAGACCACTTTCATCTCTCATCCCCAAAGCCTGCAGCTCAGTGCGAGTGCAGCAGGGACACACGGAGGGTCGCCACTGAATGAATGCAGGAGCACGCGTCATCACATGCAAAAACATACACCTCACTCGTCCTCGCACGCGTCATCACATGCAAAAACATACACCTCACTCTTCCTCGCACGCGTCATCACATGCAAAAACATACACCTCGCTCGTCCTCGCACGCGTCATCACATGCAAAAACATACACCTCGCTCGTCCTCGCACGCGTCATCACATGCAAAAACATACACCTCGCTCGTCCTCGCACGCGTCATCACATGCAAAAACATACACCTCGCCCCCCCCCCCCCCTCCGTCCTCGCACGCGTCATCACATGCAAAAACATACACCTCGCTCGTCCTCGCACGCGTCATCACATGCAAAAACATACACCTCGCACGTCCTCGCACGCGTCATCACATGCAAAAACATACACCTCGCACGTCCTCGCACGCGTCATCACATGCAAAAACATACACCTCGCTCGTCCTCGCACGCGTCATCACATGCAAAAACATACACCTCGCTCGTCCTCGCACGCGTCATCACATGCAAAAACATACACCCGCTCGTCCTCGCACGCGTCATCCATGCAAAAACATACACCTCGCTCGTCCTCGCACGCGTCATCACATGCAAAAACATACACCTCGCTCGTCCTCGCACGCGTCATCACATGCAAAAACATACACCTCGCTCGTCCTCGCACGCGTCATCACATGCAAAAACATACACCTCGCACGTCCTCGCACGCGTCATCACATGCAAAAACATACACCTGCACGTCCTCGCACGCGTCATCACATGCAAAAACATACACCTCGCTCGTCCTCGCACGCGTCATCACATGCAAAAACATACACCTCGCTCGTCCTCGCACGCGTCATCACATGCAAAAACATACACCTCGCTCGTCCTCGCACGCGTCATCACATGCAAAAACATACACCTCGCTCGTCCTCGCACGCGTCATCACATGCAAAAACATACACCTCGCACGTCCTCGCACGCGTCATCACATGCAAAAACATACACCTCGCACGTCCTCGAAAAAATCAATTCTTATCCAGTGTCTAAGAATATACTAAAAATAATGGCAAAAAGTTATTCGACGTCCTTGTAAAGGGGTCCTGGGATCCTAACGTGCAGGCCTCTTCTCACTGAGAGTGTGTGCTCATCTCCGACACAGCCCCTGCCTGCCCGGCCTGCCCCTTGAAATACAGTTAACATAGATACTGACTCTATTACCTCTGGTGCCAAGCTTAAAAGAAAAGATAATAAATTAAATTTATATCCTGAAGTGACAAATTACTCACTAATTACATAATTACTTTATTATTTAGGTGCTAATCAGGAAAGTACGTTGAACAATTTCTAGTTTTCAGGAAAATAATGGTTTGACTCTCAATTATTTACTGAATTAGATGTTAGCTTGCCAGCTGCATTTCCAGGCTTAATTCTTTTTTACAAGTGCCCTGTAATTAATAGTGCAGGTTAGAAATAGGCTGCCCTCTCCTCCATGTAATTCACCAACCTAAAGGAAGGCTTGGCTCAGGCTTTTGGGGTATTTTATATGTGATAAAGAAATAATTGTGTCTGTTTCCACCCAACCGGTCTTCAAAGAAAACACAGAAGGAAAATGAGACAATTTGTGATTCTAATTGTTCACTGGCCTTTCATTTTCCAAAGGTGATCCCCGTCAGAAAACGCCTGACATTAAACATTCTAGTTTGAAAGCAACGGTATGCTGGTGCCTGGATTCCTTCCTTCAATAACGGAAATATTTATGCTGGAAGGAGACTCGAACTTGGGAAGAAGAGAAAAGCAGAAGAGGAGAAAGCAGATCTCTCACCTCGGAAGGGCTGGTTCTGTTCTGCCCGTGCGCAGGTAGGTGCCTTGATTATGGAAAAGCATCTTTTATCACCAGCCCTGGTTCTCAAGCCTGGAGCAGATGGTGCACCGTCCCCAGCTTTCCCGCCCAGCATTTCCCTACGAACAGCCTGCCCATGTTCCCTGAATGCGACACTCTCCTCGCTCTGGGCTTCCGAGCACGCTTGTCCACTGTGCCTGAAGGACCCCACCCCACTTCCCACCTGCACGTGACAAACTCCCCTCCCTAGGCAGGTCTCTGAAGAGAGGCCATTTCTTCAGAGAAGCTCTCCCTCTTTTGTGCTCCCAAAGCCATACTGCAGTAATCTCTGGATGTGACAGTCTCTTGAAGTCTCCTTAAGACCAAGGACAGAGTCATGCCTCCTGCTGTATTCCCACAGCCTGCCACAGAGTGGACATCCGAAACTAGGTTTCCAATGGATAACTGTTGGTAGATTCACAAAACTACCAAAGTCCTCTACACCTTCCGGCCTGATATCCCTGCTACTAGATTTTCGCCTGACTTTGTTTTTTTCCTCTCGAGAAGGAGGATGGCCAGCATCTCACACACAATTACCCACATGTAATTAACACTCCAGACACTGTGCAAGATCCAGCATTTCACCTGGTCCTCACGACAACCCCGCAAATCACAGTCCCCCTGAGGAACCGGAAGTCCGACAGGTAAGTAACCTTGCTCAGAGCCACACAGCTGGTACACAGTGGGTTTATGAAATGAGCCTCATCTTTTAAAGGTCTTGCTCCATGCTTATCCCACTCAAAGCAATTAGGAATTCCCAAAGAACCAACTCCCACTCACGCAAACTAACACAGATACGCTCTAGAACATAAAATTGAAGTGAGATTCTACTTTCCAGTCATACACACGTCCACTGAATGCCTGGTGTCTCAGATTCCTGAAATGAACACTGCCAATCAGGGTGATGCAAAAGAACGGAGGCAGTGCCCCAAGATGGTTTCACCCTCCCATTCAGAACACAGCACAGTCGAGAAGGGAAGCAATGCAGGGACCCTCGGCCTGGTGCTCATCGAGGCGAGGTTTTAGCGGCAGATTTGCCTTCCTAATTACACTTTGCTTGGGCTCCTATTCCCTGCTCACGCAACGGCTGGCACCAAAAGGCGGTGACTCAAAAGCTTACCAGGTGGTCGGAACAATCCCCCCAAGATTTCAAATATGCTTCAATCAGTCTCTTGGGACTGAATGACAGGGGCCAGCCACCTCCCACAGGGAGGGACCCACACCAGCCGAGGGCCACCAGCTTTAAGGCTTCTTTTCTCAAAGCCAGTGATCTTGCTAAAACATAACATACTCTGTTCTTCCAGGGCCGCAGACAAGTTCTCAGACCCAAAAGGAACACAGGTCTGGCCCAGCCCCCCTAGGCAGGGCAGACAGAGCCATCCTTCAGGGCAGATCAATACTGAGAGAAGCTTCCAAGCCAGGAACATCAATTTCTCTATTCTAACCACAGCATCTATGGTCTCAAGGACTGTAAGCTGTATGTGGCACACCCAAGCACCCACGCTGTTGAAGCCTCAATAACTAGCACAGTATCTGCAACACAGCGGTGGCTAGATACAAATTTTGTCATCAATGGAATAATGAAGGACACACTGTTAATTTTTTGGCCAAAAAACAAAACGAAATGTTTTTTAAAACCCGCTCTCCTCCCACTACGGGGACCACTTCTCCTTCATATTTTCTCCATGGTTCCAGCCTTCTAGCACCTCCAGAGTACCTCCTTCCAGGGACACAAAGAGGAGACTCTCCCTCCAGGGAGACCCCAAGGACCCAGCCCCTAGTGCTGTCACCGCCGGGGACTCAGGCCCCCAGCCCAGCCCAACTCCTGGAGCTCAGCAAGCTCTTGGGGCTTCCTTGCCCTTACCCAGACCGTTGAAAAGCATGTTATCTAGCACAAGGCATTTAACCTGAGCTGTAATAACTGACGCCCATTAAAACTGTGACTCTTCCCAGGATGCCTGCATTTTACGACCTGGTAAACCCCGCACAGGCAGGGGCTGGGTGCGGTCTGCTTTACAGTGTTTATCCATCATCAGCTGCAGAGCTGGACACACACTACACCCTTGGTACATACTAATCAAATGAATACAGTTGAAGAGAACCTAAACATCGATCTAAAAAGAAAGACTAACTCTGGGACCCCAGGAATTCCACCAGAATTGGGGTAGCAGGGTCTTCCCAAGGCTGGGAAATCATCCCAGCAGTGACCCATTTTGCCACCTTAAAGCCTCAGCCCTCCTGGTTTGAAGCAGCAGCTTCCCATGTCCTTCTAAGGACTCTGACAGCACCATGCATGCAGGGAGTTGCCGCTCCTGGGCACCTGCACTGCCTGCACAGGCTTCGGGAAGACAGCAGCGGGGACACTGCAGGAGTGAGCTGATGTCTCATGGGACCACAGCAACAAGGAGGGGGGCAAGGGGTGGGATGCAGTTGGGAGAAGGGCTTCCCCTGGGGCAGGCCCGCGGGGCAGTCCTCCAGGCCCACCCCGGAAACAGCCCTCAGGCACCATTGATGGTGAGGTGGACCCACCCCGGAAGGAGCCCTCACTCACCGTTGACGGTGAGGTGGACCCAGCTGCCATTGTGGAAGGTGTCATACTGCTGGTCCAGCATGAGCACTTTGCACTCGTACCAGCCCTGGTCCTCAGAGCGAACTTGTTCCAGCCGCAGAGATGCCTTATCATGAAGACTGGCCCGGCCTGGGGGAATAGAGCAGACAAAAGCCCCACAGGCCATCAGGGAAGGCCAGCAGCTCCCTGCCCCCCGCCCCAGCTAAAGACAGGGGACTCATCATAATCTTCATACCATTCCCTATGGCAGGGCTGCAGAATAACAGCTGGCACCCACCTCCAGCAGCAGGTGGCAAAGGAAAGGGCATAGCACCTTGGCCACAGAGCCACTCTCCCGCCCCATCTGGCCCTGCCCCAGCCTGCAAGGCAACTCAATGACTTGGCATTGAGAGCAGCCTCAGTTTCTTAGAATACTCTCATTCTTTTGGAGGTCTCCTGAGACAAAAGTAAGGCATGATGGATACAGAGCTGAGAAGAGATGAAAGAGAGGGAAAGAGAGAATGAAAAAGTGCCAACAGAAGAGGATGGATGGGGGGTCTCCAGCACACCTGGGAGCACCTCCATTCAGGCTGAGCAATATCCCTATCCCAGCAGCGTTCCCAGGACTACTGGCTCACCCAGCTTCCCTCTCTAGGGCAGAGGGAAGGCAGGCTGGGGAACGGGATGCTAGGGTCCCCTCCCGGTCCTGCTGTCAGTGCCAGAGAGACTATGTATCCTACCAAAGCCCAGTGACCCCAGGAGATGAGGGCAGCAGGGCCCAGAAGCCTGAGAACAAGGAATGGGTTGGCCATCAGAGCAAACATACTGGAGGCACCCTTCCTCAGCTCTAACCCCTGCCCCAGTAGGATGCCATCTGTGTCTCACATGTGGCAATGAGGAGGCCAGAGGTGCAGAAGCCTCTTCCATGACGCCAGCAGGGTGGAGCAGCCCCCGAGGTCAGCCCACCTCACCCGCTCTTAGCTCACTCCTCACTACAGCCAATATCACAGCACCTCTGCTCTCCTCCTTGTCCTGACGCTGGCAATCTGCCTAAAAACTAGACTCTCAAAGCCAACCCTGGCCAAAAAGAGAGCATGAGACATAGGCACAGGAGCAAAAGAGGGACAGAGACGGAAGCATTCTGAGAAAGGCAGGGCAGACCTCAGAAGCCACCAGCAAAGATGAAAGTGAAGGCAGTGCCCTGCCTGCTTCCTCCCTTCCTTTCAACCCCAACACACGCTTGCTTAATGACACGCACACGCACGCACACACACACACCCACGCCCTCCTCTCCTGCGGGCTGGGGGGCAGGCAGCGGCAGTGAGTCACGAGGCCTTTGCTGGCAGGAGTAACTGCCAAGCAGGACACAGACGGGGCCAGGAGAAGGAGAGGACAGCATGACAAGGAGGCAAAGACCAGCCACCTGCAAACGGTGGGAGGCCAAAGATTCATCCATACGCTCAGGACGGGAAGGCGCCCCGACTTCAGAGCCAAGAGGAAAGGAGTGGGTGCAGCCAAGCAGGGAAAGCCATGCTGGCCCAGGGCTGCCTGACTCAGCCTGCGGTCCTCTCCATCCCACTCTCCCACCCAGGCCTCTCCAGCTTCCCCCATGGCTCCCAGCCCTCTCTCTCCACACCCCAGGCGGTGCTGTTTAGAAGGCTTTACCTTGCATCACCTCCACTTCCCTCTCCTCCCACCACTTAATTAGAACCTACCAGAGGACAAAGGATGGGAGGAACCAGGCAGAACCAGACACTGGGAAACAGATAAAGAGTGGTCAGGAGTTAATGGGTGCAGCACACCAACATGGCACATGTCTACACATGTAACAAACCTGCACATTGTGCACATGTACCCTAAAACTTAAAGTATGATAATAATAATAATAAAAAAGAAAAAATGAAAATAAGATTGGTCAGGAAAAGGTAGGGGCCAGAGGGGAAGCACAGAGGAGCCGACTCCAGATGGGGAAGGTGCAGGAAACTGGGTGCCCAGACCTCACCTGCATACTCAGGGTCCACGTGTGGGGGGTAGTAGCCAAACTTGATGAAGATAGGGATGGGGACCCCGAACTTGAACCACTCTACGACATAGGGTGGGGGCTGTCCCGTCACTGGGTGGATCACGTCGCATCGTAGGACCACGCTCTCCCCAGCTCTTGCCGTCACAAACTCGGGCTCCTCTCGCAGGCCGTGGGCGCCTGATGGGGACAGCCAGGTTGGACACAGAAAGGAGGTGACAAAGAGATCCTGCCCCAGCAGCCCCATGTCCGTGTCACAGGGTCACCCCGCCCCCCACCAGCTGCCCTCCATGGGCCACCGTGCCCTCCCAGGAGGGTCCCACGCGCACCCTCCATCCCTCTCCCCCTCGCTGCTCATACCTCCCTCTGTCCTGGGGCCCCCAAGCATCCACAACTTGGGGGAAAGGAAGGGGGAGGAAAGGAGATGGAAGCCATTCTCTTCAGCCCTACACGCCAGCTCTTCCCTCCCCAGTCTCAAAGAGCCGCAGGCGTCATCCGGCCCCACCCCTGCTGGCATCCTGCCCCAAGAATTACAAGGAGTCCAGGACGTGGAGGTGAGGGGCCCGGACCCCTCTGGAGGTCCACAGCACTGCCCAGTTGTGGCCGCCCGTGCACAGGGAACATTCTTTCTGCACCAGGACACCTGCCACTACAGCCTGGTGGGAATGACAGAGCCAGCCTTCCTCCTCCACCCCACCCCCAGCTCAGCCCGATGTGCACGGCACAAAACAAGGGTACTCCATGCAGGAGCAGGGAAATCCCTAACAAGCTCAGCCGAGTGCTCGTGGCAACACCAGAGGGAAACCCCGCAGGCTGAGCCGGCCTCTCCAGCCCCTCCTCCCAGCACAGTTCTGCCAGCCCTGCCGCAGAGGGGGGAGTGGGAGGGGCCCAAGCCCCAGACATCACCACTAGGAGAGCAGGATGCTGGCGACGGAGGAGGGAGATCCTAGGGCTGTCCCCACGTTGGGCAGAGGAAAACGAAATCAGACGGTGGGATAAGGGACACCCACCCTGGCTGGCAGCAGAGGGGGTGAGCAAGGCAGCAGGCGGGAGGACCACCCCTGCCTCCATCCCACCGCAAGCTAGAGGACGCTGCGGAGAGGAACAGCCACGCACCACAAGCGCTGCAGCACCATTCCTGGGCCCAAAGAAGGCATGCAGCCCTCCTCCCACGCCAGGCTCCACTGCCAGGCAGGGCCAGGGAGGCCACAAGGTCACCTTGTCCAGTAACGTCCCAGGGAAAAGGATGGCTGAGGGGAAGCCTCACCCCCTTCATTCCCTGGTACTACCCCCTACCGCCAATTGACCACAGCTTTCCCCAGCCCCAGACCCTTCTGGTCGCAGGCCGGGCGCCTGACTCTCCAGGGCAGCACCTAGGACAGCAGCTGCAGTACCGAAGCGGCAGCTTAAAGACAGAGCCAGCTGGGGACTCCTGCAGGGGAGGGTGCCCAGAGGAGGGCAGCACCAGCCCCTGCCATTCCCCATTCCAGTGCCTCGGTCTAACTCTCTCTGCATCTCGGACCCCTGTGTGCACCTCGCTGTCTCTTATCCCTTCATGTCTGTGTCTGGCCACCTCTCTGTGTCTGTGCACGCACACACACATGCCGGGCTCCTCTGTGTTCTCTCTCTCTCTCTCTCTCTCTCTCTCGCATCTCTGGATCTCTGTCTGTCTGCCTTGCTGGCTCCTCTGTGTGTCTGTCTGTCTGCCTATCTGTCTTGCTGGCTCCATCTCTGCATATGTGTCTATCTGTCCATCTCTGTCTGGCTCCTGCTCCTTCTCCATGTCTTTCTGTGTCTCCCTCTGTCTCTTTCTCTCTAGCTCTTGCTCTGTGTGGGTGACTGTGTCTACCTGCCTATCTCTCTCCCTGTTTCTGTCTACCAGCGTGTGTGTGTGTGTGTGTGTGTGTGTGTGTGTGTGTGTGTGTGTGTTTCGGTTGGCTCATGCAAGGGGAGGGGTTCTGCCTGCTTCTCTGTATGCAAGGGCTCCGTCTCTGCATGTGTGTACTTCTGTGTCTGTGGCTCTCCGTGTCTGTCTGTATGTCATCTCTGTGTGTCTTGTTCTCCCCCTCCCCCTCCCCCTCCCCTGCAAGTTGCGGAAGGGGGAGGAGGCAAGCCCTTCCAGAAGCTGATTGGCTCCCGGTGACATCACTGTTTTCTAGAGAAAAGAGCTAAGATCACAGAGTATTTTTGGAGCAGAGCAGAGCATTGCACTCACCTGCCTGAGGCCCCAGCAGGTTTCCCAATTCCGCCACCCCCAACCTTGCTTCAGGCTAAGTTTGCATCCCAGCCCCTCAGGGAAAGCAGGGAGAGTGCCCAGCTGCAGCCTCGCCTCCCCCACAGCCCCAGGGGCCCTCAGCAGGAGAGCCTGCCTCCCAGCAGCCAGGACCACAAAGGCAGATGCTGGACCAAGAGGAATGGGTGAATAATGGGCGCCATGAGCTTGCAGAGAAGGGGTGTGTGTGTGTGTGTGTGTGTGTGTGTGTGTGTGTGTGTCTACAGCACAGACCTGTGAGGAGATAAGAAACTACAGGAGCCTATGGGAAGAGGAGGGAGTTATTCCCAGGTGCCAGGTTACCTGGAGGAGGGCAGAGAGGGCAACAGAAGGTGGTTCCTTCCCAGGGCTTTGGCCCTAGGGCCCAGACAGGAGGAACAGAGGCCTAGGGGGACAGCAGTCACCTCCAACAGTGAAGCTTTGCTCTGGTGAGCTGGCTTCCAGGTGGAGGGCTCTAGGAGACGACGCCAGGAGGTGGCTTGGCTTTGACGTGGGTTCCTGCTGTAAGGCTGCTCATTTGCACAGAGCCGGCCTCATTTTCACTGCACAGCAATGAGGCAGGCTCTTCAAACCTTCCCCAGCGCTGGGATTCCACCCCAGCCAGCCCCTGGGTTAAGCGCTGAGCACCCAATCCAAGGCCTACCTCCAAGGCAGGCAGTCCCCTCCCAGCATCTCTTCCCAAAGACCCTTTCAACCAGGGAGAGGCAGCCGCAGAGAGGACACATCCCAAAGAGGATAAGCAAGACAAAATGACAGGGAGCTTCCCTAGAATAAAGCCGTGGTGTGGGCGCCCATGTCCTGGCCTCCACCCTCGCACCAAGCCCTCTTGCTTTTCTGGATCCTAGAATATTTATTGGTTTTCTGTCATCTCCTTCACACACACATGCACGCACACACACACACGGCATGTTCTCTCACTCCATCACCCACAAGCACTTCTCCCTAAGCCTGATCGTTTCTGAGCCAAAGTATGTCTAATAACACACTCTCTCCAGAAAAGCTCAATGTGAAAAAAAGTAATCAGCCTGGCAGTAAAGAGGGAAGATGGAGGATAGATAGAGAAACCCAAATACAGGGGGAAACCAAACCCACATCCAGGAGCAAAAGAGGTGCAAAGCAGAGAGCAAAGAGGAGAGCGGAGGAGGGGCCAGGTGCGGAGCCCAGCCCTGGGAGGGTGAGTTCAGGCCAGCTGGACACAGACACAGACGGTCAGAACACCCCAGAGCCTGGGTGGGGGCAGATTGGAGACTGGAAGGGGCAGGGGCTGGCTCCTGAAGGGAGTGGGGAGGAAGGGGAGGAACAGGAGGAAGAGAGGAAGGGGAGGGTGGAGGGTGCTGAGCCCCTCTCCCATCACAGCAGCCCAGAGGGGCCAGGCTCCTCCCTCAAAGGGGGAAAACTGGCATTGTCAGGGGTGGGCACAGTGAAAGGTACCCATGCGGTGCCATAGGTCTCACTCTGTTTAGAGAAGGCCACAAATAGCGGTGCCCAGAACCTAGTAAATCTGTATCTTGGGGGTGTGCCCAGCTCCCTTTGGAGCAGTCACGGTGGGGAAGAGAAAGTAGGAGGGCAAGGAAAGATAAGGTAGCCCCCAGAGGTCTGGCTGACCTTTTGGGAAGCCCACGGGGTACAAATCTCCCGCTCTGTGGGCCAGGTGGTACCCAGTGGGTGGCTGAGTCCAGGGCTGCCGTTGGACCCCTGTGCAGAACCATGAGGCGTCCAGGGCCTGGCACAGCCCATGTCTAGCACTCACAACCTGGAGATCCTCCGCCAGAGAAGGGCTGGGGGAGGAGGGTACCTGAAAGCAGGACTGCTCTAAATACAGAGGGAGGTGTGCAGGGCAAGGTGCGAGGAGCAGGGCCGGGCGAGCATCAGCTGGCACGCAAGCCTCGCGTGCTGTGAATGCCTGCTGCACAATAGGCTCTGTGCTGGGAACACAGGGAATCTCAGTCCCTGCCCACAATGGCCTCCTGACACACGTACCGCTGTCTCCCATTGAAAAATGAGCAAACAGGGAGTTGCGCCGCTCACCCAAAGTTACTCAGTTCCAGCTGTGCCTGGTGCACGGGTGGTGTCCCTGTCCTTCTCAGAAAGCAGGTGGGGCAGAGGTCATCCTGGCCCAACCCAGGCCCCAGGATCAAGGCCTTTCACCCACTGTCCCTCACTTTTCCCTTTCTTAGGACCTGAGCCAGCGGTCGGCAACTCCCACCCCACACTTGGGACAGGTTTTGCCAGTCCAGACTCTGAAGCCTAGGACCATAGGGTGGGCCTGTCTCAGAAGGCGGCCGGGTGGGCTCTGACCAGCTCTGAGGAGCCTGGCCTTCTGCCTGAGACTCTGAGACCCCTAGCTGGGTCTGGCTGGTGGCTGGGGAAGCGGGGAAGGGAGTGAGCACCAGCATCCGTTGCTCATTAGTACAAGTCCTTATTGCAGCCTCCTCCTCCTCCGGGCACCAGACTTCCAAACCACAGGCCTGTTGTCTAATAATACCAGCGACAGCCACCGCCACCTCCATCTGCCAGCCTAAAAATAATCCCTGCTGAGTCCAAAAAAGGCACAGCCCCCAATAGTCCCCCAACCCCTCCTCCCTGATAAGCCAGGAGGCTCCAGGAGATTCCAGGAAGCCGGCAGACCCGGGCTCTCACAAAGTGGGAGGCACACGCCCAGAGGAAGGCAGGAGGAAGGCGGGACCCAAAGCACAGCGAACACCCAGAAAGGACGAGGCGGCGGGGGAGAGACCTGGCCCAAAACGCCGACGGTGTCCTGTTCTCCCTACAGGAAGGCAGGCAGGTACAGGCTGTTCTGGACACCCTTCTGCCTGCAGGAAAGCCCCCACACCCAACCCGACAGCACCTCAGAGCATTTCCACCCTTCAGTGATCTCCCCTTCATGCCCTCACAGCCCTCCCGGCCCCCACTCGCCACCAAACCTCTCAGGTTTGGAAGCCAGGGGTCAGGCAGCCCCAGCCGCTCCTTAAGGAGAGGGAGGCACTGGGGAGGTACAAGCTCGGCAGGCTCCTTCCTTCTGCGGTGGCCGCTCTGCCCTGACCCTTCTCGGCTGGGCTCCCCCAGCAGCTGTGAGGCCGGGATGCTATTAGCAACCTTAATTTGCTCTCGGCTAGATTGTATTTCCAAGAGTCCTTTCCCCAGGAGCAACTGGCAGGAAGGAAGTCGGTAATTCAATCTCTGCTCCACTCCTTTAATGGTTCTTCAGCAGAGGCAAAGCCACACCCCCACTGCCCCTCTCCCCACCTGGGCAGAGGCCTGACCGGCACTCGCAGGGCCCAGGTGCACACACCCCTGCAGCCGGCAGGCAGCCTGGCCAACTGAGGGCACCGTGGGCTCGGCCCCCAGGAGGCTGGGCTCCGTGGTAAGGTGCCAGATAGAGGCAGTAAGTCCGTGGGAAGCCGAAGTCCCGTGTTTACTCCCCGGGCAACATCAACATTCCTACTCCAAAGCCAGAAAATGAAGACGGTGACTCACCTCGTACAGTCTGTGCCTGTGTGCAAGTCACAGGCCCCCGCTCCATCTCGGGGACACACACGATCAGGAGGGAGGCAAGGGGCCACGGGGGACAGAAAGCCAGGCTGAGAGGGACCTTCTCAGAAAGGACAGTCAGGCCGGCTGAGACTCCTCCCAGCCCTGGCGCACTCCGACTCTTTCTCCAGAGCCCTCTTGGAGGCCCCATCTCCTGCTTATTCACGCAAGAGAGAACAGAAAAGCAGGAAGATTCCCAAGAAAAATAGGTCAGCTGCCTCCAGCAGACTGGGCTCACACCCATGGGCAGCGCCTTTTGGGGAAGGGGCATAAGCTGCGTATCCAACCCCAGAGTCCTCTGGAGTGAGCAACTGAGACCACAGCCACACCCTCAGGGAGACACAGAGGCCCAGGGCTGCGGCCTGCCACTCTGGTAACCTCTGTGCTGCCTAGACTCCAGCACCAAGGGCACCGTGGCATAGCGGGAGGGGACACAAAGGCAAGAAGTTGGCTCCAAGGGTCTCTCCGCTCTCAGGGCTGCAGCACGGAGGGGAGTGGCCCCCACCTCGTGTCTGCACACTAACTTCCCCACCCTGCCACTCCACGCACGTGCACACAAACACACAGGCACTCAAGCACTCGTGGGCATGCACACATACAGGTTTCACATGTATGTGCACATAGGCATACATGCGTGTGCATGCACACGTATGGGCACATGTGCACACACATACAGGTGTGCACACATATGCAATGCATATACATGCCGGCATGCATACACACACAGGGGCACATATATGCACACATGCAGGGGCACACACATAGGTACACACATATAGGAACACGTGTGTATGCGCGCACACGTGCACACGTATGCATGTGCACACACACACACTTCTGGACAGCTAGAAGCTCTCAGCAGTTGCAGCTCTTTGTCCATTCAGATCCACTCTTCACACAAGCTGCTTAACCTCTTCTAGGAAGCAGGTGGAAGGGGACCGCTCCCTAAGTACCCTGCACCCCAACCTGAGAAGGCCACAGGATGTGGAGGAGAGAGCTACCTTAAATCTCAGGCCCAGCCCTCTTTGGAGCTTATCTCCCACCCCCACATCTTGAAGCACCTGGTAGGACTGAGGAAGAGAGGGCCAAGGAAGAAGACACAGCCAGCACCCTGGCTGGGGAGAGGGCAAAGGCACAGGAGGTTGGAGTGAGGGCCAGAGTGATGCTGGGGCTCAGAATTTTCCAGCGAGGCAGACTCTGCTCCTCTGTAACCAGATCCCAGACTTCTGTCTCAGAGCCATAAACACGAAACCACTCAAGGTCTAGGACCCTGCAACTCCAGGACCAGCACATGCAGGGCCACAGGCCCGGGGCTGAAAGCTGATTTCCCACTGCCCCTCAGCCAAGCCCTTCCCACATCCCCGTCTCCCCAGCTTCCCACAGGGCACAGGCTGCCAGACACACTCCGGTCCCCAGCGTGTGTGTGCTGAGGATACACACACACATCCATCCAGCCGCTGACCACTTCCTGAGTTAAGTCCTTCTCAGCTGATAGGCTCACCACGGGGTCTTGACAGCAACCTCTGAGTCCAAACCCCCACCCTCCCATCTTCGTTACCAAAAGGAAGAAGGATAGGTCAAGGCCAGGTAGAAAGTAGAGGGCAATGGCCCAACTACCAGCAGGATCTGAGTCAGAACCTCGCTGTATTTGGGGACACTGTAGTCAGGGATAATGCAACCACAGAATCTGTGGCAGACAGAGGAGGCAGCCGTGGGAGTAAAGTCTGGGACTTTCCTCCCCTATCCAAGGTCCACAGTCAGCTAAGCACGGCCCAGGGCCCTCCCACAGAGTAGGAACTCCCCCGGACTGGCTCAGCAGCCGTCTGAGTCTACACCAATCACTGTCTTCCAGGTTCTGGGTACCACTCCAGCCCCTCTCTTCTCCACACTCCCCCAACCTGTCCACTGACCTTACTCACCTCCCAGGCACACACACTCAGCCCATTCCAACCTCTGTCCCGCACCCGAGGGCTGATGGAGTCAGGTCCCAACACAACATCATCCCTTTCCCCCCTCTGCCAGAGCAGCCCCTGCTATGGCCAAATCCTAAGGGTGGCATCTCAAAGTCCCTCCTGCTGAGGGACTGCCCCAGAAGTCACCTCTGCCAGTCAAGGAACAGCTGAGCTCTCACAGGGAGCCTCACCAGCATGTGAACACTGGCTGGTGCTGCTCACACAAGCAGGCGCCCACCCTCTCCCTCCAGAGGCTGTGTGCTGTAAGCCCTCACTTCCCGGGCTGTGTCCTTCCATAAACCTCTGGCCACTGACAACACTCCAGCTTTGGAGACCTTGCAAAGGACTTCCGAGCAGCTTTGAGGCCTGCACACCCTGCACACGTGTCCCTGGGATGCCAGGGACAAGAGGTTCTGCCCAGACAAGGTCAGCCCAGAAAGGGGTCTTACTTCCTGACACAGGCAGCCTTCCGAACTTCCCCGCAACACATTCTCAGCTCCTAGTGCCCTGAATGGCCCAAGGGAAAGAAATTGAGGAGGATCCTGGAATCCCAGGGACACTGAGAAAATAATGTTAATGTTTACTGAGCACGTACTGTATAACAGGTAGTTGTTTTGTTTCCTTATAACACTCATGTCCACCTAAAAACCCTAAAAGTACATGCTATTAGCACATTTTCTATTGAGGCAAGTGACATTTAGAGAGGTTGAGAATTTGTCCAAGGTCACAGGGTCGGCAGGTGGCACAGCCAGAATTTGCATCCCAGTCATATGGCTCTAGACCTAGGTCCTTAACTACCACACACAGAGCAACTGAGGCTAAAAAAGACCCCAAGACCAGTAAGGTCACACTCTGCTTCCAGACAGGGGTACGTGTCCAGCCATTCCAGACAGAAGGACCCCTCTGCACCCTGAAAGAGGGCATAACCTTCATGCCGGGCAGCCTTCAATTTTGGGAAGCCCTTCCATCTTGCGATTCTGTGTGTTGCTGCAGTATAAACTCATATTCCTTTATTCTGGCCTTAAACTTGCAAAGAAGTCCATTGCCCACCCTGACTTCGGTTTGGAGGCTATTTCAGAGCCTTCCTTCAGCGTCTCTTTTCTATTCAAAGATCCCAGCTCATCCTTTTGTGCTTTCAGGGACAGTCCCATAGCAGGAACATACCAAAAACGGGAGGGGAGGAGGATGCGGGCATTGGAAGACGGCAAGGAAATGGGGGAGAGGATGAGGCTACAGGCAGACTGTCAAGCGCAGCCCGACCCACCTCACATCCACTCCCCCCCCCCGTTCCGTAAGCTTCCGCCATCACCCTTGCCTCAGTGTTCCCACCTGACAAATGAAGAGTTTTAAAACCGCCCGGACCAACACGTCAGTTAACAAAATCACCCTTCCCTTCGCCCTCTGCTCGTTCTGTTTTCAGACACCACCACCCCCCCCTCAGAAGCAGAGGCGACATATTCATTCCATTCCGGAAAGTTTCTTGAAGCACACCCCCCTGCACAGACGGGTGACGAGGGGACCCCGTGAGAGGCGCCTCCGGCCCACCCGGTGCCCCATGCCGCTGGGAGAGGGTTCTCTGTCGGCGAGTCCTGCCTGCTGACTCCCACCCACAGCGGGTTCTCTCCCGCCGCCATCTCCTCCGGCTTGGTGAACTTGCCCGCAGCCGGGTCGTGTCTGCGCGCTGACAGCCCTGAGCTCACAGTCCTGGCACCCTCCAGGCTCCGCTCCCACTTCCATACAAGGGCCGACAGCCGGGGGTGCCACCCAGAGGCTTGTAGGTCGCTCTGCCCATCTCCAAAGCAAAAGCCCGCGCGCTCACGCACGCATCGCCCAACTCGGTGGCTCCCCCCTTGCGTCTCCCCCAGCTCAGACCCAGGAAAGCGGAAAGAGAAAATCCCCCCTCCGCTCGGATTCACAGCGTGGGGACCCCCTCCCCCCCGCCCCCAGCCAGCTCTGCCTCGCAGCCTGGGGAGGGCGGCGTGGGGCCCGCGCGGCTGCGGCGCGCTCCCGGGGAACTTTTGCCTGGCCGGGGCCCAGGTGCGGCTGAGAGGCGCGGGGGCCGGCCGGGTCCAGCCAAAAGCGGACACACCTCAAAGCCGGCCTCATCAATCCTCCTCTCACCGGGCGCCCCTGCTAGGGGGCTCCGACCTCCAGCTGCCAAGATGTGTGGGCAGGAGGGGCGCGAGCAGAGCGATGGACGCCCGCAGGGCCGCGCGAACCCGGGGCCTTAGACGCGGGTGCCGCGAGTCCCAGGGATCCTCCGGGTCGCGCCTCCCTGCAGGCGCTCCTCGCGGCGCGGGGCTCGAGCGTGCTGCAGCCTGCCCGGAGACCGCAAACTCCCGCAGCCAGAGTTTCCCGCAGCTCTGGGAGGCGGCCGCCGGGCAGGAGGCGACGGGCTCGGCGCGCCGGTGTGCACCGTGGGGCCCGTCGTAGGCGAAGTCGACCTGGGTTCCACTGCGTCCTTTCCCCGAGTGCCCGGCAGCCCGTGGGCTCTGGCCCCTTCCCGCCCGCCCCTCCAGCCCACGGCCCCCAGGCCCTCCCCGGCAGTGCTCCCGGACGCGCCTGGCCCGCGTCGGAGCCCAAGCCTCGCCCGCGGGAAGGCGCGCTGGGGAGCTGGGGAACCGGGGGGCCGAGGAACCGGGAAACCGAGGGGCCGGGCGCGAGGGGCCGAGGGCGCCGGGAGGGGCAGGGGAGGGACGCCGCACTTCAACTCACCTTGAGCCGCAAGCCCTCGGGTGCCGATCACACTTGCTATGAAAGTGGCCACATACCAAATCATAGTACTACCGCGCCAGCCCGGAGCCTCATCCTATCGCAAAGTGCTCCCGCGCCCGCACGCGCCTCGCGCCCGAGCGCCCGCCTCGCGCCCGCCTCGCGCCGCCTACGCCCCGCGCCGGTGTTCCTGCAGCCCGGGTGGCCAGCTCTCCATCCCTCCTAGGCTCCGCTCGGCTCGGCGCGCGCCTCCCCGGCCCCGGCGCAGCGGCACCTGCACTACTCGCCCGGGCGGAGCGCAGCCAGGTCCACGGTGAAGCCTAGCCGGGCCGGGCCTCCGGAACCGCCCCCGCCGCCCGCCTATTGGGCGCCGCCCGCAAGCCCGGGGTCCGATTGGCTCAGCCTTCCGCCCGTCGCGGCGCGAAGGAGGCGAGCCCATTTCAAGGTGCGTTGAAGTGTGGCGAGCACAGAGCCGCAGAATCATGCGCATTGCCGGGGAGAAGGCGGTATAGCGTCTCTGCTCGCTTCTCTCTCGGCTCACACTGCGTGGCAAGTTTCTGGTGAAGGAAGCGGTAGCTTCTCACGGGACCCTGACGGGTCTCAATGACCCCGGACAGGTCTGAGGGAAGTGGAGCCCCCGCCCACTCATGGAACCCAACATCCGGTTTCCATCCGGCAAAAAGCAGTTCCCGAGAGGACCAGGCTGATTCTATGATGGGGAAACCCAGGGGCCGGCGGTCCGGGAGAGCTGGGGAACGTCCTTCGCCGGAGATCTTTTCAAAGAGGTCACGCGCCGCCTCCCCACCCCCACTCCCTCCGCACCCAGACACGTCCCCAGAGCAGCGCACCACCCCCTCCAAACGTGATGCAGACCGGGGGATGACTAAAATGACCTCTCAAAGTCGCTAAGATTTAGAGTGAGTCATTGGCTCAGCTGCGAAGTGCCACAGACCCCTCAGGAACACTCGTGCACGCACACTCCACCCCAGTGCTGGTCATCATTACTGAATCCCGGCTCCGAGCAGTCAAAGTTGGGTCTTTTTCCCACTTCTCCTGATAAAGGCTGCTTCCTCACGCACATGGTTCCTCCCCTCCCCACCTTACTCGGAGCCCAGCCCCGTCTCGGCCGCATGAAACCAAGATGGGTTTGAGGGAAGCTTTAGGAGTCTGGGATGGAGGAGACCCAGGGAAAGGGAAGGAGCTTCTCATCCTACAGAGGAATGTAAATAGGAAACTGGAAGGTCTTCTCATGTTCCAGTCTCCCTACCCTAGCCTGTCTCCGTCCCCTCCCCCAATACAGTTGTATTTGCAGAAGAAATAAATGAGTGTCATGGAAACATCTACTACAAACAATCACCTCACACCAGCGCTCAGAGGCTGCAGTGAAGATGTTTGTTCTTTCAAGGAGTGAAGGCAGTGGTAAGAATCACACCGCTCCCTGGGATGGGCTGTTGGCCAAGGAAGGAAGGCAGAGAGGGTCAGCGAGCGAGAGCTCAGGAATTTCATCCTCTCAGAGCACTCATTAGCCACAAAGCCCTGGCTCCAGGACACGAAGCTCCCAGAACAACAAGAAGGAGACTTGCTTCTGGGAAAGCGTGCACACAGGTGCACACACATGCACGGAAAGTGGCCTTGAACACCGGAGGTGGAGCCTTCCCTGACACCGGAAGCCTCTTAGCTCACCGCCAGCCGGGAGGCGGAAAGAGGCCCCCAACAGAGCAGTCAGTGCGCACATGGATAAAGGTCGAGGGCCTAGATAGATCTGGAGAACCAGGACTGTTGAATAACCTTCTACCCTACCCACCCCTCCACCCGTGCAAACACACTCAAGATGCATAACTTGGGGCTATCTCTCCCTGAGCCATGAGTTTGGTTCTCTTCTTGGGCAAAGATGCCTTTCTGGGGACAATGAAGTGAGCTGCTCCAGGCCTCACTGATGCAGTGATTTCCAGGTGGCATGACCCGGAATAACTCCACCCCCAACACACACACACACACACACACACACACTCTTACACACTTTCCCAGGGACCCAGGACTGTAAAGATATATTGGAATCCATCTGCAGAATTGGTCATAACAGGATCCTTCTGCTCCCACAACCTCTAAGCAGCTAACTGTGGCCTAGAGAAAAGTGCTGGTTCCACAAAGGCTGGCCCCAGTTCCTCACCATTGTTAGGTATGGAGTGGGAAACATCAGGTCTCGGAGAAACCCTCTTCTAGGGGCCTGCAGGGCAAGGAAAAAGATGGAGCCACTCTCACCACCCATCTTGACTGCTTTGTCTGGCTGTCCATTTGTCCTACTCAGGGTTGTGGCTCCTGCTAGAAAAGTAGAGCTGTCTATCAGAACAGATGGCGGGCATGGAGGCTCTTGCCAGTAGTCTCAGCTACTCAGGAGCCTGAAGCAGGAGTATTGCCTGAGCCCAGGAGTTCTAGGCTCAGTGATCATGCCACTGCACTCCAGCCTGGGTGACAGAATGAGACCCTGTTAAAAAACAAACAACAACAACAAAAGTGTCTGTCACATTGGAAAGAAAAAAACACATAACAAGCTTTAGAACATGAGTTGGGTTGGGAAGGGGTTCAAAGGATCTATCTAAAGAGGAGAATAAATTTCTTCTGGATAATTCTGCTGGAAACCGAGTGGAACAAGGGATGAAGGCAGAGAGGCAAGGGAAGAAAATTAAGGCACAAAGGGAAAAGTTCGTCATCATCATCATCATTAGACATGCCTCAGCTGGGTTTCAGATCAGCTAAAGAGAGATATACTGTATCAGCTTACAGTGAGGAGTGAGTCTGATCAAATCTTTTCCTCTTGGCATATGGCTGAGCTTTGGACCCAGAAAGGATGGCTGCCCCTTCCTAGCATAGACACATCCAGTTGAGTGTTCAATGGGAGCATGGACCTCAGATGACCAAAAGGGACATGAGGGAGGAACATGAGCCACTTCCCTGAGCAGCTCCTAGGTGTACCTGAATGTCATCGATGTCACTAATAAATGCAGTAATATATCCAGGGATGCTATGTATATCAGATATGGGAGTGTCTGCCATCTTCTTTTAAGAGGCATTGACTTTTTGGAAATACAAAACAATAGTCTTATCAGTGTGTCTATGAAAAAAAACCACATGTAGCCACCTACCTGCATATCCCCAGAGGCCTTTGGAGGACATGTCAGAAAGGGGGCTGACAGGAGCTTCAAGTGTAGGAGAAGAGGAAACTACCCTCATTCCCTCCTCATAGTCATCAAACAAGGAGGACTCAAAAACAATAGTTCACTTGCCTGTCACTTCTCACCTTCCTCAGTGGTTCCAGACCTCATTGCAGAATCTAGGGTAGAACAATTGTTGGGACAGCTGCTTGTGAAAAGGAGAGGCAGTTCTAAATAAAAGCAATTTACTCAACACAAACACCAAAGAGCGTGTTTAGTGTTTACATAAATAGGGAACTGTATCAGTTGTCTTGCCGTGTAAAAACCCAGCCCAGAATATCATGGCTTGAAGCAAAAAGGCTCATTCATTTGCTCATGAATCCACAATTTGGACACTGGTTGGTGAGGACAGCTCTTCTCTACTTCATGTGGCATCCTTTCTCCTTTCAGGACGGCTTACTCACATGGCTAGCAGGTCGACGCTGGCTGTTAGCCTGGGCTGCCAGCAAAGGGCTGTGATTCTTCCTCAGGTGGGCCTCTCTGCAGGCTGCCTGGGCTTCCTCAAAGCATGGTGGCTAGGTTCCAAAAGCTGGCATCCCAGTAGAACCAGGTGAAAGGTATATTACCCTTCATATCCTAGCCTTGGAAGACACATAACATCAATTCTATCAGGGTCAAAAACCTGCCCCAATTCAAAGGGAGAGGACACAGTTCCCCACCTCTCAATAGAACAGTGTCCCTGTCACTTTTTTTTTTTTTTTTGAGACGGAATCTCACTCTGTCACCCAGGCTGGAGTGCAGTGGCGCAATCTCAGCTCACTGCAACCTCCGCCTCCCAGGTTCAAGTGATTCTTCTGCCTCAGCCTCCCAAGTAGCTGGGCCTACAGGCACATGCCACCACACCCAACTAATTTTTATATTTTTAGTAGAGACAGAGTTTCGCCATATTGGCTAGGCTGGTCTCAAACTCCTGACCTCGTGATTCACCCACCTCAGCCTCCCAAAGTGCTAGGATTACAGGCGTGAGCCACTGCACCCAGCCTCCGTCACATTTTAAGAAGAACTTATGGGATGGGAGAGAGTGTTGCAGCCATTTCTGGATGATACAATTTGCAATGAAAACAGTCTGCAAAATTGAAGGAAAAAAATGACTGCTAGAAGAAATATCTAGAAAGAAAGATATATATTAGAATTCTCCAGAAAAAATAGAACTAATAGGATTGATATAGACATCAATATTGATATCAATATACATATAGAGATATAACGGGATATATTATAGGAATTGGCACATGCAATTATGGAGGCTGAGAAGTCCAATGATATGCCATCTGAATGCTGGAGAACCAGAGAAGCTGGTGGTGTAATTCAGTCTGTGTCCAAAGACCCGAGAACCTAGAGTTCTGATATCCAAGGGACAGGAGAAGCTACTCCAGCTCCAGAAGAGAGCAATTTGCCCACCCGCAGCCTTTGTTGCTCTATATGGGGCTTTGATGGAGGGTAGGATGATGGCTGCCCGCACTAGTGAGGACAGACCATCCTCACTCAGCCTCCCAATTCTGTCGCCAACCTCTTCCAGAAGCACCCTCACAGACACACCCAGAAAGAAACTTTTATGAGGTATCTGGGCAGCCCTTACCCTAGTCGACGTCTAAAATTGACAAACACAAAAGGGCTTGGCATATAGTATCCGACCTCAGAGTTTTCTCCCTTTGATTCAAGCTACCACTACCAGTCCCAGGTGAGGGATGTGCCCTTGATCCTTACAGAAGACTAGCCTGTTTGTGAAGCAAATCCTTTCACCTTGCTTTCTCTTAATACACCAGAGACCAGTCAGCATATTTTAAAAGAACTTGGAGGACAGAAGAAAATAAATAAAATTGCATTTCTGAAATATAAATAGATAATCTTAAGATCTGACGCAGAAGTGGAGAAAAGCTTTGCAAGGGTCTCGAGCCCGCTCCTCACAAGAATTTTTCATCTAGGCTCAGAATCCTCCCACAGTGTTGCAAGCACCTCACATGGCGTTCGTCTCTCCTGGCTCCCCGCTTGTCTCTTGGGTGGCTGGCCTCTGGTCTTAAGTTGTTTTTCTGGACCCAAGTAGATATTCTAACCATCCGTCTTGCCCTCTCCAAATATAAATTCCTGAATACTTTGTTTTATTCCAACGCAAACTTCATTATGAGTCAAATTTACCAGGTTGGTCACAGTGACTCACCCCTATAATCCCAGCACTTTGGGTGGCTGAGGCAAGAGGACTGCTTGAAGTCAGGAAATCGAGACCAGCCTGGGTAACAAAGCAAGACCCCATCTCTACAAAAAAAAAAAAAAAAAAAAATTTAAAAATCAGCAGCACGGGGGCATGCTCATGTCATCCCAGCTACTTGGGAGGCTGAGGTGTGAGGATCCCTTGAGCCCAGGAGTTCTGGGCTGCAGTGAGCTATGATTGCACTACTGTACTCCAGGCCAGGTGATAGAACAAGACCCCATTTAAAAAAAAATTGCTGCAATGTCCAGAGTTCTATTGAGGTGCGGTCTCCTCTGAAGGCCACAGGTTGGTTAGGTTGCAGTAACTGACCCAGAGACTGATCCAGCCCTTCCTAGCTTAAGATACCCGTTCCGACCACCATAGGATCATTTTATATTTCATCCAGATGAGTCCACAGCCCAGGAAGAGGGTCTACCCAAATCCCATCCATTGCAGGGTGCAGCCTAATGTTGCTTCCCTGTGCTCTCACCATCTCGCGCATATGGCAGAGGTAGCATGTATGCCAACTGCTGCCCACATATGCAAGTGGGCAGTAGACGACACTCTCTCAGAACCTGTCCTGGTCATTTGTGTGTGCACAGGTATAAACATGCATCTCTACAGAGCAGAATTCTCTCATGCTGAGCCTAAAGTCCAAGTTCTTAAAGATTTGTTTGTGGCAATGTAGTAGAAGTTAATGATAAAGAAACTACAATTTTAGCTGAACTGTATTCATTTCTTGCCTGGCTGAGAAGGGAGGAGTCCTTGCCCAAGGTAGAAAGTAGACCTATAATTTAGGATAAGTTTATTTGAAAACTAGGTGGACAGCACCCTCAGCCTTATTAATCCCTCTCCTCTTTCTTCTTGGTGTTCCAGGCCAGCTCTGAACAATCTCAGAGGAGACATATTTCATTGTTGTGTGATTTAAGGTAGGACTACAGAAAGGAAGTTCATTACTGTGCATGAAATTTGTCCCATAGAACTCAGGAGCCCTATATAGATAGCCCTGCTTGTGAACTGCCCCCCAGGAACATGTCACCCCCACTGTTCAGCAACTCCTCACCTTGCCAATGGCTGCATCATTAAAAATGTTGTTCTCAGGTCTTCTGGGGCTACCCTGGCCTACCTGAGTATGCCCTTGTCTGCCCATGGCCACAGGCACCAGCTGCCAGGCGCAGTGACAGACGAGCAGCAGCGAACCTCACTCAAACTCCTGGCATCCAGAAGTCTGGAAGACAGCTAGAATCAGGGCTCCACTGCACCATCCAGCTCTGGCCCCAGCAGCCCGAAGGCGTGGGTCATTCTCTTTGTCTGAGTTCTACTTCCTCCATCTGGAAAAGGGAACGTAGAAGGTAGTGGGAACTAAGGCCCAGGACAGAAGGATCTGAAGACTCTGATGGGCACTTTCTGTGTCACAGACTCTCCAGCAGCCCAATGTCATGCCCCTGTGATATGATACAGGAAGAAAATGAAACCTGGCTTTCTCCCCAAGGCTTGAATAGCCAGAGATTCTAGTACAGCACAGATGCTTCCACAGAGGCACATGGAGTCCTGGACTCAGGCAAATGGCAACCTTGAAACTGCCAAAAGGTGGACTCGAGCAGTAGCTCAAGAAGCTATGAGGAGTCAGCCAAGGAGCAAGCCATGCTAGAATGCCAGAAACAGACAGGCCCAGGACCTATGCTCAAGGAGCGCCAGCAGAAGGGATTCCACAATGAATGAGTAGTGCCTGGACACCAGCCTGCAGTTAGCACTGTGCTAGGCCCTATGGAGAACACCAGAGTGACCAGCCACAGTCTCAGTCGCTCAGGACCTTGGCACCTGGATGGAAAAACAAGGCTGACCACATGAACGGCACCTACTAAACTCTGTCTACACCATCTCAAGAGTGATGATGGCCCAGATTTGAATTGCAGTAGAACAGGACAATGGTGCAGTGGCTCACGCCTGTAATCCCAGCACTTTGGGAGGCCGAGGCAGGTGGATCACCTGAGGTCAGGAGTTCGAGACCACCCTGGCCAACGTGGTGAAACCCCATCTCTACAAAAAATACAAAAAATTAGCCTGGCATGGTGGCAGGCACCTGTAATCCCAGCTACTCGGGAAGTTGAGGCAGGAGAATCACTTGAACCCGGGAGGTGGAGGTGGCAGTGAGCCGAGATTGTACCATTGTACTCCAGCCTGGGCAACAAGATGGAAACTCCATCTCAAAAAAAAAAAAAAGAAAGAAAGAAAATGGAGATGGTGCAGATGGTGAGGGCTGAGTGAAGCAAGTGAGGTCTGAGCTCAGTCTTCAAGAAAGGAGAGGGAGAGACGGGATGGAAGAATAAGAGACTGCCAGCCAGGAAAGCTGCTGCTCTAAAACTTGCTGAGGTCAAGGGGCTGGCCTGTGTGGCACCTAGCCCCAAGTGGGCATTCCCTAAAGATGCGTGGCAACCGAACATGCAGAAGTGGCAAGGAGGTGGCCCGGCTGGTCAGTGTGTGGCACGAGGAACAGGCTTCCATGTTTAGAACAGAACTGTGATGGGGAGAATGAGGAAATAGGTCCACTCAGAAAGGTGGAAAGGAGGCATAGGCAAATAGGGCGAGTTTTAGGTTAATTTGGAGGGAGGCGGTGAGAAACAGGTCTGGGTGGAAGGAAAGGCTGAAAAGGAGAAAGCACCTCTCTTGACCGAAACAAAACTGAAGCCGAGGGCACAGAAGTGGCGGCTGGGGAGAGTAAAGAGGCCCTCGCAGGGGTGTGGGGGGCTGCGCTTCTGCTTTGGGCCTGCAGATGGATAGGCTGGAGATGGGGGAGGAGACTGGGCCCTGGAGCCACAGCTGGAGGGCTCTAGAGGGTCTATTCTTGTACCCATTCGACCCCCAGACCTCTCATTCCCGGACCTCTCCACACTGAGCTCTCAACACCCACACAAAAGGGCCTTGTGTGGTATTACTGGAGATGCCCAATGCAGCTTTATCTCACTGCCCCCACCCTTCCCGGGAGCCTTGGCATGCACATTGCCCCAGCAGGTGCAGGGGACAGGAAGAGAGGGGCTGGGGACCAGACGGGGGCCAGAGATCAGATGGAAACATCAGCCTGCCTCCCTCCCCTGCTACCCGTCTGCCCGGCCTCTTTCGCAGCCTTCTATCCTAACCCCTCCCTTCTCTGTTTCTCTCCTCTCCTCCTCTCTGTCCCTCCCCTCGCTGGGCTTCAGAGTGGTATGGACAGCCTAGAGACGGATCCGGATTTATTCTTGGAAAACACGTCCATGGCAGAGGGTACCACAGCAACAAGTTTCCATGGTACTTGGACACAAGGCAAATATGGCACAGAGGAGAGATTCCTGGACTCCGAGTCAGAAGGCCTGGGTCCTGTCCCTGCCTCTCCTCACCACCAGGGCATCCTTAAGCAAGTTGCGTAACCTCCCCAAGCCTGGTTTTTTTGCAAATGTCCAACCATTCAATCAGCTGTCTGAATAAACCAACATGTGCCAAGCACCTGCTGGGAGCTGAGCACTTTAGGTGCAAGACAAGTAACACAAACATGGTTCTTGCCCTCACAGAACGTACAGCTGAGAGACAACAGCGTTGCTCAGAAGAATTAGTGAGCTAAGAGGTTAGTATGGCAGCCAGTCCACAGCAAGTGCTCAAGAGGTGCTGTGCACAGGTCTACCAGAAGCCCAGTGAGGAGAGCACAGCCAGACCTCCATCTGCCCTGTGGGATGTGGTTGCAATGGCCCTGGCTAGAATTAGAGGGTGGTGCTTAACCTCTGACCTTGTCTGCAGCCCAGTGTCTGTTCTAGGTGGTTAAAGACAAGGGGAAAACATGAGATAGAGGATAGAGAGGACTGCCCAACCCGGGGAGGCCTGGCTGTCAAGGATATTTGGGTGTGTATGAATGAGAAGGGTGTGTTCCTGGGGGCAGGGTGAGAGGAATAAACATAATAATGGAACCTGTTTGGGAAAGGAGAGTTGATCCAGAGCCCTGACTGGGGAAGGCTCAGAAGCTGGACTCCCTCCCCACTCCCTTTCTAGGAAAGCAACTTGGAAAAGCAGAGCCTGGGCCATGGTGGTGAGCACAGCTGCCAGGGGAGCCTGGAGCAGTGGTGGGGCGGGGGGGCGCGTGTGGGAGGAGGCCAGTGGAGGCACTGAAAAGAGAGTTTCATGGGGAATCCGGGACAATGAGCTGATGGAAGGGGGAATATGGGGAGAAGGGGACAGAGGGGCTGGCTCTGCGAGGGCTGCTCTCCTGGCAGCTTCCCAAGGTTAATTGAGGGGCACCGAGCAGCCTCTGCAACATTCCAACAAGAGGGAGGCTGGTTTGAAAAGAGCATTTGCTGTGGGGAGAAGGGGCCTTTCTCTGCCCTGGGCTGCCGTCCCTTTGTGGAGGTTCTTTGAGGCATGAGCCCTGTGAGAAAGCAGGGACTGAGGAGGGGCCAGGGTGGATGGTTCACCATTCATCATCCAGGCCAACGGGCTGCTCTTGGCAGAGAAGAAGGGGTCGGTGGCTGGTTCAGCCACCCTCAGCCCTGAGATGATGGTAGCTGGGAAATCTCTGTACACAGAATTCCACCGAGTCTGACTCTAACATGAATTATGGGCATTTAGAGAAGGGCATGAAGGAAGAGAAGAGGAGGAGGCTGATTATCAGCTGAAGGACAGGCAGTGCCCTTGGGGGGATCAGGAGTTGGCAGTGTAGAAGAAAATGTTGACAATTTTTCAGAGACCTGTGTCTAGGTTGAAGGGTTTGGCATAATCAGAAATGCCCAGGCTTTTACCATATGGTGTGTTAACATAACTAAAACCCACGTGTTTCCACAAACACACACACACAGACATTGTAGGAACACACACATGTATTCAAAATCACACGTACAGAGGTCCACACACCAATGTGGACCCTCCTGCACACACACTCACACGCAGAATCTCTTCAGATGAGCACACATATGTTATCTACAGCATCTGCTCCCTCTGGAGCTGCTCGTATGTGCAAGTGTGTGCCACATCCTCACGCATCACGAGGCTAACCTGGGCTGTGTGCAGGTAGGACACGTGAACACATGTGTTCATGTGCAGGTGGGCCTCATGCTCTCCCACACCAGAACTCCTGGCATAGACGTCCCCAGAACACCCTTCTCGTCTTGCCTAAATCGGGTCCCAAGGAGACTTGTCCTCCTGATACCCACCTTCTCCACCCCTGCTCTGGGCCCGGCGTCCAGGCTGCCGATGCTTCACGCAGTCCTGGCCTCCGGGGCACCCGGCTCCCACCCGCCCGGGCTACAGGCGCTAGGGAACGACCGCCAGCAGGTGGCGCCGGCGGGAGCCTCGCGGAACCAAGACTGGCAGGAGGAGGACAAATCCGCGTTTCCGCGCGGAAATGCGGCCATGCCGGCGAGTGCCTAACCCTCCTTACTGTGCTGAGACCGAGCCCCGCAATGACCTACCAAGACCACCAGGCCAAAGAAAGCCACTCCCAAGAGAGAAGAGACAAAGGACAAGATCCTGCCCCTGGGAGGAGACAGGAGGCGGAAGATCAGGGACAGGAAAGTGGAGGGGAGCAACCAGCCTCTTCTGCGGGGTCAGCCGGGGGCCCGGGTGTGTGTGCTCGTGTTCCGTGTGCACCTGGCTCAGTGTCTGCATGCACATGTGAGCGCTGCGCTCTAATGCAGGGCGCCACCCGTGTGTCAGTGGATATGGAAGAAGGAGGTGTGAAAAGCTTTGAGGACACAGGTGTGTGTGCGTGCGCACGCGTGTGTGAGTGTGTGCATACGTCCCTGCGTGTCTGCACCTACTGCTGCATACAGGGCGACTCCCGGAAAAGGTAAAGATGAAGCCAAGAAAACTAGACCTCACAACTGCAGTACGGCCAGCACCCCACAGAGCACAGTTGTTAGCCTCCTCCACACACTCCCCACACCACGCACACTCCAGGGACACACACTCGCACACCACCCACACAGACAGGTGCCGTGCCACCCCATAGAGACCTGCCACCCACACACTTGCTCACACACACGCAGGCCGGTAGAGAACCTAGAGATGCATATAGATACAGCAACGGCACACCGGCTGTGTGTGTGCACATGCACGCGGGTGCACTCACACACATGCTGCGCTGTGCCTATAGATCCTTAGTGGCCCACACGCCCAAGAATGGGAGAGAGGTTCAGGACGGAGAGATAACGCACCCTGGTTTCTGAGCCTCTGGAGATCAGAGAGACATGTGGCATCAGAAAGCCCCTTGTCTGAGGATAGGGGTGCAGGGGAGTGAACAGAGAGCCTTCTACACACACACCCGTGTGCCCCAGGCTGGGGGCAGTGGTGGTCCAGCTGAGTCCTTCAGCACTGTGGACAGCGCCTCCATAAAAGGGCTGCGAAGCCTGGAGCAGTTCTCGGAGGTGCAGGACACCAGAGGCCGCTTATCCGCATCCAGCCAAGACCAGCTAAATCAGATACATTCAAGTCCAACCCTGTTGACCCAGGAGTCTTATAAACAGGGGTTGAAAATACCTACCTCTCAGGGCTGTCGGGAGGATCAAATGACTGGAGACCATACAGCACCCAGCACTGTGCCTGACGTGTACTAGAGAACACTGTCAATATCGCTAACAACCACTCTGGCTCCAGCCCCAGGCACTTCCAGGCCAGGAGATGAATAGTCTGTGCAAAGCATATTGATTTCCTTGGTGACACAGCATTGCCATGTTGCGGGACCATGAGCCAGGAGATCTGGGTTCATGGCCCAGTCTTGCCAAATTTCTGAGACGTAGGCAGGTTGCTCACCCCATCTGAGTCTCAGTTTCCTGTCTACTAACCTGGAATAATCCCAATAATAATACTAACACAAACTGAGCTTCCTGAACGCCAAGCCCTGTTATAAGCACTTTACAAAGATTAAATCCTTGAATCCTCATGACATTAAATGGAATGATCTGTTACTATCCTCACTGTGTAGAGGAATAAACGAAAGCACTTGCTTAAGATCACACCAAGGTAGGAGTAGAAACTGGATTGGAACCCAGGCAGCCCGCCTCCAGAATCTGTATTCTCAGCCATGACACTGTGTGACCTCCTTCGTGGCATGCCGTGTGCATCCAATGACGTCATGGGTCTAAAAGGAGCTTGAGGACTGCACAGCATTATACGAATGTTAGGGTATATTGTTATGCATCCCAGCCTGGCTCATGTATGAGTAATTGTGCAAGGAATGAGAACCGAAACGAATACAGGAAACCGGGTGGGGACGGGTGCCATCTGGGACTGGCACATCACACCAAGAAGGGAGAAATGGGTAGAAGATGGGCCAAGAGGGGTGGGCAGCCATATGCACCCTCGCATGGCTTTTGACTCTCTCCTTAGTCAGTCCGTGACTAGCTAAGAGGTCAAAATAGTTTCTAGAAAATTAGGAAGATAATTTCAAGTCACCCTGAAATCCTTCTAATCCCTCTCTTAATTATAACTTTTGTCTCACCTGACATCTCTGTTCTCCTTCCAACCCCTAAAGCTGTATGCAGTCTGTTTATCCCTCTGCTTCTCCCACCACCACCCCTCAACCACCTTCCCTCATGTGAAACCCGTCACCAGGTCTGTGACCTGAGAATCACTATGCTAGGAGAACCGGTGTTAAGCCAAGTCATCCTAGGACAGGTCCCAGAAGGACAGTCAGGAGGGTTCTGTGGATTCAAGAAGGTACTTCTGATGTTTCAAAGTAGTTCTCGGATGTGGAGACCAAGAACTACTTTGCAGATTACTTTAGGCAAAGGAGACCTCTGGACACTGCTAGGTCCCTGACCAGCCTCATCCTATGACCTGCTGCTTTCTGTAGAAGGTTCTCTGATGCTCAGAATGGAATCATTTCACTTACATAAGCACAAACCCCATCTTTTTGGAAGCCCCATACCTCTCATGCTTGGTTGGCTGCTGTGCAGGGCAGAACAGTCACTGGCCAGGGACGGAGGGGCTTTCAGACCCTCACATTGCCCATCTCCTATGCTGTCCCAATCTTCCTTTTCTTCCCAGAATCCCAGGCAGTCTTCTCAGCCCTGAGCTGGTCTCCCTTCCTTCCCCTCCTTGCTGATGAATCTGTTAGGACAGAATTCTTTCCTTGTGCTCCTCACGCTGGCAAATGATCTCAGGCGTTTAACAGCAATGGCTGTGAATCTGTCACCATTAGCAGTCAGTGAAGGCACCCAAGCACTCTGCTCTGTTTTGTTCTTACTCCTTTTCTGTATCCTATCATGTTCCCCTCCTGTTTCCTGAACCCCCGCCACACTCCCACCCCCTGACCCTCCACTGCCTAAGAAAGATGCAGCTGCTTCTCTTCCAAAGCCCACAGAACAAGAGTCTTAAGGAGCCGCAGAACAGCCCGGGTTTTCAAGAACGGTCATTCGGTTCTTCCATCTTCACTCTTCACTCACAGCAGGGACGGTCCCACTTCTCTCCTCACCTACCACAGGCAGGCAGGATGCCAGGCACTCAGGCTTCCCTGTAGCAGCCCCTGCCCTGAGCTGGTACCACCTGCTTCCTGACATCTCTCTTGGTTTCCACCCCTAAACTCTGTTTCTGTTCCCCCAAACCAGGCTCATGGACCACCGGTGTCAGGATCACCTGGAGCACATGATAAGAACTCAGCTTCTGGACTTCACCTCAGATGCCCCCAGACCTACTGGATCACAGCCTGGAAGCAGGGCCCAAGAGTAGTGTCTCTGCAAAGCCCCTGAGGCTCGGGCACAGCTTGGGCAGCCACTGCCCTTGTAGGAGCAGGGACCATCCTCCAAACCACCAACCTTCTCTCCAGATGACCAGGTGTCCTCAGACACACACAAGCTCTGTGACCTGTTGCTAGAGGAACCCCTGTGCTGGCTGCGCTGGGCCTGGACTGTGAACCAGGCTCTGCCAGTCACTCATTATGGGAACCCTAGCAAGTTACCTTGCACGTGTACCTCCATTTCTGTAGCCACAAAATGGGACTTGATACTTGTTATCTCATCTCATGATTATGATATAAGGTTCAAAGGAGAAAAGAAAAGTGGAAATTTGTTGAAAGGCAAGTTGA
Source organism: Nomascus leucogenys (assembly GCF_006542625.1). NCBI lineage: Eukaryota > Metazoa > Chordata > Mammalia > Primates > Hylobatidae > Nomascus > Nomascus leucogenys. Next base: position 964,903 of record NC_044395.1, on the reverse strand, counting down.
ATAAATGAAGTGTGATTCTATTACCATGTAAGAGATGCCTGGTGGTGAAAGACACGGTGTCTGTCAGGAGATGTGGCCTCCACCCCAATACGCCCTGTGGGCTGTTCTCGGAGCTTGTCCTGAGCCCAGGAAAGGAAAGGAGGCTGTGCTGGGTGTCAAGCACTCACATGAAGAATCCCGGAACCTGCTGAACGAGGCTTTGCTCCGCCCAGGCTGCCCCCATCTGCCCACAGGCCTGCAGCCCCTACCAAGAGCAGTGGGCCCAGCCCTGTGCATCGGCTCCTCTCCCTCTAATTACTCTTCACACACTCTGGCGCCAGGCCCTCCAACCAAATTACAATTGATTCTTCACTCCTCTTGGATCAATGCCATCGACCCTGAAGCATGGAGGACAAACCCAAACTCACCCTCTAGGAATCAACGGCCCAAGCCAAAGCCCGGCGAGAGACCTGCCCGTGCAAACTTGGAATGTGCATGCACACATGTGCGCACATGCACACACACACATGCATGCATCGCCTTGCCCAAGATGCATATGGATCAGTATGCACACAAAATGCACCGGGCCACATATGGGTATCGACATATAGATACATACATAGCTTGATATAGATAGACACTTTCATGCATGTCTACATGCATGTACACAAAAAGCACACAGGCCCACTCATACGCAGGGGTACAGACACATGCCATTGGCTAGAGAAGAGGACACTCTGAGGCCCACAGGAAGCATGCTCTGGCCAAGTGAGGAGCTGGATTCTAGCCCATCCCAGCCCCCTCCCCGGCTGCCCTCCTAGCTCCACGTGTGAGCACACCCACCATCAGTTACAGTGGGAGGGGCCCGGCATGCCTGCGACACACACCTCCGAGCCGAAACTCCTCTGCCATTGCAGAGGCCTGTGGCGTGCCCTCCCCTGCAATGGACCCTGCTTCCTCATCCCTTTGGGGTGTTGGAGAAATGCCCAGCTGCTTCTCCACCAAACAAAGCCCATTTTAACTCAGCTGGGCTCTCTCTACACCTCAGTCCTCAGAGGAGTTTGGAGTGCGTCTGCACCTGAGGCCCCAAACCATTGGAAAGGAGGTGCCAATGCCTACAGATGCCAACACAGAGTGACAGCCACCAGCTCACTCCCCTCCCACACAGAATGGGAACATGAATGGCAAGTATAGAGGAGAAAGAAGACAGAGCAGGACCGGCTGTCCAATACGACCCGAGCAGATACCCAAGGCCTCAGACTCCCCTGCCCCTTTCCTTACGGCCAAGTTCTCCACTCCCCGCCGATGGCCAATGGCCTCCTGCCAGGCACATCTCCAGGTTAAGTCATAGAAACACAGAACATCAGAAGGAGAAAAGCTCTGGGAGATCCTCGAGTCCCTCCAGCCCACATTCTCTCGGTGCCCAACTCTCCTTAATGACATTCCCAGCAAGGGACTGTCCCTCACACCGAACATACCGCGCCCAAGGACACCGGAGGAGCAGAGGCCTCATCACGCAGCCGGTTCTCTGCCCAACAGCTCTAAAAGTCTCTCTAAATACAGTAAAATCTCTCTCCCCAGAATGTTCACCAGCTGGCATGAAGTGGAAGGAAAGCCATTTCAATATTAAATGGTTGGTCTGCAGCTTGTCTGAAGGAAGAGCCACTATTTGGCGTTTCTACAGACAGTTCTCAGTGCGAGGTTCTCCCGAGGCTGAGGGCAAGACCTGGGGATGATCTGACCCTCGGAAGAAGGTGAAGGGCACCGTGGCCTACCCTGTGCAAAAGGAAGATCTTGAAAAAGTCAGATATCTGTCAATCTATGGAAGAAGCCTTATTTGAGTTTTGTCTCTAATTTTGTCTACTAATTTCCCTTTACTATACTAATACATTACTAATATTCCTAGTGAGTTCTTGGCCTCCGCCTCCCCCCAGATAAGCTGCATTTGCAGGCTGACAGCAGCTGAAGATAGATGTGTATGATCTGGGGAGGACGTCTTCAGTGCTGTACGTGCCCCATCAACACCTCAGGCCTTGGCCCCAGCACTGGAATCAGAAGCCTGGCACATAAAGCCGAAGACTCTGTCCTCATGGTCTCCATGTCCGTGGTCTGAACCTTCTCTGTGTAACCTATTTCCTGTCCTCTATCCCACAGAGCTTTTCCAACCATTCTGGAGGGCTTAAGGACCATCAACTCTGCCCCGCCAACCACCCGGGCCCCCACACCCCACCAGTAACAGCTGCGTGGACTGAGAGGGATTTGCCCTTCGGCGGTCTCTTGCAGGCCAGAGCAGTGGAGAGAAGTCTGTGGAAGACCCCTGTGGCCGGCTCTCTCATCCACCATTTTACTCCCACCATTCCACCATCGACATCACAAGGTTGGAAAGCATTTCCCAAAACACCTTGCATTATGTTTCTGGGTGTGGATTAGACGCCACCCATTGCGCGCACTTGCACAAGATTTGGCAGACAAATGGGAGGGGGTGCTCTTCCTGCAGCCCTAGCTGTTGCTGGCTATCAAGGTCATAACAGGCTTGCAGGAGTTTCCAGTGTTCATGCTTCATTTTCCAAGATTTGAAATGTTAGCCTGCACAGCCTCTCCATCTGACTGCCTGCTCCCTGAATTCCACTGTCTCTTCTCCCATCTGCGGGTCTCCAGAGGCTTCTCTGGGGCCAGTGGCAGCTCCGACGTCCAAGAGCATGCCCTCGATGGTGCCTCTGAGCCATGGCTTCAGTAATTCTGTGTTGTTCTGGGAGTCGCTGTAGTAGCCTCGATCCTGAATCTGCTCCTTCTGCCCTTCCGATGATTGCTTGAGCCCCCAAATTCCTGTACGCAATCCCTTTTGGTTTGAACTACGCAGAGTGGAAACTTTTTCCTTTACTGAACCTTGACATACAAGATGCAAGCTGGGTTAATAGCAGTTATGGTGTCAACTTTGTTCAACAGACATTTAATGAGTGCAAACCATTTCACCCAGTGCTGTGCCAGGCACAGCGACATCCTGCAAGCAGGTGCACCGTGTCCTGACATGGTGGCGATAGGCAGGGCGAGGGGTCCATACCCAGTCTTCACCCAGTCAGCCCAGCTTAAGGGAGTGAGGCGAGTGGGAGTAGGGCAGCCCTGGCTTCAGAAAGGCCCCGCCCAGTTCCAGTGCTCACCCCAGACACAGGCAGGTTGCCAACCCTCTCTCCAGGGCTCAGTTGCTTCGCTTCACTCCCACTGCTCCTCTTCCCCTTTGCACTTTTATTCCTCATCCTCCAGACTCAGGGGATGTGCTCTCCCCTGCAGGTCTTCCTGGCCCTCCTCCCCCAGCGCCTCTGTTCCATGCTTCATAGAAAATGTCCGACGAATTGAATTCATCTGATTCCCAGCCCAGAATTTCTTCTTTCCTGAACACACACATGCACACTCTCACACACTCACGCACACACACATTCACACACACAGTCACCACTAGAGTAAGGTATTTGTCTTGGGTGGGGTTCCCCAGATGCTAAGTCTGAGATGGGGGATTCTGTGCCAGGGAGTTATGGAGGGAGGGCTCCCAGGAGGAGCCTTAAGGAAGAGAGGAAAGCAGAATGGCAGGGGAAGAAGCCAAGAAAAGAACATGGTTTTACCTGAAGTCTCTCTTCCAACTGCCCACCTCCAGAATCCCGGGGCAGGAATGGCACCACAGACTTCTCCCACGTTGGGGAAAGTGCTGGCCTTTTGTAACCTGCACCAATCCCTCATGGCTGCAGGTCACCTGGTGTGGGGCGTGGCCTCCTCAGCATCTCCCTGCAAGAAAGGGTGCAGCTCTGAGCAACAGCAGCCCACACTCAGAGAGAGGCAGAGGGAGGGACTGTGGCAGCCCAGGAAGGAGACCTGGGAGGTGCACCGACTACAGAAAGTATAACATAGCGAATGCACTGCAGGATTCTTAGAGAATAAGAACTGGACAGAATGGGGTCAAGGGAAAGGTAGCGGGTTCCTAATCCAGTTGCCTTTCTCCCCGCCAGCCAAGCCAGAGGTGGGCCAGGCTGATTCCCAGCAAGCCGGCACATGGTCACAACAAAGAACTGGTTGTGCTTGCGGTGTTTGGGGATTCATAATGAGCTTATTAAAAGAGTGACACAAAGCTGCAGGGCGTGTTTTTTACCCTACCACAAACAGAGCTGTTGTTTAAATGCCAAGTGAATTCTGCCCTGTGTGGTGGGACCTGTGCACTGCCAATGGGCACCAGGGCATGGCACAGGGAAGACGCCCCACTCTGCCTGAAAGCTCTGCATATCTTCTGAGTACCTCCTCAGAAGGTGACAGCCTCTGGCACCCCCTCTTATGACCAGCCTGTAGGGAGATCGCCTTCCCTCTAGCTGGAAGGTGGTGCTGTTCCACCCAGAAGCCAGGACTGGCAGGAAGAGCTGTGTCAGGGGAGTATTGCAGCTCTGCAAAGACACAGTGAGCAGAGAACATGTCATGTCACCTGAGCCCAGAAAGAAAGAGCGAGTCCTTTGTTCTTTCCTGTCTCCAGGTCTCAACCCACTTGACCAGACAGAGGAGGGGAGCCACCTCAAAGCAGTATTGAAAGCACAAGCACTTCCTCCTTGTGCAAGTGTAAGGCCCCAGCCAGGCATGCATAGGTCAAGACGGCCCACCAGTAGGAGGAAGGACAGTTCTAGGCACAGAATCCCCAGGGAGAGGGATCAGACCTGCAAGGTGGCCCCAAACCACCTTGGCCCCAAACCACCCTTGCCCTCAGTCCATGGAAATCCAGCTTCTTTCCACTTGGGCATGAGCTGAGGGAGGGAATAATGGGCAGGGAAGCCCCGAAGCTTCCCCCAGGAGCAGGCGTCCCAGACCGGGTGTGGTCCCTCGGCTGAGTTAGGAAGCTGCCTGTGTTTCCAGGGCCCTCAGGGGCCCTGGCTCTCACCTGAGCTAACACAGAATGAGAGGCCAAACTGCGATGCCGTGGGAGGCTTCAGACGGTGTTTCCTGAGGGTGTTATTTCCAGCCTAATGCCGTGTTCACATGGCTCTGCCTGGTGATTACTGTATTATGATGTATTAATCATAGGCTAACGAGGCACTCCGCCCCACTCCTCTCTCCAGGCTGTACAGGATCCCACCTGATCCCACAGCACCACCAGCTCTCCTGTATCTGCACCCCCAACCCACCCTCAGGGCCAGCCCTGGGTTTGGCCCCCTTGCCTACAGATAAATTCAGAGGCAGTCATTTCTTGTGTCCACATCCAAGCTAACAATGTCTAAAGCCAGCGTTTGGCACCCACAGATCTTTGTGATGCATTAGCCCCTCTTCCTCACTCTCTGATGACAAAGGTCTAGGAGGCAAAACAAAGCCCAGAAGAGAGGAAAGTCATTCTGATGTTTTTCTTGGGTCCAGGAGAATGAGACAGGCTATGGCTGTCTGGGACCTGTGAACTCTCCCAAGTGCTGAGTGAACTTGACTTGGTCCTAGGGAACTGGTTCATTCAACAGCATTTAAGTCTTTATGTGGCAAGTGCTGTTTTCAGCAAAGTCAACAGGAAGTTCCTAACTCCCGGGACTTCACTCCTGACAGAGGTACGCTGTCAGGCCTTGGGCTGCTGCAGTGAAAAGTGTTGGTCCTTGACGGTCTGGCAAGGACAGTTCAAACCAGTCACTTCAGGGTATGGTCTGAGTCCTCAGTGGCGCACTGGCTTTAGAAGAAAAGAGACAGAGGACCCAGAGAGAGAAGACTCACTCCCTGACCCCAGGAACAGAGTCTAGCAGGAAAGAAGTACAGATGAATGCAGTGTCTCGCATCAGGACCAAGGAACCAGGGAACGTGCCACTGAGCTGACAGAGCTTCAGGAACGATGTCACTCCGTGTATCTGTGGCTGTTTTAGGAGTCAAACCCCTCACCTGTGATTTATACTTTGCCTTTATAGGCCTGTTCATTTCTTTAGGAGTCCTTCAATGGCATGAGGTCATTTGTATATGCTCACCTACAATATGAGCAGGGCATAGAATATGCCCAGACTTGGGGTATTAAGTCCTGGACTTAATAATATTAGTGGGTACCATGATGAGAAAACAGAGGCTGGTATGGTGATGATACTGAGGAACAAGAGGGCTTCCTAGGCAGGAGAACTGGTCACCTGGAGATGATGTGGGCATATGCTAAGCCCAAGCCACAACAATTTATTTGCAAGATACGAGCACTACAAATAATTCAAGCATCCTGTGGCTCCCGTGCTCCAGGCCTCCTGATGTCCACATGTTTTTATACAGTCGCCTTCCCTAGGGCTGACTTATGGTACTCACCAATAGAATCACATGGAAGTGATGATATGTAACTTCCATTGCTTTATCACAGAGGCATTGTGCCTTGGTCTTCTGGATGACTCACTTGGAGAGAAGTCATTGCTATGCCATGAGGACACATCAGCAGCCCTGGGGAGGGTCCTCACTGAGGACTCCTGCCAAGTGCCAGCATCAACTGCCAGCCACATGAGTGAACCTCCTTGGAAGCAGGTCCTTCCTCTCTTCTGGGCTTTAGTTTTGCCTCCTAGACCTTTGTCATCGGAGAGTGAGGAAGAGGGGCCTCCAGCCTCAGTCAAGCCTTCAGATGAAGATAGCCCAGGCTGGACATCCAATTACAGTCCCATGAGAGACCCCGGGCCGGGACCACCCAGCCAAGCCACTCCTGAATTCCTGACCCATACACACTATGAGAGGTAAGAAATAGATATGGTTGCTTTAAACTGCTAAGTTTTGAGACAATACGCATTGCAGCAGAAATAACTAACACATATCCCTAGCAATAATGTAGTTCCTAGAACACAGCAGATGCTCAGGAAATGTTTAATGGATGAATGAATGAAGCTTCTAGTAGAGGGGCTATAAGTCAAACATTATGAATAGTGATGAGAAGAGGGAATGGGTGGCCGTGGCCAAGAGAACTCATGTTCCAAACTTGGAAAGATAAAACTTAGCTCATAAACTCAAGAATTCAAGAAATGTCATAATACTTTATTTTCTTCAAAACTGAATAAATTGACCCTAAGTCATTATTGCTACCCAAGACCCCTCTCTACCCCACCTCAACTCGCCCGAGGATCTGGGAAAAAATTCACTGTGGGAAAAGAGCCTCTACTCCCCAAGTCTATAATGGCCATTTATAATACCTTCCAACCTCACACACCATGACTCCGTAAAACCAGGTTATGCTACAGCTATCAGGACTGTCTTGGGAGTCCCTGTGTCTACAATACAGTCTCTTAGACACCCAGGAAAGCCATTCTCTTCTGAGGTCTCACACCTCATTCAGACCTTCAACAAATATTTATTGGGTTCTCTACTAGTTAGGGTTCTCTAGATAAACAGAACAAGTACGAGAGGGTGGGGAGAGAGAGAGATTGATTTTAAGGAATTGGCTCATGTGTTTAGAGCTGGCAAGCCCAGAGTCCACAGCATATGCCAACAGGCTGGAGACCCAGTAAGGGCTGATGCTGCAGCTCAAGTCCGAAGGCCATCTGCCAGCAGAATTTTCTTTCCTTCAGGAGAGGTCAAGTCTTTTTCGTCTTAAGGCCTTTAACTGATTGAATGAGACCCATCTGCATTACTGAGGGCTTTACTCAAAGTTGACTGATCTATTTTAATCTCATCTAAAAGGTACCTTCACGGTAACATCCAGATTGATGTTTGACCAAATACCTGGGCACCATGGCCTAGCCAAGCTGACACATAAAATTCTTCACCATAAGATGCCATTAAGTGATGTAGGCACTGGGGATAGAGCAGTGAATCAACATGGGCAAAAATCTGGGACTTTTACATTCTAGGAGTGGAAAAAATAATAATAAACCATAATCAAATACATATATCATATGTTAGGTAGTTCTCGCACTAAGAAGAAGCACCAATCAGGTGACGTGAAGGAAACTAATGAAAGTTGCCGTTTAGATAGACTGGTCAGGAAGATCTCAAGAAATAACCCTTTGCTTAAGTGAAGAAGTCATACAAATACCTGGGGAAAGAACCTTCAGGCAGAGCAAACAGCACTACAAAGACCCTCTTGCCAGAGGGTAAGGACCTGCCCCTGCACCCAGGCCCAAGACCCTCCACCCCACTCCCCACCACGGCCATCACTCCCCTTGGACGTTCCCCTTCCACCTCCCCCAGTCCAATTCCTCTAAGGAGCCCAGCCTCAGAAAACAAAAGCCAGGAAGGAAGCGCGTCTATGAGGAACACATCTCGTCTGCGTAAGCAAGAGAACATAGAAGACCTGGCTGCTTTCTTGGAAAAGTGTGCTGGCGGCGGTGGGGGGGAATATAAATAGACCAAAAATTAATTTCTCAAAAAATCAAACAGCCACAGAAACAGCAGCTGCTCTCCACATCCCACTCCCAGCCAGGCTCTTGAGGTAGGATTGGGGGTGAGGAGAGGGGGTGAAGGGAGAAGCAGGAGGAAATCTCTAACTCTTAGAACTCTCTGATTCAGGAGAATTCACTAATTTCCTGACAAAAACCAGAGAAATTCTCCCCACAAGCTGTCAGACTTCTCCTTCCCAATACATCCAACTTGGATGTGAAAGTCTGTGGGAAAGGCGAAAGGATGCCTCTCCACTCACACCAGCCCAGAGGCGGGAGCCCAGCACTCCCTGGAGAGGAAGCTACCAGGAGTCGTGTGGCAGCCCAGCACCAATCTGCAGCCAGGCCCTCAGAGGCCCCCTCAGAGAGATCAGAGGCCATGGTGACCATGCCCCAGGAGAGGGGGAGGCAGGAAGGAGCACTGGCCTCCTGTGCCTGAGCTGCCGTGGACTTGAAGTAGGAAAGCTGGAGGGGGAAGAAGTAAGCCCACACCCAGTCCCCTCCCTAAGGACAGGGAGCTTAAACCAGACCTGCTGCAGGGGAGGACGGGGGTGGCTCCAGGCCAGAGAGCCATGAAGAGACCTCGTTTCTGCCCCTGGCCTTTCCTTCCCTCCCCCTCTCACACTGCACACATACAACACCCTCAGAGAACACGGTATCTGAGAAATTGAAATCAATTCAGCGCAACAAACCACGTGCATTAAATGTTCTTCTCTGTGCTAGATGCTCTGCCAGGTGCTGGAAATGCCAAGATAAATAAAACGCCGCCCTGCCCTCTGTAAGCTTACCCATGGTTACAGCATGATCGCTGGTCTACCACTCGTACAAATAAAGTACAACAAGGGCACAGAAGAGGAAAAGCTTAATTCTGCCCAGGGGCTGGTGGGGAAGGCAGCTTTGTCAGAGAAGGTGGCATGTGACCCCTGGGAGTGAGCTGGGGATGGTACATGGGCCAGTGGCACAGCAGGTCGCATGGTACATGTTTCCAGGGTGGTCCTGGGTACTGGCCAGAAGGCAGGCCGTGATGAGGGAGAGGTCTCAAATGAGCCTAGGAACAGACACAGGCTTCAATTAGGTTCCAGCTCTTCTGAAGAGTTTTTAAACTTCAGTGTTCTTAAACAGGGACACGTGCCTGTGAACTCTGAGAAAGGAAACCCAGGTATCAGCAGGGGATGGGGTGGGGTGAGTTAGAGACAGATTGCGAAGCGGGAACGCGGGCCACTGCAGGAGTCCAGGTCAGTAGCCCAGGTGCAAGGCGTTGCCAGCCCCTTAGAAGGCCAGGCAATGAGGACAAGGGAGGAGAGGGCAGATCAGAGGGAGGTTTCATGGGGATACCAAGGCCTCGGGGATGGCTTTACGGGGTGGATGGTGGATTCAGGGACAGATCGCCCCCAGGTTTCTGACTTGGAGGAGAAAGGGCCCAGATGCAAGCCCAGGGTAGGCAGGGCAGGCTCTGGCTCATTCTAGCCTGAGCGCAGTGACTAACACTTAGAAAGTACTGGATCACACGTGTAGGCTGAATGGGCAGAAGAATAAACGCATAGCGATGGAAGGGGAAATGTATGGTAAGCTCTCCCGGTGCCTGTGCCCCCAGGAACAGCTGCATTTCACCAAAGGGCACGTCACACACAGCATCCAGGAGGGAGAGGTTTCTCACCAAGGGGACCTGCCACTTGCTCCTGCTCTGTCTGGCTTCGAGGCTAAATGGAAAGCTTGGGCCCAATGGTGAGTGAGAACTGCAAATCCTAGAGTGGAATGGGAGCCATTAGGAGGCAGAGGGCACAGCGAGAGCAGTAGAACTGGCAAGAAGAAGACGGTGAAAGGAGAGAATTCTATTAACAGCAAGAAATCCATCACTGGGTCTGAGGCCAGGAAAAGGGATTTGCAAAGAAAATTCTATTCAGGGTGTATTTCCCTCTTATCGCAGTAAATGGGCTGCTAAAATGTACTGCTCTGTATTAAAAATATGCTGTCCTTTTAAAATGGCACAGACACCGGTGCATTCTATCTGCTGTGTGTACATAAAGAGAGAAACCGATCCGCGGCTCCCATTCATAAACGCAGGGCCTCCCGTGTGCTGATCAAGGTGGCGGGGGAGTCGTTTCCGCAGCACAGACACCTCTCCCAGAAGCAGGGCTGATACTCCACTTAGGACCATCCTGGAGCCTGTGCACCTGCATAAACTCCACCCCTTCCTTTTTAAAATAGTTTTGTTTATTTTTAAATTACTGTATGGCAAAATTAACGCTTTTTTCTGTTGGTCTACAGCCCTATAGATCACGTGAATTTCTCCCCGTGTCTACAGTCATGTGGCCACTACCCAATCAGGACGCACAGCAGCTCCATCACCCAAAACACTCCCTTGAGCTGCCCCCTTACCCTCCAACCCTCACTCAATCCATAACCCCTACAATCACTGATTTGTTTTCTATCACTATAATTTTGTCTTTTCTACTATAGCAAACAAATGGAACCTTACAGTACACAACCTTGTGAGACCGGCTTCTTTCACTCAGCACAGCGTCTGAGATTCACTCAAGCCATTGCCTACCCAAGCCGTTACCTCTCTCCATAGCGCGTACTTTTTTCTCTGGAGCTGTGCCCCGGGGCATGGGTGGGCCACAGTTTGCTCCCTGCCCTCTGGGTCTACTTCATAAAAGCTTAGCACCTTCCTCACAGAGGGGGCCAAGAAAGAAAGAAGGGAAGACACGGTGACCGTCCCTCTTCCTTCACTATGTGAGAATGGATTGAGTGTCCTCCGTGTTTTCACTTTGCAGGACTGGGATGCACGTGTGAACAAAGCAGGCTGCAGTTCTTGTCCTCCTGGCGCTTCCGTTCTCCGGGAGGAGAGGGGTGGTGAAGGATGCACATGCTAAAAAGTGTTGTGGGGTGTCAACGGGGGAGTGCTACGGGGAGAATAGAGAAGTGGGAGAGGCGTCAGAAGTGTGGGCAGGAGGCCGTGATTAGGAACGGTGAGGGGGGAGCCAGAGAGGCCTCCTTGAAAATGGGACCTTCGTGCAAGACTTGAAGGGTGTTAGCCTCCTGGCACACCGCGGAAGGGAAGCCTGCCCGGCAGGGGAAGCACTGGACGGGAAAGGCTGGGCAGACTTGGCCGGAGCAAAGCCAACTAAGTAAGGTGCAGCTGGGGGCAGAATGTGCATCTCCAAGCCCGGGCGCTCGGCCGCCCAGTGCTGCCCCAGTGCCTTTGGCTGCGACATCTCAGAGCACCCAGGACTGCTGCCTCTGACTCGGCTCTCAGTAGCCATGCCCGGGAGAGGTCCCTGAAGCCGGGTCAGGCAGATGCGCCGTGGAGAGCCCGCCACATACTTCCCCAGCCCTACGGGAACTGCGGTGCCCTTGCAGCCTCACAGCCGAGGACTCCAGACCCTGACTCGATGACTTCATTCTCCACCCAGGTAATTGGCATTCTGGCCAAACTCTGCCAGCAGCAGCTTGAGCTGCTGAGGAGGCCATGGAGGAGATACCAGGGCTCAGGCACAGCCTCAAGGGGCTAAGCGGATAGGGATGCGAGTCCCCCACGAGGGTCCCATCAAGCCCTTCTCCCAGAAGCAGCAGAAGGGCACTAATCCACGCTCCTTCCACTGGCTGGGGTTCCAAATCTCATTAGCATTTACAAACGTGGAATTAATCTTCCCTTGGTAATCTGGTCGTTATTGATTTTTATTTTTAACTCTTGTCTTATGAAGACAAATAAAGTGCCTTCGGCAGCACAGATGTTCCCAGGGGTGCAAAGGAAGCAGGGGCCGGAGAAACGGGTATTCAGACAGGCTCAAAGAATCTCTCGTGGCTCCGTCAGCAGGTTCTGGGAGCGAGATAGGAAGTCAGATGTGTCCCAGCCTTCCAACTATCATAAACAGGGAGGACCCCCAAAGAGGACAGAGAGGCCCGAACCTCCAACGCCCCAATTAGGCCCATCTGCAGCTGACAGAGACAGCTCTGATTCATCTTAATCACATGCAAGTTAAAAATAAACATCAATAACCAGCGGCATGAAGAAAAGAGGTGACATTTTGAGATGCAAATGAGGTGGGAAGTCCGAAAGCCAGGCAAGGAGAGTCCCAACCCCCTGAGTGCCTGAGCACAGGTGGCCTGCAGACAATGTGGAGACCCCCCCAACCACAGCCACCCCCACCTCCACACCTCTCAGGACCAGGTACAGAATGTCAGCTGCTAGTTTGTCAGTGCCAAAACTGATGGCTTCACACGCGTGACACCTTCGTAGCAGCAGTGGTGTGACAGACAGACCTGGGCCTTGGCAGTAGAAGAGGTGGGCTCACATCCCAGCTCACTGGCTCACCTCTGCAGCACCTCAGTTCAAGGAGGTGATATGGCGGCACACCTGAGAGGCCTGGTGTGTGTAGGCCCTCAAAGAGGAGGGATCTAGTCCTGCATTTTCTGCTTCCCTCTAAAGCAAAATCCAATGGTTAGAGAAATTGCTTTAAATTGCAAAAATAAAAATCTTGATTAAACACCAAGCATGAGAACGTTCTCATGCTAAATCAGGTACCAAGGATTCCACAGGAATATGCAGAAATATGTGAGGCCCTCGCGATATATATGAAATAATAAATTCCCAACTCCCACCCACACAGAGCTTAAAAATCTCGCAAGGGCGTTTATAAACAGTCCATGGAGTATGACGGGCGTAAGAAGCTGCTGGAGAGACTGTGTCGTCTACCTCCACGTACATCTCACCGTCTGGCTTCCAGCCCTTCCTGCCCAGAATCCAGGGCAAGATGGCGGGGTCACCTGCTGCTCTTATGATATCGTGTTTAATTCCCACCCCTGCCCTATGAGGATCAATATTCTCAGATGAAGCAATGGGGCTTAGTGAGCTGGGTGATTTGCCCAAGACAGGGAGCTGTCGGGGATTCTGACTGGCATCTGTCAGCCCAGAGCCCGTTCTTGCTCTTCCTTCCCAGGCTTGCTATCAGGAGGAGCCTCAGCCCGAGCACAGGGGCCTCTCAGCCCAAGAGTCCGGGATTCCCTAACTCACTGCACCTCCCAGCACACGGCCTCTCCTGACTGTGGCCTCGCTGTAGCTTCTCTGAGGTCCCACAGCTCACCCTCGTTAGCACAAGCTCCTGCACCTCTTTCCGCACGCACACCCTCAGCTTGCAGCTTGCTCTTCTCCGCTCAGCTCTTGAGCCTAAGGGCCTGACTGGCCCCCTGGTGCTGTCATTGCAGCCAGCGCAGGGCAGGGTAGCCGGGCTGGGCTTGGCTCAGCCTACTGTCCCACTGCCCACCTCTGTGGTGGGCCAGGTCACCCCAACACAAGAGAGACAAGGCCAGAAACATTTACCTACTGAAAGATTATCCTCCCCTCATTCCTGGTGTGGGGGGATCGGCTGCAGCATCGGCTGATGAGGAAGGCCACATTCACATCCAGTCAAAACAGCTCTGTAAAACAGGCTTTGACAAAATTGTCACATTAGATGTATCTGAATAAAGTCAGCCGGGCGGCTGGCAGAGCACAATTCTACATCATTTTGACAGCCTGCATTACGAAGCTGCAGGCACCACCAGGAAATGACCTCCAAGCTAAGCCCAAATTATAGCCAGTGCAACATAGTCAACCCTTGGTAGGGTGAGAGGAGGCCAGGAAAAAGGCTTGGAGGGCAAAGAATGAACAATTTCCTCTCCTCCCCTCCCTCAATCACGAGTGGAGAGAGGGAAGCAAAATGGGTGTTGGTGCAGTCAGCGGGGATCTTCCCCTTCCCTCTGGCTGGGAGCCCGGGGCTCGCATTTCTGTCTGGCCTCCTCATTTAGTGGCCTGGGAAATGCCCCAGGTGGGGAGGCTTCTGCTTCTAATGAGCTTTTCCATCTTGGGCGATTCACCTCCCCTCCCTGGCCCTTCATTTTCTTTCCTGGGACAGGGGGAAGGACTAGCATCAATGATTTTAAAACTGTGTTCCTTAGGTTTGCAGAAGGTGTCCCAGAGGTGACCTGATGGGAGGGTGGGGTAGAGAAGCAGAGTGTTTTACACCCTCAATTGCAGAGGAGCTAGAACTGTGCTGTTTCCATCTGTTACAGCTACTGGGGCTCCAGGGAAGATGCCTTTGAAGGAAGGGTTCTGTTGCTAATTTGTTTTTTCAAAAAGGAAAAAGAGGAAAAAAGGAAGAGAGGAAGGCAGGAAGGAAGAAGGGAGGGAGGAAACCACAAGACTTCTAATTGCTCCCATAGTCTGTGGAAAGAGTTCCACATTCTAGTGCTCTAGGGTGGGCCTTTCCAGAAGCAATCATCCCCATAGCCTTCGCAGCAAGTGCAGAAAATCCGCTGTGCATCTGTGCATCCTGCATCTCAGAGGAGACGATCTGACCGCCAAGCCCTCTGGCCCCTGGATAGGGAGGGGCAGTAGTGAGAAGTGTGGCCTCAGGCCTAAGTCCATCCCAGCCTCCAAGGAGGCCAGGAAAGACGAGAGGACTCTGAGCTCCATGGGTCTCCACTCCCACCCCAAAGGGTGTCACCAATGCATTGACAGAGCAGCCTCATTGGGAGAGGCTGGGGGGGGTGGCATTCAAAAGGGCATGAGGACACTGAATATTCATGACGCTAATTAAGCAACAGCTAATTGGAAAATGTTGGATTTTATTAAGACCCCAGATTTATATCATTGCAACAGGCACCAACATAATAACAATCATCTAATGGCCACTTTGGGTTCTTTCCAGAGTTTCTTTCCTCTCTTGCTGGCTGTTAATGTGCAGGGGAGAGCAAGCCAGTGAGTAGATGAGACCAAGGGGAGCTTGCTCTGTCGTTGGTCTGTGCAGCCCAGAAGCAGGAGATTGGACTGGGTGGTCTGTCCCGGCTCTTTCTGCATCACCAGGAGTGGAGATGCTGAAGAGAGGGCTGAGATTGGGGAGGCAGGGAGCAAAATAGAATGAGGACGTTTGCCAGCCACAGAGGTGGAAGGAGGCTTCACACCTAGCCTAATGCCTTGCCCTCGGCAGACAGTAGAATATTGGTGGTAACCGCAGGGACCAAATGACCTTTAGCAGGGGGCACCGCGGGTGCTCTACAACCTCCTGGTGAGTTCTCCGTGGAGCTTGGAACCAGCTCTTCTCCATCCTGGGAAGGCACTTCACAAGGTCTACATCAACCTGAAGCACTGAACAAAGCTCGGAAGTTGGGGGAAACTCCAGGCTACTGGTTTAATTTCCCTGCCCTGCAGAGAGAGAGAAACATCACCTTTAAAGGAAAGAGTATAGTAAAAGATGACTTGGATCCTTTGAAAAATGTCTGCTATGTTATGGATGTTACCTTAGAAGACAGAGCACAATCACACCTGTTCCACTTTGAGATTTGCTAAAATGGCACCAGGTGTGAAATGAGCAGAGCGGGGCAGTCTGTGAGCCCCTTCAAGTGACTATCTCTGTTATTTACGAGCTTATCTGAGCTCAAACGGACTTCAAGTTAACAGTCCCACTTTTACCATAGAAATAACAGAGAGAGAAGAGTCGTAAATGTCTATTTATAAAATAAAAACTGAGCATTAGAATCCGGAGAAACGCCCGTAAGGACCCCCTGATGAATGGTGTGTTTGATTAACCCTCCTGCTTTGCACAATGGCCGTGCTCACAAGCAACAGGCAGCTAAGACCTCTCTCCTCACACCTAAGACCCAGCAAGTGAGCCGAGGGCCGGGGTGACCATCCTTGCTCTGCAACCCTGGCCAGGCAGACGTGCCGCCACCGCATTGCTCTACCCAGCCCAGCCGCAGGTCCTTTTGAGTGGGCCGGCAGCTGCGTCCTCTCAAGGCTGGGAGGTTTCCTTTGGGGAGCAAGGCAGGATTGAAGCCCCACTCCCAGCACAGGTGAGGGAGGGCTGTGTCCACACTCAACATTATTTCTGGGGGTGCCTATGAGGGTATTTCTGGATGGGATTCGCATTTGAATCAGTGGACACAGTAGACTGCCCTCCAGTGTACGGGGCCTCATCCAGTCCACTGAGGGCCTGGGTTGAATGTGAAGGCAGCAGAGGGGGGTTCTTCCTTCCTGCCTGCCTGCTTGGGACGTCTCCTTGCATCTTCCCTGGCTCCCCCTGGTCCACAACCCTCCGCATTCAAACTGGGATTACACCACGGGCCTTTCTCGTCCCCACCTTGCAGACAGCACACTGTGGGGCTTCTCAGCCTGCATAGTAACGTGAGGCTCATAACAAATGTGAGATCATAATAAATCTCCATATATATGTAAATAAACATACGCATACACATAGCCTGTTGGTTTATTTCTCTGAAGAGCTCTGACTGATACACTCACACACCCCCAATATTCAAAACCCCACGAATACTCTGGGGACGAAGTCTCCGCTGAACTGACCCAACCGGTCTCCCCTCGGTCTGAGCCTCCGTTTCCCTGTCTATGGGAGGAAAAGTGGGTAGTCACTGGGGCCGTGAGGAAGCGTCTGGACACCTTTGTGTGTAGTATCTTGGTCAAAACTCTCCAAAGGGAAGGATGGTGATGCATACGTTCCTCAGCTCGACTGTGGTGATCATTGTACAGTGCACACATCGTCAAAGCGTCATGTCGTGCAGCTTAAATAGATAGAATTTTTGTTTGCCAATTATACTTCAATAAAGCTGGGTGGGGGAAGAACGTGCTACTCTAAAACAATCTGTGTGTCTCCTTTGTCCTCTTCCCATTCCTAACTTCCTCTTTCAAAAAAAAGACTTTGTTTCTTGCTGAAAGTTACTTGAAATATTTGATGTTGAAGTTCATGTAGAACCCTATAATATATATGAGTGTGTATATGTATATATAAAAATATAAATATACATGCATACACACACATATATAAAGGAAACATATATTTATTTGTGTGTATATAGATGTGTATAGGTTACATATTTTTTCCTTTCTGTTGTTTCTTTCAAAGATTTGGTAGGCCTTCCAATTTCTAAGCATGACTTCCACAGAATGAAATGTCATCGTGAGTCAGTTATTATATACTCTTGAGATTTCCTGCAGGCTTGTCCTTCTAGGTATTTAAAAGGAAAGCATTTCTCCAGCAGTGAAAAAAATAAAAACCTCCCCCAAGGGCCGGGGGTCAGTTGTGAGCCAATACGGGCACTGAGGCACGGCGAAGGAGGAAAACCGCCAGTTTCTTGCTCAAAGGTCTCAGGTAAGCCAGAACAGCTAGTAGAGTGACAGCCCCAGGGAGGGGGCCCCAAGCAGCTGGTGTCAGCAAAACTGGCAAGGAGACGAGGGTGCCCACGTGTGAGCAGAGGATGAGGAAGATTTGAGGGTCAGCAAAGAGGACTGGAGGGCAGGAGTAAGGGAGCGTCAGGGTCTGGGGCACAGGACACCATGGAGGGAGGATCCCTCTCGCCAGCACCTGGGCCCTGGGCACCTGTGGGTTCAGCACCATGAGACGTAGGTCCAGTGGAGCCCTGTCCCCACTCCAGGTCAGACACTGGAGCCTCCACATAAGGCAGGGGAAAGGCCCATTGTTCCCACCGTTTCCGAATCCCTTATTCTCCATGTGACTGTTTCACTGGGCGGAACTTCGCCAGCCGCTCAGGACTCCGGCACTCACCTTTCCCCTTCGCCCGCTCCGTGGCTCTCGCCTCATCTCCCCTCCCTTACCCAGCCCCGAGGCCAGGTTCATGCTGCCCAGCTCTCCTGCCGAGCGAGCCCCTCCACTCTCCCTCTTTTCCCTCTGGCCCTTCTTCTCTATTTACCGGAGTCTCCCCCAGGCCTGCTCTCCCCTCCCCACTCCTCGGGGGTCCTCGTGGGCCCTCGGTCCACAGTGCTCTCTGCCTCTGGCTCTGCTCACCCACCCCCAAGGTGGCAACTGGTGTCTGTCTGGTATCTTCTCCCTCCCATACTCTCCGCCGGGCACCAGGCACATGCCTGCCTGTAGGGTTTTCTGGTCTTTTCCCTCCACAAACCTGCATCGAGGGTCTCCCATGCACTGGGCACAGTGCTAGGAAGGAGGACTTCCCGTATGCAACCACTCAGACCCTGGCCGACGGACGGCCAAAGGATGCATCGGCAAAAGAAGCAGTCCTGAGCTCACCCGCCTTCTCTGCCCCTTCACGGTCAGTAAGGAGAGGCCCAGGAGCAGCGTCCCCCGGGCAGGCACTCAGCGCAGGCCTCTAGGACAGGGCCAGGGCTGCCACCAGCTAGCCTCTCTGGCCTCCTCCCCAAGGCATCAGGCCTGCTCTTGACTTAGTGACAGATTTGGCTGCTCCTCACCCACCGTCTGGCTGCATCCCTGCTAGCCCTGGGTTTCTGACCTCAGCTGCCACTACCAGCAGGCTCCATCGGCCACAGCCGTCTCCGTGCCTAAGTGACAGCCCTGCTTGTCACTGTGGCCAGGCGGCAGCACGCTGTGTCCTTGGCTCTCTCCTGCCTGTGGTACACAGCAGGCTGTCCCCTTGCCCGCCGCAGCTCTGCCCACACTCTGCAGCCGTACTGTACCTCCCACCCAGGCTCCCCAGCACCTGGGAAAGCTGACTGTGTCTGGCTTCGCAGGTAACCTTGGCGAAACTCTTACCCGTTTCACACCTGCCCTCTCTTCTGTAGAATAGCAGTAATAAGGCACAGGACTGCTGGGAAGGGAAAACCAGGTCATGGGTGTGGAAGTGCTTTGCAAATCCCAAGCACTATAAGGTCCCAAGATAGAGTTCTTATTATTCCGATTCCTATATTACGACCTGCCTCAAAGCTGATCACCTTACAGCTGGGCTGTGCAAACACTTCAAACCTAGGGACACCTCCTCCGCCCCCAGCTAGATTCTGCAGGAGTCACTCATAGCTCAGCCCAGCAAGCTGAGGCCACAGGAAGCACGTGAAGACCCCTCACGGTTGTGGTGGGTAATTTTACCTGTCAACTTGTGTGGGCCACACGTGCCCAGATATTTGGCCAAGCACCGTTCTGTTTGCCTGTAACGTGTCTCTGGATGAGATGAGCAATTGAATCTGCAGACTGACTAAAGCAGATGGCCCTTCCCAGCGTGGTGGGCCTCATCCAACCCACTGAGGACCTAAATAGAACAAGAAGCTTGACCCTCCCTCGAGGAAGACAGAATTCCTCCTGCCTGGCTGCCTTCAAACTGGGACGGCAGCTTGTCTCTGCCTTCAGACTCGAACAGAAACGCTAGCTCTCCTGGGTCTCAACCTGCTGGCCTTTGGATGGGAATGACACCGTCAGCTCTTCTGGGTCTGCAGCTCGCTGACTGCAGATCTTGAGACTTGTCAGCCTCCGTAATTGCATGAGCCAATAACACACAGACACACACACACTCACCCGTGCTGTTGCTTCTGTTTCTCTGGAAAACCCAATGCAGCGATCTTCCAGTGGTCTTCATCGGGCTGTGTGTCAAAAGGAAATGTGTTGGGGGATTTGGGGATTGTCAGATGATTTAGGAGAGTAGGCACTGCTAACATTTGGGGTTGAGGGTATGAGACACCAAAGGTCAGCTAAAACCCATGCTTGTCCTTTCGGACATTCTGGATTGAGGCCCTGCCAACCTTTCCAAGCCCCTGTCCTCTACTGTGGCCACCATGAGAGCCACACGAGCAGCCCTGGCTTCCTTTTCTGTTTCTTAAACATACCAAGCTGGTTGCTGCCTGAGTATTTCACACTGGCAGTCTTCTCTCTTGGAGCAGTCTCCCCTGCCCACTGCCAAGGGCTAAACGGCTGGTTCCTTCTTGTCCACCCGGCCTCAGCTGCGACAGCGCCACCTGAGAGAGGTCTTTCTTGATCACTCGATCCAAGATGGTCCCCCCGCCCCGAGACACTCTTCACTCCACCTGCCTTTCCTTCTGCAGAGCGCGTGTTCCCCTGTGGAAGGGCAGTGTCCTCTGCTTCCACTCCCTGTTGTGTCTCTACTCCCACCAGAGTGTGCACCCCACAAGGACAGGAGCTCTAGGCTGCTCGCCCCCGTATTCCCAGAACACGGTAGGAGTTCAGTCCATGTTTATTAGACCTATGTTTGGAGCCTGCAATGTGCCAGATGCTGTGCTGGGCGCTGAAAGATGCGAGGTAGAGGCGTTTCTGGAATTTGTTTGGCAACAGCCCCCTTGGCCTTCGGCATTCCTAGGGGAAAGCGCTGGGCACCAACACAGTCACCAAGACATTATTCCTATGACCAGGCTGCTGCCTCAGTCCACAAGGGTGCTGGGCCCCTCTCAACCTTCAGCCTGCTTAATCAGAGACACATCCCACCGCCCTTGCCCTGTCAGCTCCCAACCCTCCCCTGACCCCACCCCACCCACCACGTCCTGTCTCCAGAATCTAGAAGTCTGACCATGTGCAGCCCCCCAGCAGGGCTCTGCAGCTAGCCCCACAGTGGGCCCCCCTGCCCAACCCCTGCCACCCTGAGCACGTCATCAGATGTGGCTGTCAGCATAGGAAGCAGCCATTGCACGTGGGAACGTTCCCCACAGCTCCCACCCTCTCCAGACCACCTGCGATTTAGGCTTCCAGAATCCTACCTCGTCTCACGCACAAACCCACTCAGATTCAGAAGGACGGACCCACCCTGACCAGGACTTGGACTAAAGGAGAGTGTTTCAAAAACTGCCTGACCTTCAACTTGATCTCAAATATCTCCCTGCTGACTCTGTGGGACTTCAGGTTGGTCAAGCCTCTGGGGCTTCTTGGCAAATCTTGAATTTGATGGCACATCTGGAAACCAGCTTCAAGGGCTGTCTGCAGAGAGCAGTGGGCTTGAGCAAGACAACCAATGCTGTGGGGAGAGAATGCACTCGGAGAACGCATGGACTCATGGGGGCCAACACACACTGGGGCCTGTGTGGGCAGTGGGGTTGGGGGAGGGAGCATATCAGGAAGAATAGCCAATGCGTGCTGGGCTTCATCCCTGGGTGATTCGATGATCTCTGCTGCAAACCTCCATGGCACACCTTTACCTGCATAACAAATCTGCACATCCTGCACATGTACCCCTGAACTTAAAATAAAAATTAGAAATTTGAAAAAAGAAAGAAAAGAAAATGCATTCAGAAATGGCAGTGGGCTGGCCCGGCTGGCACGCAGGTAAACACCCACTTGCTGAGACTCGAGATACCTGCTCCTGCCTTTGATTCTGGCACTGTCTCCAGAGCTTTGTGTTAAAAATGTAAATGTTATTATTCATATGCAACCTGGGAGGAGTAAAACATTACTATTTCCACACTACCATTTTATCTCCCTAGTAGATCAGATACCTGAGGAGAAAAAGCTGGAACAGGGTATCTAGGAAGAAGGAGGGGAAGGAAGTCCTGGAGACAAAGATTTTTGTTTCACAATTTTGCCTGAGGCCACACCTTCGTGATGCTCTCTGGAAGGGAACACCCCAGGCAGGAAAGGATCACCAAGTGTCAATCCCAGCTGGCATCACAGTCTGCCTCGGCCTTGCCCTAGCTCCTTCGGAGTCAGAAGAACCACTGTCACCCTCTCCCCCCTTTAGAGATGTTAATCTGATCACTAAACTGTCTCTGCAAAGTGTGAACATTTGTTTTTCTTAGATCAGTTGATACAAGGTTGAAATTATTCAAAGGGAATTCTTAAAATATGAGACAGAAATGCAAGAAAGCAGAAAATGCAGACAACTGTTTTCTCTTAACACAGTGCATCTCTTTCTGCGGGTGCAAATGGCCCTGCTGGCTGCTGGAATTTCCAAGTGTCCTCAGAATCTAAGACTTCTGTTCAGTAAAATTGTATCAAATCCTAGGGACATGGATGAAACTGGAAACCATCATTCTCAGCAAACTATCGCAAGGACAAAAAACCAAACACCGCATGTTCTCACTCATAGGTGGGAATTGAACAATGAGAACACATGGACACAGGAAGGGGAACATCACACACTGGGGCCTGTTGTGGGGTGGGGAAAGGGGGGAGGGATAGCATTAGGAGATATATCTAATGTAAATGGCGAGTTCATGGGTGCAGCACACCAACATGGCACATGTATGCATATGTAACAAACCTGCACGTTGTGCACATGTACCCTAGAACTTAAAGTATAATAATAATAAAATTTTTAAAAAGTATCAAATCCATAAGTGTTTCATTTTTTCTTCAAGTTAAGCAAGTTTTATTATGTTATAACTTACTTGCACAGAAGCAATAGACTACAATAATATAAACTGCAGTGTAGATTGTAGTCAAACTTTCTAATATCATGTATTTTCATTTGATCTACACATTTTGATCAAGCATATCTAATATATTTTTTGAAACCACTTGGAAGCTTGGACCAGGGCCTCGCCTGAACCTCAGACTGAAGTCGTAGCTTCAGTGTGGTGTTGCCACTGTGCCTTCCTGGCGTGGGGCTCTGGGAGTGTGTGGGCAGAGCCGAACTTCTGCCTGCAGCTCAGGCTGCTGGAGCCGTGGCCTGGGTGGCACCTCCCAGTCGAGGTGGGGGCTACTCTCTCTGGCCCCCAGGCTTTGTAGAGACAATCACCATGAACCACGAGGACCCTTCCTTTGTCCTTCTGGAAGGGTCTGTGGCTCTCAGCCTCCTCTCGCCCCAGCCTTCTCTGTCACAGTCCTCTCTCTGTCACTAACCAGCTGTTACCAAGGGCTTTGGGATTCATACTTGGGCCTGGTCTCGCTACTTCAGTGCTTTGCAGTTTGACTTTCCACAGTAATGGAGACATTCAATATGGTCTAGCAGTAGGTCACTAGCCTAGCAGAGGTGGCTTCTCAGCACTTACAATATGGCTAATGTGCCTGAGGAACTGAGGTTCGAATTCTATTTCATCATCATTAATTTAAATGTAAAAGGCCAGACATGGTGGCTCATGCCTGTAATCCCAGCACTTTGAGAGGCTGAGGTGGGTGAATCACCTGAGGTCACAAGTTCAAGACCAGCCTGGCCAACAGAGTGAAAACCCGTCTCCACTAAAAATACAAAAAGGCGTGGTGTCATGTGCCTGCAATCCCAGCTACTTGGGAGGCTGAGGCAGGAGAATTGCTTGAACCCACGAGGTGGAGATTGCAGCCAAGATCACGCCACTACACTACAATCTGGGTGACAGAGCAAGACTCCATCTTAAAAAAAAAAAATTATAAAATACCAGATATGCTAGTGGCTACCATACCAGAAAGTGCAGCCCTGGTGAGTGGCCACGTGGGCACCGCCATCACCAGAGGCACCTGGCACCTGTCAGGAACCTACGCAGCAGTCCCTCCAGGCTGCAGGATCATGCACCTTGGAGCTTACATTTAAAGCCCTACCTAGTCTAAGAGATGCTTTGTTTTCATCATATCTGTACAGCAGATTTATACCTTTAACCTTTAATTATAGCGTCAGCCTACGGAATGATCTGTTTCTCTCCAGGATGGATAATGGACTCTGCCACCAGTAGGAGATCTTTACTTCTCCCTTGTGGATGCCAGAGGGGGGTGCCCCTGAGGAGAAATACCTGAATGGAGAGGAGGAAACGCAGCCATACTGTGCAGCACCTAAATGCCAAGGACAGAAGTTCAGGTGTGATGCCTTAAGCAGTGAAATGTCCTTGAAGATTATAGAGCAGACAGGTAGCAAAGGTAGCAGACAGTGAAGGAAAGCCTGCGAGGTTGAAAGTCTAGAAGCATTGGATTTGGTTCTCTTCACTAGCTATGAAGAAGTCTTATTCATAGCTCACATTTCTGAGCCTCAATTTAATCTGTGTCTGTAAAATGGGGATAGTACCTACCTGTATTAGTTAGGATTCTGCAGACAGAGTCAGTAAAATATGGATAGATAGATATAGATATATAGTTACATAGATACAGATATATATATATATACACATATATATATGTATGTATGTATAGAGAGAGAGAGAGAGAGAAACCAGGATTTAAGGAACACAGTTATGGAGGCTGACAAGTCCAAAATTTGTAGAGTGAGCCAGCAGGCTGGAGACCCAGGGAAGAGCCCACGTCGTGGTTCAAGTCCATAGGCTGGCAGAATTCCTTCTTGCTCTGGGGAGGTCAGCCTTTTACTGCATTTAGGCCTTCAGCTGATTGGATGAAGCCCACCCATATTCTAGAGGATAATCTCCTTTACTCCAAGTCCACCAGCTTAAACGTTAATCTCATCCAATACATCCCCACACAAACACCCACAATATTGTTTGACCAAACAGCTGGACACCCTGAGGCCCGGCCAAGTTGACACATAAAATTAACCATCTGAACACCCTGTAGTGAGGGCCACATTCATTCACATGTTTGAGGAATGTATATGACCATGTTTTGAAACTGTCACGTGCTATAAGAATACAAGGCCAATAGCCACATGAAAACATGCTCCATTACTAATCACCAGGGAAATGCAAATCAAAGCCACAAGGAGGAGACACCAGTCGCACCTGTCAGAATGGCTGTTATCAAAGAGGAAAGGTACGTGCTGGTAAGGATGTGGAGGAGAGGCAGGCCTTGCATACTGCTGGCGGGAAAGTGAATTAGTGCGGTCATTATGGAAAACTGTACGGAAATTCTCAAAAAATTAAGAATGAAACTACCATACGATCCAGCAATCTCACTGCTGGGTATCTACCCAAAGGAAATGAAATCAGTGTGTCAAAGAGACATCTTCACCCACCCCCCACATGCACTGTAGCACTGTTCACAATAGCCAAGACATGAAACAACCTAAGTGTCCATCAGTGGGTAAGTAGATACAGAAAATGTGGCATATAACATAACTGAATAGTATTCAGACTTAAAAAGAAGAAAACCCTTCCTTTGCATGGCCTGGATGAACGTGGAGGACATTATGCTAAGTGAAACAGGCCAGGCATAGAGAGAAAATCCCGCAGGATCCCACTTCTATGTGGAATCTAAGAGGGCTGAACTGGCTGGGTGCGATGGCTCATGCCTGTAATCCCAGCACTTTGGGAGGCCGAGGGGGGAGGATTGCTGGAGCTCAGGAGCTCAAGACCAGCCTGGCCAACACAGTGAGAAGCCATCTCTACAAAAATTAGCTGGGCATGGTGGCGCACACCTGTAGTCTCAGGTACTTGGGAGGCTGAGGTGGGAGGATCACTTGAGCCCAGGAGGCAAAGGTTGCAGTGAGCCGAGATTGCACCACCGCACTCCAGCCTGTGTAACAGAGTGAGACCCTGTCTGGAAAAAAAAAAAAAACTTTGGAAAAGAGGAGTCCTTGCCTCCCAAATGTGCCGAAACACGAGACCCACAGGCGAGCGACACGCCAGTCTGGGTCTTTAAGAAGGGAAAACAACAGGATTTAGACTCAGGGGCCCCCAGCAGATGCCCAAACATGGAAATGGATGAATATTCATTAGAGTTGTTATCAGCCAGGATCCTGGCAGAAAAAAAAAATCATCTTGGCTGGTCCAAATGAAGAGACTGTAATGAAGGGCCGCTTACAGAGGTGAAGGCTGGGTGAAGGGAGGGTGGGTACAGCACAAAGCAAGCCCACTCGCTCGATGGTTATTAAAGGTCGCCGCCTGGCATGCAGCACCTCACACCGTCAAAGCAATTTCACCCCCGTCATCCTGCCTGACCCGCGCAACAGGCTCGTCGTGGGGTACGTTACAATCCCTATTTTACAAGTTGGGCGACTGGATTGAAAAATGAAGCAACTTGCCCAGGGTCACAGGACTGTTCCCCTGTCTTCACGTGCCCTTGTCTTTCCACCACACCACACAGCTGTCCCCAGAGAGGGGACACAATAACGCACCTTGTAAAGCATTCGAGAATTTAAGAAGGATGTTCCCGGCACTATCTCCTAGCGGTGCTCACCCTGTAGCTGCCCCCAGGGGAGGAGAGTCACACGTGGCAGCTATAGGTGATTCCCATAAGCACACACTGGATGGTGCCACATGCTGCTCCCCATCCCTCCAATGGCTCGCTGTCACCCGGCCAAGACAGTAAAGAGCCCTCCGTCATCTGGCCCTGGCAGGTGATCTCTCAGACATAACTTCTTTGCCCAGGCTGGTATCGAACTCCTGGGCTCAAGCAATCTTTCCACCTCAGCCTCCCAAAGTACTGGGATTACAGGTGTGAGCCACCCACTGCACCTGGCTCAGACCTAACTTTCCTGTTCTCTTGTTTCCTTAGGACACCCAAGTTAAGCAGCTTCTCTGCCCCCCCTTAAACTTGTCAAGCACAGGCCCATCTCAGCTCCCACCCCCACTGGCTGCTCATTTCACTTGGAATTCTCTTCCCCCAGGTTCCATATGGTGTACTTCCTCCCTTTATCCAGGTCTCTGCTAAAATATAAAAAAAACTTTCCCAAGGAAGCCTTCCCTAGTTACCCTGCATGTAATCACGCGCACACCACACACACACACACACACACACACACACTCCCCTTATCATTACTTGGCACTTTATCTATCTGTCTATCACCTGCGGTCCCCACTAGCAAATAAGCTCCATGAAGGTAGGAAGTTTCTTCTCCTCATTGTCTCCAGTGCCTAGAGCAGTTCCCGGCATGTATAAAGGGCACAGAATTGTAGCTGACTGAATGAAAGAGCAAATGCCGTCTGAAGAGGTGAGAGGGCTGGAAGGTGCACAGGGTTGCACTCTGCACAATGCAACCCGACGTCTCCCTCTTCTTCCTCCCCATTCCACACTGGCTGCAGCTGTGATCTTCCAAATGTTGACTCAAGTGCCTCCTTGCAGAGCTTGGGTCTATTAAATATTGCAGAGCCTCCTGGGCTGAACAGATGCTGAATGTCAGGAGAAGGTTTGTCTCCAGGAACAAAAGCAGGAAACACTCTCCTCGCTCCCAGCCTCCAGATGTCAGAGGTCCCTAAGGCAGAGGGTGGAAGAGCCGCCAGGACGACGTCCTGCCCTTGCGTGTAGAGATGGATGCCCACCTCGTCCACCTCATCTCGTTTCCCAGTTCCTTTTGGACTTCCTTCAGGGACATACACTGTCCCTTCTGCCCCCAGTGCCTTATCCCCACTTGCCTTCCTCATTAGCCCCGTAGAAGCAAGACACTGAGGTGGGAAGGGGGACGAGGAGGACTGGGCCCTATTTCTCCCATCTGTGTACAGGGAGGGATGCCAGGGAAGTCTCTGTCTGCGTACTCAAGTTTGGGATGCTGGACGTGTTTGGAATAGCAGGAAAGGACCCCAGAAATATATTATCCAAAGGAAAGTGGCTAACTAGGAGGCATGATTTAAAAAAAAAAAAAAAAAAAAAGGCAGCGTCTGCAGCTTCCTGAGGAACACTTCCAAACAAGAACTGCCTGGCCCATAGCAGGGGCTGCTGCGTCTGAAAGGGGGAGCCGGGCAAGACTGCCATCCGTGGGTCTGGATGGGTGGGAGGGGACCACCTCTGGAAGGTAGGACGCTGGTGCAGAGAGGGAGCCGGCTCTGTCTCGTGCACTGGGACCACCGTCTGGAGTCCCAGGCTTGGCCTCTGATGGCGCACCGCGTTCTCTCCCTCCTCATCCCACAGCCCTCCAGCCCTCCGGCCTGCCTGCAAGGACACTTGATACAAGGCTTGACACAGGGAACCTTAAACAGTGAGGGAGGTAAAGCTGCCCCTGGAGTTCCAAGAAGGTATAATTACAGATTTTTCACACCATTCACCACTGACAGTGATCTTGAAACCCTGGAGGAAAGACTCTTTTTTTTTTTTTTGAGACAGAGTTTTGCTCTTGTCACCCAGGCTGAAGTGCAGTGGTATGATCCTCCACCTCCCAGGTTCAAGCCATTCTCCTGCCTCAGCCTCCCAAGTAGCTGGGATAACAGATGCCCGCCACCACGCCCAGCTAATTTTTGCATTTTTACTGGAGACGGGGTTTTGCCATGTTGGCCAGACTGGTCCTGAACTCCTGACCTCAGGTGATCCGCCCACCTCAGCCTTCCAAAGTGCTGGGATTACAGGTGTGAGCCGCCGCCTGGCCTGAGCCACCAGGCCCTGCCAACTCTCTTTCAAAGCAGAGGACCTGCCATGGTGTTTGTGGCACCTGGAGAAGGGGCAGCGAAGGATGGCAGTGGCAGGCCACGGACACGAAGCCGGTGATGGGGACCTTATAGCTCCTCCTGCATGACAGCAACCCTCAGAACGCAGGGCAGGAAGAGAGGAGGCAGGGCCCGGGCAACAAGGATGGGGGGCCCAGGCAAGCCACTCCGGTCTCTCTGGACAAAACACCGGCCAACCATGGTCCCCCTCCAGGCTCTGCAACAGTGGAGATGTCACCAACGGATGAAAGTGCATCCTGGTCTTCGGGTAGAGGGAGGTCCCAGAGGCCCACAGGAAAGCTGAGGCGCAGGCTGGGAATTGGGAGACCTGCTTCTGTTTCAGGTCTGCCGCTAGCTCCCTGTGTGTCTGGAGCAAACCACTTAACCCCTGAGGACCCCATGTTTCATCTGTGAAGTGGAATAACACATCCTGGGAGACTTTAGAGGGTCACGAGAGATGCTGTGCACACAGGCTGGGTCCCACCTCCAACCCTGACAACAATGACCTCTGCTTACCACGCCCCCACCCCGCCATGCAGAGCTGTGCCTCCAGTGATGTGATGGGGACAGTCCAGCCTCCATGGCCAGGACGGCGATGAGTGCCCACCCCCGACTCTGTCCCTGCATCCGGGCTGTGGTTTCCATCATGAACACTTGATCCAGCCTTGCAGACAGCAGAGACGGAGCCCGGGGGACAGAACTAGCTCTGGTGCGGAGGTGCCTGTCCTTCCTCCCAGGAGTCGGAGAGGGAGCTGCAGAGGGAGCCACAGAGTCCCTGGGGCAGCAGATGGTCGCTGCACACTTCCCTCAGCCACCTGCCCACAGCCGGGCAGTGGCCCCTGCTGTCCCTGCCCAGGACCAACCCCTGTGAAGCTACGGGGCCCTTGGCAGGGGTCTTCAAGGCTAGAGGTTCCTGGATTTATTTTCAAGACCATGTATGTGTGTATTTGCTTGGTGAGAAGCGGTGCTAAGAGTAAACTGCAGAGGGGTTGAGGTGCTGCAAGGAACACAGATGAAGCCCCATGACACCCACCTGTGCACTTCTGCTCCTCCCGTTCCAAAGCCCCGAAGAGCATAGAGGGCTATCCTACGTCTACCAGAAAAGGCTTTGCGACAAGGCCGATCTGCTGGTGGGAGGCCTGCGACAGGCATCACGAGGGTCCTCCTAAGGTAACCATCCATCCTGGCGTCCTGGGACAGAAGGGTTCCCAGGGTGTGGGACTTCCAGCACTAAAACCAAGACAGTCCTCGGCACACCAGGATGAGGTGGTCTTTGGAGTCCTGCGAGCAGGCGCTCAGCACCAGCACGGGTGACCTTGTTATTCTAAACCAGCCTCCTCTCTCAAATTTCCCACCCTCCACGAAACTCTCCAGCCCTCTTCTGGCAGTGCCTCCACCAGCCCCGAAAGAACGGAAAAGGCAACTGTTGAGGGCAACCTGGAGAGTGTGTCCCTGGAACTCAATCCTCATTTGCCAAGCCCCATCCTTCCCCCTCTTACCAGGTGGCTTGCCTTGGCACGCAACTTCGTGCCTCAGCTCTCTGCATCTGTAAAGTGGGAATCCTAATAACACCTCTTTGTAGTAGCAGAATCGTCCTGAGGAACAGACGAGTGAAAACGGGTCAACCTCTTAACAGAGTGCTGGCTCACAGCAAATGTCACATAAATCTTGGCTATTGCTATTACTATGCACAGAGAACATGAAAGAGGTTCTCATAGGGACTTACATGTGTCACCTTGTCTAATTAAAAATAAATTTTTTAAAGCCTCGAGACAGATGGTATTCATCCCTGTTTGACAGATCAGGAAATAGGCTTAGAGAAGTAATGGGGAGATTGGGGGTCAGGGCAGGGCCAGAAGGGCAAAGATGGATATTCAGAGCCACGGTGACTGCTCGTAAGAATCTCAATCCTGTGTGCAGCCTTCCCCAGCTGCTCAACGTGCCAAGACTGAAGTTCCAGTGTCCAGTGGCCTATGAGCCCTGCTCCAAGCCATCCCATGCCTTCCCTGGCCTCTTCAGGCCTCATGTGTTCTGGATCTCTCCTTTCTCTGTGTCTTCACGCTTCCTGCCCCCTTACCTCGAGAGCTCCTCACCCTGCCGTGCAACTGTAGCTGGCTGGCCCTTTCTCATGGGCCAGCAGCCCGTCAGGCAACCATGCCAACTGAGTGAGCCCTTAGAGCAGGGCACAGTCTCACAACAGTGCCCAGCAGGTCCCAGGTCCAGATGCCCCTGAGAGGCTCCCTGAGCTGCCTCTGCTCACTGGGGCTTTCCCATGGCTCCCACTCTGTCCTGCCTCGCACTGGCTGCAGTCGTGACTGGATGTTTCTGTGTTCATTTGTCAACGTCTGCCACCCCCTCTAGCCTCCATGAGGGCAGGAACTGTACCTGATTTATTACCATCTGTGGCACATACTAGGGGCTAATTAAATAAGAATTGCATGACTATCAACTGGATGAGTGAATGAGAAATAGCATGAGTATGCCTGGGTTACCTAGGCCACCTACTTGGATTGTCAGAGCACCACCGAATGGGGTAAAAGAATATTTCTGATGACACCTACATGACAGCCCCAACCAAAGGACCTGGATCTGCTTAGAGGGTTCAACATCACGTTCGGAGTTTCCAGCATAGCTTCTGCCACCACAGTGTCAACGACAGAGACCTGCCCTGTGGCTCACTATGACATCCCCAGGGATGACCACAGTCCCGGCACACAGCAGGGACTTCGTGCACTTTTGTTAAATGAATAAATGTCGCCAGCAGGTGTGGCTTCAGTGCAATCATATTTCTGTATTTAAGCTGGAATCCTATTTCATTGATCGAATATTAACTGGAAAACCATATTCTCTGGAAGTTACCCAGAAGCTCCCTGAAAAATGTGATACTTACCTAGGTGGGGCCTGAGCATTCGAACATCAGGATATCAAAGTGGCAGATCCCGCTGCCATTGTCCCTCTGCAAAGAGCAGTGATATAATCCACACAATAAACACAAACAATTTCCATTCAAGTCCAGTATCCGCACTTGGGTCACAGTTCTTTGGAAAAGCGTCTTTCCTGAACCTCAGTTTATTCATCTATAAATGTAGACGATAAAAATACCGACCACACAGGGGAACTGAAGGATTAAACTCAATGTTATCTGACACACAACAAGCAGCTATTATTACAATTGTTTAAACAGAAGGTATCATTTCAAAAGGAAGCTGTTTGAAGCTCTGAAGATATTCTGTAGAATTTTCCTGACGTCATTCTACAGACAGAAAAAAGTCAGGAAATTTCTTGAAAAGTGCTGTCTTAATGAGAGTGTTCCTTCCAAACCCCACTTCCACCACAGTCAACTATCCAGTTTGAGGTGGATTCTGATTGAAATTATAAAAAAAAAAAAAAATTTGGCAAGATGAATGTATATTGCAAAACAAAATGTGTTGCTTTTAAAGTGATTTTGGAGCCTCAGTAATTAGTCTAGCAAGTTGCAAAGACACATTCTGTAGTCATCATTCCGTATTTGTTTCCTTTGGTAATCTGCCTTTCTTCAAAAAAAACAACTGGGGAAAAACATCTGTTCGGAAGCTGCCTGGGACTGAAGGCCCCCACCCTCCCCGGCTTTGCTGGGCTCTGTATTATAAGGAAACTCCCTTGGATCCCACATTTTTTCTTCCTGCCAGGCTGCTCTTGGGTCACTTCTCAGCTCTGGTGGCTGCTGAAACGAGACAGATGCTGCTATACAAAATAACTCAAGAACATACCAAAGCCTGTTGCTTCCAGCACTTGGAAAATCTGACATTCAAATATGCAAATATTTTATGGCACGAAGAGAGAAAAAAAGACAGAAGGAGCTGCAAAGTCACATTTGAAACGAAACATACTAGAGATGAAAGCAAACTGGAATTTACACTTCTGGATTATAATTAAACTGGTGCTATTATCAGAGAAAAGCACAGAATTCGCCATGATTTGCTGCAAGGGTCTCTCGTTACTGCTGAAGTCACCAGACATGTCACCCAGTCTCCAGCACCTGCGTGATGACAGAGCTGGATTCGCAGCCCTGGATGCGAGCCTCATTGTCAGCCTCACAGAAATGCCCTTGGCAGAGAGGACAGGGAGGGGAACGAGGCGGGAAAGCCAGACCACTGTCTTCACCCCATCTTCCACAGTGCAGTGTTTATGTTCCTCTAAATATCTGGATTAAAATTCTCTTAAACAATCACCAGCCTTCACACAAACTTTGAGTTCGTTTTCTTGGAGCTATGAAGGAACAAGCCTTATTGTCAGCCTTACCGCTGTGGAAGGTGAAGTGAAAAGAAAAGCAAACCAGAAGGCCTAAGTCAATCGGGGTCAGACCATTAATAGCGGAGTTATTCTGATCAGGGACTTAACCTCTTAGAGACGCTCTCGCCCCATACGCGTGAGGGGAGTTAGTCCGGAGGATTCCAAAGCCATCTTCCAGATCTCGGAGTCTATGAAAGACTGTAGCAGAAACAGAAGAATCCAACGAACCTGCGTTTAAATCATAGTTTTGTTATTGACTCGCTTTCTGAACTTGGACAGCTTGCTTGGAATCGTGCAGCCGGGGCTTCTCGTGTGGAACAAGGACAATAGCACCTGGCTCACAAGGTTGCTGAAAAGTTTAGCTGCAATCATGCTGGTAAAACATTTGACGTAGGGTGAATTCTGCTTTTACTCCCTGTTTCTTGTTTGTTTGTTTGTTTGTCTGTCTGTCTGTTTTACAACAGAGTCTCACTCTGTCGCCCAGGCTGGAGTACGGTACCACAATCCTGGCTCACTGCAACCTCCACCTCCCAAGTTGAAGCGATTCTCCTGCCTCAGCCTCCCGAGTAGCTGGGATTACAGGTGCGCACCACCACACTCGGCTAATTTTTGTATTTTTGGTTGAGACGGGGTTTCACCATGTTGGCCAGGCTGGTCTCGAACTCCTGACCTCAGGTGATCCACCCGCCTCGGCCTCCCAAACTGCTGGGGTTACAGGCATGAGCCACGGAGCCCGGCCTACTCCCTGTTTCTTATAATTTCTTCTCCTTTGTGATGGAAGCCAAAGAACACAACCAGACGGATCATGATGAGAACCAACGATCGTGACTGGGGCGCCCGCAAGGTGAACCTCATCAACACCATTTTCAGGCCCGCTGCAGTAAGCTTTGCAGGTCCACATTCCGGCCCAGTCATACGTGGGACTAGCCACTTAATTGAAAGACCATTTATGGCACTTTTTGATTTCTAACTGGCCATTCCCTGATGCCAAATGTACTTCTGAACATGTCCTGCCATCATCACCTACCATGTTATTTAGTGAATACAAATTTATTTTTAATACAAATCTGTCAATAAAGGGTGAACTTTACTATCTGACTCCTCCTGGCCTCTTAAATCACAGAAAGATACAGAAACTAGTTTCTCCTTGTATGGCTGGAGTGCAGTGGTGCAATCATAGCTCACCGTAGCCTCAAATTCTGGGCTCAGGCCTCCCAAATAGCTAGGATTACAGGCATGAGACATCATGACTAGCTAATTACTTTTTTATTTTTTGTAGAGATGGAGTCTTGCTATATTGCCCGGGCTGGTCTCAAACTCCTGAGCTCAAGTGATCCTTCTGCCTTGGCCTCCTAAAATGTTGGAATTACAGGCACGAGCCAGTGTACCAGGCCTAGAAATGAATTTTGTTTGTTTTAAGTTTATCTGTAACACTTTTCCCCCTTACTTGACATAGACCCTGAAATTGATTAATCTGCTTAATTCAATCAGTTGATTCCACTGGCATTTGTGCCATATTTTTTTAATACTGAGACCTATGATGTACCAAGTACTATGCTGAGCACAGAGTGAACATGAGGAACATTTCTTTGTTTTTGTTTTGTTTTGTTTTGTTTGAACAGGGTCTTGCCATGTCCCCAGGCTGGAGTGTTGTGGCATGATCTCGGCTCACTGCAACCTCTGTGTCCCGGGTTCAAGCAATTCTCCAGCCTCAGCCTCCTGAGTAGCTGGGATTACAGGCATGTGCCACCACACCCATCTAATTTTTGTGTTTTTATTAGAGACAGGGTTTCACCATGTTGGCCAGGCTGGTCTCAAACTCCTGACCTCAAGTGATCAGCCCACCTCGGCCTCCCAAAGCACTGGGATTACAGGTTCGAGCCACTGTTCCTGGCCCATTTATTTGCTTTTGATAGGATGAGGGAACTCTCCTTTATCAGCAGGTTTGGCTACATTAAAAGACGTTATTGGAGAGAACATAACGAAAGAAGCCTGCCTCCTAGAGAAACAGAAGACCACATTGTATTAGTTATCTATTGCTATTTAACAAACCATTCCAAAATTTAGCAGCTTAAAACAATAAACATGTATTATTTCACGCAGTTTCTAGACTCAAGGAGGAATCAGCTCAACTCGATGGTTCTGGCTCAGGGAGCCTCTCAAGGCTGTAGGTGAGATGGAAGTCTTCCAAAGGTTTGACTGGGGCTGGAGGATCTACGTCCAAGGTGGCCACGCACACACCTGGAAGGGCAGCTCCGGCTGCTGGCAGGAGGCCTCATTCCTCTCCTGGTGGTGCTCTCTCATGGGGATGTTAAAGTGGCCTCATGACATGGTAGCTGGCTTCCCTTAGAGAGAGTGATCCAGGAGAAAGCCAGCATGAGGCACAGTGGCTTTTATGACCCAGCCTTTGGAATTCACATTTTGCTACTTCTGCAATTTCCTACGGGTCACACAGGCCAAGTCCACTCAGTATGGGCAGCAGTTACAAAGAATGTGGATGCCAGGAGGCGAGGATCGTCAGGGGCCATACAGGGGGTTGGCCACCACACATAATTGGACAGAAAGGCTGAGCGTGGTGGCTCATGCCTGTAATCCTAGCACTTTGGGAAGCTGAGGCAGGCAGATCGCTGGCACTCAGGAATTTGAGAACAGCCTGGTCAACATGGCAAAACACCGTCTCTACAAAAAAATGTAAAACTCAGCTGTGCTTGGTGGCACATGCCTGTGGTCCCAGCTACTCTGGGAGGCTGAGGTGAGAGGATCACTTGAGCTCAGGATTCCTGGTTGCAGTGAGCTATGAACGCACCACTGCACTCCAGCCTGGGCGACAGAGCAAGATCCTGTCTCTTAAAACAAAAAATTAAATTAATTAATAATACTAACAGAGAATGAACCTCAGTTACATTGACAAGTGTTACTCTATAAGGCACCATTGCAAGGCTCCTGGTTTTGCACTAGGCAGATAACTGTGGCTTCCTAAGGCTCCATTGCACTGCCTGAGGCACGTCCTTGAGGGAGTGCCTCCTGGGTATTTGCTAGTGCTGAGCACCCACAGCCTCTGCCTCCAAGTAAATGCAGCTCCATTTAGCCCCTTGAGCACAGATGATCTCTCCCTGCTGCCCTTTGAGAGGCTGACTAGTGATGAAGCCGAAGCCCACCTCTCCTCTCCCTGCTCTGTTAGGCTCTGAAGACACAAAGTGGAAGGAAGGTGAAGAAGGCATCAAAAATCTGCCCATCGGTGAGTTGCTCGGCTTCAAGGCTGCACTGACGGCACAGGGCTGATGTGATGCTCCTGGGCCCGCAGCCCTCTGGGAATCAAGCCTGATATTAGAGGTTGGCGGGTTCTGCTGACACTGTTTAACTTGGTGAATAAGAAAACTGGGCCGATCTGCTCAGAACCACCCAGCTGGGGCCATCTAGGGAGAACACAGGGCAGAGACATGCTGGCCCTCAGCAGGAAGGCAGCTGGGACCTCGTAGCCTGTGAGAACGACGTCATCTGACAAGAGAAACCTGCAAAGTGAAGGAGAGCTACTCCACCGGCCTCCACACACTGCAGGACTCAAGGTAGGAGTCAGGACCTCTGCAAGGAGGAAGCAGATCTGTCCCAAGGCACATTATGCAAACAGCAGAGCTGCCAAGGGTGAGTTGAGATGCAAATACTGAGGACAGAGATAACAGCATTTCCCTGAGCCCTTGGCTCAGCAGAAAGACAGTTCACCTTCCACAGCAGTCAGGAGCTTCTGAGCTGCCTGGAGAAGCCACCCAAGCCCTTCCCAGCCTCCCTGCCTCTGATCACTACCCTACATCTAGAAAGAATGCACAACAGAGCCTGCAACCTCTAAGCCCTTTCCCTTCTGCAGTGGCCTCCACACCCAAGACAGACACAAATGCAGGCTCAGAACCATCTTACTCTTCCTAGGAGCTGCAAGAGTGTGTCTAGCTCTAGTCTAGTTGTTTTGCATAAATTGTTTCAAATCTGGGCTTATATTGTTCCCTGTTTTAGAGCCTTCTTGTCCCAAATATGCATTCTTTGCTTTTTTCAGCACATACTCAGAAAGAGAGGCATCTGTACATTTTCCCCTTGAACTGGAAAGGAAGATCTGAGTCCCTAATCCCTATCCACATGGTCACGCCAAGGCATCCTTACCTGACAAAGGCCTTTAGTACACACACAGACACACACACACACAGACGGACACATACATACACGTACATACGTATACACATATACTCTACTAAAACAAATGTTAGAGAATGTATGTGTAAATTATATTATACATTTCTTAGAGTATTTAGAAAAAGGCAAATACCCTAAAAGAAAAATTGACAGGAAACCTGAAAAAGCAGTTTACAGCAGAGAATATCCAAATGGCGATTCAATACACGAGAATTTCTCAGTGGTCAAGAAAATGCAAGTTAAACTATAATGAGTTACCACTACACACCCATTAGAGTAGGTAAAATTAAAAGGACTGATAATACAGATGGGGGCAGTGGCTCATGCCTGTAATCCCAGCACTTTGGGAGGCTGAGGCAGGCAGATCACTTCAGGCCGGGAGTTTGAGACCAGCCTGACCACCATGGTGAAACCCCGTCTCTATCAAAAATGCAAAAATTAGCTGGGTGTGGTGGCAGGCGTCTGTAATCGAACCTGGAAGGCAGAGGTCACAACGAGATGAGATGGTGCCACTGCACTCCAGCCTGGGAGACAGAGTGAGACTCTGTCTCGAAAAAAAAAAAAAAAAAAAAGACTGATAATACAAAATGTTTACAAGGCTGTAGAGTAACAGGCACTCTCTTGTGTTCCTGGTAGCAGCTGGAAATGGCATCATCACTACAGAAGACCGTCAATATCCACTACAGTTGAACAAATGCACCCCCCAGGACTTAGCAACCTTACTGCTAGACACATACCCTACAGAAATGTATGCACATGGCCCCCAAAGGACACATGTTAGAATTTCATAGTAGCAGCATGATTTGTGTAATGAAAAGGATTAAAAACAAGCCAAATGTCCATCACCAGTGAAACGAATAAATTGTGGTATATTCATACAGTAGAATAACCAATAAAAATTAATGAACTACAGTTATACAAAACAACATGGCTAAATCTCAGAACATAACCTTTAAACATAATCTCTCATAAGAGAAAGTAAACACAAGGAATACATACCATGTGATCCATTTATACACAATTTACAAATGGCAAGACTACTAGTTTTTAGTAGTGAAAGTTTAGGTAGTAAAACTATGTTGGTTTTCGTAAGAGAAATGATCATAATCACCTTCAGGGCAACGGGAGGGGTGGGGACTGGGACCAGCTGTGAAGACAGAAGCTACTAGGATATTGGCTATGTTCTGTTTTCTTGACCTTGGGTGGTAGATATACAGGAATTTGATCTATGATAATTCATTGACCTGTACATTTTTGTTGTGCATTTTTTTTTGTTTGAGCATATATTCAACAATAAAAACAGTAACTGGCTGGGCACGGTGGCTCACACCTATAATCCTACACTTTGGGAGGCCAAGACGGGAGGATCACTTGAGGCCAGGAGTTTGTGACCAGCCTGGGCAACATACTGAGACCCTACCTCTATGAAAAAAATTTTTAAGTAGCCAGGCATGGTAGTATGCACCAGTAGTCTCAGCTTCTTGGGAGTCTGAGATAGGAGGATTGCTTCAGCCTGGGAGTTCAATTCTGCAGTGAGCCATGATTCATGCCACTGCTCTCCAGCCTGAACAGCAGAGCAAGACCCTGTCTCAAAAAAAAAAAAACAACAAAAAAAAGGTAGGTGTGGATAGTCACAGTGGTAGCAGTTGTGCTTCTTGCTTTCTCTTAGTTACCTTGATCAGTTCAGCCTAAACTTTGAGATGGCAGAAAGTACTATGAATCTGGAATTACATCAAGAAAGTTATTTTCCTTCTTTAAGATTCAGTGATTATATCTTAAAATGTGATAATACCTATTGTAGATGGTTCTTACGAGGATTAAATCAATGAACATGGGAATGTGTTTGGCACATGCTAGATACCCAAAGTTTGTTCCTCTAGCAGTAGCAATAGTTGGTGGTGGTGATGGTGATGGTGGTGGTGGTGGTATTGTTGTTTAACTTAGGACACCAAATAGTGAGACATTATAGGAAGGAAGACCGGACCCGGGTGCTGTGAGCTGCTGTTCTGGTTATGTATTGCTACATAGCATTCATATTATCCTACAACCCAGTGGTTCAAAACAACAATTTTCTTGTACTTACAGCCACACTAAAGGCAGGGTTCAGCTGGGCAGTTCTTACTGAGGGTCTCTCATGAGGTTGCATTCAGACCTTGACTGAAGCTGCAGTCAGTGAAGGCTCAGCTCAGCTGGGTCTCCAAGAGCCTGGCTCAGGTGCTTGGTAGTTACTGCTGGCTTTTGGCTGAAAGCTCACTTGGAGCTACCGGCTCTGCCTTTGGTCTGGGCTTCCTCACAACAGGTGATCCCAAGTCTCTGAAAGTGAGTATCCCAGCGGGCAAGGTAGAAGCTGCATTGTTTTTTATGACCTAGCTTTGGAAGTCATCTAGTGTCACTTCTCCATAATTCGTTGGTTAAAGTAGTCACAAACATGCCCAGATTCAGGGATAGGGGCATAGAATTTGCCTCATCTTTTAGCGTTCAGTTTACCATGAACACTAAGATTGTGTGTGAATTCTGGAAACCATTCCTCCGACATTATAAGCAGCCTTGCATAATGGTTAAGAGTTCTGTCTGGGTTCAAATTCTGACTCTGCCACTTATCCTTTGGAAGTTACTTAAAGTTCCTGTGTCTTAGACTCCTCATTGGTAAGCTGAAGATAATCTAGTACTACCTTCACGGACTCTGTCGGAAGCAGTGTGTGGTCCACGGTGAACAAGCTCAATGAATGTTATCTTTTAGTATTGTTTCTGCCTGCAACGATATTCAACCCTATGGTGTTGGGCTCTAGTCCTGTCACTCCTAACATCATTCTTAGGCACCCCACATGCTTCCTATGGAGATAGCCTGCTTCCCGGAATCTCAGCCATATGGCTGCCTCTGGAAAGGATGGGCCAGGCACTTACAGTGGGAAGAACCCTTGAATTGCAGCTGGACAGGCCTGAGTCCAAATCCTACTTCTGCCTCCTATTTGAGGGGCGTGGGATACATCGCCTGTTCTCTGAGAGGTGGTCTCCTTATCTGTAAAGAGGAAGAAAATGAAACCTCCTTGACAAGGGGCTGAAGAAATTCAGTGAGAAAGTGTTGATGGGATCACTCCGTACAGTGTCCAACACTTCATGGGTATTTGGATTTTTTGTTTATTTTTAGTTTTCAGAAGAAAAAGAACATAAATCTCAGATACCACCAAAGAAGCATATCTCAGTGGCTGAAATAAACACCTCAATTAAACCATTCATCTTCTTTGGCCAAGTTCAGGGAAGCATAAAATCTTTGCCGAGGCACTTCTGTTACAGTGGAAGAGCCCATTTGCTCATTCATTCATGCAACGGATATTTATTAAACACCTACTATGCACAAACAAGCAAAAACAAACAAGTGGGGGTCTTTGCTGTCTCCTAAAGGGGTCTCCTCCAGCTCAAGAGAAGATGCTACCCACACCAGCAGCCCCGAGGAGCATTGCAGTGGACAAAGGCTTGCTCTGGTAAATGTCCAGTGACGGTCTGTGGTTCCTGACACGGCTGAGGTACAAGGATAGCGTAGTTGAGTGTGAGATGAGGTTGGGGTGCCACTGCAGGAAGTCGAGGCACAGGCCTTTTCTGAATTTATAGAAAACATCAAGGCCAGAGTTGGATGGAGCCCAGTGGTGCACGGGGAACTGCACCAGGTCTGACCAGCAACCCTGGGAAAGAGTCAAGGGAATGTGGATCTAGAAACAATGATTTCCCTCTCTTAGGGATTTAGAACCCACAAGCAATGAGGCACTGGAGATCGGGATTGAGTGCCACTCTCCCACTGGGGCTTTACAAACTGCCCAGCCCAGCTGACGGCTCCTTCAAACGAGGAGGCAGCTCTGCTCTACCAAGACAAGGCGGTGGTTGAACTCAGGGCCCCTGGAGCAAGGGCTCTCTACCCTCAGTCCTCAAGAATGGGATGCTGGGGGCCACAGGGGAGTCCCGGCTCTGGGAAGAGTATTGCTGCTTCCACTTCCTTGGATTCCAGCCACCGATGAATTTACCATTTCTGCACTCAGAGAATGTGAGGCACCCCAGAGTTTCTAGATAAAACAAAGCGTATGCACCCCCAAGTAAACTTGCGTTTCAGCTTCTTTATAATGACTACATTCAGTCTCCACAGAGGCTGTTTCCAAAGAGCCCTCAAAATGAAAACTGTACAAATGGGCCAAAGCCAAACAAAATGAGAATACGTTTGTCACATTTTTGACAAACTGCCCAAAGGTTTATCAATAGCACTCAGTTCTCTGAAGTCACCTCGTGACATCTACTCCATCCATCTCTCAGAAGTCACAGCCAGCCACAAGGTCCTGCCATCGGAAGGGCACACAGGTCTGCACTTCCGTCCGCTAAAAGAAATAGACTTAGGAAAATAATTGAGGGTTCAGGGGAAGAAGAGTTTCCTGAGGGGACAGCCAGGGACAGATTAAACAAATTACATCAGGGTGACAAACACACTTACCTTGATCTATGCATTATATAAATACTGAATGTCTCATTTTACTTTTCTTAACTTTGTTTTCTGTGTCCTACAGATGGTTGCCCATATCATGCTGTCCATCTTTAGACTTGATTCCTCAAAGACAGGTCTTTGTCTCAAATAATAATTTTTATTTAAAAACATGAACAAGGCCAGGTACGGTGGTTCATGCCTGTAATCCCTGCACTTTGGGAGGCCAAGGCAGGGGGATCACTTGAGCCTAGGAGTTTGAGAGCAGCCTGGGCAACATAGTGAGATCCTGTCTCTACAAAAAGTACAAAAACTAGCCAGGCATGATGGCACACGTCTATAGTCCCAACTATTGGGGAAGCTGAAGTGGGAAGATCGCTTGATCCCAGGAGTTCAAGGCTGCGGCAAGCCACGATCGCTCCACTGCACTATAGCCTGGGTGACAGAGCGAGGTGCTGTCTCAAAAAGAAATTTGGAAACACCCAAGGAAGTGTATCCCCTGCCTAAGAGCAAGAGCCTAAGCATGACGGAACTGCTGCTGGCAACCCTGGGAGAGAGGCGGGAGTGCTCTGATGTAAAATGTTCCTGATAACTAAGAACAAGAAACTGGAAAAAGCAGACTAGCGATAATATTTGTCAGGGGCACGTGATTAGATTAAGTGTTAGAAGACGGAGCCTAAAAATGGGGTAG
Organism: Nomascus leucogenys; assembly: GCF_006542625.1. NCBI lineage: Eukaryota > Metazoa > Chordata > Mammalia > Primates > Hylobatidae > Nomascus > Nomascus leucogenys. Next base: position 923,084 of record NC_044395.1, on the reverse strand, counting down.
ACAGAGAACCGTAAGCGGACAAAGCCAAGTTACAGCCATTATAAAGGGCACTGGGAGCCCCTGCAAAGCCCGGAACACCTCACATGGGGACACCGGAGAGATGCCAGCCAAAGGGTCCAAGACCTCAGTGAGGCAGGAGGAACAAGTGCAGGGCCCTGCTGCGCAACTCGGGGCCTGCAGTTAATAACCATGCACTGTAGCCTTGGAGGTTGCTAAGAGATTTTAAGTGTTCACAACACACAGTGATAAATATATGAGGTAAAGTGTATGTTAATTAGCTCAGTTCAGCCATTCCATAATGTATCAAAACATCACAGGCTGGATGTGATGGCTCACGCCTGTAATTCCGGCACTTGGGGAGGTCGAGGCAGGTGACTCACTTGAGTTCAGGAGTTTGAGACCAGGCTGGCCAACATGGCAAAATCCCATCTCTACTAAAAAAGCACAAAAATTAGACGGGCATGGTGGCGCACACCTGTAGTCCCAGCTACTCAGGAGGCAGAGGTTGCAGTGAGCCGAGATTGCACCTCTTCACTCCAGCCTAGGCAACAGAGTGAGACTATCTCAAAAACAAAACAGAACAAAAAACCCCATCATGTTGTACATCAAAAACATATGCAATTGTTGTCAATCAAATTAATATTTTTTTAAATAAAGTTAAAAAGGGTGTGGAATATTTAAGGAAGAAGTATTCATTCTTAATGGCTAATCTTTAATAATGCAATAAGCCACCATGCCCGGCTAATTTTGTATTTTTAGTAGAGATGGGGTTTCTCCATGTTGGTCAGGCTGGTCTCCAACTCTCAACCTTAGGTGATCTACCCGCCTTAGGGGGATTACAGGCATGAGCCACCGCGCCCAGCCTAGTTCATCTTTCAAACATAACTTTCTCCTTAGATGTATGAAAAAAAATTTCATAAAGAATGCTATTTTCCCAAGAAGCAAGTGAGTTCTTGGACTTGGAACTATAAGAGCATATGATAGGTGCCCTTAGTGTGTCATTAGACACCCTTGCTGCACTGTTGGACTGGACCGATCCAAAAATAAAACAAAAGGCCTAAATCCAGATACATCCACTCCTCCCCAACAATGTCCAGTCCATCATGGCTTCATCGCCTGGAGCAGGAGCCTGAGGTGGGCGCTGCAGTCTGGCTCCTGCACTGAGTCTCACACCTTCCATGGAGCCCTCACGCCCAGCTCTGCATTTCTCCTTGATCCAGACTGTTCTGTGGGTATTTTTAGCCTGGCTTCTTGGCAGTTTCACAGATGCTTTTCAAGATGCTTATGGGCATGTACTGAGAACTACATGGTAGAAAATTGGGGAGCTCCCCTGAAACCTGCCCACTCTACCTTTGCCCTACAGCCCTCCTCAAGAGGGTCCCTGTCTTGCTCTCTGTCCCAGTTTTGCTCTCTGGCGTGCCTGCTGCCAGAAACCTAGGCTGGATCTAGCCTAATAGCTTTGGCATGAAATGAAAGGGAAGGCTCTTAAAGATATTACTTTTTTGGTCATTAAGCAAAGAGTCAGTTCTCCAATGGACTAACCTCTATTTGACTTTAGGACGCTAAGCACATGGCTTATGAGCTTGGAAGTTGTGATTCTTTAACTTCGACAAGAGAATGCTACACCAGAGGAGGGGAACGGGGCCACAGGGAGGGCAAATTTGCCCGTTTGACACCTATGGAAAAAGAAGTAAGCATGGAGATCTCTTTCCTCTCTCTTCACTGAAAAAGTTTAGGAAGTATGGCAGCAAGGCAAATTTAGATGGAAAGAAAATTTTGCTAATGTTGGGATGTCATGTTCTGTCTTAAGGGCTTGAGAGATGCTAGTCATCTCCTACATACTAGGCTTAAAAGCACTTTCCCTTATAAGATGTTTAGGAAGAAGAGAGATGGCTCAAACATAAGTATACCCAGCAGTGGGGTGGGGTGAGCTAAAGATGAGTTGGAATAATGGGAAGAGCATAGAGGAAGGAGTGACTCTAAGTAGCAAGCCACTCAGCACTCCTGGACCTCAGTTTCCTCTTCTATTTAATAAGGAGCTGAAGTGAACATCCTTAGCTTTCAAGCTCTGACATTGTATGATTCTGGAGGTCTTGTCCAGTTTGAGAAGAATATAATTCCAAATGGTGAATCCCAGGATTTGTAAAGTTACGTCACTAGTCACTGGCAGGTCAACTTTCTCAATTACTTGTGGTAGAGTCTTGACTCCTCTGATGCCACAAAAAAGAATAGATTATGTCCCTGGCAGGATGCAGGCTCACAGAAAATCCCTTGCTTGAATTAAATAGAAACCTTTTCACTTGATGAGCATGGAAAGGGTGGGGCTGTGTGGGGAGAGAGAGAGAAGAAAATATAGCAGGAGAACCAAGACTGTTGAGAAAGCTCCACTGTTGGAGGAGACCTCTCCTGTCCAAAGAAGAGAGGAGATTATGCCATAGAAATACATAGCTATCACTGCATATTTATTCATGCACCTAGACAAATCACAAGGTGAACAGGAAGATGCCAACCCTATTACAGTCCTCATGCCCAGATCTTCTGTGTCCTTCTTAAACACAAGGCAGGTGAAAGTGTGCGTGGACCCGCCTGCTCCCTCACAGTGATGGATGCTGAGTAGCACTGCAGAGTGGCAGGATCTTGTCACAGCCGTTCCCATTTCAAATATTTGTGCCAACCACCTGTCAGCATCGCCCTCCAATATCCAGAAAACCCACTGCATCTTCTTCTCTCAAATACAGCGGCACTGGTTGAGCAGCACAGCCAAGCCAGAAACCATGGTGGTTGCCTACCAGATCCGTATCTGCGCTCACGTGTGAAAACTCTCCACTATTGCTCACATATAAAATGATGTTAATATCTGCCCCTTCTCATAAGGAGGTAACATGACGGAAGATGTGCATGTTTCTGAGAAGTCTCGAATGCAGACGGTTATGGTCACTGCCCTCTGTCAAGGGCATGGCTGGCATCCTAGACTTCTTTGTCACACAAAAGACATCTCTGCCTCTCGCCACCTGGAACAGACATCTTGCTTCTGTCTGTTTCATTGGTTGCTGTCTCATTCCCTTCCTTGCTTAAAAAATCTTTTTCCCTTGCTGATGCCTCTTCCTTCTCTCTCTCAACTGTTATTTCGGCAGCTCTGCTATTTAGCTCCATGGTGTCATAGCAAACAGTTGGTGGGAAGGAACTGTGCTAAGTGACATCGCATCAAAATTCAGGACTGGCTTCTTAGTGGGTAGAAGCCCTCTTCAAAGCTCATCACAATTTCATTGCTTTACAGGGATTTCCCTTTGGGGAGACAAAAGAAGGCAGCCTTTAACCCCTCTACTTTCCAACCTCTAGCTACACAAGGGCGACTCCCAAGAGGGAGTCCAGTGGACCCTCATTGCCAACATGGCATGGCTGTGACCATCCTGCCTCCTGGGGGAAGGAGACGTGCCAGCAACGGGAGCTCAGGGCAGCCAGTCCCTGCTCTCAAACCCACACAAGCCCAACAGCCCTCTTGCTAGAATATCTGCTTCATGTTTGCAGAGCTGCGCATATTCTTCTGCACACATTTGAACTCAGCAAAAAGGAACACAACTCTCTTTGGAGACGCTGGCGGGTGTGCGGGCCACCCGGCCTGCACAAGGGATAGCCTGGTGAGCAGAGCTAGGGACCCCATACCCGGCTCTCCCTCTTCCTGGCCGCTGTGAGCGGTTCCCTTCTCAGCCTGCTGATCCACGACAGAGTTCACAAGCTGTCGGGAAATCATCGCCTTCGTCCGTTCACGAAGCATTCTGATGTGGGGACTGGACATGAGCCTTAAAATCAGGCAGCATGCTAACCCTGGCTCTGTCCCTCCAACTGTGTGACTACCGGCAAGCTGCTTAACCTCCCCAACCTCAGTTTCCCCATCTTAGAACGAAGACCAAATGATAAAAGATATGTCTCCCACTTACACGTACATATTCTTCTAGGGATGGGAAAGTGGATTTGAAAGAGAAACTATAATCTGTTCCTTGCGAGTCTGTGAGGAGGCTGGCCTGAGACTTCCAGACCCCTCTGTTCCAACAGTTCCCAATACTAACTCCTACGTAGACTCATAGATCCTGCAGCTAGGGTTAAAATCAGCAGCAATTACAAAACCAGTCATTTGTTGAAAACTACTGTGTATCATTCTACACTTCCCCTTTCAAGCCTGAAAATAGAGATGGGCTATATATTTTTTAATCACTAAAATATAAGACAGCACATGCTAAGTGGCAAATGATGGAATTGCACAAGCAACACGTAGCCCTGGAGTCCAGGAGGGAGTGACTATCCCAGACGCCAATGGGAGCGTGCTCCATCCATCCCATCCCCCACCGACTCAAGGCTCCACTTGACTGTAGCCAATTTCCATCTCAGGTAGAGGAGGACAAGCACAATGCGTTATTGGGAGGATTTTTAAAACTCGAAGATTTCAGTTTTCAGAGGACACATCAGGTCACCCTCAAGCCTTCCATGAATGAGTTGCTCTCCCCAGCCCCAATTTAGGCAGTAATGTCAACAAGAGAGTGTCATGGTGGCCCTACAGGGGAAGGGGCCTGGCTCAGAGCTGTGTTCAGATGGGAATGCCAACAAACAGAGGAAAAGGCAGGGCTTTTATTTTTCTGTTTTTCCTTTTTTTTTTAGACACAGGGTCTAGCTTTTTTGCCTAGGCTGGAGTGCATGGTGCAATCATAGCTCACAGTAACCTGAAACTCCTGGGCTCAAGCAATCCTCCTGCCTCAGCCTCCCGCATAGCTGGGACCACAGGCATGTGCCACCATGCCCAGGTGGCATAGCTTTGATCTAACAAGCATCTAGCCAGAATCCAAGGCTTAGCACCTCCCTGGGCTTGTAAGGAGAAACCGTCGAGAATTTTTCTCCCCATTTCAAAGATGAGAAAACTAAAGCACGAAGTAGAAAAAGATGTTTACCCAGGTTTCAAAGAAATTTGAGTAGAAACTTGTAGTGAATACTACCCGTGAAGGCCAAGTAGCTGGGAAGACCCAGGGAATATCTTCGAGGTGCCATCTTCCTCCCAGCCTGCAACCTTTCCCACTGAGGGTGGGCTGAAGCTGGACAAGAGGCAGGTACCTTGAGTACCTTGAGCCAGGCAACAGCTTGCAGGGAAGGAGAAAGAGGAAGAGACCTCTCCCTGGGGAGCCGGTTACTCTTTTGCTGCTGGGTTTATGTTTTTGGAATAAATCACTTGGTATAATAATAGAAATGGAGGCGCTGGAGTGAAACATCGTGACAAGAAGAGTTCCCACTGGCATTGCAATCGATTTTTTTCTTTTTTTTTTTGTTTTGGCCCTGATGTCCTGTTGCTCATGGGCGGGGGGAGTCCTGACCCGACCAAGGAGAAGGGGAATGGGCTTTCTTCACCCTCAGCTCGCTCTACCTACCAGGATAGGGCAGTTCTCTCACCACCATCTTGACCAACCCTGAATCTGACTGTCTAGGAGGAGGTCTAAGCATCCATGAACCGTATTTACTTTTGTCTGGTTTTCTTGTGTGTTTCGAGGGGAGAGGATAGTTTTGGAGCTGGAAGGGACGTCAGAGGCTATCTTGTCCAATTCTCTCTTTTTCCATCAGGTTAGGGTCAGTGCCTTGCCAACGTCATCGAACTGGTTCATGGCGGACCCAGGACCACACCTGCCTTCTGACTGTCCTTGTTGGATCACCCTTTCCACCACAGCATGCTCGCCCCGGAGAGAGGACAGCTGCCTCGAGCCCACCCATCCAACTGGGGAGATTTCTAACAGATCCAAGGCAGCCCAGCACCTGCCCCGTGCTGTCCCCTTGCTCTCCCAGGTGGAAACCGGGTGGCCTCCTTCCTGCCCTTCCCTCAACCTTAGCTGCCCACTTCATCCCTCGCCACCCTCCAACGCCCACTCAGGCACCACCTCCAAGGGCTTCCTGCTCCCCTGCTTGACTTGACCATCGCTCCATTCCCTACCTAAGGCTTCTGTACTTGGGGCTATTGCAGCTGACATGGGCCCATCAGACTGTAGTGAAGCCACTGATGTGCCTGCTTGCGCACGAGCATTCCTCTGAGGGCAGAATCCCTGCTTTAGGTGACAAGGCCATGGCATCTGGCATAGTGCCTGGCAGGCAGGTATGCAGCGATGTTCGTTGGGTGGATACAGAATCACTCACATTGCAGCAGGTGTCTGGCCTGCTGAGGGATGTCTGCCCCACCCCCGGAACTAGCAAGGCTTCCAATTTCTCCTGAGCCTTCCCATGCGCTCCTCCGCCGCGGGGTTAGGAGAGCACCCCCGATGGGGGCGAGAACAGCTGTGCAGCACATGGGAAGGAGCCATAGGTGGAGCGGAGGAGGCCCCGTGGAGGCGACGACGATGGGGGAGGGAGGCCACACGTTCCAGATCAGTGGTGGGAGTAGTGACAATGATGAGTCCAAGTGTAAGGAAACGCTAAGTCACCAGGAAAATCAGGAGCCACCCTGGATGCAGGAGAAATCAAGGAGACAGAGAGAAAATGACCGGTTTGTCTTCTGCAACTTCCTTCAGAGCTTTGCGACCATCACAAAGGCTATGGCAGGAAGCAAGGTGGTGCTTCCCCAGGCTTCATGCCCCATGGCGACAGGCCCAACATCCCTCTGTGTGTCCTCCAGGCCAAGGGGCTACACCAGACCCACAATGCGTATGACCCTGGAGCCACACAGGGGATGCCTAACAAAGGATTGGGGCAGGATTGGATTCAGTTGCGAGAGCTGTGCAGCCTACTGTCAGCAGAGCTCCCTGCCTGGAGAAGGCTCCAGCGACAACAGGAAGAGCTAGGAGTTAGACAGCCTGAGTCTTATTCCTGCTGTTCTACCAACAAACAAGATCTTTGATGAACCATTTCATCTCACGAGGTGTCCGTTTGCTATTCTGTAATCCCAAAGGTATATCCTAAATCTATGCTTCCACAGTCACCTGCCCCTCAAGCCTCTGGCCGAGTGCTGTTCTGCGCCCCCACAACCAGGGACTGACACTGCATCGTAAATGCCTTGTACTAACGAGACTCAGCAAAGATCTGGTGGTGGCAGGAATTCAAAGTAGTTGGATTCCAGGAGGACCAACACCCAAATTTGCAAATGGAGGACGCACAGGGGAAATCCTTGCAGCCAGGAGCACAGATCTTGGGCTCAGCACGTGCTGACCAGTGGGTCCAGGGAGGAAACAGAGTGAGGCCAGCAGCCGAGGCCACCTGGGTCCTTCCTTCCCCTTTCCTTTCTGCCCCTGCGTGTGTGTTGGGGGTGGTGGGGAAGGGGAACTTTGTGATCAAACCTACTAGTAAGACTCTTCCCTCCCCTTCACTAAGTGGCGGAGGTAGCTGGCTAGTCCCTCCTCTGAAAAGCGATCTTCTCCCTAAGAGAAGCCAACTGGACTCTAAAACATTGTCTTGGCCGGGCGTGGGGGCTCATGCCTGTAATCCCAGCACTTTGGGAGGCTGAGGCGGGCGGATCGCCTGAGGTCAGGAGTTCGAGACCAGCCTGACCAACATGGAGAAACCCCATCTCTACTAAAAATACAAAATTAGCCGGGTGTGGTGGTACGTGCTTGTAATCCCAGCTACTCAGGAGGCTGAGCCAGGAGAATGGCTTGAACCCACGAGGCGGAGGTTGCAGTGAGCCAAGATCGCACCATTAAACTCCAGCCTTGACAACGAGAGCAAAACTCCTTCTCAAAAAAGAAAAATAAATAAAAAACGAAACACTGTCTTCTCCATTATCGTTTTGCCCTCCATATAGTGGCAGCTCAATCTATATGCTGATTTTCATTGTCCACGCATCCACTGAAAAGAGGCTGCAGCCCAAGAATGCTAACTGTGCAGGAAGCTTCACAGGACAGTGTTTGCTTATTGTTCTGCAGCTGGTAGAGGCTGAAGGACATTAGAAGAACTGGGCTTCTTGGGGCTGAGATGGGTGCTTATAGGCCTTCAGCCCCTCCCACCAGCGAGGAACATGCCTCTAGGGAGATGTGAAAATTGGGGTTTTATTTCCAATGATCTCCATGGTAAAGGTCTTGGTTACCTGGCTCCCCACTCTGACAGTTAAACCATCCTGATTGTCAGAGTTCCTGCTGCTAATGGAAAGTTCCAGATGTATCTGCAGGGGAGAATTTTGACAGGCCTGAATCCCAGACCTGCTGCAGGATGCTCCTGAGAAAAATAACCTTTGCATTTCCCAATTTCACCGCAAGCACTGGAGAACGGAAGCGCTGCATAAATTGTTTGCACCTGGTGAACAGGCCCGCTTTCGGCAAGAGTCCCTGGTAGGGTCAGGTGGTCAGGCATGGTACCAGGCAGGAGAGAACAAACAAGAACATGAAAGTGGAGAGGGAGCATCTCCGGGTGAGGTTGGCAGAATCCCAGTCTCTGTGTGGGCCACCCCAGCTGTGGGTCCTCACAGGAGCTGGGGAACCTGGGAGCTGTGCTCTGTCTGGGAGGGCGCTGCAGGCTCTGGCTCAGCGTCCTTGAGGATAAAGAAGGAACATGCCTAACTTTGCCCGTTTGCATTTCATATCCATCATCTCGATTTTGCATTCTGGCAACTGTGCAAAATCTAATCCTCACTCTTCTTACTGGTCAAGTGTTCTTACTTCTCCTTTGAGGTAGAGAAAAGTTGAAAAAGAATTAGAACTTCTTTTAAGGCACATGCATGGTGTTGGGTTGGATGAACCCATCCGAGATCTAGCCCCAACCCCATGACACAGTCCACTCTCCCTCGCTCAGATTGACCACACAAAAGCAGCTGGACCAGAGCATCTTTACTATTCCAGACTCAGCTCCCCCAAAAGCCCACTGCTTCCTGACTTCTGCTAAGATCCTGCACTCAAAACAAAGTAGCACCACCGAGGTCTCCTCAAAAGCCACTGGGCGTTTTCAAGGTATGTGTACCTGGGCGCCTTCCCCCAAGGTGTAAGATCAGTTGCCAATGGGAAAACAGCCTCTTTAATTAAATATTTACTGTGTGTATTGTGTACAATTTTATACTATCTGTATATGTGTGTGTGTGTATAGGTAAAATAATATTTGGTGATTTGCATCTTCATATCACCCATCTTACTGTCCCTTGTGACAGCCATGCGTGACCCACGCTGGCTCTTCTGACCCTCAGGTCTTCTTGCTTATCTTTGGAATAAAGAAGAGAGGTGAAAAATGTTAATGCAGCCTCTTTTAAGACACATACTCAGTGTGGCCTCTCCCGGGATGAGGCGTTGGTTGCTCCCATCCCAGGTCTAGTCCTGGCTCTGCTAACATTTCACAAACACTATCTCTTTGAGTCCCCATGAAGTAGGTAGTTTTGTCCTCATTGTACAGACTTGGAGAGGTTGAGCCGCTTGCCAGAGCTGAGGAGTGCCTACCTGGGGCTGAAATCTAGGTCCCCTTAACTAGAAAGCCTTAGCTTAGCGTCCCACAGTGGAGGAGCTCCTGACCCCCACTTCTGATGGGGTGCATCAGAAGCGCTTTGAGTGGGGCTGGGCGCAGTGACTCACACCTGTAATCTCAGCACTTTGGGACACCACGGCGGGTGGATCCCTGAGGTCAGGAGTTCGAGACCAGCCTGGCCAACATGGCAAAATCCCGTCTCTATTAAAAATACAAAAATTAGCTGGGTGTGGTGGTGCACGCCTCTAGTCCTAGCTACTCAGGAGGCTGAGGCATGAATATCGCTTGAACCTGGGAGGCAGAGGTTGCAGTGAACCGAGATTGCACCGCTGCACTCCAGCCTGGGCTACAGAGCGAGACTTCATCTCAAAATAAATAAATAAATAAAATAAGTGCTTCACGTGTCCAGGGCCCTGACTCCCAGAGAAGACCCTCAACCGCGTCAAGTTACCGCTGGACCATTAAAGGGTTAAAACATCTTCGATCCGGAGCCTCAGCTGCTCATCCTTCTGTTTTAAGGGTCTCTGAATCATTAGCCTTTCCAAGCAGCCTCCATCTGCCGTCTGAGGCAGGTGAAGTGGGAGAGGGGAGCGGCCCGCCTGGGTCCTGAGTCAGCACTGACTCCCCACGCCGTCCTCCACAGATTAATCACCTCCAATTACAGCTTCTGACTGGGCACGAGTCATTCCCAGCGGCGCCTCCTCGGGCCGACCCTCGCCCCCCTGCAAACAGGCCGCCTATCCGTCCAAGATGCTCGCTGTACTTCCCAGAGCCCCAAAAAGGTACCCTGGCAGCAAGTGACTCAAGGATGAGGACCCACCCTCTTCCCCCTCACCATCTGCTCTCAGCAACATGAGTCTTCCGGGGGCAAAAAGAAAAGAGGACATGAAACTCCTCCCTTCCAGCAGCCTACAGAGGCCCGTGCACCCTTCCATTAATTCTTCGTGGTGTTTCTCCTCGGCAGTGACTAATAAAGCTTGTTCTCATTTCCACTAATCACACATCCTCACAGAGAAGGGTGACACACACTTGGCGTGGCTCTGTGACACCCCTTGGAGAGTGTTCCATGGCCCAACCAGCCTCTTTTCCTCGCGCCCCCCTCTGGCCTGCCCCACACCTGCCTCCCTTCTGCCCCTGCCAATGAAGCCGGGGCCCAACTGCCTCGGTGGGACTCCTAAGCATCCCGCTCTTGGCTGCTGACCCGGGCACACGGGCACCCAAGGGCATTATGCCATCTCCCTCCTCAGCGGGTATCACACTGGGCTCCCTGCCCTGAGCTGCCAGCCAAGGGAAGGGCACAGAGCCCCGTGGGGCACGAGCCGGGCCTCAGTGCCAGGGTACTGAGTGCATTGCTGTAGTATATGGCACAGTTTACCAAGAACTTTCCCGATGTTGTTTCATTTGATCTTTATGTAATCAATAGTGCTCACTATACAATCATCCTCTATAGAACATGGTGTTCCCTGGAGATAAGAAAACTGAGGCCTGAAACACGCCCGTAGCCCACCCACACTCAATTAGTAAGTGGCAATGCGTGACTATTATGTCATAACCCAGCTCTGGCATCAGGGTCAGAACCCCTCCCCCACAAAATCCTCTCTGTATGAGCTTTAGAATTAGGCAGACTCATGGCTGAATGCTATTCTAATTCCACTTTTTATTTAGTGGTAGATACTGTCCTATGCACTTCTCAAACAGTTTCAACTCATTTAACTCCCACCACTGTCCTCTGGGGCAGGAATTATCAGGATCCTTAATTTGCAACTTTGAGAGTAGAGGCCGGGGTCCCCTAGCTCATAAGGGCTGCAGCTTTCATCTGACTGTGGCCCAGGGCCGGACTCTTCACCGCTCCTCTAAGCTGCCTGGGGCTTCTCCAACTTCTAACGGCATGAACTTGGACAAGTCACAGAAGTTTTCTTATTGTTCCAATATTCTCATCTTTTCAATGGCAGGGGTGAGAGCACCCTCCCCATAGTGCTGTGTGGGGGTTAGATGAGATGGTGAGAACAGAGTATATAAAACACTGAGCTCTGGCCCAGCATGGAGGGAACACAAGCTAATAGCACACTTGGCCCCCAGGACAGAGCTGCAAGAAGATGGGGGCTGCGAAGGACAGATCGTGTTAGGAGGAAGATTCCCCATCCCCTAGTCCTAGAGGTCCACGGCAAGGCAGATGCTAGATCCTGGGGACTCTGGGTTGGGGCAGGCACAGGGAAGCATGCCACCTGCCCCGCTCCCCGCCCTGTGTCCTATTCATTCCTCTTTGTAAGCATATCTCTCAAATCGGCCTGGCCAACCAGTCCTTGAGATCACTCTGATTCTAAAAAGCAAAATGTCTGTAATTAAGGTTCTTACCTACTGGGGACCTTAGTCATCTTTGAAAAATCTGATAAAAACTATAAACCATTGTTTCAGAAAAATTCACATATACCCAGGTACACAGGCACGGTCTTAGAAATTCAGGTGATCACCAGATCACAAAGGGGTCCGCTGGAGCCTAAGTTTAGGAGCCTCTTTTCTGTATAATTAGGAAACATCCTTATAATCTTATCACTAGTATCATGGGGAAAATTGCCAAGTCTTTCCTTTCCTTTTCCTCTCCAACTTCATACCTAGACTCTGCCCTCCCACGCACTCCTACGCCAGCCCCCAACCCTGGCTTCCCTCACACTGCCCGGGCCAGGGCAGAAGCTGCAGCGGTGGTGGCAACGGCAACAGCTGTTGCTAAGGAAGCTGAGAATGCAGGGTGGGGGCTGGAGAGTGGGCAGCAACCCAGCAGGACAGCACCCCCCATGCATGTCTGAGCGCCTTGGGCCCTGGAAACGGTGTTCCCAGCTGGCTGCCATGGCAACGGCAGGCTTCGGAGCCATTCACCTCGGTCTGGACAGCTTCCCCTGCTCGCACTAGCGCTTTGTCTCCCTAAGTGGCTAACTGAGGTGTGAAAGGGTCTGTGGTGAGTGGACAAAGGAGCACAAAGGGCAAAAGGTGGGTCATGTGCCCCACACTGAGCAGGCACCCCGGGGGTCTGAGAAGCCAGGGAGGGGGTCTGGGCCAACTCCGGAACAGAGGGCTTGGCTGCTGGAGAAGCAGCTCAGAACAGAGATGACCGTGCATCTCCCAAAGACCTCTGCTGTGAGCCTCAGCTACTTGCCCAAGAGCCATCCTAGAAGGGAGAAGTGCTGGTTACATCCCAGGTAAGCCAGCAGCCAGGTGACACTTGGTCACTTCTAGATGTGGTAACTAACTGGATTTTTCCTCAGGCTGACAGGGAGCATAAAAGGGTGAGAGACTGGGCATGAATGGGAGGGTTCCTAAGGGTGAGAGATTGGGAGTGAATGACTCCTGGGCCTAATTTAAACAAAGCTAAAAGACAGATGAAGTCAGAGGTGAATGAAGCAGGTTAAGGTCTTGCCTTCAGTTCAAGACCACCCATCTGGTTGCAGGTACTGTTTAACACTATTGCCATCTGAAAGGACGGTCCTTGGAAGCACTGTCCGGGGGACCATTTATCGAGTGGAGATTAAACGTTGTACCTATCTCAACGTCATCTTCAAAGTGAGATTAAGTACTTGAGTGAAGCATTGTCCTCTTTTCAAAGATGAGAAAATTGAGACTTCAAGGTCAAACTCCTTGCCCAGAGACATGCAGCAGAAAGTGATGAAGCTGAGATTTGAACTTGCGCCTGTCTGCCTGCAAATCCCATCTCCTCCTGATGTGCCAGCAGACAGCAGAAGGGCCCAAGGCTGTGTAGATGTGGCCTATTAGCCTCTCAAGTCTAGAGCAAGCCCCTCAGTGTGGGGCCCCTCCCTAGCCGTGCTTCCTGCCACACCTGTCCTTCACGCAGCCGCCTTTCTTTAGAACCCCACGTCTACTGTGGTGATCACTCTGCACAGCTGCTTTAAAAACATATGAAGATAACAGAAGGATAATCTGCCACCCAGAGCTCTCTGTGCCTGGTGGTGACTCCCAAGAAGCTCCCGTAAGGAAGAGGCCCCTCAAAGAACACACAGAACACACTGGACCCTCTGCCGCCAAAACAGGCAGGGACGCATCTCCTGGAGCCTGCCTGGTCAGCTCTGCTCTCAGAAGCTTGGAGGGCAAACGGGGGTGACCTGACCCAGCTGGAATAATGGAAAGAATGGGAACTAGCACCTAGAAGCACCTACTGTGTTCCAGAAATTCTGGTTCATGTACCTGTGTAGCCTTCAAAATAGCTGTATTGGGTTGGTGGTATTTTTGCCCCATGTTATGGTATAAGAAACTGAGTTCAGAGAGGTTAGGTAACTTGAATCAGGCCATAAAGCACTGAGGCCCAAACTGAACTGGCTCCAACATCTCTGTCATTTCTACTCTATCTTCTGACCTCCCTGACACTGTCTGCTCCTTATGGTCTGTTAAAGTCAGGAATCCCCAATTCAGTCTCTTAGCTGGGTGTCCAAGTAGTCCACCTTCCTCCTCAGGGCTCCCTCACCCACACAGCAGATGGGCATCTTTCATCCTGCAGCTATTTTTATTTCTCTTTTCCCATTCTTCTCACCCTCTTGGCTCAGTCCAAGCAGGAGAGCAGGAGTCAGAGCCAGAAGCCAGAACAAGGCTCTCGGCCCATCTCTTCCTCCAAGTACAGGCAGGAAAGGAGACGGTGGGATTCCCACTGATGCTGAGTGCCAAGGAGGGGCCATCAGGAAAGCCTGCAGATGGGGTCTCGGTTCCAGGCCTGGCCCCATTGCAGGGTGAACCCTCTCCAAACTTTCCTCTCTGATCTCCAGTTCCCCAGGGGAAGCTCTGACATCCGCAGCCCTTGCCAGGATCGTGGGGAAGGTGGGGTTGGGGAAGCACACACCCCAAGAGGCTATTATCATTCTGTGGGATGGACTCTCCGTCTCCGTCTGACTTTTCGTCTCCAGGCGAGAAGCGGAACTCAGGCTCAGCCTGGTTTGGGTGCTATGTCCCTCTTTGAGATAAATTCCTGGGAGGTAGTTTGCAGTCATTGGACGGGCTCAGGATTGGGAGTCAGAAGACTTAAGTTCTGTTTCCATTTCTGCCACCAACAAGCAAGGCGGGTTGGAATATGACAGTTTGCCTTTTGGGGCCTCCGTTTCCTCTTCTGTAGTAGTTGGGCCAACTAGTCCACTCAGATTCTCTAAATTGCTTCTCTGAGCTCTGGAACTTCCTTAAGTGTATTCCCCACCACCCTGCCCCTACTGACATGCCTTCCAACCCCAACAGCCCAGTGTTTCTATCCTATCCAGACCCTGCCAAAATAAAAAGAGTACAAGGCAGTTGGTTTGTTGGTGTTATGACTTCTTTTCTTTTCAGGCAAGAAGTCAAATTTAAATTGTGCCTCAATCAGCACCGAAGCTGGAATGCTCAAGTCTCCTACACAATGGCTTACATGAAAACAGCTCACCTCTCATTTCTCTCTCTCTTTGTTCTGCTCTTTTCCAATCACTCGGTCAAGTAATATCTATTAAGTGGATATGTCTGCAAGGCACTGCGCAGAGATGTAATCCAAAATCACAAGGTCCTTGTCCAAGGGGAACTTAACAGTTCCACAAGGATCCAGCACAGATGGGAGCTTTAAAGGCAGCCCACTGCCCTCATGCAGGGGGGAAAAAATAAAGGATTTTTTTTTAATGCCTTTTAATGTTTTAAAGTTTCTTTTACCTACTTCAGTTGTTAATTCTATAGTGACATCATATTTTTGGTGTCTGTCTTTGAGTGTTGAGCCTGTCTTCTGTCTTCTCATCCAGGGAGGAAGTCAAGCTGCTCCAGACATCAGCACTCCACTTCACAAACTCACCACCCCTGCTCTCTCCTGTGGGGACCTCAGCTTTGCACCTGGATGTGCCAATCTGGCTCCTGCATGTCCGTACCCCAACGCAAGGGTCTCAATGTGAGGGCTGTAACATGCCAGCAGTGTCTGTACAAGCAAACGACGGCACTCATAGCAGATGGAGGGCGTGGAGGGGGTGGAGCTGTGCCTTCTCCTCTCCTGAGGCCCCTGGGCTTCGAGCAGTCTTCATGCTCCTGAGTTCTCTGTCAGAATTCCCTCCTAAACCTCTTAGAGAGTAAATGCTGCTTACCATATCTTCTCTTCCTTTAGTCTTGACGCCTAAATACTCCACATCTGCTCCATAAATAATAACTTCTCTAGAGCTCTTTATAATTTACGAAGGGCTTGCACCTATAGTTTCTCACTTAATCTCCTCAACCATCCTGCAGGACAGGGCTATTATTGCTCCTTCTTTACAGATAAGAACCTGAAGCTCAGGGAGATTTAGTGAGGGGCCCAAAGCCTCACAGCTGGACCCAGCTGAACTAAGCTGGGACTTAACTGAGCTCTTTCGGCTTCTACATGAAATTAGAGGGAGAAACTGCTTCTCCCCACTGAGTTCTCTCCCCCTCACCGTGTCACATCCCCTGAACCTGGTGTTCTGGGAGGCTCACATCTCAAGCTCTCTCCTGGACTCCTTACACTGCACAGAGCCCAGGGCTCCAGACACAACAAGAGGGGGTTCCACAGAAGAAGGGGAAGGAGAACAGATAAAAGAGAGCCAAGGGCACCTGCTGCTCACTCCCGACCTGGGGACCAGGCAAAGTGGCCCAGGCCAACGTTAGAGTCCTCTGTGGTGGGATCAAGGGTTTAAAACACATAGTGTGGTTTCAAGGGTTTCTCAGGGTTGACTTTTTTTTTCCCGGACAAATACAAAGAAAAATGAAGAAAAAATTAGGACGATGTCCCAGAAGCCTCAAGTAAAAACTAGGAAGCAGCTGGCGGTGCAGGAGAAGCCACGCCATGGAGACAGAAATGGACTCTCCAGGCTGGCTGTGGCGTGTGTTTAATGGAGGCTGGCCATGGCCTGTGTTTAATGGAGGCTGGCTGTGGCGTGTGTGTGATGGAGGCTGGCCGTGGTGTGTGTGTAATGGAGGCTGGCCGTGGTGTGTGTGTGATGGAGGCTGGCTGTGGCCTGTGTGTAATGGAGGCTGGCCATGGTGTGCATGTAATGGAGGCTGGCCGTGGTGTGTGTTTGATGGAGGCTGGCTGTGGTGTGTGTTTGATGGAGGCTGGCTGTGGCATGTGTGTGATGGAGGCTGGCTGTGGCGTGTGTGTGATGGAGGCTGGCTGTGGTGTGTGTGTGATGGAGGCTGGCTGTGGTGTGTGTGTGATGGAGGCTGGCCGTGGTGTGTGTGTGATGGAGGCTGGCCGTGGTGTGTGTGTAATGGAGGCTGGCCGTGGCCTGTGTGTAATGGAGGCTGGCTGTGGTGTGTGTGTAATGGGGGCTGGCCATGGTGTGCATGTAATGGAGGCTGGCCGTGGTGTGTGTTTAATGGAGGCTGGCCATGGTGTGTGTTTAATGGAGGCTGGCCATGGCCTGTGTGTAATGGAGGCTGGCTGTGGCATGTGTGTAATGGAGGCTGGCTGTGGCGTGTGTTTAATGGAGGCTGGCCGTGGTGTGTGTGTGATGGAGGCTGGCCGTGGTGTGTGTTTAATGGAGGCTGGCCGTGGTGTGTGTTTAATGGAGGCTGGCCATGGCCTGTGTGTAATGGAGGCTGGCTGTGGCGTGTGTTTAATGGAGGCTGGCCGTGGTGTGTGTGTAATGGAGGCTGGCCGTGGTGTGTGTTTAATGGAGGCTGGCCGTGGTGTGTGTGTAATGGAGGCTGGCCGTGGTGTGTGTTTAATGGAGGCTGGCCATGGTGTGTGTGTAATGGAGGCTGGCCGTGGTGTGTGTGTAATGGAGGCTGGCTGTGGTGTGCATGTAATGGAGGCTGGCCGTGGTGTGTGTTTAATGGAGGCTGGCTGTGGCGTGTGTTTAATGGAGGCTGGCCGTGGCCTGTGTGTAATGGAGGCTGGCTGTGGCATGTGTTTAATGGAGGCTGGCTGTGGTGTGTGTTTAATGGAGGTTGGCTGCGGTGTGCATGTAATGGAGGCTGGCTGTGGTGTGTGTTTAATGGAGGCTGGTTGTGTGGCGTGTGTGTGATGGAGGCTGGCTGTGGTGTGTGTTTAATGGAGGCTGGCTGTGGCGTGTGTGTGATGGAGGCTGGCCGTGGTGTGTGCTTAATGGAGGCTGGCCGTGTTGTATGTTTAATGGAGGCTGGCCGTGGCCTGTGTGTCATGGAGGCTGGCTGTGGCGTGTGTTTAAGGAGGCTGGCTGTGGTGTGTGTGTAATGGAGGCTGGCTGTGGTGTCTGTTTAATGGAGGCTGGCCGTGGCGTGTGTGTAATGGAGGCTGGCTGTGGTGTGTGTGTGATGGAGGCTGGCTGTGGCGTGTGTTTAATGGAGGCTGGCTTTGCAGGTAGGGGACAGAAGTGTCGGGAGCCCTCCCTGCAGAAGAAGAGGTGTGTCGACCCCACAGCTGCCAAAGTGTCCCAGAATGAGGCCCCTGGTGAGTCTGCCACGGCTGGAAAGCAAGCCTGCCACAGGTATGCGTGGGGTGGGGGCGGAGCCTACAGCGCCCCCAGTGTTCATAAGGGAGAGGTGCGTGGGAGCTCCCTGGGGGCTCAGACCAGGGTCAGGAGCTGTGGAGGAGAACTGCGACCACCCTGCTCCTGGCTCCCTCTAGCCTACACGGGCTCCTTTGGCAGTGAGAAGACAAATGCCAGGTGGGGCTTAGGAGGAGGCGGGTGGGGAGCATAGAGAGGTCAGTGGATGAGAAAGAAGGGAGGGGACTGGGGCAGAGGAAAGGGCTGGGCCCCCAGGATAAGGGGGAGAGGCAGGCAGGTGATCTGCAGGTGGGAAGGAGAGAGAAGATGGGAGCAGAGAAGAAAGCATGAGGCCAGATAACTGGGCAGAGAAAGGAGATGGAGAAGCCACAGGTGCTCGAGGAGTGACATGACATGTGAGTTCACCCGTGAGGGCAGGCACCCCAGTCCTCTCTTCCTAAAGGCTGGTGGAAGCAGGTGGCAGAAGGTGCCGGATGCCTGCCACTCATGCCCTCTCCTGCCTTCCCCCGTCTCCCTCATCTCTGTACCCTCCCCTGGGGGCTGAGCCCAGGTTCTGCTCTGCTTCTCAGTCCTCTTGTCCCTCAGTTGCCACTTTCTGCGTTTTTCCAGACTCTTTCTGTTCATTCACCTGCCGCAGACAAGGGTTGAAAATTCAGAAGCCAAGTTTCTGATGCCAGCTCTGTTCCTCAAATGCTGGGCAGCACTGGTGGAGCGTCTTCTAGTCTGAACACCGCAGCTGCTTCGTTGATACCCCTCCCACGGAGTTGTAAGGGGATAATAGAGCGGATGAAAAAAGGACGGTAAAAGCACCAAAGGATGAAGACACTTTGGATCCTACGTTTATTTCCAGGACTGAAGCCCTCGGGTTTCTTTAAGGGGAGACGTCCTTGTCCTCGTCCTTGTCCTCGTCCTCCTGTGTGCCATGGCTTGTGCTGTGGGCCTGACACACCTTGGGGCTGCCTTGTTTCAAGTCAGAAGAGGAGAAGTTGTAGAGTGAGCCATGCTTGGGTGGAAGGTAGGTGGGCTCACCAACATCCTCTACACAGTACAGACTGTGATCTGAGGCGGCGTCCTAGAGCTAGAGGCTAAGAAGTCTCATGCCTGAAGCAGATCTAGACATTTAACACGCAGAATAAGCTAGGTGGGTTTTCAAGGAGCTACTGAATATGCATGAAAGGCAGCAAGAGAGACAGCAGGAGAATGAACATGGGGGAGATGCGGAGAAGCACACAGAGGCATGGCTGATGGGGCAGAGGAGGAAAGAAGGTCTCGGAGACCAGGGCATGAATGTGGTTGGACAGAGACAGGGAGAAGGCTGGGCAGAAACGAGGAGCGGGAAGAAGATGCCGAGAGAAATAAAGAGGCCGAGAGGAGCTGAGCCAGGCAGCCGGTGGAGCAGGCAGATGGAACAACAGAGACAAAGAACAGAGCCACAGAGTGGGCACACAGCAAGGCCTGGCAGCCGAGCCCTGTGGGTTTGGTGGGAGCAGATGCTTCTACGGGAGCAGCAGCTGATGGCCCCCAGCACGTGCATCCTTGTTGACTCCAGGCCCAGCACAGCCTCCTCGGCAGCCGGCCTTAGCCTGGAGGAGCAACCCTGGTCCAGAGAGGCAGACGAATGGCGGCCCTGCCTCGTCGGGGCTCCAGTTCTTCTCCTCCATCCTCCTCCAGGCTCCGCCCACCTGCTCCCGCTGCGTCCCGGGGCCTCGTGAATCCCAGGGAAGCCACGCGCTGCCACATCACGCCCGGAAGGAAGCAGGCTGCGTTGGAGGGTGAGTGTGAACCGCTGCAGTGTGCTCAGCTCTTCCCCGGGTGGGAGCGTGTGCAGGGGTGTGCACGCTGTGGGAGGGGCAAGAGGGGGAGAAACGTCTGGGCTGCAGGGGAACCAGCGCCAAGAGGCTGGGACGAGGCGGGGTGGGGACAGATCCCCGGCAGCACTGCTGGCACAGCTGCCGTGCCCAGACCCCTCTCCACCCCTGGCTGCCTGGATGTAAGCATCTGCAGCCCCTTGCCACCACCCAAGCCACCAGACTGCCATAGCCTCCTCTGAGTGGAAAGGATCTGAGTGGACCCTGGTTTTTGGGTCAGAGGAGCCTTGGGGCTTCCTTGACCTCATTCTCTCCAGCTGCTACCCACAGGCCATTTTCCCATCACTCTACAACAGTCTGTGTGAGTGGTGCCCCCACCCCAAGAAGCTCAGAAGGGCTGGGGAGAGGGAGGTTTCCACCAGGACCTAGCCTTCGCCCCAGTCCAAAGGCAACTTCCACACTGCCCTCCACACTCCCTCAAGCCTCTCCACAAACGACATCCTCAGAACACTACAGGGACACCCCGACATCAGGCTCTCCACTGTGCCTGGGGCAGTCCTCGCTGGTCCCACACCCAAGGTCGGGGTGCCTGCCAGTGGCCCAAAGTGGACAAGAGGCAAGCCCTGGGAGGGAAGAGGGTAGAGGGGAAGCGGGTGGGGAGTACAGTGTCGACTGCAGGCGCAATCCGAGCAAAAGACAGGCACCACAGGAGCCAGATGGGCCAAGAAGAAACAGAAGTTCAGTAGGAAGAGACGGATAAACAGCAGACACCAAGCAAGCAGCCAAGCATATGCTTTGCAAGCAGGCAACACAAGCACCCAGTAGGGTTTGGGGGGTGGGGAGGGTACATGAGCCCACAGGGAGGGGGACATTAGGTTTGCTGTGGGCTGACTCTGCCTGGTTAGAATCAGTGATCTAATCTTTCTCCACGGAGCCTCAGAAAAATGGAGCTGCAGCCAGTGCTGGCAAGGAAAAGCAGCATTTGGCAGGGTGGAAGGAAAGAGTGCTTATGCTGGTGCCCGAGAGATTGGTCTCTGGTAGAAGAGACATAGCCCCAGACTTGGAAGCCCGAATAGCCAGGTGCTGCCTCCAAGACTCAGAGCAGAGACCCCTAAAGCAGAACCAGATTCAGGAGAGGAGCAGAGGACTGCCTCCTGCAAACCCGGGAAGTCCTTGAGCCCTGCAGGTGCCGGCTTTCCCTGCTAATGAAGCCCATCTAGGCTGGAGCCCTCAGTCTGGGTGATGTCATCCTTTTGAGCTTCAGGCAGGCAAGGGGTGGAGCCAGGCTAGAGCTTTGCAGAGTTTGCAGGCTCCACCCCCGACTGGTCTGACTTCTGGGCCCTGTCTACCCATCTCCCTCTTGGCCACGGCTTCCTGGCCAGCCCTGCTGGAAACCGGGCGCTGCTGCAGAGCTGGAGGAGGGAGGGGGTCACCCACAGTCACCTCTGCAGAGAACAGGGCCTGGCAGGGGATAGGCTTCACAGAGGCCCTCTTCCACCCATCCATGCTTGTTCCCACGTTCACTTCAGGGAGCCCTGAGGTTTTACGGGAACCCAGGGTCCTGGGACCCCCAGCCTCAGCCTCTCCCCTCCACCTAGCATGTCCAGAAATGCTCATCTGCAGTACCAAGTACCAGGTGTCCCAGTGGGATTTCTTCTCTGAATACCACTACGGGGAGGAATAAAACTGAGGGAGAGAAGCACCACCCTGGGTTTGTTCATGCTGAGCTAAAGGAATAAAGGCTCTGCACTGAGTTAGAGCCTGTTCTAAGCCCCAAGGCCAGCCAGCCCTCCTGCAGAATGGTGCCTTCACCTCTCACATGCTCCTGCTGGACATAGCCAGCGCTGTGCCAACTGCTGGCCTCCCTCCGAGGCTGGCATTGGCCCCAGCTTCCTGCCTCCCCTCCTCCAGGGCTACCCTAACCCGTACCAGCCACCATGGCTTGGAGCATTGAGGTCTCTGGACTAGACAAAAATGTGGTCTTCCTCTGCCCATCATAGATGTGTAGGTGCTATTGGGGGTTTCCTCTGACAGCCCTACGCCTACCCAGGGTAACACAGGTGCAGGAACCAGCCCCGGCTGGTCTGTGAAACTCACCACACCACAGGGTCTCTTGTTTGGACTCAGCTGCTTGGCACAGCCCCAGTGCCCAGGAGCAGAGAGGAGCTTCCCCAGGTGCAAGCCCTCAGAAAAGCCTGGGAGCCAAGCCTCTGTGTGCCCACGTGCCCAAGGCAGATGCTCCGCTCAGTGCCAAGGCCCTCTTAGCCCTCCCCAAGCCGTCGGCTCTGTAGCCATATGTCTGGGACAGACAAAAGTGAAGATGAGGGTGACACTGGGGGGGAAAGGAGCGGGTGAGTTTCCTACTGCGATTCATGAAGCCCTGGGCTAGGGCCTCAGCAAGACCGACCGGCACAGGCCTGATTCACAGCAGGAAAATGCTGCTCTTGACACACCCTGATAGCCTATAGCATCATGCATCCTACACTTTGCAGTCTGCTTTCTTAGATGTTGAATTGTATCCCCACAACATTGCCATAATGGAGATAAGGCAGATAGTATTTTAATCCATTTTATGGATGAGGAAACTGAGGTAGGATTTGAACATCTATTTCTGGAAGGCCTCACAAGGCATGTGAAAGTATACGAAAATAAATGAGCAAAATAGCGTGTTAGGAAGCCAGTTAAGCTGACAGCCCAGGCTCCCAGAGGCCTGGTATCACCATCCTTCCCTACATCACACGGTTTCCCATGCTCAACTCAGAATGAAGAGACACGGCGGTGGCTAGGGGCAGAGGTTCTCCCCCACGGACAGCTGCTTGAGGAAGGAGTGAGGAAAAGAGAGCAGGCAATTGTGTGATGAAGTGGACTGTCACCTGGCCTGTGTGCCTGGGACCTGGGCATGGCCCACACGTGCAGACGGTGTGAAGGCTGTTGTTTCTGTGTGCACATTTGTACATGTCATGTAGGATGTGTATTCTGTTTTTAGGCCTGTACATATGTAGATCCATTGTGTGTGTTTATATGGCTGTGCTAGGAAAGGGCATATCATATGTTCCACTAACTGTGTCTGGTAACATGTATGGATAGCAAATGCACAGACCCGAAGGATAGAAAAGGAAGA
Organism: Nomascus leucogenys; assembly: GCF_006542625.1. Lineage (NCBI taxonomy): Eukaryota > Metazoa > Chordata > Mammalia > Primates > Hylobatidae > Nomascus > Nomascus leucogenys. Next base: position 900,312 of record NC_044395.1, on the reverse strand, counting down.
CAAGGATGGTTATGTGGAAACGTGAGCAGGGTCTGTACATGTTTGCTGGATGACTGTAAGAGAAGCATTATACACACAGATTCAAGAATCCGCCTGTGAGGCCAGGCTTGGTGGCTCACGCCTGTAACCCCAGCACTTTGGGAAGCCAAGGCGGGCGGGTCACTTGAGGTCAGGAGTTCGAGACCAGCCTGGCCAATGTGGCGAAACTCCATCTCTACCAAAAATACAAAAATTAGCCAGGTGTGGTGGCGCGCGCCTCTAATCCCAGTTACTCGAGAGGCTGAGGGAGGAGAATCTCTTGAACCCAGGAGGCAGAGGTTGCAGTGAGCTGAGATGGCGCCATTGCACTCCAGCCTGGGCAACAAGAGCGAAACTCTGTCTCAAAAAAAAAAAAAAAAAAAAAAATGTGCACGTGAGCATAAGCTTGTGGGTGTGGGTGCACAAGCGTGGACTGTGTATAGCGATGGCTAAGTGTGTAAAGAGCTTGCGTACCAACTGTAGAAGGGCATTTCCTGGGGGGGTCCCTGCTGAGACGCCAACTCAGGTGCTTCTGTGCCCTTCTTGCAGTGGGGTTCTTACAGGGCCGTCCCACGAGCCTGCTCAGAGCCAGGCAGCCCCGGCCGAGTCTGTGCCACAGTGCAGCACCTCCTTCTCCATCCACGCTCCTCCCAATTCCGCAGAAGACCCGAAACCTCAGTCCCGAGCAGATCAATTGCCGATAATAACATTTAAATTCTGGCCTGGAGGTGCTGAGGCGGTCCTGGGAAAGAATAAGGAAAAGGTGGCATGGATTTCAAAGGAGGGACTTGGAGTTAACAGATCTGATCCTTCGGAGCCTGCAGTCTCTAGTACCGCACCCCCACTCCCACCCCGCACCCCCGCCCCCACCCCGCACCCCCACCCCCACCTCACCCCACCGCCACCCCCACCCGCACCCCCACCCCCACCCCACCCCCACCGCCACCCCCACCCGCACCCCACCCCGCCCGCACCCCCACCCCCGCCCCCACCCCCGCCCCCACCCCGCACCCCACCCCCGCCCCCACCCCACCCCCACCCGCATCCCCACCCCACCCCACCCGCACCCCCACCCCACCCCCACCCCACCCGCACCCCACCCCACCCCACCGCCACCCCCACCTCCGCCCCCACCCCCATCCGCACCCCCACCCCACCCCCACCGCCACCCCCACCCGCACCCCCGCCCGCACCCCCGCCCCCACCCGCACCCCCACCCGACCCCGCACCCCCACCCGCACCCCACCCCACCCCGCACCCCCACCCCCACCCCACCCCCACCCGCACCCCCACCCCACCCCCACCGCCACCCCACCCGCACCCCCACCTCCGCCCCCACCCCCATCCGCACCCCCGCCCCCACCCCCACCCCCACCCGCACCCCCACCCCCACCCCGCACCCCCACCCCCACCGCCACCGCCAAGCCGAAAACCCAATCCTGGGCCCACCGGTTTGCGCTGATGCCACAGCTCGGCGGGAAGGCTTCAGCGTGGGAGGCGGTGGGGGTGACACCAGGGCTGCCCCTTGAGAGCGACACTGGCCTTAACCCCATTCTCCCCGCGACCCCCACCCCCGCCTCGCTGCACGCGGTTTGCCTTCTCTGCTCTTCTCCACCCTCCCAGCGGGAGAGCCGGGGCGGGGGAGCGGGGCAGGGGCGGGTCTCCTCCGAGCAGCGTGGCCCTCAGCACCCCTCCCCAGACACGGGCCTGGCACACCCACACGCTCGCACGGAAAAGCCCCACTTCTCCTCAGCGTGGGGTGTTGGGCCGTGCTGCGCCCTCCCCCGTGGAACTGAGAGTTCTAAAGCCGTAACCGGCCGGCGCCGCGGCAGCCTCTGCTTCATCCTGGAGCCAGGCCGGCATCCCGCGCCGCAGAGGGGAGAGCGGTCGGTAGGAGCTGGGCGGAGGCGTGGGCCCGGCAGAAGGCGGCCGGGAGCTCTTCCCAGGAAAGGCCAGCACCTGAGGCTGCACTTTCTCCCGGTTTCCCCTCAGTAAAAGACGCACCAGCAACTTAGAATTCGAGGCACTGCAGAGCTGGAAGGGGCCTCAGCGCTGCTCCCTCCGCCCCCTCATTTCACAAACCGGAAAGCTGAGACCCAAAGCAAGGAAGGGACCTGGCCAAGGTCAGAGCTCATCTGGGACCACACGAAGATGATAACTTGTTAGGAGTTTTGCAAATGGGTTTGTCTACAGTTTGGTAGAATTTAAACATTTTTTTAGTTCAAATTTTCAACACTGGCCAGCTCCCTCTAATCCACAGTGGTGGCGCACTGTGATTGAAATTCAGCTGCATAGCTCTTGCTGGGAAATGCGGCGTGAGCCGTCAGCACAGGCGGCAGCTGCCTCCCACACTTAAGACAGGTCTTCTAAAGCCACAGTCCTGTGTGAGCCTCCTGGAGCTCATAGTCCCTCAAATGGCAGGCAGGTTTGTGAATGTTTCTGTGTTCTGAACGTTTTTCTGAAAAAGGGTTCACAGCTTTAATTGATGTACAAAGAGATGTACAACATGGAAGAGATTGAGAATCATTTCCTTAAAGCAACAGGAGTCTAGGCTGGGGAGAAATCAGATTTTAGGAATGAGCTGCTAGGCACCTTAGCAGCGTTCAGAGACATGAAAGCGTTGGATTGTTTCCTAGATTTAAGAGCATATATTTTGCAACATGAAAGAGCTTCTATGCTCTAGAATGTAAGTTCCTCAAGGATAGGGCTCTAGTCTATTTCTTCACCTAAGGTATCCTTAGATCCTGGATCAGTGCCTGGGCGTAATCACAGGTGCAAACACACACGTGATTAATTTGTTAGTCTGCACAGCACTTCTCTTTCCATGCCCACTCCTGCCTGGTCTCCAGCAGTCATGAGAATTGCCATCGTTAGGGAAACCCTGATGCAAGAATTGCAAGAATGACTTTGTAATTCAATGTTGACATTTAGGACCTTTTTCGTTTCGTGTTAAAGACTGATCACCCTGGGAAAATCAAGGCAGTCCAGCCAAACCCCAAGTCCCAATCAAATGCAGTTTGTATTGAACCCAACGACTGCCCAGCACCTTTGGGAAGCCCATTGCTTTCTATGCAGACGCAGAGCTACCAGAAAGCACAGGTGGATGTGCTCAGCTTGTCTTGTGACGTGAATGCCTGAAAACAGAGCAGGACTAAAAATTCCCTGTCTGAGAGCCTGCAGCTTGGAAGCCTGAGTTCTCAGGGACAAGAAGAGAAGAGTTCCCAGTGTGGCAAGGACCAGGCGGACCAGCCTTAGGCTGCGCTCTGGTTCCTCCCCTCTCTGTGGATTCCCTTTGATCCTCCCCTCCTGCCCCACTTTGCAGCCTCCACAGCTCAGCTGCTAAATCACTGGGGATTAAGACGCTGGGGGCAGGAGGGGAGGGCAACTCGTCCTGGGACAGAAATGGCTCCTTTCCTGGGAGGGGTGAGAGGAAGCTGGGGTTCTCAGGGCCCCTGGCTGGGCCAGCCTTCCTGCCCTCCCCCACCAGCCTCACCCCCCCTTAGCTGAACCTCCCATGGACAGGCAAGCTCGGAGAGGCAGTTGTGCAGCTGCTGCTTCTGTCTGGGGCTAAAAATAGTCTCCTCTCCACCCATGTCCAGCTCAGGCTGGGCCAGAGCTCTGAAGAGGACTCACAGGCGGTGGGGGGAACAGAAGGTGGGGCCAGAGACAAGTGTCCGCATGGGCAAAGACTAGGTGAGACGGGCAGGGAAGGTAGGGCTGCCGCCTGCCCCTCAGCTCTGATCCCCAGAAACTCCCTTAGGAAGGAAATAGAGTTTCTCATCCCTGTGTTTCTGAGGGGAAAAGGAGACAGAGAAAGGCTGGGCAGGCTGACTTGGGTCACATACCAATATCTAACGTTTATGAAGTGCTTGTCAGACACTGTTTTCAAGCTCTGTAGATGGCAAAGGACCCCACAACGTAGGTATTATTATTATTCCCTTTGACAGCTGAAGAGATGAAGGCGCAGCGGCATGAACTCCCATAGCCAGAGAGTGTGAGCTGGACTCTACCTGGAGCAGCCTGGGTGCAGAGCCCGTGCCCCCAACCGGGTCCGTGGCCAAGGCCCAGCCCAGACAGGGCGCAAAGGGGCTGAGAAGAGGAAGTAAGATGCCAGGGTTGCCATGCAGGAGGGCAGCCCCGAGTGAGATGGGCACCGTGGCCTGGGGCCCACCTTCTGGAAGAGCTCATCAGCACTTCAGACACACTACATGGCCTAGACCCAGGGCTCGTTGAGCCCCTCTCTCGGACTGCCTTGGGATTTTAGGTGAATCCTCTCTGGCTGCCACATTCACCCTTGCAAGCCTACACTTTGTCACCTTCTGAAAAGGTGCAGGAACGTGATGCCCAGCTGACCCCCAGGGAGCGGGAGCCCCAGAGGCCGGCGGAGCACACAGAGGCCGGCGGAGCACACAGAGGCCGGCAGAGCACACAGAGGCTGGCAGATCTGCTGGGAAACCGCGGGAGTGTAGGAGCAGGTCTGGGGGCACCTGAGGGCCTGTGGTGCCTGAGTTATGGAAACGCTTACAGTAAAGCAGATTTAGATTTCACAAAGACAGAGGTGAAGGTGGGTGAAGATGGAGGGAAGGATTTAAAGGGAAAGAGAAAGAGAAAAGATAGGAATGAGGGAGAAAGAGGAAGAGAGAAAGAAAAAGAGAAATAGAGTTATCGAAGATGACTGCCAGACTGGCCTCTCTCGACTCAAAGAGCCAAGGAGGGGAAGGCCGGTCTGAGCAGCAACGTAGACAAGAGCTCAGGAGCTCAGGCAGGCAGGGACAGAGCCCTAGCTTCAGCAAGAGCGTGGGGAACAGAGGGCGAGGGGGACCATGCAGCCCAGGATGGCAGGTGCCATACACACGGCCTTGGTCCTGTCCCCTCTCCCATTGCCGCTTTCGAGCTCACCTTGTTTAAGGCCAAAGCACACACCATCCTCCCACAGAGCCGCTAATGCAATTAACAAAACACACTCATAAATCTTGCATGGTGTCCGGAGCTGTCTCCTCTCCCTAAGCACAAGGGCCAGCTCCGGAGATGGTGCTCAGAGAGCTGTGTGACCTCTCCAGCGTCAGGGCCCCCTGAAAAACGCAGCATAACCCTTAGTAGGACAGAAAGACCATTCTCCTCTGCCAACCATTACAAAGCGGAGTGGGGCTGGGGTTAGGAAATACAGACAAATCAGAAGAGGCTGAGAAGGCGGAGATGAACGTGCATGTGTGTTTGCAGGGAGCTGGGGAATAGTTCGTGCCTTCCAAGCTCAACAAGAGAGCATTCAGCAGAGACCAGAGAATCACCACTTTTGGAGGGTGGTTTTACCTTGTGAGAACAGAGCACAGGGTGCGTGGGACCCAGGGCATCTTCGGCAATGCGGGCGTGACTTGGCGGGATGTCGGTGTTTGTGTTTGCGTGTGTGTGCATGCATGCGTGCATGTTCAGTCTGGAAAACTGGTGAGTCACTAAAACACGGAGCTTTCTGATCTGAAGAGCTTATATTTGGCTATTTTTAGCTCATCTTGTCTCTTGGCCCTTTTTTTCCCCTTGTCTGTTTTCAAATGTAGAGGAGTCTGGAGACCATGAATGCCATGTGTGTGTGTCTGCTAATTTAGAGCTTGGGCCCAGAGGTGGGTACCTCTGAAAGTGCAGAGATGAAGGCACGTGGGGTGTATGTGTGTACAGCAGGGACACACTGACACAGACAGGGTGCACATGCTCTTTTTCTGCATGTACACATGCATACCGTGCATACATGCACATGCTCTTTTTCTGCATGTACACATGCATACCGTGCATACGCGCACATGCTCTTATTCTGCATGTACGCATGCGTACCGTGCATACGTGCAAGCAGGAGTGAGGCCAGAAACGTCCCTGGAAACTCCGGCCTACACGCTCTTCACGTGGGTTGGTGTACAGCTACCCACTGTGCATACTTCACAAGTCTAACTGCCTCCCCACCCCAGCCCCTGCCTCACACGACCCAGGTGGGCACACTCTCATGAGCACATGGCCACAGGCGCAGTCTGGGCCTATCTTGGGGAATGGCCCCAGCCCCTGTGCCTTGTTTCTTCTCTGCTCAGCCACTCTTCCAAAAATTGTGACTTCTTCTCAAGAAGGCCTTTCTCTGCTGGGTGGCAATAGGAAACAAGAAGTGCCAGATTCTGCACTTGGCTTCTCCTGGGACTCATTCAGCTGATCCCACCTGCCCACCACCATCGGCCGAGACCCCCTCCCCAGTCCAGTGGTCATCCAGCTACAGGGGGTCTGGCAACTGCTTAGAGAGGCCAGGCAGGGGACAATGCTGTGCGAGCTCCATTCCTCTAGCCTGGAGAGAGGGAGAAGGGAGAGCGAGCTCAGACTGCCGTCTGCCCAGGTGCAATGTGGGGCAGGCAGGGAGCGGACAGCACTCTTCAAGGCTCTAGAATGCTGGTGGGTTCCTGGACCTTGACTCTGTGTAGGCAGGACTGTGTATGCAACCCAGTGTCAAGAACAGAAATGCGCAAATGCTGCCTATGACCAGTGCCTCAATGATGCTGCACGCCTGGGAAAGGGCACCCGCAGCCTCTCTTTCCACACAGCACACATGCTGTGCAGTCACCCACAGCGGCACGTGCCTGCATGCACACACTCTTAGAGGCCTGCGTGAGAGGGAACACAAGCCTTCGTTACTCCAGACACCAAAGCAAGCTCTGAGCTGCATCATCCCCCAAGTCTGCAGTTTATGCACGGCTCTGAGGCCCCAGCCAAGGCGGCCGAAACCCAGCCATGTGTTGCTCCTTAAGCCGTGTCTTCTGCTGAGGGTCTGTGTCAGCCCAGAGGAGGGGCCCTCAGTGTCCCTTGCCTGCTGGGAGGCCCTGTGGTTCCTGGTGTCCAGGGGGCTCAGCATCACCTCCTGGAGGGAACCACTACCCGCCTACTGCCCCCCTGCATTCCACTCCACAGACACTTGGGGGTCCAGTGCTCTGTGCAAGGCACTCCATGTCGTCATTGTGAAGGAGGACCAGGCAGAGTCCCCACCCCCGGACCCCTGGCCCAAGATAGGCTGGCACAGAAAAAGATGCCTGCACAATTGGCCATTGCAGGACTCGCCACCTAGGCTGCCTGTGGGCATGAGCCACGCAGAAGGGATAATTCTCTCTTCCTCCTGGGGCCTAGGGGCCTCCACAGAGAACAGGACGGGGGCTTTTGCCTGGGCCCTGAATAATGAATAGATCTCCCCAGGCCAAAGAGGAACTTCTCAGGCCGGGAAGTGACCTGCATGAAGGTGTGGTATCGGGAAGCGTGGACGGGGGCTCGTGGGGAGAAATCAGAGCTTGCCGGCAGAGAGACTGGAGCTCCAGCCTGCCTGACTTGCCTCCGGTTCTGTGGCTCTTGCCTGAAGGAGAAGTGATTTTGAATTATCTACCTCTCTTCTTACCCCACGTGGAAGGAAAAAGTCTTTTTATCTTGAAAGATCTGGACTCCTTCTGCCTTCTGAGCATCTGTAAGATGGAGATACTAATAGGGCCTTCCCTATAAAGATATGTTGAAGATTAAATGAGAGACCTCGTGGAAAGCTGTTAGCACAGAGCTGAGTAAGTAAGCATTGTCATTAGTTATTATTATCCTATGTTATAGGCTACCACCGTGATTCTCAACCGATTTTGCCCCTCAGAGGTCATTTGGCAATGGCTGGAGACATGTTTGGTTGTCACAACTTGCAGGAGTGGGAGGGAGGCTGCTCCCCCCCTCTGGTGGGTAGGGCCAGGGTGCTGCTAAGCACCCACCATGCACATGGCAGCCCCCACAGCAGAGCGGAGCCCACCCAGAATGCACAGAGCACAGAAGCTGAGAAGGCCTGGGCTGGGGCTTTTGCCTTCTCCTGAAGACAGTGCGGTGACCATGATTTTCAAGCAGGGAATGACATCATAAAATTTAAGTTTCAGAAAGAAAAATCTGGCAATGCTGTGACATGTCTAAAAAGCTCAGCCAGGGGCACTGCAGACCTGCAGATGAGACCGGGGGGAAGGAGGGCTGGGTCTGCAGCAAGACCAGGAGGCTGCACATTGGCAAGAAGAGAGCAGGAGAACCTGCTGAGAGCTAGAGGAAGGAAGGGACAGGCCTGGGGACACTGGAGGACCCTAAAGTTTCCAGCACATGGACCTGAGCAGATGGTAGTGCTGCCTTTCAATAGCATAGGAAGAGAAGACTCCGTTTGGGAACTGTGTCCTCCAGGGCCCAGGTCGGGGGAAGCTCTTCCACCAACCTGGACGTGAGCCATGCCCCTCCAGTCCATCTGCTCCCACTCAAGGGGGGACCACCCTTCAAGAGACCCTCACCCTGCCCATCAGTGCCCAAGAGAGGCGGGCATCCAACGGCACCATCTCCCTCTCCTTTCCCATGCAGCTCCCTCTGGATGATGACCAGTGAGGCCCCGCAAGACAGCCTCCCGAGGCCAAGCCACCAAGCTGCAGGACGAAGGTGATCTTTCTGGGCTCCTGATGTCCAGACCCTGTCTCATCTTTCAGCACGTTCAGAGTACCTGTGGCTGCTGTGGGCAGAGAGGAGGTACGGGGGAAGTCCCGGCAGACTTATCTATCGGCAGAGAGACTGAGCCTCCACGCCACCCCAATTCCCCCTGCCCTTTTGACTGAGCTCTGAACACAAGTTAGAGGAGCTGGGGGAAAGCTCCAAGCAGTCAATACATCAGCCGGTGAGCGCGTGCCATGTCCTGTCTCATGCTCGGTGCTGGGGAGGACGTCCCCACAAATACCACAGCTGGAATTCTCTGGTTGAGAAGGCGAGACCCACAGGCAGAGAACAATTAAAAAAACTATTAAAGAGACCCCTGGCGTAGTCTGAGGAGCCCTGGATAGACCAGAGTTCTATCCCCAGACCTCAGGCCTGAAGCGGGTCCTTGTACCTCCAAAAGCTGCAGCCACACCAAGTTATAGGCAACTTCTCATCGCCTGGATTGTGGATGGCAGTGGCGCATCTAATCGAAGGGTACTGGCGCCTGGAGCACTGTGCTGAGGAGGACTCCGAGGCAGCAGCAAGCTTAGTAGGACTATGGTGGCCAACCAGTGAGGCGAGCATTAGGTACCACCGGGATGTCATGGGGATGTACCTCCTGCTTATTAACCCTTCTGGTTAACAGCAACTGACTAGGGCCATTCCTAAGGACTCCTCCAGCTCCCAAATGGGATAATTCTATGATGGAAATGTTACATTTCAAGGCACTGGCTGGAGCACAATGAGGCAAAGCAGGAAGAGATCTGTGTGGGTTGGGATGATCAGGGAAGGCTTTGGGAAGGAGGCGGCACTTTAGTGCGGCCTCAAGGTGGGGGAGTGTGAGTAGCTGTACCGGAGGTGGGAGGACATTTATGTGCATAAAACTGGGGCTGAGCATGGGCTGTTCTTGGTACAGGAGGGAGGCGGCTAGCATCGCTGTCATGCGCTGTCTGTGTTTGGGGCAAGTATGATTACACATGGGAGAGCACACTGCCTGACAGCTTCCCACATTGAAGCCACAAGCAAAGATGACGTTGCATGCGTGCTGGTTTCCAGTCCTCACAGCTCGTCTTCAAGGCAAATGCTCTTCCCAGCCTTCCCCAGCATTCTGTGACTTGCTCAGGGCTACTGCTGGCAGGTGCGAATCCCGCATTCAGCCTGGGCAGCGCGGTTCTGATGGCTTCGGGCATAACTTCTCCGCTCTGGTGCCTTCTCTACTCTTAGAAGCTGATCAGTAAGGAAACCCAGCAATGCAGTCGAGACACCATGGCTGGATCTGTGGATTCTAGGGACCAGGAAGAGGCAGGACCAGCTGTAGACTGAGGAAGGAGGGCCTTGCCTGAGTCATCAGTCACATAAACAGATCCAAGCAAAGAACAGGTCAAGGTGGACATAGATCAAAGATAGGCGCTAAGTGCCACTGGGCTAGGGCTTCCTTTAGACTTTCCCCAAGTCCTACATAATCTACTGGAAACAACAAAAGGTGTCCCAACACAATGGGAATAGGCAAGAAGGTACAGGAGGGCATGAAATTCCAGGGACGTGGGGCTCAGCCTGTGAGGATGGGAATAGAGCCTGCCATGGTCTTAACACAAGCCCAGAGGCAGAAGGCAACTGCCTAAAGATCTCATTTCAGACAAAGCTTAACCCTGCCTTTGCCCAGGGCTGCAGCCTCCAGCCGTCTCCACGCTGTCCCTGCCTGGCACCTGGTGGTGCGCTGGGGAACTTTCGCTCTTTCTCCCTCCTTTCCCAGCCCTCTCTCCTTCCTTCCTCCCTTACTGGGTTCACGGACAGCTCCAGCCTCCACTCAGCTTGGCCTCTCAGTTCGATGGCACCCAGAAGGTCCTGTTGTGCACCGCCCCAGGCCCCTAAGCAGGGGAAGATGCTATGTCTCGTCTTGCTTTCTTCACCCCTCCCACCACCCTTGTCCCCACCCATCCGGGGATGGATCTGAAACCAGCCCAGGTATGAAACTCTCTGGCCTCTCTCCCAAACATCCTGGTGCCCCTGCCCCCTTTGCTCTGGTCCCACTCCATCTCAAGCCCCCTCTGCAGTCCTTCCTTCTGGTTTCTCCCTCCGGCCTCCAGGAGGCCTCTGGTGCCCACACAACTTCCCGGCATTGAGGAAGGACCAGAGCTGTAACGTGGGGCTGGAAGGTCCCAGAACCACCAGCTAGTCCTGCCCTGCCAGCCTCTCCTTGTTAAGCCCTCCCTCCTGCTGTTCAGTCTATGCTCAATGACTAGAGGCCTGATTTTGAAACTCTCTTTTGGGGCCACTGGGTCGGGCCAGCCCTCCTCACTGTCAAGAAATGCATCCTCATTTCTTACCTTAATTTCTCAACTGCATCCGTTCTTTCTTGTTCTGGGAAGTCACCCGGCGTGGTGCTGCAACCATGCTACTCCTTAGCGCTCTGCTTCCCACCCAAAGCAATGCTCCTCCTCACCTTTTCCAAAGCTTCCAGCCCCAGCAGTTCTTGGACCTGGGGTACTTTCCTCCCTGCAAGTAACAAAGGAGGACAAGCCCCAGCTTCTCTAAGATGCCTTCGGCTGCCTGGAAGAGGCCTGTGGAAGGCCCTGCAACTCTCCGCAGACCTCTGGGCATTGCTGCTTCTTCTCAGTGGCCCTCATCCCCTCAGCCAGGTGACTCACCATCATCCTTGCTCCCCCCAGACCCGAAACCTCTCCTCTCCCATCCTTCCTTCTCTTTGTATCTCTTTCCGTTTACATGCGCGAACGAACACGTGTCCACACACACATATCATTTCAGGCCCTATCTGGAGCTGTCATTGACAGAACTCAAATTGTGATAGGCAAATTGGCTTCAATTTCAGAGAAAGGAAACCCAGTGATGCATCTCCCGGTGCCTGGAGAGCGAGGAGATAAGAGAGCAGAGATGGGCTGCCTCGGCCAGCAGCACTGGAGCGGGGACTGTAGCCAGGGAAGCGGGTCTTCTGCGGCTCTGGCTCAGGCACTGGAGTCCTGAGTGCTGGGGAGCCTGGCTTGAGTCTCACCCCCCACGTGATGTGGGATAACAAAAGGAGGATGGATCACCTCCGAGATGCAATGAGCCCTTCCCCAGGGCTTCTCTAAGACAACCCAAGGTCTTTCCTAGCGGGAATCAGACGTCTACAGCAGGGACCCCTTAGCCCCCAGATGCCGCATCCTACATGTAGGGCTGGTCACCGTCCTGGCAGTTAGGAGGGGATGGGTGAGAGCTGCTGCCGAAAGAGGAGCAGCCGTTCTGATGCCATCATACCTCTGCTTGTCCCCATTACATAAAGCTCCAGCTGACTTGGCGTAATGACTAAGAAAACTTTCCAAACTTCCCGAAGACAGTTGGTGATCCTCTACCCTCCCGGTGACTGGTGAGAACTACCCCCACAGAGAGCCAGCAGAGAGGAAGGCTCCAGCTCCGGGCCCTGACTCATCACACACACACACTCCCCAGCACTCTTTCCCAAAACAGTTCCCCTCCCACCCATCCACCCTCCTACCGGGGCTGGGTGACAAAAATGAACGCCCCAGAGATCTTGCCAAGTTCTGGGCCACGCTCAGCCCAGGGAACATGCAATTCCCCATAGAATGGGAGGAGCAGACCCCGCCCCCTCGGGAAGCAAACAAAGTCCATTGGAAGAAAATTGCCACCTGACTGTACAATGATCACTGTATTGTTTTCCAAATAGCTTGGACTACTTTCCCCCAAGAAAGAGTTCAAAGCTGTATCATCATAAAATATTAGAGCCTAAGGCAATCTTAAAGGTCATCTTTAGCCCCTCTCCCCTTCCCTGCTTCCATGCATCTACACACGGATTCATTTCTTTATCTATTTGTTCATCAGATAGTCACTGAGTTTCTACAGTTTGCCATGTGCAACGCAGGCACTGGAGGCCTCACAGACGTACTGTCTCCTCAAGGCGCTTGTCATCTAGTGGGTGAGAAAGCAAGTGACAAGGCGTTGGAATAAGTATGACAAGCACTGTGGTAGGAAGAGTGCATATTCTAGAAGCACCAAGAGGGCACGTCACCCCCACCTTGGGGTAGTGGGGGGAATTCATGGAGACTTACTGGGAGATATTATATATATATGTATATGTACATAATATAAAAATGTATTATAAGTAAATATATAAAATATAAAAATAAAAATATAAAACATAAATATATATTATATAAAAAATATATATTACATAAATATATATAAATAAAATATAAATATAAAATATATATATTGTATACAATATATAAATATATATTGTATACTATATATATATATATTTTTTGAGACAGAGTTGGGCTGGAGTGCAGTGGCGCGATCTCGGCTCACTGCAACCTCTGCCTCCTGGGTTCACGCGACTCTCATGCTTCAGCCTCTTGCGTAGCTGGGACTACGGGCACACATCACTATGCCCAGCTAATTTTTGTATTTTTAGTTGAGATGGGGGTTTGCTGTGTTGACCAGGTTGATCTCGAACTCCTGGCGTCAAGTGATCTGCCCGCCTCAGCCTCCCAAAGTGCTGGGACGACAAGCATGAGCCACTGAGCCCAGCCTGGGAAAAATTATATTAAAGTCGAGCTACGAAAAATAAGGAAATTCCTTTTCAATCAATAAGAGGTCTGCTCATCACTCAGTGCGGCTGAAGCGTAGTGTCAGGCACACTGCATGATGATGAATCTAACGTAGTGTCCACACATGGAGTTTAATGCCTGGTGAGGGACATACAGTAAAGGTACACATGACTAGAATATTCTGTGCTCCCAACAGAAAGAAAAGATAAATGTTGAGGGATGGCCATCCCAAGTGCCCTGACTTAATCATCACACATTGTATACATGGATCAGAATATCACATGGACCCCGAAATACCTACGATGTATGAAAAAAAACAGAATATACCTCGAAGCACCAGATAATGCTCCTAAAAGAAAGATCCGCGGGGTCCCAGGGAGGGTTTCAGAGAGGGTGAGGGGAAGTTCCCAGCTGGGAAGACTTGCAAAAGCCCCATGGAAGAAATCTGAGTTCACCTTGAGGATGGCTAGGATTTAAAGGCACAGAGGGAGAAAGAAGGGCATTCTGAGCAAAAGTCATGCTACCAGCAAAGTGTAAGAACCAGTGACGTCTGGGGGAAGAATACACCAGTCTGACCGAGGCACATGACAGGCAGTCGGGGCAGACACCGCGTGAACACAGGCAAATCCTGGGGACGCTCTGAAATTTAAAACCAGGCCCTGAAGTTTCTCAAGGCCACAGAGTGAGGAGAAGAGCAGGACTTCCGACGTGAACTGCAGCGCTCCTTGCACAGATGACAGACGGGCACTTTTCCCCTTGTGATGCTTTGGCCCCTCCCTGCTGGAGGAACCCCGTGGCTGACTCCTCCCCTCCCCAGGGGGTCTCTGGATGCAAAGCAAGGAGACCCCAGGCTAACAATCCAGGCTGTTCTACTCTGGCTTTTGCAATTTTTTTTTTTTTTTTGGATAAGTACATGGCCAGGCAAGGTGGCTCACACTTGAAATCCCAGCACTTCCAGAGGCTAAAGCAGGAAGATCACTTGAGCCCAGAAATCTGAGACCAGCCTGAGCAACACAGTGAGACCTCATCCCTACAATTTTAAAAATTAGCTGGAAGTGGTGGCACACACCTGTGGTCCCAGTTACTTGGGAGGCTGAGGAAGATGGATCGCATGTACCCAGGAGTTCAGGCTGCAGTGGGCTGTGGTCGTGACACTGCCCTCAGCCTGGGTGACAGAGTGAGATCCTGTCTCTAAAACACAATCAATCTATATTTTTTAAAACTCTTTTGAAAAGGGCAGCAAAATCCACCTCACCAACTGAACTAGGGGTCTCACCCTCGCTCCTAACCAGCCCAGTTTGAAATATTTGGAACTCTTATGGCTGTTCTTTCTTCTTCCTCATCTCCACACAAATACACTAACCTACGGCTTTCAGTCTTAGCCCTTTATTGCTTTATGCACATGCCCAGTTCAGGGCTTACGTCCATCTGGGTATCTCTGCTTAAGACTGCAAGTTCTTAAAATACTGGGATATGCTGCCTGTAATCCCAGCACTTTGGGAGGCCGAGGCGAGAGGATCCCTTGAGGTCAGGAGTTCGAGACCAGCCTGAGCAGCACAGCAAGACACTATCTCTACAAAAAATTTAAAAATTAGCCAGGCATAGTGGCACATGCCTGTGGTCCCAGCTACTCCGGAGATTGAAGCAGGAGGATCACTGGAATGAGGGAGGTGAAGGCTCCAGTGAGTCGTGATCGTGCCACTGCACTCCAGCCTGGACGACAGAGCGAGACCCTATCCCCCCGCCAAAAAAAAAAAAAAAAAAATACTGGGATACTGTACACAAAATTGCCTTGAAAACTTGAGCACAGAACACCAAACAGCTAAGCGTGCCGGTTTGGGGAGGGCGGGGGAGGAATAAGGCGCCGCAACAGTAAGAGGCCGCCACACGGTGGCGCAGTGAGGCTGGGAAACGGTGCACCCCGGGCAGGAGGGGACACTCCCCGTCGCGGCCACCCGGGGTGGGCAGGAGGCGGCGCGGGCTGGCTGGTCTCTCCCGAGAAGTTTCTCTCCCGAGAAGGGTGCGTCTCAGGGCTTGTCAGTGGATCCCTGGAACATGGGGAAGATGCACAGACATGGGTTTCGCTCTTTGCTCTCCTCTCTCCTAAGACCTCTGTGACCAAGAGAGGCCCAGGGGCACCTGACGGTTGTATCCTGCTCTGAGAACCCATCCCTAGGTTGGGAGACGGAGCAGCCATGTGCAGGTGGAGGTCCTAGCGACAGGAGGAAGTGCATGCGTGCCTACGTGCGTGCGTGCGTGTGCACTTGTCCTTGAGGTGCAGAGACTGATGAGCAGGGTCAAAGATGCTTTTTTTCTTAGTCTAATGAGCTCTTGGAAACAGCTAATCTCTGGAGGGAAGACACACTCTGGACATTTGCTGCCGGCCTGGAATTGGATGTTTTAAGAGCCCATCCTACGAGACGGTTGGAATGCTTTTTTTCCCTTTTTTTTTTTTTTTTTTTTCTTTTTGGTAGCAACAAGGTGTCACTATTACCCAGGCTGGTCTTAAACTCCTGGACTCAAGCGATCCTCCCGTCTCAGCTTCCCAAAGTGCTGGGATTACAGACAACAACCACCATGCCTGGACGTTTGAATGCTTCTAAGAAGCACAGGACATTGATGATCACACATTGTATCCGTGTATCAAAATATCACATGTATCCCACATGATAATGTAAAATTATCATGTATCAAGTAAAAAAAATAAGCACAGGAGAGCTTCCTTTCTGCTCTTATCCAAAACCCTTCCTACATATAGACCGTGCACATCAAAAATGTTCCCACCACAGTCCGTATTTGTTACTAAATATACATTCCTGGCCGGGCGCAGTGGCTGACATCTGTAATCCCAACACTTTGGGAAGCCGAGGCAGCATAGTAGTTCAAGACTGGCCTGAGCAACATGGGAAAACCCCATCTCTACAAAAAATGCCAAAAAAAAAATAGCCTGGGGTAATGGCATGCACCTGTAGTCCCAACTACTCAGGAGGCTGAGGTGGAAGGATCACTCGAGCCCGGGAGGCCAGGGCTGCAGTGAGCTGAGATCGTGCCACTGCTTTCCAGCTTGGGCGACAGAGTAAGACCCTGTCTCAAAAAAATAAAAAGTGAGCCAGGCGCGGTGGCTCACACCTGTAATCCCAGCACTTTGAGAGGCTGAGGCGGGCAGATCACCAGGTCAGGAGTTCAAGACCATCCTGGCTAACACAGTGAAACCCCGTCTCTACTAAAAATACAAAAAAAATTAGCCGGGCGAGGTGGCGGGCGCCTGTAGTCCCAGCTACTCGGGAGGCTGAGGCAGGAGAATGGCATGAACCCGGGAGTGGAGGTTGCAGTGAGCCGAGATCGCGCCACTGCACTCCAGCACGGGGGATAGAGCCAGACTCCATCTCTAAATAAATAAATAGCGAAAAAAAAAATTCTACCAATGTCCTTTCCAGACACTCCTCAACAGCTTTCTGCAAAATGCTGATCATAAGCACGTCTATGCACGTGTTACTGGAAAGGGGTCACAATCCAGACGCCAAGAGAGGGTTCTTGGATCTTACTCAAGAGAGAATTCAGGGCAAGTCCATAAAGTGAAAGCGAATTTATTAAGAAAGGAAAGGAATAAAAGAATGGTTACTCCATAGGTAGAGCAGTTCTGAGGGCTGCTGGTTGCCCCTTTTTATGGTTATTTCTTGATGATTCTTGTCTCCCCTTTTTAGACCATATAGGCTAACTTCCTGATGTTGCCACGGCATTTGTAAATGGTCACGGCGCTGGTGGGAGTGCAGCAGTGACGACGACCAGAGGTCATTCTCTGCCATTTTGGTTTTGGTGGGTTTGGGCCGGCTTCTTTTCTGAAACCTGTTTTATCAGCAAGGTCTTTACTACCTGTGTGTTGTGCCAACTCCTATCTCATCCTGTGACTTAGAATACCTAACCTATGGGAGTGCAGCCCAGCAGGTCTCAGTATTTTTACCAAGGCCCCATTCAAGATGGAGTTACTCTGGTTCAGATGCCTCTGACACACAGATGCCCACAGATCCATCTTCACCTCAGCAACGCCTCTCACACACGGAGCCACCGCAACCCTGTGTGTCTCCTCCCGAGAAGGTCCCTCAGACAGAGTCATGTGTATTTCTCCACTCAGAAAGGCAGGTTCCCCTTCCCACCTACGCACACAGAGGCCAGGAGGACGGACACAGTGTGACACAGAGGCAGGCATTGCAATTCCATGTGGCCTGGGGCCCCCGTGCCATTCGCCCCTGTGAGGGAAGTTTGTTTCCTGCCTGTGCGTGCTGTTCTGGGCTCAGCATGGAGACGGGGGTGGAGGAGGAGGGCGGAGGACAGCTTCTCAGAGTCAGGCTCCTTCCCAGCTGCGAGGGCAAACAATTCCCGAGGAGAAGAGGATTGGGAACTCTCTGTGAGGGCAGGAGAGTGCGAGGAGAACACACCCCGGAGAGTCGCGGGTCGGGCGGGGCAGGAAGGATGCCTGAGAACGTTGAACTTGGCCTTCGCAGGGCAACCAAGAGTCAGAGTTCTCATTGATGCCAGAAAGAAAAGTTAGGAGTGTGTGGGTCTGTGCGTGTGAAAAAAAGGGAGGGAGAGGCAGGAAGGGGACAAGGACAGACATCGAGGTGGAAGTAAGCAATTGAGAACACGTACAGAGTCAGACGACAGGAGCAAAGGGGTAGAAATAAGGAATCTCTAACTTAGAAGCGGAAGATTGGGAAGAAGAATAAACAGCTACAGGCAGGGCATCCAATCTGGGAAGCGTGCAGAGAGAAAGGGGCCCAGAGCAGAGAGCTTGCAGGTGGAAGGAAGGAGGACAGGCAGGCAGGAAGCCCCAGGCCTGTCCAGAGCCCCACCACTGCAGGAAGGCACCAAAGGCCGGCAGGGAGGCTCAGCTCATCTGTTACTTACAAGCACAAGCTCCCCCCAATCCCGATTAACAGGAATTACGTGGCATATGGCTAATCCTCCTGCCACAGTTATTAATACTTTCCAGACACCGCCGAGGAAACCAGGCACCCTCCTTAGGCCCAAGTCTTCCCCCAGCCTGGCAGGGCCGGCCACCCACGCCTGCTGCAGGGGGTGCTCTGGCCCAGAGGAGGGGAGGAGAGTGGCTGGAGAGCTTTCTCTGAGTCCTTCAGGCGACTCTGAATCCTCTGGAAGCACATGCCACAAGCTCTTCCTTTTTCCAAAATCCATGTGTATGTTGTTTGCTTTAAATAGTCACAGAAAACTTGTGATAGAAGGAGAATATGTGATGTCATTCCCATTAAAAACTGCCAGGCACAGTTGCTCACACCTGTAATCCCAGAACTTTGGGAGGCCAAGGCGGGTGGATCACCTGAGGTCAGGAGTTTGAGACCAGCCTGGCCAACATGGTGAAACCCTATCTCTACTAAAAATACAAAATTAGCCGGATGTGATGGCACGTGCCTGTAGTTCCAGCTACTCAGGAGGCTGAAGCAGGAGCATCACTTGAACCCCGGAGGCGGAGATTGCAGAGAGCCAAGATTGCACCATTGCACTCCAGCCTGGGCAACAAGGGTGAAACCCCATCTCAAAAAAAAAAAAAACCTAGGAAGCTGGGAGTGGTGGCGTGCGTTTGTACTCCCAGCTACTTGGGAGGCTGAGACGGGAGGATTGCTTGGGCCCAGGAGTTTGAGAACAGCTTGGATAACACAGTGAGACTCGTCTTAATAAAAAATTTTTTAATTAGCCAGGCATTGTGGCGCACACCTGTAGTCTCAGCTATGAAGAGGCTGAGGTAGGAGAATTGCTTGAGCCCAGGAGGTCCCCAGCCTAAGTGACAAAGCGAGACCCTGTGTCAAAACAAACAAACAAACAACGGCAACAACAACCAGGAAAACAAATCCAAGAGAAGGGAAAGGATTTAATCAAGGGCTTCTGCTCAATAGCAAAGTCTGGCCCTCCTCATTTCCAGCCTAGTGGATGGAAACTGGAAGCTAACTCGCCGCTCCCGGCTTAGGGAGACATAAAAAGATAAAGAGGGGAAGGGGAAGAGAGCAAGCAGGGGAGATGGATTTCTGATAGTGGCTAGTGTGGAGCCAGGTGTCCAGTGAGCACTTAGTGAGTGCTTTGTAATTGATGACTTGCTGGGCCTTGTCTTAGGTGAGGTGCAAAGTCGACCCTGAGAGGGTTTGTGAGGAACAAATTGCTCCCGTGGGAAGTAACAGAGGAGTGTGGGAGACAGGAGGGAAAGAAGCCAAACAAGAGGGCCTTTTCAGACCCATCCCAGCCTCAGCCGACCCTGCCGGGGAGCTCTGGGGACAATTACTCCTCAGCTTGTCCCAACTGGAAGCAACGGAGCTGTGTTTCCATAGATATTGCAAGGGGGCTGTGTTTCCGTAGATATTGCAAGGGGGCTGTGTTTTCGTAGATATTGCAAGGGGGCTGTGTTTCCGTAGATATTGCAAGGGGGCTGTGTTTCCGTAGATATTGCAAGGGGGCTGTGTTTCCGTAGATATTGCAAGGGGGCTGTGTTTCCGTAGATATTGCAAGGGGCTGTGTTTCCGTAGATATTGCAAGGGGGCTGTGTTTCCGTAGATATTGCAAGGGGGCTGTGTTTCCGTAGATATTGCAAGGGGGCTGTGTTTCCGTAGATATTGCAAGGGGGCTGTGTTTCCGTAGATATTGCAAGGGGGCTGTGTTTCTGTAGTTATTGCAAGGGGGCTGTGTTTCTGTAGATATTGCAAGGGGGCTGTGTTTCCGTAGATATTGCAAGGGGGCTGTGTTTCTGTAGTTATTGCAAGGGGGCTGTGTTTCTGTAGATATTGCAAGGGGGCTGTGTTTCTGTAGATATTGCAAGGGAGCTGTGTTTCCGTAGATATTGCAAGGGAGCTGTGTTTCTGTAGATATTGCAAGGGGGCAGAAATTGCCAGGCATTTGCAGTTCCCTGAGCATGACGGAGAGGTGGCTCTGGTACCCCCAGGCAGTCCTCTGAAGAGGGCTGTGGGTGCAGGACTTTAGAATCGAAGGAAACGGGCTGGGCGCAGTGGCTCACACCTGTAATCTCAGCACTTTGGGAGGCCGAGGTGGGTGGATCACCTGAGGTCAGGAGTTTGTGACCAGCCTGGTCAACAGGGTGAAACCCTGTCTCTACTAAAAATACAAAAATTAATCGGGTATGGGGGTGCATGCCTGTAAACCCAGCTATTCAGGAGGCTGAAACAGGAGAATCGCTTGAACCTGGGAGGCGGAGGTCGCAGCGAGGTGAGATCGTGTCACTGCACTCCAGCCGGATGACAGTCTCCAAAAAAAAAAAAAAAAAAAAAAAAAAGGGGGAGCGGAAGGCCGGGCGTAGTGGCTCACACCTATAATCCCAACACTTTGGGAGGCTGAGGCAGGTGGATCACAAGGTCAGGAGTTCGAGACCAGCCTGGCCAACATGTTGAAACCCTGTCTCTACTAAAAATACAAAAATTAGCTGGGCATTGTGGCGAACACCTGTAATCCCAGCTACTCAGGAGGTGGAGGCAGAAGAATGGCGTGAACCCGGGGGGCGGAGCTTGCAGCGAGCCAGGATGGCGCCACTGCACTCCAGCCTGGGCCACAGAGGGAGACTCCGTCTCAAAAAAAAAAAATAAATAAAGGGAAACAGAAGAGACAGAGCCCCAGCAGGGTCTGCTACAAACATAAAGCAAGTGCTCTCAGACCCTCTCTCCTCTACTGACAGGTCATCAACTTCGATTTGTAAAATGTTTCCCCGCTTTAGGAGTTCACAGTCCAGCATCGAGACAGTGGCATGCTATACCCCTGTGTTCATACAGAATGTGCACAGCGATAGATGCTAGTTCAGCGATAGAACACAGAACATGTGGCCGGGCGCGGTGGCTCACGCTTGTAATCCCAGCACTTTGGGAGGCCGAGGCGGGCGGATCACGAGGTCAGGAGATCGAGACCACGGTGAAACCCGTCTCTACTAAAAATACAAAAAAAAATTAGCCGGGCGTGGTGGCGGGCGCCTGTAGTCCCAGCTACTCGGAGAGGCTGAGGCAGGAGAATGGCGTGAACCCGGGAGGCGGAGCTTGCAGTGAGCCGAGATGGCGCCACTGCACTCCCGCCTGGGCGACAGAGTGAGACTCCGTCTCAAAAAAAAAAAAAAAAAAAAGAAGAAGAAGAGAAAAAAGAAAGGCTTCTGTTACGCTCCATCACCCATGTAAAACATTCAAAATAACTTAACCTAAACATCCAGGCCCCATGCCAGATACCCATCCACCTACTATACGATCTGGAGGTCATATATTTCATTTCTATCCTTCTAAGGATTACCCTTAAGCGTTTAAAATATACCCTTAATTTAAAATACACCCTTTAATTTTGAAAGTTTAAATCTAATTAACCTTTACTGACCTTTCAATACTCTGAATTTCTTCTAACCCTAGTTGTTCATGTTATCATTGTCTAGTATTTTAGGTTTTTTAACCCTCACAGGTAGGTTATTACTATTACCGTCTTGTAGAGTGGATATTGACTTACGTATGTTCACCTGCTTCCTACATTTTTTGCTGATCATTGCTCTTTTATCCCATTGCTTCCTCTGGGTACAGATTTGCTTTTTTTAAACTTAAGCTTTTCTTTTAAATCATTCATTAGTATTTCTTTCAACAAGTAAAGAGGTGATAAACTCTCTCAAATTTTTTTCCCTTTACTCCTGAATCATCACTGAGCTGATACAGAAACCTGGACTGACTTCTTTTTCATCTTAGCACTTTGAAGCAATTATTTCATTTTGTTCCAGCTTCTATTGTTGTTTCCCAGAGAATAGCCATCTTTTGACTGTCACTAACCTTGAGATTTTTCTTAGTCTTTGAGTTCTGTCTTTCACTGTGTTATGTCTAGCAAAGACCCATGTGGCTAGGTGTGACAAAACAAAATGAGTATCTCTTTATCCTGGGGTATCCTATTTAGAATAGCTTCTTCAAACTAAGAACTGGTGTCTTGGCCAGGCATGGTGGCTCAAGCCTGTAATCCCACCACTTTGGGAGGCCGAGGCAGGTGGATCAAGAGGTCAGGAGATCGAGATCATCCTGGCTAACACGGTGAAACCCCATCTCTACTAAAAAAATACAAAAAATTAGCCAGGCATGGTGGCGGACACCTGTAGTCCCAGCTACTTGGGAGGCTGAGGCAGGAGAATGGCGTGAACCCGGGAGGTGGAGCTTGCAGTGAGCCGAGATTGCACCACTGCACTCCAGCCTGGGCGACAGAGCAAGACTCCATCTGAAAAACAAAAAACAAACAAACAAAAAAACCCAAAAGAACTCGTGTCTTTCACCAATTCTGGCAAATTCTGAGCCATTCCCTCTTCAATTACTGCCTTTAGACCCACATTTTTATTTTATTCCACTACAACGTGTTTCTATAGTACACATCTTTTAAATTTTTTTTTTTTTTTTTTTCAGATGGAGTCTCACTCTATCACCCAGGCTGGGGTGCAGTGGCCTGATCTCAGCTCACTGCAACCTCCGCCTCCCGAGTTCAAGCAATTCTCCTGCCTTAGCCTCCCAAGTAGCTGGGATTACAGGTGCCCTCCACCATGCCCAGCCAATTTTTGTATTTTCAGTAGAGATGAGGATTTCACTACATTGGTCAGGTGGTTCTCGAACTCCTGACCTCAGATGATCGACCTGCCTCGGCCACCCAAAGTGCAGGGATAACAAGTGTGAGCCACTGAGCCCGGACAATATTTTTTTTTTCTATTTCCATATGTTTACCACCTTGTGGCTCATCCCGGATAGTTTTCTGAGATCCATCTTCTACTTCACAAGTTTTCTTTCAGGCTACTGTTTAATTCTTCTGTTGAGAGGTTTTGGGTTTTGGTTTGGGTTTTCCTATGTTTCTCTTTTTCTCATCTGCCTGTTCTCTCCAGGTGTCCTTTTTATATCTCTGTGTTTGCTAGTCCTTGTATCTCTCTGTACTTTGCAAACCCACTTATCTTATTATCTCTTTTGGATCATTCTGTTGTCTCAGGGTTTGGGAAGTGCAATGCCTGTCGTGTAGGTCTGCTGGCTCCCACCTGCCGCATAGGTCTGCTGGCTCCCACCTGTCACGTAGATATGCTGGCTCCCACCTGTCACGTAGATATGCTGGCTCCCACCTGTCACGTAGATATGCTGGCTCCCGCCTGTCACGTAGATATGCTGGCTCCCGCCTGTCACGTAGATATGCTGGCTCCCGCCTGTCTTGTAGGTCCGCTGGCTCCCACCTGCCGCATAGGTCTGCTGGCTCCCGCCTGTCACGTAGATATGCTGGCTCCCGCCTGTCACTGTATGCTGGCTCCGCTGTCTTGTAGGTCCGCTGGCTCCCGCCTTTCGTGTAGATATGCTGGCTCCCACCTGTCACGTAGATATGCTGGCTCCCACCTGTCACGTAGGTACGCTGGCTCCCGCCTGTCACGTAGATATGCTGTCTCCCGCCTGTCACGTAGATATGCTGGCTCCCACCTGTCACGTAGGTACGCTGGCTCCGCCTGTCACGTAGATATGCTGGCTCCCACCTGTCATTTAGATATGCTGGCTCCCGCCTATCTTGTAGGTCCGCTGGCTCCCACCTGTCACATAGGTCTGTTGGCTCCCGCCTGTCACATAGGTACGCTGGCTCCCACCTGTCACGTAGGTACGCTGGCTCCCACCTGTCACGTAGGTACGCTGGCTCCCACCTGTCACGTAGGTACACTGGCTCCCACCTGTGGTATGCAATTTCCCCTGTGGTTTGTCTTCATCAGAGACTGTTCCATTCTGTGGGGGTCAGTGATGTTCTGGGACTTGCTAGGAACAGTTGCACCTTTTGCTTCAACTGATTGGTGTAGAGGTTTCCCCAGTGTGACCACAGGTTTTACATTCATTTCTGGGCTTGGAGACGCCCACATCATGGGAGATGGTGTAAGTTCACACCCAACACTGGCATGTGACGCAGGCCTGGAGACTCTGTCGCCCAGGCTGGAGTGCAGTAGCATGATCTTGGCTCACTGGAACCTCTGCTTGCTGGGTTCAAGCGATTCTCCTGCCTCAGCTTCCCAGTAACTGGGATTACAGGCACCTGCCACCATGCCCAGATAATTTTTGTATTTTTAGTAGAGACGGGGTTTTGCCATGTTGGCCAGGATGGTCTCGAACTGCTGACCTCAAGTGATCCTCCCACCTCAGCCTCCCAGAGTGCTGGGATTACAGGTGTGAGCTACCACATCTGGCTGAGACTTGAGTTTCCCACAGGAAATGGTTTTTCTTCTCACCCAGAACCTATGGCAGAAACTGATGGATGGACTTTTTTCCTGGCCATCTTCCCCTGAGGGAGCAGGATGTGGGTTCCAAAGTCCTGCTTCGAATGGGCCCACCCATTGGGTCAGAGCTGCCCCCCTAGCTCTTTCTAGGACCTCCTCCTCCTCCTCCTACTATCGTGGCTCTGACTTGCAAATTTATTTTGGCTTTGAATTCCTTCCTGTGTCGGTGACTTGGAGATTTATTTCTCTGTTTCAAGCTCCATATGCATTTTAATTTTTCTGCCTCTTATCCAGAATTTCTCTGTATAATGTGGTAGTGTGGCAGACTCCACCATTCTGAGGTGTCCTGGATCCCCAAGAAAAAATATTGATTTTTCTTCCCATCTCTTCCACGGGAACATGGGTTCTTTGAGGGGAGAAACAAAACAAAACAAAACAAAAACAAAAAACAAAAAAAAAACAAAACTGTGTCCAAGCTGTCTCTGGTGCTGAGTTCCTAGCTCAGTTCCAGGCACAAACACAACATAATGTTTGCTAGATGAACAGTTAAATAGTGTTAGGTGATTATCAAGAGTTACTCCAAGTCTTTCCCCATCTTTAGGAAGAAAATTTTCTCAATTATTCTAAGCGTGAAGATATTCTTTTATTCCTAAAATGCTTTATAGGTGGTTCTACAATGCACGCCCTTATGACACCTGTGTGAGTGTTTTTCTTAGCATTCTAACGTGTTTCTTGAACAACAGCATGTGGTATACCCCTGGGATGCCTGAGATGAGGCCCTTCCTGAACTGCTGGTCCGATTGGAAGATATGATGTGCAAACCATAACTCTGACATGATGTGTGTGGTGGTAAGCCACGAGTATCTTGGCCAGTGGTGAGGGGTAAAAGAATATACCAAGGCCGGACATGGTGGCTCATGCTTGTAATCCCAGCACTTTGGGAGGCCGAGGCGGGTGGATCGCCTGAGGTCAGGAGTTCAAGACCAGCCTGGTCAACATGGTGAAGCCTCCTCTTTAACAACAACAAAAAAAGACAAACAACAACAACAATAAAAATAATTTACCAAGAGAGTTGTAGGTAAAGAAGGACAGATTTCTTAGAGAAAGTAGGAAAGTATGGCCGGGCTCGGTGCCTCATGCCTGTAATCTCAGCACTTTGGGAGGCCAAGGCGGGTGGATCACCTGAGGTTGGGAGTTCGAGACCAGCCTGGCCAATGTGTCAAAACCCTGTCTCTACTAAAAATACAACAATAGCTGGGTGTGGTGGCGCGTGCCTGTAATCCCAGCTACTCAGTAGGCTGAGGCAGGAGAATTGCTTGAACCTGGAAGGTGGAGGTTGCAGTGAGCCGAGATCGCACCATTGCACTCTAGCCTGGGCAGCAAGAGCAAAACCCCATCTCAAAAAAAAAAAAAAAAGAAAGAAAGAAAAAAGAAAGTAGGAAAGTACATTGTATGTTGCCAGGGAGCAGTGGGCAAAACCAGCAGGAGAGAAGCTGACTGCGAAGAGACAAAGGCTGGCTGGGGATTTTTATGGGGTGGTTATTGGGCAAATTGATAACGCCAAGGTAGCAGTGAGCTCACCTACATTCTTCTATCAGCTGAGGTGTTTGACAGATTGAGGCATTTGATGACCAGCAGGAAGCCTGTGGGTTCTGCACCTTATCTGCTCAGGGGGTTTGCGTGTCCTGGGCCATAGAGAAAGGCAGGCCTGTAACTTATCTCCTTCCTCTTTTTGTCTATATGTTCCGGACCATGAGGGAAGGCAGATCTATAGCTTATCTGCTTCCTCGATCTCTTTGCTTTCTCCTGGTCGTGCCAGCCTGACTCCTTTCCCCTAATTAGGACTCCACAACGGGATAGCGAGCATTGTGTTATTGTGTTTTCATAGATTCATTCAAGAGGACCATGTTTGTTTGGAAGAAAATGTTATAGGCCTATTTGGGAGAGGAGCTAAGGCTTCAGGAAGCTTGGGAACGAAAGGAGATGCTCCGAGGCCAGAGTGGCATTTCGCCAGTTGAGCCTGAGGGATAAGGAGAAAGGAAGAGGGTGGAACCCTTGGGAAGAGGGAGGTCATGTGCTTCCTCACGTAGCAAGCGTGGTGTGACTTTCCCAAACTGGCATGCTGCATGGTGAAGAATAAAAAGCACCTTGACAGAATTATACTGAGATACTGAGAAATCCATAATCATAGTGTGATATTTACAAACCTTTTCCATGAATTGATAGCTGAAGCCAAAAAAAAAAAAAAGTAAGCAAAGGTAGTAAAGTTTTAAGTAGCATAATAAAGAAGTTGAACTGAATAGGTACATATTTAGAACTCAAAGCCCGAACATTTGAGAACACACACGGCACATTTAAAAGAATTAACTGTTACTAAGCCGTAATGTCAGGCTCAACAGATACAAAAGTATTGATTTTATATGGACCTTGTTCTCTGACCAAGGCAGTCATTGATGGCAACACAAGCCCAGCCTCCATATACTGAGAAGCTTATAAAGCAGGCTTCTGAATGATAAGTGGTCAGGTAGAGATGACAAATGAAATTATAGAATACTTGGGACTTAGTGACAATGAAGAGAGTGTATATTACAAATTGTGGGACGTAGCTACTGCAGTACTTAGAAAGGATTATAGCCTCAAACATACATATTAGCAAAGGAGATTGAACACAGCATTAGACTCTAGAAGTCTGAAGTAGAACCACAGTAAAAATTTGGAATTACAATCCACTGCAACGGAGTGTGAGAGAGACGCACCCACAGTGTTACAGAAGCACGTAGGAGGGCCACCTAAACCATCCTGGAGGGGACTCTGGGGCCAGGAAGTTCTACCATGAGGATATGATGCTGAAAGGGGTTCCAAGAGGACATGGCGATGTTAGGAAACTGACTAGTGTAAAAGGAAAATAAATCTTGGGACCCCAAAATCACTAAGCTGAAAAGTCAAGCTGGGAACTGTGTCAGGTGAGTCTGCCTCCCGTTTTACTCCTAAATAAATAGCTATGAAGCTATTAAAGATACATACCTCCCTCACAATCTGCCCACAAGGAAATTCCTTGTGGGCCTCAAGGTCTTTACTCTAAAAATAGTTCTGTTGAGTTTCACCTTGGCCATGTAAATTGATAGCTTATCTTCACAGGTACAGGATAGAAAGTCATTACTCTGCTCACCTGAGACAAATGCATATCTGTGCTTCTTCTGCTCTATTGTTTATGTAAAAATGCAGATTCACTGAGCTGGACTAAGGCATACATGACTATCCCTCTACCCCTCTCTCACTTGTAAGTTGTGATTTCAGTGAAAGGCTGATCAAAGACCCAAAATAATGCAGCTTTTTGTCTCTTATCTACCTATGACCTGGACTCCCCCAGTTGTCCTGCCTTTCTAGACCAAACCAATGGACATCTTACATGTATTGATTGATATCTCCTGTCTCCCTAAAATGTCTAAGACCAAGCTGTGCCCGACCACCTTGGGCACCTGTTCTCAGCATCTCCTACAGGCTGCATCACGGGCCAATGGTAACTTATATTTGGCTCGGGATAAATCTCTTCAAATGTTTTACAGAGTTTGACTCTTTTCAGCGACACCAGGCTGACGGGGAGGGTAATACAGGCAACAAGGACTGCGTAGGCAACTGCAGTGGCTCGCAAGAACCTGGCAAGTTTTAAGAACCACAGCTAACTCAGCGTAGCTAGATTCAGGGCGGTAGATGAGGGGTGGTATAAGATGCTGAGGTTGGGATGCTCACGGACATAGGGTGTGGTTTTCATCCGTGACTTCTTTAGTCACACTAAGGCAGGGGTTCCCAGTCCCCAGGCTGTGGACTGGTAGCGGTTAGCAACTGGGCTGCACAGCAGGAGGTGAGGGGTGGGAAGGAGAGCATTACCACCTGAGCTCTGCCTCCTGTCAGATCAGCATTAGTCTCACAGGAGCACAAACCCTTTTGCAAACTGCGCATGCGAGGGATCTAAGTTACACGCTCCTTATGAGAATCTAACTAAAAAGCCTGATGATCTGAGGTGAAACAGTTTCATCCGGAAACACTGCCCCACCCAACCCTTCCATGGAAAACTTGTCTTCCACAGAACTGGTCCCTGGTGCCAAAAACGTTGGGGACTGCTGTACTAAGGGGTGTTAATTATATTTTGAAGGTGCTAAGGATTTCAAGCGGGACAACGTGAGCAGATGTTAGCTCTGCAGGGCACAGGAGTCTTATATTCGTTCATTCCAAAGATATTTATTGAGCACCTCTTATTGTTCTAGGTCCTAGTCACAATTTTGAAAAGAAACGTCTAGATACAGGAAGACATACCTACAGATCATTTTAACAATCCAGATGAAAAATGAGGGCGCTGATATTGGGCCAGTGGTGGTGGAGGTGGCCACTGCTTCCCTGTGGGGAGTACGCAAGGAGAATCTTGTGCCTCCAAGCTCAGTAGTTTCCTGTTTCCTTCCTGTGTTCTGTCTTGGGCAGCAGCTGGTGGTAGGCCTGGGGCACAGGGACAGTGCAAACCTAGGGAACAATGCCCGGCTGGAAAACAACATATTGCCTGGAAGATAAATGGACTAAGGTGTGACCTCTGAGTGTAAGGGTTGCAGAAGCATAAGTGCCCTTTCCTGGGCTGCATGGCCATCCCCACTGGAGTAGGTCTCCACTGAGTGTCTTGAGTGCTTTCAGGATTCTGAGAATCACCCAAAAGGACCAAATACATCCACTCTTCCTGATCCTAAATTTCATGGGAATATAATTTCATGGCATTAAAGACAAAGTATAGAGTCTTTTTTTTTCTTTTTTGAGACGGAGTCTCGCTCTGTTACACGAGCTGGAGTGCAGTGGTGCGATCTCGGCTCACTGCAAGCTCCGCCTCCTGGGTGCACGCTATTCTCCTGCCTCAGCCTCCCGAGTAGCTGGGACTACAGGCGCCCGCCACCACGCCCGGCTAATTTTTTGTATTTTTAGTAGAGACGGGGTTTCACCATGTTAGCCAGGATGTTTTTGATCTCCTGACCTCGTGATTTGCCCACCTCAGCATCCCAAAGTGCTGGGATTACAGGCGTGAGCCACCGCACCCGGCCTTAACTATAGAGTCTTATCCAGAACTCTTACCTGCTTGCTCAAGGGGCATGGTCTTGAATAATTTCTGGGGCAAAGATTTCCTGTGGAATGACCCTCTTCACATTAGAAACCTGGGAAATTGAATTTTGTTCCCCCATTTCCAGTCCTGGAACAGGATATCCAGAACCTCTGCAGTGGCCACCACTAAAAATATCCTTCCCATCCTGGAAAGCTCTGAGTCACATAAATTACTCTGTCAAATGCCTGGCCCAGAGCTCTTTGGAAGAGCTTTCCCCATTCCAAAGCCCTGAAACCAAGGGGTGACGCTGGCCAGGACTCTGTGTAAAGTGCAAGATCTCAGTAGCAGAGGAGGGAAAAGAGCGGAGGCCCAGGTCTCTCACTGGTGTCGCCAGGAAGTAAACACTCCATGGTGTAATTTGTGTGAAGAGAAAATTATCTCTAATAGGAGGGCTGGAATAAAAATATCTCCCATCTGTAAACAAAGTAGTTGGAGCATCCTGGAGGCACAGAACTGGAGCACCAGAGTGCTGCAGGTACCCTGTGGGCCACCCCACCCAGATCATCTCAGCCCCAACCCACAAGCAGCGGGCGCTCCGGGACCTCACCTGAAGCCATACCTCACCTGAAGGCGGCATACCTGTCCCTGGGGCTCATCAGTCTCCTCAGCCCCGAGGCACAGTCCAGAAAACAGCTTCTCACCCCAGGCCAGGGCAAATATTCAACAAGTCAAGTGAAGAGGGTAAAAAAATGCTGGTCTGTTTTATGTCATCACAGGGATCCCTCCTGGAAGGTGACTGGGGACTGCTGTTTACTGGCTATCTCAGACACCTTTTCTCAGACACCTTTTCTTTGGTGTCTGCAGGGGCACCTGCTTCTCCACATCCTCAAAGAAAGAATTGAGGCAGACACCCTGACACAGGCAGCGTGGGTGATGATATTCTTCACGGGACCTGAAGTGAGAAATTCCCAGGAACGTCAGCCCTGGGGAAGCAATTCTGTGTCAAGGGCTTTCCTTGTGTTATTGACCACTGTTGGTTGTCCTGTTGTGTTTTAAGGTGCACCAGTAAAGAGCCCTTGGCTGATAGAGATACCACCAGGATACTTTAACTCCTGCCCTAGCATAAGGGTGTGAGTCTCTTTAACTCCTGGCATGTAGGGTATTTCTACTTAAAGACACACACACACACACACACACACACACACACACACACACACACACAAGCACACGAACACCTAGCCTTCTTTTGGTGAAATGTGAAAGGTTTATTAAATAGCTGCTTATGAAAGCCTCTCTCTAGGAAGCCACTTGACCAAAATCTGCCATTGGTATATAAACGTTTTCAACAAAGGAGAGAAATGTGCAAAGATGGAACTGCAGAAGAACTTTTCTTGTTTTGCAGACCACAAGCAGCATATGTTATTGGAGGAGATGGAAGTTTTGTCTGCTACTATTTCCTTAGAGGGAGGTGGGAGAAGGTTTTCCTGTTTAAATAAAATTAAAGAAATACTTTGAGGGAAAGAGCAGGGGATAAGAGTTGAGATAAAATGTGGGGTAACGTAGTTGAAAATATTGTGAGGAAGATGGGACTTAAAAAGAGGGGAGATGGAGAAACAGAAACATACCTAGGTCTTTGAAAAGCCCTGAAGAAGAATGCTTTAAAGAAGGACTCTGAGGTCAGAGACTTCCATTAGTCAAAGGATCCCACTTCTCTCATGTGATGCGGGTTGACTTCAGATGATTATTCAGGGCTAGAATAGCATAGTAAAGGAACAGAAGTCATGGATCACATTCCTTTTTTTCTTTTTTTGAGACATGAGGCATCAGTCAATACATGTAAGGTGTACATTGGTTCTGTCTAGAAAGGCGGGACAACTGTAAGTGGGTGGGGCTGGGATTTCAGGTCATAGGCAGATTCAAAGATTATTCTGATAGAAAGGAAGGTCTGGTCTGGCTCTGGGGCAGTGGCTCGCTTCTGTAATCGCAGCACATTGCGAAGTTGAGGTGGGCAAATTACTTGAGCCCAGAAGTTCAAGATCAGCTTGGGCAACATGGCGAGATCCTATCTCTACAAAAAAAAAAAGTAGAAAAATTAGCCAGCCATGGTGGTGCAAGCCCGTGGTCCCAGCTGTTCAGGGGGCTGAGGTGGGAGGATTGCTTGAGCCTGGAGGTCGAGGCATAAGCATGAGCCACGATTGTGTGCCACTGCACTCCAGCCTGAGTGACAGCGTAAGACCCTGTCAAACAAACAAACAAACAAACAACAACAACAAACAAAAAAACAAGCAAGCAAGAAAGGAACGTCTGTGTTAGAATAACGGTTGTGGAGACCAAGTTTTTATCATGCAGATGAAGCCTCCAGGTAACAGGCTTCAGAGAGAGAGTCTGTTGTATCAGTCTTTTTTTTTTTTTTTGTAGACGGAGTCTCATTGTGTTGCCCAGGTGGAGTGCAGTGGCATGATCTCAACTCACTGCAACCTCTGCCTTCTGGGTTCCAGCGATTCTCCTGCCTCAGTCTCCCAAGTAGCTGGAACTACAGGCATGCACCACCTAGCCTGGTTAATTTTTTGTACTTTTAGTAGAGACAGAGTTTTACCATGTTGGCCAGGCTGGTCTTGAAATCCTGACCTGAGGTGATTTGCCCACCTTGGCCTCCTAAAGGACCTGGATTACAGGCATGAACCACTGCACCTGGCCCTATCAGTCTTAAGATCTCCTCCTAAAGGACCTGGATTACAGGCGTGAACCACTGCACCTGGCCCTATCCGACTTAAGATCTGTTTTAATGTTGATGCTGGTCAGTTGGTCTGAATTCCAAAAGGGAGGGGGGTATAATAAGGCAGATCCAACTCCCCCATCGTGGCCTAAACTAGTTTTTCAGGTTAACTCTGAAGTGCCTTTGGCTGAGAGGAGGGGTCAATTCAGATTGTTGAGGGGCTTAGCTTTTTTTTTTTTTTTTTTTTTTTGAGACAGAGTCTCACTCTGTCACCCAGGCTGAAGTGCAGTGGCGCGATCTTGGCTCACTGCAACCTCCACCTCCTGGTTCAAGTGATTCTCCTGCCTCAGCCTCCTGAGTAGCTGGGATTACAGGTGCCTGCCACCATGCCCGGCTAATTTTTGTATTTAGACTCCTTGGTCTGCCAAAGTGCTGAGATTATAAGTGTGAGCCACCGCCCCTGGCCAGGGCTTAGCATTTTATTGTTGGTTTACATTAAGTTCCCTGAGCTCTTTTAAGAAATGCATCTCTCCTTAGTAAGCCACACCTTAGAAATAAGCATATTCAGATGGGTGATGCTGTGATGGAGGCAGAGCCTCCTCAGCCCTGCTTACGGAATGCCTCCAGGACTTTGCTGCTGGCCTTATTGAGCTCTGATTCCCTTCTGCACAGGGTCAGAGCTCTCCAGGGAACAAGGTAACCCTAAGGAAGAGCAGACCACTTCACAGCCACGTGTGTCCTATCCCACTCTGCTGCATCCCTAGTTAGATTTCCAGTCCAGGAACTGTCTCAGCTGTTGGTAATGACATGCGGACTCCATCTGCAGAGGAAAATCAATGTCTTACAATGAAGCACCTGCCATCCACTCTCCTAGGAACCTCTGCCCCTTATGGAATATTCATGCAGTCTTTCTTTGTAATCTCGGTCTGAGTTTCGAAAGATTCCCTAGCAGAGAAGACCATTTAACAGACAGACCATTTTACAATGCAAACACTGAAAATTCCGCAGGAGAAAAGAGGCACTGGTTTTTGAAAACTGTGCTCTGTCCACAGTCAGACACCATCTCACAATTCCAAGTAACTCAAAGAGTTCCTTCAGTTAGGTAAATATGCCTGGCCATGTGACCAGGCACTAAAGGGAATAATAGGGAAAAGAGAGGGCAGAAAAAAATGTCAGTAGTCCTAGGACCAATTTTCTTCTTTTTAATTTCTTGATTTTGTGTTTGATAAAGGGAAAGAGGCCACCATTATAAAACAAATTTTACACACTTTTACTTGTGATTTAGTGCATGGTGACCTGGAACATAAAGAAGATTTATGAAAGGAAAGACAAACAGAATCATAGTAGGTAACTGAGTTATTTTTAAATTTTTATTCTGTCTTTATAAGATTTTTGAGAAGGTAATCAATTAACCTAAAGATCCGAGCAGTTATAAAGATTTACAAAGAAGATTATACAGTGATGGAAACTGAAGCATATTCTTGGCAACAATCTCAATCTATTTCACGTTTCCTGGCATTTACATATATAAATTTGGTATACATAATATATAAATATACTTCTATTTTGCATGAAAACTAAAAATACTAAAAAAGTAGCATGAGTATATGAAAAAGTTAAACATTAAAAATAGTTGGAAACTGGCTTATTTTACTAACAATTATATTCAGAATTCTGTTGCTAGACTGCTGTTTCTGGAAACATTGGATGTGTACTTTCTATACTTGCTAAAATACAAGCTTTTCAAGTATTTTCCGTGGTATTGAGTGAGACTTTAAATACTCCTGCTTTTTTAGATCTAATTTCTGCTTTAATTTATCCTTCTCTTCATTTTTCCTGTTTGTCCTCATCTTACCTGTTCTTCCCTGGTTTTACCATCTCCCAGTATTCAGAAATCAGAGCAAATAATTAGTCTGCTTTTCTGCAGAATAAACTATTGCGTATGCCATCATGCTTTTGATCTACCACATAAATTATTTTAGCAAGACATCACTTTTATATAGTGTATAATGTATGTATTGCTTATGTTTTAAGCAGATTTCAGCTCTTTTCCTTCCATCAATTTGGAATTGGGGGGCCCAAAATATGTGAAGGCAATAATGCTTCCAAGATAACTGGGCTGCATCCTTATTTGTAAAATAAGAAATACTTTATTTCCCAAATTTTAAAGGAGTGTTCCTTCCCCGACCTGTTGTGATGGATTTATTCTACAGCTATAGAAATATGCCCTGCTTCACTCTTGTACATACTTCTTTACTCTCCTCCCGCCAAGTTCATTGAAAGAGAACCCATGTGCCGGTCCAGAGCATCGCTGCATCCGTAAGCAGCTAGACTTCAGCTTCCTCTGTCACCATGGTGCCGGCTCGGCTGGGCCCGGCGGTCGCTATGGTAACCGGGGCGGGTCGCAGGGGCCTGCAGGCTGGGCGCATGCGCGCGGGGACTACAAGCTGCGCCGCGCGGCCGCCGGCCCCTCAGCTCCCCTCGACATGGCGCTGAGGCGGCCACCGCGACTCCGGCTCTGCGCTCGGCTGCCTGACTTCTTCCTGCTGCTGCTTTTCAGGGGTGAGTTTGCGCGTTTCCGCTGTTGGGAGACTAGGGTCTGGGGCGACGGAAGCAGAGCGGGCCGAAGCGGCTGGAGCCGGTCCGGGCGAGAATAGCGGTCCTGGCTCCGAGGGCTCCCGGGGTCCCGGGCCGGAGGGGCGGCGCGCGCTCGCGTCCCCGCAGCCAGAGCTGGGACCCGGGCCTGGCTAGGGCGGGGGCAGGCGGGCGGGGGCCCTGGGACGCCCGGTAGTTGGACCTGGGCGGGGAGCTCATTTGGGGTGGGGGGCCCGTCCCAGGCAGTGAGTCGGTCCCGGACAGCCGTCGGACCCCGGGGCGGGCTCTTCCCGGGCGGGTCCTGTGCTGGGCGGTGGGCTCGTCCCCCGGGCGGGCCTCTCCCGGGCGGGTCCTGTGCTGGGCGGTGGGCTCGTCCCCCGGGTGGGCCTCTCCCGGGCGGTGGGCACGGCCCTCTGGAGGGAGCGCGGCAGCTGCGGCGTGGGCGCTGGAACTTGCTGGAAGACCCTGCGCAGCAGTGCTGTGCTCTCCAGAAGGGACGGTGAGCGGGGGACGTAGCTGAGGACCAGCGAGGCAGAGCTCCGAGGCCTGGCGGGCTGCTTGGTCACAGCCCTCTGGGGATCTGCAGTTCATTTGACTCGACACAAACAAAGGAACTGCTTTTCTTTTGCAGAAATAAAATGGATATCAATCCAGTACCTTTTTTGTCTCTGGCCTGGCCGAGGAGACCACGCAGACCCTTATCCAGAAATAGCATTCGGGGCATTTGATCAAGACACTTAAATAAACTTGAGAGTTTTGTCCATTTTCTTTCCTTCTGTTTGGAATTCTCATTAGATCCACATTTTCCTGGACAGTTGTACAGAGGACTAACATAGCTTTCGTTTAGTGAGCTTGTGCTATCTGCTAGGCACTTTGGAGCCATTATCTCGTTTACTCCTTTCAGCAACTCTGTGAGGTAGGTTTCATTAATCCATTTTCAGAGTCAAGTCTAGTCTGCTTTCCAAGGCTGCATTCTGAGTACGTAGTGAAGCCTCAACTTCATATTTACCTAAACCAGGACACCACACTCTTCCCCTGGCAGCCATCCGCGGGTAACCAGACCAGGACCTTTTTCGGTTCTTAGGTCGTTTTATTGTTTAATTGAGTTGCCACTGTCATCCCATCATGTTTTCCAGAATATACAAATTAAAACACGGAGGGGCTGTTTAGGAGTGAAGGTGGACAGATTTTGGAAAACAAAGCATTCCTGTGTTTGGTGCTTTATGCTAATGGGATGCTCGTGATGGCTCGTGACAAAAGATGAGTTTTAGCGTATAGATGATATACGCCAAGGCAAAGTCTATATACTTTGCCTGAAAGTGATTCCCAGAACCAAATGCAGTTGGGAGATAAGGGATCAAAGGCTAGCCAGGGGACAAGGGTGTCAGGAATGTCCAGCACCCGCTGTGTTGGTCACACTGACACTGTCCTATTCACAGCCTGGAACAACTCTCTATTGTTGAAAAGATCTGTTCACGTGAAAGTTTGCAGTTTTTGTTGCAGAAGCATTTGGCAGTTTAGCTCAGGAATGAATTTCAACGTGGTGGTTTGTTAATAAAACTAGAAAATGCGAAGAGCTTCACATAACCTCTGATTTCCTTCCCCTAAGGGACTAGTTTTGTGGCTTTTTTGCTGGTAGGGGCTGGGATTTACGTGCAGAGTGTAGGAGGAAGAATCAAATTTTGCAAACTTGTACTAATGACAAATAATTGAGGTGATAGGATGTATTAATCCACTTTGAAGGTGTGTAGCTATCTTTTTTTTAGTAGGGGGCTCTTTTTCCATTATTTGGTTTATGCTTTAAGCTTACCCTAAAACTGTTCTTCCAGAAGTCATGGCAACTGTGTCTTTTTTATTTTTTATGATTATTCTCAATTGCTATGACTATTTATTTTCATCTTAAAAATTTTGGTTCTTGACATAATAGCAAACATTTCTTTTGTGGTTACCCTTTGCCAGGCTCTGTTACAAGAATTTAATGTGTACTAGTTTATTTAATCTTGATAACTCTAAGAAGTTGTTACTATTATTGTGCCCTTTTGTGGGTGAAGAAACAGAAGTATGGAGAGATTCAGACCCTTGTCGGGAGTGATATTCTGTGCGTTTTAAATGGGAAATCCTTCATTATTTGTGTTAATCCAATTTTTAGTTATTTGTATTATTCCATTTAACGGTGGAGTTCTTTTAATGGATCAGTTTAAACAAATTATCAAGTTTTCAGCACTATGTGGTTTGTATATAAAATATTCTTTTGTTGACTCGTGACAGGTGCAGTTCAGCTTTACAAATGTTATGCCACATGTCTTTTTTGAATGATTGTTTACTCATTAGTGTTAGGTTTCCAAATCTTTGATATTCTAGAGAGAAGTGCCTTATTTAGAATTAAAACGGTAACAGTTTTCATTCTTCAGATAAGACAATTTGTGTGTTGAAGCATATCAAAATCTGAAAATCAAAATTTCTGGGAAATTTTTGAAAAAAATGTTTAATTCTTTTATTTGCATTTGTTTGGACTCCAGTAACATTTTTTAGAATGGCATATTCTTTTATGTCATTCTAATTCTTAATTATCTGGCAGATATAATCATTGTCAGACTTGCGTGTATGTTTTAAAAAAAAACAAAGAACACCTGTCTTGAAAGCATGCAGTACTTTATATCAGCTGCTCATTCCCACATGACTTGTTGGTGGGCATTTGTTCTTCAGTGCTTCAGGCTGAGGAGACTGAATGGATAAGTACTAGAGATACTTAATCATAAGTAATTGCAGTATTACATTCAGGCAGAATTATCCACACAACCCCTAAGCTCCATGGAACTTGTTCTTAAACTCCATGGGGTGGGTTTAAATCAATTCTTTTGAAAGCAACCAGACGTTCATCAAGTGTAAGATGGCCACATAATGTAACAGACGCAGCTGTGGATTTCATACATTCAACTAGCAGCTGTTAGAGATGTGGTATTAGCAAATTCCTTCTCCATAAATTCTTTGAATTTTTTAAAAGCACAATGTAATAAAAGAAAGGAAAATATGTGTAAATGAAGTTAGGATGTATGGACTCTGCTGAAGAATACCCTAGTGGTGAAGTTGGATTTTTTTTTTTTTTTGAGACAGTTTCTGACGCAGTGGCGTGAGCTCAGCTCACTGCAAAGCTCACTGCAAAACTCTGCCTCCCAGGTTCAAGCCATTCTCCTGCCTCAGCCTCCCCAGTAGCTGAGATTACAGACGCGTGCCACCTTGCCTGACTAATTTTTGTATTATTTTTAGTAGACATGGGGTTTCACCATGTTGGCCAAGCTGGTCTTGAACTCCTGACCTCAAGTGACCTGCCTGCCTTGGCCTACCAAAGTGCTGAGATTACAGGCGTGAGCCACCGCGCCCAGCTGGATTCTCTTTTAAGATATGTTTATAGTTGGCCAGGCGCGGTGGCTCACACCAGCACTTTGGGAAGCCGAGGTGGGCGGATCACAAGGTCAGGAGATCAAGAACATCTTGGCCAACATGGTGAAACCCTGTCTCTACTAAAAATACAAAAATTAGCCGGTTGTGGTGGTGCTTGCCTGTAGTCTCAGCTACTCTGGAGGCTGAGGCAGGAGAATCGCTTGAACCCGGGAGGTAGAGGTTGCAGTGAGCTGAGATTGCGCCATTGCTCTCTTGCCTGGGATACAAGAGTGAAACTCCGTCTAGGGGGAAAAAAAAAGATATGTTTATAGTCAGGTGGTGTGAATGTTATGCAGTCAAAGTTGAATGCAAATTTCAGATCTTTGTATGTACTCTCAGAATTCTAGCAGTATATGCAAATAGCTTCACTGGAGTGTGAAGAGATCCTGAAAGAAAGTTTTGGTAAGCACATTCTTTTACACCTAGTTTAGCAAGGACAGTATCCACTGTGGTACTCTATATGGAGAGCTAAAGCCTTAATTGACTGTCTCTTTGCTTCTTGGCATGGCACACAGAAAGCTTCCTGAGAGTTAGCCCTTGTTTCCGATGTCCCAGGAATGCTGTAGTGTTTTGTGTTGGTGTGTTTCTTTTGGTTTTAAGTAGTGTCTGTTATGTGTTATATATTACATTTCCCATGAGCAGTTAATACATATAGCAGAGGTTTCAGTGCTGCATGTATGAAAACATCAAACTATTTAATAAAGTAGGACAATGTGAACATTTTTTCCTTACGTAATCTTTCATTTGCAGAGTTTCCCAAGGTTTCTATGGTTCAGCCTTCTTCCTGAAAATTATTGCCAAAATCAAATTCTGCCATAGTCATGCTATCTGCTGTGTTTGACAACCTCAGCCCACAGCCCACAGTGATCCTTCCTATCTCTAAGTAAGCTTTAGATCATAGTCTTTAGTTCCGTTTAGTATAACAGCCATTTATTGAGTATCTATGGTGTGTCAGGCACTGTTCTGTGTGCTAGGGTTGCAAAATGGGTAAAACATCGCCAGCCCTTAAAGAGGTAATTGACTCCGATTTACATTGGGCTTTAGTCGTTAGGTGTGAGTGCATTGTATTTTCTCAATGATAATAAAAAATTTGTTGGTAGCAGAGGCTGAATTTAATTTTTTTGTACCTTTCCGGGGTGATTCTAGTAAATATTCAGTTTGTCTCTCTTTGTCACTTGAAAGTGAGTTAACATTTCTTAAACACTCTCTTTGTGTTGAGGCATTTTTTAAAACATGTCTTATTTCTAGTGGCCCTAAGAACTTCTGGAAAAGTGTCAGTTTGTACTACAGTCGTCATTGTGGAAGAAAGAGATGGTAATAATTTATTGACTTGGTTTAATTTCAGAATCTTACTGCCATCTGCTTTTGTGCAGTTACACGGTTAAGAAGGAGAAAAAGATGGAGAAATGCTTGTGATATCATTTAAGTGACACAAGCTGCAGGTATGCTAGTATATACTGTATGATTACAATTACACAAAACATCTATGCTTGGGGAAAAAAACAGGATGAAAATGAACCAGAATGTTGACAGGGGCTGTTTATGAGTGGAAGTGTTACAGCAAATTGTTTTCTGCTTTTCTTTGTTTTTGTTTTCCTTGTTGATTCTTGTATTCCTTTGTCTGTTTTCCAAATGTTCTTTGATGAGGATGATTTTTGTGTAATGAAAAAAATTGAATCTTGGTTTGGCTTCCAGTAGATACAATAGTGGAATTTTAAATTTGGCACTAGTAATGGGAAAATATAATTTGTTTGTTTAATGTGATAGCATGTGGATTGTGCCTTTTTCTAGCTTCTTGATATCAGCCACATTGGATGAAGGAGTGAGTGGCTGACTGGAAGTTCAGTTGCTTGATAATATATTCTTTGTGACTCATTTGAGAGATTAGTTGCCACTGGCTTTTGGGTGGGGGAGTCAGCTGTGGTGTCCTCAGCAAATGGTTAGCTGGAAAACTGAGAGCTGCCGAGATTACCCGCCTCCCCCCTTCTTTTTGAACACACTGACAAAATGATCTGAGTAATGGCCTTGGTTCACTTGTTCAAAGCGAGCCAAAATTTATTGAGCACCTACTCTGTGGCAGCCCCTGGAAGATCTCTGTTTTCTTCCTCTTGAGTGATAAAAATACAGGGTGAAATTGACTTCTGTTGAAACTAGACTCTGAAAGATGTTTCCTGAAGCACACGGTCAGCTGATGTGCCCCATCACTTCTTCCTGCCCAACATGGACTTCCCTGTTGGATGTCTTTCTCTAAGGAAAATACTTACTGTCTTTAGAATGAAGTGCAGCTGCCTGGAAGCTTTGAGACAATGCAACAAATCCAAAGACAGCTGCTTTTTTTTTTTTTTTTTCTTTGGCGGGGGTGGGGCGTGTTTTTCCTTTAAAGCATCTCTGTCGGGGTACTGAAACTTAATCAGCCAATCCATATTTATTTGGTAGTCTCCATTTTCATGGCAGTAAAGCATTCCATGGGCAAAACAGGAGAACTTAAGATAATGTCTTCCCTTTACCAGAGGGAACATACCGTTTAGTTTAGTCAAATAACAGAGCAGCATTTGCTCTGTTATGTAAATATTCTGTGGGTTTAGAAGTGAGAGCACTTACTCTCTCTGGGCTGACCTGGTAGAGGAGAATTTCAAAAAGGAGCTGGACTTGTACAGATAATTGACTGACTTAAGTATAGATTTGGGAGGGACGGGTGTGGATGGGGAAGTGGAGGAAATAATGTGGGCAAAGGCATGGACTTGGGAATGCAAATATTTTATTTTGGGATGAGTGAGTTATAATGATTAATAACACCTGCCAGTTACAACGGTGTAATAAGCATTGTGCTTATTGCCTACCTGGGAGCTTAGTGAGCTTGGGTTTCTATAACGGAATACCACAAACAGGGTGGCGTAAATAAGACATTTGTTTCACGGGTTCTGGAGCCTCACCTGGCTAATTTTTTAAACATTTTTTTGTAGAAACAAAGTCTTACTGTGTTCCCCAGGCTGATCTTGAACTCCTGAGTTTAAGGGCTCCTACTGCCTTAGCCTCCCAAAGTGCTGAGATTATAGGCATGCACCACCATGCCCTGCCTGAATTTCTTTTCAGTTATTCTACTTGTTATATGTTGTGGTTTGCATACCTGTGAATTTCTTTCTTTCTTGAGAATTCTCAGTTCTTACCCATTCAAATATCACCTAGCTTCTACCTGCTTAATTTTTTCTTTCTGTGACTGCGATTAAACATAGTCATTCTGGCCTTCAATACTGTTAACCTTTTCTGTCATTTTTTCACGTTCTTGTCTCTCTGTGCTGTTCTGGGTTCTTTATTCATTTTTGTTTTACAGCTAACTACTTCTGCTTCCAACTGTATCTAACATTATTTAACCAATACACAGAGTTTTTTCACCAATTATATTATTCATTTCTAAAATTTTCTTGGTTCTTTTTATAATCAAGTTGCTTTTTGCTTAATTTTTTTACTCCTTTTCCTTTTTTTTTTTTTTGGAGATGGAGTTTTGCTGTTGTTGCCCAGGCTGGAGTGCAATGGCGTGATCTCGGCTCACCGCAACTGCCACCTCCCGGGGTCAAGCGATTCTCCTGCCTCAGCCTCTGGAGTGGCTGGGATTACAGGCGGCCGCCACCATGCCTGGCTAATTTTTGTATTCTTAGTAGAGACGGGGTTTCTCCATATTGGTCAGGCTGGTCTCGAATTCCCGACCTCAGGTGATCCGCCCGCCTTGGCCTCCCAAAGTGCTGGATCACAGGCATGAGCCACCGCGCCTGGCTTACTCCTTTTCACATTTTTAAAACGTGTGCACAGCTGTTTTGTATTCCATATGTGATATTTCAAATATCTGAAGTTCTTGGCGATCTAAATCTGTTGTTTGTTATTTCTTATGACTTGTACATATGGTGGTTTCTTTGCTTGTATTATAAATGGATATTTGGTTGATATTAATCCATGAAAATCTAGTCCTAACCCAAGGATGCTTTCTCTTTTGTTTTTCTGTTGGTGTGCACCACCGCCACACCTGGGGAAGTATTTTTTATTTTATTTAATTTTTTTAGAGACGAGGTCTCACTATATTGCCCACACTGGTCTAGAACTCCTGGTCTCAAGTGGTCCTTCTACCTCAGTCTCCCAAATAGCTTTCTTTGCAATCTCACTAACATCTATTGCTTTTTTTTTTTGAGATGGAGTCTTGCTCTGTTTCCCAGGCTGGAGTGCAGTGGTGCGATCTCAGCTCACTGCAACCTCTGCCTCTTGGGTTCAAGTGATTCTCCTACTTCAGCCTCCCAAGTAGCTGGGATTACAGGCTCCTGCCATCACGCCCGACTAATTTTTGTATTTTTAGTAGAGACGGGGTTTTGCCATGTCGGCCAGGCTGGTCTTGAACTCCTGACCTTAGGTGATCTGCCCTCGGCCTCCTAAAGTGCTGGGATTACATGCATGAGGCACCACACCTGGCCTGTTTTTTGATTATTTAATAGCCATTCTGACTGGTGTGAGATGGCATTTCGTTGTGGTTTGGATTTGCATCTCTCTGATGAGTGATGTTGAGCATTTTTTTGTATGTGTGTTGGCCGCGTGTCTTTTGAGAAGTATCTGTTTATATCTTGCCCACTTTTTAATGGGATTATTCTTTTCTTGTTAAGTTCCTTATAGATTCTGGATATTAGTGTGTCAAGGATGCCTTTTTTTTTTTTTTTTTTTTTTTTGAGACAGAGTTTTGCTCTTGTTGCCCAGGCTGGAGTGCAATGGCGTAATCTCGGCTCACTGCAACCTCCGCCTCCTGGGTTCAAGTGATTCTCCTGCTTCAGCCTCCCGAGTAGCTGGGGTTATA
The DNA here is from genome assembly GCF_006542625.1 of Nomascus leucogenys. NCBI lineage: Eukaryota > Metazoa > Chordata > Mammalia > Primates > Hylobatidae > Nomascus > Nomascus leucogenys. The sequence continues at coordinate 857,355 of NC_044395.1, read as the reverse complement.
GGCGGCCGCCACCACGCCTGGCTAATTTTTGTATTTTTAGTAGAGACAGGGTTTCTCCATGTTGGCCAGGCGGGTCTCAAACTCTTGACCTCAGGTGATCCACTCACCTCAGCCTCCTAAAGTGCTAGGATTACAGGCGTGAGCCACCGTGGCTGGCGCCTTTTTTTTTTTTGAGACGGAGTTTTGCTCTTTCGCCCATGCTGGAATGCAGCGGAAATCTCGGCTCACTGCAACTTCAAACGATTCTCCTGCCTCAGGCTCCTGAGTAGCTGGGGTTACAGGCACCTGCCACCACGCCCAGCTAATTTTTGTATTTTTAGTAGAGACAGGGTTTCACCATGTTGGCCAGGCTGGTCTTGAACTCCTGACCTCAGATGATCCGCCTGCCTCGGCTTCCCAAAGTGCTGGGATTACAGGCGTGAGGCACTGCGCCCAGCCAAGGATGCTTTTTCTTGAGAGTGCAGCCTTCCACTGAGTGACAGCGCCTGTCCCTGGGGTGACTAGCTCTTTCAGGATCCCTGGCATTACTTGAAAATCTCAGGCTCTGCCTTCCTCTTGCCTACCTTTCTGCTGGTCCAAGGGCTCAAAAATCTCAGGCTCTGCCTTCCTCTTGCCTACCTTTCTGCTGGTCCAAGGGCTCAGTGTCCCCACTGGAGTGTTTTTGTTTGTTTTTAAGTTGGAGTCTCGCTCTGTTGCCCAGGCTGGAGTGCAGTGGCATGATCTCGGCCCACTGCAACCACCACCTTCCAGGTTAAAGCGATTCTCCCACCTCAGCCTCCTGAGTAGCTGGGATTACAGGCGTGTGCCACCACGCCCGGCTAATTTTTGTATTTTTATAGAGACGGGCTTTTGCCATGTTGGCCAGGCTAGTCTCCAACTCCTGACCTCAGGTGATCCACCTGCCTCAGCCTCCCAAAATGCTGGGATTACAGGCGTGAGCCACCGCACCTGGCCCACTGAAGTATTAAAATGACCCTTGGCTCTCAGTTTAACACTCCTACCCATCTTTCTGCTCTCTGGTTTTAGCCTACAGCTATATTGGTTTGTCCTTTTAAAGATTTCCCCGACTTCCTTGTGAGACATGGAATAAAAACCATGACTTATGTGGGATCTTGTTGTTGCAGCAGAAGGTCCCTCCAGGGCATCTAATCAGCTGCAGTTGTGAAAACAGGAATTGCAACTTTACTTCACCTGTTCCCCCCCTCTTAATGGAAGAGTCACACACCCTTTTTTAAGTGTTCTTGTTGTAAGGGTAATGTTTTTGTCTTCCTTTTTTAAATACAAAATTATGGGTCGAGCGCAGTGGCTCACGCCTGTAATCCCAGCACTTTGGGAGGCCAGGGCGGGTGGATCACCTGAGGTCGGGAGTTCGAGACCAGCCTGACCAACATGAAGAAACCCTGTCACTACCAAAAATAAAAAATTAGCCTGGTATGGTGACATGCGCCTGTAATCCCAGCTACTCGGGAGGCTGAGGCAGGAGAATTGCTTGAACCTGGGAGGTGGAGGTTGTGGTGAGCCGAGATCATGCCATTGTACTCCAGCCTGGGCAATAAGAGGGAAACTCTGTTTCAAAACAAAAAAAAATTATGAACTCAAATATTTGGTTTTTTTTTCATTGCATACACCCCCAGGAAGTTCTGATATTCTTGAGGGTTGGAGTTGTATGCCTCTAAGAATCACTGCTTTAAGGATGGGGCTCTGTTATTTAAAAAATATACCCAACCCTACAGCTCTAATCTCTGTCCTTGAATTAGTTTGTCTGAAAAGCAAACATCTATCATTAACTTAAACTTTGGAGAATTATAGTTATTCCACACTAGACAGCCACCTGAAACAGCACCTACTTAGTCTACTAGTAACAGCTATAGATGAAGACATTCAGGGACAAAATACAAAGGTAACTTTACTGAGCTTTCCAGCTGAAATCTGGATTCCATTCTCCACAGGATGAAGTGCTGGTTTACTGAAAGGTGCCATCTGATGTACTTGTGTGGACCAAAACCACCCACTGCATCTCTGGAAGGCTCCGTTGTTTGCAGCCTTTCAGATAGTTTTCTGGGTGAAAAAAAGTGCACAATATCGTGGGTGTTAGGCATTTTGGATTCATTTCCTAGCTTTGCATGTGATTCATTTTTTGGACCTTGGGGAAATAATATTGGTTGTAATCCAAATCACTTGAAAGTAATTTAAACCCCACCTCTCTCACACTACCACCAAAACATCCACATTTCTTTCCCTTTGTTATTATATAACCCACCTTAGATATATGAGTTTTAGATCCAAAGGAGTGACTTTGTAGGCATATAATTTGTAACTGATTAATTGAATTAGTTCATATTTGTTAATTATAATTACATTTGAAGGTTTTGAAAATGTAGTCAACAGAAATATCTTCCTCTTCTGAAAATTTAGGTGTGTTTTGTAGCCAGGTAAACTTGGTTTGAAGCCTTCCTCCATCGTGAGAGGTTGGAAAAATTTATTCAGAACCCTCATTTTTGTTTGTTTTGTTCTTTTTTTGTTGTTGTTGTTTTTTAAATCTACAGCTTTACTTACTAGATCTAGTGTTTAAGAATTCCTGTGTTTGTGAGAGGTTGGAAAAATTTATTCAGAACCCTCATTTTTGTTTGTTTTGTTCGTTTTTTTTGTTTTTGTTTTTTAAATCTACAGCTTTAATTACTAGATCTAGTGTTTAAGAATTCCTGTGTTTGTAAGAAAAAATGGATAACCAATTGGTTGGGTTGTTATTTTTAATTCAATCTGATTTCTAAGCATCAGATATGAAGTTTTCACTCTGACCATATTTGGTCTAGCTGGTAAGTCCACTGGTGATAAAGAATGAGCTTAGAACCTTTGCTGTGAATGACTAAAGCAGTGGCTGAGTAAAGAAAAATTCTCAATCTTTTATTTGCCAGACACTATTTTAGACCTTGGGGTAACATCAGTGAAATAGCTTAGGTTTTGACTACTTCATAGGAAAAGATGAAATCTATGGACTCCTCCAAAAAGTGCTTTTATGCATGATATGGTTTGGCTCTGTGTCCCCACCCAAATATTGTAGCTCCCATAATTTCCTCATATTATGGGAGGGACCCAGTGGGAGATAATTGAATCATGAGGTGGGTCTTTCCCGTGCTGTTCTTGTGATAGTTAATAAGTCTCTTGAGATCTGATGGGTTTGAAAAGGGGAGTTTTCCTGCACAAGCTCTCTTCTCTTGTCTGTTGCCATGTGAGACATGACTTTTACCTTCTGCCGTGATTGTGAGGCCCCCCTCCAACCACATGGAACTGTTTAAGTCTAATAAACCTCTTTCTTTTGTAAATTGCCCAGTCTCGGGTATGTCTTTATCAGCAGCATGAAAATAGATTAAAAGAGTAAACTGGTACCAGTAGAGTGGGGCCCTACTGAAAATACCTGAAAATGTGGAAGCGACTTTGGAACTGGGTAACAGGCAGAGGTTGGAAGAGTTTGGAGGGCTCGGAAGAAGACAAGACAATGTGGGAAAGTTTGGAACTCCCAAGAGACTTGTTGAATGGTTTTTACCAAAATGCTGATAATGATACAGATAATGAAATCCAGGCTGAGGTGGTCTCAGATGGAGATTAGGAACTTGTTGGGAACTGGAGTAAAGGTGACTCTTGTTATATTTTAGCTAAGAGTCTGGTGGCATTTTGCCCCTGCCCTAGAGATTTGTGCAACTTTGAACTTGAGAGAGATGATTTAGGGTATCTAGCGGAAGAAATTTCTAAGCAGGAAAACATTCAATAGTTGACTTCGTTGCTGTTAAAGGCATTCAGTTTTATAAGAGAAGTAGAGCATAAAAGTTCAGAAAATTTGCAGCTGGACAATGTGATATTAAAGAAAATCTTGTTTTCTGAGGACAAATTCAAGCTGGCTGCAGAAATTTGCATAAGTAACAAGAAGCCAAATGTTAATCCCCAAGACAATGGGGAAAATATCTCCAGGGCATGTAGGAGGTCTTCACAGCCACCCCTCCCATCACAGGCCCAGAGGCCTAGGAGGAAAAAGTGGTTTCATGGGCTGGGCCCGGGGTCCCTGTGCTGTATGCTGCCTATAGACTCAGTGCCCTGCATTGAGCCGAGGCCATGGCTTCAGAGGGTGCAAGCCCCAAGCCTTGCAACTTCCACATGGTGTTGAGCCTGCGAGTGCACAGAAGGTCAAGAATTGAGGTTTGGGAACCTTCATCTAGATTTCAGAGGATGTATGAAAATGCCTGGACGTCCAGGCAGAAGTTTGCTGCAGGGGTGGGGCTCTCACAGAGAACATCTGCTAGGGCAGTGCAGAAGGGAAATGTGGGGTCAGATCCCCCACACAGAGTCCCTACTGGGGTACCGCCTAGTGGAGCTGTGAGAAGAGGGCCACCATCCTCCAGACCCCAGAATGATAGATCCACTGACAGCTTGCACCGTGCACCTGGAAAAGCTGCAGACACTCAACACCAGCCCGTGAGAGCAGCAGGGAGCAAGGCTGTATCCTGCAAAACCACAGGTGGGGAGCTGCCCAAGACCATGGGAACCCACCTCTTTTATCAGTGTGACCTGGATATGAGACTTGGAGTCAAAGGAGATCATTTTGGAGCTTTAAGATTTGACTACCTTGTTGGATTTTGGACTTGCATGGGGCCTATAGCCCCTTTGTCTTGGCCAATTTCTCCCATTTGGAATGGCTTTATTTACCTAATGCCTATACTGCATCGTATCTAGGAAGTAACTAACTTGCTTTTGATTTTACAGGTTCATAGGCAGAAGGGACTTGCCTTGTCTCAGATGAGACTTTGGACTGTGGACTTCTGAGTTAATGCTGAAATGAGCTAAACTTTTTGGGGGACTGTTGGGAAGGTATGATTGGTTTTGAAATGTGAGGACATGAGATTTGGGAGGGGCCGGGGGTGGAATGATATGGTTTGGCTCTGTGTACCCACCCAAATCTCATCTTGTAGCTCCCATAATTTCCTCATAATGTGGGAGGGACCTGATGGGAGATAATGGAATCATGGGGTGGGTCTTTCTCGTGCTGTTCTTGTGATAGTGAGTAAGTTTTATGAGATCTGATGGTTTCAAAAAGGGGAGTTTCCCTGTATAAGCTCTTCTCTTGTCTGCCGCCATATGAGTTGTACCTTTCACCTTCTGCCATGATTATGAGGCCTTCCTAGCCACGTGGAACTGTAACTACCATAAACCTATTTCTTTTGCAAATTGCCCAGTCTTGGGTATGTCTTTATCAGCAGCACGAAAATGGACTAATACAATGCATATACATGAAAAGTTTTATATACTATTTTGGGGGATTTATAACCCCCTCGGAAGACCATTTATGCACCACCTCAGGTTGAGAAGCCTGCTTCAGGGCCCAAGATCCCTATAGAGGACACATATTTTTAGAGTGTCTGCTGAAATAGATGCTAACTGCATGTAAACTTCAAGAGTGGTATGCAAAAGCATTATGTTATTCTCTTATTTATTCTTTTCGTGAATTCTCTTGGAGCCTGACTTTTCTATTTTATGGATGATGACTGTTAGTGTCAAACATCTGGTCATTTTCTATGTATATTTCCAGCTTAAGTTACTCTCTAGAGGTAGGTCAGAGATGAGACTTTGATTTAAATTGAAAACAGATTATGCATGTAATTTTAGAGATGCTTACTTCTGTGATTTTCACAGTGTTTCATCCTGTTAGTACAGCTTGTGCAGACTTAAGGCATATGAAAAATAGAACAAAATGCTGAGACGAAATTGGTGGAATTCCTCTTTCATCTACCTCTGGTGTCCATTTACAGCAGATCGCTCCCTCTCTTTCCCTATTTCTCCCTCACTCTTTCTCTCTCCAACATAGGCAATAGTGGTGAGAGAAGGTTTTTATAACATTGGATGAGGGATTTGGACTTTATGGAATCCAGAATAAATATTTTCTCCTTTACTACCCTGGGGCTAGTATCCCACATGCTGTTTGCAAATTGCAAAAAACATTCCTTCAAGTGAGTTCGGAGTCAGGTAACTTTTTGAGGAGGAGTGTTTTTGTTTTGCTCTCTCCTGAACTCACAGATTTTACTCTGTGTGCATTTCTTGTCAAGTACGTTTCCTGCGTGCAAAGTAAGTAAAATCTGTTAAAACTTTGGTTGTCATTATTCTAATGTGTGAACAGCATCTTTTAGCTCACATTAAAAAAAACAAAAAAACAAAAAATCTCTTCTAATGAAACCTTGAGGAAGAAAATTAGCTGGAGTTTAGAGGCTCTGATTTTAAGCCTCCATGATGGGTCCTTTTCTATACCTCCTCTGTAGTGGAGTAACGATGTGACATGCTTGGTGTAAAACCTCAGTGTCCAGTGGAAATCACCTTACCATCATGGCAGAAATCACTGGATTTGGCTTTCCAGGTGACAGAAATGGGGCACTTCTTTGCATGTTCTTTGCATCTGCCCTTTCATAGAGAATTGGGGAGTTGGAATTGGACTCTAAAGAAATATTACCTTTTCTTTTTCTTTTTTCTATGTAAAAGAAAGCTTATGGCTACATAATGAGAAAATTGGTCATAAGACTTTAATTCATTTTCTACTCGGGGATCACAGGATTTGTAGCATGGTCTTTGGCTCTGCAGATATATTCTGTCACTGTATTCTGAGTAACCCTGAGCATTGCCATTTTTCTTCTTTTGTTATCATGGCCTATCTCAAATGCAGGTCATCATCTTGTCTTTCTGTTCATCTCTTAACTCATTCCCCAACATGCAGCTTCGTATACCTATCTGTAAAGCCTTTTTAATGGATCTCTTCATTGAGGTGATCTCTTCCTCTTCTGAATTCCTATCATGAAGGAGCATAGCTAGACCGAGGTTTGAATCTCAGCTCTGCCACTGATTGTTGAAGTCAATTTCCTTATCTATAAAAGAGTAGTAATAATGTAAAGTAGCTTTGTAGGGTTGTTTTACAAAATAGTGACTATATATAAAGCTCCTATCAAAGCATCTAAAAGTAACAAAAATAACACTAAAATTAAAATCCATACAGTAAAATTAAAGTTAATTAATTCATGTGAAGTGCTTAGCAGAGTACCTGTCATAGTAGTAAGTTCTCAGTGGTAGGTTTTGTTTTTCATCAATAAGTGGGAGAGATTTGCTGTTACTAACTGTACTTGCTCCTGCCACTACTTCCATTACTACTATGTTACAGTTCATTTGGTTCTTAATTATTCAGAGGCAGACTTAAAGGGAAGCTCATCTAACCAGTTTTAGAGCCCCTCGCTTACAAAGGGACCACTTACAAGGCCCTGGATTTCACCTAGCAGTGTATCCTCAAATTTTCAAAATAAGATGCTTTAGCTACGATCAGTTAAGATGGATCTCTTCTTCCACTCTTCTTCCCTCTGTCATACTTCTCTTTATGTTGGGCAGTATTAAATTGCCACTGGCATTTTTCCCAGCCGAGGGAACTTGAATTGGGAGCATATTCAGTTTGAGTTGGTGGGATCACTTACGTGGTCCACAGCCACTGCTGTGTGTAGTTGTTATTGCTGGGCATCTCAGTGTTGGAATGGCTGCCAGGAATACTCTGCCATCTTATTTGACTCACCTAGGTTTGTAACATGAATTTGTAGGGCCTACCGTGAATGCTAGTGTAAGCCCCTGTAATGCCATGGCAGTGTGGATGTGGTTGAAAAACCAGGTTATGAGTTTTCTCGTGTCAAAGGGTATTTAGGATTAGTCAAACTACAAGAAAACTTGAAATGCCCCCAGATTTAACAGTGGTCCTTAAAACTCTGCATGATTTGCAATAATTAATTATGAAGTAGAAAGAAACCATTCCAAACTATTAATATTAAATTTTAAAATTAACCATGCTAAAGGAAAGTCTTAACTATTATTTCCTAGACAGTATTACAAAACCATGGGCATATGATGAGGTGATCAAAGATCCTAAATATGTAGCAAAGATTATAGAGACTAAGGAATTAATAAACATATTGTTATTTTTCTAAATTTTGTTTTGTGTTGCCAGCTTTTAAAATTTGTAATATTTTTGTGATTTCTGTTCGCATTCTTAACAAACATTCTTTGTACCTAATTTCATATTCTTAACTTTATGTTTGTTTTCCTATTGGGGGCTCCACTATGACTACCCCAGTCATAGTCTTCCTTGAATCGTATCATTTGTTGTTGTATTGACCTACTAATTTAAATCTTTAATGGCAATATGCAATTCCTCTGTGTGTATCTTGGCTCTAAATAGTCTGTGACTTGAGGACGGGAAGCTTGTCTTCTGTGTAGCTTAATATTTGGAACATCATATATATACAAATATTCGTTGATGAGAAAACATCACAGTGTAAGGAGGTGTTTCTATTCTTTAGTTGTGGGTTTGGGAGTGGGGCAGGTACCTCACTAGCTATTTTGGAAGGGGCTGACAAGTGTTTCTGTTCAAATGTATTATCGCCTTGATGGATGAGAAGCCATGGATGAGTTTGTATGTTTCTTTATCTTTATTTTAAAATAATTTGGAGTTAGAAGACCTGGGTTCTTCTTTGATTGCTGATACTTTGTAGTTTTGAGGTTGTAATAATCTCCTCACATATTTGAGCCCTATCCTCTTAAACTGTAGAGAGGTGATTATAATTCCCACTTTACAGAATCATTACAAGGACCAAGTAAGATTGTGTGTAAACAGAATTTTAAGTTATAAAATATTATGCCAATATAAAATATTATTCTCTGCTTTGCTTTATTCCTTCTGAGTTCTGAAGTATCATGAATCCTCTGGTTCTTCAAAACTATAGGTTACAATTCTAATTTACAATAACCTTCTCTTAAAAAAGCTCCCCTTATGGCTTAGTTAGATGAGATAGCAAGTTTTAAAATCTGTTGTCCTATATTGGAAAAATATTTTATCTAGAGGACAGATGATTATCCTGGATTTTTTTTTTTTAAAGAAAACAAAAATCTGGTTTTAAGTTTCATGAGTAAAGAAGAAAAATTTATCTTTGACATTCTTGGATTTAAAAAGTGGTTCAGTGATATTTGTAGAAAAGATTAGACCTCCCATGCCTAGGGGAAATTTTCATGCCTGAACTAGCAAACTTTGAATAATAAGAGGTTTTAGTGGAAATTCCAGCATATTTTCAAGTAAAGGAGCTGCCAGTACAAATCAATGAGTTTACATACAAAATAAACAGCTTATTAAATAAATAGCTATTAAGAATGAATGAGTTCAGGACAAGAAAATGCCATGTAAATAGATAGGGCTCCATGTTCCGTAGGCTGTTTCCACCTAAGAGGTTTTCTTATTTCAAGTTTTAAAAAGTGTGTGAGTGGTTTTTTTTTGTTGTTGTTGTTTTGTTTTTTGATACGGGGTCTTGCTCTGTCTCCCAAGCTGGAGAACATGGTTCACTGCAGCCTTGAACTCCTGGGGTTCAAGCAATCCTTCTGTCTCAACTTTCCATGTAGCTGGGACCACAGGGGTGTACCACCATGCCCAGCTAATTTTTTAATTTTTTGTGCAGACAAGGTCTCACTTTGTTGCCCAGGCTGGTCTCAAACCCATGGGCTCAAGGGATCCTCCTGCCTCCATCTCCCAAAGTACTGGGATTATAGCCATAAGCCACCACACCTGGCCAAGATTTTAGTATTGTCTTTTCCCAAACACTCTTAGTGAAATGAAGCAACAGAAATGTAATGTCCTGAGATTATTGTGCCATGAAGTGTTACAATGAAGGAGATACACATATACACACACACACACACACGTAGACACACATACTTTTTTTGCATATTAGGAAAAAGTAGGGAAGAGTATGAAAGAAAAGGAAAACACTGTAAATCAACAAATAAAGTATTTCTGTTTAAGAATCAGAGAGTATATATATTTCAAGAAATGCTGAAAGAAACCATATGCTTAGTCATTAAACCAAAGCATTATGGTCATAAAATCATGATCTCCCAGCTCTCTCTTGTGGATTGTATCCATATTCATTTGAAAGTGTTAGTTGAAGTCTTTAGAATCTGGAAGAATTTATTATTGCTTGAAAGTTAGTGGCACTCATTGGAGAACAAAATCTTGGACTCTGCCTTGTTACACACCTAGCTATATAAGGTACTTTTTAAAAACCTTCCTGTTCTTATGTGTACAGGTTGTTGGTGTTGGACTTCTCTGGAAGAAAGAACTGTCTTAGAGGCCAAATCTAGTCACTCAGTAACTGGGCTGATGATCGGGGACCCAGGTTTTGCCATGGATTTACACTATGATCTCAGCAAGTTACTTAATCCCTTTATGTTAAGTTTTCTACCCATAAAGCAAATACCTAGCCCTCTTAATTCACATGAACATATAAGTTCTAGAATCTTAGAGCTTAAAGGTATTCTGTAAACCAGTGTTTCTCAACTTTGGTACTGTTGACATTTGGAGTGGATAATTTTTTGTTACGGAGGCTGTCTTGTGCATTGTAGGATGTTTAGTAACATCTCTGGCCTCTAAATACAAGTAGCAATATCCCAGTTATGGCAGCCAAAGATGACTGCAGGCGTTTCCAGATGCCCCATGGGTGGCAGTATCCCAGCTGGGAACCACTGCTGTAAGACAGGATTCAGCAAGAGGCAGCTGATGCCCAGGGATGTTCAATGCCTGCTTTAGATCACATCACTGTTAAGTGGTGGGACCAGGACTAGAACTCAACTTTATTAATATATTGCCAACCCGTTTATCCAGCTTTCCCCTTAAATTCAGAGTTTCATTCCATTCCAAAAGCAGTGGCATATGTTTAAAATTTCGACACCAAAACAAAAATTGACAAATTCTCTACATTTACCAATGATGTATTACCCACTTGATTCCATTTTACCACCCCCAAAGCTCTTACCATACCTTGGTAAAGAAACATTGCTTTCCTTATCCTTAAATGCTTACAAAATGCTCGGGCAACATTTATTAAGAGCAGTTGGAATGGATAGTTTGGGAGGTGTCAGTTCGCCATTATAAGCCATATAGGTGATTGTAAGTTGGATATGATCTGTGGGACATTGAAAACTATGGAATTCCATGCTAGTGAAGAGCACTAGAGGATCTCTGGAATTGAATGTCTGTTTATCAAATAAATCAACATGCTGCCTTAGGTGTATGCTGAACCTCCTTATGTCTCCCATTCTTTATATACTTTCCAGTTTATGGTTTTTAATAAAGGTAAATTCTGCACACATAGTAAGCAGCACTTAGTACATTTTGTCTGGTTGTTTAATTCCATATCTGATGTTTCATTATCATATCCTAGGTTTACTTTTTTTTATTATACTTTAAGTTTTAGGGTACACGTGCACAGTGTGCAGGTTAGTTACATATATATCCATGTGCCATGTTGGTGTGCTGCACCCAGTAACTCGTCATTGAACATTAGGTATATCCCCAAATGCTATCCCCCTCTCCCCCCACCCCACAACAGGCCCCGGTGTGTGATGTTCCCCTTCCTGTGTCCATGAGTTCTCATTGTTCAATTCCCACCTATGAGTGAGAACATGAGGTGTTTGGTTTTTTGTCCTTGGCGATAGTTTGCTGAGAATGATGGTTTCCAGCTTCATCCATATCCCCACAAAGGACATGAACTCATCATTTTTTATGGCTGCATAGTATTCCATGACATATATGTGCCACATTTTCTTAATTCAGTCTATCATTGATGGACATTTGGGTTGGTTCCAAGTCTTTGCTATTGTGAATACTGCCGTAATAAACATACGTGTGCATGTGTCTTTATAGCAGCATGATTTATAATCCTTTGGGTATATACCCAGTAATGGGATTGCTGGGTCAAATGGTATTTCTAGTTCTAGATCCCTGAGGAATCGCCACACTGACTTTCACAATGGTTGAACTAGTTTACAGTCCCACCAACAGTGTAAAAGTGTTCCTATTTCTCCACATCCTCTCCAGCACCTGTTGTTTCCTGACTTTTTAATGATAGCCATTCCAACTGGTGTGAGATGGTATCTCATTGTGGTTTTGATTTGCATTTCTCTGGTGGCCAGTGATGATGAGCATTTTTTCATGTGTTTTTTGGCTGCATAAATGTCTTCTTTTGAGAAGTGTGTTCATATCCTTCACCCACTTTTTGATGGGGTTGTTTGTTTTTTTCTTGTAAATTTGTTGGAGTTCATTGTAGATTCTGGATATTAGCCCTTTGTCAGATGAGTAGGTTGCAAAAATTTTCTCCCATTCTGTAGGTTGCCTGTTCACTCTGATGGTAGTTTCTTTTGCTGTACAGAAGCTCTTTAGTTTAATTAGATCCCATTTGTCAATTTTAGCTTTTGTTGCCATTGCTTTGGTGTTTTAGACATGAAGTCCTTGCCCACACCTGTATCCTGAATGGTATTGCCTAGGTTTTCTTCTAGGGTTTTTTTTCAATATATGGAAATTAACATTTCGCTTGGGAACATGAAGGGGAAGAAAAACAAAAGGAAAACTAGATGAGAACAAACAAGCTGAGTAAAAGTAGTTGTCAGAAAATAAACTGAATGATAGGAAAGCTTCAAGCTATTAAGTAAATGCTGTGCTTTAAAGTTAGGGTTAGTAGCCTGAACATCTGGATCCTAGAGTGCTTTCAAGCTCTTTGCTGAGAACATTTCTAGATTTCAGTGTGGTCTGGTTAGCAGAATCTTTTCTCGGACAGCCATGTAACAAAGTTGTCTATCTTTTGAAAACTCCAAACTACTAAAGTGTTGAAAACCTGAAATGCTTTGCTTTGAAGGTAAGATGATTTAAAAAAATTTATTGAAATATTTGAACTCAGGTATAATTGGCTTGTTATGTAATAAGATTCAGAACATGTATACATACACAATATGAAAGAATTTCGAGTCCCAAACTTCAGTTTGCAAATGAAGACAGACATTTAGAGTAACTATGCACCATGGTTAGGTTTACTTGCTGTTTTTCTATTCCTCCTGTTAAGTACATTATAAACTACCTTAAGCTAATGTGTTGGCTGGCTAAGATTCCTACAGAGTTCATTCTTTTCATTGGGCATCAATAGTGTCAGTGGTATTTTCCATTTGAAATGTGATGGAACTGAGAGACACTGTGGTTTGGCTTAGAACTGAACCACAGTTAAAAGTGGTCATCTGAGGACCAGCCTGGGCAACACAGTGAGACCCCCATCGCTACAAAAAATAAAAATAAGGGCTGGGCACGGTGGCTCATGCCTGTAATCCCAGCACTTTGGGAGGCCGAGGCGGGTGGGTCATGAGGTCAGGAGATTGAGACCATACTGGCTAACACTATGAAACCCTGTCTCTACTAAAAATTAAAAAAATTAGCCGGGTGTGGTGGCACGCGCCTGTAGTCCCAGCTACTCGGGAGGCTGAGGCAGGAGAATCGCTTCCCAGAACCTGGGAGGTGGAGGTTGCAGTGAGCCGAGATCGCGCCACTGCACTCCAACCTGGGTGACAGAGCGAGACTCCATCTCTAAATAAATAGATAGATAGATAGGTAGATAGATAGATAGGCATGGTAAACCCAGGAGTTAGAGGCTACAGTGAGCTACGATCGTGTCACTGCACTCCAGCTTGGGTGACAGAGTAAAACCCTGTGTCAAAAAAAAAAAAATGTTGTCATCTGAGTTACAGCTTTGGTAGTGGATGAAGTGGAGGGGCAGAGACAAGTTATCACTTAGAATTTATAGCCGACTAAGTCTGGACTCAAGGATGTATCATGCAAATAAATGTGTGCAATGGATGGGAAAGTTGCCTGAGGCAAAGGGAAGAAGGGAGCTACTCCAGTGTTGTGTTTGGGGGTGTGGGTTTTTTCTTTAACTGTAGGAATTTATGGATAGTATAAATTTGGGAAGCTTGAGAAGTATACATAAAAATAATTATTCATAATCCTACTACCTTAGGGCAGTATTGCAACGATTCAGTATTTGTAATATATCTACTTCTAGTCATTTCTGTAAGTTTTAAAAAATAATTGAGTTCGTGCTCTAAGTATAATTAAGTATATACTACTCTTTTCATTCCCTTGTGCAGAATTCTTTAGGGGCTTTCTGTAGCTCTTGGTACAAAGCCCAAAGCCTTGAGCTTCTTATGACTGCTCCGATTTTCCCTCCCTCCAGTCGCCTCTTGCTCAGTGTAGTTCTGCTCTCTTGGCTCACTTTCATTTTCCCACACATGCCCAGAGCTGTTGCATGTGCTGCCCATTGTGTGATGTGCTCTGCAGCCACCTTTTTGCATGGCTGAACCCTCCTTATTCATCATATTCCATCTTAAATATCACTTTCTGAGGGAAGCTTTTCCTGATCTCTCAGATTCATACCCCTTATTATACACTTTCATGGCCCCCTATACTTTTATAGTATTTATTGCAATTACAATTAATTATATATGTAGAATTAGAATGTTGTTTATGTGTGTTGTTTATTTGTGTATTATTAGAAGGTAGGGACCATGACAGTAGGAATTGTTCACTGCATTTCTTGGCCCAAATATAGTACCTGCTAGGTGCTCAGTAATGTTCAATATTTGTTGAATAAATGAGTGAATGTATTAATGAAGAAATAGGCAGCAGTCTGCTTCCTTCATACATAACACGTATGTTAAAAGATATGCTTGGTAGTGAATTCTGAAAGTCTAATGCAGTGAATGAAAGTGTAATCTTGGGTTCTTTTGTCCATGTGCTGTGTTAAATTTAGTTAAATTTCAGTAATCAGTCTTAGAAAACTGTCAGCATTAGGTTTGTCAAACAAATGTGAGAGGCAGGAAAGTTGGAAGAGAGAAAGTAAACCAGCATTGTCTCCCCACTAACTGAAAAAAGGTTTTGTAACAGAACGGTGCAGTCCAAATGAAGAAATGCACCTGTTAGGAATATCTTCTAAAGATCTGTTTGCATGTACTAATACAAATATGGAAAACTCTTGTTTTTTTATTGGCACATGAAGTCTTTTGACTAAGATTTGTTCTAATAGGCCCAGCGCGGTGGCTCACGCCTATAATCCCAGCACTTTGGGAGGCCGAGGCAGGCAGATCATGAGGTCAGGAGATTGAGACCATCCTGGCCAACGTGGTGAAACCCCATTTCTACTAAAAATACAAAAAATTAGCTGGGTGTGATGGCACGAGCCTGTAATTCCAACTGTTCAGGAGGCTGAGGCAGGAGAATCACTTGAACCTGGGAGTCGGAGGTTGTAGTGAGCCGAGATCGCACCTCTGCACTCCAGCCTTGCGACAGAATGAGACTCCGTCAAAAAAAAAAAAAAAATTTGTTCTAATATAAAATATAAAATCAAGCAAATCAAATAGAAACAAAAGAGTCTAGGTTAAAGCACTACGGAAGTACTGAGTTACGATTGTGCTGTTAACTTGGTACATGACCACTTACTAAATAGGGGCTACTTTTTCACCACTTAGGCAGAAACTGAGGATACCAGACATCTTAAACATAACAGACATCTTAAGTGTTGTCATCTGAGATTGAGACAGGTTTCTAAATGTTTTTGTCCTTGACTTGCAACCACTCAGTGGACACACACAGCCCTCTAACCCACTGTGTCTCAAATGTTGATGTACATGATGTCAGTTGCCATACGCATTTTATTTATTTTATTTAATTTTTGAGATGGAGCCTTACTCTCACCCAGGCTAGAGTGCAGTAGTGCGATCCTGGCCCACTGCAGCCTCTGGGTTCGGGTGATTCTCATGCCTTATCCTCCCAAGTAGCTGGGATTACAGGTGCATGCCACTACACCTGGCTAAGTTTTGTATTTTTAGTAGAGACGAGGTTTCTCCATGTTGCCCGGTCTCTGGTCTCGAACTCGTGGCCTCAAGTGATCCTCCTGCCTCGGCCTGGGATTACAGGCCCGTATAGAAGGCATTTATATAATGAACTGACATCCTTAGAGTGAGCTTTCAGTTTTAGTATAAACAGGTAAGGGTTTGGATTCTCTGATCATCTTCTTGGTCTGTTCACTTCCACCCAGAAGGCCTGGGTTTGGACTGGCACCATGGATCTGGTTAGAACAAACAGTAAGGCAAGGGCTTGTATGTTCTTTCTTTCACTTCATCGTGCTTCATAGCCAGTACATAGTAGAGTTTTATTATGTTATTTCCTCTCTTTTAAGTTCCTCTCAAATCCAGGGGCCAGTTGTTTGGGCAGATGTTTACTAGGGACTCTAATCACCTGCTCTTCCACCCGAGGGAAGGCAGTCTCTGAAGTCTCATTTCTATTACCTAAAAGCTAGTTCTGCATTTTCCCTTCCTGCAAGCAAGGAGTGGTGTTCTTTTGACGTTTCCAGCTATGGTTTGCCTCGAACTGACTTCTTTCTTGTATTGGGGTGCGTGCCCAGTTAATGAGTAATGAACACGTTTGGATTCTTCTTTCCTTGGGTAGATACTGGCCAGAATTATTGTTTACCTATGCTGTACCAGTTAATAAAGGACTCCTCAGTTTGTGCTTTCTCAGAATTCACCAAATCTAGCAAATCTAGTATCTTTAGGTTTATTATTACCATTAAATATTTGCTGTATGCCCGCATTTTGCTAACATGTGGCACTTTCTAGAACTGTTAGGGGATTACCCAGAGAGTGCCGTGGTGTGTCTTGGGGTTGTGGAAGAGGGCTGGAATGTAGTCACTGCCCTCCAGGAGTCCCTTTGTCATCTATAATACAGAAAAGCCTTTTTCTTGTCCCCTCCACACGCCATCCCTCGCGTTCTGTCAAGCTGCTTAGGGTGAGGGGATACACCATGCGAGAGGAATGGCAATAGTGGGTGTGTCTTGATTTCTCTTTACCATCCTCTTCCCTCAATAGTTTGAACGTTACTTAGAAACAATTTCTAAGAGGGAATTTCTTGAGTAAGTACTATGAAAGTTGGCAAATTTTGGAAACAGTTTTTAGTATCTGTGGTTGATGTTCTGCATTTCAGGACGCCTTGCCTACAGATTAATCCCAGCTGGCCACTCTTCTGCATCACATGCTCAGGAACAGGTTGTATTGACTCCTTCATTTGAGATCCAGTGAATTCTCAAGTACCTCTGGAATCATTCGATGATGAACCTCTTTGGAGCGTTAGTGATGCAACTTAATGTCTTTGGCAGGGACATTTCTTCTCACATCTTATTGATAACTGGGTTTGAGGAGCAGGCTGACTTCTGGTTGTGTAGTCAGCTCTCGGTTTTTTTTCTACTAATGGGGAAGGGAGACATTATAGGGAATGGAAAATTCAAGTTGCAAAGCATTAAAAACAATTTAAAATTATGTTTCCTTTAAACTAACAATTGCTGTATTTCTGACCAAATAATATTTACTTCAGGATAAAGTTTTTTTGATTTATTTTTATATTACAGGTTGCCACTTTATAAATTCCATAAATCATGGAAAGTAGTTTAAGAGTGGTCTTCAGATTTTTAAATTTAAAGTCTATTCTTAATTTTCTTTTATATATATGTGTGTATATATATTTATATACACACACTTTGCACTGTAAGATACTGAGTTTATGACATTAAGGACTCTGGCCCTTCAGTTCTTGAAAATTTAGTGCTTATAAAATTGCGAGGACTATATTAGTTCTAATTTTCGGTCAGTGAAAAACCTATATACTTTAGGAAGCACACAGGAAACATCTCATTTTCTGCTTAGTTCCCCTAAAAACGTGGATCAGATCCATCTCCCAGGCCTAGTCAGTATTGATTGAGTGTATACCCAGGGCATTGTGCTAAAGTGTCACCCAAGCTCTGCCCTCCAGGGGAAGAAGAGCTAGCCATTCCTTTTACTGTGCATGCATATGTATATAGCTCACCTATATCCAGAAAACTTAGTTTACAAATGGACTGCTTTTTAGGGAAGGAGTGGACACAAAAGTTCAACTTCAGAGAGGAAAACTAAGAGCAATGCCAAATTAACTGAAATCTTCTGTTTTGAAAGAGGTCTTCTAATTTAAAAAAAGCTAGTTCTTAGAAAAAGCACAATAATCAAAACCAAATGTAACTCATTAGAAAGTTCATGTGAGATAATTTGGGATTTGCAAAATTAGTTTTAATGAATTGTGAACGACAGCAAGACTGTTTCTACCTGGCACAGGTAGAAATAGTGTGTATCTAAAGTCAGAACCAGTAGTGTCGGGGCAAGTATAGACACTCATTCTCTGTAGTTGGGTCAGTTGTCTTCCCTATATGTTCACCTTAGCTAAAATGGCAGAGAGAAATCCTTTGTTGCATCATAACACGGAGGTTGTCAAAGTACACTGAACTCATGAATTAGACAAATAGCAACAGTGTATCTTCTTTTTCTGGGCCTGGTTTTGATGGTATACTACACTTCCTAAGGGTGATTTCAGAGCTAGCTTGCAGGTGGAGCTCCACCTGCTGATATTTATGAGGGATAGCTCAGTAAGCACTCCTTCAGCTAGCATGTCTTTCCCACTAACATTCACACTGATACTCCAGCCTAGAGAAAGACCTTTGGGTTACACCAGAGTCTCCAGAAAGCCTTCATTTAAATGCAACTAGGGAGAGGCGTGGTGGCTCACCACCTGTAGTCCCCGCACCTGGGGAGGCCAAGGTGGGCAGATTGCTTGAGCCCAGTTCAAGACCAGCCTGGGAAATATAAACTCCCATCTCTGCAAAAAATACAAAAATTAGCCATGTGTAGTGGTGCATGCCTGTAGTCCCTGTATACTTGGGAGGCTGAAGTGGGAGGATTACCCGAGCCTGGGTTTTCAAGGCTGCAGTGAGCTGTGATCGTGCCACTGTACTCCAGCCTCAGTGACAGGGTGAGACCCTATTTCAAAAAAGAAAAATAAAAATAATGCTACCAGGTTGCGTGGGGGAGGAATGAGGTAATTGTAAAATGAAGGTTTCAGGGAAAAGCCTGGGCAAGCAGTTCTTGGCCTGGGAAAGGCAGGCCCAGGAACAGATTTCAGAGTTGTACCAACAAGTTTGGTAAAGTCTGTTTCTATTTTCTTCATTTTCTTTTTCTCTCCTACTCCTCACTACTTAGAAGGGGATTTGAGGGACCCATTTAGATCCTTTTCTCACTGTCTCGCCCTGTCTGTAATGGTGGTATTGAGGATAAGACAGTATTTGTCATCTGTAATTAACTGTACTGCATTTGTAAGGCAAGTTGTGCTGTACTTGATTTTTATGTTTCTTTCAAGATTTCTGCCCTTTGCCTCCTGTATTTTTCTATTTGTTTATTTATTTAGAGACAGAATCTCGCTCTGTCACCCGCCCAGGCTGGAGTGCTGTGGTGCGATCTCAGCTCACTGCAACCTCCATCTCTTGGTTTCAAGCAATTCTTCTGCTTCAGCCTCCTGAGTAGTTGGGATTACAGGTGTGTGCCACCACGCCTGGCTAATTTTTGAATTTTTAGTAGAGACGGGGTTTAACCATGTTGGTCAGGCTGGTCTCGAACTCCAGACCTCGTGATCCGCCTGCCTCAGCCTCCCAAAGTGCTGGAATTACAGGCATGAGCCACCGCGCCCGGCTTGCTTCCTTTATTTTTCTAACCTCATCATTTTCTGCTTTGCTCAGTGGAGATTTTCCAATAATGTCACCCGAAATATACTTTTAAGTCAATGTATGCTATTTTTTAAGTTGCTTCTGACTTTAATGTTAGACCTCTCCTTTGATGAAAGTTAAATGTCATGACATGGGAGAGTGACATTATATCTTTACTTAAGATGTTAAATTCTTCTCAAATTTCCATTTCTGATTAGAAAAGTACTTTGAGGTGAATCCCCCTTTCCTCCTTAAAAAAAAAAAAAAAATAGTGGTCAGTTCCTATCTCTAGGTCTTCAGTGAAATGATCCCATTTTTCTGATCCAAACAAGTTTCTGTGGCTTGTCTGCTCTGAAGGGCCCTTGTGTCTTCTGAGGAACGATTGCTTTCTGCATAACATACAGTGTTCTTCGCTGTTTTCCACCCACAGAGCCTTTCTTGCTGAGGAGGAGGTGTGATATAGGAAAATTATGAGGGCTTTTCAAACTCGCTTGCATTGATGGCCCAGATGGTGAGGAAAATCCCTTGGGGAGCTAAAAATTGAATGAGTTATAGCAGATTTTTAAAATCCCTAATTAGACTCTCCTTGTCTTTAAGACCACTTTTGAGTTACCACTGTATTTATGCATCTGAGTCCTGTTTCCTAACTGCTAGTGAGCTCCTTGAGGGCATCCTTGGGTCTGTACACCACTGAAATCTCAGCACCTAGAAAGCAGTTCTCTAATAATGGCTGATATCATGTGAATGCATTCTCTGCGTCAGGTCCTGTACTCAGCACTTTACGTATGCTCTCTTACTCTTACAACTGGAGGAGAAAGGTATTATAATTATCCCCATTGTATGGAAGAGAAAACAGAAAGATTGATGAAGATCCAAGCCAGAAACATTTGGTAAGCAGTAGAGATAGACTTCAAACTCAGATGTTCTAGAGTTTCAGCTCTTAACCACTATATTGTACTGCTTCCGTACTAGACAAACACTTAGTTTTAAAATAGATATGTTTTGAGTAAAAAAGTGAACGAAGTAAAGTTAAAGTTAATTTTCTGAAATCACAGTGATGTTTATGTCTCCTTTCAATAAACTGTTCTCTGTATAAGTGGTCAGCCAGGATGCATGTTGCTGTGCCTGTTGCTCCTTGTAACTCAGGAAGATATTGCCCCATTCTGAACAGCCAGCATGGGGTAACAGCGTAAGCACTGTGAACATTTCTTCTCTGTTCTCACCGTCTTCCAACAGAAACAACCAGGAGCAATTTAACAGTGACACTTGAGTTATGAACTTCATACATATGGCTTAATTGTAATGGCAAATTGGTGTGTTAACATTTATAGAATGGTACTGTCACTGAAGTGTGAATTTAAATGTGGGTTTTAACCCAGTTCGATAATAATTGCTGTGCTCTGGGAAACACTGAATCTTTTCAAGGGGGACAGCTGTTTAACTATAAGTAGAGTTGTTTGAAATGCAGAAGACCACAATATTTATTCAAAGAGTGGTAGCAAAGAAGTGAGATGAGAAGTGAGGTGTTCTTTCCATCCTAGTGGAGAGAACACTGGGCTGTGAGTCAGGGTATCTGGAATATAAGCATGTCTCCAGGCTGAAATATCTATTGTGAGTTTAGCTAAGGCATTCCTATTGTTAATACTATTGCTCTAATACCAAAAAGTGTCTACTAGAAAATAGAGTAACCTTTGTGCCTTTGTAATGATAGTGTTCTTTTGGTATAATACTCTACATAAGTATTGCCTTTTATCATCTTAAAAACAAATCTGATCGTATTTCTCCCCTCATTTATTCTTTCTCCTCCAGTTTTTATTGAGTGCTAGCTATGTGCCAGGAATTTATAAGTCCTTTATGTGTGATAACTCATTTACAAGCTCATGCCTGTAATGCTAGTATTTTGAGGGGCCGAAGTGAGAGGATTGCCTGAGGTCAGGAGTTTGAGACTAGCTTGGGCAAGATAGCAAGACCTCATTTTTACAAAAAATTTAAAAATTAGGTGTGGGGTACACATCTGTATTCCCAAGAGTCTGAGGTGGGAGGATTGCTTGAGCACAGGAGTTTGAGGCTACAGGGAGCTGTGGTCGTGCCACTGCAATCCAGCCTGGGTGACAAAGTGAGACCCTGTCTCTAAAAATTATAGTAACCCATTTAATTATCTCAGCCACCTTACGAAGTAGGCACTAATCTAGACATTTCATAGATGAGAAAACTTGAGGCACAGTGACATACCCAAAGTAGCATGGTAAGGGATGGAGTTCATATAAAACCCAGACAGTTCAGCAGTATTCGCTGTTCTGCAGCCTCCACTGCTGATACCCAGGCAAACCAGGTCTGGAGTGGACCTCCAGCAAACTCCAGCAGACTTGCAGCTGAGGGTCCTGACTGTTAGAAGGAAAACTAACAAACAGAAAGGACATCCACACAAAAACCCCATCTGTATGTCACCATCATCAAAGACCAAAGGTAGATAAAACCACAAAGGTGGGGAAAAAACAGAGCAGAAAAGCTGAAAATTCTAAAAATCAGAGCACTTCTCCCCCTCCAAAGGACTGCAGCTCCTCGCCAGCAATGGAACAAAGCTGGACGGAGAATGACTTTGACGAATTGAGAGAAGGCAGCTTCAGACAATCAGACTTCTCCGAGCTAAAGGAGGAAGTTCAAACCCATCGCAAAAAAGCTAAAAACCTTGAAAAAAGATTAGACTAATGGCTAACTAGAATAACCAGTGTAGAGAGGTCCGTAAATGACCTGATGGAGCTGAAAACCATGGCATGAGAACTACGTGACGAATGCACAAGCTTCAGTAGCTGATTCGATCAACTGGAAGAAAGGGTATCAGTGATTGAAGATCGAATGAATGAAATGAAGCGAGAAGAGAAGTTTAGAGAAAAAACAGTAAAAAGAAACGAACAAAGCCTCCAAGAAATATGGGACTATGTGAAAAGACCAAATCTATGTCTGATTGGTGTACCTGAAAGTGACGGGGAGAATGGAACCAAGTTGGAAAACACTCTGCAGGATATTATCCAGGAGAACTTCCCCAACCTAGCAAGGCAGACCCACATTCAAATTCAGGAAATACAGACAACGCCACAAAGATACTCCTCGAGAAGAGCAACTCCAAGACACATAATTGCCAGATTCACCAAAGTTGAAATGAAGGCAAAAAATGTTAAGGGCAGCCAGAGAGAAAGGTCGGATTATCCACAAAGTGAAGCCCATCAGACCAACAGTGGATTTCTCGGCAGAAATTCCACAAACCAGAAGAGAGTGGGGGCCAATATTCAACATTCTTAAAGAAAAGAATTTTCAATGCAGAATTTCATATCCAGCCAAACTAAGCTTCATAAGTGAAGGAGAAATAAAATACTTTACAGACAAGCAAATGCTGAGAGATTTTGTCACCACCAGGCCTGCCCTAAAAGAGCTCCTGAAGGAAGCACTAAACATGGAAAGGAACAACCGGTACCAGCCACTGCAAAAACATACCAAATTGTAAAGACCATTGAGGCTAGGAAGAAACTGCATCAACTAATGAGCAAAATAATCAGCTAACATCATAATGACAGGATCAAATTCACACATAACAATAATCTTAAATGTAAATGGGCTAAATGCTCCAATTAAAAGGCACAGACTGGCAAATTGGATAAGGAGTCAAGACCCATCAGTGTGCTGTATTCAGGAAACCCATCTCACGTGCAGAGACACACATAGGCTCAAAATAAAGGGATGGAGGAAGATCTACCAAGCAAGTGGAAAACAAAAAAAGGCAGGGGTTGCAATCCTAGTCTCTGATAAAACAGACTTTAAACCAACAAAGATCAAAAGAGACAAAGAAGGCCATTACATAATGGTAAAGGGATCAATTCAGCAAGAAGAGCTAACTATCCTAAATATATATGCACCCAATACAGGAGCACCCAGATTCATAAAGCAAGTCCTTAGAGACCTACAAAAAGACTTAGACTCCCACACAATAATAATGGGAGACTTTAACACCCCACTGTCAACATTAGACAGATCAACGAGACAGAAAGTTAACAAGGATATCCAGGAATTGAACTCAGCTCTTCACCAAACAGACCTAATAGACATCTACAGAACTCTCCACCCCAAATCAACAGAATATACATTCTTCTCAGCACCACACCACACTTATTCCAAGATTGACCACATACTTGGAAGTAAAGCACTCCTCAGCAAATGTAAAAGAACAGAAATTATAACAAACTGTCTCTCAGACCACAGTGCAATCAAACTAAAACTCAGGATTAAGAAACTCACTCAAAACCGCTCAACTACGTGGAAACTGAACAACCTGCTCCTGAATGACTACTGGGTACATAACGAAATGAAGGGAGAAATAAAGATGTTCTTTGAAACCAATGAGAACAAAGACACAACATACCAGAATCTCTGGGACACATTTAAAGCAGTGTGTAGAGGGAAATTTATAGCACTAAATGCCCACAAGAGAAAGCAGGAAGGATCTAAAATTGACACCCTAACATCACAATTAAAAGAACTAGAGAAGCAAGAGAAAACAAATTCAAAAGCTAGCAGAAGGCAAGAAATAACTAAGAGCAGAACTGAAGGAGATAGAGATACAAAAAACCCTTCAAAAAATCAATGAATCCAGGAGCTGGGTTTTTGAAAAGATCAACAAAATTGATAGACGGCTAGCAAGACTATTAAGAAAAGAGAGAAGAATCAAACAGATGCAATAACGATAAAGGAGATATCACCACCGATCCCACAGAAATACAAACTACCATCAGAGAATACTATAAACACCTCTATGCAAATAAACTAGAAAATCTAGAAGAAATGGATAAATTCCTGGACACATACACCCTCCCAAGACTAAACTAGGAAGAAATTGAATCCCTGAATAGACCAATAACAGGCTCCGAAATTGAGGCAATAATTAATAGCCTACCAACCAAAAAAAAGTCCAAGACCAGACGGATTCACAGCCGAATTCTGCCAGAGGTACAAGGAGGAGCTGGTACCATTCCTTCTGAAACTATTCCAATCAACAGAAAAAGAGGGAATCCTCCCTAACTCATTTTATGAGGCCAGGATCATCGTGATACCAAAGCCTGGCAGAGACACAAGAAAAAGAATTTTAGACCAATATCCCTGATGAACATCGATGCAAAAATCCTCAATAAAATACTGGCAAACCGAATCCAGCAGCACATCAAAAAGCTTATCCACCATAATCAAGTGGGCTTCATCCCTGGGATGTAAGGCTGATTCAACAGATGCAAATCAATAAACATAATCCGGCATATAAACAGAACCAAAGACAAAAACCACGTGATTATCTCAATAGATGCAGAAAAGGCCTTTGACAAAATTCAACAGCCCTTCATGCTAAAAACTCTCAATAAATTAGGTATTGATGGGACGTATCTCTTAATAATAAGAGCTATTTATGACAAACCCACAGCCAATATCATACCGAATGGGCAGAATGTGGAAGCATTCCCTTTGAAAACTGGCACAAGACGGATGCCCTCTCTCACTACTCCTATTCAACATAGTATTGGAAGTTCTGCCCAGGCTAATCAGGCAGGAGAAAGAAATAAAGGGTATTCAATTAGGAAAAGAGGAAGTCAAATTGTCCCTGTTTGTAGATGATGTGATTGTATATTTAGAAAACCCCATCATCTCAGCCCAAAATCTCCTTAAGCTGATAAGCAACTTCAGCAAAATCTCAGGATACAAAGTCAATGTGCAAACATGACAAGCATTCTTATACACCAATAACAGAGAGCCAAATCATGAGTGAACTCCCATTCACAGTTGCTTCAAAGAGAATAAAATACCTAGGAATCCAACTTACAAGGGATGTGAAGGACCTCTTCAAGGAGGACTAGAAACCACTGCTCAACGAAATAGGACAGAAACAAATGGAAGAACATTCCATGCTCATGGGTAGGAAGAATCAATATCGTGAAAATGGCCATACTGCCCAAGGTAATTTATAGATTCAATGCCATCCCCATCCAGCTACCAATGACTTTCTTCACAGAATTGGAAAAAACTACTTTAAAGTTCCTATGGAACCAAAAAAGAGCCTGCATTGCCAAGTCAGTAATAAGCCAAAAGAGCAAAGCTGGAGGCATCATGCTACCTGTCTTCAAACTATACTACAAGGTTACAGTAACCAAAACAGCATGGTACTGGTACCAAAACAGATACAGACCAACGGAACGGAACAGAGCCCTCAGAAATAATACCACACATCTACAACCATCTGATCTTTGACAAACCTGACAAAAACAAGAAATGGGGAAAAGATTCCCTATTTAATAAATGGTGCTGGGAAAACTGGCTAGCCATATGTAGAAAGCTGAAACTGGATCCTTTCCTTACACCTTATGCAAAAATTAATTCGAGATGGATTAAAGACTTACATGTTAGACCTAAAACCATACAAACCCTAGAAGAAAACCTAGGCAATACCATTCAGGACATAGGCATGGGCAAGGACTTCATGTCTAAAACACCAAAAGCAATGGCAACAAAAGCCAAATTTGACAGATGGGATCTAGTTAAACTAAAGAGCTTCTGCACAGCAAAAGAAACCACCATCAGAGTGAACAGGCAACCTACAGAATGGGAGAAAGTTTTTGCAATCATCTCATCTGACAAAGGGCTAATATCTAGAATCTACAAAGAACTCAAATTTACAAGAAAAAAAACAACCTCATCAACAAGTGGGCAAAGAATATGAACAGACACTTCTCAAAAGAAGACATTTATGTAGCCAACAGACATGAAGAAATGCTCATAATCACTGGCCATCAGAGAAATGCACATCAAAACCACAATGAGATACCATCTCACACCAGTTAGAATGGCCATCATTAAAAAGTCAGGAAACAACAGGTGCTGGAGAGGATGTGGAGAAATAGGAACACTTTTACACTGTTGGTGGGACTGTAAACTTGTTCAACCATTGTGGAAGACAGTGTGGCAATCCCTCAGGGATCTAGAACTAGAAATACCATTTGACCCAGCCATCTCATTACTGGGTATATACCCAA
This sequence comes from Nomascus leucogenys, assembly GCF_006542625.1. Lineage (NCBI taxonomy): Eukaryota > Metazoa > Chordata > Mammalia > Primates > Hylobatidae > Nomascus > Nomascus leucogenys. The sequence goes on along the minus strand of NC_044395.1, from coordinate 830,807 downwards.
AGGATTATAAATCATGCTGCTATAAAGACACATGCACACTTACACTTATTGCAGCACTATTCACAATAGCAAAGACTTGGAACCAACCCAAATGTCCATCAATGATAGACTGGATTAAGAAAATGTGGCACATATACACCATGGAATACTATGCAGCCATAAAAAATGATGAGTTCATGTCCTTTGTCGGGATATGGATGAAGCTGGAAACCATCATTCTCAGCAAACTATCGCAAGGACAAAAAGCAAACACCACATGTTCTCACTCATAGGTGAGAATTGAACAATGAGAACACTTGGACACAGGAAGGGGAACATCACACTCTGGGGCCTGTCGTGGGGAAGGGGGAGGGGGGAGGGATAGCATTAGAAGATATACCTAATGTAAATGACGAGTTAATGGGTGCAGCACACCAACATGGCACATGTATACATATGTAACAAACCTGCACGTTGTGCACATGTACTCTAGAACTTAAAGTATTAAAAAAAAAAAACTCCGACAGTCCAGTCCCAGAACCCACATTGTCAATTACTACTCTGTAAAAGATTCATTTGTTGAGATTCATTGAGTAAAACATTTATGATCCCTTAATATATGCCAATTACCGTGCTAGGTACTGAAGATTCAAGGTGACCGAGATGCTAGCCCTTGGGTTCAAGTGATCCCTTTCCCAGAGTGCACTGGACTGGACTGCTCTGTTGATGACCTTGCTGGGTATTACTTGGGGCCCACTCCAGGCCCTAGCCCATCACACAGAAGGCAGCATATAGAACTTTCTCTTTGGTCTGTGGCTTCAGACTTCAAATGAGACAAGATTTTCATGCTCTATTTCATGCTCTACCCCTCCCCATTGATATTGGAGATCATATCCTCTTACAGGACATGAAGGCGGCTATCTTAAATTTGGGCAAGGCAAAACAAGAGCATGTACTCTGGAGTTGCTACTTGAGTTGATCTCCTCCACCTGTACCACTTAGTAGCCATGTGACCTCTGTGTGAGTGAGTTTCCTTATCTATAATTGGGGTAATTGCAGTACCTACCTCATAGGATTGTTGGGAGGAATATGTTAATGAAAGTTCAGTGTTGGTAAGGAACTTGGTGGTTGACACATAGTATATACTGCAGGAAATGTTAGCAAAATATGTGTGTGTGTCATCGTACATAATTAAGTATATCTGTGTCAGCATATATAATTTATGTAATGAACACACACACATATAGTAGTTTTGTTTAGATATAGTGACTTGAAACCTGCACTTCCATCTCTGATGCCAAGTATACAGCCCATTTTAAATTGCTTTACTGGCTGGGTGCGGTGTCTCACGCCTGTAATCCCAGCACTTTGGGAGGCTGAGACAGGTTTATCACCTGAGGTCGGGAGTTCAAGACCAACCTGGTCAACATGGTTAAACCCCGTCTCTACTAAAAACACAAAAAATGAGCTGGGCGTGGTGGTGCATCCCTGTAATTCCAGCTACCTGGGAGGCTGAGGCAGGAGAATTCCTTGAACCCGGGAGGCAGAGTTGCAGTGAGCCAAGGCCATGCAACCACACTCCATACTGGGCGACAGAGCGAGGCTCTGTCTCAATAAATAAATAAATTGCTTTACCGTAATAAAAGTATTGCCATATGAGATGGGTAGTTTTCACATAGTAGAAGGTATTTCTTTTTTCACGTTTAGAGATCCACTGTCTTCCTTGATTTTAAAAATGTAATTAGTGTGATTATGGAGGTTGTGGTAGGTGGAGAGGCTAGCCTTCAGATCACTGAGGTGTTTGGATCCTGTGAGCACATTGGGCTTCCATTATAACTGAGTGACATTTGATGTGTAGGTATCTTATTAATTTATGGATCTACAGAAGCTGAAAATGAAATCTTTGTTAATTGAGAGGCATTATCTGAAAAGAACACGGAGATTCCTTTTTTATTGTTTATATGGAGTGAAAGCAAATGTTTTTTCTAAGCTTCAGCTTTCTTTTACCTTGCGATTTTAACCATTTTCCTGCTTTCCTATTTTCTTCCTTATTCCTTGGTACATCGTAGGGTCTCACTGTACAGAATTTCAGAAACAGGGTCAAAAACTGAATGGTGAGAAACTCTAATTCTTGTCGTACCATGCAATGATCCTTCCCTAACATTGAATTAATGGTATGAGAAGAAGTAGAGTTTCTTCCTCTTCAATACTAGGATTTTACTGACCCTTTGCTTTTCCCTTATGATTGTGCAGAATGGCAGAAAGTGAATGCCTTGATTTTCACTGGTATTTTTCCATAGTTAAAAGATGAATGTTGGGAGGCCAAGGCGGGCAGAACACGAGGTCAGGAGATCGAGACCTGTTGGCTAACATGGTGAAACCCTGTCTCTACTAAAAAAACAAAAAAATTAGGGCATGGTGGCAGGCCTGTAGTCCCAGCTACTTCGGAGGCTGAGGCAGGAGAATGGCGTGAACCCAGGAGGCGAAGCTTGCAGTGAGCCGAGATTGCGCCACTGCACTGCACTCCAGCCTGGGCGACAGGGCGAGACTCTGTCTCAAAAAAAAAAAAAGGTGGATGTGTGTTGGGTATGGTACAGGCATGTAGTGTAGACATAGGAAAGGTAGAGTAAGAACAAAGAATTATCTCAAGGATTCATGTGAGCCATGTATTCTTATACCCTAAGCTTCTCACAGAGAGAGAGAGAATACCTCCATATCTATGTCCAGTTTTGGGAGTCAGGGATTTTGGTACAGAGCTATTGTATCCTTTTTCACCAGATCACTCATTCACATGGCCACACATCAGAGCCCAATTTTTTGGTTTTGGACTTTTAAAAAAACAATCAAGGTATAATTGACATATAAAGTGCACATATTTAAATTATACAGTATAATTTGATAACATTTAGCAAATACGTAAAGCTTTGAAACCACCACCACCACCACAACCACAATAGCGAACATATCCAGCAACTCCCAGAATTTTTTAGCAGACCTACCCACCATCCTCAGAAGTTTCCTAATGCTCCTGTCATCCTTCCCTTCTGCCCTTCCTTCCTCATTCACCCCATCTGCCCTGTCCCCAGGCACCCACTTAGCGATTTTGTCACTAGTTTCGATTTCCTAGAATTTTATATAAATGGAATCATACCATATGTACTCTTCTTGTCTGGCCTTTTTCACTCAGCATAATTATTTTGAGATTCATTTATGTGGCAGCATGCATCAATAATTTATTACTTTTTATTGCTGAATAGTCATATTCCATTTATGGAAATACCACCAGTTGTTTATTTACTGTTGATGGGCATTTGGGTTATTTCCAGTTTTTAAATGCTACAAATAAATATTTGTGTACAAATCTTTGTACAAACATATGATTTCATTCTCTTACATAAGTATGTGGGAGTATAATGACTGAATCAAATAATAGGTCTATCTTTTCATTTTTAATCACGCTTTTCCAAATTGGTTTTACCATTTTACATTCCTACCTGCAGTGGATGGGAAATCTTGTTTTTGATACCCTCACCAACACTAGGTATAGTCAATCTTTTTAGTTTTTGTCATTCTGATAGATGCACAGTGGTATCTTACTGTGGTTTTAATTTGCATTGAGGTGCAAATTAAATGGTGCAAATTAAGTTGAGCATCTTGTATTTATTTTCCATTCGTAAGATCGCTGTTACAGTTACTCAACTCTGCCATTTTAGAGTGAAAGCAATGTGAGAGGAAAATAAAAACTCGGACCCTAATTCACTCTGCCAAAAGGAAAAAATTAAGCTGAAAGCTGTGTCCTACAAGAAGCTGCCTTTCCATTTGTTTCTAAGCAGATAGCTATAGAGAAAAGGTTCAGTATCTCCCAGGTAGCTACTCCATGTTCACCTTATCTTATGTAAAGTATTGATTTACTGAGCACAATATGAATGCATAATTGACTATTCCCCTGCCTGCCCCTTTTCTCTTGCAACATGTGGATTACCATATTCTCCCTTTCCCCTCCAGCCCACCTTTTCCCTTTAAATATTGCAGTCCTCAAAATCATCTTTGAAGAAAGGCACAGACCACTGACCGTTTATGTGATTCCATGTTTTATTCTTCTGGGCATGTCCTTAACCTTGGCAAAGGTCTCAATTGATTGAGACCTGTCTCAGATCTTTTTGGTTTACAGCAGCCATAGATGATAAGTAAATGGATGGACGTGGCTGTGTTCCAATAAAATTTTATTTACAAAAGCAAATAACAAAAAACCAGGCAACAGTTATATTTGGCCTTTGGATTGTAGTTTGCTGATCCCTGATATAAATGTTAATGTCCTCTGCAAATGAAGATACGAAGACGGCTTTACTTCTTCCTAATTTTTTTTTAAGTTCTTTTTTTCATGCCTGGTTGCACTGCTAGAACCTCCAATACAGTGTTGAATAGAAGTGGTGAGAGCAGGCCAGGCACGGTGGCTCACGCCTGTAATCCCAGCACTTGGGGAGGCTGAGGTGGGTGGATCACAAGAGGCCAGGAGTTTTGAGACCAAACTGGCCAACGTGGTAAAACTCCTTCTCTTCTAAAAATACAAAAATTAGCCTGGGGTGGTGGCTCATGCCTGTAGTCCCAGCTACATGGGAGGCTAAGGCATGAGAATTGCTTGAACCTGGGAGGTGGAGGTTGCAGTGAGCCGAGATTGTGCCACTGTACTCCAGCCCGGGAGATAGAATGAGACTCTGTATTAAAGTTAATAGAGCTGGTGAGAGCAGGTATTTTTGTCTGGTTTCTACCAATAATATTACCTATAACTTTTTCATGGATATTGTTTATCAGATTGGGAAACTCCCTCTATTCCTAATTTTTGGCTTAATTGAACCAGCTTTTGGTTTATTGATTTTCCTCTGTTGTTTTGCTATTGTCTGTCTCAGGAAGTTCCTTTCTATTCCAAAAGTTTTTTTTTTATCATGAATGGATGTTGAATTTTGTCGAGCGCTTTTTCTGCATCTGTTGAGAATGTAATATGGTGATATTACATTATTATGATGAATTACATTAACTGATTTTCATATGTTAAACCAACCTTGCATTCCTGGGATAAACCTCAGTTGGTTTGTTTTTGTTTTTTTCCTATACACACAAACAGCCAGAACTTGGTCTTTTTTATGATTGACTTGCTAAGATTTTGTTTGGAATTTTTGCATCTATGTTCACGAGGGAAATTGGCCTGTAGATTTCTTGTAATGCCTCTGGTTTTGATATCAGGGTAATTCTGGCCTCATAGAATACTTTGGGAAATACTTCTTTCTTTTTACTTTGTTGTAAGAGTTTCTTTAGAATTGGTATTTTTTTTTTCTTAAATGTTTGGTAGAATTCACCAGTGATCTGGGCCTGGAGTTTTCTTTGTGGGGAGTTTTTTTTTTTTAACTATAAATTATTATTATTATTTTTTTTTGAGAAGGAGTCTTGCTCTTTCACCCAGGCTGGAGTGCAGTGGTGCAATCTTGGCTCACTGCAGGCTCTGCCCCCCAGGGTTCACACCATTCTCCTGCCTCAGCCTCCCACGTATCTGGGACTACAGGCGCCCGCCACCTCGCCCGGCTAATTTTTTGTATTTTTAGTAGAGACGGGGTATCACCGTGTTAGCCAGGATGGTCTCGATCTCCTGACCTCGTGATCTGCCCACCTCGGCCTCCCAAAGTGCCTGGGATTACAGGCGTGAGCCACGGCGCCCGGCCTCACTATAAATTATTTTAAAAAAGTGGATGTAAGGCTATTCAGGCCACTTATTTCTTCTTGAGTGAGCTTTGGTAGTTGTGTCTTTCAAGAAATTTGTTTATTTCATCCAAGTTGTGAAATGTGTAAACATAAAGTTGTTCATAATATTTTCTTATCATTCTTTTAATGTGTTTATAGTCACCTATCTTATTCCTGGCATTGTTAATTTCTTTTCTCTATTGTTCCCAATTAGTCTAGTAGAGGTTTATTAATTTTACTGATCTTTTCAAAGAAACAGCTTTTGGGCTTACTGGTTTTTTCTGTTGTTTTTGTTTTCTGAAGTCTCATGATTTCTGCTTTGATCTTTATTATTTCCTGTATTCTGCTTACTTTGAATATAATGTGTTCTTTTTCTGATTTCTTTTTTCTTTTCTATTTATTTATTTATTTATTTAGAGACAAGGTCTTTCTCTATCGCTTAGCCGGAGTGCCATGGCGTAATCTTGGCTCACTGTAGCCTCAATTTCCTGGGACCAAGCAATTCTCCTGCCTCAATGTCCCAAGTAGCTGGGACTACAGGCATCTACCACCATGCCTGGCTCATTTTTTAATTTTTTGTAGAGATGGGGACTTGCTATGTTGCCCAGGCTCTTTTTCTAATTTCATAAAGTAGATGATGAGGTCACTGATTTCAGACCTTTCTTCTTTTCGAATCTAGGTCTTTCATGTTGTAGATTTCACCCTAGTTACTGCTTTAGTGGCCTACTCTTAATTCTGATGTCATGTTTTTATTTTCATTCACTTCAAAACACTTAATTTTTTTTGACTTTTTATTTTTTATTTTTATATTTTTTTATTATACTTTAAGTTCTAGGGTACATGTGCACAATGTGCAGGTTTGTTACACATGTATACATGTGCCATGTTGGTGTGCTGCACCCATTAACTCCTCATTTAACATTAGGTATATCTCCTAATGCTATCCCTCCCCCCCTCCCCACCCCACAACAGGCCCCAGAGTGTGATGTTCCCCTTCCTGTGTCCAAGTGTTCTCATTGTTCAATTCCCACCTATGAGTGAGAACATGTGGTGTTTGGTTTTTTTGTCCTTGTGATAGTTTGCTGAGAATGATGGTTTCCAGCTTCATCCATGTCCCTACAGAGGACATGAACTCATTTTTTATGGTTGCATAGTATTTCATGGTGTATATGTGCCACATTTTCTTAATCCAGTCTATCATTGATGGACATTTGGGTTGGTTCCAAGTCTTTGCTATTGTGAATAGTGCCGCAGTAAACATACGTGTGCATGTGTCTTTATAGCAGCATGATTTATAATCCTTGAGTATATACCCAGTAATGGGATGGCTGGGTCAAATGGTATTTCTAGTTCTAGATCCCTGAGGAATCGCCACACTGACTTCCACAATGGTTGAACTAGTTTACAGTCCCACCAACAGTGTAAAAGTGTTCCTATTTCTCCACATCCTCTCCAGCACCTGTTGTTTCCTGACTTTTTAATGATGGCCATTCTAACTGGTGTGAGATGGTATCTCATTGTGGTTTTGATTTGCATTTCGCTGATGGCCAGTGATGATGAACATTTTTGCATTTTTTGGCTGCATAAATGTCTTCTTTTGAGAAGTGTCTGTTCATGTCCTTCACCCACTTTTTGATGGGGTTGTTTGTTTTTTTCTTGTAAATTTGTTTGAGTTCATTGTAGATTCTGGATACTAGCCCTTTGTCAGATGAGTAGGTTGCAAAAATTTTCTCCCATTCTGTAGGTTGCCTGTTCACTCTGATGGTAGTTTCTTTTGCTGTGCAGAAGCTCTTTAGTTTAGGTAGATCCCATTTGTCAAATTTGGCTTTTGTTGCCATTGCTTTTGGTGTTTTAGACATGAAGTCCTTGCCCATGCCTATGTCCTGAATGGTATTGCCTAGGTTTTCTTCTAGGGTTTGTATGGTTTTAGGTCTAACATGTAAGTCTTTAATCCATCTTGAATTAATTTTTGTATAAGGTGTAAGGAAGGGATCCAGTTTCAGCTTTCTACATATGGCTAGCCAGTTTTCCCAGCACCATTTGTTAAATAGGGAATCCTTTCCCCATTTCTTGTTTTTGTCAGGTTTGTCAAAGATCAGATGGTTGTAGATGTGTGGTATTATTTCTGAGGGCTCTGTTCTGTTCCATTGGTCTATATCTCTGTTTTGGTACTAGTACCATGCCAAAACACTTTATAATTTCCCTTTTGATTTCTTCTTTGACTTACAGATTATTGAGAAATGTGTTAGTTTCCAAACATTAGGATTGTTCAGATGCCTTTCTGTACTGATCTCTATTTTAATTTCACTGTGGTCAGAAAACAAACTTTGTATGACTTGAATCTTTTAAAATGTATTGTGATTTGTTCTATGGCTTGGAATATGGTCTACCTTGGTAAATGTCCCATTTGCACTTGTCAAAAATATGTATTCTCCTGTCTTTGGGTAAGGTGTTCTATAAATGTGAAGTAGGTCAAGTCAGTCAATAGAATTTTAAAAAATCAGCATTCTTACTGATTTTCTGTCCACTTGTTCTGCTATTGAGAGAAGTGTTTAAATCTCCAACAAAAAATTTGTTTATAATTTACAAAAAAAGTTTTATTTCTCCTTGCAGTTCTTTTCAGTTTTTGCGTAATATATTTTGAAGCTCTGTTACTAGGTACATACATGTTTAGAATTTTTATGTTCTTTTGATGAATTGACCTCTGTTTCAATTTTTAAATTTATTTTTATGAAATGACTTCCTTTATCATTATGAACTAACCTTTTTTATCTGTGGTAATATTCTTTGCTCTGAAATATACTTTGATACTAATACAGCCACTCCACTTTTCTTTTGGCTAGTATTAACATAGTATATCTTTTTTCATCCTTGTATTTTGAAGCTTTGTATCTTTATATTTAACGTTGCCTTGCTTTTTTAGGAGAAAATCTAATCTAACAATATCTGCCATTTAATTGGGATGTTTAGACTATTTACATTGTGTTTACTAATATAGTTAGGTGTAAGTCTTTTCTCTTGCATTTGTTTTCCTTTGTTTCATCTGTTCTTTGTTCTCCTTTTGTTCTTTTTATGCCTTCTTTTCTATTGGGAACTCTATTTTGTCTTTTTTGTTGGTTTATTAGCTATAACTCATGACCTTGATATCTTTAAAGAGTAGTGGTTAGGTGTTTTGCGGAAAGTCTTCAATTTGAGTTTATCTGATGTTTTCTCATGATTAGACTTGGTTTATAGATTGGGGGAGGGGGTCAGGTGCTGTGCGGCTAATGCCTGTAATCCCAGCACTTTTGGAGAATGAGGTGGGAAGATTACTTGAGCCCAGGACTTTGAGACCAGCCTGGGTAACATGTGAGATCCTGTCTCTTAAAAAAAAAGAAAAAAAAATTAGCAAGGCATAGTGGCACACACCTGTAGTCCCAGCTACTCAGAAGGCCAAGGTGGGAAGATGGTTTGAGTCCAGGAGTTTGAGGCTGCAGTAAGCCATGATTGCACCACTACACTCAAGCCTGGGTGACAGAATGAGACCGTGTCTCAAAATAAATAAATAAATAAAAAATTGGAGGAGGGGATAGATACCATAAAAGTGCAGTGCCCTTTTCATCATATCAAAGGGTATATAATATCATCATGACATGTTGCTGGTATTGCTACCCTGATCACTAGGTTTAGGTAGTGTCTGCAAGGTTTCTCCACTGTAAAGTTACTATGTTTCTTTTTCCCTTTCTATGTTTTGGGAGTTCAGCCCACACTCAAGGCGATGGGAATTAAGCTTCACTTCCTGGAGGGAGGAGAATCAGAGAATTTGTGGATGTATGCTAAAACTACCACAATAATTAGTAAATATTTTGGTGGATCAGATATTATGAGGCTATTCAAGTATTCTGATAAAGTTTTTCCATGAATTTTGGCAGTCATTAGTGGATGTTTCCTACAGCAGTTATTACTATTGTGTTCTAATGATTATTTCCTATTTCCCTTATTCTTTCTACATTTGTTCACTGTAATTCTCATGTAAAGAAAATTTGGTCTCTGTCTCTCATTTATTTGCTTATTCATTTATGCATATTAATGTGGATTTATGGGTATTGTATTCTTTGTATTATAATCCAATAGTATCATTATCTTTTTTTTCTTAAAATCTTCCAGCATTGGCCACTGCAAGCTCTTTCAGGTGGTTGGGATTTTTTGTTGTTTGTTTTTTAGCACTTTCTTACTTTCTGACACTACAGGGTGCTCCAGGCTTGTCTTGTATTTTCCCTGTGCTAGAATCAGCCATTTTTCAGGGAGCCCTGATTCCTTTTACTAGAGAATGGTATATAGGAAACTAGACCTGGGTACTAGAAATGCTTTTGGTCATCAGTTGTCACTGCTTCTAGGCTCTCGGTGGACAAGGCTAGGAGATACGTGTATTTATATCCATGTGTACACACATATGTATACTATTTCTCTATTTGTATCTATGTTAAAATAAACGTTAGTTTATACTGGTATCTCTGACTCAAATTCAGCACTACATGGTTAATTCTAGCATTTTCCCCTTGCGTATTCATTCTTTGACAGTGAGAAACTTGGCTGTCATTACCTACAACGTATTTATAGTTTTTTGTTTAACCAAGACAAGGATATCTGCTCACACCATTTCTACTCAGCACCATATTGGAGGTTCTAGCCAATACAACCAGGCATGAAAAAGAAACTTAAAAAAAATCCATGCCCGGGCATGGTGGCTCACGCCTGTCATCCCAGCACTTTGGGAGGCTGAGGTGGGTGGATCATCTGAGGTCAGGAGTTTGAGACCAGCCTGTCTGACATCGTGAAACCCTGTCTCTACTAAAACTACAAAAATAAATAAATAAATAAATAAAATAACTGGGGGTGGGGGTGGGCACCTGTAATCCCAGCTACTCGGGAGGCTGAGGCAGGAGAATCGCTTGAACCCAGGAGGCAGAGGTTGCACTAAGCTGAGATCGCGCCATTGCACTCCACCCTGGGTGACAAGAGCAAAAAACTCCATCTAAAAAAAAGAAAAAAAATCCAAATTGGAGGGGAAGAAGTAAAGCTGTCTTGATGTCCTCCCTTATTGGAGAGAACTACTTAGTAGTTTGCAGTCTGTTCTACCTCAGGAGAGACTGCACTAAAACTAATGTGAACATCTCAAAATTTAACTGTTTTGTAAAGACCACCACCCCTTCCACTTTCCTTCAGCATCCCAGTTACCATTGGAATATTTTATAGCATGTTTATTTTTCCTTTAACATGTTAAACCTAAAGCCCAGGTTTTGCAGCTTGAATATGTTTCCTCTTGTTGATATGACAGTGGGATATGACAGTGGAGTAAAACAAAGCAAACAAATAACTGGTCCCTATCTTCCATGCAGTGGTCTTTGATAGGTGAAATTCCCTTATGTTTTCAAGTTCGGTTCCTGAAGTAGCTCATCCATTCAGATTCTGAAGAAGGGTGATCACTCCTGCACTGTCTTCAAGTTAACAGCGAAGGCTAGTTCCATGTACCTCCAAAGGGTACTGTGAGCCCTAAAGAGGCTATGCTGGATGGGGGTTAATGCAGAATGTCTGCAGTTGGAATGCAGGTGTAACTTTGAATTATTTTTCTGTAGCATATGAGAGCACACATTCCTCTCTTGGAATTCTGATACCAGAATCTGTAATCACATGCAAATAGTGTTTATGGGACTGGGCTCACACATAAAGTAGCTTCATGCCAAGGTCTTATGCTCAGGGCAAATGTTAGGGATAATGTATTTCCAAATGAGTTATTTTACTGAACAAGAATATGCCTTGACACATGTTCTGTGTTTAGTCATACACATTTGTCATGCCTCAGTACCTCTAAGATGGGTCTCATGGCAACAGGCAGGAGGATTTTATGTGTTCATCTGTGCTTTAGAGCCAAGAATATTTTATAATTGGTCTGACTGGTCTGCAGTTAGAAAAAGTGACAGTGCCAGGCTCATGCAAAGATGGTGACCCTCCCTCCACCCATCATTTTTATATTTCCATTATTTCAGTGTAGAACTGAGCCCATGGTGAGTCAAGCCAAGTGCCATACAGTTCCATCTCCATTGCACAGGTTCTCACTGAGTTACTGAAAACACTGGGAAGTCATTGCACCACTACAATAGAAGTGGTGCTGTCATTCAGGCTATTCTCACTTCCTCCTCTCTGTCCTCTCTTTGTCCTCCAGCTTCCCCCTGCCTATGTCCCACCAAACCCAACCTTGTCTGCTCTGCTGCCTTCACCCTGCCTTTACTCTTCCTCCTCTCTCCCTGCCACTACTGCTTTTTTGATATTTTATCCATGTTTTTACTTGGTGGTTTGATGGTGAAAGTGTATATAAGACCCAGTCATTCCCTTTCTCTTTTGTCTTTCCTCATAGCTTCGATTAACATGGCAATAATTTCCTCCCCATGATAATCCTGGACTTTCCACTTATACTTTAAAAGCCTTTCAACTGCAGATGGGAGGGGGGTTGGTTAACGGTCTTTCCAGGGTAGCCCTTTCTTCAAACACTTCTATTTAAGGTGGCTGCTAGGTGGAGTTTTACTCTGTTGTTATCTGACTGGATTAATGAGATTTGTGCTCAAGAAATCTTTTTTTTTTTTTTTTTTTTTGATACAGAGTCTTGCTTTTGTTGCTCAGGCTGGAATGCAGTGGCACGATCTCGACTCACTGCAGCCTTTGCCTCCTGGGGTCAAGCAAGCACGTCGCCTAATTTTTGTGTTTTTTTTTTAGTAGAGACAGGGTTCTGCCATGTTGGCCAGGCTGGTCTCAAACGATCTGCCCTCCTCGGCCTACCAAAGTGCTGGGATCACAGGCATGGGCCAGCACGACTGGCAAGAAATGTTTGATGGTTTGGGTTTGGAAATGATAGAATCAAATAGAAAGAAAACCTTGTATACCCAAAGAAATAGCATGTGCTTTGAGGTCTTCCTGCTGACTTAACCCTGGGGTGTTACATGGTACTGCTCTGACTCAGCTTTTAGGATCGCCACTGGAAGAGCTTTTCATAGAATGTATATACAGTGAAATGACTTAAGATTTTTCTTTTAAGAAGTGCCATTGCCAGAGTATTAGTATTTAGGGTTCTCCAGAGAAACAGAACTATTAGGAGATAGAGAGCTAGAGATGTATTATAAGGAATTGACTCACACGATTAAGAAAGCTGGTGAGTTCAGAATCTGCAGTATGGGCTAGCAGGCTGGAGACCCAGGAGAGTCAATGATGCCAGTTAAGTCTGCAGGGCAGTCTGCTGGAGAAGTTTCCTCTTGGAGAGGAGGCCAGTCTTTGTGTTTTATTTAAATACTCAGTTGAGACCCGCCCTCATTATGGAGGGCAGTCTGCTTTACCAAAAGTTCACAAATTTAAATGTTAATCTCATCTAAAAAACCCTCCAAGTTGACACATAAAATTAACCATCACATCCGGGTTTATTTGGAATTCCATGATGCTTGGTCGGGTCTTTTTATACTTTTATTTTCAATGGTCTGTTTTGTATATAACCATTTAGTTAAGCCAGGTCACAAAATATAACCGGGACTTCAGCTGGCTGTGCTCTTGTCAGGACCCATATTTGATCGATTTACTATATATTCTTTGCTGTGTGTATGGGTAAGTGGGTCTGTAAAATGCTGATGTGTGTTCTTTATGCACCCCCCACCCCCTACTTTCTCTTAAATTCCTTAAAAAATTGGTTAAGGAACTAAGACATTGTTGCAAAGATGCTATTTTATGGGATATATACTTCTCTAAGGTAGACTCTGCTAAGCAGCGGTACAGCAGTGGTCTGCTGTGAAGGGTAAACACGTAGCCTTTCTCCACTAGAAAGCCTGCACCGCCGTTGTTATGTTTAGGCCTGAGCCTCAGCGGCTAGTGCAGCCTCGCAGTAGTGCATGCTGACGTGAGTCCTGGTCAAGGAAAAGTGTCTTTTGAGCAAGAGACAAAGTGGACAGAATGTCAGCAAGCTAAATATAACTCTTTAGAGAGCCAGACATGCATAAACTAGTTCTTAGTGAGCAACACATCAGATTCAGAGTGGAAACATTTTCTAAAAGAACTTCTTTTCCTTCTTGGCTTACTGCAGTGAGTATAAACCCAAATTAATTTAATTGTTCGTGGAAAGCTAAGACAACCATTGATTTTTCTCTCTTAGCATCTCTGCAGTTAAATGTTAGTAGCCATTGTTCATGTTGGAAGCCTCCTGTCTCCCAGTGCCCCAGCATTCTGTTCATGAGTCAAGAGGCCTGCTCTGGTATTCCGATGAATTTTGCTCCCACAAGGGAAGAGGACAGGGAGTTTGCACGTTCAGACCTTGACGAATCTGGGAGTTCAGTTTTTCATGGACCTTCACTCTGCTTCAGGATGCTCACACCATTATGTGAAAACTCTTAGAAAAATCCATCAAAATGGGCCAGCCACTATGGAATCAGGAAATTTGTGGGCTGAGACTAACATTACCTCAACATCTGTTATGGCTTAAATGTATTGTTTTAATAATATTTTATATTATTAGTTCTTTTTGCCTGAAGCTGTAGAAGCATTTTATAGCCAGTAACTTCAGAATAGTAAAGGAAGGCAGGCATCACCCTCATGCTCAACAACAGAGCTGTGTTTCTGTGCACCAGCCCCAGATGCTGGTCTGGCCCCCACAGAAGGAGTGCCTTAGTAGGGCATCCCAAATGGGGCTGTGCATAGCGTCACTCCGGAGGCTGGGGAAAGTGCAGATCCAGACCTTTCCCAGCCTGTTGAGTTAGAGCTGGGGGGCTGTGCTCCAGGGCATGAGGAGGTGGGTTGGGAAATGGTATTTTAAACAAGTGAAGTGATTGTCATATAACTTGTCTGGCATCAGATCCCCAGACTCTGGCAGAGTTTCCGGAAGGTCTCTCAAAACTGAAATAAGAAACTGCAGTTGTTGTCCACAGCTGCTAAAATTGTTCCAAATTAGGAAAGGGAAGGGGAAACAGAACACAGTAGTTCCAGAGAAGAATCTGAGGAGCTGTGTGAGCTGGGAAGGCCATTGTGAACAGAAGCGAGTCAGTATTTCCTCATTTCCTCCCCTGCCTTATCGTTCCCATCTGCCAGCTCCCTCTTTTTTTTTTTTTTTTTTTTTTTTTTTTTTTGAGCGTGTAAAATATGTTTTGTTGTTCTTTAAAAGGGTTCAGGGTTTGGTTTTAAGTCAGGCTGCACACCTTTCAAATCAATCTGACATCTCTCTATGTCAAACTGGCTTCAGCTAGCAATACTTCATTAAATCCAAAAGAAAAAAAACTGCTTTAATTTTAAGGAAAAAAATCCAGTTTTGAGAAAAAATTAACATTAGTCTTTAAAACAAAATGAGGGCTAATGTTTCATGTTGCTTTATACATCCTTCTCCTCAATACAGAACCAGGAATGTAATTTTCCTAACTTGGGCAGGCACTGATACTGATGGACACTGCGTGCGCACACACACACACACACACACACACACACACACACCCTCCCCCGGACAACAAAATTCAGAGTATGTCAAAGGGAAAAGGTTTGTTATGGTATTGATCAAAATCCTTGGAGTCAACACTGTCTATCTCAGCTTAGCACGTGTGCTGTTTTGATCTTGAGTCTATATTAATGGAATCTATTGTTGTGTTTTGAAATAAAGAATTTTGGATATACCATTATTTTTTACTTTTAAGTCCTAGAAACAATTTCAGAAAGCATTATTTTGTTTTGTTTCTGGGATGGGAGAAGAGAGAATCTACAGATTTGCATTTAGTTAAAAATCAAAACTCCAGCAATAGGAAATAGACAGTTCACATAGCCGGCCAACATTTGAGGTATCATCAGTGTGAGACAAGGTCCCGGTCTGTTCCTACTGGCCTAGCTGACGCTAATAAAATGGGAGGCTTATGGCTCTGCACAGCAAATTCCAGCAGGACAAGATGACTTTAAGCCTGTATTCCGAGCTTTAGAAGCAGGGCACTACTGAGAATGTAATATTTAGAGGTGAAAATAGTGCAAGAGCCCCTGATGGTGCCCCTCTACCTGCTTTGTCCACGCAGCCTGATTGTAACTGCCTTCCACAAAGCAGAAAAACAGCTTTTCTAGATCACTACACTAAACCCAGCAAAGAATCTGCAAAAATGCTACTACACTGCTTCACAAGCAACACAGTCCCTTCGCTACTCACTGGGTTGCCCGATGTCTCTCTTCTACCATTATGGCCTGTGGACACATACTCACTAGGCATCGTTGTTGGTTTTAAACCAGGGATTTTTTTTTAATCTCAACCTAGTAATAACAAGGCAATCAGTGGTTAAACTGAACTTTACATGTAGGGGGCAGTTTGGAAAACACCACAAGCATTTCTCAAGTCGAAAATTTGTGAATTTGCTGCTACTTCTTTGACCGTTCCTGAAAATTCACAGTACAAGTCCCAAAATAAAAATTTTAAGCTACCAGCATTCTCTGATACTAGACAGAAAATCAGAGTAACGCTACAGCCCACAATTGTACAGGGTGTAGAAAGTGCACCCACTGCCAGGACATCTTTGTTGATGGCCTGGAGTCCTCCCTTTTATAAGACAAGCTTCTGGGATATCCACTTAGCTTCACTGGTTAGGGAAGAGAAGAATTCGACTCTCAGCTAACTTCTTTGAGAAGAGACTCCTCCTAAAATGCCATTTCCCCACTAATTTATCAAAATAAAAACAAAACAAAAGGCTCTTGGCTACTTTGCCTGGTATTAGATAGGGTTTTGAGGAAAAGAAACTAACATGAACATCTTTTCATCAGTAAAGACTAAAAACCACCTGGGTCATATACCTATATGTCACTGCTATTTATTTATTTATTTGTTTAAAAGTGCCCAGGTGGGCTTAAGGCTGCCAGGCTGCACGCACATCTACAGCCACAAGGGCTTCTATTCCATCTACAATTTGGATCAGGGGAAAAGGGGACATGTAGGAGAGGAAGGAAAAAAGAGGGGAAAAATATACCACCACCCCTCCCC
The DNA here is from genome assembly GCF_006542625.1 of Nomascus leucogenys. Classification (NCBI taxonomy): domain Eukaryota; kingdom Metazoa; phylum Chordata; class Mammalia; order Primates; family Hylobatidae; genus Nomascus; species Nomascus leucogenys. The sequence goes on along the minus strand of NC_044395.1, from coordinate 814,090 downwards.
CCGCAAAAGAGGGAAAAAAATCCCACCACAGGGAGATCTGTGTGCCAAGCATAATGAAGAGTGTGCTCCCCAAACAGATGGTTCTGCACAGGCTAATGTTCTGCTGGTTTTCCTTAGAGACCTATTTTGAAAAAGTTTAAAAAGACAGGAGGTTTCAAAATAATTCAATCCTGGCAGAAATTCAAACTCCAAAACTAGGAGCAAAATCACCCTTCACTGAATTAATTCCTTTTCTCTTTCTCTTAAACATTTTATTCATTTTATAGAGAGATTTCTTTTTTGTTTGCTTTTGTTCCAGTCATGAGGAGAGTGGTTGAGAAGTAGTGAATCCATCACTACTTTGATGACACAGGTAAGATTCCAGATTCACATTTCCAGGTACCAAGAGTTCCCTCTAAATGCCACAATCAAGTCAGCCTTCATTTACATTTCTTTCTACTGAACACAGCAATGACCATTGGTATCTCTGAAGCATAATTGCATCTTAGGTCGGTATTTCTCCAAGTAAAGCAGCTGTTTGGAATTAAATGCCCCCCTTCTTTTTTGTCTTATAAACTGGACTGCATCTTTGTACTTCATTCCACATTCAATCAAAGCAAGTGCAACCAGCACAGGTGCCCTTCCCAATCCCGCAACACAATGCACTGCAACACAGCAACCTGGCTCTTCACGGAATTTGGTTTATAACAGGTTTAACCAATCAATTACTATCTGATTAGGGGATGGAGCTCCATCATCAAATGGCCAATCTAGAATGTGGATTCCTTCCTTTTCAACTGGAGCTTTATCATGTGTAGCATCACAAACTCGAACCAAAGTCGTCACTCCATACTTCTTAAGTTTCTCTGGGAACTTGTTGAGAGTAGCATTGGTAGGGTTGTGAGTTACAAGAAAACGCATGTTGTCACAGGAGATCTCGACAGGGGCTGGACAGTTCATTATGGCAAATAAAAAATGTGAGTGTGCATGTGAGTGTGATGGGGAAAGTGAAAAAATCAATAAATCTTGAAATGTTTCACAGCAGAAAACATTAAAAAGACTACTAAAATGCCTATTATCAATCAGTGTTTTCTCTATTCAACTTGTTTATTCCTTATGAAGCTTCTGTCTTCAAGATAAGCCAAGTATTTAGAATCCACTTGAATCCAAATTCAACCTAGGCCTCAATTTCTGCAGATGGATACCTTCGGACTCCAAAAAAACCCAACTACATGAGCAGCCTTTACTACATTTAGGTACTAGTGAGGCAAGTTAAAAGTGTAGGTCGCTTTCCACTTGTTTACTTGATGCTTAATTTTACCGGAGTCATTAAAATATGCTTGCAATAAAAAAAAAAAGGCAACTATTTCTGAGGCCGGTCTCTGTGTCCAGGAGTCTTCAAGGCAATGTTAATTATGGCACATAGAACCTCTAAGCTTGTCAGCGAAAGCGCTGTGCTGAGCCTGGCAGAAGTCTGCCGTCACACTCAGAATCGCCATAAATGTGCAACGTATATTCCAACGAAAAACGCTGGCGAGCTCGGGACTGGGCATTGAAGTCCGGCGGTGGCGGGAGCGAGGAGGCGCCTCTGCCCTCAGTTACCTCTGCGCGGCCGCGGCTACGACACCCCCCAGCCTCAGCGCGCGACACCCGCTGCAGCCGCCGCTGCCCCCGCTGCCGCCCCCGCTGCCCTGTGGTGTCGCCTCCCGAGGTGCCCGGCCGCCGCTGCCGCTCCAGCCGCTTCCGGACGGACAACGGTTACAGCTCGGCCGATCGTGCCGCCGCCACCACCGCTGCACGCGCAGCCGAAAGCAGGTCCCGCTCCCTCCTCTCTCTCTCAACTTAGTTCCACATCTTCCCTGGAAAAGAGATGGCTGTGTTGAAGATGACAGTGCCAGCTGCACATCATGTCAGAGGCTTTTTTTAGGTCACTTCCCTTGCAAACTCATCCAAGATAGGGTTTTACTCAAACAATGGGATCTCGTTTTAGGGTTCAGGGTCTGATTCACGTTTTCCTTTTCGTACAGATCCTCTTCCCACTTTATTTGTCGCTTTCTTTTTCAGTTCTGGGTAGATTTTAATATTGTATTTCTTCTTATAAGATTATAAAATAAAGCAAGAAGTAGGGACTAAGAGGCAAAACTCCCAGCTTCTGGTTTTTACTTTGTACTTGTAGCCATTGACCTTGCTGGCATCCGATCCCCTGTCTGGGACATGAGTGTGGTCATCTTTCCATCGATGGATGCTGGGAAGCCGAATCGGTGTTGAGAAGGTGCTGTGAGACACAGCACAGAATGTGAGCCCCGACAATACTCAGGAGAATGTACAGCTCGTTCAAGTCCCAGCAGCACTGTGTGCTCACCCTGTAGCTCCTTCCTGCTTTGCTAATTATCAAAATGTTGGTAGGAGAAAGCACAGTGTCTGCTTTGTTCTTTCTCTACATTAGACATCAGTCCTACAGCTGGTTGACAGGCCTATTCAGAAAAAGCACCCCAATGGGTTCATTTTCCTCTTCAGCAGAATAGTCAACTGATCTACGGGAAGCAGCGTACCTTCACACTTGCTCTATGTCAAAATCATGCTCTTTGTGAAACTAAAGGTCTCACTTTTCTCTGTCCTTCTCTCTGCACACTCCTGATTGGCTGCCTCCTCATGTGTGAAAATTTGTGCTCTGTATAGCTGGTAGGTTTTCCTATGGCATCCCTTCCCTGTCCCACCCTTGTCTTCCCAGGAAAAGCATATATTTTCCTTGTGGACAACTGTCCATAAAGGTGGAATGCTAGTAATACTTGAGCCTAGTTACTTAACCAGATGACAGTGAAACTTAGAAATTGATCCCAAGGTCCTCTGGCTCTCTACCCTGCATTTGCTTTGCTGAGGCTCTCTAAACAAATGAGGAAAAGGCTGTTGTTCAGAGGTGGTGACTCATATGCAGATGGATGGCCACAGTGCGCTCCATCCCTGCCATCACTCTTTGTCATCCTCTGTCTTGCCCATGCTGCAGTGCCTTGCAGATTTGTTTATGTGCATGACTTTGTCATCTGTTGCTGAGAGCTGAGAGGAAAACCTCCTGACTGGTACATGCCTGTGCTGTTTATCTTAGGGCAACCCACGTTTCTACATGCTTCAAGGCAGGCTTCAGAACTGGGTTACTTTTTATACGGAAGTGCATGTTGCCTGAGCCTCTTTATTAGTGTGGTTCAAACATGAGCACACAGATAGGGATTTTGCTGAGGACTGTGAGTTGGAGATGATTCAGGAAGTCTATGACAGAGCTAGGATAGCAAAGTCAGTTTCTTGGTCAGGTCTTCCTATGTAGAAAACTGTGCTAGATACCACTGTGCATGGCAAGGGGCATGAATCTGGAAGTAAAACTGTCTTCCGTCTAAACTCTGAATCCGAATTTTGTCTCCACTCTAAATCCCACTGATTATTAGCTGTTCAATACCTAGTTCTGGCCTTAAGGATAACAATAACTTCTCCTTCTCTGTCATTGTGACAGATAAACTGGCACTGATGCATTGTAGGATAGCTTTGCCTTTGGACCATCTTAGTGTCACTTAGCATTTGAGAAATAAGTGGCTAGATTATAGAGAAGGAATTATCAAACTTTATTATCTCTTGCCATGTTTCTGGTCAAGCATGCACACAATAAAAACAAAACACCAAAGTGTGTAGTTAATCTCTTTTATGAAGTCATAGGAAGAAGAATTGTAGGCATCAGAATGTAATAGGAAGAGTGTTAGACGTGGAGTTTAAGAACACAGCTTGAAGTGCTGGCTCCATCACTTGGCTGTGGACTATAGGCAAGCCACTTGGCCACATCATCAGTTGTAAATTGGAAATGATACCATTTGCTCTGACTGTCTTGAAGAGTGACCCTAAGGAATTAACCTGAATCATTTTCACTTCCTTCCCTACCTCTGGAACTGTGATGTCTGATGGCCCTGGTTTCAAGAATAAGAACTAATGCCATTGCAGTGAGTCATTTTAAAACTTGATGCCTTTTGGCCGGGTGTGGTGGCTCACGCCTGTAATCCCAGCACTTTGGGAGGCCAAGGCAGGTGGATCATATGAGATCAGGAGTTTGAGACCAGCCTGGCCAACATGGTGAAACCCTGTTTCTACTAAAAATACAAAAAATTAGCCGGACGTGGTGGCACATATCTGTAGTCCCAGCTACTCTGGAGGCTCAGGCAGGATGATCACTTGAGCCTCGGAGGTGGAGGTTGCAATGAGCTGAGATTATGCCACTGCATTCCAGTCTGAGAGACAGAGTGAGACTCCATCTCAAGACAAAATAAAACTTGATGCCTTTGAAAATAAATACAGAATTAGTTTAGTATATTTCTAACAAGTAGGCACAACAGAGAATGGAGTGACAACCGCTGCTCCTAGAATCATATTAAGAAAGGCATAGAAGAGAGGAAACAGAAGAGAGTAAGAGAGGCCGGTCAGTATTCGGGGGCCTCTCCATCATCACCTGTGCACTCTCAGGACTCTTCTTACTCCTCTCTGCACTGGATGTCCAAACAGACATGCCTTTCTTGTTGGGAACCAAGTGCCTCTAAGAAAGCACATATTGACTCCCACTGTGAGTCAAACAGTGGTTTTTTTGTTTATAAAAGTGAAATCAGTCTTTGGGGTATTGCTTACAGTTTAAAAAAAAAAAAGGAAAAGAAAGAAAAAAGGTTTTCCTCTTGGGCTTTTTAGCCTTGGCCTGAAATTGAGCTGATGATATATTGTTATTATCACTTGAGAACACAACAGCCTGAGGTCCAGTCTTCTCCTTAGTATAGCTGGGGATGCCATTCCATGTGGTTTTAGAAATCCTTTGTTATTTCTGCTCACCTGCAGAGACAGGCCTCCTTGGGAGTGGACCCCAGAGTCTGTATCATCAGAACTCATCTCTCTCTGAGCTGGGATTAAATGTCATTGAACAAAATACTTAACAGCCTTTGTCAGCTGTGAATTCAAGCATATTTTGGTACTCAAAAATTTAGAATTTCTGTATTTGGTGTAAAGTCAGATGATATGGTTTGGCGGTGTGTCCCACCCAAATCTCATCTCAAATTGTAATCTCCACATGTCAAGGAAGGGGCCCTGGTGGAGGTGATTGGATTATGGAGTTGGCTTCCCCCCATGCTGTTCTCATGATTGTGAGTTCTCATGAGATCTGATGGTTTAAAAGTGTGGGGCAGTTCCCCACTTGCTCGCTCACTCGTGTGCATGTGTGCTGTGTCTCTCTCCTCCTTTCCCGGCTGCTTTGTGAAGAAGGCGCCTGCTTCTCCTATGCCTTCCACCATGATTGTAAGTTTCCTGAGGCCTCCTCAGCCCTGTGGAACTGTGACTCAATTAAACCTCTTTTCTTTATAAATTACCCAGTCTCTGGTAGTTCTTTATAGTGTGAAAACGGACTAATATATTAGAAAATACTGTCTTTACATTTTTTGTATCTTTCTCTTGCTCTGTATTCATTTCCATTCCCCTCTGTATTAGTTTACTAGGAGTTGCATAACAAAATACCATGAAGAGGTGGCTTAAACAGCAGAAATGTATTTTCTCATAGTACTGCAGGCTGGGAAGTCCAAAATCAGGGTTGGTTTCTCCTGAGGCCTCTCCTTGGCCAGTAGGTGACTGCCTTCTTGCTGTGTCCTCATATCATCTTTCGCCTGTGCAGGCACATCCCTGGTGTATCTCTTCAAGTTCTTTTTTTTTTTTTTGACAGAGTCTCGCTCTGTAACCCAGGCTGGAGTGCAGTGGTGCGATCTCGGCTCACTGCAAGCTCCGCCTCCCAGGTTCACGCCATTCTCCTGCCTCAGTCTCCCAAGTAGCTGGGACTATAGGCGCCCGCCACCACGCCCGGCTAATTTTTTGTATTTTTAGTAGAGACAGGGTTTCACAGTGTTAGCCAGGATGGTCTTGATTTCCTGACCTTGTTATCCGCCTGCCTCGGCCTCCAAAAGTGCTGGGATTACAGGTGTGAGCCACCGTGCCCAGCCTCTCTTCAAGTTCTTATAAAGACACTAGTCATATTGGATTAGATCCACACCCTTATGACCTTCTTTAACTTTACTGTCTCAAATTTAAAGCCTTTAAATTTGAAACTTGCTATTCTCTGGGCCTCTGGAAAGTCATTGGTCCCTAGATAGCAAGTAGAATAATGATAATCAATGGTCCCTCTTCTAAAATGTTTAACTTATTTATCTTCAGTTATTGGTGAAAGAAGGGTAAGTTTTTAAATAATATTTTACATTTGAGAAAAATTGAAGTGTGCAAAATCATATTAAAAGTCACTAAGAGGCCAGGCGTGATGGCTTACACCTGTAATCCTAACACTTTGGGAGGCCGAGGTGGGCAGATTGCTTGAGCTCAGGAGTGTGAGACCAGCCTGGGCAACATGGTGAAACCCCGTCTCTACTAAAATACAAAAAATTAGCCGGGCGTGGTGGTAGGTGCCTACAGTCCCAGCTATTTGGGAGGCTGAGGCAGGAGAATCGCTTGAACACGGGAGGCGAAAGTTGCAGTGAGCCGAGATCATGCCACTGCACTCCAGCCTTGGTTACAGAGTGAGACTCTGTCTCCGAAAAAAAAAAAAAGTCAGTAAGAGTATTAAAAACAGGGCCCCAGATAGTTCATACCTTTGGCATGTAAAAGAGTTTTGAAGATGGAATTATAAGCACATCGAATAGTTACCTCTGTCCTGGATTAAGCCTCCTAGTTCTGGATTGAAAACACATTTGCTAGTTCTACCTGAAGCAATTAAATCCTGGGGAAACATAAGCCCAGAATGCCAGTTTACCGACTTACAGTGAGAATGAGAGCTCCGTTATCAAAGAAACACTGAAAGAGCAAAGACACTAACTCAAGTCTATGTTTGGATTGGTGTAGATTTCTCTCATGCCATTTGCCATATTGTATTGAAACTGTGTCTTTTCCCCCTACTTAAAATAAGTAACTTTTCCAGAAACTTTTTGGGTTCTTAGGTATTATGGTTGGGAATCAGATACAAAGATGAATAAGAATTACTAAAAAAAAAAAAAAATAGTGACAAGGCTAACTTATAGTGATCTCAGCAAAATGGTGGACTAGGAAGTTCCAGGCTCCTGTTCACCAGCAGAAAAATTAAAAAATCACCCAGTAGCTATTTGAACCAACGTTGTAGAAGCTCTGAAATCAGTCAAACAAAGATTATAGCAACTGAGCAAACATCTAATCAAGAAGAGCCATCTTTAAACCAGTAGGAAAGATTTGTGGTATTTTTACACACCCTTGCCCTACCCTCTCCCTGGCATAGTAGCTGCTTTGGTCTTGAAGAGGCAACAGCTATTCCCCAGCTTTCCTCTCAAACCGGAGGGAACAGAGCAGACATTATTTGCAAATTAATGTGTATGTCTATTCCAACCTTTCTGGGGGATGCCTGAAGGCCTAATGCAAGGTGCTTGTCTCTGTCTTGTATAATCAGGGAAGCAGGCAGTAAAACCAGTGGGCACTGCTAGTAAAAGCTACAGAGTGACTATAAACCTACAGATGCCTGAAGAGATTCTGGCTGGACATGTACAATAGGCCCTGTAAGGCCCAGAGGAGAAGCTGGCTGAGATTCTTAGGAAATTACGACTCTCAAAAGCATCCATATGTATGAAGGAAAATAGAAAGCCATGCTCATGTCAGGCAAGACACATGATCAGAAAAGCCCTGAAAAGATACTAAGATTCATCCCAGGCTGATCTCTAGATTCAGCATAAGCCTAGCTAAGAGATGAAGGAGTACCCCTGCACAGAGCCAGTCTCCAAAGACTCAGGCGGCTAATAATATGCTCTTTTTTTTGGGGGGCGGGGTTGTAGTGTTTGTTTATTTCAGCTTTTGGCACTTAAGACAGTCTTGACTATACTCTTATAATAGCTGAAGACAAGGTTAAGGAACCTCAGTGACCACACTTGAAGAGGAATAGTCTTCTGAGTCTCAAATGGACTACTACAGCCTTAAACAATAATTTTTTTTAAAAAAACAGCAAATCTTGGGGGAGGGGGACAATCTGATTTCCAGAGTTAACCGTATTATAATAATCAAATGCCAGATTTTCAACAACAGCATCAACAACAGCAACAAAAAATAACAAAGCATACAAAGAAACAGGAAAACATGGCTCATTTAAAGGAACTAAATGGATTGACAGAAACTGTCCCAGAGGCAGCACAGGTATTGGACTTACTAGCCAAAGACTATTTCTTTAAAATATGCACAAACACCTAAGGGGAGAACATGGACAAAGAACTAAAGGCAATCAGGCAAACAGTCCCTGAACAAAAGGACACTATCAATAAAGACATAGAAATTACAGAAATGAAACAAATTTTGGAGCTGAAAATACAATAACTGAAATGAAAAATTTACTAGAGGGGTTCAACAGCAGATTGATGCAGATAGAAGAAAGAACTAGCAAAGTAGAAGTTAGGACGATTGATTATCAAGTTTGAGGAGCAGAAAGAAAAAGAATGAAGAAAAGTGAACAGAGTCTGAGCGACTCATGGGACTAACAAGTGGACCATCATATGCATTGTGGGAGTTTTAGAAGGAGGAGAAATATGGGGCAGAAAGATTATTTTAAGAAATAATGAAGAATGAACTCCCCAAAGTTGATGAAGGGCATAGACCCACAAATCCGAGAATCTCACTAGACTCTAAGTAGAATTAACCAAAGAGACTCACACTGAGACACGTGATCAAACTTGACGAAGAGAAATTCTTAAAAGCACCCAGAGAGAAGTGACTCAGCAGATACAATTAATCTTCAAGAAAACTATAAGCTGAATTTTTACCAGAAACGTTGGAGGTCAGAAGGAAGTGGGGTGATAATATTTAAAGTGCTGCAAGAAAACAATTGTAAACCACGAATTCTATATCCAGCAAAACCATTCTTCAACTATAAAGCAGAAATTAAGACATTGCCAGATAAATGAAAGCTGAGGGAGTTCATTACCACCAGACCTCTACAGGAAATATGAAAGGGAGACCCGCAGGTTGAAATGAAAGAATACTTAAGACAATAACTTGGTGTATGAAGATATTAAGATCTCCGATAAAGCTAATTACATGAGTTGATATTTATAATTTTGGTTTATAATTTTGATTTTTGAAGAAATTATAACACAAATCCAGGTCAGTTAGGTCCTGATTAAATCCCAGTAGGTTAGACTCTGGTAAGACAATTTCTCTTTTGGGCAGGCCTTGTTAAGGACAGAATGCTTTAGAGGTATTTCAAAATGGCTAACATTTCCCCTCCCTGTGCCAGGAGCATGAGGGGATTTTTCTCCCGTCTTCACTGAGAGAACCAGGGAGGGCCCCCAGAGATAAAACTCACAAGAATGTCTGGGGGGCGCCTGCTAAGACTGGGCCCCATAGAGTTTTTAACTCTCAGACTTGTTGGCACTGAGCCTCCAACGATTCATTAATTATAGTTTAGGTGTTCCTACTCTGGTACTGGTGGTCCTGCAGAGGCTTCTTCTCCTGAGTTTCTGCTTTGCAGGTTGGGATTCTTTATCCGCCTGTCTGTCTCTCCAGTCTGGAGACAGTGTTTTGACCTATGACGTCAATTCTCTGACAAATCTAAGAAGAGTTGTTGATTTTCAGGTTGTTCAGCTTTTTACTTGTTGTCAAGATGGATGAGGGTTTCCAAGCTGTTTGCATGCTAGACTGAGAACCAGAAGTTCTGCGTGTTGGTTTTGTATCCTGCAGCCTTGGTGAACTCATTTATTTATTCTAATATTTTTGGTGTGTGGAATATGTAGGGTTTTCTACAGCTAAGATCATGCCAGCTACAAACAGAGATAATTTTCCTACTTCCTTTCCAACTTTGATTCCTTTTTTGTCTTTTTCTTGACAAACTGCTCTCGCTAGAAATTCCAATATCATGTTGAACAGAAGTGGTGAAAGTGGGCATCGTTGTCTTGTTCCTGATTGTAGGGAAAACACTTTGAGTCTTTCACCACTGAATATGCTGTCAGCTATAGGTTTTTCATATATGACCTATCATGTATAGAAAGTTCTTTCTATTCCTAGTTTACTGAGTGTTTTTATCTTGAAAGGTTGTTGCATTAGGTCAGATGCTTTTTCTCCATTAGTTGGGATTATCATGTCATCCCAACTTCATTAGTATGTTGTAATACTGTAATTGATTTTTATGTGTTTCAGGAAGAAATCCCACTTGTTAGGTACTTTACTCCAGCCGCCTCTAGTCATCTTTCCACCCAAGGGGAGTGGGGACTGAGACACAGTGGTGAAGGTCAGAGCCCAAGGGTATAGTCTTACTGAAAGACTGAGACCTAATCATAGGTCTATAGAATGCTTTCCCGCTACAGACACACCTTACCACCACAACACTAAAGCCTTGTTTACTAGTTTATTTTCCTGGGTAATCATGTCTGGCTTTCAACAAAAAGTATGAGGCATATTAAAAAGCAAAAACAGTTTGAGGAAATGGAGCAAGCATCAGAACTCTGATATGGAAGAGATACTGGAATTATCAGACTGGGCATTTAAAACAACTCTGATTAATATGCTAAGGGTTCTAATGGGAAAAGTAGATAACATAAGTAGATAACATGCAGGAACAGATGGACAGTGCAAGCAGAGAGATGGAAATTTTGAGAAAGAATCAAAAAGAAACACTAGAGATAAAAAAACTAGCAGAAATGAAAAATGTTTTTGATGGACTCAACCTGTGAGCTTGAGGATATGCCAACAGAAACATCCAAAACTGAAAGCACAGAGAGAAAGATGACCTAAAAAAATGGGACAGAATATACAAGAAGTGTGGGGCAACTACAGAAGATGTAACATACTTGTAAATGGTAATACCAGAAACAGAAGATGAGAACAAAAATATTTGAAGCAATTGTGACTGAGAATTTCCCCAAATTAATGCCAGACACTAAACCACAGATCCATGAAGCTCAGAAAACACCAAACAGGATAAATGCCAAAAAGAAAAAAATCAACATCTAGGCATATCATAATCACACTGCAGAAAATCAAAGATAAATAAAACATAAGAAGACAGAGGGGAAAAGTACCTTAGCTGTAAAGGAGGAAGAATAAGAATTACATCATACAGTATTTAGATTGTATAGTAATTCTGTGTTTAACTTTTCAGGGAACTGCCAAGCTTTTCATGGTGGCTGCACCATTTTACATTCCCATCAGCAGTGTACAGGGTTTGGGATTCTCCACATCCTCACCAACGCTTATTATTTCCCCCCTTTAAAAGAAATCATAACCATCCTAATGGGTGTGAAGTGGTATCTCATTGTGGTTTAGATTTAATTTCCTTAAAGGCTAGTGATGTTGAGCACCTTTTCATGGTATATCTTCTTTGGAGGCATGTCTATTTGAATTCTTTGCCCATTTTAAAATTTGTTCAATTGTGGTTTTTTTGTCAGTGAGTTGTAGGAGTTCTTTATATATTCTGGATGCTAATCCCTTATCATATATATATGCTTTGTAAATATTTTCTCCCATTCTGTATGTTGTCTTTTCACTTTCTTGGTAGTGTCCTTTGATGTTTAAATTTTTTTGATGAAGTCCAATTTACCTATTTTGTTCTTTTGTTGCCCATGCTGTGGTGTCATATCAAATCATTGCCTAACCCAGCATCATGAAGATGTTTCTCTCTGTGTTCTTCCAAAATTTTATAGTTTTAGCTCTTAAATTTAGGTGTTTTATATGTTTTAAGCTAATTTCTGTATTTGACTTAATATAAGGGTCTAACTTCATCATTTTGTATGTGGATATCCAGTTTTCCCAGCACCATTGTTGGAAAGGTTGTCCTTTCTCCATTAAATGATTTTGGCATCCTTGTGGAAAATCATTTGACCATATATGCAAGGATTTATTTCTGGGCTTTCTGTTCTATTCCTTTGATCTGCATGTCTGTCTTTATGCTGTGGGGGGACCCCACACTGTTTTGATCACTCTAGCTTTGTAATAAATTTTGCAATCAAATGTTGAAATGTAATATGTAATAAAGATGAATAAATGCGGTATTTTTTTAATCCTAAAATGTTAGCTCCATGAGAGCACAGATTTTTATCTATTCTTTTTTTTTTTTCTTTTTTTGAGATGGAGTCTCACTCTGTCGCCCAGGCTGGAGTGCAGTGGCCTGATCTCAGCTCGCTGTAACCACCACCTCCTGGGTTCAAGTGATTCTCCTGTGTCAGCCTACTGAGTAGCTGGGATTACAGGTGTGATGCCTGGCTAATAGATTTTTATCTATCTTATTCATGTATTAGCCCTAATATCTAGACAGGTATCTAGTACATAATAAGAGATAAATAAAAGCTGTTGAATGGCCAGGTGCAGTGGCTCACCCCTGTAATTCTAGCACTTTGGGAGGCCGAGGGAGGTAGATCACCTGAGATCAGGAGTTCGAGACCAGTCTGGCCAACGTGGTGAAACCCCATCTTTACTAAAAATGTAAAACTTAGCCAGGTGTGGTGGCAGGCACCTGTAATCCCAGCTACTTGGGAGGCTGAGAGAGGAGAATTGTTTGAACCTGGGAGGTGGAGGTTGCATTGAGCCGAGATCATACCATTGCACTCCAGCCTGGGTGACAAGAGTGAAACTGTCTCAAAAAACAAAACAAAAACTGCCGAATGAATGGAATCTCCCAGAGAGCTTAGAGTACGATGCACAGGCCAAAATAGGCAGGAAATTGAATAGGAATAACAGCATTTGACAAATTAGCAATTTTCCTTTTTCCGCCTTCCAGAAAACCCTTTGCTCAGTCTTAAATAATGTAACTTCAGTATGAGTATTCCTGTAGCACCGGATTCAGTGTGTACACAATTAAACTTCAGCAGCCACCGCTACAAGTGGGCTTCCAGAACCCATCTCCTAAGTAGTTCTGTCAGAATCTTATCCCCAGGCATCGGGCAGGATTCTGGATGAGTTACTTACGATGTCTTCACGTGTTAGATTTGTGCCTTCCAATCCTCACACTACCATTCTTTTATACAGTTACTACTACATTTTAAAGTGGCACCTTGGTCTGTTGGGGATGGGCAAGAAAGGAGTTCCTAGAGTATTAGTAAATTTAAGGATTATTTGGAAATAGAAGGAGAATTCTGAGGAAGGACTCTCAGCTTGGGACCTTATCTGATGTAGTGCCTAGCTATTGCAATAGCTAGAACTTTACATGACTTGTAGTGGTCCTCTGCTCTGGAGTCTTCCTGGGACATACTGCCTTCTAGGATTGGCATAAAAAGCTACCTGTATTTAAGTCTCATGTGTAGTTCATGAAAAATAAAATACAAAGCTGCTTGTGAAACTTACCTAGGATAGTTGAACAAGAGAGTGGTCAGGCCAGGCTTTGTTAAGAAGTATAAAGAGGCCGGGCGCGGTGGCTCACGCCTGTAATCCCAGCACTTTGGGAGGCCAAGGCGGGCAGATCATGAGGTCAGAAGATCGAGACCATCCTGGCTAACACGGTGAAACCCCATCTCTACTAAAAATACAAAAAATTAGCCGGGTGTGGTGGCAGGTGCCTGTAGTCCCAGCTACTTGGGAGGCTGAGGCAGGAGAATGGCGTGAACCCGAGAGGCGGAGCTTGCAGTGAGCCGAGATCGCACCACTGCACTCCAGCCTGGGCGACAGAGCGTGACTCCATCTCAAAAAAAAAAAAAAAAAAAAGGTATAAAGCGTTCATTTCTTTGCCATAATGCAGAGGGATAAAAGAAGTGATGATTGCCATTATTTAGCTTCTTTGAGGTTGTAAGAAAGAAATTGGTTTAGTTTACCTTCCAAGTTTATTATAAAGACACATATCTGAGTTGGCCTTCGTGAAAATTAAACACCATTTACCTTTTATGTCCTCTAGTTCACCTGTTGTTACCAACTCTAGTATTTCCACCATTTTGACCAATCAGCCTATATCTCCTTATAATGTACTTCTATTTCTCTAGACTATAAGCTCTCCCATTTTCTTACTTCTCTTGGCTTCATACTTCTTAAGAGAAAAGATGTGATTGGGTTGTCCAGTCATCATCCAGGTGAGCAGTGCTGTCCTCACTCACCTCTCAGGTCCTTGATGGTCTTTGGGCCAGAGCTGATCTCTGGTCAGTCCCTTATAGCCAGTGGTGGTGTCTCATCTAAGTCATGGTGATGATGCTGAAAGAAATGTTTATGGTCACTTTCCTTAGAAGGAACCTGTGTGGCCTTGGTGGAGACTCAGTGCCTCATATATTACTCTTTACTAATGCATCACTGGGAGCTTTCATTTTGAAGGGGAAGTAGAAAGGGCTGCACGTGCATGGGATGTATTTCTGGCTTCCAGAGGGAGTAGCCATGGTTATCCAAACAAAATAAAATTATCTTCACTTGTCCTTTGTTCTGTAACTTTTTGTAGAAGTGTTTGAGGAACCAGTAGCAATTCAGGTATATTATACTTCTTTTTCCATCCCTTTTTATTGGATTATTCTTTAGGGCTTTTGCTAGAATTAGTGAAATCTGACTATTTAGAAAGAAAAGATCCATGTAGCTGGGCCATTAAGGAAGATAAAGGAAACGAACGGGCTGTGTGAGGCTGCCCAATATGCAAGGAGTTAAAGCAGCTTGGAGCAGAGTTGCTCTGTCATTTTCTTTAGCGGTTATCATAAGCCAGGACCCAGAGACCTTCATCAGGGTGTTCTGTATGAAGGCCTTCTTTGGGGGTGGCATATTTTATTAGAGGCATGGCAGCTGAACAATAATATTTTGTAGGTAGTCCACGTACCTATTTGGTCTTCTCTCCAAGATTAGTTGAGAAATTTTGAGACCGTGGTAAACAGGTTTCCGATGTTTGCCCAAACCCACAAGGAATCAGATGCTAGTTTTGAAAGGGATTGCCATGCAAGTAGTTATCTTGCTTTCATCAGTGATATAAATTTAGCTTCATGGAAATTACCGTGTTATATTATTATTTTTCTCATTTCAACAAAGACCGGTGAAAACTTCTTCGTGGACTGGAACCACCGGGTTGCTTATACAGCGAGGTGGACCCTTAGCTAGTTGATAACCATACCCAGACAGTGTTGATGCCGTCCCGAAGGGGAGAGCTCCAGCCCAAGAGTCTGGCCCGTATCACGTGCCACTGAGGGTGCCTGTGCAGGATTGGAAGCCTGGGGAAGAGGGGAGGATGGAGGGAGGAAGGGCAGAAGGCCCAGGCAGGTCTGGGAGGAGAGGTGTCGAAGGGTTAATAGGAAATGCTTAGACAAAGGCTTTAAAGCTCTGAGGGCTTTGTTCTGGGACCAAAAAGGAGAAGGAATTCTTAGAACTCTTCTCTTTCCCTTGGCTCCTTCCAGTGAAGGTCAGATGTGAGAGAGAAAGCAGTTAACTTGGCTTACCTAGGAGACTTTATTGTGGAATATTTTTCCATCCTCTGTGGTTAGTAACCATAGCCTACGCAGATGGGAAAACCTGACCTCAGTGCAAGGTTCCTCTGCCGTCTGAGATACACTGTCTCTGATTTTACTTTTCTTTCTTCTTCAGGCTGCCTGATAGGGGCTGTAAATCTCAAATCCAGCAATCGAACCCCAGTGGTACAGGAATTTGAAAGTAAGTACAAGGGAAATGCCTAGGATAATGGGCACCACCTACTGGACATTTGGTGTCTTGCAGCCAACTCAGGACACGTCCATCTCCGTAGTGTGCCAAGATGTTCCGGGGAGGCTGCCCTGCGGTGCACAGGCCCATGAAGCATGGCATCAGCAGGCCGCAGCGAGCCCTGTGCGGTTTCCCGTCAGCTGCCATCGCACTCCTGCCTGGCTTTGTGATCACACAACAAAGAAATTTCTTTTTTCCTTCTTTTTTTTTTTGAGATGGAGTCTCGCTGTTGTTGCCCAGGCTGGAGTGCAGTGGCGCAATCTCAGCTCACTGCGGCCTCTGCCTCCCTTGTTCAAGCAACTCTCCTGCCTCAGCCTCCTGAGTAGCTGAGATTACAGGCACCCGCCACCATGCCCAGCTGATTTTTGTACGGGGCTTTGCCATGTTTGGCCTGGCTGGTCTCAAACTCCTGACCGCAGGTGATCCGCCCTCCTTGGCCTCCCAAAGTGCCAAGATGACAGGTGTGAGCCACTGCGCCTGGCCGAGAAATGTCTTATATACAAGCAGGGTGTTTAAGGGAGGGGTACACTATGTAGTAAAATCCTTGCTAATTATCTTTATTGTTTTTCTGGCAAAAAATCCTTTCTCAAAGTCTCTTGGAGTGTGGAGTTGGCTAGGTTT
This sequence comes from Nomascus leucogenys, assembly GCF_006542625.1. NCBI lineage: Eukaryota > Metazoa > Chordata > Mammalia > Primates > Hylobatidae > Nomascus > Nomascus leucogenys. The sequence continues at coordinate 797,854 of NC_044395.1, read as the reverse complement.
TTAATCTGCGTGAAAGGACTCTTGAATTAGAGCTTGCAGGGTCTGGGTGCAGCTGAACCTAGAAGCACTCCACATTCACTGACAGCTCTTTTTCTTCTTTGCGTGTTAGGTGTGGAACTGTCTTGCATCATTACGGATTCGCAGACAAGTGACCCCAGGATCGAGTGGAAGAAAATTCAAGATGAACAAACCACATATGTGTTTTTTGACAACAAAATTCAGGGTATGATCCTGTAGTCCTCTTGCCTGACCTTTCCTCTGTCCATAGACCTGGGTGTGCACTCTTGGCCAGAAACTTACCTCAGACTGGTAACCCGCATCTGTAGCTAGGACCGTTTTTTTTTTCTTAAAGATTTATAATTATGGAAAATTTTAAACATACGCAAAAGTAATGCAAATGGTATATCAAGCCTCCCTGTACCTGTCACCCAGCATCAGCAAGTGCAGTTCGTTAGCTGGGATCTTAATCGGCTCACAGCCCCATCTCTTTGGGGAATCAAAGTGAACATTTTCCTAGGCCGTCTTCTCGTGATCCTGATGTGAGTGATGCAGGTGAGTGAATGAGAAGGACCGTATGTTTCAGCAAGGGCACACGAGGGCACAGCACACACGGGCACAGCACACACGGGCACAGCACACGAGGGCACAGCACACGAGGGCACAGCACACACGGGCACAGCACACGAGGGCACAGCACACGGGCACAGCACACGAAGGCACAGCACACGAGGGCACAGCACACACGGGCACAGCACACGGGCACAGCAACGGGCACAGCACACGAGGGCACAGCACGGGCACAGCACACACGAGGGCACAGCACACGAGGGCACAGCACACACGGGAACAGCACACGAGGGCACAACACACGGACACAGCACACACGAGGGCACAGCACACGAGGGCACAGCACACACGACACAGCACACGGGCACAGCACACGAGGGCACAGCACACGAGGGCACAGCACACGAGGGCATACAAGGGCACAGCACACGAAGGCACAGCACACGAGGGCACAGCACACGAGGGCACAACACGGCACAGCACACGAGGGCACAGCACACAAGGGCACACAAGGGCACAGCACACGAGGGCACAGCACACGGGCACAGCACACGAGGGCACAGCACAAATTGAGCCACCCACTGTGTTTCCGGCTTGGTGCTGGGGTTGCCAATGGGGAGAACGCACGGGGTACCCTGAAGTGACATCCTCCCGGGTGGGAGGATGGTGGTCAGGGAAGGCTCCCCAGAGTGGTCTCTCTGGGTGCGGTGTGAAGGGTGGCTAGTTAGCAGGCAAGATGGTGTGGAGGGAGGTGGTGGTCAGGAGAGAATGCTGTGTGTGGAGACGCAGAAGCAACAGACGGACTGGCTGCTGGAAAGACTGCAAGTTCCCCACTGTTGCCGGTACATGGACAGGGAGAGAGGGAGGAGAGGGGCTGGAGAGGTTGCCTGGCCAGGCAGACTGCACTGAATGCCAGGCGAGCATGGGCGGTATCTGAGGGCCCGCTGTGAGGCTCTCAGGGGAGGTGCCATGGCTGCATCTACGTTTCAGAAGACTGAAGTGGCTGCTGTAGAGAAGAGATTAGAGACGGCACAACTCAGAGCAGAGGCCCAAGTCAGAGGCCGTCTGCAGAGTCCGGGAGAGGGATGGCGGGGGGCCCCAAGCTGGGGTGCAGGCAGGGAGAGAGATTCGAGGGGAGGCCTGCTGGGGCTTGGCTGTGCCAAGGGGCACAGAGGGAGGCAGGCAGGTGGCTGGAGAGGAGGATGGCACCCTTTTTCTGACAGCAGGGCAGGAGCTGCAGGAGGTACACATACAGGCTCGTGCATCAGTCGCAGCCTGTGGAGTCCTCAGAGAAGTTGAGAGTTGAGAGGGATTTGTGGAAGCAGCTCCAACACAGTCTTGCTTTGGGTTCTCAGTGTCACCGGGAGCCTGAGTCTCCTCAAAAGAGTTTTGCTTCCCACTCACGTGAAGTCCCTCCTCGCCTCTTATTTTTGGAGTGATGGAAATGTTCTTCTCGGAACACAGATCTGTTTTCTGTGGCTACTCAGGCTGACCCTGCTAAACCCTGAGCATGTAGTTTAGAGCATCAGAGGAACCAGGTGAGAAATTCTTTAAAGAACTTTCCTTTTCTGGGGATTAAACATTTTGCTCTTAGCCACAGGGATGGGGAGGCCGAGGGAGACGGTTTCCCACACAGAATGCCGGGGCTCGGGGAGGATGCAGCTGTGCTTGGCCTCTTCCCTCGCCTCAGTGCAGGGCTGCACCAGAAGCACCCTGGTGGGGTTTATTTACTCTTTTCTCACATGGTGGAGGTTCGAATCCTCCACTGATGGGCGGCTGTATAACAAAGCTTCCCATTCGAAAATGCTGTTGCCAATGTCTGTGCTCCATGGGAAGCATCCTTTAGTGTGCTGATTTAGTGTATTATGGCGAGCCCTTCATGTCCTCGTCAGCAGGTGTCGGGTTGAGTGATGAGTAGTTGCTACTCTTTGTGTCGTGTTTTCCTAACTCCTTCCCCTATTTGTTGTTTTCCAGGTTATTCCTGCTTCTTTGAAAGTGTTATTATGTCTTATGTTTAAAATCTTTTTTTATTGAGCTGTAATTCGTACTGCATAGGTCTCATCCTTTTAAAGTGTGCAATTCAGGGGTTTTTAGTATATTCACATAGTTGGGCAACCATCACCACTATCAAATTCCAGAACATTTTCATCATCCCACAAAGAAACCCTGTACCCAGCAGCAGTCAGTCCTCCTCCCACATCCCTGGCAGCTCTGATTCCACTTTCTGTCTCTGTGGATTTGCCTGTTCTGGACACTGGATAGAAACTGTAGTCTTTCATGGCTGACATCTTTCACTCAGCGTCCTGTTTTCAAGGTTCATCTGTGTTGCAGCGTGTGTCCGTACTTCATTTCTTTTTATGGCTGAATAATGTTCCATTGCAGATATACCACATTATTTTATCCATTCTTTTGATGGACATTTGAGTTGTTTCCACTTTTTGGCTATTATCAATAATGCTGCTATCAGTATTTGTGTATAGGTTTTTGTGTGAACCTAAGTTTTCATTTCTCTGGGATAAATGACCAAGAGTACAACTGCTGAGTCTTATAGTAGTTGCATGTTTAGTTTTTTAAAAAACTGACAGAGTGTTTTTCAAAGCTGCTTTACGATTTTACATTCCTACCAGCAGTGTATTCTCCCACATCCTTACCAACACTTGTTACTGTCCGACTTTTTAAGTTCTAGCCATCTTAGTGGGTCTGAAGTGACGTCTTGTGGACTTGATTTGCATTTCCTGGTGCCTAATGATGTTGAGGGTCTTATTTGTGTATTTTCTTTGGAGAAATGTCTGTTCAAATTTTATGTCCATTTAAAAAGATTTTTTTTTCTAGAAACAGGATCTCACTGTGTTGCACAGGCTGGACATGAATTCCCAGGCTCAAGTAATCCTCCCACCTCAGCCTTCTGAGTAGCTGAGACTACATGTGTGCACCACTGCACCCACCCTCCTGTCCAGTTTTTAAATTAGGTTCTCTGTTTCTTACCGAAGTGTAAATTCTTCACTTATTCTGGATGCTAGGTTGGATGTACGATTTGCAGGTATTTCTCCCATTGTGTGGATTGTGTTCTCACCTGCCTTTGTCCTTTGAATTTTGATGAAGTCCTGGTATAACTGTTTTTAGTGTGTGCTTGTGCTCTGGGGTCATGTCTAAGAAGTCACTGCCCGATCCAGGGTCATGAGGGATTTATGCATTTTTCTAAGAGTTTTATCGTTTTAACTCCTGTGTTAGGTCTTTGTTGTATGTGGAGTGAGAGAGAGGTTCAACTTCATGTGTTTGCAAGTGGATATCAAGTTATCTCAGCATCATTTATGAAACACTGGTTGTTTTTCTAGTGTTTTTTTCTATTCATGGGCAGTCCTTCCTGGAAATGAGGAGAAGGTGAGGTTCCTGGCTTTAATGACAGAGACACATGGTAATGAGTGCGTCTTGCACACCAGGAACTATTTTTGGTGTTTAGGTTACAGATAGGAATAGGTCATGGTTCCTGTCCTCAGAGAGTTCACTTCTGTACTCGGGAATAGAAATAAAAATTGATCTGCAGGCTTCCTTGCTGTGGCATCCAGTGCTGGCCCCAGAAACCACCCTCTTCAAGTGGCAAAGATTTCTTTAAAGAGTTTTTTAGTGCCTCATGTTTTTTTTGTAGGAGACTTGGCAGGTCGTGCAGAAATACTGGGGAAGACATCCCTGAAGATCTGGAATGTGACACGGAGAGACTCAGCCCTTTATCGCTGTGAGGTCGTTGCTCGAAATGACCGCAAGGAAATTGATGAGATTGTGATCGAGTTAACTGTGCAAGGTAGGAGCTCATGCGAAGCGGAGACATGGCCACCATTTTCAGGCCTCATGAGTCTGTAGCCATAGGATGCAAGAGATCAGTTAGTGTCTTGGTTTCTTTCCTTCCAAAACTGTATCCCCTCAGTGCTTCACATGGCTTAGGGAGGGGAGAACTGCTGAGAGCTGAGACTGTCTGAGTTGGGGTAGACGGTGAGAAGGGAAGTGAAGTTCCTGTCACTTCCTTCCACCAGCTAGAGGAGGCGCATTAACATATGGGAGGGCAGGATGCAGCGGTGGCTGGTCAGTCTGCAGCATGATCCTGGGAACAGCAGTGGCGCGGGAGCCCCTCGACTGGCTTTCTTGTCTTTGGAGCTGATTTCTCGTGGGCTTTAATAAGAATACAGCCCTGTCGCTGAGATCTTAAACACCATCCCCCTTTGTCCCCACAGTGAAGCCAGTGACCCCTGTCTGTAGAGTGCCGAAGGCTGTACCAGTAGGCAAGATGGCAACACTGCACTGCCAGGAGAGTGAGGGCCACCCCCGGCCTCACTACAGCTGGTATCGCAACGATGTGCCGCTGCCCACGGATTCCAGAGCCAATCCCAGATTTCGCAATTCTTCTTTCCACCTAAACTCTGAAACAGGCACTCTGGTAAGATCTCTTCTAAGAGGTGAGGATGGAGATGTCTTTGTTGGGGCAGGAGATGCTTATTGTGAAAAGAATTATTAGGAGAGATACTGAAACTTCTTGATAAGACAGGAGCCAAAAATCTAGAATGGTAGGGATTCTACAGGAAAAATGACCCTTCTTCCTTTTATAAACAAGTACATTCTTAGGGGGTAAAGTAAGGAAGAGAAAGAAACCGTAGATTGAGACTGAAGAGGGATATTAAGCAAATGTTACTAGGGCCCTGATCGGATAATCAACTGTAAGTCATTAGACAATTGGGGAGATTCGATTACTAGCTGGTATTTGATGATCTGTTAAGCAATTGTTAATTGCTGTAGGCATGATGAAGGTATTGTGGTTACGATTTTTTACAGTCTTGTAGAGATACTGAAGTATTTATGGATAAAAGGTGTTTGGAATTTGTTTCAAAATAACCCAGTGGTGGTGGTGGGAGGTGGGGGAGGAGAGGAAACAGATTGGTCATGCGCTAGAGGACGAAGTGACCTGGCCAGCAAACCACGCCGGGCTTTTACTGCACATAGTTCTCTCCTGGGAGGTACCTTCTGATCTGTGGACCATCCAGCTCCACGTAGTCATCAGACAGATTATAATAGGGTCCTCTGTGTTCGTTTTGCCAAAATGTTGCCCCAGGAGCAGTCATCATTGAAGAGCCCCTTTACCAGAATAAAAGCAAGGCTCCACCTCACATTTCAGATGTTGCCAGACTTCGGTGTCTCCAGTCCCAAAGGGATTGGTTGTCGGGGAGCTCTCGGGCAGGTATCAGGGAGTGGGTCAGGGAGGAACACGCACAGTGCTGGGGAAGCCATGGGGAAGCCGAAAGCAAGCGAGCAGGTGTCGACCTAGTTCTGGACCCAGCTGGATGTGCTCTCAGAAGTCGGCCCCGTGATAGGTCCAGTTATTTACTTGTCATTCCCTGAAACAGGTGTTCACTGCTGTTCACAAGGACGACTCTGGGCAGTACTACTGCATTGCTTCCAATGACGCAGGCTCAGCCAGGTGTGAGGAGCAGGAGATGGAAGTCTGTGAGTTTCTTTTTTGAAAAGGTTTCATCGCAAGACTGGGAAATGAATAGAACATTTTAATTTAATATTATACTGTCAGCTTAGAGAACTCTTCTGCCATGGGTTAGCTTTCTTCTGGAGCTGACTAGATCCACCAGAACCCACTGGACAGTGAAGGGAAGGCTGAGAAGCCGAGCCCAGATAAGCAGGTCCTCAAAACAAAGCCTTCTGGGATCTGCTGGGTTGGGAACGTGGCCAGCCTTGTAACTTCCACTGCAAGTTTAGTAAACTCCATTCTTTGGTAATTGATAGAATTATCAAAATGTAAGGTGGTGTCGGGTCTCCAGAAATTTATCCAGTTATAACCATTTTGTAGAAAACTGACAGTTTTAGCCCTAGTAATTTTACCTGCAGACAAAGCTTTAGCCCCTAGAGTAATATTATCTCAGGGCTCTGGTTCCCCTAACGGAGGGGTATTGAGAGGAGGATGGGGGCAGATAGGATGTGTCCAAATCACTTGGGGAGCTTTTTTTTTTTTTCTTAAAAACAAAAAAAACCACACAAAAAAAACAACACACTCCAGCCTGGGTGACAGGAGACTCTGTCTGAAAAAAAAAAAAAAAAAAAAAAAAAAAAAAAAAAAAAAACCAGGGTCTTGCTTTGTTGCCCAGGCTGGAGTGCAGTGGTGCAGTCACAGGTCACTTCATCCTCAAACCCAGACTTCAAGCCATTCTCCCACCTCAGTCTCCTGAGTAGCTGGGACAACAGGCACATGCCACCATGCTCGGCTAATTTTATTTTTTGTAGATACGGGGTCTCACTGTGTTGCCCAGGCTGGTCTCAAACTCCTGGCCTCAAGCAATCCTCCTGCCTCGGCCTCCCCAGTGCTGGGATTAACAGGCATGAGCCACTGTGCCTGGCCAGGAGCATTTTTGGAATCCCTCCCTCCTCCCTATTTGGAGCTCTCCTCAGAGCAGCGTTTTCCAAAACTGCCTGGTGATAACCATTTGGGACCACCGTTTCACACACAGATTCCAGCCCCGCTCAGACATGCTAGAAATGTCTGTGTTAGACCAGCGTTCCGAAGGATCCTTCTCATCTGTCGCGTTTGAGAAACTCTGCTCTGGGGTTATTTTCTCCGGCAGTTTTGCCCCAGACCTACTTTAGCCTATTGACTTTTTAGTGATGAAACTTGGGAATTGACATTTTAACATCACAATTGCATGGCCGGGCGCGGTGGCTCACTCCTGTAATCCCAGCACTTTGGGAGGCTGAGACGGGTGGATCACCTGAGGTCAGGAGTTTGAGACCAGCCTGGCCGACATGGTGAAACCCTGTCTCTACTACAAATACAAAAATTAGCCTGGTGTGGTGGCAGGCGCCTGTAGTCCCAGTAACTTGGGAGGCTGAGGCAGGAGAATCCCTTGAACCCAGGAGGCAGAGGTTGCAGTGAGCCGAGATTGCACCACAGAACTTCAGCCTGGGTGACGGAGCAAGACTCTGTCTCAAAAAAAAAAAAAAAATCGATTGCAAGTTTACTTTTGTTTTTTTTTTTTTTTTTGAGACGGAGTCTCACTCCGTCACCCAGGCTGGAGTGCAGTGGCACATTCTCGGCTCACTGCAAGCTCCGCCTCCCGGGTTCACACCTTTCTCCTGCCTCAGCCTCTCCAAGTAGCTGGGACTACAGGCACCCGCCACCACGCTCAGCCAGTTTTTTGTATTTTTAGTAGAGACGGGGTTTCACCACCTTAGTCAGGATGGTCTCGAATCTCCTGACCTCGTGATCTGCCCGCCTTGGCCTCCCAAAGTGCTGGGATTACAGGCGTGAGCCACCGCGCCCGGCCTGCAAGTTGATTTTTAAGTGTACATTCATATTTGAGAACCAATATACTAGGATAAAGGAGATTTTTTAAAACTTCCAAGTTACTTGGCTCTTGCTGATAAATTCCCTGCATAGTTTTCCATGTATTGCTTGCTTGAAGGAACGGCTGCCAGAGCCCCATGTGAAGGTGACCCAGGGCCTTTGCCCAGTGTATAGACAAAAGGGTTCCAGGGGTTTCCTCTCAGAGGGCTCACAGGTCGGAGGCCAGGCAGCCGCCAGAGACAAAGCTCTAGTTCTTGTCGAGGATTCTTTACTTTTTTGTTTGTTTTTTGAGACAGATTCTTTACTTAAATAAGGCTTGAAACTAACTTTCTTCGCCGCAGCAATCTACAACGAAGGGAGGCCCTGGAAATGAGGGATTCTTTTCTTCTTGGGATCCTGGCTGCTAACCTTGTCCTCATAACCATTTCCTCCATAAGTAATCCCAGGCGTTCAGCCACAGGATTTTTAAGCCTACAGTGCCAAGCCCACTTTAATACAGTTTTCAGTGTAACTGCATTTCAACTGTAGAAGTCTCAGTACTTGCCACATGTGAAGTTAGGGGTTACGGTGTCCTACATGTTCTAGGCTAGAAAGATTGTAAGTGTTCTCTCTTCTAGCTGGGGTAGGCCTGAGGGGGCAGGGGGCAAGTGGGTTTGGGGTGAAGGAAGGAGGCACAGCAGCGTCAGGGCCTTTTTAAAGAACAGACAGTGTGTATCATGGCTTCCACCAAACCTCCTTTTCTTCAGATGACCTGAACATTGGCGGAATTATTGGGGGGGTTCTGGTTGTCCTTGCTGTACTGGCCCTGATCACGTTGGGCATCTGCTGTGCATACAGACGTGGCTACTTCATCAACAATAAACAGGATGGAGAAAGGTGAGCCTGCCTCATGTGAAGAAAGGAAAGTTCAAGCTGGCAATAATATGACAACCCTGTTGCTAAAGTGCTGTCTTCTCCTCACAGTTACAAGAACCCAGGGAAACCAGATGGAGTTAACTACATCCGCACTGACGAGGAGGTAATCACTTAGTAAACCTGGAAACCTAGGTGCGCCCAGCAGGGAAAACAGCATTCCTCCTTGGAAACCACACGGGTCTCCTAGGAGGATTTCTGAGCGATTGTGCAGCTCCGGAGCTCCTCAGCCCCTTCACAGTAACACACACACACACTAAGGGGATCTGTGCTTTGCAAGCGCTAGTGATGGTACTTTTTAAGAATGATTATTCCATTTGTATTTAGCCCATGTTAGATGTACTCCGTGTTTTTCCCTTCTTGCCACCAGGCCCCTTGATGGCTCTAACTTTGTGTTGGCTTTGCAGGGCGACTTCAGACACAAGTCGTCGTTTGTGATCTGAGACCCGCAGTGTGGCTGAGAGCGCACAGAGCGCACATGCACATACCTCTACTAGAAACTCCTGTCAAGGCAGCGAGAGCTGATGCACCTGGACAGAGCTAGACACTCATTCAGAAGCTTTTCGTTTTGGCCAAAGTTGACCACTACTCTTCTTACTCTAACAAGCCACATGAATAAAAGAATTTTCCTCAAGATGGTCCCGGTAAATGTAACCACAAGGAAGAGAACCTGGGTGCGTTCACTGAGTTGGGTTCCCAACCTGTTTCTGGCCTGATTCCCACACGAGTATTAGGGTGGTCTGAAAGAGCTTGCTCACAGAAGTGCCCCTGTGCTGGGCCCTGTGAAGCCAGCGTGTTCACCACTGGTCGTTCAGCGGCCAGGACAGCACCATGTGAGATGGCAAGGTGGCCAGGCAGCACCAGCAGCGCATCCCGGCGGGAACCCAGAAAAGGCTTCGTACGCAGCAGCCTTACTTCATCGGCCCACAGACGCCACCGCAGTTTCTTCTTAAAGGCTCTGCTGATTGGTGGTGCAGTGTCCATTGTGGAGAAGCTTTTTGGATCAGCATTTTGTAAAAACCACCAAAATCAGGAAGGTAAATTGGTTGCTGGAAGAGGGTTCTTGCCTGAGGAACCCTGCTTGTCCAACAGGGTGTCAGGATTTAAGGAAAACCTTCGTCTTAGGCTAAGTCTGAAATGGTACTGAAATATGCTTTTCTATGGGTCTTGTTTATTTTATAAAATTTTACATCTAAATTTTTGCTAAGGATGTATTTTGATTATTGAAAAGAAAATTTCTATTTAAACTGTAAATATATTGTCATACAATGTTAAATAACCTATTTTTTTAAAAAAAGTTCAACTTAAGGTAGAAGTTCCAAGCTACTAGTGTTAAATTGGAAAATATCAATAATTAAGAGTATTTTACCCAAGGAATCCTCTCATGGAAGTTTACTGCGATGTTCCTTTTCTCACACAAGTTTTAGCCTTTTTCACAAGGGAACTTATGCTGTCTACACATCAGACCATCGTTGCTTAGGAAACCTTTAAAAATTCCAGTTGAGCAATGTCGAAATCAGTTTGCATCTCTTCAAAAGAAACCTCTCAGGTTAGCTTTGAACTGTCTCTTCCTGAGATGACTAGGACAGTCTGTACCCAGAGGCCACCCAGAAGCCCTCAGATGTACATACACAGACAGCAGTCAGCTCCTGGGGTTGTGCCAGGCCCCCCCGCTAGCTCAGTGTTGCCTCGCTGTCTGCCAGGAGGCCCTGCCATCGTTGGGCCCTGGCAGTGGCTGTGCCCCAGTGAGCTTTACTCACGTGGCCCTTGCTTCATCCAGCACAGCTGTCAGGTGGGCACTCCAGGGACACTGGTGTCTTCCATGTGGTGTCCCAGCTTTGAGCTCCCGTAACAGACCTCTTTTTGGTTATGGATGGCTCACAAAATAGAGCCCCCAATGCTATTTTTTTTTTAAGTTTGTTTAATTATTTAAGACACTCTAAGGCCAAAGGCAATTGTGAAATCAAGTCTGTCAAGTACAATAATATTTTTAAAAGAAAATGGATCCCACTGTTCCTCTTTGCCACAGAGAAAGCACCCAGACGCCACAGGTTCTGTCTCATTTCAAAACAAACCATTATGGAGTGGCGGCCAGTCCAGCCTTTTGAAGAATGTCAGGTGGAGCAGCCAGGTGAAAGGCCTGGCGGGGAGGAAAGTGAAACGCCCGAATCAAAAGCAGTTTTCTAATTTAGACTTTAAATTTTTCATCTGCCGGAGACACTGCTCCCATTTGTGGGGGGACATTAGAAACATCACTCAGAAGCCTGTGTTCTCAAGAGCAGGTGTTCTCAGCCTCACATGCCCTGCCATGGACTCAGGACTGAAGTGCTCTAAAGCAAGGAGCCGCTCAGAAGGAGCCCTCCACTGTGTGCCTGGAGAATGGCTCTCACTGCTCACCTTGTCTTTCAGCTTCCAGTGTCTTGGCTTTTTTATACTTTGACAGCTTTTTTTTAATTGCATACATGAGACTGTGTTGACTTTTTTTAGTTATGTGAAACACTTTGCCGCAGGCCGCCTGGCAGAGGCAGGAAATGCTCCAGCAGTGGCTCAGTGCTCCCTGGTGTCTGCTGCGTGGCATCCTGGATGCTTAGCATGCAAGTTCCCTCCATCATTGCCACCTTGGTAGAGAGGGATGGCTCCCCACCCTCAGCGTTGGGGATTAACACTCCAGCCTCCTTCTGGGTTGTCATAGTGATAGGGTAGCCTTATTGCCCCCTCTTCTTATACCCTAAAACCTTCTACACTAGTGCCATGGGAACCAGGTCTGAAAAAGTAGAAGTGAAAGTGGAGTCTGGGAAGTAGTTGCCTGTAACTGAGACTAGACAGAAAAGGAATACTCGTGTATTTTAAGATAGATATGAATGTGACTCAAGACTCAAGGCCGATATGAGGCTGTGATTCTGCCTTTGGACGGATGTTGCTGTACATAGATATTACAGACTTGTACTAACACACCTGTAATTTGGTATTTGTTTAACCTCATTTATAAAAGCTTCAAAAAAACCCAAACAAACATTGCTTCATTCTTTCTTGTTTGCTCTTATGTTGGGTTTGTCTCCTCTTCCTAGCATTTCAGTGGTTAGGCATGCACACTAAAAATGCTGTCGCCCATCCACCAGGGAAGTCAGTGCCTGGGCAGGAGGGCAGCCTGTGCACTCGAGAGCAGTGCTGCGCCTCTCCACCACCGAGTCCACCTGTGTTGCGGTTCCCACTCGGGATAGCAGTGGGCAGAGCTCAGTGGCATCCCAACCCCAAACCAACCGACGCACATAATCACTTTGTACTTTTGCTTTTGTAATACTGGGATCGAAAAAACAAACCAACTGCATTTCTTTCTGGATATTCTCGAACAAAAATAGCGTTAAGTTTACCCAATAGTGCTAACAGAAGAGACTCAAGCTGTTCCCCATCATGGGAGCAGCCCTTACCAGTGGGCTGCACAAATCAGCAGTGCTGCTCTGGGGAGGGCTGCAAAGCCATTTTTTCCCAAGCAGGGATGCTGTTTATGTCTGTTATGGAAGGCACACCGCCTCCACATGGGCGCAGATGAACTGCCCTTCAAGACAATCATTTTTTTTTCTAATAAATAGGAAAGATTTGGTTTCATTCCTCTAACATGCTTTATGTAAAATTAAAATGATTGATTACCAGTAAGAGCTCTGTTCTAAAAACAGAGAAATTCTATTGACTACTGGAAAACTGTATTTATGCTAAACCTTTATTACTTTTAGAAAGCTGTACACTTTTTTAAAAAATTTGCAACTATAAATATAATAGAAAAAATATTAGAATCAAAATTTTGTCATTACAGATGGGAAAATATGTACTATAAGGAATTCAAACAAGTTCACAGAGGCTTGATTTATATAAAAGAAAGCTGCAGTATTAAAGTTGTGTCCCTTAAAGACCAGATTATAGCTTATCTGAATGGGCTTGACACTTTCCAGTGGAATAAAGTTACAATATTAAACAGATTAGGCTTAGGGTAAGAATCTCAGTCTGGCACATCTCTATTATTTTACAGTGTTTAACCACACACATCATGCAGAATAGAAGGTGAGTGCCAGGCCCCTGAGGAGGAGCTCTCGTGTTCCACAGCAAAGCGCTGCCCAAGGACTGCGGGAAGTGACCCAGCTGCCTTTCCACACGGAGGACACGAGGCTGCTTCCTCAAGGGCTCCTGCCTGCCTGGACACTGGTGGGATGCGCTGTTTAGTTGGCTGTTTTCAGAGGGGTCTTTCGGAGGGACCTCCTGCTGCAGGCTGGAGTGTCTTTATTCCTGGCAGGAGACCTCACATTCCACTGCTGAGGCTGTGGGGGCCTAGGGAAAGGGCATATGCAGTCATTCTGGAACTCAGAAAAACCCTGACAAAAACATCCACCTCAAAAGGAACACTGCTAAACTTACGGTTTATCAGGCAATGATAAACATAAGATGTCATTTCCTTGACTCCGGGCTCCGGTTTTCTCTAAAAGGGAGTCAAACACACACATTCAGTTTTCCCAGAACCTCAAAGGCAGTGCATACATCAGCCCAGAAGGAAACCAAGAACTTGCCTTTGGCTGACGAAGGAGTCCGTGGTGTCCCGATGTAACTGACCCCTGCTCCAAACGTGACGTCACTGATGCTCTCTGCATAAAGGGGAGACACCACTGAGTGAAAACCGCGTGCTATGTCGGAGGTCTCTGCTCTAGTTGTCCGTGGGACGTAGGCACGGTGTCCACATCAGTGTCCCAGTGGCGGCCCTCAGACCTCCATTGGACCCTGTCCCAGGGCCTGGCAGTGTTGAGGGCCCTCCTGGGGATGCCCCTTTCTGTCTCTCTGACCCCCTTCTCTGACCGCAGCCCTCCTTAGGCACTCGGCTGGTCCCTGGGCCTCACTGTTCACGCCTGTGGCTTCCCTCCCACCCTGTCTTCCATCATCGCCCCTGTCCCAGTGACCGCCCTGTCCCACTTACTACACTTCCTACTGTGGCTCACCCAGGTTCCCCGAGGACACTTCAATTCCTTGCCTCTGCACTTCCACGCGTGCCTGCTAGTCTCCAGCCAGTGAATGCACCATGCGAGCTGAAAACGTGGCACCGTGAGCAGCTCCTCCACGTGGAATCAGCAGCCAACTCCTGTCCCTTCTACCCCCAGTCGCCGCCTCATCCTGTCCCGTCGTGCCACACTGGGAGCGGCTCAGTCCACCTCACCCCTCGCCCTTGATTTTTCATGGCGCCTACCCTCGACGAACCCCCTCCAGTTTGCCCTCAGGAACAGGAGGACAGTTGAGGAGCAGATTCCACCGCAGCTTGGGTGTCAATTCTGGCTCGGTGTCTTACCAGCTGTGTGAGCTGCTCTGAGACCCTCAGGTTTCTTCATCTCTTAAGTGGGTATAAAAACAGCTACCTCACTGGGGGGCTGCCAGGACTACATGAGGTTATCTACGTTGAGTGCTTAGCATGGTGCTGGTTGCAAGGGCAGTGCTCAAGAGATGTTAGCAGCCACTGTCATTAGCAGTATCATCCCTGGAGTTATGTTTAATCAAGAAGCTGGTAAATTTACTGCCCTGCTTTAAGACACCTCGATCGCTGTGTTCCTAGGAGAGCCTAAAGTCCACCCTCAGTCTCAGCTGGTCCCAAGCTGCCTTTACAGACTTCCCTGTTACGCTCAGGTGCACGCGTGCACACACACGTCCGCCATCCTGCATCCGTTTCCTCAGCAGGCCCTGTCTGCACATGATGTTCCTCTGCCCCCCCGGCCCCATCTGTCGACACACGCCACCCTGTCGTGGAGTCCTGGGTGGTGCAGGCTCGCCCCTCCTGGGTGGTGCTGTACCCAGTGCATGAGCTGCCACCAGCACACTCCCGGGAACAGCACGGGCTGGGCAGCTGCTTGCTGGTGCCACTGAACCTGCTGCCTTTCTGCAAGCACATGCCAGGAGGCAGCTTCAGAGCTCTCCCCGTTCTCCACATGCTGTCTTGAGTATGGACTGTGTCTTCCTGTTTACATTTTAAAGCTCATCAGCGCACTGCAGCTGTGTACCTGATGGCTACTTGAGTGTCATTAACAGACAATGGTAGAGAATTCCTCATCACTGCTAGATCTGCCTATTCTGTTTCTGTGAAGTCTCTCCTTGTGCTGTCACATGAAACTCCCTTCCTTCCACACACACCGCTCTTCCTGTTTGGAAGCCCATGTGCACTCCAGGAAATCAGTCTCCCATCTTTACAGACGCCCGGGTGCGGGGGCTCTGACATCCCCCATGCACTGTGCGTAGACTCAAAGGCAGCAGCGTCTGTGCCACCCGAATGACAACAGTAACAGGGACTTGCTAAAACCCCCACAGATTTTCAGTTAAAATCCTAACTCTGAAAATTGAGTAATTTTCATTTCCATTTAGCAAAGCCCCTGTGAATTGGTGCTGAACTGGGTGGCATCTTTCCTGCCAGCTTTGAAGAGCTGAGACACTTCCTGACAGTCATCTCCACCTAAACTAAGAGTTGCCAAAAGAATCTGGACGTATAAACCACAGAGAAAACAGAACGGAGTGCTTTTAAGCTATCTAACAATTCTCCCAGGAAGGAGAGCTAATAGGAGACCTCCAAGCATTTCTTCCTGGTTCAGTATAAAGAGAGATGGACAGAGACTGCATCAACAGGAATATTATGTCCAAGAGCCTGGAGCAAGAACAAGTACTCTACCAACTCCATGACACCGGGCGCCTGATTTCCAGCACAAAGCGTGGCTCCACACATGCCAATGAGGGCGGCAGGAACCCTCCACGCCAGGCTGCCCTGTGGAGAAACACGGGCTGCTAGGAAGCAACCCAACGCTGACATCAGGGACTCACAGGATGAGCACAACTAAAATGAGATGCATTCTCCCCGTTTCTTCAGCATATGGCACCTCACTGCCAAAACAGAAGCTCTTGGCGCCCTTGAGCCAGGAACATCGAACACAGAACATCGCACCTGTCCATGACGCAGGGTCCCAAATTACCCACTGCCTTTAATGACCAATGCCGTCATGATTCGGTTGTCGTCTGAGGGTAGGGGTGGGATAAACTCCCTTCAAAGGCGGACTTGGATGAAAATTACCTCTAACCTGTTAACTATTCTAAGAGATCACAGCATCAGTGTGACAGAACCAAACAAGCAAGTAGCTAGAACACAGCAGGTGCTCCATACACGTGAGCTGACTGAAGCAGTGACTAAATAAACAGCAGGACAGCTTGCTGCTCTGTTACCAGGAACAGCACCTTAGCACGCTCTCATCTTCCCCTGCTGCGGTCAGGACTGGGAGACAGGCTGGAGAAAGGGCACGAGAGGTGGGATCAGAAGGCCTGGGCTCAGCGCCCAGCTCTGCCCTCCCAGAAGTCTCCGGGAGGAGATCTCTGACACCTCCCAGGTTCCAGGCACTGTGGTCTGTGGAAACAGTGAGGAGTGGAATGGCCAGGGATGAGTGGGGCTGGATGCAGCTTGCCGAGGGCACTGTGCACAGCCGGGCGCAGAGCGAGGGGCACACAGGGACATGGCAGCAGGGCCTGGCCACTACTCCACAGATTTGGGACAGGAAGCATTTCTTCTTCCTGTAAGAGTTTTCTCAAAATAATGGTTTTTATGAGGTTTGAGACAATATGAAGCTATCAAACAAGATAATAGGAAAAGAATACTCGACTCTCCTAACTCACCTGTTTTGAAATAAAAGGAAAAGTACAAACAGTAGGAAAAAACATGGAGGGGAATGAGACACGGGCTCTGAGCAGGGGTCCCCGGGTCCCTGGTCTTGGCAGTTGCAGAGCACGTGTGGTACCTGCTGGTGCTGACGTCTGCCCGCCCTGGGAGCAGGCCCACCCAGCAGCGCCCAGTGCACCCGGACAGCCCAGAGACACGGAGGGCCACCTCCAGAACGCACCACTGGGTCAGTCACCTGACCTACCTGTGCCTCAATGGCATTGTCTGCCCCACAGGGGCCCGCGGGCCACTGTGGTGTTTGACTGAATGGAACAACACTGGAACGACATACTTGGTCAGTGCTCATGGCTCAAGCGACCGTGGTCACCGTGAAACATTCCACCTCAGCAACGCACTCACGGTTTTGACCATCAGGACCATCCTGCACCGGAAGGAGTTTTACTACAACTCTAGCAAACACATCGCGACTGCAGGAGAGACTGCGGAGAAGCCCGCATATTCCGATCCGTTACTCACTCTCAGGGGTGCTGATGGCCCGCTTGGTCACGTGTTCAATCGTGCCATTCGACTCTTGCTCCAAACTGTATGAAGACACTAGAACAGAAAAGTTGCAGCTGTCGAGAAATACCCCCAAACAATAACGAAGAGCAAAACAACCACATGAGAAAACACACCTGCAAGACATAAAGTCAAAATCGCTAGTGTTTAAAATTTTCTTATAAAGAGACAATTCAGGAAGAAATACAAATAAATGATAAACATGAGAAAAAATGTCCATTCTCATTGCATTAAAAAAAAAATAAAAGAGTCTAACTTGGCATGAGTGATAGAGGACAGTTTGACCCTCTCCAAAGTTTTAAAATATCCACGGCCTTTGACTGCTGGGAATTAACCCCAAGGATTACATACATATAAGGCTATATGTACAAGGATGTTTACTGTGACAATATTTATACGAAAAAATTGAAAATCAACATTTCAAAGAACAGGATAGTAATAAATAAGTTATTTCCACAGACACAATGCTATATAGCCACTGAAAGCAAAGGTCTGAAAGAACGGTTCACGCAAGCTGTCTACTACATCGGACCTAAGTATGCAGGGAAACAGGTCATAAAACAATGCACACACACCTCACAATTCCATAAACAAAACAAAACACGTGTGTGTGAGAGGAACAGAATGGCTGCAGGAAGGAATGCCTCACTGCTATGGGTGAGTTTCATATTTCACTCTATTTTCCAAATCTCCTAGAATACGTAAGCATTGTTTTACGACCCATGATCCTAAAAGCCCAATTAATGGTATTTGTTTTAAAGATAAGAAAACACACCACTTTGAACGGAATGAGAAGTAGCTTGCTCTGTGTTTCCATCTGTAAATGCTCTACTGTGTCTGGCACCAGACGTAAGGCTTACCCTGACTGCACGTTTTTTCTGGGCTTCCAGAATTTAAAGTGAAAGGCAGCACTCCTAAGCTCCGACTCCGGTGTCTGCTCTTTGACTCCACGGCTTTCTTGACAGAATTCAGGATTGCAATGGTGCTCAGGGACACGGGCCTGTGGAGAACAGCCACAGCCGCTGACTTTCTCACTGCAGGCCATGCGGAGGTGACAGTGCTGCGCTGTGTCCCCGCGTGCCTCCTCGCTGGCACATCCCTCGCCACCCTCATTCAAACCTCCCAGGGCAGAGTGTGGAGCGGGGTGGCAGGCCAGACAATGACAATGACTTTCCTGCCCATGCTTGGTGGGAATGGCAGGGATGCCTCTGAGAACATCGCCACAGAGAACCAGCCCTGATGTGGCCTCCAGGGGCTCTTTACCTGGCTTTGGGCAGCAACCTCTGCAACGGCCCAGTTTCAGGTGTAGGAGATGATACTGGTACATGGCCAGCGCTTGCCCTGGGTGTGCAGGGCTGGCTCACGGCAGGTGACATGGCAGGGTTTTCTTGGCCAGCAGGAACTGGCACTGTTTCTAAACACAGGGCAACCTGGTAGAGAAGATAAAGAGTATGTACATTCTAATACTTTTTAAGTTTTTACAAATTGATATTTGATAGTTGTACATGGCTTAGGGGTCCATGTGAGATTTTGATACATGTGTACAATGTAATGATCAAATCAGGGTAACTGGGATCTCCATCACCTCAAACATGAGTATCTTTTCTTTGTGTTGGGAACATTCCAATTCTTCTATCTACTTTGAAATATACGGTAAATTGTTAAACTGTAATTTCTCCACTGTACTGAATACTAGAAATTATTTCTTCTATCTAACTGTATTTTGGTACCCATTAACCAACTGATCTTCATCCCCCTTCTCCCACCCCTTCCCAGCCTCTGGTAATCACTAAACATCCACTCTCTTAACTCCCTGAGATCAACCTTTTTGGCTCACATCTATGAATGAGAACATACGATCTTCGTCTTTGTGTGTTTGGCTCATTTCACTTAATATAATGTCTTCCAGGTTCATCCATGTCGCAACAGATGAAAGATTTCACTATTTATAGATGAAAAGTACTCCATTGTATATATGCACCCCATTTTCTTTATCCATTCATCCACTGATGGACATTTGTCTCCAAATTTTGCTATTGTGAACGGTGCTGCAATAAACATGGGAGTGCAGGTATGTCTTCGACATCCTGATTTCCTTTCTTTCGACTATACGGTCAGCAGCGAGGCTGCTGGCTCATATGGTACCTCTACTTTCAGTTTTTTAGGAACCTCCAAACTGTTCTCCATAGTGGCTGTTCTACTTTCCATGCCTACCGACAGTGCACAAGCCGTTCCCTTTCTCCATGTTAACACTTTTATTGGAAGAGAATCTTCACATACTATGAGCAAGTCCATAAGTAAAATGTACTCTGAAGCCATATCAACCCTGGGTAAGTTGAATTTCCTTTTCAGAAACAGAATTCTATGAGAGAGCTGCCACTTGTAGATGCTGTGGCATGGCAGAAGAGGAAAAGGGGTATGCCACTTTGCGCTCATGGGTCCTTCCTACAGGAGACCTGCCTGCATTCCTCAGACAGTGAGCGAGCAGCAGCTACTCCTAGAAATGGCCATGTGCCGATCTGCTCTAAAGAGGGAGTGCTGGGGGAACATGCAAACACACGGACACACTCTGGCAGACCTGGGATCTATAGTCACCAGCCACTGCTGCTGCCAGCTCGCTTCCTGCACCACATCCTCGTGGAAGGGAGGTCTGGAGCACAGTAAATCCATCACAGACAGAAAGGCACAAGGCAGTGGCAAACAAGCAGCACTCTCGAGGCCTTCGGGCTGACTAACCTCTGACGACGGAGATTTTGAGAGGTGCTAGACAAACGACAGACTGGTAGCAGACAGCAGACTGGACCGTCTGGTCACAGTGCAGCGGGCCCCACACCTACCTGTGCCACAGGTGCCGCCTCGGCGCCTCCAGCCGTCCCGGCCACATCTGCATGTCTTGCTAGCTCCTGCTCCTGGACCAGCTGTTCCTGGTACTTCTTCATGTCATACTCAAGCTCTGATGCCAGCTGTTTGTCAACTGCAAAGAAGTCCTTGACCTCATCTCGGTAATCCTGCATCACCTCCTAAAACAGACCCAGGAGCATCCTTTAATGTTTTCTTGAATAAAAAAGTAAGCCCTAAACCCCAATGACACACCTTTGCCTGTGAACAAACCTGCACATCCTGCACATGTACCCCTGAATATAAAATAAAAGTTAAAGAAGAAAAAAGCCCCCAAGTCATGTTGCTTGATAAATAATAATAGGAACAATGGGACTGACATTACTGAAAGCAGATGATTTCCATTCCAGTAACTAACAGGTACAATGGTATATTTGGAGCAAACACCACTGGCCACATCAGCAGAAAAATACGTGAGTAACTAGCAGTTGTCTCTCTTAGGAAGCATCCTGGCTACCTGGCAGTTAATGGGCAGTCTCTCCCAGGTTCCCAGTGGGAGAAAGACATGCTCAGACACAGCCTCTTGAGCAGGTCCCAGGATGCCATGGATCTAAAAGCTGCTCATTGTCTACATTAGCCTCCCCACTGGCTCTCAGGGGATTACAGCTAAGGCTCAAATCCCACCTTTGTGTCTTCTTCTGAAGATTTTACAGAAAACCTTTTCTCATACCTAGGGAAAAACATTCTTAGGTCTTAAAGAGGGGTGCCAGGGGCAAGACCACTTTGCTAAGAGAAAGAATCATTCCACCTAACAGTAACAGGGAGAAAAAGACACTGCAGTTCCAACTAGGAGGGAAGTCTCAACAAAGAGAAGGAATCCATGCACTTTTCCAGCTGCCACTAGGAGTGGGTTCCACAGGCCAATGAAGAGATTCCCTCAAGCTACTGACAAGAAGCGGCGTGTGGCCATCCTCTGGGTGTGTGCTCACAAGCAGCGGGAAGACTTACTTTTCTTAAGTGTTTAAGTAGTCTGTGTAGGATCTAAGCTGTTTTTTTTTTTTTCCTTTCTAGGGTCTAAAATAGGGCAATAAAAACAAGAATATTTGGGAAGTTTTTATTTTTAGCATACAATGAGACTATCTTTCCTACCTTGGCTTCCTAGTACAAAAAGCTATTTGAAAATTTATATTCAATGTAATTTTTGTTGAGGCCTTTATTGGAAAAAAAATTGTAGCTTTTTTTGAGGAAGAAAAACACATAATGTGAACAGAGATATAACTGCTGAATTAAAGAAAAACTATGTTGCATTTATTTCTTAGTAAAAGATTTTGCCAGAAAGGTCTGAGGCCCCACTTAGGTCTGCCCTGCAAGTCAACACATCCTGGGTTTGCTCAGACTGAGCTCCTCATGGTCCCCTTGCTTGACAAAGAATTCAGCCCAGTGACGGCAGCTGCCAAGGCAGCTCCTGCAGGGCAGTTATTTCCTGACCTTGTGAATCCGAGTCAGTGCAAAAGGCAAGCACCCTGAAATCAAACCTGGAGACTCACTTTCACCGTACGCCCCAGCAGCATGAACGAAGATGACTGTGTTCTTGACCCCAGCTGGGAAAGTTTTCCAGATGGACTCGAACTCCATTACGGGAAGACTTGCCTGGCACAGTGGGCCGGCTCTTCACGGCCCTGGCTGCACATCCAAGGGAAAGAGCGGCTTTGGTGGAACCCACAGCCACCCCCTAGCTCCACAGCAGTTACCAAGGTAATGTTGGGTTTGCAGAATTTGGGGTTCTAATCATTCACTGATTGCCTACACCGTCATAACTGGCAGCAGATCCTAAGTAATGAACTGGTAGGAGAACAACCACCACAAAAGCACAGGCTCCACCCTTACCCTGAGATAGTGCATGAGTTCCCGCAAAGCTGGAATCTTATTTTTCTCCAGCACAGTCTTCAGGGAGATGATAATTGGAATAATATTTTCTATGAAATTCCTCTTCTGAACCTGGTAACACAAACAAAGACATGTTTTAGATGTATGAACTTCTGAAAGACAAAGGCCTCTCCTTGATCTAGTTCTTTGAGTACAGCCACCCTACCACACCATGTAAGTTTCTTTTTGCTTTTCATTATGATACTGGGGATGTAGAGGACCTCTGCTTTTCTCTGGGAGACTTTGTAAGCATTACCTCAAAACACTCTGAAGGCTTTGTACGATAGGGTGGGGACAAATACTACTCATATATTCTAAATGGGGAAAAAGAATTAGAAACATGTTGAGTAGCTTTTGACAAAAGCCCCGAATCTCCACAGAAGACCCTGAGGGACCTAGGCTCTCGCTCCACCTTCAGTCCTCAGTTCAACACCCTCCCCTTGGAACAGAAGTCAGCTCGTTCTGCTACCCAGAGGGACACTTTGTATTCCTGCTGGTGAAGGCACAATGGTCTAAAAATGGCTAACCATGAAGACAGCCAGCTCTGTCTCTCTCTGTACACATCTACGAAATACTATGAATTTATATATATAGTACCTGATTTGACCAAGTCTTCACACTTTACCTTGAATGATCACTAACCACAAATATTCTGCACTGAATCTCTTTAAATTAAAAAAAAGCACTCTAGTAGCCCACATATGCAAGATTTATCCTCCTGAAGCTGAAAGTACTCTTTTCCTTCTCATTTAAAGTCACTACTATATGTTTCTTCCTTGTAAACCACTCATTTCTAAAAAGTCTTATCAGAGTTCCTGAAACAGGAGGACAACAGGTAGAGAAATAAGCAATTTAATAAACCCAGATGTGAGCAGATGTTACGTTCAGGAATAGTCTTAAGAAGTGGCTTCCATGCATTCCCTTGACAAGTATTATCAAGCACCTTCTCTGTCCAGGCAAAGAGCTAACCCTCTGAGGATGCAAAATGAAGCCAAGCATCCCTGCCCTCCAGCCGCTTCTAGATAGTGTGTGTCTCAAGGGAAGAGGTGTTAAGTGGCAGGGTGTTAGGGAATTTAGGTATGGAGATGGGATGCCTAAGGAGTGCATGGCCATCTGATGGATGATCCTGAGGATGTGTGGAGAAGGGAGGATGGGTGGGTGAGGGTGCTGCAGACTTTAGACCCAGAGGCAAGAGCACAGGAGCAGGGTGCAGCTCGCAACTGAGGTGCAGATGGCAATTTGAAGTGGAGAGGTTAGAGGTGAGGATGGAGGGAGGTATGGGAAAGGTGGAAGGCACACCAGAAGTTCTTATTTACCTTGAAAAAGAAGAATCAGGGTTTATTCAGAAGATGACAGGAAGCCACCAGCATAGTTTTTAAAGATTTCACTAGTGAAGTATAACATATGTAATAAATTTACCCATTTTAAACAAATAGTTCCATGAGCTTTGACAAAAGTCTATATGGAATAACCAGCACTACAGACCACTCACCATCTATCACCCAAAAGCTTCCTGCCACCCCTCACAGTCAACCTGCCTTTAGTCTGTTTCAGATATAATAAAATGATCAAATTTGTACTTAAGAAAGACTGCCGGGCTCGGTGCGGTGGCTCATGCCTGTAATCCCAGCACTTTGGGAGGCTGAGGCGGGCAGATCACGAGGTCAGGAGATCGAGACCATCCTGGCGAACACTGTGAAACCCCATCTCTACTAAAAATACAAAAAACTTAGCTGGGCGTGGTGGCTGGTGCCTGTAGTCCCAGCTATGAGGGAGGCTGAGGCAGGAGAATGGCATGAACCCAGGGGGGCAGAGCTTGCACTGAGCGGAGATCATGCCACTGCACTCCAGCCTGGGAAACAGTGCGAGACTCTGTCTCAAAAAAAAAAAAAAAAAAAAAAAAAAAATTGGCCAGGCACAGTGGCAGGGGCCTGTAGTCCCAGCTACTTGGGAGGCTGAGGCAGGAGAATGGCGTGAACCCGGGAGGCAGAGCTTGCAGTGAGCTGAGATCGTGCCACTGTACTCCAGCCTGGGCGACAGAGAGAGACTCTGTCTCAAAAAAAAAAAAAAAAAAAAAAAAAAAAGACTGCTCTGGCAGCGAGGTGGTACATGGCCTGTGACAGAAAGAAACCAGAAACAGAAAGGGTGGTAAGGAAACCATGGAAATGGGATAAGCTTAAATAAGGTCAGAACTAGACAGATAGACTGGTAAGAGAAAACAGGCAGGATCTTGTGGCAACATATGATCAGAGTCTATATCCTTGGAGTCAAAAGCCTTCAGGGGCCAGGTGGGAAATACACATTGGCAATCCAGGCTAGGAGAAAAACACAGGCCTGCAGAGGCCTGCGGCAGCCAAGCTCTGCCCCAGTCATTCAGATCCAAATTCTACACTTCCTGCCAACAAAAGCCTCAGCCTGACGCACCAGACTCCAGTCTGCAAGAGCACCATAAACTGTGGGAGAAAGAGGAGATGAAGAGCAGAAAGAAGAGATGACTGAGTGAGTTTTGACAGAGTAAGTCAGAGACACCTGGAGCACGTCCTGGCAGCAGGGGGACCTGAGCTCAGGCTCATGAGAAATGCTGGAGCAGGAAACGGGTTTGAGAACTGTCACCACCTGGCAAAGTTAAAGCCACCAGTAAGAAAGAAGTCAGCACTAGAGCATGGCACCAGGATTCCAGGGAGAACAGGGAAGCCAGTAGATGGTGGGAAGAGTGGGACACTCACTTGTGAAATGAGCTTAGGGGAGCTGCACACTCACTTGTGACATGAGCTTAGATGGAGGGGCACACTCACGAGATGAGCTTAGGGGAAGAAGCACACTCACTTGTGAGATAAGCTTCAGGGAAGGGGCACACTTGTGAGATGAGCTTAGGGGAAGGGCACACTCACTTGTGAGATGAGCTTAGGGGAGGGCACACTCACTGTGAGATGAGCTTAGGGGAAGGAGTGCACTCACTTGTGAGATGAGCTTAGGGGAAGGGCACACTCACTTGTGAGATGAGCTTAGGGGAAGGGTGCACTCACGAGTGAGCTTAGGGAAGAAGCACACTCACTTGTGAGATGAGCTTAGGGGAAGGAGTGCACTCACTTGTGAGATGAGCTTAGGGAAGGGCACACTCACTTGTGAGATGAGCTTAGGGGAAGGGTGCACTCACTTGTGAGATGAGCTTAGGGGAAGGAGTGCACTCACTTGTGAGATGAGCTTAGGGGAAGGAGTGCACTCACTTGTGAGATGAGCTTAGGGAAGGGTGCATCATGTGGTGAGCTTGGGGGGGTGCACTCACTTGTGAGATGAGCTTAGGGGAAGAAGCACACTCACTTGTGAGATAAGCTTCAGGGAAGGGCACACTTGTGAGATGAGCTTAGGGGAAGGGCACACTCGTGAGATGAGCTTAGGGAAGGAGTGCACTCACTTGTGAGATGGCTTAGGGGAAGGGTGCACTCACTTGTGAGATGAGCTTGGGGAAGGGTGCACTCACTTGTGAGATGGCTTAGGGGAAGGGGTGCACTCACTTGTGAGATGAGCTTGGGGAAGGGGTGCACTCACTTGTGAGATGAGCTTAGGGGAAGAAGCACACTCACTTGTGAGATAAGCTTCAGGGAAGGGGCACACTTGTGAGATGAGCTTAGGGGAAGGGGCACTCACTTGTGAGATGAGCTTGGGGGAAGGGGTGCACTCACTTGTGAGATGAGCTTGGGGAAGGGTGCACTCACTTGTGAGATGAGCTTGGGGAAGGGGTGCACTCACTTGTGAGATGAGCTTAGGGGAAGGGGTGCACTCACTTGTGAGATGAGCTTAGGGGAAGGGGTGCACTCACTTGTGAGATGAGCTTAGGGGAAGGGGTGCACTCACTTGTGAGATGAGCTTAGGGGAAGGGGTGCACTCACTTGTGAGATGAGATGAGCTTAGGGGAAGGGGTGCACTCACTTGTGAGATGAGCTTAGGGGAAGGGGTGCACTCACTTGTGAGATGAGCTTGGGGGAAGGGGTGCACTCACTTGTGAGATGAGCTTAGGGGAAGGGGTGCACTCACTTGTGAGATGAGCTTGGGGGAAGGGGTGCACTCACTTGTGAGATGAGCTTAGGGGAAGGGGTGCACTCACTTGTGAGATGAGCTTAGGGAGAGCTGCACACTCACTTGTGAGAAGATGATCTTAGGGGAGCAACACACTCACTTGTGAGATGAGCTTCTTCTGAGCTTCCTGCATGACTACATTCGCCAAGGCCATGTCATCTTCTTCCATAAGGAGGTCCTTGTCTGGTTTAGATCTCATTGCCAAAAGCTTGATCTCCTTTGAGCTGAGGACCTCGAACGTGTCTGAGAGTAACTCACTGGCGTCCAGGTCCAGGGGTAGGATGCCATCAGCAAAGCACGCTGACAGACAGAGAGAGAAAATAACGTGAGCTTCTGAGAAATGCTCTGGCCCAGACAGGAGGTGTAATTCACACAACTGGGGGGCCATCTGAGGCTGTCAGGGGGTCTGCAAGGGTGTTTTGTCTGGGGCACAGCTGATGCCAGAGAAGGACAAGATGACAGGGGTCTCCCTGCAGTGCCAGGGTCTCCCTTACTAGAGGTCTGCTGGGCCATTATCAACACAACATTTCATTTGCAAACACATACATTTTCTCCCCCACACACTGGGCTTACCCAAAATACTAAGGCAGATTTTGGAAGTGATGTTGAATCGCTGTTCATCTGTGAAGTGCTCTAGAAGAAATTTGTAGATTTTCATTCGTCTCTCTTTGTTTGACTTTCCCTTCAATGAAAACAGCCGCTTCTCTCTGTGGCAGAATAGGACAATGTTACTGCATCACATGGGCACGGGTGTAAGGGATTTAACACTGCATTTTAACTGCATCCTAAAAGCTGCATGCCAAAGACTCAAGTGCACGACAGAGATCCCAGTGCTCATCACAGGCACTGCCCTTAGGAAGCGATTCTCACGACTGCATTTTCTTATGCCATCCTGCCAAGCCACAGTAAAGACTTGGGGCAGGGTCTGTGTCCAACCACTACATGCAAAGAGCCAAACCTCCCCCTGATTCCCCAAGCTCTTACCCAGATACAAGGAGACCAGACTTAGCTGCTTCACTGACCTCTCTGACTGGGGGAACTTGTTATACTTCTCATGCTTCTCATAGTTATTAAAGTGAAAAATACA
Organism: Nomascus leucogenys; assembly: GCF_006542625.1. Taxonomy (NCBI): domain Eukaryota; kingdom Metazoa; phylum Chordata; class Mammalia; order Primates; family Hylobatidae; genus Nomascus; species Nomascus leucogenys. Next base: position 770,878 of record NC_044395.1, on the reverse strand, counting down.
CTCAATGAAGTGTTGGAAGAACATGACAGGGTTCCTCTTCAGTAACAGGTGAGCCAGGCAAAACTCCCCGAAGCTGCAAAGGTGAGAGAAACAAAGAGGGAAACCCGTTTGCTATGTACCGACGGTCTCTGAATACACCAAGAACTCTGCTGAGCAGAAGAGAGCTGTGCATAAGCGTAGGGATTCAAAATCTATCCCAATCAACAGCTCCCTCGGACCCAAAGAAGACAGAAACTCAGCTATTTGGTCTGTCCTTGCTCCACAGCTTCCTTTCTCATCCAAGGTAAGTTGATTTTTTCCACCAGGTTTCCTTTCAAAACTGACACAAGGTGTTGTTATCCAGCTGCAGTTCAAGTGGGGAAGGCAATCAAGCAACTTAACCCCAAAGCTGCTTCTGCAATTAGAGGCCAGTGGTCTTACAAGACTGATGCAATGACAACGGTCACCAGAAAAGGGATATCTGGCCTTCACCTCCCAACTTCAAGTTTGTCGCCCACAATTATGAACAAAAACCAATTTTAGTAACTGGAACGTTTTTCAAGAACAAGGATTAATGACAAGAGCTTCATAGTTTGGATCAGGAGGACAAGTTCCCTCTGCAAAGCAACTGACTCAATGCACTTTGGAATCACCAGCAAGCCCTGGGCACTCTCCCTCCACCCATGCCCTCAACACATCTGTGCAATGCTGCACATGGGACACAGATGCCACCAGGACTCCACCAAAATGAAGATTTCCAATGCCAGATGTAAACAGGCAAACTGTTTGACTACAGGCCACCAGAGAGTTTCTGTTCATCACGATAGTGGGTGACAGAATGCCAAAGCACTGATTTTTGCTGAGGGGTCAAACCAACATGGTGCAGGGCTCACTGTGATCCATTCCCACTGTCAAGACCAGTGTTTTAATTTAATTTCAGAGCTCGAATGCAATTTCCACCCACACAGGTGCACCAGTCAGCTCTCCTTGGGAGAGGAGCAGTGTCAAAGACTGTCCAAACAGCAGACACTGGCTCTGGAGGGCATTGGGACTGTGTAGGAGACTGACCTCTCCTTTCCCCAGTGGTGCTCCTTACGCCAAAATTCAAATCAGTTTGTGTTCACAGCACACATATCAACTAAAAATCAGAGAAGGTAGATGAGAAATCATGATGCAAGTAAGCCCAGATAAAAATTCCACTGTAGATAACTACACCTTGACTATTCACCTAGGAAATAAGGGAGCAGCTTGACCTAGAAATATGAAAACAAAATAAATAAAACTCTATTTAATAACGAGAATTCCTTGAGGCAAAATTCACTTAAGGACAACTAGAAGCACCTGTCTGATCTAAGAGCAGTCAGTTATATTTTGTACAAATTATGTTGTTTAATGAGCCATGTCTGAAAGGCAAAGGTCATAGTATCAGATGAAGTTATTTCTAAACAAGGGTTACTGTCGTAAACCATCTGTGACAAGAATGAAAAAAACCACTAAACAAACAAGGATTTATCTTCTGTGGTATTTTATTATCGTTAATCTACTATGGCATGCCAGTTTCCACATTATGTGAACTTCCTCCTCAGAAATGAAGTCACATATATGAAAATGTAAAGCCAGATAGAATCAGCAAATCTTCCACAAGAAGAGGGTTCCCTCTGAGTTTGGACTTGATGTCAATGCCAGTCGACTCAGTTAGGTCAAGAATACACATGGGTGGAGGTGACCCACAGGCAAGATACTGTGGAGTTTAAGCCCTAGTGAAAAACTCGCTGAACCATCTATACAAATAAATTCCATAGCAACATAAAACCATGCCAGGATTCACACGCTCAGGGCTGAAAATGCAGTCACAGAGCTTTCTAGCAAGAGAAACTGGAAGCCACAGCCAATGTGTGATATCCACAACTCATCTTGGCTGCTGTATTCACTGGGACTTTATTAAAAGGGCAAGTTTCAGCCTTGATTAGATTAAGATGCACAGACCCTGCAAGCTTCCTAACTGGAGAAAAGGGACTATTTTGTTTCTCATTTGTCTGCTGAAAAGTTAGGAGAAATTAACATTCCAAGTAATGCTTCCTAGAACATTCCTTTAGAGTGACAAGAGGCAGCACTCTCTAGGTATGTGGATTAGGAACCCTCCAGCATTCTCAAGAAATCTTAGTAAGCTGGGAGTTCGGTCAGCATCCTCTCCCCAGCCCTCAAGACAACCACTAGGAACACACACCCACACCACCAACTCAGGGATTCGGTCTAGGGATTGCATACAGCATGAGCTGCATGAATTATATGGAACACAAAGGGAAGACCAGCTAAATCTGAGTGATTACCTTATCACAGCCTTGTAAAAAGAAGTTATTACTCTCTTACTAAGAATCGAAATCCAGGATATTCTAACAGCCCAAAAGGCCACAAGGTAAGAGCCATGTGTCCAGTTCTGTTTTCCGCTTTAGTAGGAAACATAGAAATCTGACTTCAGACTTCTTCATGAGCTGAATGCCATTCTGAAGCAGGGTGTCTGCTCAATACAGGCAGCCTCATGAGTTCACGCTGAACTCATGTTCCTGACCTGGCCTACAACACATGTCTGTCTCAGGTTAGGACTGGGGTTCAGACCCATCTATACCAGAAGTCTACCTGAAGCTTGAAGCAGTATTTCCTACACCCTAGTTCTCCCTGGCCACCACCCCAAATGCAAGCGCCTGTGATGGTCTGTCTAGACCCTGGTCATCCCTGCACTGCTGCTTCCTTCCTCCATGTACTCTGCACTCCAGGTTCCACGGTGAGTCAGGCCCTACCCTCCACGGCCGACTCTCACGGCACTCTCTTATGCTTCCCCTTCATAACTGTGGGCCGGCTGTCCTCCCAGCACACCAGTTCTCTCAGCCCTCCCAAGGGAAGGCTGCCTCATCCCTCAGTCAGAGGATGAGGAGCACATTTCCCGGACCCCCAGTGCCTTCCTGCCTCCACCCACCAAATGTTCACTGCATGTCTGCTTGGTTTCATGCCCCTTTTCTAGGGATGCGGAATAACAGAACCAAACTCATGCCCCTCAGGAAGCCTATACATAGCGTGTGGACCAGATAGTGTGTTGCCAAAAGTGCTCTGACACCGGAAGACAGCTGGAAGTGGGTCCAGTGAAGTGCGGAGAGTGTGGGCTGGCTGCTGGCTAAGACACCTCCACCTCCACCTCCCTGTGGTGCTCCCGCCATCTGCCTCTTGTGCTCTCTGCTACCTGGTTCCCAGTTTTGCTCTCCATTCCAAATCCCCACAGGACTCCCCATGCAGATGAGCTACTGAATGCCCTAACTTTCTGCTTTCCTGACTTCATTGCTTCCAGTGACCATCCCATCTGGACCCAATGTCAGCAGTGCAGCCACACCCTGGACCCTGTTGCCACACTGGAGATCAAAGAGTCCACTGATGACTACCCTGCTGACCCTTCCAGTGTCTGGCTCCTGACTCCCTCACCCCATTCTGATTGTTCCAGGGCTTCACTGAGCCCTCCAGACAGTCAAGTGCTTGCTTCCTTTTCTCCCAAACCAGGCCATCCTTGTTGTTGCCCCCTTTTCTATCTCAATGGTCCATTATTTGAGGCGCTGTCCTGCCTTGAGCTTCTGGCCCCACCTCTCTGCACTCCTGCGGCAGTGCCCGCAGCGCCCAGTTAAACTACAATGATCTGCTCATTACTTGGCTGTCGCCCTGTGATTACAAGGCCACCACCTATCAGGCAGACAGGAAAACAGATCATAGAATTTTGTAGCCTCTAAATTTGGGGTTTATAAAACCAGCAATTAAAAATGTCATACAGGCCAGGGGCAGTGGTTCATGCCCAATCCCAGCACTTTGGGAGGCTGAGGTGAGAAGATTGCTTGAGCTCAGGAGCAACACAGTGAGAACCTAACTCTACAAAAAATAAAACATTAGCTAACTATTTGGGAGGATGAGGTGGGAGGGTCACGTGAACCTGGGAGATTGAGGCTGCAGTGAACCCTGATTGAACCCTGATTGCTCCACTGCACTCCAGCCTGGGCAACAGAGCGAGACCCTGTCTCAAAAAAAAAAAAAAAAAGTCACACAGAGGGGGCAGGCAGTGCAAGGACCTGCAGGGGAGGGCAGAGCCTCATTCTACAGAATGTGGGCAATGGGGAGGCAGGGCTGCAGGAATGAGTGGGGTCCAGCTCTAGCCCCTGTGGCCAGCCTCAGAAGTGACCATCGTCCTGATGCAGCCTGTGGCTGACAAGCTCTCTGTGGAGGAGCTGTGACTACTGAGGCCTCCAACCTCATAGTTGTTCAGTAGGGGGCTGCTGAGAAGGTGCTCACAGCCCCAGATCCCAGGGAGGCGGGGGATGGTGGGGCCAGCACAGGTGTGGTCCAGGATGTCCTCTGAGATACCACAGATGGATGACGGCTTGCAGAGCATGTGCTGCTGAGTGGGGCTGATGGGGAGCAGACCTGGTTCTGTGTGCAAGAGGTAGAAACCCTTCCCCCAGGGCTTTCCGCGCTACCTGCCCCTGGCCCACCCAGACAGGAACTCCTCATGATCCGCAGCACCCCAGCTACTGAGCTGCTGGAGGACAGCTGCACTGGGGCAGCCCCACCATGCTGCAGCCCCTGGCCCCACTGCCACCTGGCCTAGCCTCTGCCTGCACAGGGCTCCATCTGGATGGAGGGCAGACCCTGATGGAGGGGCTGCCCTCCGTTCAGATTGTCCAGACTCTATCTGCAGTCCAGCTGGTGCACACATCTTGAAGAGAGCCACTGGTACCTTTTCCCACCCTACACAGAGACTCCAACTCACTGTCTGCTTTGGGTGGGCTAGGGTGGAGGGGGACTACAGGCTGGGCTCACTAATAAAGACCCAGAACCTCAAATTAACCAGGTGTAGTGGCACATGCCTGTAGACCCAGCTACTCGGGAGGCTGAGGCAGGAGAATCACTTGAACCAGGGAGACAGAGGTTGCAGTGAGCCGAGATCATGCCATTGCACTCCAGCCCGGGTGACAGAACAAGACTCCATCTCAAAAAAAAGAAAACAAACAAAAAAACAAAACAAAAACAAAAGCCAGAACCTCAAAGAAAAAAAAAGTCATAAAAAATTCAATAGGCTCTGTCACCATAGTCTCTTCCTAAGATCTGCATTAGCAGAAACACACGAAAAAATGTATTGCCTGGTGCGGTGACTCAAGCCTGTAATTCCCACACTTTGGAAGGCCAAGGTGGGTAGATTGCTTGAGCCCAGGAGTTTGAGACCAGCCTGGCAAAAACCGTCTCTAAAAAAAATACAAAAACTAGCCAAGTATGGTGGCATGCACCTGTAGTCCCAGTTATCTGGGAGGCCGAGGTGGGAGGATCACTTGAGCCCAGGAGGTCAAAGCTGCAGGGAGCCATGACTGCACCATTGTACTTCAGCCTGAGCAACAGAATGAGACCCTGTCTCAAAAAAAAAAAAAAACAAGCAAACAAAAAAAAAACAGTATCTAACATAGCAGATAGGCATAGCCTTTGGCCTAAAAATCAAAAGTCAGGCACAGAAAGATATATATATATACCACACATTCTCACTCGTATGTAAGAGTTAAAAAAAGGTAGGGTCACAGAAGCAGAGAGAAGAATTGTGGTTATTAGAGGCTGGGAAGGGTATGGTAAGGCCGGTTAACAAATATAAAATTACAGGAGGAGTATATTAAAATGCTCAACAGCACTGTAGGACGAATATAGTAACAATAATTTACTGTCTATTTTCAAAAAGCTAGGGAGAGGATTTTGAAAGTTCCCAACACAAAGAAATGATAAATGTTTGAGGTGATGGTTACACTAATTATCCCGATTTGATCATTGCATGTTCTACACATGTATCAAAATATCATTCTCTATCCCATAAATATGTATAATTATTACATGTCAAATAAAAATAAAAGGAAAATTTTCAGAGAACAGACTAACTTAAATTACAGTTAGCAAAGTAGTCATGAGCTTTTCAAAGCTGAAAATCATGGTCTACATTCGAACCATGGTGTCAACAAACCCAGGATGCAGACATAAAAGGGAAAGATTAAGGGGGAAGTGTTAAAATGCTAGAAGAGACCCTGGTAATCTCACTACATGGTAAAGTATCTTTATGCTCTTCATTTGATGGATGATCTGAACACCCATATGTACAAATCCTACCTACAGTTTACTCATTGATCATTGCTCTTTTTCACATACACGTATGGGAGCTAACAACAGCGGGGAAAAATGAGGAAATGCAGGTTAAGTAACCGATTTTACCTCCCAGGTGCATCATCTGAAAGCATTCCCAGCCTGTCTGATTACACCTTCTCCCGGGCCACACACTCTGTAGAAAGCCCTGAGAGTCAGTACAGTGGACACGTTGTAAAGGTAAGAGGGTGTGTGAAGCTATCTAAAAAAAGGTGACAGCCTTAGCTTTTTGCCTCCGGCTCTAGGCAGCAGTAAGTAGAATATTAGTTTTACTGGTTTGTTATGTGAAATGTTTCCCCCCTTGGAAAATTACACCTAAAGAAAACTGAGCAGAAACTTCCACAGAACTCAGAGTAAATTACTGGTGGCTATATTTAGATCCAGAGGGACCCACTGTTACCAGCCATTTATAGTTAATGAGCTCTATAAAGACCTCTTCCCCACTGTGGGGCTTTTACCATGGCATTCAACATTCTACTTTCCAATTGCAGACTTGCTTTAAAAAGAATTATTGTTACAACAAACTCTAGGGTAGCAAATTCTATCAGACCATTTCTCAACCCCTTGAAAAAAATCTTTTAAAAAAAAGATGCAAGGATAGAAATTAATAATTGCCAAAGTCACTCCCCTACGCTATACAAGTCTGAAGAAATGCCCATTTCCAAGGAGTCTTGTCATCTGTACACTTGATTCCACATTGTGCAATTGCATCTTAATTCCTAGTTTCTTCCTTAAAATTTCTGCACTTAAAGTCTCACCTCTTTATCAAAATTAACTTTTTTTTTTTTTTTTCACCTAGAAATTAACAGTGAGTCTCTAGTGGCTGCTCCTCTATATGGTGTAATACAGCAAGCATATAATGTTCTTCAAGCTCCTTCAGGAACAGCAAACACTGTCAGCAAGTGCAGTCAATGCTGAGATTATTCAATGATGAATCTAACCATTTTCTTTTAAACTTGTGTGCAAAACAAAGGTTTGTTATATTGCTTAGCATCTTAAAAATCTGCTAATTTTCCTGGCACCTACCGACAGCTCACTAAATCCTACTTAACTCTAAACCAATCTGAAAAAAAAAAGAGAAATCCAGCATACATCAGAAATGAGGTAAACTGTTGAGTCGTCTGACGTGAGGAAAAGACTTACCTGGCAATGTCTGGGTGTGAATCGATCAGAGTGCTGACAAATCGGAAGAACAAGGAGCCCTTCCATTTCACAAATTCCTCCTGTGCAGAGAGAAGCCGGCATGTTTCAGAGTGCGTCATCATGGGCAAGCCTCACTGTTCCCAGCCACACTCCACCCACCACGCAGTCTGTCCCCGGCACACTGGCTCAGTGCACAGGCACACGCTTCCAAACCGTCGGAATGTAGTGCGGAGAAGTGTACGTGCAGAACATCACCCTTCTACCACAGGAGAAAAATGACTCAAAGCACGCGGCATTAGAGGGATGGTGCCACCCTCTATTTATAATACGGTTCATAATCGTTCACTATGTTCTTCTGCACACGGAAACGTCCCACTAGACTCGCAGAGCCCAGCGCAAACACCTTGATCCCCATTTTACAAAGGGAGAAGTTAGCTCTCAGAAATGTGGACTTGTCCAAGTTAAAAAAGAATAACAGAATTCAAACTAGAACTACTTGTCTACTGAATGTGCTTTTCTCTACATGGTACTTATTTTCAAAATGAAACTTCTCACTGCTTGACGGGACGTCTGAACAAAGTCCCAAAATGAACATTCACAAGTAACACTGTTTAGAAGGTTGTGCTGAACATCAGAAGAGTAATACTCCAGACCGGAGATGAGACAACCATTTCTGGATTCTACTACAAAGCAAGCACATTTCCTGCGCTACTCAAATATTCCCTTCAACCAGAAGCAACGGTGAAGGGGAAAGGACAGCGTGAACCCTCCTACGCACCTGCAAGAGGTTGGTAAGCAAGATGAGCGTCTGCTTCCGGATGAATGGGTCGGAATCCTTCAGACACATGGAGATGTTGGGAATGTACTTGTCCACCATGATGGTGTAGCGAATGCAAAGATCGCACATCACAATGATGACGTTGTTGCGGACAGCCACGTCCTCACACACCTCGAGCTCTCGCACCAGGGCCGGGATGCTCTTCTTTGCCAGATCCTCGTGCTGTAAGCACAGCTTACCTGGCATAGAAGACAGGAAGATGTCTCAACTGTATTCTAAATCCTAATTCCATTCCTAAATTTTCTCCAGATACATCTTGCTAATGGCTTCTATTTCATCAAAGTTAAAACATCATGCCCACAATCACAAACAACAGAAAACTAAAGGCAGACAGACCCATCTTGAATATTCGAATAAAAATACCTAAGGAGAAATAAACCCCCCAGGAGTTATACACTATGGGATGTTCCTTTACACTAATAAAATCACCTTCCTTTTAAAGTCAATATTTGAATTTCGCAGTTATCCACTTACCTGGAAAATGATCAGCAAAGCCTGAGAGATGAAACATTTTACTCCTGATCATACATATCCTCTACAGATGCTAAATACCATGGCTGAATTTGAGAGACATTTTACTCCTGATCATACATATCCTTGACAGATGCTAAATACCCATGGCTGAATTTGAGAGACATTTTACTCCTGATCATACATATCCTCGACAGATGCTAAATACCCATGGCTGAATTTGAAATCTGAGCTAGGTAAATAGGAAAGAATGCATGTCCCCTTTCTTTCTTTCTTGTTCATAGTTGAAAAGGCTGCTGAGTTTTGTGTGTATGTTTCTTTTGTGCCTGAGAAATGTTTTGCAATTCTTAGGTATTTGAAAAATAACTAATATTACAAAAAAATTAATAACTTAGGTAGCATGAAATATACACTCACACTAAAGGAAAAAAAAAAAAAACAAAATACAATTTCCAGCACAGAGGTCAGTGTTTTCAAGATTAAAAATAGTTTGAGTTCATGGAGAAATATGTAAATAGTCATCTAGCCAGTTCTGGAAAGTATTAAATAAACCATTTCCTTTTAAGGAAAATTTATTTCTTCATTTCCAGAACTCAGTGCAGTGCCCGGCACAGTTCTTGATGAATAGACTTCGTGGTGCTGCATTATGAATATAAAAAAATTACAGGAATATTAAAGTCAAGTGAAGGTATTGAAAAAAATTACAGAAACAGGTATAATTGTAATAAATTAACATAACCCTACTAAAAAACAAAAGCTCCCTCTAGACCCTCTAGAGAGTACCTGAGTCTTGGGGAGTTATCAGCCTGAGGGCTCTCATGACCAGCACGTGGTTATGCAGAGCTCAGCACTCAGATCAGAGCCACCTCTAGGAACCACATGGCCGAGAGCAGACACAGACAGGCTCGGCAGCCCCTGACACAGTCCCATGGCTGGGCTTACTTAAGACAACAGCTACACACAGAACCTGATGTCAAGCCCCATTCTCCCACGTTTTTCTTACCTAAGGTAATGATGGCATGTGCTCTAATCACAGAGGGCATGACAGAACCTCTGACCTGGGAGGGTGGCTGAGATGCTGGGGCATCACTGCTGCCTTGAGATGACAGTACTGCAAGGAAGGGAGAGAAAGTTACTGACAGAACCTTGAAACGGCATGCATGGTATAGAGTATGATTTCAAGTGCCTTACAATGGTCAGCATCAGCAGACGAAGCCAGGACGGACTGAATCAGAAGGAAGACGCGCTTCTCCACCCTGGCTGGACACAGCTGGGCTATATCCCCTAAGGTAAAAATGTACTTCACCTACAAAGATAATTGGTTTTACAGTAAAAATAAGGCAAAAGAAAAGTGAACTCTAGCTAGATTAAGGACATGTCAATGGAGTATTTCCTTTACCCCCAAATTTAAAACAATGTTACTACTTTTCGTTTCATAAAAATACATGGCTATTGTAAAAACTTAGTCACTATGTAATGAAACTCATCAAAAATTAGGGCAAGCATATAATTTTATCATCTAAATCTAGACACATCTGCAAGTAAAAGGGGGTGCTATTTAGAATTATGTTGTGAAAATAGGTGTACGCCAGGGTTATCTTGGGTAAACTGGGATACATCTACCTATAACCTTACCACCCGGAGACATCATTATTGTTTCTGTGTATAACTTTTTCAAAGTATTTCTATAGTCACACGGCTTTATGCTGACTTTTCTTATACACTTACCAAGTATAGTATTTTGAAGTCTGCAATGATTACTTTGAACATTAGGCATCGTTTCATGTCAATATATATGACACATGTTTAATGACTACATAAGCATGCCATTTTAAAACTAGGACTGTCATCATAACACTGCACTATTCCAGTATTAATGAACACTGATGCTGTTTCATTTTGCTAACGTTTCGATGAGCTCTGGTGAACACCTGTGTATCCTTAGATACCGCTCTCTTTCCTCAGAAGTAAAATCCAAGGTAAAGAGTATATAAAGCTACTTTACATTTTGAAACATATTTTCAAGTTGCCCTCCAGATTATTTTTCTATGTAGACCCCATCCAAAACCTACTCACAGCTGCCACGCTGTGTTTATTCATACATTCAGTTTAACAACTAAGTAATATTGTTCTTTTTTTATTTACACCCCAAATGGAGGGATGATGCTGAATAGTAAAATGCCAAATAAAAGCTTATTCTAGGGTAAGAAAGCCAATAACAAAGTATATGAGTTTAAAAGAATCTTGAAATACTATATCTCTTCATTAAAAAAAAAATTTAAGTTCTACTTAAAGAAGCAAGAATGAAACTATGTGTATAAGGCAAAACCTCTCCATAGTATATTTTGACTGAAGAGTAGATTTTGATGACACGGTTAACAGTTGAAAAAAACCTGGGGGAGGGGGGTGGGGACAAGACTCACTGACCATATTAAGCATCTTTCTTAATGTGGGTAGAAATGAGAAGAGTAAGACCCTCTAGAAACCCTGGGCCAAGCCTGTGCTACACTCCCTGGTGCTCTTACCTAAAGCATCCAAGTTCCCATAGCGAGGTTTTGTTTTACTGATCACGTGCACAGTAGTGCCTCAGGCACAATGGTCTTCTCTTTTAACAAATCTAAGCTTGGTCTGTGGTCACTGGGAGTTAGGAGAGCTAGGCCAACAAGCAGAAACTGAACACAGAAAAGATGTGCTCTACTAATTTAAATCTATGAGAAAAATGGCCCGCTTTGGTTAAATGATGACCTGTACTGAATGGCATCAAAAAGCAGCTCATTTCCTTTACTGGACAGAGTCAGATGCTGGAACCAGAATTACTGCCATACATCTTGTCCCCAGTCAGCCACTGAAATCAGCCAACTGTCCCGTCCTGGCTCACGGGAATCTCTCGCACTGTTTAGAGTTTCTAAAGCAGGGGTGCCATGGAAAACAATCTCAGGGCTCCCAGGTCACCTGTGTTTTGAATTGTCAAATCTCTCATTGTATTTCAGTCATTACTTGGCAATGGCTCAGCACTATTCCCCAGTTCTACTGTCTGATGTTCAAACAGCTCAGAAGACATGTTAAATTTTTAAAAAAGCAAACACACAAACCAAAAACAGTATACTCACATTATTATTTCTTACCTTAGATTTCTAAGCGTGACCATACCAACCTTACAACACATACTGTGTTTTACCTACTGAAATCAGGCTTCTCGTAAGACTGAACTAGATGAAGCATATATCATTGAGTTTCCCCCCCGATAACAAGTATATAAGAAAAAAATGAATAGGTTATCAATTTAAAAATATCTTCTAAAAAGAGAGAGCAAGCTCTAGGCTAAGACAGCCCTTTTGTTAAAAGCATTTAAAGCATACATTACAAAGTCATCTTTAATAAAACCTCACTGATAAAATGGAAGTGAAAAGAATGGTTAGGAAAAGCAGTCGCTTACCAACAGGTCTTCGTCCATATTCCCTGTTCCATTCTCCTTGAGAACGACGTTGGAGAGGTGGTGCTCGCAGGTGGAGAGTACATCCCCACACGCCTGCTTCAGCAATTCCTACGGCAAGTCAAAAGTCATCTCTGAAGGGCCCTGCACATCTCCCAGACTACCCGTGAAACACCATGTTCTCAGAAGAAACTATGGTCTTCAAATGGATAGGCTGTAGGGCTGCTTTCTAGCTTTGCTCTTTCCCACAATTTGTCCAAAACCACAATGACATGCATTTAGCAATCTAGCCATGAGTACTGGCTAAGTGGAATTTATAAAGAACGGTGTATATATCATCTTTCTTTTTACATTTGCCCTATAAGAGCAAAAGGCCAAATATTTACAACGACCCCATGTAGTAATTTGTAAGAGATCTATAATAGTAGTGCTCCTCCAAAAATACAGAAATAAGCTGTAGTTTTGCTGGCATATACAGATGACGAATTAACTACTGTGATCAACATTTTTTAAAGACATAAAATAGAGTTGCTATTCTTCTGAAATTTATTCATTAGGGACAAGTGTTCCGTGTCTCTTATTGATGACAATAACTTCAAGGGGTCACTTCCAGTGCACATGGGACTGTTCCTCTATGCCAAGGAAGAGAGCTCCCAACCACGTTCTAGAATTCTCGGACCTCGTTTTCTGCAGGAAACCGTATTCCAAAACACCTCGGTTGAGCTAAGCGCCTCCATCCCCTTGCTTCCATGCTACCCGATGCCGACTCTTACTTTAGGAATGGTTACATTATGTTGAAACTATCTGCTGATGTGCCTGCACCTCCCCTGCTCCGCTGCAGTGCCTTAGGGAGGGACCTGTGGTAACCACCATCCAGTGCCTGGCAGTGCCACAGCCTGGCAAGCCACCACTGTGAGCAGCGTTTCTAGTCTGAGTTGCCCTAATGTATCTTGAGGCTATTGCCTTTATTACTTTCAAAAGAGCTACTGCATTTAAAGTTGTAATAGACTGCACAGCCTGGACCACAACACTGGCCCAGAGTTTCTGCAATTCTTACGCTTGATCCCACAGTGCTCAGGCCAGAACCTGGGCACTATGACTAGGAAGTTTCGGTATCACAGAATCTGGGAAAGCCGACAAGGCCGCCCAGTGCTGGCATCCTCTCCACATGGCAGCCCGTTCCAAGTTCTTGTCCAGCTTCTCCCGAATACCTCCCATAACAAGGGCCATGCTCTGGGGCAAGCCCTCCATTTTGGGCAGACCTCAGTAAGTCTTCTCTGCAGTTCACCAAAACTTGTAATTTCTATTCATTGGTCCAGATAGGTTGTCTGGGAATACCAAATAAATCCAATTCTTCTATTTGAAAGTCCTTCATAAATTTGAATTTAGCTAGGCAGCCTACTGTCCCCAACCCCTCCCTTCTCCATGCTAAAGACTCCAGGCCCTTCTGCAGTTCCTTACAGGACTTGCTTTTTGATGCCCTTATTTAACTGCCCTCCTCTAGTTATGTTCAATCTCATCAGCACTTCTCTGTAAATCTGTCACTGCTACTGACTTATCAGCCAGGACACAGGACCACTGCTCCTCTTGTTCTAGACACTATTTCTACTGACACAAGAGCTCATCAATTTTTTAATGACAGTCACAAAACAGATCACAAAAATGCCCAAAGACCACAGTCCTTTCATATGTACTGCTGCTGAGCTATATCTTCGGGTAATCTGTTGCTCTCAGTAAAATAAATGATTTTCACTTACAGAGAAAAGGAGAAGTGTGTTTGGGGGAAACAAGCGGGTCACACGGATTGAAAATACCCTAACATTCCAGAAAACTTCAGGGCCTTGCTCCTCTGTCAACCACCGAGTGAGGTTGTGTCGGCAGATTAAAACCGTGGCGGTCTTTGCTAATGCAGTAGGAAGCCCCACCCGTTTCCAGCTCTCAGTGTCTAACCTGAACACAGTTCTTGCCTTCCTCATAGGCTCTCAGGACAATGTAATCACCGTCCTAATGGCCCTGGGCCAGCAGCAAGCGGCAGATGACTTCCTAGGCCCTGACTGCGCGCTGTACACATGATTCTTTTTCCAACCAGTGCTGGCGAAAAGAAAATTAGGAAACAGTCAGAGGCCTTAGTTCTAGTCCCAGCTTTGCCGGCAGTAAGTTGTGTACCACTGAGCCTGGAAGGCTTGCGGTTTCATAGTCTGTTACGTAAATTCCTCCCTGATTACTCTTTCCTCAGTCTTACCACACCTGTAATCCCAGCACTTTGGGAGGCTGAAGCAGGCGATAACTTGAGATCAGGAGTTTGAGACCAGCCTGGCCAACATGGTGAAACCCTGTCTCTACTAAAAATACAAAAATTAGCTGGGCCTGATAGCATGTGCCTGTAATCCCAGCTACTCGGGAGACTGAGGCACGAGAACTGCTTGAACCCGGGAGGCGGAGGTTACAGTGAGCTGAGATTGCGCCACTGTACTCCAGCCTGGGCGACAGAGTGAGACTCCATCTCAAAAATAAAAATAAAATTTTTTCATATAATTTCTTGGGTCTTGAGATAAAGGGTTAGAAAAATCAAATAATGCAAGTATCCCTTTCATCAATAAAAGAGCTTAAAGATAGATACCAGAAAAACACCAGACACCATTTCGTAAGAAATAGGTCAACAGTCTTAAGTCCCAAGCAAAAAAGTTACAATCATTGTTTTAATTGATCTGTTAGAAGTAGAAAATGTAACATCTTAAGGAAGGGCTTTTTCTAATGAACTTGGTCAAGAAAAGGAAACACAGGAAGGCAGTTGGGGAGATCAGCTGAAGCCACCATTTTCTTTTATTCTGGAAAACTTAAATATATCCCAGCAATTATTTAATTTTTGTTTTCTGTAGCCATTATTAATAACCCCAGCTCTAAATTTTTTCACTATGGTTGGTACTAAGAGTGTATCTCATGATAAAAACAGAATAAATATATGGTAATAAAATGATTTCTTCAGTTACTGGTACGCATACCTTTTAAGGAGTCAAAGTAACTCTGCCTCCCATAAATCACTGATTTGGATTTCTGTTTATGCATATATAAAAACATGAGCTCTGGGTTATAGACAACTTTGGGGACATGACACCAACGAGATATTTGAGTAGTGTAACCACATAGTAACAGGACAGGCATGTCCAAGATTATGACCTATCAAAAGGTCGGAAACCTGTTCTGGAGGGAACTTCCTGCTTAAGTGGAAAATTGCCTATAAATGTTCTTGGAATGAGAGTGGAAGTCAAGGAGAAAGATAACCTTGCAGAATTCTCACCAGGAAATGACAGACAATCAACAGGAACGCCTACCTAAAGACACTCACACCTGCGATCAGGTGGTGACCATCTAAGGGAGCCATGTCTCTTCGGCAGCTAAATCTTCTTGGGGAACGTCAATTGCTAGTTATGTAAACCTTGCCTTGTTGCGGCAATAGCTGCTGGGGACATCCTTACACGTCCTCTTATTTATAGAGAATGCTCCTCAAACTTCAAAACACATACAGTAACATCCTAAGCTCAAAAAAGTCAGAAACACATCAGGGTAAGTCTGGCCATACCTGCTCCTCTGCTGGTGTCTCTGCAGATGCTCTACAAAGCCTCTGCAAGGCGTCAACAGCTGAACTGATCACCTCTAGAGACCACTGAAATCCATTCAGCTTACACTTGACAGCATCTATGAAGGAAGTCAAAACCCCTGAAGTTCAACTGCTTAAATATATTCAGGTATATATACACACACACACATACCTGAAATGAACAGCAATGCATTTTCACGTAAGATTCTCCAGCAGACACTCACCAGTCACTTTGTCCCGGGTGCTCTTAGGAAGCTGCTTTGCAATATGCCCAATCACACAGAGAATATGTCCTAAGGTGTTTGAATTGGGATTCTGCTGACTAGAGGAAGGGCAGGAGAAACACGGAGGGAGAAGCAAGTTAAACACTGCTGCCAACAAAGGCCCTTCTTCTGGATTAACACTGGAGGAAGCAGGGTAGGTAGCATGGCTTAGGAGTCAAGCTGGGGGAACATCAAGGCACTTAATGTACTTAGACAAAGGGGAAATGGGTTAAACATGATTCTTATTTTTTTCACACTTGTTTTATACCAGGTTTTAAACAGAAGCTCTCTGTATATGAATAGCTGTGAAAAAGCCCACTTCCTTAAGCCTTGGGTTTTCTTTCTAAGACTCTTCAGTGTCATTACTGGTTACATTAGAAGATACAAACCTGCTGATTTTCTCCCAGGATTGTACTATTCTGCTGTAGTCCAGCCTGGGTGACGAGCCAGCAATCTTGGAGAGCAGCATCCAGGCAGGTGCCGAATGTTCCGTGCCAGTGTGAGATATTATATTGTTTATAAAAGTGGGTGAGAATTTTTCTTTCTTGGACCAGATATGAAAAGCCTTATTTAAATATCGGCTGGAAAAAAAAAAGATAGAAAGGCAGAACTGCAACTGTAAATATACAAAATGATACAGATCGGAGCCTCACTGAAAGGGCATCAACTTCTGCTGCTCCAGGACTCACGTGGCACATGAAACTTTTACACGGATGTTCCTAATTAGTGGCATGCCTGATACCAAACTAGGTACCTTTTAAATTTTTATTATTCTACAATCAGTTATATTCATTTTTCCCCTCATAAAATATTTCTTAAAGTAAAGAATAAAATTTCACAATTCATTTGAGACTCTTCTTATCCTCCTCCCCTCCAAAATTTCTACATAACTGCATGGGGTCAGTTACAGATACATCCAGAGCTTACACAGTTATAGTGACAAAAATTAGTAACATTGCCCTTTTTTCTTGAGACGTAGTCTCGCTTTGTCACCCAGGCTGGAGTGCAGTGGTGCGATCTCGGCTCACTGCAAGCTCCACCTCCTGGGTTCATGCCATTCTCCTGCCTCAGCCTCCCGAGTAGCTGGGACTAAATGGCAGGATTGTAAATGACAACCTAACAATTAAATATGATATTAAATGAGCTAAAATATGCAATAACTTAATACCACTCAGAAATAGGTATTTCAAACCTTTTCAAAATAAAAAACCATGCTTCTGATGTACTAAAGTGTTTGTGTTATATTACTAGTTTTTGAGACAGCGTCTCACTCTGTCACCCAGGCTGGATCACAGTAGTATCATCACAGCTCTCTGTGTAACCTCCACCTCCTAGGTTCAATCAATCCTCTTCCCTCAGCCTCCAGAGTAGCTGAGACTACAGGCATGGTCACCATACCTGGCTAATTTCTCTCTCTCTCTCTCTCTCTGTCTGTCTGTCTTGAGACAGGGTCTCACTATGTTGTCTAGACTGGTCTTGAACTTCTGGGCTCAAGCCATCCTCCTGTCTTGGCCTTCCAAAGTACTGAGATTATAGTTGTGAGCCACTGTGCCTGGCCGTCACTGTTGTTTTAGAACTATCTCTTATTTTACTTCTTCCCAAGTCACTGAATGGGATCATATGACTCATGACACAATGCCATATTATATAATTAAATGAAGAGAAAAATACACTTCTTCCCTTGATTAATTTTTCTTAGACTTCTAAGAAAACACATACACATACATACACACATGCGAACATCGGGAATTCCTCATTAAATTGTTTTTAAAAGGGAAATTCTCAAAGCATACAGAACAAGGTACCTATAACAAAATAAACACATCTATATACCATAATAACCATATGCATACAAATGAAGTTTTGTTAATATATCAGCTATTAAAAATCCATCCACAGATGTCAAGTCTTAATACAGTTAGCTTACAACATGATTTATGTCTGATTTATGTCCAAATACCACAAGATATAAGCAATGAACAAGTATTTTTAAATTTATTTTAAAATAATTATATAAAATATTAAGTAATGTTTATTATATGCAGGCAACAGAATGGGGAAAAAACCCTTTGAACTTGCAGAAATCTCAAACTTGGCTCCTCTTTGACAACTCCCAGCCCTCCACTCCCAGCCAGCCTCCCAGCCCAGCTGAGGGCCACAGCCATTCCTCACCTGGGCAGACTGTGACCCAACACACTAACTTCTGTCTTCGTACCAAAACCAACGGCCATGCTTCAGGCCCGTCTCCATGGCCTCCACCAGAGGTTACTGACTACTTTTGCACTGAGACTCTGGTCCACCAGTTGGATCTCTTTTCATCTCCTTTAACTAATTCCTGTCTTCTAATAACTAACTGCTGATTTGAAAAGCTCTATTCTTAGTCCTATTATCTCCAACCTAACTCTGGGCGACCTCATGCATTACCAAGAGCTCCCAACTGAGATGTGATAAAGCATTCAAGTTGAAGCTGGGTTTCCATCTCCAGCACTCTCTCTGTCCTCGACCTGCCTGACCTCTGCTCTCCACATCTCAGTCAACAGCAATTGATTTAGGCATTTTCCTGAGATTTCGTAGAGCCTTCTGGCCTCTGAGCTTTTGCATGACTATTTCCTTCCTGGTAACCCTTACTATTCTGGGTGCTTAATTCCTACATATTCCCAAATATTCTGCCCATGCCACTACTTCTGGGAAGCCATCTTAAGCTAGAAGAAGAAAGAAGGAGGACAGGAACAGGAAAAAGAGGAAGAAATAATCACCAAAATGCCATGTGCCCTTCCTCTGTTCTCCTGTAGCTCCCTTTCCACTAAAATTGTGACTTGCTTTTGTCTATTTCACTAGACCAAGAGCAACTGGAGTAGAGGAAGTGCACTGAACTATTCTGTGAATCTCCAGCACTTAGAACCAGTCCTGGAAAATGAAGTCCTCAAAATATGTTTGTTCAGTTGAATAAACTATTTCCTCTTCCAATTCCTCCAAACCTCAGGCTCAGCTTTCATCACCTCTACCATTCCCTCCTATAGGGCCTTTACAGGGGTGATGAAGTTAAAACGTGGCTGTTAGGGTGGTCCTAACTCAAGCTCAAGGTGAGAGGTGAAGCCAGTTGGACGTCCTGGGTCGAGTGGGGACTTGGAGAACTTTTCTGTCTAGCTAGAGGATTGTAAGCGCACCAATCAGCACTCTGTGTCTAGCTAAAGGATTGTAAATGCACCAATCAGCACTCTGTAAAAACGCACCAATCAGTGCTCTGCATCTAGCTAAAGGATTATAAATGCACCAATCAGCACTCTGTAAAAACACACCAATCAGCACTCTGTGTCTAGCTAAAGGATTGTAAATGTACCAATCAGCACTCTGTAAAAATGTACCAATCAGCACTCTGTGTCTAGGTAAAGGATTGTAAATGCACCAATCAGCATTCTGTAAATGGACCAATCAGCATTCTGTAAAATGGACCAATCAGCAAGACATGGACAGGGCAAAATAAGGGAATAAAAGCTGGCCACCCAAGCCAGCAGCAGCAACCCGCTCGGGTCCCCTTGCACGCTGTGGAAGCTTTGTTCTTTCGCTCTTCACAATAAATCTTGCTGCTGCTCACTCTTTGGGTCCGCACTGCCTTTATGAGCTGTAACACTCACCGCAAGGGTCTGCGGCTTCATTCCTGAAGTCAGTGAGATCACAAACTCACCAGGAGGAACAAACAACTCCGGACGTGCCACCTTTAAGAGCTGTAACACTCACTACGAAGGTCTGCGGCCTCACTCCTGACGTCAGCGAGACCACAAACCTACCGGAAGGAAGAAACTCCAGGCACATCTGAACATCTGAAGGAATAAACTCTGGACACACCATCTTTAAGAGCTGTAACATTCATCGCGAAGGTCCGCGGCTTTGTTCTTGAAGTCAGCGAGACCAAGAACCCACCAGAAGGAATAAATTCCGGACACGAAGGGTATCCTTATAAGAAGAAATGTGGACACAGAATGAGACACCAGGGATGTGCATGAGGTCACAGCCAAGGAGAGAGGCCTCAGGAGAAACCCACTCTCCTGGCACCATGCTCTCAAATTTCTACCCTCCAGAACTGTGAGAAAATAAATTTCTGCTCTTCAAGCCATCTACTCTGTGGTGTTTTGTTACGGTGGCCCTAGCAAATTAATACAAAGAGCTGTATCAATTAAAACTTTAGACTAAAAAATGCCTATATAGAACTGTGCCCTTTAAAAAATACTAATACATTCTGAATACTCTGTTTTTGAATGTATACTGAACAAGACATTTGTAGTTGTATCACCCATTTCATCATTGATATTATTTATTTGTACCTTTTTTCTTGTCATATCTCGGCAGAAGTTTATCTTTTCCATTAGACTTTTTGAAGACTGTTTTTCTTTCCCAGTTTTTAAATTTCTAAATTTTAGCATTTCTTTTCTTCAAGTTTATTCAATGACTTTTTGTAACTTCTTAAATGGAACCTTTAGCTCATCAGTTTTCAGTCCTTTTCCTTTTCTAATACATATTTAACGTTACACATTTCCTTCTAAGTACTCCATTAAATGCATTCTACAAGTTTTGGCACGTATTAAGTTCCAAAAATCTTCCAATTCACTGGTCTTTGACCTTGGAGTTATTTAGAAGTATCTTTTTTAATTCTTCAAATGCTCTTTTTTGAGGTTTTCCTCTACTACTTATTGTATAATGCTCAGAGAACATTATCTTATTAATACAGAATTGTTGATATTTAAGACTGACTCTATGAAGTTGTAGATAATCAATTTTTATAAATGGTTCACATAAGCTTAGACATGTGTGCTTGTTGGGCATGGGGTTTTATACATATCCTTTAGGAACACATACCTCTTTCAGGTATAATTCCTTTATCATTATAAGTAACTTTCTTTACAACTGATGACATTTTCCGTTAAATTCTATTTGACTCTATTTTAAATTCTATTCTATTCTATTTGATACAGCCTTCTTTTTGCATTATTTTTCTAGTAACCTTTTTCTTTCAGCATTTCTGGTAATTTTATTTTAGGTGTGGCACTTATAAACAGTATGTAGTTGGATTTTAGTTTTTATATCCAAAGATTTTGTCCACTAACTGTTAAATGTAAGTCATTTACATTTATGGAGATTACTGACCTATTGGATTAATTCACCCTTTTATTTTATGATTTCGATATACCATGCTTTTTATTTCCTTCTCATTTTTTAACCTCACTTCTGTTCTGCCTTTTCTTGCACTGAACTTTCTTCAGTGTTACTTCTGTTCTGCTGGCTCAGAAGTTACATATGACTATCCCTGGTTGTCTGCAGTGTTGACTCGAGTTTAATGCCAATCAGCATCTCTAGTCTCCTCCTATCCAATGCTAGAAATGCAAGTAAATGCACCCTCCAGCTCATCCTACATACTTTTTTATATTTTAGCTTCACCTTGCTTTCAGTCATCCCAGTTAGTCATCCTCATATTGTTGTTACTGATTTTTAATGGCTGTGCTTAATTTAGATTTATCTATGTGTTTATCGATTTCTTAGCAACCTTCTGAATTCAGTTTCCATCTTTCTGAAGTACATCCTTTTTGTTTTATTTTTTTGAGACGAGGTCTTGCTGTTGCCCAGGCTGGAGTGCAGTGGTGCGATTACGGCTTACTGCAGCCCCCACCTCCTGGGCTGACGCGATCCTCCCACCACAGCCTCCCAAGGAGCTGGGACTAAAGGCGTGCGCCACCACAAATGGCTTTTTTTGTAGAGACAAGGTCTTAACTACATTGCCAGGGATGATCTCAAACTCCTGGTCTTAAGCAGTTCTCCCGCCTCAGCCTCCCCGAGTGCTGGGATTATAGCCTGGCCTGAAGTACATCCTTCATAGATGGCCCTTTAGTGGAGGAGTAGTGGCAATAAACACCCTTGGTTTTCTGCTAGTCTCAATATGGCTTTATTTTACCCTGTATGTTGAATAATCTGGTTGGGTGCAAGATTCTAACTTGATGTGAACTCTGTGAACAAGTTTTGTTTGAAATGCTTTTGAGACATTTAGAATTGTCGACTACTTGTTTCGCTTGAAATCCTCACTCCCTGTTTCCATTTGAATCATTTTCTCCTAGTTGTTCCACTACCTCTTCATACTTCTTAAGTCTTTTCGACATGGCTATCTTCCTCTGTTGAAGCCTTCAATGCACATCTTCTGCAAGGTTCCTCTTCTAAACTTGCATTTTTTCTTATTCATTTTTTAATCTCCTTAAGCAGTTTCATCCGCAACCTGATTCCAGGTTTCAAAATGAGCCCATGTTTCTTTGTTTGTTTTAATATCTCCTTAAAGACCTCTGAAATAAACGAATACCAAAAATAAAACAAAATTTTAAGCAACACTGGAAAATAAGAAGAGTTGCCATGAAATCAGAAGTCAAGAGTAATTTCAGAAAATGTGCAGCACGTGAGTTCTGGGCCACTTCTTTTCAAGTATTACCCAACTTGGGCAGAGGTGGCTATCACCTACGATGATAAACAGAGATTGCATGGTGGTTACACAGGTATACTCTCTTCGTGATATTTACTGACCTTATGGTTTATGTACTTTTCTAGACATGCTATACTTCAATACAAAAGTTTTTATAAAGAAAAATAAATTTTAAAACCTCCCAACAGCTTCTCAGGAGCTGTAGAAGGCCTCTCCTGCTTTTCTGCAAAGACTGACTACTACCTTTCATTACATTAACATGAATTAATACATTGAGCGTGCATAAGGAGGTATATCTAAGAAAAGTGAAAAAGCAGTAGACTCTATTATTGGCTAAATCTCTCACTTCTAGAAATCTCAGGAAAGCATAGGGTGGGTACAGGTTGAGTATCACTTATCTGAAATGCTTGGGACCAGAAGTGTTTTGGATTTTGGAATATTTGCATATACTTAATGAGATATTTTGGGGATGGGACCAAAGTCTCATATACACCTTATATGCACATCCTGAAGGTGATTTTATTTTTCGCTTGGGGATGCTGAACAGACTGTATGTTGTGAGCCTGCATTCTGACTGGGACCCATCTCACGAGGTCAGGTGTGAGATTTTCCACTTGTGGCATCATGGTGACATTCAAAATGTTTCAGATTCCAGAGCATGTTTGGATTTTAGATTTTTGGATTACAGATGCTCAACCTGTACTGAGAAAACCTTTATTGAATGAACACATTTTTTCAGGCATAAAGTTGTAATACCTAAAGAGACATGAAGAGACCCTAGAGTACAATGGCTGCTCTTACAAATCAGGAAACTAAGGCTCAGAGAAAGTGATTTTTGCCAAGGCTGTAGAATGGTATTTTTTGATACTAAATCTATTTTCTTTCTACCGCATGATGATTCCTCTATCACAGGTCCTAACTCCTAAATACAATATTCACTGTACAGTGTATGTTCAATAAATGTTATCAAAGGAGAAAAAGCCTGCAGCGTTAGTTAAGTCAATTAATCCAATAAGGTGTTAAAAACAGTTTAAGTTGCAGGAGCTAGGAAGTCATCCTTCATGATAACCAGTATTGGGGAAAGGTGATATTAATATGTGTTTCCGTCAGTGTTGTCTATTATATATGAAGACACCAATCTGAAACTGGAAAGCGTCAGACAGATGCAAAGGAAGTGACCAAAAAGGTGTCACAAACTTACAGTCGATAAAAATATCTGAGAGATTGGAAGCAAGTCAAGGAAAAAGAGACCAATACTGAATCTTCACATATGCTAAGTAATCTGGAAAGCTGATTTTTCAAGGACCAGTAGGAGAAATTTATTAATACAAAGTCTTAGGTCTTCTTCTATAGGGAACACAGGTCATACAGTTAACCTACCTCAGTTCCTGGCTTTCGGTGGTGAGGAGAGTAAGAAGTGCCCAGGCGAGGACCTGGCTGTCGTCCCCAGAGTGAAAATGACTGTGATGCTGAATGTTCTGCAGCAGCAGCTGGTCCAGGAACTCCAGGGCCTTCTCCTGCACAGTGCTCTCACAGTCCATCACCACTGGGACCACCCCCCGCAGCCAAACTTTCTGGATCTGCACGCATCTAGGCTGAGCCTTAGGAGTGAAAGATGATGACATGAGAAGGTCTAAATACAAGCCAGGGAAGTTGTGATCAACATTTTGAGATGTTAAAAATAATCACACATTCAACTGCAAATAGACCATAGAGTGAAAAAAAAAAAATTCAAAAAATATACAAAGGCAAAGCCAGCTTAATGTAAATCAGTGCAAACCAAAATTTTATACTCATACATTAAAGTCACTATTTTACTAGTAGCTACTAGTAAATCAGTACTTTTTTGGTCATTAAAAATCAAGAGCAAATAATAAATATCCCAAAGAGCAATTAGAATAGATGCTGACAGAAAAAGTCAAAATATGCATTGCTTAATGCCTTCTATCATGAAATAAAGAAATAAACATGCTTTTAAAATTCTTTGACTAAAATGCTAACTAGCTGACAAAAGTAAATTAAATATAGTACTTGTGAGTCTGTTTTTTTGGCAGTGTCATCTATCTATGCCCTAATTGACTAAATTTAATCTAGGCCTCTAGCTTAACCAAATCAATCTTAAATTTTATTTTTCTGTGTGAGATTTAAAGTGAAGAAAAGGGCTGGGTGCAGTCACTCACGCCTGTAATCCCAGCACTTTGGGAGGCCGAGGCAGGTGGGTCACCTGAGGTCAGGAGTTCGAGACCAGCCTGGCCAACATAGTGAAACCCTGTCTCTACTAAAAATACAAAAATTAGCCAGGCATGGCAGCACCTGCCTGTAGTCCCAGCTACTCAGGAGGCTGAGGCGGGAGAGTTGCTTGAACCTGACAGGCAGAGGTTGCAGTGAGCTGAGACAGTGCGACTGCACTCCAAGCCTGAGAAACAGAGCAGGACTCTGTCTCAAAAAAAATAAATAAATAAATAAAATAAAGTGAAGAAAGGGCTAACAAGTGGCATTCTCTAGCATTAGTTCCTAATTATGTTTAATAGGAAGCACAGTCCATCACACATAATTCCAAGATACCTCCTCCCTTATGTTGTGCAGTTCTGCAGTGGACTTAGTAGAGTTTTTAAAGGTCAACTTAACATTCAGCAGCAGGTAATTACTGCGTGGAATTACTTGTAATGTAAAATACCATGCATTACATATATAATGTCCTGTCTCTCACCATAAGGAGTTCAGTAAGAGACTGGAGGGCCTGCTTCCGGACAGACACTGCAGGGTCCCGACACTGGTCCTGCAGAATCCACAGGTCTTCCTTCATGCCCGAGACATCACAGTGTTTCAAAACACTCACTAATACCTAGAAGGCATATACGCAACATGAAGTGATAACTGCATAGCATCACCTCAGAAAGATAAACTGTTAACAAAGGAACACTTCCTTTAAGTTTGTGGTTCTTAACATTTTGGGGTCATGGATCCAACCCTCCCCCTCACAACATCCCATTTTTCAGAATCCGATCCTCTCTCAGAGAAAAACAAACGTTATATAAACAAATATTTACAAACAATTTTATGAGCCTACTAAAATCCACCCATGGTCCCTAGGTTAAGAATCCCTATTCTAAACAAATTAAGGATACAAATTTGTGGTTCTTAAAAAAATCAGAAACCCTGTAGGAAAGCTTAAAAATAAATAATCTTCCAGTTCATCTATGATTCATATATAACAGGATCAGGGTCAACTAACAGTTCAGTGAAAAGCAAATTAAGTAATGAATATGGCCTAGGAGTTTAAAAGATATTCCTTTGCATTTCCAAGTTTTTGGTGCTTAAAAAAAAAAATGTGCAGAGAACTCGCACCTGCAGCGCAGACTTCCTAACGTTGGTCTTCTCATCCCTGATCCTCTTTCTCAGCATTGCCATGACACATCTTTCTGTAGAAGGAATACCAAAGGGTCATCACAGCCGGAGAAAAGTCACACAGCAGTTAACATTTCACCACACAATACCCAGAAAATACACTCATCTTAAAGACTCACTAGCTTGTTTTAAATCCTAAGAAATTACAGTGTGGAAAAAGAAGAAAATGTGAATAATTAGATATTCACTGTAATGCACATAAACTTTGGAATATTAAAAATTTGGTTTTAAATCTCGACCCCTACCTCTAAAATTGTGAATGAATTACTTATCTCTTCCATGTTGTTTAGCTACAAACACGAGTATCTAACCCATAGGATTATTTTAAAGATTTGATGAGGTAATATATAACAGCAGCTTTAAAATGTTTGAATTGAAGGCATTTTTTTAATAAGAGACGGGTCTCATTCTGTCACCCAGGGTGGTGTGCAGTGGTACAATCATAGCTCACTGCAATCTCAAATTCCTGGGCTCAAGTAATCCTCTCTCCTCAGCCTCCCACGTAGCTAGGAATACAGGCATGAGCCACCATGCTAATTTTTTTTTTTTAATTTTTTTGTAGAGACAGGATCTTTCTGTGTTGCTCAGGCTGGTCTCGAACTCCTAGCCTCAAGTGATCCTCCCACCTCAGCCTCCCAAAGCAGTGAAATTATAGGAGTCAGCTACCACGCCCAGCCTTGAGGCTTCTTTATATTCTTAAAAATTACTGAGGACCCTAAAGAGATTATATCTTTTAATACGAATCAGAAATTTAAACTGAGAATTGTAAAAATATTTACTAATTCATTTTAAAATAGCAAGATACGTTACTGTTAGTACTTTTTCATAAAAAACAACTATATTTTCCAAAACAAACAAAAAATAGTGAAAAGGCTGGATGTGGTGGAATGTGCCTATAATCCCAGCTGCTGGGGAGCCTGAGATCAGAGGATCACCTGAGCCCAGGAGTTCGAGTCCAGCCTGGGCAACACAGCAAGACCCCATTTAAAAAAAAAGAATGGCACTGTTTTAGAGTTTTGCAAACTTTAAAATGTCTGGCTTAATATAAGCCAGCTTATCTCTCATCTGGCTTATATTAAACAGGATTCTCATCTCTGTTTCTACCTGCAATCTGTTGCAATTTGATAAGTCATGGGACCATTGGAAAACTCCAATATGCTTTGGTGAGAAAATCAGAGTGTGGAAGGCAAATGAACACGCATTCATTTCTACTTCAAGGACCCCTGAGGGCTCCCAAAACACACTTCGGGAACTGCTTATATATAAGAAGGCAGCTTAAAAAATAAAAGATGGAAAACAATAGAGAAAAATCGATGAAACTAAAAGTAGGTTCCTTGATAAGATCAACAAAACGAATACACCTTTAGCTAGACTGGCGAAGAAAATAAGAAAGAAAATTGAAATTGCTAAAATCAAGAAAGGAGGGACATTACTATTATTAGCCTTACGTAAGTAAAAAGGATTACAAAGGAATACTATGAACAATTTTATGCCAACAAATTAAGTAGCCTACATAAAATAAACAAATTTTTAGAATGACAAATTTTAGAAAGACACAAACTACAGAAACTGAGTCAAACAGAAATAGAAAATCTGAATATACCTGTAACGAGTAAAGAAACTAAATTAGTGGCTGGGCACGGTGGCTCACGCCTGTAATGCCACCTCTTTGGGAGGCCGAGGTGGGCGGATCACCTGAGGTCAGGAGTTCAAGACCAGCCTGACCAACATGTTGAAACCCTACCTCTACAAAAAATACAAAAAAATTTGCTGGGTGTGGGGGTGGGTGCCTGTAATCCCAGCTACTTGGGAGGCTGAGGCAGGAGATTTGCTTGAGCCAGGAGGCGGAGGTTGCAGCGAGCCAAGACTGTGCCATTGCACTCCAGCCTGGACAACAACAGCGAAACTCCATCTCAAAAAAAAAAAAAAAAAAAAAAAAAAATAGAAAAAGAAAAAGAAAAAAAAGAAACTAAATTAGTAATCAAAAAAACTTTACACACACACACCCCTCCCTAAGGACCAGACACTTTTACTGGAGAATTCTAACAAATGTTAAAGCAAAAATGAACAATGCTTCATGAACTCTTTCAAAACATAGAAAAGAATACACTTCCCAGCTCATCTTAGGCAAGTACCACCCTGATAGCAAAACCAAAACATCTCAAGAAAACAACTGATACAGTTTGAGTATTTGTCCCCACCCAAACCTCATATTGAATTGTAACACCCAGTGCTGGAGGTGGGGCCTGGGAGGGGTGTTTGGATCACTGGGGCAGATCCCTCGCAGCTTGGTGCTGTCTTCATGACAGCAATAATGAGTGAGTTCTTGTGAGATATGACCATTTAAAAGTGTGTGGCACCTTCCCCCTGACTCTCTCTCTTTCTCCTGTTCCTACCATGTGAAACGCCTGTTCCCTTTTGGCCTTCTGTCATGATTCTAAGCTTCCTAAGGCCTCCCCAGAAACAGATGCCAGTGCTGTACTTTCTGTACAGCCTGCAGAGCCATGAACCAATTAAATCTCTTTTCTGATAAATTACCCAGTCTCGCATCTTTTTTTTTTTTTTTTTTTTGAGGCAGAGTCTCACTCTGCTGCCCAGGATGGAGTGCAGTGGCGTGATCTTGGCTCACTGCAACCTCTACCTCCTGGGTTCAAGTGATTCTCCTGCCTCAGCCTCCTAAGTAGCTGGGATTACAGGCACCCACCACCATGCCCAGCTAATTTTTGTATTTTGGCTAGAGATGGGGTTTCACCATGTTGGCCAGGCTGGTCTCCAACTCCTGACCTCAAGTAATCCACCCGCCTTGGCCTCTCAAAGTGCTGGGATTACAAGCATGAGCCACCATGCCTGGCCACATTATTTCTTTATAGCAATGCAAGAAGGGCTTAATACAACAAGAGATCAATATTCCTTATGAATATGACACCAAAATTCTCAATAAAATACCAGCAAACCAAATCCAGCAAGATACAACCATGCTTGGGATTTATCCCAGGAATGAAATATCGTCAACCTGTGAAAAATCAATCAATGTAAATTACAGCATGGTAACAGAACAAAGAAAACCACACAATCATCTCAAAACAGATGCAGAGAAGTATCTGCAAATTCCAGCACCTTTCCATGATAAAAACTCAGCAAGCCTGAAATGGAAGAAAACTTCGTCATATTGATGAAAGCCATCTTAAAAACCTCACAGCTAACATCGTACTCAGCGGTAAAGACCAAAAGCTTTCCCCTAAGTAAAGAAAAAAGACAAAGAAGTCTGCTCTTTGACTTCTTTTCAACATCATTCCACAGACTGTAAACCAAAAATAAAATTCTAAGGCTCTCCAACCATCGGAACGGACTTCCTCCTCAGCCAGAGCACTCTAAAATTTAACCTGAAGGCTGGTTCAGGCCAGGACGGGACGTGGGGGTCAGACATGCCTCATTACACCCTCCAGGAACACAGACTTTAAGTCTGATAAGAAACATTTATGTTCTATTCTCTCTGAAGCCTACTATCTGAAGGCTTCCTCTGCAGTAATGAACTTTAGTCTCCACCATCCTTTATCTTAACCCAGACATTCTTTCCTGTTGAACCCAGTTCTTTAGATAAACTCAACCAATTGTCAACAAGAAAAATTTAAAATCTACCTATCAGCTGAAACCCTCCCCACCTTGTGCTGCCTTTTGGGACCAAACCAATGTATCTATTAAATGTATTTGACTGATGTCTGACGCCTCCCTAAAGTGTATAAAACCAAGCTGCAGCCAACCACCTTGGGCACGTGTTCTCAGGACCTCCTGAGGGCTGTGTCACGGGCCATGGTTACTCGCATTTGGCTCAGAATACATGTCTTCAAATATTTTACAGAGCTTGACTCTTGTCAACAAATAGGCAAGAAAAAGAAATGAAAGATATCCAGATTGGAAAGGAAGAAGTAGAACTACCTCTATTTACAGATGACTTGTTCTTACATCAAGAAAATCCTAAGGAATCCACAAAACAATCATTAGAGCTTGTAATGAGTTTGGCAAGGTTGCAGAAGATCAATTATCAAAAATAATTTGTAAAAACTGGCAATGAACAATTCAGAAATGAAATTAAGAGAGCAATTTAATTTGCAATACTACTGAAAAGAATAAAAACACTTAGGACAAAATTTAAAGAGCAACAATTGTTCACTGAAAACTACAAAACATCACTGTAACAAATTAAAGACCTAAAGAAATAAAAAGACATCTGGTGTTCATCGATTAGAGGAATTAACAAACGAATATGGCAACACTCCCCAAACTGATGTACAGATCAATCCCTATCAAAATCCAAGATGGCTTTTTTTTTCTTGCAGAAATTGGCAATTGATCTTAAAATTCATATGGAAATACAAGGGACCCAGAATAGCCAAACTAATTTTAAAAAAGAACAAAGGGACAGGAGGAGAACTCACACTTCCTGATTCAAAACTGACCATCACAGGACACTATGTTAATGCCAAAATATGACTGACATAAAAATTATTTCTGGGAAGACAATTAAAGCATACAATTAAAAAAGCAGCAGCAAACAGAGAAAAAGCTGTCTATCCTTTCCCTTTTCTTCCTATGGGCAGTATATAAATTCTCCTTTACTCACAGGGTCTCTAGACCCTTATCAGCCCAGAGCAATTCACAAAACTCACTCCATTATTTTCTTCCCACATAC
Source organism: Nomascus leucogenys (assembly GCF_006542625.1). Classification (NCBI taxonomy): domain Eukaryota; kingdom Metazoa; phylum Chordata; class Mammalia; order Primates; family Hylobatidae; genus Nomascus; species Nomascus leucogenys. The sequence goes on along the minus strand of NC_044395.1, from coordinate 740,394 downwards.
AGGCAGTCCCTGACTTAGGATTTTCTCATTTTGCAATAAGGTGACAGCGATGCACATTCAAACCATACTTTGAGTTTTGAATTCTGCTCACTTCCCAGCTAGTGACGTGCAGGATGATACACTCTCACGATTCTGGGCAGCGAGAGTAGCTCCCCGTCAACCACACCATCAAAAGGGGACAACAGAGAGTCTCCAGTGTATTGTGCTGCCAGCATTTTTTGGGTATGGTGTTTTGTGTTATGTAAGTGGAGTTCTAAGCCCTCAGTTACTTTACATTGAGATCTCTCCCGCACAACACTCACTAGACACGTTAATAAACTTGTTTGTCTTGTTACGGGGATCCATCCCAAGGAAGAACTCATGAGGACCGAAGAAAAAGTTATTTCCCCTCTCCTACGCTAGAACACAACAGCAATCAACACAATGTGGAACATAAAGACAGACATATAGATTAATGAAATAAAATTCCATTAATAGAGAATATAGAGCACATAAATAAGCTCATGAGCTTATACAAGTCAGCCAAGTGATTTTTTTACAAGGCTGCCAAGACACAGGTGAAGGAACAGGCTGAAAGAAACAGTGCTATGTCAACTGGATAGTCACAGGCAAAGGAGTGAAGCTGGACCCCCTATATCACACCATATGCGAAAACTGATCAAAGACCTCAATGTGAGAGCTAAAACTATAAAAGCATTAGAAGAAAACACAGGAGTAAATCTTTGTGACTTTGGATTACACAGTGATTTCTGAGCTGTGTGCTACCAAAAGCACGAGTAAAAAAAGAAAAAGATAAATTGCACTTCATCAAAATTAAAATGTTTTGTGCCTCATAGAATACCATTTGAAAAGACAACCCACAGAATGGGACAAGTCTTTAAAAAATCACATATCTGATAAGGTGTATATATATAACAATAACTCTTTCAACTCAAAAATAAAAGATAACCCAATTAAAAAATGGACAAAGAGCTTGAATAGACATTTCTCCAAAGAAAACATATTTATATGGCCAATAAGCCTATGAAAATTTACTCAACTTCATTAGCCATTAGGGAAATGTAAATCAAAACCACAAGTACCACTTCATACCCACAAGGATGGCTAAAATAAAAAAAGACAGACATGGCAAGTGTTGGTAGGAATGCAGAGAAATAGGATTATCATACGTTGCTAGCAGGATTGTAAAATGGTGTGGCCACTTGAAAAAGTTTGGTGGTTCCTCAAAATGTTGAATACGGAGTTACCATATGACCCAGCAGTTCTACTCCTAGGTATACACTCAAAGGGAGTGCAACCACACATCTATACAGAAACTCATACAAGAATACTTACAGCAGCATTAGTCACAAGAGCCAAAAAGTGAAAACAACCCAAATGTTCATCAACTGATGAATGGATAAACAAAATGTGGTGTATCCTTATAATTGACTATTACTCAGCACAAAGAGGAATGAAGTACTGATAGATGCTATAACATGAATGAGCCTTGAAAACATGCTATAGGTGAAAGAACTCAGACACAAAAGACAACATAGTACATGAGTGCATTTATGTGGAATGTCCAGAATAGGCAATTTTTTTTTTTTTTCTTTTTTGACAGAGTCTTGCTCTGTTGACAGGCTGGAGTGCAGTGGCGCAATCTCGGCTCACTGCAACCTCCACCTCCTGGGTTCAAGCAATTCTCCTGCCTCAGCTTCCTGCGATCTGGGACTACAGGTGTGTGCCACCACGCCCAGCTAATTTTTTGTATTTTAGTAGAGATGGGGTTTCACCATGTTCGCCAGGATGGTCTCGATCTCCTGACCTCGTGATCTTCCCGTCTCGGCCTCCTAATGTGCCAGAATTACTGGTGTGAGCCACCGTGCCTGGCCCAGAATAGGCAATTTTATAAGGAAAGAAAATTAGTGGTTGCCAGTGGTAGGAGGAAGGGGGCATGGGGAGTGACTGCTAATGGCTATGGGTTTATTTTTCAGCTGATGAAATGTTCTGGAATGAGTCTGTACAATCTTGTGACTATACTAAAACAACTAAATTATACACTTTAAATGGTGAATTTTATGGTGTGTGAACTCTACCTTAATTAAAAAAAAGCAAAGAGAGCAAAGTGCAGGGCATCTAAGTGACTATACAAAATTTTTAATGTATAATTAATGCCAACAATATATGTCCTTTCAGCTTATGAACAATACACTGGAAATATGGGCTCTTTGAGTCCCCGAACTTTCATAATTTTTAAGCATCATTAAATCACCTCAACTTGATATTGCTTGAAAAAGTCTGTGCCACAGTAAATCCATAACCTGTTTAGACGAAGTCTGGCGCCAACACAAACATTCAGCATTTTTCCAGAGTACATTTTCCTATGACATTTGGAAAACCTGTTTATTATAAATGCAGTTATTGCTCTGAATTTGAGTAATACATGCTAATATCTAGCCTCCCGAACCTATTTCACGCTGACCTTCTAGGCTGAATAATAAAAGCAGTAATGTAATCATCCTCAGGGTGCTTTCTGCGCATCTCGGCACCTACCTCAGTGTTCCGCATACATGTGTGTGTACAAGTGTATATATGAGAACACTTCTGTGCACAAGCACCTGTCTCTCCACTGCTCCTTAAGAGATGGAGCTCTGTCTCACAGACTTGTGCATCTCCAATGCCTGGAACGCATTGGGAAGGACCAGATAAAGGATTATTGAATAAATTAATAAACCCAATGATGTAATGAATCCTCTACGTACACGCTCTTTCTCTCTCTTATCTGTCTCTCTCTCTCTTTAAATCACTGTCCTAAATGTCGTTTCTGCAGACTTTCCCAACAGCCGTCTGGGAAAGATGGGAGGGTGTTACAACTGGAAAACGACAGGCATACCCTAGATCATGCAGCTATTTAGTAACTAAGTTGGTACAAAAAAGCAGACTGCCCTGCAATGTTATTTTCATTTTTTTATTTTTTAAATAGACTGTCGCCCAGGCTGGAGTACAGTGGTATGATCACAGCTCACTGTAGCCTGGAACTCCTGGACTCAAGCCATCCTCCCACCTCAGCCTCCTGAGTAGCTGGGACCACAGGTGCACACCACCAGGTCCAGCTAACTTTTATATATTTTTTTAAGAGATGGGGTCTTGCTGTGTTGCCTAGGCTGGTCTTGAACTCCTGGGCTCAAGTGATCTGCCGGCCTCAGCCTCCGAAAGTGCTGGGATTATGGGATTACAGGCATGAGTCACCACGCCCAGCCATCTGTTTCAACTCTTAGGGGTGAATAAATCAGAAAAAAAAAAAAAAAAAAAAAAAAAAAAAATCCAAGGTTTTAGACTCTACTTACGGTTGTCTGAAATCCAGCAGCATTACCTATCTGACAGTGATAAAATCTGACATACCTCCAGATCCAACTGTTTCACCACTGCTGTCTATGTTGATCTCCCCTGAGGGTTCGGAACGGTTAGATGTCTGCCTTTGGTAGGAAAAAGCTTTAAAAAAAAAAATTAAAAAAAAATTAAAAAAAAAAATTTAAAAAAGCTTTAAAAAAAATTACAGTCATTAAGCTAAAAATGTGTTATACTTTTAATAACACAGCTAAAAATGTGTTATACTTTTAATAACATTAGCAGGGCACATTACTCATTTAAGTTACAACGTTATTACTGAAATGAATTTCAACTTCTCTGAAAAAAGTACGATGTTAAAGCAGGTAAATAGGGAGGTAAGAAAAACATTTTAAATATTCCACAAATTTTTAAAAGATAATCATTCAATATTTGAGAATGTATTGATCCACTACCTGATGAATTTCTCAGTAAGGTACCAGGGTGACCCTCTATTACTGAAAACGTAGGACCTAAAAACAAGAAGAAAGAGAAGAAGGAAGGAGTCAGCATCATAAACTGAGTAACTATCCACAGAGGAATCAAAATCAAGATAATTAGGCTCAAAGACAAGGCAGACAGATTCTAAATTGCTGACAACTGGTAACGTTCTCCTTGGGTAAGCACTGAAATGGAGATTCATCCTAATACCACCAATGCCCACCAATGCAAAGCAACAGTAAAGGTAGCCACCAATGTCGCCTCTCAGATATGAATATCTGAAACACTTTTAAAAGGCCTTGCAAATGTATCAGGCTTGCCTATTTAAAAAGTTATTTGGCAAGAAAATATACTAAACATGGTTTTGAGAGTAAAAATAGATCACGCCATACCTATTACTTTTGCCACAGAAAAGAATGATTCCCTTGCAGTCTATTTCTCAAGGAGCACAAGACCGGTTTCCTGTCCCAACAGTCGCCATACTCACTGTTAATCAGGAGCTCCAGAATACTCTCTGACGCATTGGTAACAGTCAACTCCAGACAGTGTGCAAAGCTGGACAGTGCCTTGCTGCGGACAGTAGGTGCCTTGTCTAAGCAACGATCAAACATAATTTCCTGCACCAGGAACTTATGCTTTAAGAACTTCTGATGCTCCAAGGAGAGGGTGTTATCCACCTCTCTTTCAGGCAGTTCTAACAGAGCTAAGACAACATCAAGAGTAAAAACCCGGTGTGGGATCTGGTAAAGCAAGATCATAAGAATTGCCATCAGATGGGAGTTAAGAACCAAAGAACCCTCCTCATTCAGACCTAGAAAAAGAGACCCTTTTAAAAAGAGTTTAAAAAGGACCCAAGGTTTTATGCAGAGCTATCTCCTACCTTGGAACTTCGGGAGTATTTGTAAAGCCAGGCAATGAACATAGCGTACTCCCCACAAGGAAGTTTACTGAGCAGCTGGACTAGGGACTGGGCTGCAAAAGTACGATACTCTGATTTATCTACCACCTGAAAAGCAGAAACAGAAGTTGACCAACCAATATCCACCCGCAGGATGGCTGAAACATATTTTGTAATACAAGTTGAAAACCGGTGAGTACAACTAGTTCAATGACCTTTAAATGTTAGGTAAATGACTAATAAATTTTAGGTTTTAGAACCCTTGAAAACTAATCTAAAGGAAATCTATAAACCATCTCTCCAGAAAAATGCACATACAAATTTAGTATACAATTTCAGAGAGTTTTTAGATCCCCAGGTTTCATAAGGTTCAAATTAAGAATCATTTGTCTAAATGGTTATAAAAATTTAAGAGGTCATCATGGAAATTTGAACACTGGATGTTTGATAATATTAAGGAATTACTGTGAAAGGATATGATGGAATTTGCTTCAAAACACAATCCAGTATACACATGTTGGGGGACGTGGGGTAGGGGTTTAAGTGACACAAAACTGTGGAAGTCGGTGATGGGTATGTGGTAGTTCACCATCCTATTTTCCCTGTTTCTGTGTGTATGTTCAACATTTTTCCAAAATAAAGTTTTTTTTGGTTTTTTAATTTTGTTTTTTATAGAACACTTTTGTCTAGGGGACCATCTAGTGAACATTAAATAAAACCACTTTAAGTAACAATGCAGACTCATTCCCAAGAAACATATACCTCCCCCACCGACACACGCACACATTTATCTTCACACGTGATATACTTCCATGTTATTAATATTACTAAGGCAAACGGTACCTTGGCACAGATGTGCTGCAGTAAGATACGGACGACTGGGAATATACTCTCCTTTAATTCATCCACAAGGGTGCTTTGTAAAAGAAAAACACATCTACTGTTCACAATACAGTCAGTGACTGTCCTCAAAAACCACTACTCCTATATTTAGAAATCCTAGTTATTAAAACACTCTACCCTCACACTGTAAGAGTGGTTTCAGTAGAATGAAGAGTGAAGACATAAAATGTCATCGTAGAAAACTGTTAAGTAGTTCCCGTGCAGTTTTGAGAGCTGCTGCAGAGTAGCTAAGTCATCAGGTAAGAACAAAAATGTAATCTTCATACAATTCTTTTGACTACTTACTAAATTTCATATTAAGATGTAAAATATATCCTTTGGGGATAAATATAAAAATTGACTAAGACACAGTACCACCTCATGGTAGCTCAGTGAAATGCATTAGTAACATTACTTCTCCGAACTGTAACCCAATAGGAAATTTCTTTTTTTTTTTTTTTTGGAGATGGAGTTTTGCTCTTGTCGCTCAGGCTGGAGTGCAATGGTATGATCTCAGCTCACTGCAACTTCCCCTACCGGGTTCAAGAGTTTCTCCTGCCTCAGCCTCCTGAGTAGCTGGGATTACAGGTGCCCGCCACCACGCCTAGTTTCTGTATTTTTTAGTAGAGACAGGGTTTCACCATGTTGGCCAGGCTGGTCTTCAACTCCTGACCTCAGGTGATCCGCCCACCTCGGCCTCCCAAAGTGCTGGGATTACAGGCATGAGCCACCACACCCGGCCTCAAGAAGAAATTTCGACAATGCCCAGACTTGATCCATTTTTAGTGATGTTTATCTGTAACATTACATGAAGACTATTGCGACTGGCATATGGGAAACTCTCATGGAAAAAACAAAATGATAGTGTTTTCACTTAAAACATTTTAGTTACTTAATGTTTTAAAAAGTCCTTGGTGAGAGACATTTGCTCAGTCACAAGATGACGTCATCCATACCCCATGTCTCCAACTAAACTCCATACTGTGCACACCTAAGGCACGCACACACTGGCACATACACACCATGTCTCGGCACCACCTCCATGCTGCATGCCAAAAACTAGTGAAGGAGGGAAGGAAAAGCCAATGACGCAGCAAACATGTCCTTGCCAATGAAGCTGAGGCATGAGAGCTTTTAAGTGAAGCTGAGTGACCCATGAGGGGAAAAGTAGTCTAACAATTATTGCTACGGAGGTAAAAAGCAACTCAATCCTTTCCTTCAAGTCATTTCTATAGAGGGAAAGGAATAGAAAAGTGCAAAGAAGAAGAAAGTGGCAAAGAACAAAAGCAAAGAGCTGCAAAGTAGAGAGCAACAGAAAAGGGAAAGAGGTGGACGGGCTGCAGCAAAGCAGACAAGAGAAAGGAGGAGGGGCCACCATCCTCTCTCTGAGGCTGACCCACAGATTGAGTGCAAACAAGCTGGAGGCTGGCGCTGGCCCATGCCCTGCAGATTCCTATATCTTTAACAGCGCCCTAGCTGGGAGCCTACCAACAGAGACCCAGACACGGAAAGCACATTAGCTATGAAGTGCTTGGTTTTCACCCCCAAAACCACCATCAGGCCAGAAATTTTAACTCTACACATATCAGAAATCTTAGTGCAGGGCCCAGAGTACTGAGGGAGACTGACGGGGTGAAAATTCATGATTTGTGTGCTTCACCTGATAAACTGGACCGCCTGGTTTCTACAGTTGATGACTTGGGAGGTAACAGCAAGGGGGGCACGATGGGATCCTTCACCAACTTCTAACATTAATATTACATTGAGCATTTGATGGAAAACACAACTGATAACCTAGAAGAGAAAAGAAAATTCAATTTAAGATCGGAGAGAGAACACAAGGGTCTCAGACATAGTGATGCAGACTGTAGTAAACCATTTCAAGCCATCTGAAGGTAGGTCAGGTTGGCATAATTGCTGGCTGAACACTAGGGATATATTTCTTAAACAATGAGCAGGTATACAATAAATGCACAATGTAAACAGTGTGAAAGAATGGCTGATAGATACTATGTCTGATAAAAACAATACCTAGTTTCTCTCCCCACCCTCTGCATATCATAACCCAGAATTTAGGATAAATAGGGAATTAACTGTCATTTACAAATGGCAAAGAATGCTACTAATGTTCCCTTATTTAAAAGGAGAAGAATGATACTTTACACCTGCTTTGTGCCTCCAGTTTACAAAGCACTTTCCAACATATTATCTCATATAACATAGTCACTAATTAATTTATTCATCCAATAAGTAAAACATTTACTGAAAACCAAGTGGTAGGTATTGCATTAAGCACTTTCATCTACATAGCTAGATTTTACTATATATATATAAATATACATTTAATTTTAAACCTTACAACAATTCCATGATGTAATTTTGCAGGACATGTATAATTTCCACTTCACAGATAATTAAAAAAAGCTCCAAAGGTGAGCTGTCCAAGATCAAATAATTAAAGATAAGGCTAAAAACCAACATTGCTTGACATCAAGTCAATACTTTCACAATTAAAAAAAAAATACCGGCCAGGTGCGGTGGCTCACGCCTGTAATTCCAGCACTTTGGGAAACTGAGGAGGGTGGACCACGAGGTCAAGAGATCAAGACCATCCTGGCCAACATGGTGAAACCCCATCTCTAAAAATACAAAACTTAGCTGGGCGTGGTGGTGCGCACCTGTAGTCCCAGCCACTAGGGGGGACTGAGGCAGGAGAATCGCTTGAACTCGGGAGGCCGAGGTTGCAGTGAACCGAGATCGTGCCACTGCACTCCAGCCTGGCGACAGAGCGAGACTGCATCTCAAAAAAAAAAAAAAACCATCTTTACAGACACAGTAGACCTAAAGGGATGAATTTTCCCACCTATGTTATTGTTTAAAATATTTAAAAGGGCATGCGAATTAAAAACATTACTATAAATGTTATCACATTCATATTTCAAGCACACAGAAGTGCTAAAGATATAAAACTTATAAAATACCGAATGTTTCTAAACAACAGGCATTGTGCTCGGCATGTGGCATGCTCAAATTCATTTAATCCTGTGACAAATCGATAAGGAAGGTAAGACTTTGGTCCTTTTTGTCCACAAGTGAAATTTAACAATTTAGCAAGGGTGAATGACTCATTCAAGAACCCATAGCTACTAAGTGGTGGCGTCAGAATTCAAAGTATTCCCAAGTATTCCCAAAAACATCTTCTTAACCATGTTACTGCCTCTGCAAGTTAACGCATCGCAGATACCAAAAGCCACATGACCTTGGTCCAACACATTTTTTGCAAAATCTTATTGTTTTATTTAAGATATCTAAGTTTAGTAATACCATAATGCACAACTAACTCTAACTCCAAAGTTTATAGTAGTGATAACGTTCAAGTAACTTAGAGGCAAAACCCAGTTATCTATGCTAACCACGGATGACAACCTACAAAATTTCTGTAGAATATCAACAAAAATAATACAACTGCTAATAGAAATACTGAAGCACACATGAATTGCCAAGGGAAACTTGAAAATTCTCTGACCATTCTACTTTTTAAAATAATTTGGGAAATATTCCCATAGAAGTTAACTGTTCAGCAGCTTATCTGTTCCTGTAGAAGTAACTGTTCAGCAGCTTATCTGTTTTTTCTAACTGGAGCCTAACAATAATTTGCTGCAGGCACCAAGTATTCTGATATAAAGTTGGCAATAAAGAACAGAGAGCAAATAGAAATAGTGATACTTTTTATTATGCAAATAATATAAAGTCATGAAAATGAGCTAGTAAATTGAAATGGCATTATATCAAATGCTTTTAACATATTTCCATCTTATGGTTCGTGTACCTTCGATTCAACTAGTAACCAAATTAGGTTCTCATCTCCTTTACCTTATCTCCTTCTCCATGAACGGGAGAGCACAGCAAATACAATCCATAATAAGCCAGTTCTGGTATGTATTTTGCTTGGTCAAGGTCTCTAAAAAAAAAAAAAGACAAAATATTAGTTAATGGATATGATTTTACTTGGAATATTTCTTAGTCCTACAAGCCATGTTTACATGAATAAATTCTACCTGTGTGCCAATTAGGACAAAATGGCATTTCCATTTCTGCTGGAGCAACAATTAGTACACTATACTTAAATTGTAGCACTGGAAGATTTAATGGCTCACCTGGCTTGTGTAACATGACATTCATGAAGAACTGGCTCAAAATTAGTTAATGAAACAAAGACCTAGAAAACAGATATGAAGAAAAGGCCTGATTTTTTCTACTCATCAAGTATTAGCCATAGTCTACACCCTTTGAAGTTGCCCTAAGGTTCCTGGAATTTTCACTTACCTCTATACAATTCTGTACACATTGTGGCTTTTCTTTCAAGGAAAACTTTGGCAGAAGCCTTAAAAAATTCTTTAAAAGGTGAAAGATGGCATTTCGAATTTGAGAAAGGTCCCGGGCAGAAAAACAAATGTTCTCATCTTCTTGTTCTTCTATAATTTCATCCATCTGGATTATGAAGAAATGTACAGGTGACTGTAATGAATATGCCAAACACTTGGTTCCATGGTTTTCAATTTACCCAAACCGAGCCCAGATAAACTCCAGGCAGGAGCTGACGTTGAGGTGATATGACTTCCACCAGGTCGCATCACTGTTCTAGGTCTCCTTGGCCACAGCAGTAAATCACTGGACTAGACGACCGCCACAGTAGTTTCTAGTTTTGTGTCAATGAGGAATCCTTTTTTTCAGATTTTTTGCTGTCTATGAACTTCTATCATTCTACCGTGTCACATAAGAATATGGAATTAGGCTGGGTGTTGTGGCTCATGCCTGTTAACCCCAGCAGGAGGCCAAGGTGAGTGGATCACTTGAAGCCAGGAGTTCAAGACCAGCCTGGCCAACATGGTGAAACCCCATCTCTAAAAAAAAATGCAAAAATTGGCTGGGTGTGGTAGTGCACGCCTGTAGCCCCAGCTACTCGGGAGGCTGCAGCAGGAGAATCACTTGAACCCATGAGGCGGAGGTTGTAGTGAGCTGAGACTGCACCACTGTACTCCAACCTGGGCGACACAGCAAGACTCTGTCTCAAAAAGAAAAAGAAAAAAGAAAGAAAGTAAGAAAGAAAGAAAAATTATATGAAGCCCAAGAGACAAAGCAGTATTGGATAGCTTATGACGGTTTAGGACCATTTGCCTATAATCATGATGCCTGAAAGCATGTTTAGTATAAAGTCAATCCTTAAATAAAGCAAATCGTGTGTTGGTATATATGTTTCATTACTCGACTGACTTCTTACCTCAATATCTTCTCTCCTGGGTGGCCTTCCCCTTTTTCTGTGCCTCCCGGGGTTAGCCTGAGAGCTCTTAGGCTGTTCTTTCTTTCTTTTCCGATTCACGTTGGATTCCTGGGGCCAGCTCTTCTTTAGAGTCTGAATGCATTTGTCAAACATCACTGGGTGGAATACTTGATTGGCTACACTGCCTATTCATGAGGAATAAAGAGTAAGCAGGTTAGATTTAATTGTCTTGAAATACGTCTATAACATCAGATGAAAAGTTACAAAGCAACACACAGGCGTTTCATGACTGTGAATAACAATGAACTTGTAGCAAGAGCACCATTTCCAACGTCAGCCTTGGCAGAGGAGACAGCGCTGCATCAGAGATAAATAACAAGATTTCCAAATCTGGCCAGGACAGAGGAACTGGCTTTACACTTGTAAATGACTAGAAAACTGGGCAAAAGTTTATAAAATAACCATTTTAAGACCCTGGGCACCAGGAAGCATAAGAAAAAGGGAAACAATGAGGTAAACCCTCAAGTCGCCCCAATATTGTATCCCGAGGGAATTTCTGCACAACAGCAGAGAAATGGTAAATCCACACAAATTATAACGGTCTTACTATGTTGAAAAAGCAGAGTTAGAAAGACAGGGTAGATGGAATTTATAGAACAGAAGAAGCTACACAGAAACAGAGTTCTAGAAATTGGCCCAGGGCTGAACATAAGCTACGCATGCACAGGGTAAAATCCTAAGACAGAGAGCAAAGAAGTATTTCCAAGGAGTAAGAAGATGAATTGTTTTCACAACTCACACAAGGCTCAGATACATTTGAGTTGTGGCCAGCCAGAGTGGAGTGATCTTGTTAAACACCTAGAGCATTCAGTAGAGACCTCAGAACAAACACACCTTAACAGTAGGGCTAAACCCGACATAGCGTAAAGGCTACTTTACATCTGCCCTAATAAAGCTTTAAAACAAGCCTCAAAAGGATCAAGTTAATCCACCAATAGCTGCCTATCAAAACATACTTCAATAGTATTTAAAGGAACACAACAAAATCCAGACACTCAACAACATTCCAAATGCCCAACATCCTGGCTGAGGGCAGTGGCTCACGTCTGTAATCCCAACACTTTGGGAGGCTGAGGTGGGCGGATCACTTGAGTCCAGGAGTTTGAGACCAGTCTGGGCAACACAGCAAAACCCTGTCTTTACAAAAAATACAGGGGGGAAAAAAACAACAACAAATGTCCAGCATCCAGTAAAAAAATTACGGGGAGTGCTAAAAAGCAGGAAAATGTGCCCCATAATAAAAATCAGTCAATAAAAACAGCCCAGGAAATGACAGGGATAATGGAACCAGCTGACGACAACCTTAAAGCAGCTCAAGAATTCAAAGTAAAACCTTATCATGAGGAGAGAAATGAAATTTAAAGAAGCAAACGGAACTCCCTTGATCTGAAAAAGAAACATTCACTAGATGGGCTTAATAGTGGCTTGGTTATTACTGAAACAAAGATAAGTGAACTTGAAGATACAGGAGCGTAGAAACCAAAAGGCTAATAAAGACTCAGTGACCCATGGGAGAACATCGTGCAGTCAACACAGGAGTGACTGAAGTCCCAAAAAAGGGGAAGGAAGACAACATTTGGAGAAAAAGTCACTGAAAAATTTCCAAATTTGTTGAAACTGTAAGTCCACAGATCCAAGAAGCTCAATGAACTCAATCGCAGGAAGCACAGAGGAAATCACAACAGAGCATAGACAATCCAACCAAAAAGCAAAAAAAAGTTAACTCAGAATTTTACATTCGGCAAAAAGATTCTTGAAGGTGAAATAAAGATATTTCATACAATCAAAACCTGAGAGGGTTTATGGCTTGCAGACCTGCACTAAAAGAAATGTTTAAAAATAAAAAGTTCTCCAGGCAGAAGGAAAATTATATGAGATTAATCTTTCAAATATAAAAGCTGTTTATCTTGTTTCCAAAACATTCTATAAAAGATAAAGAAGCATTAATGAAATGTAGGCTTTATAACATGTAGAAAAAATAACACACAAAGAGGAGAGGCGAAAGGAAAATACACTTTTTGTTGTTGTTGTTGCTCTGTGTGTGTGTGTGTGTGTGTGTGTGTTCCACTGGAGGCTGGCTCTGTCGCCCAGGCTGGAGTACAGTGGCATGGATCTCGGCTCATTGCAACCTCTACCTCCTGGGTTCAACTGGTTCTCCTGCCTCAGCCTCCTGAGTAGCATGTGTTACCACATCGGGCTAATTTTTGTATTTTTTTTTTCTTTTTTGGTACAGATGGGTTTCACCATGTTGGCCAGCTGGTCTGGAACTCCTGACGTCAAGCGATCTGCCAGCAGCAGCCTCCCAAAGTGCTGGGATTACAGGCATGAGACACCTCGCCCAACCTAGGAAAATACACTGTTTTAAGGTTGTTCTTACATCACATATAAATTGGGAGAATATTATCTGAAGATAAACTGTGAGAAGTGCCTACTGCATACACAAAGCAAGCACATAAAACATACGCATACATGCAAAAGAGTATAGCTAATACACCAAAAGAGACAAGGAATACCAAAATCCAAAACAAGGCAGGAAGAGGGAAAACTGAGCAAAATACAGATTTAAAAAAATAGAAAATAAATAGAAAAGTGGCAGAACCCAACTAGATTGATAATTACTCTGAATGTAATCAGCTAAACAATTTAAACATTCTGATATAAAAGCAAACGTTGTCAGAAAGAAGCATGACCAAATGGACTGGGCGTGGTGGCTCATGCTTACAATCCCAGCCCTTTGGGAGGCTGAAGCAGGAGGATCGCTTGAGGCCAGGAGATTGAGACCAGCCTGGGCAACAACATAGCGAGACCCTGTCTCTACAAAAATAAAATAAAGTAATAATAATTAGCCTGTCATGGTGACTCACACTTGTAGTTCCAGCTATTCTGGAGGCTGAGGAGCCCAGGAGTTCAAGGTTAAAATGAGCTATGATTGCCACTGCACTCCAGCCTGGGTGACAGAGTAAGACCCTGTACCTCTCCTTTTTTTTTTCTGAGACAGAGTCTCACTCTGTCACCCAGGCTGGAGTGCAGGGGCACGATCTCAGCTCACTGCAACCTCTGCTGCCTGGGTTCAAGCGATTCTCCTGCCTCAGCCTCCCGAGTAACTGGGATTACAGGCATGTGTTACCATGTCTGGCTAATTTTTGTATTTTTAGTAGAGACGGGGTTTCACCATGTTGGCCAGGCTGGTCTTAAATGCCTGACTTCAAGTGATCTGCCCGCCTCGGCCTCCCAAAGTGCTGGGATTACAGGTGTGAGCCACCATGTGTGGCCCTGTCTCTCTTAAAAAAAGAAAAAGAAAAAGAAAAACCATGACCACATGACAGGCAGTCTACAAGAAAACCTTTAAATATAAACATACGGATAGGTTACAAATGAAAGCATGAGAAATGATGTACCAACCAAGGACAAATCTTAAGATAACTATAGTGGCTATCTTAATATTAGACAAAGTAGACTTCAAGACAAGGAATATAACCAGACAAACAAGGACATAACATAATACTAAAAGGACCAATCCATCAGGTAGACATGACAATCATAAATACATCCATATCTGTCAGACTTTCACAATATCTTAAAAGAACTAAAAGGAGAAATAGATAAACTGATAATTATTCTTAGAGATTCCAACATTCCTCTCTCAAGAACAGATAAAACAAATAAACAGAACATCAGGAAGCATATGTAAGTCTTGAATAACATTTGCAACTAACTTGACCTAACTGACATTTACAGAATACTAGATCCAACAAAGGCAAGGTACACATTCTGTTAAAGTGTAAATGGAAGATTCACCAAATTAGACTCTAGGTCTATTAAAAAAAAAAGCACAACTAAATAATTTAAAAGTATCATAATCATATGAAGTATGTTCTCTGATCCCACCAATTAAAACTCAGTTACAATAAGATTTCAGGAAAGTTCAAATATTTGGAAAATAAACTAAATTTACTAAACAACTCAGAGATGTAAGTAATGACAAGAAAAATTAGAAAATCACTTTGGCCTGCACAACAGTAAAAACATATCATCAAAATTTGTGGGATGCAGATGAAGCTGTACCTGGAGGGACATTTATAGTATTAAATACTTGTATTAGAAACAAATGTGAGAACAAAGATCTAAGCATCTACCTTAAAAAGTCAGAATAAGAGCAAATTAAACCCAAAGTAAGAAGAAAGGAAATCACAGCCATAAGACCGGAAATCAATGAAACAAGACGGGACAAACAACGGAGTTTAATTAATGACATCAAAAGGGGTCCTCCAAAATGAACAGTAAAATGAATAAATCTCGATCTAGACTGATCAAGAGAAAACAAAATACAAATCACCAACATCAGGCATGAGAGGAGATCACTAGAAATTCTACAAAAAACTCCAGGCCCAGATGACTTCACTAGTGGGTTCTACCAAACATCTGCAGAAAAAAGAAAACCCAAAATCTGCCACACTACACAAGAGAAGGGAATACTATGTAACTTATTCTACAAGAATGGTATTACCAAGATACCCAGGTACCCAAACCAGAAAAAAAATCTCAAAAAAAGAATATCCCTTATGAATATAGACAGAAAAACCTTCAACAAAATATTAGCAAACACTCTGACAACATATAAAAAGGATTATACACCGTGACCAAGGTCATACAAAATTGGTTTAATATGTGAAAATCAACCAATGTAATATACTATATTAGAATAAGAAGCAAAAACCACATGATCACTTCACGAGTGCAGAAAAGCAAAGGACAAAATCCAGCAGCCTTTCATAATAAAACACTCAGTAAACTAGGAATAATAACTTAATCAGGGCCATCCTGAGAAACCCACAGGGAACATCACACCTAAAGGCAAGGCTGGATGCTTTCCCCTCAAGATCAGGAATAGACAAGGATCCCCATGCTCCCCTTCTATTCAACATTGTACTGGAGGTTCTAGCCAGGGCAAATAGGTAAGAAGAATAAATAGAACCCAGACTAGAAAGAAAGAAGTAAACCTGTGTCTATTCACAGATGACATGATCTTACATAAAGAAAACCCTCTTGGAACCAACAAATGAGTTTGGCAAGGTTCTAGGATACAAGATCAATAATCAAAATCAATTTTGCTTCTATATAGTACTGACAAACAACCCAAAATAAAATAAAGAAAAAAATTTCATTTACACTAGCATTGAAAATAATACTTAAGAATAAATTTTAAAGAGGAGATGCAAGAGTTGTGCACCAAAAATTACAGAGCACTATTGAAACAAATTAAAGAAGATCTACAATAAATGGAAAGACATCCTGCGGCCAGGGATTCGAAGACTGAATGTGGTTAAATTGGCAATACTTCACAAACTCATCTACGGTTTCAATGCAATCCCTGTCAAAACCGCAGCTGGCTTTTCTGTTGTTGCAGAAATTCACATGCAGATCCTAAAATTCACATGGAAATGCAAGGGAGGCAGAACAACCAAAACGAAAAAGAATATACTGTGATCGAATATTAAGTATCGACGGCATCCCAATCATAAACCCGAAACATTTAAAAACAGAAGGTAACTGGCAGGAATACGGCTTGCTGGAAAGCTGCAAGTGGCCCGCACAACTAGTAACAGCCACCTCTTTGCTCTGGCAGAAATCTCAACCTTAATCAGAAGAAACTGCAACTGGCAAGAGGAGAGTGAAACTGGGTTTCTAAAACCACTACTTTTTGGGAGAGGGCCTGGTTACAACTGAGACACTGCTTAGCAACAAAATCCTTTAGGAACTTACTCATTTCCAAAGTCATCATGGGAGCATTAACAATAACACAAATTGATGTTCAAGGCTTTAAATATAATACCTTTTTGCCCATTCCCAGATCATATGGAATAAATCCTTTGCATTAATTACAGATGCTAATATAAACAAAGATAAGCAGCAAGGTGACTGATCTTGCCATTTTCTTTTCCATATGAACTTTGGGTTATCTAACTCAATCTCTATATTCCACTCTCTCTCACCTTGGGTTTGGAGTAGGGAAGAGAATGGATTTCACTGTCATAGGAGGAACGGCCTCCTCAGTGCTCTGACAATAAAGTAAAACAGTGCTCGAAAACAGACTCCTGGTCAGTGTCCTCCTTCAAGTATCACTAGCTGCTTTCCTGCTTTCTTGATTAGAATATTTTTAACCTATTTTTCAATACCAACATCGGAGAGGTAAGAAGCAATGACTCCCCACAGCAGTATTTCTCAGTCTAGACAAGGAATCATGAGAAGAAAGGGCAATATCAGAATTTTAGACGGCGGTGGTGGAGGGTGGGCGTGGAACTCTTGCAGTCCTTCTAAGATTATTTTTATTAGTTTATAGATAGCATAATTTTGGATGTAAAAAAAAAAAAGGGAAGGTTTTCAAAGACCTATAACATGCCATGTACTTTACAGACTTGATCCTCAGAACAACTCTCTGCCATGGGTTAGCACTGCCCCATTTATAAGTGAAGAAACAGAAACAAAGTATAAGAATTGAAAACCATAGAAAGAAAAAAATGACAGAAGATTTATCCTATCCTATCAGGTCTACATACCTGGTACTTCTAGTAGCAAAAAGTAAAGCCCAGCGGCATGAAGGCCATATTCGCGATACTGTACACTGACATTCTTCTTATGAACTATTTGAACAAAATGATAGAACAATGCCACCAGTGTACTATGGGAAACATTGTTCTCAATGAAGAAGGTCCAGATACTCTGTGGGGAGAGGGCAAATCACAAAAGCCAGTCATTAGAGAAATGGAAACATTTCCTATTATTTGATTTTTGTAAGTTCTTGGTGCCTTACAAAAAGAGGAATAGACTAGCCTGGCTCCTATTGCTAAATGTTTATCATCTTCAAAGGGACTGAAACAAAATATCAAAATTAAAAATATATTATCCAAAATTACAAAGATAAATATGTACATAACATATTTAAATAATTAAACTTTCAAAAGAATTTTGTGCTAAGTTTGTAGCATATATACTTCAGAAATTAATAGCTTAAAACTACACTAAGACTTTTGGGACATCATATATTAGTGATTATTCAGGAAAGTTATCCCTCTATTTATATTAAAAGGAACTCAAATCCCTTTACCAATAATTACTGAGGAAATCAGAGCCCTTTACTTAAATGTTCTGCAGATTGCAGGCAATGGGAGCAGGAAATGAAAGAGATCTTGGAAATAGCCCAAGTAAAGGAGATAAACCCTAGAACAGAAACTACAATTGTATTAATTCTATCTTCATTCCATGTCTTCTCCTACTAAACACATGAAGAAGAAATGGGTTATTTTAATAACCTAAACATAGCAGGAACTAAATATGGTTTATCCTTGAGTATCATAACAAAAAAAGGCCCACAAAATTCAAGTGAGCAGAGCACTCTCCTTTCCTTAACTAAAACACTTGTGGGAGAAATCATCTCCACTGGGCACAATGGCTCATGCCTGTAATCCCAGCACTTTGAGAGGCCAGGGCAGGAGGACTGCTTGAGCCCAGGAGTTTGAGAACAGCCAGGGCAACAAAGCAAGACCTTGTCTCCACAAAAAATAAAAAATTAGCTGGGCGTGGTGGCACACACCTGTAGTCCCAGCTACTCAGGAGGGTGAGGTGGGAGGCTCGTTTGAGCCCAGTAAGTTGGGGCTGTGGTAAGCTGTGACTGTGCCACTGCATTCCAGCCTGGGTGACAGAGCAAGACCCTGGTCTCAAAAAAAAAAATAAAAGGAAAAAAAAGAAATCATCTCCTAACTTTATAGTGTCACATCCTCATTCCTAATGCCACCTGCACCTCCACTTCACTCACGAGGGTGATTGATCACCCTAAACCACCTGCTCACCAGGGCTCTGCGTATGGGGTCACCTTGGCCCCACGTGATCCCATGGCTGCTGTCTAGTCTGGGCGTCAGTGACCCTGCACTCCCTACACTTGATTGCTCCTCCGCAGACCCCTTCCAATCAGCTCTCCACTTCTGTCCTGGCTTCTTCCCCCCTCGGTGATCTCACGCATCACTGTGCTTCAACCCACACCTCGATTTGAAGAACTCTCCTCTCTCTCCTGGTCTCACATTTCTACTACCTGTTAAACTTCCCAAGGATCTCCTGACAGAATCTCAAGTTCAGAAGTCTAAACAGAACTGTTTCTCCATTTGACCTTGCTTTTTCCCTTATTTCCCACCTTGGTTAACAATATCATCATCTTCCTAGTTTTGAAACCCTGGGGATCACTGACTTCTTTCTTTTCCTAATTCCCTATGCCCAGTCAGTTTAGCACTTCACACCATGTTTTTAAGATATCTCAAAAGGGCTTCCTAGTTCACAAGGCCCTATTAATTCTAATTCCAAAAATGTCCCTAGTTTTTAGTCTTCCTTCCCAGTTCCCAAAATCGTAACTCCGGATCATGCCATTATTACTCATAACACCTGGATCACCAATATAGTCTCCCAAGGGCTCTCCCTGCACACAATTTTTTCCCACTTTAGTCCACGTACTGTCAGGAACATCTGCTTAAAACAGATCTATTCAGGTTACCTATCTATTGCTCACTGTAACCTCTTTCACACAGGCTGCTTGTGAGGATTAAATGAGTTAATACATGCAGGATGCTTAGAACAAAACTTCATACACACTCTACCAAACATGTTCAAACTCCACTGCTGAACCTCACGTAAGGCTACCCATGACCTACCCTTACTCTACCTTACGGTCCCGTCCCGCCACACACTTTTTCTGTATGCCTCTTGACGCTTCCTACGTGTTCCCATTGGGTGGCTCCTTCACTAGGACTGCCTTACAACCCAAGCTTCTGCTAGTCATCTGTGAAGATTCACTGCTGGCCACTTTCTTTCTGGCACTTTCCCAACCCTACCATGCTCCCTTTTCACACCCTATGCAACAAATCTGCACCTCTCTTGGAGCGTTTTTCACAATGTGGTTCATAGAATATTTCCAAGTGCTCAAATGCACAGTGGCACTGCACTCTTCACCCCCTGCAACTGCATGTGGCTGCTGGACCTACTTTGGCTAGTGTTCAAATGTCCACTCTTCCTCCCTGAGGTCCCTGGGGAAGACCTCAACCTGGGGAGATTGTATCATAATCCCCACTCTGTCAACCCAGGTACTTAAGGCAGTGCTTAGCATTATGCTGAAGGAATGTTTAATTAGATGATTTAATTTTGTGATGTAAAACTTGGAAGTGAATTTTTTTTTGTTCACTTAAATGTTTCAGAGATGTTAATATCCAATTAGCTTTTGTTCTGTTTCCCAACTCTTTGGTTTTTTTTGAAAACTAACAACCTAAATATTAATAATAATTTATATTTCTATGCATTGGACAGAACCCAATATTTACAGGAACTTTTTGGACAAACCTGTTAATTCAACTAGTCATTCCTCAGTTTAATAATATCAGATTTTCTTTTTTTTTTTTTGAGACAGAGTCTTGCTCTGTCGCCCAGGCTGGAGTGCAGTGGCATGATCTCGGCTCACTGTAACCTCCGCCTCCTGGGTTCAAGCAATTCTCTGCCTCAACCTCCCAGGTAGCTGGGATTACAGAAGCCCGCCACCACAACTGGCTCATTTTTGTATTTTTAGTAGAGATGGGGTTTCACCATCTTGGTCAGGCTGGTCTTGAACTCCTGACCTCGTGATCCACCCACCTTGGCCTCCCAAAGTATTGAGATTACAGGCATGAGCCACCGCGCCTGGCCGCAGATTTTCTTAAGGTTAAGGCATGTCTGAATTGTTATTTGCATTTTCCTTGGTCTAGTTTTCTTGTTTTTGCCTTTATATTTTTCCTTTTTTTTTTCTTCTGAGATGGGGTTTTGCCATGTTGCCCAGGCTAGTCTCAAACTCCTGAGATCAAGCAATTGGCCAGCCTCAGCCTCTCAAAGTGCTGGGATTACAGACACAAGACACCACATCCGGCCTTATACTTTTCTTTTAATTTGCTATCGTAAAAAATGGTCGTGTCTTAAAAAAAATAATCAGACGAGTACCTTGAACCTTTTGGAGGAAAGCTCTTAGGATATTCCAATAAATTAACCACATTCTTTACGTTACTCATATTGTACTCCCTGTGAATTGTACACCAAGAAAGCTAAGCTTTAGATTATAATAATGACTTTCATCTTCTAGTTCTAACACCAAAATTTGGCTACTTTGTTTTTCTTTTTTTACCTCCATAGATCCATGTTCTCCAGTAGCAAAGGGTAAAAGGCTTTCATAGAGTTGTGTGAATGCAGCCAATCCGGTCTCTATGATCTCCGCTTCTATGCTGGGATCCAAAGGCTCAGTCTCTGTGAAATCCAGTTCCCACACTGTGTCAACCCATTCTAGGGGAAAATGCAATGAAACTTGTAAGTACTCGGTAACAGTAAAAAAACTAATCACCTTTAGATTCCAGGAATGTTCGAGAGGAGAAAAGTTGATTAGCCACAATTTACATTTAACTTGTTTTAGTAATATAGGTGTAGCATAATAAAAGAAAACCAGAAAAGGTTAAGAGAATCTTAAATCACAACTGACACTGGCTATTAAGCTAATCATCTTCTAAAATATAAAGAAGGAAATACTTTTCAGATATAAGAGTTTTGGGAAAGGACACTTCAAAACACTCAGTGATCAGGCTTTCCCATATGTTCAATCTAGAGAAGAAACAGAGGTTAATCAGATTGCCCAAGATGTTCCCTTGTGAAAATAACATAACCAAGTTAATAAGTGGAAATAAAATATATAGCACTTTATTGGGCCCTTGGACAATAATGTAGCATTTAAAAAACAGATATAATTTCTCCAGGAAGTTTAAAATAGAGGAGGCAAGCCAGATTATCTCACAAGAATACTCAGTGACTTTAAAATACACTGATTGAAAGAATGTACATTGAGAGGAGGGGTATTAAGGCAGCACGCTGGCTGGATTCCTTACCAATCTCTCTTAACTCGAAATCTTCCCATTCTTTTCTTTTTTTTTTTTGGATAAACTTTTTTTTAACTTATACTTTAAGTTCTTAGGTACATGTGCACAACATGCAGGTTTGTTACATAGGTATAAATGTACCATGCTGGTTTGCTGTACCCATCAACCTGTCATCTACATTAGGTATTTCTCCTAATGCTATCCCTCCCCTATCCCTCCATCCCCCCTTCCCATTCTTTTCTGATACACTGTATTTCTTCAGTGTTTTCATTGTTATTTTCCCAAACTAAAATTAGGACTAGATGGAAATGTGGACATCTCAAATTATTAATCAGGTGTTCCTTCAAATTAATATTAAAAGTATTTGTTCACCACTGATTTAGAGAAGTTGCGCAAGGTATAAATAAGGAAAAAACAGAGATGGGAGCATTACACCGCACTCAGCAAATGAAAATGAAAGGCCTTACACTCAACTAGATCCATCCTTAGAATACAATCTTGTCATCATCTTTTGTCACTTGAACTTGACCCTGGAGGAGGGGGTCTCTGTACCCTAAGTGGCTGTGCACAGCATTCCCTCCAAAGACATGCAACATGCTGCCTGAAAGAAGATCTGAAAAATACAATTGTTTCTTTCCAAATTTCCAATAATGTTTTAAAGGTCATTATAGACCACAGCAAAACTTATCTCACTCCTTCTTTTGGTTTTGCTTGTAATAGTTCCCTACTGTAAATACCATCAAATCTAATTTGGATGGCAGTAACTGGCCCTGTTATCTACCATTTGGTCACAGAAGTCTTCAGTGTTGACTGTTGAGTGAGAGTATAGGAGACACTGAGTTAGATTTTTTCCCTCAGTATCTTTACACTATTCAAATCCCTCACTACCTATTTTCTCAGCTGTCGAATGCAGATAACTTCTGCTCTGCTACTTAACTTAGGATGGAAGAAGAGGAAGAAATACATCACCTATTCACTCAACAAACACTTTGAGAAAATACTAGGGAAGCCACTTATACTTCTAGGGATATAAAGATGAATACTAGAGGGTTCTTGTCCACAAAGATCTCAACATTTCACACTTAGGAAGCAGCCTATGACAGAAGACAGACCACTGAATTTTGAGTCAGAACAAGGCAAATATCCTGACTTGATCACTTACACGTAATTAGTCTCTCCTTCATCACTGGAAATACAGGATTTTTGTGAAACATAATGTGTATAAAGGCCCTAACAATGTGCTAGCCACATAAAAAACAGTCAATAGATGGTATTTATTATTTGTGCTATGGATGAGTGTTAAAAGATATGTAAAATGTAAAATGCTACAGAGCTTAATAGGGAATATTACTGGGGGAGGAGGGAGAGGAATAAGATGATTCTTCAATTGGACCTGAATGTAAGAGTTTTGCCAGGCAAATAAATGCAGAAAAGTGCATCCCAGCAAGCACAGTGTAACAAAGCACAAAGGGAAAGAAATTAAAGTGTTTCGAAATGAACAAAATTGTTACAGTGTTTGCTTGTGGGTATTAGTATCTATTCAGCAGTTATTATGTGGCAGGTACAAATTTATCCTTACAAAAACCCCTGTGAAGTAGATATTGTACTCCCCATTTGACAGATCAGAAAACAGGGGTTTAGCAAGGATAAGCAACTTGCACGGTAATACATGGATGCTATGGGGTAGAGCCAAGGGAACAATCCAAGTGTGTCCGACTCCAAAGGTTATGCTCTTGGAAAATCAAACTGGAGAGAATGGCAAAGACTCTTATAAAGCATGCCAAGGATCTGGTCATTTATTTAGGAAACAAAGGGGAAACATTAAAGGTGTGCAGGCTTGACACATTCAAAGCTGTGTTTTCAAAAGCCGTTCTGCAAAAGTGTGGGGGATGGGCTGGCACAGTTAACACCAATAAGCAGCTAAAATATTCCTGCAATTGCTCGAGGCTGACTATGATGAAGGCAGCAGCATCAGGAATGGAGCAGGGCTGCCCTGAGACACCTCAGAGGCAGGACAGTGGTGGTGGGCATGAAAGGGGAAGCAGAAATGCCATGACTCCTGGGTTGATGGCTTGGATGGTGCCATTAGCAGGCTTTGGGAATCCCATTTTCACTCATGTGACGTTCGATGATGTCTGCATGTGAGACATCCAGTTGAACCTATGAACACGAAGTTCCAGAAATAAGTCTGGCTGAAGAAAGAGATTTGCAATTTAAAACCATCTTAATAGGTAAGAATAGATAGGTGCACGGAGACGTGCACAGGAAGAAGGGGAAGGCCGAGCTTAATAGGTAAGAATAGATAGGTGCACGGAGACGTGCACAGGAAGAAGGGCAAGGCCGAGAAAACAGATGCACAAGCGCTAGAAGAGACTGGCCAACATTCGCTTATTCTAAGGGTGGCCTGGCCGGCTTGAGCCCCCACGGGAAACCTGGCTGGCCGCAATCCTGGCGTGGCACGGCCCTGGGGACCCCAGGCACCGCCGACAGCCGGGCGCCCCCACCCCGCCTCCACCCGCACCCCGGCCCGGGCTTAGGCATCGTCGGGGACGCAAAGGACCCTCGCCCTGGCCCCCGGGCCTCCCGGCTGCGTCTGCTCACCGAGTCTAAGATCCAGCGGACACCAGGGCTGCAGGCCGCTACCAAGGCCCCGCAGCGCCACCATGATCCCCAGGGCACCGGCTCGCCGCCGCCGTGCTCAACTTTCAAAGCTCGCTCCCGCGCGCGCGCCGAGTCGTTCCTGTGGACCAATCACAACGTACAGAATTTCCCACTGGCCAACCACCGCGCCGAGCCGTTTCCATTCGCTCAGCCAATCACCGGCGTCGTCCGCCGCACGCTCAAGCACTGGGCGGGCCGAAAAGTGGAAGCCAAACAAGGTACCTGCGGGTGTTCCGCTAATTCGTTCAAGGAGCCAGGGCCGAGTTAAACCCTAACAGCGTTACTCCCGCCTCGTTTTTCTTCAATGGGGGGAAATCTAAAGGGTATCTGAGATAGGGCACTTCCGGTAGTAACTGTCACCTTTGCCCTCGTCAGGCGACATTTCGCGTGCGTGTCAAAGGGCTGCCTTTCCCGTCAGCGCTCGAATAGCGTAATATCCGAATGTGAAAGGCAGCCCAACGCGTATCGAGCTAAAGCAGTAAGGCAAAAGTAGCCGAAAGCACTCCGAGAAGACAACTGTAGTTCTGTAGGGACTGCGCGGCACGCGTGGGCCCAGAGCCTGTCCCAGCGAGGTAGCAGCTGCCATGCCGACCGCTGGAACGCCGGCCGCGCTCTCCCTGCGCATGCGCAGCGAGCTCTCCTCCCGGCTGCCCGGAGTCCCAGGAGCGGAGAAAGGGGGTGCGCATGCGCGCCGCTGCTCCAGCGCATCCGGGCTGGAGCTCGCCCGCCCCCTCCCCCGCCCGGAGCCGCCGAAGCGCCTCGGTGCGTTGCACGGCCGGAGGCTGGGCAGCTCGCAGCGCTGCTCGGCGCTGGACCCCACCCGGCAGGCGCAGGCCACGCACACCCGGCCCTGTGCGGCTGCCGCCCGCAGCATTGCACGGCCGACCCTCGCCCGCCCACCGCCACCGGCCGCGGGACTGGCTGGGACTGGCTCGGCGCAGGGCACTGCTCCTCGGTGCATTGCTGCTCCGGCGCCGCAGCCCGCAGCCGCCCGCCTCCCCCGGCCGTGCCCCTCCCCCGTGGAGCCGGCTGTCGGTCGGCGCCCACTGCCCGGCGGCAGCGGCGGAGCCAGGCAGCGCCGCGGCGGCCGAGCGCGCTCGCGCATCGGGCCCTCTGGCCTTCCTTACCTAGGGCAGCCCGCGCCCCGGTGCGAGGGAGCGGTCCTTGCCGAGACCCGCCCGGCCCGGCGGTGCGATGAGCTTCTTCGGCTTCGGGCAGAGCGTGGAGGTGGAAATCCTTCTGAACGATGCAGAGAGTAGGAAGCGGGCCGAGCACAAGACGGAGGACGGGAAGAAGGAGAAATATTTCCTCTTCTACGACGGGGAGACGGTCTCCGGGAAGGTGAGCCTTGCCCTCAAGAACCCCAACAAGCGGCTGGAGCACCAGGGCATCAAGATCGAGTTCATCGGGCAGATCGGTGAGTCGACCCCCGGGACCCCTCCCCTAGCGCCGACAGCCGGCCGGGGAGCAGGGTGATTCAGGGCCCAGCTCCTCCGGCGAGGCCTGTCACAGTCGCTTGTCAACTGCAGTCTGAGGCCTGGGGTTCAGCTACAAGTCCCGCCCGTGGGCGACTCCCCCTGCGTTACTGTCCTCCCTGCCAAAAGTGACAGCGCGCTGCCAGGGAGATGGGGACGGCGAGGGCGGGAGGAAGCGCCCTGCTGTGCCTCGTGGGATGGGCACCTTGCCTATGGGTTCTCCCCATTGTCTCCAGCGTGCACTCGGCTTTGCTTCTTGTCTCCAGGATTTCTGGGTGAGGTGCTCTGGCCATAGCCTGCAGGTGGGTTTGTTAGGGGGAGACCGCTCTGCCAATACTGGCTTTCCCATCGCCCGGCCATCTGCAACTGCCAGACGCACAGTGAGGCTGGTCCACCGAGCCCCACTTCCCAGCGCCCCCACCAACCCGTTTTTCTCTTTAGATGTGGTGCGAGAGAGCTAACCAGTTCTCTCTTACCTCACCTCAGCCCTGAACTACCTATGCTTGTACATGTTTCCAGAAAGAAGACCCATAATCTTCAGTCTAAATCCGACTACCTAGGCTGCGTTTCTTAGACTTCTTTATTAGAATGCGAGTTTTCAGTTACCACATTTTCTCTTTAAAGACAAAGAAATGGTGTTTCTAAAAACCACAATTAAGTGATCAGAGTTTCTTAATGCTTTAAACATGATTATTAATCATTGGAACTAGACAGTTCCAGGCACAGTGGCTGATGCCTGCAATCCCAGCACTTTGAGAGGCTGAAGTGGGAGGATTGCTTGAGGCCAGGAGTTGGAGACTAGCCTGGGCAATATAGTAAGACCCGCCTCTACCCCAAAAAAATTTTTTTGTAATTAGCTGGGCGTGGTGGTGCATGCCTGTGGTCCTAGCTCCTCGGGAGGCTAAGTTGGGAGGATTGCTTGAACCCAGGAGTTCCAGGCAACAGTGAGCTGTGATGACACCATGGCACGCCAGCCTGGGTGACAACCAGCAAGACCCTGTCTCAAAAAAAATAAACAAATAAGAACTAGACAGTAAAAGACAGTAGTGGTAAAGTGATTTGGGGAGCTCCCAGTCAAGACTGGGTTGTCTCCAATTCTAAGCCTTATTTAGACTCTTGTGTATTATTAAAATGCTTGGGTACTTTTAAAATAAGTTGTTTTTGTCGTTAGGTTAGGAGTAGAATCACAGTAAATACCCTGTGAGCTACACAGCTCTGGTAGAGAATCTATACCTGTACCGCACACTGCATACATAACTGTTTTTAGAGACTTCCTTGGGGAATCTTTGTTAAACTCTCTCTCATATCCTGAGAGTTTAGCAAAGAATTTGCCCTCTCCTTTTCACAGAGGCAGGAGACACTGAGACACAGGTAGGAGAAACCCTGGGAAAAGGAGGCCTTGTGGCCTGGCTCTTGGGTTCACTGCTCAGCCTCAAGCATTTTGCCTCTGGTATTGAAGAACATGAAATCAGGTTGAAGACTGGCTGATCCTACAGGAAGCTCTTTGTTGTTATTTTAAAGCCAGAATATGAAAAGCCTGTTAGTGTACCAGAAAAGGGGCCGAAGAGTGAGTTCCATGCCTTCTGCTTTCCTGCTTCTGGGTTCAGTGGTGGGGTAGATGGCAAGGTTCCTCAGGAGCAGCACTGTGATGTGTGGCATCGTTTGGCAGGTTGTCGTAGGATGTTTAGCAGCATCCCCAGCCTCTACTGACCAGACAACAGTAGCATCCCCCACTTGTGACCACAAAAATGTCTTGAGATATTGCTATATATCCCCTGGAGGGTAAAATCATCTCTAGCAAAGAACCCCAGGATAAACAGGATGAGTCCAAAGCATGTTCTGCTAAGCATAGTAACTAGTCGCGAAACCCTTGCCTACTGAGCAAGGGTATTTTTAGTAGCAGTTTTGAAGTTATTGCATTGATCCTTTGGCCCCATAATAATAGTGTTGACAGGCATGTTTAGTCTGTCTATACCATCACTCCCAGGTGGTGCTACCTTACCAGTATGTCACAGATAACCCAGAATGTCTTCTGCCCCGGACAGTGTGAGATGAGCTGTTCTAGGAACGGTGTCAAGGCCTTCCTCTGGTCTAAATGAAAGGGAGTTGAAGAAGCTGCTTGCTGTGCCTGCCCCGCCTGATTTCTTGTCTAACTCCTTACTCCTGAGACATCCATCATCTCTGCTGAATTTTCTCAGAACCTTTGGTTGCTTCCACTGGTAACTCTTCCTGGGCCCTTGGCCACCCTACGCTGAGTTGACCACGAGACTTTGGGGGAATTTAGCCACTCTCTGGGCCTCGGCTTTCTCAGCTACCAAGCAAGGAAAATAAAATCACTTGGGGAGAATGTTGGGCATGCCAGGGGATCATGCATGACCCTTATAGAGGGTTCCTTTATAAAATTATGGTAGTTGATGTAGTAAAATGTTCCCATTTCACAAATTGAGTTACCACTCACTGGCTTGCTGCTCTTCCTCCTGTACCTATTTTACCTGAAGAAGATCACCCTGTCTACTGATAGGGAGTGCATGTTTCAACCCTTTGCCTTAAATCTCTTACTTTGGCCACATGGGCCAGTCTCAGTTGGTGTTGTAGATGGAGCCAGTCCCAGCTTTGTGCTGAAGTATATTGTTCACGCTCAATTATCCATGGTTACGTGAGGATATGGAACTAGAATAACACAGAATGATGGACAGTATGTTTCTTATTATTTGGCTTTGGGATGTATTTCTTGATCAAGAACAAGGCATTAGAATAATCTGTGTAGTTCTATTTGATGTAAAAGGGAGTTTGTGTTCCTGGAATACACACATTGACAGGGAGTAAAGATGTACTATTTGGAAGTCTATTTGGAGGCACACAGTGACTTTTCTTAGACTCTTATATTCCTCCTATTTTATCTTCCTGGTTCCCCAAAAGAAGCATGTTGTGAAGTGTTTGTGTCATATACCTATGTCAGTCATTGTGAACTGAGCTTGCGGCACCAGAGCGAGGCTAGTGAGTGAGTTTGCTGAAGCTGCGGTCGTGTGGTTTTCTCCTTCATTGCATTCTTTGACTATGTGCGAAATGGGTGGAACTTCGGTCTGTTCTGAGGTCTGGCTGACAGGGTGGCATGTGGCAGTAATCAAGTTGATAGCACTGAGCTCTGTCCCTCTTGTTAATTTGGAGGCAGGCAGGCAGAGGTGTCACTTTTATCCCGTCACTTGCTGTGGCAATCTCATCTGCACCGATGACTTATTTTCTTTATTTTTTATTTAAAAAATTTTTTGAGACATGGTCTCACTCCGTCACCCAGGCTAGAGTGCAGTGCCACGATCACGGCTCACTGCAGCCTCAACCTCCTGGGCTCAAGCAATCCTCCCATCTCTGCCTCCCAAGTAGCTGAGACTACAGGTGCATGCCACCATATCCAGCTAATTTTTAAAATTTTATGTAGAGACAGGGCCTTTCTTTATTGCCCAAGCTGGTCTGGAACTCAAGCGATCCTCCTGCCTTGGCCTCCCAGAGTGCTGGGATTACATACATGAGTCACTGTGCTGAGCCCCATGAATTATATTCTGATGACTCCCAGACTGTTTCTTTGTCCTGACCCGACCTCTCTTCCGAGTTTCACACGTCTTTGCAGCTGTCTGCTAGACACATCCACCGGGATACCCTACAGGTGCCTCAGAAACGCATGCAAACACAAACCCCTCTATCTGTCTCTGCCCCAGCCACAGCCCCACTGCTTCTCCTTTTTTCCCATTTCAGCCTATGTCAGCTGGGATCATTTAGCCTCAGAAATCTAGAAATCATTTTGAAGTCTGGCTCTTCCTCCCACACATGCAGTTGGCTGCTAAGTTTTGGCCTTCTGTGCTAGTTCTGCAGTATTTCTCAAACCAGCGTCTCTCCTCTCTATTCTCAATGCCACTGCCTTTTATTTTCTGTTTGTAGCAGCTTCCTAAGTGGTCTTCCTGCCTTTGTCTTCCTCCCCTTTCAGGTCATTTTCTGTGAGGTGAAGTTTCTTAAAGGCAGTTCTATCATTGTCAGTCCTTCCTTAAAATTCTTCTCGCCTCCCTATTGGTTAATGGGGGAAAGTATATCCAAATCCCTCCTGCTCTGGCCCTCCCTCTCTTTTTCCAGCCTCGTCTCCCCCAACCCTTCACTCTCACCACTTGTAGGTTCCACAAACTATCCTTTTCTTCTAGAATCTTCCCTTTGTCTAGTAACATCTTTCTGCAAGATATAACCTTCCACCCAAGCTCTTACTCCTTCAAAGCCTAGCTAACATCACATCCATCAGAAAGTCTTCTCTGACTTCCCCAGGCTGACTTAAGTGCCTCCTCCACTGTTCTTCCGGAGGCCTCATTAATACCTCTTTTCAAGCCGGGTATGACAAGGTTGTGACTTTTTTTAAAACTTGTCTGTCTTTCTTACTAATTTCTGAGCACCTGAGATCCAGGGACTGCCTTCAGCCCATCATTAGTGCAGTGGCTAGCACGTAGAAGGTGCCTAGTAAATATTTGTTAAATGGATATATTGGTCAGATCTAGGAATTTACAGAAACTATTCTTTGGTTGTTGTTGTTTTGTTTTGTTTTGTTTTCTCTCATCTCCTCCCAGATAAGCAAGAGTTATTTTAATGAAAGAAAGACAGAATTCAGGTTTGTTTTGGTGGTTGAGCAGCTGAGCTTCCTGCCTTTGTTATGGAGGAGGCATTGATGAGCAACATGTGGTTGTCCATCAAGGCCACTGACAACTCGGTGACTCTCCAGCTGGTGTGCCCCCACTGGGGCTGCGTCCTCGCTGGGGGAACTGGGATAAGGAAGTATTAAAGCTGATGTCAGTTTACCTGCCTTCACATCTTTCTTTCCTCACACTCTCCCGTGCGAAGTTGAAACTGATACCCCCTTGCGTGTAAGAACATGAGAGTTGTCAGACCTCTGGTCCATTTGCTCCTGCACCACTGCTCAGATGTGGCAGTTTGAACATTGCCCGAGACTGTAATATCTTATTTATTCACTTATGTGGTGGACGTTTTTCTGTTATCCTCTGCAAGTTTTTGAGCCACGCTGGGATCCTTCCTGTACCTAGGATACTTTTCCAGTGGCTTGGTCTGTGTTCTAACAATGCCAACACATGTGGTGAGGGCATCTCTTGGGTCAGGCCCATGGGACAGAAAGGTCTACAACCTAGTCACCCTACCCGCCCACGTTTTTAGAAAGATGCAGTAGTCTATAAGGAGCACTGCAAGGAAAAACTGTAATTGTGAGAAGAGGAGACCGTCGTTGGGCTGGAATCCTTTGGGGAGCACCGGTGAAGGTTAGAAAGCAGACCTGGGCCGCCTTGGAGACTAATGGGGTTAAATAAACCAAACATAATTAGAAGGTCAGACACGCGGAGGAGGGCAGACAGGAACATCCCTGTACTCCAAAGCCAACAGACATTATCTGGATTTTTTTTTTTTTTAGGTTTTAATAAGCCCATTAATATCAGTCAAGCCCATACTTTTAAAAACTCCAGGGGCTTTCTGTATTTTAATTCATTAGCCCTTGAAACACTAAGTAAAAGGCACATTAAGATGAGACGGATTGATTCTGGCCGACTTAAGAAGCTGCCGGTGGGACTGGAGCAGAGCTGTGCCTGGCGAGGTGTGGGCCGCCCAGAGGTGCCAGTGCTTGCGGGTTTCACAGGGTTGGCAGACAGGAGTAGGGTGTGGCAAGCATGAATCCTGACAGTGGCTAACTAGCAGACAGTGGCTGGGAGGGTCAGATGAAGAGGAGGCTCTTTGGAGGGCTTTTTTTTTTTTTTTTTTTGAGATGGAGTCTTGCTCTGTCGCCCAGGCTAGAGTGCAATGGCACAATCTCAGCTCACTGCAACCTCTGCCTCCTGGATTCAAGCAATTCTCCTGCCTCAGCCTCCCGAGTAGCTGGGATTACAGATGCCTACCACCTCGTCTGGCTAATTTGTGTATTTTTGGTAGTGACACGGTTTCACCATCTTGGCCAGACTGGTCTCAAACTCATGACCTCGTGATCCACCCGCCTTGGCCTCCCAAAGTGCTGGGATTACAGGCATGAACCACTACGCCTGGCCTTTGGAGGTCTTTTTACGCTTTGCTGACTTAGGTTTCTTCCAAAACTGCACGAGGCCTAGACTAAACATGGCCTTAGCCAAGCAGCAAAGCTCAGGGCGGCTGTCATGGGTAACCTGTGATGCAAAGCTGGCTCAGTTTCCTTCCAGAATGACAAATTCACTTCTCAACTGTTGGTGGCAAGTTTCACCATGAAAACATCCTGAGTACAAAAGTTATTTCCTCCTGTTGGACTGAGAAGGAAACCAAAGACAGGATAGTTACCTTAACCAAAAACTTACTCAGTTCCTACTTCTAGCCTGACACGTCTGGTCCCTGAGGACTGGTGGTTGGGAAGAATGAAAGATGACTCGTGGTTGCTTCTTTGGGGTGGAATAGAGGCTATTTACAGTCTCTTTAAGGCCCAGACCTCTCGTGAGAACAGCCTTGGATTTTTGTTTTAATTTATGCAAGAGGAAACCAAACTTTCTGGCAAATAGGAAGCATCGCTGTGTTTGTCCTTTTGCCCCACAGTGTTTGCAGAACTATTGCAGATGGCTTATAAAGGATCGATTAAAAAGGCCGGGCCAGCCCTGCTCTGACTGCACACTGGCCACTCTTCCATGACATTTGATGTCAGAGCTGATATTAATGTGTGTCCAGGAGGAAAGGCACTAGGGAGAACGTGATGCTATGCAGGGAATGACTTCTGCTCCAGGTGCCCTGCTGGGGCAGGCGGAACCTTCTGCACTGTTGCTAGGCTCCACAATGCTGGCAGCCTGAGCGCTCTCTGTGCCTTCTCTGTTTTGTTTATTCCTGATGTTGCCTTTGGGCTGTGCGATCACGTTTGTGTATTTTTCCATCCTTTTCTTCTCCTCTTCCTCTTGACTCTGGACCATTGATTCTGGACACTGGGGCCTTGCTCTGCCTGCTTCTGTCCCCTGAAACTATGGCCAGAATCTAGTGCTTAGAAACTGAGGTACCAGGTTCCCAAGTCAAGGTTTCGGCTTACACACGGGAGCCAGGACTCATGCAACAAGAGTAAGCCGAGGAGTCCCTGTCCCTGGGGCTGGCTGCGGCTCTGCTTCCGTCTGTCATACACTTCTGACTTTTATTGGGGGGCCCAGTTACTGGATTGCTCACTTTCCCCCCATAATTTGGAGCTGCCACCTCCCACTCTGAGGCTTTGTGGATTATCACTCACTAACCAGAATGCTGCCTACTATTGAAACCACTGAGTGTTTGGAAAGGAAGGTCATTGTTTGTAATAAAAGATTGTGGCTGATTGTAGTTACACGGGAAATCAGCCACAAGCCACAGCCAAACAATACATTGTGAATTCACACAGAAGTGGCAGCTGATCCATCACCAGTGTGGGGTCCTAGAGACTCCAATCTATGGACTCCCCTCTTCTCCCCAAGCAGCAAACAACACAGGCAATGAGTGTGCCCCGCCTGCTCTGTGTTCCCAATTCATCTGCCCTGCTGCAAGTTGCAGTCTAGCACGGGACATGAACACAGAATACTTGAGGGGTGGTGGCTCGAACTGTAATGTGGCCATGCATAGCCACAGTCAGTATTAAGAGCTTACCTCTGCTGGGCGTGGTGGCTCGCGCCTGTAATCCCAGCACTTTGGGAGGCCAAGGCAGACAGATCACAAGGTCGGGAGATCGAGACCATCCTGGCTGACACGGTGAAACCCATCTCTACTAAAAATACAAAAAAAATTAGCTGGGTGTGGTGGTGCGTGCCTGTAGTCTCAGCTACTTGGGAGGCTGAGGCAGGAGAATTGCTTGAACCTGGGAGGCGGAGCTTGCAGTGAGTCGCATCACACTACTGCACTCCAGCCTGGGCCACAGAGCGAGACTCTGTCTCAAAAAACAAACAAAAAAAAGCTCACTTGTGCAGGGCCAGGTTCTAGGAAGCACCAGGGAGCTGGGGATGTGGGCCTTATCTTCAAAGGGCCTGCAGTCCACAGTGGGAGCAGGGGAGACCAGGTATGTAGCAAAACTTATACTTAAATAAAATATAAGCAAACATAAAATAATATAGGACAAATGGGTGGCATGAACTTATCATCAAAAAAATACCAGAACTATTTCCTGAAGAGGATAAATTTAGAGCAATGCTTCTTAAAGTGTGGTAGCAGTAGTCCTGGGGAGCTTATTAGAAGGGTCAGTTCTCAGGCCCCATCCCAGACTCCTGAATCAGAAACACTAGGGTGGAGTCCAGCAGTCTGTGTGTTAACCAGCTCTCTCAGTGACTCTGATGCACACTAAAGTTCGACACCCCCTGATTTCAGTGGAGGGAATAACATGAAAATGTCCATGTTTGGCCACATGCCTTCCTTTTGGAGTAGTAACAGCAGCTACTAACGATGTTTTTGAGTATTTGCTGTGTACTAGATACTGTTCTAAGCCTTTTACCTACATCACCCCTGCTACTTCACACAGAGCCTTGTGAAGTAGGTTGTGTCATGACCTGCATTATACCAGCTGATAGAAACAGTTGCAGTCTAGAAGGAGACCTGCTGTAGTCTCAGCCCTGCAGCCCACTCTGCGACTCCAGTCAGCTAACCATGCTGTGCCTGGGTTTCCATCCTCTTTTAAACGGGGTGATAAGACCTGTCTTAGCTGTCTCGGAAGATTCTTATTATAAGGATGATATGATGAAGCAGCTATATCCTTTCAGAAGTTGGAGGTGTTAAATGCTGTTTAAAGAAGTGTGGCATTTCTGATATTGGCTCCCATGACTTACCCTGATTAAAAGATGGTATCCGGGTGTCTTGGAGCAGGATTCTTTTGGGTTCCTTTTCTGCCACAGGATTTCACTATATCAGACCAGAGCCTTTGGAGAAGAAGGAGGGAGTGAAAGAGCAGAGGTCAAGAAAACAAGGCTAGAAGGGGTCTGTTCTGCAAGGGAGGTCCTTCTGAAAAGCAGTGCCTCCAGCTTAGAGCCCCCTTCCTTGGCCCGGTGTAGCTCAGGGTCTGATAAAAGAGGGCATCGCTCTCTCTCACCAGAACTCTACTACGATCGCGGGAACCACCATGAATTTGTGTCCCTGGTGAAGGACCTGGCTCGGCCTGGAGAGATCACCCAGTCGCAGGCCTTCGACTTTGAATTTACTCACGTGGAGAAGCCGTATGAGTCCTACACAGGGCAGAATGTGAAGCTACGGTAAGTTATGTCTGCGGGTTCCCCACTGTGCCCTAGAACCTGCCCCATGTGGACGAGGACCTGAGGCTGTCCCCACTTTGAGGATCTTCACAGGGATCCTGAGAAGGAAGAGTATCGCAAGCTGTGGCATGCCGGTAAACCATTAACCATGGGCCTTCTAGGAGGAAAGTGCTCTGAGTTTGTAGCATGTGTCAATTTCTGTAGTGTGCATAGCCCCACCATGGCCAATTTCAGGCTACCTAATGTTCCTAAATGTAGAGGTGGGAGAGATGTGCTATGACCATCATATGGAGACACATTCCCTCAAGAGCAGAGAGCATTGTAAAGGGCAGGAAAATAGGAAGTGATGAGATTTTTGCATGTCTTAGCTTTGTTTTTAATATGATTCATTTAGATGTGAGTTTATATAATTTAACTTTAAATGATTGCTGTGTTTAACAGCCAGTTCATAAAATTCCTGAAAGTTCAACGTCAGCCACCCCCAGCACACTCCTGCTGGCTGGGTGTCAGGAGATCCTGACCCAGTGTCTGGCTCTGCCACACAGCTGCAGTGTGACCTTGAGCTCTGTAACTCAGCTTTCTCACTTCACGAGTGGGTAATAGATTTGGATTCTAATTCTAGATGTCCTCTTCTTTTGGGGGTGATAAGAAAATAAAGTTCTTAAAATGTGAACACATAGGTACATGGATTGTTTTTACTGTTGTAGTGTTGGAAACTCTGAAAATAGGGACTGATGCCAAGGTCTCTTGGGTGAAAAAAATTCCACAGCAGATATAGACTGTTAGGTGTAACCTTGAGGTTATGTGATGCTACTGGGATAAAGCAGTCTCCCCTGTCACTCTGAACACCTGATTCCAGGTCTTGATACCATCTCATAAGATCAGTTTGTCTCCTCACCCGAGGACCTGAGTTTAGGATGGTACACAGCACAGCAAGACCTTTAACTTCTTTTCTTTCTCTATCCTCCCTTCTTCCATCAGAAGAGTGAAGGCTCTTTTTAAATCTTTGCAGAGGTGGTGGTTCACGCCTGTAATCCTGGCACCTTGGCCAGGAATTCGACACCAGCCTGGGCAACATATTGAGACCCCATCTCTATCAAAAAAAAATTTTTTTTAAAGAAAAAAACAAATATTTGCAGAGAAGTCTAAGACTGACATTACACCCAGTAAAGACAGTGTTTCATAATTGCACCCAGAGAATGCAGCAACAGCAAGGATCATCTAGTCATCACTTCAGTTTGACTGAGGGATTTATTATTTAATTTTTTTTTCTTTTGCAGTGGATTTGTCTTAAGTGTTTGTACGGCAGAAAGAAAGGTGTTGAAACCAGTATAGCGGTGCCTCGAAAAATTAAACAGAATTACCATATGATCTAGCAATTCCTCTTTTGGATCCAGAAGTGGATCCAAAAGAATGGAAAACAGGATCTCGAATGGATATTTGTACACCCATATTCACAGCAGCATTATTCACAATAACCAAAAGGTAGAAGCAACCCGAGTGTCCATCAGTGGGTGAATGGACACAGGAAATGTGTTTTGTCCACACAGTGGACTGTTATACAGCCTTCAAAAGGAAGGACATTCTGTCCTATGCTACATGAGTGAACCTAAAGGACACTGTGCTACGTGAAAGAAGCCTGTCACAAAAGGACAAATACTGTCTGATTCCATATATATGAGGTACCCAGAGCAGTCAAATTCATAGAGACAGAAAGTAGAATGGTAGAGGCCCAGGGCTGAGGGAAGGAGGAAATGGGTGTTGGTGTTTAATGAGTAGAGCTTCAGTGGTGGAAGGTGGAAAAGTTCTGGAGACTGATGGTGATGTTTGCACAACAATACGAATATCACTAATTTCACTGAACTGTATAATTAAAAGTTGTTAAAGTGGTAAATTTTATGTTATGTGTATTTTGCCACAATAAAAGAAAAGTGTTAATGTCCAAATCACATGAAGACTTCAGGATTCATGTTGTGAAAGAGAGGAGGTAGAGATGGGAAAATTAGTTGAGGACAGTTTAATGATGTAACTTCCAGATTAAAAGCTTTTTCTTATTACACAGGCAGAGGGAAAACATGAAAAGATTATGGTGGACTTTTTTTTTGTCTTTAGGCAGGGAAAAGGTTATTTTGGAAGACTGGAGTCCATATGTAGCATTTGGTGGGTGGGAAGAGTGTAGAGACAAAACTATCAGAAGGCTATTGTGAGGTCCTCAGAGTATGATTTTGGTGGCTGTAATGGGAACAGAGAGGAAGATGAATGTGATAGACACCAGCAGAGATGACCAGTGAGTGGAGGCATGCAGCCGTGGAGATGGAGACAGAGGGCTATCAGGAGGAAGAAATGATCCGGAGATCAGCTGATTTATCCAGCTCTAGAGGGCAGGCTGAAGTACTGGCAAAATTGAGAAAGCGTAAAAGTTTAGCAGACAATTGGAAGCGCAGACCTGGGACTAAGAACAGAAGGGACACTTAGAAATGTGCAGTCAGGACTGATCTGCTCAGAGGTCATAACTGATATGTTTTTGAAGAAAGGGAGCACAAGGAGAGGAGAGCCAGGACCCACCGGGGGATGGCAGGAGGAGGAGAGGGAGTGAATCAGGGCAGCACCTCTGCAGAACCGCGGGAAGAGTGTTTCAAGGAAGAAGTGTTTCATGGGACGCAGAATCAAGGGCTGCTGGATTTAGCACCTGGGAGGCCATGGGTTACTGACCTCGAGGCAAGCGGTTTCTGTTGGGTGGTGGAGACAAAAGCAAGGGGTTGGGAGGAGTGGTTCGTGGAGAAGCCTCAGGCGTTGGTGCAGAACCCGCCTTGTGACAGTTGTCTCTGAAGAAAGAAAGAGAAAGTATGGTAGGTCAAGAGGGTAAGGCCTGGAGAAGGTTCTTGGGATTGGTGACTTTGGAAACCGATTTTTTAATAAGCTCAGAGGAAAAAGCCTTTAGTTAGAGGGAGATTGATGATCTTGGGGAAATCAGAATATGTAGAAGGATCCAGATGCCGGACCAAGGCTTCCACATTAGAATCACGTGGGAAGCTTTTTAAAATGCGAATGCCTGTGTCCCTTTGCAGGCAGTCACGTATCAGGTGTGCCCAGGCAGCAGGATTCTTACAGGCTCTCCTTTCCTGGTGATTTCATTGTGCATCCATATGGAGAGTTCTTGTGCCGGAGTGGGGAGGAGAGGTCTGGAGAGGGAGAGGTGCTGTTGGAGAGAGGATGGGTGAAGATGCAGGGACACGTTTAGGCCCTAAGTAAGGAACAAAGCAGAGGAAGAAGCACATTGTAAGTCTTGACGGCGAAGGCCTTCATCTTCTTAGTGGAGTAAAAGTCAGTGTCTTCCCAGACAGCAGGGTGGGGAGACGGGAGCCTGAGCAGTTAGAAGAGGGCTAGGGACAGATGTCTTGGGCAGTGTGATGGAGGTTACTGAGGTGAACTGAAAGGATCCCCAAGAAGCAGCCAGTGCCACACAGAGGATAGTAGCCGAAATGTGTAGTTGGTCTGGTTAGCATATCTTTATTTTATTTTTATTTGTTTTAGACGGAGTCTCGCTCTGTCGCCCAGGCTGGAGTGCAGTGGTGCAATCTCGGCTCACTGCAAGCTCCACCTCCTGGGTTCACGCCATTCTCCTGCCTCAGCCTCCCAAGTAGCTGGGACTACAGGCGCCCGCCACCATGCCCTGCTAATTTTTTGTATTTTTAGTAGAGACGGGGTTTCACTGTGTTAGCCAGGATGGTCTTGATCTCCTGACCTCGTGATCCACCCGCCTCTGCCTCTCAAAGTGCCGGGACTACAGGCGTGAGCCATTATATTAAAATAATGTTTTATGAAGAAGGAAATACAATTAAAGGGCTCCTCCTCATTGAGTGTTAGCACAGTGTTAAGTGCCGGGGATGACAGTGCTGCACTGGCGGGCCACAGGGGGCAGCTTGTTAAACCCTTCAGGGCTGTGTCTCTGTCTTCTCTCTCATCCCCTCCACAGCAGCATCCTCCCCAAGGATCCTAGGTTCAGCCAGAGACTTGTTATTCAACAGACCAGGTCCTGTCTGCCCCTGTGGCATATAAGGTTTGCTCTTCTGGAATGCCCTTTTCTCCCTCCACACAGCACTGGATCGCAGCATCTCGATTAGCCCTTTCCATGTGTTCCCATTTCTCTATTTGCCCATCTCCCCCGGTGAACTGTGAGCTTCGCATGAGACCGTGTCTTATTCATCCTGTGCTTGGCCCAGTGCTTAGCTCAATAAATGTTTGTGGAATGAATAGCTGACTTAATTTATCTCTTTCCTAGTCCCCTCTTTTAACTCAAAAAAGGTTTATTGGGACACTTTAAGAAGGTTTATTGATGAATATTGTTCAGTGAACAAACATGCAAAGATAAAAGTACGACACGGACTCCTTTGCCCCAAAAGCCAGGAGTTAGCTGATGAAATAAAGCCTGTACACAAATACATGGTCAGTAGTGGTAAGGGCCGTGAAAGGCCCAAGAATAACATGTGATTGGGGTACAAGGCAGAGAAATCACTTTCCCTTACAGCAGGATTCTTGACCCAGGGGCATGGGCTCCATAGAGGGATTTGGGGGAAGGGTCTTTGAACTCCTAGAATTGTGGTTGAAAAGTTCTGTGTATGCCGGGCGCGGTGGCTCACGCTTGTAATCCCAGCACTTTGGGAGGCCGAGGCGGGCGGATCATGAGGTCAGGAGATCGAGACCACGGTGAAACCCCGTCTCTACTAAAAATACAAAAAAAAAAATTAGCCGGGCGTGGTGGCGGGCGCCTGTAGTCCCAGCTACTCGGAGAGGCTGAGGCAGGAGAATGGCCTGAACCTGGGAGGCGGAGCTTGCAGTGAGCCAAGATCGCGCCACTGCACTCCAGCCTGGGCGACATAGCGGGACTCCGTCTCAAAAAAAAAAAAAAAAAAAAAAAAGAAAAGTTCTGTGTATATATACATATAGGTACATATGTGCATCTTTCCCTGGAAGAGGGTCTGTAACTTCTTAAAGGGATACAAAGCCCTCAAGGGTTAAGAACCTTTGTACAGGCTTCTCTCAAGTGGGCCAGTTTGGTACCTATATCTAGGTAGCATCTGGAGACTGGGAGTGTTTATTCATGACAGTTGCGTCTCCTACAGCTATTTCCTTCGAGCTACCATCAGCCGCCGCCTCAATGATGTTGTCAAAGAGATGGACATTGTAGTTCACACACTCAGCACATACCCGGAGCTGAACTCTTCCATCAAGATGGAGGTCGGGATTGAGGACTGTCTGCACATTGAATTTGAGTACAATAAGTCCAAGTAAGTGTCTCGGTGCCAAGGCTGTGAAATGATTATTTAAGGAGGTTAAGATGGGACTTGATGCAAATGCAAACTGATGGCCCTCCGTGACTCGACTGCTTTGTGGTGGCATGCGGTGGGGGAAGACGGTGGGAGCAATCCAGTGAGTGTCTATGGCAGGCTAGCTGCAGCTGGACTGACCACGACGTAAACACTTCATTTACCTAAACTAAACCATACTCAACCAAGGTGGTATATTTAAGTTAAACATCCTATGATGCCTCTCAAAGTCAAGCTAAACTAACTTGAGGTTATTTGTTTTGGAATTCCAGCTTCAGCTGTTTCCCGCTACTGATAAGAACAATCTCAGAATACGATTCCATTATCATGTGCTCCCTCCATCTATGTCTTCAGAAATCAAAGCAACGAAACCAAACATTGGCCATGATTTGCTGCTTCCTCCCTGAACTAAAATGAATTATAGCAAAGAATATTGGATTTTTTTTTCAAGATGGGGTACAGTGGCCCAGTCATGGCTTACTGCAGCCTTGACCTCCTAGACTCAAGCATTTCTCCCACCTCCGCCCCTACAAGTAGCTAGGAGCACAGGCATGCACCGCCACGCCCAGCTAGTGTGTGTGTGTGTGTTTGTAGAGCCAAGGTTTTGTCATGTTGCCCAGGCTGGTCTTGAACTACTGAGCTCAAGTGATCCGCGTGCCTCGGCTTCCCAAAGTGCTGGGACTACAGGCATGAGCCACCATGCCCAGCCCTGATGTATTTTTTATAAAGGTCATAAAATGACTTTATTTTAACTGGCAAGTTGGGAAGATGTATATCTTTTAAACTGTGTTTACTGTTAGAACATCAAAATAATTAGCTGGTTATAAATAAATCACAAAACTTTCTGACAGGGTATTTCAAAAGCATCTTTCTTTTGAATGTGATATTCCTGAAAATGTTTGGAACTCAAATATCCAAAAGTAGAAAGGGTATTCTATTCACACAGAGCTATACAAAAAAAGCCGCAAAGTCTCTAAGTAGGATTTTCATTGTGGCACCCCTGGACCCACTGTCATCCGGAGGCTGGGAGCAGTGGGAGCTGCACCAGATGGCCCACCTTTGAAGGGTCAGGAACAGAGCTTTTGAAAACTAGGAACATATGTGGTTCTTGGAACAGGGTTGGAGGAATGGTGTGTTTTTTCCCCTGGCAGGCCTGGAACCTAGAGGGCCCCAGGAAAATGACCAGTGTGACCTAGAATTGGCTCTGCCTGGCCTAAGCCCACCAGTGAACAGAGTGAGGCAAGGTGGGAGGGAGGCTGATCTGGGCCTGGCATGGGAACAGGCTCTTCCCCTTTCTCCTTATAGCCTCAGGGCTCTGTGGTCCTGCCCAGAAAGGAGCCATCCAAAGTGCCCACCCACTACTGTCCTGGCCACCTGGTGAAGGCAGAGGCCAGCAGCTGTGCCACCCGTAGGAGCTCAAAGCAGCCACTGGTCAGCAGTGCGTGCCAGACCAAAGCTAGTGTGGAAAAGGTACTCTAGAGAGGCAGGGACTGGACACTTCCACACCACACCTCTCCTTGCACAACGAGCTGCT
The DNA here is from genome assembly GCF_006542625.1 of Nomascus leucogenys. Classification (NCBI taxonomy): domain Eukaryota; kingdom Metazoa; phylum Chordata; class Mammalia; order Primates; family Hylobatidae; genus Nomascus; species Nomascus leucogenys. The sequence continues at coordinate 698,314 of NC_044395.1, read as the reverse complement.
CTGTGTGAGTGCCTGATTTATATGTCAGAGAACTCCAGACTTGGAACCAGGTCCTGTTCTGCCACTAAGAAGTTGGGCTAAGGTCCGCGGGTACTAACATTTTATACCTCGGCTTCTCATCTGTAAAACGAGGAGCTTGGACCAGATCAGTGGGTTTCAAACACAGAAAGTGTGAGGTGGCAGAGGAGCTGAGGTCCTTAGACCCTCTGGCCTTCCACTTTTCTTCCATCCACAAGCAACGTTTTTGTTGTTTGTTTTTTTTTTAACTCTCCCCGCTTATACCTAGAGCAGCTTTTGCTTCTGTGTAACATTTAGAATAAAGGAACGTGTGACTTGTAGGAGTTTGAAAACATCTCCAATCCATGGTCTCTAAGCATCCCTGTAAGATGGTGCAGGTGGTCTCCTGCTGCTTTTGCAAATTTGCTGAGGCTGTTTGCTCAGGTGTCTGCAATCTTCCTGTAGCCTGTGCACAGAAGGGTGGTGTGAAACAGTGGGGAACACTCCAGCCTGGGACTAGGATCCTGGGTTGACCACCTTTCTCTACCCCCCACTCACATCCTGGTTATCCAAGAGAACATTACCTCTTTTCTTCCAACTTCCTTTTCTTCACCTGTAATATAAGGAGGCTGAATTCTGATGTCTATGCCAGCATTCTTACCCTGTGAGCTGAGCCATCAGGTTTTAAGATTTTACTCTCTTTTTCATGCCTGATACAGGCTGTGCGCATGTAGACTATTGACTGACCCAAAGAAAAAAGCTTAAGGGTCAGGAAGTGTTACCCAATGCGGCTCACCTCGTTAACAGCTCACAAGGCCAGGCCAGCGGAGCCCAGAAAGCAAGTGCTGATGCCGAGAGTGACTTGCTCTTGATCTACGGCTGCTGCCTGGCCTGTCGGCCAAGAGCGGACAGAACTGTGTGCTTTGAGCCATCCAGGTCCAGTTCCCTAAGGACATTGTGTGGAGATCAGAGGAAAGGAGAGACTGGTCCCTGCGCTTGTGGGACTAGCCTCTCATACATTAGGATATCATTCAAAAACACAAATTTAAAAGGTACTAAAGCAGCTGCATGCTGGGGAGATAAAGCAGATGAACAAACATGAATGGGTACCATGCAGGAGAGAAGTCCTTTGCGTGGGATGTGGAAGGGACAGAAGCTACTTTAATCCAAGTAAAGACCACACCGGGAAACCGTTCAGCCACAGCCATGTGGGCAGTGATGGGTGAGTGTGTCCTGCAACTGGACCTTTAACCAGCACGCTTGGCCATGGCGTGTACGCTCTACTGAAACAGAAAGGTCTGGCCACAGTACCAACATCCTACTTCCTGTACTTTCTGTTCCCCAGATACCACTTGAAAGATGTCATTGTAGGGAAGATATACTTCCTGCTGGTGAGAATCAAAATCAAGCACATGGAGATAGATATCATCAAGCGAGAAACGACGGGTACAGGCCCCAACGTGTACCACGAGAACGACACGATAGCCAAGTACGAGATCATGGACGGGGCACCAGTGCGAGGTGAGACTCCAAGCCCAGGCCTCAGCTACCACAGCTTTTCTCCCATGTCCTGCACAGAATTCTGGAGGGGCTGGAGGGATTACCCTGTCAAAATAAGATGTCCTCTTAACCTGTAACTTCTTAATCTCTCAGTTTACACCGTGGGTGGCGACAAGGAAGAAAAGGAAGGCTGAGTATGTAGAACTTCAGGCTACTATCCCATCTTCACCCTGAAAAGTTCCACTTAGACTTGGATTATATATTGGGCTTGTACTGAAGATTGAACCTCAAGCGTTACTTTGGAAGGTCCAGGTTTAGCAGATGTGGTTTGAACACGTTTCTGCTGCTTCCTGTTGACATTCTGGCATTCTCTGCTGCTGGGGGGCAAGGGATGCATGCACAGCAGCCCGTCTGTGACTTGGCTCTGGCTCCGATTTATTATCTGAATTCGCTTGTCAGGCAGAAAGAACACTACTAGACACTTCAGCCAACACCGCCAGGTAGCCCTGGAACTTGCTGGAAGCGTCCTCTCCCAGCCCCAGGGAGCTAACATTACATCTGGGTTAGTGGAGCTGGAAGCCCTTTGTCATTTGGGTACCGTGGTTATCTGGAAGAAGCAATCATTTACATTCTTCATTGGCCCTTTAGCCATTCTTCAGGAATGGCGAAGACTCTTCATTTTGAAGTGCGTGGTGCTTCCAGGGTTTTATTTGGCTTATTCCATTTACTCCCACAGGCTGTTCCATGTGGAAGGAGGAGCGCCACAGATTTAGCTGCCTGCAGCTCTGGGGACACGCGGGTGTTACCATGCCAGGCCCTTGGAGGGTTGGGACCAAGCTCTCCTGACACTCTCTGATGTCCCATTTTGTCACTGGCTGTGCAAATAGAGCCAGCTGTCATTTTTCCTGTACAAATGAAATGGGTCACTGAGAATGCATGTAAAACAGCAGATAATGATAAGATGGCTTATATTTAGCTTTAGACCACATTATGGGTTTGGCCTTTCTCGGTAGAATTACTGCCCTAATTTTGTTCCACTGATACTAGAAAAGGTCTGATGTTAGAGCTGGAAGGGATCTGTAGTACCATGCAGCCCAATTCTCTAATTTTCCACATGAGAAAACGAAGGTCCAGAGGAAGCAGCAGACTTAACTCACAAATCAGAAAAGCGGTTCATGCAGAACTGAGGCCATGGTGAGGACTTTCTGCTTTCCAGACCACCAGACCACCCTGCCCGTCCACACAAGAGGGAGGATGTATTTTGTGGGGCACACACTGAGGATGGAGAAAGATGGCATCAGAACTGCTGGGTGAAATGGTGGCTTAACTGGACTTTGACAGCTGCCTTTTGAAAACCCCAAAACTAAACACACTGCATGTAATCAACAGATGCTTACACTAATAATACCCCTGTGCTGTTCCCACTCAGTTGCTCTCTGTTTTGGAGAAGACATAAGAAGCTGCAACATGACCTGGAGTGGAACTGGAGAGTCACATTTTTGTTTCAGCCACCTGCTGGGCAGCAGAGCGACTGCACCTTCCCAGAAGGCTGAAGCGCTCCTGTGCTGCTCTCCAGTGGCATCTCTGCAGTGGTCAGAGTGACCTGGTCTAAGGGAGAGGGCATCACCTTGCCCCCTGTGCTGACTCCTGCCCTCCCCCTACAGGAGAGTCCATCCCGATCCGGCTCTTCCTGGCCGGGTATGAGCTCACGCCCACCATGCGGGACATCAACAAGAAGTTCTCTGTGCGCTATTACCTCAACCTGGTGCTGATAGACGAGGAGGAGCGGCGCTACTTCAAGCAGCAGGTGAGGGCCAGGCTCCTCCAGGCCCCAATGCCCTTGGGACAGAACAGGAGGCTCTTTCCTATGGAAGGTCCAGCTCCATTTTTGCCAAGAGACGGGAACATTAGGTCGCCCACAATTGCACAAGAATGAGGATTCCCACTTGGCATTAGAGTCTGCTTCCTCGGGCCTTCTCCTGCAACCACCTGCCCTTTTGGCCCACACCAGGGACAGGGAGGTGCTGGCAGCTGCTGCCTTTGGTGAGAGAGAAACAGAGGAGGTCCTTGCCCAAGATTCCCCAGGACAAAGTTGGGAGCCTCTAAGAAACCTGTCCCCACGCCTCCCTCTAAGGTGTCACATTGCCCCCTTTCAATTCTGCAGGAAGTGGTGTTGTGGCGGAAGGGTGACATCGTACGGAAGAGCATGTCCCACCAGGCGGCCATCGCCTCACAGCGCTTCGAGGGCACCACCTCCCTGGGTGAGGTGCGGACCCCCAGCCAGCTGTCTGACAACAACTGCAGGCAGTAGGCCCCCAGGGCCAAGAAGATGCTGGGCATCCACCCAGCACCCCCATCTACCAACACCAGCGGCTGGGGGCGGGGGCGGACCTTGTGAGGCTCAGTTGACCCGTTACTTGCAACCTGAAAACAAATCATGTTTTTGACTTAAATTCTTTTCTCTGGAGAACCCAAGGGGCTTGGGGTGGGAAGCAGTCTCTCCTTGGGATTCTGCAGCCGATGTGGGATAGGAGAGGTAGCATCCTGGAAGCCAGCCTCTCTGGGGAACATGAGCCCCCTTCCTCGAGGGGCTGCCTTGCGTCTTGGAGGAGGGAGAGCAGAGAGCATGCATCCTTGGCTCCTGGCTCTCCGAGCTTCCTGATACAGGATCTGAGCATGTCCCTGGGATTCTGAGCTGCCAACAGGGCCCTGGGTGGTCCCATCTTGTGCTCCCCTCTACTGTCCCTGAGGTAGTGGCAGGAGTTGGGCCAGCCCCCACTAAAGGGCAGGGGGGAGACTCACGATTGGGAAGCTACCTCTTTGGGAATCTTGGATGTGGTGATCTGAAGTTCCCACAGGCCACCTCCTTCTGGCCACTCACTGCTGGGACCCAGGCACCTCCCTTCTCCATCCTCTCTGGATTGTCAGTAATGTCCTGGAACAGAAAAGCCTGTGGAATGGCCTTGGGCACACAGAAGCCCTGGGGTCAGTGTCGTGCACGGATGGCGGCAGTGTTGAACCCAGGAGGCTGAACCCGGCCCACCACGGACGATCAGTGCATGGCAACTGCCTGCCTTCACATCGCTCCACTTGGTAACCCCAAGGTCTGGGCTGTTCTAGGTATTGCTCCATGTGCCCCAACAAGCCCTGAACAAGAGGGCCTGTTTCCCTTAAGAACCAATCCCAGGAAGGGGCCTTGATCCCTCCGCCTTGCTGAGAGTGAACCCTCGTCTCTCCTCACCCTCCATTTCGTTTCTGGGAATTGGGGCTTAGTTTCGAACCTTTGGCAAGGCTGTTCTTACTAATGCCCAAGCCCCTCTACCGCTCTCCCTATAGGTTACACAGGGGAGACCAGGCCCTCGGCAGAAGACTGCTGCCACACTACCGAATCATTCTGCTTGCCAAATATGTCATCTTCACCAGTTGACTGACCCAAGTTTAGGACCATTGGTATCGTGTGTTTAAAAAAACACATATAAAAAAAACTCTTGTGAATATTCTTGTTATGCTAGAGAGGAAGGCACCTCTCCCTCTATGGCTCTGCGCTGGGGCCTATGGTAGTAAAGTTGTTTACTGTCCTTTTTCTGCCTCCCCTGGAAATGGCAGGCATTACTCTCCTATTGGCCTCCCTTCCCTTTATAGAAAGACCAAGCAGGCCCCACTGGCCAACAGGTACAGTATTTGGCGGTCTGAGTGCTCAGTAACTTGGAAAGTTAAGGGGTTGGTTCCTGTGTCACCTTTCAGTTAGTGTGGGAAAGGAAGACTCCTGTTTTCCTGAGATCAGTGCAGGGAAAATGCAGGAATTCCCTGAGATCAGTGCAGCCTCAGGTCTTTGGCAGGGCTCATGGATCAGAGCTGAGACTGGAGGGAGAGGCATTTGGGGTAGCCTAGGAGAGTGACTGGGGGCAGCAGAACCAAGAAAGGCAAGGTTGTTTCCCCCACGTTGTGTCCTGTGTTCAGGTGCGACGCACAATCCTCATGGGAACAGGATCACCCATGCGCTGCCTTTGATGATCAAGGTTGGGGCTTAAGTGGATGAGGGAGGCAAGTTCTGGGTTCCTTGCCTTTTCAGAGCATGAGGTCAGGCTCTGTATGCCTCCTTTTCCTAGCTGATATTCTAACTAGAAGCATTTGTCAATTCCTTTGCCTCCCAACTGACAACACACGTTCATTTTCCAACCTTCCTAACATCTTAAACCTTTCTTCTGGGAGAACTAGAAGACAGAATTTGCTTTGATTCTCTCAGGCGCTGTGCACAAGTCAGGTCTTCTGTTTTCTCTTACTCTACCCACATTCTTGCCTTCTCTATCCAACTGTGAAAGTGAGGGGAGGCTCCTGTCCCCCTCTCTTAAGGTCCCCAAACCTGGGAGTGCATAGGTACTAAATCAAGCAGTGCAACTTGTAATTAAGCAGCTGCAGTGTTTACATGTTTCTTAATGTGTCATCTTTTCAATGGCTGTATTTTAAAAGAAGAACATTTGTTTTAATGGTCTTTCTGATTAAAGGAAGCCCCTGTGGCTTTGGAGGCATTGTGCCTATGGTCCACCAAGTTCTGTGGTCTCTTCCGTCTTACACGGTCCCATCTCCGACACTCAGGGAAAGACAGATCCCCACCCTGATTTCCCTACATAGTGCCTGTGCTCTCACTGTATAGCCCCTGGTGAAAAATGATGAATACTTTATTAGCCACCTGTTTGAGACAAGCACATGGCTGAGAAATGAATTCAGTTCTTACCCTATCTGGTGATTCATCCAGAACTGCTCATGGGATGGTTTAAACCTCTGTGGGACCCAGAAGATGTAAGGGGCAGGTGAGCAAGGCTGGTGTAGAAAGAAGAGTTCATTCCAGTGGGTGTTACCAGACTGAGGATCTCAGCCCTACATCATGCAATTTGCTACAGAACTACTAGTGGTCGTAAAGAAAGAAGGTGGAGGCCGCCCTGCATCTTGGAGCAGCCAAAGGAGCCCACCTAGAGGTAAGAGGTATCCCACTGCACTCACTGTGGTTTTAGAAGAAAAGTTCTTCAACTTTGATATTTTATTGAAAAAAGTACACAAAAACCACTGAGGTACACAAGCCCAGGTGAGCTTACCCAGCAAGCCCCCTCACACCTTCTTTTGTCTGAAAAACGCTTGACTTCTTTGCAGCAATGTCTTGCCCATTCCAGCAGCAGTATCTCAGTTAACTTGGTTCCTTTTCCTCCAGGCCCAAAACAAAATCAAACTCTTCTACAAAAAAAAGGGAAAAAGAATTAGGTCTTAATGTCTCCTCTTGAACAGGAAAGTTGTGCCAGGCACAGGTACATTTTACATGGTACTAAGGCGAGCAGTCATTTGTTCAAAACTATTTACCAGGTGCCAAGCACTGTAGAGTACTGGGTAATAGAAACAGGTAACTCAGGCCACATTCCCTCCCTCATGGATGTTACAGGTGAGGATGCTGACGGAGAAAGGTGAACTACCATGCCCAAGTTTAATCAGCTAGTAAGTGGGAATTCATGAGGTCATTCTGGTATATGGGCTTTAATAAAGGGCAGGGCCCACTCTTACCTTGGGTCAGGGGCTGGACTGATAATCTCTGGCGAGTGAAGAGAACCATATTTTTTAAGGGGCCACCAGTAGCTTTGTGAGCTTGATGATAGGATTTGAGCTCGGCCAGGGGAATGAAACGCTTCATCATGCGAACAAACTGTACATCCACCTATGTGACAGTAGCGTACATGATAGAAAGATGTGTCTAGGCTGATTTTGCCCACTGTATTTTTAACTGCCTGCAGGAAGCTCCTATCTCTTCAGTATCACCTCATCTGAGTAAGTGCTGGGCTGTGTACCTTGACCTACAGTCACCCCAACCGTCTTCCTCCCCTTGTTCATCCTTCCCCTGTCACGAAATAGAAAGCATAGTCTTTACCATGGACCACTTAGGGTTGTCCTCTTTGCTAGATGGGTCATAATGGGGATTGTTTTTCTCAAACTGTGTGTGGTCTGGGTAAGCCTCTTTCACGATCTGAAACCAAAACAAAAGTTTTGAATCATTTGCCTGCAGTCAGCCCCACAGCCAATCTTTAATCCATATCCAACTTTCATTTCTTACCCTGCACATTCTTACCCCATCTGCCTTGCTGTAGAGCCAATGGGGGCTCAGATATTTGGAAATAATATATAGTCTAATATACAGACTAGGAAATCAACTCTGTTTTTACAAAAGTCTTAAAAACATGCTCTAAAAACAAATGGCAAAGGTTAATACTGGTACCACTGTTTTTTTTCCCACCTGCACGTTAATAATTTTATCCTAATAAGCTTGGAGGAGCTACCATTAGGCCCGTTTTCGAGTGAGATCAAGACTTAGAGGTGGAGGGAAGTCTGTGCTAGTGGGACCTGAAATGAAGGCCTGCTTTGTTTTGAGTTGTCACACTGGAAGGGGCCAGGGCAGTTTTTCCCTATTCCTGTACAAGGGGGATGCGGTGGGGGGAGTGTACTTTTTTGTTACCTAATTAAGGGATATCCCTTTATATCTACTTAAGTTAGTCTCCCTGGAGGGAAAGGGATTCACACCAAAACCTGCCCAACTAACCTTCATGATTCCTGCGATGCCTGGCTCTTTGCAGTTGCTATGGTAGAAGAAGGCTTCTTCTCCCAGCTTCATGGCTCTAAGGAAGTTCCGAGCCTGTCTCGAGGAGAAGAAAGAGTAACTATCCTCCCACCAGCTGGAAAGTACTAGCTTTTAGCAGAAATCAGTCTGCTTTCAATAGATGGGTGTTTCTTGTTTGCAACTTCTCAATTCATTAGAAAGTCCTTCCCCCTTTGCCAGGACACCCAGACTTTTACCAGGACATTGGCCAGAACACAGGCCAATTGAAAATTTCATGCAGAGTACTTAAGGCATTTTTTAATACATTATCAGGTTTGGTTCTGAGAAAAAGCAACCTTGGCCAAGAGGTTCTGCTACTGAGTAAGTCATGAGGAGGAGGCAGGCATTTATCCCACCTGGGTCTCAGGGGACCTCCTCCTTACCCTCTTACCTGGTAGTTCCGAACACCATCCCAGCATGTTGTCTGTCTGGGCTGTGCTTTGAGATCCTCAATGCTGAACTAGGCAAGAGAAAATAAATTCAATCATTAATCCTTGGCCAGTTAGTAAGCATATATGGAAGCAGACAGTTGCTTCCCCTACAGTGAGAGGGGCCACTGGCTATAGAGGAAGTATGTAGTTCACCGGGAAGTGGCTCCACAGAGACGCTTTTGTTGGGTGAATGTAAGTAAGCCTTGTGTTATCTTGTTATCCTTGCTAATTATAAGGATTAGCTGAATGAATAATCTAGGTGATAAAGCAATCTGCTAGTTACTTGCATTTTACTTTATATTTCTTCTATAATATTTCTTCTTACATTTTTCCCAGGCTATATTAAATTTCCTGAAATATAGATCAACTGTTGGCAGGGAGACACCTAGGAGCATGGCAGGTGTTCAGAGAAAGGTAACCTAAGATTGAGGTTGGCAAACTATAGCCTTCCGGGCAAATCTAACCCCATGCTGGATTTCGTGAATAAAGTTGAACTTGAACACAACCACAGCTGTTTAAGTATTATCTCTGGCTACTCTCTTGCTAAAAGGGCAGGGTTGCAACAGAGACTGTAACACGCACAAGCCTACAAAATTTACTATCTGGCCCTTTGTAGCAAAGGTTAGCCAACCCCTGCCCTAGATAGACAGGTTCACAAACCAGTTGATGATAATAAACCCTCCTGATTTTACTCATTTTTACCTTTTTCCTTCCCTTCAAAGGTAAGAAGCTGGGGATGGAACCCTATGGTGTCCCATATTCACTTCTCATTTAAAAAACACCATGAAGGGACTGGAGGCAGGTCAAGGGTCTCACCTTCACATCTACACCTTTCTCCAGCCGGCTCTCTGGCTCTGACTTCATCAGCCAGTGGCTGCTTAGATTCTTTGAACAGGTTTTAGTGGCTGAAGTCTTCTGAGGGTTGGAGTCCTCCACTTTAGCTAATGCCTCACCTGAGTTCTCAGTTTTGGTGCGTTTTCCTGATAGTCCCTTGTCTGCAATAGGAGAAGCAAGAAGAAAAGATCATGCTTGTTCGAGGCAGTGTTTCAGAATGGAACAAGCTTAGCTTTACAGTCAGACCTGGATTCAAATCATGGATCCATTACCAGCTGTAGGAACTTAATCTTACTATTAAGAAGCTTTCCTTATCTATAAAAATTAGACAAGAATACCTACCTTACAGGGTATCTTCTGGATTATGTATTCAATAGGATAAGAACACCTTACAGGGTTGTTCAGGATTAAAGGTCCTGACAGTAGTCAATACATGTTTTCCTTTCCTCACTCTCTCTTCTATGCCTTTGCATAGGAAAGAGGAAACTGAGCACCTACTTGCAACTATTTTGAAGCTTAAATGAGATAACACTAAGGGCCTAGACAATGCCTGGCATTACAGTAAGTGCTCAATACAAGCATTCTTCTCTTCTCATACTTCTTTCCTTCTTGCTCACTGTGGCTCCTGGCCTGTCTCCTTTCTGCTCCTTGAAGGTGCCAATAAAAGTTGAGAGAAACAGTCCATTCAGGACATTGTAGAAATGGTGATGATTCGATTTCATCCCAAGACAATTAGAATGTGCCTGGAACACAGTAGGCATTCAGTAGCTAAGTTGTTAAATTACTATATGACAGGGCCGAAGGTCTATGTGTTACCCTAACCCTAACTCGGTTAATCTACACAACCTGTGAGATGTTCCACTCTTCATCTGGGAAGCAAGCTCCACATCACACATCCAGTAATGGTGGAATCAAGATATGAGGACAGCACCTGTCACTGAGGTCTATCTGAAGCTACTTAATGACTATACTGCCTCTGAATTTAGTCAAAGTCCCTACATCAATTGTCATTAAATACCATTTATGGATGTCTAATGCTCTGAACCCAGCATACCTTCCTAACCTAGTTTCCTAATGGCCCCTTAGGAGTTAACAGGCACACTGCAAACACCACATATTGATAAATAACTGCAATGTGCTGTAGCATATCTGGAACCCCTGTCATTCCCAAAAGAAGTACTTTCTGTACCTTCCAATGTTCCTCCTCCTCCATCCACTGAGAATGCCATCCATCTTTGTGATTATAAAAACGACATCACGTTTTCTTAGTACTAAACTTTGCCCGTGGGAAGTCTCCCATTCAAGGCTGGGCTCAAATTCCACTTCCTTCTCGAGGCCTTCCCTGGGATTCCTCCCTCCATAACCTTAACAATCCATTCGCCTGAACCCCATCACATCTGTTTGAGTTTACCCGCAAGCAGGCGCTTTATACTTTTTAGCACGCCACCTGGTATCGCAAATAGTCTTTGTGCGTAACAACCATTGCCTGAATAAACAAGAAAAAGGAACTCTAGGTAGGAGCTTGGTGAGACAAGTAAAGGAAATGGAGAGTGATTAGGGATAACGGAGTAAAAATATAACAAAGGGTTCTCAACAAGCAGGGAGTAAAAAATGAAGAGTACTAAACAGGCTCTTCGAGAAAGGTTTTTTCTTGGGCTGCCTTTGTGCAGCGTAGGGGCAGCTCACCTGAACCAGAAGTCCCAGCCAGCCTCTTCCGAGGTCTCGACATGGTCACCCTGCAGGGGACTGAAGTGCGGAAGATTCTGGAATCAACGGAGATACAAGAAAGAATGCTAATGTCCTTCAAAACCCGCGCAGAGCGAGATGGAGGCAACGAGAGGCAGCCTAGAATGTCTCCAACTTTTGCGAAACACAGACACCTATGTTTGAGCCCCTCAAATCCTTCCCTCCGTTATCTGCGCCATTTCCGTCTCGCATAACCTGCCCCTAAACCCTTCTCGGTTCTGTCCCTGGTCCTTCTCATCCAGGAACCCCTATCTCAGTATGTAGTTCACTGGGAAGTGGCTCCACAGAGACACTTTTGTGGGGTGAATATAAGTAAGCCTTGTGTTACCTTGTTATCCTTGCTAATTAGGATCAATTGAATGGATAATCCAGATGATAAAGTAATTTGCTGGCTACAGACCCACCACTCTGCAGACGTGACTGCGGTCCGCCTCCGCCGCGCCGCAGGCTGTGCAGCGCGACCCCGCGGCGCTCGGTGGGCGGTGCATCTCTGCAGCGCCGAGCCCCGAGGACTTCTGGGAATTGTAGTCCTGGCCTCTTGGGAGCCCGCCTGGCACCTGGGTTGTTAGGGCCCGTGGGAGGACTACAACCCCCAGAGTGCAGTGGGACAGGCGTTGCCGGGTTGCAGGTCCCGCCAGTGCAAGCGCAACGGAGGTCGAAGGCGTTCAGACTCTTAGCTGAACGCGGAGCTGCGACGGCTATGCTGTGGAGCGGCTGCCGGCGTCTCGGGGCGCGCCTCGGCTGCCTGCCCGGCGGTCTGCGGGCCCTCGTCCAGACCGGCCACCGGAGCTTGACCTCCTGCATCGACCGTAAGGATCTCCTGGGCGGGCAGGAGGACAGGTGTCCAGAACCCCGGCGGACATACGTCCGCGAAGGGCTGCAGTCTCCCTGTTCCATCCAGTCACCCCGGCGTCAGCTCCCTTTCCGGCCAGTCACCCCCCCGGCCTGGCTGCCTACTCCGGCCGGTCATCCCCGGCCCGGCTGCCCCCTCCGGTCGGTCACCACCATCTGGGTCCCCATCTGGCCCGTCACCCCCGCCCGGGTCCTCCTCCGGCCGGTCATCCCCCCGCAGGTTCCCCCCTCCGGCCCGTCACCCCGGCCCGGGTCCTCCTGCGGCCGGTCACCCTCGGATGCTTAGAGAAGTGAAGAAACTTGGGGCTTGGTTGTTGTTGGGTTGGTTGGTTTTTAATCATAACAGGAGGTCATAAAGGCAGTGAGAATATAAGAAGCTGGCTGGGTGCTGATGGTGACAACTGAACAAGAACTCCAGGTCATACAAGATTTGCTCACACACAAAGATTTGGTATCTTAACACCTCTGGCTATAAGACACTTAGTGTTGAAACTCATGCAGGAAAAATAATTATTATTGCTAGTGGGAAACTCTACCAGAGCTGACAAACTTGAGTGTCTTTAGGCTCGGAACAGTAATTTGAATGTAGCAAGGAGTGGTGGAGACCCCGCCAGTTTGTGACTTATCCGCCAAGAATCTTTATAAACACGTTTTTCTTCTGAAATATTTTTAAATTTATTTTAAATAAATGACAGTTTTCTTTACAACAGAATAAGTCCCTTAGATGTAAGATCTATAAAGTACAGTAAGGCATAGAATACTGTTTTCTTTTGAAAGTCCTAAAACTCATTCAAGAGGTGCTGCCCTGTCCTAGCGCTTACAATTTGATAACCCAGATTACCCTGGTCGATACCAAAGCAGATAAGGAATTATTTAGAGGTGGGTTTTGTTGTTGTTTGCATCTTGCTTACACTTGAGTGGCTCTGCAGTAAAAGGCTTTTCCCATTTCAGTTGGACTGTTTTTCTATTTAGCTTACCTTTTTAGTGTATATGTATTGGCATCTTGAACTCTGCTAGTAACTGGCAAAGTTCATGAATGGTGGTATTTGTTTTGTTTTTATAGTGTATTTCCTTCTGGGAACTTGTGTTTACTTATGCATATGATTTGCATAAAACTATTTCCTTCTGTTAGAATGCAACTCAGATTTATTTCTTAAGCCTGTGGTTCCTTGAACTATTTGTTTTAGGAAGTAGCCATTTACAGAAGAAGAAGATTTGTTAACATTTAATGAGCTCTTGCTAGGATTGAAATAGTCATCCTTTGTGTGAATGGATCTTATTTATTTATTTTTTTGAGATGGAGTCTCGTTCTGTTGCCCGGGCTGGAGTACAGTGGCGCAATCTCAACTCACCGCAACCTCTGTCCCACGGGTTCAAGCAATTCTTGTGCCTCAGCCTCCCAAGTAGCTGGGATTACAGGCACGTGCCACTATGCCCAGCTAATTTTTATATGTTTAGTAGAGACGGGGTTTCACCATGTTGGACAGCTGGTCTTGAACTCCTGACCTCAAGTGATCCACCTGCCTTGGCCTCCCCAAGGGCTGGGATTACAGGCATGAGCCACTGCGCCTGGCTGGATCATATTTATTTTTGTAACCCCAGCATTGCTACCTAGTAAACACCCAATAAACATTCTTTTGGAAATGATCTTTGAGCCATGGTCTATAGTAACAGCAACCCTTGTACAAAATTGTGTGAATAAATGGCCTGACCTCAGTCAGAGAACCATGAATTGTTTATCCCTAACTCTGTTCCTGAGAGTAACACCCAACATAGCTTTCTGCTCTGAGTTTCTCAAGGCAGCCTAATCGTTAATCCTCAGAACTCTTCATTTTGGACTTTCCCATTTTAATGAGAGTACTGATCACAGAAAGCAGTGCCCTCTGCAGGCTCGCATAGCCAGCCATTACTGATGCCCAGATTTGCCCCAAGGAACAGACTCTGGCACCTGCACTTGTGTTCTTCTTTAAGGACTGCATCACTTGTAGGCACTGAAGTAAATTATTGTCAAGTGTGGCGCCATAGTCTTCCCATAGTGCTCTTTTTTCTTTTTTTCTTCTTTTGAAACGGAGTCATGCTGTCACCCAGGCTAGAGTGCAATGGCACGATCTCAGCTCACTGCAACCTCTGCCTCCTGGGTTCAAGTGATTCTCCTATCTCACCCTCCCGAGTAGCTGGGATTACAGGCATGCGCCACCACACCCAGCTAATTTTTGTATTTTTAGTAGAGGCGGGGTTTCTCCATGTTGGTCAGGCTGGTCTTGAGCTCCTGACCTCAGGTGATGTGCCTGCCTCGGCCTCCTGAAGTGCTGGGATTACAGGTGTGAACCATCATGCCCAGCCCATAGTGCTCTTCAGTGTCAGCTATAATCACTGTGGCCTCAACCTCTAGCTCTGTAAGTGCATTTTACTAAGTGGCTAGGATAAGAGATGTCTGGAAGTCCCCCATCCTGTTCTAGGTTGATCTGGATGTGTGCTAGAACTGTCCTTTCTCTGTATGACAAGTGGAATAATGATAGCAGATGCCATTCTCTAGCTGTTAAAGGCTGTACTGTGTATGGGAAATACTACAGCAGATCCACTGTCACAACTTCATGGTGCTTCTTGCTGGCAACACCCTTCCCTGACCCTGTCCTACAACAGTATATGCAATCCTGCCCCCAGCTTCCGTGGGACTTAATGAAGAGCAGAAAGAATTTCAGAAAGTGGCCTTTGACTTTGCTGCCCGAGAGATGGCTCCAAATATGGCAGAATGGGACCAGAAGGTAGGAGTTTTTCTTGTGCTTAGACGTTCTAACAGATGTCTCAGGCAGACCTTTATCTTTGTCTCCTGATAATGTAATTGTTAAATGTCTCCTCCACTTACCAACTCTTACTGCAAGTAAGAATACCGGTAGTGGGTGATTTTTCCTAGAAGGCATCCTGATCCTCTTGTACGTAACTTTTTTGTTGTTAGTTGAATAAAGATTTCGATATAAAACTAAGGCAGTTCTATAGATAATAAAAAGAAACTTCTTAATGCCAGAAAAAGTTTTTACAGGACCCATGTTAACTGATAACCACTGTAAGATGACAAATAGGCATATTAAGAGAATTCATATGCTCTAGCATGTGCAAGCATCCTAATCCCCTCAATGTACCCTCTAAAAGGAAGGCTGTCTCTGAATCAGTTGCTGATCACCCTGCTCTCTTTTGTACATAGGAGCTGTTCCCAGTGGATGTGATGCGGAAGGCAGCCCAGCTAGGCTTCGGAGGGGTCTACGTACAAACAGATGTGGGTGGGTCTGGGCTGTCACGTCTTGATACCTCTGTCATTTTTGAAGCCTTGGCTACAGGCTGCACCAGCACCACAGCCTATATAAGCATCCACAAGTGAGTGCCCAAGCTTGGAAGGCACAATGAAGTGCTCACACAGGCTGACTGGAGAGTTCAGATTCGTAGGAAAAAGATTGATCTTTTGAAGCTGAGTGTCCTCAAGGAACTCGACTTAAAAGTACACTCTAAGGGCCGGGTGCAGTGGCTTATGCCTGTAATCCCAGCACTTTCGGAGGCTGAGGCAGGCAGATCATGAGGCCAGGAGTTTGAGACCAGCCTGGCCAATGTTGTGAAACCCCGTCTCTACTAAAAAATATAAAAAATTAGCTGGGTGTGGTGGCTGGCACCTGTAGTCCCAGCTACTCGGGAGGCTGAGGCAGGAGGATGGCATGAACCCGGGAGGCGGAGCTTGCAGTGAGCCGAGATGGACCACTGCACTCCAGCCTGGGTGACAGAGCGAGACTCCGTCTCAAAAAAATAAATAAATAAAATAAGTACACGCTAGGTCTGTTGCTGCCTATTGGACTTGATTCTGTCGTCCTGTGTATTGCTTAGGGAATCAGGTCGGCCAGCTTTCTCAGAAATCTTATTTTGAGCTGGTACCAGGAGACTTCTCCAATAGAGTGATCAGGGTCATCTCACCCTTTTATTTATTTATTTTTAAGATGGAGTCTTGCTCTGTCGCCCAGGCTAGAGTGCAGTGGCAGGATCTCGGCTCACTGCAACCTCCGTCTCCCGGGTTCAAGTGATTCTCCTGCCTCAGCCTCCTGAGTAGCTGGGATTACAAGCATGTGCCACCACACCTGGCTAATTTTTTTTTTGTATTTTTTAGTAGAGACGGGGTTTCACCATGTTAGTCAGGCTGGTCTCAAACTCCTGACTTTGTGATCCGCCCGCCTCAGCCTCCCATAGTGCTGGGATTATAGATGTGAGCCACCGCACCCGGCCCCTCTCACCCTTTTCCTCAATCCAAAGATGGAACTGCCAGTGATTTGAGGAAGTAATAGAAACTACTAATAGAAAGTACATATAACTCTGATTTTTAGAGGCTCGTGTAACCGAACTGGAAGTAGTACAGACGTCCTGGTGGGAAGCACCTCAGCCTGGTTATCTCTGAGTAGTCCTTATTCCAGGAATATGTTTTAATCCAGCCTTTGCCTTTAAAGAATCTTCCCAATTGTGACTCTCCCCTTCCCACTCTTCTGCTTTACTCTACTGCCCTGCCCTTTGTTCTCTTTCCCCTTCTCCCCCAATTTTTTTTCTTTTCCATCTTTATTTCTGTCATTGTCTTTTCTTCTTGGTGTACCTATCAGCATGTGTGCCTGGATGATTGATAGCTTTGGAAATGAGGAACAGAGGCACAAATTTTGCCCACCGCTCTGTACCATGGAGAAGTTTGCTTCCTATTGCCTCACTGAACCAGGTGAGTTTGCCACACTGCACTGAGATATAGCAGGGAGAGATGCTTCCTGCTCAGATGGCATTACCGAGCACTCCTTCCAGCCTCTTGACACGTTGAGCCACTGTTTATCTAGCTGTTCGGTTGAGGAGTAATAGAGTCCTATGACCTGATGTCACAAGGACCAAGAAGCCTATCTGGTGTGTTGGGAGGTAGACAGTGGCCTGACTGGTATGAGCAGTTTCTACCAAGTACAGAGAGTTCCTTTGGCCACCTGGGTTTTGCAGTGGCACACTCTGAGCAGTGTCTGTTTAGGGAAGGTCTCCTAGCGACCTCACTGACTTTCTCACCTTCTCTCTGCTGCCTTTTGATCCCTCCTCAGGAAGTGGGAGTGATGCTGCCTCTCTTCTGACCTCTGCTAAGAAACAGGGAGATCATTACATCCTCAATGGCTCCAAGGTACTAGCTTGCGTCCTCCCAGAGCGCTTTGGAGATTGTTCCCAGCTTCCTCCTGACATCCTCTGGTTCCTTCACATCTGCGGGTTAATACTCCCATAGGATTTTTATGTGTTGGGAAGAGAATCTCTGACCCATTTCTCTTTCTTTCTTCTCACTGTTTCTATCTCTCCTAATCTGATTCCAGATCATTTCATTGACTTTTGTCTATCCTTTTTATACTCTCTTGAACTGTTATCTCTGATTCTGCAGTCACTGCAGCTGCCTTTTACCCCTCCTCAGTCTCTGTGCCATTGGACCTTACTGTTAGGAGGACCCCAGTGGTGTTCCCAGATGCTGTGAGAACTCAAGCATTCCCTGGTCCTTTTGCACCCCTTTTACCCCCACAGGCCTTCATCAGTGGTGCTGGTGAGTCAGACATCTATGTGGTCATGTGCCGAACAGGAGGACCAGGCCCCAAGGGCATCTCATGCATAGTTGTTGAGAAGGGGACCCCTGGCCTCAGCTTTGGCAAGAAGGAGAAAAAGGTGAGTGGCTGTTGAACAGGAAACAATTCTGGTTATGAGACTCTGCCACCTGCCAGCCCAACTCCTGCTCTATTTCAGAAAACAGGTTTGCATACTTGCTAACCTACCTTTGAAGCAGTTGCTTCTATTAGGATTTTCAACAGAAGCCTATGAAATACAATAGGGCGTTAAACACTAGGCCTCTGGGGAAAGTGACAACGTTTGCCAGTAAATTCTTCAAGCCACCTGTTAGTGTTCTGACCTCTCCTGCCTCTGCTTTTGGCCTGTGTTCCTTATCCAGCTTCTTACGTTGGCGCACTTTGTTGCTCCAGGAAGAGACACTTACACAAGACCTGGTGTTGACTACAAGTCTCAGTAATGGAAGGCAGGTGGTCCCTTTTTCTTCTTTTATTAAAAATAAAGTAAAACTCATTGGAGATGATTGTGGGTATTTCAGCAACCTAAGAAGGACACTTAGGTACTGTAAGTAATTTGAAAAGTAAGATACTTCTAGGATTAGGAGCCACCACAGCCAGGGCATGAACGGGAGACCTGTGATTATGTAACCGTAATTGGTAGTAAGGGCTCAAGACCCATTCAGATTTTTTAGACCAGATGCTCAAAGCAGTCATCTCTCTCTAGTTTGTACTGTTATGGGGGGACTTTGTGAGAGAAGCAGATAATGAAATGACCCCTCAGTGTACCTCTTTCTCACAGCTCCTTGGGTTTCCGTATTTTCCTACCGGATCCTTCCTGATCCTCTGTAACTGCAAGGCATTATGCATTTAGCACCCCCTTCTCTTTGGTAACACAGCAACCATTTCCTAGGCTTCTACTGTGTGCAAAGCCCGTGCTAACTCCTGGGCAGGAAGATAAAAGGCTTAGAAATGGAGTTTATCCTATCAACAAAAGAGAGCAAGGAAATGATGTAAAGGCAGTCATATTTTCAGAGCCAGAGAGGAACTGGGAGATTGTAGATAGTTTGTGGTTTTCAATCAGAGGCACTGAAATTGGGGGCAGTTGGTGTCACAATCCTAAAAGAAGTTGTGAGAAGTGTTTGTAGGTTAGTCAGGTAGACATTAGAAAGTAGATTCTCTTAATAAGTTAGAAAATGTTTAGCTGAAACAGATATCTTTGTGAGTGCTGACAGGCCTTTAAACCTGAACTTGTTCCTCATTTTAAGTTCTTGTGGGTCTAAGTCTTGGCTGCTGAAACCCACGCCTCACAGGCTCCTGTCCCCAGGGAAGGCCGCCCCACCCGCTGGATTGTTGGGCAACCACACAGTCCCTGATTTTTGCCAGGTGGGGTGGAACTCCCAGCCAACACGAGCTGTGATCTTCGAAGACTGTGCTGTCCCTGTGGCCAACAGAATTGGGAGCGAGGGGCAGGGCTTCCTCATTGCCGTGAAAGGACTGAACGGAGGGAGGATCAATATTGGTGAGACACGCAGGGGTGCGGCAGGGAGGTAGCGGTCCGGGACCAGCACTGCTGTTTTCCAGCTCGGTTGGAACGTCGGCGCTCTTCCCCTCTAGCTTCCTGCTCCCTGGGGGCTGCCCACGCCTCTGTCGTCCTCACCCGAGACCACCTCAATGTCCGGAAGCAGTTTGGAGAGCCTCTGGCCAGTAACCAGGTAACCTCTCCCTTGCCTCCACATGGCTTTGCACCGTTTGCAGCCCGGGACCTGCTCTAGGGCCCACATTTTCTAGGAGAGAAGCCAGGAAATTCCTCTGTCAGTCCCACCACTGTCCTAGCCAGAGCTTGTGCTTTATTTCTGTCCATCTTTTCTCGGGATATCTTTAACGATATTAAAGTGTCAGGTGAGTGAAGTGGACTTAGCACTTAAAAGCAATAAATTTCCTCTGTAGAAAAAGCAAGAGACTTTGAAGCTTTGGATCACTTAGAAAAGGCACCTCAGAGATGTCTTACCAAGGCTCCTGCACCAGGTGCTGGTCTAAGCCCCTCAGTCTTGTCTGGTTCTCTTCTCCCTGTGCCACAGTACTTGCAATTCAAACTGGCTGATATGGCAACAAGGCTGGTGGCCGCGCGGCTGATGATCCGCAATGCAGCAGTGGCTCTGCAGGAAGAGAGGAAAGATGCAGTGGCCTTGTGCTCCATGGCCAAGCTCTTTGCTACAGATGAATGCTTTGCTGTAAGTGACTCCTCGGGCTCTCCTGGGATGGACAGGGAACAGCTGCTAGGCCCAGGGGTCTTGAGAGACAGGAGTCAGCTTTGGAACCCAGCCCTCCTGGAATCCCACAAGGATCACCTTAAGCTTAAGGATATAAATTAACTCATGAGCGGCGTATGTGGGAGCTCTCATCGCTAGCTTTTAGGCCTGCTGCATGCCATTATACACTTCATTATGTCACTGTTGTTTGGTTGTGTTCTAGGCGAGAAACCACCTTTGGAAGGTTCACAGCAGCCCAAATTTAGCACTCTGCCATGTTTACATTGTCAGGCTGCATTGCCACTAGGGGGAACCATAGCTTTTTATCATCCCAGCCAGGGTGGCTGTGGGCAGCTTCTGCCTGGCAGGTAATAAGGGAAAGGGGCAGAGGGCTTTGAGTCACCTGTCTGGGGGGAACTGACAAGTTTAGTAGGTGAACTTCCCTTGTCTCTAACCATGCAGAACATGGAGGACCTCTTTGAGCTTGGCTGTTTGTGGTTCTTTCATTAGTTTATGGCGGGCTGCCAGATCGTGGGCTGGGGTAGGAAGGGAAGCTGCTTGCTCCACAGTCTTCCCAGAGTCCAAGATGTCTAGTCCCTGTCTCCCTGCAGATCTGCAACCAGGCCTTACAGATGCACGGGGGCTATGGCTACCTGAAGGATTACGCTGTTCAGCAGTACGTGCGGGACTCCAGGGTCCACCAGATTCTAGAAGGTAAAAATTGCCAGAGGTTATTCTCTTCCCTTCAGAACAGGGGCAGGATCACTGCTTTCGCCACTGCGTCTGTCCCCATGCCTCCTGGGCCTCAGGGTCCAGTCAAGCCCTGTCTTGAGGCTTCCTCCTCCCTCCCTTTCCACAGGGCTGTTCTGGCAGAGGCTTGGTGCATAAAAACAGCTCCAGCCTGGAGTCCAGAGCCTCAGCTTCGTCAGTATGGGTGGGCATCAGATCGCTCTGCTACTGCCCTTTTCCTCTGTAGATTGGCGAGAAGGGTGAACTGAGATAATGGATGCGAAAGCATGTTGAAAACTACAGCCGGGGCTTTTCTCTAAGGTTATAGAGTACGTGGTTCTCAGGGATCCAAGAACAGTGATGTACAAGGCAAATGTGAGCCAGGATGGTCATCAGTAGCTCTATATTGATTATCAGCCAGATGGCCTAAAAGATACCTGTCTCAATATTACTAGTGTGTTTTTCAATAAAATAAACCATCAGTATGTGGGTATCTTCTTGGTAGTCACAGACATTCTGTCTAGGAAACATGTAAGCCGTTGGGGTCAGGCTCGGAGCCTGGCTCTCTCCACTCTCTACAGCTAGTGCAGAAGTCTTGAAATGACACAACTCTTGGAAAAGCAGGAGGGGCAGAGGCTTCTTTGAGCGACTTCAGTGAAGCAACGTGAGGCTGCCTTGCTGGAAACATTATATAATGGGGCTTCCCTGCCCCTTTCACAGCATGCTTCTCAAACCTCAACCTGTGCTGGAATCGCCTGGAGGGCATGGGAGCACAGACTCAACCTCAGAGCTTCTGCTCCAGAGGGTCTAGTGTGGGCCTGGGAATTTGTATCTGCAACAAGTCTTCAAGTGAGGCTGCCACAGCTTGTCTGAGAACCACACTTTGAGACCTACCACTCTGGTGTTAATGTCAGAGTCACAGGCTACCACAGGTTAGACTGCTGCTTTCTTCTGCAAACCTCATTCCAGAAGGATGTTTATGGGCTCAGTCGCCAGTGTTCAAACTGAATTCCCCAGACTCTTTTTCCTTCCATTACTCTTGGAATTGCTTTCTCACTGAGCTTTATGGGCGTAGGAAACTTCACCTTCATTCTAACTCTCAACCCTGCAGTAATAAGCAGGAAAACATTTATTTTAGGCCACACCATCACCCACTTACAGAAGAATTGGGGCACTCACCACTGTATCACTTTGTTTCATCGTGGACTTTACTTTGAATAAATCTACAATTTATGCTTTATTTGAGACGATGTGACTACTGATTCCTCGAGGGGGTTTATATTTCTTTTTGCATTAAAGGCCACTGCTAAAAATGAAGCAAATAATTGATACCCTCCTTTCAGGGAAAATGTTTTCATTCTTTTATAAATCAGTTTTCTGATTACCAAAGAAATGTGTATTTATTGTTGAAACCTTATAAAATTAGGAAAAGTAGGCTGGGTGCAGTAGCTTCTGCCTGTAATCCCAGCACTTTGGGAGGCTAAGGCGGGTGGGTCACGTGAGGCCAGGAGTTCGAGACCAGCTTGGCCACCATGGCGAAACCCCACCTCTACTAAAAATACAAAAAATTGGCTGGGCACGGTGGCTCACACCTATAATCCCAGGTGTGATTTGGGAGGCTGAGACGGGTGGATCATATGAGGTCATGAGTTCGAGACCAGCCTGGCCAACCTGGTGAAGCCCCGACTGTCTAAAAATATAAAAAGTTAGCTGGGTGTGGTGGTGCACGCCTGGAATCCCAGCTACTCGAGAGGCTGAGGCAGGAAGATCGCTTGAACCCAGGTAGTGGAGGTTGCAGTGAGCCAAGATTGCACCACTGCACTCCAGCCTGGGCGACAGTGAGACTCCACCTAAAAACAATACAGAAAATTAGTTGGGCCTGGTGGGGCTTGGTGGCACATGCTTGTGGTCCCAGCTACTCAGGAGGCTGAGGCAAGAGAATTGCTTGAACCTGGGAGGTGGAGGTTGCAGTGAGCCAAGATCACACCACTGCACTCCAGCCTGGGTGACAGCAAGACTGTCTCAAAAGAAAAGTAAAAGAAAAAAAATCACTCATGTTTCCACATCCAGAATGTTATTTTGGTACATCTCCTTTTAGGCATTTTACTGTGCCTTTGTTGGTACATTTTTAATTTTAATTAGAATTGTCCTGTATATACTGTTTTTATTCTGCCTTTTTAAACTTTATATAAGATTTTTACCATCAGAAGAAGTTTTTTAAAAAGTATTATTTCCTGACATTTTTCAGTACTTTGTAGAGAAGTCTCTGATAATCTCATCTCTCCCAGGCTAAAAGCAATGATTCTAGTTTAAATCTGCAGCTACTCTGAACTAGGCCTGGAGCAGCCTGGTCAGAGCTTTACTAAACTCTCAGACTTTGCTGCTATGAAATTCTTCCTCCTTCCTCCCTCTTACAGGTAGCAATGAAGTGATGAGGATACTGATCTCTAGAAGCCTGCTTCAGGACTAGAACCCACACTTGTTCTGGCCTGGTGTTCAGTGCGACTGCAGTCAGTGTTAGTGGTGCCATGTGGGCCGCTCTATTCCAAAGGAATCATGGATTAGACCCAAGGGCTGAGCTCCTCTAGGGCAGGACCTGCACCCTCTGTGTTGGCAGCAGCATCGGGTCTCGGACTGGGGCAGGATCCCCAGTGGAACCGGAAAAGCTGGCCTGATGAGAAATGTCAGAAGAACACATACTACCTTGTTTTCCTAATGCCAGAAAGGTGACCAGTGAAGATTCACTGTCAAACCATGGAAGTCCTTTCTTGGATCCACTTTATCTTGATGAGTCTGCATTTTGCTGGTTCACTGGATCCCTCCTTTAGGGGCCAGGGGACTTTCACTGAGGCTCTTCCTGATTCTAGAGCAAAGGTGTGGGAAGGGGAAATGGGGGAATGCCCTCCTGTCTGTGTCGTTCTCTGTGCCACAGCTACAGATGCAGAAGGTTTCTCTGGATAGCATACCTCTGAATGTAAATCATGATAAAATGGATATTTGGGAAACTTACTCCTAAGCTGTGATTTAAGGTATATTTCTACTTCTGGACTGCCTCAATATCAAGGGCTGAGACTTTCGAATTTTGAATATTTGTTGGGTTTCATGTTAAGAAGCGTGTGGTCTAGGAATGGTATTCAGTGTTTCTCTTCCTGATAAACACTTTGAATATTTTTTTGTGTGTGTTTTTGTTTCCTTTTCTGAAGCTATTCCTCTTTTTACATATTTTTAATCACATTGATAAAATCTCTCCTTCACCACCTCTGGTTCTACTAAAGTTGATTTTTATTTGAAATGTTTAATTATATTTGATTAAACACTTAACTGGATTTTGGAATAATAAAACTCGTCCAATTTGGCTTTTAAAAAGCAGGCTCCTTAAATTATTAATAACTTTGCAAACTAAGCATTATGATGTATGAAAGTAGAATTAAAGTAAGATTCAAAGATGGGGACTTTAGGAGACCTTGTTTTGTTTCTTTCTTTGCTGTTTTTGTTATTTTTGAGACAGAATCTCACTCTGTCGCCCAGGCTGGAGTGCAGTGGTGCAATCTCAGCTCACTGCAACTTCTGCCTCTGGGGTTCAAGCAATTCTCATGCCTCAGCCTCACAAGTAGCCAGGACTGCAGGTGCAAGCCACCACGTCCGGCTAATTTTTGTATTTTTAGTAGAGACAGGGTTTCACCGTGTTGGCTAGGCTGGTCTCAAACTCCTAGCCTCAAGTGATCTGCCCACTTCAGCCTCCCAAAGTGCTGGGATTACAGGGGTGAGCCACTGTGCCCAGCCAGGGGAACTCTATTATAACTTATCATTACATTTCTCCATCCCCTCATCCCTATTGAAAAAAATACGCAAGACATTAACTACAAGCCAATGTTTAGAGAGAAGAAAATATGTGTCTGTAACAACAAATACTATCTTTTTTGAATGAAGGAACTTTTGGACACTGCAGGAGGACAACGTGTGGGTATATTACAAAGTTTAAAATGTATTTCTGCCGTCCAAGGCCTTATTTAAGAGAGGAGCTAAGAGCTGTATTGCAAGGTAATGATATATATCTGTGTAAAGCTGAGATGGCAACAACCTATAAAAGTGATGAGGGAGGAAGGGATTCAAATTAAGCTTTTATGACAATGTGGTCAGGCATGGTGGCTCACACCAGAAGCCCTAACTACTTGGGAGTCTAAGGTGGGAGGATTGCATGAGCCCAGGAATTTGAGGCTGCGGTGAGCTACAATCATGCCACTGTACTCCAGCCTGGGTGACAGAGTGAGACCCTTGTCTCTGAAGAAAAGAAAAAAAGATTTTATGAAAACATATAATAGGATCAAGAAAGTCAATTTCAGACAGGAAGGAACCAGGAGCAGAAAAAGTACAGGATTTATGTAAAAGCTGTTTACGCTTTGGTTTAATTGTGGTTTGGGGTTGGCATGAGACAGACGGAAAATAGAAGTTGAATCCGGATGGAGAGTTATGAAAGCCAAGGCTGGGGCTTTATTTGGTAAGCAGTGGAGAGCCATGGAAGGTTTTTAATGCGGAAGATAGGAGATTGATTCATTCATAAGAGCATTCTGGAGTGCATATGTGGAATGAATATGAGTGAGGCAAGACAGAAGATAAGACATACCAGTTAACGGGTTCTTGAAATAGTCAAGGAATGGGGCAATTCATGCTGAACGTGGAGGTGAAAGGAAAGAAGTGATGGCAAATGCAGACCTGTCTGCTGTGGAACTTGAAGACCTCGCTAGTAGGCTGCTTCCTGGCATTCCAGTCCTGAGAGGCTTCTATTTTGACCCAAAGCAAAAACAAATGCTATGTTAATGTCTTCCTATGTGTCCCCTTCATAAGATTTTGGTGAAATCATATTAAAAGTGCATTTCTCGGTATCACTCTCAGTTATTTAGAGATTTCAGTTCCCCAGTACCCTGGCAAGGGATTTGACGAATGTAGCAAGAACATCGCGAACTTTGAGCTAATTTATATCATTGCTCATTTGTCTATTTCATAAATAAAAGCAAGAAAACCAGAGCAACAAATGTCTTAAGGAAAAGCCTGTGTGTCAGGGGCCGTATAGGTGCAGAACACATACAGGTAACCAAATACAACTTCGCTGGACAGACCTAATGGACTGGGGGCTGGGAAAGAGGAGACACAATTTCAGTAGGAGGTGGCAAGAACAAAGGCATACACACCGTGCTTTGAGGCATGAGAGGCCTTGCGGTCATAACACAATGACTTAGGTCAGAATTGGATTTCCACGTGGTTTTAATCCTAATAATTCCTCAAACTGCCTCCAGTTATTACAGTTGTGAGGAAAATCTAACTGTACACACACACACACACACACACACACAAGAATATTTACGGAATCTTAAAATTTTCTCTTCCTCTATAGATGTGATAAATTAGAAATGCCGTTTTTACTTTAGTGCTGATCCAATGATACTTTTACTTTAAAAACACTAAGATTCCTCCAAAGCATTTTCCATGTATCTCTTGGTTTTTATGAGGGGTTCTTGCACAGAGGAGACATTCAAGAAATCCTAGCGTGAAATTGACTTGAGTAAAACAGCAACTACCAGTGCTGCCAGCAGCCGCAGTTTGGGCCCCAGATCCAGACTCCTACATCTAGATGTGATTGCCTGCCCTGCCACTTACTAATTGTGTGGCTTTGTTACCGAAACACCAGGTCCTGCTGCTCACCGCACAGAAAGCCGATGACTGAGATTGCAAGTGTTGAGAGGAAGAAGCTTTAATCGGGTGTTGCAGCAGAGGAGATGGGAGCTCAGTCAGTCTCAAATCCGTCTCCCTGAGGGAGTCCTATACCAGGGAAGAAATGTACCAATGTGTAAGAAAGCAGGAACTAGGAAGGGGCGCGGAAGCAATTGTGATGAATGAGGGGTCTGGCATCTCATTGTCTGGATGTAGTGATCTAGTGCGTTCCAGTTCTTTGATACCTGTTTTGAGAAGCCTGAAGATCTCTGAGGAAGGAACTCAGATAAAACAAATATAAGGTTCAAGCTTTAACACCAGAGGGTCAATTTCTATGTTTATCCAAAAAACTATATGGGACTACTGGGTCACTGGGTCGCTTTCAGCCTTAAGCAAAATTACCACAGCTCTCTTTAGCTTGTTCCCCCATGTATGTTGGAGATCATAAAAGCTCCTACCTCATAGCATGGTTGGTGAATCAAGAGGAAGAATAAAGGGCTCAGAACGGAGCATATCAAGCAAAGTGTTCTCAATCAATATTAGCATTATTAACCTCTTTCATAAATGAACATAGTGAGCCCTCCAGAGAATGAAGGGCTCTCTTAGAGGTCTAAAGCACAACTCTTCCCAGGACCTTTAAGATATTTAAGATTGTGTCTGGGAGTCTGTGGTGCTGAACACCTAATATTTCTGCTCTGCCTCTCTTCTGGGTAAATGACAGGAATGCATTTCCCTTTTGCCAATTTTACAAAAACACAAGCACATGAACACATTGTTAAGATTTTTTCCCAGGGTCTTAGAAAGAAGGGGTCCGTACAGGCCAGGCCTGTAATCCCAGTGCTTTGAGAGGCCCAGGTGGGAGCATCGCTTGAGCCCAGGAGTTTGAGGTCAGCCCTGGCAACATAGCAAGACCCCATCTCTATAAAAAAATGTAAAAACTAGCTGTGTGTGTTGGTGTGCACCTGCAGTCCTAGCTACTCAGGAGACTGAGGTGGGAGGTCATGGCTTGAACCCAGGAGTTTGAGGTTGCCGTCAGCTATCATTGTGTCACTGTACTCCAGCCTGAGTGACAGAGCAAGACCCTGTCTAATAAAGGAAAAAAAAGAAAGGAGGGGCCCATAGACAGGTTTCACAGGTTAGGAGCCCAGAAGCTTCAGCTTCATCAGTGAATTTCCCACTGTTCGTAAGCTTTGCATTGTCTAAACACTATTTTTTTTTTTTTTGAGACGGAGTCTTGCTGTGTCGCCAGGCTGGAGTGCGGTGGTGCAATCTCGGCTCACGGCAACCTCTGCCTCCTGGGTTCAAGCGATTCTCCTGCCTTACCCTCCCGAGTAGCTGGGATTACAGGCCTGTGCCACCACGCCCAGCTAATTTTTGTATTTTTAGTAGAGATGGGGTTTCACCATGTTGGCCAGGACGGTCTCGATCTCCTGACCTCGTTTTCCACCTGCCCCAGTTTCTCAAAGTGCTGAGATTACAGGCGTGAGCCACCGCGCCTGGACCTAAATGCTTCCATATGTATTATTCTTACCACAAATTTGTTTCCTCTTTGGCACTCAGAAAGCCTTGCTATTCTAGGGCATTGTGGTCAGTAAAAGCCCCTTGTGGCTGGAAGCTCTCCGTGTCCGTGTGGACCTGGTAGGGGGACAGGGGGACTGCCGCAGGGGACAGGGGGAATGCCGCAGGGGACAGGGGGAATGCCACAGTGGACAGGGGGACTGCCGCAGGGGACAGGGGGACTGCTGCAGTGGTGCAGTAAACAGACTGGAGCAGCATGGCTCTGTGCATCTCCACCGCAGCAATTCCAGGTTCGTAACCCACACCAGAAGGAAGAGGAGAGGGACCCTCAGGGGCCAGAGAATGAAGTGGGATGCCCAACTGGCCAGTCCTTCCAACTGAAAATAAACCCTAGACACCAGGGGTGGATGACGAGGGACAGAATGAGCCAGGGTGACAGAATGTCTTTCCATTGCTTGGAGTGGAGGAAAACTTGCCACTGCAACCTCCCTGTGAAAAGGCAGGGCCCTCAAAGCTTCTCCCACACTGCAGGCAGAATCCAGGTTCTCTGTCACCACGTGTTGAGTGTCGAGTGTGGATGCACCGGCTCCTTGTCCCTGTCTTTCCCGGCTCCCTGCCCCTTTCACCCAGTCTCTGGATCTGGAGCCAGAGCATCCTGAGGCTGGGGAGAGTGCTAAAGCATGCACCTCCCATCACCACAAACAGAAAGGAATCTCAGCTTTCCTCCACTAGGGCATATTTAGTCCCACAGAAAAGAAAGGGATGCCCAATTCCCACCCCAGCCGAGAAGCAGGTGTCTCAAGTCTGAGGCAGCCATCACTGCCCAGGAAAGATGGGGCCTGGGGTTAATTTCTAGTGTGTGCTATTCAGCGTGGTTCAGTTCTCCGCCTCCCCAACTTCAACATGGGCATCGCCATTGCCTCAAGTCTTTATATAAACAATGCTCCAAGACAGTCCACTGGTTACTTTCCCCAACCCCCATCTGGATGAAGATCCTGAGCCTCCCACACAGAAATTCTGGTCCTTCAACAGAAAATCTGGAAGTTTCTATTGGAACTTCCATTTTGTCTGTAAACCAATCTGTGGGCATAAGAGTCTTCCACCAGACTTGAAGGTCATCAGAGTCTGAGAAGCATATTTGATTCATCTCTTTATCCTCAGTGCCTTCCTGGCACATAGTAGGGAACTCAATGTTTATTGAACAAATAGAAAAAGACTGGAAAAAAGGATCATCAGCAATTATCGCTTCTTGCAGGTACTGGCAAATCTCACACAGTAACAGGGAAGGTACCCCATCAAAAGTCAACTCATGGCTGGGCTCAGTGGCTCACACCTGTAATCCCAGCACTTTGGAAGGCTGAGGCAGATGGATCACCTGAGGTCAGGAGTTCGAGACCAGCCTGACTAACATGGCAAAACCCCATCTCTACTAAAAATACAAAAATTAGCAGGGCATGGTGACTTGCCTGTTCCCCCTTCGCCTTCTGCCATGATTAAAAATTTCCTGAGGCCTCCCCAGAAGCCAAGCAGATGCCAGCACCAAACTTCCCACACAGTCTGCAGAACTGTGAACCAATTAAACCTCTTTTCTTCATAAATTACCCAGTCACAGGTATTTCTTTATAGCAATGCAAGAATGTAATAATACATCCCCCCTACAAAACTGATATATGTTGAACTTTTAACTCACAGTACTTCATTCAGAATCTGACTGTATTGGAAATAGCATCCTTGCAGAACTAATTAGTTATGATGAAGTCATACTAGAATAGTTGAACCCTCAATCCAATATGACTTGTGTCTTTATTTTAAAAGGGACATTTAGAGACAAGTACACACAGGGAGAGCACCACGTACAGATGGAGACAGATCAGAATGATGCAGCAGAAACATGGAACACCAAAGGCTGCTGCAAAGCAGCAGAAGCTGGGAAAGGAGACTGGAAAAGATTCTTCTTCACAAACCTCAAAAGGAGCAAAACCTACCAACACTTTAATCTTGAACTTCTAGTCTTCAGAACTGTGAGACATTTCTGTTCTTTAAGCCGCCTGGCATGTGGCAATTTATTTTTTACAGCAGGTCCTAGGAAATGAATACACTGTGCTTTAAAGTTTTATGCACTAATTATGCTTCTTTGTAACAGGAAATAAAATACATTGCTATATTTGTGAATATCAGTGCTCATTACACAGAAGATTCCACTCTCCAAAAAAGTCTCTTTATTTTGGTTGTATTGACCCTGAAGAGGTCTATATCATTCTGTATGAGAAATAAGAAAATGTCATGTTTTAATCATGGCTAGATGCACTGAGCTTTATCTTGGCTTCAAAGGCAGTTATTTCTTGGGGGCAGTATAGAGGGAATTAAATTCATGTTTTGTCATTTTTTTCTAAGCTCCCTGCTGAGCATCTCCTTTAGAGAGACCTGCACTTGAGCATTAGTTACCCTGTGGAGGGACAGGCGGAGGCCGGCTGCTTCACTTCCCTCTGCTGGGAGCAGTCCTGCCTGATGGGGTGCATATCCACTTCATTTGTTTTTTAATCTGTTGGAGATGGATTATCAATTTACTTAAAGTTTGCATGTCTGTAAGGACAAAATTCAAAGCTAGGGCTCTGAAGATCTCTAGCAGGGATGTATCTGTCATCTACCTATCCCTCCATCTCAGCCTGTTAACTGCGTATCATCATGGGTTAAATTAATTACTAAGAGACCACGG
Organism: Nomascus leucogenys; assembly: GCF_006542625.1. NCBI lineage: Eukaryota > Metazoa > Chordata > Mammalia > Primates > Hylobatidae > Nomascus > Nomascus leucogenys. The sequence continues at coordinate 667,805 of NC_044395.1, read as the reverse complement.
AGTCCATTTTATAGCTCAAATGAGCATTTTTCATTTTCTGTAGTAAACATGACTTAAGTAAACAAAGAGTTTCTCTAACAAGGATGGCTTACAAGTAGAAGTGGCTAAATTTTCACTTTTATAAATTTTGCTGCTTTTTATTAACTATCAATAAACCTAGACAGATGATCTTACAAGTAGACAACAGATTTTGCATACTTTAATCTTAAAGATAGCTCTGCCTCAACTCTTTGTTCACAGCTCTCTGACACTGGAATATTAATAGTTGATAATCTTTCCCTTTAATTTTTCACTGATAATACCAATTCCTAACCCAGGTTTTGGGATCTCACAAGAGTTCTTATTATATAGTTGTCACATACATTTCTTTAAGAAGTTCAGCCTAAGAAGAAATCAAGAATTGTCTTTTCTGGTTCATACATTAACTCCTACAGGATTGTCCATTACTAAAGCAACAGAAAGTGCTGCCTTGTTTTTCTGGAAGCTGCTGTTCTTACAAGACAGTAATTTAGGAGCAGGAACTGTGCTTTATTAACATCAAAGCACTGGCACGGGAAGTTTGCACACTCAGCTCTGGGAGCCTTTTGATGTTTTCTGCCTGCTTTGGGAAGTTAGCTCTTTGCTTCATCATCAGTTATCTGGACGGAAACTGAAGGGAAAAATACTGATTTTTTTTTTTTTAATAAATTGTACCAGGATGCTGGGTCTGCGGCCCCAGTGGCTGGTCTTTCCTGTGCCTGGGATGTTGGCCTTGTAGAGTTACTTCTGTAATCTCAAGACACAAACTGACAGCTTTGTTTGATCAAAATTGTTACTTCATCTTGCACATTTTCAAGAGTTCTACAGGTTTAATGAGCACAGAAATCTGGGGGAACTTTCACACTCTCCAGGGCTCATTCATAGGGGTTCTCAAATACTCCATCAGCAGAGAGGAGCCCCAGATGGCAAAAGGACACAGGATGAGTCATCTTTCAAATGAACCAATAATCCATTCTTTGATTCTTCTGCCTTTGTCAAAATTCCTCCATCAACGCCTGCAGAAAATCACAATTCTTGATACATAGCTTGTTCCAATAAAGCCCCACAGCATTTCTAGTGACTGTAGACCCAGCTGTCAAACTATTTCAACTTGATAGAGAATATGTACACAAAACCTATGGCTGTCATCATACTTACTAGTGAAAAACAGAATGTTTTCCAGCTGACACTGGGGACAAGGTAACAGCGTCGGTTCCTGCCGCTCTTATTCAACACAGAAATGTTAGTCATCATACTAAGACACACAAAAAAAGGAACAAAAAGCCACGCAGACTGGAAAGGTAGAAATAAAACCCTCCATATTTGCAGATGACATGATTATCTACATAGAAAATGCCAAGTAATATACAAATAACCTCTTAAAATTAATAGGTGAGTTTGTTAAGGTCACAGGATACAAGATCAACATGAGAAACACAATCACATTTCTATATGCTAACAACAAACGTGTAAAAACTGAGATAAAAAATAGTAACAGTTTAAATCTCTTAAGAGCAAAGGAAATATTTAAGTATAAACCTAACAAAACATGCATAGGATCTGATGTTGAAAAAATCACACAACTCTGATGAAAGAAGTGAAAAAAAGAACTATTTAAATAGAGAGACATACCATGTTCGTGGGTTGGAAGATTCAACATAATAAGGATACAATTCTCAATTTGATCCATAGGTTGATTGCAATTCCTCTCGAAATACCAACATGGCTTTTTGTAGAAACAGACAAGTTTATTCTACATTTTATGTGGGAAGGCACAAGCCCTAGAATACTTTAAACTTGACAAAGAAGAATGAAGTGTGTGGCTGTAAAACCAAAATGTACAAAATTATTAACAGTTCATTGCTTACAGTCGAAAAAATGAGGAAAAGTTGGACGACCTAGGAAACTTTCAGGGAGCTAAGGTTTCAGAGAGGAAAGTATCCTTGTAAGGAATGAGACAAGATAAACTCCCTGCCCCACACACATTTTCAGCGAACTACATTCCTGGTTTGAACCTGAGGTCACAGGCTCTGTTCTTTCCAATGGAGGAAGCAAAGACTTCAAAGGGAGAAATCGGAGGATTTCTTTTTTCATCGTAGGGACTTCACATCAGCGTTTCCAAAACCGAGTTCATCACCTTTTCCCTCTACGCAGCCTCTATCCCTTCCCGTGTTTCCCGTCTCAATAAACGTCACCGCCAAGTTACTTAGGCCTGAAACATGCCGCCTCCCAGACTCCTCTCTGTGTCACCGACCTCTTGCGCTCAGCTACCCGGAGCTGCCGGCTTAACCTCACAAGTCTTCCCCGAACCCGTGCCCTCCTCTTGGGCAGCGTTACCACCGTGAGCACCCACCTGAGAGGACGTCTGTTCTCATCCAGCCTCCACCCTGCCGCGGAGTAATCTCCGTAAAACGAACACCCGGCTTAGTTTCTGCGGGAAACCGTCGAATAGTCCCCACTGTTTTCTGGAAGGGTCTGGGCAGCCCGGCGTCGCGTCACAGCCCCCACCCCGCCCCTCGTCCTTTCCTGCAGGTCCCGCTACTCTGTCACCAAAGCATCCGCCGCGCTCGCACCTGCTGTGAAGCTGCGCTCGGGCCGGGTCCGCCGAGGGAACCGCCTTCCCAAGGGTCTGCGCTGCAGTTCTCGCTCGTTTCCCAACAGGTGGCGGTGTCGGGGAACTCGACTTCTCCAGGGACGCGCTCCCGCACTTCGTGGCCCTCTGTGGAGCCCTCGTTTTAGGATCTGCGCGTCGTTTCTAGTCGTGCGCGCGCCCCGGAGACCGCCTGCTGCGCCCCGCGCTGGGCTGTGCCCGCCTCTCTCCCGCGCGCCGGCCTTTCTGGCCACAGCTGGCTGTGGACCCAGGTGAGGAAGCCCCAGGTCGGGGCGTTGCCCCAGGGCCCTCCCGCTTTCCGTCCGAGGGCGGAGAGGCGTCTGCGCCCGGACGGACTGCGGGAACACCCGGAGCCCCAGCGAGCTCGGCCGCCCTGGCGGTAGGGAGCCCGCCGCGCCTCCTTGGGACCCGGACCCGGCGCCCGCGCCTCCGAACGGATTTCTGTCGGCTGCACGCGCAGCGCGCACACCTGAGCCTGCCCCGCGGAACAGGGGCTCGAGTCCCGGCCCGAGCGCGGCGTCTGGGCCAGCGGAGAGGGGCGGAAGCCGTAAGGGACCCTCGGCGCCTCAGCCTCGCCGCGATGAAGTCCTCGCCGCTCCTCAGGTGAGGGATCGCTGCTGCCCGGGCGGCAGCCCGCCCGCCCTCCCGGGCTACCCACCACCCCAGCGCGCGCCTGGGCGCCTCCAGCCCTCCCCGGGTTCTGTGGCCGGCCAGGCGCCCCAGGCCGCGTCATCAAGCCCCCTCTCCCCAGCCTTCCTCTGCAGATTCCCTCGCTATCCCCACCCTGCGGAGGGGCTGTTCACCAGATGCCAGAAAATCAGGGATGGGGACGCAGGCCAGGGGCTCCAGCGTCTGGGCACCGTGTCCTTCCCCAACCTGGTGGTGGAAGGGCGCCCGCCTCCACCTCTCCCCGGACCCACCAGCAGTGCCCAGCCCTGTCTGTAGGGTCTAGAACTGAACGTCTGTCCCCGGCCTTCATCCTGACTGAAGAGGACTGGCCGGGCTGTCCTGGCCCCGGGCCCGCCTAGAAGACCTGCCTGTGTCGCGGGCCCCCTCCCTGGCTCTGGCCTCTAAGGCGCCCCCGGCACGGCTTCCCGGCCTTTGCCGCTTGGTGGGGCCAGCACCTTCCCCTTGTCACTGTTATCCTTTCTTCTTTCAGCCCGTGTCTCTCCTGGAAGAGAATGGTGGGCATCTTTTTCCTGCCATTTATCTTACCAGGTTTTGCTCCTCGGCTTAAGCAGGAAGAGAACTTCATGCTTGGAAGAGCGCATCCGTCCCAGCCTAGGTTTGCTTGAGAGCTACATTCCTGGGGAGGGAGGGGAGCGATCTCTCCTTTCTTGGAGAAAATAATATCGCGAATATGCACAGAACACGTCCTACTAACAAAAACTTCTTTTTTTCGCTAGGGTTTCAGCCGTCCCTCCGAGCCCTCCCCCGAATCCTGCCTCCCTTTCCACTTTCTTTCCCTCGCCCGCCCCCTCCAGGTTTAATTGGTCTCATCTGACCCCCCTGGAGCTGAAGACTCGATCTGTGGGACTTGGAACTGAAAGCACAGGTCGGGGTAAGCCCCACTTCACACTGGAGGGCCACAAGTTCCTGATCTTCGGGGGCTCCATCCACTATTTTCGGGTGCCCAGGGAGTATTGGAGGGACCGCCTGCTGAAGCTGAAGGCCTGTGGCTTCAACACTGTCACCACGTGAGTGCCGGCCCCTCGCCTCCAGGATCTTGTTACCCTACAAGTGCGTCTTGGCCGGGAGCCTGAGCCTCCGATTTTGGGGGCCCAGCGTGAGGACTTACCTTCCGCACAGTCGTTTCCAGCACATACATTTTATGCTTAAGTGTCCAGCTGTCACTTAGTCTCAGGCTGAGTTTGCTTGTGATCAAAGACTTGGATAGGGGTTAGTGGGAGAATCTCAAGGGAGGAGGTTATTTCCTCAGGATTCTGTCTAACGAAGGAGCACCAGGCGCCCTTGGGAGCACTCAGTTTAATGACATAAGCTTAAGGCACACTTACAGATAAATATGTACTTACAGATACATGCATGTTTTTAAAACAAATTTTTTTTTTTGAGACAGGGTTTGTTGTTCTGTTTGTTGCTCGGCCTGGAGTGCGGTGGCCTGATCTTAGCTCACAGCAGCTTCTACTTCTCTGGCTCAGGTGATTCTCCTGCCTCAGCCTGCTGAATAGGTGGGGCCACAGGTGCATGCCACCACACCAGGCTAATTTTTTGAATTGTTTGTAGAGATGGAATTTCGCTATGTTGCCTGGGCTGGTCTCAAACTCCTGGACTCAAGCAATTCACCCTTTAAAAGCAAACACCACGGTTGTCCTCATACCTGTATACAACTGACCAGCCACCCTGTATGACCATAGAAAAGCAAAACTGCTCCAGAATCAGAGGCCCCATCCTCCTGAGGGCCTGCCACCAGCATATTGTGGCAAGCGTACCATCACACTCACTGTGAAGGAGATGCTTAGAGGGCCCTGTGCCTTATTGCAGAGCTGGTATTGAAGGGTGAACTTGAAGCTGAGAGGCACCAAATTGATAACTGGTTCATTTAAAATGCAAAGAATTTAATCAGAAATAATCGTTGAGTTTTACTGAGAGCTGCTACTGCATCTATTGGGGGGACCATATAGTTTTTCTTCACTCTTCTTTTGAATGGCTGAATTACATCGACAATTTTTCTGATAGTCAAGCAGCCATGTGGTACTGTTATAAACTCTGATTGGCTCTGAGATATGCACACATTACATACACACAGATTGCTAGACTTTATTTGCTAGTGTTTTATTTCAAATGTGTTTATGGTTATAAGCAAAACTGATTTAAAATTTTATTTTGTTAGTATTCTGGTCCAGTTTTGAATCAATCTTATAATAAGCTCATAAAGTGAGTAAATCTTCTTTTCTTACTTATTGGAAATATTTTGCACAAGAATTATCTTTACTCTGAAAGTTTCTTAAGGTTCACCTGTAAACTCTGTGACTACTACCTTTTGTGGTTTGTGAGGTGAAGGGTTTTGGGACGATATAGCTCTTTGAATGGTTATTAACTCATGTCCTCTATTTCTTCTTGAATATATCCTGCTTTCCCTCTTTTTTTTCTTTCGTTTCTTTTTTCTTTTCTTTTCTTTTCTTTTTTTTTTGAGATGGAGTCTCACTCTGTCGCCCAGGCTGGAGTGCAGTGTTGCAATCTCTGTTCACTGCAACCTCCACCTCCTGGGTTCAAGTGATTCTTCTGCCTCAGTCTCCTGAGTAGCTGGGATTATGGCTCCCGCCACCACACCAGGCTAATTTTTGTATTTTTAGTAGAGATGGGGTTTCACCGTATTGGTCAGGCTGGTCTTGAACTCCTGACCTCAGGTGATCCACCTGCCTCAGCCTCCCAAAGTTCTGAGATTACAGGCGTGAGCCACTGCGTCCAGCCTTCTTTCTTCTTTTGAACCCACTGGGACTTAAGAAATTTTTCCTTTCTTTCCTGTACTCACTTGGAAGTTATATACATCACATTGTATCTTTTGGCTGATTTTTCTTTTTTCTTAATCTTATCTATTTCTATTTAGTCTTTTCAAATAACTAGCTCGTAGCTTTGTTAATACTCTGTATGTTTTGGATTTATATTTCACAGTTTCTGAGTTATGTGTAATTTCCTTTTCTCTACTTTATTAAATTTAGTGCCTTCTCTTCTCTGTCCTCCTCAGTTTCCTCCTCCTCCTCCTTCTTTTTCCCTGAGTTAATATTTAGCTTCTTTTATTTCCAGTCTTTTGTGTTTTCTAATATATTCATTCGAAGATATGAATGTTTCTCTGAGTTGCTTTGGTTATATAGCCCACAAATTTTGCTATATAATGCTTTGAATGTCATTTATTTTGAAATATTTCCTAAGTTTTGATGTTGTTTCCATTAGCTATTTGGGAATATGCTTTCTGTTTTATTTATTTATTTATTTTAAATTTTACTATTTTTAACTGTGATTTTTAAATTTATTTGCATTTATCTTGGGATCATGGACTAAGCGATATAGGTTTTTGGAATTTGTTGAGATTTACTTTGTGACATAGTACGTGCCAATATTTTATAACTGTTTCATGCATTTTAAATTTTGGTCTTTTAAATTTTACATTCTTTTTTCATACTTAGTTCTACAGATGCACTTTTTAAGGGAATGTAAATGCTCCATCTGTTGGCTACTGGATTCTCTCTTTATTTATCAGATGCAGCCTTTTAATTACGCAGTTCAAATCTATATCCTTACAAGTTTTTTTTTTCTTTTTTTGCTGCTTATTTTCTTTGTTTCTTAGAGGGGTACTTTAAATCTTTTCACTGTGATGGTAGCTGACGTCAGAGTCCATGTCCTCTCTAATTCAGTCAGCTGCTCCTTCACTTACAGCAAGCTGCGTTGTTAAGCTCATAGAAGGCCATGATTAGTACGTCTTCTTGGCGGGTCATACAGTCAGTTCTACAATGTATTGTCAAAAACCTCTGCACTGCACAAAACTGTGTAATAAAAACCACAGGGCTTATAGGAAACATGATGTTAAGGGGCATAACACTCAAACATGTTGCCAGTGGCACAAAAAAAGACAGTTGCCTGGTGAACTATGCCTAGTATACCTAATAAAATTTTTACTCATGGCCCTATGGGGGAGGGTTCTGTGGGGGCCCTTCTTGCTAAGGTCTAAAGGTAGTACCCTTACTAGATTTACTGTGTCTCCACTATCTTCACAGAAACTCCTCCTTTATTCTTATTTTGACAAAGTCATAGCAATAATTTATAAGGCAGATGTAGACATTTTTTTTGTTCTCTTTTTAAATTTTTAATGGGTGTTACAATAGGGCAGTGAGTGGAAAAATTTATATATAAATCCCAAGAAATCTAGCATAATAGGATAATTGGCAGCTTGAACCACAATTGGATAATAGAGCAAGGAACTATTAAAGATAGTCATGGTTAGTGTAATAGAGGTTTAATTTCCACTGGAAACTTCAACTTATTTCAGAATAGAGCTGTGCATGGTTTTGGCTTGGATTTGGGGCAGACCTAACAATTTGGAGGAAGAAATAAGAAGATACTCATCATACTTCCCTTTCACCTCTTCTAGCTATGTTCCGTGGAACCTGCATGAGCCAGAAAGAGGCAAATTTGACTTCTCTGGGAACATGGACCTCGAGTACGTGGTGTTGCTGCTTCTGTGACCTGGCCAGGGACAGGGGCAGAGAGGTGGCTACTGGGGATGGATTAGCAGCCAAAGAGAACCAGGGAGGGACCTGGGTCTGGAGCCCTGTTCTAGGACTGTGAGAAGCCCCTGCACCCAGGACCCAGACACACTCCCCGCCCGTGACCTGTCACCCAGAGGGGCTGCGCCTGCATCCTCTGGGCTCCACCTCTCCATTGCAGCCCAGAGGGGCAGAAGACCCCGGGAGCCGCCCGACTCTGCATGGGGTCCGGCCGCCTGGGCTGGGGCAGGGCAGCCCCTCTAGGCTAGCAAGGCTATTGGGTCAGGTTCACTGTTAAGACCCCTGTGCCCTGGCTGTTACCTTTCCTCCTCAGGCCCCCAATGGGGCTGTGCAGAGGCTCTGAGGCTGGGGGCAGCTCAGGCCACCGACCTGGTGTGGGAGTCCCCGCTCTTTGGGGGTGGGGCCGAGTCATCCCTTCACCCCACTGGGCAGCTCCTCCACCCTGTGATGTGTGTGGCCCCCACCCGGCCTCATCCTCGGCCGTCGTGGGAGGGGCTGACGATGTGGACCTCCCTAGGGCCTTCGTCCTGATGGCTGCGGAGATCGGGCTGTGGGTGATTCTGCGTCCAGGCCCCTACATCTGCAGTGAGATGGACCTCGGGGGCTTGCCCAGGTAAGCGGGGTTACAATCCCAGAGTCGTGGTTCTAGCGAAGTATTTGCTTTTAAAAAAGTGAATTTCAGGCCGGGCGCGGTGGCTCACGCCCGTAATCCCAGCACTTTGGGAGGCCGAGGCGGGCGGATCACGAGGTCAGGAGATCGAGACCATCCTGGCTAACATGGTGAAACCCCGTCTCTACTAAAAATACAAAAAATTAGCCGGGCGTGGTGGCGGGCGCCTGTAGTCCCAGCTACTTGGGAGGCTGAGGCAGGAGAATGGCGTGAACCCGGGAGGCGGAGCTTGCAGTGAGCCGAGGTCGCGCCACTGCACTCCAGCCTGGGCGACAGAGCGAGACTTGTCTCAAAAAAAAAAAAAAAAAGTGAATTTCAATCTAGTAACAAGGAAAGTAACCTTTATTCACGGAGCCGATGGGAGGGGTGCTGCCCCACGCCACGTGCCTGCGTTGTCTCGTGTGAAGCCTGCGGTACTGCGGTGAGGAGGGGGGGTGGGTGCTGTTGTCATCCCCGATTCACAGATGAGAAGCTCCAGACATTGGTCCTGGGGCCTTGGGCATGCGGTCAAGAGGGTGTGCGTGGGGAGAGGTGGCCACAAGAGACTCCCACTCTTCTTTCCCCACGCAGAAGGGGCTGTGGCCCCCTCTGTCCTTCTCAAAATGCCCTGGGAAGAAAGGGACCAGAAGCTTTAAGGCCTGCAAGGGAAGGTTCTGATGACTCTGGGCTTGTTTTGAAAGCTTCTGATCTTTTCACTATTTAGTGAGGGGAAGGCTGCCTTTCCATGCAGTGAGACCACCCTCAGCTCCCGTCCCTTCCCTCTTGCTTTTCTTTGCCTTGTTCTCTCCTCTGTGATTCTGGCCCCCAGCCCAGACTGCTGAACGTCAGGGTGAGACTCAAGACTCCACTCTGCCACCCCTGTGGTGGGCAGGCTTCCTGGGGAATCTGGGCTTCTGCCTCCAGTGAGCACCTCTCACCTCAGAGTCAGATGAGGCCTTTGCTTTTCTCCAGGGGCAGAGAAAGCCTGAGCTGAGGGGAGTGGAGTTTTCAGGAAGCAGTGACTCCCGGCATAGCTTGGCTGGAGGCCTGCCTGGCACTTCCCCAGTGACCTGGAGGGGGTGGAGTATCATTGGCACGTAGGCTTCTGCCCTGAGCCTGAAGCCTTAGCTCTTAGTGGAAATGTGACACTGTGCCTAAGGAAATTTTCTCTGTCCCCAAGAATTTTTTTTTTTTTTTTTAAGATGGAGTCTTGCTCTTGTCACCCAGGCTGGAGTCCAGTGGCGCGATCTCGGCTTGCTACAACCTCCACCTCCCGAGTTCAAGAGATTCTCCTGCCTCAGCCTTCTGAGTAGCTGGGATTACAGACACCCGCCACCACACCTGGCTAATTTTTGTACTTTTAGTAGAGACGGGAGTTTCGCCATGTTGGCCAGGCTGGTCTTGAACTCCTGACCTCAGGTGATCCGCCCACCTCGGCCTCCCAAAGTGCTGGGATTATAGGCATGAACAACCGCACCCGACCGAAAAATGTTTTCAGTAAACTGAAAAAGAATGGAGAGTATTCAACGAAAGGTAGAAGAAAAAGCTTTCTAAGACATGGCTGTAAGAGCCTTGACAGGCCAGCCCCTTAGTCAGACCAGACAGAGCTGAAGGCACTTCCGAAGCTGTGAAGTGCCTTGGAGGTGGAGGCCGGTGTTTCCTTTCAAATCCCACAAGTCTATGAGAATGGTCTGAAAGTCTCACGAGGCACAGAGCTTTCCAGGACCCCGGAGTGCTCTGGGACCAGAAGTGTGAGGCAGCTGGGCAGATGTGCAGTGAGCTGGGTCAGCTCTGAGCCGACTCCTCTTTCCCTCTCCCGACCCATCTCAGACCCTGAGCCCGCCCCTCTCGCCCCCAGCTGGCTCCTGCAAGACCCCCAATTACTGCTGAGGACAACCAACAAGGGCTTCATTGAAGCAGTTGAGAAGTATTTTGACCACCTGATTCCCAGAGTGATTCCTCTCCAGGTAAAGCCAATTATCTCCTGCATCTTTCTTACGTGCACTTTAGGGAAAGAGTTTGTTCTGGCTTGATCACTGAAGAGGCCACATGCAGTCTCCATGAACAATTGAGTTGACTTTCTTGTAACCTTGAGTTCTGAACCCTTGGCTTAAGGACAGAAGCGTTGACCTGTCCTGTCCTTGTTGTCTGGGTAAGCTTGCCCCAGGGTTTCTGGAAAGACTCGTCACACGAGGCGGGGACTGCGCAAAGGGGCGTCCTGGTTGTCTAGATGAACTGACTATTCCTCGAGCTTGCCAAACTTCCCATTGCTTCTTCCCACTTTTAACACGGCAAAAAGACTCAGAAGGTACAAATGAATTTTTGGCCAGATAAAAATCTCGCCTTCCACCCTGCCTCAAAGCCATTTAGTTGCCCTTTCAGGAGACAACCAATTTTACTAGATTTTGTGTCTCTTTTTGGAGATTTTATCAACATAGAAGCAAATTATACACACGCGTCTATGTACACAGAGACACGAACACATAGACACCTACATCCTTTTACATTAAAAAGAATGTATATCCTTTTTAATATAAAAATACATGATTCCTCTCAGGCATTTTTCTTTTGTTACTTGAATATATATATTTGAAACCAGCCACTCTTTTTAGTGCCTGCACAGTGTTCCCTAGTAGGGATATATCACAATTCATTTAACAGGAATTCAGGCTAGGCTTGGTGACTCATGCCTATAATCTCAGCATTTTGGGAGGCCAAAGGCAGGCGGGTCACCTGAGGTCAGGAGTTAGAGATCAGCCTGACCAACATGGGAAACTCCTTCTCTACTAAAAATACAAAAAAATTAGCTGGGCATGGTGGCACATGCCTGTAATCCCAGCTACTCAGCGGGCTGAGACGAGAATCACTTGAACCTGGGAGGCAGAGGTTACAGTGAGACAAGATCATGCCACTGCACTCCAGCCTGGGCAACAGAGTGAGACTCTGTCTCAAAAAACAAAACAAAAAAACAACAGGAATTCATATCCTATTCATGGACATTTGGATTTTCCATTTATGTTGTAAAAAAATAACTTGCACCGCCCCCCCATTCCATATCTGTGTAAGTCTACTTGCTATTACCCTGCATTCTAGTTTGATTTATTCCCACAGATGGGAAGAACACAGGTGCCATGCATTGCCTTTTTTTTTTTTTTTTTTTTTTTTTTTTTTTTTTTTTTTTTTTTAAGACGGAGTCTCACTCTGTTGCCCAGGCTGGAGTGCAGCGGCGTGATCCCCACTCACTGTAAGCTCTGCCTCCTGGGTTCACACCATTCTCCTGCCTCAGCCTCCCAAGTAGCTGGGACTACAGGTGCCCGCCACCACGCCCAGCTAATTTTTTGTATTTTTAGTAGAGACGGGGTTTCACCATGTTAGCCAGGATGGTCTCGATCTCCTGACCTCGTGATCCCACCGCCTTGGCCTCCCGAAGTGCTGGGATTACAGGCGTGAGCCACCGTGCCCGGCAGCATTGCCTTTTTTATGGTGTACCCAGACCTCATGCACTTGATAAGAAACGCCTTCATTTTTACCATGGCAACCTAGAGCACACAGTCAGGTCTGTGACAAAAAAAGAACATTGTACTGTGTGGTCTACAAGACAGCATTGTTTGATCATTATATATATATATTTAATTTAAACAACATAACTCTTCCCAAAGAGAAGATACACATGGTTATTAAGTAAAAATAGTTTAAGGACACATCTCTTGATGTAGCTTGAGATGCGATAAAAATCTAGATTATGGCCTGGTCATCCCAGCACTTTGGGAGGCCAAAGTGGGAGGACTGCTTGAGCCCAGGAGTAAAAGACCAGCCTGAGCAACATAGTGAGACCACATCTCTACAAAAAATACAAAAATTCAAGAGTGTGGTGCGCACCTGTAGTCCCAACTACTCAGGAAGCTAAGGTGGGAGGATGGCTTGAGCCCAGCTGCAGTGACCTGAGATCGTGCCTCTGAACTCCAGCCTGGGTGACAGAGCAAGACCTTGTCTCAAAAACAAACGAAAAACACCTGGATTTTTAGGTAGTAGTAGGCTAATAACTTATCTTACTCTTCTGTTTGGGAGAAAATATGGCAAACATACAGATCTAGGCCTTTGTAACTAATTTGGAATCAAGAATTGTGAGTTTTTTTTTTTTTTTGGAGACAGTCTCACTCTGTTGCCCAGGCTGGAGTGCAGTGGCGTGATCTCGGCTCACCGCAACTTCTGCCTCCCGGGTTCAAGCAATTCTCCTGCCTCAGCTTCCTGAATAGCTGGGATTACAGGTACCAACCACCACGCCCGGCTAATTTTTGTATTTTTAGTAGAGACGGGGTTTCACCATGTTGGTCAGGCTGATCTCAAACTCTTGACCTCAGGTGATCCGCCTACCTCAGCCTCCCAAAGTGCTGGGATTACAGGTGTGAGCCATGGAACCCGGCCTGTGAGTTGTTCTTATTAGGATAATTATAAAGAGAGGAATCGAGGGATAACGAAGAACGTGAGAGAGAGCTTAGGAATGATGTTGCTGCAACACAGCTTTGAGAGACGGGCACTGCTGAGAGGAGGAAAACCCTGTCTTTAGGATTAAACTCTGGCTCTGTTAGGTGGAGTTGAGGTACATCTTTTGTTTGAAGGGCTGAAGCTATGTGTGTCTGTTTGCATTTCTGCAATCTAGGTGGGACTCAGAGGCAGGAGTGAGCCTTAAAACCAGAAAGACTTTTGGCCGGGTGCGGTGACTCACGCCTGTAATTCCAGCACTTTGGGCGGCCGAGGCGGGCATATCACAAGGTCAGGAGATCGAGACCATCCTGGCTAACACGGTGAAACCCCGTCTCTACTAAAAAATAGAAAAAATTAGCTGGGCGTGGTGGTGGGCCCCTGTAGTCCCAGCTACTCGGGAGGCTGAGGCAGGAGAATGGCGTGAACCCGGGAGGTGGAGCTTGCAGTGAGCCAAAATTGTGCTACTGCACTCCAGCCTGGGTGACAGAGTGAGACTCTGTCTCAAAAAGAAAAAACCCAGAAAGACTGAATATTTGGATGGAAGTTTTAGCACAAGTACAAATGCCATTCACATTCATATGTATGCAACAAGGAAAGCTAATTTATAGGCATCCCATTGAATTGTGGAAAATCCTAGGAAATTTTTAAGAAGCAAGGAATGATAAGTGTAAATGAAATGTAATGCCCTATACCTTGCACTAATTTAATTATTGATACATCATTAATATTTTAAGATCCTTTTACTGAATTCATTGTCTTTATTGTTTTAATTATTATGTAAAAATAATTTTTAGAGTGCATTACTGGTTTACTTGGGACTTTTATTCTTATTCTGTTTATTTCATAAGGCCGACTGGGAATTCCTCTGCAATGGGGTTTTTTAGAAGTCTCACCCTTCAGGTTGGAGAGAGCTGATACTGCTCAATAATGAAAATAATTGTTCTCAACTCACTAGCTGAGAATATTTATGTCCATCCAGCGAGCAATTGCTGAGCACCAGGCCCTGTGTGGTCACTGCTGAGTGTACCAGGCACAGTGGAGGGGCCATGAGTCCCCTCGGGGGATAGGCGTGGTGCTGCCCTGTGGAGGCAAACAGAATCGCAGTAGGAGCTGTGGGAAGCCAGCACGCCTGGGCAGAGGGTGAGACGGGAAGGAGGCAGAGGGGAACCTGTGAAGGAAAAGCTGACAGTCATGCCTGTTCTCCTTCCTTAGTGCCCTCAGAGCCAGCATTCCTTTGTCGAAGAGAGAGAAATGCACTATAAAGCTGGCCGTTTATGCTGTAGGCAGTGGGGACCACGGGCCTGCTGTATGTTGGGACAAAAAGCTTAGACCTTGGCTTTCCAGCACTCAGGCTGCCTTCTTTGTGGCTGGGCTCCAAGGAGAAGGAAACGCACCAGACCGTGGAAGGACCCTGAAAGAGGATACTCTGTGAAAAGGCCTTTGAGTTTAGCATAACTAGGTCAATGCTGATGGTCTGGATGGCAGGATGGGCTGGAAGCTTTCCCAAGGCGGTTTGAGGAGTGAGTGAAAAGCGAGAAAGCAGAAGATGTGGGTGTAGATGACTGGTAACTTTTCTAGGAAGTGTGGCTCTTAATGAGGAGAGTGGGAAGAAGGGAACGTTCCTGGGCCTCAGCCCCCGTTTCTCTCTGATGCGGAGGGTCCCGAGTAAGTTTCCATGATCACGGAGGTCAGCTTGTTGCAAAGGAAGGTCAAAGGCACAGAGGGGAGAGGGGCTGTGCCCAGAGCCACGTTCCTGGTCGGGTGGTGGAAGGCCGTGGGAGCCACACACAAGTGGTGGCATAAGCCTAAGGCAGAAGGGAGGTGGAAATATGGATGGGATTGGCGTGGAAGCAGGTGCATTTGTAGGTTGGAGGGCTGAAATTTAAGTAGCTAGTGTGAGAAACAGAGGGAAAACTGTGGCAGTTACGTATCTGCAACGCCCTGGGGAAGGTGGCTCCCACAGCAGCCAAGTGACCCAGCAGACTCTAACTCCAGCGCTGGCGTGGAGAGCAGGGTGGTCAGAGCCTGACCAGGTGCAGCCTGCATCAGGAGGCCTCCCACCAGGTGCAGCCTTAGCATCAAGCAGCCTCCACACCAGCTGTGCAGCCTTTAGCATCAAGGCCAGCGCCTCCCACACCAGGTGTGCAGCCTTTAGCATCAAGGCCAGCGCCTCCCACACCAGGTGTGCAGCCTTTAGCATCAAGCCCAGAGACTCCAGGCTTTTGCTGCAAATAGCCTCACTCTTTAATCCTCCTCTGCTTGTTTCTCAGTACCGCCAGGGAGGCCCTGTTATCGCGGTGCAAGTGGAGAATGAATATGGCTCATTCAATAAGGATAAAACATACATGCCGTATCTCCACAAGGTAAGAGGGCCTTGGTTTGGCCCCACGTTTACGTGCCTCCTTCCTCCATCTGTCTCTTTTCTGGTGTGCTTTTCTGATTCCTGGTTGCATGAGTGATCTGGCTGGACACTGTGCATTCTGAGAATATCGGCCTGTGAACACGAGGTGCTGAGGGGTGCCGGCCTATTGTGTGGCTGAAAATTTGCGTATAACTTTTGACTCCCTCAAAATGTGGTCACTAATAGCCTACTGTTGACTGGAAGCCTTACCAATAATAAACAGTTGATTAATGCAGGTTTTGTATATCTATTATATACTGTATTCTTACAGTAAAGTAAGCTTCAGAAAAGAAAATGTTACTAAGAAAATCATAAGGAACAGAAAATATATTGACTTCTCATTAAGCAGAAATGGATCATGGTAAAGGTCTTTATCCTCATCATCTTCATGTTAAACAGGCTGAGGGGGAGGAGGAAGAGGTGGAGGAGGAGGAGCTGGTTTTGCTGACTCAGGGGTGGCAGAAGAGGTGGAGGAGGTGGCAGGGGAGGCAGGAGGGTTGCACTGGTTGTAACTTGTATTGAAAAAAATCCGAGTATAAGTGGATCCGCACAGTTCAAACCTGTGTTGTTCAAGGTTCAACTGTAGATCAGGTTCATTTTCTCTGTGAGTTTGCAGCAGTCAAGACAATCGCTATGTACCTAAATAACTTTATTAGAAGACAGAACATGGCTTTAAAAGGCTATTCCTTTCTGCTTCCCATCTCTGTAACCCACGTTTCTCATTAAAGCTGGGGTTGGTGAATCTTCCTCCACTGTAAATAATGCTTCAAGAACTTAGTGATGTGACTCTCAGCTTGAAGCTTTCTGGCCTGTAAGATAAACGTCATCTCTTCTGTCCCTCTTGCTTCTTCACGGAGGGACGTGTCAGGCCAGGGAATAACTGCAGTCCTGCCTGCTGTCCTTCCTGGTGGCTCAGCCCCTGCTGGCCCCTTCCCACATTCAGGAAGCTGATGAGAGTTCAGTCTCAACTGAACCCCGCCGTGGACTGTCAAGCAGAGTGCAGGGCTGTAGGTCTGGCCTGGGCCATCCTGACTCCGCCCTTGCCTCTGCAGCAGCGCCTGCAGGGAGACCTCTGGCTGGAGGCCGGGAGGGGAAGGGGAGGGGTCCCCAGCTGGGCAAAGTGGGGAGGAGGGCGGGGCTGGATTTCATCCACATGCTGGCTCCTGGAGTTGGACAAGGTCAGGGAGTAATTTCCCTCCCTAACTTTTCCCTGGGGATGCGTGGCTGCCCTGAATCAGTTGTATTCAGCCAGCATTATTTGTTCTTGATTTTAAAATTTACTGGCTGTGCTCAGTGGCTAACGCCTATAATCCCAGTACTTTGGGAGGCTGAGGTGGGCAGATTACCTGAGGTCAGGAGTTCGAGACCAGCCTGGCCAATGTGGCAAAACCCTGTCTCTACTAAAAATACAAAAATTAGCTGGGCGTGGTGGTGCACGCCTGTAATCCCAGCTACTCAGGAGGCTGAGGCAGGAAAATCGCTTGAACCTGGGAGATGGAGGTTGCAATGAGCCAAGATTGTGCCACTGGACTCCAGCCTGGGTGACAGAGTGAGACTTGTCTCAAAAAAAGAAAAGAAAAGAAAAAAAAATTACCATTCAACTCCACTCCCAGGCCCAGGTCTGGCTCGATGAACACAGGAGATGCACAGCCAGGCCCTGGCTATCTGGCCTCGTGACCATGGTTTTTCAGATTAGACCTCCCCATCCCTGCAGCCACGGCAGGCTTCCTTGTTCCCCTTGACAGTGTTAGGCAGCACCTGAGCTTGGTGAAGTCCCTGATGGTTCTCAGGACCCCACAGCCGCAGCCTCTCCCCTTCCAGCACAGAGTGATTCTCTAGTCTTCATCTTCTTTCAGTGACTCAGACCCTTTTCCATGGCATTTCCTGGTAAACTCAGCCCTTTTTTACCCTGGAGGCTTTGGTCATGGGGTGTCAGAACCCACACTCGACCGATTTTAGGGTCATTCCCCACAAAAATCACCAGGCTGAGACCGAGACAGTGATTTCCCCCAATTTACTAAGTTGCAGAAGGTCAGACTCTGAATTCAAACCCGTTGTCTAGCTCCCATCTCACCCAGCTGAACCATGCTCTGTTTACTTCCCGATTTCCTCATATAGTTGCCCCTCAGCATCCATGGAGATTTCAGGGTCCCCGTGGACACAAAATCAGTCGGTGTTCAAGTTCTTGGCATAAAATGGTGTGGCACTTCCACGCAACCTATGCACATCCTCCCATGTGCTTTTTTTTTTCTTTCTGAGACAGTGCTACTCGTCGCCTAGGCTGGCATATGATCTCGGCTCATTGCAACCTCTACCTCTGGTTTCAAGCAATTCTTGTGACTCAGCCTCCTGAGTAGCTGAAATTACAGGTATGCGCCACCACACCTGGCTAATTAGAGACCGGGTTTCACCATGTTGGCCAAGCTGGTCTCAAACTCTTGACCTCAAGTGATCTGCCTGCCTCGACCTCCCAAAGTGCTGGTGTGAGCCACCATGCCTGGCCTCTCCCATATACTTTAACTTATCTCTAGATTATTTCTAATATCCAATACGATGTAAATGCTACATAAATAGTTGCTATATAGTACTCCTTAGGAAATAATGATGAGAAAAATGCCTGTGCATGTTCAGTACAGATGCAACTAAGAAATATATTTTTGGCCAGGTGTGGTGGCTCATACCTGTAATCTGAGTGCTTTGGGAGTCCAAGGCAGGAGGCTCACTTCAGTCCAGGAGTTTGAGACCAGGCTGGGCAACATAGTGAGACCCTGTTTCTACTAAAGAAAAAAAAATAAGCAGGACATGGTGGCGTGTGCCTGTAGTCCTAGCTACTCAGGAAGCTGAGGTGGTAAGATGGCTTGAATCCAGGAGTTTAAGGTTATAGTGAGCTATGATCGTGCCACTGCACTCCAGCTCGGGGAAACACAGCAAGACTCTGTCTCTAAAAAAATTTAAAATTAAAAAAGTAAAAACATATTTCTGACCGTGATTGCAGAACCCATGAACGCAGAACCCATGAATATGGGGAGCTGTATGTATTTCTTTTTTCCCATGGGAATGAGGGAACTGGGTTCATTTTGGTTAATTTTCTCAACAGGCCCTGCTGAGAAGAGGGATTGTGGAGCTTCTCTTGACCTCTGATGGTGAGAAACACGTGCTGAGCGGCCACACCAAAGGAGGTACACATTTAGAGGTAGTACACAGGAGAACAGGGCTGTCAGCCAGCCCGTGTAAATCTTGAACACACTGCAGAGAAAACCAAGTGCATCTCGATACCTGCCTTTCCTGTGTCCACTGGGATGGATCCTGGAGTTCGATGTTACAATAAATGAGGACTCAAGGTCAAGGCTCAGGGCCACTCACCAGCTCCCTCTCTTGGCCTTGCTCCTGCCATCTTTAAAAACAGCAGCACTGGAGCTCCTCTGTTCTCAGGATGCCTTTCCATCTCCCATAGTTTTTCTGTGGCAAGAAATCTGCATTGGTGCTGGGCCTGGCTTGGGATCAGGGCTGTCTCCACTAACTTGGGAAACCACAGGGAGAACTAGAAGATGGGTGTTGTGTCAGGAACCCTGCCTAGATCCGGTTCCATTCCTGGGATCCTACCGCCCAAGCCTCCGTGTGGACACTTAGGAAATCCTAGAGAATTAAGTGGCAGGAAGATTCAGGACAGACTCATCAGATGGCAATAGTGAGGGACACGCCCAGGTGTGAGCGGGCCAGCGGGGCGAGCTGCTGCCGGCGGCGGCCATTCTGCCTCCTGAGTAGTGGCTCTTCCGAGGAGGCGTGGCACACTGGGACATGTGCTGAGCTTGGGGCCTGCGTCGGGTTTCCAGTCTGATCATGTCAGGGAGTCTTGGCCTGGCTCACGTCTCTGCACAGAGTGTGGTTAATTTTAACAGTGAGTGTCCTCGCAAGTGTCAGGGATGTGGCGATGGCCACGGCAGCCCTTTGTATGTGGCAGAGTGGGATCCAGACAGCCTCTCGCCATCCTCACTGCTGAGCAGGCTCTCCTCCTGCGTGCGTCCAGGCCGGGGCGGATTCCTTCCCTTCCCTGACAGCTGGTCCCATGCCTCAGCTGGGCCTCTCTCTTCTTTATGCAGTGCTGGCCGCCATCAATTTGCAAAAACTTCACCAGAATACTTTCAGTCAGCTTCATAAAGTCCAGGTAAGACATTTTAGACAGGCAGGGTTTTACAACTTCTCCTACCATGGCCTCCCCTGCCTATGTAGCTGGTAGCTGAAAACAGGTTTGACAAGAAGACCACAGGTTTTCACCCGGGGTCCTCGGCAGGTTCCGAGCTATTTTGGGAGCCTTTTGGGGTGGGGAAGGAGGAGGGAACCCTGCTTATGTCACCTCCGCTTGTGGATCACGTCATGGAGATGAGTGGGAAGGGCGAGGGGTGGTGGGAATCGGAGGGAGATGATGTTCCCTTTCCCCTGTGAAGACAGAGCTCAGAGACGGCTATGCGCGTTGCTCACGGAGGCCTCCCAGGTAGTTCTGGTGGGGCTAGCCTTTCCCGCCACAGCATACACATTATGGGAAGGGATAAGGGTTGTACCTGCACTGATTTAACAGAGGTGGATTGAGCGGCTCCCACCTTCCTCTCAGTGGGTGACCTTCTGTGACAGTTACAAAGGACAAGCCACAGCCCAGCCTCCAGGGAGTACATCTGTCCTTTCTCTACAGCCTCCAGGGAGTACATCTGTCCTTTCTCTACAGCCTCCAGGGAGTACCTCTGTCCTTTCTCTACAGACTAGCTAGAGTGCCCACTTCAAGACCAGCCTCCAGGGAATACATCTGTCTTTTCTCTACAGCCTCCAGGGAGTACATCTGTCCTTTCTCTACAGACTAGCTAGAGTGCGTGCTTCAAGACCAGGCCTGGTCACAGTCTCCTCTGCTTAACACCCTTTGCTGGTTGTCCTTTGTGCCCAGGATGACATCCAGCCCCCACGCCTTGGCCGGCTGGGCCACTGTGAGCCTCTGCCTCCGCTCCCAGCCCCGCTGCCCCGCCCCTGAGGGCCTTCCTTTTCCTCCATTCCCGCACGCTGTGGCCCCCTGGCCTAGCCAAAGACTCTGCAGCTCCAGGGCTCTGTTCCCACCCTCCACCCACATTAAAAATAAGACTCATGAAACTTATTTCTTTTTTTCATCAATTCTTTTTTTTTTTTTTTTTTGGGACAGAGTCTCACTCTTGTTGCCCAGGCTGGAGTGCAATGGCATGATCTCGGTTCACTGCAACCTCCGCCTCCTTGGTTCAAGTGATTCTCCCGCCTCAGCCTCCCAGGTAGCTGGGATTACAGGCACCTGCCACCACACCCAGCTAATTTTTGTACTTTTTAGTAGAGATGGGGTTTCACCACGTTGGCCAGGTTGGTCTCAAACTCCTGACCTCAGGTAATCCACCCGCCCTGGCCTCCCAAAGTGCTGGGATTACGGGCGTGAGCCACTGCGCCTGGATTTTCATCAATTTCTATACAGTTTCCAACTCGGTGAAAGTCAGGGGCCCTTCCAGGGCTCTGTGGATCTGTGGCTATCTCTAGTTTTTCAATACCTTTGCTAAGTCTTCTTCCTTTTTGTTCTTTTTTTCTTGTCACTTTCATTTAACAACTTAATTGAAATCTCATTTGTACACCATTAAATTCACCCATTGTAAGCATACAATTCAACATACAGAGTTCCACAACCATCACCACAATCCAAAATGTTCATTGCATTTAATGCTCATCGCACTTAATCCCGTCTCCAGCCCGCTTTCTAGTTCTATAAATTTACCTTTTCTAGACATTTCACATAAGCGGGCCATGCAGTATTTAGTCTTTTGCATCTGGCTTCTTTCACACGGCGTGGTGTTTCTTTGAGGTCCATTTATGCATGTTGTAGCAGGACTCAGTGCCTCATTTCCTTCGATAGCTGACTGGGTTGTGCTTGACTGTCATGTATGTAAAGTCATAGTCAAACCCAAAGGCCATCCTGCTTTAGTGTGTTAATACGGTGACTGTGGTTTTTGCATGTTGAACCAGTCTTGCATTCCTGGAATGAATCTCATCTGATTGTGAGATATTATCATTTTCTATTTTGCCAGATTCAGTTTATTCATATTTTTGTTGAGAATTTTTGCTTCCATGTTTATGAAGGACATTGGTCTTTGGTTTTCTTTTCTTAAAAGGTATTTGTTTGGTTTTAGAATTAGGATAATGCTGGCCTTATAAAATGAATTTGGAAGGATGCTCTCCTATTTTCTGGAACAGATAGTGTAGAATTGTTAGCATTTCTTAATGTTTGGTAACTTTCATCACTGAAACTATCTGGACCTGAAGTTTTCCTTTTTAGAAGAATTTTAACTTGCAGTTCAATTTCTCTAACAACACAGGAAAATTTAAGTTATTTCTTCTGGAGTGAGTTGTAGTAATTTACGTCTTTCAAGGATTTATTCTACTCATTCTATTCCGTCTGAATTTTTGAATTCATGGGCATAGAGTTGTTTGTGATAATCCGTTGTTATCCTCTTAATGTGCTTGTTGTCATTAGTGATGGCTCCTCTTTCAGTCCTAATATTGCTAATTTTGTGTATTTATTTTGGTTAGTGTGGCTAGAAGTTTGTAATTTTTATTGATCTTTGCAGAGAATCAGCTTTCGGCTTGATTTTGATTCCCTGTTATTTTTGTGTCTTCAACTTCCTTGGTTTCCGCTCTGAACCTTTAGCATTTTCTCCCTGCTGCTGCCTTCGGATTGCATTTGTTCTTTCTCTTGGTCTTTCTGGTGCAAATTTAGCTTACTGAGTTGGGACTTCTCTTCTAATATAAGCATTTATGCTATAAATTTCTCTGTATGTACTAGTTTTGCTGCATCTTACCAATTTTGATGGGCTGTGTTTTCATTGAGTTCAAAAGTTCGAAACATTTTTTTAAATTTCCCTTGAGACTTTCTTTATTCCATGCCTCAGTTGGGAGTGTGCTGTTTCATTTTTTAATCTTAGGGGATTTTCCAGCCAGTATTCTATAATTGATTTCTAGTTTAATACTGTTAAGGCCCAAGAACATACTTGTATAATTTCTGTTCTTTTACATTTGTTAAGGTTTGTTTCATGGATCATAATATGGTCATTCTTGGTGAATGTTCCATGTACGTTTGAAAATAATGTGTAGTTTACATCTATTTATAAATTCGCATCAGGTCAAGCTAATTGATGATATTGGCCAAGTAATCACTATCCTTACTGATTTTCTGCCTACTCATTCCATCAATTTTTATGAGAGGAATGTTGACATCTCTAAATATAATCATAGATTGTTTATTTTTCTTTTACACCTATTAGTTTTTGTCTGTTTTGAGGTGCATTCACATTTAGGATTATGATATTTTGTTGGAAGATTGGCCGATGTATCGTTATGTAATGTCCCTCTCCCTTGTTCTGAACTCTATTTTGATATAAATATAGCAACTCTAGCTTTCTTTTAATTAGTATTTGCATGGCATATCTTTATCCTTTTGCTTTTTATATACCTTAACATCTATATTTAAAATGGATTTCTTGTAGATATCGTATATTTACATATTGCTTTAAAAAATTCAATTTGACAGTTTTTGTATTTTAAGATAATGTGGCTACATCATTTACATTTAAAGTAGTTATTGATATGGTTTGACTGAAATTTACCTTTTTGCAAATTCTTTCCTTTTTTGTACTTTGTTTCTTTCTTGTTCTTTTTTTCTCCCTTTTCTGGAGCTAATTGATAATTTTTTGATTTCATTTTATCTGTTCTGTAGACTTATTACTTATGTTAGTTTAAAAAATTGTAGCTGTTGACTTAGAATTTAAAATATAGGCCGGGCGCGGTGGCTCACACCTGTAATCCCAGCACTTTGGGAGGCCGAGGTGGGTGGATCATTTGAGGTCAGGAGTTTGAGACCAGCCTGACCAACATGGTGAGACCCCGTCTCTACTAAAATACAAAAATTAGCTGGGCATGGTGGTGGGTGCCTGTAATCCCAGTTACTCGGGAGGCTGAGGCAGGAGAATCGCTTGAACCCAGGGGGTGGAGGTAGCAGTGAGCTGAGGTCGTGCCATTGCACTCCAGCCTGGGTGACAGAGGGAGACTCTGTCTCCAAAAAAAAAAAAAAGAAAGAGAAAAATATATATAATTTAAAAACCTGACACTACTAATCATACAAAAGTGTAGGTAGCATTAGGGCTGTACAATAGTATCTTCTTAATTCCCCACTTTAACGATGTCTCTTCATTATTGTTTCTGCTTCCATGGTTTCTGATGAGAAGTCAGTATTCTTATCTATTTTTTTTGTCTTTTATCCTCTGGCTACCTTTAGAATTTTCTGTTTGTCTGTAGTTTTCAGAAGTTTGAGTGTAATATGCCTAGATGTGGTTTGTTTCTTAAAATTTATCCTGCTTGGTGTTCCAGGAGATTCTTGGATCTGTGGTTTGGTGAAATTTACCAAACATTAAGTAAGAAATAATAATAATTCTATACAATATGTTCCAGAAAATAGAAAAGGAGACTATTTCTAAACTCATTTTATGAGGTCAGCACTGTCCTAATTCCAGAACCAAATAAAAACAACTAAAGCAAAGAAAACCAAAGACCAATTTCCCTTATGAACATGGAAGCAAAAATTCTCAACAAAGGATGAGCAAATTGAATCCAGCAATATGTAAAGTGATAATACATTACTGATATGGTTTGGCTGTGTTGCCACCCAAATCTCAACTTGTATTGTGTCTCTTAGAATTCCCATGTGTTGTGGGACAGACCCAGTGGGAGGTAATTGAATCATGAGGACTGGTCTTTCCTGTGCTATTCTCATGATAGTGAGTAAGTCTCACCAGATCTGATGGGTTTATCAGGGGTTTCCACTTTTACTTCTTTTTCATTTTCTCTTGCTGCTGCCATGTGATAAGTGCCTTTCACCTTCTGCCATGATTCTGAGGCCTCCCCAGCTATGTGGAAGTGTTAAGTCCGATTAAACCTCTTTTTCTTCCAGTCTCAGGTATGTCTTTATCAGCAGCGTGAAAATGGACTAATACAATTACATTCTAGTGAGATTCATCCCGGGAATGCAAGATTAGGTCATTAATTTTGTAGAATTCTGAGCCGTCACTTATTTAGATATTTTCTCTGCTCTCTCACCTCTGCAATTCAAATCACACGTACATTAGATCACTTAGTGTGGTCTCACAACTCTTGGATGCTGTTTTCTTTCCCACTGTCTTTTTTTCTCTTTACTTTTCAGTTTGCTTAATTTCTACAGACTTATCTTTAAGTTCATTGATTCATTCCTCATGCCTGTTGAGTCTAGCGATGAACCTATTGAAGAAATTCTTCGTTTCTCTTGCTATGTTTTTGATTTCTAGTATTTCCATTTGCTTATTTCTTAGTTTTCATCTTTCAGCCAAAATTATCTATCTGATCTTGCATGCTGTCTTCCTTTTCCATGATAGTCTTAGATATATTAATCATAGTTACTTTGAATTCCTTGTGTGATAGTTACAACATCTGTGTCTTATCTGTTTCTGATGATTGCTTTATCTCTTCCAAGTGTGTTGTTTTCTTGCCTTTTTGTATGTCTCATAATTTTTTATTGAAAACTGCACAGCATGCATAGGACATAGATACTGTCTTGGAGATCAGTATGCCTTTCATTCTGCTAGGCCATGTGGGATTTTGTGTTCCCCTTGTCTGGAGTTGGGTTGGTTGTGAGGTTTGTTGTTGCTGTGTTATCCTTCGTGTATCATGGGCTTCAAATGCTTCTGGTGGTACCTTGTGTCGAGGGCAAGTGCTGGTTTGGCAGAGGTTGTTTTCTCTATGTCTACATTCCCCTCTGAGTCTCGCCTTTGCATTGTGTCCCACAGAGAATCTGTTGCTTGTGGCTCTCTCAGCTACAGTATGTGTTACTTTTTCTCCAGCTTGGTTAACCTGCTGGTGAGGGAGAAAGGCTTTCCCTGATGTTCTGATTATGCCTTATTGTCAGCAGATGCTGTCTCTGGGGCTGAGGGGCGTGGCCTTTGCAGGTGCTCCTGCTCCTCTTCTTCTAGCAGCAGATCTGATCCTAGCATGTGTTCCTCCTTTCCCAAGGATCATGCACCCCCCACCCCTTTTCCCACATTCAATGGATTTTATCCAGTTAAGCTGCCCTTAAGTGTCAGCTTCTGTGCTGTTTCTCAGCTGATTGGGGCTTTTGTTCCCTAGGGAAGATGGGCTGGGAGAAGGTCTGGCCGTGGGGGTGGCTCCCTTCCCTCAGCCAGCACCAGAAAGGAAGCTGTGTTACTTTGTTAGGATTGCCATAACGAAGGACCATACACTGTGTGGCTTAAAAGCAGACATTTATTTTCTCACATTCTGGAGACTAGATGTCTGAGATCACGGTGCCGGCAGGGTAGGTTTCTTCTGAGGCCTCTCTCCTTGGCTTGTTGGACGGTTGTCTTCCCTTCCCTGTGTCCTCACATGGCCTCTTCTCTGTGTGTGTCTGCGTCCTAATCTCCTCTTCTTATAAGGACACCACTCATATTGGATTAGGGCCCATCCTATTGACCACATTTTTTTTTTTTTTTTTTTGAGACAGAGTCTCCCCCTGTCGCCCAGGCTGGAGTGCAGTGACGCCATCTCTGTTCACTGCAAGCTCCGCCTCCCGGGTTCACACCATTCTCCTGCCTCAGCCTCCTGAGTAGCTGGGACTACAGGCGCCCGCCACCACGCCCGGCTAATTTTTTTGTATTTTTAATAGAGATGGGGTTTCACCGTGTTAGCCAGGATGGTCTCGATCTCCTGACCTCATGATCCGCCCGCCTCAGCCTCCATAAGTGCTGGGATTACAGGCGTGAGCCACCGTGCCCGGCCCCTATCGACCACATGTTAATCAAGGCGTCCAGAGGCTGTTCTCCTCTGAGGCCTCTCCTTGGCTTGCAGATGGTCACCTTCTTAACATGTCCTCACGTGGTCTTTCTGCTGTGAACATGAGACCCTGGTGTGTCAAAATTTCCTCTTCTTATGAGGACCCCAGTGGCGTGGGATTAAGACCCACACTAACAGCCTTTTACCTAATTACCTCTTTAAAGGCCTGTCTCCAAGTACAGTCACATTCTGCAATACTGAGGGTTAGGCCTTCATGTGAATTTGGCTGGGGGACACAATTCAGCCCGCAACAGAGACTTGCCCAGGATTCTCCCGAATCTCCCCTCAGAATAACTGGTAGACTTGGGGAGTTAAAGCCAGCATGAGGGTGTCAGCCACCATCCGTCTCGGCTCCCTTGACTTCATACTCTCACGCCGGCCCACACTGTCTTCAGCACTTCTTTAATATGATCTATTTGTGTTATATCAGAGGATCTAGCCCCAGATTAGCAAGTGGCTTGGGGCCAGCTTCTTCCTGCAGGCAGCAGGTTTTCCATGGATTTTAGGTATTTGGTTGCTCTGTGACCTAGATTCTCTGATGGACCCAAGAAGCCACGAATTTAGTTTTTCAAGCTTTGTCCTTGCTGTGAGGATGGGATTTATGTTTTTCTCACTGCTGTATCTCGAGCTGTACTCAGAAGTCTATTTCCTTCTGAGTAAATGTGGTTGTTAGTTTTTCTAGGAATATGTCCATTTCACTCAAACTAAAATATAGTGGCATATAATTATGTACACTATGTTCTTGTTTTTAATGGCTGTATCATTTGTGCAGGTCTTTCCTTTCCATTTCTGATCTTAGTTATCTATTCGTTTTTACTCTCTTATCAGTCTCATCAGAAGCATGTCAGTTCTTTTCAAAGAACTGATTTTTCTTTTTAAATTGTCTCTATTGCAAATTAATTTCAATTTCACTGCTTCTACTCTTAGGTTTATATTTCCTTTATTTATTTTACTATTTTTGGCTTACTTTGCTGTTCCAATTTCTTGAGGTGGGTAATTAGCCTTCACATTTTATCTGTATGTTTTATTATGAACATTTAAGGGTATAGATTTCTCATTAGTTCATGAGTTTTATATTTGGTATATTTGATATACTGTAATTCAGACTAGTGTGAGTATTGAATATGATTGTTTCTTTGGCCTATGAGTATGTTTAGAAGTTAATTTTTAAATTTTCAGACATACGGAGTTTTTCTATTTTTTTCCTTTATTTCACTGAAGTCAGAAAACATACGCTGTACCTTTTCAAACTTTTGTAAATTGTTTTCTTTGATTATTAATTCATGACTTTTTAATATGTTTAATGCCTTCTTATCAATTTTAATCATTATGTTGTTGAAGCTTAAAGTGGCTTCTCGCTGGCCTGCTGGAAGCACCTTCCACCTGGCTCCTCTCTCCTCTGACATGACCCCGTCAGTCTTTCATAGTTTACTTGGTTTCCAGCCAAATACAATGTCCCAGACTCACCTGATACATTTCCAATCCTTAGCCCAGAAATAGCAATTTCTCCTAAGAACCCTGTTGCTTCTGTAGAATACAAGCTGTGCTTACTATCAAATTGCTCTTACTTTTAAGCATTTT
This sequence comes from Nomascus leucogenys, assembly GCF_006542625.1. Classification (NCBI taxonomy): domain Eukaryota; kingdom Metazoa; phylum Chordata; class Mammalia; order Primates; family Hylobatidae; genus Nomascus; species Nomascus leucogenys. The sequence continues at coordinate 639,912 of NC_044395.1, read as the reverse complement.
CAGTGTGTAGGGCCAGGATATTGGCATGTTTTAAACGAGGAGAAAATTGTGGTTTCATTGATTTTTTTTAAAAAAATACAAATTTAGAATTATAGAACTTATATTTAACTTTTCTGATTTATATTTTTATTTTTTCTCTGACTTTGGACATCATAGTTGGTAACAACATTCACAATTTTATTGACTTAATTCTACAATGTATTCATAATAGGTTTGAAATAACAACACTGATAATATTACTGAAAATAAGAAAATCTAATGATCTTAAAGATTTCTGTGGTTTTTCTTTTTATCTTTAAGGTATATCACACAGAGAATGTGTAGTGAAAATTCTATGTACTAAGGTTACATGGAATAATTTCTTTGTTTTATGTAATTGTTTTACCAACTTGGTGTAGAGTTAGATTCATTTGTTTTCAATTTTTAGGTGTGAGTCTTTATTTTTTATATTTAATTTTGTTTGTATTTATGTCCTATCAATGGTCAGTTTTGGTAAATGCCCTATGTGTTTGTAATGAATGTATTTTGAGGTACTGGGTGCAGTATTCTGTTTAAGTTCTATGTCAGTTTTATTTATTGTGTTATTCTAATTTTCTATTTCCAATTGTTTTTTTGGCTGGTTGTATTGGTCACTGAAAGAGATGTGTTAATATTTCTATCATAATTGCAGATTTGCATTTCTACCAGTAGTCCTTAGTATTTTACCTGTACTTTAGCAAGTTTATCAAAGCTTGCTGGATGTATTTTGAGGCTGTGTAAATGTGGACTTGTTTTATCTTCATGGACATGAAATTTTATCACTAGGGAGTCATCCTTTTTGTATGCAGTATTGCTTTTTGTCTTAAGGTCACTTTTGTCTGTCATTGATATTCCCATGCCAGACCTCTCTGATTAATATTTGAATGGTGTATCATTTTCTATATCCACATTTGGGTTTTAATCTTGCTGTAATTCTACATTTTTCTTTAGACATCTCTCTTATTAGAGATCAGAAATTAGTTGAATATTTTTATTTTAGTCTGACACAATTAAACTTTTATTTGGAGCTCTCAGTCACTCATATTTTGTGTAATTCTTGTTAGACTGAAGATAAACCTACCATCTGATTATGTACCTGCTTTTAAATGTTTCTTTTATTTTTCTTTACAATCTTGGCTTCTTTTTATGGATTCGACTATTTAAAAAAATCTCTGTTTTTTCCTATATCATTCTGGAGTTATAGAGTCTGATTTTATCTTTTAAAAGTCATCCTTGAAATTTTAATGTAAGTACTGAATCTCCTGCAGTCTGAAGTTCTGCTTTCTCCCTGGATTGTACAAGTGTCTCAGAGCAAGCATTCTGACTCTGGCCACTCCATCAGATGCATCTTCTGGATTTTTCTTGTATTTGATTTCTATCTTTTTAAAACTCTAAAACTCTTAAAAATATTTGTTTTATACAATCAATATTCCTTTAGTTTTAGCCCAATATTTATCTTTTTGCTTTCTATTATTTTTCATATCCTGGAGATTCTACTCAGGATCAATTTTCTTCTGCTTGAAGTAATGCTTTAGTGATGTCTGTTTATGGCAGACTTTCTGTTTTTAGGCTCCAGTCGCTTCCTGGCTCTGAATTCTAAGGTGGCAGTTTTCTTTCAGCACACAGTCTGCCAACTTCACTGCTGTTACGGGGAGGTCTTCTGTCAGGCTTGTTTTTTCTCCTTTATTACTAAGAATTTTTTGTTTTGTTTTTTGTTTTCTGCAGTTGAACTGTGTCTTTTCTGAATATCTTTTAATTTATTATTCCAGTTTGTCGGGCTTCTAGAATGTATGTGTTCCTAGGTAGTAGTTCTTCAAATATTGCTTCTGCCCTGTTGTCTCACTCCTCTCATCCTGGAATTCCAGCTAAATTCATTAAACCTTCTCAGATGTGCTGTCTATCTCTTTAGTTTGTACATTTTTGTCTACTTTTGCTGCTATTTGGATACTTCTTCAGATTTATTTTCATATACACGAATTCTCTTTTCAGCTGTATCTATGGTGATATTATATTTGATTTAACTTTGTAAAAATCCTCAATGAGAGGGTTGGTCCAAATAACATAGATCATGATTGTTGGAAATTGTGAGTCTTTGATTATGTCTTTAAATATGTTTTAAAAAATTTTATTTGGTTTATTCTCTTTAGGGACACAAGTATGTGTCCTAAAAACACATTACAAGTATGTGTAATGCAAAATTCTTCTGTCTTATTTTCACATCTCCTGCATCCATTTTCTTCTCATTCTTTCTACTCTCTGTTCATTTTAACTGTGCTCACTTTTCACTCCTTTTCTTTTTATGTCCCTCACAATGTTTATTTTCCTTTTAGCTGCTTCCAGTTTGGACTTAATATTTTCTATTTTATCTGCCTTAAAAAAAATCTTCGCCAGGTCATATTTTAGTTCCTTATATTTTCTTATCATGTCTTTCTTGAGTACTTTTGGTTCTGTTTTTATGCTTTCTATTTATAGAAGTGGTTGTTTCACTGGGATTTTTAACTTTATAACAATATTTTTGGGTTGCTATTTTGACCTATGCTATAGAAAGTTTTTGGTGTTCCTCCTCTAATTTCTTTCCCTGTTAAAAAAGAAAAAAACTCTTTTTTATTACAATTTTAAAAGTAGATTCTATTCTTGTTTCTTTTTTATTATTACTCATCTTTGATGGAGATGAGTTCTTATTGGCTCAAGGACTCAAGAGAAGTCGCTGTGAGAGACAGCATGTGACTGTGCTAACAATATATCTTAGTGGCATACTGCTGTAGGCAGGGATGAATTCTTATCTTTGCCCATCTTCCTTTTTGCTTTCTCCATCCTCCCAGGGAGCCAGTATAGATGCAGGACCACTCCCAGATGCCTCACAAGCAGCAACTTCTTCCTCCTTATAGTTCTTATCTGTGATTCTTCCATAATTTTGTCCTTCTAAGCTTCTGACACATTGAATTATGTAAAGTGCATTCCCTTCACCAGCTTGTGCACCGTATTCTGTAACTGATAATAAATGGTTGGTATTGCACTATAGAGTACGCTTCTTACTTGGGAGAAATTTGTGCTGTTAGTCTTTCCTAAAATCTTCGACAAAGAGCATTCTCTCTCTACATTTTTTGAACCCCTGATAGACCTTCAATGCTTTTGCGCTTCTTCCTCCTAATTTATATTTTGAAGTTTCAGATGTCTCTTAGCTTCACAGAGGATGTTGTTTGTGTTTCCATTTCTCAGTCCTTATTTTGATTTGGAAGATTTCCAGGAGGAGAATATCAAGTCCACAGTACAATTTTAACACCAGAAGTCAGTCTTTCCTCTTGAATACAAATGGAAAATTAAGGATCTGTATTTATTTAATAAAATTTCACAAAGAGAAAATAATTAAACTAAAAATGAAGAAAATGGAAATCAGGGAACATGGAGTTAATTCAGGCAACAGAATAGAGTAGTAAAAAGGCTTATTAATATGCATAGAGATATGAATAAGATTATACCTGAACAAGAGTGGGCTGTTAAGTAAGGGGGACAATCAGGGAACCAAAAACAACTCTTCAAAATTAAAAATCTAATATTTGAAATTAAAAATTAAATATAGGAGTTGGAAGCTAAAGATGATAAAATTTCCTAATATTACTTTTAGTATAAGCCAACAAAACATAAAAGAGACAAGATAAACGTCTTACAGCATTATTGTAGGAGACCCAGCATCGTATTAATACTGGCTGCAAAAAGAGTGGACAAAGGGCATGGAGGAAAGGAAATTGCAAATAACATAAGAATTTCCTTTAACTGAAGTATCTGTATGTCTAGATGAAAAGTTTACCTCAAATGGTAAGCACAGTAAGTGATGAAAAAGACCTAAACTGTGAAATTAGCATCCTACAGAGAGAAAAACTACAGGTCTACATGCCAAGCAAAAATAATTAGAATGGCATACGATTGTAAAATATTGGATAATAGGAAGCAATGGCATATGCCTTTAAAATTTGAGGCTAAATGAATTTTAACTTAGAACTTTATACCCAGTCTAAATATTAATTGTGTTGATAGCCAGACATTTAAGGACTCAGAATATTTATTTTCCACCCATCTTTTCTATGGGAGTGTTTGAAGGATGCAGGAAATGAGAGATGAAACCGAAGTAGAAGAGAACATAGGAACTGGAAAACATCATAATCCAAATCCAGGGAGCAGCTAACAAAAGTCCTAGGTTGACAACTCTTGGGCTTAGAGTGAGACCATCTTAGAGCAGCAGTATGCCAGAGGACTCCAGGAGTGCAGCTGAAAATGCATGCTGAGTGGCTGACATATCACCCAGAAGCAGCTCAGCTATGATCTTCCATTTTAATATCCATGGCACAGCAACAGCCAGGCCTACTGTAGAGGAGTTGTCACCTTTTAAAAACAGAATCTACGTTATTCAGCAGCACGGAAAATGCTAGGCTAGAAGTGGAATGCAGGTGTCAGGCTGAAAGCCTGTGGAATCTGAGTTTCTACATAAGGAATTGCGGTCAGGTCCCTGTGTATCCAAAACCCATTCTTTCAACACCAGCCTTGGGTGAGACAGGGTTGAAATTGCTGATGGTGCTTTCCAGGTATAGTGGGGAGGCACATGAAGCTGGAGACCGTGGACATTTAGGAGTGGAGGAGCCAGAGCTATGAATGATGGCCAAGGGTTGGGGGAAGAAATACTGGATCAAAAAGGGAAAGCTCTGAATTGGGAAAAAGGAGAAAGGCATGAGTTCCTTAAGTTCTCATCTGTTGTATTCAGGTTTTCTGATTTTTCTTTTTTGTTTTTTGCCAGACTTAGTGTTTGCTTTGGTTTGTTTTTAGAGAGATAAGCCCCTTCTGATTATGGAATACTGGGTCGGCTGGTTTGACAGATGGGGAGATAAGCACCATGTTAAAGATGCAAAGGGTGAGTGTTTTGCAGTGTCTGACTCCAGGAAGAGATGGCCCCGGGTCCCATGAGAACTCATTCATACAGTTCTCTGCTAATTGATTCACCTGATCAGCCATAGATATTCACGCAACTTTTTACATACAAGCACTCAGCCAGACCCTGAGGATGCTCTGGTGGATAGAAATTACATGGTTCCCACCCCCCGACAGAGTATAAGTTAGTGAGGTCCACAGATCATTACAGAGTAAAACAATCAATATATGGTTCCATGTTTGGTGGATACTTTGAAGCAAACAAACAGGGTGCAGTGATAGAAAAGGCAGAGACCTGCGCAGGTAAGGTTAGGTGGTCACCGAAGCTTCTCTGAAAATGTGACGTCTCTGAGGAGGGTGGAACATTAATCGTCATAGGCCCTGTCTATGCCATTGTCAGCTAAGCACTAATAATAGTCAGGGGACAACGCGCAGCGATGGCCAAGAGCACGGATCTTGGAGCCAAAGAGATCAGGTTTTAATCCCAGCTCTGCAGCGCTAGCCATGGGACCTCATGCAGGCTTCCTCCATTTTAATTCTCAGTGACCTCATCCAAGCGTGAGGATTATCATAAAACCGACCTCATGAGGCTGGTGTGAGGATTAAGTGCTGCCACTTAGAGCAATGCCTGGCAGTTGTTTACTTAACAACCACGTGTGTCTGCAGAAGATATTTTGAAAGAGCTATTATGAAAACAAGTCCACTTGTATCTGAAGTACAGAAAAACATTGAAAACTACTTGGGGACTGAGAAAAGCCTGTTTTGGGTTGAAAAATAGAAAAAAAGTCAAAAGAAAATGCCACTATCACCACCAATGACACCAACAATAATACCATCACCACCACTAACAATAATGCCCGCAGCAATACCACCACCACCACCACCAAATAACAGTTTTCTGGTCTCTCGTATGGCAGGCACTGTGCCTCTTTTCCACATACATTACCTCATCCATGAATTTTCTCATCAGTCCCATGATACAGTTGGAATTAATACATTCATTTAACAGATCAGGAAGCAGTGGCGTTGAGAAAGAAAATAGGTTGCCCGAGGTCATACAAATAATAAAGAGCACAGCCAGAATTGACTTCTCGCTCTAAATGACTTTTAACCTTCTTCTTCCTACTGTGGCCAGTGGAGAGATGATTGTAGCTGTTTAAACACAGTACAAAATGGAAGTTTTTGTGACAAGATTAAGAGCAAACATTTGTGGACTGTCGCAGTGTTTCCAAGTCGGTGTTCCCAGAAACATTATACTGGAAGGTAGTAATGAGGGTATACTAATTATACGTATGATTTCAAAAAACTTAAGGAAAACTGGATATTTAAGTGACATGAGAGTTCTTAGGTTATTATTTAATAGATGTAGTTTACAGTCAAATTATTTCAATGTTTTGGAAAAAAATGTTCAAAAATCTCTTGGGATTGACAGGATGCGGTGTCCTAGAGTAGTTCTGGCCAATTCTGCCTATTTCTTTGTTGGAATCTTTGTAGCGGTTGAATATCCTCATATAATAACTGTTTTCTTCAACATTGTTTCATTATAAAATTGAGAGAAAAATTGGTTTTGTTGTATATCATTTCACTTAAAGTCTCCATTCCCAAGAATGTGTATAGCTGTGAAGCGAGGAGTTACTGTAACTGATTGTGGAGTGGGGTTGGAAATGATAAGAGTTTGCCAGAGACTTCTGTCTCCTCTTAATTTCTGACATTCTCTATGTTCTCATATTCCCCTTTGCAGAGGTTGAACATGCTGTGTCTGAATTCATCAAATATGAGATCTCCTTCAATGTGTATATGTTTCATGGTGGAACCAACTTTGGTTTCATGAACGGGGCCACATATTTCGGGAAGCACACCGGCATCGTCACCAGCTATGGCAAGTGTCTGCTGGTGTAGTAGCCTCTCCAGCATGGGCAGTGGTGGGGCTTTACAGAGGAGGCTCCGGAAGCCTGTTCTGGCATCACTGGGTTCTTGAGCTATAATCTATGCTGAGTACTGAGGATTTTCCTATCTACTTTCCTTCCTTCTGTATGTTCATAATGCCCCAACAGGCTGTCATTGCGGTAGACAGGCTTTCCAGGACTTAGAGCTCCGCTTCACGCATCTGGTATACTGCCCTGTTGGCTTGAACCTCTGAAGAGAGGCAGGGTAGGAAGGGTGACCGCTGTAAAGGCACAGACCTGCACGGCCGGGCGATACAGACTGAGCAAAGAAAAGAGTACCCATTGCAGGGGTGTCCACTCTTTTGGCTTCCCTGGGCCACATTGGAAGAAGAATTGTCTTGGGCCACACATGAAATACACTAACACTAATGATAGCTGATGAGCTTAAAAAAACAAACCACAAAATGTTTTAAGAAAGTTTATGAATTTGTGTTGGGCTGCATTCAAAGCCATCCTGGGCTGCCTGTAGCCCATGAGCTGTGGGTTGAACAAGTTTGCATTAGAAAGTGAAATGGGGACAAGCCCAGTGTCATGGCAGCCAAAGGTCCCCAGGAAGAGTTGTGGGGAATGTCCTTAGATTGGCATCACACACCCACTTGGGATGGAAGGCGTCTTCCTTTTGTCTCACTCTCAGTGGCCCTGGCCATCTCCTGCCAGCGGTGCTGAAACAGGGCCTTCTGCAGAGACTGCATGGCTGGTGACTGGCCCTGGTGTCTTGCAGACTATGATGCTGTGCTCACGGAGGCTGGAGATTACACGGAAAAATATTTCAAGCTTCAAAAACTCTTTGAATCTGTCTCAGGTACTCAGCACCCATTTAACTTACAGGCCAGCCCTCCTCATGAGGAGTCTCTGTTCTGTGGAAAAGTGAGGAAGGCGTGGGTGTCCCCTGTGGGCAGCAGTTACACCGAGCTCCTGAGAACAAGGGCAACCTTAACTTCAAACCCTGGGCTTAAAATCTGTGTGATTTTTAAAATAAGCGGTTCTAAGCATTTTATAAGCCTCAGTTTCTTCACTGAAACGTAAAGGTGGTAACCTTGGTCTCCTGTGATGACTGTGAAGATTGAGTTACTCTTTGTAAAGCTCTTAGTACCATGGATGACAGAGTAACCCCCAATATGAAAGCAAAAGCCATGCTGGATAGGCATGGGGGGCTTAGGGAAGGCAGTGGTCATCTCAGGCACTTTTCACCCTGTGCCCCATCTCCATTGCAGCAACTCCCCTGCCCCAAGTACCCAAACTTACTCCCAAGGCTGTGTATCCCCCCATGAGACCGTCGCTGTACCTCCCGCTGTGGGATGCCCTACCCTACTTAAATGAGGTGAGTGCTCCTTGGCCACAGGAGGTGGAGTGGCCACTGGAGGGATGGGAGGGATTCCTTCAGGAAACCTTTTTATCAGGAAGTGGGAAAACAAATCCTCTGCATTTCCTTCAAATTTAGAACTGTGGGACAAGAGCCACCAGCTCCTTCCGGGTGGACTGTGAGGGGTTGGACCTTGGAGTCAGTGTGCAGGGGAAGGGCAGCAGGATGTCGGAGGATCCTGGGTTCCCGCTTAGATGAACCTGTCTGGAGATGCTCTTGTTTGGACTGCGTGGTCCTTACGGAATCCACGCAGGAAAAGCTGCTAAGCTGGGATTGGGAGACTAGCTTCTGCCCGCGCTTCACCAGCAGCTGGGCCTGAACCTCCCGGGTCACTGCTCCTCCTCTTCCATCAGCCTTCATGTCCTATTTTGAAGAAAGGTGAAAGGTGTTTGGAACTGAAACTGTAGCCCTTGGATTCACATTGGTTTTACCTCTGCTGTCACTGTTTTAGAGAAAAGGTAGTGACTGGTACACTAAAGAAACTACATTTATTTAATGTAACTAAATTTAATGTAATGAAACATTTGCTTGGTGCATAATTCATTGCTAGACTTCAACTATTTTAGAATACAATTTACTTACTTTTTTTTTTTTTTTTTTCTTGAGACAGGGTCTTGCTCAGTGGCTCTGGCTGGAGTGCAGTGGCACAATCATGGCTCAGTGCAGCCTTGAACTCCTGGGCTTAAGCAATCCTCCTGCCTCAGCCTCTTGAGTAGCTGGGATTACAGGAGGCACCACCACGCCCAGCTACATTTTTAAGTTTTTTGTAGATGTGGGGTCTCACTATGTCGCCCAGGCTGCTCTCAAACTCCTGGCCTCAAGTGATCCACCTGCCTCGGCCTCCCAAAGTGCTGGGATTACAGGCGTGAGCCCTTGTGCCCCATCTATTTCCTCTGTTAATCAGTTCTTAGGATGATAGCGATTGCCGCCTCATCACCATGCCCTGCAGTTCCCTGAGTTTCCTTCCTGGGCAGTGGAGACATAAGCACAGAGCAGTGTCACATGCCATCTGTTTTATCATTTCCCATTCAAAGAACCCTTGGGGACCATTAGGTGGGACCACACCAAATGACAGGGTCTTAGGAAGGAGGATCCTGACTGCTCAGCCCTTGGACTTCTGCTCCTGCCATTTCTCCTCATAGCCAGTCAGGTCGCATCAGCCCGTCAACATGGAGAACCTTCCCATAAACAATGGGAGCGGCCAGTCCTACGGGCTTGTCCTGTATGAGAAGTCCATCTGCTCTGGAGGCCGCCTCCGTGCCCACGCTCACGACATGGCACAGGTAGGGCCAGCAGGCTGTCTGTGTGGGAAGCAAAATGCGTCACCTCCCCATGCTGTTGGGCAGGGTAGTTGGTTGAGGATGCACGTTGCTATTTGATGACCTACTTTATGGGAGGCATTGGGACTAAAAAGTCAGGCCAAATAGACTTGCTTTCTGCTTTATCACCACTGAGTCTCTTGGGGCCTGCATGCAGCTTCATGCCATCTGTGAGCACCACGGCTGGTCCCTGCCTTCATACTGACCTCCTTCTGCTGAAACCACAGCCTCTCTTCTCCCTTTCTTCAGGTGGGCCTAGCAGTCTGACGCCGGCTCTTCTTTTGCAGGTGTTTTTGGATGAGACAATGATAGGGATTCTGAATGAGAATAATAAGGACCTGCACATTCCTGAACTCAGGGTATGTAATGTGAGAGTCCAGGTGATGCCCTTGACCCCCCTCAAATGCAGATGGAGCCTGGTCCTGAGACAGTCAGCCTCCCTTCTCCACCCCTGCTGTTGGTAGTGCTCCTCACCTGGGGCCGCGGCAGGAAGTGTGCAGGACTGGAAGCCGAAGTGCCTCCCAGGCCCTGGCCCCTCAGGAGCTACCGCGTGCGTGCTGGAGGGGAGGGGGATTTCCTCACTAAGCCCTGAGCCTGTCCTCAGCCCCTGGTTGGGTTTCTGTGCCTTTAGAGTTGGTTAAAGGCACAGCCAAGTCTCTCTGCCTTTCCCAGTAGGATCAGCAGAGGGGGAAGGCAAGATTGCCTGTAGGAACACAAGGCAGTCCTTAGGTGAAGGGGAGACTGCGGGGCTCTGGAGCCTCCTTTTCTCCCATGTGTCTCTCCATGTGGAACTCAGCGAAAAAATGGGTTGTCGGGTAGACGCCCTCCACGGCTGCGTGGTCTCCATGACCTGGCCTGTCCCAGCAGGACTGCCGATACCTGAGGATCCTGGTGGAGAATCAAGGACGAGTCAATTTTTCATGGCAAATACAGAATGAGCAGAAAGGTGGGCTCTGGCTGCGGCTTCTCCTTAGTTACTCAGAACCGAAGACCCGGGCTATGCACTGGAGTCGGGGGCGGGGGAGGGGTGGGGAAACCAGCCACTCAGCAGTGGGCTACCCGGGTCCTGGGAGCAGAGATGCAGAATCCGCCCCTCGCCCTTGCCTTGCCTTGCCTGATCTCCAGGACCAGAGGGTGGAGCCAGTGTGTTCCATGCTGGCTTGTCCTGAAGCAGGGCCAGTCTCCTTTTGGGAATTTCAGGAAACGTTCCAGTATTAAGTGGGGGAACTTTCTTGGTAGTATGGAAACATATAGCTAGAACCCTTCAGTCACAGCAGGTCAGACAAATGTTTGCCCTCCTGGCTGAGCCCCTGTCCTAAGGCATGTACAAGGTCTGCATTGCTTTGTCCCAGATGCTAGAGAATATCCAGTCCTGGCTCATATTCTCTTTCCTGCGTCCCATCTGCATCTGCAGGAATAACTGGATCTGTCAGCATCAATAACTCTTCCCTGGAGGGCTTTACCGTCTATTCCCTGGAGATGAAAATGAGCTTCTTTGAGGGGTATGCTCCGGCTGGCCCCCAGTGCACACTTCAGTGATCAGGAAACTCAGAGATTTCAGATTCCTCATTGCAGATAAAGAGTCCAAGATAAAGAGACTGAGTGATGTACTCCAGGCTGTCGGGTGCTTCAGCATCAGAACTAGGGCCCTGGAACAAGTGTCCTGATTCTGATCTTAACGCATCTAGTCTAGTCTAGCTCATTGAAAGAGAACTTTAGGCTCGGCCCAGGCCACCTGGGGTGGGCAGTGGGAACTGGGTTGGGAAGGGGACTTCCTCTCCCCCTTGGCTTGGCCTTTCTTCCAGGCTGCGCTCTGCCACCTGGAAGCCTGTCCCAGACAGCCACCAGGGCCCGGCCTTCTACCGTGGGACCTTGAAGGCTGGCCCTTCTCCCAAGGACACCTTCCTGAGCCTGCTGGTAGGTGATGCCCTCTGCTGCCCTGGTGTTCCAAACACCAATTTTATCTTGAAAGAGTCCTGAAGCAAAGCCAGTGTTCCTGGAGGAATACTTCCCTTTCTTCTTTTCCTCTTCTTCCTCATCTCCAACCAAGCCTTCCAACATTGATCAGTCTTCCTAATTTATCACCATTTAGAGAATAACACATCAAAACACAGTTAAAAATTCCAACAATAACAAGAGGGAGAGAGCAAAGCATGAAGTTCCCCTTTGAACCCACCCCCATTCCAATTAGTCTCTGCTTCTCAGAACTCAACACTGCCAACAGTGGTACATTTTTATATATAACTTTGCCTGAACACACACGTACACAATTATTTTTACACTAATAGAATTGTACCATGTGTTCTGCAACTTGCTTTTTTTTTCTGTGTGGGGTGAGTTGGTAGGTTAGTTTTTACCTAGAATATCTTTTTCTGTATAAATACAGATAACATAAACGTACAAAATGTGAATGTACAGATCAACAAATGATCACAAAGTGAACACCATATAATTATCATTGAAATTTAACAATATTGTTGGCACCCCTCCCAACCACTGTCCCCCTTCTCTCCAAAGGTCACTGCTGCCTTGACTTCTAACATCCTAGGCCAGTGTCTCCTATTTTGACTTTATGTAAATGGAATCATACAGGGCATCTTCTTTTTAATATGTTTTCTTTTGTTCAGCGTGGTGAGGTTGAGCCATTTATCGATGTTGCAGTGATTTGTTCATTTTCACTGTTGGATTGGGTTCATTTAGTAAATACATTATAATTTAACCATTTTACTTTTTCTGAACATTTGGATTATATGTAGGGCTTGTCTGTGATAAATAATTAAGACTTCGTTTGTGTTTATGTTCATGACTGAGATCTGTTTGTCAGGTTTTGGTGCCAGGGTTTAGGGCTCTCGTAAAGGATGTAGGAAGGGGAATTTGTGTAAGACCAGTATCACTTCTTAAACATTTAATGGAGCTCATTACTGAAGCCTTCTAGAGCTGGCATTTTCTTCTTGAGAAAGTTTGTGAGTGTGGATTCAATTATTGAAAGATTAAAGTACTGTTCACATTTTGTTTCTTTTAAAGTTAGCTTTGAGAAAATATATTTTTCTGGAAATTTTCCCATTTCATCTAAATTTTCAAATATGTTGCCTTTAAAATATCGTTTTTGATGTCGAGATAATTGGTAGTAACATTCCCCTTGTCATTTGTTATAGGGTATCGATGAACTCTTTTTTCTTGGTAATTCTCACCAGAACACTATCAATTTTATTAATTGTTCAAAGTACAGTGTTTGGCTATGACTCTTACTATGTTATATATTTATTTTCTGATTCTTTAATTTCTGTCAGTATCTTTATTATTTTGTTCATTCAATTTCTTAGGTTGGGATTAATTTGCTTTATTTTTATAATGTCTTGACATAGATACTTAGATAATGGATTTTCAGACTTTATTCTCTTTAATTATATGAATTTAGGTTATTAATCATCATTTAAGCATTGATTTGGTTGCATCCCATAAGTTTTAAAAAGATTTTTTGAGGTAAAATTACATAACATAAAATTAGTTCTGTTAAAGTGAACAATGAAGTAGCATTTTGTGCCTTCACAATGCTATGCAGCCACTATCTCTAGTTCCAATGCATTTTCATTATCCTAAAGGAAACCCTATAACCATTTGGCAATTACTTCCCCATTTTCCTCTTCTCCCACCCCCTGGCAACAGCAATTTTTTTATTATCTTTATGGATTTGCCTATACTGGAAATGAGTCCCATACTTTTTTTTTTTACGCATAGAATAAGAATACATTTAATATATTCTATTTTCATGACTGAGGAATTACATTCTTCAAATCAAGAATTCAGAATGTACATAATTATAAGTCATATTTCATATCAGTGCATTATTAATTTTTATATTATACTTTCTATTATATGGGTAATGGTTCATATTGAAATACAGAAAAAATAAGTTGTACTAAGACAAGCAATGTCTATATAGAAAGAGATGAATCATTTTAGTGTTTTATTAGTTGGATAATTGCTGCTTTAGGGTTGCCATGTTAGCCTAACATTTTAATCATAACTGCAAATTCTATCTAAAAAATAATAAAGCTTCCATAACAAACAGCGGATACAAAGGTGAGCACTTCACATGCAGGTGCTTCTCTGAGGGTATCAAGTTGACTTCGGTATGGGCATTTTAGAATGTCTTAAAGATGATTTTGTAAGGAGCTGGCAGGCAAATTAAGCCCAACAAAAGAGAAGGTCTGCAAATTATCCTGCAGGTTAGGGCCAATCTTCTTGAGTCTGCTAGGAATTATAAAATACCTACTCTTGCTCTTTCACCTCTAAGTTGTAAGTTGGAATTTCTCTTTTCCTTCTTACAGCTGTGTGGATTGTTGAAGGTCACATGCTTCACAAGGACTTGCCCATAATGACAACTTCCATGTTTTGGGGGACATTGACAAGCTTCCCTGGGACCAGAACTTTGCTGTAGTAGTCCTGTGCTTTCTTCTCCTATTAAGGGAAATAGTGTAGACTGAAGGTGCCATTTGGCAGGTAGTATTCAACCTAAGGCACTGGATGTCCTGGTGGCACTGTCCAGAAAGCTGCAGGCCACTCTGGGGGCCATGTTGTTGCTGGGGAGAAACTTGATGATCTTTACCAATAAGTTTATACTTTTTGTGGATTCTTGGTACTGTTTAAGGTCCTTTCTTTTCAAGTTGAAAGACTTCCTTTAGCACTTGTTGTAAAGCAGGTCTAGTGACGATGAACTCCCTCAGTTTTTGTCTGGAAGTCTTTATCTCTTATTCATTTTTGAAAGACAGTTTTGCTGGATGTAGTATTCCTGGTTGCCAGTTGATTTTCTTTCAGCATTTTAAATATATTGGTCCATTCCATGCTAGCCTGCAAGGTTTCTGCTGAAAAATCTGCTGATAGTCTTATACCCTGCAGGTTTCTATCTATTTTATTGTCATCATCAAATAATTCAAATATTTTCCAACTTCCTTTGTCATTACTTGTGAAACTTATGGTTTATTTAGAAGTGCTTTTCTTAGTTTCCAAGAATTTGGATATTTTATAGTTATCTTTTTGTTATCAATTTCTTGCTTAATTGCATTATAGTCTGAGAAGTTTATGTGAAGACTAGTTTAACACAGGATCAAGCTTGTAAATATTCTGAGGTATACTTGAAAGAATATGTGTATACTGTAGATGTTAGACCAATGTTCTATTATGTCGATTAGTTCAATTTTGTTAATCATCTTCCTTTAAATGTTTTATATCTTTATTGGTTGTTATTTGCTTTGCCTATTGACTATTGAAAGGTTGTATAAAAATTTCCCACTATGGTTGTAAATTTATTTACTTCTCTTTATTATTCTGTCAATTTCGCTGATATGTTTTGAATCTGTGCTTTTATCTTCCTTATGTATGTTGTATATACATTTAGAGTAAATTAAGAATTTTACCGTCATGAAATGTCCCTCTTTATCTCTAATAATGCTTCTTGCCTTAAAGTGTTATTTTTCTGAATATTAACAGAGCTATAGAAACTTCCTTTTGGTTAGGGTTTATATATCTTTATCCATTGTTTTTCTTTTATTTTTTTAATACCTTATGTTTTTGATGCTTCTCTCATATGTAGCATATAACTACTTTATTTGAAATCTGGTCCAGCAACCTTTGCCCTTTAATTTGGAGCATTTCAGAGACTCCAGTTTTAAATGCTAGAGTGCTTTGTTATATCCCAGAATAAGCAGGTGCCTCTAGTGGAAAAACTGCCTGGATGTCTCCTTGTCTCTCCATTTTCTTCTTCTAAATCTTGGTCCTGTAATTCTTCATTATATTGCAAGCAGATCTTTTAAAATGTGCAGCTTTTATATTAATAGCCACTGTCAGCAGTGGTGTTCATCATTATTACCTGATATTTATTTCTGGAAGTAGAAGATCTGCTTTTTAAAATATATAACATTATATATCACACAACAGGAACAATAGCAGCCTTACCATTAAAGGGTTGGTTCTATTTATGTTTTTCTCTTTCATTCCTAGACAGCAAGATAGAAGTTCTATAACATATCCCACTCTAAACTCACCTCCCTTTGAGTGCCATAAGGTATCTCAATCTTGCTGTCACTCCCCAAGTGCCTTAGGTTTTACCTTGCTAATGTGGACCTATTTCCAAATCTCAAGCCACCATTCCTTTCAGAACTGGAATTATGGATTCGTGTTCATCAATGGACGTAACCTTGGGCGATATTGGAATATTGGGCCTCAGAAAACACTGTACCTTCCTGGAGCTTGGCTTCATCCAGAAGACAATGAGGTATGTCACTCCAGTCTCTGCCTTGAGATCTGATAAACTTTCAGATCAAAATGTGACTTGCAGTGTCTTTTTCATCCTGTACTAAATAGGCTTCACCTTTCCCACTGTCAAACTTTCTTTTCTTCTCAGGTCATCTTGTTTGAGAAGATGATGAGTGGCTTAGACATCAAATCTACAGACAAGCCTGTGCTGTAAAACCGTGTCTGAACTTTTTTTTTTTTTTTTTTTTTTTTTTTTTTTTTTTGAGATGCGGTCTCACTCTGTTGCCCAGGCTGGAGGGCAGTGGCCAGATCTCGGCTCACTGCAAGCTCTGCCTCCCGGGTTCATGCCATTCTCCTGCCTCAGCCTCCCCGGCAGCTGGGACTATAGGCGCCCGCCACCACGCCTGGCTAATTTTTTGTATTTTTAGTAGAGATGGGGTTTCACCAAGTTAGCCAGGATGGTCTCGATCTCCTGACATTGTAATCCGCCCGCCTCGGCCTCCCAAAGTGCTGGGATTATAGGCATGAGCCACTGCACCCAGCCATGAACGTATTTTTTGGGTTGCTGGAGGTCATCTATAAGTCATTTTTGAGGAATAAGATTTATGTTAAGACTATCAAACATAGTGTTGCCTACAATAGCAAACATGTGAAAATAATAGCAACAACAACAACAGCAACAACAAAACAGCAGGGGAATTGTTATGTATTTTGTAGTCTATCTATATGATGCCTATTTTTAGGCTTTAAAAAGTCTTCAAAATCTTTAATGACTGATTTATCTAGTTAAATGCTTAATCCTTAGCAGGCTCTTATTCTTTCATTAAACATGCCTTTAAGTAGATGTGAATAAAATAAAAACAAGTTTCATTTCTGCCTTCCATACTCAATTGAAGGGAAGGGAAAGGTCTGTAGCCTGGGGAAGAGTAAGGATACTGATTTCCTCATGCCAGAGAGAGTATTGCATGTACTAATGGGCAAATTCACAGTCTCCCTCCTCTCTCTCTCTCTCTCTCTGTGTGTGTGTGCGTGTGTGTGTGCGTGTGTGTTTGTGTATGTAGGAGTAGGGGAAAGCAGAGGGCAAAGAACAATGTCTTTCATTTCCCTTCAACTATGTGTCTACAAGGTGACCCTGCGTGTCACATCTAATCAGAGAAGGGACAGCAATTTGGTCATTTGCTTCAGACACGTGTGACAACAAAGCTTAGCACAGGATTCTCTGTGTCTTTTTACTCCCTGTCTGGTTATAGTCAAGGCTACTACTGATAGTGGGTAGGTATTAGTGAGATTAGCCACACACAAATGAATATTCCAACCACTCTGAAAAGCCAGTGGTGCCATTTGAAAAAAATGGCACCATTGGGAACCAAGCCCTTTCTTATAGACAAAACACAGCACTTGGCCTAAATTCAAACCAATGCATTATAAGCAAATCTTATCACCCTGTTAAATATAGTGCCTAGGGCTTTCAAGTAATTTAGTAAGTAATCTTGTGTCCAGAGGGAAGAGAACCCTCTGTTTGGATTGGAATGAAGATAAAGATGTCAGATTATCTTCTCTCCCACTAGTCTGAATGACTATTTCAATGGAGGAAACTTCTGTCAGATACCTCCACAATTCTACATAAAAGTTTATTCTCTGGGGACCTAGCCTCAAACCCATGAACTCTATAGAAAATGTAGTGTAAAGGAGGGAAGCAGAACTAATCATGATGATCATGAGTACATATTATATTTCAGATGTAACATCTGCAGCATCTAAACTTAACAACAACCATGCAACATACCCATTTTACAGATGGGAAACCAAGGTTCAAAGAGGTATTTGAAATCATGTCTCTCTGACTTGCACCTCCTCTTTTGCTACTACCTTAGTTCCACACGTATGCCAGTCTTTTCCAAATATGAATGCAAAAATGCTATTCAGAAGATACAATGCTTTCAGTGCACTTAGAGAAAAAGAGCTCACAACTTAGAATTCTTTACCCAGCAAAACTATTTTTCAAGAAAAACAACAACAAAAAAACAAAATATAGAACTTTCTGACAAAAACCAAGAGTTATCATCAAAAGATCCCCACTAAATGCTGTTCTGTAGCAGACTTTCTCAATGTCCCATAAGAGAATTAAACACTGCAGAAAGTGTCTTCAGTGATTAGTTTCTCATTGTATCATCTGGATGCAGATTAGAGACGTTAACTCGTTACATACCGTGGATGTCTTGGGGCATTACATCTTCATACTGTCAGGGAACCCCAGTTGAGAAGAAATTTCTAAAACATATGCCACAAGCAGATGGAAAATCTGACTTTTAAGAGAGAATGTGGAGTCCAAGAAGGATGCTGACATACGTGAGAGTGAATATGAACAAATGTTAACTCCATACAAATAGTGCCAATGTCTAACTTGAGGTAGCATCAGCATAAAACTCTAATACCAGGAAAAAACACTGTGTAAAGTGAAAGGGATTTGATGGCAAAAAAGTGATCTAAGATTTCTGTAATTCTCAGATATTAACTTTAGACTTTGTTGAATATTCATAGTTAATAAACTTAGCTTACTGTTTAAAGAATATACAGAGCTTTTAACTTTCTAAAAAAATTAGGAAGATAGAGTGAGAAAAAAACAAAATCCTCTAACCAATAAAAGACAAAAGATAGTAGAAGATAAAGAAGTAGAAAAATAAATACAAGTATAAATCATGCTGCTATAAAGACATATGCACACGTATGTTTATTACGGCCCTATTCACAATAGCAAAGACTTGGAACCAATCCAAATGTCCATCAGTGATGGACTGGATTCAGAAAATGTGGCACATATACACCATGGAATACTATGCAGCCATAAGAAAGGATGAGTTCATGTCCTTTGTAGGACATGATGAAGCTGGAAACCATCATTCTCAGCAAACTGTCGCAAGGGCAAAAAAACCAAACACCACATGTTCTCACTCACAGGTGGGAATTGAACAATGAGAACACTTGGACACAGGAAGGGGAACATCACACACTGGGGACTGTTGTGGGGTGGGGGGAGGGGGGAGGGATAGCATTAGGAGATATACCTAATGTAAATGATGAGTTAATGGGTGAAGCACACCAACATGGCACATGTATACATTTGTAACAAACCTGCAAGTTGTGCACATGTACCCTAAAACTTAAAGTATAATAATAAAGTACAAGTAGAAACACATGTGAAGACAGTAGAATAAATACAGATATATCAGCAACCATAGTAAATTTTATAAATGAGTTAACTCTAATTAAAAGGTAAAAGTTGTCAGACATTATTTAAAGAAAACTATAAATATTTGAGTTTTACAAGAGATATACCTTTAACATAAAGATGCAATGATTGAAAGTCCAAGGATAAAAAATATGCTATGCAAATTATAACTGAAGGAACTGTAGTAACCGTATTAACATCAGGCAAGTAGACTTAAAGACAGAAGGTGTTACTAGGTACAGAGGGTTACTCATAGTAATGGAAATTCAATTCCTGAGGAGGATATAATAATTTTGACTTGTTTTTGTCTAAAAATGTAGCTTCATAATATGTAAAGCAAACATTTCCAGATCTATATGTAGAAATAGAAAAATAAAAGTACCTTGTACTTGAGAAACATTTGTACTACTTAAAAACTTGAGATATGATTCATATGCCATAAAATTTTTCAAAATGATTTGTAAACTCCTTTAAAGTCTACAGTTCAGTAGTTTTTAGTAGGACATATTCACGAGATTGTACCACCATCATCACCATCTGATCTAGGACATTTTCATCACTCCAGATAGCAGCCCTTAACCTGTCAGCAGTTGCTTCTGATCTCCTTTCTGCCCAGCCCCTGGTAACTATGAATTTACTTTCCGTCTCTGTGGATTTGCCTATTCTGAACATTTTATGAAAGTGGAGTCGAATATGTGACCCTTTGTGTCTGGCTTCTTTCATGTAGCTTAATGTTTTCAAGCTTCATGGATGCTGTAGCATGTATATTCTATCCTTTTTCATGGTTGAATAATGTTCCATTGTATGGACACATAGCATTTTGTTTATCCATTCATCGGTGGATGATTATTTGAGTTTCCAGTTTTTGGGTATTATGAATAATCCTACTATGAATATTCATGCACAAGTTTTTGCGTGGTCGTACGTTTTCCATTCTCTTGGTTATATACCTGGAAGAGGAATTGCTGGGTGATATGGTAATTCTGTGTTTAACTTTTTGATAAACCATTAAACTGTTTCCAAAGTGGCTGCAGCACTTTACATTCCCGCCAAGAAGGTATTAGGTTTCTAAGTTCGTCACATCCTCACCAACACTTGTTTTTAAGCTCTCTCTTTGATTACAGCCATCCTAGTGAGTATGAAATGTTATCTCACTGTGGTTTTGATTTGCATTTCCCTAAAAACTTGTCCTCTTAAACATTGAATCCAAACATGTAGCAATGTAGTCATGCAATTGGACTTTAAGATAACAACAATTGGCTGGGCGCGGTGGCTCACGCCTGTAATCCCAGCACTTTGAAAGGCCAAGTTGAGTGCATCATCTAAGGTCAGGAGTTTGTGACCAGCCTGGCCAACATGGTGAAACCCCGTCTCTGCTAAACACACACACACACACACACACACACACACACAATTAGTCTGGCGTGGTGGTGGGTGCGTGTAATCCTGCTTCTTGGGAGGCTGAGGCAGGAGAATCGCTTGAACCTGGGAGGCGGAGCTTGCAGTGAGCCGAGATTGCACCACTGCACTCCAGCCTGGGTGACAGAGCGAGACCCTGTGTAAAAAAAAAAAAGTAATCTCTTAAATTGTATGTGCATTTCAGCTTTCATTTCCACAGAAAGGTGGTAGTGTTTTTCATCAGGTGTCATGGAAGAATAACTTCTCCTCTCTGGCCATGTTAATGGGTTTGCTTCTTCAGCACATTCCAGCAAATAAATCATTAGTTGCTTGTAAGGCCTGTGTTGCTGTTATTCTCTGCAAAGTATAATATTAAGCTCTTTTTTTTTCTTTTTTGCTGAAGCTTTTTAAAAAGCATGTATTAGTTGCTATTCAACCCTTCTGAACGTCTTGCACAAAGTAAAGAGACAAGAGAGTTTCAAAATCTTTTGTATGTCGTGTACTTTTTTTTTGGTTGAAGAGGCCCTACCTTATACTGTGCTGAAATTTCTTTCTAAATACAGACCTAAAAGTCATGAATGAAGCAATTATACATCTGTAATTCCTAAGCCACTTACGGCCTTAGCCATGTCTGTCCTTTCTTTGCCAATGACAATTGCATGGCTACTTTATATCCTAATTTTTCATTTCATAACTATTTCTCGGGTTGCTGTGCTATACTCAGAAATCATGGCAAAGAATAGAGGAGAACAATTGTTAAGTTTTCGTTAATCTGCCATACCAAACTTAATCTACCATACCAAACTTTAAGGCAACTTCTATTTGTTTCTGCGTGCCCAAATATCTGATATACAAGACATGGATATTTTAATAATATCACTGATTGATACACAGTAAAATATAATTCAGAAAAACATATTTTAGTAGCATGTTTTGTAGAAGGGGCTTTGTACCTTGAAGTCATAACTTGGGCAGATTTAAACAATTCTTTGGCAGCCAAAAAACTACTGAAAATACCAGCGTATAGCAATTATTCTGAGGAGCTTTTTATTTAGTTTCTGCAGACTCAAAGCTATAAGAAATTATCTTTTAAAAGTATTATTATAAATCTGTCTTTTGAAGTTGTGCCTAATTTTTGCCTACCACTATCATTTTTTCTTTGTAGCTTGTCCTTTGTTCTGTCTGAATTGAAAATGATTTATCGTAGATGTAGCTGCACATAATTTTGGAGATTTGCTTTCTCATGAAATCTGAGGTGGCAAGAATCCCCAAAGAAGACTTTTTCTTCAAAGATGCATGGCCTGAATGATATTAAATAAGAACAATAAATTTGGTATAAACCACATTTTTATAAAAAAGCATGCATCTTGTTTAGCGTTATAAATGGTACTCATCAAGCAATTCTAAAATGATAAAAATTGTGATATAACATAATCTTTATTATGTTAATATATATTATACATTTAAATTTATAATTCATAGCATATAAAATGTTTATTTTGTACTACATATTTTATATTTTAAAAACATATATATATATTTTTTTGAGATGGAGTCTCGCTCTGTTGCCCAGGCTGTAGTGCAGTGGCGCAATCTCGGCTCACTGCAAGCTCCGCCTCCTGGGTTTACGCCATTCTCCTGCCTCAGCCTCCCGAGTAGCTGGGACTACAGGCGCCCGCCACCACGCCTGGCTAATTTTTTGTATTTTTAGTAGAGACAGGGTTTCACCGTGGTTTCGATCTCCTGACCTCGTGATCCGCCCGCCTTGGCCTCCCAAAGTGCTGGGATTACAAGCATGAGCCACCGCACCCGGCCGAAAGTTCTTAATAATTGTTTTTGGACATTAAATCAACAGTTTTTATAATAATAATTGCTTTATTTCACTTTTTAACGTAAGTATAAAATTTTAATGTTTCACTTTATGTTACATCTCAAATGCATACTTGCATTTCAAAGTGAATACAGTCATCCTTCAGTATCCGTGGGGGACCGGTTCCACCATCTACTATGGATACCAAAATCCGCAGATGCTCAAGTCCCTGATATGAAATGAGGCAGTATTTGCATATAATCTATGCACATTCACTTGTATCCTTTCAATCATCTTGAGATTATTTATAATACCTAATACAAAGTAAATGCTATGTAAACAGTGTTACACTGTATTGTTCAGGGAATAATGACAAGAAAAAAGTTCCTACATGGTCAGTACAGATGTGTTTTCTTTGTAGTTTTGTTTTAATTTAAAAATGTGTGGGTACACAGTAGGTGTATATATTTATGGAGTGCATGAGGTATTTTGATACAGGTGTGCAATGTGTAATAATCACATCAAGGTAAATGGGGCATCTATCGCCTCAAACATTTATCCTTTCTTTGTGTTACAAACCATCCAATTATACTCCCACGTAAACGGACTCTCACTCTCTCTGTCGCCCAGGCTGGAGTGCAGTGACACGATCTTGGCTCACTGCAACCTCCCAGGTTCAAGCAATTCTCCTGCCTCAGCCTCCTGAGTAGCTGGGATTACAGCCACGCTGCACCATGCCCAGCTAATTTTTGTATTTTTAGTAGAGATGGGGTTTCACCATGTTGGTCAGACTGGTCTTGAACTCCTGACCTTGTGATCCACCTGCCTTGGCCTCCCAAAGTGCTGGGATTAGAGGTGTGAGCCACCGCGCCTGGCCTCCCACAGTTATTTTTAAATGTATGATAAGTTATTGCTGATTGTAGTTACCCTGTTGTGCTATTAGATACTAGATCTTATTCATTCTAACTAAATATATTTTTGTACCCATTAACTATCCCCACTCCCACTCTAGATGTGAATTTTTTACAAAAAAATATTTTTAATCCATGGTTGGTTGAATCCACAGATGCAGAACCCACAGATAGAGGGGGGTAACTGTGTTCTGATATTAACAACAAATTCCAATGACACGCCTCACTCTCACATCTGGCAGGGTTACGATGTGGATTTGAAATTAACCTCAGTGATCACTCTGTTGTCAAGAATGCAGTGAGGCCTTAAACTATCTCATATGCTCCAACCTAAAGCTAATCCCTTCACTTGGTCACCTTGTCCCTACACTTTACCTCCTCAAGGGTTTCACAACAGAAATTCTCTACGGTCTGTCCTGCCTCACCAGTTTTGTCTGCTGATCAAGATCACTATCAGCATACAGGCATGCTGTAGTAGAAATGAAAATAGAACCCGGCTCTTGATTCAGCTCCCTCTTCTGCCCCAGTTACCATCCCATTTATGTATTCCCTTTCTTATTTATTTTTGAGATGGAGTTTTGCTCTTGTTGCCCAGGCTATAGTGCAGTAGTGTGATCTCGGCTCACTGCAACCTCTGCCTTCCTGGTTCAAGTGATTCTCCTGCCTCAGCCTCCCAAGTAGCTGGGATTACAGGCACCCGCCACCACACCTAGCTAATTTTTGTATTTTTAGTAGAGATGGGGTTTCACCATGTTGGCCAGGCTGGTCTTGAACTCCTGACCTCAGGTGATCCACCCGCCTCGGCCTCCTAAATTGCTGGGATTGAAGGCGTAAACTACCGCACCCAGCCTATGTGTCCCCTTTCTAGCCTGTGTTCTGGAATGAGTCGTCTACATTAACGGTCTTAGATTTCTCTTCACCCTCCCTTCCCGATCCCATTCCAGTTGGCTTCCCAAATCCCATGACTCCCAACTCCACTCAAGCTGCCTGTGTCCAGTCACCAACATTTACCACATACTAAATCCGGCGGTCGATCCTCAGTGTTGCTTTAACCTCACCTGTTGGTGGCGTGGTTCCTTGACTCAGGTGTTCCAGAGCTTGTCCTCATCCCCTTTCTTGGTCTGCACTTTGTTAATTGCTGCAGGTTCTTGCCTTTAAATACCAACTCTCTGTCAGCTCCGAAATTTGTATCTCCATCCCAAACCTCTTTCTGGACCATCAGGATTGATATTCAGCAGCCTGCGTGGTGTCTCCACTCCACTCCACTGCAATACAGCAGGTCCAAGCTGAGCTACTGATGTCCCCCAGAAACTTGCCCCATGACCTTTCCCATCTCAGGTCACAGCGACCAGCACTTCTTGTTTCTCAGGCCCAGCCTGTGGGGGACATTCTTAAACCCCCTTTATTTCTCTCCCCCTACAAACAATCCATGAATTGCAACAACCCTCTCGTGTCTGCTTCCCGAATACTTCCAGAAATTGAACACTTCTCACTACCTCCACCACTGTCCCCTGAGCCAGCATCGTCTCCCATATGGATTACTGCATGGCACCAGTGATCCTTCTAAGTTATCATCACCGTGGTGTTCAAATGTTCAAACCATGCAGTGGCTCCCATTTCATTCAGAGTCAAAGCCCTGCTCTTAAAGGCCCTGCATGATCAGGCCCCTGTATCTCTCTGTCCTCATCTCCTGCCTTCTTGCCATCACCTCCCACGCTGTCCTCCTAGCCTTTCCTTGGACACCAGGGACACCAGGTCATGCTCCTTCCTGAGGGCCTTGGTACGAGCTGTTCTCTCTGCTTGGACAGTGCTTCCTCCAGGTTCTATCTTGTTTGCCTGCGTGGAGAACTCCCACTGTGTTCCGATCTTTGTTCAGCTGATGTCTTTCCAGGAAGACCTCCTCTCTGCAGGCCCCTCCCCACTGCATTCCCAGGCCTCCTTCCCTTATTACTTTTTTTTTTCTTTTGAGATGGAGTCTCACTCTGTTGCCCAGGCTGGAGTGCAGTGGAATGATCTTGGCTCACTGCAACTTCCACTTTCAGGGTTCAAGCAATTTCTGGCTAATTTTTGTATTTTTAGTAGAGACGGGGTTTCACCATGTTGGCCAGGCTGGTCTTGAACTCCTGACCTCAAGTGATCTGCCTGTCTCGGCCTCTCAAAGTGCTAGGATTACAGGCGTGAATCACTGGGCCTGGCCCCCTTATTACTTTTTAAATTTTTGCAATGGAGTTTATTACCTTTGAATATACTCTACAGTTTACTTATTCATTCTGTTAATTTTTGTTGTCTTTCTTCCCTAGCTGGAACAGAAATTTCAAAGAGAAGAGATCTTTGTTTTGTCCACTGATACATCCCAAGCATGTGAAACAGTGTTCAGCATGTTGTTTATGGTCATTACAATTTGTCCTTTACTTTTTAATAAATGCAATGTTGCAGAATTAGATCTTTGGCTATTAGGCCTTCCAAGGCTGAGCCTGAAAAATGATAGTTTAGGCCTCCTAAGGCTTAAAGATCAAGTTCTGTGCATCCCTATCGGATGTGCACAGGCCCCTTCCACTCCCACTCACATATCTCTGGGGCTGAAAAGCTTTGTCTACTTCCTTTAACTTAAATCTGCCTTCTCTTTTCTTTTTCCTAGGCCAAATCTCCATTCCAGGACTTTCTATTTTGTTTTGGCTAGGGTTGAAATGGCCCTCATTTATTCCCAGGAATTCCCCTTTGCTCTTAATTTCTTTGTTCAAGACCCCTGGCAACTTGACATCATAACTGGACTTTGCTCCTCCTGAGAGGAGGGTGGATGGGGGTTGCTGGACAGAGGTGTCTGTCCATAAGGAGGAGGTGAGGAGGAGAGGGCTATATCTTGATCCGGGGGCCCAAGTGACTGTACTATCATAGAAGCCACATTTTTCATCTTATTCTCATGACTAAAAGAAATTTTGCCAATGTTTTCCTAAAATTCAGATATACTGTATTTAAAGCGTTAGCAGAGTGCCCTCAAAAATGAGTTACGTGAATGAATAACTGATCTGTAAACCTGTTACTGATTAAAAAGTGAAACAGCAAATGAGACTAGTTTGATATGATCGCTTTTTCCCACGTGACTTCACTGTACTGATTCTGAGCGAGCGTGGCTTTTATTCTCCTGTGTGTGCATTTTGTATGTGTTTCTGTTTCCCACTGACTATCTGTGATACAGGAATTCTCAAGGAAGCAGCTGTGCCTTCTGGGTCTGTTGGAGCTCTGACTCAGAGCAATGGACATGGCACACCAACAAGATTTAATTTTTTTAAAAAGCGTTTCTTATATTTTCTAAACCCTGGACACTAGAAAGAAGGCCTGGGAAGAGGATGATTCCTGGGTACCAGGGATTCATTACCAAGCCAAGCACCTTGCCAGACCACTTTGTTACACCACTCTTATGCCAGTTCATTGTAACTGTAGCTTTTGTTCCCAGGGATTTGGGTATTTTCACTGTCTGCTTTGGGTTAAGATCACTGAACATTTTGGAAAGGAGACACTGAAGGAGTATCTTGCTAATGTTTTAAAAAAAGTCTCAGGCCAGAAATAGTGGCTGACGCCTGTAATCCCAGCACTTTAGGAGGCCGAGGCTGGCGGATTACTTGAGGTCAGGAGTTTGAGACCAGCCTGGCCAACATGGTGAAACCCCGTCTCTACTAAAAATACAAAAATTAGCCGGGCATGGTGGTGGGTGCCTGTAGTCCCAGCTACTCGGGATACTGAGGCAGGAGAATGGCTTGAGTCCTGGGAGGCCGAGGTTTCAGTGAGCTGAGATTGTACCACTGCACTCCAGCCTGGGTAACAGAGTGAGACTCTGTCCCCCCCCCCCAAAAAAAAGTCTCAGCCTATCAGCAAGACACATCTGGGGTTAGTGCTAACTTCGTAGCATTCTGTGGGATCATTAAACCCAGATGAAGTAAAATTGTTCCTAGATGTATATTTTTCTCACACAAATAAAAACGAAGGATACAAGGGTGGGCCAAGGAGTTCGTGGTTTTTACAACCCATGTTAAGTTTTTGCTAACATTTGAAGAAAAATGGAGATGCTGGTATTGCTTAAACCATTTGGGAATTCCCTTATGTTTGATAGATTCTGCTACTGCTCAACATGACCAGAAGTGAGAGGATGAATGTAGGGTGCATGTCTTTCGGATGGTCCCCTGCAGGCAAAGGGGCTAGCCTTCGACAATTTCTCCACACGCTTAGGGGCTAGCTGGTATTCCAATTAAACCAACATGTTTTCATCACAGACTTCATAGCCATCAAGCAATCACAGCCTTACCAAATGGAGAAAAGGAGCGTGCTTGGAGCGCGTCCACAGGAGCGCGCCTCCCTCTGCGCGCCTCTGGGAATGTTTGCGGTGCTGAAGTCAGACCCGGATTGCACCAAGCCCAGCTTATCCTCCCCAGTTCTGCCAGGGTTTTTTTTTTCCTCTTGTTTGTTCGTTTCTTTTTCCCTCTCTTTGATTTAACTTTTGCTCCTTGACTAAATATGTGCTTAATGCTAGACAAAGGACACTTCATACCCAAGTCTGTGTCTTTGTTCCAAGATCTGCAATTTCATTTGGTTCCTGTCGGCTTTACAAGTTCAAAACTATGCCCCCGTTTAGGAAATGAATTCAAAGCATGGGGCAAGGGAGACATTCGACAAACCCGGATGCTCTGGAAAACATTGCCCTTCCTCGAGTTTCTTTCAGTAAAATCTGAATTTTGTTCCCGGGAGGAGTTGGGTTTGTGATTCCTACAGCGTAAGTTGCACCGAAATACTACATCGTGTTCTTTGGGACATACATTCTGTTTCAGAATAAGAATGATATTCTTCCTTTCCTAAAATGTGAGGGTTTTATATGGACCTTTTTAAAATAAAAAATTGGAAGCCCTTGGAGTCAAGGCCAGAGGGAGACTCGCGGAAACCAAAGACAGAAAATATTTGGGCCCCTCGTACTCAGACATGAACCACACTGAAATGTGTCCCGATACAATTCTTCAAAATCCTGGCTTTTCACAGGATGATTTATTATTGAAAAAGTTGTTTGCTTCAGAATCTGAATTGTTTTAAAAGATTCTGTTGGTTGCCCCTGCTTTGCAGACGCCTTTTGTACGTTCTTCCGGATGCAGCGCTGCGAGGGGCGACTTTACCTCGGCGTTTGACAGGTACGCAGCATTCCCGCACCCGCCTGCGCCTCGCGAGCAGAAAGACGGCGAACTCTGCACCGCTCCACCACACTGGGGACCCGCGGGCCGCCCGGGACCCGCCCCGGCCAGACCCCTCCCCTACAGAGACCTTGTCCTCGCCCCGCCCCCGGCCGCGTCCCCGCCCCCAACAGCCCCGCCCCCGCCAGCCCCCTCTCCTACCGAGACCTCGTCCCCGCCCACCCGCCCCGCCCCGCCCCCCCCGGCAGAGGCCCCGCCTCGGCCCCGGCCAGCCCCGCCCCTGCTTGCGCGAGGCCTAGGGCTGCGGGCGCGGAGCCGCGAGCCCCAGCCAATGAGCGCCGGCGGGCCGGTTGCCCAGGCGACCAGCGCGCGGCTCCGCCCCCCGCGCCGAGGCTCCCGCGCGCGGCTGAGTGCGGAGACTGGAGTGGGAACCCGGGTCCCCGCGCTGAGAGAACACGCGATGACCACGTGGAGCCTCCGGCGGAGGCCGGGCCGCACGCTGGGACTCCTGCTGCTGGTCGTCTTGGGCTTCCTGGTGCTCCGCAGGTGAGAGAGAGCTTCGCGCAGCACC
Source organism: Nomascus leucogenys (assembly GCF_006542625.1). NCBI lineage: Eukaryota > Metazoa > Chordata > Mammalia > Primates > Hylobatidae > Nomascus > Nomascus leucogenys. Next base: position 611,001 of record NC_044395.1, on the reverse strand, counting down.
TGCCGGACCCCACATTCCCCAGCCCTCCGCACCTCGGGTTCTCTTCTCCCGCGACCCGCGAATCCCGAGTTCCCGGGGGGAGCAGCCCCAGCTGCTTCTTTCTGGGAGCTCCCCAATATCCCCGAGTTCCCCTGCGGCTCCAGGCGCTCTACTCCTGCCTGGCGATCCAGGCCTCTGGGCGACACCTGGCGTGCCCTCGGGAGCCGGCGTCTGTGCCCCGAGCCGCCCACCCCGCCGCGCCTGTGATGCCCGGCTCTGCCCCTCGTGGACGCCCGCTGCCCTCCAGCCGTCAGAGCCCTCTCAGACGCACCCCGTCGCGGCCCCGTCCCCACTGCTCCGCGGAGAGCTCCCTCTGCTCTTCCCCCAGGTCCCCCTTTTCCTCCCAAGCCTCTGGGAGGCGCCTTATTCCGCAGAGGCCGGCGCTTCAGCCTGGCAGCTATGGTCTAGCCAGCTCGCCTGGCAAGGTCATAAGAACAATGTCCGTGGGCCTCCAAGATCCCGGGCCATGATTTATTTGCACAGTTCTAGATCGGATAGGTCGTCTCTCTCCCCTTTCCCACCATTCACCTGTTACCAGCTCACCCTTTCCTCTCCCCCTTTTACAAAATGTTGTTTATGGCAAATGAGTGGCTTCAGTGATACTGTGGTTTACCCACAGCCTGTGAAAAAGTTTTCTGGGTGCCCTAGCTCAGCATTTTTCTAAACTGTGCCTGTTTTAAGGATTCTACAGCCCTGACCCTATCTTTCAGGTCAGCACTTTCCATATTCAAAACCTCCAGTGGGAAGCCGACCGGCAGTATCGAATGAACTGAACGGTTGGAACTGGGGGCAGGCCCTACACCGCTCAGCTTTGTCATTCGCTTCTTTTTTATCCCCCTTCTTAGTTTCTCTGAACTTCCCCTGGGAGATAGGGAAGTTTTTGATGGAGATAAATATCTGGAAGTCTTTTGTGGCCACAAGAACACATTGACAAACTCTATGTTTACATCTTGTCAAGACTTGATTCTTGTTTCTGAGATAGTGGGGACGTCATAATATTGTTTGGGAGCAGGACGGATTTTCTTCTCATTCTGGGGCCCAGAAAACTTCAGGTATTTAATTTCTCCAGTTGTTCCCAAGATGTTTTCTGTCCTGCCTAAGATCTCTCAGCCATTCCTCTCTGAAGATTGGCCCTGGCTCCTGTGGGATGCTCAGCTTTCCTCCCTGTGCAAGGCTTATGCAAACCCCAGAAGAATTACTCAGGGCAGCAGCAGCAGATCCTCCTGCACACAGCAGGGTAGCAAGGCGCCCAAGCTGCCAAGAGAAAGGCTAGTGGCTGCAGGCCTGTTGTTGATCAGGGATACAGGAGTCCGTGCAGGGGACCCAGGCAGGTCACTATTTGGGGCAGCACTGTGGGCTTGAGATGGGCCGAGTGGCACACCCAAAAAGTCCCTAGGAAAAGGTATGTGAAGGAGGCTGAGGGTTTGCTATTGTTTGGTGGGACAGAGGTGAGGTGTCAGGGAGCTGACCTAGCTGGGAAGAAGCCTGAGCTTCCTTGAGGTGAGGTAACCGTGTCACCACCTAGGTGGGGTGGCCACACTGGGAGTCAGTCTTGGGCCATTGGAGCGGTGTGGAATGGCAACAGAGAATAAACAGCTGCGACCAAAGCCTGTGAAAACAGTTTGACGTGCCTGGGAAAGATGTTTTTCTTGCCTCTCCATCCTTCTAGCAGGTAGGACAGAAGCTCAAGGAGCTCTGAACCAAGTCCAGGACCGTCTCTTCGGATCCTGCGGAATACGTGTCTTTTTGGCGTCTTTTTGATTTTTTCACCCTCATGGGTACCTTCTGCCAGTTCCTCCTGTCTGACTTGGGCTGGACACCAATGATTATGAGTTGCTGTAATATCTCTGGAGGCAGGAGGAGAACATCCTCTTTGTCTTTCCCTCTTCCTGTCTTGCCCCCGCTCTGACTGGGTCATTAACTGAGTGGGAGGTGGGGCCTCTCCCAGCTGTTACTGGGGAGTGTTGAGGTGGCAGGTGGAATATAGGTCACGTGGAAACTGGCCACCAAGTTCACTCTTTGTGGAGCCGAGCTGTCAGGAGCAGCCCCTTTCCTGTAGCAGAAGGCAGGTATTTGGACGGTGGCTGGCATGGGCTGGGGGATGTTTGGCTGTAGCTTTTCTTTTTTTTTCATCAACTTTTCCTTGGGCTGGTTCATGGTCAGTCATAGCTGGTGGGTTACATCATATCAAAAAACTAGGATGACCAGGTTGACTTTTGGGGGGGATTTCAGTCTTAGAATTTTTATTTTTATTTTTTTTAAGCTTAAACAGTGGTCTTTCTTAAAAATTACCTTTATTGGAGTTTAATTGTTATGCAACAAACTGCACATAGTTAACACGTACAATTTGATACGCTTTGACATATATCTAAATCCAGCTGTGAATCTATCACCACAGTTAAGATTGTGAAAACAGCCATCAGCCCCCAAAGTTTCCATGTACCTCTCTGTCAGCCCTCCCTCCTACTCCTCCCTGCTCCCCAGCCGCAAGCAACCACTGATCTGTTGCTTTCCGACACGATATATTGGTTTGCATTTTCTAGTGTTTTATAGAATTGTAATCTTAAAGCATGTTCTCTTTTTTGGTCTGGCTTCTTTCACTCAGCGTATTATTTTGAGGTCTGCGATGCATGTATCAGTGTGAACCGTGCCTTTGCGCCAGTTGCCTTTCATTCTCTTTCCTATTCCCACTCCATGAACACAAGAATGCCTGCTTGATATTATCTAAAGGCATGGTTCTCATTCATGATTTTTTCCTTTATATAAATGAATCACCGAGCAAAAATACAGTCAACGCTGCATCTCTCATACCTGAAATTTTAGCTGGGAAAGTTGGGAGAGGGGAAAGCCTTCAGGGGGGCAGCCAGCATCATGCTTCTAAGAGGTAAGTTCATTTCTTCTCTGAGGTCCGTCTCACACACTGCCCTGCCCTGCTGTTTTCTTTACTCCAGACCCCAAATTCTTCCTATAGAAAGGAAAAGGAGGAGATGTGTCAAACTCCTCCTGAACAAGGTGACTAACTTAGCAATGCAGGTCGCCTTTGTTTTGATGTGAATTATGGCCAGTGCTGTCTTCCAAGGGTATGTGGCCAAATCATGCCTCTCCTTGAGCTTCTGGGAGGTAATTGATTTTATGGGCCTTGCCTATTCTAGACTCTTCTCTGCTTGGGGCCTGAGTCATATTTCATGGAATGTTCAAACTCCTTCAACAGTGTTCCTTTCATCTTGTAGTAGTAAAGTTTTCAGCATCGGGGAAGTGTCTCTTTCAGCAGGTGATCAGCTGTTGGATACAGGTGGTGAGGGATAGGTCTGAGCCACCCTGTGCTAGGAAGATCGAGTTGGCTCTGGGATTCTTACAGGACCGTGCTAGCCAGCAGCAGAAGGAGACCAGAGTTGTCTTGGAGCAGCCATAGTATTGGTATAGGTGCGATTCAAGGGAGGGACTGGGCTACCAAGAAGACTGGGGACAAAGAGCCTTGGCTGCAGAAATAGCAGAAAGTTGACCAAAGGGTTCTTCCCACCTTAAGGTAAGGAAGTGGCAAGTGAAATAAAAGCATGTAGTCCTTGATGACGTGATGCAGAGTTCCACGAGGTCATGTCAGACGCCCTTCTGGGAAGAATTCAGGAGATGCTGCAGCTTGCGGAGAAAGATTGAGAACATTTGGACCTGAAAAGGACTCTGGGGTCTAGGCACGTCCTCCCTCCCTCTCTCACCACTATCACACAGCAGGGGCAGGGTTTTTTGGTGTCAATGTTGGGATATTTGCTGCTTCCTCTCCACTCAGTTTTAGCTTTTGCTTAATCTATTGCCCTGGGTATTAAAGACCGTATTGAAAAAGAGTTCTCATGGTGTGGATGTCTCCTGGGATAGAAAGGCAGCAGGTGTTTTTAGAGGCTCCTGCTAATGAGGTAGATGTTTCTTGACTGGTGTCTGCCTGTTAGAGACTCCGTGTTGATACAGCTTCTGTTCTTTGACACTCAGCAAAACAGTTAGTGGGCTTGTTCCTTTCAAGCACAGATTGTATTTTTTTCCCTTAAGAAGTTATTTTGTGAGTAGGTAATTTATGAACACGGTAAGTATTCAGAGTGTGAAGGGGAGTACAGTGAAAAGAAACTGCCACTCCTGGCCCCTAGGCTAGGCACCCTTCCCTATCCCCTCTTCATATCAGCCGTTATTACTGATAATGGCTTCTTTCAGAGATATTCTATGCATATGCAAGAAGAGAGCTACACATATTATCCCACTTGTCCATTAGACACATAATTTATTTAAACAGTCTTCTATTGATGGACATCGATTGTTTGCAATCTTTTAGCTACTGTAATCAATGATGCTGCAGATACCTGTTGGATGTGTTTCTATAAGTAGAACTGCTGACCGTAGGACAGATTCATTTTAAATCTTGATAGACATTTCCAAAATAGTGCATTTCATTTCTGTTGGATCAGTGCAAAGGAGATTCTGAGCCTAACTCGACAGGGCCGAGTCGGTTCTTGAGTCTTGGAAGAACCAGCGCATCTCTTGTATATCTTCGTAGATAAGTCCTATGTGGTGGATTAAAAAAAATTTAACACAGTTATGTTTTTCCGTATCTGTGAGATCATTTCATTTAGAGTCTACAAGCAGCTCGAAGATCAGGGGCTTGTTGTCAAGAGTAGAGGCCTTGCGTTATCTAACAGAGCTTTCACTTCTCTCTGGGTGAGACACAATCCTTTTCCTCTTTATGACGCTGTCCACGGTTCCAAACTACTGCAAAAGTACAGAGTCACATAATGTTAGAACACTTTTTGTTGTTGTTGTTGTTGTTATGTGGTTGATTAGAGTGAGGGGTTTTTGTTACTTTACTCTTGGATCTCAGGCCGGGCGCGGTGGCTCACGCCTGTAATCCCAGCAGTTTGGGAGGCCGAGGCGGGCGGATCACGAGGTCAGGAGATCGAGACCACGGTGAAACCCCGTCTCTACTAAAAATACAAAAAAAAAAATTGGCCGGGCGTGGTGGCGGGCGCTTGTAGTCCCAGCTACTCGGAGAGGCTGAGGCAGGAGAATGGGGTGAACCTGGGAGGCGGAGCTTGCAGTGAGCCGAGATCGCGCCACTGCACTCCAGCCTGGGCGACAGAGCGAGACTCCGTCTCAAAAAAAAAAAAAAAAAAAAAGAAAAAGTACTATTGGATCTCAAGGTTTTGGTCTAGTAAACTCTTCTTCATGTGCTCACTTCCTACAGTCTTTAGGAAATACTGCTCTCTGAACCACCAATATTGCTTCTGGGTCAGAGCCTGGATGTGAGGCCAGGGTTCCTGGCTTACCTGGGAGCCTTTTCAGAGGAAAAAGCAGAGAAGCTAGGATTGCAGGAGTGCTGTGGGCCTCTTGCTGGGGCCCTCACATCTCTGCAAAATGCATATACTTGCCTTGGGAGTGGCAGGCCCAAGCCCTTGGGCGTATTTAATGCCTCTCCCGGCAAACAGGAGTCCAACACCTTGGGCCCAGACCAAGGGGCACATACAGAAAGCTGGGCCAGAAACAGGGACCGACTTCCATTTCCCTGAGGCTGAAGTTGTTGGAGCCCGGGGTTGGTCCAGGAGGCAGTATTTTGGAGTAGAGGGTGTTAAGGGCACTATCTGGGCCAAAGAGTGAATAGTTCCTTCTTCAGGCCCTCAAATTCTTTTGCCGAGGGTGGAGAGAACATGGCTGAAGGCTGCTGGGACCAAAATATCCCCAAACAGACAGTTTAGGGCAGCAGGATGTCCAAGGAATTTGAGCCTCATGGGAGCCTAGAACTGAACCAGAATCTTGAGCGTGATGAATAGAAGTCTGCACTGAAGACAGATCCAAGCGAGGAATTCCCATGTGTTTGACGTCTTTGTGGGCAGCTGAACACACCGTCAGGTGGTGGTCTCTGGCATGGCCACTTGGAGGAGGGTGGAGGTGAGTGTTTTCTCGGTCAGGATCTTCATAGGATGCCCTGAATTTGGATTCAGTTGAACCTCTGTTTAGGGAGGCCCTAATAGGGCCACAGTGCACCCAAAAATTGAATTTGTAAGCTGTCATCTCAGATGAACAAGTATGTGAACACGTTATGTTATAGTGTCAAAATAACCAGCCTTTGGGGCCGGCAAGGACTTTTGTTCTGGGAATCGAAGGACAATGATTGCAGTTCCTGACTCAGATACTAGCTTGCGTATGCCGGTGGCCAGCCTCGGACTGCGTGAGTGCTGCCTGGTCTCTGCCGGCGGTCATCGTACTCCGGATGTTCACGGCGCTGTCTCTGCTGTGCCCAGTTGCATGGATCCTGGCCCATCTGTGTCTGGTCATACTCTGCATGGCAGACCAGAAAGAGATGACTGTGACCCCAGTGAGGCCTCCCAGCCCTACCATGACCCCAGTTCCTGATGAGCGTTTGCAGGATTGACGGGTGATGCAGGGACGCCTGCTGGCATGGCAGGATGCATTTCAAGCCTGGCACACCTCACTCAAGGAGATCCTTTCTGGTGGTGACAGGATCTGGCTCACCTCCCACCCAGCCACCCTGCAAGATCCCCTCTGAAACTTGACAGCCAGTCCCATTCCCAGAAACAGGTGGTGACCTTGCCACCTGCTCATCTGCCTTCTTCCATCCACTCACATCCGCGAGCACTTTTTACTACACCCGGAATCTCCTGCCTGCTGGGGCCTGCCCTGTACCCTTCATCCTCAGGACCCACCTCACCAGTCGAGGAAAAATTACTCCAGAGGGCTCCACCTCCCCCTGCTTCCTCACCATGGGGCACAGCAGAACTTGGTACCTATGTCCTCTGCTTCAGGTTTCCATTGCAACCAATGTTTGTGTCTGCAGCTTGCACAGCCTTCAGCACGAATAGTGCGTGCCCCTTTTCCACGTGCCAAAAGGGAATTGGTGAGGATGGCCTGGAGAGGTCTTGTTAGGTTGTGGGAGGCCCCTTCACAAGTCCTGATGTGCCTGCCTTCCTCCAGGAACCTCACCTTGGACCATGACCATGGCCACGCTCTCCGTCCAGGTGGAGGAGCAGAGCCTGACTCTGAGCAGAGCAGACCGGGGCACTGAGCACTGAATTCAGGCCGGTGGCCAGGGTCTGCTGTCCAGACTCTTCTAAGGCGGAAAAATCACTGTGGATAAATGAAACCAAGACACACAGGCAACAGAAATTCTAGGAGAAGATGTTAACATAAGCTCCAGTTCAAAAGAAGGCAGGTGTTCCTGGTTTCATCAAATAAAGATCCATCATGGATGAACTGCTCCCCAAGAAAAGTGACAGAAACACGCTGGGCTTCCTCAGGATTTGGTTAGCTGCTTGGTATCAAGCCTAATTTAGGAGTAAAGTCTTGCTGACCTTTAAACCAAGCAACTCTAACCACACAGTTGATATTTCCTTTATTTTATTATTACCGAGTTACTCAGGAAATCATGGGGTTATTCTCCATCTTATGATTATTAGTATTAATGATCATTATTAGTGTTAATAACCATTTACATGGTGCTTCATTGTTTATGACGCTCTAACTCGCATGGTCTCATTTAATTCCTTGGGGGAACCCAACACTTATCATCCTCATTTTCTTGGTGAATTCATCCCTTTTAATAATGTATTGACAACTTCTCTAGTAACCTACCAGAAAATTCCCATGGAGAAACAGTTGAATTCTCCAGAATTTGGAATTGGATAACAGCTAGATTGTTTTTTGTTCTTGTTGTTTATCTCATTCCTCTTGATATGCACTGAGAAGACGTTTTATTCTAAAAATATAGAAAATGGTGTGTTATAAAGACACTAGCAAAGACAAGCTCTGTCCAGGGAGGGAGTCTACTTAGTGTCCAAGGAGAAGACGCAGATTGGGCTTCTCAAGCTGTAACCTTGGGATTGGTTAGAATGCAGATTTTGATTCAGTAGGTCTCAAGGAAGGCTTCAGGTTTATGCATTTCTGACAAGCTGCGGATGAAGACCTGGAAATCTGGTTGGTGGGTAGAAGTTGTTGAATTGGGATGCCTCTTTCCAGGTGTCTGCACTTTCCAGGCGGCTGTGACCCTGAGGGAGTTCAGAGGTGTGGTTGTCTGCAGACCACACCTGGAGAAGTCAGCCTAGAGGGGGGTTTCCTGATCCTTAGTCATCAACGAATCAAGGGGAGAGGTTAAAGGTGTTGGCTACTAGCAGGAACTGTGTTGGAATGTCGGTCAGAGAGGCTTCTCCAACCCTGCCTACACCTCTGCATTTAGCAGGGTGGGGAGTGGAGGCTCTCGCACCCATAAATAGACGTTAGGATAAGTAACGTGTGCTTTAATAAGAATTGGAGATTGTGCTTTTGAAGTTCTGGCTGGAGAATAAGGTTTGGTTCCTGGTGGAGTGATTGCTAAGTTGTATTGTCACTGTCTTTAAAAACAGTGATATTTGTGTGTGTGTGTGCATGTGCATGTGTGTGTGTGTATTTTCACCACCAGATTGTCACAATGCCCCTGTTTTTAAGAAAATAATCTGTCCATCCAGTTCTTCCTCATTCTGGCCTGGGGTGAGCCCTGCACGTGCCTCTGAGGGAACCAGGGGGAGAACCCGTGTTGCCGAGGGCAGGTGAGTCTGGTGAGTACCTGAGGCAGGGAGGGCTGAGCAGGTGGCAGGGTGTGTGCTTTGGAGCAGGTGTGGCCTGAGCAGTCGTGAGCCTGTAGCCAAAGCAAAGTGCCTGGTGAGCAGAGCAGGCGGCACCAAAGGAAGGCCCGGACGGTGGCCCAGAGGGGCCGAGGCCTCGTCTTAGCAGTCTAGGGCTTCAGTTGCAAGGATGTGGGCCAGCAGAGTTTCTGAGAGAGGGCGGATCACACATATTTTCAGCTTTGCAGGCCACGCAGTCTCTACTGCAAGTACTCAACTGAAAAAGCAGCCGTTGGTAGATGGTGTGGCTGTGTGTCAATACAACGATTTATGAACACTGAAGTTCATATAATTTTTTATGTGTCCCAAAATATTATGCTTTTGATTTTTTTTCCAACCATTTAAAAATGTGAAAGCTATCCTCAGCTTGCAGGCTCCACAAAGACAGACGGCAGGCTGGATTTGACCTGAGGCCCAAGTTGGCCCACCTCTGTCCTACAGGCTGTGTTGGTCTATTAGGATCTCAGGGTACAGAATCTTTCATTGTCAAATTTTAGAAATTGTCATAAGATGGCTTGGCACAAAGTCTAGCACATAAACTATATACCACCATGGGGAGAATGGAGAAGTTGGGATTATTCCACATTAGGGACATAAAACCCACCTGTGGCTATTCTCTCTAAAGCTTTCTCTTTGGAGAAGAAAGTGTGGTGAACAGGTTCCCATAGCTCTCTAATATGCAAACACACGCTACAATAAATTGATTTCAGATAGAGATGAGACTTCGACTCACAGCAGAGAGTGTTGCATTTCTCTGGGACCCTCACAGCAGCCTTTCTGAGCAGTTGGGACAGGCATTAGCCCCGTTTTATAGAGGAAGAAGCCCCTGCCCACAGAACTGGTGTCACTAACTCAAGACGACAGTTCTACCAAGCTGGGGGCCGGGTTCACAGCGGATCTTCCTATTCCGGCTAGCGTTTTTGTTGTCACTCTCTCATACGGTCTTTTGGAAGAACTGTGTCCTAAAATGTCATTTGCAAGCCATTTACCAGAACCTGGAAGTTTTCTCTTTAGAGAAGGAAAAACGTGGTGAACAGATTCCCAGGTTGCCCAAGATGAGATGACCCTTTCATCTGTAACACAGCAGAACTATAGTCCTGGAGCTTCAGTGTGAGTTCTAAGGCCCTGGGGCTGTGAGAAGTAGGAAGGAGTAGGTAAAAAAGCAAATTTCTTTCCCTGAGAGTGGCCCCAGACAAAATTCCCAAGAGGCTGGCAATGTCCGAGCTGTTTTCTGTCCTGTGGGCACCCTGCCCCCTCCCCGTCTCTGGCCATCTGGGCCCTCTCCCTTGCTCCGTGCCTCAGTGACACTCAGCTGAGGGGGCGTGTCGTGCAGTGGGGCCCGGCTGGCCACCGCCTGCTGGTGTCAGGGCAGGAGCCAGCGCCGGTGAGGACCAAGGCACAGCCAGCACCAGCTCCTGCCCCAGACTCCGCCACGCTCTTGTTTCATGCCTGCAACTTTCATGAACTTCTTGACTTGAAATGTGGGTCTCCCCAGCTTCTCCCACGGCTCTCGGGAGACAGGGTGGGAGGGAGACCCACCCAGCAGCACCGAGTCGCTGGGACCCAGCCGAGGGGCTCCGTGGGGCCGACCCCGAGAGATGCCGAGCGGAGCTTTCTCACGCACCGAAGCCTTCGACAGCCTTCCCGTGGGGGACTCTGCTCTAGCTGGGTCACCTCTTGGCGGGGGCGCGATCTTCAGAAAATAATTAAGACCCGGAATCGGGTGGATGGACGGACGCCGCTAACGCAGACCCTCTTTCCAGGTCTCTGCTCCTCGAGTCGGGCGGCTGCGACCGTGCCGGGGCTCGGAGGTACTGCGTGAAGTCGCTGCCGCTGTCGCGTTTAGCCGGTGGCCGCAGAGCTGGCCGTGGTGAAGCCCGTGCAGCGCCCGCCCCGCCCCGGCCCCAGCAGCAGCCTCTCCCGTGGCGGGACGGCTGTCCTCTCTCCTTAGCCCGCGAGCCTCCATGCCGAGTGCTGTGTGTGTCTTGCTCCTGGCTGCAGCCTCGGCTTGCCCTTCCCCTGCCGCGGGGCCCCGTGCTGGAGACAGACCCCTTCCAAGGTTTGGCGGAGGCGGAGGGGAGCTTTTCCAGCCACCTGGACGCAGGCCCTCTTTAGCAAGAAATGCCGAGGACCCGCGAAGGGGCGAGGAAGCCGATCTCTCTGCACCCTGGGCCCTGCGGCCCGGAGCCTCTAGGCTCCAGAATGCTGTGTCTTTCCAGGTTGGACTGGAGTACCCTGGTCCCTCTGTGGCTCCGCCATCGACAGCTGGGGCTGCAGGCCAAGGGCTGGAACTTCATGCTGGAGGATTCCACCTTCTGGATCTTCGGGGGCTCCATCCACTATTTCCGTGTGCCCAGGGAGTACTGGAGGGACCGCCTGCTGAAGATGAAGGCCTGTGGCTTGAACACCCTCACCACGTAGGTGCTGCCCCTGTCCCCACGGAGCCTGGTTCCTAAGTAGGGCGCCTGGTGTCTGCATGCGAAAAAATATGAGAGGAACCAGCCCAGGTGCTCTGCCCGGGGCGAGAGAGCCAGGGTCTCCCTCCTCCTCCCCACCACAGAGCTCCTGACTCATGGGCGTGAAGGGACATGAAATGGATGTAGGGTCTAGAGGAAGTGAAGTAGCAATGTCGCACAAAAGAGTCTAGTGAAGGAGGTGAGTGCAGATTGAGGAGGTGATTCAGTGCTAGCGAATCTTTTTGTGTAACAAGCAGTCTTCCCACTTCCAGTTTACACAGCCAGTGAATGCAGCCTTCTTCAGAAGAGCTGCCGAGAGGCTCTCTGGCCCCAGTTTTCAGCACTCCTCTTGGGCAGTGCTCTTAGAATGCTGTGGTGCCATCCCAGCCTCTTGTGATGACTGGCACATGGTAGGCATGCAATAAAATGCTGAATTTGCAAATCATTTATAAAATGTGCTCAGTTGTGAATAACCTGGATCTTTTCATGGGTTCCCCCCAAATTGCCAACTGATACTTGACTCTAAGTCTATGAACTAAAGGGGGTGATCAGGCTGGACTATTCCATGTTTAGGCAAAAATATGTGATTACAAATCAAGGAGATGGCTTTTCATGGGTGGTTTATGAACTGATTTTGAAGACAGTTCCTTGAAGACTTACAGAAACGTGCTGAGCCTTGACAACTTCCCAGAAAGGACTCCTGAAGGCTGTGGGGGCACTGCGGGCTCAGCACTCTGACCCGCAGAAGCAGCACCAATGATACTTGCTGAAAGGCAGAACTCGTGTGTCTGAGTTGGAAGCCAGGCAGCCTCTCCTCCTTCACCTGGGAACATTCTTTGTAGTGGGCAGAGGCTCTGCTAAAGCCAGCGATGGGGTGGGGTCGGGAGAAGAGCAGCTGTCATCGCTGTGTCATCCATGGGTTGTCCCTTCCGCCTCTCGAGTTGAGCCTGTCCATGAGCCTGCTCCGTCCCTTGTCCTGTCTTTAGAGTTGGAAGCTTCATTCTGTTGCATGTTTTGGAATTCTGGGGCTTCAGTAAATATAGGATGATCACCGAGCTTTCCTCTTACTCCTTGTAGCTGTTTTTCTGATACAGTTACATTTTCTTCTCCAGTGGGGCCTGGGCATGGTAAGCTAACTGGGGTCAGGGCGCCTGACATTTTACTCAGCCGGTCTTATGCTTCATCCAAATCTTGTTGATGCAGAGGGAAGAGGGCTTGCCCTTGATTCTGGTCCAGAGATCAGTTCACTTAGTTCTTGGTTCCAGTCCTAAAATCATGAAGAAACATATCTTTAGCCATCATATTGGATTTTTGGGCTAAAGAAGGTAATGTGGGAGGTGAAGTGGAATGAATGACACGCTCTAGCCTGTAATTATCATTTCTGTTGCAGCTATGTTCCGTGGAACCTGCATGAGCCAGAAAGAGGCAAATTTGACTTCTCTGGGAACCTGGACCTGGAGTACGTGGTGTTGCTGCTTCTGTGAACTGGCCAGGGACAGGGGCACAGAGGTGGTTACTTGGGGTGGATTAGCAACCAAAGAGAGCCAGGGAGGGACCTGGGTCTGGAGCCCTGTTCTAGGACTGTGAGAAGCCCTGCACCCAGGACCCAGACGCTCCCCAGCCGTGACCTGTCACCCAGAGGGGCTGCGCCTGCATCCTCTGGCCTCCACCTCTCCATTGCAGCCCAGAGGGGCAGAAGACCCCGGGAGCCGCCCGACTCTGCATGGGGTCCGGCCGCCTGGGCTGGGGCAGGGCAGCCCCTCTAGGCTAGCAAGGCTATTGGGTCAGGTTCACTGTTAAGACCCCTGTGCCCTGGCTGTTACCTTTCCTCCTCAGGCCCCCAATGGGGCTGTGCAGAGGCTGTTAGGCTGGGAGCAGCTCAGGCCACCGACCTGGTGTGGGAGTCCCCGCTCTTTGGGGGTGGGGCCGAGTCATCCCTTCACCCCACTGGGCAGCTCCTCCACCCTGTGATGTGTGTGGCCCCCACCCGGCCTCATCCTGGGCCGCTGTGGGAGGGGCTGACGATGTGGACCTCCCTAGGGCCTTCGTCCTGATGGCTGCAGAGATCGGGCTGTGGGTGATTCTGCGTCCAGGCCCCTACATCTGCAGTGAGCTGGACCTCGGGGGCTTGCCCAGGTAAGCGGGGTTGTGAAGGGTCCTGTGTGCTGTTGCAGAAAGCTCACAGACATAGGTCTAGTTTTGCTTCTGTGTTCCAGTTCCCATTCTGTACTGAATTTCCTTTTTAGGAAAAGCAGCACCCAGAGGGGATTGCTTTCAGTGATGCTGCAGTGAGTGCCCTCACGGAGCCCTGTGTGGGCTGCTTGTGTGACAGGCAGCAGCAGGGCTGGCCCTCCTGGCATGTCATGCTTCAGAACTCTGCTGTGGAGCTGGGAGCCCTGGCAGGTCATTCACCTGCGTGTCTGCAGTATGGGAAAAATCAGACCTTCCCTGTCTGTTTCTTTTTTCTGAGACAGAGTCTTGCTCTGGCACCCAGGCTGGAGTGCAGTGGTGTGAGCTCAGCTCACTGCAACCTCCGCCTCCCGGGTTCAAGCGATTCTCCTGCCTCAGCCTCCCAAGTAGCTAGGGTTACAAGTGTGTGCCACCACGCCCAGCTAATTTTTGTATTTTTAGTAGAGACAGGGTTTCACCATGTTGGCCAGGCTGGTCTGGAACTCCTGACCTCGTGATCTGCCCACCTCGGCCTCCCAAAGTGCTGGGATTACAGGCGTGAGCCACCGCGCCCGGCCTTCCCTGTCTCTCTTAGGAATGTTACCAAGCATATTTTGAAAAGTCCAAGTATTTTGATAAAGTATAAGAGAAACGAATTCTTGTTACGGTTTTGTCTTCCTATCTCGGCCCACGTGTGTCATCTTCCCAGTGCTAGTCTTGGCCGAGGGTGGTGCTCTGTGGTTGGAGTGGAAATCTGGACAGGAATCAGCTGGGACTTCATTCACTCCTCATCCTCAACACTGTGGCCTTTAAGATGTTCTTGTTAACTGGCGTAACCTTTCTCAGCCTCCCAGTGTACCAGGTGGTTAGGCCCAGACTGCCTCAGGGAAGAGGCTGATCCTTGTCTCCAAGCCCTCTCCCCTCCCCCGGTCTCCCGGTGAGCCCTGGGCTTGTTTTCCTCCTGGTTTCCAGCATGACCTACCCTTCCCTTGGGGGCATAGCTTCTGTCTCCACTACCCAGGGTCACTTCTCAGGCACTGATCCATTCAGCCTGGTAGGCTCACCCTTGTCACGAACACAGCCGGGGCAGCCTCTCCAGTCCCTGCGGATTAGAAAGCTGTGTGCCACCGTCAGCGATTTCCTCGGCTCAGCCGGGGCCGGGCACAGGAGGACGAAGGGTTTAACAGTCCTAACTTAGAAGCAGTGGGGAGACTCCCCCTTCTCACCCCGCCCCTGTGGCACCTGGCCATGCATGAGAGGGGCACGTGGGCACACCTGCGGAGGGGGAGTCTGGGCGGGAGTGAGAAAGCTAACCTGTCAGGTGGGGTTAGAATGTGGGGGTGTCGGTCTAGAGGAATCTGCTCTCTCCTCACCCCTTGTTTTACCCACAGAAATGGGGTAATTTCCCGACCCTGTTTAGGACTTCCAGACCAGGGCAAGAGGAGCCTTAGGGCCTTTTGCTAGAAAATATGTGTCTTCTCAGAACCTGAAGTGAGAAGGTAGAGCCCTGACTCCAGCTTTGGAACCAATCCATGTTGCTGTGTTCCTCTGGGGAGCTTGGGATCACGGCAGCAGGGTGGAGGGAGAATCCAACTCTAGCTCACCTGCTGCTCTGGGCTGAGCTCTGCACAGCCCACACCACTGATGCCCAGGCGTTAGCCATGTTGGCAAGGATGGGGGCTGCCCCCGCTCAGTCCCTCGCAGTCTCTGTCAGGCTTGTTTTTTGGGGTGATGCTGGAAGGTTGTGTCTCCTCCTTCCACAGCCTCAGCGATTCCTAACCCTGTTGGCTTCACTCTTTGTAATGGGATCGTAGAGCAAGTTCTTGAAAACTAGGCCTGGAGTCCTGTGAAAGCCTTTCTCACTGCTGGCAGCCAGGCCCTGCAGCTGTGGAGCTGGAAATGAACTTCTGCCAGGCTGTGTCCT
Source organism: Nomascus leucogenys (assembly GCF_006542625.1). Lineage (NCBI taxonomy): Eukaryota > Metazoa > Chordata > Mammalia > Primates > Hylobatidae > Nomascus > Nomascus leucogenys. Next base: position 595,765 of record NC_044395.1, on the reverse strand, counting down.
TGGGGAGGGAAGCTGCAGGAGTGTGGGTGGGTGCTCGCCCCAGAATCGGTTTGCATAGTCTCCCCACTTCTGGGCTGAGTGGGGTGGAGGAGGGCACAGGTCATTCTGGAGCGCGGTGGGGCCTTCCCTTCTCACGCATCAACAGCCTGCTCACAGCAAACCCACTGTGACACTAACATCCTTCCTTCCCCCCTGTATACTTCAAGCTGGCTACTCCAAGACCCTGGCATGAGGCTGAGGACAACGTACAAGGGCTTCACCGAAGCAGTGGACCTTTATTTTGACCACCTGATGTCCAGGGTGGTGCCGCTCCAGGTACAAGCAAATGGGGTCTTCTTTGATCTTGGCCTGTCTTCCTCTAGGTAGCGGATCATCCTTGGTTAGTTCTCAGACCAAGGGTCCTCCAGTGTTTTTGGACACACGAACAGGCTCTTCCCCACTGCCTGAGACTGATAACTGAGGGGCTTGCAATAGTTGTCTTTTGAAAGATCTGTGCATTTCAGTGTTGTCTCACTTGGGTGCGTTACTAAAAGGACAGACAGATGTAAGGGCTCACATTGCCACATATGGCACTGGAGAGACAGGGATGCCGTGATAGCCAGGAACACCCATCCACTGGCGCCTCCGTGGTGCCAGAGAGACAGGGTTGGGGTGATAGCCGGGAACACCCATCCATTGGCGTCTCCATGGTGCCAGAGAGACAGGGATGCCGTGATAGCCGGGAACACCCATCCACTGGCGCCTCCGTGGTGCCAGAGAGACAGGGTTGGGGTGATAGCCGGAACACCATCCATGGCGTCTCATGGCGGGAGATGCCGGGAACACCCATCCACTGGCGTCTCCATGGGCCAGAGAGACAGGGATGCCGTGATAGCCGGGAACACCCATCCATTGGCGTCTCCATGGTGCCAGAGAGACAGGGATGCCGTGATAGCCGGGAACACCCATCCATCTACCAGTGTCCCAGTAGCACCGTGGCTCAGTTCTGCACAGGGTGGAGCACATATGGATTAACGTTTGCCTGTAAGACTGCAGGACTTTTCATAAATTATGAAATTCCTGTCACTGACTTTACGAGATACTTCCCTCTGCTACCAAAAAGGTGCTGCATGGTACACACTTACTATTTAAAACATGCGTTAAAGTAAATTTTGGGGGAGGAAGTATCTTAATATTTTATATAATAATTGGAAGCTGTGGAAAGCAGGAATGGGAAAAATCAACCAGTTGCTGTGTAAAACCAGAAAGAATGACACTGAGAAATTAGTACATCAATAAAAAATTAGTTCAAGTCAGTGGTATGGAATACTCACCACGCACATAAATCAAAGGGAACTGCCAGATGAAACACAGGATGCTCAGTTATATTTGCGTTTCAGATAAGCAAGGAATAATTTTTTAGTGTAAACAGATTCCAAATATTGCATGGGTCATACTTACACTAAAAAATTATTTGTTGTGAATTCAAATTTAACTTTATGTCCGGTACTTTTGTTTACTAAATCTGGCAGCCTTAACCATGACAGAAGCAAGAACTAGGAAGCCATTCGCCTGGATCTTGCTGGGAAGCTGGGGATCAGCAGGTTGTAGGAGTTGGCTGGGCATCAGGAAGGCCACCCTGGGAGCAGGCTCAGAGGCACTTGCAGACATGCAGTGGGTCACCAACGCATCTTTTTCAAATAAATGATAACATGATTATTCTTATTTAACATATTTAAATAATCACATAGTTATTTGATTTTTGTGATGATGGTATGCTCATCTCCACAGCCTTAGTTCAGGCTGCCACAACCTAACACCTAGACCGAGTGGCTGACAGACAACAGAGGCTCATTTCTCCCGGTTTTGGAGAGTGGGAAGTCCAAGATCAAAGCACTGGCAGATTCGGCGTCTGGAAGGGCCCCCTTCCAGGGCATATACGGCCGTCTTCTTGATGCAGCCTGACATGGCAGAGAGCGTCAGAGAGCTCTCTAGGTCCCTCTTATAAGAGCACTAGCCCTGTTCGCAAGGACTCTATGCTCATGACTAATCCCCGCCCAAAAGTCCCACCTCTGAATATGTCACAGTGGGGGTTAGGATTTCAACCTGTAAATTCTGGGGGAAGACGGTCTATTGCAACCACTGTCTATCTCCAGACCTTTTCTGTTTTCCCCAACGTAAACTCTGTGCCGTTAAACCCTCCATTCTTCCCTCTCTCAGCTCCTGACAAGCATTCTACTGTCTGTCTCCATGCATTTGATCATTTTAGCTACCAAATATAAGTGAAATCACATAGTACTGTGACTGGATTATTTCACTTAACAGCGCCCTCAAGGTTCATCTGTGTCATAGCCTACGTTAGAATTTCTTTCCTTTTTAAGACTGAATTATGTTCCATTGCATGTATATAACACGTTTGTTTATCCTTCATCCATTGATGAACGTTTGAGTTGCTTCTGCCTTTTGGCCACTATAAATAAAGCTGCTGTGAGCATGGGTGTACAAATACCTTTCTGAGCCCCTGCTTTCACTTCTTTTGGGTATATACCTAGAAGTGAAATAGCTGGATCAACTTGTCATTCTACATTCAGTTTTTAAAGGAATTGCCATACTGTTTTCCACAGAAATGGCACCAAATCACATTCCCATCAGCAACACACAAGCATTCCAATTTCAGCCCCTCCTTGCCAACACTTGTTATCCTGTTTATCTGGTGAGAGCCATCAGTGGGTGTGAGGTGGTCTCTCATGGTGGTTTTGATTTGCATTTCCCTGGTAATGTTGGGCATCTTTTCATGTGCTGATTGGTCATTTGCATATCTTGGAAGAAATGTTTATTCAAGTCTTCCGCTCATGTTTGAATCTAGTTGTTTGTTTTTATGTTGTTGATTATAGGAATTCTTTTTACTTTCTGGATATCAATTCCTTAACAGGACCTGCCAGGACTGGGTCCTTCCCTTCAAGGCAGCAGGTTCCCTTTCGGCTCAGGGTGTGTCTGGAAGTGTCTGGAAGCTAGGGCCTGGAACGGGGGCCTCTTGACTCAGCCGGTGCCCTTTCCTACTGTGGCTGAGCTGGATCCAAGATGCAAGACAAAGTCCTCTTTGCTCTTTGCTCTCCTCTCCTTAAGCAGAAGGAGGAGGCCACGTTTGCTGCTGTGAGCTGCACTACCTGGGCTTGGGGGAGGGATGTGCAAGAACTCCCTTAGCCATGCCAGCTGGTGGCTCCTTAGGCCATGTGCCATGCTAGTACACTGGGCAGTTCCTCTCTGGCTAGGGCTGGTCCAAATGCTCCCTCTACGTGGATGCTGGCTGAGCCCAGCATGGCTTTATTCTGTGCTGTGACAAGGCAGCACTGAGCTCAATGTAAAGTTCCCCAGTCACTGTGCTCTCCCTTCCGCAAATGCACAAATCCTCTCTCCTCACCACTTGGCTGCCGCTGGGAGATGGGAGAGGGTGGCGTCGGTGGTGTCAGGCTGTCTCTCTTGCCTGCCTTAATGCGTCTTTTGGTGATATGAAGTTAAAACCAGGTACTGTGACTGGTGGCTTGAGTTTCGGTTTTTGTGATGGTGCTTTTCTGTGTGCAGATCATTGTTAAAATTTCGTGTTCCAGCAGGACGGATGAATGGTGCAGGCTTCTATTCCTCCATCTTGCTCCACTGTCTTTTTAGTTTTTTTTTTTTGTAATGTACAATCAGTGTACAAATATTTCACCTCCTTGATTAAATGTATTCCCAAGTATTTTGTTGTTTTTGATGGTGTCGTAAATGGAATTGTCCCCTGATAGTGGATAAAAACAATGGATTTTTGCGCATTGATTTTTTTTATCCTGCAAGCTTACTGAATTATTAGCTAGATAGTTTTTTTTAGGGGTGTGGGGATCTGTACTGTTTTCTGCATTTAAGATCATGTTGTCTGTGAACAGAGATAACTTCTTCCTTTCCGACTTGGATGCCTTTATTTTTTTCTTGACTAACTGCTCTGGCAGGACTTCCAGTACTATGTTGAATAGAAGTGCTGAAAGCACGAATGCTTGGTTTGTTCCTGATCGTAGAGGAAAAGTTTTCAGTCTTTCACCAGTGGATATGATGTTGACTGGGGGGCTTTCTGTATGGTGCCTTTATTATGTTGAGGTAGTTTCCTTCTGTTCCTAGTTGACTGTTTTTTATCATGAAAGAATGTTGAGTTTTGTCACTTTTTTTCTGCATCAATTGAGATCATCATGTGGTTTTTCCTCTTAATTTTGTTAATGTGGCATATTACATTGATTGTTTTTTTTTCTCTCTCTCTCTTTTTTTTTTTTTGAGATGGAGTTTCCCTCTTGTTGCTCAGGCTGGAGAGCAATGGTGCTATCTCAGCTCACAGCAACCTCCTCCTCCCAGGTTCAAGTGATTCTCCTGCCTCAGCCTCCTGAGTAGCTGGGATTACAAGCACCGGCCACCATGCCCAGCTAATTTTGTATTTTCAGTAGAGATGGGGTTTTACCCTGTTGATCAGGCTGGTCTCAAACTTCTGACCTCAGGTGATCCACCTTCCTCAGCCTCCCAAAGTGCTGGGATTATAGACGTGAGCCACCACGCCTGGCCTACACTGATTGCTTTTCACATGGCAAATCATCCTTGCATTACAGGAATAAATCCCATTTGATCATGGTTTATAATTCTTTTAATATGCTGCTGAATTAAGTTGGCTAACATGTTGTTGAGGGTTTTTGCATCAGTATTCATCAGGACTGTTAGTCTGTGTTCTCTTTTCTTATAGTGTCTTTTGTTTGTAACAAAAGAAAAAAGTGTCAACTTTTTTTTGACACTTCTATATCCAGTAAAACTCAAAAATGAGGGAAAAATTAAGAAATTCCCAAAGAAAAGTGAAAAGAGTTTATTACTGTATTCTACCTTATAGAATAAGGTAGGAAGTGTTCCTTCCCTTTCGATTTTTGGGAAGGGTTTGAGGAAGATTGGTGTTAATTTTTCTTTAAATATTTGGTAGAATTCACCAGTGAAGCCATCTGGTCCTGGACTTTTCTTTGTTGGGAGGTTTTTAGTTACTGATTCAGTGTCCTTACTAGTTATAGGTCTGTTCAGATTTTATATTTCTTCATGATTTAGTTTTGGCATATTATATATTTCTAGGAATTTGAGTATTTCATCTAGGTTATTTAATATTTAATTTGTTGGCGTACAATTTGTTCATATTCTTCTGTAATCGTTTTTATTTCTGTAAAATCAGCAGTAATAGCCTCATGTTGTTTCTGACTTTAGTTGAGTCATATCTTTTTTGCTTAGTTTAGCTGCAGTTTATCAGTTTTGTTGATCTTTTCAAATAACCAACTCTTGGTTTCATTAATTTTTATTGTTTTTCTATTCTCTCATTGTCTATCTCTGCTCTAATCTTTATTATTTCCTTCCTTCTGCTGCCTTTTAGTTTGTTTCTCTTTTTCTGGTTCCTTAAGGTATAAAGTTAGGTTGTTGGTTTGTCTTTTAAATGTATTTATAGCTATAAAATTTCCCTCTTTGCACTGCTTTCACTGTAATTCATAATTTTATTTCCATTTTCATTTTTCTCAATATGTTTTCTAATTTCTCTTGTGATCTCCTCTTTGGACTATTGGTGAAGATTTTACTTCCACACACTTGAATTTTTCAGGATTGTTTTTGGCTGTTGATTTCCAGTTTCATTCCATTGTGATTGGGAAAAATAAAACTTCATACGATTTCAATTTTTTAAATTTATTAAAGCTTGAGGCTGGGTGTGGTGGCTCATGCCTGTCATCCTAGCACTTTGGGAGGCCGAGGCAAGTGGAACACTTGAGGTCGGGAGTTAGAGACCAGCTTGGCCAACATGTTGAAACCTGTTCTCTACTAAAAAATATAAAAATTAGCCAGGCATGGTGACGGGCACCTGTAATCCCAGCTACTTGGGAGGCTGAGGCACAAGAATCACTTGAACCTGGGAGATGGAGGTTGAAGTGAGCCAAGATTGTGCCACTGCACTCCAGCCTGGGTGACAGAGCAAGACTTTTTTTTAAAAAGAAAAATGTATTAAGGCTTGCTTTTTGGCTTACTATATGGTTTATCCTGGAGAGTGTTTTATGTGCCTGTGGGAAAAATGTGTATTGGGCTACTTTTGGGTGGAATGTTGTGTATATATATGTTTGGTCCAACTGGTCCATAATATTGTCCAAGTCCTCTATTTGGTTACTAATTTTCTGTCTGGTTATTCTATCCATTACTGATATTCAGATATTGAGTCTCCTACTGTTGTTGTAGAGCTGTCTATTTTTCCCTTTAATTTTGCCAGTGTTTGGCTCGTATACTTTGGAATTCTGGCATTTGGTGCATATATGTTTATAATTGTTATATCCTTTTGGTGAACTGACCCTTTTATCATTATATATATTTTATCATGTCTTTCTTTGTCTCTTGTAACAGTTTTTGATATAAAGTCTATTTTGTTTGATATTAGTAAAGCCACCCCTGCTCTTTTGATTACTGTTTGCATAAAATATCTTTTTCCAGCCTTTCACTTTCAACCAGTATATATCCTTAGATCTAAAGTGAGTATCTTGTAGACAGTATAGTTGGATATTGGTTTGTTAAAAATCCATTCTGCCAATGTATGTCTTTTGATTGGGGAGTTTAATATGTTTACATTCAAAGTAATTACTGATAGAGAATCACTTGCTTTTGCCATTTTGTTGTTTTCTGTATGTCTTGCAGCTTTTTGTCCCTCATTTCCTTATGACTCTGCTTTACTTTGTATCTAGTTGATTTTTTATAGTGACACTTTTTTATAGCGAGTCCCTTTACCTTGGGATAAGGTAACGGATATATAATATCCTAAAGTTGTGACATTCTATTTTAAATTGATACCAACCTAACTTCAACTGCACACAAAAACTCTATTCCTTTACAGTTCCACCCCTCCACTTTATTTTGTTGATGTCACAAATTATGTCTTTATATTGGGTGTACCCATTAACTTAGATTTATAATTATTTTATGTCTTTTAAAATCTTGTAGAAAATAAAAAGCCACATTGTAAAGAAAAATTATAATAATATTTTTATTTTTTTTTGCGTGTGTATCTTTGCTGGAGAACTTTATGTTTTCATATAGCTTCAAATTACTCCCTAGCATTTTTTTTTTGAGACGGAGTCTCGCTCTGTCGCCCAGGCTGGAGCGCAGTGGCGCAATCTCGGCTCACTGCAAGCTCCACCTCCCGGGTTCACGCCATTCTCCTGCCTCAGCCTCTCTGAGTAGCTGGGACTACAGGCGCCTGCCACCACGCCCGGCTAATTTTTTTTTGTATTTTTAGTAGAGACGGGGTTTCACCGTGGTCTCCATCTCCTGACCTCGTGATCCGCCCACCTCGGCCTCCCAAAGTGCTGGGATTACAAGCGTGAGCCACCGCGCCCGGCCTCCCTAGCATTTTTTCATTTCAATTTTAAGTGTTTTTTTTTCTAGGAAAGGTCTAGTGGTAATGAACTCTCATAGCTTTTCTTTGGGAATTTCTTAATTTTTCCCTCATTTTTGAGTTTTGCTGGATATAGAAGTGTCAAAAAAAAAGTTGACACTTTTTTCTTTCAGCACTTTGACTGTATCATCTCATTGCCTTCTGGCCTGAAAAGTTTCTGGATGAGATATCCTTTATAGTCGTACTGAGGATCCCTTGTATGTGACCAAAACTTTTTCTGGCATTCAAGAATCTCTCTTTGTCTTCAATGGTTTGATTATAGTGTGTCCCTGTGTGGTTCTCTGGAATTTTTTGAGCTCCTTGGATTTACATAATCATGTCTTTTCTCAAATTGGAGACGTTTTCAGCTATTATTTTGTAAAAATAATCTCCCTGCCCTTTTATCTCTCTTTTTCTTCCAAGAATCCCATAATTCATATATTATTCTGCGTGAAGATGTTGCGTAAGTCCCTTAGGCTCTGTTCACTTTTCTTTATTCTTTTATCTCCTCTGATAACCTGTGTTTAAGTTTGCTTTTCTTTCTTCTACCTGTTTGAATCTGCTGTTGAACTCCTCTAGTGAATTTTTCAATTTATATATGGTATATTTCAGCCCCAGAAGTTCCTTTGGTTCTTTTAAAAATAATCTGTTTCTTTGTTGATATTCTCTTTTTCTTCATATATCACTTGCCTGGTTTCCTTTAGCTCCTTGAGGATATTTACAACAGCTGTTACAGATCTCGCTCTACTGAGTCTGGTGTGTGTGTTTCTTCAGATACTGCTTTTGGAGATTTATTTTGTTCCTTTGATGAGTTATACTTCCCTGTTTCTTTTTATGTTTGTGTTTTTTGGTTGAACATTGGGCGTTTGAAAAAACAGACACCTATTTCAGTTTTTGCATGTTTTCAGGGGAACCCTCACTAATTAGTGGGCCCGTAAGCCTGGAGATCAGCCCAGCATGAAGACTTAAGAGCTGATCCTTTCTGGGCATGTGTTCTGTCTGTATCTGTGTGTGTGCTTCCCTCCCTCCTCCCTGGTCACTTTCGAGTGTCTTTAATTCCCAGAGTCTCACCCCAGCTTCTTCTTGTGGCCTTAGATGCTCTTCATTTTCTTTTGCTGTAATTCCTTTCCCCCAGGCATCCAAGGGTTTATAGTCCTCTGGCAGTTTTCATATGCTGCAGAACCTGCCACTGCCATCTTTAGCTTCCAGCCTGAAGTCCAAACTATGCTGACGATTCCTGTTTGAGCTCCATGTCAGACAAGACAGAAACCAGTACGTTGGGCAGAACAAGCTGGAACACTGTAAACAAGTTAGAACATTATCAGCAAGTTCCGTTTTGCTTCTTTCCCATGAGGGACCTGGGAGTTGGGATGCGTCCTCCTGACCACACCACGCTACACTGGGGTGGGGCAAGAACTTGTGAAAACATCATCCAATTTTGTACCATTTTGCATTTGACTTTTTGTTTTGATTTGGTGGTTGCTTGTTTGGTTAGACACTTGAATGGTTTCCAGAGCTCCTAGTAAGTTATTTTAGTCAGTCTGGAGTTGTTTTTTGATGTTTTCATGGGAGAACAAGGGCCTAGTGCTTCCTCCACTGTCTTATTGATACTAATCTTTTGAGATATTAGTTTTCAAATGGGATATTTTGCTAGTCACTGGTGATGGGCGTGGCAGGGTTGGATACTACGGTTCCCCTGCACACTCAGCTCCTGGTTGTCTGTCTTTTCTCCCCAGTACAAGCGTGGGGGACCTATCATCGCCGTGCAGGTGGAGAATGAATATGGTTCCTATAATAAAGACCCCGCATACATGCCCTATGTCAAGAAGGTAAGAGTCCTCTTGGTGCGTTTCTTTAGATTCCTTCCTCTGGAGTATGCTACGGGCTGTGGTGTGACATGTGGGTCTAATATTTTTCTCATATTAATATATCCTCCAACATCATGTATTAGTGAATTTTCTGTTGTTTATTTCAACAGGGTTGTCGCTTATTTACCCTTGACTGAATTTCGTCTGGGGATTTCAGTACACAGCTGGCATTGCACAGGCTGGGAATAAAGGAATTGGCTTAATTGTGTGGTGATGATTAGGAAGCCTTCCTGGAGAGGTGGCTCCAATTCTAAAGTCTAAAGCAGTGGTTCCCAGCCCAGGCTGCACACTGGCTCTATCTGGGGAGTTTTAAGAAATCCCTGCACCCAGGTCATGTACCATACCAAGCAAATAAGAATCCTTGGGGTTCTCAGACATCTGGTTTCAGTGTGTAGGGAAGGCTGACAGCCACTGACTCAATGCATGACTGACCAGGGAAGGGCAGAGCCACACTTAAAATAACAGGCTACATTCAGATCTGCTTTCTGTCCCTTAGTAGCTGAGACCTCGAACAAATGCCTTGAGTTTTTTCTAAACCTCCTTTTTCTCTTCTATAAAGTGTGACTAATAAGAGTATTTACCTCTCCAGCTTGTATGATGTGATATCCCACAGCTCAGTACTGTTCTAGTAAGCTGTCAATAAATGAGACCTTGACGGAATCATTGGCGTTTGTTGTGGAGTACCTTGGAGGTCGGCCGTGGTGTGAGCTGAGGAAGTGTAAGTGGCTGCACTGACTCCACCCACCTGAGGGCCGGACGGCTTTGGGCCCTGATGTCTGGGCAGCATCCCTTCTGCTATGATGTGCAGAGCATTTTCCGTCTGAAAATTAATTCAGTCCCTCCACATGGGAGATCGAGGCTCAAACCCTTCAGCTTGTGGGTTCTTGCGTACTCTTCCTCCTTCTTACCTGCAGAAAGCCCTCTTAGGAGGAAGCAAGGCCGTGTCCAGGAAGGGTGGCATTCCTCAAGCTGGAAAGGGGCAAGGTCCATCCTGATGGCCATGCCCAGCCATAGCCTGGAGTAGGGCACTCCTTCAGCTTCCTACAGAAAGATCCCATCCTGGCACAGGACTTGAAGCGTCTCCTGCTATACCCCATTCCTGCAGACTGTCTCTTGGCCCTGGGGCCTCTCAGCGGTTGTTGACTTAGTTACTCAGCTGCAGAGAAGGAGAGCCCCACAAGAGGAGAGTGCAGCTCCCTCAGGGACATCCCGCTGCACTCATGCTTCCCTGGTGTCTGGGCGGAGGTGCCCATGTGTGACTCAGGTGGGCAAAGAGAAGCAGCAGTGTCCAGCCTCTGTGGTCCTGAAGCTCTTGGGAGAATTCCCCAGCCTCTCTCTGAGGCTGCTGGGAGAGTGGTGTGAGAGCAGGTGCCTGCCCCAGCCTAGCTCTGCGGATCTCTGGTGCCCAGGAAGAAGCAATTCTCCCCTCTGGGGTGGAGTCGGTAAATGAATGCCCAGGAGATGTTAAGTGTGCGTGTATGTGGTAGGAACCTAAGTAAGCGCTTGCTAAATATCAGTGAATGATAGTGTGAGGTGGTGGATATAGGACTCTTGATAAGTCCCACCTGGGCTCACGGGTGGAACTCTGCAGCTCCCTTGTGCCTGAGACAAGAGCCCCCTCTGCTCTTTCCTTCCCAGTGTGTGGGACTGGACATGAGCCTTATTCGCCCAGCAGATGATCTCGCTGCCTATCCACTTCCAAAAGATTTCAGCAGAAATAAACAGTCTTGGCATAATATCTGCAGGGAAGATTACAAGAAGACCCCGCTTCTGGGGTTTCTGATGCAAAAGATCTTAGTGCCTCAGCACAGGGCCTTTGGCTCTGGGTTCAGGCCCATGTTGCCGTGGGCCCTGTAGCCTGCGATCTTGCTTCAGCCCTCCGAGGCGCGTTTGTACCGTGAAGACATTAACTGCAAGGCCTGCACGGGACAGTCTGTGTATGAGCGGAAGGCCTGGCGTGGCAGTGACTGCTCCGTGGATGTCAGGGGATGCTCTGAGTGGTTGTTGTCGTCACTGCCCCACAAGCACAGCGCTTCTTCCACTTCACTCTCGGCTTCACAGCCGGGAGGATGCTTCCTGCCGTTCTGGGCATGGGCAGTGCACCATGGGCACGCGGCGGCATGGTGGGCCCTCCTGGGCCTTGCCATTCCCCAAACCCACACCGGCCAGCGTGGGGAAGGGACAGGCCTGCTGCTTGTGGTGTGAGTGAAGGGAAGGATGTAGGTGTCATCCTGGAGGCCTGACCTACTCGCTGGAGCCCAGCAGGCAGTGGCGGGTGACACGCGGCAGCAGGCTTCCCTGAGCCGGCCTCAGTGTGGACTCGCCTAGGCATGCTAGCTGGCCCACCGGGCACCTTCCAGATCCAGGCTGCCCCAGCTTGCCAGCCCTGCCCCTGCTGTGATGGGAATTCATGCTGATCGGAGCTGTGCTGAGCATGGCCGCTGCAGATGGCAGGAGACTTTCTGTTTTTGGCAGAGAAATAAACGCTTTATTTGGCATCTCTCCCTCCAGCTCTTCGGGCTACCCAACTGCAGCTGTGTGTCACTGCAGAAGCTCTGAGGAGCCAGGGCAGACCAGCGCTGATCTCATTTCCCCCACAGGCACTGGAGGACCGTGGCATTGTGGAACTGCTCCTGACTTCAGACAACAAGGATGGGCTGAGCAAGGGCGTCGTCCAGGGAGGTAACTGCACTTGCCGTGGGCGTGGGGGCTGGCGGCGGCCCTGGGCTGGCTGTGCACGCGCCCCCTGCAGGACTGCAACCCAAGTAGGAGTTTCTCTGGTGCCTGTTATTCTCCTGTGCATATGGCACTGGGCTGCAGACACCTTGGGTTCCATGAGTGGGGAGGGTCTGTGTGAGACCGTGGTGCGTGGCTGGCTGGGTGGCTGTTCTCCCGCCCTGCTGGGCACTCGGGCTCCAAAGGCACTCTGCAGCTGACTGCCTCATGTGCGGGCTTCCTGTTTTCAGAACATCGCAGCTCCGTTTTTCCCAGCTGCATGGGCCCCGAACCTGGTAGTGACTGTGAGCTCCTCTCCAGTCCGCCTGGCACCTGAACCATTGTTTGCTTTACCTCCCAGTGCTCCTGGAATCCCTACAGGCCTCAGCAGTTGTCTGCTAGCAGCACCCCTGGCCTGCATTGCTGCAGTAGCATTTTCACTGTTGACTCCATAAGGTGTTCTCAGCATGTTAGCCTCTGCGTGCCTCTGAAAATGTCATCCAGATTACCCTAACCTGCTGAACGCCAGGCGTCCCTGTCTCACTCAGAGTGAAGTGCAAGTTCTGGGAATGACCTCGAAAGGCCTCTCCACTTGGCCTCCAGGACCCAGCTGAGCTCACCTCCCTCTCCTTCCCTTTGCTCACACCGTTTCACCCTCTTTACTGTTCCTCCAACATCTGGACCCCCAGCATTGGGGGCTTTGCTCTTCCAGAGAGCTACACGGCTGTTCTCCAAAGTTAGCGGGGCTTTCTGTAGCACCACACTTGAAATGGAACTTCCTCCTTCGTGGGGCTCACTCAATCCTTCTCCTGGCTTTCTTTTCACCCTCTCACCTTCGGGGTAGTTTATTTATGTCACTGATCTGTTTCACCCAGCAGTACTCTTGGCGGGGCTTGGGCTTTGGCTGATTCAGGCTGTGCTCAGGGGCCCAGGCGTGGTTTTTGCCTTGGTGAGCATAGCGCCCTCCCATCGTTGCAGCGGGGCCCTTCCTGTGGCCTCCTGCACCCGTGCTTGTGTCTGCTCTGGCACATTCCGCGCTTCCTTTTCTTTCTTTTGCATTTCCCTCCACAGACCGAGCTGCAGGAAGATCTCTCTTTATCCCTGCAGCAGCGCCTGGCTGGCACCCAGGGAATGAAGGTCCATGAATGGGGAGGAAAAGGCTTTTGTCCCCAGGCACAGTGAGTTAGTCAAGGACCCAGACCTTGTGTCTCCAGCATGGGGAGGACCAGCGGTGATTCCCACGGTTTCCACGCGGTGGCACTGTCTCCCCACGGCTGCTTCCAAGGCTGCTCCAGGCTGCGGAGGGCTGTGGCTGTGTAGGGAGATTCCTTTTGATGCTGGAGCACATTTTAGCGCTTGGCAGTCTCCCGGTTTTAGGCCTTGCAAGGAAGCCCGGGAGTCTCCACTGCTTTTCCCTGTGGCCCTGCCACCTCCAGGCACCCACCTGCGTGCCCCTGTTGCCACCTGCTGCCTGGAATAACCTTTTTTTTTTTTAAGCTAAAAAAATTAAATGGTTTAAAAGTAAAATAATCAAAAATGTTGGCAGAGAAATACAGTGTTGCCTACTCTTCATTACATTCTCCAGAAATGACCATTTTCAACTCTTTGACTTTTTCTTTGGATATTTTCCTTCTTATTTCTAAATACTGTGAACATAGAGCCCTGCATCATTTGCTTTAAAAATTCTGCCTATTGGCCAGGCGCGGTGGCTCAGGCCTATAATCCCAGCACTTTGGGAGGCCAAGGCGGGCAGATCACCTGAGGTCAGGAGTTCGAGACCAGCCTGCCGAACATGGCGAACCCCTGTCTCTACTAAAAATGCAACACATTAGCCGAGGCCGGGCGCGGTGGCTCACGCCTGTAATCCCAGCACTTTGGGAGGCCGAGGCAGGCGGATCATGAGGTCAGGAGATCGAGACCATCCTGGCTAACATGGTGAAACCCTGTCTCTACTGAAAATAGAAAAAATTAGCAGGGCATGGTGGCTGGCGCCTGTAGTCCCAGCTACACGGGAGGCTGAGGCAGGAGAATGGTGTGAACCCGGGAGGCAGAGTTTGCAGTGAGCCCAGATCGCGCTACTGCACTCCAGCCTGGGCGACAGAGTGAGACTCTGTCTCAAAAAGGAAAAAAACAAACATTAGCCGAGTGTTGTGGCGGGCGCCTGTAATCCCAGCTACTTGGGAGGCTGAGGCAGGAAAGTCGCTTGAATCCCGAGAGGCAGAGGTTGCAGTGAGCCCAGATCGTACCACTGCACTCCAGCCTGGGTGACAAGAGCAAAACTCCATTAAAAAAAAAAAAAATTCTGCCTGTTGACTTCTTGTTCCAGTAGGTGATGAGTGTTCTTTCCTGCCAACATGGCTGTTCAGCCCTGATAGGCGCCAGCGTGGGCCTCGCGGATGTGTATGAAACGGTTCACTGCAGTCACCTGTCTGTGAATTCTCAGGGTGCCAGCCGGCCCTCTTTGCAGTGTGCTTAGTTTTCAGTATAATTATTCTGTTTGTTTTTCTTTTCATTTCAATTCTCTTTCCTCCCCTCAACTCCCCTGGTGCTGCTTTCTCTTTTAAACAAATGCTTTGCCAGAGATGTCCCAGATGCCTGTGGCTGGTGTTTCTCAGGTCCTGTACCTGTCCGATTCTGCCTGGGTCTGATACGGCTTGTCTGGAGGCCTCGCTCTCATTGTTCTGGCCTGCATGGTGGGGGGTCTGCTGCTTGGCTGCATCCCGCGTGGAATCCTGCTTCCTGCAGTTCCAGGAAACAGGATGTTTCTTGTTGCTCCATGGCTTCCCCGCACCCGCTGTTGCTGCTTCGGCACAGGACACTCCGGCTTCCGAGCGTTTCCTGGGTCTTCTTCCTCTTTGACCCCTGCCGTGTTTCTCAGGGAGACCGCCCTCCCCTTCACATGCTGCTGTGCATCCTGCGAGCTGGCACAGTTACGCCCACCGTGGTGGGCCGTGTGGGTTTTGCGTGTCTTTGATGGTGTTCCACCCTCTTGTCCTCGGGTCGTTCGGTCATCCTGGCGTTTGTGTATTGGGTGCCCCTATTGATTGTCTACGTCTTACTATTCTTTATCTCTTTGCCTTTCAGTTCTTCTTTCTGGGTGAGTTCCTGAACTTTCATCTTCCAGTCCTCCCGTCATTTCCTGGGTCACATTTTTCTTGAATGTATTTCTCTTCTCATAGCATACTTTAAAACGGATACTGCCTTTCTTATTTCTCTCCAAGGGTAGTTTGCTTTTTACAGAAGCGCTGCCTGTGTTCCCTTCACCAGCGCTGCCCGCGTTCCTTTCCCCCCGCGCTGCCCGCGTTCCTTTCCCCCCGCGCTGCCCGCGTTCCTTTCCCCGCGCTGCCCGCGTTCCTTCCCCGCGCAGCCCGCGTTCCTTTCCCCCCCGCAGCCCGCGTTCCTTTCCCAGCGCTGCCCGCATTCCTTTCCCAGGGCTGCCCGCGTTCCTTCCCCACGCTGCCGCGTTCCTTCCCCCGCGCTGCCCGCTTCCTTTCCCCAGGGCTGCCCGCGTTCCTTTCCCCGCGCTGCCCGCGTTCCTTTCCCGGCGGCCCGCGTTCCTTTCCCCCCACGCAGCCCGCGTTCCTTTCCCAGCGCTGCCCGCATTCCTTTCCCAGGGCTGCCCGCGTTCCTTCCCCCCGCTGCCCGCGTTCCTTCCCCCCGCTGCCCGCGTTCCTTTCCCCCGCGCTGCCCGCGTTCCTTTCCCCCGCGCTGCCCGCGTTCCTTTCCCCGCGCTGCCCGCGTTCCTTTCCCCCCCGCGCTGCCCGCGTTCCTTTCCCCGCGCTGCCCGCGTTCCTTTCCCCCCGCGCTGCCCGCGTTCCTTTCCCGGCGCCCGCGTTCCTTTCCCAGGGCTTCCCGCGTTCCTTTCCCCCGCTGCCCCCCCCCCCCCCGCGTTCCTTTCCCCCGCGCTGCCGCGTTCCTTTCCCCGCGCTGCCGCGTTCCTTTCCCCCGCGCTGCCCGCGTTCCTTCCCCCGCGCTGCCCGCGTTCCTTTCCCCCCGCGCTGCCCGCGTTCCTTTCCCCGCGCTGCCCGCGTTCCTTTCCCAGCGCTGCCCGCGTTCCTTTCCCCCGGCGCTGCCCGCGTTCCTTTCCCCGCGCTGCCCGCGTTCCTTTCCCCGCGCTGCCCGCGTTCCTTTCCCCCGCGCTGCCCGCGTTCCTTTCCCCCCGCGCTGCCCGCGTTCCTTTCCCCGCGCTGCCCGCGTTCCTTTCCCCCGCGCTGCCCGCGTTCCTCCCCCCCCCTTCCCCCCGCGCTGCCCGCGTTCCTTTCCCCGCGCTGCCCGCCCCCCCCCGCGTTCCTTTCCCAGGCTGCCCGCGTTCCTTTCCCCCCGCGCTGCCCGCGTTCCTTTCCCCGCGCTGCCCGCGTTCCTTTCCCCCCCGCCCGCGTTCCTTCCCCGCGCTGCCCGCGTTCCTTTCCCCGGGCTGCCCGCGTTCCTTTCCCCCGCGCTGCCCGCGTTCCTTTCCCCCCGCGCTGCCCGCGTTCCTTTCCCCGCGCTGCCCGCGTTCCTTTCCCCCCCGCCCCCCCCCCCCGCGCTGCCCGCGTTCCTTTCCCCGCGCTGCCCGCGTTCCTTTCCCCCGCGCTGCCCGCGTTCCTTTCCCGGCTGCCCGCGTTCCTTTCCCCCGCGCTGCCCGCGTTCCTTTCCCCCGCGCTGCCCGCGTTCCTTTCCCCCGCGCTGCCCGCGTTCCTTTCCCCCGCGCTGCCCGCGTTCCTTTCCCCCGGCTGCCCGCGTTCCTTTCCCCCGCGCTGCCCGCGTTCCTTTCCCCCGCGCTGCCCGCGTTCCTTTCCCCCGCGCTGCCCGCGTTCCTTTCCCCCGCGCTGCCCGCGTTCCTTTCCCCCGCGCTGCCCGCGTTCCTTTCCCCGCGCTGCCCGCGTTCCTTTCCCCCGCGCTGCCCGCGTTCCTTTCCCCCCGGCTGCCCGCGTTCCTTTCCCAGGCTGCCCGCGTTCCTTTCCCCCGCGCTGCCCGCGTTCCTTTCCCCCGCGCTGCCCGCGTTCCTTTCCCCCCGCGCTGCCCGCGTTCCTTTCCCCGCGCTGCCCGCGTTCCTTTCCCCGCGCTGCCCGCGTTCCTTTCCCCGGCTGCCCGCGTTCCTTTCCCCGGCTGCCCGCGTTCCTTTCCCCCCCCCCCCCCCCCCCCCCCCCCCCCCCCCCCCCCCCCCCCCGCCTGCCCGCGTTCCTTTCCCCCGCGCTGCCCGCGTTCCTTTCCCCCGCGCTGCCCGCGTTCCTTTCCCCCGCGCTGCCCGCGTTCCTTTCCCCCCCGCGCTGCCCGCGTCCTTCCCCCGCGCTGCCCCGCGTTCCTTTCCCCCGCGCTGCCCCCCCCCCCCGCGCTGCCCGCGTTCCTTTCCCCCCGCGCTGCCCGCGTTCCTTTCCCCCGCGCTGCCCGCGTTCCTTTCCCCCGCGCTGCCCGCGTTCCTTTCCCCCGCGCTGCCCGCGTTCCTTTCCCAGGGCTGCCCGCGTTCCTTTCCCCCGCGCTGCCCGCGTTCCTTTCCCCCCCGCGCTGCCCGCGTTCCTTTCCCCCGCGGCTGCCCGCGTTCCTTTCCCCAGGCTGCCCGCGTTCCTTCCCCGGCTGCCCGCGTTCCTTTCCCCCGCGCTGCCCGCGTTCCTTTCCCCCGCGCTGCCCGCGTTCCTTCCCCCCGCGCTGCCCGCGTTCCTTTCCCCCGCGCTGCCCGCGTTCCTTTCCCGCCCGCTGCGCCCGCGTTCCTTTCCCAGGGCTGCCCGCGTTCCTTTCCCCCGCGCTGCCCGCGTTCCTTTCCCCGGGCTGCCCGCGTTCCTTTCCCCGCGCGCTGCCCCGCGTTCCTTTCCCCCGCGCTGCCCGCGTTCCTTTCCCCCGCGCTGCCCGCGTTCCTTTCCCCCGCGCTGCCCGCGTTCCTTTCCCCCGCTGCCCGCCCCCCCCCGCTGCCCGCGTTCCTTTCCCCCGCGCTGCCCGCGTTCCTTTCCCCCCGCGCTGCCCGCGTTCCTTTCCCCCGCGGCTGCCCGCGTTCCTTTCCCCCGCGCTGCCCGCTCCTTCCCCCGCGCTGCCCGCGTTCCTTTCCCAGGGCTGCCCGCGTTCCTTTCCCCCGCGCTGCCCGCGTTCCTTTCCCCCGCGCGCTGCCCCGCGTTCCTTTCCCCCCGGCTGCCCGCGTTCCTTTCCCGGGCTGCCCGCGTTCCTTTCCCCCGCGCTGCCCGCGTTCCTTTCCCCGCGCTGCCCCGCGTTCCTTTCCCCCGCGCGCTGCCCGCGTTCCTTTCCCCGCGCGCCCGCGTTCCTTTCCCAGGGCTGCCCGCGTTCCTTTCCCCCCCCCCCCCCCCCCCCCCCCCCCCCCCCCCCCCCCCCCCCCCCCCCCCCCCCCCCCCCCCCCCGCGCTGCCCGCGTCCCCCCCCCCCCCCCCCCCCCCCGCGTTCCTTTCCCCCGCGCTGCCCGCGTTCCTTTCCCCCGCGCTGCCCGCGTTCCTTCCCCCCGCTGCCCCGCCCCCCCCCCCCCCCCCCCCCCCCCCCCCCCGCGCTGCCCCCCCCCCCCCCTCCCCCCCGCGCTGCCCGCGTTCCTTTCCCCCGCGCTGCCCGCGTTCCTTTCCCCGCCGCGCTGCCCCGCGTTCCTTTCCCCCGCGGCTGCCCGCGTTCCTTTCCCCCGCGCTGCCCGCGTTCCTTTCCCCCGCGGCTGCCCGCGTTCCTTCCTGCCCGCGTTCCTTCCCCCGCGCTGCCCGCGTTCCTTTCCCCCGCGCTGCCCGCGTTCCTTTCCCAGGGCTGCCCGCGTTCCTTCCCCCACGCTGCCCGCGTTCCTTTCCCAGGGCTGCCCGCGTTCCTTTCCCCCAGCGCTGCCCGCGTTCCTTTCCCAGGGCTGCCCGCGTTCCTTTCCCAGGGCTGCCCGCGTTCCTTTCCCAGGGCTGCCCGCGTTCCTTCCCCCACGCTGCCCGCGTTCCTTCCCCCGCGCTGCCCACGTTCCTTTCCCAGGGCGGCCCGCATTCCTTTCCCAGGGCTGCCCGCGTTCCTTTCCCAGGGCTGCCCGCGTTCCTTCCCCCACGCTGCCCGCGTTCCTTTCCCAGGGCTGCTCGCGTTCCTTCCCCCACGCTGCCCGCGTTCCTTTCCCAGGGCTGCCCGCGTTCCTTCCCCCACGCAGCCCGCGTTCCTTTCCCCCCACGCAGCCCGTGTTCCTTTCCCCGCGCTGCCCGCGTTCCTTTCCCAGCACTGCCTGCGTTTTCTTCTGCGGGCTGTTCCCCTCCATCTCCTCCGCGAGGGCATGCTCTGGATCAGCCGCTACCCAGCAGCTCAGGAAAGAGGCTCTCGGCTGCCACTCCGAGCGCTGGGTGTGGGAGAGGCTGTTGACAGGAGTTCTTCCCCCTGGGATGACTGGGCCGCGGTGGCTTTTTCAAGAAGGGACACCCACTTGTCGGAGTTTGGGGTTATGTCTGCCACTGTTGAGTGTTTCTGGAGAAGTCCTGTGTTCTTGCCGCGGCTGTTCTGGGCCAGGCTGGTGGTGGACAGGAATGTGCTGTGGAGACTGCCTGCCTTCCTCTTCCCGCCCTCCCCTCCACCTGCCACACACACCCAATCCCGCAGCAGCTCGGGCCCAGCTTTCTCAGGCAGGATGGCCCCCCAGGAGGGGATGGGGCCCAGGTGGGAATGAGGCTGCAGGCTGAGGACAGGGCATCCTCCCATCTCATGGTGATCAGGGCCTGGGGCTGGGGGTGGGGTGAGGCCTTGGGCTGCAGCTGGAGCCGACTGTCACCCCTTCTGCACTCCTAGACCATTTACTGTCCCTGTGTCCTTCTCAGTGTTCCAGGATTTGCCAATGTCTCTTCTTGTTGCTGTTCCTCGTAGCCGTCTACCTGTCCACCCTCCTCTTGTATTTGTGAGAGGTGTCAGGAAGGACAGGACAGAGATGCTTGTGTTCACTTAGCCGTGTACATCCTGTGGACTTTGAGTTCAGCCTGCTCAGTGTCAGACTCACCTCCTGTCTTCAAAGGGCTTCTGGCTTGAGGGGAGGGGTCTGGGTGGAGGGTCCCACCCAGTGGGCTGCTGGAGGGCAGAGACAGGGCAGGGCTATGGGGTGGTGTCAGGGAGACCCAGGTGTGCAACCCCGCTCTGCCGCTACCTGAGGCCAATTATTGTGACCTAGAGGCAAGTTATTTCACCTCCCCAGAGCCCCAGCTGCCGCTTGCGTTTCTTCACTGGCAATCAGAGGCTTTCGTCCTGCAGAAGAGTGTCAGGGTGGCCCGGCTTGCCAGGCTGCCTCAGCCTCTCTCGTGTGTGCCTAGGCGGTGCCTGTGAGCTGACTGTTAGGCAGACAGCAGGCAGGTGAGGGCCCCAGGGTAAGGCTGTGCCACTGGGGTGGGCGCAGGCATCCCGCGTGTCAGCCAAACAGAGCGCGCCTTTCATGAGCATATGTTTCACTGATAGAAAGCCACTGAAAATAGCGTTTTAAATTTTAAAAGGAACACGTTATGGGGTAGAATCCAGAATTAGCCCTTATCAAGAAATCAGAGAGGAATCTTTGTTTACATCATTACCTTGGACCGGATGCTTGGGGTGCCAAGGAAGGATCAGGCTCTGGTTCCTACAAAAGAACAGGGAACAGAGTGCATGCTTGGCTTGTAGAAGTCACAGTTGATCGAGATCAGGTGCCCAGCGAGTGACTACCTCTCAGCTCTGTGCTGGTGTGCCGGAGTCTCCAAGACAACAAGATAAGTCTCCTGGCATCCTGGCTGACTGACTTACTTACTTATTTATTTATTTATTTATTTATTTATTTATTTATTTTTGTGAGACACAGTCTCACTCTGTCACCCAGGCTGGGGTGCAATGGCACAATCTCAGCTCACTGCAACTCCTGCCTCCTGGGTTCAAGTGATCCTCCCACCTCAGCCTCCCAAGGAGCTGGGATTACAGGCACGCGCCACCAACCCTGGCTAATTTTTTTGTGTATTTTAGTGGAGAGGGGGTTTCGCCATGCTGGCCAGGCTGGTCTCGGACTCCTGGCCTCAAGTGATCCACCTGCCTTAGCCTCCCAAAGTGTTGGGGTTACAGGTGTGAGCCACCGCGCCTGACCCTGACTGTGGCTGACTTCTAACTGGAGGTGGGAAACGGTGTCAGGGCCGGTTACTTTATCGTGCTGGTGGATTGAGAAGGGTCTGGGGTCACCTAGAAGGTCCCTGGCTTTGAGACAGTGCTTTGTCTCTCTCCTCTTCCCTTGAACAGTGTTGGCCACCATCAACTTGCAGTCAACACATGAACTGCAGCTACTGACCACCTTTCTCTTCAACGTCCAGGTAAGTCCAGTCCCAGGGAAGCTGCGGCCCGCCCTGCTCAGTGGCCTATGGGAATTCCGAATGCCTGTCAGCCTGCTCAGCTTCCTTCCCCAGCGCAGGGAGCTGGACTCAGGGCTGTTGGCCTCTCGGCCCCCAGCCCATGCCACTGTGTGCCTGCGAGGCCTGCTGCCCAGAAACAGCTCTGAGGGCTGCTGTGTAGAGGCTGATGCAGTGTGGACGTCACCCGCTGCCCTGAGAGGGGGGCCCTTTTGGTGCACTCCTAGAGGACTCGACTTTTGTGGCCTCAACTAGCTGCAGACTTGCTCCCAGGGATTGGGGGGGAAGAAAAAACTTCCCTGTCCTATACTACACAGGTATCTGACCTTAGCCTGTGAGGCCCCTGCAATCCTAGAAAGATTGTTGTCATCAGCAAGGCAGGAAGCCTGGTGCACTCCAGGTGCGGAGAGAGGGAGGAGTTTCCAGATGTCCCTCAGTATCTGTCAAACTGATGGGCATTTACGCCGCACTGCAGTTCTGACTGACCTCTTTCTCGAGCTCGCGTGCCCCTCCAGTGCAGGTGGATGGACAGGGCCATGCTGCCGCCCTCTGCAGACCTGAGAGGCCCCAGCTGTCCCCTGGCTCACTGAGGGGCGTGAATGCTCCAGACTGCACCCGTGCTGCATGGTCACACTGGTCCTGGGCCCGGAGTGGAGCTGTGTTTGGATGGACAGGCATGGATGCCTGTGGAGATGCTGGGCTGCCTTCCATTCCGGCTGATGGTCTTTCAGAGCAGGGGCTGTGTCCTCAGGCACATCTGCGTGGAGCCACCACAGCCGTGTGGGGCTGTGTGTGTGTTTGATGTGGCTTCTCCTGGAGTTCAGGTGACCAGAGTAGGCGAGGAGGCTCCCAGGAGGAGATGGGGGGCTGGCCCCGCTCTCAGGCAGGCTTCTGTGAGGCAGATCAGGCGCGATCCAGCTGGGTCTCTGCCTTCTTTTCTCAGCATTTCCTGAGTGCCTGCCCTTGTGTGCAGTGGAGTGGGGGGTGCCTCTCACTGTTGTGACTGAGATGACAGGGTCTCCTGCCCTGTGCTGTGTGACCTTCGGCAAGTTACTTAACCTCTCTGTGCATCTCGTTCTTCTTCTAAGTGGGGATGATGAGAGTACGTTGCCTTATGGTGTCAACTCACAGGGTTGTTTGAAGATTAAATGAGGTAATATTTGGAAAGTGCCTAGCACAGCAGCTGATACAGCAGAATGCCTTATGTTTAGCCTTCAAGGTCATCCTTAGAGAGGTAGCCATGCCCGAGCCTTCCCTGGCCAGCTGTCCTGCTAACAGAATGGTCCTGCTGAAGGGCTTTATGCGTGCGGCCCAGAGATGTCTGTTTTCCTGAAGGAAGGGGACTTGGACACCTCCCTCTTTAAATCAAGGGCTCTCTGAATGCACAGCACAGGCCCCAGGTGTGCTCCTCGTGGCAACGTCCGATAGCACCTCATTCGTCCTCTGTGTCCATGACCCGTGATGGACAGAGCTATGCAAGTGTTTCTTGAGCACCTCCTACCTGCCAGGGACAGTGTGCTAAGGGTGTTATGTGCACTCTCTCATGTAATTCTCCCAATAGTCATATGAGCCAGTGAAGGAGACAGCTGTAGAGTGTATAAGGCACCCTGTAAGTAGTGGCTTGGGAACTGCAGCACAGTCTCACTGCAGAGCTCCAGCTCTTAGCCAGTTGTGCAGTGCAGCGGCCTGGCCCATGGGTGGACACCCACTTCCTCAGCTCTGCTACCCCCAAGCCAACAACCTTGCTTCTGGCATGGGAGATTTCTGACTTGAGAGACTTTGAATCTGCTTCTCCCTTTTTAGTGATTTAAACGTGGTATGGCATGTCTCCTTCTTGGAAGGGAGGTGGCTTGTAAAGAAAACCAAGCCACCAGTCCTGCTAGAACAATTCTTGTAACTACTTCGGCTTTAACCTGGGTATGGCTGGTACCTTCTACTCAATGGACTGTAAGTTTGTCCCATCCCCCTGGATCAGATTTTGTTGCTGTGTATGCGGTATCCCTCTAAACATAAGGATATCACTGACCTAGAGATACTTGACAAGCTGTCACTGAATGAGTGAGGAAGGCTCGCTCACACAGAGCCTGAAATACTAGCGTGTTAGTCTTTACACCTCCCCCAGGCGCTCTGGGCTTCTGCAAACATGGCAGAGTGGAGCATGGTCCCAGGAATGATCTTGACCTCCTTGGGGCAGTCCTATGCCAAAGTCAGGATTCAGAAAGAAGATTTACGATTTGTTGAGTGGCCCAGCCAAGGCATAAATCCAAACTGTCCGTGCAGAACCTGCACCATGAATAGCTGTGCTATAAGACCCTGATTTTCTGGTTCAGAAAATGCTGCAAACTGCTGTTTAAACTGAGTTGGACCTTGAAGAAGGCCCACTCTGCAGCGTCTGATTATTCTGCTAATGGATCCAGCACCTGCGGGGTCTGCATCCACAGCATCCCTCTCAGATATGGAGTTGTCCTGGGTAGAACATCCCCCTTCCCTGGGAGAGGACAGACAAAGCTTGGCTTGACCCAGAACCAGTGTCTTCTTGCTAACACATATGCAACATTAAAACCATCAGGGTTTGCTGTATCGACTTTGGGAGCTTTATCTGCTCTATACCTGCAGGTGTGCAGTCCACATGTGGCAGGAGAACTGGTGTGCAGGCGAATTTGGCCCTCACCTATGCCCCACCTCCAAAGACCTCTAAGGCAGTGGGTATGCAGCCAGGGAAGAGTAGAGAGGGCAGAGATCCTGGGGCTCCCCTCCACGAAGGGCTTCCCTCTTTTTTGTCTGGTCAGCCTGCTTGTCTAACTCTCATTTTGTGGTGTCCAGGGGACTCAGCCCAAGATGGTGATGGAGTACTGGACGGGGTGGTTTGACTCGTGGGGAGGCCCTCACAATATCTTGGATTCTTCTGGTGAGTGCTTGCAGTTACTACATCCAGCGTGTGTGCTACTTAAGAAGTGAGGATGAGTTTCAGTCACGTGCTAACTAATGTAAGTCAGCCATAGGGGGTGCAAGGCTGCTGGGATTATCTGTGTGCAGAACTTGGCTCTGGATATTCCTGAGTCATTTTTCTTGACACTTTGACGAATGGGAGGGCTTTTAACATTGCTTGTTCGTGTTTTTGTAATTAGAAGGGTAATGCATGCCTATTGCAAACATCCAGAAAATACAGAAAAAGTATAGAGAAGAAATAAAATTCCCAGAGCCCAGATAAAACATTTAGATGTATACCATGCAGGCAGTTCTCTATGTATCTCTGACAGCTCTATACGCACACACAGATAGAGACAGATGCAGTCACACTCTGCTGCATGTCACCCGCTTGTGCCAGTTAATGCACATACGGACAGCTTTCTGTATGACCAAATACAGATTTGCATGACTGTTTTTGAGAATGTGAAGAGCCCCATTCTAAACCACGCTTTGTGGACACAGTCTCTGGGGTTGTTTCTGGTGGTTCTGTTACGCGCACGCCATCTCGGTGAGCATCCCGGAGCCTGCGCTCTGCGCACCTGGCTTTCCCTGTCATGAGCGGCACAGCTGCTCCTCAGCACCGTGTAGATGCGCATGCTCACCGCTAAGCCCCCGAAAGACGGCAGCTTCAACCGCCGCCGCTGAATGGGTGCACCCATTTCCCACAGACTCAGCAACATTGAGTATTAAGATAACTTTCAATGTTCGTCTACTCAGTACATCATTGTTTAGTCTGCATTTCTTTGATTTATATTAATAAAATCTATATTTATTAACCATTTGTTTTTCTCCTTTGCTATGATCTTGTTATGTCATGGTTCATTTCCTAACAAAGGTAGAAGAGGGGAGGTGTCAGAATTTTCTCTCTGAGGATGCATCCCATCTTTGTGCATTTGATACACCTGGTCAGGCAGACTCACATGGAGACTGTGCTGGCTGGAAGGCCATGGCCGACCTGGGCTGCAGGTGGTCCACATGGAGCCCAGACTTGACCAGGATTTACAGACAACTGGAGGCTCGAGCTCTGGGGCCGTGATTCTGGCCCACACTGTCTCCTCCACCCCTAATCTTCTGTGATTGGGGTTTTAGTGAGAGCTAGAAGGACAGAGTGACAAAGTTGGCCTTGAGATGGGACTGGGAAAGCGGAGAGTCGTGAAGGGACTGGCTCATCTCAGACTTTAACTCCCTCTGCACATCCCCTTTCTCCCTCCTCCGGCAGAGGTTTTAAAAACCGTCTCTGCCATCGTGGACGCCGGCTCCTCCATCAACCTCTACATGTTCCACGGAGGCACCAACTTTGGCTTCATGAATGGAGCCATGCACTTCCATGACTACAAGTCAGATGTCACCAGCTATGGCAAGTATTCATCAGCACCGCTCTCCCTGGTCTGCCCTGCATGGGCGTGGCTGGGGCTTGCTATGGAGAGGCCCTCAGGGTCAACTTCTGGCACCTTCAGTATCTTTGGCAATAGAGTACTTGGAGAAGGTGGGGCTTCGCCTGGAGGGTCATGTTACACTCCCAAAGGAGGGAAGCCTCAAGGCAGGTGGTGTGCCTGTGAGCTGGTCACTCTGCAGAGAGGCCTCTTTGGCAGAGGTTGGCCAGAGGAAGTGGAAGGAGACCGCCCTAGGGGGACAGGGAGGGACGGCGGCCTCCCCTCCCTTCCCAGGCCCTTGAGGAGGTGTAATCCTGCCTCCTTTAGGTTGAGAGTCTCAGAAAGTAGAAATTACACCTGCAGCTAGAAATTTAGGGCCATGCTGTGATCATGGACAGTTTGTGTTTTTTTGAATTTGTGAGAGAGTATCACTCTGTCACCCAGGCTGGAGTGCAGTAGTGTGATCATAGCTCACTGCAGCCTCAGATACCTGGGCTCAAGTGATCCTCCTGCTTCGGCCTCCTGAGTAGCTGGGACTACAGGTGTGCACCCCTACCCCTGGCTAATTTTTAAAATTTTTTGTAGAGGTGGGGTCTTGCTATGTTGCCCAGGCTGGTCTGGAACTCCTGGCCTCAAGCGATCTTCCTGCCTTGGCCTCCCAAAGTGCTGGGATTGCAGGTGTGAGCCGCTGCACCCGGCCTCATGGACAGTTGTTGTAGTTGCATGGCCTTTCATGTTTACAGCATTTTGACTGAATTCAAAAGTGTCTTGCCTCCCCAATGGCTGAGATGAAGACCTGCGGCCCTTCCGAGCTTCTCCCTGTTCTTCGTGCTGCCACATGTGCTGTGGTGGGGACGGGAATGACCATGACAGGGCCCGGTGTCTTGCAGACTATGACGCTGTGCTGACAGAAGCCGGAGATTACACGGCCAAGTACATGAAGCTTCGAGACTTCTTCGGCTCCATCTCAGGTACCCAGCAGACAGCAGACTCAAGTCCCAACTCAGGCCCTCGCTTCTGCTCTCAGACCCCTAAAGAGTTACTTCCTGACTGTCCCACCTCGACCCCGGTTGATCTGTGTGCAAAAATGTCCTAGACAAGTACAGGGAGGTGTGTGAGGCTGTTTCCGTCTTGCCGGCTTCACCTGTTACAGGTGTTAAGGCTCCTTATCTCCCATGGAGGACGGGAGAACGCCCCTGGCTTTCCCCCAGGCCTGGCCTTCCTCCCCTGGCCTCAGCAGGTGCTGAGAGCTGGCCTGTTGTTCCTCTTGGTGTTGGGACGCAGGAGCACATTGGGTCTGTGGATGGGAGCCGGGTGGGGAGGACGAGCAGGCAGTGACATTTGGGTCCGTTGGGGATGACCCTGTTTTCTGTGTGTTGCAGGCATCCCTCTCCCTCCCCCACCTGACCTTCTTCCCAAGATGTCATATGAGCCCATAACGCCAGTCTTGTACCTGTCTCTGTGGGACGCCCTCAAGTACATGGGGGAGGTGAGTGCTGGGGGCAATCGTCGGGGCAGCAGGGCCTGGAACCCCTCCAGATAGGGGTGTGGGGGGAGGCAGGCCAGCGCCTGGTGGCTCTGGGGTCTGCTCTCCGGCCTTGGAGCTCAGAGGGACGAGGACAAACTCATGCTGGAGTGTGAAGGGGGAGAAACAAAGGCCCTGAGGAAGAGCAGGTGGCCCCGTGGGCCTTTCCTTCCTCCAGCCTCAGAGAGGAGAGTGAGGGGCAGAGGAACAGGCGGTCCCCTCCCCACGAAGGGGGTGCCTCCTCCAGCGGACCGAGGCTGTGATGTGTGTCCCCTGCCTGCGGACCGCTCTCTGCTGGTGCACACCCGTTTGTCCCACCCCTCTTCCCCGTCACCCTGGAGAGTTGTATGTTTAGTGCAATGAGAAGTCAAAACAGAAAACACCCGCCAAACCTCCGCTTCCACCCCAGTGCCAGCCCCCAAGCAGAGTCTGTCTGTGACCCCGCTCCTCCTCAGCCTGCCCGCCCCTCCATCTCTTCTGTACGCAGCCCATCAAGTCTGAAAAGCCCATCAACATGGAGAACCTGCCAGTCAGCGGGGGAAATGGGCAGTCCTTCGGGTACATCCTCTATGAGACCAGCATCACCTCGTCTGGCATCCTCAGTGGCCATGTGCATGATCGGGGGCAGGTAGGAGCTTCTCTTCTAAATTCCTGTGACTTTCTGGTGAGCAGCTCTGCAGCAGGCGTCTCATGCCCTCCCCTGAGAATCAGCTATTACCAGTGTGTGAAAATGGCCCCTTCCGAGTCAACTCTGTGAGCCTTCGTGGGGGCATCATGTCTGCTCTGCCCACTGGGCCCTCATCTGCCCACAGGCACGCAGCGCTGCCCTTCGTGGCCTAGTGGAGGCCCCGCTTACCCTCCTCCTGTTGGTCATGGATGTTCCTGTCTGTTCCCTTTGGCAGGTGTTTGTGAACACAGTATCCATAGGATTCTTGGACTACAAGACAACGAAGATCACTGTCCCCCTGATCCAGGTTCGTTGTTTTTGGGAGCTGGGTGACAGCCCCCGCTGCTTCGAGCAAGTCTGGGGGGAGTCACTGAGGAAGACCTGGGAGACCCGTGGCTCCTCACCCACAAGCTGTAGGTGGAGAGGGCAAGCATGGCTTTCTGCCCAGCTGGGATGGGCACTCCCATCCCCAAAGCGTAGGGAAGAACTGGGGTCCACAAGCAAATTCTGAGGGGCAGCTGTGGCCTTCTGACAGCCCCGTGTTCCCGGCAGGGTTACACAGTGCTGAGGATCTTGGTGGAGAATTGTGGGCGAGTGAACTATGGGGAGAATATTGATGACCAGCGCAAAGGTGGGTCCCAGAATGTGTGGGAAGGAGAGTGGCTGTGCTGGACACTAGGTGGCTACTGCTTCTCTATGCTAGCAGGCCTCTTGCAGGGAGGTGGAGGCTGGGTTGTCCCAAACATGAGGCCAGTTCTGAGCGGGCCAGAGAAGCTCCACTGGGCTGTGGCCCCTGTCCCGTTAGCACTGCACGTGTGTGTCGTCTGCGTGCTTGAGATAAACACTGTGAACACTGAGCTGGCCTCTTGTCTCCCCTGGGCTGCAGTCGGCTTCTGCAAGGATGTCTGCTTGGGGGACGGCAGTGAGGAGCAATGAATGGGATTTCCAGGGATCCAAGGAAAGGCACCTGCCTTCCTGGGCCTCCACACACTGAATTTCTCTTCTTGATCCATCTTGGGAAACCCACAGCTTATCTCACATGTCAGGGGAGGAGGATACGGGACACACAGCAAACAAAACACCTCTTGACAGCGCACCCCTCTGGGAATAGGCTGCCAGTTTGCTTTATGTTTCCTGGCCTACTAAATCTTTTATGCTTTAATTTAGCCCTTTCTTTTTTTTTTTGAGACGGAGTCTTGCTCTTTCACCCGGGCCGGACTGCAGTGGCGCTATCTCAGCTCACTGCAAGCTCCACCTCCCGGGTTCATGCCATTCTCCTGCCTCAGCCTCCCGAGTAGCTGGGACCACAGGCGCCCGCCACTGCCCCCGAATTTAGCCCTTCCTTTAAAAAAAAATCTAGCTAAATGTGGGTGGTTTCAGGTAAGTTATAAAAAAAGAACTCAGAAAAAAATGAATGCGACTGTGGTGAGCAACACTGGTGACCTCCCAGCTCTCTCACGGTGTCTGCGTTTGTAATGGAGGAAACTTGAAGAACTCTTACTGGTCCACATTTCATCCGAGAGCCGTCTGGTAGCCTGCCAGGAAAGCGACACTGGGGCCTGGATGCTGGGGACCAGGGCCCTTCTAGATGGGCCTCAAGAGCAGCATCTAGCACCACCCAGGCCCACACTCCTTTACCCTAAACAGCTCCCTCTCTGGGTCTGTCCTCACTTCCGTTGTTCTCCTGGGAGTTGGAAGGAGCACTAGCCTGACTATTGTTCCTAACTTTGCTTCCCTGAGCCCTTGTTGAGGGTCCCCTGGGCCCCATACTGTGGAGTCCTGTCCTCTGGATCACAGTTCAATGTTTATAAGTCACAGACCTCCCTTGAGAAATGTGTGTGCCCACATACACCTGCACCTGCCATTTCAAAGTCTGTAGGCCCCTCGAAGCCTCTCCACAGTCCCCGGCCTCCAACTTCCCAAGCTAGCCACTCAGCAGCTCTGCAATCTGAGACTGGCAGGGCTGGCCCAGCCCTGGGACACTGATGAGTGGCTCCTCAAGGGGACACAGCTCTTCCCTGTTGGATGCCCGAGGGAGTGTGCCATCTGCTCACAGTCCAAACACTCCTAATGAATGCACAGCTTTAATCCGAGGTGGCAGAGATGACTCTAGCTGAGTTATTAGGTCTGTGAAACTGGCCCTGCAGCTAGGCCGGAACCCTCTCGGTCATCTGGAACTTCCTTTGGAGAGAGGCCAGAGGCTGTTCTCGCCCTGTAACACCTCAGCTCTATGTCCTTCCCATGGCAAATCTTAGGGATTAGCAACTCCCCCATAGAGTTGCTAGGGAGCCTTGCTTGCAAGCAAACAGCTTCTCAGGGAGCGTACACTTCAGCACCCCTCACCCCAGCTTCCCAGAGCTTCCCCTCGTGGCCCTGGCCCAGCCGATTCGGCCCCTGCTTTTGGGCTACCCACGTGTCCTGCCTCCCATCCACAGGCTTAATTGGAAATCTCTATCTGAATGATTCACCCCTGAAAAAATTCAGAATCTACAGCCTGGATATGAAGAAGAGCTTCTTTCAGAGGTGGGTCCCTGCCCAGCACCAGCGCGTGCACTCACAGGTGCTGTGCGGCGGGGCCCTGGGGTCCTGGTGCACCATGGCTTGGCCCGCACCCAGGTGTGAATGTCCCCAGGGGCCAGATCGGCTGGCCGAGGTGAGGGGTGGCACCCGCACTAGAAGCCGCATTTGCAGACTAGGAATTCCCAGCATCCTACCGTGCCGCCATTCTGTGTCCTGGTTAAGAGGTGGGGGGCTCAGATGGGGAATTAGCTGCAGGACTGGGACCAGATCTGAGGAAGGGCCTCCTCCCTCTCCTGCCCTGTGTTCTGTCCTTAGGTTCGGCCTGGACAAATGGAGTTCCCTCCCAGAAACGCCCACATTGCCTGCTTTCTTCTTGGGTAGCTTGTCCATCAGCTCCACCCCTTGTGACACCTTTCTGAAGCTGGAGGTTGGTAACGCCCTTTTCCCTGCCACTTTCTCCCACCTCCCTCCCGCCTTGGCTCTGAGCCAAAGCCACATGAGCTTGGCGAGAGCCGTTGGTGGCTTCTGTGCCTGGAGGGTCTGAGAGGGCCGCTGGGGCCTCCCTGGGCCAGAGGAGTGGGCTCAGAGCAGAAGAACCACCTCATGCTTCCCACGTGCAGTCTGAGCTTGGGGGCCATGCCTGGGAGGTGTGGCACTAGGGGGACCGGAAATAGAGCATCCCACCTGCTCACCCTCATGGCTGTCCAGACACAGCTCGCTTTGGTCTCCTGGACCTGAGAGAAGCACGCATGTATGTCTCCCTCCACTTTTGCTGTGGCTGTAGTGGTAGACGAACACCCTTCCCACTCTGTTTCAAGGGCTGGGAGAAGGGGGTTGTATTCATCAATGGCCAGAACCTTGGACGTTACTGGAACATTGGACCCCAGAAGACGCTCTACCTCCCAGGTCCCTGGTTGAGCAGCGGAATCAACCAGGTGGGAGCTTCCAGCCCCTTCCTGTTCCCCAAGACGCCCTGCCCACCTGCCCCCCAGGGAGCCTTCAGTCAGGGTGGAGGGGCGTGTCAGCGGGTTCTTCCTCCCTCCTCCTCGCTGCAGACGAGTTGTTGGTCCCTGTCCTTTCCAGCCTGGTTCTCAAACCCTTTCCTTCTGACCCTGCCACCTCTCAGCACCTCCCCTGGCTCCGGGACAGACCTCAGCTGCCCTCCCAGCCGGGCCCTCTCTCCACAGGTCATCGTTTTTGAGGAGACGATGGCAGGCCCTGCATTACAGTTCACAGAAACCCCCAACCTGGGCAGGAACCAGTACATTAAGTGAGCGGTGGCGCCCCCTCCTGCTGGAGCCCGTGGGAGACTCTGCCGCGTCCTCTTGACCTGAAGCCTGGTGGCTGCTGCCCCACCCCACTCACTGCAGCCTCAGGGACTGGGGGCTACAGGCTGCCCCTGCCTTAGCTCAAAACCCTAAGCCTGCAGGGAAAGGTGGGATGGCTGTGGGCCTGGCTTTGTTGATGATACCTTTCCTACAGCCCTGCTCTTGTGCCCAGGCTGTCGGGCTGTCTCTAGGGTGGGAGCAGCTAATCAGATCGCCCAGCCTTTGGCCCTCAGAAAAAGTGCCGAAACGTGCCCCTGCGCCGGACGTCACACGCCGCAAGCATCCGCTGGACTCAGGCATGCTCTCTGCCGGTTCTTGGGAGGCTTGGCCACATCCCTCATGGCCCCTTTTTATCCCCGAAATCTTGGGTGTGTCACCAGTGTAGAGGGTGGGGACGGGGTGTCTCACCTGAGCTGACTTTGTTCTTCCTTCACAACCTTCTGAGCCTTCTTTGGGATTCTGGAAGGAACTCGGCGTGAGAAACATGTGACTTCCCCTTTCCCTTCCCACTCGCTGCATCCCACAGGGTGACAGGCTGGGCTGGAGGAACAGAAATCCTCAGCCCTGTGTCTTCCCGAGTTAGCGAGTGTCTCTGGTGTTCAGTGAGGAGGACATGTGAGTCCTGGCAGAAGCCATGGCCCATATCTGCACATCCAGGGAGGAGGGCAGAAGGCCCAGCTCAGCGGCCCCCGCCCCCCGCCCCCCATGAGCTAGCAGCAGGGGCGGAGCAGCCCTCCTTCGAGGTGTGTCCACGTCCGAATTTGAGCCTTGTTCTGGGGCCCAACACCTGGCTCGGGCTCACTGTCCTGAGTTGCAGTAAAGCTATAGTGTTGAATCACACCCCCTCTGGTGATAGTCTCTGGTCATGTGTGCCACTCTTGCCAGAAGGGAAGGCTGTCTGAGAGCTTGGTTTTCTCGGTCAGGTTCCCACTGGGCCCCACTTGCCGCCTGGGGATCCAGGCGGGGACTGTCCCTGGGGTGGTGGGCCATGATCCTGGCCTCATACTCCCCTCCTGACCCCGACTTCCCTTCAGATGTCGCTGGATTGGAAGTGCCCTGGAGAGGACAGGTCAAATGCAAATTCATTCTCATGCCGGTGGGCGGGGCTGAGAATCTGCCAGACAGTCAAGGGCGCTACATATGAGTTAACTGCGGGGTGGAGTTTTGCTTCACAAACTACATCTGGCATCTACTGCCAAAACCAAATTATCTCCAGTAAGAGTCAGAAAGTCAAGTAGCGCACACATCCCCTGCACAGCGAGAGCTCTGGGAGCCCGTGAAGGTGGGCTGGGGGATGGGGAGCCGTGGAGCTCACTGAGGCCAGCAGGCTTGCTGCCCGTGTGTGGCTGCCCAGGGGGAGTGCAGGGGACATTCGTGGTGTGCAGCCCAGCAGCTGAGCCGCGTCAAGGGCTTATTGAATGGAGCTTATTAAAGGGAAGTTTGTGGACAGTGGCTTGGGAACAAGATGGGGCAGAGTCCCTGGTTTTGCCCAAACTCACCAGTTCTTCTGGAACTGCCTTGGAATGGCAAGCATGGGGCTAAGATGTGGATGAGACACAGGCTACTTGGGTGTGGCCTGAGCCACGTGCAGGGTCTTCTGCCCCACTTTACCTGAGTGTGTGCTTCTGCGAAGCTGTGTATGAGCTGGGTTCTGTCAGAAAGCGATGGAACTGGAATGGAAGCCCCTTGGATCACACTTCCACGCAGACTGAGCAGGACACACTGGTTTCCTAAGGTGAGGTCTTCCTACACCAGCTTCTTATTCTCGCCCTTCTTTTCCGCCAGTTAGTTGCTCAGCTTCTCTATCAAAGTACCTCTTGGCAGAGCTTACTCTCCAGCGTTGACTAAAGATTTTTCCATTATCTTCCACACGGTGTGGCCTCATCTAGGTCTCTTTGGAGGATCCCTCTTCATATCCAGCCTCTGAATGCTGGGGGTCTCTGGCCCACTCCTTGGGCTGTTTCTTTCCTCTGTCCACACTCACTGCATAGGGTCTCGCCCGTGCACCTGTGGTTTGCAAACAGGTTCGACACCCGCGCCCGCCGATGCTGCCTGCACCTGAGCTCCAGGTGTGTGGGCCCCTTTTCCTCTGCATGTGTCTAACAGGCACCTGACACAGAGCTCCCTTTCCCCACATTACCCCTCCTGCATGCAGCCCCGTATCTGGAAACGGCAGTGCTGTCCTGTGTCTCGGGCTATTTTGGACCCCTCTCTTTATCTCCCACATCCAACCCAGCAGCAGATCCTCCTGGCTCTGCCTCCTAGACTTGGCCAGAATTTGACTGCTTCTCTCTGCCCCAACCCCATGCCCCCACTCAGCCCACTGCATCTTGGCCTGGATGACTGCAGCAGCCACGTCTCCACCTGCCCTTGCCCTCTCCATTTATCCTCCGTACAGTAGCAGGGCAGTTCTTCTGAGAGATGGATAGATTATGTTAGTCCTCCGTACTGGACCGCCTATTGCCTTCTGGTTTCACCTGGTGCCTGGGGACTCCCTTCTCCCATGCCCACCACATCCCTCACTGCTGTTGCCCCCAGCAGCCCCCACCCAGTCGAGCCAGATGGCCTTCCTGCTGATCTGTGAGCAGGCTGAGCAACACTTGTTCCACCTGGTGGAGAGTTCTTTCTTCTTGGACCCAGGGAGCTGCGTGTCAGGGTGTTGCTGCTTTGCTCAAGTGTCACCTTATCAGGGAGGCCTTTCTGGCCACCCTACAGAGCACTGACCCTTCTCCACTGCTACCTCTGTCTCCCCGACTCAGCCTCATCCTTCATACAACGGATTGCATCTGAAATAACATGCATTCGTTATTGCCTGTCTCCTCACCAGTGGGGTCAGTTCTTTGAAAACGAGAGCCTTGTTTTCTCACTGCTGTGTGTCGGCTCCTAGAATAATGCCTGTTCATAACAGGCACCTGATAAATACTTGTTGGGCAGCTAAATTAATAAAT
The DNA here is from genome assembly GCF_006542625.1 of Nomascus leucogenys. Lineage (NCBI taxonomy): Eukaryota > Metazoa > Chordata > Mammalia > Primates > Hylobatidae > Nomascus > Nomascus leucogenys. The sequence goes on along the minus strand of NC_044395.1, from coordinate 561,160 downwards.
GAGAACAAAATAAGGCAGGGCTGAAGAGGATTAGGACTGTTAAAAACTGTATTTGACTTTTAATTTTGAAAGCAAATTAAATACAGTTAAATTAAAACAGACCAGATGCAGCTGCCTGGGTGCCACCCTCACCCCAGCCTCTGTTCTTGGAACTCCTAGCCCCTGGCCTCACTCCTGTGTGGTGGGGCTTGCCAGTGAGGGGGCAGGGAACAGACTGGGTTTGGAAAACAATAGTCATCACGGACCCATTTCTGATTTATAACAAACTCATTCCCAACAAAGATGAAGGCTGCAGTCCACCAGGGTTATAATTATAAATAAATATACATGCAGCTAAAAGAGGATATTAGGTGAAAACAACTGACCTAGCATCTGCCAAAAGAAGTCCCCATTTTGTTGTTCATTATCAATGTCCTGAAAATGAACCCTGGGTTTTTGGCTAAGAGGCCTCGGACCAGCCAAGCTGACCTTGGCACTCCGCTGGCTTCTGTGAGTGAGACAGTGGAGTGCCCACCTCCTCCCTTCTCTCTCATGCCACCCCACTTGCTTCAAGCTTGGTTTCTAAAGTGACATCCAGGGTGTAAGAGGCTGGGGAAAACGTCCTGCAAGGTGGCTGAGGGATCTGATTCCATCAGATGGTCTCATGAATACTGCAGGAGATTAAATCCGTCTCAGAATAGGCAACCAATGCTATATTCTGAAGGTTAGGTCTCTGGACTGAGTTCCACCCACCCACCCACGCGGGAGTGGGTTCTGAATGGCCCTCAGACCTGTCCTGGTGAGTCTTAATGGGGTGGGAGGCTGTTAGTTAAAAAATAAACACCTCTTCAGTAGGCTGGGGCCCTTTCCTTTTCCTCCAGTTGGGGGAAAATTGTGCTTCCAACTTGCAGGAGAATGAGCCAGATCACCACTAGAGAGCCCGGCCGGGCCGGGGGGAGTCACAGCCCTTTCTAGTGGGCCAGGGAGGCCTGGGGAGGGCAGTAGTTTGAGGCACACTGTTCTTTCTCCAGGGTGGAAAGTGCACAGCTGGACATGAGGTGGGCTAGCTTTGCATGCTCCTGACTTAGGGAGAAGTAACATTTTCTTTCCCTTTTTTGTGTTTAGAATAATTTCCAAAGCAGTGTGCTCAGGCCTCCCTCCTGCTCAGTGTCCCACCAGCCCCTGCCCCCTTTTCCCCAGCCCCTCTGCTATTCCGGAACCCCTCCTCCTCAGACCAGGGGCAGGGGGAAGTTAGGGAATGGCCTTGACCTCCCTCCTCTCTCCAGGCTGCTGGAGGTCCCACCTTGCCCACCACCCACCGCCTTGCCCACTGCCCACTACGGACTCACTCCACCCTGAGGTCTGTGGCTCTGAAGAGCTGCAAGAAAAGGCGCCTTCCCTCCCCAGTCCAGTCTAGGAGAGGGGCCTAGCAGCCGAGGGGGGCGGTGGGAGGCAGTGTGTGGACAGTGGGGCCGTGGGGTTCTTAGTCCGGGTCAGGCAGTGACCTGTGCTGGCTCTAGAGCCCACCCCTTTGCCAGTGCTGGAGGAGAAGGGGTAAAGGAAGAGGGGCCGGAGGAGGGGACTCTGCTCCCGCCACAGCCTGAGGTACAGGGGGTGCCTATTAGGCCCAGGCTTCCCCCATGCAGGGCTGGGTGCCTGTTGGGATCAAAGACAGCCTTATGCTCTGTAAACATGAACCAGGAGAGCCACAGAGGTATGTCTGACTTGGGGGCAGCTCTCGGGAAGAGCAGGGGCCCAGGAGAGGAGCAGAGCGCTCGTGATGCCCGTGGGCTGCTCTCTGGTCTTCAGAATTTCCTGGCTGGGTGTCCTGTGTGGTCGTGCTGAGCCCAGGGACAGGGAGCCAGGAAGAGCCACATGCTCCACTTGACTGCGGGGTCTTCTCATCTCCCTCCCACCCCACATCACTGCAGGGCCGGTGTGGGCGCCCACTGCACCTGCTCCTGCAGCCCCGTCAGTGCGGGGAGCTCTGGGGAGGCGCGCTGGAGCACCGGCTTGGCTGGTGCTGGACACCCCACCCTGGCCATCAGGTCTCTCGGGCCCTGGTCACGCTGGATGGAGAGAACAACAGGTCTGGGATTTCTGTGCTTAAATTCTCTGTCCTTTGTTCTGGCATCAGGCTGGGCTCTCTCAGAAGCCCCCAGAATAGAAAGGAGGGTGATGGTGATTCCTTAGGAGTCGGCCTTGGAGGGACCGTCAGCCGTGGGGAGAGGATGGAAGGCCAAGAACAGGGTCTGAGGAGGAGGCTCCTGTGAGGGGAGAGGAGGAATGAGTGAGGTGTTGGCTGAGTGTGGGGCCGGGGATGGAACGGCCAGGCAGGGCCACCAGGACCTCTGCAAAGCCCAGGCCCCCAGGTCCTGTGGGGGCCTTTCTAAGGGGCAGGTGGGGAAGGTGCTTCCAGTGAGGGCAGTGAGGGCAGGAGGCAGAAGTGAGGCTCCGTACAGATGCATTCTAAGTGGCGCTGGCCAAGGTGATTGAGTGACGCCCTGTGGTCCCCTGCGGGCAGGCGGATGCAAACACGATACAGAAGCTGTTGCTTAGCTCCAGGGCAAGGGGACAAGTGTCTGTCTCCGGCCTCAACCTCTGTTTGGCATAACCTAGAGTAGGGAGTCAGGAGTACCAGCTGCTTTTAAGAGACAGGATAAGGTCACAGAAAAGCCCCTGAAAATGCCTGGCTTTGCCAACCACTCAGCACAATTCACTCGTGCCAGTGTGTCACCTTGGAACATTCATTTAGCTTCTCTCAACATCATTTCTTTGCCTCTGAAGTGTAGGTGGATCCTGTGGCCTACTTCCAGAGAGGGCTTTAAAGACTTGAATAAAAACAGCCACACTGATGAGATTTAAGTGCCATGAACTGTTCTAGGTGCCCTCAGCAACCTACTTCACAGATGAAGAAACTGAGACCCAGGAAAGTCAAGTCAGGTCAAACAGTGAAGAGCAGGGGTCCTGGGAGCTGAGGTGGGCTCTGGGTCTGTGCTGTCACTCTGTGCCACCTCTCACTGTGACAGCCGTGGGCTCATTGCTGTGGAGCAGCGAGTCTGTGAGTCCTCGCCACGGCCACGTGGTGAAGGAATCCACAGAGGAAGAGGCAGACTTGGGGGGACAGACCCTGGCCAGTGAGAGTCTGAATGGCAGTGCCTTGTGGGGTGCAGGCGTCACTGCCAGCAGAACAATCAGCAAGGTGTTTGGAAGGTGACGCCTTCTGAAGAGTCCGGTGGCAGAAGGACCCAGCTGTGTGGGTGAAAGTTAATGCCTGGGGACTTTCAGGTGGCCCAGTGGGAAGGGGACTGTGGTGACACCCTCCACTCCTGCCCACATCTGCCCTGTCCTCCACAGTGAAAGCCCAAGAGGAAAAGCATGAGACAGTTGATTCGGTCCAACCTGGTGCCGCCCTGCCCAGTGTGTGGTCCACCCTCGTCATGCCCATACCTGCATCCTGAGGCTCAGATCTCCACCGAGGGGTCAGTGAAGCCCTTCTTGCCCTCATTCACCAGCACTGGCTTCTCTGTCCGTGTGTGCCACACCAGGATCTGTGTGCCCAGAGATGCAAAACATGATGGGCCAGGCCCCTGACCTCTGCTGCCTCCCTGCTCCCTCCCGCACTGTGTAAACATTTCTCCTGGCCCTCCTTTTCCTTCGAGAGTTTTTCAATTGTTCCATCAAGATTTTCTCAATTGTTTTTTATTTTTTGTGGCTCTAGACTACCCCCTCATTTTTGCTGTTTGTACATGGGATGCCTTCAGAATACCTGCTGGAAATGGGAAGTCTAGAACTACAGAAAAGAGAAGCCCCAAGACTTCCCAAGTGTGTGTGTGTGCGCGCGCGTGTGTGTGCATATGTATGCATGTTCATGTGCATATGTGTGTGCATGTGTGTGCACCTGCATGTGTGTGTGCACATGTGTGCATGCGTAGGCATGTGTGTGTGCATGAGTGCTCAGCAGAGAGGTCCTGGAGCACAGCTGTTCTGTGGGAGGTTATAACTCCTCGGTGGCCACTGCTCTCCCTTTCCCTGCCTGTCTGCAGTGTCGCTGCCTTGCAGGTGACAAACTGCCCCTTCCTGGGAGGGGGTTTCAGAAAGCCCAGGCTATTTCGAGGCCTCTGTTTCCTTCTCCCGGTCTGTAGGGAGGGTCTGGATGTACTTGCGACATTGTATCACAGCTGTCAGTTCTGCGGAGGGTCTCACCTTGGTGCAGTTGGCTGCCTTGGGCTCCAGGTCGTTGAGGGTGACAAGTTCTCGAAGGAGGCTGCTTTCCTGGTAGCCTCCCTTCACACCTCGCAGCTTGAAGTAGGCCTGGCTTCGCTGCAGAATGAGCCGCAGGTTGACGGCAAATCCAGCCATGTCTATTGCAAATGGCCGGTGGGGGTCAAACACCGTCTTCCAGCCGACCACCTTCCCTGCCCCGTTCACCCGTGGGGCCTCGTACCGCAGGCCACCCACGAAGGCGACGGGCCACACGGACACCCTCCTGGTGCTGCGCATCTACAAGTGGGGGGTCCAGAGTCAGGGCGCCGGCACTGCAGATGAGGACGGACGCGCGTGCCCATGGGAGGCACACCCTTCAGCGACCTCTATGCCCCTGGCCAGCCGAGGCCACCCGGGGGGTCCAGTACAGCCCCGCCCCCAGGGCCCATCCCATGGGTCGGGCACCTGAGAAGAACCTGCCCTGGACTGCCGGCGAGACCTGACCTCTCAGACAGCCTGGTCTTCACCTTTTCAACATGCCCTGCTGCTGTTTTCTCCCTTGTGTAAAACCTTTCAGTCTCCCCACTTTAGACTGTGAAATGACTCCGCTTCTCCCCCAGACTAACACAGCCCATATCCTCAGGCAAGCTCAAACTATTCCACCTAAGAGGTTCCTGGTAGTCACGTGGAATGACCTACCCGCAGGCCCATTCAGAGGACACCTCTAGGGCCAGGAATATGGTTGGGGCTCCAGAGCCAGCTGCCTTCCCCCTAACTTGTGGGGGATGCTTCGGCCCACAGTTCCATCCCTTTCCCTGGCTCTCTGCTGCCTGCCCCGCTCCCAGCCCGGCACCTCTTCCCTGTTTCCCCCCGCGCGTGCCTCCACACCCACGACCCCCTCCTCGGGAAGCCCCTCCACTCCCCGCAGCCGGAGGTCCCACTGCTCACTGTGGGCCTCCCTCACCTCCTCCCTCACCTCCTCCCCCCCCCCTCCCCCCTCCCCTCCCCGCTGCTCACTGTGGGCCTCCCTCACCCCTCCCCTCCCCTCACCTCCTCCCTCACCTCCTCCTCCCCGCTGCTCACTGTGGGCCTCCCTCACCTCCTCCTCCCCGCTGCTCACTGTGGCCTCCCTCACCTCCCCCCCCCCCCCCCCCCCCCCCCCCCCTCCCCCTCACCTCCTCCCTCCCCGCTGCTCACTGTGGGCCTCCCTCACCTCCTCCCTCACCTCCTGCCTCCCCGCTGCTCACTGTGGGCCTCCCTCACCTCCTCCCTCACCTCCTGCCTCCCCGCTGCTCACTGTGGGCCTCCCTCACCTCCTCCCTCACCTCCTCCTCCCCGCTGCTCACTGTGGGCCTCCCTCACCTCCTCCCTCACCTCCTCCCTCCCCGCTGCTCACTGTGGGCCTCCCTCACCTCCTCCCTCACCTCCTGCCACCCCGCTGCTCACTGTGGGCCTCCCTCACCTCCTCGAAGAGCTCCAGGCTGTAGGTGTTGTCGTCGTCCGCGAAGTAGACCACGCCAGGCTGGCTGGAGTTGCGCGGGAAGGTCTCTCGCAGCCAGCGCAGGGCCAGGTTGCGCTGCATGGTGCCCCGCGGGATGCGTGGGTCGCGGGCGTCTCCGCGCAGCTTGTAGTTGCGGGGCGTCTCCACGTGCAGGTGCGTGTAGTTGAGGCCGGTGTCGCGCAGCAGGCGCGCGGTCAGCGGCGTCCGGCGTGGCGCATCCTCCACCACCAGCCAGTGGAGGTTGGGCACGTGCAGCAGCGTGTTGGCCATGCGCGTCAGCTCGGCCTTCTGCACCGGGCGGCTGTAGGTGGGCGTCACCACGTGGATGGTGGGCAGCGTGTCGGACCATGGCGGGGGCCGCGTGTACACGTACTCGGTGCGCACCACCTCCACGATGTCGCGGTCGGACATGCAGTACTCCCTGGGGTCGGCGCCGGGCGCCGTTTCGCGCCGGGGGTCACTGCCCTCATCTGCGGAGTTGGGAGACAGGCGATGCGGGAGGACAGCGCTGGCGATGGCCCTAGATTCAGAGCAGGGCGCCACCCGCCCTGCCGGGGCCCCCTTCTCCTCCTCCCCCGCAGGGGCTGCTCAGACCCCTGCCTTGCCTGACCTGTTCGCTCCAAGCTTGACATCTGCAGCCCTGGAATCCTCTCTGTGAGGGTCCCAGTTCTGATGACACAGAGATAACCTCTCCCCCAGCTTTGCAGCCCTCTAGCTATTTGAGTGCGGTTGCCCACATTCCAGGATGGCATCCTCAGTTCCTGAATGTGCTGATTTTCCTAGGAAGAGGCGTCCTCCCCTCCCGGGCCCTGCTCATCTGCAGGGAGCCGGCCACACTGCTCTGCGCAGGGCTGGGCTAGAAGAGCCGGGCTGGCAGAGCACGTGGCACTGCCCCCCTGTGGTGTGGAGGCCACAAAGCCCCAGGGCCGCACCACTGCTGCAGCGCAGAGCGCAGAGCACACTGTGAGCCTGCAGGCGCCTGAGGCAGCTCCCCGGAGTTCCCAAGCCCTCCAGTCAAGCGGGGCCTCTTCCCTCCTGGCCTTATGTAAGGCATTCTCTGAATCTTGGTGCAGAACTTCCTACTTAACCGCATTTTATTCTTGTGGGTTTTGCCCATAGTTGCCAAGATCTATGTAGATCCGGCAGTCCTAGCGAGAGGAGAAATCAGGACCACTGGGATTCTTGTTTTCCGCGCGTCCCTTCTCTCCAAAGTCTGTCCTTCCATCGGAAGGGCTCGCGCACCAATGCCGGTGTGGCCCTCACTGTCCTAGCTCACTGGCGGGTGGTAACGGTAAGAAACCCTGATGCCTGGGCTGAGGCCCTGCTCAGTTCTGCCATTACAAACCCTAACCCTCGAGCGAGCTGCTTAGCTTCTGGTGCCTCAGTTTCAGAAACTGTAAAATGGAGCTAATAATAGCATCGAACTTATCGAGTTATTATGTGGATTAATGAGTCGATACATGCCAAGGGCTGAGAGCACCGCCAGGCAGTTTCCTCTCTTGCGGAAGGGCAGTGGCCAACTCTGCTTCCTTCTGGCTTCAGGCAATCGGTGGGGACAGAACGAGCAAGTCACACCAAAGGGGAGGACCCTGTGCATCAGCTCTTCTGCTGTCTCCCTCCAGCCACCACTGTCATCGGCAGCATGTGGGGTGTGTGGGATGCTAGCGTGGAGCCCATTTGAACAGACCCAGGAGACCTGCTCTTGGTTCTTCGGGAGTTCTCATGGGCAAATGGCACAAGGCACACAACAATTGCTGAAGGTCAAGGGAGGCGACCAGCACAGATGCCGCCGCTCAAAGGGGACTGCTTAGAGGAGTTTGGGGTCAAACTGTGAGAAGAGCAAGGTGGAAGAAAGCGGGATGGGTGTCTAGGGTTCTGACCTGAATAGAAGGCCTAATTTATCCTATGGGCAGTAAAGTTTTGGAAACCGAGGCCTTGAGAAGAGGTTTAGAGCCATTTTGTCCACCTCTCTGCCACCCAAATCATCCCAAGCCCGCAGAGGACCTGTGCCCTGGGAAAGTCCCCATACATTAGGGCACGGCTACTGCCTGTGCTCTTGGGCTCTGCCCTTCTAGTTGGCTTCAGGGCATCTGCAATTTTGGGTCCTAAAGGCCTCCCGGTGACCCTAACTTCACTCAGCTGCAGCTTTCATTCGCTTGCTCTTGGCATGCTCTGGGGAGACAGAATGCCAAGTCCCCAGCCTCAGGCAGCACCATCAGTGCTTAGCAAACAGCCTGACGTCTCCAGCGCTGGAGCTCTGCCAAGAACGCAATCGACACGATATCATGTCGCTTTATATATAGTAGTTTTAACCCCCCTGGAGTGATGCATTTGCAAGATAACAATGATTCTAAACTGACAAGCACTGAGAAGAGGCGCTAGAGTCAGGAGGAGAGGATGATGTCAGGAAGAGAGGCGCCAAGTGCCAGCCATGGGCAGTGGGCTGCCGCAATCTTGAGCTTGGCTCTTCCTCATGGAAGCTTCAGGAACAGCTCGGGGTTTGCAGGACTTGGTATTTGACTGTGAGGAGCAGCATGACTTCAGGCTGTGATTTTTGGACACTGCCTGCATCTTGGGGTACAGGCACTCACCACCTGTCTCTGCATGGGCTTGGTGCCTTCTTGTTTATCACACTGACAGGTAATATCATGCACACTGCAAACGGAGAACAGCTGCCTGACCCCAGGTGTTGAGTCTGTGCATGTAAGTCGGGGAGGGGGCAGAAGAGAGCACGACACAAAGTGCTGAAGAGCTGGGGCAGCCAGCTGTGGGGTGTGTGGCAGGTTTGGGCGTAGAGAGCTCAGTGTGAGAGGGAAAGGCAACCCAGGACCCAGAGCCAGGGGAAGGGAGTTCTACCCTTAGTTCTTCCACTAGTTCTTCATGGGACTTTTCCTCTCTCCAGCCCTATTTCCACCAGGTACAGGAAAAGAAGAGAGGCAAACAATATACTCTCTGGGAAAGGGTTTAAAGCACACTGCAGGCCAGAAATCCTATTCCTCCCCCACCATCCACTTCAGAATGCTCACTTTCCTTGCATGTCATGAAATGGCATGTGAAGTTGTGCATGCGTGTCTTTCTGTGTATGTGTGTGTATTAATGATGTTTGCTTTTTAAGTTTTTCTGTATTTTAAGATGCGTTGACTTCTTGGGGGCCTTGCAGATATGGGGAGGGACTGCCCCTCCCAGGACTAGCTAATTCCTAGTGACAACATACACCTTGCCTGCAAACACTTTTCATATGCAAACTACCTGATCCAGAGCTCACACCCACCACCACCTTTATGGAGCTCTCCCACCCAAGCCAATCTTCCGCTGCCCTAAACCACCCCAGGGCGATACCAGACAATTAGAAACCACGCCCATATCCTAAACCCACTGACATTCTTCAGACTATGCAATTCTGGGCCAGCTCAGCTGCTGACAGTGTGTCGCCCTTCCCTTCCTATGAAAACCACTTTCCTTCCTACCAAAACCACACTGAAGACTCCCAGTCCCTCCACTTCCCACCTCCCACTCCCTTTACTTCCCACCTCCGACCTCAGCACTTTCCCAGCGGGCATGGTGTGCCCCCTCCTCTTGGGTGCTGAGAGTAACAAGCTCTTCTTTCAAAGCAGTTGTCTTGGTGTCTGCCAACCTACCATCCTGGACCTCTTAAAACTGTGTGGGTAGCTTCCATTAGCTTCCCATCCCCAAAGGGGTGCAAGACTCACGAAGGGGCCTAGATGATCCCGTGGTTCCTCCTAGCTGCTTAGTGAGTGCAAGCAAGAACCTTGCGTGTCAGTTGTGGTCACTGTCACTACCAAGGCCCAGCTGGGCAGGCAGGGCATGCGCGCGTGCTCACCCTTATGCACGGCGAGCAGGGGTGCGAGGGTGCTCTGGTGCCAGACGGTGATGAGCAGAGTCCAGGGCAGCACGATGAGGACGATCGCTAGGATGTCCCGTCTCTTCGGCATCTCCAAGGCTGGCTGCACCCACGGCTCCTCATTACCTGAGTGGCGGTAAGTTCAGGAGAGGGGCGGCCACGGGCGGCGGCAGCACAGGGGAGAAAAGAACAGGCATGGGCCGGGCCGGCCAGGTATGGAGAGGACAGAGCAGCTGAATGTTGGCTAGCAGGTCTTACCAGCACTCACAACCCACCCATTGCGGAAGCAGGTTTGGAGAGTCCGGCCCAACTGGAGTCTGAGAAGGGGTCGCTGTCCAGGGGCGGGGGTCAGGAACCCTGGGGGTGGACACCTGCAAGAGAAGCAGAAGCGGATAGCCAGAGACCCAGGTATAGGAATGGATGCCAGCAAGGCCAGGCCCTGCTCTGGGACACACAGCATCAGGGGTTCCACAATGGAGCCTCAACCGTCCATCACCTGAGGACCTCTTTTGTCTGCCTGTTTGAGTGGAATGGGCTCTGTCCTTCCCACAGGCACAGGGCCATGGCGCTGCTCCATTTATGAAAGTCAGTAGGGTGCAGGGGTCAGAAGCACAGACTGCAGAGACACTGTGCCACCCACAGGCTGTAAGACCTTTGCAAGTCATTTCAGTTCTCCATGCCACAGTTTTCCCATCTATAAAATGGGGTACTGTGGATCCCTACCTCATAAGGTCATTCTCAGAATTAAACAGGGTAACTCCCGTGCAGCCCTAAAATGCCAGCTACTTATCAAAGCCTGGATAAAGGGGCGAGAGGTTTTTTTTCTTTCCCTCTCTCTTTTTTTTTTTTTTTTTTTTACCATATATGTACTATAAATTATTATATTAAAAATAATTTCAACATTTTAGATTTGGGGGCACATGTGCAAGTTTGTTATAGGGGCGTATTGCATGTGATGCTGAGATTTGGAGTATGATGAATCCCGTTGCCCTGGTACGAGCATAGTAGCCAACACGTCGTTTTTCAGCCGTTCTTCATTTTAGAGTCCCCAGTGTCTATTCTTCTCATGTTTACAGTCATGAGTACCCAGTGTTTGGCTCTCACTCATAAGTGAGAACGCACCATATCTGGTTTTCTGTTCCTGTGTTAATTTGCTCAGGATAACGGTCTCCAGCTGCATCCATGCTGCATAAAGGCCATGATTTTGTCCTTTTTTATGGCTGTGTAGTATTCCTTGCTGTAGATGTACCATGTTTTCTTTATCCAATCCACCACTGAGGGGCACCTAGACTGATTCCATGTCTTGGCTATTGGGAATAGTGCTGCAATGAACACACAGGTGCAGGTGTTTTTTTGTGTGAAACACTTTATTTTCCTTTGGATACATACCCAGTAATGGGATTGCTGGCTAGGATGGTGGCTCTGTTTTAGGTTCTTTGAGAGATCTCCAAATTGTTTCCATAGTGGCTGAACTAATTTACATTCCCACCAACAGAGTGTTCCCTTTTCTCTGCAGCCTCACCAGCATCTAATATTTTTTGGCTTTTTAGTAATAGCCATTCTGACTGGTGTGAGAGAGTATCTCACTGTGGTTTCAATTTGCATTTTGGTGACAGTCTTTTGAGGACAAAGAAGAGATGTTTCTGGGATGGGCCCTGGGGGGAAGTACGAGAGTGCCTTCCTCTTCTGTGTCAATAGGACGTCCTTGTGGAGCACCACTCTGTGCAGGACAGAGCACCAGGTGCTGGGCTGGGCAGCAGCAAAGAGAAAAGGGGTCCCCACAGGGGCTGCCACATTGAGGGGAGACAGTCCTCCAAAATGACAACAGCAGGGGGCCCAAGTGAGGAGAATGAGCCACTGGGATTCCTCAGTCCTGCAGAGGGTCCACTGGTAGCATCCCTGGGAACTGTTCTCTCACATGGCAAGGACACTGGGTGAAGAGACCTCCTGACCACCTTAGAAACTGTCACATCCTCTTCTCATCCCTTTTCACTTCTGTGCTGAGCACCATGCATGATGCAGCAGGAACCCGTGGGGGTGGTGGGGAGGGCAAGCAGCCTCGGGCAGCCCAGCCGGCCTCGCTGTGCCCACCTGTCCCAGTGCCCAGTGTTGGACAGGGACAGTACCTCCCCTGGGGGCCGTGCTGCCTGCTCCTGCCCCAGCTCACGTGTGCTCACCATTGCAGGCAGAGTCGAGCGCTGTGGCCAAGAAGGGTTTTTAGCCCCTGAGTTTCCAAAATAGTGTGTTTTCTTCTCCTCACCGGGTCCTCTCTCCAAATAGTTCTGATGCCTGTGGAAGACCAGGATTTGTCTTCCATTAAGGAGCACTGTGGTTTCCTGGGACGGCCGGCATCCCCTGCCCACACCCTGCCATCAGAGACCCACTCTATCCAGAGAATCTCCCCCACCCATTACCTGGCGAGTGGAAGACCCACTGGGGTTCAACATCACACGCACGTAGGAGATAGTGGACATTCTAGGCTGTGTGTGTCTGTGGCCGCCCCCAAACTCCTCTTTGCTGGCCCAGTGAGGGACAGAGCCTAGAACCCCACATGGGATGCCTGCTGGGTCCTGTGTTCTGAGATGCAAGTGACCTCATGCCACATCCCCCAGATTTAGCCTGTCCCTCCACACCCAGGCCACTGCTCAGGTTGCACGGGGTTGTGTGTCAAGACACGCTTTGGCAGCTGTGATCTTAGGCCACATCTGATGAAGGATGGGGAGGCTGGGCCTGGCTGGGGCTTCAAAAATGTCCAGCAAGATTTCTTCTGTGTCCTCACAGACTCTTGAAGGAGCTTTCTCAAGTGCTCCTGGTTTTGGTGAAGGTTCTAATACCAGGATGGAGAAAGCCAAGGAGAGAAGATGAGTGTCATGCCAGCTCGTCCCTGTGGCCACTCCCTTTCCTTTGGGGCAGCCTCTCAGCCCTGGCCCACTCTGGCACCTGCTCAGCCTCCCTTGTGCCCGCTTGCACTGTTGTTCATACAAACTTTCCTATAGCATGAGAGATGTCCGAAGATAAGGCTTAGCTCTTCACATGCACCTGCTCCTGCAACGTCACAGCAGCCCTGTGCAGTAGGCATGGCTGTGGTCCCTGTGGGTTCATCGAGGCCAGAGAAGGGGAGTAACTTGCCTGAGGTCAACCATTAGGAAATGGTGGAGCCGGAATTGAGTCCAGGCCATCTGGCTCTATGCTGTCATCGGGGGCATAGGATAAGAGGTCCCAGGCCCCCAAGCCTCTCGAACCTGGGCCAGGTGCAGGGTGGGTAAGGGGCACACACAGGCCAAAAGCTTCCTCTGGCCTGGACCACAGCCATCCTCCTTTGCAACGGCTGCCCCCACTGCAGGGCCCTCGCACCTGCTTGGAGGCTGGAGCAGGAAGGAGGGGCGGGAAGGGAAGAGAGGGGAGGACGGGGCCTGTGGGCAAGGGTGCCGTGGGGTGCTTTCTGCTCCCATCCAGTCTTTTTGGTCAAAACATCTATGAGAGAAAAGGGAGGGGGAAAGAGGGAGAAAAGCTCTAAAAATAAACTCAGCAATAAACCCAGTTGTGCATTAATTACTCTGGAAGCCATTATGGCTTGAAAACCCCATAACTTTAATGGAGGCTATTATAAGCATAGTAGCAAAATCGTGGAGCTAATTACCAGGCGGTTATCAGGCAGAACACAGAGAGCCCCCAGCCTGGAGAAGGCCAGCTGGCCGGCAGGGGGTGGGTCGTGGGACGTGATGCCTGGGCTGGGCAGGGGGCCTGGGGCCAGGCAGCGGGGTGGGCTGCACCTGCCCCCAGCTCTGGGCCCCAGTCTGAGACGGGGCTGCAAGGTTGGCCAGCACTGGTCCCCTCTTGCAGCCTGCTGCTTCTGCCTGGGGCTTGGAGGAGGGCGGTGTTTGTCTGTGGTCACAGGCTGTCTCCGACAAGGATCCCAGAATGGCTTCTAGGCCCTTGGGTCAGGCAGAAGAATCAGCACAAAGGTGCAGGAATGGCTTGGCCACACCCAGGAGAGCCCGGGAGATGGGGGCAAGCGCGGGGAAGAATGGGGTGCTGGAGGAGGAGATGGGTGGAGGCACAAGGGGGACGTCGTGGAGAAGCAGGACGCGGCATGGGCAGTGTGTGTGAGTGTAGGGCCCAGGCCTGCCGCGGTCACAACTCCCATCCTGACACTTGCACCATGTCTGTGACCAACCTCATGTCTCAGGCTTCTCAGCAAGTAGAGACACAAAAGGCTGTGCCCTGCCCTCCCCGGGTGTCCTCAGAGCCTCAGGTGGAAGCAAACGCTGCCCTGTGGGAGAGTGGAGGGTGGTTCCCGAGTGGGGAGCAGAAGCTGGGGCAGCGCATGGGAGTGGGAGGGTGGTGGCCTGGATGTGTCCGGCAGGTGCTCCACGGGGACCTGGGTCATGTTGATTGCCCTCCTTGACCTCATCTTTACAATAGGGAGGTTGAGCTGAAGTTTCAACGATCCTGCCATTTTAGCAACTGGAGGTTACCATAGGGCTCTGCGAAGATGAAGGGGTGTCCTATGTGAGGAAAGTGTAGCTCAGTGGGCACCTAGGGCCAGAGGCAAGGCAAGAGCGCCGACAAAACAGCCTCCCGTGGAACTGAGTCCTGACCTAAGGGCCAATATGCCTATGGAGATCGGCCATGCTGGGGACACCTCTCTGCAGGAATTTGTGGCATTTGGTTTTGTTTTGAGAGACAGGGTCTCACTCTGTCACCCAGGCCGGAGTACAGTGCCATGATCACAGCTCACTGCAGGCTTGAGTTCCGGAGCTCAAGTGATCCTCCTGCCTCAGCCTCCCAAGTAGCTGGGACCACAGGTACGTGCCACCATGTCCAGCTAATTTAAAATTCTTTTTTGTAGAGACAGGGTGTCACTATGCTGTCCAGCTGGTCTCAACCTACTGGGCTCAAGAGATCCTCCTGCTTTGGCTTCCCAAAGTGCTGAGATCACAGGTATGAGCCATGGCACCTCCACAGAGGAATTTATCTATGGGTTTTAGGGTGTTGTGGGCTGTGAATAAGGACTAGGGGGTGTCTGGGACTCAGATGGGAAGGCTCTGATTGGCCCAGGCTGGGACAGAACACATGAGGCTGGAGCATGTGCAAGGTTGGTTCAAGGGTGGCCGATTGCAAATGCATGGAAAGATTTTCTTCTGAGCCTGCAGGTGTTCAAACGAAGGCCTCAGCAATGCCTCAGTCCCTGAGGAGAGGAGCTTATTTAATTTCACTCAACAAATATTAATTGAGCATCTGTAGCAGGCAAAGCACTGTGTTGGATTCTGTGGGCAATCCAGCAGTATGGGTGGGGAAGCTTTGCTCAGTCTGGAGGGGCAGAGACGACACAGCTCGCTCCAGTGCAGGTGACGTGTGAACGCAAAATGTTCCCAAAGGCCTGTATGAGCGTGCGTGGTAGGTTACAAACAAGCTCAGACACTGTCCAAGGTACTCATCTCTGGAGGACGATAAAAGCCTTTTTACCCAGTAAGATTGTGAACAGTAGTTAAGTGGTTAATCGAAAAAGTCCATTAAGGCGAAGAATCTTTCCAAATGATACATACATGCCATACATTTCAATTTAAGTAACTTGCAGAGCCAGTTGTCCGATAGATGCTGTTTCCCCAGGACTGCACAATGCATGCTAATTTTTCCCAAATCCAAATGACCCATGCTTGGCTCTCAGCACTTCCGCTCAGCCAATGCAGGGTCAGGGAGGTGTGTGCTGACCGTCTGACATCGGCCATGTCGCAGCACTCCAGTTTTGATTTCTTTATAGTGATTCAAGAGCTGAAGAGCACTTGGTGAGCAGTCTGAGTGTAGTACCCTTTAGAATATGACTTTTCCCTACCAGTCTTTACCTAATTTGGAGAACTTTTTTCTGGACTCACCTTATGAAATTTTCATAGAAACCACACATTTACTTCAACATGCTATTTCAACAGTTTACATGACATTCTGTGATGACAATAACAAGCGAGACGGTGAGTGCTGTGAACAGGCTGGGAACCAGCGTCACTGACTCTTGAGGGTGTGGGCTCAGTGGTGACAGCAGAGGGAGCCCCGGGCATCACACAGGCACCAGTCAGTGTGCTGTGCGGACCGGATGCAGAACACCAACCTGCTGGTTAAGACAGCTGCTGTTCATATCATCTCTGTCACCCAGGAACCCGAGTGCCCCCAAAGAGAGGGAAGGACAGGCTTTGTCCCACAGATCTGCAGGTGCCCCTAATGGGATCAGCGGATTAGTATTGATTCTGCAGGCGCTGCTCAGGAAATGCCTGATGCCACAGCTAATATGGTCCCAGCCCAGTCAATCCATACTTCATTAACCTAACCCCGGCCCTCCCGCCCCCACCACCAGCCCCTCCCGGGCCCACCACGGCCCTGCTGGGGGGCAGGACACAGGCACTGACCTCACACCATATAGGGGCCACTTTCCCAGGCCCCTGCCACTCCTTTTCCCTGGTCACCAACTGCAGAGGGTTGGGAAGGGGTCCCATGGCAGATTCCACTCTGAATCTTACATTGAAACAGTAAGATTCCCTTTTTCATAAAGCCCAGTCCCTCAATGTTCAGAGTAGCCATGGCATGAAGCAGACACACAGATCTCGTCCCCATTTTGCATGTGAGGACCCCGAAGCTCAGAAAGCCTGTGTGATCAGCCCAAGGTCACTGCGTTAGGTCCCAGCAGAGCTGCTCAAACTCGGGCCTTGGCCTCTGTGTCCAGTGCCACCCGTGCCCACACCACCTCCCCCTGCAGACCCTCCCCTGGCCCACCCTCGTGCCCACCCACTGGGCAACCCTGCTCCAGGGCCAGAGCCCCCTGACCTTTCATTCCCTGCATGGCCTACCTCAGTGGTCAGGCCGAGTGCCCCCCGGAAGGCACTGCTGATCTCCCCCCAACCCTGCTCTCGCCATGCTCATGGAGGAAGAGTGGCAGGCTCGGGCCTTGGGATGTCTGCACTCTGCTTCCCAGCCTGGGTCACTGCGGGCTCACACTTGGGACCGCTGATGGAAGGGCAGCGTGAATTCCAGATCTCAAACCATCTTGTTCTGTTCTAACTGGGAAAACCCAGCCAAGGACTTGGGCAGAAGGAAGTATTAGTTTTGTTCTGATTTGGTGCAGAGAATACTTTCACACTTTGGTTTTCTTCCAGCATCAGAAATGTAATTCACTGACTTTTTTTTAGGTAGTTCCTTTGTTTTTCTTTTTTTCAGAAATAGTCTTTGGCTTTGATTTTGATTATGATTCAGTAAAAAATGAAAATTGGGGTTTGGCTTAGTATAGTGCTCTGCCAGTGAAAGTCCATTTGGCTAACTGCAGGAATCTGAACTGAGCACACTGTCGGCCCCAGCTGGTGTCACTGAAATTCCCTGAATCATGTAGCTAGTGGTCTTCAGGCAGCAGTTCATCCACCCACCCCAGAGCCTCCATGCAGGAGGCCCTGAAGCAAGAATTGGGGCTTCATCGTGTGGTGACATCACATGCTGCTGCTCTCTGCTGGGGCACGCCTGGGGGCGGGTGGGGAAGTGGGGATGGGCACACAGATGCTCTGCAGGGGGACGGAGAGCCGGAGAGGGAGCGGCAGCTGGAGAGAAGGCTAGCTGAAGGAAACAAACCTGATAAAGGATTGTGGGACGCTGGACAGTGGTGAGCCAGGCCTGTGGAAGACCCCAGAGAGGAGCCATCCCACAGCAGGTCATGATGGTGATAGGGGTGGGGGTGCTCCTGCCTGGCCGAGTGGAGGAAGGCGTTTGGCAGGAATGTGCTAATCATGACCGGACGATGGTGCACAGAGCACCACTCGGCCACTTGGCCCCTGCCTGCGTGATAGGGATTACTGAGGCTCATGCTAACTTTGGGATTTGTGGGACTGGCAAGTAGTCCCTGTAAAGAACCCTGGAGCCCAGCCTGGGATTGGGGGAGAAGTCTGGTATTGAAAGGTGCTTGCTCCCCAACCTCCTTTGCCCTCCTTCCTTGCTACCTTTCCATCCTTGCCCTAGGCCCATTCTAAAAGCCAGGCCCACTTTTGGAAGGAAATGTCCCCACTCCCAAGACAAGTGTGTTCATTTCCTATCCTACTGCTGTCTAACCAATTCCCAGCCACTTGGCAGAGGACAGCCCCCACTGGCTCTCTTCAGTTCCTACAGGTCAGGAGTCCAGGGTCTCAGAAGGCTGTGAAGTACTGGCAGGGCCGTGTTCTCATCTGGAGGCTGACTGAGGAAGACTCTGCTTCCAGGCTCACTTGGTGGAGGGACTGCGGGCCGTGGCTTCCTGCTGGCTGTCAGTGAGACTGCCCTCGGCTCCCAGAGGCTGCTTGCAGATCCTGCCACAACGGCTTCTCCAACGTGGCCACTTACTTCGTCAAGCCAGCAAGGAAGGGTGAGCCAATCTGCTAGCAGACGGAATCTTACGGAGCACAGTGTGATCCTGGGAGTGACGGCCCACTGCTTTCGCACAGTCCGCTGGCTAGGGGCTGGTCACGAATGCCATCCACACCAAAGGTGAGGACTGCACGAAGGCATGAGCACCGGGGGGTGGGGCTTCCAAGGATACCCGAGAGTCTGTCCCCCACACCAAGGCAGATGGGCCATGTCTGGCCCTCAGCTCCTCAGACCCTGCCTAGTCCCATAGCTACTGAGGGTGACGGCAGAACCCAGCCACAGTCATAGCCTTCTGCCACCTCCCTGCCACCACCTCTTTGCTCTCCTCTGTCCTGGAAGAGCTGTGCATGGAGGGGCCGTGCGATGCAGAAAGGTTCTGAACCCTGCAGCCAGACGACCCTGTGCACCTGCCACCCTCTTTCCTCCTCTGCTATGGGATTCTGGTGAGGTAATCTCTCTGGGCCTTCATTTTCCCATCTGTAAAATGGGAATAAAAATACCGCTCCTACCACTAGGCTGTCAGGATAATTAGAAAAAAAAAAATCAGGCAAACCGTCTGCCACATAGTTGGGCCAATAAAGAGCAGCTGCTGTCACTGCTGACCTTGCAGCCTGGAAGGGGTAGGGAACGGGTCTGCTCGGCCTGGCTTCCCGCTGCCTCCTTCCAGCTGAACTCCGGCTGCTTGCTGGAGGGCAGATGGAGGCCACGGATCTGAAAGCCCCACATCACCTCCAAAGAAGCAGCAGGTGGAGAGGAGGGTCTGGGATCGCCAGAGGAGAAAACACCAGCACGAGGCCCCTGACGACATCCTTCGATTTCCCTCGGCCTCAGCTTCCCCATCTCTCGCATGGAGCTGCTATACCCCTCTTGTTGTCTGGCATGTCCATTGTGACCTAACACACAACCTCAGATCCAACCACCACCTTTCCTCTGGAAGCAGCTCTCATCCAAGCCCCCTTCTTTCTGTCATGGTCCTGGCATGAAAACCTCAGGGCTGCCCTTGGCTCCACCTTCTCCCTGCATCGGCTGGGCCTCAGCTCCTTCCACTGCTGCCCCGGCCTAGGGCTCCATCCCCTGATCCTGGGCCAGGTCAAGTTTTTACCCGCAATGGCCCTTATGGTGATCTCTCTGACGCCTGCCTTTCCTCCTCAATTCAGAGTCCACACACTGTCAGACCCTCCAACCCCAACCTGCGGCCTGCTCGGATCCTCCTGTGCCACTCCCGACTGCAACGTACCCGGCCTGGCATTCAGGGAAGCCTGCCCTGGGCCCGCCCCACCACTCCCACCACGTCCCTCCTGTTCCCTGGCCACCTGTGCCCCCCGAGCTTCCATCCCTGAAATTCCAACATGACACCCTTTTCCTCGTCCTGTGGCGAGAGGCATCACGGCCCATGCCAGAGGGCAGTGCCCCATTCCCACCCAGAGCCGCGGGGGGGCCAGAGCCAGGGAGAGGGTTCTTAAGTTGAGTCAAGATGCGCAAGCGCAAACCAGGCCCGGCCACTGCAAACCAGCATCCGTCTCGTTTCCTTCCAGCTGTCAACTGCTCCCTTGCCTGGGCCTCCATGCCCTGCCTGCTCCTCTCTGCCAGGCCTCGGCCAGGGTCCAGCACGTGTGGGGGTGTACCTGGGCCCGAGTGGCAGTTAGGGGGCCCCGCAGTGAGGAACAGCAAGCATGGGTTTTGTCCCGGCGTCCCCTCCCCCTTGCCCAGCACTCTCGCGAGGCTGATGATTTGGGGAGACGCCAGTCTGGCCACAGTGACTCAGGTGCCTGCTCCCTGTGCTCCCTGTGCTCCTCGATATATTGCTTGGAATTCGACTCAAGAAAACCACTGGGGTTGAGTATTCTGCTCCGACAGGTCATCGCAGCTGCGCTGGCCACCACAGAACTGCCCGCCCGAGTGACTTCACAGGGCAGCTGGCCTGCTGCTTGACACCCATGTGCATGCATGTGTGCATGTGTGCTCATGGCCAGCACCCCGTGAGTGAGCACACGTGTGTTCACAGGCACGTGTCTGCACGCTCTTAGCTGGGTTTCGGTGTTGCTCTGTGCCCTGCTGACAAATCCACGATTGGGTCCCTGTTCAAATAAAAGAGTAGCTCATGTGCCTGCCCTTGGCACCCAATGGCTTCAGATGCTGGAACATAGATGGGGTGACGCCAAGAGGCCAATTCACTTTCTCTGCAGCACTGGGGTTTGCAGGGGCCGCTGCTCCTAAAAACTACTAAACACAGCAGCTCACATTCATTAGTGATTTGTGGCTTCCAAAATGATTGCACATTGTTATCTCATTTAGTGGTTAAACCCGTGTAATCCCAAAGGTTTGTTCACGTTTTACAGATGAAGAAACTGAGGCATGAGGGGGTTGAGTGACTGTCTCAAGTGTCCCAGGTCCAGATAGAAAGCAGCCATCCCCTTGCACTCCTCTGGGCAGCAGTGGCCAGGCAGGGGTCCTTGCTGTGCCTCTGTGCCACCTCTCCTGGCCCTGGGTCCACTGCTGGCTCCCTCCCGGGCCCTCTCCTGCCTATGGCCAGCTGGCCCCTGCCTCTGGGGACATACGGGTTTCTTCCTAGCTGTGTGCCCCAGGCAGGCCTCTGTGCTGCAGCTGCACACCCGGCTGGCAGCTGAGACTTCCCTGCCCTTGTTCATCAGAGCTAGTGTGACCTTATACTTCCTCATCCAAACCAGGATGCTTTTGAAAATGTGATGAGCTGATATAATAATGGATCAACAGCAGGTCTGTTCTGGGTGCAGCGGGTGGTGGGTTCTCTAACCAGAGCCCACTGCTACCTGCGTGCAGGCACTGGCTGTGGGAGCCAGTGCCCTGTGCAGACTGGATAGTTTCTCTGCTTTGCTCCCTCCCTGGGGGGCCTCACTGTAGCCTTCATGAGCTGGTGACCCCAGAATGGCTCCTCTCACCTGCATGACGGGAGCAAAGGGGTTCTCACTTGCTCCTGTTCAGCAGTTTCCCCACATCCCTGCCCACCTTCAGCCTCACTTCACCCGTCAGAGACAGGTGGGGTAGAATCAGCCGTGCACATCATTCCAGCTCTATGAAGACACCACGCCAGGATTTGGGTCCTGCCCTTGGACCCTGGTTCCAGCAAAATGCTCTTAACACACCAACCAACCTGCTTCTGTTCTGAGAGGGTCCCCAGCCAGCCAGCAATGTATGCACCCTAGGAGAGGCCTGTGGTTTGCTCAGGACACCCATGGGTGGAGAGCTGCCTCCAGTGGGCGCACACCCACCACAGGGCGCCTGCTCAGTGGGGGCCAGGCCCGTAGGGCCCCAGAGCGTGAGGCACATTCTGCTACCCAATGAATGGCAGGGCCCAGGGGCAAGCCGTCGAAGCTGCTGCTGCTAACAGCACTGACCTCCTCTTTTGCCAGGCTGCCCAGCAGTGGCAGAGGGCAGTCCAGAACCCAGAAAGGCTGGGATGCCCTAGAATCCTGGGCCCTGGAAGCTAGGAGGGCTGTGAGCCTCGCCTCATCTGACCCTCTCTACGGAGGAGGCCCCGCCCAAGGTTGTGCTGCTTGGGATCTGGGTGCTGGTTGCAGCAAGGGTCTCTCCTGATGGGCTGGACGAGCGTGTCCGTCCGCAGCATGGAGCCTGGCACAGGTCATGGTGACTGACTTGGTACCTGCTGGAGCCCAGCACGGCCTGGACATAAGCAAGCCAGGTGACCAGGTGAGTTCGGCCCTGGAACTGAGTGTCCGAGGCTTGGGTTAGCTGACAGCCCTGCAGAACCTCTCAGGCTGTGAGCAAGGTGGGGACATCCCAGAGGGAGGATGTGAGCAGCCAGCTGCCCCACAGTGCTGCCTTCCTGCTGTCATGCTGCCTTAGGCTGCTCAGTTTCCCTTGGTGCTGTTGTCTCTGCCGTTCTGGGTGAGGTGCTGGCGAGGGGAGACTCTCCTGGGCTCTGTGCCTTTGGCATTCCCTCTCCCACTCTGAAGCCTTCCCTGGCCCTGCCCCTGCCCTGGTCTGCTCACTCAAGGTGCCCACACCATGGGGCTTCCCGCTCTGGGTCCTGCCTTTTGCCTGCAGCTTTCACATTTGCACCCTTGCCCCGGGCCAGGAGCTCCTTTGGGGGCGCCTGGCCTTACTCACCTCTGCATTCCCACACCAGGGCCCAGAGCCCAACCCAAAGCAGAGCTACGCCAATATCCCCGTGACTCAGTTTCCTCACCCTTAACTCTCACACGGCTACTTTGAGATCAAACGAGGGAATCAATGGAAGACACCAGCATAAGGCCTGGCACGCCACTGGCACTATGAATGTTAGATCATATAGAACACAGTGGTAAATACAAACACCACCACCACCTTGTTTTAAGATTCAGCGGATGGCTAGCCACGTGCAGAAGAATGAAACTGGACCCCTGCCTCTCACCATATGTGAAAATTAACTCAAGATGGACCAAAGATTTAAATGTTGTAAGACTTCAAACTATCTAAGAATCCCAGAAGAAAACCTAAGGAACACCATTTCGGACATCAGCCTTGGGAAAATTCTTACTGCTAAGTCCTCAAAAGCAACTGCAAAATACAAGCAAAAATGGACAAGTAGGACCTAATTAAACTAGCTTCTGTGCAGCAAAAGAAGCTCTTAACAGTGTAAATGGACAACCTACAGATTAGCATTCAACAAAGGTCTAATATCCAGAACCTATAAGGAATTTAGACAATTTAAATGCAAAGAACAAATACCGGCATTAAAAAGTTGGCAAAACACGTGAACAGACACTTCTCAGAAGAAGACGTACAAGTGGCCAACGAATATGAAAAAATCTCAACTTCACTGATCATTAGAGAGATGCAAATCAAAATCACAGGACACCATCTCACACCAGTCTAAATGGCTATTATTAAAAAACCAAAAAACAACAGATGCTGGCCAGGCTGTGGAGAAAAGGGAACACTTATACATTGTTGGAGGGAATGTAGATTAGTTCAGCCACTGTGCAATACAGTTTGGAGATTTCTCAAAGAACTTAAACATCTGACCCAGCAATCCCATTATTGAGTGTCTACCCAAAGGAATATAAGTCGTTTTACTGTGAAGACACATACACTCATATGTTTATCGCAGCACTATTCATAATAGGGAACTGATGGAATCCACCTTGGTGCCCAGCAGCAGTAGACTGGAAGAAGAAGACCTGGTACACATATACCACAGAATACTACGTAGCCATAAAGAAGAATTAAACAATGTTTTTTTCTGCAGCAACCTGGTTGCAGATGGAGGCCATTATCCTAAGTGAAGTAACACAGGAACAGAAAACCAAATACTGCTCACTTATAAATGGCAGCTAAACATCGGGTACTCGTGGACATAGAGATGAGAACGATAGACACTGTGGAGTCCCAGAGGGAGGAAGAAGGGAGAGGGGAAGGGTTGAAAAACTACCTATTGGTTACTAAGCTCAGTACCTGGGTAAGAGGATCAGTCATGCCTCAAATCTCAGCATCACACAATATACCCGGGTAACAAACCTGCAAATGTACCACTGAATCTAAAATAAATGCTGAAATTATAAAAAATAAAAAAAAAAGTAAAACTCAGCTGAATCCACGTGCCTGGGAGAGGAAGGGCAAAGGAAGGAGGCACCTTGGCTCCTTCCTCATGGCTTAGTGGGGACCAGCCTTCAGGCAGCCTTTCGGGCACATCCCTCTCTCCCCAGTACGAGGCGGTGCTGTGGCTTGGGCTCAATGGAAACTGGGCACACCAGCATGCAGTTGTGACGAAAGGGTGTGGCCTGCGGAGGGCAGTCTGACCACTGTTGGGAGGCGGTGTCCCTGGAACCTGGCGCCGTGGCCCCGGCTCCCTCTGTTCCTGCTTGGAGCACGCACCCCTGCACAGGCGGGCCAGGCGACAAGGCACTTTCTTTTTTCTTTTTTTTTTCTTTTTTTGAGACGGAGTCTCGCTCTGTCGCCCAGGCTGGAGTGCAGTGGCGCGATCTCGGCTCACTGCAAGCTCCGCCTCCCGGGTTCACACCATTCTCCTGCCTCAGCCTCTCCTAGTAGCTGGGACTACAGGCGCCCGCCACCACGCCCGGCTAATTTTTTGTATTTTTAGTAGAGACGGGGTTTCACCGTGGTCTCGATCTCCTGACCTCGTGATCCGCCCGCCTCGGCCTCCCAAAGTGCTGGGATTACAAGCGTGAGCCTTCACCGCCCGGCCTAACGACAAGGCACTTTCTCATGCATTTTCCTGCTGTAGCCTCGGTGCAGCCACCTGAGATGAGGTGGGCACCCATCCCCTCACCCTGCTTTTTCAGGTGGGGAGACTGAGGTTTGGAACTGACACATTGAGCTAGAGTCAAGTCGCGGGGATGCCCCAGTGCATGGCTGCTGTTTCCCTCCCATCACCCTGCCCAGTCTGGTCCTGTGTCTCTGCCCAGCTTCCCAGAAAGACACTCAGGAAGGACGAGTGATTTCAGAGATTCCCCAACCCTCGTCTCTTCTCCTGCCTCCAGAGCTGTCAGAGAACTGAGTCGTTGGTGGGGGTCCAGGACCATCACTCCCTGCCCCGTCTCCCCAGGATGCAGGCTCAGGCTCCCAGAGAACTTTACTTTCACCACCTCCCACTTCCAGGGCTCCCCCACCTCCCTCTATTACACCTGTCCTGCCCCTAAGGTCCCTCCCTCCTCTGGGGTGTCAGCTAACCCCACTGCCTGGAGAAGAAACAATTAACATAAAATGTTGAACTGGGCCAGGAACAGTGACTCATGCCTGTAACCCCAGAACTTTGGGAGGCTGAGGTGGGTGGATCACTTGAGGTCAGGAGTTCGAGACCAGCCTGGCCAACATGGTGAAACGCCGTCTCTACTAAAAATACAAAAATTAGCCAGGTGTGGTGGCGCAGGCCTGTAATCCCAGCTACTGGGGAGGCTGAGGCAGGAGAATAACTTGAGCCCGGGAGGTGGAGTTTGCAGTGAGCCACGATCATACCACTGCACTCTAGCCTGGGCGACAGAGAGAGACTCTGCTTAAAAAAAAAAAAAAAGTCGAAGGGGCTTGGGTAGGGGACTTGCCCCGAGCACATGTGTGAACCAGAGTGGGCAGTGTGTGCCCTCCACAGCAGAGGAGGTGTGGGTGCAATGGTCCCGCGGTCCTCAGTCTCAGTGCCCCCGACAGTAGAGTGTGCTGATCCTATCTCTGGGTTTCCTAGGCCACACATCACACAGTGAGCACCAGGGCGGCTACAGATCCACGGTCCACCATGGACATGGAGCCCAAGGCACAGGCTCAAGACAGGCCTCCACATACCTGGGGGAGGGGGTCTCCAGGCTCTCCCGGGCTCCTGTCCCCAGGAGACTCTAGGAGTACCTGGCCCATTTCTTTCTCGGGGTCCCGGGAAGGCAGCAGGGATGAGAGCAGGAGGCAGGCATCCCTTCACACTGGTACGTTTGCCTGGGACATGCTTCCCTCCCTCACAGTCCCTCCACTTGCTGAGCTGCTTAGCCCCCAGGACCAGGCCAGGTGCACTCAGCCCAGGGGCTTCACACTCAGGGCTGGGCACCACAGGGTGCCTGGGTAGCCCTGGATGCAGAAAGGGAGCCCCAGAGGCCAGACCAGATGCCAGGTAGGATGGGGTGCCTTCCTTCTTGATGCTCCCATGACACTGTGACATGCCTCCCTCTGGGCAGAAGTATTTGCTGGGTGGCCCCTCTGCTCAGACATCTCCTGAGTGGGAAGAATTTGCCATTTATTGAGCTTTTGCCCCATAGCCTGGCATCGAATAACCTGTCAACCAGATGACTGGATAAAGAAAATAAAGAAAATGCGGAGTACACATGCAATGGAATATTATTCAGCCTTAAAAAGGGAGAACATTTTAACACATGCCCTGACATGGACGAATCTTGAGGACACTATGCTAAGTGAAATAAGGCAGTCTTAAAGGGACAAATTTCACACAATTCAATTTCTATGAGGCATCCAGAGTAGTAAAATTCACAGACACAGAAACTAGGATGGTGGCTTGTGGGGGCTGGGACGTTGTGGAGAACAGGAGTCATTTAATGGGTACGGAGTTAATTTTTTTATATATATGTACATATTTATTATACTTTAAGTTCTAGGGTGCATGTGCACAACGTGCAGGTTTGTTACATATGTATCCATGTGCCATGTTGGTGTGCTGCACCCATTAACTCGTCATTTACATTAGGTATATCTCCTAATGATTTCCCTCCCCTCTCCCCCCACCCCACAACAGGCCCCAGTGTGTGATGTTCCCCTTCCTGTGTCCATGAGTTCTCATTGTTCAATTCCCACCTATGAGTGAGAACATGCGGTGTTTGGTTTTTTATCCTTGCGATAGTTTGCTGAGAATGATGGTTTCCAGAATGGGTACAGAGTTTCCAATGGCCAAGATGAGACAGATCTGGAGATCTGTTTCACAACAATGTAAATATACTCAGCACTACTGAACTGTGCACTTGAAAATGGTTAAGATGGTAAAGTTTTATGTTATGTGTTTTTTTTAAATCACAATGAAAACGAGTCTGTCATTCATCCAGAACATCTGTTTAGACATAGTCAAGGACGGCACACCCCTCGGGGCCTGCACCCTGGGCTTCAGTGAGCATTCACGGCTGGGTTGGGTGTCTGTGTGTGATCTCAAGCATGCACCTTCCTGGGAATCACGGTGACAGGCACCAGGCATGCCTGCAGGAGGCCCCCCTCCAAGGCTCCAGGTATGCCACTTGGAAGAGTGTGCGTGTCCCACCGACAGCCTGCAACTTTCTCGCTGCCCTCGGGCCTGGGGAGCTGCAGAGACACAGCGCTGGAGCACTTGTTCTGAGAGAGAGATTTACGTGTGGGAGAAGAAGCTAATATGGACAGGCGATGAGTTAGGAGAGTAATACTTCAGTTCCGTGCAGAAACTCTCTGACCATGAGGAAAGCAGCTCGCCCAGAGGCTGTACTTCAGCCAAGGCAGGCTGGCAGAGCTGGGCCGGGCCTGTGTCAGTCAGTTGCAGCGTGGGTGCAACTGGCCGGTCCCTGGGCCTCTCTGGGCTCAGTGTCCTCCCCATGCCACGAGCGGCCGTCTCTCCCACTCTGTGGTCTGTGGATGAGGGAAGAGGAGGGAAGGAGAAGGGCTGGGGCAGGCAAGCAGGGTTGGGGGGTGTTGATACTGTTGAGATGCACCTACAGCCTGCCAGCAACACCACGGAGGTGGCATTTGCCACAGCCCTGCCTCAGAGGGACTCAGCACCAGCACTCCTTGGGGGTCAGGACTTATCTTCAAGGGTGTCAGAGCAGTGGTGACCTCCTTAGCTTGGGAAGATGCCCCCAAGGGGACCCCCCATCAGCTACGGGGACCCAGAGGGCTTCATGTCCGGGCTAGGTAGGCACCGGGCAGCCCCAAACCCAGGTCTGAAGCCACAGAGGGCCCGCCGATGGTCACCCGCCTGGTGAGGTCCTTTGGTCAGGGTGCGTGCACATACTCTGGCAGGCTAGCGATTCACAGGTTTCATTAGTTTGTATTTTTAATTTGCTGCCTGTGGCCTGAAGGAACTGACCTTCCCCAGGGCTGTCAGGGATAGTTGAGGTTGGCTTTCCTGGGCCCAGCCATCTGAGGGAGAAGAGAGGAGGTGAGGGGCCCTGGGAGTCTCAGTGTTGTGCCCCAACCCCGGGGGAGGCAGCCCCCAGCCCCCACACATCTGCCTGCCAATAGTACCAACAATCTGCCCGGGAGGGCACTGGGGCACTCAGCCTCTGCCTTGTGTGAAATTGCTCTGTGGCCCTAGACAGGAGCAGGGCTGCTCTGGCTGTCTGTCCCTTCACCTGTGAAAAGAAGGGAGTAGCCCAGGGTTGCAGAATCCTACTTCTCGGAGAAGGCTGGCGGCCAGGTAGCCTGGGGTGTCCAGCTCCTGCCCCTCAGGCCCGCCCTCACCTTCCACCCCTGGTGGCTTGGCAGGCAGGCTCCCTCCCTCTGGCCTCCAGCTCGGGTCGCTGTGTGGAAGTGATTTTTCCAGGTGAGGAAACGCTCATGCGGCCCTGCCCCTTGTCTTAGATGAGGAAACTGAGGCCCCACCAGTGTCTGTGGCACAGTGAGTTGCAGATGCAGCTGGGACCGGCACCCGGGGGACTCCTGGCAGCACAGTTGGCCTCTGAGACCTGCAGGTTCTGCTCCCGCCACTTCCCTCCACTGAGCCCGCAGCAGCCTCTGGGCTCTCTTGCCCTCCAGACCAGGGAGGGGTGAACCCAGGCAGGGGCCCCTCACATCCCTTCCTCCATCCCTGCTCGGCATGGTGCTGGCTGGTGGCAGCTAACCATGCCTCCTTTGCTCCTCTTATTCTGAAAGTACGGGGGCTTAGCAGACGCTTTTTAGTGACAAAACAGAATTTCAGTTGCACTCACCTCCAAAAAGCGTCAGCCTCTCGATCTGGCTGCATCTGCATAAAGCGAGGATGCTTTTCTCATCTCATTCTAGCCCCCAGGGGTGTGTGGTCAGGAATAATCCCATCCTAGGGGAGGAGGTGGAGGCTCAGGAAGGGTCAGGAGGCAGCAAGGACTTGTGTTGATTGGGTGGGTGGGGGGGCCTGGCAGAGTGGGCTTTTCAATAAGCCTTTAAGTGAATTGTTAAATAAATGAATAATAAACACGGCTTTCTATTTTCAAATAAAAAATAAAAAAGCTCTTGCTACTGCATGCTCTGAGTGATTAGCATGATTAACTGTAATGACTCATTTCCTCCTCAGAAACATCCTATTACCCTCATTTTAAAAGCGAGAAGTCTGAGGCACAGAGAGGTTAAGCAACATCCCGAGGCCACACAGCTACTAAGTGGCAGAACTAGGATATGAATCCAGCCAGCAGGACCTTGCGCTTAGCCACCCTGCCAAAACACCTGTGCAGGCTCCGGTCCACAACACTCTGTCCACTAGAACTTTCCGTGCTGGCGGGAATGTTCTGTATCTGTGCCGCCCAAGCTGGCAGCCTCTAGCCACATGTGGCTGCTGCGCACTTGAAATGTGGCTGGTGTGACTGAGGAGCTGCTCAGGGTGCGGACGGATGCAGCCCCCCGTGCCCAGTGTTGGGCTCTAATAGTTTCTGAACAATGGCCAAATGAGTAGCCCAGAGTTCAAAGAGAGACTCATGGCCTCAGAGGCCAGATTGCCCACCTGCCATAGACAGAGGAAGCAAGACGGGCAGAGGGGAAGGAGAGGACCCCGGCCCACACAGCCAGCCAGAAAGGACAGGCAGAGCCAGGCCTCCAACTACAGTGCCACTGGCACTCCCCACGCCGCGCCTTCATGTCTCCACTCCCCCGTCCCTCTCGGTCTTCTTCCTGTGAGCAGAGAGCTGGCTCACATTTCCCACGTATGAGAGGAGAGAGCTCCTGCCATCCATGGCTCAGAAGACTGAGCCGTGGAATCCACAGCCCCCTGGGCAAGGTTAGTCCTCAAATCCAGTCAACTCTTGATCCAGACTCATACTCTCCACTTTTGGGCTTATCAGTGGCAAAGCCTTAATCCCTGCCAGGCACTTGGCGCGGAGGCTGCCTCCTGCCCTGCTGTCAGCTGGTGTGTGCGCAGGGAGCGCAGGCTCATTTTAATATTGGCTGGAGCTAAATCTCATTAGAAAAGTAAATTTGCTGTAGCTGCAAAAAAAAAAAAAAAAAAAAAGCAACCCACATAACCCTTCCAAAGCTAAACAGAAAACATTAGATTTGGATTTTTGGATTATTTGATGTTTCACGTTCCCAGCACCTGGTGCAGAGCCTCCAACACCGTCGGTGCTTGGTCAGTGTTGGTGCAAGTGAACTGAATTTTGGGGGCTCCCTGACCACCCTGTCACCTTTCAGCGTGGATAAGAAGGGCTCACAGATCTGAAATTTTTGTGTCACGATTTTTTTTTTAGATGACCATTTGCTGATAAATTGTTACATTTAACAATAATTAGACAAGAAAGTATTATTTTGTGTTTGGCAAAAGGACGAACTCTGAGCCAAGGCAGGCTCTGGGTTCTTTGGGTCGGGATAAGGAAGGGAGGGTCCAGCCCAGAGTCTGGAGGTGTGATGACTCAAGTGGGTGAGGTGGGAGGTGGGACAGCCTGCACCGATTCCAGTGGGATTGGCTCCAGGGCTGGCCTGACACTGCTACTCCAAATTCTAGAGCCATCCTCATCCTGGAAGAAAGGGGGTGAGGGTGTATAAAATAAACGATTAAATTAAAATTCATCTAGTATTTCTTCTAAAAACTGGTGAGATGACGGTTTCCCAATTTATAGACTGTCAGGAAGCCGGGGCTTAGAGAGCTCTGTTTTTTTCAAAGTCTACTCGGCTAGCCACAGATGGAGCTGAGACTGGACCTCAGACAGCCTGGCCAAGGGCCTGTCCCCACTGCACTTCTTCCATGTCCCCTGGCTAGTCTTCAGTAGGGTCCCCAAAGGTCTTTTTGCCTGGAGGTCTGGGGAGGGGGTACATGACTTCTCTTCTTCTCCTGAGTGCCAGGTTTCCCCAGACCCCACATCCTTCCTCGCTGCCCTGCATTCCAGGACCAGGAGGGCTGGGGCAGGGGCCAGAAGATGGAGAGGAACCCTCAGCACTGCGAGATGCTCAGGGGCGAAGGCTGTCCCTCAAAGTCCCTGCAAGCTCTTGATGTGCTTGACCTGCAAGATGTGCTTGACCTCATAGCCTGTCCTCCCTCTGCCTTTGGGCTTGCGTCTAAAAGACCCTTACATTCATCAGAGCCACAGGAAAGACCTTCCTCAGTAGAATGTCCAGCTGCTCCAGTGGGGGGCCTCCTGCAGGGGTGGACAATTGCTGAGGTCGATGTAGGGGAACAGGGGGAGGACCCCAGCCCGCCCCAACTCACCACTCGGCCCGCCCTGACTTCTGCCTGTGGGCCTCCCTCTGCCGTCCGCCAGTGCGCCTCCGTGCCTTTGTCTCTGGTCTCACTGCCTCTTTCTCTGCCTGAGTCAGGCTCTCTCTCAGATTCCTCCTCCTCCTCAGCCCCTTCCTCTCCTCCTCTCCATTCTCATCAGAGAGGAACACTCATCCCTCTCTTCCAGACACAATGGAGCACCGTGCTCCTGTCCGCTCAGCCTTTCACTCAGTGCATCCTCTTCCCCATCTCACACTCCCAGCTCCCGGCCTGCCTCATCACGCTGTGCTCCACAACTAGGAAAGTACATCTGACTTGGTCCCCTTATCCCCGAGAAACCACTAAGAGAACCTTCAGGTCTCCCCCGAAGCCTAAGCTGGGGAACTGGGCTTGCCCCAGGGCATCCTCCCGTGAAGCTCCTTGGCCTCTGCCACAGGCTCCAATCCTGCTGCTGGAGCTGATCCCCTCAGTGATTCACCTGCCCCCTGCTTCTGGCGGAACAGTGAGTACCTGCCCAGTCTGAAACCTACACACACATATTGAACACAGCGCCTGCCAGCTTCCAGCTCACCTGGACCTGGAGTGATCCCCAAGCATCCTGGGGTCAGGCAAGAAACAGGAACAGCGAGCTCCTGGCTCCAGTGCTGAATGGGGCACAGATGCATTAACTCTCCCAGTCCCATTAACCTTAGCAAGTATTTCTGCTTCCATCGAAAGGGGAAGAGGGAAAATGTCTCTAAGCTCTGGAACCTCTGGCAGTGCTGGGCATGGACTGGGCAGAGTGAGAAGTCTGTCTGAAGACCCTGGGAAAGGGTCTTCACCCCACGGGAAGAAAGGGAAGGCTGGATGTTTGGTCCAGTAAGGCCATTAATGGTCACCAGCTGAGCAGACTCTGGGAGGAAATGTCTCAATCTCTGTCGCGGCTACCAGCAGAGGTAGGGAGACATAATGACAGAAGACAAATCTTAGAAAACCCTAGAACAACAGTCCTATGCAGCCACATGCCCCACAGCCCTAGTAACTTAGGGAGTGATGTGCCTCTCATTTCCACACAAACACATCCAGGCATTGCACAGTGCTGGGCCCTACGACGTCCGTACCCCAACATTCTCAACAGTGCATGCTACACAGCCCAAGCTCGAGGCACCATTGGGCACCCCACCCACGCTGGTGCCCATGCACTGGGCTAGCAACTGTCAGGAAAGGTCCCCTTTCTATAGGTCTGGAGTCCTTCAGCTCCAGCTTCTACAAGAATCCATGCAGCTAGGCCTGGCTGGGGGAGGAAGGGGACAGGGAGGTGGGCCAAGGCTCCCATGTGTGCATGTGGGGGTGGTTCTTGACATTAGCTGCTTGGTAAGGGGCTGTCACCTCCTTTCCCTGGCACTGTCGGACCCGGTGGCTTCCTTCCCTATTTCCTGCCTCAACTCTCAGCCTCCTTTTTCTGGAAGTTGTGTGCTCTGACTTTGGAGGGACTGGGACCTCAGACCTGAGCCCAGGCGCAGATGGGAGGGTGGTGAACTGGTCGCGCCTCCTTCCTCCTTGCTACACCGAAGGTCCCAAGGGCTCTGTGCCACCCTTGCAACCCCTGGGTCCCTCAGCATGCCCCGCAGAGCTCGGGCCCCCTCAAGAGAGTTAACTTGGCAGTGCCCAGGAGCCAGAGAGAGATCCAGAGAGGGCTGTTGGGCAGCAGGGGTGCGGAGGTGGTGGACGACTGACCCCTGACTCCTCATCCGGCCACCAGAAACCACCTGCTGAGGGGGCCAGGAACTGACGGCTGAGAGCCCGGGCCAATTGTTAGAACCTGCTGAGAACCAGCTCTTCCCCTAATCCCGGTCGACGAGGGCAGGTGGTGCCGGGTTTTGTTTCGCAGCCCCTCGGCAGCAGCGCCTCCCGGCCCGAGCTCGGTTCTCGGCCCCCTTTCCGGCTGCCCCCAGCGCGCGCAGCGCACACACACACGCCCCAGCGCGCGCCCGGGAGGACATGGCGTGGGCACCGATGGGGACGCAGAAAGGGGCTCTGTGCGCGGCGGGGCGCCCGCGGGGGCGCGGGGAGCACTGACCTGCGGCGACGAGTCCGGAGCGTCTCTGGTGCGGTCCATCGCGGGCGACGGCCCCTACGCCCCGGCCCCGGCGCCCCTAGACTGCTGCCCTGGGCGGCGTGCGGCTCCCTCCCCGGGGACTCTCGGGCTCCGGGCCCCCGGGGGCCACTTCATAGCCGCGGGGTCCGCGCGCCCGCCCGCCCGCAGCCCCGCCCGGCCCCGCCGCCCCGGCCCGGCTCGTTCTGGGCTCAGCGAGGCGGCGGCCGAAGGCTGGGAGCGCGCGGGAGGGAGGGCGCGGGAGGGAGGCGGGGAGGGAGGCGGGGGGCGGGAGGCGGGGAGCGGGGAGGGCGCCGCGGGGAGCAGGCGAGGGGGCGAGAAGGGCGAGCGGGGCGCGCGGCCGGAGCCGAGCCGACCGGGCCGGCGCAGAGTCCCCCTAGGTGGCGGCGGATGTGCCGGTGCCGCCGCTGCTCTGCCGGCGCCTCCCGCCCCGCCCCCACCCGCTCTCCGCCCCCGCCCCGCCCCCGCCCCGAGCCCGCGCCAGCGCCGGCGGGACCCGAGCTGCTCATGGTCGGTACCAACCTCGCCAGCCTAGGCGGGGGCGCGAGGAGGGAGGACGGCGAGGGGACCCCCCCCCGGGGGTTGGTATCACCTCCCCACCGCCCCCCACCCTCCCCCGGCACCGTCCCCCGCGGAGGCGGCTCCCGCTTCAGGCGCCGGAGCAGGGGTGGCGGGCAGGGGCCGAACGCACCCCCAGGTCTCGGCTCTCGAGAGTTAAAGCTCGGCCCCCGCCTGCACCCCCATTCCACCCCGCCTCCATCCTGGCTGCTCCTGGCGCCCAGCTTGGCAGCCTCTCTCAAAGGGTGATTGTTTCCGGCCGGGCTGCTGCAGGAGGCTGGGGGGACGGCTCTCTGGGACCAGGAGGCCGAGCTGGGGAGCCGGTGGGGGATGCAGCTCCCTCCTTGGCTTCAGGCACCCCGGATGGGAGGTGGCTGGTGGGGGCGGACGGTGCCGTGCCAGGAAACGGGGTGCCGGTGTGGGGTGGTCGCGGGGGTCCTCAGGAGGCGGCCATAGGGCGGCCCCACCTGTGGGCTCTGCTGCGCCGTGGAAGGGCCCCTCGAGCTGCCGCGCGTCAGCCTCACCCCAACCTCCCCTTCCGGGCCAGTGCACCGGGCATTCCAGAGAG
The DNA here is from genome assembly GCF_006542625.1 of Nomascus leucogenys. Taxonomy (NCBI): domain Eukaryota; kingdom Metazoa; phylum Chordata; class Mammalia; order Primates; family Hylobatidae; genus Nomascus; species Nomascus leucogenys. The sequence goes on along the minus strand of NC_044395.1, from coordinate 527,177 downwards.
AGGGCCTGGAGGCCTGCGTGGGCGGACAGGCGCGGGGAGGCCGGGGGCAGCGGGATCTCCAGGAATTTCCCGGGCCTCTGCCGCGGTGTGTTGGTGGGCGGGGGACGGAGGCCGGTGAGTGGGCGCGCTCTTGGATGTCTGTGGGTGCACTGGTAGGGTGGCTTGAAGCCCTCTATGGAGCTCTATGTTCCAGGTACTCCTTCAGCTTGTCGGAGACTTTGAAGCCATCCTTGCACTGATTTTAGAGGTTGGCATCTCCCGGTGCTCTTGGACACCTGTATTCAGGCCACACCCGCTGTGTCCTCTTCACAGCCCCAGAAGGCCAACTCCCATGGCGGGGTTCGCGGCGGGACCAGGGACTGTCGGTACTTTCTTTAGGGTCTCCCTCCTTCCCTGGAAACCAGTTCCAGCCCCATTGCTAGGCACTGCTTAACCAGAGCTGTGCCCCCGTACTATGGGCTGGGGCTGAGGACCACGGGCCTCTTTTCCATCAGCTTTTCTGCCCTGTTAGGACCAAGCCGGGCCCTGCTCTCCCCACTGAGGATGTGCAGGTGGGGAGGGGGCAGAGGCTCCAGAATCAGCCACTTTGGTCAAGACCTTGAGCGGAGGAAGGCAACTCACCGTCCATATCATGCCACAGACGTGTGAAAGTGTCCTTAATGACTATCTCTAGGGATAACTGCCCCTCCTTGTCATGCGCTCTTTCATTGTTGTGCTTAACAGCCCTCTTTGCCGTCAAGAAACTTCCTCTGAGTCTAACCTGAGTATCTCCTGCTGCAGTTCAGGAGCGTTTCTCCCTTCTCTTAACGCGTGGGATCCCAGCCAGCCCTGCTCCGCCTGCTTCTGCCCCTATTACAACCCTCTCTTCTAGGCTCTGCTAAGAGGCCTTTCCTAAGTCTGTGTTGTCTGCTATTTTCCTGGTCTCCATACTCTGCTTCTCCTTAGACTCCACACCAGCTGAAGGGAGGGGAAGGGCAGGTGCAGAAGCAGGATTGGCAGGGGCACCAGAGAGCACTGAGGAGGGGCCAGGCCGTCCCGGAGGGCACGTTGCCTCCCTCCTCTGCTAAGCCAGCCAGCCGCAGTCACACAATCACCAAATGGGAGGACAGAAATGACCATGAAGACTGTCTCGTTCCAGACCCTCATTTTACCAACAGGGAAACACTCCCACGAGGGGTGAGCTCAAGAGAGCTCAGGGACATGGCGACGAGGAGGCCTGGGTTTCAGGCCGGTTCCGAAGGCGCTAGCAAAAGACTTCCCCTCAGGGCTGGTTTCAGTAATGAAACAGGCGGTTGGACTAAGTGGGCTGCGGTCCGACTGGTCCTGTTGGGCTGTGGCTCGGAGATGCTGTCTGCAGGGGTTCTCGGCTTTACCTCAGCATTCTGGCAGGAACAATTGTGATAATAAAGCTGCTTTCTAGGGACCTGTCTTGCATCTTAGTCCCAGGCTCTGTTTACAGAATTTTTAATATTAATTTTTAGAGCCAATTTAAAACAATAATAGGAGATTAAAATTAGCGTGATAAGGCTCAGTGAAGAGACAACAGCCTGCCATTCGTTTTGGTGGGAAGTTTTGGCAACATCCCAAGTGTATGGACACATACAAATGTACTGACATCTACGCAGGCACAAAACATGCACACAGAGGCAGCTACACATGCAAATTCACCCACATGAACACACACACACACACACACACTCTGAAATACGTCATGTGCACATATAAATGCTTGCACACGGATGTACCTGAAGCACCTGCACCCACACAGACACACGTGTACACATGCCATCCTCCCAGGTCAGCCACATTCCCACCCCTGTCTTCCTGCTTGGCCTCTGCAGGTCTGTGGAAATCCTTCCCTCCCATGTCTGGACTTGGTGCATCCCCACAGCTTGCCGCTTGCTGCAAACATCTGGAGCACCTCTAAGGTCTCCCTGAATGATTGATCTTCCCCTCCCCCTGCCTTCCCTGCCAGTAGTGAGCCCCTCTTCTCAGAGACCCCCAAAGCCTAGCACCAGCATGTTTAGTATGCAAAGCCCGGGTTTGTCCTCTGGGACAAACCGTTATGTGTTTATTGTGTAGTTAAGCAGGACGGGAGCCCTGCCCCCGCTCTGATCCTGGCCCACTTCCCATAATCTGAGTCCCAGAAGAGTCCTGTAAAACCGTCATCTGCAATGCAAAACCCGCAAAACATCTGGGAGGGTCTGTGGGTTTTCTCCAAATCACCTGTGCCCTAATTTAATATGAATAACAATTAGTTTACTCTTATCAGTTAATTGTTCCCCTCGTGGGTTCTGTCTGCCCTGGCCGCTCTTTCAGCAGGAGTTTTGGTCTGCTCCAGACTCCTAATGATACTGCCTTTTCAGCCGAGCCGTCCTTCTTAGCTACCACCCAAGAGAAACAACGCAGCTGCGCTGCTTGCCGCCCTGGCCTGCGGGGCCCAGGCCCTCACCCCATCCATCTTAGCCAGTCTGATTGTTGGGGGCCATCCAATCTCCCCTTGCCTTCACCAGGAATCTATAGCAGTGATTTTGCTGATGTGAGTGGAAAGGTCCCAGTGGGATTCTTCAGTGAGGAGCCCCACCCCACACAGTGCCCGTCCTCTCCCGTCATTGCCCTGGCAAGGATGACAGCACATGCACACGTGTGGGCTCACCAAGATGCTGCCAGAGAGCGAGGGGAGTGAGAGGAAGAAGAGCTGCCTTCTGCCTCGGCAGGCAGGGTGGGCTCCCCAGGGACACAGCCATGCTATCGGGCATGTCTGAAATGTTCCCAGTGGCTCCTGGATGGATGTGTGTGGATGTGCTGTTTTGGGTGGTGGAGTTCATGGCCCAGATAGAGAAAGAGGAGGAGACCTTTTAACTCTTCCCTTTCATTAGGTTTCTGGTCTGAGCTTCGAATCTTGAACACCCTTGTTTGTCCATAAAAAATTGAAAATGGTCATGTGGTCAACAGGTTTCCCTCTGCCCTCCCCTCTTCTCAGAAGCCAGGTCGGCATCTTTCCTGAGTTGGTGCAAAAAGGCTGACTCCTGCTTCTCTCCAGTCTCTGCCTCCAGGGAAAGGGTGCAGTTACATGGCTTTAGAACACTTCGGTCATGTCATTTTGTTTTGCATCCTTTCCTCTGTGGCTGAGGGAGGGATGAGAGGTGATAGGAGCAGAGCCCCCAGACTTAGGGGAGCATCTCCGAGGCTAACCTGGGACCGTTCTTTGTCCTCTTGCAGAAGTGAAAATAACCCAGATTGCCCTTTGACCTCCCCACTCTCCCCAAAGTACTCTGCAGAGCCCACACCTCCAAAGTCTCACTGAAGCCTTTCCCAACCTGAGCTCTGTGGCTTGTGCTGTCTCCTGCAGCCCTCCTGACCCTCAGGCACCTCTGGCTGTGAACTGCCCTTCCTCTCAGTCCCATAGCACTTTATCCAGACACATCTGGAGGCTCTTACCCATCTTTGCATGCTTTCCTGTGTTCAACTGATATTTACTGAGCTCCAGTCATATGCCAGGCACTGTGCTGGGCACCAGAGACATAGCAGTAAACAACAGCAATTAGGAGTGTTAACTTCAATTAGGCCATTTATATGTATGCACCAGGTTAGGTTCCAAGTCTTCATGCACGTTAGCTAATTTCACATGTAAGGTGTTATTTACAAGGTACTGTTTGTGACAAGGTTCGATTATAGTTTCCATTTATAGGTCAGGAATCTGGGGCATAGTATTCAGGTAATTTAATTAAGGTCACATGCCTAGTAAGTGACATAGCCAGCATTTGAGGCAGGCAGCCTACTTCCAGGACTCAGGCTCAGCATCAGAGCACAACGCAGGGATTATATGCTAGTGTCCACAGATGGACAAATGCACAGAACAAACAGAGGTGGAGGAGGTACAGGAAGGGAAGAAATAGGGTCAAGAGCTAGAGAGAGTCCTGGGAGGGCAAGATCAGGGAGAGGCTCTTTGAAGAGGCCATGTCTGAGCCAAAACCCGGGGGAATATGGGCCAAGCAAGGAGGACAGCAATAGGCGACCTGAGGGGTTTGCAGGAGGTTTGGTGCACTTGAGGAATATGTGCAGCAAGTGAGGCTGGAGAGTGGAGAGCAAGGAGAGAGCCATGGGGAGTCGAAAGGACACTCTCTGCTTGGAGTTTGAGGATTCATGTGCATGAGTGACCTCCTGCACTAGCGTCTTCTGGAGAGTAGCTGTTCAATAAATAAGATGGATGGAGTCATCTAATTTCCTGCCCAAAATCCCCTCCACGGCTTGGGTGATGGGCAAACATCCTAGACCTTTGGGTATTAGTAGAGCGTCTGCAGAAAGGACTCCCTACCCTTTCCCTTTGGGATTTGGAAGAAAGAAAAAAGGTGCTAGGGGTCCTGCCGCATGGATGTGTTGATTCCATTCATTCATTCATCCAAATTCTGAGCAACTCCTATGGCCAGGAATTTTGAGAAGTGTGGGAAGGACAGAAATGAAGGGCCAGCTCCTGCTTATGGTCCCATGGTTTTCTCCAGCCTGAGGTTTCAGTGTTTCACTTTTACTGTCTGCCCTTCCCCCTGTGCCTACCACGGATTTTTCTGCAGGGGAGAAGAGTTGGGCAGAAGGCTGAATTATTGAGGAGCCAGACTGGGACCTGGGCAGGGGCTGCTGCAAATGCCAAAAACTGGGAGAGGCGGAGGGGTCTCCTGTGTGCAGCAGCCTTCAGAACCTTTTTGTGATCACCCAAGGGGTTGGGTTACAGTGGCTTTTCGGATGGAAGAGGAAGAGAAGACCATAGCACTTGTTGGTGAATTCAGACTTACAACAGTGGTTTTTGTTCAGGCACATTCTGAAAGAAAGGCTGCACACTGAAAGGTCTGAGAAGCATAATCCAACATATTGAAAGATCTTGCTCCTCCATTCGAAGATGACTCAGGCCAGTGACTTTCTTTTTGTTCCCCTGGAGCCAAGAGGGTGGCAGAGTTGGGAAGAAAGACACATGGAATTACTGGACATTGATGTCCTTTGCCCAATGTGCATGTGGTCTGAACTATGTGTCAGAGAGCGAGGGGAGTGAGAGGAAGAAGAGCTGCCCTCTGTCTTCTTCCCCTCGTGGGTTCTGTCTGCTGGGTTCTGTAGGAGTGTGGATGCCTTCGCCTGCAGGCTTCCTTCTAACTCGAGGGTGTAAGATTTTTAAATTCTGACTCTGCCATTGCCTCAGTTTCCTCCAGGGTAGAAGGGAGCCAGAACTCATGCCCACTGGTCATCTTCGCTGGTTTTGAGATGGCATCACCAAGCATGGATGCCATTGTGGGAGGGCAGAGTACGGCAGAGGAGAGGGACAGGCCCCACAGATCCGATGCCAGATAGGAAAAGAGAGAACTCACATCAAATACTTCCTGGCAGATTCCTGGCTGGTTGTGGGAAGCTGGCGGGACTGAAGAACAGTTCCCTGTTGGCCTTATGAGACAAGCAAGAGTCTGGCAGGATTTCTGGGAAATGAGAAAGAGGAAATATGGACCCGTGAATAGAAAGCATGTTGAGTGTTAGGGACAAAGCTCCTCCCTCCTTAGATATTGAGAAAACGTGATGGAGCTAGCCCACTGGAAACCCTGGGCACTGCTCTCATCGAAACATGAAACGGTTGGTCCTTCACTGAGATCCCAAAGATCGAAGTCCTGGGCCTACTGCCCAGACAATCAGCTCCCAAGCCTCTGTGGCTGCACCCGTGCCTGGAGCTGGAAAAACTGCTTTTTATCTGATTACGACTTCCTGGCTGAAAACACTCAGGGGCTCTGTAGGGAACTGGTGATCTGTCCTCCCATAGCCTAGTGATAGATTAAGGGTCTAGGGAGTTAGGGAGAGCTTTAATAGGGCCCCCTGGGTTTGAGCACACATCTGACAGTTCTAATTCTCCAGCTATGTTTTCTGCAAACGGATGGTCATTTTGGGCTTTCTGGTCTCTAATCCCTCATTCAGCAAAGCAAACACCCTAAATCCTCAATAATGCAGGTTTTATAGTCTCATATATACATATCCATGTTTCAGCACCGAGGCCAGCTCCACTCATGAGCGGCATATGTTCCTGCATCTGGATGTAAGCAGTATCAGGACTCTGGAAGCCGAACTTGGGTTTGGCAGGAAGGCATCGCATTGTGGAAGCCAGGTGACATCTACACGGAGCCCTTTTTCCAGGCCTTGTCATCGTGTTTCTTTGAAAGAGGCAGGACCTTCTTTAAAGTGACAGCTAGATAAGGCATGTGAGTGGAAACAGGGTGTTATTTGGGGAAGGACTGGAGAAGGTTAAGAGGACTCATGTTTCCAAGGAGGGGGCTGAGCTGGATCTGGGATGGCAAATCAGTTTTATCCTGGATGCAGATTTCAGTAAACTAGTTGTAGATGGGTGAAATGTACTGAAGCTACATCTGTGGTAAGCAGCACAGGGCACCATGACGAATTAGTGATGTCTGCCTTGAGTGGGTGGCAAGGTAATCACACACACACACACACACACACACACACACACACACACAGAGAGAGAGAGAGAGTGAGCGGGGGGCCATTTCTGGTTGCAAGGTGATATTTAAGATCCTTTTAATTTGTAGTATTATATATCTGTAAAAATCAATAGTTCTATATGTTCTCATCTTTCAGTTCCTCCATTTTTTGTTTGCTCACTTAACCACCATTTACTGGGTGCCTGCTAGATGCTTGTTACTGGGCAGTACATCTTACTTACCCTTGATGAGCTTATGGTCTAATAGGGAGAAGGGACAATGGAAGAGTTACAGTGCAGGGGGAGGAAGACAGTGTTCTGTGGGGCTGATGGCAAGTTCCTGGTGTAGAGAAGGTATGACGGAGTCCTGGTTCCTGGTCTTCAAATCAAGGTGCAGTTGTCTCTGTGTGGTGGTGGCCCAACTGGCAGAACTGAAAGCTGATTTCCATGCGTTAGTTCTGATGTGCAGTGAAGAGGTCCCTGGCTCCAGGCCACCAGTTGTTTGATAAACCTATGCAAGGCTTTGTTAAGTGACATTTGCCCGTTGATGTAGCTGGAACAATCACACAGTCCTCTCCTAGGCCTGGCCTGGTGTGGCCAGCCACAGACCACCTGGAGATGTCCACACTTGCTGGGTAGGAAGGCCCAGCAGAGCCTCAGTGTGAAACCACCTTGAGAGCTGCAGTGTTGTTTTGCCAGGGACTGGAATGTCTACATTCTAGACTAAGGATTAGGGGCAGGATGGGAGTGTCCCGGCAGTGAAAGCACCTGGGAGGACCACTAGAGATGCTTCTGGAGACCTAGTGTGGGTGACTTCTAGGAGTCTCCAGGAAAACTCACTTCTAATGACCTGTAAAACCACCATTATTGTAAGTCTCAGCAGATTGGTTTGAGATAAACCAGGCTTGAGAAACCTTAGGCAGTGGGAAAGTAGATATTTTAACTTTACAACTGGACACATTGAGGCTCCCAGAGGAGCGAAAGTGGCCGGGCCACATCTTAGGGCCTAGCCCTCCAGCTCCTTCCTCCACAGGCCTGGAGAGCCAGGACATGGCAGCATCAGGGGGCCTCCCAAGGCTGACACTGGAACCCCATCCATTCAAGCCGGTGGTGAATGGTGAATCTCTCTGCCTCTTTTGAAGATCTCACAATTAAACAGGCAGAGGAATGTATTTCATAAAATATGCATATGTTTGCTTTGTACAAAAGCATTTTAATGTCTCTCAGCTCGTAGCCAAGATGAGCAACATGAGGAACAATCTTTCACTGCACATGAAGATCAGCCACCAGGCAGTGGTGCCTTTGTGGAGGAATGTCCATTATCACCGCCGTCATCCCCACCGCCATCCTCACCATCATCATTCTTACTTTTTATGGTCAGGGCATAGTTTCACTTCAGTTCCTTGGACGTTCAGACTGTGTCTTGTTCATTAGATTGGCTGCTTTGCCTGGCACAATGTCTGCCACATGCCTGATGCCTAATGAACATCAGCTATTGTAAATGTTTATTAAAAGTCAATGAATTATGTTCTTTTTTGTCATGGAGTACAATCCCATGAGATGAGGAGCAGCAGGTGCCGTCATCTCCCAATCGTGTATAAGGAATCGGAGACAGACAGGTGTATTGTATACACTGGTGCACTCACAGGTGCATTGACACGGGCCCTGTCTTGTGGTCTGACTTGGTAGAGATATATTATCCTGCTCTGGTCACATTATCCCCCAGCAGCAGAATCTGGTCCTTGTCCTCCCTTCCTCTCCCTCTGGTGCTGGCCTGGGTGCCTCTCCACTGTGCAGCTCCTGTGTTCTATCAGACCAACCTCACTCCCATGGATAATGGCTCCTCGTCAGTGCGAGAGCCAGAGGAGCAAATTCTTCATTATTGCATGGAGCTGACATGCAAGAACAACTGGACTAAATTGACTGTATTTTCCAAATCATCACCCGGCTTCTAATTCTATCTGTGAGATGGACTAATTTGAACGAGAATTAGCTTCTAAATTGAGAATCCAGGCCCTTGACCAGGAAGGGAGAAAGGGCCCTCCTGCAGTCCAAAAGGAATGAGGTTTCCAGCCCTGTAGTAGACGCAGAGGCCTTTTTTGGAAATGGTCTCTGTGTGACAAGGGAATAATGTCGTCCCTGCGGGGCCTGTCACTCTCCTCTGCCGTACTCTGCCCTCCCACAATGGCATCCATGCTTGGTGATGCCATCTCAAAACTAGCGAAGATGACCAGTGGGCATGAGTTCTGGCTCCCTTCCGCCCTGGAGGAAACTGAGGCAATGGCAGAGTCAGAATTTAAAAATCTTATACTCTCGAGTTAGAAGGAAGCCTGCAGGCGAAGGCATCCACACTCCTACAGAATACTCTGTTCTGTACGACGTCCTTGAAGAGTGGCCATTCTGCTTCTGCTTGAACTCGATGGCAGAGGTCCTTACTGCCTTCTAGACAACCCATCCCATGTTTGGTCTGCTCTTTTTGGTGAAAAGTTCTTTCTCTCTTTCAAAACTGAAACCTGCCTCCCTTTGACACTTTGGGCTGTGTCCTCTTGAGCAGTGCCTCTCAAACTGTGAAGCACTTAGGAATCTTCTGATTCTGACTAGAGTCTGAATAAAGTGTAGATTCTGATTCTGGAGGCCCCGGAGGCTGCATTTCTGAAGAGTGCTCGGGTCCACAGAGCTCACTTGGAGTGACCAAGGTTCCTGGGTGCCAGACAGGATCTAAGTGTGAAAGCAGCATCATGTCCACCTTTTGATTTCTCTTTACCAAGATAAGAGTCCTACATTCCATTAAGTCCATAGTAAAGAAGTCGTATAAATTCACTGGATGTCAATTCTGGGTGAAATCTTCTCCAGAAGGAATCTTGTCTGTAATTTGATTTATTTTACAACAGAGGAAATGCAGGCCCAAGAAGTCCCAGAGAGTTGCCTAAGGTCATGAAGCTGGTAGAGCTGAGAATAGCTAGAGTTAGGGTTTGCTGACCTAGGATCTTCTCTTAAACAGTGCCACCTTTGGATATTGGAAGCAGGAGCAGCTGAAGGGAGAGTGATTGACTGCAGTCCCCCTGCTGCTGTGTGAGGCAGGAGCACAGCGGGGCGGTCCTCTCCTGCCAGGGAAACGGGGATGGAGTCAGACAGATGGGTGAGAGGAAGGAGAGAGTGGGATGCCCATGGGGAGTGGGACAGGGAAGATGCAAGCCTACTGGGGACTCCTGCTGAACAGGAAGAGTAAACGAAACTTCAGGGAAGAAAGTAGGGGTTGGATCCTTCACATGAATCAGAGGGGATGGGCAGCTATCCCTTCCATCCCCACAGCGCTTGGCCCCTATCCCTGTCTACAACTGGCCCTGCGTGCAGAATTCCCTGTTGAGTTCCATGTTTTCATACCTGCATACAATAAGCATCTTGAGGGCCATATTTTGTTCACCACTGTTTCCCAAGCACCTAACCCAGGGCCTGGCATTCATTAGGTACTTAATACATATTTGTTGAGTGCATGAGTGCCTAAATAAATCATTAGAAGTAGGCAGTCAAAATCCAGGACTGTACAGCCTAATTAAGAAAATCTGATTACTGTATACATAGCAAATACCTTAATGGGAAAATGTGGTAATTAGACCTGGGATAACCAAGACTGGCTTTTGGATGTGCCTGGTGAGGGAAGTCAAGGACTCGAGGGAAAGGCCTAGGTTTGTGCACTGGAGAAGGAGGGGAATAGTGGGAGGAATAATCAGATTTCCTAGGAAAACCCAAGGGTTCTGTTTTGGATGTTAAGTTTGATATGAATATTAGCTAATTCAGGGAAGATTCTAAGTAACAGTTGGATACAACTGGTCTCCCTGGACCCAGAGAAGCTGCGGGAGGTGCTATGGGTGGGCTGAATCCCTCCCCACCGCCGAAGCTGAGAGAATGCTGCGGAGGCTACCAAGGGATAGAAGCAGGGCGGCTTCGTCCTGGAGTCCCTGTGGAGGGCGGGTGGCTTCCCACGAGGACTCACAGCAATCACAGTTTGCTGCTCCTTGAGGGAACTCAACAGCCTGCCAGGGCCCACAAGGTAAACGTGGACCAACTAAGGAAAATAAAACACACCTATGGGGACCTTCAGACGCAGAGAGGAGAGCAGCTGGAACACAGAGAACAAACTCTGACTATAGTGATTATGAAACTAGAGCATGAGGGAGGTTAAACCACAGCACAGTGAAGACTTTCTGGAAGACAAAGTCCTGCTTTCCAAGTTGGAAAATTCAGTAACTACGTTAAAGGAGATGGCAAGTACAGAGAAGTAAATCAGTGCCTTAGAAGATCACGTGGAAGACAAATCTCAAATATGCAGCAAAAATGAAGAGTTGGAAATTAGGAGGAGAAATAAGGCACTTGGAGGACAGATTCTGGAGGTTTCATATGTAAATAGTAGGCGTTCCAGAAGGAGAAAAGTGAACAGATGGAGAAGCAATAAATAAAGAAATAATAGAGGAAAATCTTTTTGGGTTTGCCAAATACTTGTGTCTGAAGGTTGAGAAAGCTCACTGAGTTCTAGGTGAGACTGACATAAACATACCGCAGAGGCGCAGATTGGGAAATGCACAAAGCATGCCTTCATCCTCTCTGGTCTCCCTGTATCCCGGAGACGAGTGTCTTTATCTAGGTATGTCAAAACTCTTAATACCGGCTGGAGAGGAGCTTGGGGAGAGGTTCCACGGGTCCCATCACTGGGGTGATGGGATGATGGGGGAGAGGAGGGGCTTCAGACCACAGGCTGCCAGGAGTGACTGGATGCAGGTTGAGATCCATCCATCTGTCCACAGAAACACACAAAAAGCCAAATCTCAGATGCACGTTGGAGAGGAAGATGTGTTAGGAGCCAGTGTCTCGGTTCAAGCTTAGGCTCAGAGGACTGGGAGCCGTGGGCTTATTCCAAACACCTGGGCCTCTTCAGCAGAGGACAAACTTGCTTCCAGGTGCATGTCTGCCAGTGGTCCTGAGTGGCCCAGTAACACATCACAGCACTGCGGGCAACCAGGTTTAAGATCTGAGCCAGGATGCCATGTGCTGGCCCATCGCGGTTAATGTGTCAGGACAGAGATGCCACAGCATCAGTTTGTGTCCTTCCTAATATCAAGGTACCAGGCAGAGTTCTTCGGAACAAAATACATGGGGACCACAACAAATTTATCAGACAGAGCAGGGCCTTTACCAAAAGCTCTAGTACTGCGGACATCCTGAGAGTGATGTAGCTGCTGACTACCTGGGATCGATGTGTTCCTGCAGCCCAGAATGATTAACGGTATTCAGGAGCAGGAGTGCAATGTTAACAGGGGACAGATAGAGTTAGGTGCTACAGTGAAAGGATCCCTTGGCTGGGCATTCAGAAGTATCACTGTGGTCTCTCCAGCAGGAAGACTTGGGTCGACCTAAGGGTGGCCTTCTGTTGTGCTTTTCACTGAGCTGAGAGCATCAGGGCAGGTCGGGTGAGTAAATGAATACCGACATGCAGTAGTATGCAATCTGGCCACACAACACAAACTTGGAGAGCCTGACAGAACAGAGAGGTCATCTGGTCTACCACCCTCCTCCACCTCTTGGACTCATGTATAGGGGTCACAGGCATGTTGGCTAATGTACGTATCAGCCCCTACAGTTTAGAAATCACTATCAAGAACATTATCCATTACATCCTTGCAGTACTTCCATGAGATAGTAGGGGTGGGGATTACTGTGCACCCATTTTATAGATAGGATAATTGGGAATTGAGAATCTTTTGCTGATAAAGGAAATAAGAAATTGTAGGGATCAGTGGGCCCCAGTTCTTCACTCCTCTGTGTGTTGATCCACATCCTTTGACCCTGTGACTGACTGTGCAACTTCCTTTGGACATTGCATGGGTGGAAGTGACCACGAGCCTGTTCTAACATCAGGCCCCAAGGCCTCCTGGGTTTCCACATTGTCTTCCTCTACCTTTGCTGTGGGAAGAGTTGTTGTGCCCTCAGCCCAGGACCCAGAAAAAATACACGTGGAGCAGCCCCCAGCCTCCTGGCAATCCAGGGTCTACAGCTGGAAACTGAGCTGCCTCTGCTTCCCTGCTGATCTGTGAGAACAAACGACTGTTGTTTTACACTATTGAGAGTTTGCGAGTTTATTTTTGTTATGCAGAATTATTATAGCAATAGCTAACTGAGGCTCTTAGAGGCAACATGTCATCTCACCCCTTGTGTGCAAAGGAATCACCTGAGGTTCCTACTAAAACACTGACTCATTGGGCCCTAGTGGATTCTGATTGCTAACTCTGGAGAGGGATCTGGAATCCTATTTTGTGTTGCTCATATCTGTGGTTCTTTGAGGTTGTTTGCCTCCCTCACTGAAGGGGAAGACCTATGTTATTTGTTTCACATTCACCAGTGGCTGGTGGGTACGTGGCGCACTTTCAAGAACAGGGCATTTGGCAGTCAGAGTCCCAATATTTCCCCCTGTGGCCAGGCTGCAACAGGTGGAGAATGAGTGTGGTGGGTGATTGCGAGTGGGTATAGCCTGAGTATTGAAACTTGGGGCCCTCCTCTGTGTGCTGTGAATGGCATAGCTCTAATCTCACAGATTGTTCCAAGAACTTGGTTGATGCTGTTCTCTCAACTGCTTGCAGCTGCTGCTTCCTGGAGTGTGCCACCCCTCCCTGCACACACACACGCCCGCTCGCTCATGCATACACACACATGCAAGATGGCACTTTTCTTTCTGCAAAGATCAAATTGGCCTCCTTGTTGCCGGCTCAAAGCAGCTGTTTATTTGTTGTTTTCGTGTTTTCAACTGTTGTGATGAGGTTTGCTTCCTTCTCCTTTAACTGAATTACGTGTCATTTAGCTCTTCAGCGCAAGCCACAGATTGAGCTGGAACCTTCTGTCATGTGGGGCTTCAGATTTCTCCTCCTCCTACAACCCAATTAGACCAGCACAGCCATCAGGCACTGGGGCCCTGAGGCTGCTCACATGGTGTTTCTTTGGCTAGGACTGTTGTCCTCCCTCCTCCCTGGGAGCTCAGCTTTGCAGGGAGGACAAGGCAGGAAGCTGAGGTTGCCGACAGAAGCATATTCTCTCTCCCAAACTTGTCCTCAGACCCACAGTCTGTGGGTGGTGAGGAATTCAAGAACTAGATCTGATTTGCCTTAGTTTATAGGTCCATTGGTGACATTGAGTTGGACCATGTTAGTGTTTAGTTGGGTAAGTGAGAAAGAGAATAGAAACAGGATTGCCAAAGACATGGTGAGGACACAGACATGGCTGGAGGCAGCGACATGGACCAAATGTTTTCAGAACCTTTCTTTTACGTGGGACCCAAGTTCCATCAACACTAACTTGGAGGGGCCAGAGAAGCTAGCCACTGGCACGTGTTCATTTTCCTGCTGCTGAGCCCTGGACTTCACACCTGCCATTGAGTCCTGTTTCTGTCTCTCAGCAGGACTATACCTAGATCATCAGTTGGGTGAGGAGAAATCAATATTGCTTTTGTGAGTGATTGGCTTGCTGTGTGACCACTGGCAATCATTACCCCTCTCTGAGCTGGAATCTTTTTAACTCTGAAATGAGGTGGGTGGGCTGGATGAGCTAGGTCTAAGATTCTTGCTGCCTCTAAATGCCTGTGGTTTGCATGCATGGCTGTGTTTAAACTTAGTTACTTCTTAGTAATTCTGCAGTGAACTAGTTTAGCATCACTGTGATAAAGAACCTTGATCCTAAGGTAAATGAGGCATAGTGCTGGGCTTGATAACATTCAAAGGGAACTGGGCAGACTCTGGAACCAACATCCTTAGACCTCAGGTTTATTTGGCAGCTGGTGTGCCTGGGGACAGTGGGGTCGGGAGACTGAGAATTGCAGGGAGGTCATCAGGGCAGGTTTCAGCAGCAGAGAAGCCAGCCAGATGGATTGCCAATGCTGGGGAAAGTTGGGGTAGGCTAAAATCTTGGCAGGTGGGGACTGCTTGGTACAGAGGCACCCAGGAGAAGGTCAGCCTGGCAGGCAGCAGTTGCAGGAAGGCCAGGCAGCTGTGAAACAGGACTTGCCATAGGGACTGAAGTTTCCTAGTGTGTGGAAAGGTCACAGAAAACACGAGGAAGTGAGTGCTGAGCAGCAAACAGAGACAGGGCCCCCCGTGGGAGGATGAGCATGAGCTGCCGCAGGTCCACAGGGTCCATAGCGTATTGGGCCTGCAGGTCCCCCCTATCCCCACTATCCCAGCCTCTCATGAGGCGAGAGCATCTTTAGGTGTGGGGACCTACACTTTCCAAGGCAAACATTCTGAGGGCAAGGCCCAGGCACCTTCCCTTTCCTGGGTGTCTGTCGGCCTGGGGTCCTGCTGGGCAAGGCAGGGCTGGTCCTCCCCAGCATCCTGGGTCAGGTCTGCAGGGGCAGTGGGCATTCCCCTCCCTGGCCTCCCCTGCACCCAGCACTTCAGCAGGGACAGGGAAGTGTCCTGCTAGGAGCCAGAAGCTCACTGCACTCTCCTGAGCCCCTCCTAGGTAAATTGCAGCTCCGCACAGCAGGATTAACTGATGCAGGAAGATCATATACTTTTCCTTCTTAATTAAAACTCTATGAAGAAATAAACCCCAAACAATTCTGAATAGAGCAGTGTTATTTCTTAGAAGCAGGAAGCCAGTGCTTTCTCTTTGTAGCAGGAAAGGAAGGAGGCACATCCAGGCAGCTGTCCGTGGTGCCCCTCCATTCCCTGGGTCTCATGTGGAGCTCAAATGCTCAGGGCAGCCTCTCCGAGGGCCTTCGGTGGGTCAAACTCATGTCCAGCCAACTGAGAGGGACCTGAGGGAGATGAAAAAGCAAATTTCTTCTCTCTGTGGAGCCCCTGGGGCACTGGGAAGGGGCTGCGAAGGAGCCTGGAGCCCTTGTGGCCCACTGCTGCAGGGTGGGGTCGCACGGGTAGACCCCAACTGGTGGTGAGGACCTGGGGTTCCTCGCGGGATGTTAACCTGTGACACTTTATCAGTTTTGCTGAGGGTCGCTTTACAGCCCGAATCAGAGCAGCAGGAAGTTCACTATCTGCCTCCCCTGCTCCATGGAGGTGCCTTTTCCTCTTGGTGGAGCTACACGTGCTGCATTTATAAGGCTCTGTTGATTTCTCACGATTGTATTCATTTCAATAAAATGGATCCCTTAAACAGGACACCATTTTCCAAATTTGGTCTAGAAAACATGGTCACCATAAGTAGAACTCAAAATTCAGGAATTTTCTGGCCCAAGCAGGGCCTTGGCCCTCCCAAGGTGAGGTGGGTGCCCCTAGGTTCACCCCTCCTGCTCCCCGCTGCTCCCTCCTGCTCCGTTTTCACTCCCAAAGCGAGTCCCAGCCACTCTACCTAGGTCCTCAGCACATGGGCATCCAGTGGAGCTTGGGTTTGCTGGAATTTGTTTTCAACTGAGTGCCTACTATGAGCCAGGCACTGGAGGCCCAAACAGGAGCAAGATTCAGTCCCTGCCCCCCAGAAGCTCACTGTCATGTACAGAAGAGGACTAGAAATGGAGAGACCACGCAATGTGGCAAATTTGCAGAGAGGCTTCTGAGCACCTGGAACTGAGTCTTCAAGGAGCAGCTATACAGGAGGGGGCCTGGGCACAGGAGTCCTATACAGGGGGAATGACAGATGCAAGACCCATAGACCCAAGGGGCATGTCACCTACATTTAACTTTTTTTTTCAGAGACTCAGGGAGTGCATCTTCCACCTCTAATCCTATTTTCCTAGAAAATAACATTGCAGTGAAAAAAAACCATCCCACAAGAGTCCCCTGGTTCCAGCCCAGAGGCGGCTGCCCAGCTGTGAGAGGCAAAGCCAAACCAGAAAATAGCTCGTCTGCCCGCTGCCCAGTGATGGAGAGCACCCCGGGGAAGGTTAGCACAGGAGCATCATCATTAGATCAGCAGACAGTGGCTCCGCTCCCAGGCCCAGGCAGCCTGCTGGATCCGCTCTAATGATGGGAATGGGCAACTAATTACCATGAAGTCACCCCGCATGCAGCCACACAGCAACTGCAGCCTCCGTGGAATCAGTAGGCAGGTTCTCCTCTCCTCCCTTCTCTAACAATGAGAGTCTTCGCTTGCCTTTTCACGACACTTTGCAGTTGATAAAGAACGTTCACAACCACCGATTTCTTATTTGCCGTGGGTATTATTTTTCTCATTCACTGTTGAAGAAAGGAAGGTTCAAGAGAGGATCAAATTTACATTGTTAGGAGGTGGGGGAGCTGGGATTCGACATTGTTTTTGGACCACATCTCTTTCTGGTTTATCGTGTGTCTGGCTTGGAAAAAAAGAAAGGAAGAAAATAACACGTATTGACTACCTTCCATGTGTGAGGCACTTTACCTCTGCGAACTCATGTAATTGATAATACCCATTTTATAAGTGAAGAAACTGAGGCTCAGGGAAGACAAACGATGTGCCCAGTGTTGCCCAGCTGGTGAGTGGTGAGTGGAGACCGGGCTTCAGGGCTGACTGCGCCTTTCCTCTTCCTACGACATCTCCCCAGGCTCTGCGCCTGTGGGTTGAGATTCTATGGAGCTCTCTTAGGTCTGTGCAATTGAGCCTTGCAGAGGGGTCTGTGATTTTATTTCCTCCATCCAGCACCACACTTGGTGGGCCCCCTGCAATGTCTTGTCTGCTTGGGTGCATGGGGGTCTCAGAATTAGAATTCACCTCTGCAGCAGTGAGGACCCTTTTTCCAGACATCCCTGTGGGTCTGCTGCTAGGCTTTGTCAGGGTGTGCAGGCTCACCTGAAAGGCCACCGGCCTCCCTGCAGTGTCCATGGCCAGGGCGCTTGTTATTCAGCCTTGACCCCAAAGACCCATAACCAGCAGGAGGCCCCTTAGACTCCCCCCTCCTTCTCCAGCTTGTACTTCAGTAATGGGAAAAAGCACCAGGAAGCCGATTCAATGTCTTAACAGGTGTCTCATCTCCTGCAAGTCCGGGATATTCGGTTTGACCTTAGAGCCACAGATAGTAATGCAGAACTCAGATTGTATATTATATAATTGGAGTTATACAATTGGGCTAGTAAATGAGGCCTCCCAGAATTTGTTAGTCAGTAAGCAAATGCAGACATGATAGTTTGCAAATTGGCTGGTAAAAACCCAGAGAAAAAAGGAATTTCAGGACCACCTGGTTTAAACTCTTCACTTGACAAATGCGAAACTGAGGCCTGGAGAGGGGAGGGGGTGCTTCTGGATATGCCAGTGACACACAGGCAGGCTGAGATTAGGGTTCATGTGTATGGGTGTCTTTCTTTCTTTATTTGAAAAAATTATGCCATAATGTTGCTACTCTCTACATCTTGCTTCTCATCTTCATTTTGGCCCAATTTACCAAATTAATTCAGATCAAAATGTTCATTCGGATTGTAAATTAGCTGAATAATTGCTGTATGGATCTCATCCTCGCAGCTCTGTCAGAGAACCCCACAGCTTCAGAGAGCCCTCAAAGCCAGCATGAGCATACTCTGCCTCCAGGGGTAAAAGCCCTGCTGGGAAGGAAAGGCCAAGTGCTCCCCCATTACCCACATGTCCCACCCAAACACCACCCAGCACATGCAGGGAGAGCCTGAATAATAGCGGGAAAGGAGAAAACTGGAGATCGTGAAGACATTGATTCTTCCAACATTAACTTAGAAGTTTAACTTTTCCTTAAACTGTTTTTTTTTAGGAGGACAAAAAGACTTGAAAAAATGAATTTTAAGTTTATCTAAAAAACATATAGGTGAAAATAGCTAAGAATTATGACAGAGGAGTTGAATGAGGGGGCTTGCTTAAACATATGTCAGAACATATCATAAATCATTACTGACCATGACAGTGCGGCTGTTCAGAGACGTGAGAGATCTATTGAGGGTCACCTAAATAACCACCCTTTATACAGGCAGAATGGTAGCTCAGTGGGAGGGAGGGGCCCCTGAATACCTACCACTGGGAAAAATGGCTTTTTCTTTGTGAATAGAAAATTTTAGGACCCTGATTCATACCACAAAGCAAAAGCGACATAGGGGAGAAAAAACATATTAAAATTAGAAGTGAGAATTTAAGTCAGTGCTTGCCTCTAGGTGTAAAGGACATTCTAAGCATGAAAGTGGTGGAATTAGTGATGGTGAGCTCATTTTCGTATGCTTGTTGGCTGTGTGTATGGCTTCTTTTGAGAAGTGTCTGTTCATGTCCTTTGCCCATTTTTTAATGGGGTTGCTTGTTTTTTGCTTGTTAATTTGTTTAAGTTCCTTATGGCTTCTGGATATTTATTTACAACAGATTTGGCTATATATTTTTTAAAAACATCAGTACATCAAAAGGATCCTACAATGAAAAGGCAAAGGTTACAACTATCAAAGACAAATAATAAATTATGTGAAGGGTTCTTACTTATATTCATAAGAAAAACATTAAGGGCCTGCTATAGTTTGGGTGTTTGACTGCTCCAAATCTCATGTTGAAATTTAATCTGTATTCTGGTGGTCTTGGGAGGTGGGGCCCAGTGAAAGGTGCTTGAGTCAGGAGGGCAGATTCCTCATAAATAGATTATAGCCCTCTCTGGGTCAAGTGAGTCATCCCTCTGTTAGTTCCTAGCAGAGCTGGTTGTTAAGAGAGCCTGATACCTTTCCTGTCTCTTTTGCCTTCTCTCTCTCCATGTGATCCGTGCACTCCAGTTCCCCTTCACCGCTGCCATGAGTGGAAGCAGCCTGAGGCCCTCTCTAGATGCCCGATCTTCCAGCCAGCAGAATCCTAAGCCAAATAAGCCTATTGTATTTTCAAGTTACCCAGTCTCAGGTATTCCTTTATAGCAACAAAAATGGACTAGGACAGACCTCAATAGGAAAATGGACAGAAGATTATATATATACAATTTCAAATGCCAAGGACTAAGGAACATAGTAAAAATGTTAATTCTTTCCAGAAACAAATGTGTTAAAAATGAGAAACTACTTTTACGTATAATATTAGCAAAGATTTAAAAGATGTACTTTTAATTGGTTTCAAAGTGTTGAGGACTACTAGTAGTCTTCTCAAATGGCAATTGCTGATGGAAGAATAAATCACTGCCTTTAACTGAAACATTATGAATACACATGTTGAAGCTTTTATACATGTTCAATTTGATTAAATAATTCTCCTTTCTTGATTCATCCACAAGAATGTTTATCACAGTGTTATTTATAATGGCCATATGTTGAAAACAATCCAAATGTTCATGCCTTCTTTAAATCATTTATTAAATAAATACCAAGATCTGTTCTGTTCTAAACACTGCATTAGATGTTGGGGACACACTGGTGAATAAAATGTATGTGGTTCCTGCTCTTTGTGGAATTCGTCGTTTAGTGGGAAATACAAGCAACAAATGAATTAACAAACAAGAATTGTCCAAAAATTATGGTTGAACAATGGTATTATTGTTCAGTATGTTCCATCATGTTATATCCTTCTAATAAAATACTATGGGACCATTAAAAGTGATGTCCATAAAGAATGACATCTATCCATCCATCTCTCCCTTCGTCCATCCAACAAATGTTTATTGAATACTTAATATGCACCAAGAACTAGGGCAGGCATAGAGGATGCAATTGTCAAAACAAACACAGCCCTCACATAAGCAGGAAATCATGATCCTGTTGCTAAGGACTGTGATGGAAGTGACAGATTTAATCCAAGAAAAAACTAACTCTGTGGTCACAGTCCCAGATGTCCTAAAATTTGGCTCTCGTTGACCTTGTCCTCTTCTGGAATATGCTCCCCTTTCCACAGGTTACTCCTTATGACCTCCCCTTCTTCATGTAGTCTTTCCTGATCACCCCAATTCAAACAGGCATTCTTCTCCAAATTTTCTGGCATTTACCATCAGAAACACTCATTTGACATTTATCACATTTTGTCCTTTATGGCCAGTTATTTGTTACTGTGCTTGCAATGTCCCTGCCAATGTGATGATAATACTGTCCTCTTTCCGTAGAACACTCTCTTCTCCCCTTTCCAGCTGTCCAACTCCTACTGAACACTCCCAGGTGCAGCTCAGTAGTCACGCCCTTCCCTGGGCACCCACAATGGCTTTTTGTGCACCATAATTTGAGTCAATCAAGCAGAATGTATTCCCTATAAGGCTAGAAAATCTATCTGCCTTGTCTTAGCATCTCTGGAGGTGTCTAGCTCAGTGCTGGGGTCAAATAGGTGAGGCCATCAAATGTGGAGTGAATGAGTGAATAAGGAATGAATTGAGGGCATTTTGAGGATGGCTTGAATGTGTTATAGATTATAGGTTGGCAGTGTTATGTTTTTTTTCATATTTCATACAGAGTACTATGCACATAGCAGGTGCCTAATAAATATAAATTGTTTTATTAATTGTGATACATGTAATGATAACTTTGTTATTAACATTATTGTTCAATACTGCCATCCCTGCAAGGAATCTGTCACAAAGAAGCAGGGGCTTGGTCCATTTCCCTCTTACCCTTAGGGAGGAGAACTTCCTTCTGGGGCCATGTCTGTCCAGAGAAGACCCTTGTCTGCATCTGGGGGCAGGGCCCGTGACTTTTGTGCAGACTCGGTCCCCAGGCGGGTGCGTTCATGACACACCTCACAGGAGGCATGACTCCCACCCAGGGTGTCACTCCGTGTGGCGGCCGCAGGTGGCAGGGGCAGACACCTGAGTCTTCCTGCAATCTGTGCACCTGGATGGCACATGTACCTGTAGAGACATTGGAGCAGCAGTCAAATACCTGAATAGTCCTAGAGGGTGGAGAGCCCGTTACTAATGGAGAATGCCTATTTTCCCACCCGACTTACCTGCTAAGACAGGAGTCTGAGCTCAGGGCCTAGTATCAACCTAGGTGGTTTCTGCCGACTCTTTAGCAGGAAGCAACAGCCCCTGCTTCCCTCCTCCTGCAGAGCGGTGCTGTCTACACCCCACAGTACCTCCTCCAAGCATCTCAGCAAGGAGGAAAAAAAGGCACAACAAAACAAAACCCAAATATCCAGTTTAGCAGAGCCGCGCTGTCCAACTGGCTGTATATATCCTGACAATTTCGGTCCCTGGTCTTTTCCCCTTGAGTAAAGCTGTTCTTTTGATCCCAGCAACTCTGAGAGCAGCACGGCACTGAGAAAACTTTTTATAAAAGTTGCTGACGCATCATAGCCACGGAGAGGTCGAGCCTCTAAGACAGCGATCCTGCTGAGAGAACGTCTCCAAGGCTTTCTCTTCCATCCTTGGTGCATGGGGCTTGGCTCTTGTGCCTGGTCAGAGGCAGTGTGTGAGGTGGGTACAGGTGCCCAGAGTTCCCAGGGTGGTCCCTGGGTAGGACCTGGCTCGTGGTCTTAGCTCCTGGGAAGGGTTTGGGTCATGCCATTGTGATGTAAAAAAATCCTGGCGGTTGGGGGCGTGGGGCGGGCATGGTGGCTCATACCTCTAATCCCAGCACTTTGGGAGGCCAAGGTGGGTGTATCACCTGAGGTCAGGAGTTTGAAACCAGCCTGGCCAACATGGCAAAGCCCCATCTCTACTAAAAATACAAAAATTAGCCGGGCACGGTGGTGGGTGCCTATAATCCCAGCTACTTGGGAGGATGAGGCAGGAGAATCACTTGAACCCAGGAGGTGGAGGTTGCAGTGGGCCGAGATTGCACCATTGCACTCCAGCCCAGGTGACAGAGCAAGACTCTGTCTCAAAAACAACAACAACAACAACAACAGCAAAAAACAAGACAAAAAAACCCCTGGGGATATATCTGGGGGCCACCAGAAAGGGGCTCAGGGTAAAGGGATGAGGAGACGGAGTGGGAGATGGCAGTGCCTGGGTGATGGGAGAGAGCAGGGGAGGGCGAGTCGGGGGAACAGCTGCTGATTTCATAGGGAAGCAGCTGGGATGGGGCAGTGGAGCAAGAACTAGGATTGTCCCACATACAATACAACTGCATATTGGACATACAACCCAGACAATTCCTTCTTCTATCAAATCCACCACCCTGGAGAGTGAAGCTGAAAAGCTGATGACATAAAGTCCGTCTGGGATCAGGCATGATTCTGGGTGCCCAAATGGAGCACAGATCCCTTCCTTCCCAGGGTGCCAGGCTGGCTCCTCAGCCAGGCTCATGGTGTAGGGAGCTGGCCTTTCTTGGCCCTCATTGGGACCTGGCTGTCCTTGAGTGGGAGGAATTCTGGAGCCTCACTCTTTGGGATCCCTTTGGCTACATCGTCTATTCGTGGGCCATGCCCTTCCTTCAAAGGCTTCAACCTCACACAGATCTGGGCTAGAACACGGGCTTGCCCGTATGTCTTGACAGCTCACCGAACCTTCTGAGCTTTTATTCTCTTACCTATTTAATCAGAGTGGTGTGTGAGGGTCCACCAGGTAATCTGAGTGAAGCCCCTCGCTGCCTCTGTCCCCTGTGGGTCATTCTGCCCAAAGGGGTACATAGCCTTAGGACCACCAACTCCTCCCAGAGCACTGAGGTCCCTGCTGCCCAGTTAGTGGGTCCCAGGGAAGCCACGTGGCTTTTGGAGTGGCATTCCCATCTTGCACTTTCAGGGCCCCCTCTGTGGTTCTGAGATGAGGAAACAGCTCTAACCTTGGTGAACCCGACTGTGCTGGGCCCTGGGTTGTGAGGCAAATGGAGTGCAGAGGCCCTGGGGAAGGACACGTCCCTCACCACAGTCACTCCCCAGTGCAGCAGTCAGGGGATTTCCCAGGGTGCACTGGGCCAAGGGGCCAGATCTGAAGTCCACGGGGTTAAGGTCTCCATGCCAGCCAGGTGACGGCTGCCTCCTCGCCTCGCCCAGACAAGAAAGCCTCGATCCAATCTCACTCTGAACTTTTCCCAAGGCTTTTGCTGTGCTTTGCTGTAGCTCCAAAGCCGCATTAGTGAGCGCCACACTCCTTTATAAATGGTCTGTGACCCCAGAGGTCTGCTCGCTGATGGAGCTGTCTATTTTGGGGATTGTGGGTAGAGGGGGCATCTCAGAGGCTTCTGGAAAATTCCTGAAGGGATTGTGTCTGTGTTCTGTTTCAAGCCTCCAATCAACAGATCAGACAGCTTGTACTCACAGGCCAAGGACACGTGGAAACAGACTCCGTTTTCTAGATGGATGGTAACAGCCATGACCTTCTGTCCTCTGGGTCCCCACAAGCCTGGATGAACTCAAGATCTGACTCAGTGGCACAGTGAGGAGACCTTTGAGGCCTCAGTGACCATCCTTGGACTTCACCTCTCATGGCTTTCAGGCAGAGAGGCCCTCCCATGCCCACAACAGGCCAAGCGCAGCCTTGCTTGGGGTTTGCCTCCAGGCCTGACTTTTACTTCCCTTTCTAAGTGGTAAGTAGCTTGGTGATGGTGGATGAGAAAGAAACAGAGAAAAACCATGCCTCACAGGCAGAGCTGTCATAGTTCTCAAAAGACCAAAGTCACAAGGGCCTGTGGGTGTCTGCACGGCTGCCCAGAGGGAGGGTGACGCCAGCCACAGGCCCATTGCCTTTGTAGGCCAGGGTCCTGCAGTGCTGGCCCGCAGTGCTGGAAGGGAGGGGGTGGCTCTGTCCACATGCGAAAAGCCCAGGGTGGCTGTAGCTTGCAGCGGACGGCAATTCTCAGTTTGCCCGTTACTCCCCGGACAAATCTCCCTCTGGCCCCTTTTCCTTTCTGTCTTCAGTGGGGGTCGGGAGGCGGCAGCTGCAAAGACTTCTCCTCAGCACCTTGTCTTTTCCATGGAGGTTCCCATGCAACACTTGTCCCTGTCCCTGAAATTCAGACTTCTTTCCACTGTGCAAATCCTCGGGCCTTGAGAAACTGCAGTGAGCAAGGTGAACCCCACCCCCAAGCTAAGGCAAGAATGCTGGCTCTTCCATCGCTCCTAAGTTCGGGGCTGACCTCTTCCTCCAACTCAACATATTCAAAATGAAACCCAGCGTCTTTAGCCCACCCTCCTTCCCCGCTGCCCCTGCCAGGGCCATGGCCACACTGACCCAGGTCCCCCGGTCACACCTGCAAGCCTGGCAATAATACTGCCTGGACTCCTTGAGAACTGCAACCAGATTAATCGTCCCAGAGCTCCGCTTTTATAATATCATTTTTATAGACACATAAAAGGAAGCATTTAGGTGTTAGTCATGCTAAATCTTAACCATCTTTACAGATTTTTTAGTGCAGCCCATCAAAATTGTCACCAGTCCTGAAGGTTCCACATTTATGGTGTCCATGATAACACCTCCTATGCCAAAGGCACCACCACTTGGAGATGGTGCAGAGCTGGCACTGCAGGAGCTGTCCTCACCAGGCCTGATCTCACAGCCAGGGCTGCTTCTCCTGTTTCCGCACAAAGCCCGTGGTCACCTCCTGCACCTCCCACTCCAGAGGCGTTAATGTGCAGTCTCTCTGGGCACCATCAGCACTCCTCTGTGAGGTGACAGATCACAGCTTTAAAGATGTTGGGCCATTGGGCATTACCTTTCCAGTCGCTGGGTGCGAGGGGGCCTGGGAGTCCTTGGCAGGGGCTGGCATGGGCAGGCTGGTCGGGCTTCAGCAGCAGCTGTGGGCCAAACAGCATGGGAGCAGTTGTGCCAAGGCAGAGACTGGACTAGAGGGGAACAGGAAGCAGGACCAACAGTTTTGATTCACGGGCGTTGCGTTACAGGTGGTTGTTTTGTGTGAAAGCCCCATTGATGTCACAGTGATGTATAGTCATAATTAAAAAGACAGCACTTGTAAAGACATAGAGGCAGTGATGAGCTTTGTGGAGCTGGACTCCCTGAGTTCAAAACCCGGCTTCCACACTTACTGGCTGTATGACCACCCGACCTCATCTCCATTTCCCCGGGAAGCCTTCCCTGCCTGCCTTAGTGTGCTGTCAGCTCGGTGTCTTCTGGTCTCCTCGGACTGACCTATTGGGCCATGTACTTGGTGTTCTGTGTATGGCTTCTGTGGTTGTGTATACACTCACGTGCATAAGACGTGTTTTCCCAACTCCTTTGTAATCTCTGAGCGCACAGACTTGGTTTAAATTTCTTCTTGACCCTGCAGTGCTCCGGGAATGCTAACTGTTGCGATTTTACTCCTGTGACCTGTGCTAGCTGCCTGGTTGGCCGTTGGGACTGAAGCGTTGCTCATCCACTTGGCGCACTGACCGCAAGCCTGGCACCGGCCCTGCCTTCGTTCTCCCATGAGTCCTCTTGAAGGCAGCCCACTCGTGGTGGGAGGCGTAGAGTCCAGCAGGGCTCTTGCCCCTTTTGCCCTCCTGAATCATGGAGGAAGAGCTTGGTTCCTCATCCATACAGAGAGAAAAACAAATGAGCAGTTCCCTTGGGCAGAGTCCGCAGTCCAGCCTGCTTGGCTGCCCAGGGGAGGTGCCGACTGCAGAAGGCATGGGCCCTTCCAGGTGTGGACTCGGCCCCTGGGCAGTGCGACCTGTGGCCTCCTTACCAATGAAGAGGAGTGGAAAAGAGGCTCTCTCTGCTGCTCATGGCAGCCTCAGCCCACACAGGCTGCTGGCATTTCTGTGCTATTAAATAATTAACTTGATACTACATGGAGTGAAACACGCATTGGTCTGGTAAAAGGCCTCAATTAATTGCTTTCATGTTAGCTGTGTACTGTGTCTCCAGGAGGAGATAAGAGGTAGGAACATGGGTTTTGAAGCCAAGCTGAGAGACACCCTCACAAAAGGTGACAAGTACCCCTTTTCCCATGCAGTTGGGTCTGTTCAGTGACGCAGTGCAGAGGTGGCAGCTGCCGCCAGTTTTGGATCTGGTTGTCTTTGCGGGAGTAGGGAGGGGGACATGGGACCCACCTCCCTGCTGATGGGTGGTGTGTGACTGGCTGCCTCGGATGGGCCGACCCAGGCTGTGACAGGTGGTGGCAACATTGGGCTGCTTTTCCGCCACTGCTCTTGGAAAACACTCTGAGTCATCACACATCTGCCTTCCGCACCTTCCAGAGGCGGCCTCTGCTGACTGCATGTGGCTGTTAAGGCTGGGGACATTCATGGCGCCTGCAACGCCACCTAACACACGAAGTGACCGGGAGGCGTTGTCTCATGGTAGCTTGCACTGTGTGGATTGGTGCCCACCCCACCATGCTGCCCTCATGTGGTGTAGTGTCCACCTCCCCACAGGATGTCCCGTCCTCAAGGGCAGAGACTGCTTGATTCTTGTGTTTCCCGCCCCAGCTCCGGGTCCAGGGCCCCTGCCGCTCGCCAGGACTGTGCTGAGCTCCTGCAGGTGGGGACGCAGCGGCCCTGAGAGTAGGCGCTTAACAATGATTTCAAATAAATGATGGACGTCCTCAGATGTGCCTGAGTGCCCCTTTGGTTTTAGGGACCGTTGTGGGCAGTGAAGTTACAGTTAGACCAAGACAGACCAAAGCTCCCTCATAGAGCTTAGATTTTGGTGAGAGGAGATGTGCAGTAAACAAATACAAAAGGAAGAGACACAGGATCCTGGGTGGTGATCAGGAAAGGACAATGGAACCACAGGGCGTGGGGGATGGGAAGGAGCTGCCATTTCTTTTTAATATTTAATTTGTGTGGGTACATAGTAGGTTTAGATATTTACGGGGTGTGTGGGGTATTTTGATACTGGCATACAATGGGTAATAATCACATCGGGGTGAGGGTGGGTGTCCATCCCCCCCAAGCATCTATCATGTATGGACTGATAGATGGATGGATCTCTCTATCCATCCTTCCTTCCTTCCTTCCTTCCTTCCTTCCTTCCTTCCTTCCTTCCTTCCAGTATTTACTGAGCCCCCACTACATGCCAGGATGTGTTCTTAACACCAGGGACACAGCCTTGAACAATGCAGGTATAGTTTTTGTTCTCAAGGGGGTAGCATTCTAGTGATTTCGATCCAGTGATATGAACCAGAATTTAAGTTAAATATTTTGGATGTTGATTACCTCAGAAAAGAAAATATCAAGTCTACAAGGAGCCTTAAAGATCATTTAGTAAAACCCCTTCGCTTTACAAGCAAGGACTCTGAGGGCAGAAAAGGAACACTGGGTGGCCAGGGCTCCCCTGGCTGGACAGCGGCTCAAACAAGATGCAGGCCAAGTCTCTGACTGGAGCTTTTCCCATCGTGGGGGGGGGGGCAGCCCCCACAACCTGTGATTTCCGGGTTTACACTTGGCATCTGTGGGTGGGTGCTTTATAAGGCTGATGTGTACACGCTGAGGTCACCGTTGGAAAAGGGAATACAGAGACATTTCAGGTGACTGAAATCTGGGTGAGAGGGAGCACTTCTAAAATAGAAATCCTGTATATGGGAGGGACACGTGGTCATGTCTCAGGCAGGGGTGTCTGCAAAAGCCTGGGAGGATTGCCCCAAGGGGGAAGAGCAGATAGGTGCACACAACTGGCTCTGCATCGTTCACCTGGATTGCATTTGAACCCCCAATCCAGGCTCCCAGGCAAGGCCAACAAACCCTACATGCCTCTGTCCCCACCCAGGCCTGCTGGCTTACGCCGCCCAAGACTGCGCCTCAGGGTCGTGCCCCTGCAGCCCCCTGCTTTTCCCGCAGTGCGGCTCCCACCTGGGGGGCTGCTTCTCACACGCAGGCTCTCCTGGGAAGGCTGTTGAATCGCAGCTGCCCTGGCTCTGCCCTGGCTCTGGCTCTGGCTCTACACATCATCTTTTATTCATTTCTATCTGATTCCACAGATCTTCCCAAGCTTGCTGCTTTTTCATGTCATGGCATGTACAGAAAATAATATTCGAGGGTTGCACTGGAGCAAAGTGGAGGGGACTTGGGGTTCTGTGTGGGACCTGGTCAAAATATTCATTACATTTTTTTACATTACTTAAGGTTGTTGAAAAATGTTAAAGCACACGGTTTAAAAAAGATATTAAAAATAAATTCGTGTGAGAGTTCTAGAAATCTATAAAATTATTTAAATGAGAAAATTGAGGGCTTTCCTGAGTGTAATTTTTTCATGTATCAATTTTGATGATTAAAAAATGCCTGCAATGCAATTTATGCCTCAGACTCAGTGATAATTTGTTCAATTTCCTGATAGGCACCACTGACTAGAAACTTTGCTCACACAAGTAGGTGATAAAAGTTTTGAAACCATTTTTTTTAAACAACCATTCAGAGATTTATGACAGTTGAATTTATATTTACGGTCTCAAACAGTTCTTCCTTTTCTTTTGCCGACAAAAGTTATGTCAAAATTTCTTGTAATGGATTTCTTATTGGACTTTTTTATATCAAGTATTTTGAAATAATGAATGCATGTGCACTGTGAGGGCAGTTAGTGTGCTCCCTGCTGCCAGCTCAGACACACCAAAGGGCACATCAGACAGACACAAGCAGGCAGATGGACCCAGGGTGTGGGTAGGGAGACTACGGCCTTTGTGTACAGCTGCACCGGCCAGAAGCCCCTGTCAGCCCCGCTCACAGGCTGGGCCCTTGGGTGCTGGCATAGACTCCTCCTGTGTTGACCTGGAGCTCAGCTGCTGGAGAGGTGTGGTGGCAGCGGGGCACCCCCTTGACCACACATATCGTGCTGCTGGTCCCCTTGTGCCGTAGTGTGCTGAGCCACCCTGAGATGCCACAGCGCGGCCGCTAGAACTGCAGGTGCTGACCAGCTCCTCTGTCCTCAGGGCTGGTGGCTGACAGTGCCCTGGCCCTCTGATCTGCCCCAGCTCTCAGCTGGGAGGCTCTCCTTAGCATATTGCTCACAGGGGTCTCCACAGCCTCCCGATGTTGCTGACCCCTCCAGCACTTCCCCCACCTGCTGCATCTTTGAGCAGATGACATTTTTCTCCTAGTCATCTGCAAAAGTTGAGATTATTCAGTAGAACCTCCATTTCTCTTCTTTTATATCTCAAATTCTCTATTCCTCACTTCCCTCCCCTCTCTTTCTTTCCTTCCATTTTCATTTGCAGGTATTTGCCCACCACTCTATATTTGGTGGTGGGTGTGGGTGTTGTGGATGAAGAACAGGAGAGATCTCTTCTGCTGGGGACTGCCCAGCCTGCTGTGGGAGGCAGCTGGGACTCAGCAGACTCCCCTTATGTAGGTCCTCTCTCTCCAGCACCTCCCACACATCACTCCCCCACATCTCCCCTCTGACACACTCCCCGGGTTCCCGTTGTCTATACAATCTCTGTTGCCCCCTTTTATTACTTTGCTGCTGCTCCCTCTAATTCACTGCCTGGGTTCCTAGTGCTCCCTGTGGTCCTCCTTGCCCACTCAGCCTTCAACTTTTCACCATCTGGATCCCGCACTCCCCACAAAACAGAAATTGCCTTCTCAAAGGTCACCAGAGACAGAAACACCAAGTCTACTGCATGCCATCGGCCCTCCTCTCCCTCAGCCTCTCTGTGTGATCGCACCCTGATGGTGGCCTTTATTCTTGCCATCTTCCTCCCTGTCTTGGGGATATCACCTTCTGCTGGCATCCTCCTGCCTCGCTGGAGTTTCTTTTCACTACTGTGGGAGAGACAGGCCTTGAGAAGCAAAGGTCACTGTGGTAGGAGCGCAGGCCTGGGCCAGGGGAAAGGCAGGCGCCAAGCCTTCCACGTACCAGGATTGCGAGACTTCTGTGAGTCACTGTCAATATTTGAGTTCCCCTTTGGTTTTCACCACTCACCATTACTGGTAGTGAGCACCCTCAGGCAGCAGAAATGTGCTTCATGTTTGTTTAAGAAGCAGTAGGGAACAGGTGAGGGGCCAGATCCTGTTTTCTGGGTCAGTCATTTGGATCAAATTCGAATCTCCAGAGGCAGCTCACAGCATGGGCTGTCCCTAGAGTCTCCAAGGTAGAGAAGCCACACTCCTCTGTCTGGCACTCCAAGGCCTTCTTGGAACAGGCCTTGTCTGCACCAGAGCAATCCTCCCTCTCCCGCCTGATAAAGCGGGCTGAGCAGAGCCCCTCTCTTCTGCCCTCTGCTCCCTCTCTGACATCCCCCCATCCCAATGGCTTGAGCCTTCTCTTCTCTGCAGTTGGAATCCTAATCTGTAACACTCTAGTCCTTGTCTTACCTAGGTTTTTCCCAAAAAGGGCCCAAGAGAAGGGCTTGGCAACAATCCATTTATTTGGACACTGAGACCAAGCAACTGGAGTGAGGGCTGGGGCAGTGGCCGGGCAAGGAGAGCTTCTCCAAGGGGACATCGCTGAGCTAGCCATCCTCAGGGCCTCTGTGTAGGGTGCATCAGAAAGCCCCCTAAAGAATAGGGTAGAGAAGTCCAGAAATGCCCCATGGGCATTAGTATGCTCCCCGACTGATTAGAGGGTGTATTAGTCCGTTTTCATGCTACTGATAAAGACATATCTGAGACTGGGCAATTTACAAAAGAAAGAGATTTATTGGACTTACAGTTCCACGTGGCTGGAGAAGCCTCACAACCATGGCAGAAGGCAAAAAGCACTTCTTACATGGCAGGGGCAAGAGAGAGAATGAGAGCCAAGGGAAACGGGTTTCCCCTTATCAAACCACCAGATCTCGCGAGACTTATTCACTACCAGGAGAGCAGCACGGGGGAAACCTCCCCCATGACAACCCACCAGATCTCGCGAGACTTACTCACTACCATGAGAGCAGCAAGGGGGAAACCTCCCCCATGACAACCCACCAGATCTCGTGAGACTTACTCACTACCATGAGAGCAGCAAGCGGGAAACCTCCCCCATGACAACCCACCAGATCTCGCGAGACTTACTCACTACCATGAGAGCAGCAAGGGGAAACCTCCCCCATGACAACCCACCAGATCTCGCGAGACTTACTCACTACCATGAGAGCAGCAAGGGGAAACCTCCCCCCATGACAACCCACCAGATCTCGCGAGACTTACCCACTACCATGAGAGCAGCAAGGGGGAAACCTCCTCCCATGACAACCCACCAGATCTCGCAAGACTTACTACCACGAGAGCAGCAAGGGGGAAACCTCCCCCATGATTCAGTGATCTCCCACTGGGTACCTCCCACAACACTGGGAATTATGGCAGTACAATTCAAGATGAGATTTGGGTGGGGACACAGAGCCAAACCCTATCAGAGGGTCAGGACTTTGAGCCCCTGTGAAGGGAAGCCAGGCTGGAGACTCATCTTGGTAAAAACATTTTTTTTTTTCCTTTTTGAGACATTGTTTCATTCTTGTTGCCCAGGCTGGAGTGCAGTGGCCTGGTCTGGGCTCACTGCAACCTCTGCCTTCTAGGTTCAAGCGATTATCCTGCCTCAGCCTCCCGAGTACCTGGGATTACAGGTGCCCGCCACCATGCCTGGATAATTTTTTTGTATTTTTAGTAGAGACAGGGTTTCACTGTGTTGGCCAGGTTGGGCTTGAACTCCTGACCTCAGGTGATTTGCCCACCTCGACCTCCTGATTACAGGCGTGAGCCTTGGCGCCTGGCCTCATCTCGGTAAAAACTCGAGCAACACAGTTAGATGAGCTCGCAGGCTGCTGAGCTCTCAGGCTGCTGACCATGTGCAGGTGCTGGAGAGGGGCACCCAGAGAGCGTGCAGCAATGTGTGTCCCCCCCCACCCCCACACCTTGTGCACCTCTGCATCTGGCTGCTCTTCTGTAGCCTTTGTAATTGTGAACCAATATTCAGTCTGTACAGTCAACTGGCAAACCTAAATAAAATGTTTCTCCAAGTCTGTGAGCCGTCCTAGCAAATGATCAGACCCATCAGGGGGTTGTGGGGTCCCTGATTTATAGTGGGTTGGTCAGACACACAGGCCCCAGCCTGGCACTTGCAAGTGGCATCTGAAGTGGGGCAAACCCCGTGTGACTTAGACGGAAACCTGTGGGATCTGATGCTATCTCCGGATGACAGTGTCGGGATTGAATTATTAGACACCCAGCTGGTGCCCACTGCAGAATTGCTTGGCATGCAGGGAAAACCGCAAACACATCTGGTCACAGAAGCATTCTATGTTGAGTGTGGGAGAGTTCGTTTTTCCCTTTTCACAAAGTGACTTGCCCAAGAACCCATTTCAGTAGCCCAGTCCTGTCCCCTATTCTGGAACTCACTGGGTGAGACAGGGCCAGCAGTTGGGAGAGAAAGGGCTGGTGGTGGTGGTGGGTGGGGGGCTCATACCAAGAGTCAGCAGGACCCCTGGTGGGAGGACAGCCAGGTACACATTCAGTGAGCTAGGTTCAGAGAGACAAAAGCAGCTGCACTTGCAGAAGGTGGGAAGGCGAGCCGAGCCTTTGACAGGTGTCGGCGGGTAAAACCATGGTATCAGCAGCTGTACTTAGAGTCTGCACGAGTGAAGGTGGAGGAGAGGGTGGCATCCCAGCATCGTGCAGTCCACCTGGGTCTCCAGAAGAGGTCCAGATGGGATCAGAGACGATGCTGCCAAACACAGGGCTTGAGAGGGTGTTCGGTAAATATCAAAGAAACATTCTACGTAATCTTCTTAGTGAGGAAGAACTGGAGCTGGCACCACAACCATACGGTGTCTTTATAGTCACTGCATGTCACCCACCTATGTGGGAGAAACTGTGTTATTTCCCATTACAGAATGTGGCCTCAGGTGTTCTCCAGAAACCCTTTTGCTATCTCCCTAAAGTCCTGAGTTCAACAGCCCCTCTAGTTATTATGATCCATAGACCTCTGGGCTCCAGACCCTACTGGATAATGAGTCAGGGGAAAAATACTGAGAATTGTTGTTTTTTTTTTGAGATGGAGTCTTGCTCTGTTGCCTAGGCTGGAGTGCAGTGGCATGGTCTCGGCTCACTGCAACCTCCGCCTCCCGGGTTCAAGCGATTCTCCCGCCTCAGCCTCCCAAGTAGCTGGAATTACAGGCATGCACCACCGTGCCCAGCTAATTTTTGCATTTTTAGTAGAGACAGGGTTTCACCACGTTGGCCAGGCTGGTCTCGAACTCGTGATCTGCCCGCCTTAGCCTCCCAAAGTGCTAGGATTACAGGCCTGATTCATCGGACCCAGCCAAATACTCAGAATTTTAAAGTAAAACTGTCATTTGTAAGGACTGCATTTGAAGAAGGGAGAAGTATCCTCTCCAATCAGACTCTGAGGACCAACACATACCAGCTTCTGAACGCATGATGATTACAGGCTTTTGCTCATACGGAAGTTCAGTTTGAGACCCCTGCAGGCATTCCCTGCAGTCAGGGGTCGTGAGAGGACTTGTGACACTCAGGCTGGAGAGGAGATGACCTGTGATACTCATCAGGTGAAAGGGAACTACATTGTCATTAGCACGTTTGTAAAGGGCCACTTGAAATATAATATTTGTCTAGTAACATCTTTGAGGCCGATAATGATTTCATAGTGTTTATCCAGGGGAACAAAACATTCATACCCTTTTTGTTAGTTGAGAATTTGACTTTCTCTCTCTCCTACTGGTGTGAAGCCCTGCCTCGTTCAGGGAGGTATGTGTGCCAAGTTCCTCATCAAAGGATTCCTTCGCCCAGAAGAGGAGAAGCAGAAGCGGCCTTCAGGTTCCCTGTGTGCGAGGCTGACGCAGCTTGTTTTGGGCCAGGTGTGCTGGACGCGCCCTCGCTTCCCTGCATGGGGCCCTGGTGTCAGAGCCCTAGCGCAGCCATCTCACAGGTAGAGATGCCCGCGCGGGGCGCTCACTGCCTCAGACTCGGCCCTTCTGCTGCGGGGCCCTGCTGTCTCAGGTTCCCCCATCAGTTTTGGGTAGGATTATCAGAACTCTTCCCAGGAGCGTGCTTGGAGCGCTGTGGTCACTATCCTCTCCTAGCACAGGTGGCGCGGTGGCTTGGGCAGGCCGGCTTGGGCCACTTGCTCGCTTCATTCCCTGGCTGTTGGACACCAGGGCAAGCTGCTTCACTCCTCTGCTCCTTCTCATCGCACCTGCGAGATGGGCACGATGGCAGCACACCCTCAGTATGTTTGTTGTGTGGGTTAAATGTGGTCATGTGTGTGGGGCTTTACGCCAGTGACCACCACATGACAATACCTCAGTAATCACTTGGTATAAATGTGTTTCCTTGGTTTGGAATACTCATTTCCTTCCCGAATTTTAATACCTTTGCAATAAGAACATGCCACCACTCCTCACAGTGGCTTCATTTAGGTGTTGGCCATGAAGAGTACCCACTGCTGGCACTTGAGTAAACATCACAGGCTCCAGGCCCAAAACTTACAGAATGGGTGTCAGTGGCCTAGAAAACCACCCAGAGGACAATACAGGTGGATTTTCTAGGCCCTGGCAATCAGACAGCTGTGGGTGATAGTGAATTAGGCATGCTTAGCACTATTCCCAAAGCAAGAGTGAAAAGTAGGCTAGCTCTTCATAATTGCAAAATCCACTTAAGTGCTCCCAGGGGCTTCTAGTTCTCATATTGTTTCCTATAAAACACGGCACCAGCCAGACTTGTGATGCAGAGACAACATTGAGTGGAAAGATCTGAACATCACCGGCTCTGAATGCAAAAGTTGCACAGCAGACTTTGATTCTGAATGTGAACTTTTTTTTGTTTTTTGGTTGCTTCCAGATTTATTTATTTATTTATTTATTATTATTATTATTATACTTTAAGTTTTAGGGTACATGTGCACAATGTGCAGATTTGTTACATATGTATCCATGTGCCATGTTGATTTCCTGCACCCATTAACTCGTCATTTAGCATTAGGTATATCTCCTAATGCTGTCCGTCCCCACTCCCCCAACCCCACAACAGTCCCCGGGGTGTGATGTTCCCCTTCCTGTGTCCATGAGTTCTCATTGTTCAATTCCCACCTATGAGTGAGAACATGCGGTGTTTGGTTTTTTGTCCTTGCGATAGTTTACTGAGAATGATGGTTTCCAGTTTCATCCATGTCCCTATAAAGGACATGAACTCATCACTTTTTATGGCTGCATAGTATTCCATGGTGTATATGTGCCACATTTTCTTAATCCAGACTATCGTTGTTGGGCATTTGGGTTGGTTCCAAGTCTTTGCTATTGTGAATAGTGCCGCAATAAACATACGTGTGCATGTGTCTTTATAGCAGCATGATTTATAGTCCTTTGGGAATATACCCAGTAATGGGATGGCTGGGTCAAATGGTATTTCTAGTTCTAGATCCCTGAGGAATCGCCACAGTGACTTCCACAATGGTTGAACTAGTTTACAGTCCCACCAACAGTGTAAAAGTGTTCCTATTTCTCCACATCCTCTCTAGCACCTGTTGTTTCCTGACTTTTTAATGGTGGCCATTCTAACTGGTGTGAGATGGTATCTCATTGTGGTTTTGATTTGCATTTCTCTGATGGCCAGTGATGATGAGCATTTTTTCATGTGTTTTTTGGCTGCATAAATGTCTTCTTTTGAGAAGTGTCTGTTCATGTCCTTCGCCCACTTTTTGATGGGGCTGTTTGGCATGGGCAAGGACTTCATGTCTAAAACACCAAAAGCAATGGCAACAAAAGCCAAAATTGACAAATGGGATCTAATTAAACGAAAGAGCTTCTGCACAGCAAAAGAAACTACCATCAGAGTGAACAGGCAACCTACAAAATGGGAGAAAATTTTCGCAACCTACTCATCTGGCAAAGGGCGAATATCCAGAATCTACAATGAACTCAAACAAATTTACAAGAAAAAAACTGAATGTGAACTTTTAAGAATATCTTACCTTACTTTACAGATATTTTTTCCTTTTACCTATGTAGAAGAGTATATATAAGAAAAAGTTGGCTCACGTCTGTAATCCTAGCACTTTGGGAGGCTGAGGAGGGCAGATCACGAGGTCAGGAGATCGAGCCCATCCTGGCTAACACGGTGAAACCCCGTCTCTACTAAAAATACAAAAAATTAGCCAGGCGCGGTGGCGGGCACCTGTAGTCTCAGCTACTCAGCAGTCTGAGGCAGGAGAATGGCGTGAACCCGGGAGGCGGAGGTTGCAGTGAGCTGAGATCGTGCCACTGCACTCCAGCCTGGGCGACAGAGCAAGAGTCCATCTCAAAAAAAAAAAAAAGAAAAAGAAAAAAAAAAAGAAAGAGCATTACCCAAATAAGCCCAAACAACTCTTTGAATAAATATAAAATAAAAATTGTCATAAGAATGCCTCACGTCCTACTTTAATTGGCAATCTCTTTTAAAATAAATAACATGTAAAACAATACAATACATTTGTAAGTGTCTTACAAAAATAATTCACGCTGATATGCTAACGTTTCTTTGAGAGTTTCTTGTGTCAGCTTGGCGAGGCTATGGTGCATGCTGTTTGGTCAAACACTGGTCTGGATACTGCAGTCGGATATTGTAGTTGTGATTAACATTGACAATCAGTGGTCTGTGAAGAAATAAAACAGATTACCTTCCATAATGTGGGGTGGGGGACCTCATCCAGTCAGTTGAAGGCCTTAGGAACAAAACCTAGGGTTTCTTGAAGAAGGAGGGATTCAACGCTTACCTAAATTTCCAGCCGGCTGGCCTGCCCTATGGATCTCAGACTTACAACCCCCTATAATTGCTTGAGCCTATTCCTTAAAACAGTTCTGTTTCTCGGGAAACCCCTAATATAATCTTTTTAAATAGGTTGGTTAGAATTGAGCAGTATGACCCATGTAAAACAAAGTTATATTTAGAGATAACTTGCTTTTCTTAATGCAGACTATCTTTTGCACCAGCTTTCTAGGTGGCTGGTTGCCACCTGCCTAATGACTCTCACTGTCAACTCAGCCTTTTCCCTGTGCTCACGTGACTGGCTTTTGCAGTCCCATGTGCAGGACCTTATATCCACCCAAAGCAATTTCCTTTTCACGAAATTTGATTGATTACTTTGGCCATCCTTCACTTCTCAGGGGTACATCCTCTGGCACCACCTTCCTGTCTGTGGCAACAGTGGTACCTGGAAGGACCCAGGTATGTGCCCCTGCAGGTTCAAGTGAGGTGGTGCCACTGACGTCATCACTGCCAGGCATGGAGCAGTCACCTCGGGTCCTTGCAGTGCAGCCCAGGGTCTCCGGAGTCAGTGGCTCTGGGCTTGGGCTGCACATGGGCAGCGACGAATGAGCAGTATTAATAGTTCTTCCAGCACAATCCATCATCCCTCAACAATGCATTTCTGGCAATTAATTAGAAGCCACACTGTGGAATAACGAACACCATGTTTAGAATTACAGTCTATCACTAAACAGATCAGACAGCCCATGGCTGCCCATAACCCTGGATGTCTTGAGTGTCTGCCCCCAGTGCCTGTTGAACCCTCTTTAGTGACTAACCTGCAGAGTGGTTCTGGATGGCTTAATTGCTTCTGAGGCTGGGATGCTACCTGGGCAGGGGCAGGAGCTAAAGGAAGGAGGAAGCGGACTCAGCACCTGGAGAAGGGAAACTGCTGGTTCCTAGGGCAGCAAACCAGTTTCTTTCCCTGGTATCCAATGCTCCGACAGGAAGCCTTCTGCCGTGTTCTTGTTTGAGGGCAAACCAGGTTCGCTGTGTTTACTCCCACAATGGGACACCCTCAGGGCCTCTCTGTACCCCGAGGTGGCTCCTGGGGAGACTCCAAGATTAGAACCCAGCTCCACAGCATGGATTCACCCTGGTTCCTACTCACTGTGGGAAATTCAGCTTCCTCATCTGTGAGAGGGGCAGAAACCACTGC
Source organism: Nomascus leucogenys (assembly GCF_006542625.1). Classification (NCBI taxonomy): domain Eukaryota; kingdom Metazoa; phylum Chordata; class Mammalia; order Primates; family Hylobatidae; genus Nomascus; species Nomascus leucogenys. Next base: position 489,159 of record NC_044395.1, on the reverse strand, counting down.
ATATTTCTTTGATTGCTAGAAGGGATAAATAATGTAATCATTTAAAGTCCTTGAATAATTGCATAAAGTGTCCTGTCTTACACACAGTAAGTGATCAGTAAATTTGTTGTGTGTGTGTGTGTGAGAGAGAGAGAGAGAAAGAGAGAGAGAGAGACAGAAAGAGAAACACACACACACAGAGTTCACTTTTGTGGTCACTCTTTTTTTTTTTTTTTTTTTTTGAGACAGAGTCTCGCTGTCACCCAGGCTGGAGTGCAGTGGCGCGATCTCTGCTCACTGCAAGCTCCGCCTCCTGGGTTCACACCATTCTCCTGCCTCAGCCTCCTGAGCAGCTGGGACTACAGGCGCCCGCCACCACGTCCGGCTAATTTTTTGTATTTTTAGTAGAGACGGGGTTTCACCATGTTAGCCAAGATGGTCTCGATCTCCTGACCTTGTGATCCACCCGCCTCAGCCTCCCAAAGTGTTGGGATTACAGGCGTGAGCCACTGCGCCCGGCCAGTCACTTACTTTTATCTGCAGTTTCCCCACCACAGGCGGGAGCTGCATACTTGGGGGACAGGGCACCTTCCTTTCATGCCTTGGGGGTGGGTTGGACATGTTTCCAGATTCTATTCTAGTGGACGAGCTCTTTGCTAGCCTGACAGTATGTCTCTAAATAAGTTTAAGAATAGGTAAGAGAAAACCAGAGTTTATTTTATTCTAACCACTCAGGCTTGGGAGCAGGGTTGCAGGGAGGGCCGTGGTATGCTGATAAATGCTTATAACCCGGCAGGGAAGGAAAGCCTTGGTGTAGAGATGCTGGTTTCAGTGGTGTAAATACTCTCACCATGGCTGACGCTGAGATCTTGGAGTTGGGATGAGCACGAGCGGCTCTTCTGAGTGGGTCTGAGTCTGCTCCTGACACCCTGGGGAGGGTGGATGCAGGATAAGTGGGGTCTGGGCTGCTTGGCTGGCTGAGTTTCCCCTTATGAGTTTCCTCCTGCCCCATGCCATGCCAGGCTGTCAGGCCACCTGGAAGCTAAGGATGGCTCCTCCTCCAGTTGTTGCCTAAGGCCCCTGCACAGGTCTGCTTGATAGGCCCACGCTGCAGCCCCAGAGTCTCAGAGCCTGCCTGGCTTAGCCTGCACGAGATCCCCTGCCGGATGGCATTTTACCCACCTTTGTAACCGCATTCCCAACCCTCCCACCCTCTTCCAGCCTGCAGCCTGGCATGGGGTAGGCGTTTTGTGAATGCCTGTTCAGTGCAGACGTTTTCAATCACGAGGCACACGTGGGCACAGGCGAGGAGAATTAAAGGCCCTTTGAAGCTTCCCTTTGCCTGAGTCTTGGAGTGGTCTGAGGGCCTTTGTCTATCAGCATTTGTGGGGTTCTCACTCAGTGGCTGTGCTTGTTCCTCTCCGTATCTAATAGCAATGTGCAACTCAGAACCTCTCTGCTCATAGGCAAGCTGAGTATAGAGTGGTTCTGCCAGACTCACCACATTCCCTGTTAGTGGAGGGAAGGATTCACAGGCCCTTCCCAATTCACCAGACCAGGGCCTGACCCAGAGAAGCCTGCTGAGTGGACGGGGCTCCGTTCCCAGCTCTTGGCTCTGCCAGGCAGGAGGAAGACACACTTGGATGATTCACAGTTGCAGTGCCTTGCTGCGACTTTATGAATAAATTGGGTGCTTTGCAGAGAGATCACTGTATCTGCGATGCAAATCCCCACAAGACAATAAATATAGATTCCTTTGTCGTAATCACAGCAGCATCTTGATCTGCCTGCGGTGATTAAAGTGTAACCAAACTGCCATTTAATTTCATTCCAGGCCATTTCAAATTGTGTTGTGTTAAGCTATCCTGTTGCAGAAATACTCCCTGCAGCTCCGGCCCTGTGTGAGATTCCAAGCTGAAGATCGTGGCTTCTGCTGAGGAATATGCGTAGGTTGTACGTGAACGTCAACAACCTCCATCTCCTGTCTTTGGCTCTCTCCACAGAGGCCATTTTTGGTCTATGGTTTGGAAGCCATCTCCATCCTTCTATCTAGGGATGAGGAAGTTCAAACATCAGTTCAGAGAAGCTCAAGCCCTCACCAGGTCTGCTGAGTGCCTGCTCAAGAACTGTTTTTAGGAAGGTCCCATGGCTTTGCCCCCAGTGGGAAAGGCCGTTGAACAGGGCCTATGAGCAGGGCTGTTCCTGGGACGGCTGAGCTTCTGCGGAGACTGCCTCAGCACCGTGGGTCTTATCCACGCCAGAGGGAAAAAGGCAGAGGCCTCCGGGCAAAAGGGAATTTTAGGCTTGAACTAGGAGGGATGCAGAAAGGAAAGCAGGAGAGGAGGCTACCAGAGCGGCTGGTGAGGGTGAGCCCGTGACCTCTTCCAGCACATTGGTGGGGCTGGCCTGTGGGCGCTGCTGTAGCTGCGGTGGCAGCCAAGCAGACTAATCTGATTTCCTGGCAGCGACGCATCCAAAGTCACGAGGCCCCAGCTGCACGGCAGCTCTGGCCAGCACTGTGCCAGGGGGTGTTGGGAAGGGGGCCCCAGTTAAATTGTGTGTGTCTACAGGTTGACTGGACATAATTGTGAGCTCCCAGGAACATCTTTCCACTCTGTTGGCACTGAGAGGAGACGGAAATGTGACTGCGGTCTAGGTGGCAGGAGAGTGCGATGGGCTGGGAGGTGGGGGTGGGCTGGGGTACTCCTGGGCTGTTACAAACTTCTGTTTGTCCATTCAGAAGAGGTTGCTTTTGATTACGCAAGGTCCTTACATATCTGCGATCCCATTATTTTTAGCCTGGGCCCTGAGGCTTCCAAAATAGGGAGCAAGGAAAGAGGGTGGTTAATAAACAGGGAAGCACGTCTTATGAAGTTGCTATGTGTTTTAGAGGAGAAACTGTCCCTGCTTCTGCTGCTGCTGCTGCTGCTGCTGCTGTGTGTGTGTGTGTGTGTGTGTGTGAGAGAGAGAGAGAGAGAGAGAGACAGCATGCACACAACTAGGTGTGAGCACTCTAATGGAGACAGCAGGGACAAGAGCTTGGTTGCCCGGGTCCAGGATGCTGGGAGGGTTCCATTCCGGAGTTGCCACCTGCAGTCCAGGACTGAAGGGAGGTCTTACGGGAACTCTGGGCATCTTATTTATGCAGCTGCAGCACCTTCCCTATTCCTAACTGCCTTCTTTCAGGGCTCACCAGCAAGGCATGGAAGCTCACTTACAGCAATACCAGGCTACACCAGGCTACACGGGAAGGCTGCGGAACAGCCCTGGACCCAGGACCACCAGGATCCAATGGCAGGGAGGCAGCCACCCAGGCCGCGGAGCTGAGGTCAGTGTGGCAGGGAGAGCAGCTTCAAGGCTGGCTTCCTACTAGCTGGGCAGTCCTGAGCGACTGTATCTTCTAGCCTCTCTGCAAAGCACCAGCTCAGGGAAGGGCACATGGAGCTGCTCAGCATGTGCTGGTTGAGTGGACAGAGATCCAGACCACAGGTCAGGTAAATAACATGTTGGAACCTAAATGTATGTTCCTTCCTATCTTGGCGAACAGCTCTGCTCTGTACCTGATCACCAAGGGCGTCCTTTTACTCCTCTCCCACCACACCCAATAGATTTCTGATATCTACTGATTTGACATCCTGAATGTTCCACAAATCCTTCACTGCTCCCATCCCTAGCATTGTCACTCTGGCTCCAGCCACCACTATTCCTTGCCTGTTTGTCACAGCAGCCTCCTAATAGGTATCTGTCATCCTCCCACCCCTTCTCTGTGTTGCATTTTTGGTACCTTTAAGTTTGTGGATCTGCTCATGTCATCCATTCGCTCTAGCTCCTTTCATGGCTTCACATTGTCCACAGGATAAAGGCCAAGGCAAAAACCTCTAGGTCTGCCATGACCTGATATCCAACATCATTTCCCTCTCTCCACCGCCCAGGCCTCCAGCCAAGTTAAACTCCTTGCAGTTCCTAGAAGTGCTGCCCTCTCTTTTGTGCACAGACATTTGCGTCTTTTGTTCCGTCTGCCTGTCATCCCTTGAATCTCGCCTTGGCTAACTCCTCGCCTTTCAAGCCTCCCTTAGACATCAGCTTCCCCTGACAACTGCACTGGTGTCCCTTCTGGGTGCTCCTAAATACTCTGTGCATCTCCCCTCCAGCCCTTCCACGTAGCTCGTGAACACCCCACCTGCTCACGGTCTCTTCCATTGGCCTGTGAGCATCCTGAGGGCAAGAACCACCCTGGTTCTGTCACAGACATTTGAACCACAGCAACTCCATCTTGAGTAGGGCCTTGCTGAGACCTGCTGGGCTGCACTGACATAGGTTAGGCATTCTAAGTCACAGGATGAGATAGGAGGTCAGCACAAGATACAGGTCATACAGGCCTTGGTGGTAAAACAGGTTGCAGTAAAGAAGCTGGCCCAAACCCACCAAAACCAAGAAGGCAATGAGAGCAATCTCTAGTCATCCTCACTGCTACACTCCTACCAGCACCATGACAGCTTACAGATGCCATGGCAACGTCAGGAAGTTAGCCTATCTGGTCTAACAAAGGGCGGAACACCCAGTTCCAGGAATTGCCCACCCCTTTCCAGAAAACTCATGAATAATCCACCCCTTGTTTAGCATATAATCAAGACATAACCATTAAAATGGGCAAAACTAGCAGTCCTTGGGACTGCTCTGCCTATGGAGTAACCATTCTTTATTACTTTACTTTTTAAATAAACTTGCTTTCACTTTATGGACTCACCCCAATTTCTTTCTTGCACGAGATCCAAGAACCCTCTCTTGGGGTCTGGATTGGGACCGCTTTTCAGCAACAGTTCTGATGCCTCACACAGTGCCTAGCCCAGAGCAGACACTCAAATGCTGCACTGTGTTTTCTTGCTTCTAAGGAAATTCCATACTATAAGACATTCCATCTACCTGCATTTTAGGAGGAAACAGAGGTGCCCCATGAAATATATGCCAAATTTTTTTAAACAGTGAAATCCTGCGCATGTATTTAGGCCAATGCATGTCTTTTTTTCAGAAAGGGTTGAGATGAGTGGCTGGATCTTCCTTCTCTGCACTTGGGGTGGGTGCTTCTCCAGGGGCTGCAGCAGCAGCTCTGCAGAGCCTCAGATGGCCACTGCGTTCCTCCGGGCATGCTTGTCAGGGACTCCTAGAGCACTCGAGGATTGCCAAAGTAATTTCAAGCGTATTGAAAAATGCCATGATTTCTTCTGCTTTTGCCGCTTGATTAAACTTAGTTTTTCATTTTTTACCTATATTGACTTATATTGCTAGAAGTAAAACAGAATCTCAGGAATCAGTGTGATGCGTTTGACAGATGCTGTTCTGCTCCTGAGTGATAGTCCCATGAGACCTGTGCACTTTCCCCCTTCCAACCCCCCTCTCCTACCACCATGCTGTCTCCAGGCTCAGGAAGGGGTTCTGTGGTCTTTATCAGCAATGGAGGTACTGCAAGGTCTGGTTTTCTAGCCTGATGCTCCATTAACTACCAAGAGTGACAACAGCCTCATCCTGTCGCTTAATTCCATCTTCTCCCATTGAGTTTCTTCCACTTTTGAGGAGCTCAAGCTCTGTGGGCCATGCGAGCTCTCCTCCTTTGCGAGCACACATGTTCCCTCATTTGTCAATATCCACTTAGAGAGGTGAGAGGGGTGTTTGTCTTTAGAAGACAATGCTGGCAGGTGGGAGGAGTGGGGGTTCAGAGGCCCTTCTGTTAGTGCGTGTGGGAAGGGGCAACATTCTTTGCAGTGTGAGAGGTTTGTATTCTTGTCTGTTACAAATCTTATCTCTCTCCCACCGTGATCATAAATGTAGCCCTTGCATCGCCTTCCCTTCTGTTTCTCTTCTACCCATCTCTAGTTGGTCTATTTTCAAGGGATTCCAGGACATGAAAAGGCCTCAGTGAGTTGTAATGTCTAGGAGTGCAGTGTGACCTAAGGGACAGAAAAATCACTTAAGGGATAACCCGCTTGAAAAACAAAATAAAGCTAAACAAAAAACCAAAACCACTGCTTCACTGTGACTCAAACCTTGGCTTTAAATGGCTGTCTTTCCTCCTAAGACCTTTCATAAGTGTGCTGTCACACCACCCTTGCCTAAGGCCTCTGTCTCTGTGCTGTCACACCACCCTTGCCTGAGACTTCTGTCTCTGTGCTGTCACACCACCCTTGCCTAAGACTTCTGTCTCTGTGCTGTCACACCGTCCTTGCCTAAGGCCTCTGTCTCTGTGCTGTCACACCATCCTTGCCTAAGGCCTCTGTCTCTGTGCTGTCACACCATCCTCGCCTGAGACTTCTGTTTCTGTGCTGTCACACCACCCTTGCCTGAGACTTCTGTCTCTGTGCTGTCACACCATCCTTGCCTAAGGCCTCTGTCACTGTGGTATCACACCATCCTTGCCTAAGGCCTCTGTCTCTGTGCTGTCACACCATCCTTGCCTAAGGCCTCTGTCTCTGTGGTGTCACTGTATTTTTGCTGCTGGGAAACACAGGGAGAGAACTTGTAAAGATAACTTCAATAATAGTACACACTTTGGCTGGGTGCAGTGGCTCATGCCCAGCACTTTGGGAGGCTGAGTCGAGTGGATCACAAGGTCATGGGTTCGAGACCAGCCTGGCCAATATGGTGAAACCCTGTCTCTACTAAAAATGCAAAAATTAGCTGGGAGTGGTGGCACGTGCCTGTAGTCCCAGCTGCTTGGGAGGCTGAGGCAGGACAATCACCTGAACCTGGGAGGTGGAGGTTGTAGTGAGCCGAGATCATGCCACTGCAGTCCAGCTTGGGCAACAAAGTGAGACTCCATCTCAAAATTAAAAAAGAAAAAATAGTACACACTTGAATAATTATTTTCAGATTGCAAACCACTATTATTCATTGTATAATAACTGTTCCTCATATCAACCCATTCACTGTAATTCTCTTTTTACAGGCCTGGATTTGGTAAGTTATGTTGATTTATTCATTTAGGTATGTATTCATTCATCTATCCAAAATACATTCCCTGAGTCTATAATATGTACATATTATTGAGCTGAATTATATGAAGGGTGCCCTCTAAGAGCATGTAAACTTGTGGTATTAATATTAATAATGTAATAATTAGCAATATTATATGAATAATATTTCATATTAACATAATAATACAAAAATGTAAAACTAAAAATAGTATAGCATAAGCAGTGTCGAGGTGGAGTTTGCTGTGGGATCACACAAAAAGGGGAATGAAGTTGGGTGGGAACTGTGAGAACTGTTTATGGGGTGTAGGACTTAGTACTGGGTTTGGGACCCAGGGTTGTTCAAGGATGGGCTGATGAGGCTAAAATGTTCTGTGGGAACTGCGAGGGAGCAGGTTTTGAAGTGCCAGGCTCGGCATGTGTCATACTGGCTTGGAGGATGCTTCAGGGGAAGCCAGGGCCTGACCCCCTGGGGCGGCGTGGGAGACGTAGGAAGTGAGGGTGGCCTGGTGAGCCGGCAGCCCCTGGTCAGCTGGTGCTGGGTGAACATGGAAGCACAGAGTGTGCGCTTCTTTCCTCTGACCACAGCTACCTTGTTCTTGGAAAGGTCCTGTTTTATAAGCAGGGACACGGAGGCATGGGGAAGTTGCGAAGCTCCCACCATTGCCCTGGGCTTGGCAGCAGTGGGACATGGCCAGCGGCCGCCCTGTGCTCTGGCCTGAATGCCCAGCCTGGGCAGACGTGCAGCAGTAGTGCAGGGTCAGTGCCCTCTCATGGCCCCTCGCAGGAGGCTGCTTGCTGAGTGGTGCCAGCTCAGCCAAGCGTTCTCCGGGTCTTTGCTCAGGCTCAGGCTCTGCTTTTTCAGAGGGCTGGAGGAGGTGGATGATGCAGAGAGCTTCCCTGTGGCTCCCGGGCCTCCTCAGGGCCTGCCCGGGCATGGAGGTGACAGCATTCCCTGACAGATCCCACCCTTCTCCCACACAAAGTGGGCCAGGGGTGAGGGAAGGGGTCCCTCCAGCCCTTACCTCTGAGTACTTGCCCTGCAGAGCTGCTGCTATTATCTGTCAAGGCTGATTTCTCTGAGGTGACAGCTTTGACTTCAGATCTCCTTCTTTAATTGAGTCTTTGTCACTCCATTGATGGTAATTTACACATCCAATAACTATTGCTAATGTAGGATGGAGGTGTAGGGATGTTGACTGGGGCGAGGGAGCTGCTGAGGCTGAGACCCGGTGGGAGGAGCCTTGGAAGCTGGGCTGCTGCAGGCTGTGCTGCCCCAGGCTCAGGCTAGGGTGCTGCATGGTTCTGTCTCTCATTTGCCAAACATTTTCTGAGCTCAAACTCAGTGTAAGGAGGGTGAGGATATAAGAATGAATGATAGAAGGTCCTTGTTTTTGAGGACTTTCCAGTCCCATGAGAGAAAGAGACATACACAAATAACTAGATTGGAGACTGCATGGGTGGTCAGTCACAGGCGTGTTCTGCACGCTGGGGTCTGGGAGCCGAACAGCCACCTGCAATTCAACTATATTCAATTTAATTGAACCATCTGTTCTGGGCACCTATTTCTGGGTGAGCCCAGTGGAGTGATGGGCTGGGGGTGGGGAGGAACAAAGGCACAAAGACTGATGCTGCTTTCCTCCCTGCTCTCTCTTGCTCTCTGTCTCCCCACCCCCCACTCATTCTCATCATTCTCTCCCTGTCTTCCCTCTTGCTCTCTATCTGTGGTGTGCACTCTACTCTCAGCTCTGTGATTGTCGCTGGGGCCGGAATGTTGACCTGAGACATTCTCTGTCCTTGTCCTTGTGGAACTTACTGAAGTGTGTGGGAGACGCAACCATTCATCAAATAAGCACCCGTGTATGTAATGGGGAGCTGTGCTCAGGAGGGACTCAGGGAGCTCTGAGCATGGCCCACGGGACCCAGGCTCATCTGTGGGCCTCAGGGAGCTGGGCATGCACCACCCAACTGTGGAGCAACTGAAGGCCTCTTGTTTCTTACTGCAGGTATAACTGTTATATTTATACATTGGTATACATATACTTTAAATATATTTATATAAATTAAATTGTAACCTACAGAATAGGACTTCTGGCAATGAGAATGTATCTGCTCAAAAAGCTGAACAGCCATAGAAAATGGAAATTCACTCTCAAAGGTTTTACATATTCGAAGGAGTCCAGAAAAATACTGAAGAAAACATGAATGAATATTTGTATAATCTTTGGTGGCTAACGCCTTCCAAAAGCACGAAGGAAGATAGATCATTCTGACCACATAGAATTGTAAAGCTTTAGAAAACCACAAACAAAGGTGAAAGACCACTGAGAACCTGGAAGCCTTCTTCCTCACATGTGGCATGCTGGAGGTGATGCCAGGCCGGTGAGGGCTGCACAGCTGGTCTTTGAGTTAAAACACGATAGCCCCCACCACACCAGCTGGCAGACAGCTGCCTGTCTGAGTCTCCCAAGGCTGTGGACCCTGCCACTGACTTCCCTGGGACCAGCTCTACCTTTTTCCACATCCGGGAATTTATAGATTAATGTCTGCTCTGGTTTGAATGTGTCCCCCAAGGTTCGTGTGTCAGAAACTTAATCCCCAAAGCACACTTTTGAGGGGTGGGATCTTTAAGAGGTGATTAGGTCATGAGGGCTGAGTCCTCATGAATGGGTTAATGCCATCATCTTGGGAGTGAGTTAGTTATCCTGGGAGTCAGTTACAATCTCAGGAGTGGGTTAGTTATCCTGGGAGTGAGTTACTTGTCTCAGGAGTGAATTAACTATCCTGGGAGTGACTTACTTGTCTCAAGAGTGGCTTAGTTATCCTGGGAGTGACTTACTTGTCTCAGGAGTGGGTTAGTTATCCTGGGAGTGAGTTTACTCATCTCAGGAGCATGTTAGTTATCATGGGAGTGAGTTACTCATGTTGAGAGTGGGTTACTTATTGTGGGAGTCAGTTACTCATCTTGGGAGTGGGTTAGTTATGATGGGAGTCAGTTACTTATCTTGGGAGTGGGTTAGTTATTGTGGGAGTGAGTTACTCATCTTGGGAATGGGTTAGTTATCATGGGAGTCAGGTACTTATCTTGGGAGTGAGTTAGTTATTGTGGGAGTCAGTTACTCATCTTGGGAATGGGTTGGTTATCATGGGAGTGAGTTACTCATGTTGGGAGCGGGTTAGTTATCATGGGAGTGAGTTACTCATCTTGGGAATGGGTTGGTTATCATGGGAGTGAGTTACTCATGTTGGGAGGGGGTTAGTTATCATGGGAGTGAGTTACTCATGTTGGGAGTGGGTTAGTTATCATGGGAGTGAGTTACTCATCTTGGGAGTGGGTTAGTTATCGTGGGAGTGAGTTACTCATCTTGGGAGTGGGTTAGTTATCATGGCAGTGGGCTCCTAAGGAAAGGATGAGTTCAGTCCCCCTTCCCTGTCTCTTGCTCTCTTGCACTCTCTTGTCCTTCCACCCTCCACCATGGGATGACACAGCAAGAGGGTGCTTGCCAGACGAGGTCCTTTTGACCCCCGGAACTGTAAGAAATGAATCTCTGTTCCTTATCCATGACCTAGACTGTGGTATTCCACTGCAGCACCACAATACAGACTCAGACAGTGACTTCAGGCTGCTGCTCCAGTACTGCAGCTGATTTCCATCCTAATGGGTTGATGCCCATGCCACACAATTGTCAGATCACCTTGACTTTCACCCTATCCTTAACATAGGATTGTTGAATACTTACTGTGTGCCAGGCACTGGCTTAGGGATGTTGGACTCGCTAACACATATAATGCTCACAACTCTAAGAAGGAGATATCATTACCATAATTACTATCCAAGATTACAAATGAACAAACAGAGACATAGAGAGCTCAACTCTTGCCTGGGCTTATGCAGATTTAAAAAGATGACAGGAGGTTGAATCTGGATAGTCTGACTTTGAGCTCATGCTCAACCACTGAACATCATTGCTTCTTCCAAATCAATAAGAAAAGAACAAGAACAACCCAAAAGAGAAAAATGGGTGAAGGGTTTGAACAGGTAATTTGCACAGACAAACATACAAAAGAGATACAAATGCACAATTAGTCTGTGCAAAGATACTCATCCTCACTAAAAATTAAAAAAATGCAAATACCAACAATAATAAGGTATTTTCTCTTATTGTATTGTAAAAAATTTTAAATGGACAAAACCCAGTGTTAGAGGTGCTGTGAGGATTTGGACAATCTTAAGTGCTATTAGGGAGAGTTGTCATAACATTTTGAGGGCAGTTTGGTACTATGTATTAAATATAAACGTGTTTACTCTCTGAATCAATAAGTCCACTTCTGCGTTTACCATAAGTAGAAAATACAGTGGTATAAAGAGATACATACTCAAGGATGCTCATGAAAGTATCACTTATAATTGTAAAACAATGGGAGCATCCAAAATGCCTATCAATAGTGAATTGGTAGAGCAAATTATTGGAGATTCTTACAATAAAACATTAACCCTTTAAGATAGTGACGAAAATGAAAAGACTTGAATGCCTTTTTTCATGAAACAGAATAATACAACGGCGTGTATAGTATCCTATAGCCTGGACAGTATCCTACAATGCCCACTGTATAGTAGGATATATCCATGTCTATATGTGAAAGGGAGTATTCTGAAAGAGATGTCACTAAAAGTAAGTGGTAAGGATCTTCAGGTCTGAGAGAGTTTTTTTTTCTCTTTTTTGGAGGATTTCACGTTTGAATTTTTACATGGAAAATATGTCATTTTTATAAAAAGAGTAAATACATTTAGTTAAAAATAAACTACCTGTATGATATCGGCCGTGGCGTCTCACTGAGTCTCCTGGAAAGCTTTACGTTTCTTTAGAGCAGCTTTTTCACACTGCAGGTTAAAACCCATGACTGCTTGTGAAATCAGTTCGGTAGGTTACAGACAGCATTAAGAAACAAAAAAAGTGTAAAAAATTGAGCGTTACTTTGTGAAATAATAATAATTTGATAAATACGTCTGTGAGTCCATTTGTGAAGTAAAATGCTATCCTTTTCTAGGGCCAGGAGCCCTGCTTTGGAGTTTGCTACAGCTGTCCTCCAGAGCAGCCAGGTTCCCAGGGTACACTGAGGAGCCCTCCACACCCTTGAAGTAAGGGACACGGGGGCCCGCAGGGATGCCGGCTTTCTCCTCATGGCTTACGGCGTCCACACTGGCACGCATGTCTCACTCTTTCTCCTTTCTTTTATCCAGGGCACTGGATGAGCTGTGCTTGTTGAAACTGTAGGATAGAAACACAGCTTTCCATGCACACCAGCTTGCTGAGGGCCGTGCTGCTGGCGCCACAGAGCCGCACCCTGGTGAATGTTGGAGGAGAATGTGCAGGGCCCCCTTGTGAGGTTCTGTGGAGGATTCTTTAGTGCTTCCTCCGGACTGAATTTAACATTATGTTGATAATGACTCAAAAGAAGGGTATAGACAGGAAGACCACGTATAGAAGTAAGACTAATGATACTACTCATAAAACATTTTATAACTCAAATGCAGTATGACCCCTGGAAAAAGTTTTATTAATTATGTTTTTATTTTCTGTATTTTATGATGCCCTTGAGGACCCACAGAGAGACTGCCTCTCCCAGGGTTTGCTAATTCCTGGAGATCACAAACAACTTGCCTGCCAGCAGGTCTTCGATGTGCAAACCCACCAGGCTGGACCTCCTCTGATCAGGATCCTGCAGTCTGGGACACTATCTCCCTGCCCTAATCACCCCAGGGCCAGGTGCTGGGCAGCTAGAGACTGCCTGTGTAGCCAGAGCCTTCTGGAATCCCAAACTACCCAGGCCTAAGCCTGCCCAGCCACTCCCCCTGCCTCCCCATTCCTTTTCGCCACTCTCAGGGATTTTGCCCAAGTTCTCCTCTCATCCCCACCCCTGACTGAGCCTGGTGCTTCTCCATGTGGCCGTGAGCGGGTGGTATGGACTGCCCCTCCTCTTGGGAACTGTAACAAACTATCTTTTCAAAGACAAGCGTCTCCTGATCTGTTGGCCTTGTCGTGTCCAATTAAAATACATCCTGGGTACATTTTAAAATCAGGGTCGGTCACCTCCAAGCTTTCCAAATTCCCAGATTATTCAGAAATATGAACAGCAGGCTCAAGTCACTGAGGATTTACATCCTCATTTTGCTAATAGATTTAAGACCACAGAGAACTTATTCTGCGAGCAGAGGAGCCACCTGGAGGGTGAATGGCATTTAAAACACACCATAATAAAGTCCTGGGATGGGATAGTCACGGCCTTAGTATTTCGTGTGAGAGTTAACTCAAGAGGTCTGGATGAAGATGCTCTTCTGTGCTGCATATTTGCAAGAGCGTTCATCTGTGGCCCCGAGTGCAAGGTGGGATCACCTCTGCCTCGGATGAGTTGGGAGTGGAAGCGACGCCCTCTAGATAATCATTTCTCACAGGCCTCTCGCTGAAGGTGCTCGGCCTCCCGACGCCCTTTCCTGTCACAATGAGCACATACCTGGAGCTGTGTCACGCATGGCTGTGTGTACCCTTTCACGGAAAAGCTTCTCATCTTCCTTGCAAAAGGATGGCGTAAAAACTTTCAGGCCAGTTCACACCAGGGAGAGTCTATGCTGGACGCATTCATGCTGCTAGAACAATTTGACAACAGGAAATTGTCAGCTGATTTCTTAAGCTCCCAGGAGCTTACAAGGGGAGCCCAGGATCCCTCCTCTGGATTCAAGCACGATACCAAGTCACTTACAAAAGAGAAATGCTCTAGGAGAACAGGAGTGACGTACTGAAGCACCACAGCAAACAAGGTAGTCAGTGCTTTCCCGTGTCTGCGGGCTGATCCCAGTGGCCCTGGGGAGGAGATGCTTTGTGGATTCCGCAAGGGCCCTGTGAAGCTCTCCTGTTTCCATGCACAGCATGCTGGACCTGCTGGGGCAGGACGGGTGGGTGGAGTGGAGGCCGTATGACCCTGTATACGCCTTTACCAAGTGCTTAGTTCCAGCCACGTGTCGCCTCTTCAGTTCTTACAGTGACTGTGTCAGGGTTATTATTACAGCTTACGGGCAGGGAGCCTCGCCCAGAGGTTGAAGAACTGATCTGAAGTAAGCGCAGTGAGGGTCAGGGTATGGATTTGAGCCTGGTATGTCCCACACTGAATCTCACACTCTTGACCCAAACCACATTGCCCCAGTGGCCCCATACCTAGCCAAAATTCACCACGCACTCCTTCTACACAGTGAGCAGGAGGGTCAAACTAAAAGATTGGTTACAGTTTGTTACGATTCCTCCCTTCCTGGGAAAGCCAATGTATCAGTTTCAACCTATCCGCCCGGCTCAAGTGCTGGATTACAGCGTGAGCCACCGCCCCCTCAGCATATTTCCTCTCCGCAGAGGCAGCCATGACTGGCCACTTCATGTGCTCCTGGAGACGGCTTGCACCAGCCGTTTTCAGGAAAGTCAAGCAGTTGTTGACTCCGGAGTCTGGGAGAATTTGTGTGAAGAGCATAAGGCACTGTTTCTTAACCAAAACGCTTCCTCTTGCAGTGCATATGGGATGTGCTTCTCCACAGGAGGCCCCATGGCTTCCCCACCCCTCAGAGCGGCGCGGTGCGTCTGTGTGGAGGATTCGCAGCTGGGGCAGGCTGCCCTTGGTCCTGTTTGGCGACGCCTGCCTTCCCCTTAGTTATAGTCATGAGCCGCCCTGGAATCACGGCAGCTCCCGATGGAGCCTGGATGCCAGAATATAGCCTTAGCACGGGGCTGCAGGACAGGAGTGAGCGAGGGGCTGCAGAGCCGGCGGCCGTGGTGGGCACCATGGAGGGGGCTGCCCTGGGCAGCATGGGCAGAAGTCTCAAGGCCCAGGTTTGAGTAACAGGCGTTGAGAGCTTACTTATTTTTCCTGAGACACAGTTTCCTCATCTTGAGAGCACGGAAAATCATTCCAACTTCAGAGGATTGTTTTGTGAAAGTTAAAGGAGATTAAGGAGATAAAGCCCATAACGTGCTTAGCTCATGCTTGGCTCTCGGTCAATGCCAGTTCGTGCTGCATTTTCTCCCCTCTCCCTCGCTCCTTCTCTCTTTCTTTTCTTCTATTCTCCATTTCTGTTTTCTCCCCCACCCCACTCCCCAAAGCTCTGCGTTGAGAACCAGATGCTGTCTAGTGGGTTAGGGCCAGAGGAGGAAAAGCTGTCCGCCTTGGGCTGCAACCATACCCTCTTCATTCCAGTGACTGAGGGGAGGGGAAAGGACAGAGGTAGACTGTCCTCCCCCACCCCCTCCCAATACAAATGGAATTCCTGGAACTGGAAAACAAAGAATACCCCCATAAAAATAAGACAGTACTTCTGCTGCAGTGTAATCAAGGGGAAAGTAACCCTCAATGTCAGGAAATTCTGCACCTCCCAGCTCATATTTGTGTGGAGGAAAAGTTAAATATTAAATTTGTACTCAGCTGAATGTGGACACAAACAATGGTCATCAAGTCCCGGAACAGGTTGTGTGAGCCTCTTCAGGGGTTCATCCAGCGCGGTTTCGGAGAAATCTCTATTTCAATTTATTCCTATATGTTAGTTATTGAAAAACAACAGACAATCACAAAAGCAAGTTGCCCTTTTTGTGTTCCTTGAGCCCAGTCACGAAGTGCCCTCATGACTGGGCCTCATAACAAACAACTTGTAACAAGTAACAACAGAGCTAGGGTCCCAGACCACACTGAAACTTCGTGAGACCTCTCCTCATCTGTGCACGAACGAATGTCCAACTCTGGAGCCCAGCCTGCTGCTTCCCAGTCTGGTGGTGAATCCTCCGTAGTCTGGCGAGTGTAAATATATATATTTCTTTTCCCTTCTCCCCTTCCCATTGCAATTTGCTTATTATATCATTTTCATATTATATCCGCATTGCCATTTACGTGAGATAAAGCTTGTTTACCCCTCAGGGTATTGTATGTGTGTCTTTTCTTCTCCCCTAGTGCATTTCCCTCACAGAACGATTTGAAACCAGAGGTCCTTACTGCTGCTGACTTACTCTTTCCAAGCATTAATTTCCTTTTTTCTTTTTTCTTGAGAGGGAGGTTTGCTCTTGTTGCCCAGGCTGGAGTGCAATGGCACAATCTCGGCTCACTACAACCTCCGCCTCTCAGGCTCAAGCAATTCTCATGCCTCAGCCTCCTGAGTAGATGGGACTACAGGTGAGCGCCACCATACCTGGCTAATATTTTGTATGTTTATTTTGTAGAGGTGGAGCCTCACTATGTTGGTCAGGCTGGTCTCGAACTCCTGGTTTTGAGGAGTTTGACCTCAAACCATTCGCCTGCTTTGGCCTCCCAAAGTGCTGAGATTACAGGCATGAGCCACTGTGCCCTACCTTCAAGCATTAAGTTTTTATTATGAATAAAATTGATGAGCTTAGCCAGTTTCTGGTGCCCATAAAGTTGTTGCTTTTCATTACCAAGGTTAACAGCCTGCTGGTGATGTGGCCTCTGGCAGAGCGCCTACAGGGAGTGGTACTGGGCAGATGCTGCTGGCTGGGGCAGAGGGGAGGTGAGGAGGCGGTGCTCACAGCTAAACTGCATGCCTCTGCCTGGCCCTGGGACCCCAAACTCCTGCTCCTTTCTCCTCACATTCTGCCAAGCTCCCCCTGTGTTTGGCCTCTGGCTTGAAACTTCCTTCTCTGGTGACTCCTGAGCAAGTAGTGTGAGCCCCTGCAGTATCCTCCTAGCACCTGAGCACAGAGTCTGTGCCTGCGCCGAGTGTGACAAAAGAGACGAGTGGGCGATGCAGCACGGCCCCGTGGGCTTGGGGCTGGAAGGTTTTCTGAAAGGTGTCATAGTTAAGCGTCTAGCCTGGGAACTGTAGGGTGAGTAGGAGTTAGTCCAGGGAGATGGAGTGGGGGTGAGGAAGAAACGCCCATGCAGGGGGTGGGCAGCTGCACACACCTTGTTCTGAGCCCAGGAAGAGCACGGTGTTGAGGTGCTGAGCGCTGGGGGACAAGCTGGAGGGGGCACAGGGGCATCTGTGACCTTCTCCGGGCGTTGGGACAGATTGCTATAGAACTAGGGCCTCTTCCATGTCTCTTTTGCATCTTTTCTCACAGGGCATCCCTCTAGGCGGGGGATTGGCAAACCAGGCCCTGCTGGCCAAAGCCAGCCTGTTGCCTTTTTGGTAAATAAAGCTTTATTGGAATACAGCCATGTTCTTTCATTTACACATTGCCCATGGCTGCTTTTTTTTTTTTTTTTTTTTTTTTTTTTTTGAGACGGAATCTCGCTCTAACGCCCAGGCTGGAGTGCAGCGGCATGATCTCGGCTAACTGCAAGCTCCACCTCCTGGGTTCACGCCATTCTCCTGCCTCAGCCTCCCGAGTAGCTGGGACTACAGGCGCCCACCACCACGCCTGGCTAATTTTTTGTATTTTTTTTTTAGTAGAGATGGGGTTTCACCATATTAGCCAGGATGGTCTGGATCTCCTGACCTCATGATCCACCTGCCTTGGCCTCCCAAAGTGCTGGGATTACAGGCGTGAGCCACCGAGCCCGGCTGCTCATGGCTGCTTTTATGCTCTGATGGCAACATTGAATACCTGCAACAGAACCCATATGGCCTGCAAAGCAAGAATATTTACTATAAGGCTTTTTACAGAAAAAGCAGGCTGACCCTGCTCTAACCTCTGCCTGCTGCTTGCAGCGAACCTTCCTCATCTGGGCCTCAAATATTTCTGTTCTTTATTCTGGTGCTTTGAGTCTATCTGTAGCTCAGGGTAAGGTGCTGAGAATTAGTAAGATTACAAACTGCAAAAGCAAAGGTTTGGCTGTGAGAATACTTATGTTTTGATCTTGGCTTGACCTAGTCTTCAGTGATTACATAATAATAATAATAATAATGCTACTAGTAATAGTAGTAAATGCAGGAATAGTTTCTATTTATTCAGCAATTATTATGTGACAGGTTTGGAGCTGGACTTTTAAAATATGTCATTTAAATTCTCACAAAGAAGTCTTGGATATAGGTTTTTTTTTTAATCCCCATTTTACAGATGCTAAAATTGACACCAAGAGAGTAGGTGATGAGCTTGAATCAGGTAAGAATTATATTCTACTTCCAGCTAAAGAAGGTTTGTTTCTCACCCTTCCCGAATAGAAATCTGGCAATGAGCAAACATGGTAGGTAACGTGGCAGCTTCACTGATATTTACGTTCTGTGTTCTTGTCACATTATTTTCATTTACAGGTCTTCTCACGGACTAAAACAGTGACAGTGAGTGCAACTCCACCTATCATGTTCATATTCTAGGTAGAAACGGGGGAAAAGAGAAAAGGGAAAAAAAGGCATTTCACTACAAAGATCACACATAATCTTCTGTCTGCCTCTCATTGGTCAGCATTTAGTCACATGGCCATAACTACGAGCAAGGGAGGCTGGGAAATGTAGTTTTTTGATGGCACATTGCTACCCTTAATAAAATAAGGGTATGCTACCAACAAAGAATGAATATGGGAAAGGCCCCTAGCAATGTCTGCTGCATCTGCCACTGTGGTTTTGTCCAATTTCCACAGACATTGCTATTCCACATAGAGTGCATTCTGATTCCCAAGCCACCACTCCCAAATCACACCCAGTTTCTGCATCTAGCTTGTGTGTGGGCAGTCTCCTCCATCAGTCCCAGATGTGGCTTCTTATGGCTGGTGACCCATGAACTAAAAGACAGGCCATTTTTTCCCAACCTACCCTACCTTTTCTCCTTGAGAGGAAAGACAAAATAACCACAATTTAAAAATGTCAATCTTCCATTCAGAAAATGGAGGAAAGAGAAACACAGAGATCACTGGTTTACAGTGATGGACCCACCCTGTTAGGCAGGAGTGAAAAGGCCTCTCCATCCGGCAGTGGACTGGGTTCCTTGGCTGGCCCATGTGGCCCCCACTCACTGTCTCCAGGAGCATCCCCTTGAACTGTGTCTTCATGGTTTTGGCTCCGCCTTCAGAAGGGTCCTCCTTGTCAGTCATCCTCCATTGCCACCTCTGATGTGGGCACTAGGGAGCTGGTCCTTCCTAGAGGATGCATGATTTTGACACTGTGCAGTGTGGGATGTGGCACCAGGGAATCCAGCATATTTTCAGGCTTTTGTAGTCTCAGACTGGGCCTGAGATTTCTTCAGAAAAATATTAACGTTTCCTTCAACACTCCAATGGGCATGTAGCCTATTTGCTTCTGATCATTGTAATGTGCAAATAACCACAGCCCCATTTCTTTGTGTCCAGATACTGTTTTTAGGCCTGAATATTCATCTGTTTTATGCACTGGCCTCTGTCACTGAGTCCGTCCCCTTAGCTATTAAATTAATGGTGACTATAATAACACTTTTCACCTGATCTTTGCTAGTGCATTGACTTGCATTGTCTGCACCGAGTTCTTAAAAGATGCTTGGTAAAGTCTTGGGTCACAGTTTTAACTTCTCCTGGGGTTCCTGCTCCACAGCCCTCATTTAGAACGGTTTCACTTTGGCTATTGTTTAGCTTTTGGCCATATCTGGCTATTTTTTAGCTTTGTAAAAATGCTTATTTAACTGACACAAGGCCTGGGTTAGAAAATGTAGTATTTCCTTCCCCCTCTGTTTGCATAGGAGCTAGCGCTAGTGGAAGCCCATCTCTCCCTTGCAGGATTTTGTGGAAAGTGATGAAAATAACTCAAACCACACCAATGTTCTGCTTGATTTCCACCATTCTTGGATTCTATAACTTCAGGAAGCGCATGATCTAACTTCCCAAGGGACAGCAGGGCCTCGACCAAATGCCGTTGTGCTGAGGGCTGCCGGCTGTCCCTCTAGGCTGCTCCACCCTCCCTGTGCTGCCCCACACGTTGCACAGAGCTCAGGCAGCATTCTAGCACCATCAAACAAATTCTTCATGAATCAGAAATCGCATCTGTCTCTTAATAGAGATCTGGCCTCAGGTGGCTGAAACACACAGGGTTGAAATGATGCAGTGCCTGCGCTCATTTTGCAATGAAGCCATAGAGTCAGCGCTGAAACCCAGGGCGCCCGCCTCCTGTCCGCGCAGGCACTGCACGGGGTCGCCGGGGCAGCTTCGCTCAGCTTCAACGTCTCCGTCTGCAGAGGAGGAGTCATCCTGTGCTGCCTCATGGGGCTGTTTCAAGAAGGAAATGAGATATGGTATAAAGTGTTAGATGAATTTTTAGTGTTATTATTGATGTGTTTTCTCATCTGGGAAAATGATTTGCATTTTAAGCAGAACTTCAACATTTGGACTCAAAGGAGTAATGTGGATGGGGAGAATTTCAGGCATCGTACAGGCTGGCATTAGAAATGCTCATCAGAAACGGAGCACAGGCAGCAACTTCAGCCCCTAGAATTCCTCCCCCTATGTCACTTCCCTCCCTCAAATCCTTTCTGCAGCCCCTGTCCTCTCTCCTGCAATGGCGGTGAGCAGGTGCTCTCCTGGTGTCTCTGGAAAATTCCCATATGGAGTCTGGTTTGAGATGAGCCAGAAGGCTAGGAAGGAGCCTACAGTCCCCGTGTCTCAGGGCCCAGGAGGTTTTTCTAATGGAGTTGGCATGCAGAAGGTGGGGCGTACCCTGGGAGCAGCCCTGTGGCTGGATGAGGGAAGGACAGCAGCACTGGGCGGGTGGAGCCGGGTGCGAGGTCCCCACAGCCTGCCTCCCAGTCCCACTGGACAGCCCAGGTAGGGTGCTGAAGACAGGCTTCCTCCCTGGCCAAGCTCTGGCTAGCTTGGCAAGTGCAGGCAGGACCCTGGACATGCCATATGGTGGACATTTTGAGGATATCATTAGCAGACTTGGAAGGTTGTGATTCTGGTTGTGGGAGAGAAGGAAGCTGGGAGTTGAGCAGGTGGTGGGTGGAGCTGTGCACGCAACTGAGTGTGAGGAGTGCTTCAGCCATGCTGGAGGCTCCTCTGGGCTGGAAGCCTTGTCTTCAAGAGGGATGGGGTAGGAGGCTTTTTATTATAGTGGGAAGCCTCAAGCCTGGACCTGGGAAAACACTTTCTGGGTATGAGGAATTAAAATAAACCTTGAAGCACTATTTAGGAAGAGCATAGTATCACTTCATAGATATTCCCCCCCCCACAAATGGTTACAAAGTAAAATGGCAGAGGGACAAAGAGGAAAATGAAAACCACTCAATCCCTTCCCTGAGCGATGGCCCTGTTATCCTTGGGCTCTGTGGCCATCTGACTTCTCTCTAGGGACGGACGTACAGGAGGAGAGGGGCCACTTCATGAGACGGAGATGCTCTGTTCCTGTTTGCTGCCTCTGCATCGTGCTGGGGATGTATGTCCTCATCAACTAAGAGACCCACGTACACTGCAGCTCTGAGAGCTTCTATTTTTGTAAACAGAACAGTTTGCAGGGAGACGGGAGGTGTTAGGTGGTGCTGGAGAGCCTGGGCTTTGTCTGTTTGGACAAGGCTCCATCAAGGCATCCTTTGTCTGACTGTGAGGCATCTTGAGGGCTCTGGACCCAGAGCTGGTCCTGCAAGAGTCCTGTCTGAGAGCCCAGGCCCCACTCCACTAGGAGGGATGGGAGGGAACAGAGCAAAGCTGAGTCCCTTCACCTACCCAAACCCATACATGTTTCTGGAGCAGAGTAACTGCTTGTGAAACAGACCATCAGAGCACAGGGCAGCCCCGAGCTGCGTTCTGCAGGGCTTGGTCTGGGTGATCTGGAGGGCTTGGGGAGCTGGCTTCTCCCCTCATCCAGCATGTAGCTACCCACAGCCACCTGCATTTCATAGGGCCAGTGCCTAGGGACATTGGGCTAGAAGCCAGAATTTCTTTTTTCTTTTTCTTTTTTCCCCTCTAGCATTCATTACTAGTGCAAGCTAGTGCATCCCAAAGTTTTGTCCCTGCGTGGATAATCAATCCACAATTTATCTTCCGTCTATTGCCAAAGTAATTTAGCTAAAATGCAGATCTCAACTGGTCACTTCCCTGCGTAAAAGCTTCAATAGCTTTCTATCGCCTACAGGCAAAAGTCCCTCTTCCTAAAAGTGGCTCGCAAAGCCCTAGTAGCCGGGCTCCATGCCCCCCAGCAATACGTGGCCTCCTCAGATGCATCTTCTAGCAAAGGAGAGCTGCCCAGTGACATCCACATACCGGGCTGCTTCTCTCCTGCCTGTTTTCCTTCTCTTTGGGATGCCCCCCGCCCTCACCTTCTGCTTCTGGCTAACTCCTAGGTATCCTTGAAGGCTTGGCTCAGTATCCTCTCCTCCCGGAAGCTGTCCCTCACCCTCTCTCCTTTCCCTCCATCCCAGTCACCAAGCACCACACCCATATCCCCATTTTATCCTGCAGCTACCTTGTGCCTGCACACGCTGGGCTGGGCATGCATCTCTGTCTCTCTCAAGACCTGGATCCCTTCACTTTGTGCCTCTGGACCCCCCAGTGTGCTGATAATGAGGTTGGAACCCACCATATTTCTCTTGAATGAGTTAATGATGAGACTGCTCTTTCTCTAACTGTTGCCTTGGAGGCCGTGTCACCTGCTCATGGAAGACAGCCAGGGGAGTGGAGGTGACTCTTGTTACCCAGAGGACGTGGCGTCTGGATACACGTTTCTGCCACCTGCCATCTGCCAGCTTCTTTCCGGTCGGTAGCTTTGAAGTCTGGGGCAGCTGGGGCCAGTCCCGAGCCTGGGCTATGCTGGGCAGTGGCAGGAGCACTGTCTGGAGCTCTCCTGAGGAGCCCACAGATCCAACTCCCCAGGCCAAGGCTGCAGCCTGGGCAGAGACACAGAGGCCTGGAGGAGCCTGTGGCACATGGCCTGCGGGCTGGCTGGGGTTCAGAGTTCGTATGTGTCTGGAGTGACTGGGCAGGTGTTCAGAAATGAAGGCTGGGACTGCCAGGTAAGGCCCTTCCCTCCCTGATGTGAGAGCCCTGGAGCCACTGCAGAGGCCCACTCAGGTCTCTGTTCTCATTCTGGCTTGGTGTGGAGGATGAGGAGAGAGGGCCCAGAAAGGAAGGCAGACTGTCCAGGCCCCATGTCCTCTAGCCCGCGAGGCCCTCCTGTGCCTGCTTATCTTAAAGAATCTGGGATAAGAGGTGACTTGGGCCCTGGCTGGGAGGCCCCTCCCCAGCTTCAGACAAGGAGGGAGCTCTGGGCATGAGGACACTGAGCAAGAGGCGACGGCAGTGCCCACAACTTACCCTCAGCTCGGCTCTGTTGGGTCCGAGAAGTTGCGTGGAAAGAGCTCCTTGGGGGCCAATTGTCAGTAAGCTGCAGAAGCCTGGAGCCGGCCAGGAAATAACCACTGTGTAGGAGCCTTCTCAGCTGAGAGGAAGGAGGACTCATGCGTGGCGAGTGCCTGCTTGGAGCCAGGCACACGTTTGAAATAAGCTATTTCATCTTGATGCTTATGACAAACTCCACATAGTTTGCTCCTATTTTACAGATGTGGCAGCTGAGGCTCAGAGAGGTTAAGCGACTTGTTCCAAATGGCATTGTCAATCAGTGGAGGGGCTGGGATTTGAGCTAGTCACCTGCCTCTAGGTTCAGTGTGCTTTCTACTCTGTTCCCCTCCATGCCTCCCCGACCCTTTGCTGATGACACATTCCTGAGATCTCAAAGGAGTCCTGCTTTGAATCATGAATGGCCTCGCGTTTCCCCAGGGCATGACGCAAGCTTCGCCACCTCACTCCCACCCTCACCACTTGCTGGCTCCCGTTAAGAAGATGCTGTTTACAGGATCACGCAGGAGCTCAGGCCACCACTATTGCCACTTCCCCTGCTCTTAACCCCCCACCAAACCGCAGGTGGTTTCCCTGGGAGACTCAGGGCAACACCCTCTTGTCCTGTGTGAAGCTTGTACCTTTCTCCACCCAAATGAGTGACAGCTGCTGGGGTTTTTGCACCGTGGAATGGGGTACACAAAGACACTGGAGTGAGGAGGCAGGGGCATGGCCAGTCTATGGCTGGGAGGTGGTGGCTCCACCTTCCTTGTGGACTCAGCTTTGGAGTCATACAGGCTGCTCTCTGGGCACCCCTGTGAGCCATTTCTTCTGCTGATGGGGAGGAACGTCCCATTGCCCCGAGATGGGTTCTGTGCAGAGTCTCCCCAGGGTCAGGACAGGAGCTAGAATGTATGTCATAGAAGGATGATCTAAATGGTGACTTCGGGCTGGTGAGGACAGGCTATGGCACCTCCACCGCTGGTGGCGTCTTGCTGAAGTAAGCATGGTCAGCCTCCCCCCTGCACCCTGTGGAGGTGGATTAATGCATTCCCTTGACTGCAAAGGACTCCTTGCCAAAGAGAACTTCTTCCCCATGAGGCTGAGGCCTCCTAGGACCCTCAGTGCTCAGGAAATTATAACCAGCCACCCCCATCTCTGTTCATTGGAGAAGGAGCGACGGCCGCCTCAGTGCCATTAATTCTGTGCTGTGATTAAATGAATCCCAAGGAGACTCCTGCTCAGGGACACCGCCCTGCAGGACAGATGCCAGGGCTGGGCTTGCAGCACAGTGCTCTATTCCTTTGGTTATGCACATTCCTTGGCAGAATCCACGCTTACCAAGAAGGAGTCACTCTGAGCTGCTTGCTGCCAGTCACACACCTAGCAGTAGAAGATATCTTGTGCTTATCAGCTGGCTGTGAGTGAGAGGGAAGGGGGCCCAGGGTGAAGCCAGGTGGGATGGCTTCTGCGGGGCAAGATGCCCCACTGGAGGAGGCAGGGGCGTGCTGTGCAGGCCTCAGCACCAGCTCTGGCTGCTGCGGTGGGATCTCAGGTCAGTTGCTTTGCCTTTTTGGCCTCTGCTTTCTCATCTATACATCATGGATTGGGATTAAAGGATTTCTGAAGATTTTACTCATTCTGAGATTATGGTCCCTGGAAACCTTTAGGGAAAAGGGAGCTTCTTCTCTTTATTATTTTAACGTACTTGATCTTTTATCTTCTTTGGTAGGGAGAGATGATAGGTAGAGAAGAACCAGTTCAGTGAAAAAGTTGAAAGGCTTGTGGAAAAATAAGTTAAATTGACCCACTGCGACTCCAGGGAACTGGGGAGACTTTGATGCCCGTGTTTTTGATTACACATCTCTCCTCTCAGAGTGAAGACGTGCAGTTCTAAGGAATTACACCCAATGGCAGAATTGGCAAGGGGCAGGGAACTGTCCAGCAGAGAAGCTGCTAAAACCCATCAGGGAACATTCCGTTCCACCAGGGCCCGGCTCTCACCCTGTGCTCTGCAGCGCATCTGGTGCTGAGGAGGGAAGTAGCGAACGCTGACCTTGTCCCTAAGGAGCTTACACGCAGGGAGGTCAGCACAAACACTGGAATTTCTAGGACTCTGCTATGGAAAAACACAATTGCTGGCACATGGGTTCAGAAGACAGAGAAGGAAAAGAGCTGTAAGGAGTTGGGTGGGCTGAGGTTTGAAATGGGCTTCAGTTGTGACTGGACACAATTTGGTGACACATGGGTGAAATTTCAAGCAGAAGAGGTAGCATGAACAAAAAGGAGTGTGCAATCTTTGCGAAGAGAAGGGGGAGGGAGTGGCAAGGGAACAGGACAGAGAGGAGGAGGAGGGAGAAGAAGCCAGAGATAAGGAGCCAGGGAGGAAGAAAAGGGAAGAAACAAATGTGAAGGAGATTCTGAAGACAAGCCACTGTGGTGGTCCTGGTGGTTCCATGGTGCCGCGCCAAGCCAGGGACTTGGAATTTAGTCTGGGAAGAGGGTGCTGAGTATAGATGAAGAAGGAGAGAAATGGAGAGGGGAGAAACGGGAAGGAACTTTACACTGATTAAGCAAGCTCCTCACAGGGCTGTGACTTCTCCCTTCTCAGAAGCAGGTGCCCTGTGGCATGACTCTAGGCCCAGAGTTAAAGAGCTGGAGCCATTAGGAGCAGCAAGGGGCTGCCTCCCCCTTGTCTGGTTACTTCTGGTTACTTCTCCCTCAGGGTAGGTCCTCATGAGGGATCATCTCTGTCCATGGAGCTGCTTCCTCTGGCCCTTAGGCTGGTGTAGGAGGAAGGCTGTGTGCTGGCGGTAGATCTTGCTCCTAGTTCACCAGCAAAATACATCCAGCTGTTTCTGTGCCTGAGTCTCCCTTCCCCACAGTGATCTCTTTATTCCCCTACTACCTAGAAATGGAAGGGAGACAATGGGGTGGGAGATAGAGTTTTTTGAAAGGTATTTTTCAGATAAGACAAAGGCCTCTTAGAGCAGACATGGCTATTGGAATGGTTTCCTTTTGTTATTTAATGCCGGGGCTTTCACACAGGAGTTTAGCTCAGCTTTTAAGCCTTCAGTATCAAATAATAGTTGGTGTCACCTCCCTGCTGAAATACAGCCATGAAAATGTTTCTTAGTGATAGATTTAGGTTGTACTCCTTAAGAAAAGCCCAAATGTCAAGAATTGCTTCCCACTGGTACACTTTATTAGGGAGAAGGGCGTCTCAAATAGAAGGATGGTTGGTCTGTCTAGAAATGGTAAGAATAGTACAGGTTAAAGGCAGTGGTGGTCTGGACTAAATGACCCCTGAAACTCGGATTTTATGGTGTTTTCAATCTCTGGCCGAGTACGAGTTCCTCCCTCTCCCTTTGTGCCTCCTTGGGGACCTGGGCTATGTTCTCCTCTGTGAAAGAGAATGGATACATCCATTATGAAAACCAATTGATATAATTTGAGCCTGCATGCAGTTAAAAACTATATTAAGAAGGTTTATAAAATCTAACCTTCTGGCTTAACAAGCCTGATTCTCAAAGTGGCCTCTCAGACCCTGGCTGAGGGATGGTGGTGAGGGGTTGCAGAGGGACCCGCACAGCTGCTGAGGAGGCTGTGGGACAGGAGGCGCTATCACTGTCTACCTCTTCCATCCACGCACCTGTGTGCAGGTGTGAGAAGGGCACCGTGCTGCAAAGAAGGGTCCTGTCCACCCTCTGCGGGTTGCTGCCGGCTCCCTGATGCCTGTCTCTGAGGCCCAAGCCTGGGGTTGGGGAGGGTGCTGGCCTCACCTCTGGAGGATACTGCCTCAGTGTTACAGCCTGGCCTTGACCCCCCACCTTGTCATCACTGCCTACTACAGACTGGAGGGGACAGCCACAGAGACTCTGCAACCATGGGCTCTGCCCTTCTTCCTTCTGCCTGTGTATCTGTGAAAAAAAAATTTTTTTTTTAAATGGAGAAAGCTACCTTGACTTCTCAGAGAGTTGAATGGGATCAGGGGACAGAATCTATATTTTTCAGGTATGGGCACTTACCCGTATTCAAAAAGATTTGAGGAGGCTGGCAGAATGGAGCTGGGAGAAGAAAACCCTCCCCTGGGAGGAAGCTGTCTTGTGTATGCTGGCCAGGCTGCCTCTTTGATTAGGGCCAGTGGAAACCGGCCTGAGGGCGCGGATGAAAGCAGTTGAGTGTAGAGGAGGCACCGCAGCAGAAGCCAGAGGACGGGGAGCCAGTGAAGACGCACAATGAGTCAGAAAGGAGGGATCTTCGCAGCCCCGAAAGTAGAAATTCTTTTCATCTACTGCAAAGGGCAAGTTGAAAATTGGTCTGATTTCTATCTAAATGTGCTTACATGTTCATATTCTGTTAAATACTTCTGTAACCTGTGTGTCTCACATAAATGCAGCTTTCTTTAGTTTTGGAAATAAATCACATCAATCCTGAATAGTAGTCTTTAATAATTTGCTTAGTTGTAGGGCAGTGTTGTGTTTTCCGAAGGCAAGTGTACTTGCTAGAAGAGTGAGCTGGGAGGTGTGAAGCACATCATCATGTCTGCTGTAAGCCTAGCAGTTCATAATATGGAGTTACAGTTAGGACATGTCGCATTGAAGAGTTACCGTTGAATGTGCGGTCATCAAACGCCTGGCAGCGTCCTCCGTGCTTCACCTGCCGTCACCGACTGTGGCTGACCTCCCATGCCTGTTGGCTTTTCTTCCTGTTGGATCAGGGATACACTACCATGTGCGTTAAGAAAAGCTGGCCTTACCTACAGGGCTGGCCAATCCCCGTCACATGTTTCTAGTAAGGCATTGCCTTACATAAGGGTAACGGCATGGGACACGATCTTAGCCAATGTGATAAAAGTGGATATGAGGTGAGAGGCTTCAGAGAGAGGTTTTAAAAAGGAGACAAAAGCAGGACGTCGCCTCTCTTCCTCCTCTCCACATGTCCTACCTGATGTGAAGCCAAAACAGACGCAGCTTTACTGCAACCATGGGGAACCCAGCATAAGCACAGATCCGGCAGAAGGAGAAGGTGAAAGGAACCTAGGTTTTCCTGTCGTTGTTGAGTCATTCGATTAAAAATCCCTGGAATTTTCCTCTCTCTGGCAGTGTGTTTTGTGGGATAATGAGTTGCCTTATTGGGGTTGGCTTGCTAGTCGGGTTGTTTTGCTCCCATCCACATCCATACGCTTGCTCTGTGAACCAATGACCTGATGAGGTAGTATTAGCACCGCCATCATTATGCTGAGGATGAGATTTATGGCACAGTGGTTTAGTAGCTTGCCCAAGGCCATGTGGCTGGTAGGTTCTGGAGGAGGGCTCAGAGCACCCCCTGAGCTACCTCTGCTGGCCATTGCACCACCCCATAAAGCTGCTGGCAGTCACTTCTCTGAGGGGTTAGCACGTGAGAAATGTCCTCCGGAATGCTGGCCAGACAAATGGAAATCTGCCAGGGTTGGGTACCCCCATGACAGCAGCCAGCCTGCCCTCTTAGTCCCTGACAGCTGCAGCGACAGCATCTGTGATTGCAAAGTGTGACAATTTATATATCTCATTTCATCACACCATCTATCAGCAGACAGTCAGGCTTTAAAAATCAATCCCACACCGACTCAGTCCCCAGCAGAGATGGGCTCTGACAACAGTATCCACACCGCAGGCTGGACAAGGGCCCTATTAATTTTGAGACTCAGCCAAATTTCCTTCTGACCCCAAGCTGGTGAATACCTGCTCCTTTGCTGTGGTTGGGGTTGCTGTGAGCTGACGCTGTGATCCCATTTGTTCCTATGGCCTCTGGGTGGCCTGGGCCTCCATCAGTGGGCCACATGGTCATACTGAATGCTTGATTACACTCAGAGCTAGCAGTCGACTGGGCGCAGCTGGTTTATGGATCACTTTGTCACAATGTTCCATCCTTCCAGGTCCCCATCCCCGCAGTGGGAAAACATTGCTTTAGGCAATGCTAGAGGACTTCAGCAGGCATTGGCAGCTTCTGGATTCAGGATTAGAACCAAGGAGGAGGAGTCACAGCAAAGACAGGAACAGAAGGCAGAGAGAAGAGACAGATGGGGGTGTTTGAGAAGGAGGGCCTTTGAGACCTCAGGGAGTGGGAGACACTGGTCGAGAATAATAATAATGGCAATTTCTCTCATCTGTGTTTTCAGGGCATGGACAGGAACTCCCAATAGCCCTGACATGGGCTGAGTCAGCGTGGTCATGAACATGTGACAGGTAGCAATGACCATGGCAATCTCTTCTTGAGTCCTTATTTTGTGCCATCACTTTACTAATTACATAGATGATCTCATTTGATCCTCATAACAACCCTGTGAAGTACATACTATTACTGCTTCCATTTTATGGATGAGTAACCGAGACCCAGTGGAATTAAGTTAGTTTTGCAAGGTCGTATAACCGGTAGACATAAGAGCCTGGGATGGAACACAGATCTTCTGTTTCCAAGTTTAATGGGCTCCCAGCTAGCCTAGAGAGACAGTCCTGTTCCTGGGCCCTTGGTATACATTTGCCTCTCACACCCAGAAGTTGGTAGAAATGCCAGAGAGTTGCACCTTTCATTAGGAGGCAGAGAGAAGAGTCCCTGACCGGGATTTGCTTGTGCAGTTGTTGATTAACTATCTGGGCATTTTGCTGAAGGTGCAATTTGTGAGCTGTTAATGGTAATGAAACTCCAGCAACTGTCAGGAGACACAGGGGAAGCCAAGGAGAAGTGAGAGGTGGCTGCCAGCTCCCTGAGCTGCCCTTTGCGGGGATTAATGAGGTCTGTGTCTTCTCCTGCTTTAGACAACTCCCGAAAATGTCAGGTGCCCCCTAGACTGTCCTGTGAGCCTGCAGCCTCTCTTCCTGCCACACCAGTCATTGGAGGAGAAACTGCCATGACGTTATGCCTTTGCCGTTCCTTCCCCACTTGAATTTGGGGCTCTGAGGGCTGTTCAGGCACACATTGTATAATTCCAGAGCCAACTTCGAGTCCAATTGCTGGACCTCCAAACTCTTGCTTATTTAATGGCCTGTGTTGCTTTGTACAATAAGGGTTGAGACTCAATCAAATCCCTAATGAGGGGAAGCTAGATTCTAGGCATTCAATGTCCATTCAGGTCCTCACAAGCTACGTATGGCTGTGGAGAAGAGGGAAATAGGAGACAGCATGCACCAGCGGAGAGCCTGAGCTGAGATCCCATCAAGCAGCCTCAAGCCTGGGCTCCTAGGGTGCAGGTTCTGAATGCTGGTTAAACTCAGAGACCTGGGGCCCTGCCTCTTCGGGGTTAAAGGACCCGGAAGAGGCCACAGCAATAGCTTGCAAAGTTGTCCTCCACTCTCAGCCAAGGGTGTAGGTCTGCATCATTCCTTCCACTGTCACTGGGCACTTTTCATGGGTCAGCCTCTCCTCCAGTCTGGGGAAAAAACACCGTTTAAGGTGCAGGGCTGGAGTCCAGGAACTCCGTCTGGTGGCAGAGGTAGACACGTAGCCAAGTTCATTTAAGGAGGAACAGTGGTGGCCACTGCTGGGAGGGAGTACCCAGGGAGGAGAGAGAAGAACCCAGGGAGGAGAGAGATGAGAGGCAATGATTCCACCTGCGGGGGTCTGCAGAGCCCTCAGAGGATTGCCACTGGGTGGGTGGGGGCACTGAGGATTCCCCCAAGCAGGGAGATGGGGAAGAGGTGGTGGAGGGTGAGGGAAAGAAGGTGGGTTGCACAGCCTCAGAGTGGGCACAAATCTTGGTTCTGAAAGATACTTGCAGTGAGACCTGGGCATGCTCATTAATGGGCCCAAGCTTCAATTTCATCAGCAAAAGAAGGGTGAGGCCCATTTTTTGTGATCGCAGTCAGCATGTAATGTGGATGAGGTGTCGGTCCAGGTGAGCACATTTCTCTGAATGCTGGTTTCTTCTCTACATTCCAGGAGGCAGCAGAAGTTGCAGAGAAGAGTGAGGCACGTTTGAAAAAGGCTGACAAGTGTTTCTGTCCAGGCAAGGGTGTGTGCTTAATGATTCAAGGGTTTTGTGGGTGTGTCATTTCCCATTTCTCACCCCCAAATAGGACTCCGCTTCTCATCTAAGCGTTTGTATAAATATTGATTATTGGTTAGTGTGTATCAGAGTCCTATTGAGTAGAAATTATATCAGAAAAATTAAGAATCTCTAGAGATGGAAAAGTGCGAAACAAAAATCCCCAGGAAGGGAAATGCTCAAAGTTCACCACACACCACAGTGAGAAGTGTTGGGGGCCCAGGTCTCTGAGGCTGCGCAGAGGGGCTCAAGGTTTGTAGTGAATACAGGAATCAGCTGGAAGCTGTAGGCCATGTGACCCTTGGACTCCCATTCCAGGAGTAGGAGAACAAGTCTGGGCAGGACCCCAGAATCTGCATTCCCAAGGGAGTGCCTGGTGATTCTAATGCCGCAGGGCCTGATCCACCCTGAATCCATTGCCCATCTCCATCAAAGCTTCCTTTCATCAGTCAAGCCCCTGGCTGGGGAAAGGTCTGGAAACAGAAGTGGAGAATAAAGTTCTGGGAAGAGTTCTATACCCATGGCCATCTGCCAATAGGAAGCCTGCCAATGTCCTGGTCTCAGGGATGTTGGGTGTGGCCCAGCTGGAGAAGCATCCCTGGGGGTGGTCTGGAGGCTTCTGGCTTATGGGCCTTTCTGCAGCCAATACCTAAGGCAGCGAGACCAGCCCTTCCCAGAGAGCCAACTCTCAGGCAGGGGGTCAGCTCCCACACACAGTGGGACTTGAGGGGCACTGGAGAGTTCGTTTTTCCAGAGTTTCTCCCCCTCCGGCCTGAAGTTCTGTCTAACTGATACGGGTTAAAATCCCGAAGGTCCCCTGCCAGTGTGCAGGTATGTTGTCCCAAAGGGGCAACATCTTAGACCAGCTGCACTCAGAGAGCTGCTCTAAGTAGAAGTGAGCTGGGCACCGGAGCCGTGGACCAGGACACAGAGGGAATGACACATTCAGATTCAGTCTGAATCAAGAAGAAAAGTGTCCAGATAGGCATGAGTTATTTTAACCTGATGCATTTAACCCACTATTTATTTGGCTCTGAAATTGGTTCTGTGGAAAGACAGTTTCTGCTCCTACCCGGAGCACCCAATTAGCCATAATGCTGGGAGACTCAAATACATGTCAATAGGAACGTTGTGTAGAGGGTGGTTGAAGATGAAGGCCTGGCATCTGGGTGAAGTATTGATGGATGTGCAGAATTCTAATGGCAGAAGTGAGGTGTGTGTGCACTGGTGGGTGCGTGTGTGTGAGTAAGGCGAGGGTGTATCTCTAGAGGAGGGAGTGGCCTAATAAAGTGCAGTTGAACTGAATGAAGGATCCTTACAACAGGCAGTTAGCCTTGGGGCTTGAGGAACTCCTGAATGCCAGATTCAGAAGTCTGCACTTCTTGGGGAGCAGCTGGGGTTTCTGACCTGGAGACTGACATGTGCTTTGAAGAGCTGATCTGGTGGCATAAGATTGGAGAGGGTCTGATGATGGCAGCACAGAGAACAGTCATGAGGCTCTTACAGCTGTCTAGCATGGTGAAAGCTTGCCCCGGCAAGCGGCCTTTGGAGAAGAAGTACTCTGAGGTAGTACTCACTAAGTGCCTACCATAGGCAGAGAGTTTACGTTGGTAACTCTAATAGTAGCAATCAGCCAGTCGGGTAAAGGTGGTTCCCACTGTTCATTCTTCCAACTCAATATGGATTGAGTGCTTCTTTGTTCCAAGGATAGACACAGCCTTCACTCTCAGAGAGCCGACCTTCTCATATCTTTCGTATGGCTCTTTTCAGAGAGGAGAAAACTGAGAGAGAAAACCAGCAACTTGCTCAAAGCTCACCAGCTAGTAATTGATGGGGTGTGGATTCAAATGTGTGTCTTGCTGGCTGCAAATGGTCTAAAACCACTCCTTGATATTTCCTGATCGTTTCCTGGGCAAGGTGATCAGTGGGTTATTATTTACGTGCTATCATTTGATCACCATAACAACTTTAATGAAGGAGGTATTAATTATAACCCATTTTTAGATGATGAAAGTGAGATGCAGAAAGGTAAAGCTGTCCAAGTCACAGTGAGTGGAAGAGCCAAAATTAGATATCTGTGGCCAGGCACGGAGGCTTATGCCTGTAATCCCAGCACTTTGAGAGGCCAAGGTGGGTGGATCACCTGAGGTCAGGAGTTTGAGTCCAGCCTGGCCAACCTGGCGAAATCCCATCTCTACTAAAACAAACAAACAAAAATTAGCCTGGCGTGGCGGTGCACACCTGTAATCCCAGCTACTTGGGAGGCTGAGGCCGAGAATCACTTGAACTGGGGAGGCAGTGGTTGCAGTAAGCAGAGATTGAGCCACTGCCCTCCAGCCTGGGTGACAGACTGAGACTGCATCTCAAAGAAAAAAAAAAGTTAGATATTTGTTTCCAGGCCATCTGATATCCGGGCCTTCCTCTTAAGCATTGCACTCTCCAAAGGTCCTCTCTCCCTCCCTCGCTTCCTGCTTCCCCAAAGATGCACTCTCCAAAGGTCCTCTCTCCCTCCCTCCCTTCCTTCTTCCCCAAAGAATTCGATATGGTTTTGGCAACCATGTGCAGTGTGTGTGTGTAGGTGGTGGTGGGGAGGATAAAAAGAGAAGAGTCGAAGGTGGTGTTGGGTTCTTAACCCTGTGCCCCTGGCAGATAGGAAACCGGGAAGCAGAGCAGGCCTGGGTGGAGGTTTGGGGAAGGGGAGCCAGGAGGGAACCCGAGTGTGTGGCCCTGGGCATCCAGGGGCAGCAGGAGGATGTGGGTCCTCTGGAGGAAGAGAGACTGAACGGAGAGGAACCATGAGTGGAAGACTGTTTTCATCTGTGGCCTGTGTTCAGACAGCTGCAGACTGAGGTCCTGATAGGAGAAGACATTGTCCAAGAACACACAGCTGGACAAGCTGGGGGTGTTGCTCTGACAATGAGAAGAATTCTGGATCTGGAAAGAGGACTAGCTCAGGTGCGGGAGAGGGGCAGCTGTGCATCCCCACATGCCGAGCTCCCTGTGTGCAGGCAATACGGCGTGTCTGAAGGTGCAGCCCCTGCCTTCAAGCCTCCATTGTCTTCTCCCCAGGACAGGGATGACTGTAACTTTCTAGGCACCATCATCCAACTCATGTGCTGTGACCATCTGTATGACGTCTGTCTGTATGTCTGTCTTCCCAGAGAGAACTGGAGTGTCTCAGCAGAGGAGACCATGTCTGAAGGGCTTTGCATCCCTCCTTGGACATGTCTAACACCCAGCACTCAGAAAGCATCCAGTAAATATTTGTGGAAAGAAAGGAGTGGAGAAAGGGAGAAAAGGGGAAAGAGAGTGGGGGAGAGAGAGAAGAAAGACGGCTTCTTGCCCAGGGCCTGGCATGGGGCAGAGGCAGAGCAGTGGGGTCCTCAGCTATGTCCCACCGCGAGTGCACACTGAGTCCTGACCTTCAGAGGGTGCAGCCCAAGGGGCCCTGGCCTGTCTGAAAGGTGCGCCAGCCGAGTGGCCTGCCCTGACCACTGGGCTCACCTGTGACTACCTGGGTGGCTACAGCAAGTTCCTGACAATGAGTACAGCACTCAGTTATTGGGGCCCTTCCACCCACACGCTGTCCACTTCCTGGGGCCCTGCTGTGGGCATGCGAGTGCTTGCTCCCCAGCTCCACTAGTGACACTGGTGGCTCCTTGGTGGGGCCTTCCCTGTCTGCTCTGTTCCATTGCCGCTGCTGGGCTCCTCATGTCTCTCCTTGCTGCTTCCTGCACTGGTGTGAGGAGAGTGGGGCTGGTCCCCTTGAGACGGGAGAAGCTCCAGGCTGTTAAGGAAAACGGCCAGGGACGAAGAGAAGATATCACTTCCCCACGTGGTCGGCTTCCAGGTTCAGAAGGAAGGTCTGTCCTTGTGGATTCTGCACCAGATGACCCCAGATGCTGTGTCAGTACTAGGTCCCTGTGGCTCTGGAGCCTTTGCTGGGTCTGGGCAGCGTCTCTTCCTCTCCAGCTCATCCTTGGGTCTCTTCACCCTCGCCAGGGGCAGGCTTTCTGGTGAGAGGTCGACGTCCTGCATGAAGGCTCTCAAGAGGCCAGTTAAAAGCCAGGCTCCGGGTCTGTGCCTGTGGGGCTGCTCCTCGATCAGGAGATGGTCACTCTCCTCCTGGTCTATACCCATGGGATTCTCCTCCATCAGGAGATGGTCACTCCCCTCCTGGTCTATACCCCTGGGATTCTCCTCCATCAGGAGATGGTCATTCCCCTCCTGGTCTATACCTCTGGGGCTGCTCCTCGATCAGGAGATGGTCACTCTCCTCCTGGTCTATACCCCTGGGATTCTCCTCCATCAGGAGATGGTCACTCCCCTCCTGGTCTATACCCCTGGGGCTGCTCCTCGATCAGGAGATGGTCACTCTCCTCCTGGTCTATACCCCTGGCGCTGCTCCTCGATCAGGAGATGGTCACTCCCCTCCTGGTCTATACCCCTGGCGCTGCTCCTCGATCAGGAGATGGTCACTCCCCTCCTGGTCTATACCCCTGGCGCTGCTCCTCGATCAGGAGATGGTCACTCCCCTCCTGGTCTATACCCTGGGGCTGCTCCTCGATCAGGAGATGGTCACTCTCCTCCTGGTCTATACCCCTGGGGCTGCTTCTCCATCAGGAGATGGTCACTCCCCTCCTGGTCTATACCCCTGGCGCTGCTCCTCGATCAGGAGATGGTCACTCCCCTCCTGGTCTATACCTCTGGGGCTGCTCCTCGATCAGGAGATGGTCACTCTCCTCCTGGTCTATACCCCTGGCGCTGCTCCTCGATCAGGAGATGGTCACTCCCCTCCTGGTCTATACCCATGGGATTCTCCTCCATCAGGAGATGGTCATTCCCCTCCTGGTCTATACCTCTGGGGCTGCTTCTCCATCAGGAGATGGTCACTCTCCTCCTGGTCTATACCTCTGGGGCTGCTTCTCCATCAGGATATGGTCACTCCCCTTCTGGTCTATACCCGTGGGGCTGCTCCTCGATCAGGAGATGGTCACTCCCCTCCTGGTCTATATCCCGTGGGATTCTCCTCCATCAGGAGATGGTCACTCCCCTCCTGGTCTATACCTCTGGGGCTGCTCCTCGATCAGGAGATGGTCACTCTCCTCCTGGTCTATACCCCTGGGGCTGCTCCTCGATCAGGAGATGGTCACTCCCCTCCTGGTCTATATCCCTGGCGCTGCTCCTCGATCAGGAGATGGTCACTCTCCTCCTGGTCTATACCCATGGGATTCTCCTCCATCAGGAGATGGTCACTCCCCTCCTGGTCTATACCCATGGGATTCTCCTCCATCAGGAGATGGTCACTCCCCTCCTGGTCTATACCCATGGGATTCTCCTCCATCAGGAGATGGTCACTCCCCTCCTGGTCTATACCCCTGGGGCTGCTCCTCGATCAGGAGATGGTCACTCCCCTCCTGGTCTATACCCCTGGGGCTGCTCCTCGATCAGGAGATGGTCACTCTCCTCCTGGTCTATACCCCTGGGGCTGCTCCTCGATCAGGAGATGGTCACTCCCCTCCTGGTCTATACCCCTGGGGCTGCTCCTCGATCAGGAGATGGTCACTCCCCTCCTGGTCTATACCCCTGGGGCTGCTCCTCCATCAGGAGATGGTCATTCCCCTCCTGGTCTATACCTCTGGGGCTGCTCCTCGATCAGGAGATGGTCACTCTCCTCCTGGTCTATACCCCTGGCGCTGCTCCTCGATCAGGAGATGGTCACTCTCCTCCTGGTCTATACCCCTGGCGCTGCTCCTCGATCAGGAGATGGTCACTCTCCTCCTGGTCTATATCCCTGGGGCTGCTCCTCGATCAGGAGATGGTCACTCTCCTCCTGGTCTATATCCCTGGGGCTGCTCCTCGATCAGGAGATGGTCACTCTCCTCCTGGTCTATACCCCTGGCGCTGCTCCTCGATCAGGAGATGGTCACTCTCCTCCTGGTCTATACCCCTGGGGCTGCTCCTCGATCAGGAGATGGTCACTCCCCTCCTGGTCTATACCCTGGGGCTGCTCCTCGATTAGGAGATGGTCACTCCCCTCCTGGTCTATACCCATGGGATTCTCCTCCATCAGGAGATGGTCATTCCCCTCCTGGTCTATACCTCTGGGGCTGCTTCTCCATCAGGAGATGGTCACTCCCCTCCTGGTCTATACCCGAGGGGCTGCTTCTCCATCAGGAGATGGTCATTCCCCTCCTGGTCTATACCCATGGGGCTGCTTTCCATCAGGAGATGGTCACTCCCCTCCTGGTCTATACCCGAGGGGCTGCTTCTCCATCAGGAGATGGTCACTCCCCCTTCTGGTCTATACCCATGGGGCTGCTTCTCCATCAGGAGATGGTCACTCTCCTCCTGGTCTATACCTCTGGGGCTGCTTCTCCATCAGGATATGGTCACTGCCCTTCTGGTCTATACCCGTGGGGCTGCTTCTCCATCAGGAGATGGTCACTCCCCTCCTGGTCTATACCTCTGGGGCTGCTCTTCCATCAGGATATGGTCACTCCCCTCCTGGTCTACACCCATGGGGCTGCTCCTCCATCAGGATATGGTCATTCTCCCTCTCAGTTGCTCAGTCCAAAAACAACCTCTATGGAAAACTGTGTGAAATTTTTTTTAAAGAATTGAAACTAGAACTGTCATTTGATCCAGCCATCCCCCTACTGGGAATAGACCCAAAGAAAAAGAAATCATTATATCAGAAAGATAGAATATGCATGTGGATGTTCATTGCAGCACCATTTACTATAGCAAAGATGGGCAGTTGAGCTAAGTGTCCATCAGTGGTAGACTGGATAAAGAGAATGTGTTATACACACAGCATGGAATACTACTCAGGCATAACAAAGAATGAAATCATGCCTTTTGCAGCAACATGGATGGAGGTGGAGGTCAGGAGTTAGAGACCAGTCTGGCCAACATGATGAAATCCTGTCTCTACTAAAAATACAAAAATTAGACGGGAGTGGTGGTGCACACCTGTAGTCCCAGCTACTCTGGAGGCTGAGGCAGGAGAATCGCTTGAACCCAGGAGGCAGAGATAGCAGTGAGCGGAGATCACACCACTGCACTCCAGCCTGGGCAACAGAGCGAGATCCTGTCTCAAAAACAAAAATAAAAGCATACAAAGCACAGGAGCTCCTCTTGGTCCCCCTTTGGCTTTCATTCCACCTCCAGAAATCCCAGCAGAGTCACCTTCAAAAACTCCTGGAATCCAGTTTTTCCCCTCCATTGCTACTGCCCTGACCTGTGCCTCCATAACCCTCACCCAAATGCTTCCTAAATGTATCCTGGCTGGTGCTGCTGAATTCCATGTCTTTCCAGCTGCCCTTTAAAATATGGTAGGTGGCAAGTCTTTTCTCAAAACCCTCCAGCGGCTTCTCTCTCAGAGTTGAGATCCTGCAGTGGCCTTCCTGACCTCAGGTCATGCCTGCTGTCCTGTACCCTCGGCCACTATACTCCAACCACAGGGCTTTGTGTTTCCCTTGGACATACCCAGCATGTTTCTGCCCCATGGTTTTGGCACTTGTTGTCTTTTCTGCCTGGAGCTCCTTCTCCTCCCTCTGCACTGCAGACCCTCCCTTGCTTTCAGGATGGCAGAGACATTATGCTGCCATAACCACATTCCATATTCACCCTTATACAATGTGTCCCTCTCTGGCCAGCTAGGGGCTCAGCTCCATGTGTCCCTCGTCCTGGCAACAAAGCTGGCTGGGGCGGCCCCCTGAAGTGTGTCTCATGGAGCTGACTCAATGAGAGACACAGTCCATTCCACCCACAGTCCACTGCCACAGTAAGTCACGTGGCCGGCCCTGACTTCACCTGCACAGGAAGAGCCTGCACCCACCACCTGCGGAGAAGGAGCCAGAGCTGGAATGACCGTGAGCAGGATGCCAGCAACCTCAAAGTTCTTCTTAGACCTCACCTTTCGAACAGCCCTAGGCAGCAGCAACGCACGCCACGACAACCCCACAAGAAGGCAACCCCTCCTCCGACGGCTTCTGGTGACAAAGTCACCCCTCCCCTGACAACCTCAGTCACACAGCCACCCCTCCCCTGACAACCTCAGGTCACACAGCCACCCTCCCCTGACAACCTCAGCTCACACAGCCACCCCTCCCCTGACAACCTCAGTCACACAGCCACCCCTCCCCCCCCCCCCCCCCCCCCCCCCCCCCCCCCCCCCCCCCCCCCCCCCCCCCCCCCCCCCCTGACAACCTCAGCTCACACAGCCACTCCTCTCCTGACAACCTCAGCTCACACAGCCACCCCTCCCCTGACAACCTCAGCTCACACAGCCACTCCTCTCCTGACAACCTCAGCTCACACAGCCACTCCTCTCCTGACAACTTCAGGTCACACAGCCACTCCTCTCCTGCCCCCCCCCCCTCTCCTGACAACTCAGGTCACACAGCCACTCCTCTCCTGACAACCTCAGCTCACACAGCCACTCCTCCTTTTAAAGCCTCAGGTCACACAGCAGCCCCTCCCCTCACAACCTCAGGTCACACAGCAGCCCCTCCTCAGACAACTTCTGACATAGCAACTCCTTGCCTGACAACCCTAGGTAACATAGCAACCCTCCTTTGACAACCCCATGTGACATGGCAACCCTTCTCCTGACAGCCACATGTTGGCAACCTCTGCCTGACAACCCAGGTGACATAACAGCACCCCCCGACAACTGCATGTCACCTTGCCACCCTCCCATACCAATTGTGTGTGGGTATTCCCTCCTGCCCACCCTTCAGAGCCCCATGTGAGGTAGCCAGCCTTTCCCTGGCCCTGGGCCCTCCATTTCTGCTTGCTGTCGCCTCTGTTCCTCCCAAGAACTCACTGCTGTACCGTGTAATCGCTTGTTTCTCTGCTGTCTTAGTCCACTTGGGCTGCCAGAGGAGCACACCTTGGGCAGGGACGCCTAGATCCACCTGTCCATGGTTCTGGAGGCCCAGGGCTGCAGAGCCTTTGTGTGGTGGACTCTTGCTGCTTTGCAGGTGGCTGTCTCCTCACTTGTCCTCACGCAGCTGTAGGCAGATGGAGAGATGCGGTGTTTCCTCCTCTTTCTCATCATGGGGGCTCCTCCCTGATGACCTGATTACCTCCCAAAGACCCCATTTCCAAACACCATGGCACTGGGCATTGGATTTTGGTGTGTGCATTCTGGGAGATACACTTCTGTCCATAACACCTGTTTTTGTGTACTCTCTCTCCCTTATCAGAGTGCAGTCTCTAAGGGAGTCTTTGTCGATTCTGTTCACTATGATGTTGCAGCATCTAGAACAGTGACCAGCATGTAATGGGCGCAGAATCAATATTCTCTGAGTAACTGTTACAGCCTGAACTGTGGCCCTTCTGGTTTACATGTGAAAGCCCTAACCCCCAATGTGAGTGTATTTGAAGGTAGGGTCTTTGAGGAGGTCATAGGGTGGGGCTCTCATCGGATAAGGCTGGTGTCCTTTTAAGAAGACGAAGAGACACCAGGGCTGAGAGTGTCACATAGGGAAGGAAAGACCATGTGAGGACACAGTGACAAGATGGCCATGTGCAGGCTAGGAAGGGAGCCCTCACCAGGCACCACCCTTGACCTTATAGTCCCAGCCTCCAGAACTGTGAGCAATAAATGCCTGTTTTTTTTTCTGTTTTTGTTTTTATTTATTATTATTATTATTATTTATTATACTTTAAGTTCTAGGGTACATGTGCACAACGTGCAGGTTTGTTACATACGTATACATGTGCCATGTTGGTGTGCTGCACCCATTAACTCATCATTTACATTAGGTATGTCTCCTAATGCTATCCCTCCCCCCTCCCCCTACTCCACGACAGGCCCTGGTGTGTGATGTTCCCCTTCCTGTGTCCATGTGTTCTCATTGTTCAATTCCCACCTATGAGTGAGAACATGCAGTGTTTGGTTTTCTGTCCTTGTGATAGTTTGCTGAGAATGATGGTTTCCAGCTTTATCCATGTCCCTACAAAGGACATGAGCTCATCTTTTTTTATGGCTGCATGGTATTCCATGGTGTATATGTGCCACATTTTCTTAATCCAGTCTATCATTCATGGACATTTGGGTTGGTTCCAAGTCTTTGCTACTGTGAATAGTGCTGCAATAAACATACGTGTGCATGTGTCTTTATAGTAGCACGATTTATAATTCTTTGAGTATATACCCAGTAATGGGATGGCTGGGTCAAATGGTATTTCTAGTTCTAGATCCTTGAGGAATGGCCACACAGTCTTCCACAATGGTTGAACTAGTTTACAGTCCCACAAACAGTGTAAAAGTGTTCGTATTTCTCCACATCCTCTCCAGCACCTGCTGTTTCCTGAGTTTTTAATGATGGCCATTCTAACTGGTGTGAGATGGTATCTCATTGTGGTTTTGATTTGCATTTCTCTGATGGCCAGTGATGATAAGCATTTCTTCATGTGTCTGTTGGCTGCCTAAATGTCTTCTTTTGAGAAATGTCTATTCATATCTTTCACCCACTTTTTAATGGGGTTGTTTGATTTTTTCTTGTAAAATTGTTTAAGTTCTTTGTAGATTCTGGATATTAGCCCTTTGTCAGATGAGTAGATTGCAAAAATTTTCTCCCATTCTGTAGGTTGCCTGTTCACTCTGATGGTAGTTTCTTTTGCTGGGCAGAATCCCTTTAGTTTAATTAGATCCCATTTGTCGATTTTGGCTTTTGTTGCCATTGCTTTTGGTGTTTTAGATATGAAGTCCTTGCCCATGCCTATGTCCTGAATGGCATTCCCTAGGTTTTCTTCTTGGGTTTTTATGGTTTTAGGTCTAACATTTAAGTCTTTAATCCATCTTGAATTAATTTTTGTATAAGGTGTAAAGAAGGGATCCAGTTTCAGCTTTCTAGATATGGCTAGCCAGTTTTCCCAGCACCATTTATTAAACAGGGAATCCTTTCCCCATTTCCTGTTTTTGTCAGGTTTGTCAAAGATCAGATGGTTGTAGATGTGTGGTATGGCTCTGTTCTGTTCCATTGGTCTATATCTCTGTTTTGGTACCAGTACCATGCTGTTTTGGTTACTGGAGCCTTGTAGTATAGTTTGAAGTCAGGTAGCGTGATACCTCCAGCTTTGTTCTTTTGGCTTAGGATTGTCTTGGCAACACAGGCTCTTTTTTGGTTCCATATGAACTTTAAAGTAGTTTTTTTCCAATTTTGTGAAGAAAGTCATTGGTAGCTTGATGGGGATGGCACTGGATCTATAAATTACCTTGGGCAGTATGGCCTTTTCACAATATTGATTCTTCCTATCCATGAGCATGGAATGTTCTTCCATTTGTTTGTGTCCTGTTTTATTTCATTGAGCAGTGGTTTGTAGTTCTCCTTGAAGAGGTCCTTCATATCCCTTGTAAGTTGGATTCCTAGGTATTTTATTCTCTTTGAAGCAATTGTGAATGGGAGTTCACTCATGATTTGGCTCTCTGTTCATCTTTATTGGTGTATAGGAAAGCTTGTGATTTTTGCACATTGATTTTGTATCCTGAGACTTTGCTGAAGTTGCCTATCAGCTTAAGGAGATTTTGGGCTGAGACGATGGGGTTTTCTAAATATACAATCATGTCATCTGCAAATAGGGACAATTTGACTTCCTCTTTTCCTAATTGAATATCCTTTATTTCTTTCTCCTGCCTGATTGCCCTGGCCAGAACTTCCAACACTATGTTGAATAGGAATGGCGAGAGAGGGCATCCCTGTCTTGTGCCAGTTTTCAAAGGGAATGCTTCCAGTTTTTGCCCATTTGGTATGATACTGGCTGTGGGTTTGTCATAAATAGCTCTTATTATTTTGAGATACATCCCATCAGTACCCAATTTTTTGAGAATTTTTAGCATGAAGGGCTATTGAATTTTGTTGAAGGCCTTTTCTGCATTTATTGAGATAATCATGTGGTTTTTGTCTTTGGTTCTGTTTATATGATGGATTATATTTGTTGATTTGCATATGTTGAACCAGCCTTGCATCCCAGGGATGAAGCCC
This sequence comes from Nomascus leucogenys, assembly GCF_006542625.1. Classification (NCBI taxonomy): domain Eukaryota; kingdom Metazoa; phylum Chordata; class Mammalia; order Primates; family Hylobatidae; genus Nomascus; species Nomascus leucogenys. The sequence continues at coordinate 445,984 of NC_044395.1, read as the reverse complement.
AGTTGATCATGGTGGATAAGCTTTTTGATGTGCTGCTGGATTCGGTTTACCAATATTTTACTGAGGATTTTTGCATTGATGTTCATCAGGGATATTGGTCTAAAACTCTCTTTTTTTGTTGTGTCTCCACCAGGCTTTGGTATCAGGATGATGCTGGCCTCATAAAATGAATTAGGGGGGATTTCCTCTTTTTCTATTGATTGGAATAATTTCAGAAGGAATGGTACCAGCTCCTCCTTGTACCTCTGGTAGCATTCAGCTGTGAATCCATCTGGTCTTGGTCTTTTTTGGTTGGTAAGCTCTTAATTATTGCCTCAATTTCAGAGCCTGTTATTGGTCTATTCAGTGATTCAACTTCTTCCTGGTTTAGTCTTGGGAGGGTGTATGTGTCCAGGAATTTATCCATTTCTTCTAGATTTTCTCGTTTATTTGCACAGAGGTATTTATAATATTCTCTGATGGTGGTTTGTATTTCTGTGGGATCAGTGGTGATATCCCCTTTATCATTTTTTATTGCATCTATTTGATTCTTCTCTCTTCTTCTTTATTAGTCTTGCTAGTGGTCTATTAATTTTGTTGATCTTTTCAAAAAACCAGCTTCTGGATTCATTGATTTTTTGAAGGGATTTTTGTGTCTCTATCTCCTTCAGTTCTGCTCTGATCTTAGTTATTTCTTGCCTTCTGCTAGCTTTTGAATGTGTTTGCTCTTGCTTCTCTAGTTCTTTTAATTGTGATGTTATGGTGTCAATTTTAGATCTTTCCTGCTTTCTCTTGTGGGCATTTAGTGCTATAAATTTCCTTCTACACACTGCTTTAAATGTGTCCCAGATATTCTATATGTTATGTTGTATCTTTGTTTTCATTGGTTTCAAAGAAAATCTTGATTTCTGCCTTCATTTCGTTATGTACCCAGTAGTCATTCAGGAGCAGGTTGTTCAGTTTCCATGTAGTTGAGCGGTTTTGAGTGAGTTTCTTAATCCTGAGTTCTAGTTTGATTGCACTGTGGTCTGAGAGACAGTTTGTTATAATTTCTGTTCTTTTACATTTGCTGAGGAGTGCTTTACTTCCAAGTATGTGGTCAATCTTGGAATAAGTGTGGTGTGGTGCTGAGAAGAATGTATATTCTGTTGATTTGGGGTGGAGAGTTCTGTAGATGTCTATTAGTTCTGCTTGTTTCAGGGCTGAGTTCAATTCCTGGATATCCTTGTTAACGTTCTGTCTCATTTATCTGTCTAATGTTGACAGTGGGGTGTTAAAGTCTTCCATTATTATTGTGTGGGAGTCTAAGTCTCTTTGTAGGTCTCTAAGGACTTGCTTTATGAATCCGAGTGCTCGTATATTGGGTGCATACACATTTAGAATAGTTAGCTCTTCTTGTTGAATTGATCGCTTTACCATTATGTAATGGACTTCTTTGTCTCTTTTGATCTTTGTTGGTTTAAAGTCTGTTTTATCAGAGACTAGGATTGCAACTCCTGCCTTTTTTTGTTTTCCATTTGCTTGGTAGATCTTCCTCCATCCCTTTATTTTGAGCCTATGTGTGTCTCTGCATGTGAGATGGGTCTCCTGAATACAGCACACTGATGGGTCTTGACTCTTTATCCAATTTGCCAGTCTGTGTCTTTTAATTGGAGCATTTAGCCCATTTACATTCAAGGTTAATATTGTTATGTGTGAATTTGATCTTGTCATTATGATGTTAGCTGGTTATTTTGCTCATTAGTTGATGCAGTTTCTTCCTAGCATCAATGGTCTTTACAATTTGGCATGTTTATGCAGTGGTTGGTACTGGTTTTCCTTTCCATGTTTAGTGCTTCCTTCAGGAGCTCTTGTAAGGCAGGCCTGGTGGTGACAGAATCTCTCAGTATTTGCTTGTCTGTAAAGGATGTTATTTCTCCTTCACTTGTGAAGGTTAGTTTGGCTGGATATGAAATTCTGCATTGAAAATTCTTTTCTTTAAGAATGTTGAATATTGGCCCCCACTCTCTTCTGGCTTGTAGAGTTTCTGCTGAGAGATCTACTTTTAGTCTGATGGGCTTCCCTTTGTGGGTAACTCAACCTTTCTCTCTGGCGGCCCTTAACATTTTTTCCTTCATTTCAACTTTGATGAATCTGACAATTATGTGTCTTGAAGTTGCTCTTCTTGAGGAGTATCTTTGTGGCATTCTCTGTATTTTCTGAATTTGAATGTTGGTCTGCCTTGTTAGGTTGGGGAAGTTCTCCTGGATAATATCCTGCAGAGTGTTTTCCATCTTGGTTCCATTCTCCCCGTCAGTTTCAGGTACACAAATCAGACGTAGATTTGGTCTTCTCACATAGTCCCATATTTCTTGGAGGGTTTGTTCATTTCTTTTTACTCTTTTTTCTCTAAACTTCTCACTTCATTTCATTCATTTGATCTTCAATCACTGATACCCTTTCTTCCAGTTGATCAAATCAGCTACTGAAGCTTGTGCATGTGTCACATGGTTCTCATGCCATGGTTTTCAGCTCCATCAGATCATTTAAGGTCTTCTCTACACTGGTTATTCTAGTTAGCCATTTGTCTAATCTTTTTTCAAGGTTTTTAGCTTCTTTGCGATGGGTTCGAACATCCTCCTTCAGCTCAGAGTAGTTTGATTGTTTGAAACCTTCTTCTCTCAACTCGTCAAAGTCATTCTCTGTCCATCTTTGTTCCACTGCTGGTGAGGAGCTGCGTTTCTTTGGAGGGGGAGAGGAGCTCTGATTTTTAGAATTTTCAGCTTTTCTGCTTTGCTTTCTCCCCATCTTTGTGGTTCGATCAACCTTTGGTCTTTGATGATGGTGATGTACAGATGGGGTTTTGGTGTGGATGTCCTTTCTGTTTGTTAGTTTTCCTTCTAACAGTCAGGACCCTCAGCTGCAGGTCTGTTGGAGTTTGCTGGAGGTCCACTCCAGTCCCTGTTTGCCTGGATATCACCAGTGAAGGCTGCAGAACAGCGAATATTGCAGAATAGCAAATGTTGCTGCCTGATTGTTCCTCTGGAAGCTTTGTCTCAGAGGGGCACCCAGCCGTGTGGTTGAAGTCCCCCATTGTTTCGTTTTGGCAGCTGATTTAGTAAACAAACAAGAATGAAGAAGGAAACCACAGCTGAGTGGCAAAGAGTGCCTGGCTGTTTACACAGGATGCTGGGGCAGGGCTTCTGGAGAGGGACACGCCAGTCAGATGGGCCAAGGCCCAGGAGGAAGTGAAACTGCTCAGGGGCAGAAAGGAGACACAAGAGAGGTGAGAGTGGCAGGCAGGAGCCAGGCCTTGGAGGCTGGGCCACCAGGAAATGAGTTTGAATCTTATTGGGAAGCCACTGGGAAGCTTGAAGGAGGGCAACAAGCTTTAATTTTAGAGACCAAAAAAAAGGGTTCCTTGGTGCCTGGGTGGAAGACGGGCTTCAGAGGGAGAAACTGTGAGCTCCTGGAGTGCAGGCATGAAGGAGGAGTGTCCTCGCTCCAGCCCTGGGCATGGGCCTAGCTCCTTGGTGCCCAGTGTGTAGTGGGGGCCTGTGTTAACTGGAATGGTGCTTTGCTTTTGTTCTCTGTACTTTGGGTGGTGGGCAGCTCTCCTCTGTGGTGCTCTTTCTCCTTCCCTTCATTTTCCCAGGGGTCTATCCTCTGCATTTACCTAGGAGGGAGCTCTGTTACCTGCAAGGGGCTCATAGTCCTAGGCAGAATGGGGGCTCCCAGTGCCAGCTCCCAGGGCAGGAGCGACAGTCTCAGGAACCTCAGCACTCAGATCTGTATCACGGTCCCAACCAGAGCCTTGTTGTTTGCAGAGCCCTCCCTCTGCAGTGAAGAGCTGGAGGAAGCCATGTTCTGGCTGAAGCTGGAGTGGGCTGGCTGAGTCCGGGCTCTGGCACTGAAGCTGCCTCCCGGCTCACCTCCCAAGCAGCAGGGCATCCTGGGGGAAGGCAGAGGCAGCCCGTGGTGCTTTGCTCTGTCTCTGGCTCCTGGACTGGGCTCTGAACCCAGGCAGTTTAATGCCACTGTGGACTTCATTCCAGGAGGTGTGGGGACCTCTGGAGAGCTCCACAACCCCATGGGGTAGGGCACTTGGTGCTGGTTGAGGCCAGGCCTTCAGCTGGACACAATTTTGTAATTGCTGCCACTGACTGCCATCTGGGTTGCTGCTGTCAGTTCCCAGTGGGGCTCAGCTCCCCTACAGATGATCTCTGTAGCTCACCCCAGCCTGCGGATGGAGAAAAACAGTAGGCCCTGCCTGAACACGCTTTGGGAGCAGCCATGGTGGCCTGGGGGCTCTACAGGAGCTTCCCCTCACCCTCCCACCAGTGAAGAGGAAGGAGCCACAGCCTGGCTGTGCACGTGGGACAGTGGGTGAACATGCCCACGTGTGCACGCAGGTGTGTGTCCCACAAGACAGCCGTGCTCACATGCACACTCCTGTGTGTCTGCTCATGTGTCTGTGTATGTACTCGACTCAACCCAGGTTTATCAAAGACCTGTTATTGAAGGTCTGCTATGGGCCAGGCCCTGTAGGGCACTTAGGGACTGCAAACTCGATGCTTTTTTTGCTCTTATGGACTGTTTAGTCCAACAGGAGGGGCGGATATGAATTGAGCAATTAAAGGTTACAATGTAAACAGTCAAATGTGAGACACGCTCCTGTCAGTTTTCATGTATTCGTGAATGTACGCGTCTGAGGGGCATCTGTGTCCCTGGGAGGAAACTTGTGTCTGCTGGTGCTCCCATGTGTGACTGTGCACACCAATGCTGGTTCTTGCACACACCTCATCTCTATAAGAGGGCTGCAGAAAAGAAGGCTGGATGTGCATGGCATATTGAATCTGAGGATCTGGAAAGAGAGAGCAGGGAGCAATGTCTGAGGATGTCCTGGAGACTCTGTTGATGGGCCCCAGGAGACCGAGCCATGCTCGGGACTCTCAGGTCCCTGAAAGAGCGGATGAGTGGCCTGGTGAGACCGCTCAGAGTCTGGCCGTCACCCTCACTCTGCCCCAACCAGTGATATAATCTCAGGCTGTCGCCTTGGTTTTCTCGTTTGTAAAATCATGATCATAGACTAAAGAGTCTGGAAAGTGCTAATGAACCTTGACATTCCATGAGTCTGGACACGACCCCTGCCCTTAGGGATTGTATCTTATAAATAGGGGTCAAAGAGATACCTAAGTACATAACCACACACACACACACACACACACAATCACACACATACACTCTCACACACATGCACACACATGTACACACGTGCACGGGCATGGAAATGTATAAGGTTGGGTGAAGGAGCTCCCAAATAAGTAGTCAGAGGAGGCCTTTTGGAGGCATTAAAGACACGATCGGAAAGCTTGATCTTGGCAGGGAGGGGAGAGGAGGTGGTGAAGGAGAAGAGAGAGCTGCTGGGCACATGGCGGGCTGCCGGTGAGTGTCGGTGGCTTGGAACCTGTGGAGGGCGGCGGGGGCTTAGTTTGCACTTCCAGTGTGGAAAGCAGAGGTGTGTGAGTTGGCTCAGGCTGCCCTACGATGAACCTCCCAGGGGTTGGGCGGCTCAGCTCTCAGAATTGTGTAAGGAGCTCCCAAGGCTGGAAGTCTGAGATCAAGCTGTCAGCAGAGTTTGTTCCTTCTGAGGCTTCCTCTCCTCTTGGCTTGCATGTGACTACGTGGCTATCTCCTCCCTGTGTCCTCACATGGCCGTCCTTCTGTGTGTCTGTGTCCCAGGCCACTCTTCTTAGGAGGATGCCAATCATCCTGGATGGGGGCTGCTCCAATGACATCCTCTTGCCTTCATGGCCTCTTTAAGGTCCTGTCTTCAAACACAGTCACGTTTTGAGGCATTAGAGGTCAAGACTTCAACATATGAATTTTTGCAGGACACAATTCACACATAACAGGAGGGGTGGCAGAAACTTCCTCCTGTGAGTTGAGACACAGGAAGAGCAGCCAGACAGGGGCAAGTGTGGAGGAGAGTAGCCTCTTTCCACCTGTGGATGTGGAGTGTTGCCCAGAGAGGAAGGTGAGTGGGGCTTGCCCAGGACCTGGCCAAGGACCAGCCACTGAATCCTTGGTCTCTATAAAACGAGGCTGAGCCTGCCAGCTTGGCCTACTACACATGGTGGTGGGGTGCAAAGGAGCTAGTAAAGTTTAGAGTGTTATGAAAGAGACAGTCGTCGGAATAATGTGAGTAATTCCTTGGTGCTGAATGCACGCCGGACTGTGCTAAGCGATGTGCCACATGGCAGGGTGGATTTGCAAGTTCTTATTCTCACAGGTGGCCTGACCTGATGGAATGGGGAATGCAGCTCAAGGCCCAGACAGAGACCCACACTCTTTTTCCAAAATTATATCAATGTCAGAAGTAAGGCTCAGATGCTTGAAGTGATTCGGAGTCACCAAGCTGGTATCCAGTGCTGATGGTTTGTACATGCTTCTGGATTTTGTGTGGGCTGCAACTGCACTGCATTTATTTTAAGATGTTTGAGAGATGCATTTATTTTATAGTTGTTAGATCTTCTGCTTTCCTAAGCAGATGGAAGCGGGGACAGAAGTGCACAGAGCGAGCGCCGTGCCGTGGGCAAGGCTGAGGGGCGGAACGTACAGTCTCGCTGTGGGGGTTCCTTTTGCTGTTGATGCTTCATGATGAAATTTTAGACATCTGAGGCAGTTTTAATGGGGGAGAAATTTGGGGCAGGTTGAGAGGAGAGTTTTTGGCATCCTGGAAGCGTGCTGTCCAGAGGTTTCCCTTTCCACAAAGGATGCGTAACACACGTGCACTTGAGCGAGGCCTGTGAGAGGCCTTGCATTGCTTTTCTGCTCTGGAGTGTAAGGACGCTGCTGTACACCCCAGCCCTGGACAGTCTTGAGCTCTGCCTGACGCTGCACACCCCAGCCCTGGACAGTCTTGAGCTCTGCCTGACCTGGGGGAGAACTGCTCTTCTCTGCCCTTATTCTTCCCCAGGCCAGGCAGCTTCCAGCTAACCTTGTCCAGCAGGCAGAGTGGCTGCTTTCCTGCCCGTGAATGTGAAGAGCTGATTTTTCCAGCAAGTAAGGCTTTGGTGTAGGTCTGCCCTGTGCTCCCCTCTCAGCATGTTCTAGCAGCTTGTTGCATGAAATCACTCACTTGAGCGGCTTTCAATGCAGCCTAAAGGTGTGCCGTCCAAACCAGCCCCTTTCCGCCTTGACCATCACCATCTCACCCCAAATCCAGTGGCCTCAGTATGCCTCCTGGCCCTGAATGCCACACTCAGCCAGAGTCTCATCACCTGGCTGAGTGTGGAGGAGCGTGGCCAGGCGTCTGAAGGGTGGGCCAGGTCCAGGGGCAGGGACTGGGCAGGGACAGGGAAGGCAGGCTCCTGCTGTGGTGGGGAACTGATGGAGCTGCAGAGGGTGGGGCCAGAGGCAGGAGGTAGGGCTCCTGTGTCGCCAGAGCCTAGGAGGGACTTAGGAGGTTCCTGCCTGGGGAGAGCCGGACCCTGGAAACAGGACTCTTCCTATCCAGGCAGGCTTTGGCAGGTCATGTTCCCAGCACTGCTTGGTGGTTAAAGGAAAGATTTTAAACCCATGCAGACCTGGGCTCCACATTAAATGTAGAACCCTAGGTGGCTTCACCGCCTGGGCCTCGTTCCATCCCATAGCTATAAAATGCCAGTGATGCCAGTGCTCAGGGGCTGTGCGAGCCTTCAGCGAGGTGTGCATGGACGGGGCGGGGTGTCAGGCAGGGCATAGATCTGGCTCTGGGTGTGCTTATTTGGGGGTGCGTCAGGACTTCCAAGCACAGCGGGGGCCCTTCAGGGTGCTGAGGTGGGAGAGGGAGGGTCTCACTGCATGGGCCTCCTTCCCTCTCTCTGATCCGTGTGTCACGCCCTTCTCGTCTCTCCATTTCTGCCGATTGGACTGTGGGGCCTCTTCTCCCTCGAAGACCCTGCCCGGGCTCCTGCTGGTGCCTGGGCCTCCCTCGTGGGTCCTGATCCCACATCCTCCCCGATTTCCTCCTGAAACCCAGAAATTATTTCCCAATGTGCTTTCCAGACTCAAATGACCCCACCCCACCTGCCCCACCAGGACTGTCCTCAAAGGAAACAACTTTAGGAAAAAAAAATGAAGCTGTTTTAAATATAAATGGCCAGGGCACAGTGGGCTCTTATTAAAATACAGGGAGATTAACAAGGTCTCATTCCCCTCAATTATTAACAATGTACTTGTTCTTCAGGAAAGTACCATGAAAATTTAAAACAGATGAAAACGGTCGTTCACTTAAACCTGCTCAGTTACTCTGTGAGTCATGTTTTATTCAGCGCATTAAATGAACAGCGCGACCCTGGACACCTGCTGATCCATCACCCCAGGGCCCGGGCAGGCACGTGGATGAAGGCAGATGGAGAAGACCAGGCACGAGACTGTGGAGAGCCACCCCACCAGAAACGCCTGCCCGATTCACCGTCCAGCCCACACCTGTGGATGCACAGGGACCTGCAGGCAGGGAAGCTGCTGCCTCGCCAGGTGAAGGGGCCGGGAGGGGAGGGAGGGGAGAGGCCTGTCCAGCCCCTGTGGCTGTTACCGTGGGCGCCTCCTCACTGGCCAGTGCGGCTGCGCCTCAGCTTCATTCACAGGGGAGGGGGCCCAAGAGTTGTCACCTCCAGGCTCGGGCAGTGGGGAGGTAGGCAGGAGCGGCCGCTGGTTTTTCAGACCCCCCAGGGAGGCCGAGGAAGCGGCCCGCCGTGGAGTAGGCGCGGTTCTGTCTTCGGATGGACGCAGGAGGGTTGGGCTGCGTGGGACGCTGGGCCCTGCCACTTTCTGGAGGATACGCTGTCCGGGGCTGCACGGGTTGGCTGTGTTTTTGGATGCTTGATATTTTGTTTTTTCTTCTCTTCACTCTGTCATGAAACTGGCAATAGTAGTTTGTAAATAAGTATGTGTTATAGATGAATATTTGCTATGAGTAAATTAATAAAGGAGTGAATAAATGAACAATTGATGTTGCACGCTGGCCAGAGCCTGCCTTCCTGCCAGGGCTCTGGGACGCCACTCTCAAAGCTGCGGGACCCTGCTGAGGAGGCCCGGCCTCAGAAAACTGAGCGGCTGCTTCTGCAGACCCTGCATCCTCCCCTCCCTGGAGAAAGAAGCTCTGGCTGAGTCCTGGGACTGAACCCTTGGGTGCCACAGAAACGGGCTTTGCTGCCTGTCAGTCAAGCGGCAGGAGAAACAGACCCAGAGGGGAGGAGGCCGAGTGGGTGGTGTTTTCTGCACAGCGACTTGCTTCTTGGCCTGGTGCCATGTATCTCCAAATACCCTGAAGGTTGAGCCCAGGTTGAAGATGTAGAGGCAAGTCTTGGGGGGATGGAGTGGGCTTGGAGGGATGCTGGCGCCTTAGCAGGCTGTGCCCCCGAGGTGCCCAGTGTCTGCGGCCCAGCTCTCGGGCCACGTGCACAGGAACATGTTGCCGAGGGCATTTGGGTGTGGGTGGGGTGGGGAAAGGGAGACAGGGCTGTCTCTTAATGGGTATCTGTGAGCATGTGATTGTAAGAGAGGAAGAAGTAGAGGAGGAGGAAGGCCTCCTTGGGAGGTGCGTCATCCTGACGAAGGCTGAACAATGAGGGTCTTGGAGAGTCAATTGAGAAGCACAGCCCTGCAGAGCAGGCAAAAACAGTAGGGCTTTTTGAGGCTGCCCGGGCGCTCATGCAATCACCATTGCCTGCTGTGAATGAGCCTACATTTTGTTGGGGAAGAGAGGCTACGACGCCAAACGATGGACTCTGAGTCAACGATAAGATGAAACAAAATTAAAACGAAGTAGGAAATCAAGAGTGGCTGCTGTGTGGCGTTGCGGAGATGATGTTAGCTTTGAGAACTGGACAAGGGAGCCCCTGAGCTGCATCTGCACCCAGAGGCTGAACCGGCCTTGCAGCGGGACTGGCCTGGGCTTGCAGAGAAGCATGACGGCCCCAGGCCCGGAGAAGCAAGGGTGGGAAGGGGGCAGGCCAGCTCCTGCCAGGCTGGAGAAGGACTTGGACCTTGTGCCACCTGTGCCTGGGTGATTGTGAACACGTAACAAATGTGATCTTATTTATGTTTTGAAAAAGGCAACACAAACCAACAGGAGCCCTGTGAGGACCAGGTGACAGCCGGCCAAAAGCAGGGAACAAGGCTGGAGGAGCGAGGATGGGTGCTGTGAAGGAGGGTGTGCAGCCGGGCCCGCGGTCGGACCTGGTGAGATCAGAGGAGGGGGTGCCGCCGGTCTGGGGAAGAAGATGAGAAGCTGGAAGAGAGCAGAAAACAGGAGGCTGCCACTCTCCATCTTTCCCAAAGTCACTCCAGGAGCAAGGGTGTCATTTACTGAAATGACAGACTCTCCATTTCACATTTTTCCCCCAAGTGCAGAATGCAGGGAAGCAGATGGGCTAAATTTTTAGAGTCAGGGTTATTAATGTATACTTTACATAGTAAACTTTCCCCTTTTAAGTGTGCAGGCCTGAGGTTTGCCAAATATGTGTAGGCATTTAATCACCACCATGATCGAGATGCAGAATATTTCCACCATCAAAAAGTTTGCTGTGTCCCTTGATGGTCATGCCCCATTCCCCAGCCCCAACCCCAGCCCTGGAGGTTGCTGTCTGCTTTATGTTTTGGTGGTTTTATCTTTTCCAGACTGTCACGTGAATGGAATCAGATGTATGAAATCCTATGGTATGGGGTCTTCTGAGTCTAGCTTCTTTTATTTAGCGTGATGCATTTCAAATTAATCCATGTCTCAGGCATCAGGAGTTCATTTTTCTTTTCTGCTGAGTAGTATTTCGTTGTATGGATGTACTGCAATTTGTCTGTCCATTCACCTGTTGATGTCCATTTGAGATTTTTGGCGACTATGAATAAAGCTGCTATAAACAGACATGGATTTTATGTAGAGAAATGTCTTCATTTCTGCTGAGTAAATAACAAGGCATGAGATTTCTGGGCCATAGGGTAAATGTGTGTTTCACTTTATAAGAAACTGACAAGCTGTTTCCAAAGTGGTTGCTTCATTTTGCATTGTGTGAGCATTTCAGATGTTCTGCGTCCTTTCCAGCACCTGGTGTACCCATTTAAAAGAATTCAGCCACTCTAAATAGGTGTGTAGGACTGGACTTAAATTTAAATTTGAGAGGCGTCAGTGTGTGTGTGTGCCTTTCACACCTCCACAGTCACCTGCAACATGAGCTTGTAAGGAGTGAATACACACAGCAGCTGGGAAAGGTCTGAGCAAAGGGCCGTGGGCAGGGCACCCAGCTAGACAGAAAGAAATCAAGGACCGTGCTCCAACCAAGAAAGGATTTTAAAAAGAGAGAGTGAGCTACTGGCCAATTGTTGCTGAATGGCTGCATATGATAAAGAGTGAAAATTGAGCGCTGGATTTAGAAAGATGGTGGTTTTTGCTGACCTTGACAAGAGCAGTTTCAGGGTTGCAGCAGTGATGAGACCCGCATGAGAGGGAGTTCAGGAGGGCAGGGACTTGGGCGATGGGGCTGGCTCCTCATCCAAGATAGCGCAGTGGAGTCTGCAGGCTGCGTCTCCAATTTTCTCCTTTCTCCTTAGTAATAGACATCTAAATTTATTTAGGATGGCAATGTGCCCAGATGAAAAGACTACATTTTCCAGCTCTCTGGAAAGACAAGCTGATGACATTTGTTGAATGGACTTCCATGAAAACTCAGTGAGAGTGGGGAGGTGATAGTTGGCCATGATCCACTTGCCTTTCCCTGCCCTCCTTCCTGGAATCGGGGGGACATACTGACTGCAGCCAGTGGTGATTACGGGACCTTCAGCTTGGATGACCTTGAGGGTGCAAGCCAGCTTGAGGATGGCAGAGAAGAAAGACAGGAGTTGTTGAGCTCCCTGATGGTTCTACTGAACTGCCAAGCCAGCCTCCAGTCTGCTCCTCCTTAAACCCACATGTGGCTAAGCCAATGCACTGAAGTCCATCAGCTGTTGGACAAACCTCCTAACTGAAGCAGGCTGTAAGCCTCATTATTAATGTGTCAATTCTCTCTCTCTTTTTTTTTTTCTTTTTGAGACAGAGTCTTGCTCTGTCACCCAGGCTGGAGTGCAGTGGCCCGATCTTGGCTCATTGCAAGCTCCGCCTCCCGGGTTCACGCCATTCTCCTGCCTCAGCCTCTCCGAGTAGCTGGGACTACAGGCGCCCGCCACCATGCCCGGCTAATTTTTTTGTATTTTTAGTAGAGACGGGGTTTCACCGTGGTCTCGATCTCCTGACCTCGTGATCCGCCCGCCTCGGCCTCCCAAAGTGCTGGGATTACAAGCGTGAGCCACTGTGCCCGGCCTCAATTATCTCTTATTAATCTATAAATTTAATTTGATCTTCAAATATATACAGAAATAGCATGTTTTGGATTTAGTCAAGCTGTTGCTAAAATTCACATAGAAAAATGAGCAAGTAAGAATTGTTCAAGAAATTCCAAAACAGAGGTGTATTAGTGGGTGATGAGGGCTATAGCTATATATTTTAAGCTATAATAAATAAAACTGTGTGGTGCCGGTGCATGGATAGGGAATCTGGTCAAGGGAACAGAATATAGAGTCCAAAAATAGAACCAGTTACAGGAGGAAACTGAAAGTTGTATGATGATTCTTTCTCAGATATTCTTAAATAGTGGGGAAAAGATGGGTTATTCGGTGAACAGTGTTGGGACCATAAAGCAGCCATCTGAGAAAACTACTGGCCTATAACTAGGTTAGTAATGGACATCTCCAACTGAGATATATTCCAAATGAATCAAAGATTTAAAGGTCAAAAAAAAGAACCAAAGACATACTACTCTAAAAATTAAAACATAGGAGAGTTATTTACAGTCTCAGAGTAGTAAAGACCTACGACAGTAAACAAAGAAAGAAACCCCAGAAATCATAAAATAAAGGCTTGATAAGTTTGACTACCTAAAAAAATTCTGCATGACAATATCTACCCGTAAGCAAAACCAAATAATAAACAACAAACTGGGAAACAAGTTTGGAACTCTGATCACAGACTGAGGTCGATTTCTTTAACACATAAAGAGCTCCCAAAAAATAAGACCAAAAATTCAAAATAAAAATAGGCAAAGGATTCACAGAGACAATTCACAGTAAAGGAAATACAAATAGCTCATAAATGTGAAGAGACGTCCATCTTTACTGAGGTGAAGAGAAACACAAACTAAAACTCCCTGGAGATGCCCCTTTCTCACCCAACAGATCCTCAAGGATCGGAAGCTGGGTGACACTGCGTTGGCCATGGTCTGCACATGCAGGCCTTGTGATACTTTGCTGATGAGAGTGTAGCCTGGCAGAACCCAGGAACTTGACCAAAAACTCCCTGCTGTTAGAGCATCACTCCCCAGCATGCTGACCGCCTCCCTCCCCAGCGTGCTGACCGCCTTCCTCCCCGGCGTGCTGACCGCCTTTCTCCCCGGCATACTGACCGCCTTTCTCCCTGGCATGCTGACTGCCTTCCTCCCCGGCATACTAACTGCCTTTTCATGTTGTCCTGAGAGACAGGGGCTCCATCTTTACTTCCCAGACGAGGACGGTGAGGCTCAGAGAGGCTGGAGACAGTTAACTGGGGCTAAACCAGGAATGAACTCAAGCCATGGTATCCAAAAACAAGAGGAAGGACGAGTGGAAGAGTGAAGGGTACCCTCAGCCTGTCTTTCTCCTTTCTTCTTCTCTCTCTTTGTTCTGCCTTCTCTCCCCTGCAAATGAATACAGGGGACTCGACTGACCTGTGCACAAAGAAGTATAATTAAGTCCTGCCCTCAGGCTTCCAGCTGGTTTCCTACAGATCTGAAAAGCCGATGGCCCAGGCCGGTGTAGACCGTGGGCCCCCTAAGCGGGACTATGAAAGAACCTGGGCTGTGTGGACTGCTCTTTCCTTGAGTGTTGCTGAGAACCAGGCTGCCTCCCCACCGTTCTGAGAAACAGACCCTTCTCTGGATGCCGTTGGAGGCCCTGGAGCCCAAGACGCCATCCACGAGCCAGTCCAACCGAAGCTCGAGGTGGAGACCAGGGTCCTATTTTGACTTTGCTGCCACTGAGATGTGACATGACCAGTCTGGCCCTTGGTATTCTATGGGGGGAGGGTTCTCTCTCAAAGAAGAGTGGGGCCAAATCAGCTGTTTTGGGAGGAAAGAGTAGAGCTTGACCACCAGGGAGTCAAGAGGCTCATCAGCAGTGGGTCCCAGAGGGTGAAGGGACGGGGAATGGGGCATAGGGGATGTGACCTGCCAGGTCCCCCTCAGGGACCAGATATGCTGCCTCTGCCCCCCCACCCCCAACCCAGGTGTGAGGAAGCTAGCCAGGGAAGGCCTGTGGGTGAGGTCGGGAGAACATGCTGGGAGGTGCATGTGCCGCACGGGTGCGGGAAGTGTGTGAAAAGTGGTTGTGTGGGGGCAGGGTGAAGGCCTAAGAGGCAGCTGCCATTCACCAATCTCCCTGTAGTTGTTCAGTCTTGTATGGCAGCTCCCTTTAGCTTCCCTCTTCTCAGAAATATTCGTAGTCGTGAACCCACGATTTCCATAATGTGGATTTGGGGTTCGCCTGCTCAGCCAGCCACTGGCCAGCTTTTAAAGGCTTAGGGTCATACTCCTCAGCTCTGAAAAATGTTCCTAGGAAATGTATCACTTTATTTGCTTATGCAGCAGTCGATCAATGAATTGTGTGTGTGCGTGTGTGTGAGTGCGGCCAGGGTGGGTGTGAAGGAGTGGGTAGAAGATGGATTTTGCTCTTGAGGAACTTGCAGTCTAATTCAAGAGGTCAGACACTTGTGCAGAGAATTGTAGTCCACGGCAGAAAACAGTAAGCCCCAGAGGCCAGTGAGTGGCCCTGAGCTGGACAGGTGGGGGAGGCCATGAGCATTATTGCTTTCCTTCCCACGAGGGAAGCCACGGAGCTTTAGCTCTCTCAGGTCCAAGAACTGCACTTGGCCAGGGGTGGTCCCTGAATCCCGATCATGAAAGCCACCGCTGGGCGGGCAGATGTCTTACCTGGGGGCCCCCCAAGCCGCAGCTGGGTTCAGATGTTCATGCCAGTGCCCTCAGCCAGCCACGTCCTGGGTCTGCCTTTCTTGCCTTTCTTGCTGATGCCCCTCCAGCTCCCAGGGCAGACCCCGTGCTCTTGGCTGAATCTGGAGACACCTCACACCTGCCTCCCCTTGCCCTCAGCCCCAGCATCTCCACCTCTTTGTGGGGTGGTTTGCACCTTGCAGGTGCCGCCACCACCTCCCAGCTGTCTCCTGTGAGCTGCCACCTCTCCCAGCCGCATTGTGCCTTCCTTGAGGCCAGGACTCCAGCTACACCTCTCCGTGGCCTTGGCAGTTCTCTAGGTAGATGCTTTCCAACTCACTAATGGGCCAGGAGTGAGGTGTGGGGCTGCCTCGCTTAGCCCAGGCCCTGTGGGGACTGCAGTCTGAGAAGCTGGGCCTCTGTGCAGAGGGGCCTCCTGGTAGTCAGAGCAGCCCACCCCTGTGGCAGGCATCCCTCCACAGCCTCAGCTCCCAGTCTGGCAGCCCCCTGACTCTGCCTGAACACTTGAGTGGCAGATTTCTCACCATTTCCTGGGGAAGCGATTCCAATTTCTATGTGAGAACGTGACTCCTTTTAATGAGTCAATATCTGTCTTCCTGAATCTTTCACAAATTGGCTCTTGTTCTCTCTTCTGGAATCTCACAGGAAAAAAAAAATCCCACTCCCGCACCCCCGACAGCGTCCAGTGGAGACACTCACGGAGTGGAAGCTCTCCGTCTGCAGGGCAGGGTGGGCGACTCACACCTGGGGGTTCTGACCCCACCTTGGTGGGAGCCTTCTCTCACCGCCCACAGACAAACACGGTGGAACCAGTGGAACCAGCACCCTGCCCTGCCCAGCCAGCAACTGGGGGAGACTGGGAGCACCGGGGTTAGCCTCTGCAGGAGGCTCCTGGCCCCACTGGCCCTCTGACAGGCAAATGCATAGGAATCTCACCCTGTTCAGACTTGGACAAACACACGCTCTCAAGACGGCAGCTGGTGGAGAAGGAAGTGAGCCTAGAAGTCTGTGTCAAGCCCACGGTGCCTCCTCCACCCAGCCTGGCATCCTGCCTGGGGGCTGAAGGGAGACTGGTGCCCAGGGCCTGCCGGGGCAGCTCAGCCACCTCTGTCTCAAAAGGACCCGGGCGCCCCACAGGCGAGGCTGAGGCTGGGGGCCGGGAGTCCTGGTCGCCTCCCACACACAGCCCTCCCTGCTCCTCCAGCTGCCCCTGCCTGTCCCTGCTTACCCTGCCCTCGCCCCCCACTTGCTCATAGACCAGAAACCTCGTGGCGAGGCTGGGTGCATATTCACATGAGAGAGAACGCCATAGCAACCCCGAGACAACAAGAACACTTTCCTGACAGGCGCTGGAGACGCCCCTTCCTGTGGGAGTGTGTGTGAGCCCTGGAGCCACCAAGCCACAGGGGCAGGCTGCCGTCTGTTTGGTAAAGCTGAGGGCATTGGCCTGCATGGATTTTGAGGAGGCAGGTTGTGTATGTGTGGCGAATGGGAAGTCTCTGCTGCAAGCTGGCTTCTGAGTTGCCTTGTGCCTGGGAAAGCAGAACCAGTTGCTGAGTTCAAAGGCAGGTGGGAGGGTAAGCTGCACACTGAGAGGCAGTGTGCTCAGTGTGGCCAGCAAGGATGCTGTGGGCATCAGGAGGCATCAGCTCTAGCGATGGCTTTGGGGTTTGGGGTGCACAATCTTGCTTGGTATTTTCTAGAGACTAGACATCTGACTTAGGAGCCCAGAGGCCTGGGGCTCTGACCTGACAGCACACAGCTTGTATGGATTAAGATCATGGGTTCTAAAGTCACAGTGCCTTGGGTTTGTGCCTGTGCTGTGACTTCCCATACGGCCTGGAGGACGCCTCTGGGCCAACGGGACACTGTGGGATAGTAGCACCTTCCTAGGGGGCTGGCTAGGACACAGGCTCAGTCAGGGGCCCTGCGACTTTGGGCAGCCACTCCACCTCTCGGTGCCCAGCTTCCTTTTCTTAATAAGGGAGGCAGAATGGAACCTGCCTCATTGAGGAGCCGTGAAGATTAAATGAGATGAATCAGGTAGAGGGCTTTGAATAGTGCCAGGTCCACTGTACGTATCTGATACATGTGAGTTATGTTGAGGAACTCAAAGGGTTGGGTGGAGGTGAAACAGACCTCAGTGTGTGTGCTGTAGCACATAATACACACTCACAACTGATGACGAGGATCATGATTGGCAGTAATAGCAGTGCTATGACCCATCTCCTCTTTGTTTCTCAAGAATAAGGCACATGTATATCTATCCAAAATTTCTACATGCTTTTGGGGAACATAAACCCAGAAATACAAGACATTACCACATATAACAAAATCTGCTCTGCACAAAATCAGAAGCAAATCCCTCAAGCCTATTTAAATAAGACAGAATCCTCACTCTGCTTCCATGAGAAGAATGGAAAACAAGAAGGGAGAGTGAGGCGGTTCTCTCCCTGCCGAGAGGGCTTCACCATCTGGAAGGAAGAAAAGGGCCCTGAATTAAGAGCAAGGAAGGGAAGGCGGAAGGGAAGGCGAAAGGGGAGCCGAGGGCCCAAGTGGGGAAGCCTACGGGACTCCTGCGTATTGGGAGTCGGGGCACTGAGCCCCCAGTCCCTCCCACTGGCTGGCAGCGGTGCTCCTGCAGAGAAGGGCCTGTCAGTAGTCCAGGAACCCCAGAAGGTTCCACAGCAACTTCACTGAACAGCCACCTGACCCTCCTGGAGTCCCCAGCACCCAGGATAGAGTCTATAGTGTTCTAAGTGTGACCCCTGGACCGATGGTGCCAGCACCACCTGGGGTCTTTTTGAAATGCACATCCCTGGGCCCCATTCCAGACCTACTGGGGAAGAGCCCCCCGGCGTGGGCCAGCAATCCTTGTTTTAACACGCCCTCCCGGGGCTGCTGATGCGGGTCAGTAGGAAGACAGAATTGTGGACCTCTTCTGATTTAAGATGGGGCGACACCACTGTCTGCTTTCCTGCATCTCAGTGTGCAGAGAGCTTGAGTTTGGGTGGTGGGCAAATTTGAGTTCAAATCCCATTTTAGTCTCTTGTTTGTGTGATTTGGGGAAGCTGGGCTCCTCTGCTGTGATATCTCTAAAATGGGGTAATAATGCCTCGTCTGAGGGTCCTCATAGGGATTGGAAGTAACATATGGGAAATTCTTGGCACAAGTTCTTGTCAAATGAGAAGACAGATGAAGAAGCCCTCCTCCATCTGTACGTCTTCCCCCTATTTTCCCCAGAACTTGGAATGGTGCTTTGCCCTTAATTGGCAATTAATATATAAACAAAATTAATTGAAAGCATTTTAAGCACTTGTCATCTGGAGCTTATTCCACTGGATGGTTCCCTGTCTTCCCCACTCACCCCAGCAGACACCGAGCACAGGAAGAAGCCGGGGTAGCTGTGTGGGACACACTTCAACAAACAGAAATCCAGCGCAACTTCTAAGGCATCGCTGCCTTCTTGTCCCATTTTATTTCCAAATCCTAATGCAGTTTTGCCAAGAAGCACCCAACATTCCTCCAAAATCTTCTTCCAACCCAACCAGCCAATCCCTACTCCAGCCAAAAACCAAACCAAACTAAACCAACTAGCAAACCAACTACACGTGCACACCTGCACACACACCTGCACACACCTGCACACACCTGCACACACCTGCACACACACCTGCACACACCTGCACACACCTGCACACACACCTGCACACACATACATGTGCACAGGCGAAAACAAATGCCTGTCTTCTCTCTGGTCCGGTTCAGGGTGGGTGGCTTTCCCCAGCTCCGCAGGTGATGTTCTTGCCTGTACCAGCGAGAGCTGTGTGGGGCTGCAGAGGAGCTGCCCTTCTTTTCCGGAGAGAGGAGCCCCCGGAGGTGATGCACTGCTCCAGGGCAGGACGGCGAGGGCTGGATGGGGAGCGCGTAGCTCCAGCACCCTGTCCTAAACCGGAGCCGAGGGACGGTCGGCAAGAAGAGCCAAGGGCATTCTTGTTCTGTTTTCAGCGCCACGTTGGGTGCAGAACGCCAAGTGGACAAAAACACTGTCAATACATGCCAAGCTGTGAGGGAAAGTGCAGCTCACTTAGCTGCCTTGACATCGATTTTCACCTGCTTTTGTTGATGAAGCTGCATTCCTAAGAGTGATAAATCCATTAGACAAACATGGCGCTCCATTATTCACAGTGTCTGCCATGCAGGTGTGAGGGGACGGGGCTCTGCCGGCTGGCCAGCCTGGCCAAGGGGTCAGAGCCTGCAGACACTGGCTGGGCAGTGCAGAGGAGGGGTCTGAGGTGCAGGTGGTCCCAGTGCTTTTCCCCATGTATGGCCAGGTGGGCCTTGTGAAACTTACCTCAACCTTTCTGAGCTCCAGCTCTCACCTGTCCCTCAAGGCTCGGAGAGGATGGCTGGAGAGAAACCCAAGCACAGAACGGATTTTCCTCCACCTCTCCCTGCCTCTCCTCACAGTCACTCTGTGGAGCAGGTGGGAGGAAGCCCTCCCACTTATAGACAGGAAGCTAATATTCAGAGCTAGGAAGTGATTCACTCAGGGCCTCACGCTACTGCAAACCAGGGCCTAGAACCCAGGGACAGAGTTTCTGATGCCAGCTCCAGCTGGATCCACAAGCAGCTGCCTCTCAGCTCTGTGCGTTGCGAGAGCAATGCTGTTCTCTCCTCATCAGTTGGGACAGGGACCCAGCTGAGAAGCTTGTGGTCCCTGGGAGCAGCCTCAGGGCAGGGACCAGAGTTCCTCGCTAGAGGGGATGCCCATGCCAGGGCTGTTGGTACAGCGACTGATGCAGGCTGCCTCTCCAGGGAGGCGGTGCTGGGTCTCCACTGGGGGAGATGCACCCTGGTGGTGGATATGTGGCTGCTGGGGGCAGTGCCAGTGAGCCGGGGCTGGCCTGCATGGGCCTGGTGGAGCAGAAGTGGAGAAGCTCCCAGCACACCAGGCTGCTCAGGTGCTGGGCACGGCGGGTGCCTTCACAGTCCTGGCAACGCCCACCAGTCTACACAAGGCCCCCGAGTGTGTTAGGGGTTCGCCGAGCCCCCGCATCCCCCTGTGGCAGAGCTGGAACTTTACTTGGCACTCTCCCACTCCCGCCTCCTGACCCTATCTGCTGTGCTCAACTACACAGAGGGCTGGGGGCCCGGAGTGGGCAGGTGAGGCCGCTGTCTGTCCCAGGTGCCTGGGAAAGCATCCAGAGGGCTGGGAAGGCTGAAGAAGCAAGAGGGCAGCTCGGTGGAGGCAGGGGCACCGCTGGGCCTGGCAGTGAGGCTGAGGAGGGCTGGAGGCTGCAAAGGTCAGGCTTGCTCTGCAGGCACTTGCCCCCAGGAAGCCTTCCCTGATTTATTTCACACCCAGGTCGCTCAGTCCTGCAGCCTGGTGGGCAGACATCGTGGAACACTGATTTGAAGGGCTGCTCTTGCCCTTTCTCCTCGGTGGGAGGGTGAGCCTTTGAGGGCACAGAGGGGACGCTCTGGGCTCCATCTCCTCTCCTGCCTCTGCCCTGCGCAGCTTCCCCACCTCAGCACCACTTTGACACTGTGGCAGGGAACCTGAATCTAACAGGGACTGCAAACAGAAATTGACACAAAGAAGGCGGCGGTAGCAGGTGGAAGGTGAGGCGGCGGTGATAGGGACTATTCCCTCCAGGTTTTCACAGATTCCTGGGGAAGACGGTAGTTGGTCTTTGCACACCCCTCCAGGGTCCCCCAGGCCTTTTAGCCTGTCTTGAGAGCACGGAGTATGCGCCAGGCAGGACCTCTCAGCCCACTCAGAGCTCTGGATCCACCAAGGGCCCTGAGGGAGAAGACGCCCTGGATGCTGATGTTCCTTCACACCGTACCCTGTGCACCCAGCACTGAGCACCACTTTGGGGCTGGGGAGGGCACGCTGGTGTCCCTGCCTCTCGCTACCTGGTAACTAGGCCGAGGGTTACCTGCCAGGGCCTGATTCTTGCACAGTAATTATGCCCTCAGAAGCCGGCCTGCTAATTGCTTTTGCTATTTCTGGACTCTGCCCCTCCTGATCCATCCTCCTGCTGGAGACAGAAATAACCAGACACTTGGTGGGTAATTACTGCATAGCAGCCCCAGCATCAGCAGTGCTGAGCAGCAGATGCAGACCCCTGACTCAGCGCGTGGGTTTGGGGCTGGGAATCACAGGGAGGTGCCTGACCCTGGCAAGGGGGGCACACCCGGAGCCTCCTCCCCTGGAGACGTGCTCCCGCCTTTCTCCCGTGCTGAGCTGGTCTTACTGCAGCCCTCTCTCAGTCCTCTCCCCTCACCTGCACCTCCTCCTTCTTTTCCATGTCCCCAGCTTATGGGATAGAACAGCAGGAACCGATTCCTAATTATGTCTTTCCCCCACCATTGGTCCCCACTACCCTAGGAGAGGAAATAGGAAGTCAAAATATCATGGTTCATATTTGCAAATACCCTTTTACTTTTAAGAATGAAGGGATGACGGCAATAGTGGACAGACAGTAAGGAGGAGGGGTTCAGAGGAAGGTGAGAGCCTCGGGGGTGCAGCCCTGGCAGGCTTCCTGAAGGAGAGAAGGCCTGGGCTGGCTTTGAAGGGCAGGCAGCCCCTGGATAGATAGGACCATGGCTCCAGCCGTAGAGACTGGGTGGTAGGAAAAGTTTGGGACACCAGGTTTGCAGGTCTCTCAGGGGTGGTGTCATAGGCAGGCACAGAGCCTCCTCCTTCTCCAAGCAGGGCGAGCCCTTTCCCTTCACACCTTGGAGCCTTAACTCTGCAAGTGAACACTGATAATAGGAGGAGGAGGCTTCTATTGTTGTCCAGGCTGGGGTGTGTGTTAAAGGAAGCAGAACTGTTTCTTGGCATCTGGGGCCGAGCCCCTCCCTAAACCCACTGCTGGGTCCTCCTCCTAATTCCCAGAGCAGAGGATACATATATGTATAGTTGAACAAGCAAGGACCCCGAGCAAATCACTGTCCTCATCCTTGAGGGCACTGGGCACTCAGCTTGTGGTTTGATAGCCCCTCATGGCTGCACTGATCACCACGCATGCCGTGGCTTCACCACCTGAGCTGCATTTTGGGCATGTGGCATCTGCCAGCTGGGCTTTGCACCATCTCTTTCTGCCTAAACCCCAACTCCCCAAACAGATGAGAATGGCTCAAAAGCAGCAGCTCCTTGCATACCTCTCAGGGCCCCCTTGCCTGACACAGTGCCCAGGCTCCGCCCCCAGCCACCTGTTCTGCAAGAGGCAAGCCTCCAGCCGTTCACAGTCATCTCTTGAGCACCTGCAGCATGCCAAGCATTGTGCCATGATTGAGAATAAGGGTAGAGAGACACAGTTCCTGCCGGCAGGGAGCTTGGAGTGGAGAGGGGGTCAGCAGTTTCAATGAGGGACCAGGGGAGGAAACCCAGGGAACCCCGAGAAATAGCCTTTCATTCTGCTCATGCCGGGCTGGGGGCAATGTCATGGGGATGGAGGACACGGTAGGGTTTAAACAGGTGCAGAGGGAGAGATGCTCAAGAGAGCTCAGGGAGGCTACAGCTTTGCCCCCGGTGCCCACTGGGCACACCTGGTCATTGACAGAACTACAGACAGTCCCCAACTTATGAAGGTTTGACTTACAGTTTTTTGGCTTTTCAATGGTGCCAAAGCAATACGCATTCAATAGAAACTGTACTGCCGACACAACCACTCTGCCTTTTGCTTTCACAGTATTCAAAAAATTACTTGAGATATGCAACACTTTATTATGTAATAGGCTTCGCGTTGGATGGTTTTGCACAATAGTAGGCTAATGTCAACTTTCTGAGCATATTAATGTAGGCTAAGCCAAGCTATGATGTTCAGTAGGTCAGGTGCCTTAATTGCATTTTTGACTTAAGATATTTTCAACTTATTATGGGTTTGTGGGGACATAATCCTGTCATTAAGTTGAGGGATATCTGTGGGTCTATAACCTCGGGTTTGTGACTCTGAGACCGGGGGTGCCCTTCACCTGCCTGTGCTGTAGGTTGTGTTGGGGCTGACGCTACAAACCCAAGAGAGACAACTCACGTGGCTTTGGGCTTCTGCTGACACAGGGGCCCGGTGGAATCCTGGACACCTCAGATGAAGAGTTTGCGCAGGACTTTGACGGTGCAAACAAAATTTGCTCCACTGCGGAGTGTGCCGGTGGAGGAAATTTAGTGCTTCTCACGCTCTGTTCCCTACAATGTTGACACAGGCTGAGCTCAGATGCAAACAACAGAAGCAAAGCTGATGCTTGGGCCTGTCTAGGGACTATCCCTGTCTCCAGGAAATCCGGCAGGGGACCCAATGTTTATTTTCCTTCTTTCCTCAAGTCTGCTTTCATCCATGTTGAGACAAAAGTCTGAGGCCAGGTGAGAACAGAGAGCATTCAGGTTTACCTCCCAGACTTGTCCTCATCAATAAATGCTGTGCTTCTTATTGGTGCTGCCACCCCAGGCTCCCACCGGCTCCATCTCAATTACAGAACCCCACTGGAAGGATGCCAGCACATGCCCAGTTCCCGTCACTGACTGGAACAGACAGGAAAAGCCAGCCTGTCATTTAAGGCCCAGGACCTCCTTATCTTCTGGTCATTTCACTCTTTGGGACTGGCAGGTGCTACCTCTCAGACCTACTAAAATCAGGCCTGAGACTGTGGGGACTGGAGCTGGGAGAGGATGGGCTGTTTTTTCTCCTAGGAAGACAGTAATTGCAAATTTGTCACCAGCAGTGACATGGTGGTGAGCAATTAATTCTGGGGGACTCCCTGCCTGTCACCAAGTGTGTCTTCTGCCCTGAGCAGCCTCTCTTGCTTAGAAGCCTATCCCACCTTTCAGTAGACGAGCTGATTTGCTGTAGACCCGGTTCCCTGGGGGCAGCAGGGGTCTTGCAGCTGAGGGTTTGATTTTGGTGACATGGCCGTGTGAGGTAAGGAGAAGAGACACAGACAGAATGCTAGCAATGGCTAACACTTGTGTATAGCTTACTATGTGACAAGCCTGCTTCCAAACGTGTACTGATTATAATAGCCCTATAGGGCAGGCACTATAATTATTTCCATTTCAGAGATGGGGAAATCGAGGCACAGAGGGGTTACTAATCAACTAGCCCAAAGTGGCAGAGCAGAAGTCCCCTCCAGCCGGTCTTGCCCTGGAATGTGTGGTCTTAACCGTAGCACTGCACGGCCGTTCCTTGTGTGTGCCCCAAGGAGCCGGTGAGCATACTAGAACCAGGCCGGCTGCTTCAAAGCCAGAGTCACTCTCACGATGTGTGCGTGCCTGGGCCAGTCACTGCTTTTTCTCTTAAGCCTCAGTTTTCTCATCTGTGAAACGGGACAGCGGCACCCACTTCAGAAGCTTGTCGTGAAGGCAAAATGGCAGAACACCACGCAGTCTCCTGACCCCGCCCCGCTCCTCTCCCAGAACCCGCGCCTGCTTCTCACCCTGCTTGGCACGGAAAGCATCACTATTACTTCCCCGGTGCCCCGTCTGGTAATCACTGTGTACTACACTGTTGCCAAGAATCATGCTGATTTCCGATGCCGAAGGACAACATCTAGAACTGAACGCCATAGCAGTCCGGACCCCTGACTTCCGATGACATGGCCAGCAACAGTGAGGAAACTCATGCTAGCAGCACCAGCCCTGATGGGGTGTGCCTCCTGCGGGCTGCCTGGAGGTCTGAGGGTGCAGAAGCGCTGTTGGCCCTTTCACCAGGAGCATCACAGGGCAGGCTGGGAGTGGAAGGGCCACATGGTTCTCTGCGATCTGCCAAGGTGGGCTGGTGTCAGAGAGAGCAGATTATCCAGGGAGAGGCTGGAAAACTTATGTGTTGGGTTGGAGGAAGTCTTACTTTCATTATTATTATTATTATTTGAAGCTCATATCAAAGTAAGCTATGAGCTCAGGCACCAGCTCTCCAGGGCTGGGTGGCGAGGTGCATGAGGCAGAGAGGGCTCCCTCTGGGGTGGGGTCCCATGGGTCCAGGCCACACGGGGCTCCTGGGCAGGACCATACATCCAGCCCCGGGTGCACTACTTGACGGGATGACCTTCAGTAAGACACTTCACCTCACTGGGCCTCAGTTTCCCCAGTTACATACCTAAAAGTTTGAATCCTGTCTCTAAGATTTAGCTTTCCTTCTAGCTTTTATCTCCCGTAAGCATTTTGATCTATAAGCTCAGTGGAGGTTTAAGGGCAAAGTGCACACCCTTGGACCCAGAAAGAAGGAGCCCATTTGCATTTGAAAGATCCCAGAACCTTATGAACTCTGCCCTGAGTGAGGCTAGAGGATGCCTGGCATCCCCAGCACGAAAAGCAGGTTCCAGGCCTTCCCCCAACAGCAGCTGACCAGAGCGCAGCAGATGTTTGCTGCTCCAAAGCTGACTTCTTTCTCTCCAGAAGCCTCCTGGGGACCTCACGGAGGACGTCTTTCCCTCCCTGTCCCTCTGGCATGGGCTGTGGTTGGAAACAGTCACAGCAAAAGCAACTAGCTCAACTAAGAGCAGGACGAGGTTCTCTCCACAGCCAGGAAGCAGGCTGGGATTGAAGGGAAGGTGAGATGGTGAGATGAGCCATTTTGGTAAGAGGGCACTGTGGCTCCTGTGCTGTTTTGCAGAACTCAGGGTTAAGGCGGCATCAGAGTCTCTGTGTTGGGGCACGTGGATTGGAAGGTTTCTGTCATGTTTGTGGGTTAGTTAGGAGGATTGTGACAGGAGGGGGCGGGGTTGGAAGAGTCAGGCCAGTGTGGTGCCATGTGCTCCTGTGGATTGGTCCAACCTCCCATCACCTGTCTGCCTCTGCCCACCCCAGGGAGAGGGAGCACAGCCAAATGGCCAAGAACTTTGACTTTTCATTGCAACAGCTGGGTTGAGGTCCTATCTCTTCTCACAGGCTGTGGGATTTGGACAAATCGGTTAACCTTTCTGTGCCTCGATGGGATAATAGAAGTGTCTCCTCACAGGCTTGTTGGGAGGTCTAAACGACAGGGGGCTTGTCAACTGCTGGTTCTAGGCCACAGCCCGCAGATGTGAGGGTTGGCACCATCCACCCATCTCCCGCTGCCTGTGCCGGTTACCCATTGCCTATCATTTATTTCCACAAATTAAAAAATATTCTTTATACTAATTTTCTTGCCAATTTTTATGTTTTCATTTATTTCTTAGGTTTCTACTGATTTTATTATTTTTGGTCTATTTCTCTACTAAGACACTATTCTCCAAAACCAGTTACAATATGTATCTTAAATCAATCAATCATCCATCTATGTATCTATCATGTATCATCCACCTATCTGCCTCTGTCAATCTATCCTCAACTATATTAAAAGCAGGCTCATTTGCAGAAGGACACACATCTTTCAGACAGGTCCATCAGTCCTGCCCCATGCAGAGGAAAATCTCATTTTCAAGGGAGCATTTAACTGTGACGACGGTGTGCAGGTGAACAAGCCATCACCACACGGTGGCAGGTGTTTGGGCACCAGGCTTTTAGAGTCAGAGACACACGCCAAAGCCTCAGCGCCGGGCCCCTTAGACAGGAGGTTCATCCTGCATCCCAGCAAACAGATCCGCCTCCCAAAGGCCGATGGGCTGGAGAGGGTCCTTCCTCTGCAGGTAGGGTAGAGGGGCCCCATTTTCAGATGTGAGCCCTTCACAGTCCCGGCATCTCTGGAATTGCACCCACGCTGAGTGGAGCCCTGCAGAGGACAGCTCACTGCCGCGCTATAAACATACGTGACCAGTGGGCTTTCCGTTGACACGTGATATTCTACTTGTGGGCCTCTCAACGCTGCTGTGGTGACTTCAGCCACTGTATCTGTTTCATTGGAGGATTTCCTTGTTTCACACATGCCCTTTTCTGTCTCTTTTCTGGAAAAGCTTTCCATCCACCTTCCCCACCTGGGCTGAGCCCCGGTGCCACCTCCCAGCCTCACGTTGTCAATAGTCATTCTCTCCACATACCACGCTCCTGCCTCGGGATTTCCAGGGCTGCCTCAGTCCACCCGGAAGCACAAGCAGTGCAGACCCCTCCTCTCCCTGGCCGCCCCTTCCCACGGGCCAGCGGGATTCCCCTTTCTCCATTGCATTGACTGTGGAGTGATTCCCATCCATCTGCTCTGTCTACAGTGTAGACGGAGTGCAGCTTCTTCCACACTGAGCAAGCAGTGGGGCCTGGAGTGAGGGTGGAGCAGGGAGACAGATCCTTCTCTGGAGGCTGTGGGTTACAGGCTTCCTCCAGATCTGGAGGAAGGGGCCCCACTCAGGGAGTGGGGGGGCGGGCACCAGGGAGACCCAATATCTGTGCTCACTTCCCGGATGCCGAGGTTAGCACCAGGGAGGGGCAGAATGTGATGACATGGAGCTGGGAGTCCATAGGCATGCACACCCACAGACACACATGCACAGACCAGCTCACACACACACACACACACACACATGCAGAGATCCATTCACACACACATATGCACAGACCAGCTCACACACACACACACACACACACACACAGATCCATTCACACACAGGCGCACCCACAGACCCACACATGCACAGACCGGCTCACACACACACACACACACACACACACAGACACATGCACACACACACAGATACACTCACACAGACTCATGCATACAGACACATGCACACACACATACTACACACAGACACACACGGATACAGACACACAGATCCACTCACACACACAGAGACACCTGCAAACACAGATGCACACACACAGAGACACACACAGACACTGGGGTACTTGTGACCGCTCCCTGTATGGGCACCATCACGCACACTGGATCAGAGCCACGGGCATCGTGGCTTTCTTGTGGACGTGGTGGCATTTGCTGACATAAAAAGAAAGAGCGAGAGGGAGGTGGCACCCGTCTGAGGAGCACAGGCACTGATGAGGAGTGTGGCTGATGGCACAGGCAGTGAGTGAGTGGTCGGGTAAGCCTGTTTATAAATCAGG
Source organism: Nomascus leucogenys (assembly GCF_006542625.1). Lineage (NCBI taxonomy): Eukaryota > Metazoa > Chordata > Mammalia > Primates > Hylobatidae > Nomascus > Nomascus leucogenys. Next base: position 417,982 of record NC_044395.1, on the reverse strand, counting down.
AGGAGCGCAAGCGTGTCCTCGTGTGGATCTGCTGTGTGCACAGCGGTGCACTTCGTGTTTCCTTGCCCCGGGATGTTGGTCATGGGTGCTAATGGCAGGCATGTGTTAGACACAAGTGCTGCTTGTCTCTCCTTGAATACGGGTGTGCCTGTCCTGTCATATGTCCTCGGTGCTTGCTGGAACTGCTGCTCAGCCCCTCTCACCTCTGGCCCACCTCCAGTGCCTGCCCTGAGGGTCCTGCATCCCGCACTCACACTTGCACCTGCAGATTCCCCAGGGCAGCCGGCTCCAGTCCCCGCAGGGCTCCTAATAGCTGATGGCTGTGGGAAACACCTGGTCACTTCTGTCTAAGCCAGTGACATTTGATCCAATTGATAGAAGCGCCTTGGAGGGCTGGAGGGCAGCAGAAAGTGGGGATAGAAGGAAGGTGGGTGTTTCCTTCCTCCCCCTTCCCACCTCCCCAGCAGCAGGTAAAGATAGTGATGGATGAAGCTGGAGGAAAAGGCAGATTGGTTTTGGGTCCTGATGAATAAAGTCTTTAATGCTTCCTGAAATTGCTAGACTGCCAGGGGAACACAGCCATTGCAGAAAGCTGTGGGATTTTCTCCTGATTGTTGGCCCCAGGGGAAGGCCTGACAAGTGGTTATGTCGTTTATTGTTGAAGGGAGAGAAACGAGCTGTCTGGCCTTGTCCCTTCTGGGATGTTCTGGCTCTGACACGGGGAGGCGCTCTGGGGATCCGGGGTGGTGGGCCCGGCCGCAGGGAGGCCCAGTGAGAATCGGCCCGGCTCCCGCCTCAGAACCCTGCGGCAGCTCTTGCTGCTGACTGTGGCACCCCCTCTGCCTGGATCCCAAGGCCCCTAACCGAGGCCTACTTTCCCTCCTGAACCTTGTCCCCCGTCTTCTCAGAGCCACCTTGCCTCTGCATAGACTGCTCTTAATTGCCCCCAGCCCAGGAGAGGCCAACTGTGTAGTGGTTTCCACCCAGGGCTCAAATCTAAGCCCACTGATTTTCTAGCCATGTGGCCGTTGGTGAATTGCACATGCCTCCTTAGGTCTCGATTTCCTAACTGCAGACAGAATGGGTGTCGACACTGATCTCACTGGGCTACATGAGGATTAAGCGGAATAATGTATAGAGGACTTAGCTCAATGCCCAGCACCAGTAACTGGTAGTTAAAATGTTCTATTTCACCTCCAATGGGGCTTGCCCATTATTTAACCTGCTATTTCCTTCTGAATTTTCCAGGCCTAGTTCAAGTGCCATTTCTTTCTTGAAACGTACTCTGACTAATATACACTAAATTGGATTCCTTTGCTTCCTTGAGAACCCTGTTGAGTTTGAGCCTAATGATTATCCTGTATAATTAATCCTGTATTGTATAATTAATCCAACTAAGTCATCATTGAGCACCAACCATGTGCCAGACATTTTTCCTAAGAATTTCCTCCACTGAATGTCAGTTCCACTAGAGGCGGGAACATGTCTTACAGGCCTGCTTGTCGGAGCGTCTGGCATAGTGCTGGGCACTGAATGCTGCCTCAGAAACCGTTCAGTTGCTGGGAGGGTGGTTAGCAGGGATCGTTGGCTCTGTCCAAGGAGTTGTGGGACTGGAACAAAGAAACAAGAGCCGCCATGCCTTAATGTTGGATACCTAACAAAATAGATGAACTCACAAGGTGATGCCGGAGAGCGCAGCAGGTGTCCAGTGGGTCGTGTCCTGGAATCTATGATTCTGAAGGGACTGAGAAGAATTCTACCCCAAGCTCTCACCCAAAGTGAGAAGCGCCCGCTGTCCCACGCTGCCTTGAGCACTGACATCCCTTTGGCCTGTCCGAGAGGCAGGGGGCTCATTACGCACAAAGAAGCGTATACGTCTGCACATGGCATGACTGATAGCAGTTCTTACAACTCCAAACAGGGTGGAGCTTGTCCTTTGGAGAAACATGAAATGAATCGAATCTGGCTTCTGTATAGCAACTCCTCGGATGCTCCCAGACCATCGGCCACACCCAGCTTCGTGCTCTTTTTCCCAGGCCCCATAAGAAGTGGTTTCTAGATCTCTTACTGCCCTGACCCCTCTCCTGTGCGCACACCCTGTTTGTGCACAGCCATCTCTCTGCGGGTCACTGGAGCAGAGCAGAGCACGGCCCCGAGTGGCTCGTCCCTCCTCTACCTGAAACCATGTTCTGCAAATGCCACCTGAGAAAGAGACACTGTCTTTATTTATTCATTTTGTTAAGCAATGGCATGAACATGGACAAAACCACGCATGAATGTATGGGCAAGGATATATTCTGCAAATCGAGTACACAGATGAAGGCCTGCACAGATTCAGGATTGAGTAAAATGTGATACATGCTCACGCCTGTAGTCCCACACTTTGGGAGGCTGAGGCAGGCAGATTACCTGAGGTCAAGAGTTTGAGACCAGCTTGGCCAACATGGGGAAACCCCCATCTCTACTAAAAATACAAAAATAAGCTGGGAGTGGTGATGTATGCCTGTAATTCTAGCTACTCCGGAGGCTGAGGCAGGAGAATCACTCGAACCTGGGAGGTGGAGGTTGCAGTGAGCTGAGATTGTGCCACTGCACTCCAGCCTGGGCAACAGAGCGAGACTCTGTCTTGGAAAAAAAAAAGTGATATATGTATGTGCCCAGTTTTTCAGAGGATGCAAAATATCTGCACTGATACTGTTCAAAGGGATGGAAATAAATGAAATACTCCTCTTCAAATTGTTTTATTGTGAGAAAATATACATAACATAAAATTTAGCATTTTACCCATTTTTAAGTCATTCAGTGGGATTAAGTACATTCACATGATTGTGCAATCATCACCAATATCCATCTCCAGAACGCTTTCATCTTGTAAAATGAAACCTTTGCACCCATTAAATATGGACTTTCTATTTTCCCCTGCCCCCAGTCCCTGGTGACCACTGTTCTATTTGCTACCTCTATGAATCTGATGACCCTAGGTAGGCTCTCATAAGTGGAGCCATAGAGTATTTGTTCTTTCCTGACTGGCTTATTCTCCAGCACAATGGCCTCCGGTTTCAACCGTGTGGTAGCAGGTGTCAGGATTTCTTTCCTCTATGGGGCTGCCTGATGTTCCACTATATGCATAGACCACATTTGGCTTATCCACTCACCCGTCTATGGACGCCTGGGTTGCTGTTTTGGCTGTTGTGAATAAAGCTGCTGTGATCATGGGTGCACATATCTGTTTGAGTCCCTGCTTGCAGTTCTTGTGTGTATCTACCCAGAAATGGAATTGCTCGATCATGTGATAATTCTAAGTTTAATTTTTGGAGGAACCACTGCACTTTTTCTCACAGAGGCTGTAGAGTTTTATATGCTCATTAGCAATGTACAAGTGTTCCAATTTCTCCGTATCATCACCAACACTTACAAGTTTCATTTTTTCTGATAATATCCTAACGGGCATAAGGTGATCCCCTGTGGCTTTGATCTGTATTTTCTAATGACTAGTCATGCAGAAGGTCTTTCCATGGGCTTATTGGCCATTTGTGCATCTCCTTTGGAGAAATGTCTACTCAAGTTCTTTGCCAATTTTTAAATTGGGTCGTTTATGGGCGTAAACGATTTTTGAAATAAGTGTGAAGGTATTTTTTATAACCATGTTTAGATTACATTGTGTTTTATTTGGTGAGTATAAAATATTCAGTAGAAAATATTCTCGTCTCTTCAATACATGTGACTTTAAAGGGGAGCATCCTTTAGCGAGAGGATCAGAACATGTCAAATAGAAGATTTTCCTTTTCCCAGTGCAGTGCCACTGACAGAGAAAGAGCACACCACGTTCAGAGTCCCAGACAAGCAGGCCCGGGCGAGCCCAGGGCTCAGGATGGGGTGCCAGATACAGCTCAAACTGCCCAGCTAATCTGAATCTCAGATAAACAAGGAAGAACTTGTTAGTACAATATGTCCCCAATAATGCATGGGACATACTTGTACTAAAATGTTATTTGCTGTTTATCTGAAATTCCAGTTTAGTTGGGTGTCCTCTCGTTTCATTTGCTAAATCGTGGCCCCCTACACAGTGTGGCCCAGGGCAGGTGTTCAGTGAGTCAGTGTCACCGGGAGGCACCAGACTCAAGAACAGCATCGAGAAGGCCGTGTGCCCTCTGAGTTCCACATGAGTATGGCTCTGCCTCCAGAAGACTGTAGACATTCTTTCACGTGAACTGCGTGGTTTTAAAAGAAGCCCAGTGGGGGTCCCTCGGGGGTGGTCTGCCTTTGCCAGTCAGAAAGGTTCTTGAGCACACATTCCTTGCTGGGGCTGACCAGACCCCACGCTTTCCTTTAGAGGAAGGGTCCCTCTTTGCCAACCACACGGTTTGGGGTGGGGGTCGCTGATCAGCGTGCTCCCTTCTGATGCGGGGAGCACGTGGTAGCACCACCCATCCCAGTGCCCCCGCCCCTGCCTGGCCTGACCCATCCAGGGACAAGAGTGAACCAGTGTGGGACCAATCCCAGGCCCCCCTTGGCATTTTCTAACCAGAGCTGGTGGGGGAGGCTTCTCTGCTGTCTGCTCTGGGCGTGTAAGGATGTGCTGCCAGGGTGCAGCCTCGCAGGGACAATAGCTGGCCCACAGGGAGCAAGACGCGTGTGTGTCTGTGTGTGTGAGAAAGAGAGAGAGACAGAGACAGAGACAGGGAGACAGACAGGAAGAGACAGGGAGGAAGAGGGAGAGAGATGGGGAGAGAGATCTGAATCAAGCCTTGCGTGCAGCCCCCACTGAGGCCGGATCTACCCTTTCTGGCCTTTCCCTTTCTACAACTTGATGCTAAGTAAATCAATTCCCCCTTGGACTGAGCTGTGATGTGGCCGTTAGTTGCAGAAACATAGCCCTCTATTCCTTTACATGGACTGAGCTGTGATGTGGCCGTTAGTTGCAGAATCATAGCCCTCTATTCCTGTATATGGCCAGGTTTGGTGACCCGTCACTACTGCCCTGCACTGGACAGGCTAGGGAGAGGCCGCTCAGGATGTCTCTGCTCAAGATGGAGGGCCACACACCACAGGCCACACACTACAGCAGAGCGGCCAGAACCTGCAGGCGGCTGCAGGATGGTGAAGTCCCAGCCTGGATTGGGTGGGGTGGCTGGTAGAGCAGGCTGGATGCCCCCAGTTCTTAACCCCCTTGAGGATTTCTTCTGGAATGGTATAGGCACAGATACATTTTTGAAAACAGGTGACCCGAATCGTATGCGGCAATGTCTCACAGATGCATGGGCAGTGGTGTTGGGGAGGTTGCATCAGCTTGCAACATGCTCCTGGCAATTCTGCACTGCGTTCTGCACTGCACATTGTGAATGCAAGATAACATCCAGAACATAGCCTGTGTCATCATCCAGTCTATCTCCTGCTGTCATATCAAAGCCATTTACTACCTACAGTTACCTGTGCTTTCGGAACTTAACGGCCACACTGTAGCTTGTTTCTGTCCCTTGAAACACAAGTTTCCAGATCTCAAGCGCTGAGCCCAGGTGAGTACTGAACTCTGTGGATGACACAAATGCTTTGATGAGAGCAACGAGGCCTCTGGGACAGCTCTGGTGCCTCTGAGACTCCAGGCCTTGGGTATCCCAGGGCAGTTTATCTTTTATCTAGAAAAATAGTGCTCATTACTTATCATTGTCCTGATGCTCTGTGGGCATAGATTGCCTTAAATGTTTCAACTAGGATGCAGAAACCAAGTAAGACAAAGCCCACGCGGCCCAGAGTCTGTAGCTCCTGACTTGCGGGCAGTCCTGGGCCAAGTTAGCCGCTGCCGATGCAGTGGCTCTCGGGCTGGAAAGGCTCTCAGCTCACAGCAGCTGCTGCCTGGATTCTTCAGAAGCCGGCCTACCCTCTACTCACCATGCACTGTGCAGAGACCCATCCTACTGGCGGCTTCCTCTGGTCCTGCGGATATGACCACCCGGCCCTCCTTACTCTGAGTCCTTAGCAGGAATTCTCAGAAAAGAGGTGAACACACACACGGAGCTCTCCCGCAGAGCCAGAGTGGCTACAGAGCTCAGGGACAGATCCTGGAGGTGCACTTGGGAGAGGCTTTCGAAAAGAAGGAGAGGTCTGCAGAGGGGCTGCCAGCCTAGAGCTGAAGGCAGGTGAGGGAGGAGACCCCTGGGGCAGGGCCGTGCACCCCCGTGGAGAGGCAGGGTGAGGAATGGGAGATGTCTTGTGGATGCTGGTGGGGACCAGAGCCCAAGACCTCCACGCTGGCTGGGAGCACCGTCTCACAGATGGTGGAGGGCTGCGGGGGTTTGGGCAGCAGCACAGCATGAATGAGGAGTCTCCTCTGCTCGACCTGCTTGGGGGGCCTGCAGCCTCTGCCTCCCGGAGAGCTGACCGGGTCAGAGGGTGGGTCTGCAGGATCCCGCAGGAGGAGCATGAACAGGAGTTTCAGAGTCAAAGAAACCTGGATTCCAGCCCCAGCGTTGACTGATCTGAGGCTCTGGGCAAGTCCTGCAAGGTCTCAGTGTCTTCATCTGTAAAGTGGGACTAGAGGCACCTTCTTCACAGGGCTTAGGTGAAGCGAAGTGGGATAAACACACCCGGCTTTGATATCAGTGTGTGGCACGCACCAGGCACTCAGTGAGTGTGGCCTGCTTCATTCCCCTCCCCCCCGTTCCCCACCCTCCTCCCTCCCCTCCGCTGTCTTCCCCTCTTCCTCCCCTTCCCCATAGTATCTATTCTGGCTGGTCTGTCTTCCTCAGCCTCCCAGGGGAAGGTCAGATTTCACATTGCATATATATATATATATATATATATCTGTGTCTGTTTTCCTTTCTCTCATGGTGAAATCCTTCAAGGTTAGCTCCAACTGACAGCTCCAACTACTCCCCTTGCTGGGGAACAAATCTCCATAGCAACCAGTTCCTGGCTCTGTCCTTCCTTCTTCCCCAGGCTGAGACCTCAGGCCTCTTAGGGTGCAGCTACCCGAGCTGCTGCTTCTAGGGGACAGGCCAGTCCCTCTGCCCAGTGACGCCCATGACAGTGGCAGGATTGTCCAACTTAGGGTGGTCAGCCAGAGAAACTCAGATCCCTTGGATTTCTGCCCAAAGCCACTGGAAATGCATGCCCCATACTCTCTTTGTGAGCCCTGGATGCTGAAGGAGGGGTGAATGGCTGGGCGCATTTGGCAGCCGGGCAGGGGGTGTGGTGTGGTGTACGTGGTGGTGCACAAGCTGTGCAGCAGAGGTGCAGGCCTGACTCTTCACTGGAAGCTCAGCATCTCTCCTAAGGATGCCACCTGGGAAAGGGGGAGGCTGTCAACGAGAGATGAAGCTCTCTGTTCTGGGCCAAATTTAAGCCAGTTTTAAATAATGCAATTGGCTTCGGAGGCCCCAGAGTCTCCAGGAGGAATTAATAATGGATGAGCCTTTCCTCCTGCATCCCTCCTCCCTTCCAGGGCACTGCAGAGGATCCTTTCTGCCGAGAGCCTGCCTGGTCCTGTCCTGGCCTCACGCGGGGCTCGCGGCGGGCTGGAGGGTGCCCAGCTTGGGGAGCAGGCCTGGGCTGGTCTGCGTGGAAGCAGGCAGAGGCCTCGCTGCTGCATGGAAGAGCCTTTCCTGGGCCTCTCCTGCTGTCCATCACCAAGTGATGGCCATGTCCCAAGGGCTGTCCTCACCGCCTCCCTCTCCCCCGCATCCCCTGGCTGCCAGGTCCTGGATTCTCCTGCTCTGTGACCTCAGCTCACCCTCTGGTTTCCTTCCCTGAAGCCTCTGCCTGCGTCCTGGCCCTCACTGCACCCCCAAGATTAAGGCCGTGGCCTCTGCAGCCCCCCAACTCCAGTGCAGCCACCTGCGTGGGAGTGACCTTCTAAGACCCATCTGACCCTGCAGCGGCCTCACTCAGGGCCCTCCTCTGGCCCCCATTGCTCCCGGGACCGAGTTCGCCCTCCTCGACTGCTGTGAGAGCCCGCACCCCTGAGCCCCTCCTCGGTGACGGGCGCTGTCTGTCCCAGTCTCCCAGGTCTGCCGGACCCTGCTCCTGCCCTCCTGTGCTGACCCCCCGATCACTTCAGGCCCAGCTCAGGCCCCTCCCAGACTGGCTGGCGGCTCCTGCCCATGGGCTTCTTTTGGGGACATTTAGGACAAATCCGTGGGAATGTCTGTTTACGTGCCTGGCTCTCTCCTGAACTGCAGCTTTTCAAAGCAGGCCTGTGACCTCTCATTGTTTCCTGAGGGTCCAGGGCCTCTCCTGGCATGGAGAGGGCTTCGCAGAGTTGATGAATAAATGAACCATGGGTGAATGAACTCAGGGGCAGCGGAAGGAAGGGAGGAGGGAGCGAGGAATTAGGAAGGCAGGGGGGCCTTTCTCCTCTCCTTTGGAACAAGCGATGGACATGGGTTGTGTGTGCCAAGCCAGCAGGCTGGCATGAGCTGGAGGGCTGCGCTGAGCCTGGGTGCAGGGGACACTCAGCGGATTAGCTCCAGGCTGTCCCAGGGACCACTCAGGCTAGCAGAGTGCACTCACCTCCCACCTCAACTCTGCCCAGACCTCCTCTAAACAGTTGGGTGTAGGAGGAACCGAGCGCTGTCCCCATGGCTCTCAGTGTATTTTCACTATGGGCCATGGGGCAGAAAGTCACCCTTCCCCCAGGCAAGGCTGGGCTGCCCCTGGGCATGGATGCATTAGCTGAAGGGCAGGATGGGAGATGATGACCTTCAGAGCTGGCCCTTTTGCAGGGCCTGGGCAGTCCTCCTGCCGCCTGGGAGGAGGGTGGCTTGGGCCCAGTGGTCTGGTGTGCTTGTGCTCTCAGGGCTTGTCTGGCTGCCTAGGACCCTGCACTGGCTCTGCCTGTGAAGCACTTTCCATTCTGCTGCACTGCAGAGACGTGAGGGGCTGCTGCTGAGGGCACAGGGGCTGCCCACCCGGAGGCCCCGAGCACTGCAGGCACATCCTCCCCAGGCTTGGGGCTGGCAGATAGCAGCCGTGCAGTGCACCAGGCCAGCCCACAGGTCAGGGAGGGTCAGCAGGAGACCCTGCCTGAAGGCCATGGTGTAACCGGGCAGAGTGGGCTCAGGTTCCGGCCCAGGAGAGCGTGCACACTCTGGTTCCCAGGCAGGGGCCGAGGTGTGCCGCCATGCTTCTTTTGTTTGGCTGTGTGTCGTGGATCTGGCTGCCAACCACCCTGGATGCCAGGGCCTGATGCTGGGATCAGGGGTTCAGGCTGCAGGGAGAGCTGGGGGTGCCCAAGGGCCAATGTTCTAAGTGACAATTGTGCCAAGCTGGCCCTGAGTACCCTGTCTCCATTCTCTTCCTACACACTGGGAGATCTGGGCTCAAGTGTCCCCTCAATGACCATCAGATGGCAACAAAGAGGCCTGGGAGACCCTGGGGAGCCAAAGCCCTGCTCTGTGGCCAGCTGAAAGGGGCACAGAGCACATCGCACCCATAGAACACACAGTGTGACTTCCGGCGCCAGCCCCAGGGCCCGTGGGGGCAAGGGCTGGGTCTTTCCCCCAAACAAGCTTACAGATGTGTTGAATGGATGACCACACACATGCTTCACATGTACAGGTGAAGACACAAGAAAGAATTTCAAAACCCCAGATGCCAACAGTAAAAAGTCACCAACAGCCAGCCCTGTGGGAGCGGGAGATGATGCTCAGTGGCCGTGTGTGCACACAAGTGTGCATGCCTGTGCATGAGTGTGTGTGCATACATACGTGCACGTGTTTGTGTATGCGTGCACATGTGTGAAAGCTTTGGACTCTTATCATGCAGGGATGGGAGGTGAGGGCTTGAGTCTACTCAGGGAAGGAAATGGAAAGGGAATCCCCAGGATACAGCAGGATGGCACAGCTCTGCCTGGGATTCTGGTGGGAAAAACTCTCCTGTGAGACTGGGGTGTCCTGAGCCTCTGTTGTGAGCTGCTTTGGAGCTGGAGCTGACAGTTTCCAGGTGGGGCCAGAAGTCCCAAGCACAGCAATGATCATAAGAATGAGTCTCAGGCCTGGGATACCTCAAGGCGCTAGGAATAAATCAACAAAACACTTAGGTCTTGTAGGATTTATGTTGAGAAGAAAGTCTTGCTGATTACCAGCTCACAATACAGCTTGAGCCGGATTCCACGTGTTTCTTTGTGAACTCAACTCAGCAGCCCAAGAAGCAGGAGTATTGGACTCTAAGCGCTGAGGGTAATGCGGCACAATGGAAGAGTAATAATGATGGTTATTAAAGAGCTGGGAGGAGCACAAACCCTAAAGGGGGAACAAGACATTATGATACAAGAACAGGAAGGTTTGAAAAAATGGACCTCTGAAGATAACATGGGTAACGCTGAAATGAAACCCTTAACAGGTGGGTTCAACAGCTCATGAAATACAGTGAAGAAAATCACAAGTGTAACATGGGTAACGCTGAAATGAAACCCTTAACAGGTGGGTTCAACAGCTCATGAAATACAGTAAAGAAAATCACGAGTGTAACATGGGTAACGCTGAAATGAAACCCTTAACAGGTGGGTTCAACAGCTCGTGAAATACAGTGAAGAAAATCACGAGCGAAGCGGAAGATTGTTTAGAGGACGTCACCCAGGCTGTGGCACGGGGAGGCGGGATGAGAAATACAACAGAAGGCTGGGTGCCGTAGCTCACACCTGTAATCTTAGCACTTTCGGAGGCTGAGGCTGGAGGATCCTTGAGGCCAGGAGCTCGAGACCAGCCTAACTCTCAGACATAGCAAGACCCCACCTCCCCACAAAATTAAAATTAAAAAAAAAAATTAGCTGGGCGTGATGGCAGGCCTCTGTGGTCCCAGCTACTTGGGAGGCTGAGACGGGAGGATCATGTGAGCCCAGGAAGTCAGGGCTGTGGTGAGCCATGATCATGCCACTGCCCTCCAGCCTGGGTGACAGAGTGAAATCCTATCTCTAAAAAATAAAAATAAAAGGAATACAACAGAGAAGTTAGGAGACACAGAGGAGAGACTTAGCAAGTGGGATGATAAAGAGGGTAGGGGAGATGCTGTACTCGTGAGAAAATGGCTGAGGAATTAGCAGGAACAATGAAAGACACGAGTGTTCAGATGGAGGAAACAGAAGCACGGAAATTGAAGAACTGTTGCATTATTGGGCTGAGTCAGTTTATTCATATCGCAAATATACTCTGAGCAAATATACACCCAAGACACGGGCATGGGTGCGTTAGCGGAGGCGCAGGAGGGAGAGGGTGGGCCTGGGCATGAGCATTTGCTCCAGATTACAACAATCTGTGCAGGAATATCGAACGCAGGAGTAGCGCTGAGAAAGGTTAGATGATTTGCCACTGGTCCATGGGGGAGCAGCATGGCTGAGCTGGGGGCCTGGGCTGTCTGCTCCCTGTGGGCTCTGCTCACTCTGCCTCTTGTTCCAGAGGGGCCAGAGCCAGGCAGCAGAGGGGCAAAGGCACCCTGTGCTCCTGACACCTGCTCCCAAGACATCCCTTCCTTCTCCGGTGGTCCCTCTCGGTTTCTAACAGATGCCTTCCTCTGGGTTAGAGACTGGCCCATGTCCTGAGGCCCGGCAGTCCCAGAGCTTTGGGGCCCCCTTCCCCACACTTTGTGGGGCCCTGCCTGCTCTTGTCTATTGGGACCTCTTTGAAGGCCTCGAGGCCCTGACCCTGGACCCTGTTCCCTATGAAAGACACCCCTGGCAGCACCTGCTTGTACTCCAGGCAGAGTGGAGAAGGTCTTGTGCACGCGGGGAGCCAGGTTAAATGTGCATTTCAGATAACAGCACTTGAAAAATCCGAAGTGTGTCTTTCACACCGCAGGGCACACTGTGTGTACGTGCACCTGTGTGTATGTTGCATGGCCACACGGTAGAGGCAGAACACTGGGTCAGCTCCCAGCATCACAGGGTGTGGACAGGGGCCTCACGGGGGTGGAGTAGAGGGGTGCAGGCTGCTGGGGAGCCCTTCCAGAGCAGGGCTGGAATGCTCCCTCCTACTCCGACTGGGCTCCATGCTCCTCCTGTTGCTCTCACAGCTGCTCAGGTTCCCACCGAGCTCCCAGCGTGAAGAGGTGCGGGTGCTGCCCGGGGTTCTACGCCTGGAGCTCTGTGGCCCCATGCCTGCCCTTCCTCTCTGAACCACTCTTCCTCATCTGTAGAAGAAAGCTTTGGCACAACAGCTTCCTTGAAGCTCCCACAGTTCATGCTTCCTCACAGGGAGGCAGGCAAAGCCTAGGGGAGAGGCTCGCCCGTGAAATTTCTCTTTGGAAAGAGAAGAAATCGCATCCATCACTCCTGGTGAAGGCGCTGTGAAGGGTGGCTACGGCTCCCAGATGGGCCTGCTGCCCATCTCTCAAAAAGAGGAAGAGGGAGGCTTGCCAGGGTGAGATAAGGGAGTGTTTCCCTGGATGGCCCCGGCCGTTCATTACGTGTGTGGCCAGGACAGGAGAGCATTCATCCTGGGCCAGGCGACGCACTCTCCCCAGAGCCTTCAGTGTGGCCACGAATTGCTCAGCTCAGGCGCAGACAGCCGTGGTGTAGGGAGTGGGGGAGGAGAAGGCAGGCCCAGAGCAGGTGGAGGGGGCAGCGGCACCCAGGATACAGGCAGCGTGGGCAGGGTGCTCTTGGCTCCGCAGGCCACGCACAGCATGGCTTTGCATGTCCTGTGAGCATTCGTGGCACTCATGTGCCAAAGGCGGTGCTGGGCACAGTCACACCCACCCTCTCGTTCAGTCCTCCCAGAAACTCCGTAAGGGATATGCTACTATTTTTAGTGACAACATTATTTATTGTCCGAGCTGAGACTCTTGGAAGAGAAAGAAGTGTGATGGATGATTACGTGGGGACACCAGAAGGTTCACTGTGAGGGTCCCAGGCAAACTGAGCGACGAACTCATCAGTGGTAAAACAGACTCAGGTGTGAGTTAGTTTTGCCTGAGGTTCAGAGGCAAATCTAGGACTTCCAATGCTAAGCTTTTAGCCCTTCTTCTGCCCTGTAACCCTGGACTCCAAGGCCGGGCCAGCAGGCTAGCGGGGCCCCATCCCTGACTCCACTGGGGAAGTGCAGAGGCCACAGGCACTTCCTGAAAGGCAGTTCACCATCCCCAGAGGTTTGGGGTCACTTCCTCCCTGACTGACCCTTCATTCACTGGCAGCCTAGTGCTGCTCTCTTTATTTTTTTTTCAGTTAAAACAAATAATGAATCAACTTTAAAGCTCTCATAGAGAATATAAGCTAAATTACAATGTGAATTTAAATTGTAATGTGTCAGAGGCACATTACCCCAACGGCAATATTTTCTAAAATGTCTCTTCTTTTTTTTTTGAGACTGAGTTTTGCTCTTGTCGCCCAGGCTGGAGTGCAATGGTGCGATCTCGGCTCACTGCAACCTCTGCCTCCTGGGTTAAAGTGATTCTCCTGCCTCAGCCTCCCAAGTAGCTGGGATTACAGGCGCCCGCCACCATGCCCTGCTACTTTTTGTATTTTTAGTAGGGATGAGGTTTCACCATATTGGCCAGGCTGGTCTCAAACTCCCGACCTCAGGTGATCCGCCCTAGCGCTGCTCTCTTTCTGGGTCAAACCTGACCAGGGGCAGACGGCAGTTCCCTCCACGGACTGCCGGGGCCGGGCTTGCTGGCCACCCGGGAAGCTCCTCTCCCCCCCGCAGTTCTGCTGAGGTCAGTCCCTCCGCACTCAGATACACAGCTCTGCGATGCCGGCCTGTGTCCCTTTGCTCGTTCCTTGAAGAGTGATTTGTTTGTCTAATGTTTTCCTTTTCCCAGCATGTGACAAATTTTTCTCCTGGAGCGTGGCTTCCTGAGCATAAAGGTCAGGTTTCCTCTTGCTGGGCCTCCCTACCCACACGCCACTTGTATGTTCATGCATGTTTGGATACATGCGTGCATGTGTGTGTATATAAATAGATGTACATTTTCACCTGTTTTGTTGTAGACAAATTATTTTTGAAAACCTATATATATATAGGTTCTGAGGATACAGTTTTTGTTTTTTAAGATTTTATAAAGCCTATAACCCAAATCTGACATTTTATTGGAGGACACAGGCAATAACCAAACAAAAAAATACATTTAAAAATATTAGATAGTTTTAGGTGTTATGAAGGCAAATAAATCAGGATTAAGGGCTACAGTGACAAGGTGCAGGTGGAGGGACCACTTCACCCAGGGCACAGGGAGGTCTCCGCGGTAAGGCCGTCTGAGCAGATCCTGACTGAGCTAAGGCAGTGAGCTCTGCAAACGGCTGAGGGCAAAAAGGGCCCAGTCTTGGCTTGACTTACTCCAGGAATACCAAGGGGCCAGTGTGAGAGACTGGGAGAGGCAGGCAGGGGATGGAGCTCCTGGGGCCTTGAGGGCCATGAGGCCTGACTTAGATTCTGTTCTGAACATCATGGAAGCTACTGGAGGGTATTAAGCACTGAGCTAATGAGAGCTGATTTACATTCAAAAGCCTGACTTGGGTGGGTGTGCTGAGAAGCTGCGAAGATTTAGCAGAGAAGCAACAGGCGACGCAGCAGGGACGGTGGGGCAGAGGGAGGCAGGAGACTCTTTAGCTTTAGGAGGCCGTGGTAGGATCCTGGAGTGGAGGACGGTGCCTTGCCACAGCGGCAGCCAGCAGCCTTGAGGAGGTGAAGAGTGACTTCCCAGGGATATCTTAATGAGGAGCAAGCAGCGACTTCCTGACGGATGGAAAGCAGGTGTGAATGGAAGAGAGGAGTCAAGGACGCATCTGGGATTTTGGGCACATTGGTGAAAACTAGTGCTGTGCATGGAGAAGCAGGTTGGGGGGTGCAAGTCAAGAAAGCTGTTTGAAGTGTGGTGCCTTTGAGATGAGTGGTGAGCAGGTGCCTATTCGACAGAAGACAGTTCTCATGCGATGCTGGGGAGGCTGGAGAAATGGCTCAGACGCAGGGGGAGAGGCAGGCTGGAGGGAGGGGGCCTGGGAGCAGGGCCAGGGCATGCTTCGGGCACACAGGCAGCGAGGAGCTCCAGACACTCACGGGGATGCCCAATGGGAGAAGATCAACGGCCGGGCAGTGGGGTCTGCTGTGTGAGGAGTGGCTGGCCGTGCAAACAAGCCCTGGACAAAGAAATCTGTGAAGAGTTGAAAGGAGCCTCCTGGGAGCAGGGGAGCAGCTCCTGCCTGGATCCCCGGGGTGACGCACGGGCAGTCAAGAATCTTAGGGAAGGAGTTCCGCTGCTTTGACCCTCTGCACTGGCCAGCAGCCCTGCTGAGCTCATTGCAGGCGTCCTTCCTCGGCCTGCTCCCCTCTTAGTCTGCAGCCACGGCTCCCCTCCCCCATCTTTTAAAACCGTAATCTATTTGCCGCCTCCACTTTTGTGTCGCTTACTCTCAGCTCCTTGCAATCTGACAGTGAGAGGAGGGGTTAAGTGCCCAGGGCCGGGAGATGGAGACAGCCTTTTCCTCTCTCTGCCCCAGCTCCTTGAAAAGATCTTGGGTAGCAATACAGAGGTGTGACTCTGGTCAGGGCACTCAGGTGCCGGTGCCCTCTTCTAGGATGGCCCTGGGCCTGTTCTTCCAGCCCTGCCCACCCGATGGAGGCCTTACTAAAGAAAAAGCACACTGTTAGGACAGCCTGTCCTTATAACACTCAGGGAAGTGGGCGTAGGACTAGCTTCCCAGGTGGCCCCAAGGATGGCTGGAGCCAGCACAGTGCGGGCACTCAGTAGGTGCTCATTAAATATTAGCTGCTATTGTCAGTTGCTATCGTGAAGCACGTGGCAAGTGCCTGATACCGTGGTGAGTGTTTTACAAAAGTCTGTCTGATTTTATGTTCACAAATTATTTACAGGGCATATATTACTGTATTGTTCCATTTCTATAAATGAGAAAGCTGAGGGTCAGAGAGGGTGGTAAGTGCCACAGTTCGTGCGGTTATTACAAGGAGGGCCGCATGACAAGAGTGTGTGCTGTCTAGGAGGCTGGGAGTGGAAGGTCTCGGTCAGCCACACGGAAGAGAGCCATGTGCCTCCACTCCCCTTTCCGGGGGCTGGGGAAGAGCATGCATGGGGCCACATTTCACGGTGAATTATGGAATTACGCCTCACAGCAAACAGCAGTCACAGTGCAGTTGGATGCAATGAAATGAAGTTTGTATTGGAATCTATTATGGTCCCAACATAAATTAATTATAACCCTTCTGCTGGAGGGAAGCTTCATACGGAATTAAAGTTTGCTGGAGGAGGAGGAGGGAGTGGGGAAGGACGGAGTAACAGGGAGCCTGAAATGGGCTCAGGTTGGCAGGGACCCCAGCCGTCATCCCCCACGTTGGCTGCAATAATGGTGCCTCCTCCTGAACCCCTTTGATGTCAGTATGCCGTATACGTTGCCTAGCTTGATTTTTGAAACACCCTTGTGAAGTACGACTTGAGCAGTTGTCCCCTCCAAATCTCATGCTGAAATGTGATTCCCCAATGTTGGAGGTGGGGCATGGTGGGAGGTGTTTGGGTCATGGGGGTGGATCCCTCATGAATGACTTTGTGCCCTCCCTGTGGTTATGAGTGAATTCTTGCTAATAGAGTTCTCTGGAGAACTGATTGTTAAAAAGATTGTTAAAAAGAGCTTGACTAACTGGGCATGGTGGCTCATGCCTGTAATCCCAGCAATTTGGGAGGCCGAGGCAGGTGGATCACCTGAGGTCAGGAGTTTGAGACCAGCCTGGTCAACATGGCAAAACCCCATCTCTACTAAAACCACAAAAAATTAGCCGTATGTGGTGGTGCAGGCCTGTAATCCCAGCTACTCAGGAGGCTGAGGCAGGAGAATCACTTGAACCCAGGAGGCAGAGGTTGCAGTGAGCTGAGATCATGACATTGCACTCCAGCCTAGGCGACAAGAGCTAAAACTCCGACTCAAAAAAAAGAAAAAAAAAAAAAAGAAAGAAAAGAGCTTGACACTTTCTTCCCTCTTTTCTCTTCCCCCTTCTCTCACCATGTGAAGCCAGCTCCTCTTCACCTTCCACCATGAGCAGAAGCTCCCTGAGGGCCTCATCAAAGTAGGGGTGACTGTCATAGGTCACACAGTTATTATGAGGGGTCTGTGTGAACTCCTAGTCATGATGGTGCCATGCTTCTTGCACAGCCTGCAGAACTGGGAACCTGATAAACCTCCTTTCTTTGTAAATTACCCAGTCTCCAGTGTTCCTTTATAGCAAGATAAAATAGACAAAGACAGGCATCATCAGCCTAGTTTACAGATGAAGAAACTGAGGTTAAGGGACTTACACAAGGCAGCACTGCCAGTGAGGCCTGCTAGTCTCCAAAGCTGAAGCATGACCGCCTCCCACCTCTCAGCCTCAGGCTGCAGGCCACACTTAAACTCTTCCCCGCTGTATAATTCTGATCAAGCCACTTAGTCAACTCTCCAGGCCACAGCTCCTCGCTCTGTAAAGGAGAGCTCATATCTAGCTAATCACCAGATCTGCCTAATCATGGTGAGGCTGGAGGAATCCAAAGTGGGCATGCACTCTGCACTCATTTCTTTATTCATGTGTGCCCATCCCAACAAGCAGGGGGCCCGGCCAGGAGGGACCCTCAGAGATGGCACTGATGGGCTGTGCTCCATTTAGGAAGCGTGGACAGTTGTGAGATGGGTAAGTCAGAATGGGCTGCCCACCTCGGCCGAGAGGGTCCCGTGGGTTGGCACCATCTGGGCCTGGAGAGCTGCCCAGGAGGCTCTCTGGGGCTGGGTGACCAGGGCTGGATGACAGTAGCCGTGGGAGCAGGTGCTTACCTGGGGCTGTCCCTGAGCAGGGGCTGCATCGGGTGCTCTGTGAGCACATACTTCTCTAATTCACCCAAGTCCACTGAGTGACGAGAACACCCCTGTTTTGTAGATGAATCTGAGCATGGAGAGGTTGAGTGGCTTGCCTGAGCCACACAGCAGATGTATGGCGTAGCTGGGACCTGAGGGCAGGCAGTCCCAGCCCGAGGGCTTCCCAAGGTTGTGGCAAACTCTGACAGCATGACCCCAGGGAGCACCCATCTCCTGACAGCATGACCCCAGGGAACACCCATCTCCTGACAGCATGACCCCAGGGAGCACCCATCTCCTGAAAGCATGACCCCAGGGAGCACCCATCTCATGACCCCAGGGAGCACCCATCTCATGACCCCAGGGAGCACCCATCTCATGACCCCAGGGAGCACCCATCTCATGACAGCATGACCCCAGGGAGCACCCATCACCTGAAAGCATGACCCCAGGGAGCACCCATCTCATGACCCCAGGGAGCACCCATGTCATGACCCCAGGGAACACCCATCTCATGACCCCAGGGAGCACCCATCTCATGACCCCAGGGAACATCCATCTCATGACCCCAGGGAGCACCCATCTCAGCTCTGGTCAGACACTGTGGACACAGCTGGAGACAGCCACCCTGGCCCCGCCCTGCTCCTCTCCCAAGGGAACCTGCCCTTTCCCTTCATTTTCCTCTTACTGCACTGAGGGACCACATAGTGTGGCGGAAGGAACATGGGTTCAGGATCCAGACGGACTTGCTTCACAGTGCAACCCTCCCGTCCTCTTGCAGAGTGCATCTTCCACTGTGAAGTTGGGACAGCCACACCAACTCAGCACTGCTGGGCCCGTCACACGGCGGGCAGGCAATAGACGGCAGTCACTGGCCGTGGGTCTGCAGAGGTGGGGTCCAGAAGGGCTGGTGGAGAGGTGCTAGTGTGGCCTGGATCAATGAGTGAAGGTTTCGTCCAGGTGGAGCATGAGGAGCCAGCTCAGTTCTTCCTCTTGGCCTCTTAAAGGTTCCCTGAAAAATCACTCACATGAGGCCGATTGATTAATAGGAGAAGAGGCACACAAATGTGTCTAATGTGTGCACACAGGAGCCTTCAGGAAGAAGACCCAAAGATACAGAGAAAATTGTCCGTTTTCATGCTTAGGTTCAGCAAAGTATGGACAGTCATGTAGAAAGAGGACTGGATGAGAAGGGTGAGATCTAATGCCAACAGAGTGAGTGGGGAACCCAGAGAGGCCTGCCTGTCTAGATTCTTTCCAGTCTCTCCGAGCAGCATCCCGCCCTTCCAGGTGTAGGGCAGGGCCCTCTCTGGAATAGGGGTCTTATGACCTACAGTCAAACAAGGCAGGTCAGGTCATTTTTTTATGGCCAGTTTTAACACAGAAGTTTGATGGCTGGCATTGGCGAAAAGGGGTTCTAGTTTCTATGACTTGCCTTGGTAAAGAGGGATTCTAATTTGTATGGCTAGCCTTTGGGGAGAATGGGACAGCTTGTAAGGCTGAAGCCTGCATTTTTGGGTACTGTTTTCTGAGCCCCAGCGTGTGCATGCAAATGAACATATGTGTGTGTGTGCAGGAGGCAGCCTTGCAAAGAGGCTGAGTGGGGAGTGGGCCTGTGGGTCAGAGGGTAAGGGGGTGCAAAAGGGACACAGTGGGCTTGGAGCCCAGGGCAATGGGGCAGGGGAGCCTGAGGCTGGTTACAAAAGGCCTGGCTCCTGAAAGTCCCTTCTCTGCCTCCTTCCCAGGCCAGCAGCCTGCACACCTCCTTTGCTCTCAGCAGGAGGGAAGTTGCTTTCATCACCTGAGGTTCTGCTGCTGGAAAGTCTGCCCTCCTTTCCTCTTCTCTCCCATCTCCCCCTCTCCCAAGGGCCCTCTGCCTCCCATGCTCACACCATGCTCAGTCCTACAGGTACAGAAACAGCCAGCCAGGGTGTTGCCCCAGCCAAATGCAGGGGCTTTGTGCCTGGGAGCTAAGCATATCCGGATAACATCTGCTTGCACTTGCTCTGGCAAACTGCAGCTTTATCAGGTTCTCAGGGGGCTGAACTGAGCTCAGAAATCTGAGATCTGACCTACTTTCCTCAAAGCATCTTTGGGCCTGTTTCCATCCTCCCTGCTCCTGGGCCTTGCTTCGCCTGCCCATGGGCAGGTGCCTGCGTCCTTGCTGACTGCCGGCTACCTTTGCTGTCCTGCTGCCAGACCTCCCACTTCCTCCCTCTTCCTTAGCACAAGGTCTTTACAGTGGCAGAAACTCAGGCCAATGGAGTGTTTGATGGCCCCTGAACAAACCACGCAGATCCGCATGACTGCCCTGATTCTGTCAGTCAACCTGCATTAGTCAGAGACATCGTCTCTGACCTTGAGTAGAGCAAAGTCTGATGAAAAGAATGAGCAAGAGTGGACTAGAGGGCTGAGAGCAGCACGGCTTAGCCAGTTTCCACCACCCAACCCCAGGGCCTTTGCATGTGCTGGGCTTCATGGGAGCCAGCTCTTGGCCTCTGTCCCCTTGGATCTCAGACAGGCTTTGCCTCCTCCAACCCGATCTGAGTTAGGACCCCTTCTCCCCTCCCCTGCTCTGTGCACTCTGCCTTATGGCTCTTTGATGGCTGTGATTGCTGGTTTAGAGGCTGTTTTCCCAGTAGACTGCAGGTTTCCTAAGGACAAGGCCCATCTCTGCTTCCTTCTCCACTGGTCAGGCTCTGGGTGGACATCAGGTAAGTGTTACTGAATGAGTGAATGAGTGAATGAGAGCGTGTGGACCCCTGGTTTGCTTTTCCCTCTGAAGAAACAGGAAGGAAAGCCCTTATGAGAATCCTGAGTTGAAAAATCCGGCCGAATACTGACTTCCTTCGAAAAAGGGAAAAGAGGAGAAAAGCAACTGCAGTGGAGAACTTGACAAGCACTCCCTGGGCCAAGCGACCAAGGCAGCATCCGCGGGATGAGTCATGCTGACACCAGGTGCCCTTGAAGGGCTGGGACAGGAATGGCATTTTACCTCGAGGGTCTTCCTCCCAAAGATGCAGAGCACAGTCTAATCGTAACAAAACCATCAAACTCCGATGGAAGGTTGTTCTACACAATAACCTAATCATACTCGTCAAAACTGATGAAAAAGAAGAAAAGTCTGGGAATTTGTCCCAGCCAAGAGGGGTCTGAGGATACATGATGGTAAGAGGTAATGTCATGTCCTGGATGGCAGCAGTCCCCAACCTTTTTGGTGACCTTTTTCCATGGATGGTGGTAGGGGAAGGTTTCAGGATGAAGCTGTTCCATCTCAGATCATCAGGCGTTAGTTAGATTTTTGTAAGGAGTGTGCAATGTAGATCTCTCATGTGCGCAGTTCACAATAGGGTTCAGGCTCCTACGAGAATACAATGTGGCCTCTGATCTGACAGGAGGCAGAACTCAGGTGGTCATGCTCCCTTGCACGCTGCTCACTTCCTGCTGTGTGGCCAGTTTCTAACAGGCCACAAACGGGTACTGGTCCACGGCCCAGAGTTTGGGGATTCCTGCTGTATGGGATCCTGGGAAAGAAAAAGGATATTAGGTGAAAATTAAGAAGATAGGAATAAAATACAGACTTTAGCTAATATTAATGCATCCATATTGGATCATGAGTTGTAATAACTATAATAATGTAGGATGTTGACAATGGGAGCCTGAGTGTGGAGTAAAGGGAGACTCTCTGGGCTGTCTTCTCAGATTTCCTGGATATCTGAAACTATTTTAAAAATAAAGTTTATTAAAGGCCTGACGTGTCCCAGCACTTTGGGAGGCCGAGGCAGGTGGATCACTTGAGGCCAGGAGTTTAAGACCAGCCTGGGCAACATGGTGAAACCCCCGCCTCTACTAAAACTACAAAAATTAGTTGGGTATGGTGGCACACGCCTGTGGTCCCGGCTACTCGGAAGGATGAGGCATGAGAAGAACTTGAATCTAGAAGATGGAGGCTGCAGTGAGCTGAGATCGTGCCACTGTACTCCAGCCTGGGTGACACAGCGAGACTCTGCGTCAAAAAAAAAACGCTTATTAAAGGACTTCAATTTATGGTTTGACGTGTAAAGAGCTTGGAAGTCATGACTCTACCCTAACAATAAGAAAATGTTGAATAAACTGAAAATTAACAACTCTTCTTAGATCCGTTAAAGAATGGAGGCCACAAGCAAATGTCTGTCCCCAACGTTACAGAGATGGGTTCTTACTTGAGCAGATGCCCAAGATCAGGAACTGCCACAGAACCCTGGGCCAGAGCAGGACAGCCTAAACTAGAACTGACAAAGTGAGGGAGGCTCCGTGTGGACATGTTTGCGAGTTAGAAACTGCAGGAGGGGGTCTCGGTCGTAGGGGACCCACACATTCTCATGAGTTTTACCTCCAGAAGCCTTACCAGGTTTTTACAGCGAAGGCAGGAGAACGATCCCCTCATGCTTGCAGCAGAGGGAGGGAAAAGCAGCCATTTCAAAACATGCAGAATTTATGCTGTTCTTCACAAGACCTGACCCCGGGGGAATCTATTTTACCAAAGCCTGACTGTCTAGGGTTTTAGCAGGGCCTAACCAACCTAGGAAAGTATTCAACTCTAGCTCTCTCTAACCACTCTGTGTCACCTTAGGAGGAAAATAAAGCATAACTTAGAAGAATGCACGACGGTCACAGCCCAGGGATATGGGCTCAGTAAAAGACTGAGACCCCATCATAGGGCCATAGGATGCTTCCAGCCCCCACACACCTTACCCCCACACCGATGGGGGTCCTGTAGAATCACAGGGATTACAGCTAAAATAAATGCAAGATTCAGACTCTACTTAAGGAGGAGTTTCTTGGGAAAATCTAAGACGGGAGGGGAGATGAAAACAAGGATCCAGAAGCGATCTTAAACTTGGATAGCCACAGTACAGCAAATCGTGAACACAGGCAAAGAAACCACTTGAAGAGACAGGGCAAGCATCAGATTCAGACTCAGACTGAGGAGAGATGATGGAACCACCAGACCAGGAGTACAATACATCCATGACTAATATGCTAGGGGTCTAATGGGAAAACTGGACAATATATTAAAAAAATGAGAAAGTTTCTTATCGGTAGACTGCCTTACAAGAAATGTTAAATGAAATTTTTCAGAGAGATAAAAAATGATACAGGTCAGAAATCAGATATACATAAATAAAGAAGAGCACAAGAGAAGGAATAAATGAAAGTAAAATAAAATCTTTTTATTTTCTATTCTTACAGTAACACAGAACAGTTTGTTTGAAATAATAATAGCCACACTGTATGTGATGATTATAGCTTATGGGTAAGTGAAAGGAATGACAGCAATGTTATAAGTAATCGGAGGAGGGGAAGGAATTGGAAATACTCTGTTATACATTACTTGCACTACTTGCTAGTGGTATAGTGCTATTAGAGAGAGGGCTAAAATTAGTTATAAGTCTATATTGTAAACTCAAGAAAAGCATAAAAATATACAACCATTATAAAAAATTAAAATGTAGTATAATTCATATACTAAGAGAGGAGAAGAAATGGAATTATACAAAATATTCCATTAAAACCAGAGAGGGCAGAAAGTGAGTGGAAGACACAATAAGAAAAGAAAAGGAAACAAAGAACAAAGCAATTAAATAGAAAAGGGTAACATATTACAAAGAGTGTCAGAGTGGATGAAAAAACAAGACCGAACTCTATGTTGTCTGCAAGAAGCCTGTCTTACATATAAAGACACAGCGTAAAAACAGATGGAGAAATAGATACCATGCTAACACTAATCAAAAGAAAGCTGGAATAGATATTAATTTGAAAAAGACCAGACTTCAGAGCAAGGAAAATTATCAGGGATAAAGAAGGAAAAAAGCGTTAATTCTCCAAGGAGACACAGCAGTCCTTAAAGTGTATGCATCTAACAACAGAGTGTCAAAATACATGGAGCAATAATTGATAGAACTGCAAGGAGAAATAGTTAATCCACTATTATAGTTGTAGATTTCAACACTTTTCTATCAGTAACCGACAGACCCAGCAGGCAGAAAATCAGTAAGGACATAGTTGAACTGAATAGCACCATCAGTCAACTGGGTGGAATTTATATTTGTAGAATAGTTTATTCAACAGATGCAGAAAGCACATCCTTCTCAAGACCACGTGACATATTCACCAAAATGGAAAGAATTATGGGACATGAAACATACCTTAACATATTTAAAATAACAGAAATTATACCAAGATGTCTTAGATCACCTCTAAAACATTAATGAAATTAAAATTGAAATCAATAACAGAAAAGTAGCCAGAAAATCCACAATATTTGGAGATTAAACAACACACATCTAAATAATACAAGAGTCAAAGTCTCAAGAGTAATTTAAAAATATTTCAAAATAAATGAAAAATTAAAATACAGCTTATCAAAATTGGTAGGATACAGTTAAGTCAGTGCTTAGAGGGCTATTTTTAGCATTGGATGCAGATATTAGGAAAGAAAAAATTAATCAAATTTTCTACCTTGGGAAGCTAAAATAAGGAGAGAAAATTAAATTCAAAGTGTGTAGAAGGAAAGTAATACTAAGTAGAGACAAATCAATGAAACTGAAAACAGGAAATCAATAGAGAGTGTCAATAGGACCAAAAGATGGTTCTTTGAAAAGCTCAATAAAATTGATAAGCCACTAACCAGGTTAACTAAGAAAGAAAGAGAGAACACACAAATGACTGCTATCAGAAATGAAAGAGAGCTAATCTCTACTGACCTTATGGACTTTAAAAGGATAATGAGGAAATGTTATAACAACTCTACATCCACAAATTTGATAACCTAGGTGAAATGGACCAATTCTTTGAAAGACACAATTTTTCAAAACTCACAACAAAAGAAATAGATAACTTGAATAGGCCTATATCTACTAAAGACACTGAATTAATAAATAATAATCTTCCAAAACAGAAAGTACAAGCTCACATGGTTTCACTGGTGAATTCTACAATACATTTAAGGAAGAAATCATTACAATTCTCAACAATCTCTTTCAGAAAATAGAAGTAGATTGAGTACTTCATACCCATTATATCAGACCAGCATTATGTTAATACCTAAACCGGGTAGACAATACATTAAAGGAAAGCTACAAACTTATATTTCTCATAAATATGCATGTAAAAAATCTCAATAAAATCCCAATCCCAACAACGCAGAGAAAGAATTATATACCATGGCTAAGTAGGATTTATCCCAGGTACACAAGGGTGGCTCAAGAGTTGAAATTAAATTAATGTAATTCAAGATATCAACAGGTAAAAGGAAAAAAACATATTATTATGTCAATAGATGCAGAAAAAGCAGTTGAAAAAATCTAATACTTCTTCGTGATAAAAACTCTCAATAAACAAGAAATAGAGGGGGGATCTTTCTTAACTTGATAAAGAACATCTACAAAACAACTACATCTAACATGCTGAGAACATGGTGAAAAACATCTGAATGGTGAGCAATTAGATGCTTTTCTGCTAAGATCAGGAAGAAGTCAAGAATGTCTCTCCTGCCACTCCTTTTTTTTGTACCATATTTTCTTTTTTTTATATACTTTAAGTTTTAGGGTACATGTGCACAATGTGCAGGTTTGTTACATATGTATCCATGTGCCATGTTGGTGTGCTGCACCCATTAACTCGTCATTTAGCATTAGGTATATCTCCTAATGCTGTCCCTCCCCACTCCCCCAACCCCACAACAGGCCTCGGTGTGTGATGTTCCCCTTCCTGTGTCCATGAGTTCTCATTGTTCAATTCCCACCTATGACTGAGAACATGAGGTGTTTGGTTTTTTGTCCTTGCGATAGTTTGCTGAGAATGATGCTTTCCAGCTTCATCCATGTCCCTACAAAGGACATGAACTCATCATTTTTTATAGCTGCATAGTATTTCATGGTGTATATGTGCCACATTTTCTTAATCCAGTCTATCGTTGTTGGACATTTAGGTTGGTTCCAACTCTTTGCTATTGTGAATAGTGCCACAATAAACATACGTGTGCATGTGTCTTTATAGCAGCATGATTTATAATCCTTTGGGTATATACCCAGTAATGGGATGGCTGGGTCAAATGGTATTTCTAGTTCTAGATCCCTGAGGAATCGCCACACTGACTTCCACAATGGTTGAACTAGTTTACAGTCCCACCAACAGTGTAAAAGTGTTCCTATTTCTCCACATCCTCTCCAGCACCTGTTGTTTCCCGATTTTTTAATGATAGCCATTCTAACTGGTGTGAGATGGTATCTCACTGTGGTTTTGATTTGCATTTCTCTGATGGCCAGTGATGATGAGCATTTCTTCAGGTGGTGATGACATTTTAGTTACAATGCCAAAAGCATAATCCATGAAAGAACAAACTGACAAGTTGGACATCATTATAATTAAAAAATTCCACTCTGTGAAACACTCTGCTAAGATAATAAAAACATGAGTCACACTGGGAAACAACGTTTGCAAACTTATTGGATAAAGGACTGGCATCTGAAAAGAACTCGTACAACTCAACCATAAGAAAACCAACAATCTAATTTAAAAATGGGGAAAGTATCAGAACAGACACCTCACCAAACAAGATATGCAGCAGGCAAATAAGCCTATGAAGAAATACTCCACATCATGTCATCAGAGGATTGCAAAGTAAAAGAATGAGATACCACTATACACTTATTACAACAGTAAAATCCAAAACACTGACAATATCAAATATTGGCAAGGATGTGGAGCCACGTGAACTCTTATTTATTTCTGGTGGAAATGCAAACTGGTACAGCTACTTTTGAAGACAGCTTGGTAGTTTTTTAAAATAATAAAATTAAACATACTCTTACCATAAATGCAGCAATTGTTCTCCTAGGTATTTACCCAAATGAGTTGGAAACTTATGTCTGCAAAAACCCTGCACGTAACTGTCTATAGCAGCTTTATTCATAATTGCCAAAACTTGGAAGCAACCAAGTTGTCTGTCAAACTGTGGTATATTCAGACAATGAAATGTTCAGTGGTTTTTTAGAAATGAACTATCAAATCAAGAAAAGACATACAGGAACCTTAAATGCATATTGCTAAGTAAAAAAACCAATCTGAAAAGGGTACATTCTGTATGATTCCAACTATAAGGCACTCTAGAAAACTATGAAGACAGGTCATTGAGTGCCGGGGGCTGGTGGGTGTGGGGGTGAGGGAGGGATGCATTGGCAGAGCACAGAGGACCTTTAGGGCAGTGAAACTGTTCTATATAATATTGTAATGATGGGCACATGTCATTACATATTTGTCAAAATCCATAGAGTGTATAATACCAAGAGTGTCCCCTAATGTAAAGTATGTACGTTTAGTGAAATAATATCTCAATCTTGGCTCATCAATTGTAACAAACATACCACATTTAGGCAAGATGTTAAAAATAAGAAAGATGTGTAGGAAGAGTAAGGGCATCTATGGGAGTTTTTGGATTTTCCATTAAACTATTCTGTAAACCTAAAACTGCTTTAAAAATTCTATTAATTAAAAATAAATAGGCTGGGTGCAGTGGCTCATGCCTGTAATCCCAGCACTTTGGGAGGCCAAGGCAAGTGGATCACCTGAGGTCAGGAGTTTGAGACCAGCCGGACCAACATACAGTGAAACCTTGTCTTTACTAAAATACAAAAATTAGCTGGGCATAGTGGTGCATACCTATAGTCCCAGCTACTTGGGAAGCTGAAGCAGGAGAATCTCTTGAATCTGAGAGAGGGAAGTTGCAGTAAGCCGAGATAGCACCACAGCACTCTAGCGCGGGCAACAGAGCAAGACACCATCTCTCAAAAAATAAATAAATACATACATAAACAAATAAATATAAAAATAAATACATAGAACAAAAATATTCATTAAAAAACACATAACATCAGACCCCTTTCCCTGCTGCCAGGGTGCAGACTCCCCAGCTCCCTGGAGTGACAGCGAGTGAGTGACAAGGAGGGGTGTCTCCACGGGCTTGGCCAGTGGCTCCAGGACAGCTGCTCAGGGCTCTCGCGTCGCTGAATGCACTGAGACCTGCACTTGGCCCACAGGCTGAGGGATGGTGGTTTTGACTCTGAGACGGGCTTGGGGCTGTGTGTAGCCAGTGAGGTCAATGCACAGCTGTTCTGGGGAGGGGAGGTCTTTTGTGGACCTGGGGACTGAGATTCAGGATGTCTTGACAGAGTGGGACTGGGGCTCTAAATGGAGATCTCTTCTTTGGAAAATAAAAAAAAAAGAAATAAAAGCAAATCTTTGCCCGGCTCACACCCTCTGGGTCCACTCTGGCTGGCATTTCCCCTTCAAACGCCTCAGGAACTGGAAAAAATTCTTCCACAGCCACTTTCACTGCAGTGCAAGGAAAAATCCAGGCCCTACACCACCCACTGTCCATTCTCAACCTGCTTTTTCCTTTTCTCCCTTAGCTGACTTACAGCTTACTGACTTCCTACTTGAATGGTCTTTTCTTTCTAGTTTGAACGTAGCATGCCCAATTTGTTGTTTGTTGGCTACTTGATTAGGAGCTGCCCACCTGGTCCTAGCCTCCAGCTTCCATCCTCAGCCACCGTTCCTGCAGCTGGAAGCCCCAGGATACTCAATCCTTGGCACTATGGCCCCGGACTAGGCCCCCGGTTCCTCTCCTTCCAGGCCACAGGGACTCACACACTTCAGTTCTCCTGGAGCCCTCCCTCTATCCCAGCAAAGTGAGGCACACTGAGGCTTTGATATTGGGGTTGACGCAATGGAGATTTTCACAAGCCTTTAGGTGACTGTGCCGGTGGGAGGTTGGATTGGTGGATGCCATCATTCCTTTCAATATCCTTATGTCTGCACAGAGGCCACATCCCAGAGACTGAAACTGGGGAGGAATAAAAGTATAAGATGTTTTGAAAGTCTTTTTGCATAAAAGTTTCAGAGACCAAGTAAGGTTATCAAATATTTGGGATAAATTGGTGCATACAAAAGTGTGGAGAAATTGGTCCCCCACAGGGTCCTCTCCAGCCCTTTTACCAGCACCTCCCCACTATGAGCCACAGGTAACTGGAACTAACAAGGCCTCTGAGACCATCTCAAGTCACCTTTTTCTTTTATTGATGAAGAATCTACAGGCCAGAGAAATGAGGGACACCCTTCAAGGTCACACAGGGCAACTGGAGCCACCGGGGCCGAAACTGAGGTCTTCTGACTCTCAGTCGGCCCTTCCTCCACGCACCCACCCCTTTCACCTCCCAGTTCTCAAAGCACCCAAATCTCTGGGTCAGGGAAGAACAGAGTTTGGCCCTGGGAAGTCAAGGCTGCAGGCCAGGATGCAAGCTATAGCAGCTTCCAAGTCAGGCTGCATGATTTTATGGAGAAGGACGTACATGCTGATGGCCTTCATTGATGTGGAACTAGTCCTGTGGGAACAGAGGCAGGAACGGTGGCTTCAGGACAAAAACTCCTCTGGTCAGAGAACTTTGAGACTGACTGCCCTGAAAAGTGGTTGACCTTGTCGAGGCCATGAGGAAGGTTAAATGTGTACTGATGAGACATAAGCAGAGACGGGCCAGCTCTTGTTATACGATTTGTAAGACTTCCTCTACAAACTTGAGGTGCAAACACCCATACAACGAATTCATTTTTCCAATCAAATGTTGACCCTGTAGATATTGGTAGGGAAGTTAGTATATTATCTACTTTTTTAGGCTTTCTCTATGAATTGTCTGAAGGTTATCTGAGGCTTTGGAAGCTCAAAAAGGAAATCGGTTCACTTCTGCAAACAAAGAGAGACCTGAGGCCTAATCCAATGGCCTCATGTCTCACCACCATGTGGTGTCCCTGCTGAACGCTGGTTCTGTGTTGTTTTCAGTCTGAGAATAAATTGTACTGGAACGTTTCTTCCAGGAGCAGCTGGTGGGATCCAGATGCCTGCGTCTGGAATGATCATTTTTCCAGGGAGGAAGACGCCGTCCTCTGGGCTGAGCTTGAGTAGGGACTGCCTATCGGGCTCTTGTCTGCAACCTCATGCGTGGGATCCCAGAGTTCTAGCTGGCTCCAGGAGGTTGTGGGGGCCAAGGCAGAAGAGTTATCCTTTACCCTCTGAAGGTTGGCTGAAAAAACAGCTCACAAAAGTCAGACTGATAGGAGAAAAGGCACACAAATTTATTTAATGTGTGTACATAGAGGCCTTCAGGATGAAGATCCAAAGTTACAGGGGAAATTGTCCATTTTTATGCTTAGGTTCAACAAAGTACAGACAACCACACAGAAAGAGGATTGGACAAAAGCAGTCTGATCTAATGCTAATAGACTGAGTGGGGAGACCAGCCTGGCCTGTCTGTCTAGATTCTCCCTGGCCTCTCAGAGCAGCTCCTTCCTTTCTGGGTAAGGCGCAGAGCTCTCTCTGGAATGGGGGTCTTATGACCTACCATCAAACAAGGCAGGTCAGATCACTTCTTTGTGGCCAGTTTATACACACATAGGGCAGAGAAAAAGTTAGAGTCATATTTTAGGTTGTCTGGCTGGCTTTGGGGAAAAGGGGCTTCTGATATCTATGACCTGCCTTGGGGAAGAGGGATTCTGGTTACTATGGCCACCTTCAGGGGAGAATACCACTGAGAGACAGGAGGGGAGAAGGTCAGAGAGAAACTCTTACTTCTAAGGTTGCTTCTGAGGCCTTCTGGGGTATTGGTTTCTGAGCTCCAACAAGGTCAAGGTTGAGGACTGAACAGGTTTTGGGATCTGGTACTTCTAAACCCAGAGCCACAGACCCCTCCTTCTCAGACAGCCATTCTAAGGGTTGGACAGTTTTTCTCTTAAGCTCTCAAAAACAAACAAAACCAACAATAATGCCGAGACATGAAGCCTAAAGACCGACACACTTAGTCTAGGGTTGGACTCGGGTACGGACATGGAAAGATTTCTCTGTAATTTTAACGAGCATCTAAGGTTGTGAATCATTGCTCTTCAAGAATAGGACACAATGGGGCACTCTGACAAATTTATTACACATCCCTACATTTTACTCCTTGTGCCTGTCAGAAGGGCTTATGGATGAGGTACTTTTCCAGCCAGGTTTTCTTTCTCAGTGCTAGCGTGATGGGTCCAGGCAGCCAACCCAGGGAGACACAGGCCTTTGGTGAGATTGACAACATCATTGATTACACTGGAGCTGTGTGGTGAGCTGACTGGCTGGCTAAGGAGATCGTCTTGTTTGCAAAGTGTTCACCTGGCTTTCTTCATAGGATAAATACTGCTTTCTATTATCATTATTAAATGAAGGCAGATAGACTTTTTCCACCACACGTGCAAGGGAACGAATAGCTGTGAATTCTCTCAGAGGCTGGTGGAGGGGCCCCAAGTCTGCCTTCCGCTCCGCTCCCCACCCCAGCCAGCAGGAGTGTGTGGAGCCCAGGGCAGCTGCTGCAGAGTGAAGTGGAGAAGGCAGAGGAAGAAAGAGAAAAGGCTGACAGAGAGTGATGGGGTGGCTGAAGAAAGAAGAGAAAGAGAAAAGGGGAAGAGGCAAGCGGTAAAGAGAAATAGAAGGAAAAGGAGGTGCAGGAAAACTGGAAGGAATGATACGTAATTTGGTCTTAGTACTTTGCAGTTTTGCCAGGTTTATGACTGTATTTGACACTCTACATGGCCCTTGGAGGTAAACAGGGTAAGTGAGGTTGTTACTATGTCGTTTCCATGAAGAAACTGGAATTGTGGCGGGATGTTGAGTCATTTTACCTAAATGCCTAAAGCACGTCTCAAAAGAATGGAGGTGAGGTATTACTGCTGTGTACAAAATTTGAAATGGCCTTGTGGAGAGAAGACTGAGCTTTAACTAATCATTCTCCTCCTATGTGGAGGAGACATAAACTTACTTAGTCCTCACAATATAAACACATATAAACTTACTGAGTCCTCACAATAGCCATTTTGAGGTGGAGATGATTATTCCTGTTGTACAAATGAGGACAAATGAGTGCCCAAGAGCACATGGCTGCTGGGAAGGGTGAGCCCAGGTCCCCCAACTCCTGTTTTCCCCATATGACCTCCTATGGGTGGACCAGAACCTATCGCTCCAGGGTACTGGGAGATCCATTTCAGATCAGTCCGAGTGAAGTCCTTACCTCAGAACTGCTCACGGATGAAAGGGTACGCGGGGAAGAAGTGGGTTCTTGGAAGGATCCAAGCATAGGCTGGACAAGCTGTTGCCTGGAATGTGGGGTAAGATGTTCGGGCTGTAGATGGATGGGGAGACCAGATGCCTTTCCTCCCCATGCCGGGAGCCTTTGCCTTGGGAAACTGTCCTGGAGTGCATTTCTCCAGGCTTGCGTTGGGCATCTGGAGGGACTAGAGGGTGGGTGTCCTGATGCCTGCTGAGAGCACCTTATACTTCATCTGGAGGCAGTCGTGAAGGCAAAGGAGAAAAGCAAATGCTGGGAGGATCACATGAAGGAAAACATAGAAGTAGCGCAAAGATCCCAGAGAAGAAGAAGCGTGGAGAGACGCGGGCACACAGGCAGGGCATCTGCACGGCAGGGGCAGCGTTCGTACCCACCACCCTCCACCTCGATACTCAGATAGGAGGACTCTCTTCTTAAAGTTGTTTGTTTTTCTTAGCTGACTGGGAAATTTCACCTTTAGGAATTCCTTCTGTTGGGCGTTAAGATCTTCTCAGTCTATCAGAATACCCTGGTTAAAATGCAGATACCTCTGGGAGAAGTAACACAAGGTGTCACCTGGAGGCACTGTTTCATCAGTTTCTTTCCCCAAAAGACTGCAAAGTGGTCTGGAAATGGAACCCAGACTAGAGGTGGCGGGCCAGGGAGGCAAGGACGGGGCAGGGAGGGGAGGATGGGGCAGGGAGGGGAGGACGGGGCAGGGAGGGGAGGACGGGGCAGGGAGGGGGGACGGGGCAGGGAGGGGAGGACGGGGCAGGGAGGGGAGGACGGGGCAGGGAGGGAGGACGGGGCAGGGGCAGGGAGGGGAGGACAGGGCAGGGAGGGGAGGACGGGGCAGGGAGGGGCGACGGGGCAGGGAGGGGAGGACGGGGCAGGGAGGGCGACGGGGCAGGGAGGGGGGACGGGGCAGGGAGGGGAGGACGGGGCAGGGAGGGGAGGACGGGGCAGGGAGGGGAGGACGGGGCAGGGGCAGGGAGGGGAGGACGGGGCAGGGAGGGGAGGACGGGGCAGGGAGGGGGACGGGGCAGGGAGGGGGGACGGGACAGGGAGGGGGGACGGGGCAGGGAGGGGAGGACGGGGCAGGGAGGGGAGGACGGGGCAGGGAGGGGGGAGGGGGGGGGGGGGGGGGGGGGGGGGGGGGGGGGGGGGGGGGGGGGGGGGGGAGGAGGGGCAGGGAGGGGAGGACGGGGCAGGGAGGGAGGGACGGGGCAGGGAGGAGGGATGGGCACGGAGGGGAGAACGGGGCAGGGAGGGGAGGACGGGGCAGGGAGGGAGGGAGGGGGCAGGGAGGAGGGTTCCAAAGAAGCACGTTGCTGATTTCTAAGCATCACTCCTTGTGAGGACCAACAAGGAATATTTTTGCTACTCTCACCCTGACTAAAGTGGTTCTTAAGTGAGTCTGGGTCCAAAGCACTGAGGAGACCCCGGGGGGTGTTGTCAGAGGGTCTCAGAGGAACCTAGCTCAGAAGGAGAGGCCGAGACAATCAAGATGGTTTATCTCTACAAAGAGAAGGCTGAGGGGTTACCTAGTGTCTTTCTTTAAATATCTGAAATTGTTCTCGAGAGCGGCTGGTGAAGATTCCACTTAAAAAGTCCTGGGATCAAGGACTTCTCTCAGGCGTGAGGAAGTGCTCCCTTCTCCAGAGGGATGCAAATGCTGGCATGGAGTCTGCAGGGGACCTGGCTGCTTCTGGGACATGGTGAGTGTGGGGAGAGGTCCTGGCTCTGCTGGATGACCAGGCACAGCCCTGCCATGGAGGGGGTAGACCAGATGGCCTCCTGGTGGGGCCTGGGATCCACCTCGGCTGCTGGACCAGCAGATTCTCCCCCGTGCTGCTGCTGTGGTAAGTTACCCAAGCACAGAGGTGGGTTTCTGTGGGGGCCGGGGTTGGGATCCATGCCAGACTGATGGCGTAGATAAGAGGAAGTGTGACTCCAGCAGACAGCATCAGCTTTGCTGTAGGACCGTGCCAGCTTCCAACCTCGTTGCACCACTTGGCTCTGTGACTCTGAGAAACTTACTAACATCTCTTACCTTGTTATCCCGTGTGTTAAATGGCAGCAATGATAGCCCCTTCCTCACAGGGCTGTTGATAGCCATATCCCAGCTGAGGACAGGAGGTGAGGCTGAGAACACTCCCAGCACTCAGACATGGAAGCAGCACTACTGGGAGGCTTGAACATCCATTGTATCCCCAGTCTCTGGACTGGCTCCTCCATGCCCCCAAGGCTGGTGTGTCAGAGATGAGACGTGAGACCTCAGGCTCTCCCTCCCCTGCTGTGTGGCTGCCACTTTGCATGCAGCTTTGGTCTGAACTCCACCTGCTGCTCCAGACCACAGTTGGGCCCAGCCCACGTCCTCCTTCTTCCTTGGTGAGGAGATGGGTATCCTTCCGATCAGCCTGGCCAAGGAGGGGTGTAGCAGCAGATTGGCCTGGGGAGGGAAAGGCTTTAGGTAGCCCTCTCTTCATCCCCCTTTCCATACCTCAAAACCACCAGCCCTCAACCAGGAAGCTCTAGGTCTTCCTTTCTGTCTTCCAAAGAAGAGAGGGACAGGGACAGAGGCAAACAACAGCCGCAGCCACCGCCCTCCCAGCTTCACTGTGTTTGCTTGAATGCAGGGGCATATAAAAATAAAAAATAAGTAAGACTAACCTTCTGGCCAATCTCAGTTTAGATACCCTGCAATTAAACAAATCCACAAACCCGCAACACATATTTACATCTCATTAGCAGAAGCCAAATGCAACAACGGCATTAAAATTAAGAAATTAGGCACAATTATCCTGTCGGCAGCAGTTAGGGGAAGTTGTCAAGGGCTGGTTTATTCATTAGTTTGCACAGAAGTTCAGCAGCTCCCTAATTGTGTGCTGCTATTTTTTACCCCCTCCTCCTCTTGCTTAAAAAAAAAATTTGTTTGAGGTTTTATCTTTCTGCAGTGCAGCAGCTTACGAGAGGGGGCCAGCAGGGCCCAGGGAGGCCTGGAAGGGCTGTCTCCTCTCTGGCCTCTGTAACCTCAGCCCCCAGCTGGGCCCGGCTGTGCGGCAGTGGCTGGTGGTTAGGAAGGCCTGGAGAACACTTGGTGGTGGTGCCCACAGATCCCAGTGGACGCCCAGGGAGGGCTCTTGACCACTCGCAGCCTGTACTGCTGCCACGGGGCTGGAGCTCCCTGGGGCCAGCTGCATCTCAGGAATGCATCCTGCTTCCCTTGGGCAGGCAGCTGTCCCAGGCACAGCTCTCAGGCCGGCTCTGCTGGCCCACGGTGGGCCTTTCAGGAATGTGTGTGGGGTGGTGAATGAGAATGTTCTGGTCACAGCCCTTTACTGCAGGTGAGGGGGGATTCGTGGGGCCCCAGGCTGTGCCCAGGTGGGTGGGCTTGGGCTCCAAGGGGGGTTGAAGAGCACTGGCCGGCTCCAGGGAGAGGCTTTGCCTGGTCGCCCTCCTTTCTGGAGGGCGTCTTGGAGTGGCTGGCACTAAAATTGCACAGAGCATCGGTTTTCTCAGCTGTCAAATGGCATAAGTGAGACGCCTTCCCCCTCCCTCAGGGATGCGTTTTGAGGTGCTTTGCAAGTGTCCAGGGCTTGTTTTATTGTTGTCCAGCCTCTCGGTCCCCACCAGGAAGCCTGGGCGTTCTCCAGGGCAGGCCTGTCAGCTGGGAGAGCAGGGTTGGTCGCTGCCCTCAGGGCGGTTTGCCTCTCCCTATCAAAGAGGAGGTTTCACAGGCTTCCAAGTTACTGAGCTATGGATTTTCCTAGAGTCTGCAGGTGAAGCATTTTGTAAATATTCTACTTTATTTAATATTTGTGTCAAATCAGTACTTACAAACACACATTTCAAACACAACTAGAAATAAATTATATTAGGATATTAATCAACAAGCCATCAAATGTGACATGAATTTAGTGACTGTTACAGGAAATGCAAAGATGCCCTGCCCCTCTTCCACACTGCCACACTCTGCATGTTATAGGAACTGCAAAGATGCCCTGCCCCGCGTCCAAGCTGCCACACTCTGCGTTAGAGGCTGTTGCCATTTGGAACGGCTGATGATGAAGGGGTCTCACCCCAGGATTTTCTCACATCAGGGATGCAGCAGCTCATTGGCCCAGGGGTTTGGGGGAGGGCTTGGGCTCTTTGTTGCGGCTTCAATTCTTTTCTTCCCAATCTTACCCTGAAACCTCATTCATTCATTCATTCATTCATTCGTCTAATATTTATTGAGCAACTACTCTTTTCCTGGTGCCATGGTCAACGGTAGGGTTGATGAGGCCATAGGATCCCTGCATTTGAAGGCCAGTGGCAGACAGAGAGAATGACGGCAGGGTGTGGTCGTGCTTAGGTGGGGCTCAGCCAGAAGTCACTGCCCATGAAGCTCAGAGAACAGCTCTCATGCCTTTCTTAGGGGTCAGGGAAAGGACAGCCTGGGCTGGGACTGCCCACTCTCCACGCCACAGGCGACACCACTGTGCCTGGCAGCTTTTGTCCCAGGCATCTCATCTCAGGGTCTAAGCAGCTGCCTCTCCCCGTTCTGGGAGGAGGGGATGGGGACTGAGGCCCACAGGAGTTCCTGGAGTTGACATCATATGAAGGCAAAGCAGGGAAAGGAAGCTGAGCCTCTTCGGATTGAAAAGCACAATAGTCACAAGGAAATCCCTCTTTCTAATCTACTCACTGTGGCTACACAGCCCCACTGCACTGGGCCCCACATCAAGGATAAAATGACACTATTGATATTTTCCTGAGACTGCTCTACCTAATTAACATATGATAACTCTTTCATCCTTCCAAAACCCTACCAGGAAGACGCTATTATCACAGTGTCCATCTTAGAAAAGGCAAAAGAAAGGCCCACTGAGGCTGTTTAACTCGCCCAGGGCCACAGAGCTGGAGGCTTCTGAAGACGGAGCCCCAGGCTGTGGGTGGCTCCCTGCCTGAGGCTGTTTGCACAGAGTGGCAGTTAGAGTCCACTCGCTCGTGGCCCCACAATCCCCTGGTGTGTGTTCACGAGCCCTCTGCAGGGGAGAAAGGCCCCCCCAGCTCCCTGGCATCAGAGTGTCTCTGCCTGTCCCCACCTCTGTGGCTTGCCCCTGGGAGACTCCAGGCTGACGAGAGAGTGCACTGCAGTCCCACTGCCCCAGGTCGCTGCCCAGCCCCTCCTCACCAGAGGATGTGGTGGTCTGCCCCGGGCAGCCAGGCAGTGCCGGGTGGTCTGACTCCTGCTGTTCACAGGGGGTCGAAGTGCTGCTCTGGGCCCTTGGGGAAGCTGGAGGCTGAGATGGGGAACGTTCTCCAGACCAGCTGTGGGACTGGCTGGGGAGGGCTGGTGTCAGGTGGGGCAGCTGATGAGGAGGGACAGCCGGTTCTGGGTGGGGGCATTGGGAGGGGATGGTGGGTCACCCTCAAGGTGACTTCATTTCAGACTGGAGCTCAGCCGGCTCAGGTGGTGGGTCTGAGGAGCCTCCACGGGAGGTCCAGGGATGAGGCCTTCCCTTTAGAGAATTGCTGAGAGGAGGTGGAGGACAGGGAAGGTGAGGCTGATTTCCAGCCCTGACACGTGGTGGGATTCTGAGCGTTTCTTCCTCTTTAGCTGGACTGTGCTGTGAAATGTGCTCCTCAAGGACAGGGATGGTGTTTGTTCATCATCTCAGTGCCTCCGGCCCCATAATGAGGACTCTATGTTTTAATGCTTGCTGTGAGTTATCTGACATGGCATTTAAAAACAGGAGACTAGAGACACCTCCTGTGCTCCTCACCGTAGGCACCATCTTCAGAAGAATGATGGAGCTTCTGTTCTGTGCAGGAACCACTCATGTCCATTGTCAGCAAGCCCACAGCCAGCGCAGGGGGCAGCGCAAAGCCATGAGAGCTATTCCACTTGGTGAGCAGGCCTGGACTCAGAGGCACTCAGACCCGGGTTAAAATCTCGGTTATAGCTGGATTTGAGACCTTTTTTTTTTTTTTTGAGACGGAGTTTTGCTTTTTGGCCCAGGCTGCAGTGCAGTGGTGCGGTCTTGGCTCTCTGCAACAGCCATCTCCCGGGTTCAGGTGATTCTCCTGCCTCAGCCTCCTGTGTAGCTGGGATTAGAGGCACCCACCACCATGCCCAGCTAATTTTGTGTTTTTAGTAGAGATAGGAGTTCACCAAGTTGGCCAGGCTGGTCTTGAACTCCTGACCTCAGGTGATCTGCCCACCTTGGCCTCCCAAAGTGCTTGGATTACAGGCATGAGCCACCATGCCAGGCCAAGACTTTGGATAAGTTATCTAACTTAGGGCTTATTCTCTTCATCAGTAAAATGGGGATAATTAAGGTATCTGCCTTGCAGGATTGTTACGGGTATTAAATTAGACGAGCTATATTATTTAAGGCACTTAGTATGGTATTTCATATGTAGTAAATGCTTAAAAATTGAGAACAAAAGAGAGAACTAGATGTGCAAAGGCTGGTAAAAGCATAGCAGCAGGAGTGAAGACCCAGAAAGACTCCTCAGGAGAGGTGACATCTGTGCCAGATTGTGGAGGAGGAGCTGGAGGGGTCAGAATGCAGGAAGACGCAAGAGCAAAGAGCATAAACCAAAGCTTAGAGAAGCCAAATAGTGCACCTTCTTCAAGTGTGGGAGAGAAATTCTGTGAGGCCGTGCCCAGAGAAGGGAAGCAGGGAGTGAGGCCAGTAAGGCCAGTGACAACCCCATGGTGACAAGACACTCTGCTGTGCCTCAGTGGTTGACTTAACCAGCCAGCCACATGGGACCTTCAGGAATTTGAAAATGAAGTTGACATAATAAGATTTGAGATTCTTGGGGCCAGCTTGGCCGATGGGTGTGTGTTGAAGAGGGAGAAGATGAAGGCCAGTGTGATAGGTCCACAGCAATGACAATAATGATGATGAAAATGACAATAGTAATGACAATAATGATGCTGTTGCTGAAGGTGATGATGATAATTATGGTCACGATAATGATGGTTTGATGGTGATGATGACAATGATGACGATAATGACAATAGTGATGATGATGTGAACCCAGAAAATCTGAGACAGATCTCAATTAATTTACAAAGTTTATTTTTCCAAGGTTAAGGACACACCCGTGACACAGCCTCAGAAAGTCCTGACGACATGTGTCCAAAGTGGTTGGGGCATAGCTTGGTTTTATACATTTTAGAGAGACATGATACATCAATCAATATATGTAAGAAGTACGTTGGTTCGGACTGGAAAGGAGGGGCAACTTGAAGCAAAGGCAGGAAGACTTGAAGACCTGAAGTAGGGAGGGGCATCCAGGTCACAGATAAGGGAGACAAAAATGGTTGCATTCTTTTGAGTTTCTGATTAGTCTTTCCAAAGGAGGCAAATCAGAAATGCATCGATCTCAGTGAGCAGAGGGATAACTTTGAATAGAATGGGAGGCAGGTTTGCTCTAAGCAGTTTTCAGCTTGAGTTTTCAGTAGTGATTTTGTGGGCCCAGAATACTTTCCTTTCACAATGGTGACAGTGATGATAATGGTGATGATGGTGACGATGATGGCGATAATGATGATGATGGTGACAGTGATGATGATGAAGGCCAAGGGGAAGCAGAAAAAGAGACAGATTTAAGTGACTCTTAGATGAGGCCTGTAGAAACAAGGGCACTATTAAAATGTTGTACCTGAAAAACAAGAGTATGAGGGCTATCAGGGATGACTCCAAAGTTTCTACTTTGGGCAAATGGGGAGAAAGAATACCAGAGGAGAAGTAGGCTTTGGGGGTAGGAGATAAGCCTGATTCTGGATGTGTTGGGTTTGGGGCACTCATAGAATGTTTAAGTGGAGCCTTCATGTCTCATGCCTTCACACTCATCCCCTCATGCAGTTGTTCAAAGTGATGTAATGTCGGTAGTGAGAATTATGAGAGGAAGGAGTAGGAAAAAATAATGGTGAGGTTTATTTGACTTTGACCACCTAGGAGCCAGCCTTGAGAGCTACTCACTTATCCCTGTAGCTGTACTTTGCTCTATAGAGTTTGTTGGCATCAAAATTTTTGCTTCTAGGAATTGGACTGAGGGAGACACAGAGCTCCCTAATGCTAAATCTCTTCCCTGTGCTGAAGAAAACTCCAGACATCCCAGCCACTGGAACTAAAATTGGGTAATTTTTCTCCGAGACATTGGAAACAATTTCTAATATTTTTCAGCCAATGAAAAAGGCCAGAGAATTCTCTTTCTTTTTTCCCATCACCCACACAGCTATGACTTTGTGGTCCTATCTGGATCACTTCTGCAGCCTTCAATCCCAGCCCCAGCAGCCCCATCTACTGCCTTGGGCGTTGAATAGAGTCTTGTCCTGCTGAATACCACATGCTGCTCAGGCATCCTGCTAGGTGTTTTAGGGCCAGGGTAG
The DNA here is from genome assembly GCF_006542625.1 of Nomascus leucogenys. NCBI lineage: Eukaryota > Metazoa > Chordata > Mammalia > Primates > Hylobatidae > Nomascus > Nomascus leucogenys. The sequence continues at coordinate 377,667 of NC_044395.1, read as the reverse complement.
AGGAGAGAAGAAAAGAGAAATTGCAGGCTTACAAGCATCTTCTCTGCCTCTCCAATAGCTAAGAAGCCTACATTTCCAATCTAATTTATTTTGGTTTCTGCTCTGAAACTTGGAACCCAAGTACATTGAGAGATGCAGGAAAGGAGTGGCTGCTCCTTGTACATTCAGTGTGAGATGTTGAGAATGGTGGGCTTAGGAAAAGGGCCAGATGACACTACCATCTTTGCATTCATGGGCTTCTAATGTATACTTTATCTATATTTAGTATTAATAAAGTAAAAAAAGATATCCATTTTAATTTTTGGTAACTATGCAAAATCCATAGATTTTTTGTTAAAATATTAGAGAATAAACATAAATAAAAGATGAAAATATTTTTTACAAGCTCATTTTCCATTACCTTTGGCATTTTGGTAATATAATTTTCCAAAATGTAAATATTTTGATGATGCTTAAAAGTGCCTTTTAAAAGATACATAAAATATAAATGAATACAAATAGAACAGTGTTGAAACCTTAAGTTTACATTCCCACATTCTGAACACACTTAGGTAATGAGCCCCTAGATCAAGAAACAGAATATCACCAGGATTCCATTTGCATCCAATGTTTTTACTGAAGTGGGTGGGTTTACAGTTACTTTGTTACTATTAATTTCTTATTTCTACGCACAACTCTGGGTTTATTTTCCCCTCACTTTTTGACTTCCTGCAAATCCATCTCATATTTTTTATTATTCCATTGTTTAAAGTTAGCTTGTCATGTATCTTTCTTTTGTTATTTTTTTCATAGTTACTCTATAGCTAGTACAATAGACATCTTCGATGTCTTCCTAACACAAGTTGTATTTTACCACATCTGTGGTGTTGCTAGAACTTTAGAACCTTTCAGCTATTTATACCACTGCCACCTTTTGCTTTAAAGTTACTGTCCATTTTAAGTCTGCATATAGTTGAAACTGTAAAAGCCATTACTATTATTGTTGTAATCCATGGTTGATATTCTTTTTTTTTTTTTTTTTTTGAGACGGAGCTTCGCTCTTGTTGCCCAGGCTGGAATGCAATGGCGCAATCTCGGCTCACCACAACCTTTGCCTCCCGTGTTCAAGTGATTCTCCTGCCTCAGCCTCCCGAGTAGCTGGGATTACAGGTGTGCACCACTGCACCCAGCTAATTTTGTATTTTTAGTAGAGACGGGGTATCTCCATGTTGGTCAGGCTGGTCTCGAACTCCCGACCTCAGGTTATCTGCTCGCCCCGGCCTTCAAAAGTGCTGGGACTACAGGCGTGAGCCATCGTGCCCGGCCGGTATTTGTTTTTATTTACTCACATATGTTCACTTTCTGATTGTCTTCATTATTCATGCAATTCTGTTTCCATCTACAATATTTTCTTCAGACTGGTTAATTTCCTTCAGTATTCATTGTAGTTAAGATTTGCTGGCCATCAATTTGCTCACGTTTTGTTTAGCCAAGGCTTATTTTAAAAAATTTAATCATTTTTTATAAGATTTGCATTTTTGTTTAAATCTTTTGGCCCTTTAAGAATAACATTTCGTTATCTTTCGTTTCCTGAGAAGGAAGCTCCTGTTACTCTGTCTTTCTTTGAAGGAATGTTTTTAACCCCTGGTTGTTTTAAAGTATTTTAAAAATCAGTTTTACTGTAATATGCCTGCTGGTAGATTTTGGGGTAATTGTCCTGCTTTAGGTTTACTGATTTTCTTTAATCTCTGTGTTGCTGTCCTTGATCAGTTTTCAATCTTCATCTCTTTGAATATTGCTTCTGGAACATGTCATCACTCCTATTGTTTCAGTATTTCAGTTATGCTCACTTTACTCATCTTTAGACCTACCAAGTGTGTCCTGCCTGTCTCTTGATCTCCGGATGTATTCTTAGTTCTTTTTCCTCCACGTGCTTTTCTCTGACTTCTTTTACCGTTCACTAATTCTGTGTTTGTCTAAATCCAATATGCTCTTAATAATTGATCAATACTCACATATTGCATTTTCACTTCCTTATAGGTTCCAATTATACATGTCAAAATTTCCATCTTTTCATCTATGTTATCATTTTTTCTTCTATTCATAACACTATTAAATCAGTTTTAAAAGTTTTTGCTGCTAATTATAATACCTAAATCATTGGTCTGCTTTTTCTCTTAATTAGCAAGTATAGTTTGTTACGGTATATATAGCAGATATATACTACATACCATATATATATATAGAGACAAATATACACACACACTTGCTAATTAAGTATATATAGACTTAAGTGTATATATATGCTAATTAAACATATATACTTAATTAAGTACATATGTGATAATTATATACACACATACATACTTAATTAGGTTTTGTTAAGGTTACTATAGTCTTTAGAATATGGTCTAGAATATATATATATATAGCTTCTTTGCCAGCCTAGTGATATTTTTTTTCTACTGTGCACTGTATATTGTCTATAAAAGACTCAGGTGATAGATTATTCCTGCAGTTTCACTTCCTTCCGTTGGGCAGAAGGGCAATGGGCTTATCTCACTTTGGTAATGACATGAGCTGAATTTGGGCTAGGCTGCTGGTTTTACTAAGGCTCAGATGGCAGAGGGTGGGAGCAGGGAAAGCTGCATGGGGAGGTCACAGAGATCTGTGTGGAGGTGTCTCTGAGCTCTTTTCCAATGGCTAGGATGCTTTTGATTAGGAAGAGACTATGGGGAGTCTGCTGTGGAGCCGCTGCTATGGATTTGGGAAGAGAAGAAAGGTGCTAGAGGTTAACAATGGCATCAGAACGCTAGCCTAGCCAGATGAGAGGAACTTGAATGCCCTGGGCATCTGACTGAAACACCAAGCAGCCCACAGCGCTGGAGTAGGGACCTTATTCCAGAGCCAAGACTCCTTTACAGTCACCTTAAAAAAGTCTAAAATTAATGAAGCATTTTAAAAATAATTTAGGATTTGGAGATTGAATCTTGCCAGCTAGAAGGGCTTGGATTTTCACAGACCTACACCATAATAAAATATGAAAACAAGACTGCGTTTAAAGGCAGTACACTTGTAACTGAGTTAGGTTCTAGAAAAAATATCCACGGTCTTCAGATTATTATAACAGAATTCAGAATTTCTAGAATGTGTGATCACAACATCCAACATACAATAAAAATATTATTAACAAAGCAAAGAAATAGGATGGCCCAGGTGTTGTGATTAGAAAACAAAATTTCAAAGCAGTTAATATAAATATGTTAGAGAACTTTATAAAATTAATTTTAATGAATGAACAGATATGAACTGCCAACAAAGGAATGGAATTTATAAACAAGAATAAAAAGAAATTCAGGACTAAAATCCTTAATAATTTAAATGAAAAATTCATTGGATGGGTTAAATGGTAAACTGGAAATAAAAGGAAAAAATTTTGAAATAATAGGCAATTCAATAAAATCATGCAATCTGAAGAACACAGAAGAAAAAGAAATGGAAAAAATGAAGAAAAAGATGTCACTAACCTACGAGACAGCATAGCACAATATGCTTGAGTCCTGGAAGGAGTAGGTAATAAGAACGTGGTAGTAAAAATTATTTGAAAAAATAATAGGCAAATATTTCCTGAATTTGAAGAAAAACATTACGTAGAGATCTAAGAAGCTTAGCTATAACTTAGTCGGATAAATACAAGGAAAATCTCGTGTCTATGCAGATTACATTAAAAAACGAAGATGAAGATCAAACCTTGGAAACAGCATAAGCAAATAAACCTCCAGAGGGCTAGCAATGTGCACGACAGCGACTTCTCATAAGAAACAACAAAGGCAAAATGACAATAGAGCAACCCTTTAAAGAACTGAAAGAAAAAAACAAAAATGATGCTAACCCAGAATTTTATATCCAATAAACATACTGCTCGAATACGGCTGTAAAAATAAAGGCATTTTCTGATCATCAAAAGTTGTAAGATTTTGTTTCCAGCAGAGCTGCATTGAAATAAATACTAAAGAATGTGTTTGCGGCCGAAAGGAAACTACACCAGATAAAATGTGCCATTGAGAAAGAATAGCTTGCAGGCCTCAGCTCACCTTGGCAGGGCTCTTTTGGGTCTGGAATTTTAGTGCCTTTAAAAATATGATTTTTAAAATTTATTCTGCTTATTTTAATTACCGCAGAAGAAGTAGTTTTCTGTTACGACCTACTACATTCTACTCAGAAGAGTAAGTTAACATTTTTCTTTTCATTCCAAAAGTGAATTCTACTGTGCCCCTGCAAGGTGGAGTGTGTTGCCTTTGGCTGATGGTGCAGATGAAGGGACAGCTGGCTGGGCAGGTCAAGGTATGAGGTCCTTCCCTTAAATGACCGTCCGGTGTGCACCACAGGATTCAGCGTTAAGGACATTGGATAGGAATGGGTGCGGAATGAACATATGTCAACTCAAGTCTGTAGAAACCTTCCAGAACCTTCCAGGGCAAGAGGCAGATAGATAACAGAGATTCCAATTTATCCAGTTCATGCTTTATCCACAGCCATGCTGTCTGTCTGTTGGTTCAGTTTCAAAAGACATTTACACTAACCGGAGAGAACCGTTCCTTTCTGGTTGGGGGAACATGTACAGTCCATGTGGCATTTTGAATTAGAGGACTTGGGTTCCATTTGCAGCTCTGTAGTTTGAGAAAAGGTATGTACGTCTCTGCATCCTCTGTTTTTCTAACTGTTAAATGGAGAAAAGAGAATTGTGTCTCTCTCGGGGTTGTAGTGAGGGCTAAACAAGTCAGAGTTTGGAGAAGGGCCCTGTGAGTTCTGCAGCCTTAGACTAATAAAGATCTGCTCGCCTTTAAAGCGCAGACACTTCTGTTCCTTAGGCGGACACCCACAGAAGACTCACCCCAGGAGAAATATTGCCTCACTCATTTTTATTCTAAATCGGTATTCAATTTCAGGATTCATTTATTTGATTCGAGCGTTTTTCTTTTGGATCCAAACAGCATCCAGAGGTCCAGCCTTCAGATGTAACAATCTTCAAGAAAGCGGACACAGCTTGCGTTCCCTCAGGACTGACCAGAGGCCGTGCTTTGGGGAACTCGGGCCACTGGGGAAAATCTGAGAAGTCATGACCGTTCCAGGACTGATCTGACCACCTGGGGCGTCCAGCATGATCGGTCAGGGTCCTGCCCTCATCCTCTCACCCCTTCGCGCAGAGGCACAGTGGGAGAGGCCCCTGCCCACCCTGGGTGGGCCTGACACTCCAGCCTGAAATGAAGTTGCTGAAATGAGCCCTTTCCCCAGCCACGCAGCAGCCTAGCTGTTTTACCACTGAAATAAAGTGTCCAATTTATCCTCCCATTTTGAGGAAGCTGTTTTCAGCTGAGACTCCAGCTGGATTTATTTTTAAAAAAGATTATTCTGCAGACCATGGCCAGAACGTGCTGAGAGGCGCCCTGGGCAGTTTTCCCTCTGGCCGGCTCTTATCCGTCCTCCCCAGCACGGGGAGATGAGGCTGTCTCAGGCGGCCCAGGCCAGGCAGCTGCCAGGGAGGCTGAGCAGGTCTGGGGTGTGCCAGGCAGCTCTATGCCCAGCTCAGCTGGGAACCTGACCCAGAAGCTGCTGATAGGGCTGGAACCAAATCCTCACCCTCTCCTGCTCCATTCACTGTGGTCGAGGGAGGAAAGAGACCTGGTGGCTGGGCTTGCAAACAGGCTTCTTGCCCTCATTCCTCCTCTCAGTTCTCGTGTGTGCCTGGTGGGGTGTTGACAGGCCCCACTGTGGCTGTGCTGTTTGGCAGACTGCCCTGAGTCTCCCCAGTACCCATCTCCCTGTAGTCCATGCTGCCCTGGCCTTCCTTGGCCTCCTGATGGCCCCTGAGTTTCCTGGAATCAAAGGGCCAACATAGGAGGCTCAGCACCCTTGTCTGCTGCAGGTCTGAGGCTTCTGCTGTGAGTGGTGATGTGCATCACACCAGTTGTTAAATACCTTGAATATGACCCTGCTAGGAGCTGTCCTTGTTCTAAGACTGGGGATGGGGGCAGAGGAGGCAGGAAGGGGCTGGAGCTGCTTGTGGTGGAGAATGGAGTCCCCGACCCTCTCTCAAGGCCAGCATCAGCAGACTTCTCCTGGAAAGGGTCAGAGAGCAAATACTTCAGACTTTGTGGGCCATATGGTATCTCTCACAACTACTAAATGCAGTCACTGTAGCAAACCATCCATAGACAGTCGCTAAAAGCGTGGGCTTGGCTCTGTTCCTCGTGGCCTTGCGTTCTCATAACACTTTCTTCATAGATGCAAGTGGGAGGCTGGATTTGGTCCCAGGTTCCTGCCCACACCAGCCCCATCATGGTGCACGCTGCAGGAAGGCCAAGGAGGGGACCCTCCCAGTGTGACAAGTGCACAGGCTGTGAGGAGCATGAGGATGGCTGATGCTGCTCTCTGGGAGTGGGAGAAACCTGCTTTTCTGCATCCTAGCTTGTTACTTGTCACGTGCCCGTAGTGGGACACTCTGCCTGCCTCTTGCCAAGGCCTCCCGCTGGCCACCTCCTCAGAGTTCACGGTCCAGAAATACGAGGAGCGCATGGTGGGAAGGGTCCTCACCGCCTCTTTCTCCTGCTGTCTCTGCTTCCCACCCATGAAACCCTCTCCCTATCCACACCCATTGACTGGCTTCTTTAAATTTTGTTTCTTTTAAATTGTTTAGAGGAAATTTAATTCCATACAACACGCATGTATCAGATATCTATCTTGTGTTATGCAGTGAGCTGTGCATTGGGGGTACAGCCAGGAAGCAAAACTGTAGTAACAGCAGCGAGGTCAAGACAGTAGTGAAGTCGCTGCTGAAGGCACACCGCTGGCTGGGGAGCTGGGGCCAAGCAGGCAGGCCTGGATGCTAGAGGGTGGGCCTAACCCCTTCCTGCTGATCTTCCAGGAGACTGGGCTTCTGCTCCATTCAGAGCAAAACAAGGCATCAGCAGGTGGCTCAGTGTGTCCCTGGCCCCCGCTGGGACACCCCCTGTGCTGTCCCTTACGTCACAGAGGTGTGTCTGGTGGAGCTTTTCCACTTTCAATGGCTTTCACACACCACGGTGCTCTTGGGCCTGTTACTGGCCCAGCCGTGTCACCTACCAGCGATGCAGCCCTGGAAATGCGAAGTCAGCTCTCTAAGTCTTGGCTTCCTCACCTGCAGGTGGGGATCATCGTTCCTGCTTTGTAGTGTTGCTCTAGGGTGAAACGAAGTGATGTGTGTGGAGCTCTTACGTGGTACGGAGCTCTCCTGCCACGTGGCAATCACTCAATCTGGGGAAATGGCCACTGCTGTAGACTGAATGTTGGTGTCCCCCAAATTCCTATGTTAAAACTAATGCCCAAAGCGGTGGCGTTAGAAGGTGGGGCCTTTGGGAACGATGAGGCATGAGGCAGAGCCCTCATGAGTGGGATGAGTGTCCTGATGAAAGAGCCTGAGAGCCCTCGTGCCCTTTCTACCACGTGAGGACACAGCGAGAAGACGGCTGCTTATGAATCGGGAGGTGGGCCTGCGCCAGACACTGAATATACCGGTGCCTTGATCTTGGACTCCCCAGCCTCCAGAACTGTAAGAAATAAAATTTCTGTTGTTCTACCCAGTTGATTGTATTTTGTTTTGGCAGCTTAAATGAGTTACGACAGGCCTGACAGCCATCCTGTGAGGTCTGCAAAGCATGTGTTATCTTCTCCTTTTTACAGAAGGGTTAATGGAGCCTTAAGAAGAAAGCAACTTGTCCAAGTTAACAAGTGGCTGAGTTTCCACACAGATATGTTCCCTTAACAGAGATAAATCATTGTGTTATATGCATAGAATAGCATACTTTGAAGCTATTAAAAAGAACTGGGTAAACACTCTGCCTGTACTGACATAGAGCCTAAGAGTGTGAAGCCAATATAGCATCTAGGGTCATCACGCCCACCCTCCAGCCAAATACCCAACTATGTCCAGTCAGGCCGTGGGGGTCTCAGGGCAGGCCCTGCCATGGGCTTGTCTTAGAGGCTGCTTTAGGGGCTGTTTCCGGCACAAGAGACAAAAGGGGAGCAGCAGGAGGGGCGGCCACCTCTGCTGGGAAGGAGGGGAACCATCTTGAGGACAACAAATTAAACCTAATTAAATCTATGGAAATATTTGATTACGCCAATGTAATTTATTATGCAAAGTTGCCCTTTCTGACAAATGGAAGCTGCTTCGATAAGTGGGATTGTAACAGAAGGGTTTTTGTCAGGCAAACAAACCCAGCTGGGAGCCTGCCCACGGCTGTCCTCTCTCAGCATGATACCCCATCGTGCAGACTGGGGGAGAGTGCCCAGGGGAAGGGAGGCTCAGTGTCCTGCATCCATCGGCAAAGCCATGAGACCTTACGCAGGTCCTCTCTCAGCTCTGGAGCAGCCTGTCCAGGCTTCCTAATAAGAAGGGTCCTGCCATTTGCCCAGTATTTTAACATCTACGAAATGCCTTCACATCCATCATCTTTTCTGATCGTCATCATAACACAAAGTTTAAAAAGCCCCTTACCATTACAAATGTTTTCACTGGACCAGTGTTTGTATATTCTTAAAGCCCTTCCTGACAGGTCCTTGCAATGTATCTGTGAAGTTATGGAGGCCGAAGCTCTCCGATCCTTGCTTGACGATGAGAGTAGGATAGGAGGGGCAGAAGGGCGGAGAGTCCTGCCATGTCACCCAGCAGAGCTGCCCCACCATGGGGCTGAGATTGGAGCTCAGGGATTCTGTCCCTGTTTAGGGCCCTCCTTCTGCTGTGCTCAAGATCTAAGTCACTGCCCTTTAGCCAGCATGGACTTCTGCTCAGGTCCTCTGCTTAGCAGTGTCTAAGGGGCGGGAGGAGCAGGTGCTGTTTCTTTCCAGAAGCATCACATTGCAGTCGGAAGAATAGGGGTCTCATAGGACTCCTGGAGCCTGGTTTCAAGCCTGCGTCAGCTGTGAGAACTGTGGTGTTGAAAGTACCCATCACTTTTGAATGCCCACATGAGTTGGGTGTGGTCCGTGTTTCCTAACACTGTGAATCATTGCTATGAAGCCTGCTTTCCCTATAAGGAAGCTGAGTGTTTTATGGGAGGTGGTTTGCTCAAAGCCCCAGGCAGGCTAGCAATCGTGGTGGCTGGGATTTGCCCTGGGGCGTCTTTGGGCCAGGCAGCCTCCTCGCTGCACCAGGCCTGCAGGAGCTCCGGAGCTCAGGGCAGGGGAGTGGGGGCACTCCAACACCCTGGGCCTCCTGTTCCCTGGAGGAAGCTGAGGGACTTGGCCACAATGGCCGGCAATGTCTGCTTCAAGTGGAGGAGTGCCCTGAGGAGAGCAGGAGCCCCGCACTGGGCTTGGGGAAAGCTCCGGTGATGCGCTGGCCCCACATGGCTTGGTGAGTCCCTGAACCTGCTGGGGGGGCCTGGGGAAGGCGGCCTTTCTTCTGCTGGCTTTAATCAAGACAGGCCCCACTCGCTCAGCAGACATGAAGCCTGCCTGGCCCCATGTTAGGAAGAGCAATGCATTATAGATCATCTCCCGAGACTCTCATCTTACTTACAAAGGCACAGAGGCCCAGAGAGGTTAATTAATTTGCCCAAGGTCACACAGTAGGTTAATACCTGACTAACAGAACCAAGTGCAGGCCAAGGTGTCCTGGCACCTGGTCAAGAGATGCTTCCAGATACCTCCCCTCCTGTGGTGGTGAAATTGCCAACAGAAGGGGCGAAGCTGTAAAGGCATTAGGACAACTCCATTTAAACCAGGGTTTTTGACGCAGTCTTTGGAGGATCTCGTGTAGAACACACCGTCCAAGGCTAACTTCAGCGCAAGGCGTGGAGCTCTCCGCACTCCCCATGCATCCCCAAAGGTCCCCTTATTCCGGGATCCAAAAACTGCTTCTAAGCCTCAAAAACCTGCAGCAGGACCAGGCCCTGAGTTCTTCTAGGACAAAGAACAGCCCCTACTGGGGCTGCACCAAGTATGGAGCAGAGAGAAGAGAAAGCGCGTTCTGGGACTGGAGTTGCATTTGCCATAAAGGGGAACGGGGCCTCTTGACAAGCGCGGGAACCAGCTATAATCCATTGGTTTAATTGTTTTCCTTTATCTCGTCTGTTGATGCTTATTATTCGGCTTGTTATCTGATGGTTATTTAATCTATATTTTGTAATTACTCCCCTTCTGTCTTTCTCTTGGATGGTCATGCTTTTTTGTTGTTGCATTGAGGCACTGACCTACATTTTCACAGGCACAGAAGCCAATTATTTCCAGTGGTGTTTTGTGAGGTGACTCCCTGGCTGTGATTTGGGGGCCCTGTCCCCCTGGTGTGCAGCCCTCCCCGAGCTTACTCCACTCATTGGGACCCCCGAAGCCTAAGAGGCCAAAGAAACTAGAAGGACTTGCCTGGCTGGCCCCTCGCTTCCCAGGGGGTGGGAGGCCTATGGTGGGGATGGGAGTAAGAGAATAAGCTTGGCAGGCAGGGGATGGGGGGTCTGGGGAGGGGCACGGCAGTGTGATGGTTTCAGGGGCTCAGTTCTCAGCAGGCAGAGTCTGAGTGAGCACTTGCAAGGCTGGCCATGTCTGCTTGAGCTGTGCCTTGGAAGAATGGGGACCGTGTTCTCCAAGCGGGAACTGTGTACATTCCAGTGCACTTACAGGCAGAGTGGAAAACCTACTTAAAACTGGGGCTTCTCAGAAAATCCAGGCCACGCTGTTGCTATTCTTAGGTAGCCCCTTGGGTTTCTGAAGGGAGCACAAAGGGAGAGACAGCTCTGTGGCTGAGCTACAGGCCTGGCCTTGCCATTCCCATGCGGTACAGTCAGCCATCACTCAACCTTTCTGAACCAAAATTGGGATTTATCATGAGGATGTTAATGCCTCAGAGATTACTGTGAAGATCAAATGGATTAAACCGCAACTAGCCCTTCACTCTCCTGGGCAACAACCTTAGTATCTGAACTTAGGAACTAAAAAGATTAACGAAAATGATATTCTTTTCACATCTTAAAAAAAGTCTGCTCTCTTAGTACTTGCTATCAGCAGATCCAGATAATGCTGCCCTTGTTACCACATCCCTCACTCTGAAGCCAGGAGTCAAACGGAGCTGGAGTGCGCAGGGCCTTATGTGTGAAAGTGCTTTGTGGACTCAAAGTACTTACAAATATTGGTTTATGCATTCAGTCACAGAACACGTTTGTTGAGCCCCTGCTGTACCAGAAGCATCCTGGCGAGAGCTGGGAGCATAGGGTAAAGGAGATCCCAGGGTCCCTGCTCTGCCGCGCTCACAGGCGCTGGGGAGAGACTGACAGGTAAAGCCAGGCAGTGGGGCCACAGCTCCCAGAGGATGCGTCCAGCCTTTCCGCACCTCTGGGGGCCTCTGTGCTGAAGTGATGGTGAGTAGGCAGAGGCAGGGCATGGGAAGGTCTCTAGGCACACAGATTCATTCATTCATTTGTTCACTCACTCATTCATTCATTCATCCAAAAACCATTTGCTGAAACCTGCTGTGTTCTCGGTGCTGCAGGTAGGGAGGGTGTGGTGGGAGAGGGAACTGTGTTTGCCCCATGGAGCTTACTTTCTGGCTGGAGGTATGTACTTGTTCAGGTAATGCCAGGTGCTGTAACAGATAAACCCCCAAATCCCAGTGGCAGAATGCTACAAAAATTCATTTTGTATTCATGTAAAATTCAGAGCGTGTTCGTGGAGCTCATCTGCATGAAGATGGCAGAAAGGGAAAGGGAGCCTGGAGGACTGTGTGTGTCTCCTGTGTGACCCTTTGCAGGGGCCTCTGTGGGTGTCTCTCTGTGTGACAGTGTGATTGCCCCAGGACACTGCAGCCACCTGCTGGTGCTGATCTGGGAGGCCAGGCCTGCAGGCGCCCTGCACACATGCAGTGGAGCTGTGCCGGGGATGTGCTCCCAGGAGTAGGGCCAGAGGTGAGGGTCTGGGGAGGTGCGGACCTTTATTGAGTTTGACAGGCAATGCCTTCCTCAGGGATCTGTTTCCATCGCATCCCAAGGTCCTGACAGCGTGGAGGCTGCCTATTTGTCATTTTGGGCTCCCTTGTCATGGGAAATCCCTGCACAGTAGGAACACAGCCACTTGGGGCAACAAACTGGTGGGGTGTGTGGAGAGGGGAAGAGGGACAATGGGGCTGGCTGCCCCTCCTGCCACCCTTCCCCACCGCGGCAGCCCAATGGCACGCACCTCATCCTGGCCGTCTCTTCATATTCTGCGCTATGCAGAGACCATTGTGAGGCTTGCTAAACTCACCCATTTTGAAAGTAAATGAGATAAATAACCCTTGACAGGGCAGTGGTGGCAGCACACCACATCAAATCTGGCGGCTCCATCATTCACAGAGCTGGAGGAAAGTGCAGTCCCAGACAGAGGAATCCAGCAAAGCGTGTTCCAGTGCCGACTCATAGGGCGCTGTATCCGAGCCTTAATGATGATAGATCAGTGGTCTAGAAAGTACAATCCTTTTCCTAGTAACCAGACAGGCACACAAGCTCTCCAGACTCCAGAAGGTAAGCACCAACAATTTTCAATTAGTATTTTATATCCCACTATGTTATAATTACAAACAATTAGATCAGCACACAGCACAGGTGACATACACGCAGCCGCGCCTGCAAGGGAAGTGGGTCTGGCAGGGCTCGGTGCCAGCACCCTCGCTGCAGATGGAATCTCTCCTGGAGCAGAGGTCTGTAAGTGGGGAGCTCTGAGGGGTGAGCACTGTGGAAGGTGCCTCAGGCAGGTCCAGGGTGGCAGGTTCAGAGGAGGGCTCAGTTACTGCCGAGGCCTGCGGGGAGCTGTGGGAGGGGCCGCCACTCCTACCCCTGCCACACAGCCGCACCCAACTGTGTGCCTGAAGACAGGAACCCCAGCCCCGTCTCTGTCCTGGTCAATAAGGTGCCCTCTTCTCAGCCTGAGGGCCAGCCTCCAGCCTCAGAGTGGGCATCAGTATCCCTCCTTTGTGTCTCCAGGGGCTCCTGGGGGCATCGGGGCAAGCCATGGGAGTGGCAGCCTGGTGTGCATCCAAGTTGGTGCTTCTCAAGGGGGGGCTCCTCAGGCCACCTGCGTTAGCTGGTTGGGTACTAGTTACACCTGCCAGTCCCTGGGCCTGGCCCCAGACACACTGGGTCTGAATCTCTGCAGGTGTGACCTGAGACTCCCCAGACCAAGTTCCCAGGGTGGATCTTTCACACACATGATGGGCAGAATAACAGCCTACGGAACCCCACTAATCCCAAGAACCTATGACTATGCACCTTACGTAGCAAAAGGGGCTTTGCAGATGGGATTATGGTTACGGATGGGGATTACCATGGATTAGCTGGGTAAACCCAATCTAATCACATAAGTCCTTAAAATAAGAGAAACCTTACCAGCCTGGTTCAGAGGCAATGGGGAACGTGTTTTGAATGACACTCTATCAGTTTAGCTGGTAACTACTGTCCCAGCTGCTGAGAGGCTTGGAAGAAAGAGCACCAGCGGGGAGTCCGTGTCTACGGGGCTCCTGGGACCTCGCCAGCCCTCATGGGTTGGACCGTGGGCATGGTGTCAATGACACAACCGTAATATGAAGGTTTAGGAGTTTTTGGCATTTACAGATCCGTGGGAGTACATGCTACGTAGAAATCAGGGGCACAGGCAGAGAGAGAAAAGAGACCTCTTGGCCAATGCCTTTGTTGGGCCCAGTGCGTTATCCAAACAGGTTTCCTGTGGGAGCTTTAATCGGTGGGTTCAAAGCAAGCAGGTACAAGTTCCAGGAGGTCACACTGTGAATGAGAAGTGATCCCTTTAAGTTCAATGGCAAATGTCTGAATGGTCCTTTTAAAGAAGTGCGGGAAAGCAAGACCCCAGCATGGCAGGCAGGAGAGATGCCTCTTCTTTATGAGAAAGTTAAACTTACTATTTTTTTTTTTTTTTGAGATGGAATCTCACTCTGTTACCCAGGCTGGAGTGCAGTGGCCCATCTTGGCTCACTGCAACCTCCACCTCCCAGGTTCAAGTGATTCTCCTGCCTCAGCCTCATGAGTAGCTGGGACTACAGGCACATACCACCACACCTGGCTATTTTTAAATTTTTTATTTTGCCATGTTGGCAGGCTTGTCTCAAACTCAAGACCTCAGGTGATCTGCCTGCCTCGGCCTCCCAAAGTGCTGGGATTATAGGCATGAGCCACCATGCCTGGCCTAAACTTACTATATAAGCATGAATGCGAAGTCAGCATACAATTACAAGCACTCACTATAGAAGGGTCAGAGATACAATGTGAGAAGGACCCCCTGACCTTGCTGGCTTTGAGGATGGAGGAAGGGGCCAGGGTCTAAGGATGGAGGGTGGCCTCTAGAAGCTGGGGCAGGCAAGCAGAGTGGGCTCTCCCTTAGCATCCCCAGAAAGAGACGCAGAGACCTGTGCTGTGCATGCACCTGAGACCCATGCTGTGCTGGACTCCTGACCTGCTGGACTGCAGACAGGGAGTGTGCAGTTGTAAGCCACTACACCATGTGACTTGCTGCAAAAGCAGCAACGGCAACCAGACACACATACTGGGTTCCTCCTGCCCTCCCCCCTGCCAAGGGTACATTGTACATTTTTTAAATTAATTAATTTATTTTAATAGACTTTACTTTTCGAGCAGTTTTGGGTTCACAACAATACTGAGTGGAAGGTACAGAGAGTTTCCAGATACCCTCTGCCCCAATACATGCACAGCCTCCCCCAGTAGCAACATCCTCATCACGGTGGAACATTTCTTGCAAGTGAGGAATCTGCACTGATGTCATCATCACCCAAGGCCCATGGCTGACATCAGAGCACACTCTTGGTGCTGTGCATTCTCTCGGTTTGGTGGAATGTATAATGGCATGGATCCACTGTTACAGTCTCATGTGAGACTTTAAGAACCACAGTTTCTAGATGGACTAACGTAAGGGTCACACCTGAGGTCTGGACACCCTGAAAACAGCCCCATGTCACTGAGGTACAACAGTCCTCATTTCCTTCTTCCCTGAGCAGACACATCATCCAAACCAGTGAGCACTCACAGCCCTGTTGACTTAATGAGGGTTGTGCTATCTGTTTCCTTCGTGGGCACGCCAAAGGTCCTAAAGGGTATAAGCACTGTGTAGGTTATCTTTGAACCCATTTGATTGTTCACTTGCTCATTCATTCATTCGTTCATTCATCAGGAGTGACTGAGCAGAGGCCAGGCATGGTGGCTCATGCCTGTAATCCCAGCACTTTGGGAGGCTGAGGTGGGGTGGATCACCTGAGGTCAGGAGTTTAAGACCAGCCTGGCCGACATGGTGAAACCCCATCTCTGTTAAAAATGCAAAAATTAGCCAGATGTGGTGGCTGGCACCTGTAATCCCAGCTACTGGGGAGGCCGAGCCATGAGAATTGCTTTAACTTGCAAGGTGGAGGTTGCAGTGAGCCAAGATCGCACCACTGCCCTCCAACCTGGGTGACAGCATGAGATTTCATCTCAAAAAAAAAAAAAAAAAAGAGAGTTATTGAGCAGAGCCTATGAGTGGAATAGACTGGGCTTGGTGTGGGGGCGAGATGCGAACATGAGAAGGTGAGGTTGCAGCACACAGAGGTAGAGCATCTCTGAAATGAAGGCATTCGCGTTCAAAGAACAGACCTGGAAGCTGGAGAAATGTGCTGTCCGGAGCTAGATGTAATCAAGTGACTATGTGGTGGCCTGGAGGAAGTTCAAGGGGGAAGTGGTGAGGTCTCTAGATACAGTAGGGTTTTCTAAGAATAGAAAGTGTCAGTGTGGACAGGCAGCAAGGGCAGAGGGAGCAGAGGTGCCCAGGCACAGAGGAGGCTGAATCTGTTGCCACTTGCCTGCTTTCTTAAAGTTGTCCCTCCATCACCCCGCAATGGGCTGAAAACAGCAGACTTCACTTTTCCAGCTGCTTTTCTGGCTAGGTCATGGGAGAGTGCCCCATCCTGAGCCAAAGGTTGCTGCAAGAAAGTCAGATGGGACTTTTGGAAAAGATTTTCTCCTGGATAAGACAGTGGGAAGAAAACACTGCTCTTCTCACTCTTGGACGTGGCCATGTCTACATTCCGAGCTGGGAGTGGCTTTAGCAAACACGGAGGGAGAGGGCTGCAGTCTCTGAGGGCAGCAGAGCAGAAAGCCTGTGTGCAGCCCCTGATGCAACCACTCAGTGGCTGCATGAACCCGAGCACTGGCCTGCATCCGAGCGTCAGTTGGAATCTGAAATAGCGATTGTGCCCATAGATTATGTCCCCGTTATGGGGATTTTCTGTGACCTGCAGCCCAGCAGGTGGAAAGATGACAACATGAGGCAGGCTGGTGAGGAACCTCTGCAGTCAACACTGGAATTGCCTGTGGTCACTGGACATCACAAGGGGTGTGTTGGGCGACACCATCTGAAGCTGCCGCCCTCTTTGAAGGCCTCTTGACACCTCACATCCCACCGATGCCCTATTTCAGATGTCAGATTTCATCGACAATCCCTGCGTGTGGTGTTTGAGTCTGAAATAAGTGCTGCCCCTGCCTCAACCCCACCCCTCTGCTGCCTCCCCACACGGGAGAGAAGCCAGCAGCTCCAGCTCCCTCCAGCCAAGGGCAGGCCTTCTGTGAGGGCTCGGGAGACACACACTCATTCTTGTTATCTGTTTATGAATTCAGGAAGAATTAATTTGCTGATTGAGCAAGCAATCTCTCTCTCTGTCTTTCTAGGACATTAGCTGCCTTTATTCGTGTGTCTTCGGTTCCCTGAAATAATTAAGAACCAGAGCAACAGATGATTTGCGGTTTGATCTTGATGGCCACTGCTTTGAAATGTGGTTTTTGGAAAGTCTGAAGTTTGGCCGTAGAGCAATTTTAACCCTGAGTCACAGCGCCAAGGCACATCAGGGCCAGGCCTCTGCACCTGCCGGCCCTCTCGCCACTCTGCAGCTCACGTGGTACAGCTTTCTTAGGGGATTCCTGATGCTCTGTGAGGCTGAACCAGTAGCAGGGCTGAGGATGAAAGGGCTCCCCCTCCTCCCCAGCACGGCTGCACCCACAGCCGTCCAGCGTGATGGGAGGTGACACTGTCCCTGGGCCGAGAGCCCTTCCTTCTCCATGTCCTACTTGGTTTCTTACCAGGACCTTGGCAATGTCCCATGAACAATGGTTCTTTGTCCCTGGCTGAGTTCAGCCATTCGATAAAGCAATCTTCTCATCTGAGCCTCCAGAATTCCTTTACTGTTGCTGTCAATTTTTCTTTCTTTCTCGGATATTTTTGTTTACCTTTCATTGCTTGCTGAACAAAACGTTTCTCTATAGCCGGTGGCCCACACCCGGCGGGAGCTATTTCTGCCCAGCCCCCAGCTTCTGCATTCCGACCTCAGCATCACCCCAGCAGTGGTGGCTGTTGACTTAGTCACAAGGCCCGGCCATAGCTCTGCTTGTGGTCTGGCCTGGGGAAGCCCATGGAACTGTCTGTTTCTCTGCCTTCCTGGAGACCTTGGCATGTTTTAGCCATGTGACCTTGACGAAGCTGACTCCGTGGTTCTTAACTTATGCTTCAGTTTGACCCTAGTTGTCTCATAGGGAAAGTCATGTGTCCGAGGGCTTTGTGTGGATTGTGTAGGATAACCTGTAGCACAAAATGCAAGTGTTTGGTTTTATTCCTGTTACAGGAAAAACAGGAAGGATCCCTCAGTTATTTCTGGAGAAGAAAGGAAGCCAGGCCAGTAAGCAGGGAGTAATTCGTACTCAGGTGAGGGAGGGTCACCCACACTTTGTTGTGTTTGGAGATCCTTCGCGTGCCCAGACGCTCTGCTACATGCCCTTACCACACACAGAGCAAGGTCCCTTGTGACCCAAGGCAGGTAGGGGCCTGAGAGGTGGGAACGGAGGGGAGCATGATAGCGAGTGCTGAGACACAGCAGCTGCATGCCCGGCATCGATGCACTCCATCCTCCCACGAGCCCGCAGGCCGCACGCGTTTTGACCTCTGTTCTGCTGGACACTGCAGCAGGGAAGCCGTGTGTCCAGGCTGGGGTTGCACAGCTAGCAACCAGGGCATCTGGGGTGTGTGCCCAGGCACTCTCACCCCAGAAAGCACCCCCACCCAGGCAGAACGCTGCCTCTGAGATGCTGCACCATCTCCATCTCCTCAGCACAAGCCCCTGGGCTCCAGGCCCACGGACATCTCATCTGGGTGATTGGCCAGGGCCTCCCACCCAGGGACAGAGAACCCTCCTTGCTTTTCTCCAGCGAGGAGGCTCAGGTGCCGGCAGAAGCTGGCTCAATGCATGGTAAGAAAACTAAGGCCCAGACAAAATGGGCCTCAAAGTGGGGCTCCCTGACCCCTAACCTCTCTCACATCCTGCTGCAGCTGCCCCACAGCCAGCCCCACGTGTCAGCACCCAGTTCCCAGCCCCTCATCCTGTGCAGACAGGGGAGCTGTCCTCACAGAGTTAACAGGAATTCTGGGTGGAAATACAGCCATAATTACACACTAGTCAGCCTGCACTTTGACCCACTTCCTTGTAGGCAAAAATCAGTAGATACTGTCCATGCATATCCCAGTGGCTCCTGTAACCATGGTCTCTGACATTAGGGCGGCTTTTGTTTAAGAATTGCTTAGACAGACCCTGAATGCCAGTGGGACAGCCAATGCCAGCCAGTTTGAAGACCCCCACAGAAGGACAGAACCAGCCTGCGAACACAGCTTCTTCCTCTCCCCATCCCAGGACCCCACCCTGCACTTTTTGACCAATCAATTATCTCCGCACTTCAGCCCACTTCCAAACCCTTAAGAACCCTAGCCCCAGACTCCTCAGGGAGACGGATTGGAGGTTTCCTCTTTTCTCCTCAATGTGGGGCCGTATAATTCAACCTCTCTCTCTGCAGCAACCCGCGTCTTGGTACATCGCCGGCCAATGGACCTGTTACAATTACAAGAGAGGGCATGGAGGCTCGGGGAGAAGGCAGAGGGCTGGTGACTGGCTGGGGAAGAATCTCATGAAAGCGGGGTGGTGAGGGCTGCAGGGGAGGAAGGAGCAGGGCAGAGGGTGCAGTGCCGTAGTGCGGGGGTCCTGAGGCTCACGGAACACACAGACACCAGAGGGGGCAGGAGACAGTCTTCATTCTCTGGAGAAAGAATCCTCACTAAATAAGCATATCTGCCTGGACACTCAAGGGACCCCTTAAACACCCACTGCTTTGAAAGTGGCGCAGCCTGTCTCAGGTGCCTCCTGACCCATCAGGGCTGGTGCTTCCTTGGAAGGAGCTATTCCTCTTTCTTGACACTTCTAATAATTCTGCTTGACCTGAACAGAGACAAACCCGGCTTGGGAATTGAATTGTGGATCTGTTAATTGAGAGCTGGCAGCTTTCAAATGCACCCCTGAGGTGAGGAAGCACTTCCTACCTCTCTCGGCACCTCTTCTCTTTATTTCACATTTGCTTCAACTCATAAAATGGTTCCTTATTATCCAGGCGCTGCAAAGAGCAGTAGTGGTTTTCCACATGTTACGAGTGGCAGGAAAAGGTGAAGGCTGCCACCGGTGCACCTGCCTCCCAGAGAATGACAGAACTGGACAGACGCTGGCCTGGCGTTGAGAGACAGGCACTTTGTGAGGTTACAGGGGATGCTGCTGCTCCTGGCCTCACACCTGCTGGGAGCACCACCTGCCTGTCACTGTGCATGTGAGCACACACCCGCAGAGGCTGTGAAGGTGACGGCTTTTCCCTACCATTTTACGAGATAAGTGAAAATACTCTTTATAAGCGAAGTGAAAATAGATGGGTTGTTTCGTTTCCTCCAGAAACAAAACAAAATAAGCCCACATAATCTTCAGGTGGCCTGCATGTTACCTGTCCTGCTGCTCCAGACTGTGGTTTAGCATCTATAATGATAATTTAGTGTCCTTGATGCCAGGAACCTCTGACATTGAAACTGGAATTGTAGGATTTAATATAAGCTCCTTTCTAAACATAGATGTAACACACTTCATCTGCCTTGGGGAACTGAGCAGACCTTGAGAAGACCTCAGAGAAGCTAGAGGTTTGAAACCAGAAGTGGGACTCAAGAATTTTGCCTTGTAGATCACGTTTTCTGCAGCTGGCTTAAAATACTTAAAACATTTCAGTATCTCTGGAATCCATAGTGTTTCTACCTTGATTTACCTCAGGGTTGGAAATAGAACCATGATTTAAAATAAAGGAGAATTTAGTGTCTAAATCTGGTGGCTGAATCCAGCCCCTGACACCTGCAAATGGGGTGTGAATGGCCAGTTGACCTGGCTGCGGCCTGGGGTCAGCATCCGGGTCACGGGCTGGTTTCCCTGCCACGTGCTGCATCTGCGATGTGAACATGTGCTGGATTCCCTGCTGTGTGCTGCATCTGCAAAGCCTGAGAGACCATTGCTCACCAGTTAAGGTTGGTGCTCTAAGTAAGACGACATTCCATCAAGGTCTGCTCAGTTCCCCAAGGCAGGGGAAGTGTGTTACATCTATGTTTAGAAAGGAGCTTGTATTGAATCCTACAATTCCAGTTTCAATGTCAGAAAGAGAATGGTGGTGCGTGTTCTTAAAATCTAACTGCAGTTATTTCTGTGACATTTAAACCTACCTTCCTTCACTCAGATCTCTGTCGACAGAGAGCCACATTGCTTTGCTCTGCCCCAGTACATGGCACACGCCCCTCCCAGGAAACTGCTTGCCCATTACTTCCACAGTTAGATGTTGCTGCTATTGTTAACCAGCTTTATCAAGGTGTAACTTGCACTTAATATGAGTTACCAGCCTGGGTGTGGGGCTCACACCTGTCATCCCAACACCTGGGGAGGTTGAGGTGGGAGCATCACTTGAGGCTAGAAGTCGAGACTAGACTGGCCAACATAGTGAGACCCCATGTCTACAAAAAAACTAAAAACTAGCTGGGCATGAAGTTGCATGCCTGTAGTCCCAGCTACTCAGGAGGCTGAAATGAGAGAATCACTTGAGCCCAGGAGGTTGAGGTTGCAGTGAGCCATGATCACACCACTGCACTTCAGCCTGAGCGACAGAGTAAGACCCAGTCTCTCAAAAAAAAAAAAAAAAAACAGTTACCAATGTTAAGTGTGTCAGTGGATAAATTTTGACAAACATATATGGTAGTGGACCTATTACCACAATCAAAATAGAGAAGATCTCTCTAATGTCCCATTTCAGCATTTCCCTCCCCCAGTCCCTGGTTCTTGGCAACCACTGATCCATTTCTGTCACTAGAATTCATGTACATGTAGTCATACAGTATAGTCTTTTGTGTGTCTTCTTTCATGCACCATAATGCTTTTGGGATTCATCCATGCTTTTGCATGCATTAGTTCCTTCTTTTTCTTTGCTGCGTAGTATTTCGTTGTATAGATGTGCAATATTTGTTTGTTTTGCTTTTTACAATTCTGAGCTGTAATGAATAAAGCTGCTATGAACATTCCAGTAGAAGTGTTTGTGCAGATATACATTTTAATTTCTCTTGGATAAATACATAGACGTGGGATTGCTGGGTCATATGGTAAGTGTAAGTTTAACATTATAGAAAACTGCCAAATAGTTTTCAAAGTTCTGTACCATTTTTGCATTCCCCCCAGTAATATATGAGAGTTTCAGTTGCATCACCTCTCCTCCGAAGCTTGACATAGTCAGTCTTTTAAATTGTGGCCATTCTAATGAATGTGTAAGGAGTTTCTCATTGTTTTAATTTACATTCTACTGGTAACTAATGAGTTTGAGTATCTATGTCATTTTTTTTTGTCATCAAGTATCTTTGTCATATCTTTATGGATAAATATCAGTTTGCCCATTTTATTTTATTAATTCTATTATATTATTTGTGCTCTTATTACTGAGTTGTAAGAATGTTTTAAATGCACAGACATGAAATATACATTTTGCAAATATTTTTCCTAGTCTATGTCTTGCTGTTTTTTTTTCGCTAACAGTGTCTTTTAAGGAACAAAAGTTTTAATTTGATAAAGTACACTTTATAGAAAGTTTTATTTATAGCTTATATTTTTATGTCATATTTGAGAAATCTTTGCCTAACCAAACATAAAAATGTTCTCTCTATTTTCTATTTCTTAGAAGTTTTTTAAGTTTAGTTCCTACAGTCAGGTCTATGAACCATTTTTTTTTTATTATACTTTAAGTTCTAGGGTACATGTGCACAATGTGCAGGTTTGTTACATATGTACACATGTGCCATGTTGGTGTGCTGCACCCATTAACTCGCCATTTACATTAGGTATATCTCCTAATGCTGTCCCTCCCCCTCCCCCCACCCCACGACAGGCCCCGGTGTGTGATGTTCCCTTTCCTGTGTCCAAGTGTTCTCATTGTTCAATTCCCATCTATGAGTGAGAACATGCACCATTTTTAAACTTCCTTTTGCATATGATGTGAGATAAAGGTAAACGTTTGTTTGTTTTTGCATATAGCCATCCAGATTTATAGCATCATTTGTAGAAATTACTATCTATGTCCATTGAATTGCCCTGGCACTTTTGTAAAAATCAATTGACAGTATAGGTGTATGTCAATCTGGACTGTTCCATTGACCAATTGCATATTTTATTGATTAGTATATGTTTATTATGAGCCTAGGAATCACATAATAAAAGGTCTTCATTTTTGTTTTTACTTTTCAAGGTTTTAGGGGCTACATTAGGACTTTACATTTTCATATAAAATTTTTAACAGTGTTATGAAGATATAATTTACTACCATAAAATTTACACATTTAACATGTACAATTCAGTACCTTTAGTGTATTACAGAGTTGTGCAATTTCCACCACTAATTCTGGAATATTTTCATCACCCCAAAAAGAAACCCCTTACTCATTAACATTCACTTCCCATTCTTTCTCTGCCAGCCTCTTGCAGCTACTAACCTAGTTTTTAGGTCTATAGATTTGGCTATCCTGAATGTTTCCTATAAGTAGGATCACGCAGTATGTGTTCTTTTTTTGTGACTGGCTTATTTCACCTACCAGAATGTTTTCAAAATTCATCCATGTCTCAGCACATGTCAGTACTTCATTTATATCTGATACCACTTCAGTATATGGCTAGATCACATTTTGTTAATCCAGCTATCGACTGATGGACCCTTGTATTATTTCCACTTCTTGGCTATCAAGTACACCTCTCTGGGTAGGAGTACATTTTCATTTCTCATATTCCTAGGAGTAAAATTGCTTGATTATATGGTTACTGTATGTTAAGCATTTTGACGAACTGCCAAACCATTTTCCACAGCACTGCATCATTTTACATTCCCATCAGCAATGTGTGAGGGTTTCAATTTTTCTAATTTCTCCTCGTCAACACTTAAATTGCCTGTCTTTTTTACTATAGATAGTGGGCATGAGGTAGTATCTCATGGTGATTTTGATTTGCATTTCCCCAATAACTAATGATGTCAAACATCTTTTCATGTGCAATTGACCATTTATTTATCTTCTTCAGAGAAATGTCTTTTCAAATAATTTGCCAATTTTAAAATTTTTTGTCTTTTTATTATTGATATTCTTTTAAAAATTATTTTTATAAAGATCTCCTATATAGTCTGAATGCAAGTCCCTTATCAGGTATGTGGGTTTCAAATATTTTTCCTATTTTATGATTTTTCTTTTTGTTTTCTTGATAGTGTCCTTTGAAACACAAAACATTTTAATTTTGATGAAGTCTAATTTATATTTTTTTTTGGTTGGTTGTGCTTTAGGGGTCCTATCTAAAATCCCATTGCCTTGCCAAGATCATGAAGATGAACACTGTTTATTTTCCCTAAGAATTTTATGGTTTTAGCTCTTACATTGACAACTCAATCCATTTTGAGTTGATTTTTGTATGTTTTGAGGCAGCAGTCTGACTTCATTCTTTAGCATGAGGTTATCTGGTTGTCCTAGCACCATTTGAATCATGTTAGTGCCATTGTTGAAAATCAACGGACCATAAATGTAATGGTTTATTTCTAGAGTCTCAATTCTAATATATATATATATATATATACACACACACAATATATATACACACACACACACACATATATACACACACACATATGCTAGTACTATACAGTCTTGATTGCTTAGCTTTGTAATAAGTTTATAATTGGGACATGTTCAGAATATCTTCTGTTAACTCTGTTGCTAAAGTGGGGAGTCACATCCTGAAGTATGAGATGGTTGAACATACAACATTTGATACTGAACAGATGAGATGACAGCAACTTATTAGTCACATATGCTCACAGTCTGGGAAGGAAGATGCCACACATTATTCAGGGCCACAGGATGGTTGCACAAAGAGCAGAGTGAACCAGCAGGGGGCAGTGCAGGTAGGCTGTGTCGTACCAGAGGATGGGCTGCCCCTCTTGCCACAGGAAAATGGGGTTGGCTTGTTTGAGTAATTTCATGGGCTGGCAGGGAACTGAAGCCTTTAAGGTTAAAAAGCCACCCAACCTGGTGAAGCTGGTTTAGTTGGCAGGAGAAGTAGTACAGCAGAGAGCCTTTCCTGATGGGTCGGGGAGCCTATCTGCTAAGAGCAGAGAGACTCATGGGCCTGTATGGCTCAGAATTGTCAGGCAGCACTTGAAATTTTAGTTCTGAAAATACAGAAAGTATAATCCTCTTTTCCAATGTTGCTCTTCTTTTTCTAGATGTTATGGCTATTCTGGGTTTCCTGAATTTATGTGTGAATTTTAGAATCATCTTCTCAATTTTTTTAAAGAAGCCAGCCAAGATTTTGATATTGTGTCAAATCCATAGAGCAATTTGGGGCTTGTTGACATCTCAATATTAAGTTCTCAGATCCATGAACATAGGATGTCTTTCCATTTATTTAAGTCTCCTTTAATTTTAATAATCTTCAGACTGTAAGTCTTGCATTTCTTTTAAAAACATATCAGATAAATTCGTAAGTGTTTTATTCTTTTGAGTGCTATTGCAAATAAAATTTTAAAAAATTATTTTTAATTTTTTTGTTGTTGCTTAGGATTTTCTGTATACAAAATCTTATCATCTGCAATAAGAGATAGTTTTACTTTTTGCATTCCAAACCAGATGCCTTTTATCTGACACCTTCTCCCCAATTGCCTTGGCTGGTAACAGCTGAAAACAGCAGACATTCTTGACTTACTTCTGGTCTTGGGAGAAAGCCTTCAGTCTTTCATTATTTAGTATGATTATTAGCTTGGGATTTTTGTAGATTCCCTTATCAGATTGAAAAAGTTTTATTCTATTTCTAGTTTGTTGATTGTTTTTATCATGGAAAGGTATTGGATTTTGTCACATACTTTTTCTGCATCTATTGAGATAAAAATGTGATTTTATCCTTTATTTTATTCATATTGTGCATTACATTAATTTTTACGTGTTAAGCCAACTTTGCAAAATTGGGATAAATCTCACATGATCATGGTGAATTTTTAAATGTTGCTAAATTTGGTTTGCTACTATATTGTTAGAAACTTTTGCATCTCTCTTTATCAGAGATACTGTTGATGGTTGTGTTCTTTTTCTCTTCCTTACGGGTCACATGTACCTGCTTCTTTGCATGTTTACTAATTTTTGATTGCATGCTGGTTGCATTATATGTTACATTATGACTGCTTGGGTTTTATTGTCATCCTTTAAAGAGTGACAGACTTTGTTTTACAATCAAGTCATTTGTAAGTCAGTTTGATCTTTTTGAGGTCTATCTTTAAGTGGTCTTAGGGAGAGTCTACAGTAATCTTACCTCTAGGAAATTCAACCCTACAACTAAGGTATGTCTCCTCTGGCTCATCACCAAATGTCTTGGGTGTTCACTAAAGACTATTCACTGTGGCTGGTTGAAATTTACTGTAGACTGCATGTTTGTGTCCTGTCCTCCCTCCTGCCAAATTCATAGGTTAAAACCTAGCCCTTAATGGGATGCTATTAGAAGGTAGGCCCTTTGGGAGGAAAGTGATCAGGATGAGTTAATCTCATAAATGGGATTAGTGCCTTCTTACAAGAAGAGACAAGAAAGAACTTGCTTCCTCTCTTTCTCTTCCCCACCATGTGAGGATATAGCAAGAATACGGCCATCTGCAAACCAGGAGGCAGGCCCTCTCCAAACACTGGATCTGCTGGCTCCTTGATCTTGGACATCCTAGCCCCTAGAACTGTGAGAAATGAACGTTTGTTGCTTAAGTCACCCAGTCTCTGGTAATTTGTTATAGCAGCCTGAGCTAAGATAGAATTGTACATCTCTCTACCCTATACCAGCTCTGAAAATTGTTAGCTTCTAGCTCCATGGTAATCTCAGCCAGCTTTGTGGAGATTCAATCAAACATGCACATCCTAATACTCATCAAACTCTTGAGAGGGTACTACACAAATTTCTGGAGCTCTTTATCTGTGAGTTCTAGATGAATCCACTGCTCTAATATCTAATCTCTGCCTCTCAACTCAGCGGGGCCAACGGGCTGTGTTTGTATTTCCCTTCCCTCACCAAATCTTGAAATTCTTTTCAGGTAGAATAACAACACAATCATAGGGCTCTTTATATGTGCTTCTGTCCTCTCAGAGATCACAAACTCTGCAATAACTGTTATCCAATGTCTCAAAACAGTTGTTTTATATATTTTGTCTTGCTGTTTATGGCAGGAGGTTAAATCCATTCCTTGTTACTCCATCACTGCCCCGAAACAGAATTTGATAATATTTCCTTAACTGTAACCCTTGTCAAAAATAATGAGGAGCAATCTTGGAAGGTAAAACGGACATTTCTAAGCGCCCTAGGGGAGGGAGCCTCTATACTCTGGGAATGGGGGTGGACTTGAGAGCCAAACAATGAATGCCAATGTGGAATTCGTCTCTTTTTTTTTCCCCTTGGCGAAATGCTAACTGATTTGGGTGTGTAACGGATAAATGCAGCAGAGAGAGAAACAAAGACAGAGACTTGAATATGGTCTCAAGGAGTGTTGAAGATGCTTCTTAGTCCCTTATTGGAAATGTGCTCCATTAATAGTAATTGACTGAGTGGATGAACAAACAAGTGCCTGAGTGAATGCATAGGCTACGAGCCCAAACCCTACAACAGAGGGACCTTGATACTTTAGAAAGCTTCCCCACAATGACAGGTGACTTAGGGTGGGAACTTCATCACTAATAATGCTCTAAATAATTCATTTTGTCCACTCCTACCATTTTATAAATAGGGAGGTTAAGTGGCATGCCCAAGGCCACAGGCTAATTAGTGAAAAATCAGGACCCACTCCAAGTCTCCTGATGCCCATTTTAGCACTTTTTCTAGAGCATCAGCTTTTAAAGGTCTCCTAGGTTGCAGCCACCGCCTAGGGTCTCAGGGGGAGCACAGGGCTGGAGATCAATGTGCCACAGACCCAGGGTCTGATCTGTCTTGATTAAGGCACTGTCACTGTTCCATGAGAAATATTCCTCTCCTGTCACTCCTCAGTCCCCAGTGAAGTCAAATCATCGTTTTGAGAGAGGCCTTTTGTGATGGTTCTTGCTATTTTTCATGTGGGCCCTTTCCCTGCCACTATGTCCTTATTTCTATCTCTGTAATAAGGATTTATGACCTTCGAATAAGAAACATGAGGGTCATTGCTGCTAAAGCCCCTCCTCCCTGCTCCCTTGGCCCCTATGTACAAGGGCAGTAATGGCCTGATCCGTGGGATGGTACAGCCTTCCTGGGGGATAATACATTGCACATGAACTAAATTTGTATGGGAGACAGAATTTATCCTACTCAGGTGGTGGATAACCGAAGTGTATTGCCCATGCTGGCATTTTTTCTCTTAGAGGTATCTTAAAACCTGTTTTCATTCAGCATCTCTAAAGAACAAACTTTTTTTTTTTTGAGACAGGGTCTTGCTTTGTTGCCCAGGCTAGAGTGCCGTGGTGAGATCTCAGCTCACTGCAGCCTCTGCCTTCTGGGCTCAGGCAATCATCCCACCTCAGCCCCCTACAGGCACACGCCACCATGCCAGACTAATTTTTTGTAGTCTTAGTAGACTTAGGGTTGTGCCATGTTGGCCAGTCTGGTCTCAAACTCCTGAGCTCAAGTGATCTGCTCGCCTCGGCCTCCCAAAGTACTGGGATTACAGGCATGAGCCACCGCATCCAGCCTAAGAACAAGCATTTAACTAGATAGCTAGGTCTGTAGTTAAGAGTGAAAAATGTGTAGGTGAACTCCCAATCTCAAATTCCCTACAATCCAGTGAGCTCCTGGGGCTCAGAGGAGGGTTCTGCGGCAACCTATTTGGGGCCTTGCCTCATCCACAGAGGCACCTCCTCAGCCACCCGAGATTAGCAGCTTTGAGGAGGTTTTGGGCCAGGTGCTCATCTCTTGACAGTTTAGGTTCATGGGTGGGGAGTCCCAGCAGGCAATCTAGCACTGGCCACCAACAAGAGAAGGGAGGTTCTTGGAGATGAGCCCCTAAAATGTGGATGCCCTTAGCGATTGTCCTAGGGTTATTCTCTATCGTCCGCTAACGCATTAGCTGCTGCTCGGCTGGCACATAACACTTAGGAGTCCCTGGAATGGGAACCAGGAGTGGGGATGAGGACAGACTGATGGGACTGAAAAATCTCTCCTATTGGAGGACTAGGCAAGAGGAAAAGAATCGTGGCAGTGTCAGAGAAGGCCCCAGACATGGCTCTCCTCATCATCATTGTATTTATTTCATTCTGCTCAGAGCCTGCCCTGGGCCGTGGATGTTTTTCTAGACAACCCAGTTTGTGCCTCTCTACACTGTTAAGTTCAATACCCGTGCCTAATAGAGTCTTGTCCATTTTAAAAACCTTCTTGGAAGAATTCAGATGCCCCAGGGTATCCTATTTTAGAATCTAATAAACTTTCTTCTCTGAAGAGGAAAAAAAGCATTTATTTGATTGTCTGTTTATTTTTATATTTATTAAATATGACCTGGATTCCCTAACGCTAATGTTGCTCGTTTCTTCCACAAATGGCCATAGGCCCAGCTCTGGAAGTGATGCCCGATGTCCTTGCGTGTGACTTGGGTTTTAAAGCCAGCATGCCAGAGTTCAAATTCTGGTTCTGCCCTTTATATACCTCTTCTGTTAGCTGTACTGCAGCCAGCAGGGTACAATCAAACGTAGGGTAGATTTTCTGCACTTCACAGCAAGGCGTTCTAGAAGACCACGGGCAGCAGAGCGCCCAGTGCAATCTAAAATAGTGCAATGAGTTTCTCCTCATGCAGGCGTGGGAGGGCGGGCTGGGCAGGGATTCCCGGAGCAGAGCTGCCACTTGCCTGTCAAATGCCTGGACCTTGCACACCCAGGCTGCAGTCCTCAGTCCGTCGTGCTGAGTGCTGTATGCTTGCCCTTGCTTCACTGTGCTGACTGCGTCCATCTACCCCTGCTATGGACAGGGAAGGGCACCTGTCCGCTCCCTGGGAGTTCCCTGGGTGCCCTGCACCGACAGGCACTCTTGTGCTCTGGCTGCCAGCTGGGCTTCAGAAATGTAAAGAACTAGCAATAGTGGAGATGAGGGGGGCATGGGCCAGGACATGGATCCCTGTCTTCCTCCTGGAGTGTGTGGGCTGACTGCTTCTCTGCATGGAGGCACAGCTCTCTCCAGGTGTCTCTTTCCACAAAGCTTGCTCTTCCTCTTGTATGTAACCTCCAGTGGGGCACTGCATTTTCCCAAGCTTCCATTTTACTGATTGTTCCCTCCTCAAAAAGCCAAGACATAATGCAACCCTGGAAGGTAGATGTGACCTCCTCAAACATTTCAGACACAGATGACACTGCCCACATTGGAGATTAAGAACACGTCTCTTTTTTGTAGTGTTTCTTGTTTTCCTTAAAGCTTTATAGCCATTGCTTCTAAGCAGTAATATTCAAGTGGAAATTCCTTGTACTTGTTTCAATAGCAAAATGAAAAGAAAAAAAAAAAAGAATCACCTTCTGATCCCAACATGCCTTGAGCTTCTGAAGCAGATTCCCATCCACTTTGCACCGTTCTCTCTGCCCAGGGTTCACAGTCTCTGCTCGTAGGGCACATTCTCAAATGTTGGCACCCAGACACCTTTCCGGGGGTTTCAGCACGGGCTTCCAGTCACTCTTTTTTCCTTCGTCCCACCTGGCTTTTCTTCCTACTTGACTTTAAATTGCATGTTCCTCATTGTCTTCCTTCCCCCACCAGAACGTGGGCTCCTGGGGCCAGGGACTGGTCCTGTTTGTTTGCCTCTCTCTGGAGGCTTTGGAGATCAGATCATCCTTTTGGTCCTCTGCATCCACCTCGCCCCTCTCCTCTCTGCTCTGGGCAGCAGGAAGTTGAGCAATTTGAGGGCAACAGTGGGGACTCCTGACTTTGGGCTCCAGTCAGCCCCAAGGGGAGCCCTGTATGAAGACTGGAGGGTGGGAGGAGAGTGAATGCAGGGTCTTGATTCTCTCTGGCCCTGGTCACTCCCCTTGGGGCCTAATGGTATTATAGCTCCCCCACACATTGATTGACAGCCCTGGGAGATCTCAACATCCATTGTGGATTTTCCTATTGAATATTTCTATTCCTGATTCCTAGTCCTTCCTATCAAATTGCCCACACATTTGTCAATATCTCCTTTATTAATTATTCCTTATATTGCTCCTCAAACTGCCTGCCCATTTGTTTCATGCCTGAAACCTGACTGATCATGGTAACCATTCTTGGCATATATTAGGGGCTCAATAAATATTTATTGAATGTTTTCCAGTGACTGGAAACTAGGAATGGTAACTCGTTCCATGATGGCAACAGGAGCACTTTCTTAAATGAAGAGAGATGATCAAAGTGTCCACTAACATATTGATGGGAAATGAGTTTCCAAGATATTTCATAATTTAGAAAAACACTTTCTAACTAATTACATTTCTTGTATTTCTAATCAATCAGAATGGATAATGAATTTAAGGATGAGGCTTGTTCAAAATCTCCGAACTTTTAGCAGGAAGAACCGTTTTTGGTGCTTCGGCTACCACTTTTATACTTTTTTCTCATCTTATTCTGTCTTCTCCTAAACGCTTCAGACACAGATGTTCTCGTACAGGCGCTCATGAGCTGAATTAATGCCTGGTTTTCAACCACGTCTAAAGCAGAGCCCCCAGCAGCCAAAGGCAAACAGCGGGCCAATTTGAGCAAAGCAGCTGTCACGAGGACGGGTTTGGCTTGCTCCAATTCACAAGTGAAGGTCGGGGGCCTTTGGTGATGTCTGCCGGGCCAGAGCAATCTGGGCCTTGTGAACTGTGTAATCTAAGCAGCTGAAGATCCCTTCCAAGGCAGAACACCACGTGGCTATATAACCTCCTGGGAAGAGCAGTCAACCTAGCAGGGCAGGACGGGACCAACGGGGCAAATGAATGCAAGGTCCAGATACAAGAGGGGCAGAGACAGAGCCAGGTGGCCACAGGAAGTGCTGAGTCATCTTTTCACCCACTTTCCTAAAGTAACAGAAGAGGAAGCTTTAGGTGTGAAGCTGGGAAGCTTTTGTGATCTCTCTTCCTGCTAAAAGCTGAGGAAAATTAGTTTCATATAAAAATCAGGAAGAGAAAAGGATGATGGTTGAACCACATATAGGTTTTTCAACTTACAGTTTATTTTTATTGTATATATTTAAGATGTACAACATGTTTCCATAAACATTTGCACAGTGAATAATTACTATGCTTAAACAAATTGACATGTCCATCACCTTCCATGGTTATTTTTTCTTTTGTGGTAAGAGCACCTAAAATTTACTCTCAGCGGATTTTTAATATACAGTGCAACATTATTAACCATAGTCTTCATGTTCTGCATTAAGTGTCTAGATCTGCTTAACCCATCTAACTACACTTGGTACCTTCGACCTGCTTCTCCCTGTTTCCTCCACCCACCACGCCTGGTACTTCTGCTCTGTTTTTATTTTTGTGAGTTTTTTCATGACGATTTCTGTGCTCCCATGTTGAGGCAGCATTACTGACGAGAGCCGAGATATGGAAGCAACCTAAGTGCCCATCGATAGTTGAATGGATGAGGAAATTGTGGTGTACGTGAGTTACCCCTTTCCCACAGGGGAGACTTGCTGAGACCTGCAGTGGATGCCTGAAACGGTGGATAGTACCGAACCCGTAGATACTATGTTTTCCCATACATACATACCTGTGACAAAGTTTAACTTGTATAATAAATTCAATAAATATTGATATATTAGACATAAGAGATTAAAACAATAACTAATAATAATAAAATAGAACATAATAACAAGATTCTGTAATAAGTGATGTGTAAATGTGATCTCTGTCTCTCTCTCACAATTTCATTTTCTTTTTTTTGAGACAGAGTCTCGCTCTGTCACCCAGGCTGGAGTGCAGGGGCATGACCTTGGCCCACTGGCTCCCTGAAAGCTCTGTCTCCCGGGTTCACGCCATTCTCCTGCCTCAGCCTCCCAAGTAGCTGGGACTATAGGCGCCTGCCACATGCCCGGCTAATTTTTTGTATTTTTAGTAGAGACAGGGATTCACTGTGTTAGCCAGGGTGGTCTCGATCTTCTGACCTTGTGATCCACCCGCCTCAGCCTCCCAAAGTGCTGGGATTGCAGGTGTGAGCCACCGCACCCAGCCCACAATTGTTGTACTGTATTCACCTATTTTTGGAACACAGTTGATGGTGGGTAACTGAAACCACGGAAAGTGAAAACCACGAATAAAGTGGGATTCCTGTATGTATATAAAGGAGCAGTATCCATACTTTATAAAAGGATAAATTTCTATCTACAACCACATGGATGAACCCAGAGGACATTGTGCTGAGTGAAATAGGCCAGACTCAGAAAGAAAAATGCCTCATGATCTCACTTATACGAGGAAGCCACATAATGTTTTTTATAAGAATTTAATGAGAATGAAGAACAGAATCACATTCTTACAGCCATAGAAGGAATGTCAGAAATACATGTCTACAAAACAAATAAAAACTTTAACCTTATATTTCAAAACAATCTCTAGATACTTAAGAAAATAATAGGAGACATGAAAATCATCATTAAAAAGTTAGAAAAATTCAGAAAGGAGGAAATGAAATAATTGAGAAAATAAGTAGAAATACAACAAAAATAAACATTAAAATGAAGACTAAACTAGAAGGAGACTTAAAAAATAAACCGAATAGATAGTGGCTTAAGAGAAATAAAGAGTGAAAAGAAGGGGAAATTGACTGTAGTCTTTAATTCACTCAACAAACAAAAATAATTTCCAGGATTATGGACTTAAATGTGAAAAATAAAATAATAAAGAGTCTAGCACATATGAGACTATCTTAATAAACTTAAGTAGGAAAGCATAAAACAGGAAGCAAAAAAGCAATAAATTGGATTACAATAAAATGAAGACTCTGTTCATCCAACCATCATGAGAGTGGAAAGGCAGGCCAGGATGTGTCAGAAGATATTTACACCACTTACATTGAGCAAAGAATCTTTATCCAGAATATATACAGAGCTATCAAGTCAATAGAATAAAGGGCAAAGTACTTGGATAGATATTTCACACATCAGCATATCCAAATACGCAACAAATGTACGAAAATGTGCTCAAATGAGTTGGTTATCAGGGAAACACAAATTAAAGGCACAATTAGATAACACTATGCACACACCGCAATGGCTGAAATATAAAATGCTGACACCATTAAGTGCCAGAGAACACACAGAACAACTGGAACCTTTATTCTGAGGGTTGGCGTATGGCTTGGTAAGACCATTTGGAAAACTGGCCGACAATGTCTACTAAAGGGTAGTGTATACATTCACTGTGGTGAAGCAGAAATTTCACATCTTGGTATGTGCTCATCAGAAACACAAGACGCAGCAAAATCCAACCATGTACAAGACTAAACATGGCAGCATGATTCTGAATAGCCTCAAATGAGAAACAATTCAAGTATCAGTAGAAAACATCGGCTGTGCTCACATAATAAAATGCCAATAGACTGCAGCTACATGCAACAACCTCAGTGTGTTTTACAAATAAAAGGCTGAGCAAAAAAGCCAGACACAAAGCTTCCATGTACTCTGCTGTTCTGCTATACTTTTCTACTTCAAGATCAAACCAGCAGAACTAATGTGTGTTATTAGGCATCAGAACAGTGATAGCTTTAAAGAAGATCTAAGTAGTGGCTGGAACAGAATGTAGGGATTCTATTCATTATTTTTGGTGGCAGTGGTTCATTTTGTGTAATTCATCATAGTATACACATATTTGAGCATTTTATGTAGGTGTGCTATTAGTTAATTTAAAAGTTTATTTTAAAACTATGAGTATTTAAATATATCTGTATCTCTGTGACAGTTATGTAATCATATACAACTGTACTTATTTACTTAAAATTAGATTCTTCTCACACTCTGTCTACTGCTCAATGTAGACTATCAAATAGGTACTGCCATTAAAAAAACCCAAACCTAAACAACTCTATAGGAGTCTATTATCAGTGCTTATTAGAATTTAAGCATGCATCAGTCAGGTGCCCACTAAGAAAGCTTTTAGACGAAAATTTCAAGGTGTTAATTGATCCTTCATGGGCATTTGAAGTTCACTTTCCTTTTGTAGTTTCTTTGAAGCTTTGATTGTCTTCAAAAAAGAGGCAGCCATTTATGTAAGTTGAGTCCTTGATTTAATTGATTGAATGCATAAAAGATCTCAGTGAATATGCTCAAAGTGAGATTGACCTGCATTTTATGGAGTTCACTAAATTTTCTTTTCCTTAAGATGTTTGTATTTCTTTTACTCTCCGGAATATTTTATTGGGTATGGATTATACCATAGTAGAAGTTTTAGGTGACCTGGCAAGCTGGAGCTCCACCACGCATTCAGGCAATGGAAGAGCACACAGCCTGGGGCTGGAGACAGGAGACCCTCTCCGGAGCTGATACATTCGAGTAGGGTCAAAAGCGATGTGGGCTCCAGAGCTCTGTAAGATCACACTTTTTACTGAGGGCCTGGGAATATATTACCTTAAGGGAGTTGATTCTGTATTCCTATCTCAGGAGTGAGATAAGTAAGTTACATAATTCAACAGGCACAAACACTTGCAGTGCCCTTTTCTAAGCCATCTTTTGCCAGATGCTGGGGATAACAAAATGAACAGACCTTCCCCAAACAATGAATCCATCATACCGCAGGGAAGGCTTCTGGGCAGGCCTTCCACTAGAGTGACACAGAATGAAGGCTACCACTGTGCTGGTCACAGATTAGTCACTGACTTGCTTGACATCCTCCAAAATATCTGCAACATAAAACTTTCTATCCTGTGCTACAGTTTGGATGGAGGAGTGGTGCCAAACCCTATGCTAAGGGCGTGAAAGTGTGTGTGAGAAAGAGAGACAGAGAAAGAGAATCTCCACAACAAAACTACTTATTAACTTTGAAAACGTTATGTGACTTCTGGTTCTATGTTCATGGTCATGTTGTTTACAGGTAAAGTTTCTTTCTTTCTTTCCCCTCCACGTGAATTTCATTTCTTTATCTTGTCCTAAGCACTGACTGGCAACTCCAATACAATATTGAGTAAAGGAATAAAAGGCGACATCCTTTCCTTGTTTTTTCAATAATTCAGTGTAAGTATGCTATTCATTTTTGGGATTTGATTTACAAGAATGGAAATTTCATGTGATTCAACAAAATAGATAAAATTTATAAGATTCATGACATTTCATTGTATTTCTAACTTTCTAAGATTATTTTATTGTGAATTTTAACAAATGCTTTTAAAAAATTGTAAAGATTATGTAATTTTTCTCCCTTTTCAGTTAATGTCTTGAATTACATTGGCACTATCATACCTGGAAAGCCCTGGCTATGGAGGATTTTTTATTTAAACAAAATAACAAAACATAAATAAACATATGTTTTAAGAAAATTAGTAGACTTTATTTTGTAGAGCAGTTTTAGGTTTATAGAGAAATTGCTCAGAGAGTGCAGAGAGTTCCCACACACACCCCCTCCCCCACAACTGCAGCACACCATCTTCTCTGTTATCAGCATCTTACATGAATGTGGTCCATCTGTTACAATTGATGAGACTGTCTTTTTTTTTTTTTTTTTTTTTTTGAGACAAGTCTCACTCTGTCATTCAGGCTGGAGTGCAGTGGTGTGATCTTGGCTCACTGCAACCTCTGCCTCCCAGGTTCAAGTGATTCTTCTGCCTCAGCCTCCCAAGGAGCTGGGACCGCAGGCAGGCACCACCAAGCCTGGCTAATTTTTTTTTTTCTTTAATGGAGATGTGGTTTTGCCATGTTGGCCAGGTTGGTTTCAAACTTCTGACCTCAGGTGATCCATTCACCTCAGCCTCCCAAAGTGCTGAGATTGCAGGAGTGAGCTACTGTACCCAGCTGAGGAGCCAGTCTTGACACCTGACTACTAACTCAAGGCCATGGCTTACATTAGGACTCACTCTTTGTGTACAGTTCTATGGATTTTGACAAATTATAGTGTCATCCGGAACGACTTCCCTGACCTAAAGTTGGCTGTGCTCCACCTTCCCGTGATCCTCACTCTCCCCCAACCCCTGGCAACCACTGGTCTTTTTACTGTCTCAATAGCTTTGCCATTTTCATAATGTCATCGTGTTAGGCTCTTCTTGCTTTGCTATAAAGAAATACTTGAGACTGAGTAATTTATAAAGAAAAGAGGTTTAATTGGCTCATGGTTCTGCAGGATGTACAGGAAGCAGGGTGCTGGCATCTGTTCGGCTTCTGGGGAGGCCTCAGGAAGCTTACAGTCTTACAAAGATAAAGCAAGAACAGGAATCTCACATGACCAGAGCAGGAACAAGGCGTGGGGAGGTGTCACACACTTCTAAATAACCAGGTCTCACGAGAAGTCACTCACTGTCGCAGCACCAAGCCAGGAGGGATCTGTCCCCATGACCCAAACACCTCCCACCAGGACCCACTTCCAACACTGGGGATTATAACTCAATATGAGAGTTACAGAGGGCAAATTCAAACTGTATCAGCCATGTAGTTGGAATTATGGAGTATGTAGTGTTTTCAGATAGGCATCTTTACTTAGCAGTATACCTTTACTTTTCCTCCACATCACCTTTTCATAGCTCAATCACTCATTTCTTTTTAGCACTGAATAATATTCCATAGTCTAGATGTACCACAGTTTATTTATACATTTCACATGCTGAAGGGCATCTTGATTGCTTTCAAGTTTTAGAAATTATAAATAAAGCTGCTGTAACCATCTTTGTGCATGTTTTGTGTATACATAAGTTTTCAACTCATTTGGATGAAACCAAAGCAATATGATTATTAAATCATATATTCAGAGTATATTTGACTTTGTAAAAGATTGCCAAACTGTCTTTCAAAAAAGTGATGACAGCACTGTGCATTCCCACCAACAGTGAATGAGAGTTCCTGCTGCTCCACATCCTCATCAGCATTTGGAGATGTCAGTGTTTTGGATTTTGTCATTCTAATAAGTGTGTAGTGGTATCTCATTGTTTAAGTTTGTAGTTTTATAATGGCATATGATGTTGATCATCTTTTTATATGCTCATTTTCCATCTGCATATCTTCTTTGATGAGGTGTCTGTTCAGATCTTTTGCTCATTTTTAAACTGAGTTGGTTACTTTCTAATTGTTCAGCTTTAAGGGTTCATTGCATACCCAAGTCCTCTATGAAGTATGAGTTTTGCAAATATTTTATCCCAGTCTTTGGCTTGTCTTTAAATTTTTTATAGCAGTCTGAATGAACTAAGACACTAGTGATGGGCTCTTACAGGCATCACCTTATTAAATACCAACACTACTCCATTATAAACCCATTTTAAGGTTGTGGCTTCAAGAGGTTACATTAAGTAACTCATTCAAGATCAGGTGTGCAGGCTGCTCTCTGGAAGTCCAGATTTAGGCTGGAAGTCCAAGATCAAGGTGCCAGGATATTCAGTGTCTGGTGAGGGCCTGTGCCTGTGTGTGTGTGTGTATACACACACAGTGGAATATTACTCAGCCTTGAAAAAAGAAGGAAATTCTGCCATTTGTGGCAACCTGGATGAACCCAGAGGGCATTATGCCAAGTGAAATAAGCCAGACACAGAGAGACAAACACTTCATGATTTCACTTAGGAGATGACTAAAACAGTCACATTCACAGACACAGAGTAGAACAGTGGTTGTCAGAAGCCAGAGGAGGGAGAAACGGGGAGTTTCTGTTTAAAAGCTGTACAGTTTCTGTTATGCAAAATGAAAAACTTTTGGAGGTCTGCTGTGCAACATCAGCCAATGGCTCCATTATTGTACTGTGTACTTAGCGTTTGTTAAGAGGACAGATCTCACACTGTGTTCTCACCACAGCAAAAATGAGAGGCGCGGCCTCTGCCATTCTTTCACCACGCTTTGCTGGGTGCTCACTACCTACGTGCTAAGCGCTCTGCTTGGTGCATTGCTGAGCTGCCTGCTGAGGAGTCAAAGGGGTTTGAAGACCTGTAATGTATTTACATTGGGAAGGAGAGATTGGCAGTTTCACCCTCAGGTACCCCAGTGTCGTCTGGGGCCCTGGTCTCTGGTGTCCACCAGAGTTTTCTGCTCTCCCCCCATACCCTGCAGACATGAAAGCATCGGTTACAGCATCCCCCAGAGTCCCACCAGGCTGAGAACTTGGGGAGCTGCCTGCATACCTGATCTTGAACAAGTTACTTAGCCTCTTGAAGCCACACCTTTAAAATGGGTTAATAATGAAGTTGTGTTGGTGTATAATGAGGTGGTGCCCGTCACTAATGTCTTAGTCTGTTCTGGCTGCTATAGCAAAGCACCTTAGCCTGGGCAGCCTGCCGATGACAGACATGATTTACAACAGCTCTGGAGGCCGGATGTCCAAGATCAAGGTGTCAGGAGACCTGATGCCTGGCCAGGGCCTGTTTCCTGATGACATGTTCAAGGGTGAAAGGGGTGAGGGGTGCCTTTTTTTTTTTTTTTTCTGAGATGGAGTCTTGCTCTGTCACCCAGGCTGGAGTGCAGTGGCACGATCTCGCTCACTGCAACCTTTGCCTCCCGGGTTCAAGCAATTCTCCTGCCTCAGCCTCCTGAGTAGCTGGGACTACAGGTGCATGCCACCACGCCCAGCTAATTATTTTGTATTTTAGTAGAGACGGGGTTTCACCGTGTTGCCCAAGCTGATCTCGAACTCCCGAGCTCAGGCAATCCACCCACTCGGCCTCCCAAAATGCTGGGATTACAGGCGTGAGCCACCTCGCCCGACCAGGACGTCCTTTTCTAAGAGCGTGAATCTCTCTCATGAAGATGCTGCCCCATCACCTAATGACCTCCCAATGCGCCGCCTCCTAATGCCGTCACCCTGGGGTTAGGGTTTCCACCTAGGACCTGGGGGAACACAAGCACTGGGTCCATAGCACCTGGCAAGTACTCAGTAAATGTTGGCGCCTGTGTTTGTTGCATCTTGGAATCGGACTCGCGATAATCCACTGCACCCAGTGTTTCTCAGAGCCCCAGCTCCACGCTGAGAGGATGGCATTCCAGCTCCTCAGGCCGCCTCCTGCAGTCTCACCTTATTCTTGTTTTCTGGAAGTTTTTTTCTAATTTTAAGCCAAGCACCACTCGTTGATATTTTAAGTATTTTCCCCCCTTGCTTCCCTCCCACCACTTCCAGAAATAATGCAGAGCTGCCAATCCCCTTCCCTGCCTAGCAGCTCAAGCTTCTTTGTGTTGTTAACACATGAACTCCAGCCTCATCCCCAGCGCTGCTGTCAGGGACCAGCACAGCAGTGCAGGCGCTGGGTCAGAGAGAGGAGGCCTGGGGCCCCTGCCAGCTACAGGTCGAGAGCCCCATTGCAGGCTGCCCCCCACCATTGTTTCTTAGGAGCAGTCCCAGAGCCCCAGCAGCCTTCAGCCTGCCACGGGTGATGGTCATGTGTGCAGCAAGTGGGGGAGCCCAGGCCTGGGCTGATGAGCTCATGCTGGGAAGGTGGACCTTCTTGGGGGCTGGGGCTTACCTCCACGCAGCAGTATCTATGTATTCCCTGAAGCAGGGAGCCAGAGCTGAGAGAAAGATGGGGAGACCTGGCTCTGATGTCTAGACTGACCTGTGCTGTTTCAGTAGCTGTGAGACAGGAGCCATAGGGAAGCTGACAGACCAGGGCCACCAACAAGAAGAAACAGCCCTTCCTGCAGAAAAAGGCTGCAAGCTGGCCTGTCTGCGCTGCTCAGGCTCTGGAGGCGGAAGGCCTCCGCTGATGTTCGGACCCTGCTGTGGCCTCTAGATGCCCTCTCTAGCAGGGATGCTGGGTGGGGATCCGCTGTGCCTGGTATAAACTCTGGTGGGCCTGCCCTCTTTTCAGAGCCAACACCACACAGACAGTGATCTTGGCAGGCCAATAACCTCTCCGGGCCTCCTTTTTCTTGCCTGTATACAACAAGTAGAAAAATATTCAGCTGAATTTGATAATGTGAGTGACAGGGCAGTATCTTCATAAATTTTCCCATTCACCTATTCATTTCATTTGTTCGTGCATGCATCCGTTAACTGGTGGGCCACACTATGCTGGGTTTACTCACTGAGGATTCAACTAGGAACAAGATAGATGACTGCTTGCTGATTTGAAGTTTACATTCTGGGGGACGCGATGATAAACAAATACATGAGACAGGGAGTACTCTGCGTGTGGGTGGAGAGCCACTGTGTTATGTTGGAGAAACCTGTGTTTGCCAATCATGCCATCAAGCTGGAAACTGCTGCCTCCCATGCCCAGTGCACAGGGCCTGGGGTTGATGGCCCTGAGGACTCCACAGCTGATCAGTCTTGGGGTCTCTTTAGCTAATGTCCTGCTGCTAGCAGGATGTCTGGTGCTTGGTCAGCCCCATGCAGGGTCCTCTGGAGAGAAATTTGCCCTGAAAACCAGTAAGATGTGATTGTTCAGAGCAGGAAATTTGCTGTCAGAGCTCCGCTGCATACTAATTGCATAACCTTGGGCAGGTTCCTTATCCTTTTGAAGCCTCAGTTTTCCTATCTGCAAACGAGAGATGAGGATACCTAATTTCACAGTATGTGTGAAGCACTCAGCGAGGCCTCTGAAGGTAGTAAGTGCTCAATACATGTTACTCCTGTGTCTGTACTATTATTATTATTGGTACCAAGTGATCAGTTTTAATAATATGCTTTTTTTTCCCCTTAAGTTGATGTTAGGGTTCACCCGTGGTATTGTACATTCTATGGGTTTGGAGAAATTTGTAGTGACGTGTACTCACCTGATAGTGTCGTACAGAATAGTTTCACTGCCCTAAAAATCCTCCGTGCTCTGCCTTTCCATCCTTCCCTACCATGTAACCCTTGGCAACCACTGATCTTGTTCTTGTCTCTGTAGCTTTTCCTTTTCCAGAATGTCATACAGTTGGAAACATACAGTCAACAGACAGCCTTTTCAGACTGACTTCTTTCATTTAGTAATGTGCAGGGTTTTTTTTTGTTGTTGTTGTTTGTTTTGTTTTGTTTTTCAGAGTTTCACTCTTGTTGCCCAGGCTGGAATGCAATGGCGTGATCTCGGCTCACTGCAACCTCCATCTCCTGGGTTCATGCGATTCTCCCGCCTCAGCCTCCTGAGTAGCTGGGATTATAGGTATGTGCCACCACAGCTGGCTAATTATGTATTTTTAGTGGAGACAGGGTTTCTCCATGTTGGTCAGGCTGGTCTCAAGCTCCTGACCTCAGGTGATCCACCCACCTCGGCCTCCCAAAGTGCTGGGATTATAGGTGTGAGCCACCGAGCCCAGCCAATAATATGCATTCAATTTTCCTCCATGTCATTTCATGGCTTAATAGCTCATTTCTTTTATCACTGAATAACTGTCTGGATACACTGCAGTGTATTTAACCACACACCTATGGAAGAGCATCTTGGCTGCTTCTGAGTTTGGGCCATTATGAATAAAGCTGCTGTAAACATCCGTGCAGGATTTTGTGTGGATGTAAGTTTACAGCTACTTTGGATAAATACCAAGGAACAATAACACGCTTCTTTAAAAAGACAATTTTCTAAGTTATTTTAAAACTACAGTTGACCTATTATTCATAACTATTCATTGCTACTTTAATCAGACTTACTGATTCAGATTGATTAGGGGCCTTACTTCTTCATTAATTCAGCCAATTATTTACCAAGCTTCTCACCAGGTATTGAATATGGAGCTAGGGATAGAGACATAAACAAGCTGTCTCCTCTGCCCTCAAGACTAGCCCAGAAACGCAGACAAGGAAGCCAGGGAGTGGAATACGAGGCTGCCGTAAAGGAATGAGTGGGTGTGCACAGGCGTGTGGAGCACGGAGACCGGGTCTGCACGGCGAGGCCCTTGAGGGAAGGGGTTAGAGGGGAGACCAGGTGGGAGGTTCCCTGTATATTGAGCCTCCTCCATGTGTCCCCCAAGCCCCCTGCCCTCCTGAACTGTCGCACATTGACAGACGTGTAAGATAAACCCCTAACAGTGAAGCCTGGATTCACAGAGGAGCAGAACGATGGGAAATGAATAGATGAAGCCACAGGCATTTCATGGGTGGAATCCACAGGAGTCAACAATGAAGAGCACAGATTTGCAGAACTGACAGAAAAGAAGACTAATTTGGTTTTGTCATTGTCCTCTGCATCCAGGCGAATCTGATGTGATCGTGGCTGTGACTTTTCGTCGGGTGACATGCAGTTGGTGTCCTAGTTGCTGACACCTCCTTCTGGTTCATCAGGCAAGCATTTCTCGCTCTCTGTGGGGCAGGGGATGAGTTTCTTGTGACACCTGTGGCATTCGTGACCAACCCTCCGCTCTGGTGTCTCTGAGGGGCACCCCCATGCCCTCACTCCACTCATTAGAAGGAAGAGCAGGCCAGGTTAATGAGCCTGGCCTGGAAGCCAGAGGACGGTGGCTTCCCTTTCTCCTGCTGCTCCAGAACAGCCCCTCGAGTGAGCTGTGGCCAGCCTCAGTCTCCATTCATAGCTCCATCTAGTGTCACTGGTCTGTGATTCCTCTCCACAAAGGTACTAATTACTTCAGGCTTCATGCTCAGGCATTTAGAGGAAGATTCAGATGCAAAATTGTTTACAAATTCAACCTTTCTTGAGTCTGAACTCTGAATGTAAAAAATATATTTGCATAAATCTGAGTGCTAAAAGGCAGGCACAGGTTCCATTAAACACTCAGCTCCCGCCTGCTGCAAGTGTGCTGGGGGAGTGTGGGTGGCTCCTCACCCTGGGCATTGCCATGCTGGGGTGAGCTGGACACATCTTGGGATGAGATCGCCTGTGCTTCCTCTTCACAATCTCCTCAGACCCAAACTGTCTCCCATAGGGTAAATCATTTCTATGCTCCGCCCCACCCCATCACAATCTCACTCCTTATACAAAGTCTCCGACTCACTCCTATCCACACTTGCAGTACAAGACGCCTCCATGCACCTCCTCATGTCTCCCCAGCCCTGCCTGCCTCCCAGTCCCACAGACTCCTGCTGTGCTCAGCTGACACTGGCCAGCCCACTGCACTTGGCTCGGAGACGCTCCTGTGTGGTCTGCCCAATGTCTCTTCCTGACTTGCTGGGCCTCCCTGGCTGTTGCTGTGAAGCCGTGCCCACTCGTTGCATTGCTGGGGCTCTGGCCTCTCTGCCTCCTTTCAGACTTGGATGAGCTGCCGTGGCCCAAGGAGGGCCTGCCGCTGAGGTCTGCCCACTCCCCGTAGGGCCAACTAGACAAACAGATCTGAGGGTATGGGACAGAAAGGAGTTATGTTCCTCCCAACCTCCTCTCCCACGGACTGCATCACAGTTTGATTTCATAGAGCACAGCCCATAGGAGGGGATCCGTGGACGTGAATAGATGAAGTCGCAGAGTGACTGACCACCTTCTCAATGGTCACCATGAAGCAGAGGCCATAGGAGGGGATCCGTGGACATGAATAGATGAAGTCGCAGAGTGACCGACCACCTTCTCAATGGTCACCATGAAGCAGAGGCCAGGGCAGGATCCCCTGACCTCGAACCACTTATCATTCTT
The DNA here is from genome assembly GCF_006542625.1 of Nomascus leucogenys. Lineage (NCBI taxonomy): Eukaryota > Metazoa > Chordata > Mammalia > Primates > Hylobatidae > Nomascus > Nomascus leucogenys. The sequence goes on along the minus strand of NC_044395.1, from coordinate 333,641 downwards.
CTCCACCTGCCATTTATTTCACACATGTATCAGGATTGCTTCTACTAAATAAAGCCCAAGTCTAAATCCTCATATCCGGCTCCACTTTTTAGGGGAATTGGGCTGCATGAATTGTATCAGAGTTGTTCTGAAAGCCAGTTCTCAGGGTGAGATTTTGGAACTGGATGAGCAGCTTGTGAAGGGCAATCGGAGCCATGTGGATGATTGGTGTCAGAGGGGATTACCCTGGGCAGGCTGGGCCCTTGCTCGGTTTCCTTGGGAAGCAGAGAGCCCAAGACCTGGCATTGAGTTCAAGTAGTTTTATGTTTTATGTTTGAGATGATAGCAGGAAGATGGAGTGAGGAGGAAGGGAGATTAAGGAAGACCTGAAGAAAAGCCAGTGTAAATGTGTGTTACTGAGGGAACTCCCATGAGAAAAAGTGACGAAAGTTTGCTGAGACCTCTGATAATTTTTCACATAAAGATTACTGGGATGGACATTTAGTCACTGAGGCCCATCTCACTTGTTTGAAATTTGTCTCTAGGGACATTAAACTTCCACAGCTGCTACACTACTTGTCCTTGGGCCGGTGAGCCAGGGGAGAGCTTGGTCAGTGCCACACAACAGGATCTCCAGGACCGAGTGCCACAGGCTGGAAGAAGCTGAGGCACAGAAAGAGGCTGTGGTGGGGGAGGAGGGCCCTGAGGAAGAATGAGGGAGGAGCTGACACACGCTGCTTGAAGCAGGGCGTTTCCACCGAGAACCTGAACTTGCCTGTAGTTGTCTATCTCAGGCAGCTCTGAAACCAGCGCTGGGTTGAAGACATGCTGTGGGAAACCAGAGACATCTGCCACAGTCTGTGCTTTCCTCATTCAGCTAGGCTGTGTCTTCGGCCATCTCCCTACTAAAATCACCCTCCTGGCCCCTGTACTAACAAACCAGATTGGCAGTTGATGGATAATATCATAAGCTTAGCTAGGGGGAAGCTCCAGGCACAGCTACTCCTCTGGAGTGGTGTTCTTACTGGAGTGGATTAATGTGCCGATCATCATCCCACTGCCTCCCCACTGGAATCTGTCTTCCCTTGGCCTGCTTTGTGATCCCTGAGCTTGGCCCTGTGGCCGTGTCTCCCTGCGAGCAGGTGCAATGCTATGCTTTTTCAGTAGTCAACCCTGGAAGGAAGTTACAAGGTAAAGCAGAGGTTGAGCCCTCGTTCCCCATTCCTGTGTGCTCTTTTTCCTGTTGCAGCATGGCTGGCATTCCGGAGTCCTGGGGTGCCCAGTGAGCTTGTCTGGCATGCCAGAGCATGACTTCCCATGGACCATCTGCCCTGCCAGCACCTCAGGTAACAGCCGCAGGTCTGACTCTTAACTTTGGGGCTGAGTGAGCCCTTTTCCTCCTTGGCTGTCCCACTCAGTCCTAGAGGTAGGCAGAACTCCCTGCATTTGCCAAGTCTGTATTCCTTTGAGTTATTTTTCTCTTACTCCTTTTAGTAGTTCACCATGTTACTGTTACTAGTTAGTAATTCTTTACATTAAATTTTCCCTGTTCTAATTACAGAAAGTTGGCTTCTGTCTCTTGACAGGACACTTATAATAAGACACAATCTCTGACTCCTGAGAGGCAGCTGCTTATTTGGTGAAATTTTTTTTTGCCAGTTCTCATAATGAGGAAGAACCCGTGGCAGCTTGCTCTTACATAGCAAGGACAGCAGTACGGTTTTACTCTTGTGCACCATAGCTCTGCTAACTTTCTTGATCTCTAATCCAAATGCAGTCCAGAGGGATCTAACTGCCTCAACATTCCAGGGCTCATCATGCCAGTCACATAAAAAACACCACACTCATTGGACCTGGAGATTAAGAAATGTGCAAATAGTGATATGCGGGTGTGCCAGGAATGGGAGGACAGAATCATGACAAAACACTCACCCGTATGAAATTTTGAGGCTCTAAGGGACTATGTTATGGTCCATCTCATTTAAGAAAAAGGACAAATTGCTGCTCCTCACACTTCCTTCAACTAAAAAAAAAAAAAAGGTGTGCAGCTGTCTCTGGATCTTAGGGTGCTATTTTCTGCATTTGCTAGCACTTCCCTGATGACAGCAACTTGTGCTGTGATTTGTGACACTTGCCCTCATTCTTCCAGATCTGCTCTTGCCCTGTTTCTTCTCTGGCTTCTCCACTCCTAGCTCTGTGGCCCACCCCGTGATCAGGTGGGTGAGCTTGGCCCCTGGGTTAGATCTGAGCTCTCCCCAGAAGACCGTCTTGCCTGCGGCTTTGGCTCTTAGCACTTTCGATGCCTGCACTAAAAATTCGGCACTCCAGTCCCGGTCCTAGGACTTATCTTGGCAGGGCTGGTAGGGTCTCTGTGAAGGACACTTCATCTGGGCTACTTCTGGAGCTCAGTGCAGGGAGCCCAGCTTCAGCAGGCTCTTGTTGGGCAGGAGGAGGCACGAGATGGCATCCCCAGCTGCCCGCATGAGTGGGAATTTTTGTGGCTAGAAATCAGAGAGCCGGTGCAGGGCCCACGTTGCAACTGACAGTGCACCTGACACTGGAGCCACTGCAAGAGTAGAGGGGAAGGAGAACTTGGAGGAAAATAGAAACTGCCTCCAGGGCTGACCAGGAGACACCCCAGCCTCTGGGATTTCCCATTTTGGAGAGGGTACTGGGCTCTCACAGGTCATGATGCAGCCAGTCTCATCTAGAAGCTCAGAGGCAGGGTGAACTCAGAATATATCTGATTTCAATAAAAACTGAACATTTAGGTCAAATCACTATTTAAGTCCTTCCAGTCTCAGCTTGGGTGATTTCATGAGCCCTCTTCTCTAGCTAAACTCCGAGGTCCAGACCTGGGGTGACCCCACCTGCAGCCCAGCTACTGGGGTCATTCTAGCCCCTGTCCCCATGGCCTCCCACAGGGAGGGTCACTGTTTCCCCTGAACTCTGAGAGCAGCCCTGCTGTGGGACAGCACTTTCTCCCTGATTGAGTGAGGATTGTGACCCACCCCAGCAGTGACAGAAGGGTGTGTCACATGAGCGGAACCAGGGACAGAGAGTAACATTTGGAAAAGTCCACATGGAGACACCAGTATGCCTGGCAGGGTAAAGGTGGGCCCTGGAGAAGGGTGCGGCTCCCTAGGGAAAGCACTGGGTGGCACTGGAGTTGAGGCGGGCAAAAACCAACCCACCCATGACTCACAGGGCCCTGGAAGCAGAACGATGTGCCCCAACCCAGACACTTGGGCTGCGTCGGAGAGGACAGAGCTGCCGTCCTGACCTGCTCTGGGCAGTGTGGCTACGACAAGAGACAGGCCAGCTCTGGGGGGAAGGCTCAAGCTATGAAGCCAGGTAGCCCTCACCTTGTCACTACCTGTGTGACTTTCAGCAGGAGTCACACTCTGTAAGCCTTAGATTCCCAATCTGTAAAATGTTTCACAGGACTATTGGTGAGGGGTGAATGATGTAGAATGTATTGAAAATTTAGCCAGGTGCCTGACCCCGAGCGAGTGCTTGCTGAGTGTGAACCATTATTCCAGTTCAAGGGAAACGCAGGTCAGAGGTCCTGGAGAGGAAATGCCAACACCCCAGGTGTCTAAGGTGGCCCCTTCCCTCTCCTCCTCCCTATGGGGACAGAGTGCTGAGGTGGGAGCAGGCTGGAATGAGATCCAAGCAGCCTGGGACCCGCCTATGCCACTGCCAGCCACCAGCTCTGGGCAGCAGGGGCACAGGCACTCCCAGGAGGAGAGGATCACAGGGAGAGGCAGGAAGGAGGGGAATTCCAGAAAGCTTCCCAGGGAGATGCTGACCCTGGGGTCCCTGTCTGGAAGGGGAGAAGGTGGCAGTGAGTACTAAGATGGGGATAGCCTCGGGGGCCAGGCGTGGTGCTGGCTGGGCCACTATACATCAGGGCATGGCCCCTGCGCTCTGAGGCAATTCACAGAAGCCGCAGGCCTCTGGGCAGCCCCCAAGAGAAATGTTTCCCCAGTGTCCACAGGCCGCTACTGGGACATAATTCATGAGGCAGATCTGTATTTCCAACAGGACACAGTGCAGAACGGCTGTTTGATGCGGGTGGGGAGACCGGGAGCCGCTGTGAGGAAGTGCAGAGGAAGAAGGAGCTCAGCCTGCCCTCAGGAAGCTCCGGATTCATGGGAGGAAGGTGCTGCCCATGTCACCAGTGCTGTGTAGGCTGCCGTGGAAGAGAAGCTTCACTCGGGAGACCGCTGGACATCCTGGGAAGAAACCAGGACACTCTGTAACCAGGAGTCTTGGACCCACTACCTACTGCCATGGATCCTTGAACAGGCCTTTTACCCTCTCGAGAATTAGCTTCACTGAGACTTTTTGTTCCTGCCAGGGCCCCAAGCATTGTTGGGAAGTTGGGGAGTCCCTTGGCTCTGTGATGTGTCATTGGTGCACGGTGACAATTTATGACCTGACAGAGAAAAGCCTTCCCATGAGCTTCTTAGAAAAGGTTTGGAAACTTAGGCCATGAGCGCTTCTCTCTTCCAAGTTTCCCATAACCCATAGAGGTCAGGGCTTACATCAGAAGAGCTTCCAGAGTATGCCCTTATTATGATGCTGAATAGCTTATTGCCCTCTGCACGTTAGTTTCCTCATCTGTAAAACGGACTCACAAGCTAATTCTGAGGCTCACCTGAAGTGAGAGGGGTGAAGGGTGTCTGTAAACTTGAAAGTCCTATGTGGATGGTGCTGCTAGGAGGGTGACAGTATGAGCGTGGTCACCATCATCCCTCAGGCCTCCTGCTTCTCCACGAAACTCACCACCACTAGGTCATAGCTGGAGGCTGCCTGGGTTCATCTTGTGACATCAGAGCAGACACACAAGCCCAGGCAGAAAAATGAAAATGCTCTATAGATGCTCCCAAAATGTGGTCCCTACATGTTGCCATGACCAGAGAACTTCCTGGAAACAGCACCCAAGGCATTGGGTAGCTTTTCTTTCCCACAAATAGCATCTCCGGCTGTGTGGCCCAGAGTGTCCTGAGAATCTCTGCCGCCCAGACCCCCCTTCTGGCTCCTCCTGTCAGGTGGGGGGCAGGCTTGGCAATGCTGGAGAACAACTGGCACCTGCAGACATCAGCAGCAGCTCGGTCTGAGGCACACTCTGGCTCGGTGCAGATGAGCCCAGCCCCTGGGTTCCCAATGTGGCTTCTCCAGCATTCTTTCCAGGAGCTGGCTCATTTCTCAGTCTCAATCCTGGAATGACAGAAGCTTCTCTCCTCTAAAAACCCACTTTTCTAGGCACTCTGTGTTGAAATCTCAAACTCCTGGATCCAATCCAAAGGTGACGCTTCCTGATACACCTGACCCTTCCATTTTGAACACAGCACTCCAGCCTCTTGGCAGCCTGGGACTTGGTTCGTAGCTGCATTGCGGTACTTTCCTCCTCTGGCCAGGCGTCATTGCCATCTGGGCATATGGTCATCTCCTGTACATGACTGTGACCCTACAGGATAAGGAGCCTCTCCCTCTTCCTGCACCTTCCACAGTGAACCGAGCACTGCATGGGATGAGAGACTCAGGCTTTGAGGCTCACTCAGTACTCGCAGTACTGCCACTCATGGTTTGGTATTGAGCAGTAGTTTATAAACCAGTTTCATACGTACATTTTTTTTAATTTAAACTTTCCTGAAATGTCGTCTCCTGCATCAGGGAGACTGCAGGAATGAGAATGACTATCAGATCCTTTCCTTCCCAGGTCCCAGTGCAGTGCAGCACGTCGGAGACACTGCAGAAGGGCCTCTTCAGTGAGTTCTCAAGGTACTGTTCTCGTTATGGAGGTGGGAAGATGGAGGCTCACAGAGTTTAAACGAGCATTCTAAGGTTTAGTAAATGCTAAAGACCAGACACAAAGCCAGGTCCTCTGATCCCAACACCATCTCTTTTTCCAGTGGAGGAGAATCCAAGAAGAGCTGCAATCATTCTGATGCTGAAACTGTGCTTTTCAGCTCCCTCGGTCACTTGAAGACATGATCTTTCCCACCATGGTTCCTGGCTTCTGCCTCCATTCCAGCTTAAACACTCTACGTACTCGAGCACTAATCACACAGCCAACATTGGGACTTTCTGACAGGCGGGCCATGGCAACCTGTTGCTCTGAGAGCTGGTTCACACCTGGGCTGAGATGTGGATTCCTCCTCTCTGCAGGTGGAGACTGGGACTGCCATGGGCCTCCCCAGCTGGCCCCCTTCAGGCAGCGAGTAGCAGCCCTATGGAGTGATGACCGCACGCCCTGGGCCGTGGCAGTACTCACACCCTCCACGTATGCATGCCATGAATGAAAGGGGGCTGTAAGGCGTTTTCCTGCTAGTCTCTCTGGCACCCAGGCTTTCTTAACAAAACCTCCTGGTTCACTTATCTTATCTCCCCCAGGGTCACTGGTGGACCCTCCCCTGCACTCAAGTCAGCAAATCCCACAGAGGGTTAGAGAAGGGGGGCGGCTTTGCAGTGAGACAGACCTGCGTTCGAATTCCAGCTTTGGCTCAAACGGCCAGCTGTGTGCCCTGGGGCAAGTCATCTGTTTAGTTTTTTTCATCAACTTCCTCCTCTGTAAAATGAGAATGCACTTGAATAAAAACATGCCTGTGAGGTATTTAGCAAAGAGCCGGCACAGGGTAATCGCTCAGTGCGCAGTTACTACTGTCCTGGTCATCATCAGGACAATTACCAGTCACTCTCTGTTTCCTTCATGACTTTAGTTGGCACATCTAAAACCCCCACGGCAACATCTGACACAATGTAAGGAGATTGTAGTGCTGTCTAAGAAACAACCCTGCAAAGCAGCCACAAACCAGCCTCTCATCCCGGCGATTTGAGCACCCTGGTTACATGGAAGTTTAATTTCTTCCTGGCTAAATCTAGAATGTGGGAAATTCTGCAGAAATAAATGACCTAGTTTCTTGAACAGAATAAACTGCATGGGAAGAGGGGAATGCAGGTGTGACAGGTGTAAAGAAAGCAGCCGGTGTGTGTAGGCCCTGGGTGAAACCTGATTGAAACACAGTGACTGTAAGAAGGTCCCTCTCCCCACTTTTTTGAAAACGTCGAGAAATTTGAGCATAAGCCAAGTATTAGTTTAGTTGTTAGAAATCTTGTTAGATACAATTGTAGAATTGCAGTTATGGGCTAAATATGTTTATTCATTAAAAATACATGAGGAAGTGCTTTCGGGTAAAACTGTAATGCCTGGGATTTGCTGGAAAATCTCCGAGGAGAAATCTGAGGGTGGGGAGATGAAAGAAGTCAGCCATGAGCTGGGGGGAGGGTACAGAGGCTGAGGTTGAACATCCTTCACTCGTCTTTCTACTTTCACGTAATGTGGATGTTCTATAATGAATAATTATAAAAGTAAACAAAAGCTCCCACTAACCTAACTGTGTCCTGGTTTCCGAGGTTCCCAGCTCCAGCTCAGCGGCCTGTGTTCTGGGGAGGGGCCCTCTCCAGGTGAGGGATCCGAGGGGACTGGCTCCCTCACACACACACAGTGCACCCTTCCCACAGGCAGCCTCACACCCTCTCTGCCACGCCAGACACGCGGGACCCTGGGCCAGTGACCTAACCCCTCTGCACCTCGGAGCCTCCCTGTCAGACTGGGCGTGGGGATATCAAGCCCCTAGGCTTGCGTCTGCTGCATAAGAAGCACTCCAAAAGCATTGCTCCGCCCCTCTCCCGGGCTCTGTTCTCTCCCGGTCTATCTAAACCTCAGACGGCTACAGAAGCCCAGCACTCGGTGAGCCTGTCAGGGGAGCTGATGGCCCCAGTGATGCAGGCCTGGCAGTCTGGGGTGAGGAAGACAGTTCCAAGCCCAGTCACCTCTCCCTTCCTGTGCCTGCCTGTGAACTAGAGCTTCAAGCAGCTCCAAATAAACTCGACAGCTCCTGGCTATGCCACATTGGCCTCGAAGGGGGAAATTTGAGCCAACTTAATATCTTCCTTGAAGAATCTGCTAATTTTGATGCCAGGAGCACTTCACCAGCTGTCGATATCTCCAGTGAGAAATGAGCCAGAAGAGACACGTTTGACCTGCTGTGGATCCAGATCCAACCACACGTATGGGACTTGGGAGACAGGCACGTGGGTGGGCACGTTGTCAGCAGAGGCTGGCTTCAGACTGAGGATGAACAAATACAGGAGCCCAGACCAGGTGGCCTTGGCCCTTGTAGGCGATGGTGAGAATACTGATTTATATTAAGAGGAATGAAAGATTTGGAGAGTAAACAATTCTCATTTTCACCATCAAATGATAAGAACTGATCTTTTGCGTTTAAGTAGTTATAATTAGGTCATTGCAAAATTAACAAAATTAATAAGCTTGTATCTAGGAGACTTCCTAAGACAGCAGTGTCCAGCTGGGTAATGGAACGGATTATGCCCACACAGCCCGGCCACTCTACTGGGGAAGCAGCCGCCGTTGGGACAGCCTAGGGAGAGGGTGCAGGCCTTCCCCATCAGCTCAGCAGCTTATGGCCCAGTGGGTGTAGATACTGGTAGGAAGCTCCTCACCTTCTTGCCCAATGTCTACAAAGGGTTGTTTTGTTCACGATATCCAGAGGTCTAGTTGCTCATGACAGGTGGATAAGTCCAGTGACTCCACTGGGACCTGAGCCAGAATTGTTGCGGCACCTTCTTGCTTCCCCCGTTCCCTCCCCTATCCCAGGCAGGTCCTGGCTAAAGATGTCCTTTTCCAGCTGGGTGTCAGGGGTAGGGTCTTGCCCCTCAACTCCTGGCCACGGGGGGACTTTCTCCTTATCTACAGCCCAGGCCAATAGTCTCTTTCTCTGTCCTTAAGGGATTTAGGGAATAGCCAGTCCTCTCCCACCCTCGAATGGATCACATGTTATTGATCATGTCACCACCCGGGGTAGGTTTCTGTGGCCTGCATCCAACTCCAGGCGGGCGCTGCTCGTCGTCTCCCAGGCTCCACAGGCATTTTCCTCCGTGTGCACTGTACAGGCTCTGGTGGTGGGTGTGTGGAAAGAGCCTGCACCCCTTCTGTGTCAACTTCATCGCCAATTAAGTAAAGCTTGGCATCCTCAGAGGAAAGATTTCATTATAAATTCTTAACGTATTTAGAAATATCAGCATAATCATTATAATGCATTATTCAGTTAGTTAAATGTGCTTTAAAAAAACACCATGAAATATATCTTCATTGTACAGGCATCTGTTGTTTCCTGCAAACGATTAGCTGTCACTGAATCATCAATTTTTTATTTTATTGTGTGTCTAAGGCTATTTGTTCTAATTAAGGCCCATGCATGGTGCCAAGCAGGCTTGCCTGACTCTGGAAGGGGCTCCCATCCTGCTTTGTCTAACAGTCCTGAATGTGCTGGACGGGCAACCCCAGGAGTGACAGGAGTCAGGATTGTGGGACAGGCATGTCAGGTGTGTGTGAGCCCAACCCCACCCCTGCAAGAAGGTTTCTGCCCACCAGGACCCACAACCCTGTATGCCTGAGTCCCACCCTCCCTTCCCCACCTGATGTGCCTCTGACACCCAAGAAAGGAGGCTGCAGAGAGAGCCCTGGCAGCTCCTGTCCTGCTCTGCCAGGGAGCCACACAGGGGACAGTGGCAAGCCCTGTGGTGGGCACCCTGGGTTCTGCGCCAGGTGGGAGCTGGGACTTCAGGGAGCGAGGGCTAGGAAGGAGGCAGTTCCTGGGACTGGCATTCTTCCCTGGAGATACAGGCTCACTCTGAGCCTCCTCTCCTGGGCTCCAGGTGCAGACAGGGAGGTGTGGTGCTGGGGAGATGGAGGTGGGGAGAAAAATGAAGTTTTATTAAGAGGTCACTATGTAATGAGAGGGATTTATAGATAATAAAGCAAAGAAAATTAAGAGTGAACATGATGAAGAGCTGAGACAAGAGGCTTTATGATTTTCCCTCTGGCCACATCAAGTCTACCAAGCATAAAAGATGGGAAGCAAAAGCAGAAAAGGAATTGTCCCTTTCAGAGTGCTCTAAAGTTGGCACTTCTCATAGGGGGTTTGATGTTGGCTTCACACTATAGACTCCCTCTTTCTCTGTTCCTAAGCATCCCCCAACCCCCCTCCCAGCACAGGTCCCTCCAGTGAGACATCCACCCCGCCCCCATCCAGTAGCCACTTCCTTTTAGCACTCACAAATCGTAATGTTGAGCTGTGTGTGTGTGTGCACACGCGTGCACGCATGTGTGTGTGAAGACAGCAGAGAAAGAGAATACACTTCATCTACTGTGGGGTCCCTGCTCTCAGGGATGCGGTGCTGCAAGGCACAGGACCCTGCCTGGTGCCCCCTATATGATGAGAGCGGCCCTCATCCAGGTGTTTTGAGGGTGAAGTGGAGGAGTGAGTGCAGTGATGACTCAGGCCGCCAGCATGTGATCTCCCTTCCCCGTTCGTGCTTGGTGCTGGGGGTGGTCTTGTAGAATGAGTGTCAGCCTGGCTCCCCACCTCCTAGCTGTTAATCTTCAGGAGTAGTTGTGAGCACGAGCACTTCAAGGCATTTCTGTTCTGCCCCAGTGAGGGACATGAGGCAAACACAGGCCTTTGGTTTCTCCAGGATTGATATAACCCAGAAGTGTTGGAAAGTTAAGTTTCCATGGGCTTAAGGAACAGTGAGAGATGGAGAAGGGAAAGAGAGTGAACAAGATCATTCGTGTTCCTCCTGGTCCTGGCTTGCAGGAGGTCAGATGGCCCCGGCGTGGCAGCGTGCCCCTCGTGTCTCCCTCCCCTCTCCTAATTCCATCACTCCTGCCTCCCAGGAACACATATCCCAATGAAGTGTGCACGTAATGTTTTTGCTTTTAATTTAACTTTTTATACTGAGAGAATTGTAGATTCACATGCAGTTGAGAAAAATAATACAGAGAGATCCTTGTTCCCTTTACTCAGTCTCCTCCAGTGGTGACACCTAGTAAAACTATAGAGAATATCACAACCAAGGGATTGACCTTGATACAGTGAACCCCTTCCTTCACCCTTTCGTAGGCATGCCACCTTCCCCCCAGTGTCTCCTCCCTGTCTCCTGGCAACCACTAATCTCTTCTCCATTGTATAATTTTACCATGCCAAGAATGTTATATACATGAAGTCAAACAGCGTGTCACCTGTTGGGATTGGTGTTTTCACTCAGCCTAAGCTCTGAAGGCCCGTCCAGTTTGTCCTGTGTGGTGGTAGCTTGCCCCTTTCCATAGCTGAGTACTATCCTATCAGATGGAAGGGGCACAGTTCATGTAACCGTTCACCTGTGGAAGGATGTCTGGGCTGATTCCACTTTTTGACTATTATGGATAAAGTTGCTTTGTCTGTGTAAACATAGTTGTTTTGTTTTTTTATAAAAATGCCCAGGAATGTAATTTCTGGATTTTATGGTACTTGGATGCTCTATTTATTGAGACACTGCCAAACTGATTCCCAGAGGAGCTGTATCAGTTTGCATTCTCCCCAGTTTACACTTCCAATCTACCGGTGATCCAGCTTCTCGGCAACTTTGCGGGCATTCCATGTTGTCACTAGTTTTTGTTTTAGGCGTTCTGACAGGCGTGCAGTAATATCTTCCTGTGGTTTTAGTTTGCATTTTCCTAATGGCTAATGATGTTGAAACTGTTTTCATTTGCTTATTTGCCCTCTGTGTATTATCTTTAGTTAAATGTCTCTTCATATCTTTTACTATTTTCTAATTGGATTGATTGTTGTTTTGAGTTTTGAGAGGAGATTTTCCCAGGGAAAAAGTAGTTAATTTTGATGAAGTCTAATTTATCCATTTTTTCCTGTTATGGATTTGCTTTTGGTATCAAGTCTGAGAACTTTTTGCTTAGCCCTCTGTCCCAAAGATTTTCTCCTACGCGGTTATGAGTATTTTACAAACAGTTTACAACTTCTATTCTATACTAAGCTAGTGGTCCACGTGGAAGTTAATTTTTGTATGAAGTGTGAGGTTTAGATCAGTGTTATTTTTTCCCAGTGCTGGATGTTCAATTGCTCCAGCACTGTTTGTTGACGAGATTCTCCCTCTTGCCTGAAATTGCTTTGCACCTTGGTCAAAATCAATCAGGCATATTTGTGGGGTTTTTCTCTGGATCCTTTTTCTGTTCCATTAATCTCTGTGTCTATCCCTCCACCAATACTACACAATCTTGCTTACTATAGCAATATAATATGTCTGAAATTAGGTTAGAGTGATTTCTTCTACTTTCTTTTTATTTTTCAAAATTGTTTTAGCTACTCTAGTTCTTTTCACTTCCTATATAAATTTTAAAACAATTCAGCCTGTATTTATAAAAAACTTGGTGGGATTTTGATAGGAATTGCCTTAAACCTGCATACCAATTTAGGGAGATTGACCTGTTTAATATTTTGAGTTTTCTAACCCGTAAATATGGTACATCTGTCCATTTATTTAGATCTTCTATTATCTCTTTTATTAGGATTATGTAGGATTTAGCATACATGTCCTATACATGTTTTGTCAGATCTATATTTTTCATTTCACATTGTTTTGAGTGATTATAAATGGTAATGCATTTTAAATTTTGCTGTCTGCTACGTACTAAATTGAGATCCCCCTCGAATTGATATGTGGAAACCCTAACTCCGAGCGTGATGGTGTTCAGAGATGGGCCTTTGGTAGGTGATGAGGTTTAGATGAGGTCATGAGGGTGAGGCCTTCGTGGTAGGGTTAGTGCCCTTATGAGAGGAGACCCCAGAGAGCCTCCACATGCTCTCGGCAGCATGCTTGGGCATGGAGGAAAGTGCTGTCTACAAGCCAGGAACTGGCTCACAAAATAAGGTGAGCTGTGTTTCCACCTCCTCTATATTTTGGAAGACATTGTGAAGAACGTGTGTTAATTCTTCTTTATGTGTTTGGTACAATGTACCAGTGAAGCCTTCTTGTCCTAACTTTTCTTTGTGGAAACTTAAAAAAAAACTACTAAGTCAGTATATTTATTTGTTCGTTTATTTATTTTTGACACAGGTTTTACTCTGTCACTTAGTCTGGAGTGCAGTGGTACAACTGTAGCTCACTGCAGCCTCCAACTCCTGGGCTCAAGTGATCCTCCTGCCTCAGCCTCTTGAGTAACTGGGACTACAGGTGCACACTGCCATACTCTTCTATTTGTTTTATTTTTTATTTTTTGTAAAGATGGGAGTCTCACTTTGTTGTCCAGGCTCTCCTTGAACTCCTAGCCTTAAATCTTCCTGCCTCCACCTGCTAAAGTGTTGAGATTACAGGTGTGAGCCACAGTGCCTGGCCTCTATTTACTTGTTAGAGATCTTTTCATATTTTCTATTTCTTTCTGAGTTAGTTTGTGTAGTTTGTGTCCTTCTAAAAATTTATCCATTTTCACGAGGTTATCTGATTTTTTGGCACACAATTGTTCACCGTATTCTTTTATAGTACTTTTTATTTCTGTAAAGTTGATGGGAATGCTTTCACTGTCTTTTCTTTTTGTCATAATTCAACCCTGTTTGTTTTTTTTTTTGTAGTCTAGCTAAACGTTTGTCAATTTTGTTGATATTTGGGGAGAAACAACTTTTATTTTTCTTGATTTTCTCTATTGGTTTTTATTCTTTATTTTGTTTTTCCCACCAGTCATGACTTCCTTCCTTCTAATTGCTTTGGGTTCAGTTTGCTTTTCTTCTAGTGTCTTCAGGTGAAAGATTAGGTTATAGATTTGAGATTTTTTATTATAGGTATTTGTAGCTATAAATTTTCTTTTAAGCCCTCTTTTTTGCTCTATCCCATATTTTTTGGTATGTTGTGCTTTTGTTTTTCACCTCAAAGTGTTGACTAATATCTCTTCTGATGTGTTCTTTGTTGTATCCATTGCTTGTTTAGCAATTTTTTAATTTTTATAAAGTTGAGAATTTCTCAAATTTTATTTTTTATTTGTAATTTCATTCTACCGTGGATAGAGAACATACTTTCTATGACTTAAATTTTTAAAAATGTATTAACACTTGTTTTGTGGTCTGCCATATGGTCTATGATGGAGAATGTTCCTTGTGCACTGAAGAAGAATGTGTGGAAAGCTGCTGTGGGTGAAGTGTTCCAAAGATGTAGTGACGTCTCATGAGTTTACAGTTTTCTTGTGTATTTTATTGCTCTTCTGTCCTGTTGTTTTATCCATTATTGAAAGTAGGGTACTGAAACCAACAACTATTACTGTTGAATTATCTCTTTTTCCCTTCATTTATTTTATGCTCATGTATTTTGAAGCTTTCTTGTTTAATTTGTATATATTCATGACTCTTTTACCTTCTTGAAAGATTGACCCTCTTATTATTATAAAATGTCCTTTTGTGGTTTGTGATAACAGTTTTTGTGTTGAAATCTGTTTCGTCTGATGTTAGTATAGATACTCCAGTTGGTTTTTGGTTACTGTTTGTGTGCTATCTCATTGTTGTCTTCTTACTTTTAATTTATTTTTGTCTTTAAATCTTAACAGTATCATTTGTATATAGCACATTGTTGAATTACGTTTTTAAAAGACAGCCTGCCCATCTCTTTCTTTAAATTTTAGTGTTTAATTTATTATGTTTAGTGTAATAACTATTAAGGTTTATTCCTGCATTTTGGTCTTCGCTTTTTAAATATCTGACATCATTTTTGTTTCTTTTTTTATTATTACCTTATTTTGTTAAAATATCTTCTCTTACATTGTAATCGCATTGTCATTTATTTTACTCATTTTTTTTTTTATTTTTCTAATGCTTGTCCTGGAGGTTACAATTAACATTTTGACTCATAACTACGTTGTTTAGATTAATTTCAATATATTATACTTACATAACTTTAATATGATACAAAAACTTTGCTCCAGTTTGAGTAAAGTATACACTCCTTACTAAATTTTACATTGCTTTGTCTACCCATGTAAAATATAATTATCTGAAACAGTTCCTTTACTTACATCTAAAATTACACTGGACAATATTATAATATTTTCTTAAGCCTTCAAACATAATTTGAAGTATTCAAGAGGAGTTCTAAAGTCTATTGCATTTACTCATATTTTTAACTGTTAGCATGTATTTTTCCTTTCCATGATTTTTTCTTTTATTATTTTCTTTCTGTTTAGAGAACTTTCTTATGCATACTTTTAAGGTAGGGTGCTGGTGACGAATGTACTTAGTTTTTCTTCATTTGAAAATATCTTGATTGCTGTTTTATTCTTGCAGGATACTTTTGCTGGATATATAATTCTAGATTAAAAGTTCTTTTCTTCAGCACTTGAAACATTGTGCCTATGCTTTCTTGCCTTTATGATTTCAGGTGAGAAATGCATTGTCATTAGGATTGTTTTTCCTACGTAAACAAGATGCCTTCAAATTTTAGAAATTTGACTCTGATGTCTCTTGGCATGGATATCTTTGAATTTATCCTGTTTGGGATTAACTTGGCTTCTTAAAACTGCAGGTGTATGCCTTCTAACAAATTTGGGAAAATTGTAGCCATTTTTTTAAAAAAAAGTGTTTCAGCACCAGCCATTTTCTCATGTCCTTTCAGGACTCTAGTGACACAAATATTAGATATTTTGTATAGTTCTGTAATATTTTGCATTATCTCTTTTCATTTTTATCAGTCTATTTTTTCTTATTGTTCAGATTAATTTCTAATGTTAAATCTCAAATTTATGAATTCTTTTCTTTGTCCTTTCCATTTGGATGTTGAGTCAATAAATTGAATTCTTAAATTTATTTTATTGTATTTTTTGTTTTTTCAATTTTAATTTTTAAATTTATATTTTGTTTTTTGGTTCTAAGCTTTCCATTTAGTTTTTATTATCTTCTATTTCTCTGCTGAGTCTTTTTCTCTGCTGAGATTTTCTATATTTTTATTTGTTTCAAGCATGTTTATTATTACTCATTAAAGCATTTTAACAATGACCATCAAAATCTTTGTCAAATAATTCTAACATCTTTGTTATCTCAGTGTTTGTTAGTATATAATCAATTGTCTTTTTCATTCAAGTTGACATTTTCCTATGTCTTGGCATGACAAGTGATTTCCTTCCTTCCTTCCTTCCTTCTTTCCTTCCTTCCTCTCTCTCTCTCTCTCTTCTCTCTTTCTCTCTTTCTCTCTTTCTTTCTCTCTTTCTCTCTTGTCTCTTTCTCTCTTTCTCTCTCTTTCTTTCTTTCTTTCTTTCCTTTCTTTCTTTTTTTCTGAGACAGGATCTTACTCTGTTGCCCAGGCTGGAATGCAGTGGTTTGAACATGGCTTACTGTAGCCTTGACCTCCTGTGTTCAAGTGATTCTTCTGCCTTAGCCTCCTGGGTAGCTGGGATTGGAGGTGTGCACCACCACCTGGTTAATTTTTTAAATTATTTTTTGTAGAGCTGGGATCTCGCCGTATTGCCCAGGCTGGTCTTGAACTCCTGGACTCAAGTGATTCTTCTGCCTTGGCTTCCCAAAGCAGTGGGATTACAGGCATGAGCTGCCCTGCTTGACTGGACAGTTGATTTTCAATTGGAACCTAGATACTTTGGATAGTGTGGTATGAGACTCCAAATCTTATTTAAGCCTTCTGTTCTCACTGGCTCTTTGCTGTCATGTGGAGGTAGAAACCCAGGCTCCCCACTTGGTCTTTATTGACACCCAGGTTGGGGAATGCTCCCTGGTATTGCTGTGTGGAAGTGGGAGTCATGTCTCCCCACGTCTCCACTGATATCCTGGGGGTGAACTCGTTGTTCTCTCTGGGTGCTGGTGAAAGTCCTGGCTTTCCACTAGGCCTCCTCTGAGGCCATGCAGTGCGGAGCAGAAGGAGGGCCTTGTCACTGACAGGCAGAAGTGCGAGTGCTGCCTCTGATGTGTTCTCCGCCAACACAGCTGCCCAACAGTGATGATGGTGTCTGCTCCCTCCTCTCTGATGTGTTCTCCGTCAACACGGCTACTCAACAGTGATGATGGTGTCTGCTCCCTCCTCCATCCCCTCTCCCACAACCCTTGAGAGTGCGTGAACAAGTCTGGGTACTTCATCACGGCACTGCAAGAGCAGAAATCAAGGTTTTCCACTCAACATTTGCTGGTCTGGGTAAGGTGGAGCCATGGTTTTTCTGGGGTGTTTGGCTGGAGTAGGGTGGGTCTTATCTAATGAGTCTCAGTCATCCTGTGCTGTCTGTGTCCTGGTCACTTGGCTAGAGACAGCAGGGTTCTGCTGGGGACTTTTCCTTGGCTTATTGGTGTTGCTGGCTTCTTTGCATCCAAATCTGGGATATATAAGGCTTAAAAAATTAGCATACCTCAGAGAACTCACTGTAGTATTGCTTCTCAATGCCTAGAGTTCTCCCAAGCTCCCAATTGGTCTGCCTTGCTCTTTCTACCTTTCAGTGTCTTTTTATGTTTTCAAAAATATATTGTACAGGGATTTCAGTTGTACTTAGTAGGAAGCTGTTCTTTAGTTGTACTTAAAGTTGTAGGAACCAGGCATGGTGGCTCACGCCTGTAATCCCAGCACTTTGGGAGGCTGAGGCAGGCAGATCACAAGGTCAGGAGATCGAGACCATCCTGGCTCACATGGTGAAACCCCGTCTCTACCAAAAATACAAAAAATTAGCCTGGGCGTGGTGGCGGGCGCCTGTAGTCCCAGCTACTCGGAGAGGCTGAGACAGGAGAATGGCGTGAACCCGGGAGGCGGAGCTTGCAGTGAGCCGAGATCGCGCCACTGCACTCCAGCCTGGGCAACAGAGCGAGACTCTGTCTCTAAATAAATAAATAAATAAATAAATAAAATAAAGTTATAGGAAAAGTACTTCTGCTCCATCTTCCCAGAAATCAGAGTCATCAATACCACATAATCTCTTGCCACATAATCTAAAATGCCTGAACTTGACAGTGGTTATCAGGAGGGGCTCTCACAATTAAATTATCTGAATGAGATTTTACCGTTAGATAAGCACTCATCTGAAGGTACTAGAAACCACAGTGAGTTACTGTTAATAAGTGAGGTGGTGATAACACCTGGTATATATATCATATGTACCCCGTAAATAGGTAGAATGTTATGTATCAGTAAAAATAAAAAATTTTTAAAAAGAACTAAAAATATTAATCGAGTAAATAAATGAATAACTTGATGACCACATACTCATTCACTCGCACACACACACACACACACACACACACCATTTCCGAGGCTTATGTACTGAGATAAAGTAAAGTTAGAAATTGAAGCTTTGGGATGTGAATAGTAATGGTGTTCAATTTCTATGTGTGCAATGATGGATACAAAAATATGGTATTGGCTGATATTTATCACGGCGTTTGAAGCCTTGCAAAAAGAAAATAACAGACATGTGGAATCTGCATGCCTGTCACAATGAAGCTATGCCTCCTCAATATTTATCTCCTAAGCAGGAAGGTGTAGTTCTTTCTGTGAGAGATAAGAACCTATCTGCCACATAAGTGACAGGATTTGGCTACTATGCACCAGTAGGAAGTTTGGGAGTTGCTGTGGCAGCATCCCAAAGGATGTTTTGGAAGATCCCTGAAGCTTCAATTTGACAGTGGTGTACAGTGAATGAGGCGATGTTAGGCTTTCCTTGGAATAGGACTGAGGAAGGGCTCAGAAGGCTCGTGAATTTAGCCATGTTACCAAAGCTGTGCGGTGTGAGGCCTGAGGTTGCATCATCTGATCATGTTTCCTCCAAGGGACAGGAAAATCTTCCTCCACTGAGACAAGAAGGCAGGCCGTGGTGAGAGGCCGTTGGTGCGTGTGAGAAGATGGGTGCAGGAGGAACTCTAAAGGCCATGTTATCGTGAGGGATGGTGTCACGTTCTCCAACATCCACGAGGTTTGCGATGTTCTGGAGTGACATGGCAGAAGCTAGAGCTTAAGTGTCAGAAAAAAGGTGGACATAATCCCATGGTGCACAGAGGGTGAAGCTGTCATCAGTATGGTGTGACCCAATGGCTAACAGACTACCATGAATCTAGGGACAAATACGTAGGCAGAGGCTCAGAGTATTGCTTGATTTATGTGGTGGTGATGTCAGGCTGGCGGCTTTGACATGGGCAGGCATGTGGGCGGCGAGCTCCTGGGGAAGTCTGTTTTGTGCAAACCACATGCCCAGCAGTGAAACAGATTCTTGCAGGCAGCGGACCCCAGCTGCACCCTTCTCTTTGTGATTTACGTGAGACAGGACAGTAGGGCCTGGGCCTCTGGGCTTCCCATGACTGGCCCCAAACAGGGGCTCTCGGAAGTTTCAGAAGAAGAAATTGCTGCGGTGATTTTCTCCCTTCCCCACTTCCCTCCCTTCCTTTCTTCTTTCTTCTTTTTCTTTTTCTTTTTCCTTCCTTCCTCCCTCCCTCCCTCCTATCCTTCCATTCCTCCCTTTCACTCAAGTACCTCTTGGCAAACTCCAGGACTTAACAAAGAAAACATTCTTTTCTCTCTCTTTTTGCATCTTTGGGGTTAATTCAGCTCATTCTTTCTGCTGGTCCAAGTTAATGTTGTGTTTTAAGGCTCCTCACCATTTCTTGATGAAAGAAATAGTCGTCAGTTTCGGCAGAACAACCCGATTCATCTTTGGATGTTAATAAACCTCAGTGGGTGGAATTCTGATGCCAACCAGGGCTGGAGTGCCTGGGGGGCTGGGTCCCCTCTTCCCAGCATTCTGACGAGAGCCCAGCATCATTACCCCAGGCCTCCCAGCCAGGCCAGTGCTACCCCCAGATGACGGGGGCCTTTGGGTTCCATGCACCTGCTTCATGCCCACAATACTTCTTGAGGAGGAGGAAGAGAGAGAGAGCGAGAGTGAGAGCAAGAGAGAGAGAGAGAGAGAGAGAGGAGGATGGTGTGCGTGTGGCTTCCAGCTTCCACAAGCACCTCATGAGGGAGGCATAGGAACATTATCTGGGGATTCTGCCAGGTGACGGGGCTTCCCTGGCAGGAAAGAGGGGGCGCAGGCTGCCTGCTGAGCACCAAGCCGTCTTCACCAAGCGCTTCCTGCCTGCAGAATAAACCCAGCTGAGCACAGCAGAGGAGCCCCAGGGAGACGGCCCTTTTGCTAGAACTGCCCTGGATGCATCACGCAGGTGCCTCCACTGGGAGAGGCAGGCAGCCCTCAGCCAGGACGGCCAGCCTTGGGGGTGAGGGCAGCTGTCTGTTCATGGCTGTCCTGTGGGAGAGAACAGGTGCAAACAAATGGGCCTGTCATAGTTGGCATCACTGTGAAATCAAAGTCAGCCGTACTCACTGAGTGAGCCACTTTCTTCTGTGGGTAGTTTATTACAGTTTCCTATACTGTATTATTATACTATATACAGGATAAAATATGTGTAATACTCTACATTATACTGTACTATGTTACTTATGGCAGAAGTTTCTACGGCTTTCTACTACGTGGAAGGCTGTAAGCCAGGCCAAGAGCGATCCTGACCCCGCAGGTTTCACAGTCACACTCACAACTCAGTTGTGGAACTGGGTTTGGGGTGGCCTGAGATGTGTGTTGCACCAGAGAACGATGGGCTTTGGGATCTGTGAGGGAGTCAGGGACGCCTGTTGGAGGAGGGGAGACGTGACTGGTTGGTCATGGAAGGCCACAGTTTCGCAGATGGTGTCAGTGGAGTTTGGGGCAGGGCATTCTGAGCCTGGGAAGGTTTGGGGTGAAGGCCTGGAGGCTGGCGCGTAGGAGGCTAAAGCAGCAGTGAGGTCCGGGGAGAGGCAGGCGGGATTGTGACTTCCTTTGCAGGCCTTGCTCATGGATGGGGAAAGACCTTGTGGAAAAGAGAGCTCATGAACGAAGAAGGTTGAGTCAAGTCACTCATCTGTGCTGTGAGTGTGAGAGGCCGCTCGGCTGTGCTGTGAGTGTAACAGGCCGCTCGGCTGTGCTGTGAGTGTGAGAAGTCATCATCTGTGCTGTGAGTGTGAGGAGTCGCTCATCTGTGCTGTGAGTGTGAGAGGCTGCTCATCTGTGCTGTGAGTGTGAGAAGCCGCTCATCTGTGCTGTGAGTGTAACAGGTCGCTCATCTGTGCTGTGAGTGTGAGCCCGAGTGCCGCGGAGAACATGTGAGGCTCCTGCAGTGGCGGACACGTTTCTTCCTAAAGGAGACACACAGCAATTTTGTTTCCATGTCCATTCTTGGGATTCTCTTTCGTGAATGAGTGAATCTTACGCAGAGAAAGCATTGAGTCTTCCCTAAGGGCCAGTGAGGGGCCAGCCACGCACGGCTTCCCATCCCTGGGGCGCAGCACTCCTGATGCCAGGCAGAGGCGCGTCCAGCCCGGAGCTTGAGCAGCAGCAGCGCCTCCTGACCGACTCCACGGGGTCGGCCTGAGGGCCTCCCAGGACCTGCCCAGCCCGGAGACCAGCCCGCAGGCCACATTCCTTTCTTCCTGCAGCGGGGTGCGTGTGCATGTGCCTGCGTGTGCAATGTGTGTGTGTGCACATATGCATGTGCGTGTCTTCACAAATTCATCCTGGACCACTTCTCTCCATCTCTGCTGCCCGTCTCCAGGCTGTGTGGGAGGGTCCCTTCCCCTCCCCACCCTCTCACATCCACTCAGAACTGGTATTTGAGGGAGAGCCTTGGAATCCACAAATCCAGTGCTTTAAAAGTCAACCTCAGAAAGGGAGGGGGCGATTCCCTTCCTCCTGGGTGTGGCAGCTGAAAACCCCTGGAAACAGCTGTGCTCAGAGTCCTGAAGAAGACAGGGTGTGGCCTGGAGCCTCAGGTGGGGTCCTGGGTCAGTGTTCCATGCTGGAAGTGCTGAGGGAGGTGCTGGCTTCATGACGGCCTCATCTTCAACTCAGTGAGAGGGAGGGTCACACACACATGCTCCTAGCCTGCTTCCACTCCCTTCCCTAGGACAACTCACCTCCCATGACCTGCGTGTGGGCACGAAGATCTCCCTTAGGCCTCAGACAGTGGACGCTGCCGTGTGTGTGTGTGTGTGTGTGTGTGTGTGCAGCTATCTCACCCAGTGTGTGTGTGTGTGTGCAGCTATCTCACCCAGTGTGTGTGTGTGTGTGCAGCTACCCCACCCAGGGCCACAGGGCCAACTTCCTTCCACAAATATAGGTTATTTGTAACTCTCTCTCTCTCTTTTTTATTTGAGACTGAGTCTCATTCCCTGGCTGTAATGCAGTGGTGCTATCTCTGCTCACTGCCTCCCAGCTTCAAGTGATTCTCCTGCCTCAGCCTACTGAGGAGCTGGGATTACAGGCACCCGCCATCACGCCAGGCTAATTTTTGTATTTTTGGTAGAGACTGGGTTTCACCATGTTGGCCGGGCTTGTCTGGAACTCCTGACCCTCAGGTGATCTGCCCACCTCTACTTTCCAAAGTGCTGGGATTACAGGTGTGAGCTACCTGGCCCAGCCAGTTATTTGTAACTCTTTAAAACATGGTAAGCCTTGGTCAAATCTATTGCAGAGTCATTACTGACACCTCTCATCTGCCCTATACTGTTTGGCATTGAGGGCAGGAATACTATAGACCTGTGCCTGTCCTCAGGGAAGTTTTATTGTAATAGAGGAGAAAGATGAAAAGAAACTTATGATGAGAAAATGTGGCACCTGCCTTGAAGAAAGCAGCAGGGTGCTGTAAGAGAGGATGCCAGCCCACACCGTGTGTCACCAAGCACCACTGTGATGTGGGCAGGTGCAGGAACGGCGCCCCTCTGAGCATGGATTCTGGCTGTGTGCTCCCAGGGCCTCTCTGGCTGCCTTGTGGGGGATACCCCGCAGGCTCCAGGCTGGAAGCAGGGAGCCCCCTGAGGTGAGGCTGAGATTCACAGAGCTTGGCCAGGAAATTGTGAGGGGAGGGTGTGCACTTTCTCATCTCCACACCCTTCCCACCTCCTGTCTTGGACCCCAGGGTTTGAGCGGACGATGGGGACCCCTTTGTGGTCCTCCCTTGTGAGATGGAAGGACTGGAAGCAGGAGCTGAGCTCAGGGCCTTGAATTCACAGAGGGGGACGGTGCAGGGTGGAGAAGGGGCCTGACTTCATGGCAGAATGCCTGGGACACTGGCTAATGGGTTAGCCTCTCTTCATTCCAGATTTCTCTGCAGTGAAGAAAAAAAAAAAGGCAGGATCCTAACATCTGCTTTCTTCAACAGGTTTTTTGTAGAGCAAATGATATAAATGCAAAGTGCTTCAGACATTTTAAGAGCAGTACAAATCTAAATGTAAATGTAAATCCAAGTTTTTCTTCTTATTTTAGTCCTAGCTCTCTCCATCTTCCGGCTTTGATAAGATTGGAAACTTTCTTCTTAGATATTTAAAACATTTCCCCCTTAAAATCTGATTTTTTTAAATTTGGGAGAATAATTTTAGATGTACAGAAAAGTTGCAAAGACAGTGCGGAGATACCCGCATGCCCTTTCCCGATTTCCCCTGATGCGACTATTTTGTGAACCTTAGTACATTTGTCAAAACCAAGAGATTCACGTTGGTACCTTACTATACACTAAACTCTAGACTTCATTTGGGTCTCACCAGTTTTCCCCCGGTGTCTCTTTCTGGTTTACAGGTTTAATCTAGGATGGCACTGCCTGTACAACCTGTTCTTTCGAAGGGGCCGGTGGGGCTGGGAGAGGTGGGGCTGCAGAGTGCCGTAGGGCCAGGCAGAAGCTGATGCCTAGCTCCTGTTTTCAGACTGCACTGGGGAGGAAACTTAAGGGAAAAAAACCTCAAGTTTTAATTTCAGTAAGACATATTTAGGTTAAATAATTTTAAAATGCATCTAAATAAGGCCTGACCAAGGCTTTGGGGAGATGATCAAGGCAGCCTGTGAAGAAGCGTCTCCCTTGGAGAACATCCATGGGAGACAGAAAGGAATTTCCTTAGAGGCTGGAGGACAGATGGCCACCTGCTGCCCACATCTGGACTGTGGATTCCAAAAGCCGTGGGAGCAGGTGAAGAGGATGTACAGAGTAATTTGGTGGATTGCAAAGCTCCTTTCAAGTGGTTTTATGCAAGGGAGGCTGCATGCTGCCTGTTTGACATGGTTTGGATGTCTGTCTCCTCCAAGTCTCATGTTGAAATGTGATTCCCAATGTTGCAGGTGGGGCGTGGTGGGGGTCATTGGACCATGGGGGTGGATCCCTCATGAATGGCTTAGTGCCATCCCCTTGGTGATGCGAGTTCTTGCCCCAAATCTGGTTGTTTAAGAGGGTGTAGCACTGCCCCCTATTCTCCCTGGCTCCCTCTCTTGCAGTGTGATGCACCTGCTCTTGCTCTGCATTCTGCCATGAGTGGAAGCTTCCTGAGGCCTCACCAGAAGAAGACACTGCTCTCTTTTCTATACAGCCTGCACAACCATGAGCCCATTAAACCTCTTTATAAATTACCCAGGCTCAAGTATACCTTTGTGATAATGCAAATGGACTAATGCACTGTTCAGAAGAAATCCGGTTGAAACTGGGTTTTGCATAACTAGATCTCTGACTTCTTGTTCTTTTGGGATTGGGGAGGGCCAGCCTGCTCACTTGGGGACCTCCTCCTGACAGGCTAGGTCTCAACACTGGGGACTTCCAGCCCCAACCTGTATTAATCCTCTCCCTCTTTCATGGGAGCTGAGCTGCAGGATTAGAGCTCATGATAAGCCATTCCAAAGTGTTCTATGGAAACCATGAGCTGTCTGGCAGAATCCCTGCAGGCTTAGGGACCAAGGATCCTCCTCACAACTGTTGTATGTCTACACCTCAGATCCCTGTCACAAGACCCAAGGAGGTCCCAGTGAATGGATGAAAGGCTTCCCGAGGAGATTTCCTTACTATAAGACAGACCCTGCACTAGGCTGGATTCTTTCAATTTTTGCCACACCACAATGTCGGGAGAGGAGCTGAAGGTCATACCCTCAAACAGGTGGGAGGGTCAAAGTCAAGCCTATTTTGGAAGGCAATGTGCTCACAGAAACATCATCCAACTTTGAGGTCAAGGCTGGAGGCTGGAAGAAGGTGCCAGTCATGACAGATTCTGGCTCCCGTGTCAAGGGCAGAAGCTGCAGATTCCACTGTGGAGGCCACAGCTTTTTCATAAGAAAATTGCAATTTACTGATGATCAAATAGTTCATTTAAGAGATTCCAGTGAAGAGCGGAAGATGAATTGAAGGAGATATTAGAGATGACATTCATGAATTGAACAGAGAGGAGTTACCCAGATGATCCCTGAGATATCTTATAAACCCCAGATTCTATGACTATATGACTTTTATCTGAAATGACATGAGCTGAAGCAGGCGATTCACACTTTAGGTGTTTCAGGTTCAACTCTGCTTCAGACAATACCGGGTATGAATAAAAAAATCTATATTATTTAACAACTCCAGGTGCCACCCAGTTCATCTCTTGTTTCCCAGGAAACAACAGAAATATAACTAATTGACCCATCTTGTTAGGAACAATTCATTGTCCTCATGGTCCCATCCAGTGGTGCTCATTCTCTGCTCTGCAGTGGAATCACTTATGAGCTTTTTAAAAATACAGACACGTTTCCCCACCCCTAGAGCTACTGGGTCAGAATCTCTCAGGATGGGGTCAAGGATGTAATTTTGTAAAATTCCTACAGGAGATCCCAATGCACCAAGACTGGGAACCACCTCTGTCATCTGGATCCTTCCTGCTGCAGGGCCATGCTCTGATGCCCCAAGGCTGCCGCCGTAATTTTCTGCAGATGGCCCTGTGTCTGCCTTCTGCAGCGGCTCCCCTCAAATGCCATAGAGCTATCAAATAAAGGCCAGTGGCCTGGTACCCAAAAGTGATTTAGTGGAACAAGAGGTAGTTAGCGGGGCTAAATATGTGTCAGAGACAAAGGGGGCACAGCACAGCAGAGTGAGGTAAGGACAGGGAGAGTCCAGGGTCTGGGTCCGCCGTGGGCCTCTGCCTTGTTTGATTGAACACATATCTGGAGAAAATGCAGGCACCAACTCAAAGCAGGCTTGCATGGGACTGCACTCTGCAAACCTGGCTCATTTGAACACACAGGAGGGCCTGTGTTCTGTCTGTGGAGTTTGGAGGTGGCTGGAGGCAAATGTTTTATTTTTTTTGCTTAAAACCTCATGGAGCAGCATGCCAGTTTTCACTCATGAAAATGGAAATAAAAACAGAGAGAGAGGTAAGGGTTAATTAAAGAAGCCGAGAAAACAGCCTGACACATTAATTCTGTTGAGTTGTAGGCCACAGTTAAAGGCTTCGTTGAAAAGACCAGAGAAAAACTGCTTATGAAGCTTGCCTGGGTGTCAGATTATTAAAATACCAATTCTAGATATGTTCTCAGAGGCTTCTGACTCTAAGAAAGGATCGTGTGTGAATTATGCACTTTACTGTAACAGGGAAACTAAATTCTGATTTTAAGAGTTCATAAGATAAGAAATTATCTTACTCAACCTAGGAGTTTGTATTTCTTTCCAGTCTGTGGTGTCTCACTTTCCTCCAAATCTTTCTAGAGAAGGAATGTTATTCAGTGTGTTATTAGTAGTCATTGTGGAAAGGCTGTGCTTCACACTGTTATGTTCCATTTCTGCATCCTGAAACTGTTCCTGTTCACCTGCTGGCCTCCATGCAGGCTGCAGGCTTGTCACCTGTGAGGACATGCAAAGCCCTGGGTGCTTCTTCCCCATCCCCAGCACAGTGGGGGACGGCAGGCTCCAGCATCCTGGTGTAGAGGTGCAGGGGTTTTCAGTGCCCAACCCCACAGGCAGGGCCACACTATGGTGCCCTCCCTGCACACCACGATGAGGCCACATCCCAGGGGCTGTGCCTGCACAATGCTCACAGCTGTGGGCCTGTGTGAGGGGGCTGGGACCTTGCAGAGGCTGGCAGAAAGCAAGGATGACCGGGGCCCACTCAGGAGACCGGTCATCGACTAAGAAGAGAGTTCCGAGGAGGCGGCTTTAGATCCTGCAGATCGAGGTGTCTGGAAAGAGAGATCTGGGAACAGAAGTTTTGATAAAATCTCCATTCCAGAGAGTAAAAGCTGCAGCCCTGGGCAGCTTCTTCTGGCCGCCCACCTGCAGGTCAGAGGCCAGGGCAGGCTTTGCAGCAGGGAGGTGGGCACAGGCTGGTCCTTGGCAGGCGGCTGGATCTAGGTCCAGGGCAGCTTTTGAGCTGTGCCTGCAGGGCCTGAGAGGTGGGGAGGAGAGGAAGGGCCAGGCCAGCAACCCAGGACAAGGCAAAGGGGCCAGGCCTTGCCTTAGAAGGTCTGTGCTGCTGTCACAAAGTACTGCAGACTGGGAGGCCTAAACAGCAGACACTTACTTCCCACAGAAGCTGGGAAGTCCAAGGTGATGCTGCTGGCAGAGTTGGTGTCTGGAGAGGGCCCCTCTCTGGTGCACTGACAGCCCTCTTCTCCCTGTAACCTCACACAGGGGAGGGCAATGAGAGAGATCTGACGTCTTCTTGAAAAACACAAACCGATTCGTGTGGGCTCCATCCTCATGACTCCATCACCTCCCAAAGGCTACACCTTTTCAATACTACCACATCCTGGGGAGGATTTCAACAAATGAATGTTGGGGCGACGCACTTTCAGGCCATAGCAGGATTCATTGCACAGTTTGGGAAACCAAAGTCTAGAGAGACAGGGCTTTCCCCGGCTATGGATGGGCCTGGAGTCCAGTCAGGTGCCCGAACCTCTCCACGACTCTGCTCCTCCACAGCCTGCAGCCCTTGCAGGGCAAGCACCATACCCTTCCTCTTGTCTAGCTGGGGACCACCCATGTTCCAAGTGGGCGAATAAGTCCTGGGAACCTTTTATGTCCCTCTTCCCTAGGGGCGGAGGCCGGAAAGGCCACATGAGTCAGGACGGGGGTCTGCTGCCCACTTCACGCTGCCGTTGTTGTTACCAGGGGCAGCTTGTAGGTGTGGTGGACACAGGAACACTGAGTTAGGAACCAGGATTCCTAGTCTGAGGGCCAGCTCTGCCACTTACAAAGCTCTCTGGACCTCAGTGTGCTCATCTGTAAGATGGGTATCCTAACTATGCCACTGCACTGCCCATTCATCCATTCTGTTCTTCATTCCCCACATTTGTTAGCTCCTCCTGTGTCTTAGACGCCAAAGTTACAGCTTTGAGTGGGAGAGTAAGAGACTCTTGTCTTATGCTACACACATTCTGTTCACACTGCCACACACGCTCACTCAGGCACTCACTCCTCCTTCCTCCTTCCTGTGCCCAGAGCCTTGGGTGGTGGCTGTGGAGAGAGTGGCAGAGGGATGCACACAGAATATGTGTCCCTGGAGTGCTTATCCAGCTCCCATGACGGCAGGACACTCCACACGAGAACCTCGGGGACAGGCAAGGACTCAGCCAGAGCACGGAAGCACAGGGTCTGCTTCTGCAGGTCACCCACACGCCGTCCACCAAGGGCAGGTCACCCACACACCGTCCACCAAGGGCAGGTCACCCACACGCCGTCCGCCAAGGGCAGGTCACCCACACGCCGTCCACCAAGGGCAGGTCACCGACATGCCGTCTGCCAAGGGCTGTGGAAGTCGCCAGCAGAGGATCTGTGCAGGGGATTGTGTTTACATCGATGGGGTTGTGGTTTGTTTTCTGGTCACAGACACATTCAGACGTGTGTACACCCCACCAGACAGTGATGGTTTGAAAGGGGAGAGACTTTTCTCATTTATTGACTGATTTCTACCCCAATGGCATCGGATGAGAGAAGAGCCCTGGCTGGATGCGGAGGATGAGGGCAGCAGGGGCAGCAGGGGCTCTCACTGGAGCAGAGGGGTGGTCTCTGCATCATTCAGGCCTTCTCCCTGGCGGGCGGGGCTCAGCCCTTGGGGTCACACAGGGAAAGGGTTGGAGGAGGGGAGCAGCTCTAGGCACCAGGCTTGTGCTCCCGAAGGACAAGGATGCAGTGCTCTGAGAGCTGCCTGAGTCTTCCCACAGCTGCCTGAGCTGTGCCAAGTGCCACAGGCCAGGCTCTGAGGTTGGGAGCTGACTGGGGCTGGGCCAGGGCAGCTCAGCTTCCCATGCATAGGGGTGCTATGAGCAGCAATGACAGCCAGGGCTAGGGAAGTCTGGGGATGTCAGGGGACAGAGGCTGCTCTGCCGGAAATGTGGAGAGGGGCTGAGGCACCAGGAAGGTGGTGGCTGGTCATCCCCGGCTATAGAATGCAGCTGAGTGTCCTGAAGAGAGATGGCAGGAAGCCAGGGCTGGAGATGAGCCCCTGATACCAGGGCACCTGTGTGTGTTCGGGTCTCCCAGCCGGTAACCGCAGGAGCAGCGGCCAGGTACTGCCTGTATCCTGTTCAGTGCTGCTGGGGTGCATGGCCCTGGTCCGGGTTTGAGGGTCAGATGGTGAGCCCTCCTTCTCTCCATGGACACTCACAGGAACTCCAGGAAACCTGGAATCAATGTCTCCTCCCCATCGTCACAGCCACCTCCACCTTCGCCGCCACCTCCTCCTCCCTAAGCCAAGGGAGAGGCCACAGGTGTAAGGCAGAAAAACAAACATTACTGATGCCTTCTACGCAGCAGACATTCTACAAACCAGCAACCAGCTACCTTCTTTAACTTTCACCAAAACCATCCTACCCACTTCACGGAGGAGAAAGCTGTGGTCTGGTGCCTTGCCCACGGTCACACAGCTAGTGAAGAGCCTCGCCAGAGCCCAGGCTCACATCCTCACCTTATTGGCGACCTCTCCTCCTTGCACTGCCGTGTGACCGATGACCAATAATGCCAAGAAAGAGGACAGGGAGAGACACCCAGTTCCAACCATCCTTCCAGTCCTCCGTTCTCTATCTCCCCACCCACCTGGACGTGCTTACATAGAGATCCCATCTTGCCCTGGAAAGGAGGGTGATCATCTTAACACCTGTTTTCGAGGAGTATCCATTATGTGCCAGACAAATTTGAGATGCTGGAATGCATTACCTCATTGTGGCATCACAGCGATTCTTTAACTAGGAGCCATTACTTCCCTTGACAGCAGAGGAACGCGAGTCTCACTGAGCTGGGTTTCTTACGTTGGGGCATCTGCTAAGTGACCGAGGCAAGAATTTAACCCAGGACTGCTGCATTCTGAAGCCCACTCTTGACCTCTATGCTATGTTATTCTTCTTGCCTGCCATTGTATTCCCTGTCCCCGACCAACTAGAGGGCAGAGGAAAGATGACCACGGCTCAGTGTAGGGTCCTCATCTGCCCCTGAGACCGGGGGTCTTTGCTGCAGTGTTCAGTGACTGCCTGGGTTGGAGGCTGGACTGGGAGGATGGGCAGTGTTGAGGGCCACTGCTTCAGGGGTTGTTGGGCCAGCACTGCTGCTCAGCTCTGCACACACTCAGATAGCTGTCTGCAGGGCAGACAGGAGCCTCCATCCCTGGCAGTGAGGCTAAAACTGCATGTACCCATCTCCATCAAATGCAGGTGGTGGGTAAGGACAGGAATGGATTGGAGCTCAGCATTCCAAACTAGCCAGCTAGGCTGCTTGGGGACCTCATTAGCTGTGTTTCCAGAACACGTTGAATTCTGTGAACAGCAGGTGCTCACAGCTAGCCATGGGGAGACAACACGGCCACCTTCTCCTGTGGGGTAAGGAAAGCTTGTCTTCTATCTTGTGCATATGGACCCACAGCTCCTCCTAATGCCAGATGAGAAGTGGGCGGGGGTTGCTCATCTGCCTTTGGTGCTCATTTCTCAATAACACAAAAATGTTGTTTAGTGTTAAAGAGGAACATTTACAAATAATAAAAGGATTAATACATTCAGGACAATATAACAGTTATATGTACCTGATAACAGAGCACTAAAATGTGTGAACATTTTGGTTCATGATAGATGCATAGATAAATAAACAATTCGAGAGTGACAACTGAAGACTTCAATAACCCGCTTTCAATAATGGTTATTTATCATTAGATAGATGTCAACAAGGAAATAAAAAAAAACTTGAGCAACACTATAACTCCACTTAGACCTAACAGACATATAGAAAACACTCCACTCAACAATAAAAACATTTACATTCTTCTCCAGTGAACGTGGAGCACTCTCCAGGACAGACACTATGCTAAACCATAAAAACCTCAGTAAATTATAAAGAAAATGTATAATGTAAAGTATACTCTCCAATGAAAATTGAGTGAATCTAGACATCAATGGAAGAAAATAGTTGTGAATCTCACAAATATCAGCAAACTAAATAATGCATTCCCAAATAATGAATGGGTAAAAGAAGAATTGTAAGGGAAATTAGAGGGCAGTTGAACATTTTGAGATAAAGGAAATGAACACAAAATATACCAAAACTTCTGGGATGTGAAAGCAGTGCTTAGAATGGAAGTTGCAGCTGCAAATGTCATTACGAAATAAAAAAGATCTCAAGTCAATAAACTTCTACATTAAAAATATTCAGAAAAAAGGAAACTAAACCCAAAGCATCCATAATGAAGAAAATAACAAAGGTCAGAGTAGAAATTGATGAACTAAAAGATAGGAAAATAAAAGGAAAAAAAACAATGAAACTAAAAGCTGCATCTTTGAAAAGATCAGCAAAATTGATAAATATTTATCCAGATTGACCAAAGAAGAGAGAAGACTCAAATTGCTGGAATCAGAAATGAAAGAGGAAACTACTATTGACTCTACAGATATAAAAAGAGTGCTATGAATAATTGTACACTAATTAGATAACTTAGGTGAAATGAACAAAGTCCTGGAAAGACACAGATACTGAAGCTGACAACAGAAGAAATAGACAGTCTAGAGAGACCTACAAGTGAAAAGATTGAAGTAGTAATTTAAAAATACCCACAAAGAAAAGTCCATTCCCAGATGACTTCACTGCTGAATTCTGCCAAGCATTTAAATCAGAAGTATTACCGATTTCTCAAAATCTCTTCCAGAAAAAGGGACAGACTACTTCCCAACTCATTTATGAGGGCAGTATTACCCTGATATAGGAACCACAAAAGATATCCCAAAAAACGAAAGCCACAGACTGATATCTCTAATAAACAGGAACATAAAAATACTCAAGAAAATAGTGGCAAATTGAATTCAGTAATACATTAAAAAAGTGTACATCATAGCCAAGAGGAATTTATCTGAGGAAGGCAAGGTTAATTTAAAACCCCCAAATCAGTATAATACATTAAATCAGTAGAATGACAAAAACTAATAATTAAATGATTATCTCAATAGATTTGCAATAATAATATTTAAATATTCAACACCCATTCATCATAAAAATAGGAATAGGAGAAAACTTCCTTAATCTGATAAAAGGCATGCACAAATTAAAACAAAACAAAACCCCACAGCTAACATCATACTTAATAGTGAAACACAGGATAGATAAAGATAATACACAGGGTTTCTTTTTGAGTTGATAAAATATATTCTTAACTTGATGGTGGCTATCACTGCACATCTTTCTGGGCATACTGAAAAAACACTTTAAATTGTACTCTTTAAATGGGTGAATCATATGGCATATGAAAGCTGTTAAAGAAATAAATAACATTTTATCTCTAATAATCCTGGCTTTCTGGGTACTATTTTATCTCTTCCTTTTCGTGTGTGTTTTCATGTTTCTGTCTGCCATCCACCTCTTACTTTTGGTGTGTTTTCCTTGCAGCTGGCATGTGTTTCTCATAAATATCACGTGGTTGGGTCTTGTCTTTTTAAAAACTAGTCTGATATTGTGTGTTAGCTGGAGAGATTATTCCAATTACCATGAATGTAATTACTAGTATGCTTGGGTTTAATTCTATCATCTTCATATTTTTTTCATTTGTCTCCATAATTTTATTTCCTTTGTTCCTCCTTTTTTTACCTTTTTTTGAACTAAGATTATTATTTCAATTTGGTTCTCTTATTTGAGTTATATTTTATATCATTTTTAGTGACTACCTTTATATTTTCTAATGAAACTTAGTACCTTACTCTTTTATGAACAACTCAAGAATTTTCAACAGTTGTTACTACATTTATCATTTCATCTCCTCTGTTTACAATTTTGTCATATTTGTTAATTGTTCATATGTCATGGAGTTGCTTTGCACAGTCACTATTATTTCACATTTACTCGCATGTTTACCTTTCATAGAATTTTATTCTTCCTGCAGTCATATGCTGCTTTATTTTCTATAGTGAGGGTAGCTGGTGAGAAATTCTCCCTGCTTCTGTTTGTCTGAGAATATCTTAATTTTACATTCTTTTTTTAAGACTGTAATTTTAGAGGGGCATTTCTATTTTCAGCTCTTTAACTCCATAATCCTCTTATCTTTCGGCTTCCATAGTTTCTTTGGAAACTGTCACTCTTTCTTCAGCTGTCATTCTTACGACTTCTGAAAGTAACAGTTCTTCTGCTGGCTGCCTTTGAGATTTCATCTTTTATTTATCTTCTACCCATTTGCCAATTATTTGTGTTGATATAGTTTCCTTCATGTTGCTCCTGCTTATGTTTTGCTGAGCTTTTTGACTGTGCAGGTAAATGTCTTCCAACAGTTTTTCAATGTGCCTGATCATTGACGCTGTGAGGGTCCTTGTGAGGGTCGTGGAGGGTCCGTGTGAGGGTCATATAAGGGTCACTATATGTGTGAGGATCGTGTGAGGTTCCGCGTGTGGGTCTCTAGAGGGTTTTGTGAGGTTTATGTGAGGGTCTCTGTGAGATTCTGTGTGTGGGTCACTAGCAGGTTGTGTAAGGGTCACTAGAGGGTCATGTGAGGGTCATGTGAAGGTCCTGTGAGATTCTGTGAGTCACCACAGAGTTATGTGAGGGTCATGTGAGGGCTGTGTGAGGATCTTGTGAGGGTTATGTAAGGGCTGTGTGAGGGTTGTGTGAGGGTCATGTGAGGGTCTTGACTCTCAGGCCACTCAACTGAGACAGGAGGGACAGCAGCCTCCACAGAGACGCAGCTGCAGTCCAGGCTGCTCTGGGAAGAGTGAAGCTCTGGCTGCAGTGGGGCTGCTGAGTGACTGGAGACGAAACTGGAACCCTGGGTTGGGCTCAGAGTGCGACAAGGCTAAGGCCTTGCGTGGGGTTTCCAGTTTTAGTTCTTAGGGTAGGAGCTCCTGGAGGCGGACTCGGCTGGAGCCTGGGCAGTTGTAATGCAGCCCTCAGTAGCCATGAGCTTCTGCCGGGTCTCCAAGGTCTCAGCCTAAAGGGAAAAGACGGCAGCTGATGGTCAGGGGCCAGGGTTCCAGTGCTGCAAGGCCCCTGAGATGGTCGGCCATGTGCAGATGAGGGAGGAGTTGTCCCTCCAGCAGCAGCTGGCCACAGGCTGGAGGCCTCTGCCTGGGCAGCTCAGACAGGGCTTAAAAACAGCCTCCGAGTCCTCATTGCTCAGGGGAGAAGGTGCCCAGGGTGGTGGCCCGGAAGGTGAGAGGCTTCTCTGCAAAGCTGATGAACGTGATTTCAGGGTAAATGTCCTCCTGTGATTATATTTTATTCCACAGCCATTAGGATAATATTGCTATTCATTCCGTGTCAGTGATATCGCGGCCTGATTTGCATTGTTCTGTGCATGTCTCTGCTCTCGAGCTGAGGGTTGTCTGTGTCTGCAAGAGGTGTTTTGACAGGAATGGGCACAAAGCCGGGGTCAGGCTGCCAACTTCCATTTGCCTCCTCTCTGTTCATCAGAGCCCTCTCTCTAGGCAGGAGGGCCTTCCTGGGGGCTGCTGTGTCCTCCCTCATGTCAGGCACCTCCAGGACTGACACTTGCAGCTGCCTCTGTGTGAGGAAGGGGTGCTCATTTTTCTAAGGTGCCATCAGATGACAGGTCCCTTGGTGCAGAGTGCACAGTGGTGCTCAGAGTGGCAGAACAACCACAGCTTCTCAGGCAAGCAGAGGCCTCCGGAGCGGCCCTGGCTGAGGGTCTGGGAGCCCAGAGAGGCCTTGGAAGGCACCATGGCTGCATGGAGGATCTTGACCTGGGAGTCAGGTACAGACATAACTTGGTTCATATAAGTACCACATGCTAACCGATGGCCCCACTGAATACATAACTTGGTTCAAATATCATGCCGCCACTGTGTGTGACCCTGGGCAAGAGACTATGAAGTCTCTGATCCTCAGTTTCTTCGTCTGAAATTTGGAGTGAACAATGCAACGGACTGTAGGGAGGATCCAATGATGCAGATGGAAGTGAATGAACTTGCAAATATAAAGCACAGCACAGATGAGCTCATTAAGAGGCAGTGTAGCATCGCGGTTCTAAGCACAGCCTTTGAAGCCACACTGTTTGGATTCAGCCCCAACTGTTCCACTAATTATTCGTGTGCTCTTTGATGAGATATTTGTGCCTCCATCACCTGCCCTGGAAAATGCAATGAGTTGCCCAGGTCTCCCTCCAGGGAAGGACTTACTGGCCCATGGGGAGTGAGGGCAGCACGCAACTTCTAGCCCCAGGGTTGGTCTGACTGCAGGAGTTCCCTTGACTGAGGCCACAGCTCTGCCTGTGAAGTCCAGGAAAGCCTGGAGGTTTGGAGGCACGCCAATCTCGGCTGGTGTGGGACAACTTTGATGGGCAATGCCCACCCCAGGGCTCCCTGTTGGATTGTTCAAGCCATGGCTGGGCCTGCCTTGTGGTCAGAGCTCCTCCTGTGCCCAGACCTACTCCTGTCACAGGTGCTGATCCCTAATCAGCAGTTTGCACCCAAACTCAGGCGCAGTGTCTGCTTCTAGAGAGCTCAGCAGGTTCCCAGCAAATAAATATAAGACAAAGCAAAAGGGTATCATGATCGTCAGATGAGTTCATAGAGTCTAAGGATGCTGAACAGTGTATGGGTCATGGTGCTATTATCAGTGTTAATCGTTGCTAATGATTTTTCACTGTGTCCTGAATAGAGAGATTCTCATGTGCTCCCATCCTCTGCAGGCTTCCAGGCTTCAGGCAGACACAGAGGTGGGGTTCTGACTTCTCACTGGAGTCACTGGCCATGGGTCTTTGTGTGCAGCTCCTGTCACCAAGCACCTACCCACTCCATGCTGGGCTCTGTCACATCAGTCCCTTGGCCTCATCTGTAATCCTCACGGTCACTCCATAAGGTAAGTATCGTTATCCCCACTTTACACAGCCCACTTCCAAATTCCAGTAGGAGGCAGAGCTGGGACCCAAAGCCTTCATCATGGGCCCTGTAGCCTTCTCCTTACACACATGGGAGCCTGCCTCCAGGGAGGCGACCACAGGCCGGCACTCAAGACGCCCATCAGCTCAGCTGGCCTTGCTGCTCCACATGCTCCTTAGGCTCTGGGCTGTCTCTGTGCTTACTCACAAACAGAAATGCGAGGTCAAAAACCATCTTTGTTTGGGCACAGTGGCTCATGCCTGTAATCCCAGCACTTTGGGAGGCTGATGTGGGTAGATCACTTGAGGCCAGGAGTTCAAGACCAGCCTGGCCAACGTGGTGAAACCTCGTCTCTACTAAAAATACAAAAATTAGCTGGGTGTGGTGGTGCGTGCCTATGGTCCCAGCTACTTGGGTGGCTGAGGCATGAGAATCACTTGAACCCGGGAGGCAGAGGTTGCAGTGAGCTGAGGTCATACCACTGCACTCCGACTTGGATGACAGTGAGACCCTATCTCAAAAAGGCAAAAACAAAAAACCAGACTACTTCTCTTCTCCTTACAGTTCCCACCTGCTCTCCTGAGGTGTGCTTGGATTGTTTGTAATGTATCACTACCTCTCAAATGCCCTTGCTTGTTTTTGGGAAGCAGATCCTTCCCTTTCTGGGGCGGGGTGGTGCAGAACTGAGTGGAGGAGACAGGAGGAGGAGGGCTGGCTGGCCTCACCTTGGTCTTGCACCTTCAGGCTCCAGGAAGCACATTGAAAATATTAGGGGAGTGAGCCTGCAGGGGATGAGGGGTTTGAGTTCCTGGTCCTCCAGACAATGAGGATCTTGATCATGCAGCCTCCAGGAAGCGAAAGCCCTGCCTTCCTCCAGCCTCTGTTTGGAAGGGAACAGTGGGCAGATGGGCCTTGCCTGGGAAAACTGACTTCTCTTGGTTCAGGTGAGTGTAGCCATTCATCTACTTTTGGCCTTGATAGATGTGCCTTAACTGGACATGTAACATCAATGGAATCAACACAGCATGGATTTCTGTGTCGGCTCCTTTCATTCAGCCTAATATTTTTGAGGTTAAACCATGTGTGGCGTGCATTGGTACTTCGATTCTTTTCATTAACAAATAATATTCCTGGGACCAATTGCATGCATTCTGTATTTTTTAAAGAAGCATTTAGTTTTAGTTTTACTTAATATCTTGTGATTGCCCAATCTCCTAAGTGACCTTTCTAGTTTGTATACATTAAGTGCTATGAAGTTCTATGGGTTTTGACAAATGCCCAGCGTCATGTATCCAACGTTTCAGTATCAGAATAGTTCCACTGCTCCAGGGTCCCCAGTGCTTCATGCATTCAGCTCTCCCCTCTCTGAACCCCAGCAACCACTGCTGTTTGCTGACTTACTTCTGTAGTTTTGACTTTCCCAGAATGTCATGTAGTTAGAATCATTCAGGATGTAGCCTTTTCAGACAGATTTATTTCACTTAGCAATATGTCTTGGTAACTCATTCCTATTTATCCCTGAATACTGTTCTACTGCATGGATGGGCTCCAGATTTTTAATCCATGCACCCACTGAAGGACACTGTAGTTGCTTTCCATTTGGGGCAATTATGAAAATATATGCTATAAACATTCATGTGCAAGTTTTTGAGTGAATATAAGTTTTCAAATCAATAGATTAAATGCCTAAGAATGTGATTGCTGGATCTTATGGTAAGACTATGCTTAGTTACAAAAAATTGTCAACTGTCTTCCAAAGTGGTTGTAACATTTTGCATTCTCACCAGCAACAAATGACAGTTCTGTTGCTCCACATTCTTGCCAGAAATTGGTATTTTCAGCTTCTTGTTAGTTTGCCATTCTGTTTGTAGCGTTATTGCATCGTTGCTTAATTTGCAATTACCCAATCACAAATGATGTTGAACATCCATATATATATACATATATTTTTCCATATGTATGTATTCTTTGGTGAAGTGTTTATTTAGATATTTTGCCCATTGTTAAAATAGATTCTTTTCTTATAATTTAGTTTGAAAAGTTTTTTTTGCATATTTTGGATACAAGTCCTTTGTCAGACATGTGTTCTGCAAATGTCATCTCCCAGTTTGTGTTTTGTCTTTTCATTCTTTTAACAGTATCTTTCACAGACTGTAAGTTTTTAAGTTTAATAAAGTCCAACTTATGAATTTTTTCTTTCATAAATCATACTTTTGGTGTTATTTCTAAGCCCTCACAACCAAATCCAAGGTTATGTAGATTTTCACGTCTATATTCTAAAAGTTTTATAACTTTGCATTTTACATTATGCTCTATGATCCATTTTGAGTTAATTTTTGTGTAAAATGTAAGGTCTGTGACTAGGTTCACTTTTTTAAGAATTTTAGAATACCTTTATGGTAAAAAATGCATAACACGAAATTTAACATCTTAACCATCTCGAAGTGTATAGTTCAGTAGGTTCACGTACATCCACTTTTTTCAGCACCATTTGTTTAAAAGCCTCTTCTTTTTTCACTGAATTACCTTTACGCCTTTGTCAAAACTCACGCGACTTTATTTGCGTGGGTCTATTTCTGGGCTCTCTATTCTGTTCCATAGGTCTGTGTTTCCATTCTTTCACCAGTATGATTTTGTTTTGATTATTACAACCATCTTTAATTTCTCTGCGTCATTTTAATGAGCTTAGACTTTATTGTCTGGGTATAGGGACCTAATGGGATAAGCAATGTACTAAGGGTAAAAATTGAGTTTTGGTTAGATACACTTGAGAAAGTGTGGTAGGCATATTGGATAAGAACAAGACTGGGTATGGAAAGACCACATAATCCAAGTGCCAGACAACCGAGGTGGTGGCATTGGGACTGGAGAGGAGTCAGAAGGCAGATAGGGCAGGCTTTCTTTCTTCTGGAAGCCCCAGCAGGCAGGCATTTGTGTCCAGATAAGATGGGCTTGCTGGACCCTCCAGACTTTCTGTGGCAGAGCTTCAGCCCCTTGTAAAATTTTACTTCATGACACATTTTGATGTCCATGGATGGACAGCCAACTCAACTGAGTAACCACCACCTGCTTCCAACTGCCCTCTTCCTTGTCACCTCACACTATAGAGATTGGGAAGCCAAAAATCAACTTTCCCAGACTTCTCTGTAGCCAGGGTGGCTGTACGACCCATCTACCCAATGAAACAGAAAGAGGTATCTTCAGGGAAATGTATGCTTCTTGATGAAAAGAGATATGTATAGTTGCAACTGTGGCCACCCTGGTCAGGCCTCAATACCCCTATTTTCATCTGCCTGTGGATGTGGGCCAATGCGGTGGGGGGTGACCCTGGGAGAATGGCTTTCCTGCAGGGTCCTGGAAGGGACTGATAGCTAAAAGCTGTTGCCAAAATCACTCCCAACAGTTGAAACAACAATTTTTCATAGAGGAAGGATCTGGGTCATGTATCACTGTGTCCACCATGTAAGATGTGTTTGTCATCACCTTAAAAATCAAAAAGATAAATTGAGAGAGGTTAAGTGATTGTGCGAGGTCATATAATAATAGAAATAATAATAATAAATAATTGCTGTATGCCAGGACCTTTTCTAAGCACATCGTTTACTTCCTCCGGCCTTGATATTTATTTCATAACTGGGGCCACAGAAGCAAACTTAAGTCAAGAGGGAGAGGTGAAGAGAGTCCCAAGAATCCAGCCTTGACAGCATAAATTTACGAAAGCAATGCTAGGAGGCAACCACCCTAGACACGGAACCGTATGAGGAAAACAGTTCTATATCTGCGTGGTCCCCAACTGGCCAGGTGCTCTGTTCTTTGCTGCTGAAGGCATTCCTAACAGAGATGCGTGCCTCACTCATCACTGCCATCATCACTGCTGGCAACGCTCCCTGTGTCAGCAGCCTTGGGACCAGCGAGGATCTTACAGAACAAATCAGAGAATGCTTCCTCCTTCTACGTGATGCTAACTCGAA
This sequence comes from Nomascus leucogenys, assembly GCF_006542625.1. Lineage (NCBI taxonomy): Eukaryota > Metazoa > Chordata > Mammalia > Primates > Hylobatidae > Nomascus > Nomascus leucogenys. The sequence goes on along the minus strand of NC_044395.1, from coordinate 293,711 downwards.
GGGGAGGGTTGTCGGGTGGGGATACGTGTGAACGGAAATGTCATAGACTTTAGGGATGTACCCCCTCCTGTCCCCTCACAGTCATCTTTCTACCTGTGCACACACCCTGTTAGGGCGTCAGGGTCATGCCAGGTAACTAAATAATATCCTTAGCTGGAAGCCATTGTTCCTCTCCAAACCTCAGGTGGTGTTCCTCAATCTGGCCAAGTTCCTTCCTCTCTTATGGGACATTCTCTCTGTAGCTTGACTTCCATTACAGTAACCCTAGACATAGAGAGTTATGTCTGTGTTTGTCCAAGTTTCTCTTGTGATATGCATCAAGTATTAATTTTCCTAAGAATCAACTCATGTCCTTGTTCATCAGTGGATAAGCACAATTATCTGGGGGCATTTCTGACCTTTACTGTCTGGATATGTCTGAGGCTCAGCTCTGCCCCACCAGGAAATTCCACACGTGTTGATCTGCTTGTGTGTCTGTCGGCTCCTGGAGCTCAGGGCTGCCTCAGTTCAGTTATCAGATGCCTGACATATATTTTGGTTGAATGAAGCAAAGAAGGAAGAAACGGGGCCCCTTCAGACACTGATGAGAGGGCTTCTGCACTCTCCAGGAAAGACAGGAAGCTTGGGTGGTGAGAGCAGCAGCTTCCTGCAGGATGTGGAGAACATAAAGGCTATCATTTCTGGGCCAAGACACTGATTTGTGGGGGATGAGGGGGAGGGTGGGCACTTATGAACAGTGTCTGAAATCCCCAGAAATGTAGACTTTTTCACAGAAGACGGGGGAGGTCACCAGAATGCTGAGAACTGCTGAGAGGAGCCTATTCAAAGAAGTATGAGGAGCTGCCAGACAGGTGCTGGGTTAGAGGAGCCAGGCCCGCACTGCATGACCAACATAAAGGCCAACAGCCTGCAGCCCCTATTGCTGTGTCCTCCAGCGGGGGCATATACAGAACTCGGCCCAGACGTGCCCCCTGTGTCGGGACGCTGGGGAGGCTGGAACCTTGGCTGCATTGGCGGAGAGCTCAGGAAAATGGGAGAGCCTTAGACCCATGGCCCACACAGGACTCTTCTGACCTCTGGGAGCTGAACCGAGAAAACCTGACCGGAGAAGTACTCTGCTTTGCTTTCTGTTTTGAGAAGAGTTTTAGCTCATTCTCTGTCTATCCCCAGTGCCTTCACATAGTCACAGTCTTGAAGATGCAGCTTAGCACGGAGGGGACATGGCTTCACTGTCAGGAAGCTCTGGGTTCAAACCCCGCAGCAGCCGTATGAGGCAGTGGTTACAGCATCGGTTTTAAGCCTAGGCCCACCTCTTTTTAGCTGCGATATCTTCAGCAAGTTACTTATGTTTACTCTGCCTCAGTTTATTTATTTGTTAAAACAGGAATTACAATAATACCTATCAAATAAGTTTGTGGGACTTAAACAAAGATCCACTTGATGTGGTTAGAAAAGGTCCTGGCATACAGTACCTGTTTATTATTATTATTATTATTATTATATGACCTTGAACAATCACTTAACCTCTCTCAATTTATCTTTTTGATTTTTAAGATGATGACAAGCACATCCTATATGGTGGATGCAGTGATACATGACCCAGATTCTTCCTCAATAAAAAATTGTCGTTTCAACTGTTGGGAGTGATTTTGGCAACAGCTTTCAGCTATCAGTCCCTTCCAGGACCCTGCAGGGAAGCTGTTCTCCTGGGGTCACCCCCACCTCATTGGCCGATATCCACTGGCAGATGGACATGGGGGTATTGAGGCCTGACCAATTCGTTTAACTGGGAAAACTCTGGAGGACCTCATCTCCCCAGGAGCCCTCTTGGTGCCAGTGGAGGCTCCTGTTGGGCCTGCATCACAGCTGAGATACCTCTGTCTGCTCTTCCCCCTCTTCCTTCCTGCAACGGGCTTGATCCCAAAGTCAGTCTTCAATAATGTCAGCCTGAAATAACCAAAAGGATCAAAATCCAATTTTATTCAAGCACAAAGTTTGAAGACAGCCACTCAGAAACACACACTCCAAAATAATGGGGTCAGTTCCTCCCTGGTGAGGAAATTAAGGTTTTATTAATGTAGACAGAAACAAAGAAGTTTGGCAGGATCACACCATTTTCCATACATGGCCGGTACACAGTTGCAGGGATGTGACTGGTCACAGTTTGCTACATTCTAAGGAACAGTGCTCTAGCACTTTCTGAGGAGGGGTGATGATCTGAGGGGGTCTGCTCTCTGGTGCCACAAGGCCTCTTCTTATCATTTACAGGAAGAAACAGAAGCTGTAGCTGCATGCTACATGGCTCAGGTCTCACAATTCACATTCCCTTCGAGGCTCAAAATACTTTAAAGTTCCAACAGCTTTAATTTGAATTATTTATCTTCACAATAAGCATTCTGCTTTCCGAACTCCATCTCAGAGTAAGCTTCCAAGGGAATGTAATCTCTGCATCTAACTTTGCAGAATTGTTGCCAGAATTAGGAGAACTAATTATGCATTACAATTGTTGGCCAATATAGCCCCTCACTCCCCCTTTCTTACAATATCATAGGCTAAATCTCTAACCCCAGTGTACCCTATGCTTCTACCTGAAATGTAGCTTCCATGACTAACCCGAATCAAAACACACTTTCTTACACCAATCTGAGCCCACTGTGTTGCATTTCAGGGCAGAGTTTGACATTTGGCCCCAGATGATAAAAGTTCAGCTGGTTTAATGAAATCTTCTTACTCCCATCCCAAACACAAGGCCACAGGTTAAGGGGAAGATCACATATGTCCAGGTAAGGCCTGGTGCATCCATCCACGAGAGAGTTTCTGCTTCTTCATCCCAGTCTCCTTATCCCCCAGACTGAGTGGACAAGTTTATGCAGGATTCCAGTTGCTGCTCTCCCAGGAACCATGCATAATGACATCCCTGCATAATGACATTAGACAAGTGCTAATTTGCATAGAGACTGCCAAGACCCTTTGCAAAGCAAAGAAATGCACATTGTTAAACAGTTACTATAACACTGACTGCAACCATGAAAACAATTTCACAGCAGATTAAACACACTTAGTGAAAGAAGCCCAGTGCAAAAGCAATCTCAACACCAAATTAGAGTTTAGTCAGCAGCTAGCAGGGAGCTGAGGAGACAATGGCCAGATGCAGCACCCTGATGACCTTACTGGGTGATTTTCCCTCGGTGAGCGGGAGCACACCCCAGTTTGGCAAGATTTCCTGCCAGAGATGAGCGATCCAATTACAGTGAGGGAAGGAATGAGGAGCGCTGAGCCGCAGAAGGAGCTGGAGGATGAATAGAGGGCATCAAATCTGTATAAACCGCAGGGAAACTTGTGTCAGACAAGCAGAAAAAGGCAGACATCAAGGAAGCAGAGAAGGATTGCTTTTATGATGAGTGATAACAAGTCTGAAAACAAAGGATTCCTATTTAGACATGAAAATCTCTGTTCAGATAGTAAAGAAAGAAAAAAAATCAGAATTTCCAATACAAAATAAATTTTCCAGTTTCATCTTCTCCAGCCAGGTTTGTTTTCGTCCATCTCCTGCCTCCAACATGAGAGCTCTGCTCTTCTAGATGACCAGACCTCTCCTGACGCCCCAGCCCTGAACCCTCAGGCCTGCAACTTGCTGTCCAGTGCTGAAAACGTCTGTCTCCCAACACTGACAATCGAGCTCTTTTCTTGTGTGTCCTGGGGAAATCTCAGCCAATGAATCTTACTCTTAATTTCACACTTGCTTTTCTTTATGGCAAGAAGCCAGGGACATTTGGGCATCTATAAATAATAAAAATAAATGACATTGGAAAGAGGCAAGGCCATCAACATCATTTAAAATCTCCCCATTCTGGGCTGACGACTAATCACTGGGCCTGGACTAGATGAGTGAATCTTGAAAAAGAGACAAAGGCACAGATTGTGCTGGGACTTCATCACCACAGACATCAAACAGATAAGCAGGTGTTTGCTTGAGTGATGGTCTCTCTGGCCAGGTGAGGCTCTCGATAATTCCAGATCACATGCCCTTGTATGTCTCACGTTTTACTCACATCTGTCAGAATGCCTGGAGTTTTCAGGATTAAATAATCTCCTATTCAAAGGCAATACTTTTGGGGAAAAGAAAATTATAATTCTGTTCAACTTAAACCTAAAAGCATAGGTAAGACAGGGGTAAGACAAAACTGTGGCATCTAGCTAAAAGCAAGTTTCCTCTTGATTGAGGTATAATGCAGAAGTATTAAAAAGAGCTACAGGATCATATATAAAGGGGTATTCTGGCTTGAATTTTGTGTCCCAAAGGGAGAAATATTGAAGTCTTAGCCCCCAATACCTCAGGATGTGTCCTTATTTGGAAATAGAGTCTTTGCAGATTTAACCAAGTTAAGATGAGGTCATTAGAGTAGGCTCGAATCCAATATGACTGGTGTCCTTATGAAAAGGAGACATTTGGACCCAGATATGCGCAGAGGGGAGTTGCTGCGAAGAGATATAGGGAGGAAGCCATCTGAATTTGGAGGATTTAAGTGACGCACCCATGAGCCAAAGAATGCCTGCGCCTACCAAAAGCTGCAGAGAGGCACAGAGCAGTTTCTTCCCTGGCATCTTCCCAGGGAGCATGGTGCTGCCAGCACCGGGATTTCAAACTTTTGATCTCCATAGCTATAAGACGATAAACTCCTGCTGTCTTAAGGCAGGTACTTTTTTTACAGTGGCCCTAGCAAACTGATACGGAGTGTTCTAAAAAAGTTTATGGTTATGTTCTGAGAGCAAATGTCACTTCATTTTTTATTCTGCCTTGAGATTTACAAAGCCAGTTTCTCTGTCATCCTTGTAGTCAGCATAGTTGGTAGTACAAACTTTATATTGGGATCCTTTCAGGGAATAAAATGTACTACATTTTGCACTAAGGATGGTAGAAAAGTTTCAGAAGAGAAGGAAGGGGAGGAAGTGGGTGGGGAGGGATTCATGGAGGTGATGGTGAGGAAGGTGGAGCGAAAGGCAGCACTGAAGAGGGGAGAAGATGAGGACCTTTGGTGTTTTCTGTGTGTTGGCCTGCTGTTCCCTTCTGCGTGCTTTCTGAGTTAATGCTTTCCATAACCACATGTGTTAGGCCATTGCTGATCTCTCTCACCAGCTCAGGGAGGTTAATAGCACGCCCAACTGCAAATTAATAAGGGGCTTTAAAAGTTAGAAGTGCATTCACCTGATTAAGAATAAACAAACAGAAACCACTTGCCCACAGTAACTTAAAACAGGTAAGGTTTACTTTTCCCCAAAACTTAAAAAAATCTGGAGTAAGGAAGATATTGGTAGTGATCTAGCCCTTAGGTGCTATTGAGAGTAATATCCCTGTTATTCTATTGGATTTTTCTTCATACATGAGGTCTCATGGTCATAATATGGATATGGCCTCTGTAGCTCCAGATATTATGTCTGAAATCAAGGCAGGAAGGAGAGGGAGTAGTAGCATGAGTCTTAGCTGTTTCTTTTGTCAGGAAAGGCAAATACTTTCCAGAAGTCCCTAAAATAACATAGATTTTACTGATCTGAACTGTATTGCATAGACACACCTCGTGATCAGTTTTTTGGGTAAATAGGTATTGAGCTTTCCAGGTGCTACGGTGGGCAAATGAGAGAAAATAGAATTGGTTACGCATCTTGTGTTAGCCAACAAATAGCATATGACAGGGTGCCAGAGTAAGAAGGCAAACCTGCATCTCTGGCCATGAATTCAGGACTCTCTTTGTTCACAAAATCTTATGGTGAGACTGTCAGCCTGCTTCCTGCAGATATGTCTTCTGTTCTATAGAAGCAGCCCCTTTGAATAAAGCTAGGTCTTTCTTGCAGGGCTGCTCCAGTATTTGGATCTAATTTCTTTGCATGGGGATAATATGGTATAATAGGTACTACACTACTTCAGAAGACAATTGGCCTAGGTTGTAATTCCACTATTATCATAAATTTCCAGGTATTTTTTCCTCTATACTTTGGAGCAAAATGGAAGCAATTAAACCTTGTATCTTCTATTTCCCTTAGTTTTGTGATGCACTTGAAAACAGCGTGGGACTTTCCATATGAATTTTTTATTGGATTAGTACTTATAATATCACACGCTATCACTACTAATATTTTCCAAGTGCTTTATAGTTTAAAATTGCTTTCAAAATATATATTATCTTATTCGAGCCTCATAAGAAGCACTATCAAGTGGGCAAAGTAAAGCATCATCTAAAAGTAAAAGCTGCACATGTAACCATATTTCTCCTGTCCTCAAATTCTTGCCACAATTCCATTAGGGATCTTCCTATATTCTAAGGCCATTTTCCAAGTGCATTTTAAAATCACAGCATATCTCATACAGTACACCCATACAAAGGTTCCAGATCTATTTATACCTTCTCCCTTTCTGTGACTCTCTCTTAACCTCTAGCCACAATTCTTAAGGTAGCAATTGGCTTGATACTGTCTCCTTGGCTCCTTACCTAACTCCGACCAATTGACTCAATTCGGAGGACTATGTCTTCAAGCTGACAGGCTAAAACGCAGTGAGCCAAGGTGACCCAGTGCTCTGACCTGTGAAGCAGACTGAGCAGGGCGATGCATTTATGAGCATTTCAGCGACCAGTTGTAGCTGTTTCTTTTTAGGTTATTATTTCATTTGGCTTTGGTGATAAACATCAGAAGTCAGGGGCCCCAGGCAGAGTTCTCTTTGGTAAAAATGACCATCCTAAATGTGGATACTAGACTGAAACTCAGTACAAGTCCTGATACACATTCTCCAGGGAAATAGTTTTTGTTTTGTTTGTGGAAAGAGATGAGCTTTTCACTGAAAGGTGAGCTTCCCACAGTGTCGGTCAGGGTGGGAAGGCTGAGGGTGCTGAGGGAAGGGGAGACGGCAAACTCCTCACCTGCTCAGGTTCTTTCCAACTCACTGTGCCCAGAGTGATGCTCATTTAGAAGGTGGTGGTGCAAAACCGAGGAACCCTGGGCTTCACGGCATGGCCCCTGGAAAACTGCTCCATTTTAGTTATTGCCAACACGGCCCTGAAACTGACCAGTTCTCTTTGTATCTTGGGCCTTTCCAGCTGCCCAAGAACCAATCTTAGATACAGGAAATCAGGCCTCTGAGAACCAACTTCCAAGAGCCTTCCTCCTAGGAGCTCTGCCCTGAAAAACAAGATCAGCTGGCACTGTGCACTCATTAAGAGGAAACATTCTGATGAGGACCTCAATGTCTCATGGGGAGAAGTGGAGAGAGAATGAGCCTGAGGAATTGAGAGGATCCGTTCAGCACATGAAAGCCCTGAAGCCATTTACCCCCTCAGGTATTCCATGCCAGCAAGCAGGTGAGGAGAGACGAAAGCAGCTGGACCTACAATGCCCATCTTTCTGCTCACTGTCCATGTACCCTGCACACCCAGATCCCCTCTCTGTGGCCAGCTGTGGCAGGGAGGAGAGGTTCCTTGTGGAGGGTGGTTATGCCTGAAATCATCTTGGATGGGAACAGGGAAAGTCATCTCCCTGGAACCTGAACTTCATTTCCCCCCAAATCCCTTCCATAGCTTGTCTTTTCGTTTTCTCTTCTGAGTTTTCCAAGAGCCAGGATGACAGCTGCCTGAGTCCACACAAGGCTGTGTAAGGCCAAGAAGAGCGGTCCCTTCTTCAAGACGAGTTGTCGGAAGTGCTAAATCTAGGGCTTGGGGCTGGAGTATAAGTGGAGACAACATGGGGCGGCTCAGGCATGTGCAGCTGCCATCAGTCAAGTCACCTTCCCGGGCACTGAGAGATGGGAAAGGGAGAGCGGATAATTCTGCTGTGGCGTGGGTTATTTTGCATCGCGAAATGTTTCAAAAAAGGTCAGTAATAATTTTTTTGGACAAATGCGTCTTTTATAAAACATTCCAGAAATCAGTTGAAAACTAAAATGGGCAAGAAGACAGTCTCCCTCTTCGTAATAAACTTACATCTGCAAGAAATGAAATTCTAAGGAACTAACATGAAACAGACGCTCCCTGATGCCAGAACAAAGCTTTTGTGTAGACAAATGGTATTCTAGACTCTGGGAGCAGTAAAAACATGTAGAATGTGCCTTAAATAAAAATGCTGATAATGGGTCTCAGAGAAATGTGTAGTCCTGGTAGGAGCTGCCTTGCTGTAAAACAAGGAGTTGGTGTTTATAGCACGGGGAAGCTGTCCATCACGCTCACACTGGGGACATAAGATGTCTCTGTTATATCTAATTCATGACACTGCCTTGTACAGAAACCTCATTTGAAAATCCTAACTTGCACCAAGGTCTGAGATGTTTTTTTTATCAGAAATAAATAACTGGATTTAGTGTTTCCCAGCCTATGCCCTAAAATTATCCATGTATTTGTAGGTAATTAACAAATTCATTAAGTTGTTGTGACATACATATATATTTCACCATATATACATATATACATGTTGCTACACATGTATATATGTACATACCTACACACATATATAGCTTGAGAGCTTCTCAATGTCAGATATTGCTGTAATTTATGTGCTTCAAGTCATGCAATGTATGTCAACTTTCTCTCTTCTCTTCCTTGTTAGTCTCCTCTGCCTGCCCCCGTTTCCATTTCCTCTTCGTTCTTTCTCACTTTCCCCCTCTCCTCCCCTGTCTCCCCTCCTCTCCCTTCCTCTCCATCCTCTTCACTCCCATGCTCCTCCCTCATTTCTACTCCTGGGCCACAGCTCTGTTTCAGCCTAACAAGGAGAGCTGTGGAGTCTGAAATACTTCAAGGGGAAGAAAAGGTTAGAAGCAAAATTCAAGAGGTTGATTCTGTCAAGACCTTCATCTGGGATTCTCCGGTCTGGCAGATTCATTATTTTGTGAAATGATAACTGATTGCATCTGAAGGAGCATGAGAGAGTGATTTAGATCAGCATCAGAAAACGAGACAGGGTAGCTGTGCAGCCAGAAACCCTCTAGAGTGTCCCTTTTCACCCTGGTCAGAAAGGGCTTAGCAGCCAACACTAGATGATGTTTCTGATTTAACACCAACTGTTCATTTGTTAAGGTCATGATTTATCTTAACTGTTTATTTAGATGCATTTTGATGATTGTATTTATTCATAAAACTACTGCAAAAATATGGTACAGATTATTTTCATCACTGCAGCATGTTTGTTTGTACTGCTTTATAGAACTGTTCCCCTCCCAACAAGAACCAATATTCTGAATTCTATCACCATAGAATAAGTTTGGTTGTTCTTCAACTTCATATGAGTGGAATCATAGAGAATGCACTCTTTTGTGTCTGGCTTATTTTACTCAGAATGTTTTGACGTTCAGTCATGTCGTTCTGTGTATTAGTAGTTTATTTTTTTTTTATCACTAAGTCATAGTGTGTTATGTGACTATACCACAATTGGATTATTCATTTGTCAGTAGATGAATATTTGGGTGTTTTCAGTGTTCTGCTGTTATGAATAAGGCTACTGTAATCTTTTCCCACAATTCCTTTTGTAAACACATGTTTTAAATTTTCTTTGGTAAAAAGCCAGGAGGAGAATTGTTTGGTCATAGGTATGCCGGAGTTGATAAGAAACTGTCAAGGAGTTTAACAAAGTGAATGTTTCACTTTACACTCCTTCATCTATGTATGAAACTCTAGTTACTTCACATTTTTAACAGTGCTTGGTATTGTCAGACTTTTTCTAATCAGTTGGAATTGGTATCTCATTGAGGTTTTGATTTGCATCACCATGATAGACGATGATGCTGAGCATGAGTTTATTTGCTTATTAGTATTCATGTGATTTTTTTGTTTCTTGTTTGTTTATATTTTTTGGCCATTTTCCATTGGGTTCTATTGGGTTCTTCACCTATTTATCATTGAATTGTATACAAAGATTGAGTCTCAGCAGACTTCAATGTCCCTGTCTGACAGCTTGGAAGACAGTAGTGGTTCCCTCAGCACGCAGCTTGAGATCTGAGAAAGGACAGACGGCCTCCTCAAGTGGGTCCCTGACTGCCGAGCAGCCTAACTGGGAGGCAGCCCCCAGCAGGGTCAGACTGACACCTCACATGGCCGGGTAACCCTCTGAGACAAAACCTCAGAGGAACGATCAGGCAGCAACATTTGCTGTTCAGCAATATTCGCTGTTCTGCAGCCTCCACTGCTGGTAAACAGGGTCTGGAGTGGACCTCCAGCAAACTCCAACAGACCTGCAGCTGAGGGTCCTGACTGTTAGAAGGAAAACTAACAAACAGAAAGGATATCCACACCAAAACCCCATCTGTACGTCACCATCATCAAAGACCAAAGGTAGATAAAACCACAAAGATGGGGAAAAAATAGAGCAGAAAAACTGAAAATTCTAAAAATCAGAGCACTTCTCCCCCTCCAAAGGACTGCAGCTCCTCGCCAGCAATGGAACAAAGCTGGATGGAGAATGACTTTGATGAGTTGAGAGAAGAAGGCTTCAGACGATCGAACTTCTCCGAGCTAAAGGAGGAAGTTAGAACCCATGGCAAAGAAGTTAAAAATCTTGAAAAAAGATTAGATGAATGGCTAACTAGAATAACCAGTGTAGAGAAGTCCTTAAAGGACCTGATGGAGCTGAAAACCATGGCATGAGAACTACGTGATGAATGCACAAGCTTCAGTAGCCGATTCGATCAACTGGAAGTAGGTTATCAGTGATGGAAGATCAAATGAATGAAATGAAGCAAGAAGAGAAGTTTAGAGAAAAAAGAGTAAAAAGAAACGAACAAAGCCTCCAAGAAATATGGGACGATGTGAAAAGACCAAATCTACGTCTGATTGGTGTACCTGAAAGTGACAGGGAGAATGGAACCAAGATGGAAACACTCTGCAGGATATTATCCAGGAGAACTTCTCCAACCTAGCAAGGCAGACCCACATTCAAATTCAGGAAATACTTGTAAATGTACTTAAATTAGTTGTAAATGTACTTAAATTAGTTGTAAATGTATATTGCAAGTGATAGGGCGATCACTAAAAATATTTAAAAAGAAGTATAATGGTATGCTAAAAGATGAGACAAAATAGAATCATAGAATGCTCAATTAAAATGACAAGAGGCAGAAAAGATGGAAAGATAAAAAAGAAACACAAAAGAGAAACGAAAGAAAACAGTTATAAAGTGGTAGATATTAATCCAACTATAACAATTATCACTTTAAATGTGACTAATCCAAAATAACAATTAAAAGACAGAGGCTAACAAGATAGATGAAAACACAAGACCCAGCTACATGGTGTCTATAAGACCCAGCTACATGGTGTCTATAAGAAACCCAATTTCAATATTCAAGTACAGACAGATTAAAAGTAAAAGGATGGCGAAAGATATTCCATGATAGTAGAAATTTTAGAAAACTCAAGTAATTATGTTAATTATGGACAAAACTGATAATAGAATAAGAAACCTTATCAGGGATAAAGAAGGGCAATAAAGGATAAGGAGACCAGCTCTCGAAGAAAACTTGATCGTCCTTAACGTGTGTGTGTGTGACTAACAGCAGAGCATTAAAAGAGGTGAGACAGAAACAGATAGAGCTGCGAAGAAATAGAGGCATATTCAGTTATGATTAGAGACTTCAACATCCTTCTATCAATAATTGACAAATCCTGGCGGGGTGCAGTGGCTCAAGCCTGTAATCCCAGCACTCAGGGAGGCCAAGACAGGTGGATCACCTGAGGTCGGGAGTTTGAGACCAGTCTGGCCAATATGGTGAAACCCCCATCTCTACTAAAAATACAAAAAATTAGCTGGATGTGGCCGTGGGCACCCGTAGTCTCAGGTACTTGGGAGGCTGAGGCAGGAGAATCGCTTGAACCCGGGAGGTGGAGGTGGCAGTGAGCCAAGATTGCGCCACTGCACTCCACCCTGGGCAGGACAGAGCAAGACTCCACCTCAAAAAAAAAAAATAAAAATAAAAATAAAATAAATAATAATAATAACTGACAGATCCAACAGGCAGAAAATCAGTAAGGACGTAACTGAATTGAACATCAGTGTCAACAAACGGGATCAAGTTGATCATTATAAGGTACTTTCTTCAATGACAGCAGAGTAACATTCTTCATGGAAAACACACCTCAACAAAGTTTAAAAACAGATATCACACAGCATATGTTGTGAGAACACCATAAAATTAATTTAGAAATCAATAGCAGAAAGGTAACTGGAAAATGCCAAATTAATTGAACATTAAGCATCACAGTTCAAAATAGCACACAAATCAATGCTAACAAATTTTGAACTGAATGAAAATAAAAATAAAACATCAAAATTTGTGGGATGCAGTAAAAACAGTGCTTACAGGGAAATTTATAACATTAAATGCATATAATAGGAAAGAAGAAAGGTCTAAAATTAATAATCCAAGCATCTCTTTTAGGAATCTAGAGAAAAAAAGAGCAATATAAGCCTAAAGGATGTTAAGAAAATAAATAATAAAAATTAGAGAAGAAATAAAACAGAAAACAAGAATGCACTAGAGAAAATAAATAAAACCAAACAATGGTTTGCTGAAAATATCAATTGAAATAATAAATAGCTAGTCAGAGTAACTAAGAAAAAAAAGAAGACACAAATTGTGAATATCAGAAATGAAAAGAGGCTATCACTACTGGTCCCATAAACATTAAAGAAATAATAAAGGAATATTATGAAAAGCTGTATGCCCACAAATTTTATAACCTAGATGAAATGGACCAATTCCTTGAAACACGCAGTCTATCAAAACTCCCAAAGGAAAACTGATAATCGGAATAGGCCTATCTCTATTAAAGAAATTGAATCAATAATTAATATCTTTCCCAAACAGAAAGCATCAGACCCAGATGATTTTCCTAGCGAATTCTGCAATCATTTAAGGAGGAAATTGTTCTAGTTCTCTACAATCTTGTCTAGAAACAGAAGCAGAGGGAATACTTTCTAAGTCATTCTATGAGACCAACATTTTCCAAATATCAAAACCAGACAAACACATTGTTAGGAATGACAACTATAGACCAATATCTCTTATACACATACATGCAAAATCCTTAACAAAATATTGGCAAATTGAATCCAACAATGTATTAAAAATTATACACTAGGATCAAATGGGATTCATTTTAGGCATGCAAGTCTGGTTCAACATTTAAAGATCAATCAATGTAATCCCTGTATCAACAGGCAAAAGAAGAAACACCATACAACCATATCAATAGAGGCAGAAAAAGTATTTGACGAAATCCAACACACTTATTCATGATACAAACTCTCAGCAAACTAGGAATGGAGGAAAATGGAATATTTTATAAAAATATCTCTGAATATATAGAACAGTTTATAAAAATCTAAGCTAATACTATACTTACTGGTGAGAATCCAAGTGCTTTACACCTATGATCAGGAACAAGACAAGGATGTCACCTCTCATGACTTAATTCAACATTGTGCAGTGAGTCTTACCTAATGCAATAAAACAGAAAAGGAAGTAAAAGGCATACAGATTGGGAAGGAAGAAACGAAACTGCATTTGTTCACAGATGACATGATTGGCTATGTAGAAAATTCCAAAAAATCAACAACTATGCAGAGAGATGTTTCAGGAGGAAACATGGGGAAAGAATTAAGACTCTAGCTTGCGAGTCACATAATTCACAGTGCTGATTTTTCTTTTGCTCACTCTGAGCGGTTAGTAAAGTACTGTTTAAATATTCCAGCCAGGTTTCAGGGATCTAAGCTAGATTAATAACGTTAAATGGAGTGCAGCATCCCCTAAAACAAGAGTAGGATGAGGAGCAACAGTTAGTGAGAAATCCTCGGGATATGCGGCTCACAGGAGAGAAGAGGAGGCCTAGGAGGTCCAGCCATGTCCATGGGGAGATTCTCCCTCCACAGCTGACCCGAAGAGGAGAGCAGGAGACAGAGGTTGGACAAGAGGCAGGCTTGGTGGCCTGGGTGGCATGAAGGACTGCAGTGCTGGGGTGCATGCTAACAGCTGTTTTAAGAGCATCTTGGCAGCCTCTTCCCTCATCCATGTATTCTAAAGTACTTCAGGCCAACATGCTTTGAGCAGCAGTTCCAAGGAAAACCAAGAATCTCTGTCGCCAGCTATCTGTCCTAACCAAGTGACCTTCTGAACTCAGGAGCCAAGCTTCTCAGAACTGCTTTGGAGTTGATGTTGATATTAAGAATTTCAACTCACCACCTAAGGACTAGAATCTCAATAAGAACTTAGATAGGCAAGCAGTAGACATCACATACATTTTCCTTGGAGAGTTGCAGTATGCATTTTCCCGTCTCAGTTATGCAAAATACAGCAATGAAACACTTAGGAAGGCATGACAAGGAAAAATTAAAGGCACACAGTGAGCAATAATAAGCAAGTCACATATTTTGCATCCCACTAAGTATTCGGTAGCAAAGCAATTTTAATAGACCCAGAAATGCAATCTGATATTTGAATGGAGAGAGAAAAATTAGCAAGGTGAGCTGGAGGAGGAGCCAAGGGCTGAATTAATTAGTCTAGGGCTTTTAAACCATATTCTGCAACCCTGCAGCTTTACAGAATACATTTCTCTTGTGAAACTGTTTTAATATAAACACCATAAAAATGGAAATAAGTATATTATAAATTCACAACCACTAGCCTGAACTTTAATACCCTAGTAAATATATTTTGCTACTTCAGACTTCCTCTGTCTGTGATCATTTGCTATATAAATTTTGTTACAGTACCTGTTGTCATGTAGACAGTATTAAAGTTTAGATTCTTCCTTAAGTCTTAAAATCAGTTTTGTTGAAGGATAATTAATGTAAAATATAATGCACGCATTTATTATTATTATTATTTTTGAAACAGAGTCTTGCTCTGTCACCCAGGCTGAAGTGCAGTGGCACAATCTCGGCTCACTGCAACCTCCACCTCCTAGGTTCAAGTGATTCTCCTGCCTCAGCCTCCTCAGTAGCTGGGATTACAGTGAGCGCCACCATGCCCGGCTAATTTTTGTATTTTTAGTAGAGACGGGGTTTCACCATGTTGGTTAGGCTGGTCTCAAACTCCTGACCTCGTGATCTGTCAGCCTTGGCATCCCAAAGTGCTGAGATTACAGCATGAACCACTGCATCCGGCCAATGCATCCACTTAAATCGTATGGTTTGATGGGCTTTGCCAATGTGTACATCTGTGTAACCACCCTCACGGTCCATAGAAAAAATATTTTCATTACCCCAGAGTTCCCTGTTCTGCCTCAGTGCCAGGTGCCACCATCCCAACCCCATGAAGACTAGCCTCCTTCCTGCCACCCTGGGTTAGAGAAATGGAACCGTGACCATTTGTGAATCATTACTTTCACGCAACATGGTGATTCTGGGATCTGTCCATGTTGGTGCAGTTATCAGTGGCTCATCCCTTTTCATTGCTGAAAAATATTGCCCCATATGGATGTTCCAAAATGTGTTCATCCTTTCATGCACTGTTACAATAAAGATGTTCTGAACATCGGGGCTCGAGTGTCTGTGTGGAAATATTTTATTCTCATAGGTGAAGACCTGAGAATAGAATTATGTAATAATGTTATGTATGCATGTTTAAAACACTGTGGGACAGTTCTCCAAAGTAGTGCTCCATTTTGCAGCACCATCAGCAATGGCTGGGTTCCAGCCGCCTCACCTCCTCACAGATGTTTGTCAGGTCAGGCTTTGGATTATGGCCATGCAAAATGGATGGCAGCTGCACAATGCCTTGGAAGGCAGTGGCAAGGGGGAGCTTCACCATGATGGCGTGATGGCGCCATGATCCATGCTGTGTGGAAAGAGAAGAGGCCGGCTTTAGTGTCTATATAGGTACACGTACATACATGTGTGATGAGGAGCCATGGAAAATGGCCTATCCTGTTGACCTTGGGCCTGGAAAGAAAAAATATTAGAAGATCGGGGACAAGAATATATAGGGTAAAAGGGATAGAGGCATGTACATGGACCTACTGGAGTGGACAAGAGGTGGGCTCTTTCTGCATTGTGTATGAAGGCCCATAGAGAGTGGCTACCGTGGAAGAGACGCTAAGCCAGCAGCTAGACAAAATGGCGGCCAGTTGATGTCAGCCAGCCTCTGTCATCAGCCACCCAGTGGCAATGGGCACATCAGTGAAAGGACCTCAGAGGCAGAGACGAGGGCACTGCAAAGGACCCACTGAATGGCCTCTGCCTACCAGTGCTGGATCCACCGCCATTGTCCAATGTCCTTGGCCTGTGACAGAGATGGATGGTGAACCCCAGTGTGGCACCATTGCTGGAGAAAATCAATCACTAACTGCTGCAAAGTGACTACACTAGGTCCTCGCTACCCTCAAGGGGCATTTCCATCAAGCTAGAGAAACCTCCCCAAAACTCTTCCATGTCATGATCCCCCACCTGGGAATTTACTGGGTGGCTGCATGAATGATACAAGCAACGTCAATAGCAAGAGACCAAAGTCCATCAATACTCAGTCCAGTGGGGACGCCCACAGGAGAAGGGGCTTCCCCAGCCAGAGGTTGATGGTGGCAAAAAAAATTGGAGGATAGAAGGACTGGAGAAACCAAAGCATTTATGTGCTACTTAGGGAGAGGCACATTTCCTGTGAGTTATTACCCTGTTGGCTGAATTTGAATCCTAATGGGCCCCTACAGGTGTCACTAAAAATGAACTTGTTTTCTAAGTTTATCAAAGCCTTCCCTAAGGGGCACTTCTCACCCCAGCACACCTAGGATAACTGGGGTGTCAGTTAAGAAAGGAGGTGCCTTGGAAAAGCAAGCAGGAAGACCTCGCTGGGGCAAAGGGGACTTCTGTCAAGTCTTATGACTCAGATATCACAAACTGGTGGCCCCATGTCATTACAAAGGGCCAGTGGTTTGTTCTTACAGGAATAGACACTAATTCACACATGGGATCAGGTTTCTTCTCAGCAGGGGAGCACCACTGTCTGTCGACTCATGAGGTGTTCGGTCTACAGGCCTGAGGTCTCCTTAAGGCATCTCAGCTCCATGGGTCCACTTTACAGCCCAGGGGCCACTGGTTGTATCTCACACTTGATAGACAGTCAAAATCACCTTCTACAAGTGTACCAGAGATGCCAGCCTAGAGCCCATGCCCTGTGATGACTGGATGACACCCTCCAGGTTGCAGCATGTACATGGAATCAGACCTTCCTATGGCACCCTGTTCCTGGAGGAGAAAACACTGATATGGGAACCGATGGCTGGAAACAAAGTGGCTCCACTTCCCCCGATTCCATCACTCACGGAGGATATGCTTCCCTTTCTTGCTGGGCTCTGCAGGTTTAGAGGTCCTGGTCTTCAAGACAGCATGTTTTCTCCTGAGGACACAGCAAGATTTTCAGTAAATTATGAGCTACTGCTGCTCCCTGGGAGGGTGGGTCATTGTGTCCAGGGACCAGCAGACAAGATGTGTTGGCACGGGTGACTGACCCTGATCATCAGGAGGTGGCCGGTCTGATGCTGCACAACATGGCTAGGGAGAGGCACTCTTGGATACCGGGTGACCAACGTGGGGGCCCCTTGGTGATCTCTGGACAATTGTGACTGTGAATGGATAGGGAAGACAGCCTGGACCTGGGAAGAGGAAGGCTGGACAGGAGCTCAGGTACCTTGGAGGGGAGGCTCCAGGCCATGCCCTGGCCACTGAGGGCAGTCGCGGTGGCCACTGAGAGTGAGAGGAACCTAGTTTGGATGGTGGAGGGAGGGCAAGAGGAACATCACCTGCAGCTCCAAGGCCCACAGCAGTGGAGGCGCTGCAGCTCTCCCATAGCCCTTCTCATGTAAGTTTTCCCTCTGGAAGAGAAGCCCCTGAGAATCCTGGAGGAGCTGCTCCCCAGGCATGTGGGAGCCTGAGCAGTGCAGACGTGTGTTATGGCTTGAGTGTCTGTGTCCCCTAAAACTCATATCTGGAAACCCTAACCTCCAAGGTGCTGGTGTTAGGAGCTGGGCCTTTGGGAGTAATTCATGAGGGTGGAGCACCCATGAGCAGCATTAGGGTCTTTATAAATAGACACATGAGAGCTTGCTTTTTTTCTCTCTGCTGTCTGCCATGTGAGGATACGATGAAGGGGTCTCATGGCCCTGGGAATTTTCATGCACTGTGATGGGGTTTCTGGAGACCCGGGGGCCTGGGTTAGGTGCAGACCTGTGTTTCATTAGGGACTTTGAGCGTGATTTTCTTGACTACCTTATAAACTGGATGGAGAAAGACAGGCAGGATGATGGTGTAAAAGGTGGATTGAAATGCATGTGAGCATGTGAGCTGCTGTTGCCCTGCTCCCTGATAGACGTGGGTCAACATTTTCATGAGACTTTGAGTGATGGCTTAGAAGGCACTTTGTCCAGCATAGCCTTGGCTCTTCGTCCCAGCCCTGACTCAAGTTCCAAGCACCCCAAGCCCTACTTGACCACATTTGAATTTTAATTTTTGGTTCTTTTGTCTCTGGGACCACAGCCTTGGGCTTAGAATCCTGATGCCACCCCGTAACCTGGGTCCCCAGAGACTCGCAGTTCCTCCTCACCTCTCTAGGGATTTCTTGGCCCCTGGTTCTCTGGCATCATTTCGGGACAAGCCACCCTCCAGCCTTGGTACCCACCACTGTCTGTGGAGGGCTTCCCTGTCTTACTCTCAGGCCTTTTTAACTCACCCCCAAATTTGCCCCTTTGGTTGGTGCCCCACCTGCACACTAAGGAAGGACACGAGTGAAACTTTTCAAACTTGCCAGTGACAATCGAGGAAGCAGAGGAGAAGAGGACCTGATGGCATTTAGAACACTCACGCATACACACATGCACAGACACAGGTGTATGAAACGAATGACATTTAGAACACTCACGCATACACACATACACAGATACAGGTGCATGAAATGAACTTAGAATAGAAAACTTTTCCCCTGGGTAGAAGCGGCACCTGTGCAATATGGAAAACTTCATATACAAATGAACTTCAGAAAAGACTTGGGAATTTAAACTGAACACAGGTTAATATCAGGTGGTATCAGCTAGCATTTAAATACCTCTTATTATGTGCCAGGCACTGCTGTAAGCACTTTATGTGTATTGATTACATAATCCTCACACTAAGCATTTGAGGTAGCTAATATTATTATGAACCTTTTACAGCTGTGGAAACTGAGGGATAATTAAAGTAAAATCATTTAAGATCCTTATTGACCTGGTAAGTCACAGCAAGAATTTGAACCAGGCAATCTGTCACTGCAGCTTATGCTTAACACCACCATGCTTAAGTGTGTAGGGTTCCCAACTCTAGCAAATAAAAATATAGCATTCTCAATTAAACTTAATTTCAGATAAGCAATAAATACTATTTTAGTACATATATGTACTATGAAATATCTGAGACGCAATTATATTTTAAAAGTCATCGTCTATCTGAAATTCTTACTTACCTGGGCATCCGTGTTTTACCTGGCTAGTGGAGGAATGACAGTCTTGGTTATATTATGAGTGAAACTCAGAAATGCATAAATTCGGGCTGGCTAATCATTTTTAAGCTCTGAGTAACAATATTAATGACTGAAGTGGCCAACTAACATTGAATGCAGAGCTTGATAAAGATGATGTTGCACCCTGCACTTCAGGCTCAAGGCCTAAGTGGGGTCCAGTAATTAACTACTCCTTCTAGTCTAAATTTAGATCTTCTAACTGTTCTGAAAGACAGATGGGGAAAACTGCACAGTCAACCCAACCTCCCACTCAGCTCCAAGCAGAGTGAAGAAAAAAAAAATCTAGAGGGGGTGACTTACCCTCTTTCCTTGCAGTTGCAAAGCAGGGGTCAGAGGAGCATAATCATATGACTGAATAAATGAATGAGCAAATTAGTAACAAGTTCTGGTAAGACGTTTGCAGATTGAATAAAAATGTGGTGAATGGGACCCTGCCCCTGAGAGTCCCATGCCAGTGTCAGCAGTGAACACCCCTCTGTGAAGAGGAGTCCCCTCTCTCCTTTAAGAGCTGAGAGCAGCCTGCTTGGCAGGGACTGAGTACATCAAGGGGGCTGCCTCCCAGCGGGGGTGATCCAAGGAAGAAAACCTCACAATGGGAAAGAAGACACACAGCTATTCCCAGTCTCCTAGGGAAGGATGTGGAAGGAAAAAGCCCCTCACCCTTTTCTACAACACCTGACCAGGGAGAATAGGCATCCCTGAATTATAAAACAAGGTTTTATATTTCTCAAGTTTCCCTAGAAATAAAATGCAGCAGTTAAAGATATATCTTTGTTTTGCCAGATCCTTGAAATGATTTGAGTGATCACAGTGATCAAAGGACATACCAGGAAAAACTGAAGCGAAGCTATCAAATAATAGTGAGATTCCTACTGGTAATAAGTTCAGGGTAACAAATCCAGACACTGATGTACTAGCTCCTTGAAGAAATTTATCTGTTCATTTATTTTTGAGATAGAGTCTCGCTCTGTTGCCCAGGTTGGAGTGCAGTGGCACAATCTGGGCTCAGCGCAACCACCACCTCCTGGGTTCAAGCAATTCTCCTGCCGCAGCCTCCCAAGTAGCTGGGACTGCAGGCACCTGTCACCACGCCCAGCTGATTTTTGTATTTTTAGTAGACAAGGTTTTGCCATGTTGGCCAGGCTGGTCTCAAACTCCTCACCTCAAGTGATCCACCTCCCTCAGCCTCCCAAAGTCCTGGGATTACAGGCATGGGCCACTATGCCCAGCTGGAAGAACTTTAACGAGAGAAAAAATACTAAGTCAATGCAGTTATCCTTAATTTTTCACTCAGATATTATGTATCTTTCATTAGAAACAAAACAGAAATTTGTATTGGGCATCATTAAAAATGTACAAGTAAACTTCCTCATTGACCAGATTTCCTTCAGAATTGTTAAACAATTTACACGTGCCATCTTGCAGAAAGGCTTAATGGAAACCTGGCAAACTGGTTGAAAATATTTTTTTTTCACAGTTCTCTAGCACTGTTCTCTCTAGAAATAGCAGGTGCTCTGTTGGATCACAGAAGTCTGGAAAAAGCAGCATCAATCATTATTTTTGCTAATAATAAAATATAATTTTTATCAATTATTACATACACATTCTGGGCTGCAGTAGGCGTAGGGGTAAAAAGGGAATGCTTTCCTCTTCACCCTCTGAGGGTTTGCTGAAAATGAACTGACAAAAGGCTGATTAATAAGAGAAAAAGACACATAAAATTATTTTAATGTGCAGAGCATGGAGAAATCACAGGGGAATAATTACCCAATAATCTGATGCATTCCAGATGCTATGTACCCTTTTTCATAGGAGAAGGGGAGGTGGGGGTGTAGGAGTAAACGTTTTTTAGGGAGAATGAATGGACTCCATTTTCAGACAATGGTGAGTAAATAATTGTCTTTGAGAACTGAAGGAAAGCAGAGAACAAACAATGGTTTGGGACAACCGAACCATTCCAATTTCATCTGGGCTCTAGGTGTGATGTTCAATTTTTAGACTCTACCTCTGTGATATGAATTTTAATCTTCTCTGGTTAATGAAATATCAGAGAAAGGATAGAAGGGATTGTGTTCCTCTTTGGGGGTCCAGTTTCTGGGTATATAAGGACGTTTTGGGGAACAGGTTTATCTTGTATTTTGGAAGAGACAGAGACTGAGAGACAAAAGTAGGGAGAAGGTGAGAGGGATCTTGAGCCTGCTTCTTTAGTTTAGCAGGTCAAAGCACCGTATCTTGTGGTATTGGTTTCTGAGCCCCAACACAGGCATCTTGAAAAGGTCTAGATCATACAAAGTTTGCAGAAAATAATAGCTGAGAGCAAATATGGCAAGAAGGGTGCACCAATACTCAATTTACATGAGCAAATGCACACACAAAATGTGGCATGGGCCAGGAGATACAGAAGGACGGGTGCCAGATAAGAGCCCTTCCTTTGGGTACAGAAGCTGGCCTTTCTCTCTGCTCTCTCCAGCCTGCCTTTCTACCAACTTCCTTAGAACCATTGCTGTGGTTTTACCTCAGCCTTTCTCAAAAACTTCAAAACAAATAAATGAAAAATGAACAGATCTAAAAGAAAACTAAATAAATCCATAACCATAGTTGGAGATTTTAGCAACCCCCTTTTAATAATTGACAGAACAATCAGACAAAATTAAAAATAGTCCACCTGAACAACATTATCAACCAATGTGACATAACTGATCTTTTCAGAACACTCCACTCCACAATTAAGGAGTAAATGTGATTTCAAAGGGCACATTGGAAAATCATATACATTGCCCCTATATTGGGCCATGAAATAAGTATTAATACATTTCAAATTAAAATATTATAAAATATGCTTTGACTATAACTAAATTAACTATTAATAATAACATTATATCCAACAATTTCTAACTTCCATGTGAAACAAAGATCAAATTTTTATTATTATTTTTATTTTAGTATCTTTAAGGGTACAAGTGGTTTTTGGTTACATGGATGAATTGTATAATGATAAAGCCTGGGATTTTAGTGTTTCTGTCACACGAATAGTGTACCCAGTAAGTAGTTTTTCATCCCTCATCCCCCTCCCAACCTTCCCCTTCTGAGTCTCCAATGTCTGTTATACCCCAGCCTGTATGCCTTTGTGTACCTATAGCTTAGCTCGCACTTATAAAGGAGAACATTTGGTATTTGTTTTTCTATTCCTGAGTTACTTCACATAGCATAATGGCCTCCAGTTCCACCCAAGTTGACATTATTTCATTCTTTTTTTATGCCTGAGTGATATTCATATATATATATATATTCATATTTATCTGTGATGTGTGTATGTGTCTCTCTATATATAGGAACTATCTCTTGAACATTAGTTATTAAATTTTATGTGTATATATATACACACACACACACACACACACATAGACACATACACACACACACATAACATTTTCTTTATCCACTCATTGGTTGATGGGCATATAGGCTGGTTCCATATCTTTGCAATTGTGAATTGTGCTGTGATAAATATCCATGTGCATATGTCTTTTCTGATATAATGACTTTGGTTTGGGTAGATACCCAGAAGTGGGATTGCTGGATTGAATGGTAGATCTACTTTTTGTTCCTTGAGAAATTTCCATGCTGTTTACCATAGAGGTTGTACTAATTTACAATCCCACCAGCAGTGTATAAGCATTCCCCTTTCACCACATCCGTGCCAACATTTATTATTTTTTGAATTTCTAATAATGGTCGTTCTGGCTGGGGTAAGACAGTATCTCACTGCGGTTTTAATTTAAATTTCTCTGATGACTAGTGATGTGAATATTTTTTCATATGTTTGTTGGATGCAAACATCATGGAGTGTATGTCCACAAACCCAGATGACACAGTCTACTACACACTGAGGCTATATTCCATCCCAGCCCTGCAGCCTAGAATAACATCTGGCACATAAAAAGCACTCGATAAATATTTTTTAAAATAAAGGAATGATGAAAAGATGATCAAAAGGGCTTATGGGTACAGTTGGAGTCGAGCTGTGCTTTGAAGTATTGGTAGAATGTGAACAGGTAGAGGGGAGAGGGAAAAGAACAGCATCAACGAAGACACAGTAAAGTGCTGCATGACCGACCACATATATGACGGTGGTCCCATGAAATTTTAGTGGCACTGAAAAATTCCTATTGCCTAGTGATGTTATAGCTGTCATAACATTGCACTAACATGTCATAACAATGCACTACTCACATGTTTGTGCCCAGGCTGGTGTAGACAAACTCACTGCACTGCTAGTCCCATAAAAGTATCACAATACAATTATGTACAGTACATACTTGATGATAATAATAAACAACTATGTTACTGGCTTGTGTACTTACTATACACTATCATTATTTTAGAGTGTACTTATATTTTTTTAAAAAAAGGCAAACTATAAAACAGCCTCAGGCAAGTCCTTCAGGAGGAATTCCAGAAGAAGGCATTGCTATCCTAGGAGATGACAGCTCCATGTGTGTTATTGCCCCAAAGACCTTTGGGTGGGATGAGGGGGAGGTAGAAGACAGTGGATATTGATGATCCTGACCCTGTAGGCCTAGGCTTGTGTGTGTTTGTGGCTCAGTTTTTAATAAAAATGTTCAAAAAGTAAAAAATAAAAAAATAGAAAAGAGCTTATAGAATAAGGTTGTAAAGAAAAAGTATTTTTGTACAGTTGTACAAAAGTTTTACAAAGTACCGTTGTACAATTATGTTTGTGTTTTAAGCTCAGTGTTATCACAAAACAATCAAAAGTTTACAAAATTTAAAAGTTTATAAAGTAAAAAAGTTACAGTAAGCTGAGGTTAATTCGTTATTAAATAAAGAAAAAGTAATTTAGTGCAGCTTAAGTCTACAGTGTTTGTAGAGTCTACCGTTGTGCACAGCAACGTTGTAGGCCTTCACATTCACTCACCACTCACTGACTCACCCAATTTCCAGTCCTGTAAACCTAATTTTATGATAAGTGCTCTAAACAAGTATACTGTTTTTAATCTTTTATCCTTCTTTTAAACTGTGTATTTTCTGTCTTTAAATATTCTTAGCTACACAAATATCATTGCATTACAATTGCCTATAGTGTTCAGTACAGCAACATGCTTTACAGGTTCATAGCCAAGAAGCAATGCTACACCACATAGTCTTAGGGTGTAGCTGGCTGTACCATTTTCGTAAGTGCACTCTATGATGTTTGCACCACAATGGAATCGCCTAAGGACACATTTCTTAAAATGTATCTCTGTTGCTAAGCCATGTACGACTGTAGTTAGCAATGCAGGGCTGGATGTGCAGACTGGCATTCCGCTGGACATAGTTCCTTATTTACTGCCTTCAAACAGGCTACAAAAAAATGTTTATCAGGCTTGGTCCTATTAATTGTTAATAGTTAACAATTAACTATTATAGAGATCAACCAAAGTGCAATCAGTGCTTTCACTTGGGTTGTTGGTGGGGCAAGATTACTGTGATTTAATAAGTCAGGTGGCCCTGCCATAGGCTCATCACTAAGAAACACAGGTAAGACCCTGCCTCTCCTTCTGCATCAGGAAATCAGAGCCACAGACCTAAGTGGGACTGTCACCAGGTAGACAAGCTAGGAAACATCCCTGGTGGGGTCACCATGGCTCCGCATCTCAACACTTCTTGCACACTCACTTTTGCATTCGAATGCTGCATTTGCAACCAGAGGCCTAAATTCAAGCCTAAGTTGCATCATTTCTAGGCTCAGATCACCTTAGCTCAATTCCGGCTTTGCCAACTTTTACTAGTATGTGCTTTGAACAAACTGACAGTTTTTTTGCTTCATTTTCCTGATCTCTAAATGGGGACCATTATAATATCTATGTCAGAGAGTTGGTGGCAGGGTTAAAAGTGGAGACTGATGCATCTATTTAAATAGATAGACGTAGATATCTTTATCTGTATCAGTCGTTACTTATGATACATATTTATATGTGCACGTTTATACATCTATAAAGATATTCCTATGGATAATATGTAAAGTCCTTACACAATGCCTGCACATAAAATTTTGAACAAATTGTAAATATTGTTATTCCTATTCCCCAGACATTTGAGATAAGAAGGATAAACCGTAAGCTACTATTTCAGCTATTCTTTCTTCACCTTTGGGAACCTGCAGTATACTGCCTTTATAAAAGGTAGGATCTGAGCCGGGATGTCTGCCAAATGTGGTTCTTCATCTCCAGCCTAAACACAATAGACCACATTCAGTGCACTGGGCTTCAAAATGCAAGCAAGCGAGATGCTCTTCTGCCAGGGCAGCCGCACTGTGATGGCTTCGAGAATCAGATTCTGGGTTTCTCAAAACCTCCTCCTTAAGAAAATGCTTCCTTTGGTTGATGCCCGTATCAGGGCTCAAGTCACGTTTTGGTCACAAAAGACCTAGGATCTTTAAACTATCACAGCAGCTCTGCTACTCTAAGAGGGATTTTGAGCAGGCAGTATCTGATCCTTTGATAATTGGAAGTTTGCTTTCAAACAATCAATAAGAAATGTCACAAAGCTCAAATCAGTGCAGCAAATGAATTGGTCATACGTAATTTAAGAACTTATGTTCAAGAGATAGTTCCCTTTTTACCTTGTAAGGACGTTTAGGCAATTAATCCCAAATGGGAAAATTATATTTCTAAAATGAGATGGCAACCTGGATACATTTACAATTTATTGTTTGAGAGGGTTTCCTGAAGTTATCACCAAACGAGTATTATGCTCAGTAATCATGAAGTGCAAAAAGAGGCTATACAGGTAATGCAGAGACCGGGTACTACTACGGCTGCCTTTAGTGAGATACTTACCACGCACGCACGCACGCACGCACGCACGCACGCACGCACGCACGCTCCTACGTTGTCGCGGATAGCAGGGCCCCGCCTACTGGCCCGTCAGGGGGTTGCGCGCGCAGCCTCCTCTGTGTCCGCCCTGACACCGGGCTCTTCTCCTGAGTCGGGGAGACTTAGGCCTCGTCACATGGTCTGTGCCCCCGGCGACCTCTCCTCCTCCTCCACAGACACCTCTGGTAGGGGTCATCCTTCAGACACGCTGGGCCTAGGCTGCCCGCCCTTCTGCAGCCCCGCCCTGGCCGGCTCCTCGCGGCCCGCTAGGCCAGTTCTTCCCCACGTCAGGACCCCGCCACCCCACTCTGCCCCTCCGCCCGAGGCCGCCTTATCCTTTTGCTTTCGATCTTAAATCCACTGCCCGTTACTGCCATTCTACCCTTTGGCAGGTGTCAGCAGGTGTTCACACTTTCCTTTCTTTCTGATGGTGGTCGGGAAACCTAGCGCTCCACCTAAGGTGAAGAAGCTAGGCCTTTGTCTGTTGTGAGTGAGTGACAAGGGCGGAGGAGGCGTGCCAGGCTGGCTGCAATACCGTTCCCTGAGTCTGGCACTGCCTGAAGGGAGCCCTGCAGGTCACATCAGACGTTCCTAAGGAGGCCGAGGCTCCTGTCTGAGCCTCACCAAGTCGATGCATCCATTTACAGTGAGGGTGGTGCAGCACTGGCGTGACGAGGGAAGAAGCCTAGGTCTCCACACTCACTTGTTCCAGTTTGGACGTAGACGTGGCCGTAACCAGTGCGGGGACAGGAGGAGACTCACTGGGTATGGTGTATGCGGAAATGAATGAGGTGTGAACATCTCTGGAGTCCTTCACTTCCTTTCTTCCCCGAGAAGCACATGATTTCTCACCTAGGTTATCATTTCTTTACGAAGTAGTTCAATGATCTCCAGTGCTTCTGGAATAAGTGTAAACTCTTCTAGTGCCATAGAGCACCACCAGCGCCATGGCCTGTCCACTACCCACACTTGCTGCCTCTTCTCCTGGGGAGTCCCTGCAATGCCCTCTCTCTGTCCACATGGAGCTGTCCCCTGCAAGGATGCGAGCTCCAGCAGAGTGGGCACCGTGTCTGCCCTGTGTTGCACAACACACACCGAGCAAGCTGCCCAATCAGTATTTGCTGAGTGCACGAATAGTGTCATCAGATTCCCAAACCTGGCGTGCTGGTGTCTCTGTGCTCTCAGGCGCTCTGCTGCAATGCGCTCCCTGCTCTCCCTGCTGCACAGCATGGCTGTGAGCTCTCCCCGAAGCCCACACGCTCTTGGTCACCTGGTCTTGCACACCTGTGCCATCTGCAGGCTGCTCAGTCAGCAGAATGTGTGGAATAGTTTCACGTTTGTATTCTCAGTGCTTCAAACGGTGCCAGGCATCTGCAGGTAGTTGCTAAACAGGTACTTTTTGGGCAAGTTAGCTGTGAGCCAATGGGCAGTCGTGGACAGCTCTGTCCATGTCATAAGGTTTTGCTGACGGACTTCTGCCCTCTGCACCCCGCCCTCGCCCTGCCTCCAGCTCCCTGACTCAGGTCGGGGTCTGCTGTCATAGGTAGCTTCCTGTCTGCCTTGGTAGAAGTTGCTCCAGAGTGAAGGCCACTGTGCTCCTCCTTTCCTTCGGTGCTCCTGCCTGCCCCACTTCCCCTGCATACACCGTGTCCTTCAGGTTCCCAAATACCCTTCAAGACTTTGAATCATCTGCTTTGCGTCGATATTCAGCACTAGGTTCATCGTGCTGGCCAGGAGTTTGCCTATTACGTTTGTCTGGGTTTAGACTGGATATTTCATCTTGACCTCTGAGTAATATGCACATCTTACTACCTACCTGCCAGGTGACTAACCTGCCACCTAGCTGAGCTGCCTTTGACTTTCCATATTCTACCAGACACAGACTAAAAGCTTTTGGCAGGGGCCGGTGGTAGGGGGAGATGAAGAATCAACATGGTGTCCCACACTCTGTTTATTATTGCCAGCTCCTAGATTTTAGCTCAGACAGCTGGCTCACTGCTTCACAGAGAGAGCTGCTCAAGTCCACACCCAATGCAGCATCACCTTGAAAGCATCCTTATCAAGGACAAAGCACCCTATGCTTGCCATGAATGTGGGCATCAAAATAAAGAAGGTCATGGGAAAATACTCAGTTCAGCATATCTGTTCACAGAAATAAAAACTGCTTCTCCATATAACGATTTTCACAAACTCCCAAATCCTAGAACAGTTTCAATTTTTCTGCTTAGAGATAAGAATTAGATTGGGGACCATCCACCAGGGATAGAGAAGTGACAATCATTGGCATTTATTGATAAAACCAAGCTTGATTGAAATCCTGGGGGCCTAGCCCCCTTTTCCATTGGGCCTGGAGTCAAAGTTGCTTGCAGGGAGCCAAGTGAAAGTGGTGCCCCCACCCATTCTGCCCATTCCACCTCTTTATACTGATGAGAGAAGCCAAAGGGAGGGAACAAAGAAAATCAGAGAGACTGGAAGCTGGGATGATTGACGGACTAGAATGACAGCCTGCTGAAACTGAATGAAACCCCAGAAGTTATCAATTCATCCTTCCCTTTTTGAGTTTTTATTGAAGTATGTTATAATTATAGAAAAGTGCACACATCAGACACAGTTTGGTAAACTTTCATAAACCAAACACAGCCATAGCATCAGCACTCAGATGGCGAAACCAAGAGCGGCAGCACCCTGGGAGTTCCCGGAGCACTTCTGCTGTCGGACTCCTCCCTGGTAACTAACACAGTGTGTCTAACACGTATTGGTTTTGCCAGCTTTGTACATTAGCTAAATTGAGTGTCACAGTATGTGTTTATATCTGGTTTCTTTCCTTCACCGTCATGTTTGTGAAATTTATTCACAGGGTCGTGTGCAGCTATGTTGTTCCTGCTCACAGCAGTTTTGTGCCCTTGGGTGAAAACACCACATTTCCTATTGGAGGCTGCATAGTCGTCTAAAGTTGCACATGAATGTGGGACCCAGCACAGGATGCCCAACTGGACTCCTGCCCAGTGCTCATGCCACTGGCTCACACTACCCACCTCCAACGTTAAGTTCTACATGCTATGCTGTGCATACCTGTCACATTCCCTTGAATCAGGATGGAAGCTGGATTCAGCCCATGTGCAGAGTGGGGTTAATAAAAGCAAGCTTTGGCAATATACTCCTTCCATGGCACATAAACTTCAAGTCACAAATCTGGATGTGCATAAATGTGTTAACACCAAGAGTTGGGGTAATATTTCATCTGCTCTGAATGCAATCTCTATTTCTAGATGTATTCACTTGGCAGGGAGTTTTGCCACTTAAGAGCTAGAGTCGATTCTCCAGGGAGGCAAGGGGATTTTTTTTCCTGGAGAGCCATCTTGAGACTGAGAATACATCAACGAACTCTGCTCTTAGCAGTACAGGTCAAGTGTTGGAGGCAGTGGAGGTCAATGTCTTGCTGAGCCAATGTGAGCTTTCTGTGGGGCCTGGCAAGGCTAGACATTCCCTCTCTGCAGCTCTGCAACCTTTCTTCCCCCATAACGTGCCTCTCACATCCCGTCCCCAAGGAGCCACTTATTCTCATGACAGGTTTATGGTCTAGTTGAACCAGCTGCCCCTCTGGCCATGTGCACAGTTAGAAGGCAGGGGCCTCTAATCCTTCTCTCTCCCTCTGCCCTGGCATCAGCCACAAATTCCAGCAGGCTCATTAAAGTGTCCACCTGTCTGAGCACCTCATCAGAAGGATTCAATGGCTGCAGAACCTCGCTGCTGCCTCCACCTGGAGGGGGGCTGACCCTGCAGTGGCGTGTTTGGCCTGAGCCCCTTTCGTTTTTACCCCCAGGAAGCTTGGGGGCTGCGCAGGCCAGGGCTCTGCCTGGGCTCTGAATGCTGGAGAGAAGGAGGGGAGAGAGGAAGTGGGAGAGGATGTAGTAGTTTCCCCTGCCTACTTTCTCTACCTTCTTTTCTCCTCTACCCTCTCTTTCCAAGCTCAACTTCCTTGACAGTATTAAGGAAATACCTTTTTTAGTTACCAAAATAAGTTGCTCTGTGGAGAATTCCTGATGATCTCATGGTGATTTTCCTGCACCCGGAAGACACTTTGCTTTGCTTTGGGACGATGGATAGTCCTTGGGGCAGCCATCGAGGATGAATAAGGTGGGATTCTTATCATGTCCTCCAGCTCTTCTGAAACTTATCAATAGGGTAGTGTATTTGTTTTACCTCCTTGACAAGTTTGTTTTAAGAATAAAGTAAAATAATATTTCTGAGAGTGATTGAAAGTCCATATTTAGGAGAATGATTTTGTTTATTCTGAGTACAAGAGACATCAAGGAACAAAAAGATTTCCTTACTACCTAGAGAAGTTGTTAGCATTGTCACTCTCCTATTGGTTTGCTTTGACCATGTGGGAGTCAGATCAGCAGAGGGCATGTGTGCTGTTCCCTCTTTACAAACCTTCCTCTCCCACCCTGCACCCTTTTATCCCCCATCATCCTTCAAGGCTCAGATCATGTTACTCTCTAGGAAACATGTCCTCACTCCTTTACCTTCCCCTACTAGGGTTAAATACCCCAAAACCAACATTGGCGACTCTTCTCTGTAATTTTTCACTTCCTTCTCTGTGAAGGAAGGATGTTCCTAGGCTGTCACACAGTGCTTAGAATTATAGAAAGAACTAAAATGTGCTTGTGGAAGAAATGATAAAAAGAAACATACCTGGGCTTTGGTCCTCATTTTTCCACGTTGGATACCTGCCACTGTCCAGAGACGGTGCTCAAAGCTGTGAAGGAAACAGACACGATTAGGACAACAGCGATTCTTCTGAAGGCACTGCTTTCCAGTGATGGAACACAGGTAGGAATAGGTGTTACGAGGCAGGATGAAATTAGTTTGTAGACATGTAGCACACACGTAAACCTTGTGTTCTGAGTTTCCCCGGCTGTGTAACAAACTACCCCAAAATGTAGTGGCTTAAAACAACCAATTTATTATAACTCATAATTTTGTGGGTTAAGAATTCATGCAGGGCTCAGCTGGGTGATTCTTCTATTCCTTGTAGTGCTAACTGAGGTCATTTGTTGGTTCTTAGGGGCCAGAGAGGCCAGTCTGGATGGTCTGAGGTGGCTTCATTTATGTCTGGCACTGCAATAACAATGGTTAGATATCATTACGTAAAATGTAGGATATCACTATCCTAATCCAGAAATCATTATCTAAATCAGGTTCAGGAGCAGATGAGGCTCTTGGATGTACTTCCTCATATTAAAGACTTACGTCCTAAGGAAACAAGTTTTCTGCCCCCTTCACACCCAGCAGACAGTGGTGGAGCAGATACAGTAAATCTGCAGTTGTTCTCTGTAAATCTACAATAGACACTCCAGTTCAAAAAGTGGGAGAAGGCAGGGATCACAGCAGTTCTGAAATCCAGTCAGGCCCATTCTGCCCATTCCTCAGTGAGGGTTCAGTTCTGCTCCCTGGAATCGAGTGTGGCTCCTGGCTCTGCTTCCTGCCTCTGATCATCCTTCCCTTTGTGAGAAATGACCTGTGTCTGCAGCTGGGCAGTTTTCTGAGCTTTTGTTGTGTCCAGAAAATGCTGTAGACCTGGAGGACTCTTCATCTCAAACAGTTTCTCTTTGTTCCTTTCAGTGCAAGTCGATGGTGCATCTACCAGTACAATTCTCTTGGAAACTTTGTGGGATTCTATGTTATTTTATATAAATATCTTGCTGTATTAGCAAAGGCACACAAGTTTCCTCAAGACCTTTTCTGGCTTGGACTGAGAGATAGCTTTCTATAGGCAGATACCCTTGATACTGTTAGAAGCATTTTTCTCTGTTTGTTAATTTGAAATCTTTCTTCTTTTTTAAATATAAACATTCACAGCAATAAATTTCTGTCATATCACTGCTTTCACTGCATTCCATAATTTTGGCATGTTGTATTTTTGTTTTCATTTGTCCCATAATATTTTATAATATCTCCTGTGATTTTCTCTTTGACCCATTGTTTTTGTTAAGTGTGTGCTGTTTTATTTCCAGTTTCCAGTTGTGAATCTTCCGATTTCCATCTGCTGTCAATTTCTAGTTTTATTCCACTGTGGTTGGAAAAGGTATTTTGTATAATTTCAGTCTTTTAAAATTTATTGACTTGTTCTGTCTGTGCTGGAGAATGTTTCATGTGCTCTTGAGAACAATGTGTATTTTGCTGTCTGTGGGGTGTTCAGTATGTGTCTGTGGGGTCTGATGGGTCTACAGTGTTGTTCAGCCCGTTTCCAGATGCATGCCTGTCTGGTTGTTCTATCTGTGAGTGATAATATATATATTATATATATATATGGGCATTGGAGCCTCCTATTCCTACTGCAGAGCTGTGTGTTTCTCCCTTCAATGATGCCAGTGTGTGCTTTACATGACTAGGAACTCTGATGTTCGGTACATGAATATTTGTAAGTGTTTATCTTCTTGGTGAATTGATCCTTTGGGCATATGATGCCTCTTGTCCTTCGTGTTTTGTATCCGTTTTTGACTTGAAGTTTATTTTGCCTGACATTAGTGTTGATACCCCTGCTCTCTTTTGGTTATTATTCGTATAAACTGTCCTTTTTTTATACTTTCACTTTCAACTTGTGTGTCTTTAAATCAAAAGTGTCTCATGATTTCCAGAGCTCCCATAAAGTTCTTTTAGCTCATCTCCAGTGGTTTATTTAGTATTTCTGTGAAAGCTCAAGGACCTGGAACTTCCTAGTCTGCCATCTTGCTGACACCTGTCTCCATTTATTTATTTTTAATAGTCCTCAGGGGTGCTGTCCTTTGGATCATGTTTTGCCTTTTCTCATTTTTTTCCTTTTTACCCCATCGCTCTGGTTGCTGAGGGTACATCTGGTTCATCACCTCTGACTATGGGGTAGTTTTCCTAAATGTTCATCCACCACATTTGATTTATATATTTCCATGGTTGTGCTGAATTCCTGACAGCAGACAATATTGCAACCACACCCTGATTTCAGCCAGACTTCAGAAAGAGCAACAGTAGGGTTTACAACCTACCATAGTAGGGTTACTATTACACTAGAAGTAATTCTGGAGTGAAGTTATGTGTCTGTCCTTCCTGGAGCTCTGTAGGACATGGGCAGACACTCTGAGGTGATTGGGTAACCTTTGATGAAAGTTAACAGAGTGTTACTCCTCCTCCTTATCTTGACCACAGCATACTATGATTCCAGCCTAGTGTCCTAGATTCCTTGTTGTTTCAAAGCAAATGCCTGCCGGTATGTCCGTGCCATTTGTGTCCTGGTGATGCCCATTTCTTGCCAGGCATTAGGTAGATCTGAAGGGCTGCTTATGCTACACCTCAACCCACCTCACATTGCCTCCCCACCCTCCTGCGAGCTCAGGCACAGCTCTCCTCACATCGTGGTTTCCCTGTCTATCCAGCTCAGCACAGAAGGCAAGAGGCATGGAGCCAGCATATCTGGATGGGAAACAGGCAACCTGCCTGATGCCTTTAGATTCTGGTAAGGGAAGATAACCAAAATAGAGTCCAGGTGCTCCAGAAGGGTACAGGCGAGGCTGGGCTCACTCATGCAAGGTGCTTGCATCAGGATTAAATAAGCAGATATAAACCTTGCACCAAGATAACAAGAAACTCAGCATTTTTTTTTTAATCACCTGAACTTTTGTGATTAGTTCCATTCTACTGGGCTGGCTGAAATTCCAACCTCATTCAATTTCATGGCTCTTCTCAGTGAGGTAAAGTTCCCACGGGGTATGTCTTGCCAAAGCCCTGGGGGTCCTTCCAGCCACTGGTCACCTGTTGGTACTGGTCTCTGCAGAAAGAGTGCACGTCTCAGTCCTTGCAGCCGTTCAGTGCTGGGGGCTTTGGGTGTCTTTATTTATTTTTATTTTATTTATTTATTTATTATTACACTTTAAGTTCTAGGGTACATGTGCACAACGTGCAGGTTGGTTACATATGTATACATGTGCCATGTTGGTGTGCTGCACCCAGTAACTCGTCATTTACATCAGGTATATCTCCTAATGCAATCCCTACCCCCTCCCCCAACCCCAAGACAGGCCCTGGTATGTGATGTTCCCCTTTCTGTGTCCAAGTGTTCTCATTGTTCAATTCTCACTTATGAGGGAGAACATGTGGTGTTTGGTTTTTTGTCCTTGTGATAGTTTGCTGAGAATGATGGTTTCCAGATTTATCCATGTCCCTACAAAGGACATGAACTCATCTTTTTTATGGCAGCATAGTATTCCATGCTGTATATATGCCACATTTTCTTAATCCAGTCTATCATTGATGGACATTTGGGTTGGTTCCAAGTCTTTGCTATTGTGAATAGTGCTGCAATAAACGTACGTGTGCATGTTTCTTTATAGCAGCATGATTTATAATCCTTTGGGTATATACCCAGTAATGGCATGGCTGGGTCAAATGGTATTTCTAGTTCTAGATCCTTGAGGAATCACCACACTGTCTTCCACAATGGTTGAACTAGTTTACAGTCCCACCAACAGTGTAAAAGTGTTCCTATTTCTCCACATCCTCTCCAGTACCTGCTGTTTCCTGAGCTTTTAATGATCGCCATTCTAACTGGTGTAAGATGGTATCTCATTGTGGTTTTGATTTGCATTTCTCTGATTGCCAGTGATGATGAGCATTTTCTCATGTGTCTTTTGGCTGCATAAATGTCTTCTTTTGAGAAGTGTCTGTTCATATCCTTCGCCCACTTTTTGATGGGATTGCTTGTTTTTTTCTTGTAAATTTGTTTGAGTTCTCTGTAGATTCTGGATATTCGCCCTTTGTCAGATGAGTAGATTGCAAAAATTTTCTCCCATTCTGTAGGTTGCCTGTTCACTCTGATGGTAGTTTCTTTTGCTGTGCAGAAGCTCTTTAGTTTAATTAGATCCCATTTGTCAATTTTGGCTTTTGTTGCCATTGCTTTTGGTGTTCTAGATGTGAAGTCCTTGCCCATGCCTATGTCCTGAATGGTACTGCCTAGGTTTTCTTCTAGGGTTTTTTATGGTTTTAGGTCTAACATGTAAGTCTTTAATCGATCTTGGATTAATTTTTGTATAAGGTATAAGGAAGGGATCCAGTTTCAGCTTTCTACATATGGCTAGCCAGTTTCCCCATCACCATTTATTAAATAGGGAATCCTTTCCCCATTTCTTGTTTTTGTCAAGTTTGTCAAAGATCAGATGGTTGTAGACATGTGGTATTATTTCTGAGGGTTCTGTTCTGTTCCATTGATCTATGTCTCTGTTTTGGTACCAGTACCATGCTGTTTTGGTTACTGTAGCCTTGTAGTATAGTTTGAAGTCAGGTAGCGTGATGCCTCCAGCTTTGTTCTTTTGGCTTAGGATTGACTTGGCAATGCGGGCTCTTTTTTGGTTCCATATGGAGTTTAAAGTAGTTTTTTCCAATTCTGTGAAGAAAGTCATTGGTAGCTTGATGGGGATGGCATTGAATCTATAAATTACCTTGGACAGTATGGCCATTTTCACGATATTGATTCTTCCTATCCATGAGCATGGAATGTTCTTCCATTTGTTTGTGTCCTCTTTTATTTCTTTTTTTTAAATTTTATTATTATTATACTTTAAGTTTTAGGGTACATGTGCCCAATGTGCAGGTTTGTTACATATGTATACATGTGCCATGTTGGTGTGCTGCACCCATTAACTCGTCATTTAGCATTAAGTATATCTCCTAATGCTATCCCTCCCCACTCCCCCCACCCCACAACAGTCCTCGGAGTGTGATGTTCCCCTTCCTGTGTCCATGTGTTCTCATTGTTCAATTCCTACCTATGAGTGAGAATATGCGGTGTTTGGTTTTTTTGTCCTTGCAATAGTTTGCTGAGAATGATGGTTTCCAGTTTCAGCCATGTCCCTACAAAGGACATGAACTCATCATTTTTTATGGCTGTATAATATTCCATGGTGTATATGTGCCACATTTTCTTAATCCAGTCTATCATTGTTGGACATTTGGGTTGGTTCCAAGTCTTTGCTATTGTGAATAGTGCCGCAATAAACATACGTGTGCATGTGTCTTTATAGCAGCATGATTTATAATCCTTTGGGTATATACCCATTGAGCAGTGGTTTGTAGTTCTCCTTGAAAAGGTCCTTCACATCCCTCATAAGTTGGATTCCTAGGTATTTTATTCTCTTTGAAGCAATTATGAATGGGAGTTCACTCATGATTTCGCTCTCTGTTTGTCTGTTATTGGTATATAAGAATGCTTGTGATTTTTGCAATTGATTTTGTATCCTGAGACTTTGCTGAAGTTGCTTGTCAGCTTAAGGAGATTTTGGGCTGAGATGATGGGGTTTTCTAAATATACCATCATGTCATCTGCAAACAGGGACAATTTGACTTCCTTTTTTCCTAATTGAATACCCTTTATTTCTTTCTCCTGCCTGATTGCCCTGGCCAGAACTTCCAACGCTATGTTGAATAGGAGTGGTGAGAGAGGGCATGCCTGTCTTGTGCCAGTTTTCAAAGGGAATGCTTCCAGTTTTTGCCCATTCAGTATGGTATTGGCTGTGGGTTTGTCATAAATAGCTCTTATTATTTTGAGATACGTCCCATCAATACCTAATTTATTGAGAGTTTTTAGCATGAAGGGCTGTTGAATTTTGTCAAAGGCCTTTTCTGCATCTATTGAGATAATCATGTGGTTTTTGTCGTTGGTTCTGTTTATATGCTGGATTACGTTTATTGATTTGCATATGTTAAACCATCCTTTCATCCCAGGGATGAAGCCTACTTGATCATGGTGTATAAGCTTTTTGATGTGCTGCTGGATTCAGTTTGCCAGTATTTTATTGAGGATTTTTGCATCGATGTTCATCAGGGATATTGGTCTAAAATTCTCTTTTTTTGTTGTGTCTCTGCCAGGCTTTGGTATCAGGATGATGCTGGCCTCATAAAATGAGTTAGGGAGGAGTCCCTGTTTTTCTATTGATTGGAATAGTTTCAGAAGGAATGGTACCAGCTCCTCCTTGTACCTCTGGTAGAATTCGGCTATGAATCTGTCTGGTCCTGGACTTTTTTGGTTGGTAGGCTATTAATTATTGCCTCAATTTCAGAGCCTGTTATTGGTCTATTCAGAGATTCAACTTCTTCCTGGTTTAGTCTTGGGAGGGTGTATGTGTCCAGGAATTTATCCATTTCTTCTAGATTTTCTAGTTTATTTGCATAGAGGTGTTTATAGTATTCTCTGAAGGTTGTTTGTATTTCTGTGGGATAGGTGGTGATATCCCTTTTATCATTTTTTATTGCATCTATTTGATTCTTCTCTCTGTTCTTCTTTATTACTCTTGGTAGCGGTCTATCAATTTTGTTGATCTTTTCAAAAAAACAGCTCCTGGATTCATTGATTTTTTGAAGGGATTTTTATGTCTCTATCTCCTTCAGTTCTGCTCTGATCTTAGTTATTTCTTGCCTTCTGCTAGCTTTTGAATGTGTTTGCTCTTGCTTTTCTAGTTCTTTTAATTGCGATGTTAGGGTGTCAATTTTAGATCTTTCCTGCCTTCTCTTGAGGGCATTTAGTGCTATAAATTTCCCTCTACACACTGCTTTAAATGTGTCCCAGAGATTGTGGTATGTTATGTTGTGTCTTTGTTTTCATTGGTTTCAAAGAACATCTTTATTTCTGCCTTCATTTCGTTATGTACCCAGTAGTCATTCAGGAGCAGGTTGCTCAGTTTCCATGTAGTTGAGTGGTTTTGAGTGAATTTCTTAATCCTGAGTTCTAGTTTGATTGCACTGTGGTCTGAGAGACAGTTTGTTATAATTTCTGTTCTTTTACATTTGCTGAGGAGTGCTTTACTTCCAATTATGTGGTCAATTTTGGAATAAGTGTGGTGTGGTGCTGAGAAGAATGTATATTCTGTTGATTTGCGGTGGAGAGTTTTGTAGATGTCTATTAGGTCTGCTTGGTGCAGAGCTGAGTTCAATTCCTGGATATCCTTGTTAACTTTCTGTCTTGTTGATCTGTCTAACGTTGATAGTGGGGTGTTAAAATCTCCCATTATTATTGTGGGTGTCTTTATAGAGCTGATGCTGTAGGGAGCATGCCTCTGCTCTGCACCCACCTTCCTTAGACATCTCCCCGGGTTGAGACTGGCTGTTCCAGCTGCATGCCTCCACGTCTCTCCTCCCAATCTGTCTTCTCAGCCACCACCTTTTCTCCACATCTCCCCCTCTTTCTCCCTGACCTGGGTACTTAGCAGCATTTTTTAAATTGGTAGCATCTTTTACAATGGACAGGAATAGTAATTAATGACAGCCTTCTTTTGCCTTTTTTCTTGAGAAAAAAACCAGCCATTGAATGATAACTAGAAAAGGGCCTGACTCTGCCTGAATAGGTGGGTGGGATGGGGAGGAAAAAAAATTAGAACACAGCACAAATTACCATTTTAAGATATGACTGTGTCTCATTGATAAATCACAAAGTGAGCCAAGGTGTGGAGAGGAAACGCTCTGCCTTTTAGAGGGAACCGCATTCCATTCACAGCCTTGCTTCCCACTAGCTGAGAGACTGCGTAAGTTCCCTGACACCGGGAGCCTGCATTTCCCTATGTAGCATAAGGGTGTGTTAGGTAGTGATGAGGATTTGGTGAGACAGTGTGTGGCATGGCAATGCACACTGACTGCTTCCTCCAACTTACTAGATACACTGTCCTGGCATAAGTCAAGTGTGAGCAGGTCATCAAATCCTTGGTGTTGATTTGCAAGTGTTCAGCAAGGCTAGGGAGAAAGTCAGCCTCCGTAGCTGCACAGAGGATGGGTTTTCTGGTGGGAGGCAGCAGCCGTCTCGCTACCTGGTGGTGTTGAACAGCACTGTCACCTGGCAGCAGTCTCTGGCTTTGCTTCACTGGGACACCGGTCATGGCAGATAAGACAGTGTGATTGAAGCAGGTCTGGGCTGAGGCTAGGAGGTATTACTTTTTACAGTGATTCTATCATTTTTTTGAATCAGTGGCAACTGCACTGTGGCCGCACTCCTGAGTCTGGGCCCTGCCTCTGCTGGGGGCCCTGCAGGTGTTTCCTGTGATCCTGCCTATCTGGAGGGGATGCTTTGCTCACCCCAGGCATTGATAGGGGCCCCTGGAATCCCCTTCCAGATCAGCCCTGAGAGTCAGAGTGGGTGCCAGAGCAGACAGGAAGGCACCTGGTGTCTAAGATGGCATGACTAGGTGTGGCCCGAGCAGAGAAGGGGCATTAATACTCATGCTTTCTGCATCACTCACAGGTAAATACACAAATAGAGACGTGTTCAGGGATGTTGACTTGGCCAGTACTGCTTTGCTTCGTGCTCGCTGCAATGATTAGATTATAAACTCTGAGCCTCAGAGCTGACTTCTAAGGTTGGACCTGGGAGATTTGAGAGCTGAGAACAGCATTGTCTGTTGGATGCTGGGCTTTCAGATCCCAGGGAGGCCACGTGGGGCCGTGAGAGCTGGAGGGGGGCCTGAGGCCATGACCTGAAGGCTCAACATTCTCCCTGTTGCCCCTGATATGCCTGTCCATCTCGGCCTCCTGCCCCCGTCCTTCCTTCCCACATGACCATACCCAACCCCTGATAGGGGCTGCCAAATCCCCCCCACAGGCCAGTGCTGGTGCTGCTGTCCACACAGGCAAGCTCCTGTGTGAGCCCCGAGGGACCAAGCTGCCTCGTGTGAGCTGTGATCCTGCAGGTGGGAGACAGGTGCAGATGGACTGAGTGATGGGGAGATGGTGGTTACACAGGGTTGGACCATTAGCCGGCTGGGTATGGGCATTTATTGGGCATCAACAGGGCCTGCACAGGCTGGGTGCCACCTGGAGTGTGGGGTGGGGTGATGAAAGGCAAATGGAGAAAAGCAATCTCTGCACCTGGGGAGAGGCCGAGCTGTCTGTGAGACAGGACGGGCACAGGGGCAGGACCTGAGGGTAAGTGTGGGCCTGAATCCAGTTTGTCGGCACTTTGGCCTCAGGGGGCCTGAGGAGCATGACTGGCTGAGTGCTCAGGCAGCTCGGAAAGGGGGTTTAGGGGGAACCTGGCAAGTCTCCCCTGAGATAGGAACATGGCGTCCAGATCTCATGCTGGATGCAAACTTACAAATCACCAGTCCCTTCTGAGGCTGAAGTCTCTTTAAGGATTTTGGTATTTTCAGCGTAAACCCTGGATAAATTCCAAACAGATGGGTTTTGGAAGGCTCTGTGGCATTTTGTGAGTGTAGCTATGGGAACACATGTTAAGTATATCTCTGTGCGGGAGGGTAGAGTGTTGCTCCACCCTTCTCTCTGCTCCCAGCCTTCGGCAGCTCACACAAGGTGGGTGTAGGGTCCTCCCGTGCGTCCCAAGCTCCCCGCCAGCCTTGCACCTGCGCAGCTCGGCAGTGCGGAAAACTCACCTGTCCAGCTCGAAGTCTGTCACTATCAGACACCTGAGAAGGGGGCCCCCTGCTGGATGGAGGAAGGGCAAGGCATGGCCGGCAGATCCGCTGTACACGTCTTGCCCTAATTTTCCCACGAGCAAACCTCTTTCAGGATTCAGGGCTGGCGTGGGATTATTGTCTCCAGTGTAACTTCCAATGCTGGCATTCTGTGGTCCTATCATGCCAACTACTATACCCAGGTGCTGCTCTGTGACCAGGGAGGCTCAGGAATTGGGCACATGCAATCTCGGGAAATACCTTTTGAGGATTAAATTGCAGTCGGACAGGTGGCAGAAACGTAGAAATTCCATTTGTGATCACAAAAAGGATGAGGTTGGCAACACACCCAGAGAGAGGCTCATGGGACAGAAGAGAAGCTGCTCCTCACCTGACCTCAGCTGAGGTCACCAGGTGTGCTGTGGAAGCTCCCTCACCTGGGTCCTTCAAAGGGGAAGAAAGTCCTTTGCATGTGCTCTCTCTGTCTCTCTGTATCTCTCTCTCTCTCTGTCTCTCTCTCACACACACACACACACACACCAGCACCACACCATATAAAGAGTCAATTAGAGCTGACACCACTGAGTCCAAGCAGACAGTGCAGAAGCACCTGGGGAGAAGTTGCTGCTGCTATCTGGCCTCAGGTCTCCCACACCGTAATTCAGCAAGAATCTGTGGATCCCTGAGGGCCAGGGCAGCTGCATTTAAACTTTGCTGAGCATTAGCAGGCACAAGAGGAACTGATACACTGGACACACTAAGATGAAAAATTAGAAGCTACTTTTGCTTTGAAAAAGAAAAGAAAAAAATCAAACTCTTGAACACGAACGCACCAAAATGCTCCTGCAGCTGCATGCCCTGCCAACAACGCATTTGCCCTCGGTTACTACCTTCAGTTAAATCTGTTAGTTGTTCTTTAAAGCTGAATTTTTTTAAAAAGCATGAAGATAAACTCTCTCTATTGTAACTGTGGGTGGATATTTACTTGGAAAATGGATAAACAGCTTGACTTTTCCTTTTCATAGGCAGGTCTTGTTAGATCCTACCTCAGTGATGTGGTGTTTTCTGCTGTTGTTCAAGACCCAGGAAGCCCCCGGTGATGTGGGTTCTGCTTCTGGAGTTGCACATTGGCCACATGTCCGGTCTCCATCCCCCTTGGCTCTTTGACCACTGGCCACACAGTTAACACCCCTAAGACTCAGTTTCCTCCTCTGTAAAATGGGAAGGATAACTCCTTTCTTTCAGTGT
This sequence comes from Nomascus leucogenys, assembly GCF_006542625.1. NCBI lineage: Eukaryota > Metazoa > Chordata > Mammalia > Primates > Hylobatidae > Nomascus > Nomascus leucogenys. The sequence goes on along the minus strand of NC_044395.1, from coordinate 251,658 downwards.
GAGAGTGAGTGTTAGCAAGCAAATCTCTGTCATGTGGCTAGTGCTCGATAATTGTGGCCATAATGATACAAAACCACGATTCTGTCAGGCTCCCTTCAAGGTGAGGCTGTGGCAAGACGACTTCTTCTGCTCCCTGGGCGGTGAGTGAAGCTCAGATGTTTAGATGGGATTTCAGTGGAGAGCTAGTCTCCTCAGGAAACCTGTGAGCTCCCTCACCACAGGAAAAGAGATTAAAATGTGCCCAATATGGGCATCAACTGAATTAGAACGGGGCCTACTGTGGACCTGCTGGAGCCCAGGGCAACCCCTGCCCCAGCACCTCCCACTCCATGCAGTACCCGGGGGAAGGGTTGCTGGGAGCATGTTCCCAGATGTACCTTCAGGCAGCACAAGAGGAGGCCAGGTTTCTCCGAGCGCCCCCAGGTGCTGCTTCAGGAGCAGATGGGAAACAGGGAATCCTGAGTCCCACCCCCGGAGGGACTGGCCACCTCCCATTTGACAGCCTGCTTTGTCTCCAGGCTTTGCTCTTTGCCCGTGGCTAATTCTTAAACTACTTCTTTTCTCTGGACATATTGAATAAAAAAACCCCAGTGATCCTTTTAGTGTGTAAATGCTGCAGACCTTGGGGGGCAGGTCCCGGGAGGAGGCATGTTGCTTATTTCAAAGCCACGACCTCCCGGAGTCTCCAGGACCTCGATTCCTCTCCTCCCTGCCATGCAGGCGACTGAGGGGTGACTTCAGATGGAAGACATGTGCGCCTCCTCCCATGGTGGCCAGGGCAGCAGGGGTGACTCCAGCTCTGGGCCTGGTGGAGATCAGCCCTGCAGGGCTCAGGGTCCTCAGCACAGCGGTGCCCACCGCAGGCTCTTCTGAGGAGCCATGCTGCATTCTCCCCGTTGTGTGTCTCTGGGCCTGATTTACCTTTTGCTCCAGCCCAGTCGTGGTTGTGGGACCAATGCCGCAAGCACTCAGGTCAACCTCAGGGTGCCTGAGTTCACAGCACCTCACATCCAGGCTGGCCCTGGGGAGTCTAGGTAAGAAAGAGGGCGAAGTGCCCTGAGACCAGAGTGCAGCCCACCGGGGCCATCTGGAAGTGTGAGGGAAGCATGTGCCCTGGGTAAGATGCCAGCTTGAGGGAAACAGAAGGGGGATACAGTCTCACCTTTTCCCAGCTGAGACATGGTCTTGAGGTGACGTTTGTATGGCGTGTCAGGGATGGTCCCGGGTACACTTAAGTCATAACATCCATCGGTCAGCTCCATGACACGTGTGTGTTTCGCTCATGCTGAAGACTGTGCTCCTTAGTAAGGCAACAGCACGTAAGCCCTGGCCTCGGAATCTGCTTTTGGGAAAGATGAGCTGAAGCATCATCTTCATCTAAATGAGTTGGTCTCCTGCAAGCTACTCCAGATTGCAGTTCCCAATAAACTCCCAGGCCTCTCAGTGTCCCCTGGCTGGCTTGAGGGGCCCGTGGCCTTGGCCAGCCGTGGGTCACGTTGCATGACCCAAAGCTCTGTGAGCTGCCTGTGTAGGCAGGGACAACAGCACTGTGGGCTTCCACGCACCAGGCTCTCCTGTTACCCAGCCCACCCCCCACCCCGCCCCGCCCAGGACTTCTCCTCTTTATTTTGAGATATTTTTCTTTGGTTCTGATTCCCAGGCTGTTTTCTGGCTACACAACTCTGTCTCCTCTAGGCCAGAATTCTGGTTCCCATGCTGGGTCTCGGGGACCATGGCGAATGCTGCCTGTCATGGAAACTTCACAGGGCTTCCCATTCATCATGTGACTGTCTTGATGCAAGTGACCTCATAGAACCAAGCAGCAATGATTTCCTGGGTCTGTCATCCTGGAACCCCAGTAAATTAGCGGCCTCTAATATCTGAATGTGCATATCCCATTAAAATGATAAATGGCTTCTCCTGTTCTAGGGAGCTTACAGGCAGATGGAGGGGCAGGCGAGGCTGTCTCAGGAGAGGCGAAGCTCTAGGCTGGACATGCACACTGGGACTAGAATTCAGTGACGGATGAACTCTGGGATGTTGAGGCACATGTAGGGTGCAGAGGAGGCCAGGGTTCTGCAGTAGGACCACGCCCTTGATTCTGGAGAGGGCCTCCATCAGCCGCCGGATGTCACTGGCTTAGAACCTTGGTTGGGGCTCTGCCACCCACATCTGTCTTGACCTTGAATAAGCCACTCCTCTCCAGGGTGTGTGCATTTGGGCTATGCCTCCTTCAGAGGTGGCCGCAGGTGGACTGGCCCTTTGAACACAGGTTCATGGTTGGAACACTCATGGAAAAGGAAGAATCCTTCATTTTCATCCCTTATTTAGCCATCAGCAGGGCCCAGAGCCCTTCTCTATGTTGCTTGTGCAAACACAGTGTTTCCAGTTCATAAGGCAGGGCAGTTCTGGGATTTGCAGCCCCTGACTCTCCACCAGCTCCAGCACACCCTGGTTTCGTAGGTGTCAGCTGCCTTTGCTGCATCATAATTCATGCTTGCTGATGTTTACTTGATAGGCATTTTAACAGTCTTGGAGCCATGTGACTTGCATAAGGCCCAGTAAAATGGGACTCAGATGAGGCTTTGGAGCCTGCAGCTTCACCCAGGAGCACCTGTGAGTGGTACGAGAGGGGCAGGCCGTAAGAACAGAGGGCTGGGGCCTGGGGAAGTTCTTGGGAGCCCCTGCAGGCCCGTCTTGCTTTCTCTACCCTTGGTGCTTTCACAGCCTCTTTCCAGATGTGCTGGGGGCCCGGGGGCTTTTGCTTTCCCAGGGTCTGGATTTCTGGGTTGTGCCCCTGTTTTTTCTTTCCTGGGTTTCTCCCCATGGTAAGGTATGTTTCCTTCACTTTCCATTCCAGCAGGATGCTGCTTTTGGTTTGCTGTCCAACTCTGGGGAAAATGAATGCATTAACTCACAAGGCAGGTTCCAAAGGTGCAGGTGGCTTCTGGGATATACGGCCCTGAGGGTAGCAGACACATGGGAGGGAAGGTATGAAATCCAAATATGGATTCTTGTGAGGAATTTCAGGTATTCCTGCAGGCTGACAGCTGAAATATTTAATTGAAAAAATGTTTCCCAGCTTTCTCAATTCACAGCACAGAGTTCTGCCCTCTCAGCCTAAACAAGAGGCAGGCCCTCTTGGTGGCTGCCCCTCTCCTGAACACCTCACAGGAGCCTGTCTTGGTCTGGGGCTGTGCTGAGCTACCTCTTAGCAGTTTCTTTAGTCATTTTAAGGTAGGATTTCCTGGGTCAGCCAGAGATGTGCATATCTAAAACGCTCTTATGTCTGCAGGCTAAAGGCCCATGATTTGTAAGGCTAATGAGGTTTTTAGAACATTTAACAAAGGTTTTTGAAAATTTGGAAACAATGCAGCTGTTATCTTTCAGAGCATCCTTGCCCTTGAGTTTCCCGGCTGAGTACATCTCCCTGGGGTCTGGCTTCTCTCATCTCTGAATTGCGCACAGGCTCCCAGTGGATGACACCTGCTGCCCTGCCAGCCCCAGCCAAACATTCCTTACTCAGTTTTATCCTTTTCCTAGGAGGAAACTGGTCTTTCCTTGGCCTTAATAAAAGCCCAAACCCATGCACTTCACAAGACCAGTCCCCAGGTGGCCCTTGTCCATGGTCTAGAATCTTTGGCCAAAAGTCGACTGTGTTTGTCATCTCCTGCTGAACTGTCAGCTCCGGGGCTAGAAAAGCCTGGAGAGATGGGTAAGAGCAGCCGGGACAAAGAATCAGAAGACGTTTCTTGCAAAGAATAAAAGGTATGTATTCATTTATTTAATAACCATTGATGATGTGCCTACTACAAGCTGAGCACCGCGTGGTGCTGCAGATACCTTGGGGAGGAGCGGCAGAGGCTTTGCGCCTAGACAACTCAGCATGTAGCTTAACAAATAACCCTGAGAACAATAGCCCACAGCGTGGGGCTCTGGCACGCCGAGCACTTGGAGCTAAAGGAGACTGGCAGGCTTCAGAAGCCGAGCTCTGACTGCCTCTGCCTCAGACCCATTCCCTGCTGACGTGAGTCACAGAAGCCAGAATCCTCTTCCCCATGGCAGCCACGGAAGCAAGGACCTCCTCTCCCACAAAGCAAGCCCTGAAACCTAGTGAGAAAGAAAATAAAGTTTTAATCTGAGGAACGTGAGAAATTCTCAGGCCCTGGGAGGTGTTACAATGAGAGAGGAGTCATGCGGCACGTGCCTTGAGGTAAGTAATCATTTCAAAGCCACCTGGTGTATGGACTCAGGACTGAGTGTTGCCACCAATAGCTACAGATTAATCTAACAAGAATGGCCATCCCACACTACACACCATAACTCACATCCTATCATTCAACAACATGTAACCAATCACTAATCAGTGTTATTTCTGCAAGCCAATTAGAATTCCTGACCAACAACTTGTGTAGTCACCCCCTTTCCCGATTCATCCTTTTTTCTTTAAAAATTCGAGTCTCTCCTTTGTTCCCTGAGCGCTTCACAGTGTGTCCCGGACCGTGAAGTGCTCACCCTCGGCCCAAATAAACTCTCTGCATTAAATTTGCCACAGTTTCCTTCTTCAGGTAGACAACAGACAAGTGTAAACCAAAAGGTATCTGAGACAGGTCCCCATCCACTTAGAGGTTTATTTTGTCCAACCACCTCGGGCACACATTCTGAGGCTGTGCCATGCACCATGACGCAGCCTCAGAAGAACGTGTGCCCAAGGTGGTCGGGTGATAGCTTGGTTTTATACATTTTGGGGAGACAGAAGTTCCAGGCCAAGACATAAATCAATACTTGTGGGGTGTACATTGGCAGGCCCAGAAAGGCAGGACAGCAAGAAGAAGGGGGCTTCCAGGTCAAGGGGGTGTTCAAAGACTTGCTGATTGGCAGCTGTTTGAAGAGTTAAGTCCTGCTTGGAGAGTGAAACTCAGCGTAAAGAAATACTTAAGTTTAGATAAGGAGGTTGCGGAAGGCAAGGTTCTTGTCTTATAGTTGAAGCCTCCAGGTAGCAGGCTTCAGAGAGAATAGATGTGGAATGTCTCTTATCACACCTTAAAAGGTGTCAGACTCTCTGGAAAGACCTAGTAAGGGAAGGAGACTCTCTATAGAATGTAGATTTGCCCCACAAGAGACAGCGTTGCAGAACCACTTCAACATATGTCAAATAAATATATTTTGGGATAAAATACTTTGACTTCCTCCAGGGCCTGCTGTGTGTCATGTGATGTTATACCAGAATTAGGCTAGAATTTGGAATCTCCTGGCTACAAAGAGTCTGCCTGTCTGTCTTCAGATCTCTGTTTTCGTGTTAATGCTGGTCATTTGCGACTAAACTCCAAAGGGAGGAGGGGATAGCGAGGCGTGTCTGACGCCCTCTTCTGGTTACATCCTGAAGTAGTTTTTCAGGTTTCTTTGGGGTCTGCTAGGCCAAGGGGAGGGTCTATTCAGTCAGTGGGGTCTTCGAATTTTATTTTTGGTTATAAAGTTCACTCTCTCCCTTCTCCCTTGAGATCCCTCATTCCAGAAGGGTCCTGCCCGTATCCAGGAGGCCGAAATGCTATGCAGAAAAGCCAAGAAGAAGCCACACAGACAGGCCTTGGAGGCCTCATATAGCACCACAGACCATCCCCCTTTGTCCAAGCACATTTCTCCACAGTGTAAGCATCCAAACAGATGGTTCCCCTGCAGCTTCAGATCTTCATTTCTTGAGGCACCTGTATAATATGAAACTTTAAGCAAATCTGTTATGCTTTTCTCTCGTCAACCTGTCTTCTGTTATAGGAGTGTCAGCTGTGAGCCTTAGGACGGGTGAGGAAAGGCATCACACCCTTCTGCCCAGGTGCCATTCCTCCTTCCTCTGCTCCCTCAGATGGAACGGAGCTGGCTGCCTCTGTTCTGAGAACCCTGCGGCTGAGTGCGGGCTTGACATGAGATATTTATCATCTCAGGATGTCTTCCCTCAGATCGCTGGCTTTCCACCCCCAGACTTCTTTATCTTATTTTGCTAAACAAGATGAGTTTCTGTCCTTGCTAGAAGTAATTGACTTGTTTTTTAATATATATCAAGGCCCAGGTTAACAACTGGACAATGCAATGCATTTATTATTTTCTCTCTCTCCTGTTTATTCTAGTGTGAAATTGTTTTCCAGATAGTGATTAATTCTGCCAAAGCTTCCTGCCCTTGCTGGGTAATTTGCTGCATTTGGGAAGAAGATGCTAACTGCGTGGCTCTGCTATCAGAGGTGTCGTTACTGTTTTGTCAAACACTAGCTCCTCTATTGTCTTCTGCCAATCAGCCAAGCCTGTGGCCCTTCATTCATCTCCCGATTCTGAGTTTTCTGTGGGGAGGACTGAAGCTGGGTCTCCAGGGAGACTGTGTCAGGAGGCTGGGGTGGGCTGGAGAGGGCCCCCAGCGGTGGCTCCAAAGCATCTCTGCAGCGATGGAGACCTGGGGTTCCTGGGCAGAGTGGTGAGCATGGAGACTGGGGTTCATGGGCAGGTGGTGAGCGATGGAGACCTGGACTGGGGTTCTGGGCAGAGTGGTGAGCGATGGAGAACTGGGTTCATGGGCAGGTGGTGAGCGATGGAGACCTGGGGTTCATGGGCAGAGTGGTGAGCGATGGAGACTGGGTTCATGGGGGGGGGGGGGGGGGGGCAGGGGTGGTGGTGAGCAATGGAGACCTGGGGTTCATGGGCAGAGTGGTTGGCTGCCCCACCGTCAGCCTGTTCTGAAAGTGGGAATGACCCTCAATTGAACTGAGATGTTGCTGGTGGAGACTCTAAGACTGTGGATTCTGACTCCCCAGGCTCGGGAAGGGCAGTGCTGGGAACAAGGAGCAGACAAGGCACGACGAAGCTGGAGTGCCTCATACAGCCCCCATGAAAGCAGCAAAGGACTCCCAGAACCATTCCTGGGGGCCCGTGGGAGGGAGGACCTTGGGGGCACAAGGACAAGCTGAAGATGTCTTCCTGATTGTGGCTGTCAGAGGGAGGACATGGCGTCGCGGTGGGCCAGAGTATCAGCCTCAACTCCACCCGCCTTTCAGGCCGCAGTCTTCACCATGGCCGCTGTGTGCATTGGAGGGCACTTGGCAGCATCCCCAGCCTCCCCACTAGAAAACCAGATGCCAGGAGCATCCGTGCCCCTCCCCAAGGTGCAACCACCAAAAACGTCGCCAGACATTGCCAAATGTCCCCTGGGGGTGGGGACAAATGCCCCTCCTGCCCCTTGAGGACTGCAGCTGGAACTCAATGAAGAGCAGTGGTGAGTGTCTCTTGAAGGGTCTGTCCACGGCCATCTGGGTGGCTTCGTGGTGCACGGGAGCCCAGGTGGGATCCTGAAGTCAGAGTCCGGGACCGGGCCTTGGCTCAGTTATCAGCTGCAAGGCCTTGGAGAAAATCATTAACAGAGCCGCACAGTTTTCTGGGGAGTGGAAAAGGCAGTGAGCCACGGAATCGCAGGACAAACAAGAAAAAGAGCACTTCCCCCTCCCTCCCTCACCTGTGTGGACTCCAGCGGAAGGCTCCTGGGAATGTGTCCTCCGTCCTCAGCGCTCAGTTACATGAGCGGCACCTGCCCTCCCCTCAGATGGTGTCCTGTTCTGTGCTGAGCTCTGCACTGAGAGTTCTGCCCTGAGGTCGTCCCTTCACAGCCCAGGCTGGTGCTGGCATGGGTCTGCCCCTGGGCTCTGCCTGGCTCCTGCACCTGCCCCTCCACGAGAGGCCACTCCATCTCCTCCCCAGGCCCCTCCACCTGGCACAGACACCCTCTGCCCCTGTGAGTCTTTGCCCCCCTCTGCCTGCATCCCTGTCACCACTCCCCCATCAGCACAGCCACAGCACCTGTGGAATCTCCCTGGGAGGGACAGGAGGCACAGGCAGTCATCCTGAAGCCTCAGGCTCAGCAGGGCACAACCTTGATGGCACCCGGTCTGACAGGGACCACGGCTCTCACAGGGTCCCTGCCCCAGTTCCCACCTTGGAGGAGGGTTCTTGCCATGACCATCACTGGAGCACAGGTGTCCCGGAGGCCACGTGTGTGGACCCATTGCCTGTCCCCAGGACTTGCAGGCCCAGGCACAGGGCAGATGCCTTCCCAGACCTCCTGCTGCCCTGGGAGCCATGTGCCATGGCTGGTGCCCCCTCTTTTCTCCCCAGGCCCCTGGGATGGTGCCTGGCATCCCCTGGCTGATTTGTCCTGCCCTGATCTTCCTTGAACGAGGGGCACAGGTCTAGGGTCATGCGTGTGGAATGCAGGTTTCTAAAGTTCCTGGTGCTGTTCACGGCAGAATGCTGGGCTTTGAGGTGAGGCAGGAGCTGGTGGGCCTGAGCCTGAGTGAGTTTCTCAGCTCAGAGGGAGGGCGAAGTGCATGGAAGGCTAAGCTGCTTCGTGAGGCAGCTGCACCCTCACCACAGGTCTGGGCTGCAACCTGAGGCTTTCCTGCCTACTGTGCACATCCTGGGAGTTTGGGAAAAATCCTAAGAAATGAGGCCCAGGCTCCCTCCTCCCCACTTTCAAGCCAGAAGGGTGTAAAGAGTGTGGTCAGAATTAACATGAAGTGGTGCCTCCTGGCCAGGGTCTGCCTGCTTCTTTTGCAGGCCTTCCATCACTTCCTCCCCAGGACAGCCGTGGGAGGCACCTGGATTCCTCCCACTTACTGATGCCACAAACGTGTAAAACGACTTGTCCAAGGCCACACATCTTAAAATCTCCCACTGTCAATCACTAGACCCCATTTCTTCCAGAGGTGTGAGATTGTCTGTAGGCATTAGAGTGTGGGCTCTGCGGACAAAAAAAATCATCCTGAAGACGTTTAGATTTGGTTTCATTCTATATTGATCTTTATCGTCAAATTTGCCTTCCTAATGGAATTGTGCCTGTATCAACGTTAAAATGAGCTTGCATTCCTTGAGCACTCACAAGCGATGGCGTGTGTGTCTGTGTGAATCTATACGTCTTTCTGTGAGTGTCTGTGCGCATATCTGTAGGTTGTGTATGTCTGTGTGTGTGTGTGTCTGTATGCATCTAAGTCTATACGCGTCTGTGTCTGGGCATGCGTGTTTGTATGTCTGTGCGTGTCAGTGTTTCTGGGTGTGTCAGTGTGTCTGTGTATCCCTATAGGTCTCTGTGTGCCTGTGTGTCTGTGTTTATGTCTGTGTGTGTCTGCATGTGGTTTGGGTTGGAGCTGGCGGAGGCAGGGTTGATAAGAGGAACTAATTTAGGGAAGCAGCAAGGCTGACAGGCCGCTCCTGGAGACGGTCGCCCTCACCCCTCACCTCCATGGGTGGACTGCCTGGGCGTGGGCAGATCCTGTACCCTCTTTACCAACTGCTGCGGCACAGCCTGTCTTACTGACCTCGTTCCTGCTACTTTTAAGGCACCGTATGATGCGTACTTGTGAGTATATGTGTTGTGTATGTGTGTAGTGTGTGTAAGGTGTGTGTATGGTGGGTGGTCCATGTATAAGTGTGTATGTGCATAGTGTGTGTGTTGTGTGTGTGTTTGGTGTGTGGCGTGTATGTAGTATGTGTGGCGTGTGTGGTATGTGGTGTGTGTGGTGTGGTGTGTGGTGTGTTTTTGGTGTGGGTGATGTGTGTGGTGTGGGTGGGTATGGTGGGTGTAGTGTGTGTGCTGTGTGTGGTGTGTATTTGTTGTGTTTGGTGTTTGTTGTGTGGATGTGTGCTTTGTGTGGTGTGTAGTGTTTGGTGCCTGAGTGGTGTGTGTGGGTTATGTTTGGTGTGTAGTGTGCATGTCGTGTGGGAGGTGTGTGGTGCGTGTGGTGTGTAGTGTGTGTGGTTTCTATGGTGTGAACTTGTGTTTGGTGTGTGTAGTGTGGATGTGTGGTTGTGTGGTGTGTGGTGTATTTGGTGTGTGTGTGGTGTCAATGGTGTTTATAGTATGTGTTTGGTGTGTGTGGGTTTTGTGTGGTGTGTAGTGTGTGTGGGGTGTGGTGTGTGGTATGTGTGATGCATGGTGCATGTGCGTTGTGTGTGGTGTGTAGTGTGTAGTGTGTGTGATGTGGGGGGGTGTAGTGTGTGTGTTGTATGTGTGATGCATGGTGTGTGTAGTGTGTAGTGTGTATGGTGTATGTGGGATGTAGTGTGTGTGGTGTGTGTGATGCATGGTGTGTGTAGTGTGTAGTGTGTATGGTGTATGTGGGATGTAGTGTGTGTGGTGTGTGTGATGCATGGTGCATGTGGGTTGTGTGTAGTGTGTAGTGTGTGTGATGTGGGGGGGTGTAGTGTGTGTGGTGTGTGTGATGCATGGTGTGTGTGGGTTGTGTGTGGTGTGTAGTGTGTGTACAGTGTGTGGTGTGGGAGGTGTTGTGTGGTGCATGTGGTGTGTCTGCGCATGTGTGTCCGGTGTGTGTGTCTGGTGTGTGTGTCTGTGTGTGGTGCATGCGTGGACGGCTTTTGAGTGTGGTTATCTGTGTGAGCCTGTTTGAAGGCGTGTGAGGGTCATGGAAGGGCACCTTTGCACCGTGGCCTTGACAGGGACCAGGACAAGGAGGGCTCAGAACAATGTCAGCGGTACCTTCAGAAAATCCTTTTACCACTGACTCTTTATGGCATCAATAAAATGGTGATAAAAGTCACACGTGCCTCACAGGGTGGTGCTGGAGGTTAAATGACGTAGGATGCATAAACCCTGCCATCCTATGATGGGGAAATTGTCTTCTCTGTTGAGCCTTTTCTTCCCTGTGTTTGGAGCATTTTAATTTCCCCCATAACTCCTTGCCTGCCTGCCGATGATCATGCTTCAGCTCCTCTAACATAAATGCTCTTATGAATTGTGCTGCTGCAAACATGCGTGTGCAAGTATCTTTTATGAATAATGACTTCTTTTCCTCTGGGTGGGTACCCAGTAGCAGGATTGCTGGATCTAATGGCAGTTCTACTTTTAGTTCTTTAAGGAATCTCCACGCTGTTTTCCATAGCGGCTGTGCTAGTTTACGTTCCCACCAGCAGTGTAGGAGTGTTCCCTGATCAGCGCATCCACACCAGCATCTACCGTTTTTTAATGTTTTGATTATGGGCATTCTTGCAGGAGTGAGGTGGTATCACATTGTGGTTTTGATTTGCATTTCCCTGGGGGGAGGAGAGGAGGGGGGTGAGGCATAAAAGACTACAAATATGGTGCAGCATATACTGCTTGGGTGATGAGTGCATGAAAATCTCACAAATCACCAGTAAAGAACTTACTCACGTAACCAAATACCCCCTGTACCCCTAATAACTTATGGAAAAATAAATAAATAAATAAAATAGATGCTCTTAGAAGCACTCAGAGGAATCCTTACCTCCTGTTTGACAACCCACCCTCTCTGGCCACAGAGGAGTGAGAGGTCAGGTCAGAGTAGTGTGTGCTGTATTCAGTGTTGCCTGTAACCCTGAGGACTGATAGAAGTCTTCCAAATTCAACACACAAGCTTTGCCTCCAGTTCAGATCAGCTTTTAGAAGGGGTGGGCAATGTCTTATCTAGAGTGAAATTCCACAGTTGCTTGTTCTATTTCCATGTCTTGCAATACCAGGGTGGGATGAGAATATTTGTTTATTTTACTTCTGAAGAGATCATCTTTATTTAGGATATGTGATAAAAAGGCTGCTTGAAAACGCCACATCCCAGAGGCAAGAAATAATATGTGGGCCTTGGAATCAGAAAGTGCTGGATTTGACAGTTCCACCATTAACTAGTGGTTTGTTTGTTTTTAAAATTTGGTAAAATACACTTAACAGAATATTTACCATCCTAGCCATTTTTAGGTACATAGTTCAGTAATGTTAAGTACATTCACATTGTTGTGCAGCCAGCAGTGAGGTTTTTACCATCTGAGATGTTAACTCTCTGAGCTCATCATCACCATCGTCATCCTCTCTGGCAATGCTAAATCTGGAGGCTCCTTGTGCCAGGAGTGAGGTTTATTGAGATTTGGTGTCAGAAAGAAACCACTAACATCCTTGAAGCTCTAAATGCGTGCCTTCTACGCTCACAGCCTCACCACCTGTCACTCTCATCTCACAGGCATTGGGATCTGTGGCTTCCAAAGGTTTATTACATATGACTTTTTTTTAAACACTCAAGCATCTGTGCACAAATATGTTAAATTATTTTCACATGACAGGTGCTGGGGAAACAGATATATATGATATTGTTCTGTTAACCTAAAATAATCAAAAATACCAGAATCCAATTTAAAGCTTTTATTCAAGTGAAAAGCTAGGAATGGGAGAAAAAGGCTCCAGAGAAATAGGGTCAGTGCTCTAAGTTAAAAGTTAAGTTCTTGCTTATATAGGCAGAGAACAGAGGTTTAGCAGGATTATAACACTTTTTATACAAGGCTGGTTTATGAGTCACAGTAACTTAGATTTCTGTAGGTCTTGTTTTCTTTACAACTGGTTTTCATTCCCTTTCCAATTTACAAGTGTGTGTTTAATGTTTCTTCTTAGACACTGTGATAATCATGAAGTTTTGTGTGAGACAGATAAGGCGGAAGTTAATCTATGATGAAGGTCAACAGTGAAGAGGGAGGGGGTTGCCCCTTGTGCTCTTTAGTCATTTGCAACATTTAACCAAACAGTGTACGTGAGGACTAAGGCTAATCTATCATCAGAGAAACAAAGCTTGCAGCTGCCTGTTACATGACTCAGGCGCCTTACATTCCTTTAAGGCTCAAAACAATCTAGAGTCCCGGCAGCTTAGATTTTGGTTTTTTGCTTTTTTTTTTGTTTTTTTTTTTGAGACGGAGCCTCGCTCTGTCGCCCAGGCTGGAGTGCAGTGGTGCAATCTCGGCTCACTGCAAGCTCCGCCTCCCGGGTTCACACCATTCTCCTGCCTCAGCCTCTCCGAGTAGCTGGGACTACAGGCGCCTGCCAACACGCCCGGCTAATTTTTTTGGATTTTTAGTAGAGACGGGGTTTCACTGTGGTCTCGATCTCCTGACCTCGTGATCCGCCCGCCTCGGCCTCCCAAAGTGCTGGGATTACAAGCGTGAGCCACTGCGCCCGGCCAGATTTTGAATTACTTATTCTCACCATCTAGTCAGTCATCAATAATATTTACTGGATGAGTGACTGCCCGGCCCCGTGTGATGGTGCTGGGATATCACTGGGCACAAAGTAGGCAAAGCTGCTGCCTGTGGAGCCTGTGCTCTTGTTGACGGCTGGTGGCTGCTGCACGTGTCTGAGAGGAGGATCAGCATCTGCCCTTCTGCTCCTGACTCTGTTTCTCCTCCAGACCTCAAGGGTTCCACTGGTGAGAAGCTGTCCCCACGAGGTGCACTCCACAGCTTCCCCTTTCTGCCTCCTCAGGCTGCACCACTCTCCTTGTCCTGTGTGAATCACCCTCCCTTCTTATGTTCTCACATAAACAAGAATATGCTTGGCACAGCAAAATTAGAAATTCCGATGCCTATATTCCTCCTGATTCCCTTGCGGTCTAATTAAGATAGTTTGGAGCAGAAGAGGCTCAAAGTCAGGCTCAGCTCTGTGGCGCGGCAACAACTCCACTCCCCAGCAAGGTCCTCCAAGCAGCTGAGCCAAGTGTGTCCATACCCTGTCTTCTCCCCGTCTCCCACCATTTCCTCCCCATCCCTTCCTCTCACCAGGGTTCTGGTCTTCTGTGGGCACAGCCTAGCGTCAAGGTATTAAATTGCTGTGAATTAAACAGTGAAGAGTAACGGATGCTGTGCCCACTGGACTCCACGTGGCTTACAGAGAACACTCAGCTTCACCCTGGATGTGATGCCACACGCCGCGTTTGCAGTCCAGATCTGGGTGGGAGCTTTCATGCACGTCCGTGTGAAGAGACCACCAAACAGGCTTCGTGTGAGCAACAAGGCTGTTTATTTCACCTGGGTGCAGGCGGGCTGAGTCCGAAAAGAGGAGAGTCAGCGAAGGGAGATGGGGTGGGGCCGTTTTATGGGATTTGGGTGGGTAAAGGAAAATTACAGTCAAAGGGGGTTGTTCTCTGGTGGGCAGGACTGGGGGTCACAAGGTGCTCAGTAGGGGAGCTTTTGAGCCAGGATGAGCCAGAAGAAGGAACTTCACAAGATAATGTCATCAGTTAAGGCAGGAACCGGCCATTTTCATTTCTTTTGTGGTGGAATGTCATCAGTTAAGGCAGGAACCGGCCATCTAGATGTGTACGTGCAGGTCACAGGGGATGCGATGGCTTAGCTTGGGCTCAGAGGCCTGACAGAGGCCACCATTTTGTAACACCTGGTGAACATGCTCCTTGGTTCTGTATTAAGAAAATGGAAATCCTGAGGAAATAAACAGTAAGGCTGATGCTAGAACCTAATATGGGTGTTTACCTTTCCACAACACACTATGAAGCATCTTTGAATGGGAAAAGTCCTTGCTCAGTGCTTGAGGAAGATTTAAGCTCCTTTCTGAATAAAAGTGGTTTCTCTCACTCCAGGGGTAGCTTTTGGTTAGTACCTTTCATCAGGAAAACAATGACAGTGGAATTCATGGACCTGAGGTCCTTCCTGTCATCCCTGGCTCTAGGGGCTATTTGCTGCCTCGAGCTGTTCCCCAGCTAAGCACCTTCTCTCAGAGCTCACTGCTTCAGGCCTCTAGGGTGGCTGTGCCACCCCTGTCTCCTCTGCACAGGAGCAAGGGGAGTCCACTAGGACATGTGGTTCCATTGGGACAGGTCAGCAAAGTGGTGATAGACAGTATAGGTGGAAGACAAAGGTCAGCCACGAGAAGTGAGAGCAAAGGAGAGAAGGAGCAAGCTGGAGAAGTGGATGGACAGAGTGAAGATGCCCAGCCTTGGAAAGAAGCAGGGAGGGCATCGGGAACTGCTGAGAGAGAGAGAGGGAGAGGGAGATTGAGGGAGTAGAGAGAGGAAGCAAGGGGGAGGAGAAGGAGGGAATGGGAGAGAGAGAGAGAGGGAGATTGAGGGGGTAGAGAGAGGAGGGAAGCAGGAGGACAGGGAGGGAATGGGAGAGGGAGAGGGAGGTTGAGGGGGTAGAGAGAGGAGAAGGAGGGAAAGGGAGAGAGAGAGGGAGAGGGAGATTGAGGGGGTAGAGAGAGGAAGAAAGGGGGAGGAGAAGGAGGGAATGAGAGAGAGAAGGAGAGGGAGATTGAGGGGGTAGAGAGAGGAGAAGGAGGAAATGGGAGAGAGAGAGGGAGAGGGAGATTGAGGGGGTAGAGAGAGGAGGGAAGCAGGAGGACAGGGAGAGAATGGGAGAGAGAGAGGGACAGGGAGAAATGTAGGATAGCCACACAAAAGAAGGATTAAGAAAAATAGCAATAGCAAGAAGGGTAGCCAGAACGTCCCCCAACCACACACACACACACACATACACACACACAGAAGTAGGGACAAGGAATAACCATGGCATGGAATGTGACAGTTCTTATCAAATTACCATGGTTTTCAATATGCATGGTGTGCTGTTATCACTGGCAAGAAAATCTGAGCATTATCTATTCTCTTCTCATGACTAGATAATTTCACACATAGTACGACATCGAAAATCAACTCAACAGGCTCCAAACAGTCACTTATCCCTCAGAATTATTCTAGAATACATAAATCAATAATGAAGTTTATTTGCTATGGCCATCTTTCTCCTCACACATCACCTGCCCTTACTTCTCTGGTGAAATTCCCCATGCGATTTGATTTTAAAACTTGTTTTCTTCTTGTTCTTTTCATTTGTTTGTTTTTGGCGGGGGGAAGGCTGTTTCCTTTCTGCTTCCTCAGTTCTGCCAGGCACATCTCGGGATAAAGTGCCTGAAGAGGGCTGAGTGGAGGCTCTGGCACAGAAGATTTTGGGTAAGACAGGTCACCTCTCATCACATACTACATGACAGTTATCTGTAGAGTGGGGGGGGGAAGCAAGCAGTCGTGGGGTGTCACTGCTGATTGATTAGGACATGGACAAAGGCACCAAGAGCCCTGCGACATCCACTGGGAACAGGCTTGGCTGGGGAGCTCTTCTGTGCCTCGGCATATGGAGAGCACCATTTGCTGGCCAAGAACCCTGTTAAACTCCCATCCCAGAGCCCACTCTAGTTCCTTTCTGCTACATACATTCTTTCTCAGAGCATTTTCACATCTACCTCATTTCTGCATCATGACAGTTTTGTGAATCAAGGCATGCATTACTTTTCCAATTTGGCATTGATACATATCAGGAGTTCAGTAGATATTGACTACTCACTAACTAGGATAACTGAAACCCAAAGAGATTGAGAAGGAAAACACCTAAAATCATGCTTAGAGTTACTGTTAGTGGAGATTGTGCCTCCACTCACAGCATCACTTTACTTCCCTTGTGCACTGTAAACTTGGTCCAAACCCACTCAGCTGACCTTCGGTCTTCCCTCAATTTTTTAACCATGGGACTGCATAGCATGGTTGCTTTGTACCTGCACCAATATCTGTAGAAAGGTTTGAGTTCTTTCCAGCCCCAGAGTTCCCCAGCATGCTGGTGCCTAGGACCTTCAGTTGCCCTTGGGGTGGGGAGACTGGCTCATTTCTAATAGTCTTTTTCTTTAAAGCAACTGAGGCCTGGGGAGAGGGTTGGGGGGCACTGGGTGATAGAAAGGGAAGAAGGATCTGCACCAGTAAAAAGGGAACAACTCCTTAATTAACAGGCAATAGTGGGAAGGACTGTTTATTTCCCAGTCAATTATACAATTTAGTGAACATGTTTCCTACTGATTTCTAAGGACTTCCCTTAATTAATAGACCTTTGAGGCCCTCATAGTTTCTTTTACAGAAAGCCATGTTGTGGTCAACATCCCATCCTCTTTACTACAACTGTCAGAAACTGAAGGATCTGAGACCTTACCCTACAGGGAAACTAACAAGGTAGCCTACCACATTTTCAGTCATGTGGTAGAAAACAAGAGACTCCTGGGTCAGAGACAAAGGACAGTTTATTACTCACAGCAAAAGCAGTAGATAGATTTTTTGTGGCATTTTGTGCTACTTCCATGAGCTCCAATTTCCACAGGATGATGTGAAAAGGGCCAGATGACATTTGCACATGCTGTACATTGTATTACAGGAGAAGAACTCAGAACTCTTGAGTTGAGGGAACTGGAAACCTTTATAATAGGATTAACCATGCCTGTCTTTTGTTCCAGAAGGAGAGACATTATCTTCATTGCATTGGGCAATAAGACGCCTGCCATTTGCTCTAATAATAGATGACATTATTTTTATCATCCAAGGCTGTTTGATGTACACACATTCTTGAAAAGATTGTCTGGAACAATGGTGATCACTCTTTTGCTTATAATATATGAAGTGTCAGAAATCCATGGAGAACTGTCTCCCAATGGACTTCCAACTCTTCACTTCCAAGAAACTTCTGCTTTCTTCCTGAGGTGTATTCCCCATGTCTGTGTAAAGTAGGAGTGTATCCTTGGTGTAAAGCTGGATACATGGTGATCGCACCCAGTGTGATGTCCTGTGCTGTACTCTTCCAGCTCCTGCCTGCTTTGCCATCCTCTTCCGTGCCTTCAAACCTCTGTGTGTGTCTTTCAATGCTTTTGATTATTTTGTCAGAAGGACTAGTCGATATAGGTTACTCCGCCATTGCCTGAAGCTTTAGTTTAATAGAGTCTGATTTATCAATTTTTAATTTTATTTCTTTCATGGTTAGTCTGTTTTGTGTCCTACTGAAGAAACTTTCCTATTTCAAAGTCTTAACGATATCTACAATGTTTGCCTCTGCAATCCATCTGGGATGGATTTCTGCGAATGGGATGATGTAAGTGACACACATAGGCCCTGTCTGAGTACATATTATGAAAAACATTATCCTTTCCTGAGCTGCAGGGCAGTGTTATTTTTTGTCGGAAACTAGGTGATACTACATGTGTGTACTTTTGTCTTAATTTTATGTCTTATCCCATTGGTTAGTTTGCTCACTCTTGGGTGAATACCATGTTGTCTGAATTAATTTAGCCTTATAACATGGCTTGATGGCTGCTCATATTTTTAACACTCTTGGGTGAATGGCATGTTGTCTGATATAACATGGCTTGATGGCTGGTCATATTTTTAAATTTTGTTTGTTTTCTTCAGGATCATCTTGACTATTCTTAGTCCTATGTGTTCCTATAAAAATTTTACAGACAGCTCATTAGTCTACAAAAATCATGCTGAAATTTTTCTTTGGGATACACTGAATCTAGGGAATCATTTTGGTTTAAAAAATCTGGATTTGCACTCTCAGGCCTCTCTCTCCTCTTATAAGACAGTTTGCGGAAAATGGGCTGATGTATTTCTTCCCAGTTTCATAACAAGAAGAGAGGGTTGTATTTCAGTTTCTACAACCTCATTCGCATGAACTAGCTGAGATCTATGGGACTCTGGGCTAGCTTTTGCTGACTGCCAAAAACTCTTTCAGGTCTCACATGCCTCCATATCTCTGAGTTCATTTTTCTTCCTCTTTGCTACAGCACTGAGAAAAAGATGCTGGATCACTGTCTTACACAATAACAGCATGGATCAACAGGTTTTCCAGAGGCATTCTGAAGCCTTCTTTGGAAGCACAGCATTTCTACCCCTTTATAAAGTGTTTAAGATAAACAGAAAACTAAAACACAGTCCCAGTATTGAGGGGGCAGGTGAGTTACTATCTTCTCCAGGAAATGCTACAAAAGAACCCTTAACTGTCCCTCCTACCACACACATGGAAGGCTGGGCTGTGTCTGCTTCATGAGTGGCTGTTTTCCTCATTTCTCTGAGGTTCCTTCTGGGCTATCTGGGACATGGTCATGCATGTAAGGGGCTCCTGGAACACCATGGAGTCCAAGCAGATGGGGGAGGAGGGATGAAGTTGAAGAGAAACAGTGCGTCCTCCTCACCTCCCAGGTGTTTTCATTCAGGAGTGAGTGTAATCTTGCCAGCTGCACAGACAAAACTAATTCACTGGGACAGATATTGCAGTAGAGAAATAATTCAATTAATGCAGAGCTGGCCAAGTGAAATGACTGGAGTTTATTACTCAAATCAGCCTCCTCTAGAACTCAGAGGCTAGGGTTTTTCTGGATTAGCTGGTGGCAGAGAGCTAGGGAATGTGTGCTGCTGACTGGCTAGGGATGAAATCACAGGGGTGTGGAAAACAATCTTCATGAGTTGAGTCTGCCCCTGGGTGGGGCCCCAGGACTAATTAATCATAAGTCATGAGTCTGGGTGGAGCCAGGATGCAAACGGTTAAAAAACATCCCAAAAGACAAATCTTAGGTTCTACAACAGAGATGCTATCTATAAGAGCACCTGGGGAAGTCACAAACCTTGTGATCTCTTGTGGAGTAAATGATTATAGAAAGGCAAGCTATGCCTGCATCTTAGCAGAATTCAGAGCTCTCCCATAATCCTAATCTTGTGGCCTTTCTTAGTTTTACAAAGGCAGTTTTAATTACCAAACAAGGAGGGGATCAATGTTAGGGAGGGACTATTATCATTCTTGATTCAACATTAAACTGTAAACTAATTCCTCCCATGGTTAACTTGGCCTGTGCCCAGGAATGAGAGAGGGCAGCCCACCTGTGAGGCTAGAGCAAGGTGGACTCAGCCAGGCTACAATCCTCTCACTGTTGTAATCTTTGCTCAGGGACATTTAAGAGGCTCCCTCCTGCAGCTCCTCGCTCACGAGTTCCTAAACAGCTGCAATTTTCTCAGTGACTACTCAGCCATGCTGTGGGTCCCTATCCACCCCCTGGCCCATCCTGGGTGTTCATCAGACAGTTCTTTCCCTCAGTAGCAGAAAGTAGTTCTTTCCCTCACATTGTTCTGCAATGTGAGGTGACCTGTCTCCTGAGGCTCTGTACCCTGCCATCCTCCTCAGTTTTCTAGACACACCCCAGTAACCTGAGACAGTCCTGTTGTTTCTGTGTTAAATTCTGTTCGCCCCCTCACAAGCACATAATTAAGTGATTATAACTACTCTGGACACCTAATTCACATGCAGATGAGCTTGTCCCCAGGACCATTTGTACATTTTAACAAGTAATTAGCAATGTTAATAGCTGGCTCTCCCCTCAGGAACCTTGATGTGTGTGAAGGAGACTGACAGATCAGAATCAATCTCAATAGAAAGAGACTTGTTCCTTTCCTTGGCAGGCAGTTCGAGTCTTTCCAAGCCACTCAGCACTCATACTTTATTTCTTACTATGAAGTTTTTCCTCTAATATGTTTGACTTACCCTAGCTGGTCATTTGGTCCCCTCTGATCCAGAAAACAGTCATTCTGGGCTGGTGTAAAGGCTCTACTTTTGGGTCCTAGAGTTATAGGAAAGCTCTGTGAAGCTGGTGGCCTGGCAAGGTGGGCCAAGGAGTCAGCACCGTGTCAGAAGGCTCTCTACTGCCATACAGCCAAGGAGGTGAGTAAGCTCTCTACTGCCATACAGCCAAGGAGGTGAGGAAGCTCTCTACTGTCATACAGTCAAGGAGGTGAGGAAGCTCTCTCCTGCCACACGGTCAAGGAGGTGAGGAAGCTCTCTACTGCCATATGGTCAAGGAGGTGAGGAAGCTCTCTCCTGCCACACGGTCAAGGAGGTGAGGAAGCTCTCTACTGCCATATGGTCAAGGAGGTGAGTAAGCTCTCTACTGCCACACGGTCAAGGAGGTGAGGAAGCTCTCTCCTGCCACACGGTCAAGGAGGTGAGGAAGCTCTCTACTGCCACACGGTCAAGGAGGTGAGGAAGCTCTCTACTGCCACACGGTCAAGGAGGTGAGGAAGCTCTCTACTGCCATACAGCCAAGGAGGTGAGTAAGCTCTCTCCTGCCACACGGTCAAGGAGGTGAGGAAGCTCTCTACTGCCATACAGCCAAGGAGGTGAGTAAGCTCTCTACTGCCACACGGTCAAGGAGGTGAGGGCTAAGATGGCAGCTGGTTTGTTGTTGGTGGTGGTGTTATGGCCAGCCAGGCGTGAGTAAAGGCAGTGTGGTATTGGAGGTGAAAGCCTGGGTTTTAGTCCTGATTTTGTCTCTCAGACCTTCAGTTCCTTCATGAGCTGGATTCCAAAATCACTGCTTCTCTAGGTTATGATGAAACTTTCTGAGGAAGCTATGCTGAGTGCCCTCCATGATGTGTGACATGATGACAGCAGTTTCTGCAGTCCCCCTGGGAGGAAGAAACTCATTCTTACCCTATTCTGCCAACAGACATCACCTGCTAGCATCAGAGGAAGCCAACCCCTGACACCCAGATTCTCTTGGCTATTGAAATGTTACCATAATATTTTTGACAGAGAGAAACACACCCCTCTGTTTTGGCAGCGGCAGTGTGAGAAGGGCAGCTCTGCTGCTGTGGAAACAGAGTCCAGCCTTTCATTATGGCAGGTTTGGTTGGGTCCCTGATGAAGGTAGTGCAAGGGCTGGAGGTGACTTTTCCATGGCAGTGGCAGTGTGAGAATGGCACTTCTGCTGCTGTGGAAACAGAGTCCAGCTTTTCGTTATGGCAGGTTTGGTGGGGTCCCTGATGAAGGTAGTGCAAGGGCTGGAGATGACTTTTCCAACACATTTCCATGAGAAAATAAAACTTGAGATAATTACCTGGCTTTTCCCAAATAATCAACTGCTTTGCAGGATGTGGCTAAAATGTCTGAGTAGTTAGCTGCCTCAATGTTGCTTCTCAGTTTTGGCTTCTGAAAGAGATGTCATGAGGCTGTGCAAAGTAAGCCTGTGTACTCAGGTCCTGTCCCCTCACCTAGAGAGCCACGATGGGAGGGGTGGGGCCTGCATGTCCTGTCTCCTGGGTGAGAAGTCTGGGGCCTGAGTTTCCAATCTCACAGACCCTGTGTGCCCCGGCAATGGGGAGGAGAAACCTTCCGGACTTTTCTCCTTTCTCCTCTACCACGTTTGATTTCTTCATAACTACCTGCAATGTCAGTGAAACAGGACCCAGCTGATGAACTACTCTCCACAGAAATGCTATGGCATGCTTGGCAGCAAAACTCAATTTTGAGTAAGGAAAAGAAGGGAAATAGGAGCCTAAATCACAAGCGGCCTGACCTGTCTAACATCATTCACCTCTTGTCTCTTATGCTACTCAGTGTGCTTACGGGCTGGAGTCTGGGATCCATGGGCTCCCTTTGTCTTCAGACTCCTCCCTGTGTGGGGGCTGGTGGTTCTGTGGACTCCAGGCCTCTGTGGCAGTTGCCCACTCCTCCTGGGTGTCGCCATCTCAGTGTTACAGTCTTGCCAATGTACCACAATGTTGTAGTATTGTTGTTCAAGGTATACTTGCAGTTCTTTGTCCCATGACCAAGAAAATTAAGGAGTGTAGACACCAAGGGTGAGAGGTTGGAGTGAGAGTTTAATGAGAGAAAGAAGAAAGCTCTCTGTTGTGGACAGGGGACCTGAAAAAGGGTTGCCATTTATACAGCTGAATGCAAAGGCTTTTACAGAAAACTGAGGAGGGCTGGGCATCTCATGAACATAAGGCGCAAATTTCTGGTAGCACCACCCAATCCTCCTAAGGCACCTGTGGGCCTTTAACTTGAGTTACTCCATATTGCTTTGTTCCCCTCATTGTGCATGTGTCAGAGGACAGAATTTTCCTTTTTGGGCATAACTGGACAAGTCACCTGTGTAGGCTTTCTTATCTGTGCAGCTGTGGGCATGTCTTAGGCAAGCCCCAATGTGCAAGTTCCTTTATTTGTGCCTGCAGCTTGATTTTCCAGGCTGTTCTTTTGTTTGAAATAATTCAACCGAGGACCCCCCACAACTGCCTGTCTAACAGGTTTCTTCCCGTCTCCTCTCATCAGGAGACTGTGAGCTCCCTTGAGCAAACACTGCTCCTAAAGAGGTCTGTATCATTTATGCCAATTGCTGAGTATTTTTTGCCAGGCATCATAATGAGTGCTTTATGTGTGTTATTTATTCCTCATGAGAATTACAGGTACAAAGCAGGTACTGTTGAGTCCTTTTTAAAATCAAAGACACCAAAGGTGACTAAGTGACTTGGCCAAGGTCTCATAGCTATAAGTTGAACAGGTAGGAGTCACTCCTGGGTCTGCAATAGGTTGATATTCCATGTCCCAGCCCACAGAGCCTGCCAGCGCATCTGGGACAGACACAGATGTTCAGATGGAGGAATAAATGAGGAGAGGAAGATGCTGGGAAGGGAGCAGGCTAGTTGTTTGGTCTGGAGACAGGAATGTGGCCCTCTGGGCAGAGGAGCTCAATGCTGATTGACTGATAACAGAGTGCAGGGTCCTGATCCCTGACTCCCTCACCCAAGCCCTCCCCGCTTTCCTGTTGTTCTTGCCTGGATGAATAACCCACTTTGGATGACTGAAGTCTGACTACTCAAGTGTTCATCTAGAGATTTTTGCAAGGATGATTTTTTAATTTTTCTGTAAGTGTCTCTGGAGGCTGGGAATGGTTCAGGAGCTCTGGGCTCCTGGCAGTCAGCCTGTTCCAGCCAAGCTGCCATTCCTGGTGCTTATTGTGGCCGCAGTCCAGAATGAGGAGATTTCTAGGGAGTTTAGGAGCAGTCTGGTGCTAGAAAAGGTAAGTTGGTCTTTATTTTTATTTTTATATATTTTTTGAAACAGGTCTCACTCTGTCACCCAGGCTGGAGTGCAGTGGTGCAATCATAGCTCACTGCAGGATATAGTTATAATATATGTTCCCACCAAATCTCATGTTGAATCATAATCCCCAGTGTTGGAAGTGAGGCACTGTAATGACCAGAGTGGAAGCTAATGGAACAGTGGGAGGAATCTGACGTAGCTGACTCCATCTTGCTTCTGATCTTACAAGCCACTGCCTTGGCCAATTCATATATGTAGGCCAAGCTAATCATGGAAAGAATTTAGATTGTTGGTGTTTGGGTCATGAGGGTGAATTCCTCATGGCTTGTGTTGTCCTTGTCAAAGTGAGTGAGTTTCTGTGAGGTTGTTTAAGTATGTGGCACCTTCCCCACATTTTCTCTCTCTCTTGCTCCTATTCTCACCATGAGCTCCTGCTTCACCTTCTGCTGAGCAAAAGCTCCCTGAGGCCTCCTGAGAAACAGAGCAGATGCTGGCACCTTGCTTGTACAGCCTGCAGACTGTGGGCCAATTAAGCCTCTCTCTCTTTTTTTTTTTTTAATAAATTACCCAGTCTGGAGTATTTCTTTATAACAATGCAAGAACAGCCTAACACACTGCAGTACCAAACTCCTGGGCTCACACGATCCTCCTGCCTCAGCCCTGTGAGTAGCTGAGACAACAGGCATGTGTGCTACCATGTCCAGCCAGTTTAATTTTTTTTCTCTTTTTGTAGAGATGAGGCCTCGCTATATTGCCCAGGCTGGAAGTTGGTCTTTAAAGTACCCAGGTTAGTGGAGCCAGTGGGGGAGACAATTTCTGAAGCTTTCCGCACCTCTTCTAATGGAGCGGAAGAGAATGGGAGGGATGTGGAGAAAACGTACATCTGTCTTGACAGGAAGAGGGATTTGCTCTTCCTCCCTGACCTGGTGATGGGGATGAAGAAAGACTCTATGTTCCTCACAGCACCATGGTTGGGTTCTCTGCCTGAGCAGGTGCCAAAGGACCTGGTGTCCACCAAAGAGAGGAGTGGACAAGGGCCCTTCTGATGTCTCCATGGCTGCTCTGTGATCTCCTCTGTGTACTCACTGTCCGTGGCTTGCATTATCTACTGGAAGAGAAGTGCCAGCCATGGACAATGGGGAGAGAAGTTGAGGGCAACAGCAGAAGCAGATGGAAATACAGAGTTCAACCCTTGTGAGTAAGTTACCTGCTGCTAAAATCAAATGGCACCATGTGACACATTACCTCAAAAGTTAGTGACTTACAACAACAGACATTTTATTACATGTCATGATTTTGTCAGGCATTCGAGCCGCGCTTGGTGAGGCACTGCTTTGATCCACATGGCTTTGACGGAGGTCCCCTGGAGGCATGAAGTGGAGGATGGGCTGGAATGGGGCTCAGGGCGGCTCCACTCATGTGCCTGGTGCCTGGTGAGGATAGAAGGCTGGGCCCAGGGGGGCTCAATCCCAGAGCCTGCCTGTGGCCTTCATGTGAGTCTTGGGCTTCTCAGAGCATGTGCTTGTACTCCCAGGGAGAAAAAGAGTGATCCTGAGGAAACATTCTGAGAGCAATCACCATAAGAGCCAGCAGTGGAAGCCAATGGAGCAGCGGGAGGAATCTGACATAGGTGACTCCATCTTGCTTCTGATCTCACAAGCCACTGCCTTTGCTCATTCCTGCATGTAGGCCAGGCTAATCATGGGAAGAATTTAGATTGTAGTTTAACTCTAGAACTAATGACTGTCTTTCTGTTGAAATAGACCCCCGAGGAGATAGAGAAACACACACACACAGAACAGTGCTATTTTAAAGATTTACAGGAATAAAGTAGATCTGACAAGTAGTAGACCAGGAACAAAGAGCAAAAGAGTTTTGCAACCTCTTCAGGCCCCTTTTGACGTCCAGAGGTCACCTGTCACCTCCGGACCTTAGCCGTTCCCTGTTTGGTTGTCCTCTAACATAGAAGGAGCCTAAAAATGTATCAGTGTCAGATGGTTCTTCAGGGCATTAGTCCACTATCTTCTCAGTTTGCTGACTCCTAGAATAAAGTCATCTTTCTTGCCCCAGCCCTTTGCCTCTGAATTTCTTGACTGTCATGCAGTGGGCAGTGTGAGCTTTCGACCTGGCAACAGTAACAGCTCCTGGAGATCTGGGCAGCAAAACAGACACACAGTCACTTCTACCATTCTCCACTGGCTGAGCTGTCTCACCGTCTGCTCAGGACAGGGCAGGGGACACAGTCCCACCTCTCCATGGGGGGTTGTGCAACCCTTTGCAGTTATCTTTAAATTCACTTCACTGCTTTTTTGAGAGAGTAACAGAAAAATAGTCACCATGAGGAAAGAAACCATGCAATGTGACTGAGCCGTGGGCTGCTCCTTCAACTCTAAAATGTGTTGCTGTTTTCAGCCATGGTTGGAGCCTGACTGGAGATGCTCCGGGATATGGTTGTGTTCTTGTCCTGAAGACCCTCACACGCTAGGGAGGGAGAGGGCACCTGACCACTGGCCAAGCTTCAGGGTGGACTGCAAAGGCTGGTGTGGAGCCAAACCAGGGTTTCTAATTATTCTATACTCTTAACTCTAACCAGAGATGTGAGGTTCCAAATTCTGCATCTGGCCCACATAATACCTCAAGGACAGATTCTTTGGGAGAGGCTGCCCATTCACTTAAGGCCATTGTTCAACACATACTCAACTTCCCTATGCCTTGGCTGTCTGTTCCTCCACAGGCCCTGGAAACGGCCTCCTGCCGTGCCTTGTCCTCTGCCTCCCTACTCGACACCTGTCTGTATGGCCACAGGGCTGGGGGACTCTCCCACCTCTCTGAGCACCTGGTCACTGCGACTGAGGATGTGCCCATCCCTGGAGCTGGGACGTCAGGGTGGGGCCACCTCCAGCTTGGGCTTGTGGGCCTCTGGGCCTGGGCCATCCTGGGGGGCTCTGAGAGCTGAGTGCTGTGGAGACCAAGTGGGAAGGATTTCTACATCCTGGAGGATATTACTTCAACTTTTAAACTCATCTTCAGCCCCGGTAATGCTGTTTTTCAAAGAAACATGCTTTTGGGAAGAAACAGAATTGAAAATGAAGATGTTCCTGCTGCAGGACTTCTAAAAGGGATCAGCAGCAACAGAGTCCCCAAGGGTGAATGGAGAGGGGACACTGCTTCAGAAACAAGCAGGGACAGGCAGGAGGGTGGCTCTCCGAGGAGCGGTAGTGTCCTCTAGGGAGGGCAACTGCGGTAAAGCCAGCATTGCAGGCCACCAAGGCATCAGTTTCAGGCCACACTAAGCCAGAGCCTTTCCTTGAAGGTTCAATTGCCCAAAATCCTCCTCTCTTGATGGATTCTTTTAAAAGTGCCAGAGCATCTGCAATTCTCTAGTTCCTGAAACAAAAATAGTCTCCAATTCTCACTCCTCTCCTTGGAGATTTGCCCATCATCACCCAAGCCCAAGGAGGCAAAGCTTCCCAGAGGACATATGGCTTATTACCAAGGCAAGAGAAGATGGTCTTGTGATGGTTCCAAGTTATCCTCAAATCAGTCTCCCCATCGCAGAGGGCAGGTGTCTCTCCAGAGTGTCCTGGAGGTGACCTTTCTTGCCTCACAAGGAGCAAGACTTGACTTCCTCCAACTGCCTGACAAGCTTCTGCCTGGGGGACTGTCAGTTCAGTGGCCCTGAGGGTGTCGGCTTCTTTTGCTTTTGCCTTTTATTTGCCCACAATCCTTCTCCTTACCTGATAGAATCTTCTAAAAGTTGTTGTGAAACTCTCAGACAGGCACCTTTCCCACAGCTGGGCACTGGCCTCTTTGCCGCCAGGGAGGAGATGAGAGTGGCTGCCGAGAGCCTCAAGCTGAGCAGCTCAGGAGAAGCTCTGCATCCTGCCGGGCAGCGCTGTGGATGGAGCTCCCGCTCAGCCGCCTGTCTGGAGTTGGGGGAGGGTGTCTCAAGGCACCATGAGCTGAGTGTGGACCTCCGCTCCCCAAACCTGGCCCTTTCAGCGGTCCGCCGGTAGGAGGGAGGCCATCAGTCTCATCCATAACAGCTGCAGGAAGCCTAGGGCTCGCCCTTGACCTGTCTCTCCCTCACGCTCACCTGCTCGAGCACCTCCGAGGCCATCTCATCCCACTCCTCCCCCAAGCTCAGTCTGCATTGAGACAGCCTTCCTGCCAGTGGGGCAGTGGCCTCTGCCATCCCCTGGCCTGCATCCCCGCTGGTGGTGACAGTTGGCCCCGGCTCATGTTATCCCTGTCTCAGCTTTCTATGGCACAGAGTGGCTTAACACAACGCAAAGATGACAGTTCTGTCGTCAGAGTTGGACGTGGGTCTCATGGGTTCCAGTCAAGGTGCCTGCAAGGCTGCATTCCTCCCTGAGGGTGCTGAGGGTCTGGTTCCTTGCTCCTTCTGCTCATTCAGGTCACTGGGGGAATTCAGTTTCTTGTTATAGGACTAAGGGCCTCTGACACACTCTTCTACCCTCCTCTTCCACCGTCATGTGACCGCATCCAGTTGGCCCACCTAGGACATCCAGGAGTACCCCCATCTCCAGGGACTTAGCACCACCTGTATCTGCACAGCGCCTCACCATCTAAAGCAGTGTGTTCACAGGTCCTGGGGATTAGGGCGGGGACATTATTCTGCCTGCTGCACCACCTGGCTTCCACCCACCTGGAACTGAGGATGTAGTCATCCCTGGAGCCTGGACATTGGGTGGGGAAGGTCGTGGCCAGCCTGGATGTATGCACTGCACAATGGCTTGCCTTTGTTCTGAGGACAAAGAAGCACATCAGTGGCTTGAGAGGTTCCAGAAGATTCACTGCAATTGTACCATCCATAAGTTTCAGTACCAGCATCACTAGGGAAGGCCTGGGCTTAGGACCTCTGTATCTTCCTGGTGTGGACCCAAAATCTGTGTTCAGGGGTGGCTGAGTCCTCCTCACTGGGGCCATCTGACCCTCTGATCAAGAAAACAGAACGGTTTTTAGATTAGGCTGCCCAGTGTGCAGCACAAACAGTGTGTCTACAGGGACACAACCTGAATTAGGAAGCTGGCATCCCGGAAACCATGAGCGTCTGTGGGGAGTGCAGGGAGAACCGGGGGCCAGGAACGGGCCAGCCATGCATGCACATGTGTTTGTGTATGGGCTGTGTGTGTGCATGGTGGGGTGCACAGGACGCCCTGTGCTTCGTAGGCAATGCTTCTGGCAATTCTGAAACTTTCCGAGGTGAGTTCTGTGATAGCTTCTGCCTCACAGATAGAAACGTGAGGCACAGGAAGTTAAATAGTGTGCTCGGGGCTAAGGGCTAGTAGACGCAGATCCAGGATCCAGCCTGGCTCCTGTTCCAGAGCTTGCACCCTTAGCCCTGCTCATGCAGCATCTGGACTGGGGCAGGTCAGCGAAGACCTTGCATAATGAGGTTGATTCTATTGGCAACAGGGAATCATGGAAGAACTTGGAACTAGGGGAGTGTGGTCAGAATAGTGCTCCAGGCAGCAGCGCATGGATGGATTGGGTGGGTCTAGAGATAGGGAGACCTGTCTATTTAGAGCAGGATGCCCAGCACGGGGACAGGATGGAGTGGGGCACTGGGTACTTCAAGCCGAGTGTCCTGTGGATGAATGACCAGGACAAGGTTTGGGTAGAGCACGGGGATGGTTGGATTCTGGAGCATTAGAGCTCCCCACGGCTGCTGAACGGTTCCTCTCAGAGTCAGCACACTGAGTGGTGCCTTGTGAGGAAGGCGAGGCAAGCCGTGGAGCTATGAATTTACCTCCAGTGTCTTCTTTTGTGTGTGAATTCATTTGTATCATTTAATGCAAAGAATATCACAAGGAAATCAGGTGACCAGGGGAGACGAGGCAGCAGTGTTCTAGGCAGCGCATGGCATGTCAAGGTGTCTGTGACCCACATCCCCGCCGCTGATGGTCCCTGGACAAACCCAGAGTTTTGGGAATTCTCTTTGTTAAGACCATTGTAGTTAGAGTGTCACAGTCAGGAAAAGACTAGGAGGACACATGTCCCACCCTCGTTATGTTGGGGGAGAATTTCACTGTATCCGTCCCAGAGAGCAGAGTTTCCTGTTTTGTAAAAGTGCGTATCAAGCAGAATCTACATTTTTCCTCTGTAGTAACACATTCCTTGTGTGTGGTGTTCAGCTGCAATCTAGTAACAATGTGGTGGAGAGAAAGGAGGA
This sequence comes from Nomascus leucogenys, assembly GCF_006542625.1. Taxonomy (NCBI): domain Eukaryota; kingdom Metazoa; phylum Chordata; class Mammalia; order Primates; family Hylobatidae; genus Nomascus; species Nomascus leucogenys. The sequence continues at coordinate 221,957 of NC_044395.1, read as the reverse complement.
AAATAGGCCACACCAAAGGATTTACTAGTTATGCAATGTACTCGAATACAGTTTAAGTTCAGCTTTCTCATCTGTAAAAGTGGGGCAAGAATTTGCCTTTTGATGTTGGGAGATCAACTTCAAGTTCTTGGCTGAGGGAGGGTTTGGAAATTATAGATCACTCACAAATGTTATTGCTGTGGGTGTTGGCAGTGTTGCCTCCAGAAAGCACTGTGGTGAAAGAATAGTCCATTTTCTGAAGCTCCCTTTGTCTCATAAGCTAAATTACTCCAGTGCCCAGAGCTCTCTGATAGACTCCTTCTCCAAATTAGAATCTTTACTTCAGAATCAGAGAGTCATCCTGAATGGCATTGCTTCCCAAGAGCATGGCTGCTAAGGGTAACCCCAAGGAAGGGAGGCTTCTAGGGCCCTGACTGAGCAAGGAGCCACCCCCGTCTGACTCCCCTCAGCATGAAAAGCATTATGTTTCCTCCACCAGCAGAGGAGGGATCTAGCCCATTTCTCCATTCACAGTCACGATATTGACTCCTGTGCTTTCCCATACTAAGGTTTCCATATGTGGTAGTCATCACCATTGTCATTAGCAGCAGCTACTGTAAATATTTTTCAATGCCCTCGTATATGTCCAAGAGGTCAGCCAGTGATTCTTTGTCATGCTTGCATGGCTAAAAGTACAAATCTCTATGCCACACACCTGGCCAATTGACTCAGAATAACTGTGGCTAAGTTGCAGACGTGATATTTCTTAAAAGCTTCCCCTGGTGATCCCAATAGGCATCCAGTGCTGAAAACAATTTCACTAGACTTTCAGAGCATACAAACAGATATAAAACACAAGAAGGAATTGCTGTCCAACTGAGGGAGACAGAGCTGGTGTATGCAGCATCATAGGCACACAGGGCAGCCGATGCCCAATATCAAAGGCTGGCATTAGTGGACAGAGTGAGGTTGTGCTGGGCAAAGTGAGGTCAGAAGGTGAAACTGAGCTGAGGGCAGGAGCAGAGGTCCCCTTGACAAGGGATCCCCATGAAGGTGTGAGTTCGGAAACACAGACTTCGGTAAAGAAAGCAGCCTGACCCTCCCGTGAGATGGAGGAAGGAGGGCATTCCAGAACTCAAATGTGCTCCCATGCTCTGAAGAGATGGGTGCGTCTTGCCTCTCGAGGCTGTGTCATTGGCCCCACCCTGCCTTTGGTGTCTCCAGGAGTACTGAGGGGATTGATTTGTGTCATAGCCTCCCAGCTCTGGAAGGTGGGGTGCAGAGAAAGAACTGGAACAGGGCAGAGCTCAGAGCCTCTGATGGTGGCCACTGAGCAGGCCAGGGCTGGACAGAAGGGTAGGGAGTTCCTTCCACTGTCTCTGTGCCCTCTATAGTTTCTCTAGCACTTTATGCTTCACTCTGTAAGCATTTAAGGAAGGGTCTTTCTGAAAGTCTTGGTCTATTACAACTGTGCTATAGAAAAGCAAAGACAGGGCTGTTTGTTGACACCTGGGCCCTTGACATTGCCTATGATAGGCATAATCTCAGGGGTGAACAAGCTGGTGGATGCGAGAATCAACATGACAGAATTCTGGGATGGAGGGAACCTAGGGAGGGCTGGCTCTGACTGTTGCAACCTTAGCATGGTGTCTTTTTGGAATCCTTCTCATGTTGGGCCTTGGAGGACATGAGGTTTTGCTTCAGTTCTAGCAGGACCTCTCAAACCTCACATGCATCAGGGTTACCCAGAAGGTTTGTTAAAACACACATTGCTGAGTCCCATGCCCAAGCTTCTGACTTAGTGAGTCTGGGGTGAGGCCTGAGAATCTGCATTTCTATCGGTGTTCCCAGGTGTTGCTGACACTCATTTGAGAACTCCTTGAGAACCTCTAAGTTGCAGAGAACTTTCTGTTTCCATGTGTCAAGTTCTGAGTGTCCATCAGCACGGCAAGGGGAGGGGTAAAAGGAAAGGGAGGAAAGGCAAGAAGGGTAGGTTCACTGCACCACAAGTCCCAGCCGTTCCCCCAGCTCCATGCATTCACCTGGTTCTTTCCCTTCCAGAGCCTCTCCTTCCTCCTTCTGTGAGACAGGAATAATAGCACCTGTCTGGCCAGTTCACTGAGCTTTCCGAGTTACTGTGAGACAGTATCATGGGATGCTTTCCTGAGCTGTAAATGTCTGTGCAAAACAAACAGCCACTGTGAAGTCACTGCAGTTTTCTGTGCTTGCTCTCTGTCCTTGATCCTGTTCCCTTGCTAGGGACAGGTGGAGAGCACATGTCTCTTTTGTGCCCAGTGGCCAGGCGGCATCCTGAATCCATGGTACAGGCACGAGCTGTCTGCTCTCCAGGTTCAGCAGGGGCTTCTTTCCCAGGCCTGGCCCCAGAGGGTCCCCTGGAAGCCAGAGTGCTCCACTGAAAGGTTGTGGCATCTGGAGGGTCCCCCAGCCAAGCTTCCAAGACAGCTGGTCAACAAGAGGCTGATGGAGGCGGAAGGCCAGGTATCCGGCATCACTTTCACATCAGCAGAAACATTCCCTGTTTACAGAGCACTGCCCTCAGGGCAGCCAGCCCAAGAAAGAATCATAAGCTCATTTAGGAAGCTCCAATGAAATCACTAGAAGAGACAGTTGCAGAGGGGTGTGTGGATGTCATTATTCATTGATTACCTACTATGCACCACAAACCAAGCCAGGGCCTTCCACACACATCGCTCATCTGGTTCTCACTGCACGGCGTAACGCTGAATGGCCACACATGACAGAGAAGAGAATGCTGGGTGCAGCCAGTTTATGCAGCTTGCCCGGGACCACGGAGTGAGGAAAGACTGCAGAATTTGTGCTGACCAGCATCCGGCCCCTCCGAGCCTGACATTGCATCTGCCTTCCCCCACTTCCCCTCCAGGCCTGAGGGTTTGGGCAGCTGCAGGGATTTGGGGGCTAATCATGGAGAGTCTGAATAAACTCTACCTGGTTTGGGTTTGGTGGGTATATTTATGTGGTTTGCAGGCATTCAAGTGTAGAGTATAGTAAAGACATATACGTCTAATACAAATGATAGATAAACTCCTAGATTGTGAGATCATTCGTTAAGAACCATTTGGGGGAAGAGCATAAATATCTTTCTGAGTTGACTAGATATGTTGCTATCAACAAAGATCACATAAAAGATTAAATTGCAAAACGAGGGCACCCATGAGAAACTGGCAGGTGTGTGCCATCGACTCCAATGGGACTGAGGACCCAGCACTGCACAGAGCTCAGCCCGTGCACAGCAAGGCCTCGTGTGTGCCATCGACTCCAGTGTGACTGAGGATTGAGCAGTGCACAGAGCTCAGCCCGTGCACAGCAGGGCCCCGTGTGTGCCATTGATTCCAATGTGGCTGAGGATTCAGCACTGCGCAGAGCTCAGCCCGTGCACAGCAGGAAGGTGATGGAGGGTTCCCCTAATTTCACAACAATCTGAAAAATGTACATCATTTAGTAATAATGAATTTATCAAACTCCAAAAAGCAAGTAAATTAACCATGCTAGAGCAAGGAGTATATTATCTTCTGTCCTGGTTGTGGAAAATTATTTTACAAAATCATTGTTGTAGGATTAAGTAATCAAAGAGTATTTAGCCAAATAAACAACCAAAAACGGTAGCAAAAGTGTCAGATATTTGATTAACTTAAGTAATGTTATTTTCTTGGTTTTATGAAGTTTCTTGGCCAGTTTTCTTAAATTAGTAATTAGTTGTGATTTTCTGCACTAAATATACTTACTGTTATAAAACTAATTTTTATTTATAATGTTTCTTTCTTTTCCTTTTTGCCTGCCTTCCCTCCCTCCTTCCTTCCCTCCCTCCATCCCTCTTTCCTTTTTTCCCTCCCTCCCTCTCTCCCTCCCTCCCTCCTTCCTTCCTTCTTTCCATCCTTCCTTTCTTTCTCCCTCCCTTCTTCTTTTCTCTTTCCTTCCCTCCTTCTTCCCTCCCTTCCTCCCTTTCTTCTTGAAGGAAAGAAAGGGGCCACAAGCCAAGGCCTGTGGCAGCATCTAACAGCTGGAAAAGGCAAAGATATGGGATCTCCTGGAGCCTCCAAGTGGAGCCAGCTCTGCAGACACCTTGATTGCAGCCCAGCAAGGCCCATGCCAGGCCTCTGGCCTCCATAACTTGATAATAAAGTTGTGTTTTAGGCGACTAAATTTGTAGTTCTTTGTTACAGGAGCAATATGGAGAGGGACTAATGAACTGCCATTGTATTAAAGCACTGACAATCAGAGTTGTTTGATAAAGCAGTCAAGTCAACCTAAGTAAAACACTTAAGGACCAAGAAATAAAGTCCTCACTTGAGGACAGTGAGACCTGAGAGCAGTAAAGCCACTTCCTTCTTGTGAGACCAACCCCTCTTGCAGACCTGCCTCTGGCCTGGCCCCATGGAGTGGCAGGCCCCCGTCCTCTGCTCTTCGGGTCGCACGTGGCCCAGCAGGCTCTGCGCACAGCATTTCGGCAGCACAGCGATGCCTAACTTAATACTCACTCTGGGAACAAGCAAGTTACAAGCTGTCAACGCTAAGTCCCCCTAATGCTTTAATTGGTACTTACTCTAGTTAGTTCATTTAAAAGTCCCCACCTCTGCCAGATGCACAGTGAAGCTGACCCGACAAGAGGGCCTGACGGTGGCAGAGCGATGTGATAATTAGTGCGTCCTGCTTTCCTCCGCTTGAATTAATGTTTTCATGTCACTTGGACATCACTCCTGGAAACCTTTCTGGTTTTCAGTAATCAGCAGTTCTCCACCCCAGAACCCAGTAGATGATCAATAAGTGGTTGTTGAGTGAACGAATGGCTGAGTTGGAGATCTCGAAGGGTCAGATTTCACTTGGTTCAAGCCCCAACCAGTCTCCGAGAAATTGAGCCAGGGAGGCCTCAGGAGGCCTCGAGATGCCAGGGTACGAGCTAACTGTGGCTGGGAAGGTTGTGTAAAGAGGAGTACAAAGCAGCCTAGGCATCCCAAATACGGCCACAGACGTGTCAGGGTGGCTAGGAGCCACGGCAAGTGCCCAGGCAGGGGCCACTCCCCAGCTGTGGGAGCAGAAGGGGCGCAGCACGGCCAGGTGCTCTCGGCACCACCGTCCTCCACAAGGCCACGCCAGTGGGGGTTCAAGGCAGGGCTTCAGAGCCACACAGACCTGAAACTCACATCCCACTCAACCACCCCTCGCTAGACGGATGACTGCGTGAGCTGCGTAGCTTCTCCAACACCCAGTTTCCTCGCATATAAAATGAGGATAATAATCATACCTACTTATTGGATTGTCGTGAGGATTAAACCAAGTGAATTGCTTGGCACGGTGTGTGGCAGTCAGTAACGTCTCAATAAGTCTTCCCTGGCACTGTGGGCCCCTCCTTCCCCCCACCGAACCCCTGCTTCAGACACATGCAAGGTGGGGAGGGGCCTTGGCCAGCATAGAGCGCGATCCTGTGGGGCTTGCAGGTGAGCAGACTGAGGTCCTCAAGCAGCAGCTCCGGAAGCCTCAGTGGACCCGGCTCTCCTGCCCCAGGCAGGGACTGCCCCCTGCACCACAGGCTTCCTCACCTGGTCAGGATGCCAGCAACCCCACATGGCACAGCCAGGACAGGGAGGGCCATGGAGGGTCTGGCTTCGCGTCCCTCGGAGCATGCCTCAGGGTGGTCCTGTGCGCCCTGTGTGCCTGTGTGCCCTGTGTCCCCTGTGTCCCATGTGCCCTGTGTGCCCCTTGGGTGTCCCTTGTGCCCTGTGTGCCCCTTGTGTGTCCCTTGTGTGTCCCTTGTGTGCCCTGTCTGCCCTTCTGTCCTCTGTGTGCCCTGTGTCCCCTGTGTGCCCTGTGTGCCCTGTGTGCCCCTTGGGTGTCCCTTGTGCCCTGTGTGCCCCTTGTGTGTCCCTTGTGTGTCCCTTGTGTGCCCTGTCTGCCCTTCTGTCCTCTGTGTGCCCTGTGTCCCCTGTGTGCCCTGTGTGCCCTGTGTGTCCCTGTGTCCCCTGTGTGCCCTGTGTCCCCAGTGTGTCCCTGTGTGCCCGGGTGTGCCCTCATGTGCCCTGTGTCCCCTGTGTGCCCTGTGCACCCCTGAGTGCCCTGTGTGGGCAGTTCTCCTCAGGCTGCAGGACAGAATTCCAGAGTGTGTCTGCCTAAAGCCATGATGCCGAATGTCAAGCATCATGGACCCTCAGGGCTTTTTTGTTACAGCTACGTATTAGAGCTTTGGGAATTCACCTAAAAGAAGGAGACAGAGGTCATAGAGGGGGCCGTCTTTGCTGATTCATTCTTCCCTCCGGAATGCAGAAGCCAAGCCCTGCGGTTCTTTTGTCTGCTGCTAGGCTCAGTCACGTTAGTCACTGTGACCTCCAAGGGGCAGGGGGAGAGGTCAAGTGCTCAAACTTGGGAGACAGGGCCCTTGTCCATCTCCTTGCCCTGGAACAAGCCCGTGCGGTGACATATGTAGCTGTTTCTTCTAGGGCATGCAATATTTTTAATAGAAAAATCTCCAATCTAATTTGGGTCATGCTTTCTGCTTTCCTTTCCTCCAGCCAGGAAGTGACTGTGCTAAAATTTAGTTCATTTTCCTCCCTCAGCATCCCGTGTTAGTGCTGCATTATCCAAAAACTCTCAATTTTATATTTATCATGAGCTAATCGTGTTTTTGCAGTGAAAGCTATCTAAGAGATGAGTTGATGAATTTCCTTAATTTCTTAGTCCACCTCTAGCTAGCTCCTAAAGCTATGCTGATAGGCACTTGGGTGTGTTTATTTTCATTCTGAGCAAAATGAAAGGTTGTTCTTCCTCCCAATAATTGAAGTGGGCGGCGCTTGGCTACTTGCACAGAATTCTTTCCACTTATTCAATCATTTAGCGAAGATACACGGAGTTCCTGCTCCTTGCCAGGCACTATGCATAGTGCTGAGCGTGCAAAGATGAACAAGACGTCCCTTCCCTAGAGGAGCTCACAGCGCAGCATGGAGACAAATGCAAACACTTTGCAAATACACCGGGAACAAGGGCTGCAGCAGCCCAGAGCAGCAGGAGCTGGCGAGGGGGGAAAGCAGTGGCTAGGCATTCCTCCTAGGAAGGGAGAACGTGAGACAAGGAAGGAGGAGCAAAATGTGCCGAAGGAAGAAAAAGAGCAGGAAGGAGCCCATCAGCCGGGGAAGAAAGTCCTCATTCATCCGGCAAACCGTTTCCGGCCTCTCCCACGTGCTGGGACGGGGCGCTGGGCCCGTGTCAAACAGGCGGGGCGCGGAGCCCGTAGGAGTCGGCGCTCGGGTGGAGCCAGATCCGAACCCAGCAGCGCAGACTCCGCCCGGGGAGGCCTTGTTCAGGAGGCGGCATCTGAGTCCGGGTAGAGGAGAAGGCACCGGCCTGGAGAGGCTGGGGGAGGGATCTGCTGTACCAGGCAGGATAGTGAAGGGTGGGATTGCACAGAACGGCCTGGAGACCGGGAGTGGGAAAAAGGCCGGAAAGGGAGGGGGCGTCAGATCGGGCTGGATCATGAAGGCAGCAGAGAGCTTCGGAAGGAGCCCAAGCAGGGCTGTGCTGTGGCCTGGTTTCCTTCCGGTGCTGAGGCTGGCGGCGGCCACGGGAATGTGCTCCATGCTTCTGCGCGGCTCCCGGCCTTTGGGATCCCGCCTCTGTAGTGCAGAGAACTCACTGGAAGGAGATGAGAGAGGCGGCTGGGGCTGCACAGCTGGTGGGTGGGGACTGGGGGGCGGGTGAGCGCTGCCCTTGGCCTGGGAGGAAGCACAGCTCCAGAAGCCCGCCAGGGAGAAAGGAGGGCGCACCACAGCCAAGGCTGCACAGTGGCCCCTGCGACTGGGGCCCGGAGAAAGTGCAGGAAGGAAGGAGAAAGCTGGTGGCCGCCTGCCTCCAGGGCGGGCCTCCGAGCAGTGCCCTGTCCCAGCCACAGCCTCGCTTCTTTTGATCCTCATCACGACCCCTCTCCGGGCCAGACTGTGGGTGAGGTTCCCAGGCCTGCAGGGGAGAATCCGGGGTCTCCAGAGAGAGGTAACAGAGTGACCCTCGGCCCCGCAGCTGTCCACAGGTCTCTGACAAGCTGAGCTGACCTGCCCCATCAGTGAGGTCTCTGTTCTGTTATCACCTGCTCTGAGAAACCTTCTCTGCCAGGGTGACTCATTATCCTGGTTTGCCAGGACTCAGCGGGTTCCTTGAGCAGCCTTGGAGCCGGGGGTGGTGGTGGCTTTCCTGAACCCTGTCTTTGTCTAATGTAAGCCCGGTCCACACTGTTCGTTCACTCTGATCCTCAGTTACTTTACAGCAGTTAACACCTATCTGTTCTCAAAACGTGAGGTCCTCTTGCTCAGGGCTGTGTTCCTAGCATGCAACCCTTGCCTGACACATGGCTGACAGTGCACATTTGAACGAGTAGATCAACTGCTCCATCTTCCCCCAGAAGCTCTGTCTGTCCTTCCACAACTTGGCTCATGCCATCTCTTCCATAAGCGCCGTGTGCTCTTCTCTCTCAGAAAAAAACTATTTGTTTCTTGACAGCTCAGCTCAAATATCAGCTTCTCTCGACCCCAGGCACTAGCATGGGTCCTGAAACCCTGGTGCCCTCCACAATTTGTATTCGATAAATGACTCTACATTTATCCCTGTAGATGTCAGTTTTATTAACTTTGGCCTATGTTTTCTGAATGATTTTTGAATCTTTATTTTGTGATCCAATCTATTGGTGACCCATAACAGGCTATGTCACCCACAATTAAATAAATGTGCACTCTCTCTATTCATCTTGTCTTTATCTATTTAAAATAGGCTGCACAAAACAGGCCTAATAAATGTCATCTGTCATGCAGTTTGAGAAGACAAATGAGATTGACCTGGGCAAAACAGACGTTCAGCATTTGCGGAATTACGTTGGACAAAAGCTTGAATCTTTCCTATACTCAGAGATTTTTCCTCTCTGCCCTCATAACCATCCCTGCTCACCACCGTCCTCATATCCTTAAAGGAACACCCTAGTGGTCACTAATGCCATGACATCTTCTCCGTTCTCCGAAGCCAAATCTGATCTCCTTTCACCTTAAATACTGTAGGCAGCCAGTTTACTCATTCACTCAATACATACTTACTAAGCATCTTGCAATTTTGCAGACATTGTACTGGACATGGGGTTACAAAGAAGGATGGGCTATGGGTAGGGCTTTGCTTTGTGTTATATCCATTCAGGTACGTGTCTTCATCTATACTCTGCCACTTGTGGCTTAGGCACATTATGCAGAACTTCTGAGCTTCAGTTCACCTACCTGTAAAAATTGGGATAATGTGTCCTGTTTCACGTAGTTCTGCAGGTTAGGTGATGCTAGGAAGCACCTAGTGCAGCGTTTGGTCCATGACAGAGGTCCTTCAATGCCCATTCTCCTCCTGCTACATGCCAGACTGCTCAAGAAGGCTTTCTCCCTTCCCTGCTGCATCCAGCAGAGGACTTGACCCCCGGGAGGTCTGCTGGGGTTTATTGTTCTGAATTGAGTTGGAGACGGGGTGTGATCCCCAAGAGTTGGCTTCTTGCCTCCCTAGAGCAGGAGGGTGCCTGTCTCACAGTCACAGCTCGGGTGACAAACACCTGCTGTTGAGGTGGGAGGTCTGTGGTCTTGTCTGAGGTCCCTTTGGGCAGGTTCAAGGTGAAGGATCTCCCGTGGACTCAGAGCTGTGCAGGGCAGGGACTGGCTCCACATGAGCAGAGTTCCTCCAAGCTAATGGAGGGGGCGAGAGTCCCAGGCCTCCGTGGGTCCTGAGGTTGGTGTGTCCTAATGAGGTGGCCTGTGAAGACCTGAGGAGCTTGGCCACAGCCCATCTCTGGGGACCTGTTTTTTCATCCCCTTTTCCATTCCTCCCTGCCCTCTTCTGTCTATTGCTTGTTCTACTTTGTTTCTGTGCCTTCTCTGTTCTCCATCCCACTTCACCGCGGCCCCTCTTCTCCTCCCTGGGTTGGGCTTCAGCTCTGCCTCTAATTCCTTTTCTCCTCTGCCCCAACTCCTGTACTCAGGTAAGTCCACTAATGTGCCTGATGCTGTGCAAAGCATCCTGCAGAACAAACAGAACAAATATGTGTGCCCCGGTTTGAAAAGCTTATGATGGTCTCTGCAAATTTCCACCTTTTCCCCCTTTTGAATGACCAACTTTCAGTGTCCCTTACCTCCTGCTCCCTCCGGCGCCCTTCCCACTTTCTCCCTCCCTCTCTGTCCCTCATTACTCTGTCTCTTGAAGTGGCATTAGAATTCTAGAAAAGAAATCTATCTCACATATTTCAGAGCGGCTTCTCCAATGATCTCATTGCAATGATATAAATATACTTAAGGCAAGTAAAAAGCTATTTAATGAAATAAATTATGAAAAATGTATAGGAAAGCCTTGAATTTCATACAAATTATTCAAAATGAATACTAAATCTGTTGGCAGCATGTAGCATGCCTGCTATCTATTCCTATAAGTTTTTAAAGCTTTGCAAATTAAGAGACAGTGGAATATCTTGTTTTTTGCACACCTGAAGTTGTCTCCACCTCTGCTGTGCTCCACCAGAAACAAAAGAACACACTCAATTTTCTTTAGACAGCCAATTAATCTGTGAAGACATTGCATTAACTCTGAATGCATTCAGTTTCTTTCACTTCTAGATCTCCACGGTCCTGAGATGAGAGATGGGTGAGGCCTTTTTCAGTGCTGGTCTTGGACCAGGTGGGGAGTTGTCTGCCTTGGGCCTGAAACCTGTCTGGGAACAACTGAGCTGGAATCCCAAGGGAGGCATGGAGGAGGATTGGGTGAAATCATGAGCCAAAGAGCAAAGGGACCTGCCTACACTGTTCTGGCTAAAGCTTAGCTGAAATGGCAAATTCCTGGTGGAAGGATGAGGCTGGAGGTAAGAGACTAGCATGGTGGTGGGGTGGCTGCTTAGATAAGGGGAGGATGACAGCCCTGGGAGTGGAGTCTAACTCTTCCAATGCCCTTCAAACGCTGCCTCAAATACGACCCTTCCTCCTCACCCCACGAAATACACACTTTTTGGTTGACTACATTATTAGAAGTTCCTTCACCACACTCAGGCTTTTTAATTCTCCATGCATTTGCATCTGGTGTTTTTTCCTCCCACAATGTCCTTTCCCTGTGATCTGCTGACTGCAGTTTTCCTTCTTGAAGGCTCAGCTGGAGTCACTTTCATGAAGTCCTCCTGCAGCTTTGCCTCTCTGTGCCCTCACCGAGCCCTGGATGACAGTCTTTCACCCGAGTGTCTCATGATTTTATTCTCTGCCCTCCTACCTCACGCTGTATATGGAAACTAATTCAAGACAGAGCACTGACCTAAATGTCAGAGCTAAATCGTAGAGCTTTTAGAGATTTTTCAAGCTATTAGGAAATATTTTTGAGACTTGGTGGTAGTAAATATTTTTTAGAGAGGATACAGAAAAGAATACACATTTAAATAATAAATTTACCTTGATTAAATAAAAAATGTTGCCCATCAAGGGAATATTCAGAAAATGTACAGGTAGATGACAAAAAAGGACAAAATATTCACAAAATATTCACAAAGAACTGGTAACCAGAATATTGAAAGAACTACAAGTCAATAACAAAAAGACAAATAACCCAGTAAAAAGTGGACAAAATATTTAAATAGATACTTCACAAACAGAATGTATTAGTGGTGAAAGAACGTATGACATAAGCCACTTTTTCATATTAGGATATTCAAAATGTTAATTTTCAAAACTGTAGTTATGAGGCATGCAAAGAAGCAAGAAAATATGGTCAATTTACAGGAAAAGAAAACAAAATAGAAACTATCCCTGAGGAAGCACAGATATTGGGCTTTCTAGGTAGCTTTTGAGTCAAAAGTCTTAAATGTGCTCAAAGAATTAAAGGAAACTGTAGACAAATAACTAAAGGACATGACTAGAATAACGCACGAACAAACAGCGAACATCAATAAAGAGACAGAAAATCAAAATGAATTGATTAGGGAAAATGACACAACGTAAAATGAAGAAAGGTGGCTGAATGGAACTCTCCAATGACCATCCCGCGGAAACATCAAATTGAGCAACTATCCATGCAAGAAAGCCCCTTCATAATACATAATAGGTGAGAGATGACAGTATCTAGTTTTAGCACAACAGGGAAAGATGTATTGATGAGTGATATGGTGGGGATTGCAGCTAAAGTAGTGCAGAGACAATGAACACAGCCCTATTTCAAGGAGAATAAGGCCTGTGGCTGTCAGTGCTGCTTTGGCCTGAGAAAATCGAGTGTGTGGGAAGGGACACTGTCCTGCAGAGAAGGGTAGAGGAGAGCACCGCCCATGCCATGGGAGATAAATGGATTTCAGAAGAGGACAGTAACTGAACGATGTTTTGGTGAAGAGGATATGGGATTCATTCAGGGAGGTTTGTGGTTTGTTCATTTGTTTGTTTGGTTTTGTTTTCAAAGGATAGGATAAGTTTGACAGCAAAGAGTAGAAGTGGGAGGGACATTGGCTGATGGAAGACTGGTAAAGGAGACGACGTGGATGCATGTGGCGATGAATGACTGAATAATCTACTTTTGGGTCATGGCTGGTTTTGGAGTAATCAGGGTTGTGATTTGATGTCTACTTTGTTCATGGCTGAAAAGGAGCAGGTCAAAAATCAGCCAGTAACACTCGCTTTAAATAGCATTTTTTTTTTTCACATTTGGAGAGGTCAAATCACCAAATTAGCTAGTAACAGTCTCTTTAAATAGCATTTTTTTTCCACATTTGGAGAGGTCAAATCACCAAATTAGCTAGTAACACTCGCTTTAAATAGCATTTTTTTTTTTACATTTGGAGAGGTCAAATCACCAACAGCTCCTTATTTTCTATGTCTCTTATTTTATTTTTGAATGTTTCCTCTTTAGAAAAATAAATGAAATGGATAATAGCCCCGGTTCTGGGTTTGGACTGCTTAAGAATAAATCCTGATTCTCTTTTCGTTAACTGATGGAAGCTGGTTCATTTTCTTTTTCAAGATTCAGTACCTCATTTGATGGGTTTGTTTGAAAACTCAATGAGATATTGTAAAGAAAGCACTTAGAACATTATCTGGGGCACAGGAAACACTTAATAAATGATGGCTCCTCTTCACCCTCCTCCTCCTTCTCCTCACTCTTTTTTGTCCTCCCCCCTCTTCTTTTGCTCTCCTCCTGCTCTTCCTCCTCCTCCTCCTCTTCCCCTTCCTCCTCTTTCTCGTTCTTCTCTTTCTTTAGGGGATTTCTTACCCACTGCAGGTAAGTTTAGGACATTCTCAAAACCAGACTTCCCAGTCTTCACTGGTCAATGTTAAGTTCCTGGATCAGCAGCCTCAGCAATTCCTGTGAACTTACTGGAGATTCAGAAGATTGGGCCCCACCCAGAACTCCCTGATCAGACCTCTCAACAGACTCACCAGCTGGGAAGCGCTGCAGTGCTGTGGATTTCCGGCAGGCTGCTTTGGTCTGACACTGACTTCATTGATGTTCTGCTCTGAATCCATTCATTCCACTCCCACGTGCAACAAATCAAAGAAAAATGGCAATGACAATGATAAAAATTACCTCAGAAATGACTCTTTCATTAAATGGTTCTTATGCTGAGAACAAAAAATATTAGTGAATTTTCCAATTGTTTTTATACATATTTCACTTGTTCCTCACATCAAGCTTGGAAAATAGAGAAAAGTGACTGTCCCACTTACAAGTAAGACCAAATGCGCTGGAGATTATGGTAAAAATGTGACCCGCCCAGGCCAAATTTCTGTCCTCTCTGTGAATACAAAATCCTAGGGCAGAGAAATGTTTCTCCTTTGTTCAGAAAAATCATCTTGAAATCAATGTGAACTCAACAGGAGACAGGCAGGAATTCCACAGAGAGCAAACACAGGCTGAGAACTTGACTTCTGGGACTGCAGCTGCAGCCAGCTGTGGTCAGTGCAGAGTGCCAGAGCCTCCAGGACACTGGGGTGGTAGCCCTGTCTGCTTCTGGCCCTCTTCTTTCCTTTTTTCCACTTGCAGAGCCAGGCCAAGATGTGAGCAACTCCCTGACAAAGCTCCCTGGGTATGGAGACTAAGTAGGCATAGGAGAAATTGCTCCTCTGCTGATATAAGTCCCCACCCAGGTGGAAGACAGCAGAGAGCTATGTCATCAATTCATCCCACTTAGCACCATGCTCCTCAACTCGCTGACACTTTAATGAGCATGTCCAGATTTGTGGCCTGACTCCAGGGAGAAAGCAAGGGAGAGAATAATTAGAGGTCCCTGACAAGGGAACAGAGAAATAACGTAAATGACCCAAGGGGTAGCAGGTTCAATTACAGTATAAAGCCCTCATTGGGGATTAACCAGTCCTTGGAGATGGCAATGATTGATTGGTGGGTGCTGGGTGGAGAGCAGAGGAGAGGCTGGGCTCCGTTCTGTCGGGTCTGCAGAGGGAGGGCCATGCTGTGCCAACAGAACCCCCTCCAAGGAGGCTTGGTTGGGAGACTCTGCTTGTCAAGAGGATGGCTCTGGCCTCCAGAATTTGTGTGATCGGTCACTCTACCTCCAACACCCTGACCTGTCCTGGAAGAGGCGGGAATGAAGGCTGGAGTCTCATTCCCAATGATGAATCTTAGGGAAGGAAATTCCCTTGCCTTCCTGGATAATTCTAAGGGGCAGTGAAGAACAGACATTCTTGCTAAATATCACTTTCCACTAAAAATGCCGTATTTGAGTTGGGTGAAAGATTATTGCCCCAATCCTTGGCATTGTGCACTTTTATGGAAGCCACTTTTGTTTCTCAGGGATAAATTTGCCAGAGAACAAAAATAGTCAATAACATCAAAATCAAGACTGAATGTATCCAGTTGCTTTCTTTAGCATCTTCTTCAACACACAATGGGCCCAGTTTCCACACAGTACAAGAGCACGAGACAGCTTTGAACAGCAGAGTCTTTCATGGAAACCTGAAGTAGGGGAGACAGGGTGGGCCAGTGAACCTGGCATCCCGACCTGTCCTAGTCTGGGCCCTGTGCATACCTGGACAGTTGCGTGACTTCTCTGGACCCCAGTTTCCTTGCCTGTACAATGGCAAGGGTGAATGAGACAACCCCCAGACCCTTCCAGTCTACTAGCCCATGATCCTAGTTTGCCAGTCTAGCCCACGTCTAGTTTTCAATGCTTCCTATGCCTCTTTTGTCTCCATTTTCCATCAGTATTAAAATCAGAGTATGAATTGAGGACAGAGAAGGGGAAGCTAATTCCCGGGTGTGGGGCCCTGTGAGAAGCCCCGGCTGGAGCTTAACGTGTAAAGGGCCCGGGGCTATAGCACACCACTGGGCCTGGGTTCATCAGGGAATGCTGACTGTTCTTTCCCCTCCGTCTCTCCAAGACAGTTCCCAGTCTAGTCCTTACTTATCGTCAGAACTATTGGAATTATTTTAGGCTTTGAGAGTTTGCCAAGATCTTAACATTAAGTGTAAGATTTATATTTTCTCTGAACAAACATGATGCGACTGAAGATTTGCTTCTCACCTTCTTCCCATCACTCCCCAAGGTTCAGGAAGAACTCCTGCTGCCCTGAGGGGGACGTGCTCTGTGACAATTGTTGGCTGCAGCAGGCATGGGTTCAGGTGGCACCATCTTTTCCTTAGTCCTCTTTGCGACAAAGTGAAGCAGGTGTGTAGAGTAAACCGTATTGTCTGGAGGTGATGACTTAGGATATGTATATACTCTCCCTTCCAGGGCAGGACTGGAATACCCTGAAACTGGGGGAATGGTATCTTAAGTATCCACCCCTCAAGCCGTGGGAACCACTAGTGTACCTTCTGAGCAGATTTCTTAACCTCTCTGTGCTGTGGCTTCTTCTAGAGTTAAAAATAAAAAACGTCTGCCTACTATTGTGGTGATTTAATGAGATAAAAACAGTTAAGTGCTGAGACCAGAGCCTGGCATTTGGCAGAGGTCCCAGAAATTCCACTACTTTTAGCAAAAGGAATTATGCTTCCTCTATTTTACTAGGAGTAGGAATTTTGTTTAAGTTTATACATTTCCCTCACTTTGAGACTGAGGGAATTTCTGACTGACAAATTTTATTTTCTCAAGAGTTTAGAGGCAACAGTGTGAGCTGGTTCCAGGTGAGGACAACTGTGGTAAAACTGGGAATCGAAGTAGAAGGAAGGTCCCAGGACTGGGTGCCAAGAGGCGTGATAGAATGAGCTAAGCGAGACCTGCAGCAGGTTCCCAGACTATTTTAGGATAGTGATCACGGATTGGGGTTTGTTCCATAGGGTTTTCCTCTCGGTCACACCCATGTAGTCATGAAGAAGGTAGACAGTGGGGCTCTTCCAGGATCCAAAGTTTAGCAAAATAACTACAAAGGACATCGAGTGGGGCAAGGGTATTAGCTTACTTATGAGGAGGCAATGGTAATGCTCGATTTAATGAAGATAATGAAGAAAACAAACAGTAGATGGCCCGAAAAAGTAGGATAAAAGTTTCAGGTTTGGTGGGCTGAAAATTGTGATGCGGTGGAAGAATGGTTTCAGTCAGCTTCCATGAGTAGGTGGACAGCTGCTTGTGGTTCAAGTTGGCTGTGGGACTTCATCTTGGGACCAAAGCTGTCCCTGGTGACAGAATAGGCCACGAGATGGGAGGGCAACGTCTATGGAATGGGAGCCAAGGTGCCTGGAGATGGAGCTTCAGGCATGAGGGGCCAGGGAGCACGTGCATCCTGTAGATGGTGAAGGATCAAGAATGACAACTGGATCTGGGGTGGAGAGGACGCAGTGAGCAGGTGCTGGGGCTTCGCCGTGTGGGGGTGGGGTAGGATGACAATGAATGACAATGGTAAGGATGGGGAAGGCAGGGCTCTGGAGGGTCTGTAGGCAGGAGCTTTAAGGGGCAGAGGTCTCCACAAGACAGAGAGAGAGGAGTGGCAGTTAACGCAGACTTTTGACGTTCACATACCTGAGTGGTCTTTAGAATCACTCCTTTCCTCTTTCTCCCCAAAACCATACGACAAAACCGGCTTCATGGACAAGGAGAGTCCTTTATTTCTGTCACTTTCTTACACATTCCCAACCTAGGTCAACCTCACCCAGCTCAGCCAGATGGCTTGCACCCACCCCAGCTGACTTCCAGCATTAGCAGGTAAGAGGAAAAACGGGTTGCTGAGGGGAGCTCAGCTATCCTGTCTCCTGCTGCTTCCCTCCTCTCTGCCTTCCCTGTGGGCCTCTGACAACATGTTTATCTTCTTCATATTTCAAGTTTGATGGTAATTTCAGGAAACACTTTTCATTCATAAAATGCAAATGTATTCAACATGCTCACTCACTAATATAATTTTCCCATTGATGTTTATACAGTCTGAAAATTCTTGCAAGTCTAAAAAAAACCTCTGGAACATTCATTTTAATTTTTCCTAAGCAATGCTAATGAAGTCCCTGAATAGAATGGAGCTTTATGACCTTTTTATTGGATTGTTTGGACATAAATTATTTCCAATTTCCAAAGGATCAGAGCTTTCTCAGCTTAAAATTCAACTTCAAGTAGAAGTGAGTGAGTGTGCTTTTTAAAGTATTTTGAGTCCCTTGATGCTAAAATGGGGCTTGAACTGCAAAGTATGGCTTACCAAGTCTAACAAAGGCAGCCTTCACCGCTGGGAAGGTTTTCAGAAGCCCAGAGTCCAGTCCTTACAGGTGCCATCACATCACACTGAGGCTGGATGGTGTCACTCTCGGGGGCTGGGGATGGGCACCCTGGCCAGGGTCAATAATATCCAAGCTGTCAATTAAGAGATTCTTTGTCAATTTCCTGACCTGAGTAAAGCCATGAACTGAAGGCTGCTGGCAGGAGGGAAAAGTGTTGGTTTTCTGACTTTTGTGATTTCTGTGTCTTGAACATGGTGACTGTAATGACTCCCACAACTCCGTGTGCATCTGTAATGTGTAGGCCACTGAGCAAGTATTTTCCAGCACTTCACATTTAACGCTGAAATGACCTGCTAAGGTAGGTACTATCATTATGTCCATTTAAAAATACAGGTGTCAAGGTCCAGAGAGAGGAACTTACCTAGAATCGCAGGGGCAGAGCTGGGGCTTGAGTCCAAGGGATCAAACTACAAAAGGAGACCCCGGGACTTGGGCCTGGGCCTTCAGCCTTCAAACCTCTTTATTTGGTTATTATCATTGATGCTCTTGTCATTCAATCTGTGGGTGTGATCCCAAACAAAACTGACTGGTAGGGAGAGTTTGTGGACAGGAAAGCCCTCAGCCCCATCCACCTGTGTCCTGGCGGGTCAGCTAGGTTTTTCCTTCTGAAGGGAGAGGCAGCCTCCTGGGGGCCGTGATTCTCACTTTGTCACTCCCAGGGCAGGGCAGGCCGCACATCACACAGCATGCCTGTGGTCATCCAGAAGTCTGTTGGTCACCTCCTTCATTGGTGCTAGTCAGTTGATTCCTCCAAGGCTGAAATAAGTTCTTGAGACCAGCATTTGATAAAAATGTTCACTCTGGCACTTTCCACGGTATCAGCAGGATGCTGTGTTTGGCACCACATCAGCTTAATGCCAGGGCCTGCGGGTGCCTTGAGGGAAAGGTACCTCTTCCCAAAATGAGTTCACCCAAGTCCAGGGGCTCCCAAGGTGGACCAGAATGCTCACCAGAGTGGGTCCCTCAGGACCCCAGCATGTGCCTCCCTTCCTCCTGCATCTCAGACTGCCAGCCTCATGTCCTGATGCTTCATCTGGCTCCCCTTGGCCTCACCAGCCCTCTTCCTGTCAACTTTGGGAGGGTTCCTAGAGTCCAGCCTTAGTGGGAAGAAGGCTGCCATGCTGCAGGAAGGTGGCTTGCAGGTCTTCTCCCCACCTGTGCCTGGACAGACGGCACCTGCTCCCCACGCCCTACCCTGGTTCTTTCCCACTGTGGTCCTCCTCACCGCATCAGGACATCGCCAGGGGGATCCCTCTGTGTTTTTCTCCACCCATTTATGCCACTGCCTCACTGATCTTCAGATTATTCCTGAGATCCCAGCCTTTCCCATGCCTGTCTCCAGATCTGCAGCTTTCAGCTGCACCAAGGCTAAAGGACATGGCATACAGACCACACTCAGGAGCAGCGGATGGCAGATTTTCAGCATAGTCACCAAACCCAGCTCCACTGGCCACAAACAGGCATTTGGTCCTCAACCCCAGAAGAAAAGTAAATATCTCCATGCGCTGGTTCTTGAATTCAACACTCACCTCTTCCAAAGTGATGTTCCTATTTTTCATGTCACATCTCTGAACAAAAATCCTCAGTTACATTAAGAAATATATGAAGTAGCTACTATATCTGATGTAGCTCAGAGAGGAGACCACTGATGGGCAGGTGCTCTGACCAGTCAAGGGCTGCTGTCCAGCCAAAACTGGGGCCTCAACAGGCTTGCAGAGGACCAGCAGCTCCCAGCCTCACTAGCTCAGCTGATGCTTACGAAAGGAACAGATGGTCATCCTTCCTCTTGTGATTTTGGATTAGGAGAAAAATATACAGACACTCTCCTCCATGTAGTTTACTTAATGAGCCTTGGGTTTACTGATGGGGAAGGTGGCATGTGCGTCGTAGACGTTGAGATAGTGGCATCGAAGAAGGGACTCTTCCAAGTGGCTTTGAGTGTCAGCATTTTTACCACATATCTCTCATGGAACACAACAAAGGAAAAAAAGAACTGGAATCAGATTTTTCACCTGTAGTCAGAAATCATATTTTTTTCCTAATTCTGGTATTGTTATTTAAGGTTGCTGTGTGTGACAGTTTTGTGACGGATTGTGATAAGAAGAAAATGATCAATTAAAGTGGTGTCATTGAGAACCAGGATTTTCAGCACAAGATAAAGAAGAATCAGATGTAAGATTGATGAAGTGAGGTAAAAACCCTGCAATTTATAAATGCATATTATCTATCTCCATCTACTGGAAGCTAGAAACAATGGACAATTCAGTAGTAATGAAAACCTGTGGCATCAAAATTGTGATCATTATACATCATTTATCATCAAACAGACCCAAGGCTCCTTGGAAAAATGGCTGATTATAGGTCTCAGGCAGGAAATGTACAATTTGAGCCTGAAACATTTTGTCCTACTAGAAAGCAAGGAGGAGATTACAGAATAATAAGATTGTGTCAGAAAGGCTCAGGAGGCAGCATTAAGAGGCTCCCACCAGCTGAAGATGGGACAATTTAAACATCATTAAATTTAATAACCATAATGAATGAAACCCAGCAAATATATTTGACTTCATTATTTCGTAATGAAATGTTAAAAAGAATATTAGGAAAACTAATTGTTGCCAGTGGAGGATGTTTGTGAACAAACAAAATAATTTCATTATTTTGAAAACTAGCACTAACCAAGCATTTATTTTTTTTCTGTACAAACCATTGTATAAAATGGTTAAATATAATATATGATAGTTATGGCATAATTTAATGTAACAGATAACGAGAACTTTTAGAACCTTCCTAACAGTGTTATTGTTGCTAGATTATGAAGGAACAATATATGTAGAATATTACTATTTTGCAACTTCCTAACAAATTAATGGAACTAGGTAACAGCTGGTCAGATCCCAAATCAAGGACAGTCAGACATTTGGTGACACATGACTGATATACTCAGCCTTGCCTGTAAAGTAGGGTTACTGAAAATTGAATCTTATTTTTCAAGCCTTGAGTTATATCTACTAATATCTTCAAAATACAGAGATGGAGAAACATATTTCAAAAACAGACCAGCAGGAAACACTCAAGAAAATCTACACTTTGAGAAACTGCAGGACAAATTTGCAGGTTTCTTCTACAAATAAATTGAAGGGATTAGAGAGAGAGAGAGTTTGAGAAGATTAAAGAGGTTATGTGAGCCGGGCGCGGTGGCTGACGCCTGTAATCCCAGCACTTTGGGAGGCCGAGGCGGGCAGATCACCAGGTCAGGAGATTGAGACCGTCCTGGCTAACACGGTGAAAGCCCGTCTCTACTAAAAAAAAAAATAAATAAAAAAAATTAGCCAGGCGTGGTGGGGGGCCCTGTAGTCCCAGCTACTCAGGAGGCTGAGGC
The DNA here is from genome assembly GCF_006542625.1 of Nomascus leucogenys. Lineage (NCBI taxonomy): Eukaryota > Metazoa > Chordata > Mammalia > Primates > Hylobatidae > Nomascus > Nomascus leucogenys. The sequence goes on along the minus strand of NC_044395.1, from coordinate 200,893 downwards.
AGGAGAATGGTGTCAACACAGGAGGTGGAGGTTGCAGTGAGCCGAGATTGCGCCACTGCACTCCAGCCTGGGTGACAGAGCGAGACTCCGTCTCAAAAAAAAAAAAAAAAAAGGTTATGTGGAAAATATGAAACTGATGAGTTAATTGATGATTTCAATAAATTACTGTTAACAATTTCAGGTGTGGTAACGGTACTGTAATTATGTTTGTAAGACAAGTTCTTGCTAACATTTTTGGAAAAATTGGGAAAACGTGAATATGGATAGTAAGTAGACATCAGTGTTAAGCTTCTTAAATGGAACCATTGAAGTGTGAGTATGTATCGTAACACTTGTGTTTAGGAGATGGATGCTGGCACATTGAGGGCCAACTTGTCCTGATGTGTGTTATTTATTTTCATATACTTTAGACAGATGATTATATGCATGTGTATGTTTTTATTTTTTAATAATAATTGAAAGAAGATCTTTCTATCTTTTAGAGCTATATAACAAAAATACTTCCAAATACAATGGTGTGATTTGCTTCAAAATGATCTATATACTGTAGATCTATGTACTATAGATCATGATACTAATAAACTGCATACTAAGTGGCTTTCAGCTACAAGGAAGCAGGTCAAAGTGCAACCTGATGAATTTTTAATTACAACGATATTTCTGCCCAGAATTCTTGTTAGCCCTGGAAGAGTGGCTTCAAATCACGGCCGCAGGCAACTCTGAGAGCTCTAAAGGACCACGGCACAAGCACTGAGCCACCACTTCCCAAGCTGGACAATTAGTAGAGTGGGAGCCTGGCGAGCACAGGGCTTTTACCTCGCTCCCAGCCTAGGGCTGGGCATTGCGGAGCGCCGCCTGGGATGCAGGAGAGGGATGGAATCTTTAGGAGGGAGGCCACTCATCTGGCTCCAATCAGGGGACTGTCAAGGGCAGAAGTCCCCGATGCTCAGCCCCCCAGTGATGTGTGCAGGGTGCCTGCTCTGCAAGGTGCACTCATAACAGGATTTTCTTATTTTTTGAACTTTGTATGATGTAAGATTTTAAAAATACACACAAAAAAGAGGGAAAACAGAGCAGTGAATCTTCTTGTACTTATCACGGAGCTTCAACAATTTATCCAAATTCTCCGTATTTGCCAATTTTGTTTAATTGACACCTCCATTTTTCTTTTGCTGGGGTATTTGAAGGCAAATCCCCAAACATTCTATCATTTGTTCTGTAAGCACATCACCAGGTATCTCTAACTAATCATATTTCCCCATAAACTCCTTTCCATTGTAACACTTCAATTTTTAATTTTAAATTTATAATTATCAACTTTACTTCCTAAATGAAAAATTGAATTATAAATATCTAATCTGATACCAGCCCCGGTTCAAATTTCCCTGATTGTCTCAGAGGTGCCTTTCTGCAGTTGGTTTCTTAGCAGCCCCCAAAGCCCACCAATTGCATTTGACCACCTGCCTCTTCAATCTCTCACCCTCTGAGACAGTCCCTGACCCCTCTCTGTTTTTTCCTTTGTTGCTGCTTTATTGGAGAAACGCGGTCGTTTTCCATGTAGAAGGTCTCACGTTCTGGATTTGGTGGTTTGCTTTGCTGTGTAGTGTACCAACTCCTGTTTTCAGCCCTGCAGTTACCATAGTCGGATCATTGCAGCAGAGACCGGCCGTGCTCAGTCTCCATTTTCGAGGGCAGGGATGCCATCGTGGTGGTGCTGGGAACTGCCTCCCTCACCACACAGTGAGCCAGCTGCTGTCTGCTTGTATCACTTTCAGTGGCTCAAAGACTGATTCCTTTAAAAAAATTAAAAGATGATCAGTTTGCTCCGTGTTTCTCTGCTCTCTCCATTATAAAATTCTGTCATTTTTTCCAATAGTGGTTTTAACATCCATCAATGGGTGTTATTTTATTTGAAGTTTCAAAATGTTGATTTTCCAATTCTATACTTTACTTCTGTATTCATAGGTTGCATTTCTTTAGAAAGAATAGCTTTGTATTGGTACATAATAGTTGTACATATTTATGGGGTACATGTGATATTTGGATACATGCATACAATTTGCAGTGATCAAACCAGGGTAAATGAGATTTCCATCATTTTAAACATTTATCCCTTCTTCATGTTGGAAACATCCCAAATATTCTCTTCTAGCTATTTTTGAAAAGTACAGTAAATTATTGTCAACCATAGTTGCCCTATTGTGCTGTTAAACACTAGAACCTAATCCTTCTATCTAGCTATAATTTTGTACTCATTAACCAACCTCTTTTCATCTCTCCCCCTTCCCCCACCACCCTTCCTGGTCTCTGGTACCCACTATTCTATTCTTCTATCCTCTACCTCCTTGAGATTGGTGTGTTTAGTTCATGGGTACAAGTGAGTACATGAATCATCTGTAAAGAGGAACATTTTTCTTCAACCCTGGCTACTTTGAAATACAAACTTGTAAAGTTTAAACTTGTAAAGTATGAATGTGTGTAATAAAGGTTATTTTCTTTTAGCTTTCAAATTTTGTATTAATGTGTTCATTTTATAACAACTTGGTCCATTAAACACTTAAATAATTTATTAAGAATTCGTGGATTTGTATATTTGATAATCTGATGTGTTTCAATCTGTTGCAGGCATTATCCATCGTATGGTCAGATTGTTACATCTTAGGCCCGCGGTGCTTTCTTCAGCAAATGACTGTGTCTTTTTGTTTTCAAACATTTTATTTTGAGAAACGTTAAGCATGTTTCGTGTCTTTTCTGACATGACACTAACAGGCTCATTCATCTTTATCCTTTCTGGCACAATAATAGCTTCCAGGCTTATCTTGTACATTCCCTGCCCAGACCTAGAAGCTGACATTTCCTGAAAGATTCCAGATCCCTATAAGGTGGGAAGAAAAAGCCACAGGCCAGGTTCCAGATATGTGGAGTGCATTATTCTGTTTACTCTTTATGATAACCCTGAAATGTACCTATGATAATTATCTAACTTTTTTATAGATGAAAAATCCAAATTTCAATTTGACGCAAATTGTTGTCAAGATGACATTGATATGTGACTATTCATGGCAGTTTTACTCATCACAGCCAAACTTGGAAATAACCCAAATATCCGTAAGCTGGCAAATGGTGAAAAATGACATATTCGTATACCGATATACTACTCGGTAATAAAAAAAGGAACACACCGATACACAAAATGACATGGATGAATACCAAAAACAGTATGTTGGGATGTACGAACTGATCAATTCATACTGATTTGTTTGTGTAAAATTTTAGGGTTTGAAAAACTCATCTACATCTACAATTACCTGGAGCATGAATAGGAATAGAGAGAAATGGGCTGCAAAGGGCATGAGGAACTTTTCAGGGTGAGGGGAAGGCTCTATACCGGGTGGTGGTCACACAGGTGTACGTTTATCAAACCACGTCACAGTGCATGGGTGTGTATAATCAGATGAAAGTTAGAACTAACTCAAGTTGATTTTAAAAAGCCAACCAAGGGTGTGTCCTAATGATGGCTGCAGTAGACCATGGGGTCTTCTCTGTAGGGGCCTCCGAGACCCTTACAGTATGACACCAGAGCTGTTTACCTGAAGGAAAGGAGGTGGGGATTTACACACCAGCTGCTGTCTCCCCTGGCTGAGGGTTGCCCCTGCAGATGTCAAATTCCCTGTGCTTTTGAGCTGAATCTGCCTGTTTTACCATCAGGCCCGGCAAACCTGTGGTTTGTCCCTGAGCCTTTCCCAGCCTGTAACACAGCACACGGATGCAGCGTGTCATACCTAGTAATAATAACATCGATAACGCAGGCAGTAGCAACGACTGATGGGGCTAGCTCCTCCTCCCTCTGCAGAAGCTGCTCTTTCTGGGGACAGCATGATGGGGCACTGTCGGGCGAGGTTTATATTTCCAAACCCATACACCAACTTTTCATCTTTTCCTATCTTCACGTGTGACTTAGATGAATTGTCCAAGTCTTCTGAAACACGGTTGTCAAATGAGAAATGATATTTAAACATATCTTCATGACACTTGATAAAAGTGAGTATTGTGTTCTTGTTTTGAAATATCTGCATTAGGAAGATTCGAGAGGCAGCTTCTGTCTCAACATATAATTAAAGCTAATTTTGAATTGACTTGCTATTTGATTTCCCATTAATATTCTTAGAGTAACAAGTTCCTAGACACCCAAGGTCCATTAACCTGCACCCATTACCAGCGGCTCACAGGCACCTCACCATTACATGGAGGGTGTGGCTTGAATTTGCCCTGCTGGATCCCAGGGTCACTGTGATTTCTTCCCTCAGATTTCTTCACTGTGTTTTAAAAAAAGCCTGTACTATGCGTGTGCTATTTTGTCTCTGAATTATTTTACGGGATTGGTTAATGCTGCTTGTTTAGGAAGCTGCTTAGCTGGCTCTCCTGCCGAGTGTCGCAAGGTATTAAGAAAGGTCATGTTCCCATTCTGCCGTTATGTTCCATGTGTTACCTCTAAATATTTATAAGCCTTACAATATAACAGTGTGATTCTTGCTGTAAGCGGTCACATGTATTTTAAAGAAATTAAGCAGAAACATAATCCTTTTAAAAATCACATTTTACTATTGAAGGTGGGTGCCACCTTTTAAGAGAAATGTAAAAAACATAAAATATTTGGCTGAGAGTGACCAGGCTGTGGGATGTGAATGCTGTGTCAAAGCTGAGGCTGTGAGGGAAACTCCAACTGTAAAGATGGCTTAGAACTCCGAGGGTCACACCCGTGCTGGCTGGTCCGACAGGCTTGGCTCCTGGGCTCGGGAGAATCTTGTCCCCACTGGCCACGGCCTGAAGGATATCGGACACTCTGGGATGAGGAATCGAGGCCCAGCAGCTGTAGCCAAACTTTCTGGGTCTAAATGCCAACCCCTTGCCTTCAAGCCTCCCGCCCTGCCTGGTTCCAGCCTCTGCATCCACTTCCCTTCCCAGGACTCTCAGAAGGACTCCAGGTGAGACTCCGCCTCTGCATCCACTTTCCTTCCCAGGACTCTCAGATGGACTCCAGGTGAGACTCCGCCTCTGCATCCACTTTCCTTCCCAGGACTCTCAGAAGGACTCCAGGTGAGACTCCGCCTCTGCATCCACTTTCCTTCCCAGGACTCTCAGAAGGACTCCAGGTGAGACTCCGCCTCTGCATCCACTTTCCTTCCCAGGACTCTCAGAAGGACTCCAGGTGAGACTCCGCCTCTGCATCTACTTTCCTTCCCAGGACTCTCAGAAGGACTCCAGGTGAGACTCCGGGGGACTTCACATCCACCCTTCCCATGGTTCCTGGCCTGTTCCAGCCTAGTCTGAGGCAGAGAGGAGGGTTAATTTTATTGAAATAATTTGTTTACTTTTCTATAACAATCTTGGCTCACTGCAACCTCTGCCTCCAGGTTCAAGCGATTCTCCTGTCTCAGTCTCCTGAGTAGCTTGAATTATAGGTGCCCAACACCACACCTGGCTAATTTTTGTATTTTTAGTAGAGACGGGGTTTCACCATGTTAGCCAGGATGGTCTTGATCTCCTGACCTCGTGATCCGCCCGCCTTGGCCTCCCAAAATTCTGGGATCACAGGTGTGAGCCACCACGCCTGGCCATGAACAAACTCTTAGGGGAGAGGAGCAGAGGGGGAGTGAAGGAGGGAGGGTGGAACCTGCCTGCTCCAGCCGGCCAGCTCCTGGAGGCTGCACGGAGGAGCCCAGCAGGAGCTGGAGACTGATGTGAAGACTGCAAGCCAAGCCTAAACTGTATCCATAAATAATAATGACTTTATTTTCCCCCATTGCTAATTAGAAACAGTAATATACAAGGAAACAGAAGTTACTTAATGTATAATTATTCAGTCAGCAATTTTCAAATCATAAATATGGATTGCTGTGAGTTATTGTGTTGCAGTCTTCTGAAATAGAGCACAATATGCAAATGTGATTAACACAGCCATGGCCCAGTCACTCCGAAACCTGCTTTTCCTTCCTTAATAAAATGATTGTTGCAGCCAGGTGTAGGTCATTAGCACTGATAAGCAGTGGTCCCATTCCACCCCGTTTCCTGCCTCTTTCCTCTCCTGCAGATAGAAAGAGTGAGATGGGCCAGCGGGTTCCTATAGGATGAGCCCTCGAGACCGACCAACGCAGACCTGATAAATAATTGGCATTCTGTTTCAGGAGGCGGAGGGCTAATAAGCTTTTCAAAGGTAAGTGTGGAGCTCTGCAGAGCATTCTGGGAGGACAGCACAGGTTCACATCCCACCCTGGCCTCTCCCTGGGTGATCTCAGCCCCCTGCCCACCCACGTGGCAGCCTCACCCCAGCCCAGACCCATCTTCTGAGCTGCAGGCTCTTTATGTGACAGCCTCATCAGAGTAACTCACTGCCATTCCAAACGTAAAGCACACAAATGCAAGCCTTGATCCACGTCCTCCTTCTCTCATCGATCTGTTCCTACTTCAGCCTTCATTATCTCCAAAAATCACACCAAGCCAGAAATGTAAGAACTGAAGCCAGAAATTGCTCATCAGAAATGTAAGAGTCACTTTGACGCCTCCTTTTCCTTTCTCCTCACTTCTAATCCATAAGCAATTTCTGTCATTTCCACCTCCAAAATAGACTCCCTTCTCTCTGTGCCTTCACAGCCACTGTCAGGACCTGAGCCACAGTCATCCTTCATGGCAGATCACGGCTCCCCCTGTGAGGCCTAGCCAAATCTCAGCACGGTTCCTTCACTGCTCCCCCGATTCCAACCTTATCTTCCTCTAATTCATTCACCATAGAAAATCCAGTGTGACCTTTTAAAATATACGTTAACTCGGGAGGCTGAGACAGGACGATCACTTGAGCCCCAGGAGGTCAATGCTGCAGTGAGCCATGATCCTGCAACTGCACTACAGCCTGGGTGATAGAAGGAGGCTTTGTCTCTCTCTCTCTCTCAATCTCTCTCTCTCTCTATATATATACTCATTTATATTTATATAAATATATGTGTGTGTATATTATGAGTGTATAGTACACATATATACATACATATATACATATATTATACACACAGATAGATAAATAGATACATAGATACCATTTACTCTTTTGCTGAAGACTTGTCAGTAGCTTCTTATCGACACACTAAGCCCGGAGCCCCGACCTGGTCAACGTGGCCATGTGGCGTGGTTGCCTCCCGCTGCTCTCTGCCGACTGCCCTCAGCCACTGCGGCCTGCTCTTGGTTTCCTGGAGCTGCAGTGCTTTCCTGCCTGGGGACTGAAACGTGCCACCCACCCTGCTGGACACAGCCTGGGTCCCCACCTCCTGCTGCTTTCCCATCTCCTCATTCAGAGCCCAGGTGCAAGTCACCTCGAGGGAGGCCACAGCACAGGTCTCCCCTGCCCTCTCCCATGGCGTCCAGACCTGGATTTTCCTGTCACCTCAACAAATCATAACCATGGATTTCTCTTGTTTTCGCTCATCATGTCTGTGAGTGAGCAGCATTGCTGTGGAGTTGGGGAAAGAAGCTCTGACCAGGATGCAGGGCCAGGGTTGCTTCCCACGGAGCCACCACCTCTCCTTACACCTCTGGGAAGGCCTCTGTAACCCTTTTGACCGGGAACCCTTCCCTTATATGAGAGAATTGAGACAGGCAGCCTTCATGGGTCTGAATTCAGAATAATAAGAGATGTTTCCACTCCCAGCATCACTGTGTGGGCACCTGCTGTATGTACAAGAGGCCCCATGGTGCCTCAGCAGTTACCTTGTAAAATGGGGACTTCGTGGGTGAAAATTTTAATCACGAGGCCTATCCAAGTCTGTTTCTCTGCAGGGTCTAAGGGGCTGTCTGAAATTGCCCTCTGTGTGTGTGAACATTTGGCTGACAGCAGCGAGTGGGAGGGAAGACAGTGCTGTGTGCACCAGCTGTCGGAAGCTGAAGCCGTGGGGAATGGTTGAATTCACTGAGTGGGCAGCGGGCGCTTAGAGACTGACATTTTTCAGGAGCTCAGTGTGGAGTGCCTGCGTGATTTTCATGAGAATGGGCAGTACTAACTTCAGAGCAATTGGGGAGCCCAGTGTCACGGATTCCTCCCTCACAGACAGCTGCGGGTGAGAGGGATGCTGGCCCTTTATCCAGGGTGGCCCCATGTGTCTGCATGAGGTCTGTGGTGTAAGCAGCTGCAGCAGGAATGAGAGAAACAGAAAACTTAGATGTGAGTGCTGAAATGTTAACTTTATTTCCTAAATGAGGTGATGCATGTAAGTGAGGGAGACAAAATGACCGACTGGAAGCTGCGAGCAACACCAGCAGCATTGCCTCCCCCCTGACGCTGGCAGGAGGCTGTGTCCAGACCACACTCTCTTTGGCCACTTCAGATACAGTTCAGTTACCAGTTCTAACAGTAATGAACCTGCCAGCTGGAGAACCAGTCTAAATGCCCGTGTGCTTTTCAAGCTTCCTGGTTCTCCTCTTTGGCTTGAGGTACACAATTATAAAATAAGAGATATGGGAGCACCAAGACCATGTTTCCTACAGGTCCAGACGGGAGAAGGCTGAGGCAGCGAGGACTCGAGAACATGGGCCAGTCAGCAAGTCAGGGCAGAGGAAGGGAAGGAAACAGGGCAGGAGGAAGGGAGGGAGGGGAAGAGAGGGATACGGGTGGGGTGGGGTACGGGTTGGACAGGAAGCAAAAGAAAGAGGATGAGCTCAAGAGATGGGAGAAAGAAAAGGAGAGGGAGAGGAGAGAGACATGGTGGAGGACACGTGAGAGGTGGGGTGGCTAAGAGGAGAGGGAGAGGAGTTTTGTCTGGGGCATGTGATTTGCATGCCCTCAAAAAAAGTGGAACCAGGCAGATAAAATCAATTACAGCATATATGATATTGAGAAATTCGCAATCTGTACACAAACACAGCAGCAATGTCATGAACTCATTAGCAACCTGCAAATACAAAGAGAAATGCATGTTTGCGGCCATCTATCCTCATTGTTTCATTGCCCTGGCCCCAGCTCCTACGGACCAAAGAATGTCATTTCCTTCTGACGAAAAGTTTTTCTCTGACCCTAGTGCTCTTGTCTATTTTCAATTTGAACAGAGTCTCCATTGCTGTACCTTACTGGGTTATACAACACGCTGTGAATGAAGCCTTTCAATCAACCTGAATGTAAGTGCGTTGCATAGCTCCTCAGCTCCACAGGCTCCAGCCTGCTTGTTGTGCAGTGACACAGCCTCCTCCAGCTCTGGTGGTTGTGCTATGTCACATTCCTCTGAAGGCCCATGGCCGGTGTGCAGCAGACTCCTCTTTTTTCTGGAATCTCCTGCTCTTCACTAGAGGTTGCTGGAAGGGCACTGGTGCCTGCAGGCTGTTGTCTGTTACTTGCTTAGAATGTCATTCCACGAGCCTTTGTTAAGTCCGTGGAGGTACACGAAGACGAGGGAAGCTCATTCTTTGTGCTGATGTTGATCTCCACCTGACTCATGAAATAAATGATTCACAGAAGACTATTTTTAATCTTTAACAAAATTCGAAATATTATAGATTCACAGGAAGTGGCAAAAATACAATCCAGAGAGTTTCCCTGTATTATTCAAAAGTTGGATTTTATACAACTACACACAATATAAAAAGCAAGAAATTAACATTGGAATGATGTGTGTACAGTTCTCTGTTCATGCATCATATGTGTAGATTTGTGTACTTGCCACTCAATCAAGATGTAGACCCGTTCCATCATCACTCTTTATGATCTCTCTCGTCTTATTCATTTACGGTCATATCCAGCCTTCTGCCCCCCACAATCCCGAATCCTCATCAACATTAATTTTTTCTCCATATCTATACTTTTATAACTTCAAGAATGTTATAGAATCTCTATGTGACCTTTAAAGATTGGCTTTTATTCACTCAGAATTGTGCCCCTGAGAGGCATTCAACTGGTGTGTGTATCAAAGCTTTCTTTTATTTGTAATTCTCAGTAATGTTATGGATGTACCACAGTTTGTTTAACCATTATCTTATTGTAGGGCATTTCCATAGTTTTCAGTGTTTGACTATTGCAAATTCATAGAATATAAGCACTTACATTCTGTGTTTTGTGTGAACATAGGTTTTCAATTCTCTCTCCAGGTGTGCAATTGCTGGATTATATGGTGAGTACATGTTAATTTTTTTTTAATTTCCAAACGGTACTCCACAGTACCATGCTATAACCCCACCAGCAATATGTGAGAAATGGAGTTCCTTCACATCCTCAGCAGCAAGTGTTATTGTAGCTATCTCTAATTTTTGTTCTTTTGATGGGTATTTAGTGATAGCTCATTATGGTCTGAATTTGTATTTCTCTGATGGCTATTATACTGAGCGCGTTTTCCTGTACTTATTTTCGATTTGTACCTCTTCTTCGGTGAAATATCTATGTTTTTGCTAACTAGTTAATTGAGCTGTTTCTATTTTTACAGTGAGTTTTGAGAGTTCTTTATATACTCTGGATAGTAGTCCACTGTCATGTATGTGTTTTACACATGTTTTCTCACAACCTGTAGGTTGTATTTTATTTCTTTTGACACAGTCATTTGTAGAGCAAAAGTTTTAAATATTGATAAAGTCCAATTTATTGATTTTTTTTAACGGATCAGGGTCTTGGTGCCATATCTAAGAATTCTTTACCAAGCTCTTAGTTTTAAAATTTTTCTTTGTTTTCTTCTAAAATTTTTATAGTTTTTCAGTTTACAATTATATCTGTGGTCCATTTTCAGTAATTTTTTGTACAAAGAGTGTGGTTTAGTTTGAGGTTCACGTTTTTCCCAATGCTATTTATTGTTCAAGCATCACCGGCTGAAAAGACCCTCCTCCCTCCAGTAAGTTGCTTTTGCAACTTTGTAAAAACTCAAATGGGCATATTTGCGTGGTTCCATTTCTGTTTCATTGATCTGTCTTTTGTCCAGTATCACCCTTTCTTGATTACTACAGATGAAGATGCTCCTCAGTTGATGATGTGGTTTTCTCCCAATAAGTCTAATATAAGTTTAAAATATCATAAGTTGACACCTAACCTGTCAAACATCAGAGCTTAGCCTCGCCTACCTTAAACATGCTCTGAAGACTTATGTTTGGGCAATATCATCTAACACAAAGCCTATTTCATAATAAAGTATTGAATATGTTATGTAATTTATTGAAAACCGTACTGAAAGGAAAAGCAGAATGGTTGCATGGGTTCTCACCGTTAACGTACACAGCTGGAAGCGTGCTGGGCCTGAAGAACATTCAAAGCCCTGAACTAAAATTAATTGCTGGACGATGGTTGTGCTGCAGAGCCAGGCTCACCAACCTCTCTACCTTCTGATATGGCTTGGGAATTGCTGCTGGAAAGCTCTAGGGCACCTACACTTGTTGATGGTTTAGCAGGAGTCGTGTTCTTTAGGAAGATGTCACGAATCAGTATCGGTTGCTTACCCTCGTGATCTCGAGGCTGACTGGAGCTGAGGCTCCCAGCTGCTGCCCAGCCCTGTGATGCTATCATAGGGCATATCACTAGCACAAGAAAAGATAAAAATTCAAAATTTGAAGTGCTGTTTCTACTGAATGCATATTGGTTTTGCACCATGGTAAAGTTGAAAAATCCTAGGTCAAGCCATCATTCGTCGGGGATCATCTGTATATTGTAGGTGTTAACATCAGATAGAATGACTCCTCCCACTGTTTTTCAAAAGTGTTTTAGCTATTCTAGTATTTTTTCATTTTCATATACATTTTATAACAATCTTTTCTGTATCCACAAAATAGCTTGCTGAGATTTTGTTGGGAATGACATTAGACTTGTATACCAGTTTGAGGAGAATTGACGTCTTTATTATGTTGAGTATTCCAATCCAGGAACACAGCATGTCTCCATGTGTTTAAACATTTTTTAAATTTTTCATCAGTATGCTGTAGCTATCATCATACAATTTGCATATATGATTTATTAGATTTACATCTAAGTGTTTCATGTCTTTTGGTGATTATAAGTGGTTTTGTATTTTAAATTTTTGTTTCCACGTATCCATTGCTAGTATATAGAAATGCAATTGATTTTTGTATGGCTAACCTTGTAACCATGCTGAAATTACTTATTCGTTCTCGGGGGTTTGTTTTATTTTGCGGTTTTAAATTCCTTGGGATTTTCTATTGAGGTGATCGTGTGATTTGCAAGTAGAAAGAGTTTTATTCCCTCCTTTTTGATCTGTATGCCACTTATGGCTAGAAGATCCAGTAGCAAGTGGAATGACAATGGTGAGAGTCAACACACTGACCTTGCTCTTGATGACAGGGAGAGGGATGCATTCAGCATCCACTATTTAGTGTACTGTCAGCTGTGGAATTTTGTAGATGATCTTTATCAAGTGATAGGAGTTGCCTTCTAGTTCCCGCTTTCTGAGAAGTATTTTTTTTACGAATTTAATTGGTACTGGATTTTGTCCAGCGTTTGACTAGTCATGTAACTTTACTCTTTAGTCTTGCATCCCATGGTTATTGTGTATAGATAAATAAGCAAACAAATAAATGGATTATATTTGCTAATGTTTTGTTAAGGATTTTTACATCTTTATTTATGAGCTATTTTGTATTGTTTTATTTGATTTGGAGATCTGAATGAGTAATACTGGCTTTGGAAAAATAAATTAGGAATTAGACATAAGTGTTCCTCCACTTCTACTTTCTGGAGAAGACTATATGTAAGTGGTATTAATTCTTCTTTAAATGTTTGGTAAAATTCTTAAGTGAAGCCATTTGGGCCTGGAGATTTTGAGTTTTAAATTATGAACTCAGTTTCCTAAGTAATTTAGGCACTTTCAAATATCTGTTTCATGTTAGGTAAGCTTGTGCTTTATGAGGATTGATTCATTTGATCTAATTTTTCAATTTCTGGGTCTAGAGTTGTTCTTGGTATTTCTGTATTCTCCTAATGCTTGCATGATCTACAGTGATATTCTCACAGGTAATTATTTTAATACATTACTGAACTGCCCCAAATCATAATAACACAAAAGCATTTGTCACGTCTTTCCCCTCTCTCCATGCTGACCCAGGCTCCCGACCGGAGTTAAATAATGGGAACCGCTGAGTGACCTGCGTGAGAGTCGCAGGTGTCAGGTGCCCTCCCTGGTGCTGCCCTCTTCCCACGCTCCCAGTGACTGGGAAAGGATACAGGGGTGATGGCCAACAGGCAGAGCTGGGTCTCCCTGTCAGGACTCAGTTGAGCTTCCAGGCTCCCACCCCAGAAAGTGCCTCCTCTTGTAGAGCCAGAGAAACTTGGTCCTGGCTGAATGAACTTCAGCCCTACATAGCCCTACATGTATCAAAGCAGCTGTAGCAGCAACCACTCAAGGAGCTCAAGGAGAAGAAGCAAAGGACCAAGCAATGGAAAGGGTAGAGAGAAGGAAAGGAGGGAGGTGGAGGCCTTGGAGGCTGACCTGCAGGGATGTTGGATGCCATGGCATGATCAGCGACTGAGATCCTTCCTCCCATCCTGCCACATGGACATGCCCTGGGGAACGGTGTGTGTGTGAGCAGCGAGGAGATGCTGTCGACGGAGGCACAGCTGTTCCACTCCTCCCTTCTCAACTTGCTACCCATAAAGAGCATCTCCGAGTGGATGGATAGCTTTTGAATCCTCTTATAGTTTTTCTTACTGAATTTTCATTAATAGCCTCCTCATCTCCCAGAAATGTCAACTTTTTCTTCTTTCTTGAGAATCTGGAACCTTCAGGATAGAGGCCTCCTCTCAGTGGCTGCTCAGGATAAATGAATATTTTCTTGGATTGAGGAGGACAACCCAGCTGCTCTCTGGGAAGGTGGTTCTGAGAATCCTCAGGTGCAATGTTTATGATTAGGGGACTGCAGTAGCTGTGAGGGGCAAAATTAGGAAGACAGAGTATGGACTCTTCAAAAACTTCTTGGCTGTCACCAAAGTGCAGTTCTATTACCAGGTCAAATCATCGTTCTCAGTATGTCAGGTAGTGATTCCTTTTATGGCTGAATGGCATTCCATCGTTTGAATATACATTTGTTTATCCGTGCGTTGTTGATGGACATTCAGGTCATTCCAAATACGGCTTTTGTAATAGGCTGGAAAAGAGATGTTCATGTCTTAACCCTGTGAATTAATCTGTGAGGCAAAAGGGACACTGCAGCTGTGATCAACTTAAGAACTTTGAGATGTAGAGATTATTCTAGATTATACAAGTGTGCCCAGATAATCACAACAGTCCTTATAAGAGGAAGACAGGAGGCATTGGAGATAGAGAGGAGAAGGTGATCTGATCATGTTCTGTGTGAATTCCATGTCCTTAATTTTCCTCCAGCTCTGAAATGTAGCTGAGTCACAGCTCTGATTTCTGGTAGAGAATCCCATCAAACTGGAGATGGCCTCTTATTTAGGCAAAGGGAATGGCCCAGGAAGGACATCCTGACTGTCACTTTTCTCCAGTGACCTCTGCCAGCAGCTAGTTTGCCCATAATTTACTTTCCAGATTGTGTTCACTCTGGGATCCTTTCTCTAAGTTTGTTTAACTTGATGTAAAATAGTTTTCACAATTCTAGTTAAAATTACTGTAACTGTTTATAAAATGCATTATCCTTGCTTCACAAAAAACCTTGGCAATTTCTGCAAATCAGTATCTTGTCTGATGCCATTAAGAAGAGTTCTGGGAAAAGCAATAAGAGGAAGATTGGATGACCTTATATATTTCTATCCGCCTATATCAGATGCCACAACATTTAGAGAAATTGACCTTAGGGCTTTGCATAAATTGCTAATGATATTTAATTAGCATATTTAATATGTGTATGTACCACACACCCAAATGTTTAATAGCATCTTAAAGAAATGGAAACAAGACAGATAATAACTGATTATAATATGATTGATAAGTAGAATCAGAAATAACTAGAGGAGTGAGTGTTACTAAGCACATCCACTGATGAGCACATCACTGCTGTCACTGAGCATCAACTAGGTCTCCAGATTTGCTAATTAGAACCAAGGACAACCGGGCTCCATAAGGATAGCCATCTGTGGGGAGCTCATAACCAAGTGGAGAGAGCAGCTTTGGGCATTTCCACATGGAGCACCTGCGCTCCTCATCCACGACTAAGCAAGCAACAGATAAAAAAGAGCTTGGTTAGAATAGACCCTACACAAGAAGAATCAGATCAAGAACATAAGGAGTCCAAAGTATATTAGGCACGAGAGTTCCTGAGGAAAACTTGAGAGATCATGAGTCCTGACAATAGCTTTGAATTAGCAATAAATAACTCATCAGGCTGGACAGCAAGACGGGGAAATGCTCTTCTACTGCACACTCCCTCTGGAATCATGGCAAGGTGCAAACCCTTTCAGAAGTTAATAGCTTTTATTTATTAGATCAGTTCTAGGCACACAGAAAAATTAAGTGGGAAGTTTAGCGTTTCCATATACCTCCTTCACTATGCAACATGGTTCAACCTTCCCTGACTATCTTGTATTAATGTGGTACATTTGTTACCAGCAATGAGCCAATGGTGACACGTTATTAACTAAAGCCCATGGTTTCCACTAGGGGTCACTTTGTGTTATGCATTCTATGGGTTTTGACAAATATATAATGACATGTATCTGCTATTACATGGTCTTGGTACCTGTGACGATCGGTTCCAGGTCCTCCCACTGATACCCAAATCCATGCATACTCAAGCCTGCAGTTGGCCCCAGGGAACCGAGGGGTCTAGAAGGCTGGCCTTTCTTATAGGCAGGTGTTTCTCCCTGAGAACACTGTAAATTCAATCAGCATCTGGCTGTGGGTGTGGAGCCCACAAATATAGAGGCTCACTATATTTATTTTTTAAAAATCCATGTATAAGGGGATCCACACAGGTCAAATCCACATTGTTCAATGGTCAAAGGGTCATACAGAATAATCTCACTGCCCCCAAATCTCCTGTGCTCCACCTGGTCATCCCTCCTTCCTTCACCTCAAGCCCACGCAAAAACACTTTTAAACTACTGAAGGAAAATAATCTGTCAACTAAGAATTCCATACCCTTGAAAACCAGCTTTCAAAAACAAAGGTATTTCCTGATATATAAAAGCTAAAAGAATTCAATACCAGTAGAACTTCATTGCAAGAAATATTAAAGTAAATTCTTCTGACAGAAGTAAAATGATAACAGCTAGAAATCTGGATCAACACAAGGGACTGAAGATCACAGGGAACTGTAAATATGTGGTTAAATACAAAACATTGTCAACTCACTTTAAAGGTTAGAAAGAACATTGTCATATGGTTCTAATACTATTACTGAAGTAATACATTAATTGAAGGAAGACTGGGATTGACTAAAAATGTATACTCTGGACCCTGAAGAAACCCTTGTTTCTAAGGATAAATCTGATGTGATTCCTATATATATGTATGTATTCCCTGTAAGCATTATGTCTTTCCCCCACCTCTGGCTACTTTTTTTTTTTTGAGATGCTCTTTATACTTTTATACATAAAAGAGTCTTGATCTCTCTGTCACCAAGTCTGGAGTGCAGTGGCACAATTTGTTTACTGCAACATCCACCTCCTGGGTTCAAGCAATCCTCCCACCTCAGCCTCCTGAATAGCTGGGCTTACAAGTGTATGCCACCATGCCTAGATAATTTTTGTATTTTTAGTAGAGATAGGGTTTCACCATGCTGGCCAGGCTGGTCTCAAACCTTTGGCCTCAAGTGATCTGCCTGCCTCGGCCTCCCGAAGTGCTGGGATTATAGGCGTGAGCCACCGTGCCTGGCTGGCATTATTTCTTTACAAGTATAGACCTCAGTGGGAGGCCACTGGAACTGCACCCAGCTGAAGGAGGCAGCAGGCCTCACTGTTCCATCCAGGCCTCCTTAGTACCCTCTGCAGGTGAATGTATTGGGCTTGGTCCACTTTTTATAAATATGAGAAATAGGACTAATTCCTCGAAGCTCTAGATGATGTTTGACCTAATCTAAAATCCTCCAAGTCATATTAATGGGATAGATAATTCCACATATTCATTGTCCTTTGAGACCACTGCCAACAGATATATAAAGAGCATGAGAATTATATATATATATATTTGTCTTTTCTTCGTTAATGGAGCAAGACATCCCTTAGTCTCGGAAATGTCTAAATCTACTAGAGCACTGAAAAATGCTTATTTGTTGAATGTTTAAAAGATATTACAGAACTAAATTGAAACACAACATGTTCTGGGGATTGTTTTGTTCACTATATCTCTATGGGTCTCTTCCCCAGGCTTCATGGCTGTGGCTACAGACTTATGTCTCTTGAATGAAAGTGAATTGCTGAAGATGAGGTTGTTGACCTTCTTCTTAGAATAAGAATAAATAAATTTGATTTTTAGTATAAAATTAATATGACATCTCTGATCTGTTTGATCTGCTCAATGGGATTATTTGCTTTTAGAATTCTTGGCTTATTATTGAGTTTCTGACTCCCAGCATCGAGGGCCTCTTACTAAGCAAAACTTCTCTAAAAAATTGAAAGTGAGTTGCTCTTTAGAGAAAGGTCACTCTTCCATCCACTGGAACTCTTAGCACTGATTTTACCTCATAGGGACTGTATGTCACGTGACGGGGAGTTCAGCTGGGCCATGGACCTGCTGTCAGACAGCAGAACATCTCTCCACCGCAGACCTCGCTTTGGAGACTTGTGGATTCACATTATACCATGTATGGCCTTGCATAGGAGATGGGGTAAACTGACTCATTAATACAGCCATAAGCATGTCATCATGGGTTATATGTTAAGCTCCATTCAGAAAGTTTCTATATATGAGAAACATTTATTGAGCACTTACTATGTGGCACAGCCTGCTAAGGGGTTTTTATATGTTAATTCGGTTGTGCCTCATAACAAGCCTATGGTATAATATTATAATGAGCCTCATATTAAAAGTACTGAGAGTTTACATACTATTTTCCAGGTAACAAATGGCAGAGTCGAAATTTGAGCTGTTGTAGTCTTATTCTAGAGCCTGAACTCTTAATCAGAATACTGTTCTGACTTTCACCATATGAATTACAGCTTCTCCAAATATATGCTCAGGGTAGAAGTTGTTATGCAGGGGGCATTGGATGTGCTGGATGTGCCAATGAGTGGGTACATCTGCAGTTTTAAGTGTATGTGTTTATGGGTATATGCTTGCACATGTAAGATGTATGTGCATACATTTATTGACATGTTTATTTGCAGTAATATGCTTGTATTTATGTAGGTACATGTATGTATACAAATATACACATATATATCCTGTGACCAGCAAAAGGTTTACATAAATGCATTGAATAAACAGACAATAGAGGGGCAAGCTTGTGGGAGACGGAGGGTGTATGGCTCATTTTCGGAAACAGTCCTTGTCAGAAGTTCTCTAGGTAATTTAAACTAAAGCTAATTTTCTTTTTACTTCCCTTGGGATATGAAGGCCTTGTCAAGGAGATAAAGCAAATGAGAGTGAATTGGAGGAGGAGGGATGTGGGAGATGAGGGTGGCAGAAGCGGACTTCAGGGGGTGGGGTTGAGGGGTCAGAGATTGAGCTCTCCACCTGAACACAGAAAGACCGGGGCATTCACTGGTCGTGAGTTTCCGATATCATCAGGTTAAGATGAAACTGCAGAGACCTGGCTTCCTTCTACCAAAGCCAACCACATGACAATCACAAGCGTTCCAAACGGGCAAAGCGTTGTCTTAGGGCCAGAGCTTAGTCACCCTTCATAGAAACGCCTCCACACAGCCAGCCTTGGTGCCATGCTCCTTGACCCTGTCAATGATTTGTCAATACACGCAATGGTTACGTGAAGACTGTCCCCATCTTTCTGAAAAATGCAGCTGGGAACACTGCCAATATAATGGTGAGTGTCCTCTTACTTGATGGCCTTAGGGGTATTCTTAGAGGTCAGTTGTTTCTCCAGACCAAATGGTAAGTTGAGTTTTAATAATGCACACATACTTTAGAAAATCTGATAATTCCTAACGGATAATGAAGAAAATAAACCCCGCATAATCTTGCCACCAAGAGAGGATGATGCTTAGTGGCTGGGTGCATGTGCATCAAGTTTTTATCACAAAGAACATGCACTGGCCGGGTGAGGTGGCTCACGCCTGTCCTCCTAGCAATTGGGAGGCCAAGGTGGGCAGATTGCCAGAGCTCAGGAGCCTGAGACCGGCCTGGGCAACATGGTGAAATTCCATCTCTACTAAAATACGAACAATTAGCTGGGTGTGGCAGCATGTGCCTGTAGTCCCAGATACTTGGGAGGCTGAGGCAGAGAATTGCTTGAACCCAGGAGGTGGAAGTTGCAGTGAGCCAAGATCGTGCCACTGCACTCCAGCCTGGGCAACAGAGCAAGACTCTGTCTCCAAAAAACATACAAACAAACAAAAAAACATGTACTTCAGCCTGGGCATGGTGGCTCATGCCAGTAATCCCAGCACTTTGGGAGGCCAAGGCAAGAGAATTGCTTGAGTCCAGGAGTTTTAAGACCAGCCTGGGCAACATAGGGAGACCCTATCTCTACAAATAATTTAAAAAATTATTTGGGCATGGTGGTGTGTGCCTGTGGTCCCAGCTACTCGACAAGCTGAGATGGGAGAAACCCTTGAGCCCAGGGAGGTCAAGGCTGCCGTGAGCCATGATTGCACCACTGCACTCCAGCCTGGGCCACAGGGTAAGACCCTGTCTCAAGAAAAACACACTAACAAACAAAAACAAACATGCATTTGGCAGTTGAGATCACTCTGTATCTACAGTTTTGTATCCTGTTCATTGGACCTAATATTAATTATAGTTATTTTTTCTATGTTAGTAAACATTTGCAGAAATTACCATTTCAAATAGTTTGTGGTTTCACTGTAATTTATGTAAACATTTCCCTTTAGCCTCTTCTTTATACTATTTAATTCTATTTAACCCCACTTTAAATATATTCTGAAACATTTCTAATAATTTCTGAGTGCAATAATATGATAATTCTGGGTAAAAATATAAATGTTTTTATGGTTCTTGATATAAATGCCTAGTTGTTTTCAGAAAGGTTATAAAAATTTATGATACTCTCATCAATAGTTTATGGGTATACTTGTCTTAGAGGACTGTCTCTGGCATTAAGTGGATAGCTATATATGGGTGTGTGTGTGTGTATATATATAATATTTTACATATATCTACTATATGATATATGTGTGTATATATAATATTTTATATATAGCTACTATATTATATATGTGTGTGTATATATGCGCTATTTTATATATATCTACTATATTATACAGGGGTGTGTGTGTGTGTGTATATATATATATATGTAAAGAGAAAGAGAAAAGAGACAAAGAGGGAAAGGGATAGAAATTTGCTTCCTTTTGTTATATTGCTCTCTTTGCATGTGTTCAGGGTTCGTTTTTGCCTACAGCCTAGGACCTATATTGATATGAAATGCTGACCTAAATTTTTATAACTGTAATAATTATGTTCACTTGAGTTTTCTGCTATATGTTTGCTCACAGTGACATTTCTTGCACTGCCAAGCTAAGTTGACCCTTTGGAAGCTGAGACCCACTGATTCTCTGAAATGGTAAATATCCTATTAGTATCACCAGTGCCTTGGGCCTTGAAAAGCATGCCTTTGTGTTCAACCTTTATGACCCCACATTTATACTCTGTGGAGTACACACAGCTTGATGGCAGTGTTTTTGAAGTTCTTGTAGAAACCTAAACATAGGATCTGGAAGGCAAGTCCTCAAGAATCTCTTCTCTCCTTATCTTTTCATCTCCAGATGCCTTTCATGGGTCTTTGGTTTTGCTGGGGTTTTCCAAGACTATATAGGTGTATATATAGTGCTGCTTTATTGGGGCAGATTGGAGCAGGAAAGAGAAATAATGAGAATGTCATAATAAAGGGTCCTGACCTGGACAGAGGCAGCCTCATGTGGTTCCCCGTCTCTCCTGCATTCCACACATTGGGACCAAGAGCACATGACTTTTCTGCTCCACTGATGATAATGAGTAGACATCTGGACCCAGAGCTTTCTTTTTTTTTTTTTTATTATACTTTAGGTTTTAGGATACATGTGCACAATGTGCAGGTTTGTTACATATGTATCCATGTGCCATGTTGATTTCCTGCACCCATTAACTCGTCATTTAGCATTAGGTATATCTCCTAATGCTGTCCCTCCCCCCTCCCCCAACCCCACAACAGTTCCCGGAGTGTGATGTTCCCCTTCCTGTGTCCATGAGTTCTCATTGCTCAATTCCCACCTATGAGTGAGAACATGCGGTGTTTGGTTTTTTGTCCTTGCGATAGTTTACTGAGAATGATGTTTTCCAGTTTCATCCATGTCCCTACAAAGGACATGAACTCATCATTTTTTATGGCTGCATAGTATTCCATGGTGTATATGTGCCACATTTTCTTAATCCAGTCTATCGTTGTTGGACATTTGGGTTGGTTCCAACTCTTTGCTATTGTGAATAGTGCTGCAATAAACATACGTGTGCATGTGTCTTTATAGCAGCATGATTTATAGTCCTTTGGGTATATACCCAGTAATGGGATGGCTGGGTCAAATGGTATTTCTGGTTCGAGATCCCTGAGGAATCGCCACACTGACTTCCACAATGGTTGAACTAGTTTACAGTCCCACCAACAGTGTAAAAGTGTTCCTATTTCTCCACATCCTCTCCAGCACCTGTTGTTTCCTGATTTTTTAATGATGGCCATTCTAACTGGTGTGAGATGGTATCTCACTGTGGTTTTGATTTGCATTTCTTTGATGGCCAGTGATGATGAGCATTTCTTCATGTGTTTTTTGGCTGCATAAATGTCTTCTTTTGAGAAGTGTCTGTTCATGTCCTTTGCCCACTTTTTGATGGGGTTGTTTGCTTTTTTCTTGTAAATTTGTTTGAGTTCATTTTAGATTCTGGATATTAGCCCTTTGTCAGATGAGCAGGTTGCAAAAATTTTCTCCCATTCTGTAGGTTGCCTGTTCACTCTGATGGTAGTTTCTTTTGCTGGGCAGAAGCTCTTTAGTTTAATTAGATCCCATTTGTCAATTTTGGCTTTTGTTGCCATGGCTTTTGGTGTTTTAGACATGAAGTCCTTGCCCACGCCTATGTCCTGAATGGTATTGCCTAGGCTTTCTTCTAGGGTTTTTATGGTTTTAGGTCTAACATTTAAGTCTTTAATCCATCTTGAATTAATTTTTGTATAAGGTGTAAGGAAGAGATCCAGTTTCAGCTTTCTACATATGGCTAGCCAGTTTTCCCAGCACCATTTATTAAATAGGGAATCCTTTCCCCATTTCTTGTTTTTGTCAAGTTTGTCAAAGATCAGATAGTTGTAGATATGCGGCATTATTTCTGAGGGCTCTGTTCTGTTCCATTGATCTATGTCTCTGTTGTGGTACCAGTACCATGCTGTTTTGGTTACTGTACCAGAGCTTTCATGCAACAATTTGTTTAGGGGTCTATGTGCACAGGGACTTGGGGAAGGAAACAGAAACCCCCAAAAGTCAGTGAGACAGCAGAATTTGAAAAGATAGCTCAGCCCTGTACAGCTAAGGCTGAAGCATGGGAGAAAAATTCAGGAAGATGTTTAAATTATCAGAGTATCACTCATGGGCAAGACGAGGACCAGTGTATGCAGGGGCACTGTGCTGCAACCTGCCAGGAAAGAATTAGGAGGATTCTAACTGCAGTGTCTGATTGTTGGGAGATGCTAGGACTGAAAATTTGGCTAAATGTTGAAACCAAATAAGCACAGAAAACAAAAACAGAGAAAAACAGCTGAAGTTAGGAGGACTGAGTCTCCCCAGCTGCTCTGAGCCCTCAATGAAGAAAGACTCTAGCAAATATGTACAAATCACTGAGCATGAATCAGGTACCACATATATTATGCACTTATTCTTATCAAATATTTATACTAGTAATGTTTATTTGCATTAAAACCAAGGCACAGAGAAATAAAGCAACTCATTTAAGATTACACAGCCCACCAGTGGTACACCTAGGATTCAAACTCATGTGATACTCAGTGTTTGTCTCAGAATTTGCAGTTTACTCGGCTCTACATTCTCTCAAGTGATCCCTAGAGTAATTCTGCAATGCAAAGGGGACAGAAATGGCCATCCTCACTTTATAGATGAGGAAAGGAAGAATCAGGGAGTTTCACACCTCCAGTGAGTTGCTGAGGTAGGGCTTGAACTCATTTTGTTTCTGGCAATTGACACCAAGCCCGAGCTCCTTCTTCTAAGTCTGAACTTACAGGGGCCTCCCTAGGTACACAGCTCCCAGCTGTGGGCCTTTCTGGATCTCTGTGCTTTGATTGTGTTTAATTAATTTAAAAGTGACCCTATCTCATATCGATCCGGGGTTAACTGGCGTGGGTGGTGAGCATTTCGACTTTCCAAAGAGCTCCCTGCCTGGGGAGGGCCCTGATGAGTGGAGAAGAGGAACCAGACGGTCCCTTGTCTGGCTTTGGCAAATGGCTTTATGCTGATTGCTTTCAAAGTGTTTTTTACTGACAGAGCAATTTCTCAGCACCAGAGCGGAGGAGCTCGCAGGACATGCAAATGAGGCAGAGGTGCCACTGGCATGGAAAGAATGGCAGTGTCATCCTGACGGCTCTGGAACAAAATACAGTCATGGGGGAAAATTACCCTGAAATTTCATTAGCTTTGCTGAGAAGCCTCTCTCCTACCCACCCAAGCCACAGCATTCCGGCAACCCCTCTCCCCAGGGACAAGGGGGCAGAGGGCTTCCTCAATGTCCATTTCAGGACACTGCAGTGATCTCCAGCCCTTGGTCAGTGGCCCTGGAGCTACAGATGCTGCCCCGGAAGGCTCTTTTTCCATGGGGAAGGCTGCCCTGCCGCCTGCAAGCTTGCCATCCACTTAGGGGCTTTGGCGCACATGCTTCCCTCCTGGTCTTGGTGGCATCAGCCATGAGCATTTTCCTTTGAGGTTGAGCCCACAGTGATCTGGAAGCAGCTGAAGGATGACTCAGGCTAGAGAGCAAATCCCTGCTTTCAGGGCTGAGGCCACTTCCGGTGAACCCGGTCCCTGAAAAACTGAAGTCGAAAACATTTTAAATGAGTCATTCGGCCACTTCATACTTGGGGATGTTTCCAGTTTTATCTTGGACCACTCGGAACCCCAGCTGTAATGAGAGGCTCCTGCCCCCCAACCAGGCCCCTTGTCTGTGTCCAGGCTGCCCTTTTCTCCTCTGCTCCCCCAGGAACTCACATGGAGCATCCCCTTCCCTCTGTTCTTCCTGGACTTTTCTCACCCTCTATGTAATGATCCCCTTCTCCATGCTGCCTTCATTACCCGGAACTTCCTGCATGGCATGAGTGGTGTCTCCTGTACTTGAGCTGAGGGATCCCTTGATCAAGGAATGACTTTTTCCTCTCTCTGTGCTCACAGATCCTCACAAAGCAATTGGCTAAATGCACACTTTGGAGCTACACCTGGGCCTGTTCTGTGCATTCATCTTGTTTGCTGACCATTTCTGACCTAGCCTGAGCTCTGCAAGGTCCAGGCATGGCATGAGTGGCTGCTCACCACCAGGGATGTGCACACATCCACACACACACACAGACCATTCCTTCCCACCTTGTTGAATCCTCAGCTGAGCTCTGTGTACTCCAGCCCTTCTGTAGTTGAGGGGATTACTGTCTCTGAATCTTCCCCTTCACATTCTACTCAGAGCACCAAGGCTTCTCCCAGACAGAGGTTTCTGAGTGCAGATGGTGCACAGGTAGAGTAGGGCGTGGAAGATACACAGAGAGACTCCTGCGTGGCTGGCATATGTGAGAACTATTCCAGTGGATTTCCTAACTAAACTCCGTGCTCCAATCTTCATTCTCTCGCTAGTTGGTAACAGCCATTCCCCGGTAACTGGGAGACTGCAGAGATGAAGGACCCTCTC
Source organism: Nomascus leucogenys (assembly GCF_006542625.1). Classification (NCBI taxonomy): domain Eukaryota; kingdom Metazoa; phylum Chordata; class Mammalia; order Primates; family Hylobatidae; genus Nomascus; species Nomascus leucogenys. The sequence goes on along the minus strand of NC_044395.1, from coordinate 175,922 downwards.
CTACTTCTAGCAACAAGTCAACTGTAGACACGACCCAGTGGCCAGGTGCCCCTGCTTCAGCCTCAGACTTTCCTGCCCTCTCCTCTGATGCTCCAGGGCTGCCGAGTGCTCACTAACTAGAGGCATCATCATTTCCACCAATTAACCACACCAAATGAGGCCGTAAGTGACTCTTCCAGCTGCCTCTGAGGTAGAAACGCACACACCTCCCAGAAGGGAGGTAACGAGCAGGAAGCAGGGAGTGAGCGGGAGGCCGTGACCTGGAGGAGTTAATGATCAGAACGAAGTAGCCCAGAAGGGGTGAGGAGTACGCTTGGGAGTCCTCAGATCTTTGCTCGTCCCTAAAGGCTCCCTGGAAAAACATCTATTCCTGCAGCTGTGAAGTGGGAAGTAGTCCAGGAGGCATCTGGATTTAGGGCACGTCCCTTACACCTGCTCCCTAGGGGCCTGCTTGCTGCACAGTGTGTGTTCCACAAATGCAGGTTGTATTAGTCAGGGTCCTCTAGCAGGACAGACTTAATGGAATATTATATATATTCTATATATATATAAAATATATATTCTCTCTCTCTATATATAATATATATTATATATATAGTCCACATATATATATTCCACATATATGGAATATATATATATATGAGTTTATTAAGTATTAACTCACACAATCACAAGGTCCCACAATAAGCCATCTGGAGGCTGAGGGGCACGGAGAGCCAGTCCAAGTCCCAAAGCTGAAGAACTCGGAGTCCAGTGTTCGAGGGCAGGAAGCATCCAACAGAGGAAAAAGATGTAGGCGGGAAGGCTAGGCCAGGCTCTCTTTTCACATTTTTCTGCCTGTTTATATTCTAGCCGCACTGGCAGCTGATTAGATTGTTCTCAACCAGATTAAGGGTGGGCCTGCCTTTCCCAGCCCACTGACTTGAATGTTAAACTCGTTTGGCAACACCCTCACAGACACACCCAGGATCAATAATTTGTATCCTTCAATCTAATCAAGTTGACACTCAGTATTAACCACCACAAGTGCAATAAATGAGCCGACAATCCACTGGTCTATGACATGATTTCTGAGGTTCTGGATTGGAAAATATGCTAGCTTCCCCTAGGAATTAGGAGGGATCATCTCTTTGCTGAAGTGAAGTCCTATCTTAGTGCCACTGCCCTCCCCATGCCTCTCTGGGGAGGATGTGCAAAACATCTGGCACTGAGGGAGTTAGGACAGTCAGGTCAGCCAGTGTTGCTCAGTCCACAGTACGTGCCCCATAAATACTTTGCAGTAAATTCGTCAATTATGCAGTAGGGTTGGCACTTACAATTCACTGGTCCCGGGTCTAATTGCTGTGGCATAATTTCTGGAATCTAGTGCAGTTATGGAAAGGGAGGGTAGGGGCACAGAGTGGACTCACATCCCGACATCACTTAGTGATGTGATCTTGTGGAAGGGAGAAAAAACTTAGCATGCAATTAAACTCTCGGAACAATCCTCAAAATAGGTAGAACAGTATCCCCATTTTATGCAGACTGAAACGAGTCTCACAGAAGTGCGTGGAACGTAGGCTGGTCAAGCTAGTGAGTGTAAGAGCTGGGTTTTGAATCCAGGTTTCTTTGACTTCAAAGCCTGCTATTTTTAACCAGATTATATACTGCTTTGGTGGTCTCATTTGTAACTTAGGGAAATGAATATCCAACTCATGGGTTGCTATGGGGATTAAGTAGAATAACGAGAAAAACAGCAAGCACAGTTCCTTGATTATAGAACTTAACAAGTCAAAATTCTTTGTCTGTCCTTCCCTGTAGACAGATCCACAAGGTAGTATTGTGGCAACCTTGTAAAATGAGGTCAAAATCCATTATTAGTCTTATAATGTAGCCACCAGCCTGTCTGCCTCATTTGTGTACTTATCCATAGCCTGACTTATTCACGAAACAATTTACGGCAGCCAATAAACATGCACATAGTTCGACGAGTTAAATTAAAATTTAAATTATTGAGATAAAAGATACACACAGAGAAAACAAGGAAACCTAAGGGAAGGGTAGGACTGAAATTAGGTGTGGAAGGCAAAGCCTGCGGCGCTCGTGCCGGGATACTCCTGTGTGTCTCCTGTGGGCTGGCCCACCTTTGGCTCCGAGATTTCTAGATGCTAAAGCAAAGATGGGAATCTGAATATTTGTCATGGTGTCCACAAGATTATTTATTTTTCCTGAGAGAAGCACAGCCTCTTCTAAGATGGAGATCAGGAATGTTTCTCAACAGGGAGGATACCGTTTTCCCGCGCACTCTACCACACAAGCAAAGCTGCCGCTGCAGGGAACACACATGTGCCCCTTTAGGCTCCTGATAGTCCAGACTGCGTCTGAGTGTGATTAGCCAGGGTGGCCCCTTTCACTCCCAGGTTTTAGAGTGCATTATGTGGTCGCCCTGCTTATCACCTCCCATCCCCTTGCCTGCAAATTTCCCTTCTCTGTGCACTCAGAAACTATCTTCAGGTCCTGCCAAAGTGGCTAGTCTCCTCAAATAAAGTGAATTTTTCTTTTTTTCTGAACTCCCACAGTTGTGTTTGTATGTGTTGGGGAGAGGAGTGAGTATAGATTTGAATCTATGGACTTGAGTCTCCTGAATAATACATATTTATAATATATATAAGCATATATTTAAAAATATTTACATAATATATATGTATGTGTGTGTGTGTATATATATATGTATGTGTATATATATATGTGTGTTTATATATATATATATATATATATATATATCTGTTTTTAGGAGTGAATGTGCAATTTCTAGTTTAAGGCTCCATAGTTTACATCAGAAAAGGAACTTGTCAGCACAGAATTCTGTTCTAGAACCTGCTCAAAGGCCTCTGGGCAAACATCTCCAACCCTGTGGCTCTTGTGTGGAGCTTCTCAAGATGCCTTGGATTTGCCAAGGGAGAGAGGTGAGCAGCCCTTTTGGGGTGATGCTGAAGATCAGTAGTTGGGAGGAAATGAAGACCTAGGTCTGTGGACTCCTGGTACACGCCTCTGGATTCTCTACTCCTGAAATTCTCAAAAAGTGGCATATAGGGACCAATGAAATAAGCAGAATCAATGGAGTCACTTCAGACATCAAAATAAACTTCTCTTACATTTACCTCTACAGGACTGGAGGAGGGAAAGGCACCATAATATTCTAGTCACAAAGTACAGCATTATCCTTTTGTTCTCTGACACCTTCTCCCCATTTTGGAAATATCCCCTTTGTTAAAATCATTTGAATTACCACCATCGAGTGTGCAATCTCTCTCTTGCCAGACTCGATTGACACAGACACCAATTTCTGTAACACGTGTGTGTACAGGAGCCAAATGAGATGATGACTAAAAATATGTAGACTCATATGAAGGGGACCACCCTTCTGCCCTTGAATCACATGTAACAATTCCAAACATGACATGTGACCCATGTGAATAACAGATGATCCTAACTAATTAATCTGAGGTTAAAGGAAGGCAGGAATACGTGTTTTTCTCCTTTCTTCTCTTATTTAAAAAGCAATTGTGGGCGGGCATGGTGGCTCATGCCTGTAATCCCAGCACTTTGGGAGGCCAATGTGGGTGGATTACTTTAGGTCAGGAGTTTGAGACCAGCCTGGCCAACATGGTAAAACCCCGTCTCTACTGAAAATTCAAAAATTAGCCAGGCATGGTGGTGTGAGCCTGTAACCCTAATACAGGAGAGGCTAATACAGGAGAATCACTTGAACCCAGTAGGTGGGGGTTGCAATGTGTCAAGATCGTGCCACTGTACTCCAGCCTAGGCAACAGCATGAGACTCCATCTAAAAAAAAAATAAATAAAAAATGAATAATAAAAAGCAATTACATAAAATAGTGTGCATATAATGTATCATTGTGCCTATAACATAAAGAAGGGTAATATATATGTAATATGTTTGCCTATAACAGCATAAAGGAGGTAAGTGAAAGCAAACCATATTAAGCTGAGAAAATGGTAAAATCAGAATTAAAATACAGCTTATCAAAATTCGTAAGCTATAAAAATAGTGCTTAGAAGAAAGTCATAGCATTGAGCACATATATTAGAAAAGAAGAATGATCTAAAATCAATCACCTGAACTTCCACCTTAAGAAAAAAAGCAAAGTTATTTAAAGCAAGCAAAATAAACTAAATAGTAAAAGGAATAGAACTGATGCTCCTGAAGTAAACCTAAACATCTACCATCAGATAACCTTTGGCGAAGCTCCAAGACCATCCAATGGAGACAAAATTGTCTTTTTAATACACGGTGCTGGAAAAACTGGAGAACTACATGCCAAAGAATGAAGGTGGAGCCTGACTTCACACCTACACAAAAATTATATCAAAATGGATCAAAAACTTAAATGTAAGGACTAAGACTGCCAAACCCTTGGAAGAAAACAGAGAAGTAAAGTTTCATAAGCTTAAATTTGGCAAAGTATTCCCACATACTACATCAAAAGCATGAGCAAAAACAACAAAATTGACTTCATTAAAACGAAAAATAAATTATTGTTCAAAGGACACCACTGAGAAAATAAAAAGAATGCACAGAATGGGAGAAAGTGTTTACAAATCATATATCTGACAGGGGACCTGTGACCAGAATTTACAGAGAACTTTTACAGTTCTATGATAAAGACAATCTAATTAAAAATGGGCAAAGTAACTGAATAGATATTTCTCCAAGGATCACATATAAATGGCCAAAAAGCACATGAAAAGATGCTCAACATCATCAGTCTTCAGGAAAATGCTAATCAGAACCACAATAAGATACCACTTCAGAGTCACTAGGGTGATTAGAATTAAAAAGACACATAGCAAGCACTGGAGAGGACGTGGAGAAACTGCAATCCACACACAGAGCTGCTGGGAAGGTAAAGTGGAGCAGCGACTTTGAAAAATAGTCTTGCAGCTCTTCAAATGATTCAACATACAGTTACCATAAGATCCGGAAATTCCACTCATAGGTACATCCCCAGGAAAAACAAAAATACATGTTTACACAAAAACTTGCACACAAATGTTTATAGCAGCATTATTCACAGTACCCAAGAGGAAAACAACCCAGATGTTCATCAACTGATGAGTGGTCGCACAAATTGTGATCTATTATTGCAATGGAATTTGTTTGGCCATACAAGGAGTGAAGTACTGATAGAAGCTACAACACAGATGAAACCTGAAAACCGTATGCTAAGATGCCGGCCAGTAAAGGCCACATACAGAGATAGAAGGCAGATTAAAGGTCGCTCAGGGCTGGTGGTGGAGTGGGGAATAGAGGAGCAGTGGGTGACGGCTAAAGGTATGGAGTTTCTGTTTGAGGGTGGTAAAATGTTCTAAAACAGACTAAAATGATGGTTGCACATATCTGTGAATATACTACAAAACATTGAGTAATACACTATTTTTTTTTTGTTTTTGAGACAGAGTCTCACTCTCCTGCCCAGTCTGGAGTGCAGTGGCATGATTGGAGCTCACTGTAGCCTCAACTTCCTGGACTCAAGCGATCCCCCCACCTCAGGACCCAACATGGCTGGGACTACAGGTGCCTGCCACCACACTCAGCCAATTTTTTGGATTTTAGCAGAGCTGAGTTCTTACTATGTTGCCCAGGCTGGTCTCAAACTCCCAAGCTCAACTGATCCTCCCAACTCAGCCTCCCAAAGGGCTGGGATTTACAGGCGTGAGCCACCATGCCTGGCCAAATTATACACTTTATGGGAAACTGGGGCTGCCCCACCTAAGTCCCTTTATGGAAACTCTTGGTGCTGGGCCCTCAGAGCCTCTGGCTTTCCCTTTCCCACCTTCACCCCAGCTCCCCATCGTCTTCTGTGTTTCCTTTCACTGGCTGCAGTCACAACTCAACTCAGCCTCCCGTGGTCTGTGACTGGTGAAGTCTCTAGTTTTGTTTTGCCATCTGCATTGGGCTTCAGTTTGTTTACATGGGAACTCACAGTGCTGCAGCCACCCCAGTCTAAAGGCATCCCAGTTGAAACAGCATTTTAACAGGGGCAATAAAGAACCATGAGGATCAGCAATGGGTACAATGAGCCCACCTCCTCCTGAAGGTGCCCTTGCAGGGGGAAAACTAAGCCCCAAAGGAGGAGGATGGAGGCCAGATCTAGAGCTCTGACCTCCAGCTCCTCACCTGGCACAGACCTGGACCCCTGACCTGCCCTCTGGGTATGAAAGCCGCGTGGCCACCCGCAGTTCCATCTGAGGTCCCCTCTGTCCATGGCATCTCCTGACTCCTCAAGTCCCATGCACTGATCCCCTCACATACATCAAGAATGCTCAGAGAGGTGAAGGCCTCGCTGGCTCACACAAGGTGGCCAGTATTTAGGTTTGTCGGTTTGTTTTTGTGGTTTTGTGGTAATGAGGAGTAGGAAGTGAGCAGGGGGCTGAAGACCAGAGCCCCAGGGGCTAGAAGCTTCATTTGATGGTTTGGAGGCTGAGCACACTTCAAGAAGGCCACACAAGCTCAGGTGGGCTATGTCTGTCAAGGTAGGCTTCCCAAATCACTCCACAGTTCCAGTGGCTGGGGCAAACCCAGGTGACCCCTTTCCATGGGGCTCAGGCTGGAGCTGCAAATGAAGGCCTGGATGAATACCAGCAGTCAGCACAATCACATTATAGCATGCACATTGCTACCAAGTGGCCTCCATTTCCCACTTTGCCAATAGTAATGGACCTGAGTATCCTTTTATTTTTATTTCAAAAGCTTCTGTTTTACAAGATTTCAGCTTCTAGTAACGTGCTCATAAAACACAATTCCAGTGCAAAGTGGCAATGATTAAATTAAAACTTAATGAAGCTTGAAGAGCTGGGGCAGTTCCTACTTGGGGAAAACAGAATCCCATGTGGTCTTTTTGATCAATCAGCCAGCCCATCATGAAAGCAAGTTTCTTCATCAGCAACTCCCATTGCAAACATTTCCAACTGAAGAACCAACTAAATCAGGGAGCGGTTTGCATTGGGAGAAAGGAAAGCTAGTGAGCTTGGAACTCATGTCCTCCTTCCTAATACATAACCATCATAAGACCTCGGCTTAGTGTAGCTGGTACATGCACCCACATGATTTCCATGGTGCTCACAGCAGCCCTTTGGGTTAGAAGCGATATTTGGTCCCCAGGGCAGTACAATGAGTGGTGGGCACCTGGACAGGCCTGTTCCTGGCTCCACCTCCTCCACGACTAGCTGGGAGACGTTGGCAGGTTCTGGGAATGTTCGTCATGAGAAAAGTGCTGGTATAGGATTAAATGAGAAAATGGATGGAAAACATCAGGCGTCCTCTCAGTACACGGCAGCTGCAGCTGCTGCAATTGTTTTATCATTGCATAGAGGCCACTGCCGCCTAGGGCATCATCTGCCTTAGCCTGCACAATTGCTTACCAGGGAGGGCTGTTGAACCCAGGTCCTGGGTGAGGCAGGGCTGAGGGCCCATTGAGAAATCCCCATTCTCAATCACCAGATTAAGAAGAGTCAAAAGCATGTGTTTCTAACTGCAGCTGGAGCCCTGGAGTCCGAGAGCACTAAAATTAACTCCAGCAGCAAAGGGCAACTCAAGGAAAATTCTCAGTGGACTTGGTGTTTTCGGGAATAGCCTCAGGTTTCCAGCAGAGCCCTTTGTCCATTTCTTTCTCCGATCCTACCCTTCTCTCCCTTGCCCTTTTCACCCCCTTTAGAATTTGATATAAAGCTTGTCGCTCACCAAAGTGGCTCTGCCTGGACCTTTTCAGAGCTTTTGAGGGAAATGGCAATTTCCCTCAAAATGTTTCCCATAGTACAAGTCCTTGGGGGCACACGAGGGGCCGAAGTAAGAGCGTCAAGACTCAGGGGCTGGGCCCAGTGCAGATACATTGGGGGAAAGAGCTTCAAAGCGAAGGTGCCCGCCTCCCTCCCAGCCCCGATCCTCTGCTAGGGGCATTGTGGCGGTGGGGAGTGGGAAGATGATGTGGCTCAGAAGTGAAGCATGTGAGTCAACTGAAGGGCTTCTAACGACTGCCTTCGTCATCTTTGGCAAACTTTCTTCTCTGGGCTTCAGTGTCCCCCTCTGGGAAGTGGGTGCCCCAGTCAGTGCTGGTGAGGGTCAGACGAGGTTAAAGTACTGCTTCCTCACACCTTAACGCCTCTGCCTCATCACATCACCCCTAGAGTCTGGGTCTTCCCTGGCTGTGGGGAGGAAACCTGAGGTGGGGCTGAGGCAGCGGTGGTGGGAGAAGTGGGTTAGTTGGCTTCTCCGCAACTCTGTGTGGAAGCTGCACCCCAGAGGCCTGAATCCCCAGTTACTGAGATGGAGAGGAGGAGAAACTCCTTCAGCCCCTCCTCCTCCAAGCCCGGGAGCTGGGAGGTTTGTGTTCCTGGAACAGCGGAAGCCAGGGTTATGCCTCCTGCCAGGGGCTTCCTGGCCTGAGGGCTTGGAGGTGGCTCCGTGCCCCAAACCTCACCCTCTCTGTCCTCCCTCTTCAGTGGGTCCAATCAGAGCCTGGCGCCAAGGTTAGCACCACCCAGGAACTTGCCATGAAGTCCCCAAGCCCAACCACCTGTGTTCACAGTCCCACCGAGCAGGGCCTGCAAAACAGAGAGGGCTTCACATGGACCAGTGGGGAGCTGCCTGGGCATCAAAGCCTTGAGCAGAAGCCGTGCTCCCTTGGCAGCGACCTCTCAGTTCCCAGCAGCAAACTCTTGTGAAGAGGCTCACGCACACTCGCTCCTGAGCCCTTCACAGAGGGGCACAAAGCTGCTGCAGCTCTCGGGCCTCTGGGGATAAGCGCCCCCTCAGAGCAGAAATGGGGAGTCAAGCAGGGTCAGGGCTCCTGACACCCACAGGGGAGGGCCCCAAGCAAGACCAGGAGCCCTCCTCCCTATGTTGCTAGAAATCCTCCAAGACGTACAAACCAGTAATAAACAATCTTTCTTCAAATTATCACAGGCCACGCAAGTATGCGATGGTCTAAATATGTCTGTTTAAAAGACAATAATTTACCACCTAACCAATAAAAATAGAATACTGCCCCGCCCCCCACCCCACAAAAAAAAATACCCAACCATCTGAAAGCAGGCACTCCTTCCTCAGAGCCTTTGCTGATGACCCTGCCTGCTTTTTGCTTTTAAACATGAGATGCCCTGTTGGGACATGTGTCCCCCTGTGTTTGCTGGGGCATTTTGAGGAAGGATTCTTAAGCTCTCTCCTGCTTTTTCGAAATTCTATACATTTTGCCAATTTTGTCAGGGGTAACGAGCCCAGGCATGTGGTGATGCCTTTCAGACTTTCCACAACATCCCAGGAAGCCTATGGAACGCCTCTGTGTGGAGATGCAGGGCTGGAACCCCTGGGAATGGGCGCTGCACAGCCTGCACACCCCCGAAATGGTTGCTCGTTTTCAGACTTCGGGCTTAGGTTGGCGAATCCACTATGACATGCTTGATTTTATTGCATGGGCCAAGGCAGTGACCTCAGTGGCGGCTGCCAGCTGAACGAGGAGCATTTTCTGGCCTCCTCTCTAATCCCAGGATGTGAGGAGGACTTTTAACATTAATGTGAACTCATATGGACTTTTTGACTTAATTTGCTGAATCAATTCTATCCAAGCCTCCTTTGAAAGGGTATATTTCAAGAAATGAGTTAAACAATACGCAACTCTCAGAGCAATATCTAGCACACCTCTGTTTGTACTCTAACTTTGTTAAGTTTTACAGGGTTTGATTGACATGAAGGATGCACATATTCAGTGCATACAATGTGGTGATTTGATCTGTGTATACATTTGTAATGATTGTGTAGTGATTACCACCCAGCTGTACTTTAGAGCCCCAGGACCCATTCGTCTTACCACTGAAACTTTGAACATTTTGACCAGCGTCTCCCCCTCTCCCCTGAGCCCAGCCCCTGGCAGCCACCGTTCTCCTCTCTTTGACCAGCGTCTCCCCTTTCCCCCGAGCCCAGCCCCTGGCAGCCATCGTTCTCCTCTCTTTGACCAGCGTCTCCCCCTCTCCCCCGAGCCCAGTCCCTGGCAGCCATCGTTCTCCTCTCTTGACCAGCGTCTCCCCTCTCCCAGCCCAGTCCTGGCAGCCATCGTTTCCTCTCTTTGACCAGCGTCTCCCCTCTCCCGAGCCATCCTGGCAGCCATCGTTCTCCTCTCTTGACCAGCGTCTCCCCCTCTCCCCCGAGCCCAGTCCCTGGCAGCCACTGTTCTCCTCTCTGCTTCCAGGAGCTGGACTTCTTAGGTTCTGCATATCACTGAGATCATGTGGCTTTTGTCTTTCTGTGCCTGGCTTATTTCACTTGGCACAATGTTCTCCAGATTCATCCGTGTTGTCTTAAATGGCAGGATCTCTTTTATCACTGAGTAATATTCCAGTGTGTGTGTGTGTGTGTGGGTGTGTGTGCATACCACAGTGAGATATTTCCTCACACCTGTTAGAAGGGCTAGTACAAAAAAGACAAGAGGCAAAGAGTGCTGGTGACGACGTGGAGAAAAGGGAACGCTGCTGGTGAGAATGTGAATTGGCCATTATGGAAAATAGCACAAAGGTACCTCAAAAACCTAAGAATACCACTAGAACTACCATATGATCCAGAAATACCACTTATGGGTAATATCCAAAGGACTTGAAATCGGTACCATTGCAGCACCGCTCGCAATAGCCAAGATGTGGAAAAAGCCTAAGTGTCCATCAACAATGTGAATGAGTGAAGGGGTTGTGTGTGTGTACTCCATCTCCACGCTTCTCAGCCTCTCTGTTCATGGCCCAGCGAGCCACCTTCGAGACACCCCTTTCATCCCCTTCATACCGTCCTCCAAGCTCCCTCCTCTCAGTCCTACACCTGCTGGCTAGAAGGACCCCACTGATTCCGAGGAGAGCTCCATAGCACCAGAGCTGAGCAGGCTGATATCAAGGAGACATGATGTCAGGATTCTTGAGTTGAGCTCCATTTCTCCAAGGACAGAACGAGTGTCATGGCATTACAGAAGACGGATGTAGATGAGATCACTGACTCTCAGCCTTAGCTGTGCTTCAGGGTCAGCCGTGGAGATTTACACAATTATATTATTAAGCTCCATCTTGGGAAATTCTGATTCAGAAGGTCGGGGGTGTAATTCAGAGGGCTGTTTAGAAAATCCATAGTTGATTTTGCTGCAACCAAGTGTGAAAACCACTGGACTAGATCATTGGAAAATCGTATTGAAATTAAAATTGTGTGTCAGTTGAAGGTGGGCCAACATTTGGAGTGGCCTCATTGAATGGTTTTAAAATCACAGGGCATTCGGCTGTGTTTTTGTTTTTTTCCTAGATGCGGGGAAGGTGCTAGCTGACACTGGAGGCATTTTCTAGTCAGGATTTCCCTTGTATGTATCCCACGGTGCATGTCTGAGGGCAGGATTTGGGCATGCAGATGAAGATTTGGGCATGCCCATGGAGCAGCAGGTGAAATACTTGCTCCAGCACGTGCCCTTTCAGCTGAAGTCTCATGCAGTCATAGAATCTCAAGGGCGCAGGAAATCCTGAAAGTCACTCTGGGTAGCTCCCTCCCACTTACCGCCTGAGTACTGTCTACAACATCTTTCTCCATTTGTTTTCCACTTAGCATGTTTACTTGCCTGAATTAAACTGTGTATTTGATTTTCTGTAACGTGTGGCCCTCTTATAAACCAAATATAGACTCTTCAGTAGAATCCGAAACCCTCAACCTTGGCCATGTGATTCAAAATCTTTTACATTGGCGGACGATTCCAGCCTTCATCCTTACAGCCTGCTGGCTGCTGTCCCTGCGAGCCCAACACCTTCAGGGAGGATCTTAACCTACGGCTGCCCAATTTGAGTAAAGCCTGTCCGCACTTCTCCCAGAACTCCGTTGCAGCAGAGAGAGTAAGCCATGCCAGGCTAAGCCGTACTTTTTCTGGTTTAGAGGGAGTCACAGTAGCCAGGGAAATGATTCACAGAGATCCGCTGCACCTGCAGCAGGGCGCTGAGGTGTAGAAACTTTCCCTCCTTGGCTCCCAAGCCACTGGGGAATCTGCCACAGAGCCTGCAGTGTCCACAGGAACACGTCAGGAAAGTTGAACATGAGTTTCCATGTTCCCGCTGCTGATGACGGGACACTCAGCAGGAGGGAGGCAGATCACCTGTGTGACGGACAGTTCATCTCCCGCTGTGCAGTGACAGCTCCCCCTGCTGCTCAGCCTCAATGGCCTCCAGCCGGGCTAGTCTTCGTGCCTGCTAGGCCCTTAACACAAGGCGTCCAAGAGGATTCTTGTTATGCCCCCTCGGAAAAGCCTGCTCATTTTAGGGACCAGGACTGTTAAACCCATAAATCCCACAGCTTCAGAAAGCAGGAGGATCCCGAATAGGGTCCTCGGAGTGTAGCCTTCATTTCTAACTTACTGTGCTTCCTGGGGTCACAGTACCATTTAAAGGCACCAGAGGATGATGCCCTGTACTCTGACATGATCGACATTGACTCTGAGTCGACACAGTAGTGTGCCCTCAGCAGCCATTTCCATTCCATTCCTGTGGCAGCTTCTGGGAGGCATGGTCAGGGGGATGTGTACTGAACTCCACAGTCATACGTCTGCTCCCACATCTCCTTACTGGAAATTAACTCTCTTGGTATGAGAATCTGATGCCAGTGAATTCAGCATCCCATACCTACCCAGGCAATGTTGCTCTCTAGTTCCTGCAGGCAGGAGGGGCAACCCTGTAGCTAGAATGTGTGTCTGTTCTATCTGAATGAACTGCTGGCCTGTCTAGGATGGAAGGGACCAGTGTTGCTACCAGTTGGCCAACTGGTCACATTCAGTGCTGGTCTTGGCTGTTAGAACTATAGGCATTTGGCAGTAGGACTGGCTGTATCAGCCTTGGTGTGTGGGGTCCCAAAGTGCCAAACCCCAAATGGCCCCCATCCCTGCTACCATGACGGCTGTTCTAGGTGGCCAGCAGCAGAGGCTGAGTGACATCACGGGGCACAGTCCCGCATCACCTGGTTGCTCATCACCTGTTCTCAGATGGGCATTCATGTGGGATACAGAGGCTCTCCCACATGTCTGCCCACGTGCCCCTCTCCTAGACCCACGTGCCCTGGGTCATCCAGCCTTTCTCCCTCCCAGTTCCCAGACAGCTGGCCACACCATTCGCCCCTGCCTTTAAGTTCATGTCTGTTCTGTCCTGAGGCCATTTCTCTTCTGGTATAGAACGGAGGACCAGGTGTACTGCCTGAAGCTCCGCTCGTTGGGAAGGTTTTTGGCCACCACGCTCTTTCAAGGCCACCCCTGAGTGGCTGTTGTGCAGTTGCAGCTGAGGCAGTCCCCAGAGGGCCGGGAACTGAAGCCTGCCAGCCACATCCTCCCAGGAGCTGGTGCCGTGGGTCCTTTATTCCTGAAGAGGCACTGGGGTGACGTGTCGTGGCAGCCACCAATGTCCTTTCCCTCAGTGCCCTCCTCTTTGTCAGACTGAGACCCTGTCTTCGTGAATCCCTTCCTGTCCTGACTGGTTTCTCTCTATAGCAGCTGCCTCCTTCTACTACGATAGCATTTGTTTTTAGCTCCTTGAGGTCAAGAAATTTCATAAGTTTAGTTCACAGCTACATCCCAGCCCCTGGATAGGAGCTCAAAGACATTTGCTAAATGTTTAAGAGTGAATAAATGCTACTTCCTTAAAGAGGTCAACCCTACTAGTTGTCCCTACCCTCCAAGAAAAACTAAACTAAACTAAGCTAAACTAAACTAGGTCTGCCCTGTGATTCCACAGTGCCTGTTCTTTTACATCAAAATAGCTTCCATGGTTTTTAATTGTGTCTATGTGTTTTTATTTGTTTCATATTTGTACCCACATTAGATGGCAAATTTTGGGGGGACAAGAATTGTGTCTTATTTATTTATCGCATGTCAGAGCTAACACTTTTTTTTCTGTGAAGTTATCGCCTGATGCTGGGGGTCTATCCACACACACCCACACACACACCTCACACATACACACACCTCACATATATACACACACCTCACACATACACACATACCTTACACAGACACACACACACCTCACAGAGACACACACACATACACATAAACATACCACACACACATCACAAATAGATACACACACATACGCACCACACAGACACACACAGACACACACACACACACACACACACACACTCCAGCCTGCCACCTGCTGACTTTTCAAGCTCCTGAGGGAATCTCTCCCTCTCACGCCATGAGCTGGTGTCAGGACTCGGTGAGAGGCAGGAGGAGCCCTTCAAGCCCTGTGGGCCCTCCCCTCGCTGTCTAGTGTGGGCGCATTGCCTCCCAGTGCGTCCTGCCTCTCCACTAGCCAAGTCCAGAACAGCTTCCCTTTCTTTCTTCAAGGCTGGCTTCATTTAAAAGGCCATCCCTCAAGTACTGGGGTTTAGGTGAAGTACCGTGAATGTGTATGTTTGCAGCAGAGAGAGGGACATGAAGTTCTCACACTGAGTTTCTCAGGGCTCTTCTCTTAATGTCATACATGACCTCATTCTGTGTGTATCAAAGTATAGAAAATAAGGCAGACATGGCAGATTGCAAGCCCTGTGTAAGTGAGCACACACACCCTGCGTGTGAACACACATGCACGTATAGACACGCGTGTATGCACACACATGCACACTTTATTCTACTTCAAGAAGAAAGAAGTGTGGCCAGGATAGAGGGCAATGTTTGCCCACCAGGCCCTAGGGCATCCCTCCTGAGCTGGGCTAAGTGTGCACAGCCCTGCCCTGCAGGGATCTTGAGCGCCCTGGGAAGGTGACCTTCCACGGTGGTCAGGATGTGCTACCGAGGTCTCTGTGTGCTGACTTCAAACCACAGCCATCACCACCCCGAACTTTTCTCACCTCACTTCAGGACTGCAGCCACTCCAGAGCAGCCTATCTGGGACAAGATGGTCAGGCAGCCTCTTTACTGGCTGCCAAAGTGTGTCCAGGCCTTCCTTGCCCCGGGTTAACCCAGTCGTGAAAGGCATGCAGGTGGCGAGCAATGGAAATAAAGTCCGGTGTCCCAGTGCTGCAGGGCTGAGGGGCCTGGGGACCACAGCAGCTCTGGCATCCTGGGTCTAATCAGCACATTTTCTTTTGGAAGCTTTCCCAGGACACCTTTCTCTGTTCAGAAACAGGGCTACTCTGCAAGAACCCGACACGAGATGATGACGGTGTCACATCGTTGCAGACAGAATGCCTCTGCATGCTTCATACTCCTCCATCTCTGGTCCACACCCAAAATATTCTCTGTCCCCCTCAGCCAGCTGCCTGGGCACTGAGTGATCCTGATTTTAGCCTGAGTAGGCAGCTGGTTCCCCCAGCAAGGAGTCTGTCATCTCATCCAAACAGCCCCTTTCAGCTCCCATGACACTTGTGAATGTGGCCTCTATGCAAGCCAGAGGCGGTATCCGTGCAACAGTCACTCCCATTTCCCTCTCCCCCTTCCTTGCTACTTCCTACCCTCCTTCCCCATTTCTCCCCAGAGCAGCAGAAAGCTTCCGTAAGATGAACAACTTTGTTCCCCAAATGCTTTGTGGTTCCCAAACAAGAAGGCCTCCAGGGTGACAGGAGCTCCTTCAGCTCCTTCTCAATTTCAAAGTGTTCCTCACCCCAGAGCAGGGCTGTGGGCACAGACTGGCTCCTCCTACCCAGCTGGGAGGGGCTCCCCAGGCAGGGTGCAGATCCCAGCTTTGTGAGAAGATGTTCTGAGCTCCTAGATGGTCCTCCAGCTTCCAGCGAAGGCAGGGTTTGCTGTGGAATCGGGGGATCAGATTCCCACATCAGCACTGATGAGATGTTCCTCTCACCGAGAGATTGCAGTGAGGTCAGTGCCGGTGGTGCACTGAGTCTCCAAGGCCCAACTGAGTCACACTGTGGCGGGAAGAGAGAGGGGAAAGGCGGTGACAGGCTGGAATCAATCACAGCGGCCTTCAAAAGAGGTTAGAAAAAGGAACCCCTTAAATGTGGCCCCCACACAGACACACACAGGTGGGGGAATCACAGGAAGTGGCATCCTCACTGGTCCCCATTCCTGGTGTATAAAATCTGTACCCAAGTCCCCATGCTCTCTGTCAGGGCGCTCCCAGTATAGATGTCAAGGAAGTCACCATGGTTGTGAGGAGGAATTTGGGAGCCCGAAGGCTGGTGTGTGGAGCAGACCTGCACACAATGGCCCCACAATGGACCAGATTTTCACTCAAAGCCATTGAGAGGGAAAAATAGGTTCCTTCTGTGAGGTTCTGGATTTGCCAAGAGGCATTTGATAAAAGCCAGGGAAACACAGTAGTAAGTCTGTCACCGCAGGACTCCCGTATCTGGCCCCACTCTGCTGATCTCAGAACGCCCAGCTGCCTCGCAGGTGTAACGCAGCCCAAACAGCAAGGCCTGTGGCCTGAACAAACCCAGTGCGGAGAGCTCCGGCCTCTAGCCATGCCTGGAACCTGCGCTTCCTCCCTGCAGAACCAAGAAGCCCGGACATGACCTCACTGCGCGAACCCTTCCAGAGGCAAGGGGTCTTCTGGCTCGGAAAATCCGGGCTGAAATCCACCTCATCATTCCTTACCATCATGGGTCAAATTCGAAGCCCCGATCAGACCCCACAAGCCAACATTCCTAAATCCTTTCCCTCACTCTCCAGCCCATTAAAACTCACCCTGGACCCCTGATCTGGGAGATCAGATTTGAGCTGCATCTCTTATCTCCCTGATGGTCAACCTGGCAGTGAAGCCCTTTCTTTCCTTAGAAGCCCGTGCCATGGTATCGGCTTCTGTGCACGTGAAGCATGAGCCTCTTGCTCAGTGACATAGATATTTTTCATTCAAAGCTCCCATCAGAGCAGCAGGTCCCAGTAAAGCCTGGGGCCCTGAGTGCAGTCCTGTCTGTGAAAGGCCCCAGGAGGGTCTAGATGGCTCCACCCCGCATGCGTACGCTGCGTGACTGCAGCTGTGTCTGCCTGGCATCGGTGGCACACGCTGCTCCCCGGTGCTCACAGCCACTGCATGACTGCAGCTGTGTCTGCCTGGCATCACTGGCACACGCTGCTCCCCGGTGCTCACAGGCTTGCTGCTTAGGGCCTGGGCTCTTCCTGTCCACCTGCTCCCCCCACGGCTCTCCAGGTTTCGGCCACTCTAGGTCTGAGAGGAGAGGGAGACAGTGAGATGGGCCATTTTTGTGAAGACTCAGCTGCAGATTCCTCCTGGGCAAAGAGCACAGCCATTCCTGCTTTTTCCCCACCTTTTGAGCTGGGTGGACTTGCAGAGCTGAGGCTGCCTCAGGGCAAAGCCATAACGCCTCTTGTCAGAGCTCATTCTCACCTCTCCCAGTCACCTCTCTGATTCTCTCACAAGCAGCAGCCTCTTCATAAAACTTCTCCCCTGCCCCAATCTCCCAGCCCTGCCCCTCCCCATCTGTACCTGGAACCCAGGAGAGGAGGCCTGGGCTGAGCCTGCATCTCTAGGGAGGAGTCCCAGTCCCAGGAACCACCTCCTTCCAGGCCCTTGGTCCTGCAGTCTCAGCTGCCGACTGGCCCAGAACCGAAGGTGCCTACCGTGGGGCCTGCTGCTGTCCCCTGAGTGGTCTGCGCTGCAGAGCAGGACAGGAGATGCCAGGGCTCTCTTTGCAGCCTCCTCTCTGGGGGGTCAGAGGCAGAGCAGGCTGGGGAGGGAGGGCAGAACTCAGGCGTGCATGGCTGGGGGTCCTGGTGGGCTGCAACCTTCCTGCAGGGGTGGGATTGAGCTCACCCACCCCCACATGCCTGTCCCACTATCCTGACTCCTATCACTCCTGGGAGTTGCCTGTCCAGCGCATTCAGGATTATTAGACAAAGCAGGACCAGAGCCCCTTCCAGAGTTAGGCGAGCCTGCTTGGCATCATGCATGGGCCTTAATTAGAAAATTCGTCTTAGCCACACAACAAAATAAAATTGAGGATTCAGTGACAGCTAATCCCTTGTAGGAAATGAAAGATGCCCTTACAATGAAGATTTATTTGATGTTATTTCTTCCCTAAGCACTCTTAACTGACTGAGTAATGTAGTGATGATTACTCTGATATTTCCACATGCGCTTTTAAGAATTTATAAAGTCATCTGTCTTCTGAGGAGCCCAGGGAGCTACTTGAGTGGTAGAGTGAAAATGGAAGAGGGGAGAGGCTCTTACCCTTCTGAGACTTCAGAAGGATCAATTGCAAAAGAGCTCTTGGAGTTTGGAGACTTGGGGAGCAGGTGTGAGGATAAACTTCCCACAGAAGCAACCCTGGGATGGTGACTAAATATCCATCAAGTCAATGACAGGTGGCTTGGGTGGGGGTGGGGAGACAGTGCTCACCCCTTCCATGAGGCCTCTGAAAAGGGAATTGGATGCAACGTCAGGGAGAAGTGGACTTGGATGCCACCTCAGGAAGAAGTCGCCATCCCAGGGCTTAGAGAGGAGGGTGTGGCCCAGTCAGGGGAGGCTCCTGACCACAGCTGAGGGACAACACAGAGGGCCTGCCCAGGGTAAAGCACGTACTAAGTGGTCCCAGCAGCCCCTGTGCGTGTGAGTGTGCGTGTGTGTGGGCGTAGCTACGTGAGTGCATGTGTGTGTGTGTGCACATAAGTACATGTGCACGTGTGTGTAGGGCATGGAGGGTGTGGGATAAAAACGGAGGCACTGGCCCCTGAAGGCCTTTCAGATGTGGATCGCATAAGCACTGGGAAGCCAGGGAGGGCAGACGTGGAAGGCTGCAGAATCAGAAACGCAGCCTCCTGGGGAAGGGCCCTGGGACCCACGAGCCAAGCTGTTGCTCATGGCGCACTGCTGACTTCCTGCTGGCTTCCCCCGGAAAGCTCGTTGAGATCCTTCCCTCCAGTTCTCCCTGGCCACGCCCTTCCTGCACACATACTACAGTCTCCTCTCTGCTCTGCGAGAGCCAGCTCATCTCCACTGCCGCTGGAGACAGTCAGCCTGGGGAGCAGTCTAAGAAAACGGTCACCAGAGGCGCAATCCCACAGTGTGTGAGGGGAGGAGTGCCGGCCTGCAGTGGGGTGGAGGGGTTAATTACTGGGGCCTGGCAGGTGCCCACACAGGGCCGTGTTGTCTTCTAGATCTCCAGAGAAGACCTGGGGCTGCTGCCTCTCCGGACCTCACTGCTGCAGGCCTGCAGTAAAACTCTAGGGGCCTTCCTAGGGTTTCAAGTGGGGCTTTTTCTAGGTTGGGTGTTCACTGGTTGCTGTAGACCTTGGACTGTTTTCCAGAGCTCCTAGAGGGTTCGCTCGGCCGCTTCTGGTTGTTCCTGATGTTGGAAGTCGGGGGATGGGGGTTTGCAGTCTTCCAGTTCACCATGTTGACAATGTCTTTCCCTTAAACCTTTTACTACGTAGACCCTCAAATCTTTCCTTTATCACATTTGTAACCATTTGGCACAGCAATATTTCTCTTTTTACGTTTTTTAACTTTTGACGAGTCAATCTGTGTTTCAGTTTGCTTTCCACACAACTTTAATCTGAAGGATTTGATGTTGTGTAGTCACGGGACTAAAGTTAGCTGTAATGGCACTCACATAAAAAGAAAGCTGTGTGAGTGCATAGCTGCATTTGTAGACAGTTCTCTTTGCAGTTTAGAGGAAGTGCAGGGAATTGTCCAGTGCAAATATCCCCCTTGGGGCCACATCGCCGAACACATTTTGGATAGTTGTTCTTCTGTTTATTGGGCAAAGTGAAGCTTTTTTTTTTCCTTTCAATGGCCTTCTGCCTGTGAATCTGTGAAGCATGCTTCTCTGTCAGCGCCCCTATTCAAGAACACAGGCCTTTCTGGACATTTATTGAGAGAGCCATGAGTGTTACTCTAGTTTGTTTACTTTGAAAACTACCTGGAAATGTCTAGTTATATTCTGTTTATTTTTAATTAAATAATCTAATTACTATGTGAGCCTGTTTATAAAAAGAGAGCGCGACTCTTCATCACAGAATATGATGCAAAAGCCGTCTGAGTCATGCCTTCTATCTATGTTTAGTTTATATGTTGGGATCTGCGTTTAGTCCACACTCAAAAAAAGAAAAGTCCTCTCAAATTGTCTAGTGTGGTTATATTTACCTTTATCTCTGTCGTAACAAACTACCACAAACACAGTGGCTTAAAACTAAACGAATTTATTATCTTACAGTTCTGAAATTCGAAAGTTAAAAAGGTGCCTCACCGGGCTGAAACTGAAGGCGTCAGCAGGGCTGGCTCCTTCTGGAGTCTCAGGAGAAGCTGTGGCCGTGCCTTTCCAGCTTCTAGGGCATCCGTATTCCTTGGCTGGTGGCCCTTCCTCATCTTCAAAGCCAGCAACCTTGGGTTGACTCTTCCTCAAACTGAATCACATCAACATGGACTCTTTTGCCTTCCTCTTCGAATGTAAGGCCCCTGTGATTATACTGATCCCACCTAGATAATCCAGGATAATTCCCCCTTTTTAAAATCAGCCAATTTAGCAACCTTAATTCCATCCCAATCTTAACTTCCTTTGCCATGCAACTTAACGTATTTGCATGTTCTGGGATTGGGATGAGGACGTCCTTGGGGCAGACAGTATTTAATTTTGTCTATCACAGTCGTATTTTTCTTTTATTGTTTAAATTATTTGTATTACTTTTGAAATTTTACACATACGGTTGATTTAATCTTGTGTCTTTTGTCTTTCCACGTAATTCAACTGTTGTCTAGCATATAAAGATTCTAGGCCAGGTGTGGTGGCTCGTGCCTGTAATCACAACACTTTGGGAGGCCGAGGTGTGCTGATCACCTGAGATCAGGAGTTCAAGACCACCCTGACCAACATGAAGAAACCCCGTCTCTACTAAAAATAAAAAATTAGCCGGGCATGGTGGTGCATGCCTGTAATCCCAGCTACTCAGGAGGCTGAGGCAGGAGAATCGTTTGAACCCAGGAGGCAGAGGTTGCAGTGAGCCAAGGTAGCACCATTGCACTCCAGCCTAGGTGACAGAGTGAGATTCCGTCTCAAAAAGAAAGAAAGAAAGAAAGAAAGAAATTCTAACAAAATCCTGAATTCTATAGAAAGAGAGATCTGTGAGGGTATGTTTCAGAGGCCACGGAATCTTTGAGTTAGAATGTTGAGACCCCAGCCTACCAAGGACGGGGCTGACTTTTGGATATTTGGTGTTTTGACTCTTGATAATGTTGGAATTTCTTGTAAGATAAAAATTCATTCATCTTGACATTTCAAAGCATTCCCATAATAGCCATTGTTACCGTAAGTCTTTTAATTTTTATTGTCATTTATCAACACAGTACAAGAGCAAAGATTATAGTGCAACTTTATAAAGGAAGCAGAAGTGTTTCCAGGAGGGGTTAGGAAAATTGCTGCCAGAGCTCAGTGAGTTACTGCCCTCAGGCCACGTCCCACCTGCCACCTGCGTTTGTAAATAAAGTTTTATTGGAACACAGCAAGACCATTTGTTTATGTATTGTCTATACATGCTTTTGTGCTATAAAGGTGGAGTTGAAGAGTTGCCCTAGAGATGGCATAGCCCACAAAACCTACACTGTTTACTATCTGATCCTTTACAGAGAAGTTAGCTGACACCTGATATCAACAAATTCATGGCAAACAAGAAAAAGACATTACAGTGTGACCAATGTGGGCTGTGAATGGTGTTTTGGGCTCTCAAACCAGAGGAGAGGAGGGAGCTACGCAATTAATTCCTTGATAATTGCTGACTCCAAAATATGAACTTTTAGTAATTTTCTCTCACAAATTGACAAAAAGAGGCGTGCCCTCGGGAAGATCTTCTGGGGAACCCAAAGCAACGTTTGAGGAATTCTTAGTAACGAGTATGTTGCAGGTCTGATTTCTGCCCTTTGTTCCTAGGAAAAGCTTGGAATGGATTGATTACTTGTATGTCTACCCTCCATCCATTCCCCATGGAAAACTTTCTTAAACATTCAAAAGAAAAAGGACAATTCAGGACAAAACAAAACTACATGAAACAAGATTTTATCATACAGATAAGCAAAAGCAAAGCAAACGGCAGGAAAAAATCTGGTTAATAAAAGATATTTTCCAAATACTGTATTTCCAAAACAAAACAGCTAATAACCTTATGTCAGCAGTTCACAAGTGGGGCAATTTTACACCTCAGGGAGCGTTTTGCAGCGCCCTGAGACGGTGTTGTTGGCTACATACGAGGAAGTAGTGTGTGGTGAGTGAGTAATTTTATGCTGCTTTTGCATCCATTTTTAAACATAGGTTTAATTTTTTTATACCTCTTGAAGCAGGGCTCAGTCACCCTTGACACAGTTTCCCGTACTATAAACACCCGAATGGCAGTAGCTGGTAGACAGAGATAAACTGCAGAGGCATCTCTCCTGCCTGGCAGGCTGGGCCTCACTTTCCTGCCTTGCCTTTAAAAGGCCCATTCAGACATTTGCCTGAAACTTAAAGGTACCATCTCTCAATCACAACGTGGCCTCCTGGAACTCATGCCAGTTGGCCTTAAACCCACCAATTCAAGCTCCTGCAGGGCATCTCTTGGGAGTGGGTCCCTTCTCTCGTTGTGTCCTCGAAGCTGTGCCCAGAGTCCGACACCTGAAGGCCAGCGAGGCCACCCAAGAGACCCATGCCGGTGGAGTCCCCGCTGCTGCTCTTTTGTCTGAGCCTCCCAGCTGCTGGGAATAGCAGTTACCAGCTAAGGTGATACAGCTTCATTCAAAACAGGTTGCTGGTTGAATCTAGTGGGTAGAGACCAGAAATGCTTTTAAACAACCTATAGCGCACAAGACCACAGCAGAGATTTACCAGTCCAAAACGGTGGTAGTGCTGACATTGAGAAACCTGGCTTTATTCAAGACTTAAGTCTAATTACTGAATGGTGTACTTCTAAATCAAAGTTCTAATTACTGAATACAAAGGCCTATGGCTAAGTACCCTTTACGATGGCTTAATTCTGTCACCTTTTTATGAAGACCTGCTTGGTTACAAATTCTGGGACTTCAAAATAATCTGGTAGAATGTTTGAGAACTGTCAAAGGTTGACGAGGGCAACATTTACTATCTGAAATAAAAGGGTAAGGTTGAGTTAACTGCTTACTATAGTAAAGGAGAGCTATGTGAGTCAGGCACCGTCTCTCTGAGCAGCATAAGGGGTGATCTCACAAAGGTTTTCAGTGGATGGAAAAGCACTGCTATCATCCTCAGATGCAGGGTTATTGCTGTCATTGGCTGGCACTGGAAGGCATGTTTATTGGAGGCATTCCAAGCCTGACTTTCTAGGTGGAGGGCCTGACCCTGGTCGGCTTGCAGAGATGTGTTCACTGAAGATTGTGGTCCTGACCGCGTGAGCAAATTTAAAATTAGTTCTGCGGGCAACTTGTAACCATGGCTAAGCAACAGTCTTTCCTAAAGTTGTAGGATTACAAAAAAATTATCAGATGCCTTCACTCTCAACTGCATTTCAACTGACTTGGTCATAGAATCAAAATTTTTGCCATGGTCTACAAGGAACTCTGCAGTCTGGCCCTGGTCTCTCTCCCCTCACCCTCTCTGTCCTTTTCACTCATGATGCTCCAGTGTCTCAGAACAAGCCAAACCCTTCCCACCCTCAGGACCTGTGCACCTGCACATCTCTCTTTCAAGAATGCCAGTGCCTCACTTCATGTGGCTGGCAACTTCTCATTGCTAGATCTCAGCTCAGAGATCTTAGCATTAGAGAACCTTTTCTGGACCACCTGGGATTTAGAAGACTCAAGTCACCCCAAACTCAGGCGCTTTCTCTCCTGACACTGTGCACTCCTTGCTTTCTAAAGTTATTGTATTTGGGTCTCTGTCAACTCATCTCCCGTCACTCGAGACCACTGCTTCCAGATTGTTAGCCAGGTGAGGGCAGGAACTTTCCTGTCTTATTAATGCATCCCCAGCACCAAGAAACAGCCACGCAGAAAGTTCTCAATATTTACCATGTCACAGTTCAATTAGAGAATGAATGTATGAATACATAACTGGGTCACAGCTTCTTAACCTGAGAAATTAAGGTCTCCATATAACTCACCTCTGAAGAAGGTTATGCCTCATAGAACATCAAGAGAAACACACCGAGGTCCTGCCCTGCAGGGTCTGCCTGCCAGGTGGAGAGGGCGGCAGTACGGGGAGGAACAAAGAGCAGTGGGAATGGGGGCGAGGGGGTTTGTGTAGCCTGCAGGGTGTGAGAGGGTGCTGGGGAGAGCTTCAGGCCAGGACCATCATTCCTTCTAGTTGGTCTTAAAAAGTGTGTTGAACTTGTCTAGGTGCGGTGGTTCATGCCCGTAATCCCAGCACTTTGGGAGGTCGAGACAGGTGGATCACCTGAGGTCGGGAGTTTGAGACCAGCCTGACCAACTTGGAGAAACCCCGTCTCTGTTAAAAATACAAATTAGCCCGGTGTGGTGGTGCAACTACTTGGGAGGCTGAGGCAGGGGAATCACTTGAACCCGGGAGGCGGAGGTTGTGGCGAGCCGAGATCATGCCATTGCACTTCAGCCTGGGCAACAGGAGCAAAACTCCCTCTAAAAAAAATGTGTTGAACTTGACTGGGTGAATGATGAAGCCAGGCTACTCGAGGGAAAGGCGGGACATGGAGATAGGACTTAGAAGTTTCCTGCCACCTGAAGAGAGGAAACAGACTGGTAACAGTGGGAGCAGGGGTGAGTGAAGGGTCTGCAAAAGAAGCAAGAACCATGTGTCGGTCTGAACTCATAAAGCTCCCTTTCACTGCTGAGAAGGTGCATCCGGAAGGCCTGGATTCTGCAGGGAATTCAGAGCCACAGAGGCTTTTATCACAGGGGGACTTGCATTCTGGGGAAGGATGGTCGGTATTGTGTGAAGGATGGTGTGAATGGGGTGAGCCCAGTGGCTGGGGAGCCCCTGTGAATAGCCCACAGAAATGATGAAGGCCTCAAATTTGCAGAGGCAGTAGGAATAGAGAGGGAGACAAGCTTCAAAAAATTAATAGAGAAACTTGACAAAATACGGTTATTTAATACACCTTTCACTCAATTGATTCTAAAATCCAAACTCAGTCTCTGTCAACGTGCCTGGCGCAGCGCCCGGCTCCTGGGTCGGCGCAGGTTGGTTGGACCTGAGCACGAATCAGTCCAAATGTGAACCTTTGGTTTGCTTCTTTTCAGAGCCAGAGAAAGCTGGCAAAGGACAGTTGGAACCAAAAACAGCATATGTTCGAGGGAAGATATTAAATTGGCTCAGATATCTCATCTCTTGGCTAAATGAACTTTTACAGGCAAAAATCCTTGAATTTATGTAGAATTGCTTCTTGCCTGAGAAAGGTACATTTCTAACACCTTGAACCACAGAAAAGAGGAGGTGGCTGGACCCCTAACCACACTCAAGCTTGATCTGATGCCAGACAGAACAGGTTGGCCTCACCTTCAATCTTAGCTCTGTCTGACACTTATAGAGTCATCAAATGCCTTGGCTGTCTTGCCGTCTGGTGCTGTTAGGGATTATCTAAACAGGGAGACTCTCAGGAGCAGGAGGGGAGCTGAAACACATCTCCCGCGGGCAGAATGTGCTGGGACAGCCCCAGGCAGGTGGGCGTTTCTCTTGCTGGAGGTGAGAATCCGAGAAATGAAGAGATTAGGCAGCCATCTCAGGATTGCAAATCTAGTGTGTAGTAGGAACGAGCTGGGGCTGGGAGTGGAGAACTGGACAGGCCCGAGTTATTACACACACAGTTCCTAAAACCCTGCCGGACGTGTTCAGTATGGAAGGGGGCTTGGCCCGCTCCAGCCCCTCAGTGGGTCTCCCTCCCAATGGTGAGCATTTCCTCTTGGAAGGTTTGCTCTTGTACTACTTCATCGAAGGAAATTTGATAAAGCTATGATGATGGGGCATCTTACTAATTTTCATCTTGACAGATTTCTTATGGAGTTTATTTAGTGACCCAGCTTAGAAAGGTTTTCTGGGAGCCGGTGCCAATTCAAGGGGCAGGGGCAGGTGCCTGTGTGTGTGTGTGTGTGCGTGTGTGTGTGTGCACGGGTGCGTGTGAGCGCACAAGAGCATGCTAGGCGAGGTGGGGGGCTGTTGGTAAGAGTTTGTCACTGTGTCTCCTGGCCATTTTCACATTATACAAGCATAGACAACATTAAGACTGGGCCTGTGTGCTTCGTTGTGACTGTTCCCAGGGTCCCAGCCACCTGTGCTTTGCTCAACCCCTTGGAAGCCTGGGGGGATCAATAACTGGGTACTTGGGCCCTATCCTCAGAAAAGGCACACAGCCTGGCATAGAGAGAGCCCCCTGTCAGGTTCTGCACCCTCCCTAAAGGTGAGCAGCAATGCCTTAGGGTAGAGAGGCGACCAGAAGCCTCAATAGAAACAAACCATGTTTGTTAATGATGATGGGGTCGCAGGAAAACATTTCCGGCTTTAAAATAATGATGAAAATTTTAAGTGGATTTCCTTTGATAAAA
Source organism: Nomascus leucogenys (assembly GCF_006542625.1). Lineage (NCBI taxonomy): Eukaryota > Metazoa > Chordata > Mammalia > Primates > Hylobatidae > Nomascus > Nomascus leucogenys. Next base: position 149,442 of record NC_044395.1, on the reverse strand, counting down.
AGGGTACTGGATTCAGAGTCGGAAGGCCCAAGTGTGGGTATGTCCTATGAAAGGGAAATTATCGTGGGCTCCCAAAATCACTAAAGAAAACTCAAGCTGGAAACTGCTTAGGGCCAACCTGCCTCCCATTCTACTCACAGTCACTCCTCCTGCCTCCCATTCTACTCACAGTCACTCCTCCTGCCTCCCATTCTACTCACAGTCACTCCTCCTGCCTCCCATTCTACTCAAAGTCACTCCTCCTGCCTCCCATTCTACTCACAGTCACTCTTCCTGCCTCCCATTCTACTCACAGTCACTCTTCCTGCCTCCCATTCTATTCAAAGTCACTCCTCCTGCCTCCCATTCTACTCACAGTCACTCTTCCTGCCTCCCATTCTACTCACAGTCACTCCTCCTGCCTCCCATTCTACTCACAGTCACTCCTCCTGCCTCCCATTCTACTCACAGTCACTCCTCCTGCCTCCCATTCTACTCACAGTCACTCCTCCTGCCTCCCATTCTACTCAAAGTCACTCCTCTGCTCACTGAGATCAAGGCACATCTGATCTGCCTCCTTTGGAGAGGCTCATCGGAGACTCAAAAGAATGTAACCATTTGTGTCTCACCTGTCTATGACCTGGAAGCTCCCTCCCTGCTTCCAGTCTTCCTGCCTTTGCTTCAAGTTGTCCCGCCTTTCCAGATTGAACAATGTGCTTCTTACATGTTGACTGATGTCTCATGTGTCCCTAAATGTGTAAAACCAAGGTGTGCCCTGGCCACCTTGGGCACACGTCGTCAGGACTTCCTGAGCCTGTCACGGGCGCGTCCTCAACCTTGGAAAATAAACTTTCTAAATTAACTGAGACCTGTCTCAGACTTTCTGGGTTCACAGTCCTAGAGAGTTGACTACTCGTCTCTTGATCTTTGTGTGCTGTGTGCCTCAGTTTCCTCTCTCCCATCTACTAGTCACTCAACAAACACTTCCTGGGCATCTTTTATCTGCCGGGCACTGTGCTGGGACCTAGGAAGAAACAGTTTTCGACAGGATAATATGGAAGGGGCGGAGAAGAGTCAAAGATAATTTCTACGCGTGGGTGGTTTACAGTCTTACGGGGAGCTAATACGTGTACACAGATGGTAGTGACACACTGCCAGAAAAGATAAATCCATAAAAATGTTATAAACAAAGTACAGTGGAGCTAAGAGGAAGAAACAATTACTTCAGGATGAGAGAACACATGTCGGGAAGGATCCACGGAGGAGACAGTATTTCAGCTGACCTGGGAGGAGGAGAATCTCAATCAGGGAAAAGGAATTTGTAGTGAAGGGAACCTGCTGTCGTGCAGGGGCTGAGGCCACAGAATGGGCAGCTTCCCTGGCAGAGAAATCCCAGTGGAAAGCCAAGGGCATCAGGGCACTGCAGGCCCAGCAAGGCACAGGGAGTTTGGAAAATGCTTCCTGGCAGTGGTGCAGGCTGGGTCTGTGCCTGCAAGGTGGCTGGTGACAGCCCTGCAGAGCACGGAGGCCTCCTGCTGGTTGCGGTGAGCTCGATGCCTCAGTCAGCCATCCAGTTCTTCTGCTGCCCGTGGCGGTCAGTGCAGGCCGAGCATGGAAGGGACCTCAGTGCTCCACCCAGTCCTCCTGCTGCCCGAGGCAGTCAGTGCAGGCCGAGGGTGGCTGGGACGTCAGTGCTCCATGGGGGCAGCCCTTCTGAGGAGGGGTCAGGGACGGTCTCTGCTCCGGCACCTGCGTGTGCATGGCTGCCACCTGAATGAGGCCTCCACAAACACGGAGTCTACTGTGTGCAGGGCCCGGCCCATGCCCTACCTCAGTGATCCCCAGGCCCCACCCGCCCTTCACTAACATGTCATGAAGTTGCCTTCTTTTCCTGCCTGGCCCAAGGCAGTCACCATTTGGGCCATTCATCTGAACAGACAACATACAGATGCGTCTCTTGGAGCTGGTTTGGAAAACTGGGCAGAGGAAGTCTGTGTTCTCCGTGCCTTTTCCGCATTGTCTTATTTCACACTAATGGCTACCTCTCTCCAGGGCTCCAGGAATCCAAGCCTGGAGAAGACCTCCTTGTCCTCCCCCTGCACCTGCTCAAGGCCAACCTGGCCAGAAAGCAGGAGGAGGGAGGGCTCCGGGAGCAGCGTGAGAGGTGAGCTCCCTGGCAGCAAGGATACAGGGCGGCCAATGCATGGCCAGTGGCAACCAGCACTTGCAAAGCCTCTGAAGGCATGAAGGACTTGCCATTCCAAATATGCTAGATTGGGATACTAATTATTTCCAGTGGAAAACGTTGAAGAAATTGTAGTTTCAGAAAGTGTGAACTGACCTGTCTCTTCCTACACGTGGAATGCCATACAGCTTCCTCTGGGAGAGGTACCCTGTCCACACCAGGGCGAGAAAATAGCCCGTTACCAGAGGCTGGGCATCGGGGCTGCAATGGACTTGAATAAACACGCTGGCTGAAGTAACCCTCACCTTCCATTAGTCGTCCATCCCCATATATGTCTCCTTGTGACTCTCCTGCTGCCCCTAGCCAGATCCCGTGTCCTGTCGTTTCTTCTTAAATGCATCATGTTTGCCTAAAAAGTATAAAAGCATCTTGCTTTGGCCACTTCTTTGGATCCGTTGTGAAGATCCCCACGTACATGTAAAGTCTACTTAGTGTCAATTTGGTTTCTAGATCCAGCCAAAGAGCCCACATCACAGCTAAGGGAGGATGGGGAGGGGGTCTCTGGCTCCCCTACACCTCTGAAGGCTTCCCTGAAACCCACTCCCCACTACATGGCAACCTGGAGAGCCCAGCCCTGTCCCTAAACAGACAGAAACTGGGGGAAAGCAGCGCAATTCATGTGTGTCGGAGAAATCCACATCTGGTGCAGAATGACACCAAATTGTTCCCATACCAGTTTCTCCAGGGTTCCTGCTGAACCCGTGCGATGCCAAGTCTTTAATGATGAGTGCCACCTTCCACGGGAACGCATACCCGGCTCATGCTTAGTCTATCAGATTGACTTTATTGAGTGTGATAAAGGAAGTGTAGGGACCAGGAAGTTGTATATGTTCTCTTCACTGACGGCAGCCTGGGACAGGTGAAAACACCCGAACGTAAGCCAGACAGACCTGAGCCCCAACACTGCAATGTCATAGAAATGCTACCTGTGCCACAAGAAGTTTGAGAGAACTCAACATTCTACATATAGATGTATATAATATATGTGGCACCTGCTGTGTGCCAGACACTTTGCCAAGTGCTGGGGATGTAACGACAGATTAAACACATCTCTCAGTCCAGTATGGGAACAAAGACAAGTAAAGGCAACTTTAATGCAGGTACACATCACAGCAGCAGAAACCTAGCAAATGAGCAAGAAAATGAAGATAATTCTAAGTGATAACCACAAAAATTAAAAAAAAAAGGAAAAAATGGAAGAAAATGAACCAGATGTTGACACATGGGTGATGAAAAGGAACAAACCATGCAAAAGTATTGGGGAAGAATTTTTAAAGAGCAGGATTAATTAGCGAGTGCCAAAGTCTGGCAGTAATAAAAAGTTGGTTGTGTTTGTCCCAAAGAGAGACACCAGCACAGCAGAGACCTTGTACATAAAGGGAATGGTGGCAGTGGCAGGAGAAGACTCTCGACAGGGAGGAAGGAGTTTTTCACCGGAGCCCTGCAGGTAATGGTAAAGACCTTGTGTTTTATTTGAAGTGCATTGACCCCGTGGAGGGTTTGAGTTCGGCATGGATGGAGCTAGTGGGAGTGGTCATGAGGCACGTTGGAGCTGAGGTTGGGAAAGACTTGCTGAAATTAGCACCATATTGGATGAGCTCTCATCTTAGAGCCTTCAAGGGCTATGGCGAAGGAGAGCCCACACAGGCGAGAGGCTGGACCAGATGCCTTCCAACGCCTCCGGCAGGCACCATTACATAGTGGTGATGCCAGCAGCCCTCCTAAATCTCGCTGCTGGGATTAAAATGCTTGTTTCACCATTTCTTGAGCTTTGCAACCTTGGGCAATTTGCTCAGCCTCAGCTTCACTGTGTAATAGAATGGAGGTTTAGAGCTGCATGTATGAAATAGGATGTTAGAAATATTTAACATTATAAGAAATGGAAGTTGTTCAGTGCAGTGTCTGGCTCCCACTGTGGTTTAAGGAATGGCAGTAGGAGTTTGATTTAGTCTGTTTTCACACTGTGATAAAGAACTGCCTGAGACTGGGTAATTTATAAAAGAAAGAGATTTAATTGAGTCACAGTTCTGCATGGCTGGGGCCGTCTCAGGAAACTTATAATTATGGTGGAAGGTCAAGGAGAAGCAAGCATCTTCTTCACAAGGCGGCAGGAAAGAGAGAAGTGAAGGAGGAACTTCTAAACACTTACAAAACCACCAGATCTCGTGAGAACTCACTATCAGGAGACCAGCATGGAGCACACTGCCCCCATGATCCAATCACCTTCCTTCCTCTACATGTGGGGATTGCAATTTGAGATGAGATTTGGGTGGGGACACAGAGCCAAACCATATCAGAGTTTGTGAGACTGAGGTTGCTCCCACCTCCCCTACCTGCCCCAGCTGCAGGCAACTATAGTTCTGGAAGGGAACCAGTAGCCTTGTTAAATTATAGAATACCAACCCAAAAGATAACATAATGTATAACTCTATTTATATGATACTAGGAAAATGCCATATAATAGGGACGGAAAGCAGATAGTGGTTGTTTGAGACTGGCTGTGGGGGAAGGGTTGGTTGTGATCTGAGAGACCAAAATAGACACCCCTACATCACTAAGACAGACCTAAGATTAAGAAAACAAAGTTACCTAAGGGTAGAGGGTTAGGGGACTGGCTGGAATGGCAAGTTTCTAAATTCATAGGGCTGTAAGAAAAACCACACCCTTGCTAAGCTCCCTAACACACAGGAACCATCAGATTGATTTACAACCCAGATCATGGCAACTCTGATTGGACAGAGGACTGACCTTATAAACATTCTTTTCTGATGAGCAGTTGCAGACCTTAAGCCAGTTCCAGCAGCTTATAGAAGCTACCCACAAGGATCTTTGTGTCCTATAGTTCACCTTTATGTCACCTTTGATCTAAAAACCCTCACTTTAATGCTAAAACACTGTCCCAAAGTGAACATAGCTGCGTGTTACATACGTGTTCACCCACTGCACATGTGCTCGGCTCCCCTCATAAGTATGCATAAGTTTCCCCCAAGACCTGCTGAACATGTATGACTACTGTGTAATACAGACTTGGGAGACGTAAAACCCAACCTGCCTTTCCCTCTTAGATGAGAGAACACTTTCTGCACACTGGAGAATTTCTCTTCCTGGCTTGTAAACCCATATAAATAAAGCCCTCCTTTCTACAATTTAGCCATCCTGGTGGCCTACAAAGGAAAGCAGGAGGGAGTTTTTCAGGTGTTGGAAATCTTCTCTGTCTCGATTTTGGTAATGGTTGAATAACAGCATGTGTTTGTCAAGACCCATAGAAATTTTTACCAAAGAGAGAAAATTTTACTTTATGGAAATAAGAAAGTGAATGAGCAAAAGACTGTCTGAACTTTATGAAAACATGTGTATCCTAATGACCTAAAGGACACTTCCTTCATTTGGAGAAGGACTTTACTATTGCACTGCTTCACCATTTTTGGGGGCAAATCAGTGGATGTCTGTCTCCCTTCACAGTTCACTCATATATAAAGTGGTGATGTTGATAGTACCCACCTCACAGGGTTGTAGTAAGAATGAAGTAAGTTAGTCAATGTCAAATGCTTAGGATATTGTGCAAATACAGTAAGTATTAGGTATTAAAAGATAACTTGTTGATGGGAAAGCAAAACCATATATATTTATTCTTACATGATATGAATGTTTAAGGAAAAATAGATGCTAAGAAACATCAAAGCAATACATCGAATTACTAAGTAAATAAAAATATGTCATATCAATATTTTAAAAAATAAATTGCATTTTGTATACTTTTAGCCAACAATTTTGTGACTTTTAATGTTTTAAATTATCTTTATTTCAGAATAATTAGTGCAAAAAACTTCAAAAATTTTGAGCGTACAAGTTAATGAGTTTTACAATGTAAACAGTCATGTAATCACCACCACCTTTGTAATATAGAATACTTCCTTTACCCCAAACTTCCCCTCACAGCATTTTGTTCTATCCCTGCCTCCCAGCACCAGCCTCTGCCAAACAGTCTTTCCATTAGTAGTTTTGCATTTTCTAGAAGTGCGTAAAGAAATGAATCAGTAAGTATGCAGTCTCTTGCGTCTTTTCTACCCCCTTACATACCTCGTAAAATGGTTAAAATTTTTTTAAAAAAGAAGATACAAGGTGTTAGAGAGAATGTAAAACAACAGAAAATCGTATGCATTGCTTGTGGAAACGCAAATCAGTATAGTCTTACTGAAAAGAATTTGGCATTTAAAAAAATAAACATGTACGTTATGATACGCTGAGTCGCTCCTATGAATTTGCCCAAGAAACATATGGCCACAGAAGAACTTACATTAAATGTAAAATAAATACATAATAAAGCATTTTAGAACTAAATATAAGAGAATATATTCATGACCTTGGGGTACTCACACTAATCAAAAATTGATCACGGCCCAATCGCCCGTCACCTGGCAAGCGTCATATGGTTTGTGCTATATCCACGCAATGGAACGTCACTCAACAATCTCATATAGGCCATCTGCATGATCTAATTATCATACAGATCACCTATGAAAAAATATAAAGCAAATGTCATATTTTCTGGTATAAAACGTACCAGTTGAGATTAGGAACTAGAAAAGATGCCTATCACTACTTCTGTTTAACATTGTACCAGCCTCTTCCCCACTGCCAAAGAAGCAAGTGAAAAACCAAAATGTATGAGGATTGAAAAGGAAGAAATCGAGTTGTCATTGCTGTTAGGAAACATGATCGTAAACACAGGAAATCCAAAAGAATCTTTGGAAAAACTTTAATTTTAGTGTTAACTTAGCAAAAAATGTGGATATAAAGTCTGCTTACAGAAGTATGCAGTATATCAGATGTTTTTATATACCATCATAAGACAAGCAGAAAATTAAAATGATGTTACGTGATTTGACAATGGCATACAAACATTAAGTTCTTAGGAATAAAACTGAAAAGTGTGTGTAAGACATCTATTCAGAAAACCATAAATGTTACTGACAAAAATTAAAGAAGACCTAAATAAATAGTGAGATGTTCCATGGTTCTAGATTGGAAGTTTTAATATTGTTAAAATATTCATTATCTCCATACTTATCTCTAGATTTAATGCGATCCAATCAAAATTCCAGCTTGTGTGTGTGTGTCTCTGTGTGCACGTGTGCTCAACGTGTACACACATATATGTTTGTGTGTGCACTGGTATGTTGATTCTATAACAGACATGAACATGCAAGGGCCAAAATAGTAATATAATATTGACGAAGAAGAGCAAAGGTGGTGGACTTTTACTACCAGATGGTAAGATATATTTTAAAGCTATAATGTCGGAATAAATATATCTTTATCTTTATTTTTATCTAAGATAAAGATCAGGAATGGGTCCGTATGCCAATGGAGCATAATAGAGTCCAGAAAAAGACTCCATTGTATACAGTCAACTAAATTACCACAAAGGTAACACTGTAATGCTTTTTAAATAAATATTTCTGGAACATTTGAATATCCACAAGAAAATGATAAATCTGGATTCCTACTTCACATCACACAAAAAATGAATTCCACCCGGGTTACAGATCCACACCTAAAAGGAAAGACAATAAAGCTCTGAAAACAATTAAACATAGAGGAATAGCTTCATCTTCATGGCCTTGGTGTGAGAAGATCTTTTTTATTTTTATTTTTTTGAGACGGAGTCTCGCTCTGTCACCCAGGCTGGAGTGCAGTGGTGCAATCTCGGCTCACTGCAAGCTCCACGTCCCGGTTTCACGCCATTCTCCTGCCTCAGCCTCCCGAGTAGCTGGGACTACAGGTGCCCGCCACCATGCCCGGCTAATTTTTTTTTTATTTTTTAGTAGAGACGGGGTTTCACCATGTTAGCCAGGATGGTCTGGATCTCCTGACCTCATGATCCACCCGCCTCGGCCTCCCAGAGTGCTGGGATAACAGGCATGAGCCACCGTGCCCAGCAAGATCTTTCTTAGATAGAACCCATATCACTGCTGCTTACACACAGGAAGACAAGTAAACGGGCAACCTGGACTGTGTGAGATTGAGTTGCTGTGGATCAAAGATGCCTTTAAGTGAATGAAAATGCAAGTGCATTTTCAACAGAGAGAAAGAAAATATTTAAATACATACATACAACAAAGGGCTGAGGATATAGGAGCTCATACAGATTAGTAAGAAAAAGGCACACAATACAGTAGAAATAGAGTGGCTAAGGGCTTGGGTGGGCATTTCACAAGGAAGTCCATCCACATGGCTAACATGCCCATGAAAAGGTGCTCAACTTTCTTAGTCACAGGGGAAATAATCATTTAAAAGATAATAAGCTACTATTATATATCAATTATTATCAAAACGTACAAATTTTAAAACATCAAAATCAGCAAGTTACAATTATATGTTTTATTACCAAGCAGCACCACTGAAAGCTTCATCTACTTCATCTGCTTACAGAGATGTAAACTTGGGAAACCTTTTTCTAAAAATGTTTACTATTATCCATTAAAGCTGAACATACAATATACTATCAGGGCCAGCTATTCCACATTTACTTATATGAACAACAGAAATGCTTATGTGTGTACTGAGAGGTGTGTACAAGAGTGTTCTCAACCGCATTCTTAGTAATAGCCCAAAGCTAAAAAAAATCCAAAGGTCCAAAAGAAGAGAAACTGATAATTTGTGACATATCCATGCAAGAGAACACTATATAAAAGTAATAATCAATAGATTAAAGTAGATCAATACGAGGTAATCTGTCAAACATCATTATTAAGAAAAGAAAGCCAGGCACAAAGACACATACTGAATTGTATAAAATTCACAAACAGGTAACAGACAATCTGTGATGGTTGGATTCAGGGGAGTTGTCATCTTGGGTGGGGCCTTAGTGGCTGAAAAGAGAACGAGGGTGATTTTGGGCGGCTGGTGATGCTGTGTCTTCATCTGGGTGGTCACTACAAGGTGGTGCTCACTTTGTCATAATTAATCTAGATGGTTACTTATGGTTTGTGCACTTGTGTTAAGTAACCCTTCAACCCGAACAAAACACACTTCACATCCAGCCACATAAGCCTATGCAGCTCTTGCCCAGCTGCCTCCAACAACCATCCTAGCAAGGAAAACTATCCAGGTCGGGCAGAAATTACTGCACTGGCTTCTTAGTTCTGAGCTCTGTTCTTGGTTCCTTTGGAGTGGAGAAGGAGCTCATGTTCTGAGTATGATACGGGAGATATACTACCAACTAACCCAGCTTTCACCATCTGTTTTATTGAACACTGTGTGGAGCTGGAGGACGTGTCATTTGCGGTGTCTTTATGTTCCATTCTCACCTCCATCACCGCTGATGAGAAGTCACCCATTTCTGTTCCTCTGCATATGTGTCTTGCTTTCCTGAGGCTGCTTGAATATTTCATCTTTACTCTGTTTTATTTTGTCTTTACTCTTTTAATATTTTATTATTCTGTATTTGCCTTTATAAAATATTTACAAATTTAATTAAAGATATTAAATTTGTAAATATGTTATCTCTACTCTGATATGTGCTATGGTTTCCTCTGCATGTGTCCCACTTGTGAATCCCTGCGCTTCTCGGCTTGCTTAATTGTGAATTCCCGTGCAGACTTCTGAACCCCAGACTGACTCCATTTTAGTGCCCTGCCTTACAATTTCCAGCCACTCAAGCAGCCTGGAATTCTAAGCTCAGCCTCCTGAGCTCAGGTAGAGACAACTCACTCACTTTCCTGAGTTTTATGTCCTTGTGCTACAGCACGAAAATGCCCAGAAAGTTAAGAGGATCATAGGAATCACCCCATCTTTCAAGGATGAGTCCTGGCTGCCTGCTGTGCAATGTCTAGACACATCAGCCTCACACATCATGCCCAGCAAGTCCTCTGCCATTCACTCCATCGTGGCCAAACCCAGAAACCTCTGTTCTTTGTTGTTGTTTTAAATAAAACCCACAGTTCCTGTGATCCTCGTTCCATTTCCATCCCTCACTTTTGGACAAATCTTTAATTTTCCTTGCCCTTATTTCCCCTGTCCTGTTCAATTCAGTGTCTACCTCCAGTCCAGTTTGGTTTTGTCTTGGAGCAGGTTACTCAGCTGCTTCTTTCTGCGAGCTCATAGGACTCAACTGCTCCTGACATCTTCCTGCAGGATCCTTGGAATAACCCACACATTGGAGCAGGTGGACTCCACCGAGCACTCCTAGCTTCAGTTACTGTTCTTGAAAGGCCAACAATGGCTTTGGGTAGGCACTGGCTGGCTCTCTTGGGATCTAGTTATCTCTGTTGTACTAAAGACCACATGATCCCCTCTACTTCCTCTCATACAGACACTGGTTTTGCATAGATCATTTAGCTGTCAGAAGTCAGTCCCACCTGCTCATACTTCAGAATCCTTGGGGAGATAATTGCATTTGATTTCTTGTAGATGTCCATAGCTTGGTTTTTTTGTTTTTTTTGTTTTTTTGGAGATGGAGTTTTGCTCTGTTGCCCAGGTTGGAGTGCAATGGCGTGATCTTGGCTCACTGCCACCTCCGCCTCTTGGGTTCAAGCAATTCTCCCATCTCAGCCTCTTGAGTAGCTGGGATTACAGGCATGTGCCACCATGCCTGGCTAATTTTTGTATTTTAGTAGAGACAGGGTTTCTTCATGTTGGTCAGGCTGGTCTTGAACTCCTGACCTCAGGTGATCCACCCACCTCGGCCTCCCAAAGTGCTGGGATTACAGGCGTAAGCCACCGGACCCGGCCACCTGTGTCTGTTTTTCTAGGGCGTCTCTGTGAGGTTCAGATTTTCACTATAGCAATCATCTTCTTCTCAGAATTCTCCCAGCGGCATCTAATTTTCACTTTTCAGAGTCCTATAATTCAACTGATGCTCGCTGTGAGATCCACCAGGAGAAGTGACATTGGATGCTTTCAGTCTGATACACATCCTTCACTCGCAGATGATTCTAAACAATCTCTGTCCCCTCAAGAGATGTGGCAGTGGCACTTGGTTTGATTATCCACTGACATCCTGACTTGAATGATGGTGCTTTGTTAATAAAATCCATCCTAGTGAAGGAACAAACACATTAACCTACAAAATGTGGGTATGGCTAGCTGTCAACAGAGAAGATGTTAACACCAGAGAATTCCAGGGTATATTTCCCTCCTGAGCAGGGGAATTGGGTACCCCAAATTGTATCAGTTTCACAGGGTAAAGGAATGGTCCCTGATGGACACAGTATCCTATTTGTCCTCTGGGAGGCCAGTGATGACTGGCCAAGCAGCAGGAGGTACCAATCACCCCAGGACCTGTGCCTGCGTCTGTGCTGACCCCGGGATGAAGTCTGTGCCAGGATTCATCCTCATGCTGACTCCTGGTAAGGATGCTTGAGGCTGACCGGGCTGGAAACCAGCGTGGGATGGCATCCCATCCAGACCTTGCCTCTTGCAAGGCTGTCTTTCGCTTAGCAGACTGAGGCCATGATGTCCTCTGAGTCTCTGGCTCTCCCCGGCCTCCCTTTCAGGGAGATCTTCCTAGAGTCTATCCTCAAGCTTTCTATGGGCAGAGGACACTCTTCCCATCCTGGTCTACATCCCTGCAGCAAGGGCAGACCCTCCCCACACACCCTAAGAGTACCAGAGTTTAGCCTTGCACCTCTCCCATTGCTCAGAGTCCATCACACAGAGCTGTCCCTGGGACAAGAACACACCTTTCCAGAGATCAGGTCAGCCTGGTTAGTCCAGGTGGCCAGGGATCCTGGAATAGAGTTGAGTGGTCGATGGTGGTCACCTTTGTGGGGAGGAGGTCCAGGTCTTCAGATCCTGTGAACCAGGCGCGAGCAGGTTCTGAGACAGGGCAGCCCACGGTGCTGGGTGGTATCATCTGGTCTCACAGTGACCTGCCAAAGGCTCAAGGAGCCAGGGTTCCTGGCAAAAGCCAGCGAGGAGTCTGGGTGTTCTGGGAGGGGCTGGTCTGTCCGTAAGTTGGCCCCAGCTTTGATGTGGAGCTGCACGTTCACCTGGAGGCAAGGTCCTAAAGGCGGAGAGGCTGCTGCGCCCCTCCTTGCTCTTTCCAGGCCAGGCAAGGCCTGCGGGAAAGGCCTCACACTGGGACAGGCTGGAAAGGCCACTGTGGTTGGGGAAGGTTCCAGGGGGGCAGGCATGGAGGGAGCACAGGAACTGGAGGAGCCCGCAGGGCACAGGTGCCTACTGCCACCAGAGAGTTGGGGGAGTCCAGGTAGAGTCCAGCGTCCTGGGGAGTCGCAGCAAGGTCCTGCTGTGCCCATGGCCTGCTGCGTGGCTCTCCACGGTATCCTGGTCTCTCTGAGTTCCCTTCCCCTTGGACAAGGCCATGGTGACAGCTCCATAGAAGCCTCCTGAGTGTGGGAACCTGAGACAGGGCTGGGCCTCGGTGCTCCAAGGTGGGTCCTGGACCCCCAGACTGGCTGAGCAGGAGCCTCGATCTGGAGGGAGTGGCCCTTGCCAAACCCAAGGAAGCAGAGGCCTGGAGAAGCCTCACCTTGACAGGGGCTGAGGCTCTGAAGGTGGTGGGGAGGACTCTGAACCCCCTTGGGCCACCTGCCATTAAGAAATGGCAGGCACTTAAGCCAGTGTGCATGCTACATCTGGCTGTGTCAGCCCATCCCGGAACAGGCCCTGTCTGGGAACACCCCACCCCTGTCTGTTGCAACAAGGTGAAGATCAGCACCTTGCCAGCATCCCCTGGCAGCCCTTTCTGTCTGTACTATAAATTCTGTCTCACTTTTTCTTTTACCCAACACCATCTACATGGCTGTTCGTGCACAGGACTTTGATTTCTGTGGTGTACTCTGATGTGCATTGACTGTATTTTATCTATCCATGACTGCACTGCTGGCTCCTGCAGCCATCAGAGCCAACCTTTAATTAACATCACTGTATATACGGCTTATAGATTCAAAGGAGTTACTGAAGTTAGTCTTAAGACAGAATCCAAATGATGGGGTTTTATGCACTAGAAATGGCCCTTGAGGGGAAGGATGAGATTACCATTCCTGGGGAACTGTGGGGCTACAGTGGTGGAAAGGGGAGTTACTGGTAATCCCTTCCCTCATTCTCACCCAGCATGCATAAAATACCGCTTCCTTTCCTAGCACATGTGCATTCCAATTCCTCCATTCTAATTTGACATGTTTTTATCCAGGCACACATCTCCTCTGACAGGCAGGTGTCATTTGCTGGATTCTCTTTCTCCCTTTTTTCTAAAACCTTCACTCATTTGCCAGTCTTGGCAGACAGCTGGCATAATTTTTGTAGGTCCAGAATTTTATAATAGACGAATTATTTTGAGTTCTGGGTGCCCCCGCTTTTTAAAATGTCTTAAGAAATGTCCCTGAGATATGGAAATGAAAACATGAAAAAGTTTAATTTCCTGCCTGAAATGGAGATGAAGAAGAGAAAATGTCAGAACAAACACAAATTAATTAATAGTAATAAAAATTATCCTTTTTCATTAATGAAAGAGGAATCATGCGTGGCAGATGTATGAGAGAAAATGCCTGCCTGGCTCTTAGATTTACAGAAATCTGAATTTGCATCCTGACATTGTGTGACCTTGAATAAGTTATTAAGTGCCTCTAGGCCTTCATTTTTTAAATATATAAAATAGGGATGACTTTCTGCACTCATAGGACTTGTGTGAGGATTAAACAAGTTACGATATCAGAGGATACCTCATGTGGGTTCAGGCACTGATTAGTATCTGAGCTTTGTTCATCATCCTTAAGCTACAGATTGGATGGAGGAAGGTCAGCGTGAACCTCCCTGAGGCCTCCTGCAGTTCATGTGCAGGGCTCACCTGTGGAGGGGGACAAAGTCATTCTTAGCACCCACGCTGAGGATGGGTTTCTCTGAGGCCCCCGGCTGACTGTGGACGCAAACACCCCCGCTTCCCTCTCTCGCCAGGAGCTCCTGACCCTGTGAGCTCCAGGCAGCTCTTTACTGAACAGATCTTGATACTCAGGGGAACATTTCCTGAAGCAATTGCAAAATTACATTTTATGCTTGGAAATTCCACTTAGGCTGTGCTCCTAGCAAAGGAGTCTGGACCCTGCTTCTGCCCAGGGGCCCTCCAGGTGCCGCCTGTTATCCTGCCTCTCTGGAGGGGATGCTGTGCTCATCCCAGGCATTCACGGGGGCCCCTGGAATCCTCTTCCAGATCAAATTAGCTAAGAGCTACAGCTGGTGCCAGAGCAGACTGGGAACCACCTGGTGGCTAAGACCATTTTCTCCAGCTTCTGTGATGGTGTGACTAAGTGTGGCCCGAGCGGAGAGAGGGGAATTAATAATTGGTTCCAAGGTAAATTAATAGAGGAGATGTGATGAGGAATGTTGACTTTGTGTGATATTGCTTGGTGCTCTTGTGCAATGACTGGATTTGCAAAGTCCGTGACTCAGCTCGTTCTTTGGGAAATGAACCCATACAAATTGAGAGCTAATGAGAGCAGCCGTGTTCCTCTGATGCCAAGGTTCAGATCCTGGAGCCAGCTGGGAGAAAGGCCAAGAGAAATGGAGAAAGGTCTGCATCAGAAATGGCATGAGGGGCCCTGCAAACTGACCCCATTCCTTCTGGAATCCCTTCTCCTCTGGCTGGTGAGTGTGTACTTCGTTCTCCCACAGGCTCCTGTTTGCCCAAGCGGTGCTGGCTCTGCTATCCACCCAAGGCAGCCGCACCTGTGAGCCCCCGGTGAGCCGGTCCACACCCTGCAGGCACAAGAGGGGTGCAGATGGGCTGAGTGTTGGGGGGATAAAGACAGGAGGGAACTGAGAGAAAGGCAGGGTTGGACCGTAAGCCGGCTGGGCAGGGTCATTTATTGGGCACCACTGGGGCCTACACAGTCCGGGTGCTACCTGAAGTGTGGAGCAGGGTGAGGACGAGGAAATGGAGAAAAGAAAAATCCCTGCTGTTGGGTAGCTTAAGACTTGTGCTGGAAAATCAGTGGATCTGAGTGAGGCACGGAGGATGAGTGTGAGTCCAGGAATGCAGCAGTTGATGCTCCAGGCCTCACCGTGCTGGGCCCAGGGCCGGCTGACTGCACTGTACACCCAGACAGGGCAGCTCAGGGTGGAGTTATTGCAGGCCTCGTCCAATTCGAGACTCACAGTGTCCCCTACCCTTACTGTTCATGGTAACCTTATGAGTCACCAATCTTCTATCTGATGCTAAATATCATTTTAATAGGTTTTGATATTTTAAATATAAACCATAGATGCACTCAGAACAGATGATTCTTATTTTATCACGTGGCTTTCTGAACTGCTGTGCGTGTCGCTCTATGCAGGTAGATCTGGGTGAAAGCAAGGGTGCAAAGGGGCTTCTGCCCTTGCAAGCTTTGGCAACTCAGCAGAGAGATGCTGGTTCTTCCTCCCACCTCTGCTCCCTGTCAGTGCTGATCCTCAGTAATGGGCAGTGTGGTCCTCGCTTTTTCACCCATGATCTGTCACTGACAGCAGCGAATCAGGCAAGGGCTGTGCAGAGCCCACACAGGGAGCATGGCAGAGCAGCGGCCCTGAGGCTGCAGGATGGAGCCAACGCGTCTCGCATCTCAGTGAGTCAAGAGCCAGGGGTCTGGGCTCCTTTCCACCTTTGCACCATCAAGCAGTGTGGCCTCTTACAACCCTCAGCCCGTATGCTTGGTGCCTTCTGATTGCCACAAAGGGTCAGGAGTGGGGGCTGGACCACGATGAGAAAGTCCCTTCAAATTGTGGCCGTTTGTGGTTAAACTGTGTGACTTACAGCACGGAGATTCTGAGTTGCTTTGATAGGAGCTAGAGTGTCAAGGTTAAAAACAGTGAGTACAATATTGAGATAAGTAGATTCTAGGTTCACCCTTGGAGACGGGCACAGTTTGTGGGTGTGGAGGAATGGGAACACGGCCCTGAGATCGAAGATGATCAGAAGGGAATAATTCAAGAGGAAAAGCTCAGAGGGTGGGTAGGTGTGGGGACAGGAGAGGCAGGACCAGCCCCGAAGAATACAAGTAAATGTGACCCGTCCTCTTCCAGAGCTGCTGAACACCCCGAGACACTGAGAGGAGAGGGGTGAGGTCACCTCCCCTTCCCAGGCCTGTGTGTGGGTCTGTCTCTCTCTCTCTCTCTCTGTCACACACACACACACACACACACACACACACACACACACACACACACAAGCACACACAGCATGAGGTATGCATATGGTTTCAGCTGACATCTGAAAGCATGTGAGTGCTTTATCTGCACTGAGATCTCTCCCGCTACCTTCCTGGGAGAGGAGGAAAGCGGTGCTTTAACACAGCTGAGCATTAGGAGGCGCCAGAGGAGCTGATATCGGACTTGTTTAGAGGAAGATTTAGAAACCATTTTTGCTTAGAAAGGAAAAGCCGGAAGCATAAACACATCAAAAGACCTCTGCAGCTGTGCTCCCTGCTAACGAGGGGTTGGCCCTGGCGGAGTCCTGTGGTGGCTATTGGAGATTTCCACCCAGCACAAGAAGGTGCTGCCTCACCTCCCTTAGGAAGCCTGCCTCAACAGGCCGTGCTTCTGCTCCACAGCCAGGAACCAAGGCTAGCCCAGGCTCATACAGATTTTTTCCGTTTTCTTCTCAAAGTTTTATCATTTTTGATTTTACATTTATTTCTATGATCTACTGTGAATCAAGTTTTGTATATGGTGTGATAAAGTTCATTTAATAACCAATTGTCTCAGCAATTTTTTTGTTAAAAAATACTCTTTTTTTTTCTGCTGAAATGCCTTTGTACTTTTGTGGAAAATTAATTGTCTATATGCATGGGTCTATTTCTGGCCTCCCTAGTTTCTTCCCATGGATCTATTTATTATCTGCATTTATGACAAGATCACACTGGTTTGAGTATTGCAGTTTTATAGTAAGTTTTGAATCAGATGTTAGGCCTTTAACTTTGTCTGTTGTACTTTCTGATAAAGTTTAAAATGATGTAATTATGCATATGTTAAGTAGTTTGATTTAGCCATTCCACAATGTATATACATTTATCAAAACATCTTCTTGTACACCACAAATATTTATAAATTTTTTCAATTGAAAAAATAAACAAAAATGTAAAACAAATTATTTTAGGAATTTCTTAAACAATATTTCTGGGACTTGGAATTGCATCAAATATATAGATCAATGTGGGCAGATTTGGTGAGATTACTGGGCCTTATGACCTATGGACATGGTGTATTTTCTCTGTTACTTAGGCCTTTTATTTTCGCACAGCGTTGCTTGATAGTCTTCAGTGTATAGGTGTTGCACGTCTTTGCCTGACTTGATGCTAAGTATTCCTACTTTTTGTCTTATTCTTAAGAGTATTCTAAGCATTTCAAGTTCCAAATATTATTTGTTAGTATTACAGAATAAAGTTTATTTTTTGTCATGAATACGTGCTTTCAAATAGGCGTTATTTTCTAGAACAGTTTTAGATTTGCCAAAAAATGGAGAGGGTAATATAGAGAGTCCCCTACCCCTGCACCCAGGTTCTCCTATTGTAAATATCTTACATTAGCACGGACAGTTGTCACAACTGATGGGCCTATGCTGATGGCGTAACTAAAATCCACACTCCATTCCAGTTTCTTTCGTTTTCCCCTAACGCCCTCCTCCTGTTTCAAGATCCCATGCGGAATCCTAGGTTACTTTCAGTCATCATGTCTTCCTGGCCTCACTTGGCTATGAGTGGCTCAGGCTTCCATCGTCTTGGACAATCTTGACAGTTTTGAGAACTACTCAGGTGTTCTGTAGAGTGTCCCTCAACTGGGATTTGTCTGATGTTTTCCTTGTGGCTAGACAGGGGTTATGTATTTTTGGGAGGAAGGGGGATCACAGAGGTGAAACGTGCCTTTCTCATCCCGCTGTATGAAGGTATGGACTCAATGCCAGTGTTCCCAACCTTGGTCGTGGGGCTGAGGCAGGGCTCACCAGCTTTCTCCACTGTAAAGCTGCTCCTTTCCCTGCCCTCAAATTGCACTCTTTGGAAGGAAGTTACTATGCACGGTCCATGCTTCAGGAGAGGGGTCATGCTACCCCTTCTTGAGGACAGGGAATCTACAGGGATTTGAAATTCTTCTGCATGGGACAGTAGTCTCATCTTCCCAAGTTACTCACTTATTCAGTCATTTCTTTCTATCAGTATGGATTCTTGGATATGTACTTTATACTTTGGGCTATAATCCAATAATTGTTTTTTTTGCTGCTTAATTGTGTTCTACTTTTGGCCATTGGGTATACATTCAGCTGGCTCCTGTGTTTCTTATCATCATCCATGTGGTTTTAAAAATGGGTTAGTTTTTCCCTTTTTTTTTTTTTTATTTTAGCACGTTTTAACTTTCTGGGACAATAAGATGTTTCAGGCTTACCTTTTCTATTTCTCTCCCCAGTCTTAGAATCAACCACTTCTGCAGTAAGCCCTGATTTCTTTTGTGGAAGAATGACATTAAAAACCAAGATCTGGGTGCTAGGTACAATTGGCTTTTGTATAATGAATGTGTATCCTGCAAACTTGCATTCACTATTATGTGTGTGTGTTTTGTAGTTTTTATTATTTTTAAATTTAAATAAGCATGTAATCTGTGAAAACAGGCAGTTTATTCATTTATTTCTACTCAATCTGATTGTCTTCTTCTTCATTTTTTTCTAATTTAGCTGTTTAGAACTCCCAAAACAATAATAATTTTAGAGATAAGAACCACACAGTCTCTCCTGTTACTAATTTTAGGGGAAAATATAGAATGTTTCACCATTAAGTATGATATTAATTATAGGTTTTTAATAGATTCCTATTATCAGGTTGGTAGCTGAGAGATTTTACTAGGAATAGATGTTGGATTTTGTCTGCATCAATTGAGATAATCATATGGTTTCTCTATTTTAGTTTGTTCATATGGTGAATTACAATGAATGATTGATTTTTTAATGTTTTCTGACACTAAACACCACCACTTTAAGTGGTAAATTCCCAGAAAACTCTCCACACTCCAGAAACCAGCCACATTTGGGGTCCCCAGGCCACCTGCACTTCTGACTAATTGGCTACGAGTATAGAGTACTTCCCAATCTTCCTCAAATTCAATAGTTCAATAAATGACTCACAAAACCCATATGAACATTATCATTACAATTGGATTCTAAAGGACACGAATCAAGATCAGCCAAATCAAGAGATACAGGACAAAATCTGCAAGGATCTCAAGCATACAGGTTTTGTGTCTTCTCCCTGTGGGATCAAGCACGTCACTATCCAGGCACATCAACTGGAAGCTCTACTAAGCCTTGGTGTCCAAAGTTTTTATGGGGCTTTATTAGGTAGGCATGATTGAGTTGTGGGTCAGCTGAGTAAACTTCATCTCTAGCCCCTTCACTCCCTGGAGGTCAGGCTGTCTTCAGGCCCCAACCCTCTAATTACATGGTTGTCTTTCTGGCAAAACCCCATCCTGAGTCAGTTCATCCTTAGCATAAACTCATATGTGATCCAAGGGGCTCGTGAATAACAAGGACACTCCTATTACTTGGGAAGTTACAAGGATCTAAAGTCTCCCATGAACCGGGGAAGAGGCCAGTTGAATGATTCATTACACAATATAACATCGAACCAACTTTAAGGCCAGTTGAATGATTCATTATACAATAAAACATCGAACCAACTTTAAGGCCAGTTGAATGATTCATTATACAATATAACATCGAACCAACTTTAAGGCCAGTTGAATGATTCATTATACAGTACAACATCGAACCAACTTTAAGGCCAGTTGAATGATTCATTATACAATATAACATCAAACCAACTTTGCCTTCCTGAAATAAGCTCCTCTAGGTTATGATGCATTTTTTAAAATGTATTGTTGGATTCATTTTTATAATTTTCCTTAGAAATTTTGCACCTGTGTTCATGTGGGATGATGACTTACAGTTTTATTTTCTTGTAATGTCTTAGTGTAGTTTTGGGATGAAGGTAATTCTTGCTTCAAAAAATCTATTGGGAAATAATGTATCCTTTTAATTTTTTTGCAGAGTTTGTGACAGATTGGCGTAATTTCTTCTGTATGTACTTTGTAGAATGCACCAGTGGAGCTATCTGGGCCTTCAGTTTTCTTTATGGGAAGGTTTTAAAGTAAAAATTCACTTTCTAATATAGAGATAGGTTTGTTCAAGTTTTATATGACTGTTCTTGCATTATCTTTGATAGTTTGTATCTTCAAGTAATTTTTGCATTTTATCCAAGCTCTCAAATGCACTGACATAAGGCTGTTCGTGATATTCCCTTATTACCCTCTCACTCTGTAATCTGCAGTGATGCGCCTTCTATCCTTTCTGGTCTTGGTAATTTATGACTCTCATCAGTCTGATGAATTTTTATAAATTTTTAGTCTCATCAAAGCTCTTGATTTTCTCTTATATTAAAAGGTTTTCTACTTCATTTTTCCCTTCTTTTGTCTACATCATTTCCTGTCTTCAAATCACTTTGGATTTAATGTTGGGTTTTCCTTTACATCCAGCTCAAATTATTTTCTAATTTCAATTTTTATTTCTTTATTGGCATGAGTGGCTATTTAAATAATAAGTATATTATTTAGTTTTCAAACAACGAAATTTTTAAGAGATACTTTTATTATTGATTTCGAATGTACTTTTATTGTGGTCGGGGAACATATTTTGTATGTACCTGATGTGGTTTGGATGTTTGCCCCCTCCAAATCTCATGTTGAAACGCGTCCCTCAGTGTTGGAGGTGGGGCCTGGAGGTCATGACCGTGTCCTGGAGACAGAGCCCTCATGCATAGCTGGGTGCCCTCCTCATGGTGAAGAGTGAGTTCTTGCTCTGTCTGCTCCTGGAAGAGCTGTTTGTTTAAAAGAACCTGGCACCTCCCCGCTCTGTCTCTTGGATTCTCTCTGGCCATGCGGTCTCTGCATACACAGGCTCCCCTTCACCTTTTCACTTTCCACTATGACTGGAAGCTTCCCGAGGGCCTCACCAGAAGCAAATGCTGGCACTGAGCTTTTTGTACAGCCTGCAGAACTGTGACTGTAACTTTTTCTTTATTAATTACCCAGCCTCAGGTTTTCCTTTAGAGCAACACAAGTGGACTAAGACAATTCCTCTAATTGTTTTAAATGTATTTGAGACTTTTTCTGGCCTATTACATGGTCTATGTTAGAAGATATTCTGGGTTCAGTTGAAAAGAATTTGCTTACTGTGATGTTTTAGCTGTGAATATTCACTGAATGTCAATAGGTCAAGTTACTTGATAGTATTTTTCAAATCTTCTATATCCTCAACAATTTTCTATTTGTTCTATTAATTATGGAGAGAAGGATATTTTTGAAATGTGATTAAGCTTGTGGATTTTTTTCTCCTAGTCATTCTAAGAGTTTTTGCTTCAGCTATTTCAAAACTCCGTTACTAGGCAGTTATAAAACCATTTAGGATGGTTATGTGCTCCTCATGAACTGATGGTTTTTCTTATAACTAGCCATATATTCTTGTTTCTCTGTGTGCCAGATACATTTTTATTGGGCGCCAAACATTGTTAATTTTACCTTGTTAGGTGGTGTGTGTGTGTCTGTGTCTGTGTGTCTGTGTGTATGTGTGTGTGTATACATATATATTGCTGTACATATTATCTGGCTCTGTCCTGTAATTCTGTCATGTTACTGGAAATTGATTTGGTCACTTTGAGTCATAGGTTGAACTGGAGCTCTATTTGGTGTAGGGGTAGTTATTTTTCACTGCAGAGATAAGACCCTTCTATGTACTGTAGCTGATGTCTCATGTCCTGTGAGGTTTTCCAGCCTGGCTGGTGGAGGCAGACACTGCCCTTATTTCTGTGTGAATGCTGCTGGACACTGCTGCTGCCTCTAATCCTTTTGGGTATTTTCGTGACAATGGGTAACTTACTCACACCCATGCACTGATAAGCACCCAGTCATCCAGGTTTATTTTTAATACTAAATGAGAAAAGCAAATCTGGGAGGAATTTCACGTGCTCTTCTCAAAGCCACATGTAAATTTCTACCTTTTTAGGGTCTCCAAGCCTTTGGTTCCCTTTCCCCAGTTAGACAGGTACTTGGCGACTGGGTGCGTATGTGAATGGGATGAGTCCTTCCTGCCACAGGTGATGGCACAGGAGGACAGAGTCCAATAGCACCTTGGGACTTGTTCTGGCTAAGGTGCCATATGTGACTCAGGCCACTGTACGCCAAGTGGGTCCCAGGCAGGGATCCATCTCCCTGGAGGGAGGAGAAGGAGTCTCCTGGGACTTATTAATTCCAGTGTCTTATTAATTCTAGCTTTCTTGAAGATTCCCTTCTCTGTTAAAGCAATGTTATTTTCCTTGAATATAGACAGCTTTACTTATTACTTTCTAATACGTACGCCTCATATTTTTCTTTCTTGCCTGAATGAACAGGCGAGGACTTTTAGCACAATGTTAAATAGAAAAGATGAGAGGGTACATTTTTTTTTTCTTATTCCCAAACACAAGAGTAATTACAAATATATTGAATCAAATGAAAATGACGACACGTTTGAAAATCTGGGCTATGTAGTTAAAATAATGCTTCACAGTAACCTATACTTTTGGTTCGCATGCTTATATTAGAAAAGAAGAAACACGTAATGTTAGCACTTCAAAGGTGCAAAAAGAAGAGCAAAATAAACCCAAAGTGAGTCAAAGAAAGAAAGAAAGGTCAGAGTGGAAATCCTTCGATCTTCTAGATGTTCAGCATGAACAGTGGTTGATTATTAGCAACTTCATGTTAATAAGCTTGGCAATTTAAGTGAAGTGGATGATCCTTGGCAGGACATAGAAGGATGTGCAGATGTGTTTGCGGGAGCCTCCAGCTCTTTCTGCAGGTGCAGCTTTTCTGTTCCTACAGTTGTGCCGCTTATGAGAGACTAGACTCTCCACATCTTTTCTGTAAGCATCCAGTGGGTTTCAGGGAGATAATACCCACAAGAAAAGTGTGGCCTTTCCCCACATCTCCACCCACAGTGGCTTTGCCCTCTCTCAGCAGTGCACAAACAGGCTGCAGCAGTAGATCAGCTGCTCACGACGAACGCTTCTCCCTGGTGCCCCACTGCCTCCAGCCTGAGTCCAGTCAGTACTCACCTGCAAAAGCTTGTCTCTAAATCCCGGGCAATGTGGCTGTCCTGTCACCTCAGCATTCCAAGGGGGTCAAGGAAAGTTGTGAACTTGCTGTTTATCTGAAATTTTTATTGCAAGTTTGGGAACAATGCTCTTTCCAACTCTCCAAGCAGAAATAGGAAAGCCTCTGCACGCTTCTGGAGTACTTTTTGGCATCATTGTTTGCTCCTAAATAGTCTTATTTGCTAAACTCTTTACATTTAGTGATCTTCTTCACACACACACACACACACACACACACACACACACACAACGCACGCACAAGTTAGCACAACTTAGCAGTCTAAGTAAACCACTTCCTGTAAAATGCTGGAAACTTATGAAATTGTTTCCATTTACACCTCATGTCCTTTGCACTGTTTCTCGTGATTTTTGTGCATGTTATAAATCCCAAATACATGGCTATTATTTTTCATTTAAACAGCTTATTATCTAATTTTTTTTTCCTGAGACAGAGTCTTGCTCTGTCACCCAGGCTGGAGTGCAGTGGCGTGATCTCGGCTCACCGTAACCTCTGCCCCCTGGGTTCAAGCAATTTTCCTGCTTCAGCCTTCTAAGTAGCTGGGATTACAGGCATGTGCCACCATGCCCAGCTAATTTTTGTATTTTTAATAGAGACGGGGTTTCACCATATTGGCCAGGCTGGCCTTGAACTTCTGACATTGTGATCTGCCTGCCTCAGCCTCCCAAAGTGCTGGGATTACAAGTGTTGAGCCATCACACCCGGCCTGTTAGCTGAGTTTTTTTAATCAAAATTAAAAATAAGCCTTTAATATATACCTTCTTTTAAAAACACTTCCAACGTATATTTTCCTTTATATAAATACAGTTAACATTTGGTATAATATCATTTAGTCCAAAGAACTTCAACAGGTATGCAGCAACATTTGTTCAGAATATTTTGTCTTAAAATGTTTCTATTCTATGTTCAGTTTTGAAGGCTATTTTTGCTAGATAGAGAATTTTAGGTTGACTTTTTTTCTTTTGGTACTTCAAATACGCTCTTGCATCATCTTCAGGCTTGCATTTTTTTTGTTGGTAACCTGCAAACATTCCAATATTTCTCCTTTATAGAATAAATCTATTTCTTCCTTCTGACTTCTAAGGTTTTCCTTCTATCACAGTTTTGTAGCAACTTAATTAAAATACACCACGTGTTTTCCATTGCATATATATTGCTTGGGTTTCATCAACTTTCTTGATATTGCCCCACATGGCACAGCACTGCAAGCTCCAGCAGCCTCCATATTTCTGAATTCTAATCTCTGTCTCCTCAGTTCAGTGAGACAACTGTGCCATGCTTGGTTTCCCTTTCCTTGCAAACCAGAACGGGAAAGGGACTCCAGAGGGAAGGGCATCGCTCAGGTGTTGCAATCCTATGCTGGGTGTTGTCTGATTTGGGAGAAACTGTTACTTCATGTATCTGGCTCAGCTCTCTCAACGTGCATACATTGGGTCAAGTCTGGTACCAGTTACTCTGTTAGAGCCACGGCCAGGGGCTTGTCAATCACTCCTTAAGGATTCATTGGTTAGACATGCTAGTGCACACCTAGAAGGCTCTTCGCACTGTATAACTATTGCCATGTGATATGTATCTAAAGCAAATGAGGTTTCTCTAGTATAAGGAAACTGGTTTTAAAATAAAAATGCAACCCTTGCCACGCCCTTGAGTTTCCCATTCTCTGTGTTGTTGGGGCTGCATCTGGTAACTAAATTTCTTGCAGGCACCAGCAGATGAGCCCCTCGCTGTCCCTCCACATGCCCCCTCTCCACTTGGGCCCATGTTTGCTCATCTGGACCCCTCTCCTGAGGAGAAACTGGCCTTTCCTCAGTTCTGATGAGAACATGTATCCCCAGCCAAGCCCATGGCACTCAAAATGACATGGACCTAAGCTGGCCCTTGCACTGGCTGGCCATGTCCTTCAGCAGAAGGCTCAGCAGGTCCTGTTGTGCTTCGCTAGGGTCAGCATGAATGAAAGGGAAGGCTCATAATTACAGTAATAAAACAGTTATATTCAGTCATCATCATTTTCATGTCAGATGGAGGTAATTATCGGCATTTATAGAGGGTCTGCCAGGGGGCAGGCTCAGAGCTGGTGCTGAGTTTACACTGGTGCATAAAACCAATGAGGTCTCTGATCCTGCAAAGTTTGGAATTTAGAATCTAGTTCAAGCAAAACCACTTTAATAATATTTGTCAATAAAATTTACTTTGGATTAGTAAATGTCATTTTTCCTCTTTAGAAATGATTTTGTTGTATATTAGAATAGCATTGGGTGTAGTTCTCAAAATCATTCAAAATATTTTGGCAATGTGTGTTCACATAGACCCTTGACCGTGGCCAAACACATAACCGCTTCTTATGGCATGTCTCTGGCACATCCCTGGAAACAAATAGATGAGAGCATTAGGTCATGAACATCAGGGCAACACAGACTCAGATGTGTTAAGGAGATCTGGACACCCCCAAGGAACACTCTGTATTCAAGGAAGCATCCTATCTGTAATGCTTCTACTCTGTGACCATTTCTGTAGGGCTCTTGCACAGTGAAGCCATCCTGGCTCATTGTAAAGTCCTCCGCTGCCAAGAACACCATCTGACCACAATCCACTGCTACCAGTTAAATGTAATGACTAGAATATCTAAGGTTCTTTGAAGGTAACATTAATTTTCAGTGGTGGAGAAGATCCTTTTTTCCCACCATGGGTCTAAAGTGATAAAAATCCAATCACCTTGGGATAAAAGTGTCTTATTTTTGTCTTTTGAATAATTTAGCATGAACGCAGAGTGCAACCATTCAGCGGAGAGAAATGGGAAGGAACCCAGGTTTATTTTTGAGAAACAAGCACATCTCTCTGCCTCTTTCTTTGATCCTGAAAGACAAATGTCTTTTCAAGATGCTGCACAGAATGCTAAGACAAAACGCTAACCAGTTCATGGAGAAAATGAGGTGCTTTCATTGAAAAATAACTGTTTTTATATTTTCAACATAGAGTTCACAGTCACCCCCTAGTAGCCAATACATATTTCCTCTTCCTCCTGTTCTCCTGCGGCTTTCCTCTTTCCTCGGTTCAGGGAGTGTCAGCAAACTGGTTGGAAGGCTGCAGCTGGGCAAAACTTTGCAGTCAACATTCGCCATTCTGGGATATCATTCATTAGAACTGGCTGTCCACTACCAGGCCTCCTTTTCTTATTTTGCCAAGTAGGACAAGCTGCATTCATTGACAGAATTCACCGCTTTTGTCCTTCCCCCTGCACACCACTGCCGCTACCTTTCTCTCTCTCTCTCTCTCTATTTAATACAGTGACTCAGGCTAAGAACTGGATGGTATAATGCATTTATCATTTTTGTCTAGTCGTTTTTATTCTAGTGTGAAGCTGTTTTTCAGGTAGTGATGAACTCACACAAGATTCCTCCCCTTTTTGAGTAATTTGCAGTGTTTATGAAGAGGAGGCTAATTGTGCCGACCTGTTACCAGAGTTGTCATTAGTGTTTTCCTGCAGTTGATTCCTATACTGTCTTCTGTCTCTCATGCAAGCCCATGCTCCTTTATTCTTTCTTAATGGATGCTTTTCCTGTGGGGATAATCACAGAAGCTGACAGCTCCCTCGAGATTAAATGTATGACTTTGAATTTGTAGAACAAGGAGAAAGTACCAGGTGTTGAAGCCAGTATAGACAGATCCAGACCAGCATCATGTCCCCAGGCAGCCTCTTCACCTCAATTCTTCACAGATGAAAAAAGAAGTATGTGTCACAGGTCAGTGCAGGACCAGCATCCCAGGGGCCCTGCATTGAAACTCCAGGTAACTGGCCAACACCCCACTGGGCAGGTGTGCTGCATCGATTACCCCATTTGATTAGATCATATCTTGGGATTCATTAAGGTTAACTGTTAGAGGCTGGGCGCGGTGGCTCACGCCTGTAATCTCAGTACTTTGGGAGGCCAAGGCAGGAGGAACACGAGGTCAGGAGTTTGAGACCAGCCTCGTAAACATGGTGAAACCCTGTCTCTACTAAAAATACAAAACTTAGCTGGGCATGGTGGCTCATGCCTGTAATCCTGGCTACTCAGGAGGCTGAGGCAGGAGAATTGCTTGAACCCAGGAGGCAGAGGTTGCAGTGAGCCAAGATCACACCACTGCACTCTAGCCTGGGTGACAGAGCGAGACTCCATCAAAATAAATAAATACATAAATAAGATTAACTGTTAGAGCAGGACTTGGGGGCAGGGGGCAGGGCAGTGAGATATGCTAACCCTACTCTCCCACTCAGGTGAGAGGAGGGCAGCTGCTGATGCGGACGGAGGGTGCTCCCTGTCTCAGCAAGAACAGAGTCCACGGGGTGAGGGGGGGCCTGTTGGAAGTCAGGCCAAGTGGAGCTCCGGGTGGATTAGAAAGGTGGATGTAGCTCACAGCACAGTGAGATTTGGAAGTCCAGCATTTGGCGTGGAGGAATCATCTCCCCATGGAGTGGAGCATGCACAAGGAACTGAGGGCTCAGTGTGCAGGAGGAGCTGGTGATAACAAGGCTGGCCCAGGCCCAGGAGAACAACGGGGCATTAGGATGCCTCCTAAATAAGGTCTGGGGAAGAAATGCAGCTGTGAGAATTAGGCTCAGAAACAATGCAAAAGCTCAGGGGTGTGTGGTGTGTCCCTACTGGTGAACTCTGGGAACAGGTCTGGAGGGTTAGAAGACCAGACACTGTGCTGCAGCCGAGATTGGTCCTTGTGACTAGAAAAGGGAATCCAGAGACCTCATTTTTGGGACAAGGGTCCGCGTATAGAGGTTTACTACCGGAAGGGGCCTGATGGTTTGTGTCACTATCACAAGGGCAAGGTCATAAGTTTTCTGTGAGGCCCTTAAATTAGTACCATGCCCCAGCCATAGACCATATACTTCATATTCGCTAGTTCACTTGGAAATCTATACTGAGGGTGCCAAGCCGTTGAGTGTCTGAGAGAGAATGAATGAAATGAATGACAAAATCAGTGTCGGGCACCTGCTATTTGTGCATCAAATGCAGTAGAATGAATGATCAGTAAAAACTCTACCAGCAGGAAAAATAATCAAAGCACTCCTCAACTGATCGGATGCTACAATGGAGTGTGGGTGATGAGGCTGACCTATAACAGAGGCTAGAATGAAAATCTGGTGGGATGAAGGTCTGTTTTAGAGACCCTGAAGACAAATGAGAACAGACATGGCTCTTGTGTTCTGCAATGCCTGTCACAAACGCGCCATTTCACCTCTGCAGTGACCCCATTGCTATGCGCTGTCACAGACGTGCCATTTTACCTCTGCAGTGACCCCGTTGCTATTGACATCATCACTCACATTTCACAGCCCAGGAGCCTGGGACTCAGAGTGATGGAACAACTGCCAAAGTTGGACCCACAGGGTAGACACATGATGGTCAGAGTGGTTCCTAAAGGCAGGACATGGAGGTCAGTTCTGTAGGAACACACCGGCAGCAAGGCAGGGCACCAGGAAGTCAGCACCAAAAACTCTAGAGGCAGAGAAAGCTGTGGAATTCGGTTCTGGATTGTGTGTCCTGTAGTATGTAGGCAAGTCTGGGCTCCCAAGTATAGAGTCCATCAGAAAGTGGGCCAGAAGCTAGCCTGTGTTTGAGGCAGGAAGATAAATGCTATTACTATTTCCAATTATACAAATACAAAGGAAGCTTTAGCTCTGAGATCTCAGTTATGGTTTATTCCAAATTTAAAGTTTCTTAAACTTTCACATGATGCCGGTGAAGGGCAGGGTGTCCATTTTAATATATTCTCAAATGGGGCAATATTGAGAGTCAGAGGGGGAGTAGCTAAATATGTGCCTGGAGTGGTGGCATCAGCATTCCCTGGCAGATCTGCTGGTGTCGTGTGGGGCTGCCCCGGGGGCGCTGGAAGAACGGGCCCAGCAGCTCAGGACAGGGTTCCTCTCCCCAGGAGGCGCGGCTCCCAGTTCCCACTGTGGACAGACACAGACTTTGTTTGAGTGAATCACTCCTACTAGTTGTGCAAAATCAGGAAGCCATCCCAAAAGACCTTCGGATGCTGAGGATGAGGATGGGATCATTTAAATTTTATTTTTAAATGAAAGACCTGCCTTCTTTCCAATTCTGCCCTTAACTGGCCAAGACCCTCAGGCCTGCCCTGTTGTCTCTCCTTAGCATCACTTTGCTCATCTGTTAGGTGGGAATTGTGGCCCCTTTCCCGTCTCCCTGCTGTGTTTTTCCGAGGGGCAAATGAAACAAAGCGTGTTAAAGCTCCCCATGAGGTGGATACTGCTACAAAGGAGTATGGTTGACTGTAGGTGTTAGCTTGACTGGATGAAGGGATACTCGGACAGTAAAACATTATCTCTGGGTGTGTCTGGGAGGGCATTTCTGGCAGAGGCACATTGGAGTCTGTGGACTGAGCCAGATCCACCCTCACTCAGCGTGAGTGGGCACTGTCCAATCGCTGAGGTCTGGAGAAGAGCAAAAAGGCAGAGGACGGGTGAATTCTCTTCTGTTCTCTTTCTCTTGGAGCTGGGATGACCTTCTCCTGCCCTTGGGTATTGGAACCCAAGGTTCTCTGGTCTTTGGACTCCAGGGCTCGCACCACGGCCCCCAGTTTCTCAGGCCTTTAGCCTCAGACTGAGTCACGCCATCAGCCTTCCTGGTTCTAAGGCCTTTCGATTTGCTTGGAGCCATTCCCCACCAGCTTCCCCGGGTCCCCAGTGTGCAGACGGCCTCTGATGGGGCTTCTCAGCCTCCATAATCATGCGAGCCCATCCCCTGATCAGTCTCTTCTCATGTATCTGGCAACTACCTGTTTCTATCTCTTTTCTTTTTTTTTTTGAGACAGAGTCTCATTCTGTCGCCCAGCCTGGAGTGCAGCGGCGCGATCTCGGCTCACTGCAAGCTCCACCTCCCAGGTTCACGCCTTTCTTCTGCCTCAGCCTCCCGAGTAGCTGGGACTACAGGCGCCTGCCACCACGACCAGCTGATTTTTTTTGTATTTTTAGTAGAGACGGGGTTTCACCGTGTTAGACAGGATGGTCTCGATCTCCTGACCTCGTGATCCGCCCGCCTAGGCCTCCCAAAGTGCTGGGATAACAGGCGTGAGCCACCGAGCCCGGCTCTATTTCTGTATTCGTATCTAGATCCCTTGTTTTTTCCTCTGGAGAACGCTGACTAATACAAAAGGTAAGAGCCCATCTGTAAGGCATCGTTTCCTCTTAGCAGCAGTGTCAGCTGACAGGGGTGCACCAGGGCTTGAATGCTTGTCCCTCCAAAACTCATGTTGACATGTGTAAGTCACTCCGACCGTAATAGTACTAAGAGGCAGGGCCTTGAAGAGGTGATTAGGCCATGAAGCTTCTGCCCTCGTGGGTAGGTTTAGTGCTTTTACGAAGGGCTCTCAGGACTGGGTTCTTTCTCTCACCCTCTCACCTTCCACAACAGGAGGACGCACAAAGAAGGCCCTCACCAGATGCCAGCACCTTGATGTTAAACTTCCCAGTCTCCAGAGCTGTGCAAAATACATTTCTGTTCACTATAAATTACCCAGTTTCAGGTATTCTGTTATAGCAGCACAGAACAGACTAAGACAGAGTGAAAGTTTGTTGATTTTCCTTTGGTGAGGCTGTGAGCTCTGTGGATGGGTGTCTTGGGGAGAAGCAGGTCCTTCAGTTTGGGAGCATTGAGTTGAGAGAGCAGCAACAAGGAACCAAGCAGGTGCTGTCCCCAGGACTCCTGGCTACCGAGAGGCCAGCAGGAAAGAGAAACGCCGCAGGAGCTGCAGATGGATAAGCAGATGCCTCGCAGGTGTCAGTGTTTTCTGTCTTAGCTCAGTAGCAAATAAACACATCTCAGTAATATTCTTCTCCCTGGGTTA
This sequence comes from Nomascus leucogenys, assembly GCF_006542625.1. Taxonomy (NCBI): domain Eukaryota; kingdom Metazoa; phylum Chordata; class Mammalia; order Primates; family Hylobatidae; genus Nomascus; species Nomascus leucogenys. The sequence continues at coordinate 118,178 of NC_044395.1, read as the reverse complement.
GAGAGATGCTGGGGGAAGGACCATTTCCTCCTCTCAGGTTTTAAAACAGCACATCAGGGAGCATGATGGGAAATGCTCTGATTTACTCCAGGGCTAGAGGATTTCAAAGACGGGGGATGTGAAGGCAAGTCGGCCGCTTCCAATGCCTGGGGAAGGGCGGGCCAGAGAGCCAGCTTAAAAATGGTGGAAAAATGCGAGCTGGGACGCCTTCTGCCTCATTTGGTTTTAAAAATAAGGTATTTGTATTCCTAGAGCTAAGTCTCAAAACAAACTTAAATTTACATTAGGGTACCTTGTCAAATATTGCTGTTTAAAATGGCCTTTTAAATTAAAGCTTGGATTTTTTTTTTTTAATGGGGATTATTGAGCCAGAGACATGTAAATTCTTCAGCCCTTGCTGGGAAAATGGGTCACTGCAATTAAATATCAGATAAACTCTTTTCAAGGACAATTATTCTTTGTTCTTTAATGATGAAGTTTCAATGATCAGTATAAGAGATATTTCTTTTCTTTCCCTCCATGTGGAAGGAAAGTGAGAAGAACCTATAAGAAATAAAACTTGGAGTGATCATCTGCAAGCAGGCAGTCATAGCCACAAAAGCAGCAATCGCTTCAGTGGCAGCACCCGCAGCCAGGGGCTTTGAGGTGTTTCTCACCAAGGTGCTCTGGAGACATGGAACAGACGCTACATGAGGGATTTTGTACCTCGACAGACTTGATGACCTTTTTTTTTTAAAAGGCAGGGGAAGGGGAGCTGGACAGGGGAGCATTTTAGCCCTAGCTCGGGCTTGAAGGTTTGGTCTAAACAGAGTGATGACTGGTAAAATAACAGCAAACACTTACTGAGCTCTTACTACCTGGCACGCTCTCTTCTGTGTTCTTTTTACTTTATTTATATTTTGAACTTTTATTTGAAGTTCAGGGTACATGTGTAGGTTTGTTATGTAGGTAAACTTGTCATGGGGGTTTGTTGTACAGTTTATTTTGTGGTACTAAGCCTAGTACCCATTAATTATTGTCCTAATCCTCTCCCTCCTTCCATTCTCCAGCCCCAGTGTGTGTTGTTCCCCTTGATGTGTCCACCTGTTCTTATTATTTAGCTCCCACTTATAAGTGAGAACATGCAGCATTTGGATTTCTGTTCCTGTGTTAGTTTGCTAAGGATAATGACCTCCAGCTCCATCTGTGTTCCTGCAGAGAACATGATCTTGTACATTTTTATCACCACATAGTAGTCCATGGTGTGTATATTACCTTAATTCATCGGCTCTTTATGACAACCCTGGGACATATGTCCTACTGTTATCCCCACATCAGCACATGAGAAAACTGGTCATCCAGAGGTTAAGAAACGTTTCTGAGGTCACAGAGCTAGTGCAAGGTAGGAATGGAATGAGCAGCCCAGAGAGCACTTGATTAAACACTATGCTAAACACCTACAGGGAATGGAGAGGAAATGCATTCGATTTGTTATATTGAGATCTGTCTTTAAATAATACCATCTTTAGATATATCATTGTGAAAATTATCTAGAAATATATACACTAATATGTTTTAAAAAGAATAAAGAATATTCTTTTACTTAATGTGTTCTTAAATGAAATAAGTATCTTTTAGTTTAGATTTTCAAACAAGTGTTGTTTTGGGACTCTGTTCACTGACATTGTATTTAGAATTTTTGCATCAACATTTGTAAGTGGTATTAGTCTGTAATTTAATTTCACTGTGCTGTGTTTATCAGCTTATATCCATTTTATACTTTATAAAGCTAATTTGAATATTTTATTTATGTTCATTGGCTGCAGCAATTTATGTATCATTTGAATTATTTAATCTTTGAATGTTTGTTGGAATTCACCTGTGAAACTATTCGGGGCTGGGTGTGGTGGCTCATGCCTGTAATCCCAGCACTTTGGGAGGCCAAGGCAGGCAGATTGCCTGAGGTCAAGAGTTCGAGACTAACCTGGTCAACATGGTGAAACCCAATCTCTACTATACAAAAAGAGCTGGTCATGATGACGGGTGCCTGCAATCCCACCTAGTCAGGAGGCTGAAGCCAGAGAATCGCATGAACCCGGGAGGTGGAGGTTGCAGTGAGCCAAGATCGCACCACTGCACTCTAGCCTGTGTGACAGAGCGAGAACCCATCTCAAAAGGAAGAAAAACAAAAGAAACTATTTGAAACTGGTTCCGTTTTTGTGTGTGTGGAATGGTAGAATCTTGATAATTTTCTCCATTTCTGTTGTTAGAATTGGTCTGTTTAAACTTTCTATTTCTACTGGCATCAATTTTGGGAACCTGCTTTTCCCTAGGAAATAATCCGTTTCACATAGTTTCACCGTTTATGTTTATAGATGTGTGCAAATAGCCAATTAAACAATTTTTCCTTTGTCAATAATTATTTACCCCTGGATGCTTGTTATTATTATTATATTTGTGCTTCTACCATTTTTCTTTATTAGTGACCAGTGGTTTATTGGTTTATTAATTAGGTCTATTTTTTTCTGTTTTCATGTTAATTTTTGACTCTGTTTTCTGTATCCCCTTTCCTTTTGTTTGTGTGTGAATTACTCTTTTGTTATGTTTCTAGGTTGTAAGTTGGTAATGTAAGTCACTTGTGTTCAGTCATTGCTTAAAATGAAGCATTTGAGAAGGTTCAAGGCTGTGAGAGGAGGCTGGAGTCTGAAATGAGATAGCTAGCATGAAATTCTTGGCCGATTTGACTAGGAGATTGTTAAGAGCAGGGATGTCCAACACGCTGCACTATTAATTAGTTAAGATCATCTATTCGAACGTTCAGCTGTGTTGTGACTCTCCTCTGAGACTCTCAAATCCTCAGTAAAGGTCTCTGCACATAATTGACTTGTGCATTGGTATTTTGGAGAATGCAGGGAAAGGGTGTTGTTATAGTCCATGGTTAGGATGTCAGAGGACAGAAAGAAGAGAAGACATTTGAATGAAAAACCAGCTTGGGGGAGGAAAAATTCTGCAGGAAGAGGAGATGTGAGACAGAAGAAATCATGGGAATGGTCTTTGGAAACTCACCAACAGGTTGAGGACTGAGCACTGAACTTCACCCAGCAGTTGGGACAGAAGATGGAAGGAATGTTATTCAAATATTAAGCGGGCCTGCTGACTTCACAGAGACATCTTGGTTACCAGGTACTTCCTTTCACAGACCCCCACTCTCTCCAAAATGGGAAGTATTGTTTATACTTCTATCTCCGTGGCATTGAGATTAAGGTTCTATAAATAATCTAACCCTGGCATTCTTGTACCCACTTCTACATTGTCTCAGTGGAGGTCTGGGGTGCTCTGATGGCACGAGATTGTGGGTGGGACATTGCAATATCTACTTGAGAAACTGGCCTTTATCAGTCCTTCTAAGTAGATCACATGCAATCAGGAGTTTAACAGAGGCTCTTTGGTGATTGTGAAGTTGAAAAGTATTGGTATATTTTTCTTTTATTAATTATTCTAATCTTGGTTCAGTTACTAAACAAAAACATGTAGTAAATGCTGCCCCTCTGAACCTCTGAACAACTTCCCCACTTGTCTATGTCCTAGCTTATCTTTCTCAGAAATCATTTCCCCTTAATTCATTCTGTGCCTCTGGGTTGTAAGTGGCAATAACATGTGGGCATTTAGAGAGGCCAACTACATTTGCCTTCACAGACATCATGACTTTGCTCCCTGCAGCCTCCTCCACAGAACAAGGAGGCATTAATCATGGTAGGCATTGGTCACCTGCAGAAGGCCATTCCAGAGCCACTGCTGGAGGGTGAGCACACCCGTTCTTGATGCCACATCTCCTTGTTGCTTCTTGCAATAAACCATTGCTCAGCATCTCTGATGTTCTGATACCTTGCAAGTCATCTCAGTTCTTTTTTTTTTTTTTTTTTGAGACGGAGTCTTGCTCTGTCGCCCAGGCTGGAGTGCAGTGGCACGATCTCGACTCACTGCAAGCTCTGCCTCCTGGGTTCACGCCATTCTCCTGCCTCAGCCTCCCGAGTAGCTGGGACTACAGGCACCCACCACTATGACCAGCTAATTTTTTTGTATTTTTAGTAGAGACGGGGTTTCACCGTGTTAGCCAGGATGGTCTTGATCTCCTGACCTCATGATCTGCCCGCCTCAGCCTCCCAAAGTGCTGGGATGACAGGCGTGAGCCACCGTGCCCAGCTGTCATTTCAGTTCTTGCCTTTACCTCGAAGACAAGCCATGGAATCTCTGTGCATCTCTGAAAAAGGAACACCGAAGCATAACATTGCTCAACACCCATTTTCCCCATAATTCCCACAAACACATCATTATGCCTTCTTCCCCTCCTACATTACAAGTAAAACACATCCAATCCATCTCTAGACATAAGATCAAGGTCATCTCCTCCTCATTTGTGTGCCCAGGAAAATGTGTCTTTCTCGTATTCTAAGTTTCTTATCATGCATGACTAGTGCCTGGGTAATACAGTTGGTGAGCACATATTATTTGATCACAAATCCATGCTAGTCTCAAAATTGTTCTTCTTTTTACCCGGGGAGAATGTAGTTCCATTTTAGGAATGCCTGTCTGATAAAATTCAGAGTCCTGAATCCTAGGTCTAGCTCAAATATTGGTTTGAAGTGTGAGCCTGGCTGTCTTTAAGATGAGGAATAGAACCTCATGAGTACCACAATCTGCTTCCACTGTGAGGCTTCGTCCCTGGCAGGAAGTTCTGTGTGATTCTCACACCAGGTGGGTGCATCTCCCCAGAACTCAGGGCCCAGGGCAAAGACATGAGTGATGGAAACACTGGAAGCATGGGGTGCTGTCTTCATCCTTCTCTACACAGCTGTTCACTCTAACCCAGACAATATCTCAGAGCAGATGGCCAGGATGGATGAGTCTGTATACCCTGCAATGTTGCCAACAAACGCTGGGCAAAGGCTTACACACTGCACGCTGGCAGGGACCTTTAGAGAAATGTGGGGAGGGAGAGGGGCGAGGCATGGTAGGATAGGGCGTTCTGGAAGGTTAAGCGGGTTTGAGGGGACCATGCTGTGATCCATCCTCTCCAGGCATTTCTGTGGCACCCCCGACAATGCCTCTCACTCTTGAACTTTAGTCAGCACCTTCCTCTGTTAAGAGAAGCACAGTTACTCCTGAGCAGGAATGTGTAAGGCTTTCCTGAGACAAGACTTTGCAGTCACAGCACTGGCCAGATTCACCCATTCTTCAAGGCTGAGTGCAGGAAGCGGGTCATGACTTCTTGTGGATTATGTCCTTCTTTGAATTCCTGTATTGTTTTTCTATAAGTCATTTATTTTAATGTAAACTGTGGTCTGCCTTGGATTATTGAAATGCCTGGTGAATGTATCTAATTTCACTCTTTGGGCTTCAAGCTCCCAGGCTTGGCAGGCAGCGTGTGCTACTCTCACTCTGTAGCACTCTCTCCTCCCACACGTGTACTCTCAGCAAAGTGATCACGGTTGAGGGGTGTTTGGTAAGTACCTGCTGACTAATATTATGGTGAGTGATCAACTGACCATTGTGATCATGGAGAGGAGGGAAGAGAAGGCACCCTCCTGAGGAAAATCGGTCAACCCCGTGCGACACACCTCAGCAAAGGTGCTCGAGCCACTCTGCTTCCCCATTTGGCAGAGACAGCACTGACTTTTGATATCAGTGGATCCGTGCTGTGGCTTGCCTCCTACTGAAGCTGGGCTCCAGCATCTCTCTTGTCTGATTGCTTGTTGGAAGCTCCCTGCTCACCTGTTGGGGAAAGAGATGTACACCCCCAGCCCCTGGGAGCTGAAGGACTTTCATCCCATGTTTCTGTCTGGGTGTTTTATTGGTTGACATTTCACCTTTGGACCTGCAATCCATCAAGAATAGGCTCTTTATTGTCGTTATTGTATATGGCGAGAGGCAGGAAGCAGATTTTCCTGACAATGTGCAGGTGTCTCTGGATTACAGGTCCAAAGCTTTCTTACAGATATTTGATTGTCTCAGCACAATGTGTTGAAAAGGCTGTTCTTTCCCCACTATACCGGTTGATGCTCTTGTCACAGAAAAGCCGGCCGTGTATTCACACATCTCCTTATTTATCCTATTTTGTTCTGTTGGTCAGACTTTCTACCCTCACATCACTAGTATACGGAATAAGCCAGTACTGTGTTGTAACACACCTGGGTATCTGCAGTAGCAAGTTACTCAGCAGTGTTTTTGTCAACATCACTTTGGTTATTCTTGGGTTTTGTATTTCCATCTAGATTTTAGAAATAGCTTATCACTTTTACATGCACACACACACGCACATATTGCTGAGAGTTTGATTGAGATGGCTCTGAATCTGTAGATTAATGTAGACGGGCAGCCTTGTCTTTTATCCCTTTACTTGGCAAGGCCGGTTTAAAGCAAGGAAGTTATCCCTGTTTGTGGGCCATTAGTACAGTGGCCAGCTATACACACGGCAGGACTGCAGCAGACACGAGGGCAACACAGCTTTAGTGCAGCACACGCCGACTGGTGCGTGGCTGCCCAAGGCCCCGCTGGCTCCATCCTTGACCCTTTAATTTCTCCCATTTGCCAACCCATCAGGGGACACAGAGATTTTATTGTTTTCAATTAGAACACTAAATTCGACCAAGCAGGGTGCACAAATCTATTTCAGAGTCTTCATTAAAACTATTTAATTCTTGTTTTAATATATTCATAAGCAATTTATATGGAAGACAGAAAAAAGAAACACAGTCCCAAGCATCAAGGAGCCAGTCATATTATTTTTTACAAGACAGGTGGTAGAAATTTAGCCCCATAGGCTTTTCCTTTAAAATGACCTCCGGACTGTGCTCTCTGCTGTGTGAGTGTCCGTTTTCCTCGTTTCTCCCCTCCTCTCAGCCTTTTGCTGGGCTGACCAATCGGATGGCACTGGGATGAGGCTCAGATGGAGCAGCAGGCAGGCCACACCAACAGGAGCTGGGGGGATGGAAGTGGAGGAGCATAAGCAGCCACACACCTTCATCTCCAAGGCCCTCACCCTCAGGAAAGAGCACAGGTGCTCCAGCCTGTCAGATTTGCCCTGAGTGGCACCTTTCTGCAGCACATCCTCATCACAAACAACGATTTGCACAAGTGTCCTCCCAAAATAACACAGCCAGGGGCCCAGGGGCCCAGGGGCCTGGAGCTATCCACATTTAGGAGAAAGCTTTTTTTTTGGAAGAAATGTTCAAGCATTGGAAGTTGATAGAATTTTACAGTGAACAGTGATAAACTCAGCAGGTTCCATCATTCACATTTTACCATATAGTACCCATCACATATCTATCCATCTAGATTCACATTTCTCCATCTATCACATCATCCTGGCTTTGCATTTCAGAACCAGACATCTAAACATGACATGACCACTAAAGACAGGTAGACATCAAGGACTTTCTCTTCATCTAAGATGGAGTAACAGGAACCAGGCTTACCCTCCTGACTGAAATAACAACAACAACAACAAAGGATGAAACAGATGAAACAGAGGTTTGCAGGCACTCTACAGAAGGTAGCACAGAATAATAATCTGAGAGATGTGGAAGAAATGGAGGCCTCTACAGTGGACCTGGCTTACACCTTGAGAGGGTTTCCAGCCTGTAACACAGAGTGACAGAACCCAGGCAGAGCCTGGCTGACTCCCTGAGCTGGAGATGGAGGTGAGAATAAGGGAAATGAGACAGAGTCCACAGGACTGAGAGCTGGAGAGGAGAGAGTTGGGCAGAGACAACCCCTTGAGGTCCGCCGCAGGTCCCCTTTCAGAACTGAGCTGAGCACCTCTCAGTGCATGGATGTGAATAAACAGTTCTGGACCTCAGAAAGAACACCTCAACAAAAACTAGAGATAACAGTGCCTGGAAGAGATGCAAAACCAGAAGCGTTAACTAGCCCTGCCAGTCAGAAACCCTCAGGACTCACAGGGCATTGGGCCGAGTGCCCAGAAGCCTGGAGCACTAAAGTTTTGCCTGAGTTGTGAGGGATGCTCAGACCTAGACTCAGCAGTTGTCTGGTCCCACTCAGTACATCAGAAAAGCAAGGATTGAAAAGAACAAAATGTTTTCAGGTAACTTAGCTGTGATCCAGAGCAAAGCTCAAGACTAGCACTCAAATGTAAAATTCAAAATGTCTGCAATCCAATAAAAACTACTCTGCATAAAAAAATGTAGTAATAGTTATCCATAATGAGAAGAAATCAATAAATGAAGACTAACTTAGAAGCAACTTAGATGTTAAAGTTAGCAGACAAGGACAATTACTATAATGGGATTTCATGGAGCTATAAAAACGTTAAAAAATTACATAGTGACTTGGAATATATAAAAAAAGCCAAATTAAACCTTAAAGGGAGGAAAAAAAATGTGAGAAAAAAGTACATAGAATGGGATTTACAATGGATTAGGCATTGCAGAAAAAAGATTATTTGAACTCAAAGACATACAGACTAAGAAATAAAAGGCAAAGATAAAACAGACAATGATAATATTTAGTATTTGAACAAAGTGTCAGTGAGCTGTGGGATCACTTTAAGCAGATTAATACATGTGTGGTGAAAGTCCCAGAAGGAGAGAAAGAGAGGACAGGAAATACATTTGAAGAAAATGCTCCCAATTTTTCCAATTTGGTGAGTATTTTGTGCCAGATATCCAAGAATCTCAATTAACCCCAAGCAGAAGAAATGTGACTGAAACTATACAAAGCACAACATAATCAAATTGCTCAAAACAGGTGATAAAGAGGAAATCTTTAAAGCAGCCAGAGGGAAAAAAATGACACGTTATGTACCAGGAAAAATGTAAAGATTACAGCAAATTTCCCATTGAACAGAATGCAAGTGAGAAGAGAGCAGGACAACGTTTTCAAACTACAGAAGGAAAAAAAGTAAAATTAGAGTTGCACACCCAGTTAAAATGTTTTCAAAAAGAACAAAACACAATAAGATTTTTCAGATATTCACAAGCTGAGGTTGTAAACATAAGCAAAAGTATAATGTGTGACCAAGTGGTACAAATGTTGGAGGAGAAATGAAGGTTTATACTACAGCAAGATTCTTACGCTACGGCGAGGTTCTTACGCTACAGTGAGGTTCTTATACTACAGCGAGGTTCTTATACAGCAAGGAAAATTGTACAATGCCACTTGAAGGTAGATTATGATCCATTAAAATTGGTAATATCAATTATAATGCAACTGCAAAAAACTAAAACAAAACAAATAATTGTAGGTAATGATTTAAGCCAGGTAAATAGTAGGCTTTACCCAGAAATGCAAGTTAGATATAACATAGGTAAATTGATCAATGTAATTCACCATTTTAACAACATAAAAAAGAAGAACCATGTAAGGATCTCCATTAATGCAGACAAAGCATTTGGCAGAATGCAACATGTATTCCTAAGAAAAATTGTCAACAAGCTATTAATGAAAGAGAACTTCTAAACTCAATAAAGGGCATCTAGAACAAAACCTACAATGAAAACTTTATTTAAAGGTGAAGACAAAATGATTTTCCTCTAAGATCAGAAGTGAGGCTCTCTGCTCCCACTCCTATTCAGCATCATACTGGGGCAATAATACAAGAAAAGGAAATTAAAGGCATACAAGTTGGAAAGGATATCTTTATTTTCAGATATGATAACAGTCAATGTAGAAGTTCCAGCGAAATCTACTAGAATGAAAGAAAAGCTACCAGAATAAGAAGTATTAAAAGGTTATAGAATACTATGTGTTGTAGACTGAATGCTTGTGTCCTCTAAAATTCATATGTTGACATCCTAACCCACAATGTGATGTGATAGGTGGTGAGGCTTTTGGGAGGTAACTAGGTCACAAGGATGGAACCCTCATAAATGGGATTAGAGTCCATAAAACAGGGACAACAGAGAGCTCTTTTGAGGATACAACAGGAAGGGGGCAGCCTAGCACCCAGAAGCAGGCCCTCACCAGAACTCCACCACACTGACACTCTGATCTCAGACTTTCAGCCTCCAGAACTCTGAGAAATAAATTCTTGTGTCTTAGGAGCCAGTCAGTCTTTGGTACTCTGTTAGAGCAGCCCAAAGTGACTTAGACACAGTGTCACTATATCACAATGAGAAATCAAAAACTAAAAATTTTAAAGTACCATATAAAGGAGCATCAAAAATATGAAAAAGAGATACATCTGTCAAAATATATTCAGACCTGTCCAGTAAAAACTACGTAATATTGCTGAGATAAAGAAAACTAAATAAATGAGAGATTTTCCATGTTTATGTCTCTTGAATTGTTAAGATGTTAATTTTCTCCAAATTGACATAGAATTGATGCAATCTCACTAGAAAATCATTCAGGCCTCCTTGTTGAAACTACTAAGCAGATTCTAAAAGTTATATAAAAATGAAAAGAACCTGGAATACCAAAACAACTTTGAAATCGAACACAGTTGAGGGACTAATACTAAGAGTTTTTTAAGACTTTTCATAAAGTTATAGTAATCAAGGCAGTTTTGTGTCATAATCAACATAAGTAAATATCGATGGTCCAGAATAAAGATACAAAATAGACAATCCATGGGACAAGTTATTTTTGACATAGGTACACAGGAAAATTGCTGGAGAAAGTATAGACGTTTTAAAAAATGGTGCTGGACAATCGGATATACATATAAAAACAAAACAACAACAACAAACATTTCAATCCATATCTCCCAACATATATAAGAATTTACTAAAAACCGATTTTGATCTTAAAATGAAAAATCTAGAAATAGAAACTTCTAGAAGATAATAGACGGAAAAACTTTTAGATCACTAGTTAGGCAAAAGTTTTTGAGACATGACACAAAAAAACACAACCCTTGAAAAAACAAATGAATAAACTGGACTTCACATACACACAAATACTCTTTGAAGAACACTTCAGGAAATGAAAAGACAAACCAGAGAGTAAAAGAAAAAATTTGTGAATCAGGTATCTTACAAAGGAATCATATCAACAATATAGAAAGAAATCACAGAATTCTACAGTAACAAGTAACTTATTTTATAATAGGAAAATATTAGAATGGACTTCCCTCAAAAAAAGATACAGGTTAGCAATGAAGCACTTGTGAAGATGCTCCTACCATTAGTCATTAGCGTATAATTAAATTAAAAATATAATTAAATACATCTATATAGCTATCAGAATGACCAAAATTTTAAAAGGCTGATCATACAAAGTTTTGGCAAAGATATGGAGAAAATGAAGTCTCAACAGTTCTGATAGAAATGCAAAATTGTGCAACCATTTTGGAAAATAATTTAGCAGTTTTCTAAACATTTAAATATGCACCTACCACATGACTCAGCCTAGGTATTTACCCAACGGAAGTGGAATATATGCTCATATAAGATTTGTACACAAATGTTCTTGGCTTTATTTATAATAACAAAACTTTGAACAATCTCAGTGTTTATCAAAAGTAAATTAAACTGTTTATTCCATACAATGAAATAGTTCTCAGCAATAGAAAAGAAAGCACTATGACGTAACTTGGATTAATCTCAGAATAATTATATTACGTAAAAGTAGTAAAAAGAAGAGTGCATCCTGTAGGATTCTGCTTATGTAAGATTGAAACTAATTTGCAGTTAGTCATAGACTTCCAGTTTCTGATTCAATACATGGAGAACCTGAACATCATTAGTACCAACCACACATCAAGCAAAGACCAGAACAAACTGATTGTTCACAATTCTTATATCAGCCAGAGGTTACAAGGCAAACACCTTCTGCAAAAACTGGAGAGAGAGGCAGAGACTGAGAACTGCAGCCTACAGATTGCAAAAGCTTAAGAGGAGAAACACAGCACAGGAGCCAGTACACGTAGGAACATTCCGACTGCAAATGACAAATCGCTGGAAGCTGAACGCAGACTAGATAAAGAGTTAAAAACCTCAGGAACCCAGTCATCGAGGCCCTGCATGTTCCTGTTTTACTTCCAGGAATTCCATCAGGTCCTCAAGTTGAAGATGAAAGAAAAATCCCTTCCTGCTGGTGGTGAGGAAAGGGGGAAAAGCATAACTACTGTGAAATGCACCTAGAGCATTATGTTCTCCTTGACAAACAAAGCTATTTAACCAGACGTGAACCCACTTGGGTTTACTGGAACCCAACTGAACCCATGGTGGGGACTTACCCGACTGCAGCCCTCACTAGTTTCCTGTCTCAGTAAGGTGGGAAAGATCTGAGAAGCACTGTGATGGTCATAGCTAGGGGCACAGGCTCACTGAAAGACTAAATCTAATAATAGGTTTATAAAACATTTGCACTCCCCATGTCTCAGTAAGGTGGGGAAGATCTAGAAGCACTATGATGGTCATAGCTAGGGGCAAGGCTCACGGAAAGAGTAAACCTAATAATAGGTTTATAAAACATCTGCACTCCCCACATATCTTACCACCGCACCAATCAGGCTCAGTATAATGAGCAACTGAGCTGGGTTGCAGCTGAACAGCTAGCAAGGATCAGACTCTATTTCAGGAGGCCCTAAGGAAACATAAAGACAACTGGGAAGACAAAAACAAGGACATTCAAGGAAATTTAGCCTGTGACACATCCAGCTACAGAAAACAGTAAACAAAGTGTCACTCTTAGTGAGATAAACATAAACTTCATGCTAAAGGATTTTTTACTTCAGTTTATCAATTCCTCAAGTCCAGGTTTTAACCAAAAACTACAAAGTATGCTAAAAGGCAAAAACAAAAAACAAAGTGAACAAAACCAGTCTGGAGAGGCAAAGCAAGCCACAGAGCCACACAACTCAGATATGGCAGAAATTTTGGAATTATTAGACTAGAAACCTAAAATAAGTATAATAAACATGCTAAGGGTCCTAGAGGAAAAAGTGGACAACATGCAAAAACACATGGGCAATGTAAGCAGAGAGATGAGGAGTGTAAGAAAGGGTGAGAAGTAAATGCTAGAAATTAAAAGCACGCAGCAGAGATGTCGAGTGTGTCTAATGGCCCATCAGTAGACCCAACACAGCCAAGGGCAGAGTCAGTGAGCTTGGAGATGAGCCGATGGAAATATGGAATAGAATATCCCCAAACTGTGAGACAATTGCAAAAGGTGTAACATATGCAAAATGGGAATACCAAAAGGAGAAGAAAGAAAGGAAGAAATAGAAGAAGTATCTGAAAGAGTAACAGAGGAGTATTTTCCAAAATTAATGATAGTCACCAAACCACAGATCCAAGTAGCTCAGAGAACATCAAGTAGGAAAAACACCAAAGCAAAACAAAAACAAAAGCATGTAAGAATATCATATTCAAACTTCATAAAATCAAAAACAAAGAGAAAACCTCGATAAAGCTGGGAGGCGGGGGAAGAAGCCCTTTATCTGCACAACAACAAAGGTACAAACAGCATCAGACTCTCCCCAGAAACCATACAAGCAAGAAGAGTGATGTGAAATATTTTCGTTGTTGCAAGAAAAAAATGGGCCAACCTAGAATTTCGTATTCTGTGAAATAATCCTCCAGAAGTGAAAAAGGGCATCTCAAACCAATACAAATTGAAGGAGTTTGTCACAGTATACCCATCTTGAATGATTGTTCAAAGAAATTTTTCAGGGAGGAGAAAAGTGATATAGGTCAGAAACTAGAATCCATGTGAAGAAAGGAAGAGGGCTTATTTTTTGCTTTCACTCTGTTTTGGTTTTGGCTTGCTTTTGTCAGTACGTATTTTTATGTTGGTTGGGTGGGATACTCAAGGAATGGAACCGTTAGGTGACAGAGTCGGTGCGTGCTTAGTTTTGTGAGAAATAGGCAGAACTTTTTTCAAAGTTTCATCTTATCCTCCATCAGTAGCAGGTGAGAGCTCAGCTGTTCTGCAGCTTCACAATATTTGGCATTGTCAGTGGGTAATTAACAGTTGGTATCTTGTTGTGATTTAACTTTTTAACTCAGGGCCTAAACTCTCCATCAACAGCTTACATACCAGTTTCTACATAGGACGTGGTCTATAGCAGGAAGTTACCAGAAAAACATTGCTTCAGGAACTAGAGAAGTAATGTCTTTTTTTTTTTTTTTTTTGAGACGGAGTCTCGCTCTGTCACCCAGGCTGGAGTGCAGTGGCGCAATCTCGGCTCACTGCAAGCTCCGCCTCCCGGGTTCACGCCATTCTCCTGCCTCAGCCTCTCCGAGTAGCTGGGACTACAGGCGCCCGCCACCACGCCCGGCTAATTTTCCGTATTTTTTAGTAGAGACGGGGTTTCACTGTGTCAGCCAGGATGGCCTCGATCTCCTGACCTCGTGATCCGCCCTCCTCGGCCTCCCAAAGTGCTGGGATTACAAGCGTGAGCCACCGCCCCCGGCCGAGAAGTAATGTCTTATACTTTGTGGTTCTCACGTAACCATCCCCAGCCATTGCCGTCTTTCTTCCCATCTGTTTCCCAAACACATCCCAAGTTCTCTGAGACAGCCTTGCTGATTCTGCCTTAAATTCTACTCATCTCACTCATAGCATATTTAATGGAATGATTATAGTAACTGTGGACACCTAACTCACAGGCAGCGGACTCTTCCCTGGGAACATGTGAAGATCAGAACAAGTAATTAAGGATTTTAAGAGTGGCTCTATTCTCCCGAGGCTCCCTGTCAAAGCAGACCCTGTGGTATTCCAGTCACTGAAAAGAAAGTGGGTATGTTTGTTTTCCTTTGAAAACAAGTATTACCATTTTGGGCACTGGTCAACAATATATTTTCAATGCTCTTCAAGTTTTTCTAATTCCATTTCTCTTGTTATGGTTGGCACTGTGATCGTGGCCATTTGGCCACCTTGCCCTAGTGTAGAAAAGTAGAAAGGCTCTTCTGTCAGACTGCACCACGCGTGCGTGTCATTGGATGCCTCCAAGGAGCTGATGAGGCCAGTGGGGTGGGCCAAGGAGGAAGCATGGTCCACAAAAGCAGCCATGATTGCCTGGCAGGAAGGCACAGAAATGATGCTCAGCAGAGAGCAACTGCCATGACAGTGATGGTAAGATGATGTCATTGGCTAACATCGCCTTTGCCATCCAGGAGTGGGAGCCAGACAACCATATTGCAGTCTTGTTTCTGCCTTCATGACCCTCTGTTTCTTCATCTAAAAACCGGCTTCAGAAATAATTATTTCTACTGATTAACATGTGTCATAATGAAATGACTTAGGTTAAAATGACTAACAGGGTCCCTGGAACATTGTGGTCAGTTATGATATATTACTTTTCCAAAGCCCCTTTGGGGATTCAAACAATTCATTTTTCCTCTATAGCAATATCAGGCAGTATAAATATGTACAAATCAGTAATCAGCACCTGGCGAAGCTGGTGTCCTGTCCCAGGACTCTCCTAGCTCCTGAAACATATGTTTAACTGTGGAAGCAATAACAGGAGGGATGCATTTACACCTCCTCACAGGTGAGGTCCGCCTGCTCGTGGTGGCATGTGTGGGTTCCTGGGAGAGCTGAAACACAGCATGTAAAGTAACCATGTCAGAGGCCCTTGCTGCCCCTTCTCCAGAGCCACTTTACTGAGATGGTCCACGTCTCAGATGCTGTCCACTACATCTGCATTTTTCTCTGGAGGACTGCTCCTTGCAGATGGAGGCTGCCTGCCAGGAGACAACCCTGGGGCTGTCTGAGGCCACTGGCCACTCATGCCAAAATATAAACTTCCAATCTCTGTCCCAATATGGGGCAGGCTTTGTGATGTACTTGGTGCCCCAGAACTCCTCATGAGATGGGACTGAGGCTGGACTTTGGAAGTGATATTGATATGGTCTGACTGTGTCCCCACCCAAATCTCATCTTGAATTGTACCTCTTATAATTCTCGCATGTTGTGGGAGGGACCTGGTGAGAGATAATTGAATCATCGGGGGTGGTCTTCCCTATACTGTTCTCATGGTAGTGAATAAGTCTCATGAGTTCTGATGGTTTTATAAGGAGACACCCCTTTCTGTAGGTTCTCATTCTTTCTCTTGCCTGCTGTCATGTAAGATGTGCCCTTCACCTCCTGCCATGATTGTGAGGCCTCCCCAGCCACGTGGAACTGTGAGTCCATTACACCTCTTTTTCTTTATAATTTACCCAGTCTCAGGTAGTCTTTATCAGCAGTGTGAAAATGGGCTACTACAGTAAATTGGTACCGGTAGAGTGGGGTGCTCCTGTAAAGACATCTGAAAATGTGGAAGTGACTTTGGAGCTAGGCAAGCAGAGGTTGGAACAGTTTGGAGGGCTCAGAAGAAGACGGGAAAATGTGGGAAAGGTTGGAACTTCCTAGAGACTTGTTGAATGATTTTGACCAAAATGCTGATAATGATATGAACAATGAAATCCAGGCTGAGGTGATCTTAGATGGAGATGAGGAACTTGTTGGGAACTGAAGTAAAGGTGACTCTTGCTATGTATTAGCAAAGGGACTGGTGGCATTTTGCCCTGCCCTAGAGATTACTGGAACTTTGAACTTGAGGGTGATGATTTAGGGTATCTGATGGAAGAAATTTCTAAGCAGCAAAGCATTCAAGAGGGCACTTGGGTGCTATCAAAAGCATTCGGTTTTAAAAGGGAAACAGAACATAAAAGTTCAGAAAATTTGCAGCCTGATGATGCAATAGAAGAGAAAAACCCATTTTCTGAGGAGAAATTAAAGCAGGATGCAGAAATTTGCATAAGTAATGAAGAGCCAAATGTTAATCACCAAGACAATGGGGAAAATGTGCCCAGGGCATGTCAGAGACCTTTGTGGCAGACCCTCCCATCACAGGCCTGGAGGCCTAGGGAGAAAAAAATGGTTTCGTGGACTGGGCCCAGGGCCCCCCTGCTGTGTGCAGCCTAGACACTTGGTGCCCTGCCTCCCAGCCACTCTAGCTATGGCTAAAAAAGGCCAAGGTGCAACTCAGGCCATGGCTTCAGAGGCTGAAAGCCCCAAGTCTTGGTAGCCTCCACATAGTGTTGAGCCTGCAGGTGCACGGAAGTCAAAAATTGAGTTTTGGGAACCTCTGCCTAGATTTCAGAGGATGTATGGAAATGCCTAGATGTCCAGGCAGAAGTTTGCTGCAGGGTGGAATCCTCATGGAGAACCTCTGCGAGAGCAGTATGGAAGGGAAATGTGGGGTTGAAGCCCCCACAAAGAGTCCCCACTGGGGCACTGCCTAATGGAGCTGTGAGAAGATGGCCACTTTCCTCCAGACCCCAGAATGGTAGATCCACCAACAGCTTGCACTGTGCACCTGGAAAAGCTGCAGACACTTGACACCAGCCTGTGAAAGTGGCCAGGAGGGAAGCTGTACCCTGCAAAGCCACAGGGGCAGAGCTGCTGAAGACCATGGGAACCCACCTCTTGCATCAGCATGACCTGGATGTGAGACATGGAATCAAAGGAGATTATTTTGGAGCTTTAAGATTTGACTGCTCCACTGGATTTAGGACTTGCATGAGACCTTTAGACCTTTTGGGTTGGCCCATTTCTCCCATTTGGAATGGGTATCTTTACCCAATGCCTGTACCATTGTATCTAGGAAGTAACTAACTTGCTTTTGATTTTACAGGCTCATAGGTGGAAGGGACTTGCTTTGTCTGGGATAAGACTTTGGACTGTGGACTTTTGAGTTAATGCTGGAATGAGTTAAGACTTTGGGGGACTGTTGGGAAGGCATGATTGGTTTTGAAATGTGAGGACATGAGATTTGGGAGGCACCAGAGGTGGAATGATGTGGTTTGGCTGTGTCCTCACCCAAATCTCATCTTGAACTGTAGCTCCTGTAATTCCCATGTGTTGTGGGAAGGACCCAGTGGGAAATAATTGAATCATGGGGGCAGCCTTCCCCATACAGTTCTCATGGTAGTGAATAAATCTCATGAGATCTGATGGTTTTATGAAGAGACACCCCTTTCACTTGTCTCTCATTCTCTCTCTTGCCTGCTGTGATGTAAGACGTGCCTTTTGCCTTCCACCATGATTATGAGGCTCCCCTGCCATGTGGAACTGTGAGTCCATTAAGCCTCTTTTTCTTTCTTTCTTTTTTTTTTTAATAATTTACCCAGTCTCAGGTATGTCTTTATCAGCAGTGTGAAAATGGGCTAATACAGACATGTTTACTTCATCTCTTTCTCTCTTACCTTGCCTCCCTCACTCCAATGCAGGCATTTCCTCAGGGTACATTCTCAATAAGTTGTTTGCCCAAGAATCCCGTCTCAGCCTCTAGGGAAGCTGACCTAAGACCAGATAGAGGGTCAAAAGTCTCATTGAAGAAGTAAGACTTCCAACAACTACCTGTGCATTTCCAAACTCCCTGATACTTTGCCTTCAGCAGTCAAAGTATCTGGATGTTGCTCTCAGCTTGGCTTGTCAGCATTCAGCATTTATTTTTAAAGAGGCCACAGGGACCAGGAGAAGTTACCTGATTTACCTTTTGCTCACAGCCCTCTTAGGGTGGCATGGTCAAAGGCACACACAGAGGGTCTTTTGGGGTGGTGGGCAGTGTGGTATCAGGGAGATGTTTAGCCTTTGAGTCAAAAACCTTTATGTTAGGCCATTGGCCCATTACTCCTTAGCACGGGACCCCAGATCTGCAATTTTCTTATCTACAAATTGGGAATGTAAATGTTCACCCTAAGGTGTTTTTCAGAGAACTACTTAAAATAATGAATATATTTGCACTTTTATATTATAAAATGTTAATGTAAATGTGAGAGTTTCTTTAAGTCATATACTTCGGACTGCAGTGGGTTGGTTATAGGCTAAACGTCTTTGTCATCACTGGGTAATTAATGCCAATTGTTCCCTAAAGTGGTCCTATTAATTTACATTTCCACCAGCAGCACAGGCTCATAACAGTGCTGGATGGCTGAGAAGCTTGCTTCTGCTTGGCTCACTTCTTGTATTAGGGTTATACATCCAGACCTTTGTTATGTGACCTTGTGATCTCTCCCTCTAGAGCAGGCACAACACATGTCCCCACCCAGTTGATGCTGGGTTTGAACTATAGAGTGGTAGCAGATGCACTGTGGGTGAGGGCCTTCAATCTGCTTGCCTGGCTTGGTTTAGCCAGTGTGCTCTGGTGGTCCCCCCTGAGAAGCATAACCATGCTGCAACTGTCCCCTCGGCCTGGGGGCAGAACTGACCCCTAAGGTAAGCCTGGAGTCCAGGCTAGCTCAGGCTCCATGAGTTGAATCATAATCGGCTTGCAAACTGTTGAGAGTGAATATAAATGCTGGAAACGATTGAGATTTTGAGATACAGGAGTCTTCCTGCATCCATGTTTTCACTTTCCACAGCTTCAGTTACTGTTGTATGAAAATATTAAGGTATTTTGAGAGAGAGATAGAGAGAGTCCACATTCACATGATTTTTTATCACATTTTATTGTTATAATTGTTTAATTGTTCTCTTATATTGTCAGTTGCTGTTGATCTCTAACTGTGCCTAATTTATAAATTAAACTTGATCATAGACATGTGTATGTACAGGAAAAAAACAGTATATAGAGAGCACAGTACTACCTGCGGTTTCAGGCATCCCACAGGGGTTTTGGAACATATCACCTATAAATAAGGGGGGCGGGAGATGCTAATGTAATTTGCTATACATCAAAAACTGACAAATACATTCTGTTAACATTAGAGAAATAAACTATCAAGGTGTCATAACATGGAACACTGGAAATTGGTGAAAAATGAATAAAATAGAGTTATGTGTGTCTGCATAAACAAATACCCCAAACACAATATTATATACTAAAGCAAGTTTCAGTATAATATGATAGCATTCACAAAAAGTTTTAAAATAAAAATGATACCTATATGTGGTAAAAAATGTTATAAAATGACTAGTGGTAGTTACCTTGGGAAAATGAATCATTCAGGAGTTGATGATCAGGGATTTAGGCATGGTGACAATGTTTTATTTTTTAAGCTGTGTGATAAGCCTATAGGTTATCATGTTATTATTCTTGTGCATTTTATACTCTTCAATATTACATACTGAATTTTAAAATATAAGAATGTGAGTTTTTGAGATAAGTTTTATGCCTACGAAATGTTATCCAAATGTTAATCCTACGTGTTATTTTTGAGTCTCGGTCATGTAGGCATGTGTTGGTAGGAAGTGTGATGTTTTTCATTCTGCCTAGGTTGTGTTTTGGTCCACACCCATGCTAGTTCTCTTGGACTAAAGAGCTCACTCAGGAGGTTGATTCTTTACCACTAGAAGTCCTCACGAGGTCTTCTCCTGGAGATCAAAACTCATAAAACAGTTTCTGGGTTACCTCTTCTCCCTCGTCCCACCCAAAGGTTCATAGGGCACTGTTGTCAGTAGAATCACTATGTTCTCCACTGGCTGGACTCACGCTGCAATCAGCTGACATGAGATGATAAAATTGAGACTGTTCTTATCTTGGATTTGTTGAGATCTCTCATGTTTTTTATTCTCTCATCTGTTTGGTCTGGGAAGTACAGGAATTAAAACATATTTTTTGTACCTCGTTGAACTTGTTTTAGGTTTAATCTACTTTTCCTTTTCTAGATTCTTCATACAGAAGCTTAGATAATTCATCGTAGACCATCTTCTGTTTTTCAGTCAGCATATAAACTTCTATCTTAGCAATGCTTCAGCTGCACACTACAAATCGTGAAGTGTCATGTTATTATTTTCATATAGTTCAAAATGTTCTCTAATTTCCCCTGATTTATCCTTCAACTCACAGGTTATTTATAAGGATGTTATTGAAGTTCCAAATAATTGGTGATTTTTGAAGTATATTGTTGTTGGTTTTTAATCTAGTTCTGCTGTGCTCAGAGAACATACTCCACAAGACTTTGGTGCTGTTAAATTTATTGATATTTATTTCATAAACCAACATATAGTCTTTCTTTTTCTTTTCCTTTTTTTTTTTTTTTTTTTTTTTGAGACAGAGTTTCGCTCTTGTCGCCCAGGCTGGAGTGCAATGGTGCGATCTCGGCTTATTGCAATCTCTGCCTCCCAGGTTCAAGCGATTCTCCTGCCTCAGTCTCCTGAGTAGCTGGGATTACAGGCACCTGCCCGGCTACTTTTTTAATATTTTTAGTAGAGACAGAGTTTCACCATGTTGGCCAGGCTGGAATTGAACTCATGACCACAGGTGATCTGCCTGCCATGGCCTCCCAAAGTGCTGGGATTTCAAGTGTGAGCCACCACGCCCAGCCCATGTAGTTTTTCTTGGTGAAGGTTATATGCATATTTGAAAATAATATGCATCCTGTATTTGGAGGACAGAGTGGTCTATAAATGTTGATTAGGTCATGTTGTTTGATAGACTTGCTGAATTCTTCAATACCACTGTAGATTCTCCGTCTATATGTTCTATCAATTACTGAGAAAGGAGTACTTCAGTCTCCAAATATAATTGTGAATTTGTCTCTCTCTCCTCCCACTTTGTCAAATTTTGCCTCATGTATTTTGAATCTCTGTTATTTGGTTGCATACACATTTAGAATCATTATGTCTGCTTGGTTTATTTACTCCTTTATTATTATAAAATGTTTTTGGGCCCTGACGTAGCCCTTTTCTTTTTCTAGCTTTTCTGGTATTATCTTTGCCACTCAGAGCTCTCATGTATAATGGTCCCATAGTGTATCATTTTCTGCTCATTGACTTTTAACATTTCTGTGTGTTTATGTTTAACACTATTTTCTTATAGACACCTCATACTAGTGTCTTGGTTTCTCTTTATAATCAATTCTGATAAACACTTTTTTATGGAAGTATTTAGACTATTTTGATCTAATGTTATTAATATTTTTCAGTCTTAAAACTGTTGTCTAGCTCTATTTCTTTTTATTCTTTGTTTTGGTTTTTATTATAAAAAGTAAATATCCATTAAGTATTTAATATTTATTAATAATTCCACTGTATCTTCACTGTTGGTTTATTAGTTATATCATCTCATCTTGCTTTAATTATTTAAGAGTATTTAGGAATTACATGTGTACCTGGGCTTTTCTTTGTGTGAAGTTTATTTTTATTACTAATTCACTACCTCCTTGTTATAGATATAATCCAATTTTCTATTTCTGTTGATGTTGTTTTTGACAGCTTATCACTTTCCAGAAATCTTTTCCATCTCGTCTAAGTTGTCTATTTTGTTGCACACAATTTTTTATGGTATTTCTTTATCATTCATAGAGAATTCTATAAGGTTGGGATTGACTGTCCCCTACTCTGTTAATGATTTTAAGTATTTGAGTCTTCTTCCTTATTTTCTTAATCTGTTTAGCTAAAGATTTGCCAGTTTTTGTTAATCTTTTTCAGGAACCAACTCTGGTTTCATTAATGTTCTGTATTGTTTTTCTATTCTCTAGTTCATTTATTCGCCATCTAAACTTCACTATTTCCTTCTGTTTTTTTCTTTTTTTTTTTTTTTTACTAATATATTAAGGTGTATGGTTGAGTTATTGGTTTGAGATAATTTTGCTTTTTTAAATAGAGTAGATTAACAGCTGTTAATTTCTATCTAAACACTGCTCCAGCTGTACACCATAAGTTCTATTACGCTGCATATTCATTTTTATTTACCTCAAATTGTTTTCTAATTTTTCTTGTGATTTTTTTTCTTTGATCCATTGGTTGTATAAGACTGTGTTGTTTAATTTCCACAAATTTGCAAATATTTGTTTTTCTTCTGTTATTGAATTCTAGCTTTATTTCATTATGGTCAGAGAAGATATTTAGCATGATTTCGCTATTTTTAAAATTATTGAGGCTTGCTTTGTAGCTCACCATTTGGTCCACTGTAGAGAATATTCCAACTGCACTGGAGAAGAACAGGTGGTCTACTGGATGGAATGTTCCATATTTGTCTGTTAGGGCTAGTTGGTTTATAATGTTTTCAGATCTTTTGTTTCTTTATTGATCTTGTTGAGTTTTTCTACACATTTTGAAAGCTGAGTATTGAAGCTCACAACTACTGTTGTTGAGTTGTCTGTTTCTCCTTTTCTCGTTGTCAGGTTTTGATGCATGTAATTTGGCACTCTGTTATGACGTGTACATGTTTAAGATTATTATGTCTACCTGGTGATTAACTCTTTTATCATTATAAAATGTCTTGTCTTTCCCTAAGAATTTTTGTGTCAAATTCTATTTTGTCTGATATTAGTATAAGCATTCCAGCTCTTTTTGATGACTATTTGCATGCTATATCTTTGCTTTTAATTTTCGGGTGTCATTGAATCTCAAGTGTTCAACTTGTAGACACAAGATAGTTGAGTTTTTTTCATTTATTCTGCCAATTTTTGCCTGTTTATTAATATATTTAGTCTATCTATATTCAAAGTATACATTTAATATTCACCCCCATAATACATTGTTAGTATTTTGGCTTTAAATATCGACATTTTAAAATGAGAAGCATACTTTCAAAATGTAAGTCAAGATTTCAGGGACTTTTTGATTGTTTGTTTTTTTGTTTTTCTGTAGATACCCTAGTTCTACCTAAATAACTTTATTTACCTTTACTATAGTGTATCCTTGCTGGCAACATATTTCTTTAGCTTTAATACATTTGAAAAATGTATTATCTACTTTCCTAGGGATATTTTACTGGATAGAGAATTCTGGAAGTATGTCTATGTTTCTTTTAACTCTTTTATTATGTTGTTCCATTGAATTTTGCCTTACCTAGTTTCTAACCACATAGCTATGGCCATTCTTGTATTTGTTCTATTGCAAGTAATATGATTTTATTTCTTGATATTTTAAAGATTTCTCTTTATCATTGTTTTATGATGTAACTTGCTTTGATTTGGTCGTTTGGTTTGTTTGTTTCTTTTATTTTGTTTTTCTGCTTGGAATTCTTGGCTATATGGTCCAATTGCTTTTATCAAATTTTAAATACTCTCTGTGGTTATTTCTTCCTATATTTCGTTTTCTACCTCCTCTCATTGGGGTTTCCTATTATGTGTACATGAGACCTTTTGTAATGTTTCCTAAATCCCTGTCATTCTGCTTTTCTTTCCTACTCTTTTAATTTTCCCTGAATTGATTTGGGATAGGTTATATTGTTACGAGTTTAAGTTTACAATCTTTTCTTCTGCACCGTCTAATCTGCAGTTATTCCTATTTCTATCTCTAGATGCTCCACGTGGTTCATTTTTATGTTTTGCTTTTCCCCTCCTCATATTGATGTTTGCCTTTAAACTGTTGCACGTATTCAGTGTGTGTATTACAGCTGTTTTCCTAACTTTGTCTGCTAATTTCATCATGCCCGTCTCATTTCTGAGTCTTTCTGCTGATTGAATTTTCATTTGGTCACGGATCACATTTGCTGTTTTTTGCCTGACCAGTTGTTTTTTGTTGGCCGAGTTTACTGGTTCATCAGTTTTATTTCTCAAACTGATGCATGTCTGTAAACCTGTCTTTTAAAATGTCTGGAATGCATTTCAGGGAGGCCTTGCTCTGCTGAATATCACCTTTGTTCAATGAGGTCTCTTCACTGTGGCTAATTGGCACTTGAACCTTTCTCAGTCCTCTGTAAGCTGTGGGTGTTTTATAGCTAATATGTTTTCCTTCCTTAGGAGTTATTTTTTATTTAGACTCTTGATGTTTCTCCCTGTGGGTATGCAGATTGGCATATCCAAATACTACAGGGGAAGCTATGCAGATTTCTTGGCATGGCTTCTTTCGTATGCTGCTCTGCAAATTCTAGTTACTCTGGTCCCTCAAAACTCTGATCTCCATCTCCTCAGCACAGTGATTCTTCTGGGCTCTGTTTGGCTTCGTCTTCTGCTGTGGTCCTAAAATTACCTCCAGATATAAAGCCAGGGTACGTGTAGTGCTGACTTCCTATGTTTTCTTGTCTTTAGGATTAGTCACCCATTGCTTGCTGTCCAGTATATACAATTTATTGTTTTATACATTTCATGCAGGTCTGTAGCTGTTTATGGTTGAGATTAACTTTGAGATCTACAAGATACTTTTAAATAAAGGACATCGAACTCCAATTCAAAACACATGTGTTCAGTCTCTATTTATCCACAATCACAGATCTATTTCTGAAATACGGGTTTCCAAACATCTACATCCTAGTTGTGGGCTTATGTGTTCCATCCTCAGGAGGCCTTTTCTTATATCATGGGCTAGGCCTGCCTTTCTGCCATATACTTTTTTATATTCTGGATCTCATGTTTGCTATCTGGATCCCACTTGTACTAACGTGTTGAGTGTCTCCCTAAGAGACTGTGAGCTCTGAGAGGGCAGAAGATGTTGTGTCAGTCTTGTGCACCTGCTCTCCCTGCAGAGCCCAAAACATGGCCTTGTGCCTAGGCTTGCAACAAGTATTTATGAAATCCATATGTATACATAAGAAATAAATGTATCATCAATTAATATTACCAGTTTAGTAGCCTTGGAAAATATCTCATAAAAACTTTACGTCAGAGTTTCCCTTATCCAGAAATCAAAGAGATGAGCCAATATCATTAAGGTTTTTTATACTCTAAAATTGTTTCTCTGATTTTCTTTGATTTTCACAACTATCTGCTGAGAAAGAAAGACACTCATTTTAATTTTCAGCTTATAAGTGAGAAAAACATTTTTCAAAAGGATTAAGCAATCTGTTTAAGATTGCATAGCTAATTAGTAAAAAGGCTTGGGCTCAAAATTGTTTGACTTTATACTTTATTTTGAGAAATACAGTATTATATGGAGAAATCCCTTCTACTGTAACTTAACTCCTCCTTTAAAAAGGGAAAACAAACAAACACAAAGTATCTATGTGTTTATATCCTGCTTCAAGAGATTGTGAGCTTCTTGAAGGCCAGAGCTGTAAATCATATATTTTTGTGATTTCCCCAAAGCCTCAAACGTGTTCTACACAGTGCAGTAAATAATTTGATATAATTCTCTGCAGGAAAATTGATCTAGTGCTGAAAACCAGTAAACAATTCTCATTAACTATCTCTGTACTTCACGTGTCACACAGAATTTGTCTTATGGTAAGTGATCAAACCTGGTTGTTAAAGCAATGAATGATTTAACTAGCAGAATGTCAAGTTTTGAAGCCCTCCCACCTGGACCCTTCAGCCTCAAGGCTGCCATACCACAGCCCCAGGTTCTGTCAAGAAAGATGTTGCTGGACAGTCTAGGTGCGGGTGTAGAATTTGCCCTTCCTAATTTCCTAATTTGTTTATCCTCCTCCAATCTTCATTGCATCCTTTATCTGGCAGCAGATTATCTTTCAGGGGTTAAAACTTCATGTGCTTTCTAGGGCTAGATAGGTAACGTGAATGTATAAATCTGTGGTCATAAAACAATAGGGTGGGTGATTCCTGTAGAAAACTAGAGCTGAGAAGGCCCTATGTATAGGTAAAAATGAATTTTTAAATGCTAAAATCACCCCACCTTCCTGAGCAAATAAAATGTCTGTGCATTGAGCTAAGCCCGGGGCATGCAAGTTCATGTCCCCTGCTTGGGGTCATTCCACACCTTTGCTCAGATGTTTGCCGTGTAATCCATCCCGCTACACAGACACATTCAGACTTCTCAGCTGGGCACACAGGCTGCTCCAAAGTCTGGTCCCAGCCCAATTTCCCAGCTGCTTCTCCTCTCTGCTCCCACACACACCCTCCCACACTCCCGTCCACCTCTACTGTGGGCTGTCCCTGAGCCTGACGCTGTGCATCTCACCCGCTGGCCTGCTCTGCTAGATGGGTAACATGAGTGTGTGAATCCGCTGGCCTGCTCCGTGCTCTGCATGCTGGAATCTGACTGTTGGAATCCTGGGCTGCCTCAGCTGCACTCTCCACAATGAGGCCTTTTTGACTGACTCCTGCAGGGTGCACGTGGACCTTTCTCCTTTGTTTGCATAGCCCTGGGAGGCTATTTATTTTCACTCTCGAAGCCATTTTCTATACCTTCACCACCAGTTTGCACTTGAGGAAACTAAGACATTGAAAGCTAAGTGAGCTGACCAAGGCTGCATTTTGAGAAATGGCTTTTCTTTACAGTACCTGCACACTTGATAACTGCATACCTTCCCTACTGGTTTAAAACTATCTGTGGGCCCTTGTCCAATGTTCGTACTGTCCACTGCACTTTTCACAGTGTTTGGCACATGGTAGATGATCAGTGAATGTCTGAAGGTCGAATGGAGTTTATGCTGAATAGGTGTGCATGTGTACGTGTGTCTGCATTTCAGGTAATAAAGTCTCAATATTCCTTCACAATAGGCTTTGGTATTCGGAATTGACATCCAGAGCTGGTTTCCTTCAAACTCATTTTTTACCTTTAATTTCCTCATTGATGATGATGACATACACTCACTGGCCCATCTCTATCTTTAACTGACCACTGGATCCATCCTTTTCTCTTTCTTTTAACCTGCTTGAATGCAAACCAAGCCTCTGATTCAATGACAGCTTTGCTGATGTACACGGTGTCGGTGACGTCATGGTTTCCTAAGTAACAATCAATCTGCTGTGCTAAAACTCTACGGAAGAAAGCCATTAAAAAGGATTGTGTGAGTGGTGTGTGTGTGTGTGTGTGTGTGTCTGTGTATACCTGAAAACAAACACACTAAGTGTCCATGCACACACACTGGTCATCTTTTCAAAGAATATCATCAACAAAATTTCACTGTAGCAGCATCAGTGAGATGAGTCTCAGTGGATGAAGTGGTTTCCATGGAAATGTGTTATCGTGCTTTGGAAAAGCAGCTTGTTCTGCACATGAGAAAGATGTAAAATAGGGGCTCAAATCCCATGTGAACTCACACCACTGCAAATATAGCCTCTAAGCACCTGGAACAGACAAAGGCAGAGGCTGGAGTTTAAGAAATAGGGTCTGTTCCACCAGCGTGCCCGGGACCTTGGCTGTTGTCATTTACTTGTTCCTTGTTGTCAGAGACCCCAGAAGCTGGGAGCTCTCCGAGATGAGGCACTGCACCTTGAGTCATCATGGTTGTTAGTATTTTGTATTACTTATCAGCCATGTATAAGTGCTTTACATATATTATCTCATTTAGTTACCACACAGCCTTAAATACGAGTTAGGTGTTTTAAGTCCTGTCTGTAGTTAAGGAGGTCAGAACTATGTTTAATTGCCTCGGGGCCTTGCTAATGCCTGGCTGCTGGTAGGTGTTTAGATGGATAAATGGATGCAGGAGTGAATGAGGCAGTAAGGGAAGATGTGGGGGAAAAGGCAGGTTGTTACTGGGAAGTCTCTGCCCAAGCCTGAGGAGCAGCGTACGGGATCGGAACCATCAGACACTCATGCTGATAATGGGGGCCGAGGAGCTTGGGGACTGAATGGCTTGACCACATCTTTCCAGCACCTCCCTAGAATATTGGTTGACGGCCTCCAAGAGAACAACCCATTTAGGTCAGCTGAAGCTGAACCACTCAATCTCAATCTATAAGTCCACTGAGGAATACATTTTTTTTTCTCCAGCAAGCTTTAATGCAAGAGCCCTGAATTCTCAGCCATAGACCCTGTTCTTCTCAGCCTGTTTTTCTGGCTCTGGCTGAGCCCCAGCCAGATAGAAGATATTTCTGAACGTGGAGGGTGGTTTAGGAGCTGTCAGCATCTAGTTCACAGAAATGACCAGGAGATACCAGAGCAGAGGGGACAGTGGGAAGAGACATTTTCAGCAACTACGGGCTCTTCCTCTGAGATTAAAAAAATACAAAAGGCAAAACTCCTTTTTTGCTCGATGTTGATAAGAATGTACACTTCTGGCCGGGCGTGGTGGCTCACGCCTGTAATCCCAGCACTTTGGGAGGCCAAGGCAGGCGGATCACGAGGGCAGGAGATTGAGATCATCCTGGCCAACATAGTGAAACCCCATCTCTATTAAAAACACAAAAATTAGCTGGGCGTGGTGGCACATGCCTGTAATCCCAGCTACTCGGGAGGCGGAGGCAGGAGAATCCCTCAAACCAGGGAGTTGGAGGTTGCAGCAAGCCGAGATAGCGCCACTACACTCTAGCCTGGCGACAGAGCAAGACTCCGTCTCAAAAAAAAAGAATGTACACTTTCTTCCACAGCCTTTCAGTTATTACTGTGCCTTAGGACAGCAAAAAGGCCCACTACCCAGACTGAATGTGGTCTCGCTCAACCCAGGGGTAGAGAGCCCTGTGGCTGTCTCTCCTTGAGCCACAGAAGGTGGGGTTCATGTGCCCCACTGAACCAGGCCAGGCCCAGCCACTTAAGGCGTAAACCAGGGAAACACCTGGTGCTGCCAATTAGTGCGTGCATGGGGCGTGCATCCCTCTGGCTCCTCGCTGTGATTTCATGGTTCCATCCCGTCCAAGACTCCTCAGCACAACTCGCCGTCCTCACCCAGGAAGTGGCAGAGGGGACTGAGAGCAGCCAGGACAGAGGGGGCTGTGGGACTCAGAGGGCCGGTTCCTGCTTCTGGAGAAGCAGCCAAGGGGGCTGTTCCTTCCTCTCCAGACAGCTGCTGGGGTCCAGGCCATGGTGGAGAGAGGAATGGAACCACGCTTCTGATAGTTTATAGTGTAAAAATCAAGGAACATTTTTAGGCCATTGCTATGGGCAAAGTTCTGGTGAGGTTATTTTTTTATTAACTGACAAATAATGATTGTATATATTTTGGGGTGCAATGGGACTTTTTGGCATACGCATACATTGTGGAATGTTTGAATCAAGCCAGCTGACATATCCATCACCTCACATACTTAAAATTTTTTTGTAATGGGAACGTTTAAAATGTACTCTTTTAGCAATTGTGAAATATGTGATAATTATTATTAACTATCGTTCTTTGCTGCACAGTAAGTCACTGAAACTTACTCTTGGGTGAGGTTTCTTGATCAAATCTTGCCTTAAATATTCTTACAACCTATGTGGTAGATGGATATATAAAAGCTAAATTTTTTCAGGAAATAATATGTGGTTGAATTTAGGCCGAAATCAAGTT
The DNA here is from genome assembly GCF_006542625.1 of Nomascus leucogenys. Taxonomy (NCBI): domain Eukaryota; kingdom Metazoa; phylum Chordata; class Mammalia; order Primates; family Hylobatidae; genus Nomascus; species Nomascus leucogenys. The sequence continues at coordinate 88,246 of NC_044395.1, read as the reverse complement.
CTTCAAGTGATTCATCTTCATTTCAGCTGGAAATTCTGTGTTTCAAATCCCTTCCTGTTTTCATGGGCCTCAGGGAAGCCTGTTCATGGAACCCAAGAACGTTCTTCAGCTTCCACTTTTGCAGTGTACTTCGCACTCGGCTCTTTCTCAATGTGCTCTGCTACTAAAGTCTCCCCAGCCGCCTCATCTGTGCTCCAGCACAGCCAACTGCAGGCAACAATGGTGGATGTGGACCTGCACCTGCTCAGGTGTCCTCCTCCTGTGGTGAAGAGGAAGACGTCTGCAGAGACCTGCACATCTGGATGGGCAAGGCCCTGTCCAGTCTGGGCCTCTGTGTCCCTGGACCATGAGGTTTCTCCCCCTCCTTGTCTCCTCGAGCCAAGCCCATGCAGGACGATGGGGCTGGGCTACCCAAGCCCGCTGTGTCCACACAGGGAATTGCTTTGTTTTCTGTGGGAATAGAATGGAAGGACTTTTATTTCTAGAAGACATTATCTCATCTCCTGTATTAATCCGAGATCTAGTAATGGCATTTATGACCCAAAAATATGCCTTTGAAATGAAGCAGTTATCTATTGAAGAATCTTTATTTCTAATGGAGAACAGAGCTGGACTCTGACAAGTTCCAGAGTGTCTCAGGAAATAGCAAATCTATCCTGGAACAGGAGCAAGAGAGGTTTGAAAACAAACAGCTGAGGATTCCAGGTGCAGGAGGCACCCTAGGGAAGGTGGCTGGAGCCAAGCCAGTGTCATCTGCCAACAGTGGCCACATTCTTAGGACAGACCTGGGAAAAGGAGGCCTTTCTTGTAACCTTGTTCACCCCAAATCTTCATTCCTACTTGCTGAGATTTTTTAAGTACCAAATTATCTGTGATTCTAGATGTTGACATAAAAATAGCCTTTAAGCTTCACCCAGTCCTTGGGAGTCTATGCAGCAAAGTAAGCTGGTGAGGAAAGGCTGGCTGAGCTTCCTCTGGGAGCTGGGGCAGATGCTCACTGCCAAGCCTAGGGAGGCGATTCTGGGATGGGTCCAAATAAACATTCAATAAACTTGTCAGCCCGCAGTGGGAGTCCCTGCAGAGGACAGGCATGTCCCCTGTTTGCGGTGTCCTGGCAGTGACCTCACTCACTTCATGAGGGGCTGCCCCAGCATCTTCTACCATGGCCACGTTCCTGCCCAGGAAGCGTGTGACTGGGGGCTCCAGCTGTGCTGATTTTTATTTTGTGGCAGGAAATCAGCACTCCCCAGGCACCGAGTGGGCTGGGTGAGGGTGGAACGGTTCAGGGGAATAGCACAGCTCACGTCTGGAGTATGAGTAAACCTCTGACTCTCATGTCTGTCTGACTTTGTTTTTAAGAGTTTTGAGGAAGCTGGTATTCAGGATGGGTCTTGACTGGCAGTGAGCAGCACGTACGGGCACTCGGGAGGCAGCAGGGAGAAGGTGGAGAGATGGAGCATGAGGTGGGCCAGACAGAACAGGAGGCGATGAGGAACACGAGGGGGAGACAGGGATGAGAACGGGGCAGACAAAGGGGAGAGCAAAAAAATGGGAACTAAAAGGGAAAAGGGAGGGCAAGAAAGGATCAGAAAGTGTACTGTGTGGAGGACATGAGGGAAAGTCAGGGAGAATGCAAGGAGACAGCTCTGCCCAAAAGATGAGATAAAAAGAACTGATGGCAGAACCTGAAATGTGAAAGGAAATGCATATAAAACAGAAGGAAGAGTGGCTCCTCTGAGCGCAGACAGCGGGAAAGCAGCCAGCACGCAAGTGTGCTCATGGCGGGGGGTGGGGGGGATGCGGGGGCTGGACGATGCCCCTTCCCTGCTGCCCACATTTTGCTCGTCTGAGAAGCTCCACAGCTGAGGTAGATGACCAGGCGAAGACAGGTGGAACTCCTCCCACCCATCCCCAGGCTTCCTCATGGTGGCCATGCTGACATGTCAGTAGTGAACCCGGAGGCTCCTTCTCCAACTTTGCCTCTGGCATAGAGATCATCCAGGGGCCGGAACGCAGCCTCTTCCTGAAGGTCAACTGAGGCTACATCCTTTGATGGCCCAGGAGCACCTGTTGAGGTGGGCATGCCCTCCTTGAGGGCTGGCAGGCTCTAAGCCTCTGCATGCTGGCTCACCGGAGGCACCTGAATGGCCAGGAGCAGCGGCTCATGCCTGTAATCCCAGCACTTTGGGAGGCCGAGGTAGGGGGATTGCCTGAGCTCAGGAGTTCACGACCAGCCTGGGCAACACAGTAAAACCCCGTCTCTACTAAAATACAAAAAAAGTAGCCGGGTGTGGTAGCATGCACCTATAGTCCCAGCTACTCGGCAGACTGAGGCAGAAGAATTGCCTGAACCTGGGAGGCAGAGGTTGCGGTGAGCTGAGATGGTGCCACTGCACTCCAGCCTGACAACAGAGCAAGACTCCATCTAAAAAAAAAAAAAAAAGGCACCTTAATGAGCAAGGATGCCCTTTGCTGCACAGGAGCTCCGTGCAGTTCCACTCTTAGCCTGCCTTCAGCCTTGCAGGGAGGTGCTGGGTGCCCCTAGCATTGCTCCCAGAGCCAGGTCCTAGGGAAGCCAAGGGCTCTAGGAAGGAGTCTGGAGGGAAAATGAGGTGAGGCGAAGTGTCCTGAACAGGTGAGCACAGCAGCAGGTCTAGATCCACAGAGAAACTGAGACTCAGCACTAAGCACCAGTGTACAGGCAGTGCGGCCCATGGACATTAAGGAGGCATGAGCTCACCTCCTTCAGGGGGCACGCTTCTCCCTGGAGCTTGCTTTCACTGTCTCCGGGCTTCTGAGCGGGGAACTGCAGCCTGGTAATGCAGGGGGATGGGGACCAGCCCCTAAGTGAACAGGGGATCTCAGGTTGAAGGCGGGGACTGCGGAGGTCCTCAGGCCCAGCCCACTGCTCTGGCTTGACCCCACGTCCCCGGGCTGGGAAGGACAGAAGTGCAGGGCTCTGGGAGAAGAGGAGGGGAAGGGTGGAGCTACCAGGAAGGAGATCCCCTCTGCTGCATCCCACCAAGCCATTTGTCCCCATAAAATAACAATCTTGGTTATAACTAGAGACCCAAATATGAGAAAAAATTCCAAGGTCTGTTATCCCTCAGTTTGTAATTAGAAAACCCATGTTTGAGCCCAAGCTCTGTCTTTTACCAATGGGATCAATTTTATTAAATTACCCAACCTCTCTGAGCCTCAGTTTCTTCTCCTATAAAGTGTTGCTGATGGTGCACACACTGCAAACTCATTGTGGAGAATAAGGATAACATAGGGCTACTATCAACAACCCTTCCAGAATGTACTTTGTGCTAAGACACAAAAGTTTTTTTTAGCATTGCTGTGCGTAAAGAACCTCATTATCTGAACAGCCAATCACATAAACCATATTTCAGTCAGTTTGATAACCAAGAGGAAACATGCCTTTCACTAAGAAATATTGTTCTGGGTTATGCTGCATCTGTATGCTCCTCCACCCCACCCCTGCCCACATTTGCTCACACTCTGCATTGCGGAATGCAGTAGGTGGGTCCTCAGGGATCTCTGCAGTTAAGGACAAGCCCTTGGCCATACATGAGGCTCTTCCGCAATGGCAGGAGAGCTCATTCTCCCACTCCCCCTCCACTCGAGTGACTAAAATTGAATCAGTAGAATTCAGCAGATTAAGAAAATTGGTGTCATCCCACAGCTTCGTTACCTTGCAGGAGATAATACACCTCCAGATCCCAGAGGGCAATTACCAAACTATAACACATCATTCATGAGCTAACCACACATCCTCCCCTCCCTGAGCTGAATCCCTGCCACCCGCCCTTGGTGCAGAAGACTTTACTTCCAGAGAGCACCCCCAGCCCAGCAGTGCCGTGACATCCCTCCCCCGACACTTCCCAAGCATAGGCAGACGCAGCCGCTCTCTCAGCCTTAGAGCATGAGGACCTAGTTGCAGGTTGAGTGCCTGAACCCAAAATGAGATAATACCTTTGCAAAAACTGTCATTTATTGTCTTAAGAAAGCAAATTATAATCAGGGCTGGGGTGCAGCTATGTCTAATAAATGACTTTATATAGGACACTGCAGGCCACCAGGAATATCCCCATCTTTCATTTGTGTTTCCTGCAGAGAACTTCTGTCTCTCAGAGAACTTCTGCATGGCTGAATTCCACATGGGCCCCACATGTGTACCGCAAGTGGTGTGGTACATAGTGCAAACTTCATCACCAGTGAGGGACTGAGACCAGCTCTCTTATGTCTCAAGTTAAAAAATAATAATAAAGATTTTTTTTAAAGCAAGGGTTTTCAAGGGCCTTCCAGGAGCTTGGGGGAGAAGATATGTATTTTCTTGGATAGGCAAAGCAAGACATATTGATTATGACAATGCAGTGATTTTTGGAAGCAAATCTAATGAGAATAGTTTCCTTTTAATGTCAGGCCACCCCAACTGGGATTTCCTGGTTTATCATCCCTTTTTGTTTACCCCTTGTAATCACCGAGGCTCAGTCCCTATGGGTACTGATATTGGGTGATTTAGAGGAACAGGAAAAGTAAGTAATTCACCAACTGAAGACACAGCCACTCTGATTTTGCAAGCTCATCCTCTTCTATTTAAACCTGTACAACTGAGGTTCTTCAAGGCTAGGTTGTAGCCCTCTTTTTCTCATTTGTCCAAACTCTTCTATGGAGAATCATTCAAGTCATTATATGCTAGTATAGCAAGGGTGAATGACATACATGTATCTTCAGCACCTACTTGTCTTCTGAGCTCCAGACCTACATATTCAAGTGCCTTTCTGATTTCTGTCCTTGGATGTTTCCAAAGCACTTCAAACTGGTCATGTCAAAAGCTAGATCAGTGACCCCTCACTGACCACTCCCCAACCTGCTCATCCTCTTCTGTGCCCATAGTGCTGCACACTCAATGGCAAGACATGAAGCATAGTAGTCACCCTTGACCTCTTCTCCTTTAGCTGCACGTTTAGTTCCTTACCAAGTCATCTGCTAACTAAACATTTATTAATCACACCCATCTCTCTATGCCTCAACCATAATTTTAGTCGAAGCTATAATCATTTTCTGCCTGAGCTGCTGACATTGCCATCTATATGGCCTGGTGTCCAGCATCCCCACCTGCACCAAGTGACCTGTTCCATACTTAACTATGGTGACGCTGACCACATTATTAAACATTATTCAATGGCTTGTCATTAGTTTGAGGATAAAGCTAAACATTTTTCATGCTGTCTGTGAAACAAGTGAAGGCTGACATGCACCCTCATGTAGATTCCACTGCAATGAATCCAGATGGCAACTTCAGCACCAAGGTCACAAGAAAATATTCGGGGCATAGAACGTTTATCTTAATTGGCTTGTTAAAGAGATAAAGGAAGACTTTGATCTTTGGGCTTCCGGCCCTTCCAATCAATAGCACATAAAATATGAAAAGCGTTGCTGTTGGTTGACAGTAAGAACAATAAATCCACAATAAATTACATTAATGAGAAGTCCTCAATTATAGAAATCAGTAAGACTCTCAGAGGTAATGCAAACATAACTCAGGAACCTGGAATAAACTGGGACATGACCATGTATTTCTATGCATATGGAAGTTATAAATATGCATGTGAACACTGGGTGGGGGTTATCCAAAGATGGTAAGAAACTCCTATAAATTTCAAATCCCCTAAAAATAATTTTGCTGTGAAGCCTCAACTCAGCTGATATTAATTATTTAACAGCTAATTTAACATAGTGGTTAAGAAGATGACGCTGGAGCCAGAGTCCCCAGCTCATATTCTGACTTTACTAACTCATTCTGGTTCTCTGGGAAAATTACTTAACTCACCTGTGCCTTAGTTTCGTAAATAATGAGAAGGATTGTAACAATAGTACCCACTTCATTAGAGCTATTGAGAGAATTAATTAAATTATATACAAAAGACATTTAAAAGAATATCTAATACATAATAAGCACTACATAAAATATTAATATTGCCTATGTTTTTATGGGAGTATGGTCAGCAGCATAATGCTTCCTCCAAGGACATTCCCTGTCCCAAATCCTTAGAATCTATGAATATGTTGCCTTGTGACAAACGGACTTTGCAGATATGATTACAGTTTAATACCTGAGATGGGAGATATGAGGTGCTGCATATAACACAGACCTTGATGACGAGAGCTTTTAGGCCTGGCCTGGTGAATAGCTGTACATATGCTTCTGCTCCTCCAAATGAAACTAATTTTTCTCCTCTGAGTTTGATGTGGTTTGAAGGCATTTTGGTTGAGGAAACAGCAAGGGTCAAACCAGTAACAGTCTGGCTATGGGAGAAGCCTGTGGAGGACAGGCCAGAATTAGGGGCAGGCAAATTTAGGAGTGGAAAGTTGCTCTGGGGAAGTAATAATATTACAGTGTGTTCATTTTGTGCTTATTATAGACTAGGTGCTTCTTACCCCACTTAATCCTTAGAACTCATAATTATTTCCCTAAACAGATGGAGAAACTGAGGTATGGACCATGTCATGCACAAGGATGCATGGCTGGTGAGTTGCAGGTTTGGTAGATCTGAGATTAAAGCCTGCATAGTCTCGTGCCAGAGCCTGCACCCTTGGCCCCACCCTGCACTGCAAATTGACCTGGACTACATCACGTAGTGTTTGAACGACAGGATTTATTGTCGAGGCAATGGGTAAGTGTACAAAGGTATGGATAGGATGTGGCCATATCAGAGATCTGCTCCAGGAAGACTGCTCTGGCATCGATGCCAAGATACAGTCAGTGGACCATGGGAAGGGGAGACCAGCTCAGAGCAGGATTCCCAATGAAGGAAAGGAAGAAGAGGCAAACAGCGGAGTCTGTGAGGGGGTGGTGATATTTGTGCTGGAAGAGGTGTCTGAGTTGCTTATCTGGGAATCACTGTAGAGAATTGTCAGGCCAAGTTTTGAATTAAGCACAGGGAGAAATAATTTATGTAGCTATAAAAGCCCAGAGTGGGTGACTGAGTTGGTGGCTTACATGGTCTCTAAATTGAGTAATGCTATGTCAGAGACAGGAAGGCAAAGGCGTCTCAGCCATGGGATTCATCTGTGATGTCTTCTTCAAGGCGTAAATATGTTTTTATTAGCTTTATGCATATAACCATAAGGAATTAGAACATCAGAGAGAAGACCCTCATAAAACTGGGATTTTTTTTAGCACAGGTACCAGGATGTCGGGTATCAGGTCACTTTAAGATGATTCACTATAGCATCCCTTTCCTTGCTGCTGGTGGTCACTCTACACAAGGCCAGTGGGCAGGCTAAAACCACCAGTCAGCAACCCAGGACAGGGGAAGGCAGAAGCCTCTCTTTCCACTCTCTTTCCCAAGGTATTGGGAGAGCTAAACCATCCAGGGCATTGGTCTTTCCACTGCAGGTAACTTTTCTTCCCCAGCCAAGGACCTTAACTATTAACCCAATGGGTGACTCTTTTTTTTTTTTTTTTTTGAGACGGAGTCTCGCTCTGTCACCCAGGCTGGAGTGCAGTGGCGCGATCTCGGCTCACTGCAAGCTCCGCCTCCCGGGTTCACGCCATTCTCCTGCCTCAGCCTCTCCGAGTAGCTGGGACTACAGGCTCCCGCCACCACGCCCGGCTAATTTTTTTTGTATTTTTAGTAGAGACAGGGTTTCACCGTGGTCTCGATCTCCTGACCTCATGATCCGCCCGCCTCGGCCTCCCAAAGTGCTGGGATTACAAGCGTGAGCCACCGCGCCCGGCCCTGGTGACTCTTGAATATGGGACCACTAGGTCCCTCACAGCATAGAGATTAGTTATCAAAGGCACTGCCACGCTGAGCAGTCTGTTGCAGAACTGACTTGGGTTTGATGTTAGGTCGTTTGACTTTATCCTTAGAAACAGCTGCTGAGAGTGTCGGCCAGTGTTCTACACTGTGCCGAAGAAGCCAGCCAACATTTGTTTACCCTGCCTGTACCTTCAAATCACTGGGGAACCTATGCCTCACCCGAGGCCGATCGACACAGAAGGGCTTTGGCTGAGACACAGGTGTTAGTAGTCTTTAAAGCACTCTTTGCTAAATCTAATTTGCATTCAGAGCTAAGAAACACTGTGCTAGATTTTTTTAAAGATGCACACAGTTATATGCAATGATTCTTCTTCTGGTTGAAGGAGACAGAACTTGTGAACATAAGAATTATCAGCCACAGGAGGTAGCAGATGCCAAATGCTGAGCGCTGTCACTAAGTACCAATCATGAGGAGATGCGAACTAATATGAGGTGATGTAGGAAGGCTTCCTAGAGGAGGTGAGACTTGTGACGGGAAGGAGAACAGGGTTAGGACTTAAACGGAGGGGCATCTTTGATGTCAGAATCCCAAGAGCAAATGCACCAAGGCTGTACATATAAGGTGAAGTGAGGAACTGACCCTCAAGCCCACCTCTGCTTGGGGAAACAGAAGGTGGTTCAGTGTCATGAGCACTTTTTCCATGCTGAGGGGACTGGGGAGATGAGACGGTCTCATTGATCTGCTAGGGATGTGTTAGTGGCTCCAGTTCCAGCTCGTAGTCCACCTCGAAAGGACTGTGGGCTTAGATCACGCCCTCCCCTCCCTCCTCATGGATAGGTGAGGGCAGAGACGAGATGGAGAAGGAGGAGAGTTGAGGGGCAACCAGCAATGTCCCTGGACGGGGCCCTCAGAAAGGCGTGGCAGCCCAGACTCGTGCAGGGAGAGCAGTGAGTGATTGTGGCCCCACAGGCTTGGAACTAATTCATCCGTGAGCCCTTCATGTTTTCTTTAGCTGGCCGTTCTCAAACTAGACGGCCATGAAACGGAGCCCTGAGACCCACTCTTGGGTTTCGGATTCGGTGAGTCTGGGGCAGCGTGGGGTTGTGGACACCCAACAATCTCCCACATGACAGTGATGCTGTGGCCTGACTCTGGGAGGTGCTGGGTGCATTTCATCCTGCACGCTGAGTTTGTATTGAGGAAAGATCTTTTTGAAAGTTTCCATCTTAGCTGTGCTGAAGGAAAATGAAGACAGGGGTGTCTGCTCACACCTGGATGATCCAAGCAGAGAAAGCTGATCCCACAGTCCTGAGGGCTGGTGCAGTGGCAGCCGAGGGATAAACAGCAGGTGACTCTGTGGGTAGGGAGATGTGGGCTACGTATTGGCATCATCACAGCCTTGAGTATGCGGAGCTTTGCTTCAATGATGGAAACAGTTTCCTTCCCATGTGTCAGGGATTCCAGGGAGTTTGTTGTTGTGGCCAGACATGGGGTCCTGATTAGAGAGGAGACGGATAGAAGAAGGACAGACTGAGGCAAACTTTCTAGATAGCTTTAGACTAGAAACTTAGGGGCTTAGATTTGAATTAATGTTCTAATGTTTGGCGGCACTGTGGTTTTAATCCTGTCATTTATTCTCCCTGAGCCTTGTGTCTAATCTTTGAAATGGAGATGACGATGACAATGATGATGATGATGACAATGACAGCAAATAGTTGTAGCCAGCACAAACAAGAGCATGAAGGCTGCACACTCTGCAACAGGCCTGCGTCTCCTCCCAAAACAATGCCCCAAACACATCCTCGGACATTCCCTGTCCTGGGTGGCCAGAGGGCCAGCGAATGAGCTGTCCTTGTGATCCTGGATCCCTCCCCTGGGATACCTGGGGTGCTGCATGAGGAGGTCAGGGTGGTTGGTGTCAGGAGAAGAATGTTGAGGAACTGGTGAGGGCGTGAAGGAGGAGGAGAGTGGAGGAGAGAGGGCATCCTGGAGAAAGTCGCCCTGGAGCTGAGATGGGAGCAAATGATGGCTTGCAAAGCAGTCAAGAGAGAAGGGCGCTCTGCGTGGAGACAGTGTCATATACGACTGCACCAATATTAAAAGACCAGGAGGGCACGATCAGTGAGTGTCACAGTGTGTGTGCTTGCTGTTGGAAAGGAAGGGCTCTGGGTGAGTCAGTGAGGGCCTTGCGTGCCCTGCCAGGCAGCCGTGGGTGCCGAGCAAGTATCAGCTGTTGCCCTTTATCTAAGCAGGTGCACCCTGACCATGCTAGCCTGACAGCCCCTCCCCACTGCAGGATGCTTTTGCCTATTTCAACTCCAATTTGGGCTGTGGCAGTGAACGTTGTGTCCTCTGGCTGGTGCTGGAAGGTCAGGAGTGATCTTTTCTAGTCTGGATGGCTGGGCCTCTCTTCTGCTGGGGTCAAGTCCCCACCTCTGAATGTAGTGAACCAAACATGGTTAGTCTCCTGCAAGCCAAGGACCATACTGGGCACAGCAGGGGAGAAGAGGATGTCCAGAGCAGCCTCTCTTTCATAATCCTGTGGAAAAGACGAAGGGAAAACTGTGTTTACGTTTCTGCCACGTGCCAAACCCTGGGACAGGGCGTCACTGAGATTTTATTTAACGTGAAAAACAATGCTGTAAACCAGTATCATTCTTCCCATTTTATAGAGAAAGAAACTAAAGCTCAGGGATGCTCCATAACCGGCCCAAGCCACGGCTGAGAGAGGGTGGGCCAGACGTCTACAGAGGAAGATGATGATAGCCAGCCCAGCCCCTGTGACGCTCTTGGTTTTCATCCATGGCGTTAAAGCAAGATGAAGAACTCGCATGGGAATAAAGTTTTCTGGGCTTGTAAGGGGAAGGACGATAAATTACGCTGTGGAAAACGGGGCCAGTGACTCACAGCTGGAGGTGAGCTCTGCTGCCAGCCACTTCCCTGCTGGCTCATGGCACAGCGCCCGTTCCCTCCAGGAGCAGCCTCTTGTGTATCTGACTCTGGTCTGGCCCAGCATACCGTCTACACTGCAGACAGAGAGCACGTGGCCTTAAACCTGGCACAGAGTGAAAGCTCAATAGCCAGAGCTCTTGTTGTTTTAAATGAGAGTGTGAATCAGGGAAGGTTCTCTCCTTCCTGAAGCACCTGCTCTTACTTTCTGGTGCCCTTCATAAGAAAACCCCCAATTCTGGCCTCGCCCACCTGCGCACCTTGCTCCCTGTTTGTCAGGCTGAACTGCTGCCCTTCTCCACACGGCACACTGCTCTCTTCTTTGCCTTCGCTTTGTGCTCCGTGAATTCCTTTGTTCTCTAATCCACCTGACCAGCTTCTCCACCCAGATGGCACCTCCTCCTAGAAACCGTCCCTGACCTCTAGCCTGGCCTCTCATTCTCTGCACTTTGTATTTCCTTCTCCCTAACGCTCCTCATAGCCACAGGGATGGTTCAGGGGTCCTTCTCCCCAGGGGCTAGGGCCTCCTAAATTCAGGCTGTGTCTTACGGAGACTCCATCCCAGTGCCCTGCACAGCTTAAGATCCTTCGTGAACGCTCAGGAAATGTTTGCAGAAGGAAATGCTTTCTCCAGCAGGAGCCTCCTTTCTTTCTTCACGTTCTGCCTTTGGCAAGCTCTCCTCCCGCCGCTCCACCTTCCCGGCTGGGCTTGGTCTCCCTCCTGGGCCGTGAAGCCTCCTCTCCACCCTGCCCTCCTCCTGAGGGGCTGTGCACTCTTGTCTCTGAGGTCTCTGCTCCTGGTTTCTTCTGCTGGTACATCAGTTAAGTCCTTGTATTGTTTGCCATTCTGCCTCCCTGTGAGCCTGTGAAGGGCAGGGGCTGTCCTGTTCATCTTTATATGCTCAGCACAGAGCCTCCATGCTCAGGACTTGGGGAACACTTGCTGTTTAAATGATGGACTGGTTGAGTAAATGAAAAGCAAGTCTGCACTAGTATTCGGAATGGATGCCACTGTGGGTGTCAGGAGGAAGGGAAGCCACTTTCTCCTGTTCAGAATGAAGAGCAAACAGACCCTAATGTCTGTGTGTGCTCCACCGTGGTGCTGGCTTTTAATATGGCACACGAAGGGAAGAGGGATGGACATGCACCAGGGCACAGCCACCCTGCCCCACGCATCTGCTGCCAGTGGAACACGGCTTCAGCACATGCTAGTAAGAAATCAGGACACTGCAACAGGGAAGCCCGCTCCCTTTCTTGAGGAAGTTGAGGCCTAAAGAAAATTGGAAGGAGTGTCTCCAAATAGATTTGGGAAGGCATTCCCTGGGGGCAGACGCCTTCTCTGAAAAGCACTGTGTGCTGAACAAGTTAAATGTATTTATTTAACCTTGCTGGCTTGCTCAACAGGTGCTGGGATGATCTAGAAGAGCTCAAGAGGCTCCCGTCTCCCAAACTGAAGACCTGGCCCCTCTCCTTCAAGTTTACAGTGGCTGATGCAGCTGAGTGAGGAGCAGCTCTGGGGCCTGGTAGGGGAACTTCTCACTACAGGCAACTCCGGCTCCCCACTGCTGAAGAAGCTGGAAATGGATCTCTGTGGTTTTGAGCCATTGCAGTTTCAAGTCTGCTGATGACAGTGGCTGAGCCTACACTAACACACACAGAATTCTGCCAACAACAATCGCTCTGGGACATAACTACAGACGGCCTTTTACTGAGACATATGTGAGGTGTGTGTGCCTGCAATAGCTTCACCTAAATTCTAAGGCCTGGAAGAGCGGGGCTGTGATTTGTGCTTCAGTGTTTAGGACAGCATTTGCCTTTTCCCCTAGTTTAGTTATGGAAGCATTTGCTTAAGTCCTGGGTTCCTTCTTCCTTAAATGTTTGAAAGGATTCACTGGAAAACCCTTTCTGGCCTGAATTTGTGTGTGTGAAGGTTTTCAATCGAGTATTTAATTTCTCTAATACTTATTACAAGTAATCTGTCTGATTATTCTGCGTCATTCTAAAGCACAATCTTTAAAAAGTTGTGCTTTTCTGGGAATCTGTCTGTCTTATCTGATTATGCAAATTCACTGACATAAAGTTGTTCCGTTATTAGAGATTTTATGAGCTGCGTGGTCTGTATTGATGTTGCCTTCGATGTTATCTTGGTAGCTGAAATTGTCTTTTTTCTTTTCTTTTTCAAAAAAATCAGTCCCTCCAGGGGTTTAATTATTTAATTAATTTGTTTTAAGAAACAACTCTTGACTTGATTGACTGTCTCTACTAACCACTTGCTTCTATTTCACTGATTTCTGCTTGTGCACTTATGTTGTTTTCTAATTCTTGTACTGTAGCACTTAGCGTGGTGCCGGGTAGAGAGTAACTTCTTCATAAATGTTCGCATCACCACTGTAAAGAAAAGCCGCAACTCAGGGTGTCTGTTATGAGAGATTGTTAAACATTAGAACTTTTACAACTGATTTGGTGATGAGGTCTCAGAAAACATTAAATCCATTTGACCCATTCAAACTTTTACTATTATCATTATACATTTAAGTCCATGTGTATCTGAAAGCATACGAATATATATATATATTTGAAAGCATACAAATAAATATAAATTTATTAATATAATATGTATTGGTACTTAATATACATATATTCTTTTCATTACTTATTATTCCTTATCTTTGTGTTTCCACCTGGAGATATAATCCCTCTGCTGAAAAATCCCCTTAAGTATTTTAATTGCTGTGGATCTTTCAGTAATAAATGATCTGCTTTTATGTGTAAAAATGCTTTACTTTCACCTTCACGTCTGAAACATTTGGCAGGAACTTTCTTTTACTGCTTTGAAGTGGTTATTAGTTAATTGTATTATTGTTGCTTGTTTGGGAGGAAATTGCTTTTCTGTGTTTGCTCTTAAGTTCTAGTATTTGATAGTACAATAGGAAAATTACAGTAAATATAATACAATTTTTTAGTAAATATAGTACAATTTTTGTCTTCTAGTTATTTTGAGATATGTAATAAATAAGACATAATACATGCACAGAATGTGTAATGACCACATCAGCATAATCGGGATCTCCATCACCTCACACATTTATATTTTGTTTGTGTTGGGAACATTACTATTTTTCTCTTCTACTTATTTTGAGTGTGTAATAAATAATAATTACATATTTAAAATATTATGTATAATAATTATATTTTTCAAAATAACTAGAAAAGAAAAATTGAAAGGTTCCAACACAAGGAAAATGTGTCTGAGGTGATGGAGATCCCAATTACACTGATGTCATTACCTGTTCTGTGCGTGTATCACAACCACACGTATCCCCAAACTACGTAAAACTGTATCAATAAAAATATAAAAAAACTTAAAAATCATGTTTTTATATTTGCTTTTTAGTAATTTAGGTTTGAGGTGACTGGGTATCTTTTAAAAAATCTTTCTTGGAGTTCTTTATGCATCTCTAGCCTGCGTATAAATATTTTTTAGTGGTTTTTAAGACAATTTCAGAGAATATCTCCTCATTTAATATTTGTACCTCATTCTCTCTCCTTTCTGTCTCCACATGCACACACATATACATATATATACCTTCACTGGTTCAATATTATCTCCTAAGCTAGTTTCTATATTTGCAGTCTTTTGTTCTATGTTTGAATCTGGATATATCTAAATTCAATAATCATGACTCCTCTGTGTTTTCCATTGTATAATTTCTATTTCTTTTATAAATTCAGCTTCTCAGATGAAATTCTCTACCTGGCTATCTTGTAACGTCCTGAATATGTTTGTTATTTATTTTAAATCCCATGTCTGATACCTGCCAGCATCTATTTATTCAGTGGATCTCTTTCCCATGTTGGCGTTTCTCTTGTTAATCTGTCATGTGATCTTGTCTCCTGATATGCTTGGTAATTATTGATTGACTAGCAAAAATGTGTATGAAAAATCGTACAAATAATTTAAGTCTCTGGGTGATGTTTTCGTCTGTGGGAGTGAAGTAATAGTTGCTTCTGGCAAATCACTGTGATTAAAGGGGATAGCCCCACTGTAATCAGAAATGGAGCCTGTGAAGCAGAACCTCGGGCTTCCTGAGGGTCTTCTCTTCCAGCCCTCTCACTCTGAGTGCGTGTTCCTTTGTGGGCCCAATGGAATGTACGGGCGTTTCATGGACCATCCCATTCTGGTGAGCTGTGAGCCCTCATTTTAGATTCCTGTCTCCTTCAGACCTACAGACGCTCCCTGTGCCTTCCAGACTTGCCATTGGTCACACTTCTAATCAGTTTTGCAGAAACCCAGCCCCAATTTTGGAAATAGCGAATGTTGGGGAAAATCAATATTAAATGTTGTTTCTGAGCCCTGTTTTTCCCCCCACTCCTAACCAGGGATCTTTTTCCCTCAATTATTCTCTGATGCTTTAGAATTTTTTTTTTCTCCTCTCCCTTCTTTATGTAAAAAGTTTTTCTAGCCATTCTTAACAGATGGCTTATTCTCCTAATGTTCATCTATTATTACCAGAAGCAATTGTTATTTTCTAGTCTAGACCATAGAAAATCACAGGAATTTTGGTATTATGGAGATAATATAATAAAAAGAGTATTTCAGAAAGTCAAATCTGGTGGTTCATTTCAGAAGGGTCACTGACAGTAAAAGCAAGTTAATAGACGGTGGCCACAGATGGAATAACCAATGGTTCTTATTAGGTATTCGGAAGATACTAAATGCTCAGTGGTGTATTTCTTCTCATTTTCATATATTTCATAAAAGGAGTTCAAAGAAACTCGAAAGCTATCATCTGGCCCTAAGCTTCCAGGGTAAAATAGGAACTATTGACTGAGACATAGTTTGAAACTAACATTCTTGAACTATTGTTATGAACGAGAAAATATTTAATGGACTTGCATGAGGAATTAGAAAGCTTTTGTGTTTCTTTTCTAAGTCAATATCATATTGAAGAGTAAACTAAAGGAGCCCTCTCGGTAGAATGAACATTTGAAAAAGGATAGGAAGATAGACCTTAGGTAGAGACAGATGGATGTAGACACGGGCATAGTCATGGGTACAGATAATAAAGACATAGACACAAATGTGGACATGCACGTGTGCACACACACACACACACACACTACTGCACTAGAAAGAAAGAGGGAGACTGGGGAAAGAGTCTGAGAGAACACAAAAGGAGTGGAGTCTGGAAGGATGAGTAGGAGTTACAAATGAAGAAGAAAAACTTTCCATCTTTAACTGTGGAAAAACCTGTCAAAATCTGGTTGTAAATCCAAGTTTTCCAAATCCTTAATTTTCACTTGAAATTTCAGATTTCTCATTGGCAACTCGCACATGAGTTGTTTTCCTTGAAGTTGCATTATTTTTTGAGAAAATATCCATTCCATGAAGAAAAAAAAAATCTACGTCAGCTTGCAATGCAGACACTTGCAGGCACAGCTCTCCCTGCGACAGTCAATGCGCTCAGCAGCCTCAGAGGGGAACTTCCCATTTTGCCTCATGGAATGTTACAAAGTTATGCACTCAAGGAATAAAATCAGTAAGATTTACTGCTTCATCAAGGCAATTTTTAAGTGGAATTGCCCATGCTTGCTGTGCATGCACGGCCCTCAAATGATGACAGAGTATGGAGCCTCTGTCTTGACTGGTGCTGAGGCCTCAGCAGTTGTCTCTGTCTTCATTTTTGCATCATGAGTGGAAATGTCAGCACAGAATTAAGAAAACAACTGGGTCTCAAGGATCCTTCCATGGTGCAGAGACCACAGTTTGAAAACCTTTGATGTGAGGCTTAAGGCGTGGGAAGAAGATTCTTCTTTCCTCCTACTGTTGCTGTTCTTCTCCTCCCACTGTGTCATTGCTCTGCCCTCCGTGGGTTTCTTTGGGGCCTGTCCTAGGAATAGGAATAGGAAGGAGCAGATGCCACTGGGGCTGCACGGAAAGCTAAAATCTCTCTGGAGTGATTAGGGTTTCTGGCTCACCACTGTTCTGGTTCCTTTTGCTGGTGGCTTTCTCTGCACCAACTCATCCAACCCCCACACTGCCAAAACAAATAAAACATAACGACAAAGCTAAAAATTCTTCAGGAATTAATGTGTATACTCTTTCTTCTCTGTAAAAATTCCTGTGCACAAATGAAGAATTTAAGAAGCTTTCAGAAAACTCCCATATGCATTATTTTTTACTTCATCTTCACAGCAAGCTTGAGAGGCAGGTAAACACATATCATTATTACCATTTCACTAATGAAGGAACCAAGGCTCAGAAGGGCTGAGGTCATGCTAAAAATCTAACCTTAGCCACACACTAGTTTCCCCTCTGAGGATCCAAGTTCTCCGGGTAGGGAAAATGTCTGTCCAGCTCAGGAAAATCATTCTGAAATCCCTGTGCAGTCAGCAGTAGGAAGGGGAGAAGTGTTACGTGAAGTCTTCCGTGTAACTCCTAGGAGCCTCTCCTCATGGTGCCAAATCCTTGTCCCTGGCACATTCCCGAGAGCTGAGTTTGGGCTGGAAAGCTCTGCTCTGCTGTGGTGAGTGTGGAAACAGAAGGCTGCAGCTCCAGGACCTTGGTGTAGCAGACAAACCCTTCTTGCATGCCTCCTCTCTTTCTCCTTCCCCACAGCTTCCAGAGCCCAGCCAAGTCCCTAACTGGGCTCACTAACTAGGCTCAGAACAAAAGACTGGTCTGTCCTGTAAGTTGGCACTCCAACTGGTTCAACTAGACTATCAATCCTTCATGGGAATCAATTGCTCCTCAGCAATGGCAGGTGATTGGCAGGTGCTGGGGGAGGCAGAAGGGAGTGGGGAGAAGTTGTGCAGAGCTGCAGGGAGTGGCACCCGCGTGGCCAGGGTCTGCAGCAGGTCACTAGCTCTGCTCTTCAGAACCTTTAACCTTTTGAAATGACAGATACAAAATTACTTGCTGGATTTGAATTTATTCCTTTGCCTTCAACACTAGAGTTTTCCTGATAGAGATGAGGGTTGATGCAAGTTTTCGAGACTTCCAGTCTCTGAACACTCTGAGAAAAGAAAATCTCTCTGACTCTTTGGAAAATAGGTCCTAATAAGTTTCAAAGGGCTACATCCCTGTCAATACCTTCATCTACAAACATGAACTGTATTCCGAGCAGGTGGAAAAAAGTTCTCAATCCTTCAGGTTATAAACCTTTACGTGGGACAAATATTGTGACTCTGTGTTATTTTTCCAGAATAGAGTGACAAAAGCAAAACAGCAAGTTCACAAAGTTAGCATCTCCCTTCATATGTGGCAAGTCTGGCTTCCATCCTGTAGGACATTGATATGGCTTGGATGTCCCACCCAGATCTTATGTTGAATGGTGTGTCCCAGTGCTGGAGGTTGGGCCTGGTGGGAGGTGTTTGTATCATGGGGGCAGATCCCTTGTGAATGACTTGGGCCATCCCTTGCTGATGAGTGAGCTCAGGCTTTGAGTTCACATGAAATCTGATTGTTTAAAAGTGTGTGGCACTGCCTCTGCCTCTTTCTGTTCCTCTTCCTCCTGCTCTCACCATGTGACATGCCCGCTCCTGAAATACAATGTGCCTGCTCCGGCTTGGCCTTCCATCATGATTGAAAGCTCCCTGAGGCCTCACCAGAGGCTGAGCAGATGCCAGCGCCATACTTCCTGCACAGCCTGCAGTACCTTGAGCCAGTCAAACCTCTTTTCTTCATCAATTACCCAGTCTCAGGTATTTCTTTATAGCAATGCAAAAATGGCTTATTATAAGTGTGCGGGTCATTTAGGAAGAACTTGAGCAGGAGGAAAGGTAGGGAGTAGAATGAAGAGAAACAGAGGCCACATTGTGAAGCCTCACCTGTCACCACCCTCTCCAGGTGGGTGCCCTTGGTGTTGGAGTAAGAGGGATTGGGAACCTCACCTCGAGATGGCTGCGATTTTAGTCCATCCATTTCTGCTGGTGCTGGCTTCCTTTCCTTTTATAGCCCCCGAATTTCTGACTGCTTTTGTGATTATAGCAAGGTGAACGGGTGGGATGACGGGGAGATTTAACTATCTCCTGGCCCCTGGAGCATCTCCAACCTCAGACTTAGCGGGAAGGGGCTGGGCTGTGGGTTGTAGCCAGCCTGGGTTATCGGGGGTGCCTGTCATTCTAACCCCTTTATCTATAGCAGACAGGTTCACACCTAACCCTTATCTCACGTAGGCTGGGGGAGTTTGTGAAAACCCTCCTGAGCAAAGTAGCAATGACTCTTTTCACTGAACAGGCACAGCGAAGCTAAATATTTCCTTCTTACCTGCCTCTTTCCTATCCCCAGTACTCAGAGGGAGGCCGTGAGCCCCGGGGGCGTTCCCTCAGTAGGGTGTGTGTTTTCATCTTGGTTTTCCACACCGGGGATGTGTTTGTGTTGTCCTCAGCACCTTTTTTTTTTTTTTTTTTGAGACGGAGTCTTGCTCTGTTGCCCAGGCTGGAGAGCAGTGGCACGATCTCGGCTCACTGCAAGCTCCGCCTCCCGAGTTCACGCCATTCTCCTGCCTCAGCCTCCCAAGTAGCTGGGACTACAGGTACCCGTCACCACACCCGGCTAATTTTTTGTGTTTTTTAGTAGAGATGGGGTTTCACCATGTTAGCCAGGATGGTCTCGATCTCCTGACCTTGTGATCCACCCGCCTCGGCCTCCCAAAGTGCTGGGATTACAGGCGTGACCCACCACGCCTGGCCTAACACCTTCTTACCTGGTGTCTTTGTGACAAAATGAGGAAGCTGGATGGGAGAGGGAGACCCATTTTCTGGAGCTATTGAACAAAGAGGGCCTTTCCTCAACTGTTTTGGTTGAGAGTTTAATAATATGCACTGAAAGTCAGGGAGCAGTGCTGAATTGTCCTTCCCTCCTACCAAGGAAGTAGCAGGCTTTGGGCTGTCTGTGATAGAATAAGGGATAGCTCCTGAGAGCCTGGCAAACCCAAAGTAGGGGTTTGATGCAGGGTGGTTCAGCATCCTGGCATGTGAGCAGTGAGTCAAGCTGAATTTGCAGTGGAGTGATAGGTGAGCGGAGTTATCAACTCAGGTGTCAGGTTGACACGCAGGTGTTCCGGTGAAGGCCAGGGCAAGCCGGGTCAGGCAATCCAGCCTGCAGAGGAGCCTCTCATTGGACGCTAATGCAAAGCAAGTGGCAAGCCTGGCCAGGGCCAAGTCCTGAGCACCAGGAGGACAAGGACATGGGACAGACAATTTATGCAAGAAAATCATGGAGAGATGTGAGTGCCAGGGGCACCACCACTACGAAGTTATACCCTGCCTCAGATCAGCTGCTTCTGTGCAGTGTAAATTTGTTCTTGATGACTTATTTGTCATTCTATTCCCAGAGCCTTTCTGGTACAAAACAAGATTAAGATTTTTGGTTCTGGAATTTTTAAAAAAGGATCTTGCTCTGTTGCTGGGATTGGAGAGCAGTGGTGCCATCATAGCTCACCATAGCCTTGAACTCATGTCCTCAAGCGATCCTCCCACCTCGGCCTCCTGAAGTGCTGGGACTACAGGCCTGAGCCACCGTGCCCTGACCCCCTCATTTTCCCCAGGCACCCTTTCCTCCTCCAGCATCTCATCCAGGAGACCACATCATACTAGCTGTCGGAGATCCCTAGAGTCCTCTTGGCTGTGCTGTTTTCTTGGGCTTTCCTAGTTCTTGCTGACCTTGACTATTTTCGGGAGTGCTAATTCGGTAGAATGTTCTTTTATTGGAATGGTCCTGATGTTTTTCTCATGATGAGGTGAGTTTATGGGTTTAGAGGAGGAAGAGCACAGTGGTAAAATGCCTGCTCATCACACCAAGTCAAGGGTACGTGCCAACCCGACTGACCGCTGTGCATATGCCCTGATCGCCGGCCAGAGGAGCGCTTGCCAGGGTGGTTTCCCCACTGTAAAGGCCCCCCTTCCACACTGTACTCTAGGAAGAAAGTCACTACGGGCAGCTCACATTTCAGAGTAAGAAGGCACGTTCCTCCTCATTGAAGGCTGAGCAGCTACAGAAATTATTTGAAATTTTTTTTGCATGGGAGATTTGACTCTTCTTTCCCATGTATTTATTTATTCATTTATTTATATCACTACAGAGTCGTGGGCATTTATTTTCTATTTTGTAAAGTAATCCAGCATGTTATTTTGTTGCTGCAGAGCTCAGGGGTTGAGAGCTCTTTCGTTTCGCAGCTGTGTCCCTCTCACTTCCCCGCATCACTGTGTGTGTGTGTGTGTAAGTATGGTTATATGAATGTAAGTGTGGGTATAAGTGTGTGTGTATGTGTGAGTATGTGTGTGTATGTGGGTGTGAGTGTGGGCATGTGAGAGTGTGTGTGTGTTATTGTGTGTGAATGTAGATATATGTGTGTGCATGTGTGTGAATGTAGTTATATCTATGTATATGTGTGTGTGTGAATGTGGGTGTGCATGTGAATGTGGGTGTGTGTGAGTGAATGTGGGTGTGTGTGAGTGTAGGTGGATGTGTGTGAATGTGGGTGTGTGAGTGTGTGAGAGGGTGTGTGAATGTGTGTGGTTATGTGAGTGTGTGTGCACTCTCATGTAATATTTTATTACTTGCTGGCACAACAAGATGCTCCAGGCTCTTTTTTTATTTCTTGTCTTAGTCCTACGAAGTCTTAGTCATCCATTTCTATAAGGAACCTGGTTTCTTTTATTGCAGAATATGATCATAAATGAAGACCTGGGTGTTAGATGCATTCCTTACTACTGGGATGTCATTGCTTCTAGGCCTTCTCAGCTGACAGAGACATGTATATGCTATCTTGTGTATATGTGCATAGTTATAAATGTTTCTCTATATAACTATCTGTGTATAAATTAAAGTAAACATGAGTTGATTCTGATATCTCCGACTCTGATTCAGTGCCACAGGAATTATTCTAGCCTCCTCCCCCTCACCTACGTACTTCTGCTCCTACCATGAGACAACTAGCTGCTAGCATCTGCCGTCCATTTACTTAATTGTTCAATTCCAGCATACATAGGTTTGCTATTTTAATAGGAAAAACACAATTTCTTTTATTAAAAGAAAAAGAAAAGACAGGTAAGGTGCAGAAAAGGGAGTACAACCCCTTTCAACACGAGAACACAAAGAGAATTCCAGATTCCTGATTTCAATCATTTCAGTAGGAGAAAGGCATTAGCTAATTCTCAGAGTGGGGATGAAGGAGAGATTGTTGGAAGTTTAAATAAAGGGAAGCTTATTTGTAAAAGATGCAAGATTGCTAACCAGCATTGAGGTAGGTTTCCATAGTTAATTGCTAACCAGCATTGAGGTAGAGGTAGGTTTCCATAGTTGATTGCTAACCAGTGTTGAGGCAGGTGATCATAGTTGATTGCTAACCAGTGTTGAGGCAGATGACCATAGTTGATTGCTAACCAATGTTGAGGTAGGTGGTCATAGTTGATTGCTAACCAGTGTTGAGGTAGGTTTCCATAGTTGATTGCTAACCAGTGTTGAGGTAGGATTCCATAGTTGATTGCTAACCAGTGTTGAGGCAGGTGGTCATAGTTGATTGCTAACCAATGTTGAGGCAGGTGGCCATAGTTGATTGCTAACCAGTGTTGAGGTAGGTGGTCATAGTTGACTGCTAACCAGTATTGAGGCAGGTATCCATAGTTGATTGCTAACTACTGTTGAAGCAGGTGCTCATAGTTTATAGTGCAACTAATCTGCTGCTCTGTGTGATTTCTCTTCAGTAATGGCCAGTCTTGCCAGTATCCAGATAAAGAAAATTTGGTTCAGGTCTTCTAAGGCAAAGGCTTAGCAACTACATTGGAGTATAGGTTAGAACAGAAATTTAAGCTTAATTTTAACTAAGTGATTATGAAGATAGAACAAATATTTAAGATAGAAGGACATTAGGAATGAAGGAAAGGAGTAATCTGCAACTATAACAAGTTACATAACTATAACATGGTAAATATCTATAACACCGATATAGACAACTAGAAAGCCATAAGATCAATGACAGGAGGTCGTGGTGAGGTTGATGAAGCTACTGAAATAAGTAGTCTGGAAGCAGAAGGGTGTGTGATGAGAGTGGGCTGTTGGAATTCATTTTGGGAGTGAGAGAGTTATTGGTGATGACAAGCTATGACCCCAGCGGTGGCTGAATACTGACTCCCCTCGGGTAGATGAGAAGGAAATTGACAACGTGGAGGTTAAAGCCCTGTGAATCCAGGTGCTGTGTGTTACATGGATAGTGAGCCACCAGGAAGGATAGCAGGTGCTGGGGGTGAAGAAGAAGAAGAAAGTAAGCAGGGGCTAAAAGGAAGGGTGACCAGGATGGCAGTGGACTATAGTCACCACGAGTGGGGAGCAGGCAGGTGGAAGAGCAGCAAGGGGAATGGGCTTTGCAAAGAGACAAGGAAGGATGGCATTTGATATTAAGGGATTTAGGTGTTGAATGATGACAACTGTTGAAAAAAAAAGTGAATGACTCTTCAGCACACATACACAAATGCAGACACACACCTTGAATAAAATCAACCTATGGGGCAGGATAGAGTTATTTCTACTTCATCAGTTCTTTCCTTCACACTGATGCTAAGCCTAGCCCAGACAGACCATCTCACTTGGCTCACACCCAGGCTGAAATTTGGTATCACTGGACAGAAGGAACACAGGGATTCCTCCACAGGCAGCTACAACCATCCCCTCACCCCTAATTGCTGCCTTTTGCATAGCTTCTGTTTTGACTGCATGATTATTGCACTTAATATTCAAGTTTCATGGTAATTTCAGGAAGCAATTTCCATTAATAAAATGCAAATGAATACACCTGGATGTCTCATTTACAAATAAATTTCTCGTTGATGTTTACTTTGTTTTTATATTCTTGCAAGGTTAAAAAGTTACTGTTTCTTGAATATTCCTTATTAATTTTTCTAGACATCATCAATTAATTTGTTGAATAGATTTAAACTTTATGATTTTTTTCTCAACTTGTCGGAAGCAAATCTTCAATTAGCAAAAGTTCAGAATTTTCCCATACAAAATCCTTATAGAGTAGAAGGGATGGTGGGGGCTATTTAAATATCCTTGTGTTTCTGACAACACATGGGCTCCAAGGTGTGGTTTTTAGAATCAACCAAAGAAAAGTGCTGTCCTCCCGGGAGAGCTGTTAGAATCTCGCAAGCCAGCTCTCATATCTGCTGTCTTGCTGCCACCTTTCATATCTGCTGTCTTGCTGCCACCTTGTCAGAGAGGCGTCTAACTAGCTTCGAGTTTGGGGTCAGCACCCTAACCAGGTCTATTAACCACATTTGGTAAATGTCCTGGCCTGAGTGTCCCATCCTGCTTTTACAAGGCACAAACTGAAAGCTCCCAGAAAGGAGGGAACAGTGGCAGCTCTGACTGTTTTCATCTCAGGTGTATATGGCATAGTAACTATAACAATAGTTACAATTAGTTAAGCAAGAGGCATTGTCAAGCACTAAATATTTATATTTAATGTACAGCGGGATCTTCTAAGGTAGCTGTTACAATTATTCCTGCTTTAGAAATCCAGAAATTGGGAGGCCGAGACAGGCGGATCACGAGGTCAGGAGATCAAGGCCATCCTGGCTAACACCGTGAAACCCCGTCTCTACTAAAGATACAAAAAATTAGCCAGGCCTGGTGGTGGGTGCCTGTAATTCCAGCTATTTGGGAGGCTGAGGCAAGAGAATCACTTGAACCTGGCACCTGGAGGTTGCAGTGAGCCAAGAGTGAGACTCTGTGAAGAAAGGAAGGAAGGAAGGAAGGAGAGAAAGAGAAAGAAAAAAATTGAGGTATGGAGAATTTAACCTGTTCACAGGCAACCAAAGTGTCAGAGCCAGGATTTGAATAAGACTGACGTTATGTCAAGTGACATATGCCACTCACAAAATAACAAACACTGCATGATTCCATTTATATGCAGTATTTTAAATAGCCCAAGTCACAGAAGCAGAGTGGAAAATGGTGGTCGCCAGGATCTGGGAGGAGGGATGGGGAGTTGCTTCTCCCAGAATATGAAGCTTCCTTTATGCGGGTGAATCATTCTGGAGATTGGCTGCAACATCGTGCCTGCAGATGACACTACTGCACTGTGCACTTGGAAACCCGCTCAGAGGGTAGAGCTCATGTTGAGTGTCCTTACCATAATAAAACTTTAAAAAGAGAAAGAAAAAAAGATACTTTGAGACCTAACTCTTCCAATTTTTGTTTGGCAGTCCTAATACACCCACCAAAGTTCTTCCTTTTACAAAATTTTGCTGTAAACAAAACAAGAAAAGATAGATTTCAGAAATGGAGAAGTTATAGCTACAGCTTTCCAGCCTGAAACCTGGTATTCTTTCTGTTCTACATTAAGGTGATTAAAAAGCAACTATCTGCAAGAAATGTCTAGGAAAATAAGGACACCTGGCCCTCCTCACCCTTTCCCCGGCTGTCTGCCAAGCACGGCGTTGTGTGAAGAGGAAAGGCAGCTTCAGGAGGCTTGCGGTGAGTCTCCTGGGTCAGAGAGGGGCAGGCCTGTGTCTCTTGGCAGTGGGCCCACGCTGCTCCGGTGCTTGCTATTTCTTAGTCCTCTCTACTCCACATTGTCCCAAAGGAGCGAGTTTACTGCACTTGAGTTGATCCCTCCCATACCAGAAGGAGCTCTTAGGTCTGTTTGGATCAATATCCTCACTTTGGCCCTGTCTAAGGCAATCAATGAAGAGCTGTCTGGCTGAGAACACAATCTGTGCATCAGGTCTGCATTGCACAAGGGCTCCCACCTCAGCCTTGAGCTGGGGGCTAATGGGGCCCTAATGTGGTTCAGATCTGTGTCCCTGCCCAAATCTCCTGTTGAATTGAAATCCCCAGTGTTGGAGGAGGGGCCTGGCGGGAGGTAATGGGATCAAGGGGCTGATTTCCCCCTTACTGTTCTCAGGGTAGTGAGTGAGTTCCCACAAGATCTGGTTGTTTGAAAATGTGTGGCTCCCCCCCTTCACTGTCCTTCTCCTGCCCAGGCCATGTAAGATGTGCCTGCTTCCCCTTTGCCTTCCACCATGACTGAAAGTTTCCTGAGGCCTCCCCAGCCATGCTTCCTGTACAGCCTGTTAAGCTGTGAGCCAATTGAACCTCTTTTCTTTAAAATTACCCAGTTTCAGGTATTTCTTTGTAGTAGTGTGAGAACAGGCCCCCAGGAGATGGGGATCTCCTCCAGAAATAACTGAATCAGTCTGTGCAAGAGCTCACAGGGGTGTCTAAGGGACAGAAAACAGTCATGAGAGCTCACAGGGGTGTCTAAGGGACAGAAAACAGTCATGAGAGCTCACAGGGGTGTCTAAGGGACAGAAAACAGTCACGGGTTCTTGGTTTCTTACCCCCAAACACAAGTGAGTTTCACATTGCGAGAGAGTCCCTGGTGGAAGGGCCTTTCAGGACCCCCACATTTGCCTTATTTATCCCTCCCTTCATATCTCCCATGTTTGGGCCTGAAAACCTTCTCTGGTCCCGTGGAAACTAGCCCTCTCCCTCCCCATCAACTTATATAATTTTCTATTTCACCGTAGAATATTCCCATATTTTTGAGGGGGTGTGTGATACCATGATACAATAAGAAATACGTATTTGATCTCTGTCCCTAGTTCCTGGCACAGAAATCCTAAAATCCCGGTAGTTTTCTGAGCAATGGAGTGCAAGATACATCTTTGGTTCTAGTATTTTGTCTTTTACCCCCTGTATCTGACACAGAGCTCCTCATCATTTTAAATTTCCTGGGTGATAGGAGCATCTTTTGTTTTAACGAGGTGACTCTTGCTGGGCTCCTGGGTGGAAGCTGGTCCCAGAAAGACCAAGCTGGGAACATTCAACTCCACTCCTCATCCTCTGGGAAGGAAGCTACCAGTAATTAATGTTTTATTGAAAGGGCTCTGGCACCAACATGAAGAAGGATCTCTGTACAAAGATAAGATAGTTGAGCACCAGCAACTGCAGTGGATTAAAGCACATAAACTATGTTAACATCCATGACAGCCTAATAACCTTAAAAACAAACAAAAATGCCAAAGTACATAGTGGCCATTTAAGGATGATATTGAACTAACTCAAACTTTTGAAAACTGATAAATAAAGGGAAAAAAGTCAAGCATTTATCCTACTTTCCCGTTGACACTCTGCCTTAGATTAACCAGATAAATGATGTGAAGACAAGAGATGGCATCAGAACCAGATAGCCCACCTGTGTTCAGGGCTGAGCTGGCTCACTCTACTCTGGCATCACAGTTCCCAGCAAATGGAAAAGGCCATGCTGCAAGTCACGAGGACCAGGTCAGCCTCTGATGGGAGCTCTGCTTGAGACAAATGAGATGGATCCATCAATCATTTGGTCCTTTTCAGGCTCCTGGGGCTGGGCTGGCTGCCCAGTGCAGTAGGGTCCAGAGAGGGATAAAGAGAAAGATGGGGAAAGTGGAACAACTGAGATCTTATCTGAAATCATGGGTGTGGGCACACCAGCTGGCCATGGAAACCTCTGTAGGAGTTAACTAACAAGTCTTTCCGATCACAGGCCAGGACTATCTGCTACACTGGGAGACAGGGATAAGGGCAGGGTGGAAGGATGTCCTGCAGGTGTGTCTTGCATGGAACGGAGGCAGGGAGGAGCAGGCCTTCACCCAGAAAATTCTTCTTTGCTATTGATTTATTTTCTGTGCTAACCTACTGTCTTAATCAGTTTTGTGCTGCTATAACAGCGTTCTTGAGGCTCGGTAATTTATAAAAAGAAAAGGCTTATTTGGCTCACAATTCTGGTGGCTGGAAGGTTCAAGATTTGACAGGTCCATCTGGTGAGGACCTCACACGGCTTCAACTGCTAGTGGAATGCAAAAGGCGAGTAAGTGTGCAAAGAGACCACAAGGCAAGAGAAGAAACAGGAGAAACCAAGGGAGGCAGGCTCTTAACAACCCACTCCAGTGAAAATCCATCTATTCCTGAGAAAGCAAGAGTGAGAGCTCACCCCCACAAAAGGACATTTACCTATTCAGGAGGGATCTACCCTTATGACCCAAACTCCTCCCACTAGGCCCCACCTCCCAATGCTGCCACACTGGGGATCAAATTTCAACATGAGTTTTGGCAGGACCAAACCACATCCAAACCACAGCATGTACCCTAATATCCCCACTGTAGGCAACTACAGGAACTCACTGTGACCCAAATGTCAGTGTCATAACCCCTCCCCAGATCCTGGGGATCCTCAGGATGGGGGCAGAATTGCCCGCTGCATTTACCCCTCTCCTTCCCAGGATCTGGAGCAAGGGGATGAGGATGGGTCAGGAGGCTCTGGGAGATGGAGGTGTTCCACAGTGAGGGCCTCGTCAAGGGCAGAACTCCTCAACTATCAGATCCTTAACAATAATAGTGACAGTGACAGTTTTTGAAGCCTCAGTCTGTGCAAGAGCTCACAGGGGTGTCTAAGGGACATAATACAGTCTTGGATTCTTCATTCCTGTTTCTGTTGGGGCCAGTAAAACCCCTTCCTCATCCCTCTTTTCCACTTATCACTAGAGACAGAAACTAAAAACCATGGCTTCGGGCTGCTAAAAGCCTAAAACAAAACAACCACCACAAAATAAGGCGGGTTGGACAAGCTTGGATTACTTTAAATGATATTTTCTAGCCTTTGATTTTGCAAAATGTCTGAACATAATTAAAAATTGAGAATACAGTATGACACAGGGCCTTTCTTCCGAGCATCTCACAGTCAACAGCCCCACACACCTGTCTTCCTTATGCACATGCACCTATACACACACAGAAATGCAGAGAAAGGGAAGATGAAGCACAGTGCAGAGACAATGCTGCTTCTGGCAAAGTCCTATAGTCAGCCTGCTGTAGTCAGCCACTCTGTGTGTGGAGTGGGAGGAGCAGAGCGCCCCTTCCTGCTGTTTTTTCTTTTCTTCCTTCAAAGTTGCAAGCCCTCAATGACCTGGCACTGGGCCTTTCCCATTTGCCCAGGACTGCATGCTTCAGAAGGTGATAATGAATGATATTAATAATAACTACAACACAACCACCACAACCAAAACAACAATCATAATTGAGGCCACCAACTTTAGATTTCTCAGGAGGAAGATGAGCTGCTGTATATTAATATAAATTAAATATATGTATCTTTTAGTGGTGATCTATAAAATTTAATAAATTCTATAAAATTTAATAAATAATAAATACAATGTGATTATTATTTTTAATAACATTTAATAACAATTAGCCACAATAAAATTAGTTTTAATGTGGATTCTCCAAATTTTGGATATTGGAGAGACACCTTCTGCCAAAACAAATGGTCGAAGGTAAATTTCAATAGCCACAATAAAATTAGTTTTAATGTGGATTCTCCAAATTTTGGATATTGGAGAGACACCTTCTGCCAAAACAAATGGTCGAAGGTAAATTTCAGTGTATCACCCATAAATATCCTCTAAGGAGCAAACTCGCTGATGTCATAATCAAACATACTGCACTTATTATGTAGCATTCAGCAGGAAACTGACCATTATTTTGAAGAGAAATTTTTAGTTTGTCCCAGCATATCATGGGATCACTCTGATTACCTTATTCTAGTAGTTTCGTGGCACCAGAAAAGAGCAAATTCCAATGATTACTGTTCAGAACCAATGTCCGGTTGTCTTGGGGTTAGGAACCACCACTGACTAGAGGAAGTAGCTCTCTCCTGCTGCTTCTCCCTGGCTGGGGGCTGCAGGGTACACCGAGGGCTGCTTCTGTCCTGCTTCCTGCTGTTTGAAGCTGGGGACCAGCTGTGATCTTCCTTCCCGCACAGGCCTTTGCTCCCTCAGCAAAGCAGGCAGTTCCCACTGACACCCTCAGGCCTTTCCCAACAGGCCGCTCTGCCTCTAGAAGGCTCAGGGAGCGCCCCCTGGTGGGCTGCTTGTCTGAGCCGGGGGAGACACGAAAGGGAAGCTGGTTCCTTTTCAGCAAATTTTTCTTTGGTCTGAACGTTTTTCACAGTAATTTGGTATTCATTAATTCATTCATTTTACCATGTATTTGTTCAAAGATCTGTTCTACAAATATGTATTGTGTGACTACTATTTGCCAAGCACCATTCTAGGTGTTCAAATAATGACTTGGGGAATAATAAAAGTGGAAATAATAAAATTAACAAACTCCATTTGTTTAAAAGTAATGGCACTTAAGATATTTACATGTGTAATCTTGTTTCTTGTTCAAAAGAGCACTAGGCAGGTGAACGTTATTATCCCTTCCCGTGAAAAGATGAGAAGCCTGGAGCCTAAATTCAGACAGGCAGCACCTGTGAGCGGAGGTGGTATTTGAACACATTCGCCTGCAGCGAAGTCCAGTGACGCTGCTGTGCTGTCGGCGGCAGCCGAGCCCCCGGGACCCTCATGCTCTTGTTGGGACTATTTCCCGCTAGCTGGATGGCGGGATTTATGTTTACAGTCAGTCATTTACCAAGGAATTTTTTAAAACTTACTCCCAAACTCTTTGCCCGTCTTCTTCCTATTTATTCCATATTAGAAACCCACCTCCATTCTGCCTTCTCCAATAACATAGAACGGAAGGTGGCTTGCACTTTTCACCCAGGGCAGGAGGCTGCAGAGCCCTGCACAGTGCAGTGGGGAAGCCCCGCTGGTCCCTCCTCTCAACCGTCCCTCTCCTCCCGGAGCTCTGTGTCAAGGCCTGCCTGACACCTTCATGGCCCCCAGCAGGGAGGCCCCTTTGACTGACAGGGATGCAGGAGACACAAATGCAGGGAAAGAGGCCACCCTGTGGGAGGGGGGGACCAGGGACGCAGCTGGCCACAGGCAGTGGCCAAACAGCCTGGAACTTTATTTCAGCAGGGGATTTGGTGGCATAGGTGAGGTGAAGGGGAGTCTTAGACTTCTGAGCAATCCTTAAACTGAGAAAATAGTGTTACTTCCTGAGGTATTCAAATAGAGAAAAGTGTTAAAGGGAAAATACGCAGTCTCATGTCCCCTACCCCGATGTCCCAGCACTTACAGAAGGAGAATGTGTAGGCCCCTCTCTGCTGCTGTCCTGGAGGGTGGGGCGACGGATACAGAGATGATGCTAGGCATTTGGTAAGGGGAGAACTGTTCTGTTCTGATTGCAACCCTGAAAATAGCCCTTCACTGCACTCTGCAGCTGTCTCTACTCCGATGACCAAAGTCTGCTTATTTCCTGGATAGTGGAGCATTTCAGCCAGCAATGTATAATGCTGCTGATTGGTTTTGTTTCTGCTCTGGCCATGTTCACCTCTCCTGGGCCAAACACACCCAATGCGAAGTGCAAAGAAAAACACCAATCTGCCTGAGCTCCTCCTCACCTCCATCCCAGTCCTCCTAGTCCAAACCTGGGCAGGTCAGCTGAAGGACCCGGGCCATGATGCCACTGCCCACACCCTGCACATCATTTGAGAGAAGGCCCCTATGTAATGATCAGGTGGGGGCTGGAAGTGGTCTTGGGGGCTTCAGGCGTAGGGAAGAAGGCCTGAGTGCTAGCTTCGCCACTGCCTGCCAGTGCCCTGGCCATCACCTGTTGAAAACCAGAGCTACATCCAAAGAGCAACTCTCAGTTTAGGGAGTCCCAGTACTGTTTTGGCTTATGTTGCTGGTGACCCATTTATGAATGTCTTCAGCCTGGACTTCTATCCTGAACATGTTTAAAGATGTACTTTCCTGAACCTATTCTTCTCCATCCAGGAGACCATGTAATCAGTGCTAGGGGAACATCAACGATTCATAGGGAATCCTGGTGCAATTTGACAAGAGTGCGGGGAAGGGAAGCTCAAGTGAGGAGCTTGTTTGGACCATGATCATCCATGGATGGATCTTCCACACTGGGGCCTGGGGGCGGGGTCAGGGTTCCGGCAAGCTGAGGATACTCTCCATGTATACACAGAGAGCAGCATGTGGTTCGGACACTTTGCACACCCAGCTTGGGGGTGTGTTTCTCATCTAATCACATAGAAGCTTGTGAGCCTCTCGCCTGGCTTCTTTGTGCAGACCCCTTCTCCTCCCATTGCCTCCCTGGCCTCTGAGAATGGAGGAGTTTATTATAAACCACCAGGCTGGGTGCAGCGGAGTCAGAAGAATGACTCACAGGCAGGGTTGCAACCACCAGGGGGAGGAGCAGCGCGGCCCTCCCAGCAGGGGCGTGTGATTAAAGGGAGGAAGGGCATGAGTGCGCGGCTCACGGAAGAGCCGTGGTTTAGATTAGTTGGACAGATTGGCACAAAATCTGCAATTATTATTTTCCAATAGAGAGAGGAAAGGGGCTTATAGGAACTGTTCACTGAACCAGGCAGAGAAAAATATTTTTCAAGGTGTTTTTTTAAATGGTTTCAGTCTTTTAGACACAAGTACTTTCTTTTTTTTTTCTTTTTTTTTTTTTTATTATACTTCAGGCTTTAGGGTACATGTGCACAATGTGCAGGTTTGTTACATATGTATCCATGTGCCATGTTGATTTCCTGCACCCATTAACTCGTCATTTAGCATTAGGTATATCTCCTAATGCTGTCCCTCCCCCCTCCCCGCACCCCACAACAGTCCCCGGAATGTGATGTTCCCCTTCCTGTGTCCATGAGTTCTCATTGTTCAATTCCCACCTATGAGTGAGAACATGCGGTGTTTGGTTTTTTGTCCTTGCGATAGTTTACTGAGAATGATGTTTTCCAGTTTCATCCATGTCCCTACAAAGGACACGAACTCATCATTTTTTATGGCTGCATAGTATTCCATGGTGTATATGTGCCACATTTTCTTAATCCAGTCTATCGTTGTTGGACATTTGGGTTGGTTCCAAGTCTTTGCTATTGTGAATAGCGCCGCAATAAACATACGTGTGCGTGTGTCTTTATAGCAGCATGATTTATAGTCCTTTGGGTATATACCCAGTAATGGGATGGCTGGGTCAAATGGTATTTCTAGTTCGAGATCCCTGAGGAATCGCCACACTGACTTCCACAATGGTTGAACTAGTTTACAGTCCCACCAACAGTGTAAAAGTGTTCCTATTTCTCCACATCCTCTCCAGCACCTGTTGTTTCCTGATTTTTTAATGATGGCCATTCTAACTGGTGTGAGATGGTATCTCACTGTGGTTTTGATTTGCATTTCTCTGATGGCCAGTGATGATGAGCATTTCTTCATGTGTTTTTTGGCTGCATAAATGTCTTCTTTTGAGAAGTGTGTGTTCATGTCCTTTGCCCACTTTTTGATGGGGTTGTTTGTTTTTTTCTTGTAAATTTGTTTGAGTTCATTGTAGATTCTGGATATTAGCCCTTTGTCAGATGAGTAGGTTGCAAAAATTTTCTCCCATTCTGTAGGTTGCCTGTGCACTCTGATGGTAGTTTCTTTTGCTGTGCAGAAGCTCTTTAGTTTAATTAGATCCCATTTGTCAATTTTGGCTTTTGTTGCCATTGCTTTTGGTGTTTTAGACATGAAGTCCTTGCCCACGCCTATGTCCTGAATGGTATTGCCTAGGTTTTCTTGTAGGATTTTAATGGTTTTAGGTCTAACATTTAAGTCTTTAATCCATCTTGAATTAATTTTGTATACGGTGTAAGGAAGGGATCCAGTTCAGCTTTCTACATATGGCTAGCCAGTTTTCCCAGCACCATTTATTAAATAGGGAATCCTTTCCCCATTTCTTGTTTTTGTCAGGTTTGTCAAAGATCAGATAGTTGTAGATATGAGGCATCATTTCTGAGGGCTCTGTTCTGTTCCATTGATCTATATCTCTGTTGTGGTACCAGTACCATGCTGTTTTGGTTACTGTAGCCTTGTAGTATAGTTTGAAGTCAGGTAGCGTGATGCCTACAGCTTTGTTCTTTTGGCTTAGGATTGACTTGGTGATGCGGGCTCTTTTTTGGTTCCATATGAACTTTAAAGTAGTTTTTTCCAATTCTTTGAAGAAAGTCATTGGTAGCTTGATGGGGATGGCATTGAATCTATAAATTACCTTGGGCAGTATGGCCATTTTCACGATATTGATTCTTCCAACCCATGAGCATGGAATGTTCTTCCATTTGTTTGTATCCTCTTTTATTTCATTGAGCAGTGGTTTGTAGTTCTCCTTGAAGAGATCCTTCACATCCCTTGTAAGTTGGATTCCTAGGTATTTTATCCCCTTTGAAGCAATTGTGAATGGGAGTTCACTCATGATTTGGCTCTCTGTTTGTCTGTTATTGGTGTACCAGAATGCTTGTGATTTTTGTACATTGATTTTGTATCCTGAGACTTTGCTGAAGTTGCTAATCAGCTTAAGGAGATTTTGGGCTGAGACAATGGGATTTTCTAGATATACAATCATGTCATCTGCAAACAGGGACAGTTTGACTTCCTCTTTTCCTAATTGAATACCCTTTATTTCCTTCTCCTGCCTGATTGCCCTGGCCAGAACTTCCAGCACTATGTTGAATAGGAGCGGTGAGAGAGGGCATCCCTGTCTTGTGGCAGTTTTCAGAGGGAATGCTTCCAGTTTTTGCCCATTCAGTATGATATTGGCTGTGGGTTTGTCATATATAGCTCTTATTATTTTGAGATACGTCCCATCAATACCTAATTTATTGAGAGTTTTTAGCATGAAGGGTTGTTGAATTTTGTCAAAGGCCTTTTCTGCATCTATTGAGATAATCATGTGGTTTTTGTCTTTGGTTCTGTTTATATGCTGGACTACATTTATTGATTTGCGTATGTTGAACCAGCCTTGCATCCCAGAGATGAAGCCACTTGATCATGGTGATAAGCTTTTTGATGTGCTGCTGGATTCGGTTTGCCAGTATTTTATTGAGGATTTTTGCATCAATGTTCATCAAGGATATTGGTCTAAAATTCTCTTTTTTGGTTGTGTTTCTGCCTGGCTTTGGTATGAGGACGATGCTGGCTTCATAAAATGTGTTAGGGAGGATTCCCTCTTTTTCTATCGATTGGAATAGTTTCAGAAGGAATGGTACCAGTTCCTCCTTGTACCTCTGGTAGAATTCAGCTGCGAATCCATCAGTTCCTGGACTCTTTTTGGTTGGTAAGCTATTGATTATTGCCACAATTTCAGAACCTGTTATTGGTCTATTCAGAGATTCGACTTCTTCCTGATTTAGTCTTGGGAGGGTGTATTTGTCCAGGAATTTATCCATTTCTTCTAGATTTTCTAGTTTATTTGCATAGAGGTGTTTGTAGTATTCTCTGATGGTAGATTGTATTTCTGTGGGATCGGTGGTGCTATCCCCTTTTTCATTTTTTATTGCATCTATTTGATTCTTCTCTCTTTTCTTCTTTATTAGTCTTGCTAGTGGTCTATCAATTTTCTTGATCTTCTCAAAAAACCAGCTCCTGGATTCATTAATTTTTTGAAGGGTTTTTTGTGTCTCTATTTCCTTCAGTTCTGCTCTGATTTTAGTTATTTCTAGCCTTCTGCTAGCTTTTGCATGTGTTTGCTCTTGCTTTTCTAGTTCTTTTAATTGTGATGTTAGGGTGTCAATTTTGGATCTTTCCTGCTTTCTCTTGTGGGCATTTAGTGCTATAAATTTCCCTCTACACACTGCTTTGAACGTGTCCCAGAGATTCTGGTATGTTGTGTCTTTGTTCTCGTTGGTTTCAAAGAACATCTTTATTTCTGCCTTCATTTCATTATGTACCCAATAGTCATTCAGGAGCAGGTTGTTCAGTTTCCATGTAGTTGAGTGGTTTTGAGTGAGTTTCTTAATCCTGAGTTCTAGTTTGATTGCACTGTGGTCTGAGAGACAGTTTGTTATAATTTCTGTTCTTTTACATTCGCTGAGGAGAGCTTTACTTCCAACTATGTGGTCAATTTTGGAATAGGTGTGGTGTGGTGCTGAAAAAAATGTACATTCTGTTGATTTGGGGTGGAGAGTTCTGTAGATGTCTATTAGGTCCACTTTGTTTAGAGCTGAGTTCAATTCCTGGATATCCTTGTTAACTTTCTGTCTCGATGATCTGTCTAATGTTGACAGTGGGGTGTTAAAATCTCCCATTATTATTGTGTGGGAGTTTAAGTCCCTTTGTAGGTCACTCAGGACTTGCTTTATGAATCTGGGTTCTCCTGTGTTGGGTGCATATATATTTAGGGTAGTTAGCTCTTCTTGTTGAATTGATCCCTTTACCATTATGTAATGGCCTTCTTTGTCTCTTTTGATCTTTGTTGGTTTAAAGTCTATTTTATCAGAGACTAGGATTGCAACCCCTGCCTTTTTTTGTTTTCCATTTGCTTGATAGATCTTCCTCCATCCCTTTATTTTGAGTCTATGTGTGTCTCTGCACGTGAGATGGGTTTCCTGAATACAGCACACTGATGGGTCCTGACTCCTTATCCAGTTTGCCAGTCTGTGTCTTTTAATTGGAGCATTTAGTCCATTTACATTTAACGTTAATATTGTTATGTGTGAATCTGATCCTGTCATTATGATGTTAGTTGGTTATTTTGCTCATTAGTTGATGCAGTTTCTTCCTAGCCTTGATGGTCTTTACAATTTGGCATGTTTTTGCAGTGGCTGGTGCTGGTTGTTCCTTTCCATGTTTAGTGCTTCCTTCAGGAGCTCTTTTAGGGCAGGCCTGGTGGTGACAAAATCACTCAGCGTTTGCTTGTCTGTAAAGTATTTTATTTCTTCTTCACTTATGAAGCTTAGTTTGGCTGGATATGAAATTCTGGGTTGAAAATTCTTTTCTTTAAGAATGTTGAATATCGGCCCCCACTCTCTTCTGGCTTGTAGAGTTTCTGCCGAGAGATCAGCTGTTAGTCTGATGGGCTTCCCTTTGTGGGTAACCCGACCTTTCTCTCTGGCTGCCCTTAACATTTTTTCCTTCTTTTCAACTTTGGTGAATCTGACAATTATGTGTCTTGGAGTTTCTCTTCTCGAGGAGTATCTTTGTGGCATTCTCTGTATTTCCTGAAGCTGAATGTTGGCCTGCCTTGCTAGATTGGGGAAGTTCTCCTGGATAATATCTTGCAGGGTGTTTTCCAACTTGGTTCCATTCCCCCCGTCATTTTCAGGTACACCAATCAGACGTAGGTTTGGTCGTTTCACGTAGTCCCAAATTTCTTGGAGGCTTTGTTCATTTCTTTTTATTCTTTTTTCTCTAGACTTCCCTTCTCGCTTCATTTCATTCATTTCATCTTCCATCAGTGATACCCTTTCTTCCAGTTGATCGCATCTGCTACTGAGGCTTCTGCAATCTTCACGTAGTTCTCAAAACTTGGCTTTCAGCTCCGTCATCTCCTTTAAGCCCTTCTCTCCATTGGTTATTCTAGTTATCCATTCTTCTAATTTTTTTTCAAAGTTTTTAACTTCTTTGCTATTGTTTTGAATTTCCTCCCGTAGCTCAGAGTAGTTTGATCGTCTGAAGCCTTCTTCTCTCAACTCGTCAAAGTCATCCTCCATCCAGCTTTGTTCCGTTGCTGGTGAGGAACTGCATTCCTTTGGAGGAGGAGAGGTGCTCTGCTTTTTAGAGTTTCCAGTTTTTCTGCTCTGTTTTTTCCCCATCTTTGCGGTTTTATCTACCTTTGGTCTTTGATGATGGTGATGTACAGATGGGTTTTTGGTGTGGATGTCCTTTCTGTTTGTTAGTTTTCCTTCTACAAGACAGGACCCTCAGCTGCAGGTCTGTTGGAGTTTACTAGAGGTCCACTCCAGATCCTGTTTGGCTGGGTGTCAGCAGCAGTGGCTGCAGAACAGTGGATTTTCGTGAAACCACAAATTCAGCTGTCTGATAGTTCCTCTGGAAGTTTTGTCTCAGAGGAGTACCCGGCCGAGTGAGGTGTCAGTCTGTCCCTACTGGGGGGGTGCCTCCCAGTTAGGCTGCTCAGGGGTGAGGGACCCACTTTAGGAGACAGTCTGTCCATTCTCAGATCTCCAGCTGCGTGCTGGGAGAACCACTACTCTCTTCAAAGCTGTCAGCCAGACAGGGACGTTTAAGTCTCTGGAGATTCCTGCTGACTTTTTGTTTGTCTGTGCCCTGCCCCCAGAGGTGGAGCCTACAGAGGCAGACACGCCTCCTTGAGCTGTGGTGGGCTCCACCCAGTTCGAGCTTCCGGGCTGCTTTGTTTAGCTAAGCAAGCCTGGGCAATGGCGGGCGCCCCACCCCCAGCCTCGCTGCCGCCTCGCAGCTTGATCTCAGACTGCTGTGCTAGCAATCAGCGAGACTCCGTGGGCATAGGACCCTCCAAGCCAGGTGCGGGACACAATCTCCTAGTGTGCCGTTTTCCAGGCCCGTTGGGAAAGCGCAGTATTAGGGTGGGACTGACCCGATATTCCAGGTGCCGTCTGTTTCCCCTTTCTTTGACTAGGAAAGGGAACTCCCTGACCCCTTGCGCTTCCCGAGTGAGGCAGTGCCTCACCCTGCTTCAGCTTGCGCACAGTGCGCCTCACCGACTGTCCTGCACCCACTGTTTCGCACTCTCTAGTGAGATGAAACCGGTACCTCAAGCAGAAATGCAGAAATCACCAGTCTTCTGTATCGCTCGGGCTAGGACCTGGAGACCGGAGCTGTTCCTATTCGGCCATCTTGGCTCCACCCGACACAAGTATTTTCATAGAAATGTCTGTGTAACTAAGACAACACACACATTTTTAAAGTGGTTTATTTACACAGAATGTAGATTTCTTCATGTAAAAAGAAATTCCGACAATTGACTGCAGCCTTTTTGAACTCCAGAGACTGAGGCCAGGGTGTCCACACTTTGGTGACCTTTCTCAGTTCCCATCCTGGGCTTCGCTGTTCCATGCTCACAAAGCCTCTTCAGAAAAGAAAACCCTTGCTTAAAAGAACAGCATCTCTTCATCTAGGGTCATAGAGTACAGACTCCGCCAGCGTTCAGTTTCAAAGAATCTCACACGTCCCTTTTTATAAAGAGTAAAGCTTTTCTAGTTCCATTGTCATTTACACTAGTTTATTTTGGTTTGTGGAAAAAAATGTATTATCGTATAAAACACATTTCAGCAGACAGCATCGAGCACTTTGAGGCTTCATTTGCATAATAAACTGCCCAGAACAATGATAATCCATAAAAGGGTCTCATAAAAAGACCCTTCAGAAGGTGGCTGAATAAGTGAAAAAACAGGATGATTATCACGGCCACCAACCATGTCACCAGGAGTGCAGCTTAATAAACAGCTTGTCGGTTAGGTAATTAGTTGGGGGTGAAGGCCACAGCTGGGGCAAAAGGCCTGAGCCAGCCAGCCAGTGTGCTTGTCAGACACTGACCCCAGCCAAGATCACAGGCAGAGAGGGGGCAGCGGGGCTGGAGGGAACGCTCAGGTTTGACCCAGACACACCTGGATTTGAAACCTGTCCTCACATTTCCCGGCTGTGTCGTTACACAGAGCTTTGGTTTTCTCATCTGCAAAGCAAACATAAAAATACCTACCTTATAGGGTTGATTTGGGCAGAGGTTGGGTAACGGCGGAGTGGGGTGGGGGCACCACTGTTTCAGGACCACACGCATTGTAATCATCATCCTTGTGGATGAGGATGTTACAGATGAGGAAAGTAAGGCTCAGGCAGATGAAATAACCTGTCCAAGGCCACTCAGCGAGTAAACATAGAAACCGGAAGCCCCACCCCAGTGGGTAAACATTGAAACCGGAAGCTCCGCCCCAGCAAGTAAACATAGAAACCGGAAGCCCCACCCCAGTGGGTAAACATTGAAACCGGAAGCTCCGCCCCAGCAAGTAAACATAGAAACCGGAAGCCCCGCCCCAGCGAGTAAACATTGAAACCGGAAGCCCCGCCCCATTCTGCCGGTCTCCCCAGCCTGGCCCCGCTTCTCCCTCCCAGTGCTGCCTGTCTTTGTGGTGTCTGGGGGGTGCTCCTCCCTGCTCGCCAGGTGATCACATAGTTCTGCTTCACAGGTGGCTCTTTTCCTTCCTGGACCTGAAGCTCCTTGAGGACAGTGACAAGATCATAATTGTCTTCGTAAACACTGCTCTGCCTGTTGATAGCTCCCCTTATCCTGAGGACTCCCCTGAAGGCAGCTCAGGAGCAGCAGCTTCCCTGCCAGGCTCTGCAGAGCCTGAGAGAATCTGCATCTGGTCCAGGCCTGTTTGCTTCTGGATGGAGCCTGCCTGGCTGCCCTCTGCCTGCTCACGGAGGTCTCCGCTGCTCAGACCTAGGCCCTTGGAGGCCCTGGGAGAAGAGTTGACCAATGGGAAGCAGGAGAAGGGGAAGGGATAAAAGCAAGGGGAAGCCAGACAGCAACGAAGAAAAGAGGTGGGAATAGTGTTTGTGCCAGGAGCAGGGTGCCCCGCCTGCCCTCAGAGCTCAGGCAGAGTCCCCACGGCAGGGGCTGGGGCTGGGGAGGAAGCCAGACAGATGCCACTGCCTCACAATTAGAACAGCACTGTGGCTCAGAAAACCATAACACCAAGAAGTGCCAGGAGGGCAGGGACCTACTGAGGGGCAGCAGCGGCGTGGCACGGGGGCAGCCTGTCAGCACCTCGGCCTGACTGCAGTTTAGGGGGGGGGAATGAGGTGAGGTGTACGCTGGAGATGGGGCAGGGGCCGGTCCCGAGGATGCGAATGACTCAGGTGCCAAGCAGGAAAACCCAACCACAAGCAGCTTAAACATGATAATGGGCATTTATTGACTTGACCACTTAATAAGTGTGGGCTCAGCCAACTAGGTTGTCAAGTGACATCAGCAGGTGCTAAGGTCAGCCCTGCCCACCCACTCATGGGCTGAGAGTGGGGAGAACAGGTTCTGCTGAGCAGGAAAATAGCAAATATTCACCATGCAGGATAGCAAAAAGAAAAAGAATAGAGAGGAACATGATTGGAGAGAAAGCTGAAAAGAAAAAGGGAGCAGGAGGAACAGGGAAAAACGAGAAGCGGGGAATCAGGCAAGGAGTTTCAAGACAGGTCATTGCAAAGGTTGGGCAAGAAAGACAGACAAATCTGCTCCAGCAGATTTGCAGGGTTTATTGTAAATTTGGCAAGAGTTACACAGAAACCAAAAAGAACGTGGTTCTGCTCCTGGCCATGGTGCGGTCATTGCATCACCTTCAACCCGGCTTTCGGCAAAGCTCACCTCCCACCCCGCCCTACCCTGCCCTTGGAGGTGAAGAGCAGCTGTTCTTGGTTGCGCACTTCCTAGTCCCATCCATAGCTTGGCTCTGGAAATCCTCTCCTCAAAGCTCTAGCAGATTCCACCAGCGTCTACAGGCTGTGGCCCAAAGCCGTGCAGCTGAGTGTGACGAAGTGGCTCCACACCTCCCGCTCCGGCTGAGCAGACACTGCTGCTTCACTGCCAGATCCAGGATCATCACCCTCCAGTTCATTCTGGGCAAAACCATCTGCCACCCATATGCACACTTGTCCTCAGCCTAACATGGGCCCCACGGCTTTCACCACTCCAAACTTTGGCTCCTAACCCTTTGTTCAGACAAACCTGGTTGCAGACCAAGATGCTTGATCTGTGATCATGCAAGAAACTCTTATCACTGCTTTTGCCGTAATCCCTCTTCTCTGTCTTTCGAAGCACGCTTATTGGGTTGGAAAGCAAAACTAAATGGGAAGAACTAATATTCATTAAACTCTTGCCATGCACTGAGCTCTTTCTGTAGTTTGCTAATCCTCTTTTTCCTTTTCTGCATTTGCTGTTTCTTAAATTGAGTACTGTTTTGTGCAAGACAAAATGTTTCCATTAAGAAATCCTCTTTGCTTGTGTTAGATGGGTTGCTGGCACCACACTGGCTGGTTCTGAGTGGAGGTGGGCATTCTCAGTCAGCCATGGAGACCATAGGGCTCAGAGAGCTGACCTGGCTGCCCCAGGCCATGGAGCAGTAAGAAATAGAATCACAATTCAAACCTGGATTTTGTCTCCAACTCCAGCAAATCTGAACTGTGGCACTATAAAGAAAAACACAAATAAATAATTTATCTGAAAGGACAGATGAAAGCACTTTTCTTTCTGTTGCAAATAACGTAGGTTAGAGTTCAGATTTTAAGTGCCAGGGAGGTTAAGTCCTGTCAGAAACTTTTTGTCCAAAAAGGGGTGAAAATTGCCATGGTGTGTAGAGTAAAGGGGGAAGGGTGCAAAGCTGAGGTGTAGGAAAGAAGATGGGAGGTATCTGTGCCCCTTCCCTGAAAGGAGGTGTGGGCAGCAGCATGCATGGGGTGGAGAAGTCCTGAGAGAGGCCCGAGAGTGCCCTCTGGATAGGAAACCGCATCACCGAAGCCTGAGTTGGCCCCCGCTGAGGGCAGGAATTCCTGCAAGCCCAGAGGGCCCCAGGGCCGCCTGAGCAGTGTGGGCTGAGTCAGCTCCTTACTGGGCAGGGTTAGACT
Source organism: Nomascus leucogenys (assembly GCF_006542625.1). NCBI lineage: Eukaryota > Metazoa > Chordata > Mammalia > Primates > Hylobatidae > Nomascus > Nomascus leucogenys. The sequence goes on along the minus strand of NC_044395.1, from coordinate 46,216 downwards.
GAGACAGGAGCTCCAGCCCCAGCAGGCTGGAGGTGTTTGGTGGGCAACTTCGCATCGCGCCCAGAGGGTGACTCCAGAGCAGGACTGTCTTTCAAACTTTGGAAAATCTTGGGACCTTACTCTTACACAAAATTCACAGATTTTTAGCAAGAATAATGTTTCAATAATGTCTGTAAGACATAATTTAGTAGAAAAAACTTATATAAATCCATAATCGATGTTTGGAGGATATTGGAAAAGCAGTATGGATAACTACATTAGGGCATTGAAGTTGGTGGTGAAATTGTAGGACTTCTAATAACATTTCTTTCATTTTTATGATTTAAAAATTATTGTCAAGAAAAACTTTCATTCTATAGAACTTTAGAATTCCTAAGCAGGATGGAAAATCTCAGTCCAAATTAATCTTGCCCTAACTCTTCCTGCCAGCTGAGATCATTTTGGTAAAAGTAGATTTAATTCTACTAAAGCTGCTTTACTTTTCAGTGTTTAATGGGATGCAAATGTATGTAATTAATTTACTTATTTGTGTAATAAATATTCCCATATTTGCTGCGTAATCCCAAGTGTTTTGTTATTAATTATGTTTTTCAAAATCAGAGAAGAAATATGAATGTTGGTAAGTATAAAAAAAGCATCTATTCCTGTTTGTTTCTCTAAATTCAGTTTGGGATTAGTGGCCCTTAGCAATGGATTAAAAATTTGCAGTGTACAAGAATGGGTCTGAGAAGCTTGGCTCCTGAGCTCAGGAAAAGCCTCCGGCTAAGATGGAGGTGGCAAGATCCGTCCTGAGCTCTTCCTGCACCATCCCTGCTTGGAGCTCATTGTCCTGAAAGAAAACGGAATATACAAGCAGGGTGTGAGGAAAGCAAGCAGGCCCTGCACTGTGCTGTGCCCACCCCAGTCCCTCATGTTTTCACTAAAGGTTCAGACCCTGCCTGGGTCCAGCCTGGGTTTCCCTTCACCTCCGCAGGGAGTAACCACTCTATTCCCACCTTCCCACTCTATCCACTGTTTGGCAGATCTGCCTGACCTCAGGTAGAAAGAAGTTTTCATTGTATTAAAATATTTTCTCCACCACAAAAGCAATATATAGTTATTATGCAAAATGGGTGATTCACAGATACACAAAAGGAAAAATGCAAATTAACTATAATCCCACCATTCAGCAAAATTTATTTTTAACACCTTGAGATGATCAGCGTGCCTTTAAGTTTCCCAGAATTAAATGTCTGTGGCCAGATCCTTTGGAGAAATCTATATGTGAAACTGGCTGCAGATCTTCCTCCAAAACTCACTTGAACACAGAATCTTCATGTAGTAGTTTTTAATATAACTTGTATTCTGTGAGACAGGTTTTGAGAAATTCTAGTGCAATCCCTGCTGGTTCCTGGCAGCTGCCCCCTAATGCCGTCTCTGTCAGGCTGGTGGCCTGTCTGTCCCTGCAGAGGAGAGAACAGGACCTTGCACTGCTGTGACCGCCAGTTCCCACGCCCTGTGGGATGAGCCATGTCCTCACGGCAGCCCTGCCCTGCCTGACCTCTGGGTCTGTCTCGTGGCTATTGTCTCTTTATTTTTCAGCTACCTCTTGTCTTCATAACATTAGTGTCCTTGCCAGTATATGGGCACAGTTTGATTAGGGGAGAATTGTCACCCTTTTAATGCAATATACAACCAATGTGAGATGCAGAGACACTGAGTCTTGTTTAAATTATCTTACAAATCTGAGGCCAGGCACAGTGGTTCATGCCTGTAATCCCAGCACTTTGGGAGGCTGAGGCGGGTGGATCACCTGAGGTCAGGAGTTGGAGACCAGCCCAGCCAATATGGTGAAACCCCATCTCTACTAAAAATACAAAGATTAGCCGGGTGTGGTGGCAGGTGCCTGTAATCCCAGCTACTCAGGAGTCTGAGGCAGGAGAATCATTTGAACCTGGGAGGTGGAGATTGCAGTGAGTCGAGATCGTGCCACTGCCGTCCAACCTGGGTGACAGAGTGAGTCTCCATCTAAAAAAAAAAATTAATTAAATAAATAAATAATAATTTTACAAATCTGAGATATGTGCCTGAAAGACACATCTTAGGACTCTCGCCAACTCATTGATCAAGTCACCTATCCACAGAACAACTGAGTCAGTCTGCGGTCTTCACCCAGGAAAGTGATCAGGTCTTTATAGCTCAAGGCTGGGTTTGCTCATAGGAAATCCCTGTGTGGGCTGCATGATTCAAGAAGCATTGGGGATTTCTCCCTCAAAAATATCTTCTCCAGGCCGGGCACGGTGGCTCACGCTTGTAATCCTAGCACTTTGGGAGGCCGAGGCGGGCGGATCATGAGGTCAGGAGATCAAGACCACGGTGAAGCCCCGTCTCTACCAAAAATACAAAAAATTAGCCCGGCATGGTGGCGGGTGCCTGTAGTCCCAGCTACTCGGAGAGGCTGAGGCAGGAGAATGGCATGAACCCGGGAGGCGGAGCTTGCAATGAGCCTAGATCGCACCACTGCACTCCAGCCTGGGTGACAGAGCGAGACTCCGTCTCAAAAAAAAAAAAAAAAAAAAATCTTCTCCGTGGATGCCCCAGGGAGCTCTCATGGAAGCTATCAGAGTGGCCTTTTGGCCAGGAGACGCAATCATCGTCATGGAAGCTATCAGAGTTGTCTTTTGGCCAGGAGATGCAGTCATCCACAGATCTCTTCTTGTTCTAGCCACCTCTCTCTCCTCTGTGGGCTAAGGAAAATACATGCATAGGCTACACTGGCAAAGGAAAGCAAAGTAACATTTTATTATTAATTGGGGCTTTGGTTCCAAGCCTCCAAACAGAATTCCATTAAACTAGGTTGGATTCAATGGGGAATTATTCATGAGAATTTATGAGAATATGCATAAGGCAGCTCAGAGCTTAGAAACAAGTGCTGGGCAGTATATTCCTTTTTATGCACTCACAACCAGACCTTAAGCTTAACTCCATCAGCCAGGCCAGAGAATTCCTACAACAGTAGGAGGAAATGGAGTCACAGCACAAGGGACCCTGCTTGTCTGCAGTGCTCAGCGCAAAACCAGCCAAGCCTGGTTGCTGTATCAGGAAGCGAGAACATTCAGAGAGAAAGCCTGTCTGGCCCTTGGCACTTCTCGCTGCAGTCACTGGAGAGGTAAGAGAGAAAAGGGGCCACTCTGTCATGTGTTTTCTCTAAAAACAAACCCAGGACAGTATGGCTAAGCATTCACCAGAGCTTGGAATTTCCTGTCCTTGATGCCACAAGCAACTGCAAACTTGGCAATGTAAAATAGCAATTGTTTTATAGTGCTCTTGGGTTCTGCGAGCCAGGGATCTGAGAACAGCACTGTAGGGTGGCTTATCTCTGCTCCATACTGTCCGCATCCTCAGCTTGGAAGACCGGGAGGCTGGAGGCAGCTTGGCAGCTGGGGTGTGAAACCCCCTGCAGGCACACTCCTTCATATGGCAGTTGATGTTAGCTGTTGGCTGGGACCTCTGCTGGGCTGCCAGTCAGAATACCTGTTTGTGGCTTCTCCATGTGGCTGTTTGGGCTTCTTCAAATTTCTTCTAAAGGTGGACATCCCAAGAGAACCAGGCTGAAGCCATATCACCTTTCACATGCTAGCCTTGGAAGTAAAATCATGTCCTTCTCACTGTACTCCGTTAATCAGGGCAGTCGCAAAGATCCAGCCAGACTGAATGAGAGGTGACAGACACCATCATTCCATGGCTGGTGCGTTAAGCTTACAGTGTAAGAAAAGCATGTGGGATGGGCAGTGTTATTACTTGCCACCCAGCTCACCCTTGATTAGTAATAAAGTGTCTATATGGGCCACGTGGAAGCAAGGGGGAGAGAAATAAGAGTCCTAAGTTTCTCCCAGATACTGACTGATACTGGGAAACGTGCCTAAAACCCACTGCTAGAAACCTTCTCTGGATCAGAGCACGCAGCCTCAGGACAGTGAGTAATTAAGCTGTTATTGGCTGTTGGTGTCAATAGCCAATACTGACTACACACTTGGATTGTCTATTGGTCATATTAGAAAGCAGACAGGACTGAATATATAGACGGATAAATTGTTCTTTGGTGAAGGGTTTTGGGACACATTTCATCAACAGGTTCCTATCAGGCAAATGCTGAGGAGGCTGGAGATGAAAACTGAACAAATAACTGTAAGAAAAGAATGCAGAAAGGCCTTCTTTAAGCCTTGGCTGCTTCACAATTTGACCGTGACCAGTCCTTCCCAGAAGTGAGAGTCAGCTGGGCAGGAGTTTTGCCTCCATCAGTGGAGTCATTTTATCACCACCCAGCCTTAGAGTGCTTCTTTATGGAGGGGCAAACTCAAACACAAGGCAGGGGAGGTGACAAGTGTGTTCTCCAGGCCTGGGGTTTCAGGTGAGGGTGGAGGTGTGGGGCCAGGCAGGTGGTTGCTATCCCCTCTTCCCCATAAGGAAGATAACACTCACATGCAGGTTGATGCAGCTAGAGCAGAATTATGGGATGTTACATCTTACAGAAATATCAGTTATGTTTCTTTAATTGTCAGTGACAAAAAGATATTTTTTTCTACAAATAAAAAAGGCCGTATTTGGAATACTATGGAGCATCTTACAAAAGGAAAATTGCACCTGTACCTAATAAGCCATAGTAGCTCTGGGAACTGAATCTCGGGCACCAGGAACTGTCTCGCATGTCATTGTAATCTGGACTCATGAACTCTCACTTTCCACAGTCTTTGAGTCACTGAGCACCAGGATCAACTTTCACAGAGGATCCAGATAATCAGCCAGCTTGAGTCACACTCCTGCAGCTTGGCTAGGGTAGGGATTCCTGACCAACAGTTCCATAAAATCTTATCCAGCCAAGAGGGACTGGCCCAATCTGAAGTGCAGCCAAGACCGGGAGCCACAGACCTGGAACCTGGGTACTCAAAGAGTTGTCCACATACCAGCAGCACTGGCCCCTCCAGGAGCTTGTTAGAAATGTAGAACCTCTGAGCCTACATTAAAGATATTGAATCGGAGTCTGCACGTTGCATCTGAGAAGCCATGAGCTAAGCTGATGCCATTCAGCTGGGTAGCATCGCAGTCGCTGTGCAACTTTTAAACCTACAGCTGCCCAGGCCCACTGCAGACCTGCTAAATTCGAGCTCCTTGTGGTGGGGCCAGGGCCCTGGGACTTCACACAAAACTCTGCAAGTCATCACTGATGAGAAAACCAAGACTTGATGAGGTAAAGCAACTTCCCCCACCACGAAACCTAGTCCTGTGTGAGGGAGCCACGGGTATTTACATTTTCCTAATTTACATCCTTTTAAACTGCATTTTTCAGAGTCTCCTGAGCTCAGAGGAAGAAGCTGCATAACCAGCACACTTCCAGAGAGGACTGAGGAAGAGAGTGTCGCTTCAGCTAGGGATCTGATTAGTCATGCCTGGTAGGCTCTGCTGAGCTGGGTGCTCATGGGTTTTGCTTGTTGAGCTGAATTAATGTATTAATGGATTTCATGTTTGACTTGCTGTTTCTTTCTCACTGTGCAGGAGCTAAAGGAGTGGAGCTGGGGATGCAAATATTTCTGTTTAGACAGCTGAAGTGGCCATGTGAGCCCACAGCGAGAGCTGCAGGAGGAGCTACTACAGGGAGTGGGCAGATTTTAGGATGTACATGGTGTGCCTCGGTTGTACATTCAGGAATCTCTTTCCTTGTGATATATAGAGCTCCACGTGAAAGATGTTAGGAAAACAGCTGGGTGCAGTTTTGCTGGTTAGTTCTGAACAAACCTAAAGATGTGAGATTTGAACTCTGTAAGGGAAGAAAGCGAGGAGGAAGAAGGCACTGAGGCTGCCTGTCACCAGGAGGGTTCTTGGCAAAACGGGGTAGAGAGACTTGGGACAGTTCCTCTTAACGATATCACAGGCAGTAGGGGTTGAGACACAGTGGGGTTGAGACTTGCTTAAATGTACGATTATTCAGTCAGCAATTTTCATAGAATAATTGTGGGTTGTCCTGAGCTGCTGAGATCACATGTTCTGCGGTGGAGCACTATTGCTAATGTGAGGTGTGAGTACACCCAGATTTCACCTGCCGTAGAAGGGTTTTTTTTTTTTTTTTTTTAAAGTAAAACAATGTTGTGGTCAGGTGTGGTCTGTTAGCTCTAAAAACAAATGGCCTTTGCTGAGGGACACTTGTTCTTTCCCTGTCTTGGCTACGGTGAGCAGTGCTGCAGTGGACATGGGAGGGCAGGCAGCTCCTCTACCCACTGACCGCCTTTCCTGTGGCAGCTCTTCTACCTACTGGCCTCCTTTCCTGTGGGTTTGTCCCCAGAAGTGGGACCTGCTGGATCATATAGAAGCTCTGTTTGTCATTAACTCAGGAATCTTCAGGCCGTTTTCATCCTGGCTCTACTAATTTACATTCCCACCCACAGTGAATAAGGGTTCACTCTTCTCCACATCCTCACCAACACAGGTTACCTTTTGACTTTTTCATAATTGCCATCCTAACAGGTACGAGGTGATGACTGTTTGAGGTTTTAATTTGCATTTCCCTGATGATTAGTTGAGGACTTTTTCATATACCTGTTGCCCATTTGTGTGTCTTCTTTGGAAAAATGTCTATTCAGGTCCTTTGCCCATTTTTAATCAGGTTATTATTCTTATTATTTTGCTACTGAGCTGTATGAGTTTCTTATTTATTTAAAATATTAACCCCCTTTCAGATATATGGTTTGAAAATGATGTCTTTTATTCCATAGGTTGGCAGATGAATAGATTAAGAATATGTGATACACACGCACACACACACACACACACACACAGACACATGTACTAAAATATCTTTCAGCCTTAACAAGAAGAAAATCTTGCCATTTGCAATGACATAGATAAACCTAGAAGACATTATGTTAAACGAAATAAAGCAAGCACAGAAAATCACATACTACATGATCTCACTTATATGTAGAATCTAGAAAAGTCGGAATCATTGAAATAGAGTAGAATGAAAGCTACCAAGAGCTGGGGGTAGGAGAAACAGGGAGATGATGGTCAAAGGTCAAAGGACACAAACTTGCAAGTATAAGATGAGTCAGTTCTGGAGACCTAGTGTACAGCATGGGGACTCTAGTTAATAATGTATTCGACACTTGGAACTTGGAAAGAGTCGATCTCAGGTATTCTCACTACACACACACACACACACACACACACACACACACACACACACAAGTCCCCGTGAGGTGAAGGATATGTTAATTTGCTTGATTGTGGTAATCATTTCACAATATGTGTCTGTATAAAACATCATGCTGCACACTTTAAATACATAGAGTTGTGTATGTCAATTTTACCTCAATTAAATGGAGAGGAATGGTCTCCTTTCCTTGACCTGCCACCTGACCTGCTACAGTTCAGAGGTTTGAGGCAGGGCAGCACCACCACCAGAGTGGAGATGGAGGCAGTGTTTAAATAACACACAATTGTGTTGGGAAGTCAGAGAGGGCACCAGGCTCTCTAAGGAAAAGCTTGGCCTCCTCAGGACATTCTAGGAGGACAGCACATAACCCACACCCCACACCATGCCTTTCCCTGGGTGATGTCATTCCTGCTGTGGCATCTGGATCATCCACCTGCCAACAGTGCCCAGAGCCTCACCTCCAGACCAGACCCACCCTCTTCAGATGGCCCACCCTGAAGCCCCTCTCGAAGAGCTCACAGGCAACCCCAGAGACGGTGTCCCAAATGCCGCCTTCTCTCACCAGCCTGTTCTCACTGAAGTTTTGGTTATCTTAGTAAATGGCACCACTACCCAACCAGTTGCTTGAGTCCACAAATGTAGGACTTACCATTTACACCACCCTTTGTCTTATTACTCAGTTTAAACACATCTGTCAGCCTTGACCATTTCACTTTCAAAGTATACCTTGAATCTCTCCTTATCCGTTTGTCTTTACGGCCACCATCTGACTCTAAGCCACAGACACCTCTCATCTAGATGTGACCATAGCCAGTGTCAGCCTGCCAGATACACACCCTGCTCCCATTCCTGCTTCCCTCCAGTCTATTCCACTTGCACACACACATATACACTCACACACACTCATTCACATGCACACTACCACACACACACAGAGTACTGCATACACTCATACTCACTTCCATACCCATGACCACACACTCACACACTCACACACATACAGTCACATACAAACGTGATCTTTAAGAATATATGTTATATAGCATTGTTTCTGCTTATGATTCATCAGTAGCATCCTGTGGCATTTTGTATTTAATTCAAACTTCCTCACCTGTTCCAGAAGCTCCTGAGAACCATGGCCCCTGCCGGCCCCCCAGGTTCCCCTGATACCACACCCTGCACTGCCCAGTCCCTCCACACTGACCCCCTTTAGCTGCTCAAAGTCTTCCTCTGCCACGTAGTTTCCACACAGGCCTCCCCTGCTGGGGTGCTCTCCCTGCCAGTCCTGGCCTGGCTACTCCTCCGTAGACCCCCTGATGGAAGGAGGCTGCTTGGACCCAGGCACTGCTCCTGTGCTGGTCTCCATGGGGCCTCGGTAGTGGACAGTGTGTCCATTGTTCACTGAGTGAGTGAGCGTTCACTTGCTTACGGTGTGTGTCCTACACACTGTGCTCCATGAGGGAAGGGACTGATTTGCTCATTACTGAAATGCCCAAGTTTCTGGTATTCCACACATGCTCGGTAAGACCTGACTGAACAACTCAATACCGTCTCCACTCTAGAGACACCCACAGAGTGCCACAGAGGCAGCCATGGGCCAATGTTTATGTGATTGAGTTTCTGATGCCATCACAGGCCCTAATTCCCCATGTGAATTTGGGCAAATTGCTGTACCTCTCTGAGCCCAACTTCCTCACCTGTGTGTAAGAGGCATCTTTACGGCCCTGAATTCTGAAAACGTAAGAAGACTTTGCTTCCTGGGGTCTTTGGGGCTGGCCCGCTACTCTCCTGTAAATAATAACCACGTGGGTGGTCACCAAGCACTGTAGGGTGCGCTAGACATTGAGCTAACTGCTGTGTGTCTTATCTTCACTGCGTCACCACAGCCCTGAGGAAATATCCCAATCGCCACTTCTGAGAACCTGAGGCAATGGGGTTCATCAGGTTGACGGGCTTGCCTATTTGGCAAAGTAAACCCCTGTCTGTCTGTCTCTGAAGTTAGTACTTTATCTGCCTTCATGGCACTGACTCCTGTGGAAATGCACAGAAATCAGGTGTCAAGAATGGAAGAGGAAGGTGCATTTCCAACAGTGGGAACAGCATGAGCCCGGCAAGAATCCACAGGAAACCACTTGGCAAAACAAACTGTCAGTGTAACTGAAGAACCGAGAGCACAGAGAGGGTGCCGGGAGTGAAGCTGGGGAGAAAGGCTGGGCTGGAGACTGGGAGTCTGCAGAATCAGGGGCTGGGCATGGCGTGGGAAGCAGGAGGGGCTCGCTGATGGGGTTGCAGGAGGACCACGAAGAACATGGCCCTAATCTGTAAACAACTGCATACATGCTGAATGAAGTTATGGATGAATGACCCAAATGTCTTTTTTTTATTGGATTTATTTATTTATCTTGAGATAGGGTCTTTCTCTGTCACCCCTGCTGGAGTGCAGTGGTGCAATCTTCCATGCCCAGCTAATTTTTATATTTTTTGTAGAGACGGGGTTTCACCGTGTTTCCCAGGCTGGTCTCGAACTCCTGACCTCAAACCATCCACCTGCCTTGGTCTCACAAAGTGCTGGGATTACAGGCATGAGCCACCGCGTCCAACCTCAAATGTCTGGCTGACCCGGACATGCACTTTCCCTTATGCTCACAGCGGGTCTGCAATGGGGCACCACACCCCCACTTTGTAGGTGGAGTCACTGAGGCTCACAGAGTCCTACAAAGTGGGGATGTGGTGCCCCCTTGCAGGCCTGCTGTGAGCATACGGGCAAGTGCATGTCCGGGTCAGCCAGAACCCCTGGCACATGGTGGGTGGCTGATGCACACCAGCTTTTATCACTGCCATCTGTGAAGACCGACTGCCACACAGTCATGTGCTTCATTTGGACGTGCTTCATTTTTTATGGCTGCATAGTATTCCATGGTGTATATGTGCCACATTTTCTTAATCCAGTCTATCGTTGTTGGACACTTGGGTTGGTTCCAACTCTTTGCTATTGTGAATAGTGCCACAATAAACATATGTGTGCATGTGTCTTTATAGCAGCATGATTTATAGTCCTTTGGGTATATACCCAGTAATGGGATGGCTGGGTCAAATGGTATTTCTAGTTCTAGATCCCTGAGGAATCGCCACATTGACTTCCACAATGGTTGAACTAGTTTACAGTCCCACCCACAGTGTAAAAGTGTTCCTATTTCTCAACATCGTCTCCAGCACCTGTTGTTTCCTGACTTTTTAATGATGGCCATCCTAACTGGTATGAGATGGTATCTCATTGTGGTTTTGATTTGCATTTCTCTGATGGCCAGTGATGATGAGCATTTTTTCATGTGTTTTTTGGCTGCATATATGTCTTCTTTTGAGAAGTGTCTGTTCATGTCCTTCACCCACTTTTTGATGGGGTTGTTTGTTTTTTTCTTGTAAATTTGTTTGAGTTCATTGTAGATTCTGGATATTAGCCCTTTGTCAGATGAATAGGTTGCAAAAATTTTCTCCCATTCTGTAGGTTGCCTGTTCACTCTGACGGTAGATTCTTTTGCTGGGCAGAAGCTCTTTAGTTTAATTAGATCCCATTTGTCAATTTTGGCTTTTGTTGCCATTGCTTTTGGTGTTTTAGACATGAAGTCCTTGCCAAATTTCTAAGCTGCTGATGGCCCTGTCATGATTTTTAAAATTTTATTGGGTTACATGACGTTAAATACTCTTCTTATTATTTTAGAGTAGTCTTAGAATAGAAATAAATGCAGAAAATCAGTTTCCCAGTTTGGAAGAGATTAAGGGAGTTCTTTGCCTTTGTTTGTTTGTTTTGTTTTTAGATGAGATCTACCTAAGCTTGTTTAAAAGCTTATGGTAATGAACAAGTACACAGAGAGACATATATATGAATGAAAAGACAATTATCAAGAAGAAAAATTGAGAAGGGATGGAATCTAAGCTGGGTGGGTAGAGTTGGCCTTTGGTAGTGTGATTAGATACGGTTTCTGGAGTCCAATTTTGTGCCTCCAAATTTTAACTCCAGCGTTTAATGGCTGTACAACCTGGGGGAAATTATTTCAACTTTGTTTCACTTTTCTTATTAGTAAAATTAGTATAAGAATGATATCTCACAGCGTTCTTGTGAGGCTTTAATGAACAAATATGTGTCATCTGCTTAGCAAATGACTGGCACACAGCAAGTGCTACATAAATGTCAGCCGTTCCTCATAGAATGGAAGCCACTTCTGCTGTGTTAGGAGGGTAGAAAATGCACACAGTGCAGGAAGCCATAGTTTTTGTTTCTCTTCTGGACACGGAGGGAGTTCGTCTCGGATAAATTCTACCTTCTCCGTGAGCTGAGAAGAGTATGGCAGCTAAATATGTTGAATGTTTCCATGTGAGAATTCTTTCCTGTGATTTTTTGAGGAAATTTACTTGTTGTTTTTTTTTTCTGATAAATGTACTGATAAATTTCCCTGAATCCCTAGGGAAATTATTTAAGTAATAAGCATTTTTTTTTCTGTGAGAAAACCTAATAGTCAAGAAAATGACCTTGCTAGTTTGAAAGAATTCTCTGACACCCAGCCAAAAGAAGAACAGGAAACGCTGACACACAGAGGCAGCTAAGAGTGACATTTCTGGAGTCAGGGATGGGCACCCATATTTGAGGAAGGGCCCACCAAGTTTAATCAGCCACGGCTGCTGATAGCCGCTGCCATGCTGTGGGTGTGTGTTCATGGCACTGTCTGCTGCGAATACTGGCCATTCCTGAAATAAGAGAATATTCATGCCTTTATACACAAACATACTTTATACGAACCCTTTGAGTGAGATATGCACAACTCCAAGAAATACCAAGTTTTAGAAAAAAAAAGCTTTTAAATTAGCAATTTCAATATAAGCATTTTCTAGTGTTAAATTGCCATGACATTCTTAAATATAAATCAGAAAATTGTGTCTGAATTTGTAAAGCAGTAGCGTTAATTTTTCAAGAAGAAACACAAATCAGGGCAAATAGAAAAAAAGTATTGAAATATAAAATGAGTTAATATGAAGCAATACTTACCCCAACACCCAACTTGAAGATGCTTTTGGGTACATTCTTATCAATTCAGCCAATACCAATAGAAAAATAAAAGGCTTTTTTTTACATCTGACATATTTGTCAAGAACCACAAAGATCAAGGGCAGACTATAGGGCAATTAATACTTGTGTCTTAAATTTTATTTTTAGAATAATGACTTTTATTATATATAATATATTATTATTATATTAAATATTTGTGCTGTCATCTTTTACAGTTTTAATGCTTTTTGACGTTTATTTTCTACTCATATTCCCTCTGCTTTAATATTTTCTCTGAATGTCTATACCAAGTAGAAATCATTCTATTTGTTATTCATATTACTTTATCATGATATACTATTGCATTATAATAATGTTATACATTTATTATCGTATCATCATTTTCAGAAAAGTTCTTAAGCTTATAGTATAATTCTACCACATATAAATGATTCACCATGTATTATCACTTGTTGTTATTTAAAACTATGCATTTATAGTTTTAAAAAGTAAAGATTCATTTAAAATTTCAGGATATCCTGAGAATTTCTGGAAATTTCAATTCTTATCCCCTATCCCTAGTGATTAATTGTTCAGAGAGCGGAAAGGTTATGTGTATGTGGTGGGGGTGTCAATTCTGGGTAATGTAGAAAATGTAGCAATACTAATTAAGGGAAGTATTAAAATCAGGCTATTGGTAAAACAGTAGGATGGCCAAGAAATGTTGAGGTAGATAATCATAAATTTATAGTCGCATGGGTCTGCCACATTTTGGAGTTTATTTTTCTCAAGCAATTTTTAGTTATAGTAGTGTAAATATAAAAAAGACTTGGTCCTATTTTTCCAGGAAGAGCTTAGTGAAATAACTACAAAAAAATGACATTGCCCAAGACAATTGAGTTTACTCATAAGGAAATATAAAGTAAAATGGATTTAAAATAAATTTAAATAAACAATGAAGTAAATTCCAGGGAGTGTATACAGATATAGATAGAAAGTTGGAAAATTCAAGTCTTTATCAGATTGAATAATTATGGACTTGAAGGATGAAGCTGTGGTAGAAATTGGCCACTTGAATTCATCTGAGGAATGGGATTATCCCTGGAGATGGATTGCTGGAAGCCCTGGGAGGTCAGGGTGCTGATGGGCCACTGACTGAAGGTGGTGAGGGGAGTGACTGTAAGCAGATACAGAAGTCTTTAGGGTGAGGAATGGGGAAGAGGACCCAGGACCACAATGGATGGCAATGACAAAGAGGAAGATGACATAAATTCCCAATAGTTAGGGCATGTAACAGAGGGAGAAGGAAAAAAATTCATATCGGATATTCATTATTAAAGAATGTCCTCAGCCATGGTGGAAGATAGTTCTTTCTTTCTATTCTGTCGTCCCTCTCTCCCTCTCCCATTAGAAGCCTATGGCAGGCAGCCTAGCTCAGCCCATCTCAGGGCAAGTAGACAGTTCACTCTCAATCTGACGGCACTCAGCCATTAGAAGGAAAACAAAGGTCCAGTTGAAGACACTTACATTTACTGTCACTCCCACTGTTTCTCTGACCTGATTTTTCCATTTTGACTTCTTGTTTATTGTATATTGCATCTAATACTCACGTTTTATCTTAATTTTGGAAAAGACTTTCTGTAATAAAATGTAAATATTGTCAGCTTACTGTCTTATTTACAAATATATATTTTCTTCATGTATATGTATTACCCTTATAAAATTACCAAAGAAAGAAACAACTAGATGATGCTGAACAACATGAAGAATAGGGGCACTGACCCCTGCTCTGTCAAGAATCTGAATACAACATTTGACTTCCCAAAACCTTAGCCACTAATGACCTACTGTTGACAGAAAGCCTTATGAGTACCATAAATAGTCAATTAACGCATTCGGTGTACCATGTGCACTGCATGCTCTATTCTTATAATAATGTAAGCTAGAAAAAAGAAAATATTATCAAGAAAATTATAAGAAAGAGAAAAACATTTACTTAAAATAGCTTGTTGCATGGCAAGAGTGAGGCCATCTTGACGCAAAACCACCATGAACACCTATGTTTGATTCTTGCATAGTAGGGTTGTGTTCTGCAGGAAGGTCTTTAAACAACTCTTGTGAGATAGATAACCCCTCATAAAGATGCCTATCTAACCTCCATGGTGGTCATCACTCTTAGCAAGAAGAAAGTCAGATGTGACCAGCTGTACAAGTCTTTACCTTAAAAGCTTGTTCTATAAGGAATACTTTCTGGAGGGTGGTTGTGGGGATCCACTGTCTCACAGCCCTCAAGATATCCCTTCTGTCTATAATTTCTATTACATATTTCTTTCTGAGAAACTAGCTTTGTCAGCCTCTGTCTTCAACAGCTCAGCTCCCTTGGCCTTTGAGGGCACACAGATGGTCTCTACATTTATACTAGTTTTCCATCCAGGGGCATCTTTCAAACCATGCTCCCTCTTGCTACCATAACAGATGAACACAAGCTTTAAGGTTTAAAAAAACAAAAATTTATTATCATACAGTTCTGAAAGTCAGCAGTCAGAAATGGGCTAAAATCAATGTGTCAGAGATGCTATGCTTCTTTTGGAAACTCAAATAATCTTTTTACTTCCCTTTTCTGGCTCCTAGAGCCTATCTCTTTTATTAGGCTCATGACCCATCTTCATCTTCAAAGCCAGCAGTGTAGCATCTTCAGATTCTCCTGACTCTCACCTTTTGCCTCTCTCTTGCAGACTTGAAGCTTCTTTGATTACATAAGTCCTAGCTTGAAAATGCAGGGTAATCTCCTGATCTTCAAGTCACCCAATTATCAGTTTTAATTCCATCTGCAGCCTTGATCACCCTTGCTATGTAACATATGGTATTTACACATTCCAGGGATTAGCACATGGACGTCTGTTGGGAGGACTATTATATTGCCTAGCACACCATGACTACCCCCAGAAGTAACTGCTATGGACTAAATGTGTTCCCCCAGATTCATATGTTGAAACCTAATTCCCAATGTGATAGTATTAAGAGTCAGTGGGGAGGGCTTTGGGAGGTGATTAGACTGCTGTCATTACTGGGGTTAGTGCCCTCATGAAAAAGTCCCAAGGGAGGTTGCCACCAGCCCCTTGTACCATGTAAGGACCCAGCAAGAGCAACAAGCCCTCACCTGGCATTAAATCTGCTGATGCCTTGAACTTGGACTTCTTAGCCTCCAGAACTGTGAGAAAGAAACATTTATTGTTTATAAGCCACACAGTTTATAGTAATTTCATTGCAGCAACCAGAACAGACTAAGACAGTAGCCACCTCTTGGAGGAGAGGAGACACAGAGCAATCTAGGGTTATTTGGATTGCTGTAACATGCAGGGCAGTTGTACCAGAGATGAAAGAGCTGTGCAGAGAAGGTGACACAGAAATATCAGGGGTTCTCCTTAAATCTTTGGCTGATCAGGACTCTTCAAAGATTGGCAGAAACAACTTCTGCGGACCTGTGAAATGAATAAATGGTCACACTGTGCTGGCAGATGTTAATATTTTGACCAATTAGAGTGGAGAGATTTTGCAGAAAATCTTTGAATTCAATTGAAACCTCAAAGCCCACACTTTAGGAGTGTGGCTACATTAGTTCAAGAGTAAAGACTAAATTAGATCAATTCACCCTTGCCTCAGAAAATCCTAAAGCCAAACCTGAAATATGATAAACTGATTCACCAGTAAAGTAATGACCTTTAAAGACAAAACTCTTTGAAGGAAGAAAACAAAATCCAGACCTGCAGAATATACATTCTTTTTACATGCATATAGAATAGTCATCAAGTAAACTATATGCTGGCTTATAAAACCATTCTCAGCATATTTAAAATGAATAAAATCATAAAGCATGTTCTCTACCCACAAGAGAAATTAATTACCAATCAATAGCAAAACTATATTTGGGAAATCACCTGTATATTTGGAAATTAAACAACGCACATAAAGACCAAACAAAAAGATTAAAATTTTAAAGTATATTTGAAATGAACAAAAATGAAAGTGCAACTTCCCAAAATATGTAAGTTGCAACTAAAACAGTGATTATAAAGAAAATGTAGAGCTCCAAACCCTCATATTAGAAAAACAAGACATGTTTAGAAACAGTAATCCAAATGTTCACTTTTAATAGCTGGAACAGAAAGAAAAAATTATACCTAAGGTAAGCAGAAGGACGGATGTAATAACACCAGGACTAAAAATCAGTAAAATAGAAGATGAACAAATAGTAGAATGCTTATTAAGTAGTTCTTTGAAAAGATTAAAAATTCTGATAAACCTTGGTTAAATTGCTCAAGGAAAAAAAGAAAATACAATTTACCAACACTAATAATGAAAGGAGAAACATTACTATATTCTTCAGACATTAAAACGTTAACAAGAAAATATTTTGGACAAGTTTATACAAATAAATTCAACACTGTAGTTGAAATAGACAACTCCCTTAAAAAATCAAAACCAAAAACAGTTTACCCGAACTGAAAAATGGTAAATTAGAAATTATGTATTGCCCTACATATACAGCAAAGGAATTGAGTTTGTTTCAAAAGAAAAAGGAATCTTCCTAGAGAGGAATCTTCATTTAGCTCAAAGAGCATATGTGTGTGCCAGTACTGTGGTGTATGTGAGTGCTGGGTGTGTGCATGCACACGTGTGAGTACTGTGTGCAAGTGAGTACTGTGTGTGTGAGTATTGTGTTTTTTTTTTTTTTTTTTTTTTTTTTTTTTTTTTTTTTTTTTTTTTTTTTTTTTTTTTTTGTGAGTATTGTGTGTGAGTACTGTGTGTGTGAGCACTGTGTGTGTGCATGCACATGTGTGAGTATTGTGTGTGAGCACTGTGTGTGTGAGCACTGTGTGTGTGCACATGCATATGTGTGAGTACTTTGTGTGTGTGTGCATGTGTGTCTTTGTGTTTGAGACTATGTGTGGATTCATTGCTGCATATGTCTTTTCTTTCAACAATTGCACATGTTCAATGATCCAGCACAGGAGCATTTTCCCATATGCTCAATCCTGCACACATTGGGTACTGTACTGTTGTGTTGCTGTAAAGGATTACCTGGGGCTGGGTAATTCAGAAATTAAAGAGGTTTATTTGGCTCACAGATTTGCAGGGTATTGAGGTGGGGGAGCACAAGTTAATTATCATCCACTGATGTCCTCTGAGCTATACAAGAAGCATGGCATCAGCATCTGCTTCTGGTGAGGCCCTCAGGGAGCTTCCACTCCTGGTGTAAGGGGAAGTGGAACTGGCTTCACATGGGGAGTTAGAACGAAAGAGAGAGCCGGGAGGGAGATGCCAAGCTCTTTATAACAATCAGTTCTCCCGGAACTCACTCATTATTGCAAAGGAGGCACCAAGCTATTCATAAGAGATCCACCCCCATGGCCCAAACACCTCTAACCAGGCCCCACTTCCAACATTGTGGATCACATTTAGACATGAGGTTTGGAGGGGACCAATATTTAAACTCTGTCACAGAGTAATAAGAAGAAGACTAAGAATTATAAGTAAATAATTGATGCTGTTTCAGGTTTCTCTGGGGGAAGAAAAGAAGGTATTATTTCTGAAGAGAATATACTTTGAGAACTGAAGTATAAGATGCATATTTTCAAACCAATTCATCAAGTTTCCATTTTAAGCCTTCACATGTGGCACACGTGAATTGTTCTTTTTTTAGATGGGCACTGGTAAAGAAGTTTATGGATGTGTTTTAATGGCATCACAGTGTCACTCTCATGTTGGACATGTGGATTGGACACATTGTGAGCCTGTGGGAAGTGCTTCATGCCTATGGAAATTCTCAAGGTAACTTAGCATTGTTGCAGTTCTATCATTCATCGTTGCCCCTGAGCAACACATTCACAATGTCTATGATTTCTTCTCCTAAATTTACCATCCATCAGCCAGGAGAAACCTCAACATTATATGAATAGCCAGTTTTAATTTACTCTGGTGTGTCATTGCAATTTTTTTAAGTTGTTTCAAGAATCTGTAAATACAAATCACCATTAACCTGCAGGAGTTTTGTGTTTTCTGTTTTCTCTTTATCTTTTTAGGGTATCTTTGGGAAGCCAAGCACAGCTTGTTTAGGAAAGCAGATTTTTTGTTTTGTTTTGTTTTGTTTTGTTTTTTGAGATGGAATCTCGCTCTGACACTCAGGCTGGAGTGCAGTGGAGCAATCTCGGTTCACTGCAACCTCCGCCTCCAGGGTTCAAGCAATTCTCCTGCCTCAGCCTCCCACGTAGCTGGGATTACCGGTGTGCACCACCATGCCTGGCTAATTTTTGTATTTTTAGTAGAGATAGGGTTTCACTATGTTGGCCAGGCTGGTCTCCAACTCCTGACCTCAGGTGATCTGCCCACCTCGGCCTCCCAAAGTGCTGGGATTACAGGCATGAGCCACTTCAATCTGCCCCTGAGAACAGATTTTGCAGGCTATTGAGGTGGAGTAGCACAATTTTCATCTCAGCTCCTCCCTTTCTGAGCTTGGAAACAGCTGAGTGCCTTCTGTCTCACTCTCAAGCGTCTGTTCCTCACTCCTGCCCTGGCAGCCTTTGCTGAGCTCCTAAAGCAATGGAGAGGTCTTTCTAACAGCAGTGAGTTTACTGCCCGACTGTGTGGGCTTCTGGGTAACTGGATTGACAGATGAAGGAGAGAGGGCTCAGTCCCTGTTCTGCAGATCTGTATTTTTCTTCTGATCGAAACATTTCTTTTGTTTTTTTATACTTTAAGTTTTAGGGTACATGTGCACAACGTGCAGGTTTGTTACACATGTATACATGTGCCATGTTGGTGTGCTGCACCCGTTAACTCATCATTTAACATTAGGTATATCTCCTAATGCTATCCCTCCCCCTTCCCCTACCTCACAACAGTCCCTGGAGTGTGATGTTCCCCTTCCTGTGTCTATGAGTTCTCATTGTTCAGTTCCCACCTATGAGTGAGAACATGTGGTGTTTGGTTTTTTGTCCTTGTGATAGTTTACTGAGAATGATGGTTTCCAGCTTCATCCATATCCCTACAAAGACATGAACTCATCATTTTTTATGGCTGCATAGTATTCCATGGTGTATATGTGCCACATTTTCTTAATCCAGTCTATCATTGATGGACATTTGGGTTGGTTCCAAGTCTTTGCTATTGTTAATAGTGCCGCAATAAACATATGTGTGCATGTGTCTTTATAGCAGCATGATTTATAGTCCTTTGGGTATATACCCAGTAATGGGATGGCTGGGTCAAATGGTATTTCTAGTTCTAGATCCCTGAGGAATCGCCACACTGACTTCCACAATGGTTGAACTAGTTTACAGTCCCACCAACAGTGTAAAAGTGTTCCTATTTCTCCACATCCTCTCCAGCACCTGTTGTTTCCTGACTTTTTAATGATGGCCATTCTAACTGGTGTGCGATGGTATCTCATTGTGGTTTTGATTTGCATTTCTCTGATGGCCAGTGATGATGAGTATTTTTTCATGTGTCTTTTGGCTGCATAAATGTCTTCTTTTGAGAAGTGTCTGTTCATATCCTTCACCCACTTTTTGATGGGGTTGTTTTTTTCTTGTAAATTTGTTTGAGTTCATTGTAGACAGGAGGACTAAGAAGCAGCCTGAGAGATGAATTCCTGTGGGGAGGGTGAGGAGGCTGGGGGTACAGGGGCAGGGGCAAGGATCTGGAGGAAGCAGAAGACAGATGTCACCTTCGCGTGCTTCACCAGGGCCCTAGAGTGCTCTCAGAAATTTTGTTCAGACTGGGCAGGAAGTGTCAGTCATCCCATCAGACCTCCTTTGAGTTTCTCTGCACAGAGTCAGGCCCACTGAGGAGGCAGGGAGCTGGAGCTCTGTAAGGAAAACGTGAGGACAGGGTGTCCTTACATCACATAAGGCTAAACATCTTATGGAATATTATACATTCCAAGCTGAGAATACCAGTTAAGTTTCTTTATTTGAAGGTGGGAGAAGGCTTTGGAGAGATAAAGAGGCACTGACAGAAGCAAACATTCAGAGACCTAGGCTCATAAAAAGACAAGTGGCCCCAGGAATTTGGGTCTGAGCAGCCAATGACAGTGTTTTTGAGGGGTTGTCATAGTCACAACACATAAATCTCAACCATTTCAAGCTCAAGATTTGCGGATAAGGAAATCTGTTTGGCCAGATTTGCTCATCACTTGACTGAAAGAGTGGAAGGTTCGTTAGTTGTTTCTCCAAAATCCTGGAGGATAGTGAAGGTTCTTGATGGTTCTTTACCCAACAGAAAATCAGGAGCCTTTTTGGCAGGTTACACATTGAAAGTGGGGCTGAGCCAGCAATACCTGCCTCTGGGTACCCCAGGGGCACTCTCCTCCTTGATTGTTTTGTTACCTGCAGCCAGCCATCAAGCCTGACCACAGTCACAGGCTCAAGAGTTGGAGAGGAGCTCCAAGTTTATCAAGAGCAGGCCGTGGGACCAAGTTTGGCTTGTTCAGTTGTTTGTTTGTATGTTTATCTCAATTTACAATCTATCATAGACTGTAAAATATCATAATAATGAAAGACAAAGATAAGACAAACAAGGAAGAGTAATTAGAAAAAAGTAAAACCAAAATAAAATTAAATGTAAAGAAATATTTGAAAAACAAAAGATAATAAAAGGAAAAAAATTCCCTGATTAGTTGGAGGTAGCAGCAATGTCAAATTGCTGTAAAGGTTCCTCAAAGCTTATCCCATCTTCTGTATGTATCTGGTCTAAGGATGGTAACATCACTGATCTTGGCCACCAGTTCTCAAATTTACACATTAGGGTGACCTGGAGAGATCTTCAAAGTTTTACTATATGGGGCCCCTCAAATATGTCAATTTAATTAGTCTGTTGTGAGACCTGTGAATTATCATTTTTAAAAACTCTTTAAGTAATCACAATGAGCAGCAGAGTGAAAAGCCACTGATTCGGACTGATGTTTTTTAAGCTGCATAAGTGTGAGAATCGCCACGGAAATTTATAAATGTACATGCGCACAGCTCCCACTCAAATTTTACAAAATTCCAATTTCTGGTGGTGGTTCCAGGACAGTGGTGCATTTACAAAACACCACAAGGGATTCTAAAGGATACTCCTAGATTAGAGCCAGAAATTCAGTCCAAATACCTTATTTTACTAATAAGGAAGCAGACTCTGAAAGGTGAAATGTCAAACTTGATCATTAGCAAATCTAGTTATCTTGTGAGAAAGAGAGGCATATTGAAGTTTTTAATAAATTGATTTTTAGCCAAATGTATCAGATCCTCTGAGGGTGAGGAAAGATAGCACGTGCAGCCTTAAGCTGCCCTAATGAGGAGCCTGGAGACACAGCTTGCTGCAGCTACAGCAACTGAGCCGCTCTGTCTGTCGGTTTTGTTTGGTGAGTTGAATTGAAGCTAGTTTTTAATGAATTTTAGTTTTTGAGTTTGTGCAGATCTAAAGGGTAAGGAATGGAAAAGCAAATAGGTTCATTTAAAAAATGTTGTGCCCATGTTGTTCATAACAACAATAACACAGAATTCACAACAGAATTAAATGGTTTTTAATGTTGTGATCCAGGAGACTGCACCTCAGTGATGAGATGTGTTGTGTGTAGAGTCAGGCAAGAGTGGAGGCTGGCAGGTTGCTTCTGAGCAAACTCAGAACATTTGGGCTCCGTGGGGAACACACACTGAGGAGGCCTGGACACTTCTGCTCCCAGGGATGTCCTGGATTTACGGAGAGGGAGGTTTGCGGTTGCTGTGGCTCAGTGGTGCCACATGCAATAATCAGCAGTGAGAGTGAAGACAGAAAGCTGAAGAGGTAACAAGCCTTAACCGTATTCATAAATAATTTTATTTAATTTGTAAAATAATTTTATTTTCTCTCACTGCTAATTACAGGCAATAATATAATGACTTAATAAAAGCAAGGAAACAAAAGTGACTTACATGTGCAATTATTCAGCGAGCAATTTCCAAATCATAAATATAGATTGCTCTGATCCGAAGGGAGCTTGGTATGCAAATGCAATTAATACGTACAATTGTCAAGCTGCCCTGGGAAATAATTTGTTTTAAATACAATAACGTTGGAGCTATATGCAGGCCACTAGCACTGATAAGCAATGGTCTCCTCCTGTGAACTCTGCCTTGTTCCCCTGCTGCAGACTGAAGGCCAGGCCAGAGCAGTGTATCTCCACCCAGGAAACTGACAGCTGCACAGCAAATACTGTAGTCCCGTTTGAAGGACCAAAGCGGGCACCAGGATCTCCAAGGAAAAACTTGGCCTCTGTGGGGCATTCTGGGAGGACAACCCCGGACCCACATTCCACACCGCACCTTTCCTTGGGTGATAACATCCCTACCATGTCATTTAGATCATCCACCTGCCAACAGTGCCCAGAGCCTGGCCTCCCTGCCAGACCCAGCCCTCTTTAGATGGCCCACCCTACGGATGTGCTGGAGGAAGAGAAGCTCACAGGCACTCCCAGTGAAGGTGCCCTGAATGCCTCTTTCTCTCACCATACTGCTACCCAACCAGTTGCTTGATTCATGAATAATAATATATTATTGACACCATCCTTTTGCTTTCCCTTACTTGAAATCTATCAATTCTTGTCAAACTTGCTTCCAAGACATATCTTTTTTGTTTATTTATTTATTTATTTATTTATTAGACGGAGTCTCACTTTGTCGCCCAGGCTGGAGTGCAGTGGTGCAATCTCAGCTCACTGCAAGCTCCGCCCCCCGGGTTCACGCCATTCTCCTGCCTCAGCCTCCTGAGCAACTGGGACCACAGGCGCCCGCCACCAGACGTATCTTAAAAGTCCTCACACCTCTAAGCAACAGCCGCCTTTACCATAATAGCCCTAGTTATTATGCAAAGATCTTAAAGTAGCCTTCCAACTGTTCTGTCTGGTTCCAGTCAAACTTACACTTGAAGATTTTAGACCACAGCATTCTTTTCTGCTTAAGACAGATAAGTAGCTTATTGCATTCAAATTAAGTCCAAACTGCTTAACCTGGTGTCATGATTAGTTTTATGTGTCAACTTGGTCAGGCTATAGTACCCAGTTATTTGATCAAACACTAATCTAGGTATTGCTGCAAGGATATTTTGTAGATGTGTTTGACATCTATAATCAGCTGCCTTTAACAAAAGGAGATTGCCATTGCCCTTGAAGCTCCACATCAGAGCCCTGGAGAAGGGGCAGGCAACGGTGACCCATGCCCAATGGACACATTCCTTGGGCGCTGCAGTCGGACAGTTCCATGGAAGCTGAAATACTGACCCTCTAAGGAAATGATAGCTCTACCACTAGCATCTATTGTTCACGCCCTGGAGAGCACGTGGTGCCCTTGTGTGACCCCTAGAGCCCTATATTTATTTTGAGGGGGGTAGATAAGCAGTAAGATAGTGTTTGTGAGCTCAGAAATGTCTAGCAGGAACCTGACCATATTATCCTGGGTCCAAGACTCAAGGAGCCTCTCTTCCTGGCCCTCTGCTCTCTAGGGACTTTGGTGGGTACTTGCTTTGCTGGGTCTCCTGTGAGCGCAGGGATTTGCTCAGCACCCAGCAGCCCTGGGTGGAGAGGCAGGAGGGATTGTCAGTATCCTGGACAGTGAGCACCCCAGGAGAGCGCAGGAGATGAAGGTGAGGAGCACTTGCAGTCAGCAGCAGCACATGTAGTGACACGTAGGTCCTTGGGAGGTCCCTGAACCTTGGATCCCAGGCTTCTATGTAAGGGAGTCAAGGACACCCAACTCAGGTGTCTGGGGGCCTGGGCACAAGTCTGCAATGGTGAGTGCTGTGTCATTTATCCTGTGATGGTCCCACAGTACTAATTAGACAAATGGTGATTAGCACACTGAGTCCAGACTGGGGCAGCCAAATGGAGACAGGAGAGACCAGGAGCCTGGTGAGGAGGGAACAGGTGACAGAATAGACTGCCAGCCCAGACCCCTGTTTGTGAGACACAAATGGGATGAAGGAGCATGTGAAGGTTCTGAGTAACCCAACAGGTCAGGGCTGATGGCTCCCTAAAGAGACTCAACTGTGACATGCAGACTCTCACCGCAGCAAGAAGTGCTGGGGCAAGACACCAGGGAGAACTTCCACACCAGGAGGATTGAGAGGAAGCACCCACATAGAGAAGCATGTGCTTGGATTAAAAGTCCCCCAGCCCCTATCCACTGCCATGTTTAATAGTCCAAACCGAGCAGTGTACAGGACAGAAAACAGGGTGTCGTGGGCAAGAGGCACCACTGGGCTCAGCCGCATCTCTCAGGAGGCCGTATGTTTCCTCACTGGGTACTGATCAGCATCCCAGTGGCACCTGCCTCTCCATCACCCCCATTCTTTGGAACCAGGAGATCGCAGACTTTTCTGCTCCTCTGAGGCAGCAGAGAGCCCACCAGGCTCAGAGCTTCCCTTCAACAACAGGCATCTCAGAGGGTGAGAAGCGAGAAGGGCTCGGTGCACAGATACATAAAAAATGGGAGACGGAGTCACACCTCAGAGGCAGTGGGACAGCTGCCTTTGGAGCAGTGGGCTCAGTCCTAAATTCTGTTTAAAACACTACTGAGACAGATCACTGAGGTTGAATTTGGGCAGATGCTTATGATAATTGGAAGTTGTCTCTCACACTGGCAAGATCAGCAGCCACGTGTGCAGGAGACTAGCTGTGCTCCATCTGCTAGAAGAGGAGCCAGAGAATAGCCCTGAAAAGCAGTGCAAAGACTGGAGTTAGCCAAGGGTGAGTTCTCGCTTGTGGGTGGGCTGGGGAGGCGAGAGCAGGTGTGTCACCAGCTCGTGCCCTCAAGTCTTCCTTTGTGACCTGCTAGGAGGTGACAAGTCCGCCAAGTTTCCACCACATGCCAGGAATTTCTGAGACTGCTCCTTTTCATTCCTGCAAGAGTCTGAGAGGCAGGTGACTGCCATCCCTGTAAAGAGACACTCCAGGTCTGTGCCCTTGCCTCTGAGAAGCCCCAGGTCGCCAGACTGTGGCTGAGGTGCAGGGCTAGGGTAAGAATGAGTCAAAGATACCAAACCAGAGCACTCCTGAAGCTGCCTCTGCCTGCCTCCAGAACCCAGGGGCCAGGATGTGCAGGATGGTCCCAGATCCAGACTCCCTCCCAGCCTGGGCCCCCAGCCCTCCCAGGATCCCGCGTCAGGGGTAGAGTGGAGGGAGGCATTGGGCCCTTTCTCCTTGCCCACTGGGAGGCACAGGAATAAGGAAGCCCCAGTCCTTACCCTACCTGTGGCCCTGCCATAGAAGCCTGAGTTGATCCACATGAAACCAACTCTGGGTACAATGCATGCTCAGCGAGGGCTCTCTGGATTCGCGATTTACGCTCCAGGCTCAAACAGTGCTCCTGTGCCTCTCTCTGCTTGAAATGTCTGTCCCCAGAATAGGCCAGACATGCGTGCAGGCTCAACGTGGTCCTGCTTTCAAATTTCTCTTCTGCCACATCTGCCACTTGGTTATCGCTAAGACTTAGTTTCTTCTTACTACAAAATGAGAACATTAATGAAAGCTTCCAAGGAAGCTATAGTGCTGATGACATCAAACAAACAAACAAAAACAAAAAGTATATTTCAGCAGTCAGCACATTGCCTGGGAAGCACTTGGTAAATGGCAGCTGTAATTTTGCTCAACATCACTGGAGACAGCCCAAGTGTTATCTCCAGGATTTGTCTCTGTGCGCGGGTTACTTCTCTCCTGTGTGCTATGAGTGCCCTCTAGCGCCAGCCTTGTGAGTTGCAAGGAGAGACCCTGAATCCTCAGCCCTGCAACTTCTACAACTGCAGTCCTGTCACTTAACGACAGGTTTACATTCTGAGAAATGTGTTGGAGGTGATTTCATGGTTGTGTGAACACAATGGAGTGCACTTACACACACCTAGATGGCACAGCCTGCTGCACACTAGGCTATAGGGTTAGGGTCGTGTAAATAATTTCACATTATTACTAATAATAAATTACTATTTATATTGCACTATGACTTAATTTAAAGGCTATTAAAACATGTTTGTCTTCAAAGAATGGCCTTGGTTCCTGTGGGCAGTGTCTCCTCATGGAAAGGTAGTGCGTTCCTGCTAAATCAAGGACAAAACGGTCCTCCAGGAGCTGCAGGCTGCAGCAGCTTCTCCTCTACCTCCTTCACTGCCTCATACTGATGTTGACTTTGAAAGCTTCTTTTGGTCTAGTTTTATCAACAGAGCTAGTATTTCATGAGGTTCTACTACATACCAGGTTCCAGAAAGCTAAATGCCTTTTGTTTGTTATTATTCACTAAATACAAAAATCACAGCTCTCTTCTCATTACTCACACAACAAAATTTAGCTGAGCGAGATTGAGTGACTTTCCCAGGGTCACACAGCTACTAAGAGCAGAGTCGTGTTTAGATTCATGTGGGAATACTGAACACAGAAATGGACCAGCGGAAACATCCTACGTTCCAGAAGCCTACTCAAGCCATTTGTTCTTATTTTAAGGAAAATCTTTATGCTAATTTTAAACTCCAAATACTTATGAATGGCAGAGATCTACAGATTTGATTCTGATGTAAGAAATGATGCTCACCAGCTGGTTACTGCTACCACCCCACAACCCTGAGCATACTGGACAAATGTATAAGCTTCGTGGTTAGAATGAAGAAGGGATTTGCCATGAGACATGGGGCAGGAAGTTCTTGAGAGGCAGAGGGAGAGCATGAGAATGTTGGGAAGGAAGGAGAGATTCTCACACATCTGGGAAGCTGACAATCCATCAGCATGTCCAGAAGGAAAATTAGGAGGAGGAGCAGAAATAGATGAGGCTGGATATAGAAGCAGGGCTGAAGCTGTGTCCATTGTGGTAAAGAGTTGTGATTCTATCCAGAAGGCAATAGGTAGCATTCTAAACAGAGATCTTTTAAAACAAGAGTCAGCAAATTATTTTCTGCAAAGGGCTAAATGTTACATATTTTAAGTTTTCCAAGCCATATGGCCTCTCCCTCAATGACTCAGCTCTTCCATTGTACCATGAAAGCAGCCAGAGACATTATGTAACACATGTATTGGCTGTGTCCCAATACAACGTTACTTACAAACGCAGACTGTGTCACACATGGCCCATGCATGCTAGTTTGCCACACCCTGTTTTAGAAAGCTCAGGTTTATGGTGTGATGGAGAATGCCTACGAGAGCTCTTGTTTTAAATGGTAGAGTGAACATACATTGGAATTCTATCCTTCTTGACCCAAGCTCTTGATAGCGAAAGGTAGAAAAGATAGATAGTAAATAGATGGATAGATGATAGGCAGGTAGATAGATAGATGATAGATAAAGAAAATACATAGCTGTTCCAGAAAACAGAAAGGGATAACTTCATGAACCAAAAGCAGAGTAATATACTTTAGAAAGGAAGCAGGCCGGAAAACCCACAGTTGCAAAGCAAATAGAATTTCCAACTGCCTCGTGTAGCCCCTTCCTGGAAGTAGTCACAGCCCAGGGTGTTGAATTCTTCCTCTGTTTTTTGTTTGTTTGTTGTTTGCTTTTCTGTGGGGTTTTTGTTGTTGTTTGCTTTTTTTTAAAAAAAAATTCCCTTTCCCTGCTTTTTTGTCACAGCAGCCTTTGTCATTTCAAACAGCACAAGTGTTCTTTAAAAAAAATTATATCAACCTTTCAATTAAAATGCAACATGTGTGAAACTTGGCATCTAGAGAGGTGAGATGGATAAAAGAGCCCCTGTTACTGCTCATTTTCATTCTCCAAACTTCACCTTGCTCACAGTAACAGACAATGCACAAAGCCACTTCCTTAGGGACTGAAATTCTGAAATCCTTTTATGCCTGGCCTTTCCATCCTTCAACTTCCCCTCTCCCACGCTGTGAATGATTGTATTGGACATTTTTCTTTTAATCTCAGTGACAGGGGAACACAGGTAGCTCTAATATAGCTGTGACCCAGATGCTTCTGTTTCTAGCATGTATTTATTTTGCAGCAAACATTTACATCCGTGGTTTTTCACTGTCTTTTGAAAATAATTAGGCAATATCTCATCTGAGGTAGGATGTTTCTAGTGGTTGTGTTCTGAGGGAGAAAAACGAATCTGTTCTCTTTCCACTGTATTCTAGGAACAGTAAGAGGACCTTGTGCATGAATAATTTGTTTCCACACTACAGAGTGGGTAATAAGCAGATTAGTAAAAACAATTCTGCTTCACTTCAATAACAGCCTCCTCCAACTCATTTTTTCTCAACAAACGTATTTTTCCAGCAGAAAAATCCCAGACTTCTTAGAGAACCCAGTGACTTTTTGCACCTTAAATCTGTGAAATCCTCATGTTTTCTTCTGCTGTATCCATAGTTCAAACAAAGATGAGGCAAAGCTAGACGCATTCCTGAAGGAACCTAAGAAATTCCTCTTTTTGTCTCTCTGGAGTGAAGTGAATTCTTTAGACCACCAGTTCTAACCTTCAGAAACACACCTGTTTGTGAGATCTCCTTCAAATACTACTGTAGACCCCAGTGTTTATTCATTAAAATTTTTAAATATTTGTTTTATTTGGAATCAAAGTATTTGTAATTTTAGTATTTGTATTAATATAAGGGAGAAATGTTTAAATCTGTCTATGCCATATGTGCCTCTGGCTTATTGCCCAATTAATTGTAGCCTCAGGCTAAACTTTTGTTTCTGTCTTTAATTTTTGTCAGAAGAAATGTAACTGATCTCAAAACATCTGCTTTTATTATAGGGACTCTTGCTGCCATCTCCATTCCTCTCTCTTTTCTTGCAATCTGGGTGGAAGTTCTTTAATAGGAACATTTCAACCACCTTCATTCTACCGTGTCCACTATCAGCGCATTCAAACTTATCCAGGCAAGGCTGTCATCTTAGGCCAGGGATTTTTTAGGAATCTATTTTGCTGTGACGCGGCTGGCACCCCTTTGACTCACTGTATCACCCCTGGGTTCTTTTCATCTTAGAAGCCCCAGAGGGCAGAAAAAGAAGTAGGTGAGCAATTAAACACTGAGTCAGGAGCGTCTCCCCTTGTGTTAAGCAATGTTGTAGAACATCGTGTTTAGTAAGCTCCTGGCAGATGAGCCACGTGGCTGCTGAGCACACAGGCCTGCTTGCTGCTGTGAGCTCAGACCCCATCATCATTAGAATTGTAAGGGCCACTTAATAACCTGTAAACCATAGAGAGTTAAAGGTGTTTCCCTGAAACACTGATGACAGAATGGAAGGTGAGGAGTGTTAGCCACAGGTCAAAAGTGCAGGAAAGTCTCTCAGTGTGGGTTGTTGAAGAAATGCAGGTCTTTTTTCTTGTGGAAGTCTCCCTAGAATGGGGTCAAGGACTCTGCCCATTCTAGGATGAAAAATTGGTATATTAGACACCCTCAGATATTTATCCCAAGCTTTCATTTTGGGCTCTTAATTAGTTTGTTCATCCATCACAATCTTAAATGCTAAACAGGGCATTTGAATCTCTCCACAGTCCAAATCAGCACCGTCTTTTAAAGTTGCATTTCTTATTATTCTCACCTGATATACCTTATTTATCCCACACCCACCCCAATAACATGTCGTGCTCACTGTTATCTTTGAGACAACACTTGAATGTTACTCAGCCTGGAGCGCTCTTCACACGTCTTGTCCAGATCCAGTTCAGACTCATTCTTCAGCCGTGCATCAGTCAATGGGGGTTAGGTTAAACTGTGGTGACAAACAACCTCCAAATATCAGTGGCTCAAAAATCTTCTTCGTCATTTATTTACATCTCATCACGGGTCAGGTGAGAGGTAGCTCTGTGCTGTGTCATCCTAACACAGGAATCCAGACGGAAGGAGGGACCATCAATAAGATTCCCATTGCTATAGAAAAGAGAAAAAAGCCTGCAGAATGGAACTCTGTTTCTTGGAGATTTCTCCTGATAAATTCACATGTTATTTCTTCTCACCTCCACTGACAAAAAAAAAAAAAAGTCATGTGGCCATGGGAAAATTTAAGTAGGTGGGATGGAACAGGCAGAATGCATTCATAAAAAATGAACTGAAAACATTTGGAGAACAGCACCAATGACTATCATGAATGCCAACATGGCTGCAGGCCATTGAGGAAGGTGAGGCGAAAGCTTCCTGTCTGCTCCCCGTGTGCTGAGGAGGGAGCTCTGCCATGGGCTTTACTTTCATATGTTATATTCTACAAGTCTCGTTTTACAAAAGCATCCCTTCCTTGAGGCTTCGGCTGCTCATCGCTGCTCATCATCATAACGTGCCATAACATATAGTAAGATTTGGGTTTGTTTCTGGGGAGAGATCTTGGTATAGAGAAAGGAGAAATGCTTAGAGCCACCATCAGGACAGTTGGGATGAAAGCTGGGGATAGGCAGAGGCTGGAGGAAACGTGTGCACCCCCCTGTAAACACTTTTATTCATGTTTTAATTACTCATTTTTCTTACAGTGTTAAATTAGTAAAAATAGTATTGAAAAATTGAAAAGTGGGTATATTAAAACTAGCAACACTATTTAAGCTTAGATATATTATTTGTACCTCATCAACATTTTTTAGTTTGTTGAGAAAGTCTAAGGTTAATTGGCAGCATATTTCTAATAGTAGATAGAATAATGTCTGTTTTATAAACATTGACATCCTACCTTACATGTGTGAACCCTGAAAATCTGAGACAGTTCTCTGATTTTTTAAAAAGTTTATTTTGCCAAGCTTGAGGATGTGTGCCTGTGATGCATCCTCAGGAGGTCCTGACAACATGGGCCCAAGGTGGTTGGGGCACAGCTTGGTTTTATACACTTTAGGGAGACATGAGACATCAATCAATATGTGTAAGATGTACATTGGTTCAGTCTGGAAAGGTGAGAAGGCCAGAGAGGGGGCTTCCAGGTCATAGGTAGGTAAGAGACAAATAATTTCATTCTTTCGCGTTGCTGATTACCCTCTCCAAATGAGGCAATCAGATACGCATTTATCTCAGTGAGCAGACGGGTGTCTTTGGATAGAATGGGAGGCAGATTTGCCCTAAGCAGTTCCCAGCTTGACTTTTCCCTTTAGCTTAATGATTATGGGTCCCCAAGATTTGTTTTCCCTTCATAAGGTTTTCCTATGAGCATTAATTATTCATTGTGTATTTTATTACACAAATAAGGCACAGATTTTTAAAAAATCATCAACTTCGTGGCTACCTATACAGACATAATTACATAGAAGCTCAACTAAATTTGCAAACATTCCAGAGTTTGGGTTTCCAATAATTCTTTGTGATTCTTTAAAAGGTAAAGTATTTTTTTCCCATAAAACATAGCAACATTTAAAATCACCCATAGAATGTCCTGCCATTTTTGTTTTTGTAGTTTCCTTATTTTCTGCAAAGCCTCGCTGAGGAAATTGACTTTGAATATCCTTTTT
Organism: Nomascus leucogenys; assembly: GCF_006542625.1. Classification (NCBI taxonomy): domain Eukaryota; kingdom Metazoa; phylum Chordata; class Mammalia; order Primates; family Hylobatidae; genus Nomascus; species Nomascus leucogenys. The sequence goes on along the minus strand of NC_044395.1, from coordinate 14,574 downwards.
CACTCTTCTGTTTTAGAAAGCATTGTGGAAAAACATTGAATCATCATGGTCATAAGTTCTGTTCACATTCTTTCTTTCTTTGAATATTTTTTCCCAGTGGCCAATATTTGATTCTGTTGTATTATGGCTAAAAGGTAACTATAATACAGCAAAATAAATTTGGGAACAACATAAATTTTGTGAACAAAATTTGGGAACAAAACAAGAAGTCTTTGGAATAAGTGATCCCATCACAATGAATCAATTTGCCATTGGAACATATTTTTACAAAGTAACACATATGTGTTACTACTGTAACAGAAAACATGTAAAGAACATTTGTTTTGATTTATATATCAGTCTGCATTGTTTAATTTTTTGTGTCATAAACGCTCTTATTTAAAAAAAAACAGGACTAGTTAACAGTGTCAATTACTAGTAATTCATGGTATAAATAATTAAACAAAGAAGTGTTAAAAAAACACTGTTTTAAATAAAGTTTTATTTTACATATTTTTTTTACTTACATAGAAATTGCCAAAAAAGAGCAGAGATTTCCCATGTAGCCGCAAGCTAGTTTCCTCTAATTAACATCTTCTATCCGTGTGTCTCACATGGCTCATTAATATCTTACATAATTTGTCACAGTTAATGAACCAATACTGATAGACTATTGTTAACTAAAGTTCATATTTCATTTGGATTCCCTTAGTTCTGTCTTACTCTGACCCAGGATCCCATCCAGGATCCCGCATGACATGTAGTCATCACGTAGGCTCTTCCTGGCTGTGACAGTGTGTCAGGCTTTCCATCTCATGATGACCTTGATAGTACTGAGGAGGATTGGTCAGGAATTTTGTAGAATGTCCCCCATTGTCGCTTCATGTTCTCAAGGTGAACTGTCACCTTTGATGTTCACTTGGAGCATTTGGCAGAGCTACCATTTGTCAGGTTTCTCCACTGTGAAGTCATTTTTCCTCCCTGTCCATACTGCATGTGTTCTTTTGGAGCAAGTCACTATGCAGAGCCCACACTTACGGAGTGAGGAGTTGGCTCCACCTTCTTGATGGCTGAGTGTCTACATCAATTATTTGGAATTCTTTTGCAAAGGAGATTTCTATGCAACTCCATTTGCTTAATCACCTATGTATACAAATACAGACACCTAGATAATCACTTTAAGCTTTAGTTATTACTCAACACTGCAGCATTACGTTGCACAATTCATTCCTGTGTTGGCCATCGGTAGCTGTTTTTATTGGCTCTTATTTTTCTTTGATATATTTTAATTTTTTTAGTACTTACTTACTTTCTGATACTTCCAGATTATCCTGGCTCCTATATTTACTGTCCCAGTTCTAGTATCAGACATTTCTTCAAAGAGCCTGATTCCTTTCAGAATGGCAGGAAAACTTACATCTGGCTGGTGAATGAACACATTGTATCTTGTCCCTCATTAGCAATGCTAGGAAGTACATGTGTGTATCTAACCTACCTACACACACCTAATTATAAAGTTTTCTATGTAGAACTGTGTGTATCTATATTAAACTAAACATAAGTTTACGTTGATGTTTCCACCCCTGATCTACTATCACAGGGATCATTCTAGCCTTCTCGCCTTGCTAATTTGTAACCTCCCACTTCAACAGTGAGAAACCTGGTTCCCACCATCTGCGACTTATGTAAGTCATTGTTTTATTCCAGATACAGACACTGTGGTTTTACAATTGTTCACAATTGCTTCTGTTGGAAAGAACTTTATAAAATGGAATCCAGTGATGAAGTATAGTTCATTTGCCTTCAGCCTACAGATTCTATTCATTTTCAGAGTGACTTAGGTCAACACCATTTTCCCTGCACCTTCAGTGAGTTTTTACCTACATTTGTGTCTTAGTCCATTTTGTGCTTCTGTAACAGAATACCTGAGGCTGGGTAATTTATTAGTAAAAAAGTTTCATTTGGCTCCCAATACTGGTGGCTGGAAAGTCTGAGATTGGGCAGTTGCATCTGGTGGGGCCTCAGTCTTTCTCACCTCATGGTGGAGAGTGGAAGAGGAGCAAGGGGTGCACCAGAGATCACATAGCAAAAGTGAAAGCAAGAGGGAAGCCAAGGAAGCCAGACTCTTTTTAATTACCTACTCCTGCAGGAATTAATCCATTCCTGTGAGAGCAGAGCTCACTCACCCCCATGGAGGACATTAATCTATTCATGAAGGATCCGTCCCCATGACCCAAGCACTGTCCACTAGGCCCCACAGCCCCACACTGCCACATTGGGGGTCAAATTTCAACACTAGTTTTTGCGGGGACAAACTACATCCAAACCACAGTAATTTGTAGCATAAATTCTTTTTCACATGATGTATTCTGTCCTGGGATACTCCACATCCTGAGTAATTTTATTTAATTTGAATAGAGTTTGATTTACCCATTTGGCCATGAAATTCTGCATATTTTGACAAATGCATTGTGGCAGATATCCCACTATTAAAGTATCATATGGAATGCTTTAAACCCCCACCCCATGGAGCCAATGGCTTCCCATCTGTGTAGTTTGCCTTCTCCAGTGTCTCATTAAATGAGGTCACACTGTGTGTATCCTCCTCAGACTGTCTTCTTCCCCTTAGCAATGTGCATGCAAGATTCACTCATGTCTTTGTGTGGGTTGATAGCTTGTTCCTTTCTATGGCTAAATAGTATTCCAGTCCATGAATGTACCACAATTTGGTTATGCATTATGGGGAGCAAAACCTTCCTCTTCTAACTTTGTTCCAGGGCTGGAGACCTTCAAATTAACTGACAATAGATATATTAGTAGGAGAGACAATACTTGGCTTCTTATTCCACAAGTATCATTGTGGGACAAAATTCATCAGATGGCAGGATCCAGTTTATAAAGAGGTAAAAATAGCCCCAAAACAAGAAACAAGACTAGAATCTGATAGTCCACAATAGCTATAGTTTTCCTTTAAAAAAATGTTTTTTGAGACAGGGTCTGGCTCTGTCGCCCAGGCTGGAGTGCAAAGGTGCAATCACAGCTCACTGCAACCTCTACCTCCTGGGTGTAAGTGATCCTCCCTCCTCAGCCTCATGGTTAGCTGGGACTACAGGCACATGCCATCATGCCCATCTAAGTTTTGTATTCTTGGTAGAGATGGGGTTTCACCATTTCACCCAGGCTGGTCTTGAACTCCTGGCCTCCCAAAGTGCTGGAATTATAGGCATGTGCTGCCATGCCTGGCCACGTTGTAGTTTTCCATTGAAACATGAAATTTCTCTCTGTAGTAACCATCATTTTTGATCATAAAGTAAGACTATTCTTGTTTTAAAAATAAGTCTAGTTTTGTTAGATTTTGCTTGATTATTTACATAAGTGCAGCAAGAACAGGAGATGACTACATAGGTGCTTTCAAGTTTCTTTGCTGGGAGTTTTCATACAGAATCTCAGATTTCACTTTTAAAGGTCTAATTCAGGCTAAAAGCCAAGCTAAGAACATACTATCAGATTTCAGCTGCAGTCCTCATAGCTTTGTGTGAATTCCTCTCCTCTTGAAGCCCCCAAAATATCCCTAAATTCCTGGGCCTACCAGGAAATGACCTTCTTTACTAACCTGTAAGGCTGCGAACCCTGTAATCTAGGTATCAGGCTGGCTTTTCTCAGAGTGCTGTTGGGAATGAAGTTTTTGGTGTTCCAAAAAAAAAAAAAAAAAGAATTAACATGGAAACAAATGATCTCTTAGCGAGGCGAGCTTTACTTTCTGCATAAAGGGTGCTACTCAATAGCTGTCCAGCCACAAGAGCACACCAAACAAAGGAGACAGAGTTACTTATAACCTGATATGTCTACCCTAGTGCTGTGTCCAGTTTCCATTGGCTGAAATAGGACCTCACATTTTACACTTTACCTGATTGGCTATTAGTTTAAAACTTTCTTAATTAGGTAAGGGGAATAGAACAAAGAAAGAAAAGGAAGTTGCCCAGGGATAGTTAAGGAAGCATCTCCAAATAAGGAATGGCATGCACTACAGGCTGGGGCTTGTCTAGTTCCGTCCAGGCCTGCTGGAGCAAGCTAGGACAACTGGTTTGGAACACACACACACACACACACACACACACATAAAAATAGTGGATAGCTGTGACTTTATAATCTTTGAGGAAGAACTTTCCCATTTCTCACAGTGCTTTGTAAGCATTGTCTCCATAAAAGTCAACCTTACTTCCTTAAAATTGCTGGTCATAACTGATCTTAGGTACACTTCCTAAATATGATATTCCAGTAAAATAACCAAAATTTCCAATTATGTCCTGTTATAAGGCGAATAGATTCTTACTGGACTTTTGCTAACAACTATATCATCGTGAAAATAAGAGTATTCAGTAAGGATTTCAAAATTCTGCAAAAATCAGGCAGGGAGAAAAGATAAATGCTTCATTTCTGTTTACAAAAGTATAATCTACTAAATTGTTGTAAGTTACAGTTAGATTAAGAGAAAGAGATTTCTTAAATCCAGAAACTAGAACATTAAAGAACCAGCAGTGCTCCAAAAAGCTATAAAATTATAATCAATTTTCATCAGTTCATTCAGTGCCATGTAATCAATTCCAGTCTTGCTGGATCTTGGGTTAGCAGTGTCATGAACCCATCAATTTCTCAACCAGACTTCTGGAGATCTTCGCTGAGTCAAGTGCATGGTCTTAAAGTTATTTAAGCAATATCTTCAGAAGCCTATAACCAGAGTACCTGTCATGGGCTTTTCCGTGAGTCTCAGAGGGAGTCCTGTGTTGGAGATGAACATTCTGACCTGTAGCTGATTGCAGGAGCTTTCAGAAAAGCATCAGGGGGAAGTAATATCTAAATAACATAGAGTATGAAATGGCTGTGATGAAAGATCTGATGAGAGTTCATTATACCACAACTGACAAGGATATTCGATTTTTTCTGTGGCATACAACATTTATTTATTTATTTAGAGACAGAGTCTTGCTCTGTCACCCAGGCTGGAGTGCAGTGGCGCGATCTTGGCTCACTGCAAGCTCTGTCTCCCGGGTTCACGCCATTCTCCTGCCTCAGCCTCCCGAGTGGGACTACAGGCGCCCGCCACCACGCCTGGCTAATTTTTGTATTTTTAATAGAGACGGGGATTCACCGGGTTAGCCAGGATGGTCTGGATCTCCTGACCTTGTGATCCACCCGCTTCAGCCTCCCAAAGTGCTGGGATTACAGGCATGAGCCAGTGCACCTGGCACAAAATTTAAAATAATAATTGGAATTATGACTCATTACTCTATACTGGCACATAGCATGGATAAGGAGGACATTGACACATTTCCAGGAATTTTATATAATTTCTGAAAACATAACATTTTACCCATACAAATATAACACAGGGAAGGTTAGGTATCTCTTTTTATTTGTATCTTATGTATCATTTTCCTTATAAAAAATACAACCTACTTTACTTGTGAAACATGCCCTACTTTTCTTGCATGCTTTGCATAGAGTTGTTTCTAGTTATTCTATTATGTCTAGTAGTTTTATTTACATATATTGATTATAATTTTAATACTTAGTAATCTCTTATTTTCCAGAGAAAACTAGGAAGTAGACAGTTATAAACTGTCGTATATTAGCATTCTATAGTAGGTTAGAAAATGTAGGAATATACCATCTCCCAACATCTAGAGGGATGTGTTTCCTCATAATACAATTTCTCAGTGTGGCAGAAAAAAAGATGTTTATTAATGGGCCAAAATATCTTTAGTCTCTCTGTAAAAATAGGAAGCCAAAAGTATATAAACTTGAATTATTTATGTTCAGTAATTAACGTTTTAGTATTGTATCTTATTTATAAATGGTCTAGATATTTAAGGCAAATCTTTTACTTAGCTTAACTTTAAGGTTAAAAATTACCAAAAGTACTTTGGAAACTACTGTTAGGCAGATTTACTGTAAACAGATTATTTTTGAAATAATGCTTTTCGCTTTTCGCAAGATGGCACCGAAAGCGAAGGAAGCTCCTGCCCCTCCTAAAGCCGAAGCCAAAGCGAAGGCTTTAAAGGCCACGAAGGCAGCGTTGAAAGGTGTCCACAGCCACACGCAAAAAAGAAGATCCGCATGTCACTCACCTTCAGGCAGCCCAAGACACTGCGACTCCAGAGGCAGCCCAGATATCCTCGGAAGAGCACCCCCAGGAGAAACAAGCTTGACCACTATGCTATCATCAAGTTTCCGCTGACCGCTGAGTCAGCCAGAAGAAGATAGAAGAAAACAACACGCTTGTGTTCATTGTGGATGTTAAAGCCAGAAGCGCCAGATCAAACAGGCTGTGAAGAAGAAGCGCTATGACAGTGATGTGGCCAAGGTCACCACCCTCATTTGTCCTGATAAAGAGAAGAAGGCATATGTTCGACTGGCTCCTGATTATGATGTTTTGGATGTCGCAACAAAATTGGGATCATCTAAACTGAGTCCAGCTGGCTAACTCTAAATATATGTGTATCTTTTCACCATAAGAAAATAACGTTTTTCATAAGAATGACAAATTAATTAGAATGAAATCTATAAGCTTTAAGATTTTACATTTCTAGTAAGTATAATATTAGCTTATTTGACTAGAACTCAATCAGAATAGGAATTTATGTTTGTTTTATATTCAATAGTGATACCTTTGAAGACATAGTTGTTTTATTACACCAAAAATATTATATTAATCTTATTTAACTAAGTTTTATCCAAATCGTGTTAACTTAAAACACATTTGATCATTTCCTATATTTCTAGGGTTTGGTGAATATTTCTTTATAAATGCTTATTTTTTTCCAAGCCAAGTTAGAATAGAGCACTTTTAGAGGATTTTATAAATGAATTTTGCAATGCTATCTGGAGTTAGGAAAATATCACATATATATATAACATACATTAATAGATATACAAACACAAATAGAGATTTCATAGCTTTCATCCTGAAATTTCAGCCATGAATCGGGCATAAATATTCTGATGGTTAATTTTAGACATCTACTTAATTGGATTAAGAGACACACATAGCTGGTAAAACACAATTTCTGGGCATATCTGTGAGGGTGTTTCTGGAAGACACTGAGATAACCTGACCCAATGTGGATGGGCACTGATATGGTTTGGCTGTGTCCCCACCCAGATCTCATCTTGAATTGTAGTTCCTATAATCCCTACATGTCGTGGGAGGGACCCAGTGGGAGGTGATTGAATCACGGTGGTGGTTACTGCCATGCTGTTCCCATGACAGTGAGTGAGTTCTCATGATCTGATGGTTTCATAAGGGGTTTTTCCCCTTTGGCTCAGCACTTCTCCTTGTTGCTGCCATGTGAAGAAGGACGGCTTTGCTTCCACTTCTGCCATGATTGTGAGGCCCCTGCAGCCATGTGGAACTGTCAGCCCATTAAACCTCTTTGTTCTTTATCGATTGCTCAGACTCAGGTATTTCTTCATAGCTGTATAAAAATGGATGAATACAGGCATCATACAATTGGTTGAGAGCCCAGATAGAACAACAAGGAAAAGGAAAGGTGAATTATCTCCTTCTGAAATGGAAACATCTTTCTTCTCCTGCCCTTGACATCAGAACTTCAGGGTCTCAGACCTTTGGCCTCAGAATCAGAGTTACACCACTGGCTTCCCTGATTCTGAGTCCTTTGTGTCTGGAGTGAGCCATGCTACCAGCTTTCCTGGTTCTCCAACTCGGAGACAGGCTATTGTGGAACTTCTCAGCCTCCATAATTATGTGAACGAATTCCCCTAATGAATCCTCTCTCATCTGTCTATCTACATATATCCTATTGATTCTGCCTTTCTGGAGAACCCTGACTAATGTGATTACAATAACTACAAAATTCACTAGTTTATATAGAAGAATTGGTTTTTGTCTTTGCCCCATTTTATATTTGTATTATAACTCTGTATCTGGAAAATGGAACAAGTTTTTTTCTTCTTCATATGAGGGCTAAAGCTTTTCTCTCACCAGCATTTTTGGAGATTTTTAAGGTTTTTTTTTTTTGTTTTGACGTATAATCTTATGGAGGGTGAGAAATAATTTTTTTTTTCTATTTTATTTTTCAGCCCCAGGTGTTTGCTTTTGCAGATTCTTCAGCACGTTGAGAGCCTCCAAGGCATGGAGCAGGGTGCCTAAAATTTCAGTGATTATAGGGAGTTGAGAGACTCAATTGGGAAAGGAAAGGTCTAAAAGGAGGCAATTTTGAAGATAAAAATTTTCTCAAAGGAGCCACTAAAGTTTGAAATAATTCTTAGTAAAGTCATCCAAACAGGAAAGGAAGTAGAATTAATTCCATATTGGTGGAACACATAGTCAGCAGAGGTTTGAGAACGGAGAATTTAGTCAATTTTAAATTAGTCAATTTAGGATAATTTTTTGTATTTTTAGTAGAGACAGGGTTTCATCATGTTGGACAGGCTGGTCTGAAACTCCTGACCTCAGGTGATCCACCTGCCTCGGCCTCCCAAAGTGCTGGGATTACAGGCATGAGCCACTGCACCCAGTGAGAGATGTATTTCCTATAAAGGGTTGCAGCCTGCAGGGTTGTCCTTCTGACAGGCTGGGAAGCATAGCCTCCAGCCAGAAGCCAGAAACAGATGCTTCAAGGAGGAGGTAAAGGAAATAGTAATTTATGCTGAGTGGAATGGCCAAATACATTTATTTAATAACCTCTAGGAGGAGTCATGAATATTTATGGAAGGAGAAATGCATGCATGCGCAATTGAGTTTCTTGCTTCTTCATGGGTCCCATGTACAAAAAATGGCAGTGTTAGCATGATCCCAGGGTGGAATTTTCAGCCCTCTGACATTAAAAGGTGAAGCAGAGGACATGAAAACTCGCTCTGTGCATCCTCTGTACACTGGCCAGAACCTCTCTGTCATGGGTGGTCTCTTATCAGGCAAGAAAGGAGAGGCTGACATCAGTGGTGGAGCCTTTGAAAGGGCTGGTTTCTGTTAAATCCTTAGGGAAGAAAGCCTCATCATGGTTAGCAAAGGAGGGGTATAACGATGTGTAACTGACCCCCATCATCCCATCCTAGCAAAGCTGAGAACTCAGTTTTGAAAGTTACTCTGGGGTCCCCTCAGCCAAGAGTGGGTCTGTTCAGTCAGTTGGGAGCTTAGGATTTCATTTTCATTTGTCAGTGCTAATGGGAAAGAGTATGCTGTCTCCATGGCAGCTGAATTTGCAAGAAACTCCTTGGATGGGGTTAATGGCAGTTGTATTTTTCTGGGAGCTCTGCTTTAATTGGATAAAGTAAGTTCTGGTAAGATTTCTTCCTTTATCTTCGGTATCTCAAATGTTTTCATTTACATAATCTTTATAACAGCTTTTGATGTCTGAGTGGATTCCCACACAGTCATCTATTGTAAGACTTTCTGATTCCTTTTTTTCCTTTGGTCATTATGAATAGGGCTTCTGTAAGTAATTGCGTGGTAGCTTTTGTTTGGAAATAACATCAAAGTAGTTGTCAAAATACTTAGGAATGTGATTTTTGGATTGTAAGGTGAGACTTGTTTAGCTTTAGAAAAAACTGCCCAACTTGTAATGGGGAGGAAAAAAATTTTCTATGTTTTTGGAATTCTTAGATGGGACCCTCTGTAAAAACTGACAGATTAAAATGAGAAAAACAGAAAAGTTTAAAAACATGTATACCTTATGGATACATGGGAGATACTCACAGAAAAATGAGTAAATCTCCCACAGGTGACTTTCAATTCAAGCATAAATACTATCTTTAACTTAAAGAAAGAAGATTTGAGGTGCAGTAGTGGGGAGTTAACCAGCAAAAGCACAGTAGACAAGGGTAAGGTTTGTTATACAGAGTTAAGTCCATGCGTTCTCCATTGATAAGACTCTTTAGTGATTTAGTTATCCTTCTCTTCTTGGTGTCAAGAGAGGTAGCTTTTAAATGGGGATTTCCTTGATAGATGTAAATTTTCCTTACACGAGTGTAACTTCTACTTTGTTTTCAAACTTCCTTTGTTAGAATTTTTTTTTCAAAATAATCAGCTTGGAATAATTCTTAAGCCGAAGGGACATATATTGGGGTTGCATATTCTGGTTTCCTACCATTATATTTTGGGGTGGCATATTTTGGTCTTACACACTGTGTTCCACCAGCAATGAAAAGAGTTCTTGTTTTTTCTCCAGCAATTTGTCATTTTTTAAAGAGTTTAGCAGTTCTAAGACATATAGACCAGCTGTGCTATCTCATTGTGGTTTTCAGTTCTCTATTATGTTGAGTATCTTTTTGTATGTTTACTTGGCATCTGTAGATCTTCTTTGGTGAGGTGTCTGTTCAGATCTGTGTGCATTTTTAATTGGGCTGTTTAACTTATTGTTTAGTTTTAACAATTTTTATATATTTTGAATACAAATTCTGAGATCTGTATTTTGCAAATATTTTCTTCAATATGTGGCTTTTCTTTTTGTTCTCTTAACAAGGTCTCTTCCAGAGTATAAACTTTGAATATTAAGAAATCCACATTGTCATTTCTTCTGTGTATATCAACCTTTTCTGTCAGTTGTTAAAATTCATTACCAAACCCAAAGGCACATAGCTCTTCTTCTATAGTTTCTTCTAGAAATGGTATAGTTTTAGATTTTTAGTGTAAGGATGATTTTGAGTGATTATTTGTGTAAGTTGTAAAGTTTTCATCTACACAGATATCATTTCTTATGGCTTCCAATTAATCATTCCCTCACTATTTTTGGGAAGGACACAGGATAGTGGGCTCCGTTAGAATAGATAGCTAGACATGAACAGGAGGGGGAGCTCCTGAAAAAGAGAAAGCCTGGGAAGGCTCTCCTGGAGGGACCACCAAAAATTCACGTTAGTAGCATCTCTAGTGCTGGAGTGGATGGGCACTTGTCAATTGTGGGTAGGAGGGAGAAGAGGTACCTATGCAGAAAGAAACACCCTAGAACTCCTCTTAAGATGCCCCAATCATCATTCGTTCTGCAATAAAAATGTCAGAATATTGCTAGGTACATGCTGATAAGAACAACAAAGGGGACATTCTTAAGAGAAACCTGGCACCATAAGTACAGATTAGGGCAGAGAAGGACATTCAAAAGAGATGGGCAGGTGCAGTAGGTACAAACGTGACCGCTGTCAGCCGGCCTGTGATGGCGGGAAAGAGGCTGGTGCCAGAGTGGATTCGGATTGATCACCACACATGTACCTCAACCAACAGTGAGGAGGTCCCACATGCCTAAGTGGGGCAAGTCGGGGACCTAAGGCAGTAGCAGGAAAACCAGACAAAGAAAACAGGCGGAGACTTGAGACAGAGGCAGGAATGTGAAGAAGTCTAAAATAAAATTCCCTGCACAGGACTCTTAGGCTGTTTTCATGCACGATCAGTCCACTCCTCCCTATTTTTCTACAATAAGCTCTTTACACTGTATTTCTTTTGAATGAAGTTATCTGCCATCTTTGTACTGCCTCTTGGTGAAAATCTTTCTTCCAAGTTAGACAAGAACTGGGACATCAGCTCTCCCCAGTAATAGCTCCATTTCAGTTTGAATTTACAGAACTGATGGGGCTTAATAACTGGCGCTCTGACTTTAAGTGGTGCAGGAGGTGGCCAGTAGCGGACCCCAGCCGTCACACCAGGAGCAAGAGGGCCCTGCATAGTCCCCATCTGCCTGCAGGTGGCATGCTGCCACGACACTGCCAGCAAGAGGGCCTGGCAGTGTCCCCAGCTGCCAGCAGGGGTATACGACGAGTACACTGTGAGCAAGAGGGCCCTGCAGTGTCCTTAGCTGCCAGCAGGTGGCGCACGGGCACCACAACATGAGCAAGAGGACCCTGCAGTGCCCTGGTTGCCAGCAGGGGGCGTGCTGCCACTACACTGAGCAAGAGGATCTTGTAGTGCCCGCAGGTGCCAGAAGAGGGCGTGCCCCCACTACACTAAAAGCAAGAGGGCCCAGCAGTGTCCCCAGCTGCCAGCAGGGGAGCCAGCCGCCACTACACTTGGAGCAGGAGGGCCCAGCAGTGTCCACAGCTGCCAGCAGGCGAGCATGCTGCCACTACACTGTGAGCAAGAGGGCCCTGCAACGTCCCTAGCTGCCAGCAGGCGGCGTGCTGCCACTATACTGTGAGCAAAAGGGCCCTGCGTGCCCCGGCGCCAGCAGGGGGCGCTGGCCACCAGTGTAAGCAAGAGGGCGCTGCAGTTGCCCTAGGCGCCAGCAGGAGGCGCAGTGGCACAGCAACGTGAGCAAGCAGGTCCTGTAGTGCCCGGCTTTTCAGATTACTGAGGTTCCACCCGTCTCTGCGCCGCACCCCCGGCGACGTGCGTCTCTCTGCCTGCACCGCGTCCACCCCCGCCCCCCGCCCGGCGGCGTGCGACTGTGCACCTGTGCGCCTGCACCACGCCCCCCCAACCCCCGGCCTGGCGGTGTGCATGTCTGCGCCTGCGCCGCACCCGCCCCACCGGCGACGCGCCGCTGTGCATCTCTGCCCTGCGCCGCGCCTCCCCACGGGGGCCGCGCTGCCGCGCATCTCTGCGCCTGCGCCGCGGAGCGACGGCCCGCCGCGCCTCTCTGCGCCTGCGCGCGGCCCGCCGCGCCTCTCTGCGCCTGCGCCGCGGAGCGACGGCCCGCCGCGCCTCTCTGCGCCTGCGCGGGCGCGGTGCGCCTCTCCGCGCCTGCGCGGGCGCGGTGCCTTTGCGAGGACGGAGCTGCGTTCGCCACAGCACAGACCCAGAGGGCATCGCGAGGGCGGAGCTGCATTCTCTTCTGCACAGACTCCGGGGTACTGTGAAGGCGGAGCAGCGTTCTCAGCACAGACCTGGGCGTGCGGGCCAGGGGCACCGCGAGGGCGGAGCGGCGTTCTGCTCAGCACAGACCTGGGGGACACCGCAAAGGCGGAGCACCATTCTCCTCAGCACAGACGTTGGGGGCGCTGCCTCGCTTTGGGACAACTCGGGGCAGCATCGACGGTGAGTAAAATCCTTCCTGTTTGCAGCCCTGAATAATCAAGTTCAGAGACCAATTAGAAGGGTTCAGTGTGCAAAATGGGAAACCAAAAGCCCCTCTGAATCTTGCCCACCAAAGTTCTCCCAAGCGAAGGCAAGGGGCCACAGTGCCAGGTCCACACTGCAGCTTCGAAACACAAATGCAGCACTGCTAATGTAGACATGACACCCAAAATATGATACCCACATTACTCATGTCACAAGCACCTGTAATGCTAATGCACTGCCTCAATAAAAAAAATTAATGTAAGATTGGCAATCCCCATGCTGCTGTGCAGTCCTCACACAGTAATCGTAATAATCCACATTAACAAAGTACATACAAACTTAGTAAGGAACCTAGGGTTAGGATTAGAGTTGTCGTCAGGGCCCAGGTTAGGGTTAGGGTTGGGGTTAGGGTTGGGGTTGGGGTTAGGGTTAGGGTTAGGGTTAGGGGTTAGGGTTAGGGGTTAGGGTTAGGGTTGGGTTAGGGGTTAGCGTTAGGGTTAAGGTTAGGGGTTAGGACTTAGGGTTAGGGCTAGGGATTAGGGTTAGGGTTAGGGGTTAGGGGTTGGGGTTGGGGTTAGGGCTTAGGGGTTATGGTTGGGTTAGGGTTGGGTTAGGGTTAGGGTTAGGGGTTAGGGGTTAGGGTTAGGGGTTAGGGTTAGGGTTAGGGTTTAGGGTTAGGGTTAGAGTTAGGGTTAGGGTAGGGTTGGGGTTTGGGTTGGGGTTGGGGTTAGGGGTTAGGGTTAGGGTTAAGGGTTGGGGTTGGGTTTGGGGTTAAGGGTTAGGTTTAGGGTAGGGTTAGGGCTAGGGTTCTAATTGCAACGTGGGAGAGGAGGACGTGACACCCAATATCGCAGAGAGTGGAAATACCCTTGTGATACTGTTCTTAATCTTCAGGAGGAAGAGGATATTACTCGAATACAGACGGGTGTACGTCCTCTGTACAAAGCTGGTGTACACCCGTCTGTGCAATAGTTGACAATTTCCAGAGGGGGAGGTGATATTACTCACAATATGGTAAACAGGCTGTGAGTCCACCGTGGTTCCTAAGAGCCAGGGGGCAGAGGGGCTGGCTCTTAGACCCACCTCGCGGGGGGCGCCTCGCCCCCCAGTGATGGGGGTCCTAAGACCAGGGGGGCAGAGGGGCTGGCTCTTGCGCTCGCCCCCCTGCGATGGGGGTCCTAAGAGCCCGGGGGCAGAGGGGCTGCCTCTTAGCCCCGCCTCGCGGGGGCGCCTCGCCCCCCTGCGATGGGGGTCCTCCACCCCTGGAGATTCTATTCGGATCAATATCATCAGGTGGGTGTACACCTATTGTGATATTGAAAGTAATACCATGCTCTCTCCTTCCTGGACATTAGGAACTATTGCAGGTGGGGGTACACCCACTGCGGTATTAGGAGTCATATTAGTATTACTTGTTATTCATTTACGATTCATATTAATATGAATTACCAATATTAATGTTAAGAAATAATTGCTAATTAAAGGTTTTCAGGTTGTTAATATTAATTAATAGGAGCTAGTATTACTGTGTTCTAATGAATATGATCAGTCCAGTTGTTAATATCAGGTGTTATTAATAGTTGATATTAATT